>NW_023416284.1:175965215-185846147 GCF_014176215.1 Rousettus aegyptiacus
AAACCCACTGTGTCCACATTTGAATGTTAAGCAGATAGAACACTGCTAAATAGACCTCAAAGTATCTAAGAATATATCAATAAACAGAGACTTCCTTTAAAAAAAGATTTTTAAAAAATATTAGGCATTTCCACATTTGTAAGCAAACTCTATTATGAATGGGATTAAAAAATCTTAAATTGGGATCTCTAATTGTCAATGATAGTTTTCCTGATGTATAAAGTAGAACTATGTTTGCTTTCATGTGAGTACTGAAAGAAATGACTTACATAAGAAATTCCTTTCTCATACAAGGCCAGAAGAAAAATTCAGGGGTTAGTATGATGGTTCGTCTCCAGGAAGCCCTCGGAAATCTATAACTGTTCCAGGTCCCCCTTCATCTACTAGGGTGTGGTCCTTCTCCTCATGATCCAAAACTGTAGCTAGAGCTCCAGCCCTGTATCTGTAATCTTGCAACAGAAAGGAAGAAGAGGCAGGGGGGGTGGGAAGCAAAAGACGCACTCTGGTTGTCTTTTAAGTAATAGCTTATGCTAACATCCCCTTGACTACAACATAGTTTTTAGTCACAGTCAGGGAAATGTTTGTTTTGGTTTTTATATGATGTATTCAACTAAAAACTAAGATTTTATTAATATAAAACAAAGAAAGTATAGCTTATATGCAATTGTGTTTCACTTTTAAAATCTAAGGCTATGGATCTTCAATTCTTACCAAAAAAGCTTAAAGAAACAACAGGAAAAGTGGGCAACAGAAACTCTCTAACCATTAAGGAAGAATCAATATAATCACAGAACAAAGCTTTGCTCACTTTCCTTTGCTACACTTAGAATGGATGGCCATAGAAGGAAAGACTAGTCTAGAACTAGCAGTAAGTACAAAGGAGTTTACAGGATTTGAAGTGAATTGGATTAATTATATTGTTCACATCTCTATTGTTCACATCTCATTTCACAAATTATCAAATATTTCTTTAGTGACTTTTCTATGCAAAGCACTGCACTGAAAACAGAAATCGTCCAGATGTTATTTACACTAGGAAGGTCATGAAGATCCAACAAGTACAAAATTTCAGTGCAATGTAGCGTGAATCTAAAGAGTTTGAATTTTATTTTCTTAATGTAAGTCTTTTCAAGTTAGTACCCATTCTTTCAAGAGATATTTATTGACCGACTCTAATGTGCAATGTAGAGATGGGAGACTTGAGTGTTTCTTTGGCCAGAGGAAGAGGTCCTGGAATCTTTGGACATCAAGGAAGCCAGTGTGGCTGGAGCAGTGTCCCCTGGATGAGGGCCGGCGAGAAGAGGATGTAGGAGAGGTTACCAAGGACTACACGCCGAGGGGCCCCACAGGCCACCGGAAGGACCTGAGGAAAGCGATGATTACAAAAAAAAAAAAAAAAACAGAATTTATTACTTTGTTTTTGATATAAAATCATCCAAAACTTTTAGTGTGATGCTGTCATCAAAAAATCTTTTGTGGTTTATTTTTATGATGATGATTTATTTTAGAAATAAAGTATTATACAAATACAAAACAATTACATACTTAAAACTCCTAAGAATTCTTTTCAAATCTTATTGATATTTCACAAATACTAAAGATTAACATTTGTCAGGAATTTGGAAACGCTATCATGGAGGGCAAGGTCGTGCAAGGGTCTCAATCCGGGGCATAAATGGAAGCTTTATATACAGGATTGTTAACCTCTGATGCTTGCTAGAGAATGCTAAATACCATGAGGATTAAAAAATTAGGGGGTTATCATCTTAAAAAATGGGAAGAGCTAGGAAGGCTACCATGGGAGCTGATGTACCAGAGGTAAGCCCTCTTCCATTTATGGCCACCTGAGTGAAATCCAACTCCTTTCCTCTACTGTCTAAAAAGAAATCTACCTTCAAATAACCCAATGTACACAGTCATCCCAGTCAGACTTTCTAACTTCTTTCTTTAATTTCCTTCCTTCCTTTTCCTTCCTTCCTTCCTTCCTTCCTTCCTTCCTCCCTCCCTCCCTCCCTCCCTCCCTTCCTTCCTTCCTTCCTTCCTTCCTTCCTTCCTTCCTTCCTTCCTTCCTTCCTTTTCTTTCTTCCTATCTTCATTTTCTACTTTTCTTCCCTTTTCCTGTCTCTCTCTCTCAGTCTTTCCTTTCTTTCCTTAATAACTCATCCAAGTAAACATAATTTAATGGTGGCAGGTACTACCATTTATGTTGAGTGCAAGTGAACAACCAAGGATCCCCAGACATTTGAGAAAAACTTGAAGAAAAGAGCCAAGTTTTTAAGAAATGAGTATAGATGAAAAAAAAATGTCAGAAAAGAAAAGATAAAGTCTAGTAGATTCTCTAAAAATATTGCATAAATAAAACGAGAACCAAATACAGAAACAGAAAGATGAAAAATCACTTGGACTTTAAAACTGCCTAAATTTAAATAAAATAGAACAGAAGAGTTGTATTTCAAATCAAGTAAATTGCATATAATATTACAAATAAATTTTTTTAAAAAGTCATTGATAATCAAAATGGGGGGTCCTTCACCTGGTTAACGGAAGTTTTAGAATAAGACAAGGGAGTACAGAAATGGGAGAAAAGAATCAAAAAAATATCAGGAAAGTCATTTTTACCTTCCCTAATTGTACTTCTCATGCCATCATAGAATTCTTAGTCTCTACTTTTGAGATATGCTGTAGATTTAGTTTCTGTATCTGAGCTCCAGAAAGAGAGTGGTATGTGTTAGTTTGCTTGTTTTTCTCCACAATACATGCATATTTGCCTGTTTTCACCTCAATACATGCATATTGTATAATGTATGAACTGACACGGAATATCTAATGAGTTTGTTCAACTTGTCAGTTTGAGACTTACATTCATTTGTGAAGGGCACAAAATTTTCCACAATAATCAGTTAATAACATAGCAAATTAAAACGGAGAAAGTTTGTAGACATCTTAACCATGTTCATAGTATAGTCTTTGGGGGTGATAAATTCCAAATACTCAGTTTTCTAACGTGTCAGCAAGAATTAAATTGAATCTATCCATACTTATAACTTTTCTTCAGTGTTCGAGTAAAACAAAATAACTACATAGCACCATATACTATGTTAATATTAAACTAACACATACCACACTGTGTCTGGGTCTCAAATACAGAAACTATTTAACAGCATATCTCAAAGTTAGAGACGACAAATTCTATGATAATATCTACAATTCCCCGAGACCCTGGGAGCTGTACAATTACGTAGATCTAGATTTTAGTAAAATTCACCCCAATTTTTTACTTGCCTACTCTTATTTGGGCTTCCAAACTCAAACGGTTCCCTCTCTGGTTAACTGTTAGCAGCTGCAATTGTCTGAAAGGCCAGAGAGGGGAAAAGACGCATGAAAAGCACCTGCTTTTTCACGATCTGCCGACAGCTTTCTCTCCCCGACTATGAGGGAGAAATCATTTCTCGGGCCCTTCTCTTTTGCCTCATGTAATTGCAAGTCTCCTGCAAGATGCATCTCCTTTCATACTTCACCTTTTCTCATTTTTCTCCCCACTCAATTGTGCTCTTGCTTTTCTTCCTGGGAAACCCGCCCTGGTTTCATAATTTTACTCCTTTCCCTTTGGCTCTTCTGTTCTGTGTGGCGTTGTGGCTTCGTGCACTGGGGCCTCTTGCTCTGCTTCTTGCTTTAGCCACATGTTAACCACATCTGTTCCGGTGACAGAAAATTTATGCAGCCCCCGAGATTTCTTTTTGTCTCTTAAATTTCCTTTCTACTAGACACATAGGCAATGCTCGTTATATTTCTCGATTTTCATTTTATTGTTCTTTCTGCTTAAAATAACCTAGAATCTTTGAGCTAGGAGTTGCCATTCAATGTTAAGGTTCTAGCTTACAGGTGGGCAAGTGACTTTGCCATTAGTCTTAGTTTTTACTCCAAAGACATTTTCTCTTTACCTTGATAATAATGCAGATAAAGAGACTTCCGCCGCTGTCTTATACACTTGAGTAGAGATTAATGAGATAGAAGTTTGGAGCACCAGGCGCACCTCACAGAAGAGAATTTATTAAAGAAGCGTTAAGTCTGAAATTGTGTGCAGGTAGACCATCTAAGACTACTGGAATAGAACTGAGAACTAAAATGCTTATATTAAGGATAAGTCATTCATTAGGGAGATGTTATCCTGAAAATATACTTGCCAAGTAAGAGCAAAATGACAAATAAAATGTGATAGCAAAAGCTGGGGTTCATATAGGGGCCATTATAGTAGCATTATTTCAAAATATTAAAGTGAAACGATAAAATGTTACTAAAAAATAAAATATAAGTGTATTTTATTTCCCAAACTGAATGTCATTTACTAAATTGTGGAACATAACTGTCAAGTTGTTTGTAAGTGGGAAATGTTTGAAAACTATATGACAATATGACTAATCTGTGTTGATACGGTCTTATATGGATTATTTTAATCTAGCAAGTTGCAGGTGAAAAGGTAAATCAGAGTTTTTGCAAAGCTTCATACTTTCTTCTGGGGAGTAACACGTAAGAATCATGACAGAAGCTGTATTGGAACAGATATTAAAATAATAAAGCAAAGCTAGCATTTTTTCTGTGTCCTTTGGCTCTCAGGCGGGTACTCATAGCGGGGGCTAAATAGGAGAAAGTATCTCTCACGGATCAGGAGACCAAATCCTTCCGCACCGTAGCTGCATAAATTAGAAAGTTAGCGTCATTGTGTTTGTGATCAGCAAAATAGTTCGTTGCTGATTTCCTTGCAGTCCCTACTGTGGGAAGGGAAACAGGACAGTAACACATCCGGATATTTTTTCTTTTTTTAAATTTAATTTAATTTTAATTTTAATTTTAATTTTTTTATATGACATTGGTGTTCTCTGGCTCTCTCGGTGCTGGGACAGTGCGAGCCCACGTGGCAGACTGGCTTTGAGTGTCGAGGCAAATGCGGCAGGGCCTGTTTCCTGTCACTTCTGACGTCACTATGTATCCTCACCCGGACCCAGGAACTCATCTCGGCTTTGACAATGAAGCATGGGCCTATGACTATGAAAATGAAGTAGGAAAAGAGAACCGAGAGCTGAACCACAGCGACTCACTCCACGTCAGAGCATCCCAAGTGCCCGCACTTCGTTTGCACAGGTGAGCCCTGTGCTGACACTTGTGCCTGCTTAAGGTTTGGAGTTACTCCAAGGAAGAGCAGAGGCCAGCTTTCCCCGCTGAATCAAGGATGCGTGAGGACATCAGTCTCGCTGCCGGGAACGCGCAGAACTTTAGCTTCAGGACGTTGAAATGATGCTTTGAAATTGCACTGCACGTCTCGGGCCTTGGGCCAGCTGAGAAGTAGACTTGGCTTTTCCATGAATCCAGCACCAAGGGGACAAGAGTGGGAGACTGTCTCCATCGCGGCTCCGTCCCCAGGGCTGTTCTGCAGACCAGGAGCCCCCTGAGCCAGGGCTTGCGTGTGGTCTCTCTCGGCACAGTGACCTTTCTTGCGGCCAGGCGCCAGCGCTGGGCCAGCACCTCTGCCCAGAAGGCGGGGAGGCGGGGGTTCGGGTGACCTCAAGAGCCTGGCTCATACTTGGTCAACAAGTCCTTCCTGCTCCCACGCCAAACTGCAAAGATCAGTTGCTTACTCTTCCCTCCCAAGGATCAACTCAGAGACAGAAATAGCTCTTTCTGGCTGAAGTTTAACTAAACACAGTGAACGTTAACTCTTGGCTGTTTTTGTTTATTTTGAAACAAAGCCTCTAATATTCACAAATATGGATCTTTATTTCATGCTTAAATTTTCCATATATATTTATATGAAATATGTTTCCATATATAAAATATGTATTATATATTATATATATGGTGACCAAATCCTTCCTTTTGTATATAATATATATTATATATAATATATTTGGATTTATATATATTATATAACATTTATTTTTTATACATTATATATAATATGTAAATATATATTTTATATATATATTTAAATATGTATTAGCCATTCCTACTCATTATGCCAGAAATGCTGGCAGAGAAATCACGAAATAGAATTTCAGATAAAAAAATAATCAGTAAAATAGTTTCTTTGTGAAATGCATAATTCATCTCCGATAAAATGGAATCCAATCTCAAATTCTAACCTTGATTCAGAGCATAGGAAATTGTCAATTTGGGATTATTCAACATGTGTTTATTCTGCTCTAACTCATTATAGTGAACTTATTTTAATTTGTAAATTATTACTAGAGCTAAAGTTGAAAGCGAGAAATTCTATAAGAAATATATGGCAAATAGCACCAGTGAAACTATTTTAAACACATGCTTTACTATTTAGTCAAAACCCACTGTTCTCACCAGTTCAATAATGTGCCAAAGCCCTTTCAAGTTCTAAATTCCTTATTCCAATAATATAAAATAGGAATTAGTTAACTTCTTTATCCCATAATTGTAGAATGGCACTTCTATCAACATTGCTACTGGAAAAACTTTGTTGTTGTTGTTGTTGTTGTTGTTGTTGTTGTTGTTGTTGTTGATCTTCTCAGACACTTAATGACATTCTTACAAAAAGTAAAATAAAACAAACACACCACTGTGGACCAATAAGAACGGAAATCAGAAAAGTAAAACGATTTCAGGAAATTTTGGAAATAATTGAGTTCTCATAGTCACTGCAAAGTCTTCTTGCCTGTACCTACTACTCAATAGACTACTCAAAAATTTAGAATTACAGAAAGTCTTTTCCAATTTTGGTTGACTAGAAGGGATGAAATGTGCAAGCATCACCTGAATTGCTGGGTCCCCACAGCCAAGGGGAATAAGATTTGAGCCCAGCATAGCTTGGGAGCCAGGTTTGTGGGAATGTGACACCCACCTGCAGGCTAAACAGGAGGAGGGTTCAACAAAGGGACAGGGGCAGCTGTCCCTCCAGTCCTCACCCCGAAGCCACACAACTTAGTCTCTCCGAGTATGTCTCTGTCACGTCCTGAGCTGTTGACTATCTGCTTGAGTCCAGGCCGAGGGCCTGCTAGTGAGTGTTTCTGTATGCAGCCTCTGTCTCACCCAGACAGTCAGAATTGCCACTGATTTTCACAGCTAGGTTTTATGGGGACTCCTCTTCTCAGCACTGGAACCTTGGGCTGGGGAGCCTCAGTGTGGGGCTGGGGCCCTTCACTCCACAGCTGAGGTATTCCTCCTCCTGATGTTCAACCACCACTAGTAGGTGTGGGACCAGCCTGTTTCGCATCTCCACCCCTCCTACCAGTCTCCACGTGGCCTCCTCTTTATACCCCTGGGGAAAGGAGTTCTGTTCAGCTAGACTTCAGATCATTCTCCCGCTTGATAGTTTCCTAATTCTGTTTTACATGCAATTTTAATGCAGTCATGGGAGGAGGCATGCACAGAATTCACCCACCCCTCCATCTTGACCCGAGCTTTCTGTGATGCTATTCTTAAACAAAATTGCTTCACTGAGAATTGGGTGACAAAGAACTACGGATGAAAAAAATTCCATATGAGCGCTATCTCGACCGCTAATTTATAATATTTGGGTAAAAAAGATTTCCTGGAATTAAGCCAGAGCAACTCTGGCTTAAGTCAGAGCAGGCAACTGAGAAACAACATTCCAGATATTTTAAATTTTAATTCATTTGATTTTTCTTACAACAAGATTAGAAAATATGATTAAGCTGAACAGGATTTTTTTATTAGAGAAGTCTGACTTTAAATGAAGCAAATAGATATTAAAATGATAAAGGAGAAGAAAGAAAGAGGCTTTAGGGATGTTTCCCTATGGAACTTATGAACAAAAATGTAAGAAAAACATGCACAAGAAATTTTTAAAAATTAAAGGAAAGATGGTATTTTACATTGTATTCCATAAAGTTGTCCATGTGGTTGCATTTTTACCTTAAAAACTCTACTTTGAGTAAAAACCTGTGTATAGAAATTTAGTGAAAGAAAGAAAAAATTTTAAAAAATAAAGCCTAGGGATGACTACAAAATGATAATGGTAATTTACATGGATTTTTTTTCCACATAGGAAAGCCTGTGTGTGTACAGAGCTATTACGAGATCCAGACACTCCTATAGGAATTTCTTTTACAGCTATTGGACATGAAATTATTTGTAGACAATAAGAAATAATGCATAACACCAACTTCAGATGCTCTATAGCATTCTTAATTATGAAACAATAAAAAGCACTTTTCATATAATGATTTTTTTAAGTAGAGAAAAAACGAAACAAATTTTGCAAAACTCTTCCTTTTATTACATTAATAACAGAACGGAATTAACAAAAGCATCATCCAATTCACTTGAGATTGTAAAAGAAATTTATTTTATTAAATTACATATAAATATTCAGTTAATATTAACTGAATATTTGGTTAATATCATGATTAAATAAAGTTCTCAGTGGCAGATTGCCTTTATAACTCCACAAAGCCTTTTTGAATACTTTTATTAAACTGTATATTTTAAAAATTATCTTGTAAATTATAAAATCTAATCGAATTCAATTATATTCCATGCCTTCTTATTTCATAATTTTGGGGGTTGAACATATTTTGAGTAACAAAATACATTTAAAAATCTAAACATTTAGTAGTCATCAAAGCACAGTACTCTATAAATGCTTCCCAACTGGTTCTTTGCAACCACTGGTCAAGGGATTGAGTTGGAAATGTTCAAAGCTGGTGTGGGTGGGAGTGTGTTTTGGAATGGGGAAAAATAATTCTGCATAGGACAAGGACTTGTAAAAATGATGGGCATAACTTTTAAAGGGAAGAAAAATGGAGTCCCCAGAGGTGATCATTTAGTTTTTGAATCATGTGAGATTATGTATGTGGCAGTGCATTGAAAATGATGATATTCTATAGCAGTACTATGACCGCTTTGTACGTGAGTGAGCGTGTTATTAGTCTAACTTCAATTCTTTTTGGAACGTTTATATTGGGATTAGATTCAACATAAGGGAAATCTAGTAATAGAAAGATGGTAAATTTCTTTTAAATGTTTTTAAAATTAGAATGGTTCTCAAGAAAACTTATATGAATCAAGATCTACATGACTAACATAACATTTTTTTCAAAAGCATTGGGAGAATTGATGCTTTGCAATAAAGGAGAATTACATATTTGTAAGTGCCATGGACCTAAGTCTTTGGTGTTTTCTCAATCTAATCCTGAATACAAAATTCTTATTTTTTGAATGGACTCAAGTGGCCCTGGCTACAACAGTAATCAATCTCTTATATCATTATTGCTAATGAAAAATGAAAACATTTCACATTAAACTTAGTACCTTCTCATTTTATTAAAAGGAAGACATTTCTCTTAATCTTTTATATGTTGAAATCACTCACTACGATCTTATAGAAATCAGATATAATGACATTTAAATAAATACATCTAGTCCTATTCACCCTGAGGGAGTACAGCATGACGTCAGTCAGAGACCTTTGTGATTGCTCAACCCCAAGTACAAGCCTTATAAATGATGGGCTTGAAATGCTGGTCGGAGTAGACTGAAAAGCAGCTCCTGGAAATAATAGCCAACCCTTAGCCAGGACCAAGCTCTGGTTCAGCTCTGGGGGCAGAGAACTGGTGGAGCCAAAGACAAATTTCTCAAGTCGCCTGGTAAGTATAGGGACGCCTCAGCACCTCACAGCTCAGTGGTTTTTCTAAATTATTTTTCTTGAAGGATGCTTTTCTTGTTTGCTATTTTACTCAATTGTGTTGTTGTTGTTGTTGTTTTAATAATGCATTCAAATAAGGTTTTCTTTTGTTTCCCTTTGCTTTTTTATAAAATTTTGACTGAAGGACTCAGTTAGGTACTGTGATTTTGAAGTTTTCAACTAATTTTGTAAGTGCTATTTTTTCTATATCATTTGTTGGTTGTGTGAATCTAAGAAGCATTTATTTTCCCCTTTATTTTAACTTTAAGTGCTATAATTTCTATACACAATATCTAAGTTTCTATTTAGAATCTGTTTAGAAATCTAATGTGTCTGTGGATTAGATTAGAGATCCCCAACCTTTTGGCAGCAGTGACAGGTCCTCCTGTGAGAATCTAATGACCTAGGATTTGATGTGGAGCTGAGGTGGTGATGCTAGCTCTGAGAGTGGCTGCAAATATGGATGAAGCTTCACTCATATCCTGCTGTGCGCCTGGTTCCTAACAGACCACTGACCGGTACTGGTCCATGGACCTGGAGCTGGGGACTCCTGGATTATATTTAAAAATCCAAGCTTTGTTTTTAATATATTTTTATTTTTATGGCAAAAATTACTTCAACCATAATAATTGTATCAATGATATTTTTTAGTATTAATTCTCACTATTAATAGACTAAAGTTGTCCAAACCCAGGCATAAGAAATAACTTCACAATAAAATCTACACTAAAAAGAGAAAAAGAAATGTTTATATAAAACAATTTTTATGCTAATAGATACATAAATATACATACATACATATATACACACATGATTAAATACATAATACCCTAGTTTTATATTAATCAGATGCAAATCTTAGAGTAGAAGAAACTATCATGTTTTTGAAACTTAGAAAAGATACTAAATTGGATGCAACAACTGAAATAAGAACATGGCCCCGAAGTTGTTTCCAGCACTGTTAGACTATGGTATTTGATATGTACTTGGTTCAGCTATATGCCGGATGAGGGATAGACTGCAGGTGAAAGTGATCTTTATTATACAAGTACCTATCATGAAGAGAAATCCTTTTCCTTAAAAAGGAAATCATACGGCAGTTTGTTTTTATTTAAGAAAAATGATTTTGTAAACTATGCAAGACTCTTCAAAAATTTCTTCCAGTCACTCAGAATTCCTGGTATCTATGCCACAAAAATGGAAAACACTTATTCATAAACAGAAATGTACCCCTGTGTTCATCACAGTACTATTAACAGAAGCCAAGACATAGGAATGACTTAAATGTCCTTCAATGGTTGATTGGATAAAGAAATGGTACATTTGCACAGCAGAATATTACTCAGACATAATAAGTAATGAAATATTGCCATTTTCAACAACATGGATGGATCTTGAGAGTATCATGCAATACAAAGTGAAATTAGTCAGACAGAAAGGACCAGAACCAAACGATTTCACTCATCTGTGGGACATAAAACAGAAAGCAACAAATGAACAAACGAACAAAGTTATAGACACAGACAACAGTATAGTGGTTGCCAGAGGGGAGCAGATAAAGAGGGTAAAGAGGGTCAAACATATAGACGGAATGAGAGTAGACTTTGGGTGGTGAGCACACAGTATGACATACAGATGACGTGTCATAGAACTGTACACCTGAAACGTATGTAATGCTATTAACATACGTTACCTCAATAACTTAAAAACGAACAAACGAAAGGATTACCTGGCTGGTGAGGTCTGTGGTTGGAAAATATAGTGTGACTCCCTCCCTTTCAAGGTGCAGAAATGGAACCCAGAAGGAAGCCCCAGCTCCTCTTGAGCCTGATAGTTCTCAGCGCGCTCTTCTCACAGATGTCGGCCTGGCCTCTTTATGAAGCATCTTTTATCAGGTAACTTCTTTTCGAGTCAGAGAGTCGAACATTCCATCTTCATCTCAATGAGAATTTATTTCTGTCATTCAGATAACTCAATTTTTTGAAATCGTGTATTATTGATTTAAATATTTGGTCGATATGTTAAGACAATTTCTTCAATGTTGAATCAACAAGATTATTGCATACTAAAATTGAGCTAGTACGCAAGATTTAAACCCAGAAGACCCTACAAAATTCATTGAATTTAAGTGACTATTCAGAAATGGAGAGATTCTTTGAATGTGATCAATGCAGACATACACATCACACTTTGTATAAATTGTAATACATAATATGTAATAATTTGAAGAAATGAAACTTTGAATAAATTTTAGGAACCCTAGAAGAAAAAATAGTTAACTCTCAGCACTTGAGAAATATTTGAGCCAAATAAACATCAGCAAAAATACAAATTTTCCTGGTTATGTTAAATATTACATTTTTTTTTTCAAAGTTCCTCTTTTGTAGAAAATCTTTCTTCTTGTGAATTTTAACTTTGCAAAGTGAAGGCATTCCAAAGGAAGTGTACTTTGCTTAATGCTATGACAGGATTGAACTGAGTAGCTCAATGCTTGACATATACAACTTGTAAAAGTTATATGGATCTATTGTGTGGGATAAACAAAAATTTTACTATTTATACTCTCAAGCCACATACATCAGAATGCTATCCATATTTTTTAAATGGGTGGTATTTCCCAAGATTTTGTGTGTCTTATTTCAAATGACTGCAAACTCATAAGCATTGTCTTCTGAGAAAAGAATGTATTATACATCTATTGTCGTTTTTCTAATATGTTGCATGACAGAGTGCCATTGGTAGAAGAGAATGAACTTGATCGAGCTTCGATAAAAATAGACACTGACATCTCAAAAAATGCATTTCCTGAAAATGGCAGGTGAGTTCGATTTTATTGTGTTTTATAGTAAAACCTGTACTTTTTTTTTTTTTAAATATGCATTTTTAATTCTCATGTGTCCACAAAGCTACTCCCACAGCCCTGCACTGCAGGTTTCCATGGGCCTGGGCTTCATCCAGCCTGACGGACTGCAGGTCTTGCAGCTGCGCATGATTCTCATGCACAGAGGCTGTGACGAGCGCGGATGAACACACCATTCACTCACATTCTGTTGTATGAAAGGTCAACAGCAGAAATTGCACCAATACTAGTAAAACTTCAGCATTTAGGATTCCATAAGAAAAGATGTTCAAAACCAAAAGTTTCTATGTCTATGTAATAAAAGGATGTCTAATAATAAAGCCACTTATTCAGAGAGTCATTTGTCAAGAAGCGTTCAAGTATAGACAGAGTAATTCAACATTGAAGACAAAGTATGAAAGCTTCCCCATTTGGAAAGAAAGGTTGGCCGATAGGATCTCAGAACGTCTCCATATAAAGATATTTTGATACCCAATATTTTTGAAGAAGAATTAGTAAAAGACATAATAGTGTTTTTGCTAAAATCAGAGATTTTTTTGTATATGTCTTTATTCATGATAGATGTAAAGAGCACCATAAATAAAATAATTAAATAGTTAAACATATAGAAATTAATTTAAATACATTATATTTTTTACAGCAATGTGTCTCAGAGAAGAATTAGATTTCTAGATTCTATCAGAGAGCTTAATTTAATATTGAGATATACCTCTAAAAAGCTAATGTATTTAATTTTTCAATACTTTGTGCTGAAAATATAGAAAATATCTTGATAATAATTCAGCAATCATATTTTAATAGAGTATTTGGAATCCTTAGGATTTAAGTGTATAAAGAGTTTCTAAATTAATCTCTTTTTTAAAAATTATTTGTTGAGTCAAAATAATACTTTAAGGAACCATTTCACAGTAATGGTTATTCCTTCTTTTATTAGGAAGACCAGACATGCCAATAAAATTTTTAATAGGGACTTCAGTAGACTCTTGGATGACCTTTCTGACAAACTTGGAGTCTCTAATGAAAAACGAGATCTGTAAGGAAAAGTTATTATTTTTAACAAACATGTTATGATTATTTAATCCGCAACGTATATTTTTGCTGTTAACAATTTATTTACTTGGTCTCAAACTGTAACTCAACGATGTTCAATTTTGTTTAAAAATATTATATTCTTCACTAAATTATACCAGGCTTATGGGTTAGAAAATAGGGCTTTTTAAAATATCATATTCACTGGCTCCAGACACACTTGTTTTTCTTTAGTAGCAATCGTTTGTAAATCTGCAATCGAACTGGGGCCTGGGAGAGTGACGTGAATGGTTAAAGAAGTATAAATTAGCAGCCAATGCATGGTCGTGGAGTTGGGGAGCATGGCAGAGAGAAGGCAGTTAGTATTACTACGATGGATAAGCAGAGGGCCAGGGAGGAGAGGGAGCAATTGGGGGGATATCTTTATGAACTGTATAGATGTCTAACCAATGAACTGTATACCTGAAACTAATTAAAATATGTAAATAAATTTATTTTAAAAATTGAACTAATATGGTAAGAGGAAGACATAATATAAACTGGAGAAATTTTAAGGTTAACCATAGTACTTGTTTTATAAATTCCTGCTGAAACTGAGCATTGGATACTCATTCTCCATAGGACTATTAAGTAAATATTTAGATGGCACAATTCAGGTGGCATAGCTTTTAAGAGGCATTTATTTTTAAAGAACTTTTCCACCCAAAGTAGAACAAAACTCAAATATCTCTCCACTTCTTTTTTTAAAATATATCATCTGCTCAGTTAATAAACTGTGTGTTAAGTCACTCCCGGAAAATGCCACAATGTGTTGGATTATTCCTCTCACCTATCTTTCTTTTTAGTTGAATTTTTCTATTAGTATATTTGTGATAGAAAATGAGTTGGGTGTTAGAATTCATTGTTATCAGACTCCAAGAAATTTAGAACTTTGAAATATTTCTCATTTCTTGTTAAAACTGCTTGATTTCCTTTTCCCCACTTTTCTCAGTGATAACATCGCCGAAACCGAGAGACCAGTGAAACGCAGTCTGCATTCGATCCTCAGTGACTTGCATATTGGCCATATAATACGAACTGCTCTGCACTGGGCCCTGGAGCATGAACTTAAAGATGAGAAGTAAAAACAGAAAACTTGCTAACATGAAATATATAAATAACTTCCAAGCAGAAACTATAAATGGAGACATATCTACCTCTCTATCTCATCATCTGTCTTTCTCTGGGAAGCAGTAATTCTCGGCATTGCCTGACATTATGCAGAATGTTTAAAATACTGATGTCTGAACTGAACCCTAAATTCATTGCCAGGAAATTAGTGCCTCTCAAAATCTTCCTCTAGACATTTATATTTTTATAGAGTTTCCCAATTGATTCTACTTTGCCTCTAGGGTTAAAAATAATGACTGAACTGTTATCTAGTCTGAATCTGGAAACGGTTTTTATCGAAAGTGCTTATTTTTAAAACACATAAAGCACATTCAAAATCAGCAATTTAATATCACATGGAACTCCCTTTATGTGTGTATTTAATTCTTTGATTTTACCAAATGAAGCCACTAGTCTTTTGTCTTCTGAAGGTCTGTGAGATCTCCTTCTCTATGTAGTGTGAAGATATTGGAGCACAATAAATAGAATGTGGATCCTCTCTCTCTTTTTACACCAATTATTTCCTTTAGATGATAAGAATTAAGATACAACAATTCTGACTGGGTGAGATCAGAGAAGATGACACTCTTTACCAATGAGATTATATTTCTTTAAGTATAATCTCAGCTACTTTAAGGTTGAAGAACCATTCTTAGATAATAACTAACCTCGAAGGTAATTATGTAACCCTCAGAGCACTTTACAGAGCACAGATCATAGCACAGGTCACACATTATCACTTCTTTAGATGCTTTCTTATAGAAAAGCCTTAACATGCCCAATCTTCCTTTTCTGTTCTGCAGTAAAGACGGTGAACGGCCAAACAACTGATGAGATAGCTTTTGGTGCAAAGCTAGTGACAACTTCCCCATGGTAAGTATATCTGTATAGTCTTATAATATTCTTATAGCAATCATGCAGGTATTTTAGTACATAAGAGTCACTTGACGAGACAAATATTTGAGTTCTCACAAAGAGACCTCATCTGAAAAGGGTTCTTCTACCTGAAGTGAACCCCAAGCAGTAAACAGCTTAAAAAGATTAACACAGGGTGCAGATCACATAAAAGAGAAAATTCATAATGAGTAAACAGTTTGTGATCTCGTAGGTTACTCAGCAGTGTTCCTATCCTTCTTTCGAGATATAAAACAGAGGAGACTTTTGCACACTGATGAGAAAGATGGGCTTTGTTCTTTCTTTCTTTCTTTCTTTCTTTCTTTCTTTCTTTCTTTCTTTCTTTCTTTCTTTTTTTTTTTTTTTTTTTTTTTTTTTTTTTTTTTTTGAGACTCAAGCCATATTGCTTTAATTAGTTGAAGGTTTAGTTCCACTACTGACTGCTAGCAACTCATTTAAGTACAGGGAAATACCACCACATTACATCATTGCTTGTTTCTGTGAAAATACCAAGGCAGTCGGGGTCTAGTTGCATTCACACAAACATAGCAAACTTAATTCAGGAAAAGTCACATTTAGCTAATTTTATCAATAAAATGAATGTAGGTGCTATGACTCTAAAAGTATTCACTGGGAAATATGTTTTGAGAAAACAAAAATAGTTTTTCTTTCTTTGTTAAGTAATAACTTTTTTTTTTATCACTATTGCTTTTATATATACAGGGATACAAGATATATTTCTTTCCTGAGTTACCTTAAGATTTATATTTGCACATAAAAATATGTGAATAGTACTTGGCAAGAGCTTAGTGAAATTTTATGTCATCACTATATCAAATGTTGGCAAAAGTTTTCTCTAAAGGCTATATTTTTGGCTTGAGGGCTAGCCGGCTTTCATTACAACTACTCACCTCTGTTACTGTAGCATAAAGGCAGCCACAAATGACTCATAACTAATAGGAGTGGCTGCATTACAATGAAGCTTTATTAGTAAAACACAAAAGTAAGCTAGACTACAACCTCTGACTATGTGCAGGACGTTGAGTTAGACCCCGCTCAGACTGAAGACAATTCAGGGTCTTTTTTCAGTCCCTGGGGCAAATAAATAAGGGTTTTCATGAGAGTCCTGGAGAGAAGACAGGGTGTCTGGGAAGACAGCTGTACAATGGGTTGTTTTAGTCCACTGATTATCCCTCGCATCTAAGAGACATATATGGTCAGAGGTGCTGCACGTGCCCATTCGTTATTATGAATAGATACTTCAAAGAAATGAGTCTATTGGCTCAAAAATGAAAGTTACTCCCATGTAAGTCGTTGAAAATGTTTATTAAAAAGTCCCCAAAATTAAATTAAGACATACAACAGACATTAAAGTATAGAGGAGGATTAATCACTCTGTTTACTTGTTTGATTATTGATAAGATTCCATTTTTAATCCTTTTAATTTCTTTTTGGGATAGGTAGCATTGGACAAATTCTTTAAGTGAAAATCTTGTGGGTCAACTATTTGTGACTATTACAAAGTGGTAATTATTAAAAACTAACCAGAGCACCTCTTCTCATTGCAGCTTTTATTCTAATAATCAGTCCTTCTGAAGATGCCCTCTTGATATCCCATGACACGGGCTCCTGTACAGGCCGTTCACCAGGGTCAAGAGAAATAGATGTTTATCAAATGATTAGATAACTGAATGTAACTAAAATACTGTAATAAAAATATTTTATACTTAAAAACCGAATTCATCTTTTTACTAATTCTTGAAAAAAATGATTGGGTGACATCCTTATGTTTCGAGTTCTACATAAGAAATTCAATAAATTGACTTGAATATTAAAACCAAACAAAACACTATGTCGTAAATGTTGTAATTTATTCTAATTTATTAACTGTGATATTTATATTTCAAATGTTATTAGAGAGTTCTAAAATTTATCTTTACCTCATGAAAATTATGGAATTTCATGTGCTGTGTATCTTTTCTAACAAAAATATATTTAATAATAAGTGAATACCAGGTCAATTCCAATTATATGCAGCTTTTTGGAAGTAGAGTAATAGTATAAAAAATGATGTGTTTATTTCTAGAACATATTAAGCTATTCATAAGAATGGATCAAAAACCCACTATGTCCAAATTTGAATGTTAAGCAGATAGAACACTGTGCTAAATAGACCTCAAAATATCTAAGAGAATACCAACAAAAATAGACTTCCTTTAAAAAAAAATTTTTAAATAATATTGGGTACTTTCACATTTGTAAGCAACCTTTATTTGAAAGGGATTAAGAATCTCTTAAATTGGGATCTCTAATTGTCAATGGCTCCCCTCTGATGCAGTGTGTCAAGGAAGAAGAACGGACTCTACTTCTCACACTGGACCTTCCTTTCATGCCTGAGTTAGGGATGTGCAGAATGTAAACCGAGTGGGCAATATGTTTTCAGTAATAAATACTTTTCCCACAATTATCAGAATGCTTTGGTCATACCAACTTCAGCCATTAAAAGTATATTTGGACACACAACTATTCCCCTAAAATGACTATAAGAAATTACGTATAGAAAACAAAGGCCATTGCTTATCATTGCAAACACTTTCTACTGTTCTGACTGTTTTAGAATGATGTAGCAGGGGCTCCTTTTAGCTCTAAAGTTGCAAGTACTAGATAGTTTTCCTGATGTGTAAAGTAGAACTATGTTTGATTTCATGTGAGTACTGAAAGAAATGACTTACATAAGAAATTCCTTTCTCATACAAGGCCAGAAGTAAAATTCAGGGGTTAGTATGATGGCTCTGCTCCAGGAAGCACTCGGAAATCTAAAACTGTTCCAGGTCCCCCTTCATCTACTAGGGTGTGGTCCTTCTCCTCATGATCCAAAACTGCAGCTAGAGCTCCAGCCCTGTATCTGCAGTCTTGCAACGGAAAGGAAGAAGAGGCAGAGGGGGAAAGCAAAAAGTACATTCTGGTTGTCTTTTAAGTAATAGCTTATGCTAACATCCCCTTGACTACAACATAGTTTTTGGTCACAGTCATTTACGAAAAAAGGGAAGAGGAATGTTTGGTTTGGTTTCTATGTTATGTGTTCAACTAAAAGCAAGAATTTTATTAATATAAAGCAAAGAAAGGATAGTTTATGTTCAACTATGTTTCTTTTTTAAAATCTAAAGCTATGGATCTTCAATTCTTACCAAAAAGGCCCCAAAGCTTAAATAAACGACAGGGAAAGTGGGCTACAGAATCTCTCTAACCATTAAGGAAGCATCGATATCACAAAACAAAGCTTTGCTCACTTTCCTTGGTTACACTTTGTTACTCCTTATATGGATGGCCATATAAGGAGAGACTAGTCTAGAACTAGCAGTAAGTACAAAGGAGTTTACAGAATTTGAAGTGAATTGGATTAATTATATTGTTCACATCTCTATTGTTCACATCTCATTTCACAAATTATCAAATATTTTTTTAGTGACTTTTCTATGCAAAGCACTGCACTGAAAACAGAAATCGTCCAGATGTTATTTACAGTAGGAAGGTCATGAAGATCCAATGGGTACAAACTTGCAATGGAATGTAACGTGAATCTAAAGAGTTTGAATTTTATTTTCTTAATGTAAGTCTTTTCAAGTTAGTCCCCATTCTTTCAAGAAATATTTGTCGACCAACTCTAATTTGCAATGTAGAGATGCGAGACTTGAGTGTTTGTTTGGCCAGAGGGAGCGGTCCCGGCATCTGTGGACATCAAGGAAGCCAGCGTGGCCGGAGCAGTGTCCCCCGAATGAGAGCCATCGAGGAGAGGAGGTGGGAGAGGTTACCAAGGACTAGACTCCGAGGAGCCTTACAGGCCACCCGAAGGATCTGAGGAAAGCGATTATTAAAAAAAAACAAAACATAAATTTATTACTTTGTTTTTGTAATAAAAACATCTGAAACTTTAGTGTGATGCTGTCATCGAAAAATCTTTTGTGTTTTTTTATGATGATGATTTATTTTAGAAATAAAGTATTATACAAGTACAAAACAATTTCATATTTAAAACTCCTAAGAATTCTTTTCAAATCTTATTGATATTTCACAAATACTAAAGATTAACATTTGTTAGGAATTTGGAAACACTACCATGGAGGGCAAGGTCGTGCAAGGGTCTGAATCTGAGGCATAAATGGAAGCTCTATACAGATTGTTAAACTCTGACACTTGCTAGAGAATGCTAAATGCCCAGAGGACTAAAAAATTAGGGAGTTATCATCTTAAAAAATGAGAAGAGCTGATGTCCCAGAGGTAAGCTCTCTTCCATTTAGGGCCGCCTGAGTGAAATCCAACTCCTTTCATCTACAGTCTAAAAAGAAACCTACATTCAAATAACCCAATGTACACAGTCATCCCAGTCAGACTTTCTAACTTATTTCATTAATATCCTTCCTTCCTTCCTTCCTTCCTTCCTTCCTTCCTTCCTTCCTTCCTTCCTTCCTTCCTTTCTTCATTCCTTGCTTTTCTTCAACTTTTTCTGTACTCAGTCTCTCTCTCTTTTGTTTCTTTCTTTAATAACTCATTCATTTAAACCTAAGTTAATGGTGGCAGGTACTATCATAAATGTTGAGTCTGAGTGAACAACCAAGGATTCCCAGACATTTGAGGAAAACTTGAAGAAAAGAGTAAAGTTTTTAAAAAATGAATACATGAAAAAAATATCAGCAAAGATAAAGTCTAGAAGATACTTTAAAAATATCGCATAAATAAAATAGGAACTGAAATCAAAAAGAGAAAGATGAAAATTCACTTGGACTTTAAAAATGCCTAAATTTAAATAAAATTGACCTGAAGAGTTATATTTCAAATCAAGTAAAATACGTGTAATGTTACAGATAAATTAAAAAGAAAAAAAGTCATTGATGATCAAAATGGGTGGTCCTTCACCTGGTAAACAGAAGTTTTAGAATAAGAAAAAGGAGTTCAGAAATGGGAGAAAAGAATCAAAAAATATCAGAAAAGTCATTTTTTCTTCCCCAGATATATTTCACATGCCATCAGGCCCTTTGACCGTTTTTCTCCTCAACATGCATATTGTATAATGTATGAACTGACACGGAATATCTCATTAGTTTGTTCAACTTGTCAGTTTGAGACTTACATTCATTTGTGAAGGGCACAAAATTTTCCACAATAATTAGTTATTAACATAGCAAATTAAAACAGAGAATATTTCTAAATATCTTAACTATGTTCATATTATAGTTTCTGGGGGTGATAAATTCAAAATACTCAGTTTTCTAATGTCTCTGTAAGAATTAAATTGAATCTATCCAGGGTTATATCTTTTCTTCAGCATTTAAGTAAAACAAAATCACTATATAGCTCCATATACTATCTTAATATAAGCTAATACATACCACACTCTGTCTGGGTCTTGGATACAGAAAATATTTTACAGCATATCTCAAAGTTAGAGACGACGAATTCTATGATAATATCTACAACTCCGCGAGACCCTGGGAGCTGTACAATTTCGTAGATCTAGATTTTAGCAAAATTCACTCCAATTATTTACTTGCCTACTCTTGTTTGGGCTTCCAAACTCAAACGGTTCCCTCTCTGGTTAACTGTTAGCAGCTGCAATTGTCTGAAAGGCCAGAGAGGGGAAAAGACCCATGAAAAGCACTTGCTTTTTCACAATCTGCCGACAGCTTTCTCTCCACGACTGTGAGAGGGAAAACATTTCCTGGGCCCTTCTCTTTTGCCTGTGTACTTGCAAGCCTCCTGCAAGATGCATCTCCTTTCATACTTCACCTTTTCTCATTTTTCTCTCCACTCGATTGTGCTCTTGCCTTTTTCTCTTCCCGGGAAACCCGCCCTGGTTTCATAATTTTGCTATTTTCCCTTTGGCTCTTCTGTTCTGTGTGGCGTTGTGGCTTCGTGCACTGGGGCCTCTTGCTCTGCCTCTTGCTTTAGCCACATATTAACCTCATCTGTTCCAGTGACAGAAAATTTATACATCCCCCGAGATTTCTTTTTGTCTCTTAAATTTCCTTTCTACTAGACACATAGGCGATGCTCATTATATTTCTCAATTTTCATTTTATTTTTCTTTCTGCTTAAAAAAACCTAGAATCTTTGAGCTAGGAGTTGCCATTCAATGTTAAGGTTCTAGCTTACAGGTGGGCAAGTGACTTTGCCATTAGTCTTAGTTTTTACTCCAAAGACATTTTCTCTTTACCTTGATAACAATGCAGATAAAGAGACTTCAGCCACAGTCTTGTACACTTGAGTAGAAATTAATGAGATAGAAGTTTGGAGCACCAGGGGCACGTCACAGAAGAGAATTTATCTAAGAAGCGTAAGTCTGAAATTGCGTGCAGGTAGAGAAATTAAGACTGACGGAGTAGAACTGAGAACTAAAATGCTTATATTAAAGATAAGTCATTCATTAGCGAGATGTTATCCTGAAAATATACTTGCAAAGTAAAAACTAAATGACAAATAAAATGTGATAGCAAAAGCTGGGGTTTATGTAGGGGCCATTATAGTAACATTATTTTAAAATATTATGATGAAATGATATAATGTTACTAAAAAATAAAATATAAGTGTATTTTATTTCCCAAACTGAATGTCATTTACTAAATTGTGGAACACAACTGCCAAGTTGTTTGTAAGTGGGAAATGTTTGAAAACTAAATGCAATATGAGTAATCTGCGTCGATATAGTCTTATATGACGTCACTATGTATCCTCACCCGGGCCCAGGAACTCATCTCGGCTTTGCCAATGAAGCATGGGCCTATGACTATGAAAATGAAGTAGGAGAAGAAAACCAAGAGCTGAACCACAAGGACTCACTCCACGCCAGGGCATCCCAAGTGCCCGCACGTCGTTTGCGCAGGTGAGCCCTGTGCTGACACTTGTGCCTACTTAAGGTTTGGAGTTACTCCAAGGAAGAGCAGAGGCCAGCTTTCCCCAGCGAATCAAGGATGTGTGAGGACATCAGTCTCGCTGCCAGGAACGTGCAGAACTTCAGCTTCAGGACGTTGAAATGATGCTTTGAAATTGCGCTGCACGTCTCGGGCCATGGGCGGGCAGAGAAGTAGACTTGGCTTTTCCATGAATCCAACACCAAGGGGACAAGAGAGGGAGCCTGTCTGCATCGCGGCTCCATCCCCAGGGCTGTTCTGCAGACCAGGAGCCCCCTGAGCCAGGGCTTGCGTGTGGTCTCTCTCGGCACAGTGACATTTCTAGGGGCCAGGAGCCAGTGCTGGGCCAGCACCTCTGCCCAGAAGGCGGGGAGGCAGGGGTTCGGGTGACCTCAAGAGCCTGGCTCATCCTTGGTCAACAGGTCCTTCCTGCTCCCACGCCAAACTGCAAAGGTCAGTTGCTTACTCTTCCCACCCCTAGATCAACTCAGAGACAGAAACAGCTCTTTTCTGGCTTCGGTTTAACTAAAATATTGACTCTTGGCATTTATTTATTTTCTGAAACAAAGCTACAAGCAGTCACAAAAATGGATCTTTATGTCATGCTTAAATTTTCCATATATATTTTTTAGTTTTTCCTCAAATGATTTAAATATTTACTTTCTACATAGAAATACCTGATTTCATTTTGGATATGTTTTATTCGTTTACAGTGCCATTTATATCGGATGACTATAAAAGAAGATATCGATGATTATAATTTAAAATTTTTAAAATATATTTGTGTGTGTGTGTGTGCGCGCGCGCGCACGTGCATATGTGGTGCTTCAGAATGAGTGACTATATTTTGGAAAGTAACCCCTTATCAGATATATGGTTTACAAATATTTTCTGCCATTCCGAAGCAATAGTGTTAGTTCACAAGTTTAAAATTTATAGTCGAGCATAGAAATGTAGAAACTGGATGATTAACTGTAGTTTCGGCTTATGTTTTTGTTTATTCTTTTGCTTGTTTTGAGTAAACATAGTTGACAAATCTGTTTTTGGAAATGGTCAGTTCCTGAAAATGTAATGGTAGATAACAAAGCTATGCTCGAGCGATTTAAAGATCACATTCAGTTGTTCTGCAGGAATCAGAAAGACTGGCTGAATCGAAAGATAACGTGAAAAATGAACCGTAGACGCCAAGAAGTCTACACTCACAGCGATGACGCCTTAGATGCAAAGGCAACAGAGGAAATGGCACAAGAATCCTCTGAAACTGTCCTTCCCTTCAAATCATTAACTTCCCTTGTCAGATTTGGAGTCACTAGCTTTTCTCCCATTGCACGTAAAGTTCCCATTCAGATCCCCATCTCTAGTCTTTTGGGGGACAGATTTTAGTTTCCTGTCTGTGTTTTGGTTTGTCTGCCTCTCAAAAATAAACTCTTTCCTTGTTACTTACTCATTACTTTAGTGATTCATTTTGCTGTGTTTCTGGCATACGAATCTGGGTTCTGTTACAATTATATAGGTTGCTTTTTCATTCTGTTAGTTGTTTACTTTGCTCTGAAAAAAGTTTTTAGTTTGATGTAGTCCCACTTGTCTATTTTTGCTTTTGTTGCCTGTGCTTTTTGCATTATATTCAAAAATTCATTGCCGATTCCCACATCAAGAGTCTCTTCTATGTTTTCTTCCAGGAATTTTAAAGATTCAGGTCTTATATTTTAAGTCTTTACTCCATTTTGAACTAATTTTTATGTAAGGTGTAATGAAGGTGCTCAATTTCATTTTTTGCACATGGATATTCTGTTTTCCCAACATAATTAGTTGAACAGACCTTCCGTTGTCCATTGTGAACCTTTGTCAATGATCAGTTAACTGTATATTTATGAGTTTATTTCTGGCATCACTATCCTCCATTGGTCTCTGTACCTATCCTTCTGCTAGTACTGTTCTATTTTAGTCACTGCACCTTTGTATTTTGTTATCCAATCAGAGGTTGTGATGCCTCCAGCTTTATTCTTTCACAAGGTCACTTTGACTATTATGGAACTTTTGTGGTTCTAGATGACTTTTAGAATTTTTTCCTATTTTTATAAAATATCAAATTCCTATAACTCATTAGCAAAAAAAAAAAAAAAACCCAATAACCCAATTTATAAATATGAGCAAAAGATTTTATTTGTAAATATATATGCATATGTCTTCAAAGGGTAGGGACTTTTCCAAAAAATATAACCACAATACTATCATACTTGAAGACAACAATTTCATAGTCAAATTTTGGCTAGATAATACGCAAATGCATCTGATTATAAGTATATTGTTTCAGTTGGTTTGTTCAAATCAGGACACAAAGTTTACACGTTGCATGTGGTTGATGTGCCTTTAAGCTCCTGTTAATCTATGAGTTCTCCTCCCCATTTCTTCTTGCCATATATTTATTGCAATTTCCCACAATCCGAATAGTAACCTCATGGCATTGTTTAAAACATATTCTTTTACTTCATGAATTTCCACTGAACTGGGAAGTTAGATCTCGAAGTATCATCAAATTCTTTTCAGTAAGAATACTTTCTAGGTGGTTGTGTGCACTACCTGTTGTGTATCAAATGGTACATCCTATCTGGCTCTCTCTCTCTCTCTCTCTCTCTCTCTCTCTCTCTCTCTCTCTCTCTCTCTTTCTCTCTCTCTCTGGGACATTAAGATTGATCTGTGAGCTCAGGTATAATCAACTCAATCTATCCATTTTAAGGTTTCCTATCAGTTTTTCGTTTGACAATTTTAACAACCATTAATAAATGTTTCTCAGAGGTATTATTTCATTAAGTAAAATAGTACATGTTATTTGTTTCTTTCTGTACTTCTAAGAAGTATTTTGTAAAGAAATATGTTCTGTCATCAACTATTAGATTATGTGTTTTATATAGAAAAGCACAATAAATGTTTAATTCCCAAATTTATTCTTAATAAATTAAGACTGTTTATATATTTTTATTAAGACCTTTCCAATACAACAAGAAATAGATAAAAATTTTAGTTTGTTTTCTTATTTTGGAGTGAGAGAAAATTATTTTGGGTTGGTTTCTTCAGTCTTCATTTGGTTGTAATCATAAAGTGTATAATTCTTTTGTCGGAGATATGATTATCCGGAAGTCATTTAATCGAAAAATTCTATGATTCAGGATGGTGACAATGAAGAGCTGGTAAACTAGAGAGGAAGAAAAAATGAAAATGAGAAACTTTTCTTTTACGTAGTGATTTGAAATGAGATGGAAAGCATGGAAAAAAGAAGATGGGGTAGAGCAGCAAGGGGTAATACTTTTCTCAGTATACCTTCCGGTATAGTCTTGATTTTTAGAAGTTATTTTTACAAACTCAAAATCTAATAAATAAAATAAAGAAGAATGCAGTAGGTACATGGAATGCAAACGAGAAAAACCTAATAACATGAGGGAGACAATAACATTTCATATTCATAAAAGGTCTTCCTTGGTGTTCCTAAATCAAAACAATTAGATGATTTATTCACTTGTCATTTGTTCATTCCTTTTATTCACAACTGGAATCCAAGTCATATCTAAGTATGTTCTTTCTGGAGTTCAGACATTCCAAGAACCAAACAGAAGAAAGTAGCCAAGGAGATGACTAAGAAGTGAGGGGTGCGGGGTGAGAAACCAGAAGAGTGGAATTTCAAAAGCTGAGGCAGGGGGTGGACCAGAAGAGTGAAATCTCAAAAGCTGAGAGATTTTCAAAAGACAGTAGTGGAGAACAGTATTAATGATGCTAAGAGTCAAGGAAAATGATCATGAACAGTGTTTCTTGGGGTTGGCGACATGGAAGTAATTCTTGATATTAGAGAAAAGCTTATGTAAATATTTGTGGGCAGAAACCAAACTGCAATGGGTAAGGGGTATAGAAGTTATATTAGGGAGGGCACTATAAATGTAGTTTACTGTTTGCAGTGATTTGATTATTACAGGGGAGGTTTATAATAGCAGTGAGAGCGCTCCATGTCACACATAGAGCCACGTCAGCTATGGTGACCTCTTCATGTCTAGGTATGAGAAAAAGCTGTTAGATGTTTTTTATATATAAAATTTTTTTTCAATATAAAACTTGCTTTTGCTTAAATTTGAAATTTCTTCATCGTAAATAAACATTTTAGATAGCCAAGAGTTATTTTCTATACCTTGGTATTCTAAATAACTTCATAATTTAAAAGTAAACTTTTCTAGATATAGCTTTATTAAGACATGATCATTTTCTCCCTTTAATTCAATATGAAATGTCAGTTGATTTTAAATATCCCTAAGGAGAGAGACGATTATTTTTTCCTATGTACCGTTAGTTTCTGAGGTCATCAAGAATTAGGCAACAGAAGGACAATACGATGTGAGAACATGTAGCATTTTATGAGATGAAATCCAAAGCAGCATAAAATAAAATTATCAGCAAGTAATGAAATAGAAGGGGAGAAATAGGCACCTGTAGTTGCTGCTCAGAGACTCAGGAATCTAATCACCACAATTTAAGTGAAACGAATCAATCTTAATCAGTCATTTAGCATCCCCTCAAGATTTCAGTATATGTATTTTTAAAGCAGCTAACTTCAACACCTCTATAGTTATTTCCAACCTGAAATGAAGTATTAGAAAAATCTAATATCTGGGGTTTTTTGTTGTTGTTGTTCTGCCTAAGGTTATGAAAGATTATAACATGAGTCTATACTACAACCTTGTTTCCTATATATTCTCCATGATGGTTCATCAGTCTGTTGAGTTTCAAAGGCAAACTCTTAAACAACAGAGATGGCTCCTTTACAATGTCTAGCACATGAAAATCCCAGGAAGGTACGCAGTAAATATTTAACTTGAAAACTTCCTTATAAGCTAGTCCTTATTTTCTGTGTGGACTCCCTTACTTAGAATATTGTGTAATTTTTGAGATTATTTTATACTCAGAATGTTTCATTTACTCATCATAATGTACTTTTTGTTGAGAATGGCCAAATAGAAGTACATGCCAATGTTTTGTAGAATTGGTGGCCATCAGGAGAGCAATAGTCACTATTTATTAATTGAAGAATTCTAGAAACAGATATGCATGGTTATAATTTTAGGAAATTACCAAACTCTTCATTGCAGTTTCAACTTTTCTCCTTCTGGACTCAATTTTCTTACTAATGAGAGCTAACAATATTGATTATTTGTACTTTTCCAGGCACATTCTAAGCATTTTACATATAGTATTTCACTTAATTTTTATCATAATCCTAAAAGGTAGATACTATATTCATCTCCATTTCATAGATGAGAAAAATAAAGAACAGAGTAATTAAGAAGCTCGAATTTGCATGTCCAAAAAATGAAGGAGCTAGGTTTCAAATCCAGATTATGTGACTCTCAAGTTTACATACCTAGGAATATACAAATGTATATTTGTATACTTAAAATAATTAATTTGGAATTCTGAAATTTAAAAGGTCATTGGAAGACAAAACTATAGATAGTCACTAGAAAGAATTTATAAAAAAGTCTTCAATATCTACTAAATTTAGAAAGGCTAACTTTTTAAGATGATAAAAGAAAAAGAAGACAGAAACTCTAATGGAATCAAAAGCAATATAAATCATGATTCCTTGTGAGGAATCTTTCTCCTTGCTTTTTTGAATCTGGAATGCACAGAGCTAAGGCATATGAGAAGACATGCCAAGGTATTCTCCAGTTCACAGTGTGAATGTCACAAAAGCTTTTGTAGTCCCACCTAGGTGGTAAGTTGAGTGTTACGATATGCAAAAATTATCTTTTTTTTTTTTATCAAAACAAAAAATCTAGTAAAGTTTTAAGCTAAAACTTAAGATTCAAAATATTTTTCACCCTCTTATGCTCTGTTCCCAGCCTTCCAAAGATAAGTATTTACTTTCTTTTACCATCGAAAGTACGCAATTGAAAAATTTGAAAAGCACCGCTTGAGGGCGATAAGTATGTATAGCAACTTCACCTAGAAATTAAAGATTTTCTTTAAGAAGAAAAACAATTTCAAAACATGGAAGCAGTATTTTCTTTATCTCTGCTTCTTGGTGGTTAAAATAATCCATGAATTAGAAGGACTTCCATTTGCAGTAAAGGGAAGGGAGTGCCCAGTCCGGATCATTGTAATAATTAATTTGCCCTCACTACTCCGTACTGAGAATACAAATGCAGAAAGAGAAGCTGAGACTTAATTACTGACAAATATGCTCTGCGCATTGAAAACCAGAGAATTTGCAGCTGTCACCCAGACTCCATTGTGCAAATCGACAATGAGCCACAAAAGGGACGTGAGGTAAATGTAGGGTGGAAGCCACAAGCCATTCTGATGAAATATCTGGGGGACAATTTAATATGAAATATCAGCTGGTAAAAGAGACCAGCTGCCTGTTTAGAAGGATGACTCAAGCTAAAAACTCTAGCTCCTGTTTTATAATAAAAGATTGCCACTATATAAACCTTCATTGGGGGGGAAATGTGCTGGATCTGAATGTGTAATGGTTGTGCTTGTGAACTTTCAAAGGTCTAAAGAAACAACTTTTCTAAATCTACTCAACAGTCAAAACTTATTTGGAAATCCAGAACACAGAAACTTTCTTCGGTGATTGTATCTTTCTATCCCTAAATCTTTCTACATTGCATGGAATCACAGTAACAGAAATCCAGCCTCGCATGAATCTCACTTTTAGAGTTATCAGACGTATCCAGCTCCTGTGGCTCTGAAGTTTCGCAGTCTAATAAACGTATTCTGTGTAACGTGCACTACTAGCCCAGCTTAGAGATTCCTTCAGCCTGCAGAATCGATTGCCACGTGTTCATCTACCGTCCGACCTCCAGATTTTGTTGCTGTCATCTCCTCTCCCGTCCTCTTTGTTCTCATGGGAACATCTGCCTCACCGTTCTGTGTAGCAGTGTTTGTCATTCCCACGTAATTACCTTTTGCAGCAAAGATGAATATCCCTGTGATATCAAAAGTATATTGCATCCTGCAAAGGGGTCCGATAGCCACATCTGTCATGAAAGCACTTCGGTCTACTCATTCTCCCTCTTCAGTGACGTTATTTATGTCGTACTATATCCCCTTAGTTTATTGAGTCCAAGAATATAAATAACATTTTTATAAATAGATCACCTTTCCATAATAAGAAAAACCCTGTGAAAAGTCCTGGAAATAAAAAAAAAACATCATGATGTTTATGGCCTGTATTACCATTTCATCATGCTATGCTTGTAATGACATCTGCCTACAAATGAAATTTTTTAGTGATAAAATAAAGCATGTAGTTCAAAGGCGTTTGCCCAGATGTTTCTTTACTTATAAATAAAAGTGTGAGCATTTATGTCTTTGAAGGTCATGCTAGAAAAGAGGGCACAACGAATTTAGAGTTTAGGGTCTGGGCTTCAGGGAAGATTAACCATCCTTGCTCTTAAGGGCTTTAGGTTTCTGTTTTCTTTGGTCTTTTAAGAAATTTCTTTGGAAAAATACTTTTGAAAGCATCCAGAAATCCTTTGCCATTCTGATTTTCTAAAAGTTGCCTGAAGACATGTCTCTATGTCTTCATACATTCAAGGGTATAATTCATACCAGTAGGAATATACAACTAAGCCTATACAAATTAACATAACTTAAAGGAACATTAAGGAAAAAAAAAACTTGCTTCACGAGTTGAAAGAAAATTAAATTTAACTTAAATATTTATTTGCTTCAAAGTAAGTCTGAAGACAAATACCAGAATCTGCCCAGTTCTGGTGTTTTTAATTCTCACTAGCCATCAGTTGATGCTCATGAACACTCAGCCCTTCTGCTGTTCTGAGAATCCAGACTGACCTTAGGAAGGTAAGGATTGGGGATAGAGAGCCACCTCAGGAGTGGTGGCGGGTGACTTGATATCAGAGCACAGTAACTGCTGTTCCAGACCTGACCTAATGTCTCACAGCTGACGGAGTCACCCAGGTTGGAATCCCTCTCTCAGGATCCTGCCTTGTCTCCTAGAGGGGACCACTCACATTCATTAATTGATTTATTGACTCATTCAGTAAACATTAATTGTGCTAAATATGTATTAGATATTAGGTTTTTTGTCATAATAGAAAGGTAAAGAGTTGCTTAATCGCTGAAAGTCTAAATAAATAATACAAACATCTTAGATGACTTATCCTTTTTTGGCATTCTCCTGCCACCAAACTTACTGTGCCCTGCCTAGGTGATACCTTTTCCAAACTTCTACTTCTGCAAAACAGACCCCATCTGTGTCTTAAAGCCCTTTAATGATGGCTGTCAATAAACATTGGAGCCAAATTAAATATATACCCATTTTTTGGCTAGGTATTTCCTAGGAACGTGTAACCTTCTGGAAGCACTGAAATCCATAGAGAGTAATAAAAAGAATACTAACTTCATCATCAGAGGTGGTCTAATAGGCAAGACTAGCCCAGTAAAGCAATAAAGGTGGCCAAGTTTGGCTTTTTCTCTCATCTCCTCCTCTGCCCTTAATCTAAGCTCCTGGCTTCCCCTTACATAGATTCTCAGTGTTTTTATGTGTTTTATTACTAACCACAGCATGTCTACTCAAGTGTACCAAATTCCTGGGCAAGACACAGATCTGAAACTTTTTCCCACCTTGCTCATTTTAATGCCTTTTGATGGCGCTCTAAAATACACTCTACTCTGCCAATACATAGCTCTGTCACTAGTTTGTTTACTTAGTTTAAATATTGCAGCATTTTTCCTGACAAATGTAACTACTTCAAGTTCATTGGGAGAAAACTGAAAATTAACAAAATTAGGAAAAAATTACCATTGTACTTAATTTCCATATAACCTCATAAATACTATTACTTAATACACTAAAATTCTGATACATTTGCTTTTAAACCTTAAAAGGTGGGATTTAAAATAAAAAGTGCTCATTTATGTTATTTGATATATTATTTCTTCACTTAATATCTTTTCCCACGTCTAAAAGTAACCTTTAGATGTAATGTTAATAGCATTAAATTCTATGACACATACTGCCTAATTAGCTAATTCTATTTTCTTACTAATGTTTATTAAATTTTCTATTGTAAATTATTCTATAATGAACATCCTTTAGATATATGTTCACATAAATACAGCACTGTCAACTTTGGTTGCCTGCTAGCCATCATCCTCTTCTTCCCTAATGAAAGAATCCTGAGCAGCAACAGCCACATTGAAAACATCACGGCCCCACCCCTCTGTCATGTTCTGTAGTAGTTCGGGGTGTTCATCTGACCCAATGCTGGCCAACAAAATATAAGCAGAAGTATTAGGTAGGACATCCAAATAAAAAGTCAGGATGTCGCGTACCTTTCTTTCTTCAGCTTTCTCCTTTCTATTTGTCTGGAATATGGATGTGGTGCCTAGAGATTTATCAGCCATCTTGCCAGCCTGAAAAAGGGGGCCACATCACAGGGAAGGTGAACCCCAGTCTTTGATGATGGACGTCCTTGAACTAGCTTTCAACAGAGTACCCAAATACATCCTCTACCTGAGAAATATAAACCTTTCCTGAGTTTTGCTAAAATTCTCCACATATCTGTTTTTAAAATGTTTTTCTTGAATGGTGGTTGAATAAACTTGTGAATAATTTATAGTTTACCATCTAAAAATCTTTCATTTACAACAAAAGAAAAGAGATTTGTAAATGGCTAATTATTAAGAACATAAGAAGATGGAGACGTTCAGCCTCATTAGTTTTTAAGCACTACTCACATTGCATAAAAATGAAAGTTTTTTTTGTTTCTAATTCTGACTCAATGGTCTACTCAATTATTCCTTCTCTAAATTTTAGATTCTATTCTCCAATTCTTTTTGTACATATCTTATTTTGTTTCATTTCCAAATCAAGTCTACTTCTGAAAAGACCAAAAGGTTTGGTCTTCTATTACAATTGGAAAGGACCCATTTTTTTTCCCCTGAAATTAAATTCTACCACATGTAGTACAATGATTAACAAGATGGATGTCAGTCTCAGAAAGATCTGCCCTTGAATCTTGGCTCTACCATGTACTAGTTAGGTACCTTCCAGCAACTTACTTAATCCCTCTAAATTGTAGTTTTTTCTAATCTGTAGAATAGTAATAATAATAAAATCTTACCTATATATATGTTGTAGTAAGTAAAATATTTTGTAAAGATTTTAGTACATTATTTTCACAGAGGAAAAACACAAAGGTTTACTACTAAGTATTACTATTATTTATCTAAGAATTGCTCATGGGAAGATGTAAATAATTGGAAAAAAACCATAAATATTTTAAATATAGACTGTTTATAGTTTACAACTTCTGATGAGTCCTCTCATTAAATTCCACAAATAATTTTAATGTCAGAAACCCAGAGAGGTACATGGCTATTTGGGAGACCAACTGCTGAGCAATACATCAACACAATAAAACATGTCTCTTAAAATATACCTACCTGTGTTTTAATTATGTCAGTCTTCAATAAATCAACCTAAACTTTATAAATACTATGTGCCAGGCAATGTGCTTTATTTTACAAAAGGTCTAGATTAAGGATCCAACTTCTGTCAAATAGCGAGAACACTATTGCACATCCTGCTAACAATGAAATATTATGCGATTAGCATAAAGGACTATTTGAATGTATTGAAGCACCGGTAAACTGCATAATGAGAAACTAATTATAGGGAGAGATCCTGGCTGCGGATATTTGTAGAAAATTTCTTTTCTGACAAAATGCAGAATACTTATGTGACATTTACATAATTCAGCTGATTTCCGGGTTGAAATAGTGCAGCAAAAAGTTATTATCCTAAATCAAGAGGAAGTATTCTCTGTGCCCATTATTTCATATCTGAATGTTTTGTTCTTTCACAGTCAACCAAAGTACAAATGTTGATTTTGCCTCCTATGTGTACAAGTAGAGCTGAGAAGGATTATTATGAGATTATTTTCCACCTGAAAGTATCTATAATTTGTGGATTCTTAATGAACTGTTTTCTGACTCAAAATTTTTAATAAACAATTTCTTCCTCACTAAAGAAAAAAAGGTAAACTCACGGAGTAAAATAACTCATGTTTTCGTTCCTGTATTTGCTAACTCAGTCTCTGCTCAGTGTGTCTAAAATATCTCAAAAGGTATGAGAACAGCAATACCCTCTACTCCCTCCCAACTCTACCCTGGCCAATCTGCAAGCTAATACAGCCTTTAGAACCATTTGCACTCCAGAACCATCAGTCAACTCAGAAAAGTAAGACTGCATAAACAGATCTTGAATATCAATAATGAGACTCTGAAATTTTTATACTACTTTTAATGAGTCTAGATCCTAGCTAAGCAGATTTAAAAGCTGACTATAACTGATTATTATATATTCCAAACCAAAAATCAAGTCCTGTAGTCGAATATGCAGTTTGACAATAGGACAGAAGACATAAGATCCAGGATGCTCCAGAATATCTTACTTGAATGAACATAATAAATATAAACCTAAAATTTATTGCAATAACTATGATAGAAATTTGCTTTTGTGCAGTATTTTGCAGTTTGCTTCCACATATCTTATCACTTTCCCCACTACCTTGTGGGCATCTCAAGAGCAAAGATTTTAATTCATTCATGTTGTCACCTCCAGGCTTTGCAAGTTACTTGGGTGTCCTCTCGAAAGTTCCTGGGGTACCAATTACCGCCAGGAAGCTCCTTCTTCATAAGTTTGGGTCCCAACTGTACAAAGCTCTCCTATTAACTTCTAAATTTAACAATCCCAGTCTATTCTTTTCTATCCCAGACACAGGAATTAACCTACTTCTTGTAGTTACTACCTCTGTGAATCACTGGTTCTATCTACTTGGAATTTCAGTTTTCTGATACTTGATGGAGGATTCTTCATATTAAATTAACTGATGTGGTCTCCCTTTTCTGACTGGATGGTGACTAATAGAAGAGAAAAAAAATGAAATAATGTCAGGGAAACTGAAATAAGTACATTGGCTGAGTTTATCATTTTGAAATGCTAAACTTTATATCCAGATCTTTGTACACAAAACTTCTTTAATAGACTTTTCCATTGGGGTCTTGCTATCAAGTTGCATCAACTCCAACACCGCACTCCCCCAGCTGGCCAAAGCATTAGGGCTTCTGATAATAATAACTAGGTATTTTCTGATGCTGCCTAATTATCTTGGAAATAGATGCCTTTGGCTCCAGTTTTCACCACATCATTTTGGGACTTGTGTGCCATTTCTAGCAGGAGAAAGAGGAATATATAAAGGAACTAAGACAAATATTTTCTTTAGTCCATTTCATTAATGGAAAAGAAAAGAAATACTTAAAACTGAGAGTTCGAGCCTGGTTATCACCTTCATTGTATAAGAAATGGTCAGGTAGGTTGTTCTGTTGCTTCTTATAATATTATGAAGCACTCTGAAAAAACTTAGCTCTCTTTGTATTGAAATGAAACAATGCTGTCTAACTTTGAGGCTGCTCCTTAAAGAAAGTGTTTCAAACATTCTGGAAAAAAAAAAATGTTTCTGAGGAGTCAATTTCTGAAATTAGCTAATTTTGTTTGTTTTGACCTTAACATGGGCAACTACTACAGAGACTAAGATACTCCATATACTGTTTTTAAGAACACAGTTTGATTGCTGTCTAACTCAAATAATTCTCAAGTCTCATTCATCAACAGTCTCCTAGTCAAACCAGTGACCAGGTGGAAAGACTTAGCATTGACATTTTTAATATCCTTCTTACAATATTTTCTTTTTTACCATTACAACCAATTTTTCTTTTTAGAAAGATTTTCCTTTTTACTGACTTTCAAATAAAGTATTTTTACTTTCTAAAAAAATAATGAACCTCCCCAGACACATAACTTCTTTATGCCTCCAGTGCCAAGTCTACCACTATCTTTCTTTCTTTCAAAAAGTATTTTTGTATCACCCACTATTGTGGTAAGCCCTGTGTCACCATGCCGAGCACTGGTATTAGAGAGACAACCCAAGCCCAGAGCCTGCCCTTGTGGAGTTCATGGTTTCTTAAGATGGATAAACATCTGTAATACAAGATTGAATGTGGTGACTAGCAAAAGAAGGAAATAAATATACTTCAATGAAAGTTCAGAAAAGAACAATATTAATCTCAGTCATTAGGGATCAAAAATGGAAGAGATGACATTTGGATTAAATTCTAATCTCAATTGTTGGGGATCAGAAATGGAAGAGATGGCATTCGGATTGAATTCAACGCTGATACATTTTATCACACAGCCAGGTGGGTGGTATGTTAACTGTAGCCAGATGCATTAAAATTAAGTGAGTTAAGACTTAGATGAACCAACAAAATAGGAAACAAATTTAGAGAAATGGACCTGGCTAAAGGTTCTTCTTGTTAAAGTATAGGCCAGCAGTAACTCCATCGGAATTATCTGGGAGATTCTAAAAATCGAGATTTCTAAGATCGATTCCCAGGGTTTCTGATTTATCGACTGGAGTGAATGTGACAAAATCTATTTAATCAACACTGCAGATGATCCACATGCATGCCTAAATCTAAAAGTCCTCATCCAGGGACTTAATGCCAGGCAACAGGTGGCGGGGCAGAGAAGCAGCTGAGGTTTAGGGACATCCAATATGACAAAAGCAGATGTTCTGACAGACATGTGGACAAACGGAAGTGCAGCCCAGTGTCAGGAAACTCAGGCACAGATAAGAATGAAGATTCAGAGGCGCCTACCACAAGCATCCTGGCACCTCTTTTGTATGGCCCAGGCTATTTGGGATTTAGAGTTAAGGCCTCTATTGTAGGTGAGAATATAGGGAGAAAGTCAATCGGGAAGTGCAAAGCAAAGCGCACAGTTTTAAAGTGTTCTCGGTTATGTACCAAGTAGAATTTGAGCATCAGAGATCATACCCAGGATTTAGTTACTAGAAGTGGGGAACAAGAAGCCTAGTTACCAGAAGTAAGACCAGAAGCACATTTTCTTAAGTTAGTTTCCAGTTCTGGCCCATTATCAGAATCGCCTAAGGAGTTCTATAATAATACATACTCCTAGCTATTCAGGTTTGAGGGGCAGTAAACAAGAACTCCTCCTACTTCTCCTTCCATCACGACAACCCCCACCAATCAAAGGTCGTGACTAAGCCCATCACAGGAGTACAGTAGAAAATGCCAAGAAGCAAAGAATCCTGTGGACAAGCTGGCTAACGTAATGACTTCATGGCAGAGGAGATTATAACTTGAAAATTCTGTGAGTCTTACAGCCCATGAGAGACTTTCAGCACAGAGAGTCATCAAGTTTGTTGTTATTGTTTTGTAACAATATATAAAATAGTTCTCGGGCATACTGATACTTAAAACAACAAAATTCCATTTGATCCATTCTCTTGCTACATCTCTACAAATGAATATAATTTTTGGTTATCACTGAGACTTCTCCCTGTTTGAGAATTTTCTTTTTCATGGAGTGACAATTGACAAAGAGCAGTATTGAATATGATGTTAACTTAAACCAAATAGCCTGAGATGCAAATATTAGAATATTTGCTTGTTTTATGCCTTCATGTCACATTATGCTATTTTTTCAAGCAATTTTAACTTTAAGTCTTAATTCGATCTTTATCTGAAACACAAACAACATTGATAAATCACACCAAAGCAAAGTATGAGCTAGAAAGACAGTAACCAAGATAAACTTTATAGCAGATGAAATCTCTCTGTATAAAGAAAAAGCAGGAGAATCACAAAACAATCTGTTTCAAAGATCAATAAATTTATGCTAAATAGTGTCCAATTCTGCAGGGCGCCACCCAGTTGAGACTGAGCCAAGCCACCTGATTCCTTCTTCCACTGGTAAAGACCATGTCACATGAACCAGCTGCCATGGATCTGGTTCAGAAAACTGTCCCAGAAAAGAACTCTGAGCCATCTGTGCTTGCAGTCCTATTAATAAAATGTTCTCTAAATCATAGACCTTCATCCAGTAACCACATATCATAACCTTCTCCAACGCGAGATTTGGAGAGTATCGCTCATCGGCATTTCTTGTTTCTTTGGCACGGTTGGCAAGGGGTTGTGGTGGGGGGGGGTGCAGTAATATGATTTGAAGGGAAGGGGGTCCAGGGTATGGTGGGAACCAAATAAAATCGTGAACTCTATGAGAACAAGAGTGTATATTTTCACCTTCGTCTTGCTAGTGTTAGGCACAGTGACTGACTAAAAAAAAAAAAGGATTTTAATTGTATTGAAGTACTTTCTAAAGGCAAAGCACAATGCAAGAAGTTTGACAAGGTTATCTCATAATGGAAAGAATTATAAGGAAACTTTGGCTCATTGGTGTGGCAACTTAGATACTGAGTGGGAGATCCAAGATTTAGACACAGAACTACTGACTCTATACCTCTATTTGGCCATTTTCATCATTTTGCACCTTTTTTTTTTTTTGTCTTTTTGATTGTGCTTTAGAACTTCAGCTTTGACTGTGATTTGTTTTTCTTGAGCAAACTTTGACATAGTTTTCTATGGCTCTTGAGAGAAAAGTGAAATGATCAATAAATATAGTGAGGCTTCAGTAGCAGTGAAATTCTTTTAAATGTATATTTAGGAGACAGGTTTAAAACATGTAGAAATACAACAGAGAACTTAGACACAAGATAGAGTCAAACCAGACAGAAAATACATGTTTGATAAACTTAAGAAAAATGCTAAAATACACTAAAGACATGAAAAGAATATTTGCTATATTTAGATCTTTTTTCAAAAAAGAAAAAAGTGAAGGTTTTGCTAAAGCCATCATTTTCTCTTCAAGACCATGTAGTTAATGAATGCCAGAAATATTACAAAGCTATCTAAAGACTTTGGTGTCAAATATGGGTGAAGCATCCCCATACTTAACATGCTGGTGAGGAAAAAAATACAAGTAAGCCATGGGGACCCTGACCACTTGTCCCTAATAGTATTTATCCACCATGGTTTCGCTCTTAAGAACAGCATCAAATAAAAAGATATACATCTAATGCGGATAACAAAGATAATTTGAAATGCAGTCTGAACCCAACCATATGGCATATGACATAAACAAAATAAAATAAAATGGAGACAAGACTTGAAAATCTCTCAAGCAGACAAAACCACCCCTTAAGCCATGTAAAGAAAACTAAATCTGGCTTATTTCATGAACATAAGGGAAAATTAACTGAGGCTATTTCTTGTAAATGCATCTGATAATTGTAAATAAGTTTCCTCATTTGTAAACAGTTTGATTCTCATTTCATAAAATATTCATATCAAGTAAAGCTCTCTGGATTTCTTTTTGAAGTCCTTTGAATTCTATATGTTATATTTATAACCTACAATACTGCCAAGAACAGAAGAAGTGAGAGAAGAAATGATTAAAATATGTTATAAAAATTCTGATATAGAAGTTGAAACACAAGTTCTGTAGCATAGTGGTTATCACATTTGCCTCACAAGTGCATCTAAGGAAAATGATAGTACAATTTATTCAGTCATTATTCATGCACCAGTTTGTTTCAATGTTGGAGGTAAAATTACGCTCAACATCTGTTCAATGTAGCTGGATATGGTTACAGTTTAGTGAAGAAGATTAAAATGCATTTTAAAAATTTCTTATGTTTAGTGAAGAATTAGAAAAGAATTCTAAGAATATGTACATATATATATATACATATGAGAAATTGGAAATTAGACTAATGAGACTACTTGAAGTACATTTTGAAGGATAAAAAAGAAATTAGGAAAAAAAGAGAAAATACAAAATTTAAAAGAGAATATAAGAGTGATCAAGCTGTTCTCAGTCCAAATTTAGTAGCTATTTATTATTACCACAATGTAACAAGAATTCATGTTCCACTGAAGAAAACCTCTTCCAATATTTCCATATTTAAGAGGAAACTTGGAACTTCATTCAGTTCTAATGTGGTAGGTACAAGGTCATTTCATGGTTTTGCTTTACTTCATTTGTTGGTATTAAAATCAAAACCAGCAATTATGCTACATGCTTCTAATTCCTCTTACTTGTGTAGAAAAACTGTTACAAGAGGAAGAGTCTCTAAAAATGGCAAAAAGAGACCCTACAAAAACAGCAGTGTAAAGTAATGGCGAAGAGGAGAATAATGTCCTTAGGTGTTAAAAAAAGACCTGATAAATGGTAGAAGAAATTCTCACCTTTAAAAGAAAAATCATTATATCAGTGATTATGGGGAGGGGCGGGGGTTTAACGGAAGTGGGCAAATGCCCAGAACTACCTGGGTAGCTTTTACAAAACCACACCATACACTTGTGCACAAGGACACACGCACCAAGAATTCGATGTGCTTACTAGATCATGTTCTCATGATGGCAAATCAGAGCCGTAGTGAGCCGCTACTGCTGATGTCCGACCCACTCGAAATGAAAGTTCACATGCTGTATTGAACCCTCACTCAGGAGACTATTTGAAGAGTGCCTTTCCATAATTACTATTTTAGCCTCCATTAACGATTATGAATGATCTTTCCTAGCTGTTATCTGTCCATTAACATACAAAGATGGGAATTCCCTGACCTTTCATGAAAAATAGCTTACTTAATTTGAATCATAGGAAAGTGGGTAAAACAATTGGCTTTAGGTAGATGAAGGCAATTTTTCTGAAGAAAATTTGAGAGAAAAAAAAATGCCTCTATTACCAGCGCCTATTTTATCCCATAGGAAGTAGTAAGATAATATTTATTTATAAATAGTAAAGGAGTGACCTAGAAGTTTTCCGAAATTATTAACATATCAACTGATATAGGATATAAGATGAATACCTAAAAGGGCCAATAAAGAAATTTTATATAGTTCTAGCTGCACATAAATTGCATCCCTCAAGATTCATCTGAAATATCACCTCTGTGAAGGCTTTGCAAATTTAAAAGCGTCCTCAGTACACGAAGGGAACTCCCCCACACCCCAGCTTCAGTGGAAGCGCCTAAACCAATCTTGTTGCATTTAGCTTATAGAATGGCAAATTCAAGATCCAAGTCAGTAGTAAACATTGGAATCCTAAATCCTGGAGGGTGGAACTTGTGCCTGACCTACCTCTTAACAGGTACCAGCACAGGACTTATAGTAGGTACTCAATATTTTTTAAATAAATTGAAGTCTATTAAATCAGTGACTTAGCATTTGATACAATTGCTTTCCATAGTCTTCGTTTAGGGTTAAAACTGCTAAATATGCTGCTTGTTAAGAAGTAGTGTCTAGAGTGAATAAGTTTAATTTTAGATTTTCCTGTGTATTATTTAATACATCTTAGAAAAGGTAACTGTATATCCCAATTCGACTATGTTAATTAACAACAGATTAGATACAAATACTTTTTATGTGGCACCTACTAATAATGAAGTTGAAGTTCCAAAAGCTTACAATTAGAAAATTATTCCCATGGAGCGTTTATTGAATGAAGAGTGGAAGATTTTATGAGCTTTTAATAGTGCTCGTGTGCCTGAGGAAAATGCCCTTGAAAAGCTTCTTAAATACTTTGGGTTCCTGAGTTGCCTCTCCCTTAGACTTCCTAGAATCAGCATGACAATGAAATGTACACTCCCTAGTCCCATTAGCGTTAACTGAATGTCTTGCTGGAATTGATTTGACAAGTACATTCTGAACTGCGGTAGGTTGCAGTTGCATTAGAAATGAAAGAAGTGACTTCATAGAACATTGTGGACTACAAAGTAAAATTCAAAAGATTACTCAATGAACTATAAATTATATTATTGTTCTTTCCCCTGAACTGATCCTTGCTTATGACGTGTTATATATTTACGATGTTAGTGTTCATATTCTATCAGCTAGTAATTCTTGCATGAATTATTTGCAGCAAATACAATGACAAAAGCATTTTCATCTTTTTCTTAAAAAGCTGATGCACAGGCACTAAATCAAGCAAATCTCTGGATTATCATTATCACTCAAAATTGTTCATAGGTGTATGGAATAAATTCTTTCATTACTCTAAATATTTTGTAAATATTTAAAATGGAATATTTTCAACCTGTTCTTGTTCTTTTATTCTTATTCTTTCATTCTGACCAGGCTTAGAAGAACAGAAAAGCAATTTTCTCACCCTCATTTCTCCAACAAAAACTCACAAATCAGTTAAACCCATATCTAACAAAGACAATATTAATGAAATGATAGCGAAACCTATGAAATAACAAAATTTTCTTTACTCTTAGACACCTCTTAATTAAGTGAATTGTTCTGTTTGTGAAATATCAGCCTAGATTCTAAATCTATTTAGAAAGAGACTTGGGATTTTACCTGAATAAATGGACTAATCAGGTGTTAGGTAATACAATGGAAATTGCTATAATTGGGGCCTCTGGAGATAGGATAGTAAGCATCCCTTTGTAAGGATTTGCTCCTTTATAATGGGGGCAAAAATGCCACAGTGGTGAGAGAAAAAAAGTCACCCTCCACTTTCTCTTCTTCCATCAGCCAAAAAAATATGCAGTAAGAAAAAATGGCGAATAAACGGAAGGAAGGGTTAAATGAAGAAAGGATTCCTTCACTTTAAGGGTTTTCCATAGTCCTCACAAAAGGGTTAAAACTGTTAAATATGCTGCTTGTTAAGATACTCACGTCTAGCGTGAATAAGCTCGTTGAATATTAGACTTTCCTGTGTTGTTATTTCACGCATCTTAGAAAAGGTAACTGTAAATCCAGATTCAACTATGTTAATAAACATCAGATTTACAAGTTACTGCTGTGGGAACCATGAGTAGTCACATCTCCATTAGAGTTCTCTTTGTTTCTTCTATTGCCAAATGTAAGCACAGGATACGTGCAAGAAAATCTAGGCCAAAAAGAAGTCCTCTCTAGGAAACAAAGCTAACGAAGGGGGAAATGGAGTTTACAAAGGGGCATCTGATTAAACGCAAGAAGCCGGGGTAGACGGAAAAGCGCAGAGGCTAACATAATGGTTATTTTGATCCAGTGAGTATTGACCACAGGGAGAAAAGGGGTTTACATTGTCACACTTACTCCTAGCTGACAAAGTCTAAAGATTTCTAGGTCACCATGTACCCAGTTTTATCAAAGTGACTTTTAGATGTCATATTACTATATAATTTATCTTTTGGCTGAAGTTAATCAAATAAACTAGGAGGTCTTTGAGGACCAGATTGACCCTGACCTGCACGTATTCATTCTCCATAGCTTCTTCAATGAGGAAACTATTTCAGTCCTAGGCAGTCTTAAAAATAACAAGGAATGTTTTCACGAGAACCTATACATTAAGTGAAAGAAAATAACTATTTTCAGATGGCTTTTTTTCCCAACACTTGATTATACTCTTTTTAGTTTGATGTTTGACTTTCAAGCTGTCTAGCATTTATAGGGACAAGAAAAGAAAGACGACAGTGTTACTAATTGGGATGGAAGAATAATGTATGAAAATTTGGTGAAATCAAATCAAATCTAGATAAGGGTGTTAGGGATATTTAATTCCTACCTGGAGACTCACAAGAAAAATCGTCCTGAGTGTCAAGATGTACAGAGAAGCACCTCCCCAAACGACAGCAATGGTGACATCTGGAAAAATCATATTCTGCATAACCGAACAACAACAAAAAATAAGATGGCTGACTTAAAAAACAAGATCTTCCTCTTTTAGTGTCATTATTAATGATTCATTCTTAAACTCCTGAGCTTAAGATAAATAACAGACTAAATTACAACATATTCAATTTTAATTATCCTCTCATTTATCTTGGTTTGTGGTTAATCTACTAAAACCTCACTTAGGTATGCTCAGGAGCGTTTAAATCATTCATGAATCAATTGTGTATCTTTATTTTTTAAACTTTTATCGAAGCTCTGCATGTACATAGTTAGTCAAGCCACTCTACAAAGTCCAAGTACATATTTGAAGGAGTCAGATAATTCTACATGACTTACCAAGAAAAACATGGCTTCTTCAGACCCCTCACCTCCATCTCACTCTCCAGGTGACAATTTCAGTTTTTTGGATGTTGACCCTTGTATAACTTATTTAGACTGCCGCTCCCTAAGTTTTCAGTTTTAGGCATTATCTGTGGATTTGGCACTTTGGAAGCTGAAAATTACTTCTTTTTCTCTATCACTATGTGCACTGCAGGTACACTTCTTATTTCTCCACTCTCTCAATATTTCACATCATTCTTGTGGTGGTTGATATTTAGTACGAAGCCATGTAGTATACGCTTGTGACTTTTACAACCTGTTTCCTCTCTGGAATCTTCTATTATTGGTTTGTTCAGTTTGCTATGTACTTATAATTAATTCATCTCCCATTGCACCCTATTTGTATAACTCTTGCCTCATACATAGTCCCACATGAACTGCTCGCCTTCTGAGTCTCCTGCCCAGGTCATTATCCTGAGAGCTTCAGACCATAATCCTGGGGATTCCCTGAATGTCTCTGGGGCATTTCATGTTTCTTTTTTCTTCCTCTTTGGATATCTTCTCCTTTTAATGGAATGCATCTTTCAGTAGCTTCCAGTTATAAGATGCATAAACCTTGATTTATTGTTGTCCTGCTTTCTAATGAGAAAGTTAACTACATTTTGTCTTAATCCGTTTAAGCTAAGTTTTTTTTTCTTCCTAGAAGTAGTTAGAATCTTCATGTTATACATGTACTGAAATTCACCGTGATATATACTCATGTGGTCTGTTTCATTTATTTTACACGGCATGTCTGTGAACCTTTTCCATATGGAAACTTAAGTCATTCAGCTCAGGAAATTTTTCTTAAATCGTTTTTGACAATTTTTTCCTCTGTGTTCTTTATTCTCTTTTTCTAGTTTGCTATTATATGGATGTTGGTTCCATTGGACCATCCTCTAGTTTTTCATTTCCTTTTGCTCCTAGTTTACATATCTTTTTTATCTATTTTGTGGGATATTACTTTATCTTTCAAAACAGTTTACTGTTCTTTGTTTCTGCTAGTACATATTTAATTCCCATGAGCTCTTCCTCATTCTGACTGCTATTTGTATATGCTACTTCATTCTTGTTCATGGATACATTATCTTTTTGTTTGTTTGTTTTTTCACCTTCTTCCAACATTTAAAAAAATTCTTTTAGTTTATGTTTTGCTTTTATTGTTGATATTGTTTTTTGGCCAATGGTTTTATTATTGTTTATTTGGTTTTGCCTTTCATATGGGGTTTCTTAAGGTATCTGGTGAATCTAGGTTATCAGATCATACGTAAAAGTAGAACAAAAAGCTGATTGAGAGTTTTTCCACAGGAATGGAGCTTTCACTTATGAACTTCACTCTGAGATCTGTACTGTGGCAGAGGTAAGTCTTGTGGAAAATCAGAAGTCCCTATAAGACAACTACCTCGCAGGAGACCATTATGATATCTACAGGCAAGGGAACAGTAACTCTCTAAAACAGGAGAGAAAAGGATGCTTCTACTGGCCAAGGAGGCTTGGAAGAATTTAGGGTTTGATTTTCTCAGCTTCATCAGAATCTGCCCATATTTTATTATCCCAATGTCTCGAGATTCTGATCTTTCATAATCAATGTCCTAACTTTAATTTAAGAGACTCGGTGAGAGCGGGGATTTATTTGCTTTATTATTCAGCCAAGTGCAGGATCAGACCTTGATTATGGCTTTTGGAAATATCGGTCCTGCAGCTGTAGGAAACAAGAATTTCTTTTAGGGCAGTCACAAAAGCTCTGGCTTTCTACTGAGACCTAGATCTCAAACTCAAATTTTCTTTCTCCAAGTTAGTTTCTCCTAAAAAAGAACCAAACCAAACCAAACAAAACAAAACACTATACTTCTTATGTCCACTAAAAAGGCAGCAACTATATGGTCAATCAAAACCTTACCTTCTATAAACATTTGATTATAGATGACTCAAGGTAATAATTGAAGTAAGTCTTTTACCACTAAATGCCATAACTTTGAAAAAGAGATATAAACAGGTTTGGGGGGGAGGTGAACTCAATTAGATCCTTTTTTCAAGTGGTATACGTTAGGATATTATAGAGAAAGTAGATGGATGGGTAAACATAAGGAAATGACAGCAAAGATTACAGAGCTTTTGCTTTTTTGGTTTAACTATTTATCACGTTATTTTTTTTAAAAAAAAAAAACTCTTAAAAGCATTCATACTTGTATGAATTTACACGTGAATCTTGCAGCTTTTATATAACTGATAACAAGAATACCTGAGATAATATAAATGCTTTTAAATTCTGAACAAATTTTACCATATTTTGATGAGCTGCTATATAGCTTACTATTTATTTCCAAACAGAATTTAGATTTCTTCTTACTAATGCTCCAATAATTTCTAAAAATCTTCTTTCTGCTTGGTTTAAACTCTAATTCTTTTACATTTGCCTTATTATTTTTTAATATGTTTTGCCTGACATATTCTAGGATGGACATTTTGGCCTATTAATTCTTTCTCTGCTGCTTACCCCCCTACACACACACACACACACATACAGTGTCTTCTCAAAAAATGTTTTCAGACAGTTAATTTAGGGAAATTAAGCTGTAATACAGCCATTAAGATCTTTTTATGAGTTTGAATAAAATGCCGAAATTTTTTATTATAAGCAAACAAATGTTTTGTGAGATGGGAGATAAGATCTGCATTTATAATTCTTTAACAGCTGAATATTAAATATTTAAATTATGCTATTAATTAGTTCTAATTAATGTTGTCTAGTTTCTTCTTTAGGAGAAATAAAATATAGAATTATCAGAAGCCAGATCATGAGAATTCATTCACTGTTTATTACTGTGCTTCTCGAGTTTCTACTTGAAAGATCATTTAGAAGCCATGGTATATTGCTTCTTTTGATAGATTGCTATTTAATTCATCTTCTTTGGGGGGGGGATGTATTCAGGTTTTTTGTCCATTTTATCATCAGATCATTTGTGGTGCTATTGAGTTGTATGAACTTCTTATATATTTTGGATACCAATATGCCAAAGCTCTGATATTATGCTCGAGAAGCCTGGGGATTTTCCCAGAGACTCTTTACATATCGAGCTAGTGGAGGCAGATCTCCCCCCCAGGGAAGTCAGGTGGGATGCCCTGGGAGGGCAGTTGGCCACCTATGAAGCAGCTCACAGTGACGTACTCCACAAACATGTAACATGTAAGGTCAAAGTAATGGGAGAAAATCAGCAAGTAGAAAGTGAGATAAAAAATTTTACCTTCAGAAAAAATTGAAAACCACATGATATAACTTGTATGTGGGATGTAAACCTAAAAGCAACAAACAGGCACAGACTCATAGACATGGACAATAAATTAGTGATTACCAGAGGGTAAGAGAGGAGGGGGAGAGGGGAGGTAGATGGGGTAAAAGGGATCAAATATGTAAAATTGGAAGTTATATAAATTACATCAAGTGAGTAAAAAAAAAAGAAAAAAGAAAGGAGAAAAATGTTTACCTCAACTGAAATTCACATCTTCCTTAAATACTTTATACATCAGGAAGAAAGGAAGAGAGCTGATTGGCTACTGTGGGTTTCCAGACTGGGCTCTGAATTTTTACTCGCAGTTGCAGAAATGCACCAACTGGCCGCTATTGCTAAAGATCCCGAAATCCATAAACTTCTCAAAGATCTATCCTAAGTACATGTCCATTTCCTCCAGGATGCCACACAGATCCTGAGCCCCCTTGGCTTTCACCTGAACAGGGCTGAATGAAGAGATGCATCTCGGGGGGAGGCTAACAGGGTTATCAAGGCCTCTAGTGAAGATGAGGAGGGAGAAGGAAAGGAGAAGGCCATTAGAGCACCGACATTTGTACCTGGGCCCTCGCTTTCCTCCCTAGGTGGTCACAGCCAAGCAGGCCCTGCCATCTCAGTGATAACTAAGGCTCACTGTGAATTTAAAAAAAAAAAACAAAAACTAAAACAAAAAAAAAAAAACAAAAACAAAAAAACATTAGACGAGGCCCAGGTCCTGCTGTACAAAGCTGGCATGGTCCAATGGGCTTATTATTTTTATGACCACAGTGACCCAAATGAGTCCTTTCTCATTTCTAACCCTGAAGAGGCCCATTTGACTGAGTCCAGAGAATTCTTTTCACAAAGTCCTCCCCCTAATGCAAGGCAGCGCTACGACATGACATTTCATTGGCACAGCTGGAAGTTATTTAAAAAGGCACTGGAGGACGTCGTTGACATGATTGCTAGCCATGGAAGAAATTCCCACCCAGACACCCAAACACTCCAGATGTACGCCTTGCCCAGGGGAGTCCTCCTTGAATACATTTCCCCTATCAAAAGGGCTCCCCCTCCTTTCCGAAGAGATGTCTTACCTAATTTTGCCCGCTGTGGGTATAACACAGGTAAACCTCTGCCGGGAGTTATGAAATCTCGAAGTCCCCGGCCCCTTCCTCTCAGGACAACCAATCTGTAAACTCACTACCTGAGACGGACAGGGAGTCAGTGTTCGTCACCAACGGCGGTGCCACCAGCGTGCGCGATGCAGCTCGCTGGAGACCACGCATTCTGCCCAGCCTCAGGGACCCCGCCAGTCAAGAAGGGCACTCCCAGCTCAGCCCAGGCCACAGAATTTGCAGCTGTTCACCTATTCCTTAAGAAGGCCGTAAAAAGGGACCTTTCACAGATCCACATTTTCACAAACCCCTGGGCTTTTGCTACTGGTTTTGCGGTTCGATCTGGTTTTCAGAAATGAGTAATTAACACACAATCCAAACACAGATGCAGATGAAATCTGGGCCACCCATCGCTCTCCTCTTCCAAGATATTTCTCACAATGCTATGCCGAATCACGTATCCTACCAGAGTTCACCTATCCATATTACATAACAATGAAATATGTAAATAACTGAAAAAGAATCCCAAAGACTTCTTAATTTGTATCACAGTTAAAATGCATAATTGGAACTCGATGATCTTATAGTGCAATATAGCTACATTGGGGAATGACAAAATCTCAGTATGTGACTCTAAATGCTGTCTCGAGGGTACATAACAGCGTCGTTAAGATCATGGCAAGAGTCACGGAGAATAAGGACAATCTCATTAATGACTATTTTACCCTCATCAGCACCTGCTCTATTCAACTAGATGCTTTCTGTAGCCAAAAGGCAGCAGGCCCTGGAATGGAGGGAAACAATTCTATCTCTACTTACATTCCCTAGCACACGGAATTAGGAAAAATGACCTAGAAAATAATAAAATGAGCAATTTTAATTAAATGTTAATGTAATGATATCATAATTATCATACAAGTTATTGTACAAAATTTAGAAAACAAGAAATAGTCAAAAAAAATTTTCGTAATCCCACAAACCACTGACCACCAAGCTTTCTGTACTTCCTGCTACTATTCTAGGTATAACTCAAATCATTTTAAACAATGTTTCACTGGGTTTTCACAAGTAATCTGGTTTTAAGAAAGTGTGTATGTTTACACGCTTCTTGACAATCTTTGTTCCTGTGGCTGAATCAGTATGGCCTTTGGGGACTGGAAGGCTGGAGAAATTCAGAGCTCGTCTGAGGTGACTTCAGTTACGTGTGTATCTTATCAGTGTGACAATCTATCTATAATTATACTTATAAATGAGCATGTGAACCTAGCAATGGTTTATGTGAGATTATTTTCCTAAACATTTGCAGCAGCCTTAATGAATCTTAAAATACTTAAGTGGCTAGCATCGTTCATGACTTGAGGGGAAAAAAAATAGTGACTTGGTATTTGAGTACATATATGAATGTAGGGGAAAAAAATCACTGACTTTATCGGGATTTAAGAATCATACAGTAGTTTTACTCAAGCTTATCTGAGTCGAAAGATACGGTTTAAAATAGGAATTAGCCTCCAAAACACTTGAAATATTTAGGCTGAAGAAAACATGACTGAGTAGTAATTCAATGCCGCTTCAGTTTATTATATTATTATCCTGAGGCGAATTAGCGTGTACGTAAAGAAAACAAGAAATAGGAACGGCATTTCAACAGAAGTTTATGAAAGTCATGCAAGATATATTAGTTACTGCTCCTCCTTAAGCAATGCAAAGTTCACTGAGGTTGGTTCTCTGTAATAAAAAATAATAATAATTTATTGTTATATAAATGAGCCAAAGATGGCCTCTGCATATTGTTGGCCTTTAGGTTTATTTTTTTAAAGCAGAGTGAGGCCTGTTAAGACAAAAGCTCATGAGCACTAAACTCAAATTTTATGCATTCGATTATTTTTTAAATGGCACAGAAAGAGCAGATTTTGACCATCCAGAGCCTGCCTATTTTGCATGCCCTGCAATTCCCTACCCAGCATCCACTGGCCTTTAATAAGATTGTCATGGTTATGAGACCCCGAAGTGCTGTGGTCCTTCTGACCCAGGGATCCCACACCTCGCAGCTGAATGACATCACCTAGAAACATAAGTCCCTTCTCTGAACCCTCTCCCCAGTCGCCTTGCCCTCCTCCCGTCTGGATGGTGACATCCTGCTGTGAGGTTCTTCCTCTCTCATGTACACCTGTCCAGCCACTGCCCCATAATGCTTGTCATATGGGCATATATTTTTCCTTGATCGGCTCCCAAAATCTCAAACCCTAACACTCATTATTAGCAAGTAAGGTGACGAAAGCTTACTCGCAAGGTGCTTAATTTCTGCTTTTAGTGGCCAGCCCTTTAAACTGGTGGACAATTTGAGGACCCAGCCTCTGAAGGAGAAATTGCTGATGCCACTAGCAAAGTGACTGCTGGGCACTTAGAAGAAAACAGTATAAGTAGTATGTGCCACACCTGGAGTTCAAAGCCTCTGGTGTGTAACAAAAGTGGATAGCAGTAGTCTGTGTAACTGGGAAATGGAGTATGCTTTTCATCTGTCTATAACTTCTATGTCAGACTCTCATATCAAATCGGATAACCAAAAAACTCTCTCATCCTGACTCCATTCTTTGTTTTCTGCAGGGATGTCTTCACGGACGTACAATACAGAGCTGTACTATCAGCTATTGTCAAGTATTAATCTAAGAAGAAGACGCTACTTAAAAAACTCTCTGTATTTGTATAACTACATAAGTAGTGTCGATTTGGTTTTTTTCCCCGCATGCAATAATAACAACCATAACCAATTCAGTGTCATAAAAATAAGATTATTCTCTTGAGAAAGTCTTACGATTTCCCTTATTAGATGAGAGCTCAATTGTGGTAATTTTTTTCTTACTCCGGGTTCTTTTTTTATATCTGCCTCCACTCAATGCAGGACTCTTGTTCTTTTATCAGAAATGCAGTGATTCTGTGATCTTATTGCACTTGTCTTTTCTTATTGCATCAGAGGACTTTGCTCAGATCATCACTGCAGTATCAACTGCATGTATTGTACTTATTTGCTAGACTCTCCTAGACAATGTGCTTTTGGGTACAGAGGACACAGCACATCACATAGAACTGTGCCAGGCACACAGAAGATACCAATACATTTTTACTGATTTGCTTCATTGAATTACTATAAGCTCCCTCAAATCCTTTTTAGTAGCAGGCAAAGTAAAACACAAATAGTAGCTTCAAGTAAGATATCAGAAAGAGTGTCAGTATCTCTTGACATTGGGATAGAATACTTTACTGCCGTTCTAGGAAAAGATAAATTCTACGCTATTTTTATAAAAAAAGAACACTAAACATTGTCAGTACAAATTTATTCTCTCAACAAAATGTGCTGAAAGTCTCCTATGGATAAATCACTGTTGTAAATACTGGAGGAAAATAGTGAATATGTCAGAAGCTTAAAGAATAGTGAGAAAAAAAATGTAATTGATCGTATCTGGTTGAAATTAATGGGCCCTATACTTTTAGTATGATAACTTAGAAGAATGGAAGTGAATATGGTCATGTCCTCAGTCTGTCCCTTAACAGAATATCTTTAAACAACAAAAGGAGACCTTGAAATGAGTGTCATTTAGATAAATAGAGGTGAAGATGGAATTGAACAAAATCTATTTCCTATAATGTTCCTTTAAATGAAACTCATTTTGACTGTGAGAGAGAGACTCATAGAACTGAAGCCAAAATGGTCATGGGGTCTTATGTGTTGAGTTGTAGAGAAAGCTTTTATTCAGGTGCCAGATTTGACTTGCTCCAGAAAGTTGTAGAAAGGTAATAGGGAATTTAAAGTCCAGGGTTCTAGTCTACAGTCCCTCTGTGACCTCAGGAGAGTCACTCTTTCTTGACATGTTATGTGAAGTTCTAGGTAGAGTGTGAGTGATGTAATAAGTGCTAACATTTGCTAATATTTACAAATATTTTTCTTTCTCTACCTTACTAAATCGTAGATGATTATTTCCTATCTATATCTCCCTATGTAGGAAATATGGATTCTATAACATTAATGTACACTGAAAATAAAACAGAAGCAGTCAGTTTAGCTAATTGAATAGTTAGAATTATTCATAAAGGTAATTTTGATGCCCAAATAATATTTTTTCTTAAAGAAATTTTTTTAAAAATGATGAATGCTGCCTCGGAATAGATGGAAAGATATTTAAAAAGACCAGGTCTTGTGGTCTTTTCAGACACAAACTTTCTTTAATAGATTGACAACACTGTTTTTCAGTTATTAGATTTAGTTGGAAAACTAAGTGCTTCTATGTTCAAATTTAGAATAAGTTTTTTCCTATGTGAGAAAACACTTTTTTAAAAACAGCATTTTGGTTACTATTGTCCAATCATAGATGTGAAACATGCCGAAAAACCGAACAATCCTAGTTCTCCGCCTCATGTACAAATCCCAGTAACTTCCCACTGAACTTGGAGTGAAATGCGAACTCCTCACTGTAGCCTACAGAGCTGGCAGAGACTCGGCCTTAACCATCATGTCTTCCACTCCGCTCTCCATCCTTCACTATTCTCCAGGCACTGCGGCCCTCTCATGTTTCAGCAGAGTACTGAGTTTAGGTCCAATTTAGGGCCTTTGCACTCGTTATTTCCCTGCCTATGATGCTTCTCTCCTAGACTTCTTATGGCTCTTTCCTTCTCCTTACTCAAGTTTCAGCAACGACAGTGCCACCTCAAAAGAGACTTCCCTGACTCACCAATGTGAAGGATAAACTGCCCGCTTGGACTCGCTCTTTCCCATTGTCTTATATTTTTTTCTTCATAGTTCTTATTATCTGAAATTCTTATCGTATTAGTTTATTTATTTACTGTCTATTTCCCCTACTTTAATGGAAGATCTAAGAGACCAGAGATCATGTTCATTAGTTGCTATTCGACAAGTAGCTATTGAATGACCGACTGAATGAATGAATTAACATGATTCCATTCTATTTTAAAATGTCTCCAAGGAAAGATAACGTTTTAAGTGTCTAATCGAACTAATTGCAAGAAAATCTTCTTCCTGGTATCTATTCAAAAATTCTTACCTCTTAGCCACTGCTTTTTGTTGCCGTTGCTCTGTTCTTCTTAGAAAACTTATCACATATTTAAAATTTTTTCTCAAATTAAATAATTTCTGTTTCTTTAGTCTCCTCTCTTGGGTTTTATGCATTAATATTGTAACACTGTAAAAGTCTGGCTCTCCCCTGAACCCTATTCAAGATTTCTACTTTGCTCTACATTTTAGAAACTGAAAAAATAGCCAGTACATGAATAATGTTCCAACCAGTGTTGAATGTATATAAATCATCATTTAATACACAAAAGGGGTAAAATTGGTGGCTAATAGCCATTCGTGTTTTTTTTAACCTTTTCTGTAGAAGTCCATTACTATAATATGCATGCATGTAGAAATATTAAAGTTATATTCCTTATAGTACTCATAATTTCCTTTTTTTCATCATTTTTTACTTAAAAATGAAGATGGCTTAATGTTTCCAGACTTTTAAAGTTAGCTAAATAACCTTTAAATATATGAGTAATGATAAACAAACGTTTTCTTCAGATCCTGACAATTTTTTTGTGTCCTTTCTCCTTTGTGATGAGTTTCAACAGTATTACATTCAATCCGCTGAGTGGTCTCTGACATCGAGGCTGCGCAAATCCAATCAACGGCATTTGACATTATGGAGTAATCGATGACATGCCAGTCGATGACTCCATGTCACCTTCCAAGCACAGCCCCTTAAAGAATCCAAAAGAGACAAGGCCTCATTTCATAAATATGGTTAGAAAGTTATTTGCTCTGCATATACAAAGAATATCATCACGTAATAATAAGACCTCTGATATTAACCATAGTTCTTCTGATAGTAAATAGGTTCTATAGAAAAGAGTAAAGGCTTTTGTGAGAATGGTAGCTCATTCATCCCATTACTTTGTTGAAAATGAAAACCTGTTCCTCTTTTTATCTTTTATTCAAGGTCTTTACTGTGTAACACTTTTTCGGTGACCAAGAATAAAAAAAAAAAAAGTCTTTTCAGTATGCAGTAAAATTAGGATCACTGAGATATCTTTAATATCTATTGTGTAATGACATCTTACTGGTTTATTTGTTCTTTTCCTTTGTTTACACAGAAAGTGTACATAGGATTTCTGAGCAGATTCAAATGAGATAAGAGAATGGCCTCCAGACCCAACCCCCCCACCCAGCTCTCTTTAGTTGGACTATCACTGCATGACCCACCTTACCTGTTCACAGCCATCAACATCAAGCCCTCTCACACATCCTCTGTGACTACCTAAACCATTTGCTTGGTCTCTAAATGCTTTCATGATTTGGCCTTATGCTATCCCACTTAATTTTCTAAGAAACTCTTGACACATACTCTCTATCAGTGTGCTCTACCTTAAGGCTGTCTTTCCTTTGAACATACCCTACTCTTTCTTCCTTCCCTGTTCTCACTCATACTGGTGAGAGCCTACTTCCTGGTTTTCAGATGACCCTTTTCTCACAGTGTCCTCACATGGTGGCAGAGATGAGAGATACCTCTGGGGCCTCTTTTATAAGGACACTAATCACCTCCAAAAGGCCCCATCTCCAAATACCGTCACATTGGGGCTAAATTCCAATATATGAATTTTGGAGGGACACGAATATTCAGTTTATAGCCTTCTCATTGATATAGAGTAGGGGTTGGTGGGATATAAAGACCTATAAAACCCATCGCTCTTGGTTATTGTTTAATTCCTTGTTTTTCCCACTAGGTTCAGTGCTGTGAGTACTATGAGAGTGAGGCCAGTATATCTTTCTTCACAGAGATTCCCTTGGCCTAACAGAATCTGGCACCTTGTATAAAACAAACACTTGAATGATCGAATGATTGATGTGTGATATCACCGGGACTGCATTTTTTTAACCTTTATTCTGTCACCTTTTTCCACTGCTCTATGGATTTCGAAGCCAAGTATTTTATGAAGCTTAATTTGCATCAGTTGCTAATTATCCTGATAACCCTCTAATCAGTACTCTCTAATGCTTAAACATACATAAAAGGTCTTTTATGATTCTTATTTTTTATTATTCATTTTACTCTAAGAACATTTTAAAATAGAAATACAGTATATAGTAGCTTCTAATAATTGGAAATATATATATATATATATTTTAAGGGTATACTCAAAATTCAGAAGGAAAAAATAAATATACTTAGGCAAATTATTAGATGTTCCCATTTCTTTTGCATAATCCCCACAAATAATATTTTGTCTATCTACCTATTTATTCTTTTCCAATTCTGATTTTTTAAATTATGTGTTCTTAGCACATTAAAATAATAAATACATTATTTAATTAATGTATTTTGATATTACATTGTAATCATAAAAGAAAAATCAGGCTAATAAAGAACATTGTAGGATTTTAAATAATCTTTTTTAAAATTTATTTTTCAACTCTAATAATAATTGAGGTCTGAATTATCCAAGTTTTATCATTACATGATAATAGACCTCATTCATGTGTACATTATTTAATCTGCCTGAATAAGTCTGTCACTTTTAGTAATATGCTTAAAATTTCAACATCATCAGTTATTTCCATCTAGTAGTGTTTTGCCCTGTAAAAGCTATTAAATCAATAGTGTCACACAGCAAAAGATTATACTAAGCACATTTTGAATAAGTGTAAAACTTATTGGTATGGCACTTAAAAATAAAAGATAAACTTGGTATGAAATGAAAACTATAGAAGAAATAAAAAATATACATTACTTCTCTTAACTTGACACATAACAGATGTGTAAATAAGCAAAAGAGAGTTAGCAATATGAAAGCCAGTTACATGGTGTTTAATCACATTTAACATATTATTTTATCTGTCTCATGTATATTTTTCATGTAATCTTATTAAAAAGTATCATAAAATGTCTGAAGTATGTTGAAGAAGCATTTTGAAAAAGCAACAAAAATAATTCTCTCTGCGCCATGTATTTGATGAAAGATAGATTATCCTAAAAATAATCATTGTCTAGAAATAGATATATTATCATTTTCTTCTTATGGCTCACTTCTACATCATATGCAGATTTAGCTCATTTTTTTTTTCTTTTTTCATCTGAGATGGCAATCATTGCTCGAGGAGTGGAGAGCAAAGAAACCAACCGTTCCTTTAAAGGTCAGTCTTAGTCATAGATAAAGGAGATGGACATCTGGGGGGCATGATTTCAGGAGCATCAAGCGAGGTTCCGGTTTCTGAAATATCTTCTCACCAATTCCAAAATTTATTCTTCAAGATGTATTATTTTACTTTGGGTAGAGATAAGACCATAATATGAACTCTTCGAAGACATGATGCTTGACTTAAATTTACAGGGATGTTTATTGCCAAAGTAAACCATTCTAGCTGGAAGGATTTTATAGATAGAAAGACAGAGAAGAGAGGGAGTAAGAAACAAAGATCCTGGGTACCCAATACGGGTGGAGATGGTAGAAGGGTATTCCACATTGAAACCTAAGGGAACAGTCTTAGGAGTGGGCTTAAGCTACCTAGACTCCAGGAGTACCAAGGTAAATATTCATAAAATGAGAGTCAAAAATGCACTAAAGAGGTGATGGTGGGGGGAGAGGCTGAAGTAGAGGAGGGGGTTAAATGGGTCAGATGAATCTGTGTTGTGTAAAATGCTTAGCTTTGTGCCTGACACACAGAAGGCACTCAATGATGTTAGTTGCTATAATTATTCTCATTTCTGAATGGAGAATAGAAAAAATTCTCATGGCAGATACATCAGATATACAGTCAGTACCCTTGGCTCTTTGGCTAGAAAGGTCATAAAGGAAAGTTAACCAAGCTAGAGTCCATTAAAGATTTCATCCTGCATGAGACTCTGGTCCTATGATGGTTTGTTCATCTATTTATTCATCTACTGATCCTGCTCTTCACAGAGCCACTCCACAACTATTCCGGAGAAAAAGAGAAAGGTATTTTGCTCTGACTCCTCATGTAAACTTGCAGAAGGTTTTATTCTGGGAGCAATTCAATACAACCAAAGTTATACGTTTGACACAGGGGACAGCATTATCAGGCAAAATATGCTGGAGTTTGATAGAGTGATGCTTTCAACAACGAGGCTGCAGGGATAAAGCTTTTAATTAAATAAATCATAAATTATGGTAAGAATATAGGGAATAAATCTTCAAACAGCATATATAAACAGGATACTGAACAATGGAAAAAATAATTCACTGCTAGACATGTCAGTATATGTGTGACCGATGTGCCAGAAAACCCCCAGGGACCTTGTATAGAGGTAATAACCATGAGATAAACTGTGATACACTAACTAAGCTCAGGAACTAGCCTGCATGAATTATAGGGAAATGTCCAAATGGTAAGAAATTGGACAATTAGGTATTTCAGTCAAGCCTATTAAAAAAGAACCTATTTCCCAGTAGGAGAAAAATTTAAATCATGCTCTCACAGCTTAATACCCAACTTAAAATAACCATAAGCACCTTTTGACAATAATTTGGTTTCTCTAGAAGGTTTTCCTACCTGGGAGAAATGCACTGGTTAAGGAAAAAGAGTATTTAGTTCAGATAACAATTTATTTTTTCAATTTATTTTTTAAATGAAATAAAAATATTCACACCAAACTCACCTGAAGAAAACAGATATATATATATATGTATATATATATATATATGAAAGAAAAACAAATTATAATTTGTCTTTAGTTGAGTCTTGAGTTCCCAAACCCAATACATCCATCTATTAAATTAACTTAGACCATATGGAAAGTACATTATTACTATATTCAGAAAGCCTACAAAACAAAAGCCAAAACAGACAGAAAAGTCTATTCTGTCTTTGACTCTCTTCTTCAGCTCAAATTCCAAAAACCCAAGTCTTGGAATGACCACTTGCCTGCACTAAATAAACAGGAGGCAAGAATAAGAGAACATTTTTTTTGCCAAGAAGGAAGTGTAGTTTATATAGAATTTTTTTTTAACTCTAATGTAAGCAAGATTATGGTTTTCCTTTGATAACCAACTTTTATATTTCTCTTGGGTGCAACTTAATTTGATCATATGATAGCAATATCTGTGAGACTTGTTCTCACTGGATTTTGCTTTCTTGGATGTCAGACCCCAAAGGCATGCATTTCAGAGTCTCCTCATTGTCCTTATCACCTAGTCTGTCCTGTGTAGTTCAAGTTCCCACCATTTGTGTCCTATACTTACCCACAACTAAGGTGAGATATCTTAAAGAACAATCCGGCAGGGACTTACTTTAAACGAGTTACCCCTCCACTTGAAGGGACAAGAAAACTTTGCTTGGCAGTCAGAGATGAAACAAAGAAGCTTTTCTATGCTTAGGTCTTGGGGGGAATAAAACCCAAAACAACAAAGCAACTTTCTATGTTAATCAAAACCCTAGGCCTGAATTCGATGGAAGGACAGTGGGAATTTAAACTATTCGTGTTGGGTGAAAATTCCAAGGTGAAAAATTTCACCCAAACCTGGTGCAAAATAAGGCAAACTTCTGGGCACCTAGCAGACGTAAATGCAAAAACAGTTGTGAAGATACTTTTACAATACAAGTTCATAGGATTTACACATAAAAAATATGATCTCAGCCAGATATAAATTCATAATAAAAAATTACATACTATAATAAAGAAATTATCGATTCCATGATGAAGTGAAAAAACAAATAATATTAAAGGAAATAAACTTACAGCAGGAATACCTGTAACAGTATGTCACAGAAAGTTTGCAAGTGGTGGGATAGAATGAGATATTTCAGAAAAATATTGATAAAAGAAATAGAGTATATTAGTTTCTTGGGCTGTCAGCACAAAATGCCATAGACTGGGTAGCTTAAACAACAGAAATTTATTTACTCACAGTTCTAAAGACTAGAATTCCAAGGTCAAGGTATTGCAGGTTTGCTCTCTTCTGAGGACTCTTTCCTTGGCTTGCAGATATTTATCTTCTTGCTTCTTCTTCAGGTAAGTGTCTCTCTGTGAGCGTACATCTCTGGGGTCCCCTCCTGTTTGCATATAGATAGACATCAATTCATATTAGATTAGGGCTCCATCCTAACGGCCTTAGTTTTAGTTTAATAACCTCTTTAAAGACATTATTTCTAAATAATGGTTACATTCTGAGGTACTAGGGGTTGAGACTTCAATATATGAATTTTGGGGCAACACAATTCAGCCTATAACAACTCATATAGCTAAACTATCAGATAATATGGCATTTAATATAAAAATCCACTAATAAGTGTGGATTCACTACACTGTGATAAAAGAGACAATTCTCAGGGAAAATACAAAATCCCTGAGACACTATGCACAGAACAACTTAGCACCAAAATATATAAATTAAATATTAACAATATTACAAAAATAAATGAATCTATCTCTAATCAAAACAAGAAGATTTAATACACTTCTATGAAAATTGGTAGATCAAAGAGTCAAAAATGAGTAAGGATTGAGAACTTTTGGATAATACAATTAACAAGCATAGAGATGTCTGTACCCAACAATTAGAAAATGCACATTCTTTGAAAGCAAACATGAAACATTTATAAAATTGGACTACAAAGTCGTCCCCAAAGCAAATCTCAGAAAATCAATATCATATGTACCACCTTTTTGCTGTAGTTTCTATAGTAAAATAAAGTTAAAAATCAAGAGCAAAAAGGTACACCTAAAATTCTATGCATTTAGAAATTTAAGTGTTTTTATAAGTAATTTGTAGGTCCAAAAATAAATAGTAAAGAGAATAATAAAATGTTTAGAATAAAATGACAGCAAAAAAATACATATACACAGGTGACATGCCCAACAATGGTGGTAATTTAGTTCATATTTTAAAAAGAGTTTAATTTTGCAGATGAAAAACATATATGTAGATAATTTAATGAAATACATTTTGTTAGTCATTGCTTTGTTACTGTTATTCCTAGTTTATCATAATTTTTAATAGCACTGGACTATACAGATATAGTTGAATACTAAAAAGAAAAAAGAATCTACCAAGCTAGTCCAGTGTTATTTGTGTTATAATTTTAAAAAGTATTTACAAAGTCAAATATCTATTTATATTATAACGAATTATTATTGTGCCTACAAACTTTAAAATATATAAGAAAATAATACAAATTTTATAACTATTCATATCAAGTGATATTGCATATAAAATAAATTATACATATTGAATATCACTAAAGTGATATCTATAGGTGTACACATGTATTACATATGTACATACATGTATATACATGTATTACTATACAGTATACCAGGCGGAGATGTTTTTACAATATATTTCCATGTAACTGAAATCTATGAATATCACTGCAGATTTCCTTGTCTTTTTGTAAGCAGAAAAGTTTATAACCTAACAAAAGACATCTATAACAGAGAAAGACAGTTGCATAAATTTTAACTCGGCTACTCACCTCCACCTTGGTTTTAAGAACCACATTTTCGTGATTCATTATGTATAGTGTAAGGGAAATACTGACAGTAAATTGACTCCAGGCTATAGCAACCCACAAAGAAAAGGAAATCAAACCTTCATACTTCATCTCACTTCATGGATAATGATCCATGTAAGAAATCATTTTGTAAAATTGGAGAAACATGTCCTAAATTGGCATGATTGAATACAAGTCCCTTTTTAGGGAAAAATAACTAAGTTTGTCATTTTCATTTCTGAATTCATTCACATAGAGTTCCTCCTCCCTCCCCCACTCAAAATATATATTTTGGAGTTTGATGGTGCCTAGCATAAATTTTCTTCCAGTTCCTTGCATTTTGAAACATGCTCAGTAAAAAGTGATTAATTAGTTAACAGAAATCAATCATTTGTTTTCCACAATTACTATATTGACTAGAACAGTGCTTCTCAAACCTTAATGTGCACATAAATCACCTGCAGATCTTATTAAACTGTTGATTCTGATTCAGTGGGTCTGGGCAGAGACTCAGCAAAGGCGTTCAACAAACATACTGAGCATAAACCGTGAACCAACCATTGAACCCTCCAAAAAGTAAATTTAAATGTAAGCAGGCTTTTTAATTTTATATATATATATATATATTTGCTTGTTCCATTTCAGTTATGGAAAACGTGTTGCAAACTGCCTTAGAGCAAATGCAAGCCAGAAATATTTGCAAGAGCTGCTTGAGAGTAATTAAGCAATTCTTTCCTAAATTACTTTTTTGCTAAGCGCCATCTAACTCTCGAGAGAAACAGTCTTCATAAAGTGTTACTGAAAGGAATGTCTTTCATTCTCCCTGTTAACAGTAGAAAAATGCAGGCTGGCAGTTCTGTTATGAAATTCAACCAAAAGTTCATTTTCTTCAACTCTTCATCCTTCTCAGTCTTTTTTCAAGGTAAGAAAATCCCATAGAAAGAAAACAGCTTTTGGATAGGATTTGGGTTTAGATACCACATATTCCGCTTATTTGTGTAATCGTAGGCAACTTACCTCAACTCCTGAAGCCTCCGTTTCCTTGCCAGTAAATATTCATTTAAAACATATGTAGTGAACACCTGCAGTATGCCAAGCACGGTTCTAATACTTGAGAGGGATCAAGAAACAAATGGTCATACACGTGTCCCTCATACATCTGTCAGGTGGAAATAATGCAGGTAAATAGGGCCTGACATAACTGATACTCAGAAGTGGTGAGTAATTAGCTGCACTTAGTAGCTTTCCACTCTGACGCTGTCCAGACAGTGACTCCTAGGTAAGAACTACCATTTTCATAAACTTTCGCAGCAGCTCTCACTTACACAGTACTTTCTATAAGCCAAGCGCTGTCTAAGTGTTTCACGTAATGTGTCTATACTCATTTAATCTCACAACAAGCCTATAAGGCAGACTGTTATTCTCATTTTACAAAAGTGAGAATGTCAATACTTTGGAAATTAAGAAATTCTCCAGGCCACGGAACTGGTAAATAGCAGAGCTGGGATCTGAGTTTGGTATGCCTTCAGAGAGCCTACTCCTAACGAGCGCCTTGCAGTGATGACATTAGAACCATTTTAAACAAGCCCCCCAAATTGGCACGTTGTTAAAAATGTCTGCACCGAACTGTTTTGGATGGGTTTATCGTGCCCTCTAGTGGAAAATCAAAAGAAGGACAGAACGTTAAGTGCAATAGGAAGAGAAAGCGGCAAGTTTACTGACTTCTGTGCTCTTGGAAAGTTTGAAAACAACAGCTGGAAAATCTTTCAGGAATAAGACAGAAGAATACTGAGTAAGACTCTAAATAGTAGACAGGACTAGACCTCTCACACACTGGCTGCACACAGCAAAGTCTCCAGAGGGATAAATATCAGATTGCAATTTTATTAGAAATAATTTTCATTAAAAAATATTTTGCCGGCAGGTCAAAAAAAAAACCATGATGATGAAATGATTGTATACTATCTTCTCTGGAAGGACTTGCTAACAAGAAACATGATATTCCCTTAATTGTAGTGCTAAAATTTTCATGATTTCTGAATTCCTGGGACACACCCTAAGGGCTGCTTCTGTGCACCCGATCCATCATCATCTCCCCAACAGCTGCAGGCATCGTATAAGACCTTATTTCTTTGCTTATCAGCCAACACACTGAAGAAAGTGAAAGCCAAAAGACCTTAAATGCAAGCTGACTGTTACCACTCGACGATTGCACAGCATTTTATATGAAGTCACCAACACTGACGCTTTTTTAAATAAACGGATAAATGAATAACTATGTACTTCTCTAAGTATGAGCTTGGAAGTCATTTGAAGTTTCATTCCATCCATGTTTTAACAAAATTATTCTCTAGTAATGTGACTTTCTCTGCTTATTTACTGGGAAAATAAGTCTTTAAATTCTCAAAAATAAAGAACACAGGCGATAGAAATTTTAACATCTAGATATTTGAGAGCATTAATATATTTGCCATAATAAAAAAAAATTACTACAGCTGTCTTTGTGTTAGATACTGCATTAACACTTTACCCAATCCATCATCATCATTACCTACTCTTTATAAATATAGAAAACTGAAACTCATAGATATTAAAATTTTCCCATGTTAATAGTAAGTGGAAAAGTCAGAATTCCAAATCAGAAATAACTGATGGTAAAATTATTGCTCTTTCCATTTTTTGGACACTATTATCCCACAGATGCTTTGAACAAACACAAGTTCAGGTTTATCCAATATATGACTGTGTAGCCTCTTCTGTTTATGGATAGTTACCTTTTGGATATTGGCAAAAGAGGAAGAATTATGTTAGTGAAATGCAGTCAGCGGATGTTTAACCATCAATGCTTAAAAGAAAGAAAAAGATGGTTTCCTTCTTCCTCACTTTCTGACAATCATCAATTTCTTTTCACTAACTTTGTCCATTCTATAAACCTTTTGAAACCAAATGACAAAATGCAGCTGGACTCTTGTACTCTTCATTCCCATCTATGTCTAATATGTGAAGAGATACTGGACCAATAAATAAGCCTTAATAACCAAAACAAAAAAAAAAGTACTAGCAAAAATATTTTTTACAAACCTCAAATTGCAGGTTCTCTGTGGACCTCACACAGCTCAGGAAGAAAGGAGAAGCTTATTCCTGAGGAACGTGAGTGGAGAACTGTTTGTTTTGAAAGCATCACAGGACGTGCTACCACCAATGTGGAGGCAAAGCCCAAGTTCAGTGGCACCCCATTCACTTCCAAAGAAGTCTCTGAATCCATCTAATTGTTTATTCATTCATTCATTCATTCATTCATTCATTCATTCTACAAATATTTATTAAGCATTTTCTCAGCAATGGGTCTACAAAGACCTGACCTATATTGGTGACAGCCCTTACCTGTCCATCTGGGAATGAGGATGAAGACAGAAGTCAGATGAGGAATGAGTTACTCCCAAACCAGGAGTGGTGAGAATTCTGAAAAAAGCATCTAAGTCTAGAACCTCTAGTTCTTCACTTTTTAGCAAAGACCCTCTCATTTTCTTGTCTAAACTTGACTTATTTGTAGAAAGTGTGGTAGGCCTGGGAGTTAGGTCGTGATATATTTAAGTTATGGGGCCAGAAAAGCATCCTCTGGTACTTATTTCTTGTGTGATCTTAGACTAATATTGTCCAACAGAAATATGATGTGAGGCACATATGTAATTTAAAATTTCTACTTGCCACTCTAAAGTAATAAAGTAATGAAGAAGAAGAAGAAGAAGAAGAAGAAGAAGAAGAAGAAGAAGAAGAAGAAGAAGAAGAAGAAATTAAATATAAAGTAACTTTCATAGAATTTTATTTAACATCAATATGTCATTATTACAACAAAGTAGTCCATATAAAAATTAATGAAACATTGCTTTTCTTTATACCAAGTCTTTGATACCTGGTCTGTATTTTACATTTACAACACATCTCAATTTAGATTTGAATGAGACACATGATAAATGTTCAGTAGCTTCATGTTGTTACTATGCTGGACAGAGCAGGTTTAGGCTTTTAGTGTAAACAATGGATGTAAACACTCCAGATAAGCAAGATTTATGTTTTTGATAGCTGAGACCAACAAGTAAATTGTTTCTATCTACCTATTCTAGCTTAACACTATGCTGTGGACTTAATTCTATAACCTGAAAACAAAAATTAGATGGAAAGCAGCAATATTGTTTGCCCCGTTTTAATATTAAACTTCACATGAATGAACTTAAAAGTATGGTGTTACAAGAGCACCATCTTGTGGTGTTGTGTTGTTTTACAGCATTGAAACAGAATTTAGGGGAAAAAAGGAAACATGGTCAATTAGGGTAAGATTGTAAGTTTAAGAAATTACTTTAGTAGAGGAACTGTGTAAACTGGGCATGACAAACTGGGCAGGACATGGAAACGCTCAACTCTGAGTGCCAAATAACACTCCAACACGAATGAAACTTGGTTGAAGGCAAGCTGACTTCATGCGAGTATACTAATGCAGTATTTGCTTTAGTGAAATGTATGAGGCTGACAGTGAGAACTCTCACAAAAGACGAACCCATGAGAACACACTGAGATTTTTACAGAAACACTAAAATATAATCCCTGTCATCCACAAGTGGCAACAGAACTACTAGGGGCATCAACCTGAATTTTATTCATTAGAATGAAGCCTCAATAGAGTAGCGCTTGCCATTCAAAGGTCACTCAAACTAGTAAGAAATACTAGTTGGTCCCAACACTGTGTTAGGGTAGCCAACAATGACCAGGTGAGGGCCACCCTGCTTACTGTCTTGATCGGAGAAGTCTTGTAAATTAAGCATTTTAGAGACTAGCCCCCAGGTCAGGCCACGTGTGCCTGGGGTCAGTTTAAAGGCCCTGCTGAACATAAGTTATGTATTCTTCCCACACATGAACCATGAAAGAAATCTTTTGAGATAAACTTCATTTAGAGCCAATCCACAAAACATGGGGCCTCTCTGGATGCCGTAAGGCAGAGAAAGGTGTTTTAGGAAACTTTAAGCTAGTACTATGACTCACTCTAAAAACTAATTTTTAAAATACCATCTTATATCACATTAACCACGAAAATACTAACATCTATGCTATTTATTCTCCTTTATATAGCTGACTTAAAACAGTCCATTCTTTGATTATACTAGTCCCAAACCTATTTTAGCCTGAGAATGTCAATTCTTTTTTTAGGGAACATTCTATAGCTGCAAGGCTATACCTATGTCAGTATTGATTATAGGCCAAATAATTACAAGTCTCAGAGTCCTGGGAAAGACCTGATCTTCTTAATGTTAATGTAGCTAATCAAAGGGCATGAGAAACGACTTCTGCTCATCTTTCTCTTGTCTAATGCTCTTAGAAGGATGTGCCCACTTTGTATTAGTTATTTATTACTGCAGGACAAATAATCCCCAAACTAAGAGGCTTAAAACATTTATTATCTCACAGTTTAGAAGGCATCAGGAATTTCGGAGCAGTTTAGTTGGGTGATTCAGGTTGTACATAGAGTGTTGACAGAGACCAAAGTTGTCTAAAGGCTTGGCTAGAGGACTTGCTTTATTAAGACACACAGAATTAGCAGCAGGCCTCAAGTCTCCACGACCTAAGTTCCTTACAATGTGGGCCTCGCTGTTGGCTGCTCACTATTGACTTTTTCCTAGTGACTGATCCAAAAGAGGTAGAAATCAATATGTCTTTTGTAACCTAGTCTCAGCAGTGACATGTCATCAGTTTGCTGTATTGTTAGTCATATAGACCAAACTCGATACAGTGTGGGAGGGGATTACACAAAGGTATAAATCCCAACACAAGAGGTTGGGATCATTGGGGGACATTTTAGAGGCTGGCTAACACAGTCTCCCCTCTGGCCCTCAATAATCCATATCCCTCTCATATGAAAAACACACTTGTCCTCTCCCTAAACTCTGTTATGTCTCATCCAGATTACAAAGAATTAAAACCCTCGTACATTGCTGGTGGGAATGTAAAATAATACTGCTGCTGTGAAAGATTGGCAGATTCTCCCCCCAAAAATTAAACATAGAATTAAACGTAGATTTCAATACTCATCTCTCAATAACAGTACAAGTACATAGAAATCAGTGAGGATATAGATGACATGAAAAATGGTATTAACAAAACTGACCCATAATTGACATTTATAAGGCATTATTACACCAAAAAAGAGCAAAATTTACAGTCTTTTCAAATAGACATGAAACATTTACCTAGATATGTCATATTCTGGGCCATAACATAAATTCAATAAATTTGTACGGATTCTCTAGCCAAATTAAGCATCTGCTATGACTACAATGAAATTAGAAATCAATAATAGAAAGATATCAGAAAAACATCTAAAATATTGGGAAACTAAATAACATACTTATAAATGATCTATGAGTCAAAGAGATCAAAAATAAAATTATAAGGTATTTAAAAATCAATGAAAATATCAGAATTTATGGTTTGTTGCTAAAACAGAACTTGGAGGAAAACTTACATCACTAAACACCTATACTAGAAACGATTATATCAACAACCTTGGCTTCCACCTTAAGAATTAAGAAAAAGAGGAAAGAAATTAAACCCAAAGAGAAGTAAACAATTTTAAAAAATAAGGAAAAAATAGGAATAAGTCATGAGATCAAAAACATTATTTGAAAAGATCACTCTAAGTGATAAACCTCTCATCAGACTGATCAGTAAAAGAATGAGAAGACTTAATTCACCAATATCAGGAACAAGATAAATGGCATCAGTGCGGATTCTACAAATATTAAAAGGATAACATGTGATCAATTTATTCCAATAAATTCAGGAAATTAGATTAGTGGGAAAATGTCTTTAAAAACATAAACTACTAAAGCTCACCCAAGAAGGAATGGATAACCTGCATAGCACTATATCTATGGACAAAACTATTTTAAAGAGCTCCCCAACACACACACACACACACACACACACACACACACACACACACACACACACACAGATAGCTTCCTTGGAAAATTCTAGCAAACACTAAAGGAAGAACCAATTCTACACAAATATCCAAAAAATTGAAAAGTAGAGCCTGTGTCCCAAAGACATTGTAGGAAATCTACAGATTGATATCCCTCATGAATATAAATACAAAAATTCTTAATATATAGCAAATTCATTCCAACAATATATAAAAAGGATAATACACCATGACCCCGTGATATTAACTCAAAGAATACATGGCTGCTTTAACATTTGAAAATCAATCAATGAAATTCATATTTTAAGAAAAACTCAAAAATAACCATATCACATCAATAGATGGAGGGGAAAAATGACAAAACCCAATACCCATTCCTGATTTTAAAAAACTTTCAAAAAACTAGGAATAGAAAGGAACTTCAGCTGGAATCTACCACTAACATCATTCTGAGTGCTTTTCCCCTAACATCTGGAACGAGGCATGTCTCCTTTCAACTGGAGGTTTTAGCCAGTGTTATATGGCAAAGGGAAAAAAGCACATAGACTGTAATTTAAAAAATAAAACTTTTCTGAGGACAAGATCATGTACATAGAAAATCTGATAGGCTCTTAATTATAATTAAATGAGTTTAGCAAAGTTGCACAAGATCAATAAACTGTATTTCAATATATTAATAAATAATTGAAAACCATAATCAACAGTATCATTTACAATAACATTAAAATATAAAACACTCAGCGATAAATCTAACACAAGATGTGCAGGACACATACTATTAAAAGATAAAACGCTGCTAAGAGAAAATTTAAGACATATAAATAAATGGAAGAACAACTATGTTCATGGATTGGGAAACTCATTGGTGTTGGCTATTATCCCTCAATCTAACCCAGTAGATTGATTCATTGCATTCCTGAACAAAATCCCATTATGTATTTTTGTAGAAATTGACAATGAAATGTACAGGAACTAAGATAGACAAAACTTAGAATAAATTATTTAAAGAAACAAAAAAAATAAAGGGCTGTCACTACCTGATTTTAAGACATTATAGAGCTAGCCATCCTGACAAGTGTGGTTTTGGAATTTGAGAGACAGATTAAACAGAAGAGTCCTGAAATACTTCCTCATATTTATGTAATACTAAATTTTGACCAAGATGCAAAAGCATTAAAGAATAGTCTTGTGAAGAAATGGTGCTTGAACAGTGGATATTCGTTTTGATCCAGACCTCCCACTGTATTTTAAGTGCAAATAGATCATTTACCTAAGTGTGAAATTGAGAACTACAAAACTCCTAGAAGAAAACATAGGGTAAGATATATGCTCTCAGGCTAGGCAGATTTCTTAGATAACAAACACCAAAACATGATCCATAAAAGACAAATAACTGAGTTTGGACTTCATCAAAAATAAGGACTTTCCCAAAGACACCACTGAGAAATTAAGACATCCTAAGAAAGCATTTGTATCCAGAATGTATACTTTCCATTATCAATAAAACATAATAAAAAAAAATCAAGTCATTTGAATAGCCATTTAACCAAAGAAAATGATGTATGAATGGCAAATATGAAGATGCTAAACATCATTAAGTCATTAGGAAGACGTAAATTAAAATACTATTATTACACTTTTTACCCACAATAAAAACATACCACTTACAAAGACTTGTACATAAATGTTAACAGCATATTCCCAATAGCAAAAAACTGGGAAAAGCCAAATGTCCATCAACAGGTGACTATATAAACTGGCTTGTCAACAGTACACTTAGTAACAAAAAAGGAAGTACTGGTGCAAATAAAATGGATGAATTTCAAAATGTTCAGCAAAAGCAGATTATACACTTTACAATCCCATTTATACACATTTCTTAGAAAAGAGAAGCTAATCTATAGTGACAGCAAGACCAGTGACTGCCTGGGGAGCGGGCAGAAGGGATCACAGACAGGAAAAACTTGCAGGATCATGGTTATGTTCATTACCTTGCGAAGGATTCACGCTTGTATACTTCAAAATGTCAAATTACACATTTTAACATCATTTTGCCAATCTTGCCCCAATAACGCTGCTTAAAAAGTCAGTTTTATTGGTATTACTCTAGTAGATAAGACATACCCATAAACCCATTTGAGATATACCTCAGTCTTCTGCTGAGATGAAGGGCAAAGCTCTTAAACTTCTCAGAGGGTCTATTGATTGAGGATCTGTGAGGTCCACACCTTAGATCTTCAGGCTGTTATCTTAATATTTTGTTCTACATATTTTTAGGTATGATTTTTATATTTTGTGGCAACTGAACCTAGTTTAACTGGTTTAGTGATAAGATCAATTAATATATCAGTATTTCTCAAAATGTTATGTTTTCTTATATTAAATCATCTTGAAATGCTTATTTCAAGACCTTACTCCGCAATTACAATATTATGAGTGGGAAGAAAATTGAGATCAGAGTATGTCAATCAAACAAGCTCTCCAGATGAGTAGATGTACAAGATACACTCAGTGCCTCCACACACACAAACACAGTCTCCTACAATTTCCTAATCCAGCTGTTTCTAGGATTAAAATGTCCATCAAAATAAAAGGTTCACATTATTTATTAAGCTTGTAATAATTTTATTCATAACAAAATTTATTTTTACATATATATACAAGTCATATTTACTTTTAGACACATAAAATACAGATATATTTACATATGTATAAAAATATTAAAACAGACTTTACACATCAGAAAAACAAGCAAGATTTCACAAAGGATATTTGGAAACACACACTGAAAACAAGGTCAAGAACGAAAGGCGACAAAACATTTAAATTAAGACTCCAGTTGATATTTCAATAGATATTAATTTGTTGAGGCAAGTAAAATGTCTCAAATGCTAACAGATGGTAAACAATTTATATTTAGGATTGTCTAGGTAAAATTACATGGCCTTCCTTTACCATAAAATGGAAAACAATTTTATTTTACCTCTGAATCAAGTATCAGATGAAGTTTTCCTTTTTTCTTAAAATATTTAAATTTTCTGATTTACACTGAGAATTTTGAACTTTTTCACATTAAATCATAAAATATCTTAAGAGGTTGTGCATCCTCTACTTACCAGTGGGAAAAACGCATCTAGTACATTGATTTTCATGTAAAATTGAATTAACAATACATTCCTATTTTTCAAATTAAAACATAACTTTTTCTGACTAACCTTCATGATCGGTTATAATAGATTTAATAAGAGATCACAATCGTCGTAAATTCTTCTTGCTTTTCTTAGTACCAGGCAAAGGACCCATTTTATAACTGGCTTTTAGGGGCTTGCCATTCGAGCAGTCTTTGCTGGTATGATAATTACACAGACACCGTGTACAATAATCAAACCCACAGCCTTCTCGTTTGCAGGTTGCCCGCTGTAAATAGCCATCATATTTAGCAGGTGAATTACAGCGAATACAGGCTTTCAGGCTTTCATTCTTTTTCAAAGTCTTGGCAACCTAGAAGGAAGGAAATCCATTAACAAATTTCAGGAAGTGCTGAACGTAATTTAGTTAGGAAAAACAAGAGTGGCACCATGGCACCTTCTCCAATATGTGCACAAAGCACCATGTCACACGTAAGCCAACTGGCTCCCTTCAGGAGCTTACTATTTGTACGATGGGTGAGAGATTACACCACTTATCAACTGGTCCGGTCGCAATGTCTTAACACTGCTTTTATATACATTCCCCTTTACTTTTGAACTACTCACACATCAATGCCTAACTTAAATGGTCACCTTTTCTGTGCAGTCTTTCTAGTGCCATGCTAGAACTGGCTGCTGTTTTACCTCTAGTTTCATCTTTTTTTTTTTTTTTAAAGCACCTGCCACATTACATGGCATTTTTAAATGTAAGCCATCTTCCATTCTAGATGAAGGTTATAAAGGCTGCCATGTTTTCTTATCTATGCAGTACCCGATAAGCTGGCAGATGCTCAATAAATGCTTTTTGAACAAACTTACATGTTGTATTAGTCTTAGTCATTACATTAATAAATAATTCAGAGCAAACTAAATGTTAATATACATTGTTTATATTTATTGACCAACATGAGGCAATCAGCACTTTGTCATAACATGCACTCTTAAACAAGGTTATGGTTTTTAAATTAAGCTTGCAAAATTATCCACCTGTGAGTAGAACTTGTAATACACATTACCCAAAGATCTGAAGGTAGAATAGGAAGTCTTAAATTTTAAAATCAAGGTTTTTCATTATTTTCTTAATGTTTCCAAATTAGACTTCGACATCACTGAACTGTCATAATGCCAAGTGGTATCTATAATTTTCATCATAAAGACATCTCTGTACTTTCTCAATTTATCAGTTGAGTTATAAATGGTTTCTTAATTTCCAACCTTTCTGAGAGAAGAGGCAAAAGATAAGGTCTCCATTAACAATTCCCTAAGAGTTCTAATTATGCTGATTAAAGCTAAAGCCCTCCATTTCTTACTCTAAATCCTTTTAAGAAGGGCCCCATGCTTCTAATTTATTGATAAACAAAAAGTTACCTCCGAGAATTCATTGTGCCGACTATAGGTAGAACCTTCCTGATCACCTGGATTGGATAATTTGGTTCGAGCATCTTTTCTGGGAGGAGGCTGAGCTGCTGCTTTTTGAACAGAAGACAGTGCGGTTCTGACCATAACATTTTCTCTGGTCGAAGCATGTGGTGAGAACTTTATGTTCTTCTCCTAAAAGAAATGTTTTAATAGGACTTTAAAATATTCTCCCATATTCTCAAATGTCAGGCATTTTATTATGTCTATGTATGTAAAAAAGGGCAAAGGCGAATGTAAAGGATTCATCCCTATATCCAATTACCTACATACACATTTAAATGCAGCCACACAAAACTATTCACATACATATGTAAAGCCTAACTGAGTTATTGACAGGAATTATAAACCGGAAATTGTGACTCACTTTATATGCTTAGTCTATATCACATTTACCACATGATTTATAAAGTACCAACAGAAAAAAGTTCATTCCTCCTACCACCAGTAGATGGCAACAGTCCTGTTTAAGTGTCACCTCAATGTCATGAATAGATTCAAAACAACCCTTTAGATTAGAAAATTTTCAAGAAATTAAACTTAGAGAAATAAAGCAATTCTCTAAAAGTAGCAGCACCAAAATTTGGACCAAAGTCTGCCAACTCCCAGGCCTAAAATTTAAAAAACATATCGATCTTGAAGCAGTTTTGAAAGTAAATGAATTCCCTTGTATATTAAGAATCTTCAATGTTATAATTTACTGTTTATCTGGGTGACTGAAAAAATGCACACAAATGGCAACAAATTAGCTGTATGATCAACTCACACTATCAGAACTAATTTTCACGTTTTTACTTTTGGAAATTCCATTGCTAAGAATAAATGACTGATGTGGGATTCCTTTCCCTTGATCTTTGAATTTCCATAATGAGTTCCGGTAAAATGCTGGAATGGTTTTTGAATGTAGAGGATTTCCAGATTACCTGTTACCAATTTTCCCCTCCTATTTCTGAAGGTAAAGAGGGCACTAGACCAACTACTATAATTTAAAAAAAAAACATCAACTGCAAGACTTACAGTAACTCTTCGTATTGCTTCATTGTATAACTGCAATGCCCTTTTATCGTCTTCTAGAATCTTCTTCCAAGTTGTGCTCACTTTAGACACACTAGAAAAATAAATTAATAAATAAATTAATTAATAAATAAATTAATGGAAATAACTAAAGCATCACAAAGATCTAAGATAAATATATTACAGAAACATTAATAGTGCAAAAAAGAAATTTCTATTAGTAGTGCTTCTCGAACATGGCTATTTATTAGAAGTGCCTAGGACACTTCAGATTTAAAGATGTCTCATGCCTAGTTATTTGGATTTAACTGGTCTAAAATGGGGTCCAGGGTTCTGTATTTAAAAGATCCCATCAATTCTAAGTGGATCCAAGCTTAAGACTCACATATTTGTACTGCATTTTTTCATAATATTTGCAAACATCAAGTAAGTAGCCACCACTGTGTATAAGGCACCATGCTGACTTTTTGGTAAATAATGCAGACAAATTTCAAAGTGCTCTAGGACACATTGCTATTAGTAGAAGTCAACTTAAAAAATCCTTTTTGTGAACAGAAAAAGTAGAAACTGTGATGTTGACTTGCATTCAAGCTATCCAACAATAAAAATCACACTTATTCCTGTTTTGCTTTAACTACATAGTTCATAAAGACCAGTGTAAAGTAACGCGGGGAGTACCTCTAAAACTTTTTTCAAAAAGCAAAAAATGATCCCAGTTGAGGGTCATTGTCTATAAAATCATTTTAATTCTCATAATTACCTCAATCTAAATTCTAACTGGTTTTCTTTGGTAGAATGAGGTTAGTTAGTATTAGATTTCTAAGAAATAGTTACAATCAGACCCATTCGTAGATTGCCATATTTTCCTTACTGTCATATCTAGGAGTGCCCTACATTAAAAAACCTAAAAAATAACAGAAATTATATATTCAAGTGTGACAAAAGTCACCATGTCTATTGGACCTGTATACTAGAACTAGATGTTGTTTACAGTTAAGTTAGCAATCAGGTAAAAGTCAATTAAACTATGCAGAAAAGACTACCCTACTGTTTTTCATGAGCTGGTGGTGTTGAGCCACTTAATGAACACATTCAGTGTAACATACTAATACACTCAAAGCAACGATACTTACTTGATTAAGTCCATATCACTGAGCTGTGTTAAAATATTTGCTAAGAGATGTCTGAGTCCCCGTCCAAAGAGTTCACTAAGAACATCTACACATTCTAGGCCCATTTTCCTGCCAATTATATTCTGTAGTCCAAAATTTACATTATACTTCTTCAGCTTCTCCCAGTCTATTTTAAAATTCCGTTTGGGATTCTTTTTTAATGTTGAACAAACCACTTTTGCAAAATGAAGAGCTGGCAGCAAGTTTTTATTGGGATATTGGTCTGGGCTTTGTGTTTGTAGCAGGCAAGACTGTGGACTGTCACTGGAATTTTCCTCCAGGGGAAAGCTAGCTTCTTCATGTTCATTGATGCTACTTTGTTGGGAAAATGAAGAATAGCCACTGTCTTCATAAGGTCCATTTGTGTCTAGTTCTTCTGTTTCATCTGAACTACTAAGTGTGGGTTGCACATGCTGATTTTCCTTATTATGCAAGGGCTTGCTCTCAGTTTCAAGTTCTACAATCCTGGGGCTCCCAATCGGTGACCCAATATCCGATAAGCTTTCGTAGTCTTTAATGCAATCTTTATAAGAGCCTTTCAAACATGCAGAAGTATAGGAACCTAGCCTTTCACTGTCATCGGGTTTTACCAGTTTAAGTCCAGAATGAACACAATTATAGTTAAAGTCACACTTCATTTTGATAGAAAGAGTAGAACTTTCTTCTTTGCGACCTACAAAAAGAACAAAACACATTTACTTCTGAATAGCAAAATTTCCACATATCCTTACATCTTAAATTGGGATTTACGAAGATTTAATTTGTATTCTCTCAGAATTGTGTATTGCCTATGTAACTATGAAACTATTGAAGTTTAATTACTGAGAGTTGACAACATGAGGAAATATTACTTAAATCTTATGTGTGTGTATGTGTGTGTATACATATGTATATCTTATTCTTGAAAGAGTACTTCAGAACATATTGCTTTTTGATCTGTAAAACAATGACATTTGACTTTTAGAGACTATACTGATTAAAACATAGTGGAAAGGCAATATTTAATAAAAACCTGGGCTTATGAAACTCCTGAGGCCTCAAGAGTGGGGTATCAGGTTAGAGGATCCCTATAATAATCAAATACTTCTAGAATCGGTGTTTGTACCCTGGACTTGAAATGGTATTATAGTCCGCTTTGACTTAAGCATAACTCAAACCACTGATAGTAAATATGGTTAAGACCAACGGGGGAGGGGAATGTGTAAGGGCCACAATAATTTTATCCATAAAGTTTACTTGAACTCAGAGCTCTCATCTCCAAGTTTCATTCTGACTGATGCTCTGGGTGACAGACAGGCTGACGTATTTAAAGTGCTGGTTACCCAACTGGATAGTAAACTCGAGCACTGAAACATCTCCCCATATCTTGCATAGTATGTGCTAGAAACTCTGCTATCGTTACTGACAAAGATTCCTCATGATTAACGGAAGAACGAGAAAAAGATTTGGAAAATAATTACGACGCTCTGATCAGTACAAGACCAGATGTAAGAATGGGAGGGTGGTAGGGCAGTGAGTGTTAATTCCTGTCCGGTTGCAATTGTTTCTGGATGTTATTCATTGGAATTCATAGACACTGATGCAAATTTAAACTTCAAAAAAGCCAAAGGCTTGTTTAGGGTTGCGTCACCACTCCCGCAGCTTTAGAAACTGGTTAAAATATCTTTAAAACAGGTTTTCTCAATCTCTGGACTACTGACATTTTAGACTGGAGGATTCATTGTTGTTGGCACCATCCTGTGCGCCATAGGATGTTCAGCAGCCTTTATTCGCCTGATGCCATTAGCAGCCCCTGTCCCCCACGCAGGACAATAAAAAATGTCTCTAGCCACCAGTTACTGCCAAATATTAGCAGTGGGGGGAAGGCAGTGGCAGCAGAATCTCCCACATTAGTCAGGTGAGAACCACTGCCTTCAAGAATGATTAGGATTTTGTCAGGCAGTAGAGGCTGGGAAGGACATTCACTGAAGGATAGTGTAAGCAAAAGCACTACTCTGGGAAGGAAAATAATGGGTTGAGAAAAACTACTTAGCATTATTGAAGGCAGTATGTGAACAATATGTGCTTCAAATGTACTCCCCACTTACTCTCCCCCCTGCAAGCGAAGCCAGTCATAGGTAGCTAACAATTTATCCTATAATGAGTATATGTACCAGTTAGTGTGTTTAGTCTGTACTAAATATTGGTAATCTTTTCATATTAATTTTACCATTTTTATTTAGAGCAAAATCTTTAAGTCTAAATACTAAAGGACACCTTGGTAGAAAGTAACCTAGTAGAGACCCTCTTTAGATCCCCAGTCATTAACATGGTGAGAGAGAAAGTATGTGCTTCAGAACCCCATTTGAACTAACCCTAAAATTTAAGTTTAACCTAAGAGTTTGGGACGTAAAAAGCAAGTAAAGAATATACAAATTCTAATCCTCTGATTAACCCTGACTTAAACAAATTATTCCGAGTGGTTCCCTTCCACTCAGACACACCTGTCCATTGTTTAGCTGCCTAAAGAGGCCTGAAACTGTACTTCTGAAACTCTTCACAAAGGCACTCTTCTGCTCATCTTTAGAACCCAGTTACTGGGAGACTATCCTACAGAACCCCTTTCATTCAATTTCACTTGAATGTGGGCAGTTCTTCAAACTTAAAACTAATAATGATTCCAATAGCTAATAATTTAGAAGTTTATGATTTCCAACTTGGTTCCAAACACTTGGTTTTCATAACCTTTTGAGGAGATGGAGAGGTATTAACTTATTTTTATAAATGAGGGCATGAAACTCAGCTAAGTAACTTGCCCAAGGTTTTACTGGTAGTTAAGAGATGGATTACTCTTCTTGAATGTAAATTAAGTATTCTTTCTAATATGTCATCTGAGAAGTGAGATAAAAGTACATACATACATACATACATACATACATATATGTAAAATACAGAAGTGTAGACACATGAACTTTGGTTTAAAATCCAATACTACATTATTTACGTTGTTGCTCAAATTGTTCCAGCTTTGCCACTGTTAAGTTCATGTGCATTTGACATACATCCATTGTTTTGCTTCTGGAGCATTCCTTACTTTCTGGCACTGTAAGATGCTCCAGGATCATCTTGTATTTCCCCTGTTCCAGCCCTAGAATCGGTTATCTTTCCAAAGAACTCTGGTTCCTTTTATTGGTCCCAAAATTTGGATGCTGGTTATAGATTTAGTTTTAAAATGTGAAACAATGCACATTTTTAAATCTCCATAAAAATGCTGCAAAAAATATCACTTTTATACAAAAGGAAGCTGAAATCGGACAGTAAAAGACTAATTTCAGGTCTTTCAACTAGCTTAATGCATTCCAGTGATCAAGCCAAGTATTTGAGAAATATATGTTTTATATATTTGATCTGAAAGGGGAAAAAATATTATGTGGTTTCATGACCTCTCAAATCAGACCAATGGGGATTCAGAATCTAGTTCTGCCGCTTCATTCATTTATTCAATGCCTATTTGGTGATGGTGTAGAGAGGAAGAAATTAGGGATGATCTTTGTTGGAGGTGACAATCTGAAATCTGAAAGCCTTGTGAAGACTTGATGGGGAAGTTCCAGACAGAGGGACACCGGAAGCAAGGACAAATGTTGAGGAAGAGAAACTCCTAAAACCCGCAAATTAGCGAGCTAGAAGGAGAATGATTGAAAAATAAGGTTGGAGAGGCAGAATGGTCTATAAGATTTTTAGGGTAGGATAGATCTTATTGTGTAATGAAGAGCCTTTGAAGGGTTCTGAGTACTGGTATTTGGTTTACACTTTAAAATAAAAATCATTGGTAGCTGTGGAAAATGGATTCTAGGAAAGTACAAGTGGAAGCAGGGAGGCTAGTTAGTTAGAAGTGAGTATCACAAAAGTCCAATGAGTTGGGTACTTGAGATTTGATGACCATAGCAGAAACAAAGATAATTGAATAGATGTGAGATCTACTTAGGAAGGTAAAGTAAAAGTCAACAGAGCTTGCTGATGTATTGGATGTGGGTGATGAAAGTAAGTGGAGTAAAAAATACCCCGGGGGTTTAAGTTTTGAGCATCTAAGGAATAAAGGGGTCATTTGCTGAATTGAGGAAAAGTGAGAGAGTTACCTCTTTCATCTATAAAATGGGGGTGAGAAAATAAAACTGGACTAAACTCATGGCAGAGTCCCTGGAGCATATGGCCTCATCGATAGAATCTAGAGTATTTTCTCCACATTATTCATAAGCAAAACCCCTTCATATTCCTTACACTGTATATCATGAACATTTTAAAAGCAGCAAAATATACTCCAGGCAGATATATGCATTTCAGATCATATACATTTCTTAGGAATCAGATCCAACTTCAAATGAAAATCCTTGTTCAGTCTTTTGACTAACTTTGTGACCTAGAACATTCACTTTAATTTTCTCTAAAATGCTGATATTAATAATTACTTTATAAAGTTGGTAGATTCAACATACTGTGCTTTTCAAACCTTACAGTCCAATCATGAAAGAGCTATTATAGTTAACCGTACAAAATGTAACCTATTTAACATTTGAATATAGACCTGATACTCCATATGAGTTAAATAGACTACAATGCTTAAAAATCCTTACAGCTATTCCAATGTTATTAAGTTCTATAATCTCTAATACCTCAAGAGAACCACCATGTGCCAACATTAAGCATTTGGCTATTTCTTTAACAATTTAAAAGAACATGAAGGCTTGCCGCCATAAACTACAAATCAGCCATAATCCCTAAGAGGAAAACAAAATTTTTTAAGCATTTCAAAAATATTCGAATGCAATAAATTTTTAAATTTCATTTTCTCAACTCTGTAAACAGCAAAAAAAAAAAAATCAAGATTTCAAATATTCTCTTGAGAGGCAAAGTCATAAAGAGACAATTGAAATTAAACAATCAAAAGACCCCTTCTTAGAGCCATCAAGCTTCAGAATTTCACAGGGAGACTTATGATCCAGGATATTCTAGAAATAGATAAAACCTGTTAAAATTAAGTGCTTTTTCCTCCAGTCTTCTAGAGTCTTTTCTAAAGAAATAGATGTCTTCCAGAGACTACCAAACATTACAATACCAAATTGCTCATTTTTAAAATTTTGGTAATTTCTGAGTTATAATAAATGCATTTAGACCCCTTAGACACAACGACAAAGAGGATAAAAATAAACGTTTATTTGAGTGCCTTTCACTCTATCCAAGTTTGGAATAAAAAACTAGTGTTTTAGAAACACAGGCAAAAAGAATAACCAATTCTTCAATTCCCACAAAATCAGCTCCTAAATACAGCCACATTCACGGTTCTGTACTAAAAACTGCATTTTCCCTCCCTCTGATTCCAGGCCTTGAGACTGAAATACTGGATAAAGGGCAAAAAGGAGAACTGAACGTTTTTGTTTGGAGGTCCCAACAGACACTGGTCCGATGAGGGGGGTCCCTCCATTTGGCGGGAGTGGGTGGGGGGAAGACCCTGGAAATCCTGTGGGGTCGGAAGGGTGGCCCCTCAGGGCGCGGGCCTTGCGGAGGAGGCGGGAGATAAGAGCGAGCCTGATCTCCCGCGCCCGCCAGCAAGAGTGAGCTGGCGAAAAACCGGGGAAACTGACTTCAGATCTGAGGGTGCGGGACAGATATGGAAAAGGGGTGCAGAGAGTAGGGGTTAGGCACCTGGCCGGGCCCTGGGGGCCGCCGGCTAGTGAGCCCTGCAGAGTCGGAGCCCCAGGGTGGGGTGGGGGAGGGGAGGGGCATTTGGCGCCCATTCCAGGCGAGTAGGGAGAGGTTGGTCTTCCAAAAGGCGCCCTAGGAGGCCTCAGCCCGCACACCTCCAGCGGAGCAGGCGTCCAGGTTCGGCGTGGCAGGCAGGACCCCGGCCCGCCATCCCGCCTCAGCACATCTGGCTTCCCGTCCCAGAACCCCAGCCTCTTTCTCCCGGTGCCAGAAACCGCCGCCGGTGCCCGCCCGCGGCCCAGAATAGAGCTGCACGCCCGAACTCGGGAGGGTGTCGGGTTCGTGTCGCAGGCCCCCCATCCCTCACTGGCACCCCTCCGGGAACCCGCGCGCCCCTCGCGCCCTCTCCTCTCACTCACTGTGCGGGTGATGAGGGCGCCCGGCGGCTGTCACGGTGCTGGAGCTGCAGCGGCAGGAGCTGGATGGGGAGCGTGGGGAGCAGCTGCAGGGGCGCTGGCTCATGCCAGTACAAGTGGGGTCCTCCCCAGGTGATGGGGCAGCTACCGCAAGAAGATGCTGGACACCCGCTTCACAGAGCTCTCTCCCCTAAAAGGCGCCAGCTGGTACTTTTAAAATCTTTGAATTTCGTGCTCAAACCGCACGGCCCAATGGGGGCACGCCGCTCGCACACGCGCTCCAATGGGAAGGCGGTGGGAGGAGAGGCCCTCACCCAAGCCCAATTGGAGGCTGCCGAGGCGGGGCCGGCCGCGAGGCCCAGCCTCCTTCCTCCCACCCCGGCGGCGCGTCCGGAAGGATGCTGCGGTCGGGGGCGGGGCCTCGGAGCGCGACCGAGGCTGCGGCCGGGCCGCACGTGGAGGGGGCCTACCACGCATGCGCCCGCCCGCCACGCTGCCATCCGCTGTGGGAACCGGCCTCCTGCAAGTCCTGACTTCATCCCGAAGGCAGCTCCGGCTTCCGTCTGAAGATCTCCGATGGGCACAAAGGGTAGCTGACTTTCTCCGATCGTCTCATAGCGTGAGATTGGTGAGCGGCGACTCCGGTCGTCCGGGAATGCGGACTTTCCGGAAGACGAACCCTCCCCCCAGCCCAGCATAGCCCGCCTCTCTAGGATTTAGGCGCGCTCCTCTCTACCTCCCGGTTTCGCCCCTCCCCTGCCCAGTGCTTTTGCGCAGGCGCTTTTGGCGGCCCGTGGCTGCAGAGTTGGCGGGTTGGCGCTTGCGCCCTGGGGTACCCCGCGGTTCTCTGAGGGAGGGGACAGGAGCTGGGCGCGGTGGGTGGATCTGCCTTCATCCTCGCGCGCTTAGCAGGTCTCGTCGATGCGGTGGCGGGAGACCTGGAGCCGCGACTTCCCAGGTCCTTCCGGTTGGGGTGAAGGTGGGACATCTTTCTTGTAAGCTTATTTGTTAGTTAATTCCAACCACAGTTCTGCCACCTTTGCCTTGTATGGGCCTTAAGCTTATTAAATTTTTATCTCCCCTGTCCTGGTTGTGCGTTTCTTTCCTTCAAGGGTCAGGTGCAAGAGACAGTAATCCCGCTCCAAAATAAATAAAACTCCCTACTTGGGGAGTTTTCATTCCCCACACACTGGGGCTGGCGGCCTTTGGCCAAGGGATTGATTTCCTAGTAGTGGAAGAATAGGTGGAAGTATCAGTTGTTAAAGGCTTCGATGACACATTGCACCGTATTAGTTAGTCGCGGTGAGCTTTTCACTTTTTGAATGTGCACCTGAGTGGCGACAGTGCATTCCGTGGACTCGGCTTTTAGTCATAGCTCAGTGACGCTACAGCGTCTAAATTCCAAAAGTCTGAATCCTTGTGTTTCGCAGTTTTACTTTTTAAATTTTATTTTTGCTTTTCTGCAGCCTCAGGGAGAGTTGAAACTTGCCTATGGTAATTGCTCAGTTAAATTAGTGGCAGGTCCGGGGGTGAGGCAGGGCCTGGATCGGGATGAGCCTTGCAAGTGCTGCGTGGATCCCATGTTTATGTTAAACGTTTATGATTAGTTTACTTTTTTGCATTAATTTTGGTCTTTTAGAACGTTGCATTAAATTAGTAATTTTCTTGATTTCTGAAACTTTGAGCATCCCTTTAAATTTTGCACTTTAGTCAAGTGCCTCACCTTACTTATCCTGGCCCTGATGCAAGCTCTGATGCAGGTCCTGGAGATACAGGGTTGAAAAGACTAAAGTTCTGTCCTTCAGGGAACTTACATACTAATAGGAAAGAAATTGGCAATTAATTTCAGTAAATGAAAGAGGACGTAAAACATAATGAGGTAGAGAATAAGCAGTAAGGGGCATCAATTAATGGCTTAGTTTTTGAGGTTTTGGATGAAGATCTGAATGTTGAGCTGGCAATGCAGAGATCTGCATAATAGGCAGAGGACAGGCCTGAAGGTGCTTATCTTGAATTCAAGGCCTGATGTGTCTGTCTAGAGTGTACTGAGCAAGGAAGACAGTAGGAGAGAGGTCGAAAGAGGTAGAGGCCAGATCTTGCAGGACTTTGTAGGTTTATATGTAGAGTTTAGCATTTCTTTTGATTGCAACGGGCAGCTTTTGGAAGGATTTTTAGCAAGGGAGTGATTTGTTGAATAAATATTAAAACTATAGTAGCTTTTTATCTACTAAGCACTTTAGAAATGTTATCCTTTAATCCTCACAATTACCCTAGCATTATTTTAATTTTATGATTGTGCTTAGAAATATAATTCCTACAGAACCACACAGCTAGGAAACAAAGGTTCCAACTCAGCTGCAAGAGACTATGTACTTCTATGTTATACTGAAGATTAATAATAATTGCTGGAGATCCGATTGTTTTAGTACATTTTTACATTCCCGTTTGACCTGAGAGGTTATCTTTATTCATCTTTTCTATTTTCAGATGCAAATATATGAAATTTGAGGCAAAGAGAGGTTCTTGTTAATTGAGCACCTGGACTATAACCTTTGGATCTTAACCACAGCTTAAAAAGTATTCTCCGGCAGTTATTTATTTATTCATTCATTCATTTCAGAAAAAGCCTAACGTATGGTATTGGAAAAAGCCAAGCATGTTTCATTGCATGCTAGAATAGTTTGTCAGGCTCTTTTTCAGCTTAAATTGCTTAATATTTTTAATGGTTAAAGCTTTAATTATGACGAAATGGTAATTTGACTGACAACATGTTCAGTAGGTTCATCAGCACCTCTTAATTTCATTTTTTACTGAGAAATTTAGAAAGAACCATTCTGAATTTTACTAGATGTCAACAGATACACATATATATGAATACATGTATGTGTACATATGTGTGCACATACACTCCTCTTCCAGTAAATCAGTATCAGTTGAAATTGTTGAATTTTTTAGTAGCAAAATGAACTACAGAGAGAATTAGCCTCATTCTTTTGGCAAATTCTTATTGCCTACAACTTTTGAGACATTTGGGAGTGTGTGCATATAATTGGCACATGGTACCTGTCCTTGTGTTTACCATCTGGGCCAGACATAAGATACTCAGTAAATAGTCTTTGAGTAAAAGCATCATAGGTTCTAAAGGGGAGGAGATAAGGTATATAAAATATAGCTATAATGGAACACGAGGTAGTCATATAACATCTGGTTACAGTGGGACTTTTTATAGAACAGAAGAGTTAACTTCTGTATGCCAGGATACGTGAATCTGTAGGACGCAGTTTCTCAGCCTCTGCACTGTTGACATCTTGGGCCAGATTCCTTGTTGTGGAGAGCTCGCCTGTGCATTGTAGGGTATTTAGCAGCATTCTTAGCCTGACTCTCCTCCCCTTCTAGTTGTGATAACTGTCCCCAGACATTGGTCAGGATGTCCTTTGCAAGGGCAAGGTTTCTTGTAGACGAGAACCACTACTACAGGGGATATCTTTTGAGGGAATGGAGAGGAGGGAGGCTTTCCAAGGCATAAAGAATAAAATGGGAGGAACATAAAATGCAGGTGCTTTATCAGGAAACATTATTTGATTTGATAGGACATAAGGGTGGGCACTATGTAAAATGAGCTGATATGAACTGATGCTGGATACAGATATGGATGTATCCTATGCACACTTAAGAGCTGGAGTGTTATTTGGGAGGCAGTGGGAAACTATTACGCAAAAGAGTGACAAGATCAGAGCCTTTTTAGGAAGATGAATCTGGCGGTTACATGCATGTAACCTAAATTAGCAGGTAGAGGGGACACAGCGAGAAGTCAGAGGACGAAAGTAGTTCATGAGAGAAGTAATGCTGGACAAGAGTACTAATGGAATCAGAGAGGATAAAGTAAGTGTTTAGTAGGAAAGTAGGATTTAGCAATAAACTGCATGTGAGGAAGAGGAATCAAAGGTGACATTTAAATTTGAGAGGGAGAATAATGGTAGCATCGTTAAAGAAATTGAGCTCTACAATGAGAAATGGGTTATAGAGGAATATGACAAGTTTCATTTTAAACATAGTGATTATCTGTTTATACGTCTTCAAAATTGCCGTTCTGTCTGAATGAGTTGATTAACGGGTGTTGTAGGCCATTTTGAAATTTAGTTTTGGTTCTTTCTAAACAATACACCAGATTTCTAGACAAAAACTGCAGCTATAACTGCCTTTTAGACATCTGTTTAGTGCCTTTTGTAGCATGTTACGTCCCGAAGAGACATAATGAAGAGAACACAATTTAGTCTGTTAATGAGACAATGCGAAAGGTCTAGCAATAAGTTTATTCTGTTTTCTGACCCATCCTTTTCCACTTCCTTATTAAGTACACAATCCTGAGACAGGAGTAAACCAGTGAGTTTATTGCCTTGTCATAAATGTTGTCACACAGGCATCGTAAAGTGCTATGAAATACAAGGAAGGGCAGTTAATTCTGCCCAGGGCCAAGGTACCCTTTAGGTTGAACCTTGAAATTTGCAGAGGTAAATGGAGTGTGTTTTCTAGGCAGAGGGCAGCGTAAGCAAAGGTAGGAACGAGTGACAGTCTGCTGTTGATTTCTAACAAATATGGAAAAGTATGCAATGTGGGGCGTTAACGAAATAGCTCCCTAATTCTTTAACATTTTAATCATATGAAAGTGTTTTCCTTGGAAATCTTACCTTGTCATGACTACTATAATTTTAACATTTCTCCATAATTTGCCAGGTAGAGAGAGCTCTTCTCATAATTGTAGTCCTTAGTTTACCTCATGTTTTAAAAAAATTCTTGAGCTGCATTTCCAGCTTTTCTCATTTCTTTAGGGAATAACTGACGGGTCCTACATAGTTTTCTTTTTGTAGTTAAACAGGTCGAATTTAGTACTATGTGCAGTGAAGGAGCACACACACCACAGGAGAAACATGGGTCTCTTATTCATTAATCAAAACACATATCTTTTATTCACTGTGGCCCTCAAATCGAGAGGTCTTTTACAACAAACTATGCAGCCTCAAGCAAACATGTATGGGCTTCCCTCTCAGGTCCAATTCTGTGGAGTCAGTCTTCTCAGAAAAGAGCCAGTCATAACTGGGCTTCTATGGAAAAAAATAACTAATTTTTTAAATATGACAAAAATATTGATATAAGATTATACTGGCTCAGATTTATACTCAGTTTCAACAGCAAATTCTCAATCTACAAAGGTGAATTGTTTTATGTGTCACTATATTTTAGAGAATCTAAAGCATCTCAGCATATCAGAGTATTAACACCGGACTTATTTAAGTGTATATTTAAAGGACAAAAATGCTGATCTTAAATGAAAACTCAATGCATTATAATGAAAAAAAGGGGCAGAGGTTGGCAGGGCTGTTCTAGATTAAGGGACTCCTTAGCGATATAACCACCAGTTTCCATGTATCATCCTTAATTGAATCCTGGTTTAAAGAAGCTTAATAAGACATTTTGGGGAGAATTAGGGAAATCTGAATTGGTTATTTGAAGAGAATAGGGAATTGGGGAATTGTGAATTTTGTTAGGTGTGGTAATAGTAAATGGAGTAGAATAATGTCCTTATTTTTTTTTATGCAAGCTGAAATATTTAAGAGTGAAGTGTAACAATATTTGTAACTTTTAACACCAAGCAAATACAAAAACATATCAGTTACTGAAACTATGTAGAGTATGGGCGTTTGTGCCAGTTACTTATTGCCTTACTTCATGATACTGGAGCTGGACCTGTAAACATTTCTCCTTCGTCAACTGGTACCCTGCGAAGCTTTGTCCTGGGTGTGGTGGAAGAACGATGCAATTGGAAGGGGCTTCTCTTGTTTTTAATGTGCTTTATCTATGTGTAACAAGCTGCCTGGGATGCTCTTGGACACCACTGGGATGGTTAATTTTATGTCAACTTGGCTGGGCCACAAGGTGCTTAGGTAGTCAGCATGTTCCCTTGAAGGTGTTTTTGGATGAGATTAACACTTAAATCAGTGACCTTTGAGTAAAGGAGAATGCTCTCCATGTGGATGGGCTGCATCTAATCAGTCGAAGGCCTGAAATGAGCAAAGACTGGCCTCCGCAGAGTAGGAGAATTCACCGGCAGACTGCTTTCAGACTGGAACTGCAGCATCAACTCTCCTGGCTCTCCGGCCTGCTGGCGCACACTGCAGATTTTAGACTTGCTAAGCAAACTCTCCCTCTCTTTATATAATACTATTGATTCTATTTCTCTGGAGAACCCTAATGCAGACACCTACTGATGCTTATCCTCCAACAACTCTGATGCCTGGTGGGAAGTTTCTTGCTTACCTGTCTCTGAGGGTTTGAGGTTCTCTGTTTTTAAGGCGTGATCCACCCCCTGTAGACAGCTCTGGCCCAGGGCAACCCAGGGAACTTTGCTGTCACCACATGCGCTGTACCACACCCTCTCCAACAGGCCTGACTCCTCACCTTGGGAGAAGGGAAGCCCATTCAAGGTGGTTCTTTCCTTGGATGCTCTCTCTGTCCTAGTGTATTAGAGTTCTCAATAGCTAATCCCATTGTCAGTTAAAAATTCTTTACATCAGCATTATCCCCAAATTGTTGGTATGGTTTCTGTCTCTTGACTAGACCCTGCTTAATGCAGTATTAATGTCATTTCTACTGTTTTCTGTTTGAAGTGTTTCATTATAGAGTTAAATTTCTGATCAGTCATTATATATTTTATATAAAACAAAGGATAATTTTCCTACCTCTTGTAAGGAAGAGTACAAAATTTACAACCAGAGTCATAGTTACATTGTGTTTTTTTATTAGTACAATGAAAGACTTATACAAGTTATATCTTAAAAATATGCATATTTCTTCCAACTGTGTTAGCTCATGTTTTTCAGAATACCGATTAATACAATGTGATTTGTATTAAATTCTACAACAGCAAATCACATACAATGTGATTTGCTGTTGTAGAATTTTCATAAGCTTCAAAAATCTTTAATGACAGATTGATTTAAAGTTTTCTGGAAATAATTTCTACTAAAGATTCATAATCAGCATAGTCTTTCAATGACTGTACAAGTTCATCCAGTAGACATTCTCCTTGCATAAAAGTTTCAAGATCATGAAGTGACTTGTTTATTCTGTGATCTGTGACCCGGTTCTGTGGAAAATTATACGTTCTTATTTTCTCTGACCTTCCTTTAGTTCCAATCTATATATGCAAAAGAAGATATGAGGAAAAGTTAGACTTGGCAACTAAACCTACTTAACTGGAAATTAAGCTCTTGCTTTATATAATTTGAAACAATGATGTAAGCACCAAGTTTTAAACATTGTGAATAATCAAATAACATGAGGTTAGGACAGAGAAAAGAATATGGACTTTAAAGTCAGACAGATTAGTAGTATTCGAATCCTCTCTGCCTTTTCAGAGCTCTATGACTTCAGGCAATTCAACTGAACTTCAGTTTTCTCATCTGTAAGATACAGACATATAATACCTGTTACACGGCAGTGATGTACACCTACACCCTGGCACAGAGGGGTTATTCAAACGGTAACTAAACATATGTCAGCTCTGAATTAATTTAGTCATCTTCAGTGATGACAAAGTATTGCATTTCCCATAATATGGAACTAATAAAAAAGCTCTGTAGTTATAAAATTAAATATCAAACAGGAAGAAAGTTCAGTTTGCTTTCCATCCTCCATAATTTTCGTAATGGAGGCTCCATATACTTTTTTTAGTAACTCCTTAAAAGTCTGAGAAAAACACCCTTGAAAACTGAACAGAGGTAAGATTCTACAAAACAAGTATAGCCCTTGGTTGAGCTACCTGAATTGTTTTTCTTATTTTGACAAATACACTGGAACAATCAAAAAATAAATAAAAACCAAGTTATTTAAAAACATGTTTACCCTTTAGAAGCACTTTTTTCAATTCGGTTTTACCTGAATCTTCCTAGCACTGTATCTTTTGCTTGTTTCTTCTTCTAGATACATGCTATATAGTCTTGCACGTAACTTTTTCATAGCCATCTCTCTGTTTTTCAGTTGAGATCTCTCTTGCTGACATTCAGAAACAACACCTGAATAGTATTATGAGAATTAAAGAGTTTTAATTTAAAAAATCTTCATTTATTACCAAGGAATTTCCTTTTCCTTTTCATCCTTTTTCTTCTTCCTTTATGAGAAGAAAATAGGACTCTAATATAAAAGGAAGACTAACTTGAACAAATAAATTTTGATTTTTCTGATAACTCTATAAATGTTTGAGCTACTGTACAAAGTATTTCCATATTGAAGGGATACATACTAAATAATAGCATTAATTACTTAATATGGATTGCTTTCCATACCCTCAGCTAGCCCCATAATTTCTTTAACATAATAGCTTATCATAGAAATGAAAATATAAAAAAGTTAATCCTATCTCCAGAGATAATCACTATTGTTTTTGAGGGTTTCCATCCATTTTTTTCTATTGTTTATAGACTGTTACATACAACATCATCTTAAGTTTAACATGAGGATTTCCTCATATTTTAAAAAAATAAAAACATACCAAGCCATCATTCCCATGAACCACTACTGATCAACGGGAATTATGCCTATTTGAGATGGATCATTGTAAGAGATTCTTGCATTCTTTCTTTCACATGTAAATCACTGCAGTAATACTTGTAAAACACATTTATAGTTCTACCTAAGAGTATAATGAAAGCTTAAGAAATATTTAGATACAGTTCCAGTGCCTGATTATCTAGAATCAGAGCCCCTGGAGGTTTGCGGATAAATTTAATGGAAAGAAGCCCCTGAAATTATATGCAAAACTTTTATGCTTCTGGGTAGTAGGTCTAAACTGTCATTGAGTCCATGTCCTCCCTTCAAAAAAGACTAACGGCTAGTGATTTAGAGTGTTTGCTGATAGAGAAGAGGCCATGGTAATCATTTCATCATGAGGATTTTAAAATTTTTTTAGGTGAGGCAACCCTTAATTGACCTCACAGATTGTAAGGACCTTGTCATCGTATAATCCCTTATTTTTTTATTTTTAACACCTACAGCACCTGGTCTTCCTAGGTGGTCTCCCATCCAAGTACTAACCAGGCCCGACCCTGTTTAGCTTCTGAGATCAGACAGGATCGGGCTTGTCCAGGGCGGCATGGCCGTAGACATAAGGATATTTTTAAACAGTGATATCTATCACAAGCTACCTAGAAGGGCTACCCACACCTTCTCTTCATTGTCGCTGATGTAACGATTCTCCGGGTTTAGATCCCTCTATCTTCCTGGCTTTGTAGTTACCCTGCGGTAGTGTCAGCTAAGGATTCTAAATACATCAAGTATTTAACAGCAATCCTTAGTAGCATACATTCCTTTGGTAATTAAAGAGCTATTTCAGTGGAAAATTCAAGTCATTCAGAATTGGATTTCTTCAGTGTTTTAGGTTGAGTAAGTGCATACCTGTTGGAAGATGAACTATCCTCACAGCACTGTCCGTAGTATTTACATGCTGCCCCCCAGCTCCACTGGCTCGCTTAGTGTCGATTCTCAAGTCTTTAGGATTAATTACCAGATTAATCTATACATAAGAGGAAAAGTTGGGATTTAAAAATATTACATGTATGGACTATTCAAAGGCAAGAGCTATCCACTTATAACTACAAATACATGGTATGTATAGTATTTTTGTTAAGATTTAGATGGTTTAATGTTAAGAATAGAAAGTAGTTAGAAAGATACCATTAAATTTTTTTTTTTCTTTTTGGAAGAGTAGCAGGTTAAAATACACTAGAACAAAAACAAACTCTAATCCTCAAAAATTGGATTTCTCTGTAAATTACCTTCTACCACATGAATAGAACTTGGTTCTTATTAGAAATGTAAATATATAAAATAAAATGAGATTTACAGAATATTTCTGAGTCCAAAAAGACTAGCAAAGGAAAAAAACCACTAGCTTAAGAATTATAGGAAAGGCTTATTTTAATTTTAATTAGAAGAGGACTTAAATATATTTGGAGGCAAAGGCTATCCTTTCAAATGGAAATGGAAAAGCCAAGAAGTCAAAGGTAAGGCCCAATTCATAAGTACACCAAGGATCTGATATCAGGATAATGCTGTCCTGGGAGTCACCACTGAAAGCACTAGATTTAAAAAGCTTTGTTTCATGAACTATGGACCACTCTGTGACATGTCCACAACCTGGGCAGTAGGAATCCTACCATTCACAGACCCTCCATGTCTCCCTATATGGCTCCTTTTTACTGTTACTAGAATTAAATGAGATGGTATCTGGACCTCAGTCTCCATCTTTCCCTGAAAACTCCCTTCCACCTCCAAGATGCTCAAACCAAAGTGACTGGTATCTAGGTGTGCCTCCTGCTACAGAGTGAAGTAGCACTTTCCCCCAAATTAGAAGAGAACTTCTCTTCTAATTAAACTTCTTTCTCCTCAAATCATTCATATTTCATCCTGAAAGAAAAGCCAAATATTTCCTATCACTTTTCAACAGAAGGGATGTAAGCAAAACTGAACTTACCAACTAAGTTATTTTACAAATATTTAGACTGAGAATTTACTTTGTGAGAATGAAGGTACACTCATTATGAACTGTAACAATATATCTCCATTGTAGTGTGATTGGTTATGAAGTTGTAATTGTGTTAAGTAGTAACCTTGTTAGAACAGGATTCTTCCTATTAATACTCTGGGAGCCAGTCACACAAAACCAAGGTCATTTCAAAGGTTTAAGAACCTATTTATATAGGGTAATATTGTTTCTACTGTAGAGATGATCTCAAAGTAACTACTTTAAATTTAGTGGTGGGGAAAATTAATAAATAGCAAGATTACATCACTTATACATCCTTGATTCTTAAAATCTATTATAAAGTACTTTTTGGACTGAAATACTAGTTTCTCAAAATTAATTCAAAATATGTGGTGAAGGCCAGATCAGTAAAGTGTTACTCTAGGGGCAAGGCACTGTGCTACGCCCAGGATTCCAAGGAGAGGAGACTGTGATACCTCACCTCAGTAGGTTGGGGTAATATGGCCACAGTCATGGTGCTAGTGTGGATGCGGCCCTGCTTCTCTGTCTTTGGCACTCTTTGCACTCTGTGCACGCCTCCTTCAAATTTCATGTGCTTGTAGGCTTCTGAACCCCCAATGCTGGCAGATGCATGTCTAAGGCCACCTTGAAAATATTGGGAAAATTCTTTTATTACCCTTGTCATTTATAAGCAGTTGACCATCACTTCTACCATCTTGAAATATATTCAAGACTACAATACAATCTATAGATATAAAATATATTGAAAAACTTCAGCAAGTCTGATATCCAGTGTTTTAATACTATATTTTTATAGTTATTAAACATAATAACACATTTATAGTGTTAATGAATTGATTGAATAACATATGTAAAAGGCCACTTTTAAAAGACCATAAGTCATTCATTGGTTAGTACTGAATGGATAATGTTTTATAGGCCATTTCAAAATGGGTACATTTGCATTCAAAATGATTAAGTAAATGATAAGCAAAAATCTTCTTAAGCATCCTTACAAATAAATTCTAAAGCCCTGTCATGGTCTTTCCACCCCCCTTCCGAGGACACATATAGAGAAATCTACATTTTTCCCAAAACAGTTTACTGACCTATTTCACTTGGAAAATATTCCAGGGTTTCAAAATGCCATCTTTTAAATGCAGCATATTGCTGATACATATCAAATATCTCTGCAGTAAACAACATTGCCTCCTGACCCCCAACTCCTGCAGTTACCTCCAGGATCAAATCATTTTCATCTGTTTCTTCTGAGGGAACCAAAAGTAAGATAATCTGTAAATAAAAAATAGCACCCTTCCTATAATTAAGAATTATTTGAAACTTTAAAAAAGAGCTAAATGATTAGATGCAGGATTTTAAATATTTGATTTACTTAAAGTTTCTCTAAGCAGATTTAATATTGTAATTACTATTCAACCATCCTGCCAATTTAGAACCATAAAAGCATAATTTCTAAAAAATATTGTTACATCTATGTCATATGTTATAAGGTTCAGCAAAAACTTACAGATTTTCTTGTGTGTTCATGTGTATACTTCACATCAGTTCTCTACTCAGTTAATAAGTACTTGCTGTGAGTAGGACACTATGTTGTGTGTAGAATGTGAAAGAAGATTCTATCCTTTTGAAATCTATGGCCTAGTATGGCAGGAAAAAAAAACACTTTAAAAAGCCCCCAAATTGCTTTTTTTTTTTTTTTTTTTTTTTTTTTAAGCTTCTTTAATGTGCAAGAGAAACTTGCAATATTGGAACCCAACAAGTCTGTAGAGGAGGATCTGGTTCAATTCCCTCATTTTACATGTAAAGGAAAATGAGGTTAACAGGTTAAATGACTTGTCCAAGGGCAAAGTGTTAGTTACTGGCAGAGCAGGCATAAGAACTCAAAGCCTTGTGCCTAGATCATTCTTCCTTCCATTACAGTAATATCTTCACACCTTAGTATGTACTAATTAAGGGGATATAGAATAGAAGCTTCTTAAATTAGGTGAGTTAAGAAAAGTTACCAACATTTATTTTATTTTTTTTAATATATGCTAGGCATTCTGCTAAGTAATTTACCTACTTTAATTCTTAAAACAATCTTGAGTAGGTACTATTAACAGTTCCACCTTAAGATGTGAAAACTGAGATTAGTTTAGTTTAACTGAGTAATCTAGCTGCCCGATATCATACCGCTAGAAAGTGGAAGAGCTAGAATTTGAACCTGAGTCTACCTGAATTCTAAAATATCACACTTTATGTTGGTTGGGAGCTATAGTTGTTCCTGCCTGCTTTTCCATCTCTCCAGCTTATGCCGATACCTCATGATCATTCAAACCCTGAATTAACAAATGATAGGATTCACACCTGTTTGTAAATTACTAACCAATGAACTGAAACCTTTACTACACATGTCCTTTTATTTCACACACACACACACACACAATTAGAAAATGGGTAGAAGGCAAGTTACACGGGTCTCTGTAGTGGAACTTTCCTCCTAGAGTAGGGGGTGTGGACGGTCACCTTTGATGACTTCCACATTTGCTAGAGAAGACACAGAATCTCTAAATTAAGCCACCCCCTTTCTGCGATCCTTCGTCACCTTACCATGTTCGTTCACTACTGGAAAGCTTTAAACTCTGCTTTACAGAATTAACAAAGATTGGTTCTAATTTTATGTAATGATTACTCTTCTTTAATTCCTATATGTTCTGAAATTCTCATAGATACACAACCAAAGCAGTACAATTCAGTTCTAAAAATCCTGAGGGCTGGCTCTAGGTCTAGCACTCTAATATTGACAGACACACAAAAATGAAGGAATATCCCTGCTCACAATCTACCAGCACTTCATAGCCTCTTCTACTCACTGTCTACCCCACCCTCCTCTCTCTACAAGAAAAGAAAGGAATACCAGTATTTCATTGCCTTTCCAGCAAATCCCGTTAATGTGACATTCATCCCTGTATCAGAGCTCTACAATCCTTTTAGTAGGATAAAAATAGGACCACAGGGAGTATGCTGTAAAAAAAACAGTTCCTAATTCTAAATACTAACAAGCTGGTTAAGTCTTGAATTGTTTTTGCCAACTTCTAATGAGTACTAATGAGTCATTGCACAAATGTTATACCTGATGTTTCAACTGAGCTATTTCTTTTTGACACGAAGCTATTTCATCCTCTGCAAGTTTCCTTAAGTCTTCATTTTCATCTAAGAAATAGAGGCAATAGGTTAAGTTTTCCTTAATTAGTGTTAAATTGCCGACAGAATTTAAGGTAATGGTTTTATTGTTATTGTAGCTGAATGGAAAAATAAAATGCCTTTCTTATCCTTTTAATAACTCCCATTAAGTAAAAATAGTATTTGATGTCTTAGTTTTCATAAGCATATAGCTTTCAAAAAAAAAAAAAAAAACTTTTCCCCAATGACAGAAAACAAATTAAAAAATTAAAAAGAATCCCAATACAAAAATTTAAAGCTATTAAACTTTTCTATAATTGTACCTCTATGAAACAGTCATATTAATATGCTTTTAGTTTTCCAACTTAGACTGTACAACGACAAATGAATACATTGAGCTAGTCAGACCAGAGAGGAAAAGAAGTTTCCATCAGTTAAATCAAAACTGAATTAAGTACAATTATTTATTGTTATTAGTAAATATTTCATTAATATAAATTAAGTATCTACTCAAACATTTAGAACCTACCTAATGTTTACAGAATGTTTACTTGGAAGTACTCTCTCTCTCAGGCTTTACCCTAATTCTTATTTTAAGTTTTAATTTTTACCTTGCAAAATATACTTTCTCATTCCTCTTTCCTATGGTCCACATGCAACCTATAGAAAGGAGAGAAGGGGACTTTTTTTTAGGTGTTATTAATTGTGCTCTCTCTTGAGAGACCATACTCTTTAAAAAGTACCAGTTTGTATGTGTGTTCATTTATTACGAACTAATTATCTGGGAAATGGGGATAATAGGGACAGCAGGATTTGTAGATCATTTTGGTTTCTTTATATTTTTCTAGGGGAGAAAAATTTACAAAGAGTAACAACCTAAAATACTACGTGATGGGATTAAAAACAGCACACCAAATGATTTTTGTTGTTTATTTTTGGGGATGGGCAGAAAAAAAGGATTAATTCAAGGAGAGATAATGACAACAGCAAAATTGAGATAAGCAAGTATAGAAAGTGTTGATGGAAAGGCAGGAAATTATTTTAGCAAGTATTTGGTATGGAAAAAATTTGGGGAACTGGAAAATGTGTTGAATCAGAAAAATGGAAAACTGATTTCTAGTCCTAGTTCAACCATTACGGTTCTCTTAGGAGAACATGCCCAACTTCTGAGTCTCAGTTATCTCAAGGAGAAAATGAAAGCTCTGAGCCGCATGATCTCTAAAGTGCCTTTCTGTTCTGAAATGCAGTGTTCTGTAAGGCTAAAGAATTGGAAGTAAAGTCTAAAAGTAATTTAATTTAAACAAATAATTAAATTTCAGCCACCAGGGTCCCTGAAGAATACTCCAATTCATCCTCAACACTGATGCCAACATTAACCTTTAAAAAAGGTGTCATTTTCCTACTTAAAAACATGTGCTAACTTCCCATGTTCTGTAGGAACAAATCCAGGTTCTGTGTCATGCAAGGTTCTTGACTGTCCTTCTGGTTTCCAGTTTTTATTCCATTATGAATTCCTGCCCCTACTCAATGCACCTGCCATGTTATATTTCCCAGTTTGGTACTTTATCCTTACTGATCACCTGTGCTTTCAGTCCCCTTCTCTTACACCTCAAGATCCATTTAAATGCCAGTCTTTGTGTTTTTTATAACACTCTGCTCTTTACTGAAGAAATTAAAATAACCACTCATACACTTATATTTTCACTAAACGTTTCTTTACTAGGCTGTAAGCTCCTAAGAAGTAGTTCCACACTCTTTTTGGTAACCAGTGGTATCTGCCTTTTAGTAACTCAGGAGTTGCTGAAGGATACTTTGTATTGTTTTTATGCTGAGTTGCATTCTGCCAGCAACAATTTGGTAACATTCTTTTAAATCCTATGTAGTTTGATTTTTAAAATATTTAACTGTTAAATTCACTTGGGATTTTAATTCTGGCTTAAGCTATGAAACCAATTTAATTTTTCTCTAAAACATATTTTCCCCAACATCCTTAATCCTTTTTTTTTACACTCTAGACAGCTGCCTTTTCTATTAAATCACTTAATTTAGACTCTCCTTAATGCTCACCTAGACTACTGCAGCCTTCTGTTTTTCATTCTTATTACAGGTTGACTTCTAAACTACCACAAATCCAGCTTCCTAAGCAACAAATCTATTTTGAACATTCACTCCTAGATCTAAAAGCTTTTGCTGGCTCCCTTCTGCCAACAGGATGGAATCAACCTTTTTAGATCAGTATTTGACCCTCACCCCCTTAGAAAATGTTCCAATCTACCACTCCTCGTAATCTCCCCTCTCCCTTGGTTAATAAAAAGTACAGTGATTAAAATCATGAGATGTGGCGGCATTCAGATACAAACTCCATTCCTGAACCCATTTCCCATTTAGAAAATAAAAAGTGCAGCTCTCTGCCAGTGTTAATTTCACATCACGTGTAGGAATACTACGTTTTCTAGGATTTGACATTGTTAGCGATCGAGAATTACAACATTTTGTAAATGGAGATACCATTAATAAAAATACTACAAAATAGAGTGATGTCAATTGTTTGCAAAGACTACCGATGTACTAGAGCGATGCAAAAATAATAAGAGATATTTCATGGCAAACTGTGGGTAACTAAGACTATAATACATGAGTTATCTCAGGGTTAACACTGCAGCCACAAGCCCTGTTGGTGAGTATTCTTGAGGCAAACGGGAAATGGGTTAAAAACTCTTACTAATGCAAGAGTTATTTTACCTCTATTCTTCAGATTCCTCGTCTCTGCTACTTCACAGTTTATGTGAACTGGATAACAACTAACGAAAACTAAGCAAAGCTTGAAGTGTGGTGAAGGATGGATATAAAGGTTAAAATATATCCTCTAAGGATGGGCCTTTATCCTTGCACAAGGCCTTCCCAACAAGTTCTCCTTGCTCTCCTAGGTTTTTATTCAGCTCTGTTTTCATTTTTCAACTGTATTATAATTATCGCTCCCCAAATAGGCTGTGACCCTCTCTAGAGCCGAGCTACTCAATGTATGGCTTATGGACCAGCAGCTCTGCATCCATGGGAGCTTACAGAAATGCAGAAACTTAGACCCTATCCAGGTTTTGTTTTTTTTTTTGAATGCACACTAATCACTTGAGAAACCTGCTTTAAAAATATATTTCTAGGTCTCAGATGTTGAGGCACATGTCTGGTTTTAGCACGCACCTCTTCTGAAACTACTGCAGGTGGTCCTTTTACCATACTTTGAGAAACATTGCTCTCCAGCCCCTAAGATGGATAGTGCCTTATTTGTTCTTGGTGAGCTAAAGATCTTCTGCCACAGCGTACGCAACGAATGTCAACTTAAGTTCTGTAAAAGGGGGCGGGGTACTGTTTCAAGGGAATACAAGGGCTCAAACAGGCCATTGACTCAAAATGCATATAATAATGCCCTGATCTGTTCCAAACCAAAAAAGGGCTGGAACTGAGTAAAGAGCTTCAAACTCAGTAACAGTATAGACAGACACCTGACCAGCAGTTTGGTGGAAAAGGCGAACGAAGAGTCACGAATCTGCTTTGAACCCCGCTTACCATGTAACAAGTGCTCGGTCTCCCGCAGCTCCCGCTCCCTCTCGCTTAGCAGTTTGGCTATCGCCACCAGCTCCGGTCCCCGGACCTGGGATTCAGACCCGGCCTGTCGATCCAGGAAGGTCCGCAAGGGCCCCCCGCGAGCGAAAAGCTCCTCCAGCTGCAGCCTGTCGCAGCTTATGTGTCGGCGGGCCGGAGCAACAGCCCCGCGGGCCCAAAGACAGCGAGCAGCGCTCAGCAGCAGACGGGAGCGCATCGCTAAGCCGCCACTGCGCAGGCGGACCCAAGCCGGAAGTTTTGGGCAGAGCGAGTCTCGCGACACCGCGCGGAGTTTGCAAAGAGGGGCAAGAGCGGAGCGCGGCCCGCCCACCGCACGCGCCGGGTTTAAAGGGCCTACCGGAAGCTTGGGGGAGGGACTTCCGGCCAAGCATTTAAACGCCGCGGTCGCCTGAGGCCGGAAGTTTAGCGAGCTGGTCGGAAAGCGGCAGGGGTCTGTCCGCTGGACCTCTGGCACCTCCTCGAACCTGCCGGATTGGTGTGTTGGGCCGGAAGGAGAAAGCTGCAGGTTCCCGCCGTGCGTTCTGACCTCCAGAATTTGTTTCCCAAGCACTGAATGAGGCTTTTCAAGTCCCGCAGTAAAGGGCAACCTAGTGTCCGCTACATGGGCTAAGGTCCCAGCCACGGCAGTCCCAGCCTGGCTTTTCGTCTTCAAGAATTATTTGTAGGATCGGCGCGCGTGTGCATGCGTGCGTGTGTGCGTGTTTACTCTGCCTTTTTTCCCTCTCGTTTCTTTTTTCGACAGTGGGTAAGGCTCATGTTAATTAGGTCGTGACAACTGAAGTCGACGGCAACCACAGGGAAGCAGTGTCTGCTTCCCTGCCCTTTATCTACCACGTACTTGCTCTCAAGACTTCCTCACCAAGTCTTTTTGCCCGTCCATTCTCACTTACTCTGAGTTTTTGATAGCTGCTTTCTAAACAGATCGAGGGACTCCACGTTCCGTTAAACCAAAGCGGAGCGAAGCCTTCGGAGCCCCGCCCCCAATAGACCAACCCGTCCCTTCTCCCAAAACTAGATACGAATAGTGAATTGGTATCAGGAACTCAAATATATTGGTATGATGCTTTTGCATTATTCAGACGACGTTTCGCAGCCCACCAAAGGAGTGGGTATGAGGGACTAAACGCAACCAAGACAGACCTGGGGTGCCAGGGCTGAACACTCAATCGGAACTCCCACGCTGATTTGAGCAGGGTCTAGAAAGCGGTGTAAAAAAATGGAATGGTACAATATGGGAGTTCTCGACGAGGTCAAGTTATCCTTAAGTCACCTAATCAAAACTATTGAAGTTAAATATAAAATTCTTAGAAAGTGAACTTGTATTCCTCTATTCATTTCTTAGCTCTGCTTACAAATGCAAAGTGGAAGAATGAAATGACTCTTCAAACACAAAGCAAAAATAAGTTTTGCTACTGAAAAGCTCCAAGTAATAATTACTTCAGTTCTTCGTTCCACTTTGAATGTGTACTCAAGTCACAATACTTTATAATATTGTTTTGCTTTAAGTACTGGTAGAAACCATTTTAATTTTGATCCGTTATAAAAAAAAAAAAAAGGACTAATCAAGTTGTTTATACCTCCATCAGGAAGTTATTTCCCAAATCTAAACTAAACTTTTCATTTGAACTTGACATGATAAATCTCAGTTGAGTTTTCAAAACAAGTCATTTCAACAATATACTTTATTATTTATAAAAGGTGCAAAAATGTAATAAGCAATACCTTATAGAACATTGTAAAAGAATCCACCCTGGAATTATTTTCCCTCAGATGCATAAGCATTTTAAATTTTTTTATTTTTATTTTTTTAGACGAGGCAACCCTTGGTTGACCTCACAGATTGCAAGGACCATGTCAGTTTACAATCGCTTATTTTTTAAGCCTGCAGCACCTGGTCCTTCTAGGTGGTCTCCCATCCAAGTACTAACCAGGCCCTACCCTGCTTAGCTTCTGAGATCAGACAGGATCAGGCTTGTTCAGGGTGGTATGGCTGTAGACTAAAAGCATTTTAAGTAATATAAATAAGGGTACCTTTTACTCCTATAGTGTTACACTAATGAGGAAACAGTAATTTGTCTAAGGATATATTGGTGGATTCTTTATTAATTCAAAACATGTTTAAAAAGTCAGTGTAATGCATGTGCATTTTACAATAATATCCATAAGTTTACACAATATAGTTAAATGAAAACAGCTGTAATTTGATTTACTTTGAAAACTCAAAGAAATATACATAGTTTGAGACTTGAGTTTTGTTACATTGTTGTCATGCTCAAATTTTATTACATGTTGAAAATTCTAGCATTTTCAGGAAGTTATTATTGTACACAGGTAAAATGATAACATAGACCCAAGGAAAGGGGAATAAAAACCCAAACAACTTAAATTTGAGGAAAAATAATTTGGACTGTCTATTCAATTTATAGATACCTACAGTTATTCTGGCATTACAAAATAACCAAGATGGTATCCCTTAAGTTGTAGTCATGCATTCAAAATTTCTTTATGGTCCACTAATATTGGTGGAGTCCAAAATGAGGATATAGATTATTAAGCATGATGAACATGGTGGTAAAAAATTACACATGTTCAATATGATAAATTTTACAGAACCAGACATATAGAAATTATTTTTAATATTTAGCAAACATCTTAAAATCATATATGAGAAACACTATGATAAGTTAAAGCAAGAGGGAAAAAAATCAAGTCTTTTATATTATTTCAATATTCAGTGTTTATTATTCCATGGGCAATATAGAGAAGCACTCGGTAAAATGATAAATTTAATTTACCTATTATGACATTAGCCTAAAATCTTTACTACCCAAGAGATGTAGAGGATTATAGTAATTATACAGGTAGTTCAAAGAAAAAAATTCACTTTCACCTCCATTAAGTGAATATTCAAGCCAACACTTTTGGAGTTTCATTTTCCCATTTCGCTTTCCAGTTCATTGTATTTTCTTCATAGTATTTGTTAGTAATCATTTAATAGAACCTAATTGTACTGCTGATGAATTTGCTCATAATTTTTTTTAGCTCTGTATCAATGTCCAATAAATTTACCTCCAATGTAACCTCTAATACTTTACAGTGAAGAAACCCAACAAACACTACCTCAGCCAGAGGATCAAGGTCAACATAAACAGTTGTAAGTCATAATGACGGTATGTACATTTGATATTATGTGATATCAATGGCACTTTACCTGTAGTCTTGCTTCCAAAAACCAATGTCTGTCTAATCATGGGAAAAACATCAAACAAATTCCAGTTAAGGGACATTTTACAAAATAACAAGACTAGTATTCCTCAAATCTGTCAAAGTCATCAAAAACAAGAAAAGTTTGAGAAATTGTCAAAGTGAGAGGAGCCTAAAGAGACATGATGACTAAATATAATGAGATCTTGGAACAGAAAACGGACATTAGGTAAAAGCTAAGGGAATCTGAATCAAATGTTTCATTAATTGTGATAAATATCTCATGAGTGTGCTGTATATATGACCTCTCTATACTAATTTTGCAATTTTTCTATAAATCTAAAACTATTCAAAAATGAAAAGTTTAATGAAAATTTTATGAACATACAAGTACCTTTTATTTTATTTTCATTTTCATGGTAAAGTTATTTTAGAAATCATTCTACCCTAATATTAAAAAGAATGCTTTCTATTCCATGTCAATATCAATTTTTTCTAATGGCCAATTTCTTATAACTTATTTTTAGTTCTACTCCTCACATATTTATTTGGAAAATTACTTAATATTTATAGTCTTCCTATTATTGGGAATGTTTTTTTTATTTCTTTTGGAAATAAAATTTTCAAATGATTTCAAATGATTTATTTAAACTTACAACATTATACACGCAAACGCAAACACATACACACATCTATCTATATATATCTCTATCTATGTGTGTGATTATCTCTTGATTATAGATTCAGGGTGACATTGGTGAACTGAAAACAGTGATTTTGAATCACATTATTGAACAAAGCAATAATATTCGTATAGTCCTCCATCTTAAAATAAGGTTGGTTATATATTTTTGGGTGAATAACTAAATCAGATTTTAAAAGTATGGTTTAAAAAGAACACAGGAAAACAGCATGAAACTGGCATTTAATACATACATTCTTGAAAAATGAGAGAATTATTATTGAGCTGGAGAACTTTGAAAAGTAACAATATTATAGGTAACACTTTACTCTTTCCATGTTTATTTCATTTTTTTCTCATGGCCATCCTGCAAATTAAGTATATTCCTCATTTGAAGAGGAGGAAACATTCTTGAGATCAATAATTAGAAATGCCAAAGTCACATAATGCAGAAATGTAACTTGAAATCAAATTTATACTTAAAGCCTCATATTTGGGAATAAAACTTAATCTGTGCACTGTTGTGTGTTGCAAGGATACCATTAAGAGTGTTGCAGGGAAGATCTGCATCAAGTTTTTGACAGTTTTACTGATAAATATTTGCAGTTATAGCAAATGAGGAATAGCTTAAATTTTTACAGGTCGAACACTGTTTTCTTAGAACATATATTTTATATTGGTCAGAAATAAAGAACTGAAGAGCATGCAAATATAAGTATTTGCAAAAGTATACTTCGAAAATTAACATTGTAACTGTCAATATAAATACATAGGCAAGAAAATTTTCTGGAAATGTCTTTACCACCTTGCAAGATAATTTGTCAACGTATTCAGCACAGTTTTCAAAATTCATTTTTGATAGGGTTCTATATGTAGGCATTTTAGATCTAAGATTTTTTAGGTGGCTTTCAAAAGTTCTTATTTTCTGATTGTATTTAAAATATTTTCTTTGTGTATTTCTTCCTCGATGCATCTGATACATTGTATTTTTTGCAAGTGTAATATGTCACAATTACAATGTGACTTATTTTTTTCAATATAGTTAAAAGAATATAGAAAAAATAGATAAACTCTAAATTAAGAATTATGTATTATTTTAAATCAGCTTAATGGGTTGAAAATGTACTTTTGCACATTATTTACCTATGTCTAGAGTCCTTTTGTAAAACTGAACTATCAGGTAGAAATATGATACACATTTCATTCTGTAAATAACCTAGGCAGCATTAAAGGATACTATAAACACTCCATGCACCATGACCAAATATCAGAACTGGTCATCCTATGTACATATTTTAAGATTAAAAAAAAAGACCACATTATGGTCTTGATTTTTACACTTCATAACATTGATATCAAAATTGTGTTTTGCTATTGTTGTTCATATGCCAGTGCACCTACTGTGCTTAGAGCTGCCCTGTAACGCTGGGCTCATGTATATTACCTTGGGTAACATAATAGCAATTCTCCAGAGTAAAGAAGTGTCCTCCATCCGTTATTAGTGTGACCTATGTACAATATCCATCTGTGAAGAAATCTGGCTCTCTAATTTATTTATGTATGTTTATATATAATCTACATCCTCTACTTTTCTTTCCTTTATAGACACATCTGAAATTAGGCACTGTAGAAAAAGCATTAACCTCTTTCTGTGTGCATTGGCAGATTCTAACAGTATACCAATGATATCTTGGCCATCTGAAACACAAAGTATACCTTCTAAAGTGCTAACTTTTCCTCAGTGAGGAATTCACTCACTAGGAAAAATCTAATTCTACACAAACAAATATTGTGCTCTTGGAATCGTAGCATAGACACCATTTGAGGGTTTGTTTGTTTGTTTGTTTATTATAGCTCTATAATTAAAACAGAATTGCTCATATCATACTTTAAAAAGCGGTAGAGTTGCAAATATACATACTCTTTAAAAGTTTAAACCTTTTGAAATTAAATGAGAAACCCCCCGTCCCTCCAAAATAGGAATTTAGCACAGAAACGCTCACATAGCATGGTTACCAACATCTGATGTGTATATCTACTCTAGAATCATTCTCAACACAACTTCCTAATTAAGTTTTCAAAAGGATATACTAACTTCAAAATCTGTAATCTACAAATGCCCAGTTTAGAGATTAGGACTCTTTATAAGGCCCTTATCTTTTACATTTGGTAAAAGATTAAAAGTATTGTCAAACAGACAATTCATCTAATAGTCCAAAGTATCTTATAAAGATAACTTACGACTAACAGGTCACCATCATATATAGTAACAACAAGAATATAAAGTCTACACTTAAAAAGATTGATGCATGCAGTGTATCATAGTATATTACATATTTTCTAGTCATGTGCACCAATTTATTGTGCTTCAAATACAGTAACAAGTATGATATTACAACATATATGTGTATATATCATAGTAGCATAATAAACTCAATTCTAATCAAGAAAAAAATTAAATAATTCAGGAACAGTATAACTTCACAATAGAAATGATGATTCTTTTAGTTTTTTCTTTACTCTTTAGGAAAAAAATATGACTTTTTGTAAACATCTTCATAACTATCTTTTTCAACATATTACTGGAAACTATTATTCAAATAGTAAATATCTAATTGACATGGATATAATATGTCTTAACACACTAACACTTTCAGACAAATACAAGTATTTGTTAAAAGAAATTATAAATATTTTCTATCTTGTATTTTAAGTACATTTTCATAAATAATGTATTTAAAAGTGCTGAATATGGTAGGATAGTCAGCAACGCCAGTGTAAACAGAACATTTTGTTTTCTACTATGCAAACTTTTTTTAAAATCCCATTTTGTCAAACAATGCAACAGTTAAAATATTTGCATAGGGAATAGATAATAGCCCTTTTAATCATATCTCCTGAATTCTGTATAAATTAGAAAATCAAATTCAGTTAAAAAACAATTCTTAAAATGTATTACGTTTATGGAAAAAGAAACTTAAGATGCCAACCTTTCAAGTAAAATAAATTTTAAAAAAGAAACCCCCAAACTTGTTTTTTTTAATGTTTAATAAATTAAAAAATGAGAGGTAGTTAAAAATGACAAAGAAAAACTGTAATTTTTAATATCATCCTTAATATAAGGCCAGTATTCTCAGTGGATATAAATATTTTTAAAACTTTCTTTTTAGGTTACTCAGTATTATATTTAATAAGTTTAAGATTAAAAAAATATCTCCAGGGGATATATTAATATTCAAATGTAACACCATGATATAAATATGACACTGACTGTTTTGTATGTGTGCATGATAGGATACTGTTTTCTCGAAGGTCAAAAGTACATGCCAATGTCACGCAAGCATTTTGTCTTAAAGATTTAGTGGTACTTATAAAAATAATATGGCAGCTAGAAGATATGAGCACTGAACTGCCTTTCAATTATGGATGAGAATTAATAGTTTGGTTTTAACATTTTTAAAATAAGTAATTCTTAAGATACTATGTGAAAACAGTTAAGGTCTGAAGTAGAGAATTATCTTCTTCATAACTGTTACAAAACTTTTCTTAGTTAAAAACTTAGCTTTTCATTGGATGTCACTTTCAAGGAAAATATGCCACAGGACAGATGCTTTTCATAAAAATGTTTTATGATGCTACATGTAGGCGTTCCTTTATTAAATCCTTTCTTCATATTCCAAAACTAAGTTTTCAAGCTTATTATTATTATTTTTTTCTTGCTAAAGTACATACTTTACACAACTGTTTTAGAACTGGAGAGCCAGTCTTTAATAAATTAATTACAGTATTGGACATGTGATATATACATAAATTCATTTTCTTCAATTACAATTAAAAACACTATTACTCTTTGATTTGTCATTGATATAGAATATCTTCAAATTATTTTGTGCTTTTTTTACTCTTTTTGCTTTACTGTTTTTTACACAACAAACTCTTCTGTAATGAAAATGCCACAGTTTTGGCAGTGAACAACCAGAGAACCCCCCCTCCCCACCCATTAGGATCTTCCAACAAATAGAGATAAATAGCTCTTTTTTTTCATGTACAGAAATATCGGCTTCAAAATTAGTATACTAGACATAGCATATAGCATGTTGAATACCATTGTTACAATTTAAAAATTGGCTTTTTCTGTCTTAGATCATATTTAAAAATGTGAACCGTAGCCAACTTTTTGGCAGTTATTTCTATAAGACCATATTGCACAAAAGTCTTTAAATACAGATATAAGTTATGCCATTGGATTAAATATTACAACAACTACGTGGCAAATGAAGCAGTTTTACTTCGCACATGCAGCCTCTGGAGGTACACTAGTAGACTCTTCACAGGACTACAAATACAGTTTGCTTGCAAGTAGAATGAGTGTTGAATAAAACGAACGTAATTTGGCAATTCATTGTTTTATGTGGTATTTTCCCCAAACTTACCCATGGGTAACCTTGATAAAAATGGAGACAAAGACCATATGGTTGTATTTTCACAGTAGCCTGAGGAATGCTAAACTGTAGTTCTCCAGGAACTCAGTTTCTGGTGTTGTTTAACTACTTTTATTTCCTATCCCAGCCCTCTAAAATGATTTTTTTGTTGTTGTTTAATGAAAATTAAGATTCAGAAGTAGAGCTGGCAGTACTTTCAACAAATGACTTATAAATTTGAGAGTTCAAAAACCTTGGAAAAGAATCTCTGTGCATTAAGGTATAAATCTGGAGTTGGGCATCTTCATACATGTGAGGATTAGGATCCAACAGATTTCTATTGATCACCTCTCTAACTCGAGAATCGAGACTGACCTAAAAAGAAATAAGAGCAGATACATTAAATAATATTTTTTTCAAAATACCTCTATTAACTACAGGTTCATGACATTTCAGAGAAATCCCAAAGAATAAATTCAAGTACCTGAAATCTTGAGGTTATTTTTTCAAAGGCTACATAACCTTGCATTCTTTTCTTCCTTCAAACGTTGAATTAAACAAACAAACAAAAAACAACTAGTGTTTTAAACCAGAATTATAGTTCACAGACATCTTGGCCTTCCTTGGGTTTATTTTTTCTATGCATTCACTCCCCGGCTTTTTGACGATTTCTATTCATTGTTGAGGTACCAGAGAAATCCCTAGCCGGAGTACAAATTTACCTCCTACTATTATGTGACTGCCGGGGTGACTGTCTTGATGTGGCAAGGTAATAATCTGGCAGAGAGTAAATAGCTCTACAGCAAAAAGTGACATGCTTATCAAATGCCGATTCTGGACAGTTTCAAATCTCACTGTGTCAAAAGCAGGAAACCTGGAATGAAGAGGGCTTTGTGGCGCAGAACCACAGCAGGCATTTTTCATGTCTTATGTCTGCCTGACGAGGCATAGGGAACTGCATAGTCCTTCTGCAGGAATACATTTAAAGATCTCTGTACTAAAGATTAAGCGGAACAATTGCTTAGAGTGGAATCTTTCAAAGGAGAAATGTAAATAGGGATCCACGATACCCATTAATCAATACAATGTTATTTGAAAAGAGTACAGAAATTAAATTCTGTAAGTGATTCAGTTATTATTATTATTATCATTTTTTTGTCCTCACTAAATGCTAATCCTATTGGACCTGGTAAGAGTATGTTGGTAAGGGAAGCGGAGGAAAATAAATAGCAATAAGGATATGCTTGGGGGACAGAACTAAGCTCTGCTCTGAAAATGACATGTTAGCGAAACCCTTCAAGGGGCAAATTACCACTGAGTCCTGATTGGCTTCCTCAGTTCTCACTGTTGAACAAGGACTCGGGCATCTTGATCCATAGTTAGCTATTCCATTATGTACTCAAGTTTATACAAACCTTTCATATTTATATCCAAACGTTTCATCATAAGCATTTTGCAAAAGGCTTTTGGGTTCTGGCTTCTTTTCCCACCCACTGTTTAAATTAAGCCTGGGATCTGAAACGGTCCCAGTGATGGAAGCCACTCATATTCTATCCGGTGTCTCCACGTTCCTGAGTTTTGTGGTCCGTGTGGAATTAGGTCAATACACCCAGGGGGAGGCTGCTATGGGAGGATGTGTCAGGAAACAGTGGTCCAGATTAATTTTCTGTGGTTTAGCTAGACCAACTTAATACAGAAAAAAAAAAAAAAATTAAGCATCTCTTGGCAGAACTATATGTTCTTTGTCAGGAAATGGGGGGAAAAAGATGTTCTAGAATTAGATCATTTAAGTTTTATTCTCTGTGTTATTGCCATATGAAATCATCATCAAGTATAAAATAAAAAGTATAAAATTTTTTCCTAAGCTTTTTATTTAAAAATGACTTGTGTTTCTACTCATCAGGAAAATGTTGGCATTGGAGTTTAAACTGGTTCATCTTACTGTGTCATGAGAAGGCTTACCGAGCACACTCCACTGTTTTTATAAACGGCACTTTACTTTCAAACTTGAGACCTTTTCGTTTCAGTGGAGAATGAAATATTAAATTAGTGGTAAAGAAATGTCACTTATTTTTTAAATAATAGCGTAATTAAATATAGTATAACACTTTGTCAGTAGTTGGAATCATATTAGTTATCTAAGACAAATAAAAAAAAAGTTGAATTGTTAAATATCTTGAGTCCTCATTGTAAAATTTTCTTTTTCTTTTTTTCAAATTAAAAACAGTAGTGAAATAGCATGGAGAAAATAGTACCGTTCAACATTTAGTAATCTATAACAAAAAGGCATTCGCTATTTCCATTTTAAAAAGGAAATATTTACCTTCATATCTGGTGATTTGTTTGAAAAGGTTGCCGGTCAGTCAAAAGAAGTGTAGGGAGCTCAAATAACAAAGGCAAACCCCATGGAGCTAACAATCTATAGTTTCATCCTGTGGCATCTTTGTGCTTCAGACTGTGGAACATCTATAATACAAGTTAGTGGGGGTGGATGCCAGCGTGGGCCCGAGCCCACGCCCTAGGACTCGGGCACGACTAGGTGGCTTATAACGCCATCTTATCTGGGTCCAGTGCAGGAGGGACTGAGGAGGTTCCTGAAAACAACTCATCCTAAGGGAAGAGAAAGTTGAGTAGCACAGACAAGAGCTGTCCTTGGGCAATGGACATTCCTTTCTTAGTCCTCAGTCTCACATTTAGGTGGGGGAAGGAAGGGAGGGTGCAGCACGGCAATAAGAGTTTAAAAAAAAAAAATTACTATGGGACAGGACACAAGACAGCGCTGATAGATTTGTTGGCATTTAACTGGCAGTTTGAGCAGTGCTCGGAACAGTGGCGGTGTTGAGAGGTGGCAACCGAAGCTTTAAAAAAGCTTAAGTGACTTTGGAAGCTTTCATTCCCACAGAAGGTAGCAGACAGGGAAGAAGAAAAGCAAGTGGCTTGCAAACATAAAAAGATCCACTGGCAACTCCGCAAACTCATTGGGAGGAAAATGTAATGAGAGCTAAAGTTTCAAGGGTGCAGAGGTAAAGAGAGAAGGAAGGGAGATCTAGGGAGAGCCCAGGTCAAACCAGCTGTAAGCCGTGCTTAATCTTACCAGATTTCCTACCCAGCGGAGGAGAACATCAAGACAGGTGATTGATGCTGAAAGAGAGCGCACCAAGTTTTGACCCTGGCATCCTGTTCTAGCCATCAAGACGTAATGGAAATTTTGACTCTGTGGACATTTTTGGCAGAATTATACTGAAAATGATGAATTTCCATTGAGAGCCTTTTTTTTTTCTTCTCTCAGAGACCTTCCTTTAAGTCAATTAATTCTTAGACTAATTTTTTTTATGTATCATGATTATTTCCCCATTTTTTTCCATTTTATTTTTAATGTTACTAAAGTTGTTTAAATCAGGTTCTTTTTCAAGTAAAATTCTGATTAATATTTTTTTCTTTGTAAGTTTATATTGAATTTTAGCAGTTATAGCTTCTGCCATATTTTTAATTTTAACTAAATTTGGTTTTCTTATGTTAACTTTTATAGATCTACAGGATATCTGATTCTCCTATCGGTTTTAATAAACGTTTACCATGTATACTTTAAGTCATAATATTTTGAGTAGATTATTTCTACTGAAAATAATTACAAGTTGCAAATAAGACTGATTGTTGGAGTTTATTTCTTGGAGCAAAGATCAGTGGTAGGATCAAGGGCAGTAACCATATTTTTCGTAGGGTAAGGAAAATTTATCTTGCTTGTCTGAGGGAGAGTCCGGGCAGGTGGTTGATGTGGCTATTTCTCATTTTGCCTCATGTTCTAAGGTGGAGTTCACAGAAATCTGTAGTGGTGTCATGAAGAAAACACTAGACAATGGAATAAGTATTAACATACTATAGTTAGAAGAGCACAAAGTTTGGAATCAGAAGATCTCGGGCTTGTGTTCTCGCTCTACCAGATATAATTCTAATGTCCTCTTTGAGAATAAGTTTCCTTTGCTATAAAATGGTGTCATCTTTCTTAGTGGCTAAAGGATCATTGTGAGACTCAATACATGTAAGACCATTTCATCAACAGAGTTTAAGCCCAATGCAAGGTAATAATAGTCATAATAATTGATCATAATGATGATGACACCTTTTTGATCAAAACCAATGTCTTTTGACTGTATCAATTTGAATTTTACCTTTTCAGAGTGACCTTACACGGCTAGCCCTATTCTAAACTACATCGTTCAACCTCATAACGTTCACGATTTGTAGTCACTCATTTTTGACCTAATTTGTCTGTCTTCCTAAAATTTAAGTTCCAAAAGGAATAAGCCGATGTCTTTTTTGTCGTCATGGTTGACCCCATCATATCCCCAACATCTAGCCCAGAACCTGGCTAATAGAAAATACTCATTAAGCCTATTTTGAATGATAATATGCATGCACAAATAAACGAATCTAGGAAAATATAATCAAATGTGTCCTATTTATAAAAAACTGATTTAAATCACTGAAAATGCTAAATTCACATTTTTTTTTTGAAAAGGCACATACACAGAGAGAGAGAGAATCTACGTGCCTATCGCATTTGCATTATTCTTAGATAGTTTTGGTGTTTAAATAGGTTTATTGCTATTTTCTCCCAGCTCGCAACTGGAAATTCAGGATGAAACCGGGAAAAGCAAACAATTCCTACTATTCTTAGAATCGCAATATGGCAGAGCCTGAAAGTCATAGATTGAGTGAGTTTGAGAGCTTCTTCCATGCCATCCTTCTGTGAAGCAAGGAAGCTGAGCTGCAGAGCGCTGAACTGAGTCGCTCGGCGTCAGTCACATGGACCGTAAGTGGCAGAGCTGGGCTGCAGCCCCGGGAGACGCCGCGCCACCACTGGACTTTGCAGATGACTGAACGCACACAGCTTTTAGCAGTTCAGCTGAAAGTCTTATATTGAGTGCAGACTTATAATTATTTCTTTGTTCAACAGCTCAATGCTGTTTATAGTTGGTAATAGCTTTTAAACTTTTTTTTTTTATTATTATTAAAGTTCTTTTCCGTTGGGTTTGTCTTTTCAATACTTAATAAATTATAAGCTGCCACCAGCATCTGCAATGTTCAGCAAGGCTACTATTAGTCTTAAATTCCTCTTAGTTACCTCCATTTGTTTTCTCTTTGAGGACATCACATAAAAGAAAATTTGCTTTTTAAAGAAACGCTATTTTTATTTTTAGATTAAAAAAAATTTTTTTTAATGTGGCCCTTTTCCCTCTTAAAATGTATGCTATACCAAGAAATGGAAGTTATATTGCCTCCTGATTGCAAACATCTATTTTGTAACATAATACTCAAATTATTAAAAATGCTTAAAACATGTTCTTAAACAATGAAATGTAACTTTCAGCACACTGGCTTCAAGAAGGAAATCAATATGTACATATAATTTAAAGAATGTAGACTTTCTCTAAATTTAACAAAGAGAAATATGGTAACTAATTAAGGTAAAATGAAAGTCCAGTGAAGAAAATGGAGGTTCTGGTTAAGAATCAAATCCTGATAATTTTTAGCTATTTAGTTATTACCATTTTATAAGTTATTCAAATGTTCATGTTCTTTACAAATATTTGGAGTAGATAGAAACAGTTACACAATTTCAGAGGTAGAAAGGCCAGATTACCTGGCCCCAAAATGGGAAACGATCCCAGCTCCGGCTGGTTTGTAATGACGGCTCAGCATACTGTGTTGAGAGAGACTCCGAAGCTAAAATTGGGCACAGCAATAAGGACCGTGATTGATTAGCCCTGTCATCCGATGAGGAGAATGGAGCAGTAGTGCAAGGTCCTTAACGCTGCTGCATTTGGTTTACTGTTCTCTGTGCTCCTTTTGATTTTTGTAAAATCAGCTGAATCCCGAGGACAAGTGAACTAATGTCTCCCAGGTCACACAATTAGGCTGAAGGACAGCCAGGACTAGAATCCTGTGTACCTTGACATTAGTGCAGTGTTCTGACCGCCGTATAGTCAGGGCTCTCGTGATGTGACGATGATTCTCTCCAGTGTTGGCAAACAAAATTGGAAGGGTGAGAACTCAGTATTATGAGACATTTTGTAACGTATCGTAAATGATTAGAAATCGACAAGTTTTTGCATAGAAAGGTCAATAAGATATGAGCTGGGAAAGGACTCTGGGATAGCTATGAGGTACACACCATATTGTGAGTGTATCAGTGAGTCATTTGATGTAGTCCAAGAGTACATGTATCTATACCCTGGCTTAAAATGACTTTTTAACAACTGTCTTTTATAATTGCAAATATCTACTTTTGGTTTGTTTTTGCTGCTAAATGGTAATTAACTATAATTACTATATTGATAGGAAAGCAATCATGTGGCTAAACAAAGGCACTTCATACAGTCCAGTAATTTAGATTTTCTGTCAAGTGAGCACGAAAGTAGCATATTGATAAAAATTGCATTTCATCTCTGTCTCTCTCTCTCTCCTCTGTAGTATTGTGAGAATATTAAAGAGTGAGTAATGGCCTAATTGTAGATGTTAAGAAAATAACAGAGAGAATAAATATGGCTATTATATTAAATATTAGTCTATTTAATTTAGCAAAAGTTGTGTTCTTGTTCAGGAAATAATATTTTAATGACTGTTGGGTGCAACTCATTTTCAAAGTCAAGAAATTAGGTGAAAACGAAACTCCATTACTTTTGCAAAAGAATGAAAATTCAATAGTTTATATTTCCGTAATCCATAACTATGATAAGCTCTAATCTATGGCCCAAAGGGAAGAAATTTCATAAAAATTAAGTATTTTACAAAGCTCCATCAGTCAGTGACACCTGAAAATCAGGGACGGCGAGGACAATTGAGAAGTGATTCCCATAAAAAAACTAAAAATTAGAACATGAAAACTGTCAAACAAAGGAATTATGTGTATTTAACATGGAGAATTCCTTTTCTAGTACTATTATTTTAAAATGGAACAATGATCATTTTAAGATGATACCTATTACATATTTTGGGGAGAGAAACAGACTAGATAAGCTTCCCAAGGACTCTAATTATGTAGAATTATGGGCAAGTGGAACACGTCTTTGGGCCCATTTCAATCATTTTATATATTTGCCATGTAACGTAATATTAAAACAAAAATTGGAAAGAAATTAATGTGCTAATAAAATTCAAGTAGAACTGGTTAAATGCTGAGCCTCTGGATAGACCAGAAACCTAAAAATGTATTTTTAGGATGTAGAATTATAATGGTTTAGAAATATAAAGTGGCATCAGTAATAAATGTATTGTGGCCACAGAAAAATTCTCTATGAATACTTTTTTAATGTTAATGCAGCAAATACAAAATAAAAATGATCTCTTGTGTATCCAATTCAAGCTTTCTCACTTTGTAGACACAATGTGATTGGAATACTCTTGAATACCAATGGCACTTACAACCTAATCAAAAAAGTGTTTAATTCTTTAGGTCTGTCTCATTAGAGGTGAAATATAGAGATTGCTAAAGTAGACGTGAATCCATTTTACAGATTCCAGGGTTGCTTTGCAGTCAGGGCCACATCAGTGCTGGATGAAGCACTGATGAGAACAGCCTGTTCACAGGGGAGTTCATAAATGGCCTCACATGTAAGAGATGGGTGTATAGGCTCATCTCTGGGAGCAGAAGGTACCAGGTCAGGATGTTTAGATGCACGGGTAAAATCATAGTGGTTTAGGGGAGACAAGAAAAGACAAAGGGTGGCGTGGAGAAGAGGAGGCATGCTAGGAACCTCTAAAGTCAAACGCTTGAAGTTGAAAGCTCCTCTGGACACTGTCACTCAGCACTCCTGAGGCCTGGGCACACTGTTGACCCCTCCCTCACCCAACGCTTCTAACTCGTGGCTGGAACATTTCTCAGGAGCAAAGCCATTTTGAAAAAGTTGATGGAAAAGTATTAATTTGGTTACTTGAAATGTTCCTTATTTCTTAGGTATATTCTGACAATGGGAAAAATAGCTTGCACTTTCAATAACAGGAAAAGTAGAATAAGTAAGATAATTGCCATTACCTATCTCTCCCCAAGAATATTAATGGGTCACAAAGGCTCATGCTTCGGTTCTGTAAAAGTTGTCTCATATGCATCAACGAACATGGCATTTTTTGGAGCCCCTATAATCAGAGGTTCTCAAATTCATATGTATATGGAAAACTTGTTTCAAGTGCAGACTCCTGAGCTCTATTTCCAAAAATTCAGATTCAGAAGGCCTCAAGAATTTGCTTTTCAAACAAGTGCCCCTGGTGATCTGAGGATCACACTTTGGGAAACACTGCCCCATCATAAATTCTTCTTTTTCACTTTTTAAGTGGTAGCAAATTGTATTTAACAGACTTCCTAATGTTAGTTCTGAAAAGCAAGTAGATTACCACAGAGTCAGCCAGAGATAAATGATCAAAGCATAGTAGGAAACCTAGTTTTCAAACACATGTTCTGGTAGATCCCCAGAAAGGAATCTAAATTATCTACCCAGAAAAGCCTTTGCGCCTGTCCACACTCCATGCATTACCCAGTTTGGACAGAAGTCCCTTTTGGTTCATCCTCTGTCTTAGGAAGCCCACATCAATGTTTTCCAGATTTTTACCTCTTTTGGTGATAGTATAGAAATGTAATCGTCATATATCATTCTGGCCTTTTCTTCAATTACTTTTTTGTTCTGTTCTTTCTTTAAGTCTTCACAGGCAAGCCAGAAAAGCAGGTTCTCTTCACTATATTCTGTTCGGAGGAACTCTCTGAAAAGGTTTCTTCCTGCTGGGGCCTTCATCATCTTGTCAAAATTTTGAGACCAGGACAAGACTTCATCTGAAGTGGGGTTTTGGCTGTAGAGACAGAACGGGGCCATTTATCAAAGACGACTTTGACCTGTGAATACTACTAGCCCAGGTAGAAGGAGCAGATAAGAAATGCTATTCAGTCAGTTGCTGCCATCTAGTGGTCATTGTCACTCATTCCAGCCTGATGTGGCTAATATCTGCCAGAACTAGATTAGTTATTTTGGGGTGTTGACAAAAATTTGTGTTAAGTGCAAGCTGCACGTTAGGGAGCCGGATGTTCAAATAGCAAGGGGCTATACACACTCTGTATACGGTCATCATAAACTAATGAAGCTTGGAAATGTGTAAACATTAATATAGTCCAAGGTCATAGAAATAGCCTATACATTGTTTGAAAGGCAAACTGAATCCTTTGTATGTATATGACGAAGATTTCTATCTTCAAACTATAAGATACATTTTTTCTTTTAATCTCTGGTAGCTATTTTTTTTCACTTATCACTGGAGTTAAAATAAGAATACATTGTGTGTCCTTCTCACATATTTTCCTAAACTTGAATAATTATTCTATTAAATATTATGTGTGAATTGTTACCCATGAATGGAGTTATTGCAGTTGCAAAGCACAGGGCCTTTATAATGACACTGAGGACATTTTAGGTATTTATATTCAGGGTTGCAGTGACTTTTCCTGCAGAAGCCACCAGTTATTACTTACTCCCTTTGCTTATATATCAAAGTGGATGAAATAAATTGGAAATTCTTATGATTCTAATCTAGCTTTCTTCTTCATTGGTTTATTAAAAATTTTCTAGCCTAAAATACATTTGGTCAAATAATGTGTGTGTGTGTGTGTGTGTGTGTGTACAGCTTTCTGACCAAGTATTTTAAATAGATTTTTACCTATTCCAAAATGTTGGAACTTCCTTATTCACTTAAAAAAAAAATTTAAAGGAGAAAAAATTACTATGAAGCATCAACATTAAAACCTTCTTGCAAGCAGAAAAAGAAAGCACCTATAATTATAAAAATAATCTACCTGTATTTTGATTATTCTGTAAATATAGTATTGCATTTCAACTTCTCATTTTGGAGAAATACTCGGATAGAGTCTGTTCTGATGGAAATGGGCCCAGGGCCCAGCTGGATACCCTTTCTAGCTGACTTAGGTAATTCCTTTTTTTTTTTTTTTTCCTGTTTTAGACTCTTCCTCTATAAAGGGAAAGACTTAAAGAAATATTTTCAGAAAAGAGAAGTCAAGAATTAAGACAATTGGGGTGGGGGCTAATTCATGCAACAATCATTATTCTTTGAAAGAGAAAGTCAGGCAGTGTTTTAGCCATCAGCTTAACATAGCTAATAGAAAAAGTGGTGAAAAGCGATTGCAATCACACAATAAGGTCTCTCAGAGTGAGTATGCATTCATTTCACAAAACCATTCTGAGGGGTAACAGGAGGCAAGAGCTGATACTTAAGCACTGAGTAGATGTAAACAGGATATAAATGCAAGACATAATTACAATGTGAATCACACTCACCTTTCCTCTAGGACCTGGATACTCTCCATTTTTGTGGTATGTGTGGGTCTTTCTGCAGTTTCACCTCTTTCTTCGTTCCTAACAGTGAGGCTGTAATGTAGCATAACACTTTATTTTGTCAAGGGAAAACCAATCACTTAAAGAAAAATAAAAAAATGCAGGAAAATAATTTCACAGAAGAATTTTATTTTCAACTCTGTGAGGATATGTAGTGTACAGAAAAAGCAATGCCATTTTAAAATGGTAGGTAAGCCCATGTCAACTGAAAGAAAGAGAATCACTATTAAATAAAATCATGAAGTAAATAAGAACTCCGAAATGGATACTGTTACACATTCTGGCTTTATCCTTACATAATTAAAATTACTTAAAATCTATGAGATACTTACATGATTATATGCTTAATATTTGATACACATTATTATGCTACTCTTTAAACTAATGCTGTTTTTACTTTTGGTTAGCTCTATTCATCGTTTGTTTTCCATTTATTTTCCTCCATTGATAGCTAAAAAGATAAAACGCATCAGAATCTACAACAGCATTTGCAAAATTTACATCATCCTTCTTTGCAGACCTGGTTTTCTGCCACCAATACCATCATTCTCCCCCCACTCAAGTTCGAACCACTGGATTTAGATTTGACTTTGTCTTTGCCCTTGCATTCCATTTAGTCAATCTTCAATGTCTCGAGAGGGAAAGGCCAGCCACTCTGAGGGTTTGAATAGGAGAGCTTTGGGTGAGAGGGGTCTCTGGGACATATATTTGGGAATTCTACAGGATTAGAGGAACTGGGACAATCTCATGGGCTTTAGTAACTCAGAAGAAGAAGAAGAAGAATTGTCTGGTTCAGGTAAACTGTAGCTGAGCAGCATCTTAGGGTGGAAGACTCGAGGTTCCAGATGTAGACTAGACATAACGAGGGAGGTTTTGGGGAAATAAAAAGCAGATGGGGAGGACGACCCACGGCCTTGGAAAGATCAAGCTACTGAATTAGCAAACTGAAGCCTCTGTTTAGAGACTGAGGAGCTTCCTGCAAGCCTGTCAGAGAACAAAAGGTGGTCAGATAACAGCTTTTTCATTTGCTCACTCATTCATCTGTTTTCAACAAAGAGAAATGAAAACCATTATCTTTTTAGTGCCTATTATGTGCCAGGCACTATCCTTTCACTTTTATTTTTATTATCCCCATTTTATAGACAGGCAAGTGAAGCACAGAGCTGCGTGGTAGATCAGCCCAAAGTCAGGCAGTAAATGCACAATAATGCTTGAAATTTAAACCCAAATCTGTTAAAGGACACTGTTGTTCTTATTGAGTGCCTATGACAAAACACGCTCTCTGATAAGCATTGAAACAATAAGCTACTTATGTGAATGCAGAAAAGGGTCACTAAATATGGTTGTGGTAGAGAGAAGGATTTTAGTGGGAGAAGATTTCTAACAATAGTTATTCTTAATCTGGAAAGTTTGGCAAGGAAAGCTGAGACAATGTATCATTAATTCATTTTGTTTTCAGGTACAAAGGTGAAGATGGAGAGAATGTAGCAAAGGGAAGAATTTAAGGAAGAGGGGCCAATCTATGACTGAAAGTGAGACTAGATAGGACAATTTAGTTGAGAACGTTGACCACCTGGAGAAGAGCGAAGCCAGTAGGGATTGGAAAAGATTTTTAGTCAGAAAAAGGACACCTCAATGAAAAAATAAATACGATTTAATAATGAAATAAAATTAAGTTCTTCTCTACCAATTTCTAAGGAGAGTAGTAGATTTATTGGTGTAGAAAAGGGCAAACCTCTCACGAAAGGGGTGTGGCCCAAAGAATTCTGGAAAGCAGAAACCATAGCTGATTGTCACCCAAACGCCCAGCGACCTGACCAGTGCTCTGCAGGGAGGCTCCAAGGCAAGACCCCTCAGAGCCTTCAGGGCGGGGTTGCCATGGTGACTAGCAAAGTGGTGAAGTCTCTGTATGTGAGGGTTGTCTACAGCTTGAAGTGGCCTAAGACACTCTGTTCCTGGGGTCACTGCACATGGAGGTTAGGTGTGTGTTGGTAGGAGAGTCACTACCCTCTCAAAGTGTCTGACCGGAGAGCTTCTCTGGAATTTGATGTATTTCCAGTAATCATGAGAAAGTAGGTGGGAGAAGGTTGACAATGTTCTCTAAAACTTCCTAGGAGAAAGTAATGATGCCAAATGTATAAAATATGCAAATTTTGGGTAAATTCTAGAAAGATCATATTTAAATAGGAAATCAAAAGTCCTTCTGCCAAGCTTTACTGAGCTTGTGTGTGTGTGTGTGTGTACACACAGTAAGGTACTAGAAAGAGACTAGAAAAAGAGTTCGCTTTCGCTGATTAAATAATATTTGGAAATGTATTTTTGTTATATTTCTACACAAATGCAGTGTGACACACAAACACAAGTATTCTTCATTTTACGCGTCTCTGAAAAAAATTTTTTCCTCCATTGTATCTTTGCTGTAGAGCAACAAATCTGGAGTCCACACGCATGAGTGACAAGTTTCTGCACATGAATTCTGGCTCTTCTGTCTGTTTCTATGATATTTGCAAACATCCCAAACGCCACCATATTAGAGTGATCATTATGAAATATTGGGTTGTGTTTCTATCTTTCATTTCTACAGATGGTAAAATATGGACACACATTTGTGCTAAAATGACTTATAACAGACATCCAGTAAGTGCTTAACTTCATTTCTTGATCTAATATTGGACCCAATATCATTCTGCAGGAAGGAATTAACCTTTAGTTATCAACCAGTGTCCTTTTAATCAACTGTCCTTTAGTACTGTTCTTAAAAAACTGGTTTCAAAGTTTCAATTATTAAGAACCACTGATAATGCCATTTAAGATTAAATGGAGAAAATGACAGGAGAGTTGGTACTAGATAGTTTGCCATCTATGTTTTTGTAATGACTAGAATTCGCCCCCTGTTTCACGTGGTCCTGCTGTAAGTAACAAAGAAGTTTTTTTTAAGGTAATAAATTGCAGGAAATATTTGCTTTAGATCAACATATACATATTCTAGGTGCTCTGAAAAGTTGAACAGTAGTGAGAGGTCATGTAGACATCACATATTTTCTACTTTTACAATGTTTGTAACATTTTATACAAACGTTTCTACTTTTTAAACAAAGCTTTGAAGAGAACAGAATGCGTATACAATGATTACTGTGGGAGTCTTGATCAAAGCTTAAGTATTTTATAGAAGAAAATGCTAGGCTAAGTATATGAAAATAAGCATTTAAAATCCCCTTAGAAATGTTTTAGGATGGTGACTTTGAGAAGGGAGAAATACATTTGGTATTTCAAAAAATAAGCAAATATACTCTGTGTGTGTGGACAGATTTTTTGTTGTTGTTGGTCTGTTTACAATGGAGTCTAAACAGTGGGGTGGGGAAAACATTACTGACTGCCCATTATAGGGTTTATCTACTGATCTGTCATCATGGATACATGTGGGGCCTATTTTGGAAGACAGTCCACTTTTATAAAAGAAACAATTGGTTCTTAGGGAGAACCCTTGAAATGGTTGTGAATAAGATGAAAACTTTGCAGTAGCCATGGCAACTCTGGGATAGAGGCCAATTATAAAATTACATACATTTACACAAAAACTCAACTGAGGAATCAACGAGATGCTTAAATTTAATACAACATGGTAACAAGGCTCCAGAAAGAACTACTGCCATTGGGAAGGCAGATACTATTAAATATTTTAACATTCTCACATTATGATATCAGGTTTTCCTTTTTATTTTAACAGCTTCTACCTCAAAATTCCCAGTGCAAAAAGGGAATCAACATCCTTCAGGTTCTGAAAAAGAACTGGTAGGTTATTCTTTAAATATTTCATTTCCCTCAGTCAAAATACCATGGTAAAATAATACAGTTTTATTTAGTAGTCAATAATTTACAATTAGGTCTGAAACACCTTGTTTATGCAGCACTGCCTGGGCTGGAAATTCAAGATCAGTAAGAAAGAGGCTCTGAGACTGAGGAGTCCTGACAGGTAAATAATCACCTCATAGTGTTGCAATGAGAGTTAAAATAGAGGTTGCATATGGTGTTTCTTAGACACAGATGCAGTATCCATAAATTTGCATAAAACAATTGAGAAGGGCTTTCACAGAGGAGGTAATGATTAAACTGGGTTGAACAATGAGCAGGTGTTTGCCAGATGGAGACTTGGACACAGGGGCATTCCAAGTAGAGGGGGGAAGTGTGTTGAAGCTGGGAGTTGTAGAAAGGCCTGATATAAATGTACGACAAAATGGGCAAATCAGATATTTCGGGGTGGGATCAATAAATTAGATTAGGCAGTGAGGTTTGGTGATAGAGCGGTTTCAGTAAAACCATGAGGGGATCCAAATCTAGGCTACGCCTTTTTAAAGATGATTTTGGCTTTCCATGCTTTATTTTCCTCATTCATAATGGGGATAATGGTAGCAACCTACTTAAATACACAAGGTTATGAAGCAAAGACTAAAAACTTATGACAAAAAAGGGAAATTATTGCACATGCTTAATCAAATGTAAGGGCCAGTTGGTTGCATATTACAATGATCATTCCGATTTTACCAAAAAGCTTTTTATTTCAAACCAAAGGAATAAAGACTCACACCTTGCCATTATTATAAAACACTTTCTCATATTACCTTACTACTTCCTCACGGCAGTTCTGTGAGTTGGGCAGGGGATTTGCTATGAATCGCCCCCGTTTTACTGAAGAGGAGACAGTCACCGTGGTTGTCTTACACAACGCCCACGCCTAACACACACCAGAACTAGCATTGGAACTTGAGTCTTTTGACGTCCAGTCTCATGCTCATTTTTGCTATGCAACGCTGCTTCTCCTTATATAAAAGAATTAATCGTGGTATTTTACCCTTTAAGTTATTTACAAAAGTTGATTGCTCTTAGATGTTTGGAAAGGGTCAACCTATCTCGAACTAGTGTATTGAGTCCAAATTTCCCCCACCCCGTGGGCATCGTCCCATGGCTATCAGTCTGTGGTAAGTTACTGCCCAGAGGACTGAATATACAATAGATACTGGAGAGGAGCAACTTCTCAGTTCCCTGGAGTTGTGATTACCAGGAAGGAGTTGTGACACAAGGTTCTGACAGCAACGTCTGGGAGAGGAAGAGAAGCAGCGACTCCAGCAGACCGGGTTTTGCAATTGCAAAGAGCCTCCCTGGGAAGGACAACTTGCTCCCATCAGCAAACGTGGCTTTGGGGAAACTGGGGAAACGGGAAGGAGAATGGCACTGATGGATGCGTGCTGAGGAAAAGATTACAAAGGGAAGGAAAAGACACCAGAAGCAGGGCCGTAACCCGACACCACCCGCAATTCCAGATACAACAACTCAGTGATGGTCAAACCTATGACTTGAGCCTTGTCCTTTTCACGTATACATTTTTGGTAAAACAACTTCATTTTTGAATGGAGTGTGTGAGGACGGGAATGGTGGAAATGTTATACAACACTTGTCGAAATTAAACATTGCCCCTAGGCATACTCCCCCTACCTTTTTAAAAACGTTAATTTTTTTTTTTCGGTGACATTGGTTAAAGAAATTCTTTATCATACGTCATAAACGTGTTTCATTTGGCTTAAGCTTTTATTTCATAAACGTGAATCTCTCAAAAGTAAAATCATCTATTAAAAATCTGCCCACTAGATGGCCATGTTGCCTTTATAAATATAATGTCTTAATTAAATCAGTAAAACTGAAGTTTCTGGAGTAATTACCCTTATTTTGGAAAAAAAAAAACCCTATTCTAATGTGTGTGTGTAGTTTTGATAAATGTATATTCTAAGGAATTTGAAAAAACTCATTCAATTTTTCTGTGAGTGAAATGATCAAACTCAACGGGTATCATTTTAATCATGAGTGGTGTGCATAATTACACCCAGTTTTCCTTTTTGGTATTTAGAAAGTGTTTTGGATACTCCCCTGCCCCAAATCATTTGATTTAGGAACACTTCAGTTTAAAAAAGGCAGGCATAATCCTATTTTAACACTGTAGTGATCTTTTTCAATAATAAATTGTTTTGAACCCTAATGTCTCTTGCCTGGGGTAATATGGAACTTAGGTCACGCATCCTTAGAACAGATTAATTAGAAAAGATTTTTAACTACCAACAGGCAGGAAGTGTGTGTGTGTGTGTGTGTGTGTGTGTGTGTGTGTGTGTGTGAGAGAGAGAGAGAGAGAGAGAGAGAGAGAGAGAGAGAGAGAGTGTGTGTGTGTGTGTGTGTGTGTGTGTGTGTGTGTGTGTGTGTTTTAGAAGAGCCTTGTGAGAGTAGATTCTCCAAACTATTTCAATTCTAGTTGGGTGGTATGTAAACGTTAATTTCTTGCTTTCTTTCATTTATTACTATTGTTTTTGATGCATGTAAACCAAAGACTAATCTCTTCGTCTTCTTATATTCTCTCTCTGCGCTACCAATTTCCCACCGTACGTGCTTCTATGTGAAAAGATGGGTTTCAAGAATTCCCTTCTTATATTGGTATTAAATTATTTTTATTTTTATTTTTCAGTGAGTGGCAGTCGATATTATGTTCCAATAGTTACAGGTGTACAACACAGTTAGACATTTATATAATTTATTGGTATTAAATTTTTACTTCAAGAGTCCAAGCCATATATTTAAAGTTTATCGACACACTGATTTGATTTAGACTGCCAACTGCATCAAATTATTACAAGGTTGAAATCTGGGTCCACAATGTAAGCTTATGTTTAGTTAAATAACTAAAGCTTCATTTTTGGAATAATCAGGGTTTTTTTTTTTTCTTAATCAAGAAAATCACAGGACTGAATATTTAGATGCACTTTATATAATATACACCGAGTATCAGAATTTCTTACTTCAGTTCTCAGGTTGAGTGGAATCCTATTTTAAGCTCTTCCTTTGAAGCACTGTTATTTTCCCTGTAAGTCATAATTAAGTTAGTAGATGCTTTTGTGGGAAAGCGGATATCTTGGATGTGAAAAGGCCAAATGGACTTCTGCTGAGTTAGTAGACACTATTATTAAAATTGCATGTAATCATCCAAGTCTTTAAATGCATCAGTTAAGTTGGAGCTCTGGTTTTTGTTAACATATGTCCCTACCATAAAAAGCAGAATGAAAAAGTTAGAACTCTAGTAGTTGATACTTAGAAGACCCGCTGACAGATGCCAGGATCACTTATCTATCAACCCATTCATTCCTCCCTTGGTATTTTCCAGTTATAGTGTATGTGAATATGTCTGGGATGAGGCAAGGAGCATGCCCGAGAACACTTACGATGGAAGGCAATGACCTTGATGTGTGGGAAACGTAACCCTGGTATATAATGAACTTACAATACCCTGGTGATCCTAAGACTGTGTGGTGCATGCTCCAATAATGCTGGGTTATACCTGTGTTAGTTAACATGCGAGCTGGGCAGAAATGGCCAGGGGTACAGAATGCAGACACAGGTTCTGTTGCATTAACAACAACATGTTACTGGAACATGCTAAGCATGCTGTGGTCAAATCTCACAAAGTCCAGTAATTTCCCTTCAACCTGAGACTTATGAGAGGGTCAGAAATAATGCCTCTCAATAAAGGATTATTCAGGAGGCCCTAGAATGTACTGCACCCCAGAATGACTTACATGTTATTAATCACATCTTGGAGGTGAAGAAACTGAGGCTCAGAGAGATTAAGTAACTTGTCGAAGGTGTCACAGTGATATGTCACGAAACTGGGATGCATCCAGGTCTGCCTAAGTCCAATGCCATCGTTTCCTCCCTACCCCATGCTGCTCTGGACAGTAGGCTTTATATGAGGAAGACGTGTGATTAGGATTTGTGTGTAATTTTTTAAATATGGCAAGATTGCATTTATTTAAAATGAGTTGCATGGAGTTATTATTCCAATTACTTATGGATTTGGTCAATTAAGGTAATTCTGTACCTTTATATAATCTATGTTACTTTATACAAAAAGTAGCCATGGCAGAAACTTGCTCCCTACTTAGGAACCCATGCCCCCAGCCATGAGATACACAGTAGCATATAGTATATTGATAGCTTAAAAAGACATGAATCTTTATAGCACCAGAAATTGCAATATTTACATAACACGATTAAGCAGAATTTCTACACAATCACTTCCATATTCACAAGAAGTAGATTTTATTGTCTTAGCTGACAAAGAATAAGCAATTATTGAGTAATGTCCTAAAATAACAGGCAGATTTTAATCGGTCTACCACTCTTAGACTGTGGAAGGAAGTTAGCTAGGGCTAAAACAAATAATGAAGAGTTTTAATGAGAGGGACACACATGAAGAATCAGTAATTATTTCAATCAGATGTAGCACAGCTACAACATTTTATAGACAAGGTATGGGCAGCAAAATGTCATAATCTCATTTTTTTGTATTATTATTGATTCGGAGAGGCTGGCGGGCGGGGTGGGGGGGAGGGGAGTTCTTAAATATCGTCTGGATAGCTAAGAAATTTGGCCTGAATTTGGAAGAGCTGAATTTTATATTGCTTTAGAAATTGAATAATTTGTTTTGATTAAGTCAAGAAAAGAACCCTAACGTCCCTCAAATTGAATCTTGACCCCAAAAGACCATGGTGCCTCAGAACCCTTGAAGAGGGGCACACTCATTTTCTCCATCGGCTGCTTTTTTTCTGTAAATTCTTCCTCTTGGTGCATCTTAAGGAAAAGCTTGATTCTCACCGAGTTCACCGATAGCCTTCCAGCTGGCTAGGGGACAAGGTGCTTTACAATTCTCGTTGCATTGGACCTCCCTGGTGTATTTGCGACATCGGTCATTCCCATCTTTGGGAAACTCTGGACTCCCCTGGCTTCTGTGCCACCCCGATGCCGTGTCGGTATGTTCTTCTCTGTGCTCCCTGTTTGCAGAACTCCCCCGCTTTTCGCCTAAGCATTGGCATTTCCCGAAGTTTCAGTCCAGCTCTTCACGCTAGGCCATCATTCTCATCTCCCGTGTGCTACATACTGATGACTCCCAGATTGTTATATCTAAGAGAGAATTGCCCTTTGCGCTTCAAATTCATTTCCACAACTAACTCTTAGGTGCCTCCAGCAGAGCAAGTCCAGCTCATCCTCGTACCCTGGCCCAAACAGCTGCCTATTCTGGTGTTCTCTCATTTGACGGGATCGCCATCAACCCACCACCCAAGCAGGCAATTTCCCCTCCTCTTTTTCATCATTGCAAATTCTTGACAGTGCACCCTAAGTTCTTCTTGCCGTTCCTTTTATCGCCTCTTTATTTTGGCTATCAACCTATGTATCTGAATTGACATAATATTTTCATCTCTTCTCTTCATATCCTTCTTTCCACTGATGAGCTAAAAACACTGCAATATGACACTCAGAAAAATACGCCTTTACAGCACACACAGTCAAAAAGACTTCAATGGTATGCCTTCGATGGAAAAGGGTCAAGGCGTTCTAATTCGGGCAGTTTTCCAACAGATAGCACTCTGGTCACATGTAACACAGACTTGGCAGAAGAAGCCTGAACACTAAGCTTGTCTAGAGGGTAACCTGGGGAGTTACACCAAATATTCAGGTCTAGGTTCGATTGCTTATTGAGAATCTGTTCCCTGTAGAGACAGGGAGAACCTGGAGAAAGCTAAGGAAGTACAACAGTACCCGGTGATAATAAATTACAATGTGTGAATTAAAAAATACATGACATTCATTCATTAGGTCTGCAGTCCTGGTCTCCACTTTTTGGTTTTGTGTATATAGCCTGGGAAACCTGGGTTCATTTAGGTAGGTATCTTTTGGTTTCGTGATTTTAAAATTCGTGTAAGTTATAGAAACTATTAAGGAAATTTACCTTTGCTATGGCAAGATGGAGTCTCAGAACTGTAGAATTATTTGTAAGTGACGATCTGGTTACTAGTACTTTGGAAGTTCTGTGCAGCTAACCTACGTTCCCACGTGTGAGGAATCAAATCTAGGTACAGAGGAGACTCTGCTCACTGGCGCCTCAGATGAAATGGCCCACCTCGCCTGTGTGAGCAGATTTATTTCCAGGGGTGCTTTCTTTACCATGGAGCAGACATGGATTTGTTTTTCCTTTCAAAAAATATCCTCTGGCTTTTAAAGCATGCGTCTTAGTATTTCCATTGGCAGAAGGCTAAAATGTGACAGCGTCAGAGGATAAAATAGGACATTATTTTTGCACTTTTGAATTATAGAGGCTGTGGTAACTCTTAAAAATGGAGGAAAAGGCAACCAAAAGCATGTTTATGAAGTGCTTAACATTTACTTAAATTTGTCCCATGGTCTGGGAACTCTGGGAACCGATGTGTTCAAAAGGGAGACAATTTTAGCTTTCACAGGGATAATTTACTAAATTCACTGTGACCAATTTCTCCTGAGAAGAATGAAGGCTATTTGATGTGGGCCAAATCTTATAGGCAGTACACACTAGTGCATGAGTTTGCAAAGCGAGAAACTTTGGAAATCGTTCCCTTCAAATCTAGAAAGGGAAAGCTTGGAAGTGTCATCTCAAAGCGGATAAAGCAATGGACTGGATATTAGGAGAGTTGGATGTTAGTCCCACCTCTACCACAAATGAGCTTAGTGACAGTAGGCAAGCCTTCAGTTTCCTTATCTGTAAAATCAGACACAGCATTTTCCAAACATTAGTTTTTCAGCGAGGCCATTTTTTCTTCCAAACAAAAGCTTATACGTAGGTCTAATATGTAAAATGGCTAAGCACAGAACCACTCCCTTAGAAATAGAAAGTGGGGAGCCCAGGGCTGTGGCCCACAAAACTTGCCCCCCGTCGCCCCCCAGGATCATCTCCCCACCACCACAAAGTGGCATGAGAAGCCAGTGGTGACATTTAGAGAGATGGCAGCAGAAGTCTCATGAGTTCTAATTTTTTGTGACTTAACATGGAAATCTGTCTTGCTTTATAGGACACCACCAAGAGCAATGAGGAATTAAAACAGGGATGGATTAGCACCCAGAGAGTTTATTTGAAAAAAAAAAAATAGCCCACGTTATTTTAATATAACCTCTGAGCTTAAGATGAGGATCGTAAGAATACTTGGATATTAGCTTCAAACTCGAAATAACTTTCGATAGCGCCGCCTTTCTACCTCCTTTCTGAGGCACCTCGTTTTTAGTGCGCAAACGACGGTTTCTAATTTGCGACACACTTTCACACACGCCATCTCACGTGCAAGTGTCTGAATGACCTCAGTGATTCATATTGTCCCGGTGAAGGCAGTTTTGTGAGGAACCCACATATCTTTCAAAGGTTTTCTTCTCACATAGAAGAGGAAAGAGAGTTAACTATGTGAAGAGTCGGGTCGTTCCGCTTGAATCCCGATACAAGAGGAACACTACATTTTGAGCATGGCAACCTTGAACCTTCAGACGAGCAGTCTTGACATGGCTGTCTCTCCTCCTGGTGGGGAACTGCTCCGTCCTATGTACAGAACGTGCAAAAGTATAGACTATTCATTCTATGGCCAAGACTCAAGACTTCCGTGACTCATTTATATAACACAGGTTAAATGGTCTAAACTCCCTTGTTTTGTCTACTTGAAATGGAGGGCTGTGGGGGAGAAGTTGGACACAGAAAGAGACGGATCTGAGGAAAGAAGTGGTTCCTTGACAGAGACAGAGAACAGATCAGCTTAATTAGTCATTCCCTTAAAAAAAAAAAAGTTTCCTTTTTTTAAATTTCACCAAAATTACTGGAGCGACATTAGTTAATAAATAATAGTCACCATTCTGCTGTCTACGTCTGTGAGTTTTTTGTTTTGTTGCTTTCAGTTTTATATCCCACATAGGAGTGAAATAATATAGTCCTTAACTTCTTCCGTCTGACTTACTCTGCTCAGCATGAGATATCAAGGCCCATCCATGTTGTCGCGTGTTGTGAAGCCCAAACTTTTTAGACTTATGAAGGAAACTGTGGAAATATTCAGCAGTTATGTACTTACTTTCTGTATCATCTCCCCCAAAGAAAGCATAGCGATAATTTTATAAAGATAAATTTAAAACTAGAAGAGGAGCTGATAATGGAATATGAATGAGAAATGTAAATTCAAGGGAAGCACTGTATTGTTTAAAAAACCCATAACCTGTGAGGCATTTATATTTATCACCAGATAAATTTACTTTCCTAGCACTCTGTTTCCTTAAAAGGAGGTAAAATCAGCTACATGACAACTTCTCCTATTTACAAAATGACAGTTATTTCATATTTTGATTTCTAACTTTTTCCCCCTCTAAATTACATTTTTTAGTGTTTCTTTTTGTTCTGCCCCTTTGACCTCGCCTGGCAAATTTGAAAAACGTTTCTTTCTTTCTTCTTTTTTCTACACTAATAAACCTTTACAAGTTTTTTTTCCCCTAAACTCAAAAATACAAAAGTAATGATATTTTAAAAATGCATGTGTTAAGGCCATTTGCAATGAGATAACATAGTCACAATTAATATCCTTAGTTCAGAACAGTTAACTTTCATTGTTTCCGTCAGGCTGTTTACATTAGAAATTACTTCTAATTTACCATTTATAGCAGACGTGTAAATGTACAGATCGTGCATTTTATGGCCTAGTCCCAGGCACCCGTGACTCACTGCTGCTAACACAGTTCTCAACAATGATAATCTAGACCAGAACTAAGAGAACACTCATCCAAGCACCACACATCACCCTAAAGGTGTGGAAAGCTAACACAACTTCCCAAAGCTGTTCTAGATCCACAGTCTGTGTTCTGGGACAATCTGATGGTCATGAGTTCATGCCGAATATTTTGTTTTTTAATGTGCGCTTTACAAATTAATAAAAACAAGTTCTTGCTAAATATCTGTCTGACAGCAAAGAAGTCCAGTGCAACAAAACTTCAGTACTCTATTTGTTTGGGTGTTTTAATCCTGAAGCAATTCAAAAATGAATCTTGGTGAGTAAATAAAATCATATACTGATTGCCGGAACATGGCACGGTGCAAATGAGAAACAGAAGTATAATTCTCAGTACTGTGTAACAATGCATTTGTGATGTTTCATACAGAATTTAAATAAAATGGCTTTCCTTTCCAACATACTTTTATTATATCCACGAGCTGTTTTCTTTACATAAACATTATTTCAACCCGGCTCCTCTTTAAAGAGATTTTATTTTTCCAATATGAAGTGTTCTCTAGCCCAGTGAATTCTTTATTAAACGCATACTATGTCCAGGCAGTGGGTTTTTTTTTTTTTTTTTTTTAGCTCATTTGTGTTTTGTCTCATCTAATGTTCACAACAACCCTATGAGGTAGGGATTCTTATTGCTGTCATTTGACAGATGAGGAATCTGAGGACATTAAGTAACTTGCTGAAGGTCACACAGACAGTGATGGATGAGGACAAGATTCGAACCCAGGAAGTCTGACTTTAGAACCACCATATTAAGTCGCTACACTATATTTCATGAATTAAGACAAAATCCCGATGATTTCCTTAGGAGTGATACAGAAAAAAAAAATTACATAATTTTATTAAAATATATTCTCCCCCTAAAACTCTATTTCCTCCATCTGAAATAGTTAAGAATGAACGAAAAGGATCAAATAAAGTCGATTTCCCCTAACAAAGAATCATCAGCTGAGAAGCAATTGTGATAAACACCACTTTAAGCCTTCTAAATTACTACAATATCTGATGTTTTCTGGGAACGAAGTTTTCTAGAGGAGTCAGAGTTCATTGAAACCAAGGCTACCACTGTAGTATGACACATCTCATTTTCTGTTTTGGCCACAATGATAGAACATCAAGCTACCGTGTCCCAACAATAACCTTGATGGATGCGGGAAATTGCAGAGATCATATATGGGAAGCTGACTCAAGCATTTGGGCCTTTCTTTAGGGTTTTGAAATGGTTCGTGGAGATCCAGAAGACTACCCCAATCCAGAATATCTACTTGCGAACTGGGTTTTAAAGGACCCTGAAACATGGGTCTATGGAAAGTTCTAGGATCCCCCTGAGGAATCGCACCTGCATGTATCTTAGGACTCCTCTGGGTCTTACTGATTTTCTTGTTTTAGGGCATTTTGGGAATTTGAAACTGGAGCAGGTTTTCCGAAGTGCCTGAATCATGGACAAGACCTTAGGAATCAATTTTAACTCTTTATCGTTTTGCCAGTGAGGAAGCCGAATAAACAGATCACAAGTTTGATGTCACAGAGGCTGTGAGTGATAAAATCCCAATGGAAAGTAGATCCTCTGGCTTTAAGGTCAGAGTTTTTAATTAACCGAGTTGGCCTCCATACCCATCATAACCCCTGGCCGTTGGATCTGTCGACATGAGTTTGGCACCTCTTTTTGTGCCTTTGTCAGGCTCTCTGACTGAGGTTGGCCCCCTGACTTATCCCTGTGACTAGATGATCAACACCTTACGAAACACCATATAACGAAACACAGCACTGAATACTGCATATGGTTCTCCGACGTTAATGTTCTATCACCGCTGGTAACACTGGAGTATACTGTTCATGCTTAATAAACATATAACCATAATCTAATTTTTACCCATATCTTTAAGTTGCATGGAGGAAGGAAAACATGATATAAAATAATGTTTTCATTCTTTACTATCAATTTAAATGCAGATTATGAGGAGACATTTTGCATATGGAAATGATTGCATTAAGCCGATAATGGTCCCCAATAATTCCTACGTGTGAAGAAAAAAAACAAAAAAAGACAGATTGAGAAGTTTGCAACGACCCCAAGAACCGACACGCACATTCCCACTAGTGTTTACGTAGCTCGGGTGTGGCGTCACACAGATAACAGGACACGTACCAGGAGCAGCTGCAGCAACAGCACCAGCAAAAGCAACATGTGTTGTTGGGCCTCTGGCTTCCAGGTGCTTGAGACACAGCAGGTGTTCCTTCATTCTGTGACTGCTGCCTTTTTCGCATTTCAGCTACTGTGGTACCCGACTGGCTGAAAAAAAAAAAAGACAGAAAAGATAAGGTATGAAAAAGTACAATAAGGATAAGTTGCCTGCGCATTTAGGAGAATATCCTAAAAACTCTGGGGACCAACTTCTATCATTATCTGCGACACAAAATTGTAGTAACCGTATTACCACGTAATCAAAATCGGTTGGTAAGGTCAATATGATAAGCTTTGAAAACTTTTAACTTCCTTCTTTACCCAAGAATGATTACACCGCTTCCCTGTATGAACACCTTTAAATGATTATAGTGGGTATTTCTTGTTTCTCCACTGATGTTTACAGTCAGTTTAATTGAGCTTTATAAATCATTGTTGCAAGGTTTCTAACTAAATAACATTGTGAGGAAGATCAAGTTTGTTTTCAGTGCTCTCTCAACTCCTTCTAAAACACTCAATCTTCTTTTTGACATTTCTGCCTCATGCTTCAGGGGCCTAATCTCAGAAACATTGGCAAAATGCCTTGTTCTCTGTTAAACCTTTTTGCAAAGGCAGTGCCTTCCTTTTCCTTTACCACCCAAACTTATTTTTATGTAGTAGAGAATTGTGAAAAGATAAAATGTCATCCAATCCAGGAGAATTGCTTTGGTGGAATTTATATATCACGGCAGATAAGAAAAAATTGAGATATAGGATGCCCTACTTGTGACCTTGCAAATCAGGCCAAATGGGCTGCTTCCTATTTAGAAGCACAACCCTGTTCTAGGATTTAGTTGAGGATAAAAAATAAAGTTTCATTTTAGTATAGAAAGGTCATATTTTTGAAAAAATGTATCTTTGATAAAGGAGTGAATTCTCCTGAATTATTATTTTTGTAACTATGCAATATATGTAAATCATACACATGTACGACCAGATATGTGACTCTGAGCAATAACATATTAAAAATATAAAGTATTTTAGGTTATTTTGGCATTGTGAGATCACACTTTAAAAATTACATTTTTAGTTCTAAATACAATAGATATTTTTCAAAAGATACTGTATTCTTGAAAATAAGATAAATATCTTTTTAGATCAGAAACAGACCAGAAAACCACAACAGTCAGTAAATTGGGCTAAAGCCATAGTCGTTTTGTAATTCAGATAGAAACAGAAAAATGCAAGCAAGGGTTTCGTACTCCAGGCGGTTATGAAGTGCCGCACTGTGAGTGAGGGGAGGCCAGAGTCCAGGCTGCCTGCGGAAAATCAGGGGTCGCGGTTCCACTACTCATGACATGATGCTGAAGAAACTGTACCATTCAATGCTGCTTTAGCTTCAGGAGGGAGAGGTTGCAGAGAAAGCCATTCAGCTGTTACCTAGGCCAGGCGGCCCACAGATTCAGTGCCTGAGTCAGGGACATCTCCAGACTACTGCTGGATGGGAGGGAATCCTAAGATGCCAGTCAAAGAGCTACTATGGGACTCAGGGGCTCAGAGACAGGTGGAGACAGGTGAAAAGCATTGCATTACAAAGAGTGTGGTAGAGTGAGAAATATACCTCTCACTCAGTGTGTTGCCTGAAAGCGAAAAAAAAAAAAAATCCAACTTAACACTAAAAAACAAAGAGCCAACTCAGCAATCAAGAGATGAATACACCCCTGACCAAATAAATGCAAATCATCTAAACAGAATCATCTAAAATTAATTTAATAAGTATATGTTTAAGGTAAACAATGTAATAAAGGAAAGACTGTAAGAGAACATTTATCTTAGTCATATAAGAGAACAAGAAACTGTATACATAAATATAGGCAAATATGAAACAAAAGAAATGTAAAAACAAAAACATATAGCCATTAAAAAGATTCAGATAGAATAATATCTTCCCAAAGGAATCCCAAAGAATTATAGTGCCAGAGGACTGGCCCTAGAATTCGGCAAAAAAAAAGATAAAAAGATGAAACATAAAAGAGACAAGTATGGCAGTAACACTGAAAGGCTCCATGTGTGTCCAGTGAGATTTTCATCATAAGGAAAGAATTAACTGATTGTCAGGGAAGTATTATTTATTTTCAGGGAAGTTGGCTGAAAACTTTCCAGAATTGGAAGACAACAAAATGAAACGAAGTCTCACGTTGAAAGAACACATGACGTACTGAACGAAATTAATAAAAAAAAAAAAGAAAAGTAGAGCCACACCTACATGCATTATAATAAAACTGCAGAACTCCAAGATAAAGAAATAAGCTGAATTACCTACAGAGGAGTACCATGGAATGACAGTAGCCTTCACGAGGAATGACGATGGGCCATGCAGTCATGTTTTCCGGGTGCAGAGGGAGGAAAGCTGTCACCCACCAATTTACATTTAGCTAAGCAAGAATTCAAGAGTGAAGCTGATTTATGACCTATAAACTGAGTTTATTACTCAAAGCCTTGCTGGAATCTACTTTAGTCAGAAGAAAACAAAATCAGAGGAAAGGAGTGGAATGTAAGAAGCAATTGCTTTGAAACTGCTAAAATGTGATCCTGAGCTTAATTAACGACTAGCTGGGGGAAAAAAAATGTTTCTAAATAAGTTAATTTGACTACATAAATTAGGAAAATAAGGCAGTTGCCCTCTCCTTCCACGGACTTTTTTTTTTTTTTTTTGGTGTACATCATAATGTCCCCATGTTAGATCTGAGTCATTACACCATAGTTTTCTGGGCCTATCAGCTTTTGACACAGTGATCACTCCATCTTCTTTGACACACTTTCTTCTCTTGCTTCTGAGCACCACACTCACCTGTTTGCTTTTAATCTCACGAGCCACTTCTCAGGCGATTCTGATATTTCCTTTTAATCTCCCTCACCTCCAAATATTGGACAGCCATAGTACTCCAACCTTAGGATTCTTTTCTCTATCATTTATTGGACTCATCGAGATTTTTACTGGATTGTCTGGTTTCCAAATTTACACGTCCAGTAGAAGTGACTTTTTTCTGAACTCTAGACTCATAGGTCTAACTACCTACTTGACATCTACGCTTGGCTTTCTCAACTTGACATCTTAACCATAACATGTTCTGATCCGACCCTCTTATTTTCCCCTAAAAAACCTGTTCCTCCCAGTTTTCCCACTTTCCGTAAATGAAAAGCCTCATCTTTCTAATTATCCACACCAAAACGACTTTCGGGGTCATCCTCGACTCCTGTTTCATTCAGGTTCAGCAGCCCAGCAAATGTGAGACCCCGTGACTGATCTCCTCCTTCCCCTCTGCGTCTGCTAGTCCTCGTTTCTTGCTCGTCCCAGTCCATTCTGTCGTTAGCATGACAGCCAAAGTGAGTCTTCGAAAACGTTAAGTAGATGATTTCAGCAGAGGACCTTCCACCCAGCTTCACTCTAACTCTTCCAGTGCCTTCCCATTTTACTCAGAGTAAAAGCCAACGTTTTTGCAATGTGGTCTTCCGTGAAGCATCTTCTTTTGTTTTGTTTGCTCTGTGTAACCAGGATGGCCTCTTTGCTGCTCCTCAACCACTCCCGGGACAGTCACGTGTCAGGGCGTTTACACTGCTGTTCCACACTCAGGGCTTGACCCCTTCGGGTCTTTACGCACGTGTTGCAACCTCGCTGAAATCTCCCCTGCTACCTTATTTAGCATCTCGACTCCCTCACTCCCAGCATGACCTATCACCCTTTCTCATTTAATTTGTCTCTATATTACATATCCTTATCAGTCATACTGTAAGTTATACACATTTGTTTGTCTAACCAACTAGAAAATAAGTTCCATGAAGGTAAAGATTTTTTTTTTCTTCAGAAACATCACACACACACACATGCATACATACAAATACAAAGTAGCTTTATGTCGGACGGAGGTCCTAATCTCTATCCCAAAAATTTGCGGAAAGTTTCAATAACTTCCTTGAGAACCGAATGCCTTAATTTCCTCACTGTTAAATATTCAATTCTGAAAAATGCAGAGGGAAATGCCATCGTGGGTGTCCATTTATTCAGGCAATCTCTAGAGATGTTGAATCACCGTAAAGAGGTCCAAATACCATTCGTTAGATTTGCAAGATCTTTTGCTGGCTGCTAAGTCTTTTGGCTAGCTAAAGAAAAAAAAAATCACAGGAGAATGCCTTCTTTGTGCTTTTCTGATGTGATTGTGTGTGTGTGTGTGTGTGTGTGTGCGTGTCATAAACATCTTCCTTCTGGAAAAAAAGTTACTACTCACTGATTTCTTTTATGTAGGTTCTCATTACCATTTGGATGGAGCAGGTCGCTTATTTTTCTGACTGATCTAGACGTCGCAGAACACCAGCAATTCAGTGTCTCGACTGTGTTTGGAGTTGAAACTTCTGGGCTGCCTGGCATACAACTATGTATAAGAAAGACAGTCTGCTCTCATATTTTGCCACATAGATGCACCGTCCAGACAATCAGGCACACAGAGCTGGGGAAGAAAGCCATCCGAGAGAGCTACTTAGTGACAGTGCTGATAAAATGCCTTCCTAAATCTGTGTTCGGGTGACTAAGCATGGCAAATAGTGGTGTGCTCTCGGGTACTGGGTGATCACATCCTAAAACCCTTATTGACATCTGCTTCCTGTGTGCCACTGTCATGGGCGGTGCTGAAGGTAATTCGCTGGGATTTATCTGTAAATACGGAAGGGAAAATCTGTAAAACTTAATTTTTTATCCCTAGAGTTCACTGAATCTAGTTTTAAGCAAAACTAGATTCTTAATGTCATAAATGGAAAGAAAAAAAAAAGTCTGCAAAATGGTGCATAACCAAGGACTGAAACTCTCGAACATATTTGAATATGCAGAGGCCAATTTTTTTTTTTCTACTAACTCACTAGGGAGAAAGGCTTTCAACAAACCATTTAATTTCACACAGTAGGAGAGAATGAAGCAGGGGAAACTGGTTACTTCTTTGCAAAAAAAATACATACCTGTGCACAAAATCGGGACTTCAGACTTTTTGAGCTACACAGCCCTGGTGGGGCCCATGATCCAGGGGTGGGACAGGGCAGGGAGCATGTGCAGTAGCATCTCTCACACACACTGGCCACCTCTGAAAACTCTTCCATTTAGTTCTCACAATCCCATTGATTTATTTTAGCTTTTACTGCTCTTGCTTTTGAGGTCAAATTCATAAAATCCTCTTTAAGTCCAAAGTCCTTGAGTTTAGTTCCTATGTTTTCTTCTATGCATTTTATATGATCCAGCAACCCCTCTATAAGGCATTCACCCCAAAGACTTGAAGACCCATATCCAAAAAGATATTTGCACACCCATATTCATAGCAGCATTATCCATGGTGGCCGGGACATGGAAGCAACTTAAGTGTCCTATGATAGTTGATTGGATAAAGAAGCTGTGGTACATATATACAATGGAACATTACTCAGCCATAAGCAGAGATGAAATACTGCCATTTGTGACAACATGGATGGACCTCGAGATAATCATGCTAAGCAAAATAACCCAGATAGTTCTCACAGTGAGGTGCTCGGAAAATTTAATGGACTAAAAGTTAATCCTCCATCACCCTCATTTCCCCTCGAAGCTTAGGTTAATGCCTTAACAAGAAAAACCCGTAAATCTAAGGTAGTGATCAGAGAGGGCTTTTCCTGTGTTGAGCATTACTGTATCTTACGAGAAATGCGAAAATTCCGATCTCACTTCCTGCTGTACACAATTTTACTCCATGTTGCTTCTTCCCCTTTTCCAGGATCAGATACAATAATCAAAACTATCTTTATAGAAAAAAATAAGAAATAAATAAGTGGGGCTATATCCATCTAAAAAGCTTTGGCACAGCAAAAAAAAAAAATCAACAAAATAAAAAGATAACCTATAGAACAGGAGAAAATATTTGCAAACCATATATCTAATAAGAGGTTAAGTTCCAAAATATATAATGAACTCATAGAAGTCAATATCAAAAAAAAAATCCAATTAAAAAACGGGCAGAGGAACTGAACAGACATTTTTCCAGAGAAGACATTCGAATGACTGACAAATCATTCATGTACTTCCAGGCACATGGAAAGACCCTCGGTATCACTATTCATCAAGGAAATGCACATTTAAACCACAGGGAGGTATCATTTCACACCTGTTAGATTAGCTATTAAAAGGACAAGAAATAAAAGTGTTGTTGAGGATGTGGAGCAAAGAGAACCCTTGTGCACTGTTGGTGGGAATGTAAATTGGTGCCGCCACTATGGAAAACAGTATGGAGATTCCTCAAAAAAATTTAAAATAGAACTACATACGCTCCAGAAATCCCACTTCTTGGTAGATGTCCAAAGGAAATGAAAACACGATAGAGAAAAGATATCTGCGACACGCTTATTGTCGCATTATTCAAAACAGCTGAGATATGGAAGCAACCTGTGTCTGTTAATGAATGAATGGATAAAGAAGATGTGGTGGATATATATACAATGGAATAGTATTCAGCCATGAAAAGGAAATCCTGCCGATTGTGGCAACATGGATGGCCCTTGAAAGTGTTATGCTAAGTGAGATAAAGCTCACGTAGAAAGACAAATACTGTATGTTACCACTTACATGTGAAATCTTAAAACACTTGTAGAAACAGACAGCAGAATGAAGATTTCCATGGTGTGGGGTGGTGGGAGGGAGCGGGCAGGAACTGAGGAGACACCAGGCAAAGGGTACGAACTCGACGTTAGAAGATGAGTAAGTTCTGGAAAGCTAAGCACGGCATCGTGATTACAGGTAACAATACTGTGCTATACACTTCAAAGTCTCCTAGAGACCAGAACTGAAATATTCTCACCACAAAGATGGTAATTATGTGATATGATGGAGGTGTTAGCTAATGCTACGGTGATAATCATATTGCAGTATATAAATGTATTAAACCAACTTATCGTACATCTTAAACTAAGACTATCATATGCCGATTAAATCTCAGTTTAAAAAATCTTTACAATTGGAGCGATGAGCAAAATGAAACGAGACAAAATTTAAACATATAAGGAAATGAACTTGGATCTAAAAGAATACTGCATAAGACTAGGATGGGAGAAACATGGCTTAACAGGAGCATGTGAAAAATTCTAGGTAATTTACTGGACAATAATTCAGTATTAATCAACAGTATAATGCAAACCAAGTAGTTAATGGAAGTTTAGAATGCATTACTAGAGGCATGTTTGCTAAAACGTCTTCTCTGAGCTGGTTAAATAGTTATATTCAATTCTGGTCACCACAACTTAAGAAAAAAAAAGAAATATGTTCAGAAGACAAAAGGAGGAGAATTGAGTTTTTTAAATAAAAAGTCATCTAAGAATAGTACTTTTAGAACAAAGATGTTTGCTCTTAAGAGAAGACTCAGATAATCCAAATGATATTTTTTAAAATATTTGAAGTGACACCATTTGGAAGAGAATGTAGATCTGCTTTGTAAGAACCCAAATATTAGAAGATGGGTTGATGCATAGACCCAACTGAGAGACTCTTCTCCACGTATGGAAAGGTCGTCCGATACCCAAAGAAGACCTTAATTTACCTGTGAGGTCAGCATCAGGTAAATGTGCAGATATTTATTCCTAGTCGTGAAGTATTTTCCCTGTGAAAGAAGTCACTCCTCAGCTTAAAATTTCTGATAACCTCCCATGCTTAGGCTAAGCTGGCCTGTATCTATGTAACGGAGCAAGCTTTCAGTGTAGTCTCATGGTATATTTATCTAAAAAGAGTCGTATCCAAAGCAGGTTTTTTTCTTTTTTTTGGAGGGGGTGGGGTATTTTCAAAACTGTGATACAGTAGTCCCCTCTCACTTGCATTTTCGCTTTTCACAGTTTACCTGTGCAGAACCGTGGCTTGAAAATATTAAATAGGAAATTCCAGAAATAAACAATTCATTAGCTGTAAATCATGTACCGTTCTGAGTACCTCACTTCATCTCATCATGTAGGCATTGTATCATCTCACATCATCATAAGAAGTGTGATAAATATTTTGAGAGACCACATTCACATAGCATTTATTATAGTATATTGTTACAATTGTTCTATTTTATTATTGCTGTTGTTATCTCTGACTGTGCCTGATTTATAAATTAAACTTTATTGTGTGCACGATTAAAAAAAAAAAAAAAGCATAGTATATATACGGTTTTCTACTGTCGCAGTTTGGGTTCCCACTGGGGGTCTCCCGTGGGTAAGGGGTCTGCTGTACCACGTTGTCCCTGCTCATCCTACTTAAACCCTCTCCGTCTTCTTTCTTCCCATTGGGACAGAAATAGGCGCATTCCTCTCAGCGTCTACACGGCATTTGCCCCTGCCACTTCGAGCTGCAGTTTGGGTAGGAGCCTGCTAAAACCACGGGACTCCGACATCCAAGAGTCGTACCCTCTTTGGTATTCCCAGCACCAGGTTCACACGTCCCCTCCAGACAGTCTCTGAGGACCCTCCCAGCCCCCTCCCAGCTCCCTCCCAGGTGGTGAGGGCCTCCCTGGCACCTCTCAACCTTCTCTGACCTGTAATTCTATACTGTTTTATAGCCACGCCATGTGTGAGTTTTCCCTACAAGACCCTGAGCTCTTTGAGTGCAGAGGCTGAGCCGTTCATCTCGGTACTCTTGGTCACACGAAAAAATGACACGCATCTCAATTAAGTTCCCACCAAGAATGCTGTCTGGTGAGCTGGAGCAAGTAAGGATTCCACTCCACACAGAACCACCCCTCTGTTTTGCTCACAGGAAGACTTTGGCTCGTAAAATTTATCCCTTTTGCTCCTTCTTAACATGTTTGGTATCTACTCACTTTTTTTTGCATTTTGGAATCTAATATGAACCAGTATTTATTTCATTTTACACGTACATTAAAAATTAGTTATTTTGATGTTGATGTCATCGAGATGATATGCGGTTAAAAAGCACCAAATTTTCCGGGAACTTCATCATATGAGTAAGCTTGAGGACCAGTGAGCTCGGCTGATATGTGTTAAGGAAGTGAAACGAAAACTAGAAGCCTCTTCTCTAGCACAGGTCTCTAAAAGACCAGAAGTGCACATTTAAAGTGAAGGAGAAAGTCACTCAATTCCTTACCAATTTCAGAAAGTCGAGAAGACGAATATAGACACAGTAAAGCTTTTGAGCATCCAATTTTTACCTGAATTATCCAGGCTCTGCTTTAGTTTGGAACAGCAGCATTAGCTTAGGGTAAATGTTTTAGAAATTGGGCCAACAATGTAAGCGCAATCTTTGTCATAAACACTGCATGGTGACAATGAGAATTCTTAGCGTGGCCCTCTTACTTTCAATGTGCCACTCTAGGAAATGCCAGTGATTAATACGGAATCATACGTGTTTACTTAGGAAAGTATTGCCAGCACTTGCGTCTACGTGACATATTCATTTTTGGATTCATCAAACTGGTTTTCAGAGAGCAGACATGCTCATGATTTCAATTCACATAAAGATAAGCAAGTTAACATAAGGGGGGGGGGAAAGACTTAAAAAGGGGGAAAAAATTAGTAAAGAAAACAAAACCGCAGCATTCGAAAAAGGGTGTGTCAGACACTGTTCTTCCTTAAAGTAATTATTCACATAAGTATTTAAGATAGTTACACAAACCGGGATAATTGCTGTGGAAATTTAATACAGAACAGTGTGTTTAGACAAACATTTAAAAAAGGGATAAGGAGATTAATACTATGGGGAAGCATCTCCGGAAGGAGCTAAAACACACAGACTATATCCTATTTACAAACGTTTGTGTTTAGTGTGCTATCCCGGTATGGTCTTCCAGCCTTTTTCTAACACAAGGCCGACGCAGCTCACTCGGACTCCTCTGGTCCTCCACAACCCTTTCTGTGCTGAAGACCAACATTCAGCATCTGAGGAAGTAAACGATCTATTCTTTCCAAAGCTACCTTCTGTATATTTTGTTTGACATTGGTAGACATCTTTTAAAAAGAGCATTTAATGGTACACTCAAGTAACCAGTAAACTTTTTCAAAAGCCTCTGTTCTACTCAAGCTAAAAATCAATCAAAGAGGATTTTGGGTCCTATTTCCCTATAGCACTTTATTATGTCCATTTAATCAAATGAATTATTTCCCTCCACTCTGCCTTTAACATAAAGATTTTCAGCAAAACTGGTCCCATGTTATAAAGTTCATAGCAGCTCGATCTTTTTTTTTTTTTTTAATAAACACACCAAGCTCCAGGAAGCACACAAGCGATGCAATCAATTCAATCAGCACTCCTCACTCACACAGCAAAATATTTTGACTCATTCCAGGAAAAGTGGGCAGTACCTATTAGAGGCTACACATGGCGATGGAAAAAGGCTCTACCCAGAAGCCCCCGGCACAGTTATTCTCAACCTCTCACTAAGCACCTTCTGGAACATGGAAAAGAGATAAGTAAAATGACAGGTTTTTATTTGGAGGGAAAGCGGAGCACACTTATTCTCCGCTCTCATGTATTCATGGAATAGTATTGGTAAAATAAGGAACCCCGTTGGTTTGGTCTTTAGCAAAGAGTCACCATGGAGGGAGTAGATGCTGGCAGTAATATCTAGAACATAATCAAGTAAAACGGGCATGAAAAATACCTGCAAGTTACAGAGTTGTTGTGAGATATTAAATGATAACTCTCTCCAGACACAGATATATATATATATATATATATATATATATATATATGTACATATGTGCATATATGGTTCTGTGTACACATGGTATACATGTATATACATGGTATATATGAGATAGATGATAGATACATAGATATATACATACATACATACAGGGGGAGGGAGAGAGAGAAACTAAGCACCAAGATGGGCACATAGTAAGGACTCAATTATCATTAGTTATTCACATTGTCATCATAATTCCTACTTCATCTACGACACTTCCTCACCTGACTAATCCTCTGGATTCACCACATTGGCGGTGTTGAAGGACCAGGGTTTGTTTTGTTTTGGTTTGTTTTGTTGCTTTTAAATTTCCAATCAGCCATGGAACAAAACGTTGGTCAGATATAATAAAAATAGATAATAAAATGAAAAGAATCCATGCAATATAGAAGACCCAATTAGTTTTTAGTATTAGATTTAACATAAAATTAAGGTCATATTGCTGTAAACACTTCTAAATGCTTGCTCTCAGGTTCATTACTTATTTCATCGTGGACCAATAATAAATGTTTCACAAATTAGCAAGTGGATCATATGTGATCGCACACTGAGTAGCAATGATCTAGTACTTATTGTCTGTAACAAATGTCAGAACTAGCATTGTTAGGGAGAATATACCCCTATTGTAGTAGCTGAGAATTCAAATTATAGCTCTTCCTCTCACTCTCAAGGGAAGGTCCCTAACCATTCTGAGCCCTAGGTCATGCAATTATAAAATCAAGATAACAACATTACCTAATTCTCTAGGATGTGTGAGGATGAAAGAAAAGATCCTTGTAATAAGTACAGTGCTGGACACATTTTATGTTAGTTACACTTATGTTTATGCATTTGTCCTTTCTGTACAAGTGTTTGGAAGGTAAGGGAACTTAATTACTATTTGTATCTCTAACATCTAAGGTAGTGAGTGTAACTAGTTGCTCAGTTAATGCTGACGATAATAATTTGTCATGTAGATGTAAGAATATTAGTAAATGCAGGAGTGTGAAAAAGTGTAAGTGCACATACTGTTGGAAGAAGGCCTTGAATTGCTCTATTCCACATAATTCATAAGCCATTAAAATATTAAAAATAGAAAACAAACTGTAATTACTGTAGGTCTCAGCAAAAGTCAGCCTCAAAGCAAAGGCTTCTGACACTGTGTTACTGAGTTAGGAAGAAACAGATTATATAATTAGATAGAAGTGGGATGCAGATAATTCTTCTAAAAATTTTTTTGTAAAAAGCTATTTTTTAAAGCAGTTTTGGTTTGAGAACTGAGAGGGAGATACAGAGATTTCCCATATACCTCCTCACACATGCTTAGCCTCCTCCAGTATCGACATCATTCACCGGAATGGTGTTATGTTTTGTTTTGTTTTGTTTTGTTTTGTTTTGTTTTGTTTTACCGAGGATGAATCTACACTGACACATAATTACCTAAAGTTTATAGTTTACCTTAATGTTTATTCTTGGCGTTGTACATCCTGCAGGTTTAAACAAATGAGTAAGGACATATGTCCATCACTATAATATCATAAGAGTACATTCATTACCCTAAAAACCCTGTGTGCTCATCACCCTGGAGCCCCCACCACTGGCAACCATTGATCTTTCGTCTTCGGTTTTGCCTTTCCCAGAATGCCATGTGGTTGGAATGACACAGCGTGTAGCCTTTGCAGACTGGCTCCCTTCACTTAGTAACGTGCACGTAACATACCTCTATGTCTTTTCATGACTCGATAGCTAATTTATTTATTTTTTTTAAAGCTGAATAATATTCCATCGCCTGGAAGTACCACAGTTGGTTTATCCATTTACCGAAAGAAGGACGTCTTGGTTGCTTCCAGGTTTTGGCAATCATAAATAAGGCTACAATAAACCTTGTGTGCAGGTTCTTATGTGGACGTCAGTTTTCAACTTCTTTGAGTAAATACCAAGGAGTGTGATTGCTGGATTATACGGTAAGAAGTTTTAGTTTTGTTAGAAGTTTAGTTTTGTTACAAGCTGCCAAACTGTCTTTCAAAGTGGCTATGCCATTTGACACTCAATTAGATACTTTTAAAAATGTATTGGGGTGACACTGGTTAATAGAATTATATAGGTGTCAAGTGTATAGGCCAATAATACGTCATATGTATATTGCATTGTGTGTTCACCACCCGAAGTTGGTTCCTTCCGTCACTTTATATTTGACTCCCTTTACCCTATCGACCTCCCCACCTCAATAATTATTTTATTGAGTTGTTCCTATATGCATTCTCATGCAACCCTCAGAATGAGCCTATCTGGTAGATACGGCTATTTTATATATAGGGAAACTTAAGCCAGAGAGATTAATCACTGGGTATCCAATGGGTGCCCAGTACGGGTTTAAAATTAAGATTGTCTTCCTCCAGAGTCTTTGCTCCTTCCTTCTCAGTGAATAACTCCTAAGCATAACTCCTAAGCAATGTGATCTAGTACAGGTATCTAGGGCAAAGCCTTAATATGGCCCAAGAAATGATCATAACATGAAGTAAGAGCTCTCATACAAATCTTTATATCCCAGGTGCTTCGGAAATAGCTGTGTCCATCTGTGATGTATGAGTTTGTCAATCTTCCTTAACGGTCCAGGCTTCTACACTTTTCCAGAGTAACTTGGAATCAATACAGTTAAATTGTTCTATCAGCAGGTAGACTATAAAAGAGTATTTATTTAAATACCTGTTGGTGGTTCATTATACAAATAAATTTACAGTGCTTTGTTTCTATTTCATATGATCTGTGAACAATTTGATCTTAAATTAAAAATACATAAATTATGACACAATTGAAAGTTTAAAAATCCAGAAAAATCAATGTACATACATATATTAAGTTCCTACTAGGTGCAGCTCGTACTAGGCACAGCTCACAACGATAGTGTCTTATTTTTCATCTTAATAACCCATCACTTTTCATTAAGCTGGTTTGCAATAAAATTTGGATACTGGTTTGCATAAAAGGACATCTCCTTCATTACCAATACACTCCCCAAGGGGCTTCTGAAATAGCTTAGAAAACAGTGTAAATGTTATTTCATTAGAATTACCATAAGGAAACATATCACTCATCTGCCCCACACTCCCTTCCTGTCCCTCCTCAAACCCAGCCTGGGAGATGCAGTTACTGTGTTTTCATCCACAGGGGCTTGCTCCACTTGAGAAAGTCTTATTAGTACCTTCTGCTTTTGCAGACTCAGCTTGAGGTGCCACAGGCATGCCTGCCTTTGATAGCCGGGGAGGATGGTCTGTGCAGTTTTCAAAGAGGGGTTAGCAGTCAGGTTCCCGGGAGGTAACCAATGACAGTCAAATTCAAGGAGTGTTTCACAACAGGTTGTTTTAAAAAGGTGTGGGGGGAAACCTCAAGGGATAAGGCAGTAGTACCCTGGGAATAGGTATAGGTAGTAGACAGGTGACCTGACCACTCCTAGTGATGTAGGCGCAAGGAGAGAAAGTAGTTATCAGAGCCTCGAGACAGAAAGGGCTGTGGGAAGAGGCCTCTGACCAAAGTTGTGACCTGAAATAGGTCAAAAGAAGCAGTCAGCTCAGGTGACTCTGCAGGAAGTAAATACCCCAGCCACTCCCTCTGCCTGCCCCCCCTTCCCCGGCCCCCGCCTTTGATCTCCTGCCAGTGTTCCACACTGGCCAAGCCCATCAACGTGACCCATGCAGATCAGTCAGTCTCCTAGGACAGAGGAAGCTAGAGAAGACAGAAGAATACTCGAGTATGAATGGTGGCTATCCGGCAGTGAGGGCTGCTGTGGGCCCATTTTCATGGGTGTTCTGTGTAGTGATTGATTGATGACAAAATGTACTGAAATGGGTTTAATTATCCTTCCTGGATGTAGCTAAGACTGCTATCCTGACTTAAAATAAAACAAAACTCAAGAGGTGTGTTAGAATTCAGATGCATTTTAGGATTATTAAGATGAGTGTTTCAGGTCATTTTTGAAATGTAAAGAGGAGTTGTATCAGCATATAAAAACATTCTTGAGGAAATGAGCCCCACTATCTCCAAGAAAAGAGCTGCCTCCACTTGTGAGACAAATTTACACAATCTCTTACATTTCCAAAGCTGACAGTTTTCAGAGCCTCTCTGCATAACAACTTACTTCTGACTGTTCATTTACACACAGTCAGCACAGCTAAAAGTCAGCAGCGTTCTGTTGATCCCAAGTCAATGTTTCTGTTTTAAAAGGCAGACAAAATTGATTCAACATGAGTAGCATTTCTCCTCATAATATATCCCTTTCATTCTGTTTGGCTCTGCAACCTTTGTTTAAACTAGTCACATAAAATCTGTTATTAAGAACACTGTTCATTTTCAATGGCTTCCTCATAACGAACTCGTTAAAGGAGAATGGATGTCAGAAATATGTGGAACTGTCTACTTACCATATTGGAATAACTATAGAGAGAAAGAAAAGAAAGAAAGGAAGGAAGGAAGGAAGGGAGGGAGGGAGGGAGGGAGGGAGGGAGTTTAGTGGAAAGAAAGACAAGAAAGAAAGAAAGAAAGAAAGAAAGAAAGAAAGAAAGAAGAAAGAAAGAAAGAAAGAAGAAAGAAAGAAAGAAAGGTTTCCTTAATTCTGTAATTGGCAGGAAAAGGCTGTCTCTCCAGCTTATTAGAAATTCCTCCTTAGCCTCAGTAAATTGGATGTCATCAACAGTCTTTAATCTCATCATTAATTGGTTAGTAACATTTCATATGGAAACCTCAGTTTGGGAAAGAAACTAAAACCCATTCTTGGTGCTTTTCTTGAAGTACACTATTAAGAGAAGTCTGGTGAGGCAGGGACCATCGCCTGCCTCCGCCTGATTGTGAAATTCACCCTGAAATCATGATCTGCCCTGCCTAGATGCTTATCAGAAGAGAGAGTAAAATCGTGCTGATTATATCAACTAGATGAATTTACAAAACGATGAGTAAGTAACAATATAAATAAATGAGTTCATACATTTTATTCAGTACTGTATTTAAAGATTATTTACATACACCAAATTAAGTAACCTAGCCTTAAATAAACTGAAAACAATTTGATTTATTTTATAAAATTTCACTCTTTTTTGTCAATCGTAGGTAAACCTAGTTCAATATTGACACTATTTACAGAGAAAAAAAGGAAATAGTATAGAATAAAAGTGAAAAGGATTCCTTTAAGTAGTGTTAGGAGAAATGAGTAACCATTTAGAAAGAGGTTAAAAATTAACAGAATCCTCCCACTGTATACCAGAATAAACTCTAAATATATTCTAGACATAGATGCAAAAATTGAAAATATACAAGTACTACAAGAAAATAACCTAGGAGAAGGGAAAGTCTTGCAAACCATGACCAAATTCTAGAAAAAATAAGAAGAGTCTGCACGACAAAAATAACCAAACAAAGACACCACCACCAAAAGTGTGATCAATAGACAAATGACAAACTGGAAGAAAATATTTTAAATTTATAGCTTAAAGTGTTAATTTCTATATAAATAAAGAACACTATTAAAAAGAAGAAAAAGACCAAAAACCTAATAAAAATGGACAAAAGATGTATATCGAAAAAATATATATAATCGCACTTGAACATAAGAAAACAAAGGTTAGCCTTATGCATGACAAAATAAATACAGATTATATTACGTTGCTATGCCACTTTTCAAATACCAGAATTATGAATCAAAAGCTAGCCAATACATCCTGTCAGAAAAGCTCTGAAGAAAGAGCTACCTTCCATACACTTACTACTGGAAGGGAAACAAAATCTTCAGTCCTTACAGAGGGTAATTTGGCAATATCCAACAAAAGTACATATGCATTTATCCTTTGACCTGGCCAATCCCATTTCCACAAAGATTCACCTCTATAAATATGAACAGCACATGCACGTGGTTATACAACAAAAGTTAGAGTAATAAAAGATTGGAAACGCCCATGAATATGAGGGCTGGATGAATAAACCATGACACATTCTGTGCATAACATGCCACTCAAACCCTTTTCCCTTCTGCATGAGGATTTAACTTTTAGCTCACTGTTCAACACTGTACTTCCAGCGACTTAAAAGTAGCATGTCAACTATACCCCAGCAATACCGCCTCTGATAGAAATGACCTTGACTGGTAACTTGTATGTGGACTGGGGGGAAAATGTAGGTGGATTGTTTTAGATTAAAAAGGATTTAAAAAACAGTACCAAATATGATGCATGAGTTTGGATTAGATCCCGTTTGAAAAAAAATGGCCGTAAATAATTGAGACAATTTGGGAAACTTCAACATGCTTTGGATATTAGATAATTTTCTAGAATTATTGCTAATCTGCCTAGGTGCAATAATGGTATTGGGATTAAGACTGCATTTATTCTTTGGTGACAAATGCTTAAGCATCTCAGAGGAAAGTTTCATGACATCTGCAGCCTCTTTCTGTATGTTTTAAAATTTTGTAATTAAAGAATCGGGGCAAATTAAAGAAAATTATCATTAACGACAAAAACTAAATTGTGGCTATTTACAACTAAAAGTATTCCTCAAATGAGAAACAGGAACAATGATTGGGGAGTTTTTTTCTACCAAGTTATGTCAAAGTACCACTTTGGAAGAGAGAAGAAAAATATTTGATGGAGTTGTTTTGGGGTGACCTGTACATTTTCCATTATCTAAAATAACCATTAATTAACATTAGAAAGGGTATGAATTAACGTATTCAGTGTTCAGAATGTTAAAACACTTTCATTATTATTTTACATGAAACAGTGTGTTAATAAGAAAGGTGGGGCTCATGACAAATATATTCGACTATGCTTTTAGAACCTCTTTGCCTTAATCTTTGGAGAAATGCTATGTATCTCATCTGCATAGTTTGATAAGGACCAGTACCATCTGTGTTGTTTAGTAAGTACTTAGTGAGCTACATACTGTTTAGGAGGAGATTGTGCAGTAAAATATATAATCTCCACTACTAGTTTATACAAATTTACCGGTTGTTTTTTTTTTTTTTTTTTAATACCAACAATATAGGCCATATACACTGGCTTTTTCTTTCTTTCCAGGGTATACTAGATGAAGCAATGCTATTAACTATTTTTTTTTTAACCAGAAAAGGTAATTATATTGTTTTCTTATTTTTTTATTAAGTTTATTGGGGTAACATTGGTTAATACAATTATATAATTTTCAGGTGTACATTATAATTTGACATCTATGTTTTCTTATTTAATACATGTTTATTTTTAAAAATTTAGAAACCATAGAAAAATATAAAAGTTTCTGGGAATTTAAGTTCCTAGAAACACATTTCATGGAAAAACTATTAATTATCATCTAATACAGTATACAGTCTAAGGGGCATTGACTTCGCAGTTGGATTGCTACGACTTTGATTAAGTTGCTTATCGTCTGTAAAACAGGGATAATATCAGTTCTTATTTCACTAAGTAAATGTTAGGGTTAAATGAATCATTTATTTGCATTTCTCTGATGACAAATGATGTTGAGCACCTTCTCATATGTTTATTTATGATAGTCTTATTTTATGAAGTCTGTTTCAGTTTTTAGCTCATTTCTTAAATCACGTCGTCTTTTTATTACATCGTAAGATGGTTTTTTATTCTAGATTAAATTCCTTTGACAGACATATGTATTGTGAATATTTTCTTCCAGTCAGTGACTTGCCTCTTCATTTTGTTTTGCTTTCTTTTAAAGAGCAAAAGATTTAATTGTGATAAAATAGAATTTATCAATTTTTTATCTTATGGTTTATGCTTTTTGTCTCCCCAAAATCTTTGCTTACACATTTATCAAAATTTTCTCCTATGTTTTTTCTATGACTTTTATAATTTAAAAATTTACATGTAAGTCTCTGATACATTTTGAGTTAATGTTTGTGCATAGAATGAGCTGGAAGTTAAGGTTCTTTTTCGTTCTTCGGTATAGGTTTCCTATTGTTTCCGCAACATTTTTTGAAAATTCTATCCTTTACCTTTTAAATTTTCTTTGTTTTTTTTGAAAAAAACCCAACTAACTATTTCTGGGCTCTCTAATGTTTGCAAATGATTATGATGTCTTTACAGGAAGTCAATAATGAGTTAATGCAAGTTCTTATACTTTGTATTTCTATTTCAAAATTGTTTTGGCTATTCTAGATGCTTTGCATTTCTATATAATTAGGAATCACTTTCTCAATTTCTACAAAAAGGCTTTTAGATGCTTTGCATTTCTATATAATTAGGAATCACTTTCTCAATTTCTACAAAAAGGCTTTTAGGATTTTTATTGAGAATTAATTAACTTGGGGAAAAATAATATTCTAAAATTATTGACTCTACTGATCCATGAACATGGTATCTCTCTCAGGTTTCTTAAATTTCTCTCAGTGTTATATTATAGTTTTTCAGGGTTTAGGCCTTGCATAGTTTTTAAAGATTTATCTCTAATAATTCAAGTTTTAAACAATTATTATAAATGGCATAATTCATTTGAATATCTAGTTATTCATTGCTAGCATATGCAAATACAATAGATTTTTGCATATTAACTTAGTATCTTGACATGCTAAATTCACATCTTAGTTGTAGTAATGTGTGTGGGTGCAAATTCCTTAGGATATTCTACAAACATTGTCTTCCACATATAAAGATAGCTTTTCTTCTTTATTTTAATCTGTACTTTCTTTTCTTGCTTTATTGTACTGGCTAGGACATCTAATACAATGTTAAAAACAAGTGGTAAGACTGTACACCCTTAGTTTGTTCCTGATCTTAAAGGAAAACATTCTGGTTTAATCATCGTGTGTTAGCTGTTGATTTTTCACTGATGGTCTTTATCAGATTGAGGAAATTCCCTTCTATTTCTACATTGTCAAGTTTTTATCACAAATGGGAATTGCATTTTGTCATTTTAAAAACAGATACTGATGTGATCATATGGTTTTCCTTTTTATCTAATATGATAAATTACATTAACTAAAAAGTCAAACCAAACTTGTATTCCTGGAACAAAGCCACTTTGTCAAGATGCATTGTCCTTGTTTCTTTTTCTTTTTTTCTTTTCATTATCCTTTTTTATATATTGCTGGATTAAATTGCTAAAGTATTTTAAAGGATTTGTGCATCTATTTATGAGGGCTTTTGAGCTGTAGTTTTCTTTAATATGTCTATTTAGTTTTCATATAAGGGTAGTAATAGTCTCAAAAAGTGAGTTGGGAAGTATTTCTGTCTATATTTTCTGAAAGACTTTTAGAGGATTAGTATTATTTCTTCTTTAAGTATGTGAGAGAATGAAGCGGCTACTCGAGCTTCTTTTGGAGGAAAAGTTTTAAAGTTACAAATTCAAAACTTTAATAATTATAGGAACATATAGATTTTCTGTTTCTTGTTCTTATGTCTTTCAAGAGATTAGTCCATTTTACCTAAGTTATCCATCCATCACTGGCATAACGTTGCTGATAGAGTTCCCTTATTCTTTTTAATTTCTATAGCATCTCTCAGGATGCCTCTTTGTTCATTCCTGATACTGCTTAATTTCTTTCTCTCTTCCTTGACTGGACTCACTAGAGGTTTATCAATTTTATTGTTATTGCAATTAACCAGGTTTGGTTTCATGAATTCTATATTGTTTTCCTGTTTTCTATTTTAATTATTTCTGTTCATATCTATGTTATCAATTTTGGATTAAAGATTCTCTTTTATTAGCTTATTTTTCTGAAATTCTAGGTAATTTTGGGTTGAGACCTTTCTTCCTTACTAACATAAGCACTAAATGCTGCGAAACTTCACCTACGCATTGCTTTAGTTGCACTGTAAAAATTATAATATGTTGTGTTTTTATTTTCATTCAGCCCAAACTATTTTCTAAAATTCTAGTACTTTTTTTCTCTGACCCATGGTTTGTTTCTTTTTTATTTTTATTTTTTTAGTTCTCCAAATATCTTCATCCCCATGGTTTACTTAAAGTATGTTATTTAAATGTTGAATATTTGTATATTTTTTAGATCTCTTATTAATTTCTAATCGAATTCCATTTTGGACTGAGGACATATTGCATATATTTTTTAATATAACTTTGATTTTTTTAATTTAATAAAAATTGATATATGGCTCGGCAACGGTCTTTCTTATTAAATATTTCATGGGCACTTGAAAAATGTGTATTTTGCTGTACTTGGGTACAGTATTTGTAAATTCAGTTGATTCACTGTGTTATTCAAGTCTTCTATACCCTTTCCAATTTTCTATTTGTTCTGTCAATTACTCACAACAGAATGTTAATACCTTGAATTATTATTGTCAATTTTTCTCTCTTTATTCAGTCAGTTTTATTAGTTTCCGTTCTGGGTATTTTGAAACCATCTTATTGTGTACATACACATCATTGTTACTCTTCTTGATGAAATTTACCTTTTTATTCCTGGTTATAGTCTTCATCCTTAAGTCTAGGTCTTTGTTAGTAATATAGCTCTTCCAGATTTCTTATGATTCCTGTTTTGACAGTATATCCATCCTTTTTTTGTCATTTTACTCTTTATCTACTTGTACCTTTATATCTAAAATGAGTTTTTTTCTGTGTATATGTATAGTTGGATCTTTTTTTTTTTTTACAAAAATGCAATCCAAAGATATCAGCCTTCAAAGTAGAAGGTTTAGACCACTTAAGTGATTATCGATATAATCAGTTTTAAGTCTACCATATTGCTATTGTTTTCCATTTGTCTCATCCCGTCTTTCTCCTTTCCTCTCTTGAATATACTTCACATGCTTCTAGTTCTTTATGCTATCATTTTTAAATATTTTATTTTTACATGTTATAAACCCCATGTACCTGATTGTTTTTTGATTAAACAATCAACAAATATTTAAAGAAAATGAAAAACAAGAAAAAAGGTTATTTCGTACTTATCCACGTTATTTTACCATGTCTGGCAGACTTCACTTCTTCATGCAGATCTTTTCCCACATTGTATAATTTTCTTTCTGGCTGAAAAACTTTCTTTAATATTCCATGTTGTGCAGTCACACATTTTCTCAGTTATTGATGACTAAATGAAATTCTGGTTTAGGTGTCTATCTTGAAAGATAAGTGGAGGGGGCGACATTTCTAGGTTAACTGTTTAAACGCTTTAAAATGTCATTCCATTATCTACTTTGAATAATGCTTTAAAGAAGTTTGTAATCATACTTGTTTGTTTTTCTGTATATCGTATCTGTGTGTGTGTGTGTGTGTGTGTTCCAGCTGCTGTGAAGATTTCTCTTTCTCACTGGTTTGTATTTTATTATAATGTTCATAGGTAGAGTTTATCCTGTTTGAGGTTCACTGAACTTCTTGGAACTGTTAAGTTTACAGAATCATTAAATTTGGAAAACTGTCAGCCATTATTTTGTCAATTTTTTTTTTCAATTTGTGTGTGTGTGTGCATGCGTATGTGTGGTGTGTGTGTATGTGTGTGTGCGTGCGCGTGTGTGTGTGTATGTGTGCATGCATGCATGTGTGCACTGCACCCTTCCAAACGCTGGAACTCCAGCTATATATATATATTACACAGCTTGGGACAGAGGCTCTGTTCATTTTTATTTCAGTATTTTTTTTCTCTCTGTGTTTCAGTTTGGATAGATTCTATAACTATCTCTTCAAGTTCACTGATTTTTTTTCACTATCTAATCTGTTAAACCCATCTAGTAACTTTATTGTATTATAGGCATTGCATTTTCATCTATAAGAGTTCCATTTTGTGATTTTTAAAATATCTTCCTTTTCTCTTTCCTTTGGTTCATACTTTCTCCTAATTCCTGGATATTATTAGCAGAGCTCTATTAATACTCTTTCTACTAGTTCCATCGTGTACATCCTTAAAAATTCTATTTCTATTGGCTGATATTTCCCTGGTTATGAGTCACATTTTACTGTCTTTGCATGTCTAGGAATGTTTTATTGGATACTGGACATAGTGAATTTATATTGTTGGACATCTAAATTTTGTTTTCTACTTTTATTATACGTTGGACTTTGTTCTGGAAGGCTAGGAAGCTACTCGCAGATCAGTATGATCCATCCACGACCCTTTTTAAGCTTTCCTAGCAGCCACCACTCCAGGGGTAGTTCAGCGCTCCTATGAGGGCCTGACCCCAGCAGGGTTTCTGGAGAATGCTCCGGATGATTATTGTGGACTATCCATTTACTCTATCTAGCTTGTTGTAGGCCGAGTGGCTACCTTCCTAGCTGTAAGTCTTGGGACTCTTTGACTTATAATTCTTTTCTTCTTTGATTGACTCTGGAATTTCACCTATGCATTCATAGCCTAGTACTCAGCAAAGACTCAAGGAAACCCTAAGCAAATTTCTGCAGTTCTTCATCTGAAAAGCAACGTCCTCTTGAGAACTCTTCCCCACTAATTCCCACCTCTGTCTCTTCCAAGATAAGTTTGTATCTCTAGTGAAATGTTTATCTTAATTTCGATGGTGAGAAAACATTTGTGTCTCATTTACAATGAATATCTCATGAGGCTAAGAAAGCTTGTTTTCTTCATTAGTTTTTAGGGAATAGATTAAAAAATAGTTATTACAGCTGCCATCATAGGTTTTATTTTTTAAATTATCTTTTGGGAAAATATTGAAACAAATTAAGGTCTATGCCATTGTCAGATTTATGGGAGATAAACATTTTCTAATTTCTTTTAAAATTTTAACAAATGGACCATTTCCTACAGGCAAACTTGCAGAAGGAAAAGCGGGCAGAATGGTGAATGTTTTTATGGAAATAAGGTCATTAGTACTAATCTTCGATGGATACAATTCATTAATTCTTGGACAATATTGGTGGGAGAGGAGAGAAGGAGAAACAAAGAAGAAACAGAACCAGTAAATATTACTCCATGGCAAGATCTTGAAATCAAAAACATAAGGACTGCTACAACATGAATTAAATTTAAACACAAAGAACCACATTTTAACAAAGGAAATCCAAGAATGTAAGCTAAAAGTACTTAAATTTGTTGATGCTGAAAACTATAAAACAGCATCCTTATCTTGAGGAGACAATATTAGTTTTATCATATTAAAAACTGAAATACAGCTTTCCAGATAAGGGGCTTATTTTTAAAGATACACACACATATCACATACACACTGACAATATCATTGTAAACGTCATCATGAAACAGAAATGCTGATAGTGTTGATACACAAAATTGAGATATGATGTATGATCCTGAGTTGCGAGACTGTAGTGATCAATAACTTGTTAGAATTCATTTATTTAGCAGAGGGAGGGGATAGCCACGTTGGAGAGAACTGGTCTCCTGGCATGCGAGGCGGTAGGGTTGGGAGTGGCAAAGCTTCTGTCATCCAGCCTGGAGCTTTATCACTGCTGTACGGAAACAGTAGCGGTGTTTTTCTATGGCTGCCCTAGTTGGGCCTTGCTCCTGGACATTCAGCTATAGGGCCTGACTCCCTGGCCCTCTTAGAAATCTGTGAGCTCTCTAAACGTCCTTAATGATTTTGTTTTCTGTTTTATACAAAAGTGGGTTCTATATCTGACTGACACAGGACTCAAGAAAACTAGATGGGGGTCAATAGCAACTAGAGGATGGGCTGTTTTAATATAGTCACGGGATACTGGACTAATCAGAGGGGCATGAGGTACAAAGGAGAGGTCAGGAAGGGGAGCCAACGACTCCATCAAAAAGTTTGGTCGTGAAGGGGAGAGGAAGGACGGAGAAAGGCTAGAAAACGATATTGTGCCAAGGGAGGCAATATCTAGTTATAAAGATGGAAGTGACTTAAGGTTTCTGAGAAGACTGGGCTATAATATAAAGGATAGATGGAGACTGCCTTAGCTAGGAGAAACTATGCCTCCTTGAATGTAATAGGAGGTTATCCAGGCACAGTCCGATGAACGGCTTCTGGGATCCAAAGTGGAAGCACACCAATATTTGCTCTGGAAGAGCTTTAACCGGTGCAAGAAGGAGCTGAGCAATGCTGTAGGAAATTCCAAATGGTGAAAACAGAGCAGTTAGATCCATTAAGATATAGAGAAAAAGACTAACAATTGTAGGTGTATTATTTAATGGAATGCATTTGTACATCATTTCTTCATTTATATTTGTGAACAATATAACCATGTTCCAAAATTTAGATAGCAGAAAAGTTAAAGAGTCAATGCAAAGGCCTAATATATTCACAGTGCTTTTAATTATTTTTTTAATTTTATGTTTTCTGTGTATGTATTTTTACATAGTTGTAATAGGTTATATATGCAAATAGTACAGGATCTACTGTTTGTTTCACTTATCATAATCATCTTATACAGTATTCTATCTCCTACAGTATTCACAGTCATTGTTTTAATAGTATAATATTTAATTGCCATAATTTACTTAGCCTTTTCTCTATCGCTAGCCATGGCTACACCTAAATTCAATCATCGCACAAATTTGAAGTATAGCTTTGAAAAAGACCTCGGGGATTTTCAGGTGCTATATTCTCTTCATACCAAGGAGAAGACCAACATATAAAACAGCTAACTGAATTCCATCAGGATCATACATGAAATTAGCTACAGAGTCATGACCAGACCCCTGTGCCATCATATGGAGAAAGGACAGGCTAGCAGAACTGATTGGACCTACAATAGTCTAGCTCAGGGCTCCTCGAAGTTCTAGTTTGTAAAATGTCTATGACTGGTCCACACTGAGATAAGGGGATTGCAAAAAATAAGGGAAGCAATGCACTGATTTACACTCTGTGACTGATTAATGACTATCAGCTCACATGCCAGTTTTAGTCTGTGAATTATGCTTTGAGTAGTACAGCTCTAACTGAAAGAAGAATTACTCCCCAAATGTTTGGTTTTCTCTGTACCTATGAATGGCATTAGTAAATATTGTGCTGTGACTTTCACAGCCAAATTTACTTCACTGCTCTTCCATTTTTTTTCTTAACAAAATAAGTACCCAAGAGATTGGCCCTTTGAAAATAAAGCACATATACCCAGTCTGCAAGTATGAGCGTGATATACTTACTCTGCAGGTTTACATGACTTTGTTGGGAGAGAGTGCAGAAGAGGTGTCCTTTCAACCTGGTGAGTCTTTTTGTTTAATAATTCAGGAGAGTTGGTAGGATCTATGTTCATCTCTGTCTGCGAGAATCACACCCTTAAAGGATAATTACATCCCTACTCATTCATGGGTTTCAGTTATTCCTGGCCACTACTAAGATAATTGGTTCAAGAATTCGTTTATGGGTTTAATCACTGAATGCACCATGGTAATCATATCCTGTTTTTGTTGTTTTTTTTCCCCCAAACTGGAGAAAATGACAATACTAGAAATAAAAAGATGCAGGACAGCATGATGCCATGATTCATCATACTCAATGTGAATTGATTTTCAGAACAAATGACAAATTTGGATATGGTCCTTCGAAAAACATATTCTGTAATTCACAGTCTTATCTGATAGTTAATTCTAACCACGAGAAAAATTACCATCAAATCAACAGGGTTAAACATAACACCAGCGGTCACCAACTGACTTCATTTCTCACTTTATAAATCAGCCTGTACATCAGTTATGCTGAAAGAAATTATGAACTCTGTCTTAAAGGTCTCTAGAGGAAGAGGTGATGCCGCAGTCGCTGGGACAGGTAACCTATTTGCAGGCACCCTAAAGGAAACCCTAACTCCGTCAACATCCCCTCCAGATTGGTTATCTTCTTTCCGTTCAGAATGCTTGAGCATTATTGGTAGCAGCCAAGATTCTAAGCACACTGAATATATTAAATCGTTTAATCGTCACACACACCCTAACAGGATTGAATGCGCTCTCCACCATTCTTAAAAAAAGTTACTTTTGTGTGTGAGTGTTACAAAAGTTGAAAATGTTTTTTTGCAGAACATTTAGAAAACAGATATGAACAATGATGATGAACTATATATCATATGATGGGAAATTTAAAAAACGAATATAAATTTTCAATCAGTATTTGACAGGACACATTTTTAGATTAAGCCTTGAGTGTTTTAGATGAAAAAGACTGTATCAGAGCAACTGATGTAAATACAATGTCCAGATCCATCGGGAAATACCCTAAGACTGGTGTTCACTACTACACGAAAATCTTAATTTAAGCTAATAAAAAATTTTTTCAGATTACTGGATTTATTTTTTACTTGTTTTTCTTTTAAAAAATCTAGATATAATTGATCTTCTTTTAGTTTACCTAGGTAAGTGCTATGTCAGAATTTTACAAGGTACATGATTGTCCATTTTGGATAATCTTCCTTGCCTGAAGAAAATGCTATCTTGTTGATATGTCTCGATATTAAGGGGCAATTTTAACTTTATGATTTTCATGGCAGCAGTTGAAGACTTAGGTAATATTTCCTTAGAATGGTCAAAAGCGTTCTTGCTGGTTGTTTTTTGATACTGAAGCTTTTATATATGTTTTTATAAAAAGGAGTCAAATATATGGTGACAGAAGGAAATTTAACTTGGGGTGGTGAACATATAATGCAATATGCAAATGATGTATCATTGAATTGTATACTTGAAACCTATAAGATTTTATTAACCGATGTCACCCCAGTAAATTTAATAAAAATAAAAATTAAATAATGCAAAAAAAGAGATCTCTCTCAAAACTACAGTAATTTGGTATCAGTAATCTAAAGTAACACCTCATTAATTTGCTTGTTTCGTCGGAGTGCTTCTTGTCTTTACTGACCTCCGACTCCATCTTTACTCATTCTGCTTTTTAATAAAGAATGTACAATTTATACATGGCTTGGAGCAGAAGAATGGGCTTGGTACATCACAGAATTAAGTGACACAGTCCACTTAAAAAATATCTCTAAGCTGCAAAGTCAAGTGAAACTTGGAACTGCTGTAGGTCAAAACATTGCTAACAAATTATCCCAGTACAATTTAGCTTATGTTTTTTTTGAAATTATACAAAGTGTCTGATGACTCATGTAACTTGTACCATAGATGTGTTTTGCTGTTGTACAATCCTTTTAGTCCAAGTACCCCCTGGGGAACAAAGTGTTACAGAGGCAGTTATGGTTTCAATTTCCCTCTATAATTTGCTTTCATTTGAAAACCAGCTAAAGGAGGGAAAATGGACTGAGCAACTCCTGACATTATCAGGGCTTCAGGATACTAAATATCCACTCTCCTTGTATCAGGGAAGGGAGTCCTCCCTATGACTACAAATAACTTGAAGAAACCAAGAAGCATGAAGATGTTGCTTAGGAAATGTTATTGTTTAATCAATAGTAATTAATTAGCCATAACCAAATACTATGTACTTAAAATATTTTTAAAGTTTTTAAAATATTACACATGTAATGTCTTATTTGAGTACAAATTTTGGGTTGGTGTCATTCAACAGTGAATATTTTTATGGTAAGTTCATGCTATCTACAGGTGGATAACTGCACTTTAGGTTATGCTGATGTGATCTGATTCTTCCTATACTTCTGAAACTCACTGTTTTTCAGGGGTGTCTTCTCACTAGTACCAGGATAGTGATCCTTTTACAAAGTCAATGCAGCATTTATGCCTCTAGTATTAGTTTCATTCATCTTTCTCTTTCCATGAGGAAAGCTCACTTTATCTTCCATAAATTCCTTAGCTACCAGGAAAGGGACCCAACTCCTGATTATGATCATTCCTTGCCTTTCTCCAAGAAGGAGGAGCCAACAAAGGGACACAGGGTAGGGACTCTGGAACACACTTACCAAAGGATAAATTACGGGCAGGATAAATGGTGCGTGTACTTTACAGAATCTCCCACAGAGATAGGGAGAACAGAGAGGCACCCCAAAAGGCACCTACTCAACAGTCTTGATTTGGTAGATAAGGGGATACATATACAACAAATTTCCTCCTATAGCTTTCTGGAGACTCACAACGATCTAGTGAAAAGATCAACTGTCTTGAGCCAGAAGCCTTGGACTTCAGCCCTAACCTATACAAAATCACTGGGTAACTTTTGACAAGTCACTTGAATTTACTGAGCCTTGGTTTCCCCATTTGTGAAATACGGAGAAAATCCTCTAGCACCTACATAGCTGTTCTCGGGCCCAAATCTCACGATGTGTATGAAAATGCATCTTATGGTATGATTACATTATATGTGGTATCATCAGGGGATCTGAGGTTTTCTGTGTGTACATCCATGACTTAAAGTAGGTATATGCTGAACTATCTAAGTGTTATGCAATAAAGATAAGCTGATGATTAAAAAAAAACATCCACATCAGATTGGGAACAACTTCTAGTCCCCCTGCTTCTCTCTACCTAATTTTGATGTTATCAGCATAGCACTTTTTGAAGATCAAAGGTAGAAAATTCAGAGTACCAAACACTTTTAGGAAGGCTGGTTCCATACAGTAGGAAGTAGATGAGTTTCGATTTAATAATTTTAATCTTTTGTTGCATTTTTTTCTTGTAGCTCTTTGAGATATTTTTAGTATATCGAGAACTTAGAAATCACATAAGCAGTCAATGGGTGACGGACAGAGGTCTCAGAATAATTCTCTGGTTCTCGTCCCTTCTTTTGCCTTCACCTACACACGGGCTTATATCTTCAGCAAAGGTAAATAGCTTCCCTGAGGTAGATCATTCAATTTTGTTATCAATTTAACCTCTATAACACATTTTTGAATCAGGATGTTCGCATTTTTAATTTTTAATCTTTTTAATCGTTACCACATTCAAAAATAAGTATCATTTTGTAGTTACATAATCTTCATAAAAAAAATGAAATGAGATAAACATTTATCTCCTTAAAATAACAGTTTTAATAACAGTGCAAAATCTCAGATGTGTCCATTAAGAGTTTAATATTGGGTGTGTTTTTGCAGGAATTTCGAAAAGAGTCATCATATTTGTTAAGATGATGCATATCATGGTTATTAATACCTCATGGATATGCTGTTTATTCGGGGGTTTGGATTCCTATGTTCTCCTTAATATATCTGCAATGGAGTAGAAAATCAATGAGAAAAATATCATCTTTTAAATTACACTATCATCCTATTAGAACTTTTTTTTCCCATCATTTTTAATGTGGGGGAAACAAATTTGAAATTTGCCGTTTTAATCATTTTTCCGTGCACAGTTCAGTAGTGTTCATTTCATTTACGTGGAGTCACTCTCACCACATGCCATCTCCAGAACTCTTGTCATCTCGGAAACCCACACTTCTGTGCCCATCAAGTAACTCTCCCCCCGCCCCCTCCTTCCGGCCCTTGGCAACGACCATTCTACTTTCTGCTTACATGAATTTGACTACTAACAATCGTCATACTTTTTAGAAAAATAACTTAAAGAATTTGGGGAAAACAGAAATTCAAGTGACTTATTTTCTGAGGGTAGACAATATTTATGAAATTCCATTTTGTTCAATCACCAGCAAATTATGAAGAAGTCCTGAGTAGCAGACAGAGAAAATCATTATGTTTCATAATGAAATAATTTTTGATATGAAAGAGTCTGTTAAAAGAAATTTAAAGGGATATAACTTGGCCACCATGTGATAGATATTTAAATTTAAAAAAAGAGAAGTAGCAAAAAGAATACAGCATGAATAAAACAGGAGAAATGTTTCTGAAATAGTATTACATTGACAATTTAAAATATTTCTACTTTGTGTTCTGGAAAATGCTATAATTTAATAAATGATTTTGACATTGAATAACATGTATTTACTCTAAGAAAATCTATCCACTTAATTGAATTTGTAGTACAACAGACTTTTGAATTATGCACACTATTTTATAGAGATACAGAATTGAATTTAAAACTACTCCAAATGATTCTCTGAAATAAGTATTTTAAGAGGAAGAATATCAAACTGGTTACCAGAATACCATTCCTCCAACTTTACTGATAGATTATGAAAAATGATCTAATTATATATATTATTCATATTTGTTGAGTTGTGAAATGGATGCATAACTCTTCAAATGGGAAGGCATTTGATTTTTTAGATTCTATAAGAAATATTGATACGTTGGTTTGCAAATAACTACAATCAATATTTAGGATACAAACTGTTTTCAAAATTTGAATATATCAGCTTCGGTTCTCTAAAACAGGGGTCCCAAACCCCTGGGCTGCAGACCAGTACCGGTCTGTGGCCTGTTAGGAACCGGGCCACACACCAGGAAGTGAGTGGCAGGCCAGCCTGCGAAGCTTCATCTGTATTCACAGCCGCTCCCCAGCACCAGCATCACCGCCTCAGCTCCACCTCAGATCATCAGACATTAGATTCTCATAGGAGCACTGGTCCCTGATGCCAAAAAGGTTGGGGACTACTGCTCTAAAGCATATGATTTGTCTTATAGTCATCCACCTAATACTTTTTAGACATCTGTCTATGTCCTAAACAAATGCTATCTAAGATATGTGAGGGAAAATAGCACAGAGCCTTCAAAGAGCTAAGTCCTGTGGATAGATACTTCGTAATGCTATGAGACAAGGGATGTGATCGAGGTGTGCACAGTTTTATTGAAACACAGAAGAGAATGCTGGAGTGGCTTTCAAAAGGAGTGGCCTTTCATTTGCATGTTAATCATAAGGGAAAGAAGACTGACTAACAGGCCTGCCAGGGGGAGAAACATCATCTGGAACACAGCATCAGGTTAGGAAAGGCCATATAGCGTTAGGGAGGAGTGACTTCAATGAGGCTGAAGTCTGGCTCTGTCCCTTACCTGCTGTGTGATATAGAAATTCTATTAGCCTCTCTGGGCTGTTTCTTTATTTGGAAAAAAAAAAATGTGGATGATAAGACTTACCTCACTATCTTACTGTGAGGATTTTGTGATGCATGTAAAATGCTTGGCAAAGTGTTTGCACCCCCCCACCACCACCACACACACACGCACACATGCACGCACGCACACTTAAACGCTCAATAAGCCTGGGCCGCTGCTAACTGGAGATCCTGCGTGGCAACTTGAGTTCATTTCCTTATCACATTAAGTCAGCCATTTAATCTCATTTGGTTTCCTCTTTCATATAACAGGAGGATCGAACTAGACGATGATATCAAGTCTCTTCCAGCTCCCAGATTATTGTAGCTATACAGCTACTAATTAATATTAGTTCCTAAAATTTAGGAATATTTTTCTCCTATAAGGAAAATGTCCTTATAGGAAAATTACAAAATTGTGACATGTTGAATCTGATGAATAAAAGTTATAGAACACACCTTCATGTCTTCAGGTCGAATGATTCATTTAAAACTGAAAAGCCCTGACTTTCATGTTTATGTCAGATAAATTAACTTTTTTGCAGGATTTCTGAAAGATGATAGAAAACATCTGAAAAACATGGCCAAAGGAAGAGACTGCCCCTTCTTCATAACAGGGCCTCTTCCTCTAAATATAACATTGGCAATAGGGGAATCATCTAGAACCTGTTTGTTTTGTTGCTGCTTCAACTTAGTATCTTGTTGGATTGTAACTTAAGAATAAAATGTAATAGCTTAATGGGCACTTTGACTTATTTGTTCCTTGACAAATCATGGAAAAAGCAATGAACTAGTCAGTTGTTATTCATGGCTTTTGATAAAATATGTATTGTAGCTACATGAGAGAATGGTCAAATATTTCTTAAGAGCAAAGAGAGGCAAGGACAAATGACCTGTTCATTTCAAATATTTTTTCTTCTTTAACAAATGTTTACTGAACATCTATTAGGTACTTAGTAAAGTTTAGATGGTAGCAATCCAGAGATGGATTTTTTAAAAAGCTTCAGCACCCAGGAGTGAAAAGACATCAAATGGATGAAGGACAGCGAAGTAATGGAGTTTAGGTCCCTGTGTGGCCAAAGTCTGGGAGGAGGATGAGCTAACGATACTGGCAGAGAGGTCAGGGAACGGGATGCCCAATACTGAGATTAGAGACGCGCCGCAGGATGTAAGGAGGCCGGTCATGAGAGTGAGCGTCTAGCACAGGATGGAGGACAAGATCCCTGGGAAAGGGTTGGTCAAGGGACGCGAAGATGAATCTCTAAAATTATTAAGAATAGGAATAAGGTTGTGAGAGAAACAATATGCCGAGAGCAAACACTGGTGAGAAATGACAGAGAGTGACACAGGAGGTAAGTAGCGGTACGATGTTCCAATTTGGAGATTTTTACAGAGGAGGGAGAGAGATTGGTCCGGAAGCGTCAATGGTAGGCAAGATGAAGTACCTCGAACTAATGTCCCTAGGAATAATTATCAGGAGGTGCACGGAGGAAGCGTAAGAGAAAGAAGAGGCCAAAATATCAGAGGGGGAGATTCTTGGGGTCACTGTTAGGTGACCATTCCGATTGGCGTGGCGTTGTCCATCTTCACGTCTCTTAGCTCAAGGCAAATGTTTCCCGTGTCCCTTTCACTTTCTACAGTGACACTGACTTGGATGATAAATTGTATGATCACGCTTGACGTCGGGATTGCAGAATGAAAATGAACACAGGCGTAATAAACACGCACACGTGGCATTTAGGCGAAATGAAAGTTTAACCCACTTGCTCCCTTGTACGCACTTCTTAAAGGAAGCAACGACGTCATACTTTTCCTTCTCCTTTTCTTCTAGCAGAGTTTAGTGAAAAGTGACTTTGTCTCTTTATTTTTAATATATAATATTTGTTGATTTTAAATTTAGGTACTTCCAGAACTTATCATTAATCTTTTAAAAAAGTGATTGAATGGAGAAGATTTGGACTAAATTTTGAATACCTCTGGGGGGGAAAAAAAAGAATTTGGATAAAGTACAACCTTGACTTAATTTGAATTATTTTTTCCACACTGCTATTGTTAGGAAAGCATAACTATGAGAAAAAGCTCTTTTCTAGAATTTATTCATAAATTAAAAAGGATAGCTGTATCCAGACTAGAGGAAGTAGGCACCCTGCCTCTACCGAGTTCCTCTCTAGCTGGAATCCACGTGACTTTGTATATCGTGAATGGCTTTGTGAAGAACAATAAAAAAGAGTTTGAGAGGAAAAAAAGAGGTTGGGCTTTTCAATCAGTAGTTCTGTACTGACTGAATTCTATACTGATTGGGTTGCACCATTCATTACTTCAATAACCGTAAGCATATTACTCAAGTTCTCTACACTTCAGCATCCTTATCTATACAATTACTACTCCACAAAGGCAATCACACTTCTTAGAGTGGTGGTGAGAATTAAATGAGAAAATATGTATAAAAGGAGTTATAGTGCTTGATGGTTCCTCAGACACAACCTTGCTGCTTCACTTTCAGCTTTTTCTCTATCGTTGTTTAAGTGAGAAACTAGTTTTAATAATATTTTCAAGCTGCTACAAGTTCCCAAATCAGAGACTGTATTCAGCTCATTCTCCCTGATGTGGCAAAAAAAAAAAAAAAAAAAAAAAAAAAAAGTAAATCAATACATTGTCAATTTGACAGGAATTTGCCCCAAGAAATTAAGACTTGTCGAGCCTTAATTAACCTGGCAGATCATTTACCTAGCAGCTCCATTCCTTGGGTGTTCTGATTAATCAAAATGTTATTTGAGAGTAATATGAGACAATTTATGTATTCAAAGATGAAATGCTTTTGTTTATGTGTCAAACATGGCAACATTTTTCTCGTAGACATTATATATTTTTTGTGTAAGAGGCAATAATAAGCTCCTATATGTCACAGTTTATCTGTTCTTTCTTTCGAAAATTTGTTAGTTCTCCTACATACTCGTTTATATTCAGATGTAATTCTTCGTGAGAGGACGGTCAATCTTGCACTAGAATACTGGAATTAGAATTCAGATAGCAAAAGGAATGGAAATAATAGTTTAAGTACTGATATATACCAGACATTATTGCTAGATGTTTTAATTTACTGATTTTATTCCTTAGACTTCTATCAGGTAAATAAATATCCCTTCGACTTTACAAATGAAAACTTGAGCTTCAAAACCTTTAAGCACTTTGCCCATATTCTAACACTGGAATTAAGATTTGAATCTAGTCTTACGGATTTCAAAATCCATGCCCATTCTATGATAGACACTTATCAGTGACAATACTGTAGACTATTGATTGAAAAGTACCAGCAGATGTAATTTCTATATATAGCAGAAAATGAAAATGGAGATGGGTAGGATTGACCTTAGTTAACAATATACACAAACCATTGGTGAATATTTACGGTGGGTGGTTATGAAGTGGTAACTACCAACAAGATGACGAACTCACTGTCTGGCATTTCATCAATGCTGTGACCTGCCTTTGTAGTTGGAAGGCAGTCTGCTCCTTCACAGCCTTTTACTAAGGGAAGGGATAGGCTTTGTCACTCGACTCCTTCAGTAAGTCCTAAAAGTGGTCACCAAGTGATGCTTTGAAAATCCGATGGGGCACCAGGAGGGAGAATAGGAAATGTAACATGCCAGAGACACACTTTGTCTCTGGTTTTCTCTACGGGGAAAAATTGGCAAAACTCACACATCTTCCAAGTTAAGTAAAATTAGAAACACACACACACACACACACACACACACACACAAATATGCGAACACACAGAAAGACTAGTTCTATAGTTGTTACATTCCTAGAGATTTGATTCAGGCTATGAAGGAGTAGGATAATTAACTGGAACTCTTTATTTGATATAAATTTTTAGTCTTTCCTAGTCAAAGAAAAAATGTTTTTAAGTTCCATACTGAAGTCACATACACATTACTCTGTAACCTATTTCCATATTTTATTTTGGATGGAAGCATACCCAAATGGAAGCTAAAGTTCTTATTTTTTTAATGTTCAGATCAAAGGGGAAAAAGAATCAAAGAATCGGTTGGCATATGCTCATGAGTTAAAAGGGTTTCCTGCGTGTCAATCTGGTTAATAAATTCTTCAGAGAAGGGGAAAATGAGGGTAGCTGAATTATATAAGCCTTGCAGCTAGATGAACTGAATCACATCCCCCTTAGTCTAAGAAATGTAGATATAGAATGCAATATATACTTGAGTCATAGACTGTCCAGAACCCACTAAGCACATAAAAACAGGGAGGACAGACAACTATCCGAGGTTCAGGGATGGTTCATTGAGCCTCTTTAGCCTGTCCCACTCCTGTGGCTGTAAAAGAGACATTGTCACAGACAGTGGTAGTCCTCAGAGTTCCTCAGGCCCTCTGTGCATCTCGAGGAATCCAATCACAGTTGCCAACTGAGGGCTGGCCTATGTGAATGGATCCAAAAACATTTATTTTTCTGAAATTACTTTCTTTTAAATGCTAATATGGGTTAAGCCCAAAACATTTTGGTGTCTTCCTCAAATAAAAGAAAAATACAAGGCAAACATTAGGCCTTCTATTTTCATTGTATGCGTGTCTTGTTTCATGCATTCTATCTTAAAATATTTAATTTTAGCCGTGGCCCTGCTACTCAGTAGCTGGCTCTTGGTAGAATCTCAACCATAATTGCCAAATGAATAAAATGAATCGTGCAATGAGCTTTCTCTATTGAAATTCATTATGGAAGCTAACTACATCCATTTCAGAATTTTTATAGTTCAATGAACAAAGAATAGGGCTAATGTGCATAGAATTTTTTACAATAACCCATAGAGCACTGTTCAGTTATTTTTTCTTCCAAATCTTCTAACCGAACCAGGAAACTACAACACACTACAGGACATATAGGCGACTATAACGTTTGAATAATGACCTACTGCTAGGTTATAACACTGCATTAATAGTTTCATTTTCATTCAAAAGTGTTTAAGGAATAATAGGCTGAAATGTTCCATTTCCTTATGATGACTTCTTTAGTAGTAACTTTTTTATTCCCTTCGTGTTCATATTTTATTTTAAATGGGCCATAAAATCCACCCCCCCCCCCCATTGATGGAGGGGGTGATAGAAATGTTTCCGTGCCTTCTACAAAATGCAGGGTAAGGAACGCTTCTTCGAGCTGCTGGTTTCTGCCACAGCCCACTGGCTCCTCCGAGATGAGAGCCACGTGACCTCTGGAGTGCAGCTACTACCCCTTTCTCCTAGCAACCATACTCTGCTAAAGTGTGGTTGCTGTGGTTGCCAGGATATTCTTCTATTCTTGTCCTCCATGACCAAACCAAAGAGAAGAGAAAGTTTCAACTAAACCAGATTGAAGACACAGGGAGAGGGACCGAGAAAAACAAAGTACCCTCCTCTTTAATGAGGAAATACATGGAGAAAATTACTTCATGGTTAATGCTTTAACAAAATGTGTAATTTTTCTTTTGGGTAAAATCAGAAAAACAAAATAATGGCTCTAAAACATTTTAAGACGATGTTCACCGCTTTATCATTATTCACTGAAAGCTACTTTTCCCCAATAGAGGAAGGGAAGAAAATATTTTTAAATTGTCAGAGTGACCTGAAAGATGCTGAACTGTAATTACCATCCTGTTTTACATATAAAAGTTTTGAAGTAGATACCACATTTCACTGAACCGAAATATCATTAATTATAAAGCGCATAGTGATTTCTGAAATGGTAAAATGCGTATCTTAGAAGTGTTGAAACATGGCATACTGTATTACCTCACCCAGTATTTCAATCAATTCTGAGATAAAATTTCTTCCTTCTTTATAGTAAAAGAGGTAAATTAATCCTCTCAGAGTCTTACGGCTAACAAGCAGTAGAGACAGAACTCAAATCCATATCTGTTTGACTACTGTGTTTAACACTTCATTATGTCATGTTGCTTCTTCAGCCACTTATACAGATAACACAAAAAAATACTTACCAACTAACATGCTTACGGAACTTTATAGTTGAAGTGTTTACCATATTCCTAGTAATTCACTAGGTATCATCAGCCCTGTTTTACTAATGAGAAAAACTAGACCCAGGAAGATGTAATGACTCACTCGAGGTCACATAATTAGAACGTGGCAGAGCCGAGAGTGAAACCCAAGATAAATGACTCTTAATCCAAACAATGTTTGACCAAAGTCAGACATTAACCAACTACCAGGCTTGAAATTAGATCATGGACATAAAGATTATCCAAAGAGAAATATATTCGTTGGATATATAAGGAGAGATGTTACACATCAGAAGGATTCATTGATTTATTCAACAAATATTTATTGAATGGCTACTTTGAGCTAGGCTCTGTTTGAGTATCTGGGATACTGTAGTGGATAAAAGACATAAAAAGCACATGGAACTTCTAAGTGCTAGAGAGAGAAACAAGGTTGAGGATGGGAAGGGAGGGGGAGCTTATATTTTAAATTATGGTTAAGGAAGGTGTCCCTGCAAAGGTGTGACATTTGAGCAAAGATAAAGGCGATAGGGAAGTAAGCCACGTAGATATCTGTGGGAAGAACATTCCAGTCAAAAGGAACAAAAGGTCTGAGTTGGGAAAGTCCTGGCCCATTGCATGAGCAGCTACGAGGCCATCTGGTGGGACATGATCACAAGGGGCAGAGTGGAAGGTGATGAGTTCAGGGAGCTACTGGGGGCAGGGGGCGAGGGGTGGGGCGTGGACAGGTCACGTAGGGCCTTGTAGGCCAAAGTAAAGACTTTCGGATTTACTCAGAGCCAAGTGATAACTTTGGGCAGAGCAGCCTCATGGAATTTGGAATCTGGTCAACTTCAATAAACCTGTCCTGGACATTCCAAGTATGTCTGCGCCATCGGTCCAATTTAATTCGGGTTAGGCTGACAGACAGACATTGCTCTGTGTCTACCTTGTTACTATGCTATAAAACATGGCCTACCTAGAGAATGCTGACGGTTCATCTTCCAGCTTCACAGACAATAAATAGACATGTATTGGAGACCGATTATCTGTGCTAGGCATTTTAAGAAAAGTCCTCCTGATTTGTCCTCCCCAATACCCCCACCACCCAAATTACCGCCAGTTCTCAATAAGCTTCTAAATTGTTTGTGAGATCATTAAAGTCTGTACCAAGTGTTCACTTGAGGAGTGGAATTATGCCACGGGTAGCCAGAGATGATTTTATTAACAGCACTATGTAAGGTGAGGTGTTCCAAGTGGATAAAGGCAGGTAAAACGTTCCACCCAGAGGGAGCGGCATGATCAAAATCATGGAGATTTATTGGCCATTTTTTTAAAGGATAAATTCACATTCACTCAATGTGGCTTTGGCATAAGGTGCCTGAGAACAGCACTAGGAGACGGACGGGCAGGAGGAATCAGGGAAAGAGCCATGGTAAGTGTTTAGATTTTATCTGTGGGCGATGGGGAGACAGTGCAAGCTTTCTAAGTATAAGGCAGCATCCAGAGTCACATGTTTGGTCATTCTGGTGTCGGTGTGAAGGACAGGTGGGGTGAAGTGAGAATGGAGGCTGTCGTAATAGTCCAGGCAAGAAGACGATGGTGAACTGGCAGAGCAGAAAGAGAAAAATGGGGCAGAGATAAGAAGCACCCCAGAAGTAGACTAAGCCTAGGTTAGGGATAGATTAGATATGAGCAGGGTGTGAGTGACAGGGGGTCAAGGTTGCCTGCATGGGTGACTGTGTAGATGCCACCCTCTAATAAGAATAAGGGGGGTGGGGGGAAGAGTTTGCTCATGAAGAAGACACAACACAAGTGTCAATGTTATGAGGCAGGCAATTTCAGAGAAGGGAGGGGTCAGGAGGAGGTAGCCAGATAAAGATTCCTGAAGGCCTTAGGACTTTAATCTTAGAGCTACAAGAAGGTCAGGATTTAGAAAACAAAGGGAAGGGAAACAAATACAGCATCCCAGGCAGAAAACAGCCCGAGTAAAGGCAGAGAAGAGCCAGAATGAAAACCATTTTCTGGGGGTATGTATATTGGTCTTTGCGAGTAGGAGCGTGGTGGAAGAAAGGGGACAAAGAGGTTGGTCCTTGAATGATATGGAGTCTGTACCCGAAATCTTCATTTCAGAAAGCGAGAATTCACCATTTTGTAAGGCATCCAGGTCCACTGTTGATCGGCAACCCTAGATGACTGGTGGTAGTCACCATAAACGTCCTGATGATGCTGATGGTGATCTTATATGCATATTATCATCCTTTGTCATGCTAGGATTCAGGATGCACTAAGCAGCTTTATAGCTATAGCTAGAACTCAGTTCTCCTCAATCCTACATCAAGATTAAAGAGACATTTTAGTAGCTTGGTATTTATACCTACTGTGCCACGCTCTCTCCAAACACCTAATAGTATATTTGAAGTGTCAAAAAACAAGATCGACACAAGCTTAGCACTTTATTTAAACTTATTTCATTTCACCATTAAGCCTTTAATTAAACTAATTAACTCCATAATGGGGTTTTCATATCGTTTGTATAAAACAATTGTAAGTACAAAGTAAACTGTCTATACTGTATTTTCTATCATATCAGGCACTATGATAACCAAATTTTAACTCCATCCAAATAATAATCTTTAAAAACTAATAGTTAAAAGTCTCGGCTGTAAAAATATCACTCTCCTTCTTCAGCTTGAAATTATTACAAGCGATGGTGGAAGACCTGTAATGTCTTCTCAAGTCTATCACGGCGAAAACAAACACACAAACAAACTAGAGCATTATCCACAAGTACTTATTTTCCTGAAACACACTCAGATGTCTCCCCTTCATTTCCCCTTGGCAACAGTCGAATCCCTAACAGCTCTTGGTAATTCATCATTTCTTGCTTCAGTGCTATCCTTGAAAACAAAGCCATCCTGCGATTCTGTGTGTGTCATTATGAACCAAGACAAATCCCAGGTAAAAAGGGGAGCTCGGATGGCTCCAAATGAGTTCTTTCGGGAAATACTGCTTCTCCTATAATATAATTGGAAACTTCGAGCACATGTCAGTTATAGGGCAAGCTGCTGAACACCTGTAAAAAAAAAGCACCACGTCCTGCCTTCTTCTCTTGTAATTTTAAGCTGCCTCTGCCTCTTCTCTTTTACAGCTTTATTCATTTTTATTCATTTCACTCCCGTTCCAGCTCTGCACATTATACGGCTTCCATGCATAATTTTTCCAAGAGCTCAGAGAAAATGAAATTGCATTCCTACCTTATTGCCCAAATATGTATTTCAGGAACACATTCCTTTTGGTTTTCTACCTCTGTTAAATGTGATCCCAATTTTCTGATGTATCTTGGTATTCTCCTACTTCAGTTAATTCTGCTCTAAATTCTCAGAAATGTACTTCAGAGCCTAGAACACCAGGAAGAAAGTCTGGCAGGCAAGTGCATGCAACGGCTAAGGGATGAAGTTAAAACGGGCTCTCGTTCTGGGAAATTCCTGGAAGGAAGTCAGATTTCTGGCCTGAGAAAAATGAGCTAATTTCTCCCCCTTGTGCCCAGGACTTCAGATGCTATATATATATTTAATAGCCTGCTTTAAGAAGGACCCCGCATGCTTTATAAAGGATTCCCTCTATGAATCAATTTACAAAATCAAGGGTCAAACATGTATGCCTCGTGGAAGCAGGCCATTTTTGTCTGTTTCTAACTCTTATAAATCTGAATCTTCCAGAATAGTGCATGGCACATAATAGGTGCTCAATAAGTATTTGTTAAAAGAGAAATTTCACAGGATGAGCCATACGCAGAAATTCTGTCTCAGACATTCAGCAAAAAATCCCTTTCACTTAACAGTGTTTCCCCAAATCCTTTATTCATCATTCGCAGATTATTTCTATAAAAACCAAATGTAGTAGAACCTTAGAAACAAACGAACAACAACAAAACATCACAGATTGTGAATTTAGTTTTCGCTTTGTGGTCCGAAAGATCTGCAGTTAAACGCTGATCTCTTTCTTTCATTTTTATTATGTGAACTTCAATTTCCTGTTTAGCCCCTTATTTTGAATGACAGTTCACTGTTCTGTCTTCAAATGAGAAAATGAGCCTACATGAAAATCTACCTTATTTCATGTTGCGTTCCAAAGACTGCTTTCCCAGTGAGTTGTGAGGTGATTATTTCTCCTTTTGATGCTCATTTCTATTTTTTAAACTTGCATGCTGACCTGTTTGGGACTATGAACATTTGCTTTTGTTCATTACACAAAGGCAGCACTTACGAGAGTGGACGTTCTCCTGCAGAACAATTTTTCAAATTATATTTAGGAGATTTTTTCTTTACTTGTTTCTTTCACCAGACAAACATTTGGTCTGTTGGCTAAGTCATACAGTTAATATTACGATCAAAACTTCTCAATCAGCATACAAGGCAAAATAGATTATTTTCTTCTCAGCTGAAAATACTTTTTGTCATTTTGGATGCTTCCAGTAAAGTCATTCGAGAAAAACCAATTTGTAATATTTGTCCCACAATGTCTTTTTTCTGGCTATGAGTTAAAATACTAGTGATGAAAAGGTAGAAGAAAAAGAACTCATCATTTTTGTGGATTCTAAGATAATCTCAAGGTGCCCTTTGTGCTTATTATGTTACATGATTCTAAAACACCTTGCCCTCATTGCCTTGGGGAAATTCCACGATCTCTGAACTGCTCATTTGTACCCTGGAACCCTGGAGGCAAAGCCCAAATAAGGCCTAATTAATTAACATCTCTCCCGGGTACCAGTTCTAAGCTTAAGTAAGTGAATGAATGAATGAATGAATGATAAACATAACATGCTTTTCCCTAATCTTTGTTTTCATTTTGACATTTTAAATTTCTCAAGAATGAATAAATTGATGCTCCAGGAAACTCCATGGCATTTTTCCTGAATCTTCTATATTGATAATTTTGCTATTCACTGCCAACAAACTTAGTTCTCTCTACCAAAAATAAACGTTTACAACATTTTTTCTTTGTTCTGCTAGCCACCTGAGACTGCCATTACCTCTCTATTTACTTCTCACCTCTGCATAGTTCTTTCAAACAACTAGTCTACATCCAGGTGTTCTCTGGCTCACCTATTCTTCTGGCGCCAGCCTCACACCAGCCAGGTCCAAGTTTACGGTCCAGGACTAAAGGTCTTCTCCCAACTGTCTCCTCTGCATTTCTATTTGTCAGCAATTTGATTTGTATTTTAGACAATTTTGATGCATTTCTTACTGCCAACACATGCGCGCGCGCACACGCGCGCGCACACACACACACACACACGCACACACACGCTCTTTAACATAGTAGGAGTTTTATTGTCAGGTGCCAGGAGGGATCATAAAAGGAGCTGCACTTAATAGCTAATTACTTTTCGAAAGAGTACTGCAAGATATTCATAAGATATTTTTGAAAACTATTCTCCAAAATTTAAAGGGGTAATAGTAAACGATCTCATCCAAAGGGAGAGGAAAGGGAATTTGTCACAATGTAAGGTCCTCTGCTCTCTTCCCACTTTGGCTCCACCCTTTAGAAACCTGCTCAATGAATATTCATAAATTTACCATTCATATTAGTACCCCTGCTTCTTGTGAGTGGAAGGGAAAATGTACAGAGCATCTACACTCTTCTTCCAAACCCTGATGTTCTTAAAATTCTCAGTATGAAATCTGTCATTATCAGAATCATCAGCTGCTTCTCGGCTAACATTTTAGGGAGAACTTACTCCATTCTCCCTACTACCATGCATTCAGTTATCACATCGATAAGGAGCTGAGTTCCTCCTCGTACACAAAACATTCATCCCTTCAACATACTGAGCACCTGCTCTGTTCCCGGCCTTGTCCGGTGTACTAGTTAGTGTCCATTCTACCTTGTGGGAAGAGGGAGGCATGCCAAATAAAATCATTTTACAGAACAGTATCTCCCACCTAGGATGTCATCCTCTCTTCTGGGCTGCCTTCTATACTGATTTTTCAAGCTCAGGAGTACTCAGGTGTTCAACTAGTCTGAAATTATCACTGCCTTACTGGCTTTTACAGACTTCATTTTAACACTACATACTTGACCTTCAAATGCTTTAAAAAAAAAAAAAAGCAATTCGAAGCAAGCCTACATCTTCAGCGGGAAAACTGTTGGCCCCATTGTCTAACATGTCACTGTTTCTTATCTAAAAATCAAGGTATATATTCCATAGGATTCAGTGCCGAGAAATAAAAATTCTTCCGAAAACCTGGTTTCTTTCATTAATCAATGAGTTACAGGCAACTTGTTGTGTAAACTTTTTATTTTGGCTGCTGGGACCTCAGAGCTAAAATAAAGTGCTACTTTTACAACATGTTTTGTGGCCCCTTCGCCCCTCCCCCCATTTATTTCTCTTTATGGTTTCTTATCTTTATTTTATTTCATTTTCATTGCCCTGTGTGAAAAGTGCTTTTATTTAAGCTGCCTCAAACCTTTGGGAAATAGATGATGTATAAATCATTAATCACAAGTGTTTTCCAGACAATCACAAATAACTTCCTCATTGCAAAAAAGTAACATGTCGCCTTGGACCTATTCTTACTCTCTCTGCCACAAACAAAACTCAGCCGCTCTTCTTCCTTAAACCTGTCTCTCTTCTCCAGCATATTTTAGAAAATTAATGTATATATGAATAAAATTGGTTAAAAACAACTTTTCCTTGGTTTTACTGCATACTACAATATCTTCAGTCTCCTCTCGACACTTTTTTCATTTTGACCATCTCATAAGTATGTATATATGTATTTTAGTTTCCTTCTTTTCCCACATGCCCATTCAATGCAGTTCTAGTCTAGGATTCTTTTCCAAGCTTCACTGCAATCTACACTTTTTCCTTTGGCAATTACCCATTACTGTCACCTCTCAGTAAAAGATTTTCAAATTTTATTTCTAGCCCCAGCCTCTCTCCTGAGTTTGCATTCCAAATTCCCTGGAAGCCTTCGCACCTAAGAGTTAGAATGAGGCCTGAAGTTCTTTACCCTCCTAACCCTTAAAGATCCTGCAAAACATCTCTGTCAAGTGTTCGTCCACCGAGCATTTGACGGCAAACTTACCTGAAAGGCGGAAACCTTTCAGGGCAGCCCACCTAACTAGCCAGCGTTGACTGTTTAAAAGTTATGCCCAACAGAATGGCAAAATCCATCTCTGTGACAGGTGTCCACCACTTCTAATGCTGTTCTTAAGAGAAACAGTAAGAGCCAAGGTTCACTAAATGCCAAACGTGTGCCAGAAGCACACACGTCGCCTTGCGTGCTATACTATCGCCTTACGAGGCTGCCGAGGGTTTTATTATGCCCATTATATCATCGCCGCCATTTAAAATCAGTCTAATCATTATACATGACTCTTCTCCAAATGATCAAACGTTTATATTCTCTAGGGGGAACCACTCGATTCAAGGTGAAGGAAGTACAATTTTCTCCAGTCACTTTTCAAACGAATTACCATTTTTTGTTAACTTTACCATCTGCATGGCAAACTTCTAACCATGATGTCCAGAAGGAAAGAAATGCAAATAACATTCCAGTCGTTATTTGAATACGCAGAATAGAACAGAACTGTCATCAACTTCTTTCTGGATATGAAGTGCCTACAGTGAGTTAGCCTAAGACCATATCTGCTGCTCCCTACTGAATCGACCGGGCTTTTAATCCACGGCCTGCTGAACATCTGCTGGAACTCTGATGGACAGGTCAAACTACTTCCCAAAACTGAACTCAGCCTATTTCCTCCCTAACCTCTTCATCAGTTTGTTTTCTCAGGTCTTAATAGCATCTGTATTACCCGGACACACAGGCTCAAATTCTCCTTATGAGCTTGAAGGCCTCGTTTTACATCTTCTCGATCTCATTAGTGACCAAGTCCCGAAGGCTCCGAGTTGAACGTGTTCTCATGATGCCATCTTCCCACTGCCTTAGGCTGGGCCTTTTGCGGGTTCCCAGTTCAGGCGGTATCTTCTCTCACCTGGACCGCTGAAATCCTGTTCCTGCTTCCCTTTTCCTTCCTACCACACAGACCTGAGGAAGCCCTCCTTACACAGCACCATGCTGCTCTGCGACTATGAAGGACAATTCTAGCTTTTCATTTTGATATTAATGCCAGTATCTGTCTCCTTTCTGGCCTCATCTTCCCGTGACTTCCTGTACGTATTATATACTTCTGGAAAACAGTGCCGCAAAGTACTTTTTGAATTTTCCCAGTGCTGTGCGTGCCCTTCTTTATTTACATTGTCTTTGAGGCCAGAAGGCCTTTCTTTCAATAATTCGGAAAATGTCACAAGCTCTATGAAACTTTTGCCAGATCTGGCCATCTGAAATTTATCTGAAGATCCTGAGTTCTCACAGCCTTTTACTTCTCTCCTAGGATATATTAGTAATAGCAAATTACAAACATAGTTTCTTTCTTCAATTAGGACTTTAGGTTTCTTAAAGCCTTAGCTGCATCTCACTTAATTTTACTTTTCCCAGTTACAGAGTAGGATTCCAATTAGTTGCATTAATTATGAATAAGAAGGCAGGAAATGAAAGAGGTAAAACTGATGACGAACCTGAAGAAAACTGGGAAATCTAATGCGAACGCTTGGAAAATCGAACTCATTCAGGCCGTATTCACAGATACACCACTCTCCCTTTCCATTATTTCTGTCTGCACCTCATTTAATTTTTTTTTTTTTTGGATCATACCCTCTGAGCTCTGCTCTCAAGCACATGACCTTCTTCCTCCCTGAGGTCTGGCCAGACGAACTCTCCTGGGGCCCGTGGTGAGAGAGAGGCCAGCGCAGTGAGTGCCAACGCTGATTTTGGTTACAATCAGCAGCTTCACTGAGTAACTACTTTTAGTGATCCTACGAAGCCATAAATCCACATGCCCTTAAAAAATAATCTCAGTGACAATGAGCAGACAAGCTTCTCCAAGCATACGTACATGTCCCTCCCCAAAGTCTTAATAAATAGCTTAGACGTGAAGTCACTGAACTTCCCTCAATACTGCAAAGCCTGGCATGTGAACTTATTCATTGCTGGTGCGTTAAAGCAAAATGTAGACCTCTCTTTAAATCATGAAAATAAAATAGATTTTACATTAGATTAACTTAGGAGTAGTTATATATTTTTTTTAAAAATTTGGAGCAATTTTTTTTTATCAATGTGACTGAATCTCGGGATTGCCTATAAGAATTTTTAACTATTTACCATAATCTCTCTTCGAACGAGAAAAGTGCTTCACACCTTTTCCTTCCTGGAATTAACATTTATTTAAGGAAATTCTACCTCACGAAACACCATTTGCATTACTCAGATGTTCAGTCAATGAAATTACTGAATTACTGGGAAAAAATTATCTTCTTAAGATTAGGTCACATGAATTCATGAAAACTGGAAGTGGTTACATAATACCGCAGTTATATAACGTATTGAATGATATTCTGCTTTAAGGTAGAATGAGTTTGAAGCTAACAGTCTCGTGTCTCGAGTCCGGCCTGCCTGCGTTTTACCTGACTTCCCTTCCTACCTCCGTGGTAGCTTCCCTTGTGTTCTACAGTACATGTCTCTTCCTTCTGAACGCTTGGCTATGATTACACAAGCACCAGGTTAGTTGATTCTTGCTATTGACCATGACCAGAAAGGGAAAAGACACACATACACTCAGACACTGTTCACTATTAAATTTCAGAGACAATTCCAGGGTACAAGGATTTCTCTATCTCTTGGTTTTCAACATTACAAATGATATATAAATACATTCTTCAACTACATCCATCATTTATTTAAATATAGCTGGGTCATTAGACATTGGATTTATTGAAGGTAATGTAGTTTAAATATTTCTTCAACAGCAAAAATTCAGATTACTAGACATGGGCAGATAAAGAAAACATGGGCTCTACGAATGTGAATAAAAACTTTCAACATTATTTACTCATAATTTAGCAGAGATACGACAATCAGGCCAGTTTATTACCAACTACTAGAAGAGAATAAAACAGTAGGGGTTTTTTTTCTGTCAGATTTAACATTTGAGTTTCTGATGTCTTAAATTATAGGCAAAAAAAAAAAAAGTAACTATCTTAAAATTACATAAAATAACATGAACATCTATTTTCCATAAAGTGTTAGATATACAAAAGAACTGATACTCTTTCCTCCTCAGTTTATCTATTTAGAAATAATACTTATACTAATAATAAAAAGAGAGAAAGGGAAAAGTCAAGCTTCACAAGCACATCAGGTAGGGAAAATATAATACTCCAACTCACAGTGGAATATCTAATACTCCGATTTATAGTATTTAATGCTCTGATTCAAAATATAGCATTCGGTTAGTTTATAAATTTATAGTTTATAAATTTACAGTTTATAAATTATTTAGGTCATTATTTTGCTTTATAGCATGTCTATGGTTTAGCGCCCTCGTAAAAGATATTCGTTTTTCCTTTGCTTTTATCTACAGAGTCTTGATCATAGTAAACTCACAGGTCACAGGTAAAATGCTGTATGGTGGTTCCAAGTAGAAATAAATTGAGAAAGAAATAGGTTCAAACCTCCAATTAGCAGGTACAGTTACTTATTAACAGCCCAGCTAAAGGTTTAATGACACACAAGTTAAATTTAGTGGCTGAAATGAGAGTTCAGCTTACTTTCGAGTTAATTCATTCATAAAGTCAGTGCCTTTCATTATTGTATAAGGCAAAAGTAACTGTGTATTTACACCATTTTGTTAGAAAGAACTGAAGACTTTACCCTGATCTTACAAATGATATCAAATCTTCCTACATTAGGATAAACCTAGTAGCTGCTAGATTTAGAGATGACCCAAGTGATTTCAACAAGTAGGTGTTGAAAATGGTTTTCTTTCTCTGAAATAAAAAATAAAAATTATCTGAAAAGAGTATTCTGAATTTCTGGTCAATTTGCCATATTACAAAAAGGTTGTTATCAAAGAAGGAACTGCAATAGTATTGGGAGAAAACTTTGTAATATTTTTATTGCATGAAAATGTGGGTCCTGAGGAAGGGTGGGAGTATCAATCTCTGTCTCCCTTTGTTCACTTCCTGACCCAACATTTTAACATACCTTAAATTATATTACAACGATGACCCAAGGTACCCTTTAAGTAAGGGAGAGGAGAAAAGGCACAGTACAAATGAATGTATATACATTTTTTACTGCAATGAGGGAGAATGGGGAGTTGGGCTGGGTTCACCAAGATGGTTGAGTCTCTTCTGTTTTGTTGTTCTGGATGCGATGATGGTTGTTAAGTCATCCACCAGCATGGCCACTTCCCACTTTCCCTTCTCCTAATATGCGTTTCTCCTCAGCAGCTCTTGTTAGGGGTAGAGACCTTTTTTTGAGATCAATTAGCCTGAAAATGCTGAATGCTAAGGAGATCCCTGCATGCTACTTCCACATGATATTTAGTTATGACTTGTAAACTTAAAGTGACCAGTGCTCACCGGATAAAAGCAAAATAATAAGTCGAAGAAGCTTATACATGCACTCCTTGTGGAAGGAGGCCATATTTAATTGTTCGCACCCAAAAATCCTATCACAGAGCCTGGCAGATAGATGGTCAGAAATGTTTATGGATGAACGAACGTTTCTGTAACAGGTTGGTTAATAAGCTGGGTAGGAAAGGGAAACACGCCAAACACACAAGAGGGCAACTTCAACATCAATAAAAACCATTAGTTAGGACAAATATTGGCAAGAATTTAAAACCCCGTCCAACACTTATCATCTATCTACACAGTGCTTCTTGGATTTATTGAAATTATTTATATCGAGTACAGTACCTAACACTTGCACAGTTACTGATGATATATAAAGTATTTTTATATACAAAATTTCGCTGAATCCTTCAACAGTTTTGAAGTATGTACAATCAGTCTTCAATTTTACAGATAATAATACCAAGGTTCAACAATAATAAGGTTAAATCCCTGGTTATTTGAAACCCCAAATTGGGCTCTTCCTGCCAAATTACATTCTTTGCTTCTCAAGTCCCTTTCTTTCAAAGGCAATTTTCCACATGCTTTTTCACATCCTCTATATTAAATCATAGTTTGCATAGAGGAGACTTTCAAATAGTTGCTGATTTTGATTAATTGAAGTCTGAAAAAGTAGGAGAATTGCAGGAAACAAATGGAGGGTTGGGGTGGTATTCCTAGAACCAAACTTTAACTCATAAAATCTTTAGATTAGAAAGCCTTTCATACTATGCCAAAACGAGCCCATGCCTTTCATTGCGAGTAGAAATATATAGAGACAGTACTGTCAACTTTCACAAAAAAGTTTTCATTAGATTTAATTCACTGTGCCATTGGGAAGACCCAAGTTAATTGAGGAAATGAGATAAACATTTACCTGCTCATTTCATTTATGTCATATTTTCTCTTGGGCTGTATCTGTTTTATAGTTATGCCATAGCTCTTGAATTATAACCTTTGTATTTCAATAGCCAATCAGCAGTACGGTGAAAAGCCTGTGACCTAATACAAGGAAGTAAATATTTGCTTTGTGAAACACATTCATTGTCTATAATAAAATTATGTTTGTTGATAGAGATGTTTTTTTTAAAATCTCAGATACAAAGCTGAAGAAATTGAGAGATCTTAGGTGTTTATTACTTTTGCTAGAATGTTAAATATGAAGCATTTATATAATTTAATGAAAAGGCCTACACATACAGTGAATCAAAGAGCAAGAATTCAAGTCCAGTTCTATTTGAATGAGATTTTATGTTCCACCACAACTCACGGCTTCTCCTGTCGGGGCCTCCCACCATTATAAATTCCAGATTCACTGATTCTGAAGAATGGAGAGTTTTACATGTTTGATAAACTGGAACCAGCAATAATTATAAAATTTTACACTTTCTAGGAGTTCAATCTCTAAGGTACTTTAATAGCATTTTCAAGCTAAGTATTTAAGCTTTTGAAACCAAAACCATCAAAAGTCATAAACTCAGAAAGTCAAAATCAGGAGTTAACAAGAGCACTAAATCATGCGAAGCACTACGGATACAGAAGTCACTAAGGGACCAAGTTAGATTCTCACATTTTAAATATTTATTTTACCTAAAGCTTAGATATGACCTTTATCCACCATGTTTTTTGAATTCATCATAATTATTTCATTATGATGAAAAAATTTCAGTCAATGCCTTTTAAGACCTTCATCAACTTCCATATTTCCTTTCAAATACAGGTGTGCAGTCAAAAGCCAGGCATAAGGATGTACATTGGTTGACACAGTGAAATAGTGGAAATAAAATAAGCATCCAAAAATAAAAGAATAGCTAAATAAGGTGAATTGTTTTGCAGTCACCGAATTATATTAAAATACCAATTTTAATTTCTTGGGGAAAACCAGCAAAGTAATATCAATATTTTAAAAAGCAAGTTTGAAGTTCTAATTCTTAAAAAAAAAAAAAAAAAAAGTCCATTTATGCATAGAAAATGAACTGGTGATAAACTCCCCAGTATTTTCAAAAGCAGTTCTTTAGGCAGTGGGAAAATTATAAGTGCTCAGCCTGTGCTAGGCAAATGTTCAGCACTTTATAGACATTGTATTACATTTCTGCTTTCAGACATCTTAGGAGGTGGCTCTTTATCCCTGTTGTATATCCGAAGAAACTGAGGCTCTGAGCAGATAAGTAACCTGGTTGTGGTGAAATGCGGGGAGCCAGGGCACAAGCAAAGGTCAGCTTGACCCAAAGCTCATGTTCCTCAGACCCAGGCCTTCCCACAGGTAATTTACGCTTTCTGTTTTATACATTTTTATCAGTTCTAGGAGAACTAAAATGAGCATGTAGTGCTTTTACAATTTATAACAAATATAAATTTGTTAAAACAATTTATTTTTCTAACAAATCAATAGTATAAATGTTATACTACAAATATGCATATTCACAAACTGACATTTCTAAAAACTGCTGCCTCAAAAGACGTAGGACCACGAACGCGACCTTTAGTCTATTAAACCAGTGTATTCAGTAAAAGTATGAGCACTCTTAAAAAATGTAATCCTAAATCTTGGGAGACGTTTGTGAGCCATGTCCACTGTGCAAAATTTATTCATTTAAGAAATATTTAACCCCTGCCTTTTGCTATGTATTGTGTTAGGTGTTGGCACAATGGCGGGAGTCTAAATGATTTTCTTTGGGTATTAGGAAAGTCTTTGAGCGGTAAGAGGAGATGGGAAGAGACAGGGAAAGTAAGAGTACGTATTCGTCTCACACTGAAAGTCCTGGCCACCTACATCAAAGGAATGCTTTAATTTTTAGGCTTTCCATAAGAACTTATATTTCTGAGTATCCCAGACACCCCTCAGGAAATGTCATGCAATTTTAAGCCTCTACGATGCATTCACACTTAAATGCTAACTGTAGTAATCATGAAATAAATGCTTTTCGATGTCACATAGTGTTATTCGCATCCGCTGGGTGCTCAGTGGTCTTTGCATCTGCACTTCTGGGTGGTGGAATATCTTCACTGGTAAGTAAGCAGAGCTGGTCTATAGGAAAAAGAACTCTCAGCAGAAATACAACTGGATGGATTTCCATCCCTCTTGGCTCCATCTCTCTTTGTCCATGCCCACCTTCCACTCTTCCAGAAGAGCCCATATCTTTCAGCAAACTGACTTCTAACATGAAGGCCATTATTTCTACGACTGTAGATTACCAGGTAAATGCCTTCTTACCCTCTAGTCTATGTGTTAACCAGAATTGTTATTAATTCAGATTTAGATTTGGCTGTCACAATAAGATCAAATGGATAAGCAGAGAGAGAGAGAGAGAGAGAGAGAGAGAGAGAGAGAGAGAGAGAGTTCCCTTTTCTACAAAACCCTTGGCCCTAGTGGTAGGAAATGTTAAGGAATGTTATATTATTATTATTATTATTCAATTATTATTATTATTTATTTATACAAATGATAATGACATAGACTTTCAACATTATTAAATAAATTAGGACCCTCAAAGCAAAGAGCTATTTATTTTGAGAAGGAAAAGCTGAATGCCTTAAGAATGCAACAGGAGCAGCAAATGACCTCTCCTCGTTAATTTCCTTCTTGGCGACAAAATACCAAAGAATAGCTAAGGAACCAGATCAAAAAGGGTAGAAACTGGCACAACGCCTTATGTTGTTTGTTCTGTAAATCAAGTGGTTTTCATAATCTTTCAGACTACAAGTTCGGGATGAAGGATGAGAGCCCATGGTTCCGAGATCAGGTGTCGCTGCCATAGAGATTCATCTTATTTAATGATACCATCCAATGTTCTTATAGTAATAAACACGTGTTTTCTCATCTCCAAAATGTGGAAATAAACTACTCCCCATGGTTTCTCTAAACACAGTTTTTAAGACTATAAAAATAGTTGAATAAGTCTACTCTCCCCTGGGTGTACTAATTACTGTTTTAGTTAATGCTAACAGAAAAAATCGCTTGATAACAGTAACTTAACTGGAGGAGACCAAACCACCTTCTCATTAGATATTAGTGCTATAATGTATATTTCATGGATACCTGCTACTATTGCTACAAAGGGCTTTAGAAACAAATACAATTTAATTATAGTGTTTCACGGTTTTCGAAATTATTTAATACACATAGTGCCTAGTAGCTATGAAACCAAGAGGAAAACCTTATTTTCCATTACAAGAGTAAAAACTGTTTCTCATTTCTCCAATTATATGATTTTTCTGAAGGGTTCATCACCCGGAACACCAGTATGTATGAACGCCGGAAATGCACATGACAGCCAGTCTCAGAAATGCTTATTCTAGATGGGAACCAAACTATAAGATTTCTCTTTATTATTTGCGATAGCCATCCCATGACGGAAATAACCTCGCTGTAAGACAATTTTTAAAAAGTGAAACAGCTATGGGAAGCTTGCAAAGTTCTCTAGACAAACCTTCCAGTGACTCTTAACGAAGGAAACATTTCTCGAAGGGTCAGGGAGGTTAGGAAAACTATGCCAAGAGCCGAGGGCAGCCTTGCCAGGGAGAATAAGATTGTTCCAGGTGAGCCAGTGTCCCGGCTCCGGATGGAGGCGGAGGGCGCAGGGCGGGTCCCCGCATGGCGGGCATCTTTTTGGCCAGGAGACCCCTGCTGTTTCCGCCAGCTGGGTGACTCTTGAGGATGGCGCGGGCTGCCCGGGACGCGCGGCCAGCTCGCGAGGAGCATCTCCGCATCCGCGGCTTCCGAGGCCAGCTCTGTCCCTCCGCCATCCTCCAGTCCTCCGACATTTTTCACGGAGACAGGAAGGTAGCAAGGGGAGGCAACCGCCGAGTTGCCTGCACCCAGCCTCTGCCGCAGCACAAGGAGAGGAGAGGAAGCGGGAGGCTACCGAGGAGGCAGCTATTAAACTGTGATTCCATCGATAATAAAAAAGAATCATCATCACCCACAGGAAGGGAGTCTCGGGTACACCCACCCCAGCGGCGGCTAGGGGTTGGGTGGGCGTTCCTGCTCCTCGCCCCCTCGGTGGCTGTGACTCTACCCCAAGCCCTGCACAAACGAACTCCTTTTCCTTCGACTAAGAGGGGAAGGAACAAAAGAGCCCCCCACCACCCCCCTGACGCACAGACACCTCAGATGCCCAAGGCACGCGTTTTTGGCAGTCCCGTTTTCACACCGTCCCCACCTGAATTGTGCATTTTCCCAAAGGTAGAGAAAGAAAAGCGAGCACCCGAGGTGATCGATCGGATGACTGGACACTGTTAATTTCACATTCGATTTTCTAACAACCGACCAGAAAAATCCCGCAGGACCTCGCGCCCCCGCAGGGTCTCGGTCGCCCTCCGCCCAGCCCTCTCAAGCCGGTCCCCGGAGGCGCCCAGCTCCCCGCCGGGGACCGAGCCGAGGGTTCCCAGGGCGGACGGGACTGTCGCCCGGCCGCCCCGCAGCACCCGGGGGGCGGCGAGCACACCGCGCCGAGGCGGCCGCAACGCGGGCTCCAACTTCCCAAACCCGCGGCGCCGCGGGCAGCGCCGAGACCCCAGCGCGGCAGCCTCCCCACGCAGGGCATTGGCGGCTGCACTCTCCGCCCCCTCTTGCCTTCACCTCCCTCCCCCACCACCTTTAAAAAAAAAAAAAAAATTCATCCATTGGTGCAAAGCAGACATTTTGCTGTCATTTACTTAGCACCGCTCGGTTTCGGTGGCAACATCTTACCCAGGAGCCTGGAGGTGTGGGCGGCTCGGCGATGGGTCCGGGGGCGCGAGGCTGGGCTGCTGGGTCCTCTAGCGGAGCCGCTTCGCTGCCATCCGTCCAACTTCAGCACCCAGCGGGCGAGGAGAGGCGAGAGAGGCGAGGATGCTGGGGAGGCGCGAGGGGGAGGAGGGAGCGGTGGGCGGGGAGGGAGCGGGCGCCGCTCGGCACCGCGCATGCGCCCCGCGCGCGGCGCAGCCCCTCGCCCCGCGCGGCCGGAGGGGCCGCTTCGGTCCCCGCCGCGCGGCCGCGTGAGTCACCGCCCCGCCCCCGCCCGCAGCCCCCGGCCGCCCGGCCCCCGCGCGCTCGCCCGGGACTGGCGCCCGCGGTGCCGAGGGTCTCCCGCGGGGCTCCGGGCGCGGGCGACTCCGGTCCAGAGCTTCGCGGGAGCCCGGAGACCGGGGAGTCTTCTGGAGCTGTGCGGCTTGGGCGCCCAGACTCCTCCAACTTCACGTTCGCCCGCAGCCCGAGCTATTTTATCCAGCGCTTTCGGGGAATGCTGGAACCCAGAAGCGTGTCTTTCAGGGACAAAACGGCGCGGCGGCAGCGGGGTCCCGGTGGAAACGGTCCCTGGGTGGGGGGTCCTAGAAAGTGAGAAGAGAAGCAAGTTTTGCTTACCCAAGGATCGAGTTTCTGGAGTACTTTGCTTTATTGACGTCCTCACTCAGATATCTGACCTCTTCCCCTAAGAATTATTTCGGATGCTCAGTGGTCTGGGGCGTTTGTTCCGTCTCAGGCGTCGGGACGACTGGAGTCAGAGTTTTGAGCGAGAGGAGGCTAGAGTGTAAATTATTGACAGAGGTGTTAATGCCTGGGGCCTTAAGCATCCTTCCAGGACAGAGATGCCCAGTAGCTCTCGGGTCTGATAATTGTTCTGTTCACAAGCGGAGCCCAGCTTGGTGTGAAGGCGCTTTGGATACTTAATGCATCATGAGCGCTAGATTGCATCTCTGATGATTAGATTGAAGTGTTTGTGAGGGTGAATTAGGGAAGCGGGTGTCTCTCTTCAGATGTGTCATCTGTGGGAAGAGGAATAAGTTCCTGGCAGGAATGATTAGGCTTTTTTCTTATACCTATTTAAAACCGATTGCTCGTAAATGTATGTGATTTCCCTTTGTTAGTCCGTACGGTGTTGGCATTACTTCATGCTCCTTTCCTGAACACCCTCCCGCCCTCCCCCACTTGATTCAAATAGGTCCCCAGGTTTTCTCCACGGGCCTCCTTTCTCTAGTTACATCATGGCTGTGGGTTCTAGTGCTCTTCAAAGTGTATTTTCTGGACTGGTGCTGTCTGTCTGCAAATCGTTCCTTATTGGTCTGTAATGAGAGATAAGTACAGAAATTGAGAGTAAGATTTAGAAACGTCTACAGCAATTTGACATTGTCTTGGCATCCAGGCGCATTTGTCAGTTGTACTTTGTGTTTTATTTTGTTTGTAAAGTGTTTCGTTTTTGTTGGATTTTTACAAAGGTATTGGTCCATGATGCATTAAAAATAAGTCCTTCACCAAAAATGGCTTGAGCAGCACTGAATTCTACATAACTCCTCGATTTACATCATCTGTCTCGATCTCTCAACTTTTATGGCCTCAATACTTTTTGCAACTCCACTCGAAGAACAATTATAATAGTTAATATTTAGTGAACAATTACTGTCTGCTTGCTAGGTACTAGTATAAATGTTTTGCTTATGTTTCTTATTTTTTCTACAAGATACATTCTATGCTTATGTTTAACGGACATCTCAGAAGCAGAACCCCAGATATCCACCCCTTCCAACCTGTTCCTCTTCAAATTGTTCTATCCCATTACTCAAGTTAAAAATTTAGAAGTCATCTTTGTTTTGTCTCTTTCTTTTTTAAAAAATTAATTTATTTTCCAATTACAGTTGACATGCAATATTATATTAGTTCCAGGTGTACGACATAGCGATTCTTAAGTTTGTCTCTTTCTTTTGCTCCCACATCCAGTAAATTAGCAAGTCATGTTGTCGCTACCTCCACAATACATCCACGATTCATCCACCTGTCTCTCGCCATTGCTATTACCTTGGTCCAAGCCTCTATCATATCTCACCTGAACTACAAGCCTCCAGCTGGTTTCTCCTCCACAGCCCCTCAACAACACATTCTCCAAACAATGGTGGAATGACTTTTAAAAATAACCAGATCATGTCCTGCTTCTGCTTAAAACTCCCCAGTGAGTTTTCATTTAACTACAACCCTAATCCTTACCATAGCCTAGGAGGTTCTAGGAAATCTTGTCCCACCCCAGTTCTTTATACTATGCTCCCATAGACCATAGCTGTGTGTGCTGTAGCCATATCGGCCTATTTCTTTAGCATCCTTGAATAAGTCTGGCTTATACTTGCTGTTCTTTCTGCCTGGAATCCTCTGGGCCCAGTTCTTTTCATAGCAGGCTTCTTAATACCCTACAGGTCTCTGCTGAGATATCATATACTCAGGCATTATCTAACTACCCAAGCTGCTCTGTCCCAGAGTTCTCTGTTGGGTCCCCTTGCTTTATTTCCTTCCAGATACTTCTCACTATCAGAATCAGCCAGCTTTTGTTTACTTGTTTATTATCTTCTCTAGAACAACGTGTCTCAAGAGCTTTGCCTGTACTTTTTTTTCATTGTTTTATTTCTAGTGCCTAAAACAAGATTTGGCGTCCGCACATAGTACATACTCAGTAAGAGTTTAGGGAATGAATACATGATTGAATGATTAACACACTTCGAAAAAATATTCTTTATTTCGTCTGACTCTTCATCTTGGATCCTCATTGCTGCCTGTATGAATCTGTTATTTCTCAGAAGTGCGCAGATAGGATGCATTGTTTCCTCTGTCCACCTGTCCAGGAGGGCTCCAGGCACTGGCACGTGCTGGAGCAGTGTTCCTGGAACCAACTTTAAAGCGAGCGTACTCGATAAATAAAGAGATCCGTACTTCCGTAAAAGCCGTTTAGGCAAATTTTTGCACCTATCGGCTATTCTGCCAATAATTTACCCGCCAAAGTCAAATGTAACTCTTGGTGACTTCCTTTCATGGTTGTAGTATGTTGTGTGATCCTTTATGTGTTAGAATCCTCAGTGATGGCGGTTTCAGGAACTGGACATGTTGCCTGTGACTGAGTGTTGAACAGTTGGGCAGACCTACCACCTGAGGTGAATGACCTTCACCTCATGGAGTTTGATCACTTGCAGTCCATGTGTCTATCTGGGTCTTAGAAAATATCTGCAACACCAGTAACATCAAATAATGACTGGGGTCAAAATTCAGTTTAATAAACTTCATTAATGTCTGCTAGAGGCCTGCTGTTATGTCTTCAAGTTTTTTGCAAAAAATGTAAATGTTATATAAAATTGTATATGACTCTGAAGTGGATTTATTTCATTTTAGTCATGGGAATGCCTTCCTTTTGTACAGAATTTCGGAGCTCAGTGGGCTTGTCGTCCTTGAACAGCTGTGTGGTAACTATGAAAAGCAGCATTGATCATGATGATCATTTCCATGCTGTTTTGAATGTGTTTGCAAGTGGAGAGAATCTGGGTACAGCAGCAGATTTTGGTATAATGACTTCATAGTAAGGCACACAGGAGATTTGCAGCAAGATACTTGCAGACAAGATATTGGGGAAGAATGGAACATCAAAATATTTACAGTACATTTACTCATAATTTGAGGTATTTGTCATCATTAGGAGACCTGGAATCAACCTCAGTGAGTTGAGTAGCCTTGAAAGTTTATGTGAGGAAGTAATTATGTAGCTAGCATATTTACATTTCATTCTCTCTTTTCTCACATGCTCATTTTGTTAAAAAGCAACTGTTTTCCCTTCCAAAAGCAGAGGGCAACGGAAAAAATTTGCTTGAATCTGGAAACCCCCGACTGCTCCATCCAGGCAAACATCTCCAGAGTAAAGGTGGAGAGATAGTTAAAATATGACTACTTAAAGATACTTTTTTTTTTTTTAACTGTTAGTAAACAGAGTTTATCATGTTTCTTCAACTGGTTTTACTCAAACCTTAGAGACACGCTCTTCTCAGGGAACTTACTTAAGTGGAAAATACTTGTGTTTCTTCATCAATATTTGAAGGTGATGAGAAAGGAAAGAAAGAAAAGGTAGTTTGCCTCCCAAATATATAAATAAGGTGTAATTAGACTTTCATATTTTATAAATACTTTATTTTTAATATTAGTTATTAGTTCTTCTAATTGTTTAACTTACCCACATTGAACTTAAAAGGGTCAATATTATTCTTTTAGAATAATGTTAGTCCATTTATAGTTCAATGCATTTGGATGAGTCTATAGAAGTAGTTATAAACGCCTTCATGTGATTTTTACCAGTTAAGCCCGATTTTGTGTCTCATACATTCCTGTAATGGCTCGACAGTAAAGAGTTAGTATTGAGTCAGTCTAAGTACCTCATAAAAGTGCTCATCAGATGAAAACCGCACATTCACATTCTGTCTGGTTCAGCAGATCTGTCGTATAATGTCGGACGACAACCCTCTGCTCCTCAGTGGGAAAATAGCAGAAGGCTTATCTCACCTAGTAAACGTGATGATGTTCAGTTATTATATTCAGATTCTTTGTGATGGAGACAAATTCCAGAATGTAAGGGTTCATGTTATATTATCTTGAGATTTATGAGGGTTCTTGAGTGATAGTAGCCAGATTGGAGAACAGGCTTCTGCTTTTCCAAGGTTTGATGGCAAGAAGGGAGGAGAGAGGCAGTGGTTTGATTTCACAGTGATTTCTCACATATTTACTATATTTCAGTTCTTGGAAGAGCAAGTTCAGAGAGGTGTAACATTAACACAGCTCTTTGTCTATGTGTGTGAAGACAGAGCTTGCTAAAGATGTCTAGCATCTAGAAGAGCCGAGGTCACTAATTCTTAAGTTCCATATGAAATACTCTTAAGTCGCAAATCAAAAGATCTGTATTCACATTGGAAAGTTTTGTTAAAAGCTTTCTGGTGTCTTGATTTTCTGTGAACCAGTTTCACATCATGGATATGTTAAAGTACTTTACGAAAGTTCTTTATAGACTCACGTGTCTTCACATTTGAATTTGAGTAGAATTTACCTAATATCATATGAGAGACTATTTAAGTTTCATCCATTTAGTCATTCACTCACTCCCTTAAAAAAAACCTCTTAGAAAGTGTCTGTCAGTGGCATTGTGGGGAATAGAAATATAGTGGAAAATATTGTTCCTATCTTTGAGAATTTATAAACCAAGCGAGATAGGCTTTACATACATGGGGTAACCTGAAGAAATCAATGAGAACACTTGAGCTAATGTGGTATCATCTTTTCTTTCTAGGGGGTAGGCCAGAGAATGATAAAAGAAAAAATTGTGTGTTTTGTAACCAGGACTCTCAACTACACTGCATAAAAATTACAAATGATCAAAGTGGCCAATTGAAGAACAGACTGAGAACTTTCTTTGTATTATGTGGAGCTAGCTTTGAATGGCTTTGCAGATTTGTAATAGGAATTCAAGAAAGGAGAGATTTAGAATATAACATTCAAATAGGAAGTTATTGTTATACTTTTAGTTGACAGCTCCGTAGAAGATATTAATCACCTTCAACATGCAAAGTGTGTGCAGGGCTCTGTGATGGTTGCATAGATGAATCAGAACCTAAGGAATAAAGTGATGAGTAGCATAGAGGCTAGAGAGATCTTACTTATCTCAGTGTTTACAGATGACAGTGGCCATTTGAGTCATCGGCAAAGAATGGGGACCATTTGTATATGCTGAGCTGTTTGGGGTGGAAATCACACTGCAGTATCATGATTCTGAGCTGATGTTGTGAGAATTACAGGATATGTATAGGAAAATTTGATTACTATGGTTTAGTTATATAAACTGATTACGTTTTAAATGCAGCATGAGACTGCATTGTGGTTGGAGGTGGGGGCAGTTAAAACCTCTGGCATGGCTAGCTTATTTCATCTTTGTACCAACTCTAATCACCTGCTTGCTACTAGCATGTTGAATAGGATTCAGAGGGTAAATGTGAGATTAGGCAATATTACTGTGATTATTATCAATGTCTGATATGCTCTTGGTACCTTTGTCTAGTATGTGAGATCTCTGTTCTAGTAAATTGGGAGGCAAGTGATTTTGAAAAACGGGAAGTTGTATATATTCATGACAGTAGTTCTTGAAGAACTCTCACACTTATTCCAGAAAAAAGGGATAATATGTGTGCACATAATTTGCAAGGGGGTCCAGAAATTAAACACAGGATAGCAAAGAAGACCTCAATGAGAAGATGATATTTGAGTCAAGATGAGAAGGAAACAAGTGATTGATTTAGTGGCTATCTGGAGAGAGAACATTCCAGCAGAGGGAATAGCCAGTCCAAAGGCCCTGAGGTCAGTCATAGTCATAAAACAGCAATGAACAAATGGGAGCGTTGTAAGAGATGAGGTTAGAGAGAGAAAGAGAAGGCAACGATGCACTGCCTCGTAGCCCAGGATGTGAGCTTACACGCCGGGTGAATTCGAGAGCGCTTGGAGGGTTTCGAATGGAGTGACCTGAAAGAAAAGCCACAGCCTTCCTCTAGATTGTTTGCAATGTGTATGTGACACGACTCTGTAAAGAACTGTTAACTATCAATAAGAAAAGAACAACCAAATAGAAAATGGAGCGACATGAGAATAGGATCACTCTGGCCACTGGGCTGAGGCTAGATAGACTGAGGGGGCGAGAGCAGGAGCCAGGAGTGTGGGCTGGAGCTGCCGCCGCAGTTAAGTTGGTGAGGACGGATGACAGGGGCGTGGCCCAGAGTCATGGCAGTGGAATTATTAAGGAGTAGTCAGATGCTCGATACATTTTCAAAGTAGGATTTACAGGATTTGCTGACTGTTTGGAAGTGTGGCATAAAAGAATTTGAGGAATCAAGGATGACTCCACTGGTTTTGGCCTGATCGCAGAAACTTTCCTTTAGTAATGATGTGCTTGACTTCCTGCTTCCAGAGCCTGCCTGTCCCCACAGCTGAGACCAATAAATTACTATAAACAGGCTTAACCAACAGCCCTTGCAGGGCCTCTTCGTCCAAAGAGCAAGAGGGATTCCAGAAAGAATGCAATGCATACCTGTACGCATCGCCTGCTGGCTCTACATCTATCAGCCTCTCACGCTGGTGCAGCGTTGACCTTGAATCCAGGCTTCAGATCGTGTCCTTTTGTTTGTTTGCTTTGCCTTTGAATTCCTACTTTGGTTGTCTGGGATTGGAGTGCCGTTGTATTGCTCCAGTACTTAAATGAGATGAGGTCCTGCGTTAGTGCTGCACTGTGAGCTGCCTGCTTCCAAAATCCTTGATGCCAGCCCCCCCCCGCCTTCCTGGTTGTCCCTCCACGTCCTACTGCCAAATCTGCTGACATAGACCCGCTGAGCTTCCAGGACATCTGCCTGTTGCCGACCGTTGGACCTCTTGGATGCTGACAACTTGCCATCCTGGCCTGGACCTTTGCCCGTTACCTGCTGTCACCATCCTTTAAAGCTCTGTGACTTTTCCCATGTTTTCTGTTCTTTCCTGTTCCTAAGATAATTCATTCATTTAAGGGTTCATTCATTGATATCTGCATTTATGCAGTCAAATTAGCATTTACTGAGTGCTAACTTTGAGTCATCTATCTACTGGAGATTGTGAGAGAAGGTGAATAATATGTAAGCTCTATTCTCTCTGCTTAAATGATCTAGGATCTAGAAGGACGTGGGCTAACGAAGGAGACAGACATGTAAGCAATATTTACAGTGAGTTGTGATAATCGCCCTCAATCTATAATCATCTTTTTAAGATAGAGACATTTTGCTGCTATACAGAGTGTCGTGCAGTGTCTTACGGCTTGGGACTGGAGTTAAGCTGATGGGCTGGAGTTGTGGCTCTCCGGCTCACTAGCTGAGCGGCGTTGGCAAGTTACTTTAGTTTCTTCATCTTTGAAATGGGAGCAATAATTAGATATCTTTTAGGGCCATTGTGAGGATTACATAAGATAGTCATGTAAAGAGCTTTATCGTTGCTTCTGACACGTACTAAAGCACAATAAGTTTCAGCACATCTCCATTTTCTTCTCTTCCTCCTCCTTCCTCTCCTAGCAATCTAAGTGGGTGTGATAGGAACATCGGAGAATTCTTGGCACGAAGGAAACCCTCCCCAGGGCCTGTGTTAGGAGTCGAGGGCTCTCAGAGCACCGCGTACTGATCTGAGTCATCACGTTGCTTAGTAATTGCCTATTTATTTGACCATCTTCCTCATGAGACTTTTCCCCTTTGTGGGCAGGGACTTTGCACGCTCACATTTGCAGCCTCGGCATCTGGCACAGTGCCATCTGTAAAGAAGTGCCCAATAAATATTTATTTGTCGAATAAAAATAATAATGAGGCTTCCCATTGGTGGGACCAATTAAATTAAATTTGAAAGAAGGAACTCATCACATAAATGAAGAGTAAGGCCGTTTGAAGCAGTAAAGAAAGTGTGAGCAGAGCACTGTGACGTGAGACCTTTCATGTGTGCAGGAACGCGCAGGTGGCGTTGGAATCATCCACCTGTCTGTGCATGCTTGAGTTTTTGAATTTTGGAAGGTAGTCAGGAGCCAGATTACAAGGACCTTATATGTATCATAAGAGTCTGGACCTTTTCTGGAATGCAGAGCATGGATATGAGTAGTGTTCACCAGGCTTTTCATGATCTGGCACTTACTTCCCTTTTCCAGACCTTTTCCTCTGAACAGTTTATGCTTCAGCAATACCAAAATGTTTGCACACCATCCCCAACGCTGTACAAACGGTTCGTACACCACTGTGACGTCGGAGGGATGGGCGAGCTCAAACATCATGATGCTGCCCGTTTCTCACTTTGTTCCTTTGCTTATGTTGCTCTCACTGCCTGGAATGTCCCCAAACCCCTTAACATCAACACTCAGGCTGGGCCTGTCTCCATGCTGTTATCCATCCTGTAGGTCAAGTGCCACCACCTCCAGAAAGTCTTCCGGAGTTCCTTAACTCCCAGCCAGTCATCAAAGTTCACATGCAATGAGTGCTCACTATGTGTCAAGCATTCTAGTGTTTACTTTGGGCCTTTTTGATTAATCCTTACAACCCAATAAAATAGCTACTATTTTCATCCCTTTTTAAATTGAGCAAACAAATATACATTTTTTTTTTTTTTAAAGATTTACTCTACGTTTTGTACATGAGCAAACCGAAGTTTAGATAAATTAGGGTTGTAGAATGGCTGCGCCATGGCCCTTGATGTAGGGACTTTAATCCCCACCATCTTCGATCTTGAACTTTACACTTTCCTGCTTAGACATGGTCATGGGACACTTCCCTATCTACGTAACTTTTTTATTTTTTAGCAGTATCAATTAAGTGGAATATTAAGTTGATGCAGTCTTCTTTTTTCAGTTAATGCTCGCAAAACTTTATCAAATTCCTTTTTCCCATTTCTTGATGATATCTTGGGCAGATTCCATAATTATCTGGTCACTTTCCATTATTAAACTCACTCCAGCCCTGTTTAAAAATTTTAATTATTCTTTTCAAAATTCTTTTACTTCCCACTGAAGGAGAGGCTCTTGGCACATTGGACTTGGAATGAAGATTGGGCACAGTCTGCTCCGTCACTCCCTCCCCCACCTTCGCTAGCTGGACGCCAGCTCCACTGGGTCAGAGAGTCAGGGAGGAGAGATGTGGGGAAAAGAGCAAACATCCCTTTCTTCACTAGTCTTGGCCACTGCTCTCGCCTTGGCTATATGTGCTTTGGAGACAGACCCTAATGGGCTGTCACTTTCATTTATATGGCACACGTCCAGGGGCGGGCTGTCCGTGAGCACATGCGTGGGTTGCTAAGAGGGCTGGACAGGGACTCCCCCTTACAGTGCCCTTCTCTCTGAGATCCAGCCTCCGCTCCAGCACTTCCACAGCCCCTCTCAGACCAGTTCCTGCCACTGGTGGCCTCCCCACAGACTCTCGTGGTTGGAGCCTCCCCACCAAGTGGGCAGCCCCCTCTTGGCTGGGACACCAGCAAGTTGGCTCAAACGTAGGTAAGTTTCCTGAGCAAGCAGAAAGGCATCTTGTCACCTGCCCTTGCTGTGTTGCCACCCACCTAGTCGTGGGGCTGATGAGCGAATCCACAACCTGAGCAGGTGCCCATTCGGGGGACTGAAGAGGATCTTCCTCTTGCAGCATGCACCCCCAGGCTAGCGCTTTTGTCTTTAAAGGTAATTATACACACACCTCTCAATTTCTTGAATGATGAGTAAGACGGTGACAAGCATCTTGCAGCCCTGCCATCTTGAATGTCCACTTCTATTCTTGTTACAGCAGGGGGAAGACAGCTGGGGGAATCACAGAGGGGGGCGGCAGCTGCTTCTGCTCCTTCCCCCCATCTTTTTTCCTTCTCCTTCCCTCCCTCTCACTCTTCCTCCATTCCATTTTCTTCTTTTCCCAGAACCACGGTGGCAGTCATCACTTCTGCCCACATCTCTTTTGCCAAAACTCAGTTACATGGATGCAACCTAAATGCAGAGGAGCCGGAAAATCCACTTGCTGCCCCTTTGAGTTTCTTCTTCAGTGAATTCCTATTTGTGCGCTTTAGTCTTTTCTCAAATTTTTCGGTATATAAATTATTTACATACTCTGAAAAATAATTTTTTGTATGTTATATATGTTTCAAATATCTCCCCAGTCTATTGCTTATTTTTTAACCATGTTTATAGTTACTTTTGTCATGTGGGATGGGCTAATTTTGTAGTACATTTTTCTTTGTGATTTGAGCTTCCTACATCTTGTTTAAGAAATTTCTTTTTGTCTTGATGTAAAGAGATATTCTGTATTTTCTTCAGAGAGTTTTAAACTGGTTTTTAAACTTGCTTATATAAATTTCTTTGGGCATATTTTATTTTATTTTTCCATCTGACCTAATTTGTGATGCTGCCTCTGTATTATATGAAGTTTTCATTTATATGCAGGTTCGTCTTTTGTTGATGGTGTATGTGTTGTTTATTTCTATTGTTTCCAAAGTTGTTTTCATTGATATATTTGTCCATTCCTTTAAAAATAAATATTTAGTTACCATAGTTTCAAACTAAGTCCCTTTTCTTCACTGTATTAGTTATCCTTTAATTTTTGGTTAGTCTCATACATTTACTTTTTCATATGCATTTTAAAATTACCTTGCCAATTTTTAGCAAAAATCCTATTAATATGTCAATTTGAATTACATCGATTTATAGATAAATTTGAAGAGAAATTAAATATAGAGTATATTTAATCCACTTGTAGAACATTTGTGTATCTTTCTATTTGTACTTTTATGTCTTTTAATAATATTTTCCAATTTTCTTCATATAAGTGTTATTCATTACTTATTTGGTTACTCCTAGGCTACTTACACATTTACTTATATTGGGATTAGACCTTTCTTACTTCATATTTTCTTTTTATATTTCATATTTACAGGAACATTATTTCATAGTGTATTTCATGCATGTTATCTAACTACTTGCTAGACTTTAAAAAATTACAATATTTCATTCAAATAATCTATTTTTGGCAAAGAATGTAGTTATTTATAATATCTTTTATTGAGTTGCTTTACATAAATAAACAGCTTAGAAGAGTGCCTGATATAGTAAGAGCTTGATAAATGTTAAATAGTGGTGTAACCGTTTTCATTACTATTATTTTTTTGGTGCATGAACATAGCACCTGTAAATAGTGACACAGTTTTCTGTTTTATTTTATATTTACACCTTGTTTTTTTCTGTTTTATTGGGTTAATTTGGAATATCATAGTGACAGTAGGCACGTACCTGTATTTCAACAGAAGGTGATTTTTTTTTGCTGTCATGGTTGGTAAATTCTTTTATCAAGTTAGGAAAGTCAACTTCTATTTCTTGTTGACTCAGAGCTTTGAAACAATCGTAACTACAAGTTGATATTTACAGAATGCTACTTTTTCATCATTGAAATAATGTTTTTTCTCCTTTGGCATGTTAATATACAAATTCTCCTTCTAGTCACTGTAACACGGGAAGATAAGCTCAAAGAGGGCTGGAGTTGGTGTTGAGTGAGCCAATTTACGTTCTCTGCCTGGTAAACCCCTCTGGCTTTTCAACAGTCACCTCTACTCATCTTCCAACATTTAAAATTCCAAATAACCTCGGAGTAACTTCAAAGTGCTACTGCCTAACATAATGCATCCATTTTTGTACAAATCAAAACAAACCTCTCTGCAAGCAGTAGCATAGTCTCATCAGTTCCTGCATCAATTTCTGCTCTATGATTATTCTTTTAGTTCATAATTCAACAGCATCTTGGCATCCTGTAGTCTTTGCACTAAGATATCATTACTTGCACATCCTGTATATATCAAAGATAAAAATGAGAGAGGAAAGGAAAAGGAATCATATACAAATAAGAACATAAACAAACAATGAAAAATATGGCTCATTGTTATAGTCCTCATTTATAAAGCTGATTTTAAGGTCATATTTATATATAATAATTTCTTAACTTCTCATTTGACATAGTCCTTGCTTTTAGCCAATATCTTCACTGGACAGTTTCTCTAGGTGACAGATGACTTGAAATTTATTCCTGAGACATTTGAACTCTTGATGATCCTGCCCGTACTAGCTTGCTGAATTATTTCCTTCTCTTGTACAAATGCATGTGGGTGAAGTGGGAGGAACGCAGTAAGATTCTCTTAACAGACATACTTCTCCTTGTCCCCAACCAACCACACATCAGCACTCCTGCCTCACCTTGAGAGCAAGACTCATTCACCCAAGACAACACAACAAACAATGAGTGTGGAGCTTGACTGTCTTCCCGTCAGAGGGGTTCTCATTCCCGTTGTCCCTCAGGACCATTCTACATGGAAAATGGAGAGCCATAGCAATCCACTTGTGTGTGATATCGGGATATTATGAAGAACCATCTGTCAACCAGGCTTACGGTTTTTCCTTCTCTGGCAGTCAGAGGGAATTCTGAATGAGGCCCAGGTGCTTGCTGAGGGCTAAGTGACAGGCAGCGGGAGTAGGCACCCTGGGTATGTGAATTCTCCACCCTTGTCATTTTGTATTCAAGATCTGCCTAAGCTTGATAAAGTATATACCTCTTCCACTTGGAAATGAAAGTTAGACAGGCATGCCATACTTTAGTTTTTCAGATCAGATGACACCCACTTGATGACATGCTTCTCAGGTCATTTGATTACCTGGTATTCCACATACGTGTGTTAAGTCTATATCATAACTTAACAGCAAGCCAAAAACTATTTCTTAAAAAGAAAACAGTTACTTACTAAGGAGGGCATGGCTTTGTCCATAGCTTCTGCTGTGATTTTATATTTAGGTCCTTCCACAGGATTGTTAGAGCAATCCGTTCAGTCACAGATAATTTGAGCACTGTTGGATCTATTGACTGTCATAGGTTAAAGATGGTTGCAGATTCTTTACTACACTTATTGAAAAGGATTCTAATCCTCTACCCTAGAGTCTTAGATGGCTTATTATCTTGCTTGATTAATAAAGGATGGCAGAGGTGATTCACAGCCAACTCTGAGTCTAGACTCTTAAAGAACTGGCAGATTCCATTTTTCCTACTTCGAACCCTAAGTAGCGCGTAAGAAATTCAATCACTCCAACGCTGTGGGGAAGCTCAAGCTATGAGGAATGACCATATGAAGAGGCCACATGGAGAGATGCCCTAGCCAGCTCTCAGTAGTTCCAGCCCCTCAGCCATTTGACTTCTCTCAGGTGAGGCCTCTTGTAGAAGAAAGAGGAGTTTTCTCGATGAAGCCCTACCCAAATTTTACTAAATAGATTGTTGTAATTTTAAGGAATTATGACTTGAGGTTGTTTGTTATGCCATGATGGATTAATGGACAATGTCTCATAAAGACCAGTTGGCACTGACCCAGATGAGTCCAGTTCTAGAGTTTTCTCTTGCACTGACCCCACTCAAAATTGTCAACCACATGTCAGAGCAAGGCATCTATATGCAGTGTATATATGTTACTTCCAGAGTCTAAGAGGGCCACCACGTGTTGTGACTTTCTCCTACAGGAAGGATGTATAGCTATAAAGCAACATGTATTTTATTTGGGATGTGAAAAGAAAATGACAAACATTGAATACCTAGAAACTTGTTGTAGTGGCAGGTCCCTGAATTTTCCTAGACTTTATTATCCATCCTCTGGCATGCATATTTTTCCTAAAGTATTGGTATATGCTACTTCCTCCTCACTGGGCTCCATCAGCACAATGTCATAAATATAGTGAACCATGGTGATTATGTTGTTATTTAATATTTATTCAACCTTCAATAAGGACAGAGGTCTAGGACAATTCCCTTTTCTGATCTAAATACAGGCAGAAGACTGGGGAAGCCCAACTCTTAATTCATTTTGAATGGTTATTTTGCACGTGTGTGTGTGTGTGTGTGTGTGTGTGTGTGTGTGTGTGTGTTTCCTGGGCCATCCTCTAAGTTTTGGTATCTCTGACTTTGCTAGAGAATCAGATTAATCGAGTTTTGTTGAAAATCACAGCCTCATCTTAACTGCAGTGAAGAATTAAGAGAGGTATTTACACTCAGCTGAGATGCAGGAGTCTGGACAAAGTTATTTTGAGGTAGCTGGTGAAGAATTGAGAAAACTGGAGCAGTGATTAAGCAGCCATTTTAGGTGAAAACTGACCCCAGGAGAGACATGAGATAGTTCTTCACAGTAAAGTTGTGGATTCCTAGTGAAAATATCATTTTTTTTTCTGTCCTGATGTGAAAAAAAGAGTCTACACATTTTATAATTTATATATTAAAGAGGAGGTTCTTTTTATTTTCTGGAAGCTAGAGGAGATAAATGAAATAAATCCTTTAAGGTCCAGGGGTATTTCTATAAACCATCAAAAAATGAAATTAAATAGGGTATAGCAAAAGATATCGTTTAGCACATTTATTATCATACATCTATCTTGTATCTAAAAACACAAAAATACATTGAGATACATTTCCGTTCAAGATATCTATGACAATTCATCAAGATCAGATAGAAGTGTTTTTGTATGATTGACAGTTAGAAATGTTATTTTAGCTTGCTTTATGATAAATGAGAACTCCAAGTGATGTATTATGATTGCTTTTTTAAAAACTCCAACACTCCTCTTTGCTAGAGAATGGTTTAGATATTTCATAGTGACCTGACTTTTTATGGCAGCCACTTGCTCTCCAATATTCTTTGAAGGATATGTATGTATGTGTACCCACATATTCCTTAAGATTTCTCAGATGCCCACCACATTTAGCTGAGAGCAGAACCTTTGTATCACTTAGAAGACCTCTTCTTTGCAACTGAGTAAGTTTAGTGAAGAGCTAGCTCTTGCTGGAGAGTTTCCTGCTTTTGGTCCACAGGGCTTGTGGTCTTGCTTAATAGAAATGGAGCTTCCTGAGGGATAACACCCTTTCGTGTTGGGAGTCAGTTAGGTGGTGTGGGTCTCTAGGACATCGTCAGGTGTGTTCTCCTCGGACCTTAAGAGAACTCCGCGTAGTGATTGTAGGGTGGTGTGGTGTTCCATCATCCCATTTTGTGCGTTAAGTTTCTCAGACTCAGACACAACTTTCATTTTTTTAAGATTAAAGGCAAATATTACTCTATGTTTATGTTTTCATTCATGTTTATTTTTATTGTTGTTAATATGACTGCACATGCTATTCAGGAACTCAAAAGTTTACATGTTATTGAGATATATTTTTCTCCTCATTGGTAGAAGTAAGTCTAGTCAAGACCAGAGTACAGGGCTTGGCAGTTTTTAATTTTTAGGCCAGCTATTTCAGCCGATTTGCTGTCTTAGTGATTATTCTGTCAATTAATTCCCTCTATTACTTGAAGAATTGTTAGTAAAGGGAATTATTAGGGTCTTCTGGACAATAAATGTTCCCAACTAACCAATAATAATTTATGTTTTAAACTATTATCTTAGCAATTAAAAATTTCTTTCCCTTTTTTCATAGTTAGAGCTGCTCAATAATCCCTTCCCCTACTACTAAAACAAGCTGAGTGTGAGTGTATGTTTTGGGAAAGGAGATTTTTCTCTGTGTATTTTTCAGGATTAGTATCAGTTTAATCCTCCAGAAGGAGATGGAAGTGAAGCAACCCACTTCTGTTTTCATACCAGGGACATATATCCTTTTCACATTTCAGCATGTCTATTTCAATGCTTTTGAGTGGGAGAGGTTTGTTGGTGAGCATGACTGTTGGAAAAAGATAAGAGAAAAAGCTTAAAGATAAATCGGCAATCCCTTTCCTAAGTGACTCTCATTTTAAAAAGAGAAAACAGAAAAGCTTCCATTACTTCTTATTTTAGAACTTTTAATGGAATGCTGCTAAGAAATGAGAAATATTAATTTAATAGTCATCACATGGTTGAATATAACTCAGTCATAGCATATTTATCCACTACTAATTTTTCTTTCTATACTAGTATGAATTAGGAAATTAAGAAAAAATACCAAATTAATATATACTTTCATGGAGAATAAATTGTGAAAATAAAAAATTATTTGGAAACAAAATTTATCTTCATATTAAAAACAAGTAATGTGCAAGTCTACACAGAGTACAGAATTTAATGCTTTAAAACCACTGGATTTGAAATTACAGGCTAATTACCAAGTAATAGACACATCATAATTTTAGAATCACTCAGCTTATGTTTAAAGTATGATAATTCTTGTGTGTCATGTCCAACAGCTCTTAAAAATAAATTTTAATTTTTATACTTTGAGAAAAATAAAATAAGACTATGAAAACAAGCATGAATTAGAAATAGAGCTAAGTATGAAAATAGGCAAATGTTTTTATTCATATCTTACAAAATTGTGTGTATCAGACAATATTCTTAAAGTATTTAAAAATACAGCTAGATTTTCAAAAAGTAGTAATGCAGTTTGATCAAGAAGATAATACAAGGAAAAAGGCATACAGATATATTTATACATATAATCTTTGAAGGGTCTATCATAGAACCAAAACTGTGTTATATAATATTTAAATCAGGTGAATAAGAAGTTTTTACTAAAGAGTTTAACAATATCTGGACATAATGTGTTCTCTGCTGTTATCGGTTTTGTTTGAAATGCTCCATGAATATTTGTACTTAAAAAGTTAAAACCATATTTTTTCATCAAAACATTGCTGGATTTGGCTCTAGAATATAGTACAAATGGAGAAAAAATGCCAATAAGTTTATTCTTCCCTTTAAAATACATTTTTAAAATATTGCTCTAAGGATACGTATTAAAGTTCACCTTAGAAAATAAAAGACCAGAAATAAATATTTAGAAACATAAATATTAATTACTTTATTAAATGTAGTTTTCACAAATAAATGGACATTAGTCATTAGGGAAATGCACATCAAAATCATAATAAGATGTTACTTTACATCTACCACGAACAAAATATGGTACACACATGCAATAGAATTTTATTTAGCTGTAAAAATTAATGTAATTTTGACACATGCTAAAACATACATTAACCTTGGAAACATTCTGCTAAGGGAAATAAACCAGATGTAAAATGACAAAATATTGTATGATTCTGCTCGTATGAAATATCTAGATTAGGCAATTTCACAGAGAGAGAAAGTAGATTAGAGGTTGTCAGGAGATAGAATGGGGAGGAATGAGGAGTTAGTGTTTAATGAGTACTATTTGGGGTGATGAAAATGTTTTGGAAATGGTGATGGTTGCATAACAATGTGAATGTAATTAATGCCACTGAATCATACATTTTAGAAATGGTTAAAATGTCAAATATTATGTTATATGTATACTTTACCACAATAAAAATATTCAAAAATGAATTGGATACTTTTATGTTTAAATTAGAATATTGATTTTGTAATGTTAATTTTTAAAGAAGGAAACAACTTTAAAAATTAGGAGACTCCTTTTAGAGGAGAGTCTTTAATAAGGCTACTGAAATTTATACTGGTCTTGTAGGGAGAAAAAATAATGGTTGGCCCAGTTGAGGTTTAATTTCTGTGAAGATGCTATTCTCCTTTTTTATGATTGTTTTCCTGTGCTATTCTTGCATGTAATGCTAAAGTTTCTTTGAGTTGTTTAACTGGATTCTACTTGAATACAGTCTACACAGGAAACTAAAAAGATCTGTCTCTAAAGCTGCGCTCATTATGTTCTTGACCCCTGTCCCTTCCAAATATTCTTACAACATAGAGGAGAAATCATAGTGAAAACTTGCATCAATAAAATCCAGTTTTAGTAACTTTAAAAATAAAGATTAGAATATTTGTGTGGTAATGAAATCCTAAATGTTCAATCTTTGTGAGTACTTGAAAGTTAATGAAATATAAAAACAGAAAAGAGTAGAAATAATGGGAGTAGGTCTTAGAACTGACAATCCTAAGAGGATGATAATATAGCAATCAATTATCTTGGATAGTCGTTGTGTTTTTTAATTTCTCTTTGAGTATGAGTGTGTCTGGTGGTCTGGGAATGTTCAATCTTTCAAATAAAACAATGGAGCCAAGTAGAAGTATGGTGCCCAGCTTTCCCATTACACACCTCTATGAAGAATCATCTCACGATTCACTTTTTGGTGAACAGGAGTACATCGATTACTCAAATTTGCAATGATTTGCAGTGATTCTTTGAGTCCACATCACTGCTTGTCTCTACTGTTGCTTTCCGAGCTCTTTTCTTTCCATTCTTCTCTTTTCGACAGCTGCTTCTCCACCCAGAGGCAAAATCAGGATATTCTCATGGCCCTCATTAAAAGTGTTAAGGTTCAGAGATTCGTTTCTCTACCGTGTTTTCTAAAACACTGCTTTGGGCTGGTCTTTGCTCCACCCAACTCCTTGCAGTGTTCACGAATATTGCCTCTACCCGGTCACTTTGAATGATTACTTTCTTGCCTTTTATTTTAATTTTTACCAAGATCAGTGAAAGAGTAAGGAGTTGTAATGGCGTAGGGCACAAATGAAACAGTTGACCTCTAGTCTTAGGCTCTTGTTAACCTAAGTTAATTCAAATAGCCTTTTAATTGATCTCGTCCTCTTTGCACTTAGAGCCACTATCAATATTACTCCCTTGAAGGGTTTTTCAAAATGCAGATGTGATAATGCCATCTGTTTAAAAATATTTTTATAAGTCTATATGATGGCAAATTTTCTTTATGCATTTTATTTACTACAATAGAAAAGACAATGGGATAAGAATTAGCTTTCCGCGATGCATCTACCATTCTAAACAGAGCCTCTTTCTTTCCAAAATTAAACTTTCTAGTTTTAAGACATTACATTGACAAATCAGGTAGACATGCAGGTTACTATAAATCCACTACTAGTATCAACTATGCTAAACATATCTTGATGTTTTTCTTATATGAGCTCCATTTATTGGACAATCAATATAAATAGAGCAGGGCAAGAAAGGGCAAGAAAGAAGGCCTTGAGGACTTCATGTTATAATGCCAAACTCATTTTTGATAAAAGTCAGTCAACTTATACATCCCTGTATGCCTTTTAGAGGAGAGTCTTTAATAAGGCTACTGAAATTTATACTGGTCTTGCGACATAATGATTTCTGAAAAGATCCACTCGGTTTCCGGTGTCTGTTGTCTTTTATTTTCTCCTTTCAGAGTTTCAGCTGGTTTCCTCACTGACTGTGAGGTCTGTAGAGAGACTGACTAGGGCTAAGGTTTCCCCAGTGTACTTTATGGAAAAGAGCCAGCTCTGTTTGGTTGTAACAATCCTTTAAAAAACATGTGACTTGGCCTTGCCTAATATTTCAGAATCCCGTAATTACATGGTGCTGACTGTGTTCTCTGTTCTTAAGCCTAGTCTCCCTAAAAGAATTCTTTTGCCTCAGTTTATATTTCTTTGCATACCACCCTAAGGAGACAGAGTTGGCCTCTGTTCTCAAAAAAGTATTTTAATCATAAAGTTTGTATTTATACAAGTACTTATGACTTATATAGATATGAATTATAATTTTCGGGTTATTTGTAAAATTAATCCACTTTCTTTGTCTTCATTGATTAGAACATACTGATAAGTAGAGACAAAGTAGTCATTATCATGACCCAATCCTTGAACAATTTCCCTTTAAGAGGAAACCATACAACCTAATGTGAAATGAATGTCTTATCATACATCTTTACTGCCTACAAGCATGCAGCCAAATTGGAAAATCCTTTTAGCTTTCTATCTTGTGGAATGAAGGAGAAAAATATATGTGGCCCTAAATGGATTGGGAATAGCAGAAAATAACCCCAGTAACTAGTAATATGAAATTGTCCTTTAAAGCTACTGGTGACTTAGAGTCCCTGTTGAGCTGCTGGAAGGCAGAGAGGAAGAGTCGTTAGTCACTAATGCTGAAAAATGTTGGTGGCCTCAATTGTTCTTTGGAGCAAAGCTGTACATATTTATAAGTGATGGTTTAGAAATTATAGTAATTTGATACATTGTTGATTTTTATAAACATTATAAATTGATATAAATATCTTATGCTATGTGTTTGCTTTGCTGAAAGCACTTGTTGAAAATTAAGCACTTAGTCACAGAAACATCTGGGCAAGAGTGTGGATGACTCAGGACAAACTCATCACCATTATTGAAATTTAAAGAGCATGGTTTCCTGACAATGAGTCATGAACATCATATTTTCGTACAGGGGTCTCAACCACTTCTCTGCCTTCTTAACCAACCCCTGCATGCCAACCCACTCTATATTATTTGGATGGATTTGCAGGCTTCTCTTGTAGAAAGAAAACATGCCATTCTTATTATGTTTTAACAGTCGTATTAGGTTTAATGACCTTATATAGTAGTAATCACAAAAATATATTTTTCTTTTCATAAAATATATTGATACAATCATGAAATAGAAAAATCATGACTAATATAACATGGGGTGGTCATTTTGGATTATTGCTTACTTCAGAAATCAAGAAAAAAAATCCTGATAAGCAATCAGCCATTTTCAATTAAACTAAATCCTAATTATTAACCTTGCTAGTGTCAACAAAAATTAATAAAAAACTATCACTTCCATATCCAACCTATAGTTTCCATAATGATTGTTAATATTTAAAATAAGATTATATACATTCTTTTGGATTAAGTAAAATAGAGGATTGCATAAATACGTCTTTTAGAAACTCCTGCCTTAAATGTGTTTTTAATTATGTGGTATTCCTGGGCCTGCAGTGCTCAGACCACATGTTTAAATCAAAGAGTTTTTAGTAAAGGATTAAAGCACTTATATCCCAGAGTGCTGGCTTTTTTCTTTTCCTTTTTAAAGTTTGTCACTATTTGGCACAGACTGAACCTTTGATGTACATATAAGGTTTGGCTTTTACTTTAATGTCTTAGTTTATGATCTATTTTATAGATTAAGGATGACATTCTGGGGTTGAAAAATAGTGAAGTTCTTTCTTAAAAAAAAAAAAATCAGCCTGGAGCAGCCATTTGAAAATTATTTAATCACTGTAAGAATAACCTTAAAAACATTAGGTAATTTTCCAAATGATATTCCCAAAGGTGAGCAGCTAATTTCACACTAAGAATAACTTCATTTAGGATTGCCTTTGCTTCAGTATCAGAAGCACTGATACTGATGAGCCATGATAGTTTCTATCAACCAATGATTTTGGAAAAATCTAAGTGGTTTTCCATGTGTTGCCTAGTGCTGGGAAGGTTGGCTGCTTTGTGTCCATAAAATTCAACTGTTTCTGATTGAAATAGAAGATGAATTAAGCCAATCTAATGTTGTCTCTGAATTCTAATAAAGCAGCATATCATTAATTTCTTTAAAATGTAAGAAAAAGAAAAAGAAAAATGCAAAAAAATAGTTTGACCTTTTGATAAGTCTGCCATTCAAGATATAAAAAATTAGGTTTATCAGAATTTTTAAATGAGTCATATTTTTAATTAGTAATATTTAAATTAGTAATAATAGAAAATTAAACATGAAAGAAATAGCAATTGAATTTTGCACATCATCATATACTTTATTGCAAACAAAAATGTTTTGCACATATGAAAATTATAGTAATTTTCTAACGTTTACTGGGGACTTACCATACACTCACTGTTGGAGTGCCTTTACTGGTCTCCTTTCTTTCCATTTAGTATTGGGAAATGGATCCTGTCAGTGGGTCTGCGTGTTTTTTGTCTTCTGTTTTTCGCTGTTTGTTCCCTAATGGGTTTATCCGAGTGCTTCTTAGTTTTAACCCGAGGATGCTGAGGGAGCAGCATCTCGATGACCCGAGACACTTGGATCGAAGTCTTAAAACTTGAGATCTTATCTGCATCTTGAGGTTCAGTGTCAACTTTTCAAGCCGTTATAGCTTTTGACCAACTGAACAAAATATTGACGAATACTAGCACGTTCAATAATTAATTAAGATTAATTAAAAGAAAAGTTGCTGATGAACTACAGAATCTTTTATTTAGTAGCTATTGTTTTTATAATTCTTTAATTAGTCAAACGTTGACTTATTTTATACTATGTGTCCAACACTGCATTAGAGAGTTGGGATATAAAAGTGAGTATGAATACACATGGTCTCTGCCATCATAGAATATAATGTTGCGGGGTAGGGAGGAAGAGATTACAGAGGGAAACCTAATTTAAATAACCACATAAACAAATATAAAAGTGCACCTTTGAGAAATAACAGGAGTTATCAGTAGCACTATGAAAGTTTTAATCATTGGACATAACCTAGCCAGCTGGAAAGGATGCTTTGAGGAGAGGATATTTGAGCTGGGATATGAAGGAAGATTAGGAGTTAACTGGGCAAAATGTGGGACAAATTCAGGGAGAAGAACATTGCAAAGGTACTGTGGTATAAGGGAGCATGACAAGTAGGAAGAATTGAAAGAAAGCTGGAATAAATAGCTACAAAAGAGAGCTTGGAACAACATGATGCTGAGATTTTAAGTGGCATCAAAAGATTGTAGATCTTCATGGTTCAAGGTAAAACATTATATCTTGTTTTTAATAATAATAGGTATTAAAATGAAGGGTTTTAATTAGACATGGGAGAGTACCGTGGTTAGATTTACTTTTCTTACGAGACCACACAACTAAGGGCGACTGGCATGCTTGCTGTTAGACTTACTAGTAATTTAATATAGTGGCCGAGTTGAAAGGTGCTAGTAGCTTTTACATCTAGTGTATTAAAAGGTCTATGATTAACTAAGTATAATTGTGAAACATAAGTTTTGTTTTCTCGTCTTTCTTTCTTCAAATAAACCCCGTTAGATCTTGTTTTACTATCTCTTAGAGACCTCTGACAAACCCATACCTATTGGGCACTGTCAGTCATTTGGTTCAGTTCACATTGGCCTATTTAAAACTTCGGTCTCATGTGACTTTAATCCTTTCCTCCCCTCTGCCTCTCAGCGGCATCCAGGCTCTGGCACGGAGAAACCTGCAGAAATGACGGGGCGGTGCCCCACTTTCACACCTCCCCTTTTTGTTACCCTTTCCTCCCTTGGCATGTTGAGAATATGGAGATGGGATTAGGAGAAAAGGAGTCAAATGCCTTTTCAAATGCTGGTGGTTTCCTCTCTTGCCCGTTATTGTTTCTCTGGTGAATTCTAATGGGTTGAAGACATTCCCTGAGGGGCAGACGTCTAAGTGCCATTTTATTTGATGGAATACACGTGCGAGTTCTTTACGTAGTATTCTCAGGGCCTTCTCACTGCCTAATTGCTTGGCTGCTCTCACTCCCATCTCTCATATCCCACCCATACCTTCTTGCTGCGGGCTTTTCCGTTTCCGGCAGCCAGCCAGGCTTCCTGCCTGAGGTGCTGGCTACACGACTCACGTGCAAGTAGCTTCCGTGGAGTTTGCCGGACCCATGGAACACTTATTCATCCTTACTCAAAACAAACGTGGAGATTCAAAAGAAAATGGCCACATCTCTGATTTGACATCTCTTCCCAGTTCTTTTTCTCTTCACCCAAATGATCGTAATTAGCATATAAACAAACAAAACAAAAAGAGAGAGAGAGAGAAAGCCAATGAGAAGCCACCTTTCAGACTCTTTACCTGACACTCTGGCGATAAGGATGGTGTTCGTGGGTGATCGGTGGTTCACAAAACTACAGAACTCTTCTCTAATTATAACTTCTGTTCTCCTTGAATCCTCTTCCCCCTCATAGGCATTTGCTTTTATAGACTGGAGGAAGGCAGGGGGATCATGGCTGGAGGGTTCAACTGTTTTTAGATGCTTCTTAGTAAACCCTGAGGAGGTATCTGACCCCCGCATCTTTTCTGGTGTCTTTAGAATATGGGTCATTTTGACTTTATGTTCCTAACTTTAGATCCTGCTTTGATCCACTGCAATGAAAAGCATCATATTTGGACTCCCGTGTGGCTTGGACTATAACAGTGTTAGAGGAGATGGAGGCGATGTGCTAAGCCAGAGAAAGGCATGATAACATACACAGTATTTGGTGATAGACTGGACATCGAGGGTGAATGAGAAAGAAGGGAAAAGGGTGACTCATGTTTCAGTTTTATACTGCTCAGCGGCTGGTGGCACAAGAGAGGACATTTGAGGAGGGTCCGCTTAATTCCACTGTGCTCCATGGGAAGAGGAAGCAAGACGATAAAATGACATGTGTTCAGCTTGAGAAGGTATCAGATAAGACAGGACTACGCTCAGGGGAGATGTCCGGGCCGCAGGTATATACCAGTGAGTCCCCTTTTATAGGTGATAAACGGAAGCCATGAGTATGGATGGCATTGCCAGAGAGAGAATTTTTGGTGAGAATAGTACAGTGCGTTTACACACATACACACACACACATGATACATACGTACACATATATACAGAGGAGGTATGTGAACATAGACATCTACAGAAACATGGACATTAGAATGAGTTTTAAGGAAGGTTGAAAATGCTGTCATTATGTCCTGGTCATATACACTGTCACTCACTATATGTCTCTATCTCTCTATCTCTATCTCTATCTCTATCTCTATCTCTGTCTCTGTTTCAAATGCAATATGGCTTGTCCTATAAACTCAGGTAACCTGTTGATGGGCACCCCCTGGTTCCTACAGAACCGAAAAGTTCATAACTTCATATGACAACAAACTTCAACTAGATCACTGACTTTTGAATGCAGCGTTCAGAGGGCAGGAGGGATGTGGGGAAAAAAACTAATCACCTTAGAAAATATGACTGGATCATAAATCTAGTTTTCTGGGGAGGCATTCACACCCACCTCAGGACAGAGGCCTTGGCCCGGAGCAGCACCATGCCTGGCTCGGAGGGTGGGTGAGAATATTAAGGCCTGGTGGTCACTCCAGGAGAGAGGAGTCCCACGGCAGTGAGGCTGGGAGAGGGGGGCAGAGGCTGTGGCTGCAGCGGGTGAGATTTTAAACACTGCTGGCGAACTTGGGGCAGAAGACTCAGCGATTCTGACAGGGGTGCCCCAGAACGGAGAGTGTTCTGAGAACTGAGACTGTTTTGCCATTGCTATAATAATTCTCCTATAGTAATTGTTTTTTATCAGGGTGGAATCATCGAAAGCACCTACTGAAAAAAAAAATGATGTAACAATGAATAATAATAACAATGCACAAAATTAATACCGTGTATTAACATCTTCTCTTATACTCAGCCCAAGGCTCCGCCTCTTGACACTCATGGGTGGAGAATGAATTTCTCCCACAGATGCCTCAGATGGCTGTGCTTGCTGAGTCTCATTCCACTGGTGGAATTGCCTATGACAGCAGGTGAGGGACTCTGGATAAACACCCATGAGCTTTTGAGAGGCCTGAAGTTGCTCACGTTCTAAAATCTAAATCCGGAGTGCCAGGCACAACCAAGAAATAGAGACTTTATCTCAAAACCCCAGTGTCTAGAGTATGTTTCCTGATGCATGATTAATTAGGACAATCTCTTATTTTGGGAAAGAAATGTCTTACTTTAATCAGTATTGTGCTCAAGTCATTGGAGGCTCTAATTGGGAAGGGAGTTTTGTTAGTACAGTTGCACTTCAATTGACATGTTTAAGAGACTTTAGGAGTCTAAGGACATGGCTGACTTCATATTATAGATCTGTCTTCCTTGTCCTTTACTGTTATAAAGCACTCAAGATTAGAAAATAATTATTTGTCCCAGTGGTTTTCACACTGTTTTTCATGAAGAGAAGCTTCTGAAAGAGGTCCGTTAAATGTGTTGCCCAAAATATCCAAACTAATGAAAGAGAATTTTTTAAGCCATTGGGCTTATTTATTATTTATTTTGTTGCAATATTTTACATTGCTATAAAACAATTTGATTTTGGCACACAATAGCCTCATTAAGAGCAGTTTATTCTCTTAATTTGTGGCCTAATTTTTCTGGCCTCCACTTAATTCAGCTGTGGGTAGGGCTCTGCTGTTGTAAAGATCCCTCAAATATCCAGCAGGGACATGTGAGCAGGATCATGCCAGAATCTCAGTGGAGTTAGGTTGTCAGGTGTGACAATTTTCTCTGCAGCTTTGCTTGCCCAGTTGACCAAAGAGAGGTGTAAATTGTCAATAATCCTGCCTTATTGCCCTCACTGTTCAGATTCCAGGACCTAGGACAGAAATGGACTTCTTCTGGCTCTATGCCTTTGACATTGTTGTTGGGTCACAGAACATTAAAAATTCTTTTAGAGAACACACTTTCCCAATTCACACAAAGTACGTAGAAACAAATCATTCTGTTTGCAGTGGTTTAGAACAATTTTCCAAGAAGATGCCACTATCCAGAAGTTTTGCTCCACCTCACTGCCCCTCCCCCCCCAAATAATAATAGTGATAATAACAATCACAATGACAGTCATTTCATGAGCATGAGTTTATACTGGGCTCTGTGCTGGGTGCTCGCTCTGGATTGTCTCTACTCTACACCGAGTTTGGAAAGTAGATATTATTACTACTGCTATTATTATTGTTATCGTTATTCCATTTCACCGAAGAGGAATCTGACACTCAATGGGTTGAGCAATTTTTTAACCACACAACGGTTGGGTGTAGAACTGGGGTTCAGAGACAATTCCATGTGACTTGGAAGTCTGTATTCTTTGTTCAGTGCTGTGCTCTATAGAACCTGTTTATTTTACAGAAATCTAGGCAAATGCCCATTTACAGTGCCAGCTGAGTACTCAAATAAATAATATAGGGTCGATCCTAAATTTCTGCTTGCTCAATTTTCATATAGTCAACAAATATTTCCTGAGCATCTACTATGAAACAAGTATTGGTCTAAGTTCTGGGACACAGCAATGAACAAAACACACAAAAATCATTGCCCTTGTGGGACTTGTATTCCAGTAGGCATAGATGGATAATAAATACATTACTATATAAGACGTATGGTGTTTTGGGTGGTAGTTAGTGCTATGGAGAAAAAGAAGTAAGGAATATTCTTGTGGGAGGTCCAGTTTTAAATATGGTGTTTATAGAAGGCCTCACCAGGAAGGTGACCTTTGAGTAAAAATATAAAGCAAGAATGTGCCATACAGGTATGGTATGTAGGGGAAGAGGATGCTGGGCACAGGGAATAGTAAGGCAAATGCTGTGGAGCAGGGGCTACCTGGAATATCTAAAGAGATGGTAAAAGTTGTTTGGCAAGAGAGAGAGAATGAATTATAATTTAGATTGACGATAGAAGCAAGACAATGGAAGGGCAGATCATGCAGGCAATTAAAAATACCATGGCATTTACTTTGAATAAGTCGTAAAAGCACAGAGGGTTTTGAGCAGAGGATGCCATGAGGCTTCTGGGCGACAGAAGATTGTAAGAAGGCTAGGCGAAAGGAAGAATGTGAGGAAGAGGGTGATTGCAGAATTCCCAGTGAGAACTGTTAGCTTGCTCCACAGAAGTAGCAGAGATGGTAAGAACTGGTTGGATTTTGTATACATTTTCAAAGTAGACCACACGGAATTTGGTAACAAATTGGATATTGGGTGTGAAAGGGAGAAAGAAGTCAAGAACAATGTAAAGGTTTTGCCTCTTATTGACGTGAAGGAGACTATGGGAGATTTGCTGTGAAAATGTCAGGAGTTTGATTCGAGATGTGTTGTATTGAGACCTTTATTGGTCATTCAAGGGGAGATGTCAAGTAGAATGTTGGATATACAAGTCACGTTTCCAGAGGGGCCAGTGAAAGATATCGTCATGTTCCCTTGTCCATGGGTTATGGCTACCTCTTGAGAGAAGTTCAACATTATTGAAAGATTTTTCTACTCTCATTAGTTAAAGGAGTAGTGTCGATGGGCTCACTTATTTTCCATATTCATATTGGAGATTAATTAACATTAATATTAATTGAAAAAAGAAAATGGTTGATTTTTTTTTCAGAAAAGGAGAAAATGGCTAATTCTGGGAATACAGGGTTATATAGATTTAAAAAATGAAATTAATGATGAACCATTTAGGAAGGAATAAAAGATATGAGCATTCAGCACTGAATACTAACTAAGCTTGGCGCTAGGGGTCCAGCTGGCGGTGAACAAGACCTAGTTCTGCTCCGAAGTGCTTACGGAATGGCTGCCACGTAACCATTATACTGTGGAAGGGAGAGTGCCCTGACGGGGGAGGGGACACCAGTATGTGACCAGGAAGAACACCTGTGGCTGTCCCGGGAAGTCGGAGCAGTAACTTCCTGCCGAAAGCGGATGCTGACGAGATAAAGTGCTGGGGAAAAGGAAGGAAGGGCCTTCATTCCGGTTGTGTGAATACCGTATGCAAAGGTCAGAGGGGGAGGGAGCATGGCACCCTTGAGGAAGTGACAGGTGAGTGGCGTGCAGCGGCAACGAGAGGAAGAGAGAAGCCTGTTGTGTGTAAATCAGCACTGCCCACACGGCTTTTTGTGAAATGCTGTGCCCTTCCACGGGAGACAGAAGGAGATGCCCCATGAGAGATCAACGCCCCAACACATTAGCAGTAGCTAAACAGGTTTTTTCACTGCTGTGTTAATAGGTTACTCCTATTAAATAAGATCATTAAAAAACACTATAAGCATACATTCGAAGGTCTCTGCAAATGAGATAAGTAGATTTGAGTTTCATCAGTCATCTTTTGGTGTTTTTTTTTTTTTTCTTAAAGAAACAATATTTTATTAAAGTGTGATCGCAAATATTAATGATGGATATCTGAGAACATTCCCTGCGGCAGACGGGCACTGCTCACTGCTCATACTTATGTGCTATGAATGGACCCTGAGAGACCCTAAGTACCCTGAGGGACCCATTTCGTCTGCTTTCAGGAGAGGCTAGGCAGGGCATGAGGCAGCTCCAATGGCAAACATCCTGGTCCGTTGGACTACTGTGCTGTGCGCACTCTATCGTGTTCTCTGAGTGTGAAATGGATGGGCAGCACTATGCCAAGATACTATTCTCGATTTTATTGTCAGTGTGTTTTCCTGTTGTCTGTTCGATTTTGATCATCGGACACCAATATGTCTTCTACCAAAGAGAGGCTGAATCACTCAGTATAGGAAGCCAGCCTGTACTTCTAAAGCATAAGTACTTTAGCAAACCATTATATGATATTTGATTATTAGTGATCCCTGTTTCATGAAGACTTGAGAGGAATGATCACATAATCACATAATCACATAATTATTACATAATTACTGAGCATCCGGGCACCCTGATAACATCCGGAGCTGGCATATTGATCACCACGAAGAACACATGAATTAGTGTAAAGAGCAGGTTTGAGTTCTGGCATTACCACTTACCAACTATGTGGCCTTTGGCAAGTTTCTTAACATCTCTGTGCCTCAGTTTCCTAATTCGTGAAATGTGGAATGATCATCACACGCACGTCAATTGGTTAATTAATAAAAATGATCGACCTCATTAGTTTATTGATTAAAGAAAAAACACAACAACCCCATGTAGTTGCTGTGAGGATTAAATGAGTTATTATGTACATGGGGTTCAGAATTGTACCAGAGGGAAGTGCTATAAAATATTAGCTATTATTTTTATTTTCAAGGATTTCCAAGGTAAGTGGAGGAGCACAGTCGATCAGATATCCCTTCCTGGGTAGGGATTCAAAAATGCGGGGGATTTATCGGAAGTGGTTCCCTGAATCTGGGATATCCATAGTGTAAGTCTCAGTGATGTCTTAAGCAGAATGTTCCTGTATATTATTTCACCCTCTCCCCTAATTTTTTTTTTTTTTATCATTTCATGAGTCTGTAATAGGATACTTCTCAGGCTTTGAGCAATCTAATATCTTTTAATGCATTCTTTTTCTGTTTAAGTTAGTCTGCATTGGTCTCTGTTGTTTGTAAACAAAAGCCTTGACTTGTATATCCACATCTGGATGTTTAGGAAAAAGGTTCAGAGGATTATGAATCTTGCTCAAGTTCTTAAAGTCAGTGAATAGTAGAGAAGAAATTCGACATATACTGCCCTCACTCTAAGATTTTTTTAAGTTTCCTATTAAGTGATCAATACATTTATTTACTAAATGGTTATATGTTATGTTTTGTTTTTCTGGTATTCAAAAGGAAGGTTTTTAAAATTTTTGAACACTATAAGGCAATTACCAGTTAAATCCTAAGATATTTAATGACACTTTATTTTTTGTCACTCTTCAGTGGTAACTGCTGTGCCTAATATCGATATGATCTTGATGTTTCTCATTGTTCATCTGGAGTAATTGCTGTGTACAAGCTGAGTGTAAAATGAATAAATATCAAACCACATTATAATGTGTGCAATTAGGAATAAGTAGTGAAGTGTATATTGTATCTTAGGGTATTGGTTTAGTTAACTAATAAAAATGAACTATGATTTAAATATTTAACAGTATGTTCTAGAGAAAATTATTTGTAGAATATGATATGAACAGAAGCAAACTCTTGAAACAGCCTCCAGAGTAGGATGAATGCTATGAATTTGATTGCCCAGACTCCTGGCTATGTGATACTTCTTTAATCTTAAGTACCAAAGTTATTATGTCAATTTATGGACCTCAGGGAGTGCCATTATAATTTACTCAGAATTGTGTGGTGTTTTGTAGAAATGATTTGGCCTATGCTAGTTTCATGCTGTGATATATAGGCTTTGATGATGATGAATGGGTCATCAAAGCAGTTGGGGATGAACAATGCCAAATTAAACCATAAATTCGGAGAATAAGGAGGAATTAGAATTGAGCTATTAAGCCAGAGATAGATCTTGAGACAGGCCACGATTGAATGTGAATTTAGGAATAAAGGAAGCCACAGACTTATTTAAGAAAAAATGAGAAATGTGGAAGATCAAACAGAGGAGGATTTGAGAGAGACAGAATAGTGGACAGAGCCAGGATTAGGGGCAGCGGGCTGTGTGTCTTGGCTTTCTCAATGCCTGGATGCCCAGGATGGTGTTTCCCCATCTTGGGTCACATATTAATTACTTTGTGACAATACCTGTGAGATTTCGACAGGGAGTTTTTGGGTAGATGAATCTGACCTTTTCTCGTGCATAAGGACCACTTAGTCAATCCAATGACACCTGCACTAATTGAGAGAATAATTTAGTATGCTATGGCACATGACGTCTCAACAGTGGAAGTCGAGCCACAAATGAGAGTAAAAAATTCTCTATTGCACTGATCCTTGGCTTTAATTTTTTCAATTAAAGTAATTTATGTACAAGATATAAAATGAAGCAGAACAGAAGGCTTATCGTGAAAATCAACAGTGCCCCGCATCCCTCCACATCCTGTTTCATTTTCCAGAGGAAAGGGATATTAATACTCTCTATATTTTTTTGTTCTAGCAATTACTCATATATCACTGGATTTATTGATGTATCTACTTATTTAAATATTTAAAAGAATAAGATTTAGTTGACACTATGCTCTCTTTTCTCATCCTCTTTCATAGTTTTTGATATAGTTCTATCAGCTACGTTTATGCCTTTAAGTAATGTTTTTTCTTATTCCATCAAATTTAAGCAATATCTCTTGACAGCCTCTACCACCGTGAAAGATGCTGCTGGTGCCTCCACCCTGTATTTGCCTCTACTTCTCCCCCCTTTCCCATCTGATGTCTGTTCCACCTTTCCTTTTACGTTCTCGAAGACACAACGTTTATACTGTATTCTACAGCCACAAGAAAGATTTTGTATGTGTACACAGGTTGATTCCAAAAAGTTAAAAATATACTAGCGAGTCTGTTCTGTTTGTTCCTTTGGAGATTTTCTTTAATGCTGTTGTTTTTCTTTATATGCCTGGTGATCTTTAGTTGTTTATTCATGTTTAAGAATTTGAGGGTACGGTTAAATTTGAAGGAAAATAGTCTGAGTTTCTCTCCTGTTGTGTTATCTTTTCCCCATTAGGTCTTTTTGATAAAGAGGAAATATTACTCTGAGCTCTGTGTGTGGTAAAGGGCTTATCACCTTCCCTCACCAAAGAGAGGAGGAAAAGGAGAGAAGTTAGTTGTCAGGGTAGGGTCCCCAAAACTCCCAAATGGGAAGTGGTTTCTTCTGGAGTTCCAAAAGTCAACCTATCACCCTATATTTCCGTAGCAGTTTGGTAAATTTATGTGGAGTTCTTAGGTGTTTGTCAGGGTAAGATTTGGGCCACCTTGGGAGTGGAGAACAAAGAGAAGTTCACATTTAAGATATTAGGTCTTCCTATAAACAGAGAATAAAGAGATGTTTGCCAGGATGAGGGTGGTAAGGGAAATAGGGAGAGGTTTACGAAAGAGTACAAACTTTCAGTTATAGGCTTAATGAGTTCTGCGGACCAAATGTCTGGTGACTATAGTTGATAACATTGTATAGTATAATTGAAATCTACTAGGAGAGTAGAACTTAAATGTTCTCACCAAAAAATCAAAAGGAAAGGTCAATATGTGAGGCGATGAACATGTTCATTAACTCAATGGGGGGCGGGGCATCCTTTCACAATGTATATGTATGTGAAATCATCTTGTACATTGAAAGATCTTAAGATTTTATTTGTCAATGAGACCTCAATAAAACAGGGAAAGTGACATTAGTTCTGACGGTATTTCCTTATCATACTCCTTTCTCTTTCTTGTCCTCACCAATCTGAGTCTGGAACTCTCTGGAATCCGACCCCTTTGCAGTCGCCTGCCTCTTATTTTGCCCTATTGTTTTTAATGTCGACAGGCTTCCAACGCTATTTCTGTCTTTCAGAAATGTGTTAAAAATCCCTTCTCTATGTGTGGACCATCTTCTCTGATGTAATGGGTTTATTTATGTAATATCGTTTCATTGGGGATGTCGGAAGGGATGGAGATAAACACTCGCTCTGAGTACATTCTGGAGTCAGAAAACCAACGATGACCTTTTGATACCTCTTTGGAAAGATCTCACAAACTCCCTTCACATTAAAAAAAATAATAAATTGAGTTACTGTGTTTATAATGCTCCTAAATATGCATAGAACTACTTACATTTGTAATATTATTCATCAGGACATAGAGAGAGGTCTTAATCTGACATAACGGAGACATCAGTTTTTCTCTGTTGAGTGAATTCCTGAATGTTTCCTGGAAGATAAGAGTAAGAGACATTTATTTTATGTATTTTTTGCAATTTTGTCTTTTTATTAAATTTATTTTTTAATTTTTTATTTTTTTTATTTTTTAGCCCTACAGCACCTGGTCTTCCTAGGCGGTCTCCCATCCAAGTACTAACCAGACTTGACCCTGCTTAGTTTCCAAGATCAGATGGGATTGGGTGTGTTCAGGATGGCATGGCCATAGATTGTTTTTTTATTAAATTTATTGGGAGGACATTGGTTAATAAAATTATATCGGTTTCAAGTGCACACTTCAATTGCATTGTGTGTTCACCACCCATTTAGATCCTATAATAAATTCTGATATTCCTCATGGGGCAAATCCAAGATCGTTTTTGTTGGCTTCATAGTGTTTATTTATGGGGGGAAAGAAACGATGGAGAAAACCTTGAAGAAAAAATTCAAAATTTTAAAGAAAAGCTCAAAGAAAACATTTCACTGGAAATCATTAAGAGTCAGCTTCTTCTGATTTGCTGCTGGCTGGTTTTGAGATGTCAACGTGCCTCAGAGGGGAACGTGACCTTGAACTGAGAACGATGCCAAGGCTATTATTTCGGCTTACATGGGAAGGGTGAAGGAGCCAGAGAGTCAGGCTTCAGCAGCAAAAAAAAAAATTTAAGAAGCATGAGATCAAAGACTTCTAAAAAGTAGAAATGAGGGAAGGACTCTTAGGTGCAAAAAAAGATGGAGCCTTAGGTATGTAAGCATTACTGAATAATCTAAGTGCAGATTTCATGTTTCCAGTAAAGGGGAAGTTCAAATCAAAAACTGAAAATTATCCCTGAAGAGTTAATTTGTTAGTTCACTTAATAATTCATTTATTCATTCCTTAAATATTTATTGAGCAAATATTAAGCTGTTTACTATGAGAATTTTGGGGATCCAGTGGGGGAAACTCAGACTTATTTTCTACTAAGATCTTATATGGATCCCAACAACTAAAAAAGCTAGATAGTCTTTCCCAAGACCTAGCTAGAGCCAAAGCACATCAAGGTAAATCAACAGGTTTTGCCATGACTAATGTGTTCTTCTATGCCAATTACAGTTATTTATGAGATTTTTCAAATACAAATATTGGCATTAATAAAGTAAATACATTAATGAGAGTCTGGACAATCTTAATCATCAGCTGAAAAATTCCTCTGTAGCATACTGTTCTCAGCAAAATATTTAGATATAAATAATATGGTTTCTCCAAGGAGTTTGGATGGGGCAAATAAACTTCACCTCATTTCCAGCTGAGAAAATAGAAAGGTGTCAAGTGGTTCACTCTGGTCAGATTCCAGAGTCAATGTGCTGGATTTCGGTCCACACTCGCAGTCCCCTTCTGCCTCGTTCTCATTATCTGAATGTCTGCTTGGAAATATGGAATTCGATAAGGCAAGTGGAAGAGTTTGTGTAGAGTCGCACTGTCTACCTTTAGAAATCAACCTGAGAAAAAGTATCATGGAAAGGAATGAACCAAGTACCCATTTAACGAGCTAAAACTACATCAAAGGGGCAGAAAGAAACCACTTGATAATAAAAATGTTGCTTTGATTGAAACTGGGCAAAAAGCCAAAGGTACTGGATGGAGACTCCTAAACATACTGAATTGTTTCTGGATCAAACACTTCATAAATCTAAGGTAAAATGTGAAATTTTTTTGTAGTAAATTGTGAGGCTACATCAAAATCGGTCTCTTGCTGATCTTCAGAGTTGAGCCATTGTTCATGAAGTTTCTTTCTTTCTAATGAAAGAATAGATATAGAGACATGTATTCATGTAAAATAGATTTGTCAAATGTCAATCATGTTCAAGAATTTCTCACCAGGAATTCTGAAGAAAAGTTACAGGCATGTTTTTATATTTTTTCTCTCTTATTTCTTTAATTATAAAGAAGTCACTTAAAGTCACTGAAATGCTTTTCAGAACAATTAAGCATTCTTAGGGTATAAAAATATCTATACTCGGTAAAGCAACTTTATTTTGATAAAGTGATACCAGTAAGCTACTGTATTATATCTCAGGCTATTGCACTGTTGTATTGTCAATGTTGGGGATTACTGTTTAAGCTCTGTTCCCCCTATCATACTGCAGAACTCTGAGGCAGGAACCATGGTCATCTTGATCAGGAATGGCACATAATAGGGGATCAGCAAAATTTTGTTGGATAAATCTGTCAAACATTGGGATAGATTGAGAAAACTAGTTTGTATGACTTGATATTATTTCTGTATATATATTCATGATTTCTGTCTAAGTGGGAGAGAATTTATACAATTCAGTGAACTTTTGTATGACTATCTACAAGTTCACAAGCAGATATATTAGAAATAAAATATTGGAAATTTAGTAAGTCAAAGTTGAGTGCAGATACAAATAGATTGCTGGTGTCCTAGAGATATGACAGCCCATACAACAGGAAAATTGTCTCCTAGGCAGGCTGAGTGTCAGGTAGCCGACACTTCATCATTGGAGAACCATGATAACCCTGAATCCTTGGCCATGCAGCATATTAGGAATCCCAAAGAATGGGGAGCAAGGAGATTCAGTGGAGGGAAGAGATAGATAACAATTAGTTTTATCTACAGATAATCTGTTTTCCACATCCCAAATACAGATTCCAAAGAAATAGGAAAAAGAAATCTACTGTGGCCAATTTAAAGGGAACAGAGTAAAACAAAATTGCTTCAGCAAGAGTTTCTAAGCACATTTATTCTTGGTCTCAAATGGATGCCAAGGCCAGATAACAACGACAGCAATAACAATTGGTAATATTTATTGAGTGCTTAGTGTTTTAAATACTCTGTTAAATAGTTTGCATGCTATTTCGATCTTCACAAATTCTTTAAGATATGCACTGTCATTTGATACATTTTATAGATGAGGAGGCTGCAGGTAAGGCAAGTCAAGCGCCCCAGGAAGTAACAGAGTGAGAACTCAAACCCAGGCTACTTGGTTCCAAATCTCATGCCCTTGACCTCCGTGTCACAGAGCCCTGTATCTGAGAAGTCTGAGAAATTCATAGGGAGACTGAATAGATTCTCATACTGGGGAATTTGGCTGTCAGGGACTATACAATGGGAGCCAGAGTGAGGAGCTTCGTGAGAAAAGCCAGTGAACCAGTACAGAAGTTTCGTTAAAACTAGGAAATTATTGAACGTCAACTGTAATTGAAATTGTAAATAATAACTAACTAATGAAATACATACATACATACATACATACATACATACATACATACATACATACATAAGATTTTCTTAGATCATGTGAACTTGAAAAAATAAGAATAGGAAATTATATAGAGAGACTTCAGCTTGATTGTCTTGTGGATACTTAGTACTCTGTTCTCTCCTAGGCAGAGGGTAGTAGACAAAAGCACTTTTCCTGGATAAGGAAGGTGGTACCATTATAAATACCAAATCCATTATTCATGGTCATAGGGCACTAATAATTAACTGGTTTCCCCAGAACACTGGTGTACCTGTTACTCTTTAGTACATGCCATATGTCATCAAATTGAACCTTGTTCTTTATTTTTCAATTTTATAAGTATGGCACAAACTATGCAGGAGAGTTGAGTTGAGGATCGAATTGTTTAAAGGCATTCATCTTCTTAATGAATTTAATAAATACTTATTCAGCACCTATTGTGTCCAGGCACTGGTCTAGAGATAGATCAGGAACAAAAAGGCATCTATTTCTACATACTTGGAGCTTGTCTTCTGATAAAGACAGGCAATAAATAACGAATACAATAAATTCACAAAATTACGTAGAATATTAGAAGATGCTTTGAAAAGAATCAAGGTAAGGGTGATTTTAAGGTTGTAATTTTAAATAGCTTAGTCAGGCTACAACTCACAGAAAAAGTATTATTTGAACCTTAAAGATCAACCCTTTTGCACTTTTTAATATGCCACTCTTTTAATAAATTTGGTTTTTATTTTACCTCACACAGGAGGTCCATCTTTAAAATAGTTCTTCTGAATTACTTTATAAGTTTCTCAGGGTTTTTTTCCTTTATCTTTGTGACTTTAAAAATTGACACAAAATATATTTAAAAAGTGCAAAAAGGTTTTAAATTTTAAAAAAAGACAGTTTTATTAGGCAAATGAAAGGTTTATAATACTAGAATCAGACATATAGAATTTCAAGTAAAAAGTGATAAGTGGCTAGAAAGCATTAAGTAGAGCAAAGAAAAATTAAATACTTCAATGTAAAAATAAAAGTGTAAAGGACCGAAATAATTTTTAGTCAATTATTCTGTAATCGTGCAGTGAGCACTGCCTCTCTAAACTGGTCACAAAGCCAAAAACCTTGAAGAGAAAAACATATTGATCTTTAAGTTTCAAAATTTCAACCTTCTACAATGTCTGAAAATGCAGACACATCAACAACAATTAAAAGGCAATAGCAAATCTGGAGAAATATTTGCAATGTTTATGACAAACAAATGATTAAAGTTTTAATGTAAAAAAACATTTAAAATAATAAAATTTTTAAAACTCAAGAAATAAATGAGTAAATCACAAAATGAGGCAAAAAAAAAAAAGAGAGAGAGAGAAATTGGAACAGCAAATAAATATGATAAAAGTTTAACCTACTTAGAGATCCAAGAAATGCACAGTAAAAAGATGATTGTTTTCACCTGCTAAATTGATGAGTGGTCTTTTTTTTGTCTTTTTGTTTTAAAAGTAATAATAGCATCTTGAGTTTGCAGGTAAATGGAAATTCTCATACATTGTTGACAGGCATATAAATTAGCAATTTTCTTAAAGGCAATTTAGTAACTTGTATCAAAAGCCTTAAAATATTCATTTCCTTTGACTCAGTAATTTCACTTCTAAGAATTTATTCAAGGGAAAAAAGTCATTTATTCACACAACAATGTGTTATAAGAAAGTTCAGCACAGATGTATTTATGCTAGAAGAAGGAGTTTTTTCTATCACATTTTACTAAAGACAAATCTTGAAGTAGAATATTTTGCAGTCATTAAAATTTATATTTTCGAAATACATATAATGACAGAAAATTCTCATGATATAATCTTAAATGAAAAGAGCAGGTTAATAAATTTTAATTATTCAAATTTTATTTTTAAAGTATATTTATAAAAATGAATTAAAGGAAATATAAAAAATAGCCATGCTTTTTGGGGATGGTAGAATTGTGAGTGATTTTTTTAAATTAAGTTTATTGGGGTAACATTGGTTGATAAGATTATATAATTTTCAGGTGTACATTATAATTTGATATGTATATATTCTATTGTGTGTTTACCACCCAAAGTGCAGTTTCCTTCAGCTACCATATATTTGATCCCCTTTACCCGCTTCACCCTCCTCCTACTCCTTATATTTGACCCCTTTACCCTGTCTACCTCCTCTATCTCCCCTCCCCCCTACTCTCTGGTAACTGCTAGTCTATTGTCCATGCCCATGAATCTCTGTTTGTTTGTTCTGTTCATTTGTTGCTTTTAGGTTTATATTCCACATATAAATAATATCATATTGTTTTCACCTTTTTCAGTCTGGCTTATTTCTCTTAGCATGATTACCTCGAGGTCCATCCATGTCACAAATGGCAGTATTTCATCTCTTCTTCTGGCTGAGTAATATTCCATTGTATATATGTACCACAGCTTCTTTAGCCAATCATCTATCATAGGACACTTCCGTTGCTTCCATGTCCTGGCCACTGTGAATAATGCTGCTATGAACATCAGTGTGCAAATATTTTTTCAGATATGGGTTTTCAAGTCTTTGGGGTAAATACCCAGTAGAGGGATTACTGGATCTTATGGTTGATCAATTCTTAGTATTTTGAGGAAACTCCATACTGTTTTCCATAGTGGCTGTACCAATTTTCAGTCCCACCAGATGAGTGATTTTTATTTTATTGTTTTACATGCATCCAAAATTAACTAGTCGTAGATCAATTTTATAATAAAATTGGATTTAAAAATATCCAGTGCTGAAAGATAAATAATTTGAGCTTTTTTAATTTGCTTATCTTGAATTATTTCAATATTTTTCTAATTCAAAGTTATTCCTGATTCCCCAGATAGAATGGTCTATTCTTATATTGTGTCGTCCAAAAAAGAAATATGTTTTCAAAAATATTATTTAATATATTTCCCTCTATCTCTTGAATTGTAAGCCCCTCAATTTTATTAATATTAGAAACACAAAATGCCTAGCCAGTAAGCATCATTGATAATGCTTATTAAATATTTGTTGAGTTAAATGAATGTATTCCAGTTTAGTTATGGAGATAAAAATTTATAGAAAAAGTAAGTGGTTTATAAAATTATCCAATAATAAAAAAAAATGCTTTGAATGTGGGCATTTTAATTTTGTATATTTTTAATGTGACAACTTAAATAAATATTCACATTTTAAAAAGATTTTTGTCTGATTTTGTTCTATCTTCTTTTATGTTTCATAGCCATTGATACATTTCTAAGTAATCTATAGAAAACTTTCTTTTAATAACACATTTATAATAGAGGTTAAAATAAATTTATAACACTGTAAAAATACTGTGATTAAACATTTAAAAAAAACACCAAGCTTGAATTGAAGACTGTTCTGATAGAAACTGTAGTGAATTTTCACAAATTAAAATGTCTAGAGTCAGTACATTTCACTAATTTTTATATAGATTGCATTTCTTCTTTATGTAAAGAACTGATATATATTTTTTTCTCCTTTTGGAATTTTAAAAGCAGGAAAATAATAGGACCGTGTGCATTACAGATTTAGGGAGCACATGTAACAAGTATGGCTAAGAAAAAGTATCAATAAACTTAAACTGGATTAAAACTATCCAAAATATTTTGCATCTGTAATTAGTGAATCTTCTATATGAGGAGTCTTTTTATTTAGCATTTTACTAGCCCAAAAGTCAAGAGATTTTTTTAAAGGCTTCTTTGGTGCTGTGTTGAGATACATGGGGGTTTAAAGTCTAAGTAAAGTAAGAGGAGAAAAAAATTTGATTGAAAATAACAGTGTGTGACGATCATATGGTTCATCCCTGTTCTCCTAGGGTAATTATTAGTAGCATTTATTTTCAGTCTCCTTACTGTTGAAGAGAGTTTTCATCACCATCCTAAGTACGTGGTGCATTACAAATGCCAAATGAGTGATGTGTGTAAGAGAAACTTGAGGACTTAAGTCCTGAGAATTTTCTACGGTGGCCTTCGTATGTATTTGTCCCTGGCAGCTGCTTCCACCCACTCTCATACATGACATAATCCTGACTATTTCTCTTCATCCTTTAGATAAAATCCAGGCTGCCCAAACAATGGCTTCTAATCCACTCGAAAAATCCCTCTCTTCCCATTTCCGGAACTAGCTGAACTTTGACCAACCTCCTTCCGCCTGCTAAAGCCCCATAAAACATTCTACCGCCTTCCCCAATTTAGAATGCTCCTCCACTCCTTCAGGCCTTCTCATGGTAGGCAGTTTTGAATAAACTCTTAACTGGATAGTCCTCTGATTGATTTTCTTCCCCACGTAGGAAAAACTCTAGGAATTCAGAGGTGAGATGGGACAGGGTATTTCTTTTATGATTAATGGAGATTAATGGGGTGAGGGAAATATTTGAACTGAGCTTAAATGGGTGAATTATGTGCAGATTAAAGAATAAGTTTTATATAGTATTTATAACATTATCAGATATCAGTTTTCACTCAGGTATTCCTACATATTACAAGGCAAAAAATATTATAAGACAAAATTAGAAGCTGGAGAACTCCTTGTGAAGGTAAATATATGAGTAAATGTGCAATGAAAGTGTAAATAAAGCCAGCAAATAAAGACAGTCTCATTACAGAGAGGATTTCAGTTTTCTCCAAAGCTTTCTGAGTATAGATATAGATTCCTAAAGCCTGTATACTTTCTAATCCGTGTAGCCACAAAAAAATTCACTTCAAAAAGTGCCGTTAAACCAAAAACTATTTTCTTTGTATAGCAAAAGAGCCAAAGATTTCAGAGAGCTAGGTCAAGAACCTTTTGACTTATAATGTGATAAGGACATTATCACAAATAACACACATAATGTTTTCATTAAGGTGTAAATGCAGAAATGATATAACCATTCAAGAATTTACATTGAGTTCTAAGCCACTCTTAGCAATCAGATTGTACACATGTTCATCACTGCAAATTTCATTTGACTCCTAAATGTATCCTTTTTCTCTCTTCAGAGTCACTATGTGTTTTAGTACTAAAAGTACAATTCTTTTCAGCTATGGAAGAAGTAAAGGGGTATCTATTTCTCTCTCAAATCTGAGATTTGAGTGCAATTACAGAGCATTGTGGCTACCTGGTCTACCCTTTGGGTGCTATCTTAGAAAAATGGACGAAGGTGTCACTATGGACCAGTGGTGTGCTGGTAATGTTCAACAACAGGCTCTTTAGAAAAAAAAAAACAAAAGGGAGGAATTGATTTGTAGTGTTTGCCCATTTCCATGTTATAATTACTTGCATCATGGTCATTTCAGGTGAGCAATGTGATGTTATTGAAAGCAGAGTTGGAAAGAGATGTGTAGCAAAACACCCTTAGTACTTTCATGATACAGACAGGACGGTTAATAAGTTCAAGATCATGGCTCAAAATAAAATGTAGGAAACTAGTTAGGAAATGACTTTTAGATATGTATTTCCCACATTTTAAAATAATTTATTTAATTGAAAGTTTACATAACTTTTAATAATGGCTATGTTAACAACTGGCTTGCAGAATTCCTGAAAATGTAACTGTGGGCTCCCAAGAGTTGATTAAGAGTAGGATCGAGAACAAAAGCTCATGTTCAGAGCATTATAGTGATGTTTTCTCCCCCATAATCAGAAAACATAGGTCTGGGAATCAAGAAGTAGAAGTGCGGTGAAATAAATATAGATATAGATATACATAGATACATATTTGAATAGTATATATAGTATATCACATTGAATAATATATGAAGTTTATACTGTCTTAGTCTGTTCAGACTAAGATAAAGACCATGGACTGTGTGGCTTAAACAACAAACATTTTCTGTTCTGCCAGTTGAGAAGTCCAAGACCAAGGCTCCTGCAGATCTGTAGTTTGTCGAGGACCCAGTTCCTGGCTCATTGATAGCCATCTTCTTGTTTTGTCCTTACACTGGGGCAGGAGTAAGAGAACTGTCTGGGGTCTCTTTTATAAGGATACTAATCCCATTCATGAGGGCTCCACTCTTATAACCTAATCATCCTCGCCCCCTAATTTCATCACATTGAGGATTAGGTTTCAACACATAAATTGGAGAAAGAGGAGTGCAAACATTCAGTCTTTAGCATATACGTTGAAAATATACAAAGATAACTGTTAATAAAGTTAATCTAAAAAAAAGAAAATGGCAACCAAAAGAAGAAAAGATGATTAAGGACTCAGACCGTTCAGCAGTGGAAGTTTTGGTTACTCTTCCAGGTAAGGGATCTAGAGCAGTTTAGGACTGCTGACTCAGAGCTAAAGATGAATGGCTAAGGGAATGAGGAAGTCATACCTATCACCACAACCTTGGGACCAGTAAACAGGAAGAAATACCATAGGAGCTTTGCATTTTCTTCTGGCTTGTTATGTGTATATAGTTATATATATATTTTATATATATCTATTTATATATAATCTCTCTCTCTCTCTCTCTCTATATATATATATGTATGTATGTGTATATATATGTATGTATGTATGTATGTATGTATATAAAATCTATTTTTTCTTGTTTCTGTTATTTTTTAGAAGTTTGTTGGAAGTCAACTACAATTTAGTCTTTAGGTAATAGAATATTCAGTGGGACTGTGACTGAATTTGTGGAATGATTAATATAGCTAGTGATGGACAGAAGAGCTGCTGAAACTGTGTATCTTTCCATCTGGAGAACAGGGGAAAAGCATCTTTCCTAGTGTAAAGGAAATTTCCATCTCAGTAGATGGAAAGAGTCACGTCACTGTTGTGTGTTAGCTCAGATGTATGTAGAAATATGTGTAGGGTTACTGAGTAGCCATAGGGGTAGATTGTGCCAGTTATATATTGCTTCTCAGCTCCAAACTCACATTTGTTTGCCCTGCTTTGTGATGATAGATTACATGTGTCCTTTGCCAGGTGACTTGATATCATCCTCTCCTGAGAAAACGCTGGAGGGACATGGGAGAGCAGAAAGAGCAGAGAGGGGTTTTTTGGCTTACGTGTTCTGTTTTCTATGAGACTCTGAAAGGTCGGTGTGAAGTGGACACAGCAGCATGCACCGCAGCTGAATGCCCTTTGCTATTTACTGAAGACACCTCCTAGCATGTTCCTTCATCTCCGCCAACTTCTTTTGCAACTCCATAGCAGCATCCTCCGACAAGTTTCTTGATCACCACCATGACAGAATGCTCTTGTGGTTTCACAGTTTCACAATGAGCTCTTCTATCAAGCTTCATCATCATCACTGTAGTGGGCAGCATGTAGCAACCACACCATCGACTGTGAAGTCTGAGTATCTCTTGCAGCCCTCTTTAAGGTTCTGAGCTCCTTCCTTATTCATTTTCCCTTCAACCCTAGGGGAGTAACTATCCCACAGCTGCTACCCCTGTTCACCGTCATAACTACATCTTTAGTTAGGAATTCTAATTCTCCTGGTCAAATTTCTGATGGTGTTTTTGTCTTCTGAATGGACCCAACTGATGCATATAATTTTATTATTTAATCTTTTTTCTTGGGTAAGAACTTTGCACAATAGGCTATATAGTTTGTTATAATATTTATTAAGTTAAAGTTCAGGACTAGATGGAATTCTCACATTGTGCTTTGAGTTTACATATTTGCAAGTAATTCTTTTGTTGAGTTGAAGAACTATTGTGAATATTATGACATATACACATTTATTTTGTGGTACTTTTACTATCATTCCTGTTTTAGACCTTTTTATATCATATCCACATTTTCTAAGATTGCTGTTAACAATTTATCACAATTGGGTGGCCTAGAAAACCAGAAATTTATTCTATCACGGTTCTGGAGGTGACAAGTCTGAAATCAAGGTCTTGGTAGGGTTGTGGTCTCTGAATCCTTCATTGCCTCTTCCTCGCTTGGGCTGTTTTCTCACAAATCTTTGGCATTTTCTGACTTGTGACATCACCACTCTAATTTCTGCCTTCATCATCATGTGATGTTCTCTCTGTGTCTCTGTCTTCACATAGCCGTCTTTTATAAGGACACTAATCATATCAGATTGTGGGCTCACTCTCTTCCAATATGACCTCATCTTAACCAATTACATCTGCAACAAACCTATTTCCAAATAAGGTCACTTTTGGAGGTCCTCTGGGTTTGAATTGCAACAAATACTTTTTTTGAGAGGAGGGACACAATTCAAGTCATAACATATTCATATCATAATATATTAGCCATTAAATTTTTGACATATATATTCCTGATATACTAAAAATTAGGTTACAAAATATACATAATTCATTTTTCTAAAAGAAAATACATGTATTTTATACATAGAAAACTACCTATCAGGGTATGTCCTAAAATGAGAATAGTAGTTATCTCTGGTTGGAAGAATAAAATTTTTTTTTAAATTTTGCCTATCTATATTTTTAAATTTTTCTACAGTAGGTTTATATTGTTTCTGTGATAAAATATTTTTTATTTAAAATAATTAAAACTTGTGATAAATAATACATTTATATAAAAACCTGTTTTCCATCTTTTTAAAACATTTTTCATCTTTTAATTCAATATTTTAAACAATATATTGTAACAATAAGTAGCTTTAGAACAGGACTTGGTTGTGGACCTGTGCATTTAACTCATTCTGTGAGATAACTTACTGGGCTATAGAGATGAAGAATTGTCCAAGTTCTTAGTGGAAGTTGGGGTCAAGGTAGAATTGGTTATCTGTTGTTTTGTACATGTGCATGCACGTGTGTGTGTGTGCGCGCGCGCGCGCACTTGCTCCATGACTCAAAAATGATGTTTTGACACAAATGTGTAAATATGGGTGTGGCAAATTCGCCATTGTCTGTGCCCAAATTAGGTTTCAGGCTGACTGTATTAGAGCTAAGCAATTAGATATGAGGGAATATCTACAATCAAAGTTTCTTGTGAATGATTTTTAACCATAAAAATTCTAGTTGCACAACCTTGAGATCATTTATGTTTCTATCTTGCAACATTTCAAGAAAAAAATATTATTCATGGAGTTGTTCCAAAGTGTTGTAAGAGTCATGCCCAATTTTTATATTCTATATTTATTTGGCTTCTGAGTTTCATAGACTACCTTATCTCAATAAACCTGATTATTCTACACTGATACCATATTTGACTACACCTTTGTTGGGGAAGAATTTCTGTCCTAGATTATTCCCTCTGAATAAGGGAAAGGTTCATGAAGAGTCATTTGGCTGCAAAGTAGGATAGAATGCTACAATTCAAAACATGGGATTCGATGTGAATAATATTAATCCCTGTATCTGGTGTATTTGGCAAGTTTACTAACAGTTAACATAGGTAGTTGTCAGACATTAAGCAAAGGACCATTAGATGGTTCTTCACTCCTACACAAGAATAGCTTGGTTATAGAGTTTAGGCACAGAAGACTAGAATAAACTGGACAAGTAAATATTTGGAGCACATATTCATATGGTTAGTTTGGTGGGGTCCATAAAGCTTCTTGATGCTTTCTAGGGAAATGCCAAGGAACATTATTTACTGCTTTCAATGTTCTTTTATGAAGTTGAAGCTTCCTTTTGTTGGAGGAGGTCATCCAAAGGACGTGCAAGCTGGACCCTGGGAATTGGAGGTCACCACTCCTTTCCCTGCTCACTGAATGTAGGTTCAGCCCACTGTTCCTACACTAGAATCTGTTCTAAGGACACAGCCTTGAGTGAGTAATGTGCTGTTAAGACCATCTGGACTGAACGCTGCCTGATAGGCCTTTGTATAAACTTTTAAAATTCCGGCAGGTGAGTGCGGAGATCTCTTCTTCATCTTGTGGCCACCCAAGACAAGCCTATAAGATCCCTTGCTTATTAAAACCGCCACCTACCACACTGGAGTGGTCTACTTCTTTCTTCAGCTTCTCCTTGTCCTTCGCCTTTGGGGGCCAGCTTCAAATTTCACCACGGGGCTCTCTTGACATTGAAAATCAACAAATATGTCATAAAGTAAAGTTAAAGAGTTGGTACACATCTACCTAGTTCATTTCACTCTGGGAACTCATTTCTTTTACTCATCCACTAGGTCAAAAGTTTATCACTTAGAAGCCCATCACTCTGCTCTCTTGGCCATGATCAACTGAACTAAAGTTGAATACCTGATCCAAATTGGGCAGTTTATTCAGCAGAAATTTGGAGTGCTCAATAAGAGATTCTAGTCTTTGCTAGTGTCTAGCTATAAAACCTTGAGATAATTTTATTCGTTATTAAAAACATAATAATTTTTTTCTGCCATATAGCAGTGTCAAATTCCATGAAATTGATTGAAACATAATCAATTCACTTTTAAATAAATTTCTTCAGATAATTAAGTATATAGACTATTACTAGAAATTTTATATATTTTTCTAGTACCTTTTATATAAAACATGGTAAACTAAATCTTATATTAAGTACTTATTGTGTTATTTACACATAGACTGAACATTTCAGGGCAAGTATTTTCCTCATCTGTAGCCACTGATTCTTATTCTTTTCCTGTGCTGGAATGAGAGACATGGACAATGAACTTGCCCTATACTCAGGCCTTTGTCTTTCAAAGACTCCCTAAATCTTGTGCATTTAAGCTCCAGTCAAGTGGAAATGTCATTTCTCCTTTTCACTGTGCTTGATCCAACCTCTGGTGCAGGCCACAGAGTAGCTGTCGTCATCTGTACCCACCATTCACATGAGGTATGCTGCTGAAACCTCCTCCAGTGCACTGTCTCAGAACTGAATCCTTTTTTGCTGATTTTCCTACTCTTCATTAAGCAAACGTGTATTGAATGCCTCCTTCGTGCCTGATACTGTGTAGCACTGAGAATATGGTGGTGACCAGAAAGACACTGACTCACCCATATTGAACTCACACCTTGGTGGGTAGAAATGTTAATCGAATACTTAAATTAGTTTATTTAACCAATTCAATAAATATTTATTAAATATTTGTTATGTATTCATTACTGTTCTAGGTGTCAGTGATAAAACAGTGAAAAAAGAAAATGATAAGATCCTCGTGCTCAAAGAGATCGACTTCTAGTTGATATAAAATCACAAACACTGATAAACGTACTAGAAGAAAAGTTATAGAGTTCGATGACAACATATATTAGGGTTCATAAGCTAAACTAGAGTTCAAAATCTCCAGAACTGTGATTTCTAAGCTAAGCCTTGAAAGATAAGAAGGTGTTAACTAGGCAATGAATAGGAGCAGAAGAAAACATTTCATGAAAAGAAACACATTTTAAGGACCTGGGCTAGTTACCATGTAACTAGGAAAAAGCCCCAAAATATGGAAATTCAAAAGTAATTAAAAGTCCTAGCATTTAATTCTAAAGCCCTGACCAATTTAAATTAATTTAGTGCCATGGAATCAATTTCTCTTGGGACTTTTTCAATCACTTAATTTATGCTAAAGACAATTGCTTTATTCCAAAATGCATATTCATTAGAGAATTCTGATAGGAAAATGGAGATTTAATTTAAGATCAACTTAGTACTAAGAAATACTATATAAGTAATCATAACTATTCAATATTTCTTGTTTCTAAAATAAAAATATAATTTAACATCTTAACGTTTTAAATTTGAATACAAAGGAAAGGGAACATTTTATTATTAATAAGTGTACAGATCTAAAAAGTAATTTTTAGTATTTTTTCAAATGCTACTAAAATATATGTTCATTGTATGAAAATTGGAGAATAAACATAATTATAAAAAACAAATGGAAATTAGCAATTTTTCACCAACCAAAGTTTATTTGATTTAAATTGTTAAATCAGAAGTAAATATGCTAAAGTTTGATTGCTCGGATAAAGACATAAACTAAGCTAATAGACTATATAGCGTTGAAGTTAGTGTGTTTATTTAGAATATTTAAATATGCACTATTTACATAGTTTTACATAAGAAAATAGAAGCATCGTTAGGTTTTTCTGTTTCTATCATTGTTGGGCTTAAATAATGACTAAATTTTAGAAAATCAGAAAATTATATTCTAAGCCTGTAACCTAATTTTGTTGTAAACATATAAACATTCATATGAGTTTTCATGGTATAAATGATCATGAAGTAAAAATAAATATTCTAGTGTTCTGTTTCTTGTGGATAATATAAATATATTTTGGATATATTTCGAGGAAATATATCTCTCCTTAAACACATATCAAGGATAGTATAAAATATAATGTAAAATATAAGATAATGCATTACAGACTTGGGGCTTATTAAAATTAGGCGAGTAATAAGAAAACTAATAATTATTAGATTAAAATGTTTGATGCTCTCCTATGTTTATTATATTCTTATATTCTAACTTTAATTTTCTATATTACTTCACTATAGTACTTTGCTTCCTTCTAATTACAATTGTTCATTTTTTACCCTTAAAAATACTGAGTGGCCTAAGAAACAAAAAGGAATATTTAAATAGAAGGGGACTTGTCAGTTCTACAAGCCAACACTGTTTGTTTATGCATTTATTTTTAATCTAGTTTAGATTGTGTTTCTGATCATTAAAATCAAGCTGAAAGGATTTGACGAATTTTACAGGAATAGATAATTTCTATACTATTTAAACTCTTCAGGGACATAGAAATCATCTCAATTCAATTTAATACCAAAACTTCTGTAGTTTTCCCTAAATATATACCATGTGACAAACAAATCCCACTTATAAGTATAGGCAAAAGTATTAATTGATAGTAAATTAAGGCAAACGCTATAAGAATAATTCAATACTTCTAATGGATTTTTTTCTGTATATTCTCACTAAGAAATTATTAACATAATAAATCACACTCATATTCAAGGGAAAAAAGTTTTTTGATCATCTTGATAAATACTAAACTATATTAAATGCAACTGGATTCTGGATTAGCAAAAAATTTATCATTTAGACTGAGAAATTTTCCACTTTATAAGAAATAGCTATCTCGAATTAATAGGTAGGTAGCCTTATATTTAATGTTGAAAAATTAGGAATATATACACTCAATTCTGCAACAAGAAATATTTTATGTTATAGCACATTGAATTAGACAAGGAAACAAAACAAAGTAATAGAAACAATGAGAATGGGTATTATTATTTTCAGAAAACATAATTACATAGATGGAAAGTATAAAATAGTCCAAACTAAAAAGTATTTGCTTGGAAAAGAAATATATAAATGAGAATAGTCAACAATAAATAGTTAAAAAGCAAAACAAAAAAAAGAGATAGCATTCACACTAAAATCTACTTTATAAATTTCCCATGAATAAGATTTTTTAAATGTTTGTATTTGGTTGAATTTTGTCTGCCTTATATTAAACTACTTTATAGAACTTTTATTAGTGAACACAAATTGTGGTAGTCAGATGTCATTAATGGCTTCTATTAATAGCATCCTGTATCCACATTCTATTTTTGCACCATAATTTAGTAGTCCCCTTTCTCCCTGATTCTTGGCCCGGCCATATGTCTTTCTTCAGCCAGTAAGAGGTTAGACAATGTGATACAAGCACAGACTTGAGAGTTTCTAACACATTAGGACTTGCCCTCTTGAAGCCCTCCCTGCTCTTGCTCTCTCGCTTCTCTGTGATTATCATGAACACATATTTGGCACAGCACATGTGAGAGACAATTGGAAGAGAGATCAATTGTCCCAACCAAAGGGCATGCTAGTCCATTCTAGAGCTAGCTGGCCTCAAGCATGTTGGAGTGCCCAACCAAGATCCCAGAGTCTCCTACCCACTCTGAAGCTAACTTTTATGATTAAGCTCAGCCACAACCAGAAAGCAACCTAGCTGACTCATAGACTTATAAGCAATGATAAATTCTTAGTGTTATGGGTCACTGAATTTAGAGGTGTTTTCTTATATAGCAAGAGTGACTTTAAACATGGCTAAATAGATTAGAAAAGATACAGCTTTAGATCTTTGGGGAAAGACTGATTATTTAGCATGTGATAACTGGTTAATGATGTTGAAAATAGACAGGCATGCCAATCAATCAAGTTTAAGTTGCATCTCACATTTTAAACCACATTTAATTTAAGATGCATCAAAGATGTTGGAAATACAGAGACTATTCTTTATAAGCATGACCTTACAGAAATATAATGAAAAAAGATGAATTATACAATACTGTAATGAAAAAGATTATAATTTATTAAGTAATAAAATGAGAAATCTTTTACTCCACAAAAATCTCCTTGTTGAAAATACTTATCTCTGTTTTGGAGATTGCTCTGGAGTACTTTCTCCACTGAGCCTGAACACTGATTCAGCAAACAAGCTCTTGAAGATGGAAAAGTTAATTGCATTAGTCTACATAACCTAGACGATCATACAACAGAGACTAGCTAATTACTCCTGAGTGTTGGTATTAAGAATTTATTTTTCTTTGCTCTCTCTGTGTTTCTGAGTTGTTTTATGAGAGGTGTGTTTTATTTTTTGCCAATTCCTCTAGTTTTTTATATATACCACGTTCATAATATTTTGGATTATATATTGTTATTTTCTCTGTAATCTACACATTATTTAGGAATAAATTCTTTTAGTTTGTGATGTTTTGGAAGGAGGAATTGGCTTAGTGTTGACTTCTAATTTTCTTAATCTTCTATAGGGTCAGAAAATAATCTATATGGTAATTATTTTGGGGCACCATTGAGACATTATTAGTGCCTCGAGTGTAGATGATTTGAAATACTTTCTTTGAGGGGGAGTATGGTACAAGAAGATCTACATTTATTGGGGCAATAGATATTGATTATGAATTATTCATTGTGTTGCTCAGATATTTCTTACTCTCACTACTTTTGTCTGCTTGCTTTATCAATTTCTAAGAGTGTCAGTACATCCTGATCATGACTGTGGAGCTGTCAAGCTGTCATTGAAATTCTATCAGCTTTAGATGTGTTTTTAGGTATATACATATGGAGAGTTGTTATAAAGTCAGCTTTCTCAGAAACTATGCGACACTTACTCCTCTTCCCTTAACTCTTCAATACCCACTTCCTCTTACTCAGCCAAAGTTTTACTGAGAAAGTGGAGACAACCAGAAGAGAGTGCTTACATTTTTTTCTCCATCTAATCTGCCAAGGGACCTGCTATCATACCTACCTTCCTTCTTGTCACAACGAGTGATTGCCCATCTTTCCAAAAACTGATAGTTATCCCTCTGGAGAACACACGAACTTTACCTGCAGTCATTTCTTTTCTTCATCATTAATTTTTTCCTATACATTGGGTCATTCCCATCAACATGTGAACATGCAATGTTTTTCCTAAATTAAAAAAAGACCTCCCTTAATCCTATACTTCCTTAATAAAATATTATATTTCTTTGTTACCTTTCACACCAAAACTCCATGAAAAATATGTTAAGTCTTAAATATCTGAAGCTTAGACCAGGATTTAAGACCACTCAAACCATATGTTGGCTGCCATTGGAAGAGGCATGAAATGAATGTAGGTAATCAATCAACAATGCCTGATGCACTCATCAATATCCTTCAGTCTCCTCTTAACCTTAGCAGAAGTTCTGCTCAGTCTCAGGCATCTCAAGAGTCCATAAATGCCATGTTGGAGGTAACTTCTCTCTTTCCTAGGGTTCTTCTACACCATAAAGAAGTGGGTGCTTGAAGACTCTTCATTTTTTACCAGTTTCTCAGCTAAAAAACAAACTCCAAGCTGAAATTCACATGGCTGTAGATAGGGTGGAGTTGAGGTCCATGGAAAACAAGATCTCTTATGTTCAAAATACTCCAAGTTTTATTTTCTTCATAATCTCCAGTGTCTTGTTTTTCCTAATATGAATTGTCTTTTTTGGAATGAAATTGATATGGGCTAGACATAATAGTGTCTTCCTCTGCTTAGCCTTTTGCTGATTCTGGGACCTGGGGTAGCTTGAATTCATTCTCTTGGAAATGAGGGAAAGGGGTGTAAACTCATAGATGCTTTCTCTCTCGTTTGTTTTTTCATTTTTCCTTATTATGCAGTAGTGTTTCTTCCCACCATACACAAAGACAGCACACTGCCAACACAAGAATTAATTTTGTTTCAAAGACTGCCGGATCCGGTTTTTCGAGGGAGACATATTTTTCTGCTAATGTAAATTTCTTGTAAAGATGATGAAGCTGACCCTATTATGTAAATACGCATTGTTTTTTTCCTGGTTTGATTTTTATGAGATGACTTATTACCTTAATCAATGAAAATATTACTGCAACAAAGGAAAGTTCTCTTCCAGGACATGTTTCTTTCCTAATAGGAAGGGCGACATGTATCTATGTGGGCCTGGGGACTGGGTGAGGAAAAAGAGTTAGGGAATTCTCATCTTATTTTGTCCTAACAGTAGGTATGAATCTGTCCATTCCTGAAACATTCAAGCTACTTTCACAGCCTCATAAAAAATTGTTTCTCATCTCATCAGTTTTGAAGACCATGGTCATTGCTGGTTTCTCTGTTGTCAATGGTGGCAAAGAAATAGAAGAATCATCAATCCGATGTACTTTTTAGGGCTCATCCAGTTCTCCTAAAGATCTTGGTGAGGTGCAATTATAGAACATAACTTTTAGGGTCATGCAAAACTGGGTTTGAAATTCGATTTCTCTACTTATTACCTATATGAGTTGAGTAAAGTTATCTAATCTCTGTCTCTGTAGAAATAGGTAAATCACACATTGTGGGATTATTATACAATATAAGGGTTTCTGTAAGGGATTATATGAAATAATAGATATAAAATATCTAGTATAGTGTTTGTCATATAATAACTACTACATAAACACTATTTTCATTTTATTCTGCTGTCTATCTGCAAAGACAAGTGCTGGACTCCTATGGGATTATGGTAAGACTTCATTCACAGGAATTGAAAAGTCTTCTAGCTTCTTCTCTTTTTATTGCCCTCTTTGATTTTCATGTCTAGTGTGATACAGTCACATGATGCCTGGGAGGAGCCAGACTTTTGCTCTGTATACATGAAGTCTACAGCTTTATCCCAGTCCGTAAGCTGGTGGGGTAGGAAATACATTTGATGCCCCAGCCAGCACTAGGGGATTTCTTTAAGATGCTCGCTTGAGTAGAACCATCTGCAAGATTGCTTAAAGGAAGGAAGTTCTGCTTTCCATTTTCCTCTAGTGGACTGTGTCATGGCATCATTTGCAGAATGTTTTATATCTAAATCTGCACAGAAATCACTCCTAGGATTCCAGATTTTCTCTTCTTTCCCTTCAGGCAGGCTCATCTATTCCGAAAACCTAAGGACTCAAAAGCCTAAAGAGACACCCGCATGTTGTCCTTGAATATTATCTGCCTCTCCTGCACAGCTGCTCTCCCTGTCTCAGCCGAGCCAGCTGGCCCTAGGACACCATCGCCCTGTGTAACACCAAGCGCGAGACTGCGGCTGTCGTTTTCATTTGCTTGCCCTGGACAGGGTTGCTTGTCTGCAAACCAGAGATGAAGGGGAAAAGTGGCTTCGCTCCATCTTAAACAAAGAAGGGAATTTACAGAGTTGATGAGGGAGGTTGATATCCTTCCGTCCCTGCTTTGGAAGTAGTTACTAGTTTCAGTAGTTATTCTAGAGCAGCAGTCCCCAACGTTTTTGGCACCAGAGACCGTGAGAGGTGCTCCTATGAGAATCTAATGCCTGATGATCTGAGGCGGAGCTGAGGTGGTGATGCTGGTGCTGGGGAGTGGCTGCGGGTACAGATAGAGCCTCCTGCTGTGTGGCCGGGTCCTAACAGGCCAGGGTCTGGTACTGCGCCTCGAGTGTTGGGGACCCCTGCTCTAGAGGGAACATATGACTGATATTGTTGAGACTATCATCGTTTATTTTTTAAGAGTAAATGTGAGATGATTTCTAGTTTTAACAATTAGCAATACACCTTTCCAATGTCTGTTACTACGAATGAAAATAGATTCTCTACAGGTCTGGTGTGCTCATATTCTTACCTTCAGACTTCCAGCATGTGATGAAATATATATTTTGTGCCTGTTTGAAAAGTAAAAATTCTTCATTTTAAAATTATTCTTGGTGTAATAGTTTCTGGTGGCTGTTATAAGAAATTACCATGGACTTGGCACTTAACAGAAATTCATTCTTTCGTAGTTTTTGAAGCCAGAAGTCTGAAATCAAGGTGTCAGCAGAGCTGTGTGCCCCTCAGAGGCTCTGGGGGAGGGTCCCTTCGTGTCTTCTTCGAATCTTCTGGTGGCTGTTAGCATTCCTTAGCTAGCGGCCACCCCACTGCAGTCTCTATTTTCATTTCACGTAGCCTGTGTGTGTGCATGCGCACACAGACTCCCTCTGCCTCTTTTATAAGAACATGTGAGGTGGCATTGGGGGCCCACTCAGATAATCCGAAATAACTTCCCCAGCTCAACATTCTCAACCTAATCACATCTACAAAGTCCCCTTTTCCAAATGGCACCATCATTTACAGTTTCCAAGGGCCACTGTTCACTGCATTATATTCGGTAAATATAACACTCATGATTTTAAAAGGTGGTATATATGATAAAAATGAATAAATAAATTTAAAACATGTCCTAAGTAGCAAAAAGGTGTATAAGGCCAGAGGAAAAACGAATTTGGGAATAGATTATGAGGGATGACAAAGGTGGCAGGGAGAACAGATAGAAGCCAAGAAATTAGATTCTCAAAGCATTTAAATCATTCCCATTGCTAAGGAAACCACTTCACAATTTCCTGTCTCTATCTCAGCTTCGAACAGCTGCTTTACTTACAATTTGGCTTCACTGAAGGACTTTAATTGTGAGGTGAAGAAAAGCCAAAGTGCCAAAGTTAAAGTTGAAAGAAAAATTATGGTAATGCAAACTAACATAAAAACAAATTATTTAAGGTAATAGGTAAAGCTGGTGCTTTTACAAAGGAGGTCATGGCTCATCCCTTTTCACTCTAAAGGTCTCTAATGGTGGTTGCAAAGTTACATAAAGTGCTTGCTTAAAAGGGGGGCTTTTAAGTTTTCTCTGGATGAAAAAAATTAATGAAGCAATAACGTTAATTCATTTTCCTCCATCAGAATGATCAAAAGGACATTTTTTCCTTTCTTCTTTCTTTTTTATGAAAATATTTCTCTTCCCCAGGCTATCAAAGATTACCTTGGCTTTTTGGGACAATATTTTTCTTTTTCTTATTTATTTATTTATTTGTTTGTTTGTTTATTTATTTATTATATGAGTTTTCAAATACAGTTGGCATACAATATTCGTTTCAGGTGTACAACATGGTGATTAGACATTTATATAACTTACAATAAATCTAGTACTCATCTGACGTCATACATAGTTATTACAATATTACTGACAATATTCTTTATGCTATACTTTACATCCCCATTTTTAACTATCAATTTGTACTTCTTAATACCTTTCCATTTTTCACCCACCCCAATTCCCCTTCCATCAGGCAACCTTCAAAATTCCCTAGTCACCTGAGTCGGTGCTTCGGGTATGTCCCTTGTTTGGGTTGCGTGTGCTCTCCTGTTGTAGTTGAGCCTTAGTTGCTGTTTGCACCTCAGTGGGAGGAATTGACCCTCAGACTGATTGGTCGTGAGGACTGGCCGGTGAGGGGCTGGTCCTAAAGAGCAGGATTCACTTTAGCAAGACTTGGTCTGAAGCCAGCCACCAAGTGTACCAGCCCTCCTGGGAGAGGCCCTGCCACAAGGCCACATGCAGCCGCAGCCTGTGCTATTCCCAGGGCCACCTGGTATGAACCACCAAGCAATATGCAGATGACCACCACCTGCAGTGGCCTTAGAGGTTCCTAGAGAGGCTAAGTCACAAACAAACGCTGGCTGCTGCTAGTGCTGGGATTGAGGCTGCTCAATGCTCAGCAAGAACGATGGAGCACGCTGAGGCTAGATGCATCTCATTTGGGTCTTGTGAACTTTGAGAGAGTTTCGGAAAGTCCTCACCGTGAGCCAAGTCAGGCATTTGTATGGAAAAGCCTCTGAAAGCAGCTTGGGTGGGCCTGCAAGTTGGGAGGGGTGGGGTCTCAGGGAATCACCAGGTGGGGTGAGTCTTTTAGCCAGGTAGATGGAGGCTCAAATATGGTAGCCAGCTGAGTTTGCATGCTGGAAATGGGCAGGGCTCAACACAGGAACAATGACCTATGCCAGCTCTTCTGGGAGAAAGCTGCCTCTCTAGCCCTTGCTCTGAAGCCAGACAACTCAGTTCTTCCCCATGTGTCCCTGGCACCTCCTAAGCTGTGGCCCCAGTACCGGAGCTCAGAGCAATTGAGTCCATCATTGGGTAAGTCTACATGTGGGCTTCTTAAGAGGAATTTCAGCCACCCTTCATCTCACTCAGCCACACTCTCTACTGGTTATCACAGCTAGGACTTCTCTTTCTGCCACTATCCAGCAGAACCCTGGGCTGCAGAGCCAGGTATGGGGCCGGTTCCCCTTGCTTCTCCAGGGGAGGAGGGGGCAACTCTGCAGCCGAGATGTCCCTCCTGGTTTTTAACCACCACATGCAGGTGTGGGAGCAGTCAGGTCCACCTCTCCTGCCGGTCTCGACGTGGCTTCTTCTGTTTATGCTTAGTTGTAAGACTTCTGCTCAGCTAGATTTTAGGTGATTTTCAATGACAGTTGGTCTGGAGTTTAGTTGTAATTTTGATGTGGTCGTGAAGGAGATGAGCACAGCATTTACCTACTCCGCCCTCTTGACTAGAAATTGACATTTTGTTTCTCCAACTTTTTTTTTTCTTCTATTGTCTTATATTAAAAGAAGTCAGAATAAATGTATTGCTGAGCACTCTTAAAAGAGAGCCTCTTTGAATGAATGGGAGGAAATCATCAAAGTATTCCTGTAGCTAGAGTTTTGCTAATTCTATAGAAATGTAGTTTTATCTTGGGCTGTATTACATAGAGTTCTATCAAAATAATCTTTTCTTCCATTCTACTTTTTCATTTTTCCTTCTGCTTGTTTAGCAGGAAGATTTCCTGAGCCTTGTAGTTTGCCTCCTCCCCTACCACCTCCAATGCTGCTGGTAAAGTTTAGTTGCTCTTTTCTATCCTATTTTTCCTGCCAAAGAGTCCATCATGTTTCTTTTAAAATAATTTTTATAAAGTATGGGGTTCTTATAGAAATCAATGATCACAAGATATTTAAAGCTTTTCTGGTGCATATATAATATTAGGTTTAAAAAAAAAACTACTAGAATTACTCTGTCTTTTACTGAATAGAAACTCAAGATACTCCAAAGAAGCACGACCACCCAGTTACACTTTCAACAGCAACCTTACAATGTGTCTAGATCAACAGTGTTCGACATAACTTTCTGCACTGACGAAAATATTTTCTTAAGGTACTGCCCAATATGAGAACTACTAGTTATTGGTTACTATTGGTTGGTGTGACTGAGGAATTAAATATTCAATTTTATGTAATTTTAACTGATTTAGTCACATGTAGCTAGTGGCTGTTGCATTGAATAGCATGGTAGCTCTAGATGGATTACACTGATATTATTTTAGTACATACTATTTCTAGCTATCTCACCACTTTTCACTCATTCAAAGATAGGTGAAAGAATTCTTTTAGATTTAAAAGATATTAAGGCCTGAAAAAAAATCTCTAAATGTACTTGGAAAAGGATGTGGGTTAGTGCTGTGCACATACCTGACTTTTGATAGCTATTTAGGTAACAGATAAATGGTGGAATGGTGGTTGTTATGATGTAAAAGAGATGAGGTTACCAATTATTTAAATCAAAACCGGCCTACTCATATACAACTAATACTTCCTGATGATACACTTAGCTTTTCAGTTCCCGAAGTTTGCCCTTGTCTCTGCTATCCGTATAAACTATAACCTTCAGGAAAAGGATAGAAACAAGCTTAGCTCATAGAGTAAATCATACTCTTGAGTACAGCATGGAATATGGCTCAGTGCTAGAACACTTAGGAAATCATATGCTCTAGAAAAGCACGGCTTCATTCCGTCATTTCAAAAGCTTCTGAAATATCACTCTCATTGTAAAATCTGTCCAGATCTGTTGGAAATCAACACAGTGAGTGTGTAGACTTCGCCTGTGCTAATCCTCGGCCCCTAGTCCCTCTCTGGATCTTTATCTGATCATGAAACAATCCCTTTCGTGTCACTAAAAACTACCTGTGATATTCATATGTTATTGTTTTTCTAGTATCATGTTTTTATTCTGTTGTTCTTTATAAATGGAATCGAATGGGCCAGGATCATAAACTTCCGGAGAGCAAGGATTATGCTTACCTAATTGTTTAAATTCAATGTCAACTTTGGCAGCACAAACGTTTAAACATTAAAAAAACCAAAACAAAAAATATCACATTTTTCCTCTTGCTGCCGGATGAGAGAATGGAGCTATAAACTGCAGCAGAAGGAGCATTTCTTCTTTTCAAATTGAATTTCATTACATTTTCATGTCCAACATGGCTTAGAAGAAGTTTAAATATTTTGCAGATTCAGAGTGAGGAAAATAAAGGAAGGAATCTGGTGTTTAGCAAAGAGTGCAGCTGCTTCTGCAAACATGCTGAGCCTGGAAGAGGGCATGCTCCACAGGGAGAGGCGAGTATCGGAGAACATGTGGCTCCTGCCTTTTCTCCCCTTTTAAGATTATTTCCTGTTAAGCAATCCAAAAATCTGATGTTACTAATCTGAACTCACTGATTTACTGCGGTGTAATCCCGCTTGGTTTGTTTTCACGGCATATTACGAAACTGACACCATGTGTTGCTTATTTTAAACTGTGAATACGAGCCAAGGGTAAAAAATAAAACCAGAACTAAAGTGCTTTTAAAATAACTTCCATTGAATTTTTATATTTAGTACCTCGCTCCAGGTTCCCTTGCCCCACATCCTCTCAGGGCTGGAATGCCCCGCTGTTTCCCGTTCATGATCCCAGGATTGGAGGTTCTGCCTGGGATTCAGTGCACCTGAGCTCTGGGAATTAGCTGCTGGTTCCCAGTCTAGGATTTAAAAAAGAAGAAGTAAAAAATGAATGTTAATTGCTACTCCACTGAAGAATTCTGAGCGTAATCAATAAAAGTCTTTTTCATGAGAAATAGGAGATCACTAATTTGTTTAAGACCTGTAGAGGCTGTCATATTCTTTGATCTGTTTTGTCCAGGTAACTAAGGGTGACTGACCTTTAAAACCCGGCATTTGTTTGAGGAGGAAAACAATGACAATATCCTGAGTTTTGTTTAAAAAGTAACAAACTCTAGTAACGAAGTGGATTAACACAAATCTTATAGTAAAGTAAATGTACCATAGAGAAAAGCCACAAAATCCAATTATACCTAGCTTTCAATTTTGCATTCTGCATGTATGTATATGTATATATTAATGCATATCTATAATTTATACATTATATATATATATACACACACACATACATACATACACACATACATACATAATATTATATTAGTTTGCTAGGGCTGCCATAATAAAGTACTACAGACCAGGTGGCTTAAACAAAAGAAATTTACTTTCTCTGAAGTTCTGGAAGTTAGAAGTCTGAGATCAAGGTGTCACTTTAGATTTCTCTGGGGTCCCTGAGGCTTATAGATTGCCTTCGCTTCATGTCTCCATATCAGGGAGTGACTGCTCCCTAATCTCTTTTCATGAGTACAACAGTCATGCTTTATTAGGGCCCAAACCAATGACCTAATTTTAATGCAATTATCCCTTTGACCCTATTCTCAAATATAGTCATATTCTGAGGTACTGGGGGGTTAGGATTCCAACATATGAATTTTCAGACCCACAATTCAGCTCGTAACATATTCGTAAAGTCCACTTAGTTTGAATGTTCTTTACTTCTTCAGGAATTTACTTATTCTTTGATAATGGTCAATATAAGTAAATGCAACACAAAATATCTGGTCTCTGCTCATCCTCAGAAGCAGTCGCTGTTATTAATTGCTTATTTTTCCAGAAAGATATTTTATATATTTATATGTATATATGTATGGCTCTATGTGTTGCATGTATATACGTATTTATGTGTGTGCATGTGTGTGCATATGTCTGTGTAAAATTTAGTGAAAACAAGCAGAATGCAGAGCAGTATGCATTGTGTGCTTCCATTTATATTTGAAAAATATAATACATATATGTATATATGGGTATATACATATATATTATTTTGCCATGGTTTTATCATTTTAAAAATATTTACATCTTCAACACACTTGGAATTTATTTCTAAGTTATCTCATTGTCCCAATACTGCTTTTTGAATAATCTATCCTTCCTCCATTATTTGAGATTCCACCTTTATCATTTACTGAGTTACCACATGGATTTGGATCTTTTTATGACCTTTCCGTCTGTTCCTTTGCTGCGAGTTCTCGTCTATCATCCCTGATAACGCTCTATACAAAACTCTCTATACAATGCCTCATGGCACACGAGTTGGGGCCCATGGCTTCTCATGCTCCAGGTGGGAAGGGTCAGCGTGGTTTCAGGCTCCCACGAGGTCTGCGGGTGCCGCCAGCACTGTGGCACAGCCCCTGAGGGTGGACGGCCTCTGCGTTAGCCCTGTAACAGGTGACGAGCAGCAGGGTGGCAGAGTCCCACATCTGAAGCATGTTCCATGATAGAGTCTCCCTGGGCCCAGCCCCAGCATGTGTCTCCACCTGTGTCCTCTTCCCGGGGGGTCCAGCTCACACTCCGTGATGCTGGCAGCCTTTGCTCCAGAACTGCCGTTGACACCATTGACAGATAAGATCAGGAATTTTGTTATTGTCGCCTTAGAATATATTTTACTATGTGCTACAGTTGGTTTTCCCTTATTCTTTTTTCAGATTTTCCTTCTATTTTTGCTTATTTTCCTCTATAGTTTCAAAAACATGTTCCAAGTTGCCAGAATGTTATTTTTGAAATAATTTTTGCTTTATAGACTACTGTAGATGTTTATTCTCTCTGGAGATGAGGCAGCTTCAGGACTTGGGGCTGACTCTGATTAGGAGAAAAGTAATAGTGAGAGACAGTGGCTGGAGATGCCTCCGCTTGACTGTGAAGTAAAGAGGTCTGTGTTTGGAGACATTTGAACTTTTGTAGATAACAGTGCAAAGATATGGATGTCTGGAGGCCAAATGTGGACCCTGTGAAAGGGAAACAGCATGAGGTTCTCTTAAAAGGGACCTAACTGAACAGTTCTGCTTGGCGAGGAGCTGTGACCATAAGGGAAGGCTGGAGATCGCGACAGCCCAGCTCAGGAGGAAGTGGTCATAAGTTGCCAGACAGAGGTGAGGTAATGCCCACATCAACATGATGTGCGACGGAGGTTTTCTGTTTCCTCACTCCAAGTCCATTTTCATCTCTTCAGCCTCAGCTCTTGTATGCTCTACTGTTTTCACTGAGCTCTTCCGGGGCTTGGCGGGCAGAATGGTACAGTCTTTATAGCATTTGCAGAATTGTATCTAGGGGTTGGCGCCCTTTCAGGTCACTCTGGCATGGGATATTCTTGCAAGTTCATAGAACATCCCCTTATAGAATCATTTGTCTGATATTCCTTGCTTTTAGCCAAGAGGTAGACACCACCCTTTACCAGTTTTTTTTTTTTTTTTTTTGGCTGTGTTGATAACAAATAAAAAGATCTGGAAAGTGGGCAAGTAATTGTGATGTTCACATCTTTATCTTTTAAACTAGTCTGTTGGATTCATTGGTTAGTGAGAACTATGTTAAACTATGTAGATTTGTTGATTTAGGACTGAATTTTTGCAATACAAATGACCAAATTTGGCCTGAAAACATAAAGAAACTGATTATTCTAGAAAAATTATTTTACAAAAGAACAATAAAGCCAATGATTACAATGTACTTAAAAGTTTGCATATGGGAAAAATAATAAACATTTCAAAATCTTTCTATAAAAGTAAAAAGCATTGATACTAAAACCTAATAAAAGGGCAACAAAAAGTAAAACTATAGTTCAGTTTAATTATAAATATTAGTGTAAAAACCTTAAATATTTACAAACAGAATACATCAACATATCAAAAGTTAACTCATAGCATAAATATATTTATTAAAAAACTGATAATAGTGCAATATAATGAATTTCATATTAATAAATCAAAATAGGAAAACAGAGATCACTAAAAATGTATTAAAATAGAAATAAATACTTATTTACATGATTATTTATACTTTATTTCAAATCGTATATCTAGCTACCTATTAAAATTTATATTTGCTTTGTAGTTTATTGAATGGCCTAAATTCAAAGAGATACAAATAGGAAATGTGTTTCTCTTTTTTGCCTTCCAACAAATATATTCTCTCACATCTTTCCCATCCTTTAATATCTCAGTCAGATCCATCCATTTTCCAGTATTAAGGATTCCAAGTTCCGATTTAGAAGTTGAATCTCATATCCAGTGTAGAACTCCCTCTTTCCAGCTGAAGCCCCAGTGACCATTAGCTAGGTCTGCACTGGAGAAGAATGGGGAGAGTGCTGGCTTGTTCTTCCACAGTTCCTTTCTCTTCCCTTCGCCTTTCTCATTGTTTTGATGCTTCTGAATTTCTCCTTTACTCAGTAACCTCAGTTTCCAAAATCCAGGGCATGTAAGTTGAGCTGTCTTTTACCAAGGTGATTGTGGTGCACTGGCCTGACGATAAACCTTTCGGCCGCTCAGCAGGCATCAAAGCCAGGGGCAAGGTGCCAGTGTCCCCTTCTTGCAGTAAACTTCAGTCTCTGTGAGTGGGTCTCTTGGGGTTTCACAGTTTGGGAACTCAGTAGGGGGAGAGAGCGACAACTCTCCTCTAACTTCATGGAGAGGCCAGCAACCTACTACTACCACAAGTTTATTCTTCTAGATAAGCCGCTATCTATGCTGATATGGGCTGGACAGGATGTTAACTAGTTGCTATCTCTGAGCAATCCCTGGAGAGAGGTCTGGCAGCCTTCTGGCTGTTCTCTTTAGAAAGCAGAGTTCTTATCTGTTGTCCTCTGCTTTGAGGTTTTAGCCAAAATTCTAAGAACAAGACAAGTCTCCTTCTATATCTCGTTGTGTGTGTGTGTGTGTGTGTGTGTGTGTGTGTGTGTGTGTGTGTGTGTGTTCCTGGGTTTTGCAGAGCTTAAACAGAGGTTATTTTTCTCCTTTTTATAAAGGATCTGTGAATTCTCTTCTAAACCATGGGTACAATCTTGAACAGGAGGTCTCGTAGCTTTTCTAGTCATTTTAAGATGAGTTTTGCTTAGGTTAGTGATTACATAATTCTTATGATATCACAGTTCTGGTATTAGCCCATTTAAATCTTTCTTCACCTGCATCGTGAGTGTGTTTAGAGCTCATAATTCATACCATACAAAATGGTCGGGTGGCCAGCCCCCTATAGCTGACCTCCTTCCTCACTCTGGTAAAGCAGGCTGCTTTGGCCAAGAGGGCAAATGGGTACCGTGGGAAGTAATGATCTTTGAGAGACCCCTCAAAAAGGGCAGCCTGCTGAGACAAAAGGACCCCCCGCACTAAATGGTATATAGGATGGACTACCAGAGCCTTGAGCCTGGGGGCAAGTCACAAGAGGACCGCTCCTCACATCAGGGAGCGGTGCAGGACAGAGACTCTCAGCAGGACAGAGACCCTCCTGAGAGGTCGTCCAGGACTGAAATTCAGTTGTAAATCATTAGGAAACATTAGTTTTAACTGCCATGCTTTGGGAAGTTAAAAAAATAAAACCAGTTATAGCTAAAAAATAATTTCAGAACTTAGAAAATATTTTGAACTAAATTATAGCATAAATTTCATGTATTGAAATTTACAAATGTAGGTAAAGTAGCACTTACATGGAAACTTAGTCTTAGATATTTATTTTAGAAAAACTTTAAGGACAGGGAAAATGCAGAAGACATAATGATAAAGTTATAATTGAGAGAATCAAAAAGAGCAAAAGAATCTTTAAAATAAATTTGGAAAACCTTGGGCAAGATCGATGAAGATAACAAGAAAGAATCAAGAAGTAATTGTGATTTTTTTTTTTAAGATTGATAAAAGGGCCATAGTTTAGATGTGGCACATATTAAAAGATCAGACTATCATAATAACTTTATAACCGAAATCTGAAAATTTAGGGTAAGTGGACATATTTCCAGAAAAATTACTAACAAAACTGAATCAGGAGAAAATAGAAAGCTGAACCATCATATATCATTAAAGAAACTAAGTTATTTGTTAAAATTGTTCCATTCGTGTAAGTTTGTGGGTATGCATCTGAACATGGAAAGTTGCGAGTCATTTGATATCCTCGGTTAGCTCAGGAGGCGAACACTTGAGGGGACTCCCAGCTGATTCTCCTCATTTAGTCGTTAGAACCTTCTTTTCCTCCTCAACATGTGAAAAAAGATCAGAATTGTGTTTCCGCATCTGATTTATTTCATATTTTATATTCTTTTGAGTCTGTAATACTATTTTAACAGTCCTGAGACAGAGACTACTAGATTTTTTTTTTTTACCCCAATATCTTTTCTTACTTTCTTTTATTAATATAACTCTGGTAATGAAGTGAAAATGTGTCAGCAAATGGTACGTGATTTTTGTTTGCTTTTCCTTGCAGTTAGATATAACCCTTTAAGTTTCAGGTAAATGAGAGATGAGTCAAAGGGTATGCGATAGAGACAGCGTTTGTCACTTTTCCCTTCTGCTGCCGACTTAAACAACCAGAAGCCTGAAGAGACCATTCCAGGGGTACTGCAACCCCTGTACTGCATTGCCAAATTTTAGGCTTTCTTCCATGAGAAATAAAATTGTATCTTGTGAAAGATACAATTCTATTCTGTTTAAAGATGTTTTTGCTGTGTGAAATCAAACCTAACCCTAGTACAGGGCCCTGGCAGACAGTATATAGTAGTCCCTCCTGGTGGAACACCAAGCCAGATTACTGTTCCCTGGATCACTGACACTTACTTTTGAGTTTAGTATCTCGACTGCAGTTGTCCCTTTCACAATTCGCTTTTTCTAGGACAGGCCTTAACTCTACCTACCTCTGTGGTTTGGAAACCAGAAACAATCTTTTATCTGATTGTGAGATTTTTCGCCTACTTACAGTCTCTGTGATAGGATTGAACTTGGTACCAAAGTCCTTCTTTCTATACTCTGCTGTTATTTCCCAACAATGTTTCAATCTTCTTGTTCCAAGTAGCTCATCTCAAGAGGTCTAGATCGGGAGGGCCCAGTCAAGGCCATGTCCACAAGGCTATAATTCTGTGGAGCTGAATCTTTGCACCAGCAGGTTTGGCGTACAGAGTAAGAAATTTATTGTCCATTGAAGGTTCCAGTTTCTGGCGTGTGTTCATTAGGAACTTTAAACATTTTCTCAATTTAGTCAATTGGCATAACATTGCGCAAATCTGTTTTTTGTTTGTTTGTTTGTTTGTTTTTTCTGAAACATCCAGTACCAAACCATACTTTTCCCCCAAATTGAAATTCCAATCTCAGCGTAGTCTTCACAAGATCTTTTTTACCTTCTGGTAGTGGTCCAAAGAAACCACCCATACACATGCCAGGTCCAGATTTTCCCTCTGTTCCTCTCTTCAGAATCTCGGGACACATAGTGAAAATGCATGTGGCTTGGATTGACGGCGATTATTTAAATCTTAAATCTAGCTGGATATAACATCTCGGCTTCAAAACTCCAATTTTACTGCTATTACCACCACCAAATGTAACACTTTAAAACATTGACTCAGTGACTCAATCCCAGTATTGAAAGAAGAATGTCCTGGAAAACAAGAGTAATTCCAAAATAATGTATAAAGGGAACACTCAGTCTCCAACAGTACTTAACCCCACCCCCCTTTATCTCCTTTCCCAGCTACTTTACTCACGCCAAAGCTGCTTCAATGACAGCATGCATCACTCCAACGTTTTTCTGCAATCGTCACCTTGAGCATGTCAGAGTTTCCTCAGACCATCTTGCCTTCCTACAGTTCTCCCTCACAAGAGCCAAAATACATGATCTAATAAGAAAGTCTCTTCCGTAGAACAGAAGGTTTTGTGCAAAGACCAAAATGGGCCAAAGCAGATAATTCTTTTTTGATGATAAGGAAAAAGAAGGCAAGGAACACTTATTGGTTGATCATTTTTATCCTGACACAGAGCCCATTGAATAGCCACCTTTTTCGCATTAGATGAGAGTATATGTATTTGATTAATCTTGAAACCTGTGCCCTTGTAGATTCCTTGGTTTACCTAAACTATAGACACTATGCTTCTATATACCTAAACTATAGACACTATGCTTCTATATACCAAAAACAACAACAACAAAAAAAACAAAAACAAAAAAAACACAACCCTTTTTTCCTACAAAGACGCCAGATTCAAGGCTATAGATATACAGCTGGAGGTGTGAATTACCATATTCTTCCTTTAATACAGTGTTTGATGAATAGATTCTAGAAACTCGGTTTCCGCTTATACAATGTGGGTGTTGACAGGAGTGGTTAGAATAAAGTACTTTATGTCAGAAATAAAATCAGTGGATAAAAAGAGACAGGACAGGGAAATTAATGGAGGAGGTGCATATTTTTTTCCCTTATATACTTTTTAGGAAAGAAAAGAGAGTCAGACTGTTTCTGACTTCAAGAATAAACTCCAAGGATCGTAATCAGAAGATCAAACACTAGAAACTGCTCGATCCCTTCTTAGTCCTACAGTTTCACACTCAATAAAACACTGCAGAGTGATGAAAGATTCATTAAAGTCAGTGCACGTCAACCAGGCCTCCGGCCAAAGAGGTCAGAGGAGGCTCTGAAAGCAATTCGATGTGTAGTCAAAGGAGCCACAGATAATTTATGCAATGATTTTTTTTAAAATAAATAAACATATTTAATAGTTCTCCATTTACTGAAAGATAAGTCGTAGATTAAGAAAAGTGCAGCAGTAAAACCAACCAAAAGGGTCTGAAAGATTCTGCAAAATAAAAGATTAAGGTTATAGCAGAGAAGAGGTATTCTTTTTTTAAAAAAACTCTTTAAAAATTAAGTGTATTGGGATAATGCTGGTTAACATAATTACATAATTTTCAGGTGTACATTATAATTTGACGTGTATATATTCTATTGTGTTTACCACCCAAAGTCCAGTTTCCTTCAGCTACCATATATTTGATCCCCTTTACCCACTTCACCCTCCCTCTCCCCCACTATATTTGACTCTTTTGAGAAGGGGGTATTCTTTAGGAAAAAAATTTAGTGAAATTTAAAAGGTGCCTTTTTTTCCTCTATCAATTTAATTCAGGAAAACGTAAGTATATGAAATAAGAAATACAAGAAAAGATAATGAAGCAACAGATGCAAAAGGAGCTAAGAGGCACATATAAATTTAAAAGGAGAAAAGCGAGGTGAAAAAATATTTCTGTTTACACAATTATATTCATAGAGTTGACATATGGACCTTGTTATAGACTGAACTGTGTCTTCTAAGAATACTTATGTTGAATCTTAACCTCCAAAGTGACTGAGTTTTGGAGACAGGGCCTTTATGTATTTAATTAAGGTTAAATGGGGTCACGTGGGTGGGGCCCTGATCCAATAGGAGTGATGTCCTTATAAGAAGAGGAAGAGATACCGGGAGTATGCATCATATACAGAGGAAGTCCACGTGAGGACTTAGTGAGAAGATAGCTGTCTGCAAGCTAGGAAGAAATTTTAAAATACTAAGAGGATACAGCTAAACTGTAACATTTATTGATAAAAAAAAAAGATGGCTTCTCGTAAGCAAAAATGTTTAATGACAATAGACCAACACTTTTATTTAGTATTATAATATTGTACAATTTCAAGATTAAAGAAAAAATCCTTTAAACCTGTGGTTTCCGGTCTTTGTGCCGCAATGCCTTGGGGACCACCACAAGCTCACAAGGGCACATGGGATTTTTTATTTTTGAGGGAAATAGGGATACTGGACCTCTGTCAGATGCTGTGTAAATTATTAGCATAAGATAGTTCAAAATTTCAATTTTTAATTGTGCCATCATATCTATGTAAAACTGGATTTTTTGGTGGGTGCTGTGATAAAAAGCACGTACCATGTGAATATCAATGTGGGTCAAGAAATGAGGCTGGAGGTGGCTAATCTAATTCCAAGGTTTGAGGAGATGTGCTGTGATCAACAGGCACCCACATTCTGTTATTATGTAACTGTGATTTTTAAATAATTTAAGGATGGTTATTAAGTAATAAATTATTTAAGATGCCACAAACCAAGAAAAGTTTAGAACCTCTAATCAAGCAGAAAGGCATGAGAGCAGGGAAAAATGAGAAAAGAAATTTCATTAGAAGAATAATGCAAATGTGCTTGTCTCAGACTTCTCCCACAAAAGTAAACTTCAGATGGCTGAAGAAGTTTATATTCATATATAGCCAAATTAATTTATCTTCAAATTTTCTGATGAGGATATGGTCATTGTATATATTTTTTTAGTTCTTGAGTGTCTGCTATTGTTATTTAGTTGAAAGAAATTACTGAAAGATGTTAGCAGAAGAGTTACTTAAACTAAACATGAGATAAAGTCAAAATTACTAAGCAACAGGGAGATAATGATATAAATGTACTGGAAGCCAGTATCGAAGGCACAGTTATTTGTATATGTGGCTTCAATTTGTTCCACTTAAAGAAAAAATAGATGTTTTTTAGAAGATAAAAAAAAATTAAGATACATTTAAAAAATAAAAATCGATATATAACCTTACTTTTTCAAATGATAAATGCTAATATAATTAATGCAAATATTTTATCTAATAAATATGGAAATCTCCTTTTTCACATTTTACTGAGAGAATGCCATGTATCAAGTGCTGCTAAGGCATTGAATCCATTTCCTAATGTTTCAAGACTTTCTGTGACATTTTATTTACACTCTAGCTTATTTAGAAAATGAATTTTTAGGACTTATATGAAAATGATTTTCAGTGCCGTTAACATATGGTCATAAATTGAAAGGAAAATAATCCAATTGAATGTGATTTCATCTGATTTTTGACATCTCAAAACCAAATATGTAGCACAAAAATATGTGACGATCTGACTTCCATTCCTTTAGTGTTGATTTCGATAATAGAAACTTATAGAATAAAGAAATTAACAAAAGTGCAAGTAAAAATTAATATTTTTACTATCTATTTTCAAGCGCTGGATTTATCTAGACATATCTATAATGTGTTTTACTTATTTTATAAATAGCAAATTATAACTGGCTAGGCATCTACACTTGGCCTTTATTCTTATAGAAATCTCTTACCATTTTTTTTTATTTTTGAGATTTCTAAGTTATTATCTATGTTTCGAACAAAAAGGAGATATATCAGAAAAAGTATTATTAAGGGCAATGTCAGAGAGTTTGCTGTCTATGTTTTCTTCTAGTTTTATGGTTTTGGTTCTTACATTTAAGTCTTTAATTCATTTTGAATTTATTCTGGTAGATGGTGTAAGAAGGTGGTCCAGGTTCATTTTTTTTACATGTACCTGTCCAGTTTTCCCAGCAGTATTTATTGAATAAACTGTCTTTACCCCGTTGAATATTCCTGCCTCCTTAGTCATAGATTAAGTGACCGTATAGGTGTGGATGTATTTCTGGGCTCTCTATTCTGTTCTATTGATCTGTAACTGCTTTAATGCCAGTACCATGTTGTTTTGATTACTATAGGCTTGTAACGTAGTTTGATATCAGGTAGCGTGATACCTCCAACTTTGTTCTTCTTCTCAGGATTCTTGTGGCTATTTGAGGTCTTTTATGATTCCATATAAATTTTAGAGTTATTCGTTCTAGGTCTGTGAAAAATGCCATTGGTATTTTGATAAGGATTGCATTGACTCTATAGATTGCTTTGGTAGTATGGCCATTTTAGTGATGTTGATTCTTCCCACTCATGAGCATGGTATATGCTTTCATTTATTTGTATCTTCTTCAGTGTCATAATTTTCTAAATATAGGTCTTTTATTTCTTTGGTTAATTTTATTCCTAGGTTTTTTTGTTTTTTTTGGTTTTTTGTTTTTTGTTTTTTTTTTGATGCAATTGTAAATTAGGTTGTTCTCTTAATTTCTCTTTCTGATAGTTCATTATTGGTGCATAGAAATGCAACCACTTTCTGAATATTAATTTTGTATCTTGCTGCTATACAAATTCATTTATCAGTTCTAATAGTTTTTTGGTGGGATCTTTAGGGTTCTCTATATGTAGTATTATGTCACCTTCAAATGAGAGTTTTACTGCTTCCTTTTCAATTTGGATGTCTTTTATTTCTTATTGAATTGCTGTCGCTAGGACTTCCAATCCTATGTCGAATAAAAGTAGTGAAAGTAGGCATCCATATTTGTTCTTGATCTTAAGGAAAATGCTTTGAGCTTTTCCCCATTGAGTGTGATCTTGGCTGTGGGATTGTCATATATATCCTTTATCATGTTGCAGTGTGTTCCCTCAATGCCCACTTTGCTGACAGCTTTTATTGTAAATGGATGCTGGATTTTGTTGAACACCTTTTCTGCATCTATTGATATGATCAGTTGATCATGGTGTATAATATTTTTAATGTATTGCTGAATTTGGTTTGCTGATATTTTGTTGCGGACTTTTGTATCTATGTTCATCAGGGATATCAGCCTATAATTTTTTTTTTATTTTTATTTTTTGTAATTGTCTGGTTTTGGAATCAAGCTAATGGTGGCTTGTAAAATGAGCTTGGGATGTTTCCCTTCTCTTGAATTTTTTGGGATCATTTGAGAAGAATAGGTGTTAATTCTTTGAATATTTGGTAAAGTTCATCTGTGCAGCCATCTGGTCCAGGACTTTTGTTTTCTGATAACTGATTCAATTTCATTAGTAGTAATAAGTTGATTCAGATTTTCTGTTTCTTCTTGACTCAGTCTTGAAATATTGTATGTTTCTAGGAATGTATCCATTTTTTTCTAGATTATCCAATTCATTGGCACATAATTGCTTGTAGTATTTTCTTATAATCTTTTGTATTTCTGTGCCGTCAGTCTTTCATTTATGGTTTTATTTATTTGGGTCCTCTCTCTTTTTTTCTTGATGAGTCTTATTAAAAGTTTATCAGTTTTGTTTATCTTTTCAAAAACCAGGTCTTTGTTTTATTGACCATCTGTATTATTTTTTTAGACTCTTTTATTTATTCCTTCTCTGATTTTTATTATTTCCTTTCATCTATTATTCATCTATTTTTTCCTTTCTTTTGGCTTTGTTTACTGTTCTTTTTCTAGTTCCTTTAGGTCAGGGGTCCCCAACCCCTGGACCGTGGACCAGTACTGGTCTATGGCCTGTTGGGAACTAGAGCACACAGCAGGGGGTGAGCAGCACGTGAGTTAGTGAAGCTTCATCTGTATTCCCCAGCTCCAGCATCACCTCCTGAGCTCCACCTCAGATTATGAGGCATTAGATTTTCATAGAAGCACTGGTCCCTGGTGTCAAAAAGGTTGGAGACCTCTGCTTTAGGTGTGAATTTAGATTTTTTTATTTGAGATTTTTCTTGTTTCTTCAGGTAGGCCCGTATTGCTATGAATTTCCCTCATAGGACTGCTTTTTCTGTGTCTTATAGATTTTGGGGTCATTGTGCTTTCATTTTTATTATCTCAAGGTATCTTTTGATTTCCTTCTTGATCTCCTTTTTAACCCATTTATTGTATAGTAGCATGTTAGGTAGCCTCTGTATGTTTGTGTATTTTTAATTTTTTTCTTATAATTGATTTCTAGTTTCATACCATTGTGGTTGGAGAAAATGCATGATATAAAGTCTAACACCAGCTTCCAGGGGTGTCGGTTCTGGAGCCCAAGGTCAGCCTCTGCCTGTGACTGGCTTGAGTTACCTGGGAGAAACTACGAAGCTATCTGTGGTTGGTTGCTGCCTGTGCTGGACCTGGAAACATGTGAGAGAGGCCACATGAGAAACTGAAACTGACCGCCAGCAGTACCAGGCCTTGGGCAGCTCAGCAAAAGGCCCAGGGAACCCCTAGGCCTGAGGCTGCCTGCTGACTGCCCATAAGGCTCAGCAGTTGAATGAGCCTCGAGCAGCACTTGAATTGGATGAGGAAGGGTCTCAGGGAGTCACCAGGATGGAGCAAATGGTGTTTCCCGGGTTGGTGGAGATTTAACTTTGTTGCCCATTCTGAGCCTGTGGGCATTCCCAAAAGTCTCAGCTCACACCCAGGCAAGCTGTGTCTGACTTGGACCCACAGACCCTTGAGATTGTTGAATAAATACTGCAGCTCAGGCTGGGGCTGGTTGTCCACCATGGAAAGTATCTCCCCAGATGCCTAGGCTGAGGCAGAGGGAGGACCCTGCCAAGAGCATGGGGTGGTGCTGGTTGCCCAGTAATGGAATTTCCACTGACCATTTGAGTTATGTGGGGCAGGGTCCCAGAGAGTCATCAGGATGGAGCCAGTGGAATTCACCAGGCTAATGCAGATTCAGAATTGGCCATGTGGGTGGAGCGCTCAACATATGCAAGATGGCATCCACCTATGGTCTGCACAGGAGGAAGGCTCAACAAAGGGACAGCAGCAGCTATCCCTCCAGTCCTCACCCTGAAGCTACACAATTTAGTCTTTCCCTGTATGTCCGTGTCACGTCCTGAGCTGCTGTCCCTCTGCCAGAGCCCAGGGTGAGTGTCTGCTAGTGAGTGAGTCTGTGCACAGGCCCTTTAGGGGGACTTCTGGATTTCCAGCAGCATCTGTCTCATTCAGACAGACAATTGAATAAAAACTGATTTCCACAGCCAGATTTTGTGGGGACTCTTCCCCCTGGCACTGGAACCCTGGGCTGGGGAGTCTCAGTGTGGGGCTGGGCCCCTTCATTCCTCCAGGGGTGTATATCCCTCCCGATGCTCAACCACCACAAGTGAGTGTGAGACCAGCCTGTTCCCCATCTCTGCTCCTCCTACCAGTCTCCATGTGGTCTCCTCTTTATATCCCCAGGTAACAGAGATCTGTTTCGTTAGACTTCAGATCGTTCTCCAGGTTGACTGTTTCATAATTTCATTTTAATTGCAATTTTAATACAGTTGTGGGAGGAGGTAGGCACAGCATTCACCTACCCCTCCATCTTGACTGGAACTCAATGGTGCAGTTCTTTAACTGCAGGCATGAATGCAGCTTCTGGCAGATTTCTTTGACAAAGAAAGATTTTGGATAATGTACTTGTAACCTAACTCAAGGGGTTTTGCCTGCATGTGTCAAAGCCAAAAGAGACACAGTCTGGAGTCTGTAGCAAAGAAAGTAGAGGTTTATTTAAGAAAATGGAACCAAGCCTAGAGAAACAGGTGGGTTAGCACTCAAAGATCTGGCTCCTGTTGGTCTCTAGGGGACAGGTTCTATAGAGGAAAGCGTGAATAGCTAAGTAATTGAGATGTAGCTCTACTGATTGGGTGGGGCTGGATAGGAAGCAGTTGATTGTTGCACCAGGTCCTGATGGCAGTTAATGGCATTCTGTCTGCTTTTAGGGGGATGCTGATTAGGGTCCTTCTGCCTTCTTGGGTGTATAGCTTCAAGATTTTATCTATGCTTTGAGGGAAACTCTGTTTCTGTGGTCAACAGGCAAGAGGCTCTGTTCCTAAAATTGTTTAATGCTGACCTGCAGGGTTAATGATTAAGGGAGGGTCATGCAGTATGCAAAAGGATGAGGAAAGAAAAGAAACAAGTGAGCCCAAGGCCAATATGAATCAAGGAGGAAGAGGTCATTTTAAAGAAGTGAAGATTTGGGCTGTTGTATACTTATAAAACTTCTTTCTAAAATATGATGATTTGGTAAAACTTAGTTTCCTGAGATGTCTTGCTAATATTTTGAAATATTTTATGGACAAAGAATAACTTTATAGATTTCTATGTATTTTGCTGCATCAATAAATGGACCATTAAATCAAGGCACCTTTAACAGACACTCTGAATTTGCTTGTAGGTATTTCTAAGAGATATTATTTTTTTGATTGGGGAACTGTATAAATTTTATATTTATAAATGTATCAAAGGTATAACCTCTCTAGCTATATAATTTTTACAAAGGACTGTGAACTTGTGAAGTAACTGAATATATATAAAAGAAAATGTATTTGGAAATCTGTCCCGCCTTGACCAAAGATAACAGATCTTTTTACTATACTGTTGTTTACTTTTTAAATTAAGCTCCCTAATACATAATAAATTTGCATCAACTCAAAGAAATGCTTAGTCAAGCTACCCCAGCATGGTTCCAAAGTCTCCTTTGCTTTGTCATTGAAAAGCAGTTCATTCATGTCAGAATTGCTGACAATTATAAGCTCAGCCACACAGGGGGCTAGAAATAACTGCTTATTTGTGACCATGTAGACTCAAACCTTAGTTGACATCTGTAGTTCCTCTGACCAATTTCTTCCTGGTGAGGTTATTATCAATTTTTTTTTTTTTTTTATTGCAACCCCAAACTAATTTTTGGCTAAATTAAAACAAGAGAATTTATTGGAAGGAAACTGGCCAGAGGCTGGGCGGCCAGGCTTGGGACAGAGCAGCCAAGCAGTGAGCAGGGAGAACAGCCCTCCGGGCAGAAACCATCTGGTTATAATGCCATCACTACTAGGATTTTGCTGTTATAAAAGCGTGACCTTAAAGGATGTCCCTTGGCCCTTAGGTCACTTACACAAAGTTTAAAGTCCAGGAAAAAGCACCAATTTGATTAACTTTGGTTATATGCCAGAGTTTATTGGGACAGGAAAGAGACCCTCAGAAGGAAGAAGCAGCCCTCAAGGACACTGTCCACAAGTGGAAGGAAGTAAAAGCCGGTGAGATGCAGGTCTTGATGTTGAGCAACCCAAAATGACAGTGTCAGCCGCAGAGGCCATTTCAGTCTCTCCGTGGTCCTGCTCACGGACTTTAGTTTACATCATCTCAGTCCACCAGAGGGGCCGTGATAGTGCTGATCCTCAGAAGAGGTGTGGTGAATTCACCGTTGCTTTTTCTGGGAGACTAATTCCTATTTATCCCCAAGGAGGAATAACTTATTATAAGGGAAAAAGCAAAACCTTGCTTCTTACACATTTGTTCCAGTAACCAAAATATTTGTTTTACCAAAATATTTTTCTCATGGCAATTTCTCTCCCTAAAACTATATTGATCTTCCCCCTAACCCAAATCCAAGTGAAAATTAATTAAAAACGAAGTATAAAGATTGACTCGTAAATTAAAAAAAAATATTTTTGAGTCACTGAAATTTAACTGAGCAGTTAACATCACATAGACCAGTGCTTTTCAAACCTTAATGTGCCTCAGAATTACTGTAGGAATTTGTTAAAATATAGATTTCTAGTTTAGTAGATCTGGGTAATTCAGTAGATGCTGCTAATGTAGGGAGGAGGCAAGAGAATTAAAATGTTAATCAAGCCACATTCAGAGACTGCAATATGCTGATCAGCCCTGCAGCCTGGCCAGGAGGACACAGGCAGAACAAAGGAAGATTTCTGCTGGGATTGCTAACGACGGATTTCCTCACACTGTGAGGGGGAAACAGGAACCAGAGAGTCATTCCCTATGGCTAAAACCATGGGGAACCCATGGATTAAAGGCTGAGAACTGCCTGTAGGCCTTTCGCTCTACATATTTTTACCTTTTCAGGCTATTTACTCTTCCCTTCCTCACTGTACGTCCATATCAAAGGAAATGAGAACTGAAGAATGACTTAGTAACTGAATTCCCTGAACACTCAGGGTCCCTCTCTGTGCCTTTATTCTGTCTCCTCACTCTGTCCCTCTCACTGTCCCTCTCACTCTCTGCCTCTGGGAGGAGACCACACTGCCTGTGGAGTGTTATCCCTTTTCTAATAAACTTTCCTTTTGACTCTGATTTTGGCGTGTGCGTTGAATTCTTCCTACACTCTCCACCAAAAGACCCTCTTCTCTCTGTACCGGGCTTGGCCTCTTTCCCCCACCCATCTCCCCACCCAGCAACTTGGGGAAATTTGCCCTGTCCTGCGTCACTGCTATTTCATGGACCTTGAGTAGCAACGATGGAGAAAAATGGATTCAGAAAGATGAAGAAAATCAAGGTAACTGAAAATAAAGAGACTAATATGAACTAATATGAAAACCTGTAACTCTGTCTCGAAAGTTATAGGAATCTGATCTATCATGATCAGATTTTGATTTTAGAAAAATCACTCCAGAAGTTGTTCAAAGTATGTACGGGAGGGATATTGAACTACTGGCCTCGGGGCCACATGGGGCAAATCTATAAAAAGACACTAAATTTGACAGAAACACACTGAATTATGCTGTCAGGAAAGCCAGATTTCCACCTGTGACTTTATATTAACTGGTGAAATGTAAAGTGATCCCACGGCAAGGATGGCAGATTATACCTTTGAGCATAAACAACCCCACAGGCTTTGCTTCTCTTCACCTGTATCCTAATTGCTGGATGTGGCTGGAGCATAGAGGTGCACGGTGAGAGCCGCAGTGGCAGACCTTATATTTGACCATGAGACCAGCTAACGAGAAGCATTCTGAAGTCTGAAGTTTTTTGTTACCACCAGTTTCCTTCTAAACTGAGATAATGCATGGGGTAGCACAGTCCATGAAAGCGAGCCATATATTTTATTATCTAAATATAAGCCTGTACTAGACATGGTCTAGTTCATAAAATTGATATACCAAAAATAAACAAAAAACCCCAAAACATTTTCATTATGTTTAAGTAAGATATCTTGACCCTTAGTAAAGATGAGTGACTAATGTTATCCTGTGATGAATCAAAACGGGTTTGAAGTCACATATAATTCCAAATAAGTAAAAATGCAACGTTACACTCGGTAACTATAATACATCCTTTTTTCAAACTCAAAGAGAATTAGATATTTTAATTAATATATATTAAATTCTCTATGTCACATAAGTTGAAGGTTGAGCGACTGTTTAGAGAGTTATTTGCTTGAATGGTCTTGTTTTAGCACTCCCGGGGATGTTCTTAGGAGGGCTTTTGAAATCATATAAGAGACAAATATAAACAATAAAATAATCAGATAATGAAAACGAATAGCTCAGTCTTCCTTTGCTCCTTCAATGTGTATAACACCATCTAAAGCATAAGGAGGAGTGATGGGGTGATATTTCTACTTGAATAGACGACTTTAGAAATAACTTGGATGCTTTATTTTTTTCTTGGTGATCTGAGTCTTCTTTTGTACTATTTATAACCCTAGTGAAGAGAGAGAGAGAGAGTGTGTGTGTGTGTGTATGATCCTGGGGTAAGAGGAAATTATAATGTAAGAACAGTTACTGTCTTTAGGAAGAGAATGTAGAAATTTTCAAAGAAAGAATGGAGAGTGATCACTTCACAGTGTGTAACAGGGCAGTCCTCGTAGTTGAGGAGTTGTGAAAGTGTGTTCAGGCAAAGACAAGATTAGAAATAGTATTCTTCCTTGAGCATACTTTCTAACCTCCCATGTGGCCTGGGCAGGATTTAGAAATTTCCAGTAGAGTAGGGGAAGGAGCTGAGATTGAACCCCGCGGGCTGATTATAGGGCTTCTATAGAAAAGACAGTGTGGCCCCAGAGCAGAGACCGAGGTATGCTGCTGTCCACACAGGAGCCACACAGGTGATACGGCCAAAATCGTGGCGGGTTGAGGCAGGAAAGGGCCACCAGGCTCTGAGCTTATGGAAGGAGCTAACCAGTTACATTCATCAGCATTGACTTCAGGAGTGGACGCCAGCAGGGTGCCAGTGACCAGAAAGGTAAAGAATTATGTGTTACAAGGGTGAGCAGGACAGTCTCCTGCACGTGGACCCAAGGGCCACCTCCGTTCTGCCATGATCATGTACGGGTATTGCCACATATTCAGATGCCGTCTTGGAGCTGGAACCTGATTTAAGGCTTAATTACTTTGAGAAAATGATTGCATCTTCAAAGCAACTACGTCTTGCATTTTGAATAAGAACTTGGTAATTATTTCTTTGAGTTTGACTTGATTAAGAGCTAAATGAATGTAACATTTAAGGTTCCAATTCAAGAAGCTTTGTTCTCTAAACTTCAAATTAAAAAAAAAAGAAGTTCAATTTAAATGTAAACTGCTCATTACAGAAAGCTAAGAAGTGATCTTCCCTAGCATGATGGTAGAAATGTTATAATTATTATGCCTATTTACATAGTAATGATAAATTATTGTACTTGGGAAATTGGATATAAATGCCTAGGGATATTAATTTATTTTAATGTTTCTCAAATTTAGCAACTGGACTCTAGACGATACTGCTGCCTTTAATTATTTTCTTTCTGCAGCATGTTGGCTTGGACATTTTTTACATTATGGAGGGTTTTACATGTTTGAAATATCTTTCAGGAGAAATTGGTTTGCTTGTAATTTGTATCTTTCTGCCTGCGTAGGACTTCAGTTTTTACATGGGTATGGCTATAACAATACAAGAGAAGGGCGGAGAAATGAGTCATGTGAGGGTTTTATAAGGCTACTCCTTAGCATGCTGGAAAAACTCATTTGCTTAATGGACCCTCACTGTACCATGAAATGTTTACTTTGCTCTTTTATGTAAGTTCTGCCTATTTAGCTCTGGTCTTAATTTGATTTTGGTCATTTCTACTAATCTCTTTTCATAGCATAAAAAATGTTCATTCGGGGACTTAATTTTGTGAAGAGACACGGCAAACTAATTTGTTTGTTTTTTACTTTAGTATGTTCTTTTCGAAGCTGATCTTCTGAGAGTCTTTTTTGTTATCTGTGAAACTAGAGTTGTTTATGGAAAAATAATTTTTTAAAAAATGAGTAAAGCAATTCTGGCCATGTTTAGCTCTTTATTGTTTATAGTTAGTATTTTCTATAAAAATCTGAAATGTAAAAAACTCAAATAAATTGATGTCTGTATTTACTCAACTAGTATATCTTAAGAGAGAATATGACATATACTATTTTTGTTCAAAATAGAAATTATTAGAACATCTAATAGAAAAAAAAATGACAGAATTTAAAAAGGTTATTATTGAGATTTTATTTTCTTTCTTACAACAACTAATAAATATGCTTTTTACATTAAGGTGTATTTTTCAATTGCTATAGAACATTCTTTGCAAAATAAGAAAGATAGTTCGTGTTGCATGTTAGACATGGTGTAAATTATGCCAACTGCGTTTCTAGGCACCAACACCAGAAGGCACTAAAACACTGCAGTAAGTGGCTGGCCTGCCAGTCGAGGTGGTATTTGCAGCCTGCTCTGTACTTCCTGCTAAACTGAGGGATTGACAGGGAGGGGTATATTGTAACTACATTTGATTTTCGCCGATGTTTAAATACGGGATACTTTCTGTTTTCATTCTGTATATGAGACAGGACAGTTGTTCACAAGCGAGCTCAAGAATGCATTTGATTTCCCTTTGTTTCTTGTTCTTGATGGCAAAAAATTAATGTTCGGGTGCCCGTGATAGAAGGAAATAAATAACTGACTGTATCTGTTTAACTTAATCACTGGCCACAAACATCAGGAGAGTGACAGGAAGGAAAGATCCTCAGACAGAAACTCAGGGACAATTTACAAAGAATTACGAGTGTGCACACCTGGGTGCAGTGGTGGAAGGAAACTCAATTTTTAAAAACACCCCCCCAAATATAGGACTATTATCCCTATTTTTCCCTGAAGCCATTTTTTTCCCTTTGAAAGTGATAAAATGGAGGATTTTGAGATTGCATGTTAGGAGTAATATAAAAGTTTTTAAGAAAAGCAGACATTGTTCTAATATGCTGCTTCTTGAATTAGAATGGAAAGAATGAGGGATCATTGCTGTGTTATGCATGAAAAATATTTGATGGAAAGCAATAAAAAAGGCATAATTCCATAATTTCTTTTAAAAATTTTTTATGCATTTTAGTAATGTAATAAACACTTAGCAGGGTATTTCTGTTTTAAATTATATGAAAATATATATAGTCATAAGCAGAATAAATTTTTTTTTTTTTTGCTTCTGACATTACATAATGCTCTGTCATTAGAGATACATCACAAGAACTCAGTGACCACCTGTCACCAATGTCAATAAGTGATGCTCACATCCTGGTACAGGTGACCTTCCTGTTCTCTGAGGTTATCCACAGTTCTATAATGACATGATCTTATGACAATGAAAATCACTGATAATAGTAATGAACATGTCATCAGAAATATTGATTCCTATAACCGTCTTAAGATGTGAACACCTAGAAATATATGTGTCTCTTAATAATCATATTGTTTTGAACATTATCCTAAAAAGTTTGTTAAAGAACAAAATAAATTACAAAGCTTCAAAAATGTACTACTATTATATTTTCTGTTTATGACATAAAAGAAAATGCAAAAACTAATTCATGACATTAAAATTAAATCAACAGATTTACCGAAGTGAGTTATACTTTAAGAGACATAATAGTCGAAAATCTTAAAGAAAACTTACATATAACATAATTTTGGATTACCTTTGTAAGATTCTAATACCTGTTACTACTAAATTTATTGCACATAAATTTATTCACATTAATCACCAAAGATCTGAAAAAAACATTCAAAATTTTGAAGTCTCAATGTCTTCCTACTAATCATCACAGAAAAAAATAAAGCAAACTAATTAAGAACAGGAAATATTGTTAGACAATACATGTTTCTGTGAATTTTCTGGAAAAGGCAATTGATGACAGCGCCACAATTACTTTTATTACAGTTAAAAGAACACAATTGCTATTTGATAGTGAATACAGATATTCAAATTTCTTTCTCAGTTCTTTTTCCCGGAAATGAAAACTTAACAACTTATTAAGAATTTGCTAATTTTCAGAAGATAATGTTTAATAAAACTATGCTTTGCTATACTACTGATAAAGAGATTAAAGCATTCTCAGTTTTTTTTAGTACTTTTTTGGAGGAGGGGCTGTGATTTTTAATAACAAGGCTTTGAAATGATCAAGATTTGAAAAACGGCTTCAAGTTCATCAACTTGTATTATTGAAAATAGAAACAGAAGTATAAAAGTAATAAGCTTTAATACCAAATTAAATTAGCACGATTTGCAATTTCTGTTTGAATCAACTTATTCTTTTGTATTGCATATACTTTTAATAGTTTCATGTATATACCTAGTAGCTTTATATATAGGTTTAATAGTTTTTCGAGCATATGAATTATTGAAAATATATTTGGGATCAGCTAAAATGTTCCAAAATAAGCATTTGTTATATTTTATTTCTCCTTATTATTGTAACAGATAATGGTTTCATGATTTAAAATATCTTGACATTTTATACCTTTATCAGAACATAGATTAGCATGAACTCTACTTAAAATTTTGTAGTAAGATAAGGAAGACACTGATAAGTATCAAGTTGATTGGTTGTTAAAACCCCTAGAAAGTAGTGAGTTATAAGAAAAGACAAAAAATACGATATTACAAAGAAAGCAATTAAAATGGTAACTCCTAAATAAAAGGCTAACACAACCTAATCCCAGGAAATTAAATATTTGTATTTTAGGACTCTTTTTAAATTTGAATAAGTGATTTGAAAATACCTTATGAACTATAAGAATAGATGTTAGCAGAAAAGGATTCCTGAGCAAAGATGAATAATATAGCAAACATTGGAAATTTGAAAGACAGTCTAAGACTTGCGATGAAATCTTAAGGGACTGGGCTTTCCAAATGGGCTGGAATTATTTAGTCTGTGATTCATTTTCGCGAACCCTGCAAACAAATCTGAAGCATATACATGTATTGATGAAAATCTAATGAGAAATAAAGCTAAACATATCAGCATATTTAATATAATCGCTTATAAAGAGATGATACAGTTGTATTCCTTTTAACCTAATTTTAGTTAACTCTCGTTTATGAAGATGCCCTTTAGTAAATCTTGCCCACAGAATAAAAAATGTTATAAACCAGAAGTAGCAAACACAAACTGAAATATTCCATGATATTCAACACTGCCAGTGTTTTACACTGTCATTTGCATTTTTGGGTTTTGATAAACCACAAAAGCAGAATCCCCAGAACGGGGTCAAAATGAAGTCTGCAGTTCAGATAGAAAGCTTATATTTTCAGTACCAGCTCCATTAAACTGTTTCTGTGAAGAAATTTTATTAAAATCTATGACAGCACGAGGCCATAATGGACACTACTTGAGGTCATCTCGGACCATCATGCTTCCTGTTAGATATTTCCACGAGTGACTTAAAGTCATAAAGTTAATAAATGTTTTGTAATTATAAAGCAACAAGTCAGAAATCCATAATTTATACACCGAGTTCAGCAATATGCTGACATTAAATCATATTTTGCAATTTTTACTCATGTATGCTAAAATGTACTTTTATGTACGCCTTTATCAATTTTCAATAATTTGAAAACTTTAACATTCTGATTGAAATGCATTTTGTTTAACACATGCTCCAGGTGCATTTCACTGCTTGCCATGCAATACTTAACCAGTCATTCTTATGAGCTGGGTTAATCAATACTCCTAATAATGAGTTTGGGGTTCTTATTATTAACAAAAAGAAAAATAATATCTGCCTTAGGTTCTGAAGTAGGAAAAGGTATAGTTAAGAAAGCTAAGATTAATAATCTATTATAGGGTTTATTTTGTAAGAAGAGAATTCTGAATTTTCCTGTGTTTGCCTGTATTGGCTTACATTCTAATTTCAGTACAACCTCTTCTTTTTATACTAAAGTTGAGTCGCATTGCTCCTCATTATGAAACCCTCAAATAACTTCCTGTCTCACTCAGAGTAAATCCAAAGTTTTCAGTCACCTACAAGACAGGCCCATGACAGGGCCCCAGAAGATGCTCAGACATCTACTCCCCTCATTCTTACCCACTACACTCCGCCGACACTGGTCCCCTTTCCAAGCTCCTATGTTCACTAGACTCCTCAGGTCTCTTGCCCTGGAAGTCCCCCATCCCTGAGACAGTCCCCTGACCCTTCTCCCCAACCCCTCGCCCCTGACATCTATGCATCTGGCTTCCTCATGTTCATTAGCTCTTTGTTCTAATTACTCTTTCTAGGTGCGCCCTTTCCTGACCATCCTATGAGGGACAGACCGCCCATTACTCTCATCTGCTTAATTTTTTCTCTCTAGAATTTATTGCCACCTGACTTAACACTGTATTTTATACGTTTATGTTTTATCAGTTATCTCTCTTGATAGAGTATAAATAAGCTCCGCATATTTTTCCATATATTGTTTAAGGCTACGTTCCCAGTACTTAGAATAATGCCAGATACACAGTGGATACTGAAAACATATTAATAATAAAAGTCTCTACTTAATTGGAAATTGCTCTAGATGGTCTACTCCCATTGCCTTTCCATATAAATTTTAGATTTTTGCCTAAATCTATAAAATTTTGCTGAAATTTTGACAGGAATTATGCTAAACCGTTATATCTCTATGGGGAGAATTGACATCATTACTATGTTGAGTTTTCCAATCCATGAAGATGGTATGTGTTTCCATTTTACTTAGATCTTGGATTTCTTTCATTATCATCATCATTATGGCCAGCATGGTAGAGGTAGTCCTGACTCTCTCTACCCTGCATCATGAGCTTCTTTCTTCGACCTTTGGAGTTTGGTTCCTGAAGTACTATGCTTGGAATAACTTTTTTCAAGTTTATTGTTCTATATGATCAAACATTACCCCTTCATCAAATTGTTTCAGCTGTCTCACTAAATTTTCTGTGTATAGTTTTCTTGTTTCCCTTAATTGCTATAAAAATTCTAATTTGAACTATGTAACTTGGCTCTTACTGTGATCTGTGATGCACTGTTATATTTTCTGAATTATTTAACTATATAGAGGTACAAGAGAGAGGTGGGCATACAATACAGCATAGCAAAGTGTGGTCAGCAAAGATGATGGGATTCTCAGAGACCTTTGGTTCGATGGCATGATTATTTTGATGGCTTGAATACCTTTCAGCTTCCTCTCCTTAAACACACAATATCTTCTAGACTCTCATTTTGCAGTATCAGAAGATTTCACTTTATTTTACTATTTGTTTCATTAATATAGCAAGAATGAATCCATATATCAAGAATGACTTCAATGAAATAAGATTTTAAAGGCTGTCGTATGAACCGAAATACTTATGTATTACTTTCTAAAAAGAATTATTAAAACCAAGATTGTACAATTATGTTTTCTGACTAACAATTTCATTTCCAGAAACTTGATGGATGTGAGTTCCAAATGACTTGGTGAATTTACATAATTTTAATTTTTTTGTGGCATTAGGCTAAGGAAGTCTAATGCATCCATTTCCACAACAAGGAGCTTACAACTGGGCCAGGCTGCTCCTGCTTTGGAGCCTAAATTACCACTTTTCTGGATAACTAGAAGACTATTCTTGTTTTTTGCTTTGGTAACATATATATTTTTTATATCATCTGGGCTAAGAGAAACAATCTTACTTTAGATAATATATTTGTGGATGAAAAACATTTTATTAAAAGTAACCTCAGAGGATCATAAATTCCTCACGGGGCAAGTCTTGGTGGCTAGTCACACCCTAGACATATAACTTCTTTACTAAAAGGCTTATTTTTGCCTTAAGCAAGCCCTGGTCATTGTTTCAGTGCATCTAGGTTAGCACACCTTTGAGATGCCCTCTTGAAGCCTCCTCCTTCTAATACCTGACCACCCTTTCAGACCCCCCCCCCAAGAGAGCATTTAATCTTAACTACTTTGTAATCCAATTCCTGCATTGCTTCTCCCTAACTTCACTTCCTTCCTTTCCCTCTTTACACTAAAATGCATAAAAATTAACTGCAAACTCTTATTTTCAGAAGCATTTATCTCAGTCTGTTGAGATCCTACTTCCAGGTGGATCTCCTCCTATTTGACTCAAATAAATTTTTATAAAAATGTTCTACAGGTTTGGGTGTTCTTAGGTAGACACATTCAGTTAGCTACCAATCAAGTTTTACAGGCCTTAGAAATATTCATTGTTTTTAAGGTGAATTCACATATCTCTTTATATTATATATTGAGTGAAGAGTGTAACAATTTTACTTATAAAGTTTGGGGTATCTATCACTTTACGAGAACAACTTTTTCAATATTTTTCTTCACAGACTGTAAATTATTAAGCATAAAACCACGGTGGATATGAACTTACAATTTCTCTTAAATACCTAACACAGTTTAGGGCTTTTGATAAACAGTAAATCTATATTTGATTAACAATTAAAAATATCAACCGAGTGTTTTTTTTATTTTTTATTTTTTATTGGGTATCCTCTCTCTACAGGAAATAGTCTCTTGTCACAACTACAGTGGAATCTTGAACTGTCCTAATTTATTACAAAGTTTTCTTCTAAACATCCCCAGTCATGTTGTTTACTGTAGGAATTACTTCCAGTGCTGTCACTATTTCTAGAATTTTACCCTTCTCTCTGCAAACCACCTCCATCTCCTGCCTCATGGTGGCGCTCTATTTTCTGGATTCAGTTTCTTTCAAACCTCACTTTTGAAGGAAGTCTTCCCAATATATGTAGTGAAAAGAAAGACTTTAATTTCTCCTGTCTTGGTTAACTATATTCTCTTTCTTTCTAAGAGCAAGAAAAGTAATTTAAAAAATAAAATCATCGAAAACAAAACAGTAAAATCTTGTAATATTCTCTCTCATTGCACATGTGAACATAAGCTAAATTACACATGTATCTGGGCAGAATTAATAAATTCAGTCTAGACCATAAACATTATAATTAATGATTGTGCAGAAGCAAATGTGTTTATGTAGTATTCATATAAAGGTTTGTGAGATGTGTAAATCATGTATCTTACAATAATTATTTTTATGGCTGACATATGGTCCTATAAAATAGACTTTGTTAACTCAGAAAATATAAAGCTGTTAGAAAATATGAGTAACACAGGAAAATACAAAGCAGAAGCTTTAAGACTTTCCACTTTTCCCTCCTATTCTTTCTCCATGAGAATCTCTACCAAGGAAATCATTAATAACTTCTTGTGATTTTTTTTTTTTTTTTTTTTTTTTTTAGGAAAACTCTGTGTACTGTTCTGAACCTTGTCCGTAATTGTTTAATTTGTGACACTGTTCTTGCATGAATATTTTCCCTGTGATAATTTAGAAGGCTTATAATTTTTTTCATTCTTCTAGTGGTTGCCTTTATGTTATTATTTAATCTACTTAGCTACTCTTGTCGTTTTACCTACTGTGGAGGGGACTCTACTGACTCCTGCTGGGAAACATAAAGAAAGCAATTTGCTTTTTACATTTTAGAATGGTGTGTTCCTACATTGATTCCATCATGCCGGCCCATTTACAGCCTTGTGTAATGTATGCAGCCCTCAGCTTCTTGATTATCCAACTTTAATGCTGCCTATTAGACTCCTTAAAAAGGAAAATAAAGAAATAAAAGCACTTTGAATTATTTTTATTTTTATTCTTTCTTTACCTTAAAAATGTGATTAATTTTATATTTTAAAGACAGCTTAGCTTATTAATCCATATTTGACACAGCTCTTTGAGCATAGTGTTTTTTAAAAAACATAAAAGTTCAATGTTTCACACTGATCTTTTTAGCATGGTTTCTTCTTTCATTGTTTGAGTTGTCTCAATTCTGTTGTAGATTCTTTAAGATTTGAGTTGCACTTGCTACATTTTCCGAGATCTTTTGTTCTTAAGAAGGTTTGCCTGTCAGCTTTCTATTAAATGACTGGTTTTGTGATTGAGGGTCAAACTTTCTTTCCCTGGACGCTTAGTGGATGTTGCTTCATTTTCTTTTGATCCTTGGGGCTGCTGTGAAGAAATCATAAGTCTGTCTGAAAGGAATCTTCTTTCTTTCCTCCCAATATGTTTGAAGAATTCTACCCATTTTTTTTTTTAATTTAACAATAAGGAGCTGCCTAGGTGTCGGTCCTTCTATGTCATTATTTTCTCAAACTTGAAGCTTCTTTTAGTCTTCATATTTAGTTCTTTTTTAAGAAAAATTTCTTTTTATATTTTGGAATATATTTTCCATTTTTGGTGAGGTTCTTTAGAGTCACATTTTTTAAATGTAGTCATAAAATTTTATGAAACATATTGGGCTTATATTTTTCATTTTAATTCTGCCCTCATATCTATAAACCTCTTTATAGTTGCTTTAATTCATTGTTTTTCAACTGCATTCTTTATAATTACTTCATGTATTACTGTTATTCAATATTTTCAGCTTTGTCTCTTGCTATTTCTAATTTGTTTATCATTTATGTAGTGAAATTGTTTTGGTGTTTATTTTTTCTTTATTCTTAAATATAAAAATATTCTTTTGTTTTAACATTTTCTGTAGATGGCAAAATACTCATGGGGGCTTTTTCATTTTTCTTTGATTGTTCCCTCTTTCAAACTATTTTTTTTTACCTTGTGTTTGTATTTTCTTCTTGCTTTCTTCCATCCTTTCCTTTTCTTTCTTTTGTCAATATTGCACATGTATATTTGTTTGAATAGAATACTGTATTTTCTCTTATTTATGATAATGTAGCTAGCTAACTCTGTCTAAATCTTTTTATAGACATAGTATGCTTAAATACTTTTGATTCCTTATCTCATATAAGACCTTTTGGCGTTGTTTGTTTGTTTGTTTGTTTTGTGTAATTGTTTGAAGACTGAGAGTTTTCTATGGTCCAATACAAGGGAGGTAGAGTGATGAGCATGGGTAGAAATAGGCTCCTTTTGTCATTTTCTGAGTGTCCTGTACCCAGTAAGACCCACTTTGTTGGGATCCCATGCATTTGTGTGCTCTGTTCAGGGCTACATATAAATTATAGAGATGGTTCCTCTGAAGATTCGGCTTCAGCATGGCAGCGTCAGAACTTCTGTCCCCCGGAGGTTGTCTTCTTAACCATTTTCCTTTTTTTTCAGTATGCACTCTGTCTAATCAGAACAAAGGAAATGCATTAAAAGGACAATTCCACCCATGACTCCACCTGAGAGTCTCTCAGAGACCTAGTTTTATCTCCCGTGTGACTATTTTCTGATTTATTATGAGGAAATTCAGTCCGGGTGTGAGGTGGTAGGTTTTGAGATTTCGGTGTTTCTTCTCCTGCTTTCTTCTAGAAAGAGTACAAATTAGTGAAACTCAGCATGTGCCCTGTGCACACATATGCCCGTTTTGCCTTGGTAGCGCACAGTGATGACCAAATAAAAGGTTAACTCTCTAGAAACATCTCATCTCCTCTCCAAGGTCACCACGTAAAATTCAAGACACCTAGTACATTTTTAATTTCATTAAAAAATGGATAATGTTTTAGCCCAAGTATATCTCAAATATTGTATGGGTAGGCTTATGCTAAATTTTTTTTTGTCATTTATCTAAAATTTAAATTTACCTGGAAATCCTGCATTTTTAGTTGTTAAATCTTGAAACTTTACTAAAGCCTTTTGCTTTATATTTATGTCTTGGCTGTAGATGATTTTAGAGATATTTTAGGACTTTGTTTACTCTCCTCTTCTCCCATCATGATTCTAGGGAATATAGAATTAGAAACAGCATAGAATTGCACCCAAGCAAGTCATGGCATGCTTTGAAATTTCCATGTTATTTGCAAGCCTAAAATTTTCTCTTTGCTCAGCTGCAGCTAGTTTGCTTTATCTAATTTCATTTTTATTACTAGATGTTGTAAATGTGATTAGTGACAAGAGAGTGACGATTTTGAGATCTACCTTCAATTTACAATCTGAACACGAAAGTAATAATTTTAAAAAACTCCTTAGAACATTTAACACATTAAAGGTGATTTATATGTGCTTCTCCAATTCCATTAACAGAAATTAACAAACTCTTATCCCCCGATAGCCTGATGTAATATGACACAGCCATATAAATTTTGTCGCAGGTACAAAAACAAACTAGTTCATAATTTATTAGATTAGATTATTAGTGTCCAATATTAATGCAATATAAAAACCCACGTTTTACTACAAGGGTAAGGAATGTCGAAACTGAAATTTTTCTCACATTCATTCCAGGAAAAGTTTTTTTCTTTAACTTTAAAAATTATTATTCTATATCAAGTAGAGCAAAACTAAAGATTTCATGTAAAAAAAGTAGGATTTTGTTTTAAATTATTTTAAAAGCAGCATTTGATACTTACTCTAGGCTAAAGATGACCGGAGAGTATATTGGAAAATACATATTTCTTAATATTATTCAAGAAGCCTTCAAATGGTATCATGGTGATAATCCTCATTTAAAATCTTAGTTTCAATTATGTATAACAGGAGGACCATACATATTAGCTCTTTTCTTTCCTTTCCTCTCCTATCCTCTTCCCTTGTCTTTTCTTTTCATCCTCTCCTCTTCTGATTTTTACTTTTCCACAATGCTATAATTATTTGCTTGACTCTTGTTTCAAGGAGGTGATGAAATTTTATGCAGCCTAAAATATTCTGGATCTAGTAAAGACACTTGTTGAGTGCCAAACCCTCTAAATTTGACTGCCCATCTAGGGAAGAAAGGGTCAAGTGTTCAAAATGTATTATTTGAAGAAATAAATCTATTTACTTAAATATTAAATAGTTTTTAATTGATCTGTATAGATATGTTACACCCCTTTGAAAGGTATACCTCAGAGATATTGTGGGTTCAGTTCCAGTCTACTGCAATAAAGCAAATATTGCCATAAATGAGGTCACAAATTTTTTGTTTTCCCAGTACATATAAAAGTTATGTTTCTACCATAGTCTATTAAGTAATAGCATCATGTCTAAAAAATAATATGCGTATCTTAATTTAAAAGTTTTATTGCTAAAAGATGTTAACCATCACTGAATCTTTACTTTAGCAAGCAGTAATCTTTTGTAGTTGGAGGGTCTTGTCTTGGTATTGATGGCTGCTGACCAGGATGGTAGTGGCTGAAGGATGACATGGGGGCGGCAATTTTTTAAAATAAGACAACAACAAACTTTGCTGCATCAGTTGACTCTTCTTTCCACAGATGATTTCTCTGCTGTGTGTGACGCTGTTTGATAGCATTTTACCCATAGTTGAACTTTTCAAAATTGGACGCGGTGCTCTCAAACTCTGCCACTACTTTATCAACTAAACTTATGTAATCCTCTAAATCCTTTTTTGTCATTTCAACAGTCTTCATGGTATCTTCACCATGAGTAGATCCGACATCAAGAAACCTCTTTCTCTGTTCATCCATAAGAAGCAACACCTCATCGAAGTTCTATCATGAGATGGCAGCGCTTCGATCACATCTTCAGGCTCCACGTCTAACTCTAGCGCTCGTACTGTTTCCACCACATCTGCAGTTACTGCCTCCTCTGAAGTCTTAAAGTCATCCAGGAGGGCCGGAATCATTTCCTTTCAAACTCCTGTTAATTCGATATTTGGAGCTGACCTCAGCTAGCTTCAAACTTTTCTTCTGCAGCTTCCTCACCTTTCTCGGCCTTTATCAAACTGAAAAGAGTGAAGGCCTTTCTCTGAATTAGGCGTGGTTTAAGGGAGCACTGTGGCTCGTTTAACATTCCATCCAGACCACTACCACTCTTCAGATCAGCAGCAGGCTGTGTTGCTTTCTTACTGTTTATTTGTTCGCAGGAGCCGCACTTTAAATTTCCTTCAAGAACTTTTCCTTTACATTCACAGCTTGGCTGTTAGGCACCAAAGGCCTAGCTTTTAGTCTGATTTGGCTTTCAACATGACTTCTTCCTCACCAAGCTTAATGATTTCTAGATTTTGATTTAAAATGATAGATTTGCGACCCTTTCTTTCACTTGAACATGTAGAGATCATCGTATGGTTACTGACTGGCCTGATTTCAATACTGTTGTGTCTCAAAGGTTACAGAGGCCCAAGGAGAGGGAGCGAGGAGGGAGGACAGCTTGTTGGCAGACGAGTGGGAACGTATACATATAAGTTCACTGCTTTATGTGGACATGGTTCAAGGTACCCAAATACAATTACCGTAATAACATCAAATATTATTGATCACAGAGCACTATAACAAATATAATTATAATTTAAAAAGTTTGAAATATTCCAAGAATTACTGCAATGTGACAGACAAAGTGAGCAAACGCTGTTGGAAAAATGGTACCTATAGACATGCTGGATATTCAGATTGTTTTCAACTTATCAGCATTACTAATAATGTTACAGTGATGTTTATGTACATATATTTTGTCCACAAATGATTAGTTTCTGAGAATATATTTTTAGAAGAAACGTAGCAGATTATCATTGTGGACAATTTTAAGGCTTTTGATAAAGTCATATTGTCCTTCGGACACGTTTTTTAATTTAACTCTAGTACCAACAGTGTCTTTTCTCTGAACCCTTTCCAGTGTGTGTGTGTGTGTGTGTGTGTGTACACAAATAATCTTTGTCAGTGTGGTAAAGTATGATAGGCAAAATAATGTTTCATTACTTTAGTATCTTGTTAGTCATTGTTCTTACCCACTAGGACGTTAAATTTTGGGTGAATTCTTCACTCAAAAATGGTGAAGAATTGGCTCCTGTGGAAATAACCAAGCAATGCATCTTCTTGAAGAAGGAGTGAAACCTCTCACTGCCTGATTCTCTGATATGTGTCTAGACAGACAGGGCTTGGGGGAGAGATAATGATAATAAAAGCCATGATCTATAGAACCATTAAAAAAATAAAAACAAAAACAAAATAAAATGGAATATGCTGGTACATGTATTTTGTTAATTGAAATATAAAGGTACATAATACCCACAGTTTAACTATATTCAAAAATTTGCAATATATGTGGATATTATTTAAACTCCTTTTAATTTTAGATGAAAATACGTTTAACTAGCAAAACCTTTTTTTTTTTTTTTTTTTTTTTTTTTTGCCATTTGTGCAGTTATGGCTGCAAATAACTATCACAGTAAGAATCAATCAGGAGTTGAGGGAGGTAGTACAACCTTGAGCATTAGTTTATAATTGAAATTGTATTATGAATTATTCTTCCTAACAGTTTTAATTATGAACTGCCTTAATGCTCTAGAGTCTGAACAAGTCAATGCTTTATATGATTGATGTCCATGCAGAGCATGTAAACAACCTAATGATAAGTCATAAGGTTATTTTATTACATGATCCTTTCTGGGGGGAAGTTTTTGTGTTAAGTCTATATAAGCTGGTTAGGAATTGGAAACACTCTGAGGATCAGCGATATTATTCTATGGCCATGTGGATTAACTGGCCCACGTAAAATGATCCATTTATTCTTTAAATCAGCAGGCAGCCAGAAAGGACAAAGAATTAAAGCTTGTTCCAGGCACTAAAATCAATAAAGTTCACTAAAAAAAATGCACTTTTGCTGAGTTGGAAAAAATAAGTGAATTTAAAAGATTCGAACTATCAAACTCTTTATCGATTTAACTATGAGTTAAAAGAAACCCAAGATATTAAGACAATACGAAGTTTAAAAAATTGTGACATTGTTTTATTGACTTCCTTATTTTTAAATTACTGTTTTTCTCAACTCAATATAATGAATGCCTCAATAGATTACTTAGAAAAAGTAAAGAAATATTCCCAGCTAAATGGCAGTTTGTACTTACACAAGATAAACTACGATTGAGCACCAACAGATGCTTATTCATAGGTCATAAAACAGTCATTTTTATCTCTAGATCTACAATACTGATTATACAGGTGTTACTATATCTATGAATTATTACTGTGTTAAATAAATCAACTCTTAAATATATATTGCTTAAATAATATAATAATTATCCCATTTAAATGGTCACTTTGAGGATCATTTTCAAGAAAACTAGGAAAGATTAATTAGAAGCACTAGAAATGGGTAGAATATCCTAAAATGTTACAATATACAAGGACCCTAAAGTCAGCGGCCAGAATATTAACTTGTCTATTCTAGAAGGTAGTCACCACATGACCCTTTCTGGGGAGAAGTTTTCGTGTTAAGTCTATATAAGCTGGTTAGGAATTGGAAACAGAAAGGGCAGTTTATGCAAATTAACAGCTCCTGGCAATGAGTAGCAGAGTGAAGTCCGATGTGTTAACCTTCTGTATGAATGTGGAAGTCTCCCATTAAAATCAAAAGATTATTTTTATAGAGATAAGAAACTAACTGGTCTTTAGAAAATCAATTTGTTTTCTTTAATCAATATGTTACAGTTCATTATCATATGAATATGAACTAATTTATAATCAGTTGAGTGTCTTTATAATTTACATTTATCAATGTTTGAAGTAAATAATATCTACTCTGACACCAAACAGTTTGGTATAAATCTTGGCTTGATCACAATTAAGAATATCCAAAATTACATGAATTGGAGAAAGAAAAAGACTGATTGCTTGAAACTTTGATATTATTCTAAAACATTTTCTGATTAACCTATTTGAACAAAACTAGCTTTTCCTACTCATAAATCATTCCTCCTCAGAGAATGTTAGGAAATTAAAGTTTCAGCAGAAAATATTTAAAAATAATATGCAATGGATAGAGATTTGGGTGATTGACACATCATTAGGGATCGAGATTAAGGCATAGAAATGTGCACATTGTTATGATTTTACAGTCTAGCAGAGAAAACTAAAGGTGTTATGGCTTTATTGCTCTGTAGAAATGTAGCCAGTTTTACATATAATTAAGTATTTCATTCAGATATTCCTTCCTTTCCTGTTTGATTATGTTCTTGAGACATTCCCTTACCAAGATCTGTTGTCTTTCCTATCATTTCCCTTATTAATGAGCAAAATAAAACTTTAACATATTTGAGAATCCTTTTAAAAACAAATGTCAGAAGCCTTAATAAATGTTTATAAAAATAGTTTGCCATGGTTTATGACATACAAAGTAAGCAATCGGAGGAGAACTACTACCATGACAATCTACCACTACATGCATATATTTATGTTTTCGTTTCTTCGGGCTGTTATATAGAGGTACCACAAACTTGGTGACTTTAAAACAAAACGAAACAAAACAAAAAACAGAAATGTATTCTCTTGTTGTTCTGGAGACCAGAAGTCTGAAATCAAGGTGTCAGTAAGACCATGTGGTCTATGAAGGCCCTGGCGGAGGCTCCTTCCTTACCTTTTCCTTGCTTTTGCTGTTCCTTGCATTCCTGGCATTTGTAGCTTCCATTTCTGTCTCTGTTGTCAAGCTGTGGTTTTCCTGTGTGTCTGTGATTTGTGTTCCAATTTCTGTCTTCTTAGAAGGCCCTGAGACACAAGATTAGGGCCCACTCTAATCTATATGAATTTATTTTAACCAGATCATATACACCAAAACACTATTCCCAAATAAGGTCACATTTGCAGGTTCCGGGGGCTTAGGACTTCTCCATATCTTTTTGGAGCACAGAATCCACCCACAACACTCAGCCACACATTTGAGCTCATGCATTGTCTTCCTTTCCCTTATTCTTGAGGAACTGTGCTTTGCTCCTAACTAAAGCTAAATATTTTACATGTGCACTAGACCCCATCCTCTCTGGCTGTCAGTGACATCTGGACAGAAAGTTTCCCTCTGTCCTTACTGGATTGTCATCACTGGCATACAAACACATATGAAAATTATCTCATCTTAAAAACAAAGAAACAAAAACAAACAACCCCTTTACGTTACTCCACATCCTCCCTTGTGCCGGTATCCCATTTCTTTGCTCTCTTTACAGTAACATCGTAAATTTAAATGAGTTTTCTACATTTCCTGTATCTAATTCTCCTTTTATTTTCTCCCATTGCTTCCCTGAAATCATTCTTGCCAGGGTCAACAATGACCTTCAATGACCTTCCGAAATCCTGTGGTTCATTCTTTGTCTTCATCTTACTTTGACATGTTTGTTCACTGCTACCTTCTTGAAAAACTTTGTCTTCACAAACCACAGTTGTCTCTTTTCCCTCCTGATCTCACCGATTACTTCTCAGACGCCTCCTCATCATTTCCCCAGCCTCTACGCGTTAGGATACCCTTGGGCTCAGTTTTAGTTCTCACATTTTTTCTAATGACATGAACTCCCAAGTTGATATCCAGTCTAATGGCTTTAACTACATTAAATCTTAGGACCTTTAAATATTTGTGCAGTTGATTCCCAAGTTTGCATTTCCCTTCGGACACTTCCAAATTTTGGACCACTATATTTCGTGTCCCACTTGACTTCTTTCATGTCAATATTTGATATATCAATATTTTTTATTATTTGTTTCCTCATATTAAATGTAAACTGTATGAATGCCATTTGTTTTGTTGTGTTGATAATTATCTATGGGCAGAGTGTAGGTTCACAAAATATGAGTTGATTGAATGAATGAACAGACATTTATTTTCATATCCTACTTAACAGCAGCATGCTATGGACATAGGATGCAAAGAAAGCAAGCAAAAATGCAAAGCCTGTGGTTTTGCATAAAGAGAGAATGCTACTTTGCAGGAGGAAGCTCTGGGTGAGAGCAGTGTTTTCTATGTCAGAAACAGTAGGGCCTCCCTTATTTCTTCATTGGGCTCAAAGACTAAATGTCTGCCTGTTTCTATTATTTGGACGGATTCTAGAATATTTGAAGCATTATAAATAAGAAATAATGTGACTGCTAATTGATAGTATGACCACCCTTTAAAAAAAAATCAGTGGCTAAAATAAACAGATTTTTTTGTGTGATAGTTTCTTTGGTAGCACTGAAACCTCAAACAATTAAGAACAGATGTTTTATAGGAATAACTACATTTAATTTCTTTGCTCACAAAAATGTGTTAATTATCTTACGAATTTAATTCTGGATCCATTACTTTCTGTAATTTCACAACTATCTGCCAGTTGGTACATTTATGCATATCGTTGTGAATAGCTCCTTTTGCAAAATAAAATAATATAAAAATACATTTTCCAGATATAAGGAGAATAAAAATTTCTACCAGATTGGGAACCACTAGTCAAAATAATCTTAAAACTCAATCTTAAAACTTACTGTCTTTATGTCATTGAACATAAAAACATATTACTATGATTTTTCTGATACTTATATTCAACTGGAGGGGTGCTTGAGGATGGTTTTAGGGTCTTATCACAGAACCTAGAAAGGCTTTGAGTAGATAATGAGCCTCAAGTGGTTGTTGATAAGATCGATACATTTATTATGAGAGAGAAGGGGTCATTCCACTAACACCATAATTAATTAATTAATTTCTTAGCTTATTCATAAAATAAACTCCATTTTTTGGTGATAATGATGAGACACCGATGACACATATTTCAATATATTTGTCACTATATTAAGAATAGAATCTCTCCAAGAAGGAGATGATTCATTAGATAAAGAGAATTTGAAAAGAAATTAATTTTTTTACACAGTCCTAATAGGAGGGACAAAATTCTCAGAAATATACTTAATATCATTTAAAGTGTCTTTAGAGAAACAGATGCTATTAAGAAATATGTCTAGAATAAAGATTTTAAGGGGTCAGTAAAGACTATAATAACCAGAAGGAAAAAAAAAAGATAATGCGTTTGAAAATGTTTTAAATATATGTAAAGGGAAGAGAAGTTAGAAGACAGTGGTTAATCTCAGAATGAATTATATAACGTTTTAACACTTCTTTAATGAATCTTTTAGCCAAAGACTTTGGTGCTCTAAAATGAAGAATCATGTTGCATCTGTAAACTCCCTCTGTTATATTTGCGGTGCCGCAGTTGTTCTAAAGAAGGCAGAATAAAGCAAATTCCATCTCCCCGATGTCTGAAGGAATGAAGTTATGTTCTGGTGAAAGTCATAAAACAGCCTTCTGATGTTTTAAATCTCTTTAATGGTGTTTCTGTGGACTTTATGCATTCTTGTGCGTCTCGTAAGTTTCCAGGACAATTGCTGCATTAAGTATATTTGGTGAAGATGGCAACGAAGTATTCTTGCAACTGGTATGTGATGGCATAACTTAGAGGCAGTAACTGGATCAAAACTGAGTCTCAAGCACACTATCTAGCTGGGTTTGGACCAGCTTTTCATAAATCTGTTTACTTTAAAGTTGACGTTATTTTCCGCTCAGCGCTAAATTAGTCTCATGGTTTCTGGCTTTTGTCTGTCCCCGTATGTTTGGGATCTCTCTGCTGGAAAGAGCTTAGCAAAATCTGCAAATCAGAGTCTTGAGCACCTGTAACTTCTGCACACTCTGCTGTTTCACTTAATCCATCACTGGTTTGAAGTCCTCTCTTCCCGGACAGTGTGAACTATTTAAGTTCAAGTCCATGACTTACCCACTTTTATTACCTCAGCATTTTGCTGTGTCTGGGATGTTATAAGCACTCGACTGTGAAAAATAACACTGGTTCCACAGTTTGTTGAATTGTGCTTTATTCCATATAATTTATGAAAATATTAAATATGATTATGAGTGCTCCGATTTCTGCTTTTTAAATGGTTCTCTTCTGTACAAAAGTTTTTTTTTTTTTAATATGTAGAGTTAACATAGATAGCATATAAAGCTGAAGAATAATGGATGTTAATTCCTTATCATGATAATCAAAATAAATGAGTGGTCTGGAACTTGGTCAAACTCTTCAAGTCTGTGACAAAAGTCCATTTTTAAATGTTTTCTTCTAAGAAAGTATGCTTTTATTTTTCTTTAACAATCGCTTCGTTAAGGATTTACTGCCTGTGACATTTTAGTTCTAAAGCCTTGTCATATTTAGAAGACTCAGGCATGTTCATCAAGGGTGTTTTCAAATTCTTAAAGAGATGTCACACAATTCTGTCATTTCATTGCTCTTTGCCTTTAAAACATTTTCATGTATTGTATGCAATCTTTATAATTATTAAAATTTATTTTTTAAATACCCTACTTTGACACCATTTTGAGCAGTTGCTCTATTTAAAATTTGACATAAATTCAAATACAGTTTTACAGTGGAAATTTTTCTCGTATATTCCTTAGTAGAATCCAAGGCAAATAATTAGATTGTCATTATTTTTGTCTCGTTTTCTTTTGTGCCATGTTAAAGTCTCATTGATGGCTCGATTTCCACCCTCCTATAGAAAAAGAAAGCAAATCCTATTTTCTTTAATTTCGGAGTCTTTTTAGCATATTCAATTCCTTCTGCAGTTTTTTTACTTCTGATCAACTTGAATAGTCCTTTCACGGAAAGTCTTTAAAAACATAATAAAGAAAATAATTTCTTTTCCATTCGGAGACTGCTTTTACTTGGCTACTTTGCTATGCTGAGTTTTGATTGAATTTATGAGCTTTTTGATGGGGCACATAATGTATAATTTTTACATTTATATGTGTTTTTTTAAACCATCTTCTGTTTGTTTGTTTGTTTGTTTGTTTGTTTTTACTTAAACATGTGTATCTTACCATACCTTTCTGGTTTATATTTTTTCTTTTTAATTTAGTAGTAAGAGGATTATTTTTTAAAGCTTTTTTCCTTGCTAGAAAAATTAGATTTAATTATGTAGTAATCATTGCATAGGTTTTGATTATTCTGCTGAAAACCTATCCTAATATACTTTTTTAAAACCCTAATCTTAACCCTAACCCTAACCACTTTCTTTCCTAATATGTCCAAAATTTATTTTTCCCAGCAAATAGATACTTTGTTTTATTCAGTACTCCTTTACTTTCTATATCATGATTAGAGAACCGATGCCTTCAATGACATTAAAACCTTTGCCCAGACAAAGGAAGCTTATTTCCGAAGATCAGGAATTTCTCACGTTAAGTGTTCACTTCTGAGAGGAGTGAAAATGAAAGCAACGGTTAGAGATCTTTTCACAGGGTCTGTATCTCTCAGCTATGACCTTCCCAAGTGCTTTGCAATTGGTTCCCCCAGGTCAGTTAGGCACTGATGAAACCCCAATAGTGTAGGCTCTAATAAAATAGTTTCCCCCAAGAGCAGGGCTTGTTAAGAACATAATGCTCTGGAATATTTCAAAACGTTTCTTCTGCCAGATGCATGAGGGAATTATTCTCCAATATTCACTGATAACCTGATTGGGTCACACTCACAAACAAGTGTGCCCTCTTCCCTCTGTCGTGGCCTTTCTGGAGTTTATACCTCTGAGACGTGTCCACTCTGAGCCTCATTCAGCAAGTCGTCTTGCCCAGATACTGGTTCTCTAGGAAGGTTTCTGTTTAGGGTTTCTGCTCTGGTAAACTGTGATTCTCAGCATTCACCTGTCTCTGCCCAACTCAAGGGGAGCAGTTTGTTCTGTGACTTCACTTGTCTGATGGGTCTAAGAAGAATTATTAGTTTTTCAGTTCCGCTGTTTGCTCGTGTTGGGATGGAATGATGACTTCCAAATTCCTTACATGCTGGACTAAGAACTTTGAATGATTATTTTTCATAGTGGTATGGCTCATCAATTGCAAAACTGCTAGATGTGTATTCCTGGCCTGAGCAAACAAATAAACATACTATGGAAAAAGGAGACCTGCATTTTTAACTATTGGGGAGAAGATGAAAATGAGGAAGAGGAAAAGGTTAGAATAAATCCTGTGGCATTGGATTAGAATATTAGGTCTTAGCGTGAACTCAGTATCTGTATATACAAACACATAGATGATATAGACATAGATAGAAGTATAGATTTAGAAGTGGATGTGTTGGCATTATATACATATTTCTTAGCTGTGTCTATTGAGAGGACCTAGTACCTATACCATCCCCAAATTAGAGAGTCCATCTGGCACCTGAGTACTGGTTTCTCAATACCAATTTCCAATAAAAGGAGCCAGAACTCCTTGGAGAAATGGCTTATTCCAGTGCCGAGACAATGCTATTGGTTGAATTGTGTCCTCCAAAATCCCTTTGTTTAAGTCCTAACCCCCAGATTCTCACCTTATTTGGAAATAAGGCCATTGTAGTGGTAATCAGTTAAGATAAGGTCATTAGGGTAGCCTCCAATTCAATATGACAAGTGTCATTATAAAGAGATAATGTCATGTGAAGATATAAGTATGTACACGGAGGAAAGATAAAGTGACAAGACAAGGGGAGAAGGTGGACTTTTATAAGCCAAAGAAAGAGACCTGGAACAGATCCTTCCTTCAGTCCTCAGAAGGAAACTGGCCCGCTAACACCTTGATCTTGGATTTCTACCTTCCAGAACTATGAAACAATACAGTTCTGTTGTTTAAGCCCCCTAGTATATGGTTCTTTGATATGGCAGCCCTAGCAAACTAATGCAGGTAAGGAAAGTGTAAGATGAGCCTGGAATAACTTTTATTACAAGAAAAAAAGAAAATCTCAAAAAGTGAGGACATGTCAAAAAGACACAGGGGCCATCTTGAATATGAGGCAATTTGAACATCGGTAAAAAACTAATACTTAGAACAATTAGGAAAATTTGAATCTTATTTATAGATTAGGTAATAAGAATTTTTGGATATAAAATATCCAAAAATATTTAGGAAATATACACTGTGGTATTTAGAGATAAAGGCATATCATATTTGTAACTTACAAAAATTTCAGGAAAATTGCATCAACGTCTCTAGCTATATATTTAATCTATTAATTTATCAAGAGAATTAATGGTAAAGTATAGTAAGATGTTAACATTGAGGAATTTAGGTGAAGTGTATAGAGGGCTTTTCATGCTACTTTTGCAATTTTTATGTAAATCTGACTTTATTTCAGAATGAAAAGTGCTGTACTCTGTAAGAGAAAGTAGAAGGATGATAAGAGAAAGGACTTACAGGGTGTAATGTTTGCTTGAGTCACAGGATTGATGATGAATTACCAGCGAATTACTTGCAAATAGAAGTTGTTGACTAGATATGAATATAGAAGAACTGTTTTTAAGAGGAAAAATAATGAGTTCTGTATCAAAGGTGTGAAATTTGTCCTATTCAGTAATAATTCTTTTTTTGCTAAAAGGAAAAAAAGTCAATGTCTTAAACACTAAACTAACAGGTTTTCAATATTAGAATTTTAATTAAAATCATTTTTAGAACTTGCTCTTTCACAAGAATTAACTGAAACTTAACCTCCCATAGGTTAAGAAAAAAGTAAGATTATCACAGAGACACAATTCTAAAGGGAACAAAAAAAAAGTAGCAGGAGAATATCTAAGTAGTTATGTAGTATGAAATCAGAAATTCAATTTCTGATTCTTAATACAAGTTCAAACAGCAGAGGTCTTAAAAATGAATGGTGACAATGTTTTAAAGATGTTTTAACAGAGGGACCTCTCTCGGGTTATTGGTATATATTTAAGCTACATAAACCGCTTCCAAGTGGCAATTAATCATGATTCACTTTTAAGTATTTCGTTTAGAAAACATTTCAATTAGTCATGTCATGCTAGTAACATACACCAAATAAAACTCCAAATGCTTAGAAAAGGTCATTGGGTTTTTACTGACGGTGGCAGATTGAGGGAATCCACTGGAATTTTGATGTCACAGGGGGACCACCAGTCATTCCTCTAGGGAAATGTCCTCTGATGCTACTAAAGTTAAGGATATTTAATATGTACTAGTGTGTAAACAAGTGCCTGGATAGCCACCCTTCAGATGATATTTTTTCTTTTGCTTGTTTACTACCTATGTGTACTTAGATGAAAACCAGATATTTTCTTTGCTCATTGAAGGCCAAGTTATTATGCTTCATTAGATACAGACTGGAAGTTCATCCCCTCCCCGCATTCCCCCAAAAGCTTTTATAATAAATCATGATATAGTTATTTAATCTTCTTTTATTATATTTATAAAAACATCGCTATGTTATATATTCATCACACTGTTCCTGACAGATAACCTTTTACCAAATGCATTTTAAAGCTCATGATACTTCACCCATTTCTTCCGGTCTAGCATTACTGTGCACTCAAATTCCCTCGAGAATATTCATATCTATCTATCTATCTATCTATCTATCTATCATCTATCATCTATCATTTATCTAATTTGTATATATATTTATACTGTGAAGTATATGTATATACACATATACATATATATATATATATATATACACATATACATAAATTTGTAGTGAAATTGGGAAGTTGCTAAGGTACAAAAGCTTTACTCCTTACTTTTGCAATCCTGGGGGAAATTAGCCAGATGTCACTTGTTGGGGCCCCAACATCAGGGGGTGGGAGAGGAATAACACAGTTTGGAAGTGGAGTTAGCATTTTCCCTCGGTTCTCCTCAAATGACAGCAATGAACAGTCGCAGGTTATTGAGATTTAATAGTTTTATTAAAGTATATTTTAGAAAGACATAGTATGCACCAAGGAGGCATAATGTCACAGTGCTGTAACCAATAAAAAAGGCCACAAAAGAAGAACCCAAAAAAGGCAAAAAGGACAAAAAGGACCCAGAAGTGGGAATGTCTGCATTATATTTGGTCTGTGATGGGTGGTTCCAAAGGCTTTCCTAGGTGATTGGTAAGTGAGAGCATTTTGATGGACACCTGGCTGCAATATAACTCTTTGCCTAGTGCGCATGTGTGTAACCTAGAATACAGTCTGTTATAATTATATTCATGAACTTCCAGGCATAAACATGGTATTATAATTAAACTTAAGTAGGTAAATTAAGGTAGTACCTTCTGCGCAGGCTTCTGTAGCCCGATTGGGCCAGCTAAGACTATCACCCTCCTGTCCTCTGCCTCTGGGGATGCAGGAGAGATTCTCTAATTACCAGTCAGGTGTTCTTTGCGCAGTCTCTGGGCTGGGCCCCTATTCCTTGTTCCCCCTGTCGCTCATGTCTGACTATCTACCTAACAGTGTCTTGTTTGTAGAGCCCAGATATACATAAAGAGCTGAGATGGATTTCCTTTTTCCCTGCTGCTTCTTTCTCACCCGTAAAGGATTTTGTTATCGATCTGCTGCCTGTACTTCTGGAGCAACACTTTTGATCTATAATTCCTTTGAAACAGTTCTCCGCTACCCAGGTTTATGCTCCTTTTCTTTACTTATGCTTCCGAATATGCGAAGCATATAATCTCCTATTTTATTTTTAAAATGAAAAAAAAAAAAAAAAAAAAACAACGCAAAACCGGGCTGTGGAATACTTTGGAGACTTCACTGATGCGTGGACCTAGTAACCTTGTTGCTTAAGTATAATATTTCTTTACACATCTGCTTCTAAAATTATTATCTTATTTTTTACAATGCTTTCAGCATAGATTCCTCTATTTAGTCTACTGTAATAAAGTCATTCTCCACATCACAGGTCCACCATCCTTTACTATTTTGAAAGCCTTTACTCATAGTATGTTGATAATGCTATTTTCACCTACGAAAATGATAACACTCAGAATCTCAGTGGGTGAGAACCTCCTAAAATGACAATGTGGTTTCAGAGAGGAGGATTTGAAAAAGAGAAAGGGTAGATGTAAGTACTGAGGGCCGGACAAGTTTTTATTCTACCCTTCTGCCAATCTCTCTTTGTCTTAACACATCTTTTATGTTGCGTCTTTATCCACCCACCTTCCCAATTTAACTAACTCTTTCTGTCTCCTGTTAAATTCTTGGAATACCCTCTGTATCACTTTCCTAGGGTTCCCATAACAAATCACCCAGAACTGAGTGGCTGACAGCAACAGAAAGTTCTTTTCATAGTTCCAGATGCCGGAAGTCGGAAATCAAGGTGTCCGAAGAGCCATGCCCTTTCCTAAGGCTGGAGAGGAGGGAATGCTGTCCTTTTCCAGGTTTCCCTTGGCTGGTAGCTGCCTCAGGCTGCCTCTGTCTTCACAGGACTTTCTCTTCTGTGTCTTTCCTCATCTGCTTGTGTCTTCATAAGGATATTTGTCATTGGATTTAGGGCCTGATCTAATCCAGAATGATCTCATCTTGAGACCTTTAATTCAATTCCATCTGCAAAGGGTTATCGATGCCTTCCTTGTCTCAAAAACTGTAGGAAATCTTTCAGTCCTCATCTTGCCTGACTTCATCAGCATTTGCCATGGTTGACCTCCAAAATGAAACCCCTACCTTTCTGGTTCTCCATCTCTTTCTCTGACCACTTCTTTACTATCTTTATTCACATTCCTCTTTCCTTTTCCTCCCTTAGATGCTGACGTTGGCAGGGAAAGATATTCAAATTTAATAACTAAAAATTAAGACAATAACAAAAGTAAACTGCAGGGCAAAACAAAACAAAACAAAACAATTCTGGTCTGTTGGGTGGACTTGCTGCCGTGTTGCTTCTAGTCTCTTCCTTCTTTCTAGGCCATCCTGGCCACTCTCACGGCTTCAGTTACCATCCTTATTATTCTCGAAGCTGTACTTCAGAATCTCTTTTCTGATTGAGACACTTATCCAACTGATTAGCAGACACTGGCACTTCGAGTTCCATGGGAGCCATTCCCTTTTCCGCTTCCGGCCCAGACAATCCATCAAACTCTCTCCAGTTAGTTCAGAGTACCTCGTGACTGCCGCAACTGGGTTCTGAGTCACCATCTTCTCTTACCCTTTCCATGATAATGTGGCAATTGCTCTCCCTGAACCTAATGATTTTCTTCTTTAATATATTTTTGATGGTCTTCCCTTTGTTGCTTTCATCAGGCCATGATTTTTCACTGCTGGGTGTTCCCTATCCGGTTCCTTCTGCCTGGATTACTCTTATTCTTCTGCTCCTTCTCTTGATTTGCTTTTGTTTTTAGCTTAAATTTCCTCTGGGAAGCCTTACTTGACACTTGCTCTTACTTACCTCCCAAAGCCTTTCCATAAAACATGTCCCTCCCATGTGCTCTTTTAGCTCTTTCGGTGTCCCTATCATGCACTTAATCTATTGCATTTTAATTACGTGTTTGGTTGTCTGTCTCATTGGCTCTTCTAAGTTCTTTGAAAGGCTCAACCACAACCCAGCTCCTAATACCACTTAGGGTTACTCTCTCCATATTTACTGGATAAATAAATGACATTATTTTAGTCCCATTCTTTATGAATATTAGGATCTGTATGCTTTACATTGTCTCTTTTTCATTAAAAGAGCAAGTAATATGTTGTACATTAGCAGTTGTCATGATAAGGTTTCATGACGTGGAAAGTAAATATGACATGGGTGTATGAGGAATATTTTGGCAGTATATTTAATATACCTTGCCATGAAGATCACATAAACCAAACAGCATGAAAACATTTTAAAAATGTAAACAAAGAAACAGAACAAAAAAATCATCAGATTTGTATAGAATCACAAAGCAATCCTGAGAAAAAAAGAGAAGGCCAGAAGTATCACACTGCTTGACTTGAAATTATTACAAAGTGACAATAATCAAAACAGCATGGTATTGGCAGAAAAACAGACCCACAGACCAATGGAACAGAATTGAGAGCCAAGAAATAAATCCACATATATCTTGGCAAATAATTTTTGACAAGGCAGCCAAAAAACATACAACAGAGAAAAGGAAGCTTCTTCAATTAGTAGTACTGGGAAAATTGAAAGCCACATGCAAAAGAGTGAAACTATATTGCTATCTGTCATCATACACCAAAATTAACTCAAAATGGATCAAAGACCTAAATATAACACCTGAAAAAAAAATCACATAAGAGAAACAGTGGCACTAAACTCACGGACCTTGGATTTAGAGAGGATTTTATGAATTTGACCTCACAGGCAAGGGAATTAAAAGCAAATACAGATGAATGGGACTACATCAAAATAAAAAAGCTTCTGCACAGCAAATGCAACCATCAGCAAGACAAAGAGGCAACCACCTGAATGGAAGAAGATATTTGTAAACAACATCTCTGATAAGGGGCTAATATCCAAAATATAAAAAGAACTCAAACAACTCAACAACAAAAAAGCAATAATCCAATTAAAAAATGGGCAGAGAACCTGAACAGACATTTCTCACAAGAAGACGTACAAAAGGCCAAGAGACATACACAAATCAAAAACACAATGAAATACCACCTCACACCTGTTAGAAAGGCTATTATCAACAGGACAAAGAGTAACAAGTGTTGGAGAGACTGGGGAAAAAGGAACCCTCATACATTGCTCATGGGAATGTAAATTGGCACAGCCACTATGGAAAACGGTATGGAAATTTCCTCAAAAAACTAAGAATAGAATTTCCATATGATCCAGCAATCTCTCTTCTGGGTATCTATCCCAAAAAATTTGAAAACATTTATCAGTAAAGATATATGCACTTCAATGTTCATTGCAAAAGCATTCATGGTGGCCAAGACATGCAAACAACTGAAATCCTTTGACACTGAAATGCTTTTCAGTTTTAGGCATTCTCGTGTGTTTGGTGTAAATCATTATGGTTTTAATTTTCATTTTCTTGATATCTAATGATGTGAAGTATCTTTTAGTATTTTCATTGGCCATTTTTATATGTTTTTTAGTGAAATACATTTGTAAGTCTTTTGCCCACTCTTTTTTTTATTGTGTTATTTGACTTCTCTTCCTCCTCCTTCTCTTCTGTCGTCGTCGTCTTCTGAGTTTAAGAGTTCTTTATATATTTTGGATTTCAGTCCTTATCCGATATATGTATTGCAAACATTTTTTTGCCAATGTGCCTGGGCTTCATTATTTCTTGAAAATGTGCTTGAAAGCAAAGTTTATTTTGTTGAAAATGAATTTATTAATTTCTTCTCTAAGAATCATTTACTGCTTTAAGGTTGTGAAGAGTTTTTTACTATATCTATATTTTAGATGTTATATTTTTAGTTTTTACATTTTGATCTATTTTCCAATTTGGACTTAATTTTTGTATGTAGTGCGAAATAGTTTTGAGGTTTATTTTTTTTGTAGGATATCTATTTATTTCATTTTATCCTCTTCCTTTCCAATTACCTATTTCTGAAATTTCTTTTGTGCTTGATTTATGCATCTGATTATTCTTACACCAAGACCTTACTCTCTTGATATTTTAGACTTTGTAGTAAATTCTGAAATGTGGCAGTTTTCTACCATTCTTCTCATTTTCCAAAATTGTTTTGATTAATCAAATTCGTTTGTATTTCTATACTAATTAGAGTATACACGTTTCAATTTCTGTGAAAAAAGATAAAAGCAGAATTATACTGCATTTATAAATCAGTTAGGGTAGAATTGACATTTTAAAACTATTGTCTTCCAATTCATGAACACGGCATGTCTTTCCGTTTATTTCCACTTTAAACTTCTCTCAGCAATGTTTGTAGTTTTCATTGTAGATCTCAACGAATATATTGCTAAACTTATCCTAAAGCATGTCTTACTTTGTTGCTATTGCAATTTATTAGCAATATAATCGATTTTTCAATATTGATTTGTATCCTACCGGCTTTTAAAAATCCTTTATTAATTCTAGTCCTTTGTTAGTAGACTTCTGGGAATTTTCAAGATCAGAGAAGCAGATGTATTCTGATGTTTCTGATGCTTCTCTGAATGTATGAAATGTTTTATCTTAAAATACTCATCAGTTCAGTACACTGAAAAAGCCTAGAAATTAAAAATCCAAGTGGATGTGCATACCCACAGGTTTTGTAGTTTGACCACCATTTATCACTCAACAGAACCAGGTCTTTTGGGAGAAATAACTGATTTAAGGTTTAAGGCTGGAAATAAACAAGATGAGCCTGGAACATATTGTCACATCAGATATTAAGAAAGCTGTCAGAGACCTCTTGGGAAATGTCAGAAAATCTTGGGAGTAAACTTGAAGAGGCTTCAATTAGTCAAACATGTTGTATTTTCAACATCAAGTAGAAGAATACATAAAGAACAGAAAGATATAAAATATATTTAAATCAATGATTTTATGATGATTCTTAAAAATAAAGAACTGACCATTATTAGAGAATGCTAAGAAACCAACTTATTATTGTGGACACTGATAAATCAAGAGAAAAGATCAAATATTCACTCTTTTTTTAAAACAAAATTTATGACTGACTAATCAAAGAAGTTTCTCTTTAAAGAACTATTGCAGAAGGTAAATGAAGAAGAAATTATTACATTAAAATTTTACCCTATGAACTAATGTAAAATTAATGACTGCTAACAAAAGAAGAAACAGCAAAGCCCCTTTGTATCCCAACAGAAGTACACACTGCTATGTATATATCTTTGTAAAAAAAAAATATTATTATTATTTAGGCCCATTATTATGATAACCTCATGAACTTCAGGTAGTTAGGAAAAATACATTTCCAAAAAATTCTTGTAATGTTCCATGTAAACTGAGTGTTACATAAACAGTCAAACTCTAGATCTGGTCTATACCAAATGGTGCTTTGTGCCTGGACTGTGTACTAGGGCATTTCTTCTAGGGGAAAATTAGATATGTGTTATGTACTCCATCATGGAATTACTGGTGAAAGCTAATACGAGTTTTTGAGAGACTGGGAAGAGGGCAGCTAGGAAGACAGGAAGACAATAGTCATCGAATGAGAATTGTTAATGAATGAGTCATTAATTTCTTTTCAGCAGCAGTTAAACTTTATTCTTTTTGTATCTAAAGCTCAGCATCTCTCTTTTTTGAGTAGGAGGGATTTTTAATAGGAAATTTATTAGTCTAGAGTCATTATTATCACATAACAAAAGAAAAAGGAACTTTTAAAAGGCAGGAAGTATTCAGGAGAAGATGCACAGATGAACTTGCTAAGTCAGACATTGAGATATAAAAGATAGCCTGACTTTAACTTGAAGCTTATAGTCCTAAATGCCCAGAAAAAATACTGTTGTATCTAAGAAGCAAGTTTTTATAGCTTAGTCTTTAGATGAAAAGCTTTACTGTTTCTCCATGGCTAGAGACCATTTGAATGATCTGAAGACTTTCATTTTTTTTTGGTATTTTATTGTTTTCAAAACCTATGTAAAGATTCTTATACAGGTTTAGAGACATATATTCAAAATTGAGATATGAGTACAATATGCACAGGTGTAAAGATTTTATTTAAATTATTTTTAATTCAGATCGTTCATTTGATAAATTCATAATTGTTATCAAACAAATGGAGTATCTTCAATGACATAATAATGTCTTTTTGATGCCATAATTTCATGTCTCCTATCACAAAATACATATCTCAGTTGATAAGACATGTGGCATTTTTATGATATGACTTTGTTTTATTGTTTAGAAATCTTTCTTGACAATTTAATGAAAATACTTACTATCTTAGGTTCTTTTAATGCTTTTCAATTTTTTTTTGTACTCAATGTTCCATGTCAAAGTATACTTTCAAATCTACTGTTTTTCAAGTGAGATCTCTTTGGGGATTGTCATAGCTCACATTCAAATAAATCTTTGGCAAAAAGTCAGTTTTACCTGCAGCTTGTCTCACTTGTCTAAAGGTATCTTCCCACTGCTTTTTTTTTTTTTTGATTGGCAGAGGAAAGTAAAAAAACCCAAAAAACTATAGTCCTGATGATTGATTATACTGGTGTCTAAAAATCTTGTCATTTTCTAAGCTATAAGATTAAAATAACTAAATTCAAAATGTCATTTTGCATTGAAAGAATCATTTTTTCCACATATAAAACATGCATATGAGATTTGGCTTGAGTTTTTGATGTTTAGTTTAGGCTGTATCTTTTTCTTGAGGAACTATGAGCTTTTCTTGGGAATAATTCAATTATATGCCCCTTGTGGCCTATGAAAAATAATTTGAGTTTTCATGCATATGTGAATCTGAACACTACTTGAAATAAGTGATTGGCTTTAAAATATCAATGCCCTGAGAAGACATTTGGAGAAAATAGAATTCACATTGCATTGAATAGATTTGGCTCTGTATATGGGGGCGTGAAGGAGAGAGCCAAGGGTGTTATAATCTTAATACCTGGAGAGGTTACAAGCCCATTTCTCATAGAAGAGCTATTCTTTAATGGAAACTCTACATATTATGTAGGTATTTATATAGAAGTATTGACAGGAGACCCTTCCAAGGATAGCTTCTAGGAATTTAAGAATAATACTGCAAGAAAAGACTACCAGTACTCTGGCTAACTTGCAGAAATAGCAGCTACTGAGCCCATGACCAGGGCATGCACAGCTGAAGAAATTATTATATTGGGAATTAGTAAGATTCTTGGACTTGGAGACAGAAGGTGAGATTTGGGAAGGCAGAACTTCAAAAAGTTTTATGTTTTGTTCAACAGAAAAGGACCAACAAAATCAACATCTCCTGGGATTTTGTTAGAAATTTAGATTTTCAGGCACCATCCCAGACTTACTGAATAAGCATCATTGGGATTGGAGCCCCAAATATGTTTTAACAAACACTTCAGGTGATTATGATACATCATGAAATCAGGGAACTAAAGTTACAAAGAAAGTAAACTAAACTAGATACAAGTTCTATTCTGCTGGGTTTCACCCAGATTACCTTGCACAAATCACTCAACCTGACAGTATTTTTGCTACCTTATTGAAACCTTTGAGTGATATTGTGATAGTATTTCAACACTCATGCAATGATCAGCAAAGTGGAATTCAATATACACAATCAAAGATCATGAAGATTAAATACTATGGAGCTATTAAAAGGATTCAGGAAAGCAGATTGTAAATCAGTAATACCACAGAGCAACTAATAGTTACCAGGAATAAGCAATAAGGAAGCTCTTATTTAAAAAATAAATAAATCCTATGGTTTTTTTTTTCCTCCCGAGGATGAAAAAGAAATATAAGTGTGCAAGATATTTACCATGGCAAAAAGCAACTGTAAAATGATTCCTAGAGAACCCTTCCCATCTGTAGCCTGGCTTTACTCCTTGCAATTATTTCTCTGTCCCCAGAAAAAAAGGTATGAGGATATTAAATGGAAAAAGTGTTTAGCCTGCTTTGCTTGTTCATATATTGTGGAAAGGATAGAGAATGTCACATAAGGCAGGGAGAGCAATGGACATCTAGAAGATGACTTAAAAGGAATGAAGTCTCAGAATATCCGGGAGAGGCTGAAGCCAGTGACAGAGGTTCTGAACTCTAATCTGTTTCTGAGGTTTCTGATTGGGAGTGCGGCATGATAATGAAATAATATGCAGCATTATGTGACGATCTGCTATCCGTTAAGCTGTTACTTTTATCATACACCATTAGTCTATTCTCACTTTAAATCAATGGCCACAAATCTCAGATAGGCGAATAATATGATCAAGAATTCTATTTTACTAATGAGTCAATTTTAACTTCTCAGAATTTTCATATGCTTTTATTCTCTCACTGCCTATTAACTGATGAACTGGCCTCAAATATCCTTTCACATATACAGACTATCAGAATTGAAATTCCTTACCTTCCCACTTCAGACTTTATCCACTTAACTACATTTGAACTTATGCTTTCTGGCTTCACTCCTGTAGAAATAAATGATTTGAAATGTCATTCTCTTGGGAATACCTATTTTTTATAATCCATTCCTTCTCACCTCCTCAAAAACTTCATCTCTTTTCCCCTCACTGCTAGATCATTCCTGCCTTCATACTAATTGTTTCTAGAAGAAATACATGGCTCTACTTTTTCAATTCTTATTCAATTTTTTAAAAAAATGATAAAACAAAACAACATTCTTTTAATTGCACAGCTAGTAAGAGTCAATTTTAAGAAAATCAGAATACAGACAAGGAAAAGGAACAAACTAAAAACTCAATAATTCCAACACCTAGAAAAAAATCAAGCTTAAAATTTGGTGTATGCTCTTCCTTTTTAGACAATTTAATTTATAATTTTATCAAGTAAAACTTTTTTTTTTTTTTTTTAAAGAATAAAGACACTGAGGTGAAAAAACATTTCCCTCCTCAGTTTACTCACCCTGGTCCCAGGTGTCTGGAGACAACACTTTAATCTCTAACCTCTTCAAAGCTCTGCTGGTTGCGGGCTGTGTAAACTCAGTCAAGTCACCTACCTGGCTCTGTACATTAGTCACCTCTTCTCCATTAGAGGTATAACAATATTACCTTCCCAAAGGGTTCCTATGAGGATGAAATTATTGGAACAGTGTTCAGCACATCGTATATAATACCCAAGTATGACTGTAGTTGTTTTTGTTATTACTATCAATTGCATAATTCTAAGTAAAATGTTCGCGTTAATGTCTTGATTTTTTAATATTAAGACAATAACTATAGACTGTCTTGTATTTATGATGCTTTAGCTCTTCTCAGATCAAACACACATCACTCACCTGACTCTCCTACCACTATAGCCAGACCCCAATATTTAGTTAAGTCAAAGAATGTATTTATTGACCTTTTATCCTTTAAATTTCTTTGCTGTCATTCTATTATAGTTTAAGAAGCAAATTGAGGTAAACGCATGTGTCCTATCCACTATGTTGAACTGGAAAGTTCCAATGACCCTTCACCCATCAGGTTCTACCTTCTGATCCACTGCTTCATTGACACTTGAGATAAGTCACTAGGACCTCCATATTGCCATATCCAAAGGCAACTCTGTGTCTCCTTCAGTTGACCTCTGAATAGCACTTAGCACTGCTAACTACTTTTCCTTATTAAAGCACATTCCTCTTTTAGTTTCTGTGATATCCCCGACTTGGCTCCTTCTCAGTCTGAGTTGTCCCTTCTCCTCTGCTAGACATCAATATTTTGGAATATCCCAAGTCTTTGTCTGGGGCCTACTTCTCTTCTCCATCTACATTCTTTCTCCCTAGACAACTCATTTTTCTCATGTAGTTTAAACAGTACATACACGCTGATGCCTCGGAAATTTGTGTCTATAATATCTCAAACATATGTCAACTGGCTTAATTTATGTCTCCAGGTTTCTAGTATTTATCTTAAAACTAACATGGCTAAAACATATGTCTTGATCTCTTACATTGCTGTGCATTCTTATAAAATGATTAAATTTAAAAACAATCATGCTCTTACCTTATCACTCAGTTGATAATGTCAAGATTAAAGAGCTATTTTGATTCCCTTCATTTTCTTATTTTAGAAATAAATGCAACATTCAAACCTGTCAATTCCATCTCCAAAATATATCCTGAATGCATTTACTTTTCTCCACTTCTACTGCTACCACCCTGTGCTAGGTCATTTATCTTATTTTTTCTGGACTCCTACAGAAGTCTCTTTGCTTTCATTCTGATCCTTTACAACCAGGGGCATTTTTTTTTTCTAGATGGGCAAAGAAGGGAAAAATAGTGACAGACTCCTAAAAATAAGACAAAGCCTGTCCTGATTCAAACAATGCAAAGCCCCACTTATCAGATTACTTTCTGAGACATAACACTTTATAGCCGTGTGATCTGAAATTACCGATATGTTTGCTTTGTCACTGGCCCAGTTCCCTATCTCCTAATGCTACTTGATAGTGCGTTCTCTGCCTGGAATATCCCAAGCACAGAGAACATGGAAATTGTGCTTGGAAATCGTTTGAGAATGAATTGGTGAGTGGATCGATAAAAGATATATGATAGAACCTTTATTTATTTGGAGACTTTACATTTTTTACACATAATTGTTAATGACAAAAATTTTTTCAAGGTCTAAATAAATAAATATTTCTAAGTGGCACTGTTTAATTCCAAGTATTTTTGGAAAACATATATCTGTCATGGTACCATAAGATCATGCATGTAAATATTACTGCTCTGTTTACGTCTGTGCAACCTCACAATTAGATATAGATGTGGATAATTTAATAGTCTAAATCGTCATCTTTTTTTTTTTTTTTTTTAGGCGAGGCAACCCTTGGTTGACCTCACAGATTGCAAGGACCTTGTCAGTTTACAATCCATTATTTTTTATTTTTTACGCCTACAGCACCTGGTCTTCCTAGATGTAATAGTCTAAATCAAAGTACATTCCAGTTAGAAATTTAGTTTTTTTACTTATATATGCATGCTATCTACAGAATGTATGGTTTACTTTTTATAAAATAGGAACTATGAATTGATTCAGTAAGAGTAATATTAAGAAAAGCAAGTCTCATCTATTAAGAAAATATATGTAAGATGCAGTTTTCCTGTAAGCATTCCATAATGTAACCCCTTGATTAAAAAACACCAAAGCAATTATATTTGAAGACTGCAAAACAGCAGTAAGAGTCTGCTTGTAAAATATGTCCTCTTTTGTTTATTGCTTGTTCTGCTTTTCCATTTTCAGATTAAAAGTGTTCTCTTCAAAAGTAGAATACTAATTGTCAAATCTTGTAACTCAACCGTATTGGACACAATAGCAGTAGATAAAATAAATAGAGAAAAAAATATGTGTTTCAAATGTGACATTTTTCAGGTCAATTTTAATGCATTCTCACATTCCAGGGAGAATAAGCCTACAGCTTTTCCTGGTCTAGTCTGCATAGCACTGCTGTATCTAAAGATTTTTATCAAAAGAAAAAAATTCAGGGATGAGAAATGTGCTTTTATATCTCAGCTATCCAAATAAACATATTTAAAGGGAATAATTTGTATGTAAAACTTTTTACAACAAACATTTAAAACATCCAGAATCTTGTTTATTTGAAAATTCGATATTACATCTTTGAGTAGTGTCAGTGATCATCAATAGGTCTATAAGTCACATGAACTATTGAACTATTCAACTTTATATCTTTGCTTTTAAGAATACAAAATTTCATATTACATGTAAAAAAATTAATTCACTTCTGTATGATGATATTTCAACAGAAATGTCTGAAATTACTAAGCAACCTTAGTTATGGGTAACACAGCACTAAACACTGTTCGTAAACCCTTGATGCTCCGTCTCCTGTTTTTGTCCCTCTCTCGATACGGCAGTGTTTCTCCAGATGCCTGGGTTCATTACCATCTACAAGTATATTCTGATCCAGAAGAGTAAATACCACATTGTTACTGTAACATTTTCTGTAAAAATGGTTTCTATAATGTTTGAAAATTACTTTGTCTTTGGTTGAGAAGGAAAATGTTTTTCTCATGAGGGTGGATATTTCTAACACAGTATATACTAGATTTGTTCTGTAGGTATTTTTTCAGTATACAATTAGACCGAATGGTTCAATCCAAAATATTCAGTGTTCATGGATAATTAGGTGAGTTCTCTTGGGATCTTACTTGATTTGGTTTATTTCTAGCAATATTTTCTTTTTTATAAGCTGTCTCTACACTAGGAAAAAAAACAGTATGAAACTAACTTTTGGGGGAGGTCAAGGATATACAAAGACAGTAAAGCTGAGTAACCCAGCTAGCTTATGAGATATATGCAAAGTTAGGAACCTGAGTTCCTCGGTGTGGTCAGAAACTGAATAAACTTATAAAACAAACTACTCAAATTCCACTCTTTTCAAAACAGTTGAAAGTAGCTTATAATACTAGATAAAATAGAGAAAGATAACATATATCAGAAATATATGAGAAAAATAAGATGACAACAAAATTCAAAGATGTGACATAAGATAAGCCAGAAATTATTTTAACTTATAAAGTCATGTAATGATGTCCCCTGTAGTTACTATGAGTTTTTGATTTATTGCAAAAATATGATAATAGTGATAATAATAAAAGGAGCCACTAAGGTATTTTTGAATACTCTGTGTTAGACATTGAACTAAGCTATTTGTATAATACATTTAATTTTTACCTCAACCCTGTTATTCTGCTCATTTTCTATATAATAAAACCGATGTTTAGAGAGCTTGTTCAAAATTAGAGATATTAAATGTAGAGCCTAAAATTTCAAACTGGCTTATATAAATCTAAAGTTAAACATATTATTAACCCTAGGCATCGCTACCCCATATTTAACTAACCGTTGTCAGCTTTCTCTTCATTATACACTAAGGGTCAAAGACAATTTAAATACCAAGCAGGTCCGCATTGCCTTAATGGAGCTGGCCCATGTCACTTAGATTTCACAACTCATCATCCAGGAGACAGAAGTTCTTCTCCAACAAGATGACATTCCTAGGTACAGACAATTTAGCTTTTCAGAATCCTCTAAAATGATTGAAGGTTGAAGGTATCAACCTTCTAACTAGTTTTAGTGGAAATCACATGACTTTGTGGAGGTCCAGCAGTAAGTTGGACGTTTTGGAATCCTTGGCATTTTCCACATAGACCATCACGTCATCTGCATATAGCGAGAAATTTATTTCTTCCTTTCTGATCTGCACACTTCTTCCTCTACTCCTTCTTTTTCCATATTGGTCTGATTATGACTTCCAGTATCTCAGCTGTGAAAGAAACACCATTGTATGTAGATCCCTTCAGGAGAGCATGCCCTATATAGATCCTGTGTACATAGACCAATGTGCTATCACGCAGTTTGTGCCGTAACTGGCTATTCCAAATACCATTTTATTAAAAAAAAAAAAGAGGAGGAGGAGGAGGAGGAGGAGGAGGAAGAGGAGCTAATTGCTTCATAGAGATGGAGAACATTGAATAATGAATCTCTTAAGTCATGATCCCACTTCCACTATTCATTTGGCATAAAAAGAGCTCATATTTCATCTTAAGGGCTCCAATTTTGTGAACTGGCGCAGCTCCAAAAAATGGTTAATGTGTTACAACCCTCTATTTGGCTGATTATGGTCAAAATTATGTTCATGATATCTGCAGCCTTTCCAGTTTTACAAATCAAGTAAGACGTCAGTGAGCTGCCAATCAATTTCACTCCTAGGGAAACATTATTTGAATGACATCAAAGCTTCCTGTGGCCCCGCCATTCTGACACATTCAGATAAACACTTTGGATCTGCCACCCATTGTGTTTCCTGTTCTCTGGACGTTAAGTGCTTCTACCTGGTCCCTGTTGCTCTTAGATCGCTTCATCCTCCTTGAATTAGAGAGTCCACTTCAATAGTAAAAGTCCTCACTGTTGTTTCTCACCTGCAGAGACAATTACCAACACGGGGCTCTTTACAGATTCTGGGGCACCTTCACCGATGTATTTCTCAAAGGCTTGATTAAGGAATTGTCTTCAGGACTCTTACTGATAGATAGGATGTGAATAAGCAAATATTATGGAAAAATTCCAACCAGCATTTCAATCTTTCTAAACCTTTAATTACCTTCCTCTAGAATATACCAAAGAACTTCTAAAATCTGAAGTTTATTTAGTGTGGTTCTTTTTTGAGTCCAGCATTCAATATACTGATTAAGGAAATTATTGTAGCCCTTCCCAGCCATTCAAGCTAATACCTTAAACAGAAAATATCTCCATAGTGTACTTATATTAATATATTCAATCTTATTCAACATTATATTTCTTTCACCTTGATCACTTTGGTTATGTTCTCATACGTATTCTCTAGGTTTGTGTTAAAAATTGGCAAAATTGCGATCCAATCCTTTTAGTGTGTAAGTTGACTTCTCTGGGTCATACCTAGCCAGACTTCCTGAATCCTGCCAGGATTCCATCCTTGCTATAGGACTAAGAACAATAGAAACAATGAGATGAAGTACGCATAGGACCTGAAGAGCAACAATCCTCTACAAAGCACCTGCTTTGTTGGAAGCGATTACAGGTTTTCAGGAAAGGATAGACTAACTTCAGAGAGACATATGAAAATTACTTTTACAAGTAGATGAAGCTCAGTAGAATTTAGAGGTTTAAGGTCTTCAACTGCATCACAATCTATCCATAAATCTCCATCCAAATTTTCAGGTCTCACATATTTCCCATCTCTGACATTTTAATGAAAGAAAGGCTATGAAATTAGGAATTTAGTTTGAATATTCAGGCATCTGTAGATTAGAATTAGAGTTTAGTTTTTAGAAATCTTGATTCTAAAGCGATAGGGAAAAAAAGATTTATTTTAGTGTAACCATAGAAGTTCTCTTTTCCCCTACTTCAAACTTGAGCTTAGAATTTAAAGGCCTGAGCTTATGATTCTCTTTCTCCAAGTTCTCTGTGCATAAGAAGTAAACCATTAACTCTGTTATTCTCCTTTTTTTTAGCTAAACTATTTTATGGTAGCAAATAATTGTCCACACAAGGCCCGGCCATCTGTTAGCCTCTGATTATAGGTGATAAAAATAATTCTTTTTGGCACTGTATATTGTGGACTATCAGTGTCTGGTTTACCAATAAAAATAGGGTCATAGATGCTTTTCAGTGCAATTGGATCAGAGAACTAATTACACATTCCTATCTGTAAGGTTCTGCTTTCCAGACCCACTTCTGATTCTGATAATGGTATCAGTCAGTGTTCTGTCAGAGAAGTAGGACCTCTATGAGTATTGTAGAATAAGGGATTCATTATAGGAATGGACTATTACATGATTATTGGAAATACGGAAAAATAAGGGTTTTCTTTTTTAGGTCTTTCTGAGAAATTGGAGATTCAGAGAAAAGTCACTAACTAGACCTGTAGTGAGCCACGTTGAGGTGCCAAACTTGGACCATAAAGGACTCATGATGGAGGTCTAAAAGAAAATTTTAAGCAACTCTGCAGGTTTTGAAATAATCAACAGTTTTTTTGTGGTTCTGACCAAAGGCATTTTGTTCACTGCTCATATATTTAAATTTCTTGGTACATTGTCCACCCATTTTGTAAAGGAAGATGCCCTATGTAAAAAAAATATTTTTCCATTCCAATGCAAGAATAAAATTCTATAAATATTTATTTAAAAGGAAAAGAGTAACCACAGATCATTTTATTTTGCACTGATATTTATTTCATTTTTTTTCTTACAGAGCTTAATTTTAAAAATCTTATGTAGAGGAATTCAATGCAATTTAATCAGCAGGAAATTGCATTTATTATGGAGAAAGTATTCAAAAACAAAGAAAAGGACTGCTGGGAGAATTTAATTCCACCCAGACAGCAAAGGTTAAAGATTCAATTTATACTCAACAGGAATGAAGCAATGAATAGAGGAGGCAAAGTGACTTAGTTAGCAAGACATTTTTGTGGTACAAATAGTCCTTGCAAAACAGTGAAGTTTGTTTGAAACTGGGACTGGAAAATATTATCACAAAAGAGAGCATTGGGAAAAAATTATCTGAGTCTATTTTGCAGATAGGAAAAGATACAGAGATAACTTTTAATACAGTTCTCAGATGTAAAAAAAAAAAAGTGCTATGGGAACAAAGAGAATTTAACTCTTTTGTCTATGGTAGATTGAGAAGAGTCTATCAAAGGCATAACATTGATTGGAACTTGGAGAATTGGTAGGCCTTTTCTCGCTGCTACTTAAGGAATAGATGGTAACATTCTAGCTGTGAAGATCAGCATATTCAACCTTTTGGGGGTGGTGGAAAGTTCAGAAACGTGCTGGGAAGAGGGTAAAGTAAATTTTAGAATTGTCATCTGCTGTACAATAAATGGTGACGATCTGGGAGGTAGGCTGATGGTGATGAGATAGGGAGAGAAAATGAAAGGGTTGATTACATAATGATTGCCTAGGGCTATCTTGAAAATAACTTATATAGAATAAGCTAAGAGGATTGGATGGAGAAGAATCAACAAATAGATCCAAAGTAGTAAAATGATAAAAGTATATAATATTTTACAAAACTATAGCAATGAATCAGAGTATGGATTAGTGTTGGAAGAAAATAAATTGCTGCAGAAGATAACAGATCTATCTGAAGCTTTTGGAAGAATGTAAAATTGTGAGGAAATATAAGAAAGATAGGGAGATATATATTCAGAGACATTTAAACAGAAAGGACCAAAGAAAATGGGAATGTAATGGCTTCCACAGTTACAAAGAAAAAAAGGACTAAAGAAAGAGGAGTTCAGAGTTAGGATATATGGAAAAAGTAGAACCGTAATTACGTAAGACAGAGAAATCAGAATCTAAACTAAAACTATATTATAAAAGCTTTATAGAATTACAAGGTTAAGCATTTTGACTCTGAAAAGAAAGAAAAAAAAGGATCAAACTACTGGACCAGTTTTTGGAAATACAGAAATGTCGAATATTAAGGAATAATTATTGTCTCTGAAGGAAATGGGGAAAAGAAGAGTAGACAAGATTTTTCTGTAACATTTATAAACTGAAATGTATTTCAAAAGAAAGGCATAAATATTTGTAATAGAGATGATGCCTTTTTCACTTTTATTTAAAAAGATAGTGTGGAGGTAAATTCAACCACATTTTGAGTAGTGTGCTCTCTGAACCTGTCCTTTAAATCTGACCAATTTGTTGATCTTCACTGAATTTTTTTCATCATAGGATCAAATTATATTGTGAACTCTGTTTAGGTATTTTCACTCAACATTATTTTGTTTATTCTTTTTAATGTCATCAAATAGTCTTCAAACTAACATTTTAATAATTCATAACATTTAATTTATTATATGAATTGTTATTTAACCTTTTCCCAATTGCTGGGCCTTTTGCTGTCTCCTATTTTTGGTATTATAAAAAACAGCTGATAGGCATAGAAATATAATAATCTAAGACAGTTTTCTTAGGGAAATTTGCTTGAAGTGGAATTATTAAATTGAAGGATTAAAGATAGCTAAGTCTCTGGAAATATGATGCCCAATAACCCACCAAAAATACATCACAGCTAGACACCTGTTAGCAGTGTGCAAGAAGGTTCCTATCATTAAGTGCAGGTCAATGCTCAGTATTAACACTTAAAAAATATTTACCTATTTGAGACATAAAATTGGATATTTTGTTGATAGCTTTGCTAGTAAAGCAGGTAATTTTTTAGTATGTTTATTTAACATTTGTATTGATTTTGTGCATGGTCCAATTTTCTATGAAAATCCAACTTCTAAAAGTTTTCTCTAATATAAACACCAGAGGTGTTGACACATCATTTTCTGTATATCAGTTGCATAATATTTTTTGAAATATACTGAGAAGTGTCCTATAGAGAGGAAAGTACATTTGGGTTTAAAATGTCTCTTTATTAAAAGAATTATTAAAATTTGACTAACAGATGAAATAAGTTAAGAAATAATGACTAACAAAGATTTAGAAAAAAAATTGCTTGTTATTGAACCAAATATATGTGGCATATAAATTGACTATGAAAACTGAATAATTATTATGAATATATATTTTGATATCTGTTAATATTCTTATTAAATAAATTGCGAATACAAAACACATTTTAGCAAAAATTAAGCTTAAAAATAAAACTTATTTCAATACTATTTTTAATTTCCCAGACTGTATTAGCAAGAAAAAAAATTCAAGTGAGAAGAATAAGGTAGATATATCATAAATTACTTTTCTAACATAAGTGGAATCAACAGATATAATTCCATTCTTAAATTGGATTACAATGAAAGTATAAACTATTTATAAGAATTTAAATGTTGATATTAATAGAAGTACTGTAATGTCTTCTAAACAAAACGCATGTAAGACAAATTAAAAATGTATATTACAGACATGTCAAATGTATAACACAAAAGCTTAAAACAAACAGCATGAGGGGATCATTTCCTAATTTTTTTGTACATTTGGTTCAGTGACAATAAATGAGCCCCCTTTAAAAAAAAAGTGTGAAACTAGAAAAAATATATAAATTAAAATAAACATATGTACTTTAAATCCCCCAAGTACTAGAACAATGCTCATAGCTTTGATTTAAAATATTATGCTTCTCAAACATGTTAGGTACTTTAAAAAAAAAAACCAAACACTAAAATATTAGAGCTCATGGTAAAAACAGGGTTGGGACTAGACCTGAAAACAAACGTACGCAACTTTGCGAACAGGCTCTAACAATGATCCAAACATTCTAGAACAGATAAACTGACCTTTTAAAATCACAAAGAAAAGTACATAGTGATTTTTACTCTAATTTTCTATAGTTAATTTAAAAGTGTACCTTTTAAAAAGAGAAACAACCAGGCATGCAACTTTTAGTGAAATTATATTATTCAAGTCTATTCAAGACTCTAGAACCATCAAGTGGTTTATAAGAATTACAGGAGATCTAAATCAATAGATTTATGTGAGTCGAATTCTTGATAAGAACAAGTATAGCAAAGCCATTAAGAAAATAAGTTTGTGCTCAGTCAATTGTGGTTTAGTATCAGGGCCCATCACTTACTACCTGGTTGACCTTGGGCAAAGTGTTCTACCTCTTAAGCTCTCATTTTCCTCACTGATTCATGGGGCATTAACTACTTCCATGATGGCGAAAGTTAAGTGAGAATATACAAATAAAACTCTCATAACGTAGCATGCAGCAAGTGTCTCCAAATGACAGACAGCCTCTATTCTTTTTAGATGCGTTTACTATTTAAGTGACAAACAATGCAATGCATTTATTATTTTTACAAAACGAGTAATCTGGTATTTCATGGTTTGTTTTTTTTGTTTTGTTTTGTTTTGTTTTTTTTACTTAGAGGAATTGAGAAATCCCTCTCCTCTAAATCGCATTACAAACAATGAAGAAAAGAAATGGTTATTAGTGCTAATGGTGTTTATTTCTTGATTGCTTTTTCTTATGGAAAGCGTCTTGCTGGAGACATGACAGGACTCTAATCAAGTCTGAGTCTTTTAGGCATTTATTTTTGTTCCTGTTCTGGAACAGGAGCAGTGGAGATGGGCAAAATAATATTCCTAACTCAGTTAATTATGCTTAGTTAATTAATCACAAGGTGCATAAATTTATCTCTGCACCGCCTGATCCTAGAAGCCATGTAGCAGAAACTACACATTTCTCATCCAAAATTAAGAAAACTGGGGGCAAACACATTTGAAGATTTATCCAGACACATTTTGCTCTGATTTGATTTTAATAGAACAAGTCTGACAAGACTAAGGCCAGTACTCTGTCTGTAAGTGTAACTGTTTCTAACCATGAATAGGATCAATTTGATATATTTCATTATCTTTATAAATTAAGAGCTGTTTGGGCCTGTATGGAAATGCTGATGTCAGTGAACTCAACACATCTGTGTTCTGACCCACTGAACTTCACAGTTCAGGCTGCAAGAACTACATTCTGCTGGCGGTCTTGGCATCTTTATTCCAGATTTTCATTTAATTTGGCATGTTTTGTTATAGACAGACATAGCATGTTTTCTCCAAATCTTGATATTTATCCTGTTTGTTTTCTAATATTTTTCATAGTGTGAGTGGGAGTGCAACCTGTAACACTGAATAGTGTACCCGTAATAGATAAATATTTCTAGCAGTTTACGAGAGGGTAAAAGTAAAGTAAAATTATATCAATAAAACCGTTATAGTAGATGGCATACAGGAAATGCTCCAAAATGATGGTCGCTACTGTTTTTAGATGCTTTTTAATATTTAAATGGCAAACGACACATTTATTATTCTCACAAAACAAGTAATCTAACACTTTCTTGTTACAAAGAATTCAGAAATAATCAACTTCAAAGAGGAAGTAAAGGAGAGACTTACAGGGAATTAAATCGACTTTTGCCTTTTCACTTTGATGAACACATATAGGGTTTTTTTGGTTTGTTTTCCTGCTTTCCTTTGTTTCATTAGCTATACCCATGCCTCATTAAAGTCTAGTCTTCCAAAAGATGAGATTAATCTAGAAAGGAAAAGCTCGTGAACGAATGTAACATTTTCTGACTGAATAAAAACCATTTTTCTATACAATCAACTTAATGAATAAACCCACTGTTTGTTGAGTACTTACAGCATGCTTATCTGTACCTTTGGCGATATGTCTAATGCCAGTTCAGCTCTATACTGCTGAGGTTAATTAAGCAAAGAGAAATACAAATTTGGGTCAGGAGACACATTTTGGTCTTTCTTTTGGAGTTCTTTAGACTCTTTCAATGTGAACAAAGCAGCGAATATTTTCTATAAGACAAATGTGTTGTCTCAATTGTGGTCCAACTTTTAAGAATCATTAATTTCCTTCAGGCTATTAAGTTGGCCTTTTCCAAAAGGAATAATTTATTCCAAGTATGACTAATTTGTTTCAAATTAAGCTCATTTAATTACTAACATCTTAAACAGAGTTTAATAGGTGCTTGAACTGGCAGTTTTCTAAGTTCACTATTAGTTGATTTTAAGTTAATGAACTGTACTAAAAAAGTATATTGTTGCAGATTCCATTTAAATTCTTATTAATGATTAATACTCAGAGGGACTTGCCTAACATGTCAGTTGTGCGACTTTGGGCATGCTGTTTAACCTTTTAAACCTCACATTTCTTAAAAATTTATTGGCGAATATAATAGTATTCCTAAAATGGTAATTTTTTAGTATTAAACCAAGTAAAATTATTTAGGTAAAGTGCTTTGCACAGTGCCAAAATACATATTCAATGTGTTATTGATGATGGTGAAAAAGTATCTTTAGTTTAATGCCTTTTTAATTTTTAGGTAATTTTCTAAGACAAATCTTACAATATTCTGAAAATAGGAGAGAAGCAAAGGAACAAATGAACATTCTAGGAACACAGGAGCGTTTCTTCCTGAGCAGCTCCAGGGTCTTTATTGTAAGAGACAGGGTTGGTAGACGTGGAATTCTATCATGTACATGATCCTATTTGAAGTGAATTTCCTCCTCACATTCTTTGTACGTTTGAAAAGAAAAGCTAAACAACGATGGTACAACTAGATCACAATCCAGATTCTAGTTATTATAGTAAAAAGAATATCGAAATCACTGGCTCACACACGAAAGTTTCCACTAGTAAATCATTCTACTTTTTTGCTTTAGTAAGGATTAATCTTGCCATTTTTACTTGTTGTTGCCAATTTTTTTCTCCTATATTCCTCAGTAGAATTAAACCTTCAAGCTCCAGTGAAAGTGGCTAAAATTTCATTATTTTTATGTCTCATCAAATTATTTACCTTGCCAGGCCTTTACCACCCACTCTTCTTAAATTTCAATTCAAATTTATTTTAAAGAACAAATGTGTTGCCCTTGTTGATGAGGAAAGAATGTTAGCAGGGAAACATTGAGGATAAAAAAAATGAAAAACTCATTAGAAGAAGAACATTTGTTTTGTAATGCCCTTTAGGATGTGACAGATTTGATGGAATGCACTGATGGAATATAGAAGCATGTAAATTCAATCTGTAGGACTAATGGCTGCTTCCCCAAGGATTCTTAAACTATGGCACCACATTCGCCTTGCCTCTGTTAGGAAATTTATTTGCAAATATTTTAAATACTTACATTGGTTTTAAGACAGCATATATATATATATATATATATATATATATATATATATATATATAATATTTTTTTTTTTTTTTTGGAGACAAAGGGATGTTTTCTATTTTGTTTATTTTTGGTCTCACTCTGAAGTGAACTGAGGATGTCATGCCTGGATCCAATGCAAAGGCATAAATTAATCATGCGGTCCATGTGCTCACATTTCTACTCCACTTTTCTTCTTTCTGCTCCACGCCCCCTACTAACCACCACCACCACCACCTGCCCAAAGGAGATCTGAGAAAGCAATCTAAAAATTACTAATTGAGGAGATTTTATAGTACAGGCATTTGGAAAGTTCGAGTCATTATTAGTGTGATGTCACATAATAATTTAATATTGTATAATATTTAATATTTATGTTACATAATTATAATATTTTATAAGATTATAATATGCTAAATGTAATTAGCTAACTTGTGACACAGAATTATAGTAATTATATTTTCATGCAAATGTATTAAATTATAATGTATTACAGTTTGAGATTATCAAGGAGGATGTGTGGAATAGTGTCAAGAAAATGGTCTCTGGATTCCAAGGGACCCAGGACAAATATGTTCTTCTTGACTTAGCCACCTTGTTGTATTACCCTATATAGTTCAGCTGGAAACTGTAAAATGTCAATAATGACATTTATTACATAGGATTAAAAAGAGCAGGGGTGTAAATCACCCCTCCTTTGAGAAAATGGCAAAACCCACAGATTGTCTTCCTGTTTCTATCTGTAGATTTTAGAGCAGTGACAACTAAATCATCACTAGTGATATAACCACATGAATAGCACATTACTCTAGGCCATGATCACTCCAATGGGGGCCCTAGCAAGGGTCTTCACATTACAATATGGATTCTATTTATTATTGGGGGGAAAGGAATATAAGTAACAGGGAAACTTAAACACACATGTGGACCTCTGCCTTATTAAACATCCCACTAAAAAAAAGCAGCACAGGAATGAAAAAGGAACGAACCCCAAGTGAAAAAGCACAGGAGAGGAGACCATGGCAAACGAGAAACATCAAGACACTTATAGGTTGGAGAGGAGATTTATTAACAGTAAGAGGCTTCAGAGGGCTGAGAAACCTGAAATCCAGGGTCGGCGGAACATAACGGCATTCTCCCACAACGGCCGAACACTCTGTGTAATTGTAAGCAGAGAGAATAAAGACACAGTGCAAGATGAAGGCTAACATGTCTTATTAGAAGCGGAAATTAGATTGACGTTTATATACTTTAGATCCCTTTTACTTTTTCACTTCCTAAGAATATTGAAATGCTCTTCTCTGGAAAAATTGAATGGCCCAAGAAAATTATCAACAGAGATTGTTTTTGAGCAGAAGTCTAGCAAAAATATTTGGGTCCTTGCTCAGTGTCCTTCGGTTAAGCCCACCACTTGAAATGCTTTCCCCCTACTACACAGAGATTGTAATTAGCTTTTTAGGACCTAAAAAAGAAAAGAAAACTAAGGAAATAGAGATAACTCATGAAAAAGAATGCATCAGAGACATGATATCTTCTGGGAGAAAAAAGGACAATCTTGAATTCATAAAATAAACACTAGATGCTCTTTTATTTAGGGAGGAGAAGAGGTCTCAAATATCACCCCCATAATACATACAAATATAGAAAAAAAAAAGGCAAGTCTTTCAGGAAAAACACAAAATATACAAAATAAATGCAGAAAAAGAACAAGAAAATTAGAAGATTATTCCAAGAGGACCCAAAATCCAAATAATAGGAATTCTGGAAAGAGAACAGGATTTTTTTCCATGGAGGAACTGTGCCTTACCTTGGCCTTCTCTACCATCATCATTGCAGAGTGGGCCCCTACCATGCAGAAAGTAACAAGTGACTTCCTGAAACACTCTCACTCCATTATCAGCCTTCGAGGCAGCAACTGTGCACAGGTGTTTTGAGACACCTTACTCCTAACGGATATCAAGAGTGAACCCCAACATAAGGAGTGGGGGGGCTTCTACTCCCATCAGTATGAGTCAGCAGAGTTTCATAAAGTGGGACTAAACCTGAGCTTCCATAGATCTCATTGCCTCCATCAACAGAAGTCAACGAGAGCTTCAGAATCTACTCTCTTCCTCCTTGCACCCAAACCAGAGCCTTCCCCACTATTATCTGTCTTGAACTTATGAGGTGATAAATACCGTTAAATTAATTTTTCCTTTTTATGTTTTTCACTTTTAGGTGGTCCCTTATCTCTTACACCAATGCCAAGAAAGTACTGCTATGCCCCGTTCCGCTTCTTTTCTTCATCTCTTCACAATTCTGAAACATTTTTTACTATATTCCCTGGCTGTCATGGCTCATTATTGGCTAAATCACATGTATGCTCTTTTTACATGCTACCTACATGCTACCTGCTCGCTCTATATGATTCTTTCAACTTCTTGCTTTAACAGAAATCCAGATCTCTTCTGATAATCTCGCTTTCCTTGTAGCCCTCCTCTCAAGTGGTGACTTGTATTCTAGCTGTGGCCATAGGTTGAAGAAATGTCCTTACTATTCTTTGTGTTTGGTTTCAAACTACTACTCTTCCCTCCTTCCTAAAATTTTCTTTCTTTGACTACCATCTCATTGAATTGTATCATCAACATTGTTGCTATCACTTAAGAGCCCCTTGTCTTATTTTCCTTTATTTTTTGGTGATTTATATTTTTGCTCAAGATCATTACTCCTGACTTTCTTCCTATTGATTTTAAGATACATCCAGGTGATACTTCCAACACTCTGGCCTCTTACTTTCTAGGACTTCTCTCCTTCAATAATCTCCTTCATCTGACTCTAACTCGAGTGAGTGGCATATCCTGGAATTTGACATTGACAATAATTTCCATTTTATACAATTCTTGCTCCCTGCCATCACCTTTTACTTTTCCTGATTTCATCCACTATTTCAACTATCATTCAACCTGACCAGAACTTCCAATTCATTGATACTTTCTCATTTTTATCTCTTAACATTCTCTCCTCTTTAATCACCTTGAATTCTCTGGTCAATCATTATAATCATTCCCTTGCCTATAAGTTTATTCCCTTGTCTCCCTGCTACTCCATGAACCTTGCCTGATGAATCTCGACCATGACTATATCAAACTTGCTGCCTACACCAAGCCTATGAATGTAGCTGGTGATAGATTCACAACTTTATTGTTCTCATTTTAAATCGGAACCGAAAACTTCAGCTTATCCTTAACACTGGTCAGTAATCATACTATATAACTCTAGTATAGTTCATTCGTTCCCCCACTCTTATAAAACATTTCACAACTTCCCTGACCTGTGAACTTCTAGCACCTCCTCCCTCATCTTTATTCTCAGATGATCACTTGGCTTCCTACTTATCTTAGAAAATGAAACGATTAGTAGAAAATTTCTACAGATTACCAACTTTACATTCTTCCATATCTTATGTTCAATGGTCCTGTACGGTTTCTAATTCATTCAACAGCTTTATTAAGCACCTCCTAGTAAGCAAGAGCATACACATATGAACATGAACGAGCATAGTTCTTGTCTTCATAGAGTTCATAGTTTCATTGTTGGGTCCAGCGGTCTTCTGAGAGGTGAGATTCAATCATCTTTCCATCAGAGAACGGATAACTTTTTTACCTCTGCTCATCGTTTACTCAGATCTTAAAACTAGCAAACTCACTTTTTAGCTTTTATTCACCTGACAGCAGAGAGGAAAATTAAATGGAGCATACTTATTCAAATTAGAAAGTATTGGACTCATCTTATAATCATAAAGAAGAAAGAAGTGTGATACTGTTAATTACCATAAATGATTAAGATTGTTGATTGAGAGAGAAGAGTGCCTACACTTAAGGGCTGGCTGGTCCCATGATGATGGCATAGTGCCATCTGCTGGATACCAATTCTGGCTCAAGATGTGATCTACTTGAAAAAAACCTTTGAGTTGTCTAATAGTATTGACAATTCACCTTCCTAAATCATTTCTGATTTCAAAACTACTCGAAGATTTAACATTGTCCAAATCAGCAAAGTGATTCAATCTGAGGGAAGCAACCCAATGTCTCAAAATAAATCATATGAACATAATTTTGAGAGCTGAAAGAGACTTTAGAGCTCATCTGGACCAAACTATTTGGCCATGTTACAGATAATAAAACCAAAGTCCAGAGACACCTCATATGACTTTCAAAGATTATATTATGAATGTAGAATGGAGCTGTATCTAGGTCCCAATTAGTTACTTTTCTTCTACATCTATATTTTATTCCTTATTTTCCACAGTTAGCTAGCTGATCATATATCAGGTATTATATTACATTATATATACTGTTATGTTAATTATACTAATATTATATAACAAGCTTTTTATGGATGGCTTAAGAGGTGTTTTAATCCAATTTTCTTTTCCATTTTACTGATGATAATTACCCAAGAACACATTCACATTTTCTCAGAGTCCAGTCCTCTTTCCTCTACTTAAATGTCGTATTAAAAGATTATCTAGAATGCAAAGATTTCTGAGAAACAATAAAACTAAAAAAAGGAAAGAAAGCAGATCACATACTTTGAATTTCAGATCACTTATAATATAGCATTATTTTTAGTAACAAATTTTCATTGTTCCGAAGACCTGACTTATGTCACAAAAGCCAGAATATTACAAGTTTAGTTCTCCATTAACGACTGGAAAAATTGTCTCTTGCTATTGTGAAAACCATGTTATAGTTACATTAAGTGACAAACAGATGCTTCTGTATTTTGTTTAAAGAGCAAGTTAATGAGATACTTGGAAATTTGGAAATATGCAATTAGATATTTATCTCTCTTACTAGATTTTACTTGTAACTAGACTGGTGGAAATACATTCAGATGCTCTTTGAAGATATGTATCTTAGGAGGCAATAAACATTAGCAGAAGAAAATGGAAAAGGTAATAACCATATATTTTAAAGTAATATGTTTATCTCAGTCGATAATTATAAAACATATATTCTTATTACTTTATACCATATGAATTTAATTTCAAAACCAGCAATATAAATTTATTTCACAATCGTTTTTGAATTTTCATCACACATTGATGCTTGCCATCAATGCTAGGTGCTGCCATTACAGAAATAAAAGTGCCCAGAAAACTCACCATGTAGGGATGTAGCATTAGGCTGACCGTAGGAGATCCTTTGATATTTTAAGATTATGGAAATATCCCTCCTAATCCTGGGTAAGAATTCTTTCCTGCTTTTTCTTCTATATATATCCCTGTTTCATTGACTATAATGGGTCATCCCTAGATCTTCAGTACATGTTTGAGGTCCTTCTGCAACATTTGCTTACTGCCAGCTATTGTTATTTTGCCATAGTAGTGACTTACAAAGGTTGCTTTCTCTAGATAGTTCTGGATATTGGTAATCGTACTAATAGTTGGCATTTCTTCTATAACATAGCTATTTTTATCTCCTGTAAGGTTCTTTTAAGAGTCACTGTGATGGAGGTACTCATTTAATTTATTAACTAGAGGCTCCATGAAGACTTTTTTTTGTGCCAGTTCTAAGACTAGATGTATCTTTAACCAATCTTTTGGTTTAAGTCTCTTTTAAAATTTAAATTTCTTAAAGTTCTTCAATGGTCACTTGTCAACTACTCCATTGGACACCTTGTGGTTACAAAGTAAAACTGGATTAAAAAGGGAGGCGGACTCAATATCAAAGACTAAGGTAAGCAATCCTGCTAAAATATGCAAAAACTGCTTTAAAGTATGAGATATTGAAATAATAGTTTCCTGTGTTTTATTGCTAAGTTAAGATCCTGATAGAATGCTTCTTGACTGGTAATGGAGATTAATATTTAAACCTAATACTTAAATAGGAAGAAGATAACTAAAAGTAACAATGGCTGCAAAAATCAAGAGTTTTATGGAATTGTATCCTTGTGAAGCAGACTGTTTAAGGCATCCTCTGGCAGTATTTATAACATTGAATTGTTAAACAAAAAGTGATTCTTTAGATTACATACAGAGGATTCTTCAACATAAGAGGCAGTGTAGTGCAGAGTTAAAAGAACAGATTTTGGAGGAAAATTCCTAGATTTGGTTCTGAGCTCTTATAATTTCTAGCTGTGTGATCTGAATTATTCTGTACCTCACTTTCTCCATCAGTAAAATTTTAATAGTAATAATTCATACTTCATGGCATTCTTGTGCAGACTAAATGTTATTTTATAGATATCACTAACCTCAATGCTTAGCAGATGGTAATGACTATAGGACAGGAAACTAAGCTATTAATATCAATAGGATGAATCCAAATCCTCAATAGAATTATTTAATTTTATTCCCCCCCTCAAAATTTTGCACCTATATAGACTTTAGTAGCAGTAAATGTTTCTACAATTAATCTGATTTTTAAAGCCAACAACAATAGCAAAAACAAAAACACAGGAGTAAACATCAACGATCCTAAAATCAGAAAACTTTGAATATTATTCCTGCCTGTATATGACTTTCAGGAAGTCATTTAACATACCTTAGTAAAATAGATCAAAAACATTGATCTTTGTAAATGGGATGCTCTAAGTATAAAGTTATATGGTAAATATAAAATATTATAAAATGAGTTCATCACTATAGAAAATGCAAATACTATTATTAAGACTATGCAAATATTATTGCCTTGGTGAGAACATGTCGAAATCATAGTTCACACAGTGAGATCACTCATTTAAAATATTATTTCTACTGTCATTTAAAAATCATGTGTCTTGCAGTTGGAGATAGTGAATGGAGTCTATTTTTATTCGATTCCTCCCAAATTCTATTGAAATGAAAATGAAATATTTATAAAGAAATAGATTCGTAGCAATCTGAGAATGGGACAAAGGTCATTAGCAACCCGGAGATTTTGAACATTTTCTGGAAGACAGAGAACAGATGGGATCATAATGACGGCATTGAGCTGAGGCAGCAAGCAATGCGGAGAACGGGAGAACGGCTGCATTGCGCATGAAGGCTCTTTTTCATTCTATTAGTCTATGGAGAGAGTCAAACCCTGGATAAGAAGGCACTCAAGGCTGGAGTGAAAAATGGAGGTATAATTATGGTCATTAGTCAAAGAATTAACAACAGAAACACTGCCTAAGGCTCTGCTCTCCCCAACATATGTATGCATGCAGCTCAGGCATTTTTTTCTCAAGTTAAACTGGAAAAATAGTCTCAAAAGCAAGTTTCTCAAATTATGGTCCGTTAACCACCTCCATCACAGTTGCATGATGGACTTATTAAAATTCAGATAACTGATTCCACTCCAGATCTACTTATTTGAAATTCTGAAGCAGGACATGAGAATGTATTTGAAACAAATTTCTCAAGCGATTTTTCTTTAGTTCACTGTATTCTGAGAAACATCACACTGAAGAAATTGAACCACTTGACGGAAAGGCCGATTTCCTTTAATATGTGTTAAAAGCCTATAGATTTCTTATTTTGACCAAAATGTTAACCTATCATCCAAAAAAATTTTTGACAAGTTTTTCAGTTGTGGGATATCAGGTAAGTGACCCAGGGGAGCCCAGTAATCTTTCTGAGAAGAGACGATAGACAGAAGAATCTGGGTTTGGTCACTTCCCTGCTCTGCCATTGTTAAACCGAGCAATTGTATGATTCACCCCATTAAACTCTCTCAGTGATCCTGCACTACCTGATGTCCAGTGTCTGAAAAACTTGTCAAAATTTTTTTTCAGATGATAGGTTAACATTTTTTTTTCAGGTGCTATCCATCATTTATGGAAAATAATCACCTGAAAAAAATGATTAACATCATTAATCAAAACAGAAATGCAAATTAAAACCACACTAATGTACTACTTACACAGTCAGAGAATGGCTACTGTTGAGGTGTACCAAGTCTTGGTGAAGATGTCAAGCGAGAGGTTCTCGTATATAGCTGGTGATAATATGAAATATACAACCACTTTGGAAAGTAGCTTGGCTATTTAATTTGAATTAAATAAATTTAAATAAATTTCCACCCACTATATGACCCGGTCATTCCACTCCTATGATTTTACTTCAAAGAAAAGAAAACCTTAAGTAACCCAATGTTTGTCAGTGAGAAAGTGGAAATAAAGAAATTGTGAGATATTCATGTAATGGAATACTACTCAGCAGAAAAGAAATGGGTTATGGGTAAATGCAACGAAATGGGTGAAACTCACAACAATTATGTTGAATAAAAGAAGCAAAACAAAAAGTACAAACTATATGATTACATTTACATAAAATTTTATAAAATTAAAACTAATCCGCAGTGTCAGGAAGCCAATCAATGATTCCCTGGGGCTGGGGTGGGGCAGGAGAGCATTACAGAGGGGCATGTAAAAGCTGCTGAGGTTGCTTGGTATGCTCTTTACTTTGATTGTGGTAGGGAATAGTTTTCATGATGTATTCATACGTCAAAAGTTATCAAATTTTGACTTGTATGTGTGTAGTTTATTGTATTTCCCTCTGGATTTTCTCATTAGGGACATTGCATCCATCCCTGGTTGCTGAAAGGTCACTTCTGTGTTCTTCTCAGGGAATTGCTGTCAGAGGCAGAGAAATGTATCGCTCAAAACTACCCCCTGGGAGATGGCGACCTAGGGATACTAACTGATACAGAAATAGAATGTCTCGCCCATCTTGCTTCAACTTGAGACTACTTTGGAGCTCAATCCAAGTGCCACAGCTCCCCATAGGATCAACTAAGGACCCATTTGGAACCACACCAAGGGGCAGCTTTCCTCTGGGCCCAATCCTTGCTGCTTCACTTTCTTATAGTCCCCTTGCTGAGACCACTTCCCAGTACACCTTCTGCATGAAGCGCCACACCTCAGAGTCTCTTACCATGGAAACCAAGCCAAAATATTTAGTCCCAGGTTGGGTGTAGGAGACAGAGATTAAATGGAATTTCAGTGCTGGGTCTTGTATCAGCTGACTGGCAATTATTGGTGGAAAATAGAATATGGGTAGCCTGGGCATATTATCAGGGGTAAGAGCTGGGATAAACTGGCCGATGCTCAGTATTTCTGGTGCTCGAGAGGCATGATGGAAAAGATAATTGTAAGGACTATGGAATCGGGAAGCAGTTGTTGAGTACATTTGATTAATGGATTTATCGAACAATGGTGATGATTCACTGCTGATCCAAGGCCATATATAAAAGCCATAGAGTCTCTTTTTTCAGTTCTTAAGGAAAACCTCCTGCATCATGAGCAGACAGTGATGGAAAGAGCAGGCTTTATCATAGAGAAGCAGAGATTCAGGGAAGGTTCAGTACTCAGCACTGTCAGGCCTTCTATGCTAAAATGACATCTAATAGGAGTGGGCACTATGACTTTGGATAGGGATACCTGTGTTTATGTAGATCTCTTTGAACCCATTAGGCATCACAGGTGACCCATTAGACCCTCATTTGAGGATCATGGCCTCGCTTGCTTAAAGATTATACAGATACCTCAAATGTGTCTAGCATCTGTCAAGACTGTGCACTCCCTCTATGAATCAACTTTATAGCAATAGAGATGCCAGCAAAGAGTAATAGAAATATTGCATGGGTAATGAGAAAAGAGGATGATCGACATTTATGACCTTAAGATTAACTGCAGCAGTAGAGGCTGTACTTATGTCACTAAAGCTTCTCTTGTAAGTTCCCCAGCGTTAGAGGAGGTCATGGAGAAAGCATGACTACTGGTCGAACTGAGAGATGGACCCAGGCCGTCCAAAGCCCTCACCCCACCCCCTGTTCTTGGAATGTGTTCTCTGCTTGCTTTCCCTGCACTAGAAGCTGCCCCAAGGACGTGGCCTTGAGACAGTAAATTGTTATTAAGTCCATTTGGATGGTATCCATGACTGAATCTAGTTCAGACCTCTACATACACTTTTAAAATTCTGGCAAAGATTTACTCATTTTTGCAGCCACCCTAGGCAAGCCTCTTGTTTAAGTCCCCTTTCTTACTAAACCTTCCACCTACCATTCTGGAGTAGTCTGCCTCTTTCTTTGATCTCTCTTTGCCCTCAGTGTAGAGCGGTTGGTTTCAGATTACACCTGGAGCCAACACCCAGGATACCAGACTCAGTATCCTTCAGAAGGTGTTCTCCAATGTAAGAAACTTGCTATAAAAAGCAAGTAAGGTTGAGAGACACAAACGATTGGCCTATTGGATACTGCAGTGTCATAAACAGATCTTCTCTTAGCACTGACACATCCATCCCCCAAATGCTGAAAATATCTGGGGCTCATGGCTCACTGCTGAACCTTCACTAGAGATTTCTCCAGGGAACTGCCTCATCCAAGGTAACATCCCCATTCTAGGGCCAGTCAGTGGCTAAAGACTGGCTTCAGATATACAAGTTCCTCTTCCTTCGCTTTAAGTTGGGACACCTCTTAAGGGCCATTGAAGCTCTACAGCTCCCTGTAGGATCAACTGATGTGCCATTTGCCACTTGCTGCGAATTAACTTCTATCTCTGCTTCGTGCAACCATGCTCACTTTCTTCCTGCCGTATCTCCCAGGAGCATTCCCTGTGGGCTGTCTGCACGTGCCTTCCCATCGCAAAGTCTTTTTCCAAGGAATCCAGTTCAAGGCCTGGCCATGTGACAGCTAAGCTGTCCTCTTTCCACATACAGAGTTCACCATCAGCTTTCCAATTCAGGAGGTCTATTGGGGAAACAAGAAACAGGCTTACATAACAGAAACAAAATAGGCCCAAGCCACCTATATACAGCAACCAAGGACTCCATTCATGAGCGTGATTGATACTCAAAGATTACCAGACTTTTAAAGGAGAGAAACAGCACAAAAAGTAAGACCAATGAATAAACAGGGTAATTATTCCTTGAGGAAAGAGAGCTAATTGGTCAAGAGAAGAGGAGCTAAAGAATCTAATTGGTATTCTTGTAATCTGTGTTTTAATCAGCCTCTCCTTTGATTACCACTGAGACAAAGCAACTTTTATAGTCTTACAGGCCATTTGTGTGTTCTCTTCTGTGACTCTTTTGTATATATTGTTCGATAATGTGTTGACTGTGCTACGTATATTAAATTACTCCAGAGAGAAAGATTGTCTTGTTCTTTTTTCTCTTGTTTAACTTCAGAGCTCACTTGATTTCTCTCTCTCTCTCTCTCTCTCTCTCTCTCTCTCTCTCTCTCTCTCTCTCTCTCTCTCTCTCTCTCTCTCCTGTATCTTGAACCAGTCCCCCGACCCCAGGACAATATTCTTTTTTTAAGGACTGTATTTTTCATGTTATCATGATATATGAATAACTTTTGACTAGTTTTAATGGGAAGAGAGGCTTTCTTATTGGAGTCTCAGCTAAAAACAGCTTCCCAGTGAACAGAAGCAATAATTCCAGACTCTCTCTATGAATCTATTGAATGTCCTCCCCTGACTGTTCTAGCTGAGGTTCTCTGTACATTACCATTTCATAATGAAGATCGGTGCGTGTGCTACACATGCCCTAAGATGTTCTTCACTAGAAACACTTGAGTCCATCAGTGATGTTTAATGAAGGGTGGGGGGAGGCATTTGTGTAGAGTATGCAGGCTCTGGATTGTTAGACAATTTATTAATAGTCATTTGGGTACAAAGAATGTGCAAAATAATGGTGACTATCAAATATTTTATCTCCGATCCCATACTCAGTAATAAGAGAAACATTTCATATCTCTAGAAAGGATGGTCCCCTACAACTCACCTAATCATTCTTCATTCAGTACCACTGGAGAGGCTATTTACATAATGCGACTATTAAGAGATCAGTCTCTGTAGCATGTCAGCCTGCGTTTGAATACTAGCTGTGTCCTTCTAGGCAAATCGTTTAACTCCTAAGAGCCTCAGCTTCTTTGTCTGTGAAAGGGGATAACAGTAATGCCTGTTTCATGGGTAGGTGTTTGGATTAAATTTGTGAAAATAGTGCCCAGGACACAGTAATTACTCTGCGAGGGAATATTGTTATCGTCTTTAAGATTGTTACCAGATTGAGATAAATACATGGATATTCAAATAATTTTAAAAGCTGTTTAGAAAAATGTTTAATTTCAGTGTACATTAAAGGGAGGTGATATAAAATTAGTAGTGATAAAGTTCCTAGAAACTTCATTTAGTTTTATTTATCTTGTGAGTATAGACAAATCATGCCTAACACACTGAAAAATAGCTCTTAAATCTTTATACTTGTAAACTGCAGCATTCCAATTATTTTAAAGACATTTAAGTAATATATTTTCTAAGAGTCTCTCAGATGAATGCAATATTAAACTGGTTAAGATATTCTTTGTTGTCTAAGGTTTTTGACTATGAAATAGCACACAGAGCTAAATAATGGTGTTTATAGTCTGTGATTTGAGCAAGTTCTAAATATGACTCAATGCTTCTGTTAAATCAAATTTAAAACTAGGTCTAGACTTAGATATATTTTTAAAGATACTACTTTACCCAGGGAAATATATTATTCTAAATTCTTTGTTTCACTTGTTGGATTTGTTTTAAGGGCTACTGCGTATACAATATCTACTATATATCTATTATTATGTTTGGTCTGTCAATCTTTTATGATTTCATTTATGTAGGAGAAAGCAATTGAAACTAGTGGTTTTTCTTTTAATTTCATATAGAAACATCAACCTTTGGGGACGGCTCTTTGATTTGAGGCTGGCCTCTTGTTTGCAGCACTTAATGTCAGTCGAAGCTCTGATTTCCTTTTGTTTGTGGTTTGTCTGAATCTTTTGTTTAGGGTTTTTGGTTTTCTGACTACCGTGTTGGTTTCTTTGTTGCTCTTCTGCTTTCTAAAATATGCCTTTTATTTTTATTATATTTCAGTCTATTTTCTTCAGCTCCTCATATAATTTCAGAATTCTAAAAAACGGCCATTTGGGACATTCACATCCACTCCTTTTTTTGCGATGTTTTGTTGAAGCAAAATTCAAGGCTAGTAAACCAGCTGTTCCAGACACCTGCATTCATAAACATTTGGAAATAATTAGAGGGAAAACAACCTTTGAAATGAATCTACTATTATTTTCCTCCAGTTTCTGTCTTCTTTCAACTTTTCAATAAGCCCTTTCCTCAGAAAATACCCTTTGAAACAAACTTCTCGAACCTGTACTCATTGAGCTATTCCCCATGATGCCTGCTCCAAAGGCCACCTTGTCCACACTTCCTTCCCTACTCATTATTCTCCCATGAATCTTATTTCTGACTCACCATTGGCTAGTTAATGAAGGAGAGAAAAAAAGGTGGTTGACTTTCAGGGAAAAGAAGAGGCAAGAGATGAAAGATATCTCTGAGCCCAAGTCAGAAATTTCTTGATTATGTAAGTATTTACAATGAGGAAAAAGTTTAAGAAAAAAGGTAGCATTATCAACATAGGTTTAATCGCATTGGGAAAGCCTTGAACGAGAGTACAAACTGAAGGATCTTTGCTGTAATAACAGACTGAGACGTAGGGCTAATGGAATGGCGGGCATAGGACAAAGGGGGGTGGCAGTATTTGTTTTACTGGACAATTTTGTATCATGTAGTTTTTATATAGGGGAATAAGAGTATTTCTGCCTGCCACCTACTTCATTGTCCTTTCTTCTCTTCTTTCATACAGAAGGAATTATTGTCTTTGACACAGAATTTACCAATACTGCCTGTGCTTCATGTTCTGTTGTTTAGGGTCCCAGTGCGTTGAGAGGTCAGTGCAGAAGGATGGTTATTTATTATTTATCGTATCTAGTTAGCGTGTCAACTGAGGTGACCTGGCTTTGAGGAAGATTGGCTAATGTCCCCTATCCTTCCTCCTACCTTGAATTCCTTATTACATGTGGCCAACCAGAGGCTGTTAATAATGTCCCAAGAATTATATATGGGTTTCAGTTGGAAGCAAAGGCCCTACTTAAAATTCTGGTTCAAAGCGCATACCAAAATTGTAGTTCCTAACATTTTTCCAGATAACTGTATGTTTGTTCTTTGATTTCTATTTATGTTACTTTGGTATACATCCTTTATAAAGCCCATTAGGATGATAGTTAATAAGCAAACCCCAAATTGAACGTTCCTGTGTTTATAGCTTTCTTAGATAATACTTAAAAAAAAAATTAGCCTTTATTTCTAAGACTTTATGCAAGTCATTACATTTGAAAACATTCCCTTATAATTGTATCAAAAAGCTTTGGTTCATACATGCAAAATTGTTTTCTTTTTCTTTTATGTTTCTGTGATGCTTAAACATGTGCTTAGTTGGAGACTTCATTATTCCTTGAATCCAGAAATGTTCTATGGCATCTTTGCAGGGAGTAAAAGCAACTCTGTCATATGCATGTATTTAGTTCCAACCAGAGAGGGAAAGAACATTTTCAGTTGATTAAAATTATACTCTTTGCCTTTCAGAAAATCTGCGGGAGTAATTATGAGAACATAGCCTAATTATGTAAGCCACTAAATGCATTTTCAACATGAATTAGCAGGAAGCCATTATTTATTTCTTTTAAATATTGTGATGCATTTATAAAGCAAACATATACAAAAAGTGTTTATTAAATATAGCAGAGCAGTAGGGTAAAGAAGCAGTGTGTAGAGGTTAAAGGTACTGGTGATGCTTTGATTCTCAGTCTGCTTGGTTTTGTTTTTTAAATATGTTATGGACTCTGGGCTATAAGGACTGATATTATTGGTCCCTCCTAATATAATCCCCAAATAGTTCTTTCAAGAATTTTCACTGCAAAAGAAAGAAGAGGGAAAAATAGAGTGATAGTGACTGAATGGGTTCAGAACAGGATTCCCCAAGATGTGCTAATTTCACACATGGATTATTTTGAGCTGAAAGCGATTGAGACTCTGTGGGCTCAAGAGAAACTTTTACCTCACCCTTAAAAAATTGGAATTAAGGGCCTTGCCCATAATAACGGTTCTTACCAGAAATTGCTCTTTCTGACCTATCTACATGACAGGCTGAATATCTCATTATTGAACATCTCGTCTTCTTATCACCCTGCGAGTCACCCTCCTCACCTGTGAAGCTTCAGGTGCCACACGTTATTCCTTAGCTCAAGATGTCATATATACCTCATTTCACCTTTCTGTCTCTGAACCTCTCATGCATGTGGGGTCTCTGATGCTCTCATGTATGCGGGGTTCCCATACACACATTTGTAATTAAATTTGGTTATTTTCTCTTGTTACTCTATCTCATGTTGATTTAATTATCAGACCAGCTGAAAGAGCCTGTAAGGGTAAAGAAAAATTTGTTCCTCTCCCTCAGTTGGCGTAGTCAGCAAGACACCTCACTGGATCGACACCGCTCACCCTGAAGCTGCTCTGGTGGAAAGATCCTGGGACCTCTAACATGAACCAGTGAAAGGTAAGAATTTTTGCCAAGTCAGACTCCAGATCTCCACTTGCAGAGTTCAGTGGAAGCAGAGTGGTATGTCATTTTGTTTTGTTTTGTTTTGTTCTTTTCCAAATTTAGATTACCAGGAGAAAATATTTGTGGAACTACTAATTCCTTAGACTTAATGGTTCTTGGTTATTTGGTATGAGAACTCATGGGTTTTGTTCATTCTTTTCTTCCCAATAGTCAAAACTTTAATAATTATTAATCAATAGGTTATAACATCTTCAGGAAGCCCTTGAGGCACTCAATTAGATGCTGTCACGATTGTGACAATCATGCTCATATTTAAAGTATTTCAGTTATTTTTATTAGAACTTTGCTTAGACAAAGGGTAGTAAGTCTGCAAAAATCTAAGTTACCTTTTGTCTACCCACAGGAATAGAATTGCATGAATGATACAGAGATGCTGAAAATATGAACCGACTGATTACTTACTCTTTTGACGGACTCTGACCCATGGGAAAGAATTTAGTAGTTTCACAAAGGGTCTTGGGGGAATTTCTAATATTGCCAGATGGTGGAGAACTGGGTGCTTTGATAGAATTATTGAGCTGCTGATGGCTTGCCTGTCTATTTGATAGTGATGACTTTGTGTAGTTATCTTCTGCTAGTGCTATTTATTCATTGACCTACATTAATACATGTATGTACATTTTCTTGGTACTGTTGACATTTTTTATTTTGTTAATCAAATCATCTTTGGTCTTACGACATCTGCTCAGATGGGAGAAGAAAAATGACCAATGAGTATAAATGGAAGAGAAAGAAAGAGAAAAATAATGTAAAACAGAAATCGTTGGTGGAATTTTGAGGGTGGGAGCACAAAATGTTGAGAACATAAATGAATGAATAAATAACCAAAAAGAAGATAAAGATGTTTGTGTCACACAGCAGATATTTTAAGAGCAAATCTATTTGGAAAGAAAAAATAGTTAGACAATTACTAACATTGGTTCAACCAAACATTGCTCGCTCACATACAATATTTTGTCTAAGAAATATACTCTCAAATAAAAGAACTATATTGATTGATCTTATTTTCCCCATGTCACCCATATTATATAGGGGGAAGTAATCACATGGTAGATTTATTTGGGCAGGCTCAGTCAATCATCTGGTGTTTTCTAGCCTTTGCCTTGCAAGAAAAATGATAGCATTGCAAGAAAAATAACATGTCACAGATGTGGTATACAGGGAGTGAGTCAGATAACATTGCTTAGTCTCATTTCCTTTTAAACAAGTCTATTTTATGTATGAATGCAGTGTGAAATTACTTCTATTGGTTAACATGAAGAAGGGAGGTATTCATTACCAGAACACTATTGCTATTATTAAAATTCACATAAAAGAAGTTATAAAAATCAATTGATCTTTTATAACCAGAGGATTTTTAATCTTTTAGAATTATATGTTTCTTATTGAATCTGGTCCTAAATAATTTTAAATAATTAGATATTTACATGGGTTAATATAGTTATCAATGGCATTAGTTACTTTTGTCAAAATGAGTGAAAATGAAATGCAATTTGGTTTTTAGGAAAGGACACATGAGAGTATTATGGCAATACTGTGTATACTGTAATATAGACCTGGAATTCTTAGAATTTGGGGGAGAGTTACTTTCTAAGTCTCCCAATTTTGAGATATAAAAATATTGAGAGATGAGGGGAGATGTAACGATAGAATCATGGGCATACAAGAATAGGGAAGGTTTTGCTGTTATTAAAGACTTCTTGTTGAAAGAAATAAAGAGATCTATAATAACTGTACTTCCTGATAGAAACTGGTTAAATTAGAGGGGAAAAAAATTGGATGCAGAGAAATAACAATGCAATATCACACTATGACTATACTCAGATATTATTAGTATCCTACATAGACAGTTACTGAAATGGAGAAGATTGGTACAAGTTGGTAGTAGGAAGATAAAGAGTCAATTTTGGATATGTTCAGTTCTTGAGATGTGTATTAGACAGAGAAGTGGTAATGTCAACAAGATAATTGAATATGAGAACCTCGATTCAGGGGAGAGAGGATGGAAATATATGAATCATTAGAAATAGGTGAAATTTAAGAAATCTGAGGTAGAGTAAGGTGAGCAAGACACCCACCTGCAATGCAGAATTTAAGACGATGGCACCAAAACCTTAGTAAACAAGATAAATAGCATTTTAACTCAAAATTTAAAAATAAAATAATAATGTAAATATCCATGATGAAAACATATCAAAATTTGATATGTCACAATGAGACTGGTTGTGATTACTTAGAGAATGAATTTAGACAGAGAAGAGAATAGACCCATAGAGTAAACTCTGGGGCATCTAAATGTTTTATTGGCAAGATGAGGAGGAACCCCAAAATGAGGCTGGTAAGGAATGGTCACGGAACCAAGCGGCATGTTTGTGAATACCAGGAAGAGGCCCAGAAAGAAGGTAGTGTTGAACTTTGTCATCAGGTACAAACAGGTTGAGTGGATAATGTCTGAGAAATGTGCTTTAGATTATAAGTAAAAGGAGAGAGGTCATGAATGACCTTCCAAGAATGGTGTCATTGAGTATTGGGAAGCAAAAGTTTGATTGAAGTGAATGAAAGAGAACACAAGAAGAGATTTGGATAACACTTTTGGGAAGGTCTTTTGTTTTGTTTTGTTTTGTTTTGTTTTATGTTTTAGTTTGTACGATGTTATTTTTTTAAAGGTGTACAAATGATTATCTCAATCAAGTTAGTCAGCACATCCATCATATCATACAGTTACCATTTGTGTGTGTGTATGTGTGTGGTGAGAGCATTCAAGGTCTACTCTCTTGGCAAATTTCAGGTGTAAATACAGTAGTATTAACTGAAATGACTATGCCGTACATTGTATCTCCAGAACACTTTCGTCTTGAAACTGAAAATTTGTACCCTTTGACCAACGGCTCCCCACTTCCCCCACCCTCCAGCTTGGAAGCTATTGTTCTACTGTCCGGTTCCATGGTTTGATGTTTTTAAGTTCTCAGTATAAGTTTTCCTATAAGAGAGAGCAGGAAAGAAATTAGAACTGAAAGGACATTTGAGATTGAGGAAGAATTTTTTTTCTCCAAGGATCTGAGATAATGTATTGTATTTGTGAAATTACGGGACTATTATAGGAAAAATGGAAAATCAGTAAGTTAGGGATATAGAATATAACAAGAAGATAAACTAGGGTAGGTGGCAGGGGTTGGAGACCTACCGTACAGTGGAAGACCTGTCTTTATAGAGGACGATAGACAGATCATTTATTGTAACAACAGGGAAAAAAAGTAAGTAGACAAACCCTCAATTTTAACCAGCGTTCTTCGTGTATATCTAATTTCCAAGTTGAATATTTTAAGTCAACTTCTTTTTTTTTTATATAATGCTCCATCTACCTCTTCTTCATACTCCATTTGACACAGAAACTTCATTCTTTATTAAAAAATAAAAAATAGAACCCATTGAACGTGAACTCTTTTTAACTTTCTACCACTCACCAAACTTACCTGCAATAACATTGATCCTTCTTTCACTGCCGAGAGAGTCTCACTGGAAGATTTGTTTTTCCTTCCATAGCATAGGGAGCATTTCAGCTGATGCTATAAATTTTGTCGTCTTTCATCAATGCACACACTTCGCCCCATCCATTATGTAATTTATTTGTTCTTTAATTCTCCCCTTCTTAAGTCCCTCCTCTGCTTACATCATCCCCATCTAGAGGAAAAGAGAAACCTCTTTAATATGATATTATTTGTTTAATTCTTATAAATTATTGTTCTCTTTTATAGCTATATTTTCTCAAAAAAAATCTATGCTCATTATTTCACTTTTGCATTCATATTTTTAATCATTACCAGAGTAATTATTATAATTATCGGTAGTACAATTAGAACTACTTTGAAATGCAAAAAGGTACAAATAAATCAAATTAAGTTAACCCATGACATAATCATCAAATTTAAGAAATTAAACCATGGATTAAATACAAATCACCTATGTGCCCCTCTTAACCTGCATTTTCTCTACCATACCCAGAGAAAACAGGCAACTCTTTTGAATTCCTTGTTAATCCATCTCACACATACATATACTTTGTATTTTATCTCTTTTTTTTCTTGGCAGGAGCACTTTACATTTATTGAGGGCCTGTCCCCAAGGAGCTCATAGCGGGGCGGGAGGTGCTGAGACCCCACATGTGCTGGGGGCAGGGGAAAAAAAGAGGTGAAGGCAGAAAAGGAAAGCAATGCAGAGACACCAGGCCCAAGCAAAAAGGGGGCAAATCAGGCACAGGCAGCGGTCCTGGGGGTTCAGTGGGGGAGCAATGGCATCCTGCAAGCCTCACCTAGACTTGTTCTGCTGCAGCAGAAATGAGCTCAGTGTTGGAGCTTAAGCTCCCCTCTTGCTTGAACATGATGGAGATCCTCGTCCCCTGCAAGAAAGCATGTATCCCCCACCCCAACGTTCTGCCCTCACCCCTCCTCCTGGTCACTCAGTCAATAACGAGTGTCTGTATCACACCATAACCATTTAGAGATTTCCTGTGCCTGCAAACAGAGAAATTAGACAGTACTCGCCTATTACATGAGCAGGAGTTGAGAGCGTAGCTATGTGCTATAAGAAGGCCCTCTGACTTTTACCCTTCATTTTGCCTACTAATGACAGTGGAATTAGTCAACATGAACATTTAGGAGTCAGGAGAATGTGCATGAGACTGGATTCTGAGTGTACTGGATCAAGAAGCACAAAACAAATTTTGATGAAGGGAAATTTAATAACGTGGGAGTATTTTCCAAGACTATAGGATTTAACACTCCTGCAAGGACCCTTGGAAACGTAGCCTCAACTACTAGGATGCTTTCAAAAAACATGCAGAAGTGTTCGTGGGTGAATAGCAAAGTGAAAATGCAGACTCACACTGGCAGAGAATAGCAAAATGTGATGCAATTAATCTATATTCTGATAACTGTGCATCAAAAAAATTAATTTTGTAGTATGTCATTTAATACTTTGTCATCCCTAACATAGTTAATGGGAGAGAAAGTCAGGAGTCAGCAAGCATATGACAAAGTGTTCTATCATCAGTTATGAAGAAATGTGAATCCAAATCACAGGAAACACAAGTTTGCTCCCCTCAGACTCATGACCATTAAAAATCAATAGCAATATCCGACTCTGGCAGATACTGGTTTAGAGAGCAAATATGCAATATTTAGTAGACGTGTTGGGGCACGTACCTCAGCAAAGCGAATCTTAAGCGTGTATACCACAGCGGACATTATCAGACTGTTTTTATATTAGGACCTTTTTACAATCTTAAGAGCATCAACCTGAGTGTTCCTACCCCGTGCCTCACATTCTTTTCCAGACAGGGCCCTGCCCTTGCCATGTAAACCCACCATGTCTGGGATTGTCATTCTGTGTCCCAAAGAAGGCCTGCTAACTTTTACCTTTTGTTTCCCCCACCAGTTACTCTGTCTTTAGTTACCCTTTTTCCTCAAAAGCATCACTTGCACTTAGCAATAGCTGTCCAATTCCATTCCTTTATAGTCAAAATTTACTCTGTATTTATTACTTGCCAGATACATTGTACCTGCTAATGCTGTACTTTGAACTAGAATACCAATCAAGTCCACTGCCCGTGAAACTTTTAGCATATGCATTGCTACCTTCTGCCAGGGGCTATGTGTGTTCTAGCTAGTACTAGCGATGGAGTCTTCACTGTCTTCTCAATGACAAATGAACCAAAACCAAATGCCATATTTACCACTTACTTTCTCAAATAACTTTTGGGACCAACCACCACAAGTTGGTTTCTCTGGGAACTGCACAGGAAATTTATTAGGGGATACTTTTGAGATCATCCCTTGAAGAAGGAAAGGAAGTAAGAGGGAGTAGAGGAAGTTCAGTTCCAATATAGTTCCAGTGAAGACTGCAGATGTCCCCTGCTTGTTGGAAAAGCTCTTCGGAATTGAGCGAGGAGCTAGGCATTTATATCAACATCTGTCAGCCATTGGACACAGGATGGAGGGGGCATAATTTTGAATTTGACAGCCTTCTTCAGTTGAGGGCATTCCCAAAGCAGTGGGAGTTGAGGGCTGTCTGTCCTCAGTGCTCCAGGCAGTTAGGTCAACGTGCCTTTGATTCCAGAAAGAGAATTTGAGTGGCACATCACAGCGTCTGCCACACATAGCCTTTAGCTTTTTCTGTCCTGCTAAGTCAGTAACCACTTTTCTGTTCATCCAACTGTTTTATTTTCTTAAAGTTTTGTTTATACTTATCTCTTCTAACATTCTTTTTTGCGTGTGTGTGTGTGGGGGGGGGTTATTCCTAAAACACAAGCAGACAAAAAACTCTTCAATGTAATTTTACAGAGGCACGAGTAGTGAACAGAAGTTAACAAACACATCCCATCGATTTTATTAACTCTGAATCTGAAACAGCATCCTGACCAGGACAGTGTGAACACCCTGTTCTTATTTCTAACACGTATTGTCCCGGCTTTTAACTTACTCAGTGCAGTTCTAGGTACCTGTCTGGGAAACAGCATCACCTTGGGCACACAAGCAGGGCAGGACCTGCACTGGGCAGAATCCTAGTTATTTGTAGTTTCTAGTTTCTAAGGTTTCCAGCCATAGAGAATTGTTATAGTGACAAGAGAATTGTCACTCTGAAACATGAGGAATAAGGCAGGCCATGACATAATATCCTAGAAGCCCTTTCATTCTTAGCCTATGGCCCACCTGTTACACACACACACACACACACACACACACACACACACTCTTTTTAGGTAGAGGAATGGATTCAGAGCAATACGCACAGAACAGTTTTGCTACTTAATTGCATTCTGACTACGCAGCTATTCTGGTAGCCTGGGGAAATATTTATTATATTCATATTCAATTTAAAAATGAGAAAGCCCAAGGAATCACCACAATAATATTTTAGAAAGCAGGTCCTTACCATCTCTAATTTGCCTCTAAAGTAATACAGTTAGTATGAACTATATAATTTAGAGCTTGGACTGAAGCCTATTATGAGAAAATTCCACTTAGGTTTAGGCTGCAGCCTATCATTTTGTCAAAAAGGCAGCTCTTATACTGTGGTCTTCTGTTGCTGTGGACCTTCATTTCAGGTGAGGGCTCTTATCCATTCCTATTTTAGTCCAGCGCAATTCTCAGTTGTGCCGACAAACAGTGGGGATGATTCTCCCAGGATCTTTTGTCAAATGACCATTTAGAAATGAAAGAACACCCTGTTACCTCCACATAGTTGGAGTTTATGACAGAATGAAGCTACTCGATTTCCTCTCTGAAGGGAAAGAACAAATAATAATGAAAATTGTCATTCAAAAGTTAAGTGTTATTTATAACAGAGATAATTTATAACAGAGATAACTCTAGTGGTAAATTGGCTATCTCACTGGTAAGGATTTTCAAGTGAATAAATTGAAACCAATGGAGGTTAAGTTATACGCCCAAAGCCACACCACAATGACAGAGCTGGGGACAGAGTCCCAGTATCATGGTCCCTAGATTTGGTTTCTTTTCAATAGTACTTAAGAGATTAGTGCCTGATTGTCTGTTATATTCAATTGGATAATTGATCACATTCTTGTCGGTTCTTACATCACTCTTTTAGGACTTCTATGGACGTTTCTTGTTCATTATCTTCTGTTCTTTACCCCTATACCACCTGTTAGTAATGAAACATGTGACTGATCTCTTTTATGTAAGATCACAATGCCAGTTCAGGTCTCTCTATTACATGAGTTCATAGTTCACTGTGATGTATATAACTTATAGAACCCTTTTCTTTTATTCAACAGCATATATCTCCATAAGAATTATGTTCTATAGTGCAATCAATATTAATTATTGGGTGAATTTCTTTATGTTGAAACTGTAAACTCTGTGAACGCAGGTTCATATTTGTTTATAAAACTGCTGTATTGTAGGGTGTGACAGCTAATTCTATCTCCCCCAATTTTTTGAGAGTATTTTCAATGAACAGGAGATGATAGACTCTACGAAACATAATATTGATTAAATTAATGTTATAGCAGTTTTTACGAACTGCTCGGATTCTGTGGTTTTGGGTCAGAATAGGCAAGAAAAGGAAGGAACAAAGTCTGTGTGGTTTAGTAAGCCTATCACATCCCTATACCTACATCAAAATCGATCATAATTACAACAGGATTTTTGAGTATGATCCGCGTCAGGAATTGTGGTTGTTATTTTGCATGTTTTGTTTAATCTAATTCAACAATGGCCCATTGAGTTTGATCTTTTTACTCACATCTTACTAATGAAATGATTTCCTTGTGTCCATACCATAAAAAGTCTAGATTTGGGATTCTGATCATGCGCTATCCGGTACCAAAGTCCCAGTGAGTCAACATCTCAATACACATTTTGGAACAACTTCTTAAAGTAATATTCATGTAAAAATTATAAAAATACTTGTGATAATCAGTAAATTTAGTAATAGAAGTGATATTCTGCTCGTATATGTAAACCGAATATTTTCCTTCTCTATGTTTTATTTCTCTTCATTCCTACTTCTTTCAGCTCCCGAGAGACTGTGGAATGTAAAACTCAATATAGAAAAATGAGGTTAGAATATGTTTACTTGCAAGTTTCTTCATCTTGACCTTATAAATTATTCTCCGTAGAAGCTTGTCCTCAAAGGAGCCTGAGGATTTAGGAACTTATTTTTCAGTATTTCTACTAAAAATGTCCATCGCACAACTAAATAAAAGGGTGAACTTTTATTTTGGCGATGGCTTTATTGCCACTCAAAGGAAATACATTTAGAGAGAAAACACATTGCATTTGTATGGATCACAGACACTTAATGCATTTAGTTTGAGTCCCTTTCAGAAAAAGATGAAAAATGAAATGAACAATAGAAATAGCTATGAGAATATATATACTCTTCCATTAAAATTTTGGACTCCATGTTTGTATGTATATATGTAATTTAAATGACTCAATCTTTTTTTTTTCTGTCATTCACTCAATAAATATTTATTTTCCACTATGGGGTAGACAAGTCTAAGGTGACAGGTATATGATGGAGAGATATGGACAGGGTCCCTGCCCTCATGAAACTTCTATTCAATTAGGAGAGGTAAACGTGTATGCATAAATACATATATATTGCGATTAGAACCGTGGAAAAAATAAAATGTTTGGTGATAAAGAATTCTAGAGAGAACTCACTTGATTTCGGGTGGGAAGAGAATGCAGTTTCAGTGGAGGTAAAACCTGGAGGTGACAGATTAGATCTGAAGAAAATAGCATCTGGGACTGACCAAAAAAGTAAGGGCAAATGACCTACAGTGGGAAGTGTCACATTCTAGGAAGAGGAAGTGTGACTGTCACCTGGCGAGAACAGTACAATGACAGATGTTGAGGTTTAGAAGTTGACATAATTTCAATAATGTAATGCCTAGTAGAGCCTGATAAGAATTAGATTTATTCAAGCACATTGTGAAGCTACTGAAGTGTTTTAGGCAAGTAATGGTGTGACCTCCTGTATCTTAAAGGGAACAGAAAATGAAAGTGAAAGGATAGGAAAGCAAATGGTAAGGGGCAGAACTTTCCAGAAGAATGTTGATATATGGTGGCAATGAAGAAGGAGAGTGATGGATAAATTTGACATGAAGGAAAACAATTTTATGAAAATAATGGACTGGGTTTATAACTACAGAATTTTAGGCACAGTTGCACCTGATTAAGTCACATTTAGATAGAGAGATGTTTCCTTAAAGAAAACATGGAATAGTCTATTACCGATGTTCTCAATGTGTAAGACATGACTTAATGACTCCTTGGTTCTTCTAGTGCTATACCTTGTTAATGGTTTAAATTGTGTGTGTGTGTGTGTGTGTGTGTGTGTGTGTGTATTCACACTTTCAATTCTGTGCCCTGAGGTACTTGACACTTGAAAATTTAAAAAAAGCAATAATTTTAAATATTTATTTTTGGTATAGTTATTTCTACATGAGTAAAGAATTAAAATCAATGATATTTAGACAAATAAAATGTTAATATGTTCGATTAGTCAAGCTATTTCTGATTACCATATTTAAAAAATAAAAAAAGAAACAAAACAAGCAAAAGCTGGTAGTTCATGTTTTGGTCGTAGTGGAAGGTACTGAAGTAATAAGGCAGTTTGTATTGGTGTCGTGGAAACATTTAAGCCTTTCTTTTTCATTTGTTATATTTCAGAACCAAGGAAAATTTTTTTGTGTTCGGTTGAATTTTTTCCTTTGGTTTTCACTTTGACCTAGGCAGGGATATTTTAAAATAAAATGCAAGTAATAGGTATACTTTTTTTTTTTTCCTAAAAACTGTCTTATTTTCATAAATTTTATTTATGCTAAAGATTTTTAGTTGGTATTTCTTGAGGCTCTTCTCATGTGGGATAGGTTTAGTCTTCAATTTCTGTGATTCCATTGGCATGACAATATGTGAAATCCAACTAGAGTGTGGATAAAATACATTTGACTTTTGTATATATTTTGACATTTTCCATTTTAAAAAGCTTTGTGTCTTTTACCTAGGCTTCATTTAATGACTATGTGATAAATACTGTGAGACCGCTTCTGGCCTGTTAAAAAAAAAAAAAGAAAAGAAATAGGATATAATAGTTTTCAAGTATTTGCTTTAAAACATATTTTAAAATCTGAAATATAAGAATAATTACATCATTCATAATTCACTGAATTGTGTAAATAAATTAATGTATCATATCACAGATCTAGATTATTAATACAAAAGCAAAAATTTATTGGGCCCTAGTGGTTTTATTTTGACCTGTTACGATTCTCAGGTCATTTTTTTTCTTTTTTTACTCAATCACAAATACAAAATGATTTTGCAGAAAACTTTTTAATTTGTTATATATAACTTTTGAGCTACAATGAATTAAAAAATGATGTTCTATAAATACTTCTAAATGACACCTTGCTATAGATGACTAAACTGGTAAGATATTACATATGATTATGGTATTACATACCATTCTTATCCTCAAAACCTTTGCTTTTTCAATTAATGAAATGTGTCAAACATACGGCATGCACATGAGTACACATGTTCACTTTAAATAATAAACTTAGTGGATGCTCCACTTACATTAAGAATTACACTATATATTTTTTAAAAAATTAACAAGTTTAATTAAAAGAACAAAGAAAAAGAATACTGATGGATTGCCTAAGAAGGTGAAAGGAAGTTAGAAATACTTGCCTTTATAGATACTAGATGCATTTTAAAGCTATAGAGACTAAAGCAGTATGGTACGGATGCAGTAATAAATACATCATGTTCTATTCTAAGTTTAAGAGTTTTTATTTTAAAATACATTTTGAACTTTGTCAATGTGTTTTGTGTACAATAAGATGATCATATACATTTAAATATATAATTGATATGTTAATACAGTGAATTTCAAATGATGAATTAAATTTTCATTCTTGGAATAAATTGAACTTGGTATAATTTGCATAAATCATTAGAGTACATCTGCTAATATTATACATTTCTTAACAATTTTGCATTTCTTTTTTTTTATGTAAATGGATATTGTCATTTTTAGCACTCTGTCTGGCTTTGGTATGAATGTTACATTACCTTTGTTTTCTCTTTTCCCTTCCCTAAATGAATTCATTTTATTTTTGTCCTGAATATTGATGTAACTCACCTCTAAAACACTGGTACCCAGAGTTATTCGCCAGGCTCTCCAGGACTTCTTAGCATCACTGGGTTTCCTCTTGGTTTGTCTGTATCACTTGCCCAACACACACTCAGCCTTCAGGGACATCCATCACAGTAAAGCTTATGAAGGCAGACAAGCAGCAAGAGAACACAAGCAAAAAAAAAAAGGCTTCTCCCCACAGAATGTAAATACGATGAAATGACAGAAGATGAAAAAGATGTGGATGTAAAAGTGAGTATCATCTCTCAGAAGGAAGTCAAGAAGGTGTCACAATTCCAGGAGAGAAAATGGCATTTTCTCAGGAACAAAGGCCATAGCTGCCACTTCTTTAGAGGGACTGCGGCTTCCAGCCCAGGCAAAAAGGCAGAAGAATCCACACTGGCAGTGAAGCTAGTTCATTCTCGCCAAAATCACTTGCTCTCTAATCCCTTTTTATCTTTTCGTTGTTGTCGTTACATTTTCTTCTGTTCTATCTTTTTTGTCTCTTATTATGATTTTCTGTAGTGACTATACCTACTAACGATCTTAATAATTTCATTTTAATTTCTGAAACATTTTTGTCCTTTCCTTTCATCCTTTCCTGAGGTCGGTGAGCTCTCTTTGCATTATCCCATTGTTCAGTGATAACTCCAAGTATTTTGACCATGTTTTCTATTTATTATTTGTTTTCTTGCTTTTGCTTTATGATGTTTCTTCATTGATGCAATTGCTTTGTTCAAGTTTTCTTTTCTTTTTCTTTTTTTTTTTTGAGTGTAAAATTCTATAATACATCATCATCTGTATATTCCTTTTCAATTCAGGTTGAAATGTTGCATTACAATCTTCTGTTATAATTTGTATGGTGAGTTTTCTTTGGCTCCTAAGAAGCTTTGCTTTGTTATTATTATTTATTTCTTGTAGTGTCTTTGATGAAATTATATAGTTTTATTTTGGTGTTACCAAGAATTTGAATGAATTGAATTTTCTAGATTACCTGTAAGCAGAAGGATCGATCTATGCATGACAGGAAGGAATTCAAGTACTTACCTTGTTCCTTAGCCCAAAAGATGCCTTTATTTTTGCTGACTCAATGATGAAAAGTTTCTTTAGTTCATGCTGCCTTTGTGATCAGATTTCTTTGGATTCCACAATTCTGTGTTGCTTCCGAAGGGCTTCTACCAGTAGACATTTCTTTCCTTCTCTTTGACTACCTCCTCACAGATATTGCCCCAGAGCCCAAGGTAATCTCTCTTAGAACTGGCGCGGACTTCAAGCTGCCTCCTCTGTGTTCTGCATCCATACTGTGCCTAGGTTTCTCTCTCCCCGCTGTTTTTAGATCTTTAAGATAGGGCTTCTCCATGTTCTGGAAGAGACTTTTGTTGATGTTTCTTGGCTTTTCTATCAATAGGTTATCTCCACAATTGCAAATATTTTGGGATGAATCAGTTCACCTGCTTTCCTATTGTGGTTTCCCATGTCGATTCAGCTGATCCTGTTGTCTTCCTCCAATTCACATATATTTTAAAGTTTGTGGGATTTCTCCATCATCTAGTTTCATTGAATTTATATCAGTTAAATTTTGATTAATTTTCCGTATTTTTCTGTACAGATTCTCTCTTTTCTGGTTTCTAGTGTTTGCTTCGAGAAGGCAGCTAGTGACATAATTGTTGACCTATTATTGCCTTTTCTTTCTGTCTACTTTTAAATATATTTTGGTGATCTGTATATTCATTATATGTGTCTAGTATATTTTTTCTATCTATCTATCTATCTATCTATCTATCTATCTATCTATCTGTCTATCATATATCTATCAGTCATCTACCTATCATCAATCATTTTGGGGAGGATGTACTGTGCTTGTATCTAAGAATTCATGTATTTTATGGTTTCAAAAATTCTCAGTCATTATTTCTTCAGACATTAAAATTATCAGAAGAAAAAGTCTAGAATAATCACGGAGTAAAACTTACACTAATTTTCTCTATTCTCTTTTACTGAACCTTTGATTAAGCATTAGACTTTCTTGCTCTCTTATTTATGTTTCTTAACCTTGCTTTTCATAATTTCTATTTGTCTCTTTGTGATGCATTCAGGATTATTCCTTTAGATTAATTTTACAGTTCTCTCGATTCCTTCGAATCTGCTATTAAATACTTTTAATCAGCACAAAATCTCAACTGTTGTATATCTTATTGAACAAAATTCGATATCATTTTTTCCCAAATATCCTTGGTGAAATTGTATAGTTTTTTGTTCTTTTCTTGTTTAATTTTGTATTTTAATGTTTTAACATGTTGAACTTTATTATTTCATATTATGTATCTGATAATTCCAAAAGCTGCTGTTTGTTGTGGGTTAGAACACACTTTGTTATTTTTTCCAACTCTCTCAAGCTGTATTCTTTCTTTATTTGTTTTTTGATTTTTCATTATGAGCTCATTTGTGTTCAGATATCACATTTCAAAATTTTCTTTGCTTTCTCTAGATATCTGGGTGTGCATTTTTGCCTAGGAGTTTTGGCCTTTTTGTTGTTTGTTCTGTTTTTAGCCACAAAACTGGTAAGAATTATTAACATTGATTTAAATAAAATTGGGCTTGCATTAGAGATTCTTGGGGAATAAAATGAGGTTTTAACTCTCCACTCAAAGCCAAAGCTGATGGTGGGCAGTATTCTTACAGTCTTCTACTAGAGAGTGGATTTTTCCTAATTCACTCACTTAGTTTGTCACTGTTTCTTTCCCTTTCTTTATACAGGGGTTTCCAGATCAAAGATTCTACTTTGTACTTATCCTAGGCCTTTTCTTCTGCCCAAACTCTAGGCAACTATGACTGTTTTCATGTCCCAATCAAGAAACCAGAACAGTAAACTGAATCTTCTCTAGACTTTTCTTTTCTCCCCTTTCCTTCCTTCCTTCCTTCCTTCCTTCCTTCCTTCCTTCCTTCCTTCCTTCCTTCCTCCCTCCCTCCCTCCCTCCCTCCCTCTCCCTCTCTCTCTCCCTCTCTCTCTCTCTCTCCCCCCTTTCCTTTCCCTTTCATAGTGCTAGAAACTGAACTCTATTTCTTCTCCTTTTATTTGTATATTATTGATTTACTTTTTTATCCTTCGACAAGTTTATTTTTGGGTGGAATGAGGAAGTGTAAAATATATGAAACATTATTTCCCATAAGTACGGTTCTTTACTTATATTTTCTATATCATCTTGTAGAAAATTTTTCAATACATAAGGAAAAGCAGTAGGGTAGCTGTAACCCCCACATCGTAAATAAGAATACCAGAACACTAAGAAATAGAGCAACGAGATCACAGACCCATAGCAAGTCACTTACTGATAGCTGTATAATTAATGTCTGCTCTTCCTACACTTAGTTTGGTGTCTTTTTGTTATCCTACTATGATCAATTTTAGAGCCTATTTATTTTGTTTGGATTTTGTGTCTGACATATTTTTCTATATCTGACATTACAACAAAACCGCTCTGCTATTCAAAACTGTCGACAAAAGCTAATTTACACTTCTAGGGTTTCTGTTATTTTAGAGATTTAGGACTGAGATAGAGTCTTTTTAAGGTCTGTTGTAAAAGTAAGAAGTCTTAATAATTACTACTCTGAGCCTTTTTGCTTCTCAGTTTAGAAACTGGAGAGGTCTGAATTATACTCTAATTGACACTGGGCTATAAAAAAAAATCAAATAAAAAATTTACAATGACCTTTCAGAGTATGGCAGACAAAAAGTGCCAAACGTAGCTTTAGTTTCCAATCCAAATTAAAGGGTCACAGAGCACTGGAAGTTGCTAATGTCACATATGTCTGTAAATCATGGCTCTTCAAAGAAAGAATACATGAAAGTCAGCTTTTCATGCTTTAAAACACATCCTGGCCTACAAACTATTATTAATATTAAGTGGCAAATCACTGTAGGTCACAGCAAGGCCCAGAACTCTAGAACCTCGGCATGAATTATGGATTTAATGTTTGTATAATATTTGACAGAGGGACTTTATATGTTAGTGTTTCATGCGGCTTTTACGCTTAAGGAGGTTATAAAAAGAGCATGTATGACTCTGACATTCTGAGTGAACACGCATCAAAGACACGGTGATTTCTGAAGCTACCTCTTGTCAGAGGACACATAGCAAACGTGCACAGAAAGAGCTTCACTTGTATTCGTGCAAAAAGCTAAGCTACTTTTTAAGTGTAACTTAATGGCGCCATCTTTATGCAATCAGGTTCTTGGTTGGTTTTAGTTGATTTCCAGGAATCGTCATTATTGTTTATCAGTCTCTGGTACTTAATGGAGAAGGCAAATGGGACTGTTATTGTACAATATTCTCCTCACTTATGTCTCTGTCACCAGTCTCACCCCAGTTGAAACCATGCTCCATTGTGATACATTCATAACTATGAATTTCATAACATTCATAATCGTGAATTTTATTATATCATTCAGTTTTTGGTAAACACAAACAAAAATACCTCTATTGACTATCTTCATAAGAGAAAACGATCACTCGTTTCTTTGGCATTCAAAGACTTTCATGATCAGATTCCAACCTAACTATTTCTGGTGGCATCTCTGTCCCCTTCTCGCCCACTTCTCTCCTCTATTGTGGTGACTTTGAGCTTCTTACCATCCCTGAAGAACAGAGGTCTTGGTGTGAAGCAATGTTGTTTCATTTACATGCAGTACCTTTACTTTATTCCCTCTTTGCTTGGAAAACTCTTTCCTTATCCATTCGCATAGCTTCAAAGTAAAAATTTTTTTGATTCTCCAATGTGGATCTTTGTGCAGCACACTCTCTTTCCCTATACTGTTTCGTTTAAAACATCATAATTGACTGTGTCTTCCTTTTGTTTTACATATTAACTGTTACTTTGTCTGTCTTTCTTGTTGTCTAATAAATGCCCATGACTGTGAATACACATTCTGGTACTTACCAGCATACAGTGGAAATACAGTACAGGTTTGATAAGTAGGTTGTCATCACTGATGACTTTACCCTATGAAATAAAGTTTAGAATTGATTTAACAATGATCATGTACATATACACATATAAATGTATACGTATGTAATCACACACACACAGTGAAGTCAGCTGTACACATACCAAATAACCAATGTCTATTACAGATCTATTAATGTAAGGATCTGTTGTTAAATAATCATTTTTATCAATCCATTGGAAAGGCTTTTATCTCATCAGAACTAAGAGAACTGTTTTTATCTATATTTGGCTTAGTCAGTTTAGTCACTTAGCAAATGTCAGGTTCTTTGCGTTTAAATATTGATAGTCTTCAAGTATTAGAGACACTTGGTAATTATGCAGCCTTTCCCCTACAACCTTGTTACCTCGGGCCTAAACCAATCCTGCCAAACTCAAACTATATGTGCACAGAAGTGAGTACAAACAGAGTCATCCACTGAGGCACGGGGAAGTCCTTCTCCGCGCCCCAGACACTTGAACTAACACCTCAAACAGAAAGCTCACCAAGGCAGGTGCCACAATATGACAGGGCTGGCCAGACTTATGACTGAATCTGATGATGACAGGGTCTCCATGAAATGGTGGGATGCAGGGACTCTGAACACTGAAGGCAAAGAGCTGCTCTGATGGGTACAACTTCCATCCCTGCTGGCTTCTTTATATTCCATCCATGAGTAAACACTAATCATGACCAATGGTGTTCATTTCAGTTGCAAACGAATTTTATGCTATTTAAATCCCTGATTGGGATTCCTGATTGGGTTTCTTTGAATATTAGTTAACATTTGTAAACAAATATCAAACCATTTATCCAGAGTTATTATTAAAACAAACTACTGCAACAAACAATATGGATAGATTCTTTTTTTTATTATTATCACTATTTTAACCCTGTGTCTTTCTCCTATCCATTTTTGCATCTCACTTTAATTCATGAACAAAGAGGCTTTCTTATCAGGGTGGATATTTAAATTAGGACAGCTCCTCTGCCTTTGCCCTCATGTTGGTTTTAGGATGTTCGAAATTTGGGTTGTTTGGACAGTTTGGCATTTTCAGATGACATGAAATCTGATTCATTCAGGACCTAGAGCGCAGGAACCTTTTACACGTTACCAAATCTTTGGAACAATTGGTCCGGCTGTCCTAAATGTCTCCTCTTCCACTGCTGCTGTGGGAAAAGGAAGGTTTGGCCTCCTTGGCAATCGATAACCATCTGTACAGACCGTTTTTCTGTCTACCTAAAAATCATCTCCCACAATTACAAAGAAGCACTTTATGCTTGCTAAAATTGACTATTATGTAAACTATTAAACTGTTATGCAGACAATATAAAAATATTCTCTGCTGCATTATTAAGTTCTCAACTTGAAATCGATGGCTGGGAATGTAAAAGTTTTCACTCCCTCTTTTTCTCTCATTGTTATTATTATTATTATTTGCATTTAATGGTCATTTATACGAATATTATGAAAGCAGGATGTGTTTACTTGCAAAACTAAGTGTTTTTCATTCAGCATATATTTACAAATATATCATATGTGAAAAAGAAAAACCTAAAAATTTAATAGTCTCTAAAAGAGGTAATTTTACATTGATAAAAATAACAAAAAAAAAGTTCTTTCTGAGGTTTTCTGGAGAAAACAAAGAACTAAGTTTTAAACATCTGTTTTTTTGAGTGTGGAAGTGACTTAAGTAATTCCTTCTTTGAAAAAGGAAAATATCATAATCATAAATCTTAGTCAGCTTTTAAGTAGAGAAACAGATTTCATTGAAAGGAAAATCTGAAACGAATCTCATGACTAAAATATTTTTTTTTAGTAACGTATGTTACTGATTAAAACTGACAAACATTAAGTGCTCCCATTGCCAGGCAGAGTATGACTGTTAAGTAAAAAGGTTGCAGTGATCTGTTAAGTTAACGTTTTGGTAACCCCGATAGATTGAATAATAGGTTGTTTATATTGGAAATTCAATGTTTAGAAAAAATCTCAGAGCGTTCTCTTACTGTCAGATTGCTTTATTTCTGATATACAAGTTTACCCTTTAGAGCTGTAATATTTCCAAAGGTATGTTTGCTTTGTTTGAAACAAAAATTATATTGAGCCGTAACACGTGATTTTTGTAAAAGTTTAAACAAAGCCTTGAAAAAGTAAAGCTAAATGTTTGTTAAGCCAAACATCCTTGAATTTTGTTCATGCTTTGATGAGTGCCTGCAGGATACCAAGTCTAATTATCTAACAGGTAGTCGGTACAGGGTATCCGACCGATGCTTCAAAAGGAAGCTAAGGTTGGACATGGAGATTTTGGAGTTATCTGCATAGAATTAATAACCAAATAAATAAATGGCTGAATTTTTAAAGGCAAAAAATATAGGTAAAATGAAGTCTATGGCCAAAGAGAAAATTCCATTGTTATTTCTCTCTTTTCAGATATTACATATTTAAACATATTCAATTAATCAAATTATTATTCAGTTTCTTCAAATGAAGTGTGGAAGTAATACAAATAAATTATCTAAAATTACATAGATTATGTAATCATGCAAAGGTGCAACAAGGACTTCAAGCTTTAAGGCAATTTTAAGATAGTAATGTATTTACTTGGATCTATGTTTTTGCTTTGTGACTACATTAAAATTCTTGTATGTCTATATTTATTGATATAGAAAAATCATAATTGAAGTATAATTTCAGATGAGTTAAAGAAAGAATGTTATTTAACACATGCATTTAAAATAATAACATGATAATACTCAGGTCAAAAGAAAAGCTGTAAGCCTTAGAAAGATTCGAAGGAGAATTTCACGTTGTGAAAGTGTATGTAGAATGTGTGTGTTTAAGTTAAAGGCAAAGGGAGAGACTTTGATTATGATGACCTTGACAAATCCCCCAAATTACCTAAACTTAGTTTTTGATGCACAAAGTGTCTTAGTGATTGCAGTATAGGAAACCACCCAAAATACAGTGGCTTAACAGCATGTATTATTGCTTAAGTGTCTATTGATCAACTGACACTTCTGTCTTGGTTGGTTTCACTTATGTGTCTGCAGTTGGCTAATCAGGCTGTCGATGAGCGGCTGGTTTTAAATTGGAACAGCTAGAACCATTGGGTCTCTCCATGTGGCCTTTCATTCTCAAATAGGTTGGCCTAAATTTATTCTTATGATGGTAGTGGCAAGATTCCAGGAGAATGAGTAGAAGTAACCAAGTCATTTTAATACCTAACTTGAAACTGATTCACTGCCACTTCCGCAGCATTTGATTAGCCAAACCAAGCCAAATTCAAGAAATGGGGAAATAGATTCTGCTTATTGATGGGTAGGGCTGCACGTCACATTCCAAAGGGCATGGATATAAACGAGGATGAAAAATTTGGCTATTTTCACAGTCAACCTACCACATAAAGTTTCTATTAAAGGAAAAAAGTAGAAAATAGATGAAAACATAATGGTTACAATTTTTCAAACTTTAATGTAAAAAAGAATTGTCTTGAATATTTATTAAAATGCAAATCCCTGAGCCATATCCCTTAATATTATGATTCTAACTCTGGAATGTGGTCTAGAAATTCTTACTTAAATAAAATCATCTCACTCCCCATGATGCTGATGGAGATGGTTTAATGCTGTGAGAAGTAAGAAATTAAATGATGTAAGGAAGAACTTTGATGCTTGAATAATGAACACTGGGTTATTATAGGAGCAAATGATGAAGCAGGTGAAACCTACTTAAAGATTATTCTTTTCATTTGTTACTGCATTAGTTTTTAGTGTTCAACAAAGGGCTTCTATATACATTATCTAAGAAAAAAGGAAGCTTGTGAATTTGGTAGAAATAGACATATTTTGTTAATGGCTATCAAATGAAATTTCTAGGACTTAAACACCAGTTTTCTATCATATAATACAATTTTCTAATCACAATTTTAGTCTTGTGATTCAGTCAGGTGAGCAAATAAAGATGGTGAAAAGAAAAAGAACCTATTGCATTTATTCAAAGTTTTACTCAATGCATGAACATTTGGAATAGGAAAGATTGTGCTCATTGAAAACTAATTTGGAGAAATTGATTAATTTACAGAGAAAGCATTTTTCTAATTCAAAAATGAAGAAAAAAATTTTAATTGCCAGCAGTGACTCAAATTCTGCCCTGAAGAAAAATAGGTAGATAGTGATATTGCAAAGTATACTATTTTAAGAAATATGATTATTATAGGACAATTCTCTTATTAAGCTTTTGCCCAGTTTTTATGGCATTAAAACTGTGTTTAATTGTCCTTTAGACAGACAAAATAATTGAATTGAGTATTTTCATTATGTGGAGCTAAAATTGAGAACTACATAATGAGATATCAAGGCAAATGGTTTATATATGAGGTTACTTAAGCTACTCGGGAAATCTCAAGAAAATAATGGAAGCAAAACTACATAGTAAAAAATTCCAAATATGATTTGAATATTGGTGAATTGCTGAAGAATTCAGAACTTTTAAAAAATATTTAATGGTCAAAGACTAGTGTGTTTGGCCATAGTCTAAGGGTACACAAATTTGAGCTAAACGTTTTTGCTAGAAGGAAATGGAAAATAACCAATGCTAACAAGAAGGAATGTCTTTTTCAAAATAAGTAAACTACTAGCCTCAATAAAACAGGAGAAAAAAACTAGCAAACATTAAAAAATACATTACATAAAAGCCAAGGTGTGTTTGAACTAAGTAAAAAAAACTTAACAGTGATATTGATCTTTCTATTGTCAGGAGACAGAAAATAGAAATTGAAAAAGTGATTCATACTCCTGATAATGGGCTAAGACAGCAAAGAGCTACTGAAAATTATGATAAATACTGAGAATGTTCAAGGAGTGAAATCTCGTTGGCTAGAGAAAATGTCAGAGGAAGATTGCTTTTTTTCTTAAGAGAACAGAGTTTGTCTAGAGACTTACTATTTCCAACTAAAATTGTATGCTTATTTAGCTATATTTTTGCTCAAGTAACTATAAGTCTTGACAAGTTCTCTGAGACCTCTGTATTTCAGTATTTTAATCTACAGAAAGGACACAGGAACTTCCAGTTCTAAAATTCAGAGATTCCATTTTGATCAGAATTGTGTAACCTACCTTTTTATGGAGAAAAGTTCATAGATAATGCAATGATAAATTTATTGGTGGACTATGACACATATTTCTCTGAGATTGGTTCAGTGGTTATCTTTTAACGTCCTCGTTAAAAGTGTCAGTCTCCTTAATGGTTTTAATAGGCAGATCTAATCCTGTCCTGAGATGCTGTGCTAGTTTGCTCAGGCTTCCATAACAAAATACTACTGACTGGGTGATTTACACAACACGAATGTATTTTTCCACAGTTTTTCAGGCTAGAAGTGCAAGATAAAGGTGCTTGCAGGTTTGATTTCTCCGGAGGTCTCTCTCTTTGGCTTACAGATGGCTGCTTTTTTTTTTTTTTTTTTTTTTTTTTTGCTGTGTCTTCACGTGGTCTTTCCTTTGTGTGTGTGCATCCCTGGGCTCTCTCTGTGTATCCAGATTTTGTTTTATAAGGACAACAGTCAGATTTGATTAGGGCCCATACAACTGAGGTCATTTTAACTTAAAAACTCTATCTCCATCCTGCTAAATCTGAGGTTACTGGAGGTTAGGGCCTCAATGTAAAAATTTTGAGGGAAATCGATTCAACTCTGTCTTAATCAATTTGGGGTATTATAACAAAAATACCATAGACTAGGTGGCTTAAACAATAACATTTATTACTCACAGTTGTAGAGGCTGCAAAATCCAAGATCAAGGTACCAGCAGATTTGGTTTCTGGAGAGGGCTTACTTCCTGATTCATGGACAGCCATGTTCTCTTGGTTAATCATGGTTGCTGGGTCATATGGGTCATACTTAACTCTATAAGAAACCACCACACTTTTTTCAAAAATGGTTAACCATTGGTTTCACATTTCCTTCCTTTGTGTAAAAAGAATCCTAGTTGCTCTGTATCCTTGTTAACGTGTGGTGTGATCATTATTTTTAATTTTAGACATTCTGATGCATATATGCTGATATCTCATTGTAGTTTTAATATGCATTTCACAAACGATTAATGATTTTGAACACTTTATTTGCCAAACATACATTTTCTCTGGTCAAGAGCCTACTCAAATCTTTTGTCCATTTTTAACTAGGTATGCTTTTATTGTTTTGTTTAGCTTTCTGGTTATTGAGGTTTGAATATGCTGAATATAAGGCTCTTTTTTTCAGATTTGTGGTTCACAAATATTTCTTCCATTCTATATCTCTTAACAGTATCTTTCAAAGAGCAGATATTTTTAATTTTAATGAAGTCTAACATCAAATTTTTAATTTTAAAGCTCATGATTTTAATGTTTTATCTAAGAAATATTTGTTTAAGTGAAGACCACAAAGATGAAATCTGAATCTATTTTCATAACTGTATATGCTTTTCTAACTTAGACTTGCTCTGATGAAATATCTTGATTGATTTTCGAATATTGAGACTGCCTTGTACCACAAGGTAAAAGCATATAAGTGATATTCTTCTGGTAACAGAAAATGACTTGAATAAAATATAATTGATTTTGTCTATGGAACCAAATACAAAATCAACTGTGGCAAAGTACAAATGAGGCCGAATCATAGTTCATTTATTATCTAAATTTGCAAAATTTGTCTCTGTGTTTAAAGAAAACAACACAGTTATATCACACTACTGAGTTTTTCAAGAGTTTCTCAGCTGAGAATCTTAATCTTAGCTAAAGTAGTGTGTTTAACATCATGAAATGTTTTCTTACACATCTTCATTTTATTATTCCCTTTACTCTCTGTCACTGAGTTAGAAAATAGAATTCATTACCTCAGTACCCCTGTACATAAATGTTTTTTTTATTCTATTTATGTCCCCCAGATAATGCAGTGGTATATCTACAATAAAAAAATATTTCAATATTTTTTAGTTATTTAACTTCTCTTTTTGAAAGCCCTTATTTAGTTAATTATAATTGATTTATGCATCTGAAAATAGAAGTAATTAATTGGAAGTATTGGCATATTGTACAAAAAGTTTGATATAAATTTCTACTTATTAAAAATGACTTAAATTGTTAGACTATAAATTTTAAAAATGTAAATGAACTGGTTGATGATAAAGTATGACTAGAAAAAAGTGGGTTTCGAAGAAAATTGATGTGCATTATTGTAATAAATTTTCATTTTCTTGGGAAAGTATTAAATATGCCCTATAAAGCAGCTGAGTTAGGAAAAATGATTACTGAGCCGCAATTCATAAAATTAGGTGAGTGCACATGGTTTTACCCAGTGTTTGCTGGGGTAAGGCGGGTGTTTTGAAGAATTCCCAGAATCAGAGCCCTGCAAGAGAAGGGTTTAGCAGGAATGAGAGAAAGGGACAGAGCCAGCAGCCTGGTGGTTGGGAGGTTGGAGATGGGCAGCGACTTGCTCTCATGCAGCCCCTCTGGACCTGATAGAGTCCTGACACTGTGTACAAGCTGAAGGACAGTTATGCAGCTGGCTACATTTGTCAATGGCACTCATCATTGCCTAGAAATCACCCTTTTCACTTTCCCAAACTTCTCACCTGACGATCTTGCCTCATCCTTCTTTGAATAAATTAGGTACAATTAAACAGCGACTTCTGTGTTTTCTCACTTTTTGGTGTTCGTCTTAGATGGACAGGCATGTCCCCTTTTCTGAAAGAGACACATCTCTCCCTTTATTGTATCTATCACTCTCTGTCACATCATAAAAGACTTCATATCTTTGGTTATGCCTACTTGTCCTTACATCTTCAACTTCTCTCTGAGAAGTCGTTCCCATAAGTATCCAGTGCTCAAAAATGCTTCATGCACAGTTCCCACTTGCTTCTCTGAACCATAAAAAAAATTTTTGAATTGATTCGTTTACATTATGCCACATTACTTTTCTAACTCCCCATTCAGTCCTATTTTTCCAGTGAAATATTTCAAACATAAAAATATAGAGAAATATATAATATACGTGTTAACACACAACTTGTTCATTAGTGCCTCACGGCTAACTGCTTTGCAACTACACTCCTCCCATGCACTAGTCTTTGCCGTCATTTTGAACTTATTTCCCCAAATCAAATATTTTCATTTGTGTATTTTTTAAATTTTATTTTAAATTGAAAAAAAGTTAGGCATTCATACAATCCATGAAGTGATCTCCCTGGTTACTCTGGCACCACACACAACCATTGCAATAATATTGACTATGGACCCTATGCTGTCCTCTGAGTCCCCATGACTGTTTTGTAACTGCTTCACTTCTACAGTGATTCTTTTCTTTTTCATTTCTTACCTGTAGATATTTTCTGTTTCTTGTTTTTGAGCACCGATATGTAAAGTGTGTGCGTGCGTGTGTGTGTGTGTGAGTGTGTGTGTGTGTTTGCAAAAGAAAGGGAGGTTTATATATCTTGACTCAGAAGTCTAATAGTAGGTCAACATCAAATGATCTTATTAAATACTGCTTAGATAATATTTCTTTCCTACTTAAAATATTTTAGTTACTCAGCTTTTCATATGGAGTTAATTCTAAATTCTTTTTTTTTTTTTGTCCTGGAATCACTTAATATTATGACTTCTTTTTCAAACCCTACCTCCCATTATTCCAACCTATCATTGTTTTGCTTAAACTACATCATTCCTGATCCCTCAATAACTCTCAGACTCCTTTTCTGTGTTCTTCTGTTTGTGCTATTTATTTCCTTTGCTAAGCGAGCTGTTGTTATATTGAGATTCTCCCTCGTATTTGCCCATATGCCATTTCCCTTCTATTTCCATTATTGTCTTAAACATTTCAAGGTCAAGGAACATTTTCCTCCACTGAAATGCCAAACAATAGTTTTGTGTTACTTTATGGAATTAATAAATCTTTGCTTTGTGTTATAATTTTTTACATGGTTGTTGGCATTATTAGGTTGTGCATAAAGAAGGCAGCTTTGAAAGCTTGCTCTTGTCTGCATGGCCTAAATTTGCTGCATGCTCCTTTTTCATCTTTATAAAGCTTTTCCTGTTCCCTAATTATTTATGTAAAGATGCACAGTATAGTTAGAATGCACAGTGTACAACAGTACCCAAAGAAGTTGAACTGATAAGCAGTGAAATGTTTGGCAAGATATTTACAGTATTTATTAAGAATTAAAAATTGCAATTTCTTTGAAAGGTCATTAGTGTAGCAATTATTTGATGATAGTCCTCTTTAAAAAATGATTTAGCTGCTATGTAAAAAATAGATGTGAATAATGCAATGTTGGAGAAACAGAAACTAGCTAAGTGGCAATCATCTCTTTGCCATTGAAGTTAAGCATGCCAAGAGGGCATGGATTTGGTCTGGTTTGATTCCCTTTGGGTCACCAGCACCTAGAACAATGTCTCAGCCATAGAAGATGCTAAACCATAATGAATATTGACTGCTGTAGATCAAAGATCATTTTGGGTTTCGCTATGATTCTAGCAGTAAAGATGGGCAGAAGAGGATTGGATTGATAAACAATTAAGTATAAAAATTGATGAGAGTTTGCAATTGATTGTAGATCTTTTTCAAGAGAAAAGAATTTAAAGGTTATTCCTCAATTTTTGGTTTTGGAAATTTGTTAGTTATGCCATTTAGTGATAGAGGAAATAATAGAGGGTGGGAACAAGGAGAAACACATTATTTTTACAGTTTGTTGTAGTTGTTGAGATGCTTGAAAGACATCCAGGTGAAGAGAAACAGCACAGATACTGAATTAAAATAACCAGAGACAGGATAAATCGAAGAGTGTGTGATGTTATGGAAACTAGGCAATGACTGTGGCCTGAGAAAGAATGAATAAACAACAATGTGAAATGCTGTTAACAGAACAAATAATAAATACAAAATTTATAAATTCTCCTTTAGATGTTCCCATTCATATATAATTGCTGACTTGGGGAGAGCATTTTCATCCCAAGAACATTTTAGAGACCAAAAGCCATATTTATGGTAGATTGAATCAGTGGAAAGTGAGGAAGTGTTTATAGTGAGTGTATTTGTGGGTCACTCACCCCTACCCCCACACACGAGTTTGGATTCTAAAATGTTGAGATTGGCGTTCTGCTAGAAAGCAGCCAGTAGAGAGAAAGGGTTTAAAAGTGATAAAACAGATTGAACAGGGAGAAGAGTGAGTTGCATGAGAATACAGAAGATGAGATAAGCCTTAAACGATAGGAAGGGCACCAGATTCTTTAGAACAGAAAGAAGAATGGATAGATGTAAACAGAGGTGGAGCTATTCCTTTCAGATGACTTTTCTGTTTCCTGTGAAGCAGAGTGAGACTTCTGTTATATTACATTTAGTGGTTAAATTGCTTACTCTGCTCCCACCCCCACATGCTAAAATAAAGATTCATGAGGGTGGGATTTTATCTGCTTTTCTGTACAACATCTCTAATACCAGGAAGCATATCTGGCAGATAGTAGAAAATGAATATTTTTCTGAATGAATATTTGTGAGTCCATTGTACAGTGATGGTCACATCTTTGAGAAGAGTAAAAGAATTTCTGAACATAGAAGAACAAAGCTACCCAAGAATATATTAAGCTTTTAAAACTTTAGTTGGAGGGTGGAAAAATGAAAGACCAAATTAGTTTTATGTTTTCTTATACAATTTAAATTGCCTGAAGTGTAAACAATACCTTAGCAGAAAACTGATTTCTCTTCAAAGATTCCTGCTCCATTAGAATTTCCAAAATTAAAGGACAAAAATTGCAATGAAAACTTTGGATTTCATAGTCTAATAAAATTATTTCACTAGATTTTAATGCAAGTGGTAAAGTTCAACTCTTTTCTGTCCTTTAAAAAAAAAGTTTCGTATAATGAAATTCCATGAGACTTTTCTTGCAAAACATGAATAATGGAGATTCAAAGTAATTGTTATAGTTATTATTCATGAAACAACCATGAATTTTTCAGCCATGTTTATAATTCACTAGGATTAAGATATTTGGGCTTAAGCACATTTTAATGATGTTCTTTTTTACCATAAACATCTTATTATACACAACAAAGTTAGCATCTGTGTTACATAAATATAATGGTAAAAATTAAGCCAGAAACTCAGAGCTCTCTTTTTTTTCCCCCCCAGCAGCTCACTCAATTTTATTTTTTATAAAATTAAAATGTTTTTCAGTAAAAGCCTTAATGATAGCAAATGATGTGACAGCATTTTTATTTTTAACACCGAAACATCCATTTAAATATTTAATGTGTTCTTTTGCAGTTTGAATTAAGGTAATGTCTCTGGCACCAAATGCTGTTCAACCTCAAGAATATTAAGTATACTCTGACTCAATATATTCTCATTTGTAAGAAGTAATTAATTGCACAACTCTCTGTCTTACGGGATTGATATAAGGATGACAGACATGATCAAAGTTTTTCATAACAAGCACATATTAGGTTTTATATAAGAGCTACATTAAAAAAAAACCCTGATTGATAGAAAACTCTAGGGTACTGATATTATCATCCTATTATACAGATGACAAAAGTAATGCATTAAGATACAGTGATTTGAACAAGATTATACTGCGAATAATTTGACTGAACCCAAACGTGAATGCAGCAGTCTCCAGAGTCTGTACTTTCCATCACTCTGCTTTGCCCTGAGCTCTATAATGTGGATGCAGTCTTTAAAACCGAAAACAGTATTCTTTGAATGCTTAAATTATCTTCTGAAGAGGAAAAATAAGGAAAAGTACCTTAGATTTTGAGAGAGACAAAATTGTAATAAAATCATATCAGCAGTCAGATTAAAATACCTAATAATAGTTCAATAATAATGATAAATTACATCTATTTTTCATATTGGTTTGATTCATAAAAAGAACTATTCTCATATTGTAATATATTGGCTCAACTGGCTGCAACATAATTTGAAATCACCCTAAATATTCTATATTTAAAAAACAGGACAATTAGTCTATGGCCGTGCTACCTGGAACAAGCCTGATCCAATCTGTTCTTGGAAGCTAAGCAGGGTTGGGCCTGGTTAGTACTTGGATGGAAGACCACCTAGGAAGACCAGGTGCTATAGGCAAAAAAAATTTAAAAAATAAGGGATTGTAAGCTGACAAGATCCTTGCAATTTGTGAGGTCAACCAAGGGTTGCCTTGCCCAAAACAATAAATAAATAAAATAAAAACAGGGCAATTAAAATAGCAAGCAAACAAAAAAAATTATAAGCTCAACATCTATAACACCACAAAGTTATAATATATTTTCAAAAGCCTAGAAAATCAAAACAATAGTAACAAAAGAGAAGAAAATAGCCAGGTGGTAGATTTCAATTCAACTCTGTTTATAATCATTTTAAATGAAAATGGTTCAAACGTACCAGTTGAAAGACAGAGATTATTAGATCAGATATAAAAGCAAGATCCAATTGCATGCTGCTTATAAGAACCTACTTGAAAATAAAGATTTAGATACATTTGAAGTAAAGGAATGGAGAAAGATATACCATATAAATATTAACCAGATGAAAAATTGGAGTAGATAATTAATTTTAGACAAAGTAGACTTCAAAACATCCCTATCTGAGATAAATAAATTTCTGAGCTATATCATAATCATTTTGCTTAAAGAACTTTTTCTAACAGGAAATCTATCAAAAATCTGTAGCTAACATCACACTTAATGGTCAGAAAATGAATGCTTTCCTAAGATGTGGAACAGAGCAAAGGTGTGGCCTCTCATTTCTCCTGTTCAAAATTTCATTGTAAATCCTAGCTAGAGCAATAAGGCAAGAAAAATAAATGAAAGATATACAGATTGAAAAGAAAACTATCTCATTAACAGAAAATGTATTTGTATATGTAGAAAATCCAAAGTAATCAAAAAAAAAAAAAAAAGAATCTTGGAATTAACAAATGAGCTGAACAAGATCCCAAAATACAGTGTTAATATGAAAAGTCAATTATTTATATTCTTATATATCAACAATGAACAATTGAAATCTAAAATTTAAAAATCAATACCATTTGCAATAACATAAAAAATAGCTATAAATTTAACAAGTTTATGCAGAATCTGTATGCATAAAACTATAATATATGGATGAAAGATATAAAAAAGATAAAAATAAATGGATATATTGGGTTATCAGTTTAAGACCATGCATTGTTAATATATTATTTCCCCCTGATTTGATCTATAAAATTAAAGCAATGTCAATAAAAAACCAAGCAATCTTTTTTTGTAGATATCGACATGGTAATCCTAAAGTACATTGGAAAGGCAAAAGAAATAGCCAAAATAATTCTGAACTCATGTGAACTGATTTCAGCACTCAAGCAGAACTCACATTACCTGATTTAAGTACTTATTATAATGCATTAATTGACACAGTGCAGTATTGGAGAAATTGGAGTTAGTAAATACATATATGAGTAGATCAGAATAGAGAGATCAGAAATAGACTCACACAAATGTAGCCAACTGATTGTTAACAAAGATGTTAATACAATTCAATGAAGACAGGATAGTTTTTCAAGTGGTACTGACCCACATCCATATGCAAAACAAAATAAAATCTTGACACAAACGTCATATACAAAAATTAACTCAAAATGTACTGTAGATCTAAAAGTAAAATATTAAAATGCCAAATAGGATTTGCAATGAAATTTTGAATAGAAGAAATGAGAAACAACACCTTTCCCCTGTTCCACATCTTAGGAAAAGAAAATATAGAAGAAAATCTATGTGACCTCGAGTTTGTTTTGGCATTAAGTTTTTAGATACAACACCAGTGCAGGATTCATTTTAATGAGAAATGAGAATCTTGTTATAAGAAATTAGGGGAAGAATAACTAATAAGATTGTTTCTTAAATCCAGATTAGGAAATCTTTTGCCAGATGAGGCCTGGCAATTTACAGTGTGATACTGAAGAAACGAAGAGGAAAACAATTGAAAATAATGACAACAAAATTCGACTTTAACAGCCAGCAGGAAACAGAGGATTTTGTTCCATATACTCTGTTCAAAAGGCATAGCTAAATTCAGAAACGTTTGAATAAAATATGGTTATGTTAGGGAAACAGGCAAGCAAGAAAAACTTCTATCCTGCTAAAAATCATTGCTGGTAATTAATTTTCAGTTACGGGGACAATTCACATTATAAGCGAGCTTCTTATCCCTGTTTTGTATAGATCACAAAATTATACTGACAGTAGAAATTATAAAACTTTTACAAAGCTGTTTAGAGTCAATTTCCTGTTGAATCTATTCATCTAATGCCTCCTATAAGGGTTTAACTTTGTAGAAAAGCAGAAGCGAGATGAATTGCAACTTATTGCTCAGAGAATTCATTGCCATCATCACCGCAAATTGAATGCTTCCTCAAACACATGTCTGCTGGTGATTTTTAAATAATATTTTTATCTCTACCTAATTCCTGATTACAATATACTGAATCCTAGAATTTTGAGTGTAAACTGGACATGTAACTTGCATAAATATCAATGAATAAAAAATGTTCATTCTTGTGATTGTGAATAAAAAAGGAAAAAAATGCAGAACATTTTCTCTTTTTTACTCCCAGTTTCCACTGACATACTTTTAATATTTTTTATGTTGTTACAGTAGCAGAATGTTTAATTATCTGTTGCTTTTGAGTTAATTTAATTTATTCCAAAGCTTTGGTTGGAAAGCGACTTTGATTTAGGTAAGAGATGTCTGCTTTGATGGCAACTACCATCCGATACATGCAAATGAAAATTCTTTGCATGTGAAATTAAATTCAGAAGAAATAAAAATGATCAATGACTGGATATGAAAAACAGCTCAAATTCTACATGGGAAGCAGGTCGGAAGAATGTAATCTGCACCAGCGGATCTAAGTTCACAGAGAAAACCATGCTAAACCTTGGAAATGATACTTTTTAAAATTAAGTAGAACAATCACTTGCTTATTTAAACTTCATGCAAAGGTAAAAGAGACGCATGCAAATCTAAGAGTTATATGACGTAGGGATGCTTAACATGGGTAAAGTTGAGACTGAGAATCAAATGTTCTATATTAGAACAGAAACACAGTTTCTTTCTAGATGTGTGATTTGGGCTAGTTTTCAAGCTCACTAAAGTAAGTTTTATCATCTGTAAAATAGGGATGATTTCTGATTCACAATCCTTGGTAAAATTCAAAGGAGATAAAACATGTGAAATCTTCTCAAGTAGAATGATCTTGTAAATTCCTGTTCAGATCAGAATACTGTTGAAAGTGAAGGGGGTACTCTTAAGTATCATGTTAAGAAACTGGATGTAAACCAAAAATGTCATAATTATTTTAATTACTGTCTTATAATTTCAACATCTGTCATTTTGGGGTCTAATTCAACATATTAGATTTTTATCTTTGACAATGAAGCGTTTCCTTAGTTTCTTCTTACTTTTTTTATATGTCTCCTATTGCAGATCTTCCAAACAAAAAATAAAAAGTTAACCTAGCTTAATTAGCCTTATTCATATATCCTTTATGCTGGAAATTTGCCTAGCATTCACTGTAACTCTAGCCAAGTGTGCATTCATTTATTCATTCGCTTAGTGAGTTCATTAAAGTGTCAGGCATTTATTTTGCAAATACTAACACATCTCTTTCACTATATGTCAATACTCATGATAGATACTAGAGATATGAAGAGAAGTTAAACAGAATATTATCCCTGGAGAAGAGGGAAAGAACTGGTGATTAAAACAGCAAAGATAGAGAGTTGTTCATGGTGCTTTGGGAGTATATGCAGTATAGGCAAAATTAACCCCAGGGATATTGAAAGCAGAGCTGTAAGAGATGATGCTTGAGCAGTCTTGATGGACAGGTATGAAATTAGTCTGATGCAAGCCAGAAGGATCTCTCCCTGGGAAGGCAGCTTGTTTTGTGAGAGCATGGACAGACGAGAGAGTACGGTGGGTGTTACCTCAGGAATACAATGAGGGGGTTTTGCCAGGAGATAAGATGGATGAGAGAAACCAGGTTCAAATATGAATTGTATTCAAAGAATTTTTATTTTATCCGAAGCAATGGAAATTTAAAATAATCTAGACCGTTATTTAAGATGGTTAGAGAGACCCAAAATGGTGCCACTTGTGTTAAAGCCCATGATACCTACATTTACTACCTGATTTAATTGCAGTTTCAAACTCTCCCAGAAATATATTCCTAATCAAGCAGTCTGGAATTTTCTGGTTAAGCACCAGTAAGGTAATTTGTCACATGAGCCCTCTCCATCATCCAAAGGAAAAAGAGGTAACCTACATGATAAATCTTTTCCCCCAAAAGATGTCCTAGTCTAAACATAACCCTTTCTTTTCTTTTGCTAATAACTCTCCAGGCACACCCTTCTTCCCATAAAAACCTTCAATTTTCTACAAACTCTTGGAGCAACCTCCGATTTGTTGGATGGGATGCTGCTTGATTCATGAATCCCTTAATAAAGTCAATTAGATCTTCAAATTTACTTGGTAGAATTTTGCTTTTTGACAAAATCAACTGATCATCAAAATTAAGGTAGAAAAAAGCCAATATTTACTTGTAGGTTTTTGATGTAGGTAGCCGGGATGATTTGGGAGGAGAGATGTTGGATTCAAAGTTGTTTATATTAATTTGAGGTTTAAAAAAAAGCAAAATAGCATTGTGTTCTGAGGATTTCTCCAGATGGAATAAAGTTTTCTAAACAGTTTTTTCTTTCAAGTGATCCTGGCCTCATTGTTGTCCTCTTATACTTTTCCTGTCTCATTGGTCTTATAGGTTTTGCTTTTCATGCTTTCGTAGAACAAACATTGTTTGACGAATTTGAATAAAAAGAGGAACTCTTTGAATTTTTAATAGTGCTGTGTGAAAACTTAGTGAAAGGTTTCTGAGATGAGAAACACTGTTTTTGCTCATATGACCTTGGACTGATTTATTAATGCAAATGCATATAAAGTGGTGTGTGTGTGTGTGTGTGTGTGTGCGCGCGTGTGCGTGTGACCTGGTTGCCGGTGACACGGTGGTGAGAAATGATTCTTGTTTTCATGAAGCTTACAGTATAGTGAGAGAAAGACACAGTAATTACAAACATATAAATACTGTGGATGCTTATTATTCACAGATTCCGTATTTACCAATTTGCCTTGTTGCTCAATTTGTTTTTAACCCGGAGATCAATGCTCACTGTACTTTGGCAGCCATTCGCAGGCATGCACACGTGTAGAGCAGTGAAAAATGTCAGTCTCCTGACGACGCCCACTTCCTAGGCTGAGATCAAACAAGGTGGGCGCTGTGTGCCCTTGTTTCCTCTCTCCTATTGGAAACAAGCTTCCTTTCTGTGATTTATTCAGCATAATGCTGAAGGGGCTATTTAGTGTTTTTAAGCACAAGAAAGCTACGATGAGTCTTACAAAGAAAAGAATGTGTCAGGTGAGCTTCATTCAGGCGTGAGTTGTAGTGCTGTTGGCTGGGGAATTCGATGTTAATGAGTAAGCAATACCTATTAAATAAGGTGTCTTTAAACAAAAACACACATAAACCAAGGGTATATGTTGATCAGGCGACAAAAATGTTGTCACTAGAGGCTCACAAAATACCTAATCCTGTTTTTTCCTTAGAAGTGGCAGTTCATTATTCACTAATTCTGTGTTCATGGTAACTTTATAGGATATAACAACAATGGATGATGAGAATTGACAATTAAGAAAAGTGCTATGCAGAACAGCAGAAGAGGCTTTGGAATTAAGATAGTGGGTTTTTTGTGTTTCTTTTTTGTTTCGTTTGTTTTTGTGTATAGAGAGGGCAGATAGTGTTGGGATCACGGTCAGTGAAGACATTCTTGAGGATCTGGTGTGGTGTTAAAAATAAAGTTTAAAGCAGTGTAGGTTTCCATAAGATGAAAAGAGAGTGGATATTTCCTCCCAGACCTGTGGAGCAGGCCTTCTGGTGACAGAGCATAGTTTATTGGAGGACCAGTACAGTTGGAGCTCATGGCTGAGCCATAATCATCATGCAAATTCTAGACTATTCAATATCCTAGAGACCCTAACTCTAAATACTAGAATTCCATTGAAAGGGGCAGACAGTCGCAATGACACAGTCAGTTTTTCTTTTTGAAAAAAAAAAAAAAAATTATCTAGCAGAGAAAACCTCAGAAATGCTAAATTTGACTATAGTATTGGAATATGAGAGAGAGAGAAGAGAGATTAAACCTAAATGTCAGTCATCTGAGGCAATCAGAAGTAAAAGGTATTTTTCTGAAATTACCTGGAAAGATCTAGGTGGTACATTTTGTTTAGACTAAGCACAAAATAAGGCCAGTAGCTAATTTAACAGTTTGACTGTAGTGTGACAAAATGTTACGCTATTCTAACCATGTGAATGAGAAGAGAAAAATAAACAAAGCTAATGACTTGTCATGTTTTAATCTCACATGGTGAAAAATCCACTTTATATTCAAAAAGTTAGAGCCCATTTTTCTTTTTCTAGGACAGAAATGAGGGGTAATCTGCAGGAGAATAAGCAATCAAGATCTCATGGCCTAAAAAGATTAGGTTCCTTTCATGGATAGACTGCAGTTAAGGGAAGCAGTTGGTCTTTTTTTGTTGTTTGTTTGTTTGTTTTGTTTTTTCATTTAAAAAGTTGTTAACTTTTATTTTGTTTTCCTAATCTTTGGAAGTAGCAGCAATGGTTGGTTAAATCCTGTTTTAGGATGTTACATCCATATAATCTCCTGCTTTTAAAATTTTTTTTGGAAAAGCAGATATCTTTTTCAATACATTATTTTTTTCTGAAATTCCTGTTTCTATGTTATGCCTTTTAAATAAACATCCATATAATTCAAAATAGGTAAATTTTGACTCAGAGACTAAACATCTAAGAGTAAATTCTTTAAAACATGGAATTCTATAGTTTGAAATTTCTTTAAAGTTCATCAAAAGCACATCTATACTTTTGAAAAAGGGTATCAGGAAGCCCCCAGAGATAAATGACTTTGCAAGTGAGAGTTTCTAGCTTTCGTGGGCCAGACCCTCTGTCTCCACATTGCATAATTTCCATGGTCACTTTTGGACACGCAGGGCATCCTTTGAGATGCCACACAGCGGCCCTGACAAAGCCTAGATCTCTGCTTCTCAGACTGGCACCCTTCACAGCAGGTGGTATGCAGGGCCCAGCCACTCCTTTGAGCTAAAGCGCACAGTCAGCCTCCATCCTCACGCAAATCCCCAAGGTGCTGTTTGATTGACTCTTCCTGTAATCAGGGCTTAGATACTCACGCATGTACACGCATGAAGCTAGGATTCTTTGAGAACTACTAAAATTTTGAGTCACAAAAATGAATGAGTAGAGCAATGTGAGTGGCCACTAATTACATAAAGTGCTTGAAAATTTTAATATGAATTTTAAATTTCCGCTTTCAGAAGTTTATGAGTTTTAAACTTTCATGTTTCAGCCATGCCTGTGATAAGACAAGGAGGCTGTATTTTTTTATTTTCCTGATATGACCGGTAGTGATTTCCCAGGTTGCAGAAGGTGCTATTTTTCGAAGATGAGGCAGCTATTTGAGCATTGCTCTTTGCTAAACGCTCTGCTCCCCTTTGAGATAAAGAGCGCTGCAAATATTGTGCAATTAACTGTTATCAGTTATTGCCTGTGAGTCATTCCCTCCGCAAGACAATGAAACAAGGACACTGGAAGTATGTCTGAGACAATTCACAGGTTCCAAGTGAACAGGGAATTCAAATATCAAGCCCAAAGCAGAAAGCAGGCATTTAGACCTTGTCAAGTACAAAAGTCAGTGATTCATAGGGGGGAAAAAGTTACTTTAGAAAAAAGAATCATAGCAAGAGAAAGGAGGGGGACATATTTTATTTTGTTCAAGGTTGCAGATGATGCTGTTGGATTTGACTTAGACCCCCTCCTCCACCCCCCACCTTCCCATCCCCCACCCCAGAACCTTGACTATCAACATTTTAAGGAGCCAGAAACTCAGTTTACGTGGAAAGCTTTCCATTAAAGTTGACAAGCACTATAATGGGTTTCTGAGTCCAAAAGCATTTCAGATTTAATGTGAAGTGGGTGATTTCTCTTTCCTGGTTGTGTGGGGTTTTTTTTGTTTTTTTTGTTTTTTCGTTTTTTTTTTTTTTTTTTAAGTAACACTGCGTCTTTACATGTGTCTTCGAACTGAAGAGTTGCAAGTTCCTTCAGTTCCTTCTTCCACTATTTTCCCTGATGCTCAGTTTTTACATGTGGTTGGAATATTTAGCCGCCTCTTTGGAATTATTTGAGAAAACTGGAAAATATGTGAAATCTTAACATTTCCCCATGAGGTCTGGAGGTTCTATGTCAAAAGTGTCACTTTTAGAGAGTATATTTAAGTTAAAAGAATTTTCCACATGTTCCAAAGCAGTAGTCCCAAGGAGAAGAGTATATGAACATGAACATTCAATGATATCTAAATAATATGTGCTAAATTATCAACTCCTCTTTAAGGAGACACTCCAGGAGCAAAAGAAACTAAGATATTCAGAACTCATTTTCTCCCCAGAAATCACTTCTTCACCTCTAATTTATTGTTTTTAATGACAGTAATGCTACCTTCTCTTTTTACCTCTCTTCCGTCTAGACTATAATTGCAGTGTGTTTTTTTTTTTCTTCCGAGTTAATGTACCATGGTGTGTTTTCATACCGCTCGTGTTCTGATAAGGGAAGTAAGACACTAAAAAGGAATGCAAACCTCACACACGTTGTTCATGCAAAATCGCACGTCCTCTCTTTGGCAGTGAATACTACTAAGTGAAATTGCTTTTCTCAAGCTGGTATCACTAGACCTAACCCATCCAAAAAACCTTTCTATTTTCTGTGAACCATTTCTAATTCTTAAAACGAGCTTTTCTACTGAGATGTCTGTGGTCCCTCCTGGCTCTACGTAACAGAAGTCGATGCTTTGGAGCTTCATCTTTAGGCTGTAAACTTTCTAAAAGCAGGGCTTTCCAGATTATTGAGTTTATACTTTTCACTTTAATATTTACACTTTTTGTTAAAACAAGTAAGTGTATGTGGTCAAAGATCTGTTAGGAATGTTTACTACTATGAGTAACAAAAACTCAGCTACACATGGTTTAACTCGTGAGGATGCTGAATTCTATTTTCCTCTTCATGAGTACGGAAGGCAGGTAACTGGAAGTCAGGTAATCACGAGTTTGAGCTACCACCTCCCTGCTCTCACTGAGGCCCGGATTCCCTTTCTGATGGGACATGTTCACTGGACTGGTTTTTTAATTAAAAGTGACTTTTTTTTTTTTTTTTGCCTATCCCTACAAATTGTAGTTAATTTAGGATCAGACACTTCTCCTATGGGTTAGGTAACGTGACATTTTTAAAAATCTATCTCTTTACCCCACAAAATGAAACACCTCCACACGAATAATCGATGCCTCCTGTTGAAAAACAATATCCACCACTGTCTGAGGGATTAAGAAATCATTTTGATTTTACCTTACTCGAACTTAAACAGCAAGAGCGACCTTTTCAAAACAAATAAGATCATGCCTTAAGCATAGAATGTTGCGAATTTCTCACAATCCTCTAGCTCACCCCAGTCTGGCACACCTCACCTCTGACCTCGCACCCATCATTTTCTCTGGGTCCCACGTTGTTCCAGCCAGGCTGCTCCCCGACTGGACCCATTGCATATCCACCGCCTCAGGGACTCTGGCTGTTCTTTCAGTCTATAAATTCTTCCCCATTGATATACCCTTTTCCTTTCCTTTCTTTCTGGTCATTATTCAAATCTTGTTTGACAGAGATTCCTCGCTTGTGATCCTTTCCACAACTGCAGCCCACCCAAACCCAACACTTGCCACCACTCCTCCTCTGTTTTTATCCTTAGGAAACATAGAGCGTTCTCTGTATTTAAATTTTTTTGTCACCTAGAGCGAAACATGTCTTCTGAAGGCTGAGATTTTTGTCTCTTGGTTTTAGTGTGCTAACTCTGGCACTGAGAACAGTTCCTAATTTTGGACATTTCCAGGATTGGGGAAAGCGGAGCTTTGTTTCAGGGTCTCTGAGTACAAGGTAAAAATGGCATAGCAACTAAGATTTGTTGCTAAGAAACAAAATATTTTGTACTTTATGTGGTTTCCCTCTTTCCCCTTTTCCAGAGGGGACTTTGTATTACTATTTTAACATCTTTTCTCTCTGCTGTTGAATACTCTGTGTTTATGGAATGCTTAGATTTATTTTCAGTTAGGAAAAATAGCCAGACTTGTCAAGCTATTCTAGTCACCTTCTTGGGGGCTGATTAATCCGGGGTTCAGAAAAAGGATTGCTGGCTTCGTCAGTTTCTATCAGTGTTTATTCGAAAGAGGAGTTAATCTGAGCAATGTCAGTTTCTTCAATTTATTTATTTATTTTTTTTGTGGTTAAAAATAAAAAGTCTAGTTACCATTCTTCACCATACAGTTGATCTCTTCCTCCCATTTCAAACTCCGCCCCTCCCACTTCCCCTCTGGTAACCACCAGTCTGTTCTCTGCTTCTATGTATTTGTTTTTGTTTTGTTCTGTTTGCACATTTGTTTTGTTATATTCTACATATAAATGGCATCATATAGCATTTGTCTTTCTTTCTCTGACTTCATTCACATAGCATGATATTCTCAAGATCCATAAACAGCAAGATTTTCTTCTTTTTGTGGCTGAGTTATCAAAAAAGCAAGCTATAACAAAAGCTGGCAAGGATGTGGAGAAAAGGGTACCCTTGTACACTGTCGGTGGGAATAAAAACTGGTGCGGCCACTATGGGAACTGTATGGAGATTCCTAAAAAAATTAAGAATAGAACTGGCGTATAACCCAGCTATTCCACTTCTGGGTATTTATCCAAAGAATACAAAAGCACTAATTCAATATATATATGTATAGACACACACACACACACACACACACACTCATGTTTATTACATCATGATTTACAGTAGCCAAGATAAGATGTGGAAACAACCTAAGTGCCTATTGATGGATGAATGGATAAAAAAGATGTCATACACACACGCACATACACACACACACAACGGAATGCTTCCAGTTTCCTCAATTTATTTTTAATAAAGTCAATGGCAAACTCTAGAGGAGTTCTTGATACTTTTTTTCACAATTTGATATAAACAATAATAAGGATAATAACAATAATAATAAAGTTTAATATAGGGTTTACTGAGAGCTAGACACTTGTCTGTTTAGCATATATTAACTCATTTAATGTTCATAACAACCCTATAAGGTATGTATTATTTTACTCCCATTTTGTATATGAAAGCTTGAGGCACAGAGAGTTACACAGTTTGTCCAAGGTCACATTCAAAATGCGAGAGGCAGGAATTACCCCCAAACATCCTGATTCCGGACTGGATGCTCTTCATCGTGCCTACATGCTCATGCCTTTATCATTTCTGGCCTATGGTTGTGTGTGTGTGTGTGTGTGTGTGTGTGTGTGTGTGTGTGTAAAATTGTGTACTTCTGTTGGTTTCAGTAATACCATCGCTTTTTTATACTTTTCTGTTCGTCGGGAATATATCTTAAATTTTAAATAAATAGCACTCAGACGTCTATTTTTATGTTCTTTCAAAAATACATTTACTATTAATACACTCCAGGGGAAAAACCTCATTTGGTCTTTTTGTATTATACTTTGAACAAACACTAGATTCTGTTTGCCAATATGTTATTTAGAATTTTGCATTATTTTTTATTGGTCTGTGATTGTGTGTGTGTGTGTGTGTGTGTGTGTGTGTGTATGTGTAACATTTTTTTAAGGTCCGTGTTTATGCTCTTGAGTCTAGAGCATTTAAAATACATGAGAAATATTTTTTTCCGGCAGTTTTGGAAGTTTTGCCTGTGAAGATGATCTTATATTGACTGCTGTATAACCACCTGTGCTAAAACTTGGTAATGTGATCCTCTCATTATTCCGCAAAAATGCCACACTCTCTCATTCCTCTATTCCCATCTATATGCAGGTTTCTCAGTTTTGAATTCAGTTTCTGTTCCTCTTTATTTGAGTCATTCAGTCTTGGTAAAACACTAGCTTTCTTGGCTTTTGTTCTTAGTTCTGTGAGGACAAAGTTGATAAACTTTCTCAAAATGACAGTATGTTTTGTCTAAAGTGTGTTCTCCCTAAATGCAGGAGGGCAAGGAGATATTGGTGGAGACAAAATGAAAAGTTTACCCTTTTGAGCCTTTAGATAATTCTATGATAAATTACAATGTGTGCAATATTTTCTGAATCATGTAGATTTATCTATCACCAAATCAATCACTTCTTAATTCATACAACTTCTTTGTTGTTTTTTGCTTTATAATCAGTAGTAGTTTATTTTGTTTGTTTTAAATCTTCATGTTCATAGAATCATGTATGTGTCTTTAGCAGAAGCGTAAACAAAATATGACAATCCTGAGGTCCGGGGATTGCAATTTAAGTGACTTTTTCTATTGTGAAAATGTAGCAGATTTATAAACAATTTCTAAAAATTGATGCTATTAATGATGCTATTAATTTAATGACAAAACCAGTACCATTCATTTATGACTTTATGTAGATATATATGTTTGCTTTCCTGGGTAAATACCCAATATAGAATTGCTGGGTCAGGGTATGCATACCTTTCATTTTACTAGAAACTACCAAAGAATATTTCAAAGTGATTGTACCATTTTTCACTTGTAGCAGCAATATTGATTGCTCCATACCCTCCGCTCCTGGTACTGTCAGTCTAAGGTTAGCTATTCTAGTGTGTGAAAGAATATTTTGTTTTGTTTTCATTTGCAGTTACCTGATGAATAAAGATGTGTTTATTGGGCATTTTTTTATATCTTACCGAAAAAAAAAAAAGAAAAAAAAACTATCTATTAAAGTTTTTGCCCCTTTGTATTGAATTTTGTCTTCTTATTTGTAGGAATTCTTTATATATACTCAATATAAATCCTTAGTTAGATTTAATTATAGTAATTATATTTTCTCTGAACGTGGATTAACTTTTCCTTTTTTAAAACTGTGATTTTCAATGAGCAAAATTTAATGTTGATGAAATTTGTTTTGTAAATTTCTTTTTTTTAAATAGGTGTTTTGATATGTTGATTTACCTAGGTGATGGTTTTTAGTTTTTCAATCAAACCCTAATCTAAGCATCACCGTGAAGATATTGTGCAGATGTAATTAAGGAGGATTATTCTGGAAAACAATTTAGTCAAGTGGGCCTGACTGAATGAGTTAGGAGGTCTTAAAAGCAGGGCTGATACAAGGAGAGAAAGAGAGAATGAGGAGAGAGAGTGAAGGGGGAGAAAACAAGGTGAGACAAAGTTTTTGTCCTCCTGTTTTTTCCCAAAAACCTAATTGTTTTAACTTATGCATTTGAGCTTATGATCCAACTTGCAATAATTTTCATGTATATAGATTTACATAAGTAATTGTTAAGATTTTTTCTCATTGCAATATTCACTTTTTCTAGTAATATTTATCGTAAAGTCTTTCCACTCTTGTTGAATTACTATGTCATCTTTATAAAAAAAAATGATTTATTACAAACATGTAGGTCTATATCTGGAGGCACTATTTTGTTTTATTTCTCTATTTTTCAAAACTTATTACAATTTATACTGTATTAATCATAGTTAATCTCAAAACCATGCTGTTTAAGATTTCCAATTTTTTTTTCACTTTCAAAATCTTGGCCATTTGAGGTGCTTTGCATTTGTATATAAACTTTAGAGTCAGCATGTCGAATTCTACAGATGCACAATATTATTTAAATGATCTCCATGTGGATTTAAAGAAAAAATTCAATGACATTATGAATAATTATATGTATATATTTATCCTAAAATATCCATATAATCATTAACCTTTGATTTTTACAAGTAGTATCAATTTTCATATATATGACCATCATGGTTCTGCTATAAAAAAGTCAAGTAAATAAGTTAGGAGTGAATTGTGTTTTTCATTGTTGATTTTTGTTTGTTTATTTTTAAGATTGGTGATCACCTTGGAACCAGCTTTCTTTGTGTATTTGTTTGTTTGATTTTTTTTAAAAAATGTACACAAATAACATTGTGTAAGTTTAAGGCACACAATGTGTTAGTTTGATATATTTATATATTGCAATATAATAATAGGGTTAGCTAACACTTCTGTCATATCAAATAATTATCATTTCTTTTCTGTTTTGAGAACATCTGATCTTTTAAAACAAATTTTGCTACTTTAGTTTATAATTTAGATTAAATTAAGTATGAATTTCCTGCTTTGCTTTTCTAGTCATTTCTTTGATATTAAAATTATATTTGCCACTTGGATGTCTTCAGGGATCTGCCCTGAAAAGAATACATTGGTAAGCATGTCCGGTGTAGCAACTGCGAAAATTGTTACATGATAACGTGGAAGGCCAACTGTGACTGTTACTTTGCTAGGACTGCTATATCAAAGCACCACAAATTGTATCACTTAAATAACAGAAATTTATTGTCACACATTTCTGAAGGCTGGAGGTCCGAGATCTGAGGTGTTGTTCGGAATCTCAGGGCTATGAGGAAGAATCTGTTCCAAGCATCTTTTCTAGCTGCTGGTGGCCACAAGACAGCAGCAATTGTCAGCGAACTACCAGCAGCTAGAAAAGATCTCTGCCTGTCTTCACATGGCATTCTCCTTGTGTGCGTGTATCCATGTCTAAGTTTCCTCTCTCTATAAGAATATCAATTGTATTGGATCAGAGGGTCACCCTATTATGTTAAGCCCTCATCTTAACTAATGACATGTGCAATGACCCTATTTCCAAGCGAGGTCACATTCCGAGGTGCTGGAGGTTTATCCTGCAGCATGTGAATTTTGTGTGAACACAGTTCAACTCATAATACCTATTAAATCTAGAATTGTAGAGGAACAGATTGAAATGGAATATAAATCAGGTTTTGGGAGGATATTAGCTGAGCGTAACAAGAAATATAAGGGAAAAGGTGGGCTAAAGTAACAAATGACTAGTGTAGGCAAAAGAATAAGAATAGAGTGATTCTAGAAATATGGGGCTTCAAAGAGTTGGAAAAACTACAAACAGTAGGAAATAAGATTGAAATCGCTTTGAGTGACAAAGATCTTTCCACTCAACCTTGAAGTTCTTAAGACTGAAGCTATGAAGTTAAAGAGAATGAAATAGGGCAAGGCGGAAAATACCAATTTGGGGCTTGATAATTACTTCTAGGGAAAACAAAACAAAACACCTTTAAGTGTGCTTTTTGCAAATGAAATTGATTGAAAGTATACACATAAGAAGCTTGTTAAACAACTGAAGGCATGAGACCAATTTTAAAAAGGCTTTAATCATTCAAGTTCTAAAATGAGCTCTAAACTGCCAAATACGCAGCAGTAGGAAGTAGGCCACGAAAGCCGCATAGCTCACAAGCAGAGAAAAGGTGCCCAACCGACTGACGTGTCATTGGAGGAAAACGGAAACAAAGAAACGTGTAGAAGGTAGATTCAGAGGTCAATGGAGATGAGATTTCCTAAAAAACAGTGGACATGGGGTCATATTCCTCTTAGAGAGCAGAATTGGATAATGAACTTGGCTTCTATCGGAGTACAGAAGCTTCAGAACTGGCCATAGGATTTTCTAATTAGTGTGTCCTGAGAATATTGTGTGTTTCCATTGCTTTTCTTTGATTGTGAGTTTCTGTTGCTTATTTGTTCTTATTGGGTGTACGGGAGGGAAGGGGCGGGGCCGTGTTCTCGTTTTTCTAGACTGCCATAACATGCGCCATATCTGGATACAAAGGAAGAATAGTGCCTTGTGTGGGAACCCTGGTCCCATACACCTCAGGAGATGGAGCTGAGGCTTTCTTCTTAGGAAGTAGGTAGCTGTATTTGATCAGATTAAGAAAAAAAAAAGTATGTAGTGATTAGGACTGCCCATGGCAGAATGTGGTTGATTGTTTACCCAGTTCTTTCTCCCTGGGCACACAGCTCGAATTCACTTCCCGGCTGCATTTGCAGTTAGGTAGGACAACGTGACAAAATTCTGACTACTTCAGTGTCTAGATAATAAAAATCACATTTGAAAGCCACACATTGAATATTTTTCTGGCCTCCATCACCCTAGCTTCTTTAAATGCTTAAGTCAATGCCAATCCTTTATGCCAGTTAGTCTTACATGAGTAAGAAATAAACTCACTTGTTATGTCACTGAGATACGGGGCATCGCCCATTATAGTAGTTAGTGCTACTTTAATTAACACGGGTATCTTTGTTATATTTTGTCCTTGGTTGGGTTATCTGAGAAGCAGACTCTAAGAAAATAATTTAAATGCAAATAGTTTATGTGGGAGATTATTGCATTTATGTGGGAAGTTAATGAACATGAAGGGAAAGAAGAGAATTCAGTGTTCCTCGGTAAAGTTACTGCTCCAGTCGACCTAGGTCTCATCCTCCTGCTGATTTCTAGGACGGTGTGTGGAATAGATCTCACATATTTCACGCAACAGGGAAAAAAAGCTGTCTCACTGGATGAGTGAGGGCTTCTCCTGGAGACACCAGCCCATTGGCTCATTCAGCCTCATATGTTTGGCCCCAACATGCTATCATGGACCAAACTGTGTCCCCTAAAATTTGTATGCTGAAACCCTACCCCCAAGGTGACTAGTAGGACATAGGACCTTTAAAAAGGTAATTGAGGTTAAATGAAGTCAGAAGAGTGGGCCTTAATTCAACATGACTGGTATCCTTGTAAGAGGAGAAGAGACACCAGAAACATGCATGCATCATAAAAACCATGGGAAGCCAGAGCGAGAAGGCAGCATCTGTAACCCAAGGAGAGAGGCCTCAGCAGACACTGATCCTTCTGACATCTTGATCTTGGACATTCAGCCTCCAGAACTGAGAGAAAACAAATCTCTGCTGCATAAGCCACCAACTCTGTGATGTTTGCTTACGGTCACCCTAGCTAAGTAACATGCACACAGGCTGAGAAATGTAGGTCTGTACAGTAAACAGCGTTAGGATGTAAGGGAACAAGAGTGAGTCCCTCAATTAGAGCCCCCAGTGCATCACTCAGAACTACTGATGCCCTCACTAAGTTCAGTAACTCCTAAAACTGCTTTTCAAGATGGCGGCTTCTCACATTTCCCTAGACTTCCAATAAAGGTTAGTGGGACAAGCAACCTTCTCCACTTCAGCAGCTATGGTTAATATTCACAACTCCCCACCACACTAGATGCCCCTCCCCCCCCACCCAACAGTTCTGCTAGTCCAGCAGCTTAGACAACCCTTCAAGATGGGTCTGAATATACTGATTACCATACCTGTCATGTTACAGATGCTTCCATTTGTTCATTCTGGCTATCACCAGACAGAAAACTGGCACGAGGAAGCTGGTAAATAATGGGTTCTAGACAAGATCCCTACTCTCCACTATATATTGCACCTCTGTTTTCATGCTAATAAGGGTGAACGACCCCTACTATACTAGCTCCTTTCTTTGCCTACAGTTCATTGGCAAAGAAGCCAAGATGAATGGAGTCCAAAGTAACCATGTAACAACATAGCTACTACCAAGTACAAATATCTTATCCCTAGGGACTGAGGCCACTAATACTGAAGAGCCTAAAGGTGTTGGGACAGGAAACAATTTCCTGAAGAGGGTCACAAGAAGTTACTGGAAAGAAGCCATTCATCTTTCTATCCTTTGGTTCCTAGACCATGTGGAAATAAACAAAGACTCTCCAAATATAAATAAGCCAAGACTGAAAGGCAGAAAGAGAAGAAAAGCTTTCCCGTAGAGAAAGAAAATGCTTCAAGTATGTTCTGATTAGAGGTAGTGGAAGGCAAGCTAACTAGAATCCTATGGGGTTGGTTGGTTTGGGGAGCATACTTGGTTTTCTCTGCTTGGTCTTAAGTTGGAAGGGAAGCACGAAGTAGGGAATTGGACAGTTATTACATCTTGATTGTTTGGGGCTGATTGTTATGCAGATTGTCATTTGGCTTCCTGGGCTGGTTCCTGCAGATAGTGGGTCAGAGTTCTGTTTTTACAAACGGTCCGGTCGTTGTCCATTTATATATCCCTTCACTCATGTATGCACTCCAGTAAATGGGGTCAAAGCACAATATCATGGTGATTTATTCAAAGTGTAAAAATGCATCTTGGAGGATAACGCACAAATCTTGTTCTTATGTATCAACTTCAGTGGGCTAAGAGGAATGCTCAGGGAGCTGGCAAAGCATTATTTCCTGATGTGTCTGTGATGGTATTTCTAAGAGAGATTAGCATTTGAATCAGTGGATTGCCCTCACCAGTGTGAGCAGACATCATCCAACTCACTGAGGGCCTGCGTAGAACGAAAAGGCAGGGGAAAGGCAAGTTCTCCCTCCCTCGTCTTCAGCTGGCTCATCCCTCTTCTGCTCTCAGACACTGGACATCAGAGCTCCTGGCACTCAAGCAGTAGAACTCCACCGCTGAGCCCTTGGTTCTCAGGCCTTTGCATCTGGACGGAATGACACCACCGGCTTTCTTGGTTTTCTTTCCACTTGCAGATGGCAAATTGAGGCACGTCTTAAACTTCGAAATTGTGTGAGCCAATTCCTCTAATAAATTCCCTCTTATTCATCCGTCTATATCTCTATTATCTCTGTCTCTGTCATCTATCTAACATCTATCTATTTATCTATTTATCATCTATCCAACCATCTGTATGTATATATATGTGTGTGTGTGTGTGTGTGTGTGTGTGTGTGTGTGTGTGCGCGCGCGCACATCCTATTGGTTCTGTTTCTCTGAAGAAGGCTGATTAATACAGATTTTATCCCTAAATTGATACCATAACTGATTTTAAGAAACCAGTCTTCTATGTACACAGGCAAACAGGTTCTGGCTGATATTGTATATGAATGGATCCCCTTACTCTCTGTCCTTTGTTACAATTCTTTAACCATAAAAGTGAGTTCCTTAGGTTGAGGTAAAATTCTGTGGGATTTCATATTTATAAACTAGATTCTCTGTGAGAATCTTCAATAGTGAGTGGTACTACCCCCAAAAGCTGCAGGCTTGGTCATTATTCCATGTGTATGAATCCATTTCGGTAAGAAAAATTATTGGTCTATGTATGAAAAATATTTTTATCATAAAGAAAATAAATGCTTTAAAAATGAGGTAGATTATGTAATATAAACTGATCCCTTCTTTTGCCCACATGAGCACTTCTTCAATTAAAAATAACCAACAGAACATTAACAGGGATACTAAAATGCATCTCGGACTAATGAAAACAGTAAATCATCTCACTGGTTATTTAACAGATGCATGAAATGTATCAACATGGAATTTTAAGTTTCTTAGCACGTAAGAAGTAGGAAAGTTGTGTTAGTGTTTAGACTTTACTAAGAATTTTAAAAAGCCATAATCGCACATGCATAAGTGATTGTTGACTACAAAGTATACATCTACCAGAAGATGACTTAAGATAAGTGTCACTTTGTCTAAATACTCAGTGTGTTTATCTTGTAAAAACTTTTCAACTTTCTAAGACATTGTGCACAAATTCTTCAAAAAATAACATAAAAGTTTTTATATTTATTTGTTCAAAATATTTTAAAAATATAGTTTGTTTATATTATCGGTTAATGCTCAAATTATCAATATAAAATGGTTGTTAAATGTTTTAAAGTAAGTGATATGTTATTTTTGAGTTTTAGAAATATTTTTATGTTTCAAATAGTTTTTGAAAAGTAGTTTAAAAATCCATATGAAGATTTGGGGGCAAGAATAAAAGTTTTGGCTTTCTTCATCATGTCCTTGTTTGGATAATAAAGTTTATGGTTAACCGATGATATCAGTTCCTCTAAAATAAATCTATAATTCACTACAATTCCAGTCAGGATTCCTATAGGAACTTAAACTTGCTTTCTACACTGATATGGAATACTAAAAATAGTTGTTCTACTATATACTACTGTAGATCAAATGTACCTGAGGCTATGCGACATTGGTTCATGGATAGAAAAACATGAACGAACAGACACAAGAGCCTAGAAATAGAAACGTGAATACAGGGAAGTGTGATGCATGGCAGGGCTGGCATTGCACACCGGTGAGAAAGAATGTATCAGGCAATAAATATTTCTGAAACACGTGGGACCATAAGTTCACATTATCTCATGCCATCCAGCGCCAGAGCCGGCCAGCTAAAGTCGATCAGTACCTGAAAGAGGGGGGTGAAGCCTAAGAAAAAAGAAGATAGGAAAACGCTTCGGGAGGGCATACAGTCACTGCTGCAGCCCTGAGTTTATTTAGCACAGCTTTTATATAAGTTTTTTGGATACAATAGCAGAGCACGATAGCAAAGCACAGAGCACAATAGCAAAGTACAGAGTACAATGGCAAAGCACAAAGGACATTACCATAGGAATGCTGACATTTACATAAGTTCCTATATATCCTTCCCTCAGGGTGCGAACATTCTTTTCTGGGCTGTAAAACATTCCACTATCTTAAAAGGGTTTCTTTATGATGCAAGTCTCCCCACCAGGGTCAGTAATGTTTAAGTTAACATTTTGCTTCCTTGAACCATTGTTAAGCAGTCTCAGCAGCTGCTTCATGGCTACCAGCTACGTGACTTCTTCAGTGTCTCTTAATGGCTCCCGACAATCCAGAAAAATCAATCCTATGGGAATTAGGAATCTTAATATGTAAAGCAAACCTTAAAAATTCTGAAGCAAACTCGAAGAGGTTAACTCTATGATAAATTTTAGAGTGGAAAAGTTTAAAGAGAGAAAAACTTTAAACCATCTATTTTTATGCATTAAGTTATAAAGGAAAAGATGAATGCATTTTTTCCAAAGGAAATTATTCATAAAATTTTCCTCTCATCAAACCCAACATAAAAAAATTAAAAGAGCAAAAGAGTGGGAGAAAGGATTTACAATGCAGTTTCTGAAGATTTAAAGAAAAGAAGCATCCTACTCTTCAGTTAGAAAGAGACTCAATATCTGAATAGATAATTCCCAGAAAGGGGGAAATGCGGTGCAGATTAAGAGCACATGACAAAGTCTGACGAACAGAAACCTGCTTTAGAACCTGAGTGGTGAACACATTTACTGCGCTGTAGTGGAGGGAAATCTGGCAGTATTAGTGAAATTAATTGTGTCTACACCATATGACGCAGCTACGCTGTGACGTAAAACTTGGAGGGACAGACATAAATATATTTATCAAAGCTTGATTCATCACAGTGGAATCGTAGACAATCTAAATGGCTACCTGTAATAGTTTGCTAGGGCACGTTAGCTGCAGTACATTACAAAGGATCACAAAGTGAGTGGCTTAATTAACAGAAATTTACTGTCTTCACAGTTCTGGAGGCCAGAGTATGAAATCAAGTGTCGGCAGGGTCGGCTCCAAGCCCCTCTTCCAGTCTTGGGTGGTTGCAGGTGACCAGTGGCTTTTTTGGTCTTCATTAGAAGCAGCGCTCAAATCTTTTCACATGTGCTTATCTGCCTCTGCCCAAATTTCCCCTTTTTCTAAGGTTATGAAGCATTGCACTTACAGCTCGCCTACTGATCTCATCTTAACTTGGTTAAATTTGCAAGAACTTGTTCCAAATGAGGTCATATTCTGAGGTCCTGAGGGTTAGGACTTTAATATATCTTTGTTTGGGGCTCACAATTTAACCCGTAACACTACCAATAGAAATATAGTGACTAAAACAGAGAGTGCTTCAAAGGAGAACTAATATGGATTTAAAATATAATATTAAGTTTACAATGCTAAATTATCAATAGTTCAATACCACTTAAAGTAATTTAAAAAATACACTAGAACTATGTTACATGCTTTGTAAATATTCATGTATTTTATAATAATGTACAGCATGGCCATATATCAAAACATTAGAGAAGTATATAAGACATGGAAAGGAATATATGCCCAGAGTAAGAGCAAAGGGGGTAATAAAATTAAAGAATTATACTAGACTAAAAATGAAACATAAAACAAGACCTGGGATTTACAGGATCTATTATAACTGTGTAACTTATACTGAGTGATATTATTAAGTTAACTCTGTACTCCTAAATTCTGGAGATAAAACCAAATAAATATAAAAATCAGGAGATTCACGCAAGCCTTTTTTCTTTCTATCTTTTCTCGAGAAACTCAAAACCTGATGCACTGGTACCTTTTTTTTTGTGTAAATGAAGTAGTAGCTGCATTTTTGAGAAGGGACTTGTGTTCTTGCTGTAGCTCCAACAGGACTTCACTTAACTCTGGTATCAGTTTGAGCCGCATGAGAATCTGAACTTGTGATTCTATTTCTAGGTATCTAGTAGAAAAGGTGAGGCAATGTAGATCAATAAAAATTTTGATCTTGACCAGAATATATCATGTTCAAGTTACTCTTGTTCATTCAGGTTAAGTAATTTAAAAAAAAAAATTAAAAGTGGATCTACCTTTTGACCCAGCAATTGCACTTCTGGGTATCTATCCAAAGAAAGCTAAAACAAGAATTCGTAAAGATCTACGCGCCCTTATGTTCATGGCAGTACAATTTACAATACCCAAGATGTGGAAACAACTTAAATGCCCATCAACAGACGACTGGATAAAGAAATTACGATTCATGCATATAATAGAATCCTACCATTTGCAATGACATGGATGGACCTAGAGATGCTTATGCTGAGTGAAATAAGTCAGAGAAAGATAAATACCATATGATTTCATTTAGATGTGGAATCTAAGGAACAAAAAGAACAAACTAATCAAAATCAGACTCACAAATACAGTGGACAATTTGGTGATGGACAGAGGAGACGGAGGTTGAGGGGCTGGGAGAATGCGGTGAAGGGTTAAAGAAGTACAAATTAGTAGTTGATAAATGGTCACAGAGATGGGGAGCACAGCATAGGGAATGCAGTCAGCATTAATGTAATGGCCAGGTGGAGGGCCAGAGGAGAGAAAGAGCAATTAGGGGAATCATTTTATAAACTATATAAATGTCTAACAAATGTACTGCATACTTGAAACTAATTAAAATAACTAAATTTATTTAAAAAATACTATCCACGCCCCTTGCATGCAATCTTATTATCACCCTTAATACTGCTGCCAATTCAATTCATAAGAGGACTTCTCTTTGGTCTTAAATGTTATTTATTTCATTTACAAACATTTTTTGCTGTATACATAAAGAGTGGCTACAGCAACTAGAGTTATTGAGAATAATATCTTTATTTTAGATTATAATAATTTTTGCTCATTTGATATGCATTTTATTTCTGATCAATACAACCCAATCCTTCCTCACCTGCATGTCTTTTCAAATTTTGTGACTCCATAAAGAAAAAACAATTCATACTTAATTTTACTAAACATCTTCATGTTTCTCTACAGAAAGCTGTACATCAGGAACTTCCACGAACAGTGCACAAAAGAGTCTATCTTTCTGCATCTCCTTTTCTGATCCACACTTCTCATAAGTTATTACTTTAAAAAAATATGTAAAGTTATCTACTCATTCCTAGTAATTATCGTAAATAAATACAACACACATATACACACACACACAATCTCACATTTGGAATTCTTAACATTCTTTCTTCCAATAGCACTTTTCATTTTGTAATGCTGTTGAATTTGATTTATTGGAAACACTCATAAGAGCCTCAGGAATTGTTATATAATTGTATTTCATTAGCAGGTCAGCTCTCTTTAGATTTTGTGAATGCCAAAAAAGAAGCCTTTAGGCTTATTACTTTGGGAGTAATTTAACCAAAATTGGCTATCTTCTAGAAATGAGTGATGAATCATAGAGGTGATATAATTCTAAGTTTCACTAAGGTAAAACTGCATGCTTTTATATTTAGAAATAAATGAATCACTAAGAAAAAGAGAAATGATATTAAAATAAAAAAGACATCAAAACTAAATTGTCTTCCTCTTGTTTATTGATGGAGAAATTTGAACTATATTTTTCGTAAGTACTTTATAGATTACATTTAAGTTAAAAACAGGATTATACTAGAAGTGCATAAAAATTAACTTGATAGAGTTATTAAATGAATGCATTAGTAGATGAATACACGTTGTTCATGGCAGCGAAGAGGAACATAGTCATTCACTTCTAGCTGCTACCGCTTAATTTTTTTAGAATTCAAGCTCCTACGAGACATGACGGTTTTTTTGACTTCACTAGATAAACCTAATTTGCTTACAAAATTTCCTTCAAGTAGCTCAGCCATGTGATTTGTCTCAGAGGGCAGAAGGTTAGGAGGTGTGATCCAAGCAGGCTTTGATGTGCATTTGTATATTTGGACTTGGCCTTTGTGTCTTAGATCCTGCCATGAGATCGGCAGTCCCAGAAGCTGCCCAGAACAAAATGTGAAGCACAGCTGTGATGGCCAAGCCTGAGGCCTGAAGCAGAGCCACCCTGCTAAGCCCCTCCTAGATCAGCCACCTCCCGGCTGACTCCCAAACGCGTGAGTGGCCCCAGTTGAGATGACAGAGCTGCACCGGTGGCTCTGCAGAGGCGTAAGGAAGATGCCCTTACTGCCATGTGCCACTGCACTCCAGGGCCCTATGTCTGAAGCAAGAGCTGGTGACTGCAGTGTGCTGCAGAAGTCGGGGGTAGTTTTGGTTTCTAGGTGTACAGTGAGGTTTTTCATTATGCGATTCTTGATTTTTCTTCATCTCAGGAAAACATTCCTCTATTATGTCTTCAATTATTATTTCTAAGCTGTTACTTCTGTTCTCTTCTTAAGAAAACTCAAATGTACTTATGTTGAATTCTCATTCTCTATCTTTGCTATTTGTTGTCTCTATTGGTCTTTTATCTGAATTCTGAGTTGATTTCTTAAGTATGTCCTTAACAACATTCAGTTTTCTCTAAGCCAGTTTCAATGGAGTTTTGAATCCTCAGTTGTAGATTTTGTTTTATACATTTATTCTTTCCTTTTCTCAAGATGTTATCCAACATTTTATTTCTCACCTGTATTTTCCCTTCTTTGGACTGAGAACACGAACTTTTAGTTTTAGACTTCTTGTTTTCCAGAATAAATTCTTATTGATGCATCCTAATGGTCTCATGACCGCTACTGAATTCTTTCTTTTCAGATCATAAGCTAAACATGAGTTAATAATCAGCGCATCCCTAGTCAAATGTGTGATGTTTAATTCTTTATATGTACCTGCTACCCTAAGGAGGACAGTCCTAGTTTCTATTCATCTATTCTTTTTAGCCTGTGATATTCTTTATGTCCCAAATACAGAGCACACAGGGGGATAATTTAGCATTCTGTACAGCAGTTTTCAATACTAGTCTTTTAATAAAGCATTTAATGTGTTTCCCTAAAATTTGAACTTGTCAGCTATAGATGATCCGTCTTCTTGAAACATAGCAATTATTTAACAAATGTTGTTTTCAAATAAATGAAGAAATAAATGTAAATGAGTTTTCAACTTGACTTATGAACTAAACATTTTATTTCTTAAAGTTTCTTTGACTATTTAACAGTCAAGTCATTTCTTCCAGGAAAACTATGGTATTTTACCTACATCTATTATTGCAAATTTCTTGGGAACAGGCTAAAAATATCTCCATTTCTTATTTATTCTATTTCCTTAGTCCTTATCACATATAAGTTGGGGGGAAAAAATGTGTTTAACATAAAGGAGCATATTATACCTGAAGCTGTTTTATGAGAGTTCTGGTCAAAATGAAGTCTTTGAACTTCAAATCAGGATTCTGCTTTAGCTGTGTTATATATTCCTATTTAAAACGAGGTGTAGTAAAATACTTAAACTGAAAGTCTTAGCCAAGTGAAAATGTAGATATTATCAATTTCTCTCTAGATCTGGTCTTTACTCTTTCCAAACCCTGTTCCCTTCTGCAAGAAACTGATATGAAACAAAGAATGGAAGATTGAGGACAGATGAGCCTGAGGGAGAAATATGTGAACGAATCTTTAAAAATGGCCAGATTCTGAGTGATTTTTATGTTTCCTCAAATGAAACAGCTGGAGACGGGAAACCAAGGGGGAAAGCTTAATTAACTTGCTCAAAGCTACAGAATAGAATGTATTATAAATTCATACATGTGGAAAGAATACCTTTATCTTTGACTTAATATTGAAACGACCCAAAACCCTTCAGGGTGGAACAAATTGCAGTTGGGAAAACATATTTAGAATGTAAGAAAAATTAGGGCTAGAGTCAGGATCTAGGAATCAATATGAAGAGAACCTTGAACTCATTGAAAGAGACTTGGCCAGAAGGAGATGGAGATATTTGTGTCGGCATCATTCAAGGAAATGGCACAGCAACAGATACTGAAAAAAAAAAAAAAAAAGACCAGAGAGGAAGGATCTAGAAATTCACACATAGAGTGAATATCTGGAGCAGGAGCCACAGCACGAAGGACGGGGAAGAGGCTGCCGGACGCAGGAGGCAGAGGGCATGGAGATGTGAGCAACTCGGTTTAATTCTGGAGAACAAAGTACGGGGATTCTGTTAAAGAAAGGTGAACGAAACTTTCCATCCATGCTATTCATCTTAAGTGCTGAACTTTAACAGTACTTCTCAGAAGAAACTTTTCAAAAGAAAGAGCCAACCCTGAGGACAAGACGGGATCTTTGCGCTTAAATTCTTAAAAATTAGCATTTTTTTAAAAAGGGCATTTTCCAGCGAGAAATGCATGCTTCATCAGATTTTACCTTCTGAATAAAGCTCAAACTCTTTTAAAATATAATAACAATAATAATTGAAAAACATTTTTTCTTAATTGCCTTTGAAATGTCATGTTAGAATAAAAATGATTGTTAGATAAACTGTTATCTTATGCCATAAATCCTTTCTGTGAAAATCCAAAAACAAACTAATGATATAATTATAAATTTTATATTAATAATGGTGAATAATACTTTTATTCAATGTACCGACAGCTTACCATTTTGAATACAAGGAGTTTAACTATTATTGTGTTGTTTAATTCACTATTTAGTACAAGAGCTTTATTTCCATGGAGTTTGCTCTTTGAAGAATTTAATGATGGGAAGTATTTAATCATCTCAAAACAGTGTCATGTGGTATCTTGGACTGTGAATTATATGAATATTTATAAGATTCATAAATCACATTTCCTTCAAACCCTCACATTAACATTTTTAAATTAAGAACAAGGATGGAGTAGAAAATAATACATTGGAGAATTAAGTTCTAGAAAATTTAGAAGGAATTAGAAATGGAGGTACCAATGAAAATTTTTAAATGTGTATATCCTCAGAGAGAAGTGAGCAGCCTTCCATGGCTTTTCTGGGTGGAATTACACTGAAGTAGATTTTTTTTAAACCCTCTGGTTTCCACTGTGGATATTTTCTCCTTTGGGGAAATTATTGTTTTTTCCTTCTCTAGTCTCACACCTCTTCCAGCCTAGTCCTTAGACACCAACTATCTGGAAACCACCCATGTGCAATTGTTCCTCTTGTGCTCTGCAGCATGCCCAGGATACTTCATTTTATGGGCAGCTGGGCAAGATGCAGGGCAGAAATGACTGACAACGAGAGACCTCATGTCCCGACTAAAACTCAGTTCCCAGAATAGCCTGACGTGTGTCCATGTTAGCTTAATCTTGTTCACCAGGGCTTGGCTTGGCACTAAGAACCCTGGTGAATGTTTTGACTAAGCTCCACCTGATGAATACTCTTTTAATGTGTCTTCATTCAATCAGTGAACCTCTTTTTATTTATTTATTTTTTGTTTAAGTATAGTTGGTATACAATATTAGTTTCAGGTGTACATTTTTATACTTTACAATGCAACCACCACACTAAGTCTAGTGACCATCTGTCACCACACAAACTTATCACAATGTTCATAACCGTATCCACCCCCCTTTTCACCCATCCCTCACCCTCATCCCCTCTGGAAACCATCACCTTGGTCTCTGTTATTCTTGAGGAAAGAAAAATAGGTGGGTTTGTGAACCAAGGGAAGGAAGGTATGTTTATTATTTGAAAAAATTCAGAGATTTGAGCTCAATATGAGATTATTATTTAAACCCTATAAATAGAATCATGGAAAAGAAAAAGAAAGCCAAATGAATATCTCAACGTTGTCCAGCAGGGTAAAGACTCTTTGGCAGATATAAATATCTAGAGAAAGTGCTGATGGGAAGAAGGACAGGCGGCGCAGGTTTATTAACCCGCAGTCACTGCGCTGTCTGCCCGGCTGTCCTTAACGACCAGCAGGTGGACCTGGCGTCTCCCTCAGAGTCCGTCCAGGAGGTGGCGGGTTTGGAGGTCTGACAAACTGCCTTCAACAATAATAGCTGAACTTTATTATTCCCAATGGGTTTCCTAGGAGATTTTCTGTGAGGATAGTTTTTCACGACTATTTTTTTTTTTAATAATAAAATAATAAAATTAAGAACCTTTTCCTCATTTCCATTCTTTTTTCTTTTCCTGTTATAAAATTACAGTATTTTATAGTTTTTAATCTTTTTGACAGATACAAATAATAATATTTTGTTGTATTTCCTTTTAAGTTCCATTGATTTATAATTCTACTTTTTCACTTCTTGCATTTATATATTGATTACCCTTTCATTCATTCACGCATTGATTCTTGTACTGGTAATGTATTATTTTGATAATTATATCTTTAAAATAAGCAGCCTTTCAAAGAAAAGGAGCACTGTCGCATATCTGCATGTGAATTAGTACAACTGCCGAGATCATTTAAAACATAGGTATGTGTAAATATATACATGCGAAGATTGTATATATGTATATACATACATATATGTATATAAGTATATGAATACACATCTACATACACACACACTCCATTACTGATTTGTCTTAAATTTTAATGAGATTTCATATCATAAAATTAATTTTAATGTGGACATACCATGCGTTTAATTAATATAATTAAAATGTTGATATCTAAGTGTCAGAACACATTTGTTAGGCTGATTTATTTGCTGTTCTAAATTAATGATATAGCTACGCCAAGACTAATCAATTGCTGTGTACTGGCATAATGACTCTTAGATGCGTTTTATGATATAAATGCATTTTTTCCTTGCTTCCTCCCCACAGCATCCAGAGTAACCCTGTTAAAAAGTAATTATAACACCCATTAGGACAGCTACTATTAAAACAAATGAAACAAAACAAAACCAAAAAAAGTCATAAAACCAAAAAATAATAAAGGTTGGTGACAATTGAAAAATGATAACACTGTGCCCTGTTGAGAGGAATGCAAAATGGTGCAGCCACAGCAAATAGAGTGTGGCAGTTCATCAAAAAAAAAAAAAAAAAAAAAAAAAAAAATTAACAACAGAATTACTTTATGATTCAAAGATTCCATTTCTGGATATATATCCAAAATAAAAAGCTGAGTCTTAAAGACATCTGTAAACCCATGTTTGTAGAACTATTATTAGCCAAAAGGTAAAAGCACCCCAAATGTCTATCAATGAAGGAATAAATAAACAAAATGTGGAATAAACAAATGTGAAAGAAGGCAATCACGAATCGACAAACATTGTCTGGTTCCACTTACAAGAATTACCTAGGGTAGTCGTACTCAAAGAAACAGAAAGTGAAATATGGGTTCTCAGGAGTGGGCAGAGATGGGGAAAATGAGGAGTCTCCAATCTTTCTGGCACCAGAGACTGGTGCTCCTATGACAGTCCGATGCCTGATGATGATCTGAGGTGGAGCAGAGGCAGTGATGCTACCACTGAGGAGCCGATGCATGTACAGTTGAAGCTTCGTTTGCTCTCCTGCTGCTGTGTGGCCCGGTTCCTAACAGGCCACAGACCTGACTGGTCCATGGCCTGGGGGTTGGGGACCCCCGCTTTAATAGATAAAGAGTTTCAGTTTTGTAAGATGCAAAAGTTCTGGAGATTGGTTGTACACAATATGAATATACTTAATACTACCGAACTGTACATTTAAAAATGATTTTTGGTATTTTATTTTTTTGTTTTTTATGCTTACAGCACCTGGTCTTCCTAGGTGGTCTCTAATCCAAGTACTAACCAGGCCTAACTCTGCTGAGCTTCTGAGATCAGACTAGATTGGGCTTGTTCAGGGTGGCATGGCCGTAGACTAAGTTGGTAATTTTTATGTGTGTATTTTAAACACAATCAAATTTTTTTAAAAAAATTAGAATCCAAATAACTAGAAATACTATAGCAGTCCTCACATAAATCCTTATTCTTCTTTAAAAAACAAACAAACAAACAAAAACAAATAAACAACTCCCCCCCCCCCCCCCCAAAAAAAAAAAACCCACCAAAGTTATTCAGGAACTCAGCAAACCGGGGTGGGGATTGGGAGTCAACAACAATCTTCAACTGGGAATCAGCAATTATAGAGAATGGTGGAATACCAATATATTAGACTTGTTAAATGTTTAGATATCATACATTGACATTTTCCTGATGTACCTAGCTGCAAGGGAAATTAAGATTTGTGTTTATTCTAAGAAACCATATGCCAAACAAAAAGTTGAAAGAATAGAGGAAGAGATATTGGGTGGTAGCTAGCGGTCAGCGCCAGTGACATATTATATTGAAGAGGAGGGCTTACCTTTTGTCTGAGTATGTCATTCCTATAAAAATTCTATCTCCGTGATCATCACCCTCTACTCCAAAGTGATGTATCCTATTACAAAAACGCATAAATTGGTGATTGTTTGCTATCCGATATGCTTCTTTATTAGACTATTCATACTATATCATCTACTATTTGGGAAAGAATTTTCTTATTTTATTCAGTAAGTTTGTATCTTACCAATAAATATAGATGTATATTTATAACTTTTAAAAAATGATTCTATATTTAAATAGAATTCACATTTAGTTTTAGAATTTGTACTTCTTCATACAATCGTTGTAAAAAAAATTTTTTAATATTTGCTGGCACGTTTCCAAGCCGAGTTATTACACGCCTTTCATTTCATACTCATTTTCCATCTCAAAGCTGTAAACCAAAGTGAATGGTACTTGAATCATTCTAGGCCCAGAGATTGTTTTAAATGCATGATGACAGCCTAGACATTAGCAGGCCAATAACAGATTTCTTAAGTACCCTGGACAAGCATTATACTATAGGTTGTGTACTGTCTTAGCAACGATGGTTGTTTTGTGTTCATTCAATTTAAAACTCTGAAGATTGGAAAAAATGGATTCGCTTCAAATGCAGCCTAAAAGAAATAAGGCTTTTCAAAATATGTTTAGTAAAAATTGTCATTTTTCACAAAGGAAGAAAATGTATCTACCCTGAGTATATGAAAAGTAGGGAACGACTAACAAAAGAAGAAATATGTAAAGATTTTTTTTTAAAAAAACTTTCAATTATGTTTAATTTTGTGGCCTTATATATATATTTTTTCCTGTTTCACCACCTACAGAACAAAAATTTGAAGAGTTATCTATTATAATGAGCTCTTTATATTTACAGCCAACATATGATAATTAACTCCTGGTTTTAATTTCCCATGGCAGTAGTACAGTGAGAAGATGAGTATTTGTTTTCACAATAAATCCAAGTTAAACAGGATTCAGAATACTATCATTAAAAATGACATTAAAATATTACATTGTGTTCAATATATCTTTCGAGTTAGGATATCATCTATAAAATTAGAACATTATCATATCTTATGCTATAAATGTTAACTGTCATGCTCCACCCTCTTAAAAATGTGATTTAGCTCCATATGAAAACATGCCCGAGAAGTCTGATGATACAGAGGAAACCTCTTCGGAAACACATAAAGGCATATATGGTGCCCCATTCTTTTTTTTTAAATTAAGTGTATTGGGGTGACATTGAACAATAAAAATATATGCAATTCTATAATACATCATCTCTATATTGTGTCGTGTGTTCACCGCACAGTCAAGTGTCCTTCTGTCATTAGATGTTTGACGCCCTTTACCGTTGTCTGCCTCACCCCACCCCTCTCTTGTAACCACCATACTGTAGTCTGTGTCTGTAGTTCTTGTTTATTTGTCTTATTTATCGTTTGTCGCTTTCAGTTTTATATCTCACATGAGCGAAAGCACATGGCTCTTCACTTTTTCTGTATGACTTACTTCACTTAGCACGGTATTCCCAAAATCCATTCGTGTTATCTCAGTGGCCATTCTTTATTCTCTAAAAAGCATAAAATATATTAGAAGAGCTGTTTTGGCAACAAAAGTAAAATACTGTTGTATAAAGTTATAATATTACTTACAAAAATTAACTTATAATCCAAAATTTTATCCATTTGTATATAGCTTCATATAAAAACAATCCCATGACAATCCATAAAACAAAACCACCTATGCAAACAAAAATGAAGATATACAGATTATCCTTTGTTGCCCTGCCCTCCCATTCCCAGACCTTTAAAAATCATAAGGTCATTACAACAAACACTTTGGACATCAATATTATGGCATATAGTAAATATACTACTTTATAATTTAAGAATATGACAATTCTCTACACATACACATACACACTCAGAGAATATCTTGCATACGCAAACAAAGAAACATAGAGGTATTACAAAAACGAAAGCAAAATCCCAAAGAGGAAAATAATTGACAACCTAGACTATAGTCATATAGTATAATGCTATAAATCTCAGATAAAAGTGAACTAAATTTAATCTCATGAACACTTGATTTAAAAAAAGTATATTGTAAAAATACAATGAAATCATTGATATAAAGTGTAAAAACAAGTAAATAAAAAAAAAATAGAAACAGTTTCACTTATCTCTTGCTTTGTAACAAACCATCCTAAAACTTATTGACCAAAAACAACAATAATTTACCTACATAATTCTCATTTTATTTTACATAGATGGTTCTGGTTATAATCATGTAATTTGCTTTCTTTACAACCAATAAATTTCAGGCCTGAAATAAGCATGGAATTTTGAATAGAACTGTAAGTTTTCTTTTGTTGTTTTTTAAAAATCTGAAACAGTGTTAGAAATAAATATTCATTATATTATTTTTATAGTTTATATATACTCATTTCAGAATAAAAAAGAATTAAAATCTGGCTAAAATATTAGTTAATTAAAGATCTATTTACATTTCAATAAGGGTCACTTAGAGACCAAAATTTTCACAGATAATGTAATAAAATCATAAGGGTATGAAGCAGTTTTCTTATTTAAAAAAATTTTTTTATAGGCACCATGCTGTACATTAGATCCCTAGAAATTATCAATCTTATAACTGGAACTTTGTGCTCTTTGACCAAAATCTTCCCTTTTCTCCCAATCCTCAGCTCCTGGCAACCAACATACTATTTATCTGTTTGTATGACTTGGGTGTTTTGGGATTCCATGTATAAGTGAGATAATACAGGATTTGTCTTTCTCCATCTGGCGTATTTCATCCAGCATAATGCTTTCAAGGGCTATCCACATGTAGCAAATGACAGAATTTCCTTCTTTTTTATGGTTAAATAATATTTATATATATAATATTTTTTATCCATTTATCTTTCAATTCACACTTAGGTCGTTTCCATGTCTTGGCCAGTTGAACAATTCTGCAGAGAACACGGAGTGCAGATATCTCTTCAATATGATGATTTAATTTTCTTCTGATATATAATCAGGAGTGGGATTGCTGGATTATGCAGTAGTTTTATTTTTAATTGTTTGAGAAACCTCTATATAATTTTCCAAAATTGTACATTCCCACTGACAATATACCAGGGAGACTTTTTCTCCAAATTCTAACCAACACATGTTGTAGCCTATCTTTTTAAAAAAAGATTTTATTTTAAAAGTAGGCTTTATTACTATTTAGGTCTGGCAAGTTCGACAGATCAGGAGATGACTGTCATTGAAAAGACAGAGTTATACTCACACATCCCAAGCAACGGGTACATGCTATGCCATAGGGGGGCCACGTGGGAAGCAGGCGCCAATCCAGATGCAGAGAGAGTAAGGGAAAGGTGATGACTTACTGTTCAAGAATCTTCTAGAAACCAACTACTTTCTTTTCTACCCAGACACTGACCTGTCATCACCAGGAATCCTTGCCCTGTACACAAGACTCTACCTCCTACAGCTGGGGGCTGGGTCAGCAACGAGAGCCCATAAATGTTAACGGAGGAACTGGAATAGGTTCTTGCTCAGGTATTATTTTGAGATGCTCTGAAACACACCAGCACTCTTCCTGATTTGGATTCAAAATTTCTTTTTTATTTTTAGCATTCCCTAAACCCCCACCCCCTAATTTTGATATTTTCTTTAGAGAAGCAGTTTCATGGAATACTTTTCCTGACCTTGCCTTCAATATCCGTGTGAATCACAGGGTTGTAGCATTCAGCAGTTTGATTTAGCATTGCCTTTGCCGTTTGTTAATTCGGCTTGGGTTCATCTGGCCCCTGGGATTTAGTTCCTACTTTTATAATGAGAAATAAAACAACTTTGGACTGCTGAGTCATAACTCTTAAATTTATTAACAAACTCCATGGAATCCTAGTGTTCACTTACAATAAGAATTTCTTTAAAAACGTAACTTTCATTTTTTTTTTTTTTGAGCCCAGGTGAAATATTAATATGTGTGATGAATTTTTCAGAGAAGTTTGAAACTAAAATTGGTGAAGCTGCAAAACTCATTTTGGGTGTTGCAAGCAGTTTGTGTGTTTTAGGATGGAAACAAGAATTTATGTATAGAATTGGTCCTCAGTTTCTTCTGGGTGATGACACTCTGGTGACTTTTTTAAATTATTCAGATGTAAAAACGCACTTATCCATTATTTTGGAAATATGTAGAGGCAGTAAAATAATTTGACTGCGGGTGTTTCAGAATGGGATGCAAAGGAATCTGTCAGGTAGTCAAACTGTGTATCTCCAACAGGACAGACTTCACTGAGTACCTGCCATGGTGGGATGGTCTGGAAAGGTGCCTACTTGGCTAGGTTGACCTGTTCTCCCCAGTATTCCCTTTGCTTGCATGTTCCCTTGTAGTTTGAGCAAGCCACAAGGGATATTCCATCCTGAGAATTGACCCTGCCCTCCATTGGCTGGGCCTTTCTTGCTGAACAGCCGCTGTCTTGAGAAACCTCAGAATGCTATCTGTGTGAAAACAAGGCTCATCAACTGGAAGGTGATACATTATCCCCATAGCCCATCTTTTTGATAATAGCTATTCTAACATGTGTAGGGTCATAGCTCATTGTAGTTATTATTTATGTTTTCCTTATAATTAGGGATGTGCATCTTTTCATGTACCTGTTGGGCATTTTGTATGTCTTCTTTGGAAATATGCCCATTTTTAGTTGGATTTTTTCCTGCTATTGAATTATGTAAATTCTTTATGTATTTGGGATATTAACCTCTTATCAAATATTTGATTTGCAAATATTTTAAACTTTGTTGTTCCCAATCAAGGAGATTATAAACAAAGCTACTATAATCTGTATATGGCTATTTATGTGAAACATGTGTCATTTCTCTAAGGTGAATACATAAGACTATGACAGCTGTGTTCTATGATAAGTGTCTATTTAGCTTTATAAGACACTGCCAAACTGTTCCAAAGTGACTATAACATGTATTCACATCAACAATGAATGGCAGTTCCAATTGATCTATGTCTTTTTCAACACTTGCTATTATCAAATTTAAAAAATTTTTAATTATACCTATTCTAATGTGTGTGATTGCATAACATTAGGATTTTAATTTGTATTTCCCTAGTTACTAATGATGTGGGAGAATCAGTGTATAGAAGACAGTTGTGAGATTATTACAATCCTAAAGATGGGTTGCACTTATTTGTTATGACAAGGTCAAAGGCATGACCATAGAAGTGAATGACAGAGGTGATATGGAGGACATGTCCATTGGTGGAGACATAAAACAATAGGTCAGGAGTATTAGAAGTTATCTGAAAAATAGACATTGAAACCATTTTAAGACTAAGACAATAGTTGTGCTGGAAAGAGCAACAGTGATCCGAGAGTTAAAAATCTTCAAGGAGTGAAGTCGGGTGGTAAGTGGTATAGTCTGCTGACACAAGACAGAAAAATCAGTGTTTTTAGAAGTGAAAGGAAAATGATCAATAAGAGGCAATGAGTAGCAAAGAGGACAACGATCTTACCTCCAGATCCCACCTGCCCATCTCTAGGCATGAGATGTAAGGAATCTGAGAAAGAAAACAGCCACCACTTGAGCGAGGTTAACATGAAAACTGAATACTCATGCACACGTGCACACGTGCATGTGCGCGCGCGCACACACACACACACACACACACACACCCCTGACCATATTCTTAGCCACAGAACGTCTCAATGAATTTCAGTAAACTCAAAATATCAAGCCATGCAATGAAATAAAACCGGAAGATAATACAATCAAAGCTAGCTTCACGTTTCCCATATATTTAGAAACTAGAATCATATTTTAAATTGAGGGTTAGATAAGAAATTATTATAATTATGTAATATATAGATCCGAACTAAGTCAAATCATCATGTTTAAAAGCAGGTGATGTGGAACAAAAGTTATATTTAGAAGAAAATATATACCTATAAATGTATGTATTAAAAAATAAGAATAGAGAACTACTTTCTAAACACACAAGTGCCCTGTTAGACCCTTTATGCTTCTTCCAAAAATCTCACATTATAACTATTCAGCCTATTTAAAAAAGAAATCCTCAGGTTCACAAGGACTTTAGTAACTCAGTTGTAAAGCTACTGAGAGACAAAGCCTGGGTTTGATTTTATACATATTTTATAACCTGCCACTCATATGCAGGGGGAGATTGTAATCCTGCGTTGAATTGACTTACTAATACTTCTTTCCACCAAACTATAGTTCTTTTTCTCTGAGAATAACTTGATCTCAATCCTAAAATCCAGCCAGAAGATGGGTCAATGCCTCAGTATTCAGCCGTGGATTCTAAAGGCTTATAAATATACATGTGTTATATATGTGTTATATATGTGTGTGTCTGTGTACAAATATATGTTCCCAGTACAAAGTCTTTGTGCCAAAACTCAAAATGCCACAGTTTGGAGTAAGGAAATGTTGATTGATTGAAAAGGTGCCAACAGAACGTGGGAGACCTAGGGATTCCTTATATCCACCTCACCAAAGTACAGAACTCAGTCTTTTATGTCAAGAGAAGGGGAAATGGGACGACTCCAGTGCACCGGAAATTCTCCAATGATTAGCATGTTTATGTGCAAGACAGAGAAGGCGCTGTTAGCCTGACAGCCCAGGTAACAAGCGGGCTCGAACAAGGTGGAGTCCGAGAGGCCTGAGCGTTTAGCTCTGCTGCTGATGTGTGCGTAGATCCCACCGTAGTTTTCCTCTCCATTCTCCCTGCCTCACACGCCGCTGTGGTGGGCAGTGGAAGATTCCAATCGAATTGGATATCTTTGGCTGGCTTAAGGTTGAAAAGCCTACACAATGCCTGAAAGTCCTTCAGAGAAAATAGAACTTCGTTTCTGACCGTTATACGCTGTCGTCGCCTGAGAGTTCAAGTTTCTCGGTGTCCTGTTGGCTAGAATATTACACAACCTGGCATAATTTACCACTTTCCTGTCTACTCTGTGTGTTTTTGCTGCTTCTTTGGTTGCTGTGTTCTCTGACGAGCACGCCGGGTTTCATAACGTATTTTATTTTCAGAGAAACAATATTTTTATGGTTTTAAATCATTACTTGGTAAGGAAGAACTTAATGCTTGTTCCATTAAAGGATAAATGCATTTGGCTCAGAAAACTTAATTTTCTTTTATTTTCCTTCTCTACCAAACTCTGTAATTAGGAAATGCGTTTTTTTCCAACCACCTTATTTTCCTCTCTTGCTGTCTTGGAACCTACTAAGAGGTAAAAAGCAAAACGAAAACAATGACGGCAAAATCATTTAAATAAGAAAGAAATAGGACAGGTTTAGAATTTGCTTATCAAAAGTTTAGAGGCTTAAAACAGGGCCGCTTTCTTCTTTGATGTATTTCAATTGGTATTAGCGTTTAAGCTATATCAAGTAAAGCAATGCATTTGTACCATTACATTTCTATTCGAGTAGCAAATAAACATGACTTTCTTTGTGAAAAAAACATGCATATTTCAGAACTACAGATGTTTACAATGAAATAATTAAACCAAAATTAATAAAGGCTGAGAATTACTTGAATGTTAAAAGCTGTGTGTAAAAAAGTATTAAAAACTCAAATGTTTTTAAACTTTAAATCTAATGTAATTTACTAAACTTATTGCAATCATCATTTCACAATATATACCTATACCAAATCATTGTTATATACCTAAAACAAATACAGTATTATGTGTCAATTATATTTCAATTAAAAATTACAAATGCATTTTTAAAATTATGAAATGATTAATGATTAATCATTTTGATTAATCGGCACCTGTAACATGCAGGGCTCATAATGAGTAAGAGGTGGATATTTCACTTGCATTTTCATGTGGATTTGATTATGCACTTTTGAGTTGTTTTTCTTCAGAACAATTTTCAAGACAAGTATTTTAAGGATGCTAGTTTTGAAAATGATAGTTGATAAACATTATGATTTCTACTTTAGTTATTTAGAAGCTTTTCTTCTTCCTAATTACCTAGTTTTTTTCAACTGTTTAAATAGATAAAAATGCAAATGTAACAGTTTAAAAATTTTGAAAAAGTAGCAAGTTAACAATGTTTCTTTCTACTTATGAATATCAGTCCCCCAATTCCTTTCCCTAGAGTCAATAACTAATTTGCTTTTAAGGGAGATCATTCTAGAGACAGATAGAAATACCCTTTTGATAGTGTACTTCTCTGTGTGTTACTTTTTCACTTAATAAAATAACTTGAAGATCATTTCACATTAATTGAAAGAGTGACTACTTATTTCTTAGATATGATTCAAATTAAGTATGTACCTTATTTAACCAGTCCATATTGCTTTTTGCTTCAAATCATTTTAATTACAAAATGCTACCAATGATTATATACATTAGTAAATATACATTTTTACATATATGTGAACTATGTAAATATGTCTTAAGTGTTACTGATTGTATTCTAGGAGGACCAATGAGTGACAATAAGGTGTATCAACAATTTGAGATAACGTAATTGCTGATTTGCCGTATATATATGTGTGAATGTGTGTGTCTTATTACATATAACATTTATAATACATATGGGTGTGTGTATATAATCAGAAAATGTATATATGTATGTCTATAACCAATACATTATGTGCATATACATTTAAGTATGTTATATACATATAATTAATATATATATCATATTCTCATGCTTAGAAAATGTGTAATACATATAAAATAGGCAATGTATCATATACATACATATGATATGAACATATATTTATAAAATACAATCAGAAATATATAAATTAATATATATACCACTATGTATATGTGATACATATATAAGGATACATCTGTCCATATGTATGTAGAAAGAGAGAAAAATTGAGAGAGAGAGACAAAATTTTCAGAGTGTAAGTTTTGGCATTTATAGATGTTCTAACACTAAAACATAAATAGTTAAATTCAAAAAACGGAGATTTATATGGAACTTGCCTAAATACTTGGTTTGGTAGGCTGTGACTACATAATTGGGCAATATATTAGCACTGGCTTTTAAATCTTATCTCAATTCTTAAATTATATTGTAGGATTACGGTAAGCTTTCTGAAAGTCAGTTTATCCATATGTTATACAGGAAATTATTTGGCCTTTCTTAAGAATATTAAGAAAAATTTAATGAAATGAGATTGGTAGAACATTTTTAAAACATTGTTTTAAAATCTTCAGTCTTAGGCCATAACATATCAGAATCATCTTAAACTACTTATTAACAATCTTTCAACCAGGATAAAAACAAAATAGGTTTCCTTAGATGAGTTTTCTCCTGTCCTGCTATTGTTGACCTACTTATCAAAATGAAGATGTGTTTTAATATTTTCAGGTAAAGAATGATTGAGTTACTATTTTATAACATTGGATATAATGACTATTTCTAGTCTAAATTACATTATATGCCCTATACTTATCACTAGGCTTTACATTATTTCAACATCAGAGAAGAGATTATTTATATTTTGATAGCAATATTTTAACATAACTTTTCTTTTGAATTAGACAATTTCTCACTCTGAAACTTGTAAAAATAAGAAGTTGACATTCTATGATTTGAATTCTCATATTTATGGCTCTTTTGCTATTATCTATTTCCTTGCTCTGACATTCAGCAGAGATAAAATTATCAATCTTTTCTCTGGGATAGTCTGCATTTCATCTGTATTTATCTGTGCCTTACATGATTCATTACACAAACCTAAAATGGCTTCCTAATTGTCAGTATGTATGAAAGAGAAAGATTCTATTGGACTTTTTTGATCTGTTGAAAGCTTTCCTTCTCTTCCTTTTTCTTCCTTCCTTCTTTTCTTTCATTTTTTTTCTTTCTTTTTCTTTTTCTTTTTCTTTTTTTTTGGCAGTGGATAAAAAGTTGTAAGGAAAACACACAAAAATAATTTCACTTTGTTTTTGAGATGAAAAAGACAGCAATTTTGAAAATTCTTGAATAAATTCTGTAATGGATTTGTCTGTGATTAGCTTTAGAAACTGTTTAGATGAGCTTTAGAAAGCTTTAGAAGCAAGAAAAACAAAACAAAAACCAGCACCAAAAATGAAATCTTTGTCATCAACTACTTCAAATTTATATCTAAACCATCAAAGTGAATCACATTTCTATCTTTTTTTAAATAGCTAAAAGAAATTTTTAGCAACTTGAAATTTATTAATTTTGAAAGTCAATTACTCTTTTATTGCTATTCTATCTTGAAAAAAATCGAAGAAAAATAAAATTTTCATCTCTTTTAACATTATGAAACCTCTAGAGATATCTTAAAAAAAAATAGGGGTAGTATTTACTAAAAGACTAATAAGTAAACATGTTTTCAAAACAAATAATAAATGTCGGTGCATAATGTGAATTAATAATTTGTATTTAAAATTGAAAAGAAATCTTATAATATTTGAGTGCTATGTTACTATAAAATTAGTGCTTGTAAATAATTGCATATTCATATACCTTCAGTATACCAAATACAATATTTCTTTTATATTTTTTCATAATTTTAAAGTAAGTAGTCTTTATAAATATTAACATTATGATTACATATTCATAGTTTTTAAAAATATGCATTCAAATGAATTTCAGAAAAAACAATCTAAAGTAAAAAATATTTTCTAAATGCAATAATCATTATTTGAAGTAACTTTAACTCTATTTTTATTAGTGAAATTATTAGACTTAAGAGGGGTAGGTATACAGTAAAAGCTTCCAGTTATGACATGTTTTTTGAGTCCAGAGGAAAAGAATCTCCATTTCCTTTCTATGTGCAGGGCATTGGGCAAATATTTTGTGGAAGGGGCTTTTTTATATAAACAATTTGATGTAAAAATGTATATAAAGTTCATGGCTCCATGTAAGATTCAACAGTTTATCCTTAAAGATTAGAAAAATGGGGAAGAGGTACTTACCTAATTGTTTATTTTTCAGTAAGTATACATGGAGACTCTTCATAGGCTCCAGCTTTCACCTCTTCCTGTTCATTTTTAGAAACCAGTCCTTCCCTCTTTACTTGACATGAACCATTCTTGGCTAGTTTCACTATATCTTTCATCATGAATAATAGGTAATGATGCTGACATAACTGGCAATGTCATGGTTCTTTGGTACCCATTCGTATCAAAACAACATAGATGTTGTTGCCTCTGAAGTTTCCTAATACGATTTATCTAATGCTGCGTATGTTATTCTTTAATTCACTGCCTCATGCACATGAAACCCATAAATGTTGAATGCCAACGACTGTCTCTCAAAGGTAAACTCTGTTTCAATGATGATGATCAAAAATCCAAGTCTCAATTAAAGTCTAGAGAAAAATGTGAATGAAATTTATTTTCTGGTCATGGTGAATTTACCATTTGGAATTTCATAGATTTCATAGCATAAACATACAACAAAACATCTCCCAATCCTGTCTTGTCTTGAACTTATTAGATATTATCACTGCATTTCTAGAATGCAGTCTTTTTCATTGTTGTCTTTACTCTTGCCTCCTATGTGCCACTACCATTTGGATATGTAAGGAACCCATGGGCAGAGCAGGAAGATCAGTCCTATTCATGCACAAAATACCTGTTTCTTAGGCATTGCTTGATACTGACCTGGGAGAGTATAGCATCACCAAGCCAGTCAGAGGCAAGAAAGGACATTGATTAGAAAGGATATTAGCTTTGTGGAGCAAAGGTCTTTAAAGCTCTTGTAAGTGATAGGCACAGCCACCTCTAGAGGTTGTGACCAGTGTAGAGCTTGCAGAAGTAATGAGGTGACTACCTTGATTGCCAGCAAGTGGTGATGTATAGGATAAGAGATACCTGCTGCCATCCCATTTGCTCCCAGGTTCTTTGGACTGAAGCCTCTACTACAATCAAACTCAATTGAGCAAGAGCTGACTCATAGATCTGCACAGGAGGCTCAAGTCTAAGAATTTGGCAGTGGGGTTCTAGTATCCCAGACACCCAGATTATCCTGTGTCCAATGTGAGTATGTCAGCATCATTCTGGTGGCCCAAACTCCCATTTAAGAGAAAGAATATCAAACCAACTAGTAGGAGTGATCCAAGCTGCCCTCCTAGAACCAAGGCCAGTAAAAGGAACTCAAAATAGTCCCACTGGCACAAATTCTGAAGCTCCTTGGTGCAAACTGTCAAACCTGTACATGTGGGTAGAGATTTAGAGAATTCTACAAAGAGGAGACATGAAGACCTGGACCCCAAGAGTCCCTGCCTGGGATGGTGTTAGAATGCCCATACAGGCCTGTCCAGCTGATACAGCAGTCCTGGCTGATCCTTGGCACTAGATGGGGGAAGTATAAGAGTATTTGGAGTAAGATACTCCAAAATGTTAGGCCCCCTGAGGCATGGGTCTAAGGCAGGGATGCTCCATATCTAAGTCTAAAGTGGTATTGTCCTCAATAGTACAACTCAGGACACAGAAGGAAAGAAGGAAAGATTTAAGGAAGGAGGGCTTAGTTGTTATATGACAAATAATACCTAAGAAAAAAATTGAATGGCATGGCTATAGATCTTTCCCAGATAGATCCTTCCAATAATCTTAAGATTCTTAGGTGCTCTCTAGTTTAATCAAGAAAAACAATGCAATTCTATAATTTATAAATCAAAATTCCAGTTGGGTTTTTTGACTCAGCCAACCTATAATAAATTGTAAAGCGATAGAATAAACGTCCATAAATAGCTAAGTAAATTTTAATAAATAGAGATAGGGGTAACTTATCTCAGTAACAACATTCTAGAAAGTCATAGTAGTGTAAGCAGAAAAATATTATCACAATACACAGACACAAAAAAAGACTAATATGCACATAAGAGCATGTACAAACACCCAATCCCACAATATATAAAAAATAGTATCACAATTAATTGGAAAAATTCAGATTGTAAAACTCAGAAACTAGCTCACTTTATGTAAAACAATAAGATGACTCCAACCAAAATCTGGACTCAAGATAGATGGAAGAATTGAATGTGAAAAGAATTAAAGCATACAACGTAAAAAAAATGTAAAAGACTATCTTTATCATCTGGGAATGTCAGAGGACTTATAAAACAAAACTAAGAAATCACAAAACATAACTTAAAAGATTGATGAGTTTGAGCACACAGCATTAAAGATTTCTATTCAATAAAGAATGCCATGGGCGAGGCTAAAAGAGACATGACAGATAGGTATAGGTCCAGATGTACAATGAACTCTAGCAAATCATCAAGAAAAAGTTAGCGACATTGATAGAAAATCAGGCAATTTAAGAAAGAGAAAACATTGAAGGCTAATGATCCTGTAAAGAGATGCTTAAACTCATTCGAAGTCAGGCGCGCAAATTAAAGCAACGCAACACTATCATTTGACATTGATTTGCAGGTGAGGAAACTGATAACTTTTCCAATTAACTGCTATTCAAAGTTCAGCTTCCATTTGCTCTTTTGTATTGCATTTTTTCTGACTCCTTTGTCACAGGAAGTATAAATACATTTGTTATGATTAGCATATTAACACCTTTGCAAATTAATACTTATCCTTTGCCTCTTCTTATGAAATTGGTAAAAGTAGCTAATGGCCACACAAGTCCTTGAGATGATAACTGGTCTGGCTACGCCCTTTGAGAACTACCCTAATTTTCTCTGTTATCTGTTTTTACCCTGTGTTTTATGCACGTTGACACTTTTAGATTTCCTCCTAAATAACTAATTCGCCAACTATTTCTAGCTTGATCACAGTAGAATCAAGCAATTCTGCTCAATTCTTGGTTAGTCAATGAATTAATTTTCTATCCATAATTATTATCGAATATAATAAGTATATCTGATATGTTTAGTCTGATTGCTTTTAGTGATCTGTAGGTTACAAGGTTACTGATTTGGAAAATCCACCAATTGACAAAATAAATTGTAATCAAGGAATGAGTAGAGAGGAGGTGTTTATTTAGTATTTTTTTCTCAAAGCAAATGAATGATTATGTTATAAACCTCTTAATATGAGGCAGTTTTAATAGTAGGAAATAATAAATGTCAACTATGATTTACTTGAAACCTTTATTTAAACCCGACTTCAGAATGATCATGAGACACTTTCTTCACCATGGCTAAGAATGGAACAATTATTGAAAGGGAATGAATTCAAATTAAATCCCCCTGAAGAAAACAACAAACAGATAAACAGTTAAAAATTATGAGGTGCATTTATTTCCCAGGTGAGCCAAAGTAATTAGATAGATCCTTCCTCAGATGCCTATAGGAAATAACAAATCATCCAAATGATTTCTTGTTTGGAAAGCACGCTCTTTTTTTTTTTTTCACACTCTATTTCAGAAATTCACATTTTCTGATTTTTTTTGGTAAAATTTTCAGTCACATTGAACAAACTGTTCTCAACTGTGAGCAGAAAGGCTCTCCAGCTACAAGTAACACACTCAAACACTGTTTCTGCTGGAATGACATTGTTCAGTTAAACTGTAATAAAAATAAGTAATGAAGGAGGTGCTACCCAAAGGAGATCAAATACCAGGAATGCAAAGCATCGTCAGCAGTTTCTTTTATAGTCCAATGGCCAGTTTTCTTTACAGTCCTTGGACACATTTATTAGGAAGTGAACTATTTGTTTCCATTTTATTTTCCCCATAAGAGAATTCTCTCTGTGGATTTTTTAAGAGCAGATAATGTACATGAACCACAAGTATATTAATTTCTTTTACACTAAGCATTGTTCTTCGTTTCTATTTTTGTCTTCCACCTTTTTCTGCCTTCTTTGATTTTAATTGAGTTCTTTATATGATTTTCCTTTCTAAGCATATCAATTGTATTTATGTTTCAATTTTATTTTAGTGGTTGCCCAATTCGTAACATACATTTACAACTAATAGAAATCCATTTTAAATAACACTATACCCCCTCACAGGTAGTACCTCATGGCAGAGTATTCCCCATTCTACCCTTCCGTCCCTTGGTATATTGCCATCATTCATTTATCCATAAGCTATAATTACTGAATACAAATTATTATTATTATTTTGACCAAATTGTTATCTGTTAGATCAATTAAGAATAACAAAATAGTTTATTTTACCTTTTATTCCTTCTCCAATTCTCTTCCTTTCTTTACATAGGTCTAAGTTTCTGACATATCATTTTCTTTGTCTCCGAAGAACATCTTTTAACATTCCCTACAAGGCAAGTCTACTGGAGACATAGCCCCTCAAATTTTGTTCGAAATTTTTTTTTTTTTAATTTCTTCGTCCTTTTCAAAGGATAATTTCCAGGGTACGGAATTCTAGTTGATTTTTTTTTCTTTCAACTCTAAATATTTCACTCCCATCTCCTTTTGCTGACATGATTTCTGAATCACGTGATTTCTGATGTAACTCTTTTTCTTGTTCCTCTGTAGGTACATGTTTTTCTCCACCCCACCTCACCCAATGACGTTTTTCAAGATTTTCTCTTTGAATATGACATGTCTAAGTGAAGGTTTTTTTCTATATTTATCTTACTTTGTATTCTCTGAGCTACTAGATGTACGATCTGGTGTCTGTCATTAATTTTGGAAAATTCTCAGTCATTATTACTGCTAATATTTCTTCAGTTCTTTTCTTCTCCTTCGTGTATTTACATTACACATACGTTACATCTATTACAATTGTTCCACAGTTCTTGGACAGTCCATCCCACCTTCTGCATTCTTTTTTCATTTTGCATCTCAGCATTGAAAGTTTCTATTGACATTTCCTTGCACTCACAGACTCTTTGTTTAGCAGTGCCCAGTCTATCGATGAGCCCACAGAATTCGTTTTTCATTTCTGTTGTAATATTTCTAGCATTTCTTTTTCCATGCTTTCTTAGAGTTTCCATTTCTCCTCTTAACATTATATATCTATTCTTATATATTGTCCAGTTTTTCCATGAGAGTCTATAAGAGTGTATTAATTATAGTTATTTAAAAATTTCTGATCTCATAATTCCAAAACATGTCATATCTGAGTCTGGTTCTAAGGTTCGTTTTGTCTCTTTAGACTGTATTTTTTTTTTTTTTTTGATATCATAGTCTTCTGAACTTTTTCCTCCATGAGCCCTATCAGGATCTCACAATGAAGTTCAGAAAAAACGAACAAACAAACAAACAAAAACAATAAAGAAAAACCCTCATGCTTCCAGCAGAGGAAAAGAAAAAGTAACTATCTTGAAATATATCCAGAGCTTTCTGCCTCCTTAACAAGTCCTTCCATCAAAAGACCTAACTGACTTTGGTTTTAATAAGAACTAACCAACATGGGAGATGGGAAAGACTGAACCCCAGCCCCTCTACACTTCAGTATGGAAAGGAAAATACCCAACTCAGGGTCAACAAAAATCTGAGACCCAATTGTAGGACTACGAGATGCTTCCCCTCATCCCACGCCATACTGTCACATCAATTAGGCCCCTACAGGGATTACAGCTAATGAAATTAAGCCTCAGAGCCTATTTAAGGAGTCTCCAGGAAAACTCTAATATCAACAGGGGAGACAAAAACAAGCACACTAGAGGAAATTATAGCCTCTGACACGAGAGCTACAGTAGGCAATAAACAGTCAACCTCCTAACCAGAAAAACACAAAAACTTACGGTAAAGGCCTATCTATCTTTCTTTTATGCAATACACCATGTCTAGATTTCAACAAAAATTTTCACAGAGAAAATCCTAGGAAGCTCTATACTCAATTCTATCAATCATTGAAGGAAAAGAAAATTTCAATATAAGAATATTTTAAAAGAGAAAAAGTGAAGATGACCTAATTCATGTAACAAGGTTAGCATGGCTTTGACTCCAAAACAAGATTAGTAAAATATAAGAAAGATTATAATGTAGATAAGAAAAATTAAATACAATTTAGCAGAAGTTCAATAATATGCAAAGAATACATATAATGAAAAATTGTGGCTTATCCCAAGAATGTGTGCTTAGTTTAAATATTAAATAAGTTTGGTATAAATCATGTCTTTGTTAAATTAAAGAGGAAAAACAACATAATTATCTCATATATGCAGAAAATACAGTTCAACAAAATTTATAACTTGTTTAGTATAACACCTAAAAATTTGAGAAATTTTTCTTAACCTCATAAAAGGCTTATTTTTTTCAAAGCAAAAATAAAATAAAACAAAATACTTTATCTTATTATTATGAATTGTTGTGATATAGATATATATGGAGAGGTAAGAATAAGTAGAGAGTTAAAAGAGAGAGGAAATTTTAAAAGCCACATTTAAAAATATAACAAAACAAAATAATACACCGGTATGTTAACATTGTCAATTTATTTAATAAAAACCATCTTAAAATTTACCTTTTTAGAGAGGCTATTATGATACCTACAATATAACTGAGTGGAAATACACAGCATCTCATTTATTTTTGTTTGTGTTTACCATTTTTCATATCGGGGATACTGTCAAAGGTTAAAATACCTTACTAAGTTACAAAAAGCAGCATAGCCATGGTTAATACAGAAGGAGGTGGAGATAGGTTTGATCTTCATTTGGACTAGGTCATGCCTGGCTGGCTTTGACTGTTGGCTAAGAGCAGAACAGTGAAACCTATGGTGAGCTGAGTAAGCTCCCAATCACCCACCCTGGTGACTCCTAGGGTAGTTCTGCACTTAAGGTTTCCATCTGATCTGACTGTCTGATGAGTCCAGTTTGATTACAAGACCAAGAGGATTTATGAGGATCCCCATTTGCAGCTTCTCTAAAACCTCTGAAACAAAGATTCTCCTCTAGCCTCCCCCAAAGCCAAAGATTCAGCACAGGATAGAGTGCCATTGGTTCTTGGGGAGCATGTGTGCCAGCCGTGAGATGTCTCCTGCTACCAGCATTTGCCTGTGCTCTCCTTCTCTTGCTTCACCACATTCTTTGCCTTTTAATGAAAGCTTTATGGGAGTATACTCTGTGGAGACCGGTGAGTCGCTTCAAATACACATACTGGGGAAAATAATACAAGTACCTGCACGGTGGCTGTCAGTGACATATCCACATTGCCAGTGAGCTTGGACATGCTGATTTTGTATATTCCTTTCCAACAATTAAGTGGTTGAAATTCTCTAGAGTGGAAGAATAGTTCATTGAAGGGATGTTCTTTTTCACTAGCAATGAAATTAACAGCCAATCGAAAGAATGAATTGTCAGTTTAAAATGAGTATACGACTTAAAAGAAAGCAGACAGTGATAGCATCTGTGACTTAAATTATATTCCGTCTCTTCAAAATCAAAAAGCAGTAAAATAAAAGTAATACAATATTAACCCCCAATATGTAAATTAGTTTCAGCAAAATAAAAGGCATCATTGTATTACTACTATCAATTTTAACATTATTGCTTTAGAACATTTTTAATTCAATTCATAAATATATTTTGGGTTTAGTCATCTCAACGCTTTAAATTTAATATCTTTGTACCTTTATGTAAGTACCTATTTATATAGCATTCTGACAATAACTTTTGCTTATCACTAAACTCATACAAATTTTTTTTAGCAAAATACTTACTACATTGCTCAAGTTTGAAAAAACTGCTTTAGAATGTTTATCTATTACCTTTGGGACTTTGTTTTTCCTCCTATCATATTTTATGAACAGCCTGAGATCAAGATGTAAACATTTGAACACTTGAGGTTATTCAAACTAAAAAGCCAATTTTGTGTTATGAAATTCAAAGATTTTTCAGGAACACCCAGTGTGGAGCTGTTTCTAATAAAATAATGACAATATGAGTCAGGGAGGGAAGACCACAAACTATTTTCCCTGATGAGGTACATCATAGGAAACATCCTGTAATCTACATAAAGTTAGGACGGAATATATTTCCTTGAAATGGAAAGTGTTTATTTCTTTCTTCCATGAAGTCTCTTAACATTAAAGGGCAAATAAATATTTTCAAGTAACTTCAAAGAGCTTCTCAGCCTTTATAATTCATTCTAAAACTCTAATGTGGTGGGAACAATTGAAAATGGTCTGGAACTGTAAAGAACAAGCTTCCATCAATTTTTGGAAAATATACTTATTTAAAATTTTTTACCTTTGAAAATCACCACTTCTTTTTAAACTAGATGACTTTTGTATTTGCATAAATTTAGAGAAAAAGTCACGCAGTGTTATAAGGACTTATGTTTGTATTTCAAAGCAGGGCATTGTTTCCTCAATCACACCTCTGAAGCATAATGAAAATAAAACAAAGCAAAAACATAAAAATGTTCAGCTTGCCTTCCACTATAAGGAAACTTTACATCTAAGTGAGAAAAATATAGGTGTCTGGAGAAACTTCTGTCTCTGAGAAGATTAAATAGATGTACTTTTCTCTATTCTTCCTGCTTAATACAACTAAAACCCTGAATATTCTATTAAATATGAATATAAAATGTCTCTGAATGGTGGAGAGAAGACACATCAGCTAAGAGCCTCGAGACCTAAAGAATGACACGGTGGTGAGGTCCATGGGTTTTCTATTTGCCTCTTATGTCCTAGACTTGAAATGAAAAGTCAGTCACCTAGTAGTAATACAAAGGACACAGATCTAAAGAAGCCCCGGCGAAGAATCACAATGCAATATATATACGTCATAGTGTTGAATTGTACACTTGAAACTTATTGAATTTTGTTGATCACTGTCACCCTAATAATTTTTAATAATAATTTTTTTAAAAAGTGAGTTCTTTTAATGAAAGGATCAAGAAAGGGCAGTTTTTGATAATAATAATTCGACTCCAGCTAAACCCCGTAGAAAAAACTGAGGTCCCATCGACCCCAAACAGCAAAGGCTTAGTTGCTTATACCCAGGACATGCTGTAAGGATGCCCTTGGCCACCTGCAGGAGTGATGTCAGAGAAGGCCCTGTAGGGAGCCAGGACTTTGCTCCCCACTGGGTGGTAATGAGGCCCATTTTATGTATCCAGGTCTCCATGCTGATTTCATGATCTCCTGCTGTATCATGAAGAAGAAACCAGACAGTCCCTTGTCTTCTAAAGCTTATGTTCAATTGAGAGAGACATACAAAAGTAAAATAAGATATTTATTATTTTGCGAGATTCGAAACTTATAGATATTGAATTTTAACCCCTTTTACACTATAAACCTTCTGTGGCACACTTTTAAACTCTAAAATTTTAGCGCCCATCGGAAACAAGTTGTTGGTTTATTTTTATTTTTCCTACAAAGAGAGTGAATGAAAAAAGCAGAAGTTATTTTAGTAGTATTAGTAGAAATTTTAACTTTAACTTGCCCTGTTATTAATACGCTAAGGCTCTTAGTCACATGTGGTTTCCTTCTTCACATCTCTTTCGGGTGTCTTAGGCACGGCTGCCACCTCGATCCTTTTCCTTTCTCCCTCCTCTTCAATCTTTTGATTAAGGGCTGCCAGCTATGAACCGTTGGGTGAGGCTGTTGATTTAGAGACTCTAACAGACCTGCTGATGAGCAAGTTATATTGTCTGAATCTTTTAGGGCAGGCCCAATTTGACACCTTGGCACCCGTGGCCCAAGCTGTCCAGAGGCTCTTGATACAAGGGAACAGTCCAGGTGATACAAAGACATTCTGGGAGTCTGGGTCCTTATGTGCTCCCTGGGTGTTTTGTTTGTTTATTTGTTTCTCTTATTTTTTGCAGTTGTTTATTATTAAAGCTATTTTTCTAGTTGATCCAAGCAGTTCCTTTACCTTTGGCATACATTCTGCCTGGCGAATGTTTTTTCTACTCTGATTTCCAGGGTAGATTTTATTCAGGTGCTCCCACCCCCAGCTGCCGCAATGATGGGAGCCAGTGGGGGCAGGTTCATTACACCAGCCAGGATCTCTTTTTTTGCCTTAAAGCTCCCTAAATAGATTGTTGTGTTCAGAGCGTTTCTTCACCATTCTCTTCTTGGTGAAAGAGTTTAAGAGCCTGCTGTTTGCCTGAAAATATTTCAGTCTATGAGAAACTGGGAGGTATATTTGTATAAGAGTTTTCATCTTTTTAAGCCTTTGCAATTCCTGGCATTCTCCCCATGTTTCCCTGAACTCTTACTCTCTTCTCTAATTTTCTCCTCTTCCTCCATCTACTAGTACCAAGAATTTCTTCTACTAATGCAATAGTTATGGGCACAACTTATGGAAAAAATCCATCTCCCTGTTCACGTAACTATTCTTTTTCTTTCTTCTGGAAATGACTCATTTATAAACCAGTAGAAGCTATAACTTCAGATTATTTTATTATGGACCTGGGCGTGCATTCAATTTTCTGGGTCCACGTTTTCTTCCAGAAATACTGTAGCTATAGATTAACTCGGTAGTGAAATAACATTCTCTGAAGACATCTTAAGACAGCTCATTTCTCTTCGTTGTGGCCTTACGCAGAGTAGATATTTGAGGACTCGGTCGATTCCATGAAGTCCTGACACATAACATCGTGTTAGGAAGATTTCCTACAGCTCCATATCTCAGTCGTCTTGCTATAGCGGGCACTGCTGTAGTCTCTGTCCTCACATCTGCACTCTGCCCTGACTCAGGAGGGGTCCAGGTGCCTCAGGAGGCCAGAATCAAAGCAGTAAATCACAAAACTTGTTAACCTCAGGCCAACTCATACTCGTTTGGTTAAATGCCATAGAAGCAATTAGGGTGAGAAACTATCTGATCCTAGGCTCTACCTACGCTCTCATCTTGTGAACTGGATTCAAAAGCACTTTAATGAATGTCATTTCCTGCAATGCCGCACTGATTTGGCAAAAGGAACCCAAAGACTCAGCTACTAGTCACAGCTTTCAGTTCATCATTATCTTTACTTCATCCGCTGAAAGAAAGGTTCACCACCTGGAAAGAACCACAGATCACAAGAATCCAACGAATGCAGTTTGCAGGAATAGGAAGCACTTAACCCTGAAAATAAATAACAGAATATGAGTGAGAACGGCCGCCACCGTTGTCCTTGCTCCCATCCTTGTCTACATATTTGAGTTCGTGGAGACACAGGACCATCCATGTATTGTTCTTTAGTTCAGTTCACATGCCGTATCCTTGAAGACAGCCCTCCAACTCGGCGATTACCTTATCTGAGCTTTCAAACTGTATGAAAACATACCAAATAATAAAATAAAACCACAAGTTTGATCTGAATGTAAATTTAAAAAATAACTGATCGATATTGAAATTGAAGTTTGCACGTATAAACACTTTTATGTGAATAGAAGAGACACTGTAAAATATTAATTTCTTTATTTCCCAATGTTCAATATAATAGATAATAATTTTTGATGACTTTATAACCAATATATTTGCGTGTTTTAATGTGATGCTAAAATTGCCGTCTCGACAATATTAATAATATGTGTTGTCAAAAAGTGCAAAGCCACTAAAGAGAACGATCATTTACTGCATGTACATCAATAACTAAAAGCCTTTCCACATGAATCATGCAGACAAGTTTCACTTTATTATGAAATATGGCAATAAGAAAAATTTACTCTTATTTACTTTATTTTTGAATATTGAGATATGCTTAAAAAGGATAATGCTTTAATTTGTAATTATTAGTAATAAAACACTTAGGATCATACATATATTTGAATACACATACACCAATATAGACATATACATATACATTCAATCCTCACAACAGCTCCGAGGCAGGTGAGTGTATTATCTCTATTTTACAAAAGAGAAAGTTGGAGCATAAACAGATTAAATAACTTGTCCAAGATCATACAGCTAATAAATAGGGCAGCTGAGTTTTTATTCTAAGACAAGTTGGCTGCAAGGATTTTGCTCTTTCCCACCATGCATTACTGAATTCTTTAAAGAATGGAATTATCATTTAATTTCAGGCATCAAGGAAAGGTTCTTGAAGAACTAACTGTTCTTGTCTGTGAGTACTGCAGAAGAATCAACCAACTCACTAATACTGTAAAGAAAGCGAATAAAATGAAATACAGCCATAGTTTATTTGTGCACGCCATGTAATTTTACTCATTCATTGTGGATTACACTTAATGAAGTAGTGCCTTCAAGGACGAATAATCTAAAAGTTCCACTTTTTCCCTGCCTCTGACCCATTTATTTCCTGGGGACAATGCAGTGATGATATTATACCAATCACCTTATTTATACTGGAACTGTTTTTGTTTGTGTTCCCCCAGAATTCCTTTCCCTGCGTGATTCTGAGTTAAATTGGCCACAACAAATTCTGCATGAGATCTGGAGGGTAGAAGTTTAGCAGCAACTCTGGCTGTGAGGCCAGTGTGGGTGGCCGCGTAGTGCCGCAGCTCACGCGAGTTGTTGCTAATCGGCTGTTGTAGCTTTTGGTGGAGGCAGCAGACAAGTCCACAGCAAGCCTAGTGACTGTGGAAGTCCGCCAGTGCTTCCAGGCCTGCACTGTGTGCGTGTGACTCCATGACCAAGGGTCCTAGGACTGTCTCCTGGTCATCTGCACTGTGAAGTTTGGAGGCCACGAGAGTCCCACGTGGGTTTCGCTTTGTCCACATGAGATCTAGTGTGAACTGATGGATTCCTGGGTGCCCTCACTCTCCTCCTGTTTCACACCTAGCACTTTTTCCCAGCTGCCAGCTCACCCTCCTTGGAGACTTTATTCCTTCACCAGACATGGAAGCAAGAGCCTCCTGTGGCTTCTTCCCCGCTTGCACACCTGGAAGGTCTCGTCCTGTTATACATCCATTATCCCATACTACTCATAGCCATGAGGCCTCCCTCTGCTACAGACTTTAGTACCAGAAGTGGCTCCGGAGGACAAAATCTTCAAGAACATTTCTTTGATTTAAGTCTGGGTTACCTGGAATTGGACCTCTAATCTGATTTAATATAAATGCCTTAATGACTCTTTCCCAGTTAGAAAGGGGACACTGATAGTCCATGGCATGGCTTGGTAGAAGCGTTGCTCAAATCATGATCCATAGATACTGTAACAAATGCCTGTAGATGTCAGTGCTTTGGTTAATCAAGTAATTGCTGCCAAAGAATGTTTTTTTTGTTTCGTTTTGTTTTAATTGAAACTACATCAATGAAGCTGATCGAATGTTTCTAAGTGTCTGAAAAACATATGGAAGAAAACATTGAGTTTTAGATTTTATCATCTCACCTCAAGGCCCAAGTTAAAAGGAAACTATCAGAAAGCTTAAATAGCTACTTTGAAAGACACTCATGTCTCGTAGCTAGAGGGCTGAAATCGCTGAAACTAAACACAATGCAAATCCACATTTGCAGAGGATCCCGTATGTTACAGTTAGGGCATTGACCAAGAAGACAGGAGATCCTGAAAACCGAGATGGAGATACACGAATAGAGAACAGCAGAGACCTCAGACCCCTAAATTCTACTCAACTTCCTTTGTCAGAAGCAGTCACCTGAGGAAGTTGGGCTTCTGTCTGAAGAAACTCCGGTGGCCTACCCTGATAGTCGCCTTCAAGGGGGCTGGTGCCCCGACCACCTGTCATTGCTTCTGGACAGATAAACAGTCCCAAGTTCATCAGTTTCAGGAGGTGGATACAAAATGTCCGAGTGTGACCCATAGAAAGCTCAGGAGACACCAGCAGAAGGCATCTGCGAAGCCTCCGTCCATGGCTATGCAGGCGGCCTTATGTGCCAGCATGGTATTCCAACGGCATAGGCTTTCACCAAAAAATTATTTAATATGGCGTGTCAATAAACTGATAGAATTCTTATCTTTATTTTTCTAGAGGAATTTGAGGTTTACAACAAAATTATGAGGGAGGTACTGAGATTTCCCAATATTCCCTGTTCCCACACATTCATAGCCTGCTCCTTTATTAATGTCACTCACCAGAATGGTACATTTTTTAAACCAAACATGAACCACATTGACACATCACAATCACCCAAAGGCTATAGTTTAAGGCTCACTCTTGATGCTGTACATTCTATCGGTTTGGATAAATGTATTGACGACATAGATCTATCATTATAATATCATACAGAGTATTTCCTAATACATGTTTTTAGGCCAGCTACAGCAGTAGAATTGATCTGTGCATCATATTGGGAAGCACGCGATGTCAGTTTATCCCACTATTAATTTTGTTAATTTTGCCTCTCTCGATTAGGTGGCATCTGCCTGGCTTCTCCACTGTCAATTCACCCCTTTTTCCTCGACGATTAATAACGAACCTGTGGAGAGATACTTAGAGTCACTGCACCACATCGTTTTAACATTCATCAGTGATCCTTGCCTGAATTATTTATTACCTCAGTGCTGAAAATAATGGTTTTTGCACTCTGTCATCTTATTTATGTTTATTATCTGGCATGTGTCTGTGTGGATGAGATTTCCCTTCTCTTGTGTTTACATGTGTACATGTCTATGTGTACATGTCTGTGTGTATGTGCGCAATATAATTATGCACGCACATGTGTGTATTTGACATTTATTAGGTTGTAATCATTAATGTCTTTATTTACGTTAATGCTCAGTTGTCACAGATTTAGCTATAGAAATCTCTTTAAGCTGACTCCTATGTCATTTTGACTTTTGCTTATCATTTTGGGGGAACTTCCTAACTCTGGCACAACAAGATGTTGAAGGTTTAAGGTATATATTTTATTTTGCTCCAGTCTAGATAATGCCATTGTTTCAATGGTCCCTGGCTCCTTTTAATGGTGTATGGAATTCAGAATCAACCCTGAGCGCTAAAGCCCTTTCTTTCATTGTGATACGTTGCAATTTTATTTTCTCTGATTTTGGCATTTGCCTTTCAAATTTTTTCTTGGTGCTTTCGTTCTTATTCTATACAAACTTTATTAAGATGAAGGGCTTAATTAAGCTCTTATTTTATTGAGTCTGGATTTTAAGCACTATGAAGTCTCTCAATAATTGTTACAGTTTTTCACTCACACTTTCCTGTAGTACTTGTATTTCTTTCTTTTTTTTAGATCTATAATTCATTCAGAGTTTATTCTTCAAAAATGGTTTAAATTATCTTTTTTCCAAATGGTTTTCCAGTTGTCCTACCATTTTATTAAAATTTTACCATTGCCCCAATGATGTGATGTGCTACCTTTATTATATACTAAATTTCTATATGCTCTATTTCTATGTTCTATATGTCTATTTCTATGTTCTGTCTTTCATTCAAAAGGCTTACTTGTTTATTCATGTTACCAAACTCTTTTTAAGTATGTAGGTATTACATTACATGTAATTACAGGTATTACATGTTTAAATATAATCAATAATTCAGTATTATGTATTAAATATCTAATATGTATTTGGCATGTTATATGTATATAACATTTTCCTTGATAGTCTTTATTTTCAAATGCTTATTTTTTTCCATATATTTTTCCTCTATATTTCTGGACCTAGCTAGAACAAAACTAAAATAAAAATCTTAGGGAAACTCAAAGCACAGCAAAATCTTTTGTTTAAGTATATTTTATTTAATTTTCCCATTTTAAATATTATCACTCCCTAGGAGAAAAAGGCATTTTTTCTACTGGTAACACAAAATTCTTTCACTTCAAATATTACATTAAAATTGAATATCTAACACAATCATATAGAACAAATATAAATCAATATGACGATAGCATATAAATCATTATTAAAGTTGTAAAATGTGACTGTCTTACCTACTATTAAATTTTTAGAGCCAATATATTTTGGAACATAGTATGTACCCAATACCTATTTATTGACTGAATAAAACTCTGCCACTCTGCTTGAATTTTTTCTCTCTCTCTGCTCAGCCACTGTTATTAAAAGGGCATAGTATGAATTAGAATCTTTTGTTATTTAACTATCCATAGAAAAAAAGAAAAAAATCTACGGATGTGATTATTGACATTATTAATCATATATTCCGCCTGCTATTGAACTCAGTCTGACCCCTGGTGACCTTATGAATGAGTGATATCTACAGTGTCTTGTCTTGTTCTCAGTAGCCCTGCTCCGCAATGTAGACTCACGTCTATGGTCTCTTTTATGGACTCAGTCCTCTTTTTGGTCTTCCTCTTTTCCAGCTGCTTTCTGTTTTTTCCTCAGCATTTTCCAAAGAGTTTTGCCTTCTCACAATGTGCCTGAAGTAGGCCAGCTTCAGTTTTGTCATTTTTGCCTCCAGCAATTTTGGGGGGCTTAATTTGCTTTAAGACCCACTTGTTGGTCTTTCTGGCAGTCTAGGGTACCTGTAGAGATCTCTGCCCGCAAATATAAAATGCAAACAGTCAGTGTAGGGTGTGAAAGGCTGTAAAATGTTGTCAGTTGAGAAAACTGCTTTAAAAAGATTTGATTAGGAGTTCAATTTACCTTAAAGCTAAACCCATAAAGCTGAAAAGATGAAAGTGCTCTAGAGCACAGGAAGTCAAAACAGTAAATTAGAGAGGTGAATTGTGCACTACAACAAAATGATCTAATAAAGTAGTAATTTGCCACATTATTATGAGCTAGAAAGAAAATTTAATAAACACAATTTGGTTTATATTGCTTCTAGACTACTTGTGTAGTTTTACAATCATCTTTTTTTTAATAAAGAGTTTTAGTAATGGAACTACATTTTTATAAATTAAAATTTTTGATACTAAAGTTGTTATTAGAGCTACCTTGGTAATGGCCATGGTTATAAAGGCATTCATTCAAATGCCACAATAAATTAAGACATAGTTATAGTCAATCATTATTTTAATCTTTCCATATATGCTCTTCTATTTTGGGAATGGATTTATTTTTTTCTAAAACAATGAAAGCACTTTTCCATTTTATTCTCTACTGGAATATTTTAAATAATGGTAAAAAGACCTTTTTTATGCATTCTTCAGTAGTTATTGATGAATTAGTTAAATGAGAGAAGAGTGTCATGTCTTAAAATTTCTCTACTGTTAGTAAGGATTACTTAAAAGCATTAGAGCAGAAAGTACTTTAAAGCCATTCTATCCTTTTTTGGAGGAAATGGAGCAATTGAATGTAATTTAATTAAACTTTCCCAATTTCATAAAATCTTAGTGTTAAATTCAAATTCTCATTTTTAAATCATAGAATGACTAAAGTTTGGATAAGTTAGTTGTGTATGACGAGAGATAAATCTTTCCATGAAGTTATCATTCTAAAGCTATTACATTAAGTGTGATACTTTCTTAAAAGTACCTACAGGAAATATTATACATAATGGTGAAATGTCGAACACATTCTCTTTAGTTCACTGATAAGTCAATGTTGCTACACTGTTTATACTGATCTTACAGTGGAGATCCCAGTCGTTGTGGCAAGACATGGAAGAGAAAAATGGTGTAAGGTTCTGAAAGAACAAAAATGTAGAGAAATTGGAATTCTCCTCCATTTCTGGTGCAAATACAAAATCTTAACTCTGACATGTAAAGTACATGGAAGTCACCATTCCTGTGTGTACAAGGAAAAATCTGGACAAACTGAAAATCAACAATGTTTTGAGGACCCATCAAGAACTGAGGTCCCAGGGCAAACGACCTGGAGAGAAAAATAAATTCGGAGAGAAAAGTAAATTTAGAGAGAAACAGCTGACATATGCTAACTTGGAACAAAAGCCACCATAGCCATAAACTAGTAGGAACACTTACATGGTAATTTTTAAAAATTGTGATATAATACAAATCACATAAAATTTACCATTTTAACCCTTTTAAGTGTACTGTTATTGGTACATTCGCACTGTTGTGCAACCACCACCATCCATCTCCAGGACATTTTCTTCTTCTCAAATTAAAACTCTCTGCCCATTAAACAACAAGTTCCTGTTTGCCCCTCATCCCAGCCCCTGGCAATCACCATTCTACTTTTTGTCTCTATGAATTTGAGAACTCTAGGTATCTCTAGGTGGAATTATACAATATTTGTCCTTTTTTGTTTTTGGCTTGTATCACTTAGCATATATTAAGGTTCATTCATAGTGTAGCATGTGTCAGAATTTCCTTCCTTTTTAAGGCTGCATAAGTTCTACTGTGTATACACCACATTTGTTTACTCATATTGATGAGCACTGAGTTGCTGTCATCTTTTGACTACTGTGAATAATGCTGGTAGGCCCACTGGTGTACAAATACCTGCTTGAATCCTTGCACTTAATTCATCATGGTATATGAGCAAAAGAAGAATTGCTGAATTATGGCAATGCCATGTATAATTTTTCGAAGACCTGCCATACTGTTTTCCACAGTGGATGCACCATTTTACATTTTCACTAGCAAGGCACAAAGGTTCTAAAATTTCTCCACATCCTCTCTAACACTCATTATTTTCTTTTTCTTTTTTTCTTTTTAAATTTGTTTTATAATAGTCAACAGGCGTAAAGTGATATTGCATTGTGGTTTTAATCTGCATTTCCCTGATGATTAGTGATGCTGAGCGTTTTTTCATTGCTTACTGGTCATCTATATTTTTTCTTTGGAGAAATGTCTAAGTCCTTTGCCCATTTTTAATTGGAGTATTTGACATTTTATGTTAATAAATGGTTTTTTTATAGATTTCTGGAGACCAAGTATAAACTAGTATGAGATTGAGGAACTCTTGGGAGGCTGTGGTCTTAGTGAAGCCCTCCATATTTCAGCATGCTTCACCTTTAGGAAGCTCACCGGGTTTTTATGGTGAAGACTGGACAAAGACCACTGGTGGCTCAGGCAGAGGAAGTAAAGAGCGATCTTTATGAAGTATGCCCAGAGCCTCCTCCATAACACAGGCCTACTGTCCAAAGTGACACCAGAGCCTTACCCCAGCTAGGGGAAGAGAATTCCTAATACTCTAGCTCTCTCTGGACTTTGTTTCTCACATAAAGAAGAAATAAAAAGAGTATATAAGGATCAGGGCTTCAAGGAAATTATTTAAAAGTTTGTATTCAGGGGAGAGGGGGCCAGGCGGAAAACACTATTCATTGAGAAAAGACTTGTAAAGATCACAGCCCAAAGACACAAAAGACTAACGATTCAATTGGAAGATTATGGAATACTTTCCCTGTCTCACATCCTTTACCACCATATCAACAAGGATCCAGCCTCAGAGTGGATTATAGCGGAAAGAGTTAAAAGACACAAACTCTCTCTGAGGAAGAGCACCTAGGGAATCTTAAAACTAAGAGAGGAGACAAAAGTAAAAACACTAGATGAATTTTAGGTCTGTGTACATACAGTTACAAAAAATATTAAATGTAGCCTGATTCCTAGACAGATCAACATGAATCTTCACACAAGGGTTTGTTTATCTCACTTCCCACTACTGGATACAACATGTTCAGCTCTCAACAAAAATTAGAAGCCATGAAAGAGGAAAGAAGAAGAAGAAAAAGTATGAAAAAAACAAAGCAAGCATCAGAACCAGACTCAGATATAACACAGATTTTAGAATCTTCAGGCAGAGAATTTAAAATAAGTAGGATTAGTATGTTAAGGGTGTTAATGGAGAAAGCAGAGATCATACAAGAAGAGATGGGTAACAGAAGCAGAAAGACAAGAACTCTAAGGAAGAGTAAAAAGGAAATATAAGACATCAATCAAAAATACTCTAATAGAAATGAAAAATGCCCTCGATGGACTATGCACAAGCAAGAAAAGAATCAGTGAGCTCAAAGATTTGTCAACGAGAACTTTCCACAATAAAATACAAAGAGAAAATAGAAGGAAAAAAAAAAAACAAAAAGGAACATCAAAAGAATTGTGGGACAGTTTCAAAAGATGTAACCTATGTGTACCAGGAATACCAGAGGAGAAGAGAGAATGGGACAGGAGGCATATTTGAGGTTATCATGGCCAAAAACTTGTTGAAATGGCACAGCCACTTTTGAAAACATCCTGGCAGTTTCTCAAAATGCTAAACATAGAATAACCACATGACTGAGCAATATCACTTCTTGAAGTATACCCAAAAGAAATGATAATATATGTCTACACAAACATTTACATACGAATGTTCAGTGTAGCATTATTCATAAGAAACAAAAAGTGAAAACAACCCAAAGCTATGGACTGATGAATGAATAAACAAAATGTGGTGTTTCCATGAAATGGAATCATTCAGCACCAAAATATGCTTCAACATGGAGTGATCTTGAAACTGTTACGCTAAGTGAAAGGAGGCAGGCGCAAAACAAACAAACAAACAAAAAACATATTGTATGATTCCACCTAAAGGAAATATTCAGATTAGGTAATCCATGGGATAAAAAGTACCTAGGGCTGGGAGTTGAGAGGAATGGGATTGACCGCTAATGGAACATTCTTCTAGGAATAATAAAAAGGTTCTAAAATTAGGCAATGGCAATGGTTACACAATTGTGGAAGTATACTGAAAATACTAAATTATGTATTTTAAAAGAGTACATGTTATGGTGTGTGAATTATATATCAATAAAGGTTTAATTTTTTAAAATATTCTGAAAAGAATATATAAAACTGTTATAATAGATAGTGCAATTATCAGGTTTAAACTTCTCCAAATCTATGAAAATTGGATTTAGAATTAATTAGTTTATCAAATTTGTAAGTTAAAAACAACCAGAGAGAAAATGCAATTCGAAGCATAATTTATACATAGAACACCTGAAAATGATCTAATTAGGAATATGCAAAAATATTATAATTAGAAGTTATAAAACTTATTTAAAAAATATGAAAATGCCCTATAAAATGAAATACATTATTTCCTTAAAGAAAGTCTAATGTATAGATGCCAATTCATCATAAATTACTCTGTAGAGTCAATTAAATTACAATTAAAATTTGAACAGAATCTCTTAATGGAACCTGACGAAGTTGATTAAAAAAAAATATGCAACAAGGGTAAATAGTCAAAAATAGCAAGATTCTTGAAATAGAAGAAGCAGATAAAAGAACTTGTAATTTTGGTTATCAATACATATAAAGCAATGCATTTTAGAAAGAATCCAGGACAGACACATAAAATACTAGAACATAATAGGAGTGAGAAACTAAAACATAAATATAAGAAATCTGAGTGCAAACTCTGCAGATCAGTGGTAAAATGATGGGCTGGGACAAAAAGTTATCCATGTAAGAAAAAAAAATGAAGCTGGATTTCTTTTTGAGGCACTATTCTAAAGGAATAAGGGAAATCAAGGTCTACAAATACGAAAGACAGATCTCTGTAAGTTTTCAGTAGCCAAGTTAGGAGAATATCTTTATAAACTCTAGAGTGGCAAAGATACTTAAACAAGACTCAAATATTTTTAAAACAAATTAAATAATTGATCATTTTCATTTTATTAAAAGTAAGAACTTTTATCACAAGCGACTTTAGAGGGTGTAAAAATATGGCACAGATATGCAGGGGATACTTGAAATGACAAAGGTTAGTATCTTCAATACATAATCTATTCTACTAGTCTGTATGAAGAAAATAAATGACCCAGTGGAAAATGGACTAAAGATATGAATTGGCATGTCCAGGGAGGAAATATTAATGGCTTACCAATAAATAAAAATATGTACAACTTTATTATTAATCAGGAAAATGCATATAATAACCAGAATGAAATATACCATTGATCCATCAGACTGCCTAAATTCTGTTGGCAAATTTGATGGGAGGCAGTGGAAATTCTCATCCACTATTAGTCATAGTGAAAATTGGTATAACTGCTTGGGAGAACTGGTGAATCTAGTAAACTTATGTAGGTAAACTTTATGCACCAGCAGTTTCAATCCTGGATCTATATCCTGGAACTCTCAGGTACAAGTGACTTTGAACCTCTTTGTGCATGTATATACATCAGGGTTCATGTATAAAAATGTTCAAAACAATGTTGTTTGTAAGAACAGAAAACTAATAATGGCCCAAATGTCCGTTAACAGAAGAATGGATAAGTTAATTGTGATTGTGTAAATAATGAAACACTATACTACCTTGAAAACAAATGAACTATGTATATAGTACTAATATAGATAATTCTGGAAAACATAATGCAGAGCATAAAGCTAAAAGCATGGAAAAATATAGCCAATAATAAATATTTTATTTTTTACCAATATCCAAATGATGATAAAACTATAAAGCAGAGAATGATTAACATAATTTTCAAGGTAGTACTTTCCAGTATGGGCAAGATAGGTGTATTTCATTAGTTTGAACGCAGGGATTCAATAGTATAAACTCTACTGTTTCTTAAGCCCTTAGGTGAATATATACACATTATTTTTATTTTATAAACTCTACTTGTATGTTCTTTATACTCGTATTATAATATTATACTATAATACATTTTATTTTTTTTAAATGAGCAGAAGTATCACAATGTACATACATTTATTGTTTGAGCCAGAGATTGAGAGGAATAGTTCCAGATGAAAGCATATTTGGTAGCAATTTTTAAAAACCTTCCTTTTTTAAATAGAGTTTTATGAGTGTTCAGCGAGGGAGAGAATATATTTACCATACCAATGTTGATTTTATATAACTGTTCTGCACAAAATGACCTCAACTTTCTTTATCCAAATTCTTGCATTGTCATTTACAACAACCAAAATATGCTTCACCTGTTTATCAGATCATAGTTCTCAGCCAGTACATAAGCTGCCATACACCCAAGTAATTAACATGCTTGTGACAGTGCTGAAGGCTTTAACATCAATGAAAAAGTGAATATTTCTTCCTCACCTCATTGCATTTACAAGCGATATTAATTAAATGTCAGTTAAATAGTGTCTGTGGATATATTGGGGAAATACCTTTTTGCCATTTCGCTGCTCAGGACATTTTATGGTGAAACTTTGCCTTTATGGAATCTTAAAGGATACATTTAATTTTATAAACGATGAAGAGCTGAAAATGGTAGCACCTAAATTCATAATATTATTAAAATAACTTTTTCCTTTTTAAAACCATGGCTTCTTTCTTCCCTATTAAAAGGTTAAGCATGACAGCAAGAATAAAAGTGTCATTTTTTAAAAGAAATTAAGAGGAGCACTCCACACGGCAAACTCTTTAATTAGTTTTGATGAAATACGGTTAGGGTTGGTAAAATGTTTTTCTCATTTTTGCAGCCAAACAAATCTGCTCAAAATTCATATGTGTGAAATATATTGGAGAAGTTTTAAAATCATACTTTGAAATCAATATTAATTTTACTGTTATATAAAATGAAAATAGAGTTAGCTCCTCTAGATTTAAGCGAAAGTCCCATTTTCTTCTCGAGCTTTCCTTTAGACTTAAAAAAAAAAAGAAAAAGCAAACTTCATTGCATTGAAGTGAAAGCAAGCGACCAATAGAACTGGTTGGTCTAATTCTGATGAGAAGCACAACAGGGCTGAGCTATAGACATCAGATCTGATTTGCAGGTGTCTATAACGCGATAGTGTGAATAGAGAAAAAAGGATTTCCAGTCTAACTTCTTCCCACTGAAACTGATCTTGCCAAGAATACTAATAACTGCCATCTTGTCAAAGTGAATGAACACTAGACTGTCTTCATTTCGCTAATATTTTCAGCAGATCGGACACCACTGGTCATTTTCTATTTCCTAGAAGACCCCCCCCTCCCTTTTTTTTTTTTTTTTATTTTCTTGTCTCTACTTTCAATGTTATCATTTCAGATAGAAAGCCTTTATTTCTTATCCCATCCGAAACAGGAACCCTGTTATTCTCTCGTAGGGAAAGAAAATATTTCTTTAGTCAATCCCACAACACAATTTCAATTTTGAATTTTGTTTATTGTTTGTTTGTTGTCTTCTTAACCAGGCTTTGAGCTTCCGAAGATCATGAACCACGATGACACACTAATGTGCAGCAAAGTTCAGGTTATTGAGGATTCAGTCGTGTTGATTTATTTCACTACTTTGCTCCAGTTTCCAATTTATTACCTCTCTGCTCTAAATGTTTCTTTTTTCATTCATAGTGTTATTTTCTTTTTTAAAGCATGGTATTTTGTTTTACTATTAGTTTTATTTTATTTGTAGTACATTGAGTAGACATTTATATAGTTTATGAAACAATCCCTCAATTACTGTATCACCCTTCTGGCTCTCCGCCTAGCCATTACATTACTGCTGACTGTGTTCCCTACGCCATGCTCCCCATCCCCATGACCACCAACTACTAATTTGTACTTCTTTAACCCTTCACCCTCTCTGCAGACAGCCCCCCAATCCTCCACCCCCCACCCCCATCCCTCTTGTAGTCACCAGAGTGTCCTCTATATTTGTGTTTTCATTAGTTTTTTTTCCCCTTGAGATTCCTTATATAAGTGAAATCATATGGTATTTATCTTTCTCTGTCTGACTTATTTCACTCAGTATAATAACCTCTAGGTACATCCATGTTGTTGTGTATGGTAGGATTTCATTTTTTTAATGGCTGAGTAATATTCCATTGTGTATATGAACCATAACTTCTTTATCCAATTGTCTATTGCCAGATGGTCATGGGGGTGAGGAGCGCAGCATAGGAAATGCAATTAGCATTAATGTATCAGCTAGGTGGAGAGCCAGAGGAGAGAAAGAGCAGTTAGGGAGATTGTTTTATAAGCTACATAAATGTCTAACCAATGTACTGTACACTTGAAACTAATAGTAAAATTTAAAAAATGGTGTTGGGAAAATTGAATAGATACATGCAAAAAAAAATTAAACTGGACCTCCTTATATACAAGAAGAGACTCAAAATGGATAAAAGATTTAAACATAAGACCTGCAACCATAAAACTTCTAGAAGAAAGCATAGGCAGTAATCTCTTCGATATTGCTACTAGTAATTTCTTTTTGAATGTATCTCCTTGGGTAAGTAAGCAAAAGAAAAAATAAACAAATGGGACTACATCAACTAAAAAGTTTTTGCACAGCAAAGGAAACCATCAACAAAACAAAGAGACAACCTACCGAATGGGAGAAGATATTCACTTTTGATACATCTGATAAAGGGTTATTATCAAAAATATATAAAGAACTCGCACAACTCAACAACAAAAAAACACACAATTCAATTAAAAAATGGGCAGAAGACTTGAACAGATATTTCACCAAAGAGGAATTACAGATAGCCAATAGACATATGAAAATATGCTCAAGGTCAATCATCATCAGAGAAATGCGAATTAAAACCACAATGAAATATCACCTAATATCTGTCAGAATGGCTATCGTCAATATGGATGTGGAGAAAAGGGAACCCTCATTCACTGCTGGTGGGATTGCAAATTGGTACAGCTGGTATAGAAAACAGTCTGGAGGTTTCTCAAAAAAATTAAAAATGGATCTACCTTTTGATTCGGTAATTGCACTTCTGGGTATTTATCCAAAGAAAACCAAAACACTAATTTGTAAAGACCTATGCATCCCTATGTTCACGGCAGTGCTTTTCACGGATGTTTTATTTAATATAAGCTATAATAATAGACTCTAAGCATTTCTCCTTTAAAGTGAGCCTGATAGTACGCTTTCTCAGTAGAGGGCGCTGGAAGGGCATTTCAGGAAGAAAGGGTACTTCCGTAATTTTGGCTGCTGCACGGTAGGTTAGCCGTGTGTATGGAAGGACATCTGATGGATCCTTACCCCATTCATGTATGCAGAATGTGTGGTCTCCGGTGATTTTGCAGCTGTAGCCTGATGCTAACCTCTCTGTGGCCCGCAACACACGAACTGGTGCCCTGAGAGATTCCTGCCTGCATAGGTACCTGAAATCCCATCTGCTCTGGCATTGTGATTCCCTCTCTACACCCCGTGCTTCTCGGTTGTAGCCCAGAGGGCTCCCCCCTGTCTCTGCCACACGTGCTACTAACCTGCTCCTTGCCTGCATTCTGGAGAGTTGCTGCTTGCTTACTTGCTTAGTGACTGCAGACCAGTTCCAGCTAGAGCAACCCAGTGAACTCTATGATCCAACCTTGTCCTTCCTCGGGTCCTCTCCTTCAACCGCAGGGTACCACTGAGAGTTTCCTTATATCGTACAATTACTTTTTAAATCATAGTTTAATAATTCTATAAGTTAAATTTCCCTTGTTTAACCCATTGTGCAGTTTCAATCGCCTCATTAGACCCAGACTGACACGATTGTATAATATTTAGATGGATGAAAATATTATGATTTTTTAAAAAAGTTCTTTATTGATCAACAATAGTGTAATAACAAGTATTCTTCTGCACGGTAGTGAGATTTATTCTAATTTAAATAATATAAAGTGAAATTGAACATCTTCAATTTATTACATAATAGCAAATTGGTCTTCCAAGTAGCTGTACACCTTTTAGTAAAATGTATGAGCTTACAGGAATCTACCATTTAAATTTAAAATTAAATGTCAAGAATTTAATTTTGCTACTTTGATTGAAGTAACTGTATATCATTGATATTTTAGCATTTCACTGATTACTAAGGAGGTCAAGTATTTTTATATATTTACTTTTTAGTTTTCTTTCTGTGTGTACGAAGTGTTTATGCAAATTCTTTGCCCATTTTTTTATTGTATTGCCTACATTTTTAATATTACTTTGCAAATGACTGACATTGTGAATACCAATTTTTGCTGTTATATCTGTTATAAATATTTCTTCTAATTTCCATTTTAATTTGATTTGGGCTTTATTTTTCATTGACACATATGCTATTTATTTTTACAACAAATATGTTCATTTAGTGACCCACCAAAAGTTTAATCAGTTTATCGAATGGGCTGTACCTAGCAGGGGCAAGCTGAAATGACTTTAACATTTGTCTTTATGCACATAAAGTCTCTTTGTGGAAAACATCTTTCTCACCCTTGACTGAAATCTCAGGTTGATTTCATATATTTTCTGGTAATTCTAAAGCATAAAAAATTCTAGTGTAAACTATAAAAAATATTTGGCGTAAGGTTTATCTCCTGCCCTAGCTCAGAACTGACTCAGGCAAACAATCATACCAAAGAGAGGTGGAGGGCTGAGGCATGCTGGGAACTGTGTCTCCTCTCTTCCATTCTTCATGGCCTCCTCCGCTCTTACTATTCTTAGGAAACTCCACAGTTAGGTTGTGGAAAGCTACAGGAGGAGTTAGAAGAAAAGAGGAAAATCTTAAGAAGTTTTTGAGGCTGTAAACAGGAACTGGATATTGAAATCCTGGCCGACTCCTCATGAGGACAGCTTTCACAATGACCAATCGTAGTGCCATGGGAAAAGCAATGCTCTAGGAAGCCTCTTTTTAAGCTTTTGAATTCTGGCAGCCCATTCTGTCCAGTCGCCATCTGAGTTACCATTTGTTTTCAGTGATTCCTCTTAAACAGATCCCCTTCCAAGCAGAATTAGGTCTATGTCACTTCCATTTACCTATGGAAATGTACCTCTGTTATATGTAATTGGGTAAAGTACTTGAAAGGGTCTTACCTCAGTAGTGGAATCTAATTGAGCCCTAGACTACACATGTATCTGGTCTCCTCCAACAAATCTAAACATAAGATCAGAAGGTTCAATATATTTCCTATCAACTCTGGTGCACCTCAAAACAAAACTCAAGAATATTCATAGGAATACAAATATCTATAGCTCCCAACGAGGTAAAATTCAAAATGTGTAGCATCTAATCAAAAGACATGGGGAAAAGCTGGGAAATGTGACCTATAATGAGTAGAAAAATCAATCAATTGATAAGCAGGATTGATAATCTGTTAGATTATCAGACAAAGATATCAACAGAGTTGATAAGGAAAATGTTTTTTTAAAGTAGCAAATTCTAAAGATAAAGCAATCGAGCCACAGAAAAGTCAACTAGCTGGCTCAGTCACACAGCTAGAATTAAGAGGGTTGACTCTACAGGCCAACCTGTGAATCAACATGTATTTCAAAATGTAAACAAAATCAAACGTGACTTTTTTTCAGGAGGTCCTCCTGGACCACCAGCGCTAGTAACCTAGCCAATTTCAATTATAGCACCTGAATGTCAGCTTCACCTCAGCTAATCATCCCTCAGGGCTTGAAAGTAAGCTGATGGAGAATCATGGCATCAATGGCTTCATGCCCAGTGCCTGGCACCAGAATACAGAGTGTCAGAATTATGGACTCAAACTTCTGTACATTTCCCAAAGGTGATACACAAGAATATATTTTTTAAAATCTCAAAGTTATAAAATATTTTAGAAATAAAATAGGAAAGAAAGAGAAATTGAAAGCAAAATAAAGCATACTGCAGCCGTGTCAGGCTCCAGTCATTTCTATGATCCACACACTCTTTTAGGCACAAGTCCTGGGGCATAATGTGCCCTGCATCCTGCACAGAAACTTCTGGTTTCTCCAGTGCTCATTGCTTTATTGAAAACATGCAAACATCACAGAGAAATGACTTTGAAGTGATAAATATGTTTAATACTCTGGCGCTGGAGGCTCTTTCCAGATGCAGAGTAAATGATGCCTGGAGGCCTTTCAATATTTTTTGTTTTAATAACAAAGAGTCTGGCAACCACTAATCTGAGAATAATTGAGGCATCTATATGCACAATTTATTGTATTTTCTCTTCTCACGGCATGTGGGTCTCAGGTTTCTCACATGAAAGAGTGTTAGGAAGTGGTTTGCAGGTCCATCTGCTGATCACAGTGAATTACGTTTTAATTCTGTAAAAATTATTGAATAAAATTTATATATTAGTATCTATACATATTTTTTGTTACATTTTTCAGTAGGTCTTCCCTGTCTCTCTCTGTGATCTCTTTCTTTCTGTCTCTCTCTCTCTCTCTCTCTCTCTCTCTGAAAACCTTAATCAAATCTTCTAGTGAATTTTATCAGCTTGATTTTGGAGCTTACTGCAAATTTCAGGAGATCTCAGCAGTGCCAGGCATAGAACCTTGAAATGTACAACGCTATCTATCAGTAATGATAAAAGGCCATGAAACATACCTCATAGCATAGTGATTTTCAAAATTTAATAAGTACAGGAATCATCAGGGATCTTGTTAAAATACAAATTATGATTCAATAGGTCTCAGATAATACTTGAGAGTCTGCATGTCTCCCAAGCTTTCAGGTGGTGCCAGTACTGCTGTTTGTGGGTCATACCTAGAGCACCACAGGCAAAGTGGATGTCGCGTGGAATGTGATGGGTCTGAGCTCAGAACTCTGCTCGGCACTTACTGGAAGTGCCACTCCCGTGCGCTTTAGGCTATCTTTCGAACTCGTTGTTTTCATGGTCTCAGGGTGGTTGCTGTGGCATGATCACATTGTGTCTGTGCAGGTAGCTACTAAATGAATGTTAGGTGCTTTCCACTACTCTTTACACTGAGGGTCATGAAAGTTCTGTGAAGAATGGGACAATCGTAAATGTTCACAGAAGTGTATTTTAGAATGCTGTAAAATATTTTTTAAAGTGTCATCACTTTCTCCCAGAAGTAAAAAAAAAAATTATTGTCACAATGATCATTTTAGTTTATAGGTCTCAACCCATGAGAAATTTGCAGCAATAGTACTCTCTACAAATAGTTTCAGGTTACAGAAACGTCTGGACATAGTATCACAGAGATGATTGTGTGAACATAAGAGTTCAATCTCCTATAATTCTTTATAGCCGATAATTCTTTTTTCATTTAACTTTGTCCGAATTAATATGTAGTTTTTATCTCCTTGTTAAGTCAATGACTGATACATGCCTTAACATCTGGTATGAAGATACTCAACTTGGATGGCAAATGTTCATAAAATTCAATTAAAACGATGTTTGAAACAATAATGAAAACTCCAAAAGTAAAATACAGGGTCAAATCCACCAAAGAGAAGGATGATGATGGGCCATTTTAGTTGAAACTCTCACTAACAGAATTCATCGATCCTTCATGATGTGTCAAAAAGAGAATATTGTCTTGCAAATGTAAATCTGCTAAATTCTCATCAGTTTCCAAGAGTCCATTTAGATTCTTTGAGAGTTTTGTAGGAAGAGTTTATATTCATGTTGCCACTGAAATCATTGTTTATGTTTTTTTTCTGTTGAATAATAATGATTCAATATTCCAAATGACTGTTGCTGATTTTCGAGACTGAGAAGAAAAGCTTTTGTTTAAATTTTATCAGAGTCATACTAATTGCTATGTCCCTTTATGGTTAATATTGACAGAAAACTAATGTGAAATCATGGCTACATCAATACAATAAAAATCTAGGTGAAAAGTTTAAAAAAGTGGTATGAAAAGTATCCACGAGTGTTATAAACATAATATCTAAATTTTAAAAATAGCAATTCAACAATACATTCCATTTCAAACCGTATATCTGCTCTTTACATTTGGAAAATGTCATATCTATAAGCCAGTAGCAAACAAAAGAAGAAATAATTTTGAGGCATCACATTAATTTTATCTATTTAAATATCTATGTGCCCAAGTCTCAGTCCTTAAATATTTTCTCTTCTTTGTACACCTTCACTTTGTGGACCAAGGTGATCTCATCCAATCTCATTTTTAAAACTGTCACCTTTATTCAAATGACTTACGAATTTATATCTTCAGTCAAGCACTATCTTATGAACCCTGCATTTTAAAGGATTTAGGTCCAGTTTAAATATTTGGGTATTAGAAGAAGATGTCTGGAGTTTGAGAGGTTACCAGTTTTACATTGTAACATTTACATGCTTACCAAAAAATTTATTGCATTAATTTAACCAGTCTTACTCCTTTTGCCCCTGGTCACCTTCAGCCTGAATATTTAGAAAAAAATACATTTTTAATTTGTTCAGACTCATGGAATCATAAATCACCAGAGCTGGAATTAATTTAAGTCTCTGACTCAATTTACTTATTTAACAAATAAAGAAATTAGGTCCAGGAGATTTTAAGATTTTCTCAAGGCCACAATGGTAACCACACAGGGAGCCAGGAATGGCTGAATGGGAAAGGCCAATCCAATGCTCGCACCCAAAGCCTCGACCTGTGTTCGTGGATACCCATCCAGTGCATCTCTCGCTCCTCTTCCTTCTGCTTTTTTTGTGGTGTCCCGCTAAAGCTACACTGTTCCTGAACATTGTGCCAGGCACATCAGGGACACAGGGCACAGGACTCGCTGTGCCCTCCCCTTAGACACCCCGCTCGCACATAACTACATGGCTAACTCTCTTCTTCCTCGTCTTTGCTCAGCGATCCTCTTCTCTGTGAGCTGTAGCCTGGTCACCCACTCTCAAGTTCATTGTCCCCCTCCTCTAATGATTATTTTTACAGCTGCTTTAGCTGTTTTATTCCCTCATTCTTGGCATCGTTTATTATGTAACACATATTTTATGCTATTTATTTCTTGAATAAATACCATAACAATAATAATAAATAACAGATATAGGAATAAATAAATTCTTGTTTATTGTCTTTCTTTCCCCTTAGAATAAGCTTCATAAAAAAGGGATTTTCACTTTCATCATTTCTATTCATTACTGAATCCTAGTGTTTAACAGTTTGCTCTGCAGATATCAGATGGTTGATAAACACTTGTCAAATTAATAAATAAAAGCTACCTTTGTTTTGAATTCCTTTATTTTCCTTTACATGATTCCTTTTGTAAGTCTCATTTCTCAGGTAATATTATTTTCTCCCAGTTTTTTAACTATATTCAAATTACTCAACATTTTCTATTATGCATTCCCATGACCCTTAGTTGAATATTATGATGTATTATATTGTTACACACTTATTATGATACCAATAAATTATTACACACTTATGATATTTGTATGTGTTTAAAGATATCTTTTCAAGAAATAGTTTTTAAATACTGTCTTTTTAGATGCTGGAGGTGATAGAGCTGGAGAGAAATAGATACACAGAAAATCAAGAAAACTAGAGGAAAAGAAAATGGACATGATTATATTAAATGTCGTGAAATCAAAACATATCAAAGGACTAATGTCACATGGTAAAGAGGCTAAACCGCTACATTTTCTATGTATCTCTCCTCTCTTCCTTTAATGTTACCCATAACTGGGAAAATAAATATGTAAAATAAAATGTTAGCCTTAAAAATAGCTATCTCTTATTTCTCTTTGCATTTTGCAACCATCTTTTAGAAAAAAAAACACATAATAGTTGAGACTATCTAAGAAAAAAAAAACTTTAAAGTTCCTTTCTTTTGATCTTTTCTAGGATCCAGTTTCCATGGAAATAAAGACAATTATGAAAGTAACCTCAATGCATTAATAATAAGTATAATAGGAAGCATTTTCCAGTATCTTTTGGATACTTTGTTAAGCCCTTTAACACATTATGTCATTTAATCTTATTCTATCATCTTAGAGGGAAATTCAGGCTCAATGAAAAGGAAAAAGTTTTCTCAAGGTCTCAGAGCGAATAAGCTTCAGAATCATAATTTAAGCTCAAAGCTGTCTGGCCGGGTTTTGAGATAACATCTAGGTTATTTCTTCCAAAACATATATTATTTTTACCCAAGAAATCATTTTATTTCAAGATATTTCTTTAAAAATATTTAAAATAATGAGTATTTTTACATTTAAAATTTTACTTAATTTATATAGAAGGCTTTTTAATATTTCAAAGATAGATATCACCTAAATATTTTAATATAGGCCCCATTGGAAAAAAACATACTCTAAGATTTACTGAGTATTCCAATATTAAGAAACTATAAAGTACATATGTAACACCTTCCATAAACTTGTAAAGCATGTAATAATAAAAAGACAGTAACCTCTCATATTTTGAAAATCATTTTTAATATCCAGATATTTATATTAGGCCTAAATTCTTTAACCATAGATCTTCAACATGTCCCTTTTCTTAAATCCACTCTATTTTTTTGCTTGTATAATTAAATTTACCATTTCGACTTTTGGTTTATTTTATTACTTTCTTCTGAGCTCTAACAAGGTTTTTCATAACCATCAAATTTGATGCTCTCTAGTCTCTCTTCCTTTGGCAAATAGCCACAAACATAAGACTAGCTTTTAGCAGATAAATTATTTCAAATTAGCAAATTTATGTTAAGTTAAAACTAGATTCTCAGCCATTTCTTAAGTCCTCGATGGTTGAAAAACAGTGACTGCCCGCCAAAAAAAACTAGGAAATTAAAGAATGATCTTTAAAATCATCAGTACTTTATTGAGTACTGGGAAAAATTGCTTTTTATAAAAATGTGGCGATTGATGGTTCACATATTGCCAGAGCTGGAAGGAAAGTGAAAATCTCTTTGAACCAATTTCTCTTTGTATAAGTAAGAACATGCATGCCCCGAGAAATGTGGTGATTTGCTCACGTTGACATTGATAACCAGAGAAAGAGTCACGGAAAGGGCCTGGAGAAGCTAAAAGCCAGTTGTTTCTTAATGCCATCTCTGCTTCTGCTCTTCACCTCTGTAGGCCGTTCTCAACAAAGCAGCCAGGATCATCTCTTCACAACGTAAATCAGATCATGCCACTTCCCTCATGAGCCCTGAAAATGGCCTCGCATCTCAAGGTAAAAGCCAAAATCTGAAAATGCCTGTCGATCCCTACATGATTCGGTCCCCTTTTCCTTCTCAAACATCATCCCCTACTCGTACCCAACGCTCACGTTCCTTCAGCTGTATTTAGCTTCCAGTTGTTCTTCCAACATGACTGTTGACCTTTTACTGCTAGTTGCCTCTTTCTGGAAGCCTTCTACCAAATATTCGCATGACCAACATCCCCTCAAGTTTTAGTTCAGCTATCACTCAGTGAATCTTATCTTGATCACCATATTTCAAACGACAACCCATATTTTTCCCTTAACCAATACTTCTCTTTCCTTTCATGTACCCTGATTTTTTTTCACAGCTTATATCATCTTCTAACATCTAACATTTATCTATTATATATATAAATATTTTTTTCTATTCATTTGTTGTACTGAAAACTAGAAAAGAGTAAGTTTGTTGGTTTTGTTACTGATATCCTAATCCCCAGAACAGTCCTACAGACCTAATACTCGATGAGTAAGTAAATGCATGAATTAGCTGTCAACAAGATTGCTTTATATTATAGTCTTAGTATTAATGCTACCTAAATAAGTTTGAAGGCTGAAAAACCAGAAGTTAAGCCACTATGCTTTCCCATCGGAAAGCATATTATTCATATTACAATAGGACTGGAATGGTATCATAGAATACACAATTACCCAGTGCGATTTCTTAGGATTTGGAAAAATGTAATAGGACATAACTTTCTGTGGCTTCACGCTACTACTTAGCCATATGATTTTTGGAATAAGAGACTGACAATGCTAATCAAATGTGTTTTCAACAGTTAATGTTTTACCACAAATGCAGCTCCAAATGTTAGCTTTTTAAACACAGTCTGGTAAAAATGAAAACATTGATTTAGCATCTAAGACTACTAGTTTTCTCTAATTTAAAATGTCATTTTATATAGCTGAAGCCTGGAAAGCACTTTAACATAGCGTCTGTAATATAACCCTTAGAAATTTTTAGATAAACAGAGAAAAACCACCCTTTTCACACACCCGGACTTCTTCCACACTGAGCCACCAGGCACTCCGTGAAGAGATGACCCATGATTCTAGTGACCTCTAAGATTATGAGTCAATGAAAAAAATAGATTCCAGGCAATTCTGTACTGTCAAGGTCTAACTGCCATTTCTCCAAAATTAAACACTTTTCCTGCAAATAACTCTATTGTTATGTTTGTTTGTTTGTTTGTTACCTCTTCCTCAATTTCCCATGACACTTTGTACTGCCAATATTGGGGACGGTGCACTCAGATACACATTTTCCTGTTGTACCTGTCTTTGTTCTTCCATTAGATGATCTTTTTGAAGTTATGGATCGTATCACGGAAAGAACCTATGCTTCGAAGCACAACAGACCTGAGCTAAACCCCCAGTGCTACCACTCTCTAAATCAACACCCTTCAGTTCATTCTTGAAGCTCTCCAAGCTTTGGTTTCTTATTTGGGAAAAGCAAACCTACTGCCTCTATAACACTGTTGTAAGAATTAAAGAATGTATTTATGTAAAGCAGCCGGCCTGTTTCTTTAGCAAGTGCTAATGTAGTGATTATGGAGTACCGGGCAGTTTTAAGTACTTTACATTCATCCATTTTAATCTTCATATTGTCCTAATGAGTTCATACTTTATTTACTGCTTTTTACAGATGAGAAACTGATTCATAGAGAGGTTAAGTAAACTTTATAAAGTCGCCCAGGCAAAAGGCAATAGAATCAGGATTCAAATCCAGACAGATTGACTTCAAGGTTTGTACCTTGCCTCTCCAAGAGAAGGGAATGTGAGTAAGCATTCTGCTCAAGGACACACAGCAAAGGTAATGCAAGGAAACTTAGAATCTACAGGTGTTTACTCCTACATGAGAGTATGGTCAAATATATCACACTCCCGCCAATGAATTGCATTTTGGAATTTATAAATGAAAGTAAATTTCTTCAAATCCATCCTAGCTAAGGGTTTACTCAACCAAACAGTAGCTGTTCTTTCTCTGCAGGAATCATGGGAATAATATCTACCTTCAAAAGTCAGTTTCTATTATTAAATAAGTCAATTTATATTAATGTTCTTTGTTATATATGAAGCGATACATTACTAAAAATGTTCAATACCAAACATTAGTGTTCAGATCATACCACTTTCTAACTAGTGAATTAGAAAATGTGGGAAAAGGTGACTGAACTTGAGAGTAGGATAAAAAATAAAACAAGAAAAACATGCCATTTTTTTCAAGGTCGTGATCATAAACCATTCCTAGAAGGTTTTATAAATTTATATGAGATTTCCGTATGTTCTCCCATTAAAATAGTTACCGATTGAAATGAACAGATAGAAACAGATAAGTTTTTTTCCTTAATAGCAATTTAACTTTGAAATTGCTTTTAAGTAAAGATCGTTTTATAATCATTATTTACTCTTGATTTCTTCTTTTAGAAAAGTATACTTCTAGGAATATCGACGTGATTTTTTTTTTTTTAAGGCTCACATAATTAATAGGTATTGAGACTAAAGCTGGAAACTATGTCACCTTACTCTGAGTTTTCTGTGCTTACCATCAAATCATGCCAGTTGTCACTAGTGGTATATTTTGTTCTGAAACAAAAGAAAATAACCTATTCTTTTTCTCAAGTTTATTTTGTCCAAAAGTCTACAAAATGAATATGAAACCTGTATTTAGTCTTACACTCAGATTTATGCTCTACAACGTCCTATATTTCAGGCATATTTCATTTCTTGGAATCACATTTTCTTATCTAATCTAAGAAAAATAGGCAAAAAGATGAGCGAACCCCGAAAGCAGTGACTGGCATATATTTCCTCCCAATGTCTGTTAACATGATTTATTTTCCAACTGCACTATATTAGCTTCCTAGTACTGCTGAAGAAAAATGCATTACACTTGATGGTTTAAAACAAAAGAAACACATTTTTTTTCACAGTTCTGGAGGCCAAAAGTCTAAAATCAATGTGTCAGCAGGGCCAGGCTCTCGCGGAAGGCTCTAGGGGAGAATCTGTCTCGTGCCTCCCTCCTCCTACCTCCTCCTGTCTCTAACAATCGTTGGCTTACATATGCTTTGTGTCAATCTTTGCCTGTGTTTTTATGTGACACTCGCCTTGCGTGTCTTTGTGTCACTTCCCTGTTCTTATAAGGACACCAGTCATATTGGATTAAGGTCCCCCTCTATGCCGGTATAAACTCACTTTAATTTACATCTTAATTGCATCTACAAAGACCCTATTACTAAATAATTTTTTTTCATAGGTACCAGAGGACTTCAGCATATTTTTCGGGGTACAGAATTCAACACACAACATATACCAATGTTATTTTGGAGTGATTGTTGTGGTCGATGCTCTGTGAATTTTCCTGACATGTTTGAACAAAGGAAAGCATTAGAGAATAATAATATATCAAAACATATACTTTGCCCCATGACATAAAGCATAGATAGAATGAACATAAATAGAATAGGATAAGTATTGTCACAGAAATATAATAAATTGCTTATTTTTAATAGATGATTGGAATTTTATCTGTACTCTAATGATATTGATCCAGAAGTGTTGTTTTAGTTTACTGTTTACAGTTTAATTAAAACTTGCTTCTGGATATGGACCAATATATTTTATTTCTCTTATATTTTCAGTTGGCAGCACTGGGAAATCATAAAAAATATGTTGCAATCAACTACACAGCATGTGATTCTTTAAATATTTATTATCTATAATTCTTTCAAGAATTCTCACTTAGCTAAGAAAAGTGATATGCTCCTGTTCTAAAAATTCAGGACAATTTTTAATTTTGTATCTTTCTTGTGGAAGAATGTTGACATATGCCATCTTGAATTTCTAATTATGAATTATGACTATTTGAAACAAAAAGCACTACATAAACTATATAGTAAATGAAAACAATGAAGCAGAATGTCATTTGCACGTGTCACGGTTGCAACCAAGAATGTTTCATACTAATAGGACTTAAATTCTCAGTACGGTTATGCATCTTAATGTCCCTTTTACTAGTACAATGGGTTCTCATGCTATTAGAAAATCTGGTAACTTTTCTATAGGCCCAATATTTACAAGCTAAGTTCTCTCTCTCTCTCTCTCTCTCTCTGTCTCTCTCTCTCTCTCTGTCTCTCTCTCTCTCTCTGTCTCTGTCTCTCTCTCTCTCACACACACACACACCTTTGCTCTATAGAGTTTTCTCTGGCTGAAACTGAAAGAAGAAAATAATTTTATGTGTAGCTTTACCTCTATACAAGTTCTAGTCCAAAATGACCATTATTCTCCTTTAATTTTATCTATTTTATTTTTAGATGATCTTGGTGTTTAAATTTATACTCGGTTTACATGTTATTTATTTGATACCAGAAGAGAATTCCCTTCCTTTGAACTGGGCTTATGTTTGTCAGACAACTCAAAGTCAGCATAACTTAAATGATTTTCTGTCTGTCTTTCCGTTTTATTTGTAAAATGTTTCCTCTTTCTCCGAGGCGATTCACTGTAGTATACATACAGTCTCGCTTTATCCACCGTTTTCCTTAGAGCCAGTTAAATGTAAACTTCCGGCATTTCTAACACATTTTTTTTCACTCTTACTGCTACTTTTCAGATTTTAATTCTGATAATTTCGTTAATATAGTAAAAGCTTCTTGGCATCTCCCTAATCAGCTTCTGTCTTCAGGTTCAGTTTCGCTTTGGTGTCAAATGAGTTGTTTTACGGTGTCATGATAAGTCAGAATTTTTCCTCATTACTAACCCTTTGGTGACTTTAATTTGCTTATGTCTTATAAACAAAGACGTTCAACTGGCATTTTAAGGATTTCAAAATATGTCCTCATATCGCTTTTATCATTTTTTTCTTATACATTTCCATAAAATACAAACTGGTTATTTTACTCTAAATATTGTATAAATATTATGAATGGTATGCATTAATTACCAAGGTCCCATTACCTAGAATTCCTATGAATACTTAAGTTTACCATTCTTTAAAATATGCTGTTATAATCATCATTTTTCTCCTATTATATGTCTTATTTTTTTTGTAACAAAGTTCTCTGTGTCTACCTGGTTTCCTCTAAGGACAGGAAATTGTTTATCTCTTGTCTGCTAATAGCTAAATGCCTAATTTAAGACATTAAATTCTTCAAGGACTGCTTTTGACCAAGTTTAGTATTAATTAGAACGCTCAAGAAGTTTAAAGCCATTTTCTGACACAAACAATAAAAACAGCACATTATGTTGTTAATCATTAAACTTTAAAAACAGCTCAATCATTAGGACAAAAAAGAAAATTAGCAGAAATACCAAGTTGGCGACACAGAAGTTGGTGCCAGGAAAAAAAGAAAACCTCCTTAGAGCAAGGGTGATTAGATACCCAGATGCATCGCCCATGATGCCCTGCATCCTTTCAGTGGAAGGTACTCAATAACTTTTGATTTCTTCTTCAGTATCAGCTATTTAAACAATAGTATTTCCATGCTATTATTAATTTCTTTTTTATCGCAAATCTTTGTCCATAATTTTAAAAATTTCTATTTTATCCAAATAAAATGTTTTACACTTTCAAACTAAAAAGCTTCTGTACAGCAAAAGATACCTACTTTCTTAATGTGTTTCCTTTTTCAACTTGACTATCCTGTTTCATTGAATCATGTCTTATGACTAAAGTGACAGATTGTGGGTCATTTAAGATTCCCCTAACTTCTGTGCGCAAGTATTTAGGGGTAATTTCCAAACATATAGTCATAGCAAATCTGATCCAAACTAACCAAAATATTATTTGAATATAAGGAAATTTGTATACTTTAAAACATATCATTTGAGATCCAGTTTCTTAGAGGACAGTTTACTCCTGCATTATAAAAATACTCTAGAAAGCGTACAATTGAAATACAGATGAATATGAACACAGGCCACTGTATGAAACAAACATCACCCTTCTGCTGAGGTTCACCTACAGGGGTCTACTTCAGGGAAATACATACAGTTGTCTAAGGCTACTCAGAAAGGTTTGGGGCATGTATGCTCTGGGGTACTGTTCATAATGCTATGATACCCCAAAGATGCCTTTCCTTAGATACTTTCTTTAGGTGTTTCTTGTATAGGCAAGGATAGTCTAAGAACCAGCATTTCTTTATGCTTCTAGTGGTCAGTTTGTCTCATTCCAGAGTGTAGCTGGGAGAAGTATACATAAGTTGTTTACTTATTGTTCCAGCTCTGAGGATTAAAGAATTTGGAAGAGGAGCTATCACTCAGTACACATTCATGGAAATAGAAAGAATATTATCATAAAGCACTTGAAAGTGTTCTATCTCCCCAGGTACTCTAGAGGACTTTTATGAGAACCTGGCAAGGTTCAATGGCTAGATGAAATAAAGTTTCAAGCCTTGTCATTGTCATTCATGAGTATTCATGTTCTGAGTCTTTTCGATTAAAAATATATTTCACATTTAAATTGCATCGGGGAGTTAACATTTTCTTGGGAGAATAAAAATAATACTCTAAGTGATATTTCAAATTTTATAATTCTAGGTGTGTGATATTATATATTTCATTTGAGTAAAACCGAGAAAATCAATTATGGATCAGGTATCAAAGATCTCTATAAACAAGTCTTGGATACTCTAAAAATGACATTAATGGGGCAAATTTTGATGTAAACAATTGAGAAGGAGATTCAGATTTCTTTGGAAATAAAAATAAAATAATCTATATATCTTCGCTGATAATATATGAGACTATATTCCTAATGAACAACCAGGAACAAAAACATAATGTTATACTACTGAAAATTATCCTGACAAAGGAAAAAAGGGGTATAATGTTTAGGGCAGAACAGAGAAGGAAACTTTTAAAAATTAAACTCATTTGAGTGACATTGGTTAATAAAATTACATAAGTTCTCTTCAGAAAAAATAAATACATCTCCCATGGGGAGTAAAGTAAACACATGTAAATAGCATGTCTTATTTTAAATGCTTAGAGGCTGGGATATTGGGGAATAGAAATATTATAGATTAGATTTACAGATATATCAGTGATCTCCGAGCTAGTACATATATTTATCTATATCCTGGAGAACACTGTCACATATTACGCCTGCTGGTCTACTTTGCATGTATAGTGAAAAAGCAGCAGTGGAAAACTACAAATCTGAAACTAACAATTTATAGAAGATTGAGAAATATTTAAGTGTAGTTAACTGAACTATCTTGACAATCATCAATTATTTTTAAAAGGAGATTATTTTACCAAAGAATAGAAAAAACATGTTTGGATTTTATAAAATAATTATTTAAAAGGGGGCTTAAATATTATCTTAAATTATATGCATTTAGTAATGAATCTAAAATAATATTTAAAGGAAGAATTTATGCCTTTAGCAATTTTTTAAAAATTAAGAGCAAATGAATTAAATCAAGTGCTTTTTGGGCCCTAGCCATGGCTATGCATGAATATGACTCTATTGAGACACTTGCAATCAATGGCATCGCATCTCAGAGATATGTTACAGTTCGCTTTACTGTGGGCCGATTTGCAGCTAATATATTTCTTTCCTCTGTCAGAATGCAAACAGATGCTAGTAATAATGATGGCTTGTATTGTGTTTAAGTATTGACAAAGCACTCTCTAATTCATAATCTTTCAGTCCTTACAGCACAGTTATAATATAGGTAGATCAATGGGAATTTTTTACTATTGCTTTCATTTCATTTTTTCTGATGAAAAAAATTAAAGCTTTTGAAATTATGCGACTTGGTCAAAGACATATAATTAACTAATGGAAGAACCCGGATTCCAATTATAATAGTCTATTTTCTAATTCAGTGTTCTTTCTACTTTATCGTTCTATAATTCAGAGCTTTGCAGAATAATCAAAGATTAGATTTTTTTTTCTTAATAACACTTGTAGTTATGCTCTTTTGACTTAGAGAGAAAAAAATCTGTTCTTTCTTATATACATTTATTTACAAACAAGTCTCTATTAAGTTACATTGAGGGTGGAGGTTTTTGGGTAGGAGAATATTAAAACCCAGAGAAGGGAGGATTTGTTTTTCCTTCAAAGGAAACATGAGTGTAATTGATATCCAATGTTATTTGTAAAGTACTTCTTTAAACAAACTTAAACTCACATAAATCTGTATCTTGCTTCTGCTGCAGTTTATAGGTTGATTTATTAAATGTCCTCAGAGGGATATCCTAGAGGAGATACATTATATGTCTGTGAAGCACATGTGAGAATGTTAATTTTCTGTTGCATTTATATATATGAAATCTATATCTGTATGTAGATAGATTATATATATAATATACACATACATATTATAGCACAGGTTATTCTAGTGCAAAATATTGACTTCTCAATTTCATCCAAAGCTTTGGAATGTAGATAATAGCATCCCCAACATAAGGTATCCAGTCCAGTCCATAATTTCAACACCCTCACCTACTGGACAGATTAATCCCCCTTGATCGTTACACAAGAGTGATCATCTAATAGCTAGGTGGAAATAATGTCATTTTTCCTTTTGTTTATTTAAAAAAAAGATAATAATCTTCTCTGTTGTGGCCTTTCCAACCGAGAGAACAAATAGGCCAGGAGAGGACTAGCAGGATTAGCTTTGAGGTAATTCTGTTGGTGACACTCAAGTACCACTGGGCCAGCTCAGTCCCCAAACTTCCACTGTAATCACAGCAACAGCTGCTGCCCTTCACCGTTTTCAACAGTGGTTGGCAGGAATGCTCTTTTTCACTGCCACATGGCGAGGCTTTTGCATATTAATGAGGTTTTGCATACTTTCAACTTTCTGATAAATACGAATATGATAGACGATGTTCTGAAAAAAAAATTACAAGTTCTTGAAGACCAAACCCACTGAAAAGGGGACTAAAAATAAGGCGTCAAAATGCTTTTACCCAGAGTTCTTTCTGCTTGTTCTAATGATTTACTTGAGAATTTTGTGGGCTCAAAAGTCACTGTGCCTTAAAAGTTATATTCATCTTTATTGATAAGAATAAAATTTGGAGAGAAGGATGGATTAAAAAAGGTACTATAAGGTTGAGAATTCCAAAGTAAAAAGAATAGTACAGAGAAACCATAAATCCAGAGGATTTTTCAGTTTTATATATATATATATAAAACTTCCCATTTTCTTTAGATGGCTGATAGAATTATATTTTATTCTAAAAGTGCACTATAGTTCACAGTCCTATTGCTGTAATTGTTTAGAGCATATCGCCCATGCCATGCCTATTTATAGTAACTTATCATCAAATTACCAATAAAATCATACTAAACTAAATGCTGGAAAAAACAGCTACTTTATTCAAGATGTTTCACAACATTTACCTACCTAAAGCTACTTCTCCCCACTTCTTTCCTATGCTCCAAATTTGTTCTTTTAAAATCAGTATATTCTGTACAGTGCATTTGTGGGTAAAAGTGCTGTAAGAAATCTTAGAGCGTTTTAAGGACTATTAAAATGTTATGATCGAAGAGATCCATAATCTTAATGAAGGAACCAGTATATACTTCACTGAAAACATGACATTTGGTCTAAAAATTAAAGGAAGTGAATTTGATAAGACATTTTCACTGGATCAATCTTTTACCAAGCCATATGTTTCCTTGTTTCTAGATTCATCTGAGGATTGAACACCCCTCAGCAGAATCCTTGCAACCTCATTCAATATCTAGTTCAATGGCCTGATGAAAATAGTTGCCATAGTTTATTTATAGTTTTAATAATTCGCCCAGGAAATTTTTTTTTTCTTTCTCTATCTTTCAAGTACATTTAGGATTCAGTCCCACGGTACAAATTAAAGTGAGATAGCAAATACAAGTTTATAAACCTTCAGTTTTATCTGTTATCTGCCAAGAATTCTTTATTGCTTGTCTAAGTTTTATTAAACAGAACTTTATCAACAGGAATTCTAATTCTTCTAGAATTCATTAATTAGTCATGTGGTTGAGGAAAACAGTTTTAGGGTCTGTAACAGTATTCAAAAATTTTTTCATTTTATTAAATGGAAATTTATACATTTGGTTTGCTCATTTAATTCTTTGATAATATCTCAGCCTGGCATATACAATGACTGACCTATTTTTAATTAAAAACACACAATTTTAAATTTAGGCCAAATGTATACACTTCTAAATTCTACCTGTCTCAGTGTGTGCCTTTTTTTAATTGGTAGCTTATTTTTAATGGCAGTTTTATATTTACAGAAAAATTGAGCATATACCATTTTTTCTTGTCTCACAGTTTCCCTACACTTAATATTTTGAATGAGTGTAGCCCATTTGTTAAAATTAATTAACCAATATTGATACATTATTGTTAGCTTTAGTCCATAAGTTACAGTAGTGTTCATTCTTGTGGTACAGTTTTATGGGTTTTGCCAAACGCAGAATGTCACATAGCCACCATTATATTACAAAATAGTTTCGATGCCCTAAAAAGCCACTGTGCTCCACCTTTCACCTCTTGTCCCTGCTCCCCAATGTCCTAACAACCACTGGTCTTTCTATCTTTTCCAGAATGTCATATAATTGAACTCATAGAGTGTAAAGCATTTTCGGACTGGCCTTTTTTACTTAAAAATATGCATTTAGGTTTCTACATGGCTTTTCATGGCTTGATTGCTTATTTCTTTTTATTGCTGAATATTAATCCATTTGATGGATGTACTACAGTTTCTCTGTTCATTTATTAAAGGTCATCTTGGTTGCTTTCAATCTGGGGTATTAACACAACTTCTAGAAGTCTTTATATGCAGCATTTTGCATGGTGTATGTTTTCTTTTTTATTAAATTTATTGGAGCAACATTGGTTAATAAAATTATATGGGTTTCAAGTATACAATTCTATAATACATCATCTGAATATTGCATGGTGTGTTCACCACCCAAAGCCACTTCTCCTTCTGTCACCATATATTTGACCCCCTTTACCCTTATTTATCTCCTTCCATCTTCCTTCCTTTCTGGCAATCACTAGAACGTTGTCTGTGTCTATGAGTTTTTGTTGTTTGTTTGTCTTGTCTGTTTGTTGCTTTCAGTTTTATATCCCACCTATGAGTGAAATCATATGTTTCTAGAGTTTCTCTATTTGACTTATTTCACTTAATTTGATATTCTCAAGATTCATCCACGTTGCAAATGGCAGTATTTCATCTTTCCTTTTGGGTGAGTAACATTTCATTGCATATCGGTACAACATTTTCTTATTCAATCATCTTTCAAAAGACACTTCAATTGTTTCCATGTCTTGGCCACCATAAACAACACTGCAATGAACATAAGGGTACATATATCTTTACAGATTAACATTTTCAATGTTTTGAGTAGATACCCAGAAGAGGAATTGCTGGGTCATAGAATAATTCTATTCTTAATTTTTTGAGGCAACTCCATACTGTTTTCTATAGAGGCTGTACCAATTTAAATTCCCACCCATGACCTCAATAAATACCTAGGAATATAATTTCTGGATCATATGATAAAACTATGCTTAGCTTAGTAAGAAACTTCCAGTCATTTTCCAATGTGGCTGCATTATTTTTCCTGTCAGCAATGAAAGAGAGTTATTGTTGCTCTACATCTTTGCTAGCATTTGGTATTGTGTTTTAGAGTTTAGCCATTCTACACAGTCCGTCAGATCCAGATTATCATCATTTGCTGAGTTTAGCCATTCTAACAGGTATAAGTGGTAGCTCATTGCTGTTTTAATTAGCAATTCCTTAAGGATACATTATGGTAAACATATTTTCATATGCTTATTTACCATCAGTATGTATGTATGCATATATATATATATTTATGAGGTGTCTGTTCAGAATTTTGCTATTTTTGTTTTCTTATTATTGAGTTGTCAGAGTTCTTTGTATATTTTAGATATAAATCTTTGATCAAATATGTGTTTTCTTCCAGTCTATAGCTTGTCTTTCACTCCTACCAGTGTATTTTCAGAATAGATGTCTTTAATTTTAATGAAGATCACCTTATCAATTTTGTTCTTATATGATCATGCTTTTATCTTTGTATCTAAAAACTTGTAACTAAACTCCAAGCCACCTAAATTTTCTCCTATGTTGCATGTTTTAAGTTTTATAGTTCGTGTTTTACATTTAGGTCTTTAATTGTGAAATGTATAAGGTCTGTGTTTAGAATTATTTTTTAAATGTGAATGTCCAGTTCTAGCACCATCAGTTGAAAGAACTATATTCTATTCAATGAATTGCCCTTGCTCTTTTGTCAAAGATTACTTGACTATGTATGTGGGTCCATTTCTTACCCCTCTAGCCTGTTTCATTGAGACATCAGTCCATTCTTTCACCAATAAGATTCTGTTAACGATAACTGTAGATTTATGTAAAATCTTGAAGTTGGTTAATGTCAGTTCTCTAATTTTGTTGTTTGTTAATTATGATGACTCTTTTCTGCCTTTTGTTCTTTGATAGAAACTGTTGACTCAGTTAGTTAATATCTACAGAATAATTTATTAAGATTGTAATAGAAACTGTGTTAAATTACTTAGATCAAGTAGGGCAAAACTGACATCGTTTAAAAGGACTCGATATTGTCCTCTCAGAGAACAGGCAATGACTTTCCCATAAAGGAATTGGTGTCATGAAATAAATGCTTGAATCCCGTGGAATTGAATTTCTGACCACCCCCCCTACTCCCTTTGACGCTTCTTAATGCCGTAGTCTCACCATACACATACCCCCTACATCGACACTTGGCTACTAAAATCATTGCCTTATTATTTGCATCTTTTACTCACTTTGATGCAAAATCCAGTTTTTCTTTTTTTTTTTTTAAATTATAGTTAACATACAATATTATATTAGTTTCAGGTGTGCAACATTATGATCCAACATTTATATACCTTATGATGTGATCACCATCTATCACTGGGCAAAGTAATTATAATATTATTGACTACATTTTCTGTGTTGTACATTACATTTCTGTGATTCATTTATTTTATAACCGGAAGTTTGTACTTCTTACTCCCCTTTTTCACCCTTTCTCCCACTCTGGCAACCAAGATATGAAAGCAAACTAAGTGTCCATAGATAAGGTAGATAAATGAATAATGAAGATGTGATATATATATAATAAAAATATTGAATATTAAATATTTATTACATTAAAATATAATAAAATATTACTCAGCAATGAAATGTTCAATAGTAAAAGATAAAACCAAATTCATTGTAGTGATTAGCTCTAAAGGAGGAGTGGAAGGGATTACAACCAGTGAGGGCTAACAGAGAACGTGTTAGATGTTGCTATGAAAAAGTGTATTAATTAACCTGGTAGATGAGTCTATGGATACCCGTTAAAAAAATAAGTGTGTGTGTGTTTCTGTATATTTCAAAATCTTCATGTTATTTTTCAATTGAAATATTAAATTAAGTTGTGCTACATATTATAATAAAAACTGCTTTAGAAGCTCCTAAAACACTGACTCTTCCTAAAATATAGGAAAGTTTGGATTAAATCAGTTGATGTAAAAATATATGTAGCCTATGTGACATATTATCAGTCAAAATGGGTTCCCTGGTGTCTGTTTCTCTCAATCTACCATTTTACAGATGGTTAAATATTTGTCTTTTAGTATCTCTTTTAACATATAAAATCAGAACATGAAAAGCAATAAAGCTATAAAATATTATCATCATAGTATTTCCAAAAATGTAGCCTGTATGACACTTGCGTTATCCAATGTAAACTGACTGATTAGAGATCAGTTAAAGAAAGTTAAACACATGGTTTTCTTTATACCTTCTTAGAGTCTGCAACATACAGATGTGTATCAAGAACATGTAAAAGAGAGTGAGGAATAAGCTCGATTCACAAGATTATTTATCTACTGAGCCTCTTAAAGAGCATCTCACAGAGCAAACGCTCTCAGAACAGATTGAGATACGCACGGTCTGATGAGCTTTAATAATTTGTGCTCTCCAGATTTTGCAAATTGAAATTTCAGACATCTCTTTCACTATTACTGAAAAACTTTTAAAGAAATGTTAATATCTATCAGATTTAAAAGTTCTTTCTCCTTTAACACATATTCTCAATCTAATTTTCCTTGCCAATAAGGTAGTAAATACATTCATTGTTAGCATGCTTATTTTACTCCTAGTCTGTCAAAATGTAAGTGTGATGTTAAAGAAGATACATTACATTTTCATTACTAGCTAGCAATTTTAGTGATGGCTTGTTCTCCAGGAACAAAGAATGGTCAACCAGCTATCCTATTAGAAAAGAGATTTTTTTTTTTTTTTAGCATTTTCTCCCTATATAAAATAGCTGCTGTAGTCAAAACCTTCTATCAGCTATAAATTCATAAAGAAGATTATCTGGCATGTGGATCAAGGCTGCTTTTATTCTGGTAGATATTTTATTAACACATCTACATTCTCTCACATCCTGTGACTGTCCAGCAGCCTGAATATACACAAATTCCTGTGCACGCACACTCCAACACAACAGCCTCTTTTTGCACTCACGACACTATGACAATATGGTTTGTCATATTTCTGTTTATTTGTGTTCATTCGACTGGCAATGTAAAAAACTTTGTATTGTTGGTATCATTTTGGAAAGTCTGATACCCACATAAGTTACTGCTATAAATATTAAAGAGCAGTGAACACTGGACACACACAATTAACAATTCAAAACAGAAATTTTTGAGCTATCTTTTTGCTTTTATAATGTGAAACAGAGTACAAATGAAATCTTAGCTGTTTGCTCTGAGAGATTTAAATATACTCTCTGATCCTCAGTATTTCCTAAATTCTTTACTCAGTAACAGTAAATACCTAACTGTGCAAATTCTAAATTGCTCTTTGGCACATTGCCAGGTTGACTGTAAGGGCTCATTTTGATGGAACAACATGTTCTGAACTGGTTCTGTGAAGCCTCTAATTGACTTTGCTATAAATTATGTCTCCTCTAATTTGAATCTTAATCAAATAGAATATGTTAAATTGAGTTTGAATACAATTAAGCTGAATTTAGATGTAATGGATTCCAAGACTGTTGATTTAAATATTGACTAATTCTGAAGATGGCCATCAATTGATTTACAATTTAGTATATTCAGATTTTGTTGAACCTAAATGTTTATATATGTTTCAATTCTTCCATTTTCACATATTATCCTCCACAATAAAATAAGAAAAAAAATACCAAATATTCACAAATAACATGGAATGTCTAACTAATATTCTTAAATATCATTAGAGCCACATCAATTTCTGAAACAATATTGCAGAATAGAATAATGAGTGGAATTTTAGATGATGGATATTAATATGCTGTCATTTTTGAGGCATGCAGTAAATAGTTACCAAGTGAATGGAAATCTACAAGCCTAATCCTGGATACTTTGTTTACCTTAAGAAGAGTTTGGAAACTATGGGAAATAGAGACAGTTGAACATTGTTTTTTTCTCCTCCACTTCCAACTCTAAGGTACTTGCTTCTCTTGAGTCAGAAAACTGTGAAACCTGCCAGGTATTGGTAATAAGTGAGGCAGACATCTCTGTGGAGAATTTGAAGAGGGGACGTATGAATGGATAAATAAAATGTAGTCTATCCATGCAATAGAATATTATTGTTCAGTGGCATGCTACAACATGGATAAACCTTGGCAACACTATGCCAAGTAAAAGAAGTCAGTCTCAAAAGACTATCTGTATGTTGTATGATTCTACTTACAAGAACTCACCAGAATAAGCAAATCCATAGAAACAGTAAGTGAATTAGTAGTTGCCTAAGGTGAGGGCAGAAGAATGGAGGGTTTGTGATGATGGCTAAGAAATGTGGGTATTTCTTTTGGGGGTAATGTGAAATTCTAAAATTGGTTGTAGTGATCTTACATAACTATGTAAATGTACTGAAAGCCATTGAAGTTTACATTTTAGATAGGTGAATTATATGGTATGTGAATTACATCTCAATAAAGCTGTTAAAAATAATGTTAAGGTCAAGTGTACAATTTCAGATCTTAGATTGAAAAAGTAAGTTTTTTATTTTATGTCACAATCCAGTTTAAATCTAATATAAAACTTAATGAAGAAAGAATTCTAAAAAATAGGTAAATAGCTGATGTCACTTATGATAATGTGTGAAAATTTTATAAACAGATATAAGCAAGTAAAATCTAGATATATATGAAAACAGTAACAATTTTTAACAAAGCAGAGAATTTAAGGAGGGGGAGGATCAGAAATTCTTTAACCTAATTCGTGGCATCATAAAATTAATGGAACAAATGATTACCACGATCAGGTTAATTAATATATCCATCATATCATTAAAGATGTTTTTTAAAAAATTTTCTTTATGGTGAGGATACTTAAGGTTTATTCTCTTAGCAAATTTCGAGTATACAGCACAGTATTATCACCTACAGTCACCAGGCTGTGCATTAGATCTCCAGAACTTATTCATCTTATAATTGAAGGATTGATTGTACACTTGGACCAGCATCTCCCCATCCCCCCATCTCCCAGTGCCTAGTAGACTTTGGTCATTGCTTTAAATACATACATTGTAAAATTTAAATAGAAACAATTTTATTTGTCAACTATATATCAATAAACCTAAAACATTTTAAATAACTATATGTACAAAGTATGTCCAAAGACTTGTACATGAATATTCATAGCACCTTTATTTATACCAACCCCAAACCAGAAACAATATAAATGTTTCTTAGTAAGTCAGCAGATAAAAAACAAACATGATGGTAAAGATCCTTACATTGGAGTACACTGCTAATAAAAAGTATACTATTTATACACTCAGAAAAATGGGTGAGTATCATAAGCAGTATGCCGAATGAAAGAAGTCAGACTCAAAAGGCAAAATTAATTTTTAGTGACAGTTGTCATACTAATAATTCACCAGAGATGGGTATGCTTGCCGAGGTTGATTGACTTCACCAAGGGGACTTTTTGGGAACATAAAAATTTAGTGTATATTGATTGATTATGCAAGTGTATATATTTGGCCAAATCCATCAAATTTTTCACTCAAAAAGTGTCCTTTATTGTATAATTTATATCTCAGTACAAAGAGAACCTAAAAAATAGTAACCTGCTTCCCATTTACTACTTACAACTTCCTATATCCTGTAATCTGCCTTATTTTTCTAATAGTTCTAATCATCATGTGACAGATATATTTTATTTATTAACTTATAATGTCTCCACCTCTATAATGTAAGCACCTCAAAGGCAGAGATTTTTGTTTGAATTAAACATCAAAGAGTTCTATCATCAAGATTGGCCTGGCATTTCTAAATACTTTTAAAATATTTGTTTAAGGAATATTTTCTTTTTCTTCCTTTAATTTTATTTTCTAAAAGGATGGTAGCTGAGTAGATATTTTAGAATATTAACATGACAGTAATAACAACATCTATTCTTAATATTCATAAAAATATAACACAAAACTTTACATGTAAAAGAATACTTAGTTGAAACTAAACTATCTTGATATTTCCTTTTTTTGTGGAATCTTTAATCTAAAGTCAATTTCACAGTTCAGTCAAAGTTAGCCTTAAGAAATGATAACAAGTTAGTTGATATAAGAACTTCTATGAATATTATTTTTTGGCTGACTGTATTTCACTTTATCAACTCAACCATCTATGTTCCTCTTTTGATCAGATTTCCACTATGTATACAGAAAGAAATTTCACTCTGATAGAAATAGAAATAGAAAAGACCTGTCAGTGAGGCTTGAGGACAAATTTGTGACTTTCATTTCCAGAAACTCAAGAGGCACGAGAACCACAAAAAATAAATACTTTCCTTCAAATTTCCTTTACTAACGGGTGGGAGAACTTACGACACCCACTGAAACAGAATTGTTGAATCACGTAGCAAGATGACTCTACAGGTCATCTCACTAAAATTCCATTAAAACACTTTTGTTAATTTCTGGAGTATTGTGAGTCCTGCAAAATCTGCTACCTACGATGGACATTCTAATACAAAAGACCATTGCCCAAACCATTGTACTGATTCATTAGCTTCCAATTACTTATGAAATAAATGGATTGTCAAGTAGAACTGAAGACCTTGGCATTAATTAATAAAAACAAACCAAACTGTATTTTGGTTTTCTGTATTACAGCAGGAGTTGACTTTTGAGAGTCTGGAGTACCTTAATAGAGGACAACTTGTTATAATGAAAGAAAAGCCACTCTCACTAGGGTTATGTGCTTGTTTGAGGGATAATTTGTTATTTTTTCTCATGCTGAGGAGAGTGGCCTGCCCAGAGATCAATCAAATGAATGTCTTAGGGAAAATTAATATACTATAGGCATTAGATCCATTATACTTAAAGATAAAAAGGAGCTATTTCTAAAGTGTTTTCAAAATGTGACTTTAATACTTAGAAAAGAAGAAAAATTGAACTGGTGAGGGTCAGTCAAATCTCTCTCCTTAAAATTGTTTCCTCCTAAACGCCCAGGGCAGAACAATTTTGAGGGGAATCAGCAGGACAGTCAGGGATCCCCATAAGCCCCAGGAGGAGCCCTGCCTCCACTGTAAGATGCGAGCATCTGATTTGGACTGTCCGACTGTGTCAAAAGTCAACTCCTCCTAAAATACAGCAAACCCAAATACAGTTTTGTTTTGTTTTTATTAATCAAAGCCTCGGTCTTCAGTTCTACTCGACAATCCATTTATTTTATAAGTAGTTGGAAACTAACGACTCAGTACAATGCTTTGGGCAATGGTCCTCTGCACGAGAATATCACCACTGTAATAGTGGGTGCAATTCTGTTATAGAAAGAGACTGCTGGGGAGACCAGTAGGACCCCTATGTGAGAGTTACGATGCATTTCTCCTGTAGAGAAAGAAACCACATTATCCTCAGTCTTTGATGAGTTTCCTATGTTGAATTGCATACTGTGAAAGACATTAGTCAAAACAACTCTGAATTTTGAAATCTGTTTTGCTTCATTTAATATACATTTTATTTGCCACTGGATTCCATATCTATTCATTTCCCCTTATCTCATTCTTAGTATTTTATTTTTGCTTTCACTCTTTTAGTATGTATTATTACTTATTAAATACTAGTCTTCCAAATTCTCATAGCTCTACTTTACATTGGAATGTTTATAGCTCATTTTCATCCAATTTTCTTAATTGCTCCTGTTTCTCTGAATTCTCTAATTGAATTAGACCAAATTCTTCATCTTTCCAACTCCAGTATAAAAAGAACTCCACTGATAACTTTCTTCACAAGCCACAGTACAAGATACCCGGCCTTCTGAGATTTACCCATCTTGTTGAAAAAGACACATTTTGTTGAAAATACACATTTTGTTGAAAAATAATTACTAGGCCTCCTTCTCTCCCTCATCTTCATGATCGGCACCATTATCCATCCATCTGCTTCCACCAACTTACTCCTTCTTCCCAAATAATTCCCATACTTCTCTCTTCTTTCACAGATTTAGTGTAAGCTTTCATCTTTTCTCATTTGGACATAACATTTCTCTTCTTCCATCTTCAACTCTTTATAATCTTTCAATCTGACCTGAGAATGATATTTGTAATAGCCTGGTCTTATTTCATTATTCTCTTGTTTAAAAATATTAAATGAATCTTTGTATTTAGAAGAAATATCTCAACTTCTATGTAACATCCATACTTTAAAATTGGATACTTGCCCAGTTCCTGCCTTAATTACTCCTTACATATAATTTCCAATGCACATCGTTTAAATATCAGGAAATAAATTGGCTCTCTCAGGCCTTCGTGCTGACCCTCTTCTCTCTGCTTGGAGTACTGTACCCTTCTCTTCACACTACTGCTTATCCTTTAAATCCCACCTAAAATAATTCCTCTGTGAGATCTTTCTCTTTAGGCTCCATGAAGAGTTACATACATACTTTCTCATCTAAGTTGCCTCTCCATGCTGTACGGAAATGCAGTCGTTCCTAAACACAAATTAAATTTGAGTAAACTACAATTTTTAAAAATGATATTGGAAAACATTTTGTTTTAAAAAGAACAATTTCTGTCTATGACCATGTCACCTTGAACAAGCCCGATCCCATTTGATCTCGGAAGCTAAGAAGGGTTGGGTCTGGTTAGTACTTGGATCGGAGACTACTTAGGAAGACCAGGTGCTATAGGTAAAAAAATTAAAAAATAAGTGATTGTAAGCTGACAAGGTCCTTGCAATCTGTGAGGTCAACCAAAGGTTGCCTTCCAAAAACAAAAAAAAAAAACAAAAAACAAACAAACAAACAAACAAAAAAGAACAGTTTCCTATTAGGAATATCCTGCAGGAATATCCCATTAGGAATATACATGTTTAGGACAGTCCTTAAGGACCTTGAGATTTGCAATCCTTTTTTTTTTTTTTTTTAATAGTTTTCTAGTTATCTGATTACCAGATTTATCTGTCTCAAAATATAGACAAAATGTTAACAAGTTTGTGTTGCTATTTTAGAACGTGTTTAATGTAATAATACTTACTGTTGGGTTAAAATAAGTCTAAGAGCTGGATGGAATTCCCAGGGCACTGCTTGTGTTTTAATTAGTAGCTGATATTTTAATTATCTACACCTCTTAAATAAAAGTTCCTGCATAAGAATCATATGGATACTTTGAATGAGCTATTTATCCATATATTTCAAATGCACATTTGTTAGTTATAGATAGTTTCAAAGATCTGGATAGCCTTCAATGGACATAAAGGAGACACGATTTTCAGAGGGATGGTTCTAAAAGCTGTTAAGGAGAAGCCGAGGAAGGCCAAGAAAGGACTCTCTTACACTTAATGTGATGGTAGATCCCCAAAATAGTTTAATCTGAGATGGTTCACTCATTTTCTAGGTCTATGATAGCACAGGAATCTGCAGGACAGCTCTTCTATTTCTCTACTGTCCCTCCCTCCCAACACACACTGATGTGCGTATCTAAAGAACTTTTTATTAAAAAGTATATTACTATTTGCATTACTAGTTGAATATAATGAAAAACACAGAACTATTAATCAAGACCCTTGAATTCTAGTTCCTGGTCTGCTATTTACCAGTTCTGTGACTTTGGCCAGGTTAATTACAGTTAATGTTCTCTGTTTTCTTAATCTCCCAAGTGAAGAGGATGAAGTTCGCTCTTTTTCTACAGAATCATTGTGAGAAACAAATACTAGAATGTCTCCAGATGACTTGGTAAATGACAAGAGGGCTGCACCAATGTAAGACTTACTATTGTTAATGTGCCTGGTTAGTTCTCATCATCCTCCCCTGCCCTCTCCCTCCTCCTATGTTCCCTCTGTGAGATTAAAGACATCACTCTCCTTCCATGACCTGCAGGCTGTTACTCCCCCTTCTCCTTCTCCCCTCCATCAATTCACCCATCACTCCTTTCGATGAGGCCCACACAGTACCTATCAAGTCGTTTCCTTCCCAATTCTTTCCACTCTCCAGCCAAAGCTTTTCCAGGCCTCATTATTTCCCTGACAGGCTGCTGGAAGATCTTCCTGGTGGTGAGTCTTCTTCATCCAATTCTTTTCTACAAATCTATATTTATATCAGACAACATACAAACTGCTCTGGCTGGCATTCAAAGCCCATCCCAGTTTTACCATTTCCAGCCATTTGTATTGCATTTGTGTTGATGGGCAGTTCCAATAACCAATCTCCCCACTTTTCAACAAACATCCACCTTTTCTGCATTAACTCAGATTATTCAGTCTTCTTGGCATGCCTTTCATTTCTTAAGCCCTATTTCAAATCCCTCCTCCAAGTTTTCTCCAAGTTCTTTAATTATAACAGAACTTGCCTTTCCTCTTTCTTCCAGTATTCTCTGTGTTCATTATCTATTGATGTATAAAACATAAATCCAAGAATTAGCAGCTTAAAATAGCAAATGTGTATTATCTCACACAGTTTCCGATGGCCAAGGATTAAAGGACAACATTAGGTGTCTACTTCTAGCTCAAGATCTCTTCTGAAGTTACAGTCAAGAATTTGGCCAGGGCACAATCGCCTCAAGACTTAACTGGGGCTGAAGATACCGCTTCCAGTTTAACTCACATGGCTGTTGGCATGAGGCTTCCATGCTTCCTTACATGGGTCCTTCCTGAGGGACACAGATTTCCCCAGACTCAGTGATCCAAGAGGAAGTAATCCGGTGGGAAGACACAACAAGCACTTAAGATGACAGCCATAGTCTTTTTATCACCTAATCTCAGAAGTGAGAAACCATCACTGTTTCCATAGGTATTAGTCACACAGACCAATTTTAGTGTGATGTAGAAGGACATGAATACCAGGAGGTACTGATCTTTGAGATGTTGGAGGCAGGGTACCACATTCTCTTAGCACATTGTTCTGTGCTCACGACAGCACCCTTTATTATAGCACTCATCTCCCTTCTCCTCTGGACACCAAACACTTTTCTTCATTGCACGCTTACATCATCTGGAAAACTTATTTATGCAGAAATGGTGCCCATTAAATGTTATTTTACATGAGTTCATGTCCACTACGTTTAAGGTTCTGAATTATTTATAGCTTTTTGTTAAGAAACTTGAGATCTTGAGTTTGATTTTCTCTGAGGGCTAGTGAGTCATATGCTGAAACCGTATATATTACTTGTACCCTAAACTTGGAAACCCATATTCCAAACATATGTCAATGTTAACAAGATAGGATGTGAAAGATATTTGGATGGCATTAAAGTCATTATATCATCATAACTAAATTTAGTTAAGAATACGTGCTCTATCAATCTACTGATAGTGGTTAAATATGCATAGTTGTTTTTATAGAGAGAATGTGGTGCATGGCTAATTTCAGTTTCAAAGGACTTGTATTCCAAGATAAACTCCCTTTTGACTTTAAAAAGTTTGCATGTTACTTTCTACCTCATTACCATGAAACAAGTTTACCCTAACTTTAAGATAGACATAAGAGTTTCTCCTGAAACTGAAATAGCTAAGGAAGATTATAACGGACAATGTTTGTAGAAGTGCAGTGAGAAAATTAAATATTTATTCAAGATGATACTAAGCAATATTAAATAATTATATATTCATCACTTTAGATATTTTAAAATAAGTTGAGAGAGGGCTGCTTCTCCATCTTTTTTCTCCATACTTCCATTTTTCATCAATAGCTCCAAAAACTGACTCTTTGATATCCTGTTTTAAAGGTATCAGCTCTTCCATCTAAGACTTAGATCCTATTTGGAAACTAGAAATTAGGAGAATTGAAGAAAGGCCAATTTCATGGGAGTTAATAGCTGCTTCTTCCTTCATTCCAGGAAATTTTTCTACATGATAGGTGAGTTCAAGATAATTTTATACATATTTTTTATTATTTATTTATATTTATGCCTACGGCACCTGGTCTTCCTAGGTGGTCTCCTATCTAAGTACTAACCAGGCCTGACCCTTCCTAGCTTCCAAGATCAGATAGGATTGGGTGTGTTCAGGGTGGCATGGCTGTAGACCATGGACCGTAGCTCCACTGGGGCACAAACCCAGGATCTTCTGTGTGTAAAGCAGACATGCTAACCACTACACTAAGAAACCATGTCCAGGATAAATTTTAAAATATAATTCCAAGTCCTCTAATGACTAATTAGATCAGAATTCCTTGAAGGAGGACCTTAGTATCATCATTTTTCAAAGATCTACAGTGGATTCTAATATGCATCTGTCACTGAGAATTACTAGGGGATAAAATACAGAATGGCAAAGGACATCCAGAAAGAAAGCCGAAAAACAAAAATGTTTTTTATTTTGTGCTCAGCAAGTCACAGAATTAGAATTTTCCTAAACTCTAAAAGCATACCTAGATTGTTAATATGTAAATGAAATGTTCTCTTTTTGAATAGTAAATCCAGAGCCATAATATTCTTGTGGTGGTGCTTTTGACATTCGTGGTTTTCATATTTAAATTATATGTAATTACAAACATTGGATTTATTTTCTCTTTAAAATTATTTTTCATTAAGAGAAGGCCATACCTATTTCTCTGGAACTAATTAGCAAAACAAAGAGCAAATCTTGGACTAAATTTCACATATCCAGATTAAGAGCTTCTTTTTTTTCCCCCTCATTTCATTGCAGTAGTCAGTAATACAACTGATAATATATATATTTGTAATATAACACTCTTTGTATGTGTGCGTGTCCACACTCATGCATGTGCTTCATTCATGTGTGCAAGGGGGGGAGAGAAACCAGGTATTCCTACAGATGCTTGTATTGTCAACCAAGAAAATACGCAGAATCCATTGAAGTCCTTATAATTAATCACTTTAGGAAATTGTTCTCAGACTTAGCTAACTCCTCAAAGGCCTCTCTTAGCTTTCCAGCAGCCACTTTTGACATCATGTCTCTGAATACTCAGGTTTATTTTGTATCTGTTAAAGGATGCAAAGGGAAGGTTATCTGTAATCTTGTTTAAGGAAGACTCTATTTTTAGTACGTGTGAAGAGATGCTTCTAATTATTAAAAAATAATCCAGAGGAAACCTGATTTTTTTTTTTTTGCTTCTTATCTACTATCAATTACTGTAATATATAATTCATAGTAAACTAGAAATAAAATAAACCAAAAAAGGATACTTTAAAGTTCAGTATAATTTGAGAAAACATGACCTTCTAGAGAGGATGAACTTAATATCAAATGCCAAGTCTTTGACTCCATATAAATTTCTCTTCATTAAAATGTTAAAGCATAGCGCATCATAAGATGAAAGCCAAGGTTCTCTTCATTACCAATACCCTCCTGTTGAGTACTTGGAAACACATTTTCATCGATGCGTTTGATCTTTTTCAGGTTAAATCATTCTCTAAGTGGACTAGATGAAAAATGAATTATATTAAAATTAATGCTTTTCCTCATTTTCAAGTATGAACTATGATAACTTCTACTCTAAAATGATATTCTCAGACAATAACCTTCTGTTTTAAGCTCTCTCTTGCTATATAGACTTCACTGAATTAAAATTGAGACCAAGGTTTGCGGTAATCTCAGTCTGGCCTTATAACTTAGGAGAAATAGCTAAGGTATATTACGTATTTTTGAGTAAGTTTCGTGGGCAAGTGTGCATAGTTTTTATTATATTTTGCTTTCTGTTTTACTGTGAGTAAAGACTTTTTAAAATGTCTTTTATAAGCAGAAAGAATGTGTGACTTCATTAAATATGTGCTGTGTGCAGTGTGGCTGTGGGAACGCTGTGCTAGGAGTCTGAGAATGGGGGGAGCATCTCTTCCCACAACAGTGAGTGCCTCATCCTCGGGATCCACACCTAGAACAGTAGGCGGTGCTCAGATCTGAGAATTTGGGATCTAGACACTGGATGGTTATGTCTTTCATTCTCTTCCAACTGTAAAATTACACTGAAGTTATACAACACTATGTATTAAATCCCAGCCCGTATTCAGTTACGGTTCGGAGAGAAACTCTGATTATGCCACTGTGTTGACATAAAGTGATCGTTGGCCCAAATTAACATACTATTTAAAAATATTTTGATATTGCTTGGAAAATAAAACCTACAATACAGACACCTCTGAAACAAAAACGCTTTGATCTTATGATTTTCAAACTCATGCTATCGACTATTGGCAGAGAAATGTTGACTGACATATACTAAAACATTTAAAATAATTCTGTTTCAGATAGCTGTAGGCTTTGTTCGACTGACTCAGAAAGGAAAAAATGTGATGATAAATAAAATTTTGGTTGTTCCTTTATTTTATTCTATTTGCAACAGCACATTTCAGAGATACATATTTATTACATTTAGTTCCAGCAAAAAATCAGTGGTAATTAATGGGTTTGTATAAATGGGAGAAACTCATTTTTACTATTGTTGCAGTCTCATATTCTATAGAGAGGATTGAAGTTCGCGTAATGCCCAAAGAAGTGTTGCAAAAACAATAATGATATAGAAGTTTCCAAATTCTACTAACATGTTATTAATTGGCTCATAAGAATTCATTGGCAGATGATTGAAAATATTCTAGCAAATTGAAGGACAAAGCAATGTTTATAAAATTATTGGAAGAATCATAGAAAGAGATTAAAGGCTGGATTTCCAGAAAGGATTCCTAGAACAATCCTGGGGATTGAGCTACTCAGAGAATGGCACACTATGAAAGCTAGACTCTGAGGAAGCTGCTGTTATATTCGTCGGCTCCAGATTACAACACTTTAGCTGAGAATCCCACGGTAAATTTGCAGCCACCAGAACTACTGGCATCCACTAAATCAGAAAAACTACTGTGCTACACACTAGGTTATCATGTCTACTTCAAGGGCTTTGCAAGGGTGTTAGATCAACAGAAATTAAAATAAGTATTGATATCTTTGCAATGCATTTTGGGAAATGTAGTTTTTAGTTTTATAGCCTCTAACACATACGGACTTCCTAGAAAGATATTGGAGTCCATGTACAGTGAGCCAGTCCACCACATATGCTTCACTAAAATTTATCTATCTATCTATCTATCTATCTATCTATCTATCTATCTATCTATCTATCTATCTAGATATGTATGTATGTATGTATGTATGTATGTATGTATGTATTTATTTATTTATTATTGTTTTAGGCAAGGCAATCCTTAGTTGACTTCACAGATTGCAAAGACCTTGTCAGTTTACAATCCCTTATTTTTTATTTTTTACACCTATAGCACCTGGTCTTCCAATGGTCTCCCATCCAAGTACTAACCAGGCCCAACCCTGCTTAACTTCTGAGATCAGATGGGATTGGGGTTGTTCAGGGTGGCATGGCCATAGACTGCTTCACTGAAATTTAAATCTGTTATTAATATCATGTACTTAAAAGCATACAAGGTGATCATGAAACATTCAAATGCAATTTGGAAAAAAAGGCATAATTTTATTTTTAATTTAATAGTTTTTTTGGTTATATCATAACTCTATTATGAGAATAAATAATTCTAATACTTTTAAAACAAACAATCATCAATGTCTATTGTGCAAATGTATAAATATTAATTTACGTTACCACTAATGTGATAACACAAATGTACTGACAAAATTGTGGGCAAATTTTCTTACAAACATGTTTTTCTTTTTTTAGATAGCCATGAACTCTTTTTAAAAAGTGTAAGCTAAAATATATGATTATTGTTTATACAAATGGAGATCTTTAAATTTATTATTATTATTGCAACTAAACTAAAATTTGGCAATAATTTTAAGACGATATTTCTCAGCAGGAGCTCAAATAATAGTTATGTTGTCATAACTTCTAAGTGAGTGTGCATTTTTTTACACAAATAATTCAGTGTCTCATCTCATAAATCTAAGATTATCAGAACTTTCTCAAAGCAGAATGTCACTTTAGAATGTAAAAATCTATTTGGATGGTCACTAAGGAAAAATTAAATGATCAAATGACATAGCTTGCTGGAACTATATGCAAAATCATCTACAGTTAGAGTTTCTGTGATGAAAGAGAAAATCAACATATCTATAATTTTGAACAATCCTTGGTAGATGGGTAGAATAGTCTGTTTAGCCTGATATTTTCTTTGTCACGTTTTTAAACATCTAAGTAACATAACAAAAGAGATCTTGCATATCTGATTACATTACCAAAATAAAGACTCGGATCAAAACGTTTACAAGTTTCAAACAGATTTTCAGGATTTTTTGCATGGCTAACTGTAGCTAGCTTAACAGCATCATGTGTAAAAAGGATTTAGCAGTTACGTGTGACCTCAAGTGAAATGTAAGTCAACAGTATGATGAGTGTGACCGAAATACCAAAGCAACACTGACTGAATCAATGCAAGCACAGTATTCAAAATAAAAGATATGGTGCCTCTTCTTTACATTGCATGATTCTGTCAACGTTTGGAGAAATAATAGGACTGTAAGTTTTGGGCACCACAAATTAAAAATGATATTAATAAACTATAGTTTAGACCAAAGAAAGGACCTAGGTAGTATATGGTCTTCAAACCATACCATACCTATATTGATTTAACAAAGAGTAACAGACCAGATGCTGAATATAATAGGTCAGATTAAGAGAAATTTAAACACTCAATCAATATTGAGTAACTTCTCAAAATTAGAACTTCCTTGGAAACTGAAGCTTATTAAGTAATGAAATGCTGATCATTAAATTCACAAATACGCAGATACCTTTAGAGTTATTACATAAGGAGAAAGTTAGGATAATTTTTAAAATAGCTTCCTGAGATTCTGAGATTCCAGCTCTGATCACCCACATCACGACTCATTTGCTCGGTACGAGACAGATAAAATAGTTACCACATTTGCATCATCTTTACCAATACAAGCCTGCGCTAGGCAGGTTACCAGTAACATTCACCTCCAGCCAACCACAGATTAAAAATAATACTCTTTCCATTATTGTAACATTTTTTTTTGTCCTGGATTTGATGATTGTACTGTGGTTATGTCAGCACCAGGGGTAACTGACCACAGGGTATCCTAAACAATTTTTATTACTTTTGCAACTCAACTGTAAGTCCAAAATTAATTCAAAATGAAAATTAAAAATATAGTAAATTTTCTCCCAGGAAAGTAACTTTTACATACACAGTTAGTTTGATTTATAACGTCTAACATTATCTTGTTTTCATCCTTGTCTATATATCTATCTACGTTATATGTCATGTGCACAGATTATTACTATAACACCATTTTCTCCATTGTTTTATATAACCATAGTAATTCCTAGACTGTAGGCCAAAAATACTTTGAAACAAATAGGAAATTCGATTGATTTCCAGGATTTTTATGTTCTTAACAGAACTTCCTAATCAAGTACCTACACCTGAGTCCATACCCCAATCCGATCCCTCCCCAGAAAGAGGTATGGGTGGGCTTGGGAGAGCGAGGAGTTAAGGGGACAAAATGCCAACACTACTACCTGCAACCCCATTCCAGCTGTCATTTTGTTGTTGTTGTTGTTCCCTGAGAAAATATTCAGCGTAGGAGTTTTGCATAAATGGGAGGGATTTGTTGGAGAGTGTTTTGGAGAGCAAAGCTTTGAGAGGTGAAGGACACGGGACTTGTACCCAGAGGTAGAAGTGATACAATTGTCTCAGAAGCTGTGGGGCTGGGATGACCTTCAAAATCGAGATGAATTGGGCCTTATTATCTCATATTGATCGGTCATTGGAGATGCATGCACCTAAGGGAGGTGCGGAAGCCTTGGAACCATTCAGCTGAATGCCTCATCACAGGGACCATAGCTGGGAGACAAAGTCAGCGGGGCGCTCTCAGTCACAAACCACAGCATATACTGTAGGTCATCTCCTGCACGGCCTGGACCGAATGCTTCATGTAATATGTTTTGCACAGCTCCTCAAAGATTCTGATTGTTCTCTTTTCATGGACAAATGTGCAAGAAAAAGGTTAGGGTGAAAACTTCGGCCCCACCACAGCAAGGCTTCCAGGACGCAAATGGCTACACATCATCTTTCTCCTCTACTAGCCTCTCTGGCTTTTCCTCACACTCTGTTAACCCCTCTTTGGGTCTTGGTGACTTACTCTGTGAAAGCTGAGCCCTTGACACCATGGCTGCTACAGTTGTCCTTTTATTGTCAAAATTGGACAAAGGAGAAACAGCCTCACCTGTGGGTCACGTGGGTGTGAAATGCATTCTTCCCAAATCTCTCCTCTTTCGTAACAGCTGGGAAGAAGGTAAAGAACAGGTGTTTGCAGTATACTTCTAGATCTATTTTAAGTATGTAATGGTTGAGGAATTACTTATTCTTAGTCTGTTTACCTTAAGAAAATATATAAGCTCAGTTAATTAGGTGGGTGCAGACAGGGATATGCCGAAGCATCTGTGCAAAACCCAAGGCAAATTCACTCATTTTTACAGGTCCACATAGAACCACAAGTCATTTCTAAAATGCTGCACCTTTTTTTTTTTTTCTGTATTATTTAATCACTGTATCAGCAAGTGTTACGTGATCACTAAGCACTCAGGGATCCCAGCACTGAGGAGTTAATCAAAGAGCCATACACAACAGTTCCACTGTCTTTGTGGGCAACCTTGCAATGAGGAGAGTCCAGAGTTTGGGAGTTGTGTTTATACATTTGTTCTTCATTAATATATTATTTTAACATATGCTATTACTCAACAGTTATATAGTTTCTAATAAGAAATATGTGACCTGGAAAGAGATGATGAAAAGGGAGAAGTAAAGATTTGGGATAACAATTTAGGGGGGAAAATCAACATTCGACTAGTAATGTGCTACATACTTTATGAGCATTACCTAATTTTCTTCTAACGAGAATCACAGATGTGCTTTTATCATTCTGACAGTATAGAACAAGAAATTGCCATACATTTATTAAGTAGCAGAGCCAAGTTTTCAAGTCAGCCTTTACTTATTCTTGAATATAAGAAACTAATAATTTAAAATGCCTTTTTATCTATAACTTAATTGTAAATTTTGATTTTTTTCAACTTTATTATAAATTATAAGCCCAACATGAGTCAAGAACTTTAAAAGATGTATTGTCTCTTAGGACCAGACAGGGATCGGAAATTTTACAGCCTAATTAGACAAGCCCTGAGCAATCTAGACTTGACTTTAGCTGAGGTCCATGGGAGTAAATGTGTATTCTGCTGTGTATCAGGGAGACAGAGGCTTTTTATTATTTTTTTTTTTATTTTAAAGCCCAGACAGTCCCACAATGAACATGATTATTTTCATTAAGGAATCCCAAGGGGTCTGTTCTCAATCTCTAAATTTCTTTGGAAATTCCAATAGCTATCATTCCTCAGAGCCTCCAAAACTAAATCGTAAAGTATTGGATTATAAAATTTACACAGTGTGAAACATGTGTTTCTTTATAGCAATTGGGTATTGACTGTATTATATTTCTTAATTTAAATGGGTTATTCAAATTTTAAGATTATGTGTGTAAAATATGGTTATTAAATGGGCTGTTTAAACATGATGGAGAAATGAATTATTTTTCTTTTATTTCATGATATTTAAAATAATTACGTTTGGCACATCCTAGGCACTTTTGGAATGATTGCATTTAATTTTAAATTTACTTTTCGTTTAGATCAAATGCATTATCTTTAGACACAGCTTCTCTAAGCCCACTTCCTTCCTCTTCAATGATGAGATAGCATAGCCCAGTGCAAAGATCCGGAGTCAGAGAGACCAGATCTAGAAATTGCTCAAGTACTGTAGGGAGCTGTCTTCAGGTGAGTTACATATCCTATCTGAGCTTTATTTACTTTAGGTGTGAAATGAAAATGCCATGCATACTTAGCAGGACAATTTTCAAGGGAGCAGAGATGATGTTTGTAATTTGACAGACATATAATTTGCATCCAGTAACATGATGCTACGTAAATGCTACACATTATTGTCTGGGATTCTTTTCTTAAATCACTTTACAGCAGCAGATTATATTAAGACTAATGCTAGTCCTAATGCTAGTCATTTTTCATATTTTTCTTTCGTCAAATTTAATAACCACAAACAGCTGCGTAAAGCTAAGTAACATCATTATTTTCCCCTCTACCCTACCAAAACAAAAACAAAAACCAAAAAACAAAAAACCTTGCAAAAGAAACACTGTCTTAAGGAAAAATAAAATTCGTTTTAAGAATCTTTGGCGCCTAATCTACTTTTCCAGGTTTGTTTACGTTAGTTACGTCAGAACACTCTTTTCCCTAAAATCCCTTCGCATTGCGTTTTGTGCTTTAAAATTTGGTTCTCCTGCTATCTCTTGCATTGGTGGCAGGAATAAGGGTCAAATATCCCATTTATTGCACCCCATAGTATTGCTAATCGTTGTCTCATCATTACTACTTTATAACTATATGTGATTGGGCCTAACATTCAATTCCCATAGTCTTGTGCTCTTTTTATTAAAACATTTCCAAAATTCTTGAAATGTATATTGACTACTGTTCGAAGTTTGGCCCTCCTTCTCTATTGCCTAATGGTTACTGACAATACTACTTCGCCAGCCCAGAAATAACCCCCCGGTTTTCTATAGTGCTTTATACTTTAAGAGTGTGTTCACTTATACTATTTCCATATGAATTTTTAAAGTGTGTATGCGATTTTAATTATTTTCCAAACTCCCACCAATTCCGAACCTCACAGAATTTTTATAGGTCATGACAGAGCTACATTCTGCAACACTGTCGTGGAGGGCTGTTAAATGGTGTCGCCAAGGAATTGGCAAGTGGGGTGACTGCACACATGAATAATTACTGTTTAATTTTGACTCCAAGCCAGGAAATCTTGTTCATGCCAAAAAGGCTTTAAAAACAACATGCCTGCCAGCAGCCAGGGTGAAGAATAATTGCTGATTGTTACAGATCAATAACATCCAATTTAGAGAGACTGGGAGCTATAGAATCCTGTCACCATTATTTTGTAAAACATTTTTGAGGACAGAACAACATTTGTAGTAGTTAATGAATTAAAATTCAAAATAGCAGGGAAGCAAACATTCATAAGAAGTAAGTAACAGGGGGCCCTTTCTCTTGAATAGTTTGTTCTAACTAACTAGGTGAAACTCAGAAGCTATTTGAAGCTTAGAAATGGCACAGCAGGTATTTTGCATTATTTCAAGAAATGTTGTATGTGTCAATGCAAGTGTTTATCCACAAACTTGTCACATTCTGCTTTCTCCTCCCCCAGTCATCATGGGTTATATACATTAGTGCTTCTGCTGATTATTTAGCATATCCTAGGCTTAAACCTGTTTAGTATCTCACGAGTCTTCTCTAAAGATCGAAATTCTGTGCGCATGCATATTTCATTTTCTTTTCGTAAGATGTCACAAAATCTCTCTTCATATCTGCAAGTTCTGCAGTTACTACCCATATCTTATGCAACCAATGATTCTCCCAACTAACCTAGAAAGTAAGTAGATATGGGGGAGAGAAAGATATTTGAGGGAGTTGTATTCTGCATGATAGGGAACTAGTGCAGTTTCTAAGAGTGTGTCCTAAGTGTGAAAGGTTTATTATTAATTTAAGCATGGGCTGAGGAAATAGGGAGCCTTTTGGGGAGAATGAGGAGATAATTCTTGAAGCATGCTAAAATATCAAATTTCCAGTTATTCCGCTTAATTTGTCTTATGGCCACAAATAAGATGAGGGTTAATATGCAATGAGAATACAACTGTTAAAAGTAGAGGACGCCTTTAATATCATTTGAAAGCACTCAATAATACCATCATAATATAGTTCCAGAAATCATCATTACAATTTTAAGTGAGAGGTAGAAAGGTATAGTCAAAATTTTTAATATTTGTTTATATAACTGAAGTCAAGAGATCACATTTTCTTATGTGCCTCAATTGCTTTAACTTCCGATATAAAATTTAAGGTAAAAAAAAATGCTGAATTTTGTTAGCAGTCAGGGATCTCAGAAATATGATCGATCGATGCCAAAAAAAAAAAAAAATTTTAAAAATAAAGCCCTTCTTATTTAGATAAATGTGTTCTAAAAAATTTTTTTTTATTAAGAAAGGCCCTGGAGTTTAAAGGGTCTTCTGGGCTCTTGTCTCTGTTTCCTGCAGAATCCTAAGAATTCACGAGTATACAGAAATTATATTGAACTGATGGATACAATCGAATAGAGTGACTTCCATGAAAAATGTATGTACATGGGGTGGCAGCCACAAAAGAGTAGGATAAATCATATATCCATAGCATAATTAGTACACATTTAGAGTTATTGTGTTCCCTAATGGATTTACATCCTGAAGTTAAAATCATATATGACTGTCAAAGACCATGCTAATAAAATTAGCCACTATGAGATCAAGAGAGGCTCAATTCCTAGTGCTTAAAATATCATAAATCTAAACCTGCCATATGTTGAGTGTATATCAGGTACACATTTTAGTTAATTTCTCTAGATACTTACCATATAATATTTAATAATAGTCATTGGTTTGGCGATCTTTTATGACTGTCCCAGGTAATCTTTTATCAATGAGTTATGCAACTCTACATAACTTATCTTTCTTTCAAAAATTTTCATTCATAATTTCTGACACTGATTTAAAGGGAAATTTCTCAAACTGAAATTAAATAATAAAAGCTGATGAATGGTGACGTGTCAATTCTGAGATATTAATAATGCTAGAAATAGAAGAATAAACCCGCATGCTAGTGACAGCATGTTTTATTACATCATTTTTAAAAATTTCACTTATATCTAGGAACGAGATACTTAATCATTTCAATGTACCCATTGGTATAGCACATACAGTTAAGAATACATGAATTTCAACTTGTACTATTCATGTTTTTAATTTAAAAATGTGTATTGCTTGTAAATTACCTTAGAATACAATCAAGAGTTATTCACTTTCATTTTGATGCATAATAAATACTTATAACAACTGAAGTGCTGTATGAGAAGCATTCTGATAGAACGCTGCTTCTATCAAAAGAGATAAAATTCAATCACAGAAAACTGGAAGTCATTGTAAGGTCATATATTTTATTTGTTCCCTAATAATGGTCCATGAAAGCTAACTAGTTAAACACGCCCCACCAGGGCAGTTTTGTAAAACATGAAGAGCTTGGGCCCACCATGAGAAACCATTTTTTCATAAGTCATAAGTGGATCCGAAGGACTTGACACTCAAGAAAGAAGTGGCCCTGGGCATGCACTGTGGGTGTCTCCTGAACGCATGTAAGAAATCAGAAACTCAGGCCCCTTCCACCCCAGAACTGCTCTAAAAGATCCATAGGCAATTCATATGCTCATGGAAGTTTGAGAGGCAGTGATCTAGGATGCTGGGTTTGTTGTTGTTGTTATTGTTGTTGTTTGGTTGGTTTTGTCTTATATCATTTTTTTTTCAAAACACACTAGTGAGCTTTATCCGTAATTGCCAAAACTTGGAAGTCCTTCAGTAGGCGAATGGATAACTAAGCTGTGATACATCAGACAGTGTGATCTCATTCAGTACTAAAAAGAAATGAGCTGTCAAGCCAGGGAAAGACATGAAAAAACCTTAAATGAATATTAATAAGAGAAAGAAGCCATTCTGAAAAGGCTACATACTGCGTGATTCCAACTATGTGATATTATGGAAAAGGCAAAACTATGAAAACAGTAAAAAAAAAAACAGTAGTTTAGGGGGTGAGGGAGAATAGGGAGAGATGCACAGGCAAAGTGCAAATTTTTAAAGCAGTGAAAGTAGACGCGTAATATTATGGTGATGGATAACGTCATTATACACTTGTCCAAACCCGTAGAATATACAACACTAAGAATGAACCCTAACACATACTTGACTTTGAGTGACTATATGTCGATGTCAGTTCATCCTTAGTAAAAATGGACCATTCTAGTGAGTGATGTAAATAATGGAGGAGGCTATGCATGTTGAGGGGTGAGTGGGTAAAGTATATGGGAAATCTCTGTAGCTTCCTCTCCTTTTTGTGGTACACTTAAAACTGCTCTTAGAAAATAAACAGGCGTTGAAATGAAATACAAAAGTGGTCCAAGATTTCAGGACCACTGATCTAATTCAATTTCACATCGGTTTCTGATCTTCAATGATAAGACTATAAAGAGACATCATTTGTCATAGACTGGTTGAACTCAGAGTAGCAGAGGATTAAAAGAACTATAACAGGACGATGTTTTTGTGCTTGCCCACTTTATCAATGTCTTTTTCTGGAATAGTCTCCCAGAACATGAAGTAGGGCCAAGCCAACTAAGCACAGACATTTCTGGGTGAATGGACAAAGCATCAGGCAACATTGTGCAGAGGAATATGCCACATAAATCAATTACTAAAAACTGTAACTAGAGCTAACTTTGAGGAAATCATAGGCAAGGATGAAATTTAAATTTCAGAGGAAAAAAATGCTATTCTTAAGTCAGTAGACCTAGAAAAACATAGACCCTGGCCTCAATGTGTTGAGAGTTATTCTAGACAAATAAAATTAATACAAATGATCTGAGTGTGTTTAAATAGTAAGCGCTAAGTTTTTACATGAAGAAATATGCCATTGCGATGAAATAACACCAAGTCATCTGTTTTTAATAATAATCTTTATATATTAAATAACGCAATCACCATTCCATAAGTAAATATTCTTCTTTATGGAATTAAAGATTTCATCTGAACCTGATTGATTTTTTTCCTGCTTTTCTAATTATTTACCTTTGGCAAAGAAATAGCAAAAGGTCATGGAAGTTTTCTACACATGTGGAAAAAACATTTTAACTGTTCTTTTTACAATAAAACCTGTCTGCTTAACGAAATTGAAGAAATTTTCCTAAATTTTTCAGGAGCAGATCAATAGCATGTAAAGAAAAACAGAACTCATAGGCATTTCCGGGTTAACAGGCAGACTTGGCAGAGGCACCCACAGGATTAATGGATATGAACTGGATTTTAGTGACTTTGTGTGAGCTCACTGTGAAAGACCGAAGATGAGGTCTCTGTGTCAGGAAGATGATATAATCGGCCGGGGGCAAAATCATTGTAAGATATACCAAAGAGAGCCAGCAAAATTTGGATGAAGCAAGAAGAGAAATACAGAACAGATTATTACAGAAATAACAACCTAGCCAAATTGTATTATTTGTTCATGGTAGAATCTTACTAAATACCCTTTATAATTTTATAAGTGATTATGACAATATAGAGGATACACATGTTTGTGCTTGTGTATCTAAGTATGTGTGTGTGTTGTGTGTGTACACACATACATAAGATACATATATATGGAGACAATTGTTTTTTTTTTTTTGTCCATTAACTTATATATTCAGGCAACAAATATGAGTTGATCAGCAATAACGTAGCAGACAATACCTGAGGGAATGGGAATCAAGTACAAATGATGCGGGCTCCCTGCCATTAAGTACTTTACATTCTAAAAACAAAACAACAACCACAACAACAACAACAACAACAAAACAGGGAGAATTCTGAAGAGAGTTTAAGAATTGAGATTGAAGCACATATAAGGAGGGTAAATGGGGCGGTGGGGAAGTGGGGCCGTGTTTAACAAACATGTCATATAAGAATTGTACTCTGCATCGGATCTTTGAAGATAAAGTGTTAACTAGGACACGAGGGTGCACAGGGTCAGTGGAGAAAATTCCAGAAGCAGGAAACTTGGATAAATTGCAGTAGTCTTCTCTTTATCCACGGATTTGCTCTCCACATCATCAGTTACCTGTAGTCAACCATGGTTTCAAAAATATCAGATAGAACGTTCCAGAAAGGAACCAAATCGTGTTTTAAATTGTGCCCCATTCTGAGCACCTCTCTTTATCTCCTCATGTTACATCGTCTCACATCATGTAAGAAGGGTGAGGACCATAAAGATATTTTGGGAGAGAAAAAAATACCATATTCACGTAATTTTTCATTACTGTATATTGTTATAATTGTTTGATTTTATTAGTAATTGTCAAAATCTTACTGTGCCTAATTTATAAATTAATCTTTATTGTGGGTATGTACCTATAGGAGAAACATCCACGAGAGGTCTTGGGATGCATTCCCCATGGATAAGGGGGAACTTTCCTAGCTGCCCTTCTATAAAACGAGCTGAAGATTTGCTTTATGTTTTCAGGATAAGGTTTGTGAAAACTGAGGAGAACGATTTTCTAGACTTAATTTTTTTCTGGTTACAAAGAAAGAAATAAAAAGGCTTTCAAAGTTTGATGTCCCTCTCTTCAAAGCTAAGGACAGAAGAAAGGTCATCTTGCTAATAAACAGAAAAACTAGACAAGTTTTTATTGTCGTGGCTCATTTGGGATGCTTTTATTTAGTTAAACTTTTAGAGTTAGCCAGCTCTAATTGGTATCTCTACAATAGTTTTGCCCCTTGTTCACGTGTGGCTAATGTCAGCGGCATTACCAGGCAAGTAACTAACGCACTGAAAAACATGATTAAACGAAAGTCTTTTCAAAGGTTGTGCAGACTCTTTGAAAAGCCATTCAAAGAAACGGTTCAATTTATTTCTTCCAAGATAGGAGCTGGAATTGAAGCCACTCTGCTGCTTCTCCCTGGAGATAGATTTTTCTAAGCCTGTAGTTCAGATCAGTCAATGTGATTATTTCTCCTGCCCAACAAAGTTGCTGCCTGTTCAAAGTTACGCTGGGTAAGAAAAATGTTCTTTGTGCTGCCCAAGGATTCCACGTAAATATGGATAATAATCATGTTTTCACCATAGTGGATTGATTGTTTCTGTCATTCTAAAGAAAAAGAATCGAATGAGAACTTTGAGTGGCAACTGCACTAAAAATTTCTTAGATTTGGCTAGATCACCCTTTCGAATGGATAGAAATGTCTAGAAGAGGAATATTGTTTTTTCTAATGAAGAGCGCTCAGCTTAAAAACACAGGAAAACATTTTTTTTTGAAATATAAAATCTTCCTTGCTGAATAATAAAATGTGCCCTCTTTCCTACCACAAGTACTATAAACATGTTGAAATGAGACAAAATACAATGTTATTCTCTTATTCCTTAAGGCTCGATGACTTCACATCCTGACACTACATGGAAAAAAGGAAGGTTAGGTAATTTTGAAATTGTTCCATTTAGTGAGATATTATCAATAGAATAAAGAAGGCCTGAAATAGCAAAATAGCAAACATATCTTAGTCAAAATTTCATATTGATCTTGACACCAGAGAAGTCTGGTTTGCTCTTTCCATTCTTTTTCTTTTCTTTCCCCAAAGAAACACCAGAAGTAAGAAACACTTCTCCAAATACACAATTTTCCCTTGAATGCCGCTTTCACCTTTTGTATTTAAAATCATTTTTACAAAGTGTTAAAAAACTAGTCTATAATAAAACTATATTTTTCTGTTGCTGTCACTTTTGGGGGGACCAGTTGGCTGTTTCATCATTGCAAGTGATTAGATAGTTTAAAAACCACAGATATTAACAATTCCTTACTATACCATTTCAATTTCTCAGAGATCATCTGTAGCCATGGAGTTTAGTCATACACAAGCAGAGCAAAACTAAATCTGATTTCTTTTGAATAGGAATCATGTAACGATTTTGATGTTTCATACCAATGAATTGTCACTGTCATGTGAAAGTAGATTTTATTTTCACCGTTGATGTTGTGGTTGAGCAGAAAAGAGCAAGGGTCTAGAGTTAGGGGACCTGAACTAAGTCCCCTGCTCCTCTGTGAGAAGCAGGCAAAGCATTTTTTTTTTTTTTTTTTTTACCATCTCTGTGGCTTGGTGACCACATCAGTCAAATGCAGAAGTGAGCTAGATAATTTTTAAGATTTAAAAATTCTACGAAGCTATATAATGTTATGGTCCTTCCCTTTATTATTGTTATCATTTAAGAGCTCCACACTTCCATCAGAAATTTTAGAAAGCAAGCTGTATATAAGCTGTAAAGATATCTAATTTGATAACGAATGAAAACTCGATGGTATGCTTTATATAGACAACTATAATTATTAAGACTCAGAAAATTCAAAAGTAAAAACTTTATCATGGACATAGATACAAAATCCTCAACAAATTTTTAGCAAATTGAATTCAACACTATACAAAAGGAATTGCAAATCACAGGCACTTAGAATTTATTCTAAGTGTGCAAGGCTAGTTCAACATTCAAAAATAATGTAATTCATTATATAGCAGACTGGGAAAGAAAAATCACATGATCCTAAGAAAATCCAACATCCATCTGTGCTAAAAGCTCTCAGTAAACCAGAAATTTGGGTGAACTTCCTCAACTCGATAAAGATTATCTACAAAAAATCCTACAGCTAACATCATATTGAATGGTGAGAAACGTGATTTCCCATGAGTACAAGAGAATGTACCCTCTCCCTACTTCTTTTTATTGTCATATTGGAAGTTCTATCTAAATGCAATGAGACAAGAAGAAAAAATAAAATGTATACAGAGTGGGAAAGAAAAATAAAACTTTGTTTACAAATACTTGATTGCAGAAACCCAAAATAATCAACAAAAAACTCCTGGAACTAACAAGTATGTATATCACTTTTGCAAAATACAAGGTTAATAACAGATCAATCACTTTCCTATATATAACAGCATGAACAAATAGAGTTTGAAATAAAACACAATACCCTTATGTATCATTGGTCGGATTGTAAACTGGTGTAGCAGCTATGAAAAACAGTATGGAGATTGCTCAAAAAAATTAAAAATAGAACTACCATATGACCCAGCAATCCCACTTCTGGGTATTTATTCAAAAAAAAAATAAAAATAAAAAACACTAATTTGAAAAGATATACATACCATATGTTAATTGCAGCATTATTTACAATAGCCAAGACATGGAAACAACCTACATGTCCATCGATAGCTGAGTGCATAAAGATGTGATATATAGCTCTCAAATTCAGACTCTGAAGTCCAAATCTCCAATACTTCAGAATAGAATCTTATTTGGATATAGAAGCATTGATATAATTGGTTAAGATGAGTTTATTTCCTAAGCATTGCTTTTTTATTTACAGTTCTGTTTGAAAGGGGCTAAGAAAGTCTATCATGGACTCAATTTTTATGTGATTTTAAATAGAGAACCCATATATTTCTATGAAAAATCTTTCTGTATGACATTAAAGATTACAGCTTCAGGTACAAATTGAAATGATAGTGCTGTATTTATTATTATTATTATTATTATTATTATTATTATTATTATTATTTGTTGAAAAGAATGAAAGCTCCAGGCAAGCTTTTGATTATTCAATATTTTTCTAATGAAAAGAAAACAAAAGAATATCTTGTGGACTGTCAAGAGTGAACAAACAGATTGTAGTTAAAAGGATAATGTGTCATTTTTATGGTATGAACTTTCTCCAGAATCCTGGCAGTGGAATGACAAAAAGAGTGGAATATTGTCACAAAAGGATGGTGAACAAGAACAAAAGCCACACAAATAAAACCCGCCCTCATCTTTCTCTCAGAGCAGCCTACCTAATTATATCGACGTTATCATAACTGCTTGAAGAAATGCTAGGAGCACCAACGGCTTTTCAAAATTACAAGAAAAGAAATGCTCATCATTACCCATTAAATTCTCTTCGGGTTTTTGTTTTCTTTTGTCTTTGCTCTGAAAAAGTAAAGGTAGCTTCAGTTCAACAGAGCAAAACTATTGGGCAAAGAAATAAGAAAACCATGGTGAACTCAGTACAAAGTAATTTTTGTTCTTTATCACATGTTTTTAAATGGACATAATGATATGACAACTGGGAGAGGATACTTGTAACTGGGAGAGGACACTTGCAACAAATGACAAAAAGAACACTGATATGAAGAAAGTATAAATAAGTTTGTCAAATCATCACAAACAAGCACAATGGACAAATGATGAAAATAGATAATTATAAGAAAATGGTAATTTAAACATATGGCCAAAAGATATGTGCAAGCATACTACCTAATAGTAGTCAGGTAAATTTGAAAGAAAAAATGTAGCATGATATTTCATCCATTTGATAAGCCACAATCTTTAAATTTGAGACTATTGATTAGGCTTCAGGGAAACTGACATTGGTTTCAATATAAGGAGACAAAGTCACTCTGGTGGGTAATATGAAAGTTCACTAAAATTTAAAATGAGCATATTCTATGATTCAAAAATTCCTCTCTCCTCTAGATAAATATTTCCATTTTTATATTTATTTTAGTCTTGTATGTAGTAATAAGTTTTAGTATAACTTAGATTCCTATCACAGGAGAAATAACTAATTATGACTCTCAACGTCCATATCTTGAGATTCTACTTATGAAAAAAAATTAAGTAGATTGCTAACGTATCAAAACAGAAAAGATAACATGTGCTGTTGAGTGAAAAAACTTTATGCATTAGCAAGAAAGACAAAGTGATGAGATTAGAATTCAACTTTATTAGATAAAATACATCCAAGAAAGTAGAAAGAATGACATTACTTTAAAAGTATGACAGTAATGAAGGATAAATTAAATATAGGATCATGAAAGTCAAAATTTGTTTCTTTGAACATACTAGTTAATTAAAAAAATTTTCTGACAGTATTGTTAAAGAAAAAAGGGAGAAATCACAAATAAACTATATAGGTTATTAAAAGGGAAACATACTTAAAGATAAAATAGAAATGAAAAAAATTATAGTAGAATACTATGAACTATTTTATTTAAATATAATTGCTCTGCAGACTAAATGAACACCTTTTTCTAAAACTTTAATTTATTAAAACAAATTCAATAATATATAGAAAATCTAAATAGAAAGTAACCAAAAAAACTGACTAGTTTTAAGATGTATGAAAACCAGATCTAAAAAAACACTAGTCCAAGGTGAACATAACAAGGAAATTTTACTAAATTTAAATAATAGATAATTATATCCTTGTAAAACATCCTCCAGAAAACTGAAAAAAAAAAAAAAAAGCCCCAATCATGTAAGCACAGTTTGAGAAAGTAAAATTGCTCTCATTCACATAGATGCAAACGTTAAAAACTAAAAATTATCACACCAAATCCAGTAATTCTCAAAATGTTCTTCTACAGCAAATGTCATCATATGAGGTTTTAAAGAATAATTTAGCTTTAGAAAATTTACTATGGTAATTCAGTCTATTAGAGAAGAAAATCATATAATCATCTATAATGAAGTGAGAATAATCAATCAAATTTAACATTCATTGATAATTTGAAGAAATTTTGTTTAGTCATCAGAGAAATAAAAATTAAAATCCCAATGAGAAAAAAAATCAATATTTTAAATAAAGAGATTATCCATATTTCTGATTTTTTTCTTTTGTCTCAGACTTTACTATGGCTCTACCCAGTACTGTGACTGAGCTTACCATTAGTTACAATTTTATATTTTTTCATCATGGAATTTTGGTGTTAATCTTAATTTTCTAAATATTGCATTAATTTTTAAAATACCCATGAGATACCACTATTTCATTAAAATTGACTTAAAAATAATATTTAAAAGGCTGACAATAACACTGCTTAGTGGGAGTATTGAACAATTTCATTGTCATACATTTCTGGGCGGAGCATAAAATAACACAACCACTTTGTTTACAACTTTCTTATAAAGTCAGTCATAACACAATAATATGATCCAGCAGTTCCACCACTAGTACATACCAAAGAGAAATGAAAATATATATCCATGAAAAGAGTGGTACATAATTTTCATAGCAACTTTATTAAAAATAATCTGCACCTGAAATTCCAATACCCATCAACAGCTGAATGAAGATCCACAGCTGCGGTATATATTGTACTTAATCCATAAAGTGGGACACTACTCAGCAGTAAAAATAATGGTACATGTAACATCCCTCAAACATTATACTGAACGGTCAAATACATGGTGTTGGAAGGAAATTTTACTTTGGGTGGTGAACACACAATACAATATACATATTATGTATTATTGAATTGTACAATTATAACCCATATAATTTTATTAACCAATTTCACCCCAATAATTTAATTTCAAAAAAGAAAGAAGCCAGACACAAAAGAGTACACACCCTGTGATTCACTTTATATGAAGTTCTTGGACAGAAAATACTAAATCAGATCAGCTGCAGGGGGTGATTTGAAAACTGGAAAACATTGTGTATGGGGGATGGTGATAGAAATTTTACCTGCTATTATTTGGAAGTTTTTACACAATGTGATAGAGGAGCCTAAATGACAGTGTACAAATATAAGGCCCTTTGTGGCAGACAGAGGTGGTATTTTCTCTTTGTTTATAACTATGAAAATTCACAAAGAAGAGCTTAGTTACCATAATATGAATATGGTAACTAAGTTTTCTAAGCACTTTAAAGTAATATTTTGCTTATAGTTAACAATACTGTATTGTGCACTTAAAAATTTGTTAAGAGAGTAGATCTCACATTAAGTGTTATTACCACAATAAAAAAGAATTCTCTATTTTCCTTGTATTTAGTTATTTCTATTTCATTCCAAACTTCGACTGATTTTTCTTTTTTTTTTTTCATAGTCTGTTATTTTATAATAATAATATCTTAGTCCATTTGGACTGCTATAACAAAATATCATAAACTGAGTAGATTATGAATAATAGAAATTTGCGTCTCACGGTTCTGGAAGGGAGATTTGGTGTCTGATGAGAGCAAACTTTCTGGTTCATAGACACCACTCTATCAGCTGTAATCTCAGGTTGGGGAAGGGTCTGGGGATTGCTCTGGAGGTTCTTCTATGAGGACACCAATCTCATTTATGAGGGCTCCACCCTCATGACTTAGTCACCCCCGAAGAGTTCATTTTCTAATGCCATCATTTTTGAAGCTAAGTTTCAGGCTGTGACTTTTGGGAGGACACAAATATTCAGTTCATAGCAGAGAGTTAAGAATATGGACTTGATTCTTGTTAATTTGGTGTCAGAAGTAGAATTGTTAGAGATTAGTCCGCTTAGCAGTGTCACACTATAGCTCTCTTGGTTCATAATTTGCTTGTCTACAAAGAGAAGATAATGAAGCTACAAAGCAAGGTGTTGAGTAAGATTGAAAGAAGGTAAAACATTTGATGTGATACCTGATACAAAAGAAATTGCTAAGTGAAAGCATTATTTTTTAAAATAGTAATAGTAATCAGAATAAACAATTCTATTTTTCAACAGAGCCTGTATATGTCTTCATCCTTTAAATCAACTTTAGGAAATGATAGCTCATGATTCAGTTTAAAAACATCATCTCTAGCCTCACGTTTAAAGAAAATAATGAGGGTGCAAAATAAGATTATTAACCTCAAATATATAAGCATCAAACAAAGTTTATGTAATAAGTTATGAGATAGTCACTCCTCCCCTTCTTTAGTCACAGGATGAATCTCTGTAATGGTCTTTGTCTTTAAGCCAAGAACTAGAATCCTTGTGGACATAGTGAGAGGGTGGGTGTTTATCTTTTTGCAATTTTGAATTGTCATCATATGGATACACTACATATTTGAAATAACAACAGTAAACCAACAATACTGACAACAGCAACAATAATTAATTTGAAAACAGCCAAATGGGTAAATTCAAAAATACATATTCTACCACAAATAAGATTATTACAGAAATATGGCTTATATATAAAAAGTTAATACTGAAGATACAACTATATAAAATTTCACATATTAAATACATAATATTTAAATTAATTATTTATAAAAAAATTTGATTTGTGTGGCTACTTCTTTGAAGCCTATCTGCTCTATTGTTAGTGTGCAGATAGAATTCTTACTCACCAAGTTACATCTATAGAAAAATATCATCCACCTATCTTTCTATTTATCTATCGAGAAGCTAAATCTATGAAAATACTACTCTAAAACAAAATAGTAACTTTAAATTAATAAGTAGTTAGATGTAAGTTTTTATTTTAAAAAGCAGTTATCTCTTAGGCATTTATCCTAACCACTTTTCAAATTTTCTGGAAATTTGTCATAATTTTATCTTTCATGAGCAGATCAGTAACTATCAGTTGGACAAGTGAAAACCAGACTTAAAAGGAAATTTGCTATTTTTCTATGTTCATTTATGCAGAGATATACAATTAAGTATATTATGTCTATATTTATGTAATTTACAGTTTTAACATGCAAATTAGTTCTAAACATGTGTGCTGAAACATAATTTCAAAAATTCAATAATGATAAAATGTTCATTTTACCTACATTCAAATTTATTGCTGTTTAGATATTTCAAGTCCAGACCAGACAGTCCAAATTTCATTTTAGAATATATATCATATTTAAATTGATTTATCATTACAATGAAGAAGATACGTAATTTAAATTGGACATTAATTAAAAGGAATAACTTCCAATATTTAATATGTTTTACTTAAAAATGTATTATACAATTACAATTTAGTTTTCATTTTGTGATAAAATGTCTTGCTTGCTTAGAAAAAATTATTCTACTAACCTAATACATTACTCTAATAAATTTATATCAATTTAGATTTGCTTTTTATTTAATCCTAAATAAATCACTGAATCATCCAGTCAAAATTTTTTGACTACTCCTTGTGTTAGGGGCAATGCACATTGTTGAAAGGACATTTCAGGTATAATTATTATTCCAGAAGAAATCCAGTTTATTGTACTATATACTCTGTAGAAGTCAGGGAAAGACTTATGATTCTATCCTTTGATTAGCATGACCTTCCATACTTTATTTCATAGTTTCAAGATTTAATTTCTGTATTGTTAAAAAATTACTGAGTTAAACAATCTCTAGTGCTTTTACATTTTTAAGTTTTGTAATCATGGAGATAGAATAAATGCACACTAATAAATGTTTCTAAGAAGTTATAAAATAATCACGGATACAAGAGATTAGCTTATATCTACAGATATTTGTAACTATGAATGGTAGGTGTTTCATGAGTAAAATTTTTAAATTTTATTCTTAAAAAGATTTGGATGTGATGCAATTGTACCTTCCTTGAATTTTACTTAGTATTCGTTTAGGTAGCATAATCATTGTAACAAAGGAATCTCTCATATAATGATTCAAAAAATATATAAATTTATTTCCTGATCATGGAGTAAATAGGACCGATGAGTTAGCAGGGAGGAGCTGGGATGCCCCCTTATGCAGTAGTTCACAGATTCAGGCTGAGTGAGGCTGTGTGATCTTGTATGTGGGGATACTGAGATTGCTGAGAACATATCCATGATAAGCAGCCAGATGGGGGAAAGAGCTAGACCGTCTCCTGGGACATTTTTATAAAACAGCCCTGCAAATGATGCACCTCAATCTACTTACATTTCATTGACTTTAAGCCACACACTGAAACTGAACTTGAGGCAGCTAGGGTATGAGGTTTTCAGAAGGGAGCCATTTCCCAGAAATAACTAAGTCTTATGGAAGAAAAGGCACAGCTAGCGGTCTTTGTCAGAGCCTTCATTTTTTAAAACATCCTTTTTGGGAAACTGAAAATGGTGCTGTAAAACAGCAGTTCATAAAATTAAGAGTGTCGGATCAGCAGAAGTTGGGAGGTCTCATCAGCTCTCTTCTTAAGGGAAAGCAATCACCTAGTGCGTGTCTAGAGTCACTTTATATTGCTGAAACTTGACAGGAGGAAGGAACTGCAGGCAAATCTAAACCAGGCCGTGGCCTGTCTCTCTCAGTGAGTGGGTTAGTGGTTTCCAAAAATAGGGTTTCGGTCTCCATGTTTTTGGTAGGCAAGATGTAGAGAATGTTTTGGGCCCTCCAATTCATGTCATCCTCATCTCCTCATTCACCTTCTCACTCTGAAATCAAAATGTTACGGCCAACTCAACCAAAGTGAGTCACAGAAGACAAAGAGAAAGAGGAGAGAGCATAGACTTGGCGATCTGGAGACCTGGGTTCTATTCTGTGATGCAAAGTGACCTTGCTTTACAATTGACAGTTCAGTTTGCTGAAGCTAGGTTTCCTCAGGAGTGAAAAAAGGAGATGGTTCTAAATGAACTCAGTGGTTGTCTCCAGGGCTAAACTGGAGTCCCAAAGGGAAAACGAGTCAAAAAGCAAAATTCTCTTTGGCCAGTTTTGAGTCCTTCTTGGTCAGTAATCAATACCTCAAAGTTTTTGCTTTGGCAGAGTTGGGTAATAGTCATCATCTCTGATTATCTTCTTCTAACAGCATTCTTGGCTGTTTGCAATGAAAAGATCCTGGCACCCTGCAACATTTCACATTGATATTGATTCTTCTTCTTCCTAATAAACTGGAGACTTCTTAAGGCTGCAAAACTCGGCAATTTCATGATTTGCTTTTTATCCTTCTTACTGTTTTTTTGTTTTGTTTTTTAAGAAATTGTGTTTTCGTTGGTTGGAAAGTGTTACAGAAGTCACAGAAGGTTCAGTGAAACCTGTGAGACTGACCAATCATTGCTAAATATTCTTCAGGGTAAAACAAAAGAAACTTGGGGCAATTTTTCCTTAGAAATACTCACAAACATATGTGTGTTCATGACAAATGCAAACATACACATTTCGTCAGTTCATCTTAAACATTTCAGGTTAGACTAAAAAGGCGATTTTTCTGAACAAATTAAATGTGTAAGTGCACTAAAATTAAACCACAGATTCAATTTAGTGCATACCCCAGAGATATGCTTATAGAGAAAGCTGTGCTCCACCCTTCCCTCCAATGTGTACCCCCAATTCTTCCACTGATAGTAGCTATATAATAATAGAATAGAATAGTGTCAAATATGCATTATAATTTGATAATTACAGAAATTTTTAGGCAAACTATAGTAAAATTGTAAACTATGTTTTGACCATAGAGGTATACAAAAGTGTTTGTAGGTATAAAATGTAAAGAAACTAATTTACGTGATTATTACAAAGGTGTAAATATTATAGTTTGCATATGTACAAATGCATACACATATACATATATGTATATATACAAATGTATGCACACATGTTAACATACTTATTATATAATTATCTTGGATTATGCATTTATTCTTCTAAATTAAAAGACAGCCTACACAGTTCATTAAGATGTATTTTTGCCCAGAGAAAAAGCTCTACTGTGAATTGGGTTTGCTTAGCTTTCAGTTAGCAATTATCTACCAACCTTGCCATACAGACAATGTTTAAGAAATTGTCACCATACTGTGGTTTTGATACAGGATTAAAAAAAAAAAAGTTTCACAGAAAAGCCAGTTAATAGGGCATTTTCAAAAATGCGTTTTTTCTCTCTTTTAACAGGGAAACATTACAACAATTTAGGAAGTAAAATGTTATCATTTCTCCCAGTTTTATCCCTCTGAGTTACCTAATGCTCACAGATTGGCATATAAGTACCATACCATGCCCTTCCCTTTGCTCTGCTCACAGAATTATTATTTAGTCCTGGAAAGAAGAAAGTATTCCAACAGTCTCATGAAAATTAACTGAGATAAACTGATGAAATAGACTGAGCAGTTCTGGGAAGATTAGGCCTGTAGAAGGTAGAATTGGGAGGAATAATGAGCAAATGAGTGTGGGACGCAGAGAGGTGGGGAAGTTTGTGACAGGGTCAATGCCATTAATATTTCTAACATTAGTAATAAAAGATGAGCATAGTTCATAAGAAAATGTGACTATTCCTTTTTGAATATGCTTATAGGAGATGCTAGAATAATGATTACAAAATCATAAGAAAATAAATTAAAAAGATATTTAAATATTAAAGAAAAATGCTTAAGTCCTATAATTTATAAATAATGATTATATGTTCAATTGACCATACACTTGGCTTGATTTGATTTGACAAATTATTTCACTTTTCTTGACATAAGACACATATAATGTATCCAGATCATTAAAAAAATATGACCGCTTCAACTAAAGGAAAGCTTAGGTCTTAGAACACAATATACTACTTTTATTTTTTAACTTGGAGTTAAAAATATTACTATTAATAAATGGAGGAAAAATAATAACCTGACTTTTAACAACTATTGTGCTGGCTGGAAAATTACTGCTTGGCTATGTCCGTGGGAACATAGGCTGTCACCCATAGGAACATGACATTCTAACAATAAGCTTTCACTTCTGTACCCCTGCTTACACACCCAACCTGTGGGTCGACAGATAATGTATAGAAGAAAAATAGACCTTTGTGTTTAGACAGAATGAAGAATGGGATGTGGGGCTTAAAAACCCTGTACCTCTATATTTCGGGGCTGCTTAATTTGGGGTCTGCATACCCCTGGCAGACCCAGCTGGCCGAATAAAGAGTGTGTTTCCTATAACTCACTGAGTTCTGGTGCTCCGTGTGTCTTTCGGGGGCTGGTGGCTACAAAACTATGTGATTTTGTTTTACTGAAAAGAAAATAATTTTCTATTAATTCTACATAAAATTTTGTTCAAAAAATTAAGTTTTAGTTCGAACTTTGTTATATCCCATATGCCTTTATCTCATATGCCTTTGTGCAAATATGCAAATTAATTTTTTAACTGAAGGTGAGTTGTTGTATTTGGATCTATATTCATTTGGGCAACAAAAAATGCAGGGTTAGCTTTTAAGTTTAGTGTAAAACACGTCTATTGTTTTTACACTGAAACATTTAAGATAGCCTTGTCATCGTAGAATGTAAGTATATAAATGGAATCCAATTCTCTAATTAAATATAAGACTGTTAGCACAAACAACATTTTTGTAAAGTTCAGAAAAGGCATCTATCTACTCTAGCTGACAAAATGCCATGGAATCATAACAAGTGAAAGTTATTTTGTACGAATGGGATAAATCTCTTTTTAGGTGGATGCCACCCATTAAATCCTATTGCCAGAGTACAGGATTTAAATTATAGAGCAAAGATTTTATTTTGGTTCCCATTGTCTTGTTCAGCTGGATACTCTTCTTATATGGCGAAAAACAATATGGCAAAATGTACAATCGAACATGATGGTTCTGCTGTCAGAATAAATAATAAATATTAATTTAAAAACTGAATGAAAAACAATACATACTAAATGGTTATGCAAATTAGGATTACCTGTATTAATTAAATGATAATATGTACTTAAATCCTTATGTAAATTAACATCGTTTCTGTGAAACGTTAACTCTTAGAATCTGGACAAATTATGTCAATGGGAAGATAAACTTATCCCTTCTAAATTCCCTATATTCGCCAAAGTTCTTCAGAGAAACATACCAATAAGATTTATATATATATATATAAATCTTATATATATATTTCTTTTTGAAGAATTGGCCCCCGTACTTGTGGGGCTGCCGAATTCAAAATGAGACTGAGAAAAGTTGATATTGCAGTCTCAAGTCTGAAGATGGTCTGGAGGCCAAATTCCATCTTACTCAGGGGAACCTCAGTTTTTTTTCTTAAAGCCTTCAACTGATGGATGAGGCTCACCCACATTATGAGGATAATCTGCTTTACTTAAAACCTACTGATTTAAAAGTTAATCCCATCTAAAAAAATACCTTTACAGCAATATTTAGACTGATTTTTGACAGAATATCTGGACACCATGGCCTAGCCAAATTGATGCATAAAATTGACTATCATATTCCTCTAAACTCCACAAAATATATGTTTTCAAGCAATTTTCTTTCAAGATGTATCCATTATTCTTTTCTTCCCTACCGTTCCAAGTGCATTAAATCTTAAAACTTTAAGCATAATTGATGAGAGCATACATTTCTTTTTTAGAAACACTTCATAGATAACTAGGCATCAAAATTCTCTTTACATATAATTTGAAAGCACACGATTCTGTATCTAAAACCACTTTAGAAGTAGAGTTTTCAAATTTCAATCAGTGCTTAATCCACAAATATATATTTAGAAGCTGATGTACCGAATCTGCATGGAAAAAGCAATCTTCAAATGATGGAGCAATTTTTAAGCACAAAATCCCTGACTTATTGGGCAATTGTTTAAAAAGTTTTCAATAACTTGTTAGCTCTAGCATGTTTATAGATTGACCCTAAAGCCACCGATTGCCTGAAATATATGAAAATTGATTAATGTCAATGACAGATTAATTGCAAAAACAAATGCCTTCAGTGATTCAATTCTCTTATATATCTGTTCTTTGCAATATGACTTTTCAGCTCCTTGATTCTGGACTATCCTTGTAATTTGCTCTGGTAAATAGGATGATACTAAATGTGACCTCAACAGAAACTTGAAAAAGTGCTTCCAAATTTTGACTTTCACCCTCTGTTGCTCTTGGAACTCAACTGGTAACATCTTAGAAAGACATGTGGATATTAAGAGACTTGTGGCCCAATCCTCTCCATCTCCCAAGGTGACAGCTAGACATATTAGAGTGACAATCCTAGCAGGCCAGCTAGCTACTAGCCAACTCTGTCAGCTGATTAATAGACACATCGATGAGTCCAGAGAAGATTAGCTAGATTTTTTTCATATAAGCATATTTGCTCAACTGATGTCTACACTCAGAGCCAATGAAAAATTCATGGTGTTTTAATCACTGAGATTTGGGGTAGTTATATAGAAATAGCCAAATGATACATAAAATTCGATACGGGCTCAGATAAATATTTAAATTTATTCAATGGGTCCCAATATGAAACATTGTTAATGATAATTATTTTTGAAAGTGCCTCTGGGGATCAGAGTAACTATAGTTTGATACTTTACAAAGAACCCACACACAAAATAAATAACAGATCCAAACACTAATCTCTATAGAGTAAGAGAGAATTTACCCTTTTTACTTACAGCTATAGGAAACTGATTGCGTGTGATCCTCTGCGGATGTGTTATCTATCCTATACTTTATAAAGACACTTATAGAAACCGTAAAATAATAGAAAGGGCAAATATTATGGTACCCAATTCTCCTCCTCACCAAATTACTTATTGAGTACCTTAATCTAGAAGTGGCTCAATACTGGGAAACAGTCCAGTATGGTTTTTTTCCAATTGTGGTAAAACACATGACATAAATTTTACCATTTCACATGTACAGTACAGTTGTGTCAACAATATGCAAGCTGTTGTGCAAACAGATCTTAAGAACTTTCTCATGTTGCAAAACTTGAACTCTTTATCCATTAAAAATCAAATCCCCTTTTCTCCCTCCTGCCAGGCTCTGGCAACCATCATTCTACTTTCTGTCTCTAAGAATTTGGCTACATTTGATGCCTCATTTACATAGGATCATGCAGCATTTGTCTTTTTTGTGTCTGACTTATTATACATAGCATAATGTCCTCAAGTTTTGACTGTATTGTAGCCTATGACAGGATTTCCTTCTTTCTTAGGGCTGAATAAAATTTCACTGTGTATATGTACTACATTTTCTTGATCAGGTCAATCATTGATGGACATTTAGATTGTTTCCATGTCTTGACTATGAGTCATTCTGCAATGAATTTAGGAGTATAGATATCTCTTCCAGATCCTGATGGCAATTATTTTGGGTATATAGTTAGAAGTGGGATTGCTGAATTGTATAGTAATTCAATTTTTACTTTTTTAAGGAAACTTCATATTGTTTTTCATTGTGACTGTACTATTTTGTAGCCCCACAAACACTGCAAAAGGATTCCAATTTTCCACATCTTTGTTAACAGCTTTCTGGGTTTTGTTGTTGTTGTTATTGTTGCTTTGTTTTGTTTTGTTTTGTTTTTGATAGAAGCAATCCCACTTTGGGGGATTTATATCTTGTTGTGGTTTTCATTTCCCGGATGATTAGTGATTTTAAGTATCTTTTAATATGCTTGTTGGTCATTTGTATTTGTATTTTTTTTTTGAGAGATGTCTATTCAAATCTTTGCCCATTTTCATCAGGCTATTTGTTTTTTTTTTGTTGTTGTTGAATTATAGGAGTTTTTAATATATTCTGAATATTAACCCTTTCTCAGATATAATTTGTAAATCTTTTATTTTGTAGGTTATTTTTCATTCTGTTGATTGTTTCTTTTGATGTGCACAATTTATGTTTCACAGCTCTATTTGTCTTTATTAGCTTTTGTTGCCTATGATTTGGGTGTCATATTCATGAAATCATTGCCAAGATCACTGTCAAAAAGATTTTCCTCTATAATTTACTATAGGATTTTTATAGTATTAGGTCTTACTTTTAGATTTTTGGTCTATTTTGAGTTATTTTTTTTGTGTGTATGATATAGGTAACAGTTCAAATTCATTCCTTCACATGTGAATATTTAGTTTTTCCAATGTCACTTGTTAAAAAGACTATCCTTTCCTCATTGTGTAGTCTTGACAACCTTTCAAAGATTATTTGCCCATATACATGAGAGTTTATTTCTGGGCTCTCTAATCTCTTCCATTGGTCTATATGTCTGTTTTCATGCTAGTTCCATAATGTTTTGGCTACTGTACCATTGTAACATGTTTTACTATCAGAAATGTGAAGCTTTAAGGATTTTTTTTCCTCCAGATTGTTTTTGCTCTTTAGAGTCCTTTGAGATTGCATATAAATTTTAGAATTTTTTTTTCTTTCTGCAGAAGTGTCATTGAAATTTCAATAGGGATTGTATTGAATCTGTAGATCACTTTGGGTACTATGGACATTTTAACAATAAATCTTTCAATCTCAACATAGGCTCTTTCTATTTACTTGTGTCTTTAATTTCTTTCAACAATGTTTTGTACTGTTCCATGTACAAGTCTTTAACCTCCTTGGTCAAGTACACTCCTATGTATTTTATTCTTTTTGATGCTGTTGCAAATGGGATTGTTTTATTTTTTTTTTTGAATTGTTCATTGTTAGTGTGTAGAAATGCAACTAATTTTTGTCTTAATTTTGTATCCTGCAACTTTGCTAGATTTGTTTATAAATTCTAACAGGTATTTTTGTGAAATATTTAAGGTTTTCTACCTAAAAAAATCACATCATTTGCAAACAATTTTTCTTTCTTCTTTCTCAGTTTGTTGTCTTTTATTTCTTTTTCTTGCACAGTTGTCTGGTCAGGATATTCAGGACTGTGTTAAATAGAAGTGATGAGAATAGTTATCCTTTCCTTGTTTCTGTTCATAGAGGAAAGTTTCAGCTTTTTACTGTTGAGTATGATGTTAACTATAGGCTTTTCATACATGGCTTTTATTACGTTATGTAATTTCCTTCTAGCTTGTTTAGTGTTTTTACTATGAAAGAATGTTAAACTTTATTTTTCTGCATCAAATAATCATGTAGTTTTTGTTCTGCATTTTGTTAATGTGGTATATCATACTGATTTATTTCATATTTCATATTTTCATGTTGAATTATCCTTGTATCCAAGGAATAAATTCCACTTGGTCATGGTTGTATAATCCTTTTAATGTGCCATTGAATTTGGTTATTTATTTTTTTATTGGTTTGCTAGTTTTTTGTCGAGAATTTTTCCATGAATATCCATCAGAAATATTGGTCTGTAGTTTTCTTTTAGTATCTTTGTCTGGCTTTGGTATTAGGATGATGCTGGCCTTATAAAATAAGTTCGAAAATGTTATCTTCTCTTCAGTTTATGAAAAACTTTGAGAGGGATTGGTATTAATTCTTCTTTAAATGTTTGGTAGAATTCTCCAGCGAAGCCACCTGGATTAGCTTTTTTGTTACTGTGAAGTTCTTTATCACTGATTCAATCTCCTTATAAGTTATATGTCTGTTCGGATTTGTTTATATCTTTATGATTTTGTCCTGGAAGTTTATTTCCAGGAATCTGTCCATGTCTTCTATTTTACCAATTTGTTGGCATATAAATTAGGGTACAAAGTTCATAGTAAACTTTTATAATTCTTCTTACTTCTTGGCCTCAGTTAAAATATCTTCTCTTTTATTTTGCTTTTTGTTATTTGAGGTTTCTCTCTTTTGTTCTTAGCCTAGCTAAGGATTTGTCAATTTTATTGATCTTTTAGAGAGAAAAAAAAAAACTAAAACTTTTTTTTAACCTAACAATTGATTTATCCTGGTGGAAACCCTGTGTATGATAGAGAAGAATATGCATTCTGCTGTTGTTGGTTGGAGTGTTCTATATATCTTTTAGGTCAAATTGTTCGATAGCGCTGTTCTAGTCATTTACTCCCTTGTGGACTTCTGAATGGCTGCTCTATTCATTATTAAAAGTGAGGAAGTGAAATCTACTACTATAATGATGTCACTGTCCATTTCTCCCTTCAATTCTGTCCATATTTTATTCATATATTTGAATGTTTTTATGTTAATCATATATCTATCCATAATTATTATATCATCCTGGTCAATTGACCCTTTTGTGATATAATGTCCATCTTTGTCTCTTGTGACAGTTTTTGACTTAAAGTCTATTTTGTCTAATTTAAGTATGGGCACTCATGATCTCTTTTGATTACAATTTACGTGACATGTCCTCCTTCCTTTCACTTTCAGCCTGCATGTGTCCTTATGTATAAAGCGAGTCTCCTGTATTCAGCATGTGGTTGGATATTGTTTTTTATTTTTTATTCATTCAGCCACTTTATGTCTTTTGATAGAGGATATCAATCCATTTACATTTAAAGTAATTATTAATAGGGAAGAAATTACTATTGCCATTGTTAATTCTTCTGTATATCTTGTAGCCATTTTGTCCTTTTGCTTTCTTGCTACCTTCCTTCGTATTTTATTTATTTTTTATAAATATTTGCTTTGATTCCTATCTTATTTTCTTTTGTGTTTCTTCTATAGATGTTTTATTTATGTTTACTATGGGGATTAAATAAAACAGCTCATACTTATAACAACCCATTTAAACCTAATGACAACTTAAATTCAATTGCATAAAAAAAGCAACAACTTCCATATTCATTTCAGTGTGAATGTTCTTGCCTTTGTGCTTGTTTATAGTATTGCACTTTCTTAACTGTTTTCTGGAGTTCTCATAAAAGCTGATTGGATCATGTTGATAAATAGATGATCTCCATGGGAGAACAAGCTCCAGTACTTCCTGTTCCAACAACTTGCTGGCTCCTTAAATATAATCATTCAAAAAAAAAAAATAACTGAATTAAAAATAATGTTAGTGTTCCGTACACATTTAGTCTTATCAATTTAAAACATTTCTGTGGCTTTTTAATTTAGACTAATTTTAGTTTCACAACAAAGTTGAGAAGAATGCACAGCTATATCCTATATCCTCTCTTTCCCCACAGATTCATAGCCTCCCCCCTTATCACTACCCCACACCAGAGTGATGTATTTGTTACAATCAATGAATCTACATTACACATCATAGTCACTTTGTTTATAGTATACATTATGGCTTACTCTTGATGTCAAATATTCTATGGGTTTGAACAAATGTATAATGACTTGTACCCACAAGTATAGCATCACGTGGGTTGATTCAATGTCCTAAAAATCCCCTCCCCTCCTAGCCTGTGAATTATCTTCAAATTCTTTTGCATTGTCTTTTACATACAGAACTTGTTATTTTTAATGAAGTCCATATTATCAATTATTTCATTCATGATTGTGCTTTTTGGTGTTCTATTTAAAAAGTCATCTTTGTAGCAAAAGTCATCTATGTTTTCTTTTATATTATCTTGGAGGATGCTGTTTTATAGCTTTGCATTTTAAATTTAGGTCTATGAAATATTGTTACTCTCATTGCCTTCACCCTCCAAAAGGATTTTGGTCATAAACCTATGTTATTAGAAAATGTGAAAAATCATTGCTGGCTTCATCACTGAGGAGTCTAGACATAGGTAGAAACTTTGCAGAGAAATGATTTTGTATGCTAATAAAGACCTCTTCAGAGATGATAGAAAAATAAAGGTTATTGGTTTAAAATGATTTTTTTAATTAAAAAAAACTTTACTCAGTGGAATTTGAACTACTGTTCTTCAAAACACATAATCCATTTTAACTTAATTTCACAGGAATGCCTGAGGTTTAAATATAATAGCTACCTCACTTCAAAAGGCTATTGAATGAATCAATTAAGATAATATCTGACTATATTTCTGAAAAGTGAAAAAACCTTTATAAACTGACAGTTCCATATCAAGTAAGATTACTTTTCATAATTATATGACCAGTTCTAAATTAAAGGAAGCTCAAATAAAATGAAAATCATTTGATTTTATCAGCGAAAAATTATGTGTGCCTAGCAATGATTTTATAACTTAAAAGTTGGAAACTTTTCAATAAATGAATATGAATAGGGAATAATTGTTTATCCAGGAGAAACAAAAAGATAATCATTTTTACCTCTCTGATTTGCAACAGATATTTCTGACCACAAAAAAAAAAAATCATTTTAGCATTTCACTGCTATTGAGGCATATCCTCTTGGTTAGCAATAGGTCAGACGATGTTGACTTATTCTTTGTAGTCAGTTTTGATTTTGTTCTGCTTAGAACACTTTATAATCATGTCTGAGCACAAAACACAACAATGCACCAACCATAAAATTCATGAAAAATACTCTTCTGGCTATGTGGATGAATGTTGTTTTGTTTACCAATTAGTATCTAGTTTAAATCCGTTCTCCTTGCCTTCTAGATAAAAATAATAAGAAGAAGAAGAAGAAGAAGAAATCCAGTCATAGAACTGCCTCCCACTCTTTATATCATGCAATCCAGAGTAAAATCATGAGTCGTCAATTCTTCTACAAATCACTTAAAACAAGTTCAGATCCCCTTCATACTGAGCCTACACAGTATGAAGAAATTGTGTGTTTGCTCTCTTATCGAAATGAGCCAATAAGTCCAACATTACTTGACTCTAGGTGTTCTTCTGCTGGTTTTAGGTCATGGATATCAACAATATCTTTCAAAATGTAACAGTTAAGGCCGACCATATCCATTGCATCTTTTTAAGCAGTTTAACACAATAAGCAAGTTTGGAGAGAAGGATACAATTAAATGTAGGGAAACTGCAAATTAGAATGAATAGGAATTAAGACAGCTGAACTTCCTGATAAAAAGTTACCTATTAAATCTAAAGTCTTTGCATAAAGAAAAATATTGATGAGATGCTAAAATATGCTTTAGAACTTGGTAATTTTATCAACATTAACTGGTTTCGTGGCCTAATGTGAAAACATTGCCATTTTGAAAACTGCAAAAAATATTTTAGAGGTATCAGTCATAATTAAGTTCAAGTCAACTATTTTGGGGAGTGCCTGGAAGCTTGCAGGTTCAATTCGCCTTCTATTGTCTTTTCTTCAACATATTTTGTGACTCATCAAGTGTTTTACTAGCAGAATAAAATTTCCTGGCATGTGTCCCTGTTTAAATAGACAAATTTATCTTTTCTTTTGAAATTTAAAGCAAAAGTCCATGTTAGATGACATCTACAGAACTTAGTTTTAATGGTAAATTCTCAGGACAGTAATGTAGGTATGCTTATTCTAGACATTATTGTGTTTTTATAATAGTTCACTCTAAATGTTGTTTTTCCTAAGCATTCCAAAGTAAAATTGGGATGAACTATCTAGTGATATTTTTTCAATTATTTTAGCCTAAAGTTTGTTTTAATACCTTTCTAAATTTAACAGAAAAGTTTTCATGTAATAATCTATATCTTTATTTTTATTTATTTTAATATCTTAAAATTTAATAAATAAAAAAATTATATATCAATTAATTTCCTCATGATAAAATCCAATCGGTTCTGCTAAAACATAGCATGCATTCATAAAAATTTCTGCCTTATGCAAATCAGTAATTAAACTTGGGGAAGTATAAGGAAAATGGAGTTAAGTGCGCAATGCTCAAAAACTTTGTAAAATATTTAAAAAATAGATAGGGAACTAATAAAAACAGCAAAATTTTACATATTAAATTGTTTAAAAAATATATAAATATTATAATAATATGACTTTCACTGTAAAAAAAAATACTGGAAGTGGGTGTCAGAAGGGTGACAGTTTATAAGCTTTTGTGAAGTGATACTCAAGGGTTACCTGAAATAGGATGGCATTTTTAACACCAGATGTGGATGGGCGTGGCTTATATTCACAATGAACTGAGGTAACTGGTAGATGTTGAAGTATGTGCATACGTGTGTTTTATGTGTTTCAGTGCTATGGGATTCAGCCAGGTATGTTTTCTAGGTTACTTATTGTTTTTCTCACAGATGATATCCTGCATAAACAAATATAAATTTCATGTTATGCTCCAATTGTTCCATAATATATCTGTTACATTTAGACCAATTTGTGTTTTCAAAGCCGGAATTAAGGAAAAACTGAATGTAGAACCTTTCTATTTGGACTTTGGAATCAATCACAAGATTTGAAAGCTTGTGATGAAAATCCTCATCTTTTTTCTCATTTCCTCCTTTTGCTCCCTTGTATGACTCATTCTACAACAAAAGAGCAATTTTGATATTTCTAAATTTTATTTAAGCTTTAGTGCTCTAACAGATCTGGGCTCAACAATAAAGCACTTTTGTGACCAATATTTCTCTGGCCTTGATCATCTTGCCTTGTTCCTGAATACATGATTTCGCTTCATATGCAGTTCCAGTAATTGGTTCCTTTTCTCACATTTGAATCTGATACAGAATCATAATAGCACTGAGGATCAGCGTAGGCAAGAAACATCTCCAAGCAGATTATACACTGCCTTTGAATGAGATGGATGTGCATCTTTACTAATATAGGGAATGGAAAGCTAACCGTAAGATGATTTCATTTCCGTATCACACACTGAAGATAAAATATATCTAAAAATGACACTGTTATATAAATATTGCAAGAATGAAGTGTTACAGATCAACACTAGTAAAAGTATGTCATCATCATCATCATAAAAAATAATAAATAATCCGAGATTAATATATTTTTAAAAAAGAAGATTAGGAAAACTGAAGACTGAAAACAAGTATTTGAAAATGTTACTAGTGATCACTTTGAGTTGATTTACATGATTAATTTTTTGGAATTTTTCTAACCTTAATTTTGGTTTCTTAGTTCATTTTTCTTTATATTATCTTCCTTAAAAATTAAAACAATTAAAACAGCTAAAATATATAAAGCTGATAGTTATCCATGATGTACAGTTTTCCCTAATCACTGTTTGAATTCACCGATTCTCTGCCAGCGTCCCATGATCACAGCTCTGCTATTGCACTCTGTCTCCATTGGCTATCGATTCAACTGGGTAGAAAGATAAGGCTAACACTTACGGCATTTAGATAAGAACCAAGGAATGCCAATGGAACACCATTTAAGGTGATATTTTCATAAGGGCAGTGACAGAAACATCATGATCAGATAATATATTGCATTAAATTGCATAAATTTCTATTATAATGTTTGTAATGATTGATACCACCATTTTGAAGATGTTAATTATAAAATTCAGTTTTAATTTCATAATTGCTATATTGTATAATCTTGTTGACCATATTCTCCTTACTAGTTATAGTTTCATCATAATTAATATTGTATATTCTCACACTGAATTTATTTTAATTCTATTTAAAATATTTAAAAACTCTCGATTTGAGTTCTGAAGCTTGAGACATGTATGCTAACTGGATTGTATATAAAAAAATCTAAGTTCTAATTCATATCCATTTTAAACTTAGTCTAGTGTCTGATCATCTTGATACTACATTTGAAAGAAAAGTTCATTGCATTATGTTAAATACACTCCCAAATCCTTTTTGAGAGTCTTAATAAGTTATGTTACAAAATTTTCATTAGTAAAACATCAAGTGAATCAAGAAAACCACCTCAGTTCTACAATGATCATATCAGTATTTTCCCTGAGAAAAATGTTCATATGTGGTTCATCTTTCAACAATCACTTTTTTTATTCCTTCATCTGGTATTTGATGTCCAAAATGTTCCCTATCACTTTGAAGTCATTCAGATGACCTAAGGATGATGTGCCATGAGACAGCCTATAGTAAATTATGTGAGCAAAAGGCATTTCTCGTGTATTTTGAAACCCAAAACCTCCTGATAAATTTTAAGTTCACAGTACTTCAGATATAATGAGATTTCAAAAAAGAAAAATAATCTTTCTACAACTCTGTATTCTTTAAAAACACTATGAAGGAAGCAGAAATTTTATGAAGCAAGCTAAAAAATTAGGGATGATTTATTTTGGTGATTTATGCAGATGATTATAAAGAATGCGAACAAGACTATACACTACACACGAGATAATATAATACAACTAAGTTTTAGGAAAGTGAAGAATAAAGAAGGCACTCAAGGAATCAGATATATAGACCATCCGAAAACTATCTTCTTTTTAACAGTAAATTTTAATCAAGAACTAGAGATATGAGGGGAAGTCTAAGCAATTATACTCATCAAATTTCAAGAAAGAGTAAGAAGGTTTCAAAAAAATTAATTTTTCTTATGAAGTAGAAAGAAAGAAACTGAAAAATGGAAAAAGGTGCAAAAAAATTTGACAAAATTATTTAAATGGAATAAATTAATGTCGAACTGAAATAACCTGTTTGAATTCCTAGTCCCTTTTCCTGGTTTGCCTGTCTTTGTCTGAAAAAGCCAACCACAGTAATTAGCATTTCCAAGTCATATTTTACAACAAAATTGATCAATGAACTAGGAAGTTGAAATCATTTTTGAAAGCTCCCTGCTTAGTACTTTCAAAAGAACTAATGCTTCGGTTTCAACTCATATATTTTCTGGTAATATGAGCATTTCATGAACAATTTTCCCCTTGTGAAAAATTAACAATCTTCACACAAATAAGGAGAAATTATTGTATGGTACAGTGATCATGATATTGCAAAAGTGTCGATTTTAAATAAATACAATTGTAAATGCAGTTTCTTGACCTTTCACTGTTTTTGCTAGAATAAGGGTCAAAAGCATCTCTGCATCGATGCTATAGGATTTTGAATTCAACATGCACATAAATTGGCACACATTTTTTTCATTGTCATTACATTGACGGCATACAAAGGCTCTGTTACTAACACGGCTAGTTCATAATTAGGTATCATCACAGGCCTGGTTAAATTGCATGCCACACGCTTTTTCCTTTAAACTCTGTGAGCAATAATGGTAAATACAAAAAAATGTGCATTAGTAATCAACATTAGGAACATTAAAGATACATTTGTGTTTCTTGATTATTTCTGTATTATAAAATGTGCTTATGGACTAGATAAAAGCAGTGGGACTTTGGAGCCAGACTTCCAGGTGTTAAATGATGGCTTTGTGAGCATATCAGCTAATAATTCTGTGCCTAAGTTTTCTTATCAGCAAACTGGAGTTGGCGTGAGGATTAAAAGTTGATTTATATAAAGTATTTAGAACAATGTTTGACACTAATACAGCCCTCAACGAATACTTGTTATTCTAAATATGATTTATAAGATAGCTTTAAAAAGCATTACTCTGAATGGGAAAGATATGCTGTCTATGAACAACATGTGAACCCCGTACAGGTGATTGTCATTGTTCTTGTTTTAATATATGATTAATTGACATCACAAGTATAAAAATGATATACCACCAAGAGTAAGAGGATTTCTCTTTTTGATTGCCAGTGTCGCTAAATATCAGTAATACATAATAAAGTAGTTTTTAAAAGTACTAGATTGCATTCTGATGGACAATTTTGAAATTTTTAATGTGGACGATATCAGCACTATTTCCATAAAAGGTATGGCTATATCTATAGCCTGAACAGAAATAGGCATTTCAAAACTTATATGCACCAATTCAAGGTACTAGAAATTAACTGGATGGGAAAAAATCTTTCCTCTAGCAGCATCCATGTAGGTGATCTCTGTTTTTGCATTTGGTCTTTGACATAGGACAGGGAAGAATTCTGCAGCTTGGCTCAAGTTGAGTAGCAGAGGCTGGAGCTGCTGGAGTGTTCATGCATGCCTGCGTCACTCAAAGCTGCCTCGCTAATCTAGGCCAGCTTTATATGTAGAGAAAGAGGTAGCTCTTATGCAATAGCATTTGAAGAACAATTAAAATCGAAATGAATAAGCTCACATTGGATTTTTATAGTAAAGATAGATTTGAACATTGAAAAGGTAATTAGTTTCATTTTATATCAATAACCCTGGTGAAGTATAGACAGAATTTCTAAAAGTTACATAAGGAACAAGGACACTTTGATGATGAAAAATAAAATCTCATTTTAAATTGAAATGTTCTTCTTATGATCCTATTCAGAGAAGACTTAGGCTCTGTTTGGCTTCCATCTCCTTGCATCCATGGTCCAGAAATTGCTTCCAGGTATAAAGCTGGGACAATCATTTGACTAACTCCATGTATTTCACTTTTCTCAAGGATCTCAGGCATGTACTCTGGTTGTCCAATGTCTGACAGCAGTTATTTAATATATGTTTTCCAGTTTTCTGCTTATATCAGCAGGTTATGTTCAGTGATAGTAACTCTATCATGGCCAGAAGTAGAAATCTGAATACAAAAATAGGAATTTGAAACAATTTAAACAAAGTAAACAAAAGCTGCTCAAGATAAAAAGTATGTAAAACATAAAAATGTTAGCTGTATATTGCGAAGTATGTTTATCCATCTCTCTACTCAACTCTACATTTAAATAGCATCTATTATTGAAAGAAATTAATAGAAAAGAGAAAGAGCATCTTTCAGGCTCAGAACATTTGAAGAGCAAAGATTTCATAAGTACATGAGTCAGGAAACAGTAAGATGATACAACTTCTGGAAGACTCCAAATAAACCATTCTTTCTTCTTACATTTTTAAAATATAATTGTAATGTAATAATATAAAGAGTAAAAGAGAGTTTATTCTGGATTATACTCTCCATATTTTTCTTCACCCTATGTATAAATGTCTGAATTCCAATTGGATTTAAATATTTTCACCTGATTTACTAATCTAATAGGATCAAATTAATTTTTAAAAAATAGTTATGCTGTATTTTTACCATTGGCATGAGAGTAGCAAATAAGGATTGAGTTTATTTGCCATTTTTCACAAAACGTATTATCACTTCTTTGTTTTCCTAAGGTAATATCGCATGCATAAAATAAAATTGATTTTAATACATACGTTATCTTCCTGAAAACTAAGGAAGATAAAATAATTTAATTTTTTAAAATTTGTTTCATATGAAGTAAGATTAGCTTCAAATTATCTTGTCAAGTCAGAAGTAGAGCAATAACAACTGGATGAGGCAGGTTGGATGCACATTTTAGACATGAAATAGTTGTTCTAAAGAAATTATTGGAAATGAAGTCCAGTGACAGAAAACAGTAGAGTGTGGCAATTAAAATTATAGACTTTGGGTATCAAATAAAGTCAGGTTACAATTCCAGCTCTGTCACTTAACAACCATTAGACCATAGACAATTGGTTTAACCTCACTTTTACTCTTTCTCTTGTTTTGTGAAAAAAGTGGTTTGTGACTATTAAATGAGATAATGTTCCCAAAGCATTTAATGATCCCTGGATCATAGTGAGTGTTCAATAAAAGGTTTATATTACATTTATGACAGTGATGATGATGACGATGATGACAATGATGATGATAATGGTGGTGGTAGTGATGGTGATTAGAAAATATCAAATCTTGCAGCTTAAAGTACTTTGTGACAGACAGCTACTAAAGTTGTCTGGAATTTTGGAGATATAATTACTTTAAAGTCTGTAAGGCATCTTGATCAATTCAGGGGGAGATTAAGTCTGAAGATAAAAATTTAGGGTCACCATTGAATAGGTAATGTCTAGAGTTATTACTCAAAATAAGTGTCATACAAGATTTTTTAAGTGACCTAGAAAGAAATTTTGAGAATAATTGCATTTTAAGAGGGAAAATAGTTATCACGAAGTCAGAAGAGAAATAGAAGATAATATTACCAAAGAAGACAAGGAGAAATAATTTCTTCATTAAAGAAAGATCGAAATGCCAAGTGGTAAAGAGATCTCAAGAGAGTGAAGACTGAGAAGAAATCGTTGTGCTTGTCAATTAAATGATCTAATTATCATACAAACAAATTCGGTTGAGTGGGGATCAAGAAAAATAAGGTAATTTGCTTGAGACAAAAAAGAAGCAAACCAAGGTTAATCTTAAAAACACCCTTCCTGTAAATCTGTTTTATACGTGAGAAAAACAAAAGCACAGGGAGAATTCTATCATCTCACGTCTGTTAGAACGTGGATGGACCTCGAGATAATCATGCAAAGTGAAATAAGCCAGACAGAAAAAGTCAAAAATCACATGATTTCACTTATATGTGGGATAGGAACCTCAAAGCAACCAATGAGCAGGACAAACAAACAGAGACTCATGGACATGGACTATAGACTAGTGGTTACCAGAAGTCTATAGAGTAAAGGTTAGTAGTGGGGTCGAGGAGGAGGAGAGAGGTAGACAGGGTAAAGAGGGTCAAATATAGGGGAATAGGGGGAGAGTGAAGTGGATAAAGGGGATTAAATATATGGTAGCTGAAGAAAACTGGACTTTGGGTGGTAAACACAGAATCGAATATACAGATGCCAAAGGATAATGTACGCCTGAAAATTATATAATTGTATTAACCAATGTTACCCCTAATAAACTTTAAAACAAAAACAAACAGCTAAAAATTAAAAAAAATAAAAACAGCTAAAAAATTTTAAAAATAAAAAAAGCACAGGGAGATTAATATGTTACTCAGGATCTTAGTTCATAAGTAGTGAAAGCAGCATCAAAATCCAGTTAAATTGAAATCATAACCCTCATTAATGTATTTATCTAAAATTAATGTTAACAAAATTAATTTGTCAATACATGATGAAAACTAAATTAATTTTTTTCTGATTTATAGACAAAACTCTAATCTATTGTGCTGGACATTAGAAAATGAATGATTTTCAAGGGGAGGAATTATTCTAAGAGCTTCTCAAAATCTCACTTAGACAAAGGCAAATAGTTAGGTTAGAAGATAATTTCACTGTAGAAGGCAATTCAAAACAGAAAAAATCTTGTGTAAATAGGGAGCCTAGCATAATTGGCCAAAGAGAGCTGTTTCTATAATTCTTAGTATTGCAGCATGCTGGTTTTGAATTTGCCCATTGATGTTCGTGGTACAGTTAAATTGCACCTGTTGTTTTAAGGGATCATAAAAGAAATGATTCCCAGCTTCTGTTTATCTCCATCCTTCCTCTAGTCCAAAAGTTGGTGATTATCCAGCCACAGTTATTACGATGGTAAGATAATTTCCTCAGAACTGATCCCAGATAATGATTCAATCTCATAAAAGGCTTGGAGGAGCCATCCACTGGCTAAACCATTTTTTGGATGACTCTCATTGATCAGGCCTGTGCCAGACCAAACAGTTATTCACCACCAAAGTAAAAAAGTACCAGAAGCCGACTTACTTCTAAGATTACTTCCTTCTCTGGGACCATAACCAAGCATGTGGGTACATTGTATTGTTCATGCAGGTGAGAAAGAAGGAAAGATAATGGGATTGATGTGGGAACCTTCTATTTTCTCAAGAAGGTTTTATAGAAGACAGTTTAGAAATGGATATATATTATTGTCTTTGACATAGTCAGTCCTTTTGCATCCTTAAAGGGAAAAACAAACCCCAGAAATTAATACCTCAATATTTTCAAGAGTACACTATCAGTAAATTAATAATTTGAGTCAATATTAAAAAATAAACATTAAATGTGAACTCATACACACAGAGAATGTTATGACATACAATCCTTGTCCTTGTGTACACAGCTTTACTAGATCCTGCCAGTTGTGATTTAAAAAATCTATCTCTCCCAAAGACACCTGTCCTAAATAAACAGGCATATTTTCATAAGCCATCAGTGGAAGAATTTATTCTCCAAATCCATCACAAATATAGTTGGATGCCAATGCTTTATGCCACATACTATCTCAGACAGTAGGGATTCAATAGTGAACAAAAGAGACAAGCTGCCTGCTATCGCAAAGCTTATATTGTAGTTTGCAGGCTGGGAAACAGGGAAGAAAATGTAAATACTAGAATATCAGATGGAAATAAGTGTTATGGGGGAAAATAAAGCAGGGTAAGGGGGATAAAAAGTATATGGAGGGTATGATTGGGTAAGGTAGGTGAGGTTGTTATTCGACATGCCTGTGAGCTAGTTATCTAGATGAGAGGGTGAATGAACGGAGAGATTAAAATGGCATTGGTTTCTGAAGAGCCTAATGAACTCAGTTGAAGTTAAGAGTCATCATTTTAAAGTGAATCAATCATTATACTTGCATTTTTTCAACTGTGTTTCTCCCTGCAATAAACGGCAAGTTGTAATTCAATCAGAAATAGTAATATGCTAGGTGTAGTCAACCAAGAAAGGCAGGGCCAAAGGACTTTAAAAAAATAGGTAAAAAAAATAGTTAGAACTACAGACTATGGAGTCTAAATAACAGAAGGATGAAAAGTGAAGACTTAAAGGATGTGAAGCTCAGTAAAAAGATGGCATCGATCTCAATCAAGTTAAAAAAACTTATTTGAGTCAGAATCCTAGAACGAGCAAACTAGAACCAGAAAAGACTAGGATGCTTAATATAGATCAAGTTCAATTATTGGTTATAACACAGATGTCGATTTGAACTTGGGAGTGGCAAACATACAGTGCATGAAGGATAAAATTGTTACTGCAGAAATTGTTAAGAAATGGAGAGTTGTTATGGCAGTAAATGTATTATCTAATTGATATTGAAATCATCAAGAACGATGAGCTAATATTGGATGGACTTGGATACAGAAGCTAAGATCTTCACAAAGTGAGGAGGAAGAATAAAAAGGTCTATAGTTGTACTATGGGAATGGGCTTCAAAGCAGTGGGATATTTTTTAGAGAGAATGATCTGGTAGTGATAATAAGGAACAAGAAGGACTATTCTTGGTTCTTAAATGATCTTTTCAAGGCCCAATGCCATGACATTAGTAAAAGACAAATCAGTCATCAGTTGAGAAAACTATAGGAGAAGCCTTGTTACTAGAGGGAATAGGTTAGGTTTTATTTAGAATAAGATGTTTTAAAAAAAAAATCCAGAAAGGAATATGAAGGCAGAGGGAATTCTATTGTTAATGATGAGTTTCAGATGGTGAAATGCATGGTTTGGTGAGCTGCGAGGAGACGAATCGCGTGAGACATACACACTCATTTGAGAATGAAGTGTATGTGAAGACCAGGAAGATATAGGCGTCTTGATTACCAATATACAAAGCAATAAACAGAATGGCGGGTCGATGCTAATGATCATGGAGGAGGATCGTGGTAGTGAGGCTGTTTAAGTTGAGGTGGGAGAGGATGGGTATATGATGGACGGCATGAGAGTCTTGTCAAGAATCTGCAGAATCTAGAGCTCTGTCTTCATTCTAACTGATTTAGTTGTGATGGCTGCAGAAGGGGCATGCTTATAGAGAATAGAGTACAGAAAGCTCTCATCCTAGGAAACCATTGTAGAGTACAGAATACAACTTCATTTATGACTTTTGTTTACTCAACTACCAAACAGAACACAGATAGCATGGACCACTATGCATTAAAAGCTCATGACCAACCAAGATTTTCTTGCTTGCAAAAATTGTTCAACACGAGAAATTTTTGCAGCGTAAAATTTAAATGTAAAAGCCAATGTCATAAGTTTTTCTCAAAGGAAGGTGAGAGGTATTTTATAAAAGGTAACATTTGTTCATGATTTTAAAAACTAGAAACAAAGAAATTTGCTTAAATAATAAAGTTTGGGTATCAGACACCTATGATAAATATTATACTTGATATTAAAATAGAAGCCTTTGCATTAAAGTAGAAATAATGCAATTATTCCTAAACCAACACAAACATTAGTGATTGTGTTAGAGATGTTAATCAATGTAAAAATACACGGAAAAAAGAAAGTAAATTTTAACATTGGAAGTACAATGGTATACTGTACTTCAGAAATATGATTGTGAACCTAGAAAATTTAAGAGAATCAATTGCCAGATTAATAGAGTTCATCAAAACAGAGAAGGATCAAATTATAAATAAAGATTAAATATTTTATAGAGAGTAATGACCAATTATAAAATGCAATAAAATGAAATTCATATTTGAAATAGCAAAAAAAGGTGCTCCTTGGTATAAAGTACGTATCTAACAGGAAATATGTGTAATATAAAAACGGAACTGAAAAACCTTACTGAAGAACAAAAATAAAAGACTGAATAACTAAAAAGTTATATTCATTGATGGATATGTTTAATAATTTAAAGATATCATTTCACCCTAAGTTAAACAGTAAATCAAGAAATGGTTAGACAACTTTGTTAAAAAAGGAAGAAAATTGTAAAATATAAAAGTATGTTATAAAGTTTAATTATTAAAAAGATATATAGATTTCATTTAACTTGGAGCTGTGGAGCACTAGAAAGCATTGCTTGCATACTTACAAAAGTCTGGAAAAAATGCCAATTCACAACTTTTCTTAACCCCATCAGAAAGCTACAGTTGTAGGGCAAACAACCAATCTGAAATCTAGAGAAAGACAGGTGTCTCCAGGTGAAAGGAACTGGACATTTGCTTAATTAGAAAAGATTCTGGTTTTCCTTCTTGGGATTTGTCAGTTTGATTCCCATGTAAAGCAATTTTTTTCCCTTGACTGATTTTTCTCATGATTATGGGCTATAAATTTTCCTTTGTGATTTTTATATGTAGTCAATTTTGATAAATACTAAATATTTTTATTTTTGTATTTTATTTTATTATTGAACATATGGATTTTGCTTTCTTTTTAAATGAGTGGAAGGAAGCTTTATTTTGGTAGTCAGTTAATGATGTGGTTCAGCTTAATTCTGTCAGGAGCTGTGATCATCTTTGTCAGAGTAGGTGTTAAGACAGTCCTACTCTAGGGATGATGTAGCCCCATGATTACAGCCTGTCATTTTGGCATCTTTACTGAATTCACCATGTGTCTGATGAGACTCTCCATAGAGGCTAGTTAGAACTCAACATCAAGTGGCTCTGAGATCTAGTCAACTCACAGCTTCCTAGTAGCTCTTCTTCCCAGACCTTGCTGCTATTCGATCTATGCATAAGTAATTTTATATTCAGCAAAATTCAAGACTCACTCTTTACTTAAATTCCCTGAGTGTGAACCTATATATGCACACTTCTGTGTTTAGTAAAGATTGGAAACTCATCAAAGAACCCTGTGCAGACCTTGTTATTAACCCCAACTTCTGTCTCCTGGACTCAATGAGGCTGTCCTACTCTGCCTGGGACCCCACTTCCCTGCCCCATTTTGCACAGTGTGCTTCCAGGAATAAAACCAGGGGCTATAATAAAGTTTGCCTACTTTCTTTTCACTCTTTCAAGGATCACAGTTCTGCAATGCCTATCTCCCGATATCAACAAATACCATTTCATATGTTTTTGTTTCTTTGTTTGTTTGTTTTTTTAATAGCAAGAAAGTAATCTAATTTTTGTTATTTCATCATGGCAGGAAGCAGAAATCTCCTCCTAAAAATAAAACCTGGAAATCATTTCTAAATTTTAGGACTTCTACTGTGTCTAAAAACTGATCACGCAGAAAAAGTTGAAAATCATATATTACTTATATGTGGGATAGAAACCTCAAAGCAACAAATGAGCAGGACAAACAAACAGAGATTCATGGACATGGACTATAGACTAGTGGTTACCAGAGGACTATAGAGCAGTGGTTAGTAGTGGGGTGGGGGAGAAGGGAGATTTGGACAGGGTAAAGGGGGTCAAATATAGAGTGATAGGGGGAGGGTGAAATGGGTAAAGGGGATCAAATATGGCAGCTGAAGGAAACTGGACTTTGGGTGGTAAACACACAATAGAATATATAGATGTCAAATGATAATGTACACCTGAAAATTATATAATTGTATTAACCAATGTTATACCAATAAACTTAATATAAACTGATCATGGCATAGAAATGCATTGCAACACAAAGATTGGGAGATGACAAGTCAGAGAGCATTTCTGCTCTACTAAACACACTCTTTGTGTATTAAATTAAGCTTTCTGTAAGTAGTATTTTAATCTCAGATGCTGACTCTATGATGGGAGGTTCATTTAAGCATAGCAGATGGTAATCAGATATATTTTTTGACAGGGAAGCATTTGTTAATATTTAAACCTGAACTTGTATAGACAAATGCTTTCTTGTCTTGACACTGGAATAAACAGTATCAGTTTCATTTTTCTTTTCAGATGGATGTGGAAATATTGCTAATCGACTAATTTATTTACACCTTCTTCAGTGCCCTTCCATTTGAGCTGTATTCAGACATCTAGTACTTTTTAACTCACTAATACAGACTGTGATTAACACACAAAATGAGAAAAATAACATAGATATTGCATTTCTTTTCCCTTGCAGTTGTCCCCAGTGCCCTCTTAAACCTACTTGGCATCATATCCTAGAGTTACAAAAATCTCTCTGTCATTTACTGAATAGTTAAAATATCGGAAAGCAGAAATAGAATCATAATTAAAGAGGCAAAATTATGAAATCCTAAAATTAATTATACTTTCTTTATATGAGGGTAGGACTGAAGCTGAGAGCCAAGAGAGTAAATGAAATAAAATTTCTACACTGAAATTCTTCTGCAAGGAGTTTTACAGAAGGTTCTACGTGACATCCAACCACTTAAATTCCTCCATTAAAAATCACTTCATCTTTTATAAATTTCTCTAACCCTTGCAAATTATGTCCATCACCACAGTGTTTCTTTGATTAGCAGAGTATTTATTTGGCCAGCTCAATGATGACTCTCCTAGTCCTCCAATAAGCCTCTGGCTTATGTTTGCCCATTTCTCCAAAAATCAACATCGTATCAACAATATGTTTATAGCAAATAACCTGGCTTAGTCCAGAAAATATCATGTCTGATCGATTGTTTATTATTGTTGGTTATAGCTTGACTGCTTCTTAGTCTGATGAGTTGTCTAATGACTAAAAGAAAATAGTCCCAGAAAAGGTTGTTAAAAATCAAATTCTCTTTGCTCTAGTATCATAACAGTGTGACATCAATAGAATATAACAGTGAATGATATCTCCACTCTAATATCACCATTATTTTTCTGGATAGCAAAACACTTAAGTAATGTATATGATATTTTAGATTGAAATTTAGCAAGTTTTCCCTTTATAAGGTATAAGGCTATCTCAATTTTCAAGTTGATTTAATAGACATTTGTTGTACTGAATGTATCGAAGATATATTTCTTCAATTGCATCTTAACCTGAGCTATTCCACAATATTGAATAATTAAATGATAATGTTCCAAGCTACTTGCAGGAAACATTAATGAAAAATTTTTAAAAAGCATCTGAGTGTTAGAAAAAAATAGCATCTGAATGCCAAGCTTGAAATAACTCATATTCCTTCTTGTCTCATGGACCTAGTGTGGAGAGAATTCAGGGCAGAAGAAAATTGATTTGCTTGCAGGGAGAGAAGCAAGCTGCAGATATCCATAGCGGCAGTCAAGATTTCAAGGGAAATGCTCCAGAGACAGCCAGCCTTCCCACCTCTCAGGTTCCAACCTAAGTCCCTCCCTTAGTAGAAGAGGCAGTTCACCTTCTCTGCATTGGTGTTAGAGTGCCAAGACACCAAGTTGACAAGGACTCACAGTGATCTCTCACCTCTGAACTCATTGCCAAGCTTCTTCCCAGTCCTGAACAGAGGGTTTTTATGTACAAATTAGAAGGTGTTGTACTAAAACATTCAAATAGGAATAGTGTTTTGAATAAGTAAATAGGGAATAGTTTGATTATGCATTTGAGTTGCAGGTATAATAAATCAGTAGTGATCCTTGCAAAAAATAGCACTTTTTTTATTTGGTAAAACATATAAAAATTATCTTCAAGTTCTTCTGAGTTACTACTCTGAATCATACTTAGTTTTTATTTCACTGTGCAAATTAAAGTTTCTGAACTGCTTGCATTAAAAAAGCATTCATTTATCACTCTTCTAGCCTGTATATTTCTTCTATTAAGGAAAATAATTTGACTGCATTACTGTAGAATAATGAAGTATCAAATTTTCTAGTTGAAATGAAACTGTCACCTTTATGAATATTATCAATCACTGCATTTTTATTTTGAATCTAATTTAGGGAGACATTTTAAATAATTTTACTTTCAGAAGACTTCTTATAATCATTTTTTAGAGGCAGTATTTAACGGTGATTTTGATTGAAGATTGTTTTCAGTGTTATTTACTTTCACATGTATATTTACAAGGGATGTAAGAAAAATGGCTATATTATATTGTCACTTATGATGTGATTTTGTTAGGAAGAAGTCACATTTGATATTTTTTATATTCATAGATGTTTGGATAATAATCACATTAATAGTTAACATTTATTAAAGAGTTATTAAATACTATAAAATCTGTTATTTTAAAAAATATAATAAATCATATAATGCTGACAACCACCTCATGAGGTAAGTACTAATATTATTTACATTTATTAGATGGAAAATGAAAAAGTTCAGTGATTTTTTTTTCCCTAATTTTTCACAGCTAGTTCTTATCAGAGACGAGATTTTAACCTACGCATGCATCTCCAAAATCTATGTTTATAACTACTATTGAATTAGAAAGAAAATGAAATCTAACCTTCGAGGCCAACAGAACATGGAGGAAATACCAGTATCCAGAACTAAAACCACAATACGGCCAATGCAAGGAAAGTAACTTGACAGGAATCACAAGGCTAGACAACTAAATTTAAACTGTCATTTGCTGAAAGCAGCTTTTCAAGAACCAAGACAATGTTTTGCAAGTTGAGGTTGCAAAATGTTTTTAAAACACACACTTGTTTTTAGCTTACACTTGTTTATAACAATACTATCTCCACCCATAGTCATATGTGATGATTCTTCCATGCTATTTGGTGAAAAGAAGATAGGAAAAAATATGTGGACCCTTTTACCGTGATAACATGACTAAAATGGGATAAAAATTTAGGAATTTTTCATAGTAGAGATAATTGTGGATGTATGAGAAAAAAAAATTGATGCAAATTGTGTTGATCAATTTGCATAAAAACAATGTGTGGACAAGCTACAAAACAAGAGCCTGTATTCAGGTCAGGAGACCAATTCCCAGATGTATCACAACCTAGTCAATCACTTTAAACAAATTATTTAATCTCTCAGGGGATGTAGTTTCCTTACCTTAAAAGTAAGAGGCCTAGTAACTATACATAATACATCATTAATTTTTAACTGCTTGAAATTAGTTCTTTAGATATATAAGGTTTCATCTATTCTGCAGGACATGTAGGTATCTAGTGACATGAGGCTACTGATCTAATTAATGAAAAATCTATGTTAATCTAATAAAAATACTACAATTCCTTAATAAAAATTGACATGGGAAGTAAACTTTCCCAAAGCAACATTAATTCATTGGTAATACATAGTTCCATTTGATGGAAATGAGTTTAATAGTGATTGGAGGAAATGTGACTCTCCAATGAAGTCTATAAAAGATAGACTCAGTGAAGAGTAAAATATTGTAATCCAGATAGCGGCCCTATGTCTTCGCTTGGGTTACTTTTGTTTCTTTCTCTTTTTTATTACTAGCATTCTATAGCTTCCAGGTCTGATAAACACTTTTGCTTCAAATTTGGAAGTCCTTTCAGCAATACTTGGTGTCATTACTCTTTTCAAATTCTTAGTTTTCTTAGTTCTTAAAGGAATTTAATACTTAACGTGCCAAATTTAGTATGGATGTAAGAAATATATGACCCAATGCATAAGAAGTATTTAAAAAACCAGGAGTTGATGAATTCATTGGTTCATTCATTTCTTCGTCCAGTCATTAAAAGCCAACATTTATTGAATACCTATTATCTACAAGATACTGTGCTAAAAAAGAACAACACAGTTTCTGATCATGGTGATCTTTCTGCTGATCTTTCATTTTGTAAGAGATCTCAAATTCTTTTCAGATTGCAAGGGAAAAAGCATAAATGTGACTGTAATTTTGAAACAGTGTGCTAACCTTATTTATAAACCATTTCAAAGAAAAATTCACTGCATTTAGTATGTCATAAATCAAATAGCTCTGATTAAATTATGCAAAAATATCTTCCTAATAATTGTGACAGAACTAATTTTTCTAATGCTAATTTCTTATATTTCATATTCAACCTCAAATGTATTCTCTTTCCAATTTTATTATCAAAAACTATTGAAGGCAGCCCTAGACTATCGACTAGCATGAAGTATGTAGATAATGAGGCTATTCTTTAAATTGAGTCCTTTAAGATTTATCTTCTCATTAGCTGCTTTCTTCCAACTAGAGTGTTTAGTTAATATATGGAAAATAAGAGTTTTCTAGGCATTACAATTTCTAAGTTACCATCAGCACTAGAGAAATGAAATATTTTTAGATACTCATGCTAATCAAGCTTCACATTATTATTGACATCACATTTCCATGATGATACTTAATATTTTAGCACTTTGTGAGACTGAGAATGATAAAATAAAAAATAAAAAAGTCTAGAAATATGGATTGCATTAAATGTTTCCAAGTAAGACAGTTGGTCTCTAAGTTGATTACTTTATCTTTTGAGTTGCAAAGTCCTCAGAGGATTTTTTTTTTTTTTAGTAAATATTAAGGAAAATTGTTCTTTAAACAGAAAGGACTGTAGTGTGTTTTGTACCCTACATGAAATCCTGGTGATATATTTAAATAGGTACCTCCTGTAAAAAGGTGATATGACATTTATTTCTGGGCAAAAGACAGCAGAAATAATTTTCAGATGCTAATATTTTTAAATTAGTCCACTAATTCCATGTATAAAATAAGAACAATTTTCTGTGTTACTGAAGTAATGAGTTCACAGTATTTGTGTGTGTGTGTGCGCGCCAGGAACCACTGTAAATTTCTAGCTCTCTTTCTTGTGAAACAACAAAAAAGAAAATGCGTTGGCGTTTTGGACAGAGAATATTCAGTCTCTCTCAGAGCCTTGCAGAAAGATAAAATAGAAATTTCCAGTAAGAGCTTTTCCCAGGGTTTCTTTTTAAAACGAGGCCTGGCTTTTTCTCCCAAAGTATGGCTACTTACTCTTAAACGGAATTCCCGGAGTAATTAAATTTGTAGTCTAGCGACCCTGGGTAGGTGATCATATTTCTCTATGTTTTTGATTAATGAGAGATATGAAGCGAAAGTGTGGTTACCAATCTCAGCATGAAGATGAAGATGACATATGGTAACAGATAAATGATACAAATAATTATTATTACTTCTCTTGGATTAAAAAATATAAAAGCCTCTGATCTTATTGGAGTATAGTAACAATCATTTATTTGTGGATGATGTTGTTTATAGTTTTATTTTATTGCAATTTATTTTTATGAAAAATCTTCAAGTTAAGTAAAATAGTCCATCTTTTTTTCACATAAAGAAAAAACACATTTTACTGGTAAGAATAGAAGCTTAAGTATTTAAGTATTTTGTCCAGGACCAAAGAATGGCAGCATTTAGCCTCTCATTCTGAGTTTATTCATTTAAGTTGAATGCTTTTTTCACTCTAGTATATTATCTAAATTTTATAAAGCTAGTGGTACAGATATAGGATATAGTGACACTTTCGATCACTTGGGGACTCTTGCTCTGTGCCATATAGCTCAAATAAAGGGCTTTTCTGTGATAAAAGATGGAAAACCTGCCACTCTCAGTAATATCTTGCATTGAGTGTTCAAATGCCAGATTCTGATTATAAAGGAGTCGAAGAAAAACGGATAATTTTTGATCACACGTTTCTTTTGTAATCTGCTTTATAAATGAATTAGCCAAAATCCTGTGAATACAAGCTTGATAGCTTTATGGAAAAGGAAAGGGAAAGTATTTGGTACGACCTGTTCAAAATCAGTGACTGTACTAGCTGAGAAATACTTTAGGACTAAGGGATCAGGGACTATTATTCACAAAGTAAAGTACAGTCTGTTCACGGATGTTTGGCATAGGGAGAAGAGAGAGACAGAGAGGATGTGGTGGTTGAGGTTTATTCTCCCTAATTCTATTTCTCTCCATTTTACTTCAGCGTCATTTTGTGCCTTTTCATGTGCACGTTTTCTGAGAGGGCCGCTAGGTGCTTAGAATACTGCTGGAAAATAGTTTTAAAATTATAGACGCTTTCTGATTGGAAGTACTAAAGAATACTCCATTAAGTGCCAATCCTGCTGGATGTATTTAGAATTCATCATCTGGATCCATCATCAGGGCTATCTCCCTCAGGAAAGCAGTGCTTTCATATAGGGATGAGCATCTTTTCATGAATGCAGATTGCAAAAACAGAATAAGCAAATTTACAAAATTATGGGTATTGTTGAGGGTTGAATAAAAGGAGAAATGCATTTTGATTTGTTGTTGGCCATGTATGCATAAGGTATAAGATATCTTGTGAATTAAACTTAATTCTTTTGCTGTGAGGTAAAAAAATTACTGTATACTTTGGGGGGAAAGTCGAATCTAGTTTTAAGAAAACAAACTGTAGGATAAACATGTATTGGGCACTTCCACACTCCGTTTCTGCATTCCCATGCACCATTACTGCGTATTCTACCTTCCAGCTGGTTCTATCTGACTTATGGTAAGTTCTATAGTCCCCACGCCACCCCACATAGCACGACGGTCTACCCTCTGCTCCTCCCATCCTCTGAATTCCTCCTTTTTTTCATACCACTTCGCCTTCTTGCCTCAAACCTCCCGACCCTTATTAAGAATCCAAAACTCCCCGCTGGGTTCTAACAGTGGTCCTGAAATCTTTTACTAAGCTTGAAAGGGGCTGTCTACAAACCATCTTTCACTATAACTTAATGGATTTTTTTCCTATATGTCTTAATAAAATTGAGATCACTTAGTATACATGATGGAGTTTTTGTCCCTTCAAACACAAAGCACTCTGCATCTTCACTGTCTCTCATTTGTTTCAGTTTGGCATCAAAAGATAAAATGTACTTGCCTTAATTTGGACTTTTCGGAATTAGACCCTGAGGTAAAGAATGTGTGCGTGGGACTTAAAGTGCTCTCAGGAGAAATCAGAAAGGGTCTGGAGAAAGCAGGGCAGAAGAAAGAAAGATGCTAAGCAAAAGGACGAAGGCAGATGCAGTCACAGCCTCATGTGGTCTTCTGGGAGAGAACGAAATTATACCTCAAAATGTGGCTCTTCTAGAGCCAAACAACACGTTTCTTTTTCAGTAGTCCGTTTTCAGTTCCAGTAACCTAAGGTCATCTTACGAAAGTCACAGGTGGGAAGCATTAGTGGCAAAAAATGCAGAATCTAAGGGACAGTGAACAGAACTGGTGCGCCACGATCTGGATGTGGCACCAACGATCTCTGCTGCCATAACTTGTCCTTCTTCACAGTATTAACACTTTGGTCACTCAGCTGTGTTCAATCTGCATTTTCATCTCCTCTTTTTAGCGGGCTCTCTTCACCGTGTCTAAGGCATATATTCTAAATCATTGTTTCTAAAAATGATTCTGCATAGAAGCTCACTATTCTATTCCTATCCTCTTCATGGCTTAAATTCACAGACATACACTGACTCTACTTCATTACTAATTCCTTAAATGGAAAAAAAGTTGGTATAAATACTCTTGACAAATGACAATTTTAAAAGGACAAATTGTAAGTAGATAATAGAAACTGAAGTTTCAATCTATTCCTTTAAATTCTTCAACCTGTACAGTTGAAATAATGAATGATTCTGCCTATGCTCAAGGCTGGTCTTGTTTCAAAGAGAAAAAAGATAATTCTCTATAAAAATGTGTATTAAATCATGACAAATTTCAGAAATGTCCCAGTAGAATGTATTTCTCCCAAATCATACTCATGGCTACTCTTATTTCAGTCATTAAATGTTTGGGAAACTTGGAGCACATTTTGAATAATCAGTATCTTTAAATTATAAAAAATGAGAATCAAATGATTTAATGATAGAGGAAGCTATAATGAAAAGACATTATTACTTTGATGTTTTTCCTTGTGTCTAAAGAAAGTGGATCCCTTGACACTTATGAATGTTTCCTGCACTATAGTTCACTGCTTTGGTTACAGAGCAGATAATTTATTGATGAGGCAGCTAGCATCAATAAATGTCATTTGTAAAAGAGTTAGTCATAATATTCATTAAATTACATTTAAATTATAAGATTACTTAATATCCTTTTGTTTACATCCTTTGCCAGAATGCAAGAGGGACAAACAATAAAGAAGAAAATTCTCGTAATTTGGACTCATATGATGACAACATTTTAAAATTGGAAGATGTTGATTATGTATAATATTATAATTTCAAGGGGCTATTGACCACCATCTCAAATGAAAATACATACTATGTAAGAATACTATTTGTACATTTTAATCTTTAATGATTACAATTGAAGAAAATGTGTTTTGTCAAGGGTTATACAAAATTCCACGTCAATAAAAAAGAAAAATTATGTGTTTTTGGCAAAATGTGGAAAGGGAGGAATGAGAATTTTTTATTTTAATCATGAATATTTTCCTCTAGTTTTTATTGGCTTCTGTGGTAGGAGACTTGGCATGTATCTAGTAATAAATAATTTTTCAGCATCTAAAGCCTGAAGAAAGCTATTAAGCCTCCCCTTTTGTTTTTGTAAAAGAATATATAGCATTCCAAAACAAATATTTCTATAGAAGTTACAAACACAAATAATAGGAGAGTAGTGTTCTCCACAACTAATACTGTTTTCATAAGGCATCAGTCATTGATAAGAGGAATAATATTCATTATAATTTGTTATCAGAGAAATAAGGTTAATCAATATGTCTGAAGATATGGAGTCTAGTAGTTCTGCTGCCAAACTAAATGTCTTGGGGAAATGCTTTCAAGGTCAGCATTTTCTCAACTATAAAAATATGGTGCTAGATAAAGTTTTCTAGAGTTCTAATTCCGGCTTTATGTGACATTGATATAAATAAAAGCTTTCTTTTCTTATCTTTTAGACTTTTCTGCATAACTAAAATGTATTCAGTGCAACATTTACATAACTAGCTTTTCTATAATCAGGGTAGAGGGTTTGAGTTTACTGTGTGGCTAATATTAAAAAACGCGTATGGCCATACCCGCTGGACTAATATTAAAAAATTTTTCATGATGGTTAGTAGCTGTTAACCAGGACATGACCTCTTCCACAACCTAAGCATCCTATTCATCACTGCTGTCCACATCCTAATGACCATATGCCTCGCTTTAATTGCACTAGGACTTCCTATCTGAGGCTTACCCCTGACCAAGTGCCAGATGCCTCCAGGACCTTGCATCATTCTGATTGTTTGGTGTCATGCTCTTGGGTGATTAACTATGTTGAGTATCACATAAGAGTATAAAGACGAACTACTGATATTGGTGTTCTATGAAAAATATCAATTTCGAACTAAATCATTAAAAGAGGTGAAGTTTAAACTAATTATTAATTTTTTTTTATTCAACGGTATTAATGAATATATTTCAGAAAGCTTGGAGCATTTGGATATTTATACCATAAAATTTATTCTAAATTTGATTTGGATAATAACTCAAGTACATTTAACTTAGATATAATAACAAATCTTAATTATTTTTTTTACCTTATGTAGACTTTTGGCATTATTTTACTGCTATTATTATTTATGTAATTGCTATGAACATTTGTGTACATACATTTTAATTTCTCAGGGATAAAGGTCCAAGAATGCAATTGATGGGTTGAATGGTAATTGCATTTTTAATTCGAAATCTCTTCTAGATTGGCTGTACCATTTTATACTTCCACCAGCAATATATCGATGATCCAATTTCTCCACATTTTCACCATCATTTGGTGTTGTCATCATTATTTTTAATTTTGGCCCTATGTACATATGATCTCTATTTTTTTATGAGTCACTCTGTGCTGATTAATGGTTTCCTTGTTATTGATGTTATTTATAATTTCTTTACAACTCTGGTGATTTTTAAATGAGATCCCATTCATTCTGATTTTTACATTGTTAAATGTTAAGTTTTGTTGTTTTCTTTTGAATTTATCTTGGCATGCAGCTAAGTTACTTGGAATTAGTTTGATCTTTTTGTGACTTGCCTTCAAACTTCTTTATGATAGACCTATAGCAGAATTTAGTCTAAGGCTAAATGAGACTCACTACCCTTTTAATTTGTTTCCCAAATTCTTACATTAATGAGGACTTTCTGTTCAGGTTGATGGGAACATAAACTATTTCTTGTCCTGAGGGATGTCCAGGAAGTGCTCAGATTGAGCTCAATCCAACAACTTTTGATATATAATATTTACATTATTATTTAATACATAATATTTTATAATTTTCTTTGTAACTTCTTTGGTCTATAGTATATTGTTTAATTTCCAAACACTTAAAGATTTTATAATTACTTTATCCTTGTTAGTTTAATTTAATTGTGATTAGGACTTATGCCAAATTGCTTCAATCCTTCAATATTAGTTAAGACAATCTATAAGCAAAAATATAATAAAATTTAGTAAGTATTACATGTCCACTTAAAAATTCTATATGTTTTGAGTGTTGTGTTCTAGTTATATATTTACATATGTAATATTCTATTTTATAATTTGTATGAAATTTGTTTATACTTAGTGATTTTAAAAATAATTATGATACATTCGAATTACACAAAGCATTGCTGGATTTATCTATTTTTCTGTTTAAATCTTAACATTTATAATTTATTTATTTTGAGTCTGTAGTAAAGGTTGCAAACTTTTTTCTGATTGGGTAAGAGAGTAAATATTTATAGTTTGTAGAACATACGGTCTGTATTGCAACTACTCAAATTGGTCATCTAGCATAAAAACTGCCATAGGCAATACATTAAAATAAGTCGATATATCTGTGTTTCAATAAAACTTTATTTAAAAATACAGGAGACAGCCCATAATTTACAGACTGCAAGTTATATATTATTAGAAAATACACTTTTAATAACACTTTTGGAGGTAAAGTCAATTTTATCTGATATTATATAACCACATCTTGTATGGGGCCTGGGCAGATGGTGGGGGTTTATGTGCTATAGTGTTTACTTGATGTTTAATATAATTTTTTTCCTCAAATTCTTATCTTTCATTATTTTAAGGCGTGATTCTTGTAGGCTATACATATAATTGCCTTTGTATTTCTCAATAGGTATGTGAACTTTTTACCTTTACTTGGAGCATTTAGTTCATTATATTTAATAATATTACTGATACATTTAAAATTAAATATATTATATGTTGGGGAAGGTCTTTAAGAGGACAGCACAGCCAGTTTGACCCTGGATGTGGACCTTGGCTACAGGAGGCTCTTACCCACGCGCCCCAGCTTTGGACCTGGAGCGTGCCCTCACTTGCCTTCCTGCTCCCCGAAGCTACTCCAAGGATACAGCCTTGAGATAGAAATGTGTTTACCCTGTCTACGCTGGCATGTGGCGCACCCCAGCTAAGGTCTCTCTATCACTTTTAAGATTTGGTGGGTGGGTGCAGAAAACTTTGTCTTGAGGGAGCCCCAAGCAAGCCTCGTAAGTAGGTTCCTTTGCTTATTATACCCGCCGCCTGCCAGTCTGGAACGATCTGCCCTACCTGCATGAGATTAGGTTTCAGATTATACCTGGGAAGCCTCCAAGAAGTTTGGGACCCAACACAAGATTGTCTTCCTATTTTTCCAATCTAGTCTATGTTTCTTTTTCTCTCTTGTCTAGATTTCTTTTGGAATACTAATCAAATGAAATTTTATTACTGAATCTTCTCTGTTAGCTTGTCATTTGTAAATTTTAAATTATTCTTTAGTGGTTTTCCAAGATTGCAACATGAAATCTTGACTTATTTGCTCCTAATATAAATTAGTACTTTTATTTCCTCTCGGACATTCAAATATTTTTAAACATTTTAAAAACTCCCATGTTTGCACTATTTTTGATGTATACTTTAATCTAATTTTAAATCATCAAAGATTTTTTATTATTATTCTGCACAGTCAATAATCATTGAGATTTATCTACATATTCACCTTTTATTCTGTTCTTCATTCATTTCTGTATTCCTCTCTTTATGTCCTGGATCATTTTCCTTTTTCTCAACAACTCCTTTAAGAATTTCTTTTAATACAAGTCTGCTCATTGCTAATTTTCTCAATTTTTGTTTTTCTGAAAACATTTCAGTTTCATCCTTATTTTCCGAGGACATTTTTGCTAGCTTTATAATACAAGGTTAATAGCCATTTTCTTTAATCATTTTAAGTATATCATTCAATTTTCTTCTAAATTTTGTTACATTTTTTCATTTATCATTTGTTACATTACATTTTCATCTTATTAAGAGTAATAATCTCATGCTTGCACCTTTAAATAATGCAAACCAATGCAAATGAGCTTTAAAAAAATAGAATGTTCTGCTTCACTTGTTTATGAGTCAGTGACATAGGTCTTAATTCAGGGTACAATTGATATACAGACTTGCCTTCTTTCCATCTCTCAGCTTTTATTCATTCCATGTTTTGCCACATTTTTTTCTTAATATGCCATGAAAGGGAAGTATGCTCATAGATGTCCCAGATTATAGCTCTGTGGAGTCAGTAACGGGTAAAGACTCTCTTCTTTTGTAAATGCCTTGAAAGAGTTGTATTAACTCTGTGTTTCATGGCCACCCATGACCCAGCCATTATGAGCAGGGCGATGAGAGTAATAATACATGTGGACAGGCCTGGATTACATGTTTGTTTAATATCCGTGTTTGGGAAGGTGGTTCTGCAAAGGAATGGGTATAGTATTACCAAAAAGAGAATGTGGCTCAGTAGGCATCCAAAAACGATAGTACAGTATATAAAGATGCCATTATTTTAATATATTTTTTGTTATATTAAATAGTATATCAGCTATTTCAGAAAAGACTGACAGAATATATGCAAATACAGATCACCTAGCTTCTGTGTTCCTTCCATAGGTCAACATGTATTAAGATCCTCATCTTAAAGTCTATTTCTGGGACCTAAGAGAATTAGTAACAAGTGATATAGGAAACACACTCTATGAATAGCAGTGTAACTTCGGATTACTCACCATACAGATAGCAATAAGGAGCCCCATTACTCGCAGCAGGTAAGATGATAATCCCTCACATAATGACTTTCTCCTGTAATGAATTAGATGTGACACAGGGGGGTGGGGCTTCATTGGCTTTTGCATTGCAACTTCTCTGGCACTTGAGAAGTACTGGGGGAAAAGATATCAGGATTGCGGAATTATTTGGTTGTTGCGACGTGTGATTTATGCAATGAAAAGGAAAATGGGAAGCTCAGATCAATTAATTTCCAACTTGAAATCCAGTGTGAAAATCAGAATGCCTTCCTTGGCAGGGTTTTAAAAACTCTCATCTGCTGCGGTGAAGGGCCAACAGGTTTGGGACCTAATTGTAAGAGCAGCAAAATTTGAGAGAAAGGTAAATTTATAGCTTCAATAAATCTCTTACAGAAAAGTCTACCCTTGATAGGGAAGAAGTGAGAGTCTGACTTGTGATTAGAAGGGTAGATAAACTTAAAAATAGCAAACCTTCAAACTCTGCTTTACCGTGAGTGCCCGAAGAAATGTCCCATTTCCTTGGAAACAGCTAGTGTTCCCTCCTTAGCAGACTAGAAATCTAAAATAACTATGATGAATATGTTAAGGGCTCTAATGGAACCAAAGACAACATGCAAGAATAGATTGGAAATGTAAGTAGAGGGAGGAGGAACTCGCTAAGAGAGAATTGAAGGAAATAGTAAAAGTCAAAATCATTGTAACACAAATGGCATATGTCTTTTATAGGCTCGTCAGTAGACTGGACATGGCCAAGAAAAAAAAATCAATGAACTTAAGATATGTCAATAGAAACTTCTTACATTGAAATGGAAAGAAAGGAAAAACAAACAAACAAACAAACAAAAACTATAGGACAGTTTACAACAGGTAATTGGAATACCAGTAGAAGAAAGAGAAAGAAAAAAGAAGAGAGAGAAAGAGAAAGAAAGGGACAAAGGAGAGAGGGAGGAAGGGAGGGAGGAAAGAGGAAGGAAGGAAGGAAGGAAGGAAGGAAGGAAGGAAGGAAGGAAGGAAGGAAGGAAGGAAGGAAGGAAGGAAGGAAAGGAGAGAGAGAGGGAAGGAGAAAGAAAGGATTGAGGAACAGAGAGAGAGATTTGTATCTTTATACCTTTAAATCTTTCTATCATTACCATAGCATGTCTTTCCATCACTTCGGTCTTCTTCAAAATCTTTAAAGTTTTAGAAATTTGCCCACTAAGCCCATGTATATCTTTTGTGAAATTTCTTCTTAGGTGTCTTAGAGTTGTTATTGCAATTGGTAATGGCATCTATCACATTCCTGTTGCTGGTACTCACGTATGAGATTGATTTTGTTTATATAGCAAGCTTCCTGAGCTCTCATTGATTCCAATAATTTATCTGTTAATTATTTTGAGTTCTTAAATTATGAATAACCATATAACTTTTAAATAATGAGTGTTTTATTTATTCTATTTTTTATTCTATTTTTAACTTTTAAATTATTTGATATTAATTTGTCCCCTAAATATTCTAACAGATAAAAGACATAAAACAGTTTTGTTTTTATTATTTTTAAATTTAAAGGGAATGTTTTTCAGTTTCACAATTTGTGGTGATATTTTAGCAAAATTTTGGAAAAATATTTTTTTCCCAAATTGAGGAAATTCCATTTTACTGCTAGTCTGCTAAGATATTGATTCTTATATCATTAATGAATTATAAATTTCATTTTATGTTTTATGAGTCTTTCGAGGTTGACCACATATTATTTCTTTTTATAATTGTATTATTGAGGTGAATTATATAATGATAACTGACTAGCTTTCATTACTTGGATAAATTCAACTTAATTATGCTGCATACATATGTGTATGTGGTATATTATGTATATTTATATATAATTTTATTTAATTTGACAAAACTTTAAGTAGAATTGTGTGCCGTGTTTAAAATGAGCTAGTCACTATTTTTCTCATTTTGTACCTAACTGATTTGAGTATGGAGTTTATACCAATCTCAGAAAATAAACTATGGAGAATTTTCATTTTCACTATGAAACACTTACTTCATTTAAGACTGAGATGATTTCTTCTTTTTATTTATGGTAATAGCCTAGCATAATTTTTTAGGCGTTTGTGGAAATTTTCTAAAATACTGATGGAATTTTTTAGTGATAAATGGTGCATTTTTGTTTTTTATTTCTTTCTGATTTAATTTTGATATGTTATATGTTTCTAAAGTCCATTTTATATACATTTCTAATTGTATTGGCATACCATTTTTCATATGACTCTCTTACGATGTTTTTAGGATTTTATAGGATTCTATAGAATTCTATACTATGTCTATAATCAATTATCTTGCCAGTATTAAATTTACAGTTTTTGATCAATTTTCCAGTTTTGTTTATTTCATTAGTCTTTTAAAAGAATCAGCTTTGAGGCTTATTAATACTTTCCAATATATCTCGGTTTTCTATTTCAAATCCATGCACATTAACATTATAATTTTCTTCATCTTATGAAATTTTATTCAATTTTTATTCTAACTACTTAATTCAGATATGTAGCTCATTAATTTTCATTTTAAAAAAAGTGTAAGCATTTAAGTCAAACACAGTCTTACCTGCAGCTCTACATTTCTTTTTTACATTTTGATATCCTCCTTGACCAGTTGGTTTTTTATAACAATGCTTATTTATAAACATTTTAGAAATTCCAAAGTTCTGTTATTTTGTAATTCATTTCTACCTTAACTGATTTTAAGAATAAGCTCTGAATGATTACAATACCCAGTTACCAAGTACATCTTTTGGCTCAGCAGACAATTTTGTAAATATTTCCTGAGTATTTCAGGAGAATGTGTTTAATGTATGTATGTAAGATTTCATATAGTCATGAGATAAAGTTTATCATGTTTTGCAAAATTTCTATACTTTGATTAAATTTGTTTACTTGATACATCAGAAAGTTTTAATATAAAAGTCCCTGATTATGACTTGTCAATAACTCATAATATTGAGACTTTTTCACTTAATAATTTAGGCAATGATATTATAATTTTATTATATCTTTCTGATAAATTGTTCTTTTCTTCTATTATGTACTAAATATCTTTAGGCCAAAAATTTTATTTTCTTTTAAAATCTAATTTGTTATTAATGTGGCATTATCAGCTTTCTGTTGATGATTATTTGCCTGGCATATCTTCTATAATTTTATTTCCAAGCTATTGGTAATTTTGTATTTTTAAGATCATATCACTTGATTTAGAAAGTCTGATCACAATTGTTATTATTTAGGTTTATTTAAATTTATTTTATTATTGATGTAAATGAGTTCATTTCTACTCTCTTTATGGCTTTCTATTCATCCCAATTTTTCTATTATAATTTTCCTTCTTTCCTGACTTCAACTGATGATCAAATTTTCTTTCTTCTTTCCCTTTTTATGAGCATTTGGATACTATTCTTTGTAGGTTGCTATTTTAGTATTAACATGCCATGGGAAATTTACATTTTAAATTATGTATGTTTTTTTCCTGTTTAAATTAATCAGTAGATCTTCATCAGTCTTGAACATACTTGTAACTTAAAGGCTTTTAGCTCAAATTGATATTCTATTTTAATTACATTGTTCTAAAAGTAATTTTTTTTTCAACTTAACATAAAATATGTTACAGCTTTAACCTAGAAAATTAATTCCTTTTAGGTTTTTATTGCACATCGTAATATTAAAAAAAAAATCAGAAATCAGAAATTCTTTGGGGGAAAAATCCATTTTTAACACAGAAAGTATAATAAGTAAAGGCAAGAATACGCATTTTCATCATCTTTTCAATCATCCATCAAACATGTTCTTGAAAGACAGCTACTCAAAGGCTCCTCGAATATAATTCCAGTAAGTATGAACTGATCCGATGAAGCCATTCCATTATATTTCAGTTATATAGCACTTATGTTTCTGTGACTATCTGCAGAACTGACAAGTGAAGATAAATACGGTGAAGCCTGTTAAAATACAAATTAGTATTGTTAAAATTTAAAGAATATATAAAAGTACTTTTTGCTCTTAAAAGCAAGGTTTGTCTAAGTAAATAGAAGTGAATGATAACAAATGTCTTTCTTAAAGATTAGGAGTGTATTACCCGCAGACAGAGCTAAGAACTAGAAATTAGCTAGAAAATCAATCAACCAGAGTTGTCACTTCTTCCTTTTGGACCTCACGTGGCTGAAGCTCCTTTACTCTCCTACACTGCACTGCCACACTGTTCCTTGCTCATATGTTGTGAATGGACTCATTTCTGTTCAAACGTATCTATCCTTTAAAAACACTCATTTCATCGGAGTTTTATTTCTGCCATCTGACCTAAATAATGGCAATAAAATGTTACCAACCTCACAAAACCTTCTGCCTTAGTGGTTTCTTAATGTTTCTGAGTTCTAAAATATTTATCACAACTTGAATATAATGGTCACTGGATAAATTGGCTCTTATAAATTGGATTGAATTGTTGGCAAAGAAAATTCTTAAGTATATTTTAATAATTTGAAATAACAGAATAGAACATTCAGAGAAGAGTATTTTCTAGCTTGACAACATTTAGTTCAAATAAAATATAGAAATCATCATTACTCTTCTTGCTAATAATGGTTTACATGAAAACCATTGTGTAATTGAACTGTGTATCATTTTTATCGTGAACCAAAACCCAAATGTTACGAGTTAATAATAGGTTATCAACCACTCCTCTTTCTTCAAGACAGTCTGAATAAATCCATAACTCCAGAATAACTATTTATACCTCCTTTTGTTCTTAAACATGTCTCTAATTGGATGATAGAATATATAGCCTCCCTAGTTAACAAATACTTGTGAAAAATTATTTACAGGATTTAGAAGGGTCATGAATGGTATAATTTAGATAAAATCCATTGTTCCAAACACGATGAAGAATGTGTCAAATAAAAGTAATTTCTTGTGTCGAAAACTCTGACCAAGTACACAGAGTATAACATATCTGGCTAATTTGCGGATGAAGTTTGTGAAGCCATGTTTCGGTGTGTATTTTACAAAATGAGACTTCTTTTATAGTCCAAGTCAAAAACTAGAGTGGAATTGCATATCTAAATCTTTTATTAAAGTATTTGGGATATTTATCACCATCACTTATGAATGAGATAGTTATTGATAAGAGAGTATCTGTTTGTTGCTTATTAATTAGAAAAACAAAATTCAAGTTGGAAATGACAAAATCTGTAATTTGTGGTATGGTTTCTGTAGTTCATGAATACTATTATTTCTGCTTATTTTATTTAAAATTCATGGCACTGAGGATTTTATGAACAATTTCTTGTTTCTGGAAATTGAGCTATTTATTTGTTCAATTCATTCAACAAATAATAAGTGTCCATGCTCTCCAACAATAGTGTAGACTGTGAGAAAAATTGAGAAAATGACTTATTCACAAATGCTACACTCTACAAATATTTATTCACTCTACAAATTCACTCTGTAGTCTACAAATATTGAGTAACCAAAATGTACCAGGTACTATTCTACATGCTTAGGCTACTTCAGTGACCAAAATAGACAAAACTTTCCTATCATTAAGGAGCTTACAGTTTATAAATAACAAATAACAAAAATAACAGTGCATTGGAAAACAAATACATAGAACAGTGAAATAAAGACTGAGCGCAGAAGTTGCAAGTTTAAGCAGGTGTCATTAAGAAGATGCAGGAGTTATAAAAATACGTATAATAGATTTCTCAATAATTTTTAGTTTTCATGTTTGTGTTGCTCTGTGAAAGGGGATTCTAGTCACCCAAATGAGGGTTATTAAAGAGGAAGAAATTTGGGAGTGTGTGTCACCAACAGTTGTAACACAATTTAACTTGATTCTGATACTATCTACCTGGAGACAGTCAGATCCCACAGGATAAAGTTCACGTCCATAAGTCTGCCCTCTGACCCCATTCAGATGCCAACAGCAAGTCCAGGCTGTTACCTGTGCTTCTGGCTTTAAATTAGAGGTTCCCAAGATCCCCTCTTTGTGTCCCATTAATTTGATAGAGTGGCTCACAGAACTCAGGGAAGCATTTTACTTACTAAATCACCACTTTATTATAAAAGGATGCAACTTAGGAACAGTCAGATGGAAAAGTGAATCGGGCAAATTATGTGGAAAGGAGCACAGAGATCCCCTTAGAAGTAAAACTTTTCATGGTCATGAGTTTTGAGAATACTGCAGACTACTTTTTGCCATAAGGATTTACCATGTACTATTACACATCAAAGGCTCGAAGAAGTCATAGTGTAAAAAAAAAAATGTTTCAGTTTTTTTTTATCCCAATGTTTCTCCATTTTTCAAAAGGTCATTTTTCTTTATCTTTAGGAATCATTACATCTGAGTTAACTATTAACATCGGAATTTGCTAGCATTGCTCTGTGGGACATGTTCTGAGAGCAGATTCCCAGAGGATTTTCATCTTGCCCAAATCTTGGAAATAAGGATAAGTTTTAAAACAATCACACAACCTTGCCATATGGACCAATCTGGACAATCTTAGTCTCTACTGAGCCTAAATTGAAAAATGAAGTCTTTCATTAAAGTTTCCACAGGAAAACGTGCCTGTAGGCAATTTTAATTGGGAACTTAATGAATAGAGAGTTGAGAGAATTTTCCTCTATTTCCAACTCCACTGCTTACACGCACCTCTCTCATTTTATAGCTATTGTGCCAAGAAAATACTTATCTGTGAAATTAAACTGATAACTTATTCTTTCCAGCGAGCACTGAAGGTTGTGATAAGAATACGAGAAAGCAACAAACTAAAATCATATCAATCAAGAAAGCAAGTTTTGTATCAGTTAATCTTTTTTGTTCAGATACTTTTTTTTTTTTAATTCTGCTTTCTGTTTCAGATTGATTCCTAGTGATAGAGTGGTGATATGTATCTGTGTTTATTTGGCATTTAAATGTGTCCTCTTCTTGGGGGACTAGAATATCCTTGTTGATATCTATTTTCTCCATACCTCTTATTGATCTAATACAAAATTTACTTTCTTTGGAGAAGGCTTTTTATGTCGATAAGTCCATTTATATGAAAACACAACATCATTTAGATAATTTCCTTAATCCTGGAATTTAATGATACGTAGCAGCATTTTAAAATATTTTTTCTTTTTGTTTTTGCAAAATGTGTTTATTGATGTAGAACTTACATGCCATAAAATTCCCATGTTTTAAAAGCACAATTTAATAAAACTTACGAAATTTGTAGAGTGGTAAAAATCATCACTGTTTTCGGAACATTTCCATCTTCCCCACCAATAAAAACTTCTTGCTCATTCTTACTCACTTCTCATTCCACCCCCATCACCTTTTGTCTCTATAGATTTGCCTTTTCTGTAGATTTCATGTAAATGGAATGATATAAAATCTGGTCTGTCGTGTCTGGCTTCTTTACTTAACACGGCGTGTTTGTTTTCAGCTATGTTGTAGTGTGTGTGAGTACTTCACTCATTTCATTGCTGTGTATAATCCCATTGTGTAGATGTACCACTTCCATTTGCCTATTCACAATTAATAGGCATTTGAATTGTTTACGCTTTAAAATTTCTTTTCAACTTTTCCAAGGTATAGTTTATAAACAAAATAGTAAGACATTTAAAGTGTGCACTCTGGTTATTTGATATACCCAGGATTCATCCCATTTGGTTAATTAACATAGCCAACATACATCACCCTATTTTTTTTTTCTTTTCTCTTCTTTTTTTCTTTTCTTTTTTCTTTTCTTTTCTCTTCTGTTCTTTTTTCTTTCTTCCCTCTCTTTCTTTCTTTTTCTTTCTTTCTTTCTTTCTTTCTTTCTTTCTTTCTTTCTTTCTGTCTGTCTGTCTGTCTGTCTTTCTCTCTCTCTCTCTCTCTCTCTCTCTCTCTCTCTCTCTCTCTTTTGGTGAGAACAGTTTAGTTCTCACAAAATTAGAATTATATAATATGGTGTTATCAACCACAATAACCAGGTTTTAACATGAGATCCTTAGACCTTCTTCACCTTAGAGGTGAAAGTTTGTATCTATTTACCAGCCTCCCCCAACTTCTCCCACCCCCTCAGTCCATAGCAACTACGTTCTTCTACAGTTTCTATTTGTTGACTTATTTATTTTTTTTTTTTAGATTCCACATATAAGTGACACCATGAAGCACTTATCTGTTTCCCTGTTTCCCTGTCTGGCTTATTTTACTTAGTATGATACTCTCAAGGTCCATCTGTGTCATCTCCTTTGGTGGTAGACCCAGAAGTGGGGTTAGTGAATCATATGGTAGTTTTATTTTTGTTTTTATTTTTTTTGAGAAACCTCCTTAAAACATATTTTGCCTCCTAAAAATAATTTTAAAAATAAAAATAACCACCGAATGATCCCTATTTGCCAAGCACTGTGATAAGAACATTCAGTGCATTGTGGTAAGGAGATCTTTCACTTGATTTATTATTTATATATTACTCTCTAACCTGAGACTCTGGGGACTGGGCTGAAGAAATGCTAAGCATCATTCAGTGTTCAAATTTTCCTCTCTTTCGACTTTTAGCTATTTTCATGACTGCTCCCACCTCAAGACTTTCTATAGTATCTATATAATTGCTATATTGGGTCCAAATAAATATTTCTAGTAAACACCTCCCTATTGTTCCTTAACTCTAGATCCACATAACCGACTGATATTTGGCATTTGTACTTTAACGTCTAATGTCATTTCAAACATACATCCAAAATTGAACCTCTGGTCTTTGTCCCCCAATCTGTGACTCCTACAGCTTTATCCATGTCGGCAAATGACAAAATCCTGCCATTTGCTCAGGCCAAAAACTTTGGTGTCCTCCTGGATACCACACTTGTTCAGTTAGGCAATCCTGTTCTTTCTGTTTTCAGAGTACTAATGACTTCTCACCATTTCACTGCTATCATGTTGGCCTGAGCCATCATCATCTCCAGCTGAGATTGTTTCAATGATCACCCCTCCAGTCCATCTCCCCGATTATGGCCTCGCCCTCCCTTCAGAATACGCTCAACAAAAGAGCTACGATAACCTGCTATATCAGATCATTTTGCTCCTTTTCTCAAAACCACCCAATGCCTTTCATATTTCCTCCCTTATCACAGTGGCCTCTTAGCTGTCATTCAACATATGCTCTTACCATTTCATTTTATTGCACCCTCATCTCTTTTAGGCCTTTACTCAGATGCCATCTTTTCATTACAGACGTCTATAACCAACCTAACTGAAACTACACCTACTTTCCTCTTTCTATGCTTCTTAACTATGTTTTCTTCCATAGGATTTAATCATCACCTAATACACAATATATTTGCATTGTTTTGTCTTAATAGTTGTACCGCTGCTAGAATATAAGCTCCAAGATGGAATGCATTTTGTCAGCTTTTTTCTTGTTGTATCCTTGCAGCTATTTGTTTAGTAAATGAATAAATGAACCCCTGTGTATCCTAATTATCTTTCTTCCCAGTGTGAATTCTAAAGTGTGGTTCTTAACCAACAAGATATTGTTTGGGGGTTTAACAGGTGATTTACACATCTTGATAGCTTGGCACTAAAAGGTGAACATCTTCCCCAGTATAGCCAAATACTTTTTTTCTTGAGAATCCCAAGTCTCTTATGAATATAGAATTTCTGTCTCTACTATCTTCATGTTTGCAAATACAAGTGCAAACACACACCTGTGTGGGCACGAACACATATAGGAACATAGACACACTCCTGATTTACATTCTAAGAACTCTTCACATGTGCATGAAGTTTGGGAATTTTTTATTCAATGCATAGTTCAAGTTGTAACACTAAACTCCAGTTTTTGCTTCTTTTTTTTTTCTCTCTCTCTTCTTTTGTTCATTGTCACACTCTTACTGAATCTATTGAGTCCATCTGGTATTTAATGCTGCTCATACACATATCCTGGAAGTGGCAAGGTATACATCAATAGCCTTTGTTAAATCTTTCAAGTTAATTCATAGTCTCTAGGTTCTGGATCCATTGACCTTAGGAAGAAGCATAATTCTTTATATATGTAATGGCATTTTTATAGACCTTCAGCTGAGTGCTAAAGACCTCTTTTCATGAAATAGATTTAGCTGGAATGCTCCTTTGGTTTTGTCCTTCATGCCTTTTTTATTTATTTTTTTCCTTTTTCTCTTTTTTCTGAGGAGAGGATTACTGAAGAAGCAGCAGCTTTTTTATCACCTGGAAGAAATATTCTGACTATTGGATATCTTGAAAAAGGAAGTAAAAAAGGAGACTGAATCCTTTCAGTACTGCTATAAAAACCTCAAGTTAGTCTAAACTTAGACTTTCATTGCATAAAACAAATAAATATTTCATCAGTTACGCTAATTTTAAGCATGTTTTTAGTTGTTTGTTATGGAATTAGTTTCTGATTGCTAGCTTAAAACTTTTTTCATTTTCATTTGAAGGTTATAAAATTATATTCTTCTGGAAAAATTCTTTTCCAAATATGTTTTGCAATAAAACATTTATCAATTTATTTAATGACATCTAATTTTACCATATATAACGTCTCATTGTGAGTTATGAATATTTTCTGCATAGTTTAATTCTCCTAGGTTAAAGTTTGAACTGCATGCAGTTTTAAGCATATGTTCTATTTTTACTTTATTTAGAACAAGTCTAAATTTTCTTAGGTTCATTATTATAGTTTTTATTTTTGACAATAAAGATGTTTTATCAGTTATATTGTTTGCAGAGTTGGCCATTATTATTTTATATCAGATTGATTATTTTTAATTCAGTCATAATTCAATTATGAAAACTAAATGTAATTATTTTCTTTCATTCTTTAATCAATTTCTGACCATTTCATGTATAGTAAATACATGAACATTATAAATGAAGGACACATCTCATTTTACAAATGAATGTACTTCTTAAATAGAACTCGCAGGAATAAAAATTATTTTATAGTTTTTCCTCTAAAAATTAAAATAACTTATGTGTGGGATACAAACCTAAAAGCAATAAATGAACAGAAAAAACAGAGACTCATGGACACGGACAATAGACTAGTGGTTACCAGGGCGGGGGGGTGGGGTAGATGGGGTAAAGGGGGTCAAATATGTGGTGACAGAAAGAAATCTAACTAAGGGAGGTGAACACACAGTGTAAATATATACATGCCTTACTGGTAAAGTGTACAGTTGAAACTCACCGGATTTCATTAATCAATGTCACCATAAAAATAAATAAATAAATACAAATAAATAATTAAACAAATAAATAAATAAATAGAAAAAAAAATTTTTTAAGCGTACTCTTGAGGAAAAAATAAAACGGAAATAACTTTAGTCATCAGGAGAAAGTAAACAAAGCAGAAAGTACTTTATTATAATAAATACAAAAAATTATAAAAAAGAGAAAATAGAACACAAATATATTGTAGTAAAAACACTTTCATAAAAACATTAGCAAGATTCTATTCCATAAACTTTGGAAATATTAGCAAATATTATCTTTCTCATGTTTTTGTAAAAATAATGTAAATGTTGAATCATTACTTCTGCTTTCAAAATGTCATCCACTATAAGAATGCACTGACCACAACCATATGCAACAATATGGATGAATCTAACATGTAAAATATTAAGCCAAAAGAGTCAGACACAGCAGAGTACACCCATCGGGATCTAACTGTTAATGAAGTTCAGTAACAGGCAAACTAATCTATGGCTACAGAAGTCAAAACATTAGTTACCACTGGTGGAAGATGTTAAACGGGAAAGAGCATATAGGAAGCCTTTTGGGGTGCTGGAAGTGATCTACATCTTAATCTGTATTGCTGATACATGACGAACAAAAAATTCACCCAACTCTACTATGATTAGTGTACTTTACATTCTTTATTGTACACAAGTTCTACCTGTATTTAAAAAACAAAAGAAAGAAATGTTGGATTACCATTTTTAAAAGTCCTTAGCTCAAATCCCTGTACTTTAATGCAGAATTTTCATTTAAGTTTAAACTTTTGATTTTATTTCAAAATTGAGAGTTTTTCATTTTCATGGCGGTATATAAATATTCTAAGGACTCACGTGAAAAATGAAAATGGCTGACATTGAGCAGCTAATACAAGTCAGGTAATAAAACTTTCTTTTAGAATTTATATTCTTTATTCTATAATACTCATGCTTTTAGAATGTTAAAAATATGAGTTTCACACCAAGAGGAAGCCACATGTTTAAAGGAGTCGTGAGTTATGAAGAGTCAATTCAAGGTACATATGTAAAGAAATGGTATATGGTAAAAGTCACACCAGAACAAATTTCGAGAGAGAGAACAGAGTTAAAAGACGTAAAGTATAGACACTTCGACAGTTAGAGAAAGAAGCTTTAATTTCAGAGAAAATTAATTCATTAAAACTTACAGATCAGAGATCTTTAAAAATGTACCAGGGAAGCATATGCTTAAGTGAAAGAAAAGTCAAAAGTAAACATTTAGTAAAGAGAATTTAACAGTTAATAATAATCCATTTAATCATTTTTTCTTTCTATTAATACTCATGTTAGTTGTGATATCTTTTATTTTGAAAGTAAGAATTAGGAGTATAGTTATTTCTTTTATGTCCAAAACAAGCATTTCTCTAAAGACAAAAGTAGAAAACAATATATTTTTTAAAGTCTCCTTACCTCTAGATGGCACCTGTGAACTGACAAACTGTGGACTGAGTCATTTCCTCCAGACCCCCAAGTTTCAGTGTGAAGGAACCCTATTCCTCTGACATCTTCCACCTCCAAGTCCAGAGCTTAAAGCTCAATGCAATAGAATTGAAGAGCAACAAGGTTCTAGTAAGAAGACCCGGAATAATGCCATTATTTCATTATTACTGTGTGATTTGGCCAAGCCAATTCAACTTCTTTGAGTCTCATTTATTTAAAATTTGTAAAATAGAGAGAGTGGCAGAGAGGTTGGGAAGATTACATACGGTGATGGTTTTAGCACTTTTTAATGTTAGATTTAATGGTGCACGATATTGCACAAAGATTACAGATTTCTTTAAAACTTCATTTCGCTAGATTAGTAGAAATATTGATAATTGTGTGAAGAATTTTTAAATAATATTTTTTACACTTATGATTCATTTTTTCAGGAAAAAATTTTAAATCATAGCATATTTACAAAATGCTTTTAACATCACATATCTATTATTTTAGTATCAATTGCTAAATAGTATTGGTTGATTTGGGTTGTAGAATGTTGATATTATTCTTAGGTATAGAAAACTAAGAGATAAATGGGTAATACCACAAATTATAATTTTTATTTATTTTTTATTTAGTGCTTTATTTGGTTATATCAGTCCCCAAAGTTCTTGTATATATTATACTTATTTCCATAACCACTTATCTTAAAACCAATCCAAATTTTACCTCCTATAATCTTTCTCCCTATGGTAGTATTTTACATTTGGATAGAAAAGATACTGAATCACTTCTTGTATGTATTTTGCATATTTTTAGTTATTTCTATATATGTAAAGTATGATTGAAAATGTGCAATAAGTGTCATTCTGTTCAATGTGACCATGTTTTTTCTATACTTATTTTGATATATTTTAATTATCTTATTAAAATAAAAATGGATGCTATTTACCTATGCCAACTCCCCCCTGTTCACAAAGAAAATTACTTAGAGACAAAAATTAGAGTTGCTTGAGAGGAATCGTTTCTAACAAATCTGTGTTCACAGCTACTAACATTTGGTGTTCCAGATGCTCTCAAATTGGGTTCCAGAAGCATGAAAATTGACCAACTGTTTTCTAATTCTCAAGTATTATTTCATTTATGATTTTTGAGAAGACATTCTGCCATATTATCTTCCATCAAGATATCTACCATCAAGATACCATTTCTTGATCTCTCATTAGCATTTAAACACCAATCTTTGAAATTTTGTTTCATGTCCTAAAGAGTCTGGAAAGTATCTGGCTAAAACTTCTAAAAAAAATTTTCCTGCATTGACCAAGATATTTTCATTGTAGTTGACACTTACTGTATTTATGATTTCCTGTTCATCATATTTTACTTCTCAGGTTTTAAAAATGAACATTTATATCATGTATGCAGAGCAAAATGTGAAGTCTGTTAGGGAGAACTTTGGCAATTGGTTCAAATATGAATTCATGGACCAATTCTATCTGTAAGAAAATAACCATTCCATAATAATATTATTTTTATAAATAAATTTTTCTTTGTTTTCATGTACTTACTTTGAAAAATAAAATGTAGGTAACCACTTAGGTCATTACCTTCCAATATTTTTGTCACTGATTTTTATCCTGACCATTAAATCGAAATGTTTGAGAAAGGCTAACTTGGACTTTAAATTATATTTAGGTTAATGTAATAACTTCTCCACTGATATGTGAAAGGGAAATCATAGTTCTAATTGTGAGAATAAAGGATTAGATGCATTCATCACACGTAATGTGTATTTACCTATAAGGCTGGCCATCTGCTACGTCTTCAGGTAAGACCCTTCAGAAAGTTTAATCAAGAATGGTTCTGGAGACTTTGATCGAGGATGGTTCTCATGCCTCAGTTCATGCTACTTCTCCTCATTTAAAATGCTCAGTCTTTCTTCTCTAATCTACTGTAAGTAAAAGAATACTAAATGTCTTCTTCCTGTGCCTTAACCTCAGTTCATAGAGAAAAAACACTTATACTCCCTATGAGTTTAGAAAAATTGAGAGGGTGGCATTTTACTTGTGTGTTAGATGACTGGCTTTTAAAGGTCAACAGTCATGAAAAATTCCTTCTATTTTTTTTTTCTATGCCTGTAAGTAGAAAGTGAGGTAGAACCTATCTTCATAAAAGACAAGAGTCACGGCCTCTCCCCCTTTGACACCACTTCTCCGCCTGCAACTGGAGTGTTACTCTGTTAACATCAAGTATTAAACCAAGTAATTTAACAATGTGCTATAAGCAGAATGTCTCACATGGACTTGATTCCCAATTTCTAATATTTTCTTCACCAAATATATTCATTGGGAGTTACCTGAAACTCGCCCAGATATTTTCTTTCCCACTTGGCTATTGTTTCTCTTCTAAATAGTTTGTGGGGAACCCGTGATGAGGAGGACTAAAGGAAAAATGGGATTTAGGCATTCCAGGCTAATTTGTAAAATATCAACAAACTACTTACGAAAAATTAATCTCATGTTTTAGTGTATTCTGGCTGCTATAACAAAATGCCAGAGAATGGGTGGCTTATAAATAATAGAAGTTTATATAGCACAGTCTGGAGACTGGAGAGCCCAAAATAAAAGTGCAGACAGATTTGATGTCTGATAAAGACCTCCTTCCTAGATGACCATCTTTTTGCTATGTCCTCCCAATGCAGAAGGAACAAGAGAGCTTTCTTAGACATCTTTTATAAGAGCACTAAATCCATTCATGAGGGTTCTGCCTTCATGACCTCATCATCTTCCAAAGTCCCTACCTCTTAATAATATCACATTGGGCATTAGGTTTTCAATATGTGAATTTGGTTGGGGGACACAAATATTTAGACCATAGCATCCAGTATTGACTAAATAAGAAATTGAACATCAAATTTACCAAAACTTTTGAGAGAGATGAGAATCACCTTCTCCCATTAGATTGCTCAAAACACATGGCTGCTAGAGAAGCTAGAGAAGCATCCATAATCACATCCCACCAACCAATGGAACTGTAAGACATCAGAGTGAACACGATCTTAGAGCTCAACTATCCCAGTGTCCTTAGTTTGGAAATAAGGAATGTAAGGTAGATTCATACCAAGTAATTCCCAAATCTTTGAATGTCAAGCCAGTAAGAATATTGAATTAGAAACAATGCAGATTAGTGTAGGGAATGCCTGAGGTCTAACGAAGACTACTGGTGCAGAGAAAATTGAGCTCAGTTTTGTTTTGTTTTTAATCTTTTCAGACACTTATCATCCTACCCTACAGCAACTCCCATCATGTCATGGCTTAAAAGTGCAAAGCAAATGCCAAAGCCTGGATTTTAGCCTCCTTCTTTGCTCTCTCCTCTGTGAATATAGTTTTACTGCTTGTTCCTGAGCCTCTGAACCAGTTCATTTCCCATCTGGTTTCTGCCAGGCAGCAGCACTAATGCACCCCAGAAGATTCTCCTTCTAATGGGCACAGGCTGAGATGGCCAAACACTTTCTGATACTTATCAGTCTTCTTGTAGGTGGGAAAGAAATGGACTCTTGAGATGAGAGTCTGGAATTAATTAGAAGTCAGAGGCAGGTCTGCAATATAGATGATTCTAACACACTAAAAATAGCATAGGGAAAAAAAGTGTAATCAGTACTGTGAGGTATTTATTACACCAGTCTTTTAACTCTTGGTTGTCGACATCTGAGCTGAGAACCTTGGTCCTCTAGCAAATGCTTTTTGTGGCAGTTATTCTGAATACTTATCTCCAAACATCATTCCTCAGTTCTAGAATCACCTCTCTGATATTCATGCTACTTATTCGATGAGCCTTCTGGGAGGAAATAATTCCTTTGTTTTTCTTCAGAAATGCTGAACAGGTAACATTCACTTTTTCTTCCCTTCTTACAGAAGTGCTGGCTTAGTATATTCATTTGGGTGAAAACGATAAGGTTGAATTTATAAATTCCGCCTTGAAAATGCAATATTATGCATTAGTACCTTAAGATGTTAATTTTGGAATCAACCTGCAAAAATTTCTTGAGCCTTTTATAAAAATAAATTAATCAAAGACTATAATGGAATTATATAAAAACAAGTACCTGCCTATAGGAAATCCATAAGCCCCATTTTTTTTTAAACTAAGAATTTAAAAAAAGAGATATAGAAATGGATAAAAGCAAGTCAATAAAACTACTTAGGAGGAAGAAATTATAAAGTCACAAATATATATTTTTTCTTGACCAACAAGGATTAAAACAAATCGAATGCTATCTCTTCTCCATCTTATCTCTTACCACTCTTAGGGAAAAAGTCATTCTGTACTCCAGATGGATTTTCAATTCCTGAACCAAACAAGTCTATTATTTGTATAACTTCATGTTTTTCGTGCAAGCTCTCCCTTGGCCTGGAATGTCCTTCTGTAGACTCATTTTTATATTATACATTCTCATGTGTTTTCAGCTCAGATGTTCTGTTTCTGTTTATTTCTTTATCTGATCTCTATTAGGAAGGTAAAATTGTTCTTCTCCTAGCACTTTGTACTCATTACTATTATAGGACATAAAATGTTAAAACATAGTAATTTGGTAATGAGACTATGTTCACAACTTTCACGAGAGCTCACTGAAGACATGGATGATGTTTTAGCCTTCTCTGAAAGTTCTTTGAAGAATTTAGCAAGAGAAAGCAATGCATACTTTCAAATGAATGAACGAAGAAAGGAAGAAAAGGAGAGAGAAATATATATATTATTTTCTTCTTTGTTTTCACTTCTACCTTTTGTTTCCTATTCTGTGGGGAAGTTGTCTATGAAAAGAGAACAAGCTAGATCATTAGGAATATATAGAACACCTGATCTGAAAGGCAGTTCAACCAGCCCCTTAATTTTACAGTTAAAAAGAAATCACAAAATGGGTAAGTGTAAACAAGATTTCTCTTAATGGTTCAATGAGCTGTACAACGACTAGTTCTTTAACCCGAGGTGATGTATTTAGCCAAAAAATATTAATTAAGTACTTAAATACCATGAAAACACTGCCTAGGCATAGTGATACAAAGATGAGCAAGATCAAGCCTTTCTAATTAAGAAATTCCCAGTCTTGAGGACCAGGGTGGGGTGAAAGATTACGGTGATCCAAAATGTAGCATAGCACAGGCAGGAACACTGAATAATCATATTACCCAGACAGTCATGCAATCGGTCAAACAGATGCTCACAGCTACTTGAAAGACACTGAGCCTGAACTCTGAAGGTAGAGAGTAAGTATGTGTGGGCTGCTCTTGGCTGCCTTAGCAAGGCATCAGGAGGGTTCAAATAAATACATGGTAACGGAAAGAAATCTACCTGTGGGCAGTGGACACACAATGCAATCCATATGACTTACTGTTAAATTGTATACTTGAAACGTATTGGATTTTGTTAATCGATGTCACTTTCCCCCAAAATAAATTAATTAAAAATAAAATAATATAAAGAAAAAATAATATTCACAAGTGTAGGCAAGAAGTCACATTTTTTTAAGCAAAGATGAAATCAAACGAAGAATGTCCAAAGATTAGGAGTTTTATGGGATTAGAAAAGCCAACTGGTTTTGGACCACAAATTGTAAAAGGTAAAACTCAGAAAGGTCTTTAGGTAGAAAATCCACCCCCCTCCAAAACAAAAACAAAAAACAAACATACAAACAAAAAACTTCTCAATCAAACAAGTGGCAAAACTGTGTAGCAAAAAATCAGATTTAAGGACTTTGCACCTGCTGTTGGGTAGCTAGTCAGACATGAGCGACAGGAGGAACAAAGGAATAGGGGCCCAGAGACCGTGCAAAAAATACCCAATTGGTAGTTAGAGAATCCCTCCTGCATCCCCAGAGACAAAGGACAGGGGGGACATAGTCTTAGCTGGCCTAATCTGGCTACAGGCACCTGTGCAGGTCATTATAATACTATGTTTATGCCTGAAAGTTCACGAGCCTAGTTATAACAGACTGTATTCTGGGTACACACATGCACACCAGGCAAAGCTATATAGCAGCCAGGTGTCAATCAGAATGACCTCACTTGCCCATCACCTAGGAATGCCTTTGGAACCACCCTATCCTGGCCCAAATGTAAGACAGACATTCCTACTCTGGGCCCTTTTTGACCTTCTTCTATGTTCTCTTTTTTGGGGCCTTTTTATGTTGGTTACAGCTCTGGGACCGTGTGCCTCCTTGGGGCATTCTTAGTCTTTCTAAAATATGCTTTTACCAAAACCATTAAATCTCAATGACCTGTGATTCTTCAGTGCCATCACTTGAGGAAGAACCAAGGGATAATGCTAATTACACTTCTGTGTCGTCATTATCCATCTCTCTGACCCCTACCGGTGTGACGATGCGGACTCCGATCAACCCCAACAATGACACTGCTGTCTCAGATGGGCTCGATGTGGCCACCACCAAGTTTAAAGAAAAATTCCATGGGAGCTAGGAAACCAAGAAATACTCTAGACTTGAGAATTGTACCTAGGAAAGAACTTCGGAGATGTTTACTAGCATATAGGGCTTATAGAAACAATAGGGAGGGGACAATACAGGTTTTTTAGGGAATTGTATTATTTTGAAAAGAAACAGAGGCTGGCCCTTTTCTATCTCTGTGCCCAGTCGGCGGTCTCAGGAAGGTGGCGCACAGCACTCCCAGTTATAGGTGGTGCACACGGACTGCCATTCACAGGCAGACTTGCTCTTTTTCATTTATAGACCTGGGCGGAGCCTGCCTGAGGGTATAGCAATCTGGGGTCATCGCCCCAGGACACTCCCTCCATTCCAAAAGGAAACATTCAGATGTTTTCCTTAGCAGCTGGCCTCTGAAATATACAAGTCAGACTTTTTAGTAACAATTAGCATTATTATGGAACACCGTGCCTGACTCTCCTTCTTGAGTTCCTGGTGGTCATGCTTTTGGTTACATTGCTTTTATACTTTTTGCCTATAGCAAATCAGCCTGCTTAATCCCATTTTTAACAATAAAATTGCAGAGCCAATAAGAAATATTACTAGTCATAAAAAGGTTGGGGTATTATCTAGATCTTGAATGAAAAAGAACATTATAGAATGATATATGCAATTTATGTATCGTTGGATTACCTTATTTATGGTCACCTGCAGATATATGAAAGTATGAAAACTGAAAGAAGCTCGCTATATTTTTGACAGTGGTTGTCAGGGGATTACGGAAGTGGAAATGAAGAAAAATTCTGGAAATAGACACTAAATAAAATTTTCACTTCATGTTAAGATAATGTATATGTAAATTTAAAGTCTTATTTAAAAATATGAAGCAAATATATTAATGATTGTTAATTATGACATGGTTGGTAATTGTGTATTACAGCCTGTCTTATATTTTTCTATATTTTTACGATGTCAGATAAATGCTAATTTTTTTAAAAAACGGTTGAGGTGCTAATAGTTGAGGGGAGTTCCTCGGGCAGTGACAGTGTACCTTGTCAGACTCAATTGCACCCTTTGATAACCAGCAGAAGCAGCGGCCGCTGACGGCAGAGGCATTCAGCAAGCTCCATCCGAGTGAGGAAGGCTCATAAAAGAAACAGTAAACAATTTTTGGTATATGAATGAGGGTCAGGAAATATGGTCAAACTATGAAAGAAAGTCATCTAGCACAAACAGCATTCCTGTGATCAAGCATCCTGTGACCACTTTACGAGCGAAATTGTATTTTTGTATCGATTTTGCCATTAAACATCTAATTCTGCTAAGATCTAAATAAATAATAGGTGCAGTAGAAAAAAATATTAAAACAATCTTGGTGGGAAAGAGGGATCCAGTGGTTATTAGATGAAATTCTTAAAGTTTGGGACAGAAATCCTCTTCCTCTTACTCCAAATCAAAATTACTATGAAATAACAGTAAATACGCCAGTACTCTGTGGATTACATTGAGGCATTCTCAAATAAAAAGTCTCGTGAAAAGAGAAAAACAGAGAGATTGATGAGTCGGTAGCTCAGTTAATTGACCAACATTAACACATTTCATTGTAATTCTGGAGGAATCAGCTGTTTAAAATTTAACAACTGCCATGAAAATTCAAGAACGAGTCTCCTGCACATTTTATCTTCAGACACAAAATACTGTTTTGGATTGTTAAAAAGATGATGATTTACTGAAACCGTATATATCAATGCAGATTTACTACCCAGGACACACTGGTAATCAGAGATAGGACCATCATCCATCTTGTCCACGTTATCAGTAGCAGCTGTAGCACACAGCAAAAAGGCTTTAAATTCAGGCCTCCTTTGAGCCCAACATCAACTTCATTGGTAGGCATGTGGGGAGGTGGGGGTTTTTCTTGATACATTCCTCTCATTTCAATGCTCTCTGTCCTCTCCTTAGGGATCTTCGATGTTTTCTATCTTCTTCTAAGTGACAGAAAAGAGCTGAAAAACAAGTGTTGAAGACTTGAGGATGCATTTACTCATCCACAGCCATTTGCATTTAGAAAGGGCTTGATGTCTTCTCTCCTCTGCTCTGATAACGGTATGAGTCTCAGATCTCTGGAAGGAGCCCTGTGTAACTTGACCCAAAAAGACCCGAGTCAAGGTGTACTCTGCATTTAATCTTCAGACTAGATCACATCCCTTCAGGCCTCAAGGTAAATTCTTCTGCCCGTGATGTTGGTTGCCATGGTGCCACAATGTTAAGTGGCAGCATCGTGTGATGCTGAAGACCTTCGGTTCTGGAGCAAGACGGCCTGAGTTTGTAAGCCCAGCTCCATCATTACTTACCCATTGATCCTGGGCGAGTGATTAAATGTCTCTGTCTTGTTTCTTTACCTCTAAATGCATGAAGATAATGACAGTACCTAACTCAAAAGGTTGTTGGGGGATTAAATGAGTTAATATATACAAATTATTCAGCACAATGCGTAATCATTATTGATGGCGAAGTGCTGCCTCAGGTGCTGAGTTAAATCTGAGTGACGCAGGAAACAGCTTAGCAGATATACTACTAACCGCAGGACAGAGGTCTTGGAATAAATCCTTTTTCCCTGGGCCTGAAATCTGCTGATCCAAACTGTTTGCTTCCGCCCCCCATTCTCACCCCCCAACACTCTTTCTGCCCAGATTCTAACATGCCGGAGAACCTGAATCCCTTTGCTTTCTCTCCTCCCTGCATGTGTCTTGGCCATATGTTTATCCTTGTCATTCTGCCTAACACTGAGCTGTGCTCTGAATTACGGCCTTGGTCCTCACATAATTCCTGTCGAAACTCATTATTAGGGGCTGGAGTCCTGCCAGGGACTAGACCTTCTGAATAAACATCAGCCACTCCCTGGTTCCCAAGCGCTTCTGCTTAGTGAAGCTACCACTGTGAGGACACCCCCAAAAATCTAGTTGTATAACTCCATGAATCCGTGAATGACATATTTTTGGCTTTTTTAAGTCTGAAGTTATTTCCTCTGCCTGCAAATGATATATACCTTGACTTTTAATTCAGTGATCTCTGCCTTTTTAATTCCTTCTTGAAAGTAGAGCTTGAGACTTACTTCTTCCCTGATACACCTTTATGTTCTCATAGAATTCTGCAAATTTCCTTCATAACTTTTATTATACATAATGTAGAATGATACTTACAATTTTCTGAGCCCCACATTCCTGGAAAATGGACATAACTAAAGAAATACCTCTTTGTGTTCTGGAAAATGACTTAGTGCAAAAAAACTTACCCTTCATAGGACTTAGTTAAGATTTATGGGTAGACTCACTTGTCTGCGTAGGACGCAGCCAGACACAGACCTTCCAGGCTTACATTTTTTTTTTTTTTTGTCTCATAAATGATGAACTCAACTGTTTGTCTCCACTGATTAATCCGAACAAAATGTCCACTAACTTGATTTGACCAAACTATAACCGGGTTTCTCCCCTTCCCCCAAGCCGCCGAGGTCTGGTCCTTTTGGAACATCACAACAGAATCTCCTTTCCTGAAGGGCCCCTCTGGAGAGAATCACTGGCCCTAGGGCAAAACCTCTACTTTACAATCATACCACCTCATTTTATCTCCCCCCCCCCGCCATCTGGTTCTTTCTCTCTTCGTTTACTCCTCTCAATTCAAGAAAAACCCTTTTCCGCCTGCCCTTTGAGATGATCTCAGCTCAAGGTCAGAAACCCTTCCCTATCCCATAGTCCTTCTCCCTCTAACAGTAATCTCCTCCCTTTATTGCAATAACCCTTTTAAATAAAGGCTCTTCCTACACGAGTTCAGACTTGCTTTTCTTTGACATCATCATTTATTATAATTATCTGTTTTATTGTCTGTATCCTCTATGAGATTATGAACTCTGTGAGCGCAGGGACAATGTCTCTTTTATTCACAATTGCTTAATGAGAATCTATCACAATACTGCATCACAGGAAATACTCAATGATTTATCTATTATTGAACATTATCTGGCTTTGACCTCAAAGATCTAATACTTTAATTTAATGTTATCTCTTTTGATTCTGAAATACAGGATAACAATTTGGAATAGCAATCGGCTTGAGAAAGAATAATTTATTTTAAAACATCAGAAAAAACAGATTATGCATTAAATGGTATTATAATATAGAACTTTGATAAATCAAAGCTACATATTAAAAAATACTTCTAGCACTAAAATTTAAAATGATTTTGGGTTTATTATATATGAGAGAAATAGCAATTAAGCTCTCAAAAATGTTTCTTTTAAGCATATGCATCATGATGAGGTGCTTGTTTCTCATGTAGCAAAACTATTTGGATTAATTTGTAAAATAAAAACAATAATATTTTTTATGGTCAAGGAGTTTGAGCACAGTATATATGAGATTATATCATAAATTTATGGAAGTCCAACTATCCTAGAGAAACAGCTCAAGAAAACCTCCTTGTTTTTTACCTTGGCTATTTTGTGAAATTCAGACCCATCTTTACCTTTACAACTCTATATTTAGTACCTTCTTTGCAAAATTACAGGCTCTTCACATTACCTATTGGTAATATATCTTAGGTGCCTCCTACAACACTGATTTTCTCTTCTTAAACTCAGCTCCACGCCAACGTGTGGCTTTCCAGGACACTGCAACAATATGCATTTGACCTTGACCACCAAAGCATTTCACACCTGTAATCCATGATGTATTCTTTAAAAACTTGAACTGAGCATTTTTCATTATATTTGATTAAAAGTAAGAGAAAACTAGATTATATCAAATAATTGCTTAAATGTTTATAATAAATAAGAATATAAATACATTTATAAAACAGTTCTAGTTTTAACAATTTGAGATGCCTTTTTTTAAGGCACCTTTGCATAGTTGGTTATTTCTCTTTTGGGTTTTGTGCTCTAAATACTAATATAGTACTCATTAATCATAGATAGAGATGTTTCCCAAATTATGCCAATTATGATCAATTAGCAGGGACTGCCCATGTTAAATTGTCATGATTGATTAGCCATAAATTCAATGTATATAAAAGGCAAATATTGCAAGATATGTGTAAATAAATTTTATACCTCTGGACTAAACTAATATCTAAATGCGTATTATATTACATTATCAGTTTATCTGTGTCTCGTGAGCAAAAAATATAATATACATTCAGATAGTCTAATAATAGTAATATATATGTAAGTAATAGTGGTAACATTTTAATCTGTGAGCAAGATTGCTAAGTGGTGCATTAGTCATTCCACTCTCCTACAGATCAAGTCATGGACAGCTCCCTTTCTTACTTAACCTATTTACTTAACAAGATTAAAGTAAATAACTAAATGTAATGGAAAACCCTTCTGATATTTCCGAAATGGTAGTATTGGCGTAAATACGACCCAGAGTAAAAAATAAATCCCACTCCAAATTAATTTAGGAACTTCGATTTAAAGTTTAATTACTACTAGGAGGTGAAACAAGAAAAGAGAAGTATTAGGGTAATTATTCATTAAAAACAAACATCCGATTTCTATTTCCGATAGTTTAATGCATGGGAAAATTTGAATAACTCTCAATATGTCAGCTCAAACGGGATAAAGGGAATTTTAGATAGATGCATAAATGGCAAGAATTTGAAGGATCTACAAAGGCAAAAATCTAATAGACAGAAATCCCAGGGAGAAATGAAGAGTTAAGGACAACTTTCTCTGAGGCTCTAAGTTATTATGACATCGAGCTTCCATTTTTCTGATCTGAAGAACAAAAAGAATACATGATAAAACCTAGTGTTCCCTCATGGAAATGCAGATAAAAAAATACACCTGAATGAATTTGGACCTCATGAGAGTTACAGCTTTTTTAAAAAAGTAAATGTAAAGAATAAGTAAAAGCTACACGCGCGCGCGCGCACACACACACACACACACACACACACTCTCTCTCTCCTGGCTTTGGTGCTGAGTAGAAAGCAAAATAAAATCTTTTATGGCACAATTTAAATCACAGGCTGTCATTCAAATAAAAATCTCCTCTATGAAAATATTCTGAACATTAGAGTAAAATTGTCAAAATCAACTTTTTGAACCCTGAAAATTAATTCAAAGTTTTCAAAAAAATTCAAGAATTTATTTAAGAAAAATGACTGAATTTCAGACCACTAAACTAACTTAGCAGAATCTTCAGTTGCTGCACACAGCAAAGAATACAGATTTTAAAGACTTTGTCCGGAAAAGTCAACAAACTATGAGACAACATTACCCTGAAGAGCACCAAACATCAAGAACATCAAACCCTGTTAGGGCGGGTGAGGAGTGGCAGGAGAGTGTTTTAATTTCCAGAGTTGGCACATTATATTATTCAAAATGTCCAATTTTCAACAAAAACTTATAAAGAACATAAAAAAACAGGATAGGGCCCGGACAAAGGGATTTAAAAAAAAAAAAAGGAAATAAAAATTGTCCCTGAGAAAGCCAGACTATGAATCTACTAGAAAAAAATTTCAGTCTGCTATTATAAATATGTTCAAAGAAAAAAGGAAATTATGTCTAAAGAATTTAAGTTATAAGAACTATATCAATATAAAACTGATATTTTGTTGCTATCACCAAATATCAATAAAAGGAACAAATTACAAAAGAATAAGAGAGTCAAAAACAATTTATGGAGTTAAAAATACAATAACTTAAATGAAAAACTCTACTGAAATAAAAATAGTAGGTATGATCTGGCAGAAGAAATAATCGGTGGCCTTAAAGATAGGTCAAATGGGATTATCTATTTTGAGGAAAAGAGAAAAAAAAGAATGAAGAAAAATGAACACCAGAGCCTCAGACACATGTGGGAGACCATCAAATGTGCCAGCATACTCATAATGGGAGTCCCAGATGGAGAGGAAAAACAGAAAAAAGTAGGTAGAATATTTGTAGATAATGGTCAGGAATTTCTCAAATTTGATGAAAAAAAGTAATCTACACATACAAGAAGCTGAATAACTCCAAATAGAATAAATTCAAGAAACACACATCTAGACATATGGTATCAAATTTTCAAAAGACAAAGAGAAAGGTAGAAATTCGAAAGCAGCAAGAGAGAAGTGACTCACCACATGAAAGTATCCTTCATAAGATTAACAGCTGACTTCTCATCAGAAACCATGGAGGCTAGAAGACCATGAGATGACATACTCAAAGTGCTGAGAGAACAAGCCCTTCAACCAAGAATTCTATATCCAGCAAATCTTTATTAGTCTCTTCAAGGCTTCTAACTCGGTCCAGTACTCTCCAGTTTTCCTCCTTGGAAAATAAACTTATTTTCTATTTCTACCAGAAAAGGGTAACTGCACAGCAGAAATTCCCAAAGCTTGTTACTGATTCTCTATGAACATAGGTGGCTGCATTTTCTCTAAGCCTTAACAGTTTGTCACTTAACCTTAAATGATTAGATATTCTTCTTTATGACTAAGACCAATCCCTTTATCCATGCTCTAAAATTCATATCTGCCCACTTCTTTAGAGACCAAATTTACCAAGCCTGTCCTTTATTTTCACCTCCTTTTCTACTGTTTTTTTCCCCCCAGCATATAAATATATTCGTATTTATCACATTTAAAAAATGAAATATTTGACTCTCCTTTTCTTTTTTGATATGACCTCAGCTTTGTGCACATGTTTATAACTGAGTCCTGATATCTCTATTTGTCTTCTAAGTATCTTAAACTCAACATGTTCAAAATCAAACTCAGAATCTCCGCATTATTCTCTCTTCACTTATTCTAATATCTATGTTCCCTGTGAATTTGATGCACTCACTGGACCCCTGGATAGTGGATGACTTCTTTGTTCTGTAGATTCTACTTGTAAATATCATTCACATCTGTTCTTTTATCTCTTTTGTTTCCCACAGTATTTTCTAAGATCTGGTATTCAACACTCCTCATCTATATTTCTCTTACAGACACCTAACTGTTGTCCTCATTGCTAGTTGAATTAGTTTGCTGGGGCTTCCACAACGAAGTACCACAGACTGGGTAGCTTAAACGACACAAGTATATTTTCCCATAGTTACAAAGGCTAGAAGTCTGAAATCAACGTGGCAGTAGAGATGATTTCTTGAGTCCTTTCTCCTTGGCTTAGGTGGCTATATTCTGCCTTTGCCTTTACATGGTCCTTCCAAGTGTCTGTGTCTAAATATCCTCCTCTTTGAAGGACACCAGTTATATCAAATTATGGCCCAGATTAAATGTGTCATTTTAAATTTTTACCACTTTAAAGACTTTATCTCCAAATATAGTTACATTCTGAGGGACTAAGGGTTAGGACTTCAACATATGAATTTTGGAGGGATAAGATCCAGCCCATGACACCAATGTTATTCACATTTAGGTTGAATAAAATTATACAATACAGTAACTCAAATGCACATGCAGAAATAAAGAGTACCAATAGAGCTAACTACATAGGTAAAAATAAAAACAGTAAAAATGTATTTTTTGTTTCTCGCCTTTATTCTTCTACCTATAGAAGTACATAATGATGGAAAAGGTAATTATAAGTTGAATTGAACCATTAAACCAGTATTGTTTTGTGTAGGTAAGAAACAGGTGTACAAAAAAAAAAAGGAATTAGTAAACCTAGGAATTTATTTAGTCACATACAATTTATTTCTCTTGTATAAACATGCAATATCAAAATGCAAGAACTTCTTAAAGTCTATGTTGTATGCTGAATTTCTGTATCTGCCACCATTTAAAATTGCACTGTGAATTGGATATCTTTTAATGATGATTAACACAAGAAATTAAGAAACAAGTCACATTTTCTTTCCAGTACTACCATTTATCAACCTGTTGTAAATAGTGATTACCAACATAATAATTAAATAATTTTATCAACTTTATTAAGAAAATAACTAAGCATATTTGAGTTCACAAATTTTGATTGTGCTTAGGGATACCTGAATGTTTTTCTGTCTTGGGCAAAAGAGTGGATATTCATTTTTGAAAGAGATGAAAGAGGAATTTTGTCTAAGTTTTTACCAGAAGACAGGGACTTACCTTTCAAAATTATGTTAAGATTCCTTGGATACCTTTATAAAATATGGTTTTCCATTTACAGTTCAGAGTGGACCATAAGAAACTGAAGGGGAGTGCCAGATATAGCTCAAGGACCTACTGAGAAGTTTGTCCCATTGTCTAAAAAAGTGAACACATGCTAGCTAATTCTGGCTTCATATGGAAAAAGAAAGCTGAAGCTAAAAGCAGGTATAAAATACAAAGAGAGAGAGACACACACAGAGACAGAGACAGAGATAGAAACAGACAGAGACAGAGAGACAAAGAGAGAGAGAGGCTCCTTACTTACAATGGGCACAGAAAAGGAAGTTATTGTCTAGATAGGACAATTTGGTGAAATAAATTCTTAGCTTTTGTTCTAGTTCCAGCCAAATCTGATCCGTTAAATTGCATATATTTCATAGGTGATGCAAGAAGCAAAATGCCACATTTCTTCAGGAAAAGAGCAAACTTCTGCAAATTATACAGCTCTGTAAAGGACTCACTGTTTGGGTAAGAAGAGTAGCATCCACTTTCACTCTGTATATGCAGACTGATTATAGATAAAAGAAAGAGTGAATGTTAATAATGAAAGTGATTGTTTCATCATTCTTTTTGGAAATTTTATTAACTACTTCACTTATTTAAGAGAATTAATTCCATTTAACACTTAAAACATATTTGCTAGTTCTTAATAAAGCAAGAATAATTCTTATCCAAAAGATCAAGCCCATCGAGATGTCAGGATGCAGACAAGAATTAATTTTGCCTCTTTGTTAAAATAATGGACTCAATTTTAAACTCAAATGAAGATGCAGAAAATACTGCCTTAATAAAACCAATTAGTTAGATCTGAAATCATGACTCGATTGGCTTTATGATTATTAAAATAAAATAGCTTCAACACCTGGAACATTATAATTTTATATGAGGAGCTTGATAGCTTACAAATAGCTCAAATTAAAATAAAAATTTGATTACATTATAGGTTTATCCATAGTGAAGTTACAGTCTTCTATTAAACTGCCACTTTTTACAAAGACCTAAGTGAACTCTCATAGTTAAGCCAACTAATACTTAGCCTCTACCCTTTATTTCAACAATGACACAAAATTTAAGCCTATCAATCAGGCAGACACATATGAAAAGTGGTGTGTGTGTTTCGAGGAAAGGTTACTTTTAAAGAGTTTAAATTTGTAGTAGAATATCACTGGATAAACATCTCAGTATATAAGTAACTTTTATTTTTAATTAACTACAAACAAGAAAACACAGAATAATAAGCCACTATAGTCACTTTTTCAAGGCTGTTGGCAAGACTTATTTCCAACACCAATGGAGGCTGGGTATGAATCTAATCCAATGTGAAAACTAACAAAATGTCTATGCTATGCCAATAATGCTCTGGATAATAGTGGTTTATATTTTGGACTCTGTTTCAAAGGATAAGCTCTCGAAGAAAATACAGACTCTAATAACAGTGCAGGTTGCTCACCTGTCATTCTTTTACGAAGTAGTTAAAAATACCATGACAAATGACCTTGCTCACACTGATGTTTTTCTTGTAAGAGACTACAATATTTCTTTTCATCAGTTAATTTTAGAGGTGCTTTGCATTCTTTTTATTTTGTAAACTAGATAATCGGTGATCTACTAAATACTCTTTCATATAAGAAAAGGAGAACTTTATGCATCTTTCATAGATGAAAGGAATCTTTTGTATAATTTTAATACTTTAAAGTCAAATGAGATTTACTAGTTTTTATAATATACTCATTTTATTTTTAGCACCACTCTACTGTGAATGGAAATTTCAAATTTCTATTTCTAAAAATATCAAACTCTTCAAAATACATTCTTCAGAAGAGAAAATTTAATAAATTACTATTCTCAGAGGCAAAACGATGCCCGATTTTTCTTTCACACATAACGGAATGCATTGAGAATAAGCCACTTGAGTGTGAAGAGGAAAATATCCAGGTCTTGATGGCACCTATAACCTTTATTACATCAAAAATTATATCTCTACATCATACAATGATCTTAAGTGTGTAAAGGCTACCTCACTATGAATCTTCCTTTTAAAAAGATAGAATGCTGGAGCTTATGGTAAAAAAAAAAAAAAAAGATGATGCACCACATTTTCTAAGATTTAAGGATACATACAAATGCAATTCCACCTACACCTGAATATTATTACCTTGAAATAAAGATTTATTTTTGCATATGTATGAATAACCCATCCAACATACAAACCTCCCAGATCTACTTTACTCCATAATATTGTCCCCTAACTTAGCTCAGCCACTTACTCACAGAACATGTCATTTCTAATAACTTAGTCTTTTCCATATTTTATTAATTCTAACATATTTTCCCTGAACTTTACCCACTTCATTTCTTGCCTGCCCCTTTATCCGGCTGAATTACATAATTTTTCTCTATGTAAACTGCTTAAATATCCCTTAACTCTCTTTTACCTTCCCTGTCTTAGTAATCTTAGTTATGTTCAAATCTCTAACTTCTCTGTATTTACAGAACCTGTGTGACTGGTTCTGTTTATTATTCATAACCTGTAAGCTCAGGTGGGCTCAGTTGTTGCTAAATTTCTCTGTTTTGTTTTACCATTAAATGCAAATTCACAGATATCCATAAAGCAGGTATACAAGTAAAATAATGTGCTTATATTCACTAAGAATTTTTTTGAATTTTTAAATATGTAACTACAATATTCTGGTGGAAAAATAACATAATTTTTAATGAATGCTACATCAAAAGAATAAAACTGTAATAGCCACTTTACAACGCTGTATACGGGATTTAAATCCAACGTAAAGGGAAATTTAGTCCTAAATCTAAAATCCTATAAAAACATAAAAAGAATATATTCAGTCTATGTTAGTAATATTCTCTGTCATGACCTTCGGTATTTCAGATTCCAGCTTCTGAATCAACCACATGGCTTTTGTTAATTTGTTCTATTGCTCTCAAAGATGATGATATCACGCCTTTTCCTCTTTTCTCCTCCAATATTTTCTCCCTTATCCTCACTTCCAGGTGATGACATCCTTTCCTAGTTCTTGGGAACACAAGCAGGCTGAAGGCTCGCCCATGCTGCCTCCATCACATCTCCCACATGCTTGGCCCCCATGTTGCAACCATGTCTTTTGCTATGCTTCCTGCTTGTGTGGACACGCCCAAAGTTTTCACTGCGGCACTGTATCCCACCTGCCGACCTTCTTTGAATTAAGGACATCACTGTGGACATTCTCTCCCGCTTCGTCTCTTTCTTTTTTCCATTGAATCGTTTCAGTCGACATAATAACAATAATCGTGAGCATTTTCATACTGCTTACCGTATTGCTATACACTGCTGTACACTAACTTAATACTTCTAACAACTGACTGAGAAAGATAACTTTATTGCCATTCATTTTTCCAGATGAGAAACCTGGAGCACAAAGAAGGTAAACAAATTTGCCTAAGAAGCAGAGATAATAGATGCTATAGAAGAGAAATCCAACACTTTGTCATGCTTCCAGAACAATACACTTCAGATAACATAGTCAGAGAAAAAAAAAATTACTCTACAACAAACTATAAATTAGGGAGTCATTCTGATTGATTCTTGTCCTCACAGTAATAAAATTTTGAATATTTTGCTTAAACTAGTCTTCCTAACAAAAACAAATTTATTGTTAATTCTCAATATTTTGATATTTGAAGATATGTCACATTGTTTACAAATATGATAATTTGAAAAAAATACTGTTTTCCAACATGAGCAGATAGATGTACACTCAGTAACTTTATTAATTTTACATTTTTTTCTCTGTTGTATTTTATATTCGACAAATCTTTTCTTCTGATATCTGACTCCTTTGCATACTCTGCAAGTACATCCTTTTCCAAATGGATTTGTCTCTGAGTCTTCTTTAACAGTCTGTTCTTATAGGTTCCATTAAGTCACAGTCCCCCTGTATTCTGCTGTCGGCCACACGATGGCTTACCTCGTGTGGGCCTGGACCAGCCACGCTCTTGGCTCAGTTTTACTTGACTCCTTTGGCAAATCTCATATATGGTAACTGAGCTTTTGGCTCTGCTCAGTATCTCTGTTTTATAATCAAGTCTGTTTCTGGTGACAATAATGATGAAAGATGAATTTGAATTATACAGTTGGCATGTGGTAGATGTCAGAAATTGGGTGTCTGTCAGGTGGCAGCTGACAAGAAATCTGGAGTCTGTTTCTCTATTAGTCTTTATTTAATCTGTGTATCTGTTTGTCTTAAAATGCTGATATTTTCTGACATATGAGAACCAAGGATTAAAATGTTTTTGCTGTTTTTCTAACCATTGGTAGGAACTTCTCTAGTTACATGACTTTTGTTTGTACAGATATTAATTCCTCTATCAAAAACGGCTTTTAAAAAGAAGAAATCAAATTTCTAGCATCCAATGTTCAACTTTTGTTTATTGCTTTGCAAACACCTTCAATGGCAAAACGTTTCCAAATTAGTGTCTCTTAAGGACCTTTTAAGGAAGGCTAAGGAAAAAAAGAGAGATTACTATTACTTAAAAGAAAACTAGAGAAAAAAATTTTAAGTTGGTTTTGCTAATTTTAAAAGAATATCACAAAATTCCTTAGAATTTCAATAGTGATGCTTCTCAAAGGACCTAATAAACTTAATTTATGTTTTTGTGCGGCAGCATACTTTCTTTACTCGAAACTTTTTTTGTACATTTGAGATGGTTTTAAAAACTCTTGCAATGAAAAGTAAGATTTTACTGGTTACATGCAGATTATTATTTAAAAAATTACATTAAAAATAAATCCTATAGGTTAAAGCCAGATATACTGGGAGATTCTGTTTATAGGATATATTTTAAACTAATACCACATAAGCACAACTGTTTTGATGAGTCAGACAAATGCTTCTACTATTCTGCAAATGTTATACATGGGAATAATAAAATTATAAATTTAGCTAAAGAGTCTTTTAAAGATCTTACAGGATTGCGGATATAAATAGGGTTACATATTTAATAGCAAATCCAAATTAATCAATATAACAGTCCATAACATTTGCCTCACACTTATCATGCCTCTTAAGAAAAATGTACATTTGAATTTAAAGGTTTTCCAAAAATATCAAGATAACCTAACCCTACTATAGAAATATAATTATAGACATCTTTCTTGACTTTAATTGTGTGTGTAAATCTGATGAAAATCATGTCAATCTTTGTTTTATTATAAGTAGAAAAATGGAACACAAAGGAGACTTTGTTTTTCCAAAAAAAGACTTCTGATTTTTAAAATTAAAAGGCAATCATAGAGAAACAAAGCCAAGTGTCTGACATCTGTATTGTTGGAACATGCTAAATCCACCAAAAATATTCTCCTTCTTTGTGTGTATAAACACAAATTAGTAACAGTGCTAAATACCACTAACCCCTAGAGAGAAAATTGCCCTGATTTTGTTGAAAAGGCAACTACAATGAATTATTTGTTTTCACTTAAATTTGAAAGTGTCCCAAGATATTTATAAACAAAGCACATTAATGTTTCCTTTAAGTCTGCGAGTTAAGATTTTGAGATCTAAATCCAGTCTGCTGAATTCTAGTTTGTGAAGCCCGAGTTAGGATAGCTTATATGAATTATGACTAAATGGATGAAAGGATTTTTCAAATTCTTATGTTCTGCTTCCCTGGCTCTTGTTTGAAAGAGAGAAACTGCAGATCAGCAGGCTTCTTTAAAGTGCTGGTTTATGTAAAAGACATACCTATGTGTTTTGTGTTATAATACATTTGGTCTAGCATTAGTAACAGAAATAAAAGTTGTGAAACAAAGTGAACCTAATGAAACTCCTGATGTCTAAATTGTTACTATTAATGGGAGCTGTCATTGCTGTCTAGCTCTTAGGTTTAAGTCCTTTCATTTCTAAACGAATAAATAGCAGACATTTCACCTAATGTGTATCTCTTTCAAAAAAAAAAAAGCACTTTTCTGAAGATAAACAATCTAAAGGCATTGTCAATACAGTGATAAGTAGGGTCACTTAAAAATGTATTTAAACTCTCTAGAATAAAAAAAACATGAAAACATTCAATCCTGGAATTAAAACCGAGAAGATAAAAACAGATTTTTATTTTTGAAGTGGGTTTTTGTGTTTCATATCACTTCTCAGTTATTTATATTTGAAATTTCTGTCTTTTAATTTTGGTGGGGAAACGTTACGATGATAATAAAGATTGCTAACAAAGTAATTTTCCTAATCATGTATTTGCATTAAATATTAGAGTTAATCTATATTATGGATTCTACTATTTTGGTTGTTTCTGTTTGATACTATAAACCTACTTAACAGATTCTTGCAAACTGTATCAATTATATTTTGGTTAGAGCTGTAGTTATTCCACAATTTAAAAAAACTACCTTAGTTTTACTAAACATGTTTTGTGGACTGATGGCAATTTTAATAATGTTCTAGGTTTATATAGTAATTCTACATTAATATGACATAGCACATTATATAGATCGTAATTTTCTTCCTAATATTTTCTCCCAAATTATTCAATAAAAAATATTATTCCTAAGGAGCAGTTCAAGGAAAGATCTTGCTATAAAATATTTCTGGGTTTTTAATTTTGCCACCCTCTTGCTTTATAAGAAAATATTTAATAATATTTCTGAGATATTTGCTTCTAGTCTGACTTCCTCTAAAACTTCTATATTATAACATTTGAGTACTATTTAAATTGTATATATATTTCTACATAAACTAGATATTCTAAACATGTACCATCAAAGGTAAAATAGTGTGTTTTTTTTTCTTAACTAACAAGAAGAAAGAACATAAACTTTCATCCAGAAAGTGCAGAGATAATCAAGAGGGTTCATGCATCATTAAAATAAGTTTAGAAGCAAGTAATCTCCAAAGACAGGTGTTTATTGCCTAAAGAGCAAAGGACCTGAATATTTTCCCAAAGTGGATGAATAAATGGCCAACAGTTATATGAAATGGTGCTCAACATGATAATGAGGGAAATGCGAATTAAAACCACAGTGGGATACCACCTCACACATAGAGTGTTAGCACGATGTGGAGAAATTGAAAGCCTTGTACACTATCAATGGGAATGTAAAATTTACACGGCAGTTATAGAAAACAATATAGAGGTACCTCAAAAAACTGAAAGTAGTCTATGGCCATGCCACCCTGAACAAGCCTGATCCTGTCTGATCTCGGGGAAGCCAAGCAGGGTCAGGCTTGGTCAGTACTTGGATGGGAGACTATCTAGGGAAACAAGGTTCTGTGGGCATAAAAAATTAAAAAATAAGGAACTGTAAGCTGATAAGATCCTTGCACTCTGTGAGCTCAACCAAGGGTTGCCTCACCTAAAAACAAACAAACAAACAAAAAACTAAAAGTAGAACTAACATATCATTCAGCAATCCTTCTTTTGCATATATATCAAAAAGTAAATGAAATCAGTACCTCAAAGAGATATCTGTACTCCTACATTTGATGCAATATTAGTCACAGTAGCTCAGATATGGAAACAACCTAAGTGTTGACATGAATGAATGGATAAAGAAACTGTGAGATTATATACATGTGTGTACATATATATATATAATATTATGTACATATACTATATACACAATGGACTACTATTCAGTCTTGAAGAAAGAGATTCTGCCATTTGCAACAACATGGATGACATTAAGCTAAGACAAGCCAGAAATAGAAAGAATAAAATGGCATGATCTCAGATATACATAGTGGCATTATAGTAACACTGGACTTTTGAAACTGTTTGCATATAGTGCTTTGATAAACAAAAATTAAATTAATAAAGAGCTTAAACCTACCACTGCAGATACAAAGACAAAACCTAAGTTACTGTAGAACTGGGGGCTGACACAGTGTAAAGCTGCCTATTTTGGTTCTTCAATTTGCTTTTTAACAAATATTTAGCTTCAGCAGACAACCTAAAGAGGTACTGGGAGTAAGCTGTTTGGACTTCACCAGACTGGAAAGACACTCTTTTTCAATTATGGAACCTAAAGCACAGAATCAAGCTTGAAGTGTATTCATTCAGTATGTACCAGGTATACACAGATAAATACGAAGCAATACCTATCTTTTGCAGGAGTAGAGAGACCCAACTTAATTTCTTCTCCTAAATACTCTATTGTATAAATGTACAATAAAACAATCCACAAACTAGCACATGTGACTGAAAGCTCCTGCTAGTGCGACAGTTTTCCAACTTGGAATCCCAGAGAACATTGCTCTGCATGGATTCTCACCTCCCAATTCAATCTACTGTTAGCAGAACAAGCTTATCATTGTTGCCTTCAAACTCTGAGAAAAACCTTTTTCTTAAAAATAAAAATGTTAGAGATAATTTATTTTGATATTCTATTGTAGTTATAGGAACAACCGCAGTCCCAGTATTAGTAGCATTCTGAGTTGATTATAGCAGCATTCATTAGTCTCCAAACACATTGGCAAAATGTACTATACACTAGGGTTGAAAAGGAGCTTGTTGAAAACATTTTCAGAAAAAAATATTACTTTACTGTGAGAGCTAAAATGCTCTCATCTCTGCTGTGTTGCTTGTGTAAGCACAAGTAAAGAATCCTGAGCAGAAAACAGAGGTAATTTCCTTTTCTTCTTATGGCTGAGAATCTCTCCTTCAGTCTGAAATAATTATTACTATGATAGAAGATATTTTTACAGTAATATAAATATATTGTGCAAGGCCTCTCTTTTACTTGAAAACACTACTGAACATCAATTTGTTGACAAATTGAAGTTATATGTCACACCTTTATAGTCATTATTGGCTAAATATTAATATACCTTATACTTCGTCATGACAATGCCTGATACACGTTGATGGAGAAAATTAGAAAACATAAAATTGTTATATCCTTTTTTCTTTAATGCTTTCAGTATAATTTTAATCCTTTGAAATTATTTCTTATTTTTTATGTATATATGTATTATGTTCTAGAACGTTTATAAAATGATGAGCTGGTGGTCATTAAAATATTACTTTATGATATTATATACTGAGTTTTAAACATAATCCAAGATATCTGTGGGATGAATTTCTTACCTATAACTTGATGCTTGTTTATTATTGTCGCACATGACTATGTAGAGGAAATGGAAAGAGAAGGAAGAAAGTCTGAAACACTCTGCCACGGTTTGGAGTGGCTGGTTGTTTTGTAACTGTCCATATGTAAATGAGTGCTTTTGTTCTCCTGTCAAATATCATTCTCCAATTTCAATGATATTGTAGTCAGAGACTTTCACATCTATCATTTGATTCTATGTAACTTGTTGGGGTTTCCTCTGTAATTCTGTCCATGGTCATTGTTGTGTAAATGTGTGTGCGTGCGTGTGTGCGTGTGTGTGTGTGTGTGTTATTCTACGAATTCTACATTATTACATCTATGTTTTGGAACTATTATTAGATCTCTCTCACTCACTCACTTTTGCTCCTTCTCCTGTAGGTGAAACTTGGAAATGGTTTTCTTCAAATCTCTTACAGCTCTACTGATATTTTTCTTTCTGTCTTTATCTATTAGGTCTTGAGAAAAGATATAATCCTGCTCTGTGATTGTAGATTTGACTGTCCTTCTTTATAAATCAGCCATTAATTGCTTTACACATTTGGATCATACATGTTTTACAAATTTTATGTTTTGGTGCAAAGTTTATGACAGAATTTTCATTGGATTGTTTCTCTTAACCATAAGCTGTGATATTCTTAATCATTTTTTTTTGCATTAAATTCCTCAAGTGGAATTTTATCTAAAATTAACATTGCTATACAAGTTCAATTTCTGTATGTATTTGTCTTATGTATATTTTTCTAACACTTCATGTACAATCTTTTTGGTTTTGTTTTCAATATTTTCTGAAAGCAGAAAACAACTGACTTGAAATAATAAACCAAGGTGTGGAGCTGAAAGTGACAATTCTCTAATCAAGTGCTTAGTCTTTCTGGAGTGGTCAAGCCCTTTCTTGAAACTTTCTAAGGGCTCATCATGAGTCACCTGATTAACATAAACTTATTTTACACTGAAAGGGGGCTCCTAAGAGTAACAGAAGACATTCCTATCATTAGAATATTCCATGGGTTATTGAGGCTCTGTAACAAAAACTGAGGACAAAGAATAGAAATATTCCAAATTATACCACAGACCACACTTCTGAATAATAATTTAGCTATATAGAGACCTCTAGTTTGACCACATTTTCTTTTAGACCCTTGAATGTACTGCATAATTATCTTCTAGCAACTTTTGCAGTCAGTTTAATCTAATTGTTGTCGCTTTGTAAATAAGTCTCCTTTCTTGTAGTTTTAGTGATGTTATTTAACAAGTAGTTATATTGTGTCCTAGGCATTGTTCTAAGAACTTTGTAAATGTTAAATCATTATGTAATCCTCATAAAATTCTATGAGCAGGTACTCTTAGAATCCCAATTTTCACATGAGTGAACCGAGCTAAAGAGATGTTAAATGATCGCCCACAAATTCATTAGTCAACTGGGACTTGAATACAGGTAGTCTGGTTCCAGAGTCCATGCAACTAACATTTACTTCCTACTCAAATGCACAATGTGTTTTTATCAGAAGCCATCTCAAGCAAGTTTTTGTACAGGAGCAAGGTAGATAAAAATATATTAATATGTCATAACTATCTTCTAGCAGAAAAATGAAAGATTGTGTGACATTAAGTAAAACCTTATCCTTTCATGAAGTTTGCTTTTTGATATGCCAGCCTAACTTTGTTTATTCTTTTTGTTTTTGTTTTTTTCTTTTTTACGATTATTTATCTCTAATAAATGAAACATGTCACTTTTTTGTCTATTTAGTCTTCAAGCTGTCAGATCACTATCAGTGTGTGTTAGTATATGTCAGGAAACAATATCTATTTATAGTAAAAAAAAAAAAAGCATCTTCAAATTATTTTAAATAAAGATAAACTGAGAGATTACTCTAAATCACCAGACATTTAAACATGAATATTTTAACTTGAAATAAATTTTTATCAATTGAATAACTAATTTAGTGAGCTTTTAGAGTATCATTATTTCCAAAGTCCACTAAGCTTATCATTTTGGCTGGTTGTCAACAGAGTATATAATTCAATGATTTCAAGTAGGTATTCTACTAACACTGATTAGAAACGCTCACTAAGAGAGCAAACCAGTTTTAACTTCTTTCTTCAAGAGGTACCATTATTTTAGTATCTACTGCCTTCATCATTGCAAACATTATATATTTACTATGAAAAACCTTCTGTAAGTTCCTAAGGTAGTACACCTTTTTTTGTAAATTCCTTCCATAAATACTTAATTTTTTTGAGATAGAATATAAATACTCACACAAAATGACCACTCATGGCATAAAATAATTTCCAAAGAGTAATAGAAACAATAAGGATTTTAGATGTTACAAGAAATGTGGTCAAGTTGAGTTGAGATGACTAGGAAGAGTTTAAAAAAGACCCTGAAGTTAAGCTGTACCTTAAAGTGTTTAGAAAATAAGTGAAAAATATAAATGATACGCTTTCAAGTGGGATAAGCTAATGAGATGGCAAAGTGTAGAAAACAATGGGAAAACTACCAGACTAAGAGTATAAGAGCTTTTTGGAAAAAGAATGTGTGAATGGATTATGTAGTTGGGAATGATACAAGTTATAACTTGAAAGTTCAGGTCGACTTTACTAAAGATTTATTTTCTGGCAGTATTGGGAAGCCTTAAAAGTTGAGGAAATGCTAATCAGTGTGAGAAATTATTTCAAGAAGCTCCATCTATTTAGAAGAATAGACAAAGGATCAGAAGAGATCATAAGCCAGGAAGTCCAATAAGAGAGTGCCAAAACTTTCAAAACAGTGGTAACAGTAGAGACTGTATTCTCAGGTCTGCTTCTCATACTTCAGTGTAGCAAGCATCCATTTAAGCGGCATACTGAGTGCCAGGCATCTCCCAGGCATTATTCTGTGTGTTCATTACATAAAAATGAATAAAGCATAAACACTCACTGTAGCAGATCTGGCAGGGGTGTGACAAACTCACCAGGAGGCAAAGACATCGGCTAGGAGGCTTTTCACAATCCATATAAGAACTGATGAAGTAATGGTCACTTAAATAGGGATAAGGGTGATTTGAGAAGTGTTTGGGGATAAATATTGGCAGGAGATGATTATTATTTGCCAAGTCACAAGTAACTTAGAGAGAAAAGGGATGAAGATGAGGAGAGGAACTATATTATGAGATGAATTCATTGAAGAAACAGGAGAGAATAGTATTAACAGCTCAAGTAAACAAGTTGTCTGAGTAGAAGACAATATCTACATACTGAATTTAACAAATACAAAAAGGAGATGTTGGTATGGATGCAGATGTGTTTGTAATGGAGTGGTTGGGAAATCAAGAGAATTCGTCTCTGATACTCATAATTTTCTCAGTGAAGTAGGAAACAAAATTGTCTGCTAAGAGGATGGGACTTGGGCTTGAGTAAAAGCTTGCAGAGAGTGGCAGACATCTGAAAAAAAAAATGTTGACAGTCTGTTCTAAGGGCTTAGTTAAAGTTAATGACCATGCTTTTGTGTGGTACAAATTTTTAATGCTGTGAGCTTCTTTTCTCAGAATTGTGAAGTCCAGATAAAAGAGAGAAGTTAGATTACATCATTGGTCTATAACTGGAATTTTGCTGAATGTGTCCAACAGAAAGATGAGGATGGTAAGGAATCCAAAGTACTGCTGAGAGAATATTCAGACACTCAACTATGGACTTTGGGATGAGTTTAGGGTAAGGGGGAACCATTAGCTTAAAATAGTGACTGAAGTTAAATGTAAATCCATTATCCAGAAATAGTAATTCATTAAATAATTCATTCACAATTCACTTATACATACATAAAGTTATATTAAGTACTTGAGAATGGTGTCCAAGAATAAGACCTGACTCTGGTACAATGAAAAGAAATACAGGTATCAATTGCAAGTTAATAGATAGTGCCAGAGTGAGAATCCTGGGGAGGACCTAGGGACTTTGGGGTATAAGTAACCCCCAGAGGAAACAGAAAAGGATTAACAAAGCATGGAACATTAACTCATTCCATAGGAGAATATTTCCAAAAAGCTGTCATCATCAGTACTATGATTAGTCCCTCAAATAAATAAACAGTTAGCAGAACCAATAACCTATCTGCGAATGTACGTATACATTTTTAAATATGTACATATAGGTATGCTCATATAATTTTAGTGCTATGGCAAAAGATTATGATAAATACTGTAATAACAAGAGTCTTGTATCCAGAATAATAAAGAATTCCTATAAATAAAAAATATTATACATGTTCTTTTATTTAATTATAATAACCTTATTTGGGAGCTATCATTAATGTCTCTTCTTACATATGAGAAAATTTAGATTTAATACAGTGAAGAAATTTTGTTCATGAAAACAAGATCTGTCTAACACTAAGTTCAGCCCTTAACCAATAACCTAAAGGCAGATGATAAACAGGCTTGATAGGCAAATAAATGAGGATGATGGATAGATGATTGATAGATGAAAGATGATAGATTATTGATAGATGATGAAGATGATGATGATAGATAATAGATAGATAGATAGATAGATAGATAGATAGATAGATGATAGACAGATAATCAAGGAATAATTTCATTATCTTTTTACAAGGGCATACTTTTTTAAACACTAGATTACTCTGCTTTGAAAGAATATCTTTACCTGTGTGCAAGAGAAAATCAGTTGTTCCTCATTAGAATTTAACTTTAGAAACTCTTAAAGAATAATAGTTACCAAAAAGAATGTCTCTCTCTTTCTCTCTCTTTCAAAAGGACAAAATACATATGTACAGTAGAACACTTACTACTGATACAAACACACTACTCTGCATTATCTTTTCAAAGAATGGCTCTATTTTTAAAGTTATCATCATAGCTCACTCTGCCTCCCCATATCTCTTACTGATTTATGCTTTAATCCAGCCTGTATTCAATTGCCATAGTAAGCTTCTTAAATAAAATACAGCTATTGGATTTGCACAAAACTCCGAGCTCACATCTTTTTTTTCCATTCAACATAATAAAATAGGCAAAGAACTCTCATTTGCATTTAAGAATCTCAGAGGTGGGGTTATAACCTTTTCTCTATATAGATCTATGCTGTAAAATCAATGAGTGAGATGTAATTTCTGCAAGGCCTGTCCTGCATTTTATCACTTCTATGCACCCTTTTTTATAATTCCCTTTCAACTACACTGTCTCTTTCTTTTAGCTCTACCTGAAGTAATTCAAGATTCAACTAAAAGTTTAACTATTACTTACTTGAAACTCCTCTTTTACCTCTCCGCAGAGCTAGTCCCTTCTGAGAATGCTGGACTGTTGTTTCCACATGGTCCATAACATTGATCATTTGTTCCCATTTCAAATGAAAGTTACTTGAGAACAGAAATGAAGGTAGCATCAGAGTTCTATGTGTCTCACTGAGGTGCATTTCTTGGCTTTGCCTTTTTTAGCTGAGTGCTGAGTGACACTGGAAAAGCCATTTACCCTAGTTCTCCATTGACTCATTTAGAAAATGAGGATAACAATGAATTTTTCACAGGGTTGTTGTGTAGTGATTAAATGAGATAGCAAATGTCTCTAAATATTTTTAAAAATATATTCTTCAACTACAAAGTACTGTTTTATCCATAACTAATACTACTACTAATTAGATTTGCCTCCTGTATGGTTTCGAGCACAATCCTTTGGAGTAATCACTCATTACATATTAATTGAATGAAATTAGTAATTTTATAGTAACAGTTGGTCCATCTCTACTACTTCAATTATCCATGTTATTTCTGAATAGATTTTGAATGAATAATTTATTTCCTTGTAATAAATTATATATTAATGTGTCTTTGCATGCCTGGTAATTTCTAATTTGATGCTCAACATCTTGGATTTTATCTTGTTGGATAATTTTGAATTTCTAAAAAAATTCCTGAGCTTTGTTTTGTGATTCAGTTAAGTTACTTGGAAACATTTTGGTGGGGTGGGGTGGAGTAGGGGTAGGCCTCCTTTTCTTTATGCTGGTAGACAGGGGACCAGAGCAGCATTTAGTCCAGGATCATTTTGTCCCACTGGTAAGACAAAACTCTTCTGAGTGTCCTAACTAATGTTTTGAGAACTATAGTTTTTCACTTTGACTGTTGGGAAAAGGTGCTGTCCTCGGGCCTGTTTAATGATGATTTTCTCAAATTCTTTCAAATGGATCCTTTTCAGCATCAAATTTCCCATATTTACACACTGATCAGTACTCAGCTGAACTCTCGAGGGGATGCCCTGTTGGTCTCAGGTTCTCTCTTTGTGTAGCTCTCTCCTCTCTGCTCTGAAAATGCTAGCCACCTTGACTTCTCCCTATTTTCGAATCGAAAGGACTCTGAGGTTCTGCCTTGGATTTCTATCCCAGAGCTATCACCTGTAACTTTCTCCAGGCAGTAATCTGGGCAGTAATAGGGCTCACCTCATTTGTTTGTCATTGTCAAAGATAACTGTTCTTTGTTGTTTACTGTTCGATAGCTTTAGAGCTATCGAACAGTAAACAACAAATATGTATCGAACAGTAAACAATATGCTTCATATATTTTGTCCAGAATTTTAATTATTTCTTGTGAGAAAGTAAATCTAGTGTCATGTTACTGCACCTTCCAAAGTGAAAATATCAAGTTTTTTTAATGGTAATAGTAGTGGTTCCCAGTCTTCAACTTAATCAATATCTTTAAGTAAATCCACAATTATTTTGACAAAGCTAAAAATTTAGCCTTTACATTTGTTCCTATCTTGTCCTTATCTTTGAGACAAAAATGCCAGGTCTTACCTGGGATTTACCACTCTTTTTCTTTCTGATTGATACTATTCTATTTTAGAATTTATAAATTCTAAATTATAGAATTTCACTGATATATTTTAACTTCATTTTTCCTATTGTAATTCTAAAGTATCATATACATATTCCAGAAGTACTTTGCATTATTTTTAAGGTTTCATCACATGAATGATTTTTAGATTGGTATAAATATTAGAGTTCTTACCCTACTCTAAATATACAAACAAACAAACTTTGGAAACTTGAGCAAGTTTTTTACTCCTCGAAACTTTACTTACTTCTATGAAATAAAGGAATAAGATTAGGTACTTTAGAATTTTTATTATTTTATGATTCCGAGTGCTGTGTTTGCTCTAGTTTTAAGAACAAATCTTTGAGATTTATGTTGTTATTAAAAGATTTAAATCTTTATGAACAACTTTATGTCCAAATCTTTAAAATGTAATTCTGTCTCAATTTTGCTGGTGTGATTTCTATTCAATTATTTTGGTTTTGAGAATAGGCACCTAGGACAATAGCCATGTTGAAACACTGATCACCACATAGATTGACATTCTGTAAATACAATGATTATGTGTCAAATTACAGATAGACCAGCCTGACTCCTCAGGACTCATTTTTACTGAGTTCACAATGATGAGAAACAAATTAAAATTATTAAGTGGATGTATGGGCTTTCAAAATAAAGCACAGTGAAAATTTTGCAGCAGCTGTATTTTACTCTTAATAACTTACTAACTTTATTTTTTAAAGAGATTTTTTTTGCTTTCATTTTCTGTACTTTGTGTAAGTTATCTCTTGTCTGTCAAAATACTGAGTACTTTTCTAAAGCATTCACACACTTTTTCTAATATTTGAAATGGACTAACATGTGTTCCTTGGCATTTTAAAATGTTATAAACCTTCAGTTTACAAGAAAAGCATAGCATAAACACATCTATATAAGTGAAATGTCTGCTTTCCTCAATAACAAAATATTTAAAATTTCATAAATTTGATATCTACACACCTTAATAATTATGTCTGTTAAGCAGAATGAAAATGTGAAGTGTATATCACAAATTTGTGAAACGTACTGAAACTTTTTTGCAAACTGTGGTCCAAAAACTTATTTTAATCGGTGGTAAAAGTTTAAAATTATAGAAGAGTATTTAGGAAATATTTTTATAAAGTTTATATTTTTAAAATCTGCTTTCTGTACTTTTCACCTGCATATATTTCTCAATAACAGTATACTTCTTTTTTCCTTTCTTTTGTCCTAAAATTAGAATCATGTGCTTCATATCTTTTCTTTAATTTTTTTGTCATTTTAATTACATTATCATAATCAAATTTACCAAAACATATTTAAATACAGAGTTGATGCTTTGAATATATGGCTGGAATGCCTGAAAAATCAGGGGGACTCTTAGAAGAAGGCAGCCATGTTTTCGGTATAATTTTCAGGCCTCCTACGCTCCAAAATACCCATCTTCACGTTACCCCAAATGCTGACTGAACTTATGCTTTTGTTAATTTTGGAGACTTCATAGTTTTCTTCTTTCAAACGTTTGCAGCTATGAAAATATCCCCTAAATTTTATACCAATTTATTAGGAATGAGTCAGTACCTGCTTTAGAGATTGACTATTCAAAGGTAGATAGAAGGAGAGAGAAATGGGAAGAGGAGTTAGAGACTGACACAATACCTAAATACGCCTAACTCCATTTGTTGTAATAGGCCCTATTATAACAGCACCTAGTAAGCGAATTAGCTTTTGAGAATGAAAACAAAAAAGATAATAATCCCTGCCCTGAAGCAACTGGTGAAATTGGAGAACCAGAAGAATACAAAGCTAGAACCGTAATGTGGCAATAAGCAATATTTATCAATGTTTTCAAAGTTCTGACCAAAAATTCGTTAATAATTCTTCTTAGTATTGAGAAGACTCTTGGAAAGTCATATATTTGTATCTTAGCTCCAAAATATCTATCCTGACTTTAATTAGTATTATCTAGTCTCAAATGTCTTCACAAGATAGTATTTTATTTAATTCTTACCACAATGCTGGAAGGTAAATACTATATCTTTTTTAAATAAAGAATATACATTAAGAATATTTATTGATTCATCCAAAGCTACACAACAAATAGATAGCACAGCTCAGATTTCCAACTCCTTGTTTGATATTTTTAAAGATTATCTCAGATAATGTGACATTCAGATATTATAATGATTTCCAAACAACATACCTTTTGCCGACGATAAATTTTCGAAGTGCTTAAAAACATAACCTTCTAAAGAAGGTGGAATAAACGCTTTGGAAATGTGCTTGCTCATTCTATCATTTTCTTATCATCATTGATTTCAAAGGTTAACTATAGCCCAGAAGCTGTCTGGTTTGACAGACTAATGGAGCTGGAATAAATGGCATTTTACTTTTGGTACAAAGTAGGCATTGTAAGTGATATGTCTTTGAAAATGATAAAGACAAAGCTTTAGAAGAAAACAACATTTCAGTAAGAATCTGCAAGTCCTTCATCCTCCGTGTCCCTGCATCGGGCCTGACTGTTTAGGAGATAGATCCTGGGAGAAACAGAGGTCTGTCAGATGCTTAATCGAACAACTCTCTCACCTGAAGATATCCTTTGCAGAGCTCTTTGCTGCTAACGCTTGGGAAAGAGTCATAAAACATTTATTTCAAGAAAGCAGGCATTCTCTCAAAATGGCGGGAGGAGATTTAACAAACGTATCATTCATTCAGGTTTTATAATGATAGAAGTTTTGAAAGCATGCTTATCTTACACACACATACACACACACTCATCACACTATGCAGATGAGTTTTCAAGACCATCCTCTTGTCCTCTAAGACCTCCAACCAGGTCGCCATTGCTAAGACACATTAATTTAAAAATTATTGAACCGTCACCACTCTTATCTCCTCATGGACAGCTGGAGCTGTCTCATGTCTTTAAGTAATAAGAAAAAAGAGAGATTGGACAGCATTGGATACACTTTTCCACACTGACAAATGAATAATAAGTTGGCTAAGTAAAAGGCAGTACTCAAGTAAGACCCTACAAAATAAAATTAAAAGTGTAGATGAAGATGTCTGCTCTCTGAGCAGAGCAGCCTTACACCTAGCTGCTTAAAATTTGATAAACTAATTTGAGCTGCGGCCTGAGACAGCAAGGAGTTGTTTCACTTTAGATGTACACTATAAACTGTCAAAAGAAAAGTCTGTGCAGAAACAGGTGAATAAAGTGTGCAGGGAAAGAGAATATAAGTTCAATTAGTAACCAGCCTCTTGCACTGGCCTACTCCCAGCCTCCACAGTCACGTGCCAGGGCTTGCAGAGACAAATGTCACTTTTTCCTGCTTTGCATTCCACTGTTCTTACTGCTTGTGTTACCTGTGGGTAGCTATTATATTCCTCAAGCTTTGGTTTACCCATTAGTAAATGAGGACAATTGAATTACTTCATCAGCTCACTGTGAGTGAATCCAATGAGACAACGCATGTAAACAAAAAGCAGAGTGTTTGGGGAACAGAATTGGAGCCTCACAAGTGAGAACCATAAAAATTTCAAAGAACAGGTCTCTCTTTTAAAACTCCTCTTTGGTCTTCTTTTCATTCTTGGTACTGCATACTAATAGACCTCTTCTCTATTTCAACTTAACAAACCATATCACCAAACTCCTCCCCTCCTGAACTTTGGAACCTTGCCACTCTGACCCCCACTACACCAAGTTCTCTTTCCCCTCCAAGACTCTATACAAGGATCACCTCTGGCTGAAAAAGTCCTTTACTCCTCCACCTGATAAACTCCCACTCATCCTTCAAGACCTACGTCCCTCTGGGAAGCCTTCCCCTCACCTGCTCCAGTTAACTCTACTTCCTCAAAAGTCTTACGTGACCTGAGTGATATTTTGTTTAGAGACTTCAAGTTCTTCAAAAGTATTCATTTATTCCTTCATTCCTTCGTGCATCCAGCATTTCATGAGTGTCACCTATGTGCTGTGTGTTGTGCTAGGTGGTGAAAATACATTTTTAGGAGGTATCTGATTCCCTTTTGCTGAGATCTTTTTCCCCGTGGTTGACCCTAACATAGTAGTTGTGTAATAGTAACGAGAGGGGCCAGAGAGCATTTGTCTTTCCTTCAAACTCCTAATCATCTCACACAAGCCCCCTGAAATGAAGTCATGGCAACCTCTTTCAAAAACTTTTTTTTTCCCCAAATGTAAATTACCAGTTCTGCTTTGGTTTTCTACTAAAATCAATATTATTTTCGCCTTTATACCTGCACTTGTTTGCGTGACTGAAAGTTCCTGAGGAATGAGAACACTACTATGTCTTCTCGCAACGCCCGGCAAGTAGCATGCAGCACGCATCCTATAAGTGCCTGTGGAACAAACAGGCAAGGAGCACATGAACTAAGCTTTCCCGTCCTGTACAATTTCTTTCACATCGGTCTTTCTCATTTGCTGAACACGCTTTGGTTCTCTGCTGTGAATCCCAAACAGCAAAACACCTGCTGGTTAACGTAGGTGTTCAATTTTGAGATGATTATAAGAACTAAAGTTTGGGACTTCTGTCTTCTGCAGAGAGAAAATATTTTCATGAACTGAGTGCACTTCAAATGAAGAAAGCAGAGTGCAAAAGAAAGATCTGGGTATATTTGTTCATCCCATGGCATTGAAAGGAGAAAATTAAGTGTTTGAGCTTATCATCATTGTGTACTTGGAGAGGGATAGTTTTTTCTCTTTTAAAGTCTGTTCACCATTTAAGACACAGACTTATGCTGCCAGAGCTCCCAACTTTTCTCCAACATGAATTTGTATAAATGATTGACATCTCTCATTCACCCTCTTATCAGTTTCTTTTTCTCCACTTTGACCATTCAGTTAGAAAAAGAATACATTTCTCTAGTATCCATCCAGTCATATGGTTAAATTTGCATTCTTAAGTTGATGTAATATTACCAAATTGGCAGTAAAATAAAACATGAGCTTCCTCTCTTTGAAATATCAAATTTACATTTTTCTGAAAGAGGTGACCATTTTCTACTTTGGAACATTGTCTTGTAAGTTTGTATTGGTACATTTTCTGCTCAATAATACATATTGACTGGATATGTAATAGCAATAAAAATCTACATTGAGAACAGTCAGACTCTGTTTTGGAAATAATCGTGACTTCACACAACGTTTCTTCCATTCTGCATTTAACTAACTGTGTCCTTATAGTTAACTAAAATAATGTCACTGGAAAAGAAGGTTAATAAGCCTGGAAGAGTAAGAAGAATGCTACAAGCCTCACTTACAAATTACATAGCTTTCAGTTTCATGAAAGAAGAAAATTTGCCTCTAATTTTAGTTTGCAAGAGGAAGAATGCTTCAGCATTGTAGCCTCTCATGGCTTTGTACAAAATAATAGAGTATCTGACATGCTTTCAATTATGGTAAGTTACAGATACCCCAAATCCCCAAATACCTTGCCCTACTGCTGGCAAATGCTTCTATTTATTCTAACTTCTCTCAATGGAGTGCTTTTTTCTTCCTCAGTATGGTGATGGAGGCATGTTGGTCTTACCATATTTTGATATATAAAATTATTCCTTTCTAGCTTATTACATCCACGTTGGTCAATCTTCAAATATTTGAGTGTCAACTACATAGTAGACAACATAAGGGAAACATAAGCAGAAATGATTCATATACCTTTTCCCACTCTCTCGAACAGTTTTTTCTAAAAAAAATTAAATTACTGACATTGTTTTTGTTTCTTTTAATAAAGTTTTAATTTCTCAGTAAAGTCATCAAAACTCATTTTACCCACCCCTTGCACCCATTTCCTCTTTTCTTGGTAGAAGTCCCCGACTTCCTTCATTCCTGCCTTAGGCAGCTTTAGAAACAAACAACCCTCACACTGGTTTTTGAGGTCTTCTTGGGGCCCAGGCCCGGACCATCACATTCTCTTTCCCTGACTTAGTGATTTCTCATTTTTTTTTTTTAGAGGTGGAGTCAGTGAAGCCAACCAGAATGAAATCCAGAACTTCAGTTAAATATCTGGAAAAGGAAGGTAGTCTTCCTGGAAATGATAATAGATCATACAGTCCCAAAAAGCTGCTGGCAGCAACCTGTGTTCTAAACCATGAGCCCCGGTGGCCTAAGAACAAAGCTAGCACAGAGCAGCACAACCTGATCCCACAGTACGAACCTGAGATTAAGTCTCACTTAAAGCCATCCATTCACTGAAAACCTTGTATGTATTTCCCTCCTCGAATTTCTTTTTTTTTTATTCCAGGCCAGTAGTAGCCACAGTTTTGATATCATTGCTCACTCCAAGAAATTCTCAACCAACATTGTCAGGATCGGCTACATATCTGGTATTGCCGGATACAAAATTGAAATGCAAGACTCCTTTTTTAAAAGTTATTAAAAAATTTAAAACCCCAGCAGCATAACATGAAACCAAGGGTGTGGCCCCTTTAACTGTACAGCTCACTAGCCTCTGAAGCTGGCTCTGAATACAGTAATATATGTTAAAAATATAACAGTAATATTTAATTTCTATCAAATGTATGTAGGTCTTTGTGCCACATAGATATGAGAATTAAAATTTTTTTTGATGTAATCACATAAGTGATTTTACATAGTATAGAAGATGTTGAGTATACGAGGAAACAATTGAAGTAATATTTAAAAGTAACTTCAGGAAAAAAAATTTTCATTGAAAAGCAAATCAGAACTGAAATGTAATTCAATTGTAGAGTGTATTGAACATGAGGTAATCCTCTAGCTTTCTCATACTACTGAATTTGACCATTTTTTGGAGGTTCCCAATGTAAAAATCCCTGTTGTTTTGTGGCTCAAAGGAGCTTCATGATCATTTTCTAAATTACCACTGACTATGTTTTATCATAAATATTAATAACTCAATAAATGTTTCTGTCATTACAATTATGAGACACTCATGCTTGCTTGCTAATTGTGGTGATTCAACCTAAGTGTGTAACTTGAGTCTATCCAATATCAGAAACAAGTTCATAAGTAATCATTATACAATTATGTCCACGGGAAAAAATTTATTTCCCTTTGATTTTAGAATCACTTATTTATCTTTCAAAAATTATTATTGTGTTTAAATTTAATATAGCAATACATACTTTTGATGAAAAGCAAAATCACAGAATGTATTTCAAGTAAATTATAATTTGAATGAAATCAATGGAAGGTAGATTATACTGTAGTCTAATTCTATTTAAGATACCTTGAGTAGTTTTCCAAAATAATTAAATGTTATTTAAATAATTAAGTTCAGTATTTACATATTTTTATTCACAAATTATTTGACATCACTGTACATTTATGTTTTTTCTAAATCTTGCTATTAATAAATTATATTATGCAGAATATTTTGGTATGTATATCATGGTTGCATCTGTTACATTTTTAAAAATAAAACTATGTAGATATGATTACAAGGCCCAAGAGTAAGGAGTCAAGTAGGATTACTGACTCAGAATGCTTCTAATACAAAAAAATTTACACAAACTTATTTTTAGATATTATCAATCTATTTCTAAAAAATATATAAATCCTTAACTCACATTGTACACCAAAACAAATTACAATTGTATTTTTTTAATGTAAAAAAGTAGATAAATGTAGTTGAAAATCTAGCCAAATATGCATGTGACAAAGGGAAAAAATGTCAAAATGGAAAGTATTAAATCTATGCAATGAAAAAATAGGATTAAATATTCTTTTAATAAAAATTTCACAAATACAAATACAAGGAAAATTAAATATATTTTTTTAAATACTTGCCCAATGAATAGTAAAAGTATCTTGCATTTTAATAAAAAGTGCTCTTCCAGATAAATAAGCACTAAGAACATAATTAACACGCCACTAGAAAAAGAATTGAGGATGTAAACATGAATAGGCAATTATACTCTGACAATAAGAAAAATATTTATCTTCACCAATAATGAAAAAATAGATTAAAATGAAAACAAAGTTAGCTTTGATAAGATTGGTGTTATTTGTAAATGATAATACCTAGGGCCATGTGCAAATCAAAGACTGATGTTTAAAAAAGTCATCTTAAAAGACAATTAAGCTTATGTATCAAAGTTTGTTTTTTTAAAAAAAAAAAACCTTAGAAATTTACATAAGGAAAAAATTAAGGCGTTATACAGATTTCTCATTTATGACAATAAGTTTAATGCCCAATAATAGAAAATTTAATAAAATTAATAGTGGTATATCTATGTGATATTAATACAATGTTATCATTAATATAATTTATAAAATAAGTTTTAAGACACAGGAAAGTATTTACAGCAAGTTAAGTGAAAGCAGAGACACACTCTTCAGTCACACATTCACACGCACATGTGGCAAAGCAGACTGCCGTGTTACAAACCAACATATTAGCCATGGTTTTTACTTTCTTTTGCTTTCTTAACTTTTATCAAAAGTCTGTATCGCTCTTATCATTTAAAAGGCTTCTGGTCTTTTATTTCGAAAAATCAAGCCAAAGTTTAAGATTCCCGCTCAAAGAGCTAAGAAGCATATTGACACAGCATAAATAGTTCAGGCCTAGAGAGTGAGGTGTTGCGGGGAACTCTTGCTAATGCCATTTCAGAAAGGCCTGTGTTTCTTGAACGGATGTATTCAGGATCAAACCTGGCAAGTTTATTCTTTGGTTGGAGAAGAACTGTCATATTTCCATAGTAAAGAGACAGGCCATTGTGTACAGTTTGTTGTAGGCATTTTTCTAAAGCAGTTGTGTTAGCCAATCTGTAATCTGCTCCTACCTTTGCTCTTACCTGTTGACTTTCCTCTAAAAGGATGAATCTATAAACTAAATTACATCTGTCGAATCTAGCAAACATTAGACCAATACCGTTCTTGCATCTCTCTTTACAAAGACCTTTTAACACTTGAGATTAGATGTTCTAGGATGTGATTCTTTACTGTTTATTTTTTTCTTAGTTTTAGTTAGTGGTAGTCTTTGAATGTAAGCAGAAAAATTGGTCATCGGGTAAGAAAAGGACTGCTTTCTGGTTGTCTCAAAGTGGCTGAAACTGCCATTTAGGAAAAGCATCTGTGTTGGAATTCATGACTCAGCTCCTCCCAGGTCCCTAATTAAATACGTAGGAAGATTCAGAAAAAAACGATGCCTCCTAAGGAGGTTCACAGTGATTCATGCCCCTGAGTAGCCATGTTTCTGCGTGGTCCCCTCCTCAATGAATAGACATGACCTGTACAACCAATAAGACATTTGCAGAAATGACAGAGTGACTTCAAAGGCTATGTAATAAAAAGATATTCCAGCTCCTCCCTTGCTCTCTTTGCATCATCCACTCTTAGTGAAGACAGCTGCCAAGTTGTGAGGACACTCAATCAGCCCAACAGAAGATGAAGCCTCTTGTCAACGGCCCTCATCAACTTGTCATACATGGAAGTGAGCCATCTTGGAATCTGATCCTCCAGCCCCAGTCAGATCTTCAGATGTCTGCACCTCTAGCTGCCATCTTGCGTGCGAATTCATGAGAGACCTCAAGCCAGAATCTCTGGCCTTAGCCACACATTTATTCCTGACTCATAGAACCTGTGCAACATAATAAATATTTATGGTTCTAAGATGCTAAGGTTTGAGGTTATTTGTTGCACAGTAATAGATAATGAATATGGTATCTGATCGTCAATCTAAGAAATATAAAGTGTAGTTGTTTTCCTGGTCTGCCAAGATCAAAGTACTTACTTCTTCATTATATAAGAGATATATCACTGATTGTGGTTGGGTATAGCCCTGAGAGGAAAAAACCAGATGTAGACCAAAGCAAGCATTGGATGAGAGAGTGAGGAGAGAGAAACTGGAATCATGATGGCATGGAATCAGTCAACACTTAATATGGAATTTCCAGATTTGTGAAACAATAAATATCTTTACCTTCAAGTCATTAGGCCATTTTGAGTTGTGCGTGTGTGCTTTTTTTAAATTATTATTTTCAGCAAAAATTTGCTGGTACACAGCATAAAAATGGTCTCACACACATACAACAATACCTTTTTCTCTCTATCTTTCGCTTTTGCCGTCTGCTACATAAACACATACTTGTTTATCTCTTCTTGTTGACTATCCCAAAGCAACTTAAACACACTACCTCCTTTCATATTTCCATACGTTTGCATATGATTTACACTCTTCCTGGAAAACCTCCTTCTTTTCTTGTTAATCTCTTACAAATTTTTAAAGATTCAGCTGAAATGTGATCCTTTTTAAAATTTTCCTGGACTCTCCCAGCAGAATTAGGTATTCCCCTCTCTGCGATACCTGGCATTTTAGTTAAATTTCTTTATAATGTGTCTCATTTTATATTAAAAATATATACCTTTCTTTCTTCCTCTCCTAGTATTTTCTAACAGCTTAGGAGCAAGGACAATTTCTTATTCGACTTCCTATCTCAGTTTAGGTGAGTCCTTGAAAGATGGCAGGTGCTCATTAAAAGTTTGTTGAGTTAATTAACAAATTGATTAAAAGTGCTCTACATATGTAAATAATGCTATTGGAACATAAGATAAAAAGATTGGCACCAATTCTAAATTAGAAGAATCTTGGCACTAGAGCAGCAATTTTCAAACTTTAAGGTCTACAAAAATGTCAGTTCCTAAGATCTACCACTAGAGATTCTGATTGATTTTTGGGCACAGGGGTCTGTCATGATGCTCCACATCTACTAGCCCTATAAACCTTGGAAATATAACTTTGCTTCCTCTGCGTTTAAAATGAAGACCATGATGTTACTTATGTTGTCCGATTATATTAGCTTTAACGTCAGGAAATGAATAAGTTAGTGCGCTAGGCAAATTGGCACAGGGGCTGAAAAGTAGGAAATGCTTACATATTTTTTTCTAGTCTTTGAAAAGTAATAGTGAATATGGTTAAGCACACAAATGCTGGAGCCAAGCTTCTTGGGTTTGATTTTGGCTCTGCTGTTGCTAGCTGTGTATGTTAACCTCTGAGCTGAGATCCTCAGGTGTAAAATGAAGGTGGTAATAATAATACGAACCTCACAGGATTGTTATGAGGATTAAATAAGTTAATAAGCATAAAGTTCTTAGAATAGCACCTGGCACACGGTAAGTGCTACAATGGCTTTTGTATTCCCGTTCTTTTGGCGTGATTAATACTTTCCCGTGGAATATTTTCCCAGTTTTAGTCCTCAATATTTTTCTTCTCAGCTAAGAAATATGTACAGCCCCTGATGTGTCATAACTGACACATGCTATCTTTTCTTGAGTCCCAGAAAACAACTGCAAATTAGAGGTCAGAGGCAGGTTTCCATAATGTTCCCACTGCCCAGCTTTCATAGATAGAACTGAAGATGAGGACATTAGAATCCAGTCATTAAGAGGATTAATCTGTTTCCTTGTATAGGGCATTTGGTGAACTCCAAATCGTAGTGTGTTACCATTCAGTTATTTTTATGAGGAGTTTGAATTCTAATTCGAAATACATGTTCGAAACCCAGAAAAGAAGTAATGGAAAAGTAAGAAACCAACTTTATTGTTATTACAAAATAGATTCATTCATCTGAAAGATTTTGAGAACTAGCAAAAATCTGTATTGTCATTAAAATTAGGTAAATATGCAGGTATAAGTGAACTAAACAGAGAGCTAAATAGAAGAAAGTTTTGAATAAATGAAGCAATATCTTTATATGATATTTACAGCTTTGAGCAGTTGACATATCTTATGAGAGCAGGTGAGTTCTGATAAGCCTGCTGGATTTCTGGTGCAACCAATATCTTTGCTCTCAAGCATGGGTCACACCACCTCTCAAATGCATAATACGATATTAAGGGGCTGTGATAGGCTTTCTGAAAGGGAAAAAACAGAATACTAGCATTTAATTAGATATCTATATCTAATCTACATATCTGTATATATGTACATATATGTACATAAACAGAGATAAATATATATGTATACATTCATCAGTAATTGTTGTATGATAAAATATTCTAAGGTTTACTTTTAGGCAAAATTAAATACATTAATGTGTCTTAGCTATATACTCTTTCTTCACAGACAATTTAAACTAAAGAGAAGATGGATAATCAGGGTGATCTAGTGCCAGGCAGATTAGCACTTACAGAACTATCTTGTCAAAGAGATATGAAGAATTAAAAATAAACGACCCTGACTGTCCAGCTCACAACACTGTCATTCATGTGAGAGACAGCACTATATTAGAAATATTTGGTGGCACCAGTGACATTCAAATTAAAATTTGAAATAAGGTTGTTATTTTCTATATGGTTTGAGAGGCATAGCATAGAATGGCAGCTAAAACATTCTTCTGTGAGGTGGAAAAGGTGAGCTCACCTGTCTCAGTGTAACTGCTAAGTGATCGTAGCTGAGCTGGTCATCTGAGGTGAAGTCATTTCAAAGGTATCTCATCTGAATGATCGTTTGGAACAGGGTCAAATTATTTGTTAAGGTCTATCCCAGATTTCGACCTCATAATTATATAATAGATATATGTATTTTCCCATTAGGAAATATATCAATATTAGTATTAACGAAATTGCGTATACTTTCAAATTTATTATGCAAAATGCACGTGTATGGATATCTCCTCTGTAGATTTTTTAGTACTTCTTATTACAAGTATTAGATTACGTATTTCTCTTTTCTACTAAAATGAGAGATCCTTGAGGACAAGGTGAATGTCTTATTACTCCTTATTTCTCCAGGTATCAGTTACTAAGATGTGGCCTCCTAGTTTCAAACCCACACTTGCCCCTCTGCCTTGTGGTGCTGGAGCTGGGCCCCTGCACACCACGCATTTTTACCCTTGGCTCGCAATTTGGCTTTTGGTCAGAGAGAGTATCAGAGGGAGACAGAGAGGCTTAAGGGAGAGAAGGGACAAACTCCTTCTTGGTTCTTTCCTATCTCTTTATTATTGGCTGGGCCTTTTAGAATTACCCTAGCAAATTCTTTTCAACTAGATAATGGCAATTTATTTCATTAATGGCAATCAATTTCAGATTGAAATTTTTCTAAGCCCTACAGAACAAAATTCTTAGTGCTTCCTATTACAGATGCTACCCACAGAACAAGACCCCCACCTCAGAGGTCCAAGTGTCATCTTCAGCATCCTAGCTCCAAACGTCTATGTTTTGATCATTTCAAGCATTTTCCATTTGTTCTCTCAGTCCTGGGAGTAGCTGCTTCCTACAGCTACTGCCTCCATGATATCTAAGTGTTTCATTTTTTTACTTTTAATTCTTTAATATCTACTTTACAATAGTTTATATAAAATTATTCCTTAAAATACTTGGTGTGGTTTCTGTCTACCACTGGAGGCTAACCGGTACATATTAGTACCTCACTCTGCATCTGGAATCAGAGGTATCTATAAATGTTAGTTGCTGCTGGACCTTCAGCAGAGTACATTATAGGGTTTTTTCCCCCCAAACTGTAACTAAAGTGTGCTTTCTGCATAATGAACTCTATGTTTGGCCACATAAAGCATTCGACTCTAAAGTACATTCTCAATCTGTAAAGCTTCACAAAATACTCTTGAAAAGTACTCAATGTTGACGGGTTTTTTTTTTTTAAATCACAAATTGTTGAAATACCATGCCTAACAACTCAGAGTGAGGGAATAAATACCCTGCCATTTCATCATTCTGTATTTCAGACTATTTGTATGTTTGCATTTATTAACCATCTTTGCATCTTGTCAACATAATATTTTAAGTGTGACTGTACTTCTTTCAATTTTTAAAACCGAGTAAGATAGAAATCGAATTACTCTTTCTGTCTGGGAACAACTGTGAGCAAAGTGTAAGGTAACTAAATGCAGTCAGAGGAAGTGAACTTCCAGACCAGAAAGTGTGGGAGGAAAAAATGTGTTTACTGCACCAGAAAGGAAAATACAAGAAGATGGCAAAATCAAGAGATGTTGGCTGACCTGGCACCTAAAAACATCAGATGGTTTTGTTTTCCAGGCATGAATAGCTAAGAATCATTCTAGAGTTCACTTGAACTTGTGAGGAAAAAAAATTGGTGCTATCGAGACAGAATAATCTTAGAGGAAAAGCTCAGCTGTGTACTTGGTGCAAGATATTTTGGTTTAGTTTCTCTTTTTTTCTTGTCATCGGTGATGGAATTTCTGGTGCCTTTATTGGCACACTCTTTAAATCTCCCTATTTCATTTTAACCCTTTCCCATTGAGAGCACCTACATCATTCTTTTAGTTACAGGGTCATATCCTCCACGGAATTTTTCCCTTGAAATTTCTCTTCCTTCTCATTAAAGATTTTATCTCATTAGTGTCAAAGAATAGCTTTTCCTAATATAACTTTGCGATTTCAACCCATCTTGTACATTGGGTGTACCTGTGTTGTTTTATTACTATAGACATTTGTTTTTGTTTTTTTTTTTTCAAAAATCCATAAAGATTTATCAGCCAAGAAGCCATGGGTTATATTTTAGTTTTATCATAAAACAAATGCTAACAGTTTCTGACAATTGCATCATACTTCATAGGTTTCAATGCATTTCCCGTAAAATATTTCATTTTATTTTCATGATTCTGCAAAGTGAACAAGGCAGATAAGTCATAAAATCTTAGAGCAGGAAGGAACTACAGAAACATCCAGCACGAAGTCTCCATAACTGTCATAGTTAGTATACGTTTTCTTGCTCAGTTTCCCTTTCTCTGGAGAACTGCTACTCAGTTCTCCAGAAATCATCTGAAATCCTGGTCCCCTTTCCAAGAAGCTAGATTCCTCCCTTCCTCTTGGATATGCGCTAATATACACGCCCCACCCCACCCACATATTCCTGCCCAAGGCTTATTTTCCCTACATTTTCCTTATTTTTCAACAAATAGATCCACATTAGGTTAATAAAAGGCAGTTTTTGCTTTTCAAAGAACTTGAAAACTAATGGTAGAAACAGACCTATAAACAGATATATGTGGCAGACACTGTGCAGAATTTTTAATAATACTCTTTCACAAGGTCACCACTCACCACTCGAAATATGGGTCTCTCTCTATGAGGAACAGAGCCTGGTTCATACTCAACATTTTTTCCTTTTATAGCATCATCTTGTCACCAGAGCAATCCCTTTCAAAGCCCTACTCCATGACCGATCGCCTCTGTGGCAGAGGATTCTGGATTCTTTTTCAATGGATCTTTACAAGTAGGGTTGCGACCAAGGACACACAAACCTGTGGCAAAGTGGCTGCATGAAAGACGGGGTCACAAAAGTGCCATACTGGAAGGGAATTTCCTTCTGCTAAGATCTGACATCTATTTTTTTCAGCATGCCCTCACAGGACAACGCTGGTAAGGCTATACCAGCCGGTAAGCATGCAACAGGCCCTAAGATGAATGGAGACCAAGGTAAGAATACTAAATGGGAGTCTGCGGATTTATCAATTACTTGAGAAAATAATAACAAATAATAATAGAGATATCACAGAATTTCTTAGAAAGACCTAGATTCGAATGCTGGCTCAGCCACCTAATGGTTATATAGCTTTGAATGAGTTGCCTAAGCTCTCTGAGGCTTAGTTTTTGCAAGTATACTTTTTATAGGGTTGTTGTCTAATGATGCCTTCTTCATAGGGTTATTTTGAAAAATTAAACAAAATAACATAGATGTGACTGACTAACATAGAAATTGGCACATGGCTGGTGCCCAAAATATATTGAATTTGTATAGTGTCTCTGCATAAATCTCTGACAAGAATGCAATGGAATTTGCTTGGAGCAGGATGTTATCTGTTGCTTCTCTTCCATTAAATCCACGTGTTCCACAATCTGGGGACACACAGAGCAAAAAGATGGGCAAAGCAGCCTAAAAAAGAGGCCAGAGGATTTATTCAAATTTTGGCTACGCTGTCTCGCCCAATATGATCTTTTAAGTATGCTGCCCAAAAGTATAAATTCTTCTTTATTATTCTCCCTACAAATACATTCCTCCTGCTCTAAGGCTCAGTAACCCCAAAATATCTTTGATGTTTTCCTGTTCCATTTCAATTCAAAAGGGTGTCAGCCTAGGAGATTTCACTGCATATTGACATTATTGAATATTCTTTTCCTAACACCAGAACAGAATATTTTAAGGAATTTTCAATGAATAAATTTAAGCATACTATAAGTTATTCGGAAAGTCTACACACATGATCTTGTCAGTCATAAAGTACCTCTTTTGATCCACTTCAAATATGAGACTAAGGATTGGATGCTGCGTTAAAAGAAGTTTCTATGTGAGAGTTTGCTCATAATTCTGCTGAAAACTTTTATTGCACTTGACAGAGAAAGTGTGTTTGGAGAAAATAAAGGTAAAGCAAACAATTTTCCAGGAGACCAAGAAACGCTAGCCGAGTGAACTTAGATATCTGAGACACTAAGGGAACCATGGCAGGTCTTAGCATTGCTTTCTCATTTCTTCATACCTTAGGATAAGAATATGGCTTGACTGTGGGTGCTGTGCTGCCCAGTAATGTCAGTGTGGTAGGAAACAGCAGAGACTCAGGGATAATTACTTCGGTGTTTGTAATTTCAGTATTCCATCTCTTTTGGCCTCCTTATTGCTCTGCCTAGAGGAGGTATTGATGAGGTTTTCCAAGCTGGGAACTGTCAGTTCCATGGCTCATTTTATTATTATTTCACATCAAATGTCTATGAAAATAACTTATTGACTCAAGACCATTATGTAATATGTGTGCGTGTTCCGTGCCATTGAGGTGACTCCAACTCTGAGTGACCCTATGAATGGGCAATGTCCATAATGTCCTGTCCTCATCAGCCCTGCTCAGCTCCTATGGACTCTTGCCTCTGGCTGCTTCGATGGAGTCACTCCATCACATATTTAGTACTCCTCATTTCCTGCTGCCTTTTATTTTTCCCAGCATTATTGTCTTTTCCAAGGAACCTCATCTTCCCATAATCTGCCCGCAGTAGGACAGCTTCAGTTTCGTCATTTTTGCCTCCATGATGTTTAAGACTTAATTTGCTCAAGGATCCACTTGTTTGTGTTTCTGGTGGTCCGGGGTATCTTGCAGAGCTCTCCTCAAATACCATATTTCAAATAAATCGATTTTTTTCCCTATCAGGCTCTTCACTGTCCAACTTGCGCATCTGTACACAGTAATTGGGAATAGGGAATATGGATGACCTTAGCCTCGGCCCCTAATGACACGTCTCTGCTCTTGGTGATCTTTCCTAATTCTTCCATTACTGTCCTCCTGAGTCTCAGCCTTCTCTTGATTTCTTTCTGAATTGATGACAGAACCAAGGTAAGCACCATCTTTAACGATTTCGATGTCTTCATTGTCTATGTTAAAGTTGTGTATTTCTTCTACAGTCATGATTTTTTCTTCTCAGTATTCAAATATAGCCCCGCTTTGGTACTTTTTTCTTTCACTTTCGTCAGAAGTTCTTTCTGCCAGTAAGATGAGGTCTCCTGCAAACCTTAAGTTATCGATATTTCCTTCACCAATTGTTATTCCTTCTTCCTCTAAGGCTAAGAATGTGCTTTGATTTATTTTTACCAATAAGCAAAGGGTGACATTAGTGTGGCAGCCATGGAATCAGGGACATCCGTGTGTCACGTAGTAGCTAACCTTTCTTCCTAAGTGCCAGGCTCACCAAGAGCAACACAGTCCTCTATACTAGGGTGTGTTTATATTTACTCCCCATTTTGAGTTTCCTGGAAAATTCATTACCAGGAGGGGAACATAAAAAAAAATGTATTACTTTTTCAAAAGTGAAATTGTATCCCTGTATAAAGAAGTTGACCTAAATGCCCAGTGGAAGTTTCCAGCACGTGAATTAGAAGGTGGCTTAGAGATAAAGACAATTCGAAGGAAATTACCAGCAGCCTCAACCACAATGCATCAGAAGACCCTTCAGAGAAACAAAACTTTTTCTATTTTTAATCTACAAAATGTTTTCAGAAGGATTTTATCTGTAAAATGGAGAAGACAATTTTGAATGCATGTGAGTTTTTCTTTCAGAAGTGAGGTTTTCAGGACAAACTCAATACATTTACTCATTTTCCTGTAAAAATGTCTCAAGTTGTGATTACCTAGTGGAGAAGTAATTGATTTGAAGTACTGCTAGCCTTGGGAACTAATGCATGTCCATACTCAGGATGAGAACACAGCCATAGAAAAAAGCGGCACATTTTACATATAATCTCTGCCTGCACAACAATCTTAAAATGGAGCAAAGTTTCATTTTAAATATGTCATCTAGGGTGCTGCTATCCATTTAGACACTGCTCAATAAATATTTAATATTCATCGGCATGCAATAGAGTGAGGTCAAACTAATATTGCGAAAGTAAGAAAAAATTATGAAATATACTTTAAAAGTTGAGAATGGCTTGAGGCTGAGTGAAGTTGAACTTTGGAAGCATTCCAGAACTCAAGATTGGGGTGAGGGAGGGGAAGGTTAGGGGCATGGGCAATGCTCACAGCAGGTAGAAGAAACAGAAGGATGGCAAGAGCAGAATATTTTCTAGTCACATGTTAGATCAGACATTGGAAAATAAATAATTTTAGAGGGAAACCAAAGCAATCGGTCCTAATTGCAAAAGTAGCTACTGTGTGCTTGCCAAGTGCATTATGTTCTAGGGTGCAATAAAGATCTTACGCCAAAGCATATTGCTCTAGGTAAGGTGCAACTTAACATACAGAAAACTCAGAGGTGTTGAAAGGAGGTGCCTTTTCAGAAACCCCAGCCAGGTACCTCTGAAACCAGATTTTCATCAACACAGTGTCTCTTAAACACTAGATGTAGATGTAACACATTCTTCACCCTGTAATGTGAAACAAGACTCCTAGAACAAGAAAATATAATAACTCTTAAATATAATAACTCTCTTAAATCTCAAAGCAAGTAGAAAATGATTAAACCCAATATCCAGTCCTTGGCAGTAGCCAAAAGGAGAGTTAAACTACCTTGTCTGTGAAGAATGAATTTAAAAGTTTTTCAGATGAAGAGGAAAGGTTTTGCACATAGTGGAACATTGTTTAAAACTTGGATTTGCTTTTTATCGGTTTCCTACTCAGCGTAATTAGAATTCCATTATGGGAAAAAGAAACATAAAGGGCCATTTTTTTACTTGGTTAAAATTTTCATTTTTTCATCAATGTTTACATGGTCTTCTCAATATTGAATTATAAAATGAACTAAGGTAAGATGGAAGGATGGACTTCAAGCCATTTCCTACTGCAGAAAGAGACGCTGGTGACCACTTTTGTCAGGGGAACTGTTTCCTTAGAGGCTTGCTGTGTTTATATGCATCCATCAAACCCCACATTATATTGGATTCTATGTTCCGAATCATGGAAATAAAGTAGAGTAGTTCTCTTTGTTTCTGCTTCGAACAGAGAAGATGTTAAAATATCTCAAGGGACAAAGTGGTCGAAATAGAAGGGGAAAGAGTGACGATCTGAGGTGCAGGTGCATGCACGTGTGCACACTGCCACCTTACCTTCTCTCCCTCATCTGTGAACACACGCTCCAGAACAGAATATTTCTTTCATCTTCATCATGATCTCTCTTTAAGTCTTATCTTCGTTTTATTCATCATCTCTCTTTTTCTTTCTTTCTTTTTTTTAGGTTTAATACTCTTCACCTTTTTCCCCTACTTCCTTCTCTTCCTCTGCATTTGAGACCCTAATGATGGTTGGTTCTGGGGCGGGGGCGGGGGAAGAGTTTACACGTGGTCACATGAAAGGGAACGTGATCCTTTCGCATAATTCCTGTTAATGTCTTAACATTTGTTTTATTTATTATATTGAAGTAAACACATGTCAAGCAAATTGCTAAAGATAGATGCAATGACATAAGTATATTTATATTTACCTGTCACCGGTATCTGTGCAGGCTTAAAAAGGTAATAATAATCCACCTATGCTGTGTTGTCAAAATCATTCATTGGACATTATACTGTGGGTGTTTTAAAGCTATTGAAATAAAAACTTTGCTGAAAAAAAATGTTTATTTTAAAAATAATTTGTAGGCCTTTTTTTCTTGTTCAAATAGTCAAAAAATACACCTTTAAAAATCTGCTCCTTATTACCAGAACTCTTCAGTCCAGAGCCATTTCCAAACCTCTACAGCCCAAACTCCTTTTCTGGACACTGGGCTCATACAGCCAAGAGCATCTGGCACAGTTTAGTGCGTGTTTAGGTTGAGTCATCTGCAAACAGACTGAGATGGTGTATTAAATTTGTCTGTTTGTGCTGCCATAGCAAAATGCCACCGACTGGGTCACTTAAGCAACAGAAATTTATGTTCACACAGTTTTGGAAGTTAAAAGTCTATGATCAATATGCCAGCCAAAGAGTCAGTTTCTCGTGAGGGCTCTCTTCCTGGCTTGTAGACAGCTACCTTCTAGCTATGTCCTCACATGGCTTTTCGTCAATGCATGAGCGTGTGGTTTCTGATATCACTTCTTATATGGACACTAATCCTATCTGATCAGAGCCCCGCCCTTATGACCTCATTATCCTTAATTACTTCCTCAGAGGCCCCGTCAGCCACACTGGGGGTTATAGCTTCAACATATAAATTTTAGGGAGACACAAGCGTACAGTTCATAATAGATGGACAGTTACTGGAGGTTTAAGGAAGTGTGTTCTTGGGGTTACATCTATAAGGAAGTTTAGAAGCTGGGGCTGGGCAAAGAAGCTGCCCAGCAATGTGGGTTCACCTGCGGTGTCTGCCCACCCAAGGGTAACTCTGGATCTAGAATTGTCCTTCAGAAGAGCCCCAAGTGGTAGAAACGGGCCAGTTGTTTGTGTCTTTGGAACAGCCGGTCACTAGACACAAGCTACCCCCTACAAAGGGCAGGAACGATCACTGCAGCTTGCTATGTTCAAGGATAATGCCCAGTGAAGGACAAAGCAATGTCAGCAATTGACTTTTCCACCAGCTGGGTGCATCAGTCCTGAAGGAGGATTGTGAGTGAAGTTCCACAATGTCCCTTGCACCTCAGATTCACCTGTGGTTTGCAGGTTTGCCCACGCCAAAAGAGCTATCCCAGGTGCTGGTGGTCTTACTTCCTGGGGAGTTTGAAAGTAAATGGAAAGAAACACAATCTGCGTTGTTGCAGTTGCTCTCAAGGCTGTAATGATACTTATTATCCTGTTCTCCACTACTCATTCTAGAGTCCTGTCACCCTTAGCTGGCTCCTCTGTGGGTCTAGGTGGCTGTTTGTGTGGTGAGGTGACCAAGGCCTTCATTCTTGAGAAGTCTGAGTCCAAGTGGTTACTATGTCCCTCTCAGGTAATGGTGACTGCATGTATTCATTTAGTGTTTAAATTGGACAACAGAGCACAAAAGATGCTTTAGCAGATCACCTGAACTCAAAGCACATCCCACCCTGTCTCCATCATGCAGCAACGGCCCTTCTTCCTCCTGCTGATCTGAGCCAATTGCCCCTATTGGCGGTCTCTCCTTCCCTTTGCTGCTAGTTCTTTGCCATGAGAAGACCAAAGTATCTGGATGGAAGACATTGCTGAAAATGCAGTAGGTCTTTACTGTCTCTTCTGGTAAAAGCATTAACTATCTGAGTATCGGGATCTTTAGACCCACAGACCCTAAAATGACTGTGACAAAAATCACAAATGCCCTAAAAAAAAACTGGAGGTTACGATAAGTGACACCACCTCTAATTCCATTCTTTGATTCTCAGACCCAATGTACTCTAGCTTACAGAAGATATAAGGCAATAAAGTAGATGCTGGTTTTCAGTGTGTACTATGTCCTTAAAGATGCACCTCAGTTGCATGTTTAAAACACCATTTCACCAGTGTATCAGACTGACAGTTTTTCATCTGTCAGAATCATAGCTTAGTTCGTTCAGGCTACTATACTAGAATACCATAGGCTGAGCGGCTTATAAACAATAAAAAAATGATTCCTCACGGTTCTGGAGGATGAAAATTCCAAAATCAAGGGGTCAGCAGATTCGGTGTCTGGTGAGAGCTGTTTCCTGGCACATAAATAACTGCTATTTCTTTTAAGTCCTCCCCTGGTGGAAGGGACAAGGGAGCTTTTTGGGGTTTTTTTGTAAGTCTCTATTGCCATTCATAAAGGCTCTAACCCCATGACCTAATCACCTCCCAAAGGCCTCACCTCCTAATACCACTGCGGATTATGTTTCAAAATATAAATTTGGAGGTGGAGGACGGGGATGACAGAACTATTCAGTCTACGGCATGAGGTATAAAACAAGTGGGACTCCCAGTTGCATATACATAGTGTTGAATGCACCTTCTTTGTTATAATTTGATTCATTCAGTCTCAGGAGAAATTAGGCAATATTCTGTGTTTGCAAGATCAGCCTCTAGAAGACTTTAGATAGAAATGCTGGACAAGGTCCTGTTACGAAAAAGAAAACCGAGCCCCAAACTACGTGTCAATCTCATTCACCGTTAATCACTGCCTCTTCAAGAGTGAAAGTGATCACTGCATTCAACTTTCTAGTAAGTTGGCATTCCTCGGGCAGATGGGTCAGATCAAGGGCTAAATGCTGGTTTATGACACTTGCAAGACAGACTTTTGGCAGCAGCCATAGCAAAATCATCCCTGTTGTGCCAAAGCTCATCCTATTTGGTTTTAGACACCATCTCTGCCACCAGGGCTACTCCATGTATGTGCCCACCATGCCAGCACTGTTCTAGACTGTTCTCTCCAGGTTGTTTGGAATGATATTCCATGAATTGCCGGGAGATACAAACAGGAAGCTTTGTTATAAATCCTACTTTATTCCTTAAAGACATTTTAGAGGAGGAACTTCAAAATTGAGAAAGATTTAAACTCAGTTTGCCTCCTAAGGCTCCTACTTTGATTTTAAACCTGTGCCACTGGAGACATGGCTTGGCATCTATTCTTTGGCAAGAATAAATTTCCAGAGACTTTTGCTTCCAGCAAGGTCTCTGTGTTTATCTCAGATAAGGGATTTGTGGATAGAACATTGATCCGAGCTGCCGGCATCATGCTTTTTTATCTTGAGTTAAATGGTTCTGTTTCAGGATGGGTGCAGAATACTAAGGCTGTCCCAAAGCAAATTGTTAAAAGAAAGGGGTTGTTACCTGGACCAGCCGAGTGCTCTGTAGTAACATGTCTTCTCGTGCTCCAAATTGTGATCCATGATGAATTGCCAAGTGGACACCTCTCTGTATTTACATGAGGGTCTGATAAACAATGAGCTATAGGCCATGTACTGTCCTGCCCCTTGGATCACCGTTATAACACGAGGTTTTTAGTATTTGCTGGGAATTATGAAACTGAAAGCAATTTTTTTTTTTTTACTTAAGTACAGCTGTGTTATTCACTGTTCTACATGTTTTACAGACAATAACATATTTAATAGATGGGTTTGGGATACTGAAATTGGAAGCACAGGTTCTATGTCATAGGGCAATCCAGAATAAAAGCAGAGTCACTAGCCATCTGTATGTGATCGATTATCGAGTTTTTTTCATTTTCCCTGCCACCCAAAGAACTTGATGATTTTTGCTTTCCCACTTTCGAATTGGTGTTCTGATTATTAAAGTCTTGAATACTGCATTATTGTTCCTTCACCAATAATTGTATCTCAGATATTACTGCACCTCGTTGAGTTTAAATTACAGCATCGACCTCATAAGTGGTAAATTCGTACATTTCTAAATAAGTAACCTTTCTGAGGTATGAATTTGTATATTAAAATGTTTCCAGCTCTGTACTTGGTATCACTAACGTTTCTCCTATACCTGCGAATGATGTGCAGCCACGGTCACGACCATAACACGAGATGGCAAAAATATTCTGTGCAGAGCACATACTTTTCTTCTGTTCCGTGACAGTAGTGGATTGCTTGGTCTATAAACCGTTTTCCTTATCTAATACAAATACCCATTTCAATCGAATCTACCCTACTTTGGCGGATGACACACCAAGAGGACTAGCGGATTTTACTGAAGCTTGCATGAGAGCGTGCACTCATTTATTCCTAGTAACTTGCACTTTACAGTGCTCCACTTGTTTACTCCAAAATAAAAACAGACGGCATGCTTTCTTCTGCTTCAGGCTCTATTAGCAGTTCTTTGTAGAACGCATGAAACTTTGCAGGTACATTTTTCTTTATAAAAAGCAAAACCGTAGTGAAGCGATCCAATGACTCTTAGATTATAGTGAGCACTTAACTCACTACATACAGACTAATGGAGAGAGCAGAGGCAGAGTGGAAGATTTTCAGCCAATTACCCTGTCTAATTTCTGACTTGAACTTCATCTTTTTCCACAGCAATTCCACTCACCGAGTTGTTTTATAAGAGTCAATATGAGACCATGAACAAGATTAAAGTGTTTGTTTTTGAGTTTAAATAACGCAGCATACTGAAAAATAAAGGTGACTGATTTCTCCACCACGTTTTAGAAAGCACTGATTATCCACTGTAGTAACGTCTCTAACTACATACATTTAAGTCTGAGTTACTTTCACTTAATTAACGAACCTTGACCCTTGACAAGGAAATGACTGATTTGACAATGAATACCCCCATCTGAGTGAACTGAGGGTGTTAAGACATGTATTGTACTTCACCTGATAATCACGACATTGAGTATAGATTGCTCTGGTCATTAAATTATTATTTAAATTATTTCAGTAAGAGTAAGCAGGTTATTACATGTCCCCATTGCATTGTCTGTTCACAGAATCATTTTGTGTTTAAGTCTCTATGGACTGCTATCATCCTGCTGGTTTTGTTAAAAACTTTCAGAATTTGTTTTTCTTTCATTTGGTACTAGGGCAATAAAGTAGTCATTTCTAAAATATTACTTTGCCACCTTATTGGTACTTATTTTAATAAAAGGAAATTATATATTTTAGCTTTCTGATATCTCCCTGATATCACAAATTTAATAATAATAATAATTATTATTATTATTAGACACAAATGACCTAATTTTCTTAAAAGGCAGTAATTTTCTGTTGACTCTAAAACTGGCTCACTAAGGGCTAAATGTTCTTCTTTTTCTAGAAGTTCAAGATAAAAGAGTAAAGGAACTTAGTAACACATCGAATCCACCAAGTCCCCTCCGACACACACACACACACACACACACACACACACACACACACACGTGTGTTAGGAAGACTGGGGTCTCTCAGGTGATGTCTGAGGATACATTTCTCACTCCAGCCATCAAAGCACCTCATGTCTGGGGAAATCCCGATTCACTCTCACCTGAGAATTGATTATAACCATCAAGATATCAAAAATAGGTGTCAACGGGACAGCATTTTGGACAGTAGTTTGGCCGCTCCTCAAAATATCGAGCATAGAGTTACTGTATGACCCAGTACTATTTATACAGCCATAAAATGAAACAACCCAAATGCCCATAAACCGATGAACAGATGAATAAAATGGGACATATCCATACAATAGAATATTATTTGAGAATAAAAAGAAGTGACGTACTGATACATGGTACGACATGGATGAACCTTGAAGACATTTTGCTAAGTAAAAGAAATCATTCACAAAGAAATAGCACATGTTGTTCGATCCCATTTATACTCAATGTTCAGAATATGGGACTCCATAGTGACAGAAAACAGATTGGTGGTTGCTTAGAGTTTAGGAAGGAAGAAGAGAGTAATTCCCTAATAGAAAAAGTGGGAATTGACTGCCAATGGTTATGGAGAGTTTCTTTTATGAGGTGCTGAAAATGATCTAAAATTAATTGTGGTGATATTTGCAAAACTATGTTAAAATATATTTTTTAAAAAGCCTATGGCTCAAATGGGTGAATTTTATGGTATGTCATTTCCATCTCAACAAACATATTAAAATGGGTATCATTTATTGAGTGCTTACTATGCATCAAATATTATGTTAGGAAGTTTTTCTACAACACTTATTTAATTCTCTGAACTAAATCAAAACTTAGAGATGTTAAGTGACTTACACAACCAGGAAGGAGTGGAATAAGTCTATCTGACTCCATGATTACTAAGCTATATAATATGGCCAACACAATGCTACCTTAGATAAGGAAGCAGTCGTGAGAGTATTCAGCAAATCAGGATGGCTTTCAAAGCAAATGTAAAATTTTGCCAACGTGTGGCAATCCTCAAAAGCAATAAGCTACTTTTATGTGACTTTGTGAAAGGAACACTGTCTACATGATCCATATAGTCTGGGCACTATGATTTATTTATTGAAATGGTAAAGTAGTTTAATAAGTCCAAATATCTACCTTTAAACATATTCAGAAGGATTTTCTAACTCAGCATTTTATAAGAAAAATGAGATAATTAAGAAGATTAACGACACAAACTTTTCAATCTATTTAACATTTAATTAAAATATAATCGTATAGCACAAACTATAACTAATAAACATTAAAGTCTGGCATTAACTTCCACTTGGATATTGGGAGGTTTACAGGATAGTAAAGAAGAATCTGAAATAGTGTCCTTCGCATCACACTCAGCTAAGGATTTCCGCAATTCTGGAATGCCTTGCACTATTCTGAATGCTTTACGCATATTTGCATATGTATGTTTCACTATAATCCCAGCATGTATGTTATTATTGCAATTGATCAATAAGTAAGCTAAATCTTAGAAAGGTAACTGCCAATGCCACACAGAAAGTGAAAGAATCGAGATTTAACCTAAACAAAGTTCAGAAGGCCATAACCTCCCTTCTCCATGTGGCTACAATTACATGTATTGATCACTAGAAATGATGAGTGTCAAAGCATAAAATTAAAGCACAAATTCCCTGCTACTAAGTGCAAATGAGAAAAAAGAAAATTCACGGTTCTTAAAGAAATTAGAAATCTTGCAGTTTATCCTCTCATCCCAAATGAGATGACTGTCCCCAGCTATTCGCCTACTGACCAATAAGGCAAGACTTTGGGCAAGTGACTGTCACATTCCCATCTAAATATCCCATATTTTCGATTGCATAAATATTGTGCCTCTAAGACATAATATTCTGTTATATTTGATTGTATACAAAGCAGGAGAATTTAGCCAATGGAAATGCCAAATATCTCAATCTTCAATTATGTCATTATTATTAATGTGTAAAATTGCCAAATGCAGCAACAAACCTAAAAACTAACTAAGAATCAGTTCGTCCAGTTGCATAGGTTTTTCAGATGGTCATAACGGGACAAGTATTGTCCTATAAATAACCTACGTGATACCTTTTAAAGAGAAAATGAAAAATTATATCATAATAGTATTTTAAATTTTTTTCTGATCTATTAATAAGTGAGCAATTTACATCTCCTAAACATTCTTAGTATTTGACGACAAAATTAAATTATTTTTGCATCTCTCTTTAATCTGTCTTCTTATACTGGACAATTGATTGGTTTACCTGAATTTTCAATTACATAGTATAATGGCTGTTGAAAATCTGTGACTCTTGGGAGTCTAAAATTATCGGCAGGTATTACTTTTTTTTCAACTCCATAAATATCTCGACTAAAACCATTAAGACTTAAAAATCCAAAAAGTTTGTAAAATCAAAATTTTTTTTCTCTTAGTCATAATTATTGCTTGCTAATCAATATTTGTTTATAGAGGGGTTAGATTAATATTTTCTTGGGTGAGGGAGAAAATAAACAAGGTTATTGGTGACAACAGACTTAGAAAATAATTTTAGAAATTCTTCAACTGGCATATTTCTAAAAAAATATATTTAGCTTATCAATTCAAAGGAAATTATAAAAACAATTTTTAAATTGGGAGCAAAAAAATTAGTGTGGAGAATCAGGAACTAAACTTTACAACCTCTACTTCTATCAAGGAGACAAAAAGTGAGACTATTTTCCTACCACCTAGAAGCTTGTCTTGTACTTGATATAAAATTTCAAGCGAGTTACCTAATCTCCCTATACCTCAGTATTTCCATGTATAATGAGATGATGTTTAGAGCTTTGTCAGCTCTATAGCTCATGATTTCAAGAAATTTCATCGTTTCATGTTTTATTGAATGATAAAGCTGAAAACATTGAATAGAAGTAGGCCTTATAAAAATAAATTATATTTCAGAACATTTTTTATTGAAAATAAATTAAAAATTGAAGAACCAAGATTAATTTGCATTACACATTACTTACACTTAATCTCATAACAATTCTAAACGTCTCAAATTATGTTGCATTATTTCATTTATTTTATGACATTCATTATATGAACCTAAATCCCTTTGTTGTAGAGAACATGAATTCATTTTTCTTTCACTAAAATTTAGAACTATAAAGCCTTACACCAAGGACGTGTGTACAAGCCTGGGTAAGCAAGACAGAGAGGCAGAGACAGAAAGATAGAGACAGACAGGGAGAGAGAAAAGTATGACTAAATAATTTTCATCTCCTATCCTGTAATAAATATTTATAACATATATATTAACCAAGAAAAGGAGAAATAATAAATGGAAAACAATATAGAGTTCAAGTAACATCTGTATATTATGATTCATATTTTTTTGAAACATCAGTGGAAACCAACTGATGTGATACTACTAAACTTTAAGTAACAGAATTAGACTTAGTACTTTAAATACTAAGATTAGAATTGTTTGCTAATAAGTGGTTAACCATTGCTAAACATTTCTGTATTCTTAGACAGGTCTTATTCTTCAGGGTTAAAATATCATACCAGTGTGTGTGTGTGTGTGTGTGTGTGTGTGTGTGTGTGTGTGTGTTGTATGTATCCTAAAATGTAAGTTCCAGGTAGAGATAAAAACAAAAAAACAAAAACAAATTAATTTAGGTGATACAGATTGTAAAACTATATAGCGGCTTTGACAGCATGTAACAATGTGTTATTCTAAAAATTTCAAATAACTCAACAGAAAAAAGCTTTAAGTAATTAAATGGGAACATTTGTAGAAGAATACATTAAATTAATCTAAAAGAAGATAAAGATATTTGTAATACAAGAAAAGGATTGAGAGCAGTAGAATAATGAATATATTTGAACACATACAGAGAATCCTCGAATTATCTTTGATTACACATAAACGATGAGAAAATTAAAAGGTCATTATTTTCAGTTAACAAAATTTAGTTTTCACTATTCCATACCTAGGTCATAGGTATGGAGAATTCCAAAAGAAAAATATTATTTTCCCAAACCCAATCAAGCATGACCCAGAATTTTTAGGAAATCCAGCATGGAGCCCAAGTGCATTTAAAGATATTATTCTATTTAAATTGGATTGTGCTGATGTTTTCTTTCAAACCCATTCAATATTTTTTTTTCAAAGAAATAGTAATCCAAAAAACACCACATCATAAAGAGTATGTATATGAGTTGTACTGTTACAGATGAGGAAGATGTTATCTTTATCATTCTCATTCTAGCCACAAGACACACCTTAACATACTGTCCATCTAAAGAAGAAATTTAAAATAAAAATAATCACACATATCTCAGTCTGAATCACGTGTGAATGTTGACCCCACTGAAGTTCAACTCTTCATAGTGCAAAGCTAGCACATGAAACATTGTATTCACTATGAAATTTCCAGGATCTGAAGGATGAATTAATACTTAAAAATATATGTTTTCATCATCACAGCACTGGCTCTTGCAAAGTAAGCAACTTGAATCAAAGGGTTTAAGGTAAAATACTTACTTGACAACTTTCATCAGTATAAATCTCTATAAAATTTAAAAAAAAAAACTGTACATATCATTTGTTGCTTTAAAAGCATATATGACAAAGTTGTGAATAAAGTTGATTTTGGGACTGCATTGACAAGGACCAGGTTTCGAGTAAATACATGAAGCTGTTTTGTCCAATATGGCAGCACACAATCACGTGTGGCTATTTAAACTTAAACAAATTAAAATCAAATAAAATTAAAAACTCAGCTCCTTTTCTACTCAACTCTTGTACGTTTCATGTGTTCAAGACCACATTTGGTTAGTGGCTAAATTATTGAACAACAAATTTAAAGAACATTTGCATCAATACAATAAGTTCTAGTGGATAACATTGCTACATGTTTCACTGTTTTGTTGCAAGTATGTAAATTTTCTTTTATGTAATAAAGTAGTCTCTAAAAGTATAGAAAAGATTTTGTTCAGTAACATAATCAAACTCTGCATGCAAGCAGAAAATTGATTAGGTACAGAAACTGTTTCCTCCTGGACTCAAAGCTTCATGAAGTCAGGTTATGATACCATATTAACCACTACATGCCCAGCACATAAAAGAGTGCTTAGCACATAGTAGGTGTTCATTGTTTATTTGTTACATTATTTTATTTGTTTATATTGTGAACCATTCCTGTTCAAAGATAGTAAAAATTCATGTATTTAGCACATATAAACTAAAATTCATGATTATTCAAACTAATGTAGACTAAAATTTATGCATGAGAGCTGAAAAAAAAAGCATTCTAAATGCAAATGAAAAGTGTTATCATAAAGTATTTGGTACTCTTTAAAAGAATAAAGTGGCTAACTGGCTTTGGGGACTGCAACATCTCTCTTTGGAATGTGTCAATTACAAAAGCATCTCTAATTAAAACTGACCTTAAAAGATTCTACTTTGCAAGAGTTTCTTAACAATAGTCCTTCTAATTACAATAGATATTTAGAATAAAAATAGTCCATAAGACAGACATCTCTAATTTAGATTAGCCTTTCCAAAAATAGTTTCAATTACTAAAATTTTTCTTTATGAGCTATTTTACTACATCATTTATTCTGTCACTGTTTTAAAGATAAATGGGAAACATAAAGTCATAGTCAATTCCACTTAATAGTCCAAGAAAGCAATCTTTGACCTGTTCTATAAAGGAGTACAATAACAGAAGGAAACAGGAATATGCCAGAGTTTAGTAATGATAGTGCATCGCTCTACAAATTAGGGCTGCCTCATTTAGTGACAGTTGATTTGCATAGTATACATCAAGCACAGCTCTAATTCTGAGAATGCATGTTAAGTAATAAAGTAAGCCTATGACTCCAACAGGTTTGTGTGTGAAGTGAACATTTGGTATTTTAGGTCTTTTTGTTTTGTTTGTTTGTTTGCTTGTTTGTTTGTTTTTGCTTGCCCAGCATCAATTCCCTTTTTCTCTGCTAATAAAATCCTGATTTTGCTTCAGTGCTCCGCTTTGCTCACAGTTTGAACTGTCTTGGCAAAAATACCCAATCATCCCCTGTAAGTGGGGATTTTGTACTCTTACACCAAGCTAAGTGAATCAGAAGCTTTATTCTTGGAATTTGCATCTTTGGCAAAATAATATAGAACCTGAGACCAGATGTGTGTTCTTCCCAGTTAAAATGCCCTAAAAAGACTATAAATTAGCTTCTACACACAGAGACCATACTTTCCCCATTTTTCCTTTCTGACGTTGGTTCTTTATCCTTCCCCCCATATAATTAGTTAGATTATTCTGTTGTACACAAGCAAAAACCCTTATGATGTAATGTCTACCAAAAGACTGCTTAGATAAAATTATAATGAAATGTGCAAAGGTTCTAGGTCTAAACTTTATCACTAGTTCTTTTGTAGAATGTCACCTAAATTACAGTGTAATATATGATCAAATTGAGATTGGTTCAAAATAACAAATAGAGCACACCCACTAGGTCTTCTCTTACAAAGATTCAGCAGAAGTTATTCCTAAACAAAGAAAAGATATTTTTGAAGGATAAATATATTACAACTTAGAATATGAGAAATGGTGCCACCCAGAAACCTAAAATTTTGAGGAATCCTAGACAAGAAAAAAATAGATGAGATTGAATCGATAGAAGAAAAAGAGTAAAGGAAATCATAGACCATTGTAGAATCATAAGCAATTCCAGAAATAATCGAAACTCAGAGTAAAACAACCATAAAGATGCAGAGTCAGTTTTGCAGTGATCAAAGGTTATTAATTGAAGAATCAATTTAGAATGGGTCAATTGAATTCTCAGCAGGCAGAAGAAACCTTTGCCCTGAGGTTAATATCTTTGAAAAGATGCTTCGAAGGCATTACTAGAGAGAACGTTGGGACTACAGAAAATTGTACATAAGTGTACAACAAGTTTAAAAACAATGAAAAACAAAAGAGAGAGAAGTATCTAAGTACAATGCTTTGACGTAGAACACTCAAGAAATGGTCTTAGACCTTCTTAAACCTCGGTTTAGACTTAAGAGGATATTATCATCAAAGACAAGATAGAAAGATATTTCCTGCAGCTAAAAGAAGACACAAATTCTGGGAATAATAGAAAAGTCTAAAATTCCCAGGGAAAATGGATTTCTACAACGGAATCAGAAGTCATCAAAAGTTCATTAACCACAATGAGAAGTAGAATACAGTAAAATATCTCCAAAATTCTGAGATTAACTAATTTTACACCTGAAGTTCAATGCTCAACCAAACTATCACAGATTATTTGATGGCATTAGTAGTAAAGGATGTTAATTGCCCTTTTTAGGAATATGTCCTGGGCTACATTCTTTCTAAACACTTAAAAAAACACATATATTTTTATACAGTCACGGGATTAGTCCAAAGAATAGTAAATACTAAAGGCAGACAGAAAATAGTAAGACCATCTAATCTTATTGTAAATACTCCTGGGTTGGACTATAGCATTGGCAACACTGCTTTTATATAAAAGCTTTTAAAACTTACCCTTGAAAAACTTAAAATAAAACTTCATGGATTCCAAGACAAAGGAAATAGACTTTCAACACATGCATACATATGTGAAGTGAAGCGAGTAGAATATTGTCAGAAATAAAGTAGTATTCAGTAAATATAATGTAAATTGAATTGAGCTAAATTGCCAAAGGAACAGTTCGCAATGAATATAAACAATTCAACCAATTATCAGAGCCCTTTCATAATCAAAAACAACTGCCCAGCTATACCAGTCATTTAAGTAAAACTTAACTAAAACCAGAACACTACATAATGTGACCACATCCATGGGAAATCCCTTCCTATTCCAGAGCCTTTTGATTGTCCATCACACATGTATAACTGAGGCACCGGAGAAAATCACATACAGATTTATTTTACACTCCTCAACATTTAGAAACCCTTTAAAAAGCCATATCTTCCCTTTTGAAGACAATTTCTTCCAAAGATGAGTCATCAGAAAGGGAGGGTATCTTGAATAGTCTCATCCCAGCGTTTATTTGTACACACAAGGCTCATTCCCTGAAATACGTCAATCAATGCCTGTATCACATTGAATCCCCAAGACAGAGCAGGACTGAACAGCTGTACGATGTTGAGAAAGTAACGAATTTCCATTTTAATTTTATTATATGCAATAGTGCCCTCAGCATAGTTCCATAGAACACATCAAAACACTGTCATTGAGCAAAGAAAATTAGATTATTAAAAAATTAAATGTTACATGACTAAAATACCACAGGGGATAATTATGATTAGCTTTCCAGACTAAAATATATCATTTATATGCCATAACTTGGCAATATAATTAATTTAAGTATCTGTATTGAGGAGAGATCAAAAACCTAAACAAAGTCCAAAATATTTGTTCTCTACCTGACAATTCAATCTTTCTCCTGTGCTTGAAACCTTTTTAAAAAAATAGACTTGATTTTTTTCCTCTGCCCAACTTCATTGAAGATATTAGTGTATAAAGGAATCCTCTATATTGATGTAAAGTTAACAGATGACCCAGCTATTAAAAGGATTATTTTGAATCCAGTAAAATTCAAACAACATAATCTTAAATATTGAATCACATCTATATTTTGTGTTCACTTATAAAAATGTCACATATACAAACTTTAACATTATTAACCACTGTTGCTGAAATTTAAAAAAAGAAAGTTAAATTAAAAAAAAAAAAGACTCTGCTGCTAAGATAGAAGACACTTTTAGACTCTTTTTTTTTTTTTTTTTTTCTGAGCAGAACAAATATTTTCCCTGGTCAGGATAGAACAGGCTTTTACTTAAAGAGATGTATTTACTCAAAAGAAAGTAGCCAGCAGTAAAAAGGGGGAAATTGATGTCATTTTCTGTCACTCTGAAACTGAAAGTATTTCAAAGAAATGGGAGGAAGGGAGGGAGAAAAGGAAGGAAGGAAGGAAGGAAGGAAGGAAGGAAGGAAGGAAGGAAGGAAGGAAGGAAGGAAGGAAGGAAGGAAGGAAGGAAGGAAAGGAAGGATAAGAAAGTAACATAAGCGAAAATGGGAAAGATAACTGCAAAGAAGACTTTTCAGATGTGAAACCAGTTGTTAGAGTGTTAGAGTCTGGCGGCTGGGGTGCCCTTATCATTCTCCATAACAGGAAGTAGCCCAGGCTGCTCTGCTCTGGAGAAACTGGGGTTATCCTCAGGTACAGATCTACAGAGAACAGGGGTAGCCGTCAGAAGTTCTTGAGTACACGGTCAGGGGCTATCACATCGGCTTCCCAGACATGTCCCTGTTTTCCCTCAGCTCAATGAGACAGTGATCATGACGCTGAGACAAACATTTTGTTTGGTCAAAGGAGCCTCATTAGACCACTAAAATTAGCCCTGGTCCCGAGAGTAAGAGGTTCTTCTTACATCGTCCCAGAGCTCAAGGTTCTGTGACGAATGTCAGGTGCAGCTTGCCTTTCTGTGCCACAACGCCCGCCAACCAGATGTCTCATCTGTTAAAGAATTCAGTCAGGAAATTGTTTAGTTCCCTCTGGTGAATTTATTGCCGACTTGGACTCACTGAAAGCAACTTGGGTTTCTATTCTCTCTCTGTCTCTCTCTCTCTCTTTTTTTTAACCATTCTCTTTTAATCATGGTTTTCTATTTTGAAGATAACTGTTTATTAAAGAAAATCTAAGTTAAATGAAATTGTCTAATACTGTTATTACTGTCACCCACTCCAAGCACATATATATTTTCAGGTATTTTATTTTCCTAGGGATTTTCGCAAGTTTCACGTCTTCCGTGTTCATACGTGTTATTTTAGGACGTTTTCAGATACGTTCATTGTGGTACAAGTCCTTTTCGAACGGCCATTGGAACATACACATTTATAATTCTTCCTTTATTACTCTTATTAAAATATATTTTTTAAGTATTATCAAATGTGTTTTTTAAACCTTCCTTACTTCTTAAGCCATATTCCTTTTAAGTCTTTAAAATCTTTTTTCTGAATTCTGTGAAAAATTCTTATGTAAAACAAGGGTATCTAATTATGTGAAATCTTATATTTTATTTCAAAAATTCTATCACGGCAGCATGACTTTTCCTACATTTTCCATTACTTTCACTTCACTAAAAAGTTCATCATTACTGGCAAAAATTAACTCCAAAGGGGAAGTTCCCCTCATTGCTTCTAACACAGGAAAGATAAAATCATATTTGTTATTGTGCGAGTCTGCGTGTGTGTAAAAGCATACACAGTTAGTGTTTGGGAACATCAAAATCAGTAGACTGATAATTTATAAAATGGGAAGTAGCCATGGTTTTAAATTTTTATTATTGTTTCTCATGGAGGTATCTGCATTTCTAAATTAGACGAAGAACTCCTAATAGTGAAATTTTAACACAATATAGTTTTAGATATTCTTACACAATAAAAAAATTTAACTGCATTATAAAAAATGTTTTATATTCATTCAAATACATACATAAAGAGGAGACCAAATGACTGTTCTATGATACTATAGATATTATTGATACACTCCACCTGAGTTAAATTTTCTTAGAATTATTGTAGTACAATATTTTTGTAGGAAAGAACCACTCTGGCTATGACCTAAGTTTTATTACACCTTCATTACACCCTCCAAAGTCCTATAACGTGTGTTAATTAGCCATTCATTCATTCATTCATTCATTCATTTATTTAGAGTAATGCAACACTTCCTTTGTGACAGTCCCAACTACATACTAAGATATAAACAATGCCTTACTTTAACTATACTATTATAACTGCCATTATGAGTTTTATATTGATACTGATAAGTTGGTAACTATAAAGTCAGAGTCAGCTCTCGAGAGTGTTAGTGACATGAACAAATATTTATTAGAAATCTGATGCCCACCAAGTTTTTACCAAGGCAGAGGAGGTTTGATCAATGGTGGCAGAAGTGAATAAAACAAAGTCACTTCTCTTAAGTAGCCTCTGTTCATAGGAAAGGAGACAGAGGATCAGCCAAAGTCGTAGAGGGAAATATTATTTCAAACTCTGTGCCAGGCCAGGTTAATGAAGATTTTTGAAAATGGTCAAAAGAACTCTCATGTTTGAAAACAGAATTCTTATGTCTACTTGAGCAGAGGTGGATGTGATTAACATGTTGTACCAAAGAGCATTTCTGATTTAATTGGGAATGCTTTAACAAATGTCTTATCGTCAATTCACATACTAATTGATACTTACAATAACAAGCATGGTCTATGTTCTGCTTTAATAGCTTCATGCTTTGTGCTCATTTTTAAATTCAGAACGTTTGGCATTTGATTATCATTATTCTAACACTCAGAAAAAGAAGAGTGTTCAATTAGTTATTTGCTTAGATGAAGTAATGTAAAACATAATATTTAAGCCACACAACCAAAAGTGATAGATTTTTCCTTCTTTCCATTACTAGAATATCTGTCTATCTCTCTATTTATCTATTGACTGTGTATGTATGCTCCAGAGCATCATAGCTTTAAGAACCTGAATTTATGTAGCTGACCACATTTCAAAATAAGAAATAAAGTTTGAAAGCACATAGGACACATATAAGTTCCAGCAGCTTTTATGCAGCAGCTCCCATATAAAAAAAAAAATCTGAAAATAAACTTGACAAAAAATATGCAGAAACTTTATAATCCATGTAAAACTACTGAGAAACAAACAAACAAAAAAAGACAATGAAATGAAAATAGGAAAACATCTGTGTTCGAATAATGTATCAGGCAGGGTCCTGACAGGAAGCAGAAGGCACATTCAAAGAGGTGATTGAAAGGACGAGGGTCGCCTTAAGCGGGACACATTAGGGAGGCGAATGGGTTTAGCAAGGATGGCAGTCATCACTTCTCACGGGCCTGAAGGACCAAGAGGAGGAAGCGGTTATCGGAAGTTGGATTAAGTAGCAGGAGAGGGAAATGGGAGGTAGTCTTTAATATATGAGTAAGAAAAAACCAGACAGATAACCAAACTTCAGTTTTTCCTTGCTCTTGATGTCCTGCCAGCATTTTTCATTGGCTATACACTTTTGAAAGATTGGGGTCTACCAATTGATGCGGTTCATAAAAGTCAGCCTCCCAGGGCATATAACAGAATGCAGAAGGAGGTAGATTAGATCTGGGGAGGCAAATGAAAACTATAATGCACCAAAAGACTAAATCTTATAAATTACCCACAGACTAATCTGTAAATGAAACACAAAGCCACTGAAGTCCCATGGATTTTCTAACTTGAAAATGATTCTAAAATTAATCTAGAATAATAAGCATATGATATAAACAGCTCGGATAATTCTAAAATAAATGAGTAAGGAGTTATTTGCTCTATAGGATATAAAAGCTACTATGTTTCTACGTAATGAATTTAATTTGATGCTGGTGGAAGAACAGATTGATAAATTTATTTGATAAAATAGTCCAATGACAAATTTAAGAATATAGTAATTGCATTTATATGAATAGAAAAGTAATTTAAAAATAAATATCACTAAGATGACCAGATATAATTATGCAGAAATAACTCTAGTGTTTATCTTATACTTTATTCCAAATGCAGTAGAAATAGATTAAAGATCATAATGTATTAGAAAAATAAAAATTTATAAAAATATGATATATAAAAGAAAAGATACAACATAAGTGAATGATGTGAAAAAACTTGGTCTTGGTAAGAAATTATATCTCATTTAACCCAATCCAACAATTTGCATCTAACATTTTTCTAGATACATTACGTGTCCTCAGTAAACACCTAGTTAATACAAGATTCAAAGTAGGAGCACATAATACCAGAAAATTAATAAAACCAACCAGAAAATATTTAATCTCTTTTAAAAAATATTTCATTAAAACGATTAAAATTTGTGTATGTAGGGTGTAAAATAGGATGTGTATACACACTCTCAAAAAAATAGAAAGTATACTAAAAAGTACTTAAAATGTTACCCTTGGACAATGTGATTTGGGATGATTTCTTTAATATACCTATCTGTTTTGTTATATTATTTTCAGTAAGTATATGTAACCATTAAAATAATTTTTAAAAAGGTCTGAGAAAATATTCTGTCATATATTAATATTTTAATAGTTCTTGTGTTTTGAAAACATTTTAATTGTTCAAAAACACTTTCAAATATTCACACATATGTGAGATTTATTAGTTGAGTTAAAGTAAAATGATAATAGGAGAATCCATTAGACTGGATTCTATGTTTCTTAGTGCAATATTGTAATTTATAAGGAAAATACACATTTGGGTTGTAACAAAGTGAAAGCCCGCTCTCTGAGCTAATCTTACTCCAGCCTGCATTGTTCCCATGGCCTTCAAGCTAATAGCTCCTGCTATAGACATGCTAATCATCAATGAAATTCTGCTTGAGGCTTGAGTGTTTTAAAAGAACAAACCCTGGCAGGAAGTGGCCTCTCCTGAGGATGTTGAGGAAATGTGTACAAAAATAATGATTGGGTAATGCACTAGGAACAAAAAGATTTTGCGATTTCACAGGGTCTTCACTGGTCCCTGCCCATGCGCTGACCTCTGCAGTTGTCCATAACGAGTTGTCCCCTCCATTTTTCCTCCCTAGACTTAAAAGAAGCCCGAACTCTGTACTTTCTTCAGATGGGTTTGAGGAACTGCTAGTGCCCCGTCAATAAAATGTTTCTTACTCCCCATTCCAGCGTTTTGAGTTTCGGCCTTTTGAAGCTTTGGGCGCATGACCTTTTGAACCCTTGAGAGGTCTCAGTCCCAGTTCCTGACTCACAGCTTCCCAAACTCTTAGAGTTTCCTAAGTGTTGAGAGTGACAGAGGTGTATGCTCTTCTGTGAAAGAGGTGGCTTCTTGGACTCCTCATTCGGTGGCTGGTTGCCAGGAGAACGTGACTAGAGGGTTGGAATCTTCTGCCCACTCCCCACCTCTGGAGAGGAGAGAGGGGTTGAATTGATTGCCAAAGGCCAATGATTTAAACAATCATGCTTAAGTAGTGAAGCCTGCACGGAAACCCAAGGGGACGGTTTCAGAGAGCTTCTAGGTTGGTCAGCTTGTGGAAGAGCTGGGGGAGTGGCTCTCCCAGAGGCCATGGAAGCTCTGTGCCCCTTGCCCCCAACCTTGTCCCAAGCATCATTTACATCTGGCTGTTCCTGGGTTATACCCCTTTATAATAAACCAGTACTCTAGTAAATAAAATATTTCTCTGAGTTCTGTGAGCTGCTCCAGAAATTTAATCAAACTAGGGAGGGGGAATCTTTGATTATAGCCTCTCGGTCAGAAATATAGATAACCTGGGCTTGTGATTGGCATCTGAAGTGCGGGAAGGCAGTCTTGTAGGACTGAGCCCTTAACCTGTGGGCTCTGATGCTATGCCCTGGTAAACAGTGTCAGAACTGAGTCGAACTGTAGACATGCAGGTGGTGTCTCCTTATGGTTTTGTGTTGCGTGGGAAGGCCCCTCCCCTGCTCCCTCCACATGCTGAAGTTGGTGATCAGAACACAAAAAGACTTAGTAACAGGGAAGCCTTCACATATAATAAAATTAGGAGGAAAAAAAGAATTATGGAAGAAAATTACAGATGAAAGAAATCTGAGTTGAAATAATATGCATGGCCCCACAACAAAACTTTCATTCATTAACTATTGCTCCACCTACAGCAATTAATTCAGAAGTTTAAAAGACATTCGATGAATGGCAATTTTGCGAAATTTTTGTGGAAAAATGGTTTGTGGTCAGAGAAGGGACTTTTTGATAAGCCTGTTCACGTGGACCGACAAAGCCAGCCACTTCCCTCCAAATCCATACTATACTTGAAGAATATAGGATGGAATATGACATGCAATTTTTATTTGGTCTTCCTACCATCCATCAGCCTTTCTTTTTCTACAAGTGGTTCTGCATTTCCATACAGCCTGTAAAATGCAAGAGTCTGTGCTAAGAAAGAATTTAGGCTAGAACAGATACTATGACTTTCAGATGAGAAACCAAGAATGTAATTTATTTTGATGGAATGGCTGCATTAAACATTCTGCAGTTAAACGCAGATAAAAGTACATAAAAATCCACATTCACACTTTTTAATCTGAAGCTTTCCAGTATGCCTAAATATTTTTATATTTTCAGAGTGCATTAATGTTAGTGTAAGGATAGATATTCACAGCCACAAAAGTTTTCGTCATCAAACGCATCCACATAAACATGTACTAGTTTGCTGGAAAACACATATGAGAATTTGAAAATCTCAAATATCTGAAAATATTCGTGCTATTAGAGAAAAAAAGTTGAAAGTTCTAAAAAAAAAAAAACCCATTTAACCAAAAAAAATTTAATTCAAATTAAAGTACAAAAAAATTAGGAATATTTCCAGGAATCAAAAGTATAAATAGAGTTAGAAGCCTCAGTAGCAAACCAAGGAGCTCATGCTGTCGCTGGTCTGTGGAAGTAAGCAAGGATAGTGTCGTGGTGCGATCAAATCTAAGACCCACCGAGCCAATTGAGATGAACTGTAAGCCTTTATTAGTGGGTCAGCAACTAACTCTCTACCATGCAGGGTTAAAAGAGATCAGCTCCGAACCTCTAGAAGGGATAGCTTAAAAAGCCCCCAAACCCCCTCTAGCAAGCAAGCAGGTTTACAGAAGCAGAGGCTGGCCATTAACATAACTTTACACAGGATAACTACACCCTTAACATTAGCATATCTTTGCACAGAATATCTCCTAGAACTACAACCTGTTTAACAGTAAACAATGGAAGCAGAAGTTGACCATTTGAAAATTTTCCACCCTTAAAATGTAGAAGTTTTAATGCCTGTTCTAGAAAAACAGATGTGGCTACCTCAGGTAGGTGGGAATAAGGATTAAAATCTCCACAAACTATCAATTTCTCTGAATTAACTGGAACATTGAAATTAAAACTTCAGTATGAAATTTCTCATGTATTGATTAAAACATAAACCCTCAGATTCAAAAATTACAAGTTTCAACTTTATATTTTTCTCAAAAATAAAAAAAAATAAGAAAAGAAACAGAAAATCTAAAGCAAACAATCAAAAATAATATTTGACAAGCTTGGATGGTGAGTACATACATGAGTGGTCAGTTTTATTATTTTTTATAAGTGCTTGTAAGCTTGCAAAGCAGAAAACATTGCCCCTAGTTTTTTCCTCGCTAAGCAAAAATGCGAAATTCTTTGGCATCAACTCTAGCTGCTGTTTAGAGTTCAACTACTCTGAGAGTCAAAAGTATTTGTTGCAATGAATACTTAAAACACACACACACACACACACACACACACACACACACACACACACACACATAACTTCCACACAATAAGGAAATTCAACACCCTCTCACCAAACATGTTTCTTTTCCTTTAGGTCATCACCTTCTGTGAGTCTGAGATTTCCTTTATGTGAAATAATGACAATCTCATAGGGTTGTTGTTACGGAGCTGCAGAGATTCAAGTTGAAAAATGTAACAGTGAACACTAATGGCCTGTTCTAAAGTCATTTTACACAGGGGCAAGCCACACACCCCATGCCAACCAGCCCGGTTCTACTGTCGTTTGTGCCGCTGAAGAGCTCTGAGATCTCAGGCAATTTATAAGATTATTTAATTTTGCAAAATATCCCTTTGCTGTCATGTTCAAATGTTTTAGTATTTTTCTGACTGGTTAATATCTCTGCAATTACAACTTACCATAGAAATAGACAATAAATTAGATACTTTGGACTAACTAAAACAATACTTTGCAATGTAAGACTCTTTTGCAGCCCTACTATCAAAGAGGAAGAATGTGGTAAGGTAATTTGACATGCTTCTTACCTAATAATTCCTGTGCTCAAATTTTCTTCACCCTAAAAAGCAGTGTATTTTGGCAAGGTTGGCACAATTAACCTAAAACCTTCATGTTGTTTCAAGTCACCTTTTGTTTTGGGACGCCAAAGCTGTCATTAACTATTGCCTCATGGATAAAGAAAAAAACTTTCGATCTGCATTTTATTAGAATAAATGTTTCATGTGTGTGGTTTATTAAACGTTTGTGGGTCTCTCCAACAGTAACATAGTGGAACAAATATTTTATTGAAGGTCAGAAGAACTCGTTTGGGGGTTCTGACTCGCCACTTAGTAACAGAGAACTTAGTTATGTAATGTTACTTCTAAAACTATAAACTGTTTCTGTTTCGGGAGGGGTTTTAGTTGTCATCCCAAGTACATCCTCACTCCCCTCCTCTCAAAAAAAGAAAGAAAGAAAGAAAGAAAGAAAGAGAGAGAGAGAGAGAGAGAGAGAGAGAGAGAGAGAGAGAGAGAAAGAAAAGAAAAGAAAAGAAAAGAAAAGAAAAGAAAAGAAAAGAAAAGAAAAGAAAAGAAAAGAAAAGAAAAGAAAAGAAAAGAAAGAGTGAGCAATGTAACAATTGTTCTTGTACAGATAATTTGGGAAATGCTGAGTTAAGCAAGGTTTAACAGGGGTGTTTAGTAAGATTCTAGAGCTTACAAAATTATCGTAAACATTATAAACCCCTAATAGGGTTATGGCATGAAGCATTTTTCCCAAACTTGTTTCATTGAGAAACTTTTCTTCTTGCTTAAAGCAGATGATATTGTCATCTGAAAGAGAATCCCTAAACACACAAGATTTAGAAATTACTGTGTAGGGAAAAGCACAGGCTTTGTGGACAGACCTGAGTGTGAAGGCTGCCACTTACTACACTTCATTATTCATTCTTTTTGAGTCCATTTTATTGATTATAAAACAGAAAATAATCTCAACTCCATATTCTTGATGTGAGATTAAAACATAGGTGTGTCAGATAGAATAATTTACAACTCCTCCAAGATGTCCACATTCTAAAGTCATGGGCTTTCTGAAATATTTTTACTAAAATTTCCACACAACAATTTATTCATTTCATTGACATTCACAGACACCACAGAGTTTGCCATTTCTTACATAGACACATATCTTAAAATCATAGGAATGGAAATTATTTACCCTGGGAATCACTGGTAACTTTACAACCACTCAGTCAGCCATGAAAATAATCTCCAATCGATTGCTCAAAGGCCTGAGGTAGTAGCTGAGATCTAAAGAGAAATAAAATGCAGGCCAACAATTTTTAATCAGTCCATCAGGTTGGTTTAAATGGGAACCTATCAGAGAGAAAATAGTATATGTTTGCCTTAGATATCTATGTTATTTTTCTTTCTTTAGAAATCAGAAAAAGTAACGGGAAAAAAATAACAGATAAACAGAATGTTTCAGCTGGAAGGGATTTTAGCGATCATTAGTCTGACCCATCATTCTGTAAGTGAGGGGAAAATGCATAAATTTTAAGTCTCTCCTTCATACAGTAAATCAATGGTAGCACCAGAACTATGTTCAGGAATTAATATTTAAAACTGCATAATGAAAACTAATTATGGAAAGGAAGAGTAAATGACTACAACTATAAAGAATGAAAAAAAAGGAAAGATTTAGGGGACATTTCAGAGCATGCTCCCTGGCATATGCCATCTGTTTGGCTCAACTAAACTCTTATTAAAAGTCTCAAAAAGTAAAAATAAAAATAAAAATACAGAAAAGATTTTTTTCCCCATTGAAATCTGCAGTAAATGATAGAACTCTTTTAATACCATCCACTCAATTCACGACTTCCCAAACTCATGAGTTTTTAAGTCTCCACTTTCGTACTACTAAAAAAGTAATCTTAAAGTTTAAGCCCTTGCTCTTGTGCCAGGGACACTGTGAACTTGAACCTAAAGCTCAGGACTGCCCTCACAAGGGGCATCCTTATCCTCAAATATTTTGGTTTCCCAAAGATTACAGTTGAAGGAAGTGAGGCATGGGGGTGTCAAACCCTGCCTAACGTGTTTTAGATGTGAATCCAGTTTTCCCATAGCTCACACTGCAGCCTCTGACCCTTGTTGTCCACGCCACTACATGTGAATACGCTTTATCAGAATTTCATTTGGCACTGTGCTTTTGTACTTGGTGGTGGTCTCCTTTAAGATGCGATTGAATTTAAAGGTAAAAATTATTGTTTCCTTTTTTAACTCTCCTAGTGTAAAGTCAAGTTTGTTGCCAAACTTGTAGGGGTTATGGCTTAGCCCGGAGGTTTTAGGAACAGATCATCCCTCTTTTCTTTTTTTCCCCATATAAATCTCCACATTTAGAGCAGCAGTTGCACAATTCTTGAAACCAAAGCCACTTTACTAAAGATGATGAGGATAAATGAGAATACACAATACATACAATTGGCTGGTGCAGGTGCATAGATTATAAAGCAATTTGGAACTCACTGATCACAGAAGAATAGATTTTTTGCCTCATCATTTGAATCCTTTTGTCTAACCACGTGGTATCACCCTATTTCCAACTCAGGCTCCTTTTATAGGTCTCCCTTAGAAATTTGTATTATTTTCCTGCTTCTAATTTTCCACTATTGCTGGACCAGGTTCGACCTGACTATTTGCGTAATTTTGTCTTTTTAACTTTAGCTTCTCCAATCTTTTTTGACTCTTTATCTTCCTGCCTTTTCTAGTTTTTCACTTCCAGAAACTCATATGCCTTCTCCAACTTCAGACTCCACAAAATACTTCCTGCTGACCTACTCCTGGATGTTATGTTTCCTTTATCTCTTGTCGAATTACCCAAATGTGTATTTTTTTTCTGAGCTCATAATTATGAGCACTCTTCTTAACACGTATGTGGAAAAGATTATTATTTTCTAAAAATATCATTTTATAGAATAATTTATGACACCTTATTGAAGCATAACTTGTTAAACATATCTTTAAACTCACTGCCTAAATTTTTGCAGGAATACATAGTTTCAGCTCAGTTTCTTTTCATAACTTACAATCACTTAAAGTAGTATTTACTTCCACTTACTCATAGAATAATAGTCAATGGAGCTAGAATTTCTAAAGTCCCTATGAGTGTATAATCTTGCAAGAAACATGCAAGAAAATAGGAATTGTATTCAACCTAGCAATATCCACAAATATCCATGAGAATGAAAACATGTAACTACTGCAGGTTTGGTTCCAGACCAAACAATAAAATAAAATAATTTTATTGTTGCAATATTTATTTTCTTGCAATAAAATAAATATTACAATAAAGCAAGTAATACAAATATTTTGGTTTCTCAAATGCATATTAAAGTTATGTTTATACTATGCTATAGTCTATTATAAAGTGTGCAATAGCATTGTCTGAAAAACAATGTATGTATCTTAACTCAAAGATAATTTAATGCTAAAAATTGCTAACCATTATCTGAGCCTACAGCAAGTCATAATCTTTGCTGATGAAGGGTCTTGCCTGGAGGCCGATGGCTTCTGACTGATCAGGGTGGTAGTGGCTAAAGGTTGGGGTAGCTGTGGCAATCTCCTAAAATAAGACAAAAATTCAGTACAATTGACTTTTCCTTTCTCTATTTCTCTGATGCTGTCTGATAGCATTTTACTCACAGTAGAACTTTCAAAATTGAAGTCAATCCTTTCAAGCTTACTGACTGCTTTATCAACTAAGTTGGTGTAATAGTCTAAATTCTCCGTTACAATTTCAAAAAGCTTCACAGTATCTTCACCAGGGGTAGACATTCAATTCTTCCTTTCACTTCAACTCTCAGAGGCCATGGCAGGGTTAGTAATTGGCCTAACAGGAGGCCCAAGGAGAAGGAGGGAGACTAGTGAAGGCCTGGTACGTTGAGCAGTCAGAGCACACACGTTTGTGCAGTAAGTTTGTACTTAAAAAGCTCAGAAGCACTAGAGAAAAGGATATATTTAAACAATTCATTGCAATAGATTCTGTCTTTTAGTTAAGACCTCTTTCCAATATGCACTTAAGGCTCTTGGCTGCCATTGTCTTGATCTCTGAAATCTCGTGAGTGAAGTTTTTCAACCACAGAATGGGTAAGTGAGCAGCATGAAGTAGGATAAACACTGTGGTATCATCATAACCCTGTGTAATAAGCAGGGCTGAGGGAAGGGAGAGATGACTGCTTTCGGCTAAGAGGCTGGTCATTCATTCATTCATGCATTCATTTAATATGATGCAGAAAACAGGTAAAGCTTAAAAATAAAAGTAAAATTGCTACCAAAGATAGTTGCATTGTTCAGAGGAAAGGACATTTAGCCTAGTCATTGAAGTTATGGAATACTTCCCAAGAAAGTGTCAATTGAACTAAGTATCATGCCGCGGTAGAATCACTGGCTTGCATGTCACACTGTAAATATGCCATTGAAAACACTGTAGATTCACTGCTGTCTTAAAGCCTTTGTCTGGAAATCAATGAAAAATAACAAAAAACGAAAGCAAAGAAATCAGACAGAAATTCTCTGCTTGCTTAAGTAAAGGTTAATGACATTTTAAAAATTATTCTTCAAGAAAAGGACACATTTTTTAACAAATTATATCAAGGATCCATTTATTAAGACATTCCATGTATATAGGTAAGAAAAAAACATTCAGGTAACTCAAAACTCAAACATTATTAAGAAAGTTTTTTAGTTATGCCTAAAACTTTTTATTAAAGTTCATCTTTTTTATTCACTGCTATAGCCACTGGGACGGTGCTTGGCGCCTAGTAGAAACTCAATAACTGTTTATTGATTAAAGCTAAAAATTAATTTGGAGTGTCTTCCAGTAGCTCTCATATCTATGATTCTGAAGATATTAGTGTTTGAAGAAATATTCTTGATAATTTTGCAGTCTTTCTTCTTTCACTCTGTCTTACATTTTTTTTCTTCAAACATTATACCAGTGGGACTAGAAATGATACACTTGAAATCCATCAGTAATCAAACTACAGGTTTCCATAGAAACCAAAACCAAATGCCTTTATTTTTTTCCTCATGCAGAGATACAACAGCAGATTCAAATTTTCTTAAGAGGATAAGTACTCTTTAAATCATCGCATGTCCATTTTATGTGCTGAATGTATAATGAGCATTCTAAATCTCACTAGCTTTTAGCTGTGAACTTGTAGGATTGGAATTTCTGTTTTGTTTTTTAAATATCCAATTTGCTATACTGGTAAGAAAAATTTTATTAATATTATTATCATTACCATTATTCTTGTTGTTATTAAGTTACATGATTATTTAATAATTATATTTGGTTATCTTTATATGCATAATTGATATGTATCAAATTCATCTATTGAGCAAAAAACAAAAGTAAATGAATAAACTAATAATATTTTAAAATTTCATTTTTATGACATTTTTACTTGTGTTACCAAGTAACATATGTGAATACAAAGGAGATTCAAGAATATGTTCATAATACACAACAGTTCCCTATTAAAAATGTTAAAACTTCTCACCAAAACCTTCTAGAATTGGCCTCACTTTTGGTTGTTTTTCATCTATTTATTGTTTCAAACTGAGATCTCCTTTTTGCATCTTCAGAAAATATTTGTGCATAGAAATCAATGCTTCAGAATCTCTAAGAGCACCTGTTTTTTAACAAAAGCTTTCCCCCCTTGAGCAGAGTTAGCCATCAAGTTCCCCAAGATAATTAATTACTGGACACGGGGAACTGAAGAAGACCATGGATGAGTTAAGAAATGGGACCATTTTCAAAACACTTCAGAACTATTTGGCTCTGTTAAGGGATGGTAATGAATCAGAGACACGAATAACCAATTATTAATGATAACATTATCTATAAATAAAAAATAATCTTTATATTTGATTTTTTGCCTATTATTGTTGTGACAGGATTTGTTTTTAAAAGAGAACATGGGAGGTTGATTTGGGAGACTTAAAAAAAAATGGCTTAGGAAGCCAAAGAAACACTTGATTAAAGACGACAAATTTTAACACCATTGCTACATACTTAACTACCAAAAAAGGATAGATTAAATCTAACTTCAACAAATTGAAAACTTGACTGAACAAATATCTAACGACTTCCCAGAACTACCTAAAGATCAATAAGACCTTCCATGACCTGTGCCTCTCTAGGTAACACAGTAATTATGTTTGGTCTTCTCACCCTTCTCTGAATATGCCCTTCACATTTTAGCATCCCACCTTTGTGTAAAATATTTAATTCGTCTGCAAGATCTGATCATGGAATTGTTTAAAGACACACAGTGAACATGAACCTCATCTGGAAAGCCCACTTCTATGATCAGAACTGTTCTCTCTCTCTCTCTCTCTCTCTCTCTCTCTCTCTCTCTCTCTCTCGGTAGTATATGCAACTGTTTAAAAAAATTCTATATAAAAACATTACCCACAACATGCCCTAATGAGCTTTTTTCCTAATGATGCATTGGCCACTAATTTTGATTCTATAAAATTCAACAAAAAATTTTCCCTGAACGGTAAGAAGAGCAGTAAGATACGACAATGTAAAGAAAGCACATGCTCTGCGCAGGTTTGAGTTTTCTCAAGGGTAGGGGACTGTGGGAGATGAAGGCACTGATCGTCCCCTTAGGTATTCAGCAATGGCAAATGGAACCGAAGAAAAGTTCCTCTCCCCGTGTCGGGACGAGGTCTAGGTATGGAGGTAGAGCTCACATATTTGGTCTTAAAGTCACTCCACGATTTCCTAAATCTTCTTAGATCTGATTTCACAATTAATCTGTGCCAACACAGGTGTCTACTTGGGAAATGCTCACCAGTCCAGAGAGGCAATCGTGTGTTAGTATAAAAGAATCATCAGACTCAGGGACCAGATCCATCTCTCCCACCGAGCAGCCTTTTGACCTTAGAAAAATTGGAGAGGGGATGAGCTTGCTAGGCCCTCATAGTTCTAAAAACTATGATTCTCCAATTATTGATGAATCCAATGTGAGAATGATTAGTCATGGGAGGTCAAAGTGGATGATACTTGGGAGTTGGCCTTATGGACTCTCAAACTGCAATACAAGGTTAATCATGTCCTCTTTCTACAGCAATAGCTGATCCTAGCCTAACACAGTAGGAAAATTTCTGTATCTCTTAGGGTCATTTGATTGTATACAACAGAAAAAATAAACTGCCTAAATTAAGCTACAAAATCAAAAGAAATTAATTAGAAGCAAATGTGATCGGGCCATAGACTTGATGAAAGACCTGGGAAATGAAGCTTTTTAAAGGCTAGTAACCAAAGCATAACTTGGGACAGTCAGAAGACAGAGAAAAAGGGAATGTCTCCACATCACAAATGGATAATTCTGCACCAACTACATCCTCTCCTCATTTCTCTCCTCCTGGAAAGAGAGCTTAATTGGCCTGCCTGGGTCACATGCTCACCAGCTCTTGGCCAGGAAAGATCATGGCATCTTGACTGTAATGCTGGACAAGGCCAGTCACAATTAAAGAGGGAGGTCCTTTCCCAAAGGGAAACAGGACACAGAACCAGACAAAAAGGAAATGCATGACGGGTAAGCAAAAACTGCACATCTTCAAAAAAATCTAGAGAAATTTCTGATAATAGGGACTTTCACGGTCTGAGCCTTTGCTCACATTGGCAGCTTCTTGCTGTCAGACCTAACGAAAACAGTAGGAATTATGGCTGTTCTGCAGGTCTTTATCCGAAATGGTAGTTTAGTTGTTTGGACTTGGTAGAAACAGTTGATTCTTTTTACACCCCCTATATCTTTATTTGTCTGTCTTCAACCAAAGAATCTATGAATATATACATCACTTAACAAATGTCTCTAAGAAATTGTAATATGTTTAAAAGGCATGCATTTTCCCCAGGCAATCTCAGTGTTGGTAATTTTTTATCCACAGTTTCACATGGTTAGAATAGGACATGCACAATAGAATGAAGCAGAAATTTATTTCAAAAGAAAAAAAGTTATCACAGTCCCGCTAAGTAGGAAATCCATCATGGAAGTAGCTCTGCTTTCTTGTGACAGAATCCTTTTCTGGAATTAAGGATCTGTTCTGCTGGCAAGCAATATGCCTTGAAGGATGCAGAGCTATTCTGCCAATTCAATGAGAAAAGATTTAGAGGCTGCAAAAGACAATTGTGCAAACTGTGCCCAAACGTATCTACACTCAAATAACTACTTTGCTTTAGTAAGTGGAAATTTGACTATAAGAATGGCTGCATGTAACAAACCAGGTTTGTTTTATTCCCATGGTTTCTCGAGGATCTCATTCCTATGTAATTTTGATTACTTTTTAAAAATGGGACCCAGATGTAGTACGGGATTCAGAATGTTTCAGTAGATGTTTCACGATCTTACCCACTGGTAAACCATGCACCTGCCTGACCCCACTGGGGATGCCGCCCATTGAAGCATCCATCCTACACCTGCCCTTTGTGCATATTGTACTTGATGTTTCCTTTGAAGAATTCCTTTTCACTGAACACTCAAGAAACAAGAAGTCTAGCCTCAGAAAAAGCTGTACTAGAGATCACTATGAAAGAACTACCAAGCACAGGGAGGTTCACCCCCCCCAATAGAATTCTTGTTTTTTTTGTTTGTTTGTTTGTTTTGTTTTGTTTTTTTTGCTATTGTTTGCAGTGAAGACAGAAACGATGAATTGAAAAAAAATGTGACTTAAGTAAGCAGAGGATTTGAAATGTAATTAGCATGAATGAAAATTCTATCTGGAGTTTGAACCTGGTCTGATTTGAAAACTGTATGATGATGAAAGGTGAATAAAACATCTTAAAACTGAGTATTTTGGAGAGCGTGCTTTTACTAGCTCTTGACCTTTGGTATATTATTTAACTGTATCTTAGCCTGGATTTACTTATAAGTACCTGGCTTACCCATCTCAGAGGTCAAGCTGAAATAATGAATGTGAAAATACTATGTAATGATAAGGTAGAGTTAAATGCAATTAGTTCTGCAAAGCAGCCTGATGTAGTGCAAATAGCACAGACATTACAGTTAGGAGACCCTGGTCCAATCTAAGATTCTGTACTTAATAGCCACTTATTTATTTTGGTAGTCTTGGTTGCAAGAACTAGCAATAAATAGTATAGAAATTATTAGCATGGAGTTATAGTCAAACAGACAGAGGTTCAAGTATAGACTCTGCCTCCTCATAATATTTTTTATTAGGCAGATACTTTCTCTTTAAGACTCAGTTTCCTCTCTTAAAAAATAAGAATAATGCTCTCTACCAATGCCATAATTAAATCTCTGACATACCCCCCAAAAGGGGAAGAGACAATCAAAAGTAAAAAGAAGATAAGGCAGTCTCAAATGCAGAAGGAGCTGAGAAAATTTAACAGGTGGGTATAAACTATTCAAAAAGAATAGCAGTGGCTGCCGCAGATTCTTAAAAAAAAAAAAAAAAGTGTTTTAAATACACACGAGAATTTTGCTCAGCACAAAAAAAGAAGCCTCACATCTAGACAAGCTATAAAAGCAACTTTAGAAATTTATCTACACCAAAGACATTTTTCAAAGACATCGAAATGGGTCAAGATATTTTGTCACCATATATTCAGAGAGAAGTAATAATAATAATAATAAAAGTGTGGTTGAGATATTGCTCAGCCTAAGCGACCAGGAAATGCGGATATAAACATGTCGAGGTGGTGTGTTCATAGGATCACACGCCTCTTAGCACAGAAAGTTTCCAGTGGGCATTCCTGGAGGCTCAGGTAACTAGTATGTCCGTTTTTGAGATTAGGTTCGATAGTAGAGCCCAGAGATAGCACAAGTAAAGTAAACTTTCAAAATAAAGCAACAGGCAGCTAAAATGCTATTACTTTATTCAGAACCAATCTGAATAATAGGTTAGATACATATTCATGGGAAATATTTTATCTTAACTTGTTAATTTTTTTCTGAGAAGAATTGAGAACATCTGAAGTAAATTATGAATAATCCAGCTCTACATTCAAATGTAAAATATGTGTAATTAAGAAAATAAAGCTAGATCTTATATCAACGATGGTGGTGATAATATAGTGAGGTTATTGTAAAGATACAAATGACTCAAGTGCCCAGGTTTGGTCCAACATCCATGTGTCACGAAAACCAGAGCATATTTCATGAAGAATCCAGGGCAGTCTAGGCCTTTTGGGCACAAAGATGTAGATTTTCACGCCATGTCTACCATTGGAGTGGTTCAATTACCTCCATGTATCTGCTTCTTTCTAACCTGTCACCAAGTGTCTTCTAATGATTTTCTCCTTTTCACGTCCTGACTTCTGTTTGACCCATAACTTTGTCTTCCCCACGATTTCAAATTGCCAGTAGCCCACAAGGCTCTGCCATATCTCATGGCCTTCTTTCTCTCATCTTCAACTTTCATGCTCACTCAATATCTTTAAGGTCTCCATGCTGACTGCACAAGATTTTTGCGATCATTTGATGAGATAATTTATGCGAATGAACTTTGAAATCTCCAAAGTAATATATGTGATATAAATATGCATACACTTAATTTTTAAGTCATTTAGTTCTGTGTATTACTCTGAATAACTTATGGTCAATTTTCAAGAATAAAGCACTTGTAAAGATTCTCTCAAACACATCAAGAGTCTGAGTTAGAATGTCTTAATTTAAATCAGTTGAGACAAAAATTTCTGTGGTTGTCTTCAGTACAGATTGAACCACATTTAGCGGCCCAGTCTGGTCTGGTATGTAGGAGTAGAATACCACATAATGCCTTTGCATGAAAGGATTAAAATCTTGTCTTGAAAATATTTTCCATGGGTTTAATAATCATTTATTAACTATTCTTTTCCAGGAAGACATGAAATAAGGCCCTAGCCTCAAGATTTGACCACTTTGTAAGGTGGAAAAATGCAGTTTAGAATGCTTTAGAATGTAAGAAAAAACTATTCTTTTTTGTTAGAGTTCAGCCAAGGGTACAGTCCCCACATAAGACTGCCTTCACTTCTGACACCAGTTGCAAATTTAAGGGATTCTCAAAGTCACCCTCATGTTTGATAATTTTCTGGAAGCATTCACAGAACTCACTGAAAGCTTATACTCATGGTTATGACATCACAGAGAAAGGATGAAAATTAAAATCATCTAAGGAAAGAAGGACATACAGCAGAGTTTGGTAGGTATCAACCCTAGAGCTTTGTTGTCCTCTCCATGAGTCCTAGACACAGTACTTTCTCAGCATCAATGCGTGACAATTTGCATGAACTATTACCAGCCAGAGAAGCTCACCTAGGACTTTGGTGTTCAGAGATTTTTACTAGGGTTTGACCACATACTGTCTATGTGGTTGATCTCTAGTTTCCAAGCTCTCCCAGAGAGCAGGCAGATACCTTTAGTCTCAAGTTACTTCTAGAGGCAAAACTAATACCATGTTACCCAATTCCCCTATCAAAAACTGCATCACTGGGCGGCCAGTGGTCAAAGCCACTGGGCGAACAAAGACATCCATATCAGGCAGGAAATTGTAAGGACATAGAGGCTGCCTTTCAATATCAGGGGGAGGGCCGAAGCCAGGTCTCTCCTTGGGTAAAATTAATTCTTCACTACAAAGTAACCAAGTGCAGTAAGTGGGATTTAACTCAATCAGAGTTCTAACAAGATGACCCTCATGGAGGTTAAGAACCAATGGTGGCTAGGGCAGAATCACATAGGATTGTTATGAGGTACACAGAGTTGTACAAATACGACCCAAGATAACCTAAGAAAGCCAGACAAGGGAGGTCTTTCTGTTTGCAGCTTGTGTTCCAATTTTTTTGTTTAGATAGTTTTATTGAGGTATTATTTACATAACTTAAAATTCACCCTTTTTAATTGTACAACTCAATAATCTTTATTAAACTTTCAAAGCTGTGAAACCATGACTGCGATCCAATTTTAGGATATTTCTATTACCCAGGAAGATTCCCTGTGCCAATTTGTAATCAACATTTATTCTTACTCTCAATTCCAGGAAATCCCTGATTTGCTTTCCGTCTTCACAAATTTGACTTTACAGGGGGTTATAAATAGAATTATATAATATGTAGTCTTTTGCATTAAACTTCTTAGCATAATATTTGAGATTCCCTCATGCAGCAGCACGAATCATTGATTTATTCTTTTTTATTGCTGCATTGTATTCCATTGTATGGATATACCACTATTTTTTTATTCATTCATTAGTTGATGGCCCTTTGGATTGTTTTCTGTTCTTGCAATTATGAACAAGTCTGTATGTGGATATGTTTACATTTTTCTTGGGTAGATATCTAGGTGTATCTAGGTGCCAACTTTTATGGTAATATTTAACTTTTTAAGAAACTAGTAAGCTGTTTTCCAAAATGGTGGTATCATTTTACAGTCCCTCCAACCAAGTATGAGGGTTCCAGTTTCCACACATTCTTGCCAGCATTTGTTATTGTCTGCCTTTTTTTATTACAGTCATTTTAGTGAATAAGAAGTGACTTATTTATTTATTTTTAAATAGTCACATCTGTAATGGTAAAGGGCTAGTATTACTAAGGTGTGTATCCAAGAATATAACTAGTTCAGTACGAGGAACTTTGCCCCTGCCTCTCCCTAGAGGAAAGATCTTGCTAGGCTTATCGTTCTCATCTGAAACTTTCGCATCCTTGACCAGAGAGGCAACTGTGTGTTTGTATCATATCCTTGACCCGTTATTTTCAATTATCCTGAAGAATACCAAATGTATTGTTATGGCTCTTCGGATGACTGTCGCATTCATTTCTCTTTCTGTTGGTAAGTATAATGTTATTTCTCAGCAAAATTGCCTGTATTTACTAAGAGAGGCTGTAACAAAAGTGGAGTGAGTGAAATTCACGCAGGAGTGATGGCAAGGTGGACGACAGTGAGAAGCATACACCACGTTTAGATAAACGATCAAAAGACTCCATAGTATAATGCAGAACAACACTGTAAACACGTAAACGATTTCGTTGGGTTGTCGGTCTACGGATTAAACTCACGTTTATAATAGCAACATTTCAGACGTGACTACCTTCTACTTACAAACACCACCATAGACGATAAACAGGAAAGTGGGAAATAAGAAACATATGGAAAGAAGAAAAATAATAATACAAAAGAGGAAAGTAGAGAGGAGGTAAAGAGGATTATAATGTATGGTTTAAAAATATCGTTGACAGGTACTTAAATATTTGATTTTGTACAATTTATGATGCAAAGCACTAAAGGCTGGCGAGTCCTGGTGGTGAGGGGAGAGGGTTGCAGAATGGAATGGGGGAGCCGTAGGCAGCTGCAGCTCAGGAGCTCCTGGGCCTTGGCTGCATTCGTCCCCCAGCGTGATGATGTTGCCTTGGCGATGCTGAATATAGAGTAAGAACCTAGAGGGCCAACTATTTGTAAACATTACCTGAATTCAGTGGTTTTCGACTACATGCTATTTATTCCCTGGGGTATATTTGGCAATGTCTGGAGGCAAAAGACCGGGCATGCTGCTAAATACATCCTGCAAGCCACAGGATAGCCCCCTACATCAGAGAATTATCCACTCCAAAGCCAGTAGTTCTGAAGTTGAGAAATCCTGCCTTAAGTGGAAGCACACAGATTATTTGTATAAATTCTAGCTGACTAGCAATGTGTGCCCCACAATCAATGTGTTGCGCAAAGAATTGACCTTCTGAAGAAATTGCTGGCAGTTTCACGAGCAGCTGCATACATTTGGGATCCCTCGGCCAAAGAAAGGTATATTATGATATGATGCATGTGTTCCTTTTCTGCATGGTCACATTGCTTTCAGAACATTTTTAGCCCTGGGGAGTTAAATCATAAACATTATCTAATCTTATGATGGATGGGGAAATGTGAATGTTTGTATATGTGTGGGTGATCTCTCCTAGCCAACATGCAGCACACCTAAAGCACTAACCTATCTTAAAAATTGAAATCCATTGGTAGTCTGAGAGATATTTCAGATAAACATTTCTAAGTCCTTTCTTCTTGCCTTTTCAGTAAAATTGTTTTAATAAAAACAGCGTTGAGTTTTACCTCTCATATCTCCTGTCACAACTTCTTTCAAACTTAAAAAAAAAAAAACATAATAATATATCTTAAAAGCCAGGTGGCAGGAAGGAAGAGAAAAAGAAAATAAAAGATGCTAAAAACATATACTGGGAAAACAATCTCTACAAATGTCCCTAAATAGACTCTAAAAATTGACTGGATTTGGAATAATTCTATTGCACTGTATTTTGTAACACAATTTTATGATCATTGTAAACTTCCCTGAATTATTTTCTGTTTTGCTTATCTCATCTTGCACAACAGAGAAAAGGCCCTCTGTCCATTATGTAAATTAACTATTATGCCTCTTAGACTCATAGTTCATCAAGCTTCGTGTGGTAATAAACGCATTCAACACATTCTGTCACGGTAGCTTCATTTTTAACCAGTTTTTTCACTGGAAACTTCTGGGAAATGGTAGAAAACATACATCAGATTTGTCTCTTTCTTGAGAGACAAGGAAAAGGAGGTTGGATGTTCGTCCTCCAGTTCTTGTCAACCGTTGTGTGAGTGCTGCTTGGAGCATCGTCTCCCAGCCATTCCAGCCCTCCCTGCAAGCAGAGTAGGGTGCTTGTAGCAGAACCCCACCTACAGCGACTGGAAAGTGAGTGCGTAGGAGATTAGGACCAGGGAGAGCGAGCATCTGCTAAATAATTGACCCCAATATGTCGATGCGAAGAGAAACTGTGGAGAGAGGGTAAAGGCAGTCACAATTTTTTTTTTCCAATTTGTTTTTAGGGAGTCAGTTATACTTCCTCCTCCTAAACGATGGGTAAATATTGCATTACTTTCAGTAAAGTTATGAAGCACGTCATGAAGTAAAAACAGCTGTAACATAATTCCCCCTAATTAATCAAGAGATATAAAGTTAGGAGAGGTGGGAGGCAGTAAAATTGCACTTTCCTCAACTCGTTTACCATGGTGTAAGGAAAGGATGATTTATGAAAACAACATGTATATGTTTTTCTTACATTTACTCTTTCTTTTTTGAAAAAAAAAAGAAATGGATGAATGGGCGGACAGTAGTTTTACATTTCTCTCATCATTGCTCCCAACACTGCTACGTTGAATTCTTCTGTCTCGTCCCTTCGCTACATTTTGAGAAGATTCTAGAACTCTGACCACTTTAATTATTAAAGTTCATTCTAATTTAAAGCTCCAATCCAAAACTCAGTTTAAATCTCAGCTCTCCCTTTCCTACTCCACGTCTATTTTTGAGAATAGACTTAGGTTGTAACCTTAGTTGCTTGGAGTGATGGAATCTCTATGTCTCGTCCTCGCGGAGGTACAGGAACTGCACAGATCCTGTTCTGTACCCCTCCCAAGATCACGGAGAATTGAGACAGACTGTGTGGGGAACCGGTTGTCCTCATCTTCTTCCCATAGTACAATGCAGTCCCTTCTCACACTGTGTTTACAGGCCACTGGAAGAAGCCATCCACATGAAAAACTTCAAGGCCTTAAATGGGCACAGTCTCTGTGTTTGCCTATGTCCCTAAACTCCGGGGAAACACTGACCGGCTCATCCAAGAACTTTCATACTCCTTTATATCCGAGAGAAATACCGAGGTGGTTGTGTAGATTCTGTGAATCAACACATATCCAGCCTTGGATTGAGATGCTCGGCTTCCTTTATTGTCAGCACCTCTTATGTCTATTACTGATTTCCTTGGAACTCCTCTCACTTCCTTGGAAAGGAGAAAGTCATTGTAAATACTATTTCTCAATGTTTCTAATAATGACTGATGTAGACATCCCTCCCTGGCGCCCTCTCTGTAGAGTCTAAGGGTGGGGACATTGATTATATTTAGACCATCTCCACAGCCTCTGGCTAAGCTGGAGGAGAAGGTTTGTCCTCAATATTTGTCTCTTTGGAATCTAGAGCAGAGCTTCTCAATTTATGATGGGCATACATATCACTTGGGAATGTTGTTAAAATACAGACCTTATCAATTAAATCTGGGCTGAAGCCTCAGAGTCTGCATCTCTAACAAGCTCCCAGGTGTTGCTGATGCTATCGATTCACAGATCATGCTTTGAAAAGCAAGGATATGTAGTCCTTTTTGACCACAGCTGTGTGTGCTCTAGTTATGAATTCCAAGAAAATAAGGAAGAGGGAGGTGGATAAGCAAGGAAGGATAGGGCACTTCTGTATCTATTCGAAATCCTTTGGTATGATTGGGAAGTGTTTGCTTTTACTTTTATTAATTTTTTTTTAAAGTTTACGCAATACAAAAGCATAAAAATGCTTTTAATCCATTTCCCTTTTGCTCCGAGAACACTCACCAGTGGCACTTGTGGCTGCAGTTTACCCCGAGATAACGCGCGGATTACAGTCCTAACCTTGCCCCAAGGTTGGCCACAAAATATCTCACTTTTATTATTATTTTTTCATCACTCTAGTACAAGGATAGTCTTTAGAAACAAATGACATCACTCTGTTTACAGAGTTCTGGTTTTAGTAGTGGTATTTCCATTTATAAAATATAGTAATTCTTGATCGCTGAAAATATCAAATCCTAGAAAATGGACCATTCCTACACGCGATGTTAACATCGTTCTCGAACAGTCGTTAGCCGAAGACTCATTTGATGAATCCGATTTATGTACATGTTTCTGTTACATTAGCATTAGAGACAAGTCCTGTTTAGAAATAACGCCAAGAAGAGTTTTTATATTTTATTTTCATATCGAAAACCAGTTGGATTTTCTTAAGCCTCAAAGAGCCCGTTTCTGTAAACTTAAATTAATTTGGGCAGTGAGCCGCACTTCTTTATTCTGAATAGAAAATGTGTTAAAAGAACTACTGTACTTACTGAAGGAACTTTGAGAAATCTTTTGCTCTTTCCTTTAATGTGGAGTCTTCAATTTTTTTTTTTTTTTAATACAAGTGAAGAGACAGCCTTCTGCTGCGTGCTGAGAAGTTCGTGCCTTTCTCACTTAAGATAGAGCTCTCACTCTCTCTCTCTCTCTTTTAATGAATATCTGTTAAACAACAGAATACATAAAATGCATTCGTGAGACTTTGGGGGTAGTAGTACCCTATGACCACATCAAACTACTTTTGGATTCCTATTTGTTAAAGACAGAAAAAGTACAGTCAGCCCACATGCCTTTAGAATATTACATCAAAACATGAAAACTCCCTTGGTTCCTCTGCCAAATAAAGACATTAAATATTAGAAAAACTTCCCTACTGGGATATTTAACCTAGAAAATTACAACAATGCCCCAGCTCTTCTCTGAGCGTTTTAATCTGTATTCCTGATGCCTCATAGTCTTTGTGCTTCTCCCTACATTAATCTAGCAGGATGTTCATTCCTCCTCCTTTCTAATGTGCAATTCCTTAACGCAAGTCTTTTTTATTTGTTCTTTATGCTTTCCTTTTCCTTCCTCCAGATCTGCTATCTTAAATGTGCTGCTGAGGTTAAATAAGGATTCATGCTTACAGACTTTAGCCCTATTTCTTACCAAGTTCTGATTCAGGTTGGCCCTAGGTTCCCTGTACACTCAGCGCCATCTCTGGTCGCGAGCTGGAACTGCAAGTCAGAAATTCCAATGTGGTCTGGCCTGTATTTTTACCTCTGAATCTGCTGAAGAATCTGACAGTGGTTTGCTGCCACACTCTCTAATCTCTGACTAGCCAGTGCCAAACGCATGCGTTTATAACCTTCCCATACCACCACCCTCCTGCTAAAAAAATTGGAAAGTTTTAAATGACAACTGCTTAATGTGTTTAGGGGAGCTCTGCATAAAGCACAAGGTGTAGAATGAAATATATTTGTTTTTTTTAAACATCTTCAATTATTCGGATGGTTTAGACACATTCATTTTGGGGGGCTATTTGCCTCAGGTTTTTCTTTAATTTTGTGTTTCAGACTCATTTTCTGTATTTGTGCATTTTAATTTTATCTGACATCATGTTCAGTCTTTTATCCACTGCTTTTCCCCATCTTTCTATTTTTTCTTTCCCTACTCTTTTCTTTTTCTTTTTTGTCTTCTTAGATGAAAACCATGGCTAAACATTTAAAATATAGGCACTGCATTTCACTGTAGTTAGATCAAGCGCAAATCAAATTGCACTTGTAAATAATAGTTTATATGTGAATAAAATGTTATCTTTTTTCATTTTATCAAAATATTTCTGGAAAACTAGGACATTTTGTGTTTAAGTTATAAAGAATTCCACCTGTTCTTTTTGTTATAATTATTTCTTTCATGGTTCTGTATCCTCTAGAAGGAAAGAATAAACTCTATGATTATAAAAAAGTGAAGTATTACTCTCTTATTTTGCTCAAAAAGGAAGTTACCGCAAGGTGCTGCAAAAATAAAGAAGCATAATATACTTCTTTTCATAATATGACAAAGAGACTAGGAGAGTATTTAGAATTTAAAAATGATTAAATACATTAAATGACTGACAACTGCTGTGTAGTTGTGTAAAAAGAATGCCTTTAAAATGAGTGTGCCACAGTGGAAACATGCAAAAATTAAATCTGTCTCTAGAGTTTTGTTGACTCTGAATCTGATTTACCTTTATGACTCTAGAGCGAAGCCATGTCCACTTCAGTCCAAGTCACTCAAGGACCATTTTCACATCCTGTCATTCCAGCAGAGAGCACACTGTATTATTATTCAAGATGCACTCTTGATGGTGACCTGCTTATTAGCCATAGGACTGTCTTTATTTAGGTGTAATAGTTTAAGCTTCTACTCTGAAGTCTGGTAACAGTAGTTCTTCCTATATAGTAAAACTTTCCATGTAAAAGCCAACGTACCATTTCAGGAATGCGAAAGGTGAGACAACAATAATATTTTTTCCTCATACTGAATCTCTTCTATGAAGAGAAATGCCGCCATATATGAATTCTTTGAATTTAAAACATAGGCTCTGTTTGCAACCTGTCTCCAAGCACAGGTGACCCCTTTGTAAAAACAGACCTAGGCACAAACAGCAGGCAACGTTTGATTCATGTGACAAACTTTTAAGCACTTATTTTTCTCCAGGCACTGTGCTGCACACTGACAGATAAATTTCGACATGCAAGGGGCTCCTGCAGAAGATCACACAGGACTATAAATGCTCCAACATTACATGTATACAGACATGCATGTAAAATGTGTATGCTTACAAATATATGTTACCATATAACAAAATGGTATCTGAAAATTATTATGCAAATTTTGAAATCATACTGTTCAGAGGAAACACCCACTACACCTTGATATATTATACACTGACATCTTATAGTTGACTCATGCAAGAACCTGCTTTCTCAAGTTTCTAATGATTTTATGTGGCCTCATGTAAGCACAGTGGGATATTTGTCAGAGAGTCACAAAGATGTAACACATAATAGCTCCTTTTTCCGATTCTGTGATTATAAATCGCTTTTCTTGAGATCTATACCTTCAGGGTCCTACTGCATAGAATATCTTGATTTCCAAGCTGAAATATTATTATTCAGTGTAATGAATTTTGATTTTTTTCTATTAAAAAATGAATTTTAACTGAGTACTTTAGGGCTTCATGTAAAGAAATATGTCTTCTGAAAAATTTTACCCTCGTTTCAGGTAGTAAAAGAAGATGTTTTTGGATTAACAGACATTGTAAAATCTCTCAATCCGTACTGCAACACAGTTTATCTTTTCATGTTATTATTTTGACTGCAAAAAGAAGTTAGTTAATTTGTCATAGCTATGGGATTTAATTTTTATAGGTATAAAATGCAAAGTAAGATCTATGTTAACATCAATTGATATATAAATATTCCAAATAGTTAATAGAAAATAAGTAATTTCTAAATTACCATAATGCAGGGGATAGAGATAATGTCTACATCAACACTTTTGAAAAGCTTAAGAGTTTAATTTTTATACTTTCTTAATTTTCATGGTTTTTTTTCAGAAAATAATTTTTATCTAGAGAACGACTGATTATCCAGATAATCTATCAGGAATGTAGTCTGTCATCATTTCGAGAGTTTGTTTATTACTCCTATGATATAACTGTATTTGAGCTTATGAGGTCAAAGTTCTGGCACCTAAATGTGCATTGATAACTTGAGCTAGAAAATAATTAAATCGATGGCATAGATTTGAAATTAAAACATACGAGGTCACTATAAAAATGTATTAAAAACAAAAAGAAGTTGTCGATATGTTTTCATAGCAGATGATGATGATGATGATGATGATGATGATGATGATAGAAGATCTATTTCTTGATACCAGGCTATGTTTCCAGGAAATAAGACATTTGAAAGAGCATTCTCTCTACTTCAATAATCAATGGATAAAACAAAAAATTATCAGACGTCTTGATTTACAAATTTATCTTTTGGTATTAAATTAAAAAAAAAAAAACTTAGAACCTGTGGAGTGACCTACGTCTCTATAGCTCCACTCTTAGAATTTGGCAGGAGGTAAATGCCTGATACCTGTCTAGTGAGTAAGTCAGGTTGAAAATACCACTACTGAGCTACAAAACCCAAGAGAATACTGAAGAACAAGAAGAGGGAGAGAGAAGGCTAGCCCCACCAGATATTAAAATACTTCAATCTATAAAGCCTCTGTTCAAAACAACATAGGCCTGGGTTCATTGTTCAGACAGAACAATGGAAAAAGATAAATACTCTGAAAGACTTACACAAGTAATGTATAATAAAAGAACCACTGTAAATTTGTAGATACTGGTTGTTTTTTCGTTTGTTAATTTGTTTGTTTTTAATTAGCGATGTTGGGATAACTGGATAGCCATTTGTTTAAATAGCAAAATTGGACCCATTACTTAAACCATGCAATAGGATAAGCTTCAAGTGGATCAGAGATTTAAACCAAAAGTGAAATCACTCAAATACTGAAAAAATAAATTGGATGAATTACTCTATAACCTGAAATAAGAAGAGCTTACCCAACTGATACTCAAAATTCACAGGCAAAAGGAGAAAAGAAATGAAATTTAAAAATCTGATTACATAAAAATTGTTTTGAATGCTTAAAAACACTATAAGCAAGTAATAAGATACATAACTTATTTTCAACTTAAACCACAGAGATAATTTAACATTTCTAGTATGCCAAGTACTTCTGAAGGAGAAATCAGCCAATGGCCCTATAAAGATAGGTTATAGAAATTATTAGCCAACTACAGAAATAAAAAATGAAAATGGTTTTGACCATGTGAATAGCTATCCAACCCTTGCTCATAATGAGAGAATATGTAAATTAAAACTACACCAAAGGAGTGTTTTCCACTTATTACTTTGGTACAAAATTAGAATGCATACTGTGTTAGCAAAACTGTGGGAAAAGAAGCACTTTCATATATCTTTAGAGAGTAGGTAGCATGGAGCAATTGCTGTGAAAAATAATTTGAAAATATCTAGCAAAATTACATAGACTTCATCTTTTGACCCAGCGATCTCACTTGCTTGAATCTAACTCACAGACATACTAGCAAAAATAAAAGGCTTCTGTATGAAACTATGTATTGCAGAAATATTTATTGGAGCAATTTAAATGTATATCAGTGGAGGGGCTAGTTGAATTACATGATACAGCCACACAGTAAATTACTAGGCAGCTGTAAAAACAAATGAGAAATATCTCTATACACTATTAGAGATTGATCTCACAGAAATATTTTTCAGGGGAAAAAAACAAAATGAAAAAGAGTCACTACGGTATGCTGACAATTTTTCTTCTTTTAAAAGAACTAATGCAATTATTATGTGGCTATATATACTTAATATTAAAAAAATAAGAAGAAATAAGCATTAAAAAAGATACCTGTATGAGTAGAGGAGGAATGAGAAGCAAGGAAATAGAGATGGACTCTAGACTTCTTGAAATTGTGAAAGTATTTTGTGTAATTAAAAAATAAATTATTTAGTTTTTAAAATTGTCAATGTATCTTAAGAAATCTTAAGAAAAAGAAACAAATGAATTATATATGTATTTGGTGATGATATATCTACACAGAGAGCTATGCTAATTGACTTTAAAGCACATTAGAGATTTATTATCAATATGAATACCTTTAGGGCAAGAAGAAACAATCATTAAAAAACTAAATTGAGCTATGTTTGGAAATCATATTGTTGGTGGTAGTGTGACATTGTAATTCTGAAACCATTGTATCTATTATGTGGAAAATTAAATAACTGTGTTATTCTGTTATAGCCAGTATCCTTTAGAACCAGGTTATTCTCATTATAGAAGTAAAAAGAAACATAAATAAGGTGGAAAATCTAAGTAAAATCCCCACAGTCATGAATTTTAATTGGAAATATAAATATAAAACATGCTATTTCCTGTCTTTCATTAAAAAAAAAAAAACAATAAAATAGCTCCTTGGAAAAATGGCTGATTTCAGGAAATAAAGCTGAGCCTGAAACATTTTGTTATGGTAGATAGTAAAGAAAAGAAAAGACTTTGAGAGTCATCAAAAGGACACAGCACTCCACATAAAGAATCTCCCATTGACCAAAAAGGAGACGATTTGAAAATTAACAAGAAAAAGAACTAATATGGATAGAAAACCATGACATATGTGTCAGTCATTGGTTCCTAAAAATTCTAAATAAAATTTCTTAAATTGTGTGTCAATTGCTATTTTGAAAACTGGTAAACAAATAAAAACTGGTATATAAAGGTAAATAAGCTCTATCACTGATAGCCGAGTAGTAGGTGAAGAGATGTTTTTATTTATCAAAGTAATCTAGATGTTAAATGAAGAAGGAATGGTATAAAGTTGTAATACCACCATTTGGGACCCCAAATAAAATTATGAATCAAGATTGTAAATGGTTCCTTGCACAATGAAAACAAAAGTAAGCAGTCAGTATGTGCTCCTGACAGAAAAACAAAACCCCGAAGTAGTCTTGTCAAAGAAATGAAACCTGAAAATAATACAGTTTCTAGATCCAACTATCCATACAGACAAAAAAAAAAAAAAAAAGAGAGAGAGAGAGACCAGAGGAACATTGAAGTATAGCACAGGACAGGGATGTAATCAGAAACGTTTTGATAGTTAGAAATCCCCCTGGATAAATAACCTAACTTTTTCCACAAACAAGTTTCAAGGAGAGAAAACCATTGATAATAGACAGAAACCATCTGCATTAATTGGACCTTATTTCATTCAGATTCAAATAGCAAACTTTTAAAAATTAGAAAATTTCTAAAAATGGTAACAGTGAGACAGTTGGAAATCAAGCATTTACTGGATATTATGGCAAAGAACTGGTAGTGAGGAATTGCTCATTATTTTAGAGAATTAAGGAATTGGTAATTATTTTAGAGACTGTTATTGTGATTTGGTTAAAAAGAGTTATCTTAAAGGGCTGCATACTGGAATATTTACAGAAGAAATAGTATGATGAATGGGATTGGTTCGAAATTATACAGGAGGGAATGGGAATATCTGAGAAATATTAACCATTGGGTTAATATTGAGAGATGAGAAATGGTTATAGGGGACGTCATTATACTGTTTGGTCTACTTTTATATATGTTTGCAATTCTCCATTAAAAAAAAAAAGTTAGAACAAGATGTCTGGTGATCTTGAAGGACAAACAGAACTTAAATTAGAGGTTGAGGGAAAGGTTTCAGGGAGTAGTGGAGGTGTGGAGCTGTAAGCAGACACACGTCAGGAAACAGAATTCATTTGTACCGTTGCTGCTTAGAGTTTAAAGGGCAGAGGGACACAGGGCCAGAATGTCAGGCAGAGGTCAGATCTTGGAGGATTTTGTACCCTATGAAGAAAAGCTGTACTTTCTCGTGAGGGGTGTGAGAAAACCATCAACATTTTTTAAGTGGGAGAAAAACGTCACTGGAATCGGATTTGAGAGCCAGATAGTGACTGTGAGGAGAATGGATTAAAGCGAGGACAGACAGCCGCAGAGCAGGCTGTTATAGTAATTCAAGGGGAAAAAGAGCTTTTAATGGAAATAAAATTGACAAGGTTTAGTGACTGGATATAAGAGATCAGAAATAAAGGAAAGGTCTAGGTTGACCCCCAGATATTTGGTTTCATTCTCCGTATGGACAGAGATATAATTAAATTAAACTATAATAATTTTTTTTCAGGGATTCGGAGACTCTCGATGTATCCTGAGCTAATGAGATGCTTGGGTATCATAAAACAAGGGCTACAAATCACAGCGGAGAGGTAATTCCGACACCAGTGCCCACTTTTGTGAAAATCAACAGTCACAGAACACAGTTCTTTGGATCATGCAAATGATTCTCTACGTGATGGTAAATAGACATTTAAGTGTTCTGAGCCACAGCCTTGCAATCTTGAAAGTACAGATAAGAATATTTGCTTTACAGTCATTTAGTAAAGACATACAAAAATTTTAACTTCTTCTGGATTAAAAAAAAAATGACATTTCCAACTGATGGATGCTCCATAGTTGTCATTTAAATGCAAAGTGAACTTCATCAACTTACTACAATTTTCTATCTTACTCTATATTTAAGGTCATGTTTTCAATTACTGTCTTCCTGTCTGTGCCTTTGGGTTGAGTATAAAAGTATGTTTTAAATATTAAAATTATGATTCTGAAAGTTAAATAGGTAAAACAGTAAAGCAGAATGAGTTCTTAAAAGGGTCTATAGCAATGTGAGTTCCACTGCTGGGTCGCTTACAGCAAAGTCTCCAGAAATAGGAGAAGGAAGCTTCCAGAGCATGGATTCTGGACCTACCTTCAGATATAACGTGTAGTGTTTCCATTTGAACAGACGTTTATTTGTGGCGGTACAAAATGCTGATGGGAAACTGTGGGAAACTAAAGCCCGAGTTGAAGTTTGGGTCTATTATTGGTCACCAGGAAAGGTCTTCAAGTTCGAAAAGGCTGTTTGCCTCAATTCATTGAGTCTGAGAGGGCAGGGAGCTGACACTCTCATTAAGTCGTTTTCAACTAATATGTTACAGTTTGTGTATCACTACAATAGAAGTAACGACAAGCCTCTGGGAGGTGAACCTACCTCACCAAGGAATAAGCTGTATCCATTTCTTGGGGGAGTCAGTGCTATTCGGAGTTCTGGGTTAACCTGGATTTTTAAAGTTAGTTTCATGAACTAATTTACAAGCATATGTATATTACAATCAGCTCCACTTTTCTTCTCTTCATAAGTGTCTATTACATAAAGGAGAATTTTGAACACAGTAAATAATATTTGATGCCTTCACTGGTTCCCTGTTATAGACACTACAAAGAGCAGACAATGTAATTTGGTTAAATAAACCACACAATACAAATCAGGCGTTAACCTCTGGGACTCAAGACAAGATACCCAAAGTGGCTCATGCTCCCAATTATTTCACCCTTAATTAAGATGTTTTAAAAGCTATAAAGCTGTCTTAAGAGAAAGCCTTCAAAGCTTCTGTTTTCTTACAGTTTATTATGTGTAGATTATTATCCTCTCACTCTTTTCAATGGTGTTGACTCTAACAAATGAATAATCCTAGTGGGATTCATGCTTTATAATTACATTTGATAAGATATAGGCATAAGAGATCTTGTACACAGAGTCCTACATCTAGGAAGGGAGGAAATACGTTTCCCTGGAAAAGAACAAAACAACGAAACAACAAAAAGTGTTAGCTCTGCTACAGCTCTCCTCTCCTGAATATTAATTTCCTTCAGAATAACGGTTTGATCCACTCCAGATGTAACATTCTATGATCCAGAAAATTTGATGTAATGGCTTTAAAAGGCCCTTAATTAATGTTAATTTTATTATCTTTTATGTTGTGATCAAAAGTTACAGAAAATTATCCTCTGTTTCCTGGAAACTATTTGCTGTGAACACACATGCACGCACACCACTCACACAAAGTGATGTGAAATTATGACAAATATATATTTATTTTTATTTTACATAAATAAATATCTATTTGAGTATGTTTTTTAACAGTACATACCTAGAAAATTTAAAGGATAAGAAAACTATTCTAGTCACTAAAATAAAGAAGGTACAATTACAATATCTTTCAAACTTTAATAAAAACCCTAAGTCATTGTCTGGATTTTCTCCTTTTATAGAGGGGTTTTAGAATATTTTCTAGTGGTAAGAGTCTAAGAATTGCTGAGAATAATGAATATATATTAATGTATGATTGAAATCTATCTTCTATACTCAGCAAAAATATTCAAGTAATATCAGCCATCTGATAAGTGGCATTTTGTCTTCCAATTAGGACAATAGTAACTATTACAGTACATCAATTAATATTCTGGGTTCTGTGATGAAGAGAAAATAAAGTTTGACCTCTGAAACTTTCCATTATTTTAACATACATATGTATGAATTTTCTACTATTCATTTCAAACCTTTAAAAATATAGTTTCTACATATACTAAAGATTTCTTTGTGGTTTATTTTCCTTGTGTTTAAGGCCTTAAGCTCTGCATGCCAACTACATACCAAGCAGCTGTTGCTAGGATGTATCTGTTTCCATAGCAATAGATGAACTCTTCAGATGCATCTAGAATCCCTCTTCTTCCTTGCTACCCTTATCCCTTGTCCATATGTAAATCAGTATCTAAGTCTTTAATTATAACGAAATTATTTGAAGTGAATACATCCTGCATTTAACATCCATGTATGTAGAGAACAGTACAGTACAATATTAACTTTTTTTTCCCTTTAAGATCTGCATTCTTTTCCTAAACCATTTAGACTGCAGAAATTCCTATGACCCAGGGATTAACACCATGCCAAGTTAATTAGCATCAGAAACATTTTCTGCCAATGCACTTTTCAGAAAGAGCAATTAATAGGAGAAAACAACTAAGTGCAAACTGACTCTTTTTTTCTTCTTTTTTTTTAAATTAAAAAATATTCAATATGGAACCAAGAATATGTTACAAGAATAACAGACACTATCGTCCACATGAGGCTGAGCCAGTCCATTTTGGGCATAATCCCAAATTCCCCACATCAGTTAGGGATGACCCTTTGGAAGTGTCCCTGAGCTTCCCAAAGGTCTTCAGTTCTTGGTGTGAAGTGTCACCACAATTTCCCTGGCTGTATGGAGGACTCTTAAGATTACCCCACTGGATCTAAAATTATCACTACAGATCTTACTTTCTATTGCCTCTATTCGGGCGCTTTTAAAAATCAGCAGGATCAATAACTTCTCTTGGACCACTGACAGAAGGTCCTGAAGAAATAGAGAGAAGCAGTAGAGCTGTCACCAGACACCTTTTATATTGTTCAATGATCCCTGCCAAGTGCTAAATGGACTGAGGGCTTGGCAATAACTGGGAGAAATTGGGAGAGCATAGATAGGCAGAGACAGAAATCTTTGCAAAGAGTATTTGGATGGACTCAGGAATGAACTCTTGTTTGGAGAATACAAACATGATACTGGTTTCTTTACGTAACTTTAGAGTGAACAACATTGCTTTCTGTTTCATGTTGCTCTTCAGATGCAGACTTTCTTCTGTGCAAGTTCCTGCTTCTCTACCCGTACATCTTCCCCAAAGGTGGGAGTAAAGAAATACTATGTCCTTAACCAAACGTGTGTTTGAAAATAAACCATACATGGAAGTCAAGGGGTGTGTGTGTGTGTGTATGTGTGTGTGTGTGTATTTTTACAAGGACATTATCTTAGTTATAGAAATGAATATCTAGTTAAATATCAGAATTCCATTTCTGTTGATGATTTGTCTTTAAAAGTGCTCCATAAGAACCCTTTATAAAACACCTTCTATTTCATTTGAGAATGACAGAAATCTCCACTCCCAAACTATAGAGCAGGGTTTCTTGTATTAGGTCTTTTGTTCTTGCTTTTTGTTTTTCCAGGAATAACTCTTCTCCAAATTTCACCTATAGATAATCTTTCTGTTTCTTGAAGTTCAAGCCCATTTTCTTCACTGCTGTTTTTTCCCCGGTGCATGAAACAAGCCTGGTATATGGTAAGGGTCAAAATATATTTGATGAATAAAAGAATATTTGAAATGCTAATTCCATATGGCTTTTACCTCTGGCCAAAGGGCCAAAGTATTTTTGCCTGCCTCTAAATATCTATATCATTGTGTTGGTATTTTTCATAGTCTACTTAAAACACACTGTCTGAAATTATTAATTTGTTTCTTAGGTAGAGTCCTCCCCTTTGAATGGCTATAAATGGAGAGGCTATGAGTGATTACTGTTTTATTCCATAATTTTACTTAAGAAATATCCCTGCAGAGGGGGAAAAAAAAGTAGTTCTAAGGAAAATAGACCAAAAGCTAATACACAATGTCAATCGAAGTTGAAAATAAATTTTAAATATAACTAGTATGTTTCTGGAGTTTTGTCCAAAAATCTTAGTCTACATTGTCACAGGTGATTTAGAAGTAAAAATAAAATATTACCAAAGATGTGGATAAAGAGAAACTTGATGGGAATGTGAATAAGTTGGTTAACAGGATCCACATCAAAAGAGGAACTTCTTCTAGGCTGTAATAGTTGGTAAAAATCTAACATTCTAGAACTTAACTGATATAATTTTATAGGACTACATTCATATCCAGATAGGACAACTATATAAATTCTAGTTCTTATTGATTTTAACTTAGTATTGCTTACATAAAACAGGTTTAGCTGATTTTTGCCTACATTAAAATGAATATATGCCAGAAATATGCTATGAAGGACCAAAAATCAGATGTAATCCTATAATAAAGGTATAATTTCTAGAACAGGAAGACGATATCGTATTCACTGGGGACTGATGAGAATATCCTGAATAATTATGTTCAGTCCTTGGACCACACGTAGAATAGGTACAGTAACCTGGAGAGCAAGCAGGTGGGTGATAGGCCTGGAAACCACGACACACAGAATCTTGGATGAGCTCAGAGTATTTAACCTGGGGAACAGAGTTAGAGGACATGATGACTCATTATCTTCAATTATTAGAAGAGCTGTCATAAAACGTAGTGTGGTGAATTATCATGAAAGAGTGAAAGTCACAGGATGATAGGTTAAGGCCTAAATTAAAGCAGGCATGTAAATGGTCAGAGCTGACTCGGCTGATCCTGGTGGCGTTAGGGTTTCTGTCAGTGAAGGTGCTCACATTCTGATGAAGGACTGCATGGTGCACGCTTCAGGAACAGGAGTATCATATGAATGATTTCAATAGGAAATCTTAAAGCAGCTCTCCTTGCAAAAGCTGAAATTCTTATTTAAAGGTCTTACAGCTACTAAGAAAGCTCCATCTCCACCATTCTCCTATATTAGATCTCTCCAAAGTTAGAGATCTTTCTCTTTTGAATTCTCTTGCCCACTCAGGAGAGCTACTACTTAGAAATATTATAAGATTTTCTTTGCCATCTCTAGCAAATGGAAAACTATCAATAATTTTTAGTTGATTGAAACCTCAAGAAGTAAGAGTCAGGCTGCCAGAAACAGACTTAAGAATTAGATATGCCATACAAAAAGTCCAAAAAACCACAACAGAACACAACACCAAAATGTTATTATTCAATCACAAGAACGAGGAACCTATCAAAGTTGAGTCCTAAAAACCAGGGGCGAGTGAAAATCGATTTGATCATGAAATAAATGAGCAAAGAAAGGTACCAATCTAAATAAAAATTAATTTCTCAGTAGTCCCCTGCGAGCTACTTGTAAATAACACAACTATCTCGTTTTTTCTGACTCCTAATAAATACTATTTTCCATCTGTCTCTCAAGAATGTACTGGAAAAACTCATTGGCACCAACTTGCCTGAAGCTAGTTCCTTAATACAACTTTTAGTTGGACTTCTCACATGGGTGAGAGTGGGCAGTGATGACGGAGGATCTGAAACATCGAATAATCTTTAACAAATTCTTGAACACTAACTTATTCCTGAAATTACAACCTCTTCTGTCTCCCATTTATCACCTATAATGGAAAAAGCTCAGGGTTTGGGATTAGGTATCCTGAGTCTGGGTCCCAGCAATTCTGTTAATTTGTTAACTAGACGTATGACTGCTTGAGTTATGTAATATTTATGAGAGATAATTTTAAGTGAGAACATGTTTGTATAAAGGAGTATTTTGTTCTTTCAAGTTTATGTGCTTATACTTTTAAAGGGCAACTTGGAAGCATAATAGTAAGTTCACTTGCAATATTTAAATATTACTTTAAAAATTATAAGATGTATATGAGCAAAACTTGTCTGCAAAAAATCCTTAAATCACATTTTTTAAGCACTCCTGAACATTCTCCTAATGGTCCTGAAGAAATAACACAATTTAAAGCACCTTGGTTACCCGGCTGCACGTATTGGCTTGGCTGGGTTCCTTAGTTATTGCCATGTTCATCTGTTTACAGATATCCTTATCTTCCGTCAATTTTTGAATAACCTTTGTTTGCAAATACCTGAGCAATATAGTATACATCTAAAGCTTGAAATTAGTCCTTAAGAGTCAATATTATTCTTAACAATGTCTGAGAATTTCTTTTTTAACGTTCTCTACTTCATACATGTGGTGCATATTGGAGTGTTATTTTCATATTTGTCAACATATTACAATGTATCACTTTAACTTTTGTCATTATTATTGTTATTAATAGTTGATAACATGTATTAAATATGTACTGTGACCCTAGAACCAGGTTTAGCAATTAGTGTGTTCTGAGAAAAGCCACTTCTATGTGGCTATTATATACAGGGTTGCAAGATGTGGCAAATAAAAATGCAAGTAATTAGTCAAACCTGAATTTCAGATGAACAAATAATATTTTTTGTATATGTGTATCCCATGCAATATTTGACTTCTTATATTTTATCTGGCAGCCGTAATTATGTTCTATATTGTGTTATGTAATATTCTTTCTGAGCATATTACTGGGTCAGGTTTAAAGAACATTCAGATCAAAGAATATTTAGATCAACCTAATGTAGATCAATGAATATGTTTATGTTAACATTATAATACTAATAATATACAATATTGCTTCCCTCAGATAAACTACAAAATATAGCAGTACCAGCATCTATTTACAATATTTCCTCAATTTGTTCAAAGCCATTTCATATCTAAAGCTTAAAACATCCTCAATTTTAACTGTAGTACTTTAGAATCTATTATTGAGCACTTTGCATTATGCCATGAAAAAAACAAACCATAAGCCAAATATAAAATAAAATAGATTATGAGCAGAGGGAAAGAATACAAACCAATTTAAAAAGGTAAACTCTTTGAAAGCACTTAAATCTACATTAACCATTAAGCTTACAGATACAAATATTATAAATACATTTTTTCTATACTCATTTCAATTTGTTTTTTGATTTTTAAATTCATTAACTTTATCTCTAAGAGATCATTACCTAACAGAAACAAATTAGGTACTAGTTCTAATACTATATATAAATAACTACATATAATTATGGTTATTTTTGTGTAATCCAGAGTTCTATAATTCTCCAATTTTAATTACTTTTAAAGAAGTTTTACTTATTTCCACAAATACAGAAATGCTTTACATTTATATCAGATGATTTTCTGACTGTCATCTCGGAAGCTTTACTGATATAAAGAGCTTATGGATTACCATTTTTATAAGCAAGTGATAAATTACTCCTCAAATTAAGGGTGGCAAATGGGTCAAAATAATCTTATACCACAAATTCCTATAAAAATATCTATCTTTAGAAATTGTCATATTATATATGTTCTTCAGAAGAACTGGAGAGGGCCTTTAAAATAATTTACAACCTAAGAGTGAACAACAGAAGAGTTTGTGCTGTCCTTTAGCATCTACTAGGAATGAATTCCAAACTGTCCATTACTTTGATAGATAAATAGATAGATGATGATAGATTATGATGACAGATAGATAGATAAATGGATGATAGATAGATAGATAGATAGATAGATAGATAGATAGATAGATAGACAGATAGATAAATAGACAGTCAGACAGACAGACAGACAGACAGACAGAAAAATAAATAGATAGGAAGGTAAATAGACTGAACTACTTTAAGGCTCTAACTTAATTCATAAAATGGGTAAAAATAGTGATTGAACACTGGTAGAGATGTTTTCTCAGTCAGAGATTTTTATTCATTTTGAAGTTGGTAACACTAAAAAAAAAACCTGTGAATTAGAATTTCATGTATTCTTGAGAACTGTGCCTCCTTTACCCTTGAGATCTGGCTTTCTTTAAATGCCTTGTCAACTTAATTTCACTGTAAATCCTAAAATGGTGTGAGTTTTCCTACTGCAGAAAATGGTACATGAAATAAATCACCGACATTTCCCTGAAATTTAATTCCCTGCATGTCCGCCTTTGTCATAACTATATTCAGCCTCTGATGTTGCTCAGCGCTGTATAAAACAGCCGCGTGCAGTTATCTCTAGCAGTTGGAAATCTTGCTTTGCGAACTTTCACACTAAATAATTTTGGACAAATATTTCATGAATGTTTTACTATTCAAAATCTCCTTACTTGTTCTCTGAAATCCAAGACCCAAACAGACTTGGATATCAACACATGCCTTTATATCTGAGATTACTATTGAGTCTTATTAACCAAATGCAGGAAACAGAAAGATTTAACTATTAAGATGTATATGCCCACAAATGAACATATGTAAATATCTCTATGTTGAAAGACATCACGAGCTACTCTATTAAAGCATTGGGAAAGACTACATGTTGACAAAAGTAATTGCCAAATCTTCATCTTTTTAAAGATGAAGGTCAACAGATATTGAATGACAATTTTTATATAGCAAACATATTTCCAATATAAATTATCTGGTTTTCACAGCACATAAAAAATACGTTTAAATGATCAGTAATTGTGGATAAGTTAATCACTGGAATAATCAATTTTTTTACTTATGTAGAAAGCAATGAATGCCTTTTCTTTTAATTATTTTTGTAAACATACAAAATTTTGCACTTTAGAAAATACGTGTTCATGCATGTCTCTTGTCACATGCATTCCCTAGGATAGTTTTTCCTCCTGAACTTAACTGAAAGGACAGATGAAGAGTCGCTCTGTATCCTACTGCTATTATAAAACATTTGAAAACTGGTTGAAGCAAATTTATATTATTAAGATTTCTTTTACAGAACTGAAAGTCATGTATCATAACTAATGAAAAAGATGTTGTTTTACCAATGCCAAAGGTAAATTTAATTAAAAAGGTAACCTTTAAATAATAACCTAAGGAGGTAACATTTTCATATATAGAGCAAAAATAACAGAAAGAAATGAATATATTATAGAGAACTAATTCTATCCAGTTTTCAGACAATTGGAATTTCTTACACTGAATTGATATTATTGATTTCTAAATTTACTGCATTCTAAAAGAAAATGCTATGTATTGTGTAAGTTCTTTAGAATTTACTAAGGCTTCTTTTGAGATCTAGTCCTCGATTGATTTTCTTGTGAGGGTTTTGTATGTGATAAAGATAAATTTACATTATCTTTCATAGATGCAGTTTCTCTCTGTATTTTTTAGATCAATTTTATAAATTATATTTAAATTATTCATATCTGCTACTTTTTGAGATTTAACTATTTTTCCCTGTGTTTGGAGCTCATGCTCCATAAAGTCAAAGACTCTGTCTTTTTGTTATGTATACTAAAAGCTAAAATATCATTAGATGAATAAAAAATTAATTACATAATCAATTTCAACAGTACTTAGGGAAAACTTGAACTTATTCCAAATATATATCAAATAATAAAGATACAATAATAGTTGAAATTGTATAAAAAGTGAAAGCAATGGGTTTTGCAGATTAACAGATATTAAGACATATTAGAAAGCTATAAAAATTGACTTTCTTTAAAACTGACCCGCAAACCACGCTATTTTTTATTCTTCATATGGTAGTTGAAAAAATATACCATCTGTCTATACAAAGCTGAATTGTTTTCATATGAAATAACAACAACAGAAACTATAGCAATTTAAAAAAATAACATTTGACTAAATAAGGTAAATGGTACCAGTAGAACAAATAGAAAGACCAGAAACTCTACATATATTTATGGGAATTTATATGAGTGCTCTCAATATGACAGACACAATTATGATTTTTTTTTACGTAAATTATGACAAAAAGTACCTATGATGTATGTAGTATTTTTATCTGCATTTTACAGATTAGGAAACAGATAATAGAGAAATGATCTAATTTGCCCACGGTCATAGGACTAAGAAATTGCAGAGCCAAAACTCAAAACCAGGAAGACTTAACCATTTTGTCATGGTGTCTTTCCCACGAATGAGTGAAAAGGAGATAGACGATTTACTAAACTGGGTTGGAAAACGAGTTTAATAAATAAAAAAAATTAAATTAAAAATAGATCATTTTCACACCATATTAAAAATACTATTGATAAAGATTAAAGAATAATATAAAATTCAAAACTGCTAAATGATTAATAAAATATAAGAGAATGCATTTCTGGGACTGACGTGGAGAACAAAGTTTTAAGTGTGAAACCTACTTCCAGTTCGAGCCACGGTGGGGTAACTGATATCGAACTCACTCAGCACCCTTGAAAAACAAAATATATAAAGCACCTATTCTCAGCCATTGAATAGCAGCCGTTAAAGGGTTGTAATGCTTGAGAGAAGAGAAACACATGAAATGATCTCAGTGCTCATCTTGGCTTCCTGCTTGGTGGCAATTATCAAAGGGTGGCCCAGGGAAGTAGAGTCCAAACAGGGCAAACAGGGAAAATCAGCCTCACGTAGTGGAAGAAGAAATCAGGTTCCAAGAAGGCTGGGGTGACTGGAATTAGTGGGGTAGGAGCTTCTCAGAGGATTCGGTTATGAATTATCTATATTGCAGTTCTGGCCGAATACTAAGCTGCTTATATCAAAGGCGACAGTGCCACAAGACAGGAAAAGGACAGGTCCTGGGTGTTACAGGCCAAATGAGATTCAAGAGGTCACGTAGTGCTGTCAGAGATTTTAGCCCTGACCATCCAAGGTGGAGGGAAAACTCCGAATACCTGACTTTCAGCTCAGACTTCAAAAAAGTCACTTCTTGAAGTAGGGCTAATGTGGAGAGGAAAAAAAAAAAATCTTGAGAAAAACTTGATGCAGATCATTTAACACTAAAATAGAAACTCCTTAAGGTAATGAATCCATATGCTGAAAAATGAATTATTTGGGTATCTGTTCCAAAAACTCAAAAACTATTACGAAGAGATTATTAAAATGAGTCTGGCTTTATATTTCTGCACGGCTGCATTTAATTCTAGGAATAATGAAGCAAAGATTTCTCAACTGAGCAGTGCTGCTATTTTGGGTCAGATAATTATTTTTTTTGTAAGGAGTTGTCTCATGCTTCTACCCAGGGGATGGCAGAGGCACCCTGTCCTCCGTGACTCCAGGCGTCTGATGTCCCCACTATGGCTTGAGTGTTCATGTCCTCCCCAAATCCGGATGTGAAACACTAACCCCCCCAAGGTGATGGTAGTAGGAGGTGAGGACTTCGGGAGGTGACCAGGTCATGAGGATGGAGCCCCATGATTGGGTTTAGTGCTCTTATAAGTGAAGACACGCGGGGAACGTGCCACCTATGAACCAGAAAATGGGCCCTCATCAGATATCGAATGTGTCGATGTCTTGGTCTTAGACGTCTCAGCCTCCAGAAATGTAAGAAATATTGGTTGGTACGAAGGTACCCCATTTATTGTATTATAACGACTCTATCAGAGTAAGACAATCCCCATAGTAGAGGGTGGGGTTCAAATTGCCCCCTGGTTCAGAACCACGGAGCTAGAACAATAAAGTGCAGCGGGAAGGTACGATATAAGAGCATTATATCAGGGATGACATACAATCCAAAAAAATGGAAGAAACTTAGGGAGTCATTTTTGAATGTATTGAATCATTCTTAAAAATGGAAACCAACAATAGAACCATGTGACCAAGCCATAGGAGGACCTGTCATAGTAAAAAAAAGTCTGTTGGCTTATGATTCCATAGGATATATGACCACAGAAGACAAAAACTATAGACTGGGAGAATCTAAAATAACATTTTAACAAGTAAAAACTGTGAGATAGTGACAGAAAATAAATTTTAAAATATACATAATTCCCTCATATTTTTTAAAGGGAAATCAACACTTACTTCTTATACAAGATAAATTGAGGATGAACGGTGTAAACCAATTAGATAAATTAAGACAGAAGAAATAATATCTATAAAAGGAAGCAGGCAGAAGTGCTAGGATTTTGTTGACTTTCTCGGCTTTCGAAATAGGACATTAATAGATGTGCCTACATAAAGGGTTCTGTGTTTGAAGATAGAAGTAAAAATAGACTATGAACCTTAAAGATGCATAGAAATTTACACTCTATTGTACATAAAACAAAACAGAGAAAAGGAAATCTGACTAGCAAAAATAAAATATGGCAAACATTCTAAACAGAAAATAAAATGGGATTAAAAATTATACTAATTATATAAGTTTTATCAGGAATTTCAAATGGAGGGTAAATTCACTTATTAAAACGTACAGAGTCGTACCTGGTTGGATAAACTTAAACAAGCTATATATTTCATACAAATGACAGAACTGAATGTAAATGTCTCAGATAGATTACAAATAAAAGTGAAAATGTTAAATCAAGCAAGTAATAACAAACAGAATATTGAAATTGCAATAATAATGTCGACTAAGGTTAAATTTATAGCAGACAATGTTAAGTAAATCAAAGAGAGGCACAAAATTTATGAATTAATATACAGAGGAAGATTTGGCAGCCCCACAATATTGAGTTTTTCTTTTAAAAAAGTAAGCTGTTATAAAAGGTATTTAAATTTCTTTTAGTATTCATAGAAGAGTCTTTACTTTCTTTGTATTAGTAAAAGGAACTCCAGATGTCTTTAAATTATATAAATCTTTTGATAACTATCTTTCACTGGGAACTCTCACAAAAATAATATCTCCATTACATAAGAATTTATACATAAAATTATTTACCTCTGCTGGGTCAGACAACTAAATGCAAAATGCATGTGTGTCCAACAGTCGATGGCTGCATAAATTACAGTTTATCCAAACTAGAAGCTGCCAGGAACTACTAAAAACAGTGGGTTATGTAAATTCTACCTGATATGTGTAAAGTCTAGTTCTTACACACACAACACAAAACCCACATTCTCTGCATGCCTGTTTCTGTTTAGTTATTAATCAGAGCAACTCGTGGAATGTATACATCAAACTTAATATTGTTTATTTCTGGTAGAGGGATTTTACAAGTTTGGTAAAAAGATTTTAATTTTTTTTTAAGCATCCCTTAACTCTTTGATCTGTTATAAAAAGCAAGTATTACCTTGGCAATGTATAAAATATTTCAGACCTCAAAAAACAAATTAAAAAACCCCACTATTTTCCGAAGGACCTAAGTATTAGTTGGTGTGAACGTAGAAGCACATAGTGTTATTTTAGATCAGAAACCAGATTCACTTCTATAGTCCACGTGAGTGTTTTCTGTGTTCTAGGTCAGGGCAGGCAAACTTTGTGAAGGGCTAGATTGTAAATATCCGAGGCTTGGCAGGCTACATGGAATATCACGACTCTACTCAACTCTACTGTACAAATCAGCCACAGGGAACAGGTATACAATGGCTGGGTCCGAATAAACTTTATTCGTGGGCACTGAAATCTAAATTTTATATAATTTTCATGTGCCACCAACTGTTATTCTTCTTTCAATATTTTTTCAACTATTTTAAAATGTAGAAACAATCCTTAGCTCATGGACTGCTCCCAAACAGGCTTTGGATCATAGTTCCCAGCTCTTGTCCTAGGGAGTACAGTGGAAGTGGAAAGACACCTGCTGGAATCAAATCCCATAGTCCAAGCCTGGTACAGAACTTACCTGGATACGAGGTTATCACTCCTACATGATATGATACATGAATTCTGAAAAATATCTCCCCATGTTCCCTCTGGGTGAAACGTACTTGATGACTTTATCAGCTCCAATTCTATACTTAGAAGTCTCATTGTTTACCAAAAAATACTAAAATTCTAAGGGGGAAAAATGCATTAGGCTGCGCTATCTCTCACTGTGGAAAATTGTGAAAATGATATCTCCTAACAACTATACTCAGAAAATGGAAGTTGTATTGCAGTAGAAGAGAGAAGGCAAGTTCCCTTGTAGATAATAGGGCACTACTAGGAAAGGCTGCAAGGGCTGTGAGGGTGGGGTACTGAGCAGACAGTGGGCTGTGAGGGTGGGGTGCTGAGCACACGGGGAGAGACAATGAGTGGGACACAGGGCCAGGGAGGGAGTGTGGACACCAGGGCAGAGAAGCGAACGAGATGAAACAAATGTATTTCATAGTTTACCTCTGGCCATCTTGATTTTACCACTAAGATTAAACCTGAGTAAAACAACGGCATTTGAAGGAAGGAAAGGAGAAAGGCAAGAATCATTAACATTTTTATTCAGATTTCTGGCAAGGAATTTACTTAGATGTTTTTTAGTCAGAGGACAAGACAGGGCATTGCGTGTTATGGGGCAGTAGAGGATGCCTTGGAGGACAACCAGCATTTCATGGAGCAGGAATGATGAGAACTTCAGTAAGTGGGAAAAATAGTTACTTTCAAACAAATTTGAGAAAGAATGTGTTAAGGTTAATGCAAGAAGTTCATATTTTGCAGGACTATTTAAAGTCCTGCATATTTTCGCATGATTTATTAACTTTCAAAGGGAGCTGGTGTGTGTGTGTATGTGTGTAAAACCTCTCATGATTCATCTCCACAAAACATATTTTGGAAAAACTCCTTTAGTTGCGATCTTCTATGACAAAATTTGTTCTAAAACAATAAAAATCACCAGGCACACACAAACAAATTAATGTAGAGAGAGGAACACAATTTAAAATATGCATTTGTGTGTGCTCATATGCATTTAACAGAATTGACTTCCTGGGGCTGAAATTGTGGTAGACATTTACATAAACACTTTCTAAAAGCAAAGCCTTCAAATTACCAAAGGGATTTCATATTCCAAATGTTCATGTTACTCGTAATGACTCAGAATGTACTTTCTAATAAAAACTAATAAAAATGGTGGCTAAGCTCCCAGCCACATCCGTGTAAGTTGAAATAAAATCACTGGTGATGCAATACAACCTTAAAAAATGCGCTATTGTTAAAATCATATTTAAATTTTAAAAAATGCAGACTTCCATTTTTTAAATAGAGTGAAGGTTTAAAGAACTACAAATTAGTAGTTGCTAGCTGGTCATGGGGCAGGGGAGCATGGCATGGGGAATGCAGTTAGCCTTAGTATGATGGCTAGGTGGAGGGCCAGGGGAGGGAGGGAGCAGTAGTGGGGATCGTTTTATGGACTATATAGATGTTTAACCACTGTACTGTATACTTGAAACTAATCTAAATAAATAATTTAAAAATAGTATATTAAATTTATTTACCCTGGAAAAGGAAAATAAATAAAAGGAGGTATAAAATTTTAATAAAATTATGAACTTTTGTTGTCTGCCATTAGGTAGAGGTACTTACTAAAATAGTTTCATTTTCCTTCAAATTACAAAAAGTGTGTAACAAAATGTATAAAATAAAAAACATTGAAGAATGTAAAATCATCTGTAATTTTACCATACAGTATAATTTGTTTGAAATACATACCCCCAGACTGATTTGTTTGTCTACACACATATTTATCGGAAAGAGATTTTGCCTTAATAATATTCCTTTTAACTCTTTTTAAGTATAACAAACTCACAGAAAACACTTACAGAACCAATATTCATCTTAGTGAATTATCACAAAATGAACATCCTGGTAACCACCACTCACTGGAAGATAGTAGTATTGTAAACACCCCGAAAGGACCCTGAACCATCTGACAATCACTACCCTTTCCTCACATATTACACGATCTTGATTTGTAACATAATGCTTATTTTTGCAAGTTTTTGAAATTTATGAAAAAAAAATACAGCATGTCTTCTTCAGCATGTGTGGTTCTTTTTAGTCAATATTACATCTATGACATTTATCGATGTTATTATTTCTTCCTATAATTTGTTTACCTTTATTGATGAATAGTGTACCGCTATATTAATATACCACTATTTAATTATCTATTATATTTTTAATTTCATGTTTTGGCTCTTTCACACTGATGGAATAGCTGAGTCATTGGGACTAAGTACATTCAAAGTTAGTAGATAATGCCACAGTTTTGCGAAGTAGTTATTCTACTTTATGTTTTTGCCAGAATTCTCATTGCTTCGTCACCTTGCTAACATTTGGTATTGTCAGTTCGTTAAATTTAACAATTCTGGTATATGTGTGGTACGCCATTAGGTTGTAATTTACACTTCTCTAATCACCTTTAAAAAATTTTTTGAACATTTGTGTCTCCTCTTTTCTGTTCAAAACACTTGCTCATAATTTTGCTACTTCTTCTATAATTTTTATTTTCTTCTTATAATTCTTAAGATAGTATGCAGGAGCCCCATTCTATTTTTCAAATGATTTTTTGATGTAATATTTTGGTGAGTTTGTCTGGATGAGCTAGGTTTATGCTTGAGGGAACAGATAACCTCCAATGGCCAGTGGATTCACACATAAATGTCAAGGTTCGCTTCAGGTCACTGGGTTTGGGGACAGGTACTTTGCTTCACATAGTCCCTCAAGAGTTCGGGGTGACCAGTGTTCTGTTCCGCCATTTAGAATGTTGTTAGTAGGCATGGTAGAGGAAAAGAAAGAAAACTAGAAAATCTCGTGCTAGCAGTGACACATGTTATTTCTGCTCAGATGACATTATCTAGAACACATCACTTATCCATACCTAAACATAACAAGATGAGAGGTACAGTCTCAATTCCCAGGAAGGAAAAAAGAATGCAGTATTGTTGAGAACTAGTAATGTCTACAACACCTGGATATTTTTCCTTACCAAATAATATAAATATACTTTCTATTTCTAATGTTTGCAGTGTATTCTAGTTTTGCCTTACACCATACTTTAGTCAAGTACTTCCCAAAATTATTTATACCATAATATGTAAGAAAAATAATATTTCTATGGAAAAATGACATAAACACTGGGGTATTAAATCATGTTACTGGCATTCATATGGTGTTTGGTGAAAAGAAATTGATGACATTTTTATATTACTTAATTATTACAAAAATCATGTGTTCAGTTATATATTCCATGATGAATTTCAATAAAATATTCAAATTACAGCCTTTTCAAAATTTAAATGAGAAATTTGAACTTGTTTTTGTAAACATGTTTTTTTAATATCAGATCTTGCACTTGAAATGATAAGGCACAGCTCCTGGACGAGGCTTTTAAATGATGATATTTTCAAGTTCCTGATGTGATCATCAGTCAAGAAAACTGTTTACAATAAGTTTGCAAAAGAAAATAAAATTTCTACAATAGGAATTATATTTGAAGATTCCAACAGCTTTTCTTTTTTCTCCATTGACATACTAATGCTGAAATTACTTATGCAAATGAGGATGAATTTTGAAATCCATTTCAACATTACCAACACAATTATTTCGAATTATTGATGAAGTTTTAATTTACGGAACATGAGTGCATTAATAGAGCAATCCTCTAGAGCGAGGGTAAATATCATCGAAGGGAAACGGCAGCCACAGGGAATAATAGTACGTGATGTATGTGATAAACAGAAATTCCAAGACTGGGGTTATTGCACCTATCAAGAGCCCCTGCCTATCTCAATACATCACTCCTAGGACGACGTGCATTACCCCTTGGGCACCTGAGAAACCGCTCTTCCTAGCAACACGCAGACCCCGTGATCCTGATGGGCGGAAGTCAAGGTGGTTAGTGCTAACCAGTGCGTGGCAATGGAGTAATCAGTGCCAGGCATTACTTATCTTGCTCACTAGCTGCAGAGAACTTGGGGGAGTTTAGTGCTAAAGCAGAGGCAATTGGAAGTAAGATGTGTTTGGCTAAACTCCATATTGCTGGACTCTCTTTTCAGAGTATTCTTGGCACTGAATAACTAGATCCGAAAGTAGGAGGTCATAATGACATTTGCTCAATGTAACACATGAGGAAACTGGGGCATAGAAAGATCAAATGTCTTATGCACAGTGACACAAACTGCTAAGTGGGGAGCTAGGATTTGAAACCAGGGAATCTGGCTTCATAGTTGGAGCTCCACATTCTAGAGGCAGTCATTGATTTTCTCAAAATGAAACAAAAATGACACAGTTAAAAAGAATAGATATGTTGCCTTGATATTAATTATCTCCAGGGTGCGAGCTATTGATGTACAGATCATAAACATCTGCAGATTTGCACTAAAAGAAAATATGGGCCTTTAGCAACTATTCATGACTCTGGCTCTACCTTACATAACAAAATGAACTAAGGAGAACTAGTTTGCCTGCAAGTTTGATATGTTAGAATGAAATGATAAAACTTGTGATGATTATAAGTTGTAGCTTGTATAAACTTTAAAATTTTTTCAGTGTTTTAATGTGGGATTAATTTAACTAATAAATTGTGTTGGACAGTTTTTTTTCAGGGTGAAACAAGTAGAATTTTAGTTGTCAGAATTGATCATTTATTAAATTAGAGCTGGAGTAGGTACATTATTTTAGTAACAGCTTCTCTGTTCTCTCATAACAATGAAAAAGTCACATATCCAGTAAGGAAATCATAAATCACTTCAAATAATGCCATTTTGAAGATTATTATTCAAGCATACTCTCAGTTTATTATCTTATAAAAGATTTGACTAATCTGATTACTTAAACTCTATAAAGGAGTATTACTGTATGTTTCCATAAAGCATATAGTTACATTATAGAAGCTACACTAGTAGATTTAGATTAGTAAAAATAAATCTGGTCAATTTTTCTAACATCTTTAGAAATAAGAAAATCAGCATGGCATTATCTTTCAAACTGATTTATATTTAAAGACATTTTAACGTCTAGCAAATGGCCCCAAACTAAAAACATTACATAAACTAAACATAGATTGAGCTTCAACAATAAATTTATATTTATCTGCTTTTATTTCCCTTCATTTTATTCCTTTGTATCATCTCTAATCACTTTATCTTCATTCCAACTCATCATGTCACCGTAAATTATGTGAATACAATTTACAAAATAGCTTAGGGCTATTCATCTCTGTATGTTAACTTCCCAGTTTTCATTCAAAATACTGTTTTGAGTCGTCCATCCTGTCCCCTGCAGATATAGCAGTTTCCTTTTCACTGCAGCATAGTAGTCCATCACTGGCAACACCATGTTTTACCTATCTAGTCCCTGTTGATGGGCATTTGGATTGTGTCTGACACTTTGATTTTTCTAGTAATGCTGGACAATTTCTTTGTGTATATGTAGAATGTTTTTTTTTTTCAAGAATACACCTCAAGGTATTGAGCTGATGTGCCACCAAACACACACACACACACAACTTCACTACAAATTGTTCTGCAGAATAATTAAACATATATATATATTTGTTTAATTTGTATATATATATAATTTGTTTTATATATATATTTGTTTAATTTGTTCAATATATATATTGAAATATATATATTTCATGCTGATATCTGACCTTAATTGTGATGGTAAAACTGGCATTTCATTGTTTTTTTTTTAATTTAAAATTTTTCCTCATTGAGAGTGAAAAATTTTAAAACTTTTTAGGTATTTGTGGATTTTAATCCGTTTTAGCTGTATATTATGCCAGAATCATTTTTAAGTCTATGGCCTGTTTGTTAATTTTGTCTGTAATACTATTTGTATAACAAAAATATTTGTTTTTGTTGTATTCGAACTCCTCAGATTTTGCCTTATGTTTTGTACTTTTTTGCACATTTTATTTTTTAATGTTCTGTTGAGGTCAAACCCGGATAAAGCGTACAAATTTTTAGTGTACAGTTTGATGAATGTTTATGAATATATGTGTAAATCCTTATAATGACAACTCAGATCAAGATATGAGAATGTTTCTCTTATCCCAAAAACTTCCCTTGTGTTTTTTCCCAGCCAAAATCTACTCCCCGTCCCAACCACCCACACCCAGATAGCAATCTTCTACAACCAGACATTAGTTTTGTTTGTTCTTCAAATTCATGTCAATGGAATCATACATTATGTACTCTTTTATTTACTTTTATGCACTCATCATTGTGACAGCGAGATTCATCCCTGTTGCTGCAGGTAAAAGTAGTTTTATTTTGTATCTGTGTGGTTCTTCATTGAATAAATATTATCACATGTATCTATCCATTCTACTGAACATTTGGCTTGCTTCCAGTTTGGGGCTGTTATGAACACATTACATATAAATTTTTAAAAATTTTTGGTGGATCCGCAGGCTTTTTATTATTTTAAAAATTAAAAAAAATAATTACAGTTGACTTTAATATTATATTTGTTTAAGGTATATGGAATAGTGGTTAGACATTATATATAACTTATAAAGTTATCTGCCCTATAAGTCTAGTGCCCATTTGACACCATACATAGTTGTTACAATATTATTGACTATATTCCTCACGCTGTACTTTACATCCCCCATGACTATTTTATAATTGCCAATTTTTATTTTATAATCTCTGCACTGTTTTCACACAGCCTCCCAAACTCCCTCCCATCTAGCAATCTTCAGTTAGTATTTCTTCTGTTTACTTTGCTTATTTATTTGTTTTTTAGATTGTACATAAAAGTAAAATTATATGACATTTGTCTTTGTCTGATTTATTTCATTTAGCATGATATTAGGTCCATCATGTTGTCACAAACAGTAAGACTTTACCCTTTTTTCATGGTGGAGTAATATTCCATTATATATATGTACCACCTCTTCTTTATCCAGTTGTCTGTTGATGGAATCTTAGGTTGCTTCCATATCTCGGCTATTGAAAATAATGGGGATGCATTATTTGTAATACCTAGAAGTGATGGGCCATATGGTAGTTCTATTTTTAATTTTTTGAGGAGTCTCTATACTGTTTCTCATAGTGGCTGTACCAATGTGCAGTCTCACTAACAGTACATGGGGGTTCCCTTTTCTTCACATCCTCACCAACACTTGTTTGTCGATTTATTGATGATAGCCATTCTGACAGGTGTGAGGTGATATCTCATTGTGGTTTTAATTTGTATTTCTCTGATGATTAGTGACCCTGAGCATCTTTTCATATGTCTATTGGATATCTGTCTGTCCTCATTGAAGAAATGTCTATTCAGGTCCTCTGACCATTTTTAAATTATATGGTTTATTTTTTTGGTGTTAAGTTGGATGAGTTCCTTATATATTTTGGATATTAACTCCTTTTTGGATGAACCCCATTCAGCAGGGTGTCTCTTTGTTTTGTAGATGATTTTCTTTGCTATACGAAAACTTTTGAGTTTTATGTAGTCCGCTTATTTATATTTTGTTTTCTCTCCCTTGCTTGAGAAGACATATCCAAAAAATATCACTAAGAGCAATGTCAGAGAAGTTACTGCCTATGTTTTATTCTAGGAATTTCATGGTTTTGGGTCTTACATTTAAGTCATTAATCCATTTTGAGTCTATTCTTGTATATGGTATAAGAAAGCAAGTCATTCTCAAATTTATACGGAACCACAAAAGACCCCAAATAGCCAAAGCAATCTTGAGAAAGAAGAACAAAGTTGGAGATATACTCCCTGATATCAAACTATATGCTACAAGGCTATAGTAATCAAAACAGCATAGTCCTGGCATAAAAACAGACACATAGATCAGTAGAAGAGAACAGAGAGCCTAGAAATAAACCCATGCCTATACACTCATTTAATCTATGGCAAAGAAGGCAAGAATATACAATGGGGTAAAGACAGTCTTGTCAATAACGGTGCTGAGAACACTGGACAGGTATATGCAAAAAAAAAAAAAAATGAAACTAGACCACTTTCTTATACCTGCCATTACATATTATACAAATAATTTTACAAACATATTTTACATATGTCTTTGAGTAGATATATAAAAATCATTTCTCTGGAATATATTTATGTAACGTATATTATGTATGCATATGTAAGTACATATAAAATTTCTGGGTCAAGGATTATATTTAGAATTAGTAGATATTGCAAAATGAGTTTTTGAAGTGGTTGTCCCATTTTACTCTCTAATAGATTACACTCTAAAGAGCAATGTATGAGAGCTCTAATTATATCATATCTTTGCCAAGATTTTGGGCTGTTGGTCTGTTTAATTATAGTTATTCTCATGAGTGTGTAGCAGAATTACATTGTGTTTATTATTTTTTTCTCAATATTTACCTTCATTTCTCTGGTTTCTTTATCAGTTGCTTTGAGGAGATCACTGCCTGGAGTATCAGAGTTATTGCATATAGACAATTGGTGTAGAAAATTTTCTAATCATAGATTAAAATCTGTATCAACTTTATGCTCGGTATTTATGTATATGTAAAATTACTATCTTTTAATGTGTTAGTTGATGAACTATATTACTATATTTCCTAGTGCTGAACCTTTGTTATATGACTAGAATAAAATGCAATTTATTATGCCGTTACTGAACTGCTCAATTCTGTTTGCTTAGAACGTTTCTATCAGTATCCACGGGTGAGCTTGGTTTGTTGACTTACTTTTATGCGCTATATTTTGAGGGCATTAATATCAAGGTTGTTTCATGAAATAAATTGACATTTTTTTCTGTTTCTCTTCTTTGGAACTGGTCAAACTGTATTGATTAGATCTCGTTCAAAGCACGTTGTAATTCTCTTTGCCTCTCTCTAGCCTGATGTTTTTTTCAAGAAGTAACATTTTGACAGCAATCCCTATTTCTTCTGTGGCATTGGCTTACACCTGTTTTCTTAGAGGCATTGTAGTACCCTGGTTGAAAATTTGCATCATCAAAACCTTTTTTTTTTCTCTTTTAGGTGAGGCAACCCTTGGTTGACCTCACAGATTGCGGGGACCTTGTCATCTTACAACCCCTTCTTTTTTATTTTTTATTTATTTTTTATGCCTACAGCACCTGGTCTTCCTAGGTGGTCTCCCATCCAAGTACTAACCAGGCCCAAACCTGCTTAGCTTCCGAGATCACACGAGATCGGGCTCATTCAGGGTGGCATGGCTGTAGACTTATTTGACATTCTAATGCCATCATATTGGCCCTGATAATTAGACATCATTATTATTACTATTTACTATTTTTATAAATTTCTTTCATAGCATTCTTTCTAACATCAATTGTTACTTCTGAAATCCTTTCCCTTTTCCCTCAGATTCATCCTTCGGAATTTAATTTAGTTTCCACTTCTGGCAGATAGCATTAGTATTTAGCAATGCCTTTCCCATCACTGATACCACACAGTCCCTGTGTCATAGGGTAGAGCCCTTTGACTATTTTTTGGCTAAGGAAATCTCCTTATTTCTGACACATGAGAATTCCATGCCTTTATGAAGTCGGAAGATGGAAGCATATAAATTGCTAAGTAAAAATTTGGAAAGAACTACCCCGGAGAATCACTAGGATCAAAATTTGTATGATTAAGAAATAAATTTTTAATGTGTTAGCCACTGAGATTTCACATGAATTTTTACTGGATCAGCACTAGAGATACTCTAATGTAATGTATGTTATAGTGAACCAAGTTTTTATTTGAAGAAGTTTTCATTTCTTCCTTGCTATTTAAAAATAGTTTGTTGTGCACATAATTCTAAGTTGTCGAATATCTTTTCTCTAAACTTTGTATGTATTATACTATTGAATACTGACATTGATTTTTTTTTTTCTTTTCTGAAATCTATTAATTTTTCAAATTTTATTCCTTGGGAGTGACTGGCTTTTCTCCAGTGGTATTTAGGATTTCTCTTTATTTTTATTTTCTGCAGTTTCAACACAATTTAAATTACATAAGCATAAATTTCTTTGTGTTTATTCAGATTGGCAGGTGTCTTGCTTTCTCAAAAATCTATGGATTTTTTTTCTTCAACCTATAAAATTTCTAGACTACTTTTTTTCTTTGTACATAACATACCCTGTCTCTACTGAGTTTTTAAAAGATTTTTCTGTATCCTCATAGTTAATGTTATGAGAATATATTTGAACAGGTTAATTTTTTAATGTCATTTTTCATGACATTCCTACTAGGAATGTCATAAACCTTTTTGATCTGTAGATGAAACTTTATTTTCAGCTCAGAGATTATTTTTTTCTAAGCAATGCATATTTTTTATTGGTACTTTTATTTCCTTTTTGAATTATTCATATGTTAGTTTCCTGGACCTAATAAACAAATCTTTCATTTTTTTCTCTCATAATTATTACCTCCCTATCTTTATTCTGGGACTTGCTATACTTCACACTCTCTGACCTCAAAGGCTTTTAATTCAGGTCTCAACTGTGACTATGTATGTCCCCTCAATTTATCTACTGAATAGATTTATTTGGGAAAGCATAGTTCTAACTCCAGAAAAATGTTTTGTGTGCTGTATTTGTATCTTTTTAAAAGCTGGATGTTTTCTCCTCAAATTTTTTATCTGCCTATAAAAGCCATTCTACTATACCAAATGTCCTTTCCACTTTAATTGACAATCATTTTTCAAGCTGTTGGGTCCCCTTTGGTGGGATGCATTATTCTTTACCCAGTCTTCACAGATGGCAAAAAGCAAAGTGGCTTCTATCCTGAAGTAGCTGTAATATAGAACCGTGCAGGCTTCCTACCGATGCACCCAGAAGAAGTGCCCATTCTCCTCGGGATCTTGAGCTATACCAGCCTCGAGGACAAGAATGACTAAGTCTTACTTCAGCTCCCTCTGCCTCTCAGGGTGATGGGACAGACTCAGCACACCATGCTCTCTGAAGGCAGTGCTTCTCAGTCTGCTACTTTCCAGAGCTTATTCCAGAACTCCAGGCAAAGCATCAACAGCACTGCATGGACTCCAAGAAAGCCCAAGGATTCACTGGTAACTAATTACCTGCAGGCCCATCGTTGTAGCAATTTTTTTTTTTTTTGCTTTATTTTCAATCACTTGTCCTTCATATATCTATTTATGGGAGAGAGAGGAATATTTTGAGAGTTGGACTTATTTCACTATCTAAAAAGGCTATTTTTTTCTAGAAGCCGGTTTATTGTTATTGGTGGCAGGTTTTTTTTTTGTTTTGTTTTGTTTTCCCTTTACAAAACCTTTCCCATGGCCCTCCCCCAGAATTAGAGCTATTTTAACCCCTCCATCCTAAAGACACTGCTTCTCTAAGCACTTGAGTGAGCAAGGTCAGTATAACATCCAGGACCACCAGTTAGTAGTTGTGGCCCTTATGGCTTCACTTAAATTAAATCGGTTTTGTTTTCCAATTCTTAGGAGGTTTTTATTTACTTCCTGTGGCAGACAGAATGTAATCAGAACCAGATTCTCCCTGTCTTCCGAATAAAATACACATATAAGAAGGAAAAACAAATATTTTCCGCTTGTTACAAACGTTGCCTTGGCACTATATGAGCAGCTGATCTTTCTGAGAGCTTTCTTCCTATGTCTCCTTCTGAGCTCTAAACATCCTGCAGTAACTCTCCCTGCACAGTGAAATCTTTGCTACTCCTGTTACGTAGTGCCTGAGTTCTTCGTCAATGTCCAACACAAATGATAGCTGTTCCTATCATTCTGATTCCCAGTATTCATACTGAGAACCCAGAATATCCCCCTCCTACTGTATTCCATCTTCACAAAGACAGACACCCCCAGGCACCCTCTAGGCATTTCTCTCCAGTGCCTGGGAAACATTCATACACCCTCTTAGCTGTCTTAGCCTGGAGTCTCATGAAACTTGCTGTATGCCCAGGCCCTGCCTAATGGACTTGCTACAGACCAAGTAAATTCTTGCCGTGCTTTGGTTTGAGTTTAACCCCATCTTGTGAACCTTTACAAGTCCCATTTGCAAAAATTACTGGCACTAGGTAGTTTGTCCAGAGACATAGAGCTGGGAAGATTCTGGATGTTATCACTGTTACTTCAAAAGCTAGTTCTCGTTCTAGAGAATAAACTATTTATTCCCTAGAGAAGCGAAGGAGGCTAAAGAGCATGTTTCAATTGTCTGCCCATTATCACTTTTAAATTCTTCTACCGCTTATTCCATTAGACAATCCAGTGACTCAAACCCAGATGTTTTTATCCCCAAGTGAAAAGTCCTGTATGTTGTCTAAAAGTACAAATATACTACAGTGCAGAAAATGACATCCTGAAATTAGCCAAAGGGTTTTATTTAACATATAAGGATTGCGAGAATTTCTGAACTAGCACAAAAATTTATCTTTTATAAATATATTCTCTGTATCAGTATGTGTTTTATGACATATCAATACTTATTTTTCCAACCGATGAAGTTTTCTTTTCATAAAGCTATTTACCTAAGTGATAGCTCAAAAATAGATTGTCATACTTTTCCTTTTTGGCCCTTGGGGAAGAAAAATCATATTTCCCTCTTATTTTTCCAAGGGTTCTTTAGGAGGTTGTCCCTATTTGTTTCTTCCACAATGTTAAAAAGAATTCTATTTGTTTTTTAAAATATAGTACCCAGTCAATTTTTAAAACATACGTCTAGCAGTCTTTTTACTTACCACTTTATGAATAATTGAATGATTTTAAAAAAATAAGTGATCTATATATGTATGTATACACACACACATACATACAACATATATATTAAGCTCTCTCTCTATCTATATATATCTCATACAGTGGTGGCCTATTGTGGATCTGTCCCCAACAGATATGGAATTGGAGGCAATTCACTCGGCTTATGTAAACAAGCTCCATGGCAACATTAATTTAGAGCAATTCCAAACTTGAGTTTTGGGAAAAGTAGACGAATACGTGGCAATGGGACAGAGGGTCAAGATCGGATCATTTCTCTGTGGAAACTTAGAACTTCAGATCTGCTTCCAGATGCCTAGTCCATTCATTCTACTCAGATGACTATTCCACAATATTTTATTTCTCCCCCAAACACTACCATCTCCTCCCTGATACGTTATCCTAGCAGCAAAAGCAGAGGCACCCCGAAGCACTTGCTCATCCTATACCACCACATCTACCAAGTTCAAACACCCGCTCTTATATGTGCTGCTTTCTTCCTGAACCATGGTGAACAGAGTCGGGTGAGCAGCCTTCCTCCCAGATAAAGTCAATCCCTCCACCCCGTGTTCTGGATCTTAGGCTTCTGAAATGACCTACTCATCTCCCATGTCAGCAAGTTTGCTCTGTTCACTGTATTTATATCGTGACAAAACAAACATGGGACTTCTTCCTTATTTTAGAAATCCTCTTGCAACCCTACATACCTCTAGTTTGAACACATTTCTCTGCTCCCTTTAGTAGCAACAATAAATGAAACTTTGATCTTGTGTCTGTTTTTATGCCAGTGTTATTCTGTTTTAATTACAAGCACCTTGTAGTATAGTTTGATATAAGGTCGTACGATACCTCCATCTTTGTTGTTCTTTCTCAAGATTTCTGTGTTTATTCAGGGTCTTTTGTGGTTTCATATAAATTTTAGGATAATTTGTTCTAGTTCTGTGAAAAAATGCCATTGGTATTTATAGGGATTGTACTGAATTAATAGATTGCTTTAGTTAGTATGAGCATTTTAACAATGCTAATCCTTCCTATCCATGAGTGTGATATAGGCCTCCATTAATTGAAAAAAAAATAAAATAAAATTTTTAAAATAAAGAAACAACATCATTTCATTCTCATTGCTCCAGGTTTGATCACACACTCTCTTGACTTCACCATTTCAGGCTTTCATCTTCACCACTCCACTGAAACTAATCTTGTTCTTGGTCATTGATGACTTCACATTGCCTCATCCAATGGTCATGGCTGGTCCTTTTTTTAATGTATTTTCTCCCAAGCATTTGATACACTTTCTTCTTTCAAACAGCTCTTCACTCAGATTTAGGGACTCCTCCTTTTTTTCTGATTTTTCTCTACTCTCACTAGGGTCATTTCCTTGTGGTTTCCTTTTTTTTTTTTTTTTTTTTGTATTCTATCCATCTTCCTGACTTCTAAATACCAGCATACTCCAGGGCTTCGGCTTATTCCATTTCTGTTCTCTGACTACATTTTGTCTTGAGATGACCTCATCCAATACCACAAGTTAGTGTTACCTGGGCATAGTGGTTCCAGTAATTATTGCTCAATTTCAACACGCCCCCTGGTATTTATCCAACTACTGATATGACATTTGTACTTGATATATAATAGTTGTATTAATAGCATTATCTGAACTATAAACTAAACTCCTATTTGACCTTCTTAAACTGAATTTTCCCTGTTTCTCTCAACTCTAAATGGTACCAATGTTATCCTAGTTGCTCTGGACAATAAACAGAGAATACCTTGATTCTCCTCTTAATCTCACACCCCACCAGGGTCCTATTGTCTCTCACCTTAAAAATTGAATAACCCTCTAATGTTCTCTCAGCTTCATCTTTTGCCTTTCTATATCCAAGTTCTGGTTATCTATTGCTGTGTTTCAAATTTTCACAAAGCCCAGTGAATTGAAAATAATAATTGTATTGTTTTTCGTGGGTTTGTGTGTTGACTAGGATCAGCTGAGCGATTACTCAGCTTGTCTTACCTGGTACCTTTAACACAGCTGCAGTTGGATAGTAATTAGGACACTGGAAAAGCGGGGTCCCTCGCTCTCCCTGTGGTCTCAGGGCTTGTCCTCTTCATATGATCTCTCCAGTAGAGTAACCAGGCTACCTGCATGACAGCTAAAGGCTCCCAAAGTGAGTTTTCCAAGGGAGGGAAGCAAAAGATGACTGTCTATTTATAGCTAGACCCAGAACTGATACAGCATCACTTCTGTCACATTTTAATGGTTTACATAAGTCAGAGGCCAGCCCAGATCCACTGTGGTAGAAATGAACTATGCAAGAGTATGAATTCTGGCAAACAGGGTCCATTTGAAACTAGCTCCCACATTCCTCAGAGTGATCCTTTTACAACGTACATCGTACCATGTAAGTCTCTGGTCTCCATGCTCCAAAGAATTTCTATCATCCAGAAGATGGATTTTAAAGGCTTTTACACAGCTCACCATATCATACATGATCTTATTTCTGGATACCTCTCTAGTTTTATTCACTGCCACTCTGGAAATGCCAAGCACAAGTGTATAGATACTCTAAATTATCTGGATAATTGCTTCCATGTTTTAGCTCATCTTACATTTATAGTCTAAAACGGACTGTGGAAAATCACATCTACACTGAATCACAGAAGCAAGATGAATGGATAAGAAAGTGACATTGCTCCTGCAGAACCAAGAGACTCACAAATATTTCTATCACTTTATAAGGTTTTCTTGTCTGTAAAGGATCATCACACCCATCGTATTTCCTGACCATTGCACTAACAGGCTGAGTGGGAATTATTTTTCTAGTCTGTAAGAACCCAAATCTCTTAACCACAGTTACTTGTCTAATATCTGAGACGTAATAAAGAGCGGAGCCAGAACATAAATCCAGTTTCTCAAATTATTTGCTCAGTTTCCTGACTTCTTTCTCATAATAAAAAACCAGATAGAAGAAACTCTGAGATTTTATGTTATTGTAAAAATAACTGATCAACTATATCAATCAATACTGGTAGTGTATTCTTATGTTCTCGACTCAGTTATTGAATATAAACTATATTGCAAGGTTCTCCTTGACATTTCATTTTTTTTCATTGTAGACACTGTAACATAAACTGTAGTCTTCACAGAGCTACTCTTCTTAAATGGGATGGATTGAGCTGGAGTTCTAATCCTGATATTTACTCATTTATTTATATATTATACTTTTTTTTTACTTCATTTGTCCACTCACCAATATCTTTAATTGCTAGATATTTCCTATTTATGCAATATTTTTGCAGCTGATGCCACCAGTGCAGAATGAATAAAGATATTTCCTATTTATGCAATATTTTTGCAGCTGATGCCACCAGTGCAGAATGAATAAAAGATGGGCTTTCTACCCAAAAGGAGTTTGAAACCTGCTGAAGGAATAAGAAAGAGATACGTAGCAATATAAGAGCAAAGCAAGAGATGTAGCCACATTCAAAATGTGAAAGTGGGTGTGTAATAGGCTTCAAAAGAACTAATGCTTCCTATCTGAAGGCCTCAAATTATTACTGGCCCCAGGCATAGACTGCTTCTCACAACACACCCAGGAATAGACGCTGCTCAATTGTTATTGAAACAGGTATTCCCTAGGAACACATGAGGGACTTTAGAAGATATAGTTATTCTTTTGGACAATTTCTAAGCCACTCGTTTGATCTAAATATCTGCCATATGCTATTGATCTGGTTCACACTGATGAAGTCTAATTATAGAATATACTTCAAAACTTGCTTCATCCTGCAGACGAATGTCATGCTCTCTACTTAGCATTAAAGGTTAGATAGAGCGGCCCAAATATTTTCAGCGTTAATTTCAGAAGTCTAACAATCCATGTAACTTATGGAGAACCAGAGCAACCTCTCCTGTAGAACCTCAGCCTTGATGCGTGTTGCAATGTGTGTAACTATAAACAGAACTTATAGAAACAGAGTGAAGCTTAATTTCTAAAGCACTGAGCTAATAAATATATTGCTTTGAAAACAGACCAGCACCTTGTTCATTGGCAACCACATGAATTGTCTGTCCGTTTTATGAGAACCAGTGAAGAAAGTTATCTTTGGTCTCTGTAGCTTCTACAGAGAAATTAGTTATTGGACTCTGTGAAACAAATAACTGCTATGTTCCTTTTCTAGCAAGTGCATATTTCATGGTTTTGATGGTTAACTTTGTTTCAACTGGGCTTGAGCCATAGTGTCCAGACATGTAGTTAATCATTATTCTGGATACTTCTGTAAAGATTTTTTTTCCTGCCTACAGCACCTGGTATTCCTAGATGAGCTCCCATCTAAGTACTAACCAGGCCTGACCCTGTTTAGCTTCTGACATCAGATGAATTTGGGCACATTCAGGGTGGCATGGCCACACACGAGATTTTTTTTTCTCTTTTCTTTTTGGATGAAATTAACATTTAAATCAAAGGACTTCAAGTAAAGCAGATTGTTCTCTATAATATGGGTGAACCTCATTCAACCCGTTGAAGACCTGAATAGAACAAAAGACTGACCTACCCTGAGCAATAAAGAATACTGTTAGCAGACAGGCTTCAGATTTGTATTGAAACTGTCTCTCTTGAGTCTTTCAGACTGCTGGCTCAGATTTTGGATTTGCAGGCCTTCATAATCATGTGATCCAATTTCATAAAATAAATCACGTGATTTATATTATGAAATTGAATCACATGATTTAAATAGCAATCCTGACTAACATAATGGTGTACATTTTGCATACTGTGCATTCTTCTGATCTTAGGAGATTTTCTTAACTTCTCTTTGATTCATTTCTCTTACCTAGTTTCATATATCTTGGGAAAGAGAAAAGCAGTCCCTGACAGCCAGGAGCCAGTCTGGCAAGGTAGGCCTTGGTATTCTTCTATGAACATAATTTCTTTCAGATAACATCAACATTAGACAAGGCCAATCTGTGACTCTGAAGGATCAAGACAAAACCAAGACAATAGCCATGTCTTCTGAATCCAAACAAAAATATTAACATCGTCTAAACCTCAAAAATATCTAAATGTTCCCCTGTTCTGGCGAATAGGGATGACTACAGCTTTAGCTTCAGTCTAGTCTTCCTCCTTTTAGATAAGATTTATTGGACAAAGTTACCCCCACTCTCTGACTTTATCCAATCCAGAGCAAAGCCTGCTTTCTCAACTCTCCCCAATATTGATAAATCCAAGCCCAAATCTTGTTTTAAAAAGTTACTTCTAAAACTTTCTTATTAAGCTGACTCAATTCTTGACGATATGCATGTTTCCTTACTGAAATGAACCATAAATGTTACTTGTTCACCTCCAGATATAGTTCTGATGGCCTTTGGCTAGAGACCATTGACAGTCTTAACTTATTATATGTATCATCAGTTGCTTTAAATTATTTTTAAGTCAAATCAAGGTGGCATGCGGTATTTAAACAATGGCAAAGAAAGAACCCTGAAATCTCCATGAAATCTGCAGAAGATCCTGAGCATTTGACCTATTTCTGAACAGTGCATGTGTGTAAGGAAAGTGTGGGAGACCAGGGAAGGAACCTACAACAGGATTAGAGGGAGTAGTAAGTGTCACTCACACAAGGCTGAAAACAATGCCCTCTCCTACCAGCCAAAGAGGAAAACCATACTTTCTGGGCATCAGATAGAGTTTCAGAACTAGTCCTCCAATCTAATATTCCAAAAGCCTACAAAGGTACATAGGTTGGGAAAGGAAATGATGTTCCTGCAATTTTATTCTTCTCAAAAATCAACCTTCGTTTTCAATCATTTTTTTCTATTGTTTTTCTGTTTTGTATTTCATTGACTTCTTTTCCTGTCTGTATTATTTTCTTTCTTTTGCTTGCTTTAATTTAATTTACTCTTCTTTTTTTAGTATCTTGAAGTAGAAGTTGGGTTTATTGATTTGAGACCTTTTTTTTTTCTAATATAGGACTTTCATGCTATAAATTTTCCTCTAAGTCCCGCATTAGTTTGTGCAATTTAGTCTCACTCGGAAGAATGTTCTATAAATGTCAATTAGTTCAATATAATTGAATATGTTATTAAAGTTCTCTATACACTTTCTGTTTTTTTCTCTACTTGTTCTGTGAATACCAAGAATAGATGTTGAAATATTCACTTTTAATTTTTGATTTGTCTATTTTTCTTTGCAATTAAGTTTTTCAGTTTTTGCTTGAGGTATGTTGAGGCTCTATTATTAAGTGCATAAATAATGAAGATTGTTAAGTCCTCTTAATGAACTGACTCTTAGCATCATGAAATAGTTTTCTTTATTGCTGGTAATATTTAGTCTAAAACCTATTTTGTCAGATATTAATATAGTCACCCCATAAAAAATCAAAAGTAATTCTTTTGACCATTATCATAGTATGTTTTTCCAATATGTTACTTTTAATCGATTTCTGTCATTTCTTTATACTCCTTATACTTTTTCTTATTCTCCTTCATTATATGTTATAATATATGTTATATATACTAAGCTACTTGAAGTTTTCCTACAGCCCTCTGACATTAACTTCATTTTGTTCATTCCTTTCTTCTATTTTATTTTGAAATACTTTCTATTGATACATCTACAAATTCACTGATTTCTTTCCACTGTAATGTCTAATCTACTGTTAATCTTATCTAGTATATTTATTGTATTGAACATTGTAGTTTTCATCTTGAAAAATTTGATGTGCAGATATACATATATAAAGTTTTTTCTACATCTCTATTTAATATGTTTAGTCTTTCTTCCTCCAGTTTCTTGAACATATGGATTATAATTACAACTTTTTTAACATCCTTATCTACTAATTCTGTCATGTATATAATTTTGGTGTTGTTTCAGTTGACTTTTAGTTTTACTCCTCATTATGGATCCCATTTTTCTGCTCTTCAAGATGTCTAGCAATTTTTATTATATGTCAATATTATAAATTTTACCTGGTTATATATTGAATACTTTTGCATTTCTATAAATATTTTTACATTTATTCTGGGATAGAAATAAGTGACTCAGAGACAGTATGCTTATTTTAGGCCTTGCTTTTAAACTTTGTCCTCTAGACAGGACCAGAACAATATTTAGTCTATGGTAAAATTTCCCCATTACTGAGATGAAAGCCTTTTGAGTATTTTCCTTGATGCCCCATGAATTAAGAGGTTTTTTAGTCTAGCTGGTGGGAACAGGACTTATGCTTATCCCTAGTTCAAGTACTGTTTTCGCTAATCCTTTCAAGTAGTTCTCTCTGCAGTCTCAAGTAGCTCTCACGTATGCATGTACTTGCTTATGAGTTATATCTAAAGACTTGAGTGAGAACTCTGCAACTCTTCCTTCTCTGGTCCTCTGCCCTGCCAACTCAGACCACCTTGGCTCCCATAGACCCCAGCCCTCTTTTCTCAGGTGAAGGAGACCACCAGGGTTTATCAGGGTTTTCTCTCCCTGTATTATAGCTTTAGAACTTTCTCCAGGCAGGAAGTTGGGGCAATGTTCAAGTTCATCTTGTTTGTTTCCCATCTCCCTGGCATCACTGTCCTTTGTTGCCTGATGTCCAGTATCTTAAGAACCACTTTTATATATTTTTAGTTATTTTAGAGGTTAAATTTATTTTTTTATGCATCTCCATTGAAAGCAAAAGTCCCAGAATTGAGAATTTAAATTTACAAAATGCCAATCACAAATAGGAAAAGAATCCAAGTATGATATAGTATATCCTGATTCTGCCCAAGTATGTAATTATTGGTATAAGAATATGGATGATACTTAAGAATTGTAAAGATTGATGTTTTCTCCATATTTTTATTTCATACAGACAAAAATTGAAAAGAATAAAGACTTTTCCCATGAAAGGCATCTGAGTCTACCCCCACTTTCATTTTCTCAGCTGCTATGATCTATTAATTCTCTGATCAGCTACATCAAAGGAAAGACATTTCACAAAATAGAGTGACCAGATAGGTCTCCTTTGTTATGGACACATTTTTCTGCTGTGAGAAAAATACAGAGACTCACTTTGGGAATCATTTGGGAAAGCAGAGACTGTGAACAATACTCAGCTGTGTTTCCTTTTTACTGCAGTTTTATGGACTTCATATTATACTTGGGTTGCAGTTCATAAAGGTTTTAATAAATGTAAACCCAGAAAGCTCATAAGCCATGTCCTAAACTCTCCAACTGTAATTGCTTATTTTTGTCTGCTCCAAGGAATGCTGACACACACCCATATGTCAAAGCAATTTTCCACTTCGTTTAACTCATATATTTATTTAGGATGTATTTATTGAATGGCTACTATGTCAAGGGCCTGTGAGACACTGAATTTAAAATGCATAAAACAAAAAAATAGTCTCTATACTAATAAACTATATAATCTACTGAGGAAATGGGTAACACGCAAGTAAACAAATATTTAAATAAAAATTGTATTAGGTTCTATGAAGGAAATTAACAAGGAGCTATGCTAGAGAATAATAAAACAATCACTTCTGATAATATCGGGAAGTCCTATCTAAGACAGAAACATATATAGTGACCTGCTGAATGTCAAGAAGCAATCGCAGGAACAGCGCAAAAGAGAGTTGGCATAGAGCTATGTGTGGGCTGAGATGTTAAGAAAGACAAACTTGGTATGTTTACAGATATGAAATTAGGCCACAGTGGTTGAAGTGTAGCAAGGAAGAGAGTGGAACCAGTTGAGGTTAGAAAACAAGCAGAAGCCATACATACCATACAGAGCTCTAAGTTCAACAGTCGTTGAAGACTAAAGAGTAGGAATAGCAGAGTCATCCTTATGTTCTTCAAATACACTCTAACTTCTATCTATGTAATGGACTGGAGGAAGGCAAGAGTGGAAGCAAGGTTATCCACTAGGAGACTAATTCAGGAGTTCAGATGAGAATGACAGCGAAATACACTGAGGTTGTGGTGGAAAAGCAAGGAGCAGATAACTAAGTGTTTGACTGGTTTGTTTACAAATGGGTGTCCAATCTTAAATTTCAGGTTTCTGCTTTAAACAACTAAGTTAATGATGATGTCATTTATTGAGATGGAAAGAGACTCAGTGAAAAAAACGGTTTGGAGGTGAAATCAGTTGAGATTTGGGCCCATTAAGTTTGGAATGCCCAGGAGTTACCAAAATAAAGATGTTAGTCAGCCAATTAAATAATTCAGGGGAGGAGATTGAAATGGAAATATAATTTTGGTAGTAGTTAGATTTTTAGGTTTATGTTTAAAGGCATGAGGCTGGATACACTTACCTAAGGAGAGACCATAATCAGGGGAAGCTAAGACTGATCCTCAAGTGTGATAGTTAATATTATGTGTCAACTTGACTGAATCACAGGATGCCTAGATATCTGGTTAAACATTATTTCTGGATGTGTCTGTGAGGTTATTTCTAGAAGAAATTAAAGCATTTAAATTAGTAGACTTAGTAAAGTGCGTCATCCTCCCCAATGTGGGTGGGCATCATCCAATCCAGTGAGGACTTGAATAGAACCAAAAGGAGAAGAAAAGGAATATTTGCTCTCTCTGTCTCTGCCTGACCATTGAGCTGAACAACTTTCTCCTGTCCTCTTCATTTCTGGATTTCAGGCCTTTGAAGTTTACCACTGTTCTTCCTAGGTCTCCATCTCTTAGATAGTAGACCATGGGATTTATCAGTCTCCATAATCACTTGAGCCAATACCAGATAGATAATGATAGATAGATAGATGATAGATAGATAGATAGATAGATAAACAGACAGACAGATAGACAGACATCGAATTAGATTCTCTTTCTGGGAAGAGCCTTGATTAATAACCAAGGAACTTCAACATCTAGATTTCAGGCAGAGGAAGAAGAGTACCAGAGAAGAAGGGTGAGAAAAGTAGACAGTGTGATTTTATAAAGAGAGAGAGAGAGAGAGAGAGAGAGAGAGAGAGAGAGAGAAGAAGAAGTATTTAAAAATATATAATGTAAGTAGATTGAAGGAAGTCATATGTCAATTAGTTCTAAAAGTCAATACTAACCGCATGAAGAACAGTTTTTGTGAAGCCTTCAAAGTGACAGCTACATTGAATAGGCTAAAAAGAGATAGGAAGTGTGGAAGTAGAGCTACCTGTGTGGAAAATAACCTAGAAAGAATGATTTAGAAGGAAATCAATAAGGTGGGGAAGTAAACAGAGTGAAACAGGGTGGTCGAGGAAGGGATTTCTAAAGGGAAGTGGTTCTATGTTACATATGTATGTGTGTTTCCACACTTTGCTCACTGAAATACATCCTGAATATTTGCATGGTACCGATTTGAGGCATATAAGTAAGTTAGGGAATGAAAGTTGCCCAGCACCATCAAGAAAGGAAGGCTTCATAGCAGTCCACAGTCTTGATATGTGGAAATCCATTCTGTTCGTCAATATTTGTGCAAACAAATCTATCGAAAAGAACTCATTAGTATCCACATGATTTTATAAAACAACTATCCAACCAAAACATATCCTTTTTATTTAACAAGAATAAAGGGGGTTTGATGCAGGTTCTTATAAAATTGCAGCAATTCACGTGATATGTGTCAACACGAAGTTTTCCTTCTCTAACCATAAAACTAAGAACTACCAGACTAAAGACAGAGGGCTTGACCTCAGCTGGAACTTCAAGATGTGTTTTTCCTGCAATTTTACTACAAAAAGGCCTCACTTGCAGGATATTTTCAGCTAATATAAGAATTTTTTCGTTCTTCTCCCATGTATGGGTGAGATATGGAGAGGTGAACGAATGAGCAGAGCACCTCGTTGCAAGGGGGCGGTCAAGAAACGAGTCATCATTGAATAGTAAAACATGTAAAGTTTAAGTGAAGAAACTATTTTTTTTTATTTAACAATTTCCATTCAAGTAAGCATGCCAAGCATATTCCATTTATCCCTACTAAACACAATGAGGTTGACACTATTTTTATAGATGAGCAAACTAAGGTTTATGGAAGTTCAATATTTACCCAAAGACACACAACTGGCAAGTACCAGGGTCAGGGTTAAAATCCAACCTGCCCAGCTCCAAAGCCAGTGCTCCCAAAGATGTAGCATAGTGCGGCAACAGAGAGAAGTGGTTAGGCATGTAGGCCGCAAACCATGCTGCCTTGAGTTAATACTCCATATTAACTATGTGAACTTGAGCAAGTTATTTATTCAACTCTATCTCAGTGTTCTCAGCTGTAAAATGGGGATAATGATAATATCGACTTCATAGCATTGTTATGAGAATTAAATGAGTTTAAAAAGTGCTTGGGCCGTGGACCTCAGTAAATGACAGCCATTATTATACTGCCTTCTCTTAATAAGAATGATTTTTCTCTACTTGGTAAGGTCACTCTTTTAATAGAGTGTTCCTAGTGACTTTAGTGAGAAAAGATGCTTCACAGTCAAGTTGCCCTACACCACTTATGACCTTGCATCTGAATAGACAACTAGAATTTTAATTTCAAAATCTGACAAAAATACACTTGACCTATCTCACTGCTTATATATTTGTTTGTTATTCAAGCTTTTCCCACCCACCCCCAATAAGTCTTTGTCTTCCTGTAAAGAGAAGGGTAATGACTAAACCCATCAGCACCAAAGCTGGGAAGGCTGCCAGGATCATTTGGCGACTACTCCACAGAGCTTAGGGGATGTGTGATCTGTCACAGCATTGTAAGCTTGCACTAAGGCTGAGTTCTAATAACTCCCTGGGGAAAGGGAAAGCGAACGAGGAGGAGCAGCTGGGTCAGGAGAGCTTCTTCACTCAGTGTGCAGTAATGACTTTACCTGCTCTAATTGCCCCTTTCTCTTATGAACAAGAGAATCCCGTCAAGTGGATATGGCAGGGCTGGGTTGCTCTAAGATGATAGAAAAGCCCTCCTGACTTTTACATAATTGCGGCTTCTTGTTCTTGTGGTTGTTACGTGCAATAAATGTCATTTTATGAAAAGGACTAGCCCTTGTATTCCATCAAAATCTTTCCCGGAAACCTGGAGAATAAAATTCTGATATACTCTCATACTGTGACAGAAAAGCAACAGCACAAGGCACATTACTGAAATAGCATGGTCCAGGGAAGATGGGGCTGACTTGTTTTGTTGTAGAAGCAGTTTCCCCTGAATTTGCTGAAAAGGCAGGAGTAAGAGCTACTTGCTCATCTTTTGAATATATGCATTCTGCCTTGTCTCCATGATGGAGTAGCACCCAACCAAGGATGGCAAACACAAAAAGACTAATTAGCAATTTTGAGAATTAATTACTTTTTAATTTTATTGTGCATTTGGAACCTTGGAAAACACAGGGAAATCTAGGCCTTCTGGCTGTGGGAATTAAGTATTTAGAAAAATCAGCTAAAGGCAAAAGAGAGGAGAAAAGAGTTTTAACAAATGAAAGGTTTCGCAAAAGTGTCGTTTTTCAATATAACCTACCTCATGAATAAATTGTTACCGGTGTGCATGTGTGTGCGCACTCTCACATGGTCACACAAATAATTTAAGGCCAAGCAATTTGAATTTAAAAAATACGATAGACTATTACTCTGCTATTTTTTAAAAAAATGAAATCCTACCATTTGCAGTGACATGGATGGACCTAGAGGTTATTATGCTGGGTGAAATTAGTCACACAGAGAAAGATAGATACTGTGTGATTTCACTTATAAGCGAAATCTAAGAAACAAAAAGAACAAACTAATCAAAAACAGGCTTACAAATATAGAGGACAATCTGGTGCCAGCCAGAGGGAACAGGGGTTGAGGGGATGGGGAAAAGGGGTGAAAATTAAAGAAGTAAAAATTAGTGGTTGATAGATGGTCACGGGGATGGGGAGCACAGCACAGGGAATGCAGTCAGCATTAATGTAATGGCCAGGTGGAGGGCCGGAGGGAAGATAGAGCAATCAGGGGGATCATTTCATAAACTACATAAATGTCTAACTAACGTACTGTATACTTGAAACCAATAATAAAATAAAATTCAAAAAACGTACGTCTCAGTTATTTGGATATTAAAATTAAAAGCAAAAATATTCTGACCACAATAACTTATAATAGTTTTAGTTTTACACTTCAATCACATGTAGACTTTTCAGAAAAATATCCTTTGGTAGTCATTGGAATGGAGAACAAAATAGGCCCATTTATTTATTTATGGATGGACTTAACACAAATGGTGCTATTAAAACTATTTTACAGCAATGTTTGCAGAGAAATTGGATTTAAATTCTAAAATGGGGAGGGAATGTTTTTTCAGAACTAAAAACAACGATACTTTGAGAGTTAAGATGAAACAACCTTCCAAATAGCATAAGCCATACTTCAACTATCGACAAAATAATTTAAGTTATTGGACTTCCACTTCCAAATGTAAAAACTTAAATATCCCTTTTAGTTCCTTTCCTTAGGCCATGGAGTTGTCTTCTCAAGAACATAGGTAAAGAAGAGAACTATTTGCATATTTAGCACTTACGTGATATCGACTCAATAACATCAATAAAACTGAGTATTTACAATCATTGCTTCAGAACATGACTTAATGTAAGCTAAATAATAAAAATATAAAAAGCTAGGATTTTTATAAAGCTGGGGTTTGATTATTTGACAAACTCCGAATAGTCTCAAGCAAGTAAAAATCAACAGAAACATTTGTCTTATACTTGTCATTATAACGAAAACTTTCTATAACTTATATGTTATTGAGTTACAATTCTCAGACAGGAGCTGTAGGTTGGTCATCACTCTCTGGTCAAATCATCGTTGGAAACATCTCTTTCTCTAATAGCTGTTGGGTTAACTTAAGCTGAAAATATAAATATGCAAAAGCTCCCACAGTTGGCACAAGTGTCATTTATGATGACATCTGATGGCCACTGCTCTTCTTGGGTGACATACTTCCAAAGAGTTAAAGTAGCAAATAATACTACAATCTAGCACCTGGGACCCTAGCCTGGAGTTTCACATTTAAAGGCAGAACTTTGCTCAAGATCAGTCTATGTTTTCAAATATATTTCAACTTATTAAAGTCATTTTATTCTGTCTTTAAACTTATGCATCCTCGACGATGTTCAAAAATAAAACTAGGCTCTGTGAACTATTTCCAGAAATAAATGAAATATGGATGAATTTTTTTAGTAATAATTATTACTCAATATCTTTAATCATTTTGGTCTGCAAAAGAGAGGAAGAGTATTTTCAAGTGGGCATTATACTTGAGCACCAAACACTTTGATTTCTGCTTCTTAAGTCAGCTTATGGTAAAGAAGGGGAAAAAAAACAACAAAGAGAGTTGTAGCCAGGACACTTTCAAAGAATAATGTATGAAATTCTAAGAACACTTGAGAGGCAGTATGTGCATTTAATTTAAATCACCAGTGTGGAATTAATATTGAATGGTGGAAAACAATAAATACACAAGTAAAATACATAATAGGTTGGATAGTAATAAGTACCAAGTAAACAGTGCTATGAAGTAAAATAAAGTGGCAGGGTGTGTCTATTAGTTTTTATCTCAAAATTGTGGCATTCAGCAGTAAATATTAATTGTACGTGTGTCAACTATGCTCATCTTGGCTGGGATTGGCTGACTATAGGATGACCAAGGTCGATCTCAGCTGAGGTGATTGGATCAGCTGAGCTCTAATCCACATGTTTCTCAGCCTCTAGCAAGTCAGTGTGAGCCGGTTCCAGGCCCTTGAAAGAGACGTGGGAGAGAAAATGGAAAGAGTCAAAGCTTCTTGAGACCTAGATGTGGATTTGATATGCTGTCACTCTAATTCATTCTACTAGTCAAAGAAAGTCACGTAGCAAAATTAGGCTCAAAGAACAAGGTAGGTCACCCCACCCACTGGGAGAAAGAACTGAAGAGTTTATAGTGAAGGATAAGTACCCGGGGAGGGGGGGAAATGGTGTCCATGCTGCATCTACCAGTGTACAGTTTCCTTGAAAAGAGTGATCGAGAAAAGGGTTATCTATTTGATCCAATTAATTGGCCACTTTAAGAAGGAGAAGGGGTGAGCCAATGGGATGTCTGGGAGGAATATTTCAAGTGCAATGGCAATGAGGCAGTACAGAGGGAATGAGGGGAGAGTGGTAGAAAATCAGCTTACAGAGGTGGTAGAGGAAAGTGAATTGGCCTTGCAGGTCCTCGAAAGAAATTCGGTTTTACTCTAAGATAAGAAACCATTTAAAGGTTATGAGAAAAGGCAAAACGTAACTTGATATTTAAGGGGTTTGCTACAACTGACAGATGTTAGGTGAGCTAATGGTTGTCATGAAAACTGGAAGAGTAAAAACTATTGAGAAATACTTACTTATAGACAATAAGAGAAATTGGTCAATTCTACATATGAGATTATATATTACAAATATATACAAAACACATACGTATTAATACCTTAAAGGAAATTTAATGGCTATTTAAGGTAAGGCAATTTACAACTTGCTTATGCTGAATTTAGAAAATGGTACAGCTAAACAAAACTTCACTGTAAGCTCTGGTCTTTGATGTATTATTCCTAGGCTCATTGAACACAGATGTCTTTAACTTTATGTCGCATATGCATTTCTGAAAATTTTTCTGGGATTTTGTGTTTTACAGTGAAGTAATTTCCCCTTTGCTATAATTTAAAATAGGTAACCCCATACAAAAATGAATTAAAATTTCCTAAAATAAAAAATTTCTCACTAAACAATAAGGAAATTTAATAAAGTAGCAAATATAAAAAGTTAATATATATAAAGCAATATTCTACATTTCATAAACATAACCAAATAGAAGATATAATGGAAAAATCATCACATTTGCAACAGCAAAAAATAAAGACAATAATATAAAATGCCAAGGCTAAACTTTACCAATATCCGCAACTTTATAAGGAATCTATAAAATACTCTTAAATGATACAAAAGTAAACATAAACAAATAAAAAGGTAGACCATGTACTTAAGATAGGAGGAATCAACATCATAAATAGATCAGTTTTTCCTAAGGTAATTTAGATGTATAATACAATACCACTGAAAAACCATTGGCTTTTTTTTTTCCTAGAAGCAGACAAGTTAACAATAAGGTTTATTTGAAAAAAAAAAAGCAACAATATTGAAAAAAAGCAGGGCAGTAGCTAGTCCTATCAGTTATTAAAATACGCTATATAGTCTTACAACAATGTAGAATCCTGTTGCATTAAAAGATAGAGAGACTGATGGAACAGAATAAATTATTCAGAAATAAACTTAGTTTTATATATAAAAATTCATTCTGACTACAATAAAAGTGGCATCTTAAGTCTGAGGGGAAAGATGAACTTTTTAGTAAGTGGAATTACAATAACTAGATAGTCATATGGGGGAAAAAAGATAAAAATTAGATCCACTCCTTTCACCATAAATGAGAATAAATTTCAAAAGGATCAAAAAGCATATTGTAAAAACTAAAACCTACTAGTAGTAGAAGTCAACATGGCTAAATCCTTTTATAATCTAGGGCAGAGGGGTGGGCACAGAATTTGACTAACTACTACTCAAGGTCCAGAAATAATACAAGAAACTATGGGCAAATCTGAATACATAAAATAAAAAGATATCTTTTTTTTTTTTTTTTTTTTTTTTTTTTTTTTTTGCATTGCAAAAGACACAATGAGCAAATAAAAAAGACAAATGACAGACTGGGAAAAAAATATTAACTAAAATGTTAACATCCCTAATATATAAAGAGCTCCTAAAACAAAAAAGAAGACCAATAATGCTATTTTTAAACGAAGTAGAAATGTAGAAAACTGAAGGCAAATGGCTCTTAACTTGAAGGAAAGACGTTCAACCACAATGATAAGAGAACCACAAATCAAAACCCCACTGACATAGCATTTCTTATCTACTAGGTTGACAAAAATCCAAAAGGTTGAAACCATGCTTTGTTGTTAAATCAGTGAAGAATCGGGTGGTCGTATATTTCTATTATATAGAGTTACAAAATAGAAAATTTCAAAGGAAAAGAATTTAATAGTATCTAGCAAAATTACATATGCATTTACCCTTTGACCCCAAAATAAGTCCAGGCATCTATCTAAAAACATATTGACAAAAAGTATGAAAAGCACAAGGCTATTCATTACATTAGTATTTGTAGTAGAAAAAGTGTAAAAACAACTCAAATGTCCATTATAAAAGACTGGTTGAATAACTTATGGTACATCCACACAAAGGGTCACTTATAGCTATAAAAAGGAATGAATAATCGCTCTACATATCACAATGTGCTACCCCCAAGAAAACTTATTAAGTGTCAGATTAAACAATTAACATGCCAAAAGTATAAGTCATGAGGAAAAAATAATGCATTATGTGCTAATAAATATCTAAGAATGGAAAAGAGGTGCTATTAATATTTATATGCATTTATTTATGATAAAAATGTATGAAGAATATAAAAAATTTTTTAATAATTACTTTTAAGTCAGAGAAAAAGTGAAAAAGTTGGGGGGGCAGAGAGTACTGAAACTTTTTAAGAACGTATTTCACTTCATATACTACATGCTAAAAATTTAAAAATTTTTTGCTGATAAACTTTTTAATGTGTTTCAAACTGAATTTGAAGAATTTATACTGAAAGTCATTTTCAAGTCTGGAAATTCCAATAACATTTGTAACATAACATTAAGTTACATTTTACAGGTAGTCAAATATAACAGATATTTGGCATGTGGGAAAACACAATATATGTGGACTACATTTTTCACTACGATAGGTGCTCTGTGATACAGTGGAGGAGACTGACTCTCATGGAGAGTTAAGCCACTGGAAATCAGGTTATCAGCTAAAAGGGAAAAGTTCTTCAGAAATAGGAACCCAGTAGTTGATAATGATGTAAGGAAAGAAAAATATGGTTGAGGTGTTTTCTCTGAATGACTTTGACCTCGTTTATGTAATCAACTTCAAATAACCCAGTATACATCTTAGTTTGGTTCCTCATTAGAATATCAATCTGAATTTGAAACAAAATTGACATTTTTTTCTTTAGTATTTATCACTATTTGACATTATATCATAAAGCAATTTGTGTTCTCTCTTTTTCTTTCTTTCTCTCCCTCTCTTCCTCTCTCCCTCTCCCTCCCCCTCCTCCCTCTCTCCCTCTCTCTCTCTCTCTCTCTCTCTCTCTCTCTCTCTCTCTCTCTCTCCCTCTCTCCCTCTCTCCCTCTCTCCCTCTCTCCCCTTCCTCCTCCCCCTCCCCCTCTCCCTCTCTCTCTCTCAGGATCTTGTTCACTATTTTAACCTAGAATCTGGTTCCAGTGCCTGGCACATAGATATTGCCCAATAAATATGTGTTAAATAAATGATGTGTGAATCTCATTTATTTGCCACGACCAAAACTCTACCCAGGATTTTATGCAGTCATAATATGTTTGGCCATGTGGATATATCCAGGTGTTTAGGTTGGGCAGCATCTCCTCTGGGCATTTAATGGCACTGGTGCACAGGTGTATATGAGATCAATGTCAGAATGTAGTGGCAAAAAAGAAGAATCTCCGAAGTCACTCCACCTTCTCACAGAGCCTGGTTTACTCACCCGGATAGTGAGGTTCATGATAGTACCTATCTCATAGGGGGTTATTCCAGGTAAGGCGCCCAGCACTACGTGGGCATACAAGGGGCTCTCAGAGAAACATCTTATTTGTATTCATACATTCTGAGAAGGGACTGAGGGAATCATAATGTGTCCCTAACATCTACCTTCCTGAAGTCTACATTTTACTATTTTCCATATAGGTGGTCATTGTTACGTTGTTACAATAATTTGAGCTTCAGATTTTGAATTAAGAAGATGAAAATAATTTCTACTCAATACACCATACCTGAGTTGTTTAAAAATCAAGTCAGACCACTTAAGTGGAAGTGCTATTACTGAACGGCTGTGCTGTGTCCTTTGTCATCTACTCCCCCATTTAGTCAAATAAGTCAACTGTTTAATCAACTGATCAAATAGTCATATTTATAATCACACGCAATGTGAAAAGCACGGAACTACTCACCATGGGAAATAATATTTTTCAGGCCACAACCCAAGGAAACCACAAAAAGATTCCATAATTTCTTCCGATTATTGTTCAAATTTCAGATTCAGCTGCTGGCATCCAAGTATGAACATAGAAGAGAATTCTTTTCCCATAAAGAACACATTTCTGGGATCAAAGTCTGTTCTCATTTTCTATTGCTCCCCAGCAATTTTGTGTTCAGTGTTTTCTGAGCCTGCTCATAAAAATATGAGAGTCTAAAAACTTATTACAGTTCTGGTAAATAATAAAAATAGACTAAGGTCACTTATTTTGGTTCTGTGTGTCTTGAAAAGACTGAAACATGGCAGACAGATTTCAGCTCAAGCTGAGTGAATTGATATATTAGTTCATAGAACAAAATGTGGTAAGGTATTTTTATTAGTCTCTAGGAGACTTCTGTAAACTTTTATTGCTGAAAGTATAAATATATGAAAATATATGCTATAATGTAAAAGGATAAAATAATACTGAACACTGGCAAAAACAACCTCAGATCAGCAGAGTTTACCTATGAGTTACCTGTTTTCAAGAAAGTGATTAAAATAATTTGCGAATTAAATGTTCCTTCCAATCTCCCTCACCAACCCACTCTCTGTTTCCCAAGAGTATAACTCTTGTATTTAGTGCCAATCTTTACTGATAAAAGATGTATACATACACAAATATACACACATATAAAAATAAGAATTACTTCAAAATTAGTGCTAATTTTACCAAATAAATAAATAAATAAATAAATAAATAAATAAATAAATAAATAACAGTTCTTATCCCTGGTTGATTTACTGATTTATTTATAAAACAGAAGTATTTGTGGACTTAAAATGAGGTACCACATTTAAAAATATATCAGTATTCTTCAACCTTGCGTGGGCCTCTCCAGTTCCAGACGTTTTAATGGTTCCTCCTGGAATCCCTATACTATAATTCGGACTGAATTAACGTAAACTTTTGTTTTTGGTTTTGACAATATTCTACTGATAAGCACACATCAATGTAGGAAGTTTGGAGATAAAACGGATAATTAATCATTTCAAACGGTTCCATGAGATTTAAGATGTGCAGGATAAACATGAACTTTTGTTGACTTTCCTGGATGCCGCAACTGCCTGATTTCTGTAACCAGTTCTTGTGCCTCTTCTCCTCCCAGAAAGAAATTAGATGCAACTAAAGCTTCTTACTCTAGGAGAAATTGGGGGCATAGAGAGTAAAAGGAATAGGTTTCTTCTACAAAAGTTTATGTCTCTCATTTCTTTTTTGGAGAATCACTCTTGTTTCAGGTAGGTTCGAAGAGTTGGAAATTCTCATATACTGATATGAAAAACACAGTTACCTTTTCACAGATATGCAGGACTGACGCAAGAAGAGAAATTTGTGTCTCTTGCCCCAAATGATTGGGGTAGGCAGTGGGGGTAGAAAAGCATTGGGGCGTAAAGGTTGCTTGGGTTGCGAGAGGCCAATATTTCCTGTCAAATTATACGGAGAAAACCGCGCTGGAAAAAAGAGTGATGTCAGTCCCCTTTCTTATGCTTCACTGCTGCCCAAAATTCTGTCTCACTCCTCACCCCTTTCCTCCAACTCTCGTCCCCATTCTGCCCCTCCTTAGAGGTGTTTGCGGAGACGAGTGCAGATGAGTGCCGTGTGGGGAGAGCAACTCGTTGAATTGCTTTGGGCAAAATTCACCCCTTCTCTCTCCTCCCTCCCCTCTGGCCTCTGGATCCCGCGCAGCCCTCCTCGCTCCCTCCAGCGGAGTGGGGCTGGTGATGTGTCTCTGTACTACTAAGGTGGGAGGGGGCTACCAGCAGAGGATGTCAGATGCTCAGTTCTCCCTTTCTGCCTGACGCTCCTCTCCGGCTCTGCCAGGATTGGTCTCTGTAAGAAATCGCAGAGCTGTGGCAGCGGCAAGAGCCAGCGGCTGAGGCGCGTGAAACCTGAAAAGTCTGGGTGCTCGCAGTTACCTCGCAACGTGGTCCCAGCCAGCCGTCAGCACCATGGACAGCGGCACCGTCCCCAGGAACGCCAGCAACTGCACTGACCCCTTCACGCACTCTTCAAGTTGTTCTCCGGCACCTAGCCCTGGTTCCTGGGTCAACTTCTCCCACTTAGATGGCAACCTGTCCGACCCCTGCGGTCCGAACCGCTCCGAGGTGGGCGGGAGTGCCAGCTTGTGCCCTCCGACCAGCAGTCCTTCCATGATCACGGCCATCACCATCATGGCCCTCTACTCCATCGTGTGTGTGGTGGGTCTCTTCGGAAACTTCCTGGTCATGTACGTGATTATCAGGTAAGAAAGGCGCTAGGGCTCAGAGCAGCGATTTCAGTGGCTAATGGGGCCATAAAGGAACACCTGAGCCCCCAGGCAGAGTGTTTGGCAGGAGGATAAGAGGAGTAAACAGGGCAGAATGCGGGGTGACAGTGAATAGAGTGTTGCTGGTCGAGGGCAAAAACCTACTTTTCTACCTCTGCCCCCCAATTGAAAAAGAAGAATCCAACATTTCAGGAACAGAGAAGTTGCTTTGGTAAAAGCTATAAAGCTCTGGCAAAAAAAATAAAAAATAAAAATAAAATAAAATAAAATAAAATAATAAAGAAAAAATTTTAAAGCTCTGTCTTAGAGCTCTTTTATACTGAACCGAGAGGGCTTTTGGGCACAGTGCCCCACAAGCCCTTCTGCAGAAGCTGTGGGAACAGTAATTTGTGAATAATGGAAGAGGAATTCTAGTTCATTTCCTTCAATTGGGGGCCAGGTCTCCAGTATTTTTGGAGATGAAGCTTAGCAATAATTTCTACTCCTGCTGGTTTCTGTATACTTTGCCATACCAAGTGTCCCCCACGTCCCTATTGTATTAGCCCTTATCCCACTTTTCCTTCCATCCGAAGGCCACACTCATAGAGGACATTTTCCTGGTGTCTCTCCACAGTGTTGCTTTATTGTAACAAATAAAATAGTTGTGTTCCCTAGACCAGTTTGTAGAAACCAGCTGCAAACCTGCTGTGGGAGTCACGAACTGAATTTGGAACAGGGAGGGTGGGTTCATGAGAAGTACAGGATGTGACCATGTTGCAATGCCTCCTAAAGGGGAAATCAGTTAGAAGTGACCAAAATCAGCACAATTCTGGATTATTAGCTATACAGGAAGTTGTAATGGTTGCTCTTAAAAAATAAGAAGTGTCTTTGTCCAGGGAAATTATTTCGAGAGTTTGTGGCCCGTTTTCTGTTTTCCAGATGCTCCAGGTTTACTTGGCAAAGAGTGTGCAAGCTCTCAGTATTAATTGGCTTTGATGTAGTTTGTGTTAGTGTTGATATGTATATTCAAATCTTGCATATTAACATGGACTACAATATAATCATTTTCGTTAAAGTAGATAAAGATTTTAACATTTTAAAATGGCTCCTGATGATAATTTTCTTCCTGCTAGGGGTTCTATGTGTCCTATGTATCTAGTGAACGTGGAAATTTCATGTTTAACCACAATATGTACTTCATCTATTCACCACACATTGCAGGTTTTGATGGGACCCTTTAACCATTTAATAACCCCTTTCCCCCATTATGATTTCATTATCAAGATGCTGCAAGTTGCTTTTAATCAATTCTTTCTACTGATATGTCTGATTTCTATAATGAATGGTTATTAAAGGGCAATACTAATTTCCCTGATCTTTTGGTGAAAAATATGATTAAGTGGCGTCTCTGAGAAAACAGCACCATCTATTGAGAAGAAGGCTAACAACAGAAGATAATGCAAGAAGAGAATCGATGGAAGAATTTATTTTTATAAGTATTTACTTTATGTAATACAATGCAAAGATCCACATCAATGATAAAAACTAAGTCTCATTTTGCAGTTATAATAAAACTCATAATTAAAGGCCTGTATTATGAAGGGAAAATATGTTTCTTTTTTTCCCTAAGGATATTTATGGAATCTTAAATTTATAGGACTGGAAGGGACCCTAGAGATTATCTATGCTATGTGAGTAAACCGAGGCACAGAAAATATAAATATTTCTCCAAGGACAGTTAGTTCATTAGTTCGATATCCCGGAATCTCTCTTAGCCAATATAATTTTCTGTTTATTAGAGTAGCAAATCATTATTTAAGTTAATTCCACTAAAAGATTATCTGTAGGTTTAGTTAGCAGTAATAATGTGGAAACAATAAACTTCTCCAATTTTATGTCTGGAATCCTGGAGAACAAAGAATGAATAGAAATTACTAAATCATCTAGAAATCCTGCTATCTGAAACATATTTTATTTCCTTTTATTGTTTCGCTCGGTATTTTCCTTTACCATTTTCCCCCCTCTGGTTTATGCCTTTCTATAAAGAGAGAACTAATAGAGCAACAGCTGGCTGTGAAATAAGCAAATTGGTCTTATTCGAGGGTTTCAGAGATTCTTGGTTAGTTGAGTTTGTTTTAAAGGCATTACTTCTGACCTCTTGATGTGGTGGAAGAGGAGGTGACATTTTATCCTACTGAGAACATGATATATGCTTTACTTCTCTGTACTGAAAGTTCTACCAAAATGCAGTATGATATGAAAGGTCACCCCAAAAACCAACCTGTGGCAAATTTGGTGTTTAATTTAAGGTCAGGTAATCCTCTAGGTATACTGTGAAACAGAAAAACAGACAATTCAGTGACTAATGGAGCGATGAGGAAAATATCTGGGGATTCAAGAAAGTATGTCTATGTAGCTGAGAATATCTAATTGGACTGTTTCCAGAATGTGGTGTTTTCACTAAAAAATGATCGGTCCAGAGGTGGTACTGTCCTTGTTAAAAAGATGAGTATAATGCTGCACCTATTAAAGTTTGAGATTAAATGCTCACTCTCTGCTATTATTTAAAATTCAACAAATACTTTTGAATGATCGAATAGTTTCAATTTTCTAACCAGATTAAGATAATGTTTATTATGTCTTAATACATTGAGTGACTCTTGAGACACAGATGACCATGGCAACAAAAACAGCAACAACAATAACTAGAAATACAGATGCTGTGATTAATGCTTTCCTGTTGTGTCTCAACTCCATCATCATCATACCTTCATCAACAGCATCAATAAATAGTGTAACAAGTACAATTCTTACATGGTGCTGACCTAAGAAACATAAGGGGTGGGCGAGGAGACACTGTCGTGTGATCTAAAGATTTCAAATCCAAGTGTTAACTCATGGAATGTTATAACTATTCATTATCTGAAACCATTTTTTGGTTTTAAAGAAAAAAAAATTCTTGGAGTATAATATTCTTATAAAAATTACCACAAAGCTTCTGAAAATATGGTAATAAAAATATTACAAAATGTAGCAATCATTTTAAACGGAATGATGGTATATTATTGTGAGGAACATTTTTAAAAAATTAATCCAAATAATATACAAAGTTATAGTTACCAAGAATGTTTCACTTATTGAAGATACTTGGTCAAAGTATAGAATTTTCCATAACTGTAAAACTGATCTAGTTCCAGTGTGCTTATTATGTGAGATTATTTTTTGCCCAAAATGATCTGTTCATGCGCTCATGGGTATAGTCTATGCAGACACTGTTAGAAAAAAGTGGAGGGTTAGAAACTGTTAGATCCCTGTGGGCTGTGTGTACCATTCTTACAAGTAAAGTTCCAATGCCAAATATTGCCTTCATTTTTAAGATTATTTCTTAATTTGACTAGTGATCAGAGGAGAGTATTTAAATATAGGCAAAGTGTAACTGTCATTTTTCTTTCACTAAAAAGTATTTCTGATTTTAAAACTAGAACTGTTAGCTTATTCTTGCTCTCTATATTAAATATTTGAATAAGGTTTAAACTACAAAATGATCAGTCATGCCTAATTGAAACAGAGCTACAAGTTTTTTCATTTAATCCAGATATAAGTAGCTGAGAAAATAAGGAACAATAATGTCTTGTTTAATTTAAGGATATATATGTATGTATTTGTACATACAATAAATGCATATACAAATACATATGTAAATGAATTAATTTGAATGCATATGCCATTGATATGATCACTAGTAGTTTTTATACAATAAAAAAGTTGATAGTTCATTTAAAAAGCTCAAATATTTATAAAGCTCGTTTTATTTTTTTAAAACCATAAAATATCCTAGTTAGAGAATGGCTTTAAAGTGAAAAAAAACTACTAAACAAAAATTCTGTTCTTAATGGTTTATCATCAAAACATAAGAATTTAACTGTATGCCTTTCACTTCACAATGGAGAGCTTCTAGTATTAACTATTACAACTTGAACTTTAACTACCCTTTCCAGTACAGATGCTAATTCTGTTAGGAACATCTCTTCCTCAGTGTCCTGAGAACACCAAATAGCTTTTAATTTCCTATTTTGTAAACTGTGTCTTTATCGTGTGCATAGTTATCACTTTCTTTTCCTTCTCTCCTTTCTTTCTTGAAAGAATGAGCTTATATTTTATGAAATATTTCCAATAAAAAGGAATGTATAGAGAATAATAAGCTTCTTCACCTTTAAAAATTATACATCTAATTAGAATATCATATATACCTCTAGTAATATATAATATATATAACATATCATACATAATTATATTTATGCATACATAATATAATATATAATACATCATTAGATATAATTATATATTATATAATACATAATGTAATATATAATATATAATTACAAATGTGTAATATGGAATTTACAAAATATATTATATATAATATCCACAAGAAGCCATCTCTTTTCTCCCTTTATACTCCCTGACCAGAAACTATCATTATTGTAAATTTGGTGGTCATTATTCACAAGCATATTTTTAAACTTTTATTTCATGTATTTCCACAAAGTATAATCTTTAAACATGTTCTCCAAACTGTATACATTAAATATTTATATTTTACATTAATATTAATACATGTAGTTTCACTATCCAGAGTTGTTCTAGCTCTAGCAGATCAATGACAGAAACAGAATGTCAAACAAAACAACATAAAAACAAACAAAAACTCGGCCATTAACTCTCCTGAATATTTTTAACTTATTTCCAAATATGTGTTAAATTACTATAAATATTTCTTTGTGAGTGTTTTCTAAAACTAATTTATATGTTATTAATATTTACATACAATATTTAGAATTTTTTTCAGTAATTGCTGCAAAAAGTAATCTGTTCATGAATATTACCCAGGCATAATTTCTCTACTTCTAAAAGGGAGATAAAAATAATGATTTTCTACTTCAAAATGTCATTCAAATGATAAATGTTGACAATATTTACTTTGGAATTTTGAACATTTTGGAGGACCTCTTACACATAAAAGTTGAAAATGTTATTTCTTCTAGTATTACACTTTAGGTATTAATTGAAATCAAGTTGTTTCAGTTAGCAGAAAAAGATAAACTCATTTCAATGAATAGCATAGAATAATATGAAATTTTGTTTCAAAAATATATTAAAATATATTAATGATTATCTCAAGATCCATCCCTGTTGTCACAAATTGCGGTATATTTTTTCTTATGGCTGAGTAATATCCTATTGTTTATATGTACCACATCTTCTTTATACAATCATCTATCGAAGGCCAATTTGGTTGTTTACATGTCTTGGCCACCATGAACAGTGCTGCAATGAACATTGGGGTGCATATATCTCTACAAATAAATGTTTTCAAATTTGGGGGGGGGCAGATCTTGAGATAATAGTGCTATGCAAAATAAGTCAGACAGAAAGAGTTAAAACCATATGATTTCACTCATATATGAGATATAACACTGAAAGCAACAAATGAACCAGACAAACAAACAAACACTCATAGACACAGACAACAGTTTAGTGGTTATCAGAGGGAAAAGGGGAAGTGGGGAGGTGGATAAGGGTAAAAGGAGCCAAATACATGGTGATGGAAGAAAATTTAACTTTGGGTGGTGAACACACAATGCAATACGCAGATGCAGTATTATAAAATTGTACACCTGAAACCTATATAACTTTATTAAGCAATGTCACTCCACTAAATTTAATAAAAATAAAATAAAATACACTAATGATAAACATCAAGACTAAATATTGTTTGAAATTTAAAAATATGAGAATTTTATATCTTTATCCCTTGCAAAGTTTAATGTATATTTAACTGAAATAATGATTTTTGACAGTAATCTCCAAACTTGTTTTTAGATGTAAACATTTACTTCAAGAACCTGGAAGCCAATATAAAAAACAGATCAACGAGAATTTGTTCAGGATTAATCACCCGAAAGCACTGCTCAACTGCCATGCCTACCTCACCCTCCACTGTTTTTCCCAACGCGCCTGCATGGAGTTTCTACGGCTCCCTTAGGCAATATTGTAATGTTTCAGACCCTTCTTGCACCCCGCCTCTCATCCTTCAGCTCACTTTTTACTTTACTGACCTGGATGGCAATCAATTTCACCCAGATGTAACTTGGTGACATTTCACTTTAGCTGTATCTCTCTATTCCTTACATTCTGCCCTGGACTTTCTCCGACACTGAAGCCCTCCACGGGGATCAGCCTAGGGTACCACCCCACGGAGCAACCTTGACCAGGGAAATGGGAGCTCGTGGACAGTGGTCCCCTCTGCTTCCCACTCCTGTACTTGCGTACAGACCACAGGCACGCCGGAAGGACCAGTTCATGCTGTGACCACGTCACAGATATGCTTTTCCTCCTTTCCTGTTTCAGTCTCCTGCTTCCCCGATCCTGTTCCCCACTTCTAGTTTCTGCGATGACTTCCCAAAACGGTTCGCCTTCACGCACGCTCTTGTCTCAGACTCTACAAAGCTCATCATTCCTGTTATTTTTTAATTGGCTACTATGTGTGGGCACATAAAATACGATTAACAAATAAAGCTTTACAGACTCCTTGAGTATAAATTTTTCTTAATGATTATAAATTCTTTAAAAAAATTCTAATAAGCAAGCTCAACTAGAACAACCTAGAGAGCTCTCAGCTCAGCTTTTCCCTTCATTTGTTTTCACCTGTGTCAGGATTTAGTACATTTTGCTTCATGGACAGGGAATAGGCAGCACTCATGTATAGTGCTAAGTCTGCTTCTTGGGTTCGAGATGATGGCAGCGGTAGTGTCTCTGCTACATAAAGGAAATAAAGCCTCCTGTGCCTTCCAAAAGATTATTTGAAGACAAGAACTACCCCCTTCCACCGATTCCAAGTTGTATAATAAGAGTACTTATAATAATAAAGGCCACGAAAATTTTAAGGTCTCCAAAAGTGACCTGAACCAACAGATGCAAGAAATATCACAGACAAGAAGCATTCTATAATAATCTTATCATAACATTTCTTTTCCTCAGCCACCCTTTCTCACTTCAAGTCACCTTCTTTCTTTCCCCAACCAGTTCTTCAGGCTGAAGGTCCTTGAACAAGATAACGTTCAGAATGGAAGAGTAGCATGGAAGAAAAGCTTTGCCTTGACTCAGGACCCCAATATCAATTGGGGCTCAGCTTCAAACTCTTCTGTGCCTCATTCTCCTCATCTGTAAAATGTGTGCATTAGACTAAAACTCTTAAATCTCTTCTAGTACTAAGATTTCTTATGGCAACTTCAATGACAGTTTCTCTATAATTTGTCCAGCTACTCTATCTAGGGCAAAAATAATCATCTCCAAAATGAAATATTCTTGGTTCCAATTCCATTTCACCCTCTTGGGTTCTAAATGAACTGAAATGGTTTCTGTCAGAGAGAGAAAACACTGAACTGCCAGGAGTTGGAGTGGTCAATTAAGAAAATAAGCCAAACTGAAAGTCGTAATCAAGCCTTTATTCACTTATTGTGGTGGCATAAGCAAGAGGTCAAACAGGAAATGGTGCCAGCTCCCCGATGTTTCATTTTCCCTACAGAAAGCCACCAGGTCACATAGAAGAACACAGATATGGGGAGTGGAGAAAGGAAGATGTTACTGCACAGAGAGCCTCAAACAAAAGAATCCTGCTGTTTACAGATCCGAGGCCAGGGGGAAGGAAGGGGGAAAGGCCAGGAGTGGGAAAGGACAGAGTCAGAGTAGGGAGAATTTACCCTGATAAGGAGGTCTCAGCGGGGGCACCAGGGAAAGGCCTTGCCGATGGCCCCTCTATAAGGAGGCCTCCAGATGGATGCATTTGGGTTAGGAATGCACATATACACATAAGAGCATGGTTGATGAAGGTGGGGGGTGGGGCATGAGCCCTTGACTACAACTTTCTCCACACTGCATAGGAAGCCTGTGGTCGGAGGGCAGCTTTCCCTTTAGAGACCTGCCAGGTAAAGCCTTTGTAACTGCCTGTGATGGGGCCTCAAAGATCACACAAAGGGTTTTGACCTAAACTCACACATTGCAGATGCAAGTTAAACCCTGCTCTCTCCTTTTAATTCATGGGGGGATCACTTTAATATTTTGCCTTTGGAAATTAATCATATCCTGGATGTTGCATTCCAAAATGATGCAGAGAGGTAATAGTTTCACAAAATCGAATCCAGTGAACATTTGACAACCAATGCATAGGACAGATAGGGCGCCTACATATAATGGAACATTCGATGAGTTTTCTCTAATCAGAGAGATCATTCTGTTCTGGTTATCAGTTTCTGTCCAGGCAAAAAAAAATTGTCAATCACGAATGACTTTTTAATTCAGTCGTGTGGTAGCTTATCAGTTGCATATAAGTAGGTGTCCTAAATTGATTCAAATAGTGACCATTCAGATTTTCTAGAAAGTATTAGTGTAATTTAATGTTTGAATAAATTAAACAAACCTGCTCTATTCAATGTCTTCAAATCTACTACACATTAATTTCTTCTTTACTTTTTACTTCTTCTATTTCTCCCTACCATCTCTCTACTTCTTTTTCGTTCAAAATCTTTCTTATTCTTCAAGTTCCAACTTAAATCCACTCCTCTTTGCAGCCTCCTCAAAGTAATCCTATAACCAACTTCCCTTAAATATTTGCTACTATTGCAAAAAATCTGTTCATTTTTTCAGGGCTTTACAAACCATCACTTGATAACCCTTGAAGACTTGATCTACAACTGTCTCTCTGTGTTAGCAAAGAAATTCAGCATTTCAAAGTTGGGCAACAGAACTGTATGTCTTTAAAATATTGTGTAATTCAACATGTTCAACATTTCAAATTTATCTCAGAATATCAAATGTAATTCTAATTCAGACAATTCTCTCAACTCACTGTATTTTTCATGCATAATTAGTTTTTATGACTGGAGACATGAAAACTGATCTGTACCAGTGGATTGATGTCAGCAAGCGATAAATGCGAATATATATAAAGATATATATGTCTATATATACATATACATGAACTTTGAATAAGAAACAGATTGTTACTCTTCTAATTTTAACACAGAAAGTAAAAAAATTAAAATGTAAAAATAAAAAGAAAACACTTGATTCTCATTATTCGGAGTAATTATGTTCTATAAAGTCACTGAGACTTCTATAAACATATTTTTACAATTATCCTACCATTATGCCAACCTTATGAAAATATAAAAGGCAGACATATAAAAATTCAGCTTCTAAAATATTTCTCATTAATGATAATGACAAAATAATTCAATTTCTAACTAGTATTTTAAAATAATTTTTCCTAATCTTTTAGTTCATTTTAAAGAAAAATTCATACATTTATTTAACAGAAAAATAATATTTTTTATTATATATAAAAAAAAGTAAAACAATTCTTAGCTGACAGGTCATAAAAAGACACAGTGGACCAGATTTGGCCCATAAGCTATCATTTGATAAACTCTGGTGCAGAATGTGCTAAAAAATATTTATGTTCTTCCAGTGGTCATGAAATAAGAACATATCACCTTCTTTGGCAATTTTGATTGCATGTTGTTTAATAGATGGAGACAAAGTATTTTGTAAAAATAGACAACTTGGCGTTGTTTTTCAACAAGAGAAAATAGCAATACAGATATAAAGGTTAGCACAGACAAGAAGAGTAGTCATAGATTATTATCTGTGGATAAGAAGATCGTACTTTTCTGAAACTGATTTTGATGTTGGGTTAAAATAGTAATCACACAGGATGGTCTCTACTTCACCCCAGATCCCCATCTTCAACACCTACTCTTCATTTGACCAGATGATTTGCAGTATTCATTACTGCCCTTAGTCACTGATTAAAGAGTAAGTGCTTAGAAAATAGCATTTCTAAAAATTTCCCTCTATTGGATAAGCTTTGCAGTTATCTTAAATCTGTGCAATTTTCTAAGCTTTCTCATAGTATTTTCATCTTCAATCACTTCAACCTTTCAGAAAAAAATTGAAACTGTCATCTGCAAATTTATATTAACTTCTTAGCAAAAATAAAATTTGTTCTCGAAGACACCTATGCCTGCATAGCAGCCACTCTGCACCCACCCCATGAGCCCAGACAGTGACTGGCAGCTCCATTTTACTCATCCTCTCTTTCTTTATGCCCCTCTGAGCAGAAAAGCTCATTGCTTGGATATTTTTCTCTTTTATCTGACTTACATAACATGCTCCATTTTTTGAAATTTTGTTTTCTGCAGCTCTCATGTATCTCTTTGAAAAATGTTATTCCATGTATTTTAGAGCTCAGACCGTCCAGCTCAACTTCAGCAGGCCAAGGTGACCTGTGGTGTTTGTCATCCTTTGGCTTCATGTCCATGGCTTTGCTCGATGACTTCCTCAAGACTCACTGCAAATCTCCTCCCTACCTGATTTCACATCTTTAATTCAACTCCCATCTGTCTCTAAATGATGGATTCTTTCATCAGTGGTGCCCAGAGAAAACTTTCTGGCATGTACAGGAATTCTTTAGATTAGCCAGATGGCCACCAGGTTATAAGTTTGCAAGGAGAATCAAGTTAAGGAGAGTTTTAACTGGATAATATAGTATCCAACTGAAGAATGCTATACTTCCCAGAATCTCTTAAGTGACAACTGGATCTAAATTCTAGCCAGACACCCAGACAGAATAAAATGAATAATAAAATGTGAGTTTCCTTCCAATTAACTTAGGGGATGTCAAAGCTATTGCATAAGTCCTTGCAACATGCTTAGACACATGGAAAGAGAAAGCCTCCCAGATTTTTCATTTTAATGCCTTTCATTCTTGGCCGCACATTAGAATCAACTGGAAAGCCTTTTAAAAATATGAAAACCCACCTCCTCCTAAGGTTAATTGAATCAGAATCTCCGGAGGTAGCTCCTGGGCATGGGTAGGTCTAAAGCCTCTCTAGGTGATTCTAATAAATCTGGACCAATCTATCCATTTTGTGGATACAAAAACTGAGTCCAGGTTGACAAGGAGATTTCAGAAGCCTGTCCACAGATTTTACTTATCTGAACTTCAGGAAGCTGTTTCTTAGGTTAAGTAGTAAATTCAATTCTCTCTCAAAATAGCTAAAGCTTAAGATGTTTAAAAAATTTCCTTAAAACTAGTCAGTCAGCTCTCTTCATGGAATGAGTGGAGTGGTAAACTTGGAACAAGAAGACTCACGTTTGAATCTCTGCTTTTACGAGTTATAGTCACTTAATCTCCCGAAATCTCATTAGTTACCTCGCACTGAAGGAATAATCATCACATTTAATCTCCCATGGATTTTAGGTCCAAAATGGATAAGGTCTACGGAAGTATATGGTAAAAACCCTGAAAGTGCTGTAGGAAAGTAGGAAGTGTTGTTATCTGCTCCTCTACCAGGGAGAATTTATTTTCCCTCCCACTGGGCCCACCATCAGCAGATGGGATCTCGACATCCGCCTAGTGCTTTTGCTTTCCGATAGGCTGAATACATTATGTTATAATATTCTGAAATACGGTTTACCCGTTCGGAATCGCAATTTTTGCAGAGGTAAAGCAAGGCTTTGCGTGGGTGTCCCTATCCTTCTGTACCGCAGTCAACTCATTGCCAACGCACTGCATCATTCTGAGAGCATCTTGTTGGAACCCAAGATGTGAAAAGAATTCTAAGGACACATAAGTGCAACTTACTTGGCTTACTGTTGATAAGTTCCTTTTATATTGCCTAATAAATTCAATAGAGAGAAAAGACACAAACCAATAGGTTTTTTTTGGGGGGGGGGGGCGGGGAGGAATAGCTATTTTTTTACTTAAATGTTTCACATTTAAGTTGGTGTTATAGTCAAAGTATCTAAGAATCTAAATCTAAATGCTGACTGTTTGTATGGAAACTCCTTTTTACCCAGTAGAGCAGTTCATTTGAATTAGAAGAAATAACATAATGATGATGTTCTCTGAACACCAGCTTTGGAAATTTAGAATTTTGAAATACTGTTCCTAAAAACCAATCAATCGATCAATTAAATACCATCTCTGTAAAGACTCCTGGCTTCTATTATCACAATAACACTAACCATAGCAAAATTGGTCAAAAAGATGGAGCTCTTGAGGGAGAATGAATCGATGATACAGTGAGTCTGTGTGTCTGTCTATTCCTAACACTTTCAGAAAGGATTTTTCCAGGACTTGCAAAGCACTGTTTGTCAACTTCCTAAATCAGAGTAGTAACTTCTGTAAATACAGCAAGTACAAGGTAGAAAATAACATCCTTTAGGCTTAGAGTGAAAGAGATTAATGAAAGAGAAAGCCTTTGCTTCTGAGCATTTTTTTTTTTTAACAGAAACACTGGGTTCAGTGCCAGTGAAAGTTTAAGTATTGTGTGGGGGAGTATTAAATGTTAATTGAAAAATGCTGCTGGCAGTATAACCTGAACATCAGAACCTGATTGTGCCTGCCAAGAAGAACAAGGGAATTATTAGCAATGTTATAATTTTATACTTACTGGGCCCCATCATCCTGTAAAGGAAACCACATGGGTTGAATGAAATTAAACATAAGCATGTTTCTGCTGATGGTGGTGCTCCAAGGCCACTAGAATAAGGGGTTCTATTAGTAGACGTTAATTTCCTTCTGATGACAAAAGGAAGCTTATTTTACTCTTTGCAAAAATAAAACATGCACCTAAGGAATAAAAATAATGCCTTCGCATTTTATGACTTCAAATTGTTTTCATTATATTGAGTAATTTGATTTTTATAAAATGTTTTTTGAGTATTGATAGGGAAATTGTTCATCAAACTAACATTAAAGAAGATGAAACTGAGGCTCAATAATTTGCTGTGTTTGTTGAACACTAATTATGTGCAAAGTACTTTCCTAGGAACTCCAGATACATTAGTGAGCAAAACAGATACAGTCTTACCTACCTCTCTCCATTTCACCAGTTGATTAATGCCACGCATTGGACTATAACAACCAACTTAGCGCTCTTTAGCCACAACATCTGAAAAATGCTATTTACAAGGTTTATTACCATCGCAGTAGTTCACCTTCCTCCATCCCTAAGTCCAGCAATGGGATAACTTCTGATTTGTCTCCATTCAATTTTCCAAAATTTGTTAAAGATATTATTTATGTCTCAGAGACAACATGGAGAAAAATGAGTGCTGAGGGCCTGGGTTAATTTTCATAAAACAATGAAAGAGAATTCTTTCATTAATTCACAAGTATTTCTCAAAGCAGATAGTGTAAACATTTCATAAATAGTAAGGATAGTGCAGTGAAATTGTCGAGTCCTGAATAAATAGGATTCAAAGGAAGAAACTATCAAGAATCAATGCTCTGGGTCATTTATTAGTGTGTCACTGTGCTGAAGTGATGGCCAGTCTGCTTCTGAATACCCTGTCACATGAACACAGGCAGCAGAAAGTACAAGCTAAATACAAAACCTGAAACTTCTGTTCTTTAAAATCACTGTCCTTTAAATAGAACCTAGAATATAAGAATCAAAGGAGAAATTGCTGCCATCTTTTGAAAAAGGAGTATCACTCTGAATGAAGATGTTTTCTGCCTACAAACAAATACATCACATTTTCACAAAAGACATTGGTACATGAGTCAATACCATAAAGCATATATTAAAATATATAAACGGGTATAAAGTACAGCAGAAATATGGTCAATAATATTGTAATAATTATGTATAGTGCCAGGTGGGTACTAGACTAATCGAGAGTATCACTTCATAAATTATGTAAATGCCTAATCACTAGGCTGTACACCTGAAACTAATATAAAGTAATATTGAATATCAAATCTAATTGATAAGTAAATATAATAAAACAATTTTTAACATATAAACATCAGTGATAGTTTCCACAAAGAGTTGTGTTATTTTCTACACAATTTAGAAACACAAAGTGTGAACGGATGAAGATGCCTGTCTACATACACTTGCTTTAATTGCCTTTTAAAACATATTTTACATTAATATATGCATATATCTATCTACCATCTATCTATCTGTCATTTATCTATGTATGTATGTATGTATGTGTGTATCTATCTATCTATCTATCTATCTGTCATCTATCTATCTATCTATCTATGTATCTATGTATCTATCTATCTATCTATCTATCTATCTATCTATCTATCTATCTATCTATCATCTATCTATCTATCTATCTCCTGTCAAAAAATCGACTCTAAATCTAGTATAAAAATAGAAACCATGCTTTGGCATTGCTGAGACATTTTGTTCACACAGTTTTTGAAGTTAAGTTGACATTGGAAATATATTGGACTGGTCGACATTCTAGTTAAAATCAGTGAAAATGTGGAATTGAAGAAATTAAAATATTATGGAGGGAGATAATTGGTCAAGGAAAATAGTTGTGTTTTCAGAACAATTATAGATGAGGGTGATCAGTTATTTTTAGCACATATAAGAAAACATACTAGAGTTATTAGTGCAAGCAAAACAAAAATAACACTTTTATAAATATAAACATGTAACCTATGTATTGTTGGAGAATAGTGTCTGTCTCATTAAATTTGAAACCTATTAGAAACATGGTCATCATTATCATCATCTGAGCTACTATTTATTGGAAGTTACTATATGCTAGACTGTATACTAACAATTCTTGAATACATTTTAAAAATTATCCTCCTTACACCAACCATTTAAGGATGGTACTAGTATTTTCCAAGTTTTATAAATAAGGAAAATAGAACTCAGAAAATTTAAAGAATAAGCTTAAATTTGTCCAGATAGCAAATTATGATACTAAGACCTGAATCAAGATCTACAGGACCCTAAAACTTCAGGTTTTTCAAAACTGTTGTTTAATTGCATCGAGGTGAGATTTTTATTTTCAAGCCAGTTGATGCTTCATCGAGATTGCTGATTGGCCTATTATCGTAGCTTCTATATCTTACTTCCTAGAGTGTTTCCTAATTGACGAGCTGTTCATAATTTTTTCTTTATTGATAGGTTGTACCCCCATTAGCACCATGAGATACAAAATCCTTCCTCAGCAGCATGGACTAGCCATATGACCCTGAAAAGCAAATCTAATATTTTGTGGATACTCTCCATGCAACAAAATAAATTTTTGATAATTGTAACTTTCCTAACACCTAAATGAAGGTTAAGTATTCCTTTCAACATCACCATATCACCTGTGCCCTACCTTTCCATAATATCTAACACACTGTTTTAAAAACACTTCTTTCTGGTTTCTTACCAGAAATAAATTCTCTCCAAGGGAAGAGGGATTTGTCTCAGCTGAGAAGCATTGCCTAGCACAGTACTGGGCAAAAATTAGAATAAAAAATGTATGTTTGACTCACTGTTGACACGGAGGAGGTTTTATAGTGAAAAGAAGTAATTATAAAAATGGAAATGAATTTTATGAAAAGCAAGAACGTGCTTATACTTCTTTAGAAGTCCGATTTCGTATATAAAGTCTAAGATAATTTTTACCTTTAGCTAGAAGAAATGTGAAATGTATGACTCTGATCACAAAGTTAGAATATTAAACAAAAAATGTCTGTTCGTCTCTACCTGTTAAGGTTATGGTGATTCATATTTTACTTTTTTTATATCCTTCAGATTTTTTAAAACGGATGTGCAATGCTATAATGAAAAAAAACACACAATATGAAAATAAAAATGGATAAAATTTCAAAAGTAGTAGGTGATCCTGAAAGGCAATAAAATGTTGTATTATAGTGCTTTTTCACTAAAATACAAATCCAGGTCACACTTGGAGTTTTCCTGTTAAAATACAGTTACACACATTAATTTGCAACTCAAAATGTTATCAGTACCAATGAGTCTACTTCAAGTTGGAAAACAATTCTAATTGATTTAATAACCCTGACTGCACCGTAACACTAAAGTTTCATATTTTAAAAACCAATGGGACTCATATGCTTCTGCAGATTATGGGTTTATTCATGAATCATATTTTCTCCTAACAAGTGTTATTGAATTCTCCACAGGGGAAGGAAAATACCTTCCAAAAACCTCTCTGCCTAAAATTACTCAGAAAAAAAATCTCCATAAACTGCTTTCTGTTCCTAGAAAAATCCCATGTCAGCATGGTAGTTATAAGGAATTGTATAATTCTTAGAGGGAAACACTTGTCACAAATATACAATTTATATAAGCCAAGCTCTACAGGAACTAACTGCAGTCAGTGCCTTTATTCATCCTTCAGTTGGTCCTAAAGGTTTTGGGCAGCTACTGTTGCTGGAATTAATTGAATGCCAAAATATTTAGATATCAAAGGGTGCTATGACACATTAAAAGGATAAACAGGGAAGGCTCATCCACAGTTTTGACAAATAAAATTTAAAATTAAGTCTTCATGGATGTTAATTAAAAATCTCTGCTGTGAAACTCAGAAGTAGTGAAAACATTCTTATTTCAACTCCCTTCCCAGGATGCTGATATACATAACTCTCTCCAACATGTGGTGTTATTATTAAACATTGTTAATGGTTATATCGATAGGACACATACACACATAAAAACCACACAAAAAAATAAATTATCCAGGCATTTTGCTTGCATAGCAACAAACAGCCAGATGTTTCAAATTTACAATGTGAAACATTTTTGTCCTTGAAGACTGTTCTAAACTTCAGTTCTCTTTAAAATAGGGACATAACCACAGTTGTTGTAGCTACTAATAGGATTTTTATGAGCATCAGGTTACACAAATGTATGTAGAAGTATCTGTAAACCTTACGGTACTTTATAAAAGGTATTATTTATCATACAGATAGCTTATATTACTTGGTGCTTGTCATAGCAGTGCAATGTAAGAGCAAAGAACATAAACTATAACAGACAGCGCCTCTGCACTGTTATTTTTGAGCAAGTTATTTAATCTCCATGAACCTCAGTTTATTCATCTACAAAAGAAGTGATAATATGCCACTCATAAATCTGTATAAGAAAACCCAACTAAACTACTTACAGCAAAGTTTGGCAGAAAATCAACATTCAGTAAATGTTGGCCATTGTTATAACCCTTAAAAAATTAGCATCTATAACCATGGTCATTTCATTTGTTCTAATAGTGATTTTTAGTGGTAATATAATCACCCTTTTGCAATCGTGGAAAGTAAAGTTTAGCCACTAGATCACAGTCACAAAACAGTGCCAAGACTTATGTGTCTTAACTCCAAACCCAGTGTTTTTCATACTAGACTATGTGAGAGTGTTTTACCCTAAGTTGATTAATAGGCCAAATTGGGGGAAAATTCATAAAATCAAGGTAGTTTAAGTTACTCACTTCTCTGTAGTTTCATAGCAGTTTAATGGGACTGTCCTTGCTTTTAAGACTCAGTAAACAGTTTGTATGACTCAAGAATCACCAGGAATGTCTCTGCCTGAAAAGGCAGGCTTTCTGTTCCTTAACCCCTTGCACTTAGATGTTAAAATAAAAAATATTTCTAGAAGACACTGAAGATAAGCCCGATAAATAGAAACCACTTGGTTAGCATCAAGCAAGCAGGTCTCTACTTTAATGACATACAGCTCTAAAGACCACAGTCAACTAGGACTTGAAAGACTGGAATGTGTGATTATGTGCTCTGAAAGAGGGGAGCAGCCCCCCCAAAATAACAGATAAAATGGTATCCAATACAACCTTTCGTAGCCCCCAGCTTCATCTAGATTGGGTTCTGCCTGCTACAGAGAGACGTCGAGTGAATACATTTGATGAGATTGCAGTGCTGCAGGCAGCTGTTGTAGCTATGACGCCCTTCAGGTGGCCTGTACCCATCTGTGGACATCACTGGAAAATTCCTAACCGTTCCCTCCAATTGCTGATTGCTGTTGGCCCGCTGCTGCTGGTACAACCTCCTGATCCAAGCACACTCTGCTATTAGTGCTCGCCAGTGGAAAGCCACCGGGAATAGACTTGGAGCCAATAAAAATCAGGCTTATTAAGCTTGCAGCAGCACAGGAGACAGACCACCACAGGGACTGTAGTTCATGTTTGGTGGTTAAGGAGAGGATTCAAGTGAGCAGAGGTCTGACTGGATAGGGTGCTGTCTCAAAGCAAGAACAATTTGAAGCATGAGGATTAGTGATTTATCCAGAAGGCAGAATTAATGGAGAAGGTCTAGAGTTGTCATTGAATGAGCGGCAGCGGTCACTTAATGTTAACTAGGAGAGGGAGACATTTGGCATCTTTATGGTTCAGGTAATTCGGTTTTATCTTTGTTCGGGCTTGGTTATAAAGTTGTCTTGTTTTTGTTTTTGTCTTGTTACATCCCTGTTACATTATGGTCACAGAAAGTCCTCATCTGAGGTTGATGCTCTAAAGAATTATGCTCCACAAAGGAATACCACACCTGTCTGCTAGCAACTACGCTAGCTCCCTGACAGAGGCTTTGTCCTTTCTCATTACTACTCGAACTCATCATTGTTACATGCCATCCCCTCTTCTCCTCTGGTGATAGGAGAGACATAAAAATGAGGATCAATATGGGGAGCAGTAAGGTGACATAGGATGGGAAAGTAGAATTTATTCTTGTGGTAATGTGTGTGTGAGGGGGTAAGGGTGGAATCCCTTGAGAATATAAGATGAACAGGACTGTCTTATCTAAAGAGATACATAGATGCGGGAATCAGGGCAGGAGAATTCATCATGTCACTCAGGCAAGCAGCCAGTAGAGTACAGATTGAGTATGGTCTATACTCCAGAAGCTTACAGACCAAAATATAAAACAGATAATTTTAATATAATCATCATGTATATTGCAGAACACTAAGATTTCATGTGCAAGCCTGCAAAAGGTTGGAATTTATTCTCAAGTTCATTAATAATGCAAGATTTGCTTTTCTTCAATACTCAAATTAAAAACTTGTTCCAGGTAAATACTATACGATGTTTCATTTTCAGGATGAATGATTGAGAACAAGCACAGGATTCCATTCCTAGCTTCAACCTCTAGAACAACTATTAGAAAATATTTTTTTTCCATGTCAGTATTTCTTTCTTGATCTTCTTTAAAATTATTGGGGTGACGATGGTTAACAAAATTATATGGGTTTTGAGCATACAATTCTATAATACATCATCTTTATATTGCATTGTGTGTTCACCACCCAGGTCAAATCTCCTTCTATCACCATGTATTTGACCCTCTTTACCCTTATTTACCTCCCTTCCCCACGTTTCCCTCTGGTGACCAGTAAACCATTGTCTATGTCTATGAGTTTGTCTTGTTTGTTTGTTGCTTTCGGTTTTACATCCCACATATGAGTGCAATCATATGTTGCTCAATTTTTTTCTGTCTGATTTATTACACTTAGCATGAAAATCTCAAGATCCATCTACGTTAGAGAATACAAATTAAAACGATAAGTCAATGGAGAGCATACATAAATTTATGAAAATGATAGAGAAATTCTTGATAGGCATTGTGGATAAAGGGCCCTACTTTCCCTGATGATGTTTCGTCCAACTGAGAGCTAAGATAAAATGAATCATCAGGTAAAGAAGAAGTAGCAGGTGAGAGAGAGCAAAGATTCATCTGTATTTGCAGCCATGCCTCAGCTCCACCTCAGATCATCAAGTGTTAGATTCTCATAGGAGAACCTGTCCCTGTTGCCAAAAAGGTTGGGGACCGCTGGTCTACAGAGATCACACCCACAGGAACGGATCAACAGACATCATGAAAGAGACATTGTTTGAATTGGGATCACAGGTGACATTTTATTCTAGCTAAATATTACCCTGCCTTCCATAGTCATACCCTAGAACCAGTCATCATCAAGCACTCCAAAACCTCTCCTTTAAGAATCCCCACTGCTTTCAGACTGGGACCCCTTAATTCTTCTGGCCCTGAATCTGGTGTCCCTCCTTCAAAACTGAGCTGTCCAATCTATTGCCCTAAACACTGTTTTCTAAACTGGAAATCTCAAATGAGCACTTAACACTGCCAGACAGATGTTTCTTTGCTCAATTTATTTTTCTCCTTTCCTCTCTACCAGACTTCCCACATTCCTTACTCTATCACATTCTTTCCTCAGTGTCCACAGCTTTTACTTCATTCATTCATTTAAGAAATATTTATTGTGCGTGTGTATGCAATAGAATTAAAGGCAGTGACCATGGATCCTCTCTAGAAGCTTAGCTGAAACAAAACACAGAAACGAAAGTCACAAAATGGAAAATGAGGTCAAGAGAGGGATTTCACTGAAAAAATATAAGTAAGCAGAAAAGTCCCTAACCTGCAAAACTTTTCTGTCTTGTACCCATATTTTTAATCTTGTTCCTAGTGATAACCAAGAAGTGACCAACCAATCCACGTGTGCTGTGCATTCCATCCTCCTTCAGTTTTTCAAGGACATTGCTCACACAAGCGTCCTCTCTTTCCCCTACTTCATTAATTCTTCATTGCTACATGACTCAATAGCACACGCACATACATTCATTCTCGAGTGTATCAGATCAATCCAATTTTTAAAAATTCTTTCTGAACTCACATTCTCTCTGTTTCTCTTCATAGTAAAACATCTCTAAAGTGTTTTGTACACCGTCTACCTCTCTCATGCCTTTTTAACTCATGTTTATTTTCTAACCCCTCCCCAACTCTACAGCACTTATCAAGGCCATTAATAATGTGCATTTTGCCAAATGGACATATATCTGTCCTCATTTCACTCACTCTCTCTGCAACATTCAGCAAATTTGACCACCACAGACCATGATACTCTTCTCTCCCTGGGTTTCTTTAACTCCAACTCTGGATTCCTTTACTTCTCTGACTACTTCTTTCTTCCTCTGGGCTTATTAGGGCTTAACCCTGGGCTCTTTCCTCTTGCCTACGTGTGCTTTCCTCGAAGGGTTCTTCCACTATCCCAGTCTTTATATCACATGTTATTAACCCATATGTTAATTACTCCCAAATTCACACCTCCAGCCTTCTTCTCTTCTAGACTCCATATCCCAACAGCTTATTTAATTTCTTCAACAGAGAGTGAACAAGCATTTAACAAAATAATATACTAAATTACTATTCAGAGTCCATGGCCATGCCACCCTGAACAAGCCCGATCCCATCTGATCTCAGATGCTAAGCAGGGTCCAGCCTGGTTAGTACTTGGATGGGAGACCACCTAAGAAGACCAGGTGCTGTAGGCGTAAAAGAGACAAGGTCCTTGCAATCTGCAAGGTCAACCAAGCATTGCCTCACTTAAAAATAAATAAACAAACAAACAAATAAATATCTAATGCATATATTCCCTTTTAATAATTCCATTTTATCTTACAGTTCTTGTATCTTTCAAACAAGACTATGGGATTGAGCTTTATTGTCCCAAGGAAAAGGAGGTTACAAAAGAACTCAGGAAGGATTTTTTTTTTTAAATGATTATATGTTCTCTTACAGAGTTCCATTAGCTTCAAAATGCAAGATGATTTGACTTTGGGTGGTGAACACACAATGCAATATACGGATGATGTATTATTGAATTGTGCACTAATTTTATTAGCCAAAGTCACCCAAATAAATTTAATGAAAGGAAAATGGAAGATGAGATATATGAAAAAAGGGAAATGTTCTGAATGAATTCTAAAATGTTGACTTGATTATGAAAAGCTCAGCCTAAAGGACTGTGAGAGTACAGTTTATATCAGAAACTATAAGTTAGAAAAGAAAAGTTATTGAAAATAGTGATTTCCTGCCACACAGAGAGAAGAGAGAGCTTTCTGGGCTGGAGGCAGGCCATTCGAAAGGAGGGAAAAACAGAACAGAGTCCAACTCTTCACATGTACTTCACATGCCGTTACCACTTGCCCACCTCCCTCACTCGCTCCAGAGTGAAACTCTTCATGGGGATATAAATCAAGTGTATAATTGTGAATATAAAATAATTAGAGCTTTGACCTTATACCTGGCTGAAATTCTGAGAGACCTCGCAAAACCCCTCATGGTACTGCTGGATAGTTACGGTGGAGTAGAAATGGTGTCCAGGCAGAACTAGGGAGAGAGAGGAATGAGATGGTCTTGAACTTCATGGGGGAGACCCAAAAAGGGGTGTAGGAAGTGATCGGAGCTGTGAAATACTGTGCCATTCAGAGGCACCCTGCTGCACACCCTAAGTGAGCCTGCTAGTTAACTGTGCGGCAGAAATCCCAGGGCAGAAGCCGGGGAGATCACGGGGTTGAATCTCAAGCAGAGCCCTTGTGAGTCAGAGCTGACTGGTGGGCGAGGCTGGGGTCACAACATGTGGGCTGGGGCTCAAAGCTCACACACTTGAAGCTTTAAGAAAATGATACAAAATTACAAATAAAAATTAGAAATTAAAGCAAATAATCAGGTTAAAAAATCATTGAAAATACAGATTTCTGAAAGCTGATGAATAATACTACAAACATCACAAAATCTAGAAAAATAATTTATTAGTCAACTCCCTGCCATACTTCTGTAATGCTTTTCCAAATTTTAGGCTCTATGTGTCCTGAATGCCTCATCATTTGATAAAAAATTTGCATTATTATTTTCTATGGAAACATAGAAAATAATTTAATTTTTCCTCTAGGATAGTTGATCAGAATTCATTTATTTTTATCGATACTTCAGAAACTTTTATTTCAGTTTTGCAAATTGATATTGGAATTGTCATGTAAATTTTGAAGATTATCAAATTTGGGCATATTTCTATCAAGTTTCTTTTTCACAAGAGCTTTCAGATTTATCAGGAAAATATGTATCATGTAGGTAAGATGTGATCCAGCAGGTTAGGATGCATAAAATATGTGATAATACTGGTACAAATTTATGCTTTTAAAAATAAGAATTCTTATAAGTTCTATTTTAAACAATTGCCATAAAAGAGTTAGAGTCCATGAATAATTGCATTTTACACTATGTAATCAAATATAGTCATGATAGAAAAGAACTGCTTTGATTAGATATTGATAAAATCAAATCCCTACTTACAAAACTGTAGGTCTGGTGATTATAAGACTTTTCCATGGACTTGCTTTTGCCTCTGACATTTCAAACCTCATTTCTGACTCACTCACCTTCTCATGTGTTCTGTATAACACAGTCATGTCCTCTCTCCCTCCCTCTCTCCTTCTCTTCCTTTTCCTCTCCCTCTATTCTTCCCTCCTTTTCTGGAACTTTGTTCTTCCCTGCCTTCAACGATGGTCACATTTTGTATCATGCCACAGACACTCTCATCCACTTGCAGAATGGAAATCACCATCTATACTGATGGTAATGTAAGACCTATACAGATGATGTATTATAGAATTGTACACTTGAAACCTATATAATTTTACTAACCAATGTCTCCCCAATAAATTTGATTTAAAAACATGATTCTATTACAACACTAATATACTGAGAATATGTCTCAGAATTTCCAATATACTCCCAGCATGGTCATCTTTGAAAAGAAGATGAAAGAGCTTGCATCCTTATTTTAGCTAGATAGCGAGCCAGATATTTCTAGGACAAACTACATTATCCGAAATGCGCTTTCAGAAATACACATGGCCAAGTATATGGTACAGGAGACCCATATTAGTTTTACACGGAGCCTAGAAAAAGAGGGCCAGGGAATATAGCAAACATTTTTATACCTCTCTGTGCCCAGGTTTTTTCCATCATAAAGCAAGGTGATTAGACAATGTCGTCTTGAAAGCCTCTTTCAGATCTTACTTCTCATCATATCATGACCTTCTGTGTATAAAGTTCTCTTTCATTTAACGGTACATTGACAAGGCAAAAAGAAATATTCCCTGTTCATTTTTACTTTAAAAGCTTATGATTTCCTTTTAAAAAGTTTGTTTCATCTACCACAAAATAAAATAAAATAAAATAAAATAAAATAAAATAAAATAAAATAACCCAAACCCTTCTTCCTATATTCAATTCCACTCAATAAGTATTTACTGGTGCTCATCTTGTGCTGGGTTCTGTGTTGAATAGATCATTTAATTCTATTTTTCTTTCTTTTAAATTTCTGTTCATGCTTACTCTCATGTTTTACTTATATTGAGTGATTATATGCACAGCATCAAGAGTACAGATGAAGCCTTATATTTTTGTACTAATTACAATAGGTAATAATTTTACTGACTATACCCTCTGAATTTTTAAATCTACAACATATGTAATTTTCTAATATGAATATTGGTAAAATTACTTTAACATATTTTGAAGTCATTCTTTTTAGTTCTTTCAGTAGTAAAGAAATACTTAGGGATGTACCATTATTTGAAGTTAGTGGTAATGCATACTTGATTATTTTTTTATATACAAAATTCCCAGATCCTAAACAGAAGAAATTTCCTTTTCTCTTAGAACTTTCAAATTTGAAAGCAAAGATATTTCTAAGTTCTAAAAAACAAGTCTTTATAATAAAAGCAAAATGTAGTTATCTATGAACCAAAAAGCTCTAGCTCCTTAGATGTTCTGATGCCATTTTTGAAATCATCTGGTCTAAAGAGATAAATAATCTATATACTTACAATCAAAAATCTAAAGTCACGAAAAAAGAATATTTCATCCTACTGTAATGGTTTAAATACATCAGAGGATTCAGCAGAGTAATGTATTTCTATATTTCTCTACTACATATATATTATCACAGAATACAGGAATCGAGGAAGCAAAACACGATTTTTTAATATAAATTTCTGATAAGACACATTCTATTCTTTTCCTAAAGTAAAATGTTCACAATAAAGCAAGAAATAAACACTTCCAAAAAGCATAATCTTAAAATAGTTAAGCAAAGTCTCTTGTCCATAATAAAAGCATATTTCCTTTCATTTCCAATCCTTCACCCAGAGGAGTAGAACATGAACATATTCTCACCCAATCCTCCACCCTAGTTTACAACTCCAAAAAGAGGATTTAAAGAGCCTTACGAAAATGAATAAAATGAAATGGAAGAGATAAAGGAGAAAATAGGGAGCTAGGCAACCAAAAGAGAAGAAAATAATGAGATTAGCAGGGAAATTAGTACTAAGACATATGTTTCATACTAATACCATTAGAATTCTATACAGTTCTTAAGAGGAGACACACATTTACTCTGAGCTTCCCTGGTAGCAAATAAAAACATGAAAATATGATCAGTTATTCACTTCACATTTTCTATTTACAAAGTTCATCTGTTTCTTCAAGAAAGCAGAATTTTTCTTTGCTCTGTCTGAAAGATGCCCTTCTCATGAATTGCCATTAAAGGGACATGGAGGTGAAAGAAATTAGAAGTTAGACGCAGGCGCCCTCCTACATTAATGTAACACTTTAAATCCAGAGCCCTATCCCTAGCTGCGAGCCTGGATCACAGCCGGACCTGGTACCTACAACATATATAAAAGATGCTCATTGAATCCTTACTAAATTAGCTGGCTTTTTTCTTCACTGATATTAGCAAAGGAGATAAAAAGAAGAAAAACTTCGTTTGATAAAAACGTGCAGGCACAGAAATCACCCCCAAAAGAGGCAAAGTCTTCTGTACGCCCCAAGGCTCTATTGTAAACTCCTAGAAAAGGTGGTTGAGAAATGTGAAGGGTGAGATGAGGTACAGAACTGACAAGCTGTGTTCTGGGATGTGTTCTTCCTCTTTTCCAGCTCCCTTGGTCAGTTTTCTTTCTGGACAGAGATAGAGCCATCACTTCAAGAATTAACTTAAAAACAAAATAACAACAACAACAAAAAATGTTTTCAAAGCCCATCAGTGTGCATGAGTATTCGGTATGGCTTCATTTAGGGCAAGTTGGTCAAAATCAATGATGTTTTGGTAAGTAGTAATAGTTGGAGAAGTGGCATGATGAATGAGTTTGAAGATGAATAGGAATTATTTTATAACCTCAAAAAAGGAAGGACATTTATAAATAAAAGTTGTGAATGGAACACAGAATAGATAAGCTGCCAATGAAGTGGCTTCTAACACCTCCTCCCCCAGCACAGCATTTGGAAGCTCCATATAATCACTCTAATGGGCCAAGCATTCAAGGTTCTCAGAATAATAATAATTGCATGGTCATTCATTTGGATTCATACATCGAATAAGCTTCTCCATCACCCAGAACGAATTTAAATAAATACACACTAAGAAAATTTCAATGGGGTAATTAGAAAGAAAATAATATCTTGAGCCACTGACTATAGGAAAAACCCCAACTCAGTGGACAAAGCAGGATCAAAGTCATGATCACTCTGTGAGCCTAAGGGAGATGTTCCAAGGACGTAATAAACATCCTTCCCTTTCCCCTAGGCCCACTTCCCACTTTGCTACTAAACTCATTCATGGCACAGCAAGAAATAAGTAATAGGTACAAAGGTTGAAAAAAGGATTCTGTGTGAAGATCTGAATGTTCTGCTCAGACCAACTCAGGTAAACTGAACAACAAAAATAATGCTTCCTTCAGCTCTCTCTGTGACGTGTGTGTTAGCTCTGCTTTGCATATTCCTGTGACTCCTACAACTCTGGTGGTTCATGGAACTTTTCTGGAGCGACTTGCATACCATTGCATCAGAACAGAACAGAATGAAAAGCTCACGTTTGCTGGACTGCCTGGCTTCTTCTGATTGACTGTCCGTTTAGATTATAGTGTTTGGAGATATGCTAGAAGCAATTTGAGTTCTCCAACCTCTACTTTTGTATAATCCTCTTTTACATATTTAGGAAATTGCTGAACCCTCTACTTGCTGTGATTCAAAGTGTGAGTAATTGGGATAAGAATACTGGCTCTCTTTAGAAGAAGACTCTTTGTATAAACTGAGAATAATTAAATAGCATTGTTCCTGTTAAACAGCATTTTACAGGAACAGCTTTTATAGATAAATAAAATTGAAACAGCTTTTATAGATAAATATTCTCTCTTCCTTTTCTGATGTAGGATCTTAACCTAATTTTGTTTCACAAACATCTTGTTCTGGGGGAAGGAATGATTTTGTTTTTTTAACTTAAATAAACATACATCAGTAAGTATCTACTGTTAGGATGAGCCTGATGAAAAGGTTAGAAGTATGATGAGTCATAAGCCTGACAGTAAAGAACCTGGTTATTTAACATAAAACACTCTATTAGAGGTAAGATGCTAAATGGAAGTTCCCTGGGGAGGGAAAGTGACAAATGCAGGTGAGCATCGCATCACGCTGGTCTATAATCAGTGGCGTAACTAGAAAAAGTGCTTTTATTCTGCATTGGGGGAGAAATTTCTGCTTATAAACAATATCAAATTTTTTAAACTTCTTGAGCCTCAAAGTCAGTTACTCTAAAATTTTGAAAACCGCATTTTTCATTTTGTTTTTGTACTTCGGGGGGTCTTGTCTAAATGAGCTTTTTATGCTTGCCCTATTTAGGGTCCTTATGAAAAGCAAACTGGTTTATCTCATCAAGTTAAATGGCTCTCTCTACCTTTTCCCTTTAAACCCCTTTAAGGAAGTGAAATATCTAAAGCAAGCCAAAAAAAGTCCGAATCTGAAAAGGAGGAGCCTTTCTAGAAGTTATGCAACTTCTACGATTAGACTAGATCAGGCATCAGAATTTTAGAAGTCAAGAAACAGATCAAGCATATTAGACCTGAGGAGGTTTATGAAATCTTGCTTCATAACTCAGCTTCTTGGCTTATTGAAACCAAATAAGCTCTCCTGCAGCACTGGATTACGGCCCTAAGCATATGAGTCTGTAATACTATCTCCTCCAACCAACAGCCATCTTGGTTGTTAGACTCTTAACATTATGTGACTGAAAAACATACAACCATAGATTAAAAAGAATGTATTGTGCCACATAATAAAAATCCAGGGAAGACCTGGTATCAAGTACAGATTTCTCCCTTACTCAGTCAAATCCACACTCTTTGGGTTGGATCCATTTTCAGACAGCCTCTTCCAGCAACTACGTGCTTTACATCCTCTCAGGTTTGAGTCCTATGGGAAAAATAATGTACTCTTTCCCCAGAAGTTCACAAATAATCCCATTGACTCTAGGCGAAACACGAGACATTGAAACATTGCTAAACATTCCCCACGGCACCAGTCGCTTTACATCTTTATGCCCTGAACTAGTAATGGAGCCCACTGCAAAGCAGGTGGACTGGGAGTGGGAAATGAGTGGTTCCCAGAGGGAAACTGAGGCACCATTACTAGAATGAGCCTAAGTAGATGCGGAATGTCAAACGTGTTTGACAATTTGATGATCCATTTGCAGTATGTTCTTCTACCATGAGATACAATTTATTAGTGTTGTCAGTACCTCCTTGTCTATTCCACTGGGTAGTTCTAATTTCTACAGCTTTAAAGACATAGAACACTTCTTAATGCTTACCAAAGAGTAGGAAAAATATGCATCCATGCAAAGACTTGTACATGAATATTCATAACACCTAATTTATAATATCTAAAAACAAGATGTGACTCAATTTTCATTAATAGATGAATAGGTAAACAAGTTACAGCATATTCATACAATGGAATACAACTCAGCAATAAAAAAAAATGAATTATTGAAACGTGCAACAATGTGGATGAGTCTCAAAATCTCAAAATAATTATGCTGAGTGAAAGAAGCTATGCAAAATAGAGGACATACTGAATAAACTTATTTATATAAAATTTTAGAAAATGCGAACTGATTTATAATGACAGAAAACAAATCAAGATTAGTGGCTGCCTAGGGAACAGTGGGGGTGGGGACAAGGTGGAGGGGGGAGGGCAAACACAAAGATGAAAGAGCTGTACGAGGAAACTTTTGGGGTGATTGATATATTCGTTATCATGATCAAGAGTTGTTGGTTTGTTTGTTTGTTTGCTGTAAAGAGCAAGGTAGTAAACATTTCAGGCATTGCAGACAGTAAGGTCTTACTCACAACTACTCCTCTATCATTATATCATCGAAACTGCTGATAGACAAGAAGTAATTAAATGAGTGTGAATGTGTCCCAATACAACTATCTACAAAAACAGGCAGCAACCCAATTGAGTCTGAAGGCCGTGGTTTACTAATCTCTGATCCTGATTATGATGATGGTTTCATAAATGTGTACATGTGTCAAAACTTATTAAATCATACACTTTAATTATACACCTCAATAAAGCTATTAAATAATAAAAACAAAACGAACAACCGTAGCTTCCCCATCAATGATTCGATAAAGTCTAATTTTCTGACCATGGTATACAAGTGCCTCTATGAACTGGCCTCTGTATTCTTCCTCCATCAAATTTATTGTCACCCCCAGGTGAGATTTCAGCCTTTAGCAGGACCAAATACACCTCATGCCATTTCAATTCTCTGCTCGTGTTTGGATTCTCTCTTCCTGGAGTGAATTCCTCCTACCAACTTGTGCATCTACGCTCCCAGGATGGCTTTCTTCTTTCCTTATCTTACCCCTTCTAGTCCTTTTTCTTCATCTCTATGTCCCCCTAACAACCTGTGTGTAAGTGTGTGTGTGTGTGTGTGTGTGTGTGCATTAATATGTATACATACATGTACATATGTACCCTTTTGCAGTTAAATTGCTCCACAATTTTAACTATATATCTGACTTTTAATGTATTTGGAATTAATATAACTTATTATCTGGATACTTGACTGACAGTTGCCTGTGCTTATTACACCTGTCACAGTGCCTGGCACAAACAAATAAATAAAAACTCAATATGGCAGCTATTGTTATAACTATTTTATGGAAAAGAAAACTGATAGGTAGAGAAATTACATATTCAGCCCATAGGCACATGGTTATAAGTAGCCACTCTAGTACTAGAAAGAGTTCTTCCACATCTAATCTTAAATGCTTTCCACTAATCCTTGCATTTATTTTATTATTGAAAGCTCATCAATATTTCATATTGGTGTCTTTTACTGACTTTTCCACTGCTCTTCCTTCATCTCTTAGATACACCAAAATGAAGACTGCCACCAACATCTATATCTTCAACCTTGCTCTGGCAGATGCCTTAGCGACCAGTACCCTGCCGTTCCAGAGTGTCAACTATCTGATGGGAACATGGCCGTTTGGAACCATCCTCTGCAAGATAGTGATCTCCATAGATTACTATAACATGTTCACCAGCATATTCACCCTCTGCACCATGAGCGTCGATCGCTACATTGCAGTCTGCCATCCCGTCAAGGCCCTGGATTTCCGTACTCCCCGCAATGCCAAAATCATCAACGTCTGCAACTGGATCCTCTCCTCAGCCATCGGTCTGCCTGTAATGTTCATGGCAACGACCAAATACAGGCATGGTGAGCAAAGCCGCAGCCCTGAGGGTGGAGAGTTTATGGATCGCTGTGTTGGTGAAGTCAGGAGCCAAGCAGAATTTACGGAGTGCTCCGATGTCTTAGTCAAACTGTAATTTTAATGATTCTTCATAGCAAAATGCCTGTGAATATTTCGAAATAGGAATTTTTTTCCCTATAATTTTAATCTTACTAAACATTTTAAAGAGACTATAATCTGTTAGTTCCTGATTTCTCTGTTCATCAGAATTATGGGAAAATAAGAACATAGCTTTCCCAAGAGTAATTAGAGCTTAAACCCAAAAAACATTAAGTGGAGGCTTGTTTCACAATTTAATGTGGCTGCCTATGTGGCAAATTTATATTTCCAGACCTCATATCAGTTGATGAACCTTACCCATCAAAAAGTGAAGTGAAAACATCCATTAGCTGACTTATAGACTTTGGACTATGATTATATTTTTTATATCAACATAGACCACATAGGGGAAGTAGCTCATGGTGAGAGGTCTGTAATTGTTGACTGTGTGAAAGCTTAATATGATCAAAGTGGACAGCAAAATGAGATATTTAGGAAAATAAAATAAAACTAGCTCTCCCTGAAAATCAACAGAGAGCTGAGTTTCTCCTATAGTTTCTTTAAATCTTTCTTTGCTGGCCTTAGGTCAAGGCTATAAATTAGTAAGCAAAACAGCAGTGTTAATCCCTAATGACAAAATTAATGTTGCTGCTAATTCTTCCTTCTAATTCTTTTCCTCTAGGTTCCATAGATTGCACTCTCACATTCTCTCACCCAACCTGGTACTGGGAAAACCTGCTGAAAATCTGTGTTTTCATCTTTGCCTTCATCATGCCTGTCCTCATCATTACAGTGTGCTATGGACTGATGATCTTACGTCTCAAGAGTGTCCGTATGCTCTCTGGCTCCAAAGAAAAGGACAGGAACCTGCGGAGAATCACCAGGATGGTGCTGGTGGTTGTAGCTGTGTTCATCGTCTGCTGGACTCCCATTCACATTTACGTCATCATTAAAGCCTTGATAACAATCCCAGAAACTACCTTTCAGACTGTATCCTGGCATTTCTGCATTGCTCTTGGTTACACAAACAGCTGCCTGAACCCAGTCCTTTATGCATTTCTGGACGAAAACTTCAAACGATGCTTCAGAGAATTCTGTATCCCAACTTCCTCCACCATTGAGCAGCAAAACTCCACTCGAATTCGTCAGAACACTAGAGACCACCCCTCCACGGCCCATACAGTGGATAGGACTAACCACCAGGTAGGCAGCTTCTAGAACTGGGTATACCTGTTGGGGATGTCATAAAAATTATAGAGCTTTGCACCAATCCAAGATTTTAATGCATTAGGAGATCAGTAACTAGAGGATTGAGGCTCAGCATAAAGATAGAAGAGGAAAAGAACAAACTGTGAATATAGTGCCAGGGAGGTGTTTATTATGTAAACTGAGCTCTATGTATTTGTATGGATTCATTTAGATATAGAGATACGCCAACTAGAAATCTGTAAAGTTTCTGAAAATCACTATCTTCACAGCCTTTTCTTCTTTGCAAAGTTAATGGCTTAGCACATTTTGGAAGTGACCCTGATCTAGAATTCTTCTCGTTTTTCCCAGCAGTGTTATGTATTTTATGCATGCCACTCCAACGTCCCTGTCACTTGTCAAAAGCCAGTCTTGCTCTGGTTCTGTGGTTAAAGAAAAGGGGTCAGCACGTTGCTGACTGTGGTGATGGGTACAAGATATTCTCAGCAGATCAGTATTACAGCGAAAGAGAAAAGACAAAAAATGGCCAGTCCAAACTCGATTAAAGCCATCGGCTTATAAATTTCTATACATGAATTCAAGAGCAAACGTCAAATATATTACTAGAACTAAATTAGTGTTATAACAGTCATCACAGCAGTTGGGGCTAATACTGTGAGTAGTGACAATTTGATAGAAGATGCATTCCTATGTGCAGAAGAGTACAGACGAGGGCTTGCGTGGAAGATTTAAGATTTACATGCACTATTATAATTACACAAGACATTAAAAAGGAAGAAAGGGGAAAACCTTTCTCTACGTTCCTATTGCCTTGTTAAGTCATTGGTTTGCAAACTTTAGAGTCTGATCTGTAGAGTATATCAAATATATCCCTTAATTATTAATATTACCTTAAGTAAACTTTCAAATAATGGTACTAGTATTCAGAAATTATAGCCTTTGTAATTTAAAACCCAGAACTCAAATTCAAACTACTTGTGAAGTAAATAAATTGAGTTAGAACCTTAGATAAATTTCCTGGGAGACAGGGTAGTCCTATGGGGACAAATGGGTCCATGAAAATGACTAGGAAATGAAGTCAAGGAGCCAGAGGGAGAATTAGCTGTGATGGAGTGCAGCTGCTTCCTCTCTGTTGTCTCTCCATCATGCCCCACCTCCCTGCCCCCTGTTACCCCATTACCGCCACCCAGCCCAGCCCAGACTCACCCTTTCTAATTGACCACACAACTAATGCAATGTGGCCCATAGCGGGCATTAACCCTCGTAGCCCTGATAATAATGCTAAAATGAACATGGAAACTCACACCCCCTAGAGAACATGAGGTCACGGTGGCCGACCCACTTCCAAGCAAAGGGAAATTAACTTATTATGTCTGACTCCAAAATCCATTTCAGAAATAAAAGCCAGAAAGACATGTTTTTCTATCCTACTTCTTTTCTTTCTTTCTTTCCACATCAAGACCTCTAAACTTGCTCCTTTTACTAAGCAGCTCTCCTCAGCAGCTATCAAAAGCTCATAACTTCAAGAGGGTGGGGGATTTAAATAGATTTAGTCCAACCCGAGGATAATATAGTAAAAAAAAAAAAAATGCAATTTAAAAACCCCACTTCTGAACTAAGCTTAAAATACTTTGCATTGAAGCAAAATACTTCTGCTGGAGCACGTGATGGCTCCATTATAAAGTCCTGGTTCCTTCCCCTTCGGTGCCCACCCATACCTTCCCTTTCCTTTCAGGCACTTTTAGGGTGTGGCAGGTGGTAGTGTATCATGGTCTCCTGTCACATTCTCTGAGCATCCTTAATTCACCTTGCTCTCTCCTGGAAATACAGCTTCCAGCCTATGTGCTGGAGCGTTCCTGAGTTCAGCATGATTGTCCTTCAGTTGTCCCCGACAGCGTCCTTGACTCCCTTCCAAATCCAGCATTTTCACATTAGTGTGGTTCTTGCACAGCCAGAGAGGGAAGAAAGGAAGCTAATCAGGGAATCTCTGTTCTAAGTAACTAAAAGGTTTGCTTTAAAAATACATCCAATTAGGGCTTATCTTCATTGCTGCCTCTGTGAAGCGGCATCTGTGTCAGATAACAGCAGAAACACATTAGCCCCGGCATGGGCTGCTTTCCCACAATGCCCAGCTGGGAGAGCTGGACAAAGGAGCACGGCTGCCAGGAAAAGAGGAAAAGACACTCTGACATATTTGAAAATTAAGATAAATCAAAGATCCTTTTGCTCATTTCCACTAATGTGACCGTTAGAATCAAGGCAGTTACACACAGATGTCTGGAACAATACATCAGCCTTTGCTGATAGTTTCAAAAACATATCAAAATAAGAAAAATTATCTGAAGGAAAAATCAGAGGCTTTATGGCTGTGTCTGTAGGACATAGTCGATCAGTTGTGCAAATTCGGAATCTGATGAACAGTTTGTTTGTTTGTTTGTTGTTGTTGTTGTTTAACATCATGAGCCATCGTGCTAGGAAACGAAGCTAATTGGATTGGCATTAAGTTTTTAACTGTTTGTTAGAAGTTTGTATTGTTGTAGGTGTTTATGTCCTGCCTATGTATTTGTGTTTTCTCCAAGAAATATAGTATACTATATATGTCACATCTCAAGCACAGTAGTCAACTTCATATTCTGCAGATCAGAGATCCAATATCAAACCTTCCCAGGGTGTCTGTATTCTGACAGCTGTACACTGAGACCATGTCCATACTGCGCAATGTGGAGTGGAGATTTGGCAGTTATCAAGGTAATTTGATAAGCCCTATGAGAAAATGCTGTGCCCAAAATTAACTTTGAATCCTGCTTATATAGTTAAAGCCTACTCCGTCAGCTACTGCTGTGTAACAAGTCATTCCAAAATTTAGTAGCTTAAAGCAGCCACTTTTTAGTTTACGATTCTATAGTAATTTGGGCTGAAAGTTCTTCCCGTCTGTGCTGGGCTCACTCTGTGGTCAGCAGCAGTTTCTGGATCAGCTGTCACCTAACTGATCTAGGATAACCACAGCAAGAATGTCCAGCTACACATGGATCTTCCTCTTCCAGTATGTTCATTAGCCAGGCTTGTTTCAATGGTGGGCACAGGTTCTATATTCAAAGGGTGGAAAACAAACTCCATCTATTGATGATAGGAGCTGCTGTCACATTGTAAAGGGGGTATGGATACAGGGAGGGGAGGAACTATGGCCACTTCTGCTCACCATACTGGAGGCATACGATGCATGAGACAGGAAAGCCATAGCTTCCCAAGGGATGCCTCCAGTATCTACCTAATGCAGTGGCTGACACAATACAAAGTAGTCCAGAAATATCAGTCGACTGACTGAATGACCAGAAGGCTCATGATATTTCAGGAGCTACAAAGGGTGGTGGCAATGACCCCTTTTTTATACAACTGATTGGCAACCTAAATGACTGAATAACACTGATGTTATTTCAGGCTCGCCCTTCGGAAACTAGAAAATACTCACGGGAGAGGTTCTTTATTTTCTCTTCTCTAGCCTTTTGTCCTTCAATCAGAAGTTATACTTTTGAAACAACTTCTTACATTTGTACTGTTTTATCATTTGGTTTTAACGAACACTGTTGATGAGGAAGCCAAGAACTGGACTCAGTGCTCTAAGTATAGGGGGAAAAAATGGTCCCATGTTCTTTTGTGCGTTCCAGGACTCAGCCGCTGCTCCGGCTGTAGGACTCCATGCCTGATTTTTCGACTGATCATCTTTATGGCTCCTAGATTTTTGTGACGTAGACTCGGGCATAGGCATTCATTTTCCACGTGTTCTCACGGCAGTTTAATTCCTCTGTGCACATAGTGCCTTCTGTTGGATTATTGGACTCCGCTTTGCCTGAAAACACTCCCCACGTGTTCGGATCTACTCAGTCCAACTCGGACTTGAGATGCTGATCTTTACTGCTTGGTTTCCGCCCTGATCACATTCCATAATGCATTTTCTGTTTTGACACCTAGATTATTTTTCAAATGTTTAGCATTACACAGGAAAAAAAACAACTTCATTATAATAGTTGGATGATTATTTAAAATCTATGTTAACTATAACCATAATAATGCTGTCTTACATTTGCATCATAGCATACAGATTAAAAAGTATGTTCATGTGCACTACCACAATGGCTTCCTATAACAACCCTTATGGGTAAATATAATTTTAAAATGTATAAAGAGGTTAAATGATTAACAAGACCAAACCACCAGTATGAGGCAGAACTCAGATAAAAACATCCAGGCTTCTAATATTAACCCAAAGTTTTCCTCTGCATTCCCACATAATGCCACCTTGCACTCAACTATAACTGTATGGTCTCAGCCAGAGGTTCTCAAGCTTTAATGAGCTCCAGAGAATGTAAGTTCTGAAGAACTTTTCTAAAAAGTTCTGGTTCACTGGGTCACAGTATGGTCCAAGAATCTGCATTTTGAATAAAACACTAAACTGAAAACTCTAATTTAAACTATAATTTTACCCAAACACTACCGAAGTTACTGTATTATCTAATGTGGGTAACCATTTCTGTGAAGCTGATTGATATGAAGTCTTTTCACTGAATGAACCTTGTGTTTAGCAAAACAATGTAGTTATTCTTGAAGAAGGCCTTAACTTTTAATATACCTATAGTGATAAAGCTAATACGGGACCACCTGCTAACTCCTTCTCATTAATATAGCAAGTCCATTTCCAAACCCTTTGGCTACTATTTTTAAAGCACTTTCTTTACATGTTAATCAAAGTAGCAGGTCAAGAAATTAGGAGATACTTTTCATTCATTTGTACTAACTATAAAACTATACTATCATCAGCTAAACTAAAAAGCAGAAGCCTGATTTTTAAAATCAACAATATCACTCTCAAAAACTGGATCTTGATTTTTTTTTCTTATAAGACATCTGTGGAGAGCTAATTTGAGAAGGAAAGCATTTCAATTCCATGACAAAAGCCCCAAGTGAGAATATCTCCCAAAATTACAGAGCTTGACCAAAATGGCTCTTCTTTCAATTCTATGGTTTTAAAAAAAAAATGGTTCCAGTTATTAGTGTGCGCGTGCATGTGCGTGTGTGTGTGTGTGTGTGTGTGTACACACATGCATGCATAGTATAGCTGTGCCTCTATGCATGTGTGATTCTAGAGTATATCTTGGCTTAAAATAAAAAAAAAATGTGTTTTATAAATGTCAGAAGAACATAGTATGTTTCTGTAAAGTAGCTGGAAGAAAAAAACTATTTTTTAATTGGAAATATGTTTATTCTCAAAAAAATTGGCTTTAAGACTACTAGTAATAACATTTAGTAACCAGTTTATGTCCAGTATCTTATTTAAGTCATTATGTCTACTCTACGGTTGAGGAAACCAATGTTTAAGGAATTAGCTAGCTCAAGGTCATAGTTAAAAAGTAATAGCTGAGGAATGAACCTGTTGAATTTGCTCTGATAATATAGGCTCATAATCAATGTGCCCTACTGTTCCTCCAGGCTAGTTTACACTATTCTCGGCTCTTATAATTAAATTTTAGCCTTTGTATACTGACAGTTTGAACACTGTAAGGTCTCTACGCAAGTTTGTTTAGATGTATTCACAGAGTATTTGTGTGTCTGTTGTAAAGAAGAGCATTTGCATGGATTAACAAATAACATGCGGAATTAAAAATTTAATAATGAGGATTTTGATTACCATTATCTAGATCAAATTATTTGAACTAAAATCTTTTGTCATCATTAAGGTCATATTGTCTCTCATTAAAGGAAAGCATTTGCTTTTTACAAGTTAAATTTTTTATTCCTGCCAGAGAGGTTCATTTGATATTTTCATAATTGACCTTTATGATCTTAACTGCAGTCACATTTGTCCTACTAGAGAAGACAGCTTAGTGGGGTGGTAGTCCCAGAGGGAACAGTGAGTAAAGTAAATGTTCTAGCTGTCACTCTGTGCCTGACCAATATGTGAAGGAGCAAATCTCTTCATCTTGCAAAAACCCAGTTTTTTCAACTCACCTATAAGTGGATTCAACCAGAAGGCTGTTATATATAACAGAAATGTACAGTGAATGTTGATATGTGAATTAGCTTGAGTTGTTTCTGACTGAATTTTCTGATCCTTTAGGGACTTGGAATTTTAATGATTGGATGAACTAACATCATTATTGTAGCATTTTCTTAGGATTGTTGTCTCAATGAGTGTAACTAACTGATAAAATATAGCAACATATTTTTCTTTAAAAAACTAACTTAAAATGAGACATCCTTCTATTTGGCTAATCTTAAGTGGTGAATTGCCATTTTGTATTGATTTATCACGAAAGAAATCTCACTTATTGACTTAGTGTTTGGGAAGGTGTCAATCTTTATTTTTCTATCTTATATAAAATAATCATCAAGTATCAAATAAAGTCAGAAGTTTCATCACAATTTAACATAATGGCACTTATAGATTAAGAATGAATGTATGTAAAAGTCATTCAGGCCATTTGTCTATGTAAAACAGTGTCCATTAGGAAGGAAGGAAGAAAAAAGAAAGGAAGAAATAAGAACTGATCCACAGAGCACATTTTTTGTCCCAAATCAGCTTCATTCTTTTTACTATTCTGTTTACCGTTTAGACACCCGAAATTCTGGGGGTAATAGAAATCTATAAAATCTATCAAGCCCTGTCTGTTTTTTACCTATATTATCAAATCTTTATAATTAAGAGAAAAGTACACATATACATATATAAAGATCCAGAAAAAACACATGTAATCATATTTATATATAAAATATAATTTATCTATATATTTATGTATTATATTATCAGTATATAACATATAAAAATATAGAATATATAATGTGTAATATGTAATACATAATACATAATATGTAAGTATATATATGATCCAGAATTTCTAAATAGTACATCTAAATGCCTTAAAGTATAAGAAATTAACAATTGTTTTGCGTGTGATGAAATAGGTACCTCTAGCACATCAGATAGAAAAGCAACAGAGCAAAGTCTATGGACAATGACACTGAGAAATAAAAATATCTTAAACTTCAAAATGTTAACACCACCAAAATGATCCTTGGCAATAAAAAAAATGCAGCAACCATCGGGTGTGAAATGCAACATGTTTGCTACGTATTTGACAAGGCAACCACCTATTTAACCAACACAGCAAGAATAGCTCACGTTTGCCGTTCTCGTTTCTTCTCAGCCATGTCAGTTAAACACCCTTATGTTCATAAGACCCCAGATATGGTTTTATGCGGGCTCATTCACATTCAAAACATCAACTTCAAAAAATGTTTTTCTTTGAGCTACTCTTTGGAAGTAGAAGAGATATATACATGTCGTTCATAAAACCCTAAAATGCTACAAATGGAGGTTTGTAGTTTGGTTCACATGCGCTGTGACTGAGAATTTTTATAGTTATTTTGGAAATTCGATGGGACACATAAACTTCCAAATGGCTAGACGATAATTAAGCAAATATCAATATTTAAATCCCAACAATGCGATTGGATTTATCGAGCAGATGCAACATACTCAGTTCTTAGAATACTGGAACTGAACCGGAACTCTGCTGTCATCTAATTCAAACCTCCTCATTCCATAAATAAGGAAACTGTAGATCAGAAACGTTTTTTTTTTATGATTTTATGTTAGTTTTATTTATACTGCACAATGGTTATGCATTTATATAATTTATGACGTGGTCTCCCTGATTAGCACCCATCTGACTCTGCTTTATTTTTTTCTAAATATAAAAGATGACAGCAAAGTCTTTTCAAATACTTAGTTTTCAAGTGGAGTTTAAGACAAAGTTTGTGACTAAAGAAAAAGTCATAATTATATTTGATATAAACTCTAGTATATGTAATTTAAATAAAAAATTTATCTGGTAAGGGGAAAGTTTATATTTAGTTAAGATTAGCAGGTATAATATAAAATTCTGAAAATTTAGGTGGCTCCTTTATTAATCCAGATTCTACCACTGACCAGTTGAAATGTCCTGGCAAGTTGCTGAAATTGTGCATGTTTTAATTCCCTCATCTATCAGAACGGTGATAACTACAGTAGTTAACAGTTTTCATGTGAATGTGATGTATGAATGTTCATGCAAAGTACACAGCACAGCACCAGGCAACTGGCTAATATTGCTAGTCCAAGCCACTTAATGAGGTCTTACTATTCTCACCTCCTCTCCCTGCCCATTTTCCCCAAGAAACTGAATTACAGTTCTTGTAAAGAAAAATGAAAAGGAATAAAATAATGGTGCCAAAGGAATCATCATAAGATTGGTTTAACTCAGGGCTTCTCAACCTTGGCACTAGTGACATTTTGGGCCAGATAATTTATGTTGTGGAGGACGTGTATTGTAGGATGTTTAGCAAGCTCCTGGCCTCTACCTGTTAGATGTCAGTAGGGCCCATCCACCCCTAGCTGTGACAGCCAAAATGTCTACAGATTTTGCACGCCCCCCTCCCCCCCAAAAAAATTCAGCTGAGAATCACTAACCTAAGCTGACTAACCATGTTCAATAGATGAAGAAACATCGAGATCCAAATTAGTTGTGATGTCTTTAAAGTCATGCCTGAGATCTGGAACTATACCCAGGTGTCCTGACTTTAGTCTAAATCTCCTTGGAAACATCACACTGATTACCTAAAAGCTTTCTTCTGTACTGCTAGCCAGATGCAAAGTATAAGACAGTATTAATAAAAGACAAGGAAAGTACAATTCTTCAAATAATTTTATTTTAAGCTTCTCTTTCAGAGAAAACGATCTTCATCCTGGGAAGCTCTGAATGAGGCCAAATCACCTGCTGATCTTAAAACATTAAGAGAACTTTTAAATGAGACATAGTTAATGAAACAAACCATAACTTCAGAAGCAAAGAAGAATGGGGGGAGTCCTGAAAAACTAGAAGAAAGAAATAGTTTTAATTTTAACGGGAACTTTGTAGTAACTGAAAACCACACAGAATATTTACCTTTGCACTGATTGTTTTTAGAACCCAGATCAGATTATTAAAATGTATTTTGAGAGTGCTTAGAAAGGAAGCAGTAATCTCTAGGAGGCAAGATAAGTTCTCCAAGAATTAATTATGACAAAACTAAAAAAGTTTTTTTTTTTTCTTAAAGGATTATGAGACAGGGAATCAAGTAAACCCTATATCAATAGTGTTTTTAACAAAAGATTTGACAAGCTCTTGTTAATTTCTGTAATGCTATACTATGTTGAATTATGATCTGGATATAATAGTATACAAGGTAGATTTATAAATTTTGATTCCCATCTTAGGCATTCAATCAATGGAGGAATGCTAAATAATCTAATAAGAAAATGAACCAAACATGCTAGAAGAGTAGGCAAAAACTTAAGCAATTATAGCTCGACTACATCAACAGAAATCTAGTGTCTAGAACCAAAAAAAAAAAAAAAAAATGTTAGCTCCATTTTAACAGATGATAGACTTCAAAAAATGAAATTAACAAAGAGGGTAGTATTCAGAGCTGAGCAACCAAGAAGGTGAATTAAAGTTCTTCAATATGACAAGCGTTTGAAATAAGAACACGTGATTACCCCAGGAAATAGAAAACTAAGGACAAGGTAGTTTTCCCCACATACTTAAAGAAAAGTGAGTAAGGAATTGGATTTCTCTAATACAACTCTACTCATTAAAGCCAAAGCGTGGAAGATACAGGAAAAAGGATTTCAATACAACCAAAGAAAGAACTTTCCAAGCTTTGAAATTCAAGAATTTCCTTGTCAAAGAAGCCTTAAAGGTTCAAGCATCGGCATTTTGCCTACATGGCAGGGATGTTGCTCAAACTCATGGGTCAAGATTTGATATGCAGGGAATCAAAGATGATGACTCTCTGAATGATGTTTTTAGTTTTCATAAATTCTACCGGGTTCATATAGTTCCTATAGTGAAATGTTAATGAGGATCAACAAAAAAATAGCACTTTAGACAAATGTTAGGAAATATCGCCTATCTTATTTTTGGTCATGAGGACTCACACTGTATGTTAGCATTTTAAGGCTTTGAAAAGTCCTAATGTGTGTGCGTGTACTGCACATATCTATCACTATATATTTTCATTTTGTTTTTTAAGCTGAAGTTCTCAAACTTATCTGGGAACAGGCCCAAGTTTTCAAGGGACACCTTGTAACATCTCACAAAATGAAGATTTCACTAAGTAGCTTCAAAAAGCCCACTGGAGACCATCAGTCTCAGTCACAAATCTATTCACGATTCAGTGTTTTACTGCAATAGATCCCCAAATTCTAGGCAGTCACCAGTGTTCTAAAATTGTTGATCTCTTATTCTCACTCATTTAAAATATGCAGTCTAAATACAAACAAGATCTGCAACTTCGTATCTGAAAGCCAGAGCAGGCTGTGTTTTGTTTGGGTTTTCACTCTTGTTTTGCTTTGTTTTGAAGCCACTTTCTAGTTACACTCCTAAAGGGGAAAAAGTCTCTGTAGCTTTCAGATATGTTTTCACTGACTTCAACTACACATTGCTAAGAATAAGCCCTATAATTGACACATCCTTTTGTGTCGAATGAATCATCCTTGAGAAAAATAGCTTTCTTTTAAAAGTTATCTATACTCAACTGTGAGAAGTATACCAAAGTTTGAATAATTGCAAACTTTCTTGTGAAAGACACAAGTCTAGACGCTAGGGGACAGAGTTTCCGGTGTCACCTGACCAGCAGCTGGGTGAGCTTGGTATCCCATGCCACCGGATACTTAGGGGATCTTGTCATAAGCAGGATGTTCCCAGCCTTTTTCGACTGACAGCAAATTAAGACTCATTTCTGGGTTTGACTGATTACCCCGTGCAGATTCTGAGGGCAGGCATCTTTTAGTGGACATCAAAAGCAACCACCAAAGCTTCCTTTTATGAGATAAAAAATATATATATATATATATATTGTAAAAATAAACCCATATTAAAGCAGGAGGAAGCATATGGCATATTGAGTCTGGATCCTTTGAACTATCAGATTATTCTACCTCTTCTTGAATTCTCCGTTACTGAAATTTGACCCCTTGTTATACCTACACCCCAATTTGTCTGAATCTGGCAATGAGCATGAAGGGACAAGTTCCTATGATTTAGGTAAATGGAGAACTTTGCCTCTGAGTCACCAAGCCCAAAAGTATTTTGTGTGGCACTGCTTTTATGTTTTTTTTTTTGTAACAAATGAGATTTTGAAGCCTATTACTGACAGAAACTATGATCGGCTTCAAAAGTACCCAAGGCTGTTATTAGCTTCAATTGCAACTTAAATGGCATCACAAATGGGAAGGAGAAAATGGAAGTGAAAGAGAGCAGCTGCAAAAAAAGTAAAAATAAAAATATCGAGCCAGCGCTCCTCGGCCGATTCACTGTGGCAGGCCCCTTCACTTCCAAAGACCTCTGCCGCCTTCCATAGATGGACAAAGTTGGAAAAGACAGTCTCTTAAATTCCCTCTCGGTTGTTGTACAGAGATTAAAAATGTTTTTAATCTCTTCGGTTGGCATCTAAGAGCTTTTCAAAACTTTATTCTTCAAAATAGGCAAAAAAAAAAAAAAAAAAAAAAAAAAAAAGGCCCAAGGAGCTTTGCTCATGGACTTCTTGGGAAAATAGCAGCTTAAAAGCTATTGATGGAACTGGAAAAACTGATGGTAGATTAAAATATTGTGTCTATGTCAAATGTCAAGTTCACTGAAATGTATAACAGTTCTGCGGTTACTGTCAAGAAAGAAGCCCAGCCTTAGAAAGCGGCAGGGAGTTACAAGCTTCTACGGAAGAGGTCTCAGCAAGCAAGCAGGGGAGCTGGCCAGGACTCTGTGGGTGCCAGGAATAAACGATGTGACTCAATGGGCCAGAGAAAACAGTTTACCACTGACAGCGCCATGGGGAGTGCTGGCTTCCTTGCCCACACGTCTCACGGTGTGACACAATGGGCCCGGACTGTTGCCACGCACACCATGGATGGCCCTGCAGCTCAGGAGCCCAGACCTAAAGGTTCAGCATCTTTTGTAGTTAGCAGACCGAGCCTTCTCCCTTGGGAGAGGGAGTGAGCGATCGCAAAGTGGCCCTCATGCAGTCGGCAGCGAAAAGGTTCTTAACTGACTATGTGACAGACTACGGAAACGACTCAGAGTCAAAGATAGTTACAGTTCAGCTCAGTCAGCAAGAAGGTGCGAGGACACGTGACGGACTGCTCTCCTCGTAAGTCACCTGTCAGCTCGACATATTCTTGGCTGAACTCAATTTCCATATGATTATGTCACCCCATTAGCAGTTTGGACTGGGCATACTGGCAAAGGCTAAGAACAAATCTGTCTCATTTGTTTCAATCAATACTTGATTAGGGTTATTAGTCACAGAATCTCCATCCATTGGATCAGATCAATCAGCAGTATTAACCTCAGCCCTGCTCGCCAGGATTCCTGACTCGACTAAGTCCCAGAGAGGACTGCTAGATCTTATTCATAGAGCCACTTAGACCTCTTTCTTGTGCTATGTGTGGATTGTGCGACCAGGCTGTTGCTGTTCATTAGAACACAGCAGGAGAGGATGGCATAATACCAACCGTAGGTAGGCTAAGGCCAATCGATGATCCATCTGTGACCAGGGACTTTAGCCTGACCTGTTGATCTCCTATGGCTTGTTGTTCCTTTGACCGTGGAGGCAAAAGTCAAGGATAAGTTCCTGACCTGTCTCTAGAAGGTGGACTCTGATGCCAGGGAACAGTACTCACACTGCTGTGTAGAAACAGAAATCCATGTAATCCTCAGGTAGGACAGATCTCCTTGCCTGGGGGCTTAACAAAGGGGATGTGATCCAAGGAGCAGCGTTATAGCCAACAATTGCAGGGGCCAACGATGAGCCAAACTGCAGACCCCACAGCCAGTGGAGACAGAGCCTGTGGCTCATGCTGTCCCACTTGCAAACATACATTTGAAGGGGACAGACTCCATTTGGCATTTGTTGATAAACTTAATTTTGTTCACTATTACATTGATTTGGGTAATCCATATGGGCATGGTCACCAAGTAGTTGTAGCCTTGTGGCTATGCACGGCATAACCCAAAGGCACGCAGGTGTCATAGGAATTGGTGTGAGCTTACCTGAAACAAGCTTGTACCTGTCTTTGCATTTTCACATGGACAAGAGCTTCACGTTTAGGAGCTGCCTTTGATAACATCAGGCACATAGAGGAACTAAGGGCCAGCCAAGCCCATGTGGGTCTCTGATCCCACAGAATACAGATCGAAGTAATGCTCCCAGAAGGCTGACCTGGCAGCCAGAGCTACTGCTTGTCTAGGTGGACCATGTGATTGCTTTGCCCATTACGGGGTGGCATTTAGAGATAAGGATAGTGTTGATCAATGCCCCCTCCCAGCGTCTCCAAGGTTGAAGGTATCCCTTCCCCAGCTGAAGTGGGGATTGGTGTTGGGAGGCGCCAAGGGGCACCCCTAATGGGCACCCCTGCCTTTTCTAACAGAAATCTGTAGTTCAAAGGGTCCCAGGGCTGGGCTCTTGGGACAGCCTGTTGCACAGCCTCCGGTGTCACCTGTCACTTAGGTCTCTTGTGAAATTTGGCAGATTTTCTGATTAACTTGTAGCCTCAACAAAACATGTACATAGATAAGGCACATCTTGTCTCCAATACCCAAATGTGCAATTAAGTTTCAGTCTTTCCAGTCTTGGGGAGTCATAACACAGAGAACACTTTTTTTTCTTTTTTTTTTTTTTTTACTGTTTCTAGAACCCACTATTAAGCAGTAGCTCACGTGCTCCCAAAATTTTGACTTGGGTGGCTGGTCCCTGAATCTTATCAGAATTAATGAGCAATCCTGGGTCTTCATGCTGAGTTAGCATCTGCTAACTTTATTGGGGCTGGTTGACATAATGTCATTGACATAGGAGGAACAAGTTGCAAAAAGAGAGAGGTTGTTCTGTGATTTGGCCCACCCACTGGTGGCAAAAAGTGGGAGAATCCAACATTACCATGGCTGCACAGTAACCATGTTTATGGAAGCTAAGCCAGGTGAAGGATTTTAATCTTCAAGTGCCAAAGGGATGGAGAAAAGGCACGACCAAAGTCTAAGATGGCATCCCAGGTGCCATCACGGGCAACTGATTCAGTGACAGTCACAATGTCTGGAAGAGCTCGAACTGCAGGAGCAAAAATCGAATTCAGTTGACAATTATCCTCCGCGAACCTCCAGATTCCTTCGGCTTTTTTCACTGGCCACACACGGCTATAATATGCGAAGGGAACCAGAAGCTGAGTTGTGACCAGGTGTACGCACATCCCACCACCACCTCTCTACAGGTGGCTCTTCCAGATCAGAACACCTCCCTTGGTGTATGAGCACTCACAGGACGAGCATGTAAACTACCGATTCCAATTACACATTCAGCCTCAAGAACAGCAGAAGGGGTGCATAACGGGGGTCCAACCAGCTCTACCCAAATGTCACAGTCACTTCCCTTCCCATTTTACTGTTTTAAATCTAATTGAATGAGTGAGCCTCACCTCTCAAGAGAGCCTGGTACGTTTGAGCATGGATATCAAAAGGAGACATAATAGTTTATGTTTTTCCCACCCTTACCTTTCTCCCCTATCCTCTCTGCACCCTCCTTAGGGGGCAAGGCCTCTGAGGTCTCCTGGGAATGAAGACTCCTCACCTTACTGTTAAAGATTTTCAAATCAGGATCAGGCAGCACAGGTTCTGAGACAGCTGTGTGCTCTCAAGCCACCACCTGGCTTCCTAGTTCCTTTGCTGGAGGGAGACTGATCTCCACAAAGGCTTCTGGTTCTAATGAAGCATGTGGAGCTTCCTGTGCCTGCACAACCACCTGCCTCCTTGGGGCCCACTGCAGCCCGATGTCCGGAATGCATGTCTTTGTTGATCATCGCATCAGTCTCTATTTTGGGAAACTCCTATTTTAAGAGGCAGATCCACATTGCCTTCTGGTTTGGAGACGGTTAGATTTTCCTATCCAGGGCTTTGTCTTGGATTTCAGGGGCTTTGCCTGGTTTAGGGAGTGCTATCCTGGACATCTAATAGCTGTAAATCAGCACAGCTTCCAGCACATGGCATCTCAGCAAGAAAGACAATAGAGGATTCCCCCTGGGGGCAGGGGAACAATTTTAAAAGCTCATTAGTCATTTTCTGGATGAGAATCATGATCAGGCTGTCATTCTGTCCAGGACAGACCCAGTCCAGAGAAGCTTCAGCCCTCATGCTGTGAACAGCTTCCTCCATGGGATTTCATGGGACTTTCTTGGCCTCAAAAAAAGTCTCTTTAGGTTGGCCATGATGGAGTCATTAAAACAGAAATCCACAGTGCCAAACCTCACTGTGGGGAATGATTCTGTCCCAGTTAAATGATCTGCACAGTGACTTAAATCATGAGGTATGTCAAACAATTTAGGTGTTTTGTTTGCCCTCTGAGAACACAACCTTCCACACTCCTGCATAGCCACGTGTCTAACCGTTGCTCAGGTTAAAGCACCCCTGGGCCTTCTTCCTTTTCTTCTCACTATGGGTCTGTATCCTTCTAGTAACTATAGAGGCATATTTCCCTCCAGAGGTTTCTAGTTTTGACTTAAGACTGGGTGCTTCCCTACCTGTGGGGCCCAGAGTGCTCCTCTTAGTCCCCTCACCCATAGAAGAGCAAGCAGCAGCCATAGCACCATTTGGGAAGCTGGTTAGAACTTATCCCTCACCACTCAGTCTCCATCCATCAACTCAACTCATGTTTATCAACAGCTGGGACAGAGGTGGACTGCTCACTCCCTCTCTTTGCACCAGTTGGGCCAGAACAATTGTCACCAGCTCCCAAGATATTTCTTTATATCCTCCAACCTCACCCCTGGGCCCTTGCCTTTTCTAAGAACACACAATGCGATATGCATATGACATATTATTGAATTATACACTTGAAACCTGTATAATTTTATAACCCAATATCAAGTCGCCTTAATATATTTCATTTAAAAAGTCGTCATCTATCTTGGCACCCTGCTGGTTGTGCCAGTTTGAGAAGAATCTCAAGCTCTTTCTTCAAAGATGGCATGAAGTAACAAGTCTCCAAAGATGATTTAGTAAGAGGTCACTCTATAGGCACCAAAATTAGACCACAGGACTTAGACAGTTCACTGGTCACAGCACAGGCAACAGTAGCAGCTTTAGCACGGTAGTGCCTGCCCTGCCCCAGACCCCATGGAGTAATGCAGATGGGGTAATGCAGATGACGGCTGCACACCCAACGGGTTGTGGAACAGTTGAAGAACCCAGAGCTAAATCCCAGTCCCTATTTGCCACAAGCAATGACTAAACCTCTCCCGAAGCAAGCAGCCACACAGCGATCAATGCTGTGGTCATTTCAACCGACTTAATTGCTTATGTGACTATCTGCAGAAACCGTGCCAGTTCAGAGGGCAGTAAAGTGGCACAGTTTAGCATGGTCAGCAAGGATGTACAGGAACAGCCATGGCTCGTGGCAGACTGCTTCTCCCATTAGTGATAATGATCTTTCTATTCTTATTTTTAGGAAATATATGCTGAAATATTTAGGGATAAAAGATCAACTTAGTATGAAATAGTTCAATAAGATAGTGCATATGTATGCGTACGTGTAGAAAGAGAGAGAAAAATTTTAACAGCAGGCGAATCTGGGTAAAGCATCTATAAGTGCTCTTTGCACTTTTCCTGAAGTTTGAGATTTATCAAAATAAAGTTCAAGAAAAAAAATCTGTCATCCTTTTACATTTACTATATAAACACCTTTTCTTCTCACCAAAAGTTCTAATAATTGTAATGAGCAATGATTACTTGTTAATTATAAAACTTGTTTTGTTTCCATAATCCTCCCCCCTTATTTGAAAATATCAAGACACATTTTCATGCATGTGAACAAATGTCATGCTGAGGAAATTCCTGAACTTCAAATCAGTCACTTAAGGGAAAAAATAATCCATTAAGGATTGGGTGAAAAATAAAAATTTATCTAGAAATGAAAACAAAATTACTGCGATTTTCTTTTGAAATTTTGATCAAATCATGAAAATTTAAGGATGAGGAGAAAGAGGGTCAAGGACAGAGAGAGATAGAGTTTGGGTTAAAATATATATATTTTTTCAAGCAAGTCATCAATAATATCTCTTTGATGACCAGCGCATAGTTCTTATCCATCAGTGTATAGTTCTTATTGCATTAGTGTGTACAAATGCAGTAACATATTCATAATGACCCGAGAGATCAACTAGTGTCTTGACATTTAGGGAAAACTCTGAAGGTTGCAGAAGAAGGTATACATAAAGGCTCTCAATATAGTCACAGAAGATGTCCAATAAATGTGTACTGTAACCCAATCTGAAACACTCACTGTCCTTGTTCTTTCTTTTTGTCTTTCAGCTAGAAAATCTAGAAGCAGAAACTGCTCCATTGCCCTAAGTGGGTCTCATGCCATTCAGACCCTCAACTGAACTTAGAAGCCATCATCTTATGTGGAAGCAGGTCACTGCAAGGATGTGTGGGAGGCTCTAGCTTCCTAGGAAAGTGCCTGCTCTGAGTCATCGAAACTCTTTTCTCTCTGGCCACTTCATTCTGCATAATAGAGGGACATCCAGACTAAATCAAGCCTGGGAAGGGAAGAACTATACCACACTAATTAGTTCAGCTTGTGTACATAATCACAAGGAAGACGCCCAATGGGACTGCAACGGGCTATGGTATGTAAACTGAAGTCATCATGGGAGATAAACTTACTGTATGTAATCTTTATTTCAAGAAAACATGTATGGCCTCATCAAAGAAAAACCATAGATTGTTAAATTCACCACAGTACACGTAAAGTAAATGCTACCTCTGATAAAAGCACCTTGTGTGGACATCCAAGACTTTCTAGTCTTCTGTAAGGGAATACTTTGCTCTACTTTTCGCCCTTAATGTTAACCTTAAAATTATCTCCTGGTTAAGACATCATTTCCACCTTTATTTCTTGGTTTTGAATTTTTTAAAAGAATGACATTTCTTAACTAGCTCCATTATTGTGAGAGAAGAGATTAACATGGAAGGTAATCTGAAATACAGTCATATGTCAGCTGTAGAAAGGTTGATTCTTGTGCATAGCAAGTGCTTCCTGAGAGTCATGATGGGAGGTTTTTCCCTTCTTAGGCTTTCATTTTCCCCCCAGTTTTAACTGTGCAGTTCTCTTGCTTCCATCTAAGCATTCACAAAAGGTAATAGTGGGTCAATGAACTCATCATTTTTTCATGCAGGAAGTCAAGCATTAAAATATACTCTTCATTTCTCAGTAGATTTTTTTCATACTACATACTCCCTTTACATGTTATTTTCCTTTGTTAACTCTGCTTGAAGATTTTTGAATCAGAGTGATAAATAGACAGATGATTTTGTTTACCTTCAGAACAGTTTAAACTTTTTTAAAAATATGGATTTAATAAGCTTAATCTCAAAACAGAAAGATTCAAATGACCATAAGAAAAAAAATAAGTGATCTGCTTTTCAATCCTGTGTAGTTACTTGGACATGAAATCTTAACAATGACTCAAGAATATTTTCCAGAAGACTGTGTTTATACAATATCTTCACCAATAAGTTGGTCTATTTTATCTTTTCTAAATGTCAAGATTTTTTTGTGTAAAATGCCAGTCAGTCTTCGAAGTAGTTTCTCTAAGACAATTCTCCTCTTTGACTGGTTTTCTTTGGTATAAAATACAGTAGATGTTTGGCAATCACCCATTTTGTTTGATCTATAAAGGCAGTCAAGTCAGCTGGCCCATGACAAAAAGCTCTCCATTGTGAACTTTTGTCTGCATTGATTAAGTGAATAAAGTACATTGTAGTTATCCATGAAGACATAAGTATAAAACTGGGTGCCAACTTTCCTTATAAGGGTATTCTTGAGTCTACAGGCTCTCAGTAGTCTCAAATTAGTATCTGTTCTTCAACCTAACACGGCACAAATATACACCAGACATCCAAAGGCAGTATTTCAGGAAAGCAAACTCCGTGGATCATAATAACTAAATTTACTGTCTCAGATCTGACTGGCTGTAATTATACAGACCCAACCCATGTATCCATTGGATGAGAAAAAAACAAAATCCAAGATAAATGGTTTAATGTTTCCTTCTGTGAAATCTTATATTTGCCTCTAATAATCTCCATTTATCAAATATTATGTTCCAGAATGGATATGCATTATTTTTTTATTTCATTTTCTGATCAAAGTAATTAACACCAGGGCCTTAAAAAGATTTAGAATGTCAAATAAATCCATTTGTGTGTGTGTACACACATATGCATACACACACACAACTAGAGCTTCCACAAATAAAAGGGATAATTCAAATGATACACACTAGGGAAAAATGAAATATTTGCATAAAAGTCACTGGGGAGGAAAATCTTGTTTTTAGTGGGCTATATAACATGATTTCTCTCAAGGGACGCGTTAGTGCTGTTTTCTGCTCATAAGGAGATTTTTCAACAATTGTTATTTCAGCCTAATGGCAGCTCTCCATTAAGACATTCTAAAGTAAATAATAAATGTGTTTTCAATATTTGCCATTCACAACCATGTTTTTTTTATCATAAATTTGCTAGAACAACCTTGCAATTCCTTGGCAAATAGAGAAGTAGCAGCCTTGAGTAGGTCAGATGAGCTCGAGTTTCTTATAAAATCTAAAGATACAGAAAATGTAATGTTCTGCTTTGTTCTTTCTTCCTACTTCACCCTCGTCCACATGAATGGGCTCTCTTCCTGGTCTGGTGGCCCAGTAATGCAGACTATACATGTGAAGTGAAAGTTTCACTTCTTCATCTAATTACGTGCTGTGGAGATTCTACTCCCAAGTAGGCAGTGCTTTCTCCTTTAGTCCTGACCTTCACTGTTACTTTGCTCCTACATTTTTCTTTCTCTGCCAATCACTAGAAAGGAAAGAAGAGGGGAGCTGAGACAGCTGGGCCCAAAGTGAGTCAATTTACTGCCAAGATTCCCATTAGGTATTTGATCACACTTTCATTTTAAACCTTTTGCTGTAATATTCTGGATCCACATTAACAATTTGATGATGTCCAATAAAAGAGTTTAGTGAAGAGGCTAAAAGTTTGAGCTTTGAGGTCATCTGGATCCATGTCTGAGTACACATTTTGGTATTTTTTGGCTTTGTGGCTTTAAGTAACATATTCAAGCTCTCTTAGCATCAGTCTTCTCTTAAAAATAGGGTTAATAATAGTAATCTTATTGGGCTGTGGTCAGGACCCAGTGAAATAATGTATATAAAAAGCTTGGCCTACCATGTAGCAAATGCTCCCTATTTATAGTGATAAATGAAAACTATCAACATTGGAGAGAGAGAGAGAGAGAGAGAGAGAGAGAGAGAGAGAGAGAGAGAGAACACGTGGTGAATTCTCACTGGGAACCACCTCTCTGATCGCCCTTGGCACAAAAGACTGAGAGTAATCTACTTGAGAAGGAGGAAAGCTCTTCAACCTGAACCTTCTGTGACAGAATGGCATTCCAACGGTGCCATCGAAAAAAGCAGGACTCTTAATTTAGCCATTGAAAATACTTTTCAACATTGAAATAGGCAGTTGGCAGTTTAAAAATAAACCCTTTAATAAAATAGCTTTGAGTCAATAAGCGGATAGTCACTTCCTTAGATAATATGACATGTGTTGCTAAAACTGACATTCATTCACTTGCAAATTTCATTATTGAAATGGCACACTTAGCTTATTTAATATTACCTAAAAGATGCTAACAAAATTCTACTTCCGGGCTTTTCTTAGAATGCACTTTCAGAATCTAAGCAAAAGTTGAAATTCAGAAGCACAAATACAAAGCCTAGAGAAACAAAACTGAGATGCAAAGAAAAGATTCTCCCTGACCACATTTATCATAAAGCCCCCAATGCATTCAAAGTTCTTACTGAAGTCAAATATATTTATATGTTCAAAAACTAAAATGAGATTCCTTCGGTAATGCTGGCAATTACCAAGATGAGGTGGTCCATAAGCAATTCTTCCGCCTTCAGCTAACAAGACTGCAGAAGCTGCTATTTCCTCTTGGGTTTTTTCAAACTTTAGAGAGTCTTAGCCAAAGCAAAGCAAGAGGATAGGGCAGCCTCAGCCTCTCGGCTCCTCCACTGCCCACACATGCCCCTGCTGTGGCTGTGCCTATATAGCCAGAAGCACTACCCCCTTCACGGAAATATCCGCCAACAGAAAATGGGTGTCTTAAAGAATCCTTACTGCCATTGTAGAAGCATCAAGGTTCTTGCCTAGATCCTCATCATAGTTTTTTCTTACAGGTCACATTGCTCAGGCTAGGAGAAACGTGGGCACAAACGTGGACTTTCATCGGTACCTAGGCCTAACCATTGTATTTTCTCTATGTGAGGTGCTATAGGATTCATAGTCACAGAATGTGGCATCCAGATTATTTTTAAGACCCCTGTCATTAGAATTTTAGGGCCTAAATTGACAAGTCAGTTAAAGGGTCTAACTTTGAGACATCCATCCGAGAGACAGTTAAACTTAACTAGAAATAATTACAACCTACAGTCATTGTTTTCCACTGAAATCAAAATACTTAAGCTTCAAGGAATTATTTATATTACTAACTGTTCAAGAATTAAGCAAAACCTCATACTTAGTGTACTATAGTATGTGGCAAATAGTCAAGCGCTTGTCATGTAATGCCATAATATTTATTAAAGGGAGCAGCAGATGGGAAAAGCTCAATTTAATTTAACCAATATTACTGTATTCTAGGCATTCAGGCTACAAACATAAGGACTATTGTCATTGGGATTTTAGGAACATGAAAAGTGGGCCAAGAGAAAATTGAAAGTGCATTCTATAATAACAAAGTACTTTTCAAATAACATTGAATAGCTGCATATGCAATTTAAAGAAATTTTAAGAGCTCAAAAATCATTAAATTAAATATATCAACCTTTGAAAGCATCTCCTGACTTAAATATAGGAAAAGATGATTCTAGACTCTGGGCACATATTCAGAGAAAAATCAATTTTCTGGCATTCTTCCCATCACATATTTCATACAAATTGAATAATATACTTTTTCAACTCACTTTGCATTTCCTATAAGCTTGTAGTAAGTGGTGACTCCATGAAAATCTGCACTTGGAATTAAACTTAAACTATATGAAGTTACGGAGGAAATTGGGAGAGTTGCTGCTGCCTCTTAACTTCGAGAGAGCTTCAGGTTAGCATTTCATAGTCAACTCATTTGAGAACTAATATTTAGCAACGCCCCAGACCCCATACCGAGAAAGGACAGCCCAGTGATCTCATGTGGTATGCAAGGAGTGAGCTCTTCTCTCTCAACCTCTAGAAACTTAGAAGTATCTGATCTATTCACATCCAAAAGAGACCCCCATACGCTTGAAGACAGAACAAAATTCTATGGCAATATATTAAGATGTTCTCAGAATGTACTACTGGGTCTGAGATGATGCAAAAGTTTTATTATTTCTTGGGGGGGGGGAATGAGTTAAATCCAGTGTAAGGAAGAGAGAGTCCACTCATTTTTATGATTCTATTATTTGAGTTATTTGGCATCACACTTCGCTGCCACTCAGAGAACTTAGTTGGCAGTATTACTCTTGATACAGAGGAATTAGCTCTAAAAAGTGCTCTGCTGTCTTATAGAGCAGGCATTCAAATATATTCAATCCATTCAATCCGTTCAAAGATTCTATAGAACCTATTGGCTCAGAAACAAGACCTACTGAAACCATACTTAAGTATAAGCAGCTATGTTGAAGTAGATTTACAGCTGTTTCAGGAAAACTTCCGTAGTCATGGAAACAATGCAAAAACAGTTCTATGTTAGTGTAAAAATTGTCTGACATCAATCATATTTTATGTAAGCACATTTTCAGTGTAAGCGTAGATACGTTTATATTTTTCGGATGGTGTCTTCAGTTTAAGTTTTGAGAGAATGGTGATATTAAGTATATCTCATGAAGAGGAGTGCTCACCATTTTGCAGTAACTGAAGTTGCCTCTGTCTGTGCATCTCAATGATTACACATCCCAATGATTTCTTGTCATTAAAAGCTATTTCATGAATCAAATATAATTTGCTTCTCAGCCCACGATCATGTGCATAAATCTACACCAGTGCAGTTGAGAAAAAGGTTTATTATTTAAGTTCCAACTATAGTCTCACATTCTTAATGATATATACATTGTTTGCAAAGAAAAGTATGTGTTTGTTTTATGATTTCGGAGAAGGAACACATAGATCTTTTTAGACACAACGAGGATAATTCATCTTAGTTTTGTCACATGCACTACAATAGAAATATTTAGCAACAAAAATATTCCAGGAAAAGGTGGCTTTAAGCATTGCCTACAACTTTACTCTTCCTACCTGGAAATTTGATTTTTGAAAGAATCTAAATCTTCAGAACAGGTTATCATATTTGCTTTCAAATCTCTTAAAATAAATTTCTGTTGTTTTGTTTTAAATGTGTAAATGTTTGATTTAGCATTACCCACTAATGTTAGAAAATTTTCAGTGAATACACATGATTACAAAATACCAAATGGAAATGAGAGGAGAAGTGGTAAAAACCAAGGGAGATATAAAAAGAGAAAGAGACAACTATTCTCCTTCGAGCCTGGGTAAAATTGAACATAGTCACACACGATGAATAACATGAGTGAGCCTCATAAGTTCGAGCACAGGGAAACTATTTTAATCAACAAATACTAGAGAAAAGGGAAAGGAGAGGACATTTGTCTGACGCGATGATTATGATTTCACCATCCACAGTAGAGTACGAAGCTGACAAACCTCTGAGAACAGCAACCGTTTTCCCTTGTTTTGAGGAGGCAGACGTGCCTGGACGCTATACAATATCTGCAAATTCATAGGTCTCATAGGCTCTCCTATCTCTGCTTCCTTCAGAGATGAGTTTCTGGGTTGCAGAGATACTTTTCACATTCCATATTCTGTTATGGCTGCAATGTCACCACCCACACTGCTGTGACACCAAAATAATCAAGCCTACAGATCAGCCGCTGCCTCTTCTAGTATGCAAGGGCCAGACTAGATTTGACTTCTACAGATCTTCCCAGTCACGGGCATACAGTTTTGACAAAGCCTTCAAAGGATCTTCAACCAGAGGTAAACCTGTGATAATCCCACTGCTTTTTGAGTGACATATTAGAGTTCGTACCTTCTCAGAATAATAAAATGCAATTTGCAGGATGAAATTCTATAGTCTTCCTAGCAGAGTAGTATGTGTGACTCTTCTCTTGCCATGGTCAAGACATCCTTTGAAATCAGTGGACATCATTCTAAAGAGTCCACTTACCAGAGACTTCCGAAAGAGAAACGTTCCCATTTATAAAGCAATTGGATAAAGCAGTCAGTTGTGAATTTCGGAATGTCTGTCCAATATTTGCTTACTCTTTGAAGTTTTTTTTTGTTGATTGGTTGGTTAGTTGGTTGTGTGGGAGTTTTTGTTGTTTTTGCTGGTCAAGATTTTTCACTTCTCCCTGGAATGTTTGTCATCACAGACACATGCTCCTCTATTTTCTCTACGGAATATACTTCCCTTTGAAATGACCATGTATGATGAGGCCATCATCACCTGAATACAGTAAAAAATGGAGACATATAAACCTTGTTCATGCTTGACATCACAATGGGCAATCTACGTTCCCCATTTCACCCAATAATGGCCTCCTTCTCTATATCGTTTTGACTTTAGAATCAGTCAGCATTCCATGCACAATATCCTGACTAGTACAAGAAACCCAGCCTATTCTTGTTCTACTGCATCTCTGCAGGTGGTAAGCTTGATTCCTATTGCCTTTGCCTGCCTCTGCAGGGGTCTGCTCAGAAAACAGAAAAATAACAAGGCCTTCCTGTTACTCTCTTTGGCTGTGAGATGATTTGTTCCCATCTGCCCCTAGGCTCACCCAGTGCTCTGGCTCAGTGGGAAGCTGCTACTGATCACTGCTGTACTAACTCAAAACTCATTTGCTTTATGGAAATTCATGGCCCTTATTTCTCAAGGGAATGGAGAAAACCAATAGGCCTCCTACCCAGCTGGGTATTTTTCATGTAAGTTATACCATCTATATAAATTAGATTCAAATAACATTAGACTATTTTCGGGATTTATAAAATCAATGTTGTAAGCTGTAGAATCTGGCAAGTGTTCTTAGGATCCCCTTGCTGCCTCTGAATCAATCACATACCTTCTACGCGAATCGGGGGAAAATAACAACAATAAGAAAAACGGGTTTACGTGAACAATTGCCCAATGATTTTCATTTGTTTATTTGTTTGTTTATTGGTAATAAACTTCATCCATTGTGGGAGGAGGGGGATGGAAATAATCCTGATTACATAATTCCTTTTTTCACATTTATTATGAAATCCTTTCTTCTCAAAGATGAACTGAATCTTATCATAACCAAATTCATAAAACAAACGGCATACTATAATTCCTAATAATGATTGATGTGCCATTCATTTTAAGTAATGTTCATTACAATAAAACTCCAGTAAAATCTAAGAATTGGGCCAGTCTATTGAAGGAAACCGCACCAGGATGTAGCTCGGCCCATATGCATGGATAGGCACATAAAAAAACATATCTCTTTTTAAGTAATCTTCCAGTAAGAACTTGGGAAATCAATTTGGTTAGTTTCTTATTGATCCTGAAGATCACTAAAGTGATCATGCTGGGTGTTCTCTAATTGGCTGGCTTCTCACTTAGAGACAGCTGGAAACTGAGCAATTAAAGCACTGTGGAGGAAAAGGCTACCTTATAGTCCATACAGAGCTGTGGGAAAGAAGAGGGGAACCCGGTAAATGCCACCTGCCTGGTAACAGCCATGCTCTCTGTGACATAAATGAAAAAACTCAGTGATTCCTCTAACTATTTTCACATAATGCACAGATATCATTGTAAAAATAGGAAATTAATGTTAGTTAGATTTACAAACATAAGTCAACTTGACTCTATTATATTAAAAGAGAATAGTTTTCACCTGTATCTGTATTTATAATATTTTGAAGCCTAAGAAGTTCACGTCAACATGATTTAATATTGGAGACTTTTACATTCAAATATGAGTTTGAGTGCCCACTGTTTGAGAAAATCCATAATGGAAAACCTAAAAAGTCAACAACACTTTCAGATGTGTATTTTCTCATAAGAGCATCTACATTCATTTGAAGAATAGTACTGTACATGTTCTCAAACATATTTACTCAGTTCATGGCCTGATGAAGATGTGACTTCTCAGATTATTGGAAATAGTCTTTCAAGGATCAGGGGACTCTGTGATTTTTTTAAATAGTTGGTATGGTTGAAGTTTCTGTTATCATCCAGGTATTTGCATTACATAGTATATTTTAAAATAACTGTCACCAACACACAAACACACACATACACACACACACACACACACACACATCATAGCAAAATGGAGCCTTGGAAATTATATGGTAATTGTGATCAAAATAGAAAGTAATCAGTAAAATTTATCAAGGTCTTAGCTCCTTATTTGAAAATCCATAATCAATAAATTACTTGCAAACTCATTATTTACATTTATATTCTGCAAATAAACTTAAAATGAAAATTAGAAAATGCTTTCAACTGTACCTTCTCTTTTCAATCTTAATTTGAACTTCAAATTATATTATTATCTCTACTCAAAATATATTTCACTGAAAAGTCTGAACGATCATAAATCCTAAATTCATAAAATTTAATGTTGCAATTTATAATTTAATACTCCTATCAAAAAAATTTTACTCTATTACTATCAGAATATAAATGCCTATTAACTTAATAAGAATTAGAAATAATACTATCCTTTTATATAAGTTTATGTAAATTTATGTACATATTTATATAGGCATATAAATTCCCATTAATTTGAGGGGAATTAAAGAAGAAATGCCAGTTTTCACTAACCCATCCTTCCTTTGACAATTTATTTTCTGATATTTTAATCTACTTAATAATTCTGGAAACTTAAAATGACATGTGATCTTGTCATTTACATTTTATTATGTTAAATGAAAAAAAGAAACCATCTTGCAAGTGGAACTTTAAAAAAAAGAAATAGAAAAATCTGCTCTATTAAATGTAGCAAATAGACAAGTTTTAAAAAGTGTGAATCTAAACATTAGGTGCTCTATCATTTGTCATTAAATTTTTGTAACAATAATGACACATTTTTGCTTTCCAAAGATAATTTCCATTAGAATAGAGATGTTTTATATTTTTAATTACATTTGAAATTCAGGTAACTAAAATACTTAGTTTAAAAAAATGCCCATAGGTTTTCATGATTTTTCAAAATATTATAAAAAATATGTTTCATTGAGATTCTCTGTGGTTGACTTAGTTCAAATATTTTTAAACAGATTCTTGTCCACAAACTACATTTTCCCCAGCAATAGAAATGGTAGCAGAATTGTTACTTTCTTTTTCTATAACTTAAAGTCAAACCTAACATAAACAATCAATCTCTACCTATCGATGTCATTCAGATGGCTCCCATTGGGGGTCCAAGAGAATAGCTGAATCCATCATTTTCTTTGAAAGTGTTGGGGATGAAAGGAAAAATACAGACCTGCTGCTCTGCATGTGGATTCTGCTTCTCTGCAGTGGTCAGATATCTAAAAAGCATGTAGAAATACCCACCACCAGTAACCTAAAACAAGGTCTGGAACAGTTCATGTTTTACAGATTGTGTATCCAAATCAATGAAAGCATAATAAGTACATCTTTCGAAACACAGTATGAAATCAATAGATTTAACAATGAGCACAACACGCGGCCTGTGTTTATTTTCAGATATTCTCCCACATCTACCTTTACAACTATAAGTCAAAAATAGTTGCCTAAATATCTGTACGGTATTTCGCCTATGTGCCACTGCTGGAAAAATAGAAACAAATGAATATATTGTTGGCTGTGGTAACACGCCAAAAGGGACATTTAAAAATATACAACATTCTTTTCATTTTCATGATCTGGTAATTTTGCTTTAGTTCTTTCCTTTGGATTTTTGTTTTTGGTTTTAATTAGTGTGTTAGTCCCATCATAATTACTTTTTTTACTGTTGAAAAATATTTTCATGCACAGTAAAGACTAAGCTCTCATTTCATACGTTGTGCACATTTCCAGGTAGAACAGGATAATCAGTGGTAGCTTTCGAAAGAATAACCTGCCAAATCACAGTGGTCTCATGCGCAGATCAAAATGTTGACTCGTACATCCAACAGTGAGCACATCACTAAATTATTTTTACATTACTCCTATTTAACTGTTCAAGATAATTGTATGTAAAAATATAAACTTCGCATTGTATTACTCTTGTCGTGCCAGAATACATAAACACTTTAGGTTGTATTGTGATTTTCTTGCATGTAATGTACAGTGATATATATAATAAAGAATACCTGATAGTGATATAAATCTAGATTTTGCTGTCTTTCTCATTCACACATGACCACAGACCTGTTTTTAAAGAACATTCTCCAGGCAAATGCTGCAATGTAGGTAAGGAGCCTAAGAATTGGGCTAACAGGTGACTTCCATACTGAATAAGTACTTCAAAGTGAATGGAGTTGGCTTTTCTCTTCCTAAGTTATTTCCATTTTTTTTTGTCCCTAAAACTTGACAACCATGACTCCTTTGGCTAGAACTGACAACCAAACCACACAGAGGGGAAAAAAATCCTCTGTTGTAAAGTCCGTAGTTGAAAATAAATGTAGCCACATTCACTTCCAGTCTACTTTTAAAAAATAAATTTGATACTTTAAGCAGTTGAGTCCTTTGCAAGCAACAAGAAGTTGAATAGAGTAAAATTTAGAGCATAGTGTAAATTGTTAGGAATGATTTTTTGAGTGTGGAAGTAGTCTTGACGCAAAATCACTTCGTTGTAAGAAAACGGCTATTTCGAAATAAAACTGGATAACTCCAGATTACATATTGAAAAGAGTTATAAACATGAAACCTTTGGAAAGAAAAACTATGTCCGAATCCCAATGCATGCACTACCAGATGCAACTTTCTGCTGCACAGCTTTGTTCTGCTCAAGACCTCTGTATGATGTTCTCCTCCCTAACAATTAAAGTCCCATCACTTCGCATGACATCCAAAGGCCTTCATACTTTGTGTGAATATGCCATGATGTATTCATCCATTCTGCTATTCACGGACAGTGGGTTGTTTCTTGCCTTAGATTATCACAAACAATGTTAACCTGTTCATATCTTCTGATCCACATACACACGCATCTCCCTTGGGTACAGAGCTGGGCATGGAATTACTTAGTAAATAATACTAAATTGTTTTCTAAGGTGACTTTACAAGTTTACCCTTCTTCCAGTGGTGTGAGGGCAAGTTCTAGTTCTACACATCCTCGACAATAGCTGATATTTTCCGTTTTTAATCATTTTGGACATTTTGGTGGTATATACTAATATCTTATTCTGAGTTATTTTGTATTTTTCTGGTAGTAAATATGTTGAGCATCTTATTATATTGTGGATGAGAAAGGAGCTCTATCTTAAATCTGACAAGTCCAGTGATCAAAAGTAACCTCACAGGGTAATCTGACCATAAATTCCTTACTGGGCAGGTCAGGGTGGGTAGTCATGCCATGTCAGGCATATAACTTTAGTAAAAGACTTATCTTTGCCTTAAGCAGGTCTAGGCATTGTCTCTGTGCACCTAGGTTAACATACCTTTGAAAAACCTCTTTTTCAGACCCCTTGGAAGAATAACCACCCTCATAATTTGTTAACTGTCCTGGAATCCAATCCCAGCTTGCTTTCTCGTGCTTTCATGTCATCTTCCTTACCTTCCCTCCTTAATTACAAATATATAAAAGAAACTGAAAACCTGTCTCTCTGGAGCATTTGAGATCTTGCTTCTCGGCAATGTCATCAGTTTGGCTCAAGTAAATTGTTACAAAAATTCTCTACAGGTTTGAACGTTTCTCACGTTGATGATATCCTCTTTGGCATTTGGAAATTCTCTGTTGTGAAATGACTATGTAAGTTTCACCTATTCTTTATTGGGTTGTAAGTCACTTTCTATTGACTTATAGTTCTTTGCATTCTATGAATATGTCTTTTATTGGACAAATATATATCTATGTGTATATGTAATATACTTTAATATAAACTTTGAATACATATATGAAAAGTATCTTTCTAGCTCTATGGCTTGATCTTTTACAGGCATACCTAAATGAATGAAAGTTCTAAATTTAATATAACCTAATTTATCAATGATAGTGGTTTATAGTCTTGTTTAAGGCATCTTTGCCTGCTATGAATCAAAGAAAATTTTAGCCTGTGTTTTATTCTAGAAGCTTTTACCTTTCGCAGTCTATATCCACCTGAAAATTATTTACATATACAATATAAAGTAGGAACAATATTCATTGTTCTTTCCATATGGACATTCCATTGACCCAGCACCATTTACTGAAGATGTCTTTTATATCCAATAAAAGAATCTTCTCCTCTGCATTGCAATACGCCTATGCTATAATTCAAGCAACCTTATATGTGTGAGTCTGATTCTGTTTAATCTGTTCCACTGCTACATCGACACTGTTTTAAAAATCCTAACTTTGCAGTGCCTTGAGTATCTAGTAGTGTAAGGCTTCCAACTTTGTTCTTTGTCCTCAAGATTGACTGCTATTCTTGGCCCTTCAGATTTCCATGCAAATTTTAGAATCGACTTGTTGATTTTTACAAAAAAACACCACAGGGATTGTGCTTAACATTTAGTAAAAAAAAAAATGTGGTCTGCTGGGAATGGCCCATGACAGGATAACAGAGTTTGAGAGCTGAATGATGTAAGAAACTTTACATTTGGCTGAAGCCAAATTATAAAGGGCTGGAATGTTATTTAAGGTCCATGTGCTTTATTCAGTGAACAGTGGGGAACTATCAGAGATCTTTAAGTAAAAATGTCAGATGATTAGATCTGTATTTTGGAATGCTCACCAAAAAGCAGTATCCATGCCCAAATCTATCCACCTAAATTCCCAGACACCTACCTTGTGGTAGAGTTATGTTCATACCCAGGTGTAGGGAAATGAGTTATTCTTTCTGGGACCCCAAAGCAGAGAAGAAACATTTTAAGTCTAAGGATGGTGGAGGAAGGACTCCTCATGTGTTAGAGTAAACATGGCGGCCATGTCTCCTTTCTGATGTACCAACGTTAAGGCTAAGCCTTGGTTTGAGAGGCAGGAAAGTGCCACCCTCTCTGAATCAATGTATGTCTGCCTGGAAGACACACAGTTCTCTGGGATGTCGAGATGAGGAGAGCAGATACAGTGACTCTGGTAGTAGAGTTGAGCCTGAATTACCCACCCAGTACCCCGTATCATCCCTTCCTTTTCCTCTAACCCCAGACCAAGACAGGGAACACTCAGCACCAAAAGCGCTGGGGACACAATACATCCAGGACCGCACTATGTACGATGAAACACGCAAAACAGCAACTTGATAAGATATATTCAGCCATGACTCACGCTTCGTCCCCTCCAACTTCTGACCCAGATAGCAAGAGCAGTCAGGCGTCCTGCAAAAGTACAGACAGTTCCCTTCCAGAAACGGTCTGGCTAAGCGGCTTATTAAAAATTCATATGCATTTTTAGGATAAGAGTGAAAAAAAAAAAAAGAAAAAATCTCTTTGAGAAGAAGAGATGGGAATAGTATTTAACCCACTTATCAAAAATAGGTGACAGGAACTATCTATTTAAATTAGATTTCATACTGAGAAGAGATAGATCTAAGAGCCTTTTTTTTTTTTCTTCCCACCCATCTCCTGTTGGGTCACGGGGCTTATGAGGGCTGTCTGGTGGCCAACTGAGCCTTTGACCATTTCTGTGGGTCAAGTCTACTATCTGCAACCCAAGAAGGCTTTGTTCATTGTATGTATCTTGGAACTAATTACAGATGTCTTTTGCAAAAGCAAAACAGACCAGAATAACTTGAAGTCTATGAGAATAGATATCTTTCCTTACTAGTTGGTGCACTCGTCCTGGGGAATACTGATCACTTTCATCTCTGTCCAGATCCAGGGGGAGTTTTAGCTCTTTTTTTAAATTCTATCTTCTCCCTGGTGACAGGCTTCATGGCCAGCATGCGAAAGGCTTGGACCGACCATAGTGTGCAACCTCTCTGAGCCACCTGGGCCTCGCATCCTGGCCTCCAGTCCCTCTCGGCCTCGGCGGGGAGACACAGAGGCTCTGAGGAATGAAGGCGGAAGTGCCGGCTTCATTCAGAATTTTCCTGGCGCAGCCTGATATTGACAGCACGGCTCGGGCTTTCCCATTAAAACTAGGCACGCACTTTATTAGAGGAAACTCAAAGCAGGCACACTCAAAACACCAAGACAGGGAAAACGGAAAGAATTTCGATATTAATATTCCCTAAAGAAGCACTCGCATAATCATAATAGAAAAACTCAAATCCTCGCTGGACTTTCTATTTTCAGTGTGGAGTATTTTCACTATTTTGATTTGCATAGGGAGGATAGGAGAACCGTTATCTTTCAAGTATTTAGGGCCTATAAAGGCATAATTTAGCTCTGCCCATCCGGAAAGCCTGGGACAATAACCCAGAATGTCCTGGCTGGTCACCTGGAAATGACTGAATGAATCTCTGGGTCCTGGCTGTCATAAAAGAGTGGGAAGCCACATCATAGGGATCACATACACAATCCTGTGTGCGTCCAAACCGTCTCTAGTGCTGTCGTCCTGGCCTGCCACTTTTTCATCTGTGTCACCGTTCCCCCTCTTGACCCGCTCTTGACTTCACCAGCGCTCCACTCTGAGGCTACATATTTAATATGAAGAACACTCTGCCTAAGGTAGAAGGAGAGAAGTAGGAATGCGAGAAACCCCTGTGGGAACTTCTGATATTCAGCTATCCTTGGCTCTTCTAGTCAAACAGTGGTATTGAATTTCAGCTGAATAATGTAGACACTGATGTTCAATATAGTCAAGCGATTCTGCAGGCTGAGCTCATTGAAATGTCTCATGCCTCCTCCCCTTATACTCCCTGTCTGGAATGGCTGGGGGCCTCATAACCCGCCTAAGGCTTCAGCACCTCAGCCCCCATCCTGAGCCCTATTTCCTCAATGACCCGGCATCTCCACAAGCAGTGGCCGAACCACATTCTGAAACGCCAGTGCAACAAAAACTTATAGCCCCTTAAATTCAAATGCATGGAGAGTACGGTGGAAACTGGTAGCCACTTTCCATAATCTACCCATGTGGATGGAACTGGACGTTGAAGGGATTTCAACCTATTCACCTACAATGAAAAGGAGAAAGAGTGAAGAGAGCAGAGTAGTAGGTAGTCGCCCATACCTATCTTCCAAAAAAATCCCCACTACTAGTTGAGAACACGAAGCGCCTTTGAAAAACACTCACTTTATATAACACTCACTTTTAATGATAATCAGGATATTATGAACACTCATCAAGTGCAAACTATTTACTAATTGATTTACAATTATTATCTCATTTACACTTCACAGCAAATTTATCAAGCTTATCCTACTAGCATTCTTTTTTACGGATGAGGACATCAAAATTGAGAGACTACATTCTCCAAGTAACCCGGGTAGTAAGTTATTTCAAAGCTATGCTCTGAACTTCCACATTATAGTACTTCTTTCCAAAACTCGTTCCCAAGCATATAGATGACATGTAAAGAAATATAATAAAAGTCCATGATTAGAAAAATAAAGCTTAGAGGTGGGCTTATGGTAAAAAAAAAAAGAAGATTACAGCTATGTACACTGACCAAACAAAAAAAGAATAAGATAGGAGTATATTTACTATTTCAAAAAATAACAATTATCTCTGAATATGCTTATTTTCTAGGGCATGCCTTATGTAAGATTAACTATTTTATGGTTAAAGAGATAAACCTTTAACCTCTCTGAGCCCATTTCTGTATCTGCAAAATCACTAATAACTAACAAGAGGATTAAATTAGACAATATATGGAAAACTTTCAGTAAAAATAAAAAACACGTTAACATTTTTTATTAAATTTATTGGGAAGACATTGGTTAATGAAATTATATATGTTTTAAGTGTACAATTCAATAATACATCATATGTATATCACATTGTGTGTTCACCATCTTGTTAAATTTCCTTCTGTCACCATATATTTAACTCCCTTTACCCTCACGTTAATATTTTAAAACACCTTTGTAGAAGTGATTCTCATCCCAGTTATTCATTTAAATCATCTGATTGTTTTAAAATAAGAAATACCAATGCCTAGGCCCTGCTTCAGATAGTTAAGTCAGTTAAGTGTCTGGAGGTGGGACCTGATTATCAGGACTTTTAAAAAAATCCCCAGGTGAGCCTCACACGCATGCCTTCTGGGTCGAACACACCAAACGGGTAGGTACTCTGCCTACGCGTTTGGATGAAGGGGAGACAGCCAAGATCAGTGTCCTGGAATCGAACATTTCTGACTTGTGCAGCAAGTATTGGAAACCAGCACAAAAGGTGGGAAGAGAATCAAACGTGTACCTTGAATCACATCGGAGAGGTCAAGGGCAGGGTCTATTTCTCCCTTTGAGGACTTAAAAATAGTTTCCCTTTATGGTGAGTCTCAAACTCATTGAGTTCTCCCCTTACCATCTCTTGCCTTTAAAGTTTCTTTCAAACTACAAACCAGGAAATATGCAAAGACCTAAATGACTGCATTGAAGAAGGACAGCAGTCCATAGCAGTGGCCCTTTGGTGGCCCCGTCTATAGTCACTGCAATCATGTTGACTCAATGTGATCTGGTCACCAGCAAGTCGGAAAGAACCCTTAACGTAGGAGACACTGGGCTCCTTTTAATTCAGAATCGTCCTTAAGGAAAGAAAAGGTGTTGCAGTTGGGTCTCACATGGCCATAGATCCGTGATAGATCAATATATTTTCAATGAAGCAATCAGAGTGAAAGACACTTACAGATCCTGGCAAGTGGTGAGTAGCCACTAATATTGGCCCGTAACGCCTTGCTTGTAGAAATGTACCAAATGCTTTTCATCGTCTCCACTGTATATGAAATGAAAGAAGAGGTCCGCAGACCAAAATGGCCAGAAACAGGGAGCATGATCCCACGGCCCGCATTTGAAATTTTCCAGGGATGATCATTCTTATCAAAAGTCGCGCTTGAACTGGCCAACCCCTCAAGAGGATTAAGAAGCGAGAGTGCAGGCTCCAGTAACATGTTCCCGCTCTCAACAGAAAACCAGCACAGAGGTCCCGAAACATTGATATGCAAGTCACTCGCAGGCTATGAGTCAGTTTTCTTCTGAAAGCAATTAGCAATTACCAGCATTTATTCAGTGAGCAGAACTTAGCAGACAGACACTGACAGTCCATCATTATCACAACAAAAGAACCACAGCTTTGATCCTCCCCAGAGGAAGTGAGATTTTAAGAACTCGACATGCAGGCTCACTCTCTTCCCAGACCTATGATTTATTTTATCATCAACCTTTAAAATAATATAAAGTTCAGCCATTTATTTATGAGGAGCTGCTTACAAGTGGTCCTCCCAAGAATCACACACAGCCCCCAGAAAGCTCCTAGAAATGACTCCACGTAGATTTCATAGCGCAGCCCACGGTGGGTGCCACCCTTTGGACTGCCTTCTGCAAACTTTCTGGGGATTGCTTCCCTTTTGCCACACTCTAATGGTTCAGCTGCTGCTCCGATGTGGTCGAATCAATCGTGACTTGTCACATCCCAATTATAGGACAATGCTAGAAATTGTAAAAGCCAGAATGAACAGGTGACCCTTGGATGGCCCCAGGTTTTGAGTACTGGACCTACAGTTTGGTCAGAGATTCAGTAATGGAGTCAAAGCCAAACTGGAATCAAATTTATTCCACCTCTAGCCCTTACTGGATGTATAATTTTGGATAAAACGTTTACCAAAAAGAAGAAAACCTACCTCACATAAAAAAATAATGCATATAAAGCACACTGCCTTACACATAATACATGGGCAATATGTACTGTCATAAGCCACAGTTCGTCCCAGTCTTTACCAGCGAGTAAGCCTGGATATGCTAAATGGTCAGCCCCTTCCCTCTAAGTCTCAGTGCTATGGCCCCCAGGTCCTTTCCATTAATTCTCTCTCTCTCATTATTCCCTTGAATAGGGCAGGGTGGTGAACTGCTGGCAGTCCCTTATCTGAAGTCCCTGCACCAGAGAGCTACAGCAATGCAAACTTCCCAGTCTACTGCGGCCTCCGCTGCTTTGCCTGGGGCCTCTCCTGACTCAGTTTTACACAAGAAGTTCCCACCCAGGCCCATGGAATTCTCCTTCCCAGGGTGCTCGGGAGCCGGAACGGCAGCCCCAACACACTCACTCTGACCCTGGGACGTGTCCCCTCAAACCTTTGGCCTTCTCTGTCTTACAGTCCCATGGGCTCTGTGACTCCTCACTCCATACTCGAGCCTCATCTGAGGTCCCCAAATCCATCAAATAGATGGGACCTTATTTCAACCCTAATTGTGGACCAGTGTTTTGTCATAAGCCTTCTAAGTTCTTTACCAATCAGGATATGGTTTTGAGTTCCCAGAACATTCTCTGCCCAGAGGACCTCCAGATAGAATAACAGTCTCATCTTTAACATAGCAAAAGACCTAGTCACTAATATGTACACACACACACACACACACACACACACACACACACATACATACATAAATGCACAGGTATGATACATATTCAATAAAAGGAGTCAACATTATTTTGATTCATTTTCTATAGAAAGCCAAACTGCTTATGTTACATTAATTTTTCTGACTTCATGCTGTCCCTTTGTATCTCAGACTAGCATACCTAGTCCCTTGAGAGATTAGTCCTTGCTATAGGTCTATCTATATCAATACCTCAAAATCCAGCTTAAACCTCACCTCCTCCACAAAGCCCTCCTTGAATATTCCAGCACCCAGTCTTCTCTTCTTCACCTGCATTTATTATAGTCATTGTCTGTGGTACACACTTGACAATAGATTTATTCTTCTTCAGGACAGAAGATAAATATTAACAAAAAAATAGTGATTTCTAAGACTTTAAATGGCTTTCTCTTGCATAACCCACTGGGAAGAGGAGTTTGAATAAACCACTGGGAGCTTCCTTTGTAGAGACAAATGAAATTGCACTTAAGTCCGGGAGGGCCTACTAGTAAGCGCTCATCAGCTGTTTTCACAAAAATGAAATAGGTGTACTTTTCCCTATTCCTTTCACAAAACACAACTAAAAATGGAAAACAGAAAAACAATAGAGCAAGTTAACAAAATAAAAAGGTGATTCTCTGAAAAGATAACTAAAATTGACAAACGTCTAGTAAGACTGACAAAAAAGAGAGAGACGACATAAATTACCAATGTCAGAAATGAAACAGAGGTTAGCAGTACAGACACTGCAGAATTCAAAAGAATAATAATGAAACATTACAAACAACTCGACAGAAATAAATTTGGCAACTTAGAAGAAATGAACCAATTCCTCAAAAATCGCAAAGAACCACAACTTATCCAGTATGAAGGAGCTAATTTGTATATCTTATAAGTATTAAGTAAACAGAATTTGCTATTTTAAAATTCCCAAAAGAGATATATCCAAGCTCGGATAGTTTCACCAGAGAATTATACCAAACTTTTAAAGAATTAACACCAAATTCTATACAATCTCTTCCAGGAAACAGAAGAAGAAGAACACTTGGCAATTTGCTTTCTGAAACTGCTATTACACTGATATAAAAACCAGATAAAGACAGAAAGGAAAAAAAAATTCTTCATAAACATAGTTATGAAAATTCTTAAAATATTAGCAAATAAAGTTCAGCAATACATAAAAGGAAGTATGCACCAAGACCAAGTTCAATTTATTCCTGGGATAAAGATTAATTCAATATTCAAAAATCAAGAAATCCACCATATCAACAAGCTAAAGTCACATGGTTATATCAATTGATACAGAAAATACACTTGACAAAATTCAATACCTACTCATGATAAAACTCTCAGAAAAATAAAAATAATAAATGGGAACTTGCTTAACTTGACAAGGAATATCTATACAGAACCTACAGTTAATACCAGGCTTAACAGTGAAAGGTGGGATGCTTTCCCTCTAAGATTGGGAGCAAGGCAAATATGACCACTCTAACCACCCTTACGCAACATAATACTGGAAGTTTTAGCCAGTGCAATAAAACAAGAGAGAGAAATAAAAGTCTTACAGATCAGAAAGAAAAAAATGAAATTTCCTGTTGACAAATGACATGATTATCTGTGTAAAAACATCCAAGGAAACTTTTTTAAAAAAATCTGAAACTAACAAAGGATTTCAGCAAAATCACAGGATTTAGAATAAACATACATACCAAAAAAATCAATTATATTTTTATATACTTACAATGGACACTAAAATTAAAAATAAAATACCATCTGTAATCACTCGAAAAATAAAATACTCAGGTGTCAATCTAAGAAAAATGTACAGGAATTATATGCTAAAAAATTATGAAACATTGATCAAAGAAATCTAACTAGGGAAACATATCTTTTCATAGGTTAGAAGTCTCAACATAGTGAAGGTGTCAATTCTCACCAAATCGATACACAGTTTTAATGAAATTCCTATCAAAATTTTGGCAAAGGGAGTGATATCAGCAAGATGGTGGAATAAGAGTTTCTAGTACTCAGTAATCATCCTCATTAAAAAAAAAAAATAATAATAATAATAATAATAATTTAAACAATTATCCACTCTTGGAAATATCTTCATGAGAGATAATGAATTCAGATGAGAAATTACTGACATGCGTGAAGCATAGAAATAAGAAAAGATGTTTTGAAATGGTAGGAAGGATAGTTTTACATTACTCACTTCACTCTTTCCCCAAACATGAGCAATGCCGCACAGAGATACCCTACACATGGCGGAAGGAGAATGAAGTAAACAATTCTGACCATGGACCCAAGGACCAGGCCCATCCCAGTGAACCCTGGTTCCAGGACAGCCCCACAGCTCCAGGCTCCAGGACTACTCTTGACCTAAAATTATCTCCCTGGTGCCAGGCCAGCACTGATGGCCTCCAATCCAACCCTGTTGCCCCAGAACCCAGTGGAATCAGAGTCCAGGTTCACCCAAATGGACTTTTGTGCTGTGCTGGCCCCTAGAGACCCAGGCTCATCACTTGCCCCAGCACTAGGTCAGCCCTCATGGACCCAGGCTCCAGGCCCATCCTCATGGACAAGGCATTATATAATAATGAAAGCATCAATTCATTAAGAGGACATAAAAACTATAAATATATGTACCCCAATCATAGAGCACCTTAATATATAAAGCAAATATTAACAGAATTGAAGGGAGAAATAGACAGCAATACAATAATAGTATGGCGACTTCAATACTCAACTTTCAACATGTGGATAGATCATTCAGACAGAAAATTAAGAAAGGAGAGTTCCGGTCAAGATCTCAGAATAGGGAAACGCTGAGCTTGCCTCCTCCCACGACAGTATTAAAATTGCAACTAAATTATGGAACAGTCAACCTGGAGAACCATCTGAAGACTAGTGACCAGAACTTCTATAACTAAAGATATAAAGAAGATGCCACATTGAGACTTGTAGGAGAGGTGGAGACACAAAGCAGGTTGGTCCTATACCCGCGTGTACTGGCTCTGGAGGTCCCCCTGAAGAAGTGAGGGTCCCAACACCGCACCGGCGCTCCAAGCCCAGAGTTCCAGTGCCTGAAAGAGGAGTCTCCACAAAATCTGGCTGTAAAAATCAGTGGGGATTCCGACCAACCCAGTAAGATGGAAGACAGCTTAAAACACAGATGTCGCCTTAAAGGGCCAGCACGCAGACGCACTCGCTCGCAAGCACTCACCTTGGGCTCCAGCGAAGGTGAAGGGACAGCAATTCAGGAGGTTCCAAAGACATACAGGAAAAGATTGAGTTATGTAGCTTCAGGACGAGGGCTGGGGGGACCTCAGCCACTGACCTTTGTTGAGCCCTCCTTCTGGGCAGGCGGCAGGTGGGCGCCATCTTCCTTGTATTGAGCCCTCCCCCTGCCGCCACGGCCAAATCTGAATCCGCATTGGCCAGTGAGATCCACGCTCCACCCCGTGACTCCCTGAGACCACGCCCCACCCAAATGGCAAATCACCTGTAGCAATTTCATTGCGGGACAACCAGCCCCATCCCATACTCCCAGCAAGAGGTTCTTTTTGGCAGCAATTAACAGGCCTCAGTTCCAGCACCTGGGAAATACTTTCAGTGGTGGGCAACCAGCCCCGGCCTGACATGCAGTCTTTCTTGAACAAATCTCAGAAGTCTGCGGGCCCCAGGCAAACAGCAGCTGGCCTCAGTGTGATCTGAGACTTTTGCAAGTGGCCCTAAGGCTCAGCACTGGCAACAAATCTGAATCTGCACTAACCTGGGAAATACCACTTATCCCTTGACTTCCTGGAAATCCGCCCCATCCAACTCACACACCCCAAGGTTCTTTCAGCTGCTGACACTTCCGGGCAGCCAGTAGGCAGCCTCAGGCCTGCAGGTGCCCTGGGACTTCTGCTGAGCTGCCCCAGGCCGGGTGCTCCTGGTAGCCAGACTTGGTTTGCCATGTGGACTCTCCCACATGCCTTCAGGTCCAGCACAGGAAGGGACCAACCACAGACAGCTTTGTAGCTTCTACCAGTTAGCTCTAGGTGAGAAAAATAAATAAAAGGCATTTAAACTGGAAAGGAAAAAAAGTAAAATAGCCTCTGTTTGCAGATGACATGATTTTATAGACAAAAAATTTTAAAGTCTCTACCAAAAAAACTATTAGAACTAATAAATGAAATCACTAAAATTGCAGCATACAACACTGAAAAATCAATAGCATTCACAGCATATGCTAACAATAAATTATCTGTAAAAGAAATTAAGAAAATAATCCTATTTACAATAACATCAGAACAATAAAAACTTAGGAATAAATCTAGCCCAGAAGGTTGTAAAGATCTTGTCAGTTTACGATCCCTTATTTTTTTATTATTATTATTTTTTTTACGCCTACATCACCTGGTCTTCCTAGGTGGTCTCCCATCCAAGTACTAAACAGACCCGACTCTACTTAGCTTCCAAGATTGAGTTTATTCAGGGTAGCATGGCCATAGACTTAAAACTATAAAATATTAATGAAAGAAATTAAAGGCACAAATAAATAGAAGATATCCTGTGTTCATGGATTAGAAAAATTAGTATCATTAATATGCCCAGACTACCTAAAGCCAATTACAGATTTAATGCAATCCCTTTTGAGACTCCAGTGACATTTTCCACAGAAACATAAAAACGATCCTAAAAGTTATATGCGACTACAAAAGATCCTGAAGAGTCAAAGCAATCTTGAGTGAAAAAGAACAATGCTGGAGACATCACACTACCTAATATGTATTGAGCAGAAGAATAGACATGTAGACCAAGGGAACATAGTAAAGACTCCAGAAATAAATCTATGCATTTAGTGTCAGTTGCTCTTCAACAAAAGTGCCAAAAACACACAATGGGGAAAGGGTAGTCTTTTCAATAAACAGTGTTTAGAGAACCGGATGTATGCATGAAGAAGAATGAACCCGGACCCTTATCTCACACCACAAACACAAATCAACTCAAAATGGATTAAAGACCTCACATAAAACTTCTAACTGTAAAACTTACAACAACCACCACCACAATAACAAACGTAGGGAAAAAGTCTTTTGACATTATTAGTCTAGGTGCTGATTCTTAGCTAAGATCCCAAAAGTAAGGCAATTCAAGCAAAAATAGACAAATAGGATTATGTAAAAATTATAAGTTCTGCACAGCAAAAGAAACAATTGAGTGAAGACAAAACATATGAAATGAGAAAATATTTTTTGCAAACCTTACTTCTGATAAGAGGTTAATACTGGCGATATTAGGATGAGGCATCTCTGCAAGACAGTGCATTTTTAGAGTGATCTTTCTTTAGTGTGGATGTTTAGGTAAAGAGAGTGGGAAAGAAAATCTCACACGATCTGCTCTGATCAATAGTATATAATGGTGGGTGATTATAAGCGTAGACACTTAAATTCCAGCCAAAGTTTTAGAGGTGTGTAATGGAGAATTTTGTGCATAATGGGTAAAATCGAGATGCATTGTGTGATTACTAATGAATAAATTTGACTTCACTTATGGATTGGATGATACATTAATGTGATGGATTAGGAGTGTGAAGAAAAGAGCATTTGCATTCTGGGCTCATTCTCAGGACTGACGAACTATTGAGCAAGGGGAAATATAAAATCATCCTCAGTGTGCTATGCTTCCAAGGGTGTTGTTATGCAGCATGGAACAAAAGAGTTTTCCATGTGCAAGAGCCACGCAGAGAGGTGGGTCACGGAAGCAGTGCCCGATAGGGGATTTTCGCGAGAGTAATGTGTTGCGGAGTGCCCACGGGCGAGCAGCAGAGGGTTGGAGAAGAAAGCTAACTACCAAAGTGGTCTGGATAGAAACTAGCTCTGATCCAACCTCAAGGGCCACTCTGAAGTATACTTTGCATCACAGCGTTGTTCCTATCTGAAGACAAGTGAAATGAACTGTGGTACTCTGTGCAAATGTGTTACTGATCACTGGTTGCCGGGGGAGAGGTGGAGAAAGGATGCAAGAGGACAGCCTCTCTAGGGAGGCAGCTGTCAATCAGGCAAAGGGCGCTCTTGGAGAAGGAGACGGTTGTGAGCTGTTAGAAGCCAACATTTGCCAGAGTTTCTGTCTATCTGCCTGGAATAGGATTTGATCAGTGTACTGTTGACATCAAACAGAGTCCCTGTCTTGTGCTATCAGATCCTCTTCATTTTCATATTAAGTTTACTATATAGAGGAACAGTTACAATTTCTGAGCAAGCTTCCAAGAAGCAAGTTAGGGTGATGGACTCTAGTCCCACTCTGTAATTGGTTCTATGGCCTCATGACACATCATCTCCCTCCTCCACCACATAGTCTAGATTCTTCCTGCCTCACTCACACTTCTGCTCTCCGATGCCCCAGACAGACATCTCTGAGCTGTCCAAGCACCTGGTTAGCATACACTTATCAAGCCAGTTGCCACGTGGCCCTTTTACTGAACAAGTTAAAACAGGGCATGAGAGTATCAACAGATGCCCCATGAATTGTTTCTTGCCAAACATATTTTTCTCTCTTCCATCATGTAGCACTGATCCTATCTCCTAGTAATTATCATGGTCAGTAATCCCTTCCAGTATGGTAGATCCTTTCAATGACAGCTGGTCTCCAAGCATGAGAAACCCAAAGTAACATATAGCAGCTATAGTTTTAGGTTTATTGGGATTCTTACAGTATCCCAGGTAAAAGCAGGACCCCCAGACCCACAGAGCCTGAAGTTATAGAGATAGGAAACACAAATTCCCAAGTGGACCATTTGGAGTGATGGTGAGCTGGGCCGGCCTTATGTTCACCCATTGGTTCCACCACCTATGTAATTTAGGTTGTGACAGGGTACCGTATAATGACCACTGTGTTTCTAAAAGTACACTGTATTCTGAAGGATGGCACTCTGATCTTACAGGGCACCTTCTACCAGCAGGTGCCTCAACTGCACCTTAAAAGACTGTCTCCAAAGTTCTTTCCTACCAGTGGCTTCTGAATCTACGGAACACGATGGATCCACTGGATCCCACACGTGCCCACCGCCTCACTCCCTGGGCCATACAGTGGGCTGCTTGTCTAAAATGAATGTCTTAACTCAGGCTGCTATAACAAAATGCCATAAACTAGGTGGCTTATGCACAACAGAAATTTATGTCTCACAGTTCTGGAGGCTGGAAATTGAGATCGGGGTGCCAGCATGCTGGGGTTCTGGAGAGAGTCCTCTTCTGGATTGCAGACTCCTGACTTCTTGTTGTATCTTCACATGAAGGAAGGAGAGTAAGCTGGCTCTCTGACCTCTTATAACATCGCTAATCACATTCATGAGGACCCCACCTTCGTGACATAATTACCGAAGGCTCCTCTCTCAAATAGCATCACCTTTTGAATTAGACTTCTACATATGACTTTTGGTGGACACAAATGTTTAGTTCATAACAACAGTGTTGTGTGGGAGCTCATGCGTAGACTAGACATTCTGTGAGCCCTTGAATGGTAGTGTTGGCGGAGCCACTATAGGCAGGAAAGGTAAATCCATATGTGCATCCTTGTCAGTCCTTGTCAGGATGAAACATTGCCTTTTCCCAGATGGCAGGTGTTCAATCTAGTCAACTTGCCAGCAAGTGACTGCTCAGTTCGAAAGCATGATGCCTTCCTGAGACTCTGCACTGGTTTCTGTTACCAGTGGGCAAGACATTCAGCAGCAGCAGCAGCAGTAGCTTTCGGCCATGGTAAGGAAGCACAGGTTGTGGGCCCATGGTTAGCCTCCATCTCTGCCTCCACGATTTCTCTGTGAGCCCATTGTGCAAGCCCTGGGGTGGTCAGTGACAGAGGCTGACATCCTCACACATAGGTGAGACTGTCAGTAGCTGTCCAGTTTTCGGTTTAAAATCATATAACAGTCAAGCCATTAATGAATTAAGTTCAGGCAGTTCCTTCCTCTGACAATGAGAAGTCCCCCATGAAGTCAAGGTAATTATGCAGGAAAGAAGCATAGGCGTCTGTGTCATGTGTTCATGCAATTTTCTTGTGCCTACTGCAGTCGCGTGAGCTCAGTCTTGGATGTACCGCTCCCATTTTACAGTGAATTGCCTCTGGACCACCCTAAACTTATGTCTAACACTACCCACTTCCTCATGGTTAGCTCTGGCTGCGAAGTAAGCTGATACCCACAGATAAATGCTCTACCATAGTTAGTATCTGCATACCTGGAGCTATTTTTTAATGATGATTCTTTCTCTGTTGCAGATAGCGTGGCGTCGGTCCAGAACCCTAGGGATCAATGCTATGACTCTCATACCGGAGATTGTTATAGACTCTACATTGTTTATTTCTATATTGTATATAGCTCTACTACCATGGGATTTACTAAGTCATATGGCCCAAGCAACAGAACTGCTTGTACCACAGTCCATTCTTGCTGCAGAACCCATTCTTTTTATGGACCCCACTCAAAACTGGGAGCTTTGCTTGTCACTCAATGAAGAAAGTCAGAACAATCTTTCCCCATGTAGAATATGTTGCATTGAAAACTTGAACATGCCCACCATGCATGATGCACCTTTCTTACTGATAGAAGTGCAACACATAATACGTTGTCCTTTCTCCAGAAAATTGGACCCCAAATATTTCACATATTTGGCAGGAAACTTTGTAGAATTTATCTTTCATTTTCTGGAGTTCCTATATCTAATTGTAGTCCCCAGAGCACTTGTCACTTCTTATTTATCAAGCTCCTATTGCTTGGTACACGAGAACATTGATATAATGGACCAATGTGATATTCTATGGAATGTTCAAATGGTCTGGATCACTTCTGACTATACGGCGACACATAGCAGGAGAAGTTCAGACCTGGGGGAAGGTCATAAATGTTATTATCATCTATTACATATAAATATGAAATGCTTCTGATCCTCTTTCACAATAGACATTGGAAAATAATGCACTTATCTAGCCGCAGTCTACATACTTGAGTCTGTAATCTGTCCTGGTAAAAATACGTCGAGCGCAGCATGTATAATTGGGGTTATAACTTGGTTACATTTGCAAGACCAGTTCAGGAGCCAAACTGGCAAATTGCATGGGCGCAAGTGGGGACCATTACCCTTGTACCTGAAAGTCTTTCAAGATGATACTAATCTCTACCATTCCCCTTGGGTATTATATTGGCTTGTATTTACTATCTTTCCTGAAGGAGGCAGCTCCAGGGACTTCTATGTAGCTTCTCTTACTATAATAGCTATTATTGGTTAAAGAACCAATGTGAACATTCTTCCAGCTGCTAAGTATGGCCATTCCAATTATACACTTAGAAACCAGAGGATATGGACCATTTATCTCTTGACATTTATATGCCCCTACCCTATCCTAACACAGGGTAGTTCATAAGATTTGGAGGTGGTTCCTGGAAATCAGCAACAATTTGACCCTGTATCCGATTTCCCTTGAGAAAAAAAAAAATGTATTTATTGTTGGCTTCCCATGAATCCCATCTCTGGGGACATCATTTTCTATTAGCAGTCTCCGAAGATTCAGGGCCAGCACAAGCCCCAGGATGCCATTCTGCTCACCGCCCTCTATTTTGTTTATGACTGTTCAGTGCTGCCATTTGGTCTCAGCCAGTCATTCAACGAGACCACCCTGGTTGGGGACGGAGAGCATAACCTCCTGGCTAAATGACTCTTATTTAGCTAAGGATAATTTTATGAAAAAAAAAAAAAAAAACAGGGTGGGGAGTGCTGTTAGCTGCAAAAGCTCATAGTAAATGGGGAATAAAAAGCTCTGGCCAGGTGAACATATCTGGGCAGGGTTCCACAGCATCCACAACAGCAACTTTGGCACTAAGATAATAACTGGCTAGATATCCGGGTACCCTGCTCGCCTGGCAATTTTGTCCCTTCCCTCTGGACAGGACTGCCAAGACGTGCTCAGCCACAACTTCACCCTTGGCAGAGTATTTATGACTTTCTAAAATATGTGACTGGAAAAATTAACAGACTGCATGAAAAAATTACCTAGAAATACAAGTGTTGTTTTTTTTTATAAAGAGAAAAGACAAAAATAATGCCCAGATTGTGATTTACAAAAGCTGGGACCTCTGGAAATTTTACCCTCCCTCTTTCATGGGAGAGGAGGCTGTGACTCAGCCAAACTCCTCGATCAATTTGACATGGCACAGAGATTTTTAGGCCTAAATTATCCTTTGCTTACAGTACTTGATTCTCAAAAGTGACTTTCTAGTGCTTTGTCTTTAAATGCAGGTATTGTAAAACCTGATCTGATTATCAAAATAATAGACTTGCTTACTTGTGTAAATATGATTTTAAAAGCTAGAAATTTTTTTTGGGGGGGGGGCATTGGTTTTTGGGTGTTTTTTTTTTTTTTTTACATTTTTTCCTTATAAAGGTGGAATTACCTCTCCTACGGTGATTCATATTTTGAGGAAATCAAATTCAAGTCACATGGTATGACGAAGGACTTTCATGCATGAAGTTAAAACTTGGAAATCTTGAAATTTCTGGGAGATATTGATGGTTCAGGGGGACTAAGAAGGATATTTGAAACGGAATTTTGTGATGGGCGGAATAATGGCCATGTTCTACGCCCTGGAAACTGTGCACGTATTACAGATGGGGATGAAGCGCAAGGGGAATTCAGGTCACAGGTTGAACTCACGTTGCTAGTCAGCTGACCTTAAAATAGAGTTTCCTGGATTATCCAAGTGGGCCCAATAGAATCACAAGGGTCTTTAAGAGACTGAGGAAGGTGTGACTGGGGAAGAAAGGTGTGGAGAATTACGGCATTGTTGACTTTAAAGATGGAGGAAAGGGGCCAAGAGGCAAAGAATGCGGGTGACCTAGAGCAGGCAAGGAAATGTGTTGTCCCCTGGAGCCACCAGAAGGAGCACCATCTTGCCATCGCCTTGATTTTAGCCCAAGCAAACCCGCAGCAGACTTATGACCGCCACACTTATCAGAAAGCACATTTTTTTAAACTACTAAATCTGTGGTCATTTGTTAACAGCACCAATAGGAAACTAATGCAGGATTGTTCTAGAAATCAGGAACACACTATACCTATGCCTTTTGCTGATCCCTGTGGTCTAGGATAATTTTTACTGCATCCATGTAGGAACCTTGACATACTTGGTGGCCGCAGGATGGAGAAAAGAGGATGGAGCTCAGCATGTGAAGTGAAAATCGGGGGAGAGAGAGGAAAAAAGTAATACGTTGTTTGTGCAGACATTAATGGATGAGGTACGAATTAAGTTCAAATCCAGGCTAGCTTCCTCCAATCAGTGAATCCAAAATAAAGGCAATTTATTATACTATTTCAATATTTTCTTTGTTCAGTTTTCACAGAAAAATTTCACGTATTTTAAGGAACTTATGTGCCACAGGTTGTAACTTTTATCACCTGCAAATTTTTTTAAATCTCTAAACAAAATGTGGGAATATGCAAGTCCAATTTTATGGACCAATAAAAACGTTGAAAAAATATAAATATCTCTACACTAACAAACTTGTAAGCTGAGGGCCATTAGAGAAGACCACATTGTTGAAATGGATTTCTCAACAGAATTAGACATTTTATTTAAAAATAAAAACATCGGGAATCTAGAATAAATTATTTTATGAGTGCCACCAGAGGGCACTATATCCCTTGCAGAAGATAAAAGTCTGGCCATCAGACACTTCCTGTTTTTTTTTTTTTTTTTCCTTTGAGGACACATAGTATAGGGCAGAAAATGAACACCAACAGTATATTTCAATTTTTTTCCATGTCATTTTACTAGATATATTTTACCTTGTTTTTATTTTTATCTTACAAGTCAACCTCAAAAACATAAAGCAGGAGAAATGAGCCATGACACTTTTTTTTTGTTCAGTTCAGTCCGAGAGGGTAGGAGACATAGAATAAAAGCACAATGAACTTGAAGGTATCATTTCTGTATTAACATCTTGCCCCCAAACACCATGCAGTGCTAAAAGTCACATCCCCAGCATGCAAGCACATTAAAATATATGGTGATTTAAAATTCTGGCTTTTATTATGGGATGCTAAGTGTCTCCATGGGGCATGCTTCCCCTTTGGACGTAAGGTAAAGAAATATCAGTACAGGACAGTTAAGTCTCCCTACAGTAATAAAAATGAAAGAACCATTTCTTTTTAATGTAGAATCCATGTCTAATGTTTTCTCTGTGGTCTGTGACAGTATGGAGAAAAAAAAAAATGTGCAGAAGAGACTAGGAAATTGCTTCCCAACTCACAGTATAGAGAAACATGCAGCTGTTCAAAATCTCTCCTTTTTAATTGTCTATTACAAAAGTCTAGGGGGGCAGTCACCTCACATTTCTAGGACTTGATTTCTCTTATGAAATAATTATGCAAAAAATTGGGAGGGAAATAAATGGGGAAAAACAACCCAATCAATTATCATATTCTATCAGACTGAAGAAGAGATTCAACCTGAACCTTCACTTGGATATGGTAGCTTTTCAATATATAGTGACTTTTGAAATGTCATTCTCCATACTTAAATTACTCACTAAATCTTCCGTGTGGCTTTATCAAAATATTACCTTTTAATGTCACCTTTCTTTAAAAGACTTAAAAGGGGCATTTTCCTTTTACATCTCAGTGTTTGTGATTTAAAGGCTATCTGAGGAAATTATCATGATTACATGAGAAGACATTGAGAGAGGAAATTAAGAGCCTGACCCCTAGTCACTAAGCTGGGTCTGTGAATCTCTTGATACTTTTAGAAAGAAAAACAAAATAAATGCACTCTATTTCTTTAAACATATCTCTTTCATCTATGGATCTCACGTCACCTAATAGACATCATACTTTACAGGAGGAAGGAAAGGAAGCAGAATAATTAGGTTAAACCTGTACTCACAGTCAGCAGGTCACTGCAGGAGGGACAGAAACCTATTAGGCCATGACGGAGGAACTGTGCTCAAGGAAAAGAGGCCCCCTCAGATTTCAAATGGATGACTTTGCAAAAGCCACCACGTGTGCCTATTTCAATGCAATGGCATGCACACTCCAAGTCAAACAGTTTGGTCCTAACAGCAACGGCTCAAGGTAAGGTGAGAGGGAGGTACAAGTTCAAGTCCTGGCTGTACCACCTGGGGCTCTCTCCATGTGCCTCACTTTTCAGAGTTTGTTTTCTTCCTCCATCAAAAGGAGTAGTGATAATCCACACTCACCCCCACAAAGACCACTGGGGAGGCAGAAGGGAGAGCCTGAAACACCAACTTGCAAGCTACAAAGTGCTATGTAAATATAAGGCATTGGTTTCACATTGAAATCTGACTCCAAACACAAGCTCTTTCTTAGGCGTCCCGGAGTCTGTAATAATATGTTTCATGATTCTTTCTAGGCCTTTGATGCTATGCTGAGATTAAAGCAGAAATAAGAATTATTAAAACCAAAAGATGCCCTTCAAATGTGGGACCATCCAATTCAGCATGTGCTGCAATGAACCAACCAGTGAGGGCATCACACCAGACACCAGACTGGGTCCCCAGACCAACGGATAGAGAGAAGCCATCCTCCCCACAAGCCCAAAGAGGAATCCAGTGCAGGTCTCAGTCCACAGCCGGTGCCACAGGTTTGGACCTGGTTATGTTCAGAGATTGTCTGCTTCCCTTCTGAGCAGCCGTGGCTCTAGGTCATTCCACAGCCCTCAGACCTCATGAGGGTAGATCACCTGATAAAACGACCCGACCCTAAATCCCTTTCAGAGATGACTCAAACCCCAGGAATAAACTGGAAGGAAGAGGCCACAGGTGAAGCTGGGAACTCACAGAAGCACCCCCTCCTGCTCAGCACAATGTAACAGAGAGAAAGCATCTGCAGAGGGGGAAAGAGCTGACGAGAAGGCGGTTTGGGTCTAGAAGAGCAAGGCGCAACGTTGTGCAGTTCAGCGTACTCTTCATTTGGAGAGATTCTGCAAAGAAACCGCTTTAACAAAGCAAACACTTCTAGATGAACTTGACTTTGAAAAATAACTGAAAGGCCTAAGTAATCTCTGGACCGATTTTGCCTTTGAGTGGTTCTAAAGGAATTTACACTAAAAGGTCAGTTAAATATGTATTAATAAAAAGCCAAAGGAAAGCATTGAAATGTTATTTCTTAGCCCTAGTCAAAAGCTTTCGGAATACTTTAATTTAGGAAAAACCATTTTGAAATTTATAGGTTGGTGCCATAAACCAGAAAAAAAGGTAAAAGAACATTACGTCACACTCCATTATTATTTTCCCCGTTATTCTTTCTCCTTCCCTCAACAGTTTTTTTTTTTTTTTTTTTACATTATGAATTCTGTACAATCAATCTTTTAACAGCTGCTAAATACAGCAAGAATCAATGATCATTTCTAGAATGCAGAGACTAAAGCACTGGCCTCTGATACAGAAGCTTGCAGGTCCGGTCTGAGGACCTGAATCTTTATTTCTCTCCTGTGCAAACAGTACACCCGCTGGAGAGGCGCCCTCTGCCATTTGGCCCATGGCCTCACCCAGCACTTTCCATCTGTTTGCTAGGCCAAACTGACTGACATGGCCTCTTACCTCACAGAAGCTTATAGTATCGCAACTTTCTTCCTTTTTCTTTTTCTTTTTTTCCTCTTTCCTAATGTTAAGGTTGTTTTTTGTTTGGAAAGCATTAAAATTTCCCAGTAAAGCTTGAGGAAATATTCAACAACTATTTCCATTTAGTTTGCATACAAAATTCAGAGGGTTATTTCTATTTGAATGTCAAGCCACACTTAGACTCTATAAAGAAAACTGTGTTATGTTGACAATTTGTAAGGGTAGGGCCCAAAATGGGTTTTTGGTGGGTTGTGATTATTCTTATGGTGAGAAATATTCATGAAAATTAGCAAGTGAAGACTTTCATATTGCTTCCTTAGTAAAATTAGTTCTTTTACCAGACCCCAAAATTTCTATTAGTCTACACAAAAGACTACATTAATTGTACTTCATCTGGTTTAGAATTTGTGGGCGTAAATAGTGTAAAGCTTAAAGTTTATTTACTAGAAGAGAAAATGTGAGATGAAATCCTTTTCTAATTAAAGAAACGACTTAAAACAGAGAAATCCAAGCTGTCTGGGGTGAGGGTGAGGAAGGGGGAGGGGGGGAGGGGAAAGACACCAGAAAATGAAAGTTTATTATTGCATGCCCGATATTTATCCGAGATTTCCTGAGCATTCCTCAAACATTATAGTGCAACATGATAACTCCAATTACTCAATAATCAATAATATTTCTATTTCTCTCAAGCAAAACATATATACTTTGAGAATATATACTGAGCAAAACATGTGATAGTATATCATCTTTTAAAACACTAGTAATTTGACCTATAAATATATTTAAATAACAAACGTATTATAGCTATTCACATAGAACACAAAATGACACATAAACGTACAAAAATAAAGCAATCATGTTCTAACTCTTCTGTTTTTTGTTGGATTTTTTTTTTTTTTTTTTTTTGGAGTAGAGATATTGAAACAATTCAAATAACAGAATCATCTTGTCATCGTTTATCCTGGGGAACCCAGGTATATGTATACTGTGCATAGGCACCGCCCCCAAAGGACAAAAGCAGCAAACATCCCTTTCTGGATGTCTTACATCTCATACGATGGTTCAGAAAAACTGGAGGAAGTAGAAGCCTCCAAGTGTAATGAGATAGTTTTCTGTGAGCTGTTCAGTGGAAAGGAAAAATTAATCAGATCCCACCGCCACCTGGGTAAAGTGTGAAACTATCAAGCTGTCCTTTGAGTGAGTGCAAGATAGAGCATGACTCCTCCCTGGGCTCTCCCACACGTCCCTCGCTAGGAAATATTTCTCAACTCGTGGAAAAAGCGCCACCATTCTGGACAGTTAGCAGGGGATTTCGGTGCCATGCACCCGTTTGTCTTGTTCCAGTTGCTGCTGTAGAAAACATTTCTCCACTCAGAAAAAAACAAACAAAAAAATGATTTGGAGAACTCAGCTACCCAACCAAGTAGAATATGTACATTCTTCTTTTGGAAAACTGAATAGTTCTATGAATAAGCATCCCAGGTTAAAAAAAAAAAAAGTGATCTTTTGTCCACAAACCATCGTAATTCTCTTGAGAGCAAGGAACAGAAGAGAGAGTGCTCACGCGGCATCTAGAGCCTGGCATACCCGTGAGCTCCCGGCAGGAGCACGAGAACCGTTCGGCTGGACTCCATCGCTCCAGTCTTGACGACACCCTACGACCAGAAGTGGGAGTCCTGCCGTGAGCGGTGCTGGTCCTCGCCATGAGCTGCCTCTTTAGAGAGGGAGCTGATGCTTGAGGAACTGGTCTCAGTTTTCCTTTGAAGGAAAAACGTAAGCTCTTGCAGCATCTTGCAGTGTTGCTCGGGGTCAGGAGGGGAGAGAACTCTGGCTTGTTCTCAAATAGAATTTTCGATGGAGGCGGAGGAAGGCGGGCTCTCACGGCCCTGCGGGGGGCCTTCCGGGTCAGCCGTGGGGTCCTGCTGCTGGTGATAGATGTCCTGAATCAGCAGAGTGTTCATGACCTTCCACTCCCTGTACTTTGTGGCTGTCAGCTTCGGATCATCCAGCAACTGGTTAATCATGGCTAGGTCATGTTCTTTACACTGTCCAAGTAGAAACGAAAAGTCAGGGGGATGTTGTGAGTATCTTAGTTTTAATAAACCACCTTCAGCCCTTCCACAAATCAATGCACATAGTCAGTCATCATAAAATTATCATAAAATGAAAGTGTTTTTACACATTAATAATGAAATCCCTACAACGACCCCGAATAATAATGGCAGAACATCCATTTAAATACGCTAGCCAGAAAGAAGTTAAGTATCTTACCCAGCTAAAGAACTAGACCAATAGCCAAGGTCTTCTGCGTTGCTCTTCGCTGATCAATCTGTTATCCCACACCACTAATACGACTATCTCAGTGTGAATATTACTCCTCCTAGAACTCACAATTGTATAATCATCTCATTGCTCATCCAAACTTCACTAAGTAAAAATGAGACATATTATTTCCCCTAAGAAATAAGATAATACGAAATATATCTTGTTTATTTTTTATCTTAATTTTAATAAATCACACACATTTAACAAATACATAGACCATCTTTTCCTTCAAAGACTACTAACTTTCCAGGAAAACAGCATGGACTACAATGATACTCATGGAGTAAATAATCTATTCATATTATTTCGCCTTGCCTCCTCTGTAAACAATGACTCACATTTCTGAAATGCTGGGCTCAGGTTAGGGGAGTTTTCTGTAGTCAAGAAATGGAATAAAAATAAAACGCAACAGCCTCTACATTAAAAAAAAAAAAAAAAAAAGGATCATTTTGTCCTGACAATTTTACCTCAGATCTTTCTTGTTCCCTCCATCCCCTATGACCTTAATCCTGATTTTGGATATAAAGTCCAATATGCCAACTTGACCTGCTGCCAGAGCCTCCTGCCTTAAACCCATCCCACACACGGCAGTGCAGAGATCCACCGAAAATGGGGGTCCCCTTCAGTCATTCCCCTTCCTGTCCAAGGTTCCGTGGACTTGAGCTCCATTTGCTGATTGTCCACTTTCTTCTTTCTTTCCGCTCTAAAAATGTGGATGTTACTTCACTCCCCCAACCCAGCCGCAATGCTAGTTCGCACATCCACAATGCTGTGTCACATGAAGAACCTTCCTCAAGTGTCTTCACCAGATGAACTCTAATTCCTAATGTTGCTTTCACATGGAACACTTTCTAATCTTTCTTTAACAGGCTTTACTGGAACTCATAAATCCATACTCATTTCAGGGATTGTGTTCTTCAGAAAATCTTCTCTGAACCTCCAAGTTGGACTTGGAAGCTTTTTCAGTACTCTCCTGCCTTCTTAGAATTTTACTGTGTTGTGCTTAGATATTCACGGACTTGTTATACCAGCAATTCTAAAGCTCCATAAGGAAGGTGACTAAACATATTGTATTCATCCCTGTATTCTTCACACCTCACACAATGCCGAGTGCCAGGTAGACATTCAACGCATGTCTATTATTGAGCCAAGCTCTCTGCCTACGCCATGGAAGGCATGTGTGCAGCTAAAAATTCACAACCGTGCTCACTGGCCACAGTTCAAGTTCATGACCACTGCCCGTAAGTGGGCTTTCACGACTATCCAGTAAGCATATTTCCTCATCACTCTCCCAAAGGACTATTTCAGAACTGCTCGTCCTCATCCATGTCTTGCTTCCATCCTCCCTTGTAGCTGATGTAATTTTTTTGTTTTGAAGAAATTGCAACAATCAGAAGATTTCTCCTAAGTTCCTGTTGCCCACTACATACATGTGCATGAATATATTTCCGCTTTCCTTCCTGCTCATTTGGAGAAAAAGTCTGTGCTCCTAGCAAAGACCAATCTCTCCACTTGCATACTATCCCCCACCCCACATTCAACAGATTCATTCCAGCATTTCTTCCCTTGTGTGCAACTCATCAGTTTCGCATCTCCACTTGATTCTCACTGGTGTACGGCACGTACTATTATGTTTCCCATCTTAAAAGCCACCTCTTGACTCCGTCTCCCTGTTCCAGCGGATGCTCCACTTTCCTCATTGTCTCCAAGGTCCCCGTCCCTACTCTCTCACAGACCCACTCCCACAAGTCCTGTGTCCACACCATTCTACCAAAACTGCTCTTGTTAAGGCCGTCGATGACCTCCATGTCGTTAAATTCAATAACCAATTATTCGTCTCCAACAGCACCTAAAAGTGTTGATGACTCATTTTCAAACACTTTCATCATGTGACTTCTGTGACTCATTCTCCTGATTTTTCTCATCCCACGACGGCAGCTTATTCTCAGTCTTCTTCACTGGCTCCTCCATGCGGCCCAGTCTCTTTCACACTGGGACACCCTAGAGCACCGGCCTTGAGCCTTCTCTCTGTTCTATCTACATTCACGCTCTCGGTGATCTCATGGAATCTCTCCCACTCTCCCTGTATACTGAGGGTCACAAATGAACTTGTTCATCTAAACTTCCTCTTCAGCAGCTCCACCTGGACACCTAATGGGCATCTCAAGTGTACCATGTCTAAAATATCCAAAACTAAGTTTCTGTTATGCTCTACACGCCCTCCCCAACCCCCACATAAAATGAGGCACCATATGAAATGATCCCTCTCCGACCCTCTACTCACCCCATCCCCATCCCATACTGTATGTACCTCAACCATACTGACCTCTGCTTACCTTAAACTTGTTAGGTACCCCTCGCCTCTGCCCCGTGCCCCTGCAAGGGATTTGCATGTCTGTTCCTTTTACTTGGAACACTCTACTTCAGATAGCCTCAAGGCTCATTCTCTTTCCTTTTTCAGATTTTACTCAAATTGCATCTTTCAAAGAGGATTTCATCTCTATCCGAATTAAAAATCAATCCCTCAGCATTCTTTTCCCCCCTTCTCTTCTACCATCCAGCAAATCTATCATTACTTAGCATACTCAGTGTGCTAAATATTTTATTTTTTTCTCTACCTAAATGTAAGCTTCATGAGGGCAGGCAATTTCATCTGGTACACCCACTGCCACATACCCAAGTACCTGAAAGAATGACCGACACATAGTAGACACATATCTAAATGCTTGTTGAAGAAAATAAGAATATAAAATAAGAAATGAATGAATGAACGAATTATCTGTTTGCTTTTTCATTTCTTTTGCATCATGAACCCTATTTAGAGTCTGAGGAAATCCTCTTCATAAACAAATAAAAATGTTATATATATATATATAATATATATCTAGATATCTATCCATCTATTTACATACAGACATTTGCATATAACTTTAGGGATTCTAGAACTGGCATTTAGTTCATCCAAACAAGGTATCTGGCCATAAGTGATCACAAATATTAATGGCATACAAATGTATTGTTTGTACTCTATAGTTACTGTTAACTTACATTTTCTTTGGGGTGTTTTGTTACATTTTCTTTTTTTCTTCTTTTCTTATTTCTAAATTGGTCAGAATAATATGTATTTCAAGGGAAATATACCACATATACAATAGTCTGAATGAGATTTATAATTTTGAATTGAGAGAGCAGGAATGTGTTATAGATGGAGAGCAAAGGATATATTTGGATTTCAAGAAACCCAAGTAAGAAAACAAGTAGGAAAATAACTTAAAAAAGGATAACAGGTAGGTTGACCAGGACCTAGAAGCAGAGGAAGGGAGGTTAGACAGGTAGAAAGTCAAGCTTGGCCAAGAGAGTATTCTTTCTTCCCTCTGAGTTCTCAACATCTACCTTTCAAAAACTAGTATTTTCAAAATAATAGTAATAATAATAATAATAATAAAGCTTTCACGCTTTATCACCATCGTGCTATTCATATGAAATTATTTAAAGATTTTTACTTTGTTCTTAAGAAATTTTGGCATCTGTTCAGAGCAGGATTCTAATATTTTATTGAAATAACTAAGATCTTTGCAGATTAACAAAATTTGGAAAATATATTTTTTAAAGGAAAAATTGAACTAACTACCCCTCTAAATCTGATAAAAGGTCTTAGAAAGGGGTCTCTTCCACTGTAGGCTAACACTTCACACACGGTTTGAGCTCTAAACAATTCAAATTTCTTTCCATTTGGCTCAAGTTTGTGTTAATTTTCAGGATTAAAAGAAAAAACTGGAGGCACAAATAAAGAGAAAAGAAATTATTGAAAGAACAGAACCTCTGAGCTCTCCTTAGCCCCAGCACCCTGGGGTCAGCGGCATCACCCGCCAGCCCTGTTCTCCCAATGGTGCAAGAGGCTCGCCGAATGCTTTGAACCACTTTGAACCACTTTGAACCATTTTGAACCACTTTTGACTTTCTGGCAGGCAGGCAGAGCTTAGTAGGGCTTCCAAAAAATACCATGAAAGAGAGAATGCTATCCTTATTTCTCACTCCAAATATGCAGTACATGGCTTGACTCAACACCTCAGCGCTGGAAATGTGCTTGACAAAGCAATGGGGAGAAAAAGGATTTGTTCCTCGATTTGTTCCTTCAGGGAAGCCCTGAAAGTTTTAGGCAGACCCATGAATCATTCATTTTAAAATAAAGGCAGACTTAGCCAAAAGTTAATGGATGTTGCGCTATCAGAAATTCCTAAAGATCTACACTCTGAGGATGACATGACAGTTTGCTCGACTTCCTAGAAGAATTTCCACAAAGAGCATTTGTCTCAATACAATCCCAGTGTGGGAATAGTTCTTTATTGATGGACTGTGTTCTTCGCTAATATAAACATTATTGTTAAAACAGTTTCCTTGTTTCTGCATTAAATTCTGCTGTCTTTGCTGGCCCCCACTCCAACTTTGAAGTATTTTTAAAATAAATATTGATATTGCAATGTAACATACATCAAGTGCATATGTAATAAGATTTGTGCTTGATGAATCATCACAAAGTAAACAATTCTCTGTAACTACCACCAAGGACAAAAAAAGACCTTTACGCAGCCCCTTCCCGGCCAAATCCTCCTTTCCTCCACAAAGGCAATCACCAACCTGACTGCTTTGAATTTTAAGAACTATTAAAGTTAAATTATTAAATTAAAGATAGTTAAAATAAAATAATTCTTACAGTCTTTCAACATGAATAAACAGACATGTACCAAATCACCTTCCTGCAACATAAAGGTGAAAGTGCTTTTTTTTTTTCTGTAAAACCAATCTCCACATCACCATATCTTCCTCCTCCTGATGAAGGAAGACCCACGTGACATCTCTGATGGTCCATCAGCCCCAGCAGCCCCAGCATCACACCTTTGTGAGATCTAAGGGATCTGTGAAAAGGGCTTCTTTCGGGAACGTAGAGAGACAGCAGCTCCTACCCCCGGGTGTACCCCACCCCCATGTCCCTTGCTCCCTGGTACTCCTGCCCTTGGGTAGTTCCCCTCTGCCAATACAGGCCGACCTGTAAATATAATGTCGCAACCATGACTGGGATGGGATCCGTCTTGCTCGCTCCCTCACTCTGTTTTACTCGGAAGCTGCCCCAGGGAAGAGGCTCATAGGGCAAAGAACTGGGGTTGCACCAAAAGACAGCAAACAACAGAGACCCTCAGTCCAGCAACCTGCAAGGAACTGAATCCTGACAATGGCTGCATGCGAGCTCCTGGAAGTACATCTTCAGCGAGGGGAGGGATGCGCGCAGCCCGGGCCGATGCCTGCATTACAGCAGTCGCATGGGAGACCTCGGGGCGGGAAGCACTGTGAACCAAGCCGCGCCCAGGTTCCTGACCCGCAGACACCGCAAAATAATCAGTGTTTATTGCTTGTAGTTGCTAAGTTCGGGATATTTTGTTACTTGGCAATAGATAATTAATACCGAGGGAGAAAAGAAAGAGCTGAATTCAATTCCATGGTCACGGTGCATGGAAAGGAAGAGGCCACAGAGAATAAACAACATGGTAAAAACTTTGGGTTCTTTGTGCCAACCCCACAGTCCTGTGATGGCCTAGAACCCCAGGGCTGTTCTTTGGAAAGCCTAGAACACAATTATTCTCTGTCTAGAAATGCCCTGCCCCGCCTACCCCCTGATAAGCCTTCATTTCCTGTTTCTCCCAACGCAGACTATAGCACGCTGTCCACTGATGCACATGTACCTGGGCCAGGTCCGTTTCCTCGAATGCCCTTCCTTCTTACCCTGAGATTCCTCTCCTCTTGCTCACCAGCCACTTGTCAGCACCTCCATGACACTGGCCCTAATGGCCTCAGGTAAGTAGCTGCTTTCCTCCATGGAGCTACCAGAGCGCCCCAAGCCTGTATCGACTCTCACACCTATCGTCGCATTGCATTCTAACGGTTTTCCTCTCTGGTCCCATTGTCCATTGGGGTCCACGCAATGGTTCCGGCACCCTAGAATAGGGCCTGGTACACAGTAAGATTCAGGAAATATTTGTTCAATGAAAAATATACTCACTTATATCAGTCATCATGAATAAGAGTAACATCCCAAAATACTGTGGCATATTTCATTGAAAGACCGAATAAAGGTAAAGAGGGTCAAATATTTGGTGATGGAAGGAAATTTTAATGTTAGGTGGTGAACACACAATGCGACATGACGTATTATTAAATTGTACACTTGCAACTTATTTGATTTTATTAACTAATGTCACCCCGATAAAGTTAATAAAATAAGTAAACATAAAAAGGAAAGACCAGAAATATTTACGAACTCTGTACATGCTGTGAAATATAGCATGTTTGCCTTTGAAATGAGTGCTAGTGCTGTTTTCCATCATTAAATGTGAGGAAATTTCTCTGCATTTGGATTTTCTTTGTATAATTAAAAAACTCCTTTGCCTTTCATTTTCGGCCTGATTTTTGCAGCCTTGTAGGGTGCTTAGGTTTTCCATTGACTAACCGGGACATCTAAGAGTCATTTACTCATGGCTTTGCAACCTTGTCCTTTTTGATTGCTGATATTTATTCCTGGAAAGAGATTAAAATTCTCGATGCAAAAGGACAATGTACAAACCTGAATTAAATCACAGGATCTATCAAAGCTTTTCAGAATCTATAAACCTTCTGCTAATTCAGGACTATTTTGCAAAGTATCTGACCTCCTCCTGTTCACGCTACAATCAATGTGAAAGCAGGATGCTTTGTTACAAAGAAACATTTTAGTTAGAGGAGGTCCCGAAAGTAGCTTCAGTACATCCTGTCCACTGTGGCTCATTCCTATTGTGAAAATATCTGCTGGTCTATTACCACAAAGTGTGTATTTTCCACTGCCTGGCTCTCAGGGTGCATCTTGGCCACAGGGCCTACAGCTGGGCGTCACTGAGGTTTTGCTATATTTGAAATCTAAAAAATTTCTTTTGAATGTAGTACAGAACACCACCACCCTCTGATAAATCAGGTGAAATCCCAAGATTTTATTAATATTACTGTTCATTCTCATGAGGTGGCTCTCCTAAGCTCTCACCAACATCGACCGTATCAGGTAAAAGTGTACAAAACACAAAAATTATAGATGAGTCTTCCCTTCTCAGAGGCTAACATTTGAAACTTGACACCAGAGCAAGGCCTATTGCAGACAAGTGCACTGGTGTTACTGTGTGAATGTTCTAGGGCTTTAAGAACATCAAGGTTCATTTCACCTCCGTGGAGACTGGATTTGCTTTTACTGCTCCTCCCACCCCCCAACCTCCATGAATTCGCGCTCGGCACGAATCTCTCTGCAGAACTCGCTACTCCTTGCCCCACATCCACAGAGTTTATCTACGGAATTTTTTTTTTTTTTTTTTTTTTTTTTTTTTTTTTTTTTTTTACCTTTAATGTGCTATTCAATGTTCGGATTTTGTGGAGTTTCTCATTTATGGACGGATTTTTGCACCGTTTCACGAAGGACTTTCTCAGCTCCTTCTTGGTTGAAGGTCGTCGGTCCCCAAGAGGAGATAGACTAGCTTGCTCTAATGATTTGTAGAGCTTCTCCATTTCATCATCTTCAGGCGCTTTTGTTTCTTCTATTAAAAAAAAAAAAAAAAGCAATAACAATAAACCCAGTTAAAGTCCAGGTGAGAGCATTAGACACTGTGGTCCAAAAACAAGGCCCTGCTGACACTTTGATCTCAGATTTCTGGAACTGTGAGACAGTGAATTTTTTTGTTGTCTAAGCCACTCAATGTCTGGCACTTTGTTACAACAGAGCCATGTTCCTTTTGAAAGCACTAAAAACACGTGTGTTCCAGGCCTCTCTCTTAGCTTCTGTTAGCTCCTTGGCTTGTGGCAGCGTAATTCCAATCATCAGATGTTTTTCCAAATATCCCCCTTTTATAAAAGAATACCAGTCATACTGGTTTAGGGCTCGCTCTACTGACCTCATCTTAACTCATTATACCCACAACTACTCAGTTTCTAATAAAGTCACATTCTGAGGTATTGGGAGTTAGGACTTCAGCATAGGAATTTTCGACAAACGCAACTGAACCACAATAGTCCACCATCCAGCCTGCCAAAATTCATGTCTTTCTCACATGCAAAATTCATTCACACCATCCCAACATGTCCAAAAGTCTTAACCCATTCCAACGTCAGCTCTAAGTCCAAAATCTAATCCAAATATCATCTAAATCTGGCATTGGTGAGACTCAAGGAATGATTCACCTTATGGCGAAATTTTTCTCCATCTGTAAATCTGTGAAGCCAAATAAGTTATGTGCTTCTAAAATACAATGATGGACAGGCAAACCCAAACAAACTAATACACACCCTCAAGCTTGGGAACCACTGCTCCTGACTTTCTAATGTCCTTCATAGAACTGTTCTTTGGGAGATGAAACCGTCTGTGGTCTGTGGCTTGGAGCAGATAATGATCATTCTTCACACTACTTTTACTTCTCTTTCTGACCGTGCCTCACCAGCCTCATCAGCCCAAGCACTTTTACTGAAGCAACTCTACCCAAGATCCAGGGGACCGCATGTGCTAGGCTAATCCAATAGCAGCAGTTTCATCATGCAGGCCACAGTTACTTATTTAGGAATGAGCATGGGTTTCAGATCAGGCTAATTTGGGCCAAGGACTTCAGTTCCAAGACTTGAGGATATCAGAGAATCAATCTCTCTTCTTTCCTAAACTGGCTGGTATCATGATGTGAGCTGGAAGATGCCAGGTATCATTCCAAGAAAAGTGAGAATGGAGCCAATCCATAGGACAGAGCTGAGACAAGCATCTCGCTGATAGCACTGGAGTTCTCTCAGCTTAAGGGATCCAATCCATCGCCTTTGGTAAAATGCTCTGGGGTGGTTTAAGTCGCATGCAACTGGAAGGGCCTCAGATGATGCAGAAGGTTACCCAAAGGAAATCTCCATCTCTTGATGTTCCTTTAGTTTCTCACTAAGAACTGTAGCCCTTTATTCCTTCATTCCCTTAAGATAATCTTGGAAAAGATATATAGTGAGATTTCTTTTTCCACCACATACTCCTTAGTGTCTGTGCATTTCACTTTCTGTCCTAAAAATAAGCTTGATAGATAACCATATAAAAACATGGCGTTAGGAAGGACTAAAAATGGCCTCTTCAAACAGTAGAGAAAAGCATGCATTAGTAGGCTAGGAGCACCAAAGTCAAGTAAATTTCACTTACTTTACAGTTTACTTTTGTAAGATTAGAAATCTTTAAGCAACGATTAGTTTTCCTTCACTTACTGCCAAGAAGTCACAACAGGTATTCCTAATACTCTTTCATTAAATGGAAAGCAAAGATATTGGACAACTTTGCAACTGACTTGAAGTATTGGTCAGTAAATGTCTTTGCTCTCTATCAAAAATCTCAAAAAAAAGAGTGAAAATATTCCAAACTACATTTGAAGAACAATTAGACTTTTTCACTCAGGCTGTGTGCAGATATCAATGGTGGGTTTTTGTCAATAAGCACATTAAAAAATATTCAACATCACTAGTCATCAGAGAAATACAAGCCAAAACCACAATGAGATACTGCTTCACACCTATCAAGATAGCTAAAATCAAAAAAACAGAAAATAATAAGTGTGGATGAGGACGTCAAGAAACTGGAACCTTTACACATTGTTGGTGGCAATGTAAAATGGAGCCTCCACTTTAGAATAGAGTTTGGCAGTTCCTCAAAATGCTAAACATAAAGCTGTTTTACCACCCAGCAATCCCACTCCTTGCTATATACTGAAGAGAATTAAAAACTTGTACGCGAATGTTCATAGCAGCATTATTCACATAGACAAAAGGCTGGAGCAGTCTAAATGTTCATCAACTGAAGAATTGAAAAAGAAGATGTAGCAGAAGCACGCAATGAAATGTTATTCAGTAATTTAAAGAAATCAAGTACTGAACATACTACGACATACATTCATCTTGAAAACATTGTGCTAAGTAAAAGAAGCCAATCACAGAAGACCACGTATATGAGCCCATTTATAGGAAATGTCCAGAACAGGCAAATCTATAGGGACAAAAAAGTAGATTAGATTACTGGTTGCCTTAGGAAAAGAATGGGGAATGACAGCTAAAGCGTATGAATTTTGTTGTGTGTGTGTGTGTGTGTGTGTGTGTGGTGCTTAAAATATTCTCAAATTAGATTGTGGCGATAGCTACACAACTCCGTGAAGATACTGAGACCACCGAACTGTACATTTTTATATGTGAGTTTTATGGTATATGAATTACATCTCAAGCTATAAAACAAACAAACAAACAAACAAAAACAGGTTTTTAAGAGATTATCATGATACCTGATTATCATACACAGCAGAAATATTAAGCATAGTAACAGTCCTGGAGTTAAGCTGGAGACATCAGAATGTCTTATGAAAATACATCTGAGTCTTAGAGGGAATGTTATGATTAAGGATCTTGAAAGTTTTCAGACACACAAGGATTCAGTAATTTTGGTCCTCTTTTAATAGCTAAGCAGGTGGAGCTCTACTTCGAATAAAGCCTAACTACATAGCTTTCAACACCACAGTTTTTTTTTTTTTTGAGATTTTCCAATACTACAGCATTTTTAAAGTTAAGTAATACATATTTAACAGATTTCAAGATGCAAATCGAACAAATATATAACAAAGGTAAACAGACAGATTTTTAAAATTTCTCTGTGCTTAATTGTGCTACTAAAGATTGTGATCAAAAATAAAATTACTTTTGACTAATAAATTAGTTTGTAATTATGTCAGAGTAAAATGATTATACTAAGAATGTGTTCTTAAGTCAACAGATGTTAAATTGGTAAAGGTGAAAAAAACTTTAGAATCTTGAAATAATGTGCCTTAAAGTACATTCCTTAAATAAAAATAAATGGGACTGCTTTTTAGGATAATTTCATAATTGTTTAATATATTTATATAGCTATATATTAATTTTTGTTAAAAATATCAGAAGTTATCTCCCTTCCCCACACACATTCCTTTCCCTGACTTAAACTTTGGGATATTAACAATGAGAATATAGTTGTGTGTGTGTGTGTGTGTGTGTGTGTGTGTGTATGTGTGTGTGTGCGCGTGCGCACGCACGCATGTGTGCAGATGTGTAACTTTAAAACTGACACTAAGTAAAGCGGACCTATTAAGATTACTGAAAGTTAATACAGAATTCACCTAAAATAGGACCAAATAATGTTCAAATATCAAACACTCTCTATTTGGATTCATTTAGAATGTGGAGATAATAGTGAGTATGTTCAGTTAAAGTTAAAGCTGTTGGAAATAGGGGGGAAATGAAAGGCAAGTCACCACTATGTCCTTGCCTCTCCATCATCATTTCTGCTTAGGGGAAACAGGAAACTGAAAGCCTCTATGCCTGACCTCTAAGAATCTGATTCCAGAATCACCCACAAACATAAGGACAATAAAATAATAATGTGAGGAGTCAAGAAAAATACCCTTATTGGCTCTTTTGTTTCATTATCTATTGCTAGATACTCAGGGGACATACTTGTGATCCAACCATGTCCACGCTTAGCCAAGGGTTTTGTATTGTTTTTACTGCTGCTAAATGGCTGGTGCTTAGGTCTTCACAGGGCCATAAAATGAGCATCTAATAATAATGGAAGTAGATGACAAATAGGATCACAGGGGGAAAAGACCCGAAGGATATAAGCACACAAGAAACAAGGCTTGAACCTGAGCCCAAGGCAAAAAGAGAGAGTCCCTCCAGATAGCTGCACAGAGACTGATGCTGGCTTGTCAACCCTACAGGGCTATCTCTGTACCTTTAAGGAGCTTCTCCATAAATATTATAAAAATCTCTTTCATATTTTTATGTAAATATTTGTCTAAATTATAATTTCATATTAGAAAACACAAGATTATTTCTCTTACCAGATTGTCAAAAGAGAAAAAAAAAACTGGTAGAAAAAAATTATTGGTTTCTCTCTCATTGGAAACAGAAGCCAAGTTAATTATTTCCACCTCTTTTGTCTTCTGATACAAAATAAATGAATTTTGTCAGACAGTCAACTATTTCCAATGTAATTGTTATCCTTTCTCTCAAGAGTGTATTTTAGTCTTACATAAAATATCAAGACTCTAATTCCCTTCCCTACAGAAGGCACTTTAGAGACTATCTCATTGAGCCTAAGTGCTTTGTCGAAAAAGATGAAAACTGTTTTTATTTTATGGACGAGAAAAAAATAGAGATTCTTGGAAAACAGTTAAGTAATTTTTCCCAAATGTAAATCGATAATAGACTTAAGAATAAAAGTTTATTTCCACACTATGCTGTCCATGGGCTTCTAACCCAGTCTTCTCAAATTTTATTCTCATAGGTGAAAATCACCCACAGATCTTGTTAAAATGAAGATTCTGCCTCGGACAGTCTAGGACGGTGCTGAGATTCTAAATTTTTAATAAGCTGCTAGGTGATGCTAGAACTGCTGGTCCATGGACCATACTGTGAGTAGCAAGGCTAGACTGTTCGCCATCAGTTTGTCATGAAACACCAGCCTCAGCTCACTGGGGAGAAAAAGGGACAGGAGTTACAATAAAAAAGTTGGGACTTGTCCAAAAAGCAGCATCTATTTTCTCTGTGCCACATCTGATTTATATATATTTTTTAAATGTATTTATGGCTTTGCTCAAAGGAGTATTCCAGAATCCCTGCTCGATAGCATCGCTATCTCCTCTGTGGACTTGGCACGATTTTGAAGTAAATGCTGGTGACCATTTACATCTGTTAGACTAGCTCAGGCCATCTTAAGGGGTGGGATTAGTAAACGTTCTCAAAACTCAGGTCAGCAACCTAACATTTCATACACAAGAAAGACACGGTATTTTTTTTTTTTTTTTTTTTTTTAGCAAGATCTTTTTTGGTGACATAAGCAAATGAGACAAAACGTTTTGAACTAATGGTTCCAGGTTCACTCCTTTCCAAGTTTATGCCAAATGGCTGTGCTGTTCCCTCTCCTCCTCCTACATATTCCAGCCTATTGTTTGCTTCTGACGGATCGGGCATGTTCCAGTAGGCCCAGAATTTGGCTGTCAAGAACATTGTATGCAGATTCTCTCTTCAAAGGCTGTATTTTTAACTTTGCCTCCCCCACTATCTTATTTTTGGTGTTTCCTTGTGCTTTCTAGAAAGCGGCTCTCATTTTCTCTTTAGAACATAAATGCTGGCTTCAGGAGACAAGAGGGGAATTCATACACCATATTTCATATTCAAATTTAAAAGTAAAATTTTTAGAGATTGGGAAAGTCTAAATGATGTTTGAAGGAAATGATGTTAGTTCCCAAACATGAAACACATGGAAAGGTTTAGGTAGAAACAGAATTCCCTGTTTTCTGTACAATGTTCTAAGTGCTTGAGAAAGGAAAGATCAGAGAAGGCGCTTGTTACAAAGAGAAGAAATAACTCCATAGTTATTTGAATGTTCAGTGCGGCCTTTCAGACTTGACGAATGTTATTTAATACAGCACCTGATGTCAACAGATCAAAAGCGTCATACAGGCTTTCTCTAAATAGTGACCCTGACAACTGTACAACTCAGCAAAAAAACTTTTATCATAATGACAGTAAATTTAACTGATACAACTAAGATAAATCTGGATAACTCATCTTAAGGGTAAAGATATAATCAACACAAGAACATTGGCACAGTATAATTTTGAGAGAGACTGCCTGTGTCTGCTGCCCTCGCTGCTGATGGAGATTATTGAGTTTTGACTATGTGACAGGCACCGTGTTAACTGCTGTACCAACCTTAGGTCATTATCTTCGTAACGAGCCTATGAGGAAAATGTTATTAACCTTGACGTGAAGGAAAGAATGTCAAGACATAGATTAAAAATGTCAACCAAAGTCACGAAGAGACAAACTAGGTTCTGACCAAAGCTCACTGCTTTAAACATTTTGAATAAAGTTTAATGAAAAAGGTTTCAAATCAGATGATCTATAGCCACTGAGATGGCAGCTGGTTGGACTGGCCAAGTCAAGGCTCAGATTCCTCTTGTCTTCCAAGAGAAAAAGCTCTACCCAGAGCATCTGCTTTGGAGGTGCCCATGTTTAAGATGTCAAACTCTGTTCTCACAAGACCACAGGGCGCCAGACTGTAGGACAGGAAACTCATGCAGTCTGGATGATCAGATTCTCTGCTTGGATGTTTGAACTGGGCACCTGAGGATAATAACCAGTTCAAATCGGGAGCAGAAGGTGAGAGTCAAGGCTGTGAGAGGCTGTGGCCCTCTATATAGCAAAGATATAAGTGCTTAAAAACAGAGAATGCAATGTTGGGAGAATGCTAGCTGGGAAAGAGGCGATTGAAAAATATACGGCAAGTAAAAAAATTCTGTAAGAGAAAATACAGATCGAAAGTCAGATAGAGCATCCAAGTATAAAGCTGGTATTTTTACCCACACTCTTGTAAGTCTGAGAAAACAGTAGTTACACTTTAATTTTCCTTATTTTTCCATAGCTGATTTACATTCTCTACTGAGTCATGTACCTATTTTCTCTTGGGTGTTTGATGTTTCTTTAAAGTAAGGCAACTCAATACTCTTCTACTATATTATTGCTTTTATTGATAACAAACCTACTCTATTCGATGATCTTTATTGTTGTTCTTTTATTTTATTATCATTGTTTCTGTGGCAGTCATTTTTTGAAATAATCTTAGGTTGAGTCCATTGCCCAAGCATCTGATACATAGCTTTACATTCTCAAAACAAATGTTCCATTTGTTTTTAAAATGTATTCTTCTAATCATATGAGCACCCAGGATTTGCTGAAATATATAATATAGATATAAAGTTTCTATATCTGCTGACATCCTAGGAAGACAAAAAGCATTGGCAATTATGCACACAGATACACACGCACACACACACACACACACACAAAAGCATGTGGTCAGGACAACATATAGAAATGAAGATTCATAAGAAAGGTGGGATAGGGAAGGGGGAAACTACAGGACAAGAGCAGTCAGGCGAGAGGAAGAAAGAAGTGACCCTGTCTCGGTTTCACTAAGGGGAAAATGAAGGTTTGGAACAGATTAACGCCCTTGCCTTTTTAAGATGGAGCTCTCTTTTCCTTGTTTCTATTATAGTCTACTGTGATCTATAATCACTTGCATAGCATCGTTATTTTTGCCCTACAGAAAATCCTTAATGTACAGTAAGTCCTCACTCAACATTATTGATAGGTTCATGGAACTGCTAGTAAAAAACATATAATGAAACCAATTTTACCATAGGCTAATTGATATAAACAAGAATTAAGTTCCTATAGCATCTCATCAACATTTCAAAGAAATGACATTGAATAAAATGATATTATGCAAGGACCTGAGGTACATATTTACAGTTATGTATTTAAATATGGTCATTAAATCCCTACTAGGAAATCTTTTCCCAGGAAATGATAATAATCCCATAGAGTTGCAAGTATATTTAATGCTATAGAGGACTGAATGTGCTAAAAAAAATCTTTTGGTTTATCCTTGATTCCTCTCTTTCTTTCACATTTCATCCATCCATTTATTCAACTTATCCATCTAATATTCTTTGACCGTCCACTGTGTGTTAGGGCATTATATTTGAGAGCCTAGAAATAGACTAAAACAGACAAGAACATTCTTATATTTTATCCTTAACTGTATCCCAAATTTGTATATTTGCCCCGCACCCCCTCCCATCGCTACCAATTTAGTCTGGGCCATCACCATTTCACTGTTGGCTCATTTGACAGCTACATAACTGTTCTACTTCATCTTCCTAATATCTATTCTCCACATAGTGACGTAATCTTTTAGAAATGTAAAACATACCATAACACTCCTCGACTTCAATTTCTCTGAAAACGCCCCATTGCGCTTGGAACAAAATCCAAACCCCTTGCAGGACTCGCTAGTGGCCACATAAACCATCTGCTATTGAGTTCTCCAATCAGTTCTTCTTATGCATCTCATGCCCACTCTGCTCCCCATGAAACAAAAAATATGCTGAAGTATATAAATATGAAAAGAGTCACAAGAAAACTAGAAAGCCAAGCATTGAATCAAAGGCAAGAAGTTATAAAATTGAAGACCATTTGGTAACATTTAAAACCATCCATGTCCACTTGGCCACATATACACAGTAAGAACTTCTGCATCACTGCCAGACCAACGAGGGGATAAACCTGTGGCCCCTCACTTGGGCTCAGGTTCCACTGATTTAGAAATGGCTTTACTATCAAATATGAAAATAAACTTTATTTTGTCTCCCAATGCTGTTTTCTATACTCTACATAAACAAAAAGAAATTGTTCAAAAATTTTGATAAAACACTGTTCTTGTAGCATAGCATTAAAAGGAATGTCGAATATGACTGAATTCAAAGCCTTGCTTTTGTCATGACAGTTGCAGGTTTGGTCTGGAATGAACTCAGTGTTCTGGCAGAACTCCTGTGCCCACGAGCAGAGGTGTACCTAGGTTATCTGACACCCAGAGCAGACCATTCTAAATACCCTTGCTCCCATTCTTCAGATTGTTAAACATCTAAGACATTCACCTATAACTTTACTTCTCTCTGAGTACAAGGATCCTCTTTTTCCTATTCTCTCTCTTCTGAAACTATGTATCTTTACTTGTGACCTCCAATTCCCTAAACCCCTTACATCTTCCAATCTGTTGATGTCCCTCTGAGATTACATACCTCCAAAATCTAGATTATACTTGTCATCATCTTCAAAACCCTTGCCTTAGTGACTTCTCACTATCTCCCATTTAACCCTTAGCCTCAGGAGAAGTAATATGAACTAAGGTGGAAAAAGATGAGATAAAGGTCTGACAACTAAAAATAAACTAATTATATTGGACACATTTACAGATAATCTAATCAGTATTATTTCATGCCATCCTCTAGGGATCTTTAGCCACCTGGCCTGGAGCAGAGGAAGTAGATGTTTGGGTCATCAGTGACTGAGATTATTAATTATAGATCCAAGATTTTCCCAGGAGTAAATATTCTCATTTTCAGATCACTTCTCAAATTATAGCTTAAACAAATAAATCAATAGGAAATCTTCTAGGGACTAAATTAAGTGATAGAGACACGAAGATCGAGATCAGTCTTCACCTTGATAAGCGTGCTGAAGAACTCTCCAAGTCTCTCCTTCACTTTCCATTTTCACTGACACCCCAGCTATTATAAAAGCATCCCGACTCTTCTGACGTCCATATTTTTAAGAGAATAAATCTCCTCTCATTCTTTTCTACTCTACATTTGAAAGTTAACAATTTTTCTGAAGTGTAGCTCATTTTATGATGACTCTGGTTGGAAGCGGCCATCCATCATCTATTGAAATAAGTTAATGACTAGCCCAGTTTTCCAACATCATCCGAACTTTTCTATCTTCCCCACGTCTCCTCTCTCTACACACAGAACCACCCACTTAGATCACTTTGCTGCGATTGTCCACATTTTGAGTCCCCGCACACTTTTAAATGCCTCCAGTATCTCCTGGTGGCATTTATTTTACTCTGCTTTCTTTGGTTAAGTGCATCTTATTCCTCCCACTCTCCCTATTAGATGTTAAAATGTTTTAGACTAGAAATTGTATCTTGCTCATCTCTGTATTCCTATTACCACAATGTACTTGAATAGATATCAGGTACTCAAAAATAAAAATAATGCTAAATTGAATGGAGTTCAGTATTCAACTTTTTCTTTTTATTATCTTCTTCCTAAAGAGACGTGCCACAATATTCCTATAGCAACCTCTGAAGTAGCTAGCTAAAATAATGCAGCATCCGTACTTTCTGCACTCAGATTGTATAAAAAATTTTTGTGATATTTGTTAAATCCCAAAATCTGGCTCATTTATGCCACTTCCTGAGATGTCATGCATGTTCTAGTGTGCTTGTCTCTTCACTAAAAATGCTTTTTATTCAACATGATTCCCAGATTAATTCTGGCTGTACTTGAATTCAAGTACCTGTACTTGAAAAATATGTTTGCATAAATTGGGTTTCATCTTATTTGTGGTCATTAGCTATTCACCATCCTGGGTATAGTCACTCCATTCATGGAGTAAGAATAGTGAAATTTTCTCCATGTTGTTATTATATTTAAGTAGAGACATATTACGTTAGTGATCATCACAATGGCATAAGTCATGGGCCAAATAACCTCTTTAAAAAAAAAAAGAGTATAGCATAGAGAAAAACTGAGATAAACATTTCATTAACCCCAATCACCTCTTTTCCCCGATGCCTTATAGAGAGACTGAAGAATCCAGGGAGCTCCGAGGCTCTGGAATCCTGAAACTACCAATGTGGAAAGGCAATTAACATTTCGAATTTTTTAATAGTTTACACAGCAGGGTAGAAATGCTAAAAGGATATTTAGATTCAGCATAGAATTCTAGCAACTACAATTTTAATTGCATACAAACTGCAAAATATGTCTCTCATTGTCAAAATAAAAAGCAGGCTATATTTCTTACTGTTTGCTTGTGTCAGGGCTCAGTTATTAATTTTTAAGAATATTTTCTGGAATAGTTTCTTTCTCCAGCAAACAAATTTTGAGCCTGGGGCTTAATTTAAAATCTTAACTCCTGTTTCGAGCCATATTGAAACTTCTATCAGTCCCTGTCATGAAAACATCCTGAATGATATTTCGGTCACAGGAAATTCAGGGCTTTTATTTCTTTTTTTAATTGGCAGAAAAAAGTAATTTTTAAAAGCCAGAAAAATAAAAAGCAACTTTCTTCTCCAACACATATAGGTTAAAAAAAAAAAAGGCAAAATACACAATCTGATTCTCTAAAGCTGGTCATCAGAAACACAAGCAAAGACTAGGTAGCTGTTTCCATAGCAATGACTTTATGTAGTTTTAACTCCTCTGGGAATTTAACCAAATCCTCAGCAGCAGAAGAAAATCACCAGCAAAAAATTTCGTATCATATGGTAACAGCCTATAAATCAGTGAGAGAAGAATGCTTTTATTTTCTCTTTATTTCTACTGAGAGAAATATCTTCGCATCAAGCTGTTTGAAGAAGCATACAGATTCTATTGGGCACTCTGCAGTTAACTCAAAATTTGAAAATACAAGGCATCTTCCTTCTTAGATTCAAAGCACTGCAAGTACCCAGCCAGGCTCTGCAATGCATGTATCCCAAGAGTGACATTTAGACATGGGCAAAAGCTGCACACAACTTCCTATGACTCTCAAATTAGTCATCCTAAACAAAACTTTCAATCTGCAGAGTTATCCCTTGGGAAAGAAATGCAAATGGAATCTTATTCTCTATTTTGCTTTCGAAGCCATTTTCATCCTCGTGTGCTGCGGGTGTGGGTTTCTTGTGGGTGTGTATATGAAGCTGTTCTACCTTATGGCCCAATGATCATGAGTTTTTAGCAGTGAAAGAAGAGATGTGGTACTTTCGATTACTTTCTCTAGTGTCACCAGTCGTGTATCTGGAATGATCTTCTAAGGATGGAGTTAGAGGCCATCAAGTTTGAGATATTTAAATTCTCTCTTCCGTGTGTCTTTGTGGGAACAAAGGTTATGATCAATATGCGATATCCAGTTAATAGCCAATGAAAATGATTGTCTCAGAGTGAGGTAACACCTCCAATGACAAGGAATGCATTCCTTCCCAAGGAGCACATTCCTTTTTGAATGTTTTCAATGTTAAAAGGAAGTTTTCTATGCTGAACCTAAAACTACCTTCTTTTTAGTTGTACCACTGGCCTCAATTTTGTACTTCTGAGCAGATGCAAATTAAGGCCATTCTGCTACATAACAGCACCTCACACACCAGAGGCCAGCATGCGTCTGCCATTTCCCGTTCCTCAGTCAAAACTTGACCCCTCCACATCTCTCAGTGGCATGACTTCCATTGCTCTCCATATTTCATCTCATTCACCAATAGAAGTAGATCATTTTGCCAATAGCTTCATTCACTCTACTTTTTTTAAAATGTACAGTATATTGTTGGCCTGAGTTAGGGGCGTCAAGTAAAAATGCCACCAGAAGGCAGGCAGATAACTCAACTGCATGAAACATCTTCAGGGAAGGCCACAGGGAGAGGCGACAACTGTGGTGACTTGGAGAATGAGCTCTCAGCCTCAGTATTTAGACTCTTTAGAATACTGCACACACATGCATACACATACACACATGCACACACACAACTGGGTTCACAGTTGTAATCCTTGGCCTAAATTACCCTGATATCAAGTACTAAATTAATAAGGTACATCTGAAGATTTGAGAACTTAAAAAAACTTTACCACTCTGACTAAATATCATGGGCATGTAGCTAGTTAGCTTTCTCTCGACAGCACCGTAAAAAGACACGAACCAAACTCATCATCTTCGCACTGCTCAATCTCATATCAGGTGAGCTTGTTCTACACTAGAATGAATAAGGCACAGACCATCAGAAAAGACCCATCATGACCGAAACTAATAATAAAAGAAAAGTTAGTCTGAATAAAAGACAAGGACCAACTATCATAGAGTACTAAGAAAGCGCACATTATTAATTAATTTCTAGACTCTATTAACTCTTTCCTTTGCTAAGACTTAAAATGTGTATGGGTTTTTTTTTTTTCATTTTTTTCCCCCCAAAAACATACACTGTGCTCTATTTTGTGTTTAAAAGCTCTGTGCTCTTCTCCAAAGTGTATGTCAATTGTCTGTCTTCTTGTTACCCTCACGGGCACCTTCAGGAACCCACTAGCTAGACCAACCAAACCTCATCCGTGGTCATGGCCCAGGAAAGGTGGTTGCTCTAAATTTGTTTGGAACCACAGAGGTTACGTCATAAATATCCCCACAAGCTCCAGAGCATAGCACATGGAGCCAAAAAGAGACAAGCCTTTCCTCAGATTGGTGAAAAAATATCAGTGTATGATCATTTCTCATAGTCATTTCTCATAGTGACGCTCGTAAGAGGTCATGATTAGCCTCAAAGCTGGCTTCCCAAATGCAAACATCTCTATGGAAGCAGCCCCTGGGCTTAGCTGCACCTGACCACCCAATTACTGATTCATCATTCATGACTTTTAACATTCTTTTCACAAGTTAACATTAGAGTTCCACAACCACACCAAATATTCATTCTCTAAAGAAGAGTAAAAGATTTCTTGGTTTACCTCTGTCCATCATCTTTGATCCAGTAGACTTGTCAGGGACACTAAGATGGTCTATCTTGCTACTCAGTGAGGAAGTGTCATCACTAGATAAAGAGTTCAAAAATCCACTTTCTGACATGGCGAAGTTGTTTTCCAGGGCCTTGCAACTGTTTGCCTCCGAGGGTGCAGGTGAGTGAAGCTGTACAGCGATTGCTATAGATTGTCCCACATCTTCCGCAGCGGAGGAACTGTTAACCATGTTGATCCAAGACTGTCTTTCTTTAGGTAAGGAGGTCAAACTGCTGGATGCCTTTATTGTACTTTCCAGGGAAGAGAAAGAACATGATGTTTCATTTGATTTCAGAGAAGATGAAGATGCCTGCTGTGCCTATTTTGCATAAATAAAATCAAAAAAGAATAAAATAAATCATGATTAAACCAGCATTCTCCACTTTTTGTATTCAATAAAGGTACCCCCGTGTTTCAAGAAGTGGCCAGTAATCAAAGAGTCAAAAGAAAAAACACCTTAGGTATCTGTATGACAGACATTATGATGATACCATTTTCTAAAAACCAATTCGTGTAACTGAATTCACTGTTCTAGGATCTGAAAAAGCTCCATAGCATGATTTACCCTATTCTTCAGTGCTCTCCAGAAACTTAAAAGGCCTCTTGGGAGAATTCTTTGGAAAACCGAAGGATTGTTAGAACAAAAAGGAGATTGCAGTCTATCACTGAATTCTCACTGATGAAGCAGAAACTCTTAAGAAAGGTGATTAAGAGAAAGAAAGCAAAAGCTAGAGCCAGATAGGAAGCAAAATCATACGAAGTGAGTGGAGATCAGCAATGCGGGGCAAAGCGCACCTATTTTAATCCTCAAATATCTTTCACGTATTTCTTCGTACATAACCAGTATGAGCTCATAACTACTTAGGTTAAATAATGTTGTCATTTCTCTTCAATATTTTAAAAACTTTAAGAAACTTTCACCAAAGAAGACAAAGATACATTCTCAGGCTCCTGATTAATTATTAGAGAGAAATCAAAAACTGCACCACAGACTATGAAAAGTGGGTTGATAGTGTATGAGCTTCCTAATAGTGTATGAGCTTCCTAAAGCAGATTGTAACATACGGTTTAAGGGTAAACGGTAATCCTCGGCAAAAGTTTCACCGATCTTGATGCTTTGATGGAGCAGACATCAATGCGGCACCACCAATAGTCCTCTCTTGGGAAAGACTTCATTTGTCTTGAAATCTCAGACTTCTGAGATTTCATCTTTGTTACATTTTGACGTGAAAATATCTTTGGAAAATGGTGATGGTAGATACTAGCTTTTGTCTCTTTGGAGTTATTTTGTTTTTAATATCCTATATAGCAAAATAATGACTTGGCAATAATATGTTGTCCTCCATTTTTCATTTTCTTGGTCAGTGAAATCCAAAAAAACTAGACACCTGTGTTCTCTGAGTTGCCCAATGTCTTCAAGCGCAAATAGGACAGAGAAGGCATTTTATGGTTTAGTTTCATTGTATCATCCTACGGAATACTCTTGTCACTTGCAAGCATCCAAAACTCCAAGGATGTGGGAGGGAGGGAACTCCCAGAGGGAAGAAGCCAAAGGGTAAATTAGGATTTTCTCCTGAGAAACCTCAAAATCATTGCAACTAACTCAGAATGGCTGACTTTGTTTCAAACCAATTATTCCCAAGAATGTTGTAAGTTCTAAGCTCTGAGGTCTGATGGAAAAAGCCAGTATGTAACCAATGCATGCCAAGTTGCTGCATACTAGACATGAATTGTTAAATAATAAATGAATCCACTTTTTAATAGCATGACATTGAAATTTCCAGTTAAAATACTAATTCGTCACACAGATCTTCTAAATAATAGTATATTTGCAAAGACATAAAAGCTTGGGAACCAGTTTCCTTAAAACACTCCAACCATTTAATAACTTAGAGATCAAAGAAAGACCTATAATTCACTAAATAAAACCCCAGTTATGTGGAGGAAAAAATGCACACCCCCTCCCCAGACTGTCCAAATAAATGCCAGGAACAGTTTACTCAACACAGAACCTACAAAAGAAATATTAACAAAAATGCCCATTCAGGCCCAGTCCTGACACGTTCTTCTATGGTGAGCTATTTTGGTAAATCGCTTGGCTTCCATATGATCAGTTAGCTTCCTTTTCTGAAAAGAGACCAAGCACGAGCATTTCCTGTTGCCCCTGCTGATACTCTCTAATTTGATTTCAGCAAATTAACAAATGGGCTGTTTGAGCAGAAAACTACACACAGTTGCTACAACACATTCCTTAAGCCTCTGAACCTGAAAACTCTGATTAAAGGCCTAAGGAAAGACAGGTTAAATGCACATCAGAGGTCTCTGTGAGTGGCAGTACTCAAAAACAGTGCAAATACTTTCAATCCAGTTTTTCCTAACACCATAGGATATGTATAAATTTGATTTTAAAGTGGAGAAAAGAAAATTGAGCCAGAAAGAAGGAGAAGAATAAGAAGGTGGAGGAGAAGGGGAAGGGGAAGGAAAAGGAAGAGGAGGAATGAGGAGAAAAACTGTAGAGAAGGAAAAAGGAAATGAGAAAAAGATTGTGTGTATCCGGTCAGAGAGAGTTTTCATTAGAAGAGAGATTGACAAAATACAACCTAAGTGGACCTGGGGCACCGTTACAGATTATTCGATATGGGAACGTGCTTGATGGGTAGTGTGGTGCCAAGTCAGGGTTCATTGTTACCATTCTGTAGCTATGAACAGCTATAAACAAAGAACTTTTAGCTCAGTGTCTTCTGTGAACCATCCATGTAAGATACTCATAAAACTCACCATTGCAAATCGAATGAAGGTAGAAAGGTGTGATAGTCTCACCCCTGTGTGGTCAACACAAGTCCATTCTTCCAGTGTCAGTTCAGGGGCCAGCACCTCCCAGAAGCCTTCTCTGGGGGCGTCAGGGTGAGGCAGGGACCTTTGACTGGTGCTCCTGAGTTTACTTCTAGCATACCAAGTGGACTATTATTTTAATCGTCAATTGATACTGTAATTGCTGATTGACTTATTTATTTTTGTCGGTGAGTTGAGAACAGGTTGTTTTTAATCATTTTTGCATTTCCGTTTGTTGTAACTGTGCCTGACACGTCACAAATTAAGGCCAAGAAAGAGCAAACTAGAAAGTCAGTGGTGTGAAGAAAAACAGCCCTGAGTAGTTCAACCCCTTATTGAAGAGCAGCCTGAAATTCCCTGTACGTTGCTATGGATGATTTATCCTAATCCTTGGATCTAAAAGTGGCTGGTACTGGCTGCAAAGATTCTCACAAACTGTTCTCGTGATCACAATCAAAATTATTATTCTGTTTATTAGAGGCTGATAATTGTAGATGGTTTCACTCATTTCAGAACATTTGGGATTTAAATACTTTATTTTTTAATGAGAAAATTAGAGGCATTTTAAAGATCTTAGTGTTAATGAAGAAACTATATATATGACTACATTAAAAATTCAATATTACTTTCTCCCATTTTCTGTATGAAACACTTTTATTCGTTGAAGAAGCATAGTTCAAATGCTAATTAACTACAAACCCTATTTCTTTATTGTTTTAAAAACAGAAGTTTGACATGGAGAAAAATAATTTTAAATGGCCACCGAAAGCCTGTAATTGGGAAGCAACGAGTCAGTATATAAATCTTAAGCTATATTAGTCAAAACATATAAAAATGGAAGATAAAAGAATAATTTAAGACCAAATATAACAAAACTAATTTAAAAAAAGGAACATGCACAGCTTTTCTTTCCTTTTATTGGTTATATTAATAAAAGCAAACCAGCCCATTGCTGTTAAGCCCTAGAAAGTATTGTTTGTATTTCTACCACATGCTAGTAGAAGAATTACCCTAAAAATTCAACGACCTTGTATAGTATACTCCCTACTCTGTGCCTGACCTTCAGCATGACCTTGGGCAATGAACTAGCAAAAGACTCACTCTTCACTCCAATCCTTAGTATCCATGACCTTGGAGAATCCACTTTACCTCCAAGTCTTATTCTACTGATTTCCCATCCTCCTCCCCACCCCAGTCCATTCTCCCCTCCAAACAACAGTTACAGTATTTCTAAAACATGAAACAGATGACAAAATTCCCTTGCTGAAAAGCCTCTAATAATTTCCCTTACACATATAAAAAAGAATAGCCATAGCCTTTAACAGCTGAGAAGGTCTACATAGACCCCTAGCTACCCCTCCAGAAACATCTCCTTCTGTCTACCCTCCCCTCTTTTTTCCCCCACCACATTGGTCTTCTTTCATTGAGCGAATCTCCCATTCCTTCTGCCCGAAAGGCTCTTTCTGTGGATTGTTTGTTGGCTGCCTCCTTCCCATCATTTTGATCTCAATTCAAATATCGCTTCCTCAGTAGGCTCTTTCCTGGCAGTGGTAGGCGAACCAATACCCTCCCATTCTCAACTCTGGCCTCTCCCTAACATTGATGCCCTATGTTTTCCTTTACACCACTTATCAGTACTAGAGATTATTTTCTTTGAAACACAAATGTATTGTGCCTCTTCCTCTCTTTAGAACTTAAGATGCTCACGGGAAGAGACATTGTCTATTTCAGTTCAACATCCCTTATCTGCAGCATTACCTGGTACGTGGTCCATACGCAAAAATACTCATTAGCTACCTGACTGACTGACTCAGATTTATTGAGAGGAGCAAATGAAATAACATAAAAGAATATCTTAGTAAAATGTAAGCTTAAGCTTGCAAATGATACTTAGGACAGTTAAATTTACTTCTCTAGAACCTGACTTCCTCGCTTGCAAAACTAAAATAGAATTTATGGGAGAGTCACATGGAACCATCCTTCTCATAGTGGCATGAAAGTCCCAGACGAATGTAAAGTAGTAACTTCCAATTCACCCAGGGAAAAACTGCAGAGCAACAAATCTGTGGAAGTTGGAGATAAAGTCACAATAACCACCCACTCGCCCATTTATCAGTCCATTATAAATATTTATTTTGTTCCAAATATGTGTTAGGCGCAGCCATAAATGTTATGGGTAAAGAAAAAGATACTAGACACTGCCTCTGACTTTCAGAATTTAATAATTAGAGAAATAAATCAGATAAACAAAATCTATAATACAAGGCAGACGACAACAATACGAAAAAGGTGTCAAAAAAACGACACACTATAAGAACACGAAGACGTCAGGAGAGGGCAGGACCTGCCTTACAGGCCTAGGGGAGCTTGAATGAAGAACGTAACATTTGAACCAGTCTTGAAAGATATTAAGAAGGAAGAATTGGGGGGAGGGGGGGAGGAGGGTGGCGAGTGGTTCTTACAAGTGGAAAAAAATAATTCTAGGTGCAAAAGAAGGAAAATCTGAAGAGCGTTGAGGAAATGACAGGCAGTTTGTCAGGCCGATGACAAAGGATGAATCAGCAACGCCTGTAATGGCAGTCTGAAGTGAGCCCAAGGGCCTTAAATATCACGTCGGTGAGTCCAGAATTAATTTGATAAACAAGGAGAGTTCACTGAAAGGTTTTGCTCAGGTGACCCAAAATGATCAGAACTATACTTTAGGAAGACTAATTTGGAAGTGGTTTTTAAGAGGAGAAAAGAGACACAGAATGAAAAAAGAAAAAGCCTGCTATTTCAATAACCCAGGCCAAAGCTACTGTGGGCACCAACTAGGACAGTGGCAGTGAAAATGAAAGGTTGTGGGACAGTCACCATATCTTGTGACCAACTGCTAGACGAGTAGGGTGAGGGGATGAACTGTTAAAGTAAGAGGGTAGAATGCAAAGGCTAATTTTAGCATAATCTTAAAATCAGTTCGGTGTTCAACCACAGAGGTGATGATACTTTTTTGCATCTTGAGGAGGGGGCATGAATTTTTCTCTCTACCTTTTCCTTAAATGGGTAGTCGCGGATCATTTCCAATACAACTATCTCACTTGCAAGCACTTCTATTATTTTACATAGTACATGCATCAAAAGATCAAGTGGCTTCGGTAAACAGCTATGCAAGATTCATCCTTACTAGGATTAAATTTTAATGTCTAAAATTGATTTTATCACTTCCTGTGTTTAAGAGACTTCCTCCCTTGCTTCTGGCCAACGGGCCACAGTTTTCAGGGTTGTTGTTTTTGGGTTTTTTTTCTTTTTATTTATCGCTTCTTTTGGTTTGCTTTAGCTGATATGTTTTTTTTTTTCATCATTTGGATATAAGGGAATTATAGTTCTGAAATGTATCGAAATTTGAGGACAGACATGTGAAAATGGTCTGCATGAGTTTCTTGAAGCTAGGATTACAAATATTTATCTTCTCAGCTTCTCTCATATCTGCTCCATCGATGGGCGCTCTATCTTCCAATTCTATTAAAAATATGATCATTCCATTTCTCAACTGTGGCCTGCCCTAAATCACCACCTTCTCTCACACTAGACCATTGCATACCCTCCCTTAGATTTCCTTGCTTCTATACCTAGCCCCACCTCCCAAGGTCTCCCCAACACAGTAGCTTGAATGGTCCTTTCAAAATGAAAATTGATCACGTCCCATCACTCCTGTCCTCAAACTTCCCCGAGGCACCCTCAACAACTCAAAACATCAAAGTTCTTACCTGGCTCACAGTATGGCATGAGCGCCACTACCTCGTAATTTCATTTCCTGCTACTCTCAGCTTTATTCATCCTGCTGCAGCCACGACGACTTCCTTGCATCATCCTCAATGCACCAAGGAGATCTTGACTCTACCTGTTTTCAGGTTTTCTCAGACCTCGGCTCTCCCTCCGGCCTGCCCTGCTTCCCTTACTTTTGGCTGCAGCATGACCTCCAGCACTCCCCACCCCCCTCACTCACTCTGACATATTCGACTTATTCTACTTACATAGCAGATATTTTACTTACGTTGTTTGTTCTTTATAAGTCTCTCTCGACTAGAAGTTTGGTTCTACAAAGAAATGAATCATTGTCTTTTTTGTTCACTGATGTATCCCGAATATTTACAGCAGTGGCTCTCAAAATTTTTCATTAAATAAATTAATAAGTATATAAGCATAAATCAAGTTTTCAGACAGTAATTTTTAAAAATTAAATTTAGAGAAAAAATATGTAGAACAGATTTTCAATGATCTTTATTGCTCTTAAATCACTTTGTAACTTATAATATCGGGTTTTAAATGTGAATGACATTGGTTCCTTTTTTGCTCTTTTGTGAGTTTTAAAGAATCATGGATAGTGACTTCTATAAATCATCTTCCAAAGTAAGACCTACAGACTCCTATTTTGAGTTCTTTTACTAAGTCTGTCAAAAATCTCCCATTTCTAATGTACCTGTGAATAAAATGGATGTCCTGTCCACTATCAATCCTGCAAAGCTTTCTCAAGAAGAAGGAATGTAAACAAAAACCTCTTGTTCACTCAGGGATTCAGCCATCAAAAGTAGAGGTCCAAACTGGTCTGATGCTCAAATATTACTGCCTGTTTTTACTCTCTAGTCACTAGAATGATTGGATATGAAATTAAATTTTTAGGTCAAGGTTTAAAATTTTTTTGAGATAATTTTCCTGAATAGTGTGATTTTATACTTTTGAGTTCAACATTCCAAAATGAAAGTTCATTGCCCAAAAGATGTTTTTTTTTAAGTAAGAACTTGTGGGGGGGGGGTAAATTTTTTTTTCCCACATAGGTTTATGTCACTCAGTCATGGCTAACCTATGCCAGATTGAGCCGAAACAGCAACTTGATTCACACTCTGCATAAAAGTTACCGTGACTTTTTTGAATTTTGTCTATTTAAATAAAAAGCTTAAATGTCATTTTAAGTGAGTGTCTTGCATGTCTGTTTTTCAAAAACAAGAAGAAACAAAAACAAAATCTGCCTGGGAAATATGCAAGTAGGAGGAACATATTCTGTTTTTAAGAAAAATAAAATCTAGTTGTTCAATATTTATCTATTTCTAATATATTTCTTTGAAAAAAAATGTTAGCCTTGTGGCCTTCTAAAAAAATGCTCAACATAGAACTCTAAGAAATAGCATTTGAATTCTAAAGAATCCTCCCACTTCTTTGACATAACTTCTGGTCACATAAGCACTCTTAGTTACTTGTTTTGAAACAGCATTCCCTGAGCTTCTCCTGTAACATCACGTAAGACTGTCATTGTACTACTGAGCCACGATCCTTTGTCTAAGAAGACAAGTCAAATTGCTTTTACTTTTCATCAAGTATAGTCCTAGGTATCTGGCAATGCTGTGAGTAACCTGTGATACTAGTTAGCCATTACAAAACAGAAAATCACAGTATTTTAGAACTAAAATAAATTTTTAAAAAAGTCATATTATGGGGCGTAATGGGAGAGAGAGGGAAGAAAGGAGGGAGAACAATTCAAATCTTTGTATGTTACAGGTTAAAATAGGGAAGACAAAAACAGAAAGAAAGGAAAGAAAAAAACTGAAAGAAAGGAAAGACAGACAGACAGAGGGGGAGAGAAAGACAGATGGGGGGGAGAGAGAGACAGACAGAAAGAAATTAAACAAAAACATATGCTTTTCTATTAAATCAAGAAGGAACATCTACCAAAGACCCTCTTGACTTCTTTAGAAGCCATAAAGGGAAATACAGTAAGAACTGGATATGTGACCAGGACATTTCACCTCTCTGAACCTCAGTTTCTTTATCCATGAAATAAGGATAGTAATATTTACTTCCTTGTGACCTGGGGAGGAAACAATTCTATAACAAAAAACAAAGGCACTAACCACAGTGGAAGTGATGGATAAATATGACACATTGACATCAAGAATATCTATTTTTGTTTACGGTCATGCTACCCTGAACAAGCCTGAGCCCATCTGATCTCAGAAGCTAAGCAGGGTCGGGCCTGGTTAGTATTTGGATGGGAGACCACCTAGAAAGACCAGGTGCTGTAGGCGTAAAAAATAAAAAATAAGGGATTATAAGCTAACAAGGTCCTTGCAATCTGTGAGGTCAACCAAGGGTTGCCTTGCCTATAAATAAATAGATAGATAGATAGATAGATAGATAGATAGATAGATAAATATTTATGAGAAGAAACAATGAAATAAAGTTTTTAAAAAATAAAAGACATAGAGTGGTAAAGATTTTCCTCACTTTTAACTGTCAATGACTAATGTATACATTAATAAATAAATTCTATAAATCCAAAACAATAATAATGACAATTAAAAACGTACAGAAGGCTTAACAGACACTTCACAAAACAGAATATCCAAATGGCCGATAAACATGAAAAGATGTTCGGTCTTGTTAGCCATCAGTGAGATGCAGAGATACTACTTAAGGGAGGTAAATGATTATATAATTAAAGCACCTACATAAGTCCTGGTACATACATGGTAGATGTACAAACCGTAAAAACCAACTTCACCGAAGTCCTCGGCTTGTCTCCTTCCAGGGGCCAATATTATAATGAGCATCCAAATATAAAGCAACTCTACATAGTCTTAACATCCATTAATAATCTGAACTCACTCTGGATGTTTCCAAAACTTAGAAATAAACTTGGACTTTTCTCTACTGAATATGTAGAATCATTCCATGTACAGATTTAATGCACTAACCCCATTCCTGGCTTCCTGCTCTTTCTGACTCTAATTTTCTCTTTATGCTATTACCTTCATCCCCTTTACATTCATTTTACGTTGTTGTAGCATGTGCACCTAGGCAAGGCACTTTCAATTCTTTCTGAGAACAAGTAGGTATCGATAAACATTATAAGATGAGCCAATGCCGGCACTGACCTATCACCTAGCAGCCCGTTGCATAACCAGGGATGCTCAGAGCATGATACTTCTGTGGGTCATGCACAGATACTCTGAGTATTTCATACCAGTGAGTTGCTATGAAGAAGGCTCAAAATCAGCACTCTGAGAATTGCATTTGCTCTTTGGCAAGTACCCTAAGTTAACCTGTTCTAAAAACTGAACAGTCAAAGTAGGTTCAACCCATTTGGAAGGAATGATGTCCACGCATCTGATCGATGAACAACAGGCTAATAGCGTCAGCACATACCAAAGGAGACAGAGTCCCCGCAGAGTGAGGAGGGTGTGCTGTCTCCACGGCTACGTCAGGATCTTCCTGTTCACTCTCGCTGTAGCATTCTGTAACAGAAATGAAAATGCTTAATGTCTCGACGCCATCGACACTTAGTCCATCACACGTGAACAGAGTTTTTTCCCATCTGGCGACTGCTATTCCAACCCGATTCAGAAAATACTTATCTAGTGAGCTACCTGGTGCAAAGGGATTACGTAAGAGGGGAAGATGAATGGCCATGTCAGGGTTTCTGCCCTCACGGAGAGCTTAACACACGGAAAGGGAACTAACATAGTTCAGGCAAAATAAAATAATTCCTCAGGGAGTGTGAGTCATATACTAAGGGAGTATAAAATCAGCAATGATTAATTTTGATAAAAGAAATCATAATGAGCTGAAGTTGGTAGGATAAGTGAACAATGGTGCACACAGAGTGATGTGGGTACCAGGCCAAGAGCACAGGATGAGCTAAATATATGGAGTCCCCTAAGAGATATGGTTTAAAATAATGAAGCTGAAAAGTTCCTCGAGACCATGTCATGGAAGCCCTTACTTATCAGGGAAAGGAGAAGGGTTTTGTGCAGTTTTCTTTTTTCTTCACAATCTATAAATGTATCTCGAATGGACAATAGGTGCTAATTTTATGGAAAAGAGGAGCACGGAGATGGTTAGGACACCGATTTCACAGCACCGTGCCATCGTTCTTCACGGTTTAAAATGAAATTGCCACTTTTCCATTTCTAAATTTAAGTATGATGATTTTGTTACCCAAAGACATTACTCCCTAGTTCCAAGTCCCAGGTTTGACTTAGCATTTCAGAAATAGTATCAGCTCTGTGACCCTGGAACCTAAAGCCTCCTTCTCAGTATTAATGACTTGCATCATTAAGAATCAGACTCCTATAGCTAAAGCTGTAAGTATGGCCTGTGTCCCAATCTGACCTTTAGGTTCCTAATACTACTTAGGGTAATTATTCTTAGCACACAGCTGGTGGAAATACTAAAATATCAGAGAGGAAATAGTAGGATGAAAGTTATCTGTCTAGATCATGATACCTATGAGTAAGAATCCAGTAAGTGGGGCAATAAAACATTTGCATTGGCAATTGTTCGAGATGTCAGCGAAGCCTACAGCTGCTAACGTGTGGGCGAAGTGCAAAAAGCATTCATAGCCAGCACCAGAAGCTCTATTCCATACTAGTGAGTCTGTATGAGTATGTCTCTACATATTTTCAGATAATTTTAAATGCCAAAGTATGTTTCATTAGGACAAAACTATGCACAGAACTTGACATCATTTTCTCATCCTATTCTAACATTCTTGCTGGAAATTTAAAAGAGAACATACCTTCATCCTTTGTAGTGGTTTCATGGTGGACAACAGCCAATCCAAGCTTGTTTAACCACCTAAAGTTTAAATAGAGAATAAATGTTTAACCAAAGAGATCTGTCCCCTACCTATTTACCTGTCCCCTAGGTGCTGAGGGAGGTCTTCCGCCAGACTTTATAATGAAATTAATTCATAATTCTGCAGTCAGTCTAAACATTTCCAGAAACAGAGTAAGTTTATATTATTGATACCTAAGACCTTTGGTTTCACAGTATTTTCCTTACTTAGGGCATTCTTTGTAAAAGAAATGATGTGTACCGTTATCCAGTTGGCTAATAGGGGCAACTACATTGGATATTCTAAATATATGAATAAATATATCTTATGTTGTTGTTCATTTGAAATTTATAGCAACCATCAAGCTATCATTGAATTTAGCAACTTTAAAGTTTTATGCCTATAATTTTTAAAATGTGAGTTTATTTCACACACACACACAAAAAAAATAGAGATGACACATTTTTAAGCCAGGATTTTTATATTAATCAGTAAAATATTTAGCTAGTGCTTGACAGGTATTCCTAAGCTGGAGACATTTTTAATTCCTTGAAGAATTTTATGTAAAAGAAAAATTGACAATGTCATGTCTTCTATTGATTTGCCATTTGATTGGCAATGAATTCCAACTAAACATCAATAACAAAAACAGAACTAAACAAACTGTTGAAAAATCAAACTTGGCTTATGAGTTCAGGCTACTGTAGTTTTTTCTCAAGGGTTTAGTTAGGAACATATTTTATAACACAAATTTTTAAAAGATACAAAATGTTCTATTTCATATATTCCTAGCTATACAACCTTCTATTTAAAGGGAAAATATTATTTTGGAGTGGTGTAATCTAAGTAATTTATTTTTCATTTCTTTGCAGTATTCTTATTTAAAAAGAATTCCATATTGTATATATTTTTTGAGAAACCAGAGCATTTAGTAGTGGCCTAAATCTACCAATATCAACAAAATAATAATAGTAATGCTATGCACTTATTGATTCACTTACACTTTTCATTTCTTCTAGTCTCGTAATGCTTCGTGAATTATTCAGCATGCTGCACTCCCTCCACGACATAAATATTGCACATTCCCAAGTCTACAATTGCCAACAAATTAGCAATCATAATTTTTATCTAACTCTCAACCTGCCATGGCCTTGCTGTATTTTTTAACAGAATATATGCAATAAATTAGATCTTTAAAATTAAATAAATAGGACTTCCTACAATAAAAAGATGAGCTATAGACTCATTTAAGAAATGCCCATCAACACCTTGATAAAAATGAGATTTCTAATGGCCACCTAAAACTAGATCGATATCTGGGTCCAGATCTTTTCATAAGAACTAGGAAATGTTCACCAACACAACGGAATAATAAACAAACAAACAAACAAACAAAAACCCCAGGAAATTATGAAAAAATACAAAATTCTCAGCTTCTATCATATTTTAGAAATACATATTCAAACAAAAATATTTTATTGCACTAGATTGGAAAAAATCTTAAATATACATGATTTCTAGAATTTAGAAAAAAACATCCTCAATCTTTGTTGGGCTGAGCATAAAACCGATACAGCCAATTTTAAGCAGGCAATTTGATGATACTATTAAAAATTTAAATATCCATCCCCTTTGCCCAACAGTTCTAAGTATCTTTCCTACAAAAACACATTCATGTAAACCAATAAATGTGGAAGAATGTTAATTCAACAAGTCTTGCCATAGCATGGGGAAAATAAAACTTTAATACACTATCATTGTCAATCAATAGGAAAATATATAAAGTATGGTATTGAATCCATCATCACCATGTTATAATGAAGCTAATAAAAAGACTGATATATGGGGACCTTGTAACAACCTGGAAAAATCCTAACATACTGTTAAGTGAAAAAAGCAAGTAAAAACAACATCGTTAGCCTGATTCAATGCACTTCGAAAACTTTATATTTGCATATGTGCATGAATTGGTATACAAAGAGAGCATCAAAAAGGATGTATAGGATACTGTTAAAACTGGTTAATCTTACAGAAAAAAGTTGAATTAGAAGATCAAGTTGAGAGTTTGGGAAGGTTTTCACTTTGCATACTTCTAAATTATATATTTTTTTATAAGAATATGTTATATATTACTTAATTAAAACATTTAAAAGTACATTTTTAAACAGTAATCAGGCAAAGCACAATGAATTCAATGATTCATTTTTAAAAGACAAATATAAATTGACTCTTAATTTATACCTGATTTCATAATTGTATAAGCTGACCTTCCCTCCCCCCTCAAAAAAAAGTATCTAAGAGTGAAATAGACAAAAAAAAATGTAATATACCAAGACAAAACTGTTTAAATCAAGAGTTCCTAAAACAAGTAAAGGCATTTCCAAGTCCTTTTCAAAAACATGAAAATATGGAAACACAGCAAAATGGAAGAGCAGTGACTAAAAATAAGATTCTTCTTAGCCCTTCCTTACCCAAAACCCGTGTCCTTTTGAATGCCACCATTAGTCACTAGCTGTGAAAAACTGGCAATCAATTTGAATCTCGTTTGACTGTTTTCTTTCTAAACCCATTGGCTTAAACTACCTCCTTTGCTAAGAATGTTTTTATTTTTTAACATCAAGGCAATAAAAAAAAAGTCTGTGACTGAATAAATAAATGCACCAAAAGACTTATTATATTTACATAGAAGAAGATGGCAGATGTTTCCTGGGAGTTTGTTGTATATTGACTTGATGTGATTGTGTGTTCGAGACGCACAAGTGCGAAGAAATTAATGTACGGTTTCAAGAACATACTTCCCATCAACACTGTCTGAGACAGGCAGCTACCACCAGCCTCCACTTAGAGACCAGTTCTTTCATTACTTGAGGGTCCCTGCAGAACACCTGGCATTTCTATTAAACTTAATTACCTTTCCCTTCATTGTCCCTAAGAGAAATGTCGCCATTCAGGACCAGTCTCGCCAAACGCCACTCACTCCCTTCTTCCCCGACATCTTTGCATCTCACTAAGAAACACCCAGATACACGATTTCCTGGCTTAAACCGGCCACATCAGTATGAAAGAAAGCTGATACCTTTAACTATCACATGCATAATCTCATGGGAGAAGGTAGAAATGAACCTGGAGGCCCAAAGAGATTCTACATTGTTGGCCATTCAAAAAATTATTTTCAGAATAATAAAACTTACTAACGATATTACAAATAAAAGAAATAATGACATATTCAGGCACAGACAAAATGGGCCATTTATCTATGAGTGGCCAGATGGACAACTTTCAAGGATAAAGGTCATTCAAAACAGTGAGGTCAAGACATCTGACATTCAAATTTCAATTCACATCTTGTTTATAAGCTGGAAAGATAAATACTAACATAATTTCAAGTAAAATTAACAGATCTTCACAGCATAGACAATAAAACCTTAGCTTTGATAACTACAAAAGGCTCTGATTTAACAGCCAACCGGGTAGCGTGTATATGTCCTATCTGTAGTTTATACTCGTGCAACTCTACTTGCCATTAGATGGATCCCTACAAAGGGAGAATGTGAGAACCGAAGAGAAATGGAATGAGGATGTGAACAAAAACTGGAGAAGAAGGTGAGCAGGGAGCACAATAATTCTGATGTGTAATTTAGAGAGCAAATCCGGCTGAAACCACTTTTACTGGTTTACAAATATATTTTACCGTGTAGGAGGAGGATTCACTAGGTAGCAAAACACTTAGCAGTAACTGATCCTCTGGTAAACCAGGTCTCACTCGTCTCTTGTGGGAAAGAACAGAACTTCTTTGAAAGAACCAGCTGCAGGATGGGTCGGGAGGACACAGACAGGAAGGAAGCCCGAGCGAGATACAAGACACTGAGAAAAGCCAGAGGCAGCAAGAGGCTCTTGGGGAGTTGGGGGGGGGTGGCGGGGGCGGGGGTGAGGCCGCACTTTTTCATGACCATTAAAGAACAGAAAAGACCATTTGGGATTAATCGATGGTTTAGTTCTAGACTGGCCCTCACTATCTTAAGGGCTCCAAGTACTGCTGGGCCCTCCACGCACCCCTCACACACTTAAGGCTTGCTAATCGATAGGATGTAGTTACCAATGCAAATAAAAAAGAAATAAAGAGCTCTGAATGTGAAGTTGTTTAAATCCTCTCCTTTTATGTGTCTGCTCTAATTTTTCTCAGATGCTTTAGAAAGCCAAGGGGGGTGGGGATTAAAATCAGAAAGAGAAACAACTTCTTTTCTTTGTTCAAGTAAATAAAACACTTGTTTGAAAGACCCAGTCTGGATTCCTTGCCTTGTTATTTCCAACACTGAGCTCCCCAACCTTCTGTGGTAGAGAGCCATCTGCCCTCACGTGAAAGGTTGTGGTGGGAAGATAAATGCAGCCAACTGAGGAAAATGCTTTTAGCTCGACAGGTCTGCTGATGGGATCTTTTATAAGAGGCTATTTGTTGTGTGTGTGCGTACACGTGCACTCGGGAGCACACACGTGTTTGCAGAAAAGCAGCTTCTTTTTCCTTTAAGTGTCTAAAGCAGGAAGACAGAAATTATATAGGAAAAATAGATAAGAAAATCCTTACATATAAATAAATAAAATAAAGTCATAAACTCTAAATGGAGGATTATGTCTGTACTCTTTGTTTCTATTGCCCAAGATCTGTCACAATGGGACACATAGTAGGTGTTCCATAGACATATTTTTAGTTAGTTGTGTAAGGTAATAAGAGACATTATGAATTCTAAAAATAGAACTTAAATTAAATAGAATGCCACTGATGCCTCAAGCACTCTCTCTCTCTCTATATATATATATATACACACACACACACACACACAAACACATACACACACATATATATACACATATAACATATACACACATATATATACACATATCACACCATGATCTGAGCCAGTAAGGGATGTCGTGGGACAGGTAGTACTCTATACATATATTCCACTTATTTAAACAGAGCAAAGAAGAATAGAAATTTTGGGACATAAAGTTTGTGTTAGATATACTTTGAGCAAGGATAGTTTGCAAAATGTTTGGGATCGAACATGGAGAAGTGATATACAGGAGAATAATCAGAACAATCACACAGCACATACGAAATGCTACATGTAGAGATATTTTTCATGTGGGATTCTGAAAGCTGTGAGATTGGTTTCATAATACTTTCAAGCTTTGCTCCCTGGAATGCAGATTCTCGTTTTAACATTTTCTTATAATGACTTTTGTCTATTCATTTCTCAATTTAGTGGTTTCCTTGGAAGAATTTCATTACTTCTTCCTAAAACAGCCATTTTGATATGGGTAATACTCCAAAATCCTTCTAAATATTAGAGAAGAAGCCAAGAAGACATTATAGGTGCTAAAGAGATTAATCTTTAAAGCAGTAGAAATAAATAAAACAATAATTAATGTGAACATATGCTTAAAATTCAAATACTAGACCAAAAAGTAAGTCCATTCCCATAAAGATTGGATTTAGCGATTTCCTCTACTTACACACTCATTTCCTGCATATTCTCAGCTGCAAAATAAAAGGTCTTGATCTGTGGGTGGCTGATCTTAAAAGCGCTTGAAGGGGAAAAAGCATAGACACATAAGAAATTAATTAGTATTTATAACTGTCAATGGGTTTGAAAATAAATCAGTCAAATATAAGCATGATAGATTCATCTGCTTTCTTTGTAAATTTACAAAAACAATTTAGTTACATGAAATTCCTATTGTCTAATCTCTATTTTATGTAAACAGCAGAAGTTTAATTTAATATGTTAGGACAGGCAGAACAGAATTGAGTCTCAACCAATCAATAGTTTCTGTTGAAGACATACAGGAATATTATTTTATTTTCATTTGCTAACTGTTTTGTTATAAAGAGACAATAAATTAAAATTTAGAGTGATAGAGATGGCACTTCAAAATACTCAGGTCAGCAACATTAAGAAAAGTATTAATTCAGTCAACAATGTACAATAACTTGTTTACAGAAAAATATAGGTTGTCCGCCCTGTGACAACCCTCTAGGAAAGAAAAATATAAGGTAGATTTTTAGTTTCAAGGAAAAGTATAAAACATTAAAGACAACAAATAAAGTGTTTCTCTTTTACCATTTAGACTGAAAGTCCTACAGTCTGGGCAAGAATTTTATAAATAACTAGTTTGGTCAAAACCACAAAAATCACCCCGACCTCATGCATCACCGGGTATGCGCAACCACACCACAGTGACAGACTTAAAGCTAATACCAGCTAATTTTCTAAGAAATAAATGAATCGATTGTTGCTACCAGCAATGTAACTCAATAGGAAAAAAAAATATATGCCCTTTTCTTTTCCGGTATAACAGAAAAAAAGATAACAGTAAAAAAAAAAAAGGGTAAAAAAAAAAAAAAGGTAAAGAGGAGATATATGCAAAATGCAGTCGGATATTATCATGAGGAGAACATGTGGAGTCTGGATACCTGGTCTAGAGCTGGCCCTCCCATGATTCCAAGCCAAGTCCAGACTCTCTGCATTGTTCCCTTCTCAGTTAAACATGGATAATGGGCTAGTGACTTTTTTTGATTCCTGTCAGTCTCCAATCTTTTGGACTTAAATTACACTGGGGAATAATGCCCCAGTCTAAGACATCTCAAGAGAATTCAATTTCAAAGGTGTTACTGACAATTCCATCAACTAAGATAAAGAAACCGTTCTTGCCATCATAATCTACAGCTCCGAAGAATCCTATTTAACCAGTCATCCTCTTTGCAAGGACAAAACCTTGACATCTGATCTCCCTGCCAATCCTGGAAGAGAGTTTATTTTTAATTACATCACAGACACAGTTGTCAACAACATGCCATGCCAAGGCTCCATGGGGTTTTAAAATCCATCTGCTCCACAAAATGAAATTCCGAAAAACAAGAAGTTCAAAGCTCCTATTACTGTTTAGGGTGTCAACCCATAAAGCTCAAAGTTCTAGGACATTTGAGCATCATCTTCATTAACTTCCAAATTGCCACATCACTCAAGGAACATTATGAAGGGATAATTATCCTGGCTCAGAGCTTTTTGGAAAATGATAGACAACTTACTGCTTTTTTTTGCATTCAGATGCTCTCTCCACAGTGAAATCAGGCAAGTTGACAAATCCATCAGCTTTTTCTGCCTGAAATACATACATACCACATATGTGAATAAATATGTTAACCCTAGCGGTTAGTTTATTGAGATCACAAATATTGACTAGAGATAGTATAAATGAAATGGAGAACTAAAAGACACCTCCCTGAATCAACAATGGACTTATCCCAGATATACATTTTATAAGAGAAACTAATATTCTCCTAATAAGTCATCCAGAATCTTTCCATGAGAAGTAGATGACGTAGCTTAGGTGTGGCATGTAAAGGACCCGCGCCACCCCTTTCTGTCTTCCTGGGAAACATCAGAGCTAACCCATCAGAGCTTTGCTTCCTGCTGGGCTTGTAGGCATCTCCAGCATCATTTTCATCCTACCACTCTAGAAAGCCACAAGCCCATAAGATGACACCTAATCAGCAAGCACTCTAATATATGGCAGACAGAGGCTTGACTTTGGCATTAGTCATTCCAGGTGTATATCCCATGTACTGGGTTGTTGTAAACTTAAATTTGCTCAGGTACATAAAATACTTAATAGACACCCAACCAACATTATTTCTTCTCCTAAGTCTATAGGTAGTTCTTTGAGAATTAAGTCAGAGTTATACCTGAGAAAAACTCAGTCTTTTAATTGATTCCTAAGAGTTCTATCTACAAAGGAAAGACTGCAGATGGAAAATTGAACTAAGCCACAAGGAAGCTAGATTGCTTGTCACCTATAGAACTCAATCTTCTCCTAGACACACTGGTGTCTGAGTGGATAAACACGGACCACAAGATAAAACATTTAAAAAAAAAATGAGCCAGTGGTTATTGGCAGAGGAGTAAAAATTGATTTTGAAAATACAATATTACAAGTCAGCGAGCTATTAAAGTAGCACCCGGTGCTCCCCGTTTACTTGGTCGTTCTGCAGCCTCGTTGCCAACTAGAGTTCCACTTGCACTCTTTCCTTCAGAAAAAATTAAACTGAAACATACAGCTTTGTGCCTGTTTGCCCTTTTCTCTCCTACATGTGTTAATTTATTCAAACTCTTCACTTGAAATTCTTTCTTCTTGTCAGACTCAGAACTCAGTTCTGTAGGGCACTTTCTAGATGGGTGCTAGATTTATCGGGGTGACCACATCCTAAGTTATGTAAATGTCTAATCGCTATGTTGCAACCTGAAACTAACATAATACTCTATGTCAACTGTAGTTGTAATTGAAAAATAAATTTTAAATAAATGAATATAAAGCGTACTTCTTTCTTAAAAATTATTTCTATATATGTATTTTTATAATGGATATGTATTTTTTTTTTCATTAAGCTTAACCATCTCTTGATGGACTGTTTACTGGATGGTGGTTTCACCAATTCTATCTCAAAGAGAATGTGAAGTACTTAAAGAACATACAGACTATATAAGCCAACATTTTTTACAATGTACAATGCGTACTGTGGATTCTCAGTTAGCATTATATAAAAGTATAGTTTTCTAAAACTATGTTAGGCCCCAGCAATTCCACTCCTAGATATATGCCCAAAATAAGGGAAAATAGGTCATAAATAAATACCCGTACTTGCATGTTCACAGCATCATTATTTGCAAAAGCCAAAAGGCAGAAATAGTTCATCGACAAAGGAGTAGACACATAAATTATGATCTATCCATATAATGGATTATCATCAGCCATAAATGCGAATGAAGCACTGATGTATACTACAGTGTGGATGAACCTCCAGAACAATATGCAAAATGAAAGAAGTCAGACACAAAACATCACATATTGTATGATTCCATTTAAATGAAAAATCCAGAATAAGTATATCTATAGAAACAGAACACAGATTTGTGGTTTCCAGGGGCTTAGTGGAGTGGGAAATAGGGAGCAACCACTTAAAACATATGGGTTTTCCTTTTGGTGTGATGAAAACATTTTGGAAATAAATATAGTAGTTGCACACCATTATGGGTGCACTAATGTCACTGAGTTTCTTACTTTAAAATGGTTAATCTTATGTTCATTTGACCTCAGCAGGGAAAAGATTATGGCCAGCTAAGGCATTTTTATATAATTTCTGTAATTGTATTAAAATAAAAAATAATTATATTCACCATTTGTTTCTACTTCATCCATTCATGTCTATGCCCACTGGTCCAAAAAAGTCGTAGTTACCGTGAACCCCAGTGATGTCCACACTGCTAAATCCTATCTACCCTTCCAAGTGCTCAATTAATTGAACTCTGGTAACTGATGCTATAGTCCACTCCTTCCATCTTGAAATGCCCCATGTCTTATTTTTTACTGATGACATACTCCTGCTGCTCCCCTTCTCCTCTGACCACTCCTCATTCTCTTCCATGAGATCTTCTCCTGTATGTTTCTTAAATGTCAATGTTCCCCAGATTTCGAACCATAGACTTGTTCCTCCTCATTTGAGGACTCTCTGTGGGGGATTATACATACTCCCATGGCTGCATGTTTCACTTTTGTACGCATATCCAAAATCCATACCTCGAACTAGGATTCAACCCCAGAGATCCTGTTTCAGGAACCCAACTGCCTAGTGAACGTATTCACATGGGTGACCCGTGGGCTCCCTGTTAGAAACTGAATGTTTATGTTCCCCCAAAAATTCGTATGCTGAAGCCCTAATCCCTAGAGTGATGGTATTTGGAGGCACAACCTTTGGGAAGTAATGTAATTTAGAAAAGTTCATGAGTGTGAAGCCCCTATAATGAGTGTCTTTATAAGAAGAAGAGACCAGAGCCCCCTCTCACCTCCAGGTGAGGATACAGCAAAAAGACAGCTGTTTGCAAACCAGGAAGAGAGCCCTCATCAGACACAGAATCTGCCAGCACTTTGATCTTGGACTTCCCTGCCTCCAGAACAGTGAGCACTATTTGTTAGTTAAGCCATCCAATCTTCGGTATTTTGTTAGACCAGCCCGAGATGCCTAAGACACTCCCTAAAAATGACATTTCCAAAACGAAACTCACCATCTTACTCCATAAAATGTCTATTCCTCTTACTCGTGTTCTCTACTTGAATAAATGATACTACTTTCTAATTGTCAAAAAAAAAAAAAAAGACATTTTTGCCTCTTCCATTTCCTTCTCAGCATCCGTGCCAGTAATCATGAAGCTGTACCATCACTGCCTCTGGTGCAGCTCTTCATCCATCCATTACCTACCGCGTCCTTCAGATCACCATTAACTTTCCCCTGAATTACTGAAAAAGTCTCCTAAACCATCCTCCTTCCCTCTAATTCTGTCCTTTCCTCTAAGTTAGTGTCCAAATTGTAGTAACAGCAAATCTTTACTCCATGAACATTCTTCACATCACTTCTTTCAGTAAAATCCTGTGTGGTTCCCAGTTGCCCTTGGATGAGGTCCACACGCCTTCGCGGAATATAAAAAGAGACTCTTCGTAATCAAGTCCTGCTGATTTCACTATCTCATCTACTCTGGTGTCCCTGCTCCTGACTGAACCAAAAACAAATGAACAAAAAATTAAAACAATGGAAATACTCTCATCGAGCTGAACCAGAAATGACACCTAATGTGTAGCATTATTAGTCTCTAGGCAATTTATTTTCAATACAAAAAGCCCATCTCAAGTGATAACAATACAAAAATCAATAAATAAAAAATGAACCACAAATGTATGCCTTTGTTAATATTTTTTATTTTTTTTTAATCAATGTAAAAGATAAGGCGTAAATCTCCATTTGGGTGAATTCCTTTTATGTATATCAGAAATGGCTGAAATTACCTCAACTAAGAGCCTAAATAAGTTTGAGTAGAAGACGCCTTATTATTTTCCCAGTAAATCTTTCTTTTATGAGCAATGGCATTTTCCCACCGTTCTGAAGATAATCACAGAGAACTGTACCAAAAATTGTCCTTGCTTGACTTGCCAAAATCTCTCAAAAAAGATAGAATGACAGTTTTTGCCTCTTCCCCCTCCTTCCTTCCTCCTACTCCTCTCGGATCCCTTATTCCTGGCTTCACTAACCAAAATTAGTTTCTCGAATGGTATCCTTCCACTTCAAGGATTTCTAAGTTTCTGAAAAGTTACTTGAAAGTTCTGCGTTGGTACCTGCAAACTTCCCTTTGCAAGCTAATGTCATAAAGAAACATGTTCTCTGCCAGACGTATCAAATCATCCTTTGGCCATTGGGCAAACTCGTTTTACCTAGCCTTAAATCCTGAAGCAAGATAACACTAATGACTTTGCGCTATGATGTTCTACAATCTCAGAGCTGTTCCTCCTCACCAATCAGTGCATCCAGTTTTCCCAGCAACTCTGATTTTATTTGTCTCACTGAAGTCTCACCTGCAACCGCTGTCATTAAGCAGCACTAACCACACATTTGTATCAAAACTGTTAGTGTTTGTTACACATTCATTTGAGTAGCTTCTTTGTGTCAGGCACTGTGTGAGATATTGGGACTATATCAGTAAACAAAACAGATTTTTACTCTCAAGGGGAAAAGAGACAATAGCTCAACATGTAAATACGTAATTGCATAGAGTGTTATAGGCAGTAACTGCTATTTGAAACAGTAAAGTTGATCAGGGTAGGGGGTTCTGACTACAAACAGGGCAGTCTGCCTTCTGCTCCTAGGCTTATAATGCACTTCCTACCTCATTCCCCTAGATGCCTCTCCAGGAACCAGCTTAGGTGCAACCTTTAAAACTTACCCCACTACTCGGATCCTGGGATAGGATCTTGGCACCTAGCACCAGGGGTCGGCCTCACTTACATAATTCTCTTAATACATTTGGTTATATGGTTATCTGATTATCTGTTTCTCTAACAGACTGTGAACACCTTGGAGAAAACACTTTTGTCATTTAAAGTTACATCATCAATACCTTGGACAAGGTAAATGTTCAATACATGCAAAATAAAGGAATGAGTTTCATGAATGAACGAAGGATAAGAAACGTCTTTTTCTTCCAACAGTGAAGTGCTGAATGACAATGAGTGCTAAAATTGATGCAGAAACCAGTTTGGAAAATAGAGTTTGGCAGTCTCTGAAAAATATAAACATATAATTACCATACAACCCATCAATTCCACTCCCAGGTATCTCCACAAGAGTAATGAAGGCATACACCCATGCTAAGAGTGGCTTTGTACGGTAGCATTATTCACAAGAGCCAAAAACTAGAAACAATCCACATATCCACCAGCCGGCAAAGAGAGCGGTGTATTTGTACAATGGCATACCATTTCGTGAACTATGGACATATACTAAAACATGGATATCCTTGAAAACATCATGCTAAGTGAAAGCCAGATACAAGAAACCACATATCACTGTATGGTTCCTTTATATGAAATGCAGAGAAAGGGCAAATCTATGCAGAGACATAGTAAAAAGGTGTTTGCCTGGAGCTAGGCGTGGGAATGGAAGGTAACCGTGTATGGGCATAAAGGATTTTATTGATAGAATAGAAATGATTTAAAACTGATTTGTTTTCATGGTTTCATCATCCAGTAAATTTACAAAGAAAGTATTGAATTGTAAATTTGAATAGGATGAATTTTATGACATGTAAAATAAATAAAGCCGTTTTTATGATGCATGGAAAGTTTGGGGAATACAGAACTGTGAATGAAATCCCTCTCATTTGGCTACCAGTGAGACTCTAAAGAAGGCAAAATATCAAAAACTCCAATAATCCCGCTTATAACTCAATATGACTTATTCAAACTTTAGACACAAAATTAGTTTAAAATTTCTTATAGTCTTTGGTCTCAGCTTAACTATGGCTTCAATTTTAAACTACAGGAATTTGAGACAAATGTATTTTATATGGAATTTGCCACAGTGCACATGTATTTTAATTTTAATTAAATTAATTAAAATAGGACATCGAATTTTAATATTTAAGTTCAAAACTAAGTGTCCATTGCTGTTGATTAGTTTGGCTTCCTCACACTACAAACACTTTCCAAAATAGACAAAATTACTACTTCAGTATCTTCATATGTCAGAAAGGTAGAAGGGCAGATAAAGAAAGATAACACTGATCTATATGTTCCAGAGGCTAAGTAGGTCAAAGAAGACCAAACCAACAACAAATGAAGTATAACAGGGGAAATTATTATATATTTCATGTTAAAAATAAAAAGTATAATTATCTCTCTATTCTCAGGGGAACCATATTTCCTTGATTCTAGGAAAACTGATTTTTTTATAATTCTGAAATCAAAACGTACCTTAAAATCTACATGGATTTTCACTGTAGCATTTCCCTAAAAAACTTATTATTGAACAAATTACAGGTTTTTAAATGAATAGCATCTTAAATTTGAGAGGAAAAAAATAGTTTAAAAAACAAAATAGTTTTTTTTTAAATATGCTTTTGTATGTATGTGTGAATATAAATTAACATTTTTTTTAATTACTTATAAAAAATTTAGTTGATGCGACCCAATGAATAACAGAGTCAGGAGTAGCTGCAAACTTCATTTCTCCAAATAAATCTGCAGTTTGCTCAGTTCCACCCTGAAGCCCTCAGCACGTCGGTAAGAGGCAAGTCTAACCTCTAAGCACAGCTGCTCATCCTTACATCACCTTGGAAAAGTGGTCGCTAAATTCTACTGCTACGCACAGACTTGTGACCACTAGAGAATCTGAATTATAGGCTCTCCAATACCAGCCTAAAGTAAACTGAAACAAAAGAGAAGAAAACGTAAAATAAACTGTTAAAGTTCCAATTCTACAGGGAAAGTCACCCTCAGACACTGCTGGTGGGAATGCAAAATGGAACCCAATGGCAAGAAACCCAGCAGAACCTACAAAACGGATGGACCCTTCGACCCTAGAAATCCCACTTCTAGGACCTGTCTTAAATATAATTAATTACGTGTAATAACATGTGCTTTGCAAAATTATTTGTAACAAGAACAGACTATAAGGAATCCAAATGCCTATTATCTGGGGACTGCTGAATAAACTGTGGTATCCACATGTAATGAATAACAACAAAAAAATGACATTTATACATATATACATTTAGAGTCTTTGAGACAGTAAGAGAGAAGGTAAGGTACTGTTTAATAGGTATAGAATGCTAATTTTGTGTAAGAGAAATAGGACATGCTTCAATGTACATAATTTCCTGTATCTGTAAAAAAAAAATGAAAAAATAAAATAAAAACAAACATAAATGGAGGATGGAAAGAGAGAAGAAGAAGAAGGATGAAAGCAAGACCTAGCTGGATGTAACTTGTTATAAAGTGTTGACTTTGGGATTGGATAAATGATTTATATTTTAAAAGACTTACACACACTAAAACAAACCAAAAAAAGGATAAAAAAAAGAAGAAGCAATTCCTAAAATTAAAAGACGAATAGAAATAAATGAGCCCAACTGAATCCAAACATGGTGACATGACCCCACACAAATAATAATGACTCCAAGAGACCGCAGAGCACAGAATTTGGACTATAAGTAGTTAGTGGAATACAGTCCAATGGTAAAATTGTTATTAACGAAGTACAACAAATGAAGTATAACAGAGGCAATTATTATGTATTTCATGGTTAAAAATAAAAAGTATAATTATCTCTCTATTCTCGGTGGAAACATATTTCCTTGATTCTGAGAAACCTTGGTAGTTTTTCCCCACTCTTTTCCCCAAAAAATATTGCATGGACTCTAACTTCTCCCTCCTCCCCATACACTAGACTCCACAACACTGCTTTGTTCTGATGAGCCATTTGTCTCTTTCTTCCTTTTGGAAAAGGAAATGTGAGGATTACATTCCAAGGCAAATCTACATTCTGCAAGTGTTACCTGGGCCTCCGGGCAGAGCGCTGAGCCTATTAGCACTGGGCTGTATAAGCCATGCAAGGGAAGCAGGAAAAAATGATTTTTTTTTTTTTATTCTAGATGTCAGAAGCAGACCCAGCATGAGAATGCCTAAAGTCCTTTAAAGGAATATAATAATCGAGTAACATCTAATAACAGGTAGCATTTATTGAGTACCAAGTACAGGTCATCGAGGAACCACTATCTTAGCCTTTAGAGAAAAACTAATCATATCCAAGTGCCAGAATTTATGAAATGGATCAGTTTCCAACCTAGACACCAAACTAGATTGTCATTATGAAATGGGTAAGTTATGTGAATTATTAAAGTGACAGAACTCAGACTAGAACCCAAAAATCAGTTAAATTATTCTAAACATGGAACTGATCAACTTCTTTAGTCTAAACCAGGAACTAATAGGAGTCAGTGGAGGGCACAGAAGAAAGAACCGTGGGTTTGGTATGAGAATAGTGTGATGTAAGTCACCTACTGTGTGACCTTAAGCAGAACACATAACCCCTCGGGTCAGCACCCACACAGTGGCAAACCAGATATAACCAGCATTTTGAGGTTAACTGGAGTTTACATAGATGTACATAATACTATAAAATTGTTAAAGCTATAAAACAATTAAGATTTTGTCATGCCATTATCCGATAGGAACTGGGAAAAGGAATAAAAAAGAAACAAAAGAGAAGGAATGACCCAGAAAGACAAAGGCAAAGTAACCTAAGTTTTTTAACTCTGTTCATTGTCAGCTGAGTCCTCTGAATAGCGCTTTGGGTGTCTCAGCCTTCCTTATCTTTTTGGTATCAGATTAATCACTGGAGAAAATTCTTTAAATTTTTCGGAGAACAATAATGCTAAGAAACTTACTATGCCCTTCTTACATTATCTAAATTCTATTATTTATTAAAATGTTGTTACGTTTGGGTTTAGCTAAGATTACCCTATGAATATAATGAGATTTTGACTGAAAGATACCTTCTTCTCACAAATGCCTAGAAATAGATATTCCACATCGAAAACACTTGGTAAATATTTTTGACTAATAAACAGAAAGGCCCAATTATTTCCTGCAAAACCTATAGATTCCTGGCATTAATCATAAGAATGGACTGAAGGTGTTGATGTGTGATGATCATGACAGTTCTGAAGATGCTGAGACTCCAACGAGGACGAGAGGAAAAGGACCCTGAGGGAAGCAGACTGCCTGTGGCAGATGCTGCCAGTGACCCAGACAGGTCCCCTCAGCCTGTTCACCCAGGAAACACTAGCCGGACTTCCCACCAACAACACCTCCATCTCTCTGTGGAGGAGTTCCCTGGCCACCAGATTCTACTTCCCCACCTGTGCTGAGGTGCTAAAGAATTATTGTCACCAGGATCTGCCTTTGTGCAATGACCAGTGGGACTTGCTTACTATACACCTCAAATCCCCTGACCTTTGGGAGGAAAACTCTGAGGTGCATGCATTTCACAGGCTCTCAGAGTTCCCTCAGCAGAATGAAACTTGTTATCTACAGTCATAATTCTCTTGCTGAGGAGAGCTTTCGTAGCTAACTCTCCACCCCTTTTCACTTCCCCTTTCCCTTTCCAAGTATGTCCAGTGTCACTTCCCAAATAACCTACTGGCATTCAAATCCTCTTCTGGGAAATCTAAACCAAGACACTGTTCCATTCAAAGAAGATGTTTCTTCTCATGGTTCCTATTCATGAATGGCCTAGCTGCTTGGCAGCATAAGCCTTCTCTATTGCCTCCTAAAAATCATCCGAAGATGACTACCTTACTATCACCAAGATAGCCATTGCCTTCTGAAATATTCTCAAAAAAAATTAAGATCGAAACTTCGCAACGTAAAAACATCTTGTATTATTGTTCTCTAAAGCACACAAAGCCATTCATTATATGACCCTGTCCAAATTTACCTCTCACCTGTTCTTTTAGAAGCTTTAAAACCCTAGAAGTAATTTTCAGCTACATAGCATTGGTCTCTTCAGCAATGCGTCAATAAATAAATAAATAAACAAAACAGAAAAATTAAAAAAAAAAAAGGAAGAAAGCACTAAATAGGAAGGGGGAAAGTTTTCAATAAATAAGAAGAAATTTAATTAAATCTCACTATTTCAGAATAGAATACATTTCTTTCTATCTAATAAATTTCACCTATCATTCATGGTTAGAGCACAAGCAGGTGAAGAGTATATAAAGGAACCCCATTTAAGAAAAGTAAAAACCTGGTGCATTCAATTTCAATACTAGAAATTTAGGAGAAATAAAGAATAAGGTTAGTTCTTTTAAAACCATAGTTAGTCAGTGTAACATAATTGTGCCTTCACAGTTTATATATTAAATCTTCCTATACTTACTTAAGTATACTTCCTGTACTTAAATCTTCCCATACTTCAGGAATCTTCAAATCTCTTCAAAATATTTTCATGAGTTTCATGAGTGTTATTAAGATACCATTCAACCACAACCAAGCAACTCGATTGGAAAACAGAAAAAGACATTTCTCCAAAGAAGACATACAAATGATCAAAACACACTTGAAAAGATGCTCAAGGGCGATAATCAACAGGGAAATGCAAATCAAAACCACAATTAAGTACTACCTCACACCTATTAGAATAGCCACTATCAAAAAAAAAAAAAAAAAAAAACACCCAGAAAATAACAGGCGTTGGTGACGGTGTAGAAAAATTGGAACCCCTGTGTACAGTAGGTGGGAAGGTAAAATGGTACAGCAACTACGAAAATTAAAAATCGAATTATCATATAATCCAGTAATTCTACTTCTAAATACAAAACCAAAAATATTGAGCACTGGGTACCAAAAACATTTTTGTACACCCATGTTCATAGCCATATCATTCACAACAACCAAAAGGCAGACACAACCCAACAGATAGGAATAGATAAACAAGATGTGGTTTATACATATATACAGTGGATTTATCACTCAGCCTTAAAAGAAAGGAAATTCTGACACTTGCTGCAACATGAATGAACCTAGCAGACCTCATGATAAGTTCATCACAAAAAGACGAATAAATGTGATTCCATTTGTATAAGGAACTTAGTAGCCAAGTTTATGACACAAAGTACAATGGGCATTGCCAGGGGCTAAGGGAAGGGGGAATGGAGAATTATTGTTTGAGTGCAGAGTTTCGCTTTTACAAAATAAAGAATTCTAGAGAAGGTTGCACAATAATGTGAATGTACTCAATGCCACTGAACTGTACCTTTAAAAATGGTTAACATAGGAAATGTCATGTTATGTGTATTTCACAACTTTTATAAATATAAAAAATAAATTTAAAAAAGTTTTAAAGACACTACTCCAAAAAAACACAGTATTTGCCAGTAAAGGATGAAACTGCATTTGCCACAGTGAGTTTCATCAGCTTCGAGGTATGAAAACAGTGGTTAACGCGCTGTTAATAAGCGTCACCTGCAGCTACCGCCTCACAGTTCTGTTTAACACATAAAAGGCAGTTGTCTAAGGCATCAGAGGAGAACCTGTCCTGGTTCGGAACCCAGGGAGATCTTTGACAATAGCATGTTATTTCCTTGCGTCTTTTTTGAAGACATCATTTCAAACAGATTCTCTGAAATTCTGACTCCTTAAAAAAAAAAAAAATCTAATATCTAATTTTCAAACTTTCTACTGCATAGCTCCCTTTCAAAATATTCTGGGAACATGCTCTATGGGTGACTAAACACAGCAGCACGATGACAGATGAGTTTATCAGTTAGCTTGTCTGTAGAAGCAGCTGGGTCTTTGGCCCTTAAAAGAGCTTGCTCTAGAAGGCTGATAAATCTTCGAATAATGACTTCTCAGGAAAATCCTCACATCTAGCCAAAAGTTCAGCTGATCCCATGGGCCACTTCTCAATGCTATTGCTTAGGAAATGTGCACACAGCTTCATCACTAAATCATGAATTGCCTGAATTCTTCCTCTAGGATGGCAGCTACTGTGCTGAAGAAGGCCCCAGGGCCTTTTAGCTCACTCCTCTGTTTTATGCTTTAAAAATCATCCTTTGCACAGGGTCAGCAGGCATACTTAATTTCCAGCCCAGGATAGGCCGCTGTTGCCAGTGAGACTCTAGCACAATTCTTCTGCACCCTAAAATCATGACATTATTTAAGCATATTTCGTCTAAAGCATATACAAAATTGCCTTTCTTCATATGTAGTCATTCAATGTTTTTATATTGGTTTAAGATGAACGTCATTTTCTCAAAATCACTCTGAATTTAGTAGAGATAATGTTCTCAAAGTGTACTTGTAAGAAAATGGATGCATAAAGAGTTACATCATTGACCTAGGGACACATGATTTCACAAGATTTCATAAGGTGACGTTTCTCCCTAATACCATGCTGATGAAATCCACCTTCTTGCCCACTCACTTAAAAGAATAACCGTTATATACTCATATAGATACACAGACATATGTATACACACGTAACAACATATTTAATCACATATATTAATATTTATACACATATCGTAATAGTTATACAAACACACATATTTATACATACACAGAAGTTGAATATGCATCACTTTATATTTGTTAGTAGATGTGTACTTGTATATTCTGTCCCCCGTTAGCTATTTTAAAAGATTTTTGAATAAAAGGCGCTTCTGATTTTAAATTCTATGGATTGATATATAAACTATGATATATCCATATGTAATACAGCCACTAGAAATGATGTTATGGATATATTTGTGTTGACATGGCAATATATTGATAATGTACTACTTAGCATGAAAACCAAGTTACAATATTATGCATAGTATCATTTCGTTTTTGGAAAACACAGAAAAAGTTCGTTAGCATACAACAAAATGTTTACAATGATCACATCAAGGTGATAAGATCATGATTCAATTAAATAAATAAATGTTTACAATGATCACATCAAGGTGATAAGATCATGATTCAATTAAATAAATAAATGATAAGAGGTTTGCTGTAGAGATTCTCATAAAACTGATTCCCAGAAAAATCCTTTCCAAACCCATGATCTTCTGAAGTTCACGTGATGTGCACAGGCAGCTAAAGACCAACACATGATTACTCGAACCCACAGACACGTGGCATAACTCAGCCCGTGAGGGAGAAACACGATCATATTCGGGCAGTCAGGTTGGATTCTCAGAGAAATGAAAACCCTGCATCAAATATATTACACCAGGTTTTAATCTACAAACCTCATCGGTTTACCAGAAGTTTTTACGAAATAGTTAAGTGATTCATCTTTTTACGGGAGGCCCAGGGGGCCCCAAAGCTCACTTGTACTGTTGATGCAACAGCACAAATAGCATCAATTAATTACTTAACCGCTAAGCAATACAAGTTTCTAGTAATTTTATACATAAAATAAACCCAAAAAGTCAATAACGATGAGTCTAAATACTATTCCACATTTTAGCCGCGAACTTTTCCTCCCTCGATTCTCATATTATCTAACCAGTTTCCCCAAGCTCCAGAACCACGACTCATTCTTGTTTTAGCCTCAAACATTTTGTGACCTATGTCCGGGTGCTCACTATACTTGGCCTTTTCCGTTTGTGTAGTACGTCCCACATTTTCACTCTTTCCCATCTAGTACAGGAGTTCAAGACCTGATGCCCAAATTGTGTCCTCCTCTCTTAACTGGCCTCCCGAAAGCGCCTTCACTCTCCAGTCCATCCCATGAATTACTTGCTGGGTTAATACCTTCACACGCCCATTTCATTAGATCATCTTCTGATCGAGGCTATGCAGTGGCTCCTGACTCCCCACCAGATCGAGTCCACATCCGAACACTGTGCGTTTACGGCCCTCATATACTGATCCTGGCTCATCTCTAAATAGGGACACCATGCGGCCCAGGGGATGGAGCCTGGCTTTGGCACTGGTGGGCCATGCTTTTAATCCCAACTCTGCCACTTCTTCCTTATGAGACTTTGAGCAAGTTGCTTAAATTCCCTGAGCTTCAGCAAACTCCCTTGAAAAATGAGAATAATAAAATGTATCTTGCCAGGTTCTAATGAGAATCGAATATAACTCCTAGCACAAGGGATTGACCTTGGCTTATTTATATTGTCATTCCTTAATTTGCATTCATTCCCAGATTGGAATGTCCACACCCCACCTCCCTCAAAACTTTATCCCACCCCGCCCCCCAAAAAAACTGCCTCCCAAGGCTGATCTTAAGAGAATCTTCTTCCTGACACCTTTCTAAATTCACGTCAAACCACATAAATAATGTTTTTCGATTGGTAAAAACTATATTTATCTAGTAGAAAAGGCAGGCCTCTTTGAAGGAAATCATGTAGCTTTGGAAATGACAAAAGGGAAAAAACACAGCTTCCTAGGTAGAGGGAACAGAGAAACGTCAAGGGATAGAAGTCACCATGGCGGATCTTCCTCACATTCAGCACCAGATATTTTCCTCATCCTCACAATTTACAGAATCCATCTGTATTGCTCAAACTCAGAGCCTTTCTTTCAATCGTTTTTCTTTGATTAATATCATTAATGTCATTAATGTATTTTCTCCTCCGCCAGTCTATTAGTTCTTAATAGAAGAAATAGTAGAAAAAGTAGACTCTTGCATTTTTAAATCTATAATAGTACTGACAACAGTTAGCCCAAATTATTTTTAATTCCTCAATAAATACTGATAGAAGGACATGGAGGCGGGTGGTAGGTGGATGAATAAATGGATGGGTGATAAACTTCTCATGCGGGGCTCACTTAAAAAGAGATTTTTAAAACTCTATTATCTGTAACTAATATTAAACTGTGCTCTGTAATTAAAACCTGAATTGTTTAGACAGTGCCTCCAAGTTATATACCAGCATAATGTATGTTTTCTTGATGTATTTCTAGAGTCCACATACTCTCCTGGATGCAAGAAAATCTACCAGTAAGATGAGTAAAAGCTCTCTGCATAGAAACATTTAAGAACTTCACTAATTTTAAGTGAGCTCTATAATATATATTTACTTTTTGTCCTGGATATAAATAAAATCCACGATACATATCCCAAGGAACTGAGCACAATTTGAATAAGGAATTCTTAGAAAAGAGAAATAAGTTATACCAAAAGGGGAAGCCTAAAACTATAAGACAGTTTTATTGAGTAAATAACACCCTGAGGACTTATCTTGTCACTATTTTACAGTGACATGCCTGAAGGAAGACAATAATTCAGAACATCACTTCTTCTTCACCAGAGAAAAGAAAGATAAAACTCCCATCCCCAGCTGTGCCTGGGATCCAGGTGAAATGCTGGAGTGGACGGAATTTCCCAAGAAAACTTTCCACATCTCTTTCAACATTTCTACCTAAGTCTGGTGATCTTGACCAATAGACCCTGTTTCTAACCAGGGGCCATGGTTAGAGAGAATTTAATAACATAGTCCCTAAGAAGATGTCAGCAAAATGGGAGCAGTTGTGCGGGGACTTCCTTGGGACCGCAGAGTCCTTCTTGCAAATCTCAAATTACACCTTTTCCTGTATCTGTTTTTATGAACAGGAGTGGAAATCTCTTTATTGGAAAATTATTTTCTATCAAAAGCAGCCCTTATTCGCCATCTCATTTCTCAAAATTCCCACGGGTAATTTAAATGTGATGATTTCTGAATCTTGTTTATTTGTGAAATTGACAAATATTAATCAGCTGCCTAGTAAGTGTCAGACACAGTGCAAGGTGCTAAAGATATACCCGTGGTCCTGCCCTACGAAGATTATTATCAATTATGGAAAAGAGACAGTCTAACGAACATGCACAAAGGAGAAAGATGAGCATAATTATAAGAAAATTATAGACTACTATGAGAAAGACAGAAACAGCCTAATTTAGGTTAGAGGATAAAGTAAGACCACCTAGAAGAAGGGCTCTTTGAGCTCGAATTTGATTTTTGAGGAGGAATAAGCTTGATGGAATTGGGTGGTGAAAAAAAAACTTTAGGGTGTGGAGACAAAGAGTTTTCTGAGCAGAGGAACAGCATACGCAAAGGCTTAAAGAAAGAGCCGTCATATATGATGATAACAAGGAATTAAAAGGAGTTCTACAGTTGAAGGTTGGGGAAGTTAAGAGACACAGGTCAGAGACTCAAGAGCCAGGAAATGAATTGGTACCTTATCCTAGGGGTAAGGGGAAACAATTGTGTGGACTTCAAACCCAAGATTTTAAACGGCGCAATTTTCTCTGGCTGTTAAACTTGAATCTGCTTTTGTAAGACATGGCGTGCATTCCTGTGCGGCGTACCACATTCTGAACACGTAATGTGAGGTGTGAAAAATGGCAGATGAGTGTCTGCACTTGACCTTTCTCGAGGAAATCTGGGTAGTGCTATTTGAGACAGCAAAGCAACATGAAGGAAGAAGGCACACCTAGAGTCAACTACGAAAATCACCGAGAGGTGGTCTCCTTGGGCAGTGTCAAGGAACAGTGGAGACAGGCAAAGGAATCCCATGAGATCACTTATCCTTTCTCATGAGAATTGCCCTAGATTACACGTCTAGAGTTGTTCCCTCAGAACCCTGCTGAAGGCAGAAAGCAGGGCGATCTAATCACATCATTTATTCCAGTCTCCGCATGTGGCCATGTTGGTTGGTATATGGCAACAATCCTGGGCTGAGTCTGATCTGTTTTCTCCCACTCACTACTTGTGTCACTTGGGGCAAGGTACACAATCTCTCTGAGTGCCATTCTGCCCAACTTTCAAACATGGTGACAATTACCACCTTAGAGGGTGTTTTTGAGGAGTAAAAGATAACATGTCTGAAAGGGACCTAGAATATCCCTTGGCACATAGTAGGTATACAGTAAGAAGCGGCGCTTGCTGTGATGCTAAGGGCTCCATTACCTCTCAGCATCAGGCCACATAAGAAAAAGCAGAGAAGAGGTTTCCTCATTACACTTCGGTGCCTTGGGAACTACTCTGTTGAATCTGATTCCTTGAGTGGCAGAAAACAGTAAATGTTCTTAGCTTGAGGGCATGTGTTCGGCTTTTATATCACAGTTGAAATTCACACAGAAAGCAAGAATATGACTTTTAATTACGTATTCATTGAGTAGCCTTTTTTCCCCATAACAAACATATAATTAGCACGTCAGAGGGTGTGTGTTGTGTGTGCGTGTGCGTGTGTGTGTGTGTGTGTGTGTGTGTGTGTGTTGGGGCCAGTGGGGGGTGGGGGCGGGGAAGGATTCCTCCGCAACACAGAGTCATAGATTTAGGCAGTTAGAAGGGTCTTTCTGCCACATGTATGTAACAGAAGAATTCTGTGGCCAGATAACAGTAAATTTATTCTCCATTCAATGTTAATCTAAGTTTATGCAAGGACACAATTTGCTAACTGAATATTGCTTTATGCATTTACAAGTGACAGCAGGGGTGCATCTGTGTGTCTGACATCCTCTCCTTTTCCTCCTTCTGATCTAGTCACAATCAGCACTGCTGCTGCCTGTGCGAGCATAGGGTCCCTAACGCTCCAAATAGTACTTCATGGCTCCCCTAAAAGAAGCTGAAGGCAAATGAGCTGATGAAGCCAAATAAAGCCAATCTGTGACTATCTGCGGTTCAGAGTGATCTTCCTTTAAATTCTGTGAAGATAAGGACAGTACCCAGGACATACTTGCTGAGTAATTAGGTTGAATAAGAAAATTAATGTCGTGTTTATACCTGTGCTTTGTCACTTCCCACAAATGTGCCATACTCCACCAGCACCCAATCTTTCCAACAGCCTCAGAAAATTCCTGAGGAGCTATTAAAAGATAGATCAGTTAAGTCCTCTCACTTTATTAAAGACACAGACTATCACTTGCCACAACTACCTAAAAGCAACAGCCTAAAACAATAGGGAACAAGAGTTTGAAATCTATATTAACCTTAATTTTTCTTAAGAAGAAAGCTGTATTTGTTTAGAAAAAAAAATCTCTCAAGATAGAAGGTGAGACCCCAGCCCCAATTTGCTTTAATTTAGGTAAAACCATCCCTAAATTAAAGGGGAATCCAGACAAGATGAATCTATCCAAGAGGGCAGAAGACAAGAGAAAGGAGACTCAGGAAGACCACACATTCTTCCAGCTGATTCTTTTTTGTGAACCTCCCAAATTTTTGATAAGTTGTTAAAACTCATGAAAGGCTTGAGAGAATACATTTTTGTGGCATTTGATGAAGAATTTTGTGCCGTGTCCTGCATGAGGTGAAACCAAGCAATAAGCTTAGAGACAGAGAGTGGGGGACAGAGAAACACAGGGAACAAGGCCCTGGAGTTGGACTTGGGTCCCGTTTAACCAGATCCTTACAGGATGAGTGCTCGTGAATTAGTAATTGGTGAATGTAAATTTATCAATTAAAAACTTAATCCACAAATTATACACAGCACTCATTTTACATTTATAAAGTTACATGCACTAAAACTCGGTTGCTTGAGCAATGGGCACACACAAGTCATTTCAAAAGAATGGTAGCATATGAAAAAAAAAAAATTCTTCTGGCTTATAGGTTATTCCTGAGTAACTTTCCCTTAACTGATCAAAGGACATTTGTTGCTGATCTTCACTTCACCCCAAAGAGAAACTCAAGCTCAGCTGAGATCAGCAGTTGGCTACTTGGAGGTTAGTGGAGAGCGTTCGTAGGTGAAAAGTTTTTGCTCATTCAGTATTCGACCACATCATCGTTTTCCCAATGTTTCGAACCAGGGACGATTAGCACACCTGCTTTAACTTTATTTCCAGTCCTTTCCAGAGAAAACCAGCCTGTGTGGCAGAGCACAGGGTATAGTGCCCGTAAAGGGTAAACCAGACAACTCTCTTATCAAGCGTTGTCCAATCATGGGTCATTCAATGCCATCATGGCTCACGCCAAGGAACAAGAGATGACAGTGGCTCACAGCGGTTCTGAAACCAACCCCCACCTGATGAAGAAGGCGAGAAGAAAAGAAGATAGCAAAGGAGACATGGAAATGGCTTCTGTGGGCTGAATTAATTTACACCTCTAATACGTCTTAAAGCGAGTCCCTTTTTATGCAGAGACCTTAACAATCAATGCAAAGTTCCCATATCCAGCACCGTCCACATAAATCCTGGAAGGATTAGATTGCTTATGGAATAGTAACACTAATAGACCCTGAAAGCCTCCTTTAGTAAGTAAGAATATCTATTTGGACATCCCTCTCCCCAACCAAAGTCAAGCAAGATGGTTTTCTATTTTTTTAAATACAGTGGACTAGCCAACATATCTATCAGACCAGAAACAGCATCTAGAACTTATTTATTTGCTCTGTTCCAAGTCCCAGGAATAAAAATTAACTTTCCCATAGGGATCACCTGCCCCACAAGGATCTTTACTCTATCCTTGGTTACAGAAGCTGACGATGGGAGGAGGAAAGTGGACTCACCATCTGGTTGCTGTACCAATATAGTGATGACCCCTTCAGTACCACCCAGAACTTTTTCCATTTGTTGCTTAGGAAAGTTCCTTTTTCCTTTTTCTTATACAGCCACCCTTGGCAGTCAGCATGCCCCAGGTCTTTACATGATATCCTCCTCCGACTCATCGTGAAAAAACCTGCAACGATTACAAGAAAAGGTAGGTCACATATGACCCTAATTTATGTGAAAGGGTGGTAGGTAACCGTTAATTGTTTTTATCTCCTGGGAGTTGGATTTTCTTTTTTTTTTTTTTTACCAAGATTTATGCAAAAAAAAAGTAATTTATTTGATTTTTAAATATTCATTTAGTGCTTAGAAGGCACAAGATATGACCACAGAAACAGTGAGACTAATATGCAAGTGCTAGTCAAAGAATATTATTTGACAAGAGTAAGTTAAAAAAATTAAAATCCTGAGGCTGGCAGGCACACCATCGCACTAACATAGCTTCTTTCAGCAGTAATAATAGCAGGAGTTATGCAATAGGTGGAGAAGGGTTAATGCCCACCAAAATCAGCCACTTTCCGACTCAGTACCAGGTTTTCTAAGCTCTATTGACACACCACGAGGGATTAATCCAAATGAACAGCATGCCATCATTTCTCAAAATCGATCCAAAAATAACCAAAAATTAATCTGCCGTCCACCTCCTGACATTAGCATTAAGACAGACAAAAAAGCTGATCCCAAAGAAGGCATCCAAGAGAAAAAGCACACTCACACGCACACCAAAAGGGATAAAGAAACAAAAGAGATCTAATTACCTTGAGTTTTCTTTCTCGGCTTCTGACGCAAGGGAACCTGCTGGAAATGCAGGAAGGAAAGAAAAGAGGAAATTTCTGATTGTGTTGTAACATTTGTAAAGAGAGAAGGAGGGAGGAGGTGGCAGTGTTTATGAGCAGGATGGAAGCTAAAAAAAACTCTCCAAGCAGAGCTGAGGGAAGCTATGGCTGAGGCACAAAATGTACTAATTAGAATCAATAGACATTGAGCTGAACCTGAAAAAAAAAAAAACAAACGTAACAGCATTTATCACTAATGCTTCCTGTTTCCACCCACAGGCAGCTTTCCCACTATCACTTAGGGCAGCACACCGTTTGCTGAAGTTCTTTAAAAAATAAAATATTTCCTTTTCATTTTTTGTAAGAGAAGAAAAAAAATAGATCCTGCTCTTGCAATCTCTAAATAACATTGTTTAAATAAACCTGGATGATGACCATTGCGGTCTCACCTGGAATATTACAGGTTCACCCTGGACTATTCAATTCATGGTCCTAAACCACATAGGATTACACCTCAACCACATGAATTAAACATCCCAGAACAGGAATTTTGCAGTCTCTTGAAATAACTAGCAAGCCTCCTTATCAGGAAATTTTTACTTACAGCCAAATTTAAAATGATTTCTTTGTCTTAAGTATCTGTGAATATTACTCACATTTTATGAAAGATAAATTAATTATCATCTATTTTATTATAGTTCTTCAAATACTCAAATCAGGTATAAAACAATATATATGAAATAAACATTTTTCACAATGCATTTTAAACAATTCATATAAAATCAGACAATCAGCAAAAATAGAAAAGTTAAAAAAGCTTTCATATAGCCCTCTGTGAGTATGTGTGTGTGTATGTGTAAAGGCATTTTAGATTAAAGAAGTTTCATTTTTTTCTCCACAATATCTAAGCTGAATCTAATTAGGTTTAAATGACAATTTTTTATGCTAACGAGGAGAGAATTTGAAAACATTGTACATAATTGAAAAGCAGTTCTAAAAGTTGATATGCAATCTTATTACAATATTTTGCAATGTTATCACAGAGGCAGCCAGCTACTATTCTATATATCTAATTATTGATCTAATAGCTATTATATATGGTTCTACAAATATTTAAAGAGGGAATGTCATATAGTGGAAATAGGATGGAATTTTTAAATCCAGAGGGCTGAAATCAACTCATAGCTGTCATAATTAGTAGCTGTGTTACCCAGGAAAAAGTCAATTTACCTCTTAGAACCCACTTCCTCATTTGTAAAATCAAGATATTTATAACAATTCGAATCCTATAGGTTGGAATCATACATATTTAGCAAGATTGTACATTAAAACTGTGAAAACTAAAAAACATTACTTATATAATTAGACACAACATAACATTATATGGTTATATATAAATAAATACTTTCTACCTAATAAACAAAAATTTCATAGTAATTTGTTTAGGATAAGCAGGACTAGTAGTTTCTTCAGCAGCAATGATGGGATTAAAATGCTTAAATTCTATTTTCTGGGAAATCCCAAATTGATGTTTTATTTTATGATGTTAGAATAAAATTTTGTCCCTGAAGAAATTAATCATCCTTGTGAAAAAGGTCATAAGAAAATCAGTAATCGCCCTAAGTTTTCGGCAAGTATAGACATGTCACGTTCAATAGATATGACACATGGCTACAATCTAGGCACATTAGCACAGCAGAGTCCTAGTCTTAGCTCCACTTCACAAAACATCTCCTACATTGACTCGCATCTTGATCTAAAATCCCCACCATTCCCTCTAACGGTCTCCTGGGGTCTTTTTTTTTTTTTTTTTTTTTTAATGCAATCGAGATTTGAGATCTGTAAAATTAATCAGTGCCTATAAATAAGTACCTATTTTAGCCCGAATATGTATATTATTTGAACAGCTAAAACTTACCTGAGAGTCAGGACTAAAGGCAATGAAGAGAGTAAGTAAATTTAGATAATGGGAACGATCTGAGAAAATCGGGGTCCAGGAGACCCCAAGGAGCACTAAAGACAAACTAAGAACCAGAGCAACAGGGAGAAAAGGAAATTGCTCGGAAGCATTCCTCGAGGATTCCAGCCCCAAATGAACAAGGTAAAATCACGTTACAGAAAGAGCTGAAGTCCATACGAAAAGAGCAGCTTTAAAAAGAACGAGAGAGAGAGAGAAGTCAAGAGAGGACAGAAGGCTGTGGATCCACGGGGAAGCAGCACTCACACCATCTCTCCCGACTGGGAACCAGTGAATCTCCTGCACTCATTCATCCCTTATGAACTCCCAGTGGAACTGGGGGTCTCCAGCTCCACCATCCAACCTTAGGGCTGGTTCTAGAGACAGCCCCAAATCAAGCAGCAGCCTTTGTCTCAATGTTGCCCGAGACCAGCCCTTGGGGAGTTTAGCCAGCTCTCCTCTGATAGCACTTCTCCCAAAGCAAATTATTTTAAAATCTATCTAGCTCTTCAAACCGTTTCCCCAAACCAGGAACAGACTGCATATTATAGAAATAACAAAGTACAAGGAGTTTCAGTTTCACTTGATATATATGATTTGAAACCTACGTCGGTTTACATGAGAGAATGAAAACAATCTTGAGAACTTTAGTGAGTTTGAGATACATCTTACTCCTCACAACAGGAAGTGGAACCCGCCAACTAGTCCGTTTCAAAAAAGAGCTTACATGTGGTTTTTTTCACTAGGTGAGTGAAAAAAAAAAAAAAAAAAAAAAAAAAGGCCAAGCGCCTAGTTGAGCATTTTGAGACAGTTTTTCAATAAGGAAATTATAACTCGTTCTCATAACAAATATCCAGAGCCTAGTGAGATATTTTTCTCCTACTGTTTTCTTCCTTTTGGAATATTATAGGTAAAATTGAAGAATTACTCTCAATTGTGAATTTGCCCTCAGTTCTAAAATTGGGGGAAACTTTTCTTTTAGTCATCTATTTTATTTTGATTGAAAATGAAACTTTTAAGATTGTTGAAAAATATTTATTTGGTCACTAATTGCTCAAAAATACATGTAAACATACAAAGGAACCAGTATAAAATATACAAAGGGACTTCCTTTCATGCTGAATGATGGCACTAACACTCAAGTTATAGGGTAATTATTATATTGATTTCTGATCTATATAATAATTATTAAATCTTACAGGAATGATTTACCCTTATGATATATTAAAATGTACAGAAAGATAGTGTGTCATTATATCAAACTTTACAGTGATCCTGGCCTTAGCAAAATTATACAGTGATATGCTAGTAAATGTCCCTAATTTGTAGCATTTTACCCAATATTATCGATTTCAATACTTTAACCAAGCCATAAAAATTCCTAAATATTTTAGAGCAAAGCCAATTCCAGTTGATGGAACTGTTGGAAATGTTTTCTCATAAATGCCTTTCCCCCACAGACATCTTTTTTTCCAATCCCGGAAAATGAAACTCAATTTTTTAAAAAGAATTTTAAAGTTTTTAATTATTAAAATGTTACCTGTGGTAATACACAAAAAACTGCTTAATTTTTTCCAAAGACTACCTACCTTAAATATTATTTAATAAATTAATATTTTTAATAATCTCCAGTAGTGAAAAATGGAGACAGAAAATAGACATTCTAATAATAATAGACTATAACAGAAAATAATGATGGCTAAGAAATATGTATATTTATATAATGTTTACCATGTGCCAGGCACTACTTGGAGTCTTTTCGCGAATATCAGGACTGAAGTCTCACAACATTTATGGCTTAGGTGCTATTTTTATTCCCATTTTACAGAAGAGAGAATTGAAGCAAATGGAGGTTTAGTATTTTTCCCAAAGTCACAAATGTAAATGGTAAAATGCAAATCATTATTTCAAGAATAAAACTCACAAAGTATTAGGTAAGGTATTTGCTAAGGTATTTGCTTTCATTGTTGATGTTGTATAAAGAGTAGGACGGAGACACAAGAACTAGAGTTTGAGGGGAAGGTGGATGCAATGGCACGTTCTACACAGAAGAGAAATAGAAGAAATAAAAGAAGGAAGACTAGGAAGAAGGGGAAGAAGAAAGAGGAGAGACGGGGTTGCAGGAGAGGAGCAAAAGAAGGGAGAGGAAGGCGGGAGGAGGAGGAGGTCAGCACGTAGACAGTGAAGAGCAGCGAAGTGCCAGGAAAAATCTAGGAGTTTCCTAGCTTAAACAGTTGATAAATGACAGCGCTAGTCGGAGCACGGTTTTAAATATATTTAAATTCAGTAGTAAGCATATCGAATTTGATGTGCACATGTACATCTGCATACAAGTGGAAATATTCAGTACATATAGTATTTAAGGATCTAGGAATTGGGAGAAAATCTGGACTGAAAATATAGAATGGAGAATCATCGGCGTATAGAGAGTAAGAGTCTTGAGTTTGTATAAAACTGCCCTCGTGCTTGCTTTGGCAGCTCACGTACTGAAACTGGACGAGATGCCTAGGTGTGTAGAATGACAAAGGACTGAAGTCAGAATCCAAAGGAAGGGCGGTATGTCACCCAGAAGCAGTAAAAGGGGAGACTGAGCAGAACAGCAATGGAAAAATAAAGAAAATCCCGAAAGGGGCTGTTGCGGACGCAAGGGAGTGATTTAAGAGAAAGGTGGGTCTAAACCACCAAATGCTGCCAATATAAAAGAGAAAGAAAAAGTTCATTAGAAATCCTGGCAAAAACAGTTTCATTGTCAAGTTGGGCTAGAAGACAAATTCCAGTGAGTTGGGAATGAATTGGAATTGAAGAGATAAATATAGCATTGAAGACCACTCTTTCAATAATCTTCATGTTCAAGCTCTAAAAATTAATTTCGTGAAAAATAAAGTTATCTTTGAATTTCTTATTCTATATTCTATCTTGCTTAGAATTTTTAAAATCTGTCTTGGGAATTAAAGTTTGCAGAATTGTGAGTAGAAGGACTTTGTGTTCTCTCTCTCTCTCTCTCTCTCTCCGCCCCTCTCCCTCCCAGCCTTCTTTCCTCCACTTCCCTTTCATCTATTGTGCCATTGGCTCCCTCTTCATCAACCTGGAGGTCGCCTCCACTGGGTGTGTTATCGGTCCTACGGTTATGTCCCGAGGTGATCATGGAGAACCTCACATGTTCAATCACTGATCTAGCTGGCCACTAGGTTCTGTTCCTGATTTTGAGGCCGTGTCCTATCTTCTCCCCCTCTAAGCCCTTAGGTGGCTAATTATATCACTCCAGGTTGTTTGATGACTGTTTTCTCCTTTCATCTTTAGTCCTTTCACACATGGCGGCAGGGGCCTTGGAGGCACTCATTCACCAGCATCATCAAGAAGTAGCAATCTTTACATTAATGAAGCATTTCTTAGCCTGGGACAAGAGGCAAACTACTTCCTGCCATCAGAGAGGAGCTCACTGGGCTCATTGCTTTGGCCATGCTCTGCTCGATTCATTTCTGATCCACAGAGATTATAACCATATTTTTGAGCCTAACTAGGCTGTTTGGGTTTTCTATTTTTCTCTTTGTCTGTTAGTGTTCTATTTTTGCTGCAAAGTAGAATATCACAGGACCATTATTGAATGGAAGTCAGTCATTTCTATTATAAGAATCCATCTTGAAATCACAATCCAGATGACAAGTGAGTATCTTCCCATAGTAGCCTCAAAATGCCAACAAAACATGTATCCATTTCCTCTCCTAGAACCATCAACTTTTTTCTATTCTGCAGAGATGTCCGGCATTTGAACAACTCCGTACTTTTGAATACGTTATTTTCTTCCCTCATTTTTCATCTTGTTAGTGGCTACACGCCCTTTTAGACCCAGGTCAAATGCCACCTCCACCATAAACCCTTCTCTGGCTTTAAGAGGCAATTAGCTCTTATAATAATCCTATATTCGCTCAGTGCTAATTTATTTACAGTCACTGTAGTAACTGATTCATATTATCACCCAAAGATCCTCATAGTAGGCGCCATTTCTACCTTCCTTTTCACAAATGAGGAACTTCATCTTGGTGTGGTTAAGTAACTTCCGTTCAGATGACACATAACTAGTAGCAAAGTCAAGTCTGCGACCCAGGCCAGTCAGACTCTTCAATCTATTGTTTAACCCTTATGTTATTCTACTTCTTTTGTCCTCTATCGTCCCACAATGCTTTGCTGATACCTCTGAAATGAATGTTGTCATTTATTTGTTTATACATCTGACCGGTATATACATGGTGATAACACTATTCATCCAACGGTCCAACCCAGAACCTGTGCATAATCCCAGAGAGGGCCTCTCCCCCCACTACCTCCATCCCATTCTTTTACTCAATTGCTATCTCTGTTCATATTGCTTCTTGAAGTTTATCAGATCTCTTTTATCAGCCGTGTAGTTGAATGACGATAACTCTGTTCAGATTCGATGATTGGCCCAGACGTCAAAATAGAATTGATGTCCGTGAACGTGTCATTACTTCAAAATCTAGCACGTAGCCCAATGACTAACGCAGAGGGAGCACTCAGTAAATACTTACCAAAAGATTAACTGTGTCTCATATCAATTCTTACTTCCTGTGATGATTTACTAGATGTGCCTGGCACAAGAGGAGATTTAACCATATCTGGAAAGCCATCTACCGCTTGATTACTCCGAGCTGAAAATAATTAGTAAATAACTAGTATTCAGGAGTAAATAACATTGGCATAGTTAAGCAACATAAAAGTTGTCCCAACACTTTTCTCAGTTCCAAAGCAGCACATATATAGAGGAAAGCCCCTGGAATTGACTGACACTAAATTTGAACCCACCTGGAGAGTAAACCCTTGGTATTTCCTTGAAGATAAAATGGACTTGTGCTGAGCGAATCTCTGCTTCTGTCTAAAATACTATTTTCTCAAACACCAAGGAGCTTTCTCTAGTATCCTGTTTTAACCATATCCTCTAAATACTAAAAACCTAGAACCCAAAACTAGGAATGCACAGGGTCCAGGCAGAGGGCTGAGAGAAGGGACAGAAGTTTTCCGGTGGCAGCTAACAAACTTCTTCTCAGTAATCTAGTCCCCAGACAGCTGTCATGTACTCCTCCAATTTAAGCCCTACTCAGAACAACGGATTGTTAAACATCATCCCGAGTTGGATCCGTGTGTCAGGCTCATGCACAGCAGCAGCGACACGACTATTTCGAAATAGAATTATGTTGATACAGCCTAAAACACAAGCTGCCAGAATTTCAGCTCTTTTTAATTGATCAAGAATGTGAAAAATATATTCCTCCCTTCAACCCTGAATATCGCCCACATCACTGAGACACATATCCTGGGCACAGAGAAGGAGTCAGGGTGAGGGGGGGAATCCGGGGGAGGGGGTAGGTTCCCATGGGGTTCAGAATCACGTCTGGGCTGTCCATTGTACACAGTACACATCAAGACCAGGCAATACATGTTCTGCGAGTAATGAATGCAGAACTTTCTTATGAAGAAAACACAAGTACTAGTTTGCAGTTAGACCAATTATTCCCAAGATGACAGACAGACAGCCCAGGAAAGAGCACATAACCACAGTGCCAAAAATGAATGTCCATTCGCATTCAGTGAGCTCATCCTCCTCAGCCTGAAAACTGGGCAAAGTAACCATGATTTATATGCAGAGACTTTCATTTCAGGAAAAGTGTTCACTTGACATTTTATTTTCAGGCGATATTTAACGAGGGAATTTTATTTAAAAGAGTTCTTGAGAAAACACTGTCATGAAGTCTTGATCGAAGATAATTTTGACATTTCTTCTCCACAAGAGCCATTGCTGAAAGTAAGAAACCTTAGAAGATTTAGGTAAAAAAAAAATTATGTACATGTCATATTCCCTCTGAGCCTTGTCATCTTTAAATTAAGATTGTTTTCCTTTCTTAGCTAAAACATCATTGCTAAAATCTGAGGCCAGAGAACTTTCTTAATCAAGCCTTTGGATTCATACATGCTAACTGCCATTTATTTATTCTCTTTCTTAATTAACATGTTTCATTTATGTGAAAAACTAATCATTAAACAATACTAGGCAAAACCGATTTAGCATTTAATACTTTGTTATCACCACAGTGTGATGAACGGAAAGCCTTATAAATATCAAGAACTACACAAATGGATTCTTAGAGATGTTCAGGGATTATATAAATCTAATTATTATGTTGATGATCTCCCAACAAGCTCTAATTCAGATTCTAAAGGTGATTAGGCTAATTCATTCTTTCAGGCCAAAAATGTGTTAAATTATGTGTATTCAACCATTATTACTTGGTGTCGAGGATTAGAGATTCAATGGCAAGCAAGCTCCCACACAGCTTCAAGTCAAACACAGAAGACAGAAAATAAAAAAAGGATTATGAGGTCTTCCGCATGTAAGTAAGTACTGTAATTTGCCTGTTATAGAATGGAGGAGCCAGGGAAGGCATGAGTTGGTAAAAACAAAGACCTGGAAGATAAAGACCTGAACATTAGAGACCCTGATATGGCATGCAGGTGCGACCCAGCAGGTAAGATCAACCATGGCCTTTGAGGAGATAATGATATCCAGATTACCGAGTAGCATTCATTCAGGGCCTTGTAAGTTATGTTTGAATGTGTAAAGTTTATCTGAAAGCCAATCAGAGGCCTTTGAACAGATATCAGCAGGTAAGTGGCATAATCAGATCTGCATTTAGAAAAATTCACTCTGGCTGCTGTGTGGTAAGTAGATTGGAAGGAGGAGGGAGCAGAGGCTAAAAGCCCAGGGGGCATAAGAAAGGGTGAGCTTGTGTCTGTGAAGACTGAGAAACAGGAGGTAAAACCAAGAGAACTTGGTGAGTTAATACCTTTGATTCTATGTGCAATTTTAGCTTTGCAAATTCTGTTTGCCTTCAGAGGAAAGAAAAGAATAGTATCAAATAGCAAACAACTCAGCTTAACAAAAAAGAACAACACTAGTCTACTACTACGCACATAAGAAAATTTCAAATGCTCAGAATCTAGTTTCTTGAGCAATTTTATTAGCACCATATGCATTACCAACCTCAACAATAACTATCAGATCTGAATTAACAAGAGAGCCTTAAAAGTATTGCCCTTCCCCCGCCAGATGATGAGCACCTCATCTTTGAACCCCAGCACCAAGCAGTGCTCAGCACATATAGCTCAATAAATGTTACTTTAGTGGAAATGAAGAATAATTCGGGATGTGATTAGGTCAAATGTGTCGAGCCTACTGAAACTACCTAGCATAAAAATAGGTCTCTTGTGCTACATTTTACTGAGAGAACAAATGACAGCAGAAAATTGAACTAATTTTCTGAATGGAAAGATAAAGTAGGGTAACCACTGAAAAGCAGCTGGAAGAAATGCTTAAGAGACATTACGCAACACTGCCCAGACTCATGTCTGTGAGACAAAAATAACAGTAAGTGAGAACCACCCATAAGGAGCCAGAGTTCCCACCAACAAGAACAGAATCCGCTTGTGCCCAGGTCCAAGGGGAAGCGGGTTACTTGTTACAGTGGTAATGGCTCTGGGCTGGGATTACATGGATGATATGTTCATCCTTAGGTCATCACACCTGCAATCTTTGTTTCAATACCCAGCATCATGCTTTTTTTTTCCAGATGTAGGGATTTTAACTTGTTTCAAGTCACAATTATATCTCCAGTTCCTACCTAGTATAATGACTGATACGTGTTAGGGTCAGGAGAGGTAATCAGTGAACACTAAATGAATGTCTGAATGAATGAATGAATGAGTGAATGAATTTATTAATTTTAAATGTTTAGGTACTCTCTTATTATTTCAATCTCGATTTCTTCTTAAGCATATCAGTTGGAAGACTACATCTTTTAGGTGGAAAAAAAGAAGCAATGTAAGAATTAAACACTGTATTACATTTCTCAAGGATCCAATAATCTTAACTCTTTCTTTTCATTTCTTTTTTTTTATATAACACAAACATATGTACTTATAATCACAAGGATTTTTCTTGTTAAAATTTTTTATAAAGCTTTGTATGCTCTGAACTTTAGTCATACTGACTTTGTTTTTACAGATCTGTAATATCCATTTGCTTTTGCCCTTGACTGTAGGAGTTTCCTTTAACATCCTGTACATATGTTTTTATATCTAATTTTAGCAAAAAAAAAAAAAAAAGTCTCCCATTGCAGCCACATTTATTCTCTTAGTTGTTCTTCTTTATCTTCACTGTGATTATTCACATTTCTATTATCAAACAACCCCTACCCATTCGTGTCCAAGGGATCATACTTCCTTTTCTTCAAGTTTTAGATGACAAATTTCATAGGGTACGTAACTGACTATAATTTATGTTTTCATTTTTAGGTTTCTGCAGTCTTGTCTCCCAAAGTTTCCATGATTTTTCATCGCTAGCAAGCTATCCTTCTTCATTTAAAATTAGCATCAGAATTCAAGCGTTCTCATTGCCTTCTCTATTTCTGGAATACTAAATTGTTAAAGTAAGCAGAGAATTTACCATCTGCCCTGCTTTTTAGTAAGGTGTCCCTTCCGGGAGCTGTCTAGTTCACTCAATCTCCCCATCACTATTACTACAATCTTCCTTGACATTCATGTTCTAATTTGCATCGAGAAAGCATTGTCCATGCTACCTGTATGACAGGAAATCTATACTATATGCTCTCAACACCTTACTTTTGATTCTGCTTTGGGCTCTACTCCAAAACTCTAGCCTATGTATCCACCATGTGGTCATTAGCTTTGCCAGAAGATGAGCATCATATAATCTCACACTACCCCACTACCCTTTCTATTAAAAATGTCATGTTGCTTATATCAACATCTCGTTTCCATTTATAAGTTTCCTCCTCTAATCGAGATAATATACTTGCTCAGTTGACTTAACTTAATGTAGGAAAATTTATGGTTATAAAATTATTTTAAAAAGAACCTACAATTTCATTGTCATAATTAACAAAATTTGCTACCACAGAGATTGCATGAAAGGCTTTACTAGTACCATAGTTAACTTAAGATACACAAATAATTCATGTACAGTACATTAAAATCAGGATTATGTTTCTTGATATTTAAAAACAAATAGCTAGGAGTCTTAAAAAATGATCGGTGATCATAAGAAAACCTTAAAAATTAACAAAGGATCATTTAATTCTGTTGTAGCTAATCAAATGGAGGACATAAGTAGCTAGCCAAACTTAAAACCAACTTGTCTAGCTTCTTATGCATTCATCAAACTAACAATTAAGTTCAGAGCGTTCCAGAGGGTACTTACAAGAACATTGCCATCTGTAGCCATGTATGTTATCAAATTGGTAGAAATGAAAGCTAGAAGAGAAAAAAAAAGGCTTCAGTTAAACATGGGATTAAAATGTTCATAAACACATACATCTCTTTGACCCAAATGTTAGGGAGAAGCATTTCTATTTCTCAATTAATAAAAGCAATGCATTAAATGACCTTTTAATGCAGAACTCAGCAAGCCAACTATTTAAAATTGATTTCAAAAAAATAAGCCAGAATTTCATTGATGCATTAGTCAGTATTCTTTCAAGTCTAAAGACATGTACACTACTTGTGTATGTATTATTGTATTATACATAAACATAATCTTTGAAAAGTAAAAATATTTTTCTCTTCATGATGAATGATGCAATGTGATGTGTGGAACTTTTGGATCCATCGCTATTATTCTGACAATATTAACTAAACAATTCCTCTGCCTCGGAAGTCCCAACTTTAAGATGAAGATGAATCTCCTTTGATGTATTACACTTTGTAGTGGATTACCTGAAAAACAAGACACTTTGTGGTTTCAAGAAAAGCAGATGAAAACAAAAAGAAAAGAATGGCATCTTTTCAGACTTTAACAGACAAGAAACTTGTTAGACATCCACCAGCCACTGAAACTATCCTCGAAGCACAGAGCCTTTCAGTCTCTTCCCAGTGATACCACAAATACAGACCCATACTGCATGTGACTTTATTTCATATACCAGTGGTTCCCCACTTTTGAAGAATGGATACCCCTTTTTAATGTCAAAGATGTCATATTTATATTATATAGATATGAATAAAACATTTGATCGTAAAATAGCAAAAAGAAAAGCACACTTAAAAGATTGATAATTTACTTAATTACTTACTATTGAAAAAATACACTGAAACTTAATTAAGAAATCAAATCACAAGCTGGTAAAAATATCTACATATACATTTAATATATATGATTCATTATATAAAGAGTTCTTACACATCAATAGAAAATAATAAACAAACTAATAGACTGACTAAAGAAAAATTCCAAAAGTAAAAATACACATGGCTAATGTTTAACTTTGGTAGTAATACAAAAAGCACAAAATAAAACAACAACATGATTCCATTTTTAGTTTTTTAACATTGACACACACACAAAAATATATTTATTCCTTAATCAAGCATTTATTAAAGGTCGGCTATATACCCTTTCAATACGATATAAAGCATCATTGTGTAATCTTTCCTGACTCTACCCTGATCACTAATTGGCTCCTCCCCTATAACAATATGACAGCTAAGTTTATTGCATTTATTAAGCAGTTACCATGTTCCTGGAAAATTGATTTTCATGTATCATGCCATATCATTGTTGGAGCCACCTTATGAATGATCTATTACTAGTCCCATGTCTTAGATGAGACAAATCAGGCAATTTAGAGAAGGAAGTTAGTAAATGGATATTTCTGAATTTAAATCCAAATTCCAGTGCTTGCTTTCTTAACCATCACAATACCATTCTGGCTCCCTCATAGGATGCTGTTCATAACTAATTCCTCGGTATCTGTGGTATTGTACCATGATGCTGTGGACAAATCTCTGTGGTTAGATAATGAAAATGTCAGAGGTAAAGGCCAAGATCTAGTCTTCTTCTTGCCCCAGGGCTGAGCCCATAAAGGCCACAGCTTAGACAAGAGTTGGTAAAACAATATTTTAAACTAATAGATTACAGCTTCAGGCAACATTATTATTTCAGTAGAATTCTGAAGCCCTTTACTAAGCCAGCTTTTTACTAGTAAAACAAGCATAGAATTCACAAAAGACAAAGGAAAAAGTTACCTTTAATTCTTCCCCTTGGCATTACATTTATTGACAATTCACTGCTTTGGTCATTGATATCAAGCCTTCTTAGGATCTGGAAGAATATTTCTTTAGTACATATTGTGCCTCTTTACTTCCTATCTCTTCAGTGTGTTCACGCTGTCTATGCCCATTGATACAACCTTAGTTCAAGGCACCAGTAGTACCTCCCTCTTAGACCACTGCGGAAACATCCAGCTGCTGTCTCAGCTTCTGTTTTTGCCCAGAGCGAAGTTTTTTCAATGCACATGTGATCACTCATCTCTTCTTAAATCTCTACAATGACCATTGAGCCTTGAGATAAAAACCAAAATCATGAACATCTCCTACAAGGAAGGCTTTGTATATCTGGCCTCAGTCTCCTCTCCAGCCCCATGTTGGATCATTTCTATGTCTCTTTCTTTCATCTCCCTGACTCACTGGCTTTTTCAAATTTCTTAAACATGTTTCTACCAATTTCAGTACCTCTGTGAATGTACTTCTTCAATAGCCCTCATCCAAGATGGCTTTTAGCCCTTAGACCAAATGTCATTTAGTCAAGAAAGCTCTCTCTGATCTATGTGAGATCAATCTCATTTAATGTGCTCTGATAGCACCTTATCTTTTCTTCATCGAAGTTTCCATAATTTTATCAAATTATTATTTTTACAATTGATCTTTTAACATCTGGCTCCTCGCTATAGCATGAGTTACCGAGGGTAGGCATTTGTCTTATGTTCTTCACTTGTTTATTGCTGCATGTCCAGTCTTTATACACAGGGTGACTCAATAAATATATATCTAGTAATTCAGCTAATAATACAAACAATAAAAGCACTAAGCCATAGATGAATTTCCATAAAGAAAACCAATGAATTCCAATTATTTTTGTTCCGGGGAAAATGTTGTCATGAATATCCCATTAGAAATCTCCTTCCCAATATGCAGGATATGGAAATAAAATTGTGTTGATGTCGTGTTTCCCTCAGTCAAAGAGCAAAAGGGGAAAAAATACCATGCAATCGGTGGTGCAGGGCAGGGAGGAGTAAGTGAGGGGACCTGGGGGCAGGTGTATCTTCATAGGAGCTATACGTGAGTGTTTGCTTAATGATTTTGGAGTTTCAGTACTTATTTCTTGAAGTAGTTGACATATATGAAATCTAAAATGTCACCAAAATCATCCAAAGATAATTAGTTGCATAAGAAACATCAAACCAATTTAAGCTCAACTGTTGTTTGTCCTCTTCCATACAAAGCATGTACCCATAATTCAGAAGGATTAGAAACTGAAATAGCAAATACATTTTCTTATCATTTAGGCAATGAGAACCAACTCAGCTAATCATGTTACAGGGCAGATGGTATCTATATATTGATAAACTAAATATGTACTCCAAGATTTTGATTCAAATATTTATAAAGCATGCAATAAAAGCAGTTTATGAAAAATAATAATGATGCTGGAAAAGATGTTTTGAAAGTAATAATTTCCCCATAGTTTCAACTGGTTCTGAGAATAAGCCAGGTGACTTTAAGTGAAAGAGTTAAAAGAAATAGTAGTTATTTGATATGTTTTGATAAAATTTTTTGCATAATTCCCAGGAATTAAAAATGTATAAGAGCCTAATGATAGGGTAACAAAAAGAAGTTTTGTTAATCAAGAGGTTTCCAATTTTTTGATTTTAGCAAAATTAAAGAAAACTCTATTTTAATTGTCTGTTAATCATTAAAAGTAGTTGTTGTGGTTGATCACCATGTGGTACTTGGTAAATATTTGGAAGGAGTTTAAAAAGTGTTCTATTCTCATTTATTTATTTATATGAAAAAGTTTTAAGTGATTACATACATAAAAATCAAGAATAAGATTAAAATTATTTCTGAACTCTCATTCTAGCAATAAACAATATCCATGTACATGTCACATAAGAAAGTCTCATCTATCTCATTAAGTAATGCAATATTGCAAAACAATATTTATCTCTTGTATTAATCATCATTGTCAAAATGTGTAACTTTTATTCATGTTGTTTGTTAAATTATGTATCAATAGTAATTGTAATGATAACTTATTCAAAATAAAATATTTTATGGCATAAATAATTATGTCACCCCAAATTTTTAAAAATTAATTTCAATTTAAATATGTATTTTTTGTGAAATGCATTATAATCAATAAAATATTTTTAAGCATAAAAATATTATACAATTGGATAAAAACCAATGAGATAGTAAAATAGAAATTCTCCATTTTTAAAAAAACTTCAAATATTACTTTTTTAAAAAAAATAATGGGATATGTTATTAATACAATGTTTTATTGTCTATATTTCAAGAGAGGTATAACCATTTTTACTACCAAGATTTATAACATGCCAGAAAATACATCTTTCACAATGATTTAAACATATGATATAAACCCTAGGTGACAATTTAAAGTATAAGGAGGGTTTCCAAACCCCACACAACCAAAAAGAAATATTTTTAAACTACTGCATGCACAGATCTGTCAAACAGATTTCATTTTGTCACTTGTTAAATGTGGAAATTTGTTTAAAAAATCATTTCTCTGAATTGCAGATGCCCGCCTCCTCTGTTAAACAGAAATAATAACAACCAGCTCATAGGGCTTTTGTGAGAATTAAATGAACTATCATATGGGGAATGTGCAGGGCACTGTGCACGTTCGATGAGTGGGAACAATTACCTAGAATGGGAACAATTACTTAGAAATAGGTTTCTTATAGAAAACTGTTCTTCCTAATGGAATTAGCACACAACTGGAGGGTTTGAGCAAATGCAACAACAGGTTTCATCAAATAGAATCGCTTTCACACTTTGAGGTTGATTAAGCTCCCCGATCTATTCTCCCAGAGACAGTTCTGGTGCCTCGTTTCAGAGTTTAAGGAAATCGTTTTCTCAGTCAAATTGGACACAGTTATCTTTAAAGAATAGTTTCTTAACACGATGCACCATGAGACTTAGCCAAAACAATGAGGTCATTAATTTTAAGTTGTGAAATGATATAAAATGTATTCCTGATAAACTCTGTCATTGAGAAGTGGATAACACTTTTCATTATCAAATGAATAATAAAGTTAATTGCAAAAAAGAGATTTTCTTTAACATAAAGATATTTTCCTTAACATATACTGGTTGTTACAGACTAAATGTTTGTGTCCTTCACAAAATTTATATGTTGAATCTAACCCCCAATGTGATGGTGTTAGGTGGCTGGGCTTTAGGGAAGCAATTTGGTCAAGGTTGGAGGCCTCATAAATGGGATTAGTGCCCTCCTAAGACGACGCCAGAGAGCTCACTCACTCTCTTTCCTCCATGTGAGGATACAAGGAAAGATCAACAGTCCACAACCCAAAAGAGGGCCCTCGCTACAACCTGACAATGCTAGCACCTTGACCTTGGACTTCTAGCCTCCAGAACTGTGAGAAATAAATTCTTGTTGTTGATGAGCCACCTACTTTATGGTATTTTGTTAGCATCCCAAACTAAGATGCCGGCAAAGAATCATTCTGTTTTGTTCTAGGCACAAACAAAATACAAATTTGTTCTCCCAATTATCTTAGTATCTGTTTGGTAAGTTAGTTAAGTCAGAAATATGGACTCTGATTCTATGTCATTTTAAAACCAGAAAATAAACCAAGAATATTAATATGAAACAAATGCTCTATTTGATTAAGAAGGTCGATACTAGTATAATTGTCTTTTATGAACTAAAACAAACTCACTACAGGGAGTTATAGGTTCAACTGATGCAAAAGTAACTGTCTTGATTATTCTCCAATAGACATTATAATCTCTGCGCTGATGCAGCAAAATAAGCATAATGCCTAATGTTTTAACTTTAGGTCTTTTTTTAATAAGACGATTTATTGTGATTTAGAGATAATTTTTCCAGTTGAAATAAGCTATAGGCTAGATTTATTCTCTTTCTCACAGAGCCTTACATGAAAAAACATAACTCTGAACAAAAAATTTTAAAACCTACAGGTTAATTCGTAACACACTTATCCTTTAAAATTATAATGCTAGCATTTGACAAGACATCCTTAGAGCAAAAACACGGATTTCTAGAAAGTCCATGAACACTGACAAACAATGTGAATTATTCTTAATGCAGAAACTAGAGCTAAAGAGGAAATGGAAAACGCTGGTCATTCTTGAGGCAGACGTTTCAGTCACCAAAAAGCATGTAATACATGTGGCAACAAACTGTACGCTTAACTAGCAATGAAAACTGTAAGCAAGCATCTTCTGTTAAATGATAGTCTACCGTGTAATGCCATGGGAAGCAGGAAAGAAAATTCATCTTTGCTCATAAAGAAAAATAAAGGACATGAAATAATCCATTAGTTTTGCCAATCAGCAGATTTCTCTTGTCAAGGCAGGGCAGGAGAGAAGCAAGCAAAAGGCAAGGTGACCTGATGACCATATCCACAGTGACATAAGGAGAGGAGCGGTCCAGGATTGTTATTTCACCTATGAAATTTATGAAAGGAAAAATGGCTTTATGCAAACTATTTGAAAATTTTTTCTTTTTAATTTGAGCTCTATTGTCACGCTGATTCAAGTTCATTCCCTATTGCTTTAAAATATGCTCATTCTTTCTTTTTCATTTATATCCCCTTATTTTATCAACTTGTCCACTCGTTTCACTGCATTCTTTTCTGCTGTTTCTCCACACTGATGAACTGACAGATGGCTCTAAGAGCCACCGCTTTTTTTAAAACAGAAACTATGGTGATCAAAATTATTTTCAACACTACTAAACACTGTGATACATCAGCTGAGGAGATCGGCAGGCCTCCTCCTTAATTTTCTTTCTTGCAATTCCACGTAAGCTGTCGGTCCTAACAAGCAAAGCTCAGACATAAAACTCCAAACATCGTAGGGGCTGGGGGAACCTTCTTTCAGCCAATAATCCCAATCTCTGCTCCCAAAACATTTTATCAGAGTAACAAGCAGGTGGCAAACTGCAAGAGATCTCAAACAATTTCCCTTTTTATCCACCCAGAAGACCCTGCACTGAACACAAATGGTTGCTGGCCATGCCCGTCTGGGAGGCATGAAGCTCTCTTGCATCTCTGAACTGGAGAGATCTCCTGCCCTTCTAAAGAATTCCAGAACCTGAAATTCAAAGACTATGGTTCACACACCTACATGCACAGCACGCCCTTCAGCAAGCAAGCCCTGCGGATTCCTCTCCCGGGCCACAGCGTGGCCCCGCATATGTGCATTCTGTGCAGTTGCCCCCAACCAAGGCATTCTCTCCTCACCAGACCTTGGGGTCGACCAGCTGCCCGAGGAGCACCGGCCCCTACACAGTTGATTCTGTTCCTATGGCTGTCTTAAATTCCACAATGCCAGCCCCCTGAGTGATTGGTTCCACCATCCCTCCAGAAGCAGGCTAATACTCTGGCTTTTGGGTATTCAAATTATTACATAGATCAGGATCCAGCAAAACATACTTGCACACACGCGAAGCGTGCGCGTGCACGCATGCACACACACACACACACACACACACACACACAAGCAGTATCTTTGTGCACCAGTGCAGGTGAAACCTGCATGCCTTGTGCACCTGCCTCCTCTCCAAGCCCAGTGAAAGAACCAAGAAACTTCTAGGAGCCAGTCATGCTATGATCCAAACTAGCTCCATGCTTAGGGATGATTTAAGGGATTTGTGATCAGAACACAAAGAGCCTTCTCGAAGGTTAGTACTAGCCCCAGGAAGCTACATCATGTCACTTCCAGGCCAGTGACGAGGTCACAGGGAGCATTGGTAGCCCCTGGCAAAGCATCCATTATAAGGTTCACAACACTCTGTCTCACGAGTACACCCTGGCTCCCTACACTGGCAGCCGCTATGTGACACCTGATTGCTAAGTTCTCTTCACTCTAGCCTGTGGGGATGAGAGCAGATGCAGTGCTCTACACTGAGCCAGACAAGAACAGCAAATTCAGATGGCCCTTACCTTGCTTAAGTTCACATCCCTAAATTTCACCACATGAATAATAATCGTACTTTCTGCTTATGAAAGCCGGACCGTGTATGCACCATTCTGAGGCAGCCAACCACTTTAACTCAGCTTTGCCAAACAATCTCCCACCAAGCTCACTTTCCACCAAAGCAAACAGGCATTCCCCAGGTAGTAGTGACCTCTGCCACAGGACCATTGCTGGCTGGAAGGAAGCCAGGAAAAAAAAAAAAAAAACTATTATGAAAGCTGACTCCTGTTTGCACCCACTGCTCTGGGGTTGGAGCTAAAATTCCTCTTTTGTCTGGTTAGCTCTTTCCTTGGGACATAACACTAATAGGCCTTACAATTTTGCAAAGGTAGTGAGTGCCTCAGGCCTATTCAGACAGGAGAGGTAGAGACCAAAAGGAGCTGACCTGCTGTGCGTAAATGGGAAGAGCTGCCTTTATCAAGAATAGGGTGACTTCTCTGGGGGCTCTTATAATGATATTTGGCAGAACTTTGAATTTTTGCAAACTGTTTTCAGTCTTCACATTAACTCTAAAGCAACATTACCTATAGTTTTACAAATAAAGAAGCTTATATGCAAAGCAGATAAACTAACTACTCTCCACAGCAAACAAGTCGTAAAGTCAAAGTGTGAATTCAGGTTTTCAAACTCCAAGCTCAGGGCCCTGTGTGCATGAGCAGAGTTGTCTCTTATAATAACCTTTGCCTTTTCAACTTCTCCTGAGCAGCACACTTAGTTTTTCTACAAACAGTAAATCCCATTACATTCTTATGAAATGAAGGAATCCAATAATTGTGGTAGACGCTCCAGGCCAGGTGTATAGTAGGCACATAATAGATATGTCGACTTGTATTGAAACAGCCTCAGCATTAACACAAGCTAGAGTGAGTAAACTACTACCAAATGTCGACAATTCAAAGGCGCCATCTGTGACTGGCAGTAATCGATACCTTGTACTGCAGACCAGAAGCCATGGGATGATTTTGAAGAGTCTGAGCACCAAGGCATAGATCTCCTAGAAGAGACACTGGAGAGCCAAATCCAGCTTGTTTTGGGACTGAACATCCTTGTTGAGGCCTCATCCAGAAACAATGTGGGGCCAACTTCCTGGTTGGAACCCTCGATGGGCAGGCGGTTGAATCTAAGGCTTCTGTCAGTGTTAGCCCGCTAACAATCCTGGTGCAAGTACCTAAATTTTGTGTCAACTGACAATTCTGGGTTAATGTCTCCAAAATTTCTAAAGTCAAAGTGAGAAATATAGCCAAGACATATCTATTTATTCTTTAGGAAGAACTCATAAGTTAGAGCCATTTCTTAAGTACCCCAAAATTGAGACATTTGTTGACACAATCCATGTAAACTACTGTCTTCAGGAATCTCTCTCTCTGGAATCATAACATGTAAGCAAAGAGACACCTGGTGGACAAAAATGTAAATACACTATTTAGCTTGAGGCTGAAGACAACATCCTTCTGACTCCCTAGTTTAGCATTCTTTTGATTTCAATAGAGCATATTTTTAACTACTAGAATGATAAACTCAGAAATCTAAGTATTTTAAAATAATATTTTGTATTTATTTCTAAAAAAAATTTTTGCTCTTTTTTAATTAGACGATCTTACTGCATGAAGTCCTGAGAAGTAATACAAAAATTGCTGAGTACATCACAATTGGCCAGCCGCTTCAGGTCACCTTTCTCTGAACACGTGTGTGCTTATTTTTTCTGTTGTTGTTTCCATCCCATTATAGACTTCGTGTGTGAGATTTTCCATTTGTCTTTGGGTTATTTTATTCTTGCTTTTAATTAAGTGGAGGCAAAGACCTTTTTTTTTTCCAGCCAGCTTCCTGTGGTCTGCCCAACTTCCTGCAGCCAACCCACTCTCTTCATTTCATCCTTTCCTACTCACACCTCACCTACACACTGTGCTATGCCTACCTACTCACATTCAGCTCATCTATGCACCTGCTCCCCTCCCACTGCCCTAGATAACTTCATCTAACCTCAAAAGTCAATCTTCACAAAAATAAGGAATCACCTATTTTTTTATACTCCATACTAGAGGAATTTGGTTATGTTTATATTACAAATTGTTTTTTAATTAAATGGATGTGTTTAATTGCGATGTATATGACCTCATGAAATTTTAGCTGAGAAAGAGGAACGCTTGTACCAAGAGAAGTCAGATGACACTTACAAAGTCCATTCACTCTGAGGCTGTCATGCTGTAAAAGCCAAGCCATGTGGACAACCCCAGGAGAATGAAGTGTGTGAAGAAGTCAAGGAACACCAAGGCTCCAACTTGAGGATGTACAAGTGATCCTGGAAGTAAATGCTCCTGTTTCAACCACTCCAGCTGAAATCACATGGGTCAAAGGTGAACTGCCAAGTCAAGCCCTTCCCAAATTCCTCTTGGGAGCCAAACAAAGAAGTCCTGACTCTGCATTTTCAGGAAGTAAGGTGGTTCTTACTTCTATCACACGTTCATTGGTGAAATGTTGAACCTTTTCTTTTGATATTAGGAATAAACCAAAGGTGCTTATCATAAACTAGTAATGCTTATTATAATGACATTATATCAGAAGTGCTTATTAAAAACTAGTAAGAATTATAATGATTAAAAGATAAAGACTTAATATTTTCAGATGATATGATTTTACATGTAGAAAACAATCTATACATGAATTATTAAAACTAAAAACTCGACATAGAAAGGTTGCTAGATGCAAGGTCAAGAGGTAAAAATCAATGTTTCTATATACTAGCAACGAATAGCATGAAAATAGAAATTTTAAGAAGAGACATATAGAGCAACATCATAAAATTCCAAATACATTGGAATGAATCCAATGAAAGATGTGCAATATTTATATAAAGAAATATATAAACCATTATTGAAAGAAATTAAAAGAGCTAAATAAATGGAAGGATATAGTGTTCACTAAAAGAACTAGACTACAAAGATGACTGACAAGTGCTTTTTCTTTGCTGTTAATTTTATCATCCTATGATCATAAGGATATTATCCTACCTTTTCTTCTAGAACTTTCAGGGTATTTTAGCCTTTCATATTACATCTATAATCTACTTGTAGTTAACTTTTTATTATAACTTCAAATAAGAGTCAAGTTTCATTTTTTAAATTAATAACCAATTGTCTCAGTACCATTTATAGAAAATAGTCATTTCCCATTAGCTCTAACCGTAAATGGAAAGCTTGATTAGTTAGAACACACTAAAATTAAGAATTTCTATTCACTAAAAGACAATAATAGGGATTGTAAAAGCAAGCAAATGAATGAGAAAAGATACGTGCAATACATATAACCTATGTAAGGCTACATACCAGAATGTATAAAGAACTATAAATTGATAAGATACGGGCAGAAAATCCAAGAGAAAAATGACAAAAGACTAACGAGCCATTTCACGAAGGAGAATATCAATCAGCCAACATACATATGAAAAGGTGCTTGACCTCATTAACCATGAGGGACATGCAAGGCAACTGCAAATAAATACCATTAAACACCCACCAGAATTGTCAAATTTAAAGGCTGACAATACCAAGGAAAACTCTCAAACTCTTCTGGTGAGAGTGTAAATTAGGGCAGTCATTTTGGAAATCTGGCAATATCTGCTAAGGCTGTGGTAACAATTTTAATATCTGAAAATATAATATTCATGGTAGATTTATATATAGTGTATATAAAATAATAAAGCTATTATAGATTAATAACAAAAAATAAAGCCAGAAAATATACCTTTCATAAACATATAAATATATTGCCTCAAAATATATCAAGCAACGATACCTCACAAAACTGGAAAGAGAAATAAATAACTCAGCAATTATAGTTGAAGATTATAGCACACATCTCTCAGAAATCAGTAGCTTAAGCAGACGATAAGTGAACAGAAAGAAGGATGACTCAAATGGCACAAATCTGTGAATTCTGATACACAGAAGTCTATACTTAGGAAACAGACTGCACACTTATATCCAGCACACATGGTATAGTGTCAAAAACTAACAAAGCAGTATACGAAGGGAAGTTTGATGAATTTCATAAAATCAACTTAATACAGATTATGTTTTCTTGCTATAATGCATTAATTATAGAAATTAATAATAAAAATGTAGTCTATATGTCTGAAATAAATCTCACTACCGAAAACAATTAGATTAAGTATAGCTTGTTTTCTAGTGTAATATCTCATGAATTGATTCTGCAATCAATCCTCACTGTATTTGGACTTACATTTAATTTCAATTGATAGTTTTATTGAAAAGAGAAAGAAATAATAAAATACCATTGATAATACAAATAAAGGCTATAGATATATAGACGTATGAGAGGCATTTTTCCAAATCTTTTTCTATGGTTGATTATATCTATACCCTCAAGAGTTTCTTCTAAGTAAACCTTCTTTTATTTATTCCTACCTACAGTTAGCAATTTAAAAATGTGAAATTAATTTTAAAAGATTAAAATAACTTACCTACAGAGAAAAACCTGATAATTGTAAGGAATTATAAAAGTGACTGATTTAGGAAAGAAAGTTGTTTTGTAGAGATGCCTAATGCAGGAATTTCCAGGAAAATTCATCAGAGAAGACATCAGGCAGTTTTCCTCTCCTTTCTCAGCCTCCAGGGAGACCTTTGGCCATAGGACTAGTTTGGTCAATGGGCTCTGGGTGAAGGTGATGTGCAAAATTTTCAGTCTGGAGAAGAGTTTTAGCATTCCACACTCTCTTCCCCTGTCATGGCGGACCCAGAAGCCACCTTTTGCCATGGAGGCATCACAAGGTGGTGACTCTTCAGTCAGCTTGCACTCCTGAGTGATTATATGGAGCAGACAAGCCTTCCCCTTCTCATGTCAACCAGCATTGGACTATAGTGTGAATAAGAAATAAAAGCTCATTGTGTTAGGCCACTTAGATGTTAGAGTTAATTTGCTGCCACAGCATAGCTGGCCTAGACTGACAAGAGCTCCTTGTGCCTCGCTGATCATGAACAAAAGTCTTTTCTAAAATTTTTTTTTAAAGTTGTGTTTAAATGTTTGTTGTATAAAGTAAACTGATATATACACAAGGTAGTTAGTCCCTTTTTTGGAACTCTGTAGTTGGATGGTAATTTTATTAGGAAAGATGTTGTTTTTACTGAGTTTAATAAACTAAGAGAAAATGAGATATCTGTCAACAAGAAAACTTTTGCTCCTAGAGTAAGCTTATTCCTCCTCCCTTCTCACGCTGTCTATAAACAACAAATGCAGAAACTTTCCTGGAAAAGTACTCCCAAAATTTGTGGAAATAACCTCAAAATAATTTGAGATTTTCAGCCTAACACCTATCAGCTGTGGATTCTGACCTTAGAAAACTATATTTATATTTTTGAACCAAAATTTAAGAAAGCACAAATATTATTAACCAGAAAAAAATAATAGCGCAAATGTTAACCTGCCCTCTTGAAAATTTGAAAAGCTTTCAGATTCTGTCTCAGAGAATTCTAAATAAGTATTTCTTCAGCTAGCCAATCTCTCTGTGTAATCCTTTGGTATACTTTATGCAAAAAAATAAAAAAATTATGAGCCTTCAAGAAGAAAACATATGTGATCATTTATTCCTTCTCTGCCAGCATACAGGATTTCAACATAGGGCTTATTTTAAAACGAGCCAAGAAATCCTTGGAGTTCAAGTTGTTTTTCCATCAGAGGTATGAGACTTGGCCCCACCTGTTTCCGTTCTGGAAAAAGTCCAGGGGCACTCTGCATCACCTGGTGACATAAATTAACATTAAGTAGGTCTTATAACATAACTCCCATAGGCACAGCAAGAAAAAAAGAATAGGAAAAATATAACCTTGTTTTCAAAATGTATTCACATGAAACTTCACAATATTCACTGCCCGGTAGGAATATGTCAAAATAATTAGACAAGCATTCTGTACTTTGGAATTCCGTAAGATTATTGGTGAAAATGAAATCAGGTACAGCTACTGTAAAAAACAGTATGGTAGTTCCACAAAAAAATAAAAGTAGAATTCCCATATGATCTATCAATTTCACTTGTGGGTATAAACCCAACAGTATTGAAAGCAGAGTCTCATATAGATATTTGTACCTCCATGTTCATGGCAGCATTATTCACAATAGCTAAGACGTGAAAGCAACCCAAGTTGTCAGTCGATGGGTGAATGGAGAGGCAAAATGCAGCACATACACACAACAGAATATTATTCAGCTTTAAGAAAGAAGGAAAGTCTACAATATGTTATAACATCGATGAACCTTAAGGACATTGTGCTAAATGAAATAAATCAGTCACAAAAAGACAAACTTATAATCCCACTTACACGAAGTACATCAAATAGTCAAAATCATAAAGGCAGGAAGTATAATGGTGGTTTCCAGGGGCTGTGGGGAGGGATAGATGGAGACTTATTGTTTAATGGGTATAAAATTTCAGTTTTCTGGGATGGAAAATTATGGGATGGATGGGGCTGATGGTTGCATAACAACACAAATGTACTCAGTGCCACTGGCTGTACACTTTAAAAAGTGCAGATTGTAAATCGTAAAAATTTTTTTAAAGTGTAAAAGAAAAAACTCTGCAGAATTCAAAATAATCATGGAGCCAGAAATTTAGGCACGCATGAATGAGAACTAAATATATACTGTTGACTCCCACTACCTGTACATAGGCTGAAAACGATGCTTCTCTCAGAGCGACTATGTAGGCGGTGGCCTTTTACTATCGCTTAATGACAATGGTAAAGACGGAAAGTATCAATATGCTTTTGCATTAAGTTGGAGAACATTTGGTGGTCCTATTAGCTAGTTCTAGACTTTCTCTTAGGTAAACATGTAGCTTTGCTTTAATAATGCCATAACCAGCCCTTTAGTGAGATCCAGAGTGTTTGCATGTCTGCAGAAAGGCCTGCATGGGGAAATGAGAGGAAGATGGGAGATAGAGCCCTGAACATGGAGGAAAGCGGGGTGACAGACCTGACACCGACGATGTCAGTACAGGTAGAAAGCAGTGAAGAGTCAAGTTTTGCCTTCACGTTGGCTTCGGGTGGAACCAAGCCAATACGAAGGAGATCTGAAGAAAGAAGTTCTTGGGAATTTGTACAAATCATTTCCAGGTGCAACCCATTCTTAAAGGCCATAAATTAGGAGGATTAGTGCCAAGTGCATAAAATCTCCCAGATACACAGATGCATCCGCTGATGACAGTAGCATTCATTCATCACCATCATAACTAACATTTATTGAGTGCCTAACTATATACCAATTATGGTTCTGAAAGCTCTATTCATACGAATTCATCAGACCCTTGCACCAGGTTCGTGAAGTACTATTATGGTCTCCATTTAACAAGTGAGGAAAGTGAGACACTTAAGAGTTAAGCAATGTGACCAAAGTCACACAGCGAGAGTCAGAGATAAGATTCAAACCCAGGCCATCTGAGTTGAGACTCTGCCCTCTTTACCACTATGATATGTCCCTGATTCAGTTTGAGGCAAGACTTTCTATGCTTAACAAGACTCAAATTGCCTCATTTGAGTGGCATAATTAATTATCATTCTCTATAAGATGTATCAAGTTTTATATTACAAGAGACCATAGAGTTTATCTAATACAGTCTTTCAACCAATGCAGGGTTCTCTCATAACACACCTAGTCTGATGATCGGAATATTTTATTAGAAATAGTACTTGACGACTTTTGAAAATGGTAAAATCCACCCATTTTTGTCAACATCTTAGGGTAACCAGCTTTGTAAATCTTCAGTGACAAATATTACTCAAAATTCTTCAATGAAGCATCAAATGTAATGGCAAAAAAAAGTATTCTTTGCTATAGTAAGTAACATGGAAGCCTTATTGACTGAGTCATACATCTATCTCATCAATAAACATGTACCTTTAGTTCATACATGTGGAAACAAAGGAGTTTGTTTCTGAAAAGCTACAATATGCACCAAAACTAATTTTTTTGTCAGTGAGTTGGACAACAAGGACCATGGGTTTTAATTACTGCAGAAGGTCGATGGTCACCAAAAAGAATGATGGTGACTAATAGGTCAGCAATAATAATGTTTAAATGACTGTTTCAAGAAAATTAACAGTAGAAGGAAGTATGTTCTGGGAAAAAATCATGATTATTATTGTTTGACTCATAGACAAAAATAGCACTTAAATTAATACGCTAATATTTCTAGAAATTTTACCAGAATTTCAGTTATATCCATTGAGTCGTAAAAGGTTGTGTCCTTCACAGACAGCTGTGAAAAGAACACTTCCCCTGCATTCTTCAGCAACTTTAGGATTGTATTTCACCTTTAAAGGGAGTTAAACCCAATGAGAAATGTATGTCCTAGTCAGGAGTGAAAAGACATAATTCTTTTTAAATCATTTTATAAATAGAAAATCAAAAGAATAATTAGAAGAATTACACACATATAGAGAACTCCAGTCTTGCCTAGACCATGTTTTGAATTTTAAAAGCAGAAATGTCTTAAAATTATTTTACTTTTATACTATAATGTTAAATATAAGTGTTTTATTTTGATTAAATTTAGATCAATAAATGTCTCATTTTGAAAGCATTCAATTTACTATTGGGCATCTAAAAACATAGTTGCTTGTAAAATAGATTTCCCACATAATTATAGTTCTATGATACTTTGATAGTTATAGTACATTCCTAACCACTGAGGAGGTTAAAAAAGATAATTGCATAAATTAATCGCTTTACTAAACAACTCGTCCACTGAAAAGTAATCAGCACCAAGAATCTATTTTCAAGGAGAATAGCTGGTTATTTATCAATACTATTAGCTTCCCTCTGCATTAATCCTAAACAAGTGATCAATATACCAAAATTGTATTATAATTTGGTTCACAAATTAGGATAACAAAGTGGAGTACAAGCCCTTAGGGTCATACATATCATTAACAAATTAATTTTGAAGAATTTTTCAATTACATACCAAAAAGCTATGAGCTTCTTTGTTCCAGTTCTGTTGCTTCTGATCTATACAAGAAAAAAAGACAGGAAAGGGGATTATGAGATTTCTACCTGGACTCAACTACACAGGAGAAAATCAGAATCCTACCATGTCAACCCCAAATAGAGGCAACAGAATAATAACTTGCTCAGGGTAATAAATACCCAGTGTCTCTCCTGGAGAACGAGACAGAAAGTTCTAACACAGGAAAGAAGACCTGGGTAGTGAACTAGCAGGAAATCATGAAACTGAGATCTCCTGGAATGAAATGTTTTCTAAAAGATAACATGAAAACAATGTTAGAATCCCTTTGAACACGCCTCAAAATATATTTTACTTTACTTTTCAATACAGACATACTTTGCTTTATTGTGTTTCACTTTATCGTGCTTAATGGATGTTGTGTTTTTTTTGTTTATGAATTAAAGGACTGTGGCACCCCTGCACTGAGGAAATCTATTGGCGCCATTTTTCTAACAGGCTCAGATGAAGGTTAGCATTTTTTAGCAATAAAGTATTTTTCAATTAAAGTATGTACATTGTTTTTTAGACACAATGCTATTTGCACACTTAATAGACTACAGGATAGTGTAAGCATAACTTTCACATGCACCAGGAAACCAAAATATTTGCATGACTCGCTTTATTGCGATAGTCACTTTATGGTGCTCTGGGACTGAACACGCAACATCTCTGAGGTGTGCCTATACCTCGAAAGACATGCACATGGATTTAGAACTTCCATCTGTTTTCTTGGAATTTTGCCATGGGAAATTGTTTCCCATAAGCAATAACAACTCCACTTACTGCTTAAACCATATGTTTAAAAAACAGATTAAAAAAAAAAAAAGACTATTTTTAAAACCAATTTTAGGATTACAATAAAATTGAGAGGAAGTTAGAGATATGTCCCATGTACCCCCTTCTCCCACACATGCATAGCCTCCCTTGTTATAAACATTACTCACCAGAATGGTATGTTTACCAAAGATGAAGCTACACAGACACATAATAATTACCCAAAGACCATAGTTTACTTTTGGGTTCACTTTTGGTGTTGTACATTATACGTGTATAGACAAATGCATGATGACATATAGCCATCATTGTAATGCCATATGTAGTATTTTCACCACCCTAAAAATCCTCAGGGCTCCCTCTATTCATCTCTCCCTATCCTCACCCCTGCCCCTGGTAATCACTAATCTTTTTAGTGTCTCTATAGTTTTGTCTTTTCCAGAATATCATATAGGTTTTTTTTTGTTTTTATCATAGCTTAATAACTAATTTTGTTTTAGCACTAAATAATATTCTATTGTCTGGATGTACAACAGATTATCTATTCAACTACTGAAGGACATCTTGGTTTCTTCCAAGTTTTGGCAATTATGAATACAGCTACTGTAAGCCTCCAAGTGCAGATCTGTATGTAAACATAAGTTTTCAACTCCTTTGCATAAATACTAAGCACGATTGCTGGACCATAAGGTAAGAGTATGTTCAGTTTTTTAAGAAACCGCTAGAGTAGCTGTACCACTTTACTTTCCACCAGTGTTGAACGAGAGTTCCTTTTGTTCCACATTCTCACCGGTATTTTGAATTGTCAGTGTTCCAAACGTTGGCCATTCTAATAGATGTTTCATAGTATTATAGTTTTGTTGCAATGTGTGTTTCCCTGATGACATACAATATGGAGCATCCTTTTGTGTGCTATTTGCCATCTATATATCTTCTTCAGCGATGTGTGTTATTTGGCCCATTTTTAATTGGGTCGTTTGGTTTCTTATTGTTGAGTTCTAAGCATTCTTTGTATATTTTGGATAACAGTCCTTTATCAGATGTGTCTTTTGCAAATATTTTCTCCCAGTCCATGGTTTGTCTTCTCATTGTCATTATATTGTCTTTCACAGAGCAGTTCTTAATTTTAGTTTTATTTTTACCCATTATTCTTTCACAGATCATGTCTTTGGTGTTGTACTTAAAAAAGGATCACAATACACAGGTCATCTAGGTTTTCTCCTCTGTTATCTGCTAGGTGCTTTAGTTTTGTGTTTTACATTTAGGTCTCTCATTCATTTTTGTGAACAGTGTGAAGTCTGTCTAGATGTGTGGGGTTTTTTGTTGTTGTTGTTGTTTGTTTGTTTTTTTGCATATGGGTGTTCAGTTGTTCCAGCAACATTTGTTGAAGAGACTATCTTTGCCCCATTGTATTGCCTTTGCTTTTTTGTAGAAGATTAATCGACTATATTTACAGGGTTCTATTTCTAGGCTCTTGATTCTGTTTTATTTAACTATGTGTCTGTTCATTTGCCAACAGCACACTGTCTTGATTACTGGAGCTCTGCTGTAAGTCTTGAAATTGGGTGGCATCGGTCTTCCAGCTTTGTTATTCTCCTTCAATATCATGTTGGCTCTTCAGGGTCTTTAGTCTCTTCATATAAACTTTATAATCAATTCATCATTATCATATAATTAATTGCTGGGATTTTAATTGGGATTGTATTGAATCTACAGGTCCAGTTGTGAAGAACTGACATCTTGACGATGCTGAGGTTTCCTATCCATGAACATGAAATATCTCTTCATTATTTAGTTCTTTGATTTTATTCATCAGAGTTGTGTAGTTTTTCTCATATAGACCTTGTATATATTTTGTTAGATTTATACCTAAGAATTTCATTTTGAGGGTCACTAGTATAAATATATTGTGTTTCGTATTTCAAAGTCCACTTGTTTATTGTTAATACAGAGGAAGGCAATTGACTTTTGTATATTTACCTTGTATCCTGAGAATATGTTATAATAGTTTAGTTTCAGGAGTGTTTTATTGATCTTTCAGATTTTCTTCATAGATAATCATATCATCTGCAGACAAAGAGAGTTTTATGGTTTTCTTCCCAATCTGTACTTTTTATTTCCTTTACTTGCCTTATTGAATTAACTAGAACTTCTAGCATGATGTTAAAAAGGTATAGTGAGAAACATCTCTTTGCCTTGTACTCTATCTTAGAAGAAAAGCTTCAAGTTTTTTTTTTTTTTTATCAAATATGATGTTAGCTGTAGGTTTTTTGTAGGTTGTCTTTTGAGAAACTTTCTCTCTCTTCCTAGTTTTTTTGAGTTTTTATCATGAATGGGTATTGAATTTCTGTCAAAAGTTTTTTCTTATCTTTTAATGTGATCATATGATTTTATTTTGTAGTCTGTTGATGTAATAGATTACATTAATTGATTATCAAATGTTGAATCGGCCTTGCATACCTGAGATAAATCTCACTTGGTCATAGTGCATACTTCTTTTTATACATTTTTGGATTTGATTTGGTAATATCTGTTAAGGATTTTGCATTTATATTCATAAGAGATATTGGTCTTAGTTTTCTTTTATGTAATGTCTTTGTCTGGTTTTGGTTTAGGGTAATCTTGGCCTGATAGAATAAATAAAGAATTGCTTTCTCTGCTTTTATTCTCTGAAAGAGATAAATGATAGATGATAGATAGATAGACAGTCAGACAGATAGACAGACAGACAGACAGATAATAGATAAGGCCAAACCACTTTAGAGTTACTTGTAGACATAAAGATGTTTCACTCATAAATACTTTAGTATGTACCTTCTAAAAAGAAATATCTTACTATAATTACACAATAATGATCACACTTGGAAAATTTTAAATGATATATTTATCTAATATCCAGCTCAATTTATCCCAGTTACCTCAATAATGTTCATTTAAGTCTGGGGATTTATAATTTGTTTTAAATTCAGGATCCAATTAAGGGTCATTGCATATATTGACAGTTCCTTTTGTGTTTGATGATTGACATTTTTGTAGAATCCTGGCCAGTTGCTTTGCATAAAGTTCCTCAAATTGGATTTGTCAAATTGTTCCCTCACAATTAGACTAGGTTAGACATTTTTGGCAGAAGCACACAATGTGAAGTTGGAATGCTTTCCTTCTTTTTACATATTTGAAGAAGTACAAAATAAGGTAGGTCGATGTTTTATTTCAATCGGCTAATGACACTGACCGATTCGCCTCCTATAGAGTAAATTTAGTGTCACAGTTTGCACTTTACAAAATGCGTTGACAAGGATTAATCTATTCAATTTGCACAACTCTATGAGGTAGATGTGTTCAATTATCTTTTCTTTTTCAATGGAAATTTATCCAAGTTTACATAACCAGTAAGACTACTTCTGTGGCCAAAGTTTAAATATAGAAATACTGTAAATATCACACTAGAGTAAGAAGCCCTCTATTTTCATGTCAAATAAATCTAGACATTTTTCTCTTCTACAACCTGCACTCCAAATTGTCCAAAATATGTTCCTTAAAGTTCTAGTTAAATTACAAGGTAATGTGATATCTAAACATTTTCCGACTATAACAATTTGAAATTATAACAGTAAAACCAGGAATAATGTAAAAGTAAGTGAATGTGAGCTGTAGTGAGTGCCAAATCATTGCTTTGTTCATATTTATGCCTTTGCATTTGGATACCTAGCAATACACCAGCTCTTCCTTTCTCTCCATACAAAACTTTAGGTCACTTCCTTCTACTTCTCAAAGCAATGAGAACAGCATTATTTCATGATGCAGTAATCAGTATTTGTATGAAAATTTCTGAGTATTAAATTAGCTACTTAAATTTTTTTTTCTTTTTACCTTGAACTTACAGTCCCAGTATTGTTTAATTTAGAGTCAAGTCAAGAAAAGTTTAATTATCAGTATATGTAATTGATTTATAACCAATAGCATGAACCTCTAGGTACCCATTCCATCCAGAAAGAGCAGAAACAGCTTTGCCCATTCCATAAATCAAGGGTACTGATGGAGTAAAAAACAGACAATTTTATAGTTATACTAAAATTTAAAAAGTTATATCTCCATGTCCAACTAAAGGTGGCTGCAGATGCTTCTCTAGTATTTAGACTCAGATGTACTATCTAAATCATTTTGAGTTTAGAAAGATCTTGAAGAAATAGGATGCTATTTTCCTCTGATAAAAACCATTTTACCACGTCCAAAAAGCCCCAAGCTGAGATGACAGATCAAGATCCATTTACTCTTTTCATCCACGCACAATTTCCCTAACACTTAGCAATTTGAAAATCTCATTTTAAAAAGAGAGTAATTTCAAATGTCTGAAATAGTGTAACATTATTGTCCTTGTCCACCGTTCAATTTCATAAAGAAGTAGAGACATAATCCTGAAAATACCCAAATAAGGAACAAAACTTTTTTTCAACTTTCACAGAGTTTTATAAGTGTAACATCATCTTCTTTTGAATTGGCATATTATGCACCTCCTTAAAATAAAAATCTATACTTTAATTTTAGGAAAAGCATTATTCTCATTCTTCATTTGAATTAGTTTTTTTATCCCAAATACAGCAAAGGAAGCTGCATTTGATGATTATGCCTTGACTATATAAATTATAGCAGACAGAAAGAGTGATGAAAAATGTTTCAGCAGTGAAGTCTTGAACAGAGCATGTATCATTCATTTTTCCCTATCAATCCTCAACAGACTCCTATTATCTTCAAATAAGAGATGCTTCCTGCAGTTAATTTAATCACTGTAATTTGCTAAGAAATAAAGACTGATGTCTATTGAAAATTATTCCAATTATGTCTTTGAAAATGAGTTCAAAACGGTTAAAATTACTACTTTCAATATTATATTAACCTCTACCAAGTGTTATTATTCTTACAATCTTCCTAGAGCAAAATATGACACTAGTGTCCAATTTTTTTATTCAGTAAAAATCCAACTTTGAGATGTCACAATTATTTTTAAAACTTTGCTCAAATTCAGTCTACTTAATGTTTAATCTAACTCTTTTCTTATACATCTTGAAAAGCAACTTTTCTGCTTAAAATCAAAAACATGGCCCAAATCCATTTCATTGAATCACATCAAATCAAACTATCTAACTTCTTGAAAATAAGTAGGAGTAGAGAGAAGAGATCTCACAAAAATAACAGGGAGGAAAATAACAATAAATACATTTATTAGCCTCTGACTAATTAGCCTCTGATTATGACTTAATTTGTGCTAGCATGGGCTAAATGTCATACACACATTTATCATTTAGTTTTCACAACCCTATGAAGTTGGTCCTCTTTTTCCCCCCATTTTACAGTTGAAGACAGCTGCCATGAAATCTGCTACTACAGCTGGCATCCTCTGCTCTATGGACAACTGCCACCCACTCACTGCTCATAGGCAGCTGCCTGTGCTGCCCCCAACTTCCTCTAGACACCCCCATACATACCTGTTTCTGACCAGTACCTTAATGAGGTCCCTGCACAGGGACACCTGCTTCTGTATGACCATAGCTTTCCCTCCAGAACCCACAGACACTCTTGAAGAGGAACTGGGTAGGAAGGTCTGTATCAGCAACCTCTGTACCCACAGCCATACCACCTCCCACCCTGCCAGACCTCTTCGCTCATCTTAGCTTTTCCCAGGGCTCTCCCTCTTGTCCAGCTCCATTTGGGGGACTCCAATCCATAGTCAAGTCTGTAATGTCTACACTACAGAAAAGTTTAGTGTTTCTTCCCCAGGGATCTTGGACCACGTGCAAGTCATCTGGCCTTGCCTCTGTATCCCTAAACTTTCTGAAGCATCTAGCAGGCAGGAGGTGACCTTGCTTTGAGTCACACATACACATTGGCAGTTAGTTGGTTGGGTATCATCTAGTGTTGCAGATTGTGTTAGCAGATGCTCATCCTGACACAGTTCAAAATACCACGTTTCAAATTATTAGCTATATGAAGGAGGCAGAATTCATGCCTTTCAAACTTTTCAGTGTTTCGATTCTTGATATGATGCAAACTCTACATATATATAATAAAGATGAAAGGAAACCCAGGGAGAAAGCAAAGGGAAGAAAAGGAAAAGGAAAAAAAGAAGGCATCTGGTGTAAGCAGTGTCGATGGTATGTTATTGCAGGGAGTTTGTCCAGCCAGAGGGCTGCATGAGGCCAGGCAGAGGGACGTGGGGGAGGGCGGCTGCCACAGAAGAGGACGTAAAGACAGGAGACTATCAAGAACAAAATTCACTTCTTGGTTTTGTCACTCCCTGCTCTGCTTCTCCCAGAGGCCAATATCACTTTTAACCTCATTAGCACCCCCTAAATCTCCACTTCATACCCTAGAAACAACCACAAATGAACATCCATTTGTGTCAACTACCTACACCTGGGAAAACTCTCTTTTTCTATCTTTCTTTGACCAAAATGTGTATTCCACATAAAATGCTATTTACCTGAATATTAATGTCAGTGGTTTGGGAAAGCAAAGCACATTAAAGAGAAAGAGGCTGATAGCTCGCCTCCCCCTAACCTCCCAGCGGTGGGAGAAAGGGATGAACTGGATGCTGATATTAAGTGTATATCACACAATGAAGTTTTCCCCTTCTCTTTCTCATTGGTATAAAGTCACTATATTTCTAGTTGCATGCTCTTTCTTGCACAGCGCAGCCTCCTGGTTTCCCACTCCTATCATGGGCATATCTTTAAACCCAAGGTTGATATTCATATCCAACAATGGTGCCTATTATTGAGCAATGATGGAAGGGATGGGGTACATTCAGGACCTTCATTCCTCATGTTCTTACTCCGAGGTGGCTCCGTCAATAACTACAGCATCTATTCTACTTTTTAGAAAATCAAGTCATTTTTGACATTAAAAAAATCCATATTTCCATTGTCATACAGGTAAATTGCAAAAGAAATAATTAACAAAAGAAAAAAAATCATCACCCATAACTCTGAAATCCAAAGATATCCAGTCTTAATTTGTGTGTTTCCTGCTCGGTTTTCTTCCACTCATTTGGAAAATTTGTAGTGTAACAGGGTATTCGATACCTGCAGCTTTGTGTCTACAAGGCCTAATCTTAGAGCTCTGCACGCATGGGGATTAGAGCTAATATTTGAGCTGCTTAACAAGTCACATTCAGATCCTTTAATCACAGCAGAGGCCCTGACATTCCACTAACTTTATCAGGCATGTGTGAGATTTTGGACAGCACTCTAATGAGCCGTAATGCTCTGAAGAGCATTCTTTTCTTATCTCAGTTGTTGAGCAGGAGGCCCTAGGGTGCAGAATAATGTGAAAGTTCATATGTACATTTTCAGGGTTTAAAGACCAGCACATAAAACACAGAAATGCCTTTGAGTACAAGACCAGTAATACTTTTGAAGCTCAATGACTGGGGCAACCTCTAATATTTCATTCATTGTTTAACATTTATGTTCTTTTAGAGAATGAGCTACATAAATGGCAGATTGCAAAGATTGTGTAATTCAAAATTCACTGCTAATAGGAAAATATAGGATTTAGGATCATCTCGCTCAATTTTAGAGAACTATAAAAAAAAATTCTCTCAGAAAAAAAAATTTAAAGATATTTAAAATACAATATAAAGATATTTGATATATGCACCACTTTGATTTAATGATTTCTCAAGTCGTCCCCCATATCTGTTTGTAGAATTGGTTGCAGAGAACTTCCTAAGAGTAACTTAGACTCAATTTAAGCCAGTGGCTTAATATTAACTTCCCAAACATTTCATGAGTTTTTATAGTCAGTTACCTAATCTCAAATCAAAAGCATATTTTCTGTTCATATAAGAAACAAACTGTGCCCAACTAATTCAACTGAAAAAAAAAAAAAAAAAAAACCAAAGAAACCCACTGTTAAGGATCTCTTCTCCTTTCAATAGAGAATGAGTAATTTCCATTAAGTTTACCAGCATCAGCAGCTCACACACACACACACACACACACACACATACACACGTGTGAAAGCACACATGTGCAGTCAAAGGAAGAAAGGACGCCAGTGTTTCTACTTGTCACCATGCTCGTCTCAGAAGCTCTTAGGAAATACTGCTCTTACTTTTAAAAGAAGGTTGTGAATCATTCGTGACTTAAAATGTTGTTTTCAATGGTTAGCCTCCTAAAACCTTTAAAAATCAGTCCTCCCACAAGTGCATTATGAAACTGGATATCTACTTTGTGCCCCAAAACAGGCTGGGTTCTATGCAGGTGGGAGAAGAGACTAGGGAAGGGCTTCCGGAGAGCCTGGCTCAGGTGGGCAACTGCACACTTACTGGCGTCAGCTTGGACTCAGGGCATAAGTTCAATCTAAGGAAAGGTTCTGAAATTTGTAGAAAAATAATTATTTTGCAAATTGTCAATCTATAACATTCTATTTTTATAAAATTCAGTCATGCTATCCCCGAATAATCTGGAAAACTTATCAATTGATTATTGCTTTTAAAAGAAAAACACAGTTTTAGAATTTGTTATCAACCCATTGAAGCTAATACAGACATTACCGCTTCCGGTCCCCCACCGGAAGCTCATTTTCTAAGCCCCCACGCACGAAGGTGTTGTGTGTTCTCTCCCAGAAGGAGGGACAGCTCCCTTCTGTCTCCGTTAAAAATAAAATGTAGGTTTGACTCTTTGCCAGTAAAGTCAAAGCAGAGAAAAATTTTAGGTTAAATGTAAAGACTATTCTCGTTTCATCCGATTCCTGACTGAGTCTCTGAAAATATTTATTTTCAATTAATTCGAACATAGGTATTGAGAGAAGTGGAATTTTTTTCTTTGACAAAGTAGATACCCCTATATATAAACTAACATATGTATTAGTCGAACACATAAACACTGTACTTCCCCTGGGCTTCGAAGAGGCAGAATTTCATATGCCTTACTTAGCATATTACTATTCTCTTGGATGAAATTGAAAGACACTTCCTTTCCATAGGTAATAAAATTAGAATTCTTGTATTCGAAAACAATAGCTTTTATTGTTGCTACAAGTGGCTTTGATGGAGAAGCCGACAGATACCAGCCCCCTGTAAAGAACGGATACAAACCAACTATTCTAAACCCAAAGCAAGCATCTTTGTTAGGTTTAACAGCACATTTAACTGACTAGTAATCAGTAAATCTGTAAAACAAGCTAACTCAGCCACTTACCAAAGCATATATTTTGCAACCAATGATCGTGGGGCATTTACCAGAAAGTTATCTTAATCAGTAAAAATATTCCACGTGCTGAGTTTAAATTTTCCAGGTTCACGTTATATTGTGGTCACAGAGTGTGGTCTATGTGTCTATGGGATTAAATACTCATTCACCTGTGAATGGAAATAAATAGATCCCAAACTGGTCCAAGTGGTCTTTTCTCATGCTGATTTTAGGCCAGTGTGTTCTGAGTTCTGTGTCTTATCCGGGCCTGTTTTAAGACCACAGCTAGTGACTGGGAAATGGATCTTTCCAGAAGGGAGTATACATTTCCAGGGTTAACAAACTTGGAAAAATTTGGACTCTGCGGCATGGTAAGAGAAATTTTCCTCCTCCTATTTTGGCTTTGCTCTCCCAAGCCTGTACTCCCAGGAAGCTTACTAGGGGGCGCTATCGAGGCGCTGTAGGAATAGCTGCCCCTGATGGAGACAGCCCTGGAAGTAGGCTGGGAGAGAACAATGCACCAAGTTTGGCATGAATTCTGAGAGCACGCATATCTACAGATGGATATACTTGTTTTGTAGTTAATGGGGTATATTTATGTTGTTTGCAGTCTCTTCTTTGTATAGTTAAGTTATTGCTAGGTGTTCAAGCATTGTGAGAAGTTCCAGTAACATTCTGTGCCCATGGACAATTCACCTGGCAGGGTGATATGACAGCTCAGGGCCAGAGGTCACATTACAATATGTACAGGTTTTGTGTCTCCCTGTGTCTACAGGAAGCAGAAGGAAACAAAGTTTCTAGTGTACAGAACAAGAAGTAAGTTTGGGGACAATCCTTCCAAATTTTCAAGCTCATAGATAAAAGAAATATGAGAGAGAAACCCTAAAAATTTTTGTTGCCAGTAGTAAACTGGGAAGCCAAAAGAAGTTTTTCTAAGCAATCAATAAAAATTAAAAACAATTTTAATCAACTTATGTTAGAGGACAGACTAGATCATCTTTCTATGTTCTCTAAAGAAAATGACTTTACAAAATCACTGTCATATAAAAAGGTAACCAAATATCATGCAGCTAAAAATGTAAGGGAATAATATTTTAGAGCTATGTCAAGCAGTTAATTTTAAAATTATCTTATTTTTCCGACTAATACGCTGTTTCTGGTATTTTGTCAGCTTTTTAAAATTTGAAACGTGTTGTCACTTCTCCCATGTCTCTTAAATATTAAGTTTCTTACAACACTCTTTGTTATTTTGCATAACTTTTTCTTAAAAAGACCCTCCAAGTTGTATAAGCGTTGAGTCCCACAAAATCTGGATCTACTCTCTTATACCTGATTCCTCACATTACAGCTTGGCCTCAGCCGGGCTATGACAAATGATGGGGCTGGGGTGGGTGGGTGATGTGTCCACATTTGGGCCATGGTCTCCCAGGGCCATGCGATGGCGGTAGACAGAGATTTATGACATCCTCCAAGAGGCATGAGAATCTCGGGCACAGGTGTCGCAGCTGTATGATCCAGGCACCCCTCCAACTTTGAAATATTAGCGTTGTACTTTATTAAATGTTCCTTCAGGCTTCCTGTTCTCCAAGCTTTTAAAGCATTTGTTTAATCTGCAGCGTAGAATAACTGTATTCCCACGCTTGCCATGACCTTTAAGTGCAAGTCTCAGTTCATATCAAATGCTCAGTTACAATAAACAATATTTATATAATATGTTTAAAGGAGTATCGATTACCCTATATCCCACAAGTATTTACTACTCAGAGTACTGAGACTTCAGAAAGTCTTGATTTCCTGAAATCGTAGACAGAATTTAATGTGAGTGCATGAATAGCTTTCATCAGAGTCTTAAATTGGTCCATGACATGTAAAAATTAATAACTTACACTTCCAAGGAGGTGGTACTAAAAAAATAAATAAAAATAAATGATAATACTTTATACTTCCTAAAGGTTAAAAGATTTACACTAGATATTTTTAAATCTATGTCTGTATTAAGCTAGGCCAACAGAAACCTGTGTCATTTACATTGAGAAATTATAAGAGAAAGCCCCAGGAAACAAATGAAGTTTTTAAAAGTACTGTTAATTTTGTTACATAGCGTATCATTGCTCTGGATTGCAGTGTGTTGCCCACCCTGCCCCCCAAAATTTATATATGGAAACCCTGCCCCCCGCATGATGGTATTTGGAGATGGGCCTTCCAGAGGTAACTAGGTCATAGGAGCGGAAACCTCACAATGGGCTTAGTGCCCTCAGAGAAGGGACAAGAGAGAGGTCCCTCTGAGGACACAGTGAGGACACAGCCAGAAGATGCCTGTCTGCAAGCCAGGAAGAGAGCCCTCACCAGAACCTGACTACGCTGGTGCCATGATGTGGGACTTCCCAAAACCGCAAAAAATAAATGTCAGTTGCTTCAGCCATCTGGTCAATGGTATTTTTCTATAGCAGCATGAGCTGATGAAGGCAGTCTTAAGAGGCAAGGCCTATGGAAGAAAATTCTCTCTCGTTTCAGTAGAGAGAGATCTGGGCATTTCATTTTTGTTTTACGGAAAATGCGCTCATGAGTCTACAACTGATTGTTTCTTACCTTTGCACTGAATCATAAACTTTGAACCAGATTTGTCGCCATGTTCTAGTAAAGGTCTAGAACCTTCCCACATACTCTTCGTATATGAACTTCACTCCTAAACACCTCTTACTTTTCATATTAATTTTTGTTCCTTGTTTCCTCATCCATTTACTTATAATTTTATTATTTTTTGTAGTGTATATGAATGCAAGTTGCCTCAAGTCCCTTCAAAAACAAGGCAGGTAATGAATAAGAATATAAATAAATGAATGAATGACATTCCATCTCAAATGAAAACATTTGAAAATTAAAAATATAAATGTTCATAAATATATTTGAAATTTACATAAATATTTACTTGAAGAAACTTGGTTTTTATTTCGCTGATGCTCATAATCCTATGAAAATGATTTTCTTATTCCAGGAGTCCTAACGTCAGGCTCAAGGACCCAGCAAGGGGGCTATGGACAGAGATGGGGGAGTCTGTACCCTCTAATGGAGAAAATGTATCTTCACCGATCTCTAACTAAAATTTAACATTTCCTTCAATTGAAAGCATTGACAAAAAAACACAGAAGTGTTAGCATATCGGTAATTTGTTCCCCATAAAAATCCTGGGTGTTCTCATCTCCCATTATGGTGATTGCCACTCTCTCCAAATGTCATTTACACTCATCGTCACCATTCAAATGTCACTAGACGTGCTGCTACATTGTTATTTAATGCATTAAGAAGCACATACACTAGCATATCACAAATTTTCTGATTATCGTATGTTTATATATTTGATTTCTTTGTAATCCCTTCTATTTTGTTTTATACATTTTAAAACATTATTCTGGAAAAGGGTCCATAGGCTTCTTCAGATTGCTAAGGGTGACCAGGGAACAACAGAAGGTAAAACTCTGAGCAGCATTTCAAGGAGCATCTGCAAATGTCTTACTGAGATCTATGCTATGACTTCACTATGGTGATTTCTCTTGACTGGCGTTCTCTTTTAAATAAAGGGAATATAAGAAGCTGCATGAATCTTCTGGTTCCTTGGAAAATGTAAGGTCACAATAAGCCCACATACAAGTCTATGTCTTAAGTGTGCATTTGCAACTTCTGAAAAGGTATTTAACAGCTTTGTGAAATTTTGGGCCAGCGTATCCATCACTGAGAGAGAAAAAAGCAATTGACTTAATATTTTAAATTATGTAAAATGTCTATGAAGAAGCAGCGCATTTGACTCAAGCATGTAAAGATTCATTATCTATTTTGCAAATTATCCAAGCCTCTTCCTTTTATTTCTTTGCTTCCTGTGTGTCAGACTATTGTTTTTTTTTTTTTTTTAATTTTTGTCAGACACTTTGGCACTTTGAGCACAATTGGAATAGGGCAAGAATAAGGAAATAAAACAAAAGGCTGTCAGTGTGATCATGTAGCATGCACTTAAAAATTATTTTTAGTTAGTGCTGTGACATTTGCGATTAGGACCTGGAACAAAGGAGTGTGGCTGGGTGGGTGTGTTGGGGGGGACAGTATACTACGGTGAGACCAGTCCAAGAAGGCTGTGGGCAAAGGCCGGTATCCCTACTTCCCAAGCTCATTGACCTAAGACCAGGAAAGGAATAAGGACCAACTGGGGAGCTTTTCTCACTTCTACCACCTCGGGCTACAACTGCAGTGGGAAGAAGGCAGAGGGGTGGATCTCTGAGTGGCAGAGTTTCTCCTCTCTCTTCCTCAGGCCAGTGGGAGGATATGATCCCTGGGCCACCTGCCCCTATTCCAATGACAGCTACGGCTGGATATTGGAGTTCGTAGTTAAACGATAAGGCACCAAATGGTCTACAGTCCCCCAAATGTATACCGCTTTGTATAAATGATAGGTTTTTCAGATGACCGAGTTCTTATCCTTTTAAGCAATGACTTTTCTTTCATGTCAGTTATTTTGGACAACTGACTGAATTATAAATATACTGTAGACTGCCTACATTCTTAGAAAACTAGCCTGAAATTATTTTAATCTTATATTGATAATATTGAAAACATCCATTTTCTTGCATGGGCATATTATGAGGATAAGACCCGGGACCCACCAAGGGTCTTGGACCATAATCTGAATTGATGCTGATGTCTTTGAGTTCCTATAGCTACTTTTTTCTTTCTTTCTTTTTTTTTTTTTTTGCCTAAATCTTCTTGTCAGATATCACCTCTAACAGTTTTCAGTAATTCTAATGAAGAGTTTCTTTTTCCTTCCAAAAGATTTGGAAACCAGATATGCAATAATGAATAGACTGAGGACTTGAAGGCATTTTGGAATAAAAGATATAGCATATAATATTTATTATTTGTTGTTTATGACATCCGTTTAAGTGTTCACAGAATTTTATGCCTTGGTCGCTTCTGTGCTATGTGCTAAATATGTGGATTTATAGCACAGATAATTTTCAAATAAATGAGATCTGACGATAGTTGGCTTTCTATGGATATCTTCCAGAGAGGCCTCATTGCTTTCATAGGTATGTTTATATATCAACCCAAAGAAATGCTTACCCCAGTTTTTGGCTGACATCAAGCTGTGTTGTTGAATTAGAATCTCCTGAATCCAGAAACTAAATGTTTACAGATCTTGAGTACACAAACCACTAGTCCTGCTGTCAGAAATCTCTGAGTCATACATACACTCATTTTCATGGAGGCGGCACAACCAATTTCCCCCGCTTCCTCTTTCACCCATGCTTTATTTGTCTCATTTAGTTGTAACCACACAATGCGGTGGAAGGACTGTGGACACATATTGACATTCTGCTTCTGCCTCCAACTAGTCGCTGTTGTCTCAAGTCTCAGCCTTTTCATCTATAATATGACTTAGGACTCAGGGTGTTTATCAGGATTAAATGACATAATTTCCATGAGTTTACCTAGCTAGTGTCGGGCACTTAGTAGATGCTGAATAATTGTTTCCCATCTATTCCTAAGTTCTTTTGTTTTTCTGTTTATTGACTCTGAAACATCCAAACATATAGATCACCTTCAAAATACAGAGTTACCTTCTTTGGAGAGGCATTGTTCATCAGCTGCCAACAGCTTTAGAAAGTCTAAGCCCTCGTAAGATTTTGAATGCAGCTGTATGATAGCATATCACATTGTCTTAAGGACATGTTTATGTACTTATACCAGAATTTTTGGAGGAAGGGGAGAGGGCAGTGGGAGAGAAGTATGTCATTCATCTTTGCATTCTCAACTCAGCCCATGACCATGACGTAGGACAGAGGTACCCTACCCTTGGGTCATGGACCGGTACCAGTCTGTGGCCTGTCAGGAACTGGGTGAGCAGAAGGTGAGCTAGGCTTCATCTGTATTTGCAGCCACTCCCCAGCCTCGCTGCCTCAGCTCCACCCCAAATCATCAGGCATTAGATTCTCATAGGAGTACCCGTCTTTGGTGCCAAAAAGTTTGGGGACCATTACCTAGGATATTAGCAAACATTTAAGAAATGAATGAAAGAATGAGTCACTATTTAGATAGCTTGAATAAAAGTTTGCTTATCTTAGAAGATTCCTAATCTCGTAGAGTAAAACTGTGGATTAGAAGCCAAAAATCTTGAAAGAAAAGAGGCCAAGATGACCAAATCCATCGACAATAACCTACTGACAGTTTCCCTCTGACCTCCTAGCGCCTCACTCAGGAAAGCCCAATAATCTGGGAAATGCCTCACTGTGCCTCCAATTCAGAAAAGAAAAAATACTCATCTGCATTTCTGCACAGAGACAGTCCATTTATGTCTAAAATAGTCTGTTTCAAATCATAAGAAGACGAGCGAGAAGGCTCATGCCTCCTGGCTGTCCACGCAACCCTCTCCATCTCTATGCTTACCCAGTCGGGTGTCTTTCTTGGGCGAAAAAGCCAGCTGTATCTAAATGGCCTGGTTCACCACACTTGCCTGACAGTTATTTGGGCTCCCTTACCCTTCACCTAGATGCCCACACCCTTAGGACTTTCTACCGTGCCTTCCTGCACCTGGCATTTTCCCATCTCCACGACAATCACCAGGCCCACCTATCTCTACGTGTCTCCCTACATTTCTGCCTTCTGCCTCTTTCTGCACCCATCCAACCTGCAGAGACTTATCAGAATAATCTTTCACAAAAATCACATCTCGCTGGTTTTAAAAAGTCAGCAATGGTTCTCTATCTCTCGGTTCCCTTTTCAGCCAGTGAAACCATCCCCGACTTCTTCCTCCTTTCCGACACCCTAATTCTCCATGGCAGCCAAATTAACCTCATCGGTGCCCATTTTCTCATCATTTCATAACACTTTAGCCTACACCGTGCCTTTTATCCAGAATCTCTTTCCTCATTTTTTCACCCACACTCATTTTGTTTAATTCTTTAAAAATATAACAGTTTAGATTTTAAAATGACCTTGTGTTAGCGTCCAACGGCGCAATGCAATTCCCTCATTTCTTTGCAGTCACGAAACTAAGACCCAGACAGAGATGGCTTGTGGCATTCTTCTGTCCCAAAGCCCTCAGACACCTAACTTTATCAGCTCCTCTCAACACTTTCACAGCCAAGGAAGAGGCAGGAGGATGATACTACAGACGATGGACTGTAGTAATACTAAGGACTACACTGAACTACATACTAGACATAGTGTATAATATGTATGCCATATACGGAGGACTACCCTAATATTAATACCAGGCTCTATGACAGGTGCTTTCACATGTGCTCACAATGATCCTCACAACGAGCCTGTTTTATGAAGGACAAATCTGACACTCAGAAAGGTCAAATAACTTATTCAATCAGCGTCATACTTCTAGTCCATGCCAAACTCAGTTCTGAGGAATAGGTTTGTTTAATCCCACCGCCCACCCCAAATCTCACTTTATTTCTATATCTCACTGTTCCCTCCACCTGCAGATACCATATAAAAGTCACATTTGTAGTTATGTCCCTCTGTGTAGGTTATTTTACATGGATGGTTGTATTAGTTTGCTAGGGTTGCCATAATAAAATACCACTGACTAGGCAGCTTAAACAACAGAAATTTATTTTCTTGCAGTTCTAGAAGCCAAAATCTAAGATCAAGGTATTGCAGGTTTGGTTTAGGGCCCATTCCAACATCCCTGTTTTAACTTAATTACTCTTTAAAGGCCCTATCTCCAAATACAGTCACATTCTGAGGTCCTAGGAGTTAGGTCTTCAACATGCGAAATTTTGGGGACATAGTTCAGTCAGTCCATAGCAATCCTCCAAAACTATATCTTCTACTTCCATTATCTTTAATATCACGCCCCTCCCAAGTAATCTCTTTCACCGAATTACAATAAAAAAAAATCACACAAATTAGTAGGTAAATCTTTTACAGATCTACATTTAATAATGTGATAATGTGAGAAGAATCTAAATGAGCATTTGCCACATCTTGATTGCTTCTAACACTCTTCAAAAAGAGTGAGTTAAAATTAATGTCTGCTGACAGCATTAAATTCCATCTAAGTGTTAAATACGCACTAGTAAACTATTAGAGTTACTCTTTCCAACTCACCGCCCTCATACCAAACCACTAACGAATATCACAAGCAAGCAAACGAAAAGCTTCTCGTAAGGATCTCACTATTGAAAAGAAGAAAGGTAGGGGAGTTCCTCAAAATCACCTCTTCTTAAGTAAAAATAGCTCTCCAGAAGCTTGGGGAGAGGGATAAAAAGAAAGAGTAATGAATTATGGAAAGATATGAATTATGGAAAGACTAGAATGAGAAGGGGCCAAAATGTATGATGAATGTGTTTATATTTCTTCCTGAAATATTTTAATGGGGGTCCCAAATTTAATGTTTTATCACTTAATTCATTCTTTTTTAAAAAACATATCCAGAAGTCAGCCTTCCTTCCCAAAGCAGTGATTTTTATACACAACCAAAAATAAAACATACTTTATATTAATTTCAGATTTCCTGAGAAAATGCATTAATGAAAAAATTATAAATGTTTTAGTCCCTATCATTACACAATGGGAAGGTAATATGCACATGCAATTTCTAGATTATCCATAAATATTCATAATACTTTTGAATTTTTAATTTGTTTTCAGGTGGACATAGGGATGGGCCATTAGACATGGGTTACGCAGTTCTTCTTAGTTCTCATTTTAAAAGTATAAATATGTACATTTATTTTTTAAGAAATGAGGAACTGCCTGCCTTACAAGTATATCCAGTCATCTTAGATGAGGAAAGTTTTGTAAAGGGACGTATGGGGAAGCAGTTTGATACATGCTAAAACATACCATCTCTATCAAATAAGATGATTTCCAAAAACAGAAAAATAAGCTAACATTTATTAAATATTATGTATCACTTCCCACTCTTTTTCTTCTCGACGCATAACCATTTTTAAATCCCACCTACCTCTAAAAAAATTCTTTCTTTAGTCACTGCTTGTTTCTAACCTTCCCTCCAGTCAAGCTTCTTGAAAGGAATTTGCTTTTTTTTTTCTGCCCCAGTTCTTACCACCATGAACTTGGTTCTCAAAGACCTGCAAGTGGACTTGAGGTTCACGGCTGTCAGGACGCTGACGTCAAAGCCAGCAGGCATTTTCCCACTGCTGAATTCAATGCGCACCTTCGGCCTCTTTGTTCCCACCCTCCCCGCAGCACGGCATCCTGTCTCCCAGTTTCCTCTTCCTCGGTTTTTGAGACTCCGGTTTCTCCCAGGCTTCTCTCTGCCTTCCCGTCCTCTCTCCGCAGATGCCCTGCTCCCTCCTGTCTCCTTTAATCCCTTAAATATTGGTGTCTGCTGGGGTCCTGCTCATGTTCTTACTTTCTCAGGCTGCATCTTATTTAACTATCGCCAGTGTTGATGGGTCCCGAACTCATATTTCGAACCCGAATTTCATTTCGAGAGCTTCAAATATTCATCCAATTGCCCAATGGCCATCCCCCATTGGCATGTAACAGTTTCCTAAATGCATAAAATAAATGAATTCATCATCTTTCCTTAAAAATGTGTTCTTCGTCCTCATCTCGATAAATGGCACCACAATCTACCCTGTTTCCTAATCTGTTATCTCTTTATTTTCTCTAGTTTCATATAATCAATAAATTGATATATTAATTTCTAAATATAAAAATAACTTATTATTCAACTAAATTATTTAAATTTCTTTTAAGTATGCATTTTTATTTACCTTATGACAACAAATCCATGCCACACACATGTCTTAGGGAATCTAAAGAATAGATAGATTGTATTTTAAATCGTGCCTCCAAAAAATCTGCCCTATTGAACATTTGAAACAGTTTCCTTTATTATTTTTCTATAGTATTTTATCTATTAAGGTATTTTGAGTTAAATCTAGTCCCTTTTAAGCCCAATCCTTTTCCAGTTAATGTTTCTCTGTATTATGATGTAAGCAAATAAGTTCCAAAATGGAGCGTTATTGTATGTATGCACAGATGAGAGACAGAAAGCCCCAGGAGCTGAAATCATCTTCTGTTCCTGTTTCTGCCTCTGCTCCACAAGATGCTTCTGCCACAGACCTCGATCTTCTCTCTGACATTTCGAAGGGAGGGACTCCTGTTCCTGCGCTAATAATCACATCACTTACATTTGTGCACTCTACGCAAAGTTAATCTGATTTTACTTTGACTATAAAAACAAATCCCTGGAGTATTATCGGCTCATTTTAGAGCTAGAGAAACTGAGCAAAGTCAGGAGAACTTGCCTAGGTAAATGACAGTAGAAGAATCAGATCAGATATTATGACCTTGTGCCCAATTGTTCTTCCAAAAGAATGCCCAGCGCATCGGGGAGGCGAATGAGATGGTAACGTACACATAAGTTTGATCCAATAAATAGAAATACAAAGGAATATATCAATATACTTCCATACATAGTGCCAAAAAAGATACTAAGGACAAACAAATCAAAGATCAGATCTAGCTACCTGGAAAACATTTTGACATCTCACTTTTTTAAACCTTTCCTTTCTCTCATGTTTCTCTCTCTAGCCTTAGTATCCTCAGAATTCTTTGCCTCTTCTAACATGAAAGGAAATGTTGTTTTTCCTTTAATGTATATTAAGGAAATACAATATCAGAAACATCTTAATTGCCGTGGTTCTAATTGAATTCTTCTATGTGTTGATCATCTCACCAGCCGATCTCAACTCTTTCCATGAAAAATGCATCCTGAAAAGCTGCTTTCAGTATTGGAAAAGACAAAATGAGATAAGAGCAAGTCGATAAAGGAAATCCTTAAAAATACTTCTTATCGCTAACGGTCTTAGGGTTCTTCTCCCTGCAGGCCCCACCTACTTTGTGACTATGCCTTTACTAGTGTGTGATTTCGTTAACACACGTCTCCACATCAGACAGAAAGTTTCGGGAGAACAGAAGCAGCAACTGGTTTTGCTTATACCTCAAGATCTTAACAGTCGTGTTGTCTGGTAAATATTTGTACAACACTTCTGTGGCACATGGGACTAAGCATTCCTGTGACATGACATTTCCTAGGGAAAGAGAGGGCCGATAAAAGGTGCAGAGATAAAATTCTAAGAAATCCTTAGAAATTGGAAAATCTTCTAAACACCACAAAGCCAAGGGTTTTCTCTAATAACAGCTTTTTTATTAACATGAGTAAACTGAGTTACAAGTAGCAGAGAATCCCTGCATGGAAATCAATGATAAGATCTTTATTCCAAACATAACTATACTATAAAACATTAAGTCATGGTGAACAACAAGGGGCAGAGGCTTAAATCAATTTCCTTGTGGCAAGGATCACGGATGGGAACAGGCCAGTCTCCGCCACTGATGATGACACTGTCCTAAGTCCCATATTAGTCGTACAGCTCTCTACCAAGCTTGAGAGCTGATATCTGGTCCCCCAGGCTCCTGTATTTGGCCATAGGATACTGATTGCCTTATCTGTCTTCGGATAGGGAAGATAGTCCATTTAAAGTTTTTAAAGTAAATATGTATTGGGAAATTAATGAAAATCAAAATATAGAAACCTAGAATGAAGATTAAAACGTGTCAGTTCTTAACCTTATTTCAGTGGCGCTGAGTAAAACGCTGACGGGGTTGCCCATCCTGCATTGAACGGAAGCGCCACCCACTTGCCCTTTGGCGGGTCCCTTTCTCCTTCTTGTGCCTCCACTCTGAACAAGGATCGTGAACCTTAGTCAGGTGAGAAAACAGATTGCTGCCTGATTCAAAAGTGTCTCTAGATGAAGAAATAATTTCAGAACAATAAGCATGTATTTGCATTTCACACATGAGGCACCAAAGCGACCTTCTCCGCCTTATCACCCCCTGTGAAATTACTCCACGATCTCTAACAAAATACTTTTTATTTTATTGAAATAAGGGTGGGTTGCAGGTCAAAATTGTTAGGTATATTGGCTTTCAAATAGTTTTACTTTAAGTATTATCTTTTTGAAAGAATCAGTATGATTCTAGAATATTCTCAGAAGATGTGCATATAATCAAATATGTATATTCTAGCCATACAGCTAGTATGAACTTTACTTTCCATCAAATGAGAAGAAGAGTATGAGGCATTATGACAATGTGTTGGTGGATAATAACCATAAATCCCCCCATACTCGGACCACCAATTTGAAGAATTAGAGTGCATTTAAATTTTAATACAAAACTATATTGGAGACTTTTTTGATATTTCAGAATGAACTTTGGATTTCGTAATGTGTCTATTCATAATTATGAAGAAGCTCTATAAAAAGTAGATCATATCTTATTTTGTTATTACCCCGGAGCTAAATATACTGTTTTCCATTTAAGTATGTAATAAATAATTAATAAATAAATAAATAATTATATTAAGTTATAACAATTAAGACTGCGATATTTGTATAACAATATGCAAATCGGCAATGAAAGAAAGAAGAGAGTTAAGAAATATATGCTTTAATAGTCAATTGATTTTTAACAAAAGCACCAAAGCAAATTGATGCATAAAGAAAAGACTTCAATAATACTGCTGGAATAAGTGGTTGTCCATATGAGAAAAAATTAACTTCAATTCCTAATTCATAGAACTAAACATAAAAGTTAAAACTATCGAGCTTCCAGAATATAATATAAAGATAAAGGAATATTTTCAAAATCTTGAGCTAGGCAAAGATTGTATACCCAGGACATAGAAAACATTAAGTTAAAAAAAAAAAAAAGAAGTCTGTTTATCAAAAATGACATGAATAAAATAAACCAAAGACTGGGAGAAAATATTCATAAAACATATATCTGTCAAAAGACATATGTCCAGAACATTTAAAGAATTATTCCAATCCAATAACAAAATGACAAATAGGCTAATTAAAAGTGGGCAAATGATCCGAACAGACATGTCACAAAAGATCCACAAATGGCCAATAAGAACATGAAATAGTGTTCAATTAGTGAACCATTAGGAAAATGCAACGAAACCACAATGAGATACTACAATGACAAAAATTGAAAAGATGGTGGTGAGATGTGGAGCAACCACAACTCTCATGCCTTACTGATGGGAATGGAAAAAGCTACAACCATTTTTTTTCCTAATATTTGACAGTTTCTCATAAAGTGAAATATTAATACCCTATGACTACCAGTCCTACTCTGCAGTATTTATTCAAGAGAAAGGAAAACATATCCACACAGAGACTTGCACATGAATATTCATAGTGACTTTGTTTATAATAGTCTCAAGCTGGAAACAACCCAAACGTCTATCAACAGAAAAAGAGGTAAACAAATTGTGATTTATTCATGTGATAGGATAGACAGCACTATACAGAAATGAACTACTGCTGCTACATGCGACCACATAAATTAATCTCACACGCATTATGAAAGGAGCCAAATCCACAAGAGTACATGCCATGTGATGCCACTGATATGAAGATTCGAAACAGACAAAACTAACCTATAGAGAAAGAAATCAGAGCAACGGTTGCCTCTGGTGAGAGGGGAGGGTGGCGGATTGACTGTAATGGGGCATGAAGGAAAATATTCTGTATCTTGGTAACAGTGTGGTTATGTGACTACATGCATTTGTCGAAACTCGTAGAATCATAGGTCTTAAGACCTGTGCCTTTCACTATATGGAGACTATATGTCAATAATTTGAAGCATGAGAGGTAATGAGATGACATTATTTTCATGAAATGAAATTAAACCCAAAAACAAATGAAGCAATAAATTAGAGCAAATTCATTCCACTCTTCCCCTCAAGGAGTGTAAAACCAAGATTATGAGTGAGATGGAGGTACAAATCTGTTTTCATTTCCACATGACTAGAATCACAGCATGCTTCTGGTTTTCAAGATACATAATTTCCATATAACACACGCTGATGTCAATAATTATCTTTCACTCCCTCCCCCACACCACCATTTGGCTCATAAACTAAAGCCAATCTCATCATCCAGAACCTACAGAAGATGCGGGGATCTGTTCCAACACTAGCTGTTAGGACTATGAGTGTCTGTCTCCAACAGGAGGCCTTCCTGGGAGATAGTCAAGCATAAGTCTGACTACATATGATTTTTGCCTTGCGTGCTGACTTTAGAACGTAATTAAGGATAAGCTATGTCTCCGCAGTAATTTTTCCTATGTAAGTTGATAATATACCCTAGATTCAAATGCATAACTAAATTCCTATTATGTGATTCTTAGTGCTCTGGTTAAAGTTTAAACGTACTGATTGTATTGGAAGTATATTACAATTCTCTCTAATCCTTTCTCTTCCCTCCCCTTACCCCCTCCCCCCCCAAAAAAAAACATGAACTATTTATAAAACTTAATTGTTTCTTCATTTGGTTTTACTTATCTGGACTCATAAGCCATGCATGGTAAATTTCAGACCTATAATTTGTGGCTTCCTGCTTCCAAGATTACTCCAGAGTAGTTCTTATATGACTGTTTTTCTAGTTAAATATTTACACATATACACGGGGTACACAGGCAGTTCATACTTGATATGATTTAACAGCATCTACATCTGTTTCTCATCATAACATGACAAGAAAATGTGCCTACTAAACATTCTTTTAATATATTTGTCCAAAACATTGTTTCTACTCTAGTCTTGAGACATTTCTCTGTAATGAAAACAGATGATAATATGGCCCCTCTCAGGCACTATTTCCTTCTCAAGTCCCTTCCTCTGGCTTCAGGGTTCTCTCTTGCTGTCAATTACTTTCCAAGCTAAATCAAAGTATGGGTCATGTCTTCTTTTTATCAGTGTGTGAGAGGCACAGAATTAAATTCAGATATGAAGGGGAAAATATCCTATTTTTAAATTAAAAAGAAAAAAAAACTCTAAAAGCAACAACTGGTTTCGGGTGTGATAACTCCACGGTCAGCAAGACTGCATTTGAAGAAAGGGCCTGCTGATACAAATAGCATGCCAGTGCACAGCTTCAAGCATGGGCTTCCCAAACACAAAACCAGAAAATCCTTGGGTTTCAAGAGGTGATCATTCCAAAGTTCCCAAAATTTTAAATCACAGCACAAACATTTGTTCTCATTCTTCCCCTTTCGAAGTCAATAATATTTTAAATTCATACTTTCTTCTAGAAATATAAAGCATGGTTATACCATAAGAGTACTCTCTTCAAAAAGACTTTCCTTCTGTTGTTTGGGGTTTCAACCCACAAATCTCCTTTTTATTTATTTGTTGTTATCACAGACAATAACAAAGAAAAATTTTAAAGAAAACAAAAATGAATGCTGAGCAATTTATAAATCCTAGAAGCTGACCATACTGCATGTGTATCGAAGAAGCAAAACTAAAAGACAGAATTCTTTTCAGCTACTGTGAGACTTTTTCCAATTTAGGTCTAACCCAAGATCTTGATTTTTTTTTCTTTTCTCTGATTATCTTTTGGCTACTTCACAGCTCATTACACTGTGCAGAGAATGCGATTGGATAAAATAAAAGTTGATGAGACTGAAATGGGTCCAACTGGCTGCAACAGCCCTGAGGAAAAACTCTATTTTCAAGACGCCAAGAAACCTGGCTCCCCTAAAGCTTTTGGTGACTATGAGAATTTGAACAATTTTTAATATTCTTAACTCCTGTCACAGTGATTAAGAAGAATAACAGTAGTTTTTAGATGTACTGTTTTTAGACAATCGGTTTTAAGAAATAATAAGAAAAGTTGCTCAAATCCAGCTATCACATTCTATACTCAGTAAAGAACTTCCTGGATACTATGTATTTTCTAAAACAAATTATACACACACACACACACACACACACACACACACACACACACACACACATACATGAATAAGTGTTAGCTTTGGTCTACTGTTCTGATACTTCAAATATCTGTGCTAGTTTTAGAAGAAAGTAATTACAATATGTGGATAAATAAAACCTACAGTTGATGCACAGTTTTTCACTCGTGAACATACATAGTAGATAAACATTTTAGGAAAGCAAATAATATGTACATTTCATTTTTTCCCCCAATTTTTGGAGAATTAAAACATAATACACATCAAAAAAAGGAAACTTACAAAACCTTTCCAAAGGTAGAGAAGGAATACTTTCCAACTCTTTTTATAACAGCAGAACTTGACATAGACATTACAAGAAAAGAAATTTGTAGACAAGTATCCTCATGAACGTAGATGCAAAAATTCTTTTTTAACAGGAGTTGATATAAATACATTGGTTTTAAAATAAAGCTCAAAAAAAAAAAAAAGAGTGGTGAAAAATAATAATTGACTATAGCCATGCCACCCTGGACATGCCTGATCCCATCTGATCTCGGAAGCTAAGCAGGGTCGGACCTGGTTAGTACTAGGATGGAAGACCACCGAGGAAGGTCAGGTGCTATAGGTGTAAAAAAAAAAAATTGTTTGGATGTGGTTCCACAGTGTAGTGGTTAGCACGTCTGCTTTACATGCAGGAGATCCTGGGTTCGTGCCCCAGTGGAGCCATGGTCCATATTCTACAGCCATGCCACCCTGAACAAGCCCAGCGTCTGATCTTGGAAGCTAAGCACAGTCGGTCCTGGTTAGTACTTGGATGGGAGACCACCTAGGAAGACCAGATGCGGTAGGCATAAATAATAATAATAATAATAAGTGAATTGAATAATAACATACATGATAGGTGAATAAAATGAGTATCATGGAGTAAGAACCCAATGGTCAAAGTCTGCAAAACATGGTCTGACAACGAAGTGGACATATTATTTCTGTATCTGTTTTCCCTTCTTAGGCAACATTCTCTGGTTTGTTATGGTAAATCTTCTCTTCCCGACTCTCACCCCAACCTGTTCCCAGGAAAATTGGTTTCACTTCTGAGCCCCAAAGGATGGCACTGAGCATTCCATCTCCTTGGCCAGTGTTGGGCTTTTCAATGGGCACATGAAGCTGTAAAAATTCTTAATGAAACTACTAGCTAATCGAGTCTTGTGATATGTAAGAAGGACATTATATAATGACTAAGGGGACTTGAACATTTGAAAACCAATCAAAATTAATCACTATATTAGCTGAATAAATGGAGAAAAACATATGATCATTTCAATAGATATGGAAAGTGCATTTGCCAAAATTCAATATCTATTCATGATTTAAAAATGAACATACAAATAAAGAAAATTCAAAGTTTGAAGGTAGTAGAAGGGAACTTCAATAAAAGGCCATCTACTAAAAACCTTCCAAATAACACTATATTTATTGTGGATCATTAAACACTTCCCTATGGTTGGGAACAAAGTGAAGAATGTCTTATCTCATTACTTCTGTTTATCCTTCTATTGGAAGTACTAGCCAGTTCAATAAGTTAAGAAGAAACAAAATTAAAAGACTTAAAGACTTGCAAAGGAAGAGGTAAAACTATCTACTAAAGGAAAACTTATTGAAGCCAGGCCAGCTTCAAAATATTAAAGACTGCTATTTTTCCTCAGTAAAAAAAAAGAAAGAAAGAAAGAAAAACTTAAAAATTATTTTTTAAAAACCAAAACATTATTTGGGAAATTCTAAGAATCCATGTATAAAACCCTAACAAAATTAAAAAAAAAAAAAAAGAAGAAGAATTAATCATTGAATTGACCATGGTTGCAGGATAGAAAATTAATATAAAAATAAAAATTCAATTATATTTCTGAGTGAAGCAAAAACTTAATTTGAAAATAATATTTAAAAGCAATTCCCTTTATAATACCACCAAACAATATTTAGAGATAACTTTAACAAAAGCATGCAAGATCTCTACATTGAAAAGCATTGCTGAGAAAGACCTAAAGCAGGCCTAAATAAATGGAAAGATACATCATGTCCATGGATCATAACGCTAATATTGTTTAAATGAATGCATAAGCAAATGATGGCAGATTTGTATTATGGAATATTGCTCCATTGAATAAATAAATGAAATAGAATATTGATACATGTAACAACATGGAAGAATCTTAATATAATTATGAGTGAAATAAGCCAGACAAAAAAGAATACATAAAAATCCTAGAAAATACATAATAATCTGCGGTAATAAAAAATCAGAACAGCGATTGCCTGAGGATGTGGAAAAGAGGGATAAGTTGGAGAGAGCGACTACATTTCCTTGGCTGTGATGATAGTTTCATGGTTATAGACATATGTCAAAACTTAGCAAACTGTACACTACATTGTATTTATTAAACATCATTTACCTCAGCAAAACTTTTCTTGGGGTGGTAACCTCTTACTATGGGATTAGCCTACATAATTTTGAGAAACAGAAAGAAAGATAGTGTGACTAAAACAGGGTGAGGGAGGGAGTTAACGGACAAGTCAGAGGCAGGCCCGGGCCAGACCACACGTATCTTGTAGGCTCAGATCAAGTTTTTGAAATGTCCTTAGGTGGAGGATTATAAACATGGCAGTAACATGGCTTCATTTATGTGAAATGCTTTTTGAGCAGGGTAAGACAGCCAAGTCAAACTCTGATCAGGTGGCTATATCTGGTGTTTTTAATAGTACAAATCCTGAGTATATGCAGATTCTTTGTGGCAATTTCTGTCACAAAATGGGTTCTCTGATTCCATAGAGAATTTTGTGAAGAGCTGAGATTTCTGATATAGTCTATCATGAAATGCATTATACAGCAATCTTTTATTCAATCACTATTATGTGACAGCTACCAAATTTCCTAATTTTTCTTTAAAAGAATTTTGCCAATAACATGACCATAATATCAAGACCAATGCAAATCTCATCGATTACATTTTTAATAGACTTTGTTTTTTAGAGTAATTTTAAGTTCACAGCAAAATTGAGCAGAAAGTACAGTGCCCCCACGTACCCACTAACTCCACGCACATACGGCCTCTCCTGCGCTGGAGCAGTGCAGTGTTACCATGACCTACACTGACACATCATTATCACCCAAAGTCCATAGTTTACCTTATGATTCACTCCTGGTGTTGTACGTTCTATTCTATGAGTTTTGACGAATCTATAACAGCATGTATCCACCAATATAGTAACATAAAGAATATTTTCATTACCCTAAAAATCCGCCATGGTCTGCCTATTCATCCTTCCCTTGCCCCGACCACCTTGGAACCACTAATCTTTTTACTGTCTCCAGAGTTTTGTCTTGTCCAGAATGTCACATAGTTTGAATCATGAAGTCTATAGGCATCCCAGATTGGCTTCTTACACTTAGTAATATTCATGTGAGTTTCCGTCGCGTTTTTCATGGCTTAATAGCTCATTTCTTTTTAGTCCTAAACAAGTCTGTTGTCTAGCCTGCCACCGTTTATTTATCCATTCCCCTGTAAAGGACATCTTGGTTGCTTCCAAGTTTTGGCAATTGTGAATAAAGTTGCTGTAAACATCTGTTGTGCAGATTTTTGTGTGGACATAAGTTTTCAGCTCCTTTGGGTAAATACCAAGGAAAGCAATTGAAGGATAGTAACAACATGTTTAGTTTTGTAACAAATCACCAAACTACCTTCTAAAACTGGCTGCACTATTCTGCATTCCCATCAGCAATGTATGTGTGTAGTGGTATCCCATTGTTTCCATTTTCATTCTGCTAACAACAGAAAATGTTGAGCATCTTTCATATGCTTATATATCATCTGTATCTTTATTGAGGGGTATATTCAGCTCTTTTGCTGACTTTTTAATTGTGTGGTTTATTTTTTTTCGTTGAGCTTTAACTATTTCTTGTATATTTTGGATAGCAGTACCTTATCAAATATCTTTTGCAAATATTTTTCCCAAGTCTGTGGCTTGTTTTCTCATTTCCGACAGTGATTATATTTTTAACACAGTATATTTTGACACTGGCTATGCCTTCAGTTCACCAAATCTAACTAGGAATATACTGAAAAATGATTAAGATAAAAATAAAAAGATTGCCAGAAACACAAAATAACAAAATATACCAATATGTACTATCATCCAAGTGATAGCTTCTGTCTATAAATTACTGGAAAAAAATTAGAAATCCATTTAAGCTGTTAGAAAATTGACTAAATAATTTCCGTTGACATTGTCTTTAGTAACTCAACTTTTTCCAGGTAGTTATAAGAATTCCCAAGATCGTGGAGCACAGAATAACAGTAGGACAGCAAGAAGGGAAATAAAATTATATTGTTTGATATTTTGTCCCTTACAGTCATCACTGTTTCAGCATTTAAAAATTACCTTTTTAAAGTAAGTTTTAAGTATTCCTTTTGGAGATGGTTGTTTTTTGCCTTCTTTTTCTGTTGTTGTTGTTGGTATCAATGTGGAGAAATGGTGTTAAATAAAACAACCTTGGTATTTTCAAGTTATACATATGAAGTTGTTAGGTTGAAAGAAATGAGTTTCTAGTCTTAGCTAAAGCCAAAAATGTCAAAATCTTGCCTAAAAGTCATCTTCCTCACTATTCACTATCTACTTTTAAGTTTGAAATTTTCCATAATAACAAAATTAATTTTTAATGAATATTTAAATACATTGAAATTTAGAATATGAAACAGTTGACATTTAAAATCAATAAGAGCGGTATGGCTTATTCAACTAACTAGCCATGTAAAAACACATCTAATAAAATTGTCTCTCATTAAAATAAATTTTAGGTGAATCAAAGATTTTAATATATAAAATAATAGAATTATAAGAATTAAATATAGAAAAATTTATTTATTTGGGGGAATTAAAAGGCTTTTCTAAGCAAAACCCAAATTTCAGAAAGATTAGTAAATGTGACTACATAAAAAATGTTTTTCTCTGCATAGAAAAAAATACCATACAAAGTCAAAAGACAAATTGGTCAACTGGGAAAAATATTTCAACATATGACAATGAACTCATTTCCTTAATAAATAAAGACCTCTTACAAATCAGTTATAAAAGACCATTAAACCAATAGAAAACTCAACGCAGAATTTAGAGGCAATTCATAGAAAGGAAACACACATAGTTTATAACATATGAAAATAGAGCCAACCTCAGTCCTAAAGAGACGAAAAGTAAATTGTCGGTGAGATATACTTCATTTACCAGAAGACAATTCTTAATATATATGTCATCAAGACAGATATTTAAGTGGAAAAAAATTAGAATGCTGAACGATATATATTGTGGGTCTCTACCTTTGTAAAAATAACTATGTATGTGTATATATGCACATTTATATATACATATATATGTATACATGTTTAAATGTGCACAGAACATTCCAGAAGAACATTGCACAAACTGGTTGCTTCTCTGGTGGGAATCTGAACATCTTGAGTGAGGAATAAACATAATTTTCCATCGTGTGTTCTTATACAAAGTTTAAAAATGTAAATGTATGTCTGCATTACCTTTTCAATAAAAAATATAACTAGTTGATAAAATAAACTAAATTTCTTTAGTCAATAAATATGTACTGAGCATCTACTTTGTGCCAATTATTATTTTAAGTGCTGAGAATACAGCTCGGGTGACCAGCATAAATCTCTGTCCTCACAGCTCTAACGCACTCCTGGGGGCAGAATAATAAAAGTCTCAAATGAATGCTAATCCATCTGTACAGTCTTGATGTAACCTGATGATGTTTTCTTTGGATATGACTTTTTTTTTTTTAAATATAAGTGAATATATTTAGTTTTATGTAAAATAGTAACTACAGAAACACGTTATTTGGAATTGACAATTGTCATCATCAATATTTGCATAGGCCTTGCTGAATAAGAAGAAGCAAAAAGAAGTTCATGGTTCATGGCTTAATTATATGTTCATATAATTAAAAATTTTGTTCACGTCACAAAATGTTTCTAATCACTCTGCCTTTTTTTTTGTTTATGGTTTACCTATTGAGAATTAAGCCTCTCTCTCCTTTACCACTTAATTATTTTAGGAATCAAATCTAACATATCCTGAAGATTCAGGACAAAAACAATCCCCAAAATTTTTACTGTTGCGCGTATATATATAATTCTCATTAGTGGCCTAAGTTCTCATTTCTATTGAATCCATGGAACAACTATCCAAATAAGATGTAGATATATAGCTGTTAAGCCTTTGTTTCACTTATTTAAAAAAAGAACAAAACACGATAGTTGGTTAAAGGATCTTTGGGTAAGCTAAAGAACAATATTTCTAAAGTATGATTGATGAACACAAGGCTTGCTCAACATTCTGTCGAAAAGGGCTTATTTGGCCAATAAATTTGGAAATGTTGTTTATTAAAATTCCCCATAATTAAAAATTTTCCCATGTTGGATATTTACAATGCATATTACCATTGCAATATTACAATATTATATTACATTAGCATATTAGCAGCCCTAAGAAATCCTTCAATGAAGAATTTTGCTTAACTTTTGAACCTCTCTTTCTCCCTTCTCTCTGCTAGAAGTTAGCCCTGAGACTTCATTTAAGACCCAAATTCTCTTCAGTCTTAATGTTCTAATGTCTAAAATCCAAGACTTGAGACCAGGTGATATTTTACCTTATTCTATTTTACTGTATTATTTTAGGTTCTTGGTCTCACTTTAGAAAAATTAAGCAATTTAAGCATTTAATGTCATGGCTTTGGAGCACAGCCAAATAAATAATGGTCAGCTATTACTGAATTCCAATATATGCACTATGATTGATCAATATGATATGGAGTGCAACCAAACTAAAACACTAACCGTTGCATTATGAATAATAAGAAAATTATTTTGAATTTTTTTTCAAGATTACTAAGCATAAGTCTCAGAAGATGGCACAAAGAAATAATCCTAGACAACAGACTGCGCGCGCGCACACACACACACACACACAACACACACACACACAAAAGTTAGTTTATGTTCTAATTTTTCCAGGAAATGGGGGAGAAAGGTTAAAATTTACCATTTTAAAAATCAACTAAGAGTAATATTTTTAAGTAACTATTTACATAAATAACTGTCATGATTTCTTAGATCAGGCATGCAAAAATGAAAATAGATTATCTTCTCATGGAGTCCTACTCATTTGTCCGCGAAACAGATCTACATCAGCCTATGTTAAGAAAGTCTTGTACTGATTTTGTGTTACGAAAGATTGAGGAAACAAATGATGAAAAAAATAGATCTCCTGACATCAGTGGAGATTATAATCTTAGCTCAAATCAAGACCAGTTTCAGTTCCGAATCTTCATTTTCCTCTCAGTAAATTCAGAGTTACTTCCTGGCCCCACTACAGAATTCATACTATATAAAAACTTCTATTTAGCTCACAGCTAACCTGAAGCTTCCATATGTGAGAATTACACCACAACATACCTCGGTCACAAGGAGCACACTCTCTTGTCCCCTGGCAAGAAGAAAATGAAAAGACTAAGTATGTGTGAGTTTAGCACAATTGAATTGCAATATTACCCATCAGATTACTTCCTCATAAGGATAATCCTCTCTGATAGAACACAATAACCAATAACAACAGATGCAGAATCCAATTCTTTTTAAGCATGGGACAAAAAATATCCAATTCAAACCACATCCCTCAATCAAAATGTGGTAGGAAACTACTTTGATTTTAGCAGAATGCCAAAGGGACTTTTAAAATTATAGCCTCTCTTTCAACTAACACTCTGTCCAAGAAACTTGTATTAGCTGCAACTTCTGAACCAGTCAAAGAATTTTCTCTTACAATGCTCCTCACAATTTGTTCAGCCACGGAACTGGGTCTTTTTAAGTTCTGCTTACATCTTGACTTTTACCACTACACATGACTTCAAGACTTCCAGGGGTCACAGATAGCGTTGTTTAGTTCTGAAGTTTGACAGTATTTTCTACAGTCTACCAGCTAAAGGTGAGCCTTTACAAAGGAATCCTTTGTTTCCATATTTAAAAGGTACAGTTCCCACCAAGAAAAGCCTGCTACAATTTCACTGATTCATATGTAGAATAAAAGCCGGTGAAAAATCAGGGACCATGATTCATCCCTTGTGAGACATTTGACCTACTGATAACTTTTTATGAGGCAAAATCTTCTGGTGAAAGCCCAGGAATGACAAATATTTATCTGAGGGTCTAAGTTTAATACATCAGGAAGTTAAAATTGATCAGTGTGTGTGTGTGTGTGTGTGTGTGTGTGTGCGCGTGCGCGCGCGCGCATTTAAACACATTTTTATTTAAAAATCTTGAAAGACTTTAAAGAGATTCTCTCCTTTGGTAAATGGAACTGAAGCCTCAAGCATTTTGTTCTGCTTGAATCCCCATGTCTTCTGTGCCAATGAAGAGCATCCTTCCCTTTCCCCATCTTCTGCAGACTTCTAAATCACTGGAGAAACCACCAGGTAGGAAATCAGAACAAATACCTTCTGAGTCTTAAAGAAGGTGTCACTCAATGAAGGAGACTCTAGAGAAAAAGGGAGCCCGGGTAGGAGATCTTTTGTAAAAGAGGTTCATTACAGGGTCAGGACAAGTTGTCAGTACACATATGTGTGACCGAGAGGTCCCTCAAATGCCTTACAGCATCTTGAAGTTCAGCTGATCTTGAAGCAGGCCTAGTGGAGATCCTGGAGAGGATTGCAGTTTGGAAGACTTGAAAGAAACTTGATCTAATGGAAAAGCGGGCGCTTACTCCTGCCTGTGCAAATACAGGCTTGTCTTTTACTCGAAGCCCCCAAAGCTAGATCTACTTCAATTCCTTATAGTCTTCAGCGTGTTACTGAAACTGAAGTCATGGGTTGGATCCTCACACAAGCCAATTCATTTAGATTTTTTCCTCAGCCTCAGACTGCCCCCTCGATCCTAGCATCTTTGTACTTGCCTTTAAAGCCTTGACAGAAAAAAGTATTAGGAGAGAGGAAGGATGAAATCAAGTAAATCACTCTCATCTTTATACACAAAGGGCAATACCTCATTATATAGAAAGATATTTTAGATGAGAAAAGTTGAAAGCATCTTCAAAAACCAGTGATGCAGCCTTTATTGTTGGGCAGCTAACAGTTAGAGGGTCCAGATTAGTTAGGTGCTTATCAGCTTGAAGTGGAGAGACAGGTGGGCCAGATGGTTTGGCCGTTTGAATTAGCTTTCAGAAGGATCTGACTGACTAATTCACATACTAGTGTCAGTAGCTCATAATAGTAGCCCAAAACGCCTTTCCTTCCCAAGAATGTGTTTATTTTAACCCAGATTTAACAGTATAAAGAGGCTTGGAGTTAGAAGATCTAGATGGGGAGCTGAGCATGACCTCTAACAAGGTGTACACATTTGGAAAATCACAAGGTCTTTTTGGACCTCAGTTCCCTTTCCATACTGAGGTAGAGTTGGAGAAAATGAAATCTCAAGTCACGCCTCACTAAAATAGGTTTGGCATCTGATTCTGTGGAGTCAGCAGTGGCATCAGGCATCCAAGAGAGGTGAGTACAGGCTTCCCAACCTGTTCAACTATAAGGCTAAGATGTGCCCGATGGGATGTCTCAGGCTTGGAGACACTAAGGAACAGAAAAAGATTAGACTCGAATTTGAACTTTACCTAGATGATAAATCAATAGAGACAAACTTACTGGTAAAGATCAAGCAACAGAATGCTATAAAGGAGAAAAACCTTCTGTAAGAGACAATAAACTAGAATAAAGCCTCAGCTCAGCCATTCACTAGTAATGTGGCCTCAGACATGCACTTAACCATCCTGAGCCTCAGTTTCCTCTATGGATGTATCACTATCTGCCCTATGCACAACAGCACAAAATCTTTGTACCGATAAAAGAAAATGCACAAATGTACTCGATAGATTGATTGTAAGCGGTCGTAGTCAGAGGTTCAATATGAATGGACATTCAGGATTTAGAAGAAGGTCCCTGTTTAAAAGAATAGGACAAAAACAAACAAAATGGCTAGAAAAGGACTTTTGAGAAAACAGCGTCCTATTTGCCCACTTGTAAGATATAGACACTGAAATGTTGATGGGTGAAACTTCTCTAGACCCCTCAAGAGAACAGAGAGCGGACTTTCAATGGAAATGTCTGCATGATAGAAAGATGGCTAAACCTGAGTTTTTGTCACACCAAAAGCCACAGAGCATGTAATGACATTTAAGTAAGCAAAAGATTCTCAGGATCTCTCCTTTACACCAGGAGACAGGATGCATGCTCAGAGGGAAGGCAGAATATAAGGCAGGGGTTTTGGGCCAGCATGCCCAGGTGAGCATGAGGAAGAGGCACAGAAATCCGAGATTTGGCCACTACCAAGACTAATCGGGTGAACAGAAGGGGAAAATAAAGAAAGCTTTTCTTACCTGAATGACCAGCTTGACCAGGAAGGGAAGTATTAGACAACAAATCTACCCGGACCCAAGAACAAGTATTCGATATCAATGCACAGAGTGATTATATAATGCAATGTTAACCCCTAAATGAGGGAGGGGGGGGAAAAGCCTAATGGTTTTTCTAATTATACCTAACCAAATTCATTTGTTTTAATCAACTCTCCATGAACTCTCAAAAAGATATAAGGAAAACATCCAGAGGAGACTGGGAAATAATTCAATTTTAAATACGTGTGAATTGCAATAATCTCAGAACAAATGAGGGGGAAACTTTGCTAACAGCAGGAAACCAGGCAAGGAGTCAGAGTTAAATCAAAACTGGGAAGACGGGTGTTCGAATCATATCGTGGAATAATAGTTGAAAAGAATCAAGGTCAGGGAATTCCTACCAGAGGAACTTTAGAGCCAGCAAGACAGAGAATCAAGAAGTCAGTCACATACAATGCTGTAGTTCAGAGGTTTAAGGAGAAATCTGAGAGAGATGGAATACAGGTCAGTGAGGAAGACAAAGCAGAAAGCCGAGTCTTGGAGTCTACAGAAGGGTTAATTTGAGGATGTTATCAATACAGAAAGGGATGCTAGATCCTGGAAGACAGGCCCTGGTAAAAGCCCTAGATATAACCAAAGTGGAACCTTTGCAAACAGAATGAATAGAGTATAACTGACCAAAAGAGGCAGGAAATTTATCAGGCTACGTCAATTGAGCCTTGTATAGAGTGCATGAATCCTCAAGCTCTCTGCTTTTTCTTCTTCTTCCTGCTGCATGATTTTTGTTTTTTGTTTTGTGTCCGCCGGAAGGTTCAATGTACAAGGGAAGATGACGCTAATTGTTAAAATTTATTAAATGTTTAGGAAAAGGAAGATACCAATACAAAAGTTGAAATGTACCTTTATGGACTGTGCAGATTCATTCATGCTTTATCTGATTCTTATCATAAGTCATTTTGAGTTGATTATATTAATCCTTAATAAGTTATAACACCTCTATGCCTTGATCTAAAAAGGGAAGTCTAATGTGTAAGCCTAGGACCACTGCCCAAGATCTAGCTACTACCCACTTGGATTTGTAGTATTTCCTCAAAATTATTGCACATATTTGTTGAGCATTATATCATGCTTCTAGGGATACAAAAGGAAAATAAGTAAAATAAAGAAAAAAGGAGAAATTACTTTTCCCTCTCATTTAATTAGTGGAGAGAACAATGTTAAAGGACCTGACATTAGGTTTGCCCATAAGACTCGAGAAAGTTCTATCATTAGGATAAATACAAATATATGAAAACCCGTCCCTATTATCCAACTTTCTCCGAAGCATCGCGTTTCCCTGTCAAACCCTTTCTTCTCAAGTCTTCTCATCCCCCCTCATTTCCTCATACTGATCCAACGGGGGAGACATGGCAGCGCCCTCAACCCATCAGACTCTCCTGCCCCTTTCCCCTGCCACATTTGACTCAATCATGTACTCACTCTGCCTTCGAAATACTCATGTTGGCTCGAAGCGTGTCGTAACGACTCCACTGCTCCCTTCTGCCCTAGGTTTCTGCTTGTCTTCCGTCCACATGTCTGGTAAGTCACCATCTCAAGTGATATTTACAGCCTCCTCTTTTAGTGTGCGAAGCATATTTACGCACGTCATCTCACCGGAGACCCCAATAACTCTTAGAGACATATAAAACGACGATGCTACCCATTTTGCAAAGAGAGAAACTGAGACGTGAAGAAGTAACAACCCCACGTTCGGCTACTTAGTATCTGGAAGAACAAAGCTTGTGGCTCGTGGTCCAAGACTCTCCACCTTATACAGCTGCCCAGCGTACAGGAGGAGCATGAGCGTCATTTTATCTTGGCTCCGGGGAGAAAGCTCTCTTCGTATTTTCCCTCCTGACTCAGTAGTCATCTCTCTTCTCTCCAACCACCTGAAATCTAGCCCCCCTTTCACGCTATGTTCAACTCCTTCTACCACCATTAAAGTCCACCGGATCATGCTCTCTCCAACTTTTCCAGTACTTACTCTCCACTCCACTCATTAGGACAATCATGTATCATTTGGGGTCATTTTGTTGAACGCGTAGGTTTTGTTGCCCCTACACTAGCAAAGTGTTCTAGGAACTATCATTTTTTAATATTTAGTTTACGTTGTCCACGATGCCTAATACGAATTGGGGTAACTTTTTCAGAAAACATAAGAGAATATTTATGTTTAAGAAGTTATCTTTTAATATCACCATGGTCCAGTAACTCAAAAATTCACACGAGGGTTGATACCGACAGGCTTAAAAACACATGGAATCGGGGGTCCTCTCTCTTCTCCATTTTGCTCCTTTATTATCTTCCGCTTTCTTTGTTTTACATGACTGCTAACGACTATTTTTTTTTTTTAGTTTAAAACTTGTTAAATTTGTCAGTTCTTCACAGTATTTGTTAATTCTGAATATCTGAACCTTTTTGCAGTCAGTTATCATGAAGAAAAAGCTCTCTCATTCACCACTGTCTATTCACAAAATTTGGCTACTGCGCTTCTATATGGTAAAGTGTTGTAGCTAAAATATGTAATGTGTCAGGAACATGATTTACTATGTCAACGGATGTATTTATCTCATATTTGTTAAATACACACATCTATAAAGAAAAATAAATAAGTATTAAAAGTATCTTCTCCTTTCTGCTACGCATTATTGGCAATAAGTGTGCATTATGTGTGGCCTAAAGAAAAAAATTATTTTGAAAAACTTAGGCAGTAAAAAACAAGATAGCAGATAACATAAATTTAGTAGGCAGTTGAATTTAAATTCAAAGTATTTGCCTAAAGAGATTTTTTTCTTACTTTTCTTTTTTAAAAAACTTTTTCTAGCCTCATAATAAAATGGAAAGAATGAATGGAGATATTTGAACACATCCTCTCAAAATCCTGCCTTCCTTTCTTTTATATCTGTTTTCTTCTCCTTTTTAATCTGAATTCCTAGAAGCCAATGTCCCATCTCTCTGCTCCCATCCTGCTCGGCATTGATCTGGAAATGTCTTTAGGAACGAGATTTTCCTCAATGCTCGGATAAATATGTGACAAGCAGTCTTAACATTTTATTATTCACTGAAACAAGCTTCCTCTGGACTAAATGGAGTTAGATTGAATACTCACTCTCAGCTGCAGGAACGGGAGGAAAGGTGGACAAGCACAAAGCAGCCTTATCTGAAAATAAGATGCCATGTGGCCTCCGTTTTCTTATGTCCTCAAGGCAGCCGTATATTATTGGACTCTCAGGTCAAACAGGCCCAGGTTTAACTTCTGATTTCAGAATCAAATTGTCATACAACTTACTGTGTGACCTTGAGCCAGGATCTTAAACTCTCTGAGCCTGTTTCTTTATCAGTAAAAGGAAAGCTAGTTAATGACAGCACTGCTTAAGAGTTATTTGATGAAGAAATTAGACAATAACAGACAGCTTTTAACATCTTCCCTGGCAGACAGTCAGAGGATAGTATATGTTAACTCTCAGTAATAACATTAGCACTAACTACATGTGATACATAGTTACGGGGGACATGGAAACCAATGCAGCCTATTTGAGAAATTACAATCAGAAACAAGCAGCTCTCTTGAACCTTCTTTTCTACCTTCACTCGGAAGCTTGCTTCGGTGGCTCTTCCTGCCCAGAAAGTTCCAAGCATTGTTCAGGATACCTCACAGGCCAGGGACCTCCATCACTGACAAAATGCTTATGTCCATATGGTAAGAAACATGAGCCTGTGGGGAGTAGGCAGTAGTGCTCAGAGCCTGAACTCAGCCCAGGATTGAGAGGGGAATCTCTTGCTAATTTGCTCCCAGTGCAGAGCACACAGGAGTAAGTATTTCATGCAAAGCGGAAATGATCATACTCATACCCCATGTCTAGGATTCTGCTACTACCAGGAACACAAAAACTTGAAATCAGAGTCACTTTGGAGGGACTCCGCTCACTTACTGTGCTCTGATGAATGCCTTGGTGTCTTCTTGTGCTGGCGTCTGGGCTCAGAATAGCTGGCATTCCCATCAAGGCAAATGATTTGTACATAACTTTGGAATGTTTGTGAGTGTTCACAAAATAAAACTAAACAGTCTTCTGGTGCCTAGCTCAAACCTTGCTCGACAATTCCCTCTTCAGTCCCCGTTACCTACGCAAAAGCAGCTCCAGTTGATTAATCAAGTTGAAAATCCAAGCACAAGAAATCTTAGTAGCTTGTGTTCTAGGGTGAAATCCAGCTCTAGCTGGAAAACCCTGGCTGTGTTTGAGTGAGTTCAAGTTCAAGTCCTTCTCTTTGAGAGCATGGCTGTAAATGAATCAGTTCATATGATTATAAGAGATCTTAAAGGGTGATCTTATCCATTCTCTTGCAATGAAATATTTAGAAAATATATGGTATTCAATAGGAATTTGTTGAATGTCAAATATTCAAAAATGGGCATGCATCATGTTATATGATTAACATTCATACTCAGAACTGAAAGACTGATTTTTTTTTGCCTGTTGGGTCAGGATGGTAAGAGAGGTGGAATTTGTGGTCCAATGAGGAACCAAGAGAAAAGGCCTTTAGCAAGCATACTTTGCTTCAGGCTTTTAACACGTAAAAGAACAAGGTCATTATAACTGACATGCACTTTAATACATTAAGAAAATATTTCTGTTGTAACTATTAACTTGCTAAAGTAGCAGAATCTTCAAACATGTTCAAAAAAGTAATGAAACTGCATAAGGTCATCCATCAGACCATAAAAAGCTATGGCAAACTTGCCCAATATTGTGCTGTACTCTGAGCTATCTGAACAGAATAATCATAAACAAATAGTCAAAAATGTATGGTTTACATGTTCATAGCCATCTGCTCAGTTTTTGAAAATAATTAAAGGATTCTTCCTGAAAATATGACTTAGCAGAAGTGCAGCCAAATGTCTTCTGGGTGAATTGTGACACCTTACACCAAAATACAGTGTTAAATCAAGGTTCCTAGGAAAAATTTTGAGTCGGATTCGTTTTTTTCTTTCCAAGAAGTCTGTATTTTCCTATTTGAGACCAAGGTCGAGTACCAATAAGTAAATGTGCCTATAAATGATTAAATGTTGTACTCCTCTTGGATGTTACAGATCAGTGCCCAAGACTCCTAAGAAAGCATTTTCCTTTATGATAGGAAGAAAAGAAATCCTACTCTGTTCAAATTTAAAAGAATCTATCTAGTCACAAATTTCTACTGAAATTTTGAAAGAGATTATATAAATTAATAACAAATCCAAAGAAAATTGAATGTGGATCAATTAAGAGGAGAAAAAAAGGTGTTTTTAGTTTTGAGCAAATTAAATGAATTGCCTTTACTACAATGATGTTTTCCTGCTAGAAGAATGTTGTTTTGCTAGAGGTAATTATGGTAATAGGAACTGGGGTAATTTAAACTCTACCGAAAGGGGGATTTAAGAGATTCTTATGGTGCAGAGAAACCTAAGAATATGCTTGAAATCCTGGCTGTTTATGCTGTCATTAAAATAGGTATGCAGGTACCAGACTAACCTTATAGAATCAGCAATTATAGATGAAATCACTAAAATGACCCAGGTTTTTATTAACGGGATAGCTTCCATTTTCCATATGCTTAATTTGGAGCCTTAGAGTTTTTGTTTATGCCAAAGTGTCATCACGTTGCCTCATTTTCCAACGCAGGATATTTGGACTTTTCTTTCAATACACAACTTGAGGAAGTAACTCTCCCCTCAAATAGACACTAATGTTCCATATCCAGCAAATGACCACATCAGTATAATAATCTGGGATCCCTAGCTAGACTCCATTTATGACAGGATGCTTTTTTATAGATTTCACAATAGCCTGATTTTCATTTTGTAAATGTGTTTCATTATTTAGTGTCGTTATTCATCCCTATTCAATGAAGTGACTCTACTGTTTGAGCCCCAGTGCCACAGGTTAAAGTCAGAGAAATGAGTCATATTGGATTTGGTCCCTAGAAGTGCTTGCCAGTGGTATAGATGAGTCTATTACTAGCATTTTAAATTACTTTTATTTTTCATTCTCTGTATTACTTTCTTAGGGCTACAGCAACAAAATACCATATACCAAGTGGCTTAAAACCACAGAAATGTATTCTCTCAGTTCTGGAGACCGGAGGTCTGAAATCAAGGTGTTGGGAGAGCCGTGCTCCCTCTGAAACCTGTAGGATAGAACCCTTCCTTGCCTTCTCCTAGGCTTCTGGTGTGGCTGGCAATTCCTTGGTATTTATTGACTAGAGCTGAGTAACTCCAGTCTCTATCTTCATCATCACATGGCATTCTCCCTGTGTGTCTCTGTCTTCATATCGGGCACATTGGAGTAGAGGCCCGCTCCATTATGACCTCATTCTAATTTGACTAACTACATCCGCAACTACTATGCTGTTAAATAAGCTCACATTTTGAAGTTTTGGTGGTTAGGACCTCAGCATTTGGGGAGGAGGCGTGAGTCAACACATAACACCGCCTTCTACCTTCGATTTCATCTTCACCTGTAGGTAAAGCTCTTCTATGCCACTAAATTCCTACCTGGTAAGAAAATGGAATATGAGCAGAGACAGAAAGCCCCAGTCACTTATAATATTTTTACTTTCTTCAAAGCCTTGCTACCTAATTTCAGTTGGTCCACACAACAAAGCATACTAGTTGTGTATTTTTATCTCAGCTTTTATAGATGAGAAAATAAAGAAGTTAAGAGCCTTTCTTGGTAGCACGTAGCTATTATATGCCACAGGCAGAGCATGCCCATTTCCTAACCTCTAGGGCTGCGCTGCTCCCTCCAGTAACTAGAACCTATTACCAAGGCCATCAATGCGGGTCCATTGACACTTAACATAGAAATTGGATGTTTTCGTATTCAATAGCATGTGGCTATGAAAGGGCACCAGGAGGGTGAGGGAACTATTGTGTATCTTGGCTGAGGCTCTGAACTCTCCAGGGATGGACAGTCCACTCTCACTTCCACCATCAGTTCCAACTCTATACCAACCACCTCCATCGCCACCATTTCCACCACGACCTCCACCTCCACCTTCCTCACCCATACTACCACCCTCAGGGCTTCTCATCATCTATTTTATCTCTTCCCACCTTCATAGCCTCCTCCTCTCTTGCTTTGCTCTGACGTTCTCCAACCTGCCATGAATGCCACTGCTCCTCCAGGTGCCTTTTGTACCGCTGGTTGAGAAGCACACCCTATGTAACACCACCGGGCCACCTAAAGAAGGCTACATTGACACTGCACGTGTGCAATCATGTCAGGGCACAGGTGGCTTCTTGAAAAGAAGAAAAAATTTCCTTCCCACTATCTTTTCAATAAGGAAATAGAAAGGAACTTCACTCAAGGAGATTTCAAAGTAGAAAGCAAACCTGCTCATACTCATCCTTTGTCTCTCAATTCTGGGCCTCAAATCACTATCTTGTATAAGAAAATCTCTAACCTAAATGAAAACAGCGCACTCTAGATAATAGTTAGGCCACAGGCTCAGAGACACGCCAAGATCTGGGCTTAAATCCCATCTCTCACCCTGCTGAGTGGGTTGGTTTTACAAAGGGCACTTGACCTCTCTGATCCTCAGCTTCGTGGAAATAATGATAGCATGCTTTCTCAGGACTGTTTTGAGAATTAGTCGTGTAAAAATAAAATTGCCGATTACAGTGCCTGGAAGACAAGTATTCAATGGTATCGTTGGTTTTTATTCAGTGCTGCACATGTGAAATATTCAGAAAATGCTATGGGCTATCTATTCGAAAGTCTATTGTGCTGATGTTTCCTGTTTAATTCATATTCCACGTTAGGTTATTTGGTTTTTATCACTGGGAATAAGGTTTGTTCTCTGTTTTAATTAATTCTTTCATTTCTGATCTTAACAATTTTCGTTGAGGAGCTGGTCTTTTTTTTTATTGTTCAGTTGTTTTTGAAAGAGTTCATCCACACTGTAGTAATCTTAGGGTGAGTTTAAACTAGCTAATTTTTCACTTTCGACCACTTCTATTTTAACACCTGTGTCAGTTTAGGAGGCCTGACTTCTGCTCACATTTGTTCATTTTTTGCCTCTTTCTCTGCCAGCCGTGCCTCACTCGATCATATCTGAGACAAAGACAGGAGATTTGTTTCAATATGTATAAGTTTATAGGTATTGAGACTCCCCCATAATGACAGGCTGGCACTCTTGGATAGGATGACAAAGTCTTAACAACAAGAATTATTTCTTGACTCCACAAAAATGGTTTTTCTGATCTCTCCCCATGTTTACCAAGATGATAAAGATAAGTCAAGACTTTCTAAAAAATGTATTATTCTTATGCTAGCAAATCTAAACTTAACTGAAAATTATGAACTATTAAATTCATGGTTGAACTTGCTAAAAAGTTGATCAGTCCAGGTATTGAGGCAGTTACACATCACTAGAGAAAATAACCCATGTTCACGTGATTCTAGGAAGTAATTAGACCAGTCAGCCCCAGATGAGACCTCATTCACATGTTTTTTCTTTTGAGCTGCCACATGATTCTGTACCAGTCTTAATTTCAAAAGGCATCTCCCAAAGATAAAATAACATACATCATATCATTTCTTAGACTGCAATGAACCACGAACTTTAGCACACTATAACTAAAAAACTACTTTTGTTATATTTGTGGTGGAAAATTAAAAGGTGGTTAAATTTTAGTTCATTTATTTTAATTCAACATTATTTTGTTTTCAGATTATTAAGGCAGTCCAGATATATGCCATTGATTTTTTTAAATAGGAAAGTATAAAGAGAAATGTAAGTATCAGCTATAAACCCACTGATTATATATTAACATTTTAACATAGTTAGCTCAATCTTGCTTCTCTGCAGTATTTTCTACATAGTCAAAAATGCTGGGTTCCTGCTTTTCTTACTTAGCATTAGTACAAATAATATTTCCTTTAACATCATTTTATTGATGGTATTCCTTTGCACAGATATACCACCATGGGCTTAACTGTCCGGATAACTAGGTGTGTAAGATTTATTTTTACTGAATGATTCTTTTTTAAAAATCATGTTTATTTTGTAAAATTCAGATAATAACAAAAAAGAGAAAGAAGAAAAGACAAATAGATGGTTAGATTTTGAACTGCGTCCGTGGGGATTTGAAAACTAAAGAAAATATATCGCTAACTGCCATTGAACGAACATCCAATAGGTGGTAGTCACTGAATAATCATAGTTCTACTATTTCTAATCCTCACATAATAACACAAGAAGATCGGTTGATTACAATCACCACTCTACAGGCTCAGAGGTCATAGAGCTGGGAGTGGTAAACAGATTTTGGATGGATGCGTCTAACTCCAAAACTGCGTTTTCTCCTGACTCCAGCACAGTCCTCTCCCCATCGTCATCCACACTTCTCCAACACTTCTGTCACCTCCACTTCTAGCCCCATCACCTCCGCCACCACCTCCACCACCACCACCGCCACCTTCGCCGTCATGTTCACCCCCAATTTCAACTCCATTCCACGTCCACCTTCACCACCACACTGTCACCTTTAGGGCTTCTTCTCATCCCTTTCATCTCTTCCCGCCTTCGTGTTCTCCTCTCTTGCTTCACTCTGACCCTCTCCAACCTGCATTTCCTAAAGTGTCTGGGCAACAGAAATAAAGAAAAAGCTGCCCTACCACATTAATTTTATGAACGATCTCAATTATTCATTCATTCAATCTCAATTATTCATTCATTCAACAAGTTCTGAGTGCTCTAAGCACAGTAATTCCCCCATTTGCAGGATTTTTTTTTCAAAAAGCTTGTTTTTTAGGGTTTTTCTTTTTTACTCTCAAACACCATTTCTCATATGAACCTGGTTGCAAATTGTCAAGCTGTGCTTGGGTTGCCCACTCATACTGCCTAGCCTCCACGCGGATAGAAAGCAGAAGTGAGCTGTTTAAGAAGGATACGCGAGTCAGAAGGAAAGTCTCAGGCAATAGTCGTGAAGTAATTTCTTATCTCTTATTGCCACAGCAAGCTACCACAGGAAAGAACTTCCTGTTTCCATGCTCAGATGATGTGTATTTGCCTAATGCAGCTGGCATGCAATAGTTCACACATGGACCCTCCCCAGAAAAGACACTGATATAAAAAGAGAGGAAACAAAGGACATTTAAAAATACTTTAAAGGATGCATACACCAACAAATGTGCAAACTGAAGTCCTTTTCCTTCTCAATTGTATTATGTGAGCAGGAGGAGACCTGTGTTCTTTCTGTTTCTATTTTCTATGTAAAATAAATAGCTGTAGAGGAATCAGACTCTTTGTGTGACTATGTAATGCCAGGGACAGTAGAAGAGACACTTCCTATGGGCCAGAGAAACTAATAATAGTTCATGGCAATAGTCAAAGTTGCCTCAGTGGGCTATAACTCTGACTCCTTACATATATACACACAAGCAAGCAAACAAACTAACAAATGCCGTAGGCACCCTGAGGAAAAAAAAATCTCTGAACCGATGTCACCTAACTTCTCTTTTTCATACAGAAAAATTTGTCAAGCCTGTGACTTTTATCTAAAAGCAAAATCCCCTCCAGCTGCCTGCATACGAAAGGGGATTCACACTTTCTCAAAAAAGGGTGGCCACAGAGTGTTTCTCCACATGAATTCTACAGGACCCAAACAAACATTGAATTGTTCTTTTTTAAACTAAACCCGTTGTCTGCAATCCAAGGAGCTATCAATACAACATCCATTTAAGAAACAGAGAAAAGCAAAGCAAGCACATAACTCTCTTCTTCAAGGCTCTAACAGCTTTAAAGAGTCCCCTTAGCCCCGGACTTCACAGCAGCGAGTTTATGAAGAGCTGCACAAACACTTTATCTCAAGTGTCATGTTTTAGAACTCACTGTTCTAAAGAGACTGCAAGGGTACCAGTTGCCTTATCATTTCAAAATGCCAAGCAAGGACGTCTCATACATCAACCAGCAAGTGATTTTACTTACATGCAATAAAAAGACAATAAATCCAACAACTGGCTCTTTATCGCTGAATTCAGAAAACTCATAATACTCTGAGGCAAAGGTTGAGGGTTCCACTCTAAGCAGCTCTGGAGGCTCAGTCTACACAAGACTACCATTAGAAGCTGACCAGAAAGTAAAGCTCTTTCGAAAGAAGAGGAAGTTTCATCTCGACTTCCCCAATTCTATTGTTCTTCCTTCTTATTGTTATTGAATCTACCCTAATTCCAAAGTCTAGGACCTAATACATGGTCTGATGTCAGTGACCACTATAAACGACCCGCTGCGTTCATTTCCAGGACACACGTGTATGTCATTGCGTGGTTTTGCTTTCCTGTTTTGGAGGCTAAGATGTTTATTCATAGGTATCAAGGGTGAGATCATTTGCAGAGTTGTTCTCAGTGTGTTTAGTTGAGATGCCACTGTTTTATCATCAACCTCTTTTAGGCTCAATCTTCTTTCAAATTTCCCTTCTTTCTCTTCTCCTAATAGTTCATTATACACTATGAAATAGAGGGTACAGGTAAATTTATAAAAACTATTTTAGGATAAAAATAAGTATTAGCCTGCCATTCTTTTGCAGCACACGCAAAAGGTTCTCTAATTTCGAAACGTGTTTTTCACACATTAGAAAAGGAAAATGACAGACTGAGGGTTAGAGATACTGGAACTCATCACCAATAAATTTCTGTACTCTCCCCTTTCCTTTTTAATACCAGCATCTTGTTTCTTTGAACCAGCTTGGGAAAAAATACAGTCTCACTATACTTATACTCTATTTTCAAAGAAAAGGAAACACAGCACTATAAATGGACTCGTGGCCAATGCAACTTTCCAAAACGTGATCGGTGGATCACAATCATGTGTATTAGTTATCTGTCGCTGCATGACAAGTTACTGCCTACACATGAAGGCTTAGACCAACTAACGTCTATCACGTCATAGCTTCTGTGTGTGAGGAATTTGGGCACAGCATAGCTGGGTTCTCTGGCGAAGAGTCTCCCACAAGGTTACAGTCAAGGGGTCAGCTGGGACCGCAGCCATCACTGAGATACTCTTCCAAGCTCATATAGTTGTTGGCAGGATTCAGTTTCTCAAGGACTGTGGGACTAAAGGCCTTACTCCAATGCTAGCTGTTGACCTGAAGCCACCCTCTGTTCCTTACCATGTGGGTCTCTCCTTAGGGCAGCTCACAACATGGCAGCTGGCTTCATCAGGGAAAAAAAGCAAGAGTGAAAGAGAATGAGAATGAGTCCAGCTTCTAGTTAAAATAGGATGTGTGGTTTTCAGGCCTGAACATAGGCCATTACAAAGGCTTTTCCCCAGTGGGCCTCAAAGGGAAAGCTGCCCTCCTTACACCAGACTTGGTGACAACCAGCACATTGCAGCATCTGAGGAGAGTTGCAGTCAAGGTCAGGGCCTCCTGGGCATCATGCTCTTTTGCACATTGATGTCAAAAGCACAGAGATTTCCTAGGTCTCTTTATCTGAGACTTTGGGCCAAGTTTATCTTCAGGTGCCTCTGCTGAGGCCTTCTTATGAAAGAAGGAGGAAGAAACCTTGAAGACACTTTTCTCCTCTACTCAGTCAATACTTTTCTATTCCTAGTCTCCTTCCCACACACTTTGGAGTCCATAAAACTGCCAGAGCCTTTTGTTGGGGACTTCGTAAACAGTGAGATGACCCCACATAGGTGCTTATGCATCAGAATACCCACAAGTGCATGATTGCATGGGGAAAAGGAAAAAGGGGGAGACTTCACTTCCTCTAGCTGTAGACTCTTGCTTATGTTCTCACAGTAAGTGATCAAAGGCTTAACTCTTCATTTTTGGCTTGTTGCTGGAACCAGCTACTCTAACACCTGACAGCTCATCTCCCCCTTGCCCAGCTCAGCTGATCTCTTATCAGAAAGACAGTGTGTGCAAGACAGAAGTCAATCTTTTGTAACCTATTCTCAGAAGGGATATCACATCACTTCTGCCGCATTCTGTTTGTTAGAAGCGAGTCGCTTGATCCAGTCTACCCTCAAGAAATGGGGGTTATACGAAGCATGTATTCCGGGAGGTGAAGATCAGAGAGGGCTACATTACAGGTTTAGATTTCGTATATAAAATTTTATCTAAACTCAAGTTGCCCCTGTCCAGACAAATGTTAACAAAAGACTCATCTAAGAATAAAATCATAAATATAGTCGACCCACTAAAAGAATATGTGAGACCTTCATCCAGGCATTCTATTAGACCACAGCTCACGTTAGTCATTACCGAGAGCACACTGCTCAGACCCGATAACCTAATAACCCTCAACAGTTCATTGCCAGGAAGCAGACAAATGAACATATAAGTAAAAGCCTAAACTACGCTGGAAAACGAGCCAGAATCTGGAAGATGGCTGAAACAATTTCGATTAAAAGAACTTTTCACCTAACCACAAGCATAAGAAAGTCTTAAAACAAGCGCAGAGTTGGGCTTTTCTCAGGGGAGTACAGTCACTTTAATCATTTTTCCCTTTAGAATAAGAATTTCCTGACATCTAGCCTTTCAACTCTTCACGCTCAATGACTCTGCTCCTTCCTAAAAATGAGCAGGCGGGGCTTCATTGCCTGTCGCCCAACCAACCCCACAAGGTACATACGCAGATCACTCCTTTGTTAACTTGGCCTGCTTAGAGCAGGGCAGAGAGATGGCCCCTTTCCTAGTCTGCAACCACTGCAGGTAAGGAGGAACAGGCCATTCTGGGTAGAGAAATAAATAACTCAGTTGATTTTAGATCTTCTTAATTGGAAGATGTGCTGATAATAGCAGACAAAAAACAGCGTCACTTGATTCTGCAGTTTAACTGGCAATAGATTAAGGGCGACATTTTCGAAAGCAAAGTAAAAATCCTCTGTAGGGCCTGTTTTGTGTCTCTGCTTTTTCAGAAGATTTTTTTTTTGATTTATAGTTTAAACACAGCCTACATCCCAACACACCCCATACCTCACAACCCGAATGCCAATAAAAACCATGTTAAAAATAAACAATGCTGTTGGGGAAGCAAAGAAAGAGAGAATATATAACAAAGTTATTAGTTGATAAAAGCTTTCCTTCGTGGAATAAATAATAGTTTGAAAATGACTTCAGTCTCTGCTCTCACACTTCCTCTCATTTTCTTTATAGTCCTTTCATGAGAAAATAAGAACTAAATTAAATCTGTAAAGGAGTGACAGGATTAAAAGAAGATGCTGTACATTTTGACCAGAAATAAAGTAGAAGTTCTCTCGGTGGCTTCTTGTTTGTGTAAACTGCTGTTTCTGCAAAGTTCTGCTTCGTCTTATCCCTCCATTGAGTTGTCCACTAGTTCTCTGCATAAGGAGCATCCAAAAGTATTAGATGACATTAAAACTATTTAGTGACATCAATAGCGGGGGCTTATTTCTCATCAGGCTTTTTTAGATGCCTTGATCAAAGAAATACTCAAAGGCCATATAATTTATAATTATGGGTCCTGGATTGGAACCACTTAAATTCTTGGAGCATAATCATCTGATTTATAGGAGAGGAATAATCCTCAAGGTGGCTGGATTTTCAGTTCGAGATGGACTGATCACAGATTCTTTTTTGTCCCTTATCCTCTCTCCCAAGACTTCATTAAAATGATAGGAAATGTATAAAAACTATATAAATCCACAATAACAAAAGTGAAGGTGGAGGAAGAGCATTAGCATTTGAGAGACCTCAACGGATTTCTGGAAGATGGGATGAGGGAGGAGGAGCGAGAGGTGAAGGACAGCAGGGAATCACAACGCTCAGCCAGGCCACCTGTGATGCAGAATCCTGAGAGAATCGGGACTCCAAAAGCCAAGGGAAGTCATAAAATTTAAATAAGCAAGGGGGCTGAAAGTAGGAAGATTGATTGAAAGTCTGTAAGAACCTAGTCCCCTCCTCAACCCATCTTTCAAATATCTCTATCACCCTAGTCTTTACACAGCCAACACACACCATCCTGCAGGCAGCCATTTCACTCCAACCCACGCAATATTATAGAGGTTCTGCTCTAAAGAAATTGAAATTGTGCAGAGAATATAGTCAGTGTTTGTGGATATGGGCACTCCAGAGTAAAAATGACACATTCTCATATAAAAGTGTCACTCAGCATGTCCTGGGGTAACACCATCTCCCTGTTGAGTCACCATGAAATGTTATAGAAAAGGGGAAAGATAGCCTTCTAAACTGATATCCATACAGAGGTTAATGAAGATGTCATATCCATAAAAAAGAACAGGGCCTAAGATAAATAGTCTTAGAACAAGAAAGAACCCTTGGGTATTGGTTGCCAAATAAAGATTTTAATGAAAGCTTTGGATGATAAATTCAAATAACCTTTCAGAATATATTATTCAATGACCTCATCAAAGAAAGAACATAAAAGATTTTCCTTAAGTGAACTCCATGAGTATTTGGATTAAAAGGTCTTACTGAGTCCCCACAATGAAGAATTTCAAGTTCATGTAAAATTGTTAAACACCAAAGACAAAGAGAAAATCCTAAAATCTCCCAAATAGGGGAAATTTGCTTCTACGGGAACAAGGAGCTGAAGCTCTCCAGATTATTAACTGAACATTAACAGAAGGCAGGGGCCAAAATCTCCAAAACTCTGCAGGACCTTCATGTCACACTGAAGTTCTACATTCATTCAGCCAGCGAATATTTTGCAGCACCGTCCTAGGTCCTGGGCATACAGAAAACTAACAAAAAGGAAACTCCTCCCCTCGGGAGCCCTCTCTGTTCTCAGGCTCCACTCAGGACGCCGTGCTCTCTAAACGAGGTAAGCCACATCTATCCAATGTGTTACGTAGTAGGAAGTGCCAAGGAGGGAAAACAAATAAAGCAAGATAAGAAATATGTAGCATCTCGGGGGAACATTAGACTCACGGCCAAGGAAGGACCGACGGAAAAGGTGACCTCTGAGTTATGATCAGAAGGACGTGGAGTGAGCCTGCCGACATCTGAGGAAAGAGCATAGCAGGCAGAGGGGGACAGCAGACGCCTGACTGGGACACCAGAGGGACAGCGAGGAGGTGGGTCTGGCTGGAGCAGAGAAGGGGTCACATGGGGTCATAGTGAGAATTTGGGTGTTCGGTCTGACCAATTAAAACAGCAGTCGGAAAACTTTTTTTGTAAAGAATGAGATAGTAAATATTTTAGTAGTAAACAGTCACAGTTTAAGCACTCGACTCTACCATTGTAGCGTGAAAGCAGCCATCGACGACATGCAAATGAATGGACAAGGCTGTGTTCCAATAAAACTTTATTTATGGTCACTAGAATTTGAATTGCATATAATTTTCATGTGTCATGAAATATTCTTCTTTTGATTTTTTTTCCCCATTCACTTAAAAATGTTAAAAAAAACTTTTAAACTTAGGAGCTGTACAAAAAACAGGCAGCAACCAGATTTGGCCCATGGGCAGGAGCTTCCTGATCCCAAGCTATAGACTAGCTATGAAAGTAGAGCATGCCTATTTTCAGGCACAGAGGAACTGACTCAGAAAGATGACCTCTTCCAAACCCTTTCTTAGGAAGATACTTGATGATGTTCCCTAGCAAAATCAGAAGTAAACAAATTGATGAAATGGGCAGAATTCAGGGGAGAGAAGACTTGGCCCAAGAATATGGGGAAAGGATGAGATAGGGAAGTTGGCCTAGACAGGAAAGCATCAGACTGGAACATGAAAGGAGAAGGTTCCAGAAGCAAAGTTTCTGGGGGGGAATTGGGCCACAGAGTGTGGTACCATCCTTGAAAATATGAAATAACCTAACAGGGCAATAAAGGGAAAAAAAAATTGTAAAGTAATTAGAAAATACACACACACACAAATAAAAACGTTAGTTGGCTGTAAGTACTAATTATGTAGTCATAACTGCAATATCACAACTGATTTTCAACATTGAGAATGAAGGTGTAGAGAAAACCCATGAAATTAAAAAACAGTAAATAAACCTTGACATTATAAAAGTTAAAGTAGGCTGGGCTGCATAATATGGAAGCCACTAACTACTGAATTTTAAATTTTAGCTAATAAAAATGAAATGAAATTTAAAAGTTCAGTTCTTCAGTCACACTAGCCACACTTCAAGGGCTCAGTATCGCTTGTGTCCAGGGGCTGCTACCCTATCGGATAGCACAAATAAGGAACGGTTCCACTTCTGTTGGAGAGCACAGGACAATCCGGGAAGTGGAAGGAGAGGTTTAAGGTTCTAACTGACTAGCTGAGGAATGGGGAGATGTATAAGCAAGAAACTAAAGTGTAAGCACATTGTTTACAAACTCACCCAAGGAACTGACAGAAGCACTGAAACCAAGTATTTCGTTATAAATTGGAAGAGGATGGAGATGAGAGAGCCAAATCCTCATCTCTTGCTCCCTGAGGTCAATAGATAACATCTGAAATTGACAGAGAAAGAAGAGCCGGATCGCGGTGTATAGACATCACAAGAGGGATTGAAGACAGAGGAGCTAAGTGGGACGCTGTGGTCAGGTTGGATTGGAGAGGGTGGCAGCAGGAATCTGCTTTTCCCTGAGCCCCCCCTTGCCTGGATCACCCCAGTTCCCCCAGCTGTTTGCCCTTTTTGGGGAAGCATTCCCCAGCCCTCAGACTACGCCCCTCCCTCCTCTGCTCACATAGTATTCATACGTATCTCTACAGGAACATTACCATATTTTATTATGTTTATAAGCAACATGCCACATGTGACTTCTCAAGTCCCTGTCCTTAGAAGGATCTGTGCTTGGCTTAGCTCTGGTGCTACCCTTTAAAAATTCTTAATCTGTGAACAAGGGACCCATGTTTTTATTTTGAACTTGGCCCTGCAACTTATGCAGCTGCCCTGTTTGGCGCCTAAATGGACTGTCAGCTCTTTGAAAGTGCGGATGGATTGTTTCTGAAATTCGTATCCCAAAGAACTAGTAGAACGACTGTTTGCCTAGCTAATATATACTTTGCTTGTGAGGGCTATAATTTTATACTCTAAGATCCGAGAACACAATTCATCTTTCAGAAAAGCTATGATTTGTACTATGCCAGAAGTCACTCCACCACCATCTATAAAACATCTCTGACTCTCTCTGATGCCTGAAATGCCATAATTACAGTTTTCTTTCTTTCTTTTTAAGGTGTTTCCTTCTCTTGCGCTGTCAATCCTCCTGGGAGAGGCAGACTTTAAGCTTCACTAGTGAACTTAACTAAGAGATATTTGTCCAATCCTTTCAGTGCAGACAAAACCAACCCTCTCTGAAAAGCAGGAGATTAATTTTAAGTTCACACTTTGAACACATACCACATAGCTATGTTACTGGTTTGGGACTATGTTGGTAAAACATGTGTACAAATAACTCAAATAATTTCCTGAGCCTCAGCCTTTGCAAATCAGTGAAGTAAAAATTTTATTGTTATACATGAAAACATATCAATACTGGAGTTTTTAAAAAAATATATATGGATTGTCTCTAAGACCTATAGCATCATCTCTGATTTATGCCTTAAACATCTTTTCACCTTTTCCACTAATCGGTATGAAAACCCTTACCCGTTTGTATATTATTCAGTGTATTTATGGAATATGTTTCTTAAGTGATGATATGCAAACCACTGTGTGAAGAGCAGGGCTGTGTAGCTAGAATAAGAGGGGAGCTCGGAGACCCAACTGACAAGGAGGATAAAAGGCGACATAGGATACATGCATGAGACCGATGTCGACTAGGAGGACTATGAGAGGTTGGAGAAGGAAGGAAAGAATGGTTGGATCTACATGGACCAGCTGCTGTCTACAGAGGAGACAGCATATGCTCTGGTCCTTGAAGCACAGCTGTAATCTTGACAGGAAAGCTGGTACCACCCCTCATGGGACGGTTTGGAGACGTGTGGACTCTGACCTCCTACCTCCCTCTTATAAAGACCCTTGTGATTGCATTGGGCCCACCGGGATAATCCTCATTTCAAAACTCTTAATCACTTCTGCAAAGTGTCTTTTGTCATGTGAAATATCAGAGTCACAGGTTCGGATTTAGAATGTGGGCACCAACCTACCAGCAGTCTGCTGGGGTAGACTTTTGTCCCCTCACCTAATTCTAAGAGTCTGTAACACACAGCTGTTTGTACACTCCATTAGCATCTGGGCTTCATCCTGAATGAGAGACATAATAATGTTCTTTCTGTGAATGACACCAACTGAGCCCAAGTCAGGGAGAGGTTATATTCTCCAGATCCCTCTCTGTCCTCACAAGTAAATCACCGACTTTTATCACTTTAACTTTACTTCTGATATTTCTCCGGACCCTTCCTCCAGTCCTGCCACCTCCCTCCGTCTTCAGAATGCATCCTCGGCAGAAGTGCAATACAATTCCAGCCAGTCTCTTCACCTCCAAGTGGATGTCCCCAAGCCATCCTCTCCGATTCTGAGTGATGCCTCCCCAGGAGCTGCTCGTGGAGCCTCATGAACATTGCTAAAATATTTCCTGAACAGCTCTGGTGATAATGGATATCGATGTTCAAAAAGTAGGTCCTATAATCTGATATCTGCTACATCGGTCCTTATTTGTAAGAGATTATTTTTGTTGGGTTTCACATGCTTCTGATACGTATGTCACTTTTGTAAGAAAGCTCCTACTCTGGTCACTTAGTTCACACATAATGCATACGAGTCATAGTTATCACATTAGATTCCCAAGATTCAGAAACTAAATCACAGGACTTTGTGACTGACTCCTCAGTCTGGACCAAACCGATCACTGCCACCAAGTGGCAACTGTTGTCATTGGAACAAGCAAGCCCAGGAGTGCAGCTGCCCCTTCATTCATTTGTTCCGTTACGGCCTTAGATGAACAAGGAAGGCCAAGATAAGTCTCTCAGTACTAAAGTTTAGAACAGAAAGTTGCAGGATTTTTATATCAAAGAAAGGGAAAAAAGGAAAAAAAATACTTGTGAGCTTTGCCGTAGAAATTAGTTTTTTTTTTCCTTCTACTTTCATAATCAGCTTCACAAAACACAATAACATCTAGTTTACCTGACAATCTGGAAGGTTATTTTCAAGGTAGTTCCAGCTTACATCTTTAAGAATTAAGACATATTTGCATTTTAAGCATATACAAAGGGCATGCCTAAGTGCCACAGAAGTTCGAACAAAATGATGCACCTGTTTGTCTTGGTGCAGCCCTGAAGAGCCGGTGGCTGCCAAGAGGCTGGCTCGGCTGTGTCGCAGTGCGCAGTGTAAATTCACCCCTGCCCTGCCCAGGGTCAGACCTGGCCTCGCAGGCACAGAAACCCCACTTGTCCCTGTCTTGGGGTTTCTTGGTCCCAGGGATGCTAACGTGTCCTAACTAAGCCAAACACCTGAAAACAGATGCCTTCGTTTGCGGTAAGAGATGTGACACACTATATATTGCCACATGGCCGTTAGCCTGACTGCTCTTCTCCGAAGCTGTATGAGGGGGTTGGGGTGGGGGCAGGAGGAAGGAGGGGGAGGAGACATAGCGGAGCCATGACTGAGAAGTGGGGAGCTGCTTCTGACCGCGTTTCTGTTCCTGTTCTGGTTCGTGACACTCAGCACTGTGCCCTCTGTGACTGAGTCTCTATTCCTTGAGAACAAAGGGACGAGCCAAAAATACTATTAACCATGAGAGCCGTTAAAGATGGTGTTTGGATTGTTTTTTTGTTTTTTGTTTTTTGTTTTTTACGTTTGTTTTTAAGTTTGGAGCTTTGGTGCATTTTTGTTATTGTTTAAATTTTCACTCTTCGCTTCTAATTTTATTACAAAATAGTAAGAGAACGTAAGCTGTATCACGTCTGCTTTGTAAAATAGATTCAGATAATCTTAATGTCCGAGTATATTAATCATTTTCAATGAACACTTTGAAAAAGGTCAATACTCTATATTGCAAATAATTTATATCTATTAATTCAATTTTGAAATTATGTCAGTGCTCTTAACTAAATCCTTATTTTCTTTTTTTCATTTGATCTGTCAAAGACTGGGGAAGGTGGGTCAACTTCTATGACATTTGAATTTTTGTCAATTTCTCTTTATATTTCCAGTACAGTGGTTTTACTGAACTTGGGGCTCAGACAGGTTTTTGACCATTGAATCTTTCTAATAGATCGTACCTTTTATCTAAAATAACACTCCCATCTAATCCTTTTGCCTTGGAATTTATTTTACCTGAAATTAATATTGCTACTCCCTGTTTGCTTTTGTATGCACGACTAATTTTTGCCTACCTTTTTTTTTTAACACCTCTAAGTAATTTTATTTTTAGTGTTTTTTGTTGTTTGTAGTACAGAGTTTGGCACTTTATAGAAACATATTTCAAGACTTTGTATCTGTTCGTGTTTATTCAAATAGCCGTTTGCTCTCTGTTAGCTTGTTTTGTGCCTTTAGCTCGTTAGTGCTCCTTCGACACTTCAGATTCCAGGGCTAGAGCATGTGACTAGGCCTTAACCAATCAGAGAATGCCAAGTGATTTGAGCTGGTCCAATCAGCCGTAATGCCAGTATTCATACAGGAGCTCTAGGGAGAAGAATCTCTTTCATGCTGAACTTAACCTTATCAAGATGTCAGTTTAGAGCTGCTATGGCCACCTTGCTAGACTGAAAATGGAAACAACACAATAGAAAAAAATAGTTGGGAGGCAGAAAGAAGCAAGAGTCTAGAAGTCTTCGTTCCAACCCCAGAATTCGGCTCTACTTGAAGATAAATCTGCCTCCAGGCTCAGCACTGTTCAACAGAACTTCTTGCAATGATGGAAATGTTTTATGATCTGCACCATCCAGTATGGTGGCTATTGAAAATGGTGGCTACTGAAATGAGGCTAATGCAACAATGGAATTGATAAAGACAGTGTGTTATTAACAGATAGGGAAATGCAAACACAGATTAAACATCTCGCCTAAACTTGCAGAATCAGTGACAGAACCAAAACCAGTTGCCAGGTCTCCTAGAATCTACTCCTGTGCTCTGAATATATAAGTCGAGATCTGCAGTAATTTGTTAACAAGGCAGTAATATGGAACTAAAGAATAAGGTCTGTATTTGATGTGTAGATTTTATTGCTTATATTCCCTGGCATCAAATATAAATAATGGTCTCTGGAGCTAAATTATGTCTAATTATGCCAAGTATAAACAAATTGCTCTTATTATGTTTCCATCTATCAAACCAATGTGCCAATTGTTGCTTAAGACATATTTAGGGGTCTTGTTTAGAAAACTAAATGACTCTGATTCCATATTCTAATTCGGACATTTAAAATGAAGGATAGAAAATGTGATTCCTAAAGAAATCATTATGGAATAGCCTCTGTAAGCTACTTGAAAATAACTGATATAAAGAGCTGTTAATACACACCTTGCATACACCGACTGAACTAATAGGCATAGCGTCAGAATCACAATATGGTTCACTTTCCCTTTTACACGGGCACTGTCTATTATTTTTTTGTCTCTTTGTTTTTCTCTTGTTTGGGTCTATTTAGAGATCTTTAAAATATTTATAATAATATTATGGTTATTTGGATTATAATTCTTGGCAAAACATCTACTCTCAATTTTGTTTGAGACATAGCTAGTAACTCAGGAAATTTCTGGAAATTTCAGGAAATTTCTGAAGCCCCAAATATTCCCCTATGACCTTTCAATGATCACGCTGTTACTGTCTCAAATATGTCTTTAAGAGGCCAAAGAATCCAGGGAGCAGCAAAAATTGAAATGAGCTAAAATGCAGCTGAGTCTTTTTTTTTTTTTTTTTTGACATGACATTTCTGACATAAATTTTTGCAGAGCTAAGTAAAGCAGAGAACATTTTTACATGTTGACAATAATCAGGGGAAATAATGAGAATCAGAACCAAACTAGTCAGGTTTAGGGCTCATACTGCATCATCCAGAGAGCAGAGAAGCAAAAAAAAAAACACAAACCCCAAAGAGACTGGAAGAATCAAAGGACAGCACTCTGCATGTTGGGCAAAAAACACTGGGGACTTAAAGTCATACAACTCTCAAGTTCATTGTCAGCAATGTCCAAAATGAAATCTCTTCAGAAAAGTTTCTCCTTTTACCATCAACGTCCTTACTGTGGGACAATCTAATCTGGCTTTCCTACACATTTGACTGTTGCTCTAAGTTCTGCATTTTAAGGAGGAAAATTACCGTAGCATTTTCCTGAAGACTCATTGCTCTGAGCTTTGCATGACCCCTGGGCCACACAGCTCTGACGTCCTTCCAGACGAGAAGGGGGAAGGAACCAGACCCATGGCAAAACTCACAAACACACACCAAGCATCACCGATGAGCAAGAGGCTAAACCTCTGTTCCCACCAGAGGGTGTGTGAACTCCCCAGATCTGTGTGGCCAACAGCAGACGGTCCGCCTACAGGGTGGTCTGAATATTTTTCTCTGGAATCTGTGGATCCTGTTCCTGACAGGAGTTTACAAAGAGACCCTCATAGGCACTGGCAGAAGGAAAACAAAAGCTAAAAGCCCTGGCTCTGTTTAAAGACTGAGTCCAAACTAGGATTGGAACTAAAAGGCCATGACTGACAACAAAGTTTATTTAGGGATAAATTAATGTGGAATTCAAAATCACGTCTGTAAGTTTCACCTCGCTTTTTGAAATTAAGAGTAAGGGGGAGGGAAATGCCATTGGGATCATTTTTGACCCAGAGAAAGAACAAGTTTGGGAAGAAACTGTGTCAGAGATTAATCAACTTTATCTGTAACAATAGATTTTTGCAAATAAACTTAAAAAGTAGTTACATTAGAATGATCATATGGAGGTGGCTTTATTAAATGATTGTCATTATCAAAAATTAAGAAATAAAACCCATCCAGATAGTTGCAATTGAACCTATTGCAACGTCGTCTATACAGGTGGTCCAAGCCTTGCATAGTTCCAATAGATTAGTCAGCATTTGGTCCTGTCCAAAACATCTATAGAGACATTCCGTCAGGCCAAAAAGTCCTTGATATTTGATCCGGTCCAAAACATTCACAGAGACATTTGGTCCAAATAGTTAATCTTGCTCTTCTGCAAGGGTCAAACCCTGAGCCACCTACCTAACTCCATGTGCCAGTACCAGCTAGGCTGCCAAGGCAAGAAGGGTTATTATTGACAATACAGCTGAAACACAAAATTATTGAACCAAAAAAATGTAACAGTATTTTTTAGATATTAATTCTGTAAGCTAAAAGTAAAAATAAACATTATGGGCTATTTGGATCCAGGGACTATTTTTTGCAAGAGAAAATAATCAAACCTAATGCATACGTATATATGGGAACGCCACATACATGAGAGTCCGAGATGTCCACGTACAAGAGAGGTTACCCAAGGATGTTCTTTAAGTGTGGACATTTTTGATGGGATCAAATTTCAAGGACATTTTGGCATAGAACAAATGTCTCCATGGACATTTTGGACAGGACCAAATGTCCTACAAGCGTTCCAATACTCATAAACTTCAGTTCCTACTGTTTAGTTAAATAACAGCAGTAATGCAACATGGTGTAAATTGCATTTACCAAAGTATATTAACTGTGAGAAATTGCGCTACGTACAAACTCCAACGCAAGCTGTTCAGTCCCCTGATGACTATATATAGAGCAGATGCACATCATGATCAGTGACCAATGACTTTCTGCCATGGCCCCATTCATCGTTTCTTAAGGATGAGTAAGAATCCACCCAGCAAAGAAAGAGGAAGCAGGAAGGGGGCAGGCAGACCTGGTTTTCATACAATACATCAAGACACTTAGTGCAAAGGAAGGCGACACCCTGGCAAGACAGAGAGCACTTCCTCACAACCGACAGCTTTGCTATGTGGACACACCAGCATTTGTTCAACTGGTTTCTTATTGATGGACAGGAATGATAATATCTCCAGTCCTAATCTCTACTATCATAACCGATGTTACCATGAATGGCATTATGTGTATTTGTTGCATTTTGTATTTTTACCATTTCTAACTTTGGAATAAATTCTTAGAAGCGTGATTGCTGAATCGAAAGTTAACACAGGTATAATTATGCTAAATATTAACAAGTTGTCCTCCATGGGGGTTGAGTCCTTTTGCATTCTCATGAGCACTGTATGTCATTGAAAGGCAATTTATAGAAAGATTATTTTCAAGGTGATGAAAAAATTCTCCTCTCAGAACTGTACTCTGGCAGCCTCCATGAGAAAAGACAGTGTTAAAAAAAAAATGTAAAGCACTAGAAAGTCAGAGCTGAAGAGGATGAATTATAAAATCAGAACATCTATTTAAATGGATAATGAGGGGTAGAACAATAAACAAGATTTCTTACTACGTTTGCCATGCAAAAGAACAAAACAAATACACTACCTCTTCTGAAAACTATGGGAAAGTAAGAATCTATCAAGTGAGAGGGAATGAAAAGGATTAAGAGTATATTACCCATTGTTTTAATTCAAGATTCCTCTGTTCTCCAATGCCATTTTTCCATTCAAGTAAATTTCACAACAACCAATCTTCTCCACTCGAGGGGTTTTCATGACTTTGCCCTCCATTAGATCCCTATCACGCTCTTTCCTGCTTTCGCCCAACCCTGGGGTCCTGGTTTTCTCTAAAAGGGAAGTAGGGCAGCAGGGTCACTTCAAAACTGCAATTGGAATCAAGTAATTCAACTCCTATGTGTAATTTCACCTGCCCAAACCCCTAAATCCATCTCCTGGGGTTCTTTATGGGGACAGTTCAGGGAGGCAGATTGTGTTGTTTTATCTATTTTTTTCATTTTGGTTTAAATAAAAATGCTACATTACGTATGCAAATTATATGTAAGTCACGATATTAACACAATCACCCTGCAACTAGAATACTACAACATCCTTGAAGCCACCTGTGTTTCTGCTTGACCCCATCTCCTTCGTTTCCCCGAGCCTCCTCTGAAGAGGACAAGTATTTGCATTTTTTGAGAGCTAGGTGAGTCAGTGGGCCACGTTTGCCTCCTTTGAGACCTAAGTGGTGAGATGTCATCTTGTGTGAGCAAGACTTAGGTTTCACATCCCAGGGCTGATGTTAGAATTTGCCCTCAAGTACACTTTCCCGTCCATTTTTGACTCATGATCAGATGAATGTGGGAGCTCCCACACATTCTTAGAAATCCAGCAATGCCTTATAAAATATCTTCACTGTGATTAATGCGAGATTTCGTTGTACTATAGCAGGAGGGCTCTTCATAGGAACTTGAAGTCCAAACTACTGTGAGTGGAAGTGTGTGGTTTCGTAACTCTTGCCTCTGATCTTGTGATAGTATCTCCCTTCCTTGCTAAAGTCCAAGGAAGGATTATGACAGATCCTATTTCAAGTGCTACTACCTTTTGAGAGGTTGATTACCTATGACAGTTCCAAAGTTGATAGTGGTTACCTGAAATTCTGTCTTGAAGAAGTTGAGATTTTGTCTAAACTCTTCAGGAATGCATGCTCAGGTGAGTAGGCAAGCGATGAGTGACGACCTAAAAACAATTTAGTCTTAACTGCTTAAGATCCAACCTCTGCATTTTTCAGGTGAGCATATTTGCTTGGTATTTTACTCTTCAAGGATTAGTCCTTGATCACCTACATCTGCTTTCTGAGCCCTAGTCATTAATAAGGTTGTAGAAATTTTAAAAACAAATATTTTTCCCTCCCTACCCCATTTATTATCTCATCTTTTATTCATTCGTGCCCAGCTGTAACTCATGCGCTCCTTACAAACCAGTCTCTCCAAACTCAAGCTCCTTGCATCACCTTGATTTCCTAAATCCTAGCAGAAATGAGGCAGCAAAGAAACACTTCATTATCCAAACTGTGTCTCATCTCAGGTCCTCTTCTGATCATTCTCAATGGTTAATTCTGATTCCTCATTAATAATCATCACTTGGTACATTAGTTATCTATTGCTGTGTAACAAATCCTCTAAAATTTAACAGTTTTTAAAAAAACAATAAACATTTCTCTTCTCACCCTGCTTCTATTAGTCAGAAATTTTGGGGTAGTCAGTGGGTCGTCAGAGATCTCATACAAGGTTACTGTCAGGATGTTGGCCAGGGCTGCAGCCATCTGAAGACTTGACAGGACTTGACCTCCCAAATGGCTCACTCACGTGGCTGGCAAGTCAATGCTGAGTGCTGCAGGAAACTTCAGTGTCTTGGTACATGGTCCTCTCCATAGGATTCCTTGACTGTCCTCACAACATGACAGCAGGCTTCCCCCAGATTAAGTGGTCCAAGAGAGAGAAAGGTGAAAGCCTGGACATCTGCTATAATCTACTTCAAAAGTCACACACTGTCATTTCCGCAATGTCATTGTTGGTATCACAGGTCCTCTATTCAGCATGGGAGGAAATTACACAGGGAATGAACACTTGGTGATGAAGAGCACTGGAGGTCTTCCTGTAGGTTGAACACTGTGCCTGGCAAATATTTTTCCTTCGAAAGGAGTATAAAGTCAAAAGTCCCCATAGTCTGAAGCTTAATAGTTTGTAAACTATTCCAACATGCTGAGTAAAGAGCAAAAGCAGGCTTTTACATTACCAGGGCAGAAGAAAATGATTTCACTTTTTTTTTCAAAAAAAAAAAAAATCTCATAACTTTGGGGCTTATTATCATGTCTTTTTTGAGATTCCCAAGATGAAATTACATTTCATGATTAAAGAGTGAGGAGCAGCAGAGTGGATAGAAACAATGAATGGGGTCATGGCAGAAAGTCATTATTCAAAAGTTCCTAAATATTCCTCTTGAGAGTCGTTAGGTTTAGTTATTTTCCACAGAATAATAAACTCCATTCAATGAAAAGTTTTTTCTTGCCCTTCTCCTTCTGACAGTAACTGTCATCATAAAATAATGGTAGACTGCGTTTTGTTCTGTTTTGCCTTGCTTTGTGGAATGCTTGCTATGACAGTGCCCACAGAGTTTCTGGAATTTCCTTATAATCTTTGAAAAAGGTAGAGAGCCATAAGTCTAATTATAAAACAATGTTAGCCTTGTCACTGCTAGGTTAGCAAGCCAGAAATCTGGCAGTGTTCAACAAAGCAGTCGCTTAACATATTTATATATAGTAAAACTGTGTTTAGTTGCCAAACCCCTGAAGAACCAGTGGATTTTTCCACAAGGTGCATCAACATCACAAAGTAATATTTCTAAGCCCTCTCTTCCTAAATAATCAAATTCAAGAAATGTTTATGAGAGAATCTACCACCAGAATGTGCCAGACATATTTCTAGATTTCTAGGAGGCCCTGGTGATTCACACGGAAGGGATGTGTCTGTCCTAGTGACAAAAAAGAACAGTCTTCCCAGGAAAAGGGGAGCAGGAGTAGCAGAAACAACAGCTTTTTCAATGGACTCTTTGAGTTGACACACAGCCTAGGAACTTTCTTCTTTTTCTGAGAATGAAAAAAGGAATCCTACTCCATCCAAACTAAAGACTCAGTCAATTTTTAATCCTATTTATATGCATCAACTTCTCTTATTTATCCCTCGAATCACTCAGATTTTTTTAGAAATGCAAAAGCAGCTCAGTTTATGAAGTAGAGCACCCAGGCTATTCCATCTTGAAATATCTAAATTTTCTAAAGACATTCTTTTTTAAATTAAGATTTAATCAACGTATAACATGTTAGTTTTGAACCCACAACATTACGATTCAATATTGGTATATATTGTGAAATCATTACCACAATAAATCTAGTTAACATCCATCACCTCACATAGTTACAATTTTCTTTCTTGTGATGAGATCTTTTAAAATCCACTCTCTCAGGAACTCTCAAATATAATACAGTGTTAACTGTAGTCACTATGGCGTGCATTACATCTCTGGACTCGCTTATTGTATAACTGGAAGTTTGTAAGTTTTTTGATTCACTCACCCCTACTCCTGCCTCTGGTTACCACCGATCTGTTCTCTGTATCTATGAGCTCAGTTTTAAGATTCCACATTTAGGTGAGATCATACATTATTTGTTAAAGATATCTTTCTATGTTAAAAACTAATAATCCTAAAATCTTCCATTTAAAAGCCATTTTAAAGCACTTATGTATTACATAAATACGAAGATTCACACAAAATTATTAGCATTTCCCCCTCCTTTGTCCCTCCTCCCTAACAAGGCATATATGTTTCCTACACCATCCTTTCTTCCTGTCAACCCCTAGGATCAAAAATGATGACAGACATCCCCCGAGGTCCCAGAGCAAGTTTCCCTTGTGGAACACTTCACTTTTGAAATGAGACTAAGTTATCAAGACTTAAAATTTTAAAGGATAAAAGGAAAGTCTCTGAACAAATATGACAATTATAAAAACATGGAGGGTAAGATATTATATTTCATTTGAAAAAGAATGATTTAAAATGTGCTTACCACTGTAGCAATTGCCCTGTGAATAAGCCAGATGTTTCTCTTTCTTCCTTAGGTTCTACTCATCACTTCCCCAAAGCTCCTCATATCCTAGACCCCAGCTTTGGGTCACAGGAAGCTGCTCTGCATGGACCATGCCATCAAAGGGGCTCCCCTGCCCGCTGCCTTCTGGCTGGGGTCTAACAGTGGAGGGACACAAGGAGAGGAATGTCAGGACACATTCATACTCTCTCTCTCTCTCTCTCTCTCTCTCTCTCTCTCTCTCTCTCTCTCTCTCTCTCTCTCTTTCTCCACCTCTTTCCTTCCCTCCTTGCTCTGGGCTTTCAGAGATCTTCTACCAAAGATCATGGCTCCTGGTAGTGTCCGGTCATGATAACAGAGTAGGTAAAAGCTGTGCTCGCCTTTCCTCACAACCACATCAAAATTACAACTAAACTACAAAAGAACCATCATTGAGAATCACCTGAAGTCTAGTTGACCAGCCAACTGAGGACACACAGAAGAAGCCACGTCAAGACTGGTAGGAGGGGCAGAGATACGGAATGGGCCAGTCTCACACCCACGTGTGGCAGTTAAAAATCAGGTGGCATATCTTGGCTGCAGAGTTCCCCTCAGAGAAGTGAGGGGTCCCAGTGCCACACTAGACTCCTCAGCCCAGGTCTCCAGAGTTGGAAAAAGGAGTCTCCACAATTTCCTGCTGTGAAAACTAGTGGAGATTATAGCTGAGTGAGTGAGAGAGAGAGCAGCTGGAGTCCCAGGCATTCTTTTGTAAGGGCCCACACATGAACTCACTCACTCACCGATTCACTCACTCTGACTGCCAGTGCTGAGACTGCAGTTCAAGAGGTGCCAGGAATATACTAGGAGGAACTGAATTGTCTGGCTTCTTCAGGGCTGGAGGGGCAGCTTTCTCCCAGACAGAAATGCTGGCAGAAACCATTGTTCCTTTGTTGAGCCCTCCCCTTCCCAGCATGCAGAGGTGGTTGGCCATCATATCTGAGTCTCCATCAAACTAGCCTTGGTGATTCCTTGAGACCTTGGCCCGCGCGACTTGGAAGCCCACCCAATCCATTTCTGAATGCTTTTCCATACCAACGGCCTGTCTTGGCTCATGCTGCAGACTTTCCTTAAATCTCTCAAAGGCTCACAAAGGCCAGACAAGCAGCACCTGGCCTCAGTGTGCCCTGTACCTTTTACTAAGCAACCCCAAGCCTGGCACTAGTGGCAGGCAACCTTGGTTTGCAGATTAGCCTCTCTCAGTCACCTCCAAGCCCAACGCAAGTGAAAATCATCTGTGGATCACTTTGTAGTTCATACCAAGTGACCCCAAGCAGGGCACGGGCAGTAACTGATCTTGGCCTGCAACAGAGCCCCTCCTAAGAGGCCCCCAAACCAATATAGCCATTGGTCATCTTTGGACCACACCAGAACACCTCTTAACCATCTTCACAAATGACACACCCAAAGGGCAGGCTAAGCAGACACTAGAGCCCTGCTAAAGCGAATCGTGCTCTGTAGGGTCAGCCCTTGTATAACAGCTCTTCCACTACAGTCATGGCCAGTCCTCACAATTAATAAGTCTGAGGGCCAATCCCTCCCATTGATGTGTAAACAGCAACCAAAGCTCAACTACAACAGGAGGTCACATACAACCCACACAAGGAACACACCTGGAGCACTCAGCTCAGGTGACCAGAGAGACTCTGCCACTAGCCCCCACAGGATACCTACTAAATAAGACCTCTCTACTAAGAGAATGCAGCTCTACTTAATACATAGAAACAAACAAACAAACAAAAACCTGCCAAAATGGGGAGACATAGAAACATGTCCCAAATGAAAGAACAGAACAAAGCTCCAGAAAAAGAACTAAGCAAAATGGAGACAAGCAATCTACCAGATGCAGAGTTCAAGACACTGGTTATGAGGCTACTCACTGATCTTAGTGAGAACTTCAACAAAAAGGTGAGAAACATAAAAATGGAGATAGAATAGATATAAAAGAACCAGTCAGAAATGAAAAATACAATAACTCAAATGAAAAACACGTTAGAGGGAATCAAGAATAGGTTATATGAAGCAGGACATTGAATCAGTGATCTGGAAGATAAGGAAGCAGAAAAATTCAAACAGAACAGCAATAAGAAAAAAAAAATCCAAAAAAAATGAAGATAGTTTAAGACAACAGTCCCCAACTTTTATGGTGCCAGGGACTGGTGCTCCTATGAGAATCTAATGCCTGATCATCTGATGTAGAGCGGAGAGAGTAATGCTAGCACTGGGGAACAGCTGCAAATACAGATGATACTCCCTTACTTGCTGCTCAATTCCTACTGTGTAGCCTAGTTCCTAACAGACCATGGACTAGAACTAGTCTGCAGCCCAGGGGGAGAGGACCCCTGGTTTAAGGGACTTCTGCAAAAAAAACTTCAAGCATGCCAATATTCACATCGTAGGGGGACCAGAAGGAGAAGGAGAGAGAGCAAGAACTTGTAAACCTATTTGAAGAAATAACAATGGAAACATTCCTTGACCTGGCAAGGGATGCCTCATTGTTTTCTGTGGAATCTCTGATTCTGCTGACACTTTTGTAAATTACCCATTCATGAGACCTTCATCAATGACCCCTTTAGAGGGTGTCATCTTTTTCCTGCAGTGACCATGACAAATACATTGTGTGACTGACATTTTTAGCATTCATATCAATGCATGAAGCATTTCACTCTTTTTCAAATAAAAAGTAAATTACAGAAGGAAAGCCAACCATAGAGTGTACAACTTTACATAATAAAATAATTTAGGCATTGCTGCAAAGAAAATTAAGGAAAGATGTTTTATTGTGTACATTACTTAATTGAGGCAATAGGAAAGGAATGTTAGAAAAGCAAGAATGTTTGTCAAGTTCAGGGTCCATGATAAGCAGAGACTGCTGCACATTGTAGCCATGTGAATAATTCACAATGGATACAAACATACATATGTCACAATTCCACTTTTAATAAAACAAAAAACTAGTAAGCCTTGGAAATCAGAAACATACATTTTCAATTACTGTATTTGGCCTTATTTTAAAAGAAACTTTTTGTATAATCAAACGTATTGTGCATTATTTTTTAATGTCTGAATAATAGCTTATGAATAAAACTGGTTAGAGATATAAGAGTTGAATTTTTATAGGAGATTTTATTCTTTCTCCTGAACAGGTTTCAATCAGCTTTTTGAAAAATTTCCTGGGTGTAAGGAAAAGTAAGGGTTTCTCAGAATGGAAAAGCAACTGCTATTCCCTTTTCTATAGAAAAACAAACTCAGAAACATAGAATTGAACATATCATAATTTGATCTTTGATTCTTTAAACATCATCATCATCATCATCATCATCATCATCACCATCGTCATCCGTGGTCCATGCTTGTCCTTTCACGCCTTCTATTTCATTTTAAACATAATAAAATGAATACTTGTGTACTCACTATCCCGGCCAAGGGCTAGAAAATTACTGACTGGTCCTGAATCTCGTGCGCCTCCTCCCAACTGCTCAGCACCCCCAAGGTCTCGGACCCTTGCCGCATGCATGACCAGCAGGTGTGTCTGCAGCTGACTGACACTGCCAACCATGAATGTGCCACGCCAATTAAACCTCGCACCAGCAATGCAGAAGAAGTCCTAGTGATCCTCCCAGTACATCCTCCTACTATCTTCTAGTGGCTTCATTTTTGCCAGTCAATTAGGTATTGAAGAGTATCTCCCTGTGATTTTGATTTAGATTTTCGTGATAACTAATATGTATTTTTGTGTGTGCACGTGGGTCGTTTGCATTCCCTTTTGTACAATGCTTTTTGCTTATTTTTACATTGACTTGTTTTTCTCTAGCCAATGCATATTATTTATATATTCTTGATGCTAATCCATAGGGTTTGTTATCTACTCTCAATTTGTAGCCTTCTTTTATTTTCTTTACAGTCTTTTGATAACAGAAGTAGTTGGCCCTTCTACTGCCTTGTGTGAGAAATGAGAATAAATCATAATAAAAATTAAAATTAATTAAAATTAATAAATCATAAGAACAAATCATAATGAAAGAATAAATCATAATGAAAATTAAAATGAATGAAAATTTAATGAAAAATAAATGATAATGAAAACAATACCTATCAAACTTTATAAAATATAGTAAAAGCAATGTCTCTAGGCAACTATATAGACTTAAGTGCTGATATTAGAAAAGGAAACTTGCATATTAATGGGCTAAGTATCCAACTTAGGAAACATGGCGGAGGTGTTGGTCCCCTCCCATCCCTTTCCCAGCCTTGCTTGCAGTTACAGTTGCCACGATGGTCATTTCTAGGCCAAGTTGTTTACGTAGTTTCACTTTTCCATGTCCCACACTCCATCCTACCAAATGAATAATGCCAGGGTAAACTTGAAGCCCTAAGTTGTAAATCATAAGACGGGAGTGACCTGCGTCCCTGAGTCACTAGTTGGAGGAGAGCCATCGTGGGGCATTGCCCAATATGGAACATCCATAGTGGAATTTGCATGGGGAAAATGTAAACTCTCGGTGTGTCATATCACTGAGCTATTGGGGTTGTTACAGCATGAACCTAATATTAGGAGCCTAATAATAAAAATAACCCACATAATAAACCCAAAGGAAATAGAAAGAAGGAGAAAATAAAAACAGAAATCAAAGAAATGGAAAACAAAGAAGCAGCAGAAAGGCTCAACAAAGGGACAGCTGTTCCTTCCTGAACTTTAGAAATGTCATCAGATAACCCTCCAACTCTGTTCTCAGAATCCCTGCCAAAAGTGTTTTCATCTCCCCACTCTGCCCAAAAGAAGAACTCATTGAGAGCCTAGGGATATGAAGCTGTAAGGGCTGGACTATTTGTTGCTCATCCCTCCAACCGTCAAATAAATGTGCTGTATTTTCTCCCATCTCAGGAACCAAAAGTGGGAGAGGTGCTGGGGAACAGGAGTGATTGTGGCTGGAGCTGCACCAAGGAAACACAAAGGCAAAAGAGCAGAGCAAGAGGCCAAGTCAGAGAGTAAAGGTGACAAAGGGCAAGAGGAAGAAAGGCGCACGGCGGGGGAGCAGGGTCTCTGTGGGCATGCGGGACACATGCTCCCCGTGCAAGGTGAGCAGGCAAGAGAGAGTGCTGTCATTGAAAGCACCATATATTTTCCATTTCCAAGAATAGAATTCAATCCCATTTCCCATAAACTAAGCATAGTGCACATCTTTAGTTAAGTCTATAAGGGTGCTCTTGATAAAAGTACCCAGATATATTCATCGGGGGGAAGCGGCCATAAGGAGATCCAGTATTGTCATTATCATTAACTGCAATTTGCAAAAGAGTTTCTTTATATAATCATCTGATGTTTCTTCCTTTTAACCTTTTGTTTCTTTATTGAACTGCATCCTAGTTAAAGGTTTCCTGTTCTTTTGTCTTTTTTTTTTTTTTTTTTTTTGAGATAGGGTGCCTGCTTGTTTTCATAATATAGTAGAATCCCGCAGACTCAGGTGAGCCCAATGCAATGAGCAAAGGACATGATTTTAAAACTAGACTCTCAACGTCTCAGGCTCTCACGTATCGGCAAACTTGTTTGTTGTCTCTAAAACACAGCAACAATATTCTCAATGGTTCCATTACTCAACCCCTTGGGATGAAGGTTCTTAGCAATATTTCACTACCTAGTCAACAGCGTTAGTATTTATACACTTGGTTTTCTCAGGACCAAATTATTCTCCTTCAACCAAACATCATACAACTGGAATGGCTCTCCATCTTGCTTAAATTTATAGGACTTTACTCCCCACTATTAACTTTTCTATGCCTAATTTGAAACTGCCTGCATGTCTTAAATGAGTCCTCTATAGACTTCTGAAAGTGCTTACATTCTCAGCAGTTACTGTAATTCTGTAACTAGAGAAGCTGTTGTTGACGGCCAAGTTTCATGCTTCCTATAAATATGATTGAGTTCTGACACCTGGTATAATGTTTTTCTTTAGAAATGAGAGCCAATGCAATAAAATTCTATATGTAGAAGTCTGGGGGAAAAAAACCTTAATATAAAATTTTTTTCACAGAAAACTCGAAATTTTTTTCTAATTTTTTTCTGACTACACAGTCATTAATTTTACCATCTAGTTACTTCAATAATATTTGCTCTACCCACCATGTGAGTTATACAGAACAGCTTTAGAAAGGCTCATAATCCAAGTTGGACAGCCAAACTTCTAACTAGCAGGGTGAGTCAATGCCATAGAAAAACAGGAGAGATCAATTACTTCTGTCCAGAGTAGGGTCAAAGAGAGCCTCATAAGGATGATCTTGGGAGTCATCTTGGTGACGGGACTTCGAAGGACAAGTCCATCCCCACAATTTAAGAATCCAGATCTAAGTGTTAAGTAATGGGAAGAGCATTATCTAAAATTAACTAGTTGTTAGTTAAAACTAACACAGCAACCAAATCTTGCACCCTGGCATTTGTATTTTATGTTGTCTAAAGAGTATAATTCAATTGACATCATTTAAGAGAGTATACTGAAAGGGGGCTTTCGTGGTCTTCCTTCACGAGGGAGAAATCTGAAAATCTGCCACTTTCAAGTAACATATAGGCTTCTAGATAAGATTAGGTAAATGTTTTTCCACTCATTTAAATGCCCGAGAGCAAAAGAAGCACATTTTGAGAGGTCTTGGTTTAATTCTTTTCTTCTCCAAAAGTTAGGGTCTAGTTTTTTATTTGTTTTTTACTGCTCATCTGATCTCAATGCCCACAACAAACCATTGCCTATCCTTGACATCGCCATGAGCACAGATAGTAGAAAATGCCAATTCAGTCAAACCACCATGTTTGTCTTCCCGCCCCCTCCCCAGGAATTAAACAGATTATTTCCTAGGAAATAAACGGATGAGTAAAATCAAAGTTGAGGGTTATCAGTAGGTGTTCTGGGAAATGAGAGAGATCTGGGGAGAGAAGCAATTAGTGTAAAATACAACTGAGGCACACAGCACGGAACAGAATTGAGTTTTGCTGGAAAGAATAAGGAGGAACAAAATATGACCTCTGTCCGTGGGGTATTCATAATCAACTAAGTTGAATTATACAGACTGCTGATTATGTAGATTTGTATTTTAATACAGCCAAATATCCACACATTTTGATGGTTCCACCCAACAGAGGAGAGAGGCAAACGAGAGCTCACAAGAGCTAGCTACGGTTCTACCCTATTGGCATGGAACAGATAAATAAACAGCAGCTCATGGGAAGTCAGAACCAGACCCTGTTCACAAAGCCTTTCCAGAAACGTTTGACTTCTGTGTCCACCATATTCACTGAGCATCTGTTGGTCTCAGTCTAGCTAAGAAACTGCACAGGCCCAGACCATTGCAAGTCAGGCACAATTCAATAAACCAAATGAAAGCCAAACCCAGCAACTATTTTCCAGCTCCTCTTTCCCTCCCATAGCTTCTCTCCCTATTCCTCCCTGGACCTACCAAAGCATTAGTTGGGGAAGACATCCAAGAAGAGTCGTTTTCAGCTTCTGCAAAGACAACATGATCTATTCATTTTATATTTATGCCAGTATTCTTTTTCATGGGATTTTCAAAATAAGTACCATCCTACACAAGTCCTTTTTTTCTAACCAATTGAAACACAGAAGTGAGTTTTGAAGGTACCACTTCAAGCCATGGGTGTGAGGCAAAAGTCATTCAGCCATCAAATGCTTAGATTTCCACTCTTTTCATACATCATTTTGTTGAAGAAAGTTGGGAGGATTAAAGAGAGAAAATATGCTGATGATAAATCGAGCCAATGTGAAAATAATACTCTATTATTCCGAGTGTGTCCAATCATAGACTTTTATCATTTCCTGAGTTCTGACTCAGCCAAAACCTCTGAGTAGCTCAGATTTAAACCACTAAAAACCACATTTCCAGGCCTTTTGACAGCATGACAATGCCATTACTTTGCTGGTTATGGACAAAAGAATGAGCAATTCCCTGTTGACCAGCTTTGAATGCCTTATTTACTAAAGTTTGAGATGGATAAACACTACTACTAGTATATTCCAACAAGAGTCAACATCTATTAAGTGTTGTGTGCTAGGCTACGCACGCGCCTTGCAAACATTATCTCCTTTAATCCCCACAAGCCTATAAAGTAGATTCTATTATTATCCCCATTTCATAGATAACTGGGGAGCAGAGAGATAAGTAACTTGCTTCGAGTCACAAAGCTTATAAAGTGGTAAAGTGCAAGAGCTGGATTATCTGACTTCAAAAGCTGAGCCCCCAGCTGTGTGTAACTACTCCAAGCCAATATCCAAAAGTCAAAGACTTCTAAATTAGTTACTAATTCCTGAAATCCATCCACTCTTATCCTGGCACGGCCTCAGCTGAAATGACAGGTACATATGAGTAAGATAACAAAACCCAACGGCCATAAAATTAAAAGGATGATTTCTTGCTTCGAAGGCAATATTATTTTATATTAAACTTTATTTTTAAAGCTTTCATGCTTAAAATAAATCAGAATAGTCAGACCAAGATATGTCAACATGGTATAAGAATATCTTAAAATTCAGTCTTTGTCACCCTAAAATTAAAGTGTCATCCCTTTTAATGGGTCTAGTCTGTGAAAGGACAGGGAAAATGATTTTTTCCTGTTTTCTCTCCTTTTAATTATTCCTTCGCAAATATTTGAATGCTTATAATTCTCTGGGCCAAGGGAGAGGAAATGATGAGAATACTTATTTCCCTGGCTACCTGGATTTCATGAGGGCTGTATCCCTTCTTCTTAAAATACCCTGAGATTTATATCCTCATTTTCCCCTACATATTCAGTTTCACAACTTTTCAGAGAAACAAGTTGCTCAGTAAAGGAGAGAGTGTGTGATATTGGCTGCAAGCCTGACATGGACACTCAGGCCATCAACTGTCTCCCTGGGAGCAGGGACTCCTGAGTGGTCAGTGGGGCCCCAGGAAAGAATGTGGGATTAAAAGCTGCCTTCTTCAGATGTAGCCTCACGTTTTAATCCCCCAAATCTATGGTAGACGGCAGCGTGTGAACGGTTGACCAACTCAGAAGATAAGCGTCATAAACATTGTCATAAAACTTCAGAGTACACCCAGGGATGATCAGGTTACAAGCAGGATCTCATTCCTACAACCGGACACCATGTGCGTTCCTATGCAAGGGGAGCAGGGTAGGTTTTGAAAGACTACTGCCAGCCTCCTGGTGAGTGATGCTATTTTGTTGATTGTGAACAAATCTCTTATTTCTAAATTAGTAAGCCATAGGCCATTATCACAGAAGGACTTCTGTAGTAAGAAAATTCTCTTCTACACGCACACACACACACACACAGAGTGTGGGGGCAGGGCCTACATCCCTAAACTAGAGAAAAACATTGCCCTCTGGCAAACCTGAATTTGATATCATCTTTTTCTTTTACTTATGGTAAACCTCACATTTGTCAAACCTTTGTCAAACTAGCACACTTCCAGCAATAATTCTCTCCAAAAATAAATAAGCCCCCTAAGGTAAAACTTAACAGTTGAGAAATTTCCAGAAAATTATAAGGTGCATTTTAGAATATAAGAAGATTAATATTTTTTAATCCCATACTCTACAGGTTAGGTTATAAAATTTATTTTTAAGTCCCTTTAGGTCCTGCTAGGGTTCACCATAATTTGAAGAAACAGGAGAAAAGTCAGCTTGTGTGGGCTCTTTAAACCACTTTTTAATCAACAGATTTTTAAATACTTACCTTCCAGGTGAACGTACAAAAAAAATTACATCAGCAGAGTAACTCAGAAAACAAATAAAATCAAATGTCATTTTCCAAGCCGAAAATCGGCCGTACCAGAAGGAGTTGATTCCTTTTCAAGGTGTCTACCTCCACATAATCTCCAAGGAAGTAGCTTGCAGTAGTCTTATCCCACAGGAAATGACGCAGTGATTCTGTTCACACAAGTGGGAGTGAAAAGGGAACCACTTGTCTGTAAAGACTAATGCCAGATACGCTAGGTGAAAACATCTAAATGAGGTCTGCGTGGCCATCCCATTCACATTGTGAGGCAAAAAAAAAAAAAAAAAGAAAGAAAGCAACATGATGATTATTCTTTGCTGGTAATATTCAGATGTCAATGTGATTTACTTACTCACGCTCTTTAGGGTATGAAAAGGTATCTGTGTAAATACCTTACAGGGTTCTCCAAGGGCTAGTGAACTAAAATTTGGAAATATTTCATGGTCTTTGGGCCAGAGGAGGCAACGACTGCTTGACTTTCAGCGGGGGAAGAAAACAGTAACAAAAACAACCCACGAAACTGAATATAACACTTCCAGTTTAGTGAGGCAAGAACTAAGGAGAGAGACACAGAGATAGAAAATGGATAAATATTTAAAGACTGAAAGAACGCTGCTTAATGATGATACAGGGTTTTGTTTTGTTTTTTTTAATCACTTGTTCTCAAAGCTATGGTCTCGCTCCCTACGGGCAGTTTTGGAAATGTGAGGGCTTATTTTAAGGTGCCAGTGACGAGGAGGGCCACAAGTCGCCTAACAGGTGGAGCGTAGATGCTGCCTTACGCCCCACGAGTTAGACCCCTCACTCCGAAGAAGTCCCCATCAGCACGACTTTCAATTTCCCCACAGTCCGTTCACGTAGATGGAAACCCAGGTAAGTACTTGAGGCTCTGAATCTTATTTTATCTATAAACACACAGGGAATTCTCAGCTCAGTTTTAACATGCATTGGATTTTTCAGGAATGCGATTAGAGGATTCTATCTGTTGAGAGAAGCCTGCCCAGCAAAGTGGTTATAACAAATTTAATCCCTGTTCTGCTGTCATGGGCTGCATGCCCTTGGAGAACTCCCGGTGCGTGACATCTGAGTGACAGTTGCACCCACCTCACAAAGCTGTATTTAGAACAATGCCGGGAACCCAATAAGCACTCCCTGTGTGTTGCTAGTGACCAACCTGTTTTGTCTAGGGCTTTATTAAGCACTGGCTGCATTTTAGAAAGTCATATTGCTGACGCCAATCTGTTTCTGGTGTAGAGATATCAACATGGTTGGCCTGTGTTGGTCTGCATTGACAAACACCGCACTCGTGGTGATTTTACAGGGAGATACGGGTACGTGCCTCATTCCGTTACTTCACTACATTTTGTAATATAACAATGCTAGAGCATTCACACATTAATTATTCCATTATAAAATACTTACATATTTATATTTCAATGAGGACCTTAAATTGATATATGTGTATAGAGGACAGTTCCATTCCCTATTAACTTCATTTCAGGAGAGTAAATATGGGGGTGACACTTTTACGTGCAAAGGTAGGTTTTGTCGCCATTGGTTTTCATTTGATGACTGCAGTGATGTTATAAAATCCTTATAAAAAGGGATGTGTATCGATTGGGTCTGGTAGTATTTTTGAAATCACTGTCTGGAAGTATCACGTCAAAAAGTGTCACTCTGCAGCTTCACACATTTACACACATCCGCCATTAAGCCTGGGGTACCGTTGAGGCAAGCAGCCTCCATTAGTTTCCAAGAAATTAGCATTAAACTATTATTCATTACCTCAACAGTAGAGCGATATATAAACTTTTTTTAAGCAGCATTCTATTTCTCAAACACAATCGAGAAGAAAATTCCAAACAAAAATAAACAAGAAGCTGTGGAGACTGACCAAAGGCAGAAAGCCCAGAAGCCTCGCTCTCCTCCACCTCTCCAGGGCGTCAGGCACAGTCTGAAGAACACCCATCTGTGTTGGAATTTAAGGAATTTAAGCTGGGCGCTGCCTGTAGTTCAGACTGACTTCTGAACACTCATTTTTCACTTGATCACAAGTGGCATCTTCTCCCCCCGAAGAGGAGCTAATCTCCAGCTAAGACTTCCAAAGCTACTTTACTCATCACTCAGCCCAACTGCAGCGCCTGGAGCCCTCCCCTACGCCCAGGGAGTGAGAGGGGGTGTTGCCGCCCCTTTTTCCAGGCACGGAGCCAGCTTGGGCTAACAGTAAAATGGGAAAGGGCTCCCTCCAAGTCACCAGGGCCCTGTTACCAGACCTCCCGCCCCCACATTTGGCCTGTACACTGTGTCGTTAAGTACCCAGTGAACCACACTCCAGCCTCTCCTGCCCTGGGTTTGCCAAACCCCTTTCCATCCCCCACGATACATCCACATTCTCACTACAGTTCCCAGAGGCTGACAGGACAGTAGCCTGACTAAATTCAGTCCCACTAGTATCTAAGGGTTGCTAGTCCCCTTACCCCTCCGCCACCCACCAAAGGTATTTTAAAAGGAAGATGTTTACCAACTCCATGAAATCTCCAATTCGATGACTTTCAAGCAAAGTAAACAATTCCAGTGGTATGAGGTGGTGGGGAGTATTTTTAAGTAGGGGACACCAGTTCTAACGAGAAATACACCTCGGAAAAGTTCCCAAATGTAATGTTACTTTACAGACACTTCCTGGACAACCCCCTTTCTAATCCATAAAATCCCAAAATGCTTGGGAAGGTTTATTATTTTTTTTAGTAATAGCACCCATGGTGGCCGCAGCCATGGTGGTAAATCTGAAAATACTTCAAACACTCTTTTTCGTTAGCTTCGTGTATGACGCAAAACAGAAACATTTCAATTACATGTGACTAAGAGTAAGAAAAATATACAACTATATTTTAAAACACTTAAATTAACAAGATAGTACTTTTCCATTCTAACAAAATATCATACATTCAGTTTAAACAAGAGTTAATATCCAGACATACTTTTCCAAAAAATACCTGATGCTAGTTGAAAATTTGTGACCGTGAGACTTTCCAAGATGTTTCTAATTAGCAAAATGTGTACAATTTTGAAGAACTGTCCATTTTTTCCTGGAAGATAGGCACTGAATAGGTCAACGTGCAAACTGATGTCTCTCTCATAAACCTGTCTTGTTTTTTCACTTTTCTGAATGATACTTTGGCTGTCAGCAAATCTTATAGCTTCTTTTCCTTTAAAGACAATAATATATAACAACAACACCCCTCAGAACCATAAACGTCTTTGTGTGTAATAAGCCCTATCTCGCTGTGTGTGTGGGTTTCTGTATGAGCTGACCTATACTGAGATCGTTATGGAAAGGGATCAACCAAGTGTAACAGCCCTACACTTACATCTGTGCTCTGAAAGAGGCAGACACTTCCACGTGTGATTTCAAAGACAAAGATGCTACACTTAAAAATGTGGGATGTCGCTTAAAAACAAATCAAAACCAAAACGTTTCTCCACTGGCTTTTTCAGGCGAAGAAGTTGGACCACAAACCAACACATCTGTGTGACAATGGCCACCAATCGGATCCCGTCCCCAACACAAACAATGCCCCAGTTCCTCCCAATGACCGTGACATTCCTGGCAGAGGCTCAGGTTTGCAGAGGGTCTCCAGGTCTCGACTCTAAGGAAGGACAAAGGGCAGACCCTCTACCCATTTCTTTCCTCTACCTCTGCAAGCCAGCACATAAGACCTTCTGGATTTGATCCCATCCAATTACTTCGAACTTCCAAAAAGGTTGGTGTACAATTTTCAAAAAAAAAAAAAATTTTTTTAAAGAATTTGCATAATGTCTCTACATAATACTGTGGATGAAGAGAACCAGAGCAGGTTGTCCACGGGGGAAGCAAGGCACTTGGGAGCAGGAGACAGTGAGGAGTCGGCGAAGACAGGGCTCAGTGAGTCAACAGTTTCAGGCGCGTAAACCAGCTGACCAGCAGGGACGGTTCTGTAGACGAGGACTTGGCCCCCGCGGAGACGGGTTTCTTTTTGGTCCCTTCCTCCTGGAATGGAATCGTGGCGCTGCTGTGCAGATCCGAACTGATGTAGCACCTGCTCCCCCGGATGTAGTCCGTGCCCCGGACCAGCTGCCGCTCGGTTGTGGGCCTTGAGAACCGGTACGGCGGAGAGGAGCTTTCTTCGATGATGGGAGGGATCCGTTCGTTACTGAAATACCGGCAAAGGGCATCCTCACCTGTTTGCAGACAAAGCCCACAAGTCCATTAAAATAACCCTTCGTTGCTGCCTGCTCAGCGGGCCGCAGCCTGCTCGGACTTCCGATGCATCTCTGAAAGTGGGCGCCAACCCCTGCCCTCCTCCCGCGGACAAGCTCCGAGGCCTTGCGGATGGCCAGGCCCTCCCCGCTGGGTGGTTAGAAGGCACAAGGGGAAGAGAGCCAACACACGTCAGGCTGCTTTCACACCTGACAGGTGCCACGAGGGCAGGGCAGAGTCAGAGAGCCCACCCTTCTTTACCAGTGTAAGAACTTTCCTAATTTCACTTGAAATAAAAAAAAAGAAAAAGAAAACTGTATGATTCTATCACTCGTTCCCCAGCCGTCCTTTTTCAATGCATGCGACGTATAGTGCATGCTTCTAGAACAGTGGTTCTTATCCTGGAGCACCATTGAGGAGCCTTTAAAAGGGGAGGAGAGCCTTCAGCTGTCACCCTGAATGAAGGACAGGCACTATTCACCTTTAATGGATGGAGGTCCAAAGATTTTAATGCTCTGCCATGCTTGGGACATTTTTGAGCAAGAAGGAATGAACCTGCCTAGATGGCAGCGTCTCTTTTTTTTTTTTTTTTTTTTCAGGGGGGCGGGTGGTGATGGTGGTGGTGATGCTAAGAAACTAAATAGAAACCTACTAGGGCACTTTGGTGACATACAGCATTCTTGTGAGTCAGAAATTCCACTCCTAAAAATGGGCAAAGATCTCTGTACCAGGGTGCTTCATGAAGCATTATTTACAATAGGGGCAGAAAGAAACAAATAAAAATAGCAGACTATTTATTCAAATAGGTGCTATAACCATAAGATAGATGACTACTAATGTAGTAACTTTAAAAAATGTTCTAGATAACATTCACCTTATAGTATTAGTGAACATCTATTTCTCCCATTCTGCACATTTTTTCTAAGTGTATAAAACATGTATAAGAACAACTGGAAGATACAAAAAACGTTCAGAGTGGTTTCTTGGTTGGGGAAGCAGATCACAATTGAGTTTTATTTTCTTGTAACCTTCTAGATGTTCTTCAATGTACTTGTTTTACTTTTGGAATCAAAGGGGAAGTTACTTTCAAAAAGTGCCCATTGTCAAAAAGCCACATATTGTATGAGTCTATTTATACGAAATGCCCAGAATAAGCGAATCCACAGAGACGGTCGATCAACAGTTGCCAGGGGCCGGGGAAGAAAGCAACGAGGAGTGACCGCTTATGAGTCAGGTTTCTTTTTTTGAGATGACAAAACGTTCTAGAATTAAACAGTGACGATGGACATACAACTCTGTGAATATAGTAAAAAACCACTCAATTGTACACTTTAACAGGGCGAGTCTTATGGTATGTGAGTTCTATCACAAGAAAGCTGTTATTTTTTTTTTAAGTGCCTTTTGTGCAGATAGACACCTTTTATTCTAAAACAATCATGCAAGAAAAATGTGGAAAATGGAACAAGGGGTCGAATCAGTTTCCGTTTACTGGTTTCACTCTCCCCCCCATGCCCCCATTCCATCTCTCAATATGTAAAGGAACGAAGAGGATAAATCGAGGGCTTAACGGCTAAAAGAAAGGCACTGAGACGCTGACGTTTCTAAATCTAAACAAAGGAGAGTCCTGCCACCTGCTGACTGTTCTGATTTTCACACGTCAACTAGAGGTACCTTGGACCTTACGCCGTCGTCCTCTCCCTCTTCCACATTAGCAAAATCCAGGTGATTAGGGTACGTGGGGGACAAACGTTACCAAGCGTCTGGGAGATGTTCGGGGTTGATCGCGCTCTAAGCTGAGCCTCCAGAATGCTTTTCTTCTCCCTTTGACTATCCGAGGCCCACTGAACCTTACAAAAACCTGCTTTTGTTTCAGCACTGCAAAAACAATGTTATAAATGCCCTGCCAGGGTTGATAATCAAATGTAAACTAGCAAAAAATAAGAATATTTGTAAACATTTCCCTCAAGACCAGTGCGATAACCAGTAACTGATTACAGGGTGAATTAAAACGCAGATTTCTCTTCCAACAGTCGTTACTCTCTAACACAAGATGGATTTGGAAGGGAAAAAATCCATTCTGTTCATTAAAAAAAAAAAAAAAATCAGACTCTAATGATAATAGTCATAAAATTTGGGATGAGATGGGTTAATGAATAGTTTATTTCTACTTGTTTAGAAATTGGACCATTTACGTCTATGGCCTTTTCCAAGCACACAATACTAATAAGGAGACTTATAATCGCTGACTAGGTTTGTGTAATTCTGCCATTCTAGAAATAAGTAGGATCTAAGAGCTCTTTAGCGGTTCTGATTTTTCAGATGCGAAGGTGGGACTCAGAAGCCCTAAGTCCTCTGTCCTTAACCACAGTTAAAAATAGGGCTGAAACTGGGGCCTGGGCCTCCCCACTCCTTATCTGATTCTATTTGCTTAAACTTACCTTTCTTCCCATGACCTCGAGGTCTGGCAAAAGGATCCACAATCCCCATCCAGCTCCCATCCGCAGGCATGGACAAGGGCCGGGGCTTGCCTTCAGCGGGAAGGGAAGGAAGGTAACAGGGATGAGTGTTTGGACTGGGAGAACCCTTCCCTTTATGTGTGACTTAGACCGCCACCCCTGCAATGCCACACTCGGTTAAGCAGAAGCAATCACATCGTTGAAAAGAAGGAAAGCAGTTTAAAGCATCGAATTTCCGTAAGCACGCAATCTGGACAGAGGCACGCTGAACTTGAGTCTGTGGGTGTTCGGAGCGAAGCAACTCCAAAGTTAAAACCCAGGCTCTGAAAGTTAAAACTGTAACATGATCTCACCCGCTGGCTCTGATGCCAGGCAGAGCAGTGACTCAACAAGGCTTCGCTTTACAGAGATGAATAAAGGTCTCATACTTAGAATTTCATTGAGGTTTATGTTTTCCTCAGATTACCCTTAGAGTCTGCCAAATCCATCCGACAGCTCCAAACAAGGAAGGGGGTGGGGAAGAAAAGAACGGCTACAGCGGAACAAAACAAACACTCGGGAACGTACCATAAGACGGTGTTTTCTGTCTCATTTTTGTGGGCGGAATATTGGTTTCCGCCGAATACCCGGGCAACTGGTCAGAGTCAGCAATGGTAAATCTCCGTCTTCTACTCTCCTGGTCCAAGAAGGAATTTGGGGACTCCGAACCCTTGGGACCAGGCAATGGTTGCTTACACTTACTGAATCCTCCATACACAAAACTCCCGTTCTCATCCCTGGAAGACAGTGGGCGATGATGAAGAGGTTGACAAAGACCTTCCCATACCGAAGAATTACAGGAGACATGCATGAGAAGATCCGAATCCCCTTTCCCACTGCGGGGAAAATCATTACTTTTCCAACACCAGTTGCCTTTCAAATACAGAGAGATCCTATTAAATGAGAGTAAACAGCATGATCCTACTAAAGAAGGGAAAATGAATTTTTTTCCATGGTCCTATATATTGACGGCTTTGAAAAGACAGCTCTGATTGCCCTATATATCCGTCCTATCATTGAACTTCCTATTATTTGCTACAGGAATCACGAGAGAAGGTGTGATCTCTTGAACCATTTTTCTCTTGCCCAGAGTAGTATCTTTGCCAAGACCCAGCAAAGAAGACACTCGGTGTATAATGGAGTTGTTAGATTTGAAAATTATGTCAAAAAATACAAAGGGGCCTTTATAGTCCCCCATGCGAGGTGTCTGTTTTCTGAACTAAGTACAGAAACTGGCCAAAGTTGGATCATCGAATCCAACTTAATTCTTTCGAAGTGTCAGCGTGTAATAAAAAGTTACAATTCATTTTAGTTGAGTCCAAGTTACCAACTGGTTAAATTTTTTACCTCTCATAAATTCCATTAGTCGATCCCTCTAAAAAAAAAACGACGAAACAGAACACAGAATCAGCTGAGCGCAAAAACAATCTGAAGGTGAGCCTCGCCTGTGTGGTGTGCCCAGTGAGCCGGCTGCCTGCACGCCCCTCCCCCCACAGGTCTACCTCCTTCTACACTTCTAAACCTGGCATGTAGCATCCCGTTCACAAAGCTTTTGTGACTCGCCACTCATCCTCTGTAACCGTTTGCATTTTTCATTACTCAGAAGATATCCTTCATTAAGGGAGTCCTCCCTACAGTTTCTGATAGAACAATCCATATACCACTCATCAGTGTTCCGTCTGCAAAAGCCACTACCTGTCACTTTAAACACACCTGAGACGTCCTGGCCACATGACTCTGGTCTATGACTTCAAGGAAGGGTCCTAGGTAACAACCAGCATGTCCCTGATCACCTAAGGTAACTGCTCGATATGCTTTAATAAATTCTGGGCAAACCAAGCCTCAAAGAAGAGGGAAATGGAGTTAATTCATCTTGGTGCCCAGAGAAGAAACATAATAGAAGCAAACAGTTCAGCTTATAACAAAAGCAAAGAAGCAAATGAAAAACTCCAATCTAAAGTAAAACATCACCCTATGTTCAGCTTGAACTTTGTCTTATGAAACACTATAGCATAATTACATGTTTCTCAATTTATTCTTGTCCAGTTGACTAAGACATTGGCAGTTCTCTGGGGCAAGAACTACATCTGTTTTATGTAAGATGGTCACAGAGGCCCGACACTAAATATATGTATATTGAATAAATGAGCCAGGTTCTCTAGCTTTACCAGCATATGCAAATACGTAAGTTGATATAAATAAGCCTACGTAGCATACCTAAGTCATCCCCTATACATCATCTGGTACAACCACATTCATACCTTAAAACACTTAAGAGAGCCAGTAAGAAAGCAACAATCTTTAAGAACTTATAATAGACTCACACAGAAACACACATGTGCATGTAAATACAGCACATCCACACCTGCACTCATGTTTTTTTGAGGGCTATAAAGATGACATCTCCTTCAGCAAAACAAAGCTATAACTTTAATCTCCCAGGAATATTTATTATCTTCCTTCCCAGAGATGAATTTACCATGTGGGAACCCCCCCAAATATCCCCTTTCGATGTCCAAGGAGGAGCCAAATCAGTGTGTTTCCAAGAACAGACAGTTTCATAAAGAGCCCTTCTCCCCCAAACTGTAACACTTCAAGACCCACAAAACCTGGATCTGTCCCTATGCGTCCCCCTAAAAAAAATGCAGGGACACTTTCCCTCCTGTTTTACTGAGATATAATTGGCATAACACTATATTTAGTTTAAGGTACACAATGTAATGATTTTATATATGTGTAGACTGCAGAATGATCCCCACAATAAATTCAGTTAACATCCATCACCTCACATAGCCACAAACTCATTTTTTTTCTTCTGATGAGAACGTTTAAGATTTACTCTCTCAGCAACTCGCAAACACAAAACACAATGTCGGTGACCACAGCCACCATGCTGCACGTCACGCCCCCAGGACTCCCTCATCTTACAGCCGGCAGCCGGTACCCTGGCACACCTTCACCCAGTCCTCCCACTCCTCATCCCGACCCCAGAATCACACTCTTTAATGGTAATATCAAGACTCAATCCTGTCACACTGGAATTCAGGTGACGTTTCCTCTCAATATCCACGTGGTCTTCCCACCACCACTTAAGAGTCTCCATGGACACCGCAAACACGGACTCTGACGTACCGGGGGGAGTAGGGAACAGCCGGCGGGGGAGGAATGTAGAGATCCAGGATGGCTGGCTTCTCCTTCTTCAGCGAGGTATCCATGGTGCTTTCGGGGGACTGGGTTGTCGTGGGTGGAGGCGAGGTCTGAAACGGGGGCAAGTGCAAAAGGGCAGAGGTTACCTCGGAGATTATTCCTGGTGCACGTCTCCCCCTCCCCAAAGCCAGCACCAGCTCCCGTGTAAAGGGGGTGAGGTCATTCATGTGTCTATAGCTATTAGCAGCATTCGCCTTGTATTGTTCTTTGAGACACTCAGAATCCACTGGGGGCTCTGAAAGACAAGACGCATCGTGAGAGACAGAGGCTTGGGAGCCAGGCGCCCAGGGTAAAATTCTAGCTCTGAGCAAATCATTTAAAAGCTCATGCCTCAGTTTCCTCCTCTGAAACAGAGTCATACTGCAGTATCTCTTTCTTATACAGGGTTGCAGCGAGGATTAAATGAGTTGGTACATACAAATCGCTAACAACGCTACCAGTGGCTAGGAGGGTGGGCCGGGGACTCGGACAGTGTGGGTGCCACCCTGGCTGTGCGGCAGTCCCACCTGCACGCCGGGGACACATTCCAAGACCTTCAGTGGATGCCTGAAACCCCAGATAACACCGAACCCTATACGTGCTGTGTTTTCCCCTATACGTGCACACCTATGATAAAGTTCAGTTCATAAATTAGGCACAGTAAGAGATTAGCAATAACTAATAATAAAATAGACTAATTATCACTACATACTATAATAAATGTTATGTGAATGTGGTCTCTCTCTCTCTCAAAATAGCCAATCTGATGACCAAGATGGGCGCTACGTGGCTAGTGAGCGGGGAGCATCTTATCCACAGTGTGGACAGGTGGGGCAAGGAGGTGATTCACATCCCAGGAGGGACGGACCGGGACAGCGAGAGGTGGCATCGCACGACTCAGAAGGGCGAGCGATTTCAAGTGGATTCGCTTTTTTTTTTTTCATTTCTAGAGTTTTCCATTTCATATTTTCGGACAGTGGTTGACCACGGGAGAATGAAACTGCAGGTAACTAAAACCACAGAAAGTGTTTTTGTTTTGTTTTGTTTTGTTTTCTTTTCTTTTTACGGGAGAAGGAGCCTCTGACCAGCTGTGTATCTCTGGGTAAATCACTGAACTTCTCTGTGCCTCGTCCATAAAATGGGAATAAATGGGGACAAGAACTGGGCCAACACAGGGCGGCGGTGAGAGTGGAGACATTACATCTAATGGGCTTAGCACTCTGCCCGTCATGCAGTCAGCGCACGACCTCGCGGTATTTAATTTAGTGTTGTATACACATACGCACGCATACGAGTTAATTTTAAAATCATAAAATCGATTGTAATCATGAGATTGGTCTCAAAAGACATTTTCTTTAATCTCATGTGAGACCCTTCGATTTTATCTCTTCTGTAGACTAACAAATAAAAAGAATGATGAACGTTTTCCAGTTGGTAAAGGCACAACGAAAGAATCCCGGAGTCAAGACACGAAGACACCCGGTAAAGGCCGCTGGGAGGGACCCCATGAGAACAGCACTAGTCCCTGGTTGGACATAATGAGGCGCCTCAAACCCTGTGTAGCCCAGATGGTGATGGAGACCCCCGAGGCTCTCCAAAGTGACACTGCGAACTAGATTCACATGGCAAGGTCTGGAAGAGCCAGTGCTCACAGAGCGACAGCCCCGTTTTCAGGGGAGACACCAAGGCACAGAAAAAAAACCAGGAGCTTCGTCCAGAGCCTCCTGGAGCACAGTCCCCACGTCCTGGAAGTTGGCCACGAACACGTCGTCTGTCAGCCCTACTCAATCTGCCGTCGATTAACATCTCCATCTGTTCGCCTTGGATGATGTCTGAAAACATGGGGCAGGATCCAGGCCCGCGACAAGAAGAAAAGTGCACTGGAGCATTTTCACACACTAGGCACACGACGAAAATGCCAACGTTGATGCTCACTTCTGAATCAAGAAGCCTCACAGGCCAGGACCGTGCCCTGAAACGGAACGGTCACAGTGGCAGGACACCACCAACGGCGTTGGCGAGCCTCAGAGCAGCTCCCTCCCAGAAGCAGCGGGCGCCCGGGAGTAAGGACCCCGAAGAACGGCACGCGAAGCGACCCAGGGGCAAAGTCTGTGGCACGTTCACCCACCAGGGCGCATCTTCTGAAAATGTCCTGGACACCTCGTGAGAATGCCTGGTGCCGAAGCCGTAAAACGATCTCAGCGTTTGGATGGCGCTGCTCTGCCTGAGTCGAAAGCAAAGCTGGGTGTCTCACCCGCCACTGTGGCCTCTTCCCCGTAAGTGCACGGTTAGTGGGACTTGGCAGAAAGGAAGACAAAGCTGAGCCGCGTGCTCCTCCCTTCGATGAATCTCCAGAGGTCAAGGAACCAGCTCTAGCCTATACTTAAAAACGATTTTCACTTAGCTTCCGAGCACACGCACTCGAATTTTCCCAACACTTCAAACTCAATGATTCTGAAAAGGCCTATTCATCTCTGCCTTCCAGATGGCCCTTTGCCGGCGGTCTAATTTCTGTCACTGATATCACCACCCAGGTTCGCTGTCACATTTCACACCTGCCGTGCTTGCTTTCCTCTGCCCTCGCCCAAATGCCTAACCGTCAACACTAATAATTAGGAGGTTTAGAAAGATTAAATCTTGTCTAAGGTCCCACAGCCAGTAAGTGGCAAAGCTGGGATTTGAATTAGAGGGAGTCAACTTCGGTCCTTCCCCCTGGCCCAATGGCTAACCACTATGCTGCACTGCTTTGTGAGTCTTCTCGATGCTTCTTCCAAACAGCCTTTTATATTAGTCTTTCACTGGAATGGCCCATCATCAGCCTTTCCCAGAACACATCGCCCATCATCCAGACAGGCAAGAGTTCCCACCCGGTGTTTCTTCTATTTAGATAGTGTCATGAGCTGAATTGTGCCCCCCTCAAAAGTTATATCTTAAAGTCCCAACATCCAGTACCACAGAATATAACTATATTTGGAAATAGAATCTTTAAGACATAATTAACACATGGCCATTAGAATGGGCCTTAATCCAATATTGTTGGTGTCCCTCTAAGAACATAAGAGTAGGACTCAGACACACAGAGGAAAGACGTCTGAACACACAGGGAGAAGGTAGCCATCGGCAGGCCAAGGAGAGACGCCTCAGAAGAAGCCGACCCTGCCAATGCTTTGATCTCAGACTTCCAGCCCCCAGAATGGTGAGAATGGGTATTGCATTAGCCACCCAGTCCGTGGTTCATTGTTATGGCAGTGCTAGCAAACGAATACAAATATTAATGCAAAAACACCTATCAGCCTGTTACCTGTGAGATGAGGCCCATGCTCCCCAGCCTGGCATTCTACCGCCTCAGCCCGCCAGCCAGCCTCCTCTGCCACCCTCCACCCCGGGGCCGGGGTCTCATCTACACATGTCAGAGAAGACTGTGATGCCTGTATACCCGCAGCCCCCCTGCCAGCCAACGAACCCAACTGCCAAGAGTATCAGTTGCTGAAGGCTCATAACTGTCCCCTTCTCTAGAGAATAACCCTCAGTCGACAGCTGTCCTCCTGAGTACAGCTATAGGAGCCTGTCGCTCTGTGGCTACACCCGTAGAACAGGCCAAGGCTAGATTTACCTGAGACACACACCACCTTGCTGGCTTCCTCCTCCTTATTTTCCCTGCCTCCCACAGCGTTCATCTCCTCTGTGACACGCCCTCCCCACTTGGCCTTCCAGGCTCCAAGATGCTCCCACGTCCATGGGAAGCGGCGCCTCCGCCCACCCAGCCCATTCCCATCTCCCCGTCGCTAGAGCCCAACATCTACCCCATGCGCCGAGCAGCTGACGTGGCCAGCACGGGGCAGGTAGAGCGCCAACTACCGACAGTGAATGAAGACCTCACGACGGCACGTAACCCATTCTGAGAAACTCCCCCAATTTTAAAGATGTTACATCTCATACTGAGCAAGGCAAATGGAAGCAGCTGGGGTGTGGTTGATACACTCAGTTATAATGTGAGAAGTGATTTTAATTCCGGGCCCCTCCCTGCTCCGGCCTCTGCATCCTGTGATTTACACCCCCCCCCCATTAAGGTACACATGTAAGCGTATTTCCGGCGCTCTACGCATAGCTAAGTGTTCATGTCGATGACCTGAGACGACTGCCCTTCCTTCCATTTGAAGATGGCCAATAAAATCACAGACAGGTACACGTACGTACGTACGTACACGTACGTAGATTGCAATCTCCATCATATCAAAGGGCATTAAAATGCCGTTGCTTTTTATTCACGGTTTGGGAAATAAACACTAAGGACTGACTGACGGCATAAGAGAGGGGTCAGGGGGCAGAGTCCACCACCCAGGTGCAGGCAATAAAGGAGTATAGTGTTTGTGGAGAATTTAAATAATCGAACTCACTAAAAGTCGGTCTACTTTTTATTACCATCCAAGATGGACGATTCTAAGCAATGTCTAAACGGTGTAGCGATGCTGCCGGCCACCTTGGGCCTTGGTCCCACTGTCCCCAGCCCCACCTGGCTAAATCGCTGCTCAGGACCCAGCCCCATGCGTCTGAGGCTAGTGCTCCAACTGGACACACTTACGTAAGCGTGTGTTTGAAAGGGGAGGGAAGGACCAGAATGAACGTCCTGCAGTGGTGACAGCCACTAGCCCACCGTGGCTGCTGAGCCTCTGCCATGGGACAAATCAGACGGAGGAACTGAACTTCCGATTTTGTTTAAACCGTCGCACGCGGCTCGGGGCTGCCATGCGGTTCAGTGCAAATCTCACACGTTTACTTTCATCTATGTGGGGCTAGAGGCGAATCGTGCGCATACGCGCAGAGTTCTGAAACCAGTCTCCTAGTCTTCGGCTTTCTTTCCGGAGACTATGCAGACCTTTGACATGGTCCATGCACTGACACCAGACGGCGGCCCGCCACCGGCAGCGGAAACACACCGATGCGGCCGGCAGAAATATGCGCGCTACCTGCACCAGGGGCGGCTTCCAGCGCAGGTTCTTCAAGGGAGCCGGAGTGAAGTTGAAAGAGCCCGTGGGGCGCTTCTTCAGCAGTAGCACAACGCCCGTAGGGTTCTCTCTCAGCTTTCTCACCAGATTCTTCAGCTGCCATCCCACCTTCAAAGGAAGAAAAGGAGGAGCAGGGCGGGGGGTAGGGGGAGAATCTCATGAGTAAGGAAAAGTCAAACCTCTGGATGTACCTCCGGGAACTCTGCTGTGAACTAACAGGGAGATGCGAATAAATACAAATATGTTCATCTGCGCATTGCTTACCGCTATGGAAAACTAGATATGAATTCGAATTTTAAAGATTCAAACAAAATGGCTTTGAGTTTGGTTCAAAGTTCTAGAGGGGAATAGCAAGTCCGAAGACTCGACGAGGAACTCACCACAGTCTGCCGATTAACCTGAATGACTTCGTCGCCAGCGTGGATCTTCTGAGATCTGTCTGCAGGAGACTGTTGGAAACAAATACAGATCTGTCTTACTTTTCTGACCTGCCATTTCTTTCTGCTTTGATTTCTTCTTCCTTCTTTCTTCTGTAGACAGTGAGCAACGGAAATATAATTTTCTCAAGAAATATTACGAAGTATGCATGAGTTCCCTGAGATTACCTAGTGTGTAAAACCTGACATAGGAATGCTTGTGTTATTTATCTGTTATTTATTATTACAGATAATCTGTCAGAACAGCCAGGTTCATCTCACCTAGCAGGGAGAGTAGGACATATTGTTAACATCAAGAGCTGATAAAAGCCGTTGGTTCACAGAAAAAAAATACATTATATACATCTACATATACAAAATACATACATCCTTATCAAAATTAATCTTGTAAAAGCTGACCGACTTGTTTAACATGTAAGGACCATCTCTGTAACTCTGTCATCCCATTTCCTTTTAAGCAATTATTAAAACTAAATCTTATTTTTACTCAGCCTTGTTTTACATGTTATCACAATGCTACTAAAATAGAAAGAGGGTGAGAATAGAAATTGTATTTCTTCAGAGAAAATAAATTAAAATTTTTTCCAATTTAGCTTAAATTCAAAATAAATTCATCTTCAACATCAAAACAGACTTCCAGACTTTATTTTCCCAAATAATACTTTGCTATAAATCTGCAAACAGATGTAGATATAGATATATTCACATATGTGTGTATATTTACATATATCAATGGACTATAGTCGTCAAATATTTTGCCCACAGTATCCTTGTTCATTTAATCAAACTAGAACTCTTCATGATTAAGATACCACATATTAGCAAAAAAAAAAAAAAAAAAGGAAAAGTTAAACCTTTGATTTCAAATTATAACCAAATGTTATTTAGTAACATGACACTGGCTGAATCTTCAATTTACAGCTATCCTTAAAAAAAATAGCACCTCTGAGCATGGTGCAGGGGTAGCAACTAGACATACTTGCTGAATTTTCTCACTCAGCTGCTGTGATAGGCTCAACAAGAAGTGAGCAAGCAGCTCACGTCTTGTAGAAACACTCCTATTGATTTATCTAGCTCCGACGCAAAGCACAGGTGTGAATGTTATTTTTAAAAACATTTAACCTGCCTCCATAACAACCAGCAGTCCCTCCTCTGAGACACTAGCTTCGTGGATGCCACAGGGAGATGGCCTCACTCAAATCTCTCTCTTGAGGCGCTTAAAAAAAAAAAAAAGATGAAGGTCTCAATGTTCCTTTTTGCTCCTGTGTGTTCGATGCTTAACCTAGAGTTACAGACCACCTTTTCCAGTTAACCTTCCTGGGCTAACTAAGGAATTATTTAAGGTAAGCTTCGCATTATAAAAGATGGCCCTAAGGCCAGGATGTCCCTGTTGGCAGGTGTGCAATCTTAAAAAAAAGAGTCCCAATGTCCTGAATCGACCTCCCATCCTAAGGATCCTCGTGCCTTTATTTCTCAAATGTCCTACCAAGTGATTAAGACTGGTGCTTGGCAGAACACTGGTAAAGGGAGAGCGGTCCCTATGGCAGTAGCCCTGTCCTACCTTCACCATGAGCCAGGCTACTGAAAAATGATGCTGGTTCTGGTTTGTTGCGGAAGGTGATGACCTAGAAAAGAATGTATCCATTCTTCAGAGGCTAATCTAATGCCCACCTCATCTCAGGGGTGGGGAATAGGAGTACAGATGGGAACCTGTCGAGACTCTTGTCAAGGTCTTGAACAACATCAAAAAGGAAGCTAGACAGAGAGAATCACTAGAGACTACTTGGTTTGACCTTGAAGGATCATGGCTTCTCAGATAACCTCCAAAAAAAAAAAAAAAAAAAAGGGCTGGAGGACTGAAATGGCCTCTGGCATTGCTTCAGCCCAGAGTACAAGATAGAAAGATGTGGAGAAAATGGCTTAGCAATGCAGTGGGTGATTTCATCCACTACCACCCACCACACTGGGCTTACGGTAAGATAGTCTAACTCTGAAATCAGAGCGACCTTCAGTGATAGCTGGAGCGGGCATTTTCTACTGCCGTTTGAGTGTAAAATATCCAGCATGAAGTGTATAGTATCCAGATTAAGCCCACGAGAAGTGGGCTCTTACCTAACTCCCTACCCTCATCTACAAGACTTAACAAGTGTTCAGCACAGCCCAGGCGCTCAGTGAACACAGCTGAATAACTGAAGGAATGAATGACATTTTCAGATGGATGGCCAGAAGTAATAAGACAACTTTTCCCTTTTGGAACTTAAACTGGATGGAAACCACCTCTCTCTGGGACGACATGCACAATCCTTTATGGGAGTGCTGGGATCAACTATATTCAGGGAAACCCTGAATTTCTCACCCAGCCTTTTGAGTCTGGTAGGAATTCTAGAAAATATATCATTACATCTGACATATCATTTAATTCAAAGAAGCTTGTTTAGTCTCATTCAACTCTCATCTTTAAAATAAAAGGGGGAGTGCATTTTGAAGAAGCGAAATCTGTGTACCTTCTGAAAGCAATATTATAATGTTCTACGCATTTACCCAAGATTGGAATCGATTCCAGAAGACCAAGGAGAGTCTGGTCATTAATGCCAAAGGGCTAGCTAGATGCAAAGCTTGAACTCTGAAAACTGAAATGGCATTCACCATTCCTCTTAATCCACCCAACTCCAAACTGATGCACTGAGTAGCACAGGTGTATGCTCTTGTCATGGTTTGGCTGAAATAAACTCAGTCTACGACAAGAATAAGGGATGAACTGCATAAAGCATTGTGCCTTTTTTCTGTTCCACCATCCCCAGCCTAAAAGTGGAACTTCCTATGCTGTTATTGCCTGTCGGGTAAGGTGATATAAAAATTCCTAGTAGTTTTCAGTGTATTCTCATTGTAGTTCAATGAAGAATGCCTAAAGACACTACCTACCATCTTTTCCTCATTCGTCTGCCAGAACCACACAATTTGTTTATAATTCACTGACTGTCTTAAGCAATGTCATTTTTCTCTTACTATAAAAATCAAGCGGGCGTCACAAACCCTCGCCAAAGATCATGCTATTTTATTTGTTGGCAGCTGAAGCTCAAAATTCAATGTGTATCTCCACCTAACAAATTAGGAAAATAGGTACCAAATTTCTTCTATTTTAAGGAATTACTTCCTCTTGTCAGAGTTGATTTAATAGTAGATTCATTCCACAGGCATGTGCTTCTTTTACACAGATCCTGGAAGCTATTCAAACGTTTTAAACTTCAAATCAACGTCGTTTAAAAGCTAGCCATATTGCACATTGCAAAAAGAAAGCATTCAATTAGCTCTACTTTTCTCAAATTCAAAATGTTTGAGGGCCTAAAGAAACACCTTTGATGTAGCAGAATTTCCTAAAGAAAGATAACAGTGTGCAAAGTCTCTCACAGTAGAAACAGTTATGTTTTTTCTCTATTCAAAAGATTAGGGAAAAAAAAAAAAAGGACAAAAAAAAAGCAACTGAATTTCAGTATCGTGCCAAATATGAAATACAACTCTCTAAAAAAACCCTACATCACGTAAAAATCCCAAAAGAGTTTCTTTCTAGTAACATGCATAAATTCCATTAAACAATCAACAACAACAACAACGATATTTTACACATATAGCTAACATTCCCAGTTCTTACAAGAGTGATTCTCGGCAACAAACAGATCATTGTTTTTGCATTTATGGGTTAACACTTCCAGGGTGCAAAAGGAATAATTAACACAAGGATGGGAGTGAAAACTGGGCAAGGTGTGTGAACGAGAGCAAAAAAAAAAAAAAAAAAAGGACAATTTGAATAATAAATTGACAACAGCTGGTGATAAGCAGTAAGCTAGCAACAGAAATAAACAAAACAGGCGCCCACGCTCTCACTGTGGATAACAAAAAATAGCAAGCGCATATTTAAATGAAAAGCGTGGGGACCCTGTGTCGCATTTGTTTGAACATCCAATACCTTTTACCTTTAACGAACAGGCACTTACATTCTCTGTGGTTCCAGTAATCACGTGCAATCCATCATAGGTCGATTTGATGTACATGCCCTAGAGCAAGTCACAAATATATTAACTCTTTAGAAACACAGCCTCAACTGAGACTTGAACTTATAAAACATTAAAGGCAGCCCCTCGTTCTAAGCCTCCCGAAACACTGAAACAAGATCCAAGGAGTGGTGGAGGAGAACTAAAGAAACCGTAACACCAGAGAAAGAAATCAGAAACGGGATCTCTTTGATGTCGTCATTTGTGTGCCCAGCACACCAAATTTTGCCATAACTCTGGGGATTCGGGAGGAATCTTCTCAGCCCTGCAGAGAATGAATGGGGCCTTTCACACAAGGACTGTTCTCTCCTGACCATCTCTTTATCTAGTGACACAATATATTCAGTTATGGTATCAGCAGTCATTGCGGGGTGTCTTATTCCAGCCACTAACGACCCAGATCTGTACGAGCTGTATGAGCAAAGACCGTTAAATAACACGGCATAGGAAATAACTTAAAAATAGGCACCCTTCTCTATTAAGAGAGACATAAGATAAACCCCATCCTAAACGGCCTGGTAAGCAAACTCAGAGGTGAACTCCTACCATCAGGGAAACATTTCTGCAGTTTGGCACATCATGTATAAAAAATGTTTATTAAACTTGTATAAGATGAGGAAATACAGCAAAAAGCAGATTGGGCAGAGACTAGCTGCTCACCCTGGTATCGATGTCACAATAATAGTGCAAATTCTCCTAAGAAATTATTTTGACCTTGCCCTTGCTCTGATCAGCCATCTACACCACTCAATAATGAGAGTCTCTTGAAATACTGGCCCCTTCAAGGTTCTCCCCTTTCCTCTCCTTTCCGGTCACTGTCACTCGCAGAGTGATCGGCTTCTCCCCGAATGTGGCAGTCCACTTTCCAGAGCGTTTGCTTGTATCGACTGTACCATCTGAAGTGGCAACTCCAGTTCTGCCCACTTGGGCCGTTTCTCTGCTTCCATGTGACCAGAAACTTTCTCTGTCTCATCTATTATCATCTATCATTTACTCCGAAGCCGAGCAGCCCCTGTATGAAAACGTCTACTTACTATGAATGTGGGCAGGTCGACATTTGGTTGCTTTTTTTTCCCGTCTGAGAGCAGAGACTGTCCTGCTATCTCCCCCATGGCTACCTATATGCTAGGCACTCCCCAGCATCCTCATCATCAATAGTAGCTACAGTAGCTGTGGCCACCAATTACTTACTGTACGTGTCCTCTACACACAGCATCTGGCACTCAGTGTTTAGCATCTAAATTAATACTTTCAACCCTGAGAATAGTTATTATTATTATACATTTTTGCCAGATGAAGAAATTGATACATAAAGAGGTTAAGTCACTTGAGAGCTGGGATTTAAAACTGAACTCAAAGCCTCAAAGTTTATCAGGGGGCCTCACAACTTATTCACTTAAATTTCAGCAAACTGCACTGGCTGCATGCTAGAGACTAGGAGATCTAGGTACCTAGGTAACTAGGTATCTACCTGTATGCATTCTCAGGGTATATTATTGTAGAGCTCATCATTACTAATGAACCATTTCTGAATGTTTTTTAAGAATCATTTCTTCCAAACAGCCTCTTCTCACATTTATCCTAAGTGCTAATACAGACTTTCAGAGCAGATGTTGTTATGTACCCAGGGATCACCTTTCCTTTGTGTAAATGTTTTGTATTTCCTTGCATTGCTAAGTCCTAAAAATAAAACTATTAAGACAATTCCTTCAAGATACGAGCGTACAGTTTAAAAACTGTTGTTTATTTTTATACTTTGAAGACATAAAATATGTCAACAGTTCAAGATGACAAATTCCTAACTACATGATGGGAGACAGTCCAATTTTAATCTTATTCAGAATTACAGTGAAGGCAACAAGGAATTAAGAAAAAAAAATTTTAATAAACGACGAAGTGTTACTATTTAAAAACCAGTGTCGTGAGAATTCTTACCAGGCCTTCCCCAGGTTTAATGTTTGGTAAGTGAACTTCCTCCAGACACGCACACTGGCTCATAACAGGGTCCGTGGTAGAGCGAATTGTTTTGTCACAGATGCCATTTAAAACCTTGACCTAGAGGTGGAGAGGCACAAAGTTCAATCATTAACTACGTTTATCTTGAGCTGGATGTTACAGAAATGCACTTCAGCTATAATCTTCGGCTCTGGTCAGAAATCATTTTGATAATGCTGCTCAATTAACACATGACATTTGGACTCTGTGTTTGCAATTGTGGGAATGATGCCATTATTTACGTTTTTTGTTTAAAAGGTGCAGCTTTTACATTATTTTGTTTACAACCTCTGAAGAGCGCAGACCAGGCAGAAATCTCCTTTCGACAGTTAAGAGAATCATCGATTCACAGCCATTTGTATTTTTTCAGTGATCATTCATATTTTTTGCCTATCAAATATTGACTGGGTTTTAAAAAGTGTGTCTTTTTTTTTTGGCTGCTACCGATTTTGCTAATAGATTTTACTTTATAAAGCAGTTTAAGTTTATAGAAACCTTTCTGTTTATCGAGCGAAAGGTGCAGAGTTCCTATATACTTCTTCTCCCACCCAAAACACAGTTCCCAACAGTTACTGGATTAGAATACAGTTAATAGTAACTTGATGTTATGAACATCTTGCATTAGTGTAGTACATTTGTCACAACTGATAAACCGAGCTTGAGAGATTATTATGTTTACATTAGGGGTCTCTTTTGTGGTGTACAATTCTACGGGTTTTGACAAATGCATCACGTCGTGTATCCACCGTTACGATAACGTGCAGAATAATTTTGCTCCTTAAAAATCCCATGCCCTGCTCATTCATCTGTGTCCCCCTCCCCCACCATGAATCTCAGCAATCACTGGCATTTTTTAGTCTCTATGGCTTTGCCTTTTCCGGGATGCCATATATAGTTAGAATTATGTTGTACGTAGCCTTTTCAGACTGGCTTCTTTCACTTAGTAATGTGCATTTAAGTTTCTTCCATACTTTTTCATGGCTTGTTACCTCCTTTCTTTTTAATATTGAATAACATGCCATTGTCTGGATGTACAACAGTTTATTTATCCACCTACCTACACCCGGACATTTTGGCTGCTCCCAAGTTTTGGCAATTATAAATAAAGCTGCTGTAAAGTCCTGTGCAAAGTTTTGTGGATGTAGGTTTTCAATTCACTTAGGTAAATACCTAGAAGTGCAATTGCTGGGTCATAGGGTAAGAGCATGTTTAGTTTTGTAAGAAACCGCCACACTTGTCTTCCAAAGTGTCTATACCATTTTGCATTCCAACCAGGAATGAATGAGAGGTCCTACTGCTCCATATCCTTCATCAGCACTTGGCGTGGTCATGTTTTTAGTTATTCTAATAGGGTGTAAGTGGCATCCTGTTATTTTAATCTACAGTTTCCTAATGAAACACAAGGTTGGACATCTTTTCAGATACTTATTTTCCAGCTGTATACCTTGGTGAGGTGTCTGTTCAGATCTTTTGCCCACTTTTTAACTGGGTTGTTGTGGTCTTATTATTGAGTTTTAAGGGTTCCTTGTATATTTTGTTTACAAGTCCTTTATCTGATAAGTGTTTTGGTGTGTGCTTATCTTTTCCTTCTAACAGTGCATGGAGCAGTTTTTAATTCGCATAAAGTCTACTTTCTCCATTTTTCTTTTACGGCTCATGCTCGTAGTCCTGTATCTATAAAAACTCATGGCCCAACTTAAGGTCGCTTAGCATTTCTCCTGTTTTCTTCTAAGAGTTTTATAGTTTTGTGTTTTGAATTTAGGTCAACGGACGCGTTAGTGACGGGGATGCCCGCGGTCTCTGAACGCCAAACATCGACGAAGTAGACTTTTAGAGACAATGCGAAGATCTGTACTCAGTGGTCTCCAGGTAGACATCACGGTGGTGACGCATGATGCTTTCCCCAATCGGGTTCATCTAACCTTTCGAAATTAAACCACCAAAGAAATCAGGAAATTCCAAAGAGCGACTTTTTTTTGAAGGGGGAGAATCCAAGAAGTGACACTTTTCACATTCCTCCAATTTGTTTAGCCTCCCTATTTGTGGAAAAGTATATTTATAGCAATTTCGTCGCTAAATTCCTCAACATCAGTAGGAGGAAGGCCTTATCGAAAGAGCACAGGCTGGCTTATGTCAAAAGGAGGAAGTGATGCTGAATAGCTACAAAGCGCTCTTTAAACAGGCACAGTACGTCCCCCCCGCCCCCATCACAGAGTTTTTGCCAAGAATTTTTTTTTTAGTATTCAAAATGGTCCTAAAGCGAAATTTGCAGATCAGTTTAGCCCTGCTTAACAGGCTAGCTATCAACTTAAGTATAACTGTACCCTGATAAAATGTTCGGAGGAAAAAAAAAAAAGCAAGAGAGACCCCGATATATCCAATTTCAACACAGGCTTTCACAGTAGTTGGCCTTGCTGTTAAATAACTTTTATTCTTCCTTTTCCATCTAAATTAATAGTCCCATATCCTAAAAGCCAATATTTCAAAGTAATTAGCCTGACGTAATTAACCACAGTGCATTTACTTTAATTAATGTGATTGCTACTGTTTTTCGTAAAGGAATTTTACAGTAACTCTTAGAACGTATACTTACTACAGTTAGAACTTTATCTTCCATTTCTGCTACAAGGCAATCCTAAAGAAGAGAAGAAAAAAAAAAAAAAGGAAAACTAAATACAAGAGCTAAAAACTTTCAGAAACTGTTGGCTTAGCTGTCTAGATATTTCCCAGAACCCAAGATGGTGCCTGACACGTCTCCCCAACCCCACAGACGAGCAGAGATGGACGAGAGACCTGGATGGAGAGGGAGGGCAGAGTGGGCATGGAACTGCCATCTGACACCTCCCGAGGCTTCCCTCGATCCTGACCCAAGGAGTTTATCACCCCGGAAACCCATCTGATGGATGATTTAACCTATAGACCTACAAAAATCATCGAGCTGAAATCCAGACAGTGCAGAGAGCAGAATGCCAGAGGTCAAAGCTTAGGAAACCTGACAGTGGCTCCCAAACGTGGCCGCGGGCTCAGCGAGCACGGGGCCAACGAGCCAGGCGTCTTGGACTCTGGGCCCGCCTATAAGAATAGCTTTGAAATAAGGGCCTGAATAAGCTCAGCCACAAAAGTTTATTTTAAGCACCGCTGAGATTAACTCAAGATATTTCAGTCCTTCATAGACGGAAAAAAAAAAGTTCCACAAAACATTCATTTAACACACTGCCAAAAAAGTGGTCTTGAGGTATGCTATTATGACATTAAATAAAGGGCTGGAATGCCAAGCGTTATTTACTCAGCTTAGGAACAAAAGACTCAGAACTGTATGAACCTGGTTAGCTGATTATAGGAATCACCATTGTCCTGTCTAGAAGTGGCCAGAGTGAAACTGCCAGTTTGAAACTCTCACGGTTGAACTTCTAGAACTTGCCCGCAGCAGAGAAGTTGAATCTACATGGCAGAGTAAGTACGTGCAGAAGGACAAGAGGGACAGACTACGCTCTGAGTTTATTCAGCACCATTAAGTGTAATCCCTAACTGGAACAGACTAGGGAAAACACCAATTAGTTTATGTACGTGAAAGGTATTAGTCAACTCTGTTGTAATTGTCGGAAAGAATTTCACTTCGATCAGAAAGTCATTTTAGGTTATCAGGGAGGTGAGAATAGCAACCAATTTCTACCCTATGTGATTTTATCATCAGATTTTCAGGGTCTTCTTAAAATTTTTAAAAAGTTGCCTCTACTACATAAAAATGTGACAAATAATTATAAGCTCTCAGAGCTCCCAAAATTTACACTGACTCTCAGGGGGGGAAAGGCAGCTGAGAGAGAAAATGTTTTAAAGAAAAAAATTTAGAAATGATTTTTACATGCGTGAGTCTGCTACAAATCGGAAGTACGGGATCAACTTTTATAAAATATGAGTCATTACAGCTCAAAAATATGGTCTTCTTTCTCCAACTTGGGCATGACACTAAACCATCGACTACCATGATGGCTCCTACCTTATTAACACCACCTGAAGGACAGAATTATTAAATAAATGTTGACTTTAGGAAAACAGAACACTTAAGTGGTCCTATGCTAGAAATAAAACTGATAATGTGTTTATGATCTTTCACTACAAATCCCCATCCATTGTCACTGTGAGAACCACCCACACACAGGGAGCTCCTGTCCACACCCCGGGGCCCGAGGTTCCAGGTGGATGTGTGAACTCCTGGTCCCTGATACTTGATTCTTTGACGGATCCAAGAGGCCACCAAGAAGATGCGTTCCTCGTTGTGGTGACAGAGCCACTGATGAGAGAAACTCCCCTGCCTCCCCGAAAGGTTCACGTCGGTGTGTGAAAGGGCTCACTTTTTACCTCCCTGCCACCTTGAACATGGGTCCCCACACCCAGTCCCCCTGGGAGGAAGCAGCTGCAGGCGTGACTTCATGCTGTCTGGCATGAAAGCCACAGGATGGAAAAAAAAAAAAAAAGAGTATTACAAGCAAGTCACCTGCTCATGAGCCCGACTGTGGGGCTGAGCTTTGTCACCTGATCGGCAGACTCGGGCCAGTCTACCTGGCAGCGACCCAGGTATCAAGGCAAGGTTTTTATATTTCTTAGTATAGGCTACTATTTCTTAAGTAGGCACAGGGCTTTATATGTATCTCATTTAATCCTCTTAATATTATTTTTTAAGTTTATATTATTTCCTTATTTTTAAGTTTACATGAGTGCATACATATAGTGATGCCCAGGCTTTTTGTAAATGAAAAAATTTAAGGAATGCAGTCAACATTAATATGATGGATAAGTGGAGGGCCAGGGGAAGAAGGGTGCAATTGGGGGGATTGTTTTATGAACTATATAGACGTCTAACTAATGTACTATATATTTGAAACTAATTTAAATAAATACATTTTTTAAAAATCATTTTTTTTTGGCTTGGCTCCCATGTTCCCCCCCCCCAACACACTTCTCTCCCTGCTGAGATAAACTCAATTTTTCTTCCAAATTGCCCACTATACTTATATATTCCTTTCTGTATAGTTTTGTTTATTTATTTTTTTGGATGTATGTGTATATTAAAAATATATATTTAAAAAAAATTTTTTTTGGTCATTTGTCTTCATATTACACTTTTTCTTCCTTTTTTCTTTCTCAACAATAACTTATAGAAATCCCACCAAATCATCTGGGAAGGTAAGTGTTAGTATTTCCATTTTACAGATAAGAAAAATTGAGGCTCGTAACTTTTCAGTGACTCATCCAAGGTCCCAGAGCTACTTAACGGTAGAGGTAGGATTTGAACCTATGACCTCTGAAGCACAGGCTCAGTAAACAGCAAAGGGAAAACCAAAAAGAAACAAAAAAAGAAACAATACCCATTGTACCCCTTAAATCTGGGTTAAATTTCTCCTAAGAGACAAATTCTCCTCAGCTTATTTGTCAAAAGCATTACCTCATTCATTTCAACAGACACCTAAAAATCACCACTAACCACGTGCCAGGCTTCGTGAGGCCTCGACAAGCAGGGGCAAGCGTGCAGAGGGGGCACAGTGGACGCCCTCCTGCTGACGACGTGACCGGATCCAGATCTCCCCGTCCCGGGGGAGATGTTGTATCATCATTCATAACAATCAACACCTCTATGAATACCAGGAAAACTCCACCTGAGACAATGCTGTGAGCCATTCTGCCCAGACAAGCACTGAGTCACAGCGGTCAGGTCACTCAGATCCCCGCTTCTCAATGGGTCACTCCGGCCGCAGATCTGAAACCGGCTTCCACTCTCAAGGGGTCCTGCACCTTAGCTCCTTAACACGCCTCTAACTTTCACTTGATACACATTTTGCTTATCTATCTTCTTCATTTTCTCTCTCCCCCAAGTTCCATGAAGTCAGGGATTTTTTTTTTTTTAGCTGCTATTTACTGGTATCCTCACTGCCTAGGAGAGTGGCAGACACATACTAAGTGCTAAATAAATATTTGTGTAAGGAACACTCCAGATACCTACGGAGCCAGCATCGACCTGCTTCGGCAAAGCAGACGCACCTTGTGAACACAGATACTACCGGCTCTGCCTTTGACTCCATCACTTGCTCCTCCTCTCCCTACACTACACGCAGCCGGGGCAGCCGCAATCAGTCACATGGCCAAGGACCCTCGAAATAAAACAGAAGCACCTAATGAGCAAAACCTTCCCATCTGCTAATGGCAACGTTTAACTCTAACCCTTACACCGTCATTTCAATCGATCCCAAGTAAATTTTTGTAAGACATCAAAATAGGAGGCAGACTATAGTGGGAAGAGGGATGCAGAGAAGAAAAAGAAAGCTCAAGGTCTTGGAAAAATAAATGCCTTCCACCACAAGTGCCAGGGATTGGTGGCTATAGGATTAATGTGTCAGGACTGGTATCAGACTCTTTTAGGTCAAAATAGTTTTACACATCATAAAAAAAAGAGCGGAAACTCAGAGCCACTTTAGTGGCTCTGAGCTCCTTTCTAGGAACTTGGCCTCGGAAGCGCGGGAAGTCCCGTGTCCCTGAGGTTCGACGGCTGCTCCTCGGGACTGGACCTGAAACGGCTGCCGCACGCGAGGCCACACTTCACTCCGCGTGCTCCGGGCACACGCAGAAATCGCACGGCCTTCCAGAACCACAGCTACGACATGGCCGAGTCAGGACTGAGGGAAAGACTTTCTGTACTTGTTGCCAAATCAGCAGTGGAAACAAGTATTGGGGTCGCAGAATTTTAGAACCAAGCGGGCATGACGTTTCACAGCCTCGGTTCGATTCAAAAATATTTCACAGGTGTTTCCTAGGTGCCAGGTAATATGTTAAGTGATCTTAATTGCTGATGGTCTTATATGAAATTTTTTAAAAGTTCGGGTCACAGAAACTAGTTATGTTACAGACTAATATCAGTTTTCCTGGCCCTTACTAAGATACTTGGGTCTGGCCAATGAGCTGTGAATGAGATTGGCAGGTGTCATTTCCAAACCAGAAACCTTTGTCAGTGTGAAAACCTCCAGGTTTCTTGGTGCCTCTGACATGGGGCAATGAGATACTAATTTTTCTGTCAGCTTCTGTCCTAAACAAACATTACAATGAAATTTAGTTACTCCAGAATTTCTATTGAAAAAGTTAAGTGTGCCAATATTTTAAGAGAAAATACAGGACAATTAGCTCAATTATTTCAAAACAAAAGAAGATAATCTTTGAGGTGACGGCCGTTGGTCATTTTTCAGAAGCCAACTGCGCAATGCAGCTAATTTAAAGCCTTTCTTCTCCTCCCCAATTCTGATGTGAGGAAAAAACGGAGAGAAAAAATGGCGCTTCCTCCCTGCATGTAAATCCTCTGAAGAAGAGGAAAAAGGGAAAAGGGAGGGAAAAAAGTTTAGGAAGCGACAATGATACACGCACCTTCTGGACTGTGGTGGTCAGGTCCAAGCAAAGTTGGATGATTTTGTTCTTCGTTACGGAGAAATCGGTGATCCCTGTAAAGGGAGCCCTAGAAAGCAACAAAATTCTCTTTTAAAAAAAGTGTGAGGGGGTGGGGGAGGGGCAGCCACCAGGACAAGCATAGCCACAGGACAGGATCAGTTCAAGTATTTGTTATATAACCATTTCCTCTAACACACACACACCCCAGAAATCTAAATGAGACAGAGGAAGTGCTAGATAAAAAAAAAAAACAAAGAAATCGAAATAAAAATATCAAATAAATGAGTCAAGAGACTTAACAAGCCTTCAGAAGCCAACTGACAACCGTCGTAAAACCAAATAATCATTAATGTTTAACCTCAGTAAAAACTCAGCGCTAGCGCAGTTTCGCTCTTCTCTCCGACGAGGTTCATCTGTTCCTGCTAGTCACTTTTCGGTCATTTCCAGAGAGACCCTACAATCTACCAATGATCCAGAGTTCCTGGAGAGGCCCAGGGGGAGGGGCAAGGCAGGGACAACGGTTCATCTTCCCAAGACGAAGTACTGGCCTGTGTGCATCCCGGGCCCCCTCCCTGGACAGGACAAAGGAGCACATGGCAACCCACCGGTCCAGCCAAGACAGCAAGGCCTTGGCAGCGCCTATGAGCTCCACCACGGAAGTCAGGAACTCGTTGGGCGGCTTGCGGGACGCGTTCCCGTCGTACGCCGGGCTTTTCCGCCGGCTGCCGATGTAATTCTGCAAGTTGTGGGAAGATGCCCGCAGCTTCAGAACCAAGTTCTTCATGTTATCGGTTTCAAGGCCGTAATTCTGTGGGAAACACAACCAAAGGGAAAAATTCAAAACAATCAACGATGTCCGAACTCTCACAATGACTTCAAAGCCCACGGCGTAACTGGAATAACTCCTACAATGGCCACGAAACCCTTCGTGATTTACCCACAGTGCTCACCTCACCTCAGGGACTTTGTTCTCGCCAGCGCCTCGTCCCCAAAAGCTCCTCCCACAAACATTGGTGTGGAAAGCTCCTTCTTACCACTTACAACCTGATTAGCCCGAAGTCCCCTTTTTTCTTCAAGGTTTCCAGCACCATCTAGAGCAGAGTTTCTCAACTGACAGGGCACTTTTCACTGAAAGCCGAACGATCCTTTGTTTGGGTCGTGAGGGGTGGATGCCCACACGTGGCAAGACATTCATCTGGCCTCTACCTACTAGAGAGCAGGAGCTGTGACAACCAAAAATATCTCCAGACATTGCAAACACCTCCTCGGGTCACTCTCCGGCCCGTCACCTACCTGTCACCTCTCTGAACCACCCTGTTTGCTGCCGTCTTCCTCACCGAGGTGCAAGGCCTGTGAGGGCGGGAAGCCATGCACGCTGTCACTGCTGTATCTCAGCACAGCGGACAATAAAATAAGCGTTTGAAAAGATGAATTTCCACAGGATGAGACCCTCTCACGGGCACGGAACGAAACGTCCATTCGTCTGGAATGTGATTTCCATCTCGGGAGCTTCTAAACTGTGTTCTTTTTGAACAGTGTTCAACTAACTTGGGTGCTTTGAAAAAATAATAATAATTTCATGTGACAATGTTGCCTAGACTCCCTTTCAGATAAAGAAAAAAGCCCCAGGAAACAACACATAAATCTGAGATGACTTTGGAGGGAGGTGGGAGATGAATTTCTGTATTATCATCCATTTTATCATTTTAGCAAGTGAAGTTATTTCTGGGGCGTATTAAAATACTGCGTTAACAGCATCCCAAGGCAAGAATGTGATCCTGTTTAGAACCTGGGAATAATGAAATGGACAACATGACTGAACACGTCCTCCATGCCGGGAATCAAGCTACGTGCTAGATAAGAACTAGCTCACGTGAACAGCCCATGAAAGTCGAAATACTGACTCGTTTTACAGGTGAAAACACTGAGGCACAGAGACATTAAACTCTGCGGAGTTACACAGCTCGTCAGTGGCAGGGGTAGGATTCTAGTCCAGGCGATCTGCATTGAGGGCTCAGGCTTTCGATCGCAGTGTTGAATGTCCCCCCTTCTCTACCCTCTGCCCAAGGAAAGGCAAAGCGGTAAGACAGAAAGCAGGATGGGCGCTGCAGGAGAAAAAAAGGAAAGTGGCCAGTGATCCCAGACCTGGCTCAAGTCAGCAGGACGGTTAACTGTCCCAAACCCTATCCTGACCTGCTCCATCCCCTCTGAAGTGCGAGAAGCGTCTTGCAGCTGGCTTTGGCCATGCAGAGCTCACTCTTCTGAGAGGCCAGTAGGCCCGCTTTGGGTCTGAGCACTGCTTTCGTCCCCAGCCTGCCCCTCAGTCCTTCGTCTGGAATGTCCCCATCTCTAACGTCCCAGAACGGGTGAGTCACATCTCAAAATCGAGACACATAAAGCCTAAATACACCGGGGAGTTTATGACAACTATTTTTTTGGAGAGAAGGGGCAAGGTCAACAATGGCAGATAATAACAATAACAAGACTTTAACCTTCATGAGAACAATTCTAACTTTAACAGATTTTATTCGAAGTTTACATTTATATTGCTTCCCAGTATAATAAAAGAATCTTTTTTTAAAAGATGTAGGTAGAAATATTTTAGGGAGTTAAGTAAGTATAAATATAAAAACTTCCAGATTCATTAACTGAAAACTATCTTCTGTAAGCTTAAAAAAAAAAAAAAACCTGCGAATCTCATAAAAATGAGTATTCTATATGTAATGTTCCATCTAAACCTTATATTTATTTTTCATTCTTTTCTCACAGTCGTTTTCTGGAGACAAAAATATGACATTGTCCTTCAGCAGAGAAGACAAAAATAAAAAGATGGATTTTCGTTGTGGCTTCTTTCAATTCAGAGAATCGAGGAGTCACAAATGAATGGGTAAAGGGCCACATGACACAGCTTGTTCTTCAGGACCCGTGCATATGATTAAAGAGAGCTGTCCCCTCATTCAGGCAATTCCTCGGCCTGCCAACTTATATCAAAGAGTTCTGAACTAAAAGCAGGAAAGTCAGCTTTCTAGAGAGGCAACGTCACCATAAATTACTCGGAACTCATTACCATCCCCCACTTACTTCTTGAACTCGAAGAGGATTAAATGCACGTTAATGTCACAAGGACTTTTAAACCTCAATCTTCTACAAACCTACCACTTTTAATATTAAAATAAAGGGGGAGTGTAGCTTCTTATTAACTGGTTCTTTTCATTTCCACTCAATGTGCTCTGATTCTTTTTAATTTCCCTCCAAAACAAATCATAGGACTGGAAGGATGAATAGATATAGTTTAATAAAGGATAACTTTTAAAAGAAGCAAGGAGCAAAGAAGGAAAATTCCTTCCCCTTCCATCCCATTCCACAATATCAAGAGAACAAGAAACTGATTATATTAGCTCAAAAGAACCTCCACAGCAGAAACATAATCAGGAAAGGATTATTGACTTAAGTGCCCTACAATGAAAGACAGAAAATGAATAATTTCTGAGGCCAGATTTGATTATTTGCACTAATCTTTTCCCTAAAACCTGCATCCTTCAGAAATTGCTTTAGGATAAGATATCAAGAAAATACAAACTAGGTAGGAAATGAAACGAGTCTCCAAAATTCTACACGCATACAGAAAACTTTCCACCGAGATCTCACTTCATTAGAAGTCAGCCATCGGGGGTCATTTCCTGGTCTGGTAGAGAAACAGCAGACAAGATGGGAGAAGAGGAAACACCCAGATTCTCACTCTTCTGGTGCCTTAAATAATTCACATTTTCCCTGAGGACAAATCTTACACAACGTCTACCTGCTCTTCCCAGTCCCACTAGCTCTGTTCATGACCTCAGACGTGTAATTAAGGAACGTCAGAGACATCCAATCAAAACCATCTTATTGACTGGGGTCAATTAAGTCACAACCTAAGCAATATATTTCTCAGTGTTCCTAAAGGCATTTAATAAGCTTGGAAGCAAGATCAAGCTACAGACAAATTGCTAGCAAAGATTACTCCTCCTGCATAATTTCTCCCCGTAAAAAAAAAAAAAAAAAAGAAAAGAAAAGGACAGTTTTTAATGACTACTCTTAGGGGTGCAGAGGCACCGTGGGCAGGTAGATACATTACAGGTTTTTCACTTAATTACCCATGTAGGTGGCACCGCTCAATAGGTGTACTGATTGCAACTTTGTTCCCTTCCTTAGCCTACTTCAGCCTTAAAAACACATCTCTCTCTGTCTTGGTCTTTAGGTAACTAGGGTCTGGTGGATTTAGCAAGGGAAATAAGTTACAGTTATACTTTATTACTCTCTCCCCTTCTAGATCGATGCTATTCCATGGAACTTTCTACAGTGACGAACATGTTCTCTATCTGCACTGTCCAAATGTCGTGGCCAGTAGCCACAGTAGCTATAGAGTGCTGGAAAAGTAGCTACTGTGACTGAGGAACTGATTTTTTTTTTTCATTTTAGTTCATTTTAATTTAAATCGTTACACGTGGCTGATAGCTCTCCTGCTGGAAAGACCTACTACTCTAGAGTCTGCCCTGGCTGCCCTCTGCCCCAGAGATAGAGGGAGAAAAACTGGGCTCTGAATTCATTCCTGGGAAGTGGTGCTGGTTCTGCCCATAACACAAGGCACTCTCCTCTTGGCCAGCCAAGAACAGCGTTCACACGAGGCGATTTCTCTCCTTGCTCTCTACCCATGGCCAGCGATTTATATGGTCTGTCTGTTCACTGGTTTTGGAATCTTAACCAATACCTGTTCCCTATTTTAGGTTCCTAACCAGTCCATCATTCCATCTGATCTTTTTCTTTCCAAAACTTTCCAGTGGTTTTGTTTTTTTCCTACCCGCCCCCGCCCCCACCCCTGTCCTTTTTTCTAATTCTATTCATTTCCTGTCCATCATAAAATCAACATCCACTAAACTAAGTTTACATAAAAATCCCTTTTATGACACCAGGGCTAACTGTGACTGCACATTAACTGCCCAGGGGATGGATCGTTCAAGGCAAAAAATTGCCACACACACACACATACACACACACACAATCACCAATTTATATATACGAAGATCTATATGGTATAAACGAATTAACCAGATAGTATATAACTAATATACGCATCACAATATGAACATGTGAAAAGGAGATTACATCAAAGACTAAAAGATACTTTATTAAAACTCTCTCAAACGCTCCCCAAGCAGGAAAGGCACATCCACCGGAGAACCCTCCTGTGACCCTCCTGTCAGATGCATTCACTGGCAACCGACGGCACAGAGCACGTCCAGAACGAGTCTGAGGTCAAAACTTTGTCTACAAAGGAAATGAGAAGGAAATCGTAGGAGATAAAACACAGCTTTAGGTTCTGGCGCTTGTCCAGCTTTGTTCATTTTAGTCTAATATTTTAAGAGGTGGGGAAGGGGAGAGGCAAAGGGAGCAGCTGTAATGTTGATTATCCCGCGTGCTGTACACAACGCGCCTCTTCTCCACCATTCCTCCCCACCTCTCCTACCGTGGGGTTCGAAGTGATTTACCTGTCCTCGGCGTCCTCGCAAGGTTGAAAGAGGCGATTCTAATGAGCAGAAAAGACTGAAAAGCACTGTTCCCAGAAAGCATAATAAAAGTAAACTCATACATTTTCACTGTATTAAAAAAACACACACATGTTCTAATAATAAACAGGACTTTTAGACATCTGGGCAGCACAAAACACTTCCATGATGGCCCATCCAGGGGAATGTTACTGTACAGATGAGGAAAACAGACACCGTCTCCCCGGAGGTCAGAGTGAGAGGCGTGTAGCAGAGCCAGCATCGGAACGCAGAAAGCCCGCCTCCCCAGCCGACGCTCACACCGCTTGGCCACGGCATCTCCCTGGCGGCTGTCAACCGCAAATAATTCCCCCGCTACGTTCCTAAACAAGAGCGGCGCATCTCGGAGCAGAAGACAAGGCTCTGTCCATTTTAAGCGGAAGAACATGCACAATGCAGCAAGTGCCGTATAATCAACGGAACGCAGCCCAGCGACGGCAAAATAATCAGGAGTGCATTCCTCCCCGCCATTCTCAGTGACGAGCCTACGGACCCGGCTCATGCGCATGGCATTGCTAACCCAGCCTGAATGCTGCCCAGTCCGTCCAAATCCTGACAGTTCAGGAAACTGTATATTTAGCACGGTACCATGACGGACAGGCATGGAGCCCACCCTCTGCCAGCCGGGTCATAAACACAATGCCCTTACAAGTATGTTTAGCCCACACCTGAAAAAGCTACCCCCACAGCCACAGGTGCAATACGCGAGTCAGAACTTGGCAGGAGGTGACTCAGTCATGGTCAAGCCAAAGGTCAGTCATCTGTGAAATGGCACCAAGTTCACATTTTTTCCCATCTAGTTATCGTTTCATAGGCTGATTATTTCAAGTACAAGAATCAGCGATTTAAATATCACAAATACCAGTGAAACGTAAATATGCTTTCTATAGTAACAAAAAATGGACATAAAAAGCAGAACCCATTTGCCATTTCAACTTAGAGGATATTTCATTTGGGAGTATCTCCACCCTTTTATTCTTTATAAAAGATAAAAAAATAAGACTAATACAGACTTTTTCCATAAGAGACAAACTTTCACAGTAAAGGACAAGCTTGTAAGCATTTTAGGCTTTGGGGAACCACACAGTCCCAGTAAGAACTACTCAATTCTGCCACTATGGCATAAAAGCAGCCACAGACAACACATTAAATGAACAGGCATGGCTGTGTCCCAATAAAACTTTATTTATAAAAACAGCGGGCCAGATTTAATCATAGGCCGCGCTTTGCCAAATCTTAATCTAGTATTTATTTTCTTCCTTACTTATATTATCTTCAGCTCATTACAACGGGCCATTAAGAAAAAGATGATATGCTAAACTGCAAGCAAACGGTGAAGATTTAAAAGAATAAGGTTCTAAAGAACGACATCACAGTACAGAACCCCTTCTCCTGAACTAACCAGTGCACAGAGAAGGTCGACAGCCTCCAACACAAGTTCCTGGTGTCCAATTCGTGTGACACCGAGCTCCTCGAGGTCCTGATGCGAAATCTGCAGCAGCTGCTCTCCATTTATTTTCTCCCGTTCAAACTTGTGGACGTACTGCTGCAGGCAATCATCCAGCCCTACCAAAAAAAGCAAAGAAGGCCATTATTGTCATTCTGTTTCTTGACTCAAGAAACGGCCCACATTTAAGTCAATCTAAGAAATTGCCACTTATGCTCCATTATTCGAATGTCTGTATAATGTGTATGCTACCTGATGGACACCTTTCCAGTGTATCCTCAAATAGATTTTAAATGTGCAGCACAATTTTGGGAGTTACCTTCCCATTCCCATTCAACTAAAAGAATACACTCAACCCCTCTTGCTTCAAAATGCTAGTTATCTGTACTAGACATATGTTGGGCTGTTTGCTAAGCAACTTTTCCTTTGGGACACCAACCCTCTCCCAGCCCACGTGATCCCAGCGGGCCTGCCAATCAAGATGCTCTGTCACAGTGGTTGGCCACAATATTTTATCAACCAGCCAGTGTTAGGTTCTGGGATGACCATGTGACTCAAGCAGAACCAATTAAAATCTTCTTGATGTTTGATTTATGGACAGAGAAAGACAGAGGCTCTTCTTTCCAACTAGAAGTCATAAGGACACAATTTTGGGGACTCTCATTTTTCCGATCAGTTTTCTGGAAATAAATCCACTTAAGAGAGAGAGAAAAAAATGGCCCAACAATATCATACATGTCTGTCCCTGCAAAGGAAAAACGTCTGATGAAGACAGAATCCAAAGGAGAAGGTACCAGCAGCGGTACCAGAGAAAAGCAATGTTAAATGAGTCAGCTTACAGGAATTTTTCCAGCCCAGATATTACTGCCAGTAGTGTTGTATTTTGATGTTCTTATTAAATGATTAAAATAGGATGGGCAACTAGAACTTGGAAATCTTTATCTCTACATGGAGAACTCTCTGGTCAACTCGTTTTAATGGTTTTGTTGGAATAAAATTTTATTTTAATCAACGAGAGTATTAAAGCCTAATAATAAAAGCCACCTTAGTGTTTTAAACTAATAGATTTATATGAATTCAATTTCAACACAAAGGTCGTAAACTCAATTTAACTAAAACAGCATGTGTAGAAGGCATAATGGTGTCTCCTCACCTCAAACACACACACACACACACGTATTTCATTTACCTCTCATAAAAGCTCTGCTATGTGCATACTCTCTAGACTAGGAAAAGTAGACACAGGTCTCGCGCTTACTCCTGGCAATACTAAAGCCTATGAATCTTAAAGTCTGATGTGCTAGGCTAAATAATATTTCTACCCCCACAAACTTTCCCCATTTGCCTCCTGGTAAGATATAGGAAGAGGAGCAATTTCCTGATAAATATTTGGGACTATCAACTATAGGAAGAGGAGGTAAGAAATAATTTTATGGTAACCAGATGAATTGGAAACAATCCATCTTCCCTGAAGTGACATCTGTCTAGCAGAAGGGCTCTGTCACACAGCAAGGGAGGTCAAGGACATTAATATAAACCCAGCTCCACTTTGACGGCCTTGAGCCGCAAGTGGCTTCTGCGGTATATGAGTCAAGAGGGCAGTGGAGGCCATACGAATCAGCAGGTATTGATGGCAATGCCCCGCCTGGGCTGGGGTGACCAGAGGCTAGTTCTCAGCACCTGGAGCCAACCTGGGTATCTATAGAAGGGTGGTATCCATCCACAGCAGAAAACAGTGACAATGGGCTAAGGAAAGTCTCCGAACACTTCTATTGCTACTTCATAGACGACTAAATTAGGACTCCATAACCTTCCTACAGTGACGGAGCTTGTAAGATGCCAAGAGAAGGATTTTTATAGCCCTTTTCTTCAGCTCGATACAGAAGAAGAGACTGAATTCAAATCTAGGTCTGCATGACACACGCCCTGCTCTTCTGCATTCTACCTGGCAAACACAGGATCATAAAAATTCCTCTCCATGCATCTCCCTAAGTAAGCAGTAAGGTCTAATTACAAAAATCATTAAAATACAGTCGAGGAATCTTAGAGGTATTTAGAAGGTACTTCAGATCTCACTGAGTCCAAAACATTGAGAACGTTATGGACGGAAGGCTGATTACTGTGACTTGTACCCTAAATCACTTAGCCAGCTCTAAGCCAAATCAAAAACAATCGTCCTACGCTCTCCCGCCTTCACGGTGTTCTCTCCCCTTGCCTACTTTTAAACCTTGTTGTGGCTGAAATGTGCCTCCCCGAGGTTCAAATGCCGAACCCTAACCCCCACTAGCTCAGAACATGACCCACTGGAGGTATTATCCGTAAAGAGGAGATTAAGTTAAAATGAGGCCACATGGGTGGACCTGAATCCAATGTGACTAGTGTGCTTTTAGGAAGAGGAGACAAACAGAGGGAAGACCAGGGTAAGACATAGGAAGAAGACGGCCATCACCAGCCAAGGACCACAGCCTGGGAGGACACCAGCTCTGCCGACTCCATGACCCCAGACTTCCGGCCTCCAGAACTGCAAGAAAATGGAGTTCCGTTGTTTCAGCCACTCAGTCTGTGGGGCTTTATTGCGACAGCCCTGGAAAACCAACATCAACCTAATAACATTTTATTTCGTATTCATTCGCGTGTGATAAACTCTTTCCTAAAACAAAATAAACCAGGCCCAATGACCGACTGAACTGAAATTCGTGTTCACTGTGCCAACCAAGTTCATTGCTCAAAATACAAACATAAAAGGGACAGACTCGTTTCAGTTTGCGCATGCAGTAAAAATTAAAGCGAAGAAACCACGCACAATGGATGTTCATTAAACTTCACCTTTGAATAATAATTGGAAATAAAGATAAGGTGAGATTTCCCTTTTAACTAACTGTGGAAAGTTTCACGGGAAAACACAGGATTTCAGAAGTAGTTTTGGAGCATTAAAAAAACGATTTGAGACACAGAGAACAAGGCTGAGATGAGAGGTATGGTGGAGATTCCAGATAGGACAAGGGTGCAAATGATCAGGGAATGAAAACAAGAATACAGACCATTTCCTGAGAAACAGGCCAGAATATCCTTCAGGAGTCTCAGGGAATATAAATGGTCTGACCTCGAATAATCCGAAGATCCCTGAGAGGTAGGAGAATTATCAAGCAAAAACGTGCTGTTGCTACCTTCCCACAAACAGAATACAGAGTAGCTTTGCAAAGACCTTGCCCACAAGGGACTTGTATATTGAATATGCTAAGTTTTAAATAGTATTGTTCCCAATTTTATTATTCTAATACATGTTGGCCTATTGTTCAGCTATCCTATTGTTCAGAATACAATTAAACATTTATAAACGGCTGAATCAAATTATTAAGCAGTCCTACAATAAAAGGGGGAAATCCCCCATTTCAAGTAAACTGGTTTTAGAATTTGCAATAAACCAAATAGTTTTTACCTATTTGTCAAATGTGCCTAATTGCCAGTTCTTGGCTTCAAAGGAAACTTACAGAAAGTCTAGCAGGACGGAGACATAATTAAACAAAATTAGGTTAAACACATCCCATTTACACAAATTAAGTTGTGCGCATAATTCAACGTGGAAAGATCCAGAAATAAACAGGCGAGGGGGTTGCCGCAGAATGAGGGTTGGAGGAAGAGTGCCCCTGATACCTCCCCTGTCACGAAATCTGGCTGCAAATAACGCTAAACGTTCAAAGAAATCCAAAACGCAGAAAGGGTAAGAAGAAATGTTTTGCGATTGTTTTTAAAAACTGTTAGCATTTAAATCAGAACGTGACAGAGGAATGGCCGAAAGACGGAGCTCCAATCCCATCTGAATTCTTGCTAACTGGGTACGTGGGGCGAGTCAGCGGCCTCATTTGAAAAAAAAAAAAAAGAGAGAGAGAATAATACGACCTACTGCATAGATTTGTAATGAAAATTAAATGTTAATAGTTATAAAGAGCTTAGAACCCTATCAAGCACAAAATACTCTACATATTTTGTGAAATAAAAGAAATGTAATTCATTCGGGTCCTCCATTTCAGAATAAAACTAGAAACACAGAAATTCCCAAGTGCTTAGGTAGCACCCTCTGGAATGGAGTAAATCAGAAAAAAAAAATAACAAAATCTCAACAGCCACGGAATTACCTTCCCCACAAAGGGTTTCCAAATGTGGGAACTTGCCATAGTCGTTTATTCCACCTAAAAATATCGTAGGAATTGATATCAGAATATAAGTTCCATGAAAGTAGAGGCTTCTTTTGGTTTACTGCTTACTCCCCAGCTTCTACAACACTGCTGATACACAACGTTTGCGGAAAAAAAAAAAACAAATGAATGCATGAAGAAAGTCAAAGAACTTCACGTAAACGTTTTCAAGGTCCATTAAAGCCTTCTGGACACGCAGTATAAACGTCACTCCCTTGCTCCAAGCCCTGCTGGCTCCCTCCTGCCCTTTGGATAAAAGCCACAGCCAGCAGCATCCAGTGCCGTCTGCCCGGCTCCCGCCTGCCTCCTCAACCTCAGGTGGTGCCACATTGTCCCCCAACTGTGCTGGACACTGGTTACGTCTAGTGTTTTGACACCCCAAGCCCTTTTCCACCTCAAGGCCTGTCTGCATGATGTTTTGTCTCGAGAATGTCCTCTCCTCCTCATTTCTCAGTCTCGGCTCAAATCTCACATCACAGGGGGGCCTCTGCCTGATTCCGGTAAGGGAGCCTCAGCACCCCCTTTCCTCTCTGTGAGTCCTGTTGGCTTCCTTCACAGGACTCAGCAAACTCGTGAGTATGCATTCCTTAGCCTGCATGTGCCTCTCTAAAACACAGGACCGCGACCATGCCTGTCTGGATTGGGCATCATTACACCTCAAGCGTGACATGGCACAGAGAAGGCACTCGAATATGGGTTGGATACAAGAGCACAAAGAAGGAAAACTTAGGTGAGGTTGAAGAAGACAGTTCAGAGAGGTGTAAATCGGGGAGGGTGTATGACCCCCGCGACCCGTCAGTATTCTCGGTGAACCTATCCAACTCACACCTTCTGCTTTGTCTTTCATTAATCCTTTGCGACAAGAGCTGTGGACATTCACAATGGGAAATGAGGAAGAAAGGTCCCAGCCCTCGCGGCCTCGGTGGGGAAAGCGTGACGGGGGAAGAGTCTTTTAGGTTTCAACGCAAAATTCCCACAAGGCTGCCATAATCATGAATGCCGGCTCTCGTTTCTGAGTGACCGAAGCAAAGCTTTCTCCTTGTTCTCCAGAAAACTACGCTCTAGGGGCCACCACATGCCCCATGTCCTATGCTACTCCAGTGACATGACTCTCGCAGGTTCTCTCCTCTTATAGTCACCTTTATTTCATGCAGGAGGAAGAAGAGCATGTGGGCCTACGGCTCTAATTCTTTCTAGCTATGTGACCTCAGGCAGATGATTTTACCTATTCGCCAAAGTGTGAAATGCAAGAGGAGTAGGAGCTGAGGTCCCCAGCTATGTTTCTATGATTCTGCCATCTTAGGGCACTACCTTCTTCTTCCTGTCTTCAAATTAGCAAGACGCCACCATCACCCAGAGCCCTGTGAGCAGAAAGATCGAGGGCTTGAAGATCAGAGCCAGTTCCTATCAACAGGACAGGCATTTGGCATTTTTATACACAGTGACTAGCATGTAAGAAAGTAGGACTTCTGAGGTTATTATACATTATAAGATCGTACAGGCCCAGAGTTAGAGCAGAATTTTAAAGATTATACTCTTGCTTTTTGTATCATACTTAACACAAAAACAGGTCCTGTGCTGGCTTGGCTGGCATCGACTCAGGATGCAGAGCCCCCGGGGAGAGCAGACAAGGTGATGTCTAGAGAGCTCTGAGCTACTCACAAGAAAACAAAGAAGATTCTACATGTGGAGACACTCCCACGGACAGGCAGTATGGACTGTCCTTTTTCGAAGTACACTCGAGAAAGTCAAAGGCTTGAATGAGCCATACAGTCTCAGCTACCAGCATCCTCTCCCGAGTGCCGCCACGGTACAGAAGCAAATGCAGGTGAAAAACCACAAAGAGGGCCGTATTTGGTGAAAAAACAGGCGGATTCCAGCCTTGGACCTGCAAAACCAACGGCTTCCAACAAATTCTAAAGTCTTGAATGCAAAACGGTATTGATAAAGCTTACCGAATACCGTGGATAAGAAGAAATCAAGTTTTCTGTGATATAAAATTAAGACGAGTAAACTAGAATTGGGGAAAAAATATATATATAATTATACACAGAATAAAAGCAAACCGTTAACTGTCACTTACTACATGACTGGCACCTTTCTAAAACTGAATATAGAAATGCCTAAATCCCCTTAATGTCCCCAGGAACACGGACTGTAAGAGTCCCAAGTAGACGATGAAATGCTGAGACACAGAGGGGAGGCGACTTGCCCAGAGCCACACGGGGCCAGGGCTCACGCCAGGGGTGCTGGCGCCGAGGTCTCTGCCCTTCACCTCCAGCCTCTGCCTCTCCATCCTCCAGCGCGCATGGCTCACTCATATCCCTTTAACTGATCTTAAGGAAAACACAGTTTTAGGTAACAGGAAATTGCACAAGTCATTAAGCTGACTTAGTTTACTGCCTGTGATCGCATCGCCCTCAGAAATGTTAATGGCCATGTCAACTCAGCAGCTCTCCCACCTAGATGGGTCCAATGAGAAAATCAAGAAACTGAGCACCCCAACGCCGACACACGGGTGGCGTGTTATCAACAAGCCATCTGCAGGGATTGGGGTTCCATGTTTCTTCACAACATTCTAAAGTATAGGTGAAATGGATTCTGTTTTTTTTTTCCCCAAGAAATTTGGATAGAATTCTTCTCTAGCTTTTTCACTTTTGAACGTGGCTCTAGAAACTGGCCCTTTAGGCCAGTGGTTACCGCAGAGGGTAATGATACACCAATAAAATTAGCTGCCTTCAAAGGATTAAATATCTGTGGGCTTCACAAAACTCTCTGCCTAGACTGTCCAAAGTTATTTTCCAAAAACTCGAATTTAGAAAAAAGAGGAGTTTTCCGTATGCCATTAGCATCCTAGAAAAAGAGCAAAGCAGAAAGAGACAATACCACCGAAAGGACAAAAGGGGTAGCACCTGTCAGTGCAGGTCCACAGACCTGTATACTCAGAGGCTACAGAAAAAAAAAAAAAGAAAGAAAAGAAAAAAGAAAGAAACAATCGCGATCTGTGGTTTGCTCCCTACGTAGAGAACAGCTCAGTTCACTAAGCTCATGTACCAACTTGCATTTTACCACAAACAAAAACAAAAGAAGCACCTGCCCTACAGGAGCACACACGAGCACGAGCTAGGATGCCGCAAAACTGGGAAACGCTGTGAAACTGGAGGGTTCGTGCTGCCACAGCCTGGGACCCGGGCTCTGCCCTCAGGGCAGGAAAAGAGAACTTCCGGCAAGAAAGCGTGTGGAGAAAGGGAGAGGAAGGATGAGCGAAGAAAGATATATTAAGTTGTTCTCCTCCACTTGTATTTTGTTTTGTTTTGTTTTGTTTTTTTACAGAGGGAAACTTCCTACCCAACCCTCACCAAACACCTCCATCACCACCCCGAAACTCAGATATTTGACTCAAATCACCTCCATCCTTTCATTTGCCTAGTTCTTGTCTTGGAGGGGCATGGCACTCCCAACAAAACAAAAGCTTTGCACTTGGGAGCTCTAAAATAGTGACATTTTCCCCAGAACAAAGGGTTCATTCCATCCGAGTCAACTTCTAGGTATTTATTTAGCATCAACTAGACACTGCCGAACAGCACTCACGAGCATGGGAGGGGGAGGAGCTTACAAATGCCTCCAGGGATGCTCATGAAAAATACAGTCAGTAGGTGGTCCTGAGGAGGGCCAACGACCGAAAATGCCATCTTCTTTTTATGGTCAAAACACCTGTTTAGTCACCCAAGCGAAAAACCATGGGTCATATTCCTAAGAGGTAACCAACCTCTCGAAGTAATTTGGCATGAGGCTCATGCCTGTTAGGAAAATCACACATCTAGACTGATGTTTTCCCACTGAAAAGCAAGCATGTAATTGGAAATTTATTTTCACATCTATTATTCATTTATACTGTCTATGATATAACACACGTGTGCGTGTAGGTGGATACAGACACACACACACACACGTGCCCACAGCCGAAAAGTACGAAAGGGCTTATGCATGCAGAAGAAGACCAGGACACTGGTTTAAAGTCAAGTCTCGAAGTTCGACCCTCTAGGATCGCAGGATGCGAGGCCTCCGCACACGACACCATATGCCCATCTTCCTAGAAAAGTCTTCGGGCAGATCTGTGCCTGGCTGGCTCTCTCAGGTACCTGAGGCCTCCATCCAAACGTCCCCTCTCAGAGCAGCACTCCCTGCCCATCCAATCTAACAAAAGTCCATCGATGTGTCGCCCGATGGTCGGTCGTTGGCACCACAATTCAGTGCCAAGAGGAATCCCCAGTTCGGGGTGTGGTGAAGACGGACGCTTTATTCAGGGCGAACAGCGTAACGGGGATACGGGACGGCTGTGAGGGCGGCGTGGCCGTGGGACAGCTCGACGGAGCTGCAGCCCAGTCGGGACGCGGCACAGCGGCAAGGAGGCCCTGAGGCGAGGCCCGCCCCCAGCGAGACAGCCCTGCTCAGGCCCAGAGGTTCTGGCTCTTGCTGTCTCTGCTCCAGCCAGGGCAATGCAGTCTGCAGCCTTCCATCCTGGCTGGAGAGCCAGAGAGAAGCCAGCTGAAGCGCAGCTTGCATGAGAGTCCCGTTTAGAAACAGCCGCTGGGCTCTGTTGTTAAATTCCAGCCCAGTCAGCCCCCAGGAGGCCTTCTTGATGGGTTATCTTCTCTCTCGAGGCTGATGGCACTTGTCACGGCCACTTCTACCACACTGCCATTTGATTTTCTCTTTCAGGCATCACTATTTTAAATCAACTTCTTATTAGGTTAATGGCCTCCTGTCTGTCTCCTCCCTCTAAACTGTCTGCACCGCAAGAGTTAGGGTCCCTCCCTGTCTACCTCATCACCTACCTATCTCCAGCTCCGTGAACAGGCTCTTCGGAGGCGTTCGGGCAGGAACTGCTGAATGAATGGACCCACGCACTCCAGGACAGCCAGAGGGTGTGATGTCGGAATGCAAACACAGCGGATACAGAGTCAGACGACCTGACCCAAAATCCAGCCTGACTTAATTTCCTGTGTGTCTAGGGACAGGTACTTACTGTTAGACATCAGCTTCCTCGGTTTTAACGTAAAATAACATGAAGGGCCGTGTCTGAGATTGCTCTGTAAATCACGAAGCACTCTACTAAAGACGTCTTGCGTCGCTATTTACAAAGCGGCATCGATGAAAAGATAAACTAAAATACATCCTTAAATAAGTGGCTTGATCTGACACGAGTAAACTTTCTCCTCTTCAACCCCGTTTTGCAAATCTGACCTTGGCTGACTACCTCTGAAATATATGACGATTTGTTTACAAATTATAGTGGAAAGTACAGTGTAAAGACCCACGTTCAAGTCCCTACTCTATTATCCAATGCCTTTAAGTCCCTACCTCTTCTGTTACATATAGACACACACACATATATACACATATAATTCTATTATTGATACATAAAAATATATACATATATATTCTATTATTGATACAATTCTATTATTGATACATAAAAACATATACATATATATAAAACCCACATAAATAGAGCACTACTGTGAAGATAAAAACATAAAGTTATACTTTGCACGGCAGGTTAGAACCGACCCGTGTCCGTCTATGTTAAGATGCTGGCTCCAAAGGCCACATGGACGCCATTAGGAAAAGCACAGCCCTAATAAGAGAGGAGCAGTGGCAGTGACGATAACACCTCCGTATAAAGCCTTCTAGGGCAAGTCACATGTTTCCACGCCGCCTGGTGTTATTAAGACATCATTCATGTGACCAAAGAAGTCACCCTTTTAAAGCATACGATTCAGTGATTTTTAGTGTATTCACAAAGTTGTGTGACTAGGATCTATTCCGAGAACATTTCCATCACCCCCAAAAGAAAGCCCGCACCCACTAGCCGCCCCTCTCCATCCCCCGTCTGCCCAGCCCCTGCAATCACCAATCCACTTTCTATCCCAATGATTTGCCCATTCGGGACATCGTAAGTGGATTCATCCAGTATGTGGCCTTTGGTGACTGGCTTATTTCACTTAGCATAATGTTTTCAAGGTTTATCCATGTTGTAGCACGTGTAACTACTTCATTCTTTTTTATAGCTGATATCCCATGGTGTGGATATACCATATTTTTAATCCATTCATCAGCTGATAGGTGCTTGGGTTGTTTCTACTTTTTGACTATTATAAATAATGATGCTATGAGCACTCGTGTACAGGTTTTTATGTGAACATATGTTTTCAATTCTCTCGAGTACATACCTATGAGTAAAATTGTTGAGTCATACGGTGACTCTATGTTTAATTTTTTGAGGAACTGCCAAACTCTTTCCCAAAGGGACTATACCATTTTTCATTCCTACTACCAATTTATGAGGGTTCCAATTTCTCCATATCTTCACCAACATTGCTATTATCCATCTTTTTTATTAGAGCCATGCCAGTGGGTATGAAGTAATATTTTATCGTTATCAGATTTTAACACCCAAATTTAACATAGGTCCTCAGAAATAAAAACCAAATGCCAGATAGCACAGGGAAAATCCAGATTACCGAGGCATTATTCCCCAACTTCAGTCATTCGAGAACTACCTTTATAATTTTGCCAAATCCGAGCATCAATTTTTTTTTAAATCGATTCGTTTTTAAAATCATTTTGAAAAATCTTTAAATCACTGCTACAAGTTAGTATCATTTGCCACAAATAGAACATATCATAAACATAAATATAATGAAAACAAAGCAAAGTTAGCTGGATCTAATTTGTCTCCCAAGGCCTGCTTCTTCATGTTTAAAGGAAAATTGCAAGTGACAGATGTTGAAGAAAGGCTAGCTACAGTCTTCCCTTGACCTAGCTGGACAATCTGAAATCATCTCCAGCACTGTCACAGGCTTCTCACTTTGGAAGACTCTCGTACAACATCTCAGGAAATACCTTTCTGGAAAGAGAAGCTCAGAGAGAGTTCTCTAGTGACGATTATACTGTGTGTGTGTGTGGGCGGGGGGCGGGGGGCGATGTTAACGCACAATGCCCTAAACAGCTGTCATATTTGGGTAGCTTGTAACACTTGGCTGAGGGGTGTCCCTTCCTCGTGTTCAAATATCCAGCAAGTCAGTTGTACTCAAGCTGCAAGCACCTGGCTCTTCAAGTTTCAACAAAAACAACAGAATACAAATTAAAATAAAGAGCACCTGTCTTTGGGTAGGCAGGCCCAGACAACGCGACCTGTAATGTGACAAAGTGCCTGGATAGGCTTGACTGACAGCCTGGCCCCAAGCATAATAAAAATCACAATGCCTGATTGTGCTCAAAAACTTCCAGCCTCCCTCACCCAGCCCAACGCACGTACTATTTATATTCAAGTTAGATAAAAACAGTGACGGTATATTTGGGCACCTCCAGATTTGAAGACTAATTATCATCTGTAGTCATCTATTAATAACAAAATATTAATAGCATCTTCTATTAAGAGAAAAAGAGTGAGTATTAAATTCGAGGGTATTCCATTGCTTCTTTACTTGGGCACCCCTTCTCGGCCCTCAGCCCTCAGCTCGAACATCCCCTCCAGTGGGAATACTCCCTGGCTCTCAACACTCAATCCCTCGTGTTCTGAATCTCATGGCAGCTCCGCATTCCCTTCGTAACATCTCTCTCTTTATAATTTAATACTTGCATGACTGGTGTTTGTCTCCTCCGCACGACAAACTCCATGAAAACCAGAACCAGGTTGGTTTTGTTTATCATCATACCCTCAACAGCTAGGACAGTTCTTGGCACACAGTATGTATTTGAGAAGTATTTGTTGAATGAATTAATTCAAAGGATGCCAAGACTATGCTATACAGTATAAGACTTGGCTGTGTTTAGAACCGCCGCCAAGAGTACATTTCCAAAACAGCAAAATGACACAGGGCAGGGGCTCTTCAGCTTCATGGGTTTCCCGCTAACGGACCACAGTCCACTCCATCCCATACAACAGAAGCCTCCCTGTCTTCCACAGAATGAAGTCCGATATCTAAGTCTACCGATGAGCTTTTATGGAGTGTCTGCTCGTTAGTGGAGGAAGACTTCATGACAAGGGAGGGTCGAAGGCAAGACAACTAAAGTTAACTGGGTGCTGAGAGTCGCATATTCCTTATTTTATCCACACACGCAAAAAAAAACCCTTTGTCACACCGTGATACAACTGAGACTTGTGATATTTAGTGAGCTGCTCAAACTTACACAGCTAAGAAGTGGTCAAACAGGAACAAGTACCTGGTTCTTTGTGAGCTGAAGATGTTATACAAGTGCCATAGAGAACATACAAGTCGGAATGGATTGGACAAGCCTAAAAGAATAGACAAAAGTTAGCTGAGAGAGACGGGAGCAGGGGAGGAAGGGCGGTCCAATACAACTACTTCAGAAAGGTAATGCTCACTGACCATGGTCCACATGCTGGACTCAGGACACGCACTTCACAAAAACTCTCTGAGGGGGTCACCGCTCTTGTGCCCATTTTACGGAGTCAAACTGTGGCTTGAGAGAAGCCACTTGAACGAGGTCAGATCACCGGCAAGTGTGTGAGATCTGAGGCCCAGCCTGCATGGTCGTAGAAGAGCATCCATGCCTTCCTCCACCTCCCGCCATGATGCTGGGAGAGAATGGCATGAACTAGGACTCAGAGACGAGCGAAGAAGTTCTGCAGAACGTACCTTTAGTTAGAGCCCACTGCACGTCAAGACGGGGCACGGCGTGTGGTCAGCAGACCTGACCGACACGGCCTCTGCTCTCCAGGAGTTTCGACGGATGAAAGACAGGAAGACAGGGCAGATCTGAAGAGCCTGGGGTCTGACGCCAGGTCTCCTGGGTTCAAACACTGATCAGTCATGCGACCTTGGGCAATCACTTAGTTCCCCTGTGCCTCAGTTTCCTCCACCACTAAATGGCAAGAATAATGGTACCTCAAGGGGCTGTTATAAGAAAAAAAAATAGGCTAACATAAACATACCTGGTACACAGTAAGCGCAAATAAAAACATACGACCTTTTGTTATTCTCAGAACTAATGAACAGCAAGGTTAGATGAAACAGGCAGGGCCAAATCAAAGGACCACGGGAGGGAGGGGAGTTTGGTAGCATCTGAAGAATATGTAAGGGGGAGGGGGCTAAACAAAGTCAGATCCTCTAAGAAACGTTTCTGAGCAATCCACTTGTGAACGGCGTGAGGCCAGTGAGATGAGGACTACGGCATCACAAGAGAAAGATCAGATGACAGACTAGAAATGTCCCCTGAAAGTTAAAAATTAATCAAGGACAACAGCGAGGGTTTGAACTATGTGAGCTGTGAGAATTCAAACTCCAACCAGACATAAAAGGATGAATGGATATATCTGAAATGGGAGAGAAGTGTAGGCAGGAGGTGAGGTAATGTGTTTCCTCCTGCACCTGCTGAGCTGACTGTACCTTTAAGTGAGTCAGTAAGTGGGCACGGCCCGTGGGCACGGGGAGGCTCCAGACAGGGGCCCTAGCCAAGGGCTGGCCCAAGGAAATTACCATTCGCTGAGCATATGCCAGATTTAAAAAGTACATGGTCAAATACAAGTCTCATTTTTCTGAAGAGTCCACAAGATCAGTCTTATTCTCTCCCTGCCTTTTACGAGGGAGTTGATGTAAGAGGGACTAAGAAAATTGCTGAAGATGACACTCTCTTGGAAAGTGGGAGAACTGGTTTTGAGATCCAAGTTCATCCAACTCCAGAACCCATTGTCTTCCCACAGGGAGGCGCAGACAGAGAAGCGGGAGAATGAACAAGCTCTCCTGAAAGAACAGATCAGAGTTACAACACACGCCTGGCCCTTTGCCACGTTCCCCATCCGGGCGTTATTCTCCTCCTGGCCGGCCCTCCTTCGCCTCCTCCGACAAAGCAGTCGCCCTCCTCAGTCAGGAGCCAACATAATCCTTCCTGCTTCATGAACTGACCCCTCCCCAGCTGGAAGTGGTCGCCTGTCCCAACTCCCATAGACCTTGCTGTCACCCCACCGGCCTGGCAAGTACAGACAAGCTTCAACTTAGGTATGCTGATCTGGCCGCCACGTGCCACACCTCTGACAAACAGGGCTGACCGCACCTTCCCTCAGCTCCATCTGAGGTACCTGAAAGCTGTCCCTTTGGTCAAAGGTCAGCCTTCCGGAGAGAGAAGGACTCCGGCGGGGCCACTGGCACATGGGCCGGCCCACGCTACCGCATTCTCTGACACATTCCCAGTACCGAAGTCCTTTCTCCTCCATCTCTTTCAAATGAGAATTTGAATTTTCAGAACGAAGTCATGTCCCCCTGTTACTCAGTGACTTACATGTGGCAGGCACCCAATAATCATTGTCAAAGATGATGAAAAACAATTTTTAGTACGCTAAAACCTCCAGCAACCTCACCTCACACACCTTAGAACCCAAAGGTAAACCAAAAGCCATCTAAACAAACAGTATAACAGGCCTGAGGATTTTTTTTTCACTTTGCAAACCCAGCAGCATCGCAAATAGAAATAATGATATCATAACCTTTTTTTTTCCAGATATCAACAGTTTAATATTAGAAAGATTTGCAAATTATAAAATGAGTCCTCTTTCTTTGAAATGTTAACATATGGGATAAAATAAGCCTATGCGATAAAGTTCATTCATACAACTTATACAGGATGTCTCATTAGAGACTCACCCAAAGTCTATTTACTCTCTATCTAGAAAGTAAATTAAGTTATTATGGTTGTTATTATGGTTCCCAGCCTTCAAGGAGAGAAGCTGCGTAAATTCAACAAAAGCACACGAGGGTATGCTGGTAGAAGCATCTGCTACCTAAAAACCAGGGGCAACTTCGAAAAGATGGCATTCTGGGGTCACTGGCCAAGGCAGTTACAAGTGTCAATACATTATCGTTTTGATAATCACACACTTCAATAATTACGCAAAATTCATGGACCATTGAATGCACTTTGTTCATGAACACAAGTAGTTTCTTTTAGAAAGATTTCTATATAAAACTGAAAGAAAAATAAAAAAACATCTAGGTGTTAAAGTGATAAACTTCAGTTATCAGGACATTCTGTGTATGTGGAACAGTTCATACCTTCGTCAAACCTGTAAACAGAATACATCATATCAGCTCTCAGAAAAACTGCAGAATGTCCACTTTCTTATCTTTTTTAATTTTGCAGACAACCCGACCGCGAGACACACACTGCGAGGAGGTCAGCTGTCTCGAAGCCTATTAAAACCGATTTTTACACAAAGAACCCGTTTTGTATCAAAGCATGCAATGCACTTCAAAGAAGGATAACTCATTCAGATTTCTCAAATCTTCCTATCACTGAGCTATCAACGACCGAAGAAAATGGTGACCGCCACGCACCCCTGGACAGCAGAGAGACGTCCTTCGAGAAACGCGTCGTGAGGCGATTTCCTCACCGCGTGAACATCGCAGAGTGCGCTCACACGCACCTGGATGGCGGAGCCCGCTGCACACCTGGGCCGTACGGTACAGCCTCCTGCTCCTGGGCGACAAGCCTGCACAGCCTGTTGCCGTGCGAAACAGCACGCCATTGAACCAAGGACAAGAGAAAACGATGCGGTCAACAGACGTGGCCGACAGGAGCCGCACGAGGCCCCTCCTCGTGCAACACGGCACACTGTGCACGTAAGCAGAACGAGTGCCCCACTCACATGAGTAATCCATTGTGCACTACGCTGTCACCAGGTGACAGGAGTTTTCCGGCTCCGTTATGAGCTTGCGGAGTACACGCGGCCCGTCGCTGACTGAAACGCCGTTGGCGGCACGGAGCTGTGTTAACGTCGCGTCGTCGTGACATCTACTGCAACGCCTGGGCAGCTCCTGACTTTTACGGTAGGGAACATGAATGCTCAGAGCTCCCCTACAACTCGCGGTACAGTTTCGGAGCATCCGCAGTAGGATGGCGCTGATACTAGCTACTGACGATCGACCAGGTCGACAGAGCTTGGGCCCGTCCTCGGTCGGCAGAGGGGTGGGACGGCCGACGTGCCGTTGGCTCTGGGTGTCATACACGCCACCCTTTCTAACACCCAGATACACTCATGCGACACCCCCTCCCCCGATAAAGCTCAGAGGATGACGTCCAAACTCTATAACGTCACTGACACGGGACACTGCCCGAGGCACTGGGGATGCAGCGGTACCCGAAGAAGGTCTGTGCTGTCGTGGCCTCCATCCTAACAGGACACAGGACACAGGCCACAAACACAATGACCTGCAACAGGTCGGCTGCTGAGTGTCAAGAAGAAGGCTAACGCGGGGAGAGGAGATGAAGAACAGCGCTGATTAGAGAAGGCTCCTCGAGCGAGGGGAGCAGAGTCCTGAAGGACCCACATGGCTGGCAAAGGCCCCCCAAAGTTGGCCCTAGGCTTCCTGGCCTAGTTCCATGCCTACCTTTCTCCTTCTCACATCCTACGGGCAACTCCAGCCTCTCTGAGTTAGGATTCGTTCTCCAAACACGCCTTGCTGCTTCCCAATTTCATGCCTTTGCATTGGCTTTTCTTCTGCCTGCAAAACCTCCCACACTCTTATCAGACCGGGCAAACTCCCTCTGTTCCTCAAGATTCCCCTGAGGCCTCTCCCCTCTTAGGAGGCCTTCTCTGGACACCAGGCATATGCCCCCCAGCCACCTCAGCAAAGTTCACCGGCCCCTCTTTCTGCCACCTGGACTACGAATTCTTGTTCGTGTCTCTGACTCCTTAGTAAAATGGAGCTCTTTAAAGGCCCGAGGGTGACTCTCATCCCTGTGTCTCCAGCACCTGGTCCTTCAAGACAGCTACACCTTTTCGGGACTCAGCTAACAAATGAGTGACATGCATGTTCTCTTTTTATAATGCCATCTTTGAGGAGATCTGCCCATCTGAAGGAAGCCCAAACCCATGAATGCCCTGTATTTAAAACTCTCTTGGAAAACTGGCACTTTTCTTCCCTGAAAGTTGCATGTTTTAGAAGTCTTGAGTTCCTTTTCCCTATAAAAGTATCTTGACACCTAGCCATGCGTCATGGCACACGAAGCAGCTATAACTCTGCAGTTGGAAAAACACTGTGCTGTGGAGGAAGAAACCCTATCTGCCAAGACACTAAAACCCTAGCTCGAGACATAATGAGAATGTAGGGCTGGACGCAATGAAAGCAGGTTATATTCTGCTTTATGGCCTGGGACCGTTTTCACAACACTTTCTTTTTTAGGAGGATAAACTGTTTCATAGTGGGGAGGAACACACACTCGTTTTTGGCTTTTCTTTTCCTACTGCTAAACTCTGGGGCCTTCACAACTCAGCCTACACCTTCCCCAAACTCATGGGACCCGAGCAGAATAGCTGAAGAAGAAAAAAAAAGGGAGGAAAACACACACACACACACACACACACACACACACACACACACACACACACACACCAGGACATACGACACATGGCTCTCAATAAAAAGACAAATTCTGGGTAAGAAATCCTGCCTTTGGTGCCAACCTCTCTGCCAACTGTTTTACTTTCCATTCTGTTTTCAACATTGGGCAAATCAAAGTTTTCGGAGACAGAGTCTCCCGTTTCGGCGTAAGGATGCTGGAGTCAGAATCAGGTTTTCGCTGCAGGAATGTCCGCGACATGTCATGAGGACCAGCCCGGGCCAGCTGTCCCTCCTCAAGCCCGAAGCAGAGTCCTGAAAACGAAGACCCTTGAAAAATAACAAAGGAAAGCGTCAGCTGTTCTGTCCCGAACTCCAGCACAAAAGAAGGACTTGGGGAAATCGTTTCCATATTTCACATAAACACAGATCTTACTGCAGCAGCCAGGAATGCATGAGTCACGCAAAGGGCTGACAGCGATTACCACACAAATCGAGCCCCTGCTGAAAATGAAAATCGGGACGAGACGGAGCAACGCAGAAACTCCAGCGATGGTCGTCTCTACGGTGACACGTTTGTGTTTACGCATTTCAAAATGGCTTTAAAGAAAAAAAAAAATCACATATCCTTTCCTGTGGGATTCTAACGTTTTTTGTTCAAGAGGAAGCACCTGGAAAAGACTTTCAAACATAAAACCTTATGCCGAAGTAACTGGAGATTGTGTACTTGTAACTTACTATAACTGTATATTCTGTGTCCCCCACCCCCAACACCCAGGTCCCCAACTCCTTCACACTGTGGTTGAGTTTAATTCTGCCCTTGAACAGATCTGGGTTTACCGCAGGGCTGTGTTCTTAGTAGGGGAGGAATGGAGACAAATAAATCACGGAACGACTGAAACTCCAGAGGGGTACTTTTTAGAAAAGTAAACTTTCCTTTTGTTGACTGTCAGCAACAAAAAGTTAACCCGGTTGAACAGTGTCGAGAACCAGAACGGCTGGGGCCGGGGCCATCTCATTTCCTGACAAAAGTACACAAAAGAAAAGACATAAAGACACCACAAGCCCCATTTCCTGAACCTTCTTGTATTCCAGGACATGGGCGTCTCATTAATCCTCATAATAACCATATGATGCATTATCCCCATTTTGCAGATGGGGAAGCAAGCTCCGAAGGGCTAAGCTAGCTCAAGGTCATACCAACAGTAAGCGCTGGAGTGAGATGTCCACAGAGGGGTTTCTACTCTGCCCCAGGCTGGCCTTGCCTTCTTCCTACTGCAGGTGATGCTCTCATCCTCGAGTGCGACTTCCCCATGGCAAGTAAAGCCGGCAAGTGTGGGAGAGTCCCATGAGCAGAATGTAAGGGAGCAGAGCTGTCTCCTTGAACTGCCCTCTACGCAATCAAATCAGCTGACGCTTAATAAATGAAGGAATGCAGAACATAAATCTATGTCCGAAGGACCCCTATGAACCACTGAGTGAGCATGTCCCTGCTGCCCACTGTCAAAGAGGGGACACTACTGAACTGTAAATAGCAATTTCACATCCAACAGAAGCTATACCATGTTCTTTATATCCCACAAGTCCCCGTTTCCTTGAAAGCCAGATTAAAATAACTGTATGTGCCACAACATCTAGACATTGTGATTTCTTTATAAGGCCATGAGTGACCCACATCTTCAAGAAACTCAAAGGTCCTTCTAAAGCTTATTTGATAAGGTAGTTCCAGTAAAAGATCTAAGTAGCTGACCACGAAAGTCCATCTCCTCTGTAAAATTCCCTTCTTTAAGATGGCAGCTGTCAATGTGAAATATAAGAGACCTGATGTCTTCAAGAACAGAGAAGATTAGGAAAATCGACACATATTTCCACGTGTCCTTCCTAATCGCGTCGTTTTTCTTCTTAGACTTTAACAATTGTATGTATGCCTGTGTTATTTTTAAAAGAGATCCAATGACCAGGTTCTGGTCACTTTCAAAGCACTGAAGGAAAAGAATGGCAGCAGGCAGCTGGCAAACCGTCAAGCCACTAAGGCGTCTTCCCCCTCTGTCTAAACAACACGCACTGAGCTCGTGACGACGACATTCCAGCAGCAATTGCTGCTCTTGGGACAACTGCTAATGGACTTCGGGGAGCAGCCTCAAATGCCATGGTCTGTTGGGGTTCAGACATCTCAAATATGCGATATAATTTTGGCGAGTTGTCATCAGACGCTTCCCGAGATGTCAGCAGCCTGCAAATGTATGAAAACGATGATCTGACCCATTTCGTCTTCCAAAGCGCTCCCCTGATCAATTCTGGGTCCCACTACTCGGTGTTGAAATTCAAAGAAGTTGCTTTTGAATCAAAAATTGATCGACCTCTCTTAAGCTTTGCAATATTATAAAAACAAGCTTCAGATAAAGATACAAGGCCCCCATGCTCCTCATGTCTTAGTCAGAGGTCTCAAAGATGATGCATCAGGCCTCTCATTTTGATACGATCCTGGCATAAGAAAAGACTAAATGACTGTTCAAAGTAGAACTGGTGCCTCACTCAGAAACACTCACAGCAAGAGATCACTTCTGCCCGGTCGGGCTGACCTGGTGCCGGCCAGCCTGTCATCAAACGTCCTCAGTCCGCTCTTCACCACCCGTGAGGGTGGACCGGGACAGGTTCCTCTTCCTAAGACACACCCGGATTTTCATACAGCCAATCCTCAATTACTGGTAAAGTTAATTATGTCTGATTTTATAAAAGCCACTTCTAAAATGTTAAGTTTAAATAGAGTGATACGGAAAGATCTTTAAGACAACTTTAAACGTAAAAACAAACAAAAAAACTATGGCTCAGATTCAAACGATGGATGAATCCATTTTAAATAAATGAAAACAATTCTACATAAATATATATAAACATTTATGCAAATTGCCTAGGAAGGGTTCTAGAAGGTGCTCTGAAAAAGAAGAGTTTATTAGCAAAGGGGAAAATTAGATAATTTTTAATTACCTAGAGTTATAGTGTTTACATTTTTTTACCATAAAAAGTATTTCTGTATCACCGGAGAAATAAAAATTAAATCTGCCGGCAACAGAGACAATGGGAGAGGAATGAGCACATAGAAAACAAATCACATTCCGCGGCCTCCGAATGTTTCATCAGAGCAAACTTTCCATCGACATTCGTGTGGTGACCAAGTTGCTCCATGAGGGAGCGTTTCTGTCCGCCACGTGAGAAGCAGCTGCTTCCTGTCACTCGTTATCTGTTTCCTCCAGGGCCGTGAAAACTGAAAGGCGGTTCTTTCTGGTTCCGGAAGCCGAACATGTAAAACCTGCCTCCACACCTTCACCCCAGCGGCATCTGGGAGACGAGGCAGGAAGGCTCCAGACGCAACCTGCTGCCTTTACATTTCTGAGTCCCAGACAAAGCATTATCCCTGAACCTTCTTCCCTGATCCCGTCTAAGCCACTGAGTTCCCCCAGGCACCTGACAGGCCACACTCCTCACGACTCCTGCACAGTCACACCAGCCATCTTATTCGAAGACATTTAACGTTCTTTTGCCTAAAAGAAAACAGAATCGCTAGTGAACTTTCGACGTTTCTTTCCATTCTGAAGCTGGCTGGAGAAGGCAGACAAGTGAGGACAAACTATTGATTTCTGCAACTGGCCGTGCTCCCTCTAACAGCTTCTCCCTCCAGCACCGTTTAGTTTCCTAAATCTTCACCTACAAGGACCCACTCTCGACCCTCATCTGGCTGGCAAACTCCCCTTTGCCCTTTAAAACTGCCCTCGAACCACTGTCCTCTAAACCACACACACACCAGATTCTGTGCTTCTCTGAATGGCTCCTCGACCTGTAAACACGTCCATCACCGAATGGACCATACCATATTGGGTAACAATTAGTGTTGGCATCTCCTGGCTAGACTGAAAGCTCCTGATCACTGGATCCCCAAAAGCTGACACTGAGCCTAGTACATCAGAGGCTCGTGGATCTGGACAGTGGTATAGACGGGAAAAGGGCTATGAGGCCCAGACGACTGCTGGTGGGTGGGACCGAAAATTTTCCAGGATTTGGGGGTTGGAGGCCATGCGGCTGAGGCTAGGAAAATAGTGTCATCAGAAATATTCAGAACCGGCACTCCAGAGAATGCAGATCTAGTCTAGTTCCTGCCTCCTCATCTTAGCCATGAACTTTCTGAGCCACAGTTTCGTTAACTATACAATGAAACAATTTATTCACTCAAAAGAACATGTATTTGGACTGCACGATCTATGGTTATCACCAGCTCTCCAAATTAGAGTTAGTGATGAGGAAAAAAACATGGACATCATGGTGCTGGAACCGCCGTCCTAGCAGAAGTCAAGAAATACCCCCTTTTCCCCAATACGCGGCTGTCTTCCGGTTCACACCCCTGAACAGGATTAGCATCTTAGCACCACCAAACACTTAGATTTCTCCACCGTAAGGATCCTCCTGGTCTCCCTGATCTCAAACCTAACATGATTTTCTCCTGCACCTTCCCCTCCAACTACAATGAATAAAAATGTGAAAATAAAATCAAGTTGCTGTCATCTTAGCAGAGGCGAAGGCCTCGGTTGCAAATTTGAGCAGCAAAGGACACTGAGAGGGAGCCTGAGTCTCCGAGGCTTCTGAACGGGCAGCAAACAGGCCCCACAGGCCTCGTGGCGGCTCCTGACCTGATCACTTCGGGACTCTGCAGGGGGTATTTTTAACTTGACTCATGACCCCTGCCTTCTTAGAAAGCAAAACTGCCAGCTCCGCTGGCAATCCCATTAGCTTGGATTTTAATTCTCTCCTTATGGAATTTTCTATGGATTGTTTTCAGCTTTTAAACTCAGTACACAAGTTTGAAAATGTATAGCATCTCAATTATTCTGTGCATCAACGTACTCACTATGGATCGCATTTCCCTATGCGCGCAGATCTAAAGCTATACTGTTTGGGGGGAAAGGGATAGGTACCTTACAAATACATATTTTTAAAGTAATACTAAACACTAACTAATTAGACAAATATGTTCAGCGGGAAACGGATCTAGAAGAAAGTAGGTGTCAGTCTCTCCAGGAGAAAAGGGCGTTCTTTGGCTAATACAGACTTATCCAGTTTGGGGGCAACTTTTCTACTTCAATCACTGATGAAATCCTGTTCTGGAAGCAGGCACACATGTCCTAAAATATAAAAACACCCCCCCTACACACACACACACACACACACACACATACACACAAAGGTAACTTACAAGAGGTTAACAAATCTGGTAAACCCCTAAACTTTTTATTTAACCCCCACCCACCCCAAAACGAGCACCAGATATGAGTCTCGCTCATAACCCAGGTCTCCTCTGGGCACTGACAGCTTGTCTCCCATCACGCCAGGCTCCTACATGCCAGGCTCCACCTGCACAGGCTCCTACCTGCACAGGTGCCTCTTCAAGACTGTCGGGGATCATTCTTTCTCCGCTTTGCACGTGGAACCTAAAAGTGCTTGGAACAGTCTGCAACTTTCTGCGAGTCTGACACTGAGGGAGGCCACTCGGGTGAGTAATGAACAGAAGTAATCTCCATTCTGATAGCTGCTCCCACAGGGCTTACAGGAGCAGATCTTACGAAATAACTTCTTGGCTCCCGAGAAGAGGCCGGGCGGGTTTCCTTAATGAGGCTTGGCAAGATGGGGCGCCTTCCATGTGGGGCCGATAGGCCAGATGATGACAGAGACTATTACTCAGTGGAATACATACTACATTGTGGACGCACCCAAGGATGACGGTCACACCCACCAGTATCAAAAGCCACGGCGAAGAAGGCACTGTAACGAGTCGTGGACATAGTGATAAAACAAAAAAATATGAACTCGAAGAGCCTGCGTTTGGCGACAACCTTCCCTCTGACTTTTAGTAACTGCACTCCGAGCATCACTGTGGGCATTTGTCAAATCTCAGAACACCGTGTTAGCGGGCTCATCCAGGAGAGAGAGTTAATCACCCTCATGTTGAAGTTTAAGAGGTAGAACTGGCACGTCTTCTTTTAAACATTCTCCGGAGGATATGTAATCCCATCTTCTCTTTATCATTCTTCCTATCAGTCTGTAACTTACCATTTGTAAAAGGCAGGCTACCTTCGCCTAATTCGAAACTATTCTACTGGAGATGAGGATTTTTCCCGCAGGATATGCCTATAGTCTATGCAATGAAAACAACGGCTAGAGTTTTGTTAACCACTTACATTTAGTGTAGTGAATACGTCACCTGTATTCTCTCACTTAATCCGCAACATAAACTTTGAAAATTTAGCAAAGCATGACCCCAAATCTAAAAATAAACTAGCTGACTAAACAACGTGCGCAAGGTGGCCAACATCACACATCCGATACGTGATGATAAAGAAGCAAAACTTAAACAGCCAGTCCTGGTCTCAACCATGAGGTTATACTACAGCGGCCACAGACGTTTAGAACGAGGGATGGCCACACGCAAACACACAAACACACGCGATCGTACCGAAGGGGGTGGGGAGGGGGACGAGAAGAGAGACTGGAAGGATAATGCATCGAAACATTTTCTTTCTAGGCAAAAACCTTAAGAGTAGAACAATTATCCCTCTATTGTAGGCAATTAAGAACAAGCGTATGTTCCTACCTTCATCCAAAGCGGACACATTCATTCCACTGAGAGCCGGATTCTTTAACAGTTGATTGCAACTTTGTCAGAGACATTACCTTCCTCCCCACCCCCACCCCCCACTCCCAGAAGCGTTTACCAAGGACTTTTATTGCACAGCCTAGCCCTAATTTGACATCCTTGACCATCTCAAGGGCAAATGTTAATCCTATCATTTGGCACTGGGATGAAAATAATCTTTTTCAAAGTAGATAAGGAATGTTAACTACATGAACAGAGAACAAAAATAAAAGGAAAAAGTAACAAAACTATTCTTTACATCTCATTGCAACAATATGTCGCTTTCATTAAAACTCTAGATCTATAAAAAGCAAATAAAACCAACAATTACAATAATACGATCTACAGTATGCAGTCTGCTTTTATAAGGAAAGTATTTTTAGAACGTTTTTGTAACATTATAGTTATATAGTGAACTCTAGGGATGATAATTGCCTACCTTACCCTACAAAATTCTTTTCAGATCTTCTGATGACAACTAAAGTCAATAGAAAAGACTAGCTGCCCTTCATTTATCACTTCCAGGAAGCCTACCACGACTGCATTTAATAAAATAGATTTTCTTGGATCCTTAGACTTCTCCCTGAACTCCCAAGGTTGCTTGTAGGCATTTACACTTTTTTCCTTTTTTTTTATTAATTAGTCTTAAAAATGTTCCTTTTCTCCTTAATTCGTTAGAGCATGATTTTAGGAGATGGAATTCCTACAGCAGAATTGAAACATGACATATTATCTCAAGTTAAAATTAATTTTAAAATCAGAAAATAGAAAAATTGTACCAATATGCAGGTTACCCCCATAAAATATTTTTTTGCCATATCCATTCTAGGGCCGTTTAAGAAAAGATAAAGAAAAACAAAAACGCCCTCTGGATGTGAAATAAGCCCGCTGATGTAAAAAGAAGTTACAAAACACAACTTCAATTTGCTCCAGTATACGGAAGAGGGTGTTAAATTAATGACAGTGATAGCTCCCAATGTCCCACAAGGGGCCCCATATTCCAGGGAGACAGAAAAACTGATATTTTTTCCCTAAGGATAACTATTAAAAACTAAAACTTTACCTTGTTCAATTACTTTCAAAACCACATTCCACTGGAGGATAATTGTGGACTGTGGAAGATGGACACTTTCCCAGACAGAGTATGTGTTTAACCCTGGGAATGGTGTGGCAAAGCCAACCACTCACAGCAGCCTGGGAAACAGTGCAAGGCAGGGGAGAGAGGGCGGCCGCGCCCTGCAGAGGTGGGGTCTCATCTCCTTGTTTCTCATCCTACCATAATCAAGTCCCATTAGTTTAAAGTATAATCTTGCGTGTTCTTCCAGAGTTCAGGACCTCAGAAATGAATACCCAGGTGGCAGCTTCCAGAGCTGGTAGAGCGGGTGTGATTCATGCCGGCCTGGGTCTGAAATGTTCACGGTATGTGTTTGCCAGATTTAGGGGTGAAGTGCACCAAGCTAAAAGTGGAAATGGGGGGAAGGGAGGGGCGGTGTGTCATACATGCTCAGACATCCTCTTGGGAGTGCCGAGTGGGGAGTGAGGAGCCGTCCAGACCCTTGCATGATACTCCTGACCACTTCTAGAGAACGAATTCCTACAAATGCTCCGCCATGGGCTGGCTCGCCCCAGGAGAGTGAAGACTCTGAACACATAAAGCCTGCATTATATGCTGAGCTAGAAACACTCATTAATCATTAATCAGCCATGGGCAGCAGATTCCAGGTGATAAAACACAGAACACGCACAGCCCAAGGTGTGCCGTCCAGGCCACACTCCCCTGAGCGGTCACTTCCTCAGCCCCGAGCCACCCTCCCACCAACCAGGCTCCGACCCTCTCCATCCCTCCTCCTGCCTCCCCTTTCCTCTCCTACTGCCTGGCAGCCCAACTCCTACCTCCTTTTTACCTCAAGTCGACATTCTCCGTCGTTGCTTCTTCTTTTATTTAATGAAGAGGTTTTTTTGTTTATTTGTTTCCTATGCTAAAAGTCCAATCAGTGCCACATTTCACAGATCAGAGAAAATAAGTAAGTACCCAGGAAATCAAGTTAATTTTTGCACAAAGCCTTGAACTGATATTTCTCCTTGAGATTCAGAGGCTCCAAGGGAGACATAGTGGTGCCTCCCTCATAGAATCCTGAATCAAATAACACACAGGAATCTTAAAAATGCGCACGCAGATGTACATATCTATGCACATATAAACGTATGAATTACGTACGTATGTACACACACACACACACACACACACACACACACACACACATGCTTCCTCCACAAAGGAAGGCCACTCAAGATTAAGTCCTTCATCGGTTTCCACCTGCTCCGAGGCACAAACAGGGAGGGCCCTGACCCCTGACGATCTAGCCGCCTCCCCACACACTGCCCCTCCAGCCTCCTCTCTCTCCACTCCACCTCATGGCAGACTTAGCACATCGAGTCCTTTCAGTTGCTAGTAAATGCCATGCTGTCTCTTGCCTCCCAGTTTCCTGACAAATATTTTCTTTCCCTTACTCTACACTCGATGACCTCCCGCTTAGTCTACAGGTCTCAACCTGGGTGTCACCTCCTCCAAGAAGCCCTCCACGCGGCGCCCGTTCGAATCTGAGTTAAATATTCTTGTGCAATCCTAGGATGCCCTGTAGCTTAAATGCCTGTACACTTGTCTGTGTACTCCACGGGATAGAAGATGCCAAAGACACAGAGACCCTGTTTTGTTCACTGCACCTAGAAGACATATTACAAATGATTGTTGCTCAATAAATATTTGATGACTTATATTTAAAGTCGACTGGTTTATCTCTGCTTGCACCAATTTTCCCATTGACAAATGGCTTCCACCTAAGGGCTGTAACAGACATTTTCTATATGTCAGGGGTCCCCAACCTCCAGGCCGTGGACTGGTGCTAGTCTGTGGCCTGCTAGGAACCAGGCCGCACAGCAGGTGGTCAGCGGGCGAGCAAGCGAAGCTTCATCCTTGCAGCCGCTCCCAGCGCCAGCATCACCGCCTCGGCTCCACCTCGGATCCTCAGGCATTAGATTCTCACAGGAGCACCAGTCCCTGGTGCCGGAAAGGCTGGGGACCACCTTTCTGTGTAATTTCATGGCATTCTGAATATGTCAGATAAATCTTACAATATATAAAGGTAAGTCATCAGCAACAAGGAATTCTTCCAATTCCTTTTGGATTCATCCATAACAAATCTTTTCTACCCAAGTATATAAACTATGAAATAACAGAACTTGGGTTAGAGATCTGTTTACTCTCATTTCCCAAAAAAAAGAAATAGAAAAAGAATTCTGCTGAATTCCTCTTCTCTACAGAAGCCACCAGTACACAGTCGTTCATCAAATGATCAAAAGAATGGCTTTGTTAGTACTAAACTAAGAGATTGCTTAATCTCCAGTGTACTGTTACCAGTTTGGCAAGGGCGTAACATGTCCCAATTTATCAAAAATTTAACTGCCAAACAGTTATCTATTCCAGAAGTTGATTAGAGGAATTAAAATAAAATGCATTCAGTACTCAAGTCCTACTGAGAAGAGGACAGCGCTGTGTTCACTCAGGAAGGTGGTTTAACATTGGTGGCCTCTCGGGACATCGATTCCCCTTCTCCCATTTGCTCGTGAGTTTACTCGGACTTTGTCCTCTGCAACCCGCCAGAACTACCCTGTCAAGTTCATCAATAGAGCGACTGGTTCCTCCACACGGCTCAATACGAGGGTCAATTCTCAGCCCTCCCCCTTGGGGCCTAAGAGCAGTAGGTGGCCCAGCTGATCACTCCTCCTTCTGGAGACGCTTTTCCTCACTGGCCCCGAGGACACCGCCCTCTCCCAGTTCTGTCTACTCGCTGGTAACGACTTCACGGCAGTCTTTGCAGGCGGCCCGCCTCCCAGGTTTCTTCTCTTGCTTGCCTATGCTCCCTCATTTAGTGGTATTGTCCAGTCTCAAAGGTTTAAAGTCACACATACCCCAACGGTCACCCAACCTCCGCCATTCACTAGACATGCATACCCAGCAACCTACCTCACTCGGTGGACTAACAACACGTTGCGCATTCGAAATCCAGATATTCCCTTAAACCTTCTCGTCCACCTCTCTGTAAATGGCACATCTATCCTTCCAACTCCCCAGCCCAAAAACTCCACGGGCACCCTCTCACGCCAGTACCGCATCTCTCAGTAAATCCCACCGGCTTTTCAGAACGCCCAGAACACGGCCACCCCTCACAGTGGCCACGGCTACTACCATCCAGCCCAAGTGTCACCTTTCAAACGATGACTGCCACGGCATCCTGCGTGCTTCCTGATCCCACCCTCGCCTCCTCAACCTTCCCAGCAGAACCACCACTGCAATCTCAAAATGTACATCTGACATCCCTCCTTGGCTCGAAACCCTCCGACGCCTCCCCAAAATGCCGAATTAAAGCCAAAATACGCAGAACGAGCCCTAAGGCTCTCCCTCGCCTGGCCTCCCTCCCCTCCCCTTCCATCTGCTCTCCTGCTCCCTCGCTCAGCTCCGGCCTCACCGGCCTCCTCGCTCCTTCAAGGCGTCAGGCACCTTCCTGTCTCAGGTGCTCCTACTCGCTCTTCCCTCTGCCAGGACCATTCTTCCGCGCGTCAGCTGCAGCGCTCACTGGGCTCTTTCCCTGGTCACCCTACTTAAGCTGCACCCCCACTCCCTTCCTGCGCCCACTTCTGGCCGTTCCCCCATAGCGTATCCTCTCTACGTGCTACAAGTTTTTCCGTAGTGCCTGTCTACCCCCACTAGAGTGTCGGCTCCGGGAAGACAGGAACTGTTGCCTATTTCATTCGCTGTCGTTTCCTCAGCTCTTGGAGCAGTGCCTGGCACGCAGTTGGCACGCGACAAGTACCCGCTGCATGGACGCACGGCGAGTGGCCGCCCTCGCCAGACTCAGGAGAAGGGCCAGTTCACAAGTCATTCTGTTGAGGAGCGTTAGAGCTACCTCTCTCCCGATGTGGCCTGGGGACACAGCCCTTCATTGAACATTTCGTTTCCAGAGCTGGAATTAAGGTGAAAGGCAAGTGCCATCATTTCAGAATGCCAAGTACACAGAGTTAGTGTTAATTTAAAAATCATAGATTAAAAAAAAAAAAAAATCAGCAAGGTTTAATGCAGAGCACTGGGAAAGATTTTCCGGGGGCGGACATAATCTCTCATTTTATAGTTGATCCTATTTATTAAAGAATCTGGTTACCTTTAGTGAAAGAATCAGGTTAACCTTACCTGACGGAAATCACAGAAAAAAAAAAATCGGAACTACTTCTAAGGGTTGGTTGGGCCGGTGATGAATGAGAACACAGGCCACGTCATGCCTGCTGAGGGAGGGCGGGCCAGCCCCTCCCCTCGGTGCCGGGCCCTTGAGGAGCCCTACACACCCTTGGTACTCTTCCAGTGGGTCCTGCTGCCCACTGCTTGCTTCGGCAACGCAGAGGAGGCACTAATCTCAGAGAACCGGTTCACCCACCCACAGAGCAACTGCAGCCAGACGAGGCAGCCAGACCTGCTTATCTCACTAAGCACTGGACAAGACTCTAGGGATTATTCCGAGATGCATTTTGCATTTATCAGCACTGATCTTCCATCTCCATTTACACACTGTCCTGCAGGACTCTAATCCTACTTTATTTTGTGTTCTGTGACTTAGAAAGCATTATACAGAAATAATCCTGAGTGTCATATTCATGTATATTGCATCATTTCACACTCAAGTGTGAGGGCCTGAATTTCAGCTAACACTATCCTATTTTAACACGTTTCATGTGCCAAACTGCATGATATTTGCACCTCATTAAAACATGAGACGATTATAGTGCTGCAGCGAGAGAGGGCACTTTCAAAAGGGTGTTTTTTAAAGTGTTTAAATCATGTAAGACGTTGGTACCATGTAAGGTGTATCATCTACAAACTAGAACATGTTTTGAAGTTGGTGTCTCTAAGTTATACCCACACTTGACCCTGCAAAAGAGCTCCTCCCAGAATTCAACACGCTTCGAATGGCACCGCCGCGCTAAGGCACCGAGGCACAAACCCTGGACGGTAGGGCCCCCTCTCACCACGTCCACATTCAGACCACGCAAAGGCTTCTGACTGCTCCTGGGCTGCACCTCTCTCGGCATTTCCTGCCTCCTCTCTTTCCCAAGGCCTCTGCGATAGCTCAGTCCCCTTTAACTCCCAATAAGAGATTGCCCCGAAGGCTTCCAAGAGCTGCTCACCTCTCCTCGCTTGTCTACAGTTGGGTAGCAATACACCTCCATTCGAACTCTATTTCCCTATTACCGCGTGAATTAAGGACAAGCTTCCTATAAGTCAGTGGCTCCCAAACTGTGGTTCACAGACTACCTGTGAAAGACGTGCAGAGCTACCTGTTAAAACAGGCAGCTCTCAGGGCCTCGCCATGCACCTGGATTAGCAAACTCTCTGACAGTCAGAGAGAGGAACTGTTTGGTGGGTACTAGTGACTCTTACACCTGCTAAAATCTGCGCACCAGCACCCAGAGTCTTGCATTCAAGCAACGTGGCTGGACACATCTGGCTGTGCTGGATTAACCAGGTATCAAACCAACGCAGACAAGACTAAAGAAGAAATTTAAAAGACAGGCTAGCTGCCCAAAGGTAACAGAGAGCCGCTAAGGCAGTCAAAACTTGAGGGGTCAAGATCCTGGAAAGAAAGATAGGTAAGTGAATCCCGCATTCTCCCCCACATTGCCCTTTGTGGCTCTACCGATTACCACACAGCCTGAGGGGGAGAGGCCAAGGAGAAAGTAGGCATTCTGAAAACAAGAGAAAAAATCATTTGATTATCTCAGTTTATACAGCAAGAGAATAAAAGCCACCTCTAATTCTATCATCCATAGATGACCAGTGTTGGCATTATAATGCAATTCCTTCCAGACTTTTTTTTATCTATATTCATACAATCTCAAAATTTTAAATTATGAGAAAACTAGAACCTAAAACTAAATGACCATTGAAAGGTTACACAAGCCCAATTAAATATATTTTAAAATCCATCTTTCTCCACTCATAAAAAAAAAAGCCCAATCAAATATTTTAAAAAGAAAAGAAATAAATACAGTATTCTCTAGTGTTTTTTTTTTAAGTGGTAAAATTACGGGTTGAATTTAAGAAGAGTAATTCAAATCATACAGTTAATAACGTAAATGTTTTCCCATTGCCCTTGAAACTTACTACCAGGCCCAACTTATGTTGATACCTACACAAGAGCAACTAAGTGAGAGGTCAGGTTCTGGAATCTACCATTTCTTGATTCAAACCCCATTTATTAATTATGCAACCTCAGGTCAGGGCTTGGTTTCCTTAACTCTAAAACGAACACAATAAAAGTGCTGCTGTCAAATAAGCACTATGAGGACTAATGAGATAATTCATGAAAAGCAGTTGCAAAGGCCTAGTACATAGAAAAGCCCAATCAATGTCACTTGCTAACTGCTGCCCACCTACGAAGCCGTCAGCTTATGGACAAGGCTTCATTTGTACCTAACTTACCTTCTGTCTCTAGCATGAAACTGAGTAAACGGTACAAGAGAAAGGAAAATACATATTTTTTTTTTATTTTAAGCTTCTTAAAGGGGATTAATGGTTGAAATAAAAAATTAACGAAGGTGTAACAAAGATCATCTATAATGAATATATATGCGTACATGTAGTCTGTATACTCATGTATTATGTATGTGAAAATATGTAAATATGCATATATATATATATATATATATATACATATATACACACACACATATGAATGAACTGGTCACAAAGCAAGCCGAAAGGCTGACATATCCCGTCATTTTTGCTGAGAAGTCTGCAGACTGCGAGTTGGAATGAGTACCACTCCAGTTTAAATACTAGAGTTAGTGCTTTTCTTGTCTGGTTTCCCAATGCAGAACACCGTGAACGCAGAAAGGTCTGAACAACTGGTACCTTACCAACTCAAACAAGAACCCATAAATCGGCACAGACACTTGGAACATATACCCTAATTTCTGTCATACATGAGATCTTTCTGTGCAAACAGAACAGCTCCTGCCAGGGGTCAACACCACAGAGCCAATGGCAAAATCAGCTAGATCAGGAGAAGACAAATTCCTGGTTTTACACCGAAGAGTAACTATCCAATAGTCTGCCAGCTTCATCAACATAAATGAGTATTTCTGACTTAACAATGCCTTCGTGTAATTACACACCGCAATTTTAGAAATAATGGCGTTAGTTGAATAGCAAAATCAAATTATAGTTAACAAACAGATTTACTAAATAGTTGATTAATTAGTATATAGCTCTTTGTATTCAGAGAGGTATGTTTATAGGTATGTTTCTTATTTGGACAATTAACATCTGACCATGGCTGTCCACAGAGGGTACTGTGGTTTTATGCCATAAAGCGGGACAGTTTTCTAAAAATTGGGAAATGTTACATTCGAATCCAGATTCCAGCTTCATTTGAGAACAACAACAAAAACAAAAAGCAGAAGACCTGGCAACTGTGGGTGCAGCGTCAGCAGAAACTGAGCAATGAACGTGTCTTTGTATTTGCCACAGTCTCCACCACTCCCTAATGCTCACACGCCCCACATTTCACTCTCCAACATTGTGGGCCTGGCCCCTGAAGGCATCTGAGTGTGCAGCTCCTATTGCAAGTCTCAGTGCAGTTCCTGGTCTTCAGCCTGTTCACAGCTTTAGTATCATTTTTATGTTGAACTCTCTTTGGCCTTTGCCAACTGTGTGTGTGGAGGGGGAGGTTCTCACACCCCATCTGCCACTAAGACAAGAGAGCTTTGCACCTTGAGCTGCAACATGTTTGCCATCCCTTTGCTGTTTTTCCTTCCCCCCCCCTTCTCTTTGCAACTGCATGTATCCTGCAAAGCCAAAACTTGAGCTCTAGCAGAGAAACTATTTCTCTCTCTCAAAATGGAATGGGGGAGGGGGTGTTACATTCTGTTCTACTAGAGCGAGGTCTGGAAGTTCCACACAAAACCTGAACAGGTCCTTTCGGAGACTCCTCCTGTGTTGTCCTGGGGCTGAGCACTCATAGAGGAACAGCATAAAAGGACCCCAGGGCCTGGGGTGGCACAGCCTTAACCTCCCTGCCCTCCCTGCAGAAAGGACACCCCCAGACCGGGGGGTGCACTAACTCATCCACTGACATACACAACAACTATCCCTACTGGGAAAGTTCTTCCCCACCCATCATTATGAATTAGCCAAAAACCAGCTGTAGACAGGATCGTGGGGATAGCCTGCCTCATACCACATAGTTTTGTACACTCCACAGAAGAGCCAAAGACCAGTACTTCTCAAATTTTAGCCAGCACCAGAATCGCCCGAGGGACCTGTCATAGTGTGCTGGGTCCCACCCCCGGAGTTCCTGATTCTGTGGGTCTGAGGTGGGGCCTGAGCATTTACATGGAGTGATGCTGTTGCTGAAAAATTAAGTTTAGGAACAAAAGTGACGAGATGTTGGGAAGTGCCACAGGTATGTGGCTGGGAAATCTCAGTTTTAAGAACACCAGGATTCAGACACAATCACCACATACTTATAGTGAGTCAGATACAATAGTCACATGTTTACAGTGCTCATTAAGCTTCCTGATTAGACAGTGCCAATCAGAATGAAGAATTTCTCCACCTCCGACGAGGGTCTTTCATTACAAATCAGCTCTTTATAAGATTCTTCAACTTGGCCTCGGGGTACTTAGAGCCAAACCACTTCGTACCGTATGTCACTCTCCAGACGTCTTGCCAGCAAAGAATATTTACGGTTTTTTAAACACTTATTATGAACAATTTGGGGCCTTAGTGCAGTCAGTCATTTTCACAAACGCTGCTCACAGTCATGTCATCTGCTCAAGGTTAGTTTAAGACTCGAATTGGAATTCGTGTTAAGACGGCGCCGACAATTTCAGCAGGTGTCACGGTCACGACGTGAAGTCTGGTCCACTCTACACAGTCAGCTAGCTTTCCTCTCTCTCTCAAAGATCAAGCTCTAGGTAGTCCTAAAGATGCAATAATGCGAAATCATCCTGAGAACATAAAAGTTTGTTCAATAAACACAGGTTAAAGTTGGACACAGAGACACGCATACACACACACACACACACACACACACACACACACACACATCCACTCCTAAACCCAAAAGCGCTGAATTTCCCCTGTGCTGCAAATCTCTGAAAATAGGAAATAGAATGTTTCCTTTCACTAAAAAGGTTTTCCTCAGGAAAGCATGATTCAGATTGCCATCATCATGGCCTCTGCTGATGGATAACACGCAGGGGTTTTCCTCTAAAAGGACTGACAGCTCCCTTAGAGGCGGGGAGACTAGGTATGTGTAGTGAGAGAAAGCATCCAGGTGATTCTAAGACTGCCTCCCACTCCATCCTCCTCTATTGAGAAGTGGTAACTGATTTTAAAGATGTGTTTAACTCTTTATCTGTTGAAAATTTCACAAAATACCATCTATACAAACAAAAATGGCTCTGTTTTCTAAAGCCAAATTAAGAGTGTCAGTGGAGTAAAATATTTTAAATCAGATCTATCAGTCCCTTTGACTCAAATTTTTTATTTAACTTTTCATACAGAAAGCTTTCTAATTTTGTCAACCTACTGACTGCATTCTAAAGAACTGTTTGCTCTAATAAATACTACTGCATGCGCCCTTGTGATCCCAGGGTTAAAAACTGTTCAATCAGCTATTTGATGTCAAAGAAAACAAACTAGACTAAGTCCACTTTCACAAAAACCCTATTCATAGATGAATAAACAGCTTCAGAAACTGTAGCTCCCAGCAAAACGTGCCAGAAAAGAACAATGATGCGAACAAAGCAAGTGAATGCAGAAAGACAGATTGCTGCTTTCCATTTTAAACGACAAGAGAGGAATCAGGATGAGGGGAGGGCAGGGAGCGCTCTTACCCTGCCGGGGAATGAAGTATATATACATCTATATCCACCCCAATTTCAAACATAATTTTAGAATTAATGGGATGTGAAGCTATCAATGAACCAACTGTACCTAGAACTTGGCTTCTCAAATGCTGGATGCACCAACACCTTCTTCCAAGACACCATCATCTCCAGAACATTTCCACGCTTTCCAGCTAGAAGCATTTATTTCTGCCCCAAGAATCCAAATTAGATCACGTCATTCCCCTGCTTTCCAAAACAACTCGAAAAAAAGTTGCGAACACCTGAACAAAACCTACAGGCCATTGCGTGATGTGGCCTCCATGTGTGTCTCTCTCCTCGGCTCCTCCCACCGCCGCTCCGCTGAGCTTGCTCTTCGTGACCCCCACTTCCTTCCCTCAACCGCTCCGAGCTCATTTGCACCTCGGGCCTTTGCACTAGCCGTTCCTTCTGCCTGCGGGGCTCTTCCCCTATTTTGCCAATGGCTGGTTCCACCTTATCATTCACGCCTCAATGTCACCTTCTCAGAGCGACCTCCCTGATGATGCCACCCCCAGTCCCTCACCTTCACATCTCTGCTCTACTTTCCTCTTTGCGCTCATCGGTAGTGGATACTTTCTTGTTCACCAGTTTTGCTGTAGTGGCTGTTTGTTGTTATTGTTGTTTTTCACCCCCACATCTACCGTATTAAAGCAGGGACCCAGGTGGACCCCGTTACCTAGAACACAGCTGGATTTCCAACACCTAGAATGACACCTGGAACTTAGGAGGTCCTCAGTAACATTCTTCCGACCAGAGTGGAATCTGTCTTCAACCTAAGTATTCCTCCTAAGCCCTCTCCAAGAGAGCCATCACCGTATCCTTCTGGGACCTCAGAGGAAGGAGAGGAAAGTGTCAAACACTGAGGAACACAGAAAATGGAGCTGATTTAACTTACTACCTACATGCTCATTAAAGAAGGATAGAATCGCCATACATTTTTAGTAAGTATGTGAAAGGTGACGATCAGCCAAAATGTTAAATATTTAAGCACAAATAACCCAATTATATATTAGCTTGAAGTTATTATGAATTAATCCATAATTAGTTTGTTCACATGTATATGCTGTGCATTATGCAAAGTACTGTCTCTGTATTACCCCTTTTAATTCTAACTAAAACCCTGTGAGTTGGTTATTTTCGGTCCCATTTTACAGATGGGAAAACTAAGGCAGGCTTGGAGAAGATAATTTACCCAAGGTTTTGAACCATTTAGTGACAGACGGAGAATGTGAATCCAGTTCTAGTTTATTCTGAAGCCTATGTATGTATCGATCACTATCTCTGCCTGACCTTCTCCCCAAAAGCAGTCAAAATGAAGGAGTTGTGAAGATCCAAAGGCAAGCAGGAAATGGGGCCATAAAAATGGCAGATACTGTTTAAGAAAGTTAAATGTATTTGTGTGGGTGTGTGTGTTCCTACCAAACAGAAATTAATTGTATCAGACAAACACTCTGCGACATGATGCTCAAAATAAAGATAAAAATTAGATTAAGAGACTTAAAAACGAAATTATTCTTTCCACTGCTGAGCTGCATTCTGAAACAATACAACCCAACAAACTACAATAAAAACTAATAACCGGTAGTAAGTACCTCAAATGTTAAAAGGTCAGGTCCAGAACATGTAGGGTCTTGCTTAAGCTGTGTAACTTTAAAAAAAAAAATGAAAAAGAAATGAAAGAAAGAAAAAGTACATGTCTCATGAATGTAAATCCTAAGAGATCGTAAGGAAACACAGAAGTGACAGGTTCTTTGAAGTTACTCCTTCCTGCCGATTAGGAGAAAACTGAATGTACCCACCTTGGCCAGAGACGGAACCAGGGGCTGGACGGAGGAGTCCCCAATGTCCCCAATCCCAGGCCTTTGACCTTGGATAGTCCATTTAACCTCCAAAGCCTCAATTTCCTCATCTGCAACGAGATGCACCCTTGCTCTGCACCTCTCGGAAGGACCTCTGCAGGGCTCGTGTTTATAAAACTTGCCTTAATTCATTAAAGACCTACATGACAGCTAGCTAAGCCAGTGGTGGAAACTCCAGAAACAGAACCAAATGAGAGTAAAGAGGCAAAGCAAGGGGAGAACATAAAGGTCCCAGAGCCGGAACGCAACAGGCCAGGAGCGGTTCGAACACCGAGGCGGGGGCGCAAAGTGGCGGGACAGGAAAGAGAGGTCCTCGCGGCTCTCCGCAACGACGTGGACACGGGAGGGGGGTGTCCGGGCGAGGCCGGGGAGTGAAGCGCTCACGTCCCAGGCTGCAAGGACGCAGAACTGAGACACCGGGCCTCGGCCGACCCATTCATTCAAACGCCCTGATCATTGACTCCTGAAATGACTCGGCGTCATCTTCCATCAACGATGAAAACGTCGTCGCACCCCATGTAGCCACAGAGTGAAAGAGGGTGTGTGACTGGCTAGACACCCATCCCACCCTCCAGGCCACCTGAGGATCCTGTGTCAAACCTCAACTGCAGTGCCCAGGCCCCCCACATAACAGCTTTCTTACCACATGTCTTTAAAAATGAACGAATGAATGAATGAATGAATGTTGTTATGGGAACACTTCAAGTCCCAAGGGGGAAAAAAAAAAAGATGTCAGGAATCTCAGAGGAAATGTCTCAGTGAGTTGGCTGAGAATTCCCTGATGCCGTTGCTAGGTGGTGCTTATAAACACAAGCACACGCCCTAAGATTGCCTTTTTTGCTTAATTAGTGGCCAAGCCACGCATCCTCAAATTAAGCGTCATCGCTGGAGAACTTAAATAAAATAGACTGAGGCCACGTCAGATCAGATAGCAGGACCTGCCGCCAAAGCGTGAAAACGTGTCTGCAGCTGCGTGCTCCAGCACTGGTTCTGAGACAGTAGTAATGAGCACACCGATCGCCCGGGATCCGGCTAAAATGCAGATCCTGATTCGGCTGGCCTGTGATTCTGGATGTCTATCTGCCGGGTGACACAGATGCCCATTCGTGGACCAGGGTCAGATAGGAGTCAGCCGCAGACAGCAAGAACCAGTCCTAATGCTATGCTCACTGGAAGTCCAGTTACAATAAGGAAAAAAAAAAAGTTGAGAAAATACAGTATAAATATACCCAAAGAAGGTTCGTGATATCGGCAAGAGGCATCTGTCACTCGGCTACCCCAGAACCTTCCTGACCAGATCCTCTGAGCGGCGGGCAACAGCAGGGAGATCTCTTCAGTGTGAAGGACCTGACTCCCTGGAAGGAATAATTTACGTCCTGGAGCTATGGGATGAAAGAGAGGAAGCAATAAAAACAAGGAGAGGTAATTTATCGAGAGCTTACAGAGATCACACGGTCAGGGGTGGAACGGGGATGCGAACCCCGAGTCTGAGCCCAGAGCCCACGCTCTCACCTCTGCGCTCCGCTGCCTGGCACAGGCCCCGGCCGTGGAGTGCTGGAGGGGAGAAGAGCGCCTGAGAACAACGCTACTCAGAAACGGGGGGCCCTGAGCACAGCCTCCCCGCAGCCCCCACACCTTGCTCTCTCTCCTCTCCGCTTTGGTTTCTTTGTTTTGAACATGGGCTCATAATAGCTGGCAACACCTCACTGGGTTTTCTGAGGATCGCAGGAAGAAGTCTCAACAAAGCACGTACGGCCCAGTGTCTGACACGTAATACATGCTTCGGTGACTGTTTTTCAATTATCGTGATGAAGAAAACTCCACTGATGGCGTCCAGGAGAGAGAACAGAACTGAGGAAAGAGAGGAAGAAAAAGAAGAGTTCTTGACCCGTGGCCGAAGGGCAGAACTACGACTGAAAAGGGAGAGGACCTCCCTTTCTCGGCGACTATAACGGAGAAAGGAAAACGTGTAACCTGACTGCGTTCGGGATTACAGAAAGAACTGGCCTCCGTTAGGACGATGGCGGGATGGGCTATGTCTGGAGTTTCCACCACTGGCTTAGCGAGCTGTCACGTGGGTTTCTAATGAATAAGGCAAGTTTTATAAACACGAGCTCTGCAGGGGTCCTTCCGTGGCTGTTCCCTTCACAAGCCCAAGAGGTGCAGAGCAACCGGCCTACAATGTACTGATTGATCTCTGTCGTTGATATGCAAATTCTAGCCCCTCCACGGCCAAACAGTGAGGCACTTTAAGACTGCTGACGTCCCCACAGTAACGGACATGACAGAGAAACACAACGCCCGAGACCAGATTACAGAGAACGCGCAAACACCCCGAGTCCCACAGCCTCGGGCCTCTATTCTTGTCGGTGATGGAGATATCGTGCCCACGTTAGCAGCGCCAGAAGCCGGTCAGAGAGACTTCTATTCTGGGATTAAAGCTGGTCTTATAGACGCACTCAGCACCCCCACCCCACCCCCACCCCCGGCCTGAAAGTAGAAACACAAACGTGGGTGGCTGCATTTTACAATACGTAAATCAAGCTTAGAGACCGACACCCCATCTAAGTTAAGGTTCTGACCTGAGAAGGCAAATAGAACACACTTTCTACAACAGGGCTGACCCAGAGGTTCACGGTAAGTGGGACATTGTGATATGTGTCCAACTTTGAGAATAATCTATGAATATCGGTACCTGTAAATTACCGTGCGTAAGATGCCACTGGCTGCCGACCAATGTCTACTCTCCCCTTCTTCCTCCCTGTATGCTAATTTCATTCAGGGTCAAAAAACAAAAACGACAGTGACCAGCCTCCTTGTTGCAGGGAAGTGGCCATGTGACAGTTCTCGCAACTAAGATTGAAGCCAAGTCATCACTTGATAGAGCTTCTAGAACTCTCTAAAGGAAGAGGCTTGGCCACCACCAGTCTTTGGTCTTCTCTAGGTCTCCCTGATCCTGGAGGTAGAGCAGCCATCTTGCCTTGAGGCATTTACGCCCGGGGCTAAGAATGGCCAAACAGGTTGACAGAAGGAGCCTGGGGCCCTAACAGTACTGCAGACCCCCATGTAGTCCTGGATTCCCTATCTCCAGACTTCTTTTACAAGAAAAATCAACACTCCCATTTGGTTAACCAACTGTAAACTGGATTTTCTGTTATGTGCAGCTGACCCTACTCTTCTCTGATACATATTATAAAAGATCATCTGCTTTGCAAAAGCCTTTACTGAATTATCCGAAAGGCAAGGTGCCATGAACTACGAATTAACTTGACTTACAAATACCTTTCCTGACATATGCCAAATATGTAGGATAAGACTCACATATACCAGACAGCTCTCACCCACTAGCACATGGTGTTAATCGTCCCGAAGGTCACCTCATCAATGTGAAGACCCTGGGAGTCTTCCAGGCATGACCCACACAAGAATCTCCTAAGAAGATGGAATGGAGTTTGACCCTGGGGTCAAACACTGCTCTACCACTTCCCAGCTGCGGTTTAGGTACTTAACCTTTCTGTGCCTCAGTTTCTTCAACTGTAAAATGGAAATAATAATTCCTGCCTAAAGGGTACTTGTGCATATTAAATGAGCTAATACTTGGACTAATACTTAGACCTGTGCCTGAAACATTGCTAATATTTAGTGAGGAGGTATGAATATGATGATAAATTGATGACGGTATAGCTAAAGATCAATAAAAATCAATAATAATAAAAGCCAGACAAATTAATTCATTCCGTAGATGTCGACCTTTCTCCTAATGCGTGCAGCCTCCGAACAACGTCAACAGGAGAGAAAGCTGTAGACTGTGGTCAGACTTAGATTGTTCTCAATCGCGGGCTCTCTACAGTGCTCATAACGATAGCCACTCTCACGGGATACCAAGAGTGGCCAAGTCTACACGAAGAGCTGCTTATCAGTAGGATATATTTATAAAATAGGGGCTGGGTAGAGACGTTAGCAAAGACAGCTAAAAATAGTCCTATAAGCAAACATGTTTGCCTATGTCAATAATTAATTAGAAAGTCAATACTTTCACATCATTACTATGAGAAATATTCAAGTGACGTATCATGCAATTTGGGAGCACGTAGCCTCTTATCATCTAAGAGTTAGCCACATACTTTCTCCTCTTATCTTTTCTAGATTCAAACACAGAATGTGTCCGGGTCACTCTATGAGGCTGTACTTAAGGGTCCAAAAGGGCACATGCCTTCTGTATAAAGCTGCCACGTGCTAACCACAGGTATGTAACCCGAGCCACTGGGTGGTTCAGTATCTTGGTGCCCTGAGCATAGGATCCTATGCTCAGGGCACCAAGATACTGAACCACCCAGTGGCTGTCAGGTCAGGAGGAAACTTTCCCTGGATGACAGCAATGTCAACCAAGTCACAACGTCCAAGTGATTGGATCTCAAAAAAACATTTTAATCAGCTCTTCCTTTTAAATGCTAAACAAACCTAACAGGATCTGAATTTACACTTCTCTCTCAATCCCAAGAGGAACTCAAAAAAAAAAAAAAAAAAAAAAGGGCAAGACAAATCTCGAGGGTGTAAAGATCTCACTCCATAATCTTCTTGTGTGCCTGTTACCAGTTTTCTGGTTATTGTACATTATCAAGTAGGCTGGCAGAGGCTCAAGAAAGCCAAGGCGATAAGTTGTAACCCTTTCTTTACTGGGGAGCGGTATCGGTATCGTGCAGTAGATATGTAAGCCACGAATGTATGCCGCGTGTGTAATTTTCTATTTTTTTAGGGGCCACATTTAAGAAGGTAAACAAGTTAATTTTAGTAATAAATTTTATTTGACCCAATATGCCAAAAAAAAAAAAGTATCGTGTCAACATGTAGGCTGTATCGAAATTTACTGATGGAACAGTTCACATGTACATATCACGTGTACTTTACACTTACAGAACATCACAATTCTGACTAGCCACATCACGAGGGCTCAGAGCCACCTGTGGCTACTGTTATACTGGAAAGAGCAGCTCTCAAGGTCAAAGACTGCCGAAATCATCAGTTTCTTAGGTTTTCTCTATGATGGACAGACAGGTAAAATAGATCAACCAACTCAGTCTGGTCAAGTCGCTAGCTGGAAAACCTGGCAGTATCTTGAATGGGGGAACAAATCCCATTTCAAAATAGGGTCTGGGTATTTACAGATTTTAAGTTGATGTTTTGTACCAAGCATTGATGATGCGGTTTACTTTTTCCTCAATGTACAAGTACTTGTTGTTTACATCTTCATTTTAAGTAAGAGCCCAGGAGATCTTGGTCACGGGACCAACCTCTTCTCAGGAGAGAATGCAGGAAATGGTCAGACATGCCCCACTGACACCTCCCATAGCCCCGCTCCACGTGGTCTACGAGTAACAGGCAAGAGAAATGAGATGCAGAGACAGATGATCCGTGCTCAGTATGCCCCAGCCATGGGTGAGACAGTTTGAAAGATGACCTCACCTTATCAGTATCACCTACCTCACAGACTCACTGTGATGATCAAGAGCAATAACAGAGAGAGGGCTCTTTAGCAAACTGTAAAGCGCTATACAATTCTAGTTATTATTGAGAAAGGACATCGTTCCTCACCTGCAAGAGCAGACAGAAGAACACACACACACAAAAAACAGTAACTTGAAACAGAGATGCTATGCTGAGCTGGGGGTGGGGGTGGGGCATGAAATATTGGTTGTCCTTGGTGGACTTCGTTCCCTTGGAATAGTACAAAGAGGTTTCAGGAACTTCTGTGTCCTCTCCCTCGAAATCTTGGTAAACAGTAAAAAGTAATCGCGACGGCTCAGGGAGGGTACAAGCTTCTTCTACCCCTGCTCAGTCACCCATTACCATCCCATTCCACTGCTTTTCCTCATCCCAAATACGGCATAACTCAGGACAGCGGTTCAAAACAGATTTCTTCTTCCCAGAGTTTCGATGTGGCCTAAAAATGCAGCGCTACCGGGGGGGGGGGGGGGGGGGGTTGCTGCCGCCCTCCCGAGCAAAAAGTCACCGAGCCCCGGGAAGCCTGGCTCACGGTTTCTCGCGGGCGCGAAAAGCTTCAACGTTTGGCTCTTGTGCCGCCCTCTCGCCTTCTCCAAAGAAAACAGAGGCTCGGCGAGCCGCCAGAGTCTCCTTCTACCTGTCCGACCGCCCCGCCATGCGGGCTACCGCTCCGGGCGGGCGGCATCTGTAAGAGGTCGCAGGGGAGTCACCCACACAAAGGCGCCTGGTGGCTCTGCGCTCCATGACAGGCAGCCCGGGCTCGGGCACCGCACGCAGGCAAGGCAAGGGAGGGCGCCCCCACGTCCCGAGACCGGCACCCCCAACCCTCGGCCTCCCTACGGAGGCCATCGCTACTCCCCGGTTTAAAGATGGGGCTCCCCTCGGCTTGCCACAACCCGCACCCCCAGAAACGGGCAGAAGGGCTAAGGGCGCACAGGCCCCTCGGAAGAAGTTTGCATTGTCACCGCGCTGCGCTCTCGAAATGCTTCTCGCCTGCAGAAGGAGCTGAGCACCCCCTGCCCTACGCCGCCGTTCGCCCCGTCCCCCGGGCTAGGGACGCCGGGGCCCCGGGCCCGCTCACCTCTCGTCCAGTCCACCACTTGTTTGGGGCTCCACTTGGTCACGGGTTCCATGGTCAACGGCTCCACTCCGAGCTGGGCTAGAGGCGGAGGGAAAGTCCTGCTGCCTGGCCCGCCGTGCCCCCCGGGAGGGCGCGCCCCGCGGCTGTCCCCGCGCGCCCGAGCGCCCGGTCAAAGCTGCATGGCCGCGGTCAGCGGGGCATGCAGCGCGGCTCGGCGGGGTCGGCGCGGCCCTCTCCCGGCACACGGGACAGCGTGCGGCTCCTCCGTCCAGCTGCAGCTCCTCCTCCTCCTCCCGCCGCCGCCGCCGCCGCCGCCGCCGCGGGGAGCCCGGCACTGCTGCGGCTCCCGAGCGATCGCAGCTGCGGGGACTCGGGGCTGCGACCCCCTTGGCCCCGGGCCCGGCCGCTCCCGGCCGCTCCTCCGCACCCCGGCTCCCGCTCCGGCGCCCCCTGGGCGCGGCGTGCTCTCCGGGGCCCCCGCTCCGCGCGCGCGGCCGTCGGCGAGCGCTCCCGCCCGCAGGTCCCACCTCCGGCGCCTCCCTCCGGGCAGCTCCGGGGCAGGCAGCGGCGCGGAGCCCGAGCGCTCGGGTTACAAAGTTTCAGCTCGGGTCGCTGCTCCCGGAATAAAAGCGGGGGCGGGGCCGGCGACCTAGCGAAACTCGTGGGAGGGGGCGGGCCCGTCCGAAACGGGCGGCTCGCGGGACTTTCTCTCTCCGGGACCTCGGCGCCCACGCGCGCAGCGTCCCGGGCCGCGCTTTCCTTTTCGAGGAGCGGGCTGGAGACCGCGGGCGCACCCCCGGGAGCCCGCTGGCCCGGGCGAGGCCCGGGTCCTGTTGGTAGCAGAGCAGAGCAGTCGGTCTGTCTGGGTGAGAGCAACCATACGCACAGACACACGGAGACGGCGACCTTCGTGTTCTGTTCGTCTTTAACGCTTTGTATCGCTATGGCTCTGCCATTAAGCCTTCCCGATTTTAAATTTCTTTAAGGCGAAATTAATTCTTTTACTTTGCATTTTGAGTGACAGAGTGGCCATTTAACTCGCTCTCTTAATCGTTAACTCACTGCAGTATCTCAACTTCGCCACCAGAATGAATCATAAGTGAGTAGCTTTTAGCGTTATATATTGCCGTATCATAGTATTTATATTCACGAAGTGAGCTAACGCTCATTTGGATTTAGTCATCAGTCGTGAAGGGAAGTTCTTAGCCACACACAACCCGCCAAAAAAAAAAAAAAAAAAAGCGTTTGCACAATTTCAGCACATTCAAAGAACTCAATCTGGACCAGAGTTAGCCCTGATCTGGGGGAAACTCCTAAATTCAAATATTTACCTCTCTTCTTTCAAACCCTCCCTGCATCCCCTCCCCCCCCCCCCAGTGATAAAGATTCTTTTGTCACTTATTAATGCTTCTTAAGTTCAATTATGGCTATTTATTTACATGATCCCTTTTGAGAGTGTTAACCCCTTGAAGACAGACTCTACCTGATCTAACGCTTCCTCTTCTCTCCCCGTTTCTACCGCCCAGCTGGTAGCACCTAGTACAGACTCAAAAGTGTGACTGGTATTTATTCATTCAATAAATATTTGGGAATGCCTCCTATGTGCCAGCCACAGCACTCGTTAAGTATTCGTCGAATTTCCGTGATATGTACTGTTTACACAGGTCCGTTTAGATGCACATGTTGGAAAGATGGCTAGCAGCAACCCCAAGCATCTGTCGTAGAGTGTGATGAGCCAGAGTAAACAAGGAGAAACACATTTTACAAAATAAAACATCAGCTCCGCCTTCCATGCGACTTATCTATAAGACTGAGGAACCATGATAAGAGAGAGATATGCAGTTATCAAATACGATGACTTTTTTTTGAGCAAGTTATTGGCAGACCAGGAAACAGCATAGGCAATGGTAGACTAGTTGTCCTTAAAAACAAAAAATGACCTTTTAAACTTAATAGCATCAATTGTTAAATATCTTTATGACAACAAGATAAGCAGGGAGAAGGAACCTGACGTTTGTCATTGGTTCCACTGGAAAAAAGTGACCGATCTTACCCACACCTTTAGTAACAGCAATTGCTGTGTTGTCGTTTTTTATTGTGATTAGAGTGACCACATAATTTATCTCCAAACCAAGGTATTCCAAGCATGAAAGAAGATCTAGCAATACTTACATTAGAATAACATGAATAAATTGGGCCAGATGGTCCCTATAATTATGAAGAAAGATCAAGTGTTAATGATTTTGCCATTGAATTTTATTTGATGTTTTCACAGTGCTCTCAGATGCATTTGCATTAGTCATTACGGGAGAGTCAAAAGCTAAAATTCTGGGAATCAAGCAAGAGTTTGCAAAATTTCATCCCACCAAGTCAATACATTGTACTCTGTACATAAATACCTCATAGTTAAAGAGGAAGGCCATGCTAAGATCTCTAAACCGAAAACCAATTAACTATCTAAATGAATTAGCGTTGTTTACACTTCAAGTCCTGAAGGCTAATTACTATTTAAATAAGGCCTCCTACCTTAATTACAGCTGTTAGCATGTGAAAGTTTTAGGGAGGCCTGCCTCCCCTGTCTGAAAGGCAAACTTGAAGATGTCCAAAGTGGCTAATGGCATATAATAAAGGCAGAATCTTAGTAAATAGCTTTGGAAATTGAAGTGGATACCAATGCTCATTTATAGCTTTGCTAAGTTTTCTTCTCTGCGAGCTGTAGTCGGAAGCTATACTGTTACAGGTACATGCCGTGCACATGCATGCAGCTGTGCCACCTCCTTCAGAAGCACATGTCTTTGGCACCCTGATGTTTACCGCAGTTCCTGACACATAGCAAGGAGCTGAATAAATCCTTTTTCCAATTGCATTGAACTTGTAGAACTGACACCAAAGGCCAGGTCTCCTATATTTCCCTTTCTGGCTTTGGGTCTCCTTGCACATTTAGGTCATTTATTTAATTAGTGAAATGCTTATTCAGTACTTGTAATGCACTAAACTAGGCACAAGAAGGATTCAAAATACATGCCGAGTGCCTTTTTATAAGTCAAAGGCATCATGTGATTTCGTCGAGGGGTATTTTCTTCTGTAATTTTTAGTCAGTTTTACTAGTTTACCCTGGTAAACCCAGACAAAGGGGTTTTAAGGATTGATGTGATATTCACCTTTTGAGCCAGTCCATATTTTATTAATTTTTTTTTTACTTTGATAACGACAGATGAAGCATTTTGGATTAGTGGTTATGACTACGGTTTTTTTGGTAAACACAGGAGTAGCAAAAAAAGCGAACTCTCAAACAAACTTAATCTGTAACAACCCAGTCACCTTCTCTAGTCCAAAGTAATATTTTCCAAAATGAAAGAAAGAATGTTAAATAAAGTAAGATGCTTCAAATAGTAAACTTTTTCTCACAATCTAAGATTATCATTTTCTTCCCACCACATTGCTTTTTTACTATTTTCAGAACACTCGAAATTACTTATTTTCTTCACGTATAATTGTCTCACATATGCCTCTCATGGTTTATCTTTTATCTTGAATGATAAGCATTCTTATCTGTGACATTAACTCACTGCAAAGTCATGGGTTAACTAAATTATCCAGGGTACTGATGACCTTGTCTTTTATGTAATTCCATTTGGTTTGAATATTTCATACCATGTAGTATAGTTCTCTTCCTAAATATGCCAAGTTTCCCATCAGATAACTCAGATAGCTAGGTCCTCAATTTTTGTTTGTTTTCTTAAATCTCACGAGTGCTGCCCTACTAATTCTAATTCTTTTGATCACTCAGTCACAATAATGAAGTCGTCCTACAGTAGGAAAGCTGATATTTGGCTTTTTTTTTTTTAACTGAGCCCTGTATGCAACTCAGAGATCAATGTCAATTGGGTAAATGTTCAAAAACCTCAGCTATTTCAAATCAGACTTAGAGAAGTTGATAAAACTTTTTAACACAAAAGAGAAACGTTGACACTGTTAAGTCCCATTTTCTAGAATTCGTAGCTCTAGTTTTGAAGAGTCCTTATATAAGGCAATCCTCACAAAAGAGTTGACTCCGAGCACTAAAATAGTTAACAATGGCACATGCTATAAATAAAGAAGGAATGATCAAGCCTAGGTTCCCCCATGGATTTATACTTTTTGTTCCAGCTATCAAGTTGCAGAGTGTCCAAAGAGAACAGAATGTGATTTGGACCAGTAGTTCTCACAGTCCCAGTTTAACTTTGTGGGACTCATGCTCTCCAAACAAGTAGATACAATACCAAGAGTTTCAGACTCAATGATTTTTGTTTCAGATATAAGTTCCATACTGATGTCAGAAAAAAAAAGATTAATATAAATAATTCTAAACCTCAAAACAAAACCATCATTGAATTAGGCCAAGTAAACTTTTAACATTAGAAATAAAACCCAGATAAGTATCATAAACACATTAAGCTAAAATTTTACAAAATTCTCTAAAGTGTTAATAAGAACATAAAAATAATTATTTACTGTTTTGAATTCTTTTGGACTTGAGTTTGGCATAACAGAAATATTTGAGAATGCCATTTTAAATTAACAGAAATATACATGCAAATGCTCCAGCTATAATTAAGCTGCTTTAATGAATTTGGGGTTCAGTCTAAGAGATGTTTGCTCTTTCATTGCTTAGCTACAATAGCATAAAGAAAAGGAAAATTTCTTCTAGTTTTAATCTATCGAGGGTATCGAAATTCTGTAGCCACTGCTAATGAACACATTCAGATTTTCACTAAAAGCACATTTATGTTTCCCATTTGGGATCCTTAGACATTAGAGCTTGTAATAGGACCCTATTCCTTAATTTTCCACAACTAAACCCTTGTATTTGGAAAAGCTATAACCGTTTGGGATGGCAGAAAGGTGGAAAGAAAAAGAACTTAGGAGAAGAGCAGGAAGCGTTTCAGTCCACTTCAACATCCAAAGGGAAGGGATGGAAATTAATAGCAATCAGTGTTTTCCTGGAGGGAGTCAGATGATTCCATAGGATTTCAAGAGCACTCCCAAAAGTCTAATCGAACAGGAAAACTCGTTTGCTGCCAAAAAGTCAGTAAAACGGTTGTTAAAACCCACAACCAGCTCACAAATGATAGCAACAGTAATTGTTTTACAGTAATATTTATAGCATGCGTTCCATTCTGGAAAAAAATTCCCAGATTGGATCTCTTTTTTTTCCATTTGAGTTTCATGTACATTTTGCTCTTAGTTATAGAGGAATTGGGTTATAACACTCCTTTTCTATTTTCTCCTCCAGAGAAATGCCTGCGGGGCGGGGGATGGGAGAGATTCTAGGAGCTGGAAAAACCTCAGTTTAGAGGCCGAGAGAACCTCCTTTGGTGGTTAAACTCGTGGTACCGAAGTCCCAGGGACTCCTTGCTGCTTGATGGGATGAAACAAAGCGGGTACCTCCATGACACCTGGGAGGTAAGCCAGGAGGCCTCACTCCTGTCCTGCTCCAAATGACGTCCCCTGTGGGTGCCACACAGCCGCCAGCATGATGGAGCAGGAAACAAGAAGAGGAGATATACAGTCACAGTGGTGGCCTCACCTGTGAAGACCCAGGCTACATAGTCAAGGAGGTCAGGTTTGCCTTCGGTATCACCTCTCTTCCAGGACCACTCCTCCCCCTTTGTGAGCATCTCCCGTGGTTAGATAACTTCATCTTCACTAGGGTGTTGGCCAACGATGGTCCTGTTCTCAGAGAGTTCACGTTTTAAAGCAGAGCTCTGCAGTCCCAGCTAACGTTATTATCCCCATCACTCAAACGGTCAATAGCCAGCCATGTAAGCTTGAGCAAGTCAACTTCTTTGGGACGATATATTTACAATTTAGGTCCACAGGAACTTTAAGGATCCTTTTAGCTTCAAAATTTTCCTTTCTACTAATGAAATATCAGTTGTTGAGTGCAGAAGAGGGAGAAGGTACTTCTGCAAGGGACGTGATGGATTCCCGTCTTCTGTAAGTCCACAGGGCTCACCATGGTTGTAGAGCCTCAGTTGCTGACATTGGCTTTTAAAATAGGCAATGGAATAGTAATAAGGGGAGAAAAAGGACGAGATTCAGGATCATGTCTATTGTTTATAAATTTTAACGTAGAATGAACATACGTGGTTTGTCAGAAGCAATTAATAATGCAATGATAGAAATCATACTTCGCTTGTCAAGCTGAGGGTTTCACTTACGTCAGTATTAAAATAAAAGAAGTAAAAATATTAAAGGCACAGAGAAGCACTTATTACTATTCCCAGTGATCATAGGCCAACTCTGGCTCCCCAAGAAAGAAACATCGTCTGGAGTGAAGTGAGGAGTCCCAATTTTCATTTAGGACCCACGGTATGAACGTACTTCCAGCTCCCTTCATTTTGCCTTCCCGCACCCCGCCCCCACCAGGAGGTCTCACAGGCAAACATTGTTTAAAGATTAATTTCACTGAATTATTTTTTTATAATTTATATTCTCTTTAGTTCTGTGGCTCTTATCCCCCCTTTTTTCCCTCAGATGTAAACATATCCACAAAATGACCTCTAATTTAATTACTACTTTACAAAGAGTGAAAGTCCCAAAATTGGTGCTTTTGTTTTCCCAGGGTAAACAAAAAAAGAAAGAAAGAAAAATGCTGGAAGATTCTAGTACTAGCTCTGCTCTGCCCACATCCCTTTACCAAGTAATGATTCACCAAATCATTTCATCTCTCTGGGGCCAGAACCAAACCATCTATAAAGTTTTTCTCAGTTCTATGTCATCATAAATGTAACTGTGGCAACACTGCTTAGCATTGTTTAAAAATCAGCATAAATACGGCTGAGGTTTACCTCTTCCTACCAGAAAAAAATTTCAGATACAAGTATGGTTTTAATCAGCAGTTGATTTGTCTTTTGCACTCAGTGTATAAAATACGTCTTTCTGAGTCAATGAGCTTCCTTTGCCTCTGTCTGTATCTCTCTGTACAACTAGATATGTCTCAGGGATTCAAGATGCTAACTTCCCCAGTAACACAATGAGAGAAGGAGTGTGTCTCCTGGGATCCCTTTTCTATTTAACTTGCAGCTCCATCAAAAGCTTTTTCTGTTTAGGGCAGGATCTAGGAGTAGAGATGAAATCTCCACATAACTAACAAGGTCTGACATTTGACTGATTTTCTTTTATATAATATAATTTTTTTCCTTGTTTTTTCCTTCTGACGGCATTTGTTTCTGCAGTCGTTTGCTGTGAAAGCGGGAGCGATTCAAAGAATGGTATCATCTTCAGTTACTAATTAATTTACTGAGGCACTTAAAAGCATTCTCTTCTGTAAAAGGGGGCCTTATATAGTTGGCAAGAGTCCTTTATCTTCAAAGGTCCAGAGGCTAAATCACTGTCAGTCTCCCATCGAGTTGCCATACTTTTAAAGGCTCCGCATGGAAGACTGCCCAAGGCGGGGAAGTATAGCCATGGAGAAAAGTCGAATGAATTCCAAAGTCATGCAGAAAGCTCGATGAATCCTAAATGTACCATTCTAGCCATTAAGAGCTAAGCCCTGGAACTATCATCACACATGGGTCACAGAGGGGGGGACTCTGTCATGTGTCCCGGTCAAACGTGCAAACATGATAGCCCAGGAGCCAAAGAATTACTTCTTCATCCTTGTTTCTCTATATGCTGTTTATATCCCCTGAATAACCATGCGCAATGGCTCACCAGGTTTCCGGGTTAAAGTATAGCTGACCATGATTTTAAATTTGCATCCCATCATACGGCATTTACGTACAGATAAGCCTGAATGGGTTCTTACCCAGGAGCTGTGCTTCTGTAGACTGCAGATGCCCCACCAAAAGGAACTTATTTGAGAACCAAAAGGAATCTAATTGTATTCCTGCGCCACGTAATTTGAGTCTCCCGGTCATTTAGACAAGTCAGGTTCCATTCAAATGTGAAGTATCAATAACATCTAAAATTCATCAACTAATACCAGAAATTTTTTAAATGGCTTAAATGTTTTCATCGATGGAAGCCTAAACAGTGTTAACACCATAGTAACGAAGCAACCAAATCAAAAGGGAAAGAATAAAGTTCGAGAACGCTAAATTTTCAATGATTTTTTTGTCCAAAAATAATACTAATAAACAATAAAAATACAACAGCTGTAAAATAAGGCAGTATATACTAATAAACGATGTGCATAAAACAAGGCGTAACTCATCTTGCAGTATCTCTGAAACATATCATTTAATTTGATTAATTTGTTCTTAAATATATTAGAGTAAATATAGTGATTTTAAAAAAACATCTCCAAATTTTTTGATATCTCCCCTTCAAGAAGTAAAGCCTAATTCCCCTCCTCTTGATTGAGTGAGTCATTTCTAACAGAACACGGCAGAAGTGAAGATATGTAACTTTGAAGATACGTCTTAAAGGACATGTGGCTTCTGCCTCTTTCTCTTGGATCACTCCCTGGGAGGGAAGCCCGCCTCCATGTTGTGAGAACACTCAAACAGCCCTGCAGAGAGGTTCATGTGGTGAAGAATTGAGGCCGCTGACAAGGGCCAGAACTCACTTGCCAGCCATAGGATTCCACTACCTTGAAAGCAATACTTCAACCCTAGTCAGCCTTTAGATAGGTGCAGCTTTGGCCAACATCTTGAGGCAACCTCATGAGGGACCCTGAGCTAAACCATTAGCTAAGCTGATCCTGGATCCCTGACTAGTGGGAAGTGGGTGAGATAATAGACATTTATTGTTTCGAGCTGCTAAATTTGGAGGGTAAGTTCGACAACAATAGCTAACTAATATAGAATATTTGAACTATTTCTACATTAAGATTTCGGTCTCATAAATATATAATGTCACTGTCTCTAACGTTCTTAATTTATCTATTGTCAATCCCATCTCATTGGAATATGTGAACTGCAAGAAAAAAATTCTGTTTTGTTTAGTGCTTTGCACTTACAGTGAAAGTGGTGCATGTCACAGAGTAGGTGTTCAATAAACATTTCCTGAACACGTGAGTCATTTGAGGAATTTGTTATGATTTCTATCAGATTATGAGTAGAGGATAAAAAACTTTTTCAACTACTGTTTCATCAATAATAAACTAAAAAATCTTCAGCAAAGGGGCTAAATATTAATAATGTTTATAGTAGAGGTAGAATAACCTTTCTAATGTTAAGATGACTTTATTGTACAGATACAGTATTTGTGAAATCAATTTGCTGATAAAAAAAGAAAAGACTTAATTGGAAATAAAATTCAATAATCTCTACATCATGTTAGCCTACAAACAATTAGAAGAGAGAGTTCTGTAGAAAGTCAAACAAACAAACAAAAAAATAACCACACACACACACACCTACATCCAGAATGTGGGAAGATGGATGAAAATTTCTCAAAAGCATGTGATTAACTCTATTGATAATTTGAAAATGTTGAGAGGCTATAACGTGAGTACAGTGCGGTAAGTCTTCTAAGAGCCAGAATAACCAGTACAATGTTCACTTTCAACACTCACAAAGCTGGCGCTGTCCTGTGTATCCTACAAAGCCAGATAGGTCAGTTGGTTGGTTTTCTTTGTTCCAACGGCTCTTCTATTTGCATCTAAAGATCCATATAATCAATCTAATTATTTTCCACCCATGTCCAACTAAATCCTCCTCTACTAAATTGACCCTTTGTTCAAGTTATACAATTCTTCTGTGCTCTTCCGTGGCAGTCATTGTGCCCTTTTAATTTCTTTGTAACCACTGGACTTTGAAGAAATGCTGAGTAAATGACTATGCCGTACTTTACCACTGAGGTCTCAGCTTTAACAAGTCTACAATTATCTTGTTACCAATTCAACAAGGAGTCGAGGATCTACCACAACCTCCTCCTGTTCTAGCTGAGGAAGAAGAAATAACATTTTTAAAAATTAGATGACCTTTTCTCAAAGAAAATAACCCCCCACCCCCCACCCCCAAAAAGTTACTGTAGTAGACAAGATCACCACACTAGTCTTATGGTAGGGAACTGGAGGAATTGCGTGTTAATTCAGAGGGAGAGGTTTAAATCCAGATCGTGTATTGGTTGTCTGAGCTAAAACCAGATTGGCTTACATGACCTGAAGAAAATAATCCTAGAAAATAAGAAGAGAAAAAGAGAAGGAACAGAGAAAAAATGAGAGTGCACCAATAAATCAGTTACGTAAAAACTGACTTGATAATGGGTTTCCAACTTAAATAGAAAAATGATCATCAATTCTTTATGAATTAGGGGCACCTGGAGAAAGAATTAGAATTATTGGCTGGTCTTATGTGTGGAAGAGGAGAGAGGAGGGAAGAGGTCGAGGGGTGCGTCCGGAGCCAGAGCAGTTACCCGATGGGCCCACATATCTCCCATGCTCTATTATTTTGAAAATGTAAATACGAATAAACGTCATGGACCAGTTACAAACAGCTCTCAAAGAATTATAATATTGGGAGGGAGGGAAATCATGGTAAAACAAAATAAGATGCTGAAATGCAGCATCATGGGTAATCCGCACATTGCCTCCTGACCTCCCTCCGCTGCCTGGTCCTCTGATGTCTTATCATCCACATCCCAACAACATTGTCTTCTCGTGCGCGCTTCGGGTCCTGGGTTGACTCGGCCACTCAGCAGCCCACAAAACAGACACAAATCTCCATCCTCTTGGAGCTTACTTTTGAATGTACAGGAGACCAAAAATAAACAAAATACATTATGAAAAAATGTGTATCTGTGACAATTCAGCGTTAATTTTTTTTCACATTCAACAAATATCTTTTAATAACATTTCTAGATGAGAGGGGAAACTCTTTGATCTTGATTCACATATTTACTCTGTCCTCAGAATTATTTCTCACAAGAAGTGAGGGAACTGAGGCATTCCTGTCCCGACAGTCCTCAGTTGTGGGTCTAGGGCTGCTCCCCAGGGAGCGTCACGTCCCTGGCACAGAGCAGGCTTCTTGGGCAAGAGAAAGCCTTCAGGCGGATGGATGTAGATGCTCCCAGCAGGCCATAGGCCCAGCTTACTCTGAAACCCTGAAGGCTGGGGAGAAAGGTGGGGCAGAGTTTGCTACAGTTTATAATTACACCAGCTACGATACGGAGTGCATCACTAAAAGGCACACTGCCTGGGCCCTGTGATCCTTCTCTCTCTCAAGAGCCCTCCCTCTGCAAGGGGAAGGCATCTACGAGGACATGCCCATCTGGAGCCCCTGGCAACCCCTTCTACTCTATCCTCTTAAGTAGCTGGAATCTCAAAAGTAGAATTTTGACCCCAACTGAAAATATGTCAAGAGTCCTAATCCCTGTACCTCAGAATGTAACTTTATTTGGAGACTGGGTCTTTACATAGAGAACCAAGTTTAAATGACGTCATTAGTATAGACCCTACTCCACTATGTCTGATGTCCTTATAAAAGGGGAAATTTGGATGCAGAGGCAGACACAGGTAGAGGGAAGACGATGTGAAATGACCCAGGTAGAAAATGGCCACCCTTTAAGACGCATCTCTGTACACCGTGTGTCACATGTATCAGAGAATGCTATTTCTATGTTCTCCTCTGTTCATCAAAGCAAATAATTTGCTTCTCATATAAACCTATACGTTATTGGGATGGGCATCTTTGGATTTGTTAGGCATTAAGATGTAGCAGTTGAATCTCAGACACTTGTGAAGTGTCCGTCGAGGATTAAACCCAAATGACAGGTTGGAAACACACAGCCAATGAGCATGTGCATATTGAGTTAGGTAGGAAGTGAGTGCGCCATTCAGTACAGAAACGTACACAGAATCAAAATCAGAGGAGTCGGAACTTAGAAATTTGCTCTAGCTGAGCAGAGTAATCAGGAAATAAGAGGTTTACTAAAATGGATGATTCCAAATGCAAACGCAGGAACAACAAGGCAGAATGAAGCACACTCAGGCATAAAAAGGGCAAAAGGCCAGTTCAGACCGGCTGGACTAGCACCAGGGATCCCGCCTCGTGCCGAAGGAACCATGGACCTACAAGCTAGCCCCAGGTTAAGGTTGACCTGGGTCACATGCGAGGTACAGAAGTGTGATTATGGACGGTGCCTAGCATGCACAATGTTAGGCAGAAAGATAAGAAGATGCAATCAAAAATCGATAGAATAATCTAGACTTTTAAACAACTCATTGGTAGATGGTTATTGTAATTGCATTACCACATTCATCTAATGAAACTTCAGAATCATGCAATAAAAGGAAAATTAAAGAATGATTATTGACTTTCAAAGTAAGCCTTTGATTTATAGCGATGATAATTATGATCGAAAATAAAAATAAGTAAAATATATGTTTCTATGGACCAAGAACAAAATATTATTTTATTTTTCGGTTAACCATTACGCTAATCTTAATGAGGTAAGTACTATCAATAACTTCAATTTACAGGTTATAAAAATGGGTATTAAGTCAAATAATTAGACTAATGTGGAGGAAATAAGTGGCTGACTAAGCTTTTAAGCTAAATCGTTCTGATTCAGGGTTGTTTTTTTTTTCTTTTTGTTACTAACTATATATTTTAATCAAGAAACTAATACATGCTCCTGGTTTAAAAAACAAATCGTGGACTACTAATGGGTGACGGCCATCCTTTTCTACTCCAGATATTCTGCTCCCCAGTCCTCACTCCAAAACGAACCACTATTACCAGTTTTTTATGTATTCTTCTAGAGAGTCTATAAAGCGTCTCTTACTCTTTATTTTTAATGCAAATAATAGTACACAGTATTCTTCACTTTGTAAAACTGTTTTCTTAACCACTACACTATACTGTTTATTTCTAAATGCTAAGCTCTTCTGATGATACGTAAATGATGGAATGTACCCCCTTCAAAAAAAAAAATCATATATGAACGCTCAGTAGCATAGTCACGAAAAGACAATCTACAAGTATACTTGTAAATAACCAATATTTTACGGTGGTTTTAAGTGTGACCAGCCTATTAGCAAAGACCTCTTAGGTTCCTTTAAGTCTTACCATGATGATTTAGTGAAGCAATCATCAACATGGGATTGGGGAACGTGTCCTGGTCCCTAACACCCTAAGATGCTATTTGTCTTTTTCACAGTGGAGTTTTCCAGAGACTGCATAACTTCCGATATTGCAGCAGACTGAATGCAGAAACAGATATGAGAATTCAGCTGTCTCCTATTAAGCCAGACAACGACGACATCTGCAAAAACGTACAACAATGCCATTCTTCTCGTAAATTCTGTTCGTTTGGTATAGTTACTTTTTATTTAAAAAAGATGTTACTTCAGTTAACACTGCTATAGCTGTTTTAAATGAGTTATACAGAAATGTTTCACAATTCTCTTAATTTTAATTTCTATTTTGGGTACATATTGGTACACATACCTCACATAAACTCACATAAGAACCCGCTGGGGTTCTTGTAAATTTTTAAGAGAGTAAAGCGATCCTAAAACTAAAGAGTTTGAGAACCGCTGATCTGGTCATTTAGAGATTCGCTTACTTAGTACATTATAAATAACGTAAACCTGGCTCCACCTGTAGAAAAGTGATCTGAACACGGAAGTCACAAAGCAAGAGTGAAAAACAAGAAGCAGGAAACGTCCATAGGAGCAACTGTTTTCTAGCTGCTAAGATTGGGCCAAGGATACTTTGTCACCTAAAAATACAGATTTTTTTTTTATCTCATTTAAAAACAAAACAAATCTTTTTTTTCCTTATTTTAAAATTAGAAAAGACCAGGGGAGCAGCTCAATATTCAGTAATCTATGGTAGGATATTGTATAGGTGGCCTTAAGATAAAACAACAGAACTCGGCTAGCTATTCCGAGAGAAAGAAAGCTTCCTAAGATCTCTCACGGAAGCAACATTTGATGCCAGATGTCAGAACAGTTGGATTTTTACGGTCCCTTCAAATTCGTTATAAATAGAATTCGATAATATGACTAGAATAAAAACTGTAGGAAGAGATTTCCAAAAATAGGGTAGGTTTTTTTTTTTCAGATTCTCAAAATCGTAGCTAAGAAGTCTTGCTGAGATGAAAGAGCAGGCCTCAAAGGGCCCCGCTCACCTCCGCGGACAGCTCTGAGCTGACTGCACAGAGCTCCAGATGAACCCAGTCCAGCACCACGAAACGCGGGCAGGGGGACACGCGTGACTTCGGGGCTCCCATCTTCCCTTTTTTCCCCCGTCCACCTTCACAGCATCGACTCCCTACTCCTCCCACTGCCGCCAAGTTCACTGCTTTATGTCCCAGAGTCCTCTGCTTTCTTGACATGAGCCGGGGCTCTGGCTTGACCACCAGCCGGCTGTGAGATGTCTCCCCTCTGGGCCCAAATTTACTCGTTCAGAAATGGGTATAATCGAAATCAGCTAAGATAATAGAACTTAAACGTTCTTACCAAGGGAAAAAAAGAGATACTCTTGTGAGGCGTTGGGGGTGGGGGGTTTGTAGGGGAGGGAGGGATTCTTTCACAATGTATAACATGTCAAATCGCCACGATGTATACTTTAACTATCTTACAATTTTATAGGTTGATTATACCTCATCGAAGCTGAAATTTTTTAAAATTATTTTTTTAAAAAAAGGATGGTAATAATGCTGACCACACAGGCTTATTAGTTAAACGAAGACACTTGGTAAATTCTATAGCTCCAAATGGGCTTATTATTATTAACCCTAAAAGTCACATCGATGTAGAATACTCATACTCGACATACCCCATAGTAGATGGGGGTGTCAGAGAGGCCCCCAACACCTGTGAGTCCTGCAGGAGAGCCACGTTAGAAGGCTGTGGCTTTAGTGGGGGCAGGTGCATATGCTTGGCCAGAGGGTGAATGTGGTGCTTGGGACGGGCCTTCACTTTTCTTCCTGACGCCTCTCCTTAACACAGCTGACCAATACTCGAGGATTTAGGAAAGAAGGCACTAAATCTCAGTGGATCCTTTCATTCCTATAGGACCATCCCTGAGCTTTGGTCTCCCTTCCCTTCGAATCATCTTCTTACCCATCAAACTTTGGGATCCACAGCCCTCCAACCTCATGCTCACTCCCTTGGACCTGGGCACTGGGAGCACAGTGTGGGAGGGTGGAGAAGACGCAGCGTGGGTCCGAGTACAGATGGTGGACTTTGCGCTGTATCTGGGGATATAGGAGGAATGCCACAGAAGGCAAAGGAATCCCAAGTACTCGGAGGAAATGCAGTTAGATTTGGTGATGATGAGCTCAGAAAGGAATGGTAGGTTTTAAAGAGAACATTTCTGGACTGATAACACATACATCAAAGCTAGAAATTAAAGATCTGTGGTTTTGATTTTTTAAAAAATCATAAAAATTATAGCAACCTATATAAAATGCTAAACATTTGTACCTAATTACCATTCATCTCTGTGATGATTATATTCATTACCAGATCCGTGCGAGCGCACCTATACTGTTTTCTTCGACAATAGCATACAGCTGGGTGGTCGCATGTCACCATGCAGCAAGGACCCCAGATCCCCACCCTGAGTAAGACCAACAAAGGCCACGAAACACCAGCTGAGCCCACAGGGCAGTCCCAGAGGCAGCCTGTTGACACCGTGTGTGCGTGTGTGTGTGTGTATGCATCCATGTGCGTGCGTGTGTGCATGTGTGTGTGCGTGTGTGTGTTTGTGTGTGTGTTCCTCCTCTGTGTCTTCCATCTCCCCATTTTAATGACCTGCTTCAGTTTTTTAAAAAAAGAGCAAAGGTTGGTGAGTCATGAATGCTTGCCCACAGCCACTGTGACTGGAGTCGTGATTGCAGAGTTTTTAACAGTAGCCATGAACTAAAACCTTCAAGTAAAAAGACTTTGTGTGATTTTTAATTGTAAAGGAATCTAAAGAGACTGTCCTAATTGTATATTTCTTATTCCTGCCCGAATCTCTCATGCTATTGACATAAACAACGAATAGGCATAAATTCAACTTACTTTCTTTTTGGAGGGCATATGCTGACAACGACCTTATTTCTTGTAAATCACCTTCCAGGAAAAAACAACAACAACAACAACAAGCAGTGATGAGAAATATTTTCCCCCTATTAATTTATAGGACAGGTAACTATCCAGGGGGAAATACAAAAAAATAAATAAAACTCAGCCCTGATTTCAAAGGTCATTACGATACGGGGTCAGGTAGCTGCGGACACTGTACATACGCCATGCAACTGTGACATAAGCAGAGGTTATGACCTTTGCTCATTTAACAATTCACTAGGAAACTGTAGAACAAAATTTATATTCTCATTAAGGTGTTAGGTTTTAAAAAAGAGGAGGGCAAAAAAAAATGCTTTCTTTACGAAATATTATCAAAATCTGCAAATCCCATATTAAAAAGCCAATCAGTGAATTGAGGTTTGTTTGTGTGTGTGGTTATTGTTGTGTGCATTTACTTATTCATTTGCTTTTAGTTTTTCAATAATAAATTTCTTCCCCAACCACATGTTCCCTTATGCCATTTTCTGGTACCGTGGATTTACTTCTATATGACATTTAGGGGACAGTAAACATTGATGCAGTACATATGAATTATAATAACATCGTTTTGGAAATGATTAGAACAGGAGTTGCTGTGAATTAGGAATAGAAAAAAAAGAGGTAGATCAGAAGCTGAGGTTTTCGAAATACAGTCCCGTACAGATCTGGAGCATAACAGGGGAAAGCAGAGCTGATACTCAGGACAGTCCCACGTGTCTAGAGGTCCAGACAGCGGAACAGCTAGCGAGGGGTCATGACCATGGCGGAGCTGAGACCACAACCCGTGTCCTGGTAGCAGTGACAACCGGGGTTTGGGAAACTGGAAAATGCCTGACTTTATCAAATAAGCTTAAGTAAAGGCTTCTCTGAACTTTTTCCATCACATGCATTCAGGTCTGCCCCTCCGGGGACCACGCCGAGAACCTGAAAAACCTGAATTTACAGCTCCGGGTGACAGTGGCAGAGAGGCAAGGACATGCAGACGGAGGTCCAAACAGGGCGGAAACTGCTCTTGGATCCATTACGAGGTCAAATGAATTTATGAAAGAGCTTAGAGAAGGAGTAGAGAAAGACAAGGAATGGTTCCTTACTCATTATCATTACTTTGGAAGCCACGAAAAAAAAATTATTTAGTGTACTTCCATTTTATTAAATGTAAAAATATGCATAAGAGGCTTTGTAAAAGCCAGATATATTTTTATCACACAAAGATTGTTACTTAATTGGATCTTTGTCTGCTTTATACAGAATGAGCCTTTCTTCATACAGGCAAGCCGCTCTGGGACCCTCCTATACAGATGGCAAGCACCAAAATTCCAGTTTTAACAGAATAAAAACACCTCCACTATTTAAGTTGAAAGCAGAATATTGATACTTGACTCCTCTACCTGGTATTAGACTAAAGGACTGTAGTTAGGATGCTACATATTAGGACTATAAAAAGATACACACATACACACATACACCCTATATATAGTATATTCTAGAACTTAGGAAAAATTTAAAGCCCAGAGAGGCACAGCCTGCTCCTGTGGTCCCAACCTTATAGAACTACAATAATCTAAAAGCGAGCCCCCTAATCATGGGTTCTGCCCAAGGTATGATCCAGAAATAGGAGGAAAACACTCCCACTGAATACATTTTAAAAGATGAGCGGAATACAAAAATAAAGTTATGTTTTTGAATGTACATGTGTTCTATGTACTAAGTTTCATTGTTTTTTGTTTTTGTTTAATTTATTTTTTATGATGACTTTGGTTAATGAAATCCAATGTTTCAGCTGTACATTTTAACAGTAAGGCATGTATATATGTACACTGCGTATTCACCTCCCATAGTTAGATTTCTTTCTGTCACCATATATTTGACCCCCTTTACCCCATCTACCTACCCCCTCTCCCTTTCTATCTGGTAACCACTAGTCCCCTGTCCATGTCCATGAGTCTTTGTTTGTCTTGTTCATCTGTTGCTTTAGGTTTATATCCCACATATAAGTGATATGTGGTTTTCAACTTTTTTCTGTCTGGCCGATTTAGCTTAGGATGCTTATCTCAAGGTCCATCCATGTTGTCGCAAATGGCAGTATTTCATCTCTTCTTATGGCTGAGTAATATTTTATTGTATATATGTACTCATTGTTTTTAAATTTAGAAACAGACATGAAATAAAATTTTCCCACAATGATCCAAATTCGTTCATTTGAAATATATAGGAATTAATATTTTCACATTTAGCACACCATTTTAGAGAAAGAAATTCACTTCAAAATTGCTGTCTCCTTAATGCTAACAACCTGGAATACAGTTTGGCCGATCCATGATTCTAACTGGCTGATGTGTCAGGTTCACCTTCGTGTATTCTTAGCAGACCTAGGCTTCTTCCTCGGCTTTTATAGATCCCTTACCTACTAGGGTGAAAGTTCCCTGCGATCTTGAGGCCAGGGACCACGCCTTATTCATCTATAGTTAAGATGCCCATATTACATGGTGCAAAGTGTTATGTCTTCAGTTTTAATAACATTTTGTTGAACGAATTTTCTTTAATAAGTTTTTTTGAGTGCTTACCACTCAAAAATCTTACATGTGACTGTTTTCCCATTTTGCAAAAGAGGAAACTGAGCCTCAAAAGAGGTTGAGGAACTAATGCAAGTTCCCACAGTAAGAGTCGGGCCAAAATTCACACTAAGGCAGGGTGACTCCAGAGCGGGTGCTCTTCTTAGGGACTTCACGGTATGCCTGTCTCACGGGCTCTTTCAATTAAAAATACATCCAGGGCCTGCTGGGTGCCAAACTCTGTTCCAGAAGTGAGAGATAGAGCAGCGACCAGACAGCCCAGGCCTAGACACTCACAGAGATTAAACTGGAGTGTGGGGAGTCTGGAGGAATGGAATTGCCCAATCATTACAGTAACTCTCAGTTTAACCATTTAAGGAAGTATCAACTGTTTTCCGAAGCAGCTGCACATACGACTTAGCATTCCACCAACAAAACATGTGGGTTCCGATTTCTCTACTTCCTCACCAGTATTTGTTATCATCCAACTTTTTTATTATAAATGATGAGCTTTATTTTTAATTTCTGATACGATAACTTTTAAAACACATCCATGGGATGTCACGAATCAAATAGATTAAGAGAAAAAGGAAGTCCTAAGTTCTGAGCTTCGATTAAGCTCAACGCCAGCAATAGACACCTCTGCGTTTCCATGGGGACAATGGTTGCCCAGGCACTCTGTGCCCAAGACATAGCCAGCTATTTTGAGGCAAGTTTCCCAGATGGTCTAGAAATGGTCAATCAGGCTACTTTCATTGCAAGACCCTTCCTCACACACTTTGCTCCCTGCTGTATCCATGGAAAACCAGGTAAGACACTAACTGTTATCGGTCAGCAGAAAGCCACTGAAAAGTATATGTTCATTTTCTTTTCTAGAATTTACATTTTGCAAGGGTCATGTTTCATTAACACAAAAGTAGATTACCAGTGCATCAGCTCTTCACCACAAAAAGGAAGTCACTTCTTTTTAAGTGGTTTAAATCAGATTTGGGGTCATTTTTAAATTAAAGAAATAGAAAATAATAGCTTATTTTATATCAGGAGTATATTTTACATCTTAAATGCAATTTTTGCTCTTCAAAGGACAAGTTCCAACTTTGGGGAATATTTATTTTAAAACCTGGCCTAAAACAAATAAATGGTGTGCAAAAAGTAAGTGGTTTGACCATTCAGCAATTAAGTTGGGTACAGTACGAAATGTAATTGTAATATCTAAAACCCCAGAATAGAAACCTCAGCCAACATATATTCCTGCAGAGAGATTGCTGCTGGCAAAACCGTGGATTTGTAATAGGAGCAGGAAATGTCTACGCATTGGGACTTCCCCGTTTTTCTTTGTTATGATTAAAGAATCGCCTTTAACTCAATAAAACAATCAAGAATATTGTATTAAAGGTTTACAAAGGAGAAAAGTGGGATTAAAACCCTGGCTTCATACCATTTTGACTATGGAAGAACATCAATAAAATGTAACCGAAAAATTCTTACCCGAAGACTTCTTTAGAGATGGAAGTTACGTAAGATTCTTGTTTCGAGGTTTTTTGCTTAATGCTTTGATCTCGCAACTATTTTTTTTTCCTTGTTGGGAACTCCCACTGACTCCAATTTAAATAAATAAGTTTTGTTTTGAGATCAGCTTCCCTGGGAAGGAAGCAAGGACAGGCTTATAATGCATTCAGTAAAGTTTTTTTCTGTGTTTTCTTTTTGCCAGATACATAGAATATCTCTCACTCCTTTTCCAACAACATCTGTGACTTTCAACATAATACAATATCAAAATTCTACTAAAATAACTCGTGTCTTTCCTTGAAGATCTCACTTGGTTCCATTAATACAACACCTTCTGGCCCCTTCCCTTCCAAGTGCCATGAAAGCACAAAATATTAACTTTTATTTGCCGAGAAGGTTAAAGTAAAAAAGTGCGGAATTTTACGTGCAGAAAACAAGATGCTCTCTAGTCCACTAGTTCTCAGAATGTGGTCCTCAGACCATCTGCAAACTTATTAGAAATGCACATTCTCGGGCCCCACCTGGATCTCTTGAACCAGAAACTTGGGGATTGGGTCAAGACAACTAGTTTTTAACAAGCCCTCCAGGTGGTCCTGACACTTGGTAAAGTTTGAAAACCATAGTTTGAAAACCAAAGTTTGAACCCATTTATTTTATAATTGAGACATCTAAGCCCCAAATCATTAATATCAAAAGTAAGTTTCTATTCCAAGTCCCTTGCAGACCTCAAGGGTATGAAACACATCAAGGCAAATTTCAACAACGTTGCCCTTGACAGAACTTGAATGGTTATGCCTGGTTCAGAGTTGTGGGTTCCAAAATGGCTGGACTCCTCAAAGAGAACTCGGAGATAATTGTGTTCAAAATCCTGCCGCAAACACTTTATTCCCCCTGCCTCATCTTACATGACTTGTTATACGGTAGGCGGAGAATTTGGATGTAGAGAGTTTAGTCCTGAATCCGTCTCTTTCATTAACAGCTCAGTGTCCTCAAACAAGTCAACTCCCTTGTCTTCTGCTTACATCTCTACGATGAGAGTTGTATTCGATTGTATTAGAATTTAAGGTTCTTCATAGCTTAGAAATTTCATGACTCTCTGATCCCGACTTCTAAATTGTCACTGTGCCAGATGGAGAAAAACCATCCCCTGGGGATCAGAAAATCTGAATTCCCAACGCTTTTAGTTTACGTTTCTCCATCGTAAGCCTATGTTCTTTAAAATAAATAATTGTTATCATTGTTCAAATGTCAAACTATATATTTTGGTTGTGATCATTAAAGCAGGATTTAAGGAATAAATCATAAAACTAATCAAGAGAAGAAAAACTGACCAAAAAACCTGAATATTTTAACATTTCCAAGAACAGAAATTTAACAGGCATCAAAGTTCATTCTGAATTAACATTTGCATAGTTTACTTTGTGGATTTGACCACAGCCCAAAAATATCAAGGGAAAAAATTTTAAATGCTTAAAGCAAATAGCGTTGTGACAGGCTAAAGCATTGGCAATTGGCCGATTGAGCTGCTTTTCATTTGCTAATGTGGTATCGTGTGTATATAGACGGGGCATTCAATATGTAGGTGTCATTATACATCTACGCAAAACGACTTACGACGTGGCTTAAACTGAAGGAATAATCCAGAAAATGGAACCACCTGGCCTGCCTAAGAGAGTCACCGCACCAGTGAGAGGGGACTGCGAGGTCCAAGGGCTGCGATTACACTGATGGTATTTGCAAACCAAGGGTCTATATAGGACATCGGCATGTGGGATGTTGATGGACTTCTTAGACCTGAAATCAGGGACACAGCATCATTAATGCCCACAAAGTGTCTTTTCATCTCTTCTTATGATTCTCTTAATAATTGCTACTGAACAGGAAAAGGTCACTTTTGAAGAAGGGCAAAAGAGAGCTGGATGGGTGAAGATCTTTTTCTTATCCGTCAGCAATAGATTTTGCTTCCTAACTTAAACAAAAGTCTAAAGCCATACATTCATTTTGGATTTTACATTTCTGTGTAAGAAAGCTTTTTAAAGGATAAAAACCTTAGCAGCTAGATACGAAAATAAAGATGTTGCGAGCTTCCAAACTAAATTTGAAAGTATGTGAGAAAAAGGAAGAGAGGGAAAAATAACAGTACTTCAGGAAATTTCACAAGTTGTTTCATTAAACCAAGCTACAGCAATTTATAGAAAAGAAAGACTGTGAAATCAGTAAAGGATTAAATTAACTTCTTTTGTTAATAGCTCCATGAAAATACTTGAATATTTTATTGTATTTTCTAATACAAAGAAAACAAAAAGTAGAAAGGAAGTTTATTTCACTTAATGACTTCATCCAAAGACAGTGGACATTAAACACAATTAAGAGCGCAATATTTTAATGGCAATAGTTCGTATATTCATCAAGCAAAGGAAATTAGCTAGAAAGAAAATAGCAGAAAGTGCTAAGTCAGTAATTTTTAGGATAGGAAGAAGGTTATATGCGCTCAAACTATGTTTTTAAATGAAAAAAAAAAGTAAACTGGGTATTTAAATCCATCAAAATATAGCTGAATTGGACCTCGAACCATATACATTATACACCAAAACATCGTACATCATTCCTATTTCTCACTCTCTCTTCTTGAACATAACCAAATCCCACGGCTCCCCGTAAAGGAAACCTACATGGATTGAACCTAGAACCACAGGCTTCACCAGCACCCTGCACCCCAGCCCACCACCCCAGTGCCACAGCATCCAAGTAAGGTCAGTTTAGAATCTTCAGACTGAACCAGACGCAGGTCAGCAGAGGGGATGGATAGGACAACATCGCTAAAGAGAGCCTCCTCCCCAGCATATGCCAAGACGGCTCCCTTGGGTACCGTTTCCTGTCAAGTCTTATAATTGCAGTATGACTTCTGTTTTTCTTGGACTCGGTACAGAGAGACTTCAGTTTTGGATGAAACCGTTGGTTTAAAAAAATACTTCATGGGGAAAAAATATCACTGAACCAGAGTTAACAGAGACCTTAGGAGTCAGAGTTTCCGACCCCTCCCGGCCCCCTCAGGGGCAGCTTTCTAAATGTCATCCCTCTCCTCCCGCCAGCTCCTGCCCCCAGGCCCTCGCTCTCGAGAACTCCCACAGACAGACCCTCGGATATCCGACCCCACAGTATGTGTTTGCAGGTCACCAGGCCAGATGTACCGCGGAGGTGAGCGTGGAGCCTCCTTCACTTCAGCTTCCTCTGCCCCCATTTCAGAGTCTTTCTTTTCTGCTACCTGTGCCACCTGTCTGCCTACCTGCTAGGTGTCAGGAACTCCGCCGGGCCCCTAGCGCATATGAGCTGATTTCATCCCAACCGCAAGTCCCTGCTTTACAAAAAAGGCTCAGAGGGATTCAGAAATTTGCCCGTCACGGGATATTTCTTCAATTGTATGTTCCTCCTCTATGTCTCAAAAGAAGCACTCCATAATTGATAACACTGTGTTTAAAATTGCCATTTGTTAAGAGAGTAGCTCTTAAATGCTCTCACCCAAAACAAACGAACAAACAAACAAACAAACAAAAAGAGAAAAATTCAATAAATGAGGCGATGGATGTGATATGTTAACTAACTCAATGGGGAATCCTTTCACGAGGTGTACGTATATCAAATCATCGCTCTGTACACTTTCATTATGATACAATTGTATTTGTCAATTATACCTCAATAAAGCTGAGGAAATACAAAAAATAAAGTAAATAAAGTAAAATAAAAAGGTTTTCTATCAAATCTCGTATATGCTCTCCTGCACTTACTCCCACACTGCCCGCCCCTCTGGGGACTTCTTTATTTATAATCACTCCTGTGACTTCCTTTTTATTCCCAACCAGCCTTTCCTTTAACCTCCTCTGGTGGTTAACTTTATGCATCGGCTTGACTGGGTTGAGGGATACCGAGATGGCTGGTGAAAGCCTTGTTTCTGGGCGTGTCTGTGAGGGTGGATTCTTGCCCTCTCTTCTTGAGCTGAAATACCCTTATCCTCCTGCTTTCGGGCATCTGACCTTCTGGTTCTGCGACTTTTGGACTCAGCCCAGGGCTTAACCCAGTGCAAGGATTCACCCTTCCTTCACTTGTTTGTTCCATTTGGTCCTCAGCAGATTGAACGACGTTTGCCCACATAGGGAAGGGCAGATCTCTTTACTCGGTCTAGTGATTCAAATGCTAATCTTCTCTAGAGACATCCTGCAGGGAGGGCTGGTTGCTTGGACCTTGGTGTGGATCCCCTTCTCTCCAGTTAGACACCAGGGCAAGTGTCCACTGCCGAGAGGTCCTGGCCTCTGGATCAAGTGCCTGATCCCCAGGACCCGATTTGTATGTTTATTGCATTTGCCAAGGTAGGAAAATTTTTATATATGTTCTGAGTTTATGCCTGTCTCCCCCCACTAGAATGGGGCCCCACCCGGGGCGGGGTTTCATTCACTGCTCCTCACCCTCCCCACCCCCTAGCAATAGTGTCTAACGCAGAAGACTTATTCAATAAACATTTGCTAAAAGAATGTACTTAACCCATTGGCTTATTCCTCTCAGCTTACACACATGCTCATGTTTCTTCTTTCCATACTGGGCACAAGACACGTACTTAATATTTGTTAAATGAATTAATAACTGATTAATAATTTGAGCCAGATTATCCACGACATCGTCTTGCTTCTTCTTGGCTGGGAACAACAATCTTCTTTGTCATTTTCTTTTCTTTTTTCTTTTTTTTTTTAAATTTTTCAATTACAGTTGGTTCAATATCCACAAATCAATTAAAATGATACACCACATAAACAAAATGAAGGACGAAAACCATACGAGCCTATCAATAGATGCAGAAAAAGCATTTGACAAACTCCAGCCTCCATTTATGATAAAAACTCTGAGCATAGGCGGTATAGTGGAAACATAGCTCAGCATAATAAAGGTCACATATGACAAACCCACAGCTAACATCACACTCAACAGGGGAAGGCTGAAAGCGTTTTCCTTAAGAGCAGGAACAAGACAAAGACGTCCACTTTTACCATTTTTCTCAGTCTTTTTTGTTAACTCTCTCCTCCATCAATCTATGTCCTTGCGATTCATCAAGTGAGATCTTAACCATCCCAATAGCTTCATTTTTCACTCATATTGAAGACTCTCCAGTCTATACCTCCTGTCCCAAACTCCTGCTTAAGCTCCAAGTAGATAGCCCCAGCTTCCAAAATATATCTCGATATTGATAATACATAATTACATTGAGGCAAATTTGTCCCAACTGTAGCTCATAATCATGTTTCAAGTTCCAAGATCACACTGATCTCAGGTGTTAGCAGCAGGCTCATTCGATCAGATGCCCAAATTTAGAAGCTCAAAACATTGTCTTCTGTTCTCCGCTGACTTTGTAAAACGTTAGAAACAGAAGAAAGGGGGAATGTGGAGATGGGGAACTGAGAATTTTGCATTCTACTTTATACCCTTACCCTTTTTCAAGCTTTAAAAAAAACAGCAAGTGTGCAAAATAAATCACCCACTCACACTAAGACGTGCAGGAAAATGTAATTTCTTTAGTTTGGTTTTATTCCTAACTCTGGTTAATAGAAAAACAAATTAAGTTAAACTTCAAATTTGTTGAAAGCATAGCCCAGTCCAATAATTTACATGGACCAGTTAGGAAATGCCAGGTCTCCATTGGGGATGGTGGGGGTGGGGACGGGAGGGGCAGGGGAACGCTCAGTCTCTCAAGCAGCCTCCCCGTCTTCTGCTTCTTTCTTGAATTATCATCCAAGTTGTCTACCTAAGAAATGTCCGAACCCGCAGAGCATTTTTATCAGCGTTCACTTGAGCCTAACAGATGACACATGGCAGGGAGCAAGATTTGAAATGCTCTGGAGAATAACAGTTTTGCAGTTTCTTTTATACATTTGAAACTAAGTCAGAGTCGGACGCAAGGAAGATTCCATGGAGCTGGGAGAAAGCAAGGCGAGGATTGGATTACAGGCAGGTTAAGGAGAATATGCTCTCGCGAGGATGGTTAGTTTATTTCAGAGGTGCATTAACCTCGATGCACAGAAACAATGGACAAGGCTTGCTTAAGGCAAGGATAAATGTTGTACTAAAGTTACATGCCTGGGTGTAACTATCCCCCAAGACCTGCCCTGTTAGGAATTTATGATCAGATCACCCTGATCAGATTTCATAGAATCCATTTTTTCATCCACAAGGTACATAGGAACACAGGTATGCGGGAGACACTGGGGTTCTCAGATCGACACAGCACGATCCAGAGTACCTCATCGCCCGAGGTGTTGGTGGAGCCTGCGATGGGGTCCTCTCAGCTTGTTCAGGACCGGGAGGGTCTCCGTGGCTGGGTCCAGCTCACTTTTTCCCCTGAGCTGAGTGCCCTGGGTACCATCTCACCCTGCCGCCTTGTCTCACCATGCCTCAGGAGGCCCCCGCCTGGTCTAGCTCCGTTCCCACACAGGAACTGAGGTCAAACCTCAGAAAGTGTCCACACTGCCAGATTCTGCTGAGGCCACACTCTGGGGAGGGGGTGGCAATGGCCTCCCTCCTTGCCCTTGGACCTATGTAACCCACTGACTTAATAGGTCCCCACCCTCTCAAGACTCGGACTGATTTAGGCTCTCCTCACTCTCCTTCCCCTTCACACAAACACTCTCTGTCTCCTTTCTCCTCTTCACCAGCCCCAGGGCCAGAAAATGTGTGGACTTTTACTTTTCCCACATCCTGCCCTCCTCCTTGCTGACTCCATCTCTAATTGGGGGCAGGAGTCTCTCCCTCCTCTGTGCTGTGGGAGAATTCTATAAGCCCACTTCTCCATGCTAAGCCGTTGGTATGCTAAAAAAGGAATTAAAAGAATTCGGAAAATATTTTCTCAAGATAACCTAGCAAGCCTGATATAAATTAAAGCCGAAGAAGTGAATTTTACCCAGCAGGCTGAGGAATGTTGATTGATCCTCAGGCACTGACTGTGGTAAACTCGATTATAGTTTTTCTTTCAAAGATCACTTCAGCTGCAGTGTAGAGAGCGGATTAGACACCAGTGCTTCCCAGGTTTTGCACCCACGACACACACGGAAAATGGTCATGCTCTCAGGCGCAATGGGGAACAGGAAGAGGTGGCCCCAGTCCCCACCCCACTGCCACGCGGGCCAGGTGATGAACATACCCAGAGTCCCTTTGTAGTTACTCAAGTCCGAAAGGCAGGAAGGTTGTGAAAAGGCAATCGGAATATTGTGCAAGAGATAATAAATGCCTGAACAGCAGTTCTTTGAGGTAGTAGATATGGGAGAAATGAATGAATTGGAAAGGTACCAATGAACTAGAAGGACATCGAGTTGGATTGGACCACTGGGTAGAAGGTGGTCCCAATTCGCAGAGGCCGGGAGGAGTCGCCAAAGCAGTGGGAAACAGGCTGCTCTTGCAAGATCTGAAGCAAGGAAGATAGCGCTGTGGGGCAAAGATGTCACTGATAATATGACATAGAATTTTTTTCTAAGTTATACAAGACCCTGGAAATCATGTACCCCAACTTGCACGTTATGCAGGTAACAACAGTATCACCGTTTACCGAGTACATCTTGTTTTTTAGGCGACGATCTAGTCGCACTACAAATATCATGTCATTAATTCGCCGGTAACTCTATGAAGTAGCTGCCACTGCTTAAGAGTGAGGAGCTGGGATCTCTAAGAGATAACTAACTTGCCTGGACAGTTCAGAAATTCAGGCGCAGAGCCGAGATCCATATCTAGACCTCTCTGTTGCTCAAACCAGTTATTTTCCCACTATCTCCTTAAAGAGAATTCGACTTATTTTTAAAGGTTGCAGACCTAAGTATGTTTTACAGCTTCTGAAATGTTTCCTTTTTATGCCTAAAGTCATAGAGCCAGTTACAAGGGGAGCCAGGATTAGACCCGGGGTCCTGCCTCACCTTCCGGTTCTCTTCCGTGTCCCGTGCCTTTCCCTTCCTGAGCAAAGTGCACATCAGGAAAAAACGAACTGCCCTTGGTTCGTGAGCCATGGAGGCTCCACGTTTGAACTTTGCAGCCACCCATATACCTCTAGAACTTCCCCACTTTACTATAGTACCATGCTTTCTCCACTGAGAGTTCGGGGGACCTCAGCCTCGGCACCCCTCCTTGTTACAGAATCCCCACACGTAGGGGGATCTAGAGTATCATTTGGAGATAAAGAATGGAGAGAGGTGGACAACTTTGGATCTTCCCTGAACCGGTTCATGCACAGACGCTATTTCTTTGAGTCCAGTCTACAGGCACAATTTTAAGACTTTGACAATGATTTGCATTTAGTTCAATGTAAACCTGATGTCTTTTTCTTCTCATGGTGAAAAACGCAAGCTAACTCTCCCCGTTATTAAAGACGCAATGTACATCGCACATACGCTCAACACCCCAAAGTCCAGATAATGTCATTTCTGTGCTCAACTTAACTAGGCCCTACCTAACCCAAGAGGAAATGCCTCCTGTCACTCCCTATGAAAAGTCAGAGCTTTGTACCTGGGTTAAGACATGCTCAGTGATCCGTTTTCATTTTTGAACCGCAGCATTTCTAATGCCCTAGGCTTATGCTAACTTAAGCTTCTTAATGATGTGTGTTTTGGGTAGAATCAAATGCCAGCCTTAGCACCAGCATCTTCAAATTCCTTAGATGCCTCAGTACAATTAAGAGAACTAAGTTGTCCCGAGGTAATTGCATGGATTAGCGTATAGTCCTGAAGAGCAGCAGCACCCTGGCCGGGCATGAACTACTGCTTTGCTACCGTGGGGAAGAGCAGTCAGCTAGGTCAGGGGAAATTCCAAAGCCTAGGCTTTCGCCTATGTAAACAGGCTTGGGTGACCAGCTAGTGTTTTGGTCACTGAGGATATCTAACACTCCCGAATTCTTCAGCTACAGCTGGAATGCCCTGGAAAGCCCAGCCCAGCCCAGGCCAGGCTCTAATCCGAAAGTGTTTTTCTGAGACAAGAGAGGAGATGGGCATCCTTATGAAGTCTCTTTTAGGGTTTATGTAGCAACCGTTTCTACATTTATCACTGTTTATTTTCTGGAGAAAAGTTTTGTGGTTTTTTATTTGTCTTTAGGGTGGGCAAAAAAAGAGAAATGCTCTTTTAATATTCTTACCATGTGTATGGTTAGCAAATTGGGGTAAAAGAAGTTACGAATATTGCTCTGATTGAAATATTTTCTAGAGTTTATTACTATGTAAGGATTCTATGCAGTAAAAATATGTTAAAATCCCCTACTTTTAAAGGTGGTCTAATGTGAAGGCAAAAACAGTTGTTAATACATAAAACAGATCATCAGCCTTCCAGAATACCTGTCTGAAAATTTACATCTTTGTGTTCAATTAAAATTTTCAAGACCCAATGGAAGAATATTTGTAGGCTGGTAGGCCAGATTTTGTAGCTTACATGGGTTGGCTGTTGGCTAGCTCCCTACTCATTGTGGGTCCCTTTGCTGATGAATATTATTAATAAAAAGCAGGGATAAATCTTAGAAAGATAAAGTTGAGTGAAAAAAGCAAGTCACAGAGATCTTCATACAATAAGAAATTATTTGTGTTAAGGTTTCCAATGAGAAAACCAAACAATATTATGCTTAGAGATACATATTTGTGAAGTAAACTAACATAAATAATGAAAATAGCAAGAAAATACATATATACTATCCCTCGCTCTGGAGTTGGGAGGTAAGGGGGCAGGGGCTGAGGGGGTACACAAGGGAATTTAGATGGTGTTGGTGAAGTTCTAGTTCTTATGTTGGGCAGCAGGTCCATGGATGTTCATTTTGTTAAGTCAAAATATCTGGGTGTAGGACCCAGTGCTGGTATTTAAAAAAAAAAAAAAATGAAAATTAAAAACTGCTCAGTGGTTCTAATGTACAGAGGTTTGAGAACCACTGAATTAAACTATTTGCACCTGACCTTTGTTGATCATCAAGTTCATTTCCTGGGAAGTAGATGCCAAACAGGCTAAAAGCTGAGTACAGCCTCGGTCCTGGCCCCCGAGGACAGGTTCTCTGCTTATAGAAGGTGTGCAGAGATGCTTACTAAGTGCATGCTTGCTCATTGTTTCTTCCCATCGTGTGTCTGAAAGTGAGGTCTTTATGGGAGGAGGGGGATGGGATAGGTCAGTGAGCCATGTCTTCAGGAACAATGCAGAGAATAGAAGGTTGATATCAGGAGGAAGCCAAAGGTAGGACTCTGAGACAGTGACCACAGAAGCTTTGTGAGAGTCATCTTGTCTCTTTCCTCATGGGGACTAGTAGCAAAATCCTGAAACGAAAACTGTCTGCGGACCTGTCTTCAGGCTAGTGAAAGCAGAGCTAGGGTGTTTATTTGGGGCTCAGCAGCAGAAGAAGAGAGTCAAGGCAGAGAGAGAGTTGGGGGCACTTTAGAAAGGTAATAAAAACAGACTGAGTCTGTGGGGCTTGTCTCTGGGTGGCCATAGAGGGGCTTACCAATGGATAGGTCATTAGTGGCCCACAGTGAGAGTGTCCAAGGGCTGACCGTGCTTCCTGATCTTGCCCCGTCACTCTCTGGCTCCTCCAAGGACTGTGCCCTGACCATGCTTGGTCGATCGGGGTATACTGGAAGGCTCTGTCATCCAACATTCTCCAGTGGGAATCGAGGGACAGCAGGACTCTTCCCCAAGTCACCCGAGCTCTCTCCATTCTCTTGCCCTTGGTGTCCAGCTGTCACTTGGTGAGCGGCCAACATGGAAATAATCCAAGGTCTCAGATTGTCAGATGTGGAGAAAAGGCATTTTGAAATATTGAGACATGTTTAAAGCCAAAAGTCATAATCGATTAACATATTCACCACAACAAACTCTTGCCGAGTGCCAGGGAAACATTAAAGGAAAGCAGTCTTGCCCTTTTCCGATTTCCTTATCTACCAGCTTCCCTGCATCGGTGTCTATCTATCCCTTGATGACCTGGCTCCTGCTTACCTCCTCCCTGGCCTCACTTCTTGCCACTAGCTCTGGGCACCCCGACTGCTTGTAAATTCCTGGAGATCCCTCTCTTCTGCCCTTTCTGTCTCCCTAGCCATCATTTCCTTGTTCGGTAAGGCTCATCTCCAACACAACATCCTCCGGAAGGCTGGCCCTGACCACCAAGCCAAGCTGGATGCCTGTCCTACGTCTTCCTTTGTAGTGTCCTGTACTTGATGGATCAGCCATCTGAAATCGCATGCCTCTCTGCCTTTGCCGGTAGGCTTTCTGACAAAAAGTTGCTTAAAAACCAGGGACTAACTCTCGTTTACTGTATTTATGGTGCCCAGCACTGTACCTGCATTGTGATATGTATTTAAGAATATTTGCCTTCGTGAATGATTAAATAAAGTTCCTTCTTGTGAGCAGCAGCTTGAAAATGAGGAGTACGACATGTATCTGTGTGTGCATGTACAGATTTGGCATTGGCTACAAAGGTGATGAGCACCTGCAGCCTGTAAGTCAAGGTCAACTCTGTCACCCGTGTTGAAAGTGTTGGAAGCACAACTCTCAAAACCTTGCTGGGAAAAGAAGAATTTAATGGTTCTCATCATCCTAGAGAAGGAAGACTGGAGGGTGAGCCTGGTCTCATCAATGGCTAAAACAAGAGATTCCAACACGGGATTCGCATGAGTTTCTCTCTCTCTCTCTCTCTCTCTCTCTCTCTCTCTCTCTCTCTCTCTCTCTCTCTCTCTCTCTCTCTTTCTCTCACCCCTTACGGATAAAACAGATGGGCTTTCTCCAAGTATCAAGAGAAACAGAATCAACACCAGAAACACTGAGCTCACATCCTCCCAACTTTGCCAGGAAAGTCATCTTTCTGTCTCGGTCCTAATTTTACCCTGGACAAGGTCTCTCTGCTGGCTTGGGCCACGTGTTGGATTCACTGTGCTGAGCCATTGACAGGCCTCTTGGTTTTTTAATATTTCACACATTCGCAGTCTGTCCCTGTTTTCTGGATTCTCTCCTTTTGGTACAATTCATTGATTCTCTAATTCGCTTTTCATTTCTTCTCTTATTTCCTATCCCAATGTCCTTTTTTTTCTGCTTTTGGGAAGATTTTTCCTCAACTTCATCTTTCATACCTTCTATGTAGTTCGTTAGTTATGCCACCTTCATTTTAATAACTAGGAAGCTCTTTCTTGTTCTCTAATTGTTACTTTTTTAAAACTCTCTCATTTTTATTAGAAATTTGCCTTTCATGTTCTCCAAGGATATTAGGTACTAGTGTGGTGTGTGTTTGTTTTTGATATGTTCTTCTGTTTCCTTCAAGTTGCTCTTATTTGGGATCTCTTTTATTTTAGAGGTTGTCCTCAGATGCCTGGATGTCCCTGGCTGCCTGTTCATATTTAGGCATAAAATACTGAAATACTGCTTATAAGTTCTGAGTGCTGGCGGACTTCACAACAGGGTAACCATAATGGTTAATTTTATGTTTCAATTTGGTTGAACACTATTCTGGGTGTTTCCTGAGGGTGTTTTTAAATAAGACTAACATCTAAATGGATGGACTGAGTAGAGCAGATTGCTCTCCCTACTGCGGGTGGGCCTCATCCAATCAGTTGAAGGCGTGACTAGAACAAAAAAGTCAACCCTCTCTCAAGTAAGAGGAGATTTCTCCCACCTGGCTGCTTTCAAGAAGGAATATTGTTTTTTTGTTTTGTTTTGTTTTGTTTTGTTTTTTCCTGCTGCCAGATTCTCACCGAAATATTACTTGCACCTTTAAAACGGTTTTAACCAACTCCCCAATAATCGGAGTCTACCCTGCAGCTCCATTCAACACCTCTGCTTTCAGCGTTGAGAAGCCTCAAATCTCTGAGCCTTTCTCGTGTTCTACAGGGTGAATTAGCTTGTTACCGATGAGCTGCCGCATGACACCTGCCACTCCCTGTGAGCACTTAGCCTTCGACTTCTCTTGTCTAAGTCAGTTACAACTAGTCCTTTCACAGCTCAGTTTCCAAAATCTTATGAGAATCACTTGCTGTTATTTTCTTTCATTTTTTTAGTTGTCCTTTTCAAAAAAAAATTCTTTACAGTTATTTTAGTGGGACTTTGGGAACAAACACTGATAAACTTATGTATTAATCTGCTGGGTTTAAGTAGAATTTCCAGGGTTATAGTCATGTGCAAAAGACTGCCCGCGGGCTACTAATGGGTGTGAGGTTTCTTTAGGGACGATGAAAATATTTTCATTTTAATTACTGTTAGAGTTACAGAAGTTGTGAACATACTAAAAACCATTGAATTTTATATTTCAAATAGGTGACTTGTATAGTATGTAAATTACATATTAATAAGGCTGTTATTAAAAAATAAAAAGATTGTCCATGCAGCTGACGTCCTTGACAATACAAAGATACAAATCTCTATTCACCAAGTTCAAACGTGGATCATGAATGAGTGGGTAAATTAATGAATTTGCAAGAAATTATATTTCAAAATCTTTTCTTCTAAAATCCATCATAACTCCCAAGAAAAACACAACGAAGCATTTTATACACTTTTGTGATTCTAATGCAAGACAAATATTTAGGTTTGAAAGTGTAAATCATAAACAATAAATCAAGTCAGGCGAGGCAATCCATCAATTAAAAAAATATAAACTTTAGGGTGTTTGAGTAGGTTCACTTTATCTGCTTATGTCTTAAACAGCTGTCAAAATAACATTTTGTGGTGGGCGCTTTTTCGAATAAACTTTATTCAGTGATACTTTCAGGTCTTTCTGTGCGTGCCAGCTGTTAGATTTGGGGGAAAGCATCCTGTAATTTGAGGATATGTCAAAACCAGAAGGCATGTCCAGTTCATATTTCTGCATCAATTAAATTGCTGCCAGGAAATAGAAGAGCTCCAGGAAAATTTCAGTCAGGTACCAGAAACAGGGATAGCTTTGTGTTTCAGGAACCGCTCTGCGGATACAATGAGGGGAAATGACCCACTAGAAGAATAACATCTGGAGTGTCCAGAAGCATTCCCCCAGACCTGGTCAGTGTAAACGTCAGGAGAGTGAAGATACCATCATTTTAAAATACGTTTCCGCTGGAATGCCAAATGAGGTTGGACTCCATGTTATTCTGTGTGGCATGAAGCATTTGCTCTCTCAAAGTCCTGGAAAGTGATATTTATTTTCTAGTTTATGTTTTTATGACTGGCCGAGACTGTGTTCTTACTTTGTGGGCCACAAACTCATCCCCCAAGAAAGAAAACAAAACCCCCCAAAGCCAACACTAAACACACCAGCTGGCCTTGGGTCCCAGTGGGAAGTAAAGTGAGATAGACTCACACGACCTGGCTTCCAGCTGGTAGCACATTTGCTACATGTGTGAACTAATGTGGTCGCAAGACCTCTGACCTTGAGCGTCCTCATTCATTACGTGGGGTTAATCGCCCCCGCCTGACTCACAGGATGAGGGTCAGGCACCTGAAGATAGCGTATGTGAACACGAAGGATTAGAAGTGTGAATGATCATTTTAAGTAGATAAGGATATGTAAGAGGGGGGAAGGAGGAGAAGAAAGAAATGGGACCTCTCTAACAAAGGAAAATTTCACCTTTAATTCTGAGAATTTTAAGATCAAAGGGATACTTGGATGCTAGCTACTAAGAAAACTGTCTTGATGCCTGGTTTCCATCTTAACTATCAATAGAGGCTGACTCTCCCATACTGTTTCAAACACACACTCAAAAACTGTTCCCCAAATGCTCACAGTTCACCAAAAAAGCACTTCCTAATCTTTAGAGATTATTCAATCATGGCCTCGACAAAGTAAGTCAACGTATAGAAATTACTGTGAAAAGTGATTTTATTGTCCCAGTTCTGTACTACCCAGGGTATTCCCCCAGGGGGCCCCTGAGGTGACCCCCATTTGCTGAGAGGTTAGGTACTTCGGCCATGTGAGAAAGGGTTGCTCGAGTCAACAGCTGGCAAGGAGGGCAGGCTGTGAGGTGAGGGGCTGCTTGGGCCTGGGAGACGTGGCTACCTGGTCCTCGGTGGAATTATTTAATTGATCAGACTGACCCCTTAGTAACATCTGCCAGGCAATAGGAGAAATAATGGCGTCCGCATAGTCTGTATCTGCTGCTGGAGGCAGGGGTGTGTATAAGCGGATCCGGCCCGAGCACACAGCAGACCAAGGGGAGCACCAGTGGCCCCTTCGTGTGAAGGACCCAAGCCCTCCTGCGAGACCCAGCCACCGAAGCCACAGTTCAGCTTGTAAGTAGGGGTGTGAGGGAGATCAGAAGAAGGTGACAAAATCAATACAGTAAAATAAGAATCATAGTTACAGAGTCCTAGCTCTAACTCGTCCACTCTCACAACCCAATTACCTTCTCTTTTGAGATTTTCTTTTCGGGGGGAGGGCGCAGGGGTTGGTCCTTTGACTCTCTTAGGAAGACTATTTGTAATAGTTAAGAAAAAGACTGCATGAATTCGAATCCCGTCTTCTTCATTTCTACGTGTTATCCAGACGATTTTGAGCAAGTCGCTTAACTTCTGCAAGCTTCGCTTTACTCATCGATAAACAGGAGTCTCAAGTAACAGTATCCATCTCAGAGGTGTGCGTGTGTGTGTGTGTGTGTGTGTGTGTGTGTGTGGACATTAAAGGAGGTAATAAATAACGCATAAGGTAACTATTCACTACTTATTAAAATTATTATTGTTTTTGGATTTACTAATTGGTTTTGTATTGAGAAGTTATTTTTTGAGAAAAAAGAATAGGGCATCTGTAGAGAGTTATGGTTTTCAAAGCTTCAAAAAAGTGCTGTATTAAAAGGGGGAAAAAATCAGTGTTAGCTTTGTAGAGAGCTCTGTACCTCGAACAATCAGCTTCTTATTCATTGTCAAGTTCAATAAAAGCACACAAAGTCCTAGAGACCTGATAATAATTAAGAATACTCACAGGCTTCTTCCTAAGGCTCCTTTTAATCATCGACTCAAAATTTGGGTGGTCTTTCAATTGGCTGGTTTTGTGATTTTACCTCATCTCTCACTCTCAATCCAGGATACAGTGGGGAAATTTCTAAACGGGAACATTTGCGGCGACAGTTGTCCTTTCATGTTCTGGTTTTAATAACGAGACACCATTATTCCAGAAAAACCGTTCGCAAACTGAATATTGTTTCAAAATCTGCTTATTTACATTTCTCATGGACCTTTCTGTGGCACACAGTGTTCAGTGGGAAACATCTGTCTCTGGGGTTTTCGTCACCGAGAGGCAGTTTACTCCAGGGCATGGCATGCCTGTGTGCACACAGATAACTCCCCAACAAGGCTTGGCCCATGCACGTGTGTCCACAGTGACATCCACAGCTGTATCCTTAGCTGAATGCTCGTGCTTCTGAGCAGAGGTCATGCAGAGGTGTGGTCCGAGTGGAAATGCCCCCGGAGGTTCCACAGAGAATGTCCGTTAGTGATCAGAGGCAAGCCTGTCACTAGGACAGAGACTTCGGTGATTCAGAGACGCGGTAACCCTGGGTGCTCTTTTCAAAACAACTTCTGGTCCTTCGAGGGGCATGTGCTTTGGGAAGTTCTAATTAATCAGACCATTAACTTCCCGTTGGCATCTCTCTTTTTCATGGAACTCCTGTGCAAGAAGTATCTCAAGAGTCTTTTCTGCTTTATTTGCATAGATCCAGCCTTCACATATTGAAATATCGATATGCCAGAAGGCAAACCTTTCCAAATACAGACCAATGATCGTTTGATATTTTTTATATTTATATGTGTTGTTAGCTTTTGATTGAATTGGATAATTAAAACTATCCAGTGTTATTGTCATAAAAAGAGGATGATAATTCCCACTCAACATTCTGAAGATTAAATCAGATCATGCATATAAAGGCTCTGATTCATTGTGATTTGGAAAATGAATTATTACTATTAGTATCCTATTGTTCACATGATAAAACACTGATTTCTGGTTTTTTGTTTGTTGGGGTTTTTTTGTTGTTGTTATTTTGTTGTTGTTGTTATTTTGGTTTTTTGTTGTTGTTGTTGTTAATACAGAGAGTATTAACATAGCACATACAGAATTAAAGCTAAGCAAACACATAAGCTAAAAGGAGCTTGTAAATAGACAAACCAGTTTAGTCCAGTTATCCCGAGACACGTATTTGGTGTTCATGAGAGACTGGGCTAGAGAGAAAGGGACATGGTAGGGAAAGTCCACAGCCTGCAGGTGGGTCCCCGAAAGCGTTTCTTCCCAGATCTCTTGCTTGAAGAGCAGTTAGACTGACAATAAAGCACAGACGCCGAACCCTCACACCTAGGAATAAGATGCTGCAAGGTCGGATCCCAAAAAGGGAAACGTGTTTTGATGATCCAGCAAGAAGTTCTTGTTAGCGCAAGAACACACGACTGCCATCTGTCATGGGAGGCTGTAACCGCATCACCGACTCCTACGCAGCAAGCAGAGCCGTAACCACTGTTTACTAGGCAGCAGAGATCACAAGAGCAAGCATGTGCTCTTAGCCCCAGGACTGGCACCACCTTGCAAGGTAAGTAATTCACAGGTGTGTCTGAGTCTATGATAGGCGAGTGAGTTCAGGACAGCTACACAGAGACCTCCCCCAACTCAGAGAAGGAGGTCAGCCCCAGGAAGAAGCTCTCACACCGGTGAAGGGAAGCTAGCTGCCGTGTACAGCAACCTGTCTCTTGGACACCAAACTTAATCGCCTGCCTGTACACTAGACTGCAAGCAATGTCTACAAATCCAAAAGGGAAGGACAACAGGAAACAATATTGAGAGCAAAAGCTTATTGTTGTTGCCTGATCTAAAAAAGCAGTAAAACATACATTCCATTCAGAGGTGCAGGCCAGGGGTCTATAGATGTTTGGGGCTTTGGAGTCTTTCAACAGGCCACCTACCCTACTCTTCATCACTTACCACAACAACAATGCATACACGTGTATTGCGTATATATGCATGTGGTGCTGTGTGGCTGATAAAGCATTCCGACACACATGATTTCATTATAATCCTCTCAGCAACCTCATGCACAAGGCTATCCTTGTCCTTTAGAATGGAGGTCATTGAGCCTCAGAAAAAAATTAATTGGTTCACCCCAGAACCCACATGAAATTGATTGTGGGTCAGGGATTTGAACCTGTGGCTCCTGACACAGTGTGAGTGTGTGTGTGTGTGTGTGTGTGTGTGTGTGTGTGTTGCACATTTGGTAGAGTCTCAGATTCTTAATTTCCAAATGTTGTCCCACAGAGGTATTGCGGCTGTCTGGAGTGGGACAATGTGCATTTTACCTGTGGCTCTGGGCTGAGGCTGTGTTAGAGAGCAGGTAGCAAAGAGAATCAGTCCAAACAAGCCAAGTGGTCATCAATCCAGAACTCACGCTGCCAAACCTAAGGAAGTGTTTTCTGAAAGTGGGATCTCAGCCAAACCAGCAATTTCCCAAGAGCCAATGTGATCACAGGCAACTGAGCTCACTGAGAGAACAGGCTTCTTCCTCTCTTGCAACATGGTTTGAGTAGTATTATTTGAAGTTCTCTTTGAACTTCTTAATAGATTGAATCGAATTATCTAAACTTTGCCTGAAGGTCTTGTCTTCAACTCTGGTTATGCATTTCCTTAGAATAAAGTCTTTTAAGGATGGAATCTTGACCAAAATTTTTAAATGGAAGCTTTTGTTCCTATTTTGTAAACTCTGAAATTCTCATAATCTGTTTTACTAGTTAACAGAAATCTGTGATGTGGAAACTATCTTAACAATTTAAGGGATGTGTGGATATTTCCTTGGGTGGCCACAGTTTCTCTACCATAAACATTAATAAACATGTAAGTTCCATGGGGGCAAAGATTCTTGTCTCGTATATCACTCAGCTATCCTCAAAACCTGGCACATGTTGGAAGCTGAATGAATGAATGAATGAATGGTGTTGATATGGTGGCATTTTACATTGCCTTTTGGAAGAAAAAGTTGCTTGTTTGGAAGGCAAGCTAGAAGTTAATTCCTTCATGATAAAGTATCATGATTATCTTAGTAAAACAACATCAAGTATCTCCCTCTTTCCCTGATACGATAGGGAAGTTTTTGAAGCCTTCATGTTATTGGAAATTGCATTTCCAATAACATGAAGGCTTCAAAATTACCACATGGTTATGTATAAAACAGATAAAATATGTGAAGTATGAAAGGCACTAATTATGTATGCCATGGTTCCAGTAAAAGCCAAGGATGCCACATCATGGTCCAACACAGGGGACTGTGGTCTCACATCCTATGTCTTTTCTGTAGAAGGAAAACCTATTTATATCATCTGAGTCCAGAACCTAACTCCATTTTAATTCTAAACACAAAGTATTTTGCTCCATTTTAATATATACAGAATCCTTTAGGAAAGAAATATCATGTACTTGAAGGAAGATAGAGACTCGTTTTGTTTAGAAATTTACAAAAAGTAATTGACAGTTGAAAATAACCATCAACAAATGCTTACAGTATTGGAGGCAACCATAAGAGAGCGCCTATGTCAGTCCGTTTTTGTATCTGTTATATTCACAGTGATCCTAGATTAACATTCAAATTTATGTATTTAGATTTTCACTTCGTATATAGAAAGTATTAATGGCCACAGGAATTATTCTCCTGCCACGCATGTATCAACTGAAAACTGAACAAAACATATGAAACAACTGTTTTCAGACATTGGGCAGCTGCCAGCGCCAGCCAGACTATGATCCCTGAAAGGAGAAACCGAATGAGGTGACCGCCTCAGTTGCCCCAGCTTGCTGCCTGCAGGCAGTTGTCGAGCCACAGCACAGAGCCCAGCTGTCTCACCAAGTTAGGGAGACAGAAGTCAGAGTTAAGGAGACAAGGGTGGCCAGAATTTGTGAGGCAAGGGGGCAATTGCACAGAGAGAGACAGAAAGAGAGAGAGAGAGAGAGAGAGAGAGAAAGAGAGAGAGAGAGAGAAAGAGAGAGCTCCTGAGACTGCCAAAGGGTTTTCTCAAATCTTTAACTAAATACTGACGCTAAATATGAATACTGATAGAAAAAAATTACTAGATGGAATTACTAGCAGGTTACATACTGCAGAAAAAAGATCAGTAAACTTGAAGCAATAAAATCTCTCCAGAATGAAGCATTAAGAGAAGAACTGTAAAAACAAACGAACGACGACAATGACAAAAACCAACATCAGTTACATACAGATAAACATCAAATAGTCTAATACTGGAGTACCAGACAGAATGGGCAGGAGGAACAGGAAAACATTTAAAGAAATAATGGCTGAAAATGTCAAAGTTTGATGAAAGTTATAAATTCTCAGATTCAACATTCTCAAGGAACTCAAATAAGAATAAACATAAATCAACCAAACTAAAAAAAAAAAAAAAAGAAAAAAAAATTGTAAAATCAGTGACAAAGAGAAAATCTTAAAAGCTCTGGGGCAAGAGAGGGGACATCGAAGGGCAAAGAGAGAAATGACAACAGACGTCTCACCAGAAACTTCGTAGACCACAAGGCACTGAGGCAACATCTTTCAAGTACTGTACCGAAGAGAAGCTTCCTACCCAGAATTCCATACCCAGAAAAAATAGCTTCTGAAAATAAAAGCAAAATAAAGACTTATCCAGGCACACAGAATCTTTTTTTTTTTTTTTTTTTTTTTGCCTTATAGCTCTTTCATCAAATGAAAGCTCACATAGAAGTCTAATAAATCCAAATAGATATAGGTAAAACCACTCCATTGGAGGAGGTACTATGGGGGGGGCCCAGAGCCCCTACAGCTGTGCCCACTGCCCCCATAGTAATTAGTGGTCCCTAAAGGTATCCACAGTCACACCGAGGCTTCCGAGAGTACAATTTTAAAACTGCTGACGTACTCAACCTCTCAATTTACAGATAAGAAACTGAGAACTAAAGACCTGTCCCAGGTCCCACAGCTGGTGGGTGGGGAACCCACCTAAAACGGAGTCTATGCTGATTGAGGTTCATGAGGTCACAGATTTAGGCTCAAAAAGATTTGAACTTCAAACCTGGCCAAAAGGAACTCAGAATTTTTTTTTAATTGGAAATATATTTTTACGTTGTATGTCATGAGTGGATACTTACACTCATTCATATGTTTTTGTCATATTCATTAAATGTGAGAAGAACTAATAAAAATGTATTGAGCAAAGAGGAGTTTAGGAACTGTTAGAAAAACTAAGCTAGAATTTCGTCTCGATACATGACTTATTGATGATTAAATATATTATTTCGGGTTGCTTTCAGGGAAAACTTACCAGATTCGTGGAATATAAGGATAATTGAACATGTTTCCTGTTTGGAAGTAGATGACCTTGCGCCAAAATGTAAAAGCAATTAAAAAAATTTTTTTTATTGTATGCTGTGATTACAAATTTACTTTAAAATTTTGTACATGTGCTGAGACTTGCTCCATGAATTAAAGCTTTAGTAAAACTTACATTATACAAGCACATGAACAAGAATTGCAATTATGTGCAATTGACTTCACCAATATAACTGACGTGCGTGGCCTTACTATATAATTTAAAAATCTGTACACAATTAGTTTCGTGTGATCTTTTTGATCTCTTTTTACAAGGCTCTACTTCTCTAAGTTAGCTGAAGTCCATAAGCCTATTCCTAAGGGCATTCCATAGATTAGTACACATATCTGAAACCCTTAATAAAATATCCACCCCTTTGATTTTCTGGCTCTTGGCTCGGCTGATTAGGCAAGCTCAGGTTAAGAGAGCCACATTCGTTCTTTACATAAAGAGAAATTATATTCTTCTTCATAATTACCCACATTCTCATTATAATCCTCAACCACCCCTCTTACTCAAAGCATTGATTAAATATTTCTTTGTATGTTTCATAAAGGCTTCATAAATGTCTATTTACTGTTCTCTAGAAAATAATAACTTAAATGAAATATATATTATCTAACTGAACTTTTCAATATTATCCAGATCTTTAAAATCTCTAACTTATATGCAGATTCTTGGCATTTTAAATAGTGTTTGTGGGAAACCAAAAGCTTTTCAATCACGTGTATATCCTGGGAAAGAGATTTCCTATCTTCTGGCCAAAAGTTGACTTCCTAACAACACAATTGCTCTCTCTTATTTGAGTGCAAGGTTTTACACAATTAATCTTTTATCCCTTGAGTTCAGTCATAGATTCTTGATTATCAGGAACAGAGATTTGCTCAGGTCACCTTAAGGAAAATGGGGACATTTAAAGACATGTGAGTGCCAGAGTTTGAAAGCCGTGACGATATTAGGCAGGTCTTGAGACAACCTTCCTCTCCACCTCTCAGAGCCCATTGCCTTGACCTATGTATCTGCTCTATTTTCTATGAATCTATTCTGCATCCCCTGGAAACAGCTTTAGAGAACACTAGCCTGGTTGCCTTAGCTAATTGCTATGATCCTAAAAGCAAAGTCCTTCATATCTGGCCATGGGTTGGGTGCTCAATGCTGGTTCCAAAAGAAGTGACCCCTGTACAGCAAGAGTCTGATATCGCTTCACTGAGCAGGGGGCTGTGGTCAGGGTGGTTTCTATTATAAACAACAACAATAACAACAACAACAACAAAAACCTCATGGCGGCAAGCACTGTAATTAACCTGCCCAATACATGTTTAATCAGAAAGCGCGCACACACGTCTCAGCGTTGGTTAGTGAAGAATGGATTTCGCAGAAGCCCGATGCTTCCTCCTTGTTGCACATCAGACTGGTAATTCCTAAGCTTTGGAACTCTACAAAGGAAAGGTTTGGCAAAACTCAGCCTTGAGGTTCTTTGAACGAGATATCCAGAGCCTCCTTTCTTAGTTCAGTTACCCACTCGTGTTTTGAATAATTGACCTGGAACTTTGTTCTGAATATTCTAGTCATCTCAAATTCCATTGGTTTATCTGTGTAGTTGGAAATAATTGCACTTATGTGCACTTAATAAATAGATCATACTGCTTAATAGCCTCTCCTATATTCAGAAATTGAAAAGATAAATCACCTCGCTTTTTGCTTTGGGAACTAGATTATATAAACTTCAAGTCTTGATTACCACCTTTTGGAATAATAATAATTTTTTAAAGTTGACCATTTGAATATATAATAATTACCAAGATTTCAGAAAGTTGAAAAACAAAACATAGTTAACATTTCTAATTATTTTCCCCCAGGTCTTTTCAGATCCCTCACTAAGTGGGGTGGTAGACCTCTTCAGGAATAAAGATGCTGTCCAAAAGTCTCCAGAGCATGCTTAGTCAAAATGAACGTTGGAAAAAAAATGACCTTGCGTGCTCATTAATAGTAGCTGGAGAGCAGTGCTTCCTTCTCATTCTATCACCAACATTTCCCTTAAAATGCACAGTTAAATATGTAGTATTTCTCAGTCGCAAGAAAACGAACACTGACGTGAAATAAAGGGAGAGCTAAAAATGGACCCAGCACTGTGGGGTCAACGAAACCTCGTTATTCTGCTCCGATGACAGCAACGTTGTGCTTGAAGTCTGCGCATCTGCCGTCATCTAATATGCACACATATTTACTCTGAGGAAATGGGAAAGCAAAGCTCGGCCCAAGGGCAGTCGTGTCAACAGCACCGCTCTTACTCTCAGCAGGAAGCGTTTGCCCACCTGTCTTTCTTGGAAATGTTTCAACTGGTTGTTTTCTCAGGTTCACGTACATTTACATTAGGCCCTGGAAACACCTACTCTGTGTCAACTCTGCTGGACAAGAGAGAGAGAAATGAGAGAGGAAATAGAGGGGAGAGAGAGAGATTGAGAGAGAGAGAGAGAGAGAGAGAGAGAGAGAGAGAGAGAAACATTATGTACAAGGTTCTGTTTTCTAAATGCTTATTCGATGTATGTCAGACACAAATATGTAAACTGATAAAATAATATAACACATAGTACAGAAAGTGCACATACATTAAAAAGAAGGAGAAAAGGAATCCTAATGCAGCCTGGGGAGGAGTAAGAAAAGGACGTAGGGAGGACTTCCGGGAAGCAGTTGAGTGTTAAAAGAAGAATAGGAGTCAGGTAGAGGGAAATTCATTCTCTGCAGGAAACATGGTGATGAAAAGGAGATGATGAACGTTTCTAAAGTCCTTAACGTCTTCTATATGGGGCACTGGGGATACTATAAGAAGTTTAATAATAAAGAATAAATTAAGCAAAGATTGAGAAAAGACTAGTGAGATAAGCAAGAGTAAAAGCATACAAAGCCTTGTAGGTCACTGTGTTTGGAAAAGGTTGCCGTGTTAGAAAAAGCTGCTCAATACAATGTAATGAAAGCTAATTATTGCAGACTCGAGAGATTATCCAGGAGACATCCTGCCACTTTAATACTCGGGCAGGATATTAAATGTATTTTCATATTGAAAACCTTTTACTAATTCTCATCTCAGTGACACTGTTGTCTACCCTTTCATTTCCAAATTCTAGCTGCTCGGGCCAAATGGCAATTTTTTAAGGGTGCAGAAAAAAAGGGAGTACGAACTATAAAAAATAATTATAATTTTTTTTAAAAAAAAGCACGAATAATCAAGAGTCTGTTTCAATGCTACTCTTTGGGCTGCAAAGATCACAGCAGATTTAGGAAGCTGCACTGAAGAGAAATTATATTTGTCTTACTTAACAATCCCCTCAAGTGTGAGAGGCCGAGGGTGTTGCCATTGTGCTTATGCATCGCTCAGATGCTTCTCTGGTCCAAGAAGTAAAATGAGGTTCAGGGTCACCCAAGGGCCTCAAGAAGGAGCGATCGGCCCTTGTCGCCAGTGTGCCCGGCGCCCCTGTGAGTAACTGGCGCCTTCCTTCCTCCCCCAGTTCTCGCTCCAGCTCAGACGAAGGCAAATGCAACGGACAAACTGATCTGACCCCCTTCGCCCGTGAGAACGTCGCTTCTGTTCCCTGTCCCGCACAAAGGAGGAACTGGGCTCGCTGACTTCCACTTTTACAAAGGTCAGAGTCTTACAACTAGGGTGACTAGATGTCTCGTTTTACCAGGCGCGGTCCCATTTTGTGCTTGTGCCAACAGTGGCTTTTTTTACCCTCAAAAGTATCTCCGTTGGGATAAGAGATTATGTGGTCACCCTACTTCCAACCAGTTTCAGAAGAAGTTCAGCATCTGCCCCTGAGCCTCTCTCTCCCTCCTCATTCATCCCACACAGCAGCTGACATGTCGGAATTCCAGCAAATTCCTGTGAAACATAAGAATTTGAGCCATGCTTTAGAGATTATGATTAAGGGTTTGATCTATAATTTATATATGCCAGGACCCTTCAGATAAACTGGAGAATTACATTGAATAAACATAAATCCTAGTTGTCCTGCCCTGAAAAATACATAGATAATTTTTAAAAACGTAAGGAAAGCCCATCTCCCACCGCAAGCAAAGATGGTCGAGAACTCAGAAAACCTAGGGAGAAGAGTTTAATGGAAGCAGAAGAGGGAGGAGGCCATGAGAAGCTCCATTTCTGCAGACAGGGCCTTGGTCACGGTGTTGATCTTCCGGTCTGGCGTTCGCCGCTGAGCTGAGTGGGCAGCTTTGCCCTAACAACATTTTCCTCACCCTGCCTCACCATTTTAAACAGCACATTCAGCAGTTGCTGGTTCTTTGGCTCTCTCTCCCTCCCTAACTTCAAGTCTCTTACAGAAGAGTCTGAACTGTCATTTCATTTGTTTTATTTTTTAAAAAACAACTTGGTTGAGGCATAATTGACATGAAACAAACTGCACATACGTCAAATGTACAACAAAGTTAGTTTTGAGGTATGTTTGCTCCTGCGAAACCATCACCACAATCAAAATAATGAAAGTATCCATCACCCCTCCAAAAAATTTTCTTCTGCGCATCAGTAAATCCTCCCTCAGCCCTTACCACTCCCTGACTCCCATTCCCAGGCATCTTTCATTTGGCTTAAAAAGAAAACAAACAAACAAAAAATCTTTAAAAAAGTGATTCTTTTCAAATACTTTTTTAATTGCTTAATTTAAACCTTCTGACACTTTAAAATTTCTTCCTAATCCATGTGAAACATACACAATAATCTGCTTAGTTGTCTGGCATGCTTTGCACATTAAAAATAAATAAATAAAATGCCAGAAAATCCCAAGAGAGCAAAGAACATATTTGGCTTGTTTAACAGTGTAAGGGAAAGAAGAATTTGCTTTAGCTTAAAGCCATTAAAAGCATTCTTTCCTATGGAAAAGGGAATGCCAGGAACAGCTAGACAATGAAGTGGTCCAAGTTTTTATTCAAAAGTGGGAGATGGCATTGCTAAAGGAAATGCCCGCTCAGATAATAGAAACAAAACTGTATTTCACCTGAGAGGAATGCTTTCTGTTTCTATGGAGGTGTCAATTATTGAGCAACTTCTCCATCAACACTTTACCTAAGAAACTAACGGCAAACTTGACTTTGAAAAGAATTCTCAAAGGTCAGTCTTGGTTTTGATTGCATTTGCTTTGGAGGGAAACGTCCCTTTTCTTTTAACGATGGAAAACTTTGGGGAAAACACAAGGTTCTGAATGTATAGAGACTCTTTCTTCCATTAACTAACACCTGAGTCTACTAATCATTTCGCTTTGGCTTCTTGTTGATCTAATGAGAGACTTGAACTAGAAGAATCTTCAAAGTCCCTTCAAGTTCTAAATTTCATAGTGTGTAACCTTTTCAGGAACATCTTTGTCCAACAAAGGGCTCAACTGGTTCAGACGTACAACTTCTCTGTTGTAGCTGTTGTAATAGCTATTGTTGTGTAGCTATAGTATAACTCTGATTTCAGGAGAAAATATGCCTGTTAAAAATTTAAAATATCCACAGAAGGAATGGAGAACTAAGTCACAGAACTGGTTTTGTGAGAAAACACTTAGCCCAGGGCAGCCCACAACATGGAATCTTCTGGCAATCATCACTGTGCCAAAGAGAACTTTCCAAGGTCCCTATAACTGCATCATCGGCTCCTAGTTCAGTGTTTCTCAGCCTTTTTTCTTGCCATAGCACAACAGAAAGTTATATTTTTACTGTATGCTGGGGTAAATAAGGATGCTTATGGTCAGAGGTGACATGTCCAAGAGGCTTGGCCACCCCATTCCTTACCGTTGAAGAATGCCACCTCACACATTTCTGTTACCTAGTCGTGGCCTATCACGAAGCCACAGCACGTTGGTTGGGAAGCTCTGCCCTAAGAGGTTGAGTCTACTTGGTTGAACATAGGTCATATTCCCTAGCCACAAAGGAGGCTGGGAAACTAGGCATCAATTTTAACATTTACTTTTATAGTAAGGGTAGGTTTCCATAAATTGGGGAATTCCCCTAAATGGATATAGGGGGGAGAAGGGTGGAAAGAATTGCCAAAAACCTATTCTTGTACACATACTTATTCCAATGGGCCTTGCCAAGACCAATTGTGCCACATGACAGAAGGAACTCTTTGGAGGCCTAGAGACACAATTTCAAGAGGGCCTGATGCCTCGTGACCATAAGATCTGTTTGCCTCCCTGGGGCTATTCAAAATAGCACAACTAGATTCCGTGGGCCCATTCTCTCAAGGTTATAATTCCATGCTGCCTATCATAAGCAGACTGGCACATGGACCCAGGTTCTTGAGTCCTTTCTTTAGAGCAGCGGTCTCCAACCTTTTGGCACCAGGGACAGGTGCTCCTACGAGAATCTAATGCCTGATCTCAGGTGGAGCTGAGGCGGTGATGCTGGTATTGGGGACCGGCTGCAGATACAGATCAAGCTTCACTCACTCACCGGCCGCTCACCTCCTACTGTGCGGCCCGGTTCCTAACAGGCTATAGACCAGCACTGGTCCATGGCCTAGTGGTTGGGGACCCCTGTTTTAGAAGGTCCTGTTCTGGCCATTCTCCAGCCACACCACCCCTGTTTAGATGAGGCAACCAGGGGACTACTCTAAACCTCACCTAATGTCTCCGCTTTGAGAACATACCACTCAACCCTTCTAGACTATGCCCTGGGCATACAGGACCCAGAATTCCCTGCCAGAATGGCCCTGAGCACATTTCCAGGGCTGATGCAGGCCTTTTCCTAAGGAAACGAGCATTGCCTTGTTGAGGCGCACACTTTCAGGACCGAAGGATGGCAGATGGTTGACGGTTTGTGAGGAGAGACAAGTGGGCTGGAGGGTCTGCACTCACTTGTGGAGTCCTTGCAGTGACAGACAGAGCCAGGGTGAGGAGGCTGGGGCTGGGCCACAGGGGGAGGGCTTCTGTCTGTGCTCATGTCCCAGATCTCGCATCTTCTACATCTACTCAAACGCTAAGGCTTCCAGGCCATCATCTGCTCTCAAAGCGAGATTATGTTCCTCGTGTGGCCTCTCTGAGCTTCCTCTGCACAGAACTTAGAATCCATTAGCCCCGTTCAGAACTGAAAAGCCATAGAGAGACCAAGCTACCCCATGTCTTAGCAACCTAGGGGAGGGTTGTAGCTTTCTGATGGCCATAAAACCAGCTACATGTCCTGGCAGGCGAGGGCGCACTGCTCTGAGACAGCCATTGACAATATTGAAGCACACCTCAAAAATCGACAAAAAGGGAAGGGCACACACCAGGACCAAAGGCAGACCAGGATGATGCAAGGGCCAGCCGTGCTGCTCCTGCCTGCGATCCTACAGCCACAGACGAGCCCCTTCTTATCCCACACCGACGACGACGCTGTTCCCTTCTGAGACCAGCCATGCTGGCACCAGCCCCTGTCACTCTGCTTCCTAGGGGGACTGTCAGATTCCACAGTCTGACGGTCCACAGCAAATCAGATGGAAGGCTTCGGGGCTGCACGGCTTCATCATTCATTCCTGTCCATCATTCATTCCAGTCCCTGAAGGGGTAGTGCCACATCTCCGTCACTCCAGCCGTGGGTGACGGGATCAGGGACGGGCACCTGGTCCCCCAGCCAGCCAATCCATTGGTTTCCCAGCACCCAAGCAAGTTCTCCCTTGGAGAAACCTGAACTAATAGATAGCCCCAGCCAGCGATGGTCTGATTTATCACAGTGCTGGCAGCCAGGCTGGCCTATACGCAAGACGAAAAAGCAGAGAAAGTCTCCTGAAGGGGAGAATGCCTCTGATACACAGAGAGGAACAGAAGCAAGAAACATGTGTCCCCGGAGAAACGGAGGGAGAAGTTTCAGGTTCCAAATGGCTTTTCAAGCTTTAGTCTGGTTGAAATAACTACAGTTTCATTCAAATTAAAATTTCCTCCCTGTGCTTGGAATAAATGGGATTTCGATTAGCTTACACGCACACATAAAGACTATAACAACAACAAAAAAGCATCTGATTTCTCTTGAGCACACTTTCGTGTGCCTAGCTTGAAGTCAAGAGAAATTTAGCAAAAAAAACCCAAAAGTTACTTTTCTAGATACCATTCATAAACATTGGCACACCCAATGTCTGTCATTCAGGTTCCACGACCATGTGGAATGCACGCACCACCTCCCTCTGAGGACCTTTGGCCCCAGGTCCCTTGTTCATAGATGGCTGGGTCCCCTGCCTTCCAAAGCTCACTTCCCTGAAGCCTCACCTATACTTCTACACTGTCCAGTGGTATTTATGAGAGTGCAGAGCATTCTTCTTAGCGCTACGTGTGAAACCTTTTTAAAGATTTTTTTCCCAAGGTTTTGAAAAGCAATTAACCAGGATCATGGTATAATAACACATAACGTTCTTCCTTTAAAAAAACTTTTTAAGTGCATTTGTAGAGTTAAGAAGCTATTGTACCTTTATGATCTAACGAAACAATTCTAAAGGAAAAAAAAAAAAAAGGCCTGCCCTCTTGCCCATACGAGACTGCCCAGAAAAAGAATGGAGTCCAATCTCACTGTGGCTCCTTTGGGCCCAGCGACATCACACACCAGCGACCAGGCACCATGGCATCGGCCCCTTCTTTGAGAACTGCCCATAACAACCATCCCTTGTGCCATACCCTGTCCTGCTCTCGATTCTCAAACTTCTAACCTGTGGATATACGTCCTGTTCTGCAGTTAGCCTCAACGCTGAGCACTGTCTTTCCGAGCACATCCTTGCCTTCTCAATATCTATAATTGGGGTTCATACCAGCTACTCTCCTCTGAACACCCTTTGCAGACCCCCATCTCAATAGTGATCCTTTCCTAGCCCTCCATGAAGGAAGCATATTCCTGCAATTTGACCCAGACCAGCAAGCAGGTACCAACCACCAGGCGTCAGTCAACTCCATAAGCACGAGACTGGAAATCATTTGGCCAGCGTAATAAATTCATCCCTCCAAAATTGCAGAAAAACAAAGGTCTGTGAGTTCCAGCTGTACTGAACACATCTCACACCAAACTTAAAAATCCCATCAGACACATAGTTTACACCGATTCACCTTTTAAACATAAACTGTCACAATGGAGTTCACAGATGCAACAGCCCAGGGAAAATGTCATTATCTGCAGTTGAAGGTCTTAATCTGACTGGGCAGTGAGTGAAATTATCCACAAAGAGCAATTCTCCAGGGAGGCTTCTGCTGACATGAGCAAAGCATCCAAAAAGATTATTTTCCCCCTGGTATAGAAGCTAAACATAAAAAGTTCAATCGTTAATGAAGGGCATATCTCTCCTTAGCCCTACAAAAAGTAATTGAAGCTTTATACAGTGAAACAAACTGCCTCCCAGAACTATTATTTCTCTTTTTTGCTTTTCAACTTAGGTCTTCAGAAAGCTGTCAGTCAATCTTATCTGAGAACTCAAATTTTACTGTAACACAATGAGCACCTGACAGCCACAGAGGCTTTTGCCAAATGAACAAAAGCGAAGCTTTGCGATGTTATCCAGACACAGGCACCTCCGTCTTTGTTCACGCCATGAACCCTGCCTGGTGGCTCCCCTCCTCCTCTCTTCCCACTGAAACCTCAACTCTTCTTCAAGGCCCAGCTCGGATTCCACCCCATTCCACAGGAATCTTTCTCACAGCTCTGAATTCTGACCTACTCCCCATGTTACTAATTTGGTTTCTATTATGCATTGTGTTATGCTCCTGATTTCCTATGAAGTCAACTTTCTCATTCCGTTGAACCCTCCTGGAACTCTGATCTCTCTGTGTCTAACTCTCTTAGCTCAGTGACGTGTACCTAATTAGTGCTCAGTGAATTCGTTTTGATGGATGGAATTAGAATATTAATAAATGAGTGTTTTTATGAAGTGTAGGGTAGTTTCTAAATATCACAGAGTTTTTATGTGGATTTATTGTAATATATAAGGACAAATGTTTATGCTGATAAACTGCAAAGCAATACAAGAGCCTTAAGTATTAAAGAAGGATTCAATTCACACTAAATATATATTATATACGTACATACATATATGGCTGAAATGGGTACATAGCCTTGAGAAAGATTTTGAGAAAGAAGATTTGAAATACATTGGGTTTGTTTGACTCCTACTCTTGGATTTGGGGTGTCCTCATAAAATGGCTGTCAGCTGGGACATCCCCATCCTGGGCCTGGCTGAACTGGGGCAGTCTGCACAAGCGTAGATGCAAGGAAAACAAACCGTGGCCCAGAAAAATCCGGGGTCTGAACACCAAGTTCAAGACATGAGCATAACAGAAATGGAAAACTAAAAGGAAGAAAGAGTGCAATGTATGGAATAATTAAAGGAAACTATTTCAATATTAAAGTTGTAAACGGCTAGAAAATTTTGCAAAACCTCTTTTACATGGTTCCTGGGGCATGATTTATGGATAAAAATGGAGGCTTAAAGGTTGGGTAGTGATTCTCATGAATTAACACTCAGGGAAATAGAAAACCCTTTTCTGTAGATACTTGCATTCCCTCAATCTAGAGATATATTCCACTATTAATGTATTTCTCTGCAGTCAGAACACTCTTATTTTTTCTTGGTGTATCTCCAGAGTACAGCATAGTGCCTGGAACCTACTAGGTTATAGGTAATAATATATTTAACTCTAAACTCAAAACTTAGCTGCCTTGCTCACTGTTACATGCTTAGTACCTAAAACAGCACTAGACACACAACAGTCTTAGTAAATATTTGTCAAATGAACGAACAGGAATGGACGAATGGTGAATGCATGCTTGCCAGTGTGCCAGACCCTCTCTAGATGTTGGGGAACGTGAGCTTTCCCTCCAGGATCAAAGAAATAAACGTATTGTCATATGTTTTATTCGTTGTCAAGATCCATGGGAGGGATAGGACATATCACTAAAGAGAGGTGAATGCGAAATAATCATTGAGTCATCTGAGACCAAATGCCCCCAGATGATCTAGATCTAGTACTGTAAACAATTAGATAAAAGACTATCTAGTCAGTGATCCATGGCAGACATTAACATTCCTACTTAACATACAGGGCAATCAAATTTTAGTCATAAAAAGCTTGATTCATTGTCGTAGCTCACCCACCCCCAATATTTGCGAGAACCAAACACCTCTCGCAATAACAAACACATGCCATAAGCAACAGATTGACAACCACTCCCCTGCCACACACAAACACACCCAGCCCAACCATAGAAAGCACATGTACCTCTCCTTATATCTGTACCGTTGGTGAAAGTTAATTGCCCGATTCGGTTTCCATATTGACCTAGGCAATAGCTTCTAACTTCATCTTCTAGAGGTTCAATCTTCATGCGTGCACACACATAAACACACCCCCCATGTGGTTCTTAAAAGCAATAATTTAATACTTCCCTAAAAAACTACAGTTTAAAGACTATAAAATTAGATAATACCAATTAATTATTCATTTATCAATTTCTTCACTTATTCTTTCTTCATTCATTAAACAATGATTGAGTCCCTACTCCTGACAAGTATCTTTCTAGGTAGTGCAGACATTCAGGGATAAAGACAAAACATATTCATTACCTTCAAATAGACGACAGTCGATTAGGGGAAAAGTAACAGTCAAAAATCACTGGCCGGTGGTGTCCACGCTTAAATAGAGATGTCAGAAATTGTCATCACACCAAGGACAGGAACACACTGTACTGAGTGTCTGCTTTGTGTGAGGTGCTTCTCAGAGGGTATCTCATTAATTCTTATAACAGTCTTATGAAATAGGGGTGATTATACAGTTTTCAAGTTTCAAAAAGGAAACTCGAGGAGTTTAAGTATTTGTTCCAAGTCACACAGACAGCAAGTAGCAGAACCAGGATTCTACTCAAGTTTTGACTTACAAATTCGTTACCTGGAATATGTGAGCATGGTGTCACCAAGGAGACGAAACTCTAACTAAATATTGAAAGGTTAAAGGTCATTTACCAAGCAGAACTAGTGACTGGGTAAGAGGACACCCCGGGAAGTAGAAACACCCTATTTCTAGGCTCCTCAGGGGAAGAATATTTAAAGAACAGCAAACAGTATAGCTGAAACAAGGGGAAGATAAAAGTCTACGTGTCATCTTCATTTCATTTCGGAAGTTATTATTTTGGACCAAAATACCATCTCCTCCTCCAGGTCCAATCTGAGTTTGTAAACCTGCGTCTCCTGCCAGCCAAAGGAATGCTGTCACTCTCCCTTTGCTGTCAGCTGAGATGTTTATTTTTCGTCACTGCCTCTAACTCTTCAACCTCGCTACGTGGAACTCAGGCTCATCGAAGCGGCATTACCAATATCGACGCCAGTTTTCGAACTTCAGTTCTCAGTGTGGAGGAGGAAGCAATGCAGTTGGAGGTTGTAGGATGTCTTCATTTCGTGAGCACGGGATTTCTATAATTGTTTTTCATTGGGGCCGTTGTCGAAGATACCTCCCTGGTTTTCCAGTCAAACAGTAAACACATCCTTTGACTTCCTGGACTTCTTGAATAAGAGGATGAATAATAATGACTCTTACATATAATGAGCCGTGTTTTTAAGCTCATGTAATACCATGTAATATATCCCAAATGAAATAAGGTGTTGTTACGAGAAGGATCATTTGCCTGATGCTTCAAATCCATCCCCATTTCCATCCCAGAGGTTGGTGCGTCTCCAGCTGTTTTCCAGGAGTACAGGTTGAGCGTATGTGGAGCGTGCGGTGGCCAGATACCTCTCCGCATCTTTCCCTGGCTCTCTCTCCTCATGGACTCTAAGGTCCCTGAGGGCAGGGTCCACTCCACTGTATCCCCAGCATCTGCTCTACTGCCTGGTACATAATAGAATCCTGGTATTTTTCGTTTTTGTTCTTAAATTAATGATTCAATAAATTAGCCCCAAATGACTCTTCTACCGTCTGTTATGTTTGCCAAAATGTTATCCGTTGCTAACGCAATGAAGGAACCCAATGGGGTAATTAATTTAGGGCTGCTTCCGACAGGAAAAGGGCCAGGCTTGGTCAAGGGAGAATGAAAGAGAATTGTGCTTGGACAAAATTATAACGCATGACTACTCCTGATTCTGCTCTCCCACGTTAGCATGTCAATTCTGTGCCCTCATTTTGGCGTATTTGTGCTGGCGAAAGTAGAGGGCTCACGGTTATACCACCGACTTTCCCGAGTTGCTTTCTTCTCTTTAATTTCCTCATCGATACTTCGCATTGGCCCATGGCCCCCATCACAGCTAGGTGGCAATGGGGACAAGATTCTGACAGAGACACAGCTTGCTAGAAGAAAAGGGAAATGGCCTCGTGGGCTGGATTTAGGGATATCAGAAGGCTCACAGGACAGGTGGTGAATGCCTCCATCCACGCAGTAGACAAGTGAGGGAATAAGAGCTTCCATCATCTAACACACTAATGAGACTGAGGAGTGAGAAGCAGGATTGAAACAAGTCACCCAAATGGCCCCTTGTTTATTCACTCACTGTCCTCCAGGCAAGTAGAAGAAGAGAGGTTATGGCGGCAAGAGGACAGCAAGCCTGTGGCTGAACGGCAATGTGTCTGTGGCTGCTGACCAAAGGAGTCCCCAAAGCTAAACGAAAAAAAAAAAAATGATGTTAGCAATGAGGACCTTGCTATCCATTATCGAGCTCTGAATGAAAGACATTAGAATTTTCCTTTTTCTGACCCAAAAGCAAGCAGCTGCTCAAAAACACAAGTGAATGCACAGCCTTGCCGAACAGAGAAAAGCTAGCCAAGCTCATGTGCCTGGCCGCTGTCACAGCCCAACTTGGCCAGCAAAAAGGATGGGGTACTGGTACAGTGGCGGCCAAAGTCACAAAAGACTGTGGTAACGCACACAGGCACAGAACAAACAGGGCCTGTGGGCCCAGGCGCCCATCAAATGCCAAGTGGTTCTTGGGGAAGGAGGAAGCACCAGCGCTCAGGCAAAGAGTCATGGGGGAAAAAAAGCCACCCCGCCACACCTGCAGGCTGGCCATGCCTCCACGCAGCACACTGGCCCTCCCCGTCATCCCAGGGCGATGGCAGTGATCCCCGACTCCTGCCACTGCAGCCCCAATTCACACACACGTTAGACTCTTTCGTCCACATCCCTGTAGGGGAATATGGCGCCCAAGTTCAACTTAGTGGGGTTTGGACTTTGAGGAAGTGAAATTAAAATGACTTCGTGGGTGAGGACCTCTAGGTTGATCGATGTATTGTTGCGCCTTCCACGTCCGAATGTGTGTGGAGTTGTGTTCTTTACACGAGTTTCCCCACTCCTAAGTGGTAGAGGGTTTCTCCTATGCAAGGTCCGTGGAGTGCAGAAAGGGGCTAATGGAACATCACTGCCCCACCGCCAAAAACCACTTCAAAATGATTCTGACTTCAGTGTCCTTTAGTACCGCCTGGTCCACACAGTACAGTAAGACAGTTTGGCCACTGAACAGCCTGGTCTCCAGAAAGGGCCCTTCCTGGTACTGATGAGGATGAAAGAAGCGAGGGGTTGCGTATGTTCATTTTGAGAATCCAGTATTCCACCCTGACAATTTCTGGGCACGATACGTCTTTCTCCTTTAACAGCAACCCCGGGCCAGCCCGGGGCCACCACTCTCTGGGTGGCGACCAAGCCAAAAGGGGACCTACAATAACAAAACTACAATCCGGTTCGGCTACCCCAGCTTTTTCATTGACTTGACAGGGTCTTGGATCATGAGAACAATGACCACTTGGTTGGGTACACTGTTCACTGAGTTCCCACGTGGGCAGGCTGGAGGATGTAATTGGTCCTTATAAAATTATTTTAAAAACCACTCCGGTCTTGCTTGCACTTGATCCTTCTAAACAAAAATTTGGGGGTTTGATTAGGGAATGATTAGGAAGAAAAGGGCCATTAGAGCTCAGGGGATGGAAAGCATCAATTTCATGGCCGAGGAGGTAAAGCGAGAGTCTCGGCACCTGAGGAGAGAATGCCTTAGGTCTGCATCTCCAGTGGCAGAGTGTCACCTAGTGCTTAGACCTGTATTTCCGGTTGCGGGATGTCACCTAGTGCTTAGACCCATATTTCCAGTGGCTGAGTGTTGCCCGGTGTACTCTCCCCCATATATAAACAAAGACACACTTGTCACTCGATTTTGGGATTTTTCACCAAAGTGATTTAGGTCACCATTGCATAGGTTTCTCAAGCCGCACGGTAGACATGGACAAGAGGGGTAGCTAATGCTCTCTCAGTCCCCTGTACCCCGCACTACAGCCTGACTAGAAATCGCGTGGCCCATGTGGGTCCAGCAGCAACTGTAACAGACAATCTGACACATTGTCAGTCTCACCCCAGGGCTGTAAAGACAGAAAGACCCACGTGGACATGGCTGGTGCTGAACTATTCTGCTAGGCCTGACATCACGGGGTATCCCTCCTTTGGGAATAAGGTTACTTTCTTGGCCCATCTCTTGCCACCTGTAACTCTCAAAGACTGTAAAGATTTGTCGTTCACTCTAAACTTTCCTGCACAATTCATAATGGATAGCAGAGTGGCCTTAAGACAATATCCTGGTTATCCGAAGAAAACATCCACTGGTCCCCCTAGGATTTATTTATAGTTGGTTGAGGCCTGGTGAGCAAGGTGCAGGTCAATATCCAAGTATCAGAGCCCTGCTTGCCATAACTTTAATTAAATGCTGCCTGAAACAAAGTGAATGGATTTGGCTCTAGCATCTGTCAGTCAGGTTAATCAGAGAGGCCAATGGAGTAGCATACATCGGTGAGAATTTGCCAGAAATCAAGATAATACGGGACTAAGGGATTGTTTAGAGAGAGGCAGCGCTCCGAGGGTCTCTCACAGCCCCAAGAGCAAGACCCTCATTTACTTCAGATCATTTCTCAGGGTCATATTTGCAGTGAGCAAATTTGAGCGGGGCGAGGTCATGTCTCCCTCTACGCTGTCAACCTCAAAAATAAAATAGCCAGTTATTTTACCAGCAGAATGAGTTTATTTGAGAATGTCAGAGAATTGCCATTTGGGACACATGAGCTATGGCGAACCACAGGCAAGTCCAAAGAGACGAAGGAAAGGTTCGCTTTTATTAGATTTAAGGAGGAAATCGGGGAAGGTTGTTTTGAAAAACTTTCCCAAGATCATTGCAAAAGAACAAAAGAGTCTGAAGTCGTGGCAGTTTCTCTTTGGCTGCAAAGCAGTGATTAGCTGCTGCTGCTCAGACCGGGAGCAATCTTCCTTCCTTTTCTTAAAAGCGGGAGATAAAATTCCTATGTGACAAATGTCCTCTCCTGTAGAAATAACTCTTATCTTCCTTCCTCCTGCTGGTTGTGTGGGCTTAGTGGGTGGTACCTGCTCGAGGGCTCCCCCTGCAGGGCTCCCCGACTCCGTTTTCAATGAAGCCTCCTTCATTCTCACAATGTAAATAAAATGGCAGTCTTGCTTCCTGCTTGCTGTGAACTGGTGGGTTCCTCAAGCTCACGGTTGTGACACAAAACCACTGCCCGTGCAGCACCTGTCTGGACCCTCCGTTTCACCGCTGTGGGACTCAGGAAACTAAGGAATGGACGTGACATGCTGGGGCTGATGCTGTTCACTGTGCCGGGAGGAACATGGCCTCTGATCCTGGAGTTTCGTGTCTTCTGCCATCACCCGCAAAACCAGAATAGACTAACTTACTAACTTGTAAAGAGGGTAAAAGCTCAGACCCGTCACAGTTCTTGACACTGGTTGGGGGCCAGGGGTGGGAGGAGATTGGCCGATACGCTGAAAAGTGACATGTTCATCCTTGAGAGGCCTTTGCATTTTAAAAAGGGTCTAGCTGAAGAGAGATCGTTTTTAGCGATCTTAAAAAAAAATGAATGTCAAATAATGGGGTTTCTACTGCGCAACAGGTGGATAGATGGAAGAAACTCGTCATCCGGCCTCCTTCTTCTGAGAGTGAAAAAACTGATTAGTGATGTGGAATAGGGTATCACGGAAGGCCAGGGGACAACCGAAAAAGCGTGGACTGTGGACTTGGACAGGTCTTGTGTTAAATCCTGCCTTTATTATTAACTCTGGGAACTGATGTGAATTGCTTAAGGCCTCGGAACCTGCGGTTGCCTCGTCAATACAATAAGAATATTAATATCAATCTGACGTGGATTAAATAAATTAGCCGTCACGTGAATCGCCTGGCCCTGAACCCAATGCCTCCGCCTTTCCCTCACCTTCTCTGCCTAGAGAGAACTGTGTTCTGACTCAGAGCCTCGGAGGTGACAGCCCATCTCAGTCACTCCTGCCCACCCCCTCCCAGGCAAACCCATGGACCGAGCTGCTCATTGGCTCTTCGCGGGCCCGCGTGTTGGGGTGCCACCCGCCTGCGGGCTCTGTCTGAGAGAGGCTGACGATCAGGGCAGACGGTCGTGCAGGGCTTTCCCGAGTCTGACGGTGGCAGCCCCCCCCTAGCTTCAATCTTTCTCCTGTAGCTGCCAGTTCTGAGCCTGGAGGCTGCAGGACAGAAAATAAAGTCGAAAAAGGCCTAGGCTGGTATCAGAGGGGGGTTGGATTCGCCTTCCTGGGTCCCCACAATCCCTGCCGAATGGAAACCTATGCATCGAGCTCCCTCGCCGCCACCCCTTCCAGCCAGAGCAGAGCGGCTAGGCCTGCACGGGACGGGGGACAGGCCGGGGGCAGAGCCCGGCTCCCCCAGTGCCTGCCCTCTTCCTGCAGCCTTCATCGAGGCTGCTTTGAATTACAGTTGTTGTTCACACATCTGTTTTCCTTACAAAGCTGTAAATTCCCGAGGACTCGATGTCACTTACCTTTCCTCAGCAAGGCTTAGTGTAGCTCTGGCTGGCTGTGTGTCGCCTCTGCCCTGACCTTGACCGCTTTGGATCTGGTCTCCCAGGAAATACAGGCTTGGAAGAAACCTGGAGAGGCCGCCCGTGTCATTTGGGAATGGGCAGGTACAGCGATGCTTGTGTTCCAGCAGAGGGAACTGCTGCCTGGGAAGCTGGGAAGTGTCACGACGGGCCCACGGGCCCACGGCTGGCTGCACAGCCAGCAACCGGAAGGGAACACGGTGCAGGGACCAGCATGGGGTCCTCTGCGCTCTGAATTATATTAAAGTACAATTTGCCTTGACGACTATTGAGTTTACAGGAATAAATCTTCCCAGAAAATGCTGGAAAGAACATCCATAATAGCATTTGCAAGAAATGCATTAAAAGACATTCATCAGTGAAGAGAGAGGCTCCGGCTGCCCAGAAATGCCTGATTAAGTTTGCAAAGGGCAGGAGGAGAAAAAAAGTTACTTTGCCTTTTCCCTAAAATGAAGCCAAGAGCCAACGGGCAGTCCACACAGAGACCTCCTCCCAGCAGCCTCCTTCTTTTAGGCCAAAGAGAAGCACTGTCGAAGCAAGTAATGAATGTTTATGTTTTTTTCTCTCAAATCTAAATCCTGTTTTTTTATCCTCAGGTTTCATCAGCTTTTCTCACTTTTTCTTGTATTTTTCCCGACAGAGGTAACAGTGAGGAAGTGTCTACCCTTGAAGGTACCACCTCGATCTGGTATTAGAATAAATTCCAAATTCCTTTGTTTCGTTTTCTTCCTCGTTCCTTAGGTGGTGGTTTCTATCAAATCTATACATCAGTCATTTGCAGATGGTCGGGCATTTTCTTGTCATAAAATATCATACACTACTAGTAACTACTAACTTCATCCACTTGATATTTTCATGGAATATATACTTTTTAGCTCTGAGTCATAGGAAATAAAACAGCAGACAAAAGATATATTCTCTGGGGCAAATGATAAGGAAGACTGTAAACACAAATTTCACTGAGTGGGGCCAGCCCATTACAGATAATAATAATTCTCTTTCTCACACAATTTGAAGTCTATTTTTTATGACTATATTACATAATTCTACAATTGTAAACCTGTGGGGGAAAAAAACATTAGAATTTATTCCCCTCTATCACCTAATTTTCCGAAAGAGGACGCTGAGGGTTTGTGTGAAATTACTTGCCTGAAGCCTCATACCAAGGTAATGTCAGAGGCGAGGCAGGAAATCAGATTTCTCCATTCGAAGGTGAGTTTATTTCTGAGAAAACCAAAATATTATCCAGTAAAAAATGTGTCGCTAATACCTTGCACATAGTAGGCTTTCAATAAATATGTTTACTGAGTACATGATTCATGGTAATTATCAAAAATTTCTGGTGATAAATAAATAAATGGAGGAGAGAAGATAAATCAATGCAGAATGCCATGTAATTTACACAGATATTCCACCCTGGGGAAGTGGGGCATGACTCCCGACTCCCTAAGTGTGGGCTGCTCACAGTTGCTTTCTCTCCAAAGTGGACCAAGTGAAAAGGCAAAGGGGGACGAATGACTTTACTGTGGAGAAACTGACGAACACTACCTCAGCCAAGTGGTCAAGGTCAACGTCAACAGTGATAAGTCGTGTCGGTAGCAGGTACCCTCATTACAATGTCATGAGCATGGTACTTCATGCCTGTGGTCTTCCTTACCCAAAAGCATATCCCCAGTCTAATCATTAAAAAACATAAAGCAAATCCCAAATGAAGGACATTCCGCAAAATTCCTCACTAGTACTCCTCAAAACTCCCCCAAACTAGGAAAGTCATAGAGAAACTGTCACAGCCAAGAGGAGTCTAAGAGATACAGCAACTAACTGAAAATAATATGGTACCCTGGGTGGAATCCTGGAACAGAAAAAGGACATTAGGTAAAAATCAGTGGGATCTGAGTAGAGTAAGAACTTTAGTTAATAATACTAGCACTGATAGTGGGTCATTAATTGTAATAAATGCATCGGACTAATAATGGAAGATGTTAATAGGAGAAATCCTCTCATAAGGGTGCATGAAAACTCTCTATACTATCATCTCAATTTTTTTGTAAATCTCAAATTGTTCTAAAAAAAAGAGAGAGAGAGACTATTTTTAAAAATCACTGATGAAGAGGTCAGGAGAAAAAGCAAATGTTTTGTTACAACTCATTGATCTACCGGCTTGCTACACCGTGTCTTTTCCCCCTTTCATCACACCTAACAGCTTCCTCTCAGGAAGGAGTTTCCTTAGAGAAAATGGGAAGAGGACTTGTTGTGTTTTGACTTCACCGTGGTCCCCTTCTCACCTAAAGATTTATGTGGCTTGTCCACAAAAACCCTCTAGATGTGACCGTAGATTAAGGTAACTAGAATACACGATCCATGAGGACAGGTATCTCCCGTTTTGTTCCCTGGTATTTCCCAAGTTGGTAGGTAGAAGAGTACCTGTTACGCAGTAAGAGCTCAACACATATTTCTAAAATAAATGAAAGCTTGAAGGTAAGAAATTTCCCTTTTTAAAAGCATCTATGATATGAAATAAGATCTAAAATGTTGTAGCTGATTTTTTTTAAAATAAATATACCAAAACTTAAATGTTTGGATGAGTGTGGGCCCTCTAAAGTTAGTACCCTTGGCAGGCACACACTTAATTCGATCCTGCTGTTTTTCCTCCAAATAAGTTTAGAGTTCCTCACTTGGAATCTTTAGCACTTACAGGATCAAGTCCAAACATGAAAAATGAGACCTTCGTGATCTCGGCCCTGCCAAGCTCTTGAGACGCATTGCTATTCATTTCTCTCCAACAGTTTCCTCTAAACCACTTCCCATGACACAAGTGTCCCCCTGCCGGAAACCTTCTCCTCTCCGCCTAGCCATTGAAGAAATTCCAATTCCTCCTTAAAATCCTAGCTTAAGGACGCAATCTCTAAAAGACTGTTCCGTACCATCACATTACCACCACCCCACAAGATAATTAATCTTTTTTTGTTGTCCTACTTCTGTCCCATATTAATTGCCTTTATTGTGATGAGTTGTGTTTATGTATTTATCTTTGTTTTCTACATTAACCTGTGAGCCTTGTATCATTCATCTCTGTACCCATAGCTACCTACAGAGCTGCTAAATCAGTAAGTGCCTGTGGAACGAAATGGAATGGAACAGAACTATAATTAAGTCCAGATATATGACATATTCCCTTTATAACCTCAGTGGTGGCAAATCTTAATGCTTTGAGGATGAATACATGATTGGAAAAAGATCAAAGCCATTTAGTACCTAGTTAGATGAATACATCGTGTTATGCAATGCTATTTTGTACAAACCCAGAAATGTCTACGAATAATGAGATTAATGTGCTTGTGTGTCTCATAAGGTAAACAGGTTCAAAAACCAGTCTTAATATCTTGTAACTAAATCTGTACCTACTACAAAATGCTTACGTGTGTAGATAATAGAATCTAGTCATCGCAAGGTTTATTCGTTCATTTATTCAACCAAGCACTTTTTTAAAAAATAGAATAAGCTTAACATTGTCTAGATCTGAGGTATTGCAAGAAGGAATAAGACCAGGTCTCTGTCCCTAATGAACTCACAGTCAAGGAGTGAAGACAGATCCACCTAGTTATCACATAAGTCAGATGGCAATAGATGACAAAGGCAAAAACACTATACTTTGGGAATCCGGATTCTGAAATGGGTCTTTTTGTTGTTGTTGTTGTTGTTTAGCAATAATTTAAGATTTGATTTGATTTATTTTGATTGTGGTAAGTACATTTAACATGAGCTCTAACCTCTTTACAAATGTTTAAGTGTAGGATATATTATTGTTGACTATACGTACAACTTAATACAGCAGATATCTAGAACTTATCCATCTTGCTTACCTGAAACTCCATGCTCGTTCATTAGTAACCGCCCATTTTTCTCTCCCACCAGCCCCTGTCAACTGCCATCCCTCTAATTCATAGGAGTCGAATCATGCGGTATTTGTCTTTCCGTGATTGGCTCATTTCGGCGTCCTCAAGGTACATCCATGTCGCCACATATTGCAGAATTCCACCCCCCCCCCACCTTTTTTTTTAAGGTTGAATAATATTCCATTATATTTATACCACATTTTCTTTATCCGTTTTTCCATCAATGGACATATAGGTTGTTTCCACATCTCGGCTATTGTGAATAGTGCTGTGATGGGCATGAGAGTAGTTCGTTCTGACTGGGAAGGTATCAGAAAAGCACCCTCGGTAAATTGTTGTCTTCGGCCATCTTCAGGTCTGGACGCCTAGGGTATGGGTGATAAGGTACATGGTGGGAGATGGAACGGAAAAGGAAGAGTTAAGCAAGATTGTGACAACCTTTCAGTGTTAGTCTATGGTATCATTCTGCAAAATGATGCGAAGCCATTGGAAGTTCCTAAGCTCAAGGCAACTACCAGACCTATGTTTCAGAAAGATGACTCTGTTGCCTAAATGGAGGACAAATTGAAGGTGACCAGCGAGAAGCATGAGAAGTAGGAAGGCCCGTTAGCCAAGGCATTCATCTTGGCCAGAGGTTCTCACCCTATTAGTCTTAAGGTCCTTTTACCCTCTTAAAGATTATTGGGGACCCTGAAGATCTTTCATTTATGTGAGTTATATCGGTCTATATTTACTGTACTATAAACAAAAACTGAGACAGTTCTAAAACACAAGAATGCATAAGCACATACTCTGTTAGCCATCAGAGATGTGACATCATCACGGTTTCTGTAGCTTCTGAAAAATCTCCACTTTCTACTTCTTGAAGAATGAGAGTGAAAGAAGAAAATAATGTAGTACTACTACTATAAAAATATTTCGATCTCACAGATTCCCTGAAAGGATTTCAAGGATCCCAGGTTCTCGAGAAAATACTTTGAGAACCACTGATCTAGGTAACAAACACCAGGCAGAGATAATAGAGAAGAAAAGACACAGATAGATTACACTTCAGATGTAGACTCAGTGGGACTTGATGACAGACTGAATTAGTGGTGGGGCTGTATGGGGTGGTTTGTGAGCAAATGAAGCAGAGGGAAAAAGCAAAGAATGACTCAGATTTTTATCTTGGAATACTTCATGGTTGACAATTCTTACCCTCAATCTTTCCCACAGTTATGTATGTGGTTAATAAAATAAAACTTGTATATGCTCACTTAATACTTTAAAAGTATCCTTCAACTTTTTTTTTTTATCTTCCTATTGAGATTCTTAAGCAAACCCGTGACATTCCACCTGTGGAGAGTTCATGAATCTCTTTCTCCTTCAACACAGTACCAAGTACAGTACAAATGCTTCATGAGTGAATGGGCATTGAGTAAACTGAGTCTTGTACAAATTTTCTCAACCCTCAAATGGAACACATAAAAGTGCAAATGTCCACTCTTAAACAATGAATCATCTTTTAAATATTTATTGAAATAATTTTCATCAGGGGACAGCCTTCATCACTGCCAGTCCAGGAACAAGAGCACTAAACCGACTTTGCTCTAAGAAACACCCATCACTCACCTGTACTTAATTCAAGCAGGGCATGTTCACTTAATAACTTTTAATTTAGGTTTCAATATAGAACAACAAGATAAAAGTCAGCTTTTATTACCTGAACTACTGAATCAATCTCTAATGATTCTGACTCAACCTGAACTCGTTTTAGAAAATATAAAGTCGTTACGAAGCACACATTCAGTTCCCATTCCGTAAACGTGTTCCACGCCCTTCTGTTTTAGCTCATTAACTACAATAAATATGTTCTGTTTGCTGTTTGATTTCAACCGGCCACTGCATTCCACTGTTTCTGTCTTCCCAACCCCCGATACACGGACACAATCCTACACTGTGTCCAGGGACAGTTACAATAATTAACGTGCTTTTACTTTTTGCTCAGACACGCAGAGCCGTTAAGAGACCTTCACTCATGGTCAGCTATGTCTTTCTCCAACTCTCCGCGGACAGTTCCTGCCATGGCATTCCCTGATCACCTTATGCACATCACGTTTTCGTGCCTTTCTCGTGGTATTTCTCCACCTGGTTGGTCTTTTCCCCTCTCCTTTTCCTTTACTTCAAGGTACAGTTCACTTGTCCCTTCCTGTACTAAACCTTCTCCGGTCCCTCTGGCTTAATCACTCACATCTCATAGCCCCATAGTTTTTCTCTAATAGATTCACAGTCCTTTACTCCATGACTCATTAGGCTATGGGCTACTTTTATCCTTAATATCATGTGGATAATTAGCTCTTCATAATTGTTGCTTGGGTAAGATTGAACACTCAACAAGGATAATAGCAATTAACCTCATAACTCGGCACACGTGTGAGAGTTTCCCCACATCCCTAGCCCACAGTCAATCTCTTTTCTTGTCAATAAGAAAAAGATTCTCTATAGGATATAGCAGATATTTCCAAATATGTTTTTGTACCTTAAAAATTATTAAATCTCCAATTCACCATCTCCGAGGAGATAATAAAGAAGCTTTGAATTGGAAGAAAAATAGATGAGATGAGATCCAGAGCAATGAGTGTGCTAAGTAAGCATGGGTCTCCAAATACTTTCCACACTGGCATTTTTTTCACCCTGCCCTAGCGCTGTGAACCTGGCTTTATGAGTGAACTGATGAAGTCAATCACCGACTCCAAGAAGACCGCTTGTCTGAACTCACGTCTGAGCGGAAGTTACGCCCCTTGTCTGAATTGTCCTTCCATCATTCCTTTACTTCATCCTTCAAAACCAAATTCTCAGAGTCGTTTCTTTCAAGCTTCCTTGACCAGAATCAGAAAATGTTAGCACTGGAACTTCTATTGCTCATGCCCTTAATTAATGGATAGGGTGCCAAGGCCAGTTAGGTTAGGTAACTTCTCTAGGACCATGCACTGCCCTAGAATCCAAGTCTCTTAGATTGGATTTCCACCTCGATCTTTACTCGCCATCCCACTTCAATATTTACTAACCCTGATTTTTTTCTCGGCTGCTGTATCTGGTTAGGGTTTTTTCATGAAGGATAGAGACTCGCGATTCCTACTAGCTGGCAAAATTCTGGCGTAGGATTGTAGGAATTAGTGCGATGAAACAGAAAATATATGGCATTTGAAGTCAAACTTAGATTCAAATGCAGTCTCTACCACACTCCGTGTGACCATGAGCGAGTTATGGAAACCTCTGAGCCTCAGTTTTCTCATCAATAAAATAGGATTAAACACAAATGGGTTCCAGTAGAGTGCCAGGAGTTTGGACCAGCTATCAGAAGACTTACCACATTTGCTGTTTAAATTAGGGCCAATCCTTTGAGCTGGGCGATTTAGAGGGGGCAGGTCATGTCTATATGGCCCCCTTCCTGTTCTAAACATTTCCGTGACTCTGGGAGCCAGGGTAGTATCTACTAAAGTAAAACACCAGCTTGTTTTCAAAAAGGGAAATGTTTATGCTGCCTCTGCATCAATCATAAGGAAAAATAACAACAGATATCCTTCCAAAGATATAGTCCAAAACATTAAAAAAAAAAAAAAAAAGCTCTTTGCCAAATGACTTCAAAATATTCTTGAAGATTTCAAAACTCTAAGACCTGACCTTATGGTCAAGGGCATCAACTTCCCCATGCAGCTAAATGCATCTATTATCTATTTTGGTCTTCTCAACCTGACCAAGGGCCATGTTTCCTTCTAGACCAGATATAACATCCTGTAATCCTTACCCTTAGGCATGGAATTCGACCTTTCATTATTTCAAAGCAGAGCTAAGCACAAAGCCTGCTCATTGAACCCTGGGCCAGAGTATGTCATATGTCCACTTTTTTAAAAAGGCACTCCCTTTTATTAAAAAATAGATAAAGGAGCCCTAAATACATGGTACAGTTTATATATTTAGGCCAGGTTCAGAAACAGAAAGAAATGGAATGGGTATCCCTTCCTTTAAATGCCTCTCATACTCTGAATTAGACCAATGAGAATGTAGCTGTTTTGGAATTTTATAAAATAATAAAATAATTAATTTTTTAAAAGGCACTCCTTTGGGTTTTTAAGAAAACAAGTATTGGTTATTGTTGTTATTTTTTTCCCTGACTAGCCCTCGTTTCCCCCAGAAAGCTGCCAAAAGCAGTTTAGGAGATGGTGGACGATTTGATCTCAGGTTTGCAAAATTAGCCACAAAATTCAAGTTCTCAAAAGTCCACTGGTAAGACTATTTGGTTCTCCCTTCTCTTTTGATTTATAGACATAACAATGTGCAGATTCGTTTTCCATGATCAGTAGTCTCTTAATTATTGATTAAGTTAGGAAATAATTCCAAGTCTCAAAGGGCAGCCCAATGAAAGTTTCTCACTCCTCTGTGATTACTGTGGATAGCTCCCTACCTAGCTTCTTTGGGGCCCACAATGGACACTGATGATGCCCTGCTCCATCTCTTTACCGGGCAGGTGGCCCTGCCACCCAGCTACACAAGGTTGGCTACCAGTGACTCACAGTTGACCCCTTCTTGGGAGAACTGTCCTTACCAAGAACTTCCTAGAAGGTTATATGTCTCTCTCCTGGGGCAGAGCACAGCCACTGGCTGAGCTGCAAAGTACAATTTCTTTGCCTCACAATCCAGAGGTACCCTTGGGCTTCATCCAAAGCCATGGCTTTGCTTATTTTCTTGCCATTTCTTCACTTCTGTGTAGGTTTCTTGCTCAATGAATCACTTGCATTAAATTAGTAAATCGCTCTCCTTTCAGATCCAAGACAGTGCCTTTGGAGACACTAATGAGGAGCATTTATATAATTACACATACATTTATAGTCAGTTTATAAATTTATAGAATTTATATGATTTTATATACATTTCATATATAATTAATCAAAATCCAAAACTTTAAAAAAATTAAAAATTATTACAAATAAACTACCAGCTCACTAACCTTCATATTCAGCTGTGACAAAATCCAAAATGTTGAGATTAACAGCAAGAGCCAATGCTCAGAGGCAGAGAAATCAGGATACAATGCAGTTCTTACTCCTGCATACACGGTGGGCATCAGATACACATTTACCAACTGGAGAACTTTTTTGCTGAAATTGACCTGATTGGAAATAACATCCAATTCAAGAATGAAAGTGATTGATGACTGAGTGCTTATAACACTATCTATCTTTGAGACTTTTGTGTAATATTTGGATCCCAGAATACCCACTTAACATGTAGGAGTAACTATATAGGTTTGGGGAATAGAAAGAAGGGAGCTTGGGCCACATTCCAATGCTCAATTGACCTTGCAGATTCTGATATGAACCTGACTCCATTATCCTGTCCCATATCCCAGAAGAAAGGATGGACTTTGTCTGGGTCCCAAAAGAATCCTTGGTATCATTGAATGCACTTGGAAGGCAGGGCTGAGAACTGTGTGAAATAATAATAAAAATACACACAAAAAATGTATTTTTATTATTGGCAGTTTAATCAAGCTTTTTGAAACTTTAATTGATAGAGTGATAGATTAATAAAGTGAAACAAGAAATAAAGAGAAAATATTGACATATTTGTCAATTAGTCAAATGGAATCTATTTTTTATTCATAGGATATGTTGGAATTTTCCTTTTTTCAGGAGAATCTATTTTATAACATGATCTTGATCCAGAATAATTATATATAAATGGAATTTGGGGGTAGAAAAACAAATGATATCCTTTCCAACTGCGGGTTCAGAGCTATAATACTAAAAACCAAAAGGAAAATACATTACATCACTTTCCGTGAAGAATGCAAGCAAATGCCGGGAATGTAGTTTAATCGCCTCTGCAATATATAAAGAGTTTAATCCTATTTTAAGTACTCCATGAGCTCGAACCATAAAATAAATCATACTTAAAAATAAATATCCATGACTTGAACATCTGAAGGGCATGTCTACATTAAAAGGAGCCAGTCCAGGAGAATATGTACTTTTTCCAATGAAGTTGCCATGCCTTGAACAATTTAGGAAAGCTTTTAGACTCACCTGCACAGACTACAGTATATTCTTTTGAAATTTTTTATTGGTGAAAAATTGCACTTGGAGGTTGAATTTGACCTTTGAAAACAGCCAACACCTATATTCAGACAAGCCTGAGGAGCACTAAATAACATGGTTGGATAGTTAAGTCAATTAGAGATGCGTGGTAATTTACAAGAATACTTGGGAGTAGAAGTTCAAACAAAGGTGGTCACCCTATCGTGCCTGGCCTTCCTTATCGTGGCCCAGCTGTCTGTCTCTCGGCGTCTCCAAGGTGTTTTGTCTTGTTTTGTTTCAGCTGGACACCAAAATCTGTTGAGTGTTTTTTATAGCCCTGATCTTGATATCTGAGGGCAGAAATCAAATCATATAATATGATGATAATACTCTCAGCAGTAATCTCTCCATGACGTTTGCTTGAAGTTTGACTCTTGCAGCCTATGTCCTTATCGATTACATTACCCTAAATCTTCACGCAGCTGTGATGCATGACAAGAATATGGACCCGGGAGCCAGGCTGCTTGGGTTTAAACCTCTGTTCTAATACGTAATATTAAGGCCAGTTATTTAACCTCTCTGAGTTTCAACATCATCATCTGTTCAGTGGAGGCAATAATTGTTGTGCTGTGCACATTAAGTGGATTAATCTATTTCCAGTGCTTAGAACAGTACCTGCTACAGTGTCGACGCTAAATATGTATTAGCTGTAATTACTTTGTGTGGTAGCTGTAACAAGCAAAGAATGAGAAGCCAGACTTCAAAAACAAAAACAAAACAAAAAACCAATCCTTTATTCATTCGAACACTATACTCTCCTAAACCAAGTCAGAGGAACTTAAGGGGGTCAAAAGCCACATAGGGATTCACAGGGCTCTGAATGCACAGGACACAGATAACTGTCGAGAGGCTACAGTACCAATGCTACAGATCCCAATGTAATGCTAGGAACCTCCGAAGATGTGGCGTTATTTATGTTAACAGAAAGTGTTGGCTGTGATACTGTGTTGTGTGAAATACAAGGTGATGCAGATTGAAACAAGCATCCCCGTTTCAGAGACACTAATATGAAAATAGGTGTGCCTCATCGTCAATGAAACATACTAAGAGAAGTGTACCAGGGGACCTCCAGCTGGCTGGCCTCCATGGATTCTTCTGCTTTCTAGGTGGGGCCCTAGCTCTGAAAAGAGAAAACACCCCAGGACACAGTTACAAAGGTAACAACTGAGCTTTGAGTTTAGCGCGAAGAGAAGGAGAAAGCCCCCCAGGGAAGACCGTGTTTTATATGAGGTGAAAAAAATGCAGAAGAATGTGGAAAACTTGAGTAAGCATCAGCGGTTCCTAATGCAGGTGCGAAAGAGCAACCCAAGTGAATTCTGAAACTCAGAACTATTTTCCATCTGTGGAAAGAGCACACTATTCTGGTCAAAAATGAAACAATCACTCAAGAACTCCTGGATTTCTCTTTCCATGTTGCCCTCTGGGTTTCTGGCAGCTCCGGGTTTAGACCACACCATAATTACTGTCACCTGGGCTGGCTGTGCTTCATCTAAGGTACCAGAGCCAAGAGACCCTGCAAATGGCATTAATGAATGCAAATGGGACAGTAGGCCCCAAAGGCCCGGATCCCATTTGTAACCATTTATTTTTATATTCCAATTCAACGAATACTAGTCAAAGAATCTGGACTAGGTGCAGGGTATTGTTTTTAAAAATGGGACCAGGTGCAGAGTGTTTTGCCCTAAGGGATAAGGAAAAGATTCAGATTTGGCATCTACCTGGAACTCCATTCTGTGCAGGGAATGAGGGAATATGAACTGGAGAGGAGAGGAGGGAGAAAGGGAGAGAGGGGGAGGCATACGTCTATAAACGATCCAATTTCTTAGTGTTTTGGACGGCCCTAAAAAGAGCTTTACACAGAAGAGTAGGGAAACCTGCCTTCTGCTAATCCATTGTAATGCATCAGCCAAAAATGTCAAAGAAACAGAAAAGGTGTTTGTAGGTTTCTTTGCATCTTAGCCCTACCAGCCTACGATGGTCTAATTTATAAATGTGCACCATATTTCCTACATGAGAACGTGACTTTAGGACCCATCTCCTCAGCAGGTTTGGAAGCATTTTTTCATGAAATTGGATCTTTTGAACAAGCAAGCCCCTGAGAAAACCTACTGCTTTTTTTGCAGATGAATGGAGTATCATAACAGACCAATTTCATAGTATAAAACCTACATGAGCAGTGGCGTAATTATCATTGTTTTTTAAATTAGGTAGGAAACCATGTATCTTATTTTTACCCACCAAAAGATAACTTCTTTTTCAAACAATTAACAGTTATGTTTCAGTACTTGCAAAGGTATTTAAGAATAATGTTGCTCATACCCTATTGCAGGTAAATCTAAATTGTTTAATGGCTTCCATTTATGATTTGGATCAAATGTTACTTGAATTAGATCACTGAGCATCTGGGTCTTGAAAACCTTATATTTATACAAAGATTTTTGAAAAATAAGATTGGTGTTTTTTACAGCAAAATTGGCAACAATCCATCAGGAGTCTATCTCAGGACATTATTTTGCTAACTCTAATTTTTCTTGTTTTCGCATCTTATATATTTTTAAAAGGCTACTTCCAAAGTATGGAAATGAATATGTTTGGTTCATTGTCTCTAGCCTTTTATATAACTAACCCATCAATGTCATTGTTCAAGATTTTGTGTTGCATGTTTCTCCTTGGCAAACAGTCAGTAACATATTCAAAGCCTGCATGGTACTGCCATAAAAACAGATACATTGATCAATGGAACAGAATAGAGAGCCCAGAAATAAATCCACACCTATACGCTCACTGAATATACGACAAAGGAGGTTAGAATATACAATGGGGTAAAGACAGTCTCTTCAATAAATGGTGCTGGGAAAATTGGACAGATACATGCAAAAAAAGAAGAAGAAGAAGAAGAAGAAGAAGAAGAAGAAGAAGAAGAAGAAGAAGAAGAAGAAGAAGAAGAAGAAGAAGAAGAAGAAGAAGAAGAAGAAGAAGAAGAAGAAGAAGAAGAAGAAGAAGAAGAAGAAAAAGAAGAAGCAGCAGCAGCAGCAGCAGCAGCAGCTGGACCATCTTCTTGCATCATATACAGGAATGGACTCAAAATGGATTAAAGACTTAAATATAAGACCCAAAACCAGAAAACTTGTAGAAGAAAACATAGGCAGTAAACTCCCTGATATTACTAAAAGGAATTTCTTTTTGGATATATCTCCCTGAGCAAGAGAAATAAAAGAAAAAATAAACAAATGGGACTGCATCAAATTAAAAAGGGAACCCTCATACGTTGTTGGTGGTAATGCAAATTGGTACAGCTGCTATACAAAACAGTCTGGAGGTTTCTCAAAAAATTTAAAATGGACATACCTTTGACGCAGCAATTGCACTTCTGGGTATTTATCCAAAGAAAACCAAAACAATAATTCGTAAAGATCTATGCACCCCTATGTTCATGGCAGCACAATTTACAATAGCCAAGATATGGAAACAACCTAAATGTCCATCAGCAGATGACTGGATAAAAGAATTATGGCTCATATATACAATGGAATATTACTCAGTCATTAAAAAAATGAAATCCTACCATTTGCAATAACATGGATGGACCCAGAAGTTATTATGCTGAGTGAACTAAGTCAGACAGAGAAAGATAAATACCATATGATTTCACTTATATGTGAAATCTAAGGAACAAAAAGAACAAACTAATCAAAAACAGACTCGCAAATATAGTGGACAATTTGATGATGGACAGAGGGGAGTAGGGTTGGGGAACTGGGAGAATGGGGTGAAGGGTTAAAAAAGTACAAATTAGTAGTTGATAGATGGTCATGGGGATGGGGAGCATGGCATAGAGAATGCAGTCAGCATTATTATATTGACTAGGGGGAAAACCAGAGGAGAATAGGAGTAATTAGGGGGATTGATTTATAAACTGTATAAACGTCTAACCAATGTACTGTATACTAATTAAAATAATAAATAAATATATAAATAAATAAACGTATACTTAAAAAGTTCTCACATTTAAAAAAAAAAGAAAAGAAAAAGAAAAAGCCTGTCAGTTCTAACTTATTGATTATCTTTCAAGCTAATCAAGGGTGACCTCCTGGTAATGAATTTGAAGCCTTCTCTGCCACTCCCTCTCTTTCTGGTATTGTTCTGAAAAGCCAAAGTTTTAGGGTTGATGCCATTCTGCCTAAGTTTCTAAAGGGTGGTGATGACAAAGCCCATGACACTTTGTAAACTTTCAAGTTTCCCTTAAATATACATCCTAGCTAAGGCTGCCAAGAAGTTTGGCAAAGGTCAGCCTGGTTTTATTCTAAGTGGGTAAAACCGGAATTCCTTGGCCTTACAAATTCCTGTGGTCTCCACAAATAGGTCCTCCTTTCTAACATCAAGTTCATCTTCAGTGTTTATGCGAATGTATTTGGCCCACTAACACTTTTTTTAATGAGAATTCAGTTCCCTGCCAGAAGTCGCATTTGGATCATTTACTTTTCCTTTGTTGATCATATCAAACAAATCATTACAAATAATACTGTAATAACATAGTTCTTTCCAGGAAATGTCATCTTGCTGATGGCATCTAAGGCTGGATATTATTAAAATCTGACTTGTTTTTTTTTCATTCTGACTGCAATGCAATTCAATGCCCCTTGAAGAAAGAAAGCGAGGAGAGATTTTCTGGCTTATAATCAGCATTTCAGGTTGGTGGTCAGATGAAAGCTCTGATAGAACTCTTTCCAAGTATTTGTTGTGTGCTCTTAAATTCCTTCTTCTGTGGTGATTCAAGCTGTTTTATAAAATACCTCTGTAAAAACAAACCATTACGGCCATTTGGAATCATATACAGAAAAAAAAATAATTTTGTTTGTTTCTCATTTTCTGACCATGTATAATCCAAATAATTTTATTATCCCTTAATAATTAACGAATGCAAAAAAATGTCAAACGTAATGCAAAAACACCATTAAAAGTTCCATTCTGAAATAAAAGCATTCACCTCCATCCCGTATCTCATGTGGTCTTGTCCCATCTGGTCTGATGCTCTGCCGATCACGTAGAAAGAGATACTCCTGAACTAAAGAAGGAAAACAGTGCTGGTTTTGATGAACTATACGAAATCTTTCTAAAGTAATGTTAGTTTCCAGCAGAACTTGGTAGAGCGCACTTGGTAAATCGCTTTAAAAAGTAGCAAGGACTACTTCTTTGGCAGTAGACGGATGACAAGGATAAAGGGTAGAGACTAGGGGGAAAAGGATGTACTTGACTACAATTACAGAATACCCAGTCAAAAATAACAAATAAGAATTTCTATTTCGCTTGAGCAGAAGCCCGATAAAGGATTTGATAACACAGCTCAGCAACATCGAAGCTCTGAGTAAACAGATATTGAGTATTCATTCACTCTTTTATTCAACATGCCTTTGACTATTCCGTTGGCCTCCTTTGTGCCAGCCTGTGTGCTAGGAGAGGGTGGCACGTCCTTGTCCTGGGCCCAGTACCGTGTAAGGCTCTATAGCTGATGCAAACAAAAGGCAAGGTAGGGTATTTATTGTTATGAAGTTAACTCCTTTTTTTTTTTTTTAATCAGGAAAAGGCTCACATAAATGAAACCAAAGAAAACAATCTGAAATAATAGTCAGGCATTCATTTAAGTGTCATAGGCTAAATCCACCTTAATGAACTCTGGCAAACTTAAAGCAGAAAAAGAATTTTCTGGAGGGTTACTGAGTGGCTCCTAAAATTGACTGGAAGACTGGAACACTAAGTTCGGAAAACAAGGAATCCTCAAGTAGGGTCACATAAAAAAACCGCTTGGTCACAAAGCCACCACCAGATTCTAGGTACAAGACATAGCCACTGCTAGATGAGCTCAAACTGTCCTTGTTTTGTTGAGTTGCTGGCCCCTTCACAGGACAAGTTCACACCTCCTGTGAGCTTACTCTGTGTCGAGCCCCATTCTAAGCAAGTTAATTTTATCTCACGATAACACCCCGAAGAAAGAAATGTTCCATTCTGAAATAAAAGAAAGAAATGGTCCTATTCTACATGTGAAAACGAGGCTCACTGAGACTGAGCACCTAGCCTAAGGTCACAGAGCTGGGTAATAGAGGGTGCGGACCCTCAAACTCAGGTAGCCGGGCTCCACCACATCCTCTGCCTCTCGAAGTCCAAGTAGGAACCTCCAAATCCCTGGACCAGCGGCCTGTATCTCTACTGCCAGGAATCAAGAAAAGTACACATGTGACCTATTTGGCTTCTGAAACTCACACATGGCCAACTCTCCAGCATAAGGAGGAAGAGCAAATGTTGTCAAGGAAAATATACAAATATCTCTTCATAGATTACAAAGAAGGACAGATAAGTAAAATAAGTGAAGGATCCAAACTTGGGGGGAAATATCCTAATTATTCTCAAGGTATAATTTCCCATATTCACATATAAACATGTGAAATGTTTATTTCAGCCTAGGAAAGTCTCAGTATTTGTTACAGGTTACAGGAAGACAAATTAAAATCAAGCATTTTATTTTCCCTTTTCACTCTCTTCAAATTGTGCCAAGACAACTCTGATAAAAGATAACTGTCTAATTTCAGCCCTCAAATCAGCAGAGATAAAAATGTCCTAGGTTCACTCTCTCTGGGAAAAAAAAAAAAATTCCTTAATTCATCCTATTTTTCAGTATCTAAATGGTTTTCAAGAAATCATATATTCAAGCATGAACTCGGAGAGGGTTTTATTAAATATAAAAAAGGGAAACCAATCCAAAACAAAACAACTTTGCATATGTTCATTCTTCCCTATGTCTCTAGCTATGGAGTAAAAGGAAAGTATGCAAAGTTAAGCCAGCCAGCCAAGTTGAGGTCATCTTTGCTTTTTAAGAAATATGGATATTCAGACACACATAATTATGACCAGACCCCAATCTTTGCCTCTCCCCCTAGCTCTTTGCCCTGAATCCATAGGCTGTTTTAGTTTATATTCTAATAATAGCACAGAAAAGACCCCATCGCTCATCGTCACATCGATCAACCCTAAGGAATAGGGACCAGAATTTCTTATTTTGCTCCCAAACACAGAGAAAAAAAAAATTGTATCATTCCCAAATTACTTCTTGGTTTAGTTTATCCAATACCTAATATCTAATACAATATGTACAATATAGTATTGATGTATTTCGATCACAGAGATGGGAATAAAGGGAAATTTAAACTCCTTAGAAATGGAGCCTTAATTCATTCACTAAAGATGTCAAACCATAAGAATAAATTTTTAAAGGAAATGCTAATGTCTTCTTTGATAAAAATTTATAACTTGGCATCCAAAGTATACAAATATACAGTATTTTTCCGAAAGAAGTCTGGATTGGTAAAATCCAGAAGGTGATAGCTTAGCTAAGTTAAGACTAAAAGAAAAAATTTAGGAGCACACCTCTGAGAAGAATTCTGCTCTCATGTTTCCTTTTTCATATTTTGCACACAATCTGTCCTCAATTTCCTGAAATGTCATCACTCTCCGTTTAATAAACAAATGAAAAGAAAACTCCAGTCACGAAATCGGTGGCACAGTAATCTTCTTTTGATCTTTTTAAACCCCACGGTTAGCTCTAAAGGTCAATTCCATTGAAATCCTAGAGTCAATGACTTCGGAAATTTTCCTATTTTCTTTTTTAGAAGAAAAACAACCAGTATGAATGATAAGAATTTGTGGTGGATTCTAAACATAAAACCTTTTTGCATTTAAATACATATTCCTACTTTCTTTTGTTCTCACCATGGGGATTCTGGCTCTCAAAATTTTTCATGTCTTTTACAATTCCACATACGTGAATTTCTTTGAATTTGCTTTACAACAGCTATAGTGGAAATGGACAACTAACTACATTGTTTTTCTAATAACATGGGCAGTTTGGGCAAAAGACTCTCCTTTATCTTTGTTCCTAATACTTGTAAAGATAAATGGTCTGAAAGGAAGTTTTGGTGACTGAGAGAGGCATAATGTCATTTCTATTAAAACTGATTTTCATTAAGAAAAATTCACATGGCGTTAAATCGGCCTATTGTCCCATCTGTGACAGGGATGTATTCTGGAAAGCCATAATCGCCTTCCATGAAGTGAAATTCAAAAGGCCAAAAATGTACTCAGAAAAACTCTCATTTTTCTTTATAACTATAGTTATTCATAAACTTAATCTCTTTCTAGTTTAACAGGGAGCACTTTCTGAAGAAGTATGTCCCATGTTCTTACCCTCCACCTAGTAAAAATCATTCTTATTTGTCTTTAAATGACTTAGTTGTGCTTTAAAGAATGCCTCTAAATTTACTGATGATGAGAACTTATTTCAAATATTTTCTTTATAAGGTAACACCTTTTCCCTTCTCTTAGAAAAAAATAATGAATCGCATGATTTTTATTCTCTGTCCTTACTTTCTGTATTTTTATGTATTTCTAAAATCTATAACCACTTCATTTTAAAAGATATTTGTTAGTAATATTATCTGTAGACATGTAATTTGGTTGTATTGATCTTTGATTTCTTAATAGCAAAAGAGGAGCCTGGATAGAGATGGTCTCTAAAGAACTCTCTAGAGTTAAACTGAACTTCCAATGTGAGTTTAAGCATATTCACAATCTGTGTACCACTTCAGAATAACACTGTACCAAAAATACAGTAAATGTCAAGGTCACCTATATGCAGACATAAATGCAATGTTTTACTCAGTTGAATTATCCATTTCACTTTAAATTTCTTAATTAGGTTCACTAAAAGTTACCAAACAGTAGAGAAAGATAATTTTTCTTCTTCGTTCAGTCCTGAAATCTGTATGTTGAATTTTCCTCTCTTTCCTCTCTTTCCTCTGGGCATCCTTACAAGGCTCTAATATTTGAAATATGCATACCTTTTAATCTAGCCAATCACACACACACACACACACACATCCCCTACATCTCTGTAAAATGGAATATTTTTAAGGCTGTGAATAAATCACAGTAGAACATAGAGTAGCAAAATAGCGAGAATACCTTGCAAGTCAATCGAGAGACGGCTGATGGAATTTTGACGCTCCGTACATTTAAATAGCCAAAGAGCTACTTAAAGAAAGGATGAAGAAACTCCGTATGTTCTGATGTGCAACAAAAATCAAGATACATTTCTTTTCAGGTGAAAAGAGCAAAATTCAGAATGTCATTTGGATACAAATGAAGGGAAAAAATGCTATGCAGGGTCGGGCCTGGTTAGTACTTGAATGGGAGACCACCTAGGAAGACCAGGTGCTGTAGGCGTTAAAAAAAAAAAATGAAGGAAAAACTGTATATACAACTGCTTGAATATTCAGAAATTACCTCTGGAAGGACATTCACGAAACTGGTAATGGTCGCCTCTGAAGAGGGGGAACTGAGTAGTCAAGGAACAACCAAAGGAAATACAACTTTTCAGGACTGTGCATTGATTGAGCACTCCTTGCGTACACGGTGTTGCCAGGCACTGTGACACAGAGGGAGGAGTTCTGCCCTTACGAAGGCACAGTCTGCTAGAAAGAGAAAGCTAGCAGATGCGATCTATTAGAAAATCATTATGTATTAAATTGCTTGACCCTAACTGTCAATATGACTTACACACAGAGGAGCAGAGATGGAATAAGAAGACTCCTGAAAGACCACACCTGAGCTGGCTTTGAAGTCAGGATTCCAGGCAGAGGCAATACAGCAAAAGGGAGGAGGGGGGAGGTGTGAGGTGTGGGGGATGGGGATGCGGGGGCGGGGCCGGCAGCCTGCCTGTGCCAGGAAATTGATTAGTAAGAGTTAATTATGCTATCTCTCCTTCCTTCTCTCCTTCTTCCTTCCCTCCTTCCTTCCTTTCATCCTTTCCCCTTCTACTTTTTCACTCCTCCTCCTCTGCATCCTCCTCTTCTTCTTCCCCTCCTTTTCTTTTTTCTTCTGGCAAATGAGGTTCTTACCATTCATGTTTCATGATCATGCATCTTTCAAGCATTTCAAGGATGATATATCCCTGGGTATAGAATGAGGTCTTTACTTTTTCTGTGTTTTGGGTATTTATCCAACAGTGATGAGATCATTTGTATGTACATAAAGCATTGAATATGGCAAACTGTTTGCTGTATATATATTGATATATATTGATTACAAATTGATTAGAAAGCACATACTAGGGAGCATCTGTATTTAATAATATCAAAATTACTTCCATATCAATAGATGTAAAATAGAAGCTTCTCTCTCTCCTTCCCCCTCTCTGATAAGCTGTTGTGAACAAGAAAATTAATTAAAATTCAAGTATTCTATATATGGAACACTAAAAGCAAGAGTTAAACTTCAATCACTGGTCCTGCAGATTAGACTTGAGATTCCTGGGTTTTATTTGCTTCTTTCATCATAAGATTTCTTCCATCTTCCCCCATCAGTTCTGAATTGAAAATTCCTAATAACTATCCAAATCTGCAACAGAGACACACACACAGCTTGCTTCCTATTCTGGAAGTCCTCTCTGAGCTTTTGGCTGGAAAGAATGCAGGAATCAAAGCATTTCCTTAAACGATGGAAGCCAAGAGAAATCTACTTATTCTAAGAAACAATAGAAATGAAATTTCCACTGGGATCAAACTCAACATAGCTAATTAGCATTTCTTTCATGCTAAGTTTTTGGCATATATATCAAGGTAGGGGTTAGTAGAGGTGAGTCCATTAGCCAGTATATTAAACACAAACATTCACCAAAGAGTAATTAACTTGTGTTTTACTCCCTCAAGTGTCCTTTCTCATTCCTAATGATCAGTCGTAAGTATCCTATCTTGGACTATAATTCTTGTTTGCCTTTTGCATTTTTCCAGTTTGACAGTAAGAGGCTTATTCTAGAACAATTAAGAAATCAGACCACCCACCAGCTACCAATTGGTAATATTTCATTGCATTTTATGTTGTGTTTTTAATCCATCTTCAGTAGCATTTATATCCTGTTAATGAAAAGACTCAAGTTTCCTGTAGTTGTTGTTTCTATTCATCATGTAACTTAAGTAGACAAGAGTGGAAACTTTAGAAAATTCCAGAAGACATAATATGTCCTTTGGAAGGGACGACTAACTTTCTTGACATATCCATTACCAGGCAATTAAAACTTTTATCTTCCTTTCAAAGAAGCTAGACCTCACCACAGATTCCGGTCGGCTCCAGATTTATGTCACATTTACTGTATATATCGTTTCATCTTGAGTGCCCGTCCTCTCTTTTCTTTCCCTGGCCATTTATCACAAAGTACTCACCCTCAACATCAAACCCCGGATGCCAGCAGTTACCTGTGCTTAGTTTTGCCCTTCTTCACTCCCTTCACGACTTTCATTCCTCCATCACCTTGTACTTCAGGTTCTTCAGGTACTTCGAAGCCTCAAGGCTTGGCCTCATGGTCTCCTACTGGCTTGCTTCACCTTATATCAAGCTCCCGAGGCTTTTCCAGGTTTTCGGACCTCTGCTTTCCTTCACTCTTTCTACCCCTAGATGTGCCCTTTATTACCCTTCGGTAATCAGGGGATCAAGAAATATCCATCTTGGGAACTTGTTTCAAAAGGGGCATTCTATAGTTTACTTTGCAATGGATTCTGTGTTCATTGAGGTCCGGTATAAATGTCATATTCATTATTGTATTCCCAGCATCCAACACAATGTCACACATGCTCGATTCTTAGTCAACAGATACTCACTGAATATACTCCTAACACAGTAACGAACACCACTTCTACCATTTGCCCACATAATTAAACCAATGATTCTGATCTGTTGGCAAGATGCACGTTACCTTTTCTACTGTTTATTTTTCTGCTTTGCCGGCATAGTTACTTTGAGCAGCATAAAATGTGCACACAATAAACTCCATGAATTCACCTAGACCTCATTAAATGACCCTTTCAGTGAGAAAACCGTCTTATGGAAAACAGGTAGCTCTCTGAGGTTAACTCTCTAAGGTTATCATGAAAGTCTAAGATCCCCAAACTAATAGTAAGACAATTTGAGAAGGCTGAAAAGATTGGCTTAAAGATAATTGAGAAGTTAAAAAATAAGAAATACAATTGGTCTGAGATGCTATGAGAATGCCTATTATATTCTTTGTCTAAGACTTCTATTTTCTTAAATCAGCTTTCATTAGATTCTAAACCTTGCCAACAAATACTCCCTAAGACCTTTATATCAGCTGAATATGTATCGGTAAGTGTGCTGCTATGAAAAGAATTAATAATATATAATAATTTCGTAAGACTTATCAGAACAGCATAGATAATATAATTCTGTTTCTGTAAAATTGTACGGAGAGAGAGAGAAATGTCTGGAAGATTGTTAAATTGATACATAAAACCTATACATAAAACCTTGCACAGCATAATGAATTTTTATGTTGTACACACCGATGTGATACCAACCTCATAAAAATATAGAACATTTCCAAGACTCTAAAATGCTCCCTCCTCATGCCCTTCTCTGAAGACTGTTTCCCAAAACATTTAGTGGATACCCTACTGGTGAGATTTTAGGTGATTTTTAACTTTCTGTTCTGTTGCTCAAGTTTTCTACATTACTATCACCTGTATAATCAGAAAATGAATAACACCATTTTCCTTGATGATCTTTTGAGCAGCAGAAATACTAATGAAGGAATCTTAAGGAAAAGGATTTGAGACATCTAATTTCCTGATTCCAGCATTTACCCAGCTCTCAATGTTTCGCTCTTTTATCATTTTTATTTTTCTTTGTATATTTCTTGTTTTCCTTTATTTTTGTCTCCTTAAAACTTAGTAAAACTTTCTTTTCTTTGCAACAGGCAAATCTATCCAAGTGTGCAGGGCAATATGTCCCTGCTTTCTGAGCCTCATGTTCCTGGACATTGTGTGGAGCTATAGACTGAGTGTTGATGTCCCTTCAAAATCCATATGTTAAATCCTAATACCCAACATGATGGTGTTTGGAGATGGGGACTTTGGACTGATTAGGTCATGAAGGCAGAGCCCCTGAGAATGGGATTAGTGGCCTTTTAACAGAGACCCAGAAAGTTACCTTGTCCTTTCCACCATGCAAAAAGACAGCCTTTACCAGACATTAAATCTGCTGAAAACTAGGCTTTGTACTTCCTAACCTCCAGAACTGTAAGGAATAAATTTCCGTTGTTTATAAGTCTGTGATATTTTATTGTAGCAGCCTGAACAGACTAAGACATGTGGCCATCTGAAATCAAAAAGGAATGAGCCCAATCAAGAAAGAGACTCAGAATCAGAGAGAAAAGAGATCAAAATATTAAATTACTGATAAAGGCATATGGAACAAGGCATCTTGGATCTGTAGCAACAATCAACCTCGCAGTACCTGTGGGCCTGTGTTCAGCTTACAGGAACCCACCTCACTGCAGAGACAGCGTTCTCTCCAGGAAGTGCTCAACCAGGTAAAAGATAAAGGCGTACTGCTCCAAAGAGATAGGGAACCAACCCACTGACTGCTAGGTGCTCTCTACCAATTCCATCAAGCAGATAAGTCCCCCAGTGGAGGAGGATGAGAGAAGGACAGAAATTACCCTCCTACAGTTCCCTCTAAGGTCTAGAGTGGAAGTTTTCTTTTATGGAAACGTGGTCCCTTTCAACACTCTGGGTACATGCTGACCGACTGATCTTTAAGGGCTCCCTAAACCCAGATTCTGTAATTCCAAAGGAAAGGGATTTGTTCTTCCTTCCTATTCTTTTCTATCTTTCACTACAGGGTTTCTTAAAGCAAGTTTATAGATACATATACAAGCAAACAAGTTCAGTGAGATTTAAAAAAAAACTTAAAAATTTGCATGGAATCTTATACTTAGAACATCTTCAGTCATACAGAGTTGAAATCCCCTGAGAATATCTGCATCATTGAAAAAGACAAAACAAAGAGTAACTGGTAATGGATCTTTTTTGTCCCTGAACTTCCAAACTCATCTTAATCTTATTGTCACAACCCGAGATGATGAGTCAGTCACTGGAGTTTTTATGTCAAGTGCAGTTGGCAGTAGATTAAATGCCGAAGCTGAAATTCCCACCAAGCCTGTTTTTGTAACCTGTGAAACACATTCAAACAATTCAGGACCCATTTCCTGAAAGGATATTCTCAACTTTCCAGTGACTCTGCTAACTTAAAACTGGACTCAGCCTTCAACGGGAGATTGCGAGAATCCTGAAAAGGAAACAATTTTTTTTCTTCAAGTAAAAAATTTCAGGGTGGAGTGGGAAGGGGAAAAGTTTACAAGATAATAATTTGCTTCCCTTTCAAAGATTTCTCAAAAAGACTTCTTGCATGTTTATTTGCTTATTTTGTATTTTATAAGTTAACTTTTTACTGAGTTATAGCATGCCTCCATGGATGTGAAAGTTTGGCAGTGAAGAAGGTTGGTAAAAAGAAAATTGATTCATTTGAAAAAATGGTATTGGAAGGGAGCTATACAGATCTCCTGGACTGCCAGAAAGACAACTGGGTCCGTGAGCAAATTAATCCTGAAACATTGCTGGAGGCGAAAATAACAAAACTGATGCTGGCCTCTTGCAGGCACATCATAAGAAGGCGGGGTTCTTTGGAAAATACAATACCGGGAAACATAGAAAGAAGCAGGAAAAGAGGAAGACCAAATGCGAGATGGACTGACTTCATTGAAGAAGCCAGAGGCAGGAGTCTATAGAAGTGGAGCAGAGCTGTTGAGGACAGGACGCTGTGGACATTGGTCACTCGTAGTGCCGTCAAGAGTCAGAGCCAACTCAAAGGCACTTAACACGCACATAGCATCTTTTTAAAGATGGTCCTGGCTATTTGCCACCTCCTGAATGTTCGTATAAATTTTAAGGTCAACTCAACATTCACCAAATTCAACCTGCAGAGACTTTTATTGGGGTTTTATTTTTTTATAAATATATTCGGGATAGTGATATTTCTACAATATTGAGTCTTCCAATCTATAAACATGGTATAGTTTCATTTCTCTCAATTTTCTAAATAATATTTTGTACTATTTTTTTTCTTTTAGTGAGGTTTTTTTTACATTGTTTATTAGATTTATTACTAGGCATTTGTTGGTGTTGATGCTAATGCAAATCATGTTTTTATTTCTGTTTTCTAATGTTTTTGGCTGTTTTAGAGGAACATAAGTGATATTTATATATTGACTTTATATCCAGCAACTTCATAAATTCATTTATTAACCCATTTCTCATTTAGAAAAAAGAAGTACGGCTTGCTGTCAGTGTTAATTTAATTTCCCATAAACATGCTCTTTGAGACTGAAGCAAGTCTGACTGGTTTCGATGTGAAAATAAAAAGTAAAAACTGTTCTTGGAATTATTTTCAAACAGAACCTGTCTCAGATCCTAATGTAACAGAAATGTCTACACAAATCGAATTCATCAAATGAATCTTTGGCCGACAACTGTTGAAGAATGATACTAACATGTGTAGGAATGCTACGTGTTCTAGGATTTGATATTTTCAGCGATCAAGAATTACTATATTTTATAAATGGAAATGCCACTACTAAAAACAGAATGCTATCGACAGAATGACATTTGTTTTCAAAGATGATCAATATACTAGAGCAATGTGAAAATAATAATAAAAGTGAGATATTTCATGGCAAGTTTCAGGAGTAAGGTTAGGAGTGTAATCCACAAGTTTTCTCAGGGTAAACACTGCAGCCGCAAACATCACTGGCAAATATTCTCGGGGCAAATGGGATATGGGTTAATCCCAATAGTTTAACCATAGAGCTTTTTGATCTGCTATGTAAACCATCATGTCGCGCATGGATAATGAAAATTTTGTTTCTTCCTTTTTAATCATTGTTATGGGCTAAATCATGTCCTTTCAAAATTCTTATACTGAGGTCCTAAGCCCCAATACCTCTGAATGTAACCGTTCTTGGAGATAGGTCCTTTAAAGAAGTAATTAAAGTTAAAATGAGGTGATTAGGGTAGACCCTAATCCAATACGGCTCTTTATAAAAAGAGGAGATTAGGACATACCCACGGAGGAAAGGTCATGTGAAGACACAGGGTAAGATGGCCACCTATAAGCCAAAGAAAGAGCCCAACCCCATTGATACCTTGACCTTAGACTTCTAACCTGGAGAACGCTGAGGAAATAGCTTTCTGCTGTTTAAGCCACCCAGTCTGTGGTCCTGTGCATGGCTGCCCCAGGAAACTAATACACTCATAATGCTTCATAACTCACAGTTATTGAATCATGCGCTCTATGCCAGGCACTGGGCTTAGTAGTTTTCATACACCATTCTTTTTATTTCTTACAAAGCCCGACAATATATTAGTGTCACTTCAATTTTACAAATGATAAAATAGACCCTAAGGGGTTAAGAAATGTACCTAAGTCACAGAGAACTAGACATCAAACCCAAATCTACATGACCCAGCTCTTTTACCGTCCCAGAGCTGTAAAACACAATTATTGTGCCTTCAGTCTCTTGCTGTTTATTAATTAAAAAATATATACATTTTTTATCAGTGGGAAATATATATATATACAGTACAGAGACCTATCTCTGGTCCAGTCCCATCACCCAGAGCTATCGCAAGATCTAATCGATATCCCAGACTGAAGTGTCAAACAAGATAAAAATTTTCAAAGGATTTCACACACACACACAAAAGGCATACCCTCTCCTCGGCGAGGACATAAAGGGGCAGGAAGACAGCAGCCTGAAAGATTTAAGATGTTGATGTTTTGTGTGCCACCACCACCACCACGTTGGACACGTCTGTCTCTCTCCTCAAGCTTCCTAAGAGGACCCAGTGGAATCTCTCAGTTTGGGGTGACAGTAAACAGTGGGTCCTCCAGTTCTCGGTTGAAAAGTCTAAACGAGGGAGTAGGGATAATTAGTTGTGGATGGATAAGTCAAAGGACTATAAACAAAAATATAAGTGGAGCCCTTTGGGAATAGAGCTGGGGCTGCCAGCCCCGAGAAACTGCCTGGCATGTTTATGCCTCCCATTAATGAATGTTAAAACTGGGCAAAATGACCTTTGGACTGGGCCTAGGGCAACCTGTGTCCCAAAAAAAACTGTTTGCAAAGATAACAAGAAAGCAGTAACTGGGCTGATGACTCCTGGGCTGATGACCACTAGACTGAAAATTAAAAACATTGTTTAAAATTGATATCACTACGTTATGTTACCTGCACTAATAGAAATGCCTTCCTTCTACTGATGCAATCATTTCCCCTCTCTTCCTCATAATACCCAACGCCTTTGCCTTCGCCTTCTGTTTGGATCATTACTTGGGCTTCGGCCTGAATCAATGATTCCCAGTAGCTATTCTTACTGATCTCGGTAAATGCCACTCATTTTGAAAGGCCTTTTACTTTTAGGTTAGCAGGAGCCATAGCAGTGTTGGGCCACCAGCAGTTGCAGCATTTGTGAGGGCAGAAACGAGTTAATGTTTCCTAAGGACCTATACGGAGGTGGAGGTTATTTTAGGTCCTGTCCAAAGGGGCAAATGATGGGGGCAAAAACAGACATCAGCAAAGAAAAGTTGACGGGTGTGATCATTCAAGTTCTAGCTGCTGAGGGAATACGCAATCTGCTAGACTGAAAATGTTTTCTCTGCATATGAGGAGGCAGGCAGTGCTCACCCAAAATGTCAGTGAATCAGCCTTAAACACCTGTAGGCCCAGGAAATCCTGGGCCGCCTCCTGACAGTAGCAGAAAAGACAAGACTTTCCTGCTCCCCATGCTCCCCTACCCTATTCCAGGACAGCAAAATCTTGGGGACAGGGGGACTAAAAGAGTAAGGAGGAGAAAGAGGAAAGCCAACCACACCCTTTAGCCAATTATAGGCTCCTCCTTCACCTGCTTAGCTGGGGGAGAGGAGTAGGGGCCTCAAGTTTAAATCAGTTTGGACATTTTGACTAAATCAAGATTCTTTGTAATACCTAAGAGCAACTGGAAAAGTAATCTAGGGCAGAGGAAGAACTAATCCCATTCAATAAATTTAACGGATTTAAAAGATAATTAAAAACTACAAGGAGAAACCACTAAGCTTCCACTACAACGGCCAGCATAAAAATTACCGAGTGTCCTGGAGGATGTGGAGAAACAGGAACACTCGCACTCCTGGTGGGGACATGCAATCGCATGGCCCTTTGGAGAGCTGTGTGGTGGATTTTGTAAAAGATAAACTTAACCCAGCAATTCCACAACTAGGTACCTACCCAAGAAAGATGAAAACACATTTTCACACAGACTGTTACGTGAATGTTCATAGCAGTATTATACATAATGTTGATCAACTGATGAAAGAATAATGAAAAAATAACATATCCGTACAATGAAATATAATTTGGCAATAAAAATAAATGAACTACTGTTCCATGCTACAGCACTGGTGAACATTATATCAAAAACATTATATGCTAAGTTGAAAAAAAGTGAGCTGCATGATTGTATGATTCCATTTATAGAAAATGTCCAGAAAGAGAAAATCTATAGACTTTCCAACTCCTGGTTACAGGGGGTTAAGTGAGGGAGTGGGGACTGACTGCAGACATCCATGGGAAAACTTGTCCGCATGACAAAGATATTCTAAAACTAAGTTGTAGTGATAGTTTTACAATTTTATAAATAAATGTTAAATCATTGAATTACAATTCAATGTAATGTACATTCGCTTACAATGGGTGACTTCTACAGTATATAAAATTTTCCCTCAATAAAACTATAAATAAAAAATAACCAACATGGGATTAGAGGTGGGGATGTATAGATAAAGCAAACTTGCAATATACTGATAATTATTGCAGCTGGATAATAGATAATGAGATTTTGTCACACTGTTCTATTTTTTCACATTAAAAAGTTTTCAAAAAGTAGTGAGAGAGTAAATTAAAATTGCTTTATGAAGATACTCTATTAAGAATTCAATATAACTCCATCATTATACCTACATTTAATTTTCAAGCCGTTTTATTTAATGAGCCCTAAATGTATTCAACAGAAAATTAGCCAAGGAGATGCAAATAACTTATGTATTGACCAGATCTGTATTTGTATATTGCATTCAACGACTTTGACAGGCCTAAGGCAACTCAAAAATCATGGTGTCAAGAGCTCATAAAGCTAAGAGAGACTTAGGAGTCGCCAGATGACTTCTGTTTTTGAAAGCGTCTCACACAATAAAGCTATCTTTTTCTTTGACATATATAGAGATGTAGGTAGAAAAGGTTCAAAATCTCCTTGGTATTTTAGGTCAACACAATACAGCTGTACTAATAAATACCTTCCTTTAATCTGCTGACAACCAAAGCAAACAAAGAATATTAGAATTAGCAACCCATAGCCAATGTACTAAAGAAAATAACTATCAGGATTGGGGGGAAAAAAGGAATATTAGAAAGCCAGAAGTAAATTATGCATCCATTATATGTCTGGCTTTTAATATAGAAATGAGGCTAATGAAAAAAAAATTACTGTTGAATAAATACATGTACTATTATATTAGATAATTTTTAAGACTTTGTTTCTAAGCTGTTATGATCCCCAGTTGGCTCACGGGACACATGTACCTGAAACAGTGGTTGCTATCTGAAGGGTCTGCCATGGAAAAGTTGGCAGTGAGATAGCACCATCTATTGTAAAGAAGAAATGTCAATCACCGGGTAACCATTTTTGATATATGAAAAAATGTGTCTTTCCAAAGTGCTTGATTAAGAGTCTTTTTAGAATTAGAAGCCACCAGGTGAGTCAAACAAGTACTAAATTGTGTGTATACAATATGTCTCCCACGGCTGTCAGCAAGATACACACATACACAAAAAATCAATATTATTTTGTATATAACATATAATCATATAATGTATAAAATCGATATTAATATTTGCTGCTCTGTTGATATATTTGAAATATCGCCACCCTTTACTTTCTTCCACTACTTTAAATCTGAAACAATTATACGTAGCCACTCAGAATTTATTCCTCTAACTTCCTGGAAGCTGCTGATCTTAATAATTATTATACTGCTACAGAACATTGCCAGGCTTGAAGGGATTGTCAATAAAGTTTGTGCAGTATTTCAAAACCTTCTTTCCAAAACAAATTAAACATAAACAAGTAAACATTCCCATTGCACTATCAATCCTTGGAGAAAATATGTTTATTTTGCATTTGGAATAAAATCCCTGGCCTATTACAATGCATAAATACCTAAACACCAGAATATTCAAGTCCTCTTACTTGAATTCAATACGTGGAAGAAGAGAGGAAAATTCATCATCATTGCTTGCGGTGATCTAGAAGTCAGTCTTTTAGGTCCCAATTCTTTCCTCAACCTTTCACGTTTCCTAAAAACTCAATGCTTCTAAAATCATTTTCTGTGCTCAAAATAAAGAAAACGTGGCTAGTTCCAACAGTGAGTACAGAAAGCTTTCCAGTTCTTTCCTGGAAGATACCAGCTATTATGCAAAACAAGGTATTTTTAAAAATCTGTCTAGCACATAGCCTTTTTAAAGCTAGTAATTCCTGTCCTTCGAATTTATGAGCCCTCAATGTGTAATTCATTTTTTTAAAAAAATATGTTATAAAAGAGTAAGAATATATATACTCCCCAAAAGTTTAGGCATCTTTCATATTGAGGAAACTCACTACGTGAAAATCTTCCCATGACGCCCGTCTGTAGTTCCTGGATCTGACTTTAACTGCAATTGTAAACTTTCAGATGCATTGTTGATTCTTCTGTTCACTTAACCACTTAATTCAGCTTTGGAAGAAGGCATTTGAAAGACTCAATAGAACAGTTGTCAGGCGGTGTAACTTTCCAGGACCTAAAACTGGAACCCCGGGATGGGATGTCTTGTGGAGATAGGAAGGAAGCAAAAACCGAATGCAGAGAAAATCCCAGCTCGGGTCAGAGATGTCAGCCATCTGCTTTGCAGACATTCCTACTTGGTAAAAACTGAGCCTTGATTTTTCCTGAAAATCCAGTTCAATAAGTGCTCAAGGACATTTATCTGCAAAGTGGGCAGATAAGACAGTTCCTTGTAGGGGAGGAAGAAAATACCAGACTGCCTATTTCTAGTTTTAATTTCCATTTTTGTAAATGTTTTCTAGTATATGCAATAAATAGTAGTAATTTATAATTATATATATGTGTGTGTGTGTGTGTGTATATATGTTGAAAGTAAATAAATTATATGTTTTACCAACAGAAATAAGAAATCAAAGAACTTTAGAGTCTACTATTTGAAGAAGTCAAAACCAATAAATTGGAATTGTTATAGAAGATAAAATCTAATTGCTATCACTACTCTAGGATCTCTGATATACTGCAGCAACTTTCACTCAAAAAAAAACAAACAAAAACTTGATTTACTACTTTACTTCCTGATCAAAAAGAAGAGCTTCCTTTTCCCTATGTTCACGACCGATAATAACTATTAAAATTAGGTTTTTCTCCCAACCTTGAATCTTAATTCTCATTTAGTGACTCTAACAAGGAACAGTCATCTTGGAATACTTCTCTCTTTAGATATTTATATCATCATATATCATCAACGTCACTAGGAAACAAGATTTGATTTACAGGATTTTTATTTACCAGGATCTCATCTATTTATATATGGATTGTGATTTCCATTAGTGCCAGTAACCAAATATTTCCAGTCCTCTACCTTCTGGGCAAAAGGTGGGACTGTGCTTCTTGTTCCCATTTAGGGTGGGGCCATATAACTAATCTGGCCAGTGGGTGATGAGCAATGTCACTTCTGTTCTGGAGCATTTCATTGTCAGTATGAGAGCTTTCGGTTCTTTTCTCTCTATCCTGGTGACCTTCTCCAGTGGCCTGAGTATCTGAATCATCGCTACAAGCAAAGCCCTTCTGCTAACCAACTGCTAGGATATGTAGTATCAGCAAGTGAAACACAAACCTTTGTTGTATTAAGCCACTGAGATTTGGGGGTTGGTTGTCACCAGAGCATGATTTGGTCTGCCCCAATGCCCTCTTATGGGGTATCCAAAATTCCACTCAGAACCCAACAAATCATTACTCAAAGTTTTGGTTACTAAGTTATTGTATATTGCAAGAGATCTAGCCTTAATATAATAATAATAGGTCAATGGCCACACTACCCTGAACGTGCCCGATCTCATCTAATCTCAGAAGCCAAGCAGGGTCGGGCCTGGTTAGTACTTGGATGGAGGCCACCTAGGGAGACCAGGTGCTATAAGTGTTAAAATTAAAAAAGAAAAAAAAACAAAAACAGGAAGTTCTCTGTTAATAAATTCCCAAGAGATGAGTTGTCAATATCCCTGTAGTTTTGTAAGAGGAATTTCACCCTTTGAAATTTCAAAGGGGAGTCTTTGGTATCAGGGCCAGATTGGTCTGCTTGGAGCACAAAAAGCAGGAAACTGTCTCATTTAACTCCAACTTGGAACTTTCAACCTTGCCTTTCGATTTTTCCTTAATCTCACTTTAAGTGAAAGGAGAATTCATCTGATGTAATCAATCCCCCCAACCCTGGCCAAATAGTCCATCTATATTTCACAGTGGATTAGTGTCCAGATACAGTCTCATACTGTTTGATTTTCTTCCTGCATGACAATGATATTTATTACCTCAGTAGAATATGAAAGAAGGGATTTGCACTAGGCTATCCCCAAGAGCCTGACTTAAGCACAGGAAGCAGCGTCGTGCAATGGGTGAGAAATGAACTTAGAATCTCTATATTCAAGTCACAGCTGTCACTAACCAGGTGTGTGGCTGCACAGGTCACTTAACCTCCATTGGCCTTGCCTCACTTGTAGGTTGCCCGTGTATAAAGAGATAGTATACCTGAAAATGAACAGTTATTGCATTACCTGAAGGAGCATCAGCTTGTGGATATTTATCATCGATCAACACAGATTCACTGCCTTCTCATACCATCTTTAGTCAAATTGTTTCTGACACTGCTCTACGGTTTCTCATTTTTTATTTCTCCTTTCTAATTTTTTTCAAGTCCGTTTACAGAACCAGAAACTCCAAGCTTATTGCACAAAATAGGGAAGTCCAGGTCAGGGCAAAATGATAAGCTTCGTGCTCTCCACCTTGGATATCTTCCTCTTCCTTTTCATCGATTCAAATTCAGGTGCCTGCAGCCACCCCAAGGTTTGCGTCTCTACCACTACTGTCCATTACATCGTTACACCTCAGGATGTGGCCTTTTGTATTTACCGACTTGCCAGTCAACTGACCCGATAAAATCATGTGTGCTGATGGAGACCTATTATACTGCTCCGGGGATGGCTTCCTCTCTCCAGCTGCATCTCTAGCTGGAAAGGACATGATATGGTTGAGGTTTTGGAACACACAGAAAGGGAGGACAGCATTCTGAGAAAGGAGAACTTCAGTCACATTCTGCAAACGACTGTCTTCGCAGCCCACAAAACAGGGGACACTGTGGGAACCGGCTGAAAACCCCGGCCAGGCCAGCATGTGACAGGAGATGGGAGTCTGGCCCAGAGAACCAGGAACCAGAGTGGGAATGTACCTGTCACTGGTGGAAATGAAAAGAATAACCCCAATAACTGAGCAAAAAAAAAAAAAAAGAGGAAAACCCCATTTTTTGTTTTTGTTTTCATTTTTTCTGTAAAGGATAGAAAATATATGTTAGGTGTCTCCCTGCCCAAGAAAACTTTTGGAATTTAGGTTGCTAGTCATGAGCTTCAAAGTGTTCAAGGGAAAATAGAAACACTGTCAAGGGTGTGTGTGTGTGTGTGTGTGTGTGTGTGTGCGCTCGCGCACATTTGGCTTTTATGTAATCATTGTAGACTAGTTCAGTATTTCTAGTTTTTGTGATGTGTTGTCATTGTTTTGTTTTGCTTTGTTTTTAACTACGTGGAAAACATGATGTTTTCAGGGACGAGCGCCTGGATAGGAAGGAGATTTAGGGAACAAGAATCAAAATAAGACTAGAAACTTTCCTGACATTTGAGCATCTCAAAATGCATGACCACAGAGGCCATGGCAGCTGAGCAGCCGAGGTAGGTTTCCCCGTGGATCATGTACATATTTCTTTGTACTCACAGCAGTGCTTCCTGTCAGGTCAACAGTGTATCGGGTGGAGTCATGAGAAAACCTGGCTTAGTCATGAAATACCAGTTTCCAACTCTTTAATACAGCCAAGCAACATTCTGGAAGAATATCATGTCTACAGTTTGCCAAAAGATTTTTTAAGAAGTTTAAATCTTGATATTCAAGTGATTCCCACCTTTGGCCACAACAAAGTCACTTGTTAATCTCTTGTTGATCTACTACATGAATGCCATGTGTCGGGCACAAAAGGGGGTGCAAAATTAACACAAAGCGTGTTCGCTGCCCTCCACGAGCTTCTGGAAGAGCTTCTGGAAGTAGAGGATCAGACCGAGAACTGCGATGTGAGCACTAGGCAGAGGACCATAATGAATAAAAGGCACTGGCCCTGTCCTGCTTTCTGCAGCCCCCAGAATGACAAAGCCTACCAGAAACCACACCCACCGAGCCTCTCCATCCTGTCTGCTGGTTCTCTGGTTTGCTTTCTTAGGAGAGAAGGACATATTAGTTCAACTGTCACTACTCAGGGTCAGCCTTACATGTATTTGCCTGTATGGATAACAAAATGGAAATGAGGAGGGCTCCCAATTAAAAAAACATTGGCCCGTCACTTGTTAGAGGGTCTGGGGCTCTCCAATTAGGGAATTCTTCTGGTGTAGGCAGAGTGATAAAGTAGAAAGAGCTTGGACTTAGGTGTCCTTCAGACCTGAGTTCAAATCTCAGCTCTTCTGCACACTGAGGACCTCTTAACAAGTCACTTCTTTTATAAACCCCTATTTCCACATTTGTTAAAAGGAGAGAATATAAAAGCGATGATACAATAGGAACTCAACACATATTATTTTTTTCATCCTTTCATTTAAGAGTCCTGTAGTATAAATACTGACTGACTGATAACCCGAGCTCTTATCTTCTGGCGAATTGGATGTGTCTATAGGGAAATCGATTACCACCTTCAGTTATTGTCCAGAACATGGGTGTTCTAATCACTCAAAGATGCAACGCCTCTGGTAAAGATTTCTCTCTTGGGATTTTTTTCCCCTTTACTCTCATCATTTTCTCACTTCATTAGACCATCCTGAAGAACAAGAACTATATCTTATTCATTTTCCTATTCCCAACACATGACATGGAAGGTACTCAATAAATGTCCGGTAGATGAATGAATAAATGAATGAAGCAATTCTCTACGGAGTTGAATATAAGAAAAGCAATGTTGGTTAGAAAGGGGAAGTACCCCAGGACTAAGAAGAGGAAAAGGAGAGGGTCCCCAAAGCAAAACAAAACAAATATTCACCCAGTTTATAATTTTATCCGGAATCAGAACTGCTTCTTCTGCTTCAGAGAGTAATTCCTCCAGGCCGCCTCCTCCCTCACAGCCACATGAACAGTTACAGCTACTGCTAATGATGGCAATGATGCTGATGGTCTTGTGGAACAGGATTAGAAAAGCACCTTTTCTGAAAACGGCTTTGGCAATTTTTGCAACTATTTATCTGTCGAATTTAGGAAGGTAGGAACTAGGTATGGTTGTTTTCTAAGCCATACTTAGTATTCAATATCTTGGCTACTCTAAGTGTATAAATGGTGTGACTTATTTTAACACAAAGACAGCCTCACTCGGGACTGGGATAAGCGCTTGAAGTGGGTGTGCTGGGGACTTCTTAGGCTTTTTGAACTGACCGACTGCGCTTGGAGTACCTGGGCGGGTCCCGGCACCCATGCGGGCTGAGCCGTGTCCTACTCTCAGTGCCAATACCTCGTTTTATGTTTAATAGTAACTCCCGCACTCAGACGTCACACCCAAAAACAGAATCTCTGTGCCAAAATAGGTGAGTCTAGAGGACTTTGAGTGTTATCCACCCTCCGTGCTAAAGACCAGTTCTCTCTCTCTCTGAATTCCTAGATTCTGGATTGAGAACAGATCACCAATGCAGATCACTGCTTTCCTCAAAATATCTTTATTTCCATCACCTTCTTGAGCTTCCCTGACACTAGTTCATCTGCATAGCTCATCTTGCTTTTAAATTTTTGGGAGCAGGTTGGGGCGGAGTATCTCTGAACTCCTTCTGCAAACAAGCCCAACCCATCTGAGAACGTTATACCAAGAGAAGTAGGTTCGCTAAGCTCCAGAGGGTATTAAAGGTACCTAATTACACACTGCTGTGTAACTACACTGTTACAGTGGTAACTGTAGAGGACTGATCCAAGATCAAAGGACAAAAAAAGGACTGCTTATAACGGCCTTTTCTTCCTGAATGTACAGAGACCGCTAGGCAGATACTCTAGACCAGCAATGAACAGTATATATTGCAAATATATGTACGTGTATGAAACATAATGCAAGCCACAAAACGAAGCCCCATGTAATTTTAAATTTTCTAGTAGTCATGTTTGAAAAAGTAAAAAGAAAAAGCCGGAATTGATTTTAATAATATATTTTATTTAATGCAGATATCCAATATATTAGTATTTCAACATGCTATGAATATAAAACTTATTGAGAGACTTTACGTTCTTTTCCTCATACTAAGTCCTCAAAGTCCAATGTGTATTTTATACTTACAACACATCTCAGTTCAGACTAGCCACATGAAAGTATTCGGCAGCCAGGTGTGGTTACTGGCTACCATGTTAGACAGACCATCTCCAGAATTTTAAAAAATCCGTCTTCCATTACCTAGGACAGGTCCAAATTTCTGGCCAAAATGACCTGATGAGTTCGCATACTAACATGTGATATCTGATCCAAACACGTAACTATAATAAAGTAAAAAATAAATGTGACTAGATGGATGCTTCCTCAACATGACAATATGTCTAGCTCAATCTCAAAGCCAAGATTAACCTTAATATAGAAACACTGAAAGCATTTCCATTAAAAACAGGAAAGGACAAGGTGTCCTCTGCCACCATTGTTATTTAACACAGTACTAGAGGTACGAAACAATTGGACAAGAAAATAAATAGTTATAAAAATTTGAAAGGCAAATATAGAATTATTGCTATTGAAGGATTATATGATTCTTGACCTATAAAACCCAACTGAATCAACTATAAAGCTGTTTAAAATAAGAGAAGGCAATAGGTCAACTAGATACAAAAATTAATATGCAGATATCATTAGTCTTTATATATACAAACAACTATCATTTAGAAGCTATACTGGAATAAATGATTCCATTGACATAACAAACAAGATGTAATTCTTAGTAATGCAAGATAAAATGTGCAAGATGCATATGAAGAAAATCCTAAACCACTACAAGAGATTCAATGAAAAAGACCGAAAATAGGCAAACCACATTAATGTGGAGGAAGACACAGAGAAATGACATGATTTTGCAACTATGTGGGGACACTGAGGCTTTGGAGTCCACCAATCTGAACATGAATGTCAAAGATTGGGTAAACGCCCTGTTCCGCCCACACTGTGCCTGGAGGGCCTAATTCGGATGGAAAACTCACAGGGTCTAGGCCTTGACATCCCTCTGGGTAACTTTGTGTGAAAAAAAACACATGTGCCATTCCTCAAGGTCTGTCTCTGCCTGGCAGTGAATCTGCGTCAAGTGGAATCAGTGTAGGGGGAAAAGGTGGCCGCGTAGACGCGAAAGATAAATAAATTCTAATCCCAACGTTTTTACTTAGAAACTGTTCACTCTCTCTAACTCATTCTAACTCTCTGAGCTCGTTTCCTCATCTGTAAAAGAAAGATTAAAAAGTACCTGCTACTTCCTTCACGGGGTTGTTGTGAAGATAAAAATTAAAGTTTGAAGGTGCTTTGGAACTTTAAAACTATGTATTACTATTTAATCTATTATCCAAACAGTGCAATTTATATTTCGATCTGTGTTTAATCAAACATTATTAACGCAACTCTAAACCTGAGGTAAATAAAATAAATGTAATTGTATTCCTCAGGTTTGTCTGTTTGTTTTAAAGGAGCTTTGAGGACTAGACCTTGTCTGGAGCAAACCATTCCCAAGCTCGAAGGACTGACAGGTATGGCTTCAGGACTGACAGGTATGGCTTCAGGACTGACAGGTATGGCTTCAAATAATTACCCAGGAGCATCAGCTTCATTCTTTTCTTCCTCTCCTATTTTCCCTCCCCCTCCTGGAAAATGCAAATTTTTTTGTAGAAAGATGTATGAAAAACACCTCAAAACCATTCATTTATATAGAATATATATGTCCTTGACTCACCACTTGCAAAAAAAAGCCATGTGATCAGCAGCAGTATGCCTTGAGTAAGAAATTAAATTTTGTTAAAGTCCCCAGGCTTCGCAGTTTATTTGATTCCACAGCATAGACTATCCAGTCCTGCCTGCCTCACAGCATTTGACTTTTATAAGTGAAGTGGGGGAGTCAGAGAGAAGAATTAGGGTTCAAGGTCTTTCATGCGTAGAGGTCCATGAGATGGCTAAGTCCAAAGTGCAGCCGCATCCACAGGTTGCTAACGTGGAGCAGGGATAAAGATAATTCTGAAAGAGATGAAAATACTGCCATTTGCGACAACATGGATGGACCTCGAGACAATCATGCTAAGCGAAATAAGCCAGACAGAAAAAATTGAAAGTCACATGATATCACTTATATGTGGGATATAAACCTAAAAGCAACAAATGAACAGGACAAACAGAGGCACATGGACATGGACGATAGACTAGTGATTATAAGAGGGTAGGGAATGGGGGGAAGGAGGAAGGCAGACTGGGCAAAGAGGGTCAAATATGTGGTGACAGAAAGAAATCTAACTATAGGAGGTAGACACATAGTGTAAATATATATATATAAATATATATAAATATATATATGGCATATATATATATATGCCTTACTATTTAAAAAAGATAATTCTGATAACAGGAGGAAGCTTTTTTTTTTCAAATAAGTGAGGCTTTTATTAAAGGTTTACGTAAAATTTTTTTCCTGTAAAAATGGTCATTACTACATAAGGGATAGAATTAGATTTGGTAACTTGGGAGAAGGTAGACCAACAATAGTGAGTGAATACATTTGTAGCTCGGTGTATAAAGTCTTTTCTTGGGAAGCTTGTCTATCGCTGACACCTTACATTCGGACATGGCCAGACAATGAATGTGAAGTTCAACCCACATTTTTCATACTCAAGACTTGGTAAGCGTATCACTCGGAAGAGTGAATGCCACATAACTGAGGTCCATACCCCAACTCATGTAGATCAAGGTCCATTAGAAAGAAATAATTTTATTTGTAATGAGAAACAGTTGAAATATGGAAGGAAATGATAGAATGACAGGATTTCCTGTAAAGTACATGAACAAAGCAATAATACACGAAATGCCTTCATAAACAGCCCTGGTAAATTTTACATAAATAACTGACATGACCTTTTGTGCTTTTGAGCTATTTCAGTTACAGTAATAGCAGAGAAGTGACCAAAAGCATTTCCCATAAATTCAAATGTTTTCCTATTAGCATGAATCAACTCATGAAAATCAATGCACACCTCATGTTCAGACGCATTCGGAAATGCTATGCACAGGCACGCACTCAGAGGCAAAGACTATATCTATCCTTATCCCATTTTCTTTAAAAATGTTATGTTAGGAGAACACTATCAAGCACAAATCATCTAGGGAAAGAAAGAGCAGGCTTCGTTAAGCAATGACGAAATGTGAGTCACCATATTAGCATCCCGATGTCACAGGGGTCTGAATGACTTCACCGAGTTTTGTCCTAAATCATTTGCAAGTCAAACGTCTTTTCCTTAAGAGCTGAGAACTTTGCAGTATTAAAGAATCATCTCATTACTTGCCCATTAAAAGTCATGGACCCCTCAATTATAAATATTTGATACTCTTTAAGTTTAAATTATTAAACTCTTAGAAATAGGGGGAAATAATATCATCTTATCCCGTATTCTCTAAACCTTTTTAATCCCTTGGTGTGACTTTAGCAGTCACCTGATTGCTAGCAAAGACAGCAGTTTTCTATAACATTTTATTCTCCTGCAAAGCGCTTTTCCTGTACTTATCTGGAATGTTTATCATGATATCGCCTCGGCACCGCTGTGGAAATGACTGGCAGCCAAGACACTGCTGAGAGAGGCTGGGAGAGAGTAAGGAAGTGTAAGCCTTGGGGCGCTTGAGCGGTAACAAGGAACGCTCAGCAGAATAACATACAGAGCCATTTTTAAACGCATGTCTCGGTCGGACCCTCCGCCTTTCTAGTTCACTACAAATCTTACTAGCGGTTTCCTTCTCACCGTGGGTATCAGAACACTTGAGCCACGTTTGAGGCCAACCTCTATCGAGGAAACAGAAACAGGTGGTAGAGTATGTGCCTCGTATACCAGCATCATACCTGGCCCTGCCTTCCTTTCCTTTCAATATTTTCTAGTTGCCTTTGTTTTTCTTATGGATTTTTACTCGATCTTGCTAAATCGGGTGCATCTTCATACGGAGACTTGAATTCCTTTCGCAAGGTGGAGAATTTAAGTAATTGAGTAAATAATAATGGAGCAGGATAATTTTCAACAGAGAAATTTTACACTTCATATTACAATTCTGTTCTTTCCGTGACCTTTTCCTCTCATTTCAGAATTCAGTGCTGTGGTATTCACTCAGAATAAACTTAAATCAATGTGCCACCCCCTCAGAGGGCTATTTGCTTTTTTCTAGTTGCAAAATAAGATGTGTTACCTATTAAATCAATTTTAGATATCAGGAAATGGGAGAAAGTAAAGGAAATAGTCATGGTCTACTACATAAGAAAGGGGTCTTCTCAGTCTTGCAAAAATTATAGCACCCACTTGGGATTATTTCTGTTCAGGACAATGTAAAGGAAAATGTTATGGTTCAGGTAACAATTTTAATGTATTACTTTATTGATAACCTTCTGTGAGTCATGTGAAGAGTCAAATTAATAAAGACGCTAAAGAGAGAATAAAAGAGATTAGTATGTGGAAACTAAAGACAAATCGGAGGAAGTTAAATAGCCACTGACTGTCCGTTTATGAGGAAGGGAGGCAGAAAAGATCCAAAGTATCAAAGAAGAAAACGTCGAACGAAAATGCATTAATTGTTGTTAGTGTGGGATAGGAATTTGAGGGTGGACTTGAAGTCACAAGGCCATGCGTTTAAGAGTAGCTGTGAGCGCAGTTACTGCTCGCTCTGCAATTTTGAGGAGATTTTCGTCCTCTTTGTTCAGATTCCCCTCTGTGGACACAGAATATCAATATTCCTCTTATGGAGTGAATAATGTCCCCCAAAAAGACATGTTGAACCCCATTATCTATGAACATGAACTTATTTAGGAATAGGGTCATGAGGTCACACTAGATTTGGGTGAGTCAAACCTCAGGCTTCTGACCTATGACTTGTTCATAATTATTTATGTAATATACATAAAAGCATACATAAAATATACATGGATTAAATATTTGAATACAAATGAAGTTGTTATTTTATGGTTTAAACTCCTTTTAAATTTAGTTTTTCTCCTTTTCAGATAGATGTCTTAGTTCACTCAGATTAGATTGAAATGAACTTTTGTAAGAAGTAGGAGTAGAAGTAGAGCTTTGGCAAAGGTCAGTAGAATGAGAGAGAGAGAGAGAGAGAGAGAGAGAGAGAGAGAGAGAGAGAGAAAAGAAACTTACAAATAAACTTGCCAAAAAGGAAAATGAAATTTTGGAAATAATGCTATCTGTGGTATAAAATCCAAGATTATTTTAAATGTGGACACTGATCCCAGGAATATTAAAGTGATCATTCTCTTATCCTTCAAAAGAATTTAAGACCTGAGGAAACAGTGTGCCTTTCATCTCAGCTGCAAAAAAATCCACACTAAGAGTGACCCCAAACTTAAATTTCTCAGATAACAGCCTCACGGCCTGAACGCCTACAGCTTCAGTATTTCCTCCATGAGGGCCGGAGATGGAGAGGCGAGGTGGCATCAGTCTACCAGCTATTTCCAAAAAGATTTGACATGTCACAGATTAAGTCATTTTTGTTCCCAAAAAATTGTGATTAAAATCAAGTTCTCTTCAAAGATGGGAAAGGGTAAAATAAGAGGAAATGCAGTAGAGGGTAAGGCAAATTGGAAGTCCTGGGGTCTTGGTGGCATCCCATTTCTCCCAGAAAATAAAATCTATGGTAAACTAAGTGTCCCTTTTGTGAGGCTATAACCAGGACCTGGCATAAAGAAGTTCTACTCAGTACCCAGGATGTCCAGCTCCCATTGGGTTATGTGGAAACTAATAGTGAGAGAGCAGGTTCTCGAAGGAGCATGGACTTTGCAGGTAGATTGATCTGCGTTTGTATCCTATTTCATTTATTCACTTAATAAGTATCACCAAGAACCTTCCATATACCAAACACTAAAAATAAAAGATAAGTAGAGTGTGTCTTCCCTTTTTTTTTTAACTTTTTAAAAATTAAGTTTATGAGGGCAACATTGGTGAATACAATTACATAATTTTCAGGTGTGCATTATAATTTGACATTTGTATATTCTAGTGTGTGTTTGCCACCCAAAGTCCAGTTTCCTTCAGCTACCGTATATTTGATCCCCTCTACCCCATCTACCTTCCCCTCCTCCCCACCCTCAACCCTCTGGTCATCACTAGTTTATAGTCCGTGTCCATGAATCTCTGTTTGTTTGTCCTGTTCGTTTGTTACTTATAGGTTTATATCCCACATATAAGTGATATCATGTGATTTTCAATTTTTTCTGTCTAGCTTATTTCGCTTAACATGATTATCTTGAGGCCCATCCGTGTTGTCGTAAGTGGCAGTATTTTATCTCTTCTTATGGCTGAGTAATATTCCACTGTATATATGTACCACAGCTTCTTTAACCAATCATCTATCCTAGTACACTTCAGTTGCTTCCATGTCCTGGCCTCTGTGAATGATGCTGCTAAAAACATCGGTGTGCAAATATCTTTTTGGATAAGGGTTTTCAAGTCTTTAGGGCAAATGCCCAACAGAAGGATTGCTGGATCATATGGTTTTTTGAGGAACCTCCATACTGTTTTCCATAGTGGCTGTACCAATTTGCAGTCCCACCAGCAGTGTATGAAGGTTCCTATTTCTCCGCATCCTCTCCAGCATTTGTTACTACTTGTCCTATTGATTATAGCTATTCTAACAGATGCGAGATGGTATCTCATTGTGGTTTTGATTTGACATCTTCCCTTTTTGAAGCATAATTACACCCTTGAGCCACCGGGCAACGCCAAACCCGCTGGCCCCACCTGTAAGGTGGGTTCTCTCAATAAACTCTCAAAGAGGGACCTGGGGAAACAGTCCCTCAAATGCCCATCTTCCTTCCCTGCACGGCAGGGTGATTTGAGGAAGCTTTTCTGACTCCAAACCCTTCTCGGTGCCCACCATCTTCTCACGGTAGTATGTTTAATAATAGATTCAGGCTGTTGGAGATGAAAAATTCTACGTCACGGCAGTATGTTGAAATATAAACACTATAATATGGTGAAGATCTTTTATATTCATTTACTCTCTATTAGAAGCCCTACTAGTTTTTAATTTTTTCTACTCCTGATTATTACCCTGTCCTTTACTCAAAAATTCTCTCTACTGTTTCTTTAATTGTGGTTAAATATAGATAACATAAAATTTACAATTTTAACCATTTTTAGTGCAGCTCAGTATTAAGGACACGCACATAACCGTGAAATCGTCACCACCATCCATCCACAGAACTTCATTTTCTCCAACTGAAACTCCACACCCATTACGCACTGACTCCCTGTTCCTCTTCCTCAAGCCCCGGGCAACCACACTGCTAGCTTCTGTCTCTACGAAGTTGACTACCACAGGTACCTCAGGCCAACTGTTTCCCTAAACAAACGCAACCCCCATTTTAAATATTTGATTACTTTTCAAGAGAAGTAGCAAAATCTATAATTTTATGTGTATACTTGATCCTTTACAATGTTTGGCTCAAACTTATTGTTCAAAGTGTGCAAACCAAATGACATCACCAAGCTATACTCACTACAAGAGAGACATTGAAATAGTGAGCTAAAGTATCAGAGCGGAAAGTCAGTAAATAGTTTCTTAAACTGATACATTTACAAATAATTTTCTTCATACATTAATTTTGACGTGTGAAGGTAACTAAGGAATAAAAATTTTCAAGGGTTAAAAGCAGTTGACTTTACGAAGGACTACGGTTTTTATTCGTCTATACTATTGTTTTTTTGTGTGTGTGTTTTTTTTAATTCTTTTGCCTGTCCCACCTCTGATTTGACTCTCCTGGCTGGAACATGTATTTCCGTCAAAGGCCAGATGCATGCGACTCTTTGCTACACCAAGGCCGTGACAGTGGCTCTGCCGGCTTTGCAGAAATGCGAACGGTGCCAGAGTTCACTGAGCTCTGTGCCCGGCTTCTGCATCCACGTCCTCCACCCCACGTCCTGGCTTGCCCGGACTCTTACTCTTTGTACATGTCTTATATTTAACTCTTGCTGGCTGCCCAGAGAGGACAATGACAACATCTGAGGATCAAGCCAAGCGGCCTGAAAGCCTCCCCAGCCCTATCCAACATCCGGCGACGACATGCCATTTCGTCACTGAGCTCCCTACCTCCCCCCCTGCCCCATGTCACTAATCCAATGCCATCCTCGCAACTACATATCTAATCACAAAAATTAGACTTTCTGCAGGGGCCACAACCACCCTCATTCACACCGTTAGAATGTCTTTGTCCCCACAGATTCTTCAGCCAAATTATACGAGGTCATGAACGCAGACAAGTTCCTATCCTCCCTTTCGTAGAATCTCTCCCCCTACCTTTGGACAAGAGTCATCCATCCTTAGGCAGCAAGAGACTAATCTTATCTGAGAATGATAGAAACTACAGAGATTTTATTTTACTTTGATTAAAAAAATAACTAACAGTTGTTGAATGTTTTATTTGGTGTCCAAAGCTGTTGTAATCTCTATAATGTAGGTACAATGATCCTTATTATAAGCCAAGAAAACTGAGGCACAGGAAAGTTAAGTAATCCAATCAGGGCAAAAATTTAGTAAGTGGCAAAGCCTGTGTTTTAATTTCAGCTCTGATTCCAGAGCCTATTCTCTAACAGACTAAATTATATAGCTTTTCAATATAAAACAACACAGGAACGCAAAATGATAAAACTATAAAATAGGCGATAATCATGAAAATCTAATTCTATCAAGCCTAGGTCTCTCTTCACAGGGAAAGGAATTGAGCATCATTGACAAGTCAATAACTTATACTCTTATCCTCTCGCATTTCTAATTATAATTTGTCTAAATGGAATTCCGAGCCTTTGTACATTAAAGTTAAAGGAATATTTCCCGGGCTTTTCCAGTAGAGGGCGCTCTTCTAACTGTGGGGTCTGGTGAGAGCCGAAGACCGCAGTTGAGGAACACAAGCTACCCTACCATGTGTCCAGCAGATGTCACTAGAATCCCACAGATCCTGAGGCTGACGCCTCGGCTAAACTGCACTTTGCTAACAGAAGCATCTCACTTCTGTGGAGGCAGGTTCATTATTTTAATGAATGTTTAAATATAACACTATTTGGTTGTCAAGAGAGTCTACCCGAAGCTGACCCACAACTCACTTATCTTCTTGAAATAACACGACAACCAAGGAGAGAGAAAAAGAGGGCTAATCGACAGGAATAACAACTGAGACTGGATTTGAGGTTGTTTTCTCAATGCCTTTCACCAAAAACCGTAGTGCACCTAAGATCAGGGAGGCGAACGAGTGCATATGGCTTCCAGTGTTTTCCACTGTCCCTCATCAGGGTGCTCTCAAGTGCCTTGGTCAGCTTGGGCAGCCAGAACCAAATACCATAGCCTGGGGAACTTAAATAGGACTTGATTTCTCACAGTTCTGGGAGCCGGGAAGTCCAAGACCAGAGCACCAGCCAATTTGCTGGTGAGAACTCGCTTCCTGACTTGCAGATGGCCATCTTCTCAACGTGTTTGCACATGACGGGGGTGGAGAGCAGACTCTGGTGTCTCTTCTGACAAGGGCACCAATCCCATCATGAGAGCCCACCTTCATGACCCCATTCATCTAAACCGAGTCATCTCCCAAAGCCCTGTTTCTGAATACCATCACATGGGGCCGGGTCTGCAGCATATGATTGAGGGGAGAGGGGGGACGCAGTTCAGTCCATAGCCTCAAGCCTAGTGGTATATAGAAGTCAACACAGCCAGGTTAAGTGAGGACTTGGCTATGAACCTGTGAACACAGGTTCACCACCTTTTAAACCATGTCAGCCCCCAAGGATTCATTCACCCTATTACCTTATAAGGCATTCGTTGCTGCACCAATTGCTTGCTTCAGAGTTCCGGTTTCTACGCCACCAGCATGCCTACAGCAGTTCTGCCTGTATCTTACCTCTGGAGCTTTGCTTGATTTCTCTGAAAGCTATCCTAATTTATCACTTTACGTGAAGAAGATGCAACTTGTATAAGACATTCATGAAGGACTCATCAACAACCCTCACAGCCTGGTGTATATCGTGCTATTGTACTTACCGCCCATTTCATAACTATATCATTCAAAGAGCAAAACAGGATATCCGATAAGGGTGAATATAGAGGTAAAGTTTAACATCATTTTTGTTATGATGACTAAGCGGAAGTAATGAAAACTCATTGCTCCAGGTATGAAGGCTCTGTTTCTCCTCGGATAAAACCTCCCCCACTTTATTGACACTGGGAAGGCTGTCGAGAAGTGGCGCTTGCTCAAAGAACCAAGTACTGAGAATTTAGTTTAAAATGTCTAAAAACACATGTTTATATCTTGAAGTATAAAATGAGAGAGTTGAAAGCATTGAGGAAAAATTACTTTTTAGGCAAGTTGGAATCTTGGGAATAGATGGCTCATAGATAAAGGATATAAAGGGACCAGAGAACTCAACTCAGCAGACAGACACACTTCTAGCATATTCCGTGCACATCTTTTGAGTGCCTCTGCAGAGGACTTCACTTCCCATTTGAACTGTCTTCTCTGCCTATAAATCTCATTTATCATTTAAGGTTAAGTTCAGATAGTTCCTCCCCTGTAAAAAAGTCTCCAGCCTCCTCAACCATTGGTCAGAATCAACAGCTCTGATCTCTCTTTCCTCAGCATGTGTTACTGCCATCATTAAAGAGCTCATCGAATTACATTATTGTCAGGCAGGTAAGGACAGGCAGTCTCACCAGAGTTCATTAAAGACATTCGGGGAATAAGAAATGGGGGAGAACATTGGCCAGCTGCAATGGAGACCCAGAATTCAGACTGATAGAATGTCAGTGATTGTAAGACTAAGTTAAACCCTTATTTAGAGGAATTGAGAAAATATCTTCAACATACCGGAAGCACTGTCAGATCTCAAAAACTATTTATTAGTCATTTCCTTGAGTCTTACAACAGGATTTGCTGTGCTCTGAAGAAGCAGAATGGACTCCAGGAGGTGTACAATGGCTAATAAAGCCAAGAGCTTGATGAAAAAACATCAAAACTCCAAAAATTGCTGAAGGATAAAGGTCATGAATTATAAGAGTTGAAAACAAAGTAACTAAGAGTTTTCCATCACGAATTTGGAGGCAGTTAGAACTCTGAGGGACTAGAAGGGATTTTTCACGTTACTTCAGAAAGACTGGGTGCTGGGAATTGTTCAAACTGAAAAGATAAAAGGTTTGGATTGCTGAAATTAGAAGCTATTATTAGGTTCTCCTTTTTGTGTGTCGACTTTGCAATGATTATTGTAACCACAGAGGAGATAGCATGTTAAAGCACTTTGTTATTTTTTGTGTTCTTCCGCCTGATTATCCCCAATTCAATATCGCTCAGATTTAGTAGGTATCATAGAATTTTGCTAAAGATTTTACTTGCAATCAATCGAAACTCATTTAATTAATACCCCTGTACTTGGAACACAGTAGTAGATACCTCAGAGATTGGACTGCATACTTGATACGAGCTCTCAAGTGGTTCGTAATCCCAACAATTCAACTGCAAAATGGTCCAACTATTAATTCAGAGCTTGAGCAGACTGAGATAATATGTTTAGTACTTTGTGCTTACACGGTAATTTCTTTGGCTTAACACTGAGGGTATTTCAGAGTGCCTCAAATCAAATGCTATTTATTATGAGTGTGGAAACACATTTTCAGTAAGAACACCAAAGACCGTAAAGTTTTTTCCCTCACCTTAAAGCTCTATTAATAACTGGCCATATATCTCTTCACCAAGGGATTTTCATATGTAAATCAGATGACTATAAATTAATTGAGTAAATGATAATTCTAATAAATTGAAGTAAAGTTATTGTCAGCAATGAAATAAAGACCCAATTTCTTCCACCCTCCCCCCTAAGCCCTGTCCCACCTCTCCGCCCCATTTCTGTGGGTGGCTTCTTGCAAACTTCTTCATTCTCTCTACACGGTCACTGGCCAGAGGCAGAAACGGAGACTTCCCCTTTTGAAAGTGAAAAGTATCAAGTGAAACCCTTAATACTCTCACTGTACAATGTCTTCCGCTTTCCTCTTTGGTGTAAGCCACTACAATCCCCAAACCTCTGTCAGGCACAATTTCTCTTCAGTTATAATGGGGAAGAATTTCAGAGTACAGAATAGAGAGTACCTAATATAATTACTCGGCAACAGATCATGTTATTCAAGCCTAAACCTTCCTCACTGAACACTGTCGTTCTCACTTCCTTTAGCAGTTATGAGCTGAGGAAGCCCCCATCTAGTCTCTTCTAGGCACCTGACTTTTTCGCTCAGTCTCAGGTTTAAATAGTACTGAAATTACTGTCACACGCCTCACCAAACTTGAGATCTGGACGTGCTTGAACTTGGTAAATGCTTCCTGTGGCCATGACCTGGGCATTAATGTGGACCATATGTTGTCCTTTCTAATTTTCTGAGAACAAATCGATGGGGGCTCTGACTCACCTCCCCATTGTTAGAATCCCTTATATATGTGTTTCTACCTTCTCCTCCCATTTATAATTTCCTTAACCCTGTCTGCATCTTCTTTTTTCTCAGCTCTTCTTATGAGCTATAAATCAATTGTAATTTACTAATAAAACTTTAAATGTATTTGCATCTACTTGTGACCATTTATAATAAACAAGTCACAAGCATCTCATGAGAAAACATTTCCACTTGCAAGTAGTCTTCACACACACACACACACACACACACACACACACACACACAGGCAACAGCAGAGACAGCTCGGTCTTTTCAATAAATGGTGACTTAGATAGCCATATGGGGAAAAAATGATACTTTTTCATTCCTTGAACTATTTATTAAAATTAATCACAGGTGGATTATAGATCTAAATATGAAAAAAGCAATAAAGTTACTAGAACATTAAAAAGGGGTTATAACCTTGGGAGATGGAAATCTTTCTTAAACAGGATCCAGTAAGCACCCTCGATAAAGAAAGTGGTAGGAGAAGTTCGTTAACTTTCTGCTTTGCAACAAAACAGCATTAAAGCCATGAAAAGGCAAACCAAAGAGGAGGAGTGAATGTTTCCACTGATCTGATTGAGTAAAGACTTGCGCCCATAATATATAAAATCCTACAAATTGGTAAAAGCAGACAACCTAATAGAAAAGTGAACAAGAGGCTTAAACAGATTCTTTATAAGAGGATAATTTAATGGCCAAGAAACATTTGAAAATAGTTCCAAACTCATTAGTCACCAGGGCAATGCAAATTATAATGGCAATAAGATAACACAATATGCCCAAGAGATAAAAATAAAACGACAGATTTCTGGTGAGGCTGAGAACAAATGAGACATCTTCCACACTGTAAGTGAGCATAAACTAGCACAACTATGTTGGAAAACATTAGCATCGTCTGCTGAAGTTGAGTGCGTGTATATATATTCTTTTCAATAACCAAGCAACTTGACTCCTGCATCTATACCCAACAGAAATGCATGCTCCTATAGCCCAAAAGACATATACAAAAATGTTTAGAACAACATTAATCATAAGATCCGAAATCTGGGATAAATGTACATCATTAGTAAATAAATTTACATTACATTACATTAGGTAATACTAAATACCAAATGTACATGCTAAAATGTACATAACATTAGGTACATTTGTGCAATAGAATTCTATAAAACAATGGAAAAGAATGAACTACTGCTATGTGTAATAACTTGGTTTAATCTCACAAACACAAATGTAGGGAGTAAGAAGCTAGTCATGAGAGAACATACACCACATGACTTTCTTTACCCAAAGTTTAAAAACAGTCATTAGAAGAAAGGCTACTGCAACCTTCGGGCAGAAGAGAGCAGACAGTGACAGACAGGAAATGCAGAGAGGCTTTTGGGGTACTGTTAAAGTTCTGTTTCTTAACCAAGTAGTGGAAATCGAATGTGTACACTTAGAGATAATTGAGCAATTATGATTTGTGCACTTCTTTCCATGGGTGTCATAATACGTGCCTTATAGAAAAAATGTCCGTCTCAGAGAAAAGATAAACGTCTAAATATGAGAACTGGAAATAAGGTCAAAGCTGGATCACTAGCATTAGGAGAGGAGGGTCTGCTGAGTTCTAGACAGTTCGACAATCTAATACGTTGTACAACATCCTATGTAAGGACAGGATTGATCCTAAAGGTGGTGATATGAGCTTGTAGTTAAGGTTCAAAGAGTCATAGCTGAGGCAAAATGAGAGCTGTAGAGGCTGAGGTACGTGCCTAGGATGACTTAACATTACTCTATACCCTCTCGCTAGGTTAGCAACCTTCCAAAAAAAGGTGACCAAAGATGTTCATGAGTCACGGACTGACTAAAAAGATTTAGAATTGTTCTAATTTAATTCTCTGCATTAAAATTAGGTAGAATTCTATCTTTCCTGTCTTTTCATAGAATAATAAATTAACAATTAATTTATACAATATTAAGCACAAGTCACACTTAATAAATTCAAATTGAGGATTTACAGCAATCTATAAATTTCTAGACGTCATCGGAAATAGCTTAATTTTCTTCTCACAGCAGGAGTTAAGGTTTTACTTAAACACAATGTTTTATGTTTCAAACGGAACTCTCACTTGTCACGTGACTTTATTTTTGGCAACTAGATTTCAACCAAGAAGTTCTCTTTTTAAATAATCACATTTTAATTGACAAATAAAAACATTTTGAATAACCGATTCGTAAGCAATCACTATATTTTTTCTACAGGTTATCAATAGAAGTGATATCGTTGGAGAGGACAAAGGCTTCCTGAAATCTCTGTGATTTATCAAGATGAAAGTCAACACATTTGCGTTTCAGGGCCATATGGTACTGCCCACGGGGCTGATTATACACAGTCTCAGAAGCACCTACACTCAAAAAGAGGAGGTGCAGATACAAACTGAGTGACGAGGGAAAAGGTCAAGGTAAGGTGAGCAGCTGCAGTTCGATTCATCAAACGTCAAATGGAAGATGATTCGACAAACGCAGTGACCAAGCGGCCAGACCTGTCTTCCAGACCAGGCTTTACCACTAATAGGTTGGGCGACCTTAGCCAAACCAGCTGTCTCTTCGTGCTTCAATAAAATGGAGGCTTCATCCCTGATAGCCTTTGTGGACTTTAATTAACAATGATGAAATGTTCACAAGATGCATTAGGAAAGAGCCAGGTAAAGTCAGCACCACTATTACAAACTGGCAAAATTTTACCTGCAGAAATGTTTAGGTTCGCGAGGCATTAGTTCGATAGTGTCTTAAATATGACCTTGTTGATCACATTTAAAATTTGGAAAGCACCACATAAAAATACATATTTCCAGCTTCCATTGAAAATAGACATAGCAATAGTGGCCCTGTATACTCACATCTAAAAAGTCATCTGAAGTGATAAGTGGCCATTTCTTTAGCACATGTATCTCATTCTACATGGTGCTTACACTTTCTCTTGTTGTCCTAATACTAAAAATTGATTGACTAAATTTCTCCCAACAGAGTCCCATCAAAGCCACTGCCACGCTCTGGAAGGGCTGTATCCCCAGAAAGCTATAATACGGGGAGCCCAACCCTACAATTGTGAGGTGGAGTGCCTCTAGCTAAGAAACCTGGGAGAGAGCTGTCTACCACCTGCCACCTAATAATGTCAACAAGGACTGCCATACTTAGGGAAAAAGGGACATTTTCAGTGTTTCTTGCTGTGAAGAAAGACAGTTGAGAAACAAGACCACTGCTTCTTTCAGTTTTGTTATGGGCAGAATCGTGACCCTACCCTCACCCCAAAGGTCATATGTTGAAGTTCTCACCTGTAGGACCTCAGAATGTGACTGCATTTGGAGAGAGGGACTTTAAAGAGGTAATTAAGTTAAAATGAAGTTATATGGGTGGGTTCCGAACCAATATAACTGTTGTTCTCATAAGAGATTAGGACACAGATATACACAGAGAAAGCCACCTACAAGCAGAAACCAATTCTTCTGACACCTTGATCTCAGACTTCTAGTCTCTAGAACTGTGAAGAAATAAATTTCTGTTATCTCAGCCAGGGGTCACCAACCCCCAGGCCGCAGACCAGTACTGCTCCATAACCTGTTAGGAACCAGGCCACACAGCAGGAGGTGAGCGGCAGGGCAGCGAACAAAGCTCCATCTGTATTTGCAGCTGCTCCCCAGCACTAGCATCACCGCCTCAGCTCCGCCCCAGACCATTAGGCATTAGATGCTCATAGGAGCACCAGTTCTTGGTACCAAAAAGATAGGGGACAGCTGATCTAAGCCACTCAATCTGTGGTACTTCGTAATGGCAGCCTTAGCAAGTAATATGTTTCTTGTGAGAATTTTATCTCTATTTATATCATAAAGCTACATTCTTCCAACAATGAAAACATGGGTAAATCTATGGAATCTTTCCTGAGACTCTCCATAGTCCTGCCCCTGTCCAGACCAATTGCTCTGCAAACCTGCTACGTGGCTGTCATCCTGGTATGAATTTTACTTCCTCTCCCACCTCTACTCCTTCTAGATCATATTTCTTCTTCTTTCTTGTTTTTCCCCTCATTTTACTGCAATATACCCTAAAGTAACTTCCTAAGAAATAGTGAATTGGAAGTAAATTTTCTGAGTACTTATGTCAGAGAAAAGCCATCATTCAGCCCTCTTGCTTGATTAATAGTTTGGGCTAAGATTAGAATACTAGATTAAAAGTCACACAGCCAGTCTGCATGTGTTTGTTAGGGCTGCTGCAACAAAATGCCACAAAGTTGATGGCTTAAACAACAGAAACGTATTGTCTCACAGTTCTGGAAGTCAGAAGTCAAAGATCAGGATGCCAGCAGAGTTATTTCCTTCCCAGTTCTGTGAGGAAGAATTCCGCCCATACCTCTCGCCTAGCTTCTGGTGGTTTGCTGGCCACCTTTGTGTTCCTTGGCTTGTAGAACCATCACTGCGATTTCTGCCTTCACCTTTACATGGCATTCTTCCTGTATGCATGTCTATATCCAAATTTCCCTTTTATAAGAACTCCAGTTATATTGAATCAAGGGTTTCCCCTACCCCAGTATGACCTCATCTTAACTAATTACATCTGCAATGACCCTATTTCAAATATAATCATATTCTTAGGTACCAGGGGTTAGGGCAGGAATATATGAATTTGGGGAGAGGGCCACATTTAACCCATAGTACTCCCTTTAAAACAAATAATGCTGGCATAATTGCCAGGTCCAAAAATTTTAGACGCCCTGCCCCCATGAGAATACACAGGATAAAATCTTCATGACTTGGATTAGGCAAAGAGTTCTTAAATAGAGTAGCAAAAATATGATTATAAAAGAAAAAATTGACAAATTACACTTCTTCAAAATTAAAATCTTTTGTGCTTCAGAAGATACCTTTAAAGATAAGGAAAAGAAAAACTAAAGACTGGAAGAAAATATTTGTAAATCATGTATCTGCTAAAGCATTAGTGTCCATAGTATAGAAAAGACGCCACTCAATACTAAGAAGACAAAAAAATAAAAATTAAAAATGGACCAATCAGCTTCCAGTCAAGATGGCAGGCTAGGCGAAAGCCGGGCTTACCTTCTCCTATGACCACATTAAAATTACAACCAACTTATAAAACAAACAACTTCAACAACCACCTGAAGTCTGATCATAATGCATACATCTGAGGATATAAAGGAAAAGCCACATCGAGACCAGTAGGAGGGGTGAAGACGCAAAGCAGGCTGGTCCCACACCTGCATGTGGTGGTTGAGCACCGGAAGGGAGAATGCAGCTGCAGAACCTGCCACCCCCGCCCCCATCCTGAAGGAACAAGGGGCCCTAGCTCCACACCAGGGTTCATCAGCCTAGAGTTCCAGACCCAGGAAAAGGATTTTCCACAAAATCTGACTGTAAAAATCAGTGGGGATTTCAGCCATCTGGGTGAGATGGAAGGAAACTGAAAACCTAGATGTTCCCCTTAAAGTGACCACTCACAGACTCACTTGCTTGCAGACACTCATACTGGGCTCTGGTGGAGGGTCAGCAGCTCAGAAGGCAAAAGAAACATACGGGGAAAGACTGAGCTGTGTGGCACTGGGGCGAGGGCAGGAGGGACAGCCGCCATTGTTCCTTTGTCAGCCCCCTTCTGGGACAGTCTGCAGATAAGCACCATCTGGCCTGTGTTGAACCCTCCCCTGCACGGCCAACTCTAAAGCCGCATTGGCCAGTGAGATCAGCTCACCCTACCCCATGTCTCCCTGGGACTCCGCCCCATGCAACTCACAAATTGCCCACAGCAGGCCTGTTGCTGGGCAGCCAGCCCCACCCTATGCTTTCCCTGGGCCACAAATTCAACAGCAAACTACAGCCCTCCGCTTGCGCAGTCCATCCACAGCCATGCATCTCAGGAGAGACTTTTAGTGGTGGGCCATAAGCCACACCCCAAGCTACAGTATTTCATGAACAGATCTTGGGTGTCTGTGGGCCTGAGGTGGGCAGTGGCTGGCCTTGCTGTGATCTGAGACTTTTACAGGGAGCTGCAGATTCAGCACTGAAACAAAACCTAATTCTGCATTGGCCAGGTGAAATCTGCGTGCTTTATCCTGGTGACTCCCTGGGGCCCTGCCCTGCCCTGTCCCACCCAATTCCCATGCCAACTTCAGACTCTTTCAGCTGTGCAGTCTTATGGGCAACTGGCGGGCAACCTCGGGCCTTGAGGTGCACTGGACCATTTGGTAAGCTGCCCCAGGGCCAGTACTGCAGGTAACGAACCTTGATAAAGGAAATAGACATACAAGTCCAGAAAGCACAGAGAGTCCCAATCAGGAGGAACCCACAGAGGTCCACACCAAGGCACCTCATAATTAAAATGCCAAATGTTAAAAACAAAGACAGAATCTTAAAAGCAGTAAGAGAAGAACAACTAGTTGCTTACGAGGGTACTCCCATAAGAATGTCAGCTGATTTTTCAATAGAAATTTTGCAGGCCAGAAGGGATGGCATGAAATATTCAAAGTGATGGGGGGGAAAAGAACCTACAACCGAGACTGCTCTACCCACCAAGGCTATCAATTAAAATTAAAGGAGAGATACAAAGCTTCCCAGACAGGAAAAGCTAAAGGAATTCATCGACAACAAGCCAGAATTACCGGAAATGTTAAGGGAACTTCTGTAAAAAGAAGGGGCGGGGAATTCATAAATACAAATACTAAAATGGCAATAGCTATGTACCTATCAATAATCATTTTAAATGTAAATAGATTAAATGCTCCAATCAAAAGACACAGGGGAGCTGAATGTACAAATGCCGTCTATGGGAGACCCACTTCGAATCAAATGACACACACAGACAAAAAGGGATGGAAAAAGATATTCCATGCAAATGGAAATGAAAAAAGAGCTGGGGTAGCAATACTTACATCAGACAAAATAGACTTTAAAACAAAGGCTATAATAAGAGACAAGAAAGGTCATTACATAATGATGAAGGGATCATTCCAACAGAGGACATAATCCTAGTAAACATATACATGCCCAACATAGGAGTATGTACACATATAAAGCAATTATTGACCAACATAAAGGGAGAGATTGACAGTAACAAATCACAGTAAAAGGCTTTATCACCTGATTGACATCGATGGACAGATCTTTCAGACAGAAAATCAACAACAAAAAAAACCAGCAGCCTTAAAAGACACTAGATCAGATGGATTTAATTTATATTTTTAGAACGTTTCACCCTAAAGCAGCAGAATATGAATTCTTCTCAAGTGAACATGAAACATTTTCCAGGATAGACCACATGTTAGGCCACAAAACAAGTCTCAATAAATTTAAGAAGATTAAAATCATATCAAATGTCTCCTCCATAATGGTATGGAACTAGAAATTAACTAAAAGAAAAAAAAAACAGAAAAATATACAAACACATGGAAGCTACTAAATAATGAATGGGTTAACAATGAGATCAAGGAAGATATCAAAAGATATCTAAAGACTAATGAAAATGAAAATGATTCAAAAATCAATGAGACATAGCAAAAGCAATCCTAAGAGAGAAATTCATAGCAATACAGGCCTACCTCAAGAAACAAGAAAAATCTCAAATAAGCAATCTAACCTTACCCCTAAAAGAGCGAGAAAAAGAATAGCAAACAAAAACCAAAGTGAGTAGAAGGAAGGAAATATTAAAGATGGGAGCAAAAACAAATGAAATAGAGTCTAGAAAAACAATACAAAGATCAATGAAACCAAGAGCTGGTTTTTTGAAAAGATAAACAAAATTGACAAACTTTTAATCAGACTCATCAAGAAAGAAAGAGAACCCAAATAAATAAAATCAGAAATGAAAGAGGAGGAGTAACTATGGACTCCACAGAAATACAAAGGATTATAAGAAAATACGATGAGCTACTCATGTCACCAAATTGGACAACCTGGAAAAAATGGATACATTCCTAGAAACATACAATCCCCCAAGACCGAGTCAAGAAGAAATAGATAATCGGAACTGACTATCACCAGCAAAATCAAATCGGTAATCAAATAACTTCCAAAAAACAAAAGTCCTGGATCAAAAGGCTTTATAGGTGAATTTTACCAAACATTCAAAGAAGAATTAATATCCGTTCTTCTCAAGCTATTCTAAAAACTTCAAGAGCAGGGAAGGATCCTAATCTTTTTTACAAAGCCACTATTATCCCGGCTTCAAAACCAGAAAAAGACAGTACAACAAAAGAAAACTATAGGCTGATATCCCTGATGAACATTGATGTAAAAATTCTCAAGATGATATTAGCAATCGCGAATTCAACAATATATTAAAAATATCATATACCATGATCAACATGGATTTATTCCTGGGATGCAAGTTTGGTTTAATATCAAGAAATCAATTAATGTGATGTACTACATTAACAAATTGAAATATAAAAATTATATGACCATATCCGTAGATGCAGAAAAAGTGTTCAACAGAATCTAGCATCCATTTACGATAAAAACTCTCGGCAAAGTGCGAACAGAAGCCATATATGACGAACCTATAGCTAACATCATACTCAATGGAGAAAAGCTAAAAGAGTTTTTCTTAAGATCAGGAATAAGACGAAGACCCCCTCTTTTACCACTTCTATTCAACATTGTATTGAAACTTCTAGCTACAGAGATCAGATAAGAAAGAAATATAAAAAGCATCCAAATTGGAAAAGAAAAAGTAACATTATTAGTATTTGTAGATGACATGATACTGTGTAGAGAACCCGAATAATTCCAACAACAACAACAAAAAACTGTTAGAACTGACATATAAATTCAGTAAAGTAGCAGGATACAAAATTAATATTCAGAAGTAGGTTGCATTTTTATACATCGATGATGAACTATCGGAAAGAGAAATCAAAAACAATCTTATTTACAATTTCATTAAAAACAATGAAATATCTATAGATAAAATTAACCAAGGAGGTAAAAGACCTGTTCTCAGAAAATTATAGGTCATTAAAAAAAAGAAATTGAAGAAGGTACAAATATATAGAAGCCTATACCATACTCATGTGTAGGAAGAAGCAACATCATTAAAATGGCCAAACTACTCAAAGCATTCAATAGATTTAATGCAATTCCTATCAAAATACCACTAGTATTTTTTAGAGAACTAAAACGAATAATCCAAAAATGTAAATGAAACCATAAAAGATCCAGAAAAGCCATGGCAATCTTGAGGAAGAACAAAGTTGAAGGTATCTCACTACCTGATATCAAACTATACTACTAGGCTATAGTAATCAAAAGAGTATGGTACTGGCATAAAAACAAACACATCGATTAATGGAACAGAGTAGAGAGCCCAGAAATAAATCCGCACCTTTGTGGTCATTTAATCTACGACAAAGGAGGCAAGACTATACTATGGAGTAAAGTCAGTCTATTCAATAAATGGTATTGGGGAAACTGGACAAAATACATGCAAGAAAAATGAAACAGGATTACCTTCTTACACTATATACAATAATAAACTCAAAATGGATTAAAGGCGTAAATGTAAGACCTGAAATCGTAAATCCTCTAGAAGAAACCATAGGCGGTAAACTCTCGGATATTGCTATTAGTAATTTTTTTTCTTATATATCAACTTAGATAAGGGAAACAAAATAAAAATAAACAAATGGGGTTACATCAAACTAAAAAAATTTTGCACAGCAAAGGAAACCATCAATAAAAATGAAAAGACAACCTACTCAATGGGATGAGATCTTTGCCTATGATACATCTGAAAGGGGTTAATATCCAGAATTTATAAAGAACTCATACAACTCAACAACAAGGAAACAAACAATGCGATGAAAAAATAGGCCGAAGTCTTAAATAGGTATTTCTTCAGAGGACATATAGATGGCCAATAGACATGTGAAAAGATGCTCAAGGTCACTAATCATCAGAGAAATGCAAATTAAAACCTTAATGAGATATCCACTGACACCTGTTAGAATGGCTATCATCAATAAATCAACAAAGTGTTGGTGAGGATGTGGAGAAAAGGAACCCTTGTGAACCATTAGTGGGATTGCAAATTGGTACAGCCACAATGGAAAACAGCTTGGAGGTTCTTCAAAAAATTAAAAATAGAACTAACTACCTTTTGACTCAGCAATTGTGTTTCTGGGTATTCATCCAAAGAAAACCAAAACATTATTTTGTAAAGATCCATGCACCTCTATGTTCACTGCAGCATTATTCACAATAGCCTAGATATGGAAGCAACCTAAGTGTCCACCAATAGACTATTAAATAAGAGAGTTATAGTACATATATACAATGGAATATTACTCAACCATAAAAAGTGAAATCTTATCATTTGCAATGAAATCGATGGATCTAGAGGTCATTATACTGAGTGAAATAAGTCAGACAGAGAAAGATAAATACCATATGATTTCACATATATGTAGAATCCAAGGAATAAAAGAAATAAACTAAACAAAAGCACACTCACAGATATAGAGAACAAACTGGTGATTGCCTGAGGGTAAGGATATCGGGAGAGCTGGCTGAAAAAGGTGAAGGGTTGAAAGAAGTACAAATTAGTAGTTACAAAACAGTCATGGGGATATAGAGTACCGCATAGGAAATATAGTCAATATTATTGTAATGGCTGTGTGCAGTGCCTGATGAGTTCCAGAGTAATCTGGGGAGCACTTCATAAATTAGATAAGTGTGTAACCAATGTACCGTATACCTGAAACTAATATAAAATAATTTTAAAAATCACAGCAAAAAATAGACCAATCATTTTATTAGATATTTTATCAAACAAACTATATGAATTACTAATAAGCCTATGAAAGATACTCAAGCCCATTAATCACTAGGGAAATGCAATTAAAACCACAATGAGATGCTTCTCCACATGACTATATTTGGAAAGATACAACAACAACAAGCATTAGTGAGGCTGCAGAAAGACTTGAACCTCGTACATTGCTGGTGAAATTGTTAAATGGTTAAACACCTTTAGAAAACAGTTAGGAAGTTTCTTTAAATTTAAATATAAACTTAAAAAGGAACTTGCTCCCGATCTGTGCTACACTACAGATAAACTTCAAACACATATAGCTAGGTGAAAGAAGCTAGATGCAAAAGACAACATGTTGTATAACTCCATTTATTTTAAAAATGTATAGAAAAGGCATATCTATGGAGTGGGACTGAGAATTGACTACAAATAGTTATAAGGAATGTTTTCGGAGTGATGGAAGTTTTCTATAACTGAATTGTGCTGGTAGTTTCACAACTTTGTGAACATACTAAACATTGTTGACTTTGTCACTTAAGCTGGATGAGTTTTGTGGTATGTAAGTCATACCACAAAGCTGTTTATAAAATCATATAGCTTCAGATTTTTAATGTATTACACCACATTTCCTAGTATATTCAATATGGCTATGAGAAACCTACGCCTGTCTGATTCATGTTCTCTCTGGATGACTTGGGTTGTTTCTTTGTTTTATTTAATCTCTGGAAGATTTTTTACTCCAATAGTGTATAATAATTTCCATTTCCTCACACCTTCACTTCTATATTTAGAGTTTCACATTTGGGATGCAAAACACATTAGTTGCATGATAGAAAAGAAAATAATCTCTTTAGCCTCAAGGTTCTGAAATTTCACAATGACGAGTTTAAGAAGTGTTGGATTTTGCAATCATTTTGTTGGGCTTTAAATGTGAAGATGCACATCTTTCAACTCTGGACAAGTCTTATTTCCTCTTCTCTGCCATTTCTAATCTCTCTCTCCAGGTCCACACTGTATGGCAAGTTAGGAACTGCACAGCAGGCACTGTGATAAACAACTCACCTGTTGTTGAACTCACTAAACCATCCTCACCTTATTTTTTTCCAGCTCTTTTTCCTCAACTTCTTGAGAGCTCTCTTCAATGTTTTTCCTCCAGATAGTCCACAGCATTTTTGTTAGGAAAATCTTATTCGAATGTCCTTTTTTTCAGAGTACCCTTCTTAGTGCAACAGACCTAGAATTTTAGAGAGACTATTGAATAGAGAAAACCAAAAATATGTTCTCTTATGTTTCCTGGATCATCTGCTTCCTCTCAGTTCAGTTTTCCTGCTCACTACTTTGTTTTTCCTCATTCATTTCTATAGTCTTTGTTCATCGTATTGAAGACTGGAGAATTGGAAAAGTGAATTGGAAGCTCTGGATCCATGGATGAGTTTGTCAACTGGCAGGTGTGGCTTCAGCATGTGTAGACAGGGAGTAGTAACCTGTCCCCCAATGCCGGAATGACGAAGCTGCCCTGATTTTGCCCAGACACTTCATCATAACAAAATAAAAAAGATTTCGTTCACTTTATTTGATACCTTTAGAAGAAGGCATTATTATTGTTATTTCTCACATTAATTTCTCTGTTTTTAGCATCGTCCATTGTATTTGGTGTTTGCAAATCCCGAGTGTCTTCAAAGTCGTGTGTAGCAGATCAGTTCATTTTAACACTAGTACCCCTCTGCATGTTGTCTCTAGGGTAGAAGTATCTACTCTGCTTTATTAGTTATTACTGTTTGATCTATTTTCCATTGCCCCCAAAGAAGCTAAAACCCTTGCCCATTCTTCCTTTCCTTTGTTGTGATGATTATATACATTTTTTCTCCATTAATATAAATTTCCATGGAGATTCGGGAGGGAAAAGTAAAGGAGCATGAGTTCAGTTCGTCGATTTGAATCAGAAATCTCGAAAATACATTTCAACATGAAAAAGAAATTTGTACCCCAATTTAATTAATTAGACTGTTTACATATAATTGGTTTATGTATAATTAAGACGACATATTTAAACGTACTAAATTATAATCCATCATGCAACAAGCACAAGGTTAGTATCTAAACTTTTTCTGATTTTTCTGTAGAGAAGAATATTAGAAAATGGAGAAAAAAAAAGTAGTGCCTTAAGGAGAGGAACTCACAAAGACACTGAAAAATAGCTCAGAAAATCAGGATTAGAAACAAGATAAATTGTTCAACTACTTTCTTAGATTTGGCCTCATTGTTTTCAACCTCATAAAGAGGCCACACCTGAGAACTATTAGTTTTACATGATTTTGAAGTTTCTTTTTTTATATATATGGGAAATATTATAGAAGATCTCAGTTACTAGAGGATTTATTCAAACTATTGATTGTCTCATTTCTACTCATTCACAATGTATTTATTGATGACATCTTATTACATGCCAAGTGCAACTCCTCTAGACACTAAAAAGAATAACACGACAAACTAACAAAAAAAAACAAAAACTCTTCACAATCTGAGCCTGAAATTGTTTACAGTCTCATGGTGAAATGGAGAGAGAAATTAACACAGGTGCCCCATAAGACATCATGGAAACCTGGAGGAGGGAGCTCTTAAATTTATCCCAAGACAAAAGGATAATTGTAGAAGCGATGATGTTTTCACCTAGACTTCGAAGAGTAGGGTGAGCAAGGTGGGAAGAGTATCCCAAATGGCATGCGAGAAACACAAAGGGTTCGGACAGCGCGGTTCATTTGGAGACTTACAAGTGGTTTGATATTTCTGGAGCTTGAAGTGTAACAAGAGAAGAATCCCAAGCTGATACCACACACACAAAATGCAAATGAGTGTGACCCGGACCGCTGCTGTCACAGAAGTATTTATAAAGAAGGCTGTTATCGAATGTGCAAAAATGCTTTGAAAATAGTACAGAAACACTGGCATTTTCCTTCTAAGCCAAACTCGCAGTTCAGCTTCTTTAAAATCTTGTTAGATTATCTCTGAGTGTCTTCTAACAAATTACTTTGGTCAGATTTTCTTCCTCTAGAAAGGGACTTTTCTCTTCCCTTGGGAAATATGTTGAAGCTAAAACTAACTTTTTGTGCACCCTTCCCACTGCCATAGATGTGTTCCTACAAAAGTCTAAACAGTCGTTTATTTTATCATTTTGATCAGATCAATGGAATAGAGAGTAGTTAAACAGGAAACTCCATTTATTCTATTTCAAGTTGGAAAACTGTAGTTATTCACTTCTTTCCCCAGTTTAAGCAACCAGAGGTAGCCTCTGTTTTCTCATCCTATACAAGAAATGTATGGATTCTGAAGATGAACAATTACACTAAAAGGTACTCAATAGTAAAGACTTTCAAAATAAAATGAATTACTGCTCAAACTCAAGTGGAAGAAGACACTAATATTAAATCAATATCCTACTCACTAAACTTTTTTATAAAAGCAAAATTGATCATGGAATTTAAGCTGTTTGGGTCCAGGCCTCACTTTTTCATTTCCTGTTTTTGACTTACTTAAATATTCATGGGGGATTTTGTTAATTTCTGATTTTGTTCCATCATCAGTGCTTAAATGTAGAATCTCTGTTGTATAAGCACTTAACTAGAATTTACTTCTAAACAATCCCTCATGTCTTTTTTCACTCTTAACATTAAAGTTGTATAATGTACTTTTTTATTCCTTTCCTAACCAAATAAAAATATTGCAAACCAGAAAGTATTTGTTCTTCACAAATATTCCTATTAGGGAATGATGTTGCAAATCACATTTTTCAAAAAGGTTTTTCTAGGCAAAGTTTTTACCAGATGATCCATTTATGTAGCTGAAACTTGTAACGCATTTACTAGTAGCATAGTATTAGACATGAAGTAACGATCGGAATAAATATAATAAATATAAATATAGTCCCTATGAAGCAAGAGTGTTCTCTTCCTGAGATGAAATACAGAGGAGACAGGCAAGTAACAGTAAAAGGCTATCGCTGATTACATGACCAACGAGAGTGCAATACTTGTGTTTCCTGTATTTTCGTATCAGAAGTATCCCTTAGAGGAGATTAGGACTTGGGGGGAGTAAAGGAATGTGAATTTACAAGAGTTGGGTGTTGAATATTATTAAGATAAAAGCCAAAGCAAAGTAAGCTGGTGTGCCCAAGGAGTATTTCATTAAGAAAATGAGCAACCAGATGAATGTAACAGGATGGAGAGGATTTAGTTCAGCTTGAAAGGCGGAAGATGGCTGTGTGTGTGTGTGTGTGTGTGTGTGTGTGTGTATTTTAAATGTGCTAAATGATGCATTTGACTGGGGCCAGAAGACTCATTTTAGAAGTAGCAAGAGTTAAAAGGTTAAAAGTTATACAAGATTTTATTCGAGCCCAGTGTATTTTCACTTTGTAGACAATACAAAGGTTTTGGAGCGGAGGAATGACATGAGGAAACCAGCTTTTCAGCAATATTTATCCAGGAACAGCATCTAGGGTAAATGCATGGTGAAAGCCAGGAGACCTAGCCTACTCATTTATTCATTCACTTAGTGAGTATGTCTTGAACACCCAAATTATGTAAAATGTCCTGCGCTATGTAGGAAGAACACACAGCTATAAGCACCAAAGGCCCAGAAAAACTAGAACGCTAATTCTGGGAGTTGTCTATGTTTAATCTTTTTTGGTCACTTAAATTTTTTCTTGTAGCCTGACTTAATTTAGTACTCTCCTAACAGTTTTCAGTTCTGTATTTATGCTAATTTGCCTAGCTATTTAGAGTTACTGCATTTGCAATTAAAATGCTCTATGTAGTTGTCAGAAAACTATTCTGTGAGATGAAAAACAATTTTGTACCATCTAAAATGTACTTAAAAGACTCTGAGAGAGTGGGGAAAAAAAGATTAAAGCCATATTGGTGGGTAGCCAGATTTTGAAATGTAGAAAATAGTTAAGAAAATTAGTTTAATGTTAATGTGTTTTTCAGAACGAAGGAGAGTCAACCTGTATACAGAATAATGAACACTAAAAAATGTTGACGTTTAGAAGTATGGTTATCCTGCCTGGAGTCTTGTTCTCCAGAGTGGGACTTGGTACATGTCATATATTTCAACTGCAGAACTTTTGAACTGTTAATAAAAAGAGGCACAGCCAGCTCCCAAACTATTATTTGCAGTATGAGTTATTGTGAGTATCACACATTTCAAACTGAAGAACTACCATGTTAATCCATTTTCTTTAAAGCAACGTCAATCGCTTTTTGAGAACCGCATCCCACCAAATAATGTTTTATTTAATCTGAATTGTCATCCCTGCTCAGTGTCAGAAGATATTAAAGCCATGTGTGTAACAGATGTTGCAAACTGGTGTCCATCAGCCTGGATTTAGCTTGTTGGTTTATTTTATTGGCCACAAAGTATACATGATGAATCAATAACTTTGTAACTACTAAAAAGCTATACCAAATCCCTTTGATCTTTGCCTATAGTCGCCACCTTCCCTCGTATTTCAATAAGGTTTAAAGTTGTTTTTTGCTTCCTGTCCAGACAGACAAAGTAATCTTAAGAGCTCAAGCATGAGTGATGGGGACTGAAACAAGTTAAAATACACAAAAACACAAATCTTAAGTTTATTATAGTAAAGCAAATATTAAAGATTATTCTCAAAGTGAGATTAGGTAATATTAAAAGGAATTTAATATTTATCTGAATTAACTTAAAATTATATTAAAATAAGAAAAAAAGGAGAAGGGGATAGGAGAGGGAGGACTGAACAATGTATACTAAAACTGTTTGCCAAAAATGAGAGGGATTAAAAAGATTTTGTCTCAATGTTGGTGCTGACCATTACAGAAGTAGAGATAACAACTTGTTTTTGAAAAAAATTAAAGGTCAACACTAGTCAACTTCAAAACATAATAGAATAGTATATTCCAATAATAACTGCTAAAAAATTTTATCATAAACTGTTTGCCAAGCCTTGTACAAAATTCTCGGCACAAATTATCTCTTTTTAGTCTCTATAATTGCTTTACAAAGTAGGAACTATGATTATTCCATTTTTACAGACGAGGAAACTGCAGCTTAAAAGGTATAAGAAACATATGTAAATTGATACAGTAAATGATTTGTAGAACAGGAATTAAAAGCAAGTTATGCTTGATTCCAGAGCATGAGCTCATTATTATTCAAATCATATCCTTAGTCCTCCTAAAACATTAGAGAAAATACAGCAAACATAGCTCATATGCAAAATTACAGGTAAGAGAGTAGAATAATAAATGCAAGACGCAGTAAATCATTTTTAAAAGTATATTTGGGTAAATTTCCCACATTAAAAAAGTTATAGTAGGCTTAAAAAAGGTGCTAACTATGTGCTATTTCTTGATAAACATAAAGTGACACAAAGTGATTAAAAGGCAAAAGATATGGAAAATATATTAGTCGAGTGCAAAGAAATTTGTTACCCTTACATTAATATCATACAATGTACTCTCAAAGCAAGGACATCAAAAAGTGAGAATTATTTTCTAAATTAGCGTATTATTAAAATATGTTCTTTATTTAATAAATTACATTATGAAATGTGGAGACAGGAAAAAAGAATAAGAAATTTATACGAATGAAACTATATTTCATAATAAACTATAACTTCCGTGCACCTTGACTAAGTAACATGGAACCAGAACACATAGCATCTGACTGTTTATGTAGCAAAATGGTTAGAAATGCTGGAAAGACTTAGCACGTGCAAAAGTGGTAGGAAAATTTAACAGACCTTTCTCCCCAATATGTGATGGGTGAAAAATAACCAAAGACATCAGAAAAAAAAAAGTGCATCGATGAATTTAAAAGAACAAGTATCCTACAATAGCAATATTTATAAAATTCTCTCTATTAGTCCATAAAAAGACTCTCATAGTATAGGCCAAGTGTCCAGTTCCAAAAAAGATGATAAACTAGCTCAGGCTACTAGCTCAAATCTAAGGGAAAATAGAACATTAAGAATGATAATATAACCAAGATACAATTTCTAATGCCTTAAGAGATATATATAAATAACTGATAGATTAACAAGGGGATATTCGATAAATTGACAAATGTAGCTAAAGATTTTAACAGACTCTCAGAAATTTATTGATAAAACATACTAAAAATAAGTGAAGACAGAGGCTTTAAGTAACATGATTAATGAATTTACATAAATAGCTACATAACTGAAAAAACAAAAATTCTTTTCAAGGATGCATGAAACTTGGACGAAAATTCTCCAGAAATACCCTCAGGAGGCTTTTGTCTACATCTCGCTGACCAGATGTGCATCTAATGGCCACTTCTCGCTGCACAAAGCTTATAAACAAGCTTTAGGATTTGCCAGCATCTATTGCAGAGGCAGCATGAGAGAAGGATGTTTAGGAATGAAAATGAGCCAGCCAATCTTCAGTGTCTGCCACATCTTGGTTATATCATAGTTCTGCCCTAATGATCAAGAGCAACTGACTCTAACAGTTCAAGTCCCAAGTTTTTATGCTCACAGTTTTGAAGATGTTGCCAGGTGGTATCCTACGCATTGAAGAGAAGTTTCATACCTATCTCTTCTAAGTTCCTCTGTAGTTGTCCTAATTTTTACTCTCTGGCGGTTGTTAGGATCTTTATATTTATATCTATTTTTATGTTCTGCAAATGAGAATGACATAGGACTAGGAGGGAGTTTGTTTTGTTTTGTTTTGTTTTGTTTTGTTTTTAATTCATCCTATTCAGCACTGGGTGAGTTCTTTTAATCTGAAAACTTGAATTTAATTCTGAAAGTTTTCTTCTCTTGTTTCTTTGATAATGTGTTCTCCATTTTCTTGAGACTTCAATTACTGGCATATGTTGGCTCTCCTGGGTTGTTTTTCTCTTCTGTTTTCTGTCTTATCATTTTAGAATCTTTTTTTCTTTTTTTCTGTATCTATGGCCTTTCTACTCAAAATGTGTTTGTGGACAAGCAGCATGGGCTCACCTGGGAGCTCATTAGAAATGTAGAACTTCAGGACTCACCTCAAAGCTACTGAATTTGAATCTTCATTAACAAGATCCCCAGGTGGTTCTCTGTACAGCAGCAAAGTATGAGAGGTACTGTGGGATTCTTTCCAGCTCTCATCTTCCAGATCTATTGAAATATCTTTGTTGTGGTATTTGTATTACTAGTTTATAGTAGTCCTTTCTTGTATTGTTTCTTTAAGTTTTTTAAAAAATGTATGTAATATTTTCTTGAGACTAATTTCATTTTAAGCCTTCTTCTGTTTCTTAAATTATCTCTTGCTTCTGGGATTTCTTTTCTTGTGTAGTTTGGTCTAGTTCTTTCATGTTGTTTTTGATTCCCGATATATCTGTTGATCTTTCATATTTAAGAATAAAAGAAGTGGTGGATTTTTTCATGTAGTTGTTATGGGTTTCTCCTACTCCCTAAATAAGGAGTAGTTACATGTTGGAGGGACATGTTAATGAGGATGCCTTATTTCACTATTAGTAGCCAAGTAATCAAGCCCAGTACTTGCGCTGGAAAACTTAGGCCTTCTGTTTAATTTTCTTAGAAATCAGACTTTCTTCTCTTTTGTGTTGTAGCTCCTCCTGGGTGAGGAAAGAAGTTGGGAGTGGACTAGCCAGCTCTTCTGTACATTCAGCCTCACTTTGTGCTCCTACTCTCTGATTTGTAGATTCTAGCTGGTCTCTCAACTGCACTGCTACCCTATTGAACTGTATGTAGTTTGAGCTCCATCTTATCCATCTATATACACCTGTCCTACTTTCTTTTCCAGAATTTGTTTGAAATTTCTGATCTGCTGATAAACCCCCTCACTATTTTCCCTATCACAATGTTTATGTGATATTTTTCTTTCCATAGTGTCATATCAGTGTAATCTCAGCTGGGACATGAGGCGAATGCAGGTGCTTGGTCCATGATCTTGAGCCAGAGGCCCCTAAAGCCATATTTAAATCATAAAATGTGGTCCTTCTTAAAGCTATGACAGCCACCACGGAGTTGTACTTAAGGAGAATTTATGAAAGAAATACTATAGCACTGAGAAGAAATGTAACTGCATTGCTGGATGCTTTTGTAGACAAGGTGATGTAACGTGGGTGGATTTGTATTCAATGTAGTTATCAGAAAAGACCGAAACTGTTGTTTGATATCTAGATGGGAAAGGGCTTTAAAGCTAAAGAATAGACTCCTTAGTAATCAGACTTTTTTTTTTAAGCTATTGAAATAATGACATTGAGAGTGCGGCCGATTAAATCTTCAGATGAGGTAAAACCAGCAGGCTAATAGATTTAACAGCATCAGGATCAAAAAAAAGGTACTAGGTTGGAATGAGAGGTTTCATCTAAGAGAACAAAATTTAAATAGACAAGAGTCATGCTGATACTTGGTCCAAAAAAACAACCACACAGGAGTACAGCTTAAGGGCGACGAGCGTGATGTGATATCGGCGCTCAACATAACAAATGAAATTTTAAGTTATCCAAAAAGAAGTATAACACAGGCCTTCATAGGTCTGTTTCTCTCTGAGCTAGGCAGTCCTTGTCTGTCGTACTGGATTCGGGTGTGGGAGTCACTATTTCGGAGGACGATTGCACTCTGGATTAGATCTGAAGACAATGGTTTGACTAGTGAGAGGATCATATGACAAACGACTGAAAGAAGTGGAAAAAAGTATAGTTGTTTATGTCAAACAAAAAACATAATCATTTTTTAAAAATGTTTTTGGAAAGATTATGCTGTGGAAGACATCAAACCTATGGAGGGTCTGGAGGGTGTCTCAGGAATAGAGGATTGAGATAAGTGGGGGGCACATTTTGGCTCAGTTTGAGATAGAACTTGATAGCAAACAGAGCTGAAAGAAATTAATAAGTTGGACTTCCCCATCCCTGGCACCACAAAAGCAGAAATTGTGTTACCACGTGTCAAAAAATTCTCATAGGAGCTAAGCATTGGTGAATACTTATATTCTTTTCAACTCTGAGATTTTATGAAATATGAGTGAGGAAGAAAGAAATCTAGGTTTGATGCTTTATTAAGTTAGAAATTTAAAAAAATCAACTTAGCTATTTCTGAACAATTAATCATAGCTCGAGGAATTGTGGTCTTGTTTTCAGCTAGGCCTACGCTATATCCTATAGCCTTGTGATATTTATCTATATCTATTATATAGCTATAGATCTATTTACTTGATATATATAGCTATGTAATGGACATATTTTATATCTTTAAATTGTCTTCTGCCTTCTAACTTAATTATTCATAACTTTATTGATAGGATTTGATTTGTTTCCACTAGTATAAATAATGTATCAGTGAGCACGTTTAAAGATATTTATTGAGTTGAAGATTATTATTCTATCTTCAAATGTGTATGTATATATATCACACACACAACACATACATATAATAAGTTTTACACAATAAATTATGTAGAATACACCAATATCAACATGGATGAATCTCACGAGCATTATATTAATGAAAAATTGAAAAATACATTATTTCACTTATATCAAGTTCAAAACATTGCAGAACTAAAAATAAATTGCATGGACATACATACGTGTGTAATAAATCCGTAGGAAAAAAAGTAGAATAGTAAATATTCACTTAATATGGTGGTTACTTGGTGGACCTAGGGGGAGTGTTTGGGATGGAGAGCGGCAGGATTTGGGATGGGCCTAAACAGGAAGTGGGTGGCAGAACAGATGAACAGCAGGCCCAAGACAGCTATCCTTAGAAAGACCCACTTCCAAGTTTAGACCTTGGCGGGTGTCTGGGAGCTTGGATTTCATGTTGGGAGAGTTCCCGCCATTGCCTGCTATGAGTGGCTCGCTGAGCCTCAACTGTTTCTACAAACATGTGGTTTACGCCAAACACCTGCTTCCTTCTGGAAGTCTTGAATTTGTGTACATGCCAGGCAAAGGGAGCCTATGTATTCGGCCCCAGTAAAACCCCTGGGCAGTCTCTAATGAGTGTCTCCGATAAGGCGACATTTCTCACATGTTGTCACAGCTCATTGTTGGAAGAATTAAACGCGGTCTGTGAGACTCCTCTGAAAGAGGGCTCTCGGAGGCTTACACCTGGCTTCCTCGTGCTTTTTCCCTCTGCTGATTTTGCTTTGTATCATTGCCCTGTAATAACTCATACTGTGAATATGACTATTTTCTGAGTCTGTGAGTCCTCCTGGCTAACATCAAACCTGGGGCTGTTTTTAGGAATCCCTTTCAGAGTGGGTTATACTGGTGTTCATTTTTGATTTATCAGTCATATTTTATAAATATTGCATGTATTTGCTAATCAAAAGGAAAACAAAAGAAAAAATGAATAGGAGTTACCTCAATAAAGATGAGATGTAATTATGTAGAAAGCATTCCAGTAAAATGAAATAGCATAGCAATGTCTAAAATCAAACCACAAAATATTGCATTCAGGGAACTGAAATTATGGACAGGGGAATAGGAAGAAACTGTGAAACTAAAGATGTCATTACATGTAGCCGTGATTGTGACCTCCACGGGAGGGTCTTCTCAGTCACCCCCAACTCCATCCCCCCTCTATAAATGCACCCCCCCCCCGCGCTAATTTTATCCTATAGTGAGCTGTAAGCATTGAGGCACATTTTCCTTCATACGAATCCCTCTTTTTTTCTATTGCCATTATTTAAGATTAAAAATGACCTTGGCACCTTTGTTGAAGATGAAGAAACAATATCTATGTGGGAATATATATACGTTCCCCCTCATCCCCAGGTTTTCTAGTCTCCTCTATTGATATATAGGTTTATTCATTGTCCAATACCACATTGTCTTGAAGCTGTAGCTTTATAATAATTTTTATATCAGGCAGCATAAGTCCTTCCAATTTTGTTCAAAATTGTTTTAGGTGTTCTAAATTCTGTTCATCTTCATATAAAATTTAGAATCAGCCTGTTGATTTCTAAGGTGAAAATACTTTTTTTTAGTTTGTTTTTAATTTCATTGAACCTTTCCGGTATTTTGAGAATTGACATCTTAACAACATTGTCTTTACTGCATCAGTGTGGTTATCGCTCTTGTTGGATTATAATTCAATACGAAGAAAGACAAATACTGTATAATCTCTTTTACATGTAAAATCAATCAATCAAACCAACCAACCAAGCTCCTAAACACAGAGAACAGGTTGCTTGTTGCCAGAGGCAAGGGTTGGGGGTTGAGAGAAATAGATGATGAGAGTCAAAAGGTAAAAAGAAAAAATATATAAATAAAAAACAAATAAATAAAATAACAGATAAAACAGGGCCGTTTGAGCCCAGGGGTGGGGGGTGGGGGGTGTGTGTGTGGGGGGAATTAACCATACAGACCACAGTGTTACAAAGTTTAAGTGCACAAGGAACAATTCACTTTAGTATCCATTTTATTACTTAGCTCTGGTTTCTTGCAAAGATTGTTTACCTTTGTGACATTTTTATCATCTATAAAGTAGAGATGATAATAAGGCATTTAATTTTGTTAGCTGTTCGCTGTATATTAGAGCTTTTTAAAAATGTGGAACAGGTAAAAACTGGCACCATGTTTATATAAAATAGTTACATTTCTTTCATTTTCTTTTTCTTTTTTGATGAAAGACTACTTAACTCTTCAGGAATAAAAAAACAGCGCTGTGAACACTTTGTAGAGACAAAGTGGGGTGTGTGGGGTAGGTTAAAGAAAAAAAAAATCACAGAGGCGGAAAGATAAAAAGGACCCCTTATATACTGCTGGTGGGACTGCAAATTGGTACAGCCACTATGGAAAACAGTATGGAGGTGCCTCAAAAAACCAAGAATTGATCTGCCATGTGATCCAGCAATCCCTCTGCTGGGTATTTACCTCAAAAACTTGAAAACACGTATCTGAAAAGATATTTGCACACCGATGTTCATAGCAGCATTATTCACAATGGACAGGACATGGAAGCAACCGAAGTGTCCTACGATAGATGATTGGATGAAGAAGATGTTGTACATATAGACAATAGAATATTACTCAGCCATAAGAAGAGATGAAATACTGTCATTTGCGACATGGATGGACCTTGAGATAATCATACTAAGCGAAATAAGCCAGACAGAAAAAGTTGAAAATCATGATATCACTTATACGTGGGATATAAACCTAAAAGCACTAAACAAACATGACAAACAAACAGAGACTCATGGACATGGACAATAGACTAGTGGTTACCAGAGGGTAGGGGGAAGAGGGGTGTAAAAGGGTGTCAAACATGTGGTGACAGAGAGAAATCTATGTGCGGTGAACACACGATGCAAAATACTTATGACTTGCTGTTGAATTGTACACTTGAAACCTAATGGATTTCATTAACTAATGGCATGTAATTAAAAAAAAAAAAAAAAGGACGCAAGAATTTGAACATTCTGTGGAGGATTACCGTCTCTCCATTACAAGGTCCATAAAAAGGAGCAAAACGACATCCAGAAGGATAGTCGGCAGGAGCCATGTTTGTTCTCTCTGGCGCTGTGATGTTTTTGCTGAGGAGCCACCTCTTGCTCCCCTTCCTTTGGCCTGAGTTTACTTTTCTAAATCAAATCGAATCTAGTTTCACCCTCACCTGTCAGGTTAAAATGCTCTTAGTATCTCAATCATTTTTTTCATGCTTAGTCCCCTAGACCAAAATAAGTACCTAACAGTTCCATCGTTATGTGGTTTGCTCCAAACGACTTACAAGTAGTTAAGTCTTAACAACTTAGTATCAGTTTGAAAAAATAATGCACAATACTTTGAAGGAATTTTTTTTTTTCATTCTTAAATAACATAATTACTTATCGATGGGCAGTGTCCCTTTGGGGGCACTGCACAACTTCTCAGCTTTTGAAATCAGATTGGACACCTCCACCCTTACTTCTTGTTCCACACTGATTTTCACACAGTACTTCCTTTTAATGCTAGGGACGTCACAAACCCGGCTTCACAAAGGCATAACCTCACCGAAAGGCAGGCAGTACTATCTAACACTGAAATTGTGGATTCCCTTGAGCTAGTAGTTCCTCTGGTATTTCAGGTATTGGTGTGTTTCCCTGGACATTTTCTTTGTCCATCACATGACACAGTTTGTTGCTGTTCTCCAGGGCGCTTTGGCGCATACTGTAGGAAGCATGGCTGTACTCCCTTGTCCCCTTTAATTCTCATTTTATATTTCTCCTCTCTTCATAGTAAACCTCTTGAAAAAAAGTTGTTTATAAATCATTCCCCATCCCATCGCACTTGGATTTTTGCCCTCACCACCACACTGAAGCTGTTCTCACCAAAGTCACTGATGAATTTACTAAACCTCATGGAAGCTCCTAGACTTCAAACTACCTAAATTTAGAGAAACAGTTGTTGTGTTTGACTGCCATCCCCCTAACAGCCTTTCTTATTGGTTAAAAACTTCGTTTTTGGGCCCTTCTCTCATCTTTGTTGCTACTTTTTTAAAAATCACTGTTGTCATGTCTTATTCGTTTTTGCGTGTCCAATTGAATAGTCAAAATGCAGAAGTAGGAAGGCAGGAATAGATTGGAGATTTTGTAGGAGCCAAAGGAAAATCCTAGAGGAAAAGCTATAGAAACATAACACATCCATCTAGGAGGAACGGACTGTATCACTCACTGATGGACGTAAAAGGTTACCTCAAACTGAGCGATGAATAATTGCCAGTGCAGTCGAGATGCCCTCATCTTCAGACAGCAGTATTTCCTTTACGGTGGAAATTGCATCATTTTAAGCCTCCAACTTGCTTGCCTCCAAAAGTTTGTCTTTCACTGTGCCAACCTGTTTGAATGACAAGACAGTTCTAGAGGTTCGCCAGCCTATTAACTGAACTGCAGGGTTCATTTCACCTCTAGACCACAGGGCTGCCTTGGAACATGTTTTCCTTATGCCTGTAAATCCCTCTAGGTTCAGTAAAAGGTGAAAATCCAATTTCTTCGCATGCCAAAACTTAGTCCCAACGTCAAGTCAGCTTCATTACTTTGCGACAGTAAAGACACATTTTTACCAGATCGCGCGGAGCAGCAGAACAGCGCTTCATCTTCCTAAACTTCATTTGGGAATAAAATTATGAATTTACTTTTGTAAACAAAAACACCCCCCACTCCCCAAAATGATTGACTCTCAAAAAGGAATCCAAATCTCTTCCCAGAAAATGAAAACCGTTGGCAGCTTTCCACACTACTTTTAGCCTGCAAGGTTTAAGAAACACTGGTTACTCACTCTGAGGTTTATACGCCACCTGAGTTAGCTTGTGAGGGCTGACATAACACAGTACTACAGACTGGGTGGCTTCGACAACGGCACTGTGTTTCCTCACAATCCTGGACACTAGAAATGAGATCGAAATGTCAGCAGTGTTGATTTCCGCTCGATCTCTCTCCTTGGCTTGTAGATGGCCGCCTTCTCCCTGTGTCTTCACATTTGTCCTAGCCATGTGTGTATCTATGTCCTGATCTCTTCTTATAAAGAAAGACCCCAGTCATGTTGGATTAGAGTCCATCCTAATGACCTCATTCTAACTTAATTCTCTCTTTAAAGACTTTATTTCCAAACGACAACTCTGCATTCCTGACTTTAGGTTACAAGAGAAAAACCCGTATCCTAATAGTGATTTATTTCCTTTATGCTTAAGCTAGCTCGAATTGATTTGTTAGGATGGCATTGGAACCTCACTAATACATACATGCAAGCACTATAGGTGTGAGTGCTGACGTTTTCACATTGTACGGGTGTGTGGTTGTGCATAAACTCTGTATTTAATTGCTGCTCTGGGCCTCCAGCCTCCCTTTAACCCCCTCTAATCTTTCTCTACTTCTTGCTTTACTTCCTTCGCACCTGAAGAGTGTGCTCAGGCTGTCCTCCGCTTTTTTTCCTCTTTTCCTTTCCCTGATCAATGTCCTCTGCTGTCTTTCTGGGTGTGGAAACTTTATTAAATTAAGTCATGTAACATGTTACATCTGATTTTATTCTTTAGCTTGAACTGCATTTTAATCTTTCAGGCCTAAGTAATTCAGTCAACATTCATTAACGAATGATTGAATAAATAATCCCTCATTGGCACAAGCAGTGAATGTTGAGCTTTAGAATCTGGCATGAATAGCGCTGAGTGGGGGACTTTTGCAAGTCCTAGCATGCTAGTTTACGTGGACTGATCGGAACCAATCTCTTTCAGGAGGGCAAAAGATGAGGCGTCGGCTATGAAAAGAACATGAGCAATATTCACTCCCACCGAGGGAGGAGGCACAGACAAGTCTCCTCCTTGGGAGAAAGTGTTGTTGAGAAACCAAGGATGTCATGTGGCCAGGGTGAAGTGGGGGTGGGGGGGAGGAGGCAAGTCCTGTGAGCTGAAGGGCCTTTGGATCAGGGCAAAGGCTATGATAATATCTGAAATGCAAATGGGAAATTTTTTTAAAGGATTTAACTAAGGCACGACCTGATCTGATGTGTCTAAAAACCCACCAAACCCTCTGGCTACATTCTGGAGAATAAACTACAGTCATATGCCACTTAGTGACAGGGATCCATTCTGAAAAATGTGATGTGGAGTGATTTCGTCCCTACGCAACATCACAAACTGGGTGGTACAGTTGGCCACGCACCTAGGCTATGTGGGGTAGCGTATTGCTCCTAGGTTGGAAACTGTAGAGCATGTGACTATACCAAAAAACATGAGATTAAATCAAGCACAAGAGAAAATGATGCAACCGAGAGCCCTGGTAAACACGAGATGTTAAAAGGCTGCTGCTGGCGGAACACAGCATACCATTCTACAGCTAAATATACTTTTTTTAAAAAAGCGAAGAGTATACTCTAAAATAGCAATGAAAAGTATAGTATATAGTAACTACATAAGCCAGTCACAGTCGTTTATCATCAAGTATCATGTACTATACGTAATTGTAATGTGCTATAGTTTTATATGACTGGCAGGGAAGTAGGTTTGTTTACACCAGCATCACCACAAACACATGAACAATTCACTGTGCTCTGTTGTTAAGATGTTAAGTGATTACGATGACACTAGGTGATAGAATTGTTCAACTTCATTGCGATCTTTTGGGACCACCATGTTACATGCAGTCCTTGGTTATTCAAAGCATCATTATGTGTGGGTCATGACTGTGTAAGAAGATAAGTAGGGGACCAGTAGGCTACTGCAGTTCTTGGCAAGAGATCACAATGGCTTGGCCTATGGGTGTTGGAGGAAGATGGAGAACTTTGTGACAGCATTTGAGATTTGAAGGTAGAATTTTAAAACTGTTAAGTGATGAAGTTATCCCTTTTATCCTGTAAGTAGCCAGTTCCTATAATGAAGCTGTCATTGAAGCAGACTGAAGACCCTAAAAAGTCAAGAGGGGGACTGCCTCAGTTTCACAAGGCTCTGGGATCAGCTCTTACTTGAATACCTTGATTCCAACAACTCTCGAGAGTAACCTTCTGCCCTCATTTCCCATCCTTTTCCTTTGAGCGAGCTAGGGAGAAGTGACTGCTGAAAACCAAACAGTGGGCCGAGGTGTTTGGACTTCAAGCACACACCTCTAACTTTTCATTTTAAATAAATGTTCACGTCTCATTTGGTATCGGTTATTTTACATTGAACGGAGAAGGCATTTCTGCTGGCATCTCCCATTTCATCTAGGAATACTGTATCTATCCTCTCGCTGCAAACCACCTAGGACCAGATTCCTTTAGAGTAATTCACCTTCCACACGGGTTCCCTTTCGCTGATCCGAATCTGGTGCGTCTGGGGTCCGGCTTCCCGCCGCACAAATGCACTCATTGTCCGTGCCACAGCGGCCCCCCTGGGTTTCATGCGGAGTGCATTTCCTGCGGGGAGCTGCCTGCGGGCGTCCCCGGGCCCCCTGCCCCACCGAGTCAGAAGCTTTTGTGTCTACTGTTGACTCCCGACTCTATTAAAATGCTTGGGCACATCGTTACCCATAACACGAACGATCAAGAACTTTCCTCTGTTAACCTTTAGGCCACAGTCCGCGAAGTTCTGAAGAGCAACTAACCCCGGCCTCTCGTGGAAAGGCGCCGATCCGCAGGGAAACAACAAAAACGTGGGCAGCGTTCTCTGCTAAACCTGCAGCTTCGTGGGGGCGTTTGGGGTGTTTTCTTCCAGCAGCGCTTGGCCGTGGCCGCCAATGGAGGGCCGCGCCGCTCCCCTGGGGCTGCAGCGCTCGGCCCCGCGGCGGCCGGGCGCGGGGAGGCGGCGAGGCGGCGAGGCGCTGGCACCCCCGAGGCGGGGCGTCCGGCCTCCGCGCGGCGACGCTCTGGCCGGCCGCTCGCTCGATGGTCTCGGCGCGGCCGCCCGGGCCGCGCGGTCCAGCCGCCAGGGGGCGCGCTGGCGGGCGCCGCGGTCCCCGAGCTGCGCGGCCCGACTCGCTTCCGCCATATTGGATGCCGCAGCCGCTGCTGCCAGCGCTTCCTCCTCCGTCTCCGCCGTGCGCTGCTGGTTCCTGCGGCCCGAGCCGCGGGGAGGTGAAACAGGAGCCTGTCAAAGGAAGAGGAAGAAGGGGGTGGAGAGGGTAGGGGACAGGGCTGCAGGGCGGAGGGCCGAGACGGAGCGCGGCGGCGGAGAGAAGGCGCCGCGGCCCAGCCCCTCCCCCGCCCGCCGCCGACCCGCCCGGCAGCGCCTGTGTTCCCCAGATCGGCGCTGCGCCCGCCCTCGCGGCCATGCCGGGGCCTCGCTGCCCCTAACGGGCCCCCTCCCCGCCAGGGCCTGCCCTTGCCCTCCCGCCCCGGGGTCGCGGCGGCCGGGCCTCCCGCTGCAGCCCCTTCTCGCGGCTGCGCCGCCGCCTCCGTCTCGCTCTCCCCACCCAGCGTAGTGGCCGCCGCCTCTTCCGCCGCCGGGCTTGGGGCCTCAGCATCGACAACATGGAGGCTGTGAAGACCTTCAATAGCGAGGTTGGTATCGCAGTGTAGCCTCCCCCCACTCCCCCCCCTCCCACCCCGGGACGAGGTCAGCCCGAGGAGGGTGGGCGCGGGCCCGCAGGGCGCTGCAGGGCGGGGCGAGCGGCGGCCGGGCTGTGTCCGCGGGGGGAGGGGTGCCTCTCTGTACCCCCGGCGCCCCTCCCCCGAGCCCGGGGGGAGGGCTGGGGGAGGGCCGCCCCGGCGCGGAGGGAGGTTCCGGCGGCTCCAGCGCCCCACTGAATGGCTGCGGGGCTGGAGGCAAGGCCCCGTTGGGCCCTCCCCCCAGAGCCTCCCCCGGGTCTCTCGGGGTCGGTTTCGCCAAGGCCCGGCCCGCCCACGTCTTTTTGGACGCGCGGGGGTTTTACCCGCACATCGGACATCCCTGCCCGGCCCTCCCTGGGGTCCTCAATGAGGCCGGCGCCGCCAGGGGTTAGTGCAGGAAGAGCACCTTCGGGGGTGACGATCTGTAGTCACAGTGCGCAGAGTGTTTATCATCAAGATTCGGTGACTAGGTAACCGGCCAGCGAGGGACTTATGCTAAGGGGATGGTTGGTCGGGAGGCAAGGTTATTCCGTGATTTATGATGTTCTCCCCCGCCCCCCGCACCCTCACGACATCCACACAAATGCTAGGACGAGGTCTCGGTCTGAGCTTTACGGGAGGGAAGATGCCGGATGTCAAATCTAACACTAGATTTTAACAAGCACGTGCCCAGTTTTCACTGATTGAATTTATCCGTTTGAAGGGAGCCAGGTTTTGATAAAACGTTAAAAAACTTTTTAACTCCGGCGCAAATCGACCTTAATGCAAACGTTAAACATAGCAAGAACATACCTACGCAACCGGAATTATCCTAAACTTGTACGCCTTAGAAAAAAATATTCTAATGTGATGTTAGCTAAATTTGCATGAAATTTATGAACTTTTAATGTGGAAAAGCTAAAGCGCCAGACCTGTAGTAATTCCAAGGGGACAGCACTTTTAAAAGCTGGTCCACGATTTTGTTTTCTACCGTCCGCTTTCTTGCTCTCCCTCTCTTGGTAAGAATTGACATTTGGGAAGCTTAGCTGAAAGTTAAGTGACATGTGAATTGGACTTTCCATGTTAGATAGCAGTGACAGTTACATGAAAACAAGTACTTTTTTTTGTAGAGGACTTTTTGAATACTGGATTTTCTCTTTTTTTCTTTTCCCATTTGGTAAATAGAGTAGTAGACTTGGGAACCTTTCATTTTGTTTATGAATTTATAGCTACTAATTTGGGGCAAATTAGAAAATTTAGTTCCACCTCTCAGGAGTGTATAGTGCTTAAAATCTGGACTAGGAATTACTTAATGATACAATATGTTCCAACTTAATAGTTTCCTAGTTGTGCAGGGGGAAAAAAAACGTAGTTCTATGTAGCCTTTTAATTTGCTACATAGAGTGTTACAGCACTAATAGAATGTTAGTTTTTTAAAAGTATATAGAGAAAATTTTTACTTCCACTGCAATTTTCTTTCCTCCACGAAGTTTTAAACAGGGTCCCTTTATGCAGTAGAGACATGGTGAGCACACCTCTGTGCTTGATCAGGTGGAGCACGGTAGGCTAGAACTGTTAACAGTTGGATTTTCATTTCAGTATTGGCATTAAGTAGGAGGGGCCTAACTTTTACATGGCCTTCCGCTTCTTATCTAATGTTTGTGACTTGAGATTTGTAATAGTATTCCCATTTTAGTTTATGTAGCACTCCTCCCTCCCCCCACGGACTTCAAATAACTTAACCCTTTTAACTCTTACCAATAAACTCGAATTTCACCATTTTTGAAAGTGGGGTTACCTTAAAAGTAGTAGTAATATGGACTTACAGACAGTTGAGGAAGGGAAATACATTGAAAGAAGATTTGTGAGACCAATAGGTTTTTTTTATTATTATTATTTAAACACAAAATACATAATCTTGTTAGGTTTTTTCCTGATTGTCGATTTGAAAATTTTGTCGCAGGTAAACAGATATTGGAAAATAGTTCAATAATATTTTCCATTAAAGCATATCGCAAAGTACAAAAATAAATTTTGAGTTACAGGATTAGAATGTTAATTTCAGTGGATTTGGTTTTTAAAGGCATTTATCCTTGGGCAGAGACCCCTTTCTCTGCTACATTTAAAGGTCACTTTGAAGCATTGAATTGTGAAGAAATTCCACTTGCTTTATAAGGCACCAAAATTTAGCCCTAATTAAAATTATTAATATTTGAAATGAGATACTTTGATATTTCACTTACAATGTTTCATTTAAAATACGAAATGCTTAGCATTCATGGCTTGGTAATGCTCAGGTTTTTCATTCCCTTCCCCCACCTTCTCCAATTGATTTGAAAACAGAACATGCCAGAGATTTTAGTTAAGAATATAGCTTTTTAATTTGCAAACCGTGGATGAGTTTTAGTCTGAAAATCCCTACCTTATGCAGGATATGTATGAGTCATGATTGACATGTCCCGTAATTTCTCAAGGGGATTCTGTAGCCTCCCCACTCTTTCACTAGAAGATCCTTCCTGTAGTAAATTATCATGAGTTAAATGAGGATGAGGCTCAAGAATTGACCTTTAGGTGCCTACTGTGCTAGTTTTGTGGAAAAAACCCAAATTTCTAGTTAAACATCATAATTGTGATGAAAGTTAATCCTGTGGCCACTAATATCAATTCTGAAATGAAAGTTTGTCCAGATTGAAATATTAAGACTCCCTCCTTGACCTGAGCAGTTAACTGTAGGGGAATTATCAAATGTTATCACAAGATATCCTAGCTGCTGCTACTCTAAGATGGTGGCATTTACCTGTTATGAACATGAGAGTGTCTCTCATTCATCTGCTTAAATCCGAACTCCTTTAGGACCACCGTTGATTACTGGACTGCAGCAGTTTTCACGCGAGTTGCATATGTGTACTCTGTCCTTAAGAACGCTGCTGTGTGGAGGTCACAGTAGTTTTGTTTTTGAAAAGAGAGAAAAGAGAACAGCAATGTGTGACCCTTTCCTCAGGAAATTATAATTTAATCGTACAGGTCACTTTCCTAATATAGGAAATCCTAAATATATGGAAAACATGAATATGTTATACATTTGTTATGCTTAGACAAGCAAGTAAGTGGTGGAGTTTTCTTGTGTGTTGGATTCTTTTAATTTTAAAGCACTTAAAAAAACAAACATAGCCTCAAGACCATTATCACACTTACAGCAGTCAATAAATCTTTAACATACTCAAACTCCACTCAGCGATCAGTTTTTTTAGGTTCTTGGTGTAGCATTGCATTGCTATGGTGTGTCCCTCCCCCCATCCCAGGATCCATTTCTCTTGCTGCTCCGAGTAGAATGAGTGGGAAGATAAAGGGTGAGATGTGTAGGCATGAGATGTGTCAGAAAGATGACTGCCATTTAACTTTTGGATTTACTTTGGTTCATCGATTCTGAGAGGATCCTAGTACCTTTTATCATCTTTAAGGGGCATAAGTTCCTAGCGTGTTGTCCTTAGGATCCTTTGGTAGTCAGACAGCTTACTCTTTAAACTGTTCCAGGATGCAGACTTTCCAGAATCACTTTCACACCCAGTACGTTTTCGTCTTTCATGCCTTGTCTTTCACATCACAAGTGAAATCCCATCTCCGTTTTACTCCATTTCCAATTTTGTATCCAGACGTTTTATTTGCCTAACTACAGGACTTTTTAGAACCTTTCCACAAATATCTGGTAATTGTCATCGGTTGCTAGAGAACAGTGGGAAAGGTAGAGGGAGGAATAAAAGCATGTGAAAAAAAAATTTATTTTTGTATTTTCCCTTTGTCTATGGTTATGGAAAGGAATTTATATGAAGCAGCTGGAAAACATTACATTTTCATCTACCCGGGCATCTTGTTTTTCTTTCCTATTTTAATTTTCCAGTGGGAGTTTGGGTTAATTGTATTAATCAGGCCCTGTATTTTATTTCTACCTTGTGAAAATCTCTTAAAGGAAAAAAGCCTTCATTGATCCTGCCCTGCCCCAGAGGTCTAGATCAGGGCTTCTCAACCTCAGCATTAGTGATATTTTGGGCTGGATGGTTATTTGCCGCGAGGAGCTGTCGTGTGCACTGTGGGGTTGGTAAGCAGCAACCCTGGCTGCCGCCCGCTGTTGTGACAACCAGACATCTCTCCAGACGTTACCAGATATCTCTTGGAGGGCAGAATTGACCTTGGTTGAAAAGCGCTGATTTAGGTCTCCTGTTAGTCTTAAAGCACTCCGTACTGTGCCTTCTAGTGTTTACTACAATAATAAGTTATTAATGTTTGTCTTTCCTACCAGACTATAAGTTGCACAAGGACAGTGACCATATATTACCATTGCTTCATACCCTTGATACATAACACAGTGCTTTAATACATAGTATATACTAAGTAAAGATACCTTGAGTGAATGCATGGTGACAGACTAGGTAGCTGGACCAACGCAGTTAACATTTCTGGACATTTGGTTTTCTTTTTCATAAAATAAATGAATGACTTTTTAAAACTAATATTTAAAAAAATTCATAATACAAGAATAATTGAGATTGATAATAATGATTATGAGACTATATGATCTGAGTTATAGTCTTCAATCATTCAAGATTAAATTTAAACTTTTTTTTTTGAAATTCATGTGAAATATATAGCTCAACCATTTTATTCTAGGCTTGTGTTGAATTTGTAAAAGTAATTTCGATTGAAATTTTGGGGACATCTCTTTTTCCCAGTATCCTAAATAGTCATATTTTTGATTACTTGCTCCTTATTTTAGAGGTGTAGTTGACTTAGAACTAGTGATGATATTACCCTTGTACGTGGACTTTCAGATATCTCTTTCTAGGGCCAGTTTTGCTGTTATTGGACAACATCTAACTCATAATGGTATGAGAGAATGTAATCAACATGGACCTTGAACACTGGCTGAGCTCCTAAGCTCTTAAGTGAGATCCTTTTATCTGGTTTGTTTTCTCAACATCTTTCTCTACTCCTCTCTCTCAGGATTGTGCCTCTACTCCTGCTTGTACAGACTGCTTTTCCAGCAGCATGGACACAAGAAGCATAGTAAGATGATTATAACCCACATAAGGCAGGCCCTTTGGAAAGTACTAGGTTTAAATTGATATTGAAATGATGTCTTGATTATATGGGCAGTGCTTGGGAAATAGAATAAAACTTGCCCACTTAGTTATCTTAAAGGGAACATGCAGGGAGTAAGTTGAGTTCACAAAAAATAGGTTACGTGAAAAAGAAGTTACATGCTTAATAGTGAGTGTAAATGATATGCTGTTGAATTTACTTGCATTCTGCTCCACATAATTTTACTGTATTTCTTTTTTTTGTAAAATATAACATTGCTTATTTAATGATGAGTTAATTGCAAACCTCTTAATTTGATGTTTGGAAATAAAATACATCTTATATTTTGAGGAAGTTCTTCAAACTATAAGATGACAAATCATTGGCAGATATGCTGCAGAAATAGAGAAATAAAAACAAATCAAATATTTAATTATCTGATTATAGAGGAGCGGATTTTGGTAGAGGTACTATTATGAGAAATAAATGCTGATGAGAAATGTTTTCGTAGCCTGTAATTTCTTATCTGAGTGAATTCTATCTCAAGTCTGATTGTAAACATATATTTGCTCTTTCTGATATTGATTTTATGCATTTATTTAATCTTTCTAATTTTGCTCTACAAGAGTTTCCGATAACACCATATTTTAAACTTGGATATTTTAATGTGTAACAGTATCTCCTATAGGTCAAGGAATATCTTAGGAGAGTTGATATTATTTAGCCAGAATGAGGACTATAGATTATTCATTTTTTTTAAAAGACAGTATGATTATTAAGCTAATGTATGCCAAGTTTGTTTTTAAAATAATTTTGTAACAATGGAATTGATGTAGATTGACTTGAAACACCTGGGTTTTCAATCTTTCATTTGTTCATTCATTTAACCAGTACTTAATGAATGCTCTTACTGTATATCAGACATTTTTATATCTGCCGGGATAGTGGTAAACGAGACAAGTGAGAAGCTTGCCCTCTCGGCACTATGTTCTCGTGATCCTTTGTGTGCGGTGACCTTGTTGCACAGTAGGTGAGGCTGGGCAGGCGCCTCTGGCTGTGGTTGCCAGGGCCTGCTTGGGCTGTGGCCCTTCTCTCCAGGCTTGGTTCTTCCTGGCCTGTCCTCAGCATTTTGCCTTACCGAGTCTACATTGCTCGTCTACCATTCAGAATAGAGATTGAGCAAGTAGACTTATCTAAACAAGAATACGATCTTATGTTTTCAACAGTGGTCTATTATGTATTTAAACTCCATTTGGTATTTTGGAATCATAATTCATAAAATACAACTACTAGGATGTTTTCTTTTGTCAATAAGATATTAGTTTCCACATGCAAATGATGAAACACATTTTTTAAGTGGTGACCAAACATACTCCTCTTTATAAGTTTGTAAGAATAAGTTAATATTTTTATTTTTAAAACAAACTTTTACTTTAAATACACATTAAAAAAATTTGGCTGATTTCATTCCTCAGGCTCTTTTGAGTAGCTTGTGAGTGAAGGATGAAACAGTTTGGATCATGTATTTTGTGTAGAAATTGGGAAATGATATAAAGATCTTTCTTGTACTGGGTCACAGTATCTAAAAGGTAGACCACTACACTTGAAACTAATACAATGTTATGACAGTTATATTTTAATTAAAAAAAGGTCGACCAAGTCCTAGTTAATGGCTTTCTTTAATTTAGTAATGTTTTGGTACTATAAAGTCTTACAGTTAAAATAATAGATGATATACTTGAATTTGTTGAAATATTTGAAGTTATATGGGTAAAAAGAATGTTGAATAACTTGAAATTTTTACAGACTAAACATATAGCAAATGTCTAGTTTCTATAACAGTCGCTCGCTATAATGAAAAAATACCTAGCTTATGTATTTTTGTATACTTTTTATTTTCAAATGTTGTTATAAGCAGGCCACTGTAATATGTAGTGTTTAATAATCTACCCCTCTTTTTTCCAACCATCATATTTCAGTGGATCTTTAGGAAAACCTTTTGAGAAAAGTAGACTAGGTATGATCCCCATTTTACAAATGAGGAAACTGAGGCCCATTGTGTGTGCGTGTGTGTTTTTTGTTTAAACCCAAGAGATGCAGCTTTGTAAGTATTAGAGCTCAGACTAGAAGGACCTCGATGTCAAACTCTGCTGCTTGAGGAGTTTTCTCACCCTTCTGTGTAAAGGAGAACCATCATTCAATTTTTTATAATTCCTTCTTATTGGCATGATGTCCAAATACGATTTAACTTAATTTTTTCCCACTTTTTAAGCTTTGTTTTTACACCTTAAAATTTACAGAAAAGCTGCAAGAATGATAAGGAATTTTTGTGTACAGTTCGTCCTGATTTCTTTACTAATTATGTTAACCGTATTTGGTTTCTTATTTTTTTCTACATACACATGAACACATGCAAACTTTTTTCAGAACATTTTGAGAGTAAATTGCAGTTCATAATACCTTTTACTAAGAACAAGAACATTCTCATACATAACCATAGTACGATTATGAAAATCAGGGAATTAACACTGATATAATGCGATGGTTGCACAGCTTATTCAGATTTCACTAATTGTACCAGGAATGTCCTTAAAGAATAAGTCCTACATCACACCTTGCATTCACTTGTCTCTTTAGTATCCTTTAGTCTGGAGCAAGTTGGTTATTTGTGTCTTTGTCTTTTTTGACCTTTGGTGATATTTGATGAGAATATGCCAGTTATTTTTAGAATTCTTTTAATATGAATTTGTCTGCTATTGCTTCATGATTAGGTTCAGATTATGCATTTTTGGCAGGAATACTCCAGAAGTGATGCTTGTCCTCTGGAAGTACATGATGTCCATTTATCCCTTTACTAGAGATGTTAACTTTTTTCCTGCAAGATTTCTCTATTGTCAGGTTACTGTTTTTCTTTTGGTAACAACTATCTTAATGGAAATATTTTTGAAACTATATAAATACTTTGTTACTCATCAAACTTCACCTGTTTATTTTAGCATCCGTTTAATTCTTGCCTGAATCAGTTAGTACTAAGGTAGTGGTCAAATGGTGATTTTTCTAAGCCTGTCATTTATTTATTGGCATTTTGTAAGTCTTTTTTTCTCCCCATTTATTTATGTGTCTGTGTATACTGGTATGAACTCATGGGTTCTTTTGTATTCATTGGGATTTTTTTTTGCTTAGCTTATCTCAGTTTTGATCAGTCAGAGCTCCTTTAACCTGGCTCATGTGTCTTTTTGACATCAGCTCACCATTTTTTGAATACTTCCTTATTTTTCTGTATAATAACATATTCTCTAAGGAGCCCTAGTTTCTTCTAGTGGATATCTATTAACAGATTGAACTAGAAATTATATATGTGTGTGAACATGCACACACACACACACACACACAAATTTTAAGGTTTTGTAAATCTAGTTATCTGCCTATCTAAAGAGCTGTGAGTTCATCCTGATACCATTGCCATTTCAGCATTGAAGAGTTCCCCTTTACGCTTTCCAAATGTGGAATTTGTTTTCCTGACAGTGAGAAAAATAGTTTCTGTATCCACAGTATATTTACATATTATTTGATCAGTCTCGAAATATGCAGAAAGTAGTTTCAGAGTTGCTAAACCATATGTCTGTGAGAAAAACCTATTAATTTGTTTATAGTTTTTTTTTTTTTTTTTTTGGTAACTTTAGGGTGTATAGTCGAAATACTGTGTTCAAACATTGGTTAATTTTTTTTCCTAAATGTGGTTCTGCTATTCATTTAAAATATAATTAGCTTCAGTTCTGTTTGTATTGTTTTTTTCTTTATCTGTTGTTGTTATCCTTTATATGCAGCATTAAATAATAAACTATAATTCTTTTTTACTTTTTATTAGCTTGAATAGAATAACCATGTATGCTCTGGGTAAAAATTTTTTTCTTTAACATTCTTCAAATCAAATAACCAGCCAAAAATTCGGAGGATTAGATATGGAGAAAGTCCTAGGTAAAAGATGTGCTTCTTAGAGCGTAGGTTCATTCCATAGGTGAAAGTGTGTATTCAGAAACTTCATTTCTCTTGTGAATTGAATCTTCATTCACAAGACATTGGTCTTTGTAGAGGACCAGATGGTAAATATTTTAGGCTGCAGGTACCACTCAATATCTTTTTGCATATTCTTGTTGGTCTTTCACAATACTTTCAGAATATAAAAACTATTCTTGGCTTGAGGGCCTACAAAAGTAGGCCACAGGCCATAGTTTGCTGAGGCTGCAGTGTCTGAAACCTGAACACTTGATTACTAACCTGCTACTTATAAATCCAAATTAAAATTGAGCAGGGAGATATATTCCTTATAAGATTTATAAAGCTTATTTGAATTAAAAACAAAACAGTTTAAAAGGCTGCCTTAATGAAACTACTCAAATTTTTTGACCACTTAACCATCATGTGCAGATACTATGCTGGATTTTAGAAATGTAGTAGTGTACAGAACAGACCAAAAAAACTCCAAAAAATTGTGCAAAAAATCTTGCCCTCATGGAGTTCACATTCAGTTTTTGTGTTTACTGGAAATGCATGTTTCTTTTTTACTTAGTGACATTTTATCTAAAAGTATTTATAGTAGTTGCAGAGTGAGAATTCTTTCTTGAAAACTAGATAAAAACAGCAAAAGGGGCAAACTTAAAAGTTTGGGTCATTGCTTCCCAGCTCTCCTTTTTTTGTGAAGTGATTTTTATTTGAAAATGATTCTTAATCATAATGCTTTCAGTGTGTAGCTAAACTAACTCAAAGAAGAAAATTAAGTAAAGCCTCAGTAATTGAGACAAAGAATCCGGACTTAATTTAGTGATAAGTACATGTGTGTTAAAGACTCTAAGAAATATTATTCAAGTACATAATAGTACTTCAACTAATCTGTCTTTAAGACTTTAATGAATAAATGAGATTGAGGATGGATAGAATTCTTTACTGTCCATTGTTGAGGACTACTGAGAAAGTTGTTTCTTATGTAGTTTTCTTGAAATAGGGAGAAAGTCTCTCGATAATGTTAATATTTATTTATCAATTGTGAAAGCTTAAGAATTGTGTGCAGGTTATCTATTTTGTCCTTGTCTAAATATCAACATTGATGAATAAAAATCATCAAAGTGCATTTTTACTGTTACATTTTGTTGCTGAGATGACTTCTATCTTTGAGTAGTTTATAAGTGTTTAATAAACCAGTAAGTGCCTTTTTTTTAAATAGCATTTATTGAGATATGAGTAACTGCTTTTGTAGGGTTATTAACATCTTTGGGGTTTTTTTTGTTGTTTTTTACACCAGGAATAGTGGTTTTTATTTTTAAAGCAATTTTTCTTATTGAGCAGACTTTTTCAAATTCTCGTTCCTAGTCTGTCAGAGAACTCAGAACTTCTTTGAGAAGTCTTTCTCTGCTTTGATGGCAGTTTCAAGAACAAAGGTTGTGGCAACAGAGCTAAGGCGTATGACATCCTGAAGGAGTTGGCCACAGGCTGCTACTTCATTTCCTGTACTTTGATTCATTTGCAAAACGAAAGGATTAGGTGTCTCAGGCCTCTTAGAGCTGTAGCAGTTAATGAATCTTAATAATTCTGTCAGTGCTACCATTATTTTGCTGATCCTTGAAGATCGACACATAGTTTTTCTATTTTAATTAAAATATCTACAGATAGCTAGAATGCAGTAATAGCCCAGGAAATTTTTAACGTAATAGCAGCTAGTGGTTGGAAAGAATGCTAGAAAGTAGCTGCTGGTTGTTTGAGCTTTGTTATTTACGCATATTTGCCATCTGTCAGGCATTGTGTTCTGCAGAGTAGTTACCCGTGGGAATTAGATGCCTGCATTCTTTTTCTCAGACAGCTCATAATCCAATGGGGTGGGGATGGCAGTCGATTTCCACAGTTAGAAGAAGATAATGTGGCGAATACTATGATATGAAGAGTAGTGATGTAGCTATTAGGTACTCTGCGTACACTCTTCTGTGTGTATCATGATGTACAGTATGAGGGAGACATTGTGTGAGGCAAAGGATAAAGGTCACTTTCAAGGAAATGTCCCTTTTGGGTAGGGGACGGGTGGAAAGAGTCATGGGCAAACAGGTAAGGATCTTCCGATGAAGGGAGATTCTTGTACACTATGCACAAGACCTCATTTTCAATCAAAAGGGAGCGGAGAATCTGAAGGGTTTTTAAATAAAAGCACAAGTTTTAAATTTGCGTATTAGATGATTAGTATCTTTGTAGAGCAGGACAGGGCATGAAGGGGTGAGGTTGGGGGGAGAAGAAAGGTTAAATTAATATACAGAGATGAGAGGCTCAACTCGGGTGATAATGGGGAGAAGGCAGGATGAATGCAAGAGAAATTTGGTAACAATAGGGAGCTGGATATAAGGAAGAAGAGGGTGGTTGCAGAGCTTCAGCTTAGTGACCAGTAGATAAAACGGCATAGTACTGGTCCTAAGAGGGGCAGGCCTGGAGGAGCAAAGCAAGGGCAAAGAAATCAGTGAATTGGATTGGATGGGGAATCATTTTTTTCCCACCTGTAATGAAAGAAAGATCTTTTGTATGGAAGGAAGATTGAAATCACCTATATCTCAGCCACCCAAAGACACTTAACTATTACTCTTTCGTTGACTACAGTAGTAGTTCTATACATCTTCAAGGTTTAGTATCTGTGGGGCATTCAGGTGGAGATCTCCAGCTGGGTGTATAGGTCAGGCACCTGGAAAGAATAGGCTAGAGATGAAGATTTAGGAGAGGGTACAGTTGTCTGGGAGATGATGTAGAGAAAGAAGAGAAGCAAGCTTAGGGCACAGTCTTGTAAAATCTTCTTTTTTTTTTCAAGATAAGACTTTGGTCCTTTTTTCCCTATTATACCGTGTTTGCAAATACAAGGACGTTTAAAAGCCATTCTGCATGGTATATGTTTGGCTTTAAATTTTGCTTGTATGAACACGTTCTTGTGTGCAATTAAAATTTAAGTAGTAAATTGAATGATCTATGAATAAAAGTAAATATTTAAATTTTGTTTCGTGATTTTTTTTTTTTTAGAATTTCTTAACATTAGGCCTACTCATATTATTCAGATTTCATTAGCTCCTCATAGTCAAATAATGCTTTACTTTAAATCTGTATATAATAACCAATTTATTGTGAACATAGAATTGTGAATCTAAAGGCTATATCATTAGAAATAGAACCTGTATTTATTTGAGAAATTGCAGCCGATATGGTTTGTGGGAATTTGTTATGAAGAGGATTTGCAAATGAATTATTTATTCTTCCTCTTGTTCTTATTTGGTCATTTCACTGTTACTAGTATTTTTAAAATTAGGAAGAGGTAAAATTCACATCTTTTCATCTGGATGTTTAAAAAACATAAGAAAGAACTGAAATTAAAGGAAGATGAATTGTTCGGATCTCAGGGAAAATCTATGTAGAGTCAATATATGTGTGTGTGTGTTTGTTTATATTTATAGATTTTGTTTTCTCATGGAGAATCATTTTTGTTCTCTTTGGGTTTAGAGTAGAGTAGCTAACGCCTAGTTGTGTTACGCGTTTGTAGCTATAGACGTAACTAAAGTTTGTGGTTGGGTTCCGTGTTTATTTCCATGCTTAAACTTGCTTTCCAGCATTACGAATTTTAGAGCTGAAAAGATTTATGATAGTATATCATTTAACAGACATTTTATGAATGGAAACTCGAGACCCAGGGATGATAAAACTTGGTTCAGAATTACGGCTTATCAGAGGCATGCACTTAGCAGCCAAATTAGAAGAAATTTCTGCTCTCTGTTTCTTAGTTTATTCTTGTTTTCAGTTTTTCCATATGGATTTTTTGAATTAAATTTTGGTAGTGTTTATGTGTGTTGGAGGAGGAGTGGGAATTGGTGATTCTTGGTAGATTTTCATTGTTCCATGCTTACCCTAGGGTAGGCTAAGGAATGAACTGCTGTCCTGCCCCTGATGCTCATGAAACAGGTTGCCGTAGGACAGCACGTGTGCCGTGGCTAGGAAGTGTCTATAGTCAGTCACACCCACACAGCCAGCAGCTTTCTGGCAACTCAGTAAAAACACCCTTGAGTACAAAGCTCACGTATCTTCATCTTCGTAGAGGAGTGCAGTTACTCTATAAGCCTGTGTCCTCAGGATGTATTTACTTTTCACAATTTAATAAGGGTGGCTACTTTGTAACTACTTTCTTTAGATTTCCCTAGATTACTGTTTAGAAGACTCCTGGTACAGGTGTGTTAAAGCATGATGGGTACAAAATTAATAGGGTTGTGGTCAAAGATAAGATAGTTGAAAGTTGACAAAAGAAGAGGGTCGCTGTTCATGGTCTAAAAATGGGATGAGACAAGATAAGCTTTGGGATCTCTTAACTATCAACCCTAATGAACAAGTTTTCTAATTAATTTTTCTTAGTTTTAGTTTTTTCATTTTAAAGATAGGGATAATGAGCCTTCCCTCACTGCCTCTCGAATTGGTTTAAATATTTAAAATATTGGCTGGTTTTGAAATATTCAAAGAAATGGTTTGAATGTATAAAATTAAACAATAAATCCATAAAGTATTTGGAAAACTAAATACTAGTTCTAAGTTTTCAAAAATAAGTTTTTTTTTTTCTAAAATAGTTTTCTTAGAGAAAACTAAAGAATACTAAAGAAAAATAGTTTAGAAAAAAAAGCCGCAGCTGGGGAAGGTTCCCTGTCATCGTGACTGTCTCTGTCGCCCTGGAAGGTATCTCTGTATTATAGCATACTTGGGTGCTGGATAAAAGTTTTGGAGATTATTGCTAAAATGGAAGTGCCAGATTGTATTCAGCGTGTTTTCCAAGTTACAGATGTAGTTGAACAAAATTTTCAGTAGCAGAGAGTATCAAAATACAGACCATGATGTATTTTGGATCAATAACATTACTGGTTGACACTTATAAGCATTTCAGTATTTTACTAAATTCAAGGCTTTTAAGAAAATAATTTTAAGGACTTATGAGGAAGATAATGTATAAAGTATTTCTCATATATACATATAAATATTTGTAATATTTATATATCTGTAGATGCGCATAGAAAATGCTGGAAGGCAACCTACCAGCCTTTTAGCAGTGATGATTTCTTAAGAGAGCAGAAGGTAGTAGACAGGATGCAGGGAATGAGAACTTCCGATATTTGGAATTTCTAATAGCATTGCCATATTACTTTTACAATATTGTTCTCAAACCCAAAATACTATGTGTCTTATTTTGGGGAGAAGGATGGAGTTGGTCTATTTTATTATTATTTTAATTAAATCCTTTAGAGAAAGGGAATTTCCTTGTTAAAGGTTGGAAGACTCTGAAACCTTGTTGAGGATTGCTTAATATTTGTCTTATCGGGCCATTCTGAAGGTAAAAGTGATGTAGCAATTGTGATAGTTGCATAGAGATGAAAAGTAATATTTATTACTATCGCTTATTAGGCTACTGCATTTCTGTTTTTTTAGTCTTTGTTTTTGTTCTTATTTCTGAAATGATTTTATCCTGGTAGGCTCTCGTTCTACTTACTCTCTTTCTGATGTTTAGTCTTTAATATTTTATTCTATAGCCCTTCAGAATGACTGTATTTTTACTGTTCTCGCCGGGGATCCAGTCCTACATCGTCTAGGTATATTGTGTAAATGTGCCTAGGAAATAGTATTCAAATTACCCCAAATCTAAACTTGTCTTTCGTTCATAAACTTCTTACAGTTAGATTTTCTTTTTATGTCAGTAGTAAAATCATGTTCCCAAACAGTGAGATTTGAAAACTGGAATTTTCCTAGGTCCTCTCTCTTGTCTGTTATGATGAAATCTAATGAATTATTTTTAAAATGTGTTTTGCATCTTCCTTTCCTTTTCATTCTCAATATTAAATAATAAAAATACTTTAGTTCGCGTCCTCATCACTTCTCCCTTAGTTTAAATATTGCTTATCATATACATTGCATATGTGCAGCCCTGCGAAAAAGGGTTTGCTGTACACAAAGTTGTGTACTGTGTATTTCATCTGTGTGTATTGTTTGTTTTGGGTGCTCAGTAATTCTTCAATAGGAAAGTGCAGCGTTCTGTTGCGCTTCTAATGTGGTCCTGTTAGGAAATAGCCACTTCTTCAGTCCTTTTTAAAATTTCTATTTTTAAAGAGAGGTTTACTGTTGAGTGTGTTACAGATGTAAATCATTTGGAAGCAGGATCACAGCTGTAACAGAAATGCTCTTTTTTTCCCCCCAGTTGGCCCATTTTACTTCCACTTACTTTATTAAGCATTTTTTTTCTGTTCTTTCCAAATAGACGTACATTTCGTTTGTCTGAATACCTCCCCCAGTAGCACTATTTTTTTTTTTTGGCTCTAAAGTATGTCATTTGTTCTTGTTTTCATAAGGTCCTCATAGATCCCCAGGTTTTCGCATACCACTTTAGTATATTATTCCTCTGTTAAATATGGGGCTGTGAAGGGAAAAAAGCAAAGATGCTGAGACACTAATAGTTAAGTAAATTGTTTCCTTATACACCAGCTTTTTAATATACACATGTCAAATTAGTGTCTCCAGAAAATTGCCTGTGATAACATTGTAGAGACCTTTGTGGTCAGTAGTGAATTGTCCGAGCTGACAGTGGTAAATCTCAGAATTCTATAAATTACTATATTATAGTGGTTGGTATGTCTGACTCTCCCCTCACCTCAGATTGTTAGAGATGTGGGGCGAAGGTCTTCATGTTATTTTTTTTGTTTACTGAAGGGCTTAATATTGTGCCTGTCTATAGTAGTTAATCAGTGATTGTTGGTTTAATTGAAGTCACTATGTAGCTTTGACTTTTATTAATCAGTTGAATTTGGCTTTGTATTTTCTAATTTTTTTTATATGTTTTAAGTTGATTTTACCTCGATAATAAAATTATTGATCTGTGCAAGAATATTGTGAGTCCTTATGATTAACTCTCAAAGTAAATTTGAAAATAGTATGCAAGAATGATTATTATACAACATTATATAAGTGATAACAAGGATTGTTTCAGAGTGAGACATTCTACTTAGAAATAGTTTATTTCTGTGAATATTGGTGTAGGATTATAGATATAGGGGTGTAAAGCTTACTAAAAGTAAGGTTCAGGTGGGAAAAATAAGAGAAATGTGTATTATCACGTTTGGCTTTGGCATTCCACTAATTTGAGCAAAATAGATTTATTGCACTGAATTGAATTTAGATGTGAAGAAGCTGGCTGAATTTATTTTGCTAGCTTGTATTTGGTTTCCTTTGGAACCCAGTCAGCCACTTTATCAAAGTTAAATCAGCATATATTTGAATACCTACTAAGTGCAAGGAACTGTTTTAGGCATTGTGGAAGATATGAAAAAAAAAAAGATACTGATACTGGTAACTATTTATTGAGAGTTTACAATGTGTAAGGTCAGTGTTTTCCAGAGTGGATGAATGACTGGAGAGATGGATGGATGGATGGACAGATAGATGGAGAGGGAAATAGAGTAAACAAAATAAATTAGGAGCAAAATAATTCACATTGTGATTAGATTGATATGAAATGTAATAAGCAGGTGTATAAGTTACAGGGTGAGGAGTATTTACATCTTATCTACACATACATACACACACGTACGTGCATATACCATTGATGGAAGGATGTGATTTCAAGTGTGAACCTTATTCCCTTTTCCCATTCTTCTGATTACAACAAAGGAAAAAAATCTGAGTTATGGATGTCTTTTGCATCTCTCGATATTTGTTAACCTTTAAAGACACAAAACAAAGATTGATTTTTTAACCTAAAAATAATTGTGTTTATATTCCACAATTTGCTCAAATACTGGTTGTCATAAACTTTCTACAATATATTTTAAACAAATTCTTCATGTCTTGACTATGACTAATGGAACCTCAGGGAAATAGTTTTGGGTGTTTTTATACCTCAGTTTGTACTAAGAGGATGGCAGGTTGTCACGTGTAGCCCATGTTGGATTCTGACAGGACATTTAGTGAGTTTTCTGATATGGACCATCCCTTCGATGCTGATGGGAACAAATCTGTTGAAAGAAGTGATTGTAGATTTACTCTCTGCATCTTTCAGTTTTCTCTTATCTTCCCAGTTAATGTGGGATCTTGTGACTCTGGAATTAGATGCCAAAATGTTCCTTTGAAGCTTAGAAAAGACTGGTTTTACTGACAGATTTCCCTTTAATTCTGTCTGTGTATTTGTTATTTTTACATAGTAGCCAGCTAATAGATTCTTGACCTTGATAGGTGTGTGGCATTAGCACAGCTGTGACGCCTATGGCGTGTGTGTCTGGAGTGGAGTCCTGGATTAGGTGCATCAGCCTGAAACACAGACAGATGCCTTCCTGCAGGAACAGGGCCCACTGAAACAGAACCTGAAACTTTATCGTATTTTTCACTTTCTGTGGAGCCTGCAAGATAGTTTTCCATTCCAGTTCTTCAGCTCGATCCTCAGGGCACTGGAAGGTGATCTTGTACTGGAATGAATGGGTTATAGAAAGGAGAATGGTTATCCAGAGCCACAGTTTACTCGAACCTTTACCATAGTTTGAAAAAACACGAACAATGGGGCCAGGAGCTTGTTCTGGCACATGCGAAGTCCAGGCCCAGCCGGGCCCAAAGGTTGCACCTTAGACTCAGACTTTGGCAAGCAGAATTATCCACCAGAGAATTTAATCATGTTTAATTGTCCTTGTAATTAATTTTAGTATTACTTTCTACTTATGGGCTAGAGCCCTGTCTCTCAATTTTTTTTTTTTTACCATAACTCACAGTAAGAACAGTTTGTCATGAGCCAATAGTCACAAATGTAAATATAACAGAAATGAAAGTTTCACCCAAGATTAGTCAGCATAATTTATTTATTTTCGCTGTGTTCTATTTTAATTGGACTAGAATTACCTTGAGAGTCTTCATCTAGTGGTTAGTTGGATTATGGCTTGAAGAAAAGTAAAAGACTATTCTAGATAGAAAGAATGGCATGAAATAGAAAAAAAATGTATGGTAGGACTTTTGTTCATTTTAATTTTAAGAAAGTTGTCTATGCCCAAATTATAATCAGTTGTTATAACAAATATTTTCTGAACAGTGTTCCTGGTCTTGTTTTTACATTTAATAATTACATATGTAAAGTTGTAATCGCAGATATCTTATATTTGTCATGTAACATTAGACATTTTCATATTTGTACATTAATAATGTGTATATTAGAATAACTTGCTATCTCTTCTCTTAGTATACCTTACAAGATCTTTCTTCCTGGAGATGTTTTTTTTTTTTAAACTGTCATAAAATGTTGTGGTAAAAATAATCAGGATTGTGGTCTTTTGCTTAAAATATGTAGTCACCAGTAAATAATTTTACAGCACTTGTGTTTAGCACCACACTACACTTTTTTCCAGATACTGTAGTTTTTTTCAGTTAGGAAATTTTAATTTTTTTGTAGTTTTTCTTTCTCTGCTGAAAACTATCATTGCATTTTGTCATAAGTGTTTCTCCTTTACCATATCGAGGATGATTATGACTTAAAAGTCTTTAACTGATAATTCCAGCATCATTGTCATCTTGGTCTTGGCATCTGTCGCTTACCTTGTCCTCTGAGCAGTATGGACACATTGTGTGCGTGCGTGCGTGTGTGTGGTTATACAAGGAAGTTGGCTTGTATACTGGACATTTTCAGTATTGTGGGACTGCATTAAATTTTCTGAAGCGTGCGAATGTTTGTTTAGCAGGCATTCAATATGTAAGTTCTGTTTTGCCATTTCATGGTAGTTCCATTGTCACTTCAGTTTTCAGAGTGTTTATTCTGCTGGTTAGGTTGTGCCCAGCACATATGACACCAGGAGTTAGTCTCTAGGTGTTGGGTTTACACAGATTTTAGTTCTCAGAGCCTTTGTTGAGCTTCTTTGGCACCGTTTGGGGACGAGCCCGGGACCTAAGTTAGTTCATATGCAGGATGAGGGTGTCCGCTTCTCCAGCTCTCCCTGGGTTCCCTGTGCTGTGTCAGTGTCTGGGATACCCTTCCCCTGTTCTTCTGGCCAAAAAGTCAGGTTTCTCTCCAGGTTTAGCCTTCAGAGTGAAGTGGCAACAAGGAAGAGGAAAAAAATGCGGACTCCTCACCATATTTTTGGATAATAGGAGCCCCTTCTCCTGGCTCCTCTTTCTGGCAGTGGCTCTTCTCTTGAGGTTTTAGGTGCTGGTGTGGCAACAGTGGCTGCCCTCCAGTCCTTAGAGGGGCCAGGGGCCCCTCCCCTCCCCCAGAGCATGGGTGTCCTTTTGGCTAGGCCAAGGGGGGTTTCCCCTCACTGTTTTGCTTCTAGTATTGGCCGCACCCTCAGATTCTGCCAGCTTTGGGACCAAAGCCAGGAGATAACAGAGGAACACCGCAAAATTTACCTCAACACCCACACACGGCCCCCTCCCCCGCCCTCACTGGTCCTTGAGGTTTGACTGCAGCCTCCAGTGGCCTGCTGTTTTACTTTCCATGGTCCTCTGGTGGTTGCTTTTGTAGCCTGGCGTTTTAGTTGTACTCAGTGTGAAAGAGGCTGCAGTTGACTTGCTTCATCTTGACTCTGTAACTCCTGTGTATATTTTTGAGTATTTTTTTTAACCCCTTTTAGTCCAAGGATTTGGAAAAGATGTAAATTTGTGTGTTGAGTTAAGGGACCATGCAAATAAGTTTTTGTGGCCTAATTTAGTTCTTTATATGATATTTTTTTGGGGAGGAAGAACTGATTACAGTTTTTCCTTATCAGCAGTTTTAAAGTATAATTTAGATTCTCAAATAGCTTCCTTTTTAACAGTATTCAAAATCATTGACATCTGCCATGCTTGAGAAATAAATATTCTGCTTAATAGAGTATCTTAATAGAAAAGGTTAATGACGTGAAAATGCTTATATCCCACAGGAAAGGATACTTAGTTATAAAGGACATAAACATTTGTATTGGTCATAATCTGTTAGCACTTTTATATATCAAATTCTGGCCTTATTTCCCTTTAATTTTTCTTTTTTCTAACTAGAGGATATCTTTTTATCCCCTCACAGTTTAGTATCTAGGTTCACTCTCACTAGACAGATGTTTGCATACTTCAGATTTATAATTTTAAGAACGTAGACACCATTTTCTTTTATGTGCTTGCACTTTTAGAAAAACAGATTCTGGATTTGAGATTCTGACAAAGATGTATATAACTTTGTGTATTCTTCACCAAATAACGTTGTTTATTACCTTGATTGTGTACTTAATCGTATTCTGCAAACTGTTTATTAGAATATTATCGTCTCTAAAAGCACCCCACAGTTCCCTGAGGACAGAGGCCTTGTCTGCCTGTTTTGTTGGCTCCATAGTGCCTGGCACTAATAAGTATGTTTGGAATGAGTGATTAATTGTTGGATTATAGATAATTTGCATTTTCTGTCATTTTTGTGCTTTTTGTATTTTCCAACTTTTTTATAAACAGGAAAAACGTTATATGGTTTTTTAAAAGACAATTTCCGCGTCCAGTCATCGGTGTTTTGGCATTACAGCATTGCAGGTTTCATGTGCTCCGGTGTTTGCGCTTCCATATGGTCTGTTGTTTTCAAAGATGCAGTTGAAACTTTGTTCTGAAGTTTTCCTGCTAACACATAGTCTAAATTGGGAGTGTGCCTATGTTAAAAGCCTGATTGGGCGGGGAGGGGGGGGAGGAATATCTGTAACTTAGCCTTTGTTCTTTAAAAAATTTTGTTTGCCCGGTTATTGCCACTTCAGTAAAAATTAACCCAAGTTGATACTGGTTGCATTATTCTTTTAGAGTTTCCTTTTTTTAATGTTGAATCTGTTACTGTTAAGTCTAATGTTGTTTCTGGTTACATTTTGTTGTGTCAAGGGCATCTAATTTTATATGTTACTTTGTTACATACTTACATTGTTTTATTTACATTCTATCACAAACCATGGACGATCATGCTACATAGTAGCGATTTTCAACCTTTTTGGCACCAAGGGACGGTGCTCCTATGAGAATCTAGGAGCTGAGGCAGTGGCACTGGGCGGGGGGCTGTAAATACAGATGAAGCTTGGCTGCCGCCCCCCCCCCCAACCCGACTCACCTCCTGCTGTGCGTCCTGGTTCCTAACAAGCCACAGACTGGTACCAGTCTGCGGCCCGGGATTTGGGGACCCCTGCTACATAGGAAAGGAGAATTAGGGGGTAAGAAATTTTGGATATACAGATTACCTAGTTTTTGACTTGTTGAAGCAAAGTTTGTAATAAGGTTTTGGTTCTCAGATATTAAAGTTGGTGAATAGTATGGTTTTAAAACTTAAATTTATTGGGTTAACATTGGTTAATAACATACTTTTCAGGGGCACAACATCATAATTCCACATCTCTATGTTTTGTAGTGCGCCTACCACCCGTTACCATCTCTTTGACCCCCATAGCCTCCCTCACTCCCCCTTCATCTCCGGTAACTACCATTCTGTTGTCTAAGTTTTTGTTCTTTAGTTCGTTTCTTTTCGTTTGGTATTTCACATATGAATGAAATCATTTGGTTTTTGTCCTTTTCCTTCTGACTTCTTTCACTTAGCGTAATAGCTTTCAGGATCCATCTATGCTATTGCAAATGGCCATATTTCATCTTTTTTCTTTTTATGGACACTTAGGTTGTTTTTATGTCTTGGCTATTGTAACTAATGCTGCAGTAAACATAGAAGTGCATGTTATCGTTATGAATAAGTGTTTATAGTATTTTGGGGGGGGTAAATACAATATTCTCTTTAAAATGACTTGATCTGTGAAACGATTCTGATTTGTTCTTTATTTCCATGTGCAAAATACTGAATTGTTTTTACCTTTTAAGTTATTTACGAAAAATCAGAGAAATGTTTTATCTTTAAATTTATTTTTATATTGAATTATAAATAATTTTCACAAAAATATTTACAGAAAATTTAAAATCTATGTAAGTCGTTAGAAAACGAAGCAAAATCATTCACAACTTTGTTTTACTATATTAGTTTTCTGTTGCTGTGTAATACATTGCCACAAACTTTAGCTTGTGGCTTAAAACATACATTTATTTCAAAATTTCCATGGGTCAGGATCCAGGCACTGGTTTCACTGGGTCCTCTGCTGATGATCTCATCAGGCTGCAGTCAAAGTGTCAGCGACTAGTTCTCTCATTTGAGACATGGATTCCTCTTCCAAGCTCATTCAGGTTATTAGCCAAATACAGTTCCCTGCTGTTGCACCACTAGGTTTAGTTGGCTGTGGGCTGTGGGCTGTGGGCCGCGGGTCGCTCTTAGTTCCTGGCAGTCACCCTCAGGTCCTAGTGCCCACGTGGCCCTCTCACGTCTGTCCTTACATGACAATGAAAGAGTGTTCTGGTGTCTCTCCTTATAAGGACACTAAGCCTATGGGATCACATCTCCCACTTAACCTTAAGTACCTCCATAAAGGTCCTGTTTATCTCCCCACCCCCAAAAAAGTCATTTAGGGGTTGAAACTTCTAACATGAGTTTCGTGGGGCAGAGGTATACTGTGGAGGGCCAGTGATGGCAATGGAGTTAGAGCAAGATTGTATTAAAATATAATTATTATATTTTTCAAAGTAACTTATGTATGTAATTTTTTTTTTTTTTTTAAGTACAAAAGAGGTTCTGTTGGAAGCTTTTCTTTCTGCCCCATGCTGGATCCCCCAAAGAGAAGAATGTTTTAGTTCTTAACACTTTAGTGCTAATGGTTACTTTCCTAAGCCCAAACGATATTTTGATACCAGTGTTTCTTGAATGGTCAGTTTTAGACATTTATTGAGTTTTTGCAAGAATAGATGAAGCATCCGTTCAGTCGTGCTACTCTTGCCCTTTGCGCGATACCTTGATTTTGAGTGGTGGGCCTCTGGAATTCTGCAGGACAAATTATTTTCCTCTTTTGCTATATCTTTTTGTGTGTACTGGGGCTTGAACATTTTCTTATTTTCATCAGTAGCAATCAGTCCTTAACTATATCCATTTTCTGGAAGTTTGCGACGTCTGCTGATTTTACTCTTCATTTTGCTTTTCGTCTTGAGTTGTTGTGCCTTTTATATTTATTGTCCTCCTGACACAGGAAGAAAAGACAAAGGGCTGTTGTAGTCAGCACGCTATCTTGAACTGAAAGTCAAGATTGTGTTGGTTCCGGGAACTTTTGTGATTTCTAATTTTCTGATTTCTTTGGAGATATGAGGGATCCTAACTGGTACTCTCAAGTCCCTAAAGGACCGTCGTTGGGAAAAATGGATTGGGTTGGTTACTGTTATTTCACACTTACGATTAATTCCACTGGTCATAGACCTAACAATTTGAAGACATAAGATTAATCTGTAAATGAGTAAGCTCTTATCCAAATTTGATGATTCTCTGGAGTATGTCAGATAATAAGTTTTTTGTTGGCCTTTTAGTGCTCAGAGTGGGGAAGGCACTGATTTTTGAACCGAAGAGTTTGTTTGAAATAACAGGCGTGGAGTACAACATTCTGTTAAGGTTTGGTTAATGGCCCTCAGTGCGTAGATGAGGGACGGTGTGAATGTGCTTTCCAGGGACATGGGATTGCAGCGTTTATTACAAAAAAACTGTGTGTGTTTGTAGCATTGAGAAATATTGTCCACATTGTGTTGGCCTGCTTTTGTAAAAGTTTCCTTGGAACATGACCTGCACATTTACATATGAATTGTTTGTGGCCGTTTTCATGCTACAGACATAGTGAGATAGAGACCATGTGGCCTCCACAGCTTCAAATAATTACTGTATTGACCCTGAGCCTAGTCTGTAATCAACAACTTTAAATATATTTATTAGAAATGAAAGTTTTTTGGTTGAGTAGCTAGCAGCAGCTAAGATATCTTTGTGTAGGTAAAAGATTCTGCCAACCTTGATTAAAGTCATCAGAAACTGATTTGAAGAGGTTGTTTTCAGATCTAAAAATATGCATTTGATGTGGTGCCTATAAGTAATAGTATGGAAATTTAAAATGTTACTGCTTCAGAGAGCACTTTTCATTGTACTCGAGGGCAATTGAAACATAAAGAGCCTGAATGAGTTAGACTGACAACCCAGGCTATTACTTAGCGGCTTTCCTTTGAGTTGATAAGTCTTGAGTATTTAGTAGCCCAAGGAAGGGGCAGGTTAATCCTGGGACTTCATTTCAGTTGCTGCAATCAAATGGATTTAGTTTGTATAAATAAAGGGCTGTTCACATAATACTCAATAACACTAGAACATAGCATATGAGGGGGAAAAAAGCTCGAATATGGGGAACAGAGTTTAGAAGAACAAGTATCAGTAGCCCTAGAAAAGTTAAAATAGTCTTAACTGAAGCAATAATTTGATGGAACACACTAACGAGATCAGCAGCCGCTTTAGACTTTGGAAAATGTGGTAGCAGGGAGCCAGACCCTAAGAAATAAAGGTGAGACTAAAACCTGTATATGAGGAAACTGGGTGTAGAGCCCCAAGCCTAGAGAGCATGCAGGAGTGCTCTTCTGACTCAAGCATAGACACGAGAATCATCGGGCAAAGGGAGAGAAAGTTCCCAGAATCAACTTTCATTCTTCTCCAGCATTTTCCATTGTAAACCATGTTTTCTGTGCCAGATCAAAATTTGAGAATACAGAGAGAGTTACATTCCCAATTCTTGGTGCAGCTTGATACATCTGGTTAGAATGAGGTTTGGTATGAAACTTGGTACTTCCTAATGGCAGTGTTATAGCAATATTAATAAATTATCAATTGGGTAATAAAGGTTTATTAACTGTATCAGGCATTGTTATATCCTGTAGATCTAATACAATGTACGTTGTATTATTTATAGAGGTTTTAAAAAGCTTCGCATGGTCTAGCAGCATACTTCGTCACTATTTTTCTAGAATACTGAATGTTGTAGTGACATTCACAAAATTCTCAACAAGTAGTCTGATGGTGGTCCTCGAGGATTGAGTTTGATGCTGAGGATCGAGCAATGATGGGATGTGTGCAACACTTGAATTTGGAGGTAGAGTGGAAGGAAATAGAAGGAAAGCTGGGTGATGGCAGGCTGTCTCTGAAGTCTTGTACTGGGTTCACATTAGTTTATTAACTGTGTAAATTTATACCCCACTTATTTAAAAAAGAACTTTGAAGCATTTTACTTAGAGTTATTTGCGGTTGAAAAATAGGGTTTTTTAAAAAATTGTATACAACAACACTAGTTAAACATAACTGAGAAGTAATGTCAATAGACACTTGTGATATTTTCAAAATGAGTAAACATCAGCAACATCCCTAGAGAAAGGAAACATTAAATTATCCTTTTTTGATAGAAAGTAAGCACATGAAAATTAGCCAAGTCAATCTCTGAAGTCAATGAAAATATACTTTGTGAATTCTCAATAAGGGAATTTTTGGGTGGAGATAATTATTTCTTTAACAGATCAGTAAAAGACAATGTTCTAGGGGAAATTTTTGTAAGTTAAGTATTTATTATTAAATTTTAGTACAGGCATTTGGTGAGGAATTAGATGAAAGGATCGGATCTATGCCTGTTTTCTGATGATCACATTTAATAACTGAGATTTTAGAAAATCTATGGAAATAGTTGAAAGCATATGTATCCGTGATCCTTTGACAAGTACTAAATTACGCAGTGTTTCTTCGGGTGGTACTCTAAGTTTCTGCAGTACATGCATTTTTGAAAGGGCTTCTCAGATGAGAGCTGACTTTTCACACTGAAAATGTTTTACAAGTCTAAATTATATTTCCCTTACCTCTTCTCCCACGTCCTCTAACCGCCTCCCCAAAAGCAAGCAAGCAAGCAAAGCTTTGAGCTGCTAGAATGTGGACTGATGCTTGATTGAGACGTCAGGGCTTTATTACGCAGAATGGAAGAAGTGATGAATTGTTAACCGTAGGAAGAACCTAATACATCTTCGTTCCCTAGTAACAAATTACTATAGAAAGGACCTTCAAGTAGCTAAGTGAATAAATAAATGATGGATCCATTAATGGAGAATAACTATCAAAAGAGATTTTTAATTTTAACAATGGTTAATTCTGCTGAGTTACTTTAGTGTGTTCTGAAAGCTGTATATGCAATGTTTCTGTGAAATGAGTATTGTTTTTATTTTTAAATGCAAAAACTAAGCTTCAGAGGTCTAGTAACTTGTAATAAGGTGATGTAGCGATAATTCACATCCAGGTCTTTCAGTGTAAAGCTTGTGCAATGCTATGTGTTGTTAATTTTAATTTATTCTTAACAAATATCTGTCCTCTGGACACAGGATATGGTTTGGAGCAAAAGAAAAAATCTAAACAGAGTCAGGGTTTCTTTCTCTAGCAGGAGAGGGCAGGAGTGGATGTTGGGTGGGCAGCAGCCTGGGCCTAAGAAAGTCTTTGCTTTACGTGGCTTGCTACCAGCAGTATAGAGTGTGTTGATGTTATTTATTTTGCACCAGTGAGTAGACTGGCATATGGGCAGGAATTGAAGCTACACATATATTAAAATTCTCTTAAGTTTGACAGAGGTAGCTTCTTAAAGGATCTGATGAGATCCTAACCCTGGTTGGGCAGAATCATCATCAAGAGGTAAGCACCTCTGTGGGAACTTAAAGGGAAAGACATTTGTATTTCTCCCAGGATTGATTTCAGCTTGGACAGCTCTTGGGATACAATTAAGCTCTTATTAACTTAAATTTCATTAAGGAACTTACATCCTTTGTCTTTTATTAATGCTCAGTATTAAATAATCATCATACAAGTAAATGTCAGCTTACTGCAGTGAATGCTTCGAAGGCGAGTGACAGTACAATGAGAGCGTAAGAGGCTCTGATCTGGTTGGGAGGTCGGGAAGGCTTTCCTCATTGGGTGATGCTTTGACCAAGATGGATCATCTAGTGGGGACGATGTAGTGGGGAGGCCCAGGTGGGGAGGATTCCAAATAGAGAGAACAAGCCCATATTAAAGGCTCTGTGTCAGGGAGCTGAGAAAGATCATTGTGACCGGAGCAGAGGGCTGGACTGGGAATAACCGGGTGAGAGGAAACTGCGAAGGTAGAGACAGGAGTTAGATCAGGCAGGGCCTTGCGTAGACAGATTTTTGTATTTATCCGAAGAGTAGGAAGACGTTGATCTTTTTAAGGGCAGAGAGAATGGATATTAACCACCTGCTTAGATTAGTTTTCGAAAAGATACACGTACCACATCCTTTTGGGCATTCTCTGTGTGAGAGATAAAGGTAATTTGGACTGCAGTTGTGATGGTGGTTGGAGGAGGAGGAGGATACAAATGCGAGGGAAACTGGGTAAAAATCAGTAGAAATCAGTGATGGATAGGTTATAAGGGGGGTGCTGGAGCAAAAGCTGTAGAGGACTTGCTAAATTTCTACTTGATTAGCCAACAAATTCAGTTTAATTTGCTTTTAAAGTTTGTATAAGTTGTTATTGTAGTGTTGTAATGGCCAAAGCTTAGTTTCTGGACTTATATTTAATATTCTAGAATATTGTTAGAATCTTAGCATCACTGAGTACAATACAAGTTTTAGTCAGTGTTCATTTAAGGTTATTTGTCTGTCTCCTAATTTCTCACCTTGTCTTTAACTGTTTTTGTTTGTTTGTTTGTTTTTGTTAAAACAGTATTATTATCCTTTGCTTACATGAGAAATTTCAAAACAATATTTTGGGGGGCAGATTATTGCTAAACATTATATCCCTTGATTTCTAAAAAAGTTTTATTGAGGTATAATTCACTTACCATATAGTTAACCAATTTAAAGTATATAATTCAGTGGCTTTTAGTATGGTTGTACAACTATCACTATATTCGATTTTAGGATATTTTCATACCCCAGAAAAAAATACAGTACTCATTAGTAGCGACTCTTCATTTCTCTCCAGGTCTCCCAGTTGTAGACAATCACAAATTGATTATCTTTTCTGGACATTTCATTAAATGTAATCCTATAATATGTTATTTTTAAAATTTGGACAGCATAGTATTTTTAAGGTTCATCTATTTTGTAGCATATATTAGTACTTCATTCCTTTTTCATGGCTGATATTTCACTGAATAGTTATAACTCATTTTGTTTATTCGATATTCATCAGTTGATGGGCTTTGATGGTTTCCACTTTTTAAATGAATTTTTTATAAATGTTGCGATTACCATTTGTGTATAAGTTTTTATGTGAACATACGTTTTCTGTTCTCTTGGGTATGTATGCCTGGGAGTGGAATTGCGGGGCCATATCGTATATACTGTGTTTCATGTTTTGAGGAGCTGCCAAACTGTTTCCCGAAGCTGCTGCACCATTTTACATTCCCGCTAGCAGTGTATTGGGGTTCCAGTTTCTCCATGTCCCACTAACACATGTTGTTATCTGTCTTTTTGACCGTTAGTGAGTGTGAACTGATACCTCATTGTGGCTTTGAATTGCATTTCCCAGATGGCTAATATGGTCAACTTGATTTTTAAAAGAAAGGCAGCACAGCAGTTTCCTTGAGAATATGAAATTGGAAATTTTTTGGTACTTTCATGTAATCGCTTAGAGACGATTAGTTTTGCTGAATTTAAAATTTGTTCTTTTTTTTTTCTTCAGTTGTATTCCCTGAATGACTACAAACCACCGATTTCTAAAGCGAAAATGACCCAAATTACTAAGGCAGCCATCAAAGCTATTAAGGTGAGTTATAAATTTTACTTCTGTGTTTTCAAAAGAAAATACTACACTAATATTTTGGAGGTGGGATAATTTTTACAGATTATATATTTTCTTCCTTTTTACAGAGTTAATAAATGTTCATGGGGAAAAAACAAAAATGAAAATCTGTCACCTGCAAACTCTCCCACCTAGCGATAAACACATAACATTTTGATAAATATTCTTCCATAAACTTTGAAGCAGTCATTTTTCCTTACTTTTCTTAGGTAGGTAAGATTTTAGATATAGCCACATTGTGGAGAATGTGTTTAACACTGTTATTGGCTCAGTGACTTTTACAGAATCTTGAAATCTTGAAATTATTTCTTAAAAGTTTTGTAAGTAAAAATTAATGTATTGATTTTTTTCTTATTGATTCTATTATAGATTTGGAAATGGGCCATTATGGAAAATAATTGAGCCTCATTGTACATAGGACATTTGAACTGTGGGAAGAGGCCACAGACATTTAGCCATTGCTCTGATACAGTGGTTTTGAACCTATGTTGACTCATGGATACTTCTGAAAATCTCAGGAAAAGGTTGGACCCTCTCTAGAGAAGTATACATATGCACAAAATTTTACATAAAGTTTCTTGGCTCTAAGGACCTTTTGAAACTCAACCATAGACATCTCTCCAAGAGGTTCCTGTCCCCAAAGCTAAGACTCCCTGCTTTAGTGGGGTTCTTAAAAACAAGAATGAGTGAGTGCTTATTTTTAATTATGTAGGTATTGACCTATGGGTATTTGGTGATATGTTTTCCTACTATAAATAAGAACATCAGCCATAAACGGAAGCACCAGTTATTGTAATAAATTGTGTTTAACAGCATTATCTATTTACAGAGAATCACCACTAGGAGAAAATTCATATAATTAGACGATGTTGCAATATTTTAATGGCCAAATCATAGTTTTCAGACATGTAGTTAATTTCTTATAGCATCATAGTTAAATCCCAGTATTTATATGCAGGAAATCAAAGAAGGGATAAGGACAGTCACCAGTAAACACATTTAAGCTAGAGAATTCTTTGAAGAAGTGATTTTTCAGACTGTCTGATAGGTGTAGTGTAGAATGTTTAGTTTCTTGTGCTTTTTAAATCTGTACTGTTCTACATTGTGATCTAATTTTTTATGATCATGATCCTGAGAGTATGCAAACATGTATGTTATTATCATTTTGTGAATATTAGTAATTGTTGCATTTGTACATAATTTTTTTGTTGATCACAATCCTTTTTAATTAGGAGACTCCATAAGGCATAGATGTTGACATTATTTCCATTTTTTTAGATGTTGGAAGGGTCTAAGAGAAATTAAGTACTTTGCAACAGAATAAATACAGCTAGATTCGAATCCAGCTTTCTCTTGATCAAGAATCTAACCATTACGACATACTGTATTGTTTTATTGTTGCTGTTCTAAATTTTTTTAATTTTGAAAAAAATTCAAACGTTGTAAAATATTAACAGTTTCCCCTTAGATTTGCTAGTTCCGAACATTTTGCTACATTTGGTGCATTTCTAAACACACATTGCGCACACGCATGCGTGCACACTCTTTTTGGCTGAATCATTTGAGCATTTCATATTTCATTCATAACAATCTCTAAGTACTTGAATTTGAATCTGCTAAAAACAAAGACATTCCTAAGTAATCATAATACACTGATCCTATGCGAGATAGTTCACTTCATTATACTTTTATCTAATATACAATCCATACTTATGTTTACCAGTTGCCTCAATATTGACGTTAGTAGCTGACACCCCTGCTTTTCCAGAATTCAGCCAAGATCACACATTACATTTATTTCTAGATACTGTCACTGAGCCTTTTTGTTTTGTTTTGTTTTTCTTGTCACTGATGTTTTTGAAGAGTTCAGACCAACAATTTTGCAATACCGTGTTATTTTAAAACTGTATTTAGTACATATATAGCGATTTGAGCTGCCTTCTCATTCACATTTAAATAATACTATGTATCACATTGAGGTAAGTTGTTGGTTTTTTACATCAGCATTTAGAAGATTATTTTCATGGGTGCTTGTTAACATTGAACACTGTCAGCAAAACCTCACAGATAACTATTGTGGAAGGAGGCCTGTGTGAATTAATAAACTCTGAGTGAAAGTTTAGTAAGCATTTTTTACTCCAGATTACATGTAGTGTATGTAAAGTACCTAGAAGCAGGAAGCACTGTCAAAGATGTTTTCCAGTCGAATTATTACTTAATAAATATTACCTAGTAAATATTTTGTATATTGATTTTAAATGTTTATAGGTACCTACCTATAAAGTGCCTAATAACTTTTAAGTAGTTTTAGTTTTTTTACTTAAGTAACTTAAATGGTAAACAGTTAATTTCTAGTAAGGAAATTTTAGCCAAGCTTAAAGTTTTTGTAGGTTTTGATTGGTTGACTATATGAATAATGAGGTTTTATGTTATTTTTGATTTTATAATATTAGATTTTATGATTCAGTTTACTTGAGTGTCCTTTCCGGCCTAAGCATAATTTATGAGATCAGAAGTATAAAGACACACAATTTATGTTCTTTAAATGGAAATATGCTAATTATGAAAGTGCCATTGGGATATTAAAATTTAAGCACAAATTTTGGATACATTTAGTGCAGTCTATAATTTCTATTCTTATTTTCAGGTTTATTCATAGTGTTGGTTATAAAACTTTAAGGTTTCTCATAATTGATAGTAGTCCATTACTAATTTTTAATCTGTGTGCTCATTTCACTTTTCCTGATATATTTTGGCTGATCCATTAGAACCTTATACATCTCTGTATCTAATTATATATACTTGCAGTTCCATATTCTGGGAGAAGCAGGAGATAATGAAATTGAAAACAACACCTTCGCTTATATTTATTAATGCTGTTTGTTGACAGTTATTTGGTTTTTCTTGTATTGCTATAATTTAGCTGAAAAAATAATACTATAGATAATCTTTTCCTTCTATGAAAGTAAGAATATGCATTTGCCAATGTGCTTATCACTAGTGTTTTGCTGGCAACTATTTGTGAAAATATACTTTCGTAAAGGTCGTGATAGAATTCTTTTGTATCTGTGTTAATGTAACACACTTTGGATATGCAGACCATCTGTCTACTTTAAGAATCCCTTTACTAATCAGATATCATAGCTAGAGTGACCTAAATGGCTGTCTCAAAATTCATGAATAAAATTCATTGTTTTAAAAGACCTTTGAAACTATGTCGAAGCAAATCCTATGTTTAGCAGAAAAATGCTAATCTAATCAAACAGATTTTAAAACCATGCTCTGCTTTTTTCTTTTAGTTCTATAAACATGTGGTACAGAGTGTTGAAAAATTCATTCAGAAAGTAAGTATATACTTTTTCATGTATACACTTAATGTACTATATTTATAGATCAGTGCCATGTGCTCTTCTTCTCTTTTACATTAAGTACCGAAGCTTAAATTGTTTTGATGTACTGTTCAAGAAATGATTCCATTTATTTTCTAATTACAAAGTAAAATAAAGCGATTTTTGGATAACTTTAAAAACAATAGTTTTCGGGTAGACATTTTTGTTAATTTTTATTGCCATCGCATGTGTCCTTAGAAAAAAATGGTGTCAGTGTGATTGATTTTTATGAAATTATAAATTCATTGCTTTTTATAGCCTTTAAGGAAATTCTTAAATTTCACCAAGATGAATGCCTAGAGAGCAGCAATCTTTTTAGATAAGGTGTGGAGAAATGCTGCCTACCATCTTTTGGTGTTACCACTGCTTTTTATTTTAGCCATTCTGATAGATGGGTAGTGATAATTTCGTTGGGTTTTAAATTTCCATAAGGACCGATCATGTTGGACATATTTCACTTGCTTGTTTGCCATTGCCAGTAAATTGTCTTTCCATGTCTTCAGACCATTTTCTAATTGGATGATTTGATTTTTTTACTGTTGAGTTTTGAGAGTTTTTAATACGTTCTAGATGTAAGTCCTTTGTCAGATGTATGGTTTACAAAATTTTTTTCCCAGTTATACTTTGTTTTTTCATTCTCTTAACATAGGTTTTTTGCAGAACACCGATTTTTAGTTTTGATGAGGTTCCAGATTGTGGATGTATCTTTAATACCAGAGGAAACCTTTTTCCCCTCCTTCCTAGTCCTAGTGGGACTTAACAATCGGGGGAGATAACACAGGAGTAAAAGGGGCACCGTGGGCGGGGCGCCTGACGCCGCCCGCTGTGTTTCTCCCCTGTGGCCCTCGAGGCGCTTGCACAGACAGTGCTTTGAGTTGTTTCTGTGGAACTCAGTGAGTAAAACCCACTGGCTCAGAGTATTTTTTATAGTAGGAAATACTGTTTTAGCAAATTTGTAAGACAGTTAATTTGTTGTGCACATTATAGTCAAGTGAGAGATCTAAGAAAAAATTTGAAGTATTATTTAACGAGAGTAAACTTGTAATTTTGGGTATCACCCACCCCCTGGAACCTGCCGATTATTCAGCTTCTCTGGTTTTTTTCTTCATCCACCATAAACCAATAGTGCAGGGAGGAGAGGAGTGTGGCGCAGTTTGATAACATGTTGTTGTTCTGTGTTTTAGCCATGAAAAATGTATAGATTGATGAATAAAGATAATACATGAAAAGGTAAATTAGCAATAAAAGATGAGTTCCTATAGGCCAGGGAAACTGTTTGAAAGAACACTCTGGACTCTTGCGAGGGGTACATAAGGAATCGGGCACTTGGGCCCCATCGAAAGGAGTAAATTTCCAGATTCTCAATTTTTTTTTGTACTTTTTACTAAAATTCCTCTGCCCTAAAGTCTTTTAGATTAATTTTTTGTTCCACACCCTCTTAAATTTGGATTTCAAATGTATCTTGAGCTTTTCAGTCATTGTTAATCATTAAGATAAGAAATTTTTGCCTGTTTTGTTTCACATCCCTGCTCGCTGTTACAGTGTTGCTCTGTCAGTCGGAATTCTTAAATGCTTCACCTGCCTCTTAAGTTCGTGTAGATGGAATCCTGCAGCATCTCTTCCTTCGTGTGCAGTTCTCTCACTCAGTGTCATGTATTGAGGGGACATTCCTGTTGCGTGTGGCAGTACCCATTTCTTCTCATCACTACATACATGTTCCATTATGTGAATAAGCAGCTTATCCCTTTTGTCGACAGACATTCGTTTATGGAATTATGGACCATACTGCTGAAACATTCTCATAATATGTATCCTGGTGCAGCTGGCATTTCTGTGGGAGTGGAATTAGTGGGTTGTAGGATATGCATTTCTTCAACTTGGCTGGATAATTAATACCAAATTAATTTCAAAATGATTGTCCTAATTCACTCTCTCACTACTGATGTGGAGTTTATGCTGCTCATCTTTACCAACCTGTGATATTTTTAGACTTAAGTTTTTAAAATCTAACGAGTCTTAAAGTTTACTTTAAAAAGATATTATCCGAATATCACCTTCACTCAAGGAGTTAAATTCCAACCAGTATTAAAATGTCTAACAAGGTGTTTTTCAGACTCTTAATGACTCATCAAATAGAAGGAATTTCTATAACCAAAGAGCAAAATGTTCTGTGTTACCAAAATTAAAATATACTTGCTTGCTTTATGACAGCTGTTACATTTCTTCAGATTCAGTATATCACATCTAGTTCATCCTCAGATTTTGCTAAGCTGTGTGCTAAAACTGAAGTTGGTGAGCTGTGTTTCATTAGGATCAGAGGTCTTGAAAATGACATAGAAGTAGTGTGTTTGCCATTTAGAAGAAAATATCACTCGATCTTTCCATTTACTTTGTAGTTTTAAGTTACATAATTTAATGCTATTTCCTTAAGAAATGAAATACTATGTAGATTGGTTCAAAGTTAGCAGTGAAGATCTCGTAGGCTCAGTTAGTAGTAGTATATAAATTTAGTTCTTGTTAACCCCTCCTTTCCAGTCTGTACACCTTTTATTCATGTCCTACTGCGTTCACTAGGACTTCCAGGGCGATGAGGAGGAGCAGTGCTGAGAGGGGGCCATCCATACCTGATCATGGTGGGAAAACTTCTAGTGTGTCACTGTTAAGTGTGATATTAGTTGTAGTGTTTTTATAGAGCCTGTACCTCTGGACTGTGAACTTCACACGGGCTTTTCAGGTTTTTTTAAATCCCCTTTGGTGAAACAATGGCCGGAGTGGGCTGGAGTTGGCTGTTTACCTTCCCCCAGCTCGGTTAGGCTCCAGTTAAATGGTTGGTTCATACCTTCCCCCAGCTCGGTTAGGCTCCAGTTAAATGGTTGGTTCAGAGAGCACACCTTGCGAAGAACAGAGTGCCGCTGCCAGCCATCTCAGAATGACTCCTTTTCTCCTCCCCGTGCCAAAAGCAGGAAAAGATTTTTTTCTAGTATTCGCTGTGAGAACTCACGTGGTGTGTCAGGTTTGACTGTCTTGGGACGGGCCACCCTTCTTACATGCTCCTGCCAGCATCATTCATTGCTTTGCAGGTACAGCCACATGCTCCTGTTTTTACCATTGTAGCTCTGTTTAATGTCACCTGTAGTAGCTGAAATTGGGAGCACAAATTCTAAAAACAAAATCATTATTAACTGTGTTCGTATAATGCAGTGTGGTCCAGCTCACCTAGAGGTTCTTTTGTCACAAAACCCCGACTTACGATAACAATAGAATGAAAATCACACGAATGTGTTTAAAGGTGCATTCTCCCAATCTGTCATTGCCTTCTACCCTCCTCCCCCAAGGGTTATTTGTAACACAGGAAATTGGAAATTAATAGTATGTAGTTTGAAGATTGCATAGCTGAAAATTTAACATTACACAGCTTTTTAAAACAAAATTATTCGAAGAGTAAAAAATACCTCATGATATTGGAAAATCTTAGGAATTCTTGTTTTCAGTACAGATAGAACTTGAAGAGGAAATTGAAAAACGTTTCAGGTTTTTTGGTATTAACTCTTTCCTCAAGTTTCTAGTTGGTGACTTAGCCAAGTTTACCAAATCAAACAAATTCTTAAAGTTTTTTTTGGCCATTTTACATGGCAAAAATGCCTGATCTACCAGTGAAGGAAATTCTGTCCCACAACATCTTCGTATATAGTACGTCTGAAGATACTGTGGAAATGTTTTTTTCTTAAGCTGTATAGCTTACTACTAAAACTTCTACTATGTTTTTGAAGCTTTGTAATTTTTATGGTAGGCCAGAAAGGCCCATATATTATATTGTGAACTCATGATTCTTCTGTATTGTGAGTTTGTAATTGCATTAAAAAAAATAAAGAAAAAATGTATTTGTTATTTTTTTAAAGACCCAGTGTATTAATTACTTAGATTATTTACCATTCAGTATTGATTTTTTAAAAATTTACTTTTATAATGACATTGGTTAACGAAATCCAGTAAGTTTCTGCTGTATATATGTACGCGCACACACACACACACACACACACATATATGTTTGCACTCTATATTTACCTCCCATTGTTAAATTTCTGTCACCACAAATTTGACCTCTTGTACCCTGTCTACCTCCTCCTTCCCCCTACCAGTATTAATTTTTAAAGCTCTTACCATGAACTTATAAATTTCATTCAGGTAATCATTTATATAAAATAATACATTATACATCAGGTTATTTTCTGTCTTGGGAAAATTAAAATGGCAATAAATCTGTTAATAAAAAAAATCACTTATTTGTGTTTGTGGCATTAGGAAATAGATAATTTTTAACAAAGTGGATGTCCTCCTTTATAATTCTAAAAGTTTTCTGCTCTTTACTGAGATATATTTTTTGTCTGGCTAGGTAGCTATTTCTTTGAATGTAGAGTAGTCAAAGGAAAATAGTCTTGATCAGATACATGAACTGAGAGGGCTGAATATGCTAGGCTTTTTGGGAACTTGAAGGAAAACTCACTATTTAATACTTTCAAAAATAATAATTTTCAATAGAGCAGATATTTAACCTTCATGTAGGTTAAACCGAAAACTTTAATATTCAAATGTCAACATTATTGGCCTTTTATGAAATACTTTAAGTACTTAACAGCCATAATCTTGCAGTGAATACTTGTGAATTGGTGCTAATGGTCTCTTCATTTTCTCCACTTAATATTAAGACCTTAAAGAAAAGGTTCTTTCAAAGGATTTGAAGGAACATCTGAAATACCATGTTTTTTTGCAGAGTGAAATCACTCACTGTCTCAGCTAAAAATCCTATAGAAACATGCGTGTGTCAGGAGATGGGGGTTGAAGGTCTTTTTCTCACTGGTACTTGGTTTCTGAGAAGAGTTTTGCAAGAACACAGTTTTGATTTAGTGCCAGGTAGGATTTCCAGGAAATTACTTGGGGTAAAATATTTACGTATTTAGTCCCCAAAATGAAACTCGCTTTTTGCAGCCTTGATTCCATCATTTTAGTCAACACATGTTTGTGAAGCAGGTTTTCTCATGCTTCTGGATATGGAGACAAACTAAGGGGATTCTTCATTGTGCCCACTTAACTAGATAGGCTAGGAAAGCTTGTGGCGAAAAGTAGGAGAGATTTATGTTCCTCAGGTCGAGTAAAGGATAAGAAGGTTGAGAAACGTTTATCATTGGAGTCGCTGACAAATGTTTTTAGGATTGATTGCTAGAATCATAATGGTAGTTCTTACTTTCTTAGAGGTGTGGTGTTTGAGAAAAGTTTTGAAACTTAGGGCTCAGTGTTTATAGAATGTTACGATTTGCCATTTGGCATTCATTCCCGCGTTAGTGCAGAAGCCCCTAGTCAGTGTTGGGTGCAGTCTGTCTGACGCACGCTGGCCGTGTTTTGTCTGGGGCTCTTTTTTCCTGGATTTGCTGCTGCTTTCCATGTGGCTTTGCAAAATCATTAAACAGTTCTTAAAACGTACCTTATTTATTGGCTGCTTTTGTTTTTTTTTGTCATTCAAGGCAGGTACACAGTCCTCTTGTGGAACTTAGGTGATTGGTAGTTGAACTGAGCCTGTAGAATAGCCAAAGCAGAGTCTTTAATATGCCATTCCAGGCAAAGATGGCGTGGAAGAGCCAGCGTCTGAGTATCTGTTACCTTAGCATGAACAACAATTTGTGGTGATTTCTGTCGATCAGGAATTTTACTTTCTCATTTCCTTTTCTTCCCACTCTTTTTTTCATCAGTGTAAACCAGAATACAAGGTACCCGGACTTTATGTTATTGACTCCATTGTACGACAATCTCGACATCAGTTTGGTCAAGAAAAGGATGTGTTTGCACCCAGATTTAGTAATAACATCATTAGCACTTTCCAGAATTTATATCGTTGCCCTGGGGATGATAAGGTATGCTATTTTCTTTAAAAGTAGACACCTTTTTAGTCTCAAGGAGACTCTTCATAGAATATCTTAATTTATGATGTTATGCTATCCTTTACTCTTAGTTATTCTGAATTTGTGTATTTAGTTATTACACTATTTTTGTCCCTTTTTGTTCTTAAACAGAGTGGAAAGATGTAGTTAATTTTGCCACTTTTTAATTTATTGAAGCAATTGGTGGTAACCTTGTTATCATAAGCTTTGGCATTATACTAAAAGTTTTTTTATTCACACACGACCAGTTCAGAATTTTGATTATTGGACCTCATTTACGTACTTAGATTTGCCAAGCAATTAATAGAAAATAACTTAACTGCATATCAAAATTCTTTTATTACGGTAGAGTTTTATTAGTGCTAGAAACCACATCGTTAGGTCTGCTAGACCTGAATGAATAAATACTTGATGCCACATAAAAAGAAGGCTTTTGACCCTTTATTTTGAGAATAAAAAGGGGTTGTTTATCTTCATATGTGCTCAAAGATACTAGAAGATTACTTATTTTGGATGCTGATTTGGATATTTAGTGTGCTCTACTAACAGAATTGATTGCAATATTGATTATGTAGAAAAAGGTAAGCATAGATGAAGACGATAATGGTCGCTTTAAGGAAGAACCACAACAATTAGAAGCTCACCACAAATTTTTTACTTTAAGTACCACAGGATTAGGTAGTGTTTATTTTGAATATAGTTCTTAATCAGAAAAAATCATGTTACAGATGGACCTAGAGGGTATTATGCTGAATGGAGTAAGTCAGTGAAAGACAAATGTCATGTGATTTCACTTACATGTGGAATCTAAGGAACAAAATAAACAAAACAGCAACAAGCTCATAGATACAGAGAACATTTTGATGGCTGCCAGATGAGAGGAGATTTGGGGGTGGTAATGAAAAGGGGAAGGGATTCAGAAGTATAGATTAGTAATTACAAAATAGTTGTGGGATGTAAAGTATAGCATAAAGAATATAATCAGTACTATTGAAATAACTATGTATGGTGTCGAGATGGTCACATCACAAGTTACATAATCTCTAATCACTATGTTGTACATCTGAAACTAATATAATATATGCCAACTAACTGAAAAATAAAAATTATTAAAAAAACATGTTATAGTTGTTATATATGGAGATAAACTATTATCAGTCATCTTTGTTAACTAATAGATGTGCTTCTTGAGAAATTTTCTTTTTAATTACTTTGGTACTTTGATAATTGGATGCAGGCAGAAGAATGCTTCTAATTTTAAGTGACCTATCATAACTGATACTTAAAATAGATACCTAAAACAATCCCACCTAAAACAATTTATTAAACATTTTATGTATACATTTTTTGAAGTAAGTTAAACACTTTGATATAGAAATTTTAATAGTTTGTACTTGGATTTCTATCAGTTACTATGAATAAATCAGTGTTAAATTTGTAGTCTTCATAATAATAGTGTTTCTCAGTTATAATAGAGTTTAAGATGTAGGTTTTTTAAAAAAATCATAGTAGGAAAGATTACATTGATACTATAATCTCAATCATAAACTAGAGGCATTATTTGTTTGTATGTAGGTAGATACATAGAATGATACTTGTCAGAGACTGGCTAATTTTGAAGTACAGGATGTGTGTCTTGGGAACTGGAAGATTTTTTCTTTAAAGCAAAAAAGCTGTAAGGTAATTTCTAAGTGCTCACGTCTTAGGAGAGTCAAATCATAAGGTATGAAGCATTTTTTTGTGTAATTTTCTTATGCTTCATTTTAAATAAACGTTTGCATGTTAATGTAGTTTGGACGTAGTTTGAAAATTCGTCAGTATAACACTGTAAGGGATTTAAAGATGAACTAGATCTTTATTCTTAAAATTGCTTATTTTACTTTTACAAAATATGTACATTTAACAGAAGTCTCTTTTTAATACTTAATTTCAGTCTGTCATTTAAATTATTTTCCTAAAGGAGTAAGTAATGCTACATTAATCAGTAACTAATACTTACTGTTTATATAGCTTTTATATGCTGAGCAGCTGTGAAAGAAAATAAATTTGTTTTAAATTCTTATGTGAGGAAATAACCTCCTCTGTCCTTAGTTTTAAAATGAAATTTTTAAAAGCCATGTAAGATGAGAAGTTTGTCTCGATGTTGCTTATTTGTTTAAAAGATCGAGTGAAAATCAGCCGTGACTCGTACGCAGCTTAGTGCCATGGCGAACGCGGGCCTGCCTCGCCAGCCGTGTTAACACGGTTCTCCGGCTGTCGCCGTGATCTCGTGAGACTTCACCTGGAGGCTGAAACCCAGTTGCCATTTCACTTACTTTGTATATCTGGCAAAATGAACATGTTTTCTTTTTCACGCGAGTTAAGGTTAGCAAATGCAGAATTACAGGAACGTAACTTCAGGGGTGGCAAGTACGTAGAAGTATTTTAAAGCAGCCATCCCACCCCGCCCACTGCCCAGGTAGTCGCTATGCACTATGAAATGAGTGTGCTAAGGTTTTGAGAACAAAAAATCATAATGTCATTTTTCTTTTTTTCCTCTAGAGTAAAATAGTGAGAGTGTTAAACTTATGGCAGAAGAATAATGTATTTAAGAGTGAGATTATCCAGCCTCTTCTGGACATGGCGGCGGGGATCCCCCCGCCGGCGGTCACGCCCGTGCTGGCCAGCGCCACGGCCGCCATGAGCAACACCCCAGGTGCGCTGCCGGGTGGGGCTCGTCTTCCAGGTGTTCCGCTCGTGCTTTTCTGGTGCTCGTTCACGTGTGACGTGACAGTTTGACTGCAGGAGCAGTTGTCTAGCGGTAGAGTAACTGAAAGAAAAAGTAATTTGAAGGCATAATAAAATCAACAATTATATTTGAGTGTAATTCCTCTCTCAAAATTAGGGAGCTAATTTTTTTAATCCTTAGAAACAAATATAATGAACTTTGGGAAATGGTGTCTGTTAAATTTTTTCTGATTTAGGTTGTCTGCAACCTTCTAAACTCACATGCAAATCAACTTGATAGTTACAGTATACTAGAGAAAGTTAATATTTATAAGGAACTGATTTCGTGGAGCCAGGAATCCTTTAGTAATAATCTTGAATTTTTTCAAGGTATTTAAATGACATTTGCAATTTTTTATAATCATCCAAGAATTATATTTGTTAACATTTTGGTATATATTTGCTTTTTGGGTGTGCATGCAAACACGTTTTTGAACAAAAATAGTTTCATATTATACATACTATTTTGTAATTTTTCATTGAAGATTATATTTTGAATCGTTCCTTATGTAATTGAATTTTCTTCTGTGGTAAGATTCTTAACGACTGCTAAGTATTGTTGACTCCTTTAAAGTAAGAGCTTAGTTAATTGAAAACAAGTTTGGATGATCCTTTTGGTACCTTTTTTCCTACCTAATTCTGTATTGGTTTTTCAAAATGGGGACAGTAAAATAACATTTATATGAATTTTGTGTATTTTATGAAGTGACAGCAAATCCCTTTACCTTTTTAAGCCTTATTTATTCTTACATATTTATCGAAGTGGGTTTGATGTTTTTTTAAAAGGAACTCCTGTGACACCCGTTACTCCAGCCAATGTGGTACAAGGTTTACCTGACCCGTGGGTATCTCAGATAGCAAACACGGATACGCTTACGGCTGTAGCGCAGATCTTGCAAAGTCCTCAAGGCCAGCAGGTGAGCAGGCTTTTATCATGTTGGCAATGATTTAGAGCTTATTATTTTCCTAATGTATTGTTTCATTGTGCTCCACCTAAAGAGTACGTGTTTTTTATTTTGTAAAAATAGTATCACACTGTATATAGTACTGTGTAACTTGTTTTTTTTTTTCCATTTAGTGACGCATCAAGAACACTTACATCATTAAAGATTTATAAAAAATTATTTTGCACCAAAATATTGGCTTTTAGTGCACACAGTTTGTACCAAACGTTATTTGGTACTATTGTTACTCCAGCAATGAGACTGGGAGGTCTTCCGTATGGGAGAAGGGTCATCCTATTTTAGGGGAGACAGATAATAATAAAGTGTAAAACGTTATTGACTTAAAATGGTAGATCTTTAGAGTGACTAGCTAGGTTTGGGGGAAGAGGTCAGAAATAGAGGGAAGAGTAGTCATGAGAAGGTGTCTTTGAGGCAGTGGCATTTGACTTCGAGTGGTAGGATATGAGGATAGCTCATCTTTAGCATCTCTCTTTTCTTAACCTATTCTTTAAAAACCGGATTAACAATAAACTCCCTGAACTCTCTTTCCCCACATATTAATGTAGTTTGAGCCGCCTGTGCGGTTTTAAATGTCACCTCAATGAGGCCTTCAGATAGTGATTTAAGACTGCACAGTCTGCCTTCCTCCCGGCTCCTTTTCTCTGTCACTTGTCTCATTTCCTTCCTTAGCACTTACTACCTTCCGTTACATTATGTAATTCTTTATTTTGTTTATTCTCTGCTTCTTCCCCCTGTAATGTATGATATACAAGGGCAAGAACTTTTGTCTGTTTTTTTCACTGCTGTATCTCCAGTTACTAGGTTATAGCAGGTGTTCAGTACATTTTGGTAGAATGAATGAATAATGTATAGAGGCATAGCAATATTGGATATATGAGGGATAATTTAGGGTTGAGTTGTCTGGAGGATAAGGTGGCCTATGTATGTAAGTTATTAGTGACAAAGTTGAAATGGTAGACCTAAGTGTGGGACTTGGGTTTCAAAAGGCAAACATGGTAGGCTGAGAATAGAGGGTGGTTATGCTAGGCGGTGGGGAATTACCACAGATTTTTATGTCGAAGTTAGTCATATGATCTGAGCAATACTTCAGCGGATGGGAGAGGGGAGAAGGTCTGGAGATAGGAGTGTATTTGTTTTGGTAGCTGATAATGGAAGGGAAGTAATGACTATGTGAAAAATAGGGTTATGGACTCTAAAATGACAGTCTCAAAAAAAAAAAAAAAAAGAGACCAATCTAGAGTTTTAAAAATATAAGAAATGATTCAGTTATAGTCATAGATTGGACCCAATTTCTACATTTTGGGGACAGTTGATAAATTTAATTGATAATACGCGAAATTATTGAATTATTATTCTGTGATAATATTTTGAAAATAATTCATAAAGCCAGCGTTCTGCTTTAAAAAAAAAAACTATGCTTTTAGTAGGAGAGGGCATTCTCCAGATGAAATAGTACATAGAGAGTCAAGAAGACATACTAATTGCTAGACTCTGAAGTCAGAGTAGAGGAGAAAGGATGCTGCAGTGGTTTGAACGTGGGGACCGAAAGCTCACAGCACTATTGGGGAAGATGGGAATGTCAAAGAGGCAACTAAAATGTGCAAAGGAGAGAGAGAGCATTTCCTTCTTTCCTCCCTTCCCGCCCTTCTTCCCTTCCTTTCCCCCGGCCCTTCAGTTCATTCCCTCCTCTTCCTGCCCCTCCCTTCCTGCGACTCCCTCCCTCCCTTCATTTCATCTTCCTTGCTATTCCGATAGCAGTCTGTCGTAAATGTTTATTTGATAGCCAACTGATTTCTTTCTTTCTTAATGCTGCTACTTTAGATAGACATGAAGTTATTTTACTTATTGTCACCTTGGTTTGTGTTTGAACCTTCTCCCACCACCTGAACTTAAAGAGTACAGATACCTTGTTCAGCGATAGCTTTGCTATTTCATGTTTCTATTCTAAACTGGTAATTTTCAGATTTAACTTGAGTTTAGATATTGATTAGAAAAGTTTTAATTACTTCTAGAACGTACACAGGGTTCACTTAATTATGAAATATCTTCAGGATCTCACTATTTGATTCTGTTTTTGAAGAGGGGAGGGAGGCTAGGAGTTCCTTTCACTCTTGTTGACACTGTTCACCTTTAGTTTCAGACTCTACTCAAAGGGACAGATATTTTTGCTTTTCCTGCTTTTAGGAAATATGTTATTAGATGCAGATTTGAAAGATAGTAAAAGCAGCTGTAGACAGTGCTTGTCCTACAGAGATTCAGTAGTTAATTGAAGAAGGAATGAAATGCTTAGTGAAAAATATTAGCCTGCTTGTGATGAGTTCTTTACCTCATCGTATGACCACTATATTTTGTTAAAAATTTTCTGACTTTCTAGAAGCAAAACAGACTTATTAAGGAATGTGCTTATATGGCACACAAAATCTTTCGTGAAAAAATTAACTGTTGTTTTGAGTTAGTTCGTACTTTTTCTTGACCTCCAAAGACTAGAATGAATTTTATTGAGTAAAAGTTTTGGGTAGACTTTCTTGTACATAAAACCCAGCTCGTGTTTGTATTAATTTCCCTTTTTTCCCCCTTCCAGTTTCAGCAGCTAATACAGACTTTACAGATCCAGCAGCAGAAGCCCCAGCCTTCCATTCTGCAGGCCCTGGACGCTGGCCTCGTGGTTCAGTTGCAGGCTCTCACGGCCCAGCTGACGGCGGCGGCGGCGGCGGCCAGCACCCTCACTCCCTTAGAACAGGGAGTGCCCTTTAACAAGGTAGAAATTCAGATACTGAATTGTTCTGTATGAATTACTGACTTTAAACTCTCAAAATTACTCTCAAAATTATACTCTCAAATTACATTTTATTGTAGAACTAGTTTAATATCAACTGTACTGTATTAAGACATAAGTTTTACAAAAGGTCCGAACTTCTGAAAGAAATTAAGTAATTTTATAATTTCATTTCAAACATTTAGAATGTTTTGGCTAAAGATAACTAACGATTTACAGGTCTATAATATTTTGATAAATTGAGGCCTAACTATAAAGTACAGTATTTTTAAAGGTGAAAATCTTAGAATATGTATTATGTTCTCAGTATTCTTGTTAATTGTGGAAAAATTAAATACCTTGGAAGTGTTATCCATATTATTTTTATTTCTGCTGCTGTTATTTTCATAGGAAACAATAGATTCATTGGGTTATTAGATTTTTTTAGCCAGCAGCTTCCAAGTATAACTCAGTCTGACTCTGCATAGCTAGATTACATTAAAAGACTTTAAATTTAAATTGATCAGTTGGAAAACAGTGGATTATTCTAAGAAAACTATACTAGGAATAGCTCTTTTGATTATAGTCCAGGGTCTTTTTCCTTTTTTAAAAAAATTTTTTATTTAGCATTTTATTAATTATTTTAATTCTAACATTTACTTCTGTAAAGTTAGAGTAATTAGTATTTTTCTGTCATTTGTTTTAAGGTACACAGCAGTGTACATCAAAGTACTTTAAAGCAAAGATCTACTCAAATAAAAAGCATTAGTGTAGTATACCATGATACATTCTCATATTAAGTCATAGAGATAAATTAGTGGGATGGCATTTACCTTTAAATAAAATAGCATTTGTAACATATTTTTGTGAGAAACACTATTTAACTTCTTTCTTTCTCCTTTTTTCCCCCCCACTTAGAAGTTGATGGATAGGTTTGATTTTGGGGAAGATTCTGAGCATAGTGAAGAACCCAAAAAGGAAATTCCAACTTCTCAACTGTAAGAGTTGTTATGTTTTTCTTTTTAACCATAAAAATTTTCTGTTACTTATATGAACATTGGATAAGTATACATTGAATAAGTTGGGTTGTTCGGGCTATTTTGCTCTCACATTTCAGAAAGATGGTGGGATTACTGTCTTGTTCTCTTACTATATTATCTTGATTCTCAGATCTTTGCAAATCAGTGGACTTTATCAATAATCTCTATAGGAAAGTTGACAAATATTGATAAATCTAGTCATGGTATTTTTTATATCTGTATTAGGCTCTGAGTTATTTAACTCACTTATTAGAATATTTAGAATAATGGTAGAGAAGCTTGGTTCTAGTGCCAGGGTTGCGTCTGGGCAGTGCACCAAATCCCTGGAGTATATCAGACAAATCAGAAAGGTTAGGGTTGTAGGATTTTGTTTTGTTAAAGAAATGGATTGTGTTTTTATTTAGATCAGTTTTTCCCCCCAAACAGTTCTGCAGAGCTCAGGGTTCGATGAGGGTCCGTGAAGACCCCTAGGGAGGCCAGAGTTGGGCAGGGGAGGTGGAGCGTGTGGACGGTGGGGAATGGACTGACTGACGGCGGGGGCGCGGCCTCTGGAAGTCTCGTGTCAGACAAGCTACTAGATTTGAGTATTGGGATAATAGTTTTATGTAATGTATAAAGATACAAACATATCCTTTTGATAGATTCTACTAGAAAAAGCAAAAACTAATATTTTAGATGATCAGTTGTAAAGTTAGAGGAAGCATTTGAGATTATGTAGATCAGCATCCTGAACAATATAAAAATCTTTTAACAGTCCTGACAGGGCTTCTATCCAATATGTTAATATGTTTCATTACAAGAAGTTGAGTAATTGTTAGTGCTCTGGGTTATTTTGTTACTGAATCTTGTTTAATTTGCTGTCTACAAAACTCATCTGTTTTGCTTTCTGAAGCAAGGAAACACATTTGTTCCATTATCTTTTGAGACATAGCCCTTCAGTTTTTGAAGATAGGTATCATTCTTCCCCTTAGGTTTATTTGCTCCAGAGATGTACTCTTTTTTTCACCTGTCTCAAGACTTCTCACCATCCTGATTGCCCCTTTTGGGATGCCCTCTTTTTTGTTCATGTCTTACCTGGTGGCACCCAGAATTCCAGGTGTATTCCAGGTGTGAATTTCCCAGAGTAAAGTTAAATTACTTCCTCTTATCTAAACATTGTTTCTGTTAACATACCTAATAATATGAATGCTTTTCTAAAGAAAGCAGATTAATTTTATGAAGTTTATGGCAATTATAATTGTAGATTTCATATGTACTTATTGATAGAACATTTCTCTCACTATCTCAGAGAAGTTAAAGTGACATTTAAATACTTTAAAATTGTTTTTATAGTGTTTTATTGAGCTTTTCTTAAAATATTCTAATGTAAAAGTACTAACATGTTTTTAACAGCGTGAGATAGTAATATCAAATCTTCATCAGAGTATCTCTAACATGTCTGCTGTTGAAACACTATTATAAAGAGTATATTTCTGTTTTAACATATTAATGTTCTGAGGTATTCCATTTTCTTTGTTAATATTTCAAAAGTAAACATTGTAATAGAGTATGTTTCATTTATTGAGCACTTGGGGAGGTTTGAGTACTCAGTTATTTTCATATCTTTGCTGGTTTGTAAAACATATTTCTACTTATTTTTCCTTTTAGTTCTCATGTTTCAGAATCTGTGAACAGTTCCATATTTCATCAGATAGCAGAACAGCTACAGCAACAAAACCTCGAACATCTCCGACAGCAACTCCTGGAACAGCAGCAGCCTCAAAAGGTTTATAACGCCATCTTGTGGTCTTTAGAGTTATTGCTATCTATATTGTATGGAATTATGCTTAAGTCCGGTGATTTTTCTTCAGTTATTTATTACTAAGAAGATCAGTCATTTCAGGACCTTTACTGTTTTTTTTTTTTTTGTAATCAAAATGTGCTTTAGCAGTTTGTGAATCAGTCGCCAACATTGTAGAAATTAATTCAGTATGCTGGAAGTGGAGAACAGAAAACAGATGGTTTTTCATTATTATAACTTAAAACTTCGTATGCTTTCCTCTCTACTCAGTTCCCTGTCAGGCAAGGTCATGATGATTTTGCTGTTGCTGGTGGCGATAATGACAAAGTTTATTGCTACCTTTCCTTAGGCTGTTACCATGCGGCAGGAACTTCATTAGGCATGATTACACTTAACGCTTATGAGATGGGCCTTTGACTCCCATTTCACACCATAGGATATTGAAGTTCAATGAAATGAAACATCTCTGCGAAAGTATATAGTCGGTACTATATGTCGTTAGTCTTAAGACACCATTATTTTGTGCATAGCTAAGAATTTTTAATCTCTTCTAAATTGTAACATCCCTTGAAGTTATAAGAATTTTATAAATTTCAGAGATGATAAAATATGAAGAAAAATCACACTCTGGAATTGATCAAATATGTCAAAAAAGCCAGGGTTAAATCCATTACAAAGCTTGTTTTGCTCTATATTAGAAGTACTTAACAGATGTATACTGTTCAGGATAGAAAGGTTTGGAAATTCTCCCCACTCACCCTTCTTCTTAAGTGGAAAACTTTTTGGTGCAAATGAATTTAACATCGCAAATACTTTTAAAGTATACATTGTTAAACAAATGACATACATACACTGAGACGAGCAGAAAAGCAAGACTTCAGGTAACCTCTTCTCTAATGGAGCACATACTACTGTGTGAACACAAGGCAGAATTCTAGTTTCTGTAACAGTTACAGGTGAAAGACTGGGAGATTATGGAAAAGGAAGAGTTACTCCGGATAGAGAGGGTGGCAAACCTTAGACACCGCTGGGGTCTGAAGTTGTCCTGTTAATGTAGATAGTAAGTGTAAAAATAACATTACTGACACTTGTTAGGTTGGAACTTGAACATGGAATTATGAGAATGGAATTCCATCTTATTTTGAGGAAATAATTCTGATAGAAGTGTTTGGAGTATATGCGGTATTTTATGTAGAGCAAATATACATCTGCTTGAGAATTCAGGACTTAAAGATAGAGCCCAGTGAAGAATAATTCGATGTCGTTTAAAGAAAAATACAAGTTGTAGTTCAAGGAAAAGAAACAGGCTATCAGTGATATAATAAAAAATCACAGAGCTGTTACAGAGGCAAGAGGTAGTAATGATGAAGAATTTATTTGAACAACAGGTTTGTTCATCTACAAATGTGACACTTTTGAATTGCCTTAGTTCCAATTTCATTTCACAAGTAGTACTTAGTAGAAGCAGTAAACTCAAGATAGTACTCTAGACCATCTTGTAATTAACACCAAGTTATTCAAGTGAAAGGCGAAAGTTAATAGAAACTTGGGAGTTATTCTATCTTAAGAATCTCACACTCACCTTGCCTCCCCCCGCCCCCAGAAAAAATCCTCTTGGCTTAGTTAATTGCCCTATGTATTATCTCCAGAATGTTAGAAGAAGATACAGTAATAAGACCCCTTCGAAGGGAGTAGATGTTCTTAAAAGCTTTGTTGTTCAAAAATGAGTGATAAAAAAAAGAGAGTGGTGAAGAAAAACAACTTTTCTAATGTGGCGAATGTTTAAAACATTTAGAATCGGAAAGTATATCAACAGAGTAACAGTTAAATTTCATAAACTGTGTAACTGGCTCTACCAGTCCAGTTGCCCTAGTGTATTTAAGATAGAGTGAAATAGGCAGAGAGAGTAAGCAATTTTATTTGCCAGTAAGCTCAGTGAGGCTGCTTAAAAGTTGTCATAGTGTCTTAGAGAAAGGAATTGGGTTGTTTGTGCCACTCTGAACAATGCAGTTCTGATCACCCAGGAGAACATTGAAAAACGGAGCATTTTCAGAGAATGGCCGAATCGTGACAGACTAACAATCATGTCATATGGGGGAATGATTTCTTTTGTCTCTAGGAAGTTGGAGTTCACAGTTTTGATAATTGGTTTATCAGGATATTCAAGAGTTAGGAGAGCTATATAGCTCAAGTTGAAATGCTGATGATGCAAATGGTAAGACACATAAGTGCTTTTAAAAGAACATTAGGAATTAAAAGGTTATAGACATTTCAGCTACTTAATAATGAAGAGGTGACAATGGGATATCAAAAATATGTAATTTATTTTGCTTCAGTAAGTTTTTACATAGGAGAATATAATGGAAAGAGTAGACTTGAACATATAACGGGGGGTTGATATATAAGAGCCTTGAGTTGCTTTACATGAGTTGATGTCTCTCAGCTCAAATAAACTATTTCTGGATACTGAGGTTGTAGTTTTATTAGGATCATAAATCAAGGAATATAGTAGGCATACTGTAGTGTATGTGGATTTCAGCAAGGCCTTTGAGAAAGTCTTCCCTGTCAAAGAAAAAAATAGAGGAAAGTGGATTTATGAATCAAAATGTGACACTTGATGAGTGTTAATGCAGCCTTAAAAGAAATCTCTGCTAGCTGCCGTTATCCCTGTTTTCTGTTTTTATTGATGCTTTCTTTGCATGAAGACATCACTAAAGAAATGAATTGTGTACCAGAACGTATACTAAGGATGTATACTAATGTATCAGAAAAAAGTCATTTTTATCTGGATCCAAATGGATCTTTTAAAAATATATTTTTATGTCACCTTACAAACAATTTACAGAAGGTAGACTCAAAGGAGAGGGAAAAACTTTACTAGAAATTTTAATTGAGATGTAGCAAACTTTTATTTCAATTAAATTCAAATGTCACACATTCTTTTAGCAAAATTGAATAGCCCAGGTTCTTATCCCCAAATCCTTAAAGATGAAGTCCTGCCTGTTGAATAACAAAGTAGGCGAAGATACCCTGTTTTTGTTCTTAGAGGTACAATTTTCTCATCAGTTCTTGAGTTTGAGAAATACATTAAGGATATGGTTATCTGAAAACTCGTAGCCTTAATACGTCACTTAAATGTTAAATTTCACTATTATCATCGAAGTCTAGAATGCGACTTTTTTGCATTCATATACTTGTCTAGTAATTGTGAAATATGTTCCTCTGTTTTTGTCTCTTATGTCATGGATAGAAGAAAAATCTAAATATTCAGCCATGTTCCAAGGAAAGCTAAAAGCAGATTACAAAGATGTTATCTTTGATCTTATTTATACCTTCTTGGAATATAATGCAGTATTTTTGGTAGTGCAGTAAAACCAAATGAGGATTTATTTCATTGTTAATCACACTTCTCAATATTTTTATTGCTTTTTCTTACTATTTTAGTCTTTTTTTTTTTAAACATAATTGGAAATAATAAGTAAGAATGAAATAATTCTTAGGATGATGAAATAGCAGAATGTTTCAATGTAGGAAAATAAGACCTGTAAAATTCTATAACATACCTTAGATATAAATGTTAGTGGACTTTTTAAAGTTCAAAATTGTCTGTTTTTCATAAGCCTTCTAAGAAAGAATAAAAGTCATGAAATCTCAATTTTTTCAAGTAGGTAAAACTATTCAAAAAAGAAATTCAGAAACTTAAATTGGTTGCAATGGATCCTGGTAGTTATACCAATGGTTTAACTGTCATGGAAAATTAGAGTGAAAACTAGGGAAGAGTGGAGTAGAAATGAGGCTTTAAGGTAAGGTAGGTGATGGAGTAAGAAATGATGCAAAAATGATGTGAAGAACATGTAAGTACTGAGTTAGGATCAAATGCTAAAGCTCAGGTTGCAGTTCAAAACTGCCTTGCTACGTTGTTAAGAATTTTTTTATTATACCATTTTAGAGGCATAAGTCAGGACTGTGCTTAAAACATTTATTTGATTTGTTCTGGAATAGTATGCTTATTTACTAAATTTTGGTCAAAAGTGTGATAGTAGGACATGTATTTAAATAACAGAAGTCTTTTCTAACTTTAGCTTTGATTTGTTTCTTAACTTTGAAAATGTTACTTGTCCTTGGTGAACCTTTTCCTCTCCTAATCAGAGACTTGGAACAGTTTTTAATGCTCTTTTTGGTTATTAATTTTTATGCTGTTTTCTTTCACTTTACATGTCATCTTAGAGTAAATTTTAAAAAGAGTTTATTGAAGTAAAATTGACATGTAACATTGTGTGAGTTGAAGGTGTACAGCATGATTTGATACGTTTACGTATTGCTGTATGATACCACTGTAATGTTAACACCTCTGCCATGTCACATAATTGTCATTTCTTTTTTGTGCTGGGAACAATTTAGACGAAGTCTCAGCAGCTTGGAAGTTTACAATATGATATTGTCTGTAATCACTGCTAGTATTCCTTTTACACAGGGAGACTGAAATTCAGAGTCAAGCAGCTTGTTAACAATCACAGTTGCGGCTCAGGAGCGGTCGTTTTGAGTTGTTCTTTGCTGTAAATGACAGTAGTCGTTCCCAGCTTGTGTGCCGTCAGGAACAGTTTTTATTAGTCTGCGTCACCTGCAAGAAGTGTAAGAGAGTTTATGTAGGGAGACTTGTGTTTTGAATAATAATTTGTTTTCTCATTTTTAGTCAACATCGTGTGTGTGTGTGTGTGTGTGTGTGTGTGTGTGTGTGTGTAATTTCTAATTTGGTTCATACTTATTAGCATCATGTAAGCAGTATCATTCTAGTCATAGAGAAAAAATGGTTCACATGTTAAATGTTACTATAATTAGGCTTCATTGTCTAACTTTTATTGGACTTTTCAAAATATTTTACATATCTCAGTACTTTCTAATATTTCATGAATTCCTAGAGATGGAGATTGGGGAAAGTCCAAGTTGAGAATTGTTTTGTTAGGTCAGCGATTTTGATATTGGCATTTGAGCTTTGTTTTGCTTCTTTACATGTAATATGTGACTTAGTCCTTTAATGTAAAATACTTTAGTGGACTTTTCATTTATAACATTTTATAAAAATGCTTGTTGCAAATGAAATGCTAGATTCATTTAACTTAGTGCCATTATGTATCATTCATGTTATAATCCTTTTATTAGTTCTTCATAGTTTATATTTTCCACAGTTTAGAATTTATTTGAAGACCTGCTTGATCTTACCTTTCTATTCTAATATTATATAGTCTTCTCCCCCTTTTATGATGTTCCATGCTTTTAAGTAAATTTGGATTTATACAAAAGTGTAATTTTAGATTGGGCTTTTTTAAATATATAAGGCTTATTTTAAAAATTTTAATTGTGATGTTTGCATGTTTAAATTTTTATTTGCAACATTCATTATTGCCGAATATTTGTGTATTTGTAAACATTCTCAATAGGCAACCCCTCAGGATAGTCAAGAAGGGACATTCGGATCAGAGCATTCGGCGTCACCATCACAAGGGAGCAGTCAACAGCATTTTCTTGAACCTGAAGCAAATTTGGATGATTCCATAGATATTCAGCAACAGGTAGAAAGTAATTGCTTTTCTAGGTTGTAAATGTATATGTTAGCTAGAGAAAAAAGTATTATACGTCAACTTTTATTTTAGGTACAGTATTTTATGTATAATGATGTTCTCAATGTTTTTCTTTCTTATACTTAAGTTTCACACATTAACCATTTTACTATTAGACATTAATGCTACTGTGGTTAATATATTGTAAGGCAGAATTATCACATATTAAACCTCAACTAAATATTGTTTGCTCTTCTTTTGACTTTAAGGACATGGATATAGATGAAGGGCAAGATGGAGTGGAAGAGGAAATCTTCGAACAAGAAGCAAAGAAAGTGGCCGTTCGCTCTAGATCAAGAACACATTCACGATCTCGTTCAAGGTTCTGCAATAATGTCTAAGAATAGTTGTGTGTAATCTTTAGAAGTGTTGGCTTTATTTCTTTGCGTCAGATTAAAGGAAATGTTTTTTCTTAGAATAACATTTTATATTCTCTCAGAAAGAAATAATCTGGAATTTGAAAATCAGAAAATACTTCGTTCTGTTTTCAATTGAATATATCTTTGCCATTTATTTGAATAATCCACATGAATCACAGCCATATCACGAGACTTAGATTTTGGACTGTACCTGATTTTAGTTAATAATGTTTGATGATGCCCTAACTTTTATAGGGTATTAGTGTTCCTGTCCCACAGTTAAATCAGACTGTAGAGAAACAGCATTAGAAATTGTATGGTGTTTTTTGCATTTCATTTTATCTCACAGTAATATCAAAATGATCATAAAAATGAATCTACAAAAATTTTTATAAGCATTAAGCATAATATTAAACTGTTATGAAACATCCTGTAGATGGTTTTCTTTGTGGGCTTTTCAACACGACTAAGGCTCATTCTCGTGTACATGCTCATTCAACTTGGAGTTGAAGATGCCTGATTTCTTAACCTGGCACATTTTTGTGTGGCAGTGTACATGTTTTTGCTACAGATTGTCTCAAAACTAAAAATCATTAGTATTTAACATTTTTTATGCCCTATTTATGCACAGGAATACCACAAAAATCTGAGCAATAAATGCTAGCGGAGGGGCAGCATCTTTGATCAGTTTTTCAGTCATTTCGTATTCGTTTCCAGAAGTTATTTACATTTACCTGTTGTAAATGAGAGCCCTTCAGATTGGCGTTCCCTACATCCACCTCCTGTCAGTGAATTTTCTTGCTAAGCGGTTACAGTGTCAGTGCTGCAAACGTCTTTGCTGCAGCCTAGATCACAGCTTCCGTCTTTGTCTCGCAACACCTCCGTAATGAGAATCCGGGAGAGAGTTCAGTGGCATATGGTCGACAGGAAAAGAAGAAACAGTTTCAGTATCACTTTATATTGTAAAGTCAAGCACCATGAAATTTTAGAAGTTCAAAACTTGTAAGCAGAATCGTATAGGGCCTATTGCTCTGCTGGAAACATTATCTGTTTCCTAATTTTAAGAATGTAACATCTTTGTCACCTAAAGGGTCATTTTATCATATTTTATTTTATTTTTTATTTTATTTTGGTTTTTCATCCCTGTTCTTGACTCTGGTTTATAAAATGAGTTGGAAGATACTAAGAGAAAGTGAGGCCTTTAGTAGATGTCATTTTCCTGTTCTTCCTGGTTGTGAATAGCAACTGAGACCCAGAACCATTGAAAACAAATATCTGTGGCTAAGTGTGGACTTAAATGGTACATAGATTTCAGAAAATGCATGTTTTAAACTTGATTATACTTAAGTCTTTTTAAAGAGATAGCTAAATATAAGACAGCCTTTTCTTTTTCTCACTTGGAAGTGAGATATTTGAGAGGAGGGTACCATTGCCATTATAAGTAAAATAAGATTTTTTTTTTAGATCACCAAGAAAACGAAGGTCCAGGTCACGATCTGGTTCTCGGAAGCGTAAGCACAGAAAGCGGTCGCGCTCGCGCTCGCGGGAAAGGAAGAGGAAGTCGTCCCGCTCGTACTCCAGCGAGAGGAGAGCTCGGGAAAGGGAGAAGGAGCGGCAGAAGAAGGGGCTGCCCCCCATCCGGTCCAAGACGCTGAGCGGTGAGCGGCACTTTTACAAAGGGGCGGGGTCGCTAAATCTTATTTTAAGACAGAATTTGAAAAGTCTATGTGTGTGTGTTTTTTTTTAATGAGTAATTTTATTTTTGTGTTTTGTAATGTGTTTAGGGAGAAAAGAAGAGCAGTTTCTATTCCAACACTAAGGTCGTACAGAGGTTTTTTTTTTTAATGCAAGTTATAAAATACAAGACTTGACTAATGATATCTAAAGCGGACCAGGCCTAGTGGGTGTCGCATGGATACAGTGACTTCCGTGCGCAGTGTCCTTACCAGTTGTGACCACCAGGTCTATAGGAGGAGTGTTATAGGAAGCGCGCAAATTTTAAAGCGTATTATAAACTCAGTGGATCAGTACTGAAGGAGACATTCCTCCTGAACAAACTACCCCCCCCCCACCCCCCACAGTTAATCTGTAATGGGTGGCGAGGACAAATGTGGAGTGGTGGCAGTTTGTTTCAGGGGAGAGTTTACTCGGTAGGAATGTGAGGCGCAGAAAAATAATTTGTAATTAGTGCCAAATTTGGCCTAAAGGATTCTTAGTGGGTGATGACTTCTAAGGTGGACCAACAGACTGCACATGGCAAAGTACATAAAATGGAGCAGATTGCCATCCTTTGCTAAGAGCTGAACATTGCCCGGGTTGTCTGATTTCCAGATGTCTACCAATAACGGCTTTCTGTCATGGAAATAGAGAAATAATTGTATAACTTACGGTCCTGCTGAAGCATCTTAGAAATCCAGGCTGATAATTAAAGGCAACCACTGTCTGCTTGCGTAATTAACTTCCAGCGCTTTGAATAAGCCTGATGTGGCTGATCTTGCCAGAATCGAACTGATTGTGAGAGCCAGTGTTAATCTAGTAACGTTGCTGATCCTAACTCCGAAGGCCTCTGTCTCTGCCCGTAAAACCTCTCCCGTGCCTCCTCCCATCGTTGCCGTTAGGCCCTTCAGAGTCACCGATTTTAGGGTAGGGCTTTCACATGCAGTCTTTCATATCATTCCTCATTTAATGTCATGTTGCCGCTGCCACAATTTATATAGTTATTCACCGGGGAATTTATTGTCTATTGCTGTTTTATTTTTATGGATAAAACACACAACAAAAAAAATCAAAGTACATAAGAAAGTAGAAAGTATCTCTCTTATTTTTTACCTAAAAACTCTCCTCAGAAGCAATGTTAATTTGATTTTGAATACCTTCAGTAGTGTTTCCTTGCCATTGTTCCTTAGAACACAAAAGTCCAGTGGGCGTGAAACATTAACAGATGGCGACTTTCTCAGAATCAGGTGTCCCCTCCTGGGATGGAGGAGACTGACTCATTATTGCTTTCTGGGGGAAAGCGGAGTTATCCGTGGGCATAATTTATAGAGCGACAACACTGAGAGTGGGAGAAACATGGAGCAGTTTTGGGGGGAGGTTAAGGCAACTATGATATGTAGACAGTAAGAAGAGGCGGGAACCGTTCATTGAGAGGGGCTCAGAAATGTGCTAAGGTTTGTGGTAGGTTAATGGATAGTCCCCCAAAGGTTTCCATGTCCAAGTCAACTTGAGCTGTCAGTATGTCACATTACAAGGTAAAAGGGACTTTGCAGGTCCGAGTAATAATCTTGAGGTGGGGAGATTAACTTGGATTACCGAGAAGGGTTCAGTGTCACCCAGGGTCCTTACAAGAGAGAAACAAGGCCAGAGAGGAAAGGCAATGTGGGAGTGGGAGGAGGCTCACAGGGCGGTAGGTACTGTACTGTTGGCTTTGGAGGTGGGGATGATAAACCAAGGACTGCAGACAGCATGAAGAAGCCAGCAAAGGCAAAGAAAGAAATTTTCCCCTCGAGCCTCCAGAAGGAATGCAGCCCCATTGACCCATTTAGGACTTCTAGAACTGTAAGATGATACATTTTTGTTCTAAGCCGATACATTTATGTCATTTCATTAGAGCAGCAAAAGAAAACTGATACCTTGTCCCTTGAGACTTTGGTGGAATATTAATATAAACATATGTATGCATAGGGCTCAACTACAGGAGACGAAGAAGAAACAGCAGGGAAAGAACGCTGACCATCCTAAAGCTCACACAGATGTGGCAGATGTTTGTGTCCTGGCTAGCCGGAGGAGAGACTTGGGTGAAAACCCATATTTAGTGGAGATCTGAGCAGTCACATCCTAATGTTGATCTAAATTAGCTCTAGAGTAAAACCAACTTTAGGCCTGCCTTATCATAGATAAAAGGTAGTAAAGAAACTGGAAACTTATTCTTTGAAAATGACATCGACATAAATCCAAATACAGTTGACCCTTGAATAATGTGGGTGTTAGGAGTGCTAACCCCCTGCACAGTCAGAAATCTGCATATAACTGGCCAAAAACTTCATTGTCGTCCTTCATCATCTATGGGGGTTGGTTCTGTGATGCCCTGCAGATGCCAAAATCCACGGACGCTCAAGTCTCTTAGTGGCTTAGAACAATGCATGCAGTTGGCCCTCCGCGTCCCAGGAGTCCCAGTGCTGGGTTGAAAATACTGTTTTCCATCTGCGGTTGGTTGAATCTGCAGATGTGAAACCCAGGATACAGAGAGCCGATTATGTCTATTGAAAAAAATCTGCATATAAGTGGGCCTGTGCCGTTCTAACTTTTGTTAATGGAGGACTGTGTATTCAGACTCTGCAAATATATGAGCTGTAAATGTTTTTGGAATAGTGTCTTGAGGAAAAGGAGATGTCCATGGAGGCATGAGCACTATAACTAAAAATAAGCGAATGTCCACGGAAGGGAAGTGGCTTCTCAGTCTTTCATGATAATCAGTTAAGGAGTTCTAATACAGCCTTTTCCTCTTTGTATCTTCACGCAGATTATTTCCTTATGCATAATATTGTTTTCAGCTTTAACTTTTGATTAGAGAGAAACATCCACTTAATTTTTCCAGCACAGAAAAATACTTAAAAGGTACACAGATAGGATTGCAGGGAAAATTGGTTTTGAAACTTTGCTGTACATTAGAATTTCGTGTGAAACTTTAAACCTCCCAGCTCCCTCTCTCACACCCCATACCATTCACCTTTCGCAGTGGGACCTAGGTACCTGTAGGTGATTCAGGTGTGCTGCCAAGCTTGAGAACAGGTGACGTGCAAGAGGTTGACTTGGCATAGATGTGAATGATTACCTGAGGTTTTAGTTAATTTTTAGATGTAACATACAAATGTTAATTAATGTATTTTAAATATACCGTCTTAAACTGTATTATTGTACTAGTGCTTGTTCCTTGAAAGAAGTAACCGTGTCTATGATTGTGGCCATTTGTCCCTATGTCTCGACAGTATGTAGCACGACTCTCTGGGTTGGTCAGGTGGACAAGAAGGCGACGCAGCAGGATTTAACCAACCTCTTTGAAGAGTTTGGACAGATCGAATCCATTAATGTAAGTATTAGTTGTTACACAATAGTCGAAGGTAAAAAAAGAGCAGGGCGTTTTCACTCACACAGTGTCACTTTGCCCCTTGCTTTGCCGTCATGTTGCACGCACCTCTGTACGAGGATCGTTTGACCTTCACCTTTTCTGTGTTTATTCTGCTGCTATTTATCAGCTCATTTAATTAATTTTCTAAATGGAATTCTAACAGAAATTCTTAGGGTTTCATCACAGCGTAGCACTTGATTCCTAAAACATCGGCTGTTTGAGTTAGCAGGAAATGTGTGTGATTTAGTTTAATTCCTTTTTAAAGGAAAAAAATGAGAAAATCGAGTCTCACAGAATTGAAGTCCCCTGCACATGCCCATGTGGGTCGTGCAGAGACACAGCTGGACTCGGGGGCCCAGTCCTGTGCCAGCCTCTCCCTGGCCCCTCTTCCCCCCTGCCTGTCTCTCCCTCTCCGAGCCCGCCTTGGGGAGCCCGCGCAGGCGGGGCGTCTCCAGGAGCCGAGCTTGACGCTCAGCAGTGTGTTCTTCAGTGGGCCCGCCCCACCCAGCCTCCGTGCAGCGTTTTCTTCTCCCCGAAGGGCTTTTGTTTTTCCCTGGGGCAGAAACTAGCGAAACATTTTATGTGTATTTGTTTGAGGAGACTTATAATTCATTAACCCTCTGATTTTATTTGCTTATACTTTTGTGTTTATTAGACTTTTTTTTTTTTTTTTTTTTTTTAATCATTATTTACTGGGAAATTGGCTTTAGATACTGACATTCTTGATTGGGCCAAACTTGACTTTTCTGTGTTAATAACTGCATTTTTCATCAAAGTCGAGTTTGATCTTTTTGTATTTTACTTTCAACTACGTATGTCTGATGTGACCTCACAAGAAGCTGGTTAAGTAATTCAGATCTTATTTCACCAGTGAGGAAACTAAGTGATTTGCCTGAGTTACACAGATAATAAATAGGTGATTGGTTGAGTATTTTAATTTAACTCAGATTATTCTTTCTATACCATGAGAGTGCTGTAGGCTTCTCTTTTTTATCTAAATTTTATCTGTCAAAACATAAATGTTGTTCAGAATCTGTGATCATATAACATGTGAAGTTTTTTCTGATCTTCACCTACCCTTAAACTAGTAATTCTCAGCCCTAGCTGCATATCAGAAATGTGTTGACATTTGAAAAAATAGGGGTGCGGGGGGAGATGCCCATGATCAGTATTTTTAGAATCTTATCAGAGTGCTACAGTTGATTCTGATGCAAAGCCAGGAGGCATTGCTCTGAATGGTTCCTGAATCCAAGTAGCGTTTTGGATTTTCGTGTTACTTGTGACGTTTATCGTCTTTCTTAATTTGAGCATTGGTGTGCTTTGTCTCCCTCCTCTTCTGTATTACTTTTTAAAATCATAGTACTCAACAAATCATAGGCACTAAGTTATATGTGAATCGAAGTTTACTGAACGGCTAGTGATGAAATTCAAGACTTAAAAATTGGTGTAAGATTTAGAAACCTTTTCCTTGGTCGTAGGGGAGTTTGAGGACCTAAAAAGGCCAGTTAGATTTGGCGTTTAGTAGGTCATTAGTGAGTCCGAGGAAAACATTTTCAGTTAGTTGGTAAGGAGTTGGAACTACATTGTAAGAATGCAAGAAGTATGTAAGGAGTTAGAAAAACTTCCCTTTGGAAAGGTTGGTGTTAAAGTGACATTAGTTCGAAGTGTTGACAAGACTGAGGAAAGGTTTATACTTTTATTTTGACAAATAGAGTTTATTAGGTATTGAGTAATAATGAAGTAAGAGAATACCTTTTTGAGTTCTTCAAAAGAAACAAATGCTCTGTGTATTTTTCTGAGTTAATACACAAGGATAATTTTATGACCTGGTAGTCTATAGAATAGTTAAATGCTTTATAAATAAAACTCAGATCCTTACACTGAGGCTATTTTTCTATTTATTTTAATACCTATGTCCAAGAGTACTTGGACAAAATTAAGTTTTTTTAAATTAAGGGTTTTAGTTTTATCATTCGTTGTAGATTATAGATTTTATATTAAGGGTAAAATACTTCCCCAAAACAAAAATCTTCATATTACTCAATATACTTGGAAAAATGGAAATAATACTGTGAATAAATCATATGCCTTCAAATATGTTGGCCACATAATATTATTTTCCTTTTGTATGGTGGTATCGTATGCATGTTTTTGTACTTTTTATTATAGTTCTTTATTTTGTATTAGAAAAACTTTAATTGACATGTGATATTCAAGATTTACCATATATCATACTTAGAGTGAGACCCAACTAGGTTTTGAATTTTGGGTCTTTTAAAGACTAAGTTATTAGTTGTATGTGAGTCGAACCAATAGATAGATAACTGGAGGAAGAAAAGGGGAAAAAAGTTAATATTAGTCAATAGTCAGTGTTCTGTTTCATTAAAACCATGAAATGGCAAACTGCATTACCCTCCTTCTACCCCTTCTAAAGAAAACATTTTTTTTAATAGATGATTCCTCCCAGGGGCTGTGCTTATGTCTGCATGGTTCATCGACAGGACGCATTTCGGGCTCTGCAGAAACTTAGTTCTGGATCATATAAAATCGGGTCCAAGGTCATTAAGGTGAGATCGGGGAAGGGGACACATGACCTTACTTTATTAGGTTATTAGAATGTTCCTTTATTTAATTCATCTTTCTTAATGTTATGGGCAAACCTCGATGGGAATATGTTATTTCAGTATTGTTGAGTTACAGAATTAGATATAGGTAAAACACTAACCAAAACTTTAGTCAAATGGTTGTTTGAAATCACACATGTACACTGTTCTCTTAGCCAAGTCACCATTTTTTGAGCATGCCATTTTTGTTTTTACAGGTGTGCGTTTCATTCACTTCTTTCCCGTGCTTCCTAATACCCCTTCATTGTATTATTTCTCCTTTTTAACATCTCATCTTGTACGACCCAGGCCCTTATGAAGGGTTTATTTATATTTTTATTTTCCTCTTAGTCTTTAAACTGAGTATTTATTGTGTATTTTTCTATTTTTACTTCTTCTTACTAATTTACATTTCTGCTATTTGGAGATAATTTATTCCATCAGTTTCTACAACTGAATTAAAAATTTTAAAGTAACTGCTTTTGAGAGAGTTAAAATGCCCATGCCATGGCATTTTATGACAGAGAGTTTCTCTATGTAAACTAAAGTGTCACTGATCTTTTTTCCAAAGAACCAAGATTTTATTTAAATTATAATAACTAATCTCATTATTGCAAATGTAGCTTGACATTTTAATGGTGAATAATAGATTTGGATATTGTTTCTGGAAATGTCTTTTTTAAAGTTACAGTAAAAAGCAGAAATAAATCTCATAAAACACCATTGCTGTTAATGCAGGTTTATTTTATAAACAAACAAGAACAGAAAGTACATGGAAAAAATTTTCTTGGCTACTGTCATTCTTCCAGCAGTGATGCTCTGCCTAGTCACCTGATTTTTAAAACAAATTTTATTTGTATTTACATTGTTCACATTTTCAAATATTTTACCTTGTTTTTACAGTATATATGAGCTGCTTTTTTTTTTTTCTGTCTTCTCTCCTGATAGATTGCTTGGGCTTTAAATAAAGGTGTAAAAACAGAATACAAACAATTCTGGGATGTGGATCTTGGAGTTACATATATACCATGGGAAAAAGTTAAAGTGGATGACTTGGAAGGTTTTGCAGAAGGAGGCATGATTGATCAAGAAACTGTAAATACTGGTAAGAACCCTAAGGGCAGTTTTATTGTTAAGTATACTTAAAAGGTTGTGATTAATAAGAGTTTTTTCATGACAGGATAAATTGTGTTTTATTTCCTGGGCATGGCTCCCCCCTCCCCCCCAAGGCACACACAGAAAAGAAAGAATATGAAATACTAATGCATTCAACATATATACTTGATGAGTCCTATTTCATAAGTGTCAGAGTGTAGGTGGTGTCTTAGAAGTCTGCAAAAGCTGTATTTTGTGTGTATGTCTTTAAAAAAGTTTTGCTTCTTAAGTGAAAGAGTTGTGTTTATGTATGGAGGCTTTTTAAAACTAAATATTTCAATTTCTTAAGTTGAAGTGTGAACTGGTACTTCAGAAGCTTCTTTGAAAAACTCCCTATATTATTTTCATTGATAGTCTTGTTGAGAATGGCAGAAATAGAATCTTACTTTAGAGAGGCGTGGTTCACATTCATGCAGTTTGAAAATGCTTCCAGATAACCAAATGATCATCCGTCTGGGTCTTTTAAAAAACTTGTCTTTTTTATTTTTAAAAATTTCAGTTTAAAATGATTAGCAGTTTAACCGGTAAGAAATCTTAAAAGAATTAAAATGTTATATATTTGTTATTTCTTTACGTCTTAGCTCTTTTTTTTAGCATAATTTGCTAATTTTTAGAATATTTTTGTTCTCAGGCCAATGCATATGTCCAAACACTTTTTCAGGTCTTTTCTTCTTGTCAGTTTTTATTTTTTGGATGTTCCTCCATAACATTTATTCATTTAATAAATATTTTAGTTTTTGCTGTGTGCCAGGAACTAGGATTTTGGGAACTAGGATTACTGCAGTGAAACGAGCAGACAAAAATTCTTCCTCTCATGTAGTATACATTGTAGTAGGGGTTGACAACATATAGCCCTTGGGCCACATCTTGCCAGCAGCCTACTTCGTAAATAATGTACCGCCGTGCTCACTTGGGTTAGCCTATTTTGTGACTTTTCTTTCCCCCAACTATAGTTGAGTAGTTGCACCAGAGGACATATGGCACACGAAGTCTAAAATACTTAGTGTAGGCGAAGTGTGCTTAACCCACGTTCTCGTGGAAAGAAATAGATCATGGACACAAGGGGTAAACTATACAGTATTTCTACATTGATAAGTTTTAAGAAGAAAAATCAGGGAGGGGGATAGGCAGTGTGGGTGTGGAGCTGCTGCACTTCCGAGTGACTGAAGAAGCTCTCACGGAGAGCGTGCTGTTTGAAAGGGTGGGATGTGCAGCTCTACAGGCAAAGAGCATTTCATGCAGAGGGACCTGTGAGTGCATAGCCTCTTCACAGTCCTGAGACCAGCATGGCGTGAGAAAGTTAGTGAGGAGTGAGTAGGAGAAGATGAAGTGTAGTCTTGTTAACCATTCTCATGACTTTGATCTTTGCTCTGAGGGAGATGGAGAACTATTGAAGGAACCATTGGTGCTTCTTTGTTCTTTTTTTGCATAGCTGTATTTTCAGAAAGGTTTTTCTATATTAGGTTAATACTTGTTGGTCTCCCATGTACCTTGTGACAAAATATGGAATGAGATTAGTTCCTCTTAAGTCAGACAGCCTTGCAATATGTATCTATTATAGCCCTTCTGTTTTCTCTAGACTAAATATTTTAGAGTCTTTCCTTTGTGTCTTGTGTCATGCTTCTTTGAACTCCTTAGTATCCTAATTAGATTTATCTGGGCAAAGCCTAGTTTGGCACCTACAGTTAAAGATGTATCTTAAAGATAGATGTGCCAAGGTAGATGAAGGACTTATGAAATAAATGTGTACCTTGAAATAAAATGAAAAGTTGCACCTGTCTAGAGGAAATCAATTTCGAATGTTTCGTTTAGAGTGGGAAACTGTGAAAAGTTCAGAGCCTGTTAAAGAGACGGCCCCGACAACTCAGAGCCCAGCTCCCGTTGACAAGGAGACAGTGGTTACAACCCAGGCAGAGGCTTTTCCTCCACCCGTTGCTATGTTACAGGTTAGTACTTGGTGCGTTTGTTATGGAATGTGTTGTTTTACATTTCTGTTTATAAAACTTGGAGGAAATTGTCCAAAATAGAATAAATAAGAGTTTATCAAACATTTTTTGGAAAGAATTTTTTTTTAGAATGGTCTAATTCATATTTAAATATTTATTTATTGAACAAATAATTATTGCTTGCTCTGTGATATTCACTGTTCTAGGCAACTGAGATTGGGATACATCAGTGAAAAAACAAACAAATTCCTGCCCTTATGGACCTTTTGTTCTCAAAAGGGGAGACAGAAAATATAAAACAAGTTTATGAGATACAGTGGAAGGAAACGGTAGGATAAGGATGATCAGCCTGGGTAGGTGCTTACAATCTTAAGTAAAATGGTCAGGATAAACTTTCCTGAGAATGAGACATTTTGAGCAACAACTTAAAGCTGCTGAGAGAATTATCCCTTTGGCTGTCTGTAGAACATTCCAGGCAAGGGAGCAAGAGTCCAAAGGCCCTAGGCCAGTAGCATTCTTGGCGTGCTCCAGGGATAGTAAGTGGGCTGGAGTAAAGTGAGTGAGAGGCAGCTTAGTGGCAAGGAGACCTCTTGAAAGACTTTGGTTTTCCCTGAGATGCGGGGCCTTTGGAAGATTTTGAAGAAAGAGTGACTTGATCTGGCTTACGGTTTTAAAGGATCGCATGGCTACAGTTTTGAGAAGAGACTAGTGGACTTGATAAAAACAGACCAATGAAAAGACGGAGCAACCTAGGTAAGAAACAATGACAGTTCAGTTAGACCGATAGCAATGGAGGGAATGAGAAGTGGTCAGATATTAGGCGAAGTTTGATGGCGTGACCACTGGGGACTAGACTTGAGTGGTGAGAAAGAGCAGAGGCAAGGTTTTTGGTCTGAGAAATTGGACAGATGTAGTTACATTATCTGAGAATGGAAAGAAAACTGTGGGAAGGACAATTGAGAGTTCAGTTCTGTGCATGTGAAATTTGAAGTGCTTTTCAGACAATCAAGTTAAGATGCCGAGTAGACCATTCATAGAATATGAAATTTAGAACAGAGGTACAGCCATAGCACAGATATATATTTGAGAATTAGCGTATCTAGGATTAGTAAAAGGTATTTATGTTAGGAGTAGAAGATAACTTTATGAGAAATTTGAGTCATTTTAAAGCTGTTATTGACATGCTTCCTAATGGTGGTTAGTTGGCATGATATAGCTGCTTATTATAAACCTAGTGGGAAATGGTAATTTGAATTGAGCCTGACAGTCACTATTTAAGTAGGTGGCCATTACTTAACATCACCTGAATGTGAGGTAGATTTCAGTCTCCACACATACTCTCTTTTGGAAAGCAGAGTGCCTTGCTTTTACCCCAAGTAAGTTTACTTCCAAGTATACAAAAAAAAGAAAAAATAATGGTATTTATTACCTTCTTAAAAAAGAAATGGAAATAATTTACCTTTCAGTGTTCCAAGATTTCATCTTTGCAGATGGATGAAATGACATGGACTTTGTATTTTCTATCCATGAAAGATCCCCGTAGCCCCAGCCGTGCCTGCGGTCAGCCTAGTGCCACCCGCGTTCCCTGTGTCCATGCCGGTCCCGCCTCCTGGCTTCAGTCCGATGCCGCCGCCTTTCCTACGAGCAAGTTTCAACCCTTCACAACCACCGCCTGGTGAGGAATTTTCATCTTATTAATGGAACTCTATTTAGACTGTCATTTAAATTCTTTTGTTTTGGATTGAAATGCTGTGGAGCAGTGACTCTCAAACCTTAGCATACATTGGAGTCACGTGGGAGGTGTGTCAAAGCACAAATAGCGGGGCCAGCCTCCTGCCTCAATAGGACTGAGGCGGGGGACATGATGGTGCCTCTTTCGCAGATTCCTACTGATGCAGATTGTCGGAGGACCACGCTTTAGGAAGAGCTGACAGAGAGGAGAAATGAAATTCTTTAAAATCATTGACATACTCCAGACAATTTAAATCTTATACTGAAATTTTTATATCACAATTCTTTATTGGTACGCATTAAATTATATAGATTGTACCTCCTAAAAGGCATTAGGTTTCCATTTCAACATTAGAAATTATGTCCTAAAATGCTAATTGAATTTGTAATATTTTTTTGACCTAATGAATTGTTGATAAACATTAAGTTCCTTGAATCATTGTTTCTAGGCAAAAACTACAGATTACTTAAACTACATATAAATAATTGTTAGCAATTTTAATTGCTTAGAGAGATAGCTTAGAGATAGAGATTTTAGTATTAGACCATGGAAGGTTAGAAGAAAGAGGGGGAGATACAGAGATCAAATGAAATATGTTGATTTTTAATACTATTTTTATTTTTCTTCGAACTTCATGAATTATTTTCCTATTATAAGAAATGTAACTTAAGTTCTTAGTCATCAAATCGAGCTCACGAAAAATATCCAGGCCAAAAAGTACATTAATTGCCTGCGAATGGTTGTAATTTATCTGTCATGTAACATACAATTTTTAAATGACACTTTAATACATAATTTGAAATTAATGCAGATTTTGATAAGAATTTTATTTTTTGTACGTTTTAAATATTTAAAAGTTACTCTTGTCGAATATTTTCTACATTTGTAATTTGAAAACTAAAATTTTTTTCAGAAGATATTTTTAAATGATTATTTCAAAATCCATACCACATAGACTTTATAAAGTCATTGTTCAGCATTAATTTGCTGAAAATCACGTATCTTTATTTTTCCTTTATTAGCTACCATTTCTAATTGAATTTAATGGTAGCTCTATATTTTAAAAAAGTGAGGGAGCAGATTTAAAGTTTTATTGATACTTAAAAGCCAGTATTAAATTGAAGATTTTTTTCAGTGCTTAAAATATAATATTCAAGGTTAATGAAAATATTCCGATCTAGAAGGTAAAAAGTGTATGTATCAAAGATGTTATCAGCAGCTTGAAATACAGTGTTTAATTTTTCCTATGTGATCACCATGCTTAACATGGGAACTTGTTGCCTGGTTCATGTTAATCTTCGATTTTATAGCATCATAGAGAGCGTGCCAAGGACTGAAACAAGTGAGTAAATAGGCTGTGCTCGCGAAAAGGGCCTCTGCGCTTTACTTAGCTTTCTCAGCGCTTCACCAAGAGTCAAAATAAGGTAGTGTAAATAAAAGTGATTTTAAAGTGGAAGATAGATTCACAGATACGAGGTTATAACGTGAAAGACTTTTTTAAGGCTATCGACCCTCGTTCATAGCTGTTGAAATCTTCGGTGCAGGAGAGGCAGTTTCTCTCACTTTCTTTTGGGTCTTTTCCTTCCGCATAGGTTTCATGCCACCCCCAGTCCCGCCGCCTGTCGTGCCTCCACCTGCTATTCCGCCAGTCGTGCCATGTGAGTTTGCTGCTGCCAGAGTCGTCTCGATTCATGGCAGTGTTAACCTTATTGTTAAGTCCTTAATGATGAAAGTTTTTCGGACAAATGCATTTTTTTGTTACGTGATTTGTAAAAATATAACGGTATTATCGTAGTCATATTCATATTTGCTCTACTATCTCAAAATGTCTTTTCGTAATTGGTTTAGTTAAAATTCAGAGAAGGGTCCCCACATATTTTGTGTGTGTGTGTGCATGTATTAAATATCTTAGTCTACAGTACTATTGTCCAAAACTCCCTTTTTAAGTTCTTCGTGTCGTTGACTTCTTGAAGAAACAGTTCACTTCTACATGCAAGATCCCAAATAATGGATTTAGTCTGTGCTTCTTTGTGGTGTTGAATTTTTTTCTCCACCTCCTTGAATTTCCTGTAAATAGAAAGTTTTCACCAGCCAAAGGCTTGCTTCAACTGAGCTTTACCTTTTTTAGCAAGAATGTGTCAAGGGCGGGGCGCTGTAGACTTGACATTACCTCGCGTCACAGGCCATGCGGTGCCTTCTCTTCCCACCTTAAATGTTAAGGTGAATTAGAGCATCTGGGTAACAAAACGTGGTGGATAAAAGCTTCCTTTCAACTTCGTGTCACGTTTTCATCCATTGATCATTATTACTTGAACATACTTTTCATTAATTTCAAAGTGATCTTTGGAATTTTATAATTCTTTATATAATTTCATAGCTAGAATTTTTCTGTAAAGATAAACTTTCTCTTATTAACTAATGGTATTTAGTTACCTTGAAATACAGTTGTACAGAAGAGCTGGGTAGATGCTAAATTCTTTTCTGTAAGTGCCATTTTTGAGAGCAGTGAGTTCTGTGGACATTTCCAGTGGTATCCGGTGGCTGAAGTGGGGAGAGGATTTCTCTTATCTCACTTTCTCTCTCTCCCTTTTCTTCTACTTTTCCCCTTCATTTTCTTTAGTGTTTATGGATTAATAGATTTTTTACTTCCAAGCAGTTACATTCACTTCCGTCTTTTTGAGATGACTACATCAGTTTTTGAGAGCTTCCTAGTTTTTTGGTCCAATATTGGCCCAAAGAACTTTATTGTATAGAGTGTGTATATAATAAAGAGCTTATCTTTTGATAATATACTTTGTTTTCCTTGTGATTTTAAACTTACTCTTCCTTTAGTGTTTAGACAGCATTAGGATTCTTTTTCGTTATTGTTGGTTAATTAGGAAGAATCGTTTATTCTTTCTGAAAATCACAACTGTCAGAAGCCATTTCTGAATTCACCATTTACAGACACTCAACCTAGAGTCTACTTCCCAAGAATTTCTTTCTTAATTTATTTGTTTTGAAAAATCTGGGGAAAATTTAGTGGAAAAAGAGAAATACCACTGTGTTTCAGGTACTCTCCTGTTTGCTCACAGTCCCATTTAGTTCTCATAATTCCTATACGTGATCCCAAGTGGTTTCATCCTTGTTTTACAACTCTGTTATGTGCTAACGGGTTGTGCATGTAGAGTTAAATGTGAGAATATTACAGTTCCTAAAGTCCCTGAGTAAAAGATTTAACAGCGTTGCGGTATGAATTGGACTACAAATTTGAATTGCTTAATTGTGATTTTGTATTCCTCTTCTTCTGTTTTTTAACATGTAAATGATTTATACACTTGGATTTTTCTACACATTCTTTTAAATGGAATGTTTACATCTTTTTTTTTTTGTAGTTCACTTTATCTCCTGTCAGCTGATAAACTCTTGCTTGACAAAAAGTAGTGAATGACCCTAGTCAATTATAATTTCAAGGAAATTGGGCAAATTTTTATTCTCATGCATATCGTCAGTCTATACTAATTATTTCTGTTTTTTTAGATATTCACCGACTGGAATCCTTGAAAAATTATGATGTTTTTCTATTACTGGGATTTTCTTAAGTTACTGGTTCTTATTGTATTAAACATTTTAATGCAAATATTTCTATTTTTTTTTCCTTTTTTAAAAAACAAAGTTTCTAAATATAATTTACTGTCTTCAAGGTGACTCATTTGTCATTTTGAGCCTCAGTTATTATATAACGTGTGAAGTAATACAGAGTTGCCATTAAATGAAACAACACTCAAGCTGCCAGAAGTTATGAGTCATTGTAACTGAAATGGGCCCGAAGGGAATTCCTATATGGCAGGTCCTTGAATAACGTCATTTTATTCAGTGTTGTTTCATTATAATTCTTATAAGATGCCTTAGGAACTTAACTCTTGTTAATTATATCAATTAGCCGATGGTAACGTTTGTTACCCATGTCACTCAAAGTCCCAGAACCTGCGGACAGCATTAGGGGAGGACTGTTGGTGGAGCATCTTACCGAACAGCTGGGGAGAGAGGATGGGAAGTCATTTAACACTTGGGCAAGACCATTATGGGTCATCGTTAGTATTTTAACGTAGTACTTGAATTGATTAGCTAATTAAATCTGCAATGTGTTTTCTCTCCCTTTAAACAGCGTTAGTACAACCGCCGTTATCCATGACTCCAGAAACTGTGAAAGACGTTGGATTTGGTGGCCTCGTTTTACCAGGGGGTTCTGTTGCCGGCAGCCTTGCAGCTTCCGCTCTGCCAGCTGGAAATGTTTTTAATCCTCCAACCAAACAAGCAGAGCCTGAAGAAAAAGTACCTCATCTTATCGACCACCAGATTTCTTCTGGGGAAAACACCAGATCAGGTAAAAAAAAAAAAAAAAAAAAAAAAAAAAAAAAAAAAAAAACCAGAAATACATAGTAAAATCATAAACACTACTTCTCTGCAGTGGTGTTTAATTCAGAGGTGCCATACTTTTGTAACCTGTTCAGTGCACAAATGCTGAAATGTTTTAGGTTTTCGAAAGAGATCACTGTCTCTTAAAATTTCTGTTAAGAACAAATTTGGCATTTGGTTCAGGATCATATAAATTTTGACACCTTTTTGTTAAGACCTCTCTCCCTCTTTTTTGACTATTGTAACTGCTTTAACGTGTTGTTACTGAAATAAGATTGCATAAAATACATGTACTTATACAACGATAAAAATAAACAAATACTGGGTATAAGTAACTTTTACCCAGTACCGTCCAGCTAGGTCTAGATGTATGAAAACAGCAAGTCTGTTTTTCCTGGCACAATGGTTAGTATGTTAAGAATTGTTTCTGCTTCAGAAAGACTTGTTACGGGTAGAGAATCAGTATAAAACCTGACATTTTTGTTACTTTAAAAGATCATGTAAAGATTTTAGGTAAAGATTTTAGGTCTCAAATATGTTTTAATATTTAAATTTTGCTATGTATGGTATTGACAATTTAACTTTATTTTTTATTTACTATCGAGTATACCTTGTTTTTGGGGGACTACAGGTAGCGAATTAAGCTACCTGCTGGAAATTGTAGCATTAGTAGTTACAAGTGTAGTTTCCTTTTCATGTCAGAATGATTTCTTGTGTTGTTTTTTCCTTTCCATTTTAGTGATTCCAAACGATATTTCAAGTAGCTCTGCAATTTTAGGAGGACAGCCGCCCAATGTGACGAGCAATTCTGGAATTCTGGGAGTTCAAAGACCAAATGTATCGAGCAGTTCTGAGATTCTTGGAGTCCGGCCATCTAATGTTTCCGGTAGTTCTGGAATTATTGGAGCCCAGCCGCCAAATATTCTCAATAACTCTGCAATTTTGGGAATACAGCCACCAGGTGTTTCGAGCAGTTCTGGACTTTTGGGAGTGCTGCCCCCAAACGTCCCCAGCAGTCCTGGACTTATAGGAGTACAGCCACCAAACGTTCCGAATGCATCTGGACTTTTGGCAGCCCAGCCGCCAGCCGGGCCTCAGAACTTACCCCCTCTCGGTCTCTCTGGTCAAAGGCTGCCCATTGTGCCAGTGTTAGACCTTCGTCCAGGACTAATACCGCAGGCACCGGGGCCGCGATTTCCCCTGCTGCAGCCCGGACTTCCGCCCCAGCGAGGGATCCCTCCCCCGTCGGTGCTTGACGCAGCTCTTCACCCACCACCCCGCGGGCCTTTTCCTCCAGGAGATATTTTTAGTCAGCCAGAAAGACCTTTCCTAGTTCCTGGAAGGCAAAGTATAGACAATATCACTAATCCAGAAAAAAGGATACCACTCGGGAACGATAACATTCAACAGGAAGGAGACAGAGATTACCGGTTTCCTCCCATAGAAACCAGGGAGAGCATGAGCAGGCCTCCCCCGGTCGACGTTAGGGACATGGTTGGACGGCCCGTAGACCCAAGGGAAGGTCCGGGGAGGCCTCCGTTAGATGGTAGGGATCATTTTGGAAGACCGCCTGTAGATATCAGAGAGAATCTCGTGAGGCCAGGTATAGATCACCTTGGTCGCAGAGACCACTTTGGCTTTAATCCAGAGAAGCCCTGGGGGCCTAGAGATTTCGATGAGCGAGAGCATCGGGTTCTGCCTGTCTTCGCTGGTCCAAAAGGCCTTCATGAAGAAAGAGGCAGATTTCGGTCTGGAAACTATCGGTTTGATCCTAGAAGTGGTCCTTGGAACAGAGGATTTGGACAAGAAGTTCACAGAGATTTTGATGACCGCAGAAGACCCTGGGAGAGGCAGAGGGATAGGGATGACAGAGATTTTGATTTCTGCAGAGAAATTAATGGAAATCGTCTTGGACGAGATAGAATTCAAAACACCTGGGTCCCCCCTCCTCATGCTCGGGTTTTTGATTTTTTTGAAGGGGCCACTTCTCAACGAAAAGGTGACAGTGTGCCTCAGGTTAATGGTGAAAACACTGAGAGACATGCTCAACCACCGCCCTTACCAGTACAGAATGACCCTGAACTTTATGAGAAACTGACATCTTCAAGTGAAATAAACAAGGAGAAGAGTGACACAGTTGCTGATATAGAAAGTGAACCAGTGGTAGAAAGCACAGAAACTGAGGGGACATAATCATCACTCAGTAGGTAAAAGATACCTTTTGTAAAGTTGTCATCTCTCTGTAATAGATTAATGGCTGACTGGACCGTAGTTATTCACTCTGTCTGCCAGGATTAAGTTAATCCGATGTTCATGTTCCCCTTTCTCTTAAAATAATTGTACAACTGACTTGTATAGACATTGTTCTTAATCTGAACATGGTAGGTAAACATTTTTTTATTTTTCTGATAAAATATAAATGTTGCCCCAGATTCTTTTAACTTCAAGGAAATGAATAACAGCTTGTCAGAGACTTCCTATGGAAGAAAGAATTTTTTAGATGCTACCATTAGGTTGGATATGGTAATAGATATATTTCAGAATAGCAAGTGGTGGTATATCTTACCCATATCTTTAGGCTGCTGCAGAATTTTAAGGTAATAGACAAAGCTGTGATATTTTATGCAAAGACTGGCTCTAGATATTTGAGGAGCACGATACAGAGATTTTAAAAAGTGATTTTGTAAAATCTACACTATGGTCTCTGTTTCTCCAAAGTAAGTGTTTTGTGATTTGTTCCTCATACTGCAGTGAGTAAAAAAAAAGAAAAAAAGAAAAAAACAAAACAACAACATAAATATTAAAGTACGTTTCAATGTTGGGTGAATTTTGTTTTTAGATGCCAATAAAACTTATTTGTTTGATAACAGTGTTCTAGGAATTGTATTTTTTTAACCTACAAATTCTTAAAACCCTGGATCATTAGCAGCATGTGCTTAGTTGCAATAATTTTCTATTACTCTTAATAACAACAATGAAGAACTGTGTGGTGCAACAAGTATGTACTTTAATATAAAAATCATGCAGTCTCATTAGTTTGTGTGTAATATCTATGTATATTGTGTTAGTCATGTAGATTTTTTTTTGTTTCTCTGTATGTCTATATTCATGTACATACAGAGAAAAATAGAAAGTTGATAGTTTAGATAGTAAAATATTCTTTACAAATGATTAGAAAATTAGAGAAATCTGCCTAATTGACATTGCTCATTGTTACAGCTCTTAGTCTTTATGAAGGTAAAATTAGAAATACTGTAAAGGAGTACATTGGTTTGGCAATTCCTTTTTAATATAGTTAAGCATGAATCCAGATTTAGCATGCAGCCATATTTCACGTAAATGCTTGCATTGCTTTGTTTCACACTGTATTTTCTGTTTTGCATAAATAGTAGTTCTAGTACTGTAGTACTTGCTGGTCACTTGCCTGAAGTGAGTATCTTAATTGCACAAAATGTGTAGTGGTGTCGATGGATTGAGAAACATTGATTTGTATGCAGGGCCAGAGCGTCCGTTGTGTGTTTCGTAGGCTCTGAGTAACACTGTTCAGCTTAATCATCTCCAAGGTAAACGAAGCAGAAAAATTTGGACTTGGTTTCCTGTTTATTTATTTTTGTTTTAATTTTTACTGATTTGCCGTTTGTTTTTCCTTTGGGTTTTACATATATACACACATATATATAAAACCATTGGCGTTTTTTTCATTTCTAATGAAGGTTTTCATTTGGTCCTATGACTAGTCATTTTGTTTCCTATGCATTTCCAACAATTCATCATCTGCTCTGTTTATCTAGAATCCTTAAGTGACGTTTGTCAAGGTCCCTCCCTCACAAATGATACGAGCCCACCAGCTGTTTACAGTTGGACATTTTTGCTTAACCTCTGATGATCTGTAGGGCTATAAGAGCATTAGGGTTCTGGCCCAAAATAAAGTCTTTTCCCCTTACAGATTCTGAACAGAAGTATTATTTGGAAAAGTGTGTGAGAGTGGGCATTTAGTGTTTATTTTTAAGGTAATTAAGTTCAGTTCCATAATTTGGGCTGTTTCAGATCTTTTCCTTAGGGTAACAGGTAGAACTGACAATTGTATGAAGTTTTAATGTTCAGGAAAGATTAGCTTTGTCTTTAAGGAAATTATATTGACTGGGATGTTTCTCAGACTACTTCAGTTGCACTTACCATTATTAAAATTAAGTGGCATTCACTTGGATTAAGTAACATGAAAGAATGCAAGATTTTTCAGTGACTTGATCCCAAGATTTTTAATCACGATTGGGCCTTCATGTGCAAACTTGAAAACAATATATGTACAAGTATCGCACTGACTTGAAGATTGTGGTGGTGTAAGTTTCTTAATCAGTTGCCAGTGCAGAATCTAGAAACTCATCTTGGACATGTGTGACACTCCTAACATAGCTGAAAAAAAAATTCCCTGTACTTATTATCACATTATCCTTGTTTTATTGTACAATATTTAAGTGAAAGGATATCATCATTCTCATACGGAAGTTCCAAAATTGATATTTAAATTTGCCGTTTTTTTTTTAATGACGGAGAGAAGAGTTAATTGTCTTTGATAAGTGTGACACAGGACCTTTTACATTTTTGATGCTTTTGATTACAGTGCTGTCACTTGGAGTTACCTAACCAGTTTAACAAAAATGATTTAAAGTGTTTCGTCCAGTAACTGCATTAGACACCAAACCATATAGTGTTTTGGTTTGTGATGTGGTAGAGAGAATGATATGACTTTATGCAGTATCAGCACACTGCAGCATTAATATACATTACTTATTTTAAATGGTTTTTATGTCTTTAAACATTTCATTAAACATTGGCTTCTGTTCTTAGATAGAAACTTACTTTACACCAAAGTAGTCTATATCTGTAGCATATTAGAGGTGGAATGCTCCTTTATTCTATTTTTATTTCAATACATAGGGTGGACAAATACTTAGAAAGCAATTAGAAAAAGTTACCTCTTTTAATCTGAAAAGTATTTTTTTTTTGTAAACACTGTAATTCATCAGATATAAGGTGCCATTGATTATAAGAAGCACCATTCAGAAATAAAAAATGCTTCTAATATGACATGCCTGTGATTGTAAGACCCATCCCTAATTGCGAAATGTCAAAATGTGAAGTGTCTTAGAATCAAAGAAATTCAGTATTGATTATTGAACTTCATGTATGTATTTTAGATGGACACAAACTTTAATGAAAAAGAACATTTTAATATACTCAAAAATAATTTTGTTATACTTATGTGCCTTTATCATTAGCTTAGTGGGTGCTATATTAATAAAATATTTAAGGGCTTTTAACTTTCAAAGAAAGAAAACTAATATTTTTCTTTTTAAATATTTTACATAGTATAGAAGAGAACAGTATCTTTATGTTCGTTTTTAAGATAGACAAAATAACTAAATTATAGTATCATAAATTAATGTAATCATAAATACCGCAGTATGACAGTGAATTATAAATCTTTTCTTCAGTCGATGCTGTGGTTTTATATAAAACATCTTTTAAATTTAAAGTTGTAGGCAGTACAATTTTTATTTTACACCTCGGGGGGGTGGGGGGGAACAGGTTACCACAGTTTTTAATGGGAGATTTTTAAAAAGCCTTGACTGAGCAAAATTTTCAGAAACTAGAATGTAAAATTGATGGCCCAGATTGTTTCTTTTGGGGGGACATACTTTAAATAGGGGCATGCATATTGAAAGCAATCTGAAATACAGAATTTCTGTGGTTCTCAGCCAGGAATAATGGAATCACCTGTGAAGCTCTTTGAACATTTGGGAGTTCAGAGTTGAGGAGGTCACTACAGACTCACTAAATACAGATTCTCCTGGGGTGATGTATATTTACATATTTACTCCTAACTTCCTGTGTGTATATATAATTTTAAAGCCCTACATACCACCATTTTAGATATATTAAAATACGTAAATATTTAGTATACAATTGAGATTCTTAAAATATTTTAAAAAGTAAAATACTTTTTAAATATTTTAGTGATACACAGTTATTTTTAGTGTTTTGATAAAATAATTGTGGTAACTGGTGTTGCAGGATGAATAAAAAAATAGAGAATTCCATTATCACAGATGTTTTAAACTCAAGCATAAATCTAAAAAATGAATTATCTAGCAAGAAAGGGATGGAAGAAAGCATATCAGATGGTTTTGTAGGAAGTATTTTTGACTCAAGCGAAGCTTGGTATAGGATATCTTAGAAAAAAATGTACTCGATATCATGTAATTAAATGCTTTGATTATAGAAAGAGCCCCTTTGGTACAAAATTGCAAGCATTAACTGTATCAGGGACTAGAAGTAATGTTCCTAGTAGGACTACTTAGATGTGGGTTGCACAGGAAAAACTAATCCAGGTCAGTGGTTTATTTCGGCATGAGCTTTGCTCAAAAAGTTTTCTTCCACTGTACTTAATTCTCTTTTCCTTCAAGAGATTCTTTTTATCCTGTATGTACACTTAGAATTACTCCACCTTGTTCTAATCAAGATTTAGAACAAATATTCTAAACAATTCGTAGAATACATGCAGTATGTCAAGGGCTAGAATGGTGCTAATGGGCTAACTTCGTATCGTACGTACGAGGAATGTGGATGGTAAGGGTGACCTGCGGGGCCGGAAGCTGAGGGAGCGCCTGCGCACAGATGGTGGCGAGTGAGCTTTGAACTTGTGACTTCGCGCCCTGAATTTAATGAGAATTAGATGAGGTCAGTGAGTGTATTACGCAGATATGCAGCACTTGGTTGACCTGCGTTGTTTGTCCCCTCCCCCACCACCACTCCACCCGACCTTGGGCAGCTCCCACTGCTCTGTTTTATTTTTCTTTCTTTCTCAGACTCTACAATTCCTTCTCATTGTAGCACTCCGGCCTTCTTTTTGACACGTAATTTCATTCGGGGGCTGTCAGTTGGATTTGTCTGCATTGAAAGCATTTTGCTATCCCTTGGCTTAGTGGTTTCTAGGGTTATTTGCAGTATTTAAATAGGGTCAGTGAAATAAGTTTTCTGTAGAAAACCAGTTGAGGCAGCAAGGACCAGAGGGAAAGACTAATAATATTGAAATGCTTTTTAAGAGAGCACAGATTTTATCGCCTTTGGGTTTTCAAAACTGGCTTTAGCATTTGCTAGATGCCTTTAACAAGTTATTGCACCTCTAAGCCTCATTTTTTAATAGCTAATCTGCAAGATTACTTTATAATTATTGATGATATTAGCTAATATTTAATGGACACGTGCTATGTAACAAGAACTGGAATAATTTCAATACCTGTAGAATGTAATGACAATCCTGTGAGATAGTTCTTATTTAAATATGTTTTGCTTAAAAAAAAAAAAAAAAAAAAAAACCTAAGTCACAGATTTAAGTAGCTTCCCAGGGCCTCACAACTTACGAAGATTTGAGCAAAGATTGAAACCCAGGCCTATTAAATTCAAAAATTAGTCCGTACCACCTAATAAAGTGCCGGACATACATGGCAGAGGCTCACTAACTATTAATTCCTCTTCTTTTTAAAAAAGGCAGATAAATTTGTGCATAAAATATAAACGTGAACAGCCCAACGAAACTTATTCTAAAGTAAGGCTGCAGTTGAACACTAAACTGAGCTTGTGTTTTCGTTCTACCAGTGTGCATGGGGCTGTCTTCTTGTAGCTAGAAATCACTGCAGCTTCATTTTTTCAGATTCTGTGTTCAGGAATTTTTTTTTTTCTTAAGGTTATACCATGGCATAATATTGTTAACTTTCTGAATAACTCACTGTTTTGGAGGTAGGTTTCTGTTGCCTTGATTTTAAATAAGATTTCTTTTTTGAAAACACCTTTTCCCACAAAGTAAATAAAATTTCAAAACTTTTTTTTATCCTTTCAAGTGATACATAAAGGAGAGAGCCAGTGATCGCTTGCAGAATCATATTTTTAGGTTGTGAATTTGGCAGCTCTTTTCTAAAACTTGGCATTTATATACTGTATATCTAGCCAAAACTTAGTCCTTGATTTTCTTGTGTATTAAACTCCGGTATTAGGAATATTCTATGGCATGAATTAAGCGAGATCTGTGAAGTTACACGTAGGAAGCATTCAACATTAGTCTTTCCTCACCACTCGAATTCAGAGCATTTAGAGGCTAGCCTTTGTCTTTAGTGGCAGTGGATAATTTGTAGTTATTTTACTTTATTCGAAATATAACCGGATTCCAGGTTTTCTTCTTTTCTAAGTCTTCTATTTAGCTCACTAAATTTAGATTTATGTAAGGTTCATTCCTAGCACGTTGTGGTGCCGGCCTTGATCACCTTTCCCAGAGTCTTTGCGCAAAGGACTCTAAGCATCGTGGCCATGTCACTGCCGAACCCACACGTCAAGGGGACACGCTTGTCGTGTTTGTGAGTTATACGTCTGTTTCTACTAATCTTGCCGAAGGTAATTATTATTTTGCTTATGTTATGATTACATAAAATAAAATGTTTTTGCATTTGAATAATCTTTTTTTCAATAGCATGAGTCTCGTGGATATTACTGAACTCAGATCAGTTTACACACTAGCAAGAATATTAGTAAAATCAGAAGACTTGGGTTAAAGAAAATGACCTTTGAAAGTATAACAAGATGACTGTTATTTAAGAATTGATCTTTCGTGGTGATCGAAATCATTTTAACCTTTAAATAGGAGAGGGTAGCATGTACCATCACTGAATCTTATGTCACTGTGGTCATACCCAGGATAAGGATTTAGAGATGTCTAAGTAATAAAACCACGAAGGGGCAGCATTTTTTTAGGAGTTTTTTTCGTTTATTTGTTTTTAATTAAAATTTATTAATGTTTTAATTATAGCACTCCATTTTTGTCATATTACTTTCTGAATTATTAGCTAATTAGTCCGACCACAGGTTAGAAAGAATTCTCATTACGGAGAGAACGGGGTGGCGAGTTAGTATCTTTAACCTGTGTGCCGCAGACATTCTACATAATATATCTTTAAAAATACACTGGTAGGATTTGTTACAAATAAAGAAGCGAACTCAGTGAAGTCCATGGTCACACAGCTTTTGATTTGCATAAATGTTTGAACCCAGGTTTTGCTGACTTCAAAGCTACGTTATGTATTAAAAGATGCTCTTTTGGAAAGGTAGATTTTAATATATGGTTGGCGTAATTAGTTTCCTAGGGCTGCTGTAACCGCATAACCAAAAATTAGAACAACAGAAGCTTATTCTCCAACCGTTCCAGAGGCTAGAAGTCTGAAATCAAGGTGTTGGCGGGCCATGCTTCCTCTCAAAGCTCCAGAGGAGAACCCTTCCTTCCTTCTTCCAAGCGTCTGGCATTTCTCGGCCACTCCTTGGTGGTCCTAGCTTGTAGATGCATCGCTCCAGCCTCTCTGCCTGTCATTGCATGGCACCTCCCATTGTGTGTATTCACATCAGCTTCCCTCCATGTGTGTCTGTGTCTGAATTTTCCTGTTATAAGGACATCAATTCTATTGGATTAGGGCCTCGGGTCCACCCTACCTCCTGCATGATTTAACTTCACTAATGACGTCGTAATCCTATTCCCAAATAAGGCCAGATTCCAAGGTCCTGGGGGTTACAATGTCAACATATTTTTGGAGGACACAATTCATAACAGCCTATGACTGAATTCTATAACTATTTAAATAGGCCTTTTAAAACTTAGTGGGAAAGGTAGTACATTTTAGAGTGACGAAACGCACTTTTCAATTACTTTGATATTGTAGCAATCAAATTTAAATTCCTAATACAAGTATTGCAAACTGTTAAATACGATAGCACTGTCTAGCTTTTTAGATGAATTTATAATGCCCATATTTTTATATTTCTTTAGTAATACTTGATCTAAAGGAATTTGCAAAATTCAATATTAGTGTTCTATAGCAAAGAATCTATTTACTGTGAATTATCTTTGCATTAAAAAAATCAACACTAACTTTTTTTAAAGTGGAGGTTTTTTTAAACCTCATTAAATACAGTTAGCCTGAAAATCTGCAGTGTCTTAATTAATTTCATTTCTATTTGTCTTTTTAAAAGCAGTATTAGCAGTTTCCATTTTGTCTACTCATTAAACTTTCCTTTTGAGTAAGTGATCTGACTACCATTTTGCCATTTCAGTGGTTTATTAGAAGTAGGTTTTTTTATTTACCAAATAAATTACCGGGCTGTTCACAACTTGAATTTATGGAGTATTGTAACCTTAATACATTTCTCTATTTTTGCAAAGAATTAGCCAGTAAAATCTTTAACCGAGTAAAAAAGTTTCGTATGTGACCGTAATTCAAGTATGGATATATAGGTCTTTACTGGATAGGTATGTCAACAAGGGTTCCTAAAACATTTGTAGATACTTGAGTGGAGAATTCTCGTGATTTTTGTCTGAAGGGTACCAGAGCACTCAGAATGCTGCCTGCCAGTGCAGTGCTACTGCATAGGGGTCATTGTTATGGTCAGTAATGGCTAATGGAGACTTTTGAGATTTGCAAATCAGTGCTGTATATTAATTGAAAATTAAGGGACTATTTATCAAGTTTTGAATATTACAACCCAAAATGAGTTGGAGGGGAAAGAATGGAGTTGTGTGGCTGTTGGAGGCCTTCTGAAGCAGGGATCCCCAACCCTTGGGCTACAGACCGATACCCGGCTGTAGCCTGCTCAGAACTGGGCCGCACAGCAGGCAAGCAAAGCTCATCTGTATCAGCAGCCGCTCCCCAGCAGGAGCATCACCGCCTCAGCTCCGCCTCAGATCATCAGGCATTAGATTCCCATAGGAGCACCGGTCCCTGGTGCCAAACAGGTTGGGGGCCGCTGCAGTCTAAAGCTTTTCTACCTCCAAAGCCTCAACCCTTGAGTTATATTTGTGTTTCTGGTCCTCAGTACCAACCTTTTACCACAGCTGTCTGACTCATTAGGCTGGTGGCCGGCATCCTGCTGACCCGACCTTGCCTGGCATGGGGAGATGGCTGCGATCTAATTTCAGGAGGAATAATTAGAAAGCTTCCTGTTGTTAAATTGTCTACATATGTCCAGATAGTAACAATTTATTGGTTAAAAATAGTATTCCTGATTTTCTTATACATTGAAATAGGAACTCAGGTTTTAAGAGTACATTTTTTTTTACATGGTAATTGAAAAAGGCTGATTCATATGAAGTTGATAAAAGATTTATACTTTTCCCATGAATATATTTATGCTGGAAAAAAAGTTGTTAATCACCAAAATAAAGTACGTTCCTAAATGTGTCTGATTCAATCAATCCACTGTATAGGAGACCACATTTAGAAAAATGATTTAAAATTTTTTCTGTTAGACCTTCCTGTATCATAGAATTAACAAAGCACATTTAGAGTTACTTTATCCCAAAGTTAAGCCTCTGTCAAATGAAATGAGATCTCAGAAGAGAGATCTGTTTGTGGGAGAGACGTGAAGTTCCCTAACTACTGATGATTCTGAAATCTTCAGTCACTCGTAGTAGCCAGTTTAGGAAGATTTAGGGGAGAGATCTCGGTTCCACTGGAAGTTATAAAATGCCCCGATAACTATTCTAATCCATACTTTCAAATGTGAAGCAGTAATTTAATTTCTTATCAGGGCTTTAAAACAAATGAGATTCTTTGGGAGATAATTTAAAATTTAATTATTGACATAGCTAAATTTGGAAGGAGACGATCCCTTAAACTATGTTGCAGCTCAGATCTGTCTTTGCTACATTGGTTATTTTAAATTTATTTGTTGGACTAAAGCTATAGATATAGGATTTAAGTGGAGAGGTCTAAGCACCTGATATACCTGCCTCCAGATTCACCATTCAGTGCCTTTTCATTTAAGCTGTGTGTTTAATGTTTTCTTTATAACATGACCCTTACATTCTGGGCAAATAAAATCAGCACCCGACATTTTAATCAGTGGCAGACTAGGTTTGACTTCTAAAGTAAGATCAGTTTTCTGAGGGCTGAAAAGGTTCTCACCCCAGAAGCAACTCCACTTAACCGATAGTAGAAGGAGGCAATGTGGGAATGCTCATGGATGAAGGCTATAGGTTCACCTGGGAAACCGGAAATAAAGGTGCTTGCCTTTCCATCTCATGAGCCTCTGGTCGATGATTCTAGCTGTCCAAAAGTCAGGGAAGGGTAGGGCCTCGATTCCCGTCTAACCCAGTAAACATCAGGTGAGGATGATTTTAAGAGGCTACGGGACTAGTATAACCAGGGCTCGAAAATCTAGTCGTGAGATCTGGGTTCAGAGAACCGAATGAGGCCGACACTTCGTGGTTAGGCGTTAGGTCCTTTCGGGCGTCAGCGCTCCTCTCCTTCGCCCGGTGTAAGTGGTCGCGGGTCGAGCGGGAAAGGAGGAGCCCGGAGCGCTGCCTTTGGCTGGGCTTCTTGCCCCGTGCCTGCTCGGGCGCTGCCGCGGAGCACCTGCTCTGCCGGGCGTGGGTGCGCCAGGCTGGTGCTTCGTGGTAAATGTCTTTCTGTTGCTCAGTAGTAGTCTGACTTCATTTATGTCTCTCTCGGCTGTTTACATTGCTTTTACATTTCAAAATAGTTTCTAATCTAACAACTCAATTGGAAATATGCACATGTACATGTATGCACATACAAATACACGTGTATGTGTGTGTATATGTATCAGATACCTTCTCAAAGAACCTTCAGCAAGTCTTGTAGATTTTCTTTTGACGGTCCTTGAATATTCATTCTTTCAAGAATTAGACAAACCCAATTATCATTATTTTTTCTTTATTTGATTCTCATCCCCGCTTACCAAGCTTGTACTTCTTAAGGATTAGGTCTTTAAAGCCTGACATTTTCACATCAAGGCCAACTCAGTCTTCGTTAGAAAAATGATTCCTTTACACTCCAGTAACCAGAAATTAATATGAAATGTATACTCAGTACTAAATATTCTCAGAGAATGAGAGTGAACGAGAGAGCCGCCTATAATTTGTAAAGCAGTAATGTTTCTCATAGCTCTGATAGCTGGCTAAAAAAAAAAAAGTGTTAGCATTAAGTCATTTTGAGTCATTGCTTCATCTTACGATTTATTACTGCTGAACGGTTCTGTTTACAATTTCCGTCCAGTGCTCTTAATAGCATCAGTGTTATGTTTCGCTTCGTGGCTTTGCTTCAGCTTCTTCTACACCAGCTGGGTCCAGAGCTGCCAAAAGTTAATTGAGGCTGAACAAGACTTCAGGGAGGAGCCGGATAGACGGGAGGCGCAGCTGAGAGGGGCGTGGCCCGGGACAGGCACGCGCCTCCTGCCCATCCTGGACTTCTATTCAATGTTCAAATACGAAGAAACACGTCCATTTTTCCTTCTTTGTGACTTTTTTTAAAAAGCTATTTTATGAGCATACTCTTGGGCGTTCTAATTTGTGAACCACTAAAGTCATTTTTATCAAGCTGATAAATTCAAATGAAGTATTTCATTGAGCCATTGTGCGTAGGATTGATTGACTCATCGTGTCTTCGGAGCACATGTTTGAAATGCCAAGCAGTGGGCCTCTTGGGATGATGATTTAAAAAAAAAAAAAAAAAAACATAAAAAACCAAGACATCTATCTGGTTTTGGAATTTATCCCAAGACGGGGAATCTCTTGGTGCCCCTGCTTAGACAGCCTGATGTTCACCCTCTTAATACTACAACTTACCCTCGTAAATGAAGATAAATAGTGTTCTCGATGCCTTTGTGCCACCAAATTGCTCCCACAGCCCTCTGCTCTAAGCGTGATACAACCTGGACCTTCCCTCCATGACAACTGCTGAGACCCGAGCATCCCTGCTTCCGACTTTGCCGTATCCTCCTGATCGTACAGCTTTCACCTGCAGTTAAAGATCCTCGAAACCCTAGGAAAGGGACTGGGAAGACTCACACATTTCAGGGGCCTTTTCCCCCTATAACTTGCACAACAGAGAGAACCCTGAGCCAGGGGAAACTCAACACTGCAATATCCGTCAGTAGTGGAATTTGTTACCTTCTCTGGCTGCAGCACTCTGCTTTTCATCTTGAGTGAGGTTTTAAAATGTGAGAGATGTACCACTATCTCCTCCCTCCCCCTGGAGGTACGTACACTTGACGCTCACGGCTATGACAGACACCGTGATCGGTCCCTGACCCTCCCGCTGCTGGGCCCTGACTTTCCCACGCTTCCTCGGGCAGCCGCTGCTGGTCACAGGTGCTAGCGTTCGATCTGCAACCTCTTCATCCTGGTCCTCGAGCCTTTTACCATTTAAAACCGCACGCCTGCCTTCAACGGTTGTTCGGGTGTTATCCTCTTGGTTTCTATGTACGGGTTTTTTTAGTTCTGACAGGGATGCTGCGTGATGTTACTTTCCGCTGTTTATGCAGGATTTATCCATCTTCGCGCCCACGTCGGGCCTTGAGGTGCGGTCGCATCTCATGTAATTTAATCAACCAAATGCTTCGTTCCTGAAATTTCGTATTTCTTCAAAATGGCAATGTAGATAAAATTAGTTAATAGCTCTGAACCATATAGATGTCATAATGCCCTAGTTATATTTTGACCTTATTTTCAGCTCCTTATAGGGAAAGGCATTCTTAATGAAGACGTTAAATGCAATACTTACTTCTTTTGCCATTGGTTTTGGGTTGTCTTTAACCTTACCAATATAATTGTTTTAAATCATTCTTAGGAACATGTTAAGGCATGACCTTTGAACCCAGTTAATTTTTGTTTCAGATATTAACATAAAATTTTATTTTTTTTTTTAAATCTTAAGGACAGTTTTTTTTGGTGTGTTGAAGTACATTGGGATAGGAAATTTATAAGGAATTGAATCAAACTCAGAAAAAAGAATGGAATTAGGACTGATATACTTGTATTATTTCCCCCACCAAAATAAAACAAGAGGCCAGTACAAAGATTGTTTAAGAAAAGAGCAAGTATTTTTCAGCACCTGAATATACCAAGATTTCTTTTCTTTTTGAAATGATAAAGTGAAGCTCTGCATTAAACTTTCATGTTTTTGAAATCCGGGTATGTTAGAATAAGATATTTTAAAATTATGGGTGATCGCGGAGACCAATGCATGGCCTTACTGACTTTTTAATGCTGGCCGCCCTCAAAGATTGTATCCATTTTGTTCCCAGCAAGAAAAATAAAAACAGTCTCAGAAATGTGTCCACTTTGGAACTCAGCCGAACTTGGAACTTTGATTGATCTATCCAGTAAAATCTGACTTGCTTAGTGTTGCCTTTAGAGTCATTTTATTTAGTTACTTGCAGCAATAGAGCTGATTTTCTATCAGTGGCTTAAGATATGAGCCAGGTGTTGAAGTCCTTAGATTTGCTCACCATAATTGAATTATTTATGTCTAGACTACCCTTTGACTATACTTATATTCTCTTTCTGAATTCTTCATACCTCTTAACATGTTTCCAAACCGTGTGCAATTTTCATTACCGTTGGGAGGAATGGAGACATAACCTAACGACTTAAGAGATAATCCTGATCGCTGTGTGGACATATTTTCCCTCAGTAATTTTTTACTCACGTGGGTGTAAGCCTAAGTCCGGTTTTGGGTAACATACGTGAGCTTTTCCAAACATGCCTGTTTTATGAGATCGTATCAGAGGCCTCAAGTGCGCACGTGGGTCAAGTTGCAGTTAGAGAAACATTTGAATGATGTTGTTGTTCACGTTAGTCTTGAGAATTTCAGCTTAATTTTTGTCCTGTGATCAGTACATGTAGCAGATCTGAAAGTGAATCCAACTAGAGTTTTCTTTTTGGAAGAGAATTGATAAATATCCAAAGCACTTATCATTCAGATCGCCTTCAGGTGGTTGTCGAGCCTGTAGGTGTTGTGTTTAGCAAGCGAGACTAACCATAGTGTGATTATAAGCACATTGAGGCTTCTCTCTAGTGGGAAAAAAGTCCTGCTCTTGAACATTCACGTATTCTGCGGTTTATTATATAGTACAGGTGTGAATCTTTGCTTATTATGTCTGGGGTTATTGTCTTAGCATATCTTAGTTTTTGAGATTTGTGCTGAGATGCATTTGGTCTCTTGAGGAGGAAGATACTGCAAATCCAGTTCTGTTAGCTGAACATGAAGGTAATTAATTCAGTAAATTTATGAAGCCAGGAAAAAAGAAGAGAGAAAAATTTCTGGAGCAGAGCTTCATGTTTTTGTAATAGGTGTTTTTAGGAGATTTTTAGGCGAGGTAAATGTCTTTGCAGATCACCTTCCATGGTGGCCATGTTGACAAACACCAGGGCCGTCGTACACCAGGTCCCTTTTCGCTTGCACGAGGGCCACTGCCTACCCTGTGCTGTGAGCAAGGACACAGGGGGCATTTTTAGGAGGTTGTGAGATTCTTAAAACATACACGGGATTTTCATCTGTAAAGATCGTATTTAGAAGATAAAGTGTAAGCGAGATAGCTAATTACAATGTCTTCTGACTAGTCACTTCTGACAGTGTGTAATGATTACGCTTTTGGGACCCAGATATAAATATTAATTTTTTCACTACATTGAGCACATATATTAATGTGCACTGATAACCCAGAAGCGTACGAAAATGAGTATGACAGTTTTTCAAAGGTGATGCCTCGTTTAAAATACCAGATTCTTTCACTTTTGTGTCTTGAAAATCAAGTGTTGGTTGAAATGGGTAGGATTTGAGGCAGATATAGTACAGAAACCTTCCTGTTGAAGACTTTACAAAATTATGATTAAATTGTATATTCAGAAAACATCTGTTTTCACCCCTAAGTTTCTGTTCCGGCAAACAAGAAGATGGTTATCATAAGAGTGAGGACACTTGTCGAGATGATTCCGTTCTTAGGAAGGTTTTGACACAGATCTCAGGTGCGTTCTTCAGGCTCCAGGACCCTCCCGTGAGCCCTGAGGCTGCCCCTTCGGCCTCGGAGGATGCGAACGCTCCGGTTCCCAGGCGGCCCTGCCGTTCCCCGTCCTGCGCCTCTCGCGCGCACCGCAAACATGCCCGCCTCTCCCCTCTCAGCAGACGCCTTCCCCCGGCCCAGAGTGCTTGTTTCCGCAGCCCCCCCAGACTCACTTCACGTTATCTGTCCTCTCTCAGGCCGGTCTTCCTTAGCCAGGAAGATTGTGCCACCCCCCGCCCCGCCCCCCTTTCCCCCAGGGGACATTGGCAACATTCGGAGGCATTTTGGGTTCTTACGGCTGCACTGGCTTGGGAATGCAACTGGCATCCAGTATTAGGCGCAGGGAGGCCGCTAAGCGGAGGGCGCCCGCCACCCCCACCCACCCGCACCCCGCCATGACCAAGAACTCTCCCCGAATGGCAGCAATGGCAGCAGACGACGTGCCGGGCTCTGGAAGAAGCGCCAGCCAGTCCTCCTCTCTTTCCTGTGTTCTGAACCTTTCTCTCTTTGCTGACCCCACATTTTCCTATTAACTTCCTTAAGTCTTCCACACTTACAAAAAAAAACCAGAACTTGCCCTCGACCCTTTGTCCTTTTCTTAGTCATCGGTGTCTCTCTTCCTTCGTAGCAGGGTCTTTGGGAAGCGTTTTCATTTGTCTCAGTTTCTCTCTCGTCTCCCTCAGTGCAGTCTCCGCACCAACCCACTGACACTGCCCTTTGTAAAGGTCCCAGTGACACACACGCTGGACTCTGCGGTCTAGCCGCTCCCCTGTCCCGGGCTCCTGCCCGCCCTCTGCCGCAGGCAGCACGGTCCCCGCGGCGCCTGCAGCCTCCTTTCCCGCCTGTCTTGCTGTTCGTTGGTTCTGCCCCCGGTGGGACTGTCCTCTGTCCGCGGTGCAGACTCCATCCGTCTTCAAGGCTCCATGCACACGCGGCGTCCCAGCCTTGCCCACGCTCCCCGGAAGCCACCAACACCCCCCCCCCCCCCACACACACACCCCACACACCATGATTGCAGTACTCTGCGGTTATAGTGCGATCGCTCGTTGACAGGCTGAGACCAGATCTTAACGTACGTTCCTAGTGCGAAGTGCCCGACTCATAATACAGGTGGCAAAAATTGTGGAAAGAATAAATGAACATTAAAAGCGATTAGAGGAGTTGAAAGAAATCATTGAGATCTGGAAAAATTCCTACTTAGCTGCATAAAGCCTTAGACCGGCAACGTCGGCATCACACGTGGAAGCGTTTAGAAACTCAGTGTCTTCGTTTCCAACAAGGAGCAATGAGGATCTGCATTTTAAGAAGGTCCTCGGGTCCTTCGCAGGAACGATAATGTTTAGGGAACGGTGCTCGCTCATTACTCTTTTCCCCAACAAGTGTGGGTTGGCACATGTTCGAATAATATGTTCATATAACATTTTTGATGTCTGTAGAAATTAGAGCAGGTGCTCTGATAAGTAGGCTCAAGGGCAAGAAGGAAAAGCGAAACGGAAATTTCAAGGCGAGGGTAAATGGAATAACGCGTCGCTTGCTCTTTAAAACTGCGTTTCGTGTGACGCGGCTGTTAGCAGGAGCCCTGGCCATTACTTGTTTCCCACAGGACGGGAGGTCATTTTTTTAACTAGAAGCACTTCTCAGTGTCCTTACGAGTGTCATGGTACCGCTTCTGGAAATGTTTGGTACAAGGTCCTCGAGTGCATCTCTCATGTGAATACTCTTACTTTGTAGATTGAATTTCATTTGGTCTCGGGACGGGGGGCTGTGGATTTGGATTGAGAGAATAAATTGCTAGACTTCTCGTGGCCCTTTCTGATTTGGGGAGGGGGGTGCATCCCAAAGTTTATCTTGGCCTCACTTTGCCAGCGGATATTGGCACCGTGCCTACGTAGGAGTGAATATAATTTAATAAAGTATGAAAGATTAAAAAAAAAGTCATTGGTAGATGAAAAGGTTGGAAACTATCAAGGCTTTATTGTTTTAAAATTACAGTAAACTGTGACTCAGCTGTGCTTTTAAGATAAAGGTGAATGCTGTTATAGGGCATAACTTGTGTAATAAATGTAGAGTTTCAATTGTATTAAAATTTCTATAGAAATTTCCAAAAGTATGTGAAATCCAATTTTTTTTGATGAACGCGTCTAAAAAAAAAATGACAGTTCATAGTTAAATGTTTTGATCCAACATTTAAGTTACGGGTTTTGGGGCAGATTTCTTTGAAACAGTTTACAGAATTTTATTTTAAATGCTAAAATTTAAACCTGATTATAAAACAAATATAAACGCTCGAGGGGTGAGAACTGGAGAAAGCATGTTACCGCGTGGCTTTATCTTGGGAATGGAGAAACAGATTCATAGTTAATCCAGCAAATACTTATTGAAGAATATATACATGTTTCGGGTACTGTGATAGATAGAAGTTGGCGGTAGTAGGTGATTGAGAGAGTAAGAGACGGACAGAACAGTCTCTGCCTTGGAGGAGTTTGCCCTTCGGGTGGGAGACGGCCAGCAAACTGCATTTCAATGTAATGTGCGACTTGCTCTAACTAAGGCTGTACAGGTTGCCGATAGAACATAGGACACTAGTTGCTAGAGCTTAGTTAGATGCCGCATTTTTATTGCAGCAGATTAACTCCCCAAACCTCAATATCTTCTATCTATAAAATGAAGATAATATATCTATCCGAAAGGCTTGTTTCGAGGAATAAATGAAAACACACGTATAGTGCTTAGTATAAAACCTAAAAGCGGCTGTTCGGTAAATGTTAGCTTACCACTACTACTGGGTGGCAGTTACTGTGTAGTTCTAGAGAATCTTTCCTCCTGGCTTTGTGGTTTCTGCCTCCTTTCTTGCCTGTGTGTGTGTGTGTGTGTGTGTGTGTGTGTCTTCATAGCCCTGTGCGTGATTTGAAGGAAGCATCTCTAAAATCGTGGAGGTCAAATTTAGATTTCTTTCAGAGTTCATTTTCCCTTATCGTTCCTTCTCCTCCCTCATTACGATTAATTCCAGTGTCTTCCAGGTTCACTTTTTAAAGATTCCAGAACATTCATTTATGGTGTTGTATACTGCAACTGCCATTTATAGCTGTGTTATTACTTATGGCAGACACACAAAAGTGCTGAGAGATAATGTTGAATAAACCAGCCAAAATAACAGAAAGACCAAAAAGGTTCTCTACTGACTGCTGTTGGCAAATTGACAGTGAGTGAACGCATGCAGTTACATAAACATTCTAGGTCAGTTTGCCAAGATCTCACCTGTAATTCATTTCATGTCCTCATGCATGCCTGTTAGAGACCTTTTTAAAAATCCTATAGCCCTAAAAACGATGTTCTTTATTTTTGATTTGTTGCAATAAAAACATTTTATATTTACAGATACGTAAGTAAATATTGAATTTATTTTCATAATACAAAATATTACCTTGTGGCCCTGTTCTATTCACTATATACTGTAAGGTATGAAGCCATGTTCTCTATGATATATAGAGATATCCATTATAGTCAGTAATTGTAATTATAGTAATTATTCTGAAAAATTGAGAATCCGATTGAAGAAGTGAATAATCCTTTAATGTTTTTAAAATCAACTTGAATTTAGAGTTTGAAAGCACCATAGAGATCCTTGGCTGTATATTGACACAAGACACAAGTTAGAGAGATTGTGACTTTACCTATGGTGACAGACAGACTTATTTAATAACATTCTTTACTTCATATAATGTTTGTATATAATTCACTTGGTAGTCATACTTCATACATCTCCACAGAAATGCAGTGAACGAATTTGAGTTCAAAGAGACTCAAAAAGGATACCTTACTTCATCTCTCAATCTTAAGTTTTTTTTTTTTAATGGTTAATTATTGTATCTAGCTCAAGTGTTTGCTTTGCGGTATTAAAAAGTAATGCATAGTACTAATTCACGCTACGTATGGTTGAACCTGGAGAATATTATGTCAAGGAAAGGGAGGCAGACACGTTGTCTGGTTTGTTTATCCAAAATGTCCAGAACAGGCAGTGGCAGCCAGGGTCCGAGGGGCCTGGAGGCTGACCGCTAACGCATACCGTTTCTTTTCGGGGTAATGACTGAAATTAGTGGTGATGATGGCACAACTTTGTGAATATGCCTAAAACCACTAAACTTAAAAAAGGGTGAATTTTATGGCATGTGAATTATACCTCAACGAGAAAACAAAAATCAGTAATGTATGTAAAGCACTTAGGAGGTTTCTGAAATATAATAAGCTCCCCATAAAGAGTAGCTCCTACTATTATTAAGGACCATTTGTGAATATGGGAAAATAATGTAGAAATGTAGGATGTGTAATACTTACTATTTTATTCCACGACCTGAAATACAATTTAACCACTCATAGCATATTTTAATTATTTTTGTCAGCAGTAGCAGCGTTTATAATGTGAAAAAGATATTCCCTAACACTAGTTCTCAAATTCAGATGTTAACTGTGGGATTTTTTTTTTTCCTGGAAAGAATCCCATGTTAGTATTATATCATTTCAACAGTTTTCTTATAAAAGTAAATGCCATTAAAATGGTAAATTTTATGTTATGTATAGTTGACCACGATTTAAAATATAATAAATAGCAAGTCTAGTGAGAGTTGTTCGTCTTGTCTTAACTTGCCGTGTTTATAGCCATGTCTTTTTAAAATTAATTCAGGAAAAGATAATTGTGGAAATCTTTTGAGATGGTAGATTATGTGTATCTTCAGTTTAGAGCTTTTAAAATTATTAACAGCTAACATTTTCTGTTTATATATACCAGGTACTGAATAGGGCACACAGGAAATAAATGTCATACTTTAAATCTTTCTCAAAATGTTACTATGATAAAATAAAAGATCCGGTGCTTTTGGCCCAGGGGAGGGAGTGAGATCTTAGCTTCTCAGCTCAGCTGTAATATCATTGTCACTTATCAAGTAGAAAACTCTCTGACTTCAGAATCTGTAAAAAGAGGTTGTGTAGAGCTTCATGTAATGCTGGTAGCAGAAAAAAAAAAATCGGTAACCGTTGTTTTAAGGACTCACAGGAGAGATAGTTGAGAACAAACACAACTTACCCAGCATAACCCCAGTGGCAAGGAACAGTGCTTGCTGTGTACTGGTTACTCGGATATTTTAAAGTAATTTATAGGTATTCACTGGGATGCAGTTTGATGATATATAAATACACAAACTGTGGTAGCTATTGTCAGGCTGATCTAATATGTCTAGCATTTTGTTTGGGAGTCTGAGTTGGGATGAAGTATCAAGAAATCCCCTAATGTTATTGCCTTCGAGGAACTTGGAAGGTTATGCCAGGGGAAGAGGGCAAGAAATACTGAAGGGCGGTGTGCCAAGTCGCACGGTCGGAGGTAGTCCGGTGCTTCAGCATTTGGTGCGGATGTGACATGTTGCAGGTAATCCCAAAGGACGGGCAGCGATGGCAGTGACAGCCGGGCCAGGCCTTGAAGGCTGCGCCTAAGGCGGGGGAAGGGCGAAAGGCGTTCCAGGCAGGAAACCGACCCCGCCGAAGCAAAGGCATAAGCGTGTCCGCCTGTCGACCCTTCAGAGGTGGACGAGACACCTGTCCGGCCGGAGCTGGGGCAAGGTTACGAGTAAGGTGACACGAGCTTAGATCGGTTGGGACCGGGCGGCACAGACTTCGGTGTCAGGAGCTGGGCGGTCTTTCATCAGGGAGCCTCTTCGTGTGGGTTTCGAACTGAAGAATGATCGAACGACTTGATGGTTAAGGAGAGGTGAACTTGGTCGTTTTATGCAGGCTAGAATGGGGGTGCAGAGAGTAACGGGTTTGCTCTATAACGCCCTTTTGGGGGTAGTGTGTACTTTTATGTGGCACAACCCCTTTCCTTGTCAAAAATTCATTAGCAGTGAATGACGAAGTGACAGAGAATCCACATTTTTGACAGGACACACTGTCCAGCAGAATCACGCCATAGAAGGGACAATCTGTTAGGGCCATCTCGCCTTCTAAAACGGTGTTTCTCAAAGTGTGGACCATGTGTAGCCTGAATTAGAATACCCAAAGGATTTGCTTAAAATGCAGCCTGAGCCGCTCCCAGCACCTAGAGGAGCTAAAAGCTGGGGGAGAAGGTGGGTAAACTGGCATCTGTAACCAGCAAATTCAAGTCCTTCATAGGCATACTAAAGTTTGAGAACCACTGATTAAAGAATTATAATTTTCTGTGGAGTTGTTCTAGCAAGTAGTCTTAGATTTCATTTCCAGTATACTAGGTTATTTCTTGGTGATTTACCAGTAGACCATCTTATATGTAGCATTTTATTCTCAGGTAGGAGCCAAAAGAACATTCGATTACCTCGTGATATTTGTCCACTTTCACGCTTTTTCTTACAGTTCAATCAGTTTCTTGTGGCATGGTAAAGCAAGCAGTTCCTTCTTCGAAGGGTTGGATACTATCAGCAGAAATAGCCCATCCTGTGGTGTTTGTGTTTAATCTGTCAAATCTCAAATTTAACTCAAATTCCTTTTCTGTAATAATATCACTGTTACTGATGTCTGGAGTTGATTGATTCCTATTCTACCTGTTGGAGGGCTTATTTCAAATCCCTTGTAATTATGAGGCTCTTTCTTAAAGTGTGCTATAACCTGTATTTTAAAATATGAGTCACTTCAGACAGAAATCTATGGGCAGCGAACACATAATGCAATATATCTTTTTATATGCCTTACTGTTGAATTTGTTCACCTGAAACTGGATTTTATTAACCAATATCACCATAATAAAAAATAATAAATTAATTTAAAAATAATAAATATAAAGCTTAAAAAAATGTAAGTAACTTAACTAGCCAGTCTTTAAAAAAAAAAAAAAAAGTTGAAACAGGGAGCCCAGAACACTGTCTGTTGTGGGAAGGGCGAGAGGAATTCGCTAATTTGCTTCTTGCTGGTAAAAACGCAAACACTTGATCTTATAGCTCCTTTTTTTTATTGCACATGGTTCCCCTTTAGCCTTATTGATCTTTGGTTAATGTTATCATTTCATTGCTTACTTGACTGAGACTTAGGTGAAGTTAGAAATGTTACTCAGAATTATTTATTCCCCCCTGATTGTAGCATATATATAGCTTGCTACTTTTAATTCTGGTTTCCTGGTTAACAGGAAGTGAAGTTAGGAATGTTACTCAGAAATATTTATTCCCCCCTGATTGTAGCATATATATAGCTTGCTACTTTTAATTCTGGTTTCCTGGTTAACACTGAAACCACAATATTTCTAATGTATCTATACTGATAAGCAACTTGAACTAGAACCTCTTGTTTGTTGTGGGAGAGGATCAGCAGTAGGAAGGAAGCAGTTTATCCATATTTCAATTAACCTGTAAAACCCGAGAGCTGTATTTGTTTAAGAAGATGCATATGAGCAGCAGTAATGCACTTTGTTACCCACCTAAGATGCAAATGTGCATTCTGTCTTCTTTCCCATGAAAAAGCCTTTTAACACGGCAAATTTTTTTTCCTGACTACCCATTTTTTGCTACCATCTGCTGGGTTAATTTTTTGTATTTTTCGATTACAGTTGGGATACGATATTATATTAGTTTCAAGTGTACAACATCGTGATTAGACACTACGTAATTCACAAAATGATCGCCCTGATAAATCTAGTACCCATCTGACACCATACATAGTTATTACACTATTATTGACTATGTTCCTTATGTCGTATTTTACATCCCATGACTATTTTGGAACCGCCAATTTCTACTTCTTAATCCCCTTTTCACCGAACCCTCAACCCCCTCCCACTCAGCAACCATCAGAATGTTCTCTAGATCTATGAGGTTGTTTCTGTTTTGTTTGTTTATTTCCCTCTTTAGATTCTACTTGTCAGTGAAATAATATGTTTGTCTTTCTCTATTTGACTTACTTCGCTCGGCACAGTACCCTCTAGGTCCATCCGTGTTGCTGCAGATGTCAAGATTCATTCTTTTTTTTTTTAAGGGGTGAATAATATTTCATCGCGTATCTGTGCCACCTCTTTATCCGTGCATCCGTTGATAGACACCCAGGTAGCCTGCATATCTTGACTATTGTAAATACTGCTGCGGTGAACATATGGATGCACGTGTCCCTTTGAAGTAGTGTTTTGAGTTTCTTCAGGTAAATACCCAGAAGTAGGATGACTGGTTCCTTCTTTGTCTCTTGTTATAGCCTTAGTTTTAAAGTTTATTTTGTCTAGGACAAGTATTGCTACCCTAGCTTTTTTTGGTTTGTTTCCATTTTCATGAAACATGTTTTTTCACCCCTTCACTTTCAGTTTGTGTGTCTTTCAATCTAAAGTCAGACTCTTGCAGGCAGCATATGTAAGGGTCTTGTTTTCTTACCCATTTATCCACCCTATCTTTTGATTGGAGCATCTAACCCATTTACGTTAAAAGTAATTATTGATAGATATGCAATTATTGTCATTTTATTATTTATATTTTGATTTTTTTTCTTTCTTTAAGAACTCCCTCCGACATTTCTTGCAATACTGGTTTGGTGGTGATGAACTCCTTTAGTTTTTTCTTGTCTGGGAAGCTCTATCTGTTCTTCAATTTTAAATGATAGCTTGATTGGGCAGGGTCATCTTGGTTGTAGGTCCTTGCTTTTAATCACTTTGAATATTTTGTGCCAATCTCTTCTGGCCTGCAAAGTTTCTGTTTTGAAATCAGCCGACAGTCTTATGGAAGCCCCCTTGTAGGTAACTAACTGCCTTTGTCTTGTTGCTTCTAGGATTCTCTCTTTGTTTTTAACCTTTGACATTTTAATTATGATGTGTCTTGGTGTGAGACTCTTCGGGACTCTGCGCTTCCTGAGCTTGTATGTCTGTTTCACTCACCAGGTTAGGGAAATGTGCTGTCATTATTTCTTGAAATAGGTTTTCAACACCTCGCTCTCTCTTGCCTTCTGGTTTCCCTGTGATGTCAATATTGGTCTGCTTGATGTCGCCCCAGAGACCCCTTGCACTGTCCTCATTTTTTTGGATCTTTTTTCTTGTTGCTGTTCTGATTGGATGTTTTCTACTTGTATATCTTCTAATTGCTGATTTGATCCCTGCTTCATCTACTCTACGCTTAAGTCCTCCTAAGGTCGTCTTCATTTCCGATACCACATTCTTCATTTCTGACTGGTTCTTTTTTATGTTTTCTATCTCCACTTTTATGTTTTCTATTTCTTCGTTAAAGTTCTCACTGAGTTCCTCTACTCTTCTCCTAAGTTCACTGAGCATCCTTATAACCAGTGTTTTGAACTCTGCATCTGGTAGATTGCTTCTCTCCATTTTGTTGAGTTCTTTTTCTGGAGCTTTGTTCTGTTCTTTCAATGGGGATGTCTTTCTTTGTCCTCCCATTTTGGCTGCCTACTTGTGTTTGTTTCTATATATTAGGTAGGGCTGCCATGTCTCCTGGTCTCAGCAGAGTGGACTTATGTAGCGGGCGTGCTGTGGAGCCCAGTGGCACAGTCTTCCTTGGTCGCCTAAGCCGGGTGCCTCAGGTGTATCCCTTGTGTGGGTTGCATGTGCCCTCCTGTTGTAGCTGAGCCTTGGTTGCTGTTTGCTCATCGGTGGGAGGGATAGACTCTCAGGCTGATAGATTGTGATGACCGGGCATGACCAGTGGAGGAGCTGCCGTGTAGGAGCTGACCCTGCAGAGCAGAATTTACTTTACTAGGATTCTGGTGCTTGCCCAGTCTGCCTCTTAGGTGTGTCGCCCTCAGATATGACCCTTGGTGGTGCTCTAGCTCAGACCAATGCAGGTTGGGGCTTCCTGGGAGTGGCCATACCACAGACCAAGTTTAGCTGCAGCCTGTGCCCTGCCTGGGGCCACCTGGCGTGAGCTACCAAGCAATCTGTAGGTGACCACCACCCACGCTGGGCTTGAATGTGCCTTGAGAAGCCAACCTACAAGTTGAGCCAACTGCTTCTAGAGTCGGGCTTTGGGCTGCTCAGGAAGAGGTACGGGGCATGCCGAGGCCAAAATACTGCTTGTTGAGGTTTTGTGAACCTTTGTGAGATTTTATAAAAGACCACAGCATGAGCCAGGACAAGCCGTTTGTATGGAAAATCCACTGGAAGCAGCCTGGGTGGGCCCGCACTTTGGGAGGGGTGGGGTCTCAGGAAATCACCAGGGCGGGCGGCCTGTGTTAGCTACACTGATGGAGACTCAGACATGGTGGCCGCCCGGGTCCGCACGCCAGGCGGGGAGGGCTCAGCAAAAGAAGAGCAGCCTTTGCCAGCACTTCTGTCTGGGAGAAATCCATCCCTCCAGCCCTCACCCTGAAGCCAGACGGCTTAGTTCCTCCCTGTGTGTCCCTGGTGCCTCTCGAGCTGCGGCCCCAGCTCTGGGATTTTGAAATTTCAGTTAGCAGTCAAAAAAAAAAAAAAAAAACACGACGCCACATTACTACGAAGTAAAAAGAAGTCATTAGCCATCGCAAACTTTAGTATTCTGTTTTCTAGTTATCGGTTTTCCAAAGATCATTTGATTTTCAAACCTACTCTAAGGTTGTGTCGTGCTATTAAGTTATTGAAATAGAATATCATGAGTTTCTGCTGTGACACTTGGAAACTGAGATGTCTTTGTAAACATTTTGAGCTCTTTTAAAGTGTAAATCCTCTTGTCTCCAGGATTGTCAATTCATTTTACTGTTCCTTATGTGGTGCTAATTGCATCTCCTTTGGAGCACATTGCAACTTTTAATGCAAAGTTTTTTTAAAAAAAAATTAATTATAAAGGACTTTGTTTGGAGAGTTATTAGCATGTGTCTCATTTTGTAAGCTCTGACAGAATTTTGCCAATGCCAAGTGATTTAACCTGGTGCAGAATTTTGACTTTAAATACTCAGGTGGGGCAAATTGTTTACTAATCATTGGTTGAAGATGAGGACCGTTACTGTTTTAAGTTCCCAACATGATAAATCTTTGAAAGTGGAAATGAACTGACTCCGTAATAATGACAGCCACAGAACCATCTGTATTGTAAAAGCATTCTAAGTGCCTGTAAAGTTGATGATGTTTTTAAGGTCAGTCAGAATTCTGGGAAAGGTTTGTTAGTTTTTTGCTTTCTTTGCCTGCATTCATTTTCATGTAACTTGTAAGGCGTGCCCGTGGGCATAGACACGCAGATACTAAAGGAGTGTGATCTGTAAAACGCATTGTCGGCCTAAGGTGATATTGCAAAGTCAGTGGAGTTCGCCTTTTCCTAGCTTTCTTTTCTGCCTTCCTCTCTCCAGTTTTAAAGTAATCTAACCCCTGGCACCTTTCAGGAATTGAAAAAAAAAGTTGTCCCCCACCCAGGCACTATGACCGTCACACACACATTTTACACGGAGCAAAATCTAACGGTAGCTGAAACGAGTGACTGATGAGTGACCACGAGGCCAAACTGAATTTGTGGCTCTCCACCCCGGGCCCGCTCTCACGCACTGTGGGTGAGCATTACGTCGTTTTTAGCCACAACTCTGCCGTCGTCGTATTCTTCCTCCTGATTGCTTTGTTCCAGTGAATCTCCACCTGGACTTGTTCTTAGGTCAAAAATTCGTATTGCGGAATTTCGTACTAAATCACATAGTTGCTTTTGCCATTCTTCCCCTCCCCCCGCCCCCCCCCAAAACTTTCAAAAAATAAAAGAGAAAAGGCTGTATCTATCATCTATAGCATCGGGGAGCCTTAAAATTTGATCTCAGTTAGAAAGCAGTGTTTTGTGTTCCTGAATTGCGGTTGTTTTTCAAAACTGTTTTTACTGCTTTCTTAGCCCCCATAGAGAATTCTGTCCTGAGCACAGTGTCATGCGCGAACGTTGGGGACTTTTACGCATCGTTTAACCTGTCTTGTCTTGTTTGTGCTTTTGAGTTGAGTGCAACAGAAGTTTGCACAGATGAAGGACACCGTGGTGTTGTTCAGGCTCATTCTTGGCGTGTTGACGTTGGGAGCAAAGCATTGACTAAAGCAAACTAACAGAATTTGTGAGGATAACCGGAAGTCGAAAATATTTTATGAAACATTATAACAGTCCCACACCGAGCACCTCTCGTGTAAAGTTTGTTTCTTTTTAGGAATAGTGGCACTTTATTATCCAATTCGCTCATTGCTTATTTTTTTCAAATTGACATCAGTTTATTTTGACAAATTTAGCAAAATATTCATTTGACCAAAAAAAGTTTGGTGCTCTATCCTGTTTATTTTTTCGCTGTCGTTGTTGATGTGAAAATGTCACGCTGACCGACCTCATAACGCCCATAACTTCCCATAGAAAGATTGTTTGTTTTTTGTCACTCGAAATGGTATTTACCTCATGATTATTTTTTCTGTGTTATTCTTAAAATAATACATGTTCATCATGAAAAATTCAAGGACCAAAGGGTATGGAGTAAAAAATGCAAAATTCGCCAGCCAGCCAGTTCTTCCGCAGAGGCCACCACTGCCACCCGCCCGTCTGGTCCGCACGCACATCCAGCGCGCATAAGCAGATCCTTCTTCACAGTGCGCACGTGACGTTCCACGGTTTAGTTGACCAGCCTGCTACTGAGGAGCAGTCGGTTGCTTCCTGTTTTCCTCTCTTATTCATACCCAGTCTTGGCAGAGTTCCAAATGATGTGACTGCTTTTTAGGGACCTGTTATTTCATAGTACTGTCAAGGCTTCAGTCTTTACTCAGCATTTCTTGACTTGATGTTTATAATCTTAAAAGCCGTTAATTCTTTCAGGGAGTTAGGAGTTAACTTTCGGAAATCGCTTTTGTAGTATCTCTTATCCTGAACTAAATAAAGCATCACCCTGGAGGCTGAGAGGGGAGGGGTGTGAAGCACCCAGGGGAGACCGCGATGACCTCACAGCGGGTTTTCACTCTGCATTTAGTTTTTCCTCCCTGAACGCTGTGTGTCCATTCAGTGTGTGATTTCAGTGCATGTTCGATTGGTTGAATAGGAGAGTTATATGGTGGTAAGTGCTTTAAACAACGGCTAATATGGGTGGGCCTGGAGCCAGAAGCATAGTTTTTCCCATCCCTGCTCCCCTCCGCCCCCCCCCCCCCAAAAAAAGAGGATACAGAAGATAGTCACAAGTCTGCAAAAGCAGAGCCCTTCAAGTGGCTGCAGATATTATTGTGTAGGGTGCAGGGGCAGGGAATTGTACAAAAATCCGAGATAGCTTTTCAGTGAAAGCTCTGTGTTTTGAGGGTAAGTTGTTTAAAACATGGCCTTATAATTATTTGTACAGCAATCGTGTTTTCCCTCTGCCTGCTAATTCCTCAGGAGCAAAGATAGTGCCTTATTCACTCTTTTATTCCTGATCGTACTTTACATACCATACAATAGATATTGACCGATAAATTAATAAATGGAAATAATGAAGAAGAAACATGTTGCCGAAGTATTTAAATCCTAGTTATCAAAGTTGAATAGAAATATCCTCATTTTTCCTCCTAATTCATTACTCTCATTTAAGCAATAAATAACATTTCTTGTAAAAGAACTCTACATTTAATCTGCATATGTATTCTAAGCACAAACTAATTGCAACTATATTTTGTTTCGTTAAAAAGAAAGATGAGCAAAATTTAGAGAAGCTGTATTTCCCCACAGTTGGAAAGAAATTTTGTTTTGAGCATTCATCACTGAAAAGTATCATTTTGAATTCTTTTCTACTTTATTTACTGCAATGGAAAGTTATGAAAATTAAGTATCAAGGAAATTAAGTTTCAAGGAAATTATTTCAGCCTACAAGATTTAAAAATATTCCTGTTGGCTTTTTAAAACTCATCTTTTGAATTCATGTGAAGTATTTCAATCATAATTGCATGTGCATGACTTATATTAATGGAATAATGAGTGAAGTCAAATATTGACATTTCTTCACATGTAGGTAAAATTTGCCCCTGGGAAGTTTTTATAAACTTAGTAAACTTATCGGCAACTGATTTTATTTCTGATAACCTTTGAGATTAAAAAAAAAAAAAGCTTTTTAAGTATTTTGAAAACAAGAAAGCATTTATGAGAAAGTAGACCACTTAATAGTTGACAATTGAAAGTTTCAGAGCATTTGAGAATTTTAAATATGTAATTCTTGTTCTGTAATTAGTGCCTTTGGTAAATTTTGGGGTATATTCAGTGTATTTCAAAAAGAAATTTTTTAAAATAGCTTTCATGCCATGACACCTACTCTTTTCTTGCTGTTACCAGTTGGGTTAGTTTTTAAAGTTTAGTTCTTTCCATTCTGCAATATTATATATCTGGTCTATTTTAATTTGAATCTCTAATAGTGGTAGAGTAGGAATTTTTTTTAATTAAAAATTTTAAAGACTCCATAAGAGAAAATAAATATTCTTAGTTGAGCCTCTGAAAATTCACTTGTGGAGAAGATTGCATTTGGGGATTCTACATTTACACCAGAAGAGGGCGCTGTGCGCCTATGAAAGGACACCCCATGCGGCCTTCTGTGAGGAGCTGGTTATCCTGTAACTAGCATTCCTCACTGGGATTTGTAGGAATTTAACCACATTCCTCCCTGTACCCTAAAAAAGGCACTTGGCCTAAGAGGCAGTAATTGGTTATAACGCATAATAGGAGGACAGCCTGCTGATACTTTGTGGCGTCATTGCACAAAAGATACTCAGCTTTGTAGAGTGTATTTAGGGGCATCAGTCAAAGCAGCAGGAATTATGATTTGACAAGAAAACCATAGAATCTCAGAGTCTGAAGGAACTTTAACATTCATTAGATTCAGTCTCTATTTTAACATTTAATTTGCTAATCCAAAGTAGTCTCAAATGAATTCTTTTCAAAACAGTCATCTGCTAATTAATAGGTTAGAATTTTACTTACGAAAACTGCTTTTTACACCATCGTGGTGATCATATTATGTAGTTTTTCATGCTTTGAGTCTATCGACGAAATATTTCATCGCAGAATATTGTTTTATGAAGTTAGCTCCACAGATGTGTCTGCCGATTACAACAGCGGAGTTTTCAGGAATCAAACAAAAACGCTCACTTGTTACGAAATCAATGGCGCCCTTCCTTACCAGGGACTCAGAGCAAAGCTGTAAATCTCAGACTAGCTTCGTACAGTGGTCCAGGCCGCTTCTGAGTGGCCGTGAAAGGGGGTAAGGAACGTCGTGACAGGAGCGACCGGCTGAGAATCGCAGATGCCTTTGTGGACCAGTGTGACCTGTGGAAAGAGAACGTGCTGGCTGCTCCTGCGGGCCCTTCAGTGCCGCCGTGCTGGCCCGCGGGGGTCAGCAGCGTGGCTCCCGCGGGGGCACCGTCCGGGTTTGCATCCCGGCTCTGCCGCTTCCTAGGTCTGAGGTTGTCGTGCAGTGACCTCGGGACACCCGAGTTCCCTCTGTAACATGGGCTGGAGGACCACATGCAGTAGGCGGTAGTTAAGACAAAGTGCTCAGAGTAGTAGCGAGAATGTAGTAAAGATCCTCGAGCTGCTGCTATAACACACCCTCATTTTCTCTTTGAGGCCATGCTGGGATGGTAGCTGAATTCTGAAACCTTATTCTGCTCTTGAATGGTCCCTGAGAATTAACATGGAGTTTATTCTACGTTTCCTCTAATTAACCCTCAATTAATGACACCTATATCAAAGAACTAGACATGTAAATAATTTCTAATGATTTAAGCTTTCTCTATTTTTTTTTAAAGTTGTTCTTACATTAACTCAATGAGTTTCCTTCTTTTGCTCTAATATTTTGCTTCAGAATTTTTCCTGTGGAGTATATAATCACATTTCAGTTGCTGTTTTTAATGACTCATATTGACACTTTTGGTTGCATTTAAATGTCCCAGTTTCAGTGAAAATCATAAGAGACAAGGTTTTTTTGTTTTGTTTTGTTTTGTTTTTTTAGCAGAATTTCTCTATAACATTCAAATTTATTACAGTGTTTTATGTTAGAAATCTATTATGTCATTTAAATGGCATTTGCGTTCAGTCAACCCAATTAAAATATTTAAAACAGTTTTCTGGCCATTTATATAAAAAGTCTCTCTATTAACTTTCGGATTCTATATAATAAAAATTTATTACCCACATACCAATTCTGAGGGAAACTAATATCTGACACATAAGTACACAGACACAGTGTTATAGGTGTGGATTTGGTCTTGAAAGGTGAGACCAGTAAATACTTAAAATTTTTATTTTCGCTATATACTTTTAAGCTCCATACCCCTAAGCAATTGTCCACATAGTCTTTGCCTGTTAGTAGGTGGGATAAGCCAGTTTTAATGAGACATTTTGGTTCTAGTTTACCATAGTCTATTTCAGGTAGACGATCTGAGGCCAGGGTGGTGGTGGGGACTATTATCCAAATGTGTCGTCTAATAGACATCTGGCATTTCTTGGCCAGGGCGGGGGTGGTTGGAGGGAGTCCCCAGAACAATCAGAGGGCCATCCACTGGAATGTCTTCTCCATTAAGTTCTGAGGCAAAGGGTGTAAAATACGATGCTGACTGAGGTATTCCCTGAAAGAATGCACCTTGTTAGCACCCAGACACCTGCACTCAGGCTTTTAAACTGGTCGTGCATGTGGATCCCTCCCGCCTCAGTGCACACACACAAACCCTGGCGCAACACGGCATGTCGTGCAGCGTGATGCTGGCCGGCTCTTACACGCAGCCGCATTTTAACCGTTCCGTTCCTCCCAGCTGTATCAGCATCTCCTATGTGTGGCGAACTCAGAATGTTGAATTAATTTATCTAGACGGCCTCATGGCTAGGAGACAGAGGGACCTTTTACTGGAATGTATTATCATCTATGTAATAAGTCTAAGTTACAGGTTCGTTTCTTTGTTTGTTTTTTAAGATAAAAATAATCATTACTTTTCAGTGTTTTCCATGTGCTTTATAAGTTTAATGAATCAGATTTGGAGTTAAAACATCAGTTTTCTAACTTATTTTAGTTCTCCAGAATGACATTGTGCCAAGATGTATTTCTTTTATGGAGGCTCAGAAAATGGCCAAAAATACTATTTGGATTACTTTCAATTATTTTTTTTTTCACTGTACCCTTTTCCTTTTGCCCAGACCTATTATCTGTATAAAATGTTAACTAAATATTTTTAAATTGGGGCATTAGGATATTGTGGGGTTGCAGAGTATAACTTTGGAGCCAAACTTTTCTGTGACATTGGGCAATTACTCAGTTGCTCTATTTTTTTTTTTTTTTTTTTTTTTTGACATCGGGCACGTCCATAGTCGTGTGACCCTGGGCAAGCCACTCAGTCCCTCTGTTTCTTCATCTGCTTGAGAGGGTTTATAACGGCACTTAATAGTACAACATGACACTCAGAGTAGGACTAACACACGGTAAGCACTTAGTTCGTGGTAAGCTGTTGTTATTTTCATTATTATCTAGATTCGAGAGAATAAGATTGTTAAGACTGTACGGAGGAGGAGTAGCGCCAATATTGTTACGGGGCTGTCTTTAGATTTACAGCCTCCCTCTCTTCGTTAGCAAGTACTGGACTTTCAGTAAAGCATACAGTTTATTAGGTGTGTGCATGATAATGGGCCGGATGTGAGATAAAGCCAAGAAAAGCCACAGCAACTACCATCTTACTTATTCTAAAATAGAGAGCATCGTTGTACATCAACATGAGGAAAGTACAGAGAGAAAGAGCAGCCATCGGGAAGTATCAGCAGCCAGGACCAGAGGGACGTGGCAAATTAGAATATCCTTCGTGAATATTGGCAGCGCGTGGTTCGGGTGCTCTGTTCCCTCTGCCTGGAAGGACGGAGGTGGAGGAGACACGTCTCTGGAGGAAAGGCCGGGCGCCCTGTGCAGAGGGAAGCCCAAATGGCCTTCAAAGAACCACTCCGGCCAGGTGGTGACTGACTGGGTAGTGAATGAGCCAACCCAGGTCTCCGCCAGCCCCAAATAACCGGAGTCTGATGTTGAAGGAAGTAAGGTGTGGCGGGCTACCACGAGGTTGTAGTGACAGGCTCTGACAAGCTCTGCGGGTCCCCACATTCCTTCAGCGGAGTAGCGTTTGCCTCGCACGATGGGGTGCAAGGAGGTGCAAACCCTGTTTGAGGTTCCTAAACAAATGAGCCTTGGGACTTAGCAACTTAATAGATCACAGATCAAAGCAAATGAGAGCCGGCAGGCACTTGACAGATTATCTACTCCAGGAATGAGAACTCGGAGTATAGGGGAGGGGATTGCAAAAGCATATTTAACGTGCTTTGTTTCGTAACGCAAAATAAAACTTCTTCAGATCCTCTCGGTCGAGGGAGGCTATGTAGAATCTGCTCGTGGGCCAAGGCTCGTGGGGACTGAGGTTAGCAGCAGGTGTAAGATGGTGACAGCCCATCCCTCTGCCATGGTTTCCTCGGCTATAAAGCAAGAGTGCAGGTACCAGCTACTCAGCATGTTTATCGAATGACGCCACAGTAAAAATTCCTTGGGAGTTTGGAGAAACTTAAAGATTTTGTCAATGAATGGTGCTGTTTGTCGCACTGCTAGACACCGCGTTCTCAGTCTGTGGGAACTGCTGGTAAAACAATCCCCTCGGGCTCTCTAAGCGAAGACGAGAGAGGCAGAGTCAGAATCGCCTGGTTTTGCCCGTAAAAATACAGGACGCCAGTTAAATTTGGATAGCGGATGAACAACAAATGACTTTTTAATAGAGATATGTCTGAAATTCAAACTTACCTGGACGTCCAGTATTTTATCTTGCATCCCTCATTGATCAGAAGGCTAGCATCTCAGGAGAGCCAAGACGCTGACCGATGGCTTGATGTCCTTGAGTGTGTGTAGGGATTTCGCCAGTGGCCTTGGTCTCCTGGGACTTTTCCAGGGACCTAGAAAGGCTGTCTCCCCCTGTTTTCCCTCCCTCCCTGCTCCTCACCCCCAGAATCGTGGAGCATTGGAACAAGCACGTTGCCAGCATTATCATCACGTGGATGTCAGTGTTACTGTGAAATGATAGTGATGAGCATTCCGTATGGAGAACCTGATAGACTGGACCCTTTACGTAGATTATTTATCCGGCAAGAATAGGCGCCGTTATTTTACGTCACGGATGATACACACAGTTTAGTCCAAGTTATACAGACGTTGTGGGCAGAAGGTGGGTTCTAACCCAGGGGTGTCTGATGATAAGTCCTGTGCCCTTAACATCTGCCCTGTGCAGTTTGGATCAAGACGGTTTGCAGCCAACTCCATGACGGGACATTACCGAGAGCTTGTCTTTTTCCTTCGCTGTCTACGATGTGACGTTTTCTTTAGAGCTGCATACTGTGTGTTTAAATTCCATGCTGTCGCTTTTCGGATTTAGAGTTTGTTCGCTTTGTTTGCCTCAAGTAGTATTTGATCTTGCTAATGATCACAGTGTGCTTCGATCCTTTCAGAAATATTCAGGTTGCCTGCTCACATTGGTGTTGCTCGTCATGAGATGAGGGAGTTCCTGTCAGGCGTGGCACGTAACGAGCTGGAGAGGGGCACCGGGGGCCGATAGAATCGCGTTGGCCAGTGCTCGGCATTTATCTATTCACTAGGCACAGCGTTGAGAATGTTACATCAAGTTAAAGAATGGAAATGCATTGTCGGAAAATATTTTATCAACCAAATTACGTTTAAAGTTAATTTATTGTGCCTTCCTCACACACACACACACACACACACACACACACACACACATCTTCTCCATCTGATTTCACTTCTGCCACGTTCTTAGCTACGAAGATTTTAGAAAGAGGACAGTTGGTGGATTACGAAATGTAGAATCTATTTTTATTCAAGATCTTCGATTTAAGCTTGACAAGTAAAAGGAATGTCGTGTTCGACTCATTTATTTGATCGATACTAACCTAGCGAGTTGTAATCTAAAAAATGTTAAGTTTGCCTAGTAATTAAAGATTAAGTTTTAGTTTAATCGAATTTACAGGGAGATTATAGTTACAGGAATTTAAAGCTCATGTGTACCTTGACTGATGTTCACCACGTGGGCCTATTTCACCCTGGATAATTTTGTCTCTGACCCACTTCAGAGCTCCTGAGAGCTAAGCCCGATCCCATCTGATCTCGGAAGCTAAGCAGGGTCGGGCCTGGTTAGTACTTGGATGGGAGACCACCTAGGAAGACCAGGTGCTCTAGGCATAAATAATAATAATAATAATAATAATAATAATAATAATAATAATGGATTGTAAGCTGACAAGGTCCTTGCAATCTATGAGGTCAACTAAGGGTTGCCTTGCCTAAAGCAAACAGACAAACAAAAAGTTCCTGAGAGCTTAGGCGTGCTCTCTGTCCTGCAAGGCCTTTCTTTGTTGTCTTTCTCATCTTTTTTAAGCTATGTTTTACAGCTGTATGTGACATTTTGGGAATATCTTTCAAAATTGTATTTGGGTTTCTTGTATATTTAAATATGTATGAAAACCGCATCTTTAAAAATTTTTAAGTTGAAGGCATTTGTGTTCAATAGCTTTTAAGTAAGGAATAAAGTGGGCAGGCAATGACCAAAGGGTTCAGTTTAGTTAAGTATCTTTTTTTTTAATAGCATTTTGGGCTAAGGAACATGAGAAATACTCAAATGCAGTTCAATACAATACTTTAGTATAAACTCAAACTATAACCATGAACAGCTGTAAACTTGAATTCTAGTTAAGAAAGTTAAGATCTATGCAGGATTTGATATCATTTTTGCAGAACGCTTTTATATGCGGATTTTTAAGTAGAATGACATTAATTAATAATAAGTCATTCATGATGGAAATGAACAAGAGAGAGATTTTGCAAACTAATGATAGTAGAGCAAGCGTAGGAGTTCCGTACATGCATATGTCAATTTTTAGTCATAGCGTTTGTCACAATATGAGGTATTTGCTCCTAATTACTTTGCTAGATAATTCCTACCCACTGATCATTCTAGACACCTTCATCAGTATCGGAAAGTTTTAGAGCCAACTTTTTCCAGTTGAGTGATTGATATCCACGAGCTAATTTTTAGGTATTACTGCTATGTGACTTTTTATCTCTGGTGCTTGGCAAAATGCCTGACCATGCCCAGCTCCTAATAAACATTTTTTGAATTGAAATTAATGGCCCAGTTGGGGTGTTCATATTTGTCATATTTAACAGAGAAATAAAAAGGTGTTTTCTCTGTTTCACTTTTCATGTTCCCTTTATTATGAAGGAATGTGGAAATAGAGAATTCGAGGTTCTACAATATTGTAGTGAACAACCAAGAAAGATAATGTTTTTAGAAGTATTAATAAAATCAGTTGTAAGTAAAGAGATTTTTTTTTTTCTCCAAAAGCATACATATAAAACACCTCTTTATGCTTAGACACCTCTTATAAAAATGAGAAAACAATGCAAGAGACATTGGTAAAATGACATCATAGATATTTTTTATTTATAAAAAACATACGTATCTATTTTTTTTATCAGCATCTTTGATTTACCCATTTTCCCCCCAATGCGCTGGTTTTCCAAAATGGGTATGATAGAATTCTCTAGGTAGTTTTATATAGAAAGTATAATGATAAATATTCTCCTGGAAGCCAGGACTTTTTATAATTAAAAATTTGCTTTTAAAAGCAAGAATCGAGGACTAGTGTTGACTTTGTACTCGAATTTTCCTTCAGGCCTTATTAGCCGAAACCACAGCAGTTAGTGTCTCTATTCTGGGGCCCAAAAGTCGCATTGTTCGCTTTGTGGCGAAACAATAAGGCTGTGACAATAACAGTAAAGTGTCGATCGTCCAGTTAAGCATTAGAGAAAAATCCCGTGGTAAAGTAGTTCACTAAATTTTATTTGTTCTACTATATTTTTCTAGTAGGGGAAATCCCACTTTTTAAATTAAAATTAATTAGGAAGAAAAAAAATCTGAGGTATAATGGGTTCTGCTAGAATTTATTTCCCTAAGTAAGATTTATACCTATAGAGCAAAATGACTGAAAGTAAAGGCCCCCCGAGTATAAATAGAAAAACATTTTGAGAAATGTGTGTTTCTATTCAAAAGTTTTACATAGTAACTAACAATGTCAACTCCGGTTCCCCCGACTTTTTATCTTCCCGTTAATTTACGTTCAGTGAAGGTCCCGTAGGGGGACATTTTTTGGCTAAAAGATTCTGGCCCAGGAACCTTGCCTGGTTACTGAGAAAAGGATACATTTATATAGGGGAGAAATCTTATAATAATTTAATTCTCTGAAAAATATTTTATACTCCCGATCAGTGCAAACTGTTTTACCTTGCAGCAGTCCTGCAGCAGGGTCCCGTAAATCTGCCGGTCTTTCTCCCTCGAGCATCTGTGCCTGTGAATGACAGGACCCGAAATTCAACAGGACACTGCCATGCCATGCCATTGTCACACGTAACGGTTCCTCAGCCTTGCTCCAGAGAGGTCCGTGATACGTAGTCGGAGTTCGTCTTGGTTGAGTAGAGAGTCTTTAATACCGTGCTTAAAACTAGCGCGACCACGTCCCGGTTTGCCCCGGGGAGCCCCGGTTCACGCCCGTTTTCCCAGTGCAGGTAGCATTGTGCATCTTTTCACGCTTTGAAAGTTGCTCTTCCATGGACGATAAATTGTGCGGTCATCAAACTTTTAACTCGCAAAACCTAATGGGTAAGGTGCAGTAGTCACCAGTCGTACGACACGTGAAATCGGAGCGATTTAGAAAGGGGAATCGAGTCATCAGAACTCGGCGGGTTAATCTGCAGAGTTTCGTGGCAGAAGGCAGGACGAGCAGCTTCCTAGAGCGTGTGAAGACTGACGCCAGGTAGCCGACGTCCCGGGGTTAGACATGGACCTAACGCTTGCCGAGACTCGGTGAGCGTGCCTGCCCCGCGCTCCGTCCCTCGGGGGGCAAGGGCGATACAACGGCGAACGCGGAGGCCCAGCTCTGTCCTCGGGATGTGACGGGAACTGTCCGGTTTGGCTCTCTGTCCGCCTGCATAAGCAGGTGACTGCGACACTTCCCTTCCACTCTGTGAACGGAAGACGTGAGCCGTAGAGGTATAGTCTGCAGACTGCTGTATTCTCCCCAGCCTCAGACCATTGGATCATAAATTCAGGGTGGTGTTTGTGTGTGAAAAACAGCCGGAAGAACTTGGGAGTCACTGAATGAGTGTGCACTGGCTGTGCCTCACACCTGCCGTACTGTTCGTGATAGCAGTTCCTTCAGAGAGGCGGTCGGAGTGCCCGTTGTGGTAAACGCGTGGGAGAAAAACGAACTAATGGTTTACTTCCAAAACCATTCGCACTCTCAGGTGCTTACCAGGACCCCTGCCTTATCTAAAGCCGCTTGCCCAGGACCTTTCGCTGTTCCCAAACAGCCAGTGAAAACGGGGAAGGGAGTGTCCAAGGCTCTTGAGTAGCCACAGCCGTCGTGATGAGGTCTGTTCAGAGGCGCTCATAGGATGGGAAGGGCTGGGCCCAGGACGTCAGGTCTGGGCAGGTGAAGAGGTCGTGGCCAGGGGAGTCAGTCAGTTGAGGGGCATGTGTCAAGGAAGCGGGTTCCCGGTCTTGTTGTTGGGGACCAGCAGGCCATCTGGGAGTTGGAGGCCTTCTGTATGTGTGCACGGGCAGATCGAGGGACAGGGCCTGCAGGTCCAGCTTGCTCCCGTCTGCATGAACGCAGACAGGATTCTTAGACGCCCATGCGTTCATAAGGGAACAAACTCAGGTTCACGTCTAGGAATGCTCGAAGTCTTGGTCACCTGTTTTGCTAATCTACAGTAATTACAGAGAGGAGGCTGACAAGATCCTGGTAGAGCAAGAAATTTCACCATCCAGTCCAGCAACTGGACGAGCCTCTAATGTAGAGCAGACGGCAGCAAGCAGTAAGGGCTGGTAGCTTTACCTGTGAGATAAGACAGAAAACTGAGAGCAGGAATGATAAGCCAAAGGCCTTGCATTTTACTGTGTCCAGATGTGCCATTGAGGATGGAGCCTGATTTATGTTCCGTGTGTAATCATGGTTCTGAAAAATTACATGGAATATCCCATTTCTCAACATTGTAGATAACTGAGATTTAATGTTTATTATAGACAGGTCATCTGTTTTCTTTCCAAGTTAGTACTTAAGTCTAAACACAACTAGAAGAGAAATTCACATCTAACTATCAAGCTGATTTACTTTTTTCTGGTGGATTTTCAAGGAACCAACTTTTTAAATTCTGGGCATACGAGGGATGTGGCTGTGGCCTTGACTTTCTTGCATATGTAGAATGTTGAGTACCATTCTTCTCTCTCTACCCCGGAATGACTTTCTGAATGTGCGCTACTTAATTATCTTTTTCATTTGAAAACACTTCGAAGTTCTTCCAGCGTGATTAAGAAACTTTATTTTTTTGTTGAATGAAAGCCGTAGCAAGGCTGTTTTTACTTTGCAAAGATTGTTCCATGTAAAGCAGGCGTTATCATGTCCTGTTAAATACGCGGGCCTCTGAGGTTGATCTGAGTCACATTCGGTGTCTGGAGCCGGTCACGGGGGACAGGAATGTCACAGCTGCACGTTTCCCACAGGGCTGTTCGGGGCGGCAGGAACCCGTGCAGGTCCTGGCCAGCTCGGGCCTGGTGCGCACTGGAGCGCTGTTGTTTTCTTTAGCTGCTTCTTTGGAAGCCTCCTGTACACCAGAGCCATAAAAATCTCTAAATAACATTTTAGGAGCCCCTGCCCCCCTACCCACCCCAGGTGCCTGCCGACAGGGCGGCCTGGCGGGAATCCCTGTGGGGCCGAGCCCCAAGCTGGCTTTGAGGGCGGACAGGAGGAGAGAATCGGTGTGAGGCCTGTGGGTGGGAAGGATCTGGCCTGCAGGGGACCGTGGGGGTATTCGGGAAGGATTCCTGGATAATAGGGAAAAGGAGTATTTGACCTTACCTCTTAAAGGACAAGAGCTTGGTTTTTGCTTTGGAAGGCGATAAACCCCAGAGCGAACTTTAGTTTTCCCTAAAAGATCACTTCCGACCTTCCGACCTTTAGTAACCCCGTCTAGAAGCAGTCACATCCTGCTCCGCCCCCTAAGTCTCACACAGTTCTAGACTACAATTATTAGGGTGTATGTTTCATTTTTCATGTTACGTCAGCCTGTGCGTGTGTGTGTGTGCGTGCGTGTGTGCGTGCGAGGATTCTATCTATTCCTGTCTGATGATCAAACAGAAGCTATTTTGTATATGTCGGGTTCGATGGTCCTTCGAGAATCTAAGTGGGATCTGAGTGTGGGTCGCATTTTGACCTGTCTCCCAAGTCCGGGTATCCACGGTCACCCAGCAGGCCATTAGCGGTCACCGTCACTCTCCAGGGCAGCTGGGCAGCCAGGAAACACTTGGCAGCAAGCGGTTTATGAAGGGCACTTTTTTGGAAAGCCCCGAACATTCCTTGTTGTTCCCCAAGGAAAGTCTATTTAAAATTGCCACTCTTCATTTTACTTAGCTGAAAACGTTCATCGCCTACCATTGTCAGTGCTCTATTAGGTTGACCGTCTGCATTAACGCTTAGCCTTGGCTGCATTTACGAAATGTAAGGGAGCACTAAGTAAACGAGCTCCTCCCTTTACTAGAAAAACCGCTCGGCCGGCCGCGGCACGGAAACACCGTGCGTGTTTGTGTTTGGGGTGGGACGTTCTCTCTCTCCCCCCCTTTCTTTTTTTAAACGGCGTTGCACCTCCGTAGTGGAATGTAGAATGTAGAAACAGGACCTAGTAGAGCGGGAAGCAAGGTCCACAGCTCGAGGTAATGAGGCAGGACCCAGGGTGGTAATGTTGGGTGGGACTAGCAGAGGCTAACTGGGGTAGATGGTGCTTGCTGGGAGGCGTGCTGGTTAGTGACCCACAGTCACCCTCAGGGGCAGGGCGAGGACGGAGTGGCCTGTGTGAGGGCCGTGGGCAGTGGATGTGGTTGGAGATTAAGTCACTGCAAATACTTGCTGGTGGAATGCGGCACACAATGCAAAAAAGCCCTGACGGTGAGGAAGTGGGCGTGGCCTGTAGGTTTGTTCCCTGCTGCTTGGCAGGTGTGTGTGCACGAGGTGGTATTAGCTTTCTATTCTCCTGGTGGGAAAGAGCCTCTGAGGGGAAGGAGGGCGGTGGGAAAGTGACCTGGGATTTCTTCTTACTCTGCCTGCTTTGCGAACAATAGTGCGTTAGCCATGATGCCTCTGGTTTGGGGCAAGGAGTTAGTGTCTCACGTTAATTGACATTTCTTAACAGTCACAGCCGGGGAAGTGGCGTTCTTCTGGAACAGATGCCACACCCAGGTTCTGGATTTTCACAGTCCCTGGCGTAGAGTAGAAAGAGCATTGGAAGACGGGGGTTCAGATCCGGCTCTGCCGCCCGCCTCGTCCTCCTCACATCCCGGAGCCCGTTCCTCATGCAGGAGGCGGCCTTAGCACCTGTCCTGCAAAAATGTGAGGCTACCCGGTGACCTCGTTCTTGAGACAGTGCCAGCATATGCTCGGTTAGTGTGCCGTTGGTGGCATCCGCTACGATGAGACTCGCGTCCCCAGGGTTCTGAAATGTAGCCCGCATGTCAGGGTTAAACCTCTGCCTGGTACAGTCTGTTCCAAGGACAGAGCATCTTCGGCAGCAGAATGAAGACTCCTTCCATCATGGCCGCCGGAAGCAGTCCTGGGATATTCTGAAGGTTGAGGATTTAGTAAGAAAGCATGCTTTGAGTACCTGCCACGTATTTTAGGCATTTCAGTAGACATTATGCTGTAATGGTAAAAATACACTTCCCAACCTAGAGCTCAAAGGAAGGGAATTTGACCCAATACCTGTTCTGTTCCCGTATAGATGGTGTTAGACAACAACTTTGGCAAAAAATGTTACCGTTTTTAACTGCCTACATATATCGGGCTTCACACGGCAGAGGATTAGCATTCCGAGAGCTATAAACATTTGACTGCTGACTGTCCCAGAGACCAAATGACCAGTCACCTTACAACATTCCCCACCTAACTCTCCCTGGCCACCGCGCTGTTCACGGTAGCCCATGGGGGGGGCCTGCCTGGGTCGGCACCTCCTGCTTTTTCTGTCCAAGAGGTTCGTGCACATATCCCGCTCCTCGCTTTCTCTGTATTTCACTCCTTGTACCTGTGCTAATCCTAGCAACAGTTTTATGTATATGTGTGTGCGTGTGTGTGTGTGTGTGTGTATACATATAAAATCTTTATCTGTTTTGTTCTCTTTTGTTTGTTCAGGGAAAGTAAAGAATGTCCTGCCCAGATTTCTAGGCATTTCTCAAAATAATTATTTGCTGCTTCTATGTGACATTACACAGGTTTTATCGTTGATAAGAAATTGAGGAAGACATTAGTCCCATATTCATATGTCCCACGCCCATAGCTTATAGTTCCATAAAGCTGACAAATTATAAACCAGAAGCTCTAAGGTGAGGCAGAAAATGCCAGAGTGTTGAGACTTTTTTTTTTCAGTTTTCAAATTAAAAAAAGAAAAGTATTAGTATATAGATTTTCAGAGTTCCTCCATTATTCTTTGAAATAGTACAGAAAAGGGAAACGTTTTAACTATAAAGAATGAGCACGTATTGGTCATCGTTTGGCTTTAGGCTTTGTTTATTTATTTGTTCACCCGACAGATGCTTGAGTGTCCAGGCACTGTGTTGGGTGCTAGAGAATAAACGCTGTCATCCGTTTAGAAGCTCCGGGTGTCGTAGTAACAGAGGGCAGGAAAGCGTGAACACCAGTGTGTACCCACTGTTGCATGTGACTCCATGGGACCCCGGTCTGGCGGCTCAGAGGGCTCCGTCCGAAAGGCTCCATAAGGAAGGTTAGTCTCACGGTTTTTGGAGATGGTAGGGGGTGTGACCTTACACAGAGATGGCCCCGGGGCGGGGGAGCGAGCCTAAGACAACTGAACGGGACGGTGAGCCTTTGTAAGGTCCGAGTCCGAGTTTCCTAAAGGTAAAACGCAAGGGAAAAGGTGCGTAATTTTGAGAGAGGGAATGATGTAAATATCACGTGGTGGTGGCTTTAAATGTTTTTTTGTTGTTATTGTTTTTTTGTTTTTTTTTATGGTGGGTTTTAATGTTTTTATCCATTAGGTTAGGAGAGATGAAAGGCAGCTCACCGATTAAAGAGTCTCAGTTAAGCCTTTTAGAAAAGCAAACAAAACATTTTTCAAGACGTATTGCGTATTAACCCGGGATGTGAAGAATTGATACAAGGCGAAAACTGTGATGATGCTTCATATAGCTGAATCCCAGAAAATCTTGGCTCCCGTTCTAAAAATCTTGAAATGAAATGTTCTCTGGAACATTAATTGGAAGACAGCTTGCTATCGCCAAATTGTTAGTCTGCGGTAGAAACCCAAAACTGCTAACAGATGCACCCTACAGATTTTTAAATTTCAGAATTATTCCAGCCAGCTGCCAAGCCACTGATCTATATAACTTTTAAAACTAAGAAATATGCATTTAAATCTACATAACTGTTTGACTGAGAAAAAGTGTTCCCATTTGTACTATATACTATAAGCATCTGATTTCTAAGCAGACTTGCCTTGACGAGAATTAAGCAATTTCAACTGACTCAGGAGTTTATCTAAAAACAATTCAGATTAAGTTTTCAAAACAGAGGGTTTAGGTTACGGTCTGGGACTCCGTCATTACTGTGTAGCCTTGGACAGGCTTCTGCCAACGCCTGACAAGCGTCCAGTTCCTTTGAGACCATGCTCCACTTTGCGAACTTAAATTTTGCACAGTGCTCATTTAATCAACATAAGTTGTTAGAATATGCTTAGGAAAACTCTCCAAGTGTTCTCCTTGGTTAGTTAATGAATTTGCTGAGGCCGGGGGGGCCCGGGTCCTCTGTATACGCGTGCATACGCCTCACATTTGCTCCCGTGTGGAGGCTGATAAGGGCAAGGGATGTAAACCAAAGGCCTTCAGGAGCGAGACCCCACTCCTAGGCACGTCTGACAGCTAACATGCGAGCCCAAGGGGTGCGTCAGCAGAGACCCCCCTGGAGGCCTACGCTTGTGCAGGCCGGCACACCCCTGTCTCAGTCCAGCCGACCTGGTGCCTCTGTTTTTATGGTAATTTATAATTTATAATAAAATTTCAGTCATGAAGGTTCTGCGTTTTGCAGAACTTCCCTTTTGTAACTTTCATTTTACTTTTACTAAATGTTAAGGGAGGAAGAGTATCTGTCCCATTTTAGAGATAAAATTGGGTCTTGGAATGTTCAGATTCTATTTCTGTTTTTATTTCTATTTAAAAAACCATACATTTAATGCATACTGTAGAAAGAGTGTAAGATAGAGGTAAGTGTGAAAAAATAAAATCACCTATCACCCTAAATCTGGGCATTTTTTAAAATTCCTAAAAATATAGAAGAATTCTGTTTGCCATATAAAATCGCACACTGCAAAGAGTATACTTTTTCACCTGAAACTAATATAATATTATGTCGGTTATACCTCAATACATACATAAAGGTCAAAATTAAAAATACAGTTAGGAAAAAAAGTAAATACTATGCACAGACATAGGAAAAGAAGTAGTAAAGGGAGAAAAAGAGCTTTTCAGAGAGATCGCGGCAGCGTAGGGCCGAGGAAGCGCCTGGGGTCTGGAGCCGCCAGAGCTGGGCCTTTCTTGCCACTTACTCACTGGGTGGCTCTGGGCCACAGGCCGGATTTCCCTGAGTCCGTCTGTAAACGTGGGGAAAACGATGCCTGTTTGTCCAGGTGCTGGTGGGAACCCATCACAGAGGCACAGTCTAGCGTCCTCACGACCAAGTATGTCCCGGGGGACATGCGAACACCGGCCTTGATCACAGTAGCTAACCTACTGTCTGTACAACCACGGTTTTTGGAAGACAGATTTCAAAGCGTTCAGAGATAAATTCGATGGTCCGTTTCAGAAAAGGAAGCCGACGCGAGAGATAATCATTCGACAATGTAATCCTGCTAATACACTGAATCCTGACGAAAAAGAAACGAGGGCCTTGTGCAAAATGCCGCCCTGCGAGGGGCCGTATCCGGAAGGGCACCGACAGGAGGGGAAGTCGCACGGTCCAGGACGGGCGTGAAAGAGAAGCCGGCACCGTCCAGGAGGGGAGCAGGGGGACAAGGCTGGTTCGAGATGAGGCCGATGGAAGATGCTGAAGACCAGGGAGGTGTGCGTTTCTCGTACTGCTCAGAGTGAACGGGGAGCGGCCGGCCCTGCTGCCCGGGGCCTCAGGTGTTTCCTATAGCAGATGAAGCACAGAAAGGCTGAGGGAGGTGAGAAGACCATGAGAGGGCCCTTCGTTGTCACCCCTGGCCTTGAAGAGTCACCTGTCCCCCGCTCCCGCCCCCCGGGAACCGGGAGAAGTGACAGACTGAGCTCCACACTGCTGCCCAACCCAGGAATCGAGGAGAGCAGGAGAGGAGGCCCGTGCTTGGAACTTGGCAAATGTTTTGGTTTTCAGACAAAGAGAGAGGTAGTTTCCTAGAAAAGCAGGCCAGTGAACTTGTCCTCATTCCCAGCACGATGCTGAAAAGGATTAATTAAAAGGTTTGTCAGTTGTTAAACTGGCATTCTCTGCCCCAGCGGAGCTGGCATAGGTTTGTGAAGAACCGTTCCTGCCAGAAATATGATCGAAGCTTTTAAAGACAGTCCTTTGATTGGGGAATGGAAAACGTCACAGATGCTCCGTATCAGGATTTCAGGAAGATATTTGAGGGAGCAGCTGAAAACGTCTTCAGGAGAAGGGTAGAGAAATGGCCTGGACGGCGGCGCAGCCTGAAGTGCCGGTTAACGGGCGAGTGTCGACCCAGAGAGGGGGCGCTGCCGGGCGGACTCAGGACCCCCGGTCGCCTGTGGGGCCCGGGCGAGACGCGCCTTACCGCAGGCCAGTCCCGAGTGCGGGTCAGAGGTCAGGAGCCACGGACGAGGTCCGGGGGAGCCCGACTGGGCGAAGGACAAGCATGGAGAGGAGACGAGGGGAGGGCCACGGGGGCCGCGGACAGCCGGGAGCCTGCCAGGGGCACCGCCGCGCGAGGCGCCGGGACGGCCTTCGAAGCCGCCCCGGCAGCCTTCCGTCGTTCTCGGCAAGTGCTGAGATTGCCACGGGCCCGTGGAGAGGGGCCGACATGGGGGGAGCGTCCCCCGACCTCAGATTTGCCCCTTTCGACTCACTCGCTGCCGATCTGAGTGAGGAAATGGATGTCACACGTGCTCGTTAAACCCACAAGCGGCCCAGAAGTGGGAGAGAGCGCTGACATGTCAGCCCCCTTCCCTCCCGGCGTCCGGAGACCCAGTCGCTGGGGCGTGTGTGGGGCAGGACCTGCCGCGCCCCGCGAGGCAGAGGCTCGGCCTCAGCCCAGACTCAGCCCAGACTCAGCCCAGACTCAGCCCAGACTCATGCGCCTGTCCGGCACCGGGGGGACTCGGACCCTGCGGCCGGACGGTGTGGTTCGAGCCGCCGTGGGTGACCCACCGGCCTCAACGATGTCATCCTGCTCTAGGTGGATCCGACCACCTCCGAAGTGTTCAGTTCCGGTTTCCGCACAGCAAGGCTCACGTTCTGAACGTGTCCATGCGAGGCGACCTAGACTTGGGGGACCCTGTAGATGTCACAGGAGGATCAACATGCTCATCCTAGAGAACAGTTGAGCGGTTCAATGGCCACTGGCTTAAAATAAGGGAGGTGCAGCCGAAGGACGGATGTGCCCGCATGGCACCGGAGGGCGTGGGTGCAGCCTCCCGGGCGCCGGGCGCTGGCCGCGAAGAAACGGAGGCGCGGGAGAGAGGCCCGCGCGGGAGCGGCTGCCTGGACGCAGGCCACTTCCAGGGGAGGTCGACAACTCAGGCGATTGTCTGAGGACGTGTCAGGCCCCTTGGACCCGAGGTTTCGCGGTCCTCATTCTTTCTTTCACACTTCGATGCGGTCGTGGTTCCTCAAAGGATCACGTGCAGATTCCGGATGGTGGCTGTGAGCGATGGGCTATCTGAGATCGTCCCCCTCGTTAGGAGTATGATTCAGAACTGAAGAGTGTGGGTTTTCTCGTGCGAAAAGGCGTTGATTTCAACTCGCTTCATTCCGTGAGACCCGTTGCTATCCTGGGAGGAAGGAACCTGATTGAAATGGAAGGTAGACGCAGCAAAAGTGAGGGCCCTTATTTGCATATCCGCACTTCTGGGTGCCAAAGAGCAGGACAGTTCTGCAGGTTCACGTGGGCTGTGCTTCCTTTCTTAAAATATTTTTTTAAAAAATAGGCATTGTGTTAAAGAGAGACATTTTGTTGCAAATTTTTAAAAATTGATTTATTTATGGTTATAAACATAAAAGTCCTTCCTTAGCACTCCGGGTGCGAGCCGATGGCGCGATGCCCCCTGCTGTAAACTGATAAATGGTGGCGAGGTTCCTGGTTCTGGTCGGTGCCGCGTGACCGCAGCCCAGGATCAGATACTTGTCCTGGTCCTTCGGAACGGGGGAAGGGATTCGGGAGCCGTGGGAACGTTATTTCCAACATGTCCCGGGTGGAGACAACACTCCACGGCTTGCCTTGATGGCGAGTGTCGGTCAGTCAACGTCCACGCATTCCTGCTGGCCCTGCCGCTGGGCAGGGCGGGCTGGGTCCCCGGGCACAGGCGTACCTTCTTAACACAGTCTGCAGACAGTGTTAACGGTGATGTCCCCAGAATACACCGGCAGGCGTCCTGAAGGGGCGGCGCAGTGGTCATTCCTTTGGATGTGTCCCGAGCTGCACGGTGGGCCCGAGGGCTGTATGCTTTCTGCACCGAATGGCTCCAGTGCTGTGTTTTGAGAATGTCAGGCGACTACTCCGTTTTTCTCTCATCTCCTTGTCCCCTCTCCCTCCCCCGCTCGCTCTTCCACACTCCTCGCGCTCTCACACATTCTCCGTGTCTTAATTTAGAAGCCTGAGGACTGCCTGGTCTACAGCAGCGGGTCCCTCCCAAGCCCCTGGACTTGCCGTCCCTACTCTGTTGGCTTTTGTAGCACGCTTCCGTCCACTTGTTCATTTCATTCTTTCTTTAAGTCAGAGTTTCATTCACCTCGTTGTTTTCAGCTCCTAGAACAGTCCAAGCCCCATGGTAAGCTCGCGATAATTATCTGGCGGAGAGGAAAGGGAGCCCGTAGAAGGGAGTAGCAGTCTTGTAGTCGGGGATACGTGGTAAAGGTAAACATTCTGACAGACATCTTCAGTTCCAGGGTGTCCACCTGACCGCAGAGCTGAACACAGCCCACTGTGTTAGCCCAGCTTTTCCGGGGCCCCTACACCTGACTCTCTTATAGGGTGCTGAATAAAATACCGGACGCCCAGAATTTCAGACACTCAGCAAATGATTTTTAGTATAAGTATGCCCCATGCAATATTTGAGACATACTTATACTACGCATAATGTCTTGTGTATTTTCATTTGCTAAATTTGCAACTCTACCCCCCTAGCTCCCCAATACGTATCGGTTTGCCATGTTAGGATGTTTCAGTGGTCTGTACAATTTTCCTGTAAAAAAAATCAGTTCTCCTGTCGGTTTTGCCCCCAGTATATAGCACCGCTGATTAGAGCCATGATTGATTCAAAGATTTTCGTCAGCTAAAATGATGAATGATGCTCATGAACCTTCCCCCTTACTCATCCTCTTCCCCCTACTCAGGAAAACACATTGAATATTAGTGACGGTGATTGTTACAGGGGTGTAGCCTTGAATCCTTCCTGATTTATTATTTAAAACAAATAATTTTCAGACTTGGACTTCACGATTCTCACTAAACCTAAGAAATGCCAAGACACCTTTCAGCCAACTGCAGTTGACTCTGGGGTTGAAGACGGGCGAGCTAGGATTTAGTGCTAAAAAAATAAAGATTGTGGATTTTATTTCACTTCAGAGATGTGCTGCTATCTTTGCAAGAGAAGAATATATCTCAGACCCCAAGGGGACCTTACTAAAAAGGTTGAGATGGCTGAGTCAAAGCTCAACCTCGCCAGTAGGAAAAAACCCAACATCGAATGTCATCATTAGTGAACTGACAGCTTCATTTCCAAGTGCGCCAAAACAAAATTGGAATTTATCTAATTCCACTAACAGGGCTATTTAGTTGTAGTCAGAAGCTTTTCCAAATACAGAGAACTATGTGAGAAATGAGTATATCTGTATATATAGATATAGATATATATATAGATATAGATATAATTTTAGTTTATATTCGCCCCCATATGTTTACTTATTCCTTAACTGTAAAATCCCCCGGGTAGTTTAAGAAACATCAGAGACATATATCATAGGCCTGAGGCACAGCTGGACTAAAGCAAAAAATAAGGAATATACTGTAGTATCTGCTGAGATAATTTTTAAATTATTACTTTAAAATGTAATTAAGGATTGATGGAAATTTAAAAAAAGAAAAGACAAACTCTAGCATACTGTGACATCTAAATTGTAGCTTGAGTTTCATCTCTTTTTCTTAAATCAGAAATAATTTTCTTACATCAGAATAAATGAGTAGGCATAGTATTTACTTGGGTCCTTCTGAAGCAGCTCCTGCGTTGAGTATCATGCGAACAAAAGGGTGGCGTGTGTGTGCCCGGGTTCCCGTCACCTGGGCCCGCCTCGCTTTATTTGTTGAAGCTGCTAGTCGCCTTCTGCCCTGTGCCATGAGTCCGTGCCCTGTCCCCTTGTGGCTCGCGGTGTGTTGGCATAAGTCCGGCGACTGCTCTGCGAGCCTTGGGCAGCTTCTCGAGAGTGACGCCCTCGTAGTAAGCAGCCTGGGAGATGTCCCCAAGTGAGCTATAGAAAGTGAAAAACGTGTAGCTCGTCGTAATTCCAGAGAGAGAGAGAGAGAGAGAGAGAGAGAGAGAGAGAGAGAGAGAAAGCCAGGCATTTCGACAACGTCTTTGGCAACCAGATCCTCTGGAGATGATTCGCTCGCATGTGCTTCGCTGGCAGCTCCAACCCAGCAAGGTCATCGAGGCGTTGGGCCGGCGGGGTTCACCTTGTGGCCCCGCAGACCCCTCGCACTGACCTGAAACAAGACCATCGGCGAGCTCCCTGAGCTGCAGACCCTTGCTGGGGGCGGGGCCGGTGAACGGCAGGAAACATCACTGATAAGAGCATAAACATTGGCTTCAGATGTGGGCTCCACCTCGCATGGCAGTAGGAGCCGAGGTGGTGAGTCGGCCTCTAGCAGCCGGGGGTCGTCGTTTGTGAGATGAGGTTAACGATGGTTGATTGAAGCTCGGTAGACAGGTTGAGGCCGGGCAGCCACCTCGAGCCTGGCACCTGGCTCAGGTGAAACAAACCCTCGTTTCCTTCCTTCCTCTCTGTCGTGACAGGTCCCACTTCTGTCCCCTCGCTGGGATTTAAAAGGCCGGCTAAGTCCAAGCGGTCCTTTCAGGAAACGGAGAAGCAGTTAGGCCAAGGTTGTCCAAAGAGGCAAGGGTGTTTTCTTTCCAGTTGCAGAGAGGACGGAGGCTCCCGGATATGTTCAGTGGCAGGTGGTTGGAAAAGCAAGTACCAGTCTCTTTTGAAGATATAAAAAGACGGCTGAATGGCAGACTTTTATAAGTTGGCCATCTCTCAAAACGGACCTCATCTTCTCGCTGTGTAATGCTTTCTTATGAACCCTTTACAGTCAGAGCTCAGCTCACGTTGTCCAGTGACCTGTTGGAATTCTGTTTCCTTAATTCTTCTGTCCCCCGGCCAAGCCACACATGCCAGGAACACCCCGCCGTGCCCTTGCTTTATATCCTGCGTTGCAGGCCTTTGTCGTAGGCAGTGCTGGGTCAATGCCATCCTGCACCGGGCCACATCCCATACGAACAGTAAATGGGTTTAGAGCTTAGAGGCTTTTCGTGGCCTCTTTCTCAGTGTATATAGCTGCTGGGGGGGACAGGCAGGAGAGGCTTAAGGAGAAAAAGAGATGATTTAGAATCGACCACGTTCCCGATATTTCTCCAACATCTAACACCGAATGGAAGAGGTCATTTCCTCTTGAATTATTAGTTGTAAAGGGACTCAGGCTTTCTTTCCATGCACATTATAATTTCGGGAAGGGATTCGTTCCCAGGGAGACATTTCAATTTTCCAAAATGTGACGCTTGATGTTGACCAGGATCTAGCTCCTAAAAGGCCACAAGACAACTTGAAGGGCATTAGATGTGGATCGAGAAAGTGGCCCCTGAGTTCGCGAGGAGAGTGTCATGCTGGAGTGTTCTTGCGTGGGTCCAAGGGACAGCTGAATTAGTCGTGGCCTGTCATTTAATTTGACTTGATCCATTAAAACTACTTTGGAACAGGCCTTGGCAAACAAAAGTCGGATGTGTTGGATCAGTGGCTTTTAAACGGCATTTCTGAGACTGTGGCGGGGGTAGGGGGTGGGGTGAATCGTGCAGGGTCCATACGGGACTGGGCAAACCGGCTTCTGCCCTGGCTGCTCTGAATTCAGATGTCCGCCCGTCGGACTCTCGCAGCTTGGAAATAAGACGTTAATTGCAAACCGACGCTGGTCTCGGCGTTCCGGCTCTCGCGTGCACGGTTTCGGGTCTTCCAAGCCGACTCACGGCGCGCGCCCATCTGTACTTTCGCTAAGGCGTGCGTGCAGGGGAACAGCCTTGATTCCGAGGCGAGCGGGCGGCAGTGTGTCACTTAGCCGGCACCCTTCATTGTCACATGCCTGATGCAGGGGGAAATGGCCCACGACGATGGCATTTGTAAGTTGCCGACATCCGACATCTGAGACGCGTCCCTCACAAATGTCTCAGGTCTCCTGTGAAAGGGCATAGGACTCTGGGCAGCTGGCTGGAATGCGGGTGCCACAGCCCGGGGGTGGCATCCCAGGAGACCGTGTCCCAGGATGTTCCAGGACACGCCGCCTCGTGAGCGCGTGAGGCGATCCTGCGTGGGCTTCTGATGACGTACGTGTCAGCCCTCCGACACTGCAAAGGAAGAGATTGTCTCGCCCCAAGGCCTGGTCACGGTTTCTGAGGAATATGATTTTAGAAAGCAACCCGCGTTAAAAAAAAAATAATAATAAATCACGCCCCATTCTAGTCTGTTCTTTCAGATCTGCCCTAGAGAAATGTTTCTGAGGCTTTGCAGTGTTTGTAGAAAAAAGAATATCCGTTAGTCGTTCATGAACTTGGGTTATGTTTGGGATTGTCTGTGACCTTGCTGAACGAAGACACTGCCTTCCTGGGAAGTGTTATTCTGTTAGTCGGAGGGGGGGAGGGGGGAATGAAGAGGACAAGCACTTGGAGTGCGGGTCCCTGACGTTAGTTAGCGACGTGCCGAGGGGACCGGATGAAGGCCCAGGCCAACGGCCGTTAGGCGTGGCTGAGCCGGGGGGAGCCTCGCGTGACTCCTCGCTGCCCTGTGGTTCTAAGTGTAAGTGTGACCTGGTGTTGCACTTGCCGAGACCGCATTGTGCCCAGTCCGTGGACATGAAGCCCCAGCTGGTTCCTGTCCTAGTCATTTGATGAACGCGTGAGAGAAAGACTGCGTGAGACGGAGGCAAAACCCATCAAAACGGCCCCGAGAGCGTCTTCCAGTTCCGCCCCACCGAAAGCACGTGATGAGTAATCATCTCTCCTTTTTTTCCTTTCAATTTCACTCATTTACGGTCCGCTGGTTCTTTTTTTAAGCAGCCAGTTCCCGATTTTAGGTGCGCGTTCTGGGTGAGGAGGTAAAGCGTGTGAACACCGGGTGAACACTTGACGGCGGCCTAACTGGGTCCTGCGTGAGGCCAGGCCGGGCCCCGGCAGCACCTTCTCTGGCTCCCTGTCCCCTCTGACCCTGTGCCCGTGGCTTGCTGTCCCCACAGGGCTGCGACTAGGTGTTCCCGTCCGGGGCCCCCCGTGGTCACCTTTCCTGGGGTCGTATTTTCTGGCATCCAAGAAAAGTGAGCGGCATCTCATTTCCTTGACCAGCTCATGTCAATTCTCTGCCACTAATGCAATTTGCAAATTCATTTCTGCAGCTATTTAAAAAAAAAAAAAAAGCATCTGCTCGACTGAGTGGCCATATCGTCTCTCCAATTCGGTTGTAAAGACAGCTGAGGACACCAGATTGAATTTGCTTTAAGCAAACTGGATATATGAAAATTGAAATGTAAAAGAATAGATGATTGTTCACTTTTCAAAAGGTTCCTTTGCCTTACAAAAAAGGCTAACAAAAGGATGTCTTTAAACACTGACTTCTTCCATGACTCTAAAAATAAGACGGAATTAATGTGTTCTGTGTTTCTAGAGCACGCTTTATGCATAAAGATGGCATGCCTGCAAAAAATGATGAAAGGCTTTTAAAGTTAACTTTGAAAATTATGAAAACGGCGTCTGAGTTCAGTACGAGATAAAAGTTGAATGTTACAGTGTCTATTCTTAGAAACGGGGAGTCAAAGCGTTTAACCTTTAAGGAGGAGGGGGGAGGGGGGAGTTGTTTAGCACAAGCTCTCCCGTTGTCGAAGTCGTTCGCACTTGGCATCCATCAGCCCCCAGGCTCCAGGCCTCCAGGCCGTGAAGGCAGTGCCAGGGCCAGTGGAACGAATGTCACGGGGCTTTTCCACAAATGGTCTAAAATGATGAGAGTGTGTGTGGCGAGGAGACCTTTCATGCTCCCAGGACGACTACGCAGGATCATGTCACTGTCCTGCTTTCAGCCCTTCCTCGAATGCCCCTTGAGAAGCCCCGTGCCAAGGACCTGGGGGGGGTCTTGCAAGAACGAGGACAGACCCCGGCTTTGCAGTCTCGGAGCCTGCAGCGACAGGCTCCCCATCCTGTCAGCCTGGCAGTGTGTTGTAAGACCGTGGAACGGCGCCTTTGACAGCCCGCTCTTGTCTGCCTTCCCTTTCTGCTTCTGGTCTTCCTTCCACGCCCCCCCCTTCCCGGTCAGGGCCCCCCAAAGTTTAGGGTGTCAGAGTGCACACTCGTCAGGTCACATGTGAGTTGAGAACAATTCTTCTTTTTTTCTTTTTTTTGTATCTTAACAAGGGCATAAGCTTTGACTTTTTTTAAAAAAGCACACGTGTATCGACTCCTGGGAGCACGGGCTGGTTCTCTCCGGTGACTAGGCCTGGCCCAGATGGGGGCGAGGGGCCTGTCGGAGGGGGAGGAGGAAGGAGGGGTAGGTGGTTTGGCCTTCGAGGAGGGAGGAGGCCGGGGAGCAGGGCGGAGGAGGGGAGGGTCCCGCCTCTGTGCTGCCCAGAGTGGGGTGGAGCGTGAGGGCCGCAGGCAGAATCCCCAATGCCCGGGGCCAGGCGGAGGGAGGGAGCGAGGGGCGAACGTCCGTCCCACTCCCGTAACCCAGGGTAACCCAGGCGCCGTGAGCATCCTGCCCGCTCTGGACGCACGGCCCCTCGCCGCGTCCCCGCAGCTGGCCCTGGCTGCGGGTATTAACGGTCATTTTAGAGTTGAGGAGACTCGCAGGGGGGAAGTAGCTTGTCTGAAGGTTGCAGAAGGAGAGAGCAAAGCTTGGTGAGCCTAATCCTGGGCGCCCCGCCCCATAAATGCGCTTGCTGGCGGCATTAAGTCCAGCCCGGGGCCTTCCTCCCGCCAGCTCACAGGACGCCGGACTTTCACGCCTCTGGAAACGAAAGTCTGCTGTGTTTGGATCATTCAGAAGTCCGCGGTGCATGTGGATTATTCATGCCCAGTGGCATAGCTTTTCAGGATTTAGTACGTGAAGTATTTGAACTAAACGAGTCAGGGATGTTATAGGACGGACACACGGGGTGTGGTAGGAGGAGGGGCCAGAACATCAGGGAGGTTTCCAGTCTGCGAGGCCCGCGGGCGAGTGCGAAAGCTGGGCTTCAGTTTTCTCATGTTTGAAATGAGAATTTCGTGCCCTGCGAATGAATGCCTACGGCATGTTTTAGCAGCAACATGATCACTTTTGCTATTCCGTTGGAATTCAGTCGCTTCTTTGGGGAATCTCAAAGACCATGTGCATAAATAATGCACATGTGGGCGCGACGCAGGAAACGAAGCATGATCCTGGCTTCACAGGGGACCCCTGGGCGTCCCCCCTCACGGAAATAAACTTCCCTAATGGGAAACAGTTGCCTTTATATTTTAATTATGTTTACACTCGGAACTAGGGAAGACCTGGCTTCATACCGTTCTAATCCAATGGGACATCGTGTGACGCATTTTAAGTAGATCTTTAACTACGGAGCAAAGCGTTCAGCGAATGACGTTCGAGCGTCCGATGGCTCCCACGTGGGCTGGCCAAACGGCTCCGCCGGGCGAGGCAGCTGAGGCTCCGCCGGGCGAGGCAGCTGGGGCCTGGCGTCTGCGGATAACCGGCGGGGCGGGCTGGCTGCGGCTCGGATCTGAAAGTCCGTGCGGAAGGCCCTCGTTTTCTCGGTACAGCTCTGTCTCCCCACTGGCGACTAATCTAACGGCATTAAGAGCTGGAACAGAGCACATCCTGGGTAGGTTTTCCGTCTGCTGGCTTCGTAATCACTCCCCCCAACCCCACCACCACCACCCGTGGCTTTCTGGAGGGAGGACGGCGGGTTTGTCAGCTTTGCTCGTCACTGGCCGCTCTGATGAGCGTTTTCCTGGGAGAAGACGTGAGGGAGATTAATTAAAACAGGGCCCAGGCCTCTGGAGTTGTTCCTCCAGGGAGTTCTCCCTCTTCCTGTCACCTGCGATCTAGAGGTGACGATCCTTCAGGCTGTGGGCAGCTTCTGTGTAGCCCGATCACAGGTCATTCGGAAATCAGAACCCGTTTGCTTACGGAGGAAGAATGCAGAACAGACCACAGAAGCCTTTCCGTCGAGGCCGAAGTTAGCTGAATTTCCGTTTCTCCGCGCGGGCGGCCCGACGGGTCGTTTCTCTGAGGCGGGGCGCTCTGCCTCGTCCTCACTCCCCCTTCTCCTGCGACCCTGTGTCACTGACGTGGAAACCGGGACACTATTTCTAGAGCTGGGTTTCTGCGAGTGAGGAAGGGTGCAGCTGCCTGCCCCTGAGGTCGTGGCCACGGCCGGCTCCTCGGAGCAGGGTGACGGGGTGGTGTGGCCACTCGTGTGTCCGGTAGCTCAGGCGTGAGGGCAGGGAGGCAGCCTATGGGAGGAAAGTGGAGAATTTAGGGGTCAGGTACACTTAGCTTGCAGTCTTATCTCGGCCGCTTCTTGGCTGTGTCATCTCGGCTAGATGATTTAACCTCTGAACCTTACTCTCCTCGTTTGTGGCATTTGTGGCGTGGGATTAATGAATGCTCTCAGGACTGTTTGCGTAGAGTAAATGAGGCAAGTGTGTCGGTTGCCTGGGGCCAGACTCCCCCTGAGTTACAGCGGCACGGGGAGCCCCCACCCGGGCCAGTTTGCCTTTGCTGGGCCCATTTTCTCAAGAATAACTGTGACTGCATTTCGAAATTCAGGGCAATCGCAGCAAGTACATCATTATGGCAACTCGAGCTGCAGGAAAGGGCTCTGTTGCTTTTACGGTTGCTTCCGGGTCTCACTTACACCCCCAGGCACTGCTACATTTCAGTTTATAAAAAGAAAAAAAAAATAGCCTTTGCAGTACGTTCTCAGCGAAAGGGGGTGTTTCCGGCCGCCTACTTTTTACTATTATAACATTATAGCCAGTATCACGGGGCATCGTGAGGCACCTGGCAGCCGCTGACGGAGTGATCCCCGAATGAGCCAGAACGTGTTTCTTCACAAAATCTCTCGGGCTGTTTAAGTTCGGAACGAGCCACCTGTCTGGAGTGCTGCCGGTGGCAGGCAGCTAGATCTCTGGAGCACGGGGTTTCTTTCGTGCCGCTTAGAGATGGGCCGGCACCGCATATCCGACCCTTCCGCTCGGTGGCCCAGTGCCCACCACGGCATGCCCACAGTGGCGGGGGGTGGGGTGGGGTGGGGGACGCGGCAGGAGCTGCGGGACTAAAGCCCACGCAGCTCTGAGTTCCAGTTCTGCTGTTTACCCGTTTCTTTATGGATTCGGTTGCATGTCTTTCGCAGGGTATTCGTTATAAGGCGCTTAGCAGATAAGGGGTGATAAGCAGTAACAGAACTACACAGAAGAGATGAGTCGTAATAACGAATATCGAATTCACTGATGTTCAGTGTTATGAGCTGGAGATAGCATAATCGAGAAGGAAGAGCACTGGGCCAGGAGTCAGAAGGCCTGGTGCTCATTCCTGCTGGGCGACTCAGTGACTCGGGACCCGTGACACGCGGGGCGAGTCGCCGAAGCCCTCGCAGCTCAGCTGCCTCACGGGTAGGCTAGGTCCCCTGTTACAAGAACCGGAGGGAGAACGGGCTTTGAAAACTAAAGCATGCCCCAATATAGGCTGTGCGGCCTCGATTTCATGTCTTTGCATTTGCAGAAGTCATTCGATGTTTACCTTTTCATATCTGCCTTCTTTCGTGATAGGTCATTTTGCATGCGTTTACGGCCATTCTCTCAGGCATGTGGGATAGATACTAACGCATCCCAGAAAAGCCCGGTCATAAAAATACTTGCCAGGATTCCATAATAAGTGTTATGTACTGTTTGTTTGTTTCAAGTTCATTTGTCAAGACAGAAATATTTATTTCTGTTGGCAACAAAGAAACACAAATGTAGTCTGTGTTGGTACACGTGTATGTGTTAGTAGATCATTCTTGCATGTCCGCTGCCCCACAATTTGAGCCAATTTGTGTCTTTTTTCCTTTTGTTCTCCATTGCGGTCTTTGTGCCTTCTACCATACAAACGCTGATTTGCTCTAGACAACAGCTCTGTCCCGTGACCACCTGGCGAATCTTACCCAGATTCCAGAAAATGGCTCTGTAACTTCAGTGGTAAAGCTGCTGAGAGTTGAATGGCTGACCGAGCGGATTTTCATCGTCATTTTCTTTCCTAACGGTTATGTCAGTGTTTAGAGGACAAACTCATTAGCAAAACGGATCGTCCAAACTAATGAGTCATATTTTGGTGCCGTTTTGTTTTGCATGAGCCATTCACACATTTCACGAAGGTGTGTCTCCCCTTATGCCAAAGCCACAGTAAGAAAGATGAAAAAAATGATTTAGTCAAAAATGTGTAATAATAGTATAATAGGGTATAACATAACCTAATATAAATAGTGGTTATCTTGGCATCATCTAAGTTTTACCAGCCACAGAAGCATAAAGATCAAGTCAAAACTGCTAAATACAGTTTTTCAATTACTGAAGATTATCATTATATTGCTAATGGAAACTTATAGCCGCAAATCTCCGGATAGTTAACCTAATTCCTGGTTGTACCTATGGCAGCTGTGAAAGTCACATTCAACTTTCCAGCCCTCATCTATTATCATTTTAACAAGATATAGTGAGGTAGTTTAGCATAATAGTTGGAAACATCAGTTTCAGGGTCAGATTTCCTGTGTTTAGATCCCACCTCTGCTTACCAGATGTATGTCTTGGTAACATTACTTGACATAATTACTTAAACTAGCCCAGCTCATTGAATTTTATGAGTATATAGCATGCTCTCACAGACTGCTTCCACGCTTTTATACTCCCTAATGTGTTTTTCGGCTTTTATATAATTGTTTCATAATTTAAGAAAACAATCAGGTACCGAAACAATGACACTCAGATCAGTAAAAGATGTGGAAATGTGTGTTTTTCAGAATTTTCTGCCCGTATAAACTTCATCACACCATCATTTAAGAAAATTTTAATTGGCTTCAGATGCAAATGGGTATCTTTGAGACTTCCCTGGAAGTTCAGCCGGCTCTAAACTCAGAGCTGAACTAGGACCACGGGCAGCCTGAGCGAAGGCGTTTTGAAAGCTGAACCTTTAGCGCAGACTGACGCCGTGCTCTGCAAGGAGCCGTGGAGACCGCACTGCGTGAACCCACTGATGTGGCCGGATTGGCCTCATCCACCGAAGCCCCCCGAGGCTCTGTGCGAAGGCGCTGCGGCCCAGCGAGGTTAGGTGACGTTGGTAGTTGCTGGTCGAATTGTGCTTGGAGCCTGGGCAGGCTGCCTGCCAGGACAGGGGTCTCCCGAAGCCTTCCAGCACAAGGAGAGAGATGAACGAACGCCGTGTACCCCTCTTCTTCCGGCTCTGCTGGAAGAAGACATGGCGTCGTAGAGCACAGAAATTTATCAAACCTTGAAACATTTGTTGTTGTCTTGACACCATCTCTTCCTTAGGAATTATCTTGGGGAAAAACAAAAACAAAAACACAAAAACCAAAAACAAACAAACAAACAAAACTAGAAAAAGTCATTCCATTGACCAGTGATGACCGGTTATTGTTCCTTTTGTCAACAGGCAAGGTGATGAATGAAGTCCTGGCAGCTTCCTGTGTCCCAGGCCTTATAGAAATAAGTGAGCCGTGCTTCAGAGTTCTTATGTGCACCACATCGGATCTGGTTTCAGGAAGTGTTACAGGAACCCGCCGTTACCTATTGAGAAGGCTCTGTGCTCTCAGAGGCATTGTTTCTGATCGAATCCAGAGGCTGCACGTGTGCCTCCCTGTATTACCTGCTGGAGCAGGTTGAATTTTATAAATTTTATACACAAACTCTGTGAGTTTCTAGTTCATAATTGTTCTTTTTGAGGATCCACTCAGATGAACCAGTATTACATCTGTAAAAGATATGCACTTCCACTGGACCAGAATTGATTCATTGGACTCTATAAAGGGCAACAGACTCCATCTGTAGCACCATCCGGTCCCAGTGATGGCAAGGACAGATCGCGAGGAGACCCCTCAGGGGGGAAAAAGTCACACTGTATTGGAACTACAGATTTACTAGAACCATAGCTTTAGTCAATCAAGGCTTTTTTTTTTTTTTCCTGAAAAACATAAATAGACTGCAGTTCTCGGCTGGTGGCTTTCATCCATCATCGTTAGTCATCTGTCACCTTGGACACTCTCAAACACTGACAGTCTTAAGCTTTCATTGAAAAAAATAAAAATGCAGCTTTGAGAAAATCCAGGGTTCGATAGAGTCTTTGGGCGTTTCGCTCGGGCCTTCGCGTGCTACTGTCGCAAACGGCGGGTACCCAGGTGGCAGAAGAGAAGCCTAGTGGGGGAGCAAGGGAGTGACTGCGAATGGGCGTATTATTACATTGTATCGTCAACATACTTTATAAGTACATTTCTGATGAGCTTCTTATTCAGGCAGAGATTACAAAAGTTTGCTCTAAATATCCAGTCCAGGATTTCTGTTTTGGAAATTATCTGTGTTCACGATATATGCGGGGGGGGGGGGGGGAATACAAAAACTCCAATTAGTACTCTTTACACCTCAAAGAATATTTTTATCATTCTTTCATTTGTTTTGGCTCTGTCACAAATTAAAGTACTTGGAATGCTGTATAGCCCGTGGTCTCTTGGAATTTAATCAATGAGAACCTAACACTTTCACAGTATGCTGTCACTTTGGACATTCATAATAAAAATTGAAACTCATTTTGGTTGTTAGTCGTTCACTTCGCTTTGTAGTTTATTGCGTCTTTTGTGATTCATCTGTGTCTGGCAACCGAGCAATTCGTATCGCCATGTATCTGGACGTAGAGATGCATGCATAGTTCAGGCCTTCCACAGTCTCTTGCATTGAATCACTGTCAGTTTCTACATTTGAGTATCCACTCTTTGTTATTTGTTGAAAGGCTGAGATATTTTTGGATGCCATGGTCTTTTTGATTATGCATTCTACAATGTGGGTTAAAGATAATTTCTGAAGATTATACCTTATCTTTCTTCAGTTTCTGATTATACTATATTTTCTGCTAAACTGATTATAATACATTTTGATTATTCTGTATTTTTTATTAAATAAGTAGAAAATTGGAGAAGGCTGTGAGCAATAACAGGCTTTTCAATGGCATCTTTGTTTTTTCTTTTTGACTCTGCCCAGTGTGATGGAGCATATTTCTGTGTATTCCACAATATTATAGTAAGAAATTGAAAAGCTCCAGAATAATCCAAACACATGAACCTGTCTAGAAAACTTAGACTTTGCTTGGTGGCATTTTTACTTAATTTGATATAGAAATTTTTTAAAAAATCCCTTCCCTCCTATTTTTTTGTAACTAAACCTTATCCGGCTCCTACCTCCCATTCTGCCTCACCCGCCCCCCCCCCCCCCAAATAAAAGGACTGGAGTGGATTTGGGGATTAACCTGGACATTCTCGTGCATCTATGAGCAAGTGATTCTGGAACTCTTAAATCAGAAAAATAAAGCAAATGGGGGCTTCTGAGGTTTTTTGGTGGAAGGTAGGGTGGAGGGGAGAAGAAAAGCCCAAATAGCGAACAAAGTTAAAAATTGGACCATTCCTTCACAGCCGAGCCCATGTGCAGCCCTAGTGCTTAGCTGGGGTGCATTTCCAATGATCAGGTGCCTGGCCAGGGCCCATCTGTTAGAAGCGTAATCTTTTTAAAAATCCCAAGGCTCCATAGTAAGGGCAGAGGTTGATGCTTTTGTTCCCTGGATGAATTCCCTTTTCCGAAGCCTCCACCACCCTCTGCCCGAGCATCTGGACAAGCTCCCTCTGCAAAGCAGCATGAATATGTAACAGTCCACAGACTGTGGCACAGGAAAGCTGTCGAAAGTCATCAGTCTCTAGGGACTTACGACATGTTGAGCTGGTTTAAAAACAGTATTAGGTGACTTAGACAAAGTGAAGCTATTTGGTATTTACACAATTAGGAAGAATCCTTGATGCGGGGGGTTGAGCTTTAGAAGTGAACACTGGCCTCTCGCTTTGAATTCTAATACCGAGATCTCATTCATTCACATGAGATGGGTGGTCTTAAGCAATGTCTTTGTGGTTAATACATTCTTCAGGGACAGGAAAAAAAGTGTAAACATCTGTCTCAGAATGGTCTCCACACAGGAACTGCACAAAGATGGTTACTTTTACTTATCCAAGGCAGTTTGTGTCTTAAGCGATGTTAGAATATGAGCAGTTAAGGAAGTGGTCAAGTTTGATGTTTTAGAAGAAAGCCTCTTTCCATTCATTATTAGCAATGTCTCCAAATCCACTATCTCTGCATCCCTCTGTTGAAACTGGGGCATATTCCACACGATTGGCTGGGCGTTCTCTCCCCGACGCCGTTCGGATCATCACGAGCGGAGTCTGGCACAGTGCTGAGACATCTCGATTGCTTTATAGATACTAAGTGCACCTTTGAGTATCGCGAGACATGTTATGTTTACTTCTCTTATTTCTTCTGAGGCACACGGCGCTTTCAAAATATTTTCTAAAATATCATAGAAATAGACCCTACCCGCGGGGCTACAAGGAAATGACAAGAAGCTCATTTTCACGCTTTCTTGTGATTGCAAAAATAAAAATTTTTAAGCTCAAAATATACAAACAGCTCAAATGGCTAGTATGGACAGTTTAGGAAAGAAGATTATAAACTAGAAAAATGTGTATGCACATGTTTCCTAAACTTTTTATGTACAAGCTCAAGCACCGAAATATATTTCCTAAAAAAGATACCATACGTACTATTAATACAAATTTTAAAATCTGCCAAAGAATCCATAGTCCTAGAAATAAACGTGGCTTCCAGATGGCTAAGACATGGCATGTAGGATGCACCTGATATACCTTTTATTTATAACTTCGCCCGGGCGGTCATGGGTAAGGAGAGGACTATTATTGGATAGAAGCAATTGCTTGTCAGAAGATATTTTTAAAAATTCTATGAAAACTGAGCCAAATTCTTATTTTATATCATCTCAAGGACCCTGCATGAAGAGATACGTTAAAACTTAAAAATTCCCCCACACAATGTCAGGCAAGCTAAGGGCCACGGCAAACACATTCACTGGGTACTTCCTCTTTCCCGTCTCATTACTGGCAGGAAAGAAGAGCTAATGAGGGGAAGGAAGGATTTTTTTTTTTTTTTTTACCAGAAATGCCCATGTCAGCAGTGTTTTATTTTGCCTGGGTAGACGTAAGCATGCGCCCGTGCGCATACTTCATGGGACTGGAGGCCATGGCAGAGTGACCAGAATCCACTTAAGTCACAGGGCAGCAAAGCTGCCAAAGATAAGGCCTGGCCGAAGACCGCCAGGAGACCGTGGGGAAGGAGAGGCTGGCCCGGGACTCTGCAATTAGAGCTGGGGAGCTGCCCTCCCCCCAAAGTGATCACCCGTCCCAGAGGTCCCGGCCCTCACCTCTCTGCCGTGGGCCTGGCCACCACCCAAGCCCCAAGTTCTTCCCTCTAAGTGCACCTTTTGTGTCTGTGGGACATGTTACGTTTACATCTCTTATTTCTTCTGAGGCACACATCTCTTTCAAAACATTTTCTGACTCCAGCCCACAGGTCGGGATTTTAATTACGATGTGGTACATTTGTCCCCAAATATCAATATTCTTTCATCCAGCACATCTGGTGCTAAGTGCCTGGTACTAAACTCCTGGGATCAGAGGTGGGCAGTGAATTAACATGATGCCTGTGTGCATCCTCAGGATCTGCATATTAAAAAGGAATTCGGCTGTATATTATATATTAAACAGAAGCTAAACGCAAAAGAGGTTCACGTAGGCAGCTATAAACCAATAGTTTCTCTAAAAATGACCTAATGTCTATTAACTTTCCATTCTAGAAAAAAAGGCAATGGTTTATCTTTTTTGCTGTTTTCTAGCCAGTAACAAGTTTGTTGTTTATTTGGTTTTGAGCATTTTGGGATTATATTTACATATATTAGTGAGCTATTCCTAGTCAATTAATCGCATTCCAATGGCCCGGCAGCAAAGTCTCCTGGAGCAAGAGTTCACAAATGCCCGCTCCAGCCAGATACCCTTACAGCAGACCCTAGAAAGGACCCGTCTTTTTCCAAACCTCTAAACTTTAGCAAGGAAACCAGTACCACCGTGAATGCCGCCTTTAAATTCGACACGAGATGCAATAGGTTTCCACCGTAAGCGGATGGAAGGAAAAACTCAAACTGCTCTCGAGCACGAGGATTTTGACTTGACAACCTTCAGAAAATTATAAATAGAACACGAGAAGCCGTTTCTACTGGCAAACCACTAGCATCTAGTTTCTTGACCGATCTCTCCTATTAAAACAACAAAAAAAGTATATTTAGTGGAGTAAGAATAGCCTATAACTTGATAGCGGGCTGAATAATAGAAAGTTATTCTTGGCCCACTTTTTTTCTGAAGCGAGTCTGATTTTTCCGGCGGCCATCCTAGCAGCGCATAATGAGGTTGGTTTCTCTGATCCCTGTCACAGTAAACAGATGCACAGAAGTACGGCTGATTTACTATTTTTTGGTCCAGTTCTGTTGTACATTGAACGATATTACTATCGAATACGGAAGAGGAAATTAAAGCCAATAGAAAACCAGGGAGCTGTGGATTTCATTCATCGTTAGTTCCGATCTTGACCTGCGGCAGAAAGATGTATCAGATCTCAGTACGGGAAACAACCCCACTTGGTGTAGGAGGCTTGTGATATGCGGGTTGGCTTTGGAAATTCAAGCATTTCCATCCAGCAATGAACATTGTAGACTCTTGCAGGTAACACGTGTTACTTAGAATCAAGCAAAGTATTAACTCAAATAAGGAAAGGCATGACCACCACTGAAACATTTGCTCAATATCTTTTCTTGGACTTCAGCCAAGACATAAGCAGTAATGTTCCATTCATCTAAAATTCTACTTAAAGCCCGACTGAAAGTGGCGATTCCTCGGTGTGCTTAACGAGACCATCAAATTTTTCAAACTGAGGTTCTACGAGAACATCACCTTAAACTCTTATTTCCTAGCATAGTAGGGAATGGAGGCTTTTCAAGGGAAACTCCAGTTTTTAAGGAGTTTGAATGTATTTCTTAAATGCACCAACACAAACGTGCTACTCGATACAACCCTGTTGGTCTTCATCGTTGCCAAAGGCCATCTGAGAGCTGACATGCTGGTCTGCAGGCAGAGGCCAGCGCTGGCCACATGGCCTGGTGCACGAAGCACAAGTTTCTAACATAAATAGGTGTGACCTGGTCACTCTGTCTCCCCAGAGCCAAGTGAAAAGGAACTCCACTTAAGAGCTGTGCTTACTGTTTTAGTGCGTATCTTAAATACTGAGTCACGCACATACACAGAGAAAGAAAAAACAGTAACAAGAAACACAGAGTCGCTAGGAACCGGCATTCCATTTGAGTTGTCTAGGCTTGCGTCAAATTTCTTCCGCTGCGCACGGGGAAAACAGATTCCCTCGTTCAGGTGTGTCTCCTCAGGTAGGCTTAGCTGTCTTCCATCTGCTTCCTTTTCAGTCCTTGCTCTTGGCTTGCATTTCGGTTACTTGGTAAATGTTTGCAGCTGAAGATGCTGCCAGGCAAAACGGCGGTTCCCGAACTGGTCCGCACGTTAAAAGCTCCCAGGAAGCTTCACGAGCAAACCAACCAGGGCCTGTGTCCCTTCCCCAAGGAGGGTGATGTCTAGGGTATGCCCCGGTCGTTGAGGGGTTTTAAAGGACCCTGGCATGCGGACAAGTTTGGGAGCTGCTGGGCTAGCAGGGAGAAAGGAAAGGGTTGGTGAGCCCGGGCCTGAACCCTAAGCTCCGAGTGCAGTGGGTTGCGTGATTGGGGTGCTTTAACCTCGAGGACCTGTGGGTGGTCTCCTCCTCTGTAGGCTGGAGATATTCGTGCGGGCAGTTTGCGCATACATGTGGTGAAAATGCCGTTTACATTACACGACTGGTGACGGCGCATGGAATGCGTTTGGCACGGGAAACGGTGGCCACTGTTGATCTCTAGGGTAAAACAAAGCTTGATCCACTGCGAAGACGAGGAAACACACCTAGATGATTAGGTGACGTCAGCGTCACGAAAGCGAAAACCAGTGGGGTGACAACCAGGCTCCCTGCCTCACGAGATGCTTTTTTTTTTTTTTTCTCTGACAATTGAATTGCTCCTGGCTTGCTGGCTTGTTGGAAAGAATGCTAGAACCCTATACTCAGAGATAAGGCCTTTGTGTTCGCTCTTCTCCGGGATGGGATGTGTCTGCCCCAGGCCTTGGGGACAGGATCTGCTTGGCAGATCGGTCCCAGGAAAGCTGGGCAGTGGCTGCTCTTGGAAAGGCCAGCTTGACTCCATGAGTTTGCTGGGCACATTTGCTGAGCGCACCTTGCCACAGCCCCAGGCACATCCCCAAGGACAGCCGTGAAGGGAAGCAGGTAGGGCTGTATGGGCTCCCCACACTGCGCCTGTCTCCTCCTGGGTCCTCATCACATCAGCCTCTGACACCTGATTGTAGTCTCTTCTGCTCCAAGCTTTTTTTGTTTGTTTGTTTGTCTTGCATTCATCTCAAAGAAAACTTAACTGCAGTAAGAAAAGAAAGAACCATAAACAGTGCCTATTGGGATGAAGGGGAGTCCTGCAGGCAGACCTGGGGGAAGGTAGAAAGTCTGTGTTGTTTGGCTCGGTGTAGCCCAGGGGAGGTGGTCTTTAGTGGAGGGCTGAGCAGGGGAGGTTAGTGGTATGGTCTTCCCCGTGATAGAACCACAGAAGGATAGAATGTCAGACCTGCAAAGAACCCGAACAGTCACCTGCACCCCAGGTCCTGTGAACACACTGAAATTACAGGCAGTGTTGTAGGCCTATTGAAATGTTTTTGGTTGAGGGCCCCAGCTTTCCAGCTGATTTGCGAAGAGCTTGGTCAGCCTTCTGCACCTGAGGACCAATCTTACTAATGGGGAAACCACCTGAGGTGATTAGCATGATGGCAACAGAACTCAGGTGGCCACGCTTCCCTCCAGCCTCTGCTCCCCCAGCTCCGTAGCCCTAAGCATTGGCGATGGGCAGGGGCTCAAGCCACAGGCTCGGCGAATTCACCTCTGTCACAGCCCGAGTCAGTCAGTGCTGACGTGGTCCTGTAACGGAGGACACCGTCTTTGTTACCATGTCCTTCCGGAAGACGATAGAGCTGTCACAGCTGTTGAAATTTCTCGTTCTGACCTGCAGTGCAGAAGTCCTCCGGCTCAGAGTCCCGACGGGGATCCCCTGCAGGCCTAGAGGAATTCAGGCCACCGGTTGAGACATGTAGGTGTCTTAGTCCGTCTTCAGGCTGGGTGGGGTTTATTTCTCACAGTACTGGCGGCTGAGAGGTCCAGGGAAGTCCAGGGTCGAGGCGCTGGCACGTTCGGTGTCTGGTAAGGGCCATCTTCCCGCCCTGCCCTCGGAGGGGTGGGGAAAGGCAGTTCCTGGAGTCTTTTTTTCTAGGGGTACTAATCTCGTTTGTGGCGGCTCTGCCCTCATATCTTAACCACCTCCCAGAGGCCTCCACATGCCATCTCAGTGGGGATTAGGTTTTTAGCGTATGGATTTGGTGAGAATTCTGACATCGTCTGTAGCAGTAAGTGGGCAAAGGCCTGAAGGAGGAATGGTTTACATTCTGTTTTTCTTTTATGTAATTTAGTTCTCACGTGGGCTCCTTGGCCAAACAGACGTTTGCCAGGATGAAAGAATTTGACAGGTATCTGTGAGACTCTTAAATGCAGACACCAACGGGACCATTTTAACAATTAAGGGGAAAATATCACCACGCAGGGCTCCATGTGGTCTGAGCTGTAGGTGGAAGGGGTTCGTGGGGTCCCCTGAGAGCACCTGTGGGAAAGGCTTTGGGAGGAACCCGGTCTCCCCAGGAGAGGGCACAGCCTCCTGGTTCGCAGTTCAGGCTGCGGAATCCACTTGGCCCGCGTTTAAAATCTCGGCTGCATCGCACACTAGCATTTAACCTCATCTTCCTCTAAGCCTCGGTTTCCTAGCTGTAAAATGGGCACAGCTGCGCCCCGTTAGCAGGATTATTTTGAGGACAGAACGGGAAAAAACCTGTGTCTAACGCGTCCCGCTTGCCCGTCATGTCGGGTTCGTTCTGCACTGTGCGATCCTGTCGTCCGTTTATATCTCGCAAAGTTAGCGGCATTAACCGCAGGAGGAAGGAATCGGGTCGCCTTGGGGTCAAGGCCAGCGTCTGATGCGGGGAAAAGAGCGTGAGGATCGCCTTTTGTTTGCCTGCCTTTGCCGCTGCCCTGTCACGTGACCGGTCTCAAGGTTTTCTTTCTTTGTTTTTTCATCGCGCAAGAAAGAAGCGAATTACATCCTTGTTAGAAATGACTCGAATAGGCACAGACGTGTGTAGGGCGAAGGGTTTATATCTGTTCTGTCTGCAGCAGCGACTCACAGCCTTTCTAGGTAAATTGCCCTCCGTGTGGTAAAATCTAGACAACGTCTTTGATGTTGTTACTCAGTTGTTCACATGCCTACTCATCTCGTCTAATGTCACGCTTTTCTTGTGATGGATGTTTGAGACGTTTTGCACTGAAGGCAACAGTGTTTCGGCAGGAGCATTTCCTCTTTTGGGCAGTTCCGCAGCTGATCGAGCAATGTTGGGCACAAGAGGCCGACTTTGGCAGGAAGGGGAGACCCACGTCCCCCGCGGGGACAAGATGGGAAGGAGAAGGGAGATACGATCTGCTCTGGGGGGGCAGTTCCCTTGTGGAGGCAGAGAATTTGGTGATGCTCTTGTTGGAGAGCGTTAGGAGCCCACTGGGGGTGTGGTCTTGGGGCTCGAGGTTAAGCCGACCCCGGAGAGGGCAGAGCAGCTGCGAGCATGGCGTGTGCCTCTGTGCCAATGACAGGAAGGGGCCCCCTTTTGCCTCAAGAGTTCGCAGCGTGGTGAGGGCAGCAGCGTGGTGAGTTTCGCGCCCGCTCACCCCGTCACAGGCACCCTTGTGCGCTCTGCAGCTGGCGTAACGGCTCGGGAGCCCCCAGGACAGACCCGGGAGTCCAGTCACTCCGCCCCAGGAAGGACACGGATAACACTGAGCAGCCAGGATCCTGCTCACTTATGCCCAGGGCTAGAGGGATGGCGAGATGCAGAAGTCAGAGCTGGGGAGGTGATCGGCGGCAGCTCGTCTAGAGCCTGGCACGGGCGACACCAAACCTCAGGTCCCTGGCGCCCGTTTTTGGGGGGACCCCTGGTACATGAGGAATGAGTGGAGATGAAGGAGGAACAGAGTTTGGGGCCCCTCCCGGAGCTCGGCCTCCACGTCCGCCTCTCCCAGGGCCGCCTGCGTCTTCGCGCGGCCACCCCCTCTTCTCTGTGTCTTTCCCCTTCTCTCTCATAAGGACAGTTGCCATTGGACGCAGGGGCCGCCCAGGTAATCCGGGTTCATTCCATTCAGAAATCCGTAACTTAAGTGCGTCTACACAGACCCTTTTCCCAAATAGGTCGCATTCACAGGCTTCAGAGGCCAGGAGGTGGCTGTGTCTTCTGGGGGCCACCACTCAACCCCTACACACCAGGACCCCCAAGCCCGGATTCTGTCTTAATGCATTTTTCGGTATTTTCTTTAGGGTCTTCCAGGGTCTTCACGCCAGCCCGAGGTAGAATATGAAATAGTCTAGACTATTGCTTCAACGATGCTAGGACACTGTAGACTGAGGAACAGAGTGCCGCATGAGGGTCCAAGCTCAGGCCCAAGAAGGTTATTTACAAGAGACCAAAAGGTCCGATAATCTGTGTATTTCCCTTACCTCCACGTCTCCTCATCTAAACGACCGTCGTCTCTCCCTTGGATTGTTACGATCCCTTCCCGACGGGCCTCTACCTCCATGCTCATCTGCTTCTGTTTCGTTTCCACAACGCAGAGTGATCATTCCAAAATGTAAACTGATTGTGCACACACACACACACACACACACATGTCACACACAGACACTCACGCACACCTGTTCCCATCACTCTTAAGAATAAAACCCAGATCCCTTGCTGGCCCTGCCCGCCTCTCCACAGTCCCCTCTGCTTGATCCCCGGGCCCCAGAAACTCAGCCCTGCGGGCTTCTCTCCGACCGAAAGATGCCACGTCCTGAGGGTTGTCTGCAGGCTTCACGGCCTAGATTTTTATTTGAAGGCCCCCAGCTCATATCATATCAAAACACAATAAAATACATCATCCCTCTGCCACATTAAATATTTTTGGCGCAAAAAATATTCTAAAGGTTTTCGTATTTCAGCTTTTGAAATTTCTTGATGACGAGTGATCTCTTTAAGAGTGCCGGAGATTTCTCGGTCCCCTTCCAGGCGCCGGGAAAGTCTCACGAAGTGAGAGCATCTAAAGCCGCACATTTTTTTTTTTTTTAAATACCCTGCGCCATTTATGACGACTAAATCCTAGCAATCACCTTGGCAATGCGTTTTATTTGAATTTTATTAGAGAGTAATTTCGGCTTTGCAGTTTTCCTTTCATCTTTCGGTGGCAACCTGTTTTTTCCAAGGCCTCATGCTTTTCTCGAACTTCCGCCGCCTCTCCCTGCCCGGCCCCGGCCTTCGCCTCGTGGACTGCTGCTCATTTCTCAGATCTCACACCTAACCGTCCCCTGGGCACCTTTCCGACCCCTCCTTCTAGGTCAGCTCCTTTTGGCACGTCACCGCGTAGCACTGTGGCTCTCCCGCAGCTCATGTCTCAGACTTTAATTTCACGGGCACCTGTGCGACTGGCCCTTCAGAGCGTCTCTCTAGTGCCTGACAGCCTGGGAGTGGCAGGGTCAGAGGCCACCGCCGGCTGGTCCCCACCGCATCCCACCCAGCACCTTCCGACAATGGTGGCGACTCAAAAAAATGGTTAGCGTCATTCTTCCTCTTGCGTGTTCAAACTTTATCGTGGTTATTACCTTTTCTGATATTTAAGCACAATCTGGCATGATTCCTTATTGTGTCTAGTGACTTAATTCTAAAAGCGCATAATCCGAGAGTCTGAATCAGAGAAAATGTGAGACCTAGAGATGTATTCAGCCTCGGTTGCCCAGACGTGGACACTTCCTCAGTAAATAGCAGATGTCCGCGGTCACAGCAAACAGGTCGCCGTCATCGTTGTCATCCTCCTGTGCGGCCACGCATCACGCTGGGCCCGGAGTTCTCTGCGCCCCACGTTCGTGTCCTCCTTTGCCGTCGGAACAACTCGTGAGGCAGGTAATGGAAGGAGCACAGCCGCTACGTGGTTCCTCGTGAGACGCAGGCGACGTGCTGTCTGCAAAGCATGTCGCCCTGCGCCCGAAACCCAGTGAGCACTCGGTTCTTCGCGGCCATGGCTGCTGTCAGGCCACCAGCGCCGAGGTCACGGGAATGTTGCTTTAGTCCGAGAGTGCCCGGTGTTTAGTCCCAAATGTGCTCAGGTCACTTGGTACCTCGGGGTCGGTGCGGCTCAAACACCAGGAGGCTCAGAATGCCGGGTCCACTTTCAGTGTGTAATATGGACTCTGACCCTGTGAAAAATGCTGTTCAGTCATAGACCAAATTGACTGATCCTTTTGACCATCTCTAGATAAAAAGATGAGACTTTAAAGTGATTTGATTACGGAACATTTCCTTGAACTTTGAATGTTCCATTGAGAATGTTCTGCCCGTTCACCCAAGCTAGGCTCACTGGTCTGCCCTCTGCGGAAGTTGGCACCATGTGATCCCTGCATCTCATTCATCCTAGAAACATTAAGTTCCTACTTAGCAGAGAGCTTTGCTTGCGATGTAAGAGAATAAAAAGCTGAATGAGAGATCTCGTCCTGGGGATGGCTGGGAAGGCAGACATAAAACTTCTACAAGGCAAGGTGAAATTAATGCTTTAATAGAGGAGCAAGAAAGTTCTGTGCTTCGGAGAGGAGAGTAACTCCTCTGAAGGCGGAGGAGAGGGGTGGAGATGGATTCGTGGACGAGTTGGCATTGAAGCTGAGCTTTGTCTGTGGACGGGGGCGGGCTGGGCCCAGGGTAAGGAAACCCCAGAGCACGAGCAGGGAGATGGGGGACTGCACAGCAGGGGACGGTGAGCAGCTCAAGGTGCGAGGGTAGAGTCCACGCACAGGTGTAACAGGAGGTGGTGGTCCTCGCACGACGGGCCGGAACCCGGGGACTCGGCCCTCTCCATCTAATGTCTGCTGTGCCTCTAGGTCAGCATTTTACTTATTTTAAGATTTCGACAAATGTATCCATTCATTTAATAGATCACATCTAATATGGACCAGGCACTGTCTCGTACCAGAATTACAACGATGTACAGAGTAAAGTCCTTGATTTCACAGAGCTTTTAATTTAATGGGAAGAGACCGTCAATGGCATTAATATAATATCTCAGGTGGTTACAGGTGCTGCAAAGAATGGAGCAAGGTGAGGAGGAGGATAGAACGGAAGGGGGATGGGCGCGTCCTGACGCTTTGTGTGTAGTGGGCAGGGAAGACCTCGCCCATGAGGTGACTTTTGTCTGAGCAGAGAGCGGGAGGATGTAGGAAGCGAGCCATGGCCGATCAGTTGAAAATTGAATAGAAAAACGAGTTCAGTCTTCTGCTTGACGTGATCAAGTGGGTTCAGCGGTTTATGATAGGGTGTCAGTTTTCTCTCCCATTGCGCCAATGACATCTTCCATCCATCACGAGGACTTCGAGCTTTGTGAGAAGGCTGTGTCGAGCTGGAAGTGGCGGCATGATAATGAGTTACACGTAATTCTGGAAAGACCTTTGCCGTCCCGGGCGTCTGTGATCGCGTGGGTGGGAGTTCTGACTCTCGAGTCAACCGGATGTCTCAGTTCGTCTCTACCCCTGAGGCGCTCTGTGACCACGGGCACATGATTGAAGCTCCTTGAGCCCCTTTTCACATCTCCAAAGTGGAGATAGATAAACTCGAGATGTACGAAGCACTCAGATTGGTGCATGTGACAAAAGATGTTTTCAACAAATGGTCAGCAATCAGTGCTGTCATAGTACAGTGAAGGCGGTGCCCAAAGGCTGGGTCGCCATGGTCGTGTTGTGTCCAGAAGTTGCTCGTTTCCCCGGACGATCTGTGGCCTCTTTCCTCGAGCAGACTGTGGTCTTCACGAGGACGGGATATGAGTCTGAGCTTCGAGTTCCACCCAGTGCTCTTTACACACAGTAGGGGCCGGAAGAGTCCTTAACGGAGAAGCGAATTCTTGCGTGTAGTTGAGCTGGGCCGGGGCCACTGTGGAGAAAGGTTTCGGTAGAGAAAAAAGGTCTTATCGAAATCTCAGGAAATGACTCTCTTTTTATCAAATCTGTTTCTCTAAATGTTTCATCGTTGTTTTCAAGCTACATGTTTTCGAGGGGATTGTGTTAAGAAAGAAAAGTCGAGGGCAATCTACTGTTTAGCAGTGACTCTGGATTTCAGTGGTACAAAGTGACCGTCAGGTCGTCCCCACCACAGTGAGCCAAAAGGCACCGCGCGGTCGTGCGGGGGGGGGGGGGGGGAGGCGGGTGACGAACTGCTCTTTGTGATCGACCGCCTCGGTCCCCCATCCCTGCCTCCGGCCTGACCGGGGATCTTCGAGGCAGAAACCACCAACGTGAATTTCCCCTTCGAGGGTTTTAATAATATCCACTTACGTACAAGGAACTTTGAGACGCTTAGGTGAAGGTTGGCGCGGGAGCTCAAGGTGCCTCATGATGATGATTTTAAAAGTCCCCGGACCTAACTCAGGGGCATTGGACGTAAGGGGACAGATGCCACCTAGTGGTACAAGGTACCACCTTGAAGCAGGACGAGGAGGGGGCCTCACTGCACAGTCCCACCAGGCCCCGCCAGCGCCTCTAGAGGGCAGACGCCCTTTAGTGAATCCAGGTGATGGCTTCGTGCCATTGTCTGAATATCCTAGGATTTTGCCAGCTAAGGGGTAGTCGCAGCCTTTGCATTCAAGGCAGACTGATGGCCGTCATGTGTCACCAGGACTCTGGCTTACGGCGAGAGGAATAGTGCTCCTGTTTCGAACCAGCCGTCGGAACGTTTACACAAGGTGCTGAGCAGCGTTCCATTTTATTGCCGTTCCGTTTTTCGGCACGCGCATTGGGGAGCGAATGCGCATGTAGGACGAATCTGGGGAGCAGCCCCTCGAACCCCCAAAAGCCATGGTCACCCCCTCTCCTTCCGCTGCACAAAGCCTGGCCGTGTGTCGGGCGCCAAGGAAGAACACAGATTTCCGTAATCTTTGGAGAAAGTGGAAACCCTTGTTTTTGGTCAACGTCAAAACCAAAACCAAAACCTTGTTTTTGGTTTACATTTTCTTCTTCTACCTAGTTGTCTAGTATGCAGAGACGAGTTTGGAAAACGGGAAGTGGGCGGAGAGAGCGGGTGTACATGGCCCCTGGTCACAGTCCTGGAGTAATCAGAGTCGGCTGTGTGACCAGCAGCCGCCCGTGGAGATTTTCTCTTTTTTTTTTTTACATCGGCTGGGCTGTCATGCATTTGCGTCCCGATAACTTTGATTTAAGAAGTTCCACTATCTTTAGAGAGTTAACATGCTTGCGTGGGGAAGATTGTTGTCGTTGCCAGTCATAGATGCAAGTGAGGACTCATCCCACTTTAATGTCACTGTTTCGATGGAGCCGAGCTGCTCGGGGGCCCCCGGCAAAGCCTGGCCCCTGTCCTCTTCTGTAGCTTTATCACTGGCCCGCGGATGGCGTGTGAGTCATGCTCATCGAATCCACAGGGCCTCTCGCTCTGTGAGGTTGTTGACCCTTCAGAAGACCGCAGTAAAAAACTCAATGACCTCGACCAGCTTATAAAATGTCCCCTCCAAACCAGCATGAAATTCTGTGGGTTCAATGCCAGATAGTTGGTCACTTTGGAACAAGTCTCTTTCCCCTACCCACTAAGGAAGAGAGCAGGGTGAGCGGCTAGCTAGAAGGGGGTGTGGGACCCCTGAGGGCGACTGATCTCAACAGAGACCAGTCTCTGGCAGAAATAGGTTCCAGGAGGGAGGTCACTAGTATCGGGGTTTTTCCATGAAATGATGTACCTACCTCCCTTCCATCGTCACACACCCCCCGCTGGTGATGCACGCACAGGAATAACTCTGATGTGCGGGGTGCTTTCTATGCACCAGGTACCACACCAAGCACTTCAGATGTTTTCTCATTTAACCCTTTCAACAGGCCTACAAGTATTGTCTCATCCTTATGATGAAATTTAGAAGCGTAAGGTAACTTGTCCGGTGTCACGTTTATTTTAAACGGTGAACCCCACGTCTGTCTATCTCCCTCCCTGCCCACCAGGGTCACCCAGAGGAGTGAGAGAAGGACAGGTACCCCCGTGGAAGTGTTAGGGTCCCCTCTTAGAGCCAGGGGAGGCCAGGAGCCGGGACAAGGGGAGCAGAGCATTCTTGTGCTCAGACAAGTCCCCAGCCAGGGCTAATGCCACTTCCTTTCCTACCTGGTATTTTGGCAGTTTGGTAAAGGAAATGAACGAATTATCAGTAAAAACTGTCAAACCCAGAGAATCGCTGGAAACGCTTTATCGTTATGGAGCCTCCTACTTCAGGGTTGCTGATAACTCGTCCTGCATCTTGAAGTGGCCTTGGCTAGACAGAAGGAAGCCCGGGAATTGCACCCCAGGCGACAGGTGCTGCAGATCTTGACAGAGGTGCTCGGGGAGGTGGGAACCAGGGACCGAAGGCCTCCAGTAGGATGTCGGGTCCTGGTCCTCTGGCAGGAAAGCTGTTGGTGGGAGTACATCACTACAACCAAGAGAGCTTAATAGTCGAGAGTGGATTGAGGTGGGCGGGGTGGGGTGAAGGGGCAGGACAAAATCTGGGCGCCAGGTGGGTCGTTTATTCGACCTTCAGCAAACATTCGTCGAGGCGCCAGGGACAGTCGTGAGCAAGCACCCTTCCCACGTGGGCCATGCGTTCTGGCGCGTGAGCGACATGCGTGGTCTGTGTGTTCTGAGAAAGCCACGGAGAAGTGGCTGAAACCATTTGAGTCGTCATCAGAGCCATGACCAAAGCAAGAGTCTGGAGGAGAGAATTTGGGCTGGCGCTGAGAGGGAATAAAAAGCGTCGTCAAGGAGAGACTCCCCCCGAACCGGTGACCTTCCAGCTGAGACTGAAGTAGGGGTGACAGGCAGGCAGCCCCTGCAGGGCGTTACGTGGGAGGATGTTATCCCTCCAATCACGTCACTTCTGCCGCCATGCGGAGAAAAGGCAGAAGAGAGCCAGGTGTGGAAGCAGGGAGACCAGCTCAGAGGCTCGCTCTCCTAGGTCAGGGAGCCACGTGGAGACGAGGGAGGTAGAAATGAGAGGAGCGGGTGCGTATTTCCGGAGAGAGCCTCAGGGAGGCTTCCCGGCGGGCTGGGTACGCGGATACGGGGGAGGGAAAAGTCAAGACGTCGCGTGGATTTCTGAGTGGATGGGGGTGGTGCCATTTTCCTAAATGCGGAAAGTCACAAAGCAGAGGGGCCCAGCGGCTGTGGTCGTCTGGGGTCTTGACGAGGCCGGGGGATGAGAGAGTTGGGAGCACTGTGTGTCCCCGTCAGGGGCGATGTAGGTGGAAAGCAGGGACGGGAATTCTCGTACGGGTTAATGCAATGCAGCATGTCAGATAAAGACGTTAGCACGGTGCCGGGAGCAGAGTGGTGACTCGAGGCGCGGGAGCTGTTCCTTCGTTAGGCAATGGCCCTTGTAGGCGCCAGGACCGACTGGACACGAGGAAGGGACAGAACGGAGGCCTGCAGGCTCCCTGGTGAGGCGGTTTGTCCTCTCGGAGTCACCGAGGGAAGCGTAGGGCAGCCCCGGAAGGTTCTCGTGTCTTCCAGGTCTAGGCCGGGGCTGGGGGCTTCCAGATTCTCTCGACCGCGGCGCCTGGCCCCCCACTCCTGATGCCCTCAGGCACGCGGCCCCGGGCACTCGGTTCCCCCGAGCTGTGCCCGTTCTCCCTCCCGGGGAGGAGGGGGCCCCTTCAGCCTGCTGGTGGCTCCCGCCGCGGTCCACCCCTCTCAGTCCCTAATCTCCGCACGCCGTCCCGTTTGGCCGGTCCACGCAGACACAGCGTCATGAGAACACGACATTGGGACATGCCAGGCAAATGGGGACCGATGGGGACCAGCTGTTTTTCTGTGACCCCAGTTCCTTCTGTGTCGAAATGTACCCTCGATTTTAAAGCGTTTGCTTTTTAACACTCATCACATGGGAAGGAGACCTCGGTCCGAAATCTTAACTCTCAAATTCGATCTCCACTGACGTTTTAAACAGGTGTCTGACCTGAGTCAGCGGGACGGAGGCAGACGAGGTGCTCGGAGCAATGGGCAGCGCCTGCTCTCCTATCGGAAAACGGGCATAGTTGCATTTACTTATTTCACGGGGTGCGAGCGGTCATTGCTGACAGTTAATGTTTTTAAAATGCAGACCTCGAGGCGTCCCGGCGGGTGCTTTTGAACTGCCGAGGCTTTGCCCCTTTTAACACACATGCAGACACACGTGTGCACGCACACACACACACTGTTGTCCCCGCTCACGAGACGACAGGTATTTCCACAGGCTTCACGGGCAATCCCAATGAAAGTGGCTCCCGGCAGCCGTGACCTTGCGCAAACCAAGGCCGGCGTTGCCAGCGTCAAGTCACGTGTTCCTGATTTTAAAACCTTCCCACTGATCACCTTCCCTTCTAAGTTTTCCATCTAAGACGTAACAAGATTTGCAAAGATAGCACGGTGAGGTCTTTGGGAAATGCAATGTGTGGCTTCTGTTCCCACCTGTGGGACCTTCCCAGGCCTTCCTAGATCCTTACAGGAAGGTGAGAAAGTACAGACTGTCCCCAACGTGGCTCGTCCGTCACAGCAGAGGAAGTCCAGCCTGTCCCTGGGTCCAGTGCTCCTCTCTGCCCTGCTCGCCTTTAAAGGCTGGGGAGCCAGGCTGGGCAGGAGAGCCGGTGGCAGGAGTCAAGGTCCCCTGCATGGGGCAACATCTAGAACCTTTCAGAAGGTTCTGCACATTCTCCGTGCACACCAGTTCCCCAAGGAAAGACTTTCGCGTTAGAGGCACTTTGAATGGTTCACGGGGCGAGCCTGAAAGAGGTTTCGCAAAGCCATGCCCAGGATAGCGGGGGTTTTCCTGGGGTTTTTGGAGCCACACATCTCACCTTTTCCCATCCAGTTTCCTTAATGGTAAAGAAGGAAAAGTAAGTCACCATCTGGGGGCCAAGGGCACAACGGTGGTCGATCACAAGCATGGAAATATCTCGTTTTATCATGAAACTGCTATGTGGTCTTAAACAGGTGCGCAAACCTTGCTCTCCCTTGCAGCGTGCAGGCTTGATGCACAAGTCATGGTTTAGGTTGGATCAAAGTGCTTAGCTCTGTGACTACGCCGCCTCCCCGTCTCTAAACGAAACTGAGGCCCTAGGAGTCTGCTGTGTTCATCCTAAGGTTCGGTGTGCCCCGATGTTCCCAGTTTGCACTTAGTAGAGCCGTGGCCCTAAGCCCTGTCTAGGGGTGCGGCCGGTCCCGCGGAAGTTGCAGAGTTGCTTCCGAACCGTCCCAGGGGACTCCCAGACTCCTACCTCCCTGGTCTCGCCCGGCCCGGCGGCCCTTCTCCACCTTCCCGTTATCTGCGTTCTCCTCCGTGGGAGCGTTCGTGCTGGGCCTCTTCCCAGCACCCATTGTTTAATCTGTTGGAAACTGAGGTCATTCGCTTCCTGCCTCTTTTTCCTTCTCATTTCTCCGAAACGGTTCAAATCTTGCAACAGACTTTCCTGCCGGTCTCCCAGCTTTGTCGGCTGTTTGAATACGTGGGCAGAGGCAGAGACCTCACACGAAACAAACAGACGGCGAAACAAAAATAAGTGAGCGGCGACGAAGCAGCTCCCAGCGATCTTCCGTCGGCGGCCGCGTTTCCGAAAGGGTGCGCATCACCGCTTCCGATGCGGGGCCGGAGCGAGAGCGGGTTAGAGCAGCAGATCCCCAGGCGGAGAATGTTCCTTCCCCCTCTCCAGCATGGTGTCAGTAAGGGCTCGAAGAAGCCAGTGTGTTTGGTCGAACTGTGAAGACCAAGCAGGCGATTTAGCGGACGCTTCTGTGCTTGTTCAGGTTTCCTATGTATCCACCTGAAAGAAATCCGTGATCGTTATTATTTTAACGCTGCCGATGATGTCCCATGTGAGCGTGAAAAACCTGGAAAAAAAATGTTTTCTCTTAGCCAAAGTAGAAAGTGGAGAAATAATGGGGGGGGGGGGTGCAAGAAATAGCCTGGTGATTTTTTTTTTTTTTTAATGGTGCCTTGTCCCTCATAGAGATAATAGAGAGGCATTTAGCACTCAGAAGCACCCTGGCTAAGGGCCTTACTGCATTCTACTGCTTGATTCTCTTCACACCCTCTGAGGTAAAACCTCTCATCACCCCCAATTTGCAGATAGCGTGAGGGGCTTTACAAACTTACCTGTCACAGAGCTTCAAAAGTGTCAGAGTCAATATTCAACCCTGGTCCCTCTGACTCAGAAGTCTCTCGACACTGTGTGACACATCCAAGCCCACATCCTCTGCCCCTCTCTCTCTCTCTCCCTCTATCTTTCTCTCTCTCTTTCTCTCTCTCTGGAGAAAGCTTGCCTTTCTTCAGCATCAGGAACGACATCTTTCTGGGTGTTGGTGTATTTCCAGCTTTTGTCATTCTATGTTTAGGGAACATATTTAGTGAGGCACCGTGTTTATTTTTCTGCTAGATGCTGTTTTGTCTTTTAGAAGTTAGAATTTTTCCTAAGCAAAATTTATTTACATCCATAATTTAGATCGCGTATCTTCTTGACTAAGTTTTCTAACTCCTGAAGCTGGAACTGCTACGATCAGTTCATGCAGTTTTCAACATCATTATAAAGACTACCTCAAGAGGGTGCTCCTTGCAAGCCTTAGATTTATTCAGTTCTCCCAGGCCTGAAACTTGCTTTTAAAACATATTTTCAGAGAATGAATTGCGACCCTGTATCAGTAGAGAGGAAATTTCTGGAGGAGGCATAAGGAAACAAAATAGAAATTCAGGAATTTGAATTCTTCAGTTGGAGGCCATGAAGATCCAGGGGTTTAGAGTCTGTAAACATCACAACAGAGAGAACTTCAAGAAAAGCTTCCATAATTCTGGTAGTAGGTAGAGTCATAGCATTAGAAGGCCTCTTAAGAAGTTGGGGAGAATTATATTTCCCTATTGATAAGGACTTTGAGGAGGTGGGTAGGTCAGGATTCCTAGCGTCCTCAGTAACTGATTACATGGTTTTATGTACGGATACAGGATCCTGAAGCAAAGGGTGTTAGGATTTTTTGTTTTTGTTCTTTACAAAATCATACAAGCTCTTCTGAAAGAAAATGCAGAAAGGCGCAGTGAAAAGGGCAGAAGGGAAATGAGAATGGAATTAAATATATATATATATTATATATATATGTATGTATGTATATATTTAATTATTCCAGAAAAAGATAAGAAAGGAGCAGAGGAATTTTAAAACGCCCGTGAGGGACAAACAGAAATATCAGAGCCTCAGACTTCCATCCAATGACATCAGTCATGGACATTAAATATAAACGGACTAAACACTCCAATTTAAAGGCAGAGATTATTAGACTGGACAGAAAGAGAGACCCAAAGACATGCTGCCTTTCACTATAAGTCCAGATAGGTCTAAGGTCAAAAGATGGAGTAAGCGTGTCATACAAACAGCACAGCAAAGCTGGAGTGGCCAGATTAACATGCGATAAAACAGACTTCAGGATGATGAGGTTTATGGGAGGGAACTAAGGGGCAATTCTCCAGGGACCTATTCGTAACAACCACAAATCTGTACAGTCTGTTAGTAACGGAGCTTAAAACACAACTATGGACAGAATTTAAGAAAGTAATAGATCTATAACCACAGTTGGATATTTTCACACCCCTCTGTCAGCAGTCGACAGAATGACTAGACAAAAAGGCACCTCCGTTCACCGAGACTGGCCGTCATCCACCGGGGACTGAGCCGGCGTTGGCCAATGGGTGCTCTGCTCACGATGGGTTTCTATTTAATTTTCTTGCCTAATGAAGAAGCGGCTGTCTCAGCATCCTTTGTTGCCCGAAAGACACCTTGAAGTCGATTATAATTGCTGTGAGGGCCAACCCGAGGCCTTTACCTCGGCAAGGGAACATGCAGAGAGAGCTTCTTCGTGCGCACACTTGAGACAACCTGTAGTCTAGACAGGATGGCTTTCGAGTGAACAGAGTAAATTGCTTCTGCCCAAATAAGGCAAGGCCCTTTTCCTCCAAGGAACATTCTGTGACTCCTTAGAACAGCGGACGGTCGGGGAAGTGGGCTCTTTCAGGGCCCTTGAAATCAGCGTTTGATGATGCCGATGAGTCCTTGAGCTTGAGATTGATGTTACCTCTACAGCTCAGAGACACTTAAAACCAAAGACCCATTCATTATCGACAGCCACTCACGTCAAAACTAGACAGTTGTGCTGGGGGCAGCTTAATAGGATTATGGCAGCACGAGGGGCAGCCTTCCTCCCTGGGGTCCGGGCAGAGCCCCTCCCACCCTGTCACTCATCAGTTCTCAGCCGAACCACCTCCTGAGCATGGAAAATGTCAATTTCTTGCAGTCTTCCCAGCCTGCAGAAAGGATGGATTTGAAAGTTGTGCGTACTCTATCAGGATAATACCGAGAAGCTATTTTGGTTAAGGCATCTTAGGCTTCACTATGTTGTCGTTGTGGAGACCGGACTCTCTGGAGTCATAGGAAAGTACTTCTTACTTCTGAGTTAATGTTTTCCTACTTAAATTCGAGGCATATTTTCTTATTTTCTAAATGAAGAGAAGCTAGAAAATAGAAGATCGGCTATTGTGCAACTCGACCCAGTAGGTGGCATAGGGCATCCGAGCTTAAGCCGAACTCAGAAGCCAAATGAACCATGTGGCTAGGAGGACGTATTTGAGATCAAAATGTATTTTGTTAGGCAAAGGGAAGAAGTCCTAAAGTGTGTCGACCAAATAAGGAGCTGGTTTCCGGTGGGTTTTTTATCTGTAGACCAGTTGGCACACATTACACAAAGCCTCACCTAGAGCCAGAGAAAGTCAGAAAAACATTAGGGACTACGCCACGGAGAAAGAGATAAGACTGAGCAGTTCAGGCTAATCTAGGAACCATTCTGCCCCGAGACACTCCCTTCTTTATTTTTAGAACCAAGATCGTGATAATTGCAATATTTGCTTCTTTTGTACAGCATGTTTCACAGCCATTGTTCTTCTCATCTGGTTTCCTCTGATAGGTTAGTAACCCTGTCCGATGCCAAAGAAAGCCTCTGTGTGCCCCTGAAATCCTCGCCGGTCCCAGCGGCAGGTCCCCAAATGGAACGTGGCATTTTTCCTTTTTGTCTTTAATGAAAGAAATAGAACACGAAAGGAAGACTTTTCACTCTCGTCCCCTGAAAGGCCCTGTCATTTTTCCCCTTTGCTTTTTTCACTGCTGAGATAATGAAATAGGATGGGGCGATTCGGTATCACCGCACAAGTAATCTGGTACATCCTCTAAATTAGTTGCTTCTCTTCAAATGATTTAATTGCATCTTCCAAAAGGGGGGAAAGATATTTGGAGCCCACTTACCTTATATAATAGATGTAGGAAAGGGGGGTGAAAGGTGAAAAAAAAAATGGTTTTCTACTTTCTCCTTCAAATTAACGCGTCAGGAATCATGGCACTTTAATGGAAAAAGAGCCTAGGATTCAAGGAGGTCGCGAGTTAGTCGTGTTGTGACCTTAGCAGGAGAGTGTGTTCTGAGCCTGCCTCCTCGTCTGTAGACCGGGGGGTTTCGTCCCTTCCTGCCCACCTCGTGACGTTGTGTGAGGAGGACGCATAGTGCAGGGGAGAGGCTACTTGCAGGGGAAAGGCTTTGTCGGCGGCAGAGTCACAGTCGCGGGACCTCTACTTACTAGTCTTAGCTCTGACCTGGAACTCTTCTTCCCACTTAGTTATTCCTCACCTGTGTTTCGTTTCTCCGATTTTAGGCCGTTATTCCTACTACAGCATCTCCCTACTTTCCTTTTCCTATTTGTTTCTTCATTTGGCTGGTGAGCTATCACGTTTTTCACTGTTTACCGCATACCCATGTTTTAAAGATGAAATGTTTGTCTTTAAAAACGATCTTTAAGCGCACTTTGGGATACCTTCCTGTTTAAAGAGATGAGTTCTTGAGGTTCATTTGGCAGTTTTATAATCTTCCTCTTCCACGGCTTCGTGTTCGGTACTGAGAACCAAGGATTTCAGTTCTGGTTTGGGAACTTGATCTGATGATGGAAGAATGGAGGGCATTTATTTCTTCAGCTTCCTGCCTTGTGGGTGCTGGGGACCGCTGCCTTCACTCTATCCTCAGAGCAGTTTAGCTAGAATCCTTCCTCCAGCAACAAACTAATACCAACTAGGTTCCAAGCTACTGGATTTTTCGTTTTGTTTGTTTGTTTGTTTGTTGTTGTTATTTTCTTTTTTCTTTTTTTTTTTTTAGCTCCAAGCAAAAGTCCCTCTTTAAAGACTTTTAGCAACTGACTTGTAAGACATTAAGCTGGAAAGTTGTATTATCCTACATAGCTCTATACTCCCGTGTGTGAGGGTGGGTGGCCTGATTCTTCTTTTGAGGATATGTCTCATTGATGTAATTCTAAAACAATTTTAAACCCACAGATTAAGAACATGTGTTTCTTCATGTCACATGTTGAGAGACTTCAGTTCATTCTGAAATCTATACAGAAGAATGTCTTAAAGCAAAATTGCTACTTTCCAGCTACACTGACTACAAATTACACGGAGTCTGAGTGCAGTGACCAGAAAAGTCAGACCAGAGAGAGGCCCACCCGACCTAGAGTTCTTCCTCTGACAAAGGCCTCAGGCTTTTTGCTGAGGGGAGTGGAGCCCTGGTGAGGTGGAAAGATAGGCTCCTCCCCCACCCCCCCTCAGTCTCAGAATGTCAGGAATGTTCCTCAAAGGTGAGATCTGTCAGCATGACCTTTGCTAACTCCTTGAATCTCTTTATATGTTTTCTGCTGCTGCCTGGGACATCAGTTTCAAATTTTTCTCATCTACAGTAGTACAGTACTTCTTTTTGTCCTAAAATTACCTCTTTCCAGCTTCAAGGAGTGCTCTCTTGCCTTTAGGATTTAAAAGCCGTGATTCCATCTGCATTTTCTCCGTTCGGTTCCACTTGCTTCTGGAGGCTTTGATGGTATCTGCTTAGCCTTTGTCAAGACTGAGAAAGCTAATTTTGGTTCAGAAGCTGGAAATTTTTCAAAGGAGCCTTCCTCCATGAGCCAACCAGGGTCTGAGCCAGGGCGCAGTGGTGTTCGTTGTGGAAATGCAGGAACTCGTCCTGGTGACCACTGACAAAGGGTTAAGCGTCATGGACAACGTTAGTAGAAGTGAAAAACAGAACCGATCCAAAACACACAACGTATCCTCCAAAATAAGCCAGGCTCGCCCCTCTTAATGGATCAGTGCAGGCATGCCAAATGCTACAGCTAGTCAATCGTATACATATGGTAAAACTTATCATACCGTTCAGCGTTTGGTGCAATATGATTTTAATTACGTACAGATTGCATACTGGAAGAAAGCACTGGAATTAAACAGAATAAAGTTAAACATGAGCCATTTTATAAAAGGCCTTGGTTTAGGTTACGATGTATGCAGATGACCACCGAGGACCGTGGTGAGAGGAATGTATGGTTTGGGGCGACATGACTCATCTTCAACTGGGGACCCGGTTGTTTATCTGGGAGGGGAGCGTTTACAGAAATGGTGATTATGCTCCTTTTGAAGCGGAGACTTATGCTGATGGTCCCTCCAGGCCCCGCACAGGGCTGTCCCTGGCAGACAGACTTGCTCTCTGGGCAAACGCCATGTTCAGTCAGGAAGGCTGTGGGGTTGGATGTGGCGGATTGGTCGTTCTGGGACTGTTTTTTTTTTTTTTTTTTTTTTCCTTCCTAACCAGACTTTATTAGGCTGTGCTCCTTGTTTCTCTGAAGTTAATTTTACATAACGAATTCAAAAGTAGTGCTGTTTACTTCGTCTAAGAAACGGGGAGCAAAGTTTCTTGCACGGGGGCTGTGGCTGTGCAGGGTCTGGGGCATGTTTCTCTCAGACTTTACCAGCATATCCTTGGTTTTCTTCATAACTTAGCAGAATGGCTTTTACTTAGTCAATAGTTTTGGGGTAAGCCACTCTGAATTCCAGCTTTCTCTTTTGTGAAATGAAGATCCCCACCCCCTGTTGCCTCGCCACCACCACTACCCTCCCCGAGAGTTGACTTAACTGAGGGTTATCCAGAGGCTTCGGGACATAAAACCTAGCTGGCTTGCAGGCCCTGCAAACCGCTGCTGCGACCTCGTAGAGGAGAGAAGCTGGAGTCAGTGTAATAAGGGGCCGACATGACATCTGGTTGTCTGGGGCCTGTCCTGTGATCACATCAGACCATTTCGAGGAGGGGACGAGCCGTAATCTGTGCCTCGGCTGAGATCAGAGTGCCAGGAAGTGAGCTGGAGGAGCAGGATGAGGGCTGGATCAGGCACGGAAGGTTCTCCCCGTATCTATGGAGAAGGGCACCTCAGGGTCATGCGGGGAGGGAGTGAGCGGCGGGGTGCCCGTCGTTGGGGGAGAAGCCACGCTTCCCACCGCCGCCTGTGGCCAGGGTGAGCAGGGGCGATTCCCTTTTGCCCTCCAGCCCCTCTGCTCATCCGGACGGCGTCCGCGGCAGTGGTCAATGCCCATGTCAGGTCTTTACGAACGGTTACGAATATTTATGTACCATCGCTAATCCGCGGATAATGAGCCCTCTATTTTTCTATTTGGCTCAATCATCTTTCCTGGGAAAGTCACTGGTTTTAACCCAGTGGGGATTGTGGGCTCATTAATAACTAAGTTACTTCACTCTTGCCGGCACTTATCATTCTGCATTTTGTTCCTAGTCCCCTTGTGCGCCACAATGTAAAACACCGGGGCCGCCCTCACGGTAGCAGAAAGCAGAGACGCTTAAATGATTGCAGCACAGTGTAAGACTCTGATGCAGCGAAGGCATAAATGAAGAAAAGGCATCCCTGAAAAAGAAGCAAATAATTATGCCTAGGGGTATCAGGGTGGGCCTTCTGGAGGAGGGGATACTGGGTAGAGTTTTGAAGGCGGAATAGGGATTCGCTGGGCAGAGGCTCAGAACATGTGTCCCCAGCACTGGACATGAAGCAGAAAGAAATATGCAGTTATCACGAAACCTGGCACACAGCAAGAATTTCAACACGGTTGGAATATAGGCACAATGGGCACATGGGAATTCACTGGACATGAGACCGCTACACCAGATTAGGGCCAACGTGCAGTCACTATGGTCAGTCATAATTATTTATCGACATGTTCATATCTCCAGCCAAAGCGTTTGCACACTGAGATCTGGGAGTGGGTTTTACTGACTTTATTCACTCTTCCTGAATTCTACTGTTTTTTTAATAGGACCCAATGGATTTTTATTGAATGGATACATGAATGTTGGTTGGTATTAGAAGTTATTTTAGCCCAGACTGATGAGCTGATCAGACTATAAACTGGTCATATGCCTCGCTGATTTGTTTGAACTTTGCCTCTTGGGGAATATAGAGCCATCGAAGATTCTGAAACAGATCTAAATCTATCTGTGCTCGAGGAAGTAATTCTGGCTATAATGTGACAGATTGACTGGTTTGGGAGAGATGAGAAGTTGGAAGTCCAGTTGGAAAACTACTGGAATGGTCCAGAAGAGATATTTGAAGGCCTGGGAGGGTAGAGACTTGAGACATATTTATAAGGTAGAATTAGAATCCTACCCCAATTTTTGGTGACTAATGTGAAACTAATTTAATTTTGACTTTCAGGTAGTTTTGTACTCAAAAAATTAAAAGGAAAAGAAATCCTAACACTTGGGGCACTAAATGTAATTAACTCATTTATGTTGGTTTCAAATAATTAATCTCAGTGGATAGGAGTTAACTAATCAATAAGATTTGCATCAGCTATGATAGAAGGAACCGGTTTATGTAGAATATGTAATATGCATATTGTTTTTGTGGTGTACATAATATGCCATACGCATCGTAAAGAGTATATTCCGACAACGTAAACATAATCAGGCTGCCACGTGTGACCTTACAGGTTGCGTGCTGCACAACTCCGGGGGAGGGGTGGCCCTAAGAACAGCAATAGGTCACCCCTTAAAGCTACTGTATGTCCTTCTTATCTTTCAGCTCCACCTATTTGTAGACTATTGCTTTCAACAACAAACGAAGGTGTTGAGGATGAGAATTTGATGGACTTGCAAGGTCTAATCATCTGATAGACCCCTTCTGCGGCCAGGCCATTAGCGTTAGATAATGTGTGTTCTGCAGGGGGCGTCTTGTCATGCTGAAAAGGAGAGTTTGTTTGTTTGTTTGTTTGTTTTCCTTTTAAAGGACTTAGGAGATTAAGCTCTCATATGCCATTCTGACAGCAGTGGGAAAATCCAGCTTTCTGTTGGTGGCTATGTTTTAAGCCTTCCTCGTGTGTTACATGTCCCTTGCCATGGGTGCTCGGTCTTGTCCAAAGTGATAACGCGGAGTGGCCCGTGGATTCAGCCATGAGAAGGGATGGACTCATAGGAGCAGACGAAGAAAACACCGTTCCTTTATGGTCTTTCACAGCAATCATCGGTTGTTTTAAAACACATGTGGATTTCGCTCACACGCTTCAGGGGAAATAGCCTCAAACCGTGACAGACCAGAACGTAGGTTTGGCTTGGTCTCAGCTGCAACCTGATGTGAGCAGGGTCTCTAGACCATCACAGCATTTCTCAGTGGATCGAGACTCAGCTCGAAGGATGCGGGGTCTCTGCAGAATGTGACAGAGAAGATCACCTTCTTGCGCGTCAACTGCAGGGGGCTAGCGGAAGCACAGCCAGCCTCGGGGGTGATCAAGCAGTGCAGACAACCGCGCCGTAGACCATGTCCAGATACTCGGGCCCCTGGGACCCAGCGGCCGAGCCGTGGTCTAGAAGGGGGCCTGGCAGAGAGCAGGCCGTGTGCAGAGATCCGTACTTCTCCACACTTCTTCATCTCGCAGAAAAATGTCAGGCTGCCTCCTCCAGGGCCGTGCGTTTATTTTAAAGAATGTCGGAAAGGAAACGTATCGCTCACCGTCTTCCTCGCGTTTGTTGTGATTGGAAGTCGTTCTGGCCCACGTGGCTGTGGCTTTGCCTTCGCTCTCTGTGCTGCTCTGTCAAACAGCCCTCTGTGCAAATAAACAGAAAGGGGCGAAGTGTTTTATTCAGCTACAGAAAAGGGAGCAAAGTCAGACCCGGAGAACTGGAATCGCATAGCTGTGGCTTGTGCCCTCTGTGGTCTGTTGTTTTTCCTCGCTCCAGGAGCATGGCTAGGAGGCACCGCAGAGTCCTCGGCCAGCGCTGGCAGGGAGCCCAGCCCCAGGTAGTCTGCAGTCAACGGGACTGCCGGCCGTCTTTTGTTGTTTAGGAGAATTTACCTGCGGTTTATCTCGACTATTCTTGTTTGGAGAGGAAATTTTGAGCTGCTCTGAACATATTTAAAACCTAAAAGTGAGACATAAAGCTGAAGAGCATGTGCGTCTTGGGTATTCAAACATTAAAAAATTTAATTCCAAAGCTAATAAAACCTCCATCTGTTGGCATAACAGACTTAACCTGCCATCAAAACTATTCTGAACGCATTCCTACAGAAGGAGCCAGATAGTACCTAACACCACTTCGTGATTGACACAGCATATCACAGCCCCTGAAAGTCCGGCCTTTTGGATGCCCAGTGAAGGACACCTGGGCTGTAATTTCCGTCCTTTTGTCCTTCGAGACAGGACAGTAACAATGGATCCTTGTATTGTGAATTCCCCATTTCAAAGAAATGATTTCCTTATCTAAATCCCTTCACTTTCAAGAAGAAAAAAAACCCCGCAGATATGGAAAGCCATACAGAGGAAGTGCATGGTGTCATGAATTGCTGTCAGGGGAACGCTACCCAGGACAAGAAACAGAACTTGGCCACTAACACCCACAGCCCCCTCCACGTTCCCCATCCAATCACAGACCCCCCTTCTGCCCACAAGCACCCGCTCCTCAGGACTTCTGTGGTGAGCAGTTCCTTCTGCTTAACTTTTCATAGCTCTAGCGCCCAACCGTGCATCTTCAGATTTGAAAGTTTAACCTTGCGCATTTAAAAATAGTTAATATCTTTTTTCATACTTTTAAAACTGTAGATACTTCCTCTACTCCTTTTATAATTTTTCTATTGCACAATCTTTAAGTAGAACTTAAAGTATTTAAGTTCTACCAGCGACACACCCACTTTAGTTATATTTTCTTATGTTAGCTATAATTCTGAGGCTTTTTTTTCCTGAAAACAAAGTGGTATAACACCTAATTCTAATTGAAACATGGTAAAACCTAAACATAGATATAGATTAAGAAGCGAAGAAGTCAAAAAACTTCTTTTGAATCTAGCCTAGCAATAGAAAGGATGAAGCCGTTTTGCTGATCTTATGATACTGCTGATTTCGTGATACAGATAATCACTATATTACATATGACCATCTATATTCTGGATGAAGAATAGCAAACAGCTTATGGCTCCGTTTAGAAAAAGCAGCCCAGCACGCAAAATCACGAGCAAGCTTAGAAGTTAAGATGCAAAGGTTCCGGTGTCACGGGAGTCTGATTCTTGATCCTCATTCTGCCACTGCGCAGTGCGAGGCAAGTCATCAGCCTTTCTCCCCCTGCTTCTTCATCTGTACGACACAGAGGATCGATTTATCAATCAAATGCATTGATTTGAATCCTCAAATCCTGACTCAGAAACCTGAGGAAATATCTCCCTGCAGCAGTCTAACGCATTGTCACAAATCCTCAACCTGTAAACGCGGTATCCAGAATATGTCCGAAAGAAGTTTTATTAAAAGAACGGAATATTTCATCACGACTTTATGCTGATAAGGGAGATCACAGTAACCTACCATCCCCAAGGAAGATGCTGCTCTGGAAGTTAAGATCATTTAAAGCAGCGGTCCCCAACCTTTTTGGCACCAAGGACAGGTGCTCCTCTGAGAATCTAATGCTGGATGATCTGAGGCAGAGCTGAGGTGGTAATGTTGGCACTGGGGAGCGGCTGCAAATACAGATGAAGCCGACTCGCCCACCGCTCAGCTCCTGCTGTGCGGCCTGATTCCTAATGGGCCATGGACTGGTACTGCTCTGTGGCCCAGGGATGGGGACCCCTAATTTAAAGGACGCACGTCTGGCTTTCTCTGTCTCCTGCCTTCCAGACTCCGCAAGCTCTCCCGTACCATCTCAGCAGCGAGATGCTGGGAACTCGTTGCAGGTGCTCGAAGGCCTCCCGCCGTTCCAGCAGTGAAGGCTCGTGTTGGGTTCATCTTCTCGAAGTTCAGTCCTCTCTTCTCAAGCTGGTTTCATTGCGCAAACACAGAACTGTTGTCATTGTGCCTCTCGTGGCTTCATGGGTACCCACCCTCCTTCCCAGGCCACAGGAGAAGGGACCCCCATTGCTCCCCTCTCTAGACCCTGAAATTTCAGACTGGTCCTTCTCAAGCTCTTCCTTGCTCTGAGCATCCCGCCCCTAGGAGACCTCTTCTTCGTGAGGAACCAAGATCACACCCAGCTCACTCTGGAGCTAGGTGCTAACCGATGGGCGGGTGACACTCCTCTTTGCTCTCATCATTTTGTGTCGACTTCTAATAGTCTCTGCCACTTTGCTCTATAACTTGAGAGCTTTCACACTTTTCTTCACCATGGCCACAAAAGAAAATACTTTTAACACTGAAAACCAGTCCACACAGACGTATATATGATCGATACTGGTATATAGACGTGTATTGCTGTGAGCTTCCCGCCTTTACTGCATACACACTGGTGTCTTCCATTCTGTTCTGCTTTATTTGTTTGTTTATTTTTAATGCGGCTCAAGGCCCATGAAATTAATTTCATGACCTTCTAAGGAGGCTCAGGCTGCTGTTTGGACAATGCTGGGCTAATGAAAGCGCCCCACTCCGCCCCGCCCCCCCAGCCCCACTCGACTGTGACCTCACTGTGGGCAGGAAGGGAGGCCGTCTGTTTCTCCTTTGCGTACTCAGCACCTACCTTGGCGCCTGCATGTAGCAGATGCTCAGATTAATATTAGTTGAACCGAAGAACTCAACCAAGTCTCCGTGCCCACGCGTGCCTTGTGGGCGGCCGCGAGAACGGGGTGAGATCGGGCATGGGAAGCAGAGGACACGGGGCTGAGCACCAGCAGAAGCTTGGCGAACACACGCTGCTTTCGAGTTTTCCGGATCTGGCTCTTTCTTTCATTGACTGCCCTGCAGTTTGTGTGTGTGAAAGGTGTGGACTCCATTAGCCCAAGGCCTCGGGCAGCTCCAGTACTTTAAGATTTTCCAAGATGCCATGGAGCCAGGGACAAATCACCCTTTAGGGAAAGGTCATGGGGGACAGTCCCTTCCGTAATACCCTGGTGGGACTCGTTTCCCCATGAAAAGTGGGGACTTGGGTTGGTGATTAGAATTTCTTTGCAAAAATGAAAATTACTTCCACATTTCAAAAGATTATAGAATTAGTCTAAAATCAACATGAAATTTAGTGTTTTGTGAATCCAAAGTCTTTATAAGAGCTGGTATTTCAGAAAGATCACTGGTCGGTGAATGTCCGTTTCACCAGGAACTGGCAGCTAGATTATGGGCGGGGTGGCCTCCCCCAGGTCTCGCACCTTCATCTGGGAACAGGGGACCCCCCACCCATCTCCAAAATCTTGTGACACCGAATGTGAACTTTGGCGTCCTTTGTTTTACATTCGCTGGAACGTCCTAACCAAAGCGGAGATAACATTCCAATGAAAACATCTCTCAGCTGCAGAGTTCCCATCAAATACAGCGGACGCCTCGAAACTTTTCTCTCTACGACCGTTTCCTGCGACTGTCGCGTAGAAACACTAAATGATGCTTGCGCCGACCTGAAAGCCCAAGCGAAGTCAGGTCACCTGTAAAAATTAGGCCTCAGGAATGAAGGCTTTGCATGGATCATAGCAGTAGTTCGTTCTGAAATGTGCTTCGTTCTTGTCCATGAAATGCGAGCTTTTCGTCTAACGGGGTATGAATCAGTAATTTCACGAGCCCACTTGTTCTTTTCTTCCAGGACAGAACGATGCAGACGATCGTGGAGCTTCTAAGGCTAGCGGGACTGGAAGCCTCTCCTCCTCAGCTCTCTGGATGGAGTTTAAGGTCAGTGGCGCATTCCGTTTGCTCCCGGCTGGCACCTGCGCGTTGTCACAGGTTCCGAACGGGCCGGCCATTCCGAACTCGGCGGGGCGATGAGGGCTGTCTCGCCCTGTAGCTACCTTGGCATGACATTCAAGGAGTTTTCAGAGTATCCGGGAGAGGTCAAATGCTCGGTGCGGAGAGGTCGTCAGTGTGGTTTTCCGCCACCAGCTCCTTAACACAGGAGGAGCTTCTCATTTGCTCCTTCTGGGCGCTGCCCCCCTGCAGAGGTTCTGATGGAAAAAAGAGTCAGATGATGAGGGGTTCAGTTCGAAAGGCTGGGCTCCCACCAAAACCATTCTAAGAGGACTTGTCCTTGCCTTCGTTGTTTTCCAAACGAACATACACTCAGCTTCCCTGCAAGGCAGGGGCCGTCACGTCGGTGGGGGATCGATCGCACAGAGAAAAAAATAAGTCAGCGTCAGAAACGAGTCTTTTTCTACCTCTTCTGTTCTCTGTCGCTCATGCCCTGCCCACTGCATCAACCTTCTAATCAGGCTTCCCGCCTTACCCTGGTTCTCCCGCCTTCTACATAAGAAGAGGTGCATGTCCAACCATGTCACTCCCACGGGAATGCCCCCAGATGGTTCCCCTGTAATCCCCTCGGGATTAAACCCAGCCTCCCAGTCTGTGGCCCCTTCCCACCACCCCCTCCCCTCAGTCTCCCCTCTGGACTTCCCTTCCTCGGCCCTGGACCCACCACCCACTGTGGCCCTCTGTGTCTTTGCTCTTCCTGTTCTTTGTCTGGCATGATCTCCCGCCCCCCTTCTTTCCCTCTCTACCTTGCAAGACTTACTCACAGGCCCGTCGCTCTGAGCAGCCATTCTGGGGCCCGCAGTACCGGGCCGCGGGCCTCCCCCATGTGCCCATGGTCCATACATATGCCTCTGTCCCCATAGTAACCTCATCATGTCCGTATTGCATTTTGACTTTTCTCTCCCCCCTGCTAGGCCGGGCGCTCTGCTAGGTCAGGGACTTCCTCGTGCCTGGGGCAGTATAGCACAGAGGTCAAGGACACAGACTGTCTTTCAGTCCGGGCCCACGATCCGGGCCCACATCCCTGTTCGACCGCATACAGGCTGTTGCCTTGGGCGCCATCCCCTCTTATCTTTCCCCCTCCATAAATCGAGGCGATAAAAGCGCGTCGATTGCGGGGGGCGTGTGCGCGCCGAGTGAGGGAAGGTGTGAGGAGCGGTCCTGCCGTCGCCGGGCACGTGCGAGAGTCATCCGAGCGTCGTCTACCGAGTGCTCGTCACGCCGAAGATTCAGTTCAGGGGACCTGTGTGTGTTTTCTCCTCGAAGATGAGAGACATGCAAATTGCAACAATGACGGGTAGGGAGTGGATGTTTTCTGGAAATTCTAGAACATTTGCTGGAGGAAGTTGCACGTAAAAGCAATGTTTCATGACATTTTATGGGTTTCTATAGTTATTCTTTATTAAACAGTAGAATTGCCAGGCCAGAAACGCTTCACCACTGTGTTTTTTCCAGATGCTTCTAAACTCAGAGGCCTTTGGGAGGCTTCCAGAGCTCTGGCTCCTTTATAGGTTCCTTTAAGGCCTGTTTGTTCATTCCGCTATAACAAAAATGCCATGAACCGAGTGGCTCGCAAACAGCGGACATTTCTTTCTCGCAGTTCTAGAGACTGGGAAGTCCCAGGTCACGGACGGCCCCGCAGACTCGGTGTCTGGTGCGGACCACTTCCTCACAGAGGCCCCTTCCCGTGTCACACGGTGGGAGGGGCAGGAGCGTGGCACCTAGGGGTTAGGATTTCGACACGAGAATCTTGGGGGGGGGGACATGGACATTCAGACTACAGCGCCTCCCATGCCTGCACCTCTGCCACTCGAAGCACGGGGGGCGGGGGGCCCCGTGACGTGCTCCACAGCGCGAAGGGTGTGCTGGGGTGGGAGCCTCCGAGTCGGGAGATGTCGGAGTCTGTGCTCCTTGGCCCACTCACCTCAGATTCCACTGGACTCAGCCGTGACAGCCTGGTCCGCTGTCCATCCCTTTGACCCGGGCTTTGTGCGCGCCGCCCTGGGAGCCCGCAGGCCACCTGCTCTCTGGCCGCAGCCCCCGCGGGCAGCGCGAGCCGCTTTCCCAGGCCCGGGGCCTTCCCGGAGCCATGGCCTTGACACCTGCATCAGTGCCCGGGCCTGGCGCCCCGGCAGTGGGCCCTGCCACGGCGGCCGCTTCCTCTGGGCACAGGCGGGCTTTGGCCATAGAAGCGCCGTGTGCCCAGAAGTCAGGGCCATCCAGCCGTGTGTGTAATGTATGCACCTGTCTCTCCTGGAGAAGCCAGTTGGGGTGCCTGTGGCTCACCTGGAAGTTCGAGGAACATTCTCAGGATTAGGGATCGTTGCCACCTTCCGCCATCCGCGCCCCCCGGAGGCTCCCCAGCGGCCTCCTCGGCGCGGCCCGTGGCCTCTGCCGCCACCCCCTGCCAGGGCGTCGTCTCGCGGGCCGTGAATGGCCGCCCTTCACTAAGCTGCCCCCTCTCTCCCCAGGCCTCCTCCTCCTCCTCCCTTCCCCCAACGCTGTCGCTGCTGCCCTGTTCCCACGAGGCAGCTCCCCCTCCGCTCACCTGGCAGAGCCTCGCCTGGCTCCCTCGGGCCCCGCGCAGGCCCTGCTGGGTGCCCTTTGCTGGGCAGATTCGGGGGAGCGCCCAGTGCCTCTCCCCCGTTCCTCCCGTGATACAGTTTTTCTTTTCAGGAGAAGTCACCGTGAGGGTGACTTCCGGGTTTTATTCCCCAGCCCTGACTCCCGTTCTGAGTCACGGTTGCCATCCAGACCAGTGGCTTGGGGATCTCTTCCATTTACTGTGACCAGCAGTGACTTCATTTCCCCCACATCCTCGTAACTGTCTGTTAAGAGGGAGTCTCTGTCACTCATCCGATCTTGTAAACTAGAGCCAACCTGGAGACTTCCGTGTCCTACACCCTCTTGAAAGGGTCACCCAGTTCCGCTTTTCTTCCGGGATGGTTTGGATTTGCCGGTCTCTACGCTCGTCGGCACACACAACAGCTTCCTGTCTGGATGCCCGCTCCGGTGGCTATAATTTCCCTGGCACCTCCGCTCAGAAACCGTAAGCGGCTCCTTCTGGCCGACAATGGGTCAGGCTCTTCTGCCCAATGCTCACTCCAACCCGCCCATGTCTAACGTATTTACCACCCTCACCAGATGTTTATGGGGCACCCCACTCTCTTCGAGGCACTGGCTGGGGTTCTAGGGGAATCAAGGGTGAAGGAGGTAGGCCCCCCTCCTCCCCCATTCAAGACCTTCGCAGTGGGGTAGAAGGTGGAGGGTAAAGCATGGCCAGGCACAAACACTCTCATTACGACATAGGTGCCATTGGCCAAGGCAGAGCAAGGTCTGGGAGGACCCGGAGGAGGGAGCCATCGGTACAGACACAGACACGGGCTATGCTGTAGCTTCGTCACTTTCTGTCAACTGGGAAACATTGTGTTTCTTGAGCCATTTTGTTACTAACGGCTCCAAACGATCCTTGAGAGTCATTTTTTGAGTAGGAAAAATATAACTACTTTTCTCCAAACAGGTTGATTTTCGAGGTAGGCTGAGAAAGGTGTGCCTCCCCCCACCCCCGCCCCCTAATTTGGATGGGGAAGCGACACTTTAAAATTTCTTGTTATTGGTAAATAATTCATTGAATTCTTATATGAACATTAAAATTAAATACCTGGTTAAATGAAAATGGTCTTCTTGGGTGGTCTAGTGTCAAATGTGTAAAAAAAAAAAAAAGGACTGGTTTCAGGTGAGCTGAGATTCAGTTCATCACTGTGTGAAGTCCTCTAATTTCAAGAGCCCCCTCAGCTGCTTCCTGTGTGACCCTCCACAGATAAATCTGAAGTGAAAACCTCTGTGAACTGGGGTTCCCACAGGAAGATCTCACATCGGGAGAATTCTCTTTCTGTGGAATTTCACAGCCTGCACCCATGGTCTGGCTTTCACGAGAGTCTGTTGTGTTTGGAACAGAAGAAAAATTCTCTGCGAACTTGAAACTTTCATTTTGGCTGGTTTCTCCTCTTTTCCTTCCTCCTTGTATTAATGGCTGCCCAGGGATCCAAGATAAACCGTCTTCCCGTGCCTGCTGAGAGACATTTGATGTTATTATTGCCAAGTTATCAGGACCAGCCTCCTAATTTGCACTGTAAAATTCTGGAGGCTAAACACGTGAGGATATATTTTCATGTGTGTCAAACTCACGTTGCGGGCAGACACTCCTTTTGTTACCTCTTTGAACTCTGGGTGAGATTTCAGGGGTGTGCACCCCACCTTTGTTTTTGGTGCACGCCCTACTCCAGCCCTTCTTGTACTTTCCCCCTTACCTGAACATCTGAGCCGAGGGAGATATAAGCAAGCAAGCTCCAGCTCCCTCCTGCCAGACAGGCAGCCCCACCTGTCTGTACACACACCCCTGCACCTACCTGCAACCCTCCACCTCCAAGCATGCACGCGCGCGCGCGCGCACACACACACACACACACACACACACAGTTTGCAGAAGGCTTTCCTCAAAATGCACTGGATGTCCATGTGGAGAGTCCATGCACGGGAGGAGACCGTCCAAAGGCACGCATCGAGTCATTTCTGATGGTTCCTACCCCTCTCCTGTCACTGTCTCTTCTCCCTGGCAGAGCTCTGGCATGAGGTGTCCCTCCTGTAGATGCTACTGTGATCTGTTTTCCCAGAGCCCTGTGCAGTGATTTTCCTGAGCCAACCACCTTCTGCCCCTCCCCCTCATAACCAAAGGCACCGGCCAGTCCATAGGACCACCTGGGCAGGAGGGAGCTAAGACCAGGACTGGGAGCCAGCCACAAGCCCCATCACGACTTTATTCTAAGCAACTGTGCTCGATGGCACTATGAGTTTGTCATTAGATGAGCCAGGGACTGGTACTGTGACATGAGTTTCCATTGATCTGCAGAGGACCTCTCTGGCCTAATACGCAATGGCCATTGATCTGCTCTGAGAATGTATACGAAACATGTGACCCTACGGTCACGTCAGGTTTTGGGTTTTGATCCTTCGCAAGTCCCGGTGCACAAAAACCTCTGGGTGTACATTTACACATTTGCACAAAAGTTTTAAGTCTTGATTGCAGAAAATCTGGGGCTTTGCCAGTGGGGTTAGATTTAAAAAGAATGTGCAAAAAGATAGGAAGAGAGAAGTGGGTAACCAAGGTGTGCATGAGAAGAGACTGTGGAGAGCTGAAGTCTAAAATGGGCCTCGGCTTGCAGAGTTGCAAAGATTGCAAAAACGACTTTTAAAGTCATCTTTAGACAGAAGAAAGTGAGAATGGGGGGTAGTGAGTGCCCCGCTGGAGAAATCAAGCACGGGCTGGCGGCCATCGGTGTAGACATCACAGAGGGAATTTAATGAGCAAAAGAGTGGCCCGACCAGGAGACCCCCCTAGCCCCGGGAGTCAGGGACTCGGTGGAGCAGGCGCTGCTGTGACCTGTTTCCCCAGAGCCCTGGGCAGCGACGATTCTAAGCAAACAACCTTGATATTCTGTCCGAGGTCCACAAATGTCGAAGGACGTCAGCCAGCCAGACATCCTAGGAAAGAAAGGTCAGCTACTGAGGAATTATCAGTAATTATTCCTTTTCACCTAAACCATTTAATGGAGCTTTTAAAAAGACTGAATTTAGTCCCAAGACATACTTTATTCTTCGGGAGGACCCAATTTGTTCAGTGTTAACCGATAGATAGCATTCTGCACTTACGTAGTCCGTGGATCTCAAAGAATTTTATAAGCATTATTTAGTTTTCACACATGACTGTGAATTGACTTGCATACTTGTGACGTGGATAGTAACGAGTTTTACACCCGGGCAAAGCCAAAATGCTGAGATGGCGTCCCAGGATCCATCGGAAGAGTAGAAAACCCCGTGACCCATCCGGGCGCCTCGTCCCAGAAACGTGGAGTGTGTGACGGCTGCCGCATGAGATTCGGATCCCGATTTCCTACTGTTTCTTCCTATTCAGATCTTCTTCTGGCACCAAACCATCAAATAAGGTGTGAGATTTGAAGGAAGTTTTCGGACTTCTAATCGGCACATAGATCTGAGAACTTTGTATCCTTCCGCCTAGACACACACAATACGAGCTATCTTATCTGCTGTCACACACGCAAACCCACGCACACAGCGGGAGCCGGCTGGAAGGTTCCGGGGCGACATCCCCGCCCCCATGTCCCACCTCCCCAGCCCGTTACCACTGGACACTGTCGAACTAGCAATAGGGGATTCCTCCAGGGAGGGAGGGGAGGCGAAAAGCCTGCACGTCACACCCTCCCACCCCTACAGTTCAGATTTTGACATTTTACTAGTTGACATCTACACACGGCCTGCCGCCTTCATTTCCTCTCCATTCGTCCTTTTCCCCCCCATATTGTCCATCTCCCCCCTCCCCTCCACTGAAGTCACTTTTTAAAAAGTCTTCAGTCGCCTCCTGACGGAATCCCCAGAGGCTTTTCCCGGGGTCATTGCACGCGACCTCCCTGATGCTGTTCCCCACGCCGCCCTCCCCGAGTCCCTCTTCCCTCCACCTCCTCGGCCCTGACATTCCCCTTTCCTTTCGCCTCGGGCACTTTCCCGTCTCCTCGTGCCGGGCGCGCCGCAAGGACCATCTGTTCTTGTGGCCCTGAGGTTCTCTGACCCTCCTGGTGGGAACGACTCTTGCCGTCCTTATCTCTGATGGGGTTAAAGACCCCTCTCCCCGTCTCCCAGGCGGAAAAACTCGGAAGTCACCTTCCCCCTCCTCGTCCTTTCGTTTCCTGCATCCCGTGGCTCACTGCATTTCTCTTTTCCCTCTGAAGTAGCTCTCAATAGTCCCTGCCATCTCAGGTCAGGCCCCTAGCACCTCGAGCATCTCCCCCAAACTCTTTTGATCGTGCGCATTGATAAAATACGGTTGCTTATACGCCTCGATTTTCCAGGGTTGTCAAAAAGTTGAGATGTCGTTGACTCTTCCAATGCGCGACGGTTTGTTTTTGTGTGATATACTGTGTCGGTCTGCGAGCGCCACCGGAGGCCAGGTGGCGAGAGGACAGAAGCTGGTTTCCTCGCGGTTCCGGAGGCCAGAAGGCCAAGGTCGCCGTGCCATCGGGGCTGGTTTCTGGTGCAAGCTCTTTCCTTGCTGGCAGATGGCCACCTGCTTCCTGTGTCCTCACACGGTGTCTTTTCTGACCATGGGGCGGGGGGTGGCGTGCGGAGGGATAGGTGTGTGGAGATGTCCTGTTTTTTTTTTTTTTTCCTTTTTATGGGACACCGGGTCTATCAAAATAAGGCCGCAGACTTACGATCCTATTTAACCCTTATTACCTCCTTCAGGCTTCATCTTCGAGTACATTAAGCACTAGAGCTTCAACATTTAAATTGGGGCGGGAGGGAGGCACCGTTTTCTATTAAACTAACTTTCCGTTAAACGAATGTGTTCATTTAAAATACATAAAATACGCACTCGAAAAGATGAGAATTTAAGAAAGTAAACACAAGTAAGAATTCCGATAGCCTCTCCTCACACCCCAGTGGGTCGCCCCGAGCACACCCGGGCACACACACACGCACACACATGGCACCACGTGACACCGCGGACCGCCGGCGTCCCGCGGCCCTACCTGCCGCCAGCCTCCTGCCTCCCCCCCGGCTAGCACGGACTCTGCACTAATCCTCCTTAAGCATCGTGTCGTCTTCGCCCTTCTTCAGAAACCTTCGACGTTCTCTGTTGCCCAAGAGTGGACAGGCCAGTCCCGACCTTGGCCTTCAGGGCACGTCGTGTCCCCGCGTGACCTCCGCTTCAAAGGTCCGTCCCTCCCGATGCCTCCCGTGGGACCCCTGCACCCCCTTCCCCGTGCCCCTTCGCCAGGCCCATCTCTCCCTCCTCAAGGCCCAGTCCTGTCTTTTTGGGAGATTGTCACCTGGTACTAGGCAGTGTCACTTACACAGTCATGGGTGTAAGTGACATCTCATCTCCTCTCAACTGAATTATGATCTCCAAGAACTCACGGTCTGGATTTCTTCTTCATTTTATATCCGCTGAGCACACACTCACCGAACCTGTCCTTTGTCACTGCAGTGCTTCTCGGTCCTCCTTCTAGGACAGCAAGGTGGACCAGGCTTTCTGAGCCTGCGGGTGGCTGGGATCGGGCGGAGATGGCCGAGGAGGCCGCGGAAGCGCTGACGTTCTGCTCGCCGGCCACGTGCACATGGGGATGGAGCGTGTTCCGGGCAGGCGGCTCACGCCGCTAAATGCCCGTGGCCTCTCCAGCTCAGCTTCTCGCAAATGGCATTTCCCAGAAGCTGGTGATCCATTCTCCCAATGATTTAACTGGAGAAAAGTCGGCTTGCCTATTGAAAAGTATGCTTTTGACTGCCAACTCGGATTACCTGAGATTAATGCTGACGAACGCGACGTTGCTCAGCAAGGCATCCATCCCTTTAATGCTCGACGGGGCTCAGGACGTGCGCGTGACTCATGCGGATGACGATTTCCCGGACGGAGCGCTTGGCATTTGCCAGCACGGGTCAGTGCACGGATTCCCAGGCAGCAGAGCCGTGACGCCGAGGACGATTTGAGATGATGGAAACTCAGGGACAGAATGACTCGGAAACACCGAAGTGGCAGCAAGCCTGGACCTGTTCCCGAGGCTTGAATTCCCCTTTACGACTCACCAGCAAATGCCGACCTGGGAATTCGAAAACAGGACTAGAATACGGGTATCGGCTCGCTTCCTGGACTTTGACTTTGCGGCCCTGGGGCTGGAATGCGGCCATCTAGTTCGCAGGTGCATCCATGGGGACCAAGCCGTTTCCGGCCTTCGACAGACACCTCCTTAGCCGAGACACTCTCTTCTTTGTGAAATAAGTGGATGCAGACCGAAAATTAATTTCTCGGTCCACTTTACAGGGGGTTGCCCAAGAAATTTAATATTTAAACTCCGTATATTTTTCTTATTTACATATTAAAGTTGGCAGTCTCAGCGAATACCATAATTGTGTTCAGAGTCCAAAAGTCATTTATAGCGCGTATATCAAGTATCATACGGCTCGATGGCCCGAACCAAGATTATCTTGCCACCCTCGTCGGGTGTTACGCAGTGGCCAAGGCTACTACCTGATACCGTGGCTGACACACGCATCACCTGCACAGACGACGCACGTTCCTTCCTGCCAGGTGACATTTTTCAGATTACAGTGTAACGGCAGCTGCTCTGCGAGGGTTAGTTATCGTATGCTTCTCTTCGTTTCTTTATATTTCCTCTTGATAACTACCTGTGTCTCTTACACCGAAAGCAAAGAGGCTGAGTTGGGAGGAGGCCAGTGCTGCCCCCAGAAACCTCTGCTAGCTGAATGTTTGAGATTTTTGATCCTTTTACTTTGACATGAGACCCACAGAGAAAGAAGAAAGTAAGAAAGAGAGAGAGAGAGAGAGAGAGAGAGAGAGAGGCAGAGAGAGAGAGAGAGAGGGAGAGGCAGAGAGAGAGAGAGGGAGAGGCAGAGAGAGAGAGAGGGAGAGGCAGAGAGAGAGAGGGAGAGGCAGAGAGAGAGAGGAGGGAGAGGCAGAGAGAGAGAGAGAGGGAGAGGCAGGCAGAGAGGAGAGGAAGGAGGAGAGGGAAAGTGAGTTTGCCTGCCATCCATCGTCCAGTTTCGTAGTTTCGTAATGCTACCTCTCTGAGCAGAGTTTAGCTCAGGACACGGTTTTCCCTTCCAGCCTCCACCTTCCACTGGGGCTCCTGGCAAGGGCCACTGGTACCATTACAGAGGGCACCAGGGGAGGGATACAAGTGCTGGCCTTCATAGTTCGCCTGGACTTCTGCTGAGGCCTGTGCGGGGAATACCCATACTGGTTGCCAAGTTAAGCATTTCCATAGCCTGAGTCACACAGGCAGAGCTCGACTTTGTGGACACAAAACTGGCAACTAAAGAACAAAACGCCAATCCCAGAGGGCAAGGACATGGTCATTGCTAAGTGCCATCTATGCACTCAGGATGATTCTTGGCACCATTTTTCTGTGGCTCTGTTTTGTGTGAGGGTAACGCAAACTTCTAATGAGTTGGAGAACATTGCCCACCCTCTCCTCACTGTTTTCTTCAAACCCTGCTTTGAAGCGTACTGGTACGAACCAGTAGGAAGTTTGGAAAATCTGTGTCCATCCTTGGAGTTTAATTAAAATACACTGAGCCTTGCAGAAAGCTGTGGTTTAGAGTAATGGAAACGTTAAGGAATTAGAAACATAGACAGATCCCAGGAAGAAAAGTTAAATTTCCTCTCTCGGAAGAAAAGTTAAATTTCCTCTCACGCATTGGATTTCTTGCCTTCCATTTCCTCCCAGACCTGCAGTTGATCATTCTTAAACGTACGAATTCTCGTTTTCTTAGTAAAGGATTGGTCAGTTTTATAATTACAAGTATTTGGTGTTTATTCATACAGAAACATTACCCAAGTGTTCATTCTATTTCATATTCCTTTGCGTTGGATTCATTTATCATCATCATGTTACCGCGCACCTACTGTGTGCAGAGCAAATGTGGGATGCTAGGGACACCACTGTGAGCAAGATGAAACTAGCCTGGCTCCTTTCCTCGTGGAGCATCTTAAATCTTTGTTGTGTCCCTTGGTCTTTTCCTCATGTTAAGAGCGTGACATTTAGCTTGGTCTTGTGAACTTGACTTTCACAAAGTGTCAAATGGTTAAGAAAAAGAAATGATTAAGGCAACCCTTGGTTGACCTCACAGATTGCAAGGACTTTGTCAGCTTACGATCCCTTTTAAAAATTTTTTATGTCGACAGCACCTGGTCTTCCTAGGTGGTCTCTCGTCCAAGTACTAACCAAGCCCGACCCTGCTTAGGTTCTGAGGTCAGATGGGATCAGGCTTGTTCAGGGTGCCGTGGCCATTGACAAAATTCAGACTCTTTAGCCTCACTTTAGATCAGTAGAATTAGAATCTCAGGAGTTGAGGTCAAAAAATATATATGTATTGGACAGGCATTCCCCAAGTCATTTTTGTGCAAGATAAAATTTAACAACATTATTTTGGGGATGTTCTTGTCAAAATCAATGCAAAAGCAATCAATCAATTGGTCAAGCCAAACAAACCCAATTCAATGTGTGGAGGCGGGGGAAATGATTTCAGAGAGGTCTATGATAAGTTTTATTTGGTATCGCATAGCTTCTCCCTGCGCTCAAAATCAATAAATAATGATATGATATTGCTTATATTTAACTGACTGTGCCAAGGACCTTAATCAAGTCATTTGATTTCACACTCTCCTCATCTGCAACATGAGGGGTGGGACTTAATGATCTTCGAATAGTTTTTTATTTAATGTGAACACACTGAGCAAGTACCTGCAATGGGCGGCCCGTCCCCTTCTTTTGCTGTCCAGGCCACCTTTCCACACACTCTGCACACATTGGCCATGAGGAAATTAAACACAAGAGAGTAAGAAGAAATAGAATTAGGAAAATGGAAACATGTCCTAAGTAAATTATGCCTTCAGACTAATTCTAATTATTTTCTCTTCTCCTCCTCCTCCTGTTGAATAATGTTCTTCTTTCTTCTGATAAGCAGTGATTGAGTTCATCATCTTTAAGTCATTCATTATTAATTCATTTCGTGTACACCTAGGAGTGTCCGGTGTATTCCAAGACAGGACTTCATGTCGAAGACGTGGGAATTATCAGTACCTTGACTGCATATGGTTTTCCCTCTACTAAAATCAGTACATTTTACCCGAAGTAGTCCATTGACACCTTTTTCAGTTGGAGGCAAGTGCCCCTGAAAGGCTTATGTGGCCAAAAAAAGAAGACTAGCTTTTTTTTTTTTATGAACCATATCTAGTCGCTTAAATTTCAAACTTAAGGTTTTGAAAGATAAATCCACTTGAGCAAACAAACAAACAAAAAACAGACAAGCCAAAAACTATAGCTATGTCTATGTTTTAGCCTTTCCCAAGATCCGTAATAATATTTCCTGGGAACAAGGTCAAAGAGATGGAATATTTTTTTAGTTTTGAATCTCTAGTGATGGAGATGCTCATGGTCATTTTATAACACCTACACTGTCCCAGATAATAAATGTATACTGATTCATTTCCTGTTTTCGTAAATAGCTTTCAGAGGATGGCAGTGGGTGAAGAACCTTCCTTTCGAGAGAATATGTCCAACTCGTTTTCTCCCTAATTATCTGAAAACGTTTTTAATGACAAGAGTCATGAAAGGGTTATTGTATTTCAAAAACTCTCCTTGCTCTGTCGACAGGACTTAAAATGTTCTCAACTAAGAGTTTCCCTGGATTCATGAGTTTTCACCTGTCTCTTGTATTTAAGGGAAAGAAAGGTATCTGGATTCATCTTCATCATCAGTTTCATTCTCAGGAGAGAACTCTATCTATCTTGAAGCTCTTCTACTCAGTTATTGTTCATTTCACACTATCTGAAAGAATTTTAAATGAAGATTCACAGAGGAGTCACCATAAACGTGCAAATTTTTTCTCTCACAGAAGACACCTACTGAGTCCGCACTTGTTTTGTATGACGAGGCCATGAGTGAGGTTGGAAGGCCCCTTCCCTGTCCTCAGACGTGAGACGGCAGGTCCCGAATGCCATTCCTTATCTGTACAAGTTTAAAAAGACCCGTCCAGACTCCCTCCAGCATGCTCCTGCCACGGAGGATCTCGTCTGTCCCGATTACCGAGTTAAAACAGCTTGAGAAATTCCTTTCACGTCATCGTTCACGTGAAGTAACACCAGAGAATTGGCAGCGCAAGTGTAAGGGCGAGCAGAACCGCGCGTGGGACTCCGGGAGGCGGGAAAGTCTCCTGTCCGTCGGGGCAGCGAGAAGCACTTTCTCCAGCAGGTCGGCAGGAAAGCGAACTGATTGATAATTAGTTCATGAGACACCCCGTTGCGTCTGTGAGGAAGAAACTGCACTGCGGGAGCAAAACGCGGCTTCCAGCCTCCCTGGGGGTGGGAGGCCCCACGAGAGCCTGCTCGTGGCCCCCCTCGGGGCTCCCAGTCACTCACACTTCCTGTTTCTCATCTCAGACCTTTGAGTAAGTTCCCTGGAAAATGGAAACCCTGACTGCTTCTTTCCAGTGTGTTCTTACTACATGGTAAATGGTTAATTTCTTATAAACGCGGGAGCTTTTTTTCCCCAAAAAGACTCAAACTGGACTGCTGGGGAAAGTGTAAAACACATGTGTGGGAGAGACATTGGTATCGAAGGCAGAGTTGCATCTGATTCTTGTGGCTGCTCCACACTTTTACAGATGAGTCTGGAAACTACGATGCGCAGTCCCGGGTGGCACAGTTGTTAAAAGCTGGCGTCGGCCAGTGTAGTTTTACACGGAAAAATCAGGTCTACGGCCGTGCTGCCCTGAACAAGCCCGATCCCGTCTGGTCTCGGAAGCTAAGCAGGGTCGGGCCTGGTTAGTATTTGGATGGGAGACCACCTAGGATAGACCAGGTGCTGTAGGTGTAAAAATTAAAAAATAAGGGATTGTAAGCTGACAAGGTCCTCGCAATCTGTGAGGTCAACCAAGGGTTGCATGGCCTAAAAAAAGAAAAAAAATATCATCTCCGAAATGCGTCAGAGCTCTCAAAATTCCACATTTTCCATAAATTTCATATAACGCCAATTGTAATTTCAGAAGATTAGGTATTTAAATTGTAGCAATAGTAACACAGAACGTAACTCACAGGCAGGCCAGTGTGTGAACACCACATGGGCAACTCCACCACGACCGCATGAGGGGGACTGTCCCCGCTGGGTGCATGATGAAACCGTGGCCAGAGGACGACGGAGTGATCACCCTCCCACCGCCGACAGCGAGACAGGAATGGAAGCAGGATCCTCATCATCTCCCTCGGACTCCGGAGCTCCTGATTGTGATGAGCTGCTGCTGCTGAGTCAGACAACACTGCTAATTGGACAGTCACCTTTGTTGATCCTGACCGCGCGGGTGAGCACGGCTTTCACGCACCAGAGCCCGTGTGTTTATTTTGACCCTCACTTGATGGTGCCGGATCCGAACGCGTCTCTTCAGCGAGGACAGGGGCAGAGAATCTAAATGCAGGCTGTTCGCGTGTCGTCTCATCATCTGGAATATTCCCTCCTCCCAACGCCACCGTCTTCCCACAGCCCCTCAATGCAACAGCCACACATATCTCTTTCGCCTAAATAATGCCCGTGTATTTTTGCAGTAATCGGAAAACAAAGCCGCACGAAGGAAGAAAGCCCCAAAGAACATCTGGCGATGGCGATCGTGTCGCGAAACTATGCTTTGAAATACGACGTAATTTCCTCTTTCCCTGTGAACGAGGCTCTGCTGCAAGGTGATGTTTTGCAAACTATCCCCAATGTCCTTTCTCACGGTGACTCAAACACACCTTCGGGTAGAGTCGTGCCACTTTGGCATCCAGCCAGGGCTCTATCCATCCAGAATCCACCAGACTGGTGGGGAAGGGCTGACTCTGAACCCTGAGGCTGGGTTCATTTGCTTTCCTCTTGCATGATAGGGTGCTAGGTATCAGGCTGAGCTGCCTACCCCCCTCGGCCCCCAGAATGGTCTGCAGTTCGATCAACCTCATACTCATCAGTCTAGACTAGAACTTCCTCTCAGGCAGGAACCATGTTTTTTTATATTTCCAGGGACTCTGCTGTGGCTGCTACGTTTTTTTTTTTTTTGACTTGATGAATGAAGGACTAAATGACTATGTGACGGTAGAGCGAATGGAAAATGCAATGGTTTCTAGTTCTCGATAGCACGCTATTTTATCAAAATGTTGCAGAAGAATGTTTCAGCTCACAGGTTGGGAACCCACAGGCGAGACTTTCAAACGGAGTCTCAATAAAAGGATTGGAAAGTAAGACGTTTTCCAAGAAAGATTTCTCTGTGCGAGTAACATTGCAAATGTCGCTTGAATAGGAGTCTTGTGTTTTCCCCATTACCAAATTCTTGGCCCTAAATCTGTAGCCCTTGCTCTAAAATTAGAGCCCCACACAGGAGCCGTGCTGGGGCGTGTGCCAAATTAGGTAAACCGCAGCGCCTAAATGTAAATATAAAAGCCTGAACTTACATATCCAAGTTTATTGGCGGGACTTGTCACACTCAAGCCACTCAAGACTTCATTACACACACGCACGCACACACCCAGGGAAGGACATAAACACCTCTCCCGGGCTGGAGCAGATAGACCTGGAGCTGAGAAGTGGGAGAATGAGAGGAATTCGGCCAGTTGCTGTGCAGGGTTCTGCTCGCTGCTTCTTGGGCCTTGTCCCTGGGGATGGAAATAAAATAAACAGTGGAGTCCCTCGGGCTGAGCCCACCGCAGAGACTTTGAGCCTCTTTGAAAAGCCCCCGTCCAGTGGAGCAGTGAAGAGAAAAGAGAAAAAATAAAAATAAAATAATCCAGTGCTAGCCTGAGTGTCAGAGGACGGCTCTCAGGTTCTGTGCACCCCAAGCGCAAAGGGACAGGGACTTGCGAAGCCTGTCTGTTCCCCAAAGCAAGGCACAGAGCTGGGCTGAAAATGGCCCAGCTGGCCGCAAGGAGCCTCTGGGTTGAGATAAGGTGGACACCGCCCATGGAGCCCTGTTGATGGGATTCCAAGGCGTGACCCGTGAAGGCAGCATTGGTTGTAAAGGCCAAGGTCGATGTTCAAGTCCAGGCAAGATGGACCCAGGGCGAACCGAGGCAGGCACGCCCATCAGGTGCCTCTCACGCCCAGGCGGGTTTTGCCCTGCTTCTCAAGAATACCTTGCCGCCCCCACCTCCGGCACCCTCCTGGGATTTACATCCAGAGAGAAGTAGAAAAGGAACTGGGAAAACGGGAGAATCCTGAATCAACAAAATAAGTGTCCAAAGAGACCAGAGTCGTAAAGTGGAAGGGACGGGATTTGGTGGTGAGAGGTCGCGTGGGTTGAATCGCGCCTCCTCAAAAGCTGTGTCGAAGTCCTCACTCCTGTACCTGTGGACGTGACCTTGTTCTATTTGCAGAGGGGATCTTTGCAGATGAAACCGAGTTCAGGCGAGGCCGTTTAGGGAGGGCTCTCATCCAATGTGATCGGTGTCCTCACGGGAAGAGAAGGGACCCAGGGACAGAGACCTCCGGGGAGAACGCCGTGTGACGACAGAGGCAGAGGCTGGAGTGAGGCCTCTGTGAGCCAAGGATCGCCCAGGACTGCAGGCAGCCCCTGCAGGCCAAGAGGAAAGCATGGCGAAGGGCCCCCCGAGGGGGCTTGGCAGAGACCACGCCCCTGCTCACGCTTCGGCGTCAGACTTCCGGCCTCCAGAACTACGCCGTGGTGAATTTCTGCGGTCAAAAGCTCCCCCCCGCCCCCCACAGTTTGAGCTCGTCTGTTAGGGCGGCCCTAGAAATGGGGGCAGCCGAAGGTGAAAAGAGAAAAGACAGACAGACCTGTCTCCACGTTTTATATGAAGCTCAGGTTTTTGAGCCTCTCTTTTCCTTCGAGGGTGAGGGGGGCCTTTCATGTCACCTTTGGATCTAGGTGACCCTCTGCCCTCTGTGTGCAGATCTGCCCCTCACCATGCAGGAGTCCCCACGTTTGTATCTACATCGGCGTCAGCCACCTTACACACGTTGGCACAGGACGTTTTTGCTTTTTCTGACTTTTGTTTCGTTAAGCCGGCCTAAGTAGGCTTGAGGGAGAAGTCACACCGACTGAGGAGATAGATACGGTTTACAACCATGTGTACTTTGCAGTAAAAACCGCTTAGGCCAAGGTCTCATCAGGAGGGGAGTTACTGAAATTACTCAGTGCAATTACAATATTTTCTCACATAACCGTGTGCCGTCAGGGTTGCCGGGCTGGGATGGTCGAAGGGCTCCAGGGAGGCCTCCTCAATTAAATCGCCCTCGTTGCTCCTAAGAGTGTCTGGGCTCCCGTTATGTATCATCATTCCTTTGGTTCTCGGAGGCATCGTCAGTTTTTCAATTAAAGCACAAATATCCCTTGAGAAAGTTCATGGCTTAAGCTCTTAGCAACGGCCAGCAGTTGTTGATCGGGAGATTCCTGCCCCGGGACCGGGAGGAGATACTGAGCGGGTAACGAGGGAGGCCACGGCCAGCTTCCCGCTGTGACCTTGAGCTAGGACATCGTCGTCCGCAGCCAATGTGTCATGAGCATCTATGTCGGAACAATGACAGTTAACTTGGAAATCTCGGACCGCATTTTTTGAAATAGAAACGAGTTCGCTAATAAGATGAAGAGTCCAGTCTTTGCCTCTTTGGCCTCAGGCTGGTGGCCTATCCTTCCTAAGCCTCAGGTTGGTCCTCATCTGTGAACTGGGATAATGATACTACTTCCCTCGTTGGGTGGTTACAAGATGCAAATGAAACGAACCATCTGAAGCACGGAGCCCAGAGCTTGGCACAGAATAAACAGTGAATATTGGTGTATCGTCACTCCTTGAATTTCCTCCTCCCTCAGTTAGTATAGAGCTGAGTTTCTTCACATAGTGCTGCTTTTGTGCTAAAGCCATCTGTGTTGTTCCAGAACATTCCAGGGCTGTGCTGAACTCGTGAATTCAGATATCGGTCCCTTTTAGAGCAGTCGAGAGTCCCCCACATTGAGCACAGCCCACACGGTGCCCCCTATTAGCTGTCCTTGGTGTCCGAAAAGATGCTGCAGTAAAATAAAGCATCAGGATGAAAGAAATCCTGCAACTGTTTTTAAGCTTATCGATCACTTAGATCACGCTTACCGCGTACTTTACAGATATTAACCCATTTAATCCCCATGCGATCCCATCAAGTAAATTGTATCGTCCCCATTTTTATGTATGAGGAAACTGAGGCACTTGAGTCATTTCCTGAGGTCACAAAGCTAGTGTAAAAATGGGAGCCAGGATGTAACCAGACGTGCTGACGCCTGAGTAAGGGCTGTTAACTATTATGCTGTGAGTGCTCGTGACACACACGCACGCACACACACATGCACACGCACACACGGCTTCTTCCATCATGTTTACATTCACTTCCCTGGAACACACACACGGGTCGGAGCTCCATTGATGTTTCCTAGCGTAGTCACATCCGGGATGATGGAGAGTGATGTAGCCAGGAAAGGAGGGGGCGGGCTGTTGAATGAGGAGGAGCCTCTGCGAACAGCGAGCCATTTTCTGGGAGGTAGAGCGGGTAAGGCAAGACTTGGCCTCTCTACAGAGTTCTGACAACACTCCTTATCTCCATCCTCAGATGGAGAAGCCGTCCAGCTTGAGACAGCGAGGAAGTTATCACTGCCAGCTCCCAGATGAAAGAGGGAAGGAGGAAAAAGGAGATTTCCAGAAGCCAGTTATGTCAAGCATGGTAACAGAGGAGGCTGACATGACAGAGGAGAGAAGACAAGAGACTCCTGCCCCGGGGCGAGGCGTTCGGTCGCGGCATCTGGCCTGCAGGGCGTTGCCCAATGTCTGCGCGCAGCGAGGCGGGGAAGCAGATGTCCCACTCGTCCTGGTCCCGTGGGCAGCACTGAGGCACTGGCGGTGTTTCAGGTCCTGGGCCAGTGACAGAGACACCCCCTCACTTCCTGCCCTGAGGTCCGCTGTCTATCGGGGAGGGAGTGACCACGACACAGCGAAGAGTCATCGTCCTATGGCAGCACAGAGCTGGTGGCGCCCAGCAGGCCCTGGGTGACCTTCCGCGTCCACAGACAGACGCCACGTTTGCCCGAAGTGCGAGAGGGTTGCCGGGAGCCCACTGCAGTCGTCTGGGCAGGGCCGATGGCGGTGCTGGTGGGGAAGGGGAGAAACCCTCTCGGGGGTAACCGGGAGAAGACTGGAGGCTGAACGCTCGCGGGAGAGAAGCTGAGGAGACGTCGAAGGCGGCCCCAAGCAGCTCGGGGCACAGGGATGCTATTGACCAAGGCAGGGAGTGGGGAAGAGGGGGAGGAGGGAGCCTCGGGGGAGGGGGGAGGGTGGCAGAGAGACAGGGTCAACGCTGGGAATGGCCGCCCCTCCCGGGATGTGGGGAGTCATTCTCTCTGGGATCCCCCCACTGCTAGTAAGTAGTGTTTTTTTTTGTCCTGATGATGGAATCGTGTGGATTGGAAATAAAATAGGAGCAAAACGTACATTTCTGTGGTGGCCGCAGGTGGGGAAGAGACCGGGGTGGTCGGGCCGTGAGGCGGAGGGAGGACCACCAGGCGACTCTCAGGCCTACTGCTGGCGCGTTTGCTTTCGGCAGCCGCTCGCAGTCGCGCGGGCTGACGGCAGGTGTCGGCCACCACTGGCCGTCCCCCCTCTGTCTGCCCTGCCTCTGGGGGCGACGCCGGGGAGACACAAGAATACCTCGGGAACTTTCTCAGGATGGCTCGCTTCTCATCACCTCATCACCAGGAAGAGACGATGGCTCTCGCCACCACGCCCGGCCTTCTCCGGCCGGCCGGTGAACCTGGCTTGCCCTCAGGTGGCATCAGGAGCACCCCTGGTTAATAACAACAATCAGGGGTGGGTCCATTTCGTAGTTAACTTTTAGGTCCGGGTAGGACGCCACGCAAGTTAATAACATCCTCCTGTTAACAGAAAATTGTACTTTAACAAAGAACTTTCCTAAAACATGTGATCCATTGCGTCGACCTATGTAAAAGGACCCTAAATTGCTTTTATCAAATCTCTCACGGCGTTGCAGGCCGGGGGTGCGTATGTGCGGACGACGGATAAAGAAAGGCAGCCCGTGAGGGGAGGGAGAGCCGTCCGGCAGCCGCCCGCACTGGGCTTCTGGGGCGGTCTCTTCTCAGAGCTTCTGTTTTAAAACAAGCTGTCTGTCTTCATGAGGGATTCCACCAGGGAAAGTGTGTTTGCTCAGACGCTCATTCCAATGACGTGGAATAAGAAAAGATGCAGACATCGTTTCCCATTCCCTACCTTGGAGAAGGGATGGGAAGCGAGTCGGGGGGAGGAAGCAGGTTATTCTAGAGGTTTGAAGAGCAGCTAATCATTATGTCTCTCTTCTTTCCCTTTATAAAGAATGATAAATACACATCTTTTAAAAACTCTTGACCCCAACAGTCAAGGAAAATTGTGGGCAGAAAGATTTCATTAATCCCGAACTTCAGGGACCCCCCTGGAGATATTGGCCATAGTAGTTTTATAAGAATCTAGAAGAGAAACTTTTAATGTTCAAAAGGATTCAGAAAGTTTTTTATGGAAACTGATTTTTTGCAGTGTAATGATACAAAGCTAACCTCTTATAGAGTGGTTATATGTAGTCCTGTAGAAAGGTTATCTAATTTAAAAGCCTAAATTAGGATTTTAAAGCTTGTGCCTTATTCAAAAATTATAATTAGAAAGTTTGAGTAAAAACCAGACAGTAAGTATGAGTTCAAGGTATTATTGCTCTAACTTGAGACAACAAAGATTCATTGATTCATGTATCTGTTCATTCCAATGATTATATTATATACTAGACAGAGATTTTAAAAAGCAGATTTTTCTTCTCCATGACACCTCTTCTTCATTCTCTCTATCACTAAAGTCTGCAAATTCCTTTTTAAAAAATATGATAGTACTGTGTATGGCTGTTAAGAAAAATGTAATAGCACTCTATACAGCTATAAGACTCTATACACTGACATTCAGATATATGTATTTCATATATACAGAAATAGATGAAGTATACGACACATCTGATGAATATTTACTATAATTGTTACAGGATATACTAGTACTTTGTTTTTCTTTTGGGATATATTGGACTTAGAAAAAATTGGCATATAAATCTGAGCTCAAGGCCAGATTTTAGCACATTTAATATCCCCGATTTGAAGCCAAAACCCCCAAATTATAAATGATCACCAAACTATAACCTTTTGAGGAGGTGCCTAACAGTTAATATTCAGCTCCGCCCCGGGACCTAAGTGGATTTCATAGCTCTGCTTACTGAGGAGAAAGCTGCTAGTTCTAACATCCTGGCAGGAGTCAATTCTCCACGGAATTCGATTTCAAAAATCACTTCCCTCCCCAAGTTCTGTCTACACCCCAGACGGCTCCCGCCCACAACTTCCCGACTCCAAATGTGGCTTACGTCGTCTTTGTCCGCGGGCAGAGTTTATCTGTTTTTCCTCCCTTCCTACCCACTTAGGACGGGTGACATCCAAACCCCAAACCCCAATACTTTCAATACCAGTAAGCAGCAGCACTTATATCACAGAAAGTTCTGGAGACTGTGCTGCCGAGGGCAGAGTGGGAACGACGGAACATAGTGAATAAGGGCGGGCGGAAGTAGAAGGAGTCCAGGAGGAGTCTACACGGAGAAGCCGTGAGAAGTCCAAGACCAAGTTTCATGGGATGAGGGAATTGAAGAAGGGGAACATGGAGCCATAAGGAGAAATTTGGGAGAAAAGGAGTGCTCATATTTTGTAAGGTTTGCATTTCACAGAAAGTTTATGGGCTCGGCAGACATATTTCCTATGCTGAGGGCTCCAGCAAAAATAAATGCTGGCTATATAACCACCGGCAAGTAAGAATTGACTGGACACCTTCACGATGTATAGCATCATGATAGGTACTTGATTCTGATTCATAAAATATGAATGTTTACATTTTGGGATACGTTACTCAGACAATCTTTATAAATTATGGAAAAATGAAACAAACTTAAAATATCAGTGTTATCCACTTAGAACAATGAGTGTCACAGGCAATTTTTTTAAGGACACGTCTGCTGAGGGTGAAGTCCAAGGTTAAGCCTTTCACCGTATCTTGGAGGGCGTCTGCCTACGGGTTACGCAGGAACCAGGCGAGTGCTTCGGCAGCCTGGGCTGCTCCACTCAAAACTCGCTCACCAGTGTCAGTGACGCTCTTCCCAGGGAACACCGGGGGCCTCTGCCTCTTCTTTGGAGACTCCTGGAGATGCTTTTGAGCTCAGAGTGGGTAGCGACAGTGCTGGCCCTGGCCAAGAGGGAGTCTCTGTGGTATTAAGCAAGGATTTTGGATCTGGCATCGCGCGCAATCTTCTAAACAAACACAGACCTGTTATCACTGAGCAGTTATCCTACCAGGCAGCCTTTTGTTTATCAGGATTTCTCCAAGATATCTAAGGTGGACTCCAGGAACTGGTCAGTGGGAATGACAATGGTCAAACGAATGCAAGAGAAAGACAGATCACCCGTGCGCTCCGGTGTGTCCCCTGCAGCTCTATCTGTCAGTCACACACCATACACACCTGCCCGTGACCTGAAGGTGGATCCAAGGGAGGGTAGATCCAGAGTCTCAGGTTCAACTCAGCTCTTTGGACTTGTAATCAAACCTGCCGCCTTCTCTCTTTCAGAGTTTGAAGAATGCGGCGGAGCGAATTGGGCAAGCTCCTGAGAGGCGGCCACAAGGCCCGTTTGTATTTGGCCAGATGACCTTGCGACAGGAGAGCTTTCCTGGGAAAGGCTATCCCCTAGAAACCTCGACGTTCCCCGATCCCCCCGGCCGAGTCGCCCGCCTGAGTCCGCGCTGTCTTTGCCAGAGTCCACTAGATCCTGGATGCCCGGAGGAAGGCCGCGTGAGCCTGGTCCCCAGGCAGCGCGCAGCGGTACAGAGGCCCTCGGTGGAAGCGGCCGCGCCTGGAGTCCTCGCTCTCGCCCACACGGAGGCCGCACAGCTGCGTTTCAGCTCCACGGAGATGGGTGTTCAACGCGGTCACTCCGGGCTGGTGTCGCCATCGAGTGCGTGTCTAGCGTCATTTCTGTAGCCTGCGCGGCCCGGGCTGAGGCAGAGAGCTTACAGGGCAGGAAGATTCTCTTCCTTCGGGGTGCTCGGGAAGAGAGAAACTAGTCAAAAGCCGCGTTTTAAAAAAAATTTTCCAACAGTGAGAAAGGGGTTTTAAGAAAGCTCTTTCTTCAGGTGGATCTCAGGGAAGGGGGACTCGTTGGTTCTCGCCGTCGGCTCTGTGGCCTGCCACCAGGAAGCCCAACAAAATATTACCCAGAACTGGAACGATTTTGGAAACGAAACTCAACCCCACGAACGTCAGTGGCTTCTCTGTGCCAGAAAGTGTACTGAGTGCCTGGGCTACCAAGACGGACTGGACACGATCCCGTCCCTTACCGGGCTTCGATCCGGGTCATTTTCGAACGAAGATCCTGCACGAGAATACGACAAAATGGTTATACCTCGCTACTTTTATTTTTTCACTTTTTTAGAAAATAAGAGGGCACCATCGCTGAATGCTTTCGATGGCTGCGAAGGGACCGGGTGGTGACGGAAGTGGGCCCGCCTTTTCAAACCGTGACGCTGACCTTGTCTTCGCCCCAGGTGGAGGTTTCGGCTCATGGCTGGGAGCCGCTCTGCTTCCATTGGGCCTGTGGTTATTGTCCCGGGAAGCCGCTCCTGCTCTGCAGCGAAGATGACCCACCGTTACTTTCTGGTTATCCCTCACATCCCTGGCTCTCCTGCTTCCTCTGTGGGTTCGGCCCCACCCACCTTTCCAGGGGTCTGTCTCTTCTTACTCTACAATCTTGACCTTGGGCATTTCATCCATGCCCAGGGCTTGTGCATTCTTTCTATACCTGAGTTATTTCTCAGTCTATATCTTCAGGTCCAACCTCTATCCTGAGGCTAAGTTCACGCATTCTCCCCATACTCTTCCAAAACCAATCCTCCAGTCTATCCTCCACCCCCTGGCTAGATCAGTGCTTAAAATCTTTTCAGAGGGTTCTCGTTGTTCTAAAGATAAAATCCCAAATTCTTAGCATGCCAATAACAGCACGCACGGCTGGCTCTCGTTCGCTTCTTTGGCCTCATCTCTTGTCACTCTGTCCCTACTCCTTTTCCTTCTGGAAGGGGCCCAGCTCTCTCCCACATCGGAGCCTCAAATTGACCATTCCCCTTATCTGGAATGACCCGACTCAGCCATCCTCCGGGGCCCAGCTCAAATGCTGTTTTCTCCAAGGGGCCCTCACTAGTTCCTGAGAGCGATGTTAGCTCTCATTAGCATACTCTCTGCATCTTTAGCAGAGACACTACAGTCATGTGCCACTTTATGATGGGGATACGCTCTCAGAAACGTGTCGTTAGGCAATTTTGTTATTCGAGTATCATAGAGGTACTTAGACACACCCTGATGGTCTAGCGCCTACTACACACCTGGGCTGTGTAGTATACATAGCCTGTGGCTCCTGGGCTGCAAACCTGGCCAGCATGTTACCGTGCTGAATCCTGTAGGCAATTGTAACACAATGGTATTTGTGTGTCTAAACATATTTAAACACAGAAAAAGGTACAGGAAAAACACAGTATAAAAGATCAAAATGGTATACCTGTGTAGGGCACTTACCATCAATTAGAGCTTGCAGGACTGGAAATTGCATAAGCCAGTAACATAGTCATTTATTATTATTAAACACTGAGTGCTGCACACCCTCTATGTGCTGTGCTTTTACGTGACAGGCAGCACAGCCGGGTCGGTGGACACCAGCATCACCACAAACATGTGAGGGATGCTTATGCATTGTGCTGTGTTAGGCTGGTTGTGACGTCACCAGGTGAGAGGAATTTTTCAGCTCCATTATAACCTCCTGGAACGACCATCGTTAACAAAACACGTAGCGCATGACCGTACTTGTAAGAGCGTTTGTTTGCTATCTACCTCCCTCAGATGGTAATAATTACACAAATTATATCCCTATCACCTAATCCAGTGCCAGGTGCTCAAAAGACGCGTCCTAAGTGGATTGATGAATGAGCGAGCTTATGTATCAGGGGCTAAATTTCTCTTCCTAACATAACACGAATGGTCATCGTTACTGTAGACAAGGCTGCGTCTCTGCGGATTATTTTTTAATGGAGCGGGGCTAAGACTGAGGCATTGCAGCCTGGGCTCTGTGCGGGGCATGTGTTGGCTCCCTGTATGGGGCTCGGGCCAAGCAGACAGGCACCACGTGGGGACCCTACACACCGTTTCACATTGGGGGGACTATTGTTTGTTTTTTACACTTTTCTTTTTCCTTCTGCAAGTTCCTTCTGTTTCTCTAAGCCCTCTGCGGAACTTTGCTGCCCCTTACAGCTTGGTCACAGCGTGCAGGGAGGACTCAGGAGGGGTCCAGGCCTCCACTTGGGGCAAAGCTGCAAGGGGAAAATGCTGAGACAATTTGCAGCTGAGGGAGTGGCAGTCAGGAACAAAATGGCCAGCTGAGGGGACAGGAGCCAGCAGGGAGAGATTTTTAGAAATGATAACATTCATCTGGAATGTGCAGGCATATTTTGGGAAGAAAAACTAGACAATGCCTGGACTTTCTGAGGTTACATAGTGTGCTGGTTACCAACTCACTGCCTGTCAGCTCCAATTTACCCTTTTTGCCCCCTCCAAGAATGGATCTGGGCCTTGCGTATAATTTTCTTCGCCAGCTGGCTGCTGTTAAGCCGTGTCAGTAGAGGCTGTGGGGAAAACGCTGCAGGACAGAAGGCTGCCGGCTGTCGCCCTGCTCTGGCTCGCTGGTTCCTGCCTTGCGGGGAGGGGGGAGGGGGTTCTCCAGCACCAGGATCCTGCAGCGCAGCCGGCAGCACCCAGTGGCCACCAGCTCACCCCAAACCTCCCTCTTAGGGTGGTTTTGCAGTGAAATGCTTCCTGAGACACCTCCCTGTGAACCGCTCTTCCCACACACTGTAGGGTAGATTATCAGCAAGTTCCACCAGAATGACATTACAATGAGTTTTCTACTATTTAGCGAGCCATGGCCATGCCCTCCTTTCCTCCGCCCCCTTCCCGGGCAGGGTGTGGGGCTGAGCCTAAGGGTGGGGGAGGCTCATCCCTGGGCACTCTGTCTCAGCCCTCGGGCTAGAGGCTGCCGAAGACATCCCTACATTTGCGATTTCTATTTTCTTTTGAGTTTCTGTTACTTCTTATTAGTCAATCCCTGGTTGCTCCAAATCCCATCATAGTTAACAATTCTTTATATTAAACTTTCACTGTTTAATTGAGGTGTGGTTTCTCTCTTCTGATTGGGCCCGCACTGGTACACACGAGATGGGGCTCAGACACGGACTGCTTGGCTGTCGAGGGAAGGTGTCGCTAGGAGACCGAGGAATTAGAGTCATTTGGGTCCTATGTATTTTTCTAAGTTTGTGCAATGAACATATTATTACTTTAGTATAATCGGAAAGAAAATAAACATTTTAGAACAGTGTGAAAAAAAGCAAGACGAGAAGAGGGAAAACATGAAAAAGCCCCAGTGTAGTCTGTGGCAGTAATAAGTAACATGCTAAGGGCAAAGCCCCTTAGGGGAGGTGATGCTGAGTGTCGAAGGGCGGGCCGAGTGGCAGGCATCTTCCCAGGCACAGCCACCGTGTGCTGTGACCCGGGAGAGTCCAGGTATCAGGAAGGGGTCAGTCACCAGCTCCGCGTGCACAGAGAGGGAGGCTGTGGAAGGTGAGAGCCAGGTCTGCCTGATCACGGCAAAACCTCGGGGCTTCATTTAAAAACAGCAGGGATGGGGAAGTCGATTCCATTTGACTTTTTAACCAGGGGCAGCTGCGGAACATCTTCCTTGCAGCTGTCCGACCATCTCCAGCTATCCCGGAGCTTGACTGACCAAGGGCCCTGGCCGTTGTGCCCTGAAATTCACCTAAGGGCTTGTGCCCAAGGCCCACCTGGCTGGTCCCAGCCAGTGACTGGTAGAGACCTGGACGCTAAGCCATGTGGGTTCCAACGAGAACTGGGATCCCTAGGACGGGGGACCTCGGGTGCAGCGCTCCCCGGCGATCTTCCTCAGACTGCTGGGTGGCAGGCTGATTGCTTCCCCACCCCGCCCCACCCCCCTCGTGGGGGCAGATGTGCGCAGAGCCGGGCTCGCTCCGCCCCCCTCCCACTCAGTGCCACAGCGTCTCCCCGAAGGAAAGCTTCCACATCTAGTCCCGTCTTGGCGCCGGCTTCCTGGGGGAGCCACGCTGCTACCCACAGGACTTCTGCCTTCGCTCGCCTCCCTTCTCCGGGGGTGGAGGAGCCTCCGTGAGCGCCGCGATGCCGGGAACGCCGCCCTCAGCCCCGCTTCTCCCGGGCGGCCTCCCCTTCCCCCCGCCCGCGCCCCCGGGATCACTCAGGTTTCTCTAATAAACCCGCAGCTGCTGCACCTGGGAAGTGCGAGCTCTCCCGGACTCTGTCTCCACCTCGACCTCCCTGCTCTGCCTCTCCCGCCTGCCCGGGGCTGCAGAGCCGCCCGCTCCCGTCCCCCGCGGGCCGCGAGGAGACGACTGCCCGCCCTGTAAGCTCCGTGGGGCGGGGAGGGGGCGCGCTGTGGGTCGCTGGCGGGGTCCGCGGCGGCGGCCGGGGCGCCCGGCTCGGGGGGCGGGGGGGGGGGGGCGCACGCGGTGCTCGCCGAGGGCTTGGCGCTGGTGAGAGGCGACGTCCCGGAGACAGCGCAGGGGGCGCGCGGCGGGGCCGCCCCGGGTGCGGGCGGCGGGTGCGGGAGGAGGTGGGTGTGTGGGGAGGACGGGGCGGGCCGGGCCGGGCTGCGGGGCGGGGAGAGAGGCGGGCGGAGCGGCCGGGGAGGACGGCGCGGCGGCCCCCGCCGTCACAGGCGCGGCGTGCAGGGCGCGGGGCGGCGGCCCGGGGCGGCGGGGCCAGCAACTTCTGCAGCCCGGCGCGGCCGGCGCCCCACGCCGGAGCCGAGGTACGCGCGGCGGGGGCGGGGGCGGCGGCGCCCCGGCCCTGCGCTTCGTTCCCGGCGCCCGCCCCGCGGCCCCCGGGGTGGGGGGCGCCCCGGGTCGCGGCTGCCCGGCCGGGCGGAGGGGGCGCATCTCAGAGGACGCGTGCGCGGGGCGCCCCGGCCCTGTGCACCTGGGTGAGTGGGGCCGGGGCGCGGCGGGCGGGGAAGGGGCGCGGTGGGTGGGTCCCCGTCCCGCGGCAGCGGCGCAGCTTTCTCCGCAGAGCCTCGGGGTCCCTGCCGGGCGGCGGGACCGCGCGTCGCCGCGGGGAGGGGACGAGCCCGACGGGCCGCGCTGCTGGGGCGGCGGGGCGTGTGAGGGGGGCAGTGAGGTGCCAAGTTTCTGGGAAAGTCGACACGTTGTGTCCCAAACGGATCATATTTACCAAAAACAGTTTAGGAAGAAAAGAGCCCATTCTTCCCACCTCTGACTGCCGACAGCCGCCGCCGAGGTGCGGGGGGTAAGCTTGCACCGGGCGGTTTATCGTTGAGAAACGGTGAAACTTAATATCGATGAGCTTTCAAGCCTCTTGGTACTTTTTAAAATAGTAGAAAAGGGTAACTTTACTGAATTGGGGAGGGAGCGGGGGAAGGCCGCTTTGTCCTCATGGTAATTCCACTTTTGCGGAGAGTTTCCCTGCATCTCCGTGGTGGTCTTGGTGATGATACTGGTAATCCAGGCAGCCTTGGCTCGTGGTGTGACCTTTACTCGCCACGTGGTGAAGGTCTCGGGGTTTGCTTCTCATGGTCATTCAACCATTCCCCTCCTGTTCCTCAAATGCTGCCGACATAATTTTAACGGATAGCACCTGGCCCTCTCCAAGTCCCTCTCCAGTAGATTTAAGCTGGAGTGTCCCTGAGTGTGTTCAATGGCTTCCAAGTTTCTTACAGGTGCAGACCATATGCTCTGAGTATTTCAGGCCCAGGCTCTGAATAACAAGTGTTAATTATTGGGCTTATAATTTGAGCGTGACTAATAAAACTTGCGTATATACACCCTTAAAGATATTTCCTGATATTCAAGGTTTTTATGTTTTAAAAATGCAGTCTCAAGGTTGGTGTAGGTGTGGAAGCAAACTTCTTTTCCACTGGTTTTTACCTGCCCGGTGTATAGGGTAAAACGTGTTGCTTTAGGGTACCAGAAACTGTTGTGATTAGCAAATATAAAAAAATATGGTAAGGAGCAATGGAAGAGTTTATTGTTTACAAGAGAAGCCCCTGATGATCTCTGAATCAGGTTGCAGCACCCTGACATGCCACATGAGATGCTTCATAACCGGGGCCCTGCCTGCCTTCTCAGTCATTTCCTGACTGGTCCTCCGTCTCCCCTCCCCCGCCCTCCCCACACACATGCACTGCCAGACCCATCCACCGACTTCCAAGCTGTCATTTCCAGACCACTATCTGGAGCGAGCGAACATTCTGCTTCTGCCGCTCTTACTCCACTTGCCCATCTGTTGATTACCCACACATCCTTCGTGTGTCAGTCAAATATCTTCTCTAGGAGGCTTTCTTCCCCCCGTTATCTCTAGGCTCCTAAGCTCTTCCCCAGCAGTTAGTTCCTCTACTAGAAGATGACCTTTTTTCTCGTTCACACCTTTGGCCATGCCACCGTGTACAGTTGTGGAAGTCGTTCACTGAACAAGGTCATCCCGTCCAATGGGTAAATGGAGGCTGAAACCCAATTTGCACCTCACTTGCCAGACCCCTCCTGGTGCACTTCCTCTCCCCTGGAAGGGGGCACCTTTTGTAATTGACCCGCAAGTACAATTTGGGCTAGTGGTGACCCTGTTTTATCCTCTTCCCGCTATTGTATTCAGCACCCTTCACAGAGACGGATGGAGAAGGCTCTCATTAAGGTTCTGTGAACGAGTGAGAAAAGAAAGGACCATTTCTACAGAACTCTAGAAAGAAGCAAGAGTTTGGAGGGAGAGTTCTCATCTAAGTCAGTATATAGGAATGTGCTTCAGTTTGCTCTACTGTCTGGTGGTTCAGGTGGTTATTAGACGTCCTCTTGATTACAAGGAAGGACCGGCATGTGAATTCATGGGTGGGCATTGGAGATGTGTGCCAACAGGTGGTGGGCCTCTTCACCTGACCACGTTTCAAAGTACTCAGGTTTCCACACATAATCATGGTTCGTTGAGAGAGTTAAGGGTGCAAGAATCTTGAAAGTAAGGCCATAAAGAGCTTTGCTAACATTAATTTGTGATAATAAATTGAATTGAAATGCCATTTTTTATATACAAAAACGTAATACATCCTAAAGTGACAGTTCATGGAATTGAAGAAAGGAAGGTTTGGGTCTGATTTATTTAGGCCCTCCAATGAGATCAGCATTTAAGATCACAACTTACATAAAAAAATACAGTTTCTATGTTGGGGCAATTTGCAAACTCAAGTGGCAACAAGAGTCTTTTAAATGCCCCAAATTTATATGAAATTAAATACTTTTAACAATTTGTTGGGCAATCTGGAGGTATCTTTTTAAGCTACAATCAGTAGATGGGTCATCTCACAAAAATTTATAAAATTGTGATATAAAAAACATCCTTGTCAAAGAATTTGCCAGTTACATGAAATCTTCGAATCTCTAGAATTTATAGGTTAAACTAACTTTCAATGTCAATTTTCCTATTTTATGGAAAAGGATACAGTACCAGAGGCTTGTCCAGGGTCACAGAAGTTATGTAGGGGTGTGGCCAGAATGAGCTCTTAGGCTTTCTAGCTCTTAATTCATGGCCCTGTTTGTTTAAAGACCTATAAGAACAGCCTCTGTGTCTTCCATCCTGGGCTTCAGTTGGGAAATCTTGAAATAGACTATTACACCTGAGGGAGAGGGAAGATTTCCCAGCACCAAACAATGCCCTGTGCGGAGTAGGCAGGTGATAAATATTTGCTGAATCCAGGAATGACTGAACGAGCCAGTTGATAGCTTACTTATTTCAAGTAATTATTTGATATGGCGCAAATCAAAGTCCTTCGCAGTCCATTAGAGTGGAATTTGGCCCGTGTATTTGTATTCCTTCGATGCAATAAAAAAGCATTGGACAAACTTTGCAGAAGACATGGGTAGAGATCGTTTTCTCTCAAAGAAGCCAGAACTCCTAAGAGAAAGGCATTGTATGAGAACTCAGGATTTGGAATCAGCGGGCTTGTCCAAAAGCTAGCCTCGATTCTGCAAGTCTTAAACGTCACCAGCCTCCGTTTCTTCACGTGACTTCGTAAATCTCAGAGGCGTTCGAAGGATGGAATATGTTCATAGTTGTGAAAGTGCTTTGTGGATTTTGGAACACCAAATAGTAACAAGATGGGAGGTAACATCTCTGGCGGGAAGCTCTCTCCAGGCACTGTGCTAGGCTCTGTGTACATCATCCTCTGTGTTCCTTTGAAGAGAGTAGCAAGGCTTGTGTGGAATAAGGAAGAAACCAAAGCCTACACAACCGCCCCTCAGCATTGACCAGGTAGTTAGCGAGCCCCTGTAATGTATTAAGTACCTTAAACCCTGGACTTCAAGTAGAGAAGAAAGGCAAGTGACTTTAAGTGACGTAAAGCAGCAGTCCCCAACCTTTTCGGCACTAGGGACCAGTGATCCTATGAGAATCTAATGCCCGATGATCTGAGGCGGAGCTGAGGCGGTGATGCTGGCTCCGGGAGCGGCTGCAGACACAGACGAAGCTTCCGCTTGCTGGCCCGCCGCTCACCTCCAGCTGTGCGGCCCAGTTCCTGACAGGTCACAGACTGATACTGGTCTGCTCCTGGGGATTGGGGACCCCTACCGTATGGGACCCCTCCCCCAAGTTCAGGCAGTTAAGAAGTCACACAGTAGAGATTGGACCCAGGTCTGTTTGATTCCATGTGCCTTTCTTCCATCCTGCCTCAACCTTTAGCATGTCAATAATTGGAAATGAGTCAAGTATTTTAATACAAACGATCTAAAATTGGAAAGCTTTTATTTTTACGAGTGAGTTCTTAGTTTTAGAAAAGAACAAGAAGTTCCCCCGATCGGAAGCCGTCCGGCAGACTAAGGCGCGTCAGTGTAGGCTGCAGCCTGGAGCCCCAGCAGGCTCCCACCGGGAGTGTGTCCTGTGTTTCCCATCTTGGGTTGCGTGGGCCCGGGAGCCAGCCGGGTCCTCGCCAGGCTCGCCATCCCGCTGGAAGTCGGTCTGCTTTGTTTCCACCGACGAGGTTTGTAGGCTGAGTAACAGAATCTCAACTGCAGCTTTCATTGTGTATTCGTGGTGTTGGATTGCAAGGTTTCTTTTGAATTCGTGGTTGGATTTCTGAGTGTGTCTCCTGGACGTGGTCCTTCAGAGTTCCCGTTACTGTGATTCCTTTGCGTTGGGAGCAGGATGTGAAACTAGAATATTGAGGGCTCTTTTGTCATCTGTAGTTTGGGAAGTGGCCTAGTCAATAAACTCCCAAATAAATGTTCCCATAAACTGGTAAAAGGCAAGGGTTTCCATTGCTTTTAAAATACCGTGATGGGTTTTCATGCAAAGTTTTATGTTGTTATTGTTGTTGTTTTTAAATTCAAAATGGTGTTTTGTCTAGTAAAGAGCCTTCTATGCTTCAGGATTTTCATCTCTAAAAGGAAGGTGACAGCAGTGCCTTCCTCAGAGAAGATTGTTTTGAGAAGTGATAAATTAATGAATTAATTAACGTGCTCAGACCCGTGCCTGTCCCTGTCCCAGTGGAAGAGTTCGGGAAGTGTCTGCTGTCCCCTCCCTCCTTCCCGGTGTGTGTGACTCGGCTGTCTCAAACTACAGTAACTAAGAACGATGGGCGGGCCGGAGCCGTGGGGCGGGGCGGCGAAGCGCAGGCCACACCCCTTCGTTTCCCATCCCATTGGTCCCCTGCGCTGTCTCTTCGATGGTGAATTCGTCGTTCTCCGCCGCGGTTGAGACTCAGAAGACTTCCGTCTGAGAGCGAAGCACCTGCTGTGCTCTGGGCACTCGCGGCACATGGGGTCCGTGCTGCTCGTTGCACCCCTCAGATGGCGTGTCCTTGTTGGTGATTTCTCCATCACGCAGGGGGGCTTTGCTTGCTTGCTTTGGAACCCCTTCCGGCTCAGCGTGGTCCTCTCGTGGACACTCGTAGATGGCGGTTGATGGAATGGGTGGAGTGTTAACCGAAATTGTTTTTAAAGGTGACAGAGTGATCATGAAGTCGAGTGATCCTTTGCCAGATATTTCACTCCTTAAATGGACTTTATCAGTAATGAAGTGCTAAAAATAAAGATTTCTCCATCTTGGCCAAGTGCAAACTAGTAAGCAATGCCCTTATATTGGGTAGTCACAGATACAGCTGCTTCTGATCTGGAATACATCTTTACTCATTTGGCAATTTACCTAAACAGCCGAGGGTCTTTGATTCCTTGGGGAGAAAATCAGACTGCTCTCTAGTGATTTCCAGTGTCTTCTAATCGCTGAGGCATCAAATTCTTCTCATTACATTTCCTCTTTGGGCCTTAGGCTAGGGTGGTGGTTGATAGAATAATGGTCATATTTGTACTTACCACTCTGGATCACCATGAGACTGGTTTAAAATAGATCTTACTTCACTTTCAAAAGCATAAATTTAGACATGAACAGAAACTGAGAAAGAACACATCCAGAATACATTAAAATGAATCAAGTTATTGGTGTTGGTGGCCTTTTGAAACTGCCGGGATCAATACCTACTGTATGAGGACATGAAGCCTCGATGAACATTTGCCAAATTAGAAACCAAAGTATTTCCCCATTTAACTGGTCCATTTTGAACTTTCCCTCTGGAAAACCCTAATAATTTCATGAAACCATGATTATTTCTAACAACTCTCCCTTAACAATTGTCTGTCGAACATCTCGTTGGGAAGTGCACTGCATATCTGTGGATAAGCAACTTCATTTTATAAATATTTAAAAGAAAACCAGAAATCTCACTGGCCGAACCCATCCTGTCTGCATCCAAGCCCTGGAAGCAGGCCAATTTTTCATCATCTTCTATATCATAGTTTTGCCGATATCACCGGGGAGCGCTGGTGTGCTCAGCCTTCGAAGCTCATCTCAAATGCCACCCTGAAGACCCCCACGATCCTTTCTCTTGGGAAGTAACATTCCGTCTTCACCACTCTTAGGGGCCATCTCTGAACAGCTGCGGCGCCCACACAGCGGTCACATGTGCGTCTCCATCCTCCTCCCTCTCCCGGTCGGGCTCCTTATCGACGACTTAAAAGCGATCTTCCCATAAAGTTGCTGTTTGTGATGTTTTGGGACGTACATGCCTTTTATATCAGTGCCTGTACTTTTCCCCATGCCGATAGACAACAAAGGATGAACTATTTGAAAGATATGTGTATGTGTTTGATTAAGTTGTTCTTGGTATTGGTCCAGTCAGAGGTAATAATCCAGAGAGTCAGTGAGTCATATTCGACGAAGAATGGAACTCAGGGTTTTGGGGAGATTTAAGAACCTTGAGTTTTGGGGTAGCTTTACCCTAAAGAGCAGTGTGATCTTGAACAAAATGTCATTCTCTCAGAGTTTTCATTTCTTCATTTGTAACTTTGGTGGGCAAGGGAGTCATATGGGACTCCCCTGTGTCATCAAAATTTAGCTTCTACGACAGATAGCTTTGTTAAAAATGCCACACTTCAATGACATTCTCTTCTCAACACATGCCAAGGCTTCAGCAATTGTCCACTATCCTTCTGGACTCAATTTCCTCAATGATGAAAAAATTTATAAAAAATGTTAAATTTAAAAGTACTGCATTTTTAATGAGCTGTTATTCACACTGGCATTTGAGCATGACTAGGTTACAGGTAACCATCACCCAGTGCCACTGAGGAGGTGGGGGGTGGGTGGGGGTGGTGCTGGTGAACGTTTGGGGTCTTAGTAAACCCAGATCGAGTAATTAGCCATTGCGAAGGAGGTTATTATCTGTGATCTTGGGGGCTGTGGGTAGTATGGATTTCAGGGTCTCTAGAACTGAGTGGAGGGGAGTTCAATGTTGAACTAGAAGAATGGCCAAAGAAGAACCCGCAATAAGACCATAGCTTTAATGGAGGTGGTAGAGGTGGAGTTACGGAGAGCAAGGCAGGTATAGGATATATGTAAACAAAGTAGCTGTGTACACTGCATATAAACAAACTAACCACTTAAATATATGTGGAACAAGGTAGCCATGTTGGGCTCAAGGTAAAGCTACTATGACAATGTTGGTAAAATATTGGCATTGCTGATGTCTTAACGCAACAGGTTGTAAAAGTGTCAGAGTAGAATTTCGAGAGAATGGTGAGTCTTGGTGCCTTCTCTTCCAGGTGGAGGAACTGAAGCCAGTTATGGGAGTCCTCAAACTTGAGTTTGTATAACTATCACTTTGGGAGCCTGTTAAAATGCAGATTCCAGGAACTCAGATAATTCCGAGGTTTGGGGTGCATTTTATAAAGCACACTAGGTTGTACTGCTGGCTCTTTGTCGTATTTTGAGAAATTCTGCCCTTTTGGTGACAGTCAGCTTTGAGAGGGAGCAAGTGGAGCCGAACCCAGATCTCTTCCTACACCTTTCCCTTGCATGATGCCATCAGACACGGCTCTGTAAGGCCAAACCTCATTAGTTAATTTGTGAGTGATGGGCAAGAGATTTGGAGGTTTTCCGCATATAAAGGCAGTACAGTTCTGAATTCAGACTGATCCATGATTTGTAGTTTGACAGGACTATTTTGGAAAAGAAACATCTAGTCTCTAAAGCAAATATTTGTTAAACATATTAGCATATTAATAGTGAAAACAGGGAAAATTTCAATCTACTTAGAAATATCTCTTTTATAATAACTATTAAAGGAGGATTTTTTTTTATCTTCAATAAAGGCCATTTCCTAAGAAAAACTAACAAGCAGTGTTTTCCTTAGTTCTGTTTTAGGTTTCCATGTAATTGAAATTTTAAAATTACCTGTCTTCAAAAGTTTAGGGATGTCATTAAATCCGAATGTAATAAGTTCCACCTTAGCCATTCTTCTGATTGCGTGAGGAAATCGAGTCCAGAAGGATGATTGACAATTGCTGAAGTCTTGGTGTGTGTTGAGAAGAGAATGTCATTGCAGCGTGGCAGTTTTTGCAAAGCTGTCACAGAAGCTAAATTTTGATGGCTTGATAAATCTCGTTAGAAAATCCACTAAAACTTGAATGGTATAAACTGAGTTGTCAGCCAGCACTTGGAATTTTCAGCAAATCAATGGGTAGTTTGGTAACTGATGGACATACACATTTTATTACCAACATTAACACTTCATATAATTTTCTTATTGTCTAAAGGAAAATCCATAAACATTTATAGAGTGCATTAAAAATTCTTGGATAATTTCAAAGTGTAAAAGTACATTTATATTTCTGTGTGCAGTAGAAACTTCAGAAGATATGTAAATAATAGTGATACAGGCAAGAGGATTTATACTCACATATGCATATTCAAAATGTTCCAAATCACAAACCATGCTATATTACTTTGTCATATGTCAGTAAGCTTCTATAAAAAGAATAACCTTTAGAAATCATCTGATCCAACCCGGTTTTTCAGACAAGAAGCTTGTTTCAGGCAAGTTAAGTGGCCTTCTTTAATTCTCTATCACAAGAGTCAGTGGCAAGCAGAGTTAGTCCTAGGTCCCAGAAGTCTTTGCTCTAAACTTTTTTCCTTATGATCAGAATTTAGAAGGACTTGTTATGAGGACTGCATCAGAAAGCTAGGAAATGTTTTAGATTTTCTATAGGAACAGAAAATAAACCCTTGAAATTTTGGAATTAGGCTAGGCAAAGCAACTTCTTAGCTTGCGTACCTTAGCGCCTGCTCGGAGTAATTATGCCTTTATTTGGAGACAGGGGCCTGCAACTGGAGCTTATTATGTTGGTTAAAGCAGATGGTGTCCTCTGCACAAAAATAAATAGGCCTTTTCCAAATTAAGTGTGAGTAGGGGGTTGGACGATACCATGTACATTAATTGAGCCGAAAAGAATCTTAGAAGCAATCTAGTTCATGCTTTTATTTCGCATAAGAGGAAACAGCTTTGTCTTGCCTTTATGTTATAAATAACTATGATGTTTTTGTCAATAAGTGTTTTAAAAAAGAACAACATGACATCTTCAAAGCCTATGAACTTATATTAATTATAAACAAAATAATTACAAAGCAGATGTCCCTGAAATTCAAAATATATTTTGGTTTTGATTATATCCAAGTTGATGGAAGAGGTTAATAATGTGTCTATAAAGATGGTAGGTGGGGGCTGTGACTGCTTTTCTGTTGTAGGACAGAGTGCCAAGCTCCCCATTGCAGCCTCAGTTGTAAGGAGAGGTACCTACAGCCTTCCAGTGACAGTACGGTCCAAGAAAGGGAAGCTTACTGTCCGGTCAAGAAGAAATCACCCTCAATTGCGGTCTGAAGTCTGGGTTTCAAGTTTTGTGATTTTTGTTTTTGAATCACCATGCAGGCTTTTGCACGGACATGCGAATGGGTGAGAGCTTGTGGAGCGAGGGTGGGGGGTTGTTACTAAGAGAGAGGAAGGCTTTACCTATCAAACCCTCATGATTGCAATGCATCCCTTTATACTGACACGTCTTAAGTGAATAAATGAGCAGAAGCTACGGCAGGTTCGTGTTCTTTGTTAGCCAATTGCACCGTTCACATTATTCAATTCAGAAAAGCTGAAAGGTTCTTCCTCCTGTACCCCTCCCTCCCTCCCCTGCTCCCCCAAGCAAGCCTCTCTCACTTTATATTTACTTTTCAAGATGGAAGTTTATCTAGTGAGTGCTTAACAGGGACTAGCTTAACAGAGTATACTTCATAAAGGGAAAAAGAGTGGCGAGTTTCAATTGGTCGATTCTCACAGTAAGGTCCCACAGTTTCAGATGGACAAGCTTCATGTTGAAATTTCTCATTTGGCATACTTAATTAAAATAGCACAGAATTGAAATGTGGTTTACAGCTAACCCCTGGTCGGCCTAGTGCCTCTTAGATGTTTATTTTGCAGAAGGTCAAGGTCAGCAAATTCACTTGGCTAGATGATGGCTGTGAATCTCAGACCTCGTAAAATGTAAGATGCAATGGCATTAGACACCTCCAGCTGGGAGTGAAAAACAATTGTTTCTCCTTGTTTTTAAGTATCCGCATTAGCTTTTCCTGGAAGGCACCGTCTCAGAGGTTATTGATCTTCCTGTGTTTTATCTCTTTTTGGTGCTCTTTTTAGATATTACTGGTCACTGACAGTCTATGGTATCACGACCCTGGGTTTTTGGAGATGAGTTTCTTAGCATTGTTCATTCGTGTCGAGGTTTAATCTCTGAAATATTAGTAAATACTCTCTTGCATTTGAACACTTTGAAACTTTTATTTGACCCTTTTGGATGTGAGTGCTCTTATTCTGAGAAAAGAAATCTTTCCTTATGACTGCATGATAGCAGAGTTTGAATCCCTTCTCATGAGATCTTTACTTTTGGTGGGTGAGCATCTTGTTCAGTATTTTGGGGCAGTTGCTGCCTGTGCCCTCCAGTTAAGATGTGGGAATTAAATAGGCAGATAACCATGGAAAGAATAATGGGATCGCTCTAGAACAGAGTTCAACTTTAGGGTATCAGGGTGTCCTGGAGGCCTCGTTAAAATGCATAGATTCTGATCAGGATCTAGGATCAGCCTGAGAATGTTCATTTCTGAGATGTTTCCAGGGGCACTGGTGACGGCGATGCAGAGCCACCCCTGGAGACCTGCTGGCCTGGAGTCCAGTGCTGGCCGGCACCGAGTGGGGGTCTACACCTGTGGACACCATTCAACTTCTCAGGGTCCCTGTCTTCCCATCTGTGAAACAATGTCAGTGGTTTCCAAACCTTTGAAACCAGAGGCATCTTTTGGTCTAACCTCCGTGTTGTGGGAAACTCCAAAATGCAAAAGAGATAATAAACCGGAACTGTGTTAGCTACAGCAAGGGTGGAGGACATGTGTCTTTATGTCATTCTTACTCCACCGTGATGGAGATGGAAGAAGTTCCTGGTCCCTCTGAAGAACCTAATATAATAATAAACCCAACGACAGAGGTAAGTTCCGAGGCCCCTAGGTAGCCTTCTCTTTGATTCAGTGTTTGCCCAAAACCGTTGAAAGAATCTGACCAAAAGATTTAACTTTAAGGTTGTGCTTGTTAAAATAAGAAACTATGTTTAGGATAGATAAGTAGGTGGGACGTCAATGAGATTTTCAAGGTACCATAAAAGATTTAATAGACATTTCAGGCAGAAATGGGAATTCTAGAAAGAAAAATGGCCGGAGGGGATGATTTGGGTGGTAGGGACCCCACCTTCGCACTCAGCAGGCGTGTGTAATTGAATCGAAATGATTTAACCTGTTCTTGTAAGTCTGATGGTCAAACCTGAAATTGAATTTCCTAATCTTCACTGGAATCTTTGCTGGAAAATAGATAAGGAGAGCAGCGGTACCAGTGGTTTAGTAAAAGGACCGAAAGATCCCATAAGTCACGTGTCCAGAGAAGAAGCCTGCCTGCTGCTCTTGGCTTCTTTTGTCAACCGCATTAAAATCAGCCTTCAGGGAAATTATGAATTAGTTTAAACTCGACGTTGGTGCTCAATAAGCCTCTGTTCTGTGTTGTTGTTGTTTTTTTTTTTTTTTGAAACTCTTATTTTTGCTCTTCTTTCTTAGCTTACTCTCCTTATAAGGAAAGATCTAAATAGAACCAAACTAAATACCCACAAATATGGAACAACCTCTGTGGTATATTAAATAAAGAAATCTAGGTACAGAGCAGTGTATACAGTGTGCAGCTTTTTGAACAACAAGTGTTTTTCAAAGTATGAGTCACATGTAGTGACATTAGTGGGTCAGCTTTTTAAACAGAAACGTTTTTTAATTCTAGGTGTAGACATTTTAGAAAAACTATTTCTGTGGCTTTCTGTTTTTTTTTTTTTTTTTTTTTTGACCATAACCCCATGCTAAGACACACAGAGATAGAATAACACAGCATAACATGGAATGGAAAGTGTCTAAATATATTGCATGTAGTAACGGTAGTTATTGTTTCTTTATACTTTTAGTTTAATGTATATGGATATTTCTGTACATATATCTGTTCATGGGTGTGTATGTGTATATACATGTGTGCATTCGTGTATTATATAAGGAACATTAGTCACTGTTCCCTAGAGAAGCAACCAATTGGGTGTGTATGTGCCCAGGAAAACTTTCGTGATGAGGGACCAGCTCATGTGATCGTGGACAGGGTGGGACACGGCTTGCAGACCCAGGAGAGCGGACGGTGCAGAAGTCTGAAGGAAGGCCCTCTCCTGGAGACGTCCCTCTAGGTTGGGCAGGTCTTTTTGTTCTATTTAGTCCTTCAACTGATTGGACGAGGCCCACCTGCACTATGGAGGGCAATTCGTTTTACTCAGAATTCACTGATTTAAATATGAATCTCATCTTCAAATAACCCTTCAAGTTGACAATCATCACATATGGGTGTCCTGAGTTACCAGGCAAAATATATCTTACATATATATGTGTATACAATTATATGGCTATATAATCATATAAGGATGTATGTATCTATATGGCTTTATATATATAGGAAAATATATACGTATAAGTATATATATATTTCTTGGACAGACAGACGAACGGATGAATAGATAGGTATTCTGGGATAGCTCTGAAAGGTAACCACCCTGGGTCAGAGCCTGAGCTAAGGCAGAGGTTCTCTGCCTGGGGAGACAGTTCTTCTAAGTCACCCGAAGAGCTTTTCCAAAATATGTATGTCTTTGCTGCAGCTCTTCCTTACGCTTTCCTGCCTCTTTTTCAAGAATTTCTAAAATGGGGGGTGGAGGGAGGTAGAGAGCAAGGTACTTTCTGAAAACGTCTGACGGACTGACGCACAGGAAAGACGGCAGCTCTGAGAGGGGCATTGGAGGCATCACTCAGCCTCTGAGGCGACGGGCTCGTGGGGGCCGAGCTGAGGCCCGCGGTCCCCGTGAGCTCCCGCAGCCGCACGTGGCCCCCGGTGCTTCCGGAAGCGCAGGCTCAGGTCTGCTTCGGTCGTCACCACGGAAACCGGCTGTGCTTTGCCTACGCTCCACTCCCCACCCCATGCTAACGTCCACCAGAAGCGCAGGTGACCGTCGTGCCCGTGGTCCTTGCAAGCCTGCGCCTCTGACGCCTGGCTTTCCCATGACCACCTTTAAAGTTTTACAAATGCGTTACTGTAACAAATCTTTTAAAATTTTATAGACATACCCTTTTTTTGTTGTTTCTAATTTTATTTTTTAATTAAACATTTTAATTTATTTTTATGGTGACATTGGTTAACGAAATCCAATAAGTTTCATTCAGCTGTACACTTTGACAACGAGGCATGAGTCTATTTACACTGTGGGTTCACCTCCCATAGCTAGATTTCTTTCACCACATATTTGACCCTCCTTACCCCATCTACCTTCCTCCCCCCCCCCATTCCCTACCCTCTTATAATCACTAGTCTATTGCCCATTTCCCTGAGTCTCTGTTTGTCCTGTTCATTTGTTGCTTTTAGGTTTATATCCCACGCATAAGTGATATCATGATTTTCAACTTTTTCTGTCTGCCTTATTTCGCTTAGCATGATTATCTTGAGGTCCATCCATGTTGTTGCGAATGGCAGTATTTCATCTCTTCTCATGGCTGAGTAATATTCCATTGTATATATGTACCACAGCTTCTTTAGCCAATCATCTATCGGAGGACACTTCAGTTGCTTCCATGTCCTGGCCACCGTGAATAATGCTGCTATGAACATCAGTGTGCAAATATCTTTTTGGATGTGGGTTTTCAAGTCTTCGGGGTAAATACCCAGCAGAGGGATTGCTGGATCCTATGGTAGATCAATTCTTAGTTTTTTGAGGAACCTCCATACTGTTTTCCATAGGGCCTGTACCAATTTGCAATAGACATATCCTTTGAATCATAGGTAACCACCTTCGATTTGGGTAAATTTCTTTGAGACATGAGAGCCTGGGATCTGGGGGATATTGTTATATATGTAATTCAACAGGCTGTTCATTTTCTTAAGCCTGGGAGGAAGGTAATTATGACTTTTAATTTGAACCTTTATTTTAAATCTAAAAATTTCAGGCTTCATTGATGCTGGGTGAGTACTCTGACATGGAGTGACATTAAAAATGATTCCGTAGATATTTTCAGGTAGCCACTCAATTTGTGAGACATAATTGTCATTAAGGGCTGTGGACATTGTTCTGGAATAGACATTAGTCAGGAAACTTTTGGACAGGCGATCATGTAGTCTGGGTTTTATCTTTTGAATCCGAAGCTCTCTCTCTTGGATCTGACCACAGAGCTGCTGCATTCCAAGAGTGTCTCAAGTTATAAATCAAACGAACTGAACTAGGATTGTGCGGCTTCTCAGATTTTTATCGTATTAAAATAACTGGGTGTGAAATACTTATTCTGAACAATGTAGCAATTTCTTCAGTCACTCAGTGGGGATCTGTGAAAAGGCTTGTCCTTGGGCACCCTCGTGGCTGATCTGTCTCCTCAGAGGTGTGTCTGACAGTGGTTTGCCTAATGACGGGCGTATAATTTAAACATGCGCTCAGCATAATTTTAGTTCCTTTGGGATCACCCTCAGTGATCCCGGCTCTGAGAAATCCACTCGATGACAGCTATTTTGACATTTGGCCAAGTCACTACAAACAATGACCTCTCCCCCGGGGAGACAGTAAACTTTCGATGAGCATACCAGTAAGAATGGAATTCTTCTGCAAATGGACACTTTTCTAGGATCATTCTTGTAAATGCACAGAGCAGTTGGCAGCCTTTTCGTACTTTCAGAGGGATTCTGGTGGGTACCAAATGGTGCTTAGCTACCGTGTGCTCAGAAAATGTTAACAAGAGGCTCAGCTTTTCTGAATGTGTGTTTTGGCTTTTTGAGATAGCTTCCATGCAGGGAGAGCCTTCTTTTAAACCAAATGTAGACTCTGGACTTCCTCCAAGAGAAGTATTATAAATATACCAAAGCTGATATTGTACTGAATTTCTTTATAGAAAGAAAAAAAAAGTGGTTAATAAATAACATACAGTATTTGAGTAGAGCCCACAAATTCAAAGAGATTGTCTGTCCTTCTGGACAGTTTATTACACACATTTTATGTTCAAATCTTGATTCTCTCTGCTCCCCCCACCCCGCCTTGTCTTATTTCATTTTATATTCTGGTCTGGCGCCTCACCTTGGGGCCACGTTTCTCATTCTGTTCCTTACTGTGAATTCACTGAGAAAAAGGAAGTTCACAGAGCAGGAAGAGAAAGATAATCCTTACATATTTTGATGTCTCTTTTTCCTCCCTTTTTGAGCTTTTGAGGGAATGCGATCTTACAAAAAAAATATCTTTTCTGCCTTTATGCCGGGTGAGTGGGGGATGTCGAACACAAAAGCAAAGCCTCTGACCAAACCCCTTTAAATCCGGTTGTAAACCCCTTCGCGAAGCTATCATGGAAATACTACATACACACGTTCTCTCTCTCCCTCCCTCCCTCGCCCACCCACCCCACTCACTTTTGCATTTGGAGACCATGGTTTATTCAAATGATCTGAATCATGAAATACAGGGAGAGACCTTAGAGTGAGTTCACACTTCAGAGGACAGAGGTGAGAGAAGTTACTTGCCCAGTTTCTCCCACTTGTTAGGTGTGACATTGCACTAGGGCTTCTGAGTTTCCTCTGAAGTTTCTTGCCCCTCACCCCTTGTTTCTGCCCCTTCCCGGGCTTTCTCTGAGCCTGAGGTGCAGCTGGGGTTGAGGTCAAGAGCTCGTTTAGATCATCTGTGCTACCCAGGGTGTATGCCTGAGGTAATCCAGAAAGCAGGTAACAGAATACCTCTCTGCTTATTTACGTGTTGGATACGCTACAAAGCCCCTAATTTGGCACAGAGTGTTGACCTTTTGCTTTATAGTTTTTGCTTTAGAGAACTCTGTAGGTGGGACGTGGCATGCTGAGAAAGGTTGGGCTCCAAAGACAGAGGAAGGGTGTGACTCTTCTGCATGTCAGCATGATGCCAGGTGCTTTCTGCCTGGCTTTTACAGTGAAGGCTCCTCTCTGCAACGTGCAAAGGATTCTGGAAGTCCGCACCGTAGACGAGGATATTGAGACATGGAGTTGGGACTGGATCCCAGTTTGTCTGACTTCACATCCTTCCTCCCGATTCTTTCTCGAGAGGGGGCAGGGTGTAGAGCACATGTGCGTTTTCCAAGCCATATGGAATTCTGAAGAGCTGCTCAGCCCTGAGAGCTGTTTAGATGATCTGTGACTCCGCATCCTGCCATTAGCGTGGATGATGGATCGTTGGCACTTTCCATCAGAAGGGACTGGAGTCCCGGTAGGTGGAGCCGTGCTCACAGGCTCACAGTCTTTTCAAAGCGTTAAGTATGCTTAAAACTTGGATCTAGTCATTATTGCTGGGCTAGAACACATTTAAGGTACTGTTAGGCAGGCTTTTTTTTTTTTTTTAACAACTTAGGTGGAGCAGACCATTTTGTCTCGACGCACAGAATGTGGGTACCTTTCCCATGTACCAGAATTCAGAAAATCGATTTTGATGAATCTCATGCTATTGATATTCATATTCCATTGGTATTGACTTTTTGCCCTTGAAAATACATTTCTTTATCCTTCATCTTGTTTTAAAGGTGTATACATTTCATCTCTCTAGCTGGTATTTGTACTCTTTGGGGTCATTGAGCTTATCTTCTTTATTACCTTAATTATTCAGGACAAAGTTGAACTCCTAGGCATCAACTAAATGCTTATTAAATCATCATTTTCACTATTTACTTTTTGAAACTCGAAGTATTACACCAAAAAGATTTTGAGTTTTGTCTCTTCACGTTTTGTCTCGTGAGTTAGGTTTAGTTCACACTTGTGATTTTTTCCACATTATAATGTAACAGTGTTCTCTGGCTGATCTTTAATGTCAGCCGTTTGTGAATATGCAATTCATGAAACACTGTCATGAGACAGATGTGATCGTAAAATGATTCTCCACTGTTCGTATAAATGGAAGATGCTTCTGACTGTGGTGAATGGTTTTCTTGGCCTTCTGTCTTTAGTTTTTGGTCATTTTGGAGTATACACATATACCCTATTGTAGTTCGTAGTCCATTTATATTAAATGGTTCACTTACCTACCCAATTTCTTCTACCAAATACGTTTCCTCTTGAAGCTAGGAAAGACATTATTTTGGCAGGACCAGAGCCACAGAGGCAATTCCAGCAAGCATCTGTTTACCTTTCCTGTTCCTTCTCCACAAATTCTATCAAAAGACCCTCCTTGACACTACAGCAAGCAGACATGCCCCTGTGGCACTTGAAGTGTGGGGAATTGTGGTTGAAAGGCTAGAAGGGTAGGTCGGAATAGAGCTTGAGAGGTCTTCAAAGAGTGGTTACGATGTTCGGGCTCAACTGGATCTGCACCTGGGGAGATGATAGGGGTTTGGATCGGCAGGGTCGGGGTGCGTGCTGGAGCTGGAGGACCGAGCTGGGCTATTGCGGGAGTCCTGGTGATCTGTGAGGAGTCTGCACCTGATGAGTAGGAGAAAGGATGGAGAACTAGCCAGGCTGGGCAACTGGTTGGATAGGGGGCAAAGTGTAGGGAAGAGTAAAATCTGGCACAAGCCAGTCAAGCTTCGATAGCTATGAGAAAGATGGTCCTGATAGCACGGTGGGAGGAGTAGGTTCAGAGCAAGTCAAGGGGAGTTTGGTTTTGATCCTACTGAATTTTGAGGTTTCGGCAGGCTGTATGAGATGTCCCGTGAGGAGGTAGGAGTCTTGAGCTCACGGGAGAGATCTTGGCTGGATATGTGGGTGTGACTTTCGCTCCTAGAGGTGATGACTAAACCCCGTGGAAGCATGATATTGTCAAAGAAGAGGGTGCAGGGAGGAGAAAAGGAACAGGGACACAACTTTGTCATCCATGTAATTTTTGGAAGCAAAGTAAGACGAGAAGGTGTCTTAGAAAAGCCTATCACAGAAGGGAACTTTCTGAATGCCGTAGAGGGTGGGAGGTGAGGGAGAGTTTTTAAATGTTATGTATATCAGATTGTCAGACTGGCACACACTTTAAAAGTGACAATACCTCCCGCTGGTGGGAATGCTGGGAGAAGACAGTCTTCCAGCGTGGCTGGTAGGAAGAGCCAGTGTGGAAGGGCTCTGGCAGAGTCTATTAAAATGCATATAGCCTTTGACCCAGTGATCTCTCCTCTGGGCCTCTACCCCATAGAAGTAAAAGCAGCTGTGTGTAATCTGTTTGTACAAGAATATTTATTGCAGCATTGCTTGTAGTGGCAAAGACTGGGAAAGGACGTAAGAGGGTGCTTTCAGCAAGGGAGTGGTTGGGTGAGATGTGCCACACCGCGGCTTGGATTCCTGTAGCTCTTGACTTGGATTCCCACGAGAAGAGACAAAGAACTATGTATAATAGGATCCTGTTGTTGCAGACTGAAAAAACGATTTAAAAAATTCTACACATGTTAATGCTGCCGAGGAGGGAGATTTTGGTACTGCGGGGTGAGGTGGGAGTTCAGTAAAAAAACAAGTCTGCTTACAAAATGTCTAAGATAAACGACCGGGAGAAAAGACCCTGTGTGTGAGTGTGTGCATCAGCTGATGGGGGAGGATGGTCACGAGAATGTCAGCGTGGAGACAGAGCTGGGTTTTTTTTCTTCCTTATAACTCTCCTGTGTTGGTTTGCAAATGTATGGGAAGCGTCCACTGGATTGCAAGGCTTTCAGAGGGCAATTGGGCATGGAAGCCCCACGTCTGGCTGTCAGGAATGGTGACTAAGTAGAGCTGATAAGGACGTGCTTTTTTTTTTTTTTTTCCTTTTCTTTTTTTTAAAGAAATGTCGATGGAAAAAATCTTTGGAGGCAAAAAAGAAACTCGAAATGGCAGCTTGAGAGCGTGGCAGGGTGGAGGATAGTCCATCAGCGCAGGGAACCTGTGGACGGGTTGGGGAGCACAGGAGGGACCCGGATGTGCTGGATATGGCGAGGCTGATTCCGAAGCCGGGTCTCTGCGGGCGCAAGTGGTGGCCTGGCCGTGGAGGGCAGCTCGGGCCAGCGGGCAGGAAGGCCGGGTGCAGTGAGAGGGAGAGCGAGCGAGCTCGCGGTTTAGAGGAAGGGAATAGAGGGCCCTGTGGTCAGCGGTGGGGGAGGCGGGATCGATTCTGAGTGCTGAGGGCTTTGGGGTGGCTCTGAATACTCGGGTAGACGTGGGTTTGGAACCCCTTCTGATGCTGCAGACCAGGCTCTGGTAGAGGTAGAGAACTAGAATTCCTAGGTGGCTCCGGGTCACTCATATACTATTTGTCCTTTTGTGACTTAGCTCGTAATGTCTTCATCGTGGCATGTGTCAGAATGTCCTTTTTAAGGCCGAATAATATTCCACGTCTGATTTTTCCTTTCACCCACACATGGACACTTGGATTTTTCCACCTTTTGGTGGTCGTGAGCAATGCTGCGGTGAGCGTGGAGATACATCTCTCCAAGATGCGACTTGCAGTCCTTTTGGGCAAATACCCAGAAGTGAAATTGCTGTATCATATGGCAATTCTGGTTTTCATTTTCTGAGAAATCGCCTTGTTTTTTTTTTTTTTTTTTTTCCACAATGGCTGCACCGTTTTACATTCTACCAACAGTGCACAGGTTTCCCATTTCTTTAAAACTTCATCAAAACTTGTTATTTTATGTTTTTTTTTTTTTAAATTTCTAACAAGTGTGAGTAGTTGTATGATAAAAATTTATGGGCTCTAAGAGCCTTAAAGATTCTTCGATATGCCTCATTTAAATAGATGAAGCAGTTCCCGATAGGTTAAGTGACTTGACCATAACACCTTGTCATGTAAGTTGTCATGGTCAAAGGCAGGACTAAAATCCCAGTCTCCTGGCTCTCACCGTTGCATGTCCGTGCAGGCTGGTCATTCGTTTATTCCTCATTCAACGCACAACACACGCATCGGTCCTGTGTGAGGGGCTGGTTCAGGTAAAGGCCCGTCTCTGACCCTCCCATCCCTTCCGCCTCACCTAAGGCTGCTCGGTCCTGGTTTAGCCAACACTAATGACCAGCCAGCTAGTAGAAGCCACAGAATCACGCTGGGTGAGCCTCACTTCAGCTTCTCTCTCCTATCGTATTATTGGTCCAAAGGAGCTTATGAAAATGAACTCGCTAGTCTTAGTGTAGCTCCCAAAGCTTGATAATTTTCTACAAAATCATTTGAGAAGAAAATATAAATGTTATAAAAAAGGGGGAAAGTGCAGATGTGCTGAGCTCTTTACCAGTAATTGTAGAAAGCCTACTCTATTTACATATGGCTGTGAACAACGTCGGGCATCTGGGTGTCCCGTGGGCCTATCCTGTTCTCCAAGAGCTCATTTACGTCATCTCTGGTACATTTAATGCTTAGTAGAGACTTGTAAGCAACTAAGACGCCTGAGCTGTGTTAGCGGGGCGCTCACCTTGTAGGGAAAATTGCCTGGGGCCATCTCACCAAAGAAATACAATGTCTACTGTTACCAGACCCCCTGAGTTATGAGAAGTTAAAGCTTATTGAAGTTCTATGGTTACTACTTAATTATAGGCTCCCGTTAGTGAATGTTAGAACTGATGATGGTGTTTAGCAAAGCATTACCAGGACTTGTGTGATGTTCTGGGTTTGGCTTTGCAGCTGTGGATATGTATAAAGTGAATTCGTTTTCATAGCCATCTTAGGTTTCCTCATTTCTGGCTTCTGTTTTGAAGAAGTGGTTTTTCAAACTAGGACATGGAGAGAGAAGGAGGAACCCAGTGTTCATTCTGGTTTTTTCCTGGCAAATGAATTTATTTTGAAATCTGCAATCCTTTCCTCTTTGTTTACAATGTCTGAATGTGACTTGGACTTACTTATAGCCACTTCGGGAAGTGGATTTTGGAGGAAAACCTGAGTCCAGGTTTGGGGGTATTTTTAGCCATAGATGCTGCTTATACGTAGCGCCTGGCCCTCTTTATGCCAAGTCTCAGCCCAAAGTGACATCTGAAGTGTCAGACTCTGCCGGGATGCAGATCGTGGAGGGGTTGAGGTGAAGGGCCTTTGTGATTAGAAGCGAAAGAGTTCTTAGGAAAAGTGGCAGTTTAGCAGCCAAGGATTTGTCTTCCGTAATGGACCTCCGTCCCTTTCAGCTAGTTCTGTCCAAGCTGGCAAGTTCTGTGACTGGGACCCCGTGCAGGCTGGCACTGGGCCCTGTCTGTGTTCTCTGCTGCTTTTGCAGGGGCGTTGTGTTGGGTGGCATCCCGGCCTGAAACCAGCTGTAAGCGAATAGTCTTAAGCGGCCCAAGATGAAGAGGCATTTGGAGTTGGATGAAGGCAGGCGTTTCCCGTCACACTTCGGAGGCCTTCTCTGACGGGGGGCGCTGTCCTTTCCGTCCGCGCTCAGAGGTCATGAGGCTCCCTCAGCGTGGAGGTGGAGCGCCTCGGGAACGCAAGTGTCGCTGCGCTTTTGTTCACCCTTGGAAGGCCTGGCGGAAGCTTTGGGTCGCCCCGCTCTGTAAACCACTTACTGAGCTGCAGGTTGCTGATTTTGTGCATTGATTTCTCCGATCCTTGCTTTTCCTCATCCGAGACGTGAAGGGGTAGGGGAGAAAGCATTTCCAGCACCCTACTTGGTCATCAGCCGCATCACCATCTCGTTGACTTCGTCGGAGCCTGGCGATGTCAGGGTCTCTCCCTACGGGGCGCTTTCTCAGCATCTCACTCATCACTGGATTTCTCCAGAACGGATTCCCGCCCAACTCACCGAAAGGGGATGCAGGGCTCAGAGAGGCTGAGGAATTCAGCAGAAGAGTCGGGGTGCAACCCAGTCCGACTCCAGTGCACTAACTCTTCGGAGTGACTACACCATGTTGTTAACCTGCACATCATAATTCTGGGAAAAGTACTCATTGCCACTTTCCTCTGGGAAGAGATAAGTAATTGGAGAACAAAAGTGAATTTCATATCTGCTTTCTGAGAATCAAAAGCAGTCGAGAATAACTGCTAAGATTGAAGTACCAATCTCCGAACCAGTGATTATATAAGAACTAAGAGATTATTAGAGAAATGAAACATGATAGAATTTTTTCAGTCTCAGAATTTTTCAGACCACAAGTTTCCTGGAAGAAATTGCGCATTTTCTTTTTCTGAGCATGCCATAAAAGCTGGGTTTAGGAATTATCTCTTGGTGGCCGATGGGCGTTATCTTTGATTGCTTTAATATCTTTGCTTTGTAGGAAAAGAAGCGACTATTTCTCATTTGCTGTTATATTTAGGTCTTCAGGGGTGGGATCTTGTGAATTTGCTATTATAGTAGAGCGAAACCTATCTATAGAGACACTCCAATTCAATGTGGTGTAAATCCACGCCTGTAAAAAAAGAAAGCAATTGCTACGTTTGAAAGCCAAGTTATAAAAAGAAAGTGAAATCACAGGAAAGCCAAGGCAGGACTTCATGTCGCTAAGCAAATGGCCCCAACTTTCCTTCCCTTTCGTGTCCTGCAGTGGCAGAGTAGGGAATGCAGATGTTTCAAGATTAGGATCCTAGGAGTGTTGTGGTGCGATCAAATCCAAGACCCACGGAGCCAATTGAGATGAATTGTGAGCCTTTATGAGCCAGCCTGCAACCAACTTCTTACCATGCAGGGTTAGAGGAGATCGGCCCCGAGCTCCCAGAAGAGGCAGTTTATATAGCCACCAGCACATCCCTGAGCAGATCACCACACCCTGGTTAACAGCTGGCCGTTAGCATATCCTTGATCAGATTGCCCTGGTTAACAGCATCTTCTTGATCAGATTACCACACCTGGTTAACAGAATCCTTAATCAGATTACCGCACCCTGGTTAACAGAATCAGAAGTAAATATTTAATACTGGCTTACTGGAAAATTGTCCACCCGTAGCAGGTGTTTATAAGTGGCTGAACTCAGGAGATCTTCCCTGTAAACACTCATCCTGTGGAGTAAGAGACAACTCTGGAAGGATGCAGTCCTCGGATACTCAGCCTGTACTTTGTTAAATGTTTTAGTTATTGTCACAGGCGGTAAGTAAGCCTCTTCTGTCGGTTCTGAGAACTGGGAACATCCAACATTAACTGGTCTGTATATTTCTCAGTAATCCCATCTCAGAAATGTAATAGACTTCTTTCCCAGCTCTTTCTTGCCCAGAGGTGCTTTGCAGCTCTGCGGGAACCCTGATGATAATAGGGTGGGTTTCTGTGTGGAGACATAAAACAGCTTATATCTCGGCATTTAGTTTGTTCTTCTGAAAATGCTACATGGCTTTGGCGAGGTGTTAGGTGCTAGATAAAAAAGAACTTAGAGGAATATTTAAGACCTGGGTAAGCTGTCACGTCATAAAATGCTAAACAGTATCCCCTCGGGGATGCGTTCAGCATTTCAGACGATAAAAGTCTTTCTTTATTCCTCAGCGAATGACAAATGACAAATGATCTTGCCATCAGTTCTGACAATGCTTTTCCCCAAGTTGTTCTTCCCACGGTTCCCATGAAGAATCACACTTTTGCAATGGAAGAATCGTTTTGAATTGTTTCTCACTTTTTTCCCTCTCAAGGTGGGGGCGGGGGTAGACTGTTTTCGTGCTAAGCAGTTACCTTTCTTTGCAGAATTCACCGCGATTATCGCGCGATTATCGTCAGACCCCCCTACACAGCACTGAGGGGCGGGGGTTGGGGGGGTGGGGGTGGGGGTGGGAACGGGGACTGGAAGTGATTTTGCAACAGGCTGCTTGCTAGGGCCGGATGCGTCCGAGCAGGCGCTGGCAGGCCCTGCCGGGCTGACGCACCCATGACTCAGATGGCGGCCTGCGCGGCCCTCGGCCCTGGTGCCAGGCTCTCGAAGTGCAGGGGCAGAGCCTCGGCTCCACCGTGAGAACTGGAAAGTTAAAACATGCGGCTGTGATTCCGGCTTGGTTCGAGCGTGGGGCTCACCCGTGGTGGGGGATTTGGTGAGAGACTGCGAGCCGCTCGCACACGCGCTTGGCTTCGGCACCGTCTGTGGCCGAGGAGAGACGGGGGGACAGCGAGGAATCCTGTGGCTGAGCGGTGGGTGGGGAAGAAAGAAGCACCTGGCCACTCTAATATCAGTCGCCATCACCCCCATCTTCTCTCGGCTTGCTTGAAATGACACCTTTATCATATTCTCAATCTCCAGATAACTTGTATCTATTTCTGGATACTTCTATTTAGCAGCGAACTATTAAAATTACGATAATTTTATAGAATATATTCCATCCAATAGGGCAGATACTCTCTTGGTCCCCCCACCCCCCAATATTTTTTCTTGGCTGTTCTCTCCAAAGTTATTCTTCCAGATGAACTATAAAATCAGCCCATCACATTGTTTTCAAAACCTATTTGGGATTGCACTGAATACACAGTTAATTTAAGGAGAATTGACCTATCAATTTAAATCTTCCTGCCAAAGAACATAAGAATGTTTCAGAATTTTTTGTCGTCTTTATGCCCTTTAATAAAAATTTTCATTTGACATATGGATATTACACATTGTTTTTTCTTCCTAAATACTTAGCACTTATTTGCTAGTGATGAAAAAAGGATTTTTTCCCTCAATTTTTAGTTGGTTATTTCTAACATGTAGGAGCTTACTAATTTTGTATGTTACTGAACTTGCTTAATAATTCTAACAAATTTCCAGTAGGCTATCTTATATTTTCTAAGTTGATATCATCTCAAAGTAGGGGCCACATTCACTCATTTTTTGATTATTAGGGTTCCAGAAATTAATTGATAAGCATTCCATTTTTTTTCTACACTCAGGGACTATATGTAACATCAGAATGTGCTGTAAAGTTCATAGTTTCGCCCAGAGAAGCCAGTGGGCTTGCAATGGTTTTTGTATTACTTTATGATAACTTTCTGAAATTCCTGTTGGATAAAGAAATGAGTGACTGCGGCAGCTGGAGAGAGAGGGAAGGTTCAGGGTGGGAGGCGAGACGGGTTCTGATCAAGACAGAGCAGCGGAACATTTTGGAAAGAGAGAAACCAATAACAGCGTTTCTAAGAAGCCTTGGGAGATTGCCCTAACACACAGGCGAAGGGATTCTCCAGAGATCAGAAGTGACCCTGCCACCCCCACTCCCATCCTCCACCCCCACTTCCCTGGTGCGGGAACTTCTTCAAAAATCCTTAATCCACTTTACCTGGAGGGAGAAATCCACTTTATTCCTCAGCTACCTCACAGCCAAGTTGCAATGAATCTTACTAAATTTTTTTTTTTTCCCCTAGAAAACAAGGAAGTGGCTTAGGTTGTTAATATTAAACCTGAAGTGATAAGAACTTGATTTGAGAAGTCTTGCGGGGGCTGCGCACATACCTTGTCACTATGATCCTTGGAAGAGATGAAGTTTGAGTAGAAGTGCTAAGGCCTTGACCACGGCTAGCTGTGCGGAGATGTTAGCTCATCTCTGCTTTTATGCCACTTCCAAATCACCCCACTGCTAGGGGGGTGCTTGCCTAGGCCTACTGGGAGTATGGCCCATCCAGGATTTCACTGGATCCCCCATGTAATCGTGGGAAAATGTGTTAATTTCCTCTGACTTCTGTGAAGTAATACTAATTTGTAGATCATGAAGAAAGTTGTTTTTCTATAAGGGTGGGACACTAGATTTTGGATTCTGCTGTTTACTCTGGTAAGTGTGACCCCGAGCTTATGGATGGCTCAACCAGGGAGATTGTGTGGTTGCGGATAATGAGATTAAATCTCTCATTTTAGTGAGTTTACTGTGCTTAGATTTAGATCTGGGCTGGGTCTTGTTAGATGGCCTGATAGGTACAGAAGTCTCTGACATGGTGATGATACCCGATAGACTGCCCTAAGATTTACTAATTTGAGAATCCGTTCGTGGTTTCGGTAAAATGAGTTTCCATGTGGGTCTTTGTCCTCTCCGACTGTTGTTATTTCTCTTTGTCATCCGTGGCTAAGAATTTTTATGAAATCTACACAATTGGTGTTTATAGGACGGCTTCTACCATATTTAATCCCACTGACAGTGTGCAGAAAATCCCAGTGTGAAGACCTACATTCCTAAATACTTATTAAGTTAGCTGATTAAAGATGTTACTTAATTGTCCTGTCAATTTCTTTGTTTTTTAAAAGCCTATAGACCTATCTATATACATCTCTGTGTGTCGGGTATGTATTAGAGTTCATCAAGTCTAATCCAAGGGAGTCTTTTTAAATGGTTCAGTCACCATTGCTGATACTTTATATATATATATTTTTTATAAGTTCCAGTTTTTTAATTAGTTGTCTCAAATTAAAGAGTTTGTTTCTGAAAATGAATGGGTGGTTCATCTGAATATTATTGTGCCTCTCTGGCCTTTTAAAACTAAATAAACCACAGAGCTTATATATATATATAACTAAGAGGAACTAAATGTGTTAGAGATTTCTGGATTGTAGACGTAAGGACTAAAAAGTAACATCATTAATTCAGATGATCTCATTCACTGTTCTTGTATATTTAATTTGAGGGATCTATGAAAACTTAGTGCATGTTTTGAAGATGTGTAACGTGAGGCCAGGGGCTATTAATTGAGGTGGAAAATTCACCACTCCTATAAATACTGGAGAAGACAGAAAAGCTTCTCAAAATATACAATATACTTTATAGACTACAGAATATACTGGATAGAACATAGAATAAGATCTGTGAGGGAAAGAAACTGTGATTCAGTGAGAGAGGTTGCACCGATATAGGAAAGAAAATTATGTTTAGGTTAAAAAATCTATGCCATTTTGCCAAAATGTTTTTTTCAGTGTTTTCTGTGCGTTTCCTCCTTGTACATACACGGCTTAAGCTTGTGCAAACCTGCTTGTCAGTGAACAGGAGTTAAAGTTTGGTGAGATTACATTATAATTCTTTCTCCCCGACCCACTTGCCATGTGATGCATGGAATGGGCCGCTCGGTGGGTTTACATTTGAAAAATATAGATGCTGATAGTAATCTATGTCATTAATCATTAAATCCTTGTTCATACAAGCAAAATTAAATGGAGAATTGCGGCATCTGCCAAAATAGCTCAGGAAGAATCCTTTGAGGACGATCAGGATTTGTTCTCTTCATCTCTGCATTCTGTGCTGCTTTAGGACACAGGGGATTTTTAAATTAAACATTTGTGTTGTATGTAGACTGAAGGAATTTTTGGCAAACGAAAGAAGTGTTTCCCCTCATATTTTATGTCTTTACATCAAAAACAGCTATGCATTAAGTTATTGTAGTTTGAAATTCCAGGACTACAGCTCATTTAGATTTCCTGTGTTGGCCACGTTGGCGCTCTTACACGTGTGGCTGTTACATTGTATCTTAAATACACATCTGGTCAAACTGGTTTTGATTTTTCTTTGTTCCCAGGTCTTCTGGTTCCCTTCCTGGATGTGGGGAATAGGCTAATCCAGGTGGGTCCCATTTCAAGTACATGTGTATTCACTGCCACCATTATGGCCTCAGTACCTCTGTGGCCCTGCCCAAGCCCTCCTGGAATGCAGCCCAAAGAGACCAAGTTTTGTGTCGTTACCACCGAGCCACATCTGTGGTCTTTCGGGAGCCATGGCTAAGTTTTGCACAACCTTGATTCCCTAAGGACGTCTGGCTTCTCTCTCCAAGGCAAAAGGATAAAATATAGCCTTATGCTTTTGAGCAACATGATCTGTGGTCTGTAATGTCTGTGATTTAAAATACCCATTCAATTTTATGATATTTCCTAATCTTGTCATTGGTGTAGCCCCTTGATTCTGAAATCCAGAGTAGAAGCACAGCACGTGTTTCCGGTTTAAAGATGACAAAGGAGTTTAAGAACAGCAAGGCTTAGCTTCTTATTGAAAAAATAACTATGTCAGATATGAGTTTCACTCAGCAAAAGCAATTTTGCCCAAGAGACAGTCGCCATGTGCATCTTCCTCAGAGCAGCTCTGTCTGCCTTCTTGAAAACACTCCTGTTCCTTTGCCCTTCCTGGAGCACCTTCTGCCATTGGCTTCCGGGCCAGCCCGTTGCTCTTGGCTTCCGTCTTTCATTGCTCACCATTTCTTTCCTGCTTCCCTTTGGATCCTCCTTCCTCTTACCACTGGCAAGTGATGATGCTCTACCCTATCCAGGGTACCATCCCGAGTCCTCTTCAGTGGATAACTGTCTTTTTGCTCCTCCCTGCAACTACCATTTATACTGCTCAGATACTTCATTCCTTCTTGGAACCTCTCTTCTTGATCCAGTATTTTTAACTCCCAACTGGATGTCTTCATTATTTGGATGTTTGCTACACTCCTGCAACTCAGTGCATCAAGAAATGAAAGGAGCCTTTTCATCTCAGACTTGCTTTTCTTCACAGAGGTCCTGCCTCATAATATGTGCTCGAGAGTCTGAGAATCTCTTTTTTGAATCACCGTTAACCATTTTTTCTTGCTTTATCACGTTGACTAGCACCTCCAAGACAATGTTGGCTTGTTCATGGTCTTAGGTAGAAGGCACTGAACTTTTACGATTAAGTTTGCTAGCTGTACATGCTTTTGTGGATGCTCTTTATTGTGAAGCTTATAAAAACAAAGTTTAAAAATATTTTTCATTAACTATTTATAATTCAACACTTTTAATGTTTAGAGGTTCACTACTGAAAACAACTGAAACAAAAATCTACTCAAAGTAAAATTAAGGAAATTTAAAACTGTGTTTCAGTCAAACTGCATAGGTCAAAAAGGCTTTCATAGCCAAAGAGGAAGAGGCAGGAATGTGATTTGGAGGAAATGAGCCTATCTTTATATCTTGTTTAATCATGGTAAGTGTTAATTCTTCATTTGCTGGATGGATGTGCAAGTGATGTAAATTTCATTTTGCTAACTTTTTATTCTTGGCAGTAACTCAATCTTCCTGTTATTTAAATAGTTCAGGAGAGTCAGAATAATGTTGGAACTTTGCAAATATCATGTTGTTTTCCTGTGTGTATGTGTAATGACCATTATCACTGGAACTGTAAGATCTAAGCAATTCGGAATTTAATTTGGCCTTTTTTTCTTTAAGTGGGAAAGTTAAACCTGATTCAGGTGCAGACAATGCCTCTGGAAAAGCCCGAAAGTTCTTATCCTCATCAGAATCATGTGTTAAAACATTATGAATCTCGTTCATATAAAATGGTCACTCAGTGGGCCACGATTAATTCTGGGACAGAGTCATATACACAGCCCTTGTTCGATTGGTGTAAATGGCCCTTGGAAGGTTGTGATGGTGACAGATTATAACTTGTATCTTATTTTTTTAAAAGATATGAACATACCTGTAATTAGAATTTTTAATTTTCCTAGGACTTGGAGCTTGTGTTCAATGCTTTAACAGTTGTTAATCCTTTTTTTTTTTTTCTTTTTTTGGAAATCAATCCTGGACAGGATAGAAAGACAGAATAACTGTCTACAGAGTGTGCATCATTTAGGTCTTTTAGATAGAAAATTAAGGGAGATGATTAATTAGAATTTTAAAGATGCCTTAGCATGTGGTAGACATTCAGCAAACATTTATTGACAGACTGTTGAATGAAAAACAAAAGAAGGGAAATGTGTTGCAATGTTTATTTCTGTTCCTCTCCCCCACCCCCCACCCCCCAAAAGTGAATTGATCTCAAAGTTCCCTCTTAGCTCTCAAATTCTCATAGTTAGGAAATCTTTAATTATTCGTCGTTAGATTCAGGGCTTTATTCCAGAGATTGCCTTCCTCAGGCAAGACTCTCTATAACTCTAATTCTCTTTACCCGATTGTTACATCACAGTTTTCCTATCCTGTTGTTCAAGAACATTCTTCCAACATTCTACACTGGCTGTCCAGTGTAGCATCCTGGGAGGAGTGACGTCTTTGAAATGAGATCTGATTCACGTCTTTTCTCCATTAACTGCTTATTGTAGGTATGCCCTTTAGTAAACTCGCTGAGCCTCAGTTTTCTCACCCATAAAATGGGGGCCATACATTACTTACCTCAAATTGAGATGAGCCTTAAATGATGTGGAGAGCTAAGCACCATACCTAGCGCACATTAGGTCCTAAGTAAACTGGGAATATTAACCATCTTCCCTTTCCCTGAGTCAGATAGCTCTGCGGCAGTCTTTTTCAAATGATGAAGACTAACATTTCTCTATATCTCTACTGTCCTGAAAAAAAAAAAAACACAGCCCACTCTATCACCCACAACTAAACACTCTTTCCCCCAATGTTGTAAGTCAGCGTGAATAATTTTCACCGTGTTCTTCACGGTTTCTTTCCAAGTCCTTCCTTCCTTCCTTTTCCTGTGTCCATTGCCGTTCTGCATCTTTGCAGCTGTAGTTGGCCGGGTATTTGTTTTCAACCCTGTTTTTGCAATAATGAGCTGACCCTGGCCCCAGGGCTTCTTTGTCTCTCCGTGTTTGGAAAAAATCGACTAACTTTGGTGGGTAGGATTTAGAGTAGGGATTCTTACACCATGCTTCTCTGGCGAGCTGGTGCCCACAGTGCCAGAGCAGGTCGTTCCTCCCCTGTTTGTCACGTACCCACCACACATGTCACGTGGTTTCACATCCGGTTACATTGCACATTTGTGGGTTTGATTCACAAAGATATATATCAAATCTTCTATTATATACAATGTATAAAAATCTATTATATATGTAATGTATATAATTTGTATATAAGACATGGGATCTTTATATACTATATAATCCTCTAGTACATATATAATCTATTTTATACATTATAATATATAATGTATAATCTATTACACATCATCTTCCATTATGTATGTAATATATGTATAATCTTCCAATCTGAAATATAGTTAAGAGCAGAGGTCATCAGTCACTTTCATACCCTAGTACCGTAAGCTAAGGTTCCTGGTAGGCAGCCAGCAAATATTTAGAGGTTTGATTGCAGTTGATGTTTTGATGAACATGATACTTTGCAGCCATAAGTAATTGGGGAAAACAATACATGCAGGCTCTGTGGTACGCTCTCCTAGGATGGGTGACGCTCAGGAGGAGGGAGTCCCGAGATATACCTGAGTCACCACATCTCCGAACTTGGGGCTCCGTGTTTCACATCTCCAGGGGCACCGCTCACATCTGCTTCTCCTGAATTCCCCTTACCCCCAGCACAAGGGTTCGAGTGTGTAAGGAAAGTGTGCTATGTAAGGTGACAAGAACAGTCCTGGGGGTTGGATGGGAGGCGGGACCTGCTGCCATGCTCTGTACAGTGCCCTCTGCTTCCCCAAATGTGCTTTTTTCCATGGGCTGGGGTGAGATCAGACCGGAGCACAGTAATGGTATTTCTGTGGTTTGTGCAGTGTTAGCCCGTTATGTAAGAAGCCTGGATTTTGGTGACTGAGCTGTCTTTATTTCTGAAGCTTTCCTTGTATTTTCTAGATAAACGCCACATGCTGCTGCTACTTAATGGGTCCGATGGTCCTGCTTGGGCCCTTCCAGGGGTCTGTGAGGCCAGGTGGGGTGTGGAATCCAGGATGATCAAATTCATTAGAGAAGAATGAGATGAATAGCTATAGGGAGCCACAGCAGATGAAGTCTCAGTTCAGGCCGTTATAACAAAAATACTGTAACACGGTGGCTGAAACAACCAACATGTGTTTCTCACAGCTATGGAGACTGGAAAGTCCAAGGTCAGGGTGCTGGCAGAGTCGGTGTCAGGTGAAGACCGTGTCCGGCTCCTAGATGAACATCTGTATATTACTAACAATGAAATATTGGCCTTAAAAAGAAATTCTGACACATGCTGCAGTGTGGATGCACCTTGTAGGTAGATGTTGGGGAGAAGGAGTTTTCCTATCAGGGTCTTTTCGGCCATTCTAATACAGGCATACCTCGTTTTATCGTGGTTCATTCTACTGACCCTCACAGATGTTGTATTTTTTCATGAATTGAAGGCAAGACCCTCCACCAGCAAAAGGATTAGGACTCACTTTCTTGCCCTACTTTATAGTGGTAGTCTAAACCTGAAACCACAGTATCTCCCAGGTTTGCCTGTAATCAAATCGACATGAGACAGATTAACAGGAGAAAATCAAATTTAGTTATATATGTCCTAGAACTCTACATGCATAAGAGTCAGAGACCCACATACAGATTCAGAGACAGGTGAAATGAGGTCTACATGCCATCCTGAGCTAGGGGATGGGGCGAGGGGTCTGGGGCTTCGAAGTGGTGAGGAGGGCAGTTCACAGGAAGATAAGAAGAGCAGGCGTTTGCCTTGCCCTATGGATGGGTTACTCATAAAATTCATCTCTGATCTTAACTCTCATTCTGGGAAAGATGCCTAATTTAGACTCTTCTGGGTAGTTAAGGGAGGAGCAGAAGTTTCTCTTGCGCAGCAGGGTCTTGCTTGCCTTCGGCTCGAAATAATCTATGTGCCAAAGTGGCACATTTCAGGGTCACATTCCCTTTCAAGCACATCATGCTGAGTGCAATAAGCCAGTCACAAAACAAGTATTGCATGATTCCACTTACATGAGGGACCTCGAGTAGTCAAATTCATAAAGACAGAAGATAGAGGGGTGGTTGCCAGAGGCTGGGGGAGGGAGGGGTGGGGAGTTAGCGTTTAACGGGTATAGAGTTTGTTTCACACAACAGTGTGATTATGCTTAGTGGTTCCAAACTGTGCTCTTAATAATGGTTAAGATGGCAAATTTTATTATGTATATTTTATGATAATTAAAAATAAGTAAATAAAAATCATTAAAAAAAGAAAGCCATGTCCCCCTGTATACTGTTTTATCCTGGGGAGTTCAATGAACATATACTGAGTTTCAGTTCCAATTTAAGAATAATGTTTTGGGCAGTTCTATGAAAAAATTTTCATTGACAGATTGTGTTTTCCTGTCTTTAGCAATAATCAAGCTCCCTCCCCTTCTTTTCTCTGCCCTCCCCCCATCCAGAGAAATAAGAAAGTCCTTGAAGTCTTGTCTGGGAGACAGAATCCCAGTGGCATTCCAGGGAGTGAGCCGCTGCTCTGTCTCCCTGGACATTTCCAGAAACTGTTGGATAGCTAGGTAAAGGCTGTGAGGAGTGGGGTGGAGGTCCAGGGGGATACAGGTGTTGTTGGATCTCAAGCTCATGCAATTTGTGGTTCTCTTTAAGAAAAGAAATATAAAAGCATTTTCTGTTTCTTTTTTGTTTGATTTTAAAGAAAATTTTTCTTTTGTTCTTTTCTGTAACGTCTACACAAACGCTCGTGAAGATATTTTGTGGCCCTTCTCAGTGCTTTAGAAGGAGCCCTGGAAGTTAAACTTTGTTTGTTGTAACTTGTCTCTCTTCCAGAACAAGACAGAATGAAGTAGGGACCCTCTGTAGCAGACTACTTAGTTCCTCTGAGCTTTGTTCTCAGAAGCAAAAAGATTTGGGAAAATCTGTTGCATTCAGAAGACTGACAAGTAGCTAGCAAGCCCCGGGGGATGGAAAATGGTTTGCGCAGTTTAAAAACTCACTCCAGTCCGTGTTGAACTTAACTGCTTTTTTTCCAAACTTCAGTTTGTCAAAAATTTGTACTGTGATTATTATGAAATGTCTTTTGAACAAAACCAATTAACTCTGAATTTCTCGCCTGGACTGTTGCATTATAAACTTTTAGAGGCATTTTTTGAGAAATTATATAACACTTCCATGATAACCATGACCTTGAGGTACCCTTGTGTCAAAGAGGATGCATAATCTTCTCTTCTTTGTCTGGTAATTACTTTCTCCCTCCCTTTTCCCCCTCTGCTTAGTCTCCATATCTGTTTCCTTACTTAGACAAATACTTCATCAATCAGAGATAAGGGCAATCTCATTGCCTGTGGGAATTCCTCAGTGTCACTCAGGTCTTTAATGGTGCTGTTAGGGAGCCTTCGTCATTGCCAGCAGCATCGCTTGGTGACCAGATGGACTCACTAGAAGCAACTTTCAGAAATTCAGGCAAGAAGACGATTGACGAGGTAGAACACATGCAGAGTAGCCACCGAGGGCCTCCTGGTTTCCTTGTGTTGGTTTTACCTTTCATAATACTATTCTTTCTTTTCTTTTCTCTTTTCTCTTTTCTTTTCTTTCTTTGCCTTTTTTCGGGAGGTAGGAACGGGGAAGGGTCTTTCAGGGGGGGAGGGCTTTCTTTTTCTGTTCTTCGGGCTTCTCTTTTTTTTTTTTTTCTTGTCTTTCGTTTTCTTCTTTCTCTCTCTCTCTCTCTCTCTCTAGCTCTCTCTCTCCTCTCTCTCTCTCTCTTTCTCTCTCTCTCTCCTCTTTCACCTCCCTCCCTTCCCCTTCCTTCCTTCCTTCCCTTCCTCCTTCTTCCTTCCTTCCTTCATAGGAGAAATGGAGCTTTCAGGAATAAAAAATATGTATTTACTTCATATTATGCAAATGAGGGCAAAAATCAAAGAATGTGCCAATTCCTTTTTTTGCGGCCGGACGCACAATACTGAGGCAGCTCATGCTCGGGGCACTTGGTGGAGGGCGTCGGGCAGCTGCCTTTCAGGTTCTCCACTCCCAAACCCCTTCCTTTCGGATGCAGATTTCAGCGTCCGGGTCACCCATCGTTCGAACACCAAGTGGACTCTGGGATGTTATTTGCCAAATTCATTTTCACTTCTGGGACTAAACCAGAATTTGAATCCTAAATTAAAGGTGCAAAATAAACCAATGATACCCCGTTCTCATTCAAGCAGGGCTTTTAAACAATTTCCGGCTTCTTGAGTAATAGAAAATTATTGGGGAAAAGATTTTTTTGTTTTCGTGTTCGTTTTTTTTTCAGAGATTTGGGGGAAATTCTACAAAAAGCGCCTCTGCTTATTTTAGACTCTGGGAAGGTGACATTAAACTGAATTCAGAATATGTTTAAATTGTGGCGGACATTTCCATAGGTTCGGATTTAGCCAAATCATTTTTGGCTTGATCTGTGCTCCAAAGAAAGAGGGTGTGGTGGAAAAAATGATGTTAAGAATGAGTAAAACGAAGAGGAATTTTGTATTGTTCTGACTTTCTGAGTGCGACTAGTAGATGAAGGAAGTATTTAAAAAAAGAATAATGCCAGATAAAAAAAAAAACAGTTTGGATGTTCATGTCACAGCATTGATTTGCTCATAACCATTTTCAAACGAGGGTCTAAAATTTATAAACTTCTTTACCAGTGGATACTTGGCATATGAACACTTGATGGTCTAAATTCTTAAAACACTTTAGTTAAAATACGAACAGTTATGTTTGTTTTAAAATTAACTTCTCTGTACTTTTTCCTAATTCATCTGAGGTACTCACGTTACCAGCGTGATGTTAGTCTCCATTAGGTCAGTTTGGAAATTTTTATTTTTAGCGTGAAAGGAAATCGAGGGGTACGCTGGCCCCAGCTCACTTTCAAATAGATTAACAAATAGTCTCAGTTGAAATAGTTTTGTTTTGGAATTGGTTTCCTTGCCCTGGCGGGTTGGCCAGAAGCCAGTGTTACAGCTTCATTCTTGTCTTTCCCAGTCTTATCTGCAACGTTTGTTCATTTTGGAAGAGGAAAGCCTCCTGCAGCCTCCCTGTGGGTGTGGGTTCCTGCGCCTCCTCCCCCCACCATGGATGCGACACCCCAGCTCTTCCCTGAGTAGCTGCCTTCTTAGTGGGTTTAAATCACAAGCAGAAGCCCGTTGGTTAACCTATTTTAGCAGAGACCTTAAGGATGTCCTTGACTTTGTGAGCTCACTTATCTCTTAGTTGCGTTAATTAGAGAATTCTAATAGCAGTAATTGCATTTTGTGATCACCTACTAAATGCCCATTGAGGTACCCAGGTTCTTCATGTGCATAATTTTATTTCTGCCTTCCAAAATTATGGGGCAAAGCATTATCATCTCCATTTACAGGTGAGGGAGGTGAGACCCCGCCAGGATAAGAGGCCTGGTCACATGGATGGGAAGAGGCAGGAAGTGGGTTTAAAACCAAGTTCGGCCAACAGCTCTTCCCCCTGCCCTCTGTAGACTCAGAGGGGGTTTTTAGAGACCATCTTGTCCAGTGGCTCTCAGCACTGGCTACATAGCAGAGTCATCTGGGGAGTTGAAAATGAAGATTTCCTTGGTCATCCAGCTGGTCAGAACCTCCAGGGGCCCGACCCATTGTCTCCCACAGGTCTGGTCTAGACCCCTCAGTTTTCAGAGGATTCCGAAGCCCAGTATTTCTTCCAGGTCACTCAGCTAGTCAGTTACATGCAGGGACTTGACCCAAGATCTTCTGATGGCCTTTTTTTGTCTCCTCTTATTGTTCTTTTTCGACATCCTGACAGTAGAGTCTGGATACGTCAGGAAACACCCTATGAGAAGCTGCTCAGTCTAGATAGTGCATGCCACTGTGCCCTTGAGGGGCACGGCTTAGTTTGGACGGATTACAGAAAGTTGAATGGTCGTGCTCTGGTCCAGTGAATATCAGCTGAAACGTTAATATGTTGCAAATATGAAGTATACTTTAAATGATTTCCCTATCTTAGTTCAGGCCGCTGTAACAGAATATCATAGACCGGGTAGCTTAACAGCAATCATTTCTTCCTCACAGTTCTGGAGACTGGAAGTTCAAGATCAAGGTGCCAGCAGGCTGGGTGTCTGGTGAGAGCCCACTTCTTGGTTCATAGCTGACTGCCTTGCTGTGTCCGCACTTGGTGGAGAGAAGGGGGGAGTAAGGCCTCTGGTCTCTTCTTCAAAGGGCACTAATTCCATTATACAGGGGCCTCACTCTCATGACCTCATCTAAAGCTAATCACCTCCCGAGGGCCCTACCTCCTAATACCATCACATTGGAAGCGGGTAGGGTTTCACCAGATGAATTTGGAGGGGACACAAACATTCAGGCTTGAACAATCCCTGTATGTGCACACAAGTAACAGTTTAGGTTTGTACATACAACGCTTCTCGTTTGCTAGATTATTTGTATATATATTACAGGCAGTGAAGCCAGGGGAAGTTGCGAGAAGGTGTGTCTGAGACTGTCTCCTTTTTCCAGAGGAGATGGATGTAAGAGGTCACGTGTCCCGAACAATCACACAAGTCGGTCCTAGAGCCAGGAGCAAAAACAAGGTGTTCTCATTCGTGGTTCGGTTCTGTTGCTACTAAACCAGCTAAATGAACATCTTCAGTTTCTGAAGTGCATGGTACGGGCATCTTGCAGAGCCCCTTTGGGTGTGCCGAGAGTCTGGATGATCTGCTTTCTTATTGCTGGTTCGTTCGCTGTTCATCCGCCTGGATGCTGATCGGGTCAGCTGGGGGAGACTTTCTTCATGCTCTGACCACCCCCCTGCCCCCCAGTTGTCTTGGTTAGCTGCTTCCGAAACTCATCTTGCATGGACGTTCGAACTCTGCGTATATTATCTGTCTCTGTGATGTTTTTCAATATTATCTTCCAGCTCACGGCCTTGGTATTTAGCACAGTTCATTTTATTTCTCAAACCCACTGAGGTTTCTTTTCAGCGGTCATTTTAAATTTACTTTTCTCTCGTTGAAAACTCCCTTTCTCCGATTGCTTCTTTTTCGTAGCCACCCGATCCTGCTTTGTGGACACATTATCATTTCAAATGTTTTAAGATACCTACTGGAATTTTTTTTTTTAAAGGTTCCTTCTGTCCCCCAAATTAGGTTTCCTCTGGGGCCATTGGTTTGGTGAGCTCATTATGGCCCTTTTCTTTCATACTCTGGGTTTTCCTCAGGTAACTTGTGATCCTCACTCACTGGTTTGCTTGAATAAATCAGGAATGCCACCGACGAGCTGGGGGGGGGGGCGGTGGGGGGGTTGGCTTTGACCTTCTGTGGTCGCAGAGACAGCTTTCCAAATAGGCCTTTTCTAAGCAGCAGGCAGACTCTCCGCCATTGTCAAAAACGGGGCGTGGTGCCCCACAGTGCATTCACCCCTTCTGGGAGCTGCCTTTTCCTGTGTGGCGATTTCAACGACGCTGAGCCCCTCTCCATGCTGGGACCCCCCAGGCGCGGTGCCTGTGTTCTTGGTTTAGCTATTGGGTCCAACCCTCTGCTGCGGCTCCCGGCCTTAAAGGTTTTGTTCTTAAAGGTTTTGTTCTTGTTGGGAAAAGGCAGGGAAGGCAGTCCCAGGGGAAGGGCCCTAACGCCACACCCCTCATGTCTGTTCTCGTCTTTTTTGTCTGTCTTTTCACACACCTGAGAAGGCCCTTGAGCTGGAAAACACAATGTAAAGAGATTGGTTAGAGGAAGCACGTTCCCTCCTAAGGCCGAGCAGAAGATGCGCGTGAGGACACAGTTCATCCTGAGGTGCTTTCTCTCCATCCAGGAAAACGAAAGTGACAAACAGGTAAATGTCTCAAGAAAACACAAAGCCAGGTATCGTCCCTGACAGCGTCGATCATTGAGCTGGGTGGAGCCGAATGGCACACGCTGGCGATAGCGTGGCTAAGCGGGAGTGGCGTTAAAGTTCTGATTTTGCGATTGGCTGCTGTCCTTCCCAGTGAGAGATGGTGTTTGCAGGGAGCCACACGCAGAGACGAAAACAGCAGATGGATACGTAAGGCTGCAAAGCAGTGAGCGGCTGCGGAAGGGAGAGGAAGATCTAAGAGAAGGGAGGATGCGGAGCAGGTGCGTGCGGGGCTGGAGAAGCCAGCGACAGCCCCACGTGGCAGGCCCGGAGGCGTGAGCATCAGGGAGCTGGAGCCGGCGGGGAGGGCTGGGGAGGCCTCACTGGGTTTGGGAAGGTGGCATGAGGACTGTGGGAGAGTTTTGGCTGAAGCGCTCCGGAATATTTTTATGGCGTGGTAAATGGCGCAACAAACAAATAAACTCAGGGCATGCTCGAACAGAAAGGGCTCCCGAAATCCTTAGGCCACTTGTTGAAAGGGAACATGGCTCCTTGTCTGAGCACAAAACCAGAGGCTGTGTTGTAATTCTCACCTGGCTGCCGAACTCACCTTTGAACTTGGGACAAAGCCTCTCATCACTTTGACCCCCGGAGATTCCTGCCGGGGAGGGCAGCGAGTCCATTTCTGCTCGTCTTCCTGAGCGAGAGGAGCCAATGGTAGGTCGCCGGCCCGTCTGGGGCCCTGGGCGGGAGAGCGTGTTCACAGAAGTCCGCCTCCATAGTTAATTCACTTCATTCCTGAACTTTGATGAGTCTTAAAAAAAAAAAAAAATTAGATAATGGAATATGGCTTTAAAGTCTCTGTTTTTCTAATTTTTGCCTACTTAGTTGCCAGGCTCACTCATTAGCAATGGCTCATTAGTGCTGTGATAATTGTTAGATTTAGCTGTGGCTGGGAAGTGTGTCTGCCTTTCTTGTAGCTAAGTCTTGGCATGTCTGTTGAATTAGCAGCAGCTAACCTCGCTGTGAGCGTACGTTTTAACAGCCTGTTCTAACTCCACTTTTCTAATCAGTTCACTTATCAGAATAGTTCCCATTTGAAATAATAGAGGTCCTCTAGAAAAAGGGCATTAATTAAAAAAAAAATTGGCATAAACGTTTGGCTGGAAAGGAAATCAGAATAATTGACTTAAAGGAAAGCAAGATACACTCCTTTAAAATTTTATTTTTAAATTACAAAAAAAAAAAATCTGGTTTGTCGGAAAATGAATGTGATAGTCACAGGGGAAACATATTTGAAATCTGTATCACGATAAGAGAAACAGCACTGCGGTGAGTGTCTTATTTGGGTAGACGCTGAGTAGTTTTTGATAGTTTTCGCAGCTTTCTCAACTCGTGGCTTCCCCTCTCTAATAGAAGTGAACGGTCTCCCTTAGAGGGTAAGAAGGTGTGAGATTCTGGATGCCAGAGAGAAAGTCTGGGCAGAAGACCCCGGCGAAGGGACAGGGGTACAACAGGAAGGAGGCGCTTCGTGGATGGCTCTAGTCCCAGGAAATAGAGCCCACTTCCACCTGCCCGTGGGGGCCAGCCGTGGAGGACATGCCGTGTGCTGCTTTGCTCTTTCGAGTCCTTTTAACAGTTCAAGTTTGGGTTGTAGTCTCCACCTTTATTTTGCTTAGAGAAGGAAAGAATCTTAGACACTTGCCTAGGGGCAAAAACGCCCTGCTAATAATGAGTAGGCCAGAATTCAGACCCAAGTCCACTTGGTTCCAAAGCACACATTCTTCCTACTACACTGTTGTGTTTCCTGTCGATCCCTTGGCCAGATATTTTTGGCCTCAAGTGCCCTCTTTTCAGCGATGGTTCTTTTCGATCAAATGATTTCTGCAATCTCACCTCTTTGAAAGACCTTAGCAGACTGGTTTAGCACAGGATGGCGCTTTCCCCCATGCTGTTCTGGGTAAGGGTGTAGGTCGCACAGCTCCTTCAGCACTTGGCACCATGAGAAGCAGACTTACTCTTTAAAATGTTGCCTGTGGTCTGCGTAGGGAGGAAAGACAGGCGGCGATTGATTGATATTTCAGGCAGCAAAATCGTATTTCATAGTAACATGACATTTGAAATGATATATAAGTTCCTTGATCTATTTATTCGTCATGGAAATTAAAATATTCTAATTATCTCCTGATTATGTTTAACAAACACTGAATTTTTTAAGGGTTAAGAAATCGCTAATATGGCATGCAACATAGGAAAATCTCTATTCTCCATGATCTGGTCGATGAGGAATTCACTAAGATGATGGGGTCCACGGAGGCCTCTTGGGTGAAAGCCACCTGGCTTTCCCCAGTGATATTCTGATTTTACTTCACACCTATTTCTTTTGACTTATACCACCAAGACTTAACATTCAAGTAAAAAAAAAAAACAAAACAAAACTAAGTAATGAGTATTTTAGTACTCAAATCCAACAGTTTCTCTCTTTTCCTTACCTACAGTGCTCCCCGTGGATAGTAGGAAGCTAATGAATTCCCTTGGAAAGATGAAATTATAGGGAAAATCAGCAGAAAGAGCACGAGCTTGACACAGAAAGGCGATTTTCTCTGAAGATGAGCTCATGGTCATATATTACAAATAACATTAAACAGGAACCTACTCTGAAGACGCAGAAAGAAACAATCAGGAGCATTCGTATCCTAAGAATTTAAGATAAAAACTCTGAAATACATTATGAAATACGTGCATTAGCACTAATTAAGCTTAAGGATAGAAATAATAGTATAGTATGAAATGAGAATAGAAAGATTTGTAAAGGAACCAAATAGAACTTGCAGGAATACAGCGTACTTACTGCAATTAAAAACACAGTAGACAGTTAATAGCTGATTAGGTAAAGCCGAAGAGAGAATTAGTGAATGTGAGGATCGATCTGAGATAATTGCCCTAAATGCAGCATGGAGTAACGAAGGTTGAAAACATGCAAGGAATTCAGAGACATGCAGGCTAGATGAGGAAGCCCAATATGTCAGGAGACTAGAAGAATAGAAAAGAATTGCAAAGAGCCATTATTCAAAAAGATAACAGGTAAACTGAGGAAGGACACATCCTCATGTTGGGAGAATCACACTGAATGATGGGCAGGAAACATGAAACAAATCTTCACATAACTTACAATGAAAGCATTGAATTCCATTATTGAAGAGAAACCTCTTAAGAGAATCAGGTAAAAAAGATCTATAAAGACATAGCAAGTCTACTGACAACAGACTTCTTATTTGCAATAACAGAGGGCAGAAGATAATGGAATAGTACTTTCATTTCTACGGGGTTATCTATTTATTTATCATTCAAGAATGAGGGCAAGACTTTTTCAGACTGCAAAAGAGAGGGGTAACTATCCACAAACCTAAAGGAAAGAATTATAATCAAAAGAAAGAGCTAGAATGTAAGGAGCCACGATGAGCAAAGACTTTGGGAAACATGTATACATTTTCATAAGCATCAGATTGTAAAAAACAAACTAATTTGGGGGTGATTAAAATAAGGTAGATCTAAAATACTAGACAGGGATAACATGGATCATGGGAATGAAGATACTGGAGCAAAAGCGTTTTAAGGCCCACGTGTTGTTTAGGGGAGGATAAAAGTACTGTTTACCTTTGGAATTTAATTAGAAGTCTGTAAACATTTTGGAAGTGCTGCCTTTTCAAGTTCTTTTTTATGGATTGTAAGTGTGACAGGTATACTAAATGAATTTGATACATATGGCCTTAAGATTTTTTTTTTGGTAAATCAGTGTTAAAATCAAGTATCATTTAAAATATATATCATTCAATAAAAAAATTGTTGTTTTTGAATGTTGTATGAATCCAGCTGTCATGTGAATAATCCTAATTTAGCTTGTGTTGGGATGTGGATTTTTGTGTCAGATTCACATATCTCAGGAATTAGAATACTATAAAGTGGACAAGGATCATGGCTGGCTATGGATGCCCACCTGGGCATGATGTGGGGGTACCGCATCCCTGCCAGCCCTTGTCTCAGTCTCCAGAGCGCCTTTCAGCTCTAATAGTCTACAAATTAAAAAACATTGTTCCTATGCTTTGCGTTTTTTAAAAGCTAATACTCTCACTTGGTGCTAGATAATGCTTGGACTAGACAGTCTCAAAGAGAACTTAGGTGAGAGGAAGTAGAAATTGGGAAACCTTTTGATAGTGGCCTACCATACATATTCATAGGTATAAAAGGGATTTCTAGTCTACGTAAGAACATTTTAAGAATATAATATTGGAGTTGCGATATAAAGGATCTGCTGTGGTATTGGTCGATGAAGTACTTCAGATGGTGTGTATTTGCTGTAAGGTGCTTTTCAGAAAGCTTCAGAAGACCATGGAGTGTTTGCGTTAGCCTTCGTGACATTTGTGAAAGGAAAGGCAGAGATCTACGTCGTAAAGCCTATAATTTAATTAAAGATATTGGTTGACTTGCCGTGGTCTATGTGCATATTGAGGAATAATTCAAATTTTTTTTTGTAGTTTTGTGTACGAGGTGGATGAGAACATTTTGTGATTGCAGGAAACTCTGGAACAGGGTTGTTGGCTGTGGAATTACAGTGTGGGGCCATTTCCTTCGCTTGGAGAGTCGTCGTTTTGGGTGCGTTCCACGTTAGAAGAGATTTATCTGGAATACTGACCATTCCAGAACGTATTTTATTTGAACAAGAAAGAAGTGTGTCTTTCTGGGCTGTGTATTTTCTAAGCTTGATCTTATCCCTTTTGTGGCTCATGCTAAAATCAAAGTATCAAACTCCAACATCAGCTTAACCATTCCAAGTTCCTTTCATGTATCAGAAATATTATCGTATTTCTGTGCAAAAGCTTTCCAAGGAAAACTAATGAGGACTTGCTGATGGCCCATGAAGTCCCTGAGGGATCAGTTTTAGGAAGCAATGTTATATAAGATTGAATTTAATATGTTTTAGTATCATGTTATATGTACCTCCAGTGATAAAAACAAAATACTGACTTCCTGACTTGTTTGGGGTCCATCTTCTGTAATCTGAAACAGCTTTTGATTTTATATGTGAGATTTTCTCACCTACTCTCCCTCAATACACATTGAATTTGAATCGCTCTTTATTATACGGAGACAGAAAATTTGGGAGTGTTAATGAAAGAACACATTAGAGAAGTGTTTGGTAAAGAATTCAGCATCTGTAGCCAGAAAAATCAATTAAAAATTAATTATTTTCTCCCAGCGTCTTTTTATTTCACAAATAGCTCGTTCAAACTATCTTTTTTTTTTCTGTATTTTTTATGCTTGGGATTCAGTCTTTGCTCACACCTCCCTGTTTCCCATGCCTGAGTCCTCTTTTCTGAAAGTTTTCATGACTCTTCAGCAATTTCTTTACACTATGGCTGATGACAGTGTTCCAGTACTGCTATTTATCTTTCGGCCAACTTTTTTTTTTCTTTTAATAAACTTTTTGAGGTAGAATGGTTTTACGTATACAGAATTATCGTACCGATGGTATAGAGAGTTCCTGTATAACCCATGCCAAGTTTTCCCTGTTAGTAATATCTTACATTATTACAACTTTTGGTACAACTAATGAGTCAAGCTCGATGTGTTTTTAACCTCAGCCTTCCCTCTATTTAGATTTCCTCTTTTTCCCTAAAGTCTTTCTGTCCCAGGACCCCATCCGGGACACCACAGTACATTTAGTCATTCTGCCTCCTTCAGCTTCTTTTCGCTGTAACAGGTTTTCACGCTTTTCTTGTTTTTGGTGACCTTGACAGTTTGTCAGATATTTTGTAGACTGTCCCTCAGTTTTCTGATTAGACTAGGCTCATGTGTTTTTGGGAGGAAGACCACAGAGGTAAAGCGCCATTATTGTCACATGATAACAAGTTTACATGCTATCAATACAAGTTGGCGCGGTTGATGTTGACCTTGATCACCTGGCTTGAAGTAGCATTTGTCAGGTATCTGCACTGTAAAGTTGCTCTTTTTCTTTTTCTCTTCCCATACGGCACTCTTTGGAAGAAAGTCACTATGCTCAGCCCTCACTTAAGGGGCGGGAGTTATGCTCCTCCACCTTGAAGCCAAAGAATCTACGTTAATTATTTATAATTCTTCCTGGGAGATTTGTCTACTCCCCTATGTTTTACTTTATTCGACCATTTATTTATGTCAGTATAGATTCGTGGATGTTCGTTTTATACTTTAGGTTATAATCCAGTACTACTTCATTTTGTTGCTCCAATTATTCCAGCTCTGGCCATTGGGAGCTCTTTCATTTTCCTTTGGCACACCCCATTTCTCCAAGGAGCCCCGATTCCTTGGTATTAGAAACCAAGGTCTGGGTGCTGGGTGTGCTTTTTGCTGCTGGAATGTTGTCACTTCTATATAAATATATTTTCATGTATATTTTCTGTCCCTGCAAGTAGATTTGTGGCTCACTCTGCCACAGCTCAGACCAATTAAATCAAAATTTCTGAGGGTGGAGCTTGGACATTAGTATATTAAATTTCCTAGGTTATTTTAATGTGCAGTTATAGCCCATAAAAGCTTTGACAATAAAGTCTGCTAATATGAGAAGTAGATACTGAATAACTGCTTGTAGGTGTTCATGTTAATAATTCATTTATTTAGCAGATATTTACTGAGTCTTTATCACCTGCCAGGAGCGAGGAAAAGCACTGGAATAAAAGACTTATCCCTTGAGATTAATAAAAATAATTGATAAGTGTCACTACTGTTATTGAAACATCCTCTATGCAAACACTGTGCTATGTATATTATTTCATTAAATCCTCAAGCAAATCTTTGTCTTAGGTCTGTTTTACCAATGAGCAAAATTGAAGCTCTTGAAGATTTAAGTAGCTGACCCAAGATCCCATGGAAAGCCAAGGAGTTGGGATTTTAACTGAGATCAGGTGGGTCTCCTAAGTGCACCATCATAGTCACACACTGTAGTGTCTTCCTCAGGAATCTCCATGGAGGAAGCAAATACATAATTATATTAGAATGGGATACATTTTATTCTAGAAGCCCCTGCAGAGAGGTAGTCAGAAAAAAACAGTGCAATACTGAATGATAAATGTTATGATTGTAACACAGAAGAACGGTATCTAACATAAACCAGAGAGAGTGGGCAATCGCGGAAGACTTCCTGAAGGAGAAGGCATCTGACCTGTGTTTTAAAAGATTATTAGTATCAGTTATGCAACATGGAGAAGGAGGAGCTATTTCAGGCATCAAAACTAAGAAATTAATGTTGCTACAATAGCATTAACCCAACTGTAGGCTTTATTTGTCCTTCCCCAGTTTTTTCTACTAATGCATGTATTTTATTCCAAGATCCAGTCTATGATTCTGTGTTGCATTTAGTTGACAGATCTCCTTAATATTCTCCAACTTGTGACCATTCTTGGTTTTCCTTGTCTTTCATGACCTTGCCTTTTTCTGGTGAGTCATGATCAGGAGCTTTGTAGACTCTGCCTCTCTGTGTGTTTGTCTGACATTTCCTCATTTTAGATTAAGGTTACGGATTTGGGGGACAATATCATGATGGGGATGTCCCTCCTCTCTGTCACATTAGGGTCACATGACATTACTGGTGATGTTGACCTTGATCTCTTGGTTAAAGTGGTGTCAGCCAGCTTTCTCTACAGTATATTTACTCTTTTTCACTTTCTAAACTGTCAGGAGCAAGTCACCAAGTTCAGCCTACAAGGAAAGCCTGCTGTGCTAATGGTGATTTTTCTGTATCTCTCATTCTTTCTACAATTAGTATTTTCAATTATTTTGTCAGGATGATTTGTTCCTTCTCTATTTCTTTGTTTATTCAGTTATTTATATTGGTATGGACGCATGAACCTTTATTTAATTCTTTGGGTCATAACCCAACATTATCACTATGTTGCCCAAATTGCTCTTATTTGGCAATTGGAAACTCAGCTTCTGAGTCCCTTTGCATTCTGACATTCCTGGATGTGCCAGGTTCTTCTGCAGTTTTTCTTTTCCAGCTCTAGAATCAGCCATTTCTCCAAAGAGCCCCGATTTCTTTGAGTTGAGAATGGTATTTAGAGACCAAGATCTGGGTGCTGGGGGCGCTCGTTGCTAACCGGAGTGTTGCCGCTGCTTTCTAATATACAGAGCCAGGAAATATTTGTATATATACTAATGCATGTATGCACACATCTGTATTTTTCTTTCTCTCTCTGTCTTAAACACAAGTTCAAACTGCCGTCTCAGAATCTACACACACATCTATATATTTTTGTGTTTCTATTTCTCCGTACAGTGTTCTCCAACATTACAGCGTCGATTCAAACCCTCCCCCCCTTTTTCTTCTTTGTGATCTGGGCTCTCATAACCTATGATTTATTTGAATTATTCAATCCTGGTGTATATGTAGTTTTAGGATTGCAACAGATTTACCAACCATAGTACAATGGTGATGGACTTTTTGTGTGTGCGCGTGCGTGCGTGTGCGTGCATGCATGTGTGTGTGTGTGTGTGATTAGCTTAGAGTACTGGGTTCCAAAGTTGTTGAGCTCAGCTCCTGTTTCCCCCCACCCAGCTGCAGTGAAGTTATGCCATTCATTTGTAGTATAGCTCCGTTCCTTCTTTATAGTTTGCATTCTAACCTGAGATCTCCTGACACCCTGGTCGATTTGTTAGGAATTCGCATAACACTTCAGTTCACTCTTTGTTTTATAGCTCTGCGGGTTTTGGCAAAAGTGCAGTCACGGGCCACTCCCACAGCTGTGTCATTCTAAAATTTTTTGTCATCCCCCACCCCTGGCAACCACTGATTCTCTTCCTGGAATTTCACCTTTTCCGGAATGTTGTATAAATGGAGTTATAAAATATGTGGCCATTTTTTGGGGGTGGGTGGGTGGGGTCGGGTCTGGCGTCTTTCACTCATCAAAAGGTACGTGAGATTTATCCCGTTTATTGGGTGAATTAATTTTTCCTTTTTATTGCTGAGTAGTGTTCCGTCGTATGGATGTGCCGCTGCTTGTTAATCATTCGATTGTCGAAGGACACTTTGGCGGTTTCACATTTTTGGAGATTATGAACATTTGCACACGGGCTTTCGTGTGAGCCTACGTTTTTAATTCACTTGGAGAGATACCTAGGCATGGGGTTGCTGGGTTGTATGGTAGATGCGTAGATGCGTGTTTAACTTTATGAGACTGTGAAACTGTTTTCCAACGTGATTGTCATTGAGCACCCCCACCCGTTACTCCATAGCAGCACCAGGTTTTGGTGTTAACGGTTTTTTTTTATTTAAAAAATTTTAGCTATTCGAATGGTGTATAGTGATATCTCCTTGTGCTTTTAATTTACATTTCCCTAACGACTAATAATGTTGAACCTCCTTTCATGTGCTTGTTTGCCATCCGTATATCTTTTTTGATGAAGTGTCTGTTCAGATCTTTTGCCCATTCGAAAAGCTGAGTGGTTTATTTTCTTAAGGATGAGATGTAACAGTTTCATATATATATATTTTGGATGCAAGCCCTTTATCAGACATGCGATTTGCAAATATTTTCTCCCAATCTGCGACTCGTAACATTTTTAAAAAGAAAATAACCGGTTCAGATTTAGTGGCAAGGCAACATGATTTAATAAAAGGGATAGTGATTCAAGACTTAGAAATGCAGTAACAAGAGATCTGCATCAAATTGTAAATGATACTGTAAACGCTTTATTTTTTCCGTAATCAACTAAAAAGCAGTGCTTTAGCAGTCGATTCTACTGTGGTCGACCCCTTTCCTGTTTGTTTATACCACAGCTTTAATGTGATCTCGAGGATCAATTGTGCCTTTGTGCACGTGTGGGTGTGGCATGCGTGTATGGACGTGAACAGCTATGTGTCCATTTCCTGCAGTATATCTTGCTCTGCGTGAGTATGCACGTATGTGAAAAGTTATGGAACTGTGTAGCTACAATTTGTGTACTCTATCGCATGGATATGATAACAATAAAGTATACGTAAGTGTACGTAAGGTGGCAAAGCCTCGTGTAAAAGTAATAAACAGAAGAAGGGACGTGTACACATGGCAAATATTCATCTGGAATCCCGTCTGACTCTGCCGTGGATAACGGTGGGGAGGCTTAGAAGGACAGCTGTGTGACCAGTGACCTGTGCCTGCCTTGTGCACACAGGCTACGTGGCTTATAGCTTTGCAAATGGACAGTTTTCTCTTGCTAAGTACGTGTAAGTAGCCTAATGACTTGGTTTTAGGGTTTTATTAACAATCTGCTAATTTTCCTGTAAATTCCTTTCAAGTTCCTTTCCCTTCGTGCTGATTAATAATTACCCAGAAGATTTCCTTTCCAGTGTAGGAATGTGGCCGCTATTGGTGACTGTTAGGATAAAACAATGTGAATTACAGTACCTTACTTTTAAGAACTAGGCCTGGCACTCTTAAGTCTTGCTTGTACAGCACAAGGACAGGAAAATTGCAAAACTCATCGCAAAGCTTATAGTTTCATAAACATTGCTAAAAACCTACAACCCTGATGAGTGTATGTATCTGGCTCGCCTGAGCCTTAACTGTGAATTGTGAATTGTATTTGGGGCTGGAATTGGAATATTTGACCCCCTCAGAACTTTGGGTTTGGCTGCAGACCAAAGGTAGTGTAAGAGCTGGCAGGCCCGGCTGGGAAAGTTTTCGGGGGGAACAGTATTACTGTGGTCCAGACTTTGTTTCTTTGTTTTTCAATGGGGCAAAATGCTTTTGAGTAACTCCAGGTGGAGGCTTGACAGGATTGGAACATTAAAGCTGGGTTACATGATTCTCTTCCATGGCCGGTGCGATTAATACTTGGTGTGCAGGCACATTAAAAATAAACAAGGCGTCCCTCCTTTAGGTTACATATTCGTCCCCAGCTCTGGTTACTACTATTGCGATGATAAACGTCTCCCATCTTCCCTCCCCTCACCCCTGTCTCTCTCCTCTCCTTCCTCCCCTCCCCACTTTTTTCTCCCTCCCCTCCCCCTCCTCTCCAGAGTAGGGTATTGGCAAAATTAATTGCGTTCATGAACACACACTACGAAACCATTTCTTTCCAGGTTTGCTTATATCCAAGCAGTGTGGAGTCTACAAATAAGCCCGTGGAAATCACCGTGCATCTCCTTTCTTGCCCCATGTGACCTTCTTGTTTTTAAATTAAAATAACTTTTTTTTTTTTTTTAAAAAAAGCATAGCTTCCTTTTTATGCTTTCAAGTGCAGATTTGTATCTGAACAAAAATAACGACAGTGCAAACCAGAAACAGCTTCTTTTTCGGCATGGTGACTGCTTCGACATCCGGGCAGGCCTGGCCACTCTAGCCGGCTCGGCAGCCGGTCACACTGCGTATTTGTCACTGACCCCTAGTCCTAGGCCGACGGGCACTCTCGGTGATTTGGGGACAGAGTTTTAGATGCGGACCTGAAGGTCCCGATGCTGTTCTTTAGGCCTGCCAGCCGTACCCCGAATCCGGTCTGGAATAGCGGGGCTCTGCCTGGCGCCATGCGCAGCCATTCTGGGCAGTCACGCCCGTCCTCCGTCTCTCTAGCTTCTCCCCAGCTCCACGCCTGCCGCCTCTGTCAGCCGCACCGCGAAGGCTCCTCACGGCCTCTGCTTCTGAGTCTCTGCCTGAGTCTTGGCTGTTTACACCAGGCTCTGTCGATCTCTGCCGTCGGCTGTCTACATCGCGTGACACGTGAGGCCGGAGCCAGAAATGACGTCTCTGAGGCCCTGGGGGGTGCAGCGTCTGGCCTGGAGGCGTCTGTTCGGGTAGGTACGGAGGTCGTGTGCACCTGCAGGCTTTCGTAGGACGCCGACCGGGGAAGCGTCAGTATTTTATGGGACTTCTGCATCCTCTTTCTGATGTGTCTTTCCTCTTTGGCCCGGGTTTTCCTTTAGTTTTAAATCCGCAGCAATAAATGTGATTTCAGAAATGAGAAGCCTAGATTTCATCAACGCACTTAAAAAAATAATATTTGGTGAAATTCCTTTTGATGTACTTTCCTGATGTTGAGCTGTTCGGTTGAAGCAAAGACATTTTGATTAATTCTTTATCAAGGTTTATAGTAATGGCTTTCCGGGACCAGGACCCTGAAGACCCAGCGGGGAGTCACTGTAGACTAGGCACAGGGGACCCAAGTTTCTGCCTCGTTTACATGCAGCCATGTGCCATCTTGGCATGGAAGGTAATGCCTCAGTTCTTAAAGACCCTCTGGTCCTTCCCCTGCCGGCCGCGTTTCCATCCTCGAGCCATGCTATTGGCTTCTCCCCTGCCTAAGACTGGGCGTGGATCTCGTGCCCATCTCCGTTTCTGGAGCTCCGCTCCCGTCACACGGCTGCTAACGACGAGGGACTCTCCAGTCACCCTGTATAGGCCTGGGAAATCTGGGAGAAGCTTCGACATTTCTGCCTTCCTCTTCTTCCTTCATCAGTCCCCGAGGGTGAAAAGGAGGAATTTGGAGACTGATCTCTCCACAGATATAAACTGTGTTTCCTCTTCAGGAGACAGAAGTCGTTGCATTTAGTTTTTTAAAATAACATTTCGCTTTTGGCTCTGCTGTTTTCCCTCATGTCTTGGTCCATCTTCCTGTCCAAGAGTGTGTGAGATCAGACTTTGATGACTGGAACCGAACCGATTTTTCTTTTTTTTCTGTGTAACCTCAGTCATGTCCTTCTGCACAATACACACTAAGTCTTTGTGTGCTCCGTGAATCTGAAGCAGGAAAAGCCCTTAAGTTGAAGAGATTGGGCTAAACTGAGCTTTATAGGAAATCGTTCCATTTTGCAATCCTTTCCTAGTTTCTGATCATCCATAACAACTTTAAGGGTTTATAGACACATCAGATGAAGAGGGTTATACCACTGTCTCACCTAGTTAATATCTTGAGACTATTTTTATCTCAGGGTTAAGTTATTTTGGACATAAATATAATAACGTTTGCCTCTCCACGTCTAAGCATAACTTTTCGATGCCCTAGACACAATGTTTGGGGATGCATGCCCAAGATATTAAATGTAACTAATTATATTATGAAGCATATAATCTCTCTTTCTGTTGCAAAAGTTTGAAAAAAAAAACCCCACACTTTTTGTTATTAGAGGAACCACCCCCATCCCATCGCGAGTGGAGAGACCTTCCAGGACATAATAGTAGACTTAACTTTCCCTCCTTCCCCCAGATTTGAAAAAATGTGCTCTACCAGCGCTGTTGGAAAGAATTTATATTTGTGAAAAAATACAGTCCTGAGAGCCACCACCACTGCCACCACCGATGAGGGCTCGGGGCTGTACCAGGCGCGGTGCTGGGCCCTGGGACACGCAGCGTAGCAGACGCCCTTGGTCTCCGAGTCACGTCCTCATGGCCCGCCTCCATCTTCAGGTGCAGCTTTGAGGGCTTCAGTGTGGTTTCTGATGCCCTCTGGGGTGACAGCCTTGCCTCGCCCCTGCTCTGTGCCTCCGCAGCTGTGGGGGTCCACTCGGCGTGCAGACACAGACCAGCGATGGGCGAGGGTTAACACCCCTGGGCATGGCCCGAAACGAGTCAGGGCCTGAAACCCGTGGACAGACGCCTCTGCCTCCTTCCTCCAGGGGGAGAACTCGAGGTGGCATCCGCGTGGCTCCCAAGAGGTCCTGGTAGAACCGACGCCCTGCCGTTCGCAGCGTCGACCTCGGAGCACACCCTTATGGTGGTGCTCCCATCTTCCCCGTTCCTTTCCCTATTCTCCCTCATCCCTGCTCCCTCGGATGACTCCCAGAGGAACCATCTGCGCCCGAGTCCTCATCTCAGTCTCTGTTTCAGAAACTAAGGTGGCACAGTTCTGTTTTCTTCCCCGCCTGCCTTTGAGTTTACAGGGAACTGTAAGAGACATACATCGATTCACCACCTAAGCAAAATTATGTTATTCTCCTCAATGAAAAGCTTCCTGAAGGAACAGGCACTTGTTTCAGTGAGAGGTCGACGTGTCCTAGCTTTGTGGGTACGGAAAAGGTAATCATTAGGGGGAGGTGGGATCAGGAATAGGGAATAGCCTTCCCCTTCAGGCAAAGGGGCCGTGTGCACGGACGCCCCCGGGCAGGAGAAAGTGGGGCTGTAGCCTGAGGAGGGAGGAAGGAAGATGGAGACAGGGGAGGCTGGAGACTTGCCAGATCATATTACGGATCCAGGTCTTCATCCATAAGCACTGGGAAGACTTGAAGGAGGTTTGAAACGTGGATTTGGGGACACCAGTTGGGAGGCTGTTGCCTGAGTCTAGGAGAGAGATGGCGTGTGGGCTGGGTGGCAGCAGAGGTGAGGGAGGGAAGTGGGTGGACCGGGAAGATGCTGAGGCTGAATGGCCCGCAGGCCCTGGGTGCCTCGCGTGGCTGGATGGATAAAGTCCACCGCTGAGCAGAAGATCTCTAGTTCTCTTTGACGTGATGAGTTCTCATTGCCCTTGAGATAATCTGGTAGAATGACAGGCAGGCAGCCTGGAGCCTGGGGAGAGCTCTGTGCTGGGTACTCTGTACGCATCAATCATCGAATCACTGCAGCCCTGCGAGGTAGCTTATCTCAGCCCTGATTAAGAAAATGGTTTATCAAATATTCTTTAAAGCAGCACGTCTTTGCATGTAATCTTGGTGAAATGTAATCATCTGTGCCTGTTTTGAAGTTAGACGCAAAAAAAGCAAATAAGATAGGGACATAAACAAGAAATTACATTGTAAAAGCAGAGGAAGACGTTGATGGCTTAGGCAGCTGCCCACAGTAACTTAAGTACAGAAGAGACACCTCACATTGCACTAATATTTTGTACAGCAGCTAAAACATATTTGAAAAAAGAAAGGTCAGGTGATTTGCTAATTATCAGCTTTGAGTCACCATGTGGCTTCCCACTATTATTTAAGTAAAGAAAATTGAACAATAGAGGTATATTGAAATGAATGGTCTTGCTGTTTTTTAACTGTACCATGAGTTTTATCACCCTGTGTTATCTAGCTCTACAGTGTGCTGTCTGAACAGCTATTTCTTTTTCAAGTCGAAATTTGATTTACTTGGGCTATTTTTAAGAATCCTATGCCATGTAGTCCGTATTCATTAAAAAAAAATGTTTCGAGTAAGCACATCCTTCCTGATTTTAAGACAGTTCCTCAGGAATTTCTTTATGGTGAATTAAACAGAGAAATAACTAAGGGCGAAGGGCCTTAAAGACATTGTGGCAAATTGGTTGTCTCGGTCTCTTAAAGGAAAATTTATGTTGGGATGGAGGTGGAGACTCAGTTCCCAAGAAAGTGCCTTTATTTATGTGCGTCTTCACTGCTGGGCCTCGTGATTCAGCTTGGGATTTGAATGTGTAAGGACTATATATATTTTTAAAGTGTATGATGCATTATGGAAATGAATAGGTAGGGATTGGCTTCCCAGACGACTTTGAGGCCTGTCTCTGTGGAATCTTCATCAACCTATGGAGATACTTGAACCTGAAATAGCTTTGGATTTATGGATGATACGAAGAATTTGGGAGCAGCATATTAGAATGAATTTATTGAATATTAGACTGCTACATTCCAAAACTTGTATCTGTTTAAGGCATTCATTCACCGCACACTCATTGCTCTTATAATCTTCACCGTGCCCCACGTTAAAAATGCTGCAGAAAGACTCAGAGGACAGAGTCTCTGCCCTGGTGAAGCATGCGGCGTGTGCTAAGTGCCCTAACAGATTTGTACAAGGCGCAGTGATAAATCTGGAAGTAACGACTTATTATCACTCTTACGTGATGTTAGGGAAGATGTCTCAGAAGAGCCATGTAAGTTGGTTTTGAGAATGAAGAGGAATCTGCTACGCTGTTAGAGCCGAGAGGAGCATTTTCGCCAGGGCGGAAGGCGTGGGTGCATGGAAGTACATGGCGTGCTGTGGGCTGCAAAGAATTCGCATTGGCGGCTGGAGGGACAGGAGCTGGAAGGGTCAGTGGAGTCTTGCATGCCATGAAAAGTTTGGGACCTTTAATTGTGAAGGATGGATAATCCTGAAAAGTTTCGAAGTGGAACATAACAGGAACCAATTTCTGTTTTAGAATTTTCCTCAGGTTGGAGAAAGTACTGGAAATATCCCAGTAGGAAACAGTAGAGGCAGTGGTTGGGTCAGCTCCTGGGGTCTGAATGAACACCGTGCAGCGAAGGTGAGAAGGGCGGTACTGACGGAGTAGGAGCTGGAGGGTTTATGGACACCTGGACATCAAGGTGAGGAGAAGGAGAGGCAGGCGTAGGATAACTGGATGGGTTTCTATCTTGTGAGAATGGATGCAGGCGCCATTATCTCAGTTTGGGTACCTAGAACCAGGTTATTCGGGGGCCGGGTAGGGTTGGAAATATTATCTTCAGTTCGGGTCATCTGGATTTTGAGGCGGCCCATTCAGTAGGTCGCTACGTGGGTCGGGAGCAGAGAAGATCCATTTAAGCTGGAGATGGAGGCTTAGCTGTAAAAACAGGGAGCGAGGACATCAAAGGTGGACAGATGAGGACCAAGGAGCATCCAAGGAAGGGGTGGGGAGTGGGGGATCCAGAGGACGGAGGTTCTAGAAGCTGTATAAGGAATATCGCTTTTGTTAAGATTTTATAGTAAATGAAAAATGTTATGGAGGAACAGTAGTCTACAGTTAACATTATTAAAATCCATATTTCATATAAAGAACTTCACTTTTTTTTTTTTAGATAACATTTACAAGTTGGTATTTCTATGCCTAAAATCTGCTATTAAAGTTTAGAAATCAAAGGACTTTATAAAGACCCCGTATCAGATGGCATTCTCTATTTTTAGTTCTCCCTGATACTTTTCCTGTTTCCGACTGACTAAGTAGTTTTATAGAAAAGCCCGAGACTATAGCCAAGTCTTACATTATGTAATCGTGATATTATACAAATGTTTCCACTTCAGTCTGATTTCCTCTGATTATAGGCCCTGCTTTTCAGAGGGGCTCTGTGCGCTTAGCCTAGATTTACGGAGCCAGAAAATGAGGCTCAAGGTTACACCCACTATAGCAGCCGAGAAGAACTTGGAATTGAAGGACCTCTGGTCTCTGTTTAGCAGCAGCTGCCCCACCTCCTCATAATTAAAAGTCTATCTAATTCCCACTTCAAACGTAACATTTTCCTACCCTTAGAAGAATTCTGAGCCTTCCCATGGGGCGGAGTGGGAGCGCATCCCAACAAATACTCATTAGCACCTTTCATCCCCAGAGATGAAAGATCTTTCAGACACCAACGATAACCACAAAATCCCTTTGAGGCTGGTAGGTGGAAAATGCAATGTGAATCTGGACTTGAATCTGGACGAGAAGGAGACCTAAGGGTGCTTTGCCCAAGGCAGCTTGTTAGCAGACGAAGGCTAGAACCGAGATGCCGAATTTATGACCTGAAAGGAGATTCACCTCAGGTACAGTCCTGCTTGGTGAGGCCATGATGACCCCAGGTCCCACAGCGATCGTATCAATTCGTGCCAGATCAGGAGCTGGTAGCGGTATTGATTTGCTGATGCAGCTACAAGGATTCTAAGTGAAAGACAGATTCAATCACGAGCCTCTCTCCCTATCAGAGTCAATCCACGTCTGGTTAGTCCTAGGCTGAATGGCTAGTGTACTGTGACTTAAAAATATCTGTATAAGGTTTAAGCATATTACTTTTATCAAATAAATTGTAATCATAACCTTATTTAACATATTTTAAAAATTATTACTATCAATAAGCCTTTTTCTTATGTTTCAGTCCTTCCTGAGGGACTTAAGAGACTTAGTTCCTCAGCTGTGACTGATGTACTTCCTGTCTTCAGAACTAATCCCAGTACTATTTAAAGTGGTTTCGGAACCTCAGGGAGTGGCCAGTAAAGGTGGACACGGGGCCACTGGTGTTCATCTTATGGCCAGGGCCTTGGAGTGCGGAGGGTGTGGCTAGAGAATGGTGACAGGTGAATCGGGTCTCAGAGCAGCTCTGGATGAGGACGGGGTGCAGGGCGGGGCACCAGAAAGCACAAGGTTGTGATCGTGACTCTGGCTCTGCCGTCCTGCTCTCTGCTGTTACTGTGGGAATCAGGGAGGAAGGGGAGACCCAGTTGGATTAAATATTCAAACAGGATAACATTTAAAAATCAAAAACAAAACAAAACTCTGGCTAATTAGCACAGAATAATTACAAAAATGTGCTTAATGTCGTAGGGGATATTTTTAATGGAGTCAAGCTCTATTATAGCAAAAGATACAGATATGCTAAATAGAATATTGGCTTGTTTTGTGTCGCTACTTTGGAACTAGAAAAAACCCCAACAACCAACCTTCATCCTTGTCTTTTGTTTTAATTTCTTTGGGATCGAGGATATAATCACTCTACTCTTTCTCTCCTTACCCGATGCCACTTGGGAATCCCTAGGGTTTTGAACGAAGCGAGAACAGGATTCGACAAAGGAAATTAGTATAAAATAATGGTGAAGGAGAGAACATGCATAATAGGGTTACTGGGGACAGAAGTGGGGGGACCCCACAGGCAGGGGTGTGATGGCGGCCAAGGCTTGGAGCCAGCCAGCAGTGTCGGTTAGAGCCCAAGGAGGTGTTGGCAGTGATTGGGTTTGGGGAACAGGGCACGGGAGTGTGGGTCGGGGTGGAGTGCTGGGGTGGCACGTTCATTCCGGGCCCTGAAGTACTGGTTAAAACCACATCCCCGGACCGCACCGCTGTAGCGCCTTTTCACGTGCTGGAATCAGCAAACGCGTCTGTCACCCGCTCTCCCACCCCGTCTCCACGACAGCCATTTTTCTAATTGAAGCTTTAGTCCTTCATCCTGAGATAGCAGGTGATAAAATACCTATGGGAAATATGCCGCTAATTCCATGCTGAAGTAATTAAAATCAAAGGTCCGAAAGACTTTCGGTCTAAGGAAATTCCGTGATTATAGTGGTTTAGGGATGTACAAGTTATTTATCTAGCTCTAGTTACTGTAATTTGGTGCCCATTGGTGTGGACTCTCTGATTTGGTCCCAAGAGAAGGTGGAGGTTGACTGCGCAATGGACAGCCAGAGGGAGAGCCAAATCTGGAAAACACCATCTTCAGTCACATCCGGACTTCTGAGTAGTGCTTGAAATTCACATCTTTTACCCCAAATTCTTTTTATTCCGCACACAGTTCAATTCACATGCAATAAATTTGCCATCACTTATTATCATAATTTATCAACACTTCTCATAACATACTGTACATTAGGCCCCCCAAATAGGAAGCTGTTTATTCTACAGACTAACACATGCTGAGAACCTTTCCTAGTAATGAGTAATTTTTCTTGAAAAAAAAAAAAAACAGTAATCCTGGAGGCTTAGCTTATGCTAAATTCAGAAAAAGACCTATAATATCCCACCCACTCAGAAGGTTCCCTTGCTTATTAAATTAGGTCTCAGTACCCTAATTTAATTACTGTTGATTTTAGCATATAATGAAATTTGTTGCTATAGATAGTAAAACATAAATCTTCAAGTCTAGTTGTGTGCAGGTTTCTTAATTTATATTTTCCCTTGAACTTACAATTCACCCACCTACTCAGTTCCTAGAGAAATATTTTTTAAAAACACCTTTTACAGTGTTAGTAACGGACGTTTAGGCCTTGGCGTTACTGAGTCATCTTGCTAGCTACGAGCGCGTTAAAAATAATTCAGAATTTCCCTTCGTGTCTCTGACTGGAAGAAAGCCCGCATTTCAAACCAGGATAAGAAGACAGAACGAACAGTAATTATTTCACATTGATTTGGACTGGGCCTTGAATCAGGTGACTTTTAAAGATATTTTCCCATTTCGTTTTTACAACAGTCCTGGGAGGTGGGTAGAATCATTTCCATTTTGCACGGAGGGAAATCGGGCTAAGGAGGGTCAGAAAAAAATGACCCAAAGTCAAGGATCAGCGAAGGGCAAAGCTGGGTTTGCTCCTGACACCTCCGCCGAACGAGCTCTCGTCTACTTTGCAGACACACGTTAAGATTTCTCAGTTAGTTTTCGTCATTACGGACGAACTGCTTTACAGTTCGTGCTCACGAAGTGTGGACAGACGATGACGGTCCGGTGCGGTTGGGAGGGGCTCCTTGACTGCTGGGTCGTGACTGACGTCTGCTTTCGAGATTGTCTTCTGAGGGCTGACGTGCAGGTGACAGCCTGGACTTGAGCCTCCCTCGGGGGGCGTCCCGATCCGCTTCTCTTTTGGCCCACGCTTCACACCGTGCCCTCATGCGTGACACTTCTCCGTGTCCGGTGTAGTCCCAGGCTTCCTGGTCTCTCTGTCCTCCTTACAAGACTGCAGGCCCCCCCGGTTCCTTGTATCCCGGTTGGAATAGTCCTCAAGACAAGGTCCATCGCCAAGGCGGAGCTGCTCCGCTCGGCCTGGTGTCGTGTCTTCCTTGTCTGAACTACCCCTGGAGGCTGTTCCCTGGTGCTCAGCGATGTTCTGGCCGGTGTCACCTTTAGATAACCTTTCTAAATCCCAGCCTGCTCTCGTCCCGTTGGTATAGTAGCTGCCTTATCTCTTTGCAAAAAAAAAAAAAAAAAAAAAAAAAATTCCCTGCATCCTCCAAACCATTTAAAAAATTTTTAAATTAGTTTCAGGTATATAGTACATCAGTTAGAAATTGATATAGTTTGTAAAACGATCCCCTTAAATGCTCCTTCTCTCCTCTGACTCTCCACCTGGCCATTACATCACTGCTGACTGCGTTCCCTGTGCCATGCTCCCCATCCCCGTGACCATCTATCAGCTACTGATTTGTACTGCTTTAACCCTTCACCCCATTCTCCCAGCCCCCCAAACCTGCATCCCCTTTGCCTGTCATCAAATTGCCCTCTATATTTGTTATTGTGTGTTTGATTAGTTTGTTTTTCATTCCTTAGATTATGCATGTAAGTGAAATTATATGGTATTTATCTTTGTCTGACTTATATTTCACTCAACATAGTAACCTCTAGGTCCATCCACGTCATTGCAAATGGTAGAATTTCATTTTTTTTAATGGCCGAGCAATAGTCCATTATATATATGAACTGTAACTTCTTTATCCAATCGTCCGTTGGTGGACAGTTAGGTTGCTTCCTTATCTTGGCTATTGTAAGTTGTGCTGCCATGAATAGTGGGGTGCATAGGTCTTTATGAATTATTGTTTTGGTTTTCTTTGAGTAAATACCCAGAAGTGCAATTGCTGAGTCAAAAGGTGTGTCCATTTTTAATTTTTTGAGAAACCTCCAGACTGTTTTGCAAAAACAGCCGTACCAATGTGCAATCTCGCCAACAGTGTACGAGGGTTCCCTTGTCTCCGTCTCCTCGCCAGCACTTGTCGCTCTTTGGTTTATTGATGACAGCCATTCTGACAGGGGTCAGGTGACTCCATACCATTTTTTATAAAGTTCCGTAGTTTGTTCCATTATGCAGGTTGATGTTCGTCTTTAGGCATGTTTTTTCTTCTCCTTTTAAACTAGACCTGGACTATATCTTCCTTTAGCTGGGCTTGATGAGCTTGGTGTTCGTTGCTGCTGAAAATCACATCTCTGTTTCAGATTGGTTTAATGAATGGTGTGTGTGTGTGTGTGTGTGTGTGTGTGTGTGTAAACCAAGGGAAGTTTCTGGCATATAGTTTATAAAACGATCCCCCTTCACAGCACCCTTTTGCTACCATCCCCGACGGCCGGTTTACCTTGCCCCTTTATGCAGTTCATCGCGCCTCGGCCATCTTTTCTCCCCTAACGCCAGGCCCTTTGATAAGCGGCACTGCGCCCAGCTCGTCCTGCGATCACGCATTCTCAGCGCCCTGCGTAGCACCTTGCTGTTGAGACTCACGTGTGGCTACCTGTAAAACGCCGCATGTGCCAGCTGCAGTCGGCACAGCTGGAGATTCCGATGGGCCCAGTAGGATACTGTAGGCTGCATTTTGGTGGACCCTAGCGCTCGCCTTGCTCAAAAAGTTCCCGATGTTGGTTGGTTTCTCGGTTCATTTCCATTTGCCCCATAATCACAGGATAAAACAGCAACAGTTGCTTGAGCCCTGGGAATTCTCACATGTGCTCCTTTCTGCAAAATGAATTAGTGATCGGAAACCGAAGCAGCCTTCGGTGGAATGTTTTTCTCGCCTTCCAGAAAGGCGTCGTCATCTGGACAGTGGCTGTCGCCTCAGAACCTTGTCTCTGACTTCCTGCCAGCGACACGAGACTCGCAAGGACCTTCTCTGTGGGCCGGGGCCGCTTTATCTCAGACCCTTAACCAGCGAGAGGACTTCAGAACATTTACAAAGACGGTTTAAAAGAGAATTTACTGCAAAGCCTACGCATTTTTATTTTCGGAAGTAAAATTCCCCCATTTTATGGGCAAGGTGTATAACTACAGGTTGCACATGTTTGACTTTGAGCAGAAGTTTAGGTCAAAACAATGTGGCATCTTCCAAGTGTTAAGTACGGAATCTTTCAAGTTTTAGTGACGTCGAAGTGCTGTGTGTACGTCGCTATAAAAATAGCCTCTGAAATAATGTTTCACACTCTGACCAACAACCTGGCCTTGGGCTGAACCCGGGCGATGTCACCAGAGGGCAGGTTAACGGCAATCTTGAGTCTCGCGTGGGATGGACTCAATGCTTCTCCTGTGGGGTCTATGGCCTGGACTTTTTCGGCCAAGTTCATGACTCAGATCATTTCCTGGAAGGCCACAGGGAAGGCACCAGTCAGAAAACATTTTTTTTTGGTCAGTTGAACATTAGCTTGTGCTCTGTCACTGGGAAGGAAAAGGATGACAGCTTTGAGAAGTTTAGGAGAATGAAATATTTCAGTCATCCACAGAATCATTTAGTGGTAGTGTCACATCAGAGCATCCAAGGACAAATCTTTCCATATGCTACTTAAATCCAGGGATTCTTGACTCACCGTGAGTGTGCACAGGGTTAGCACCACCCTTGGTTCATTCATTTGCTGCTTCCTCCCTTCACTCATCCTCCACCTCACAGTCTATCGAGAGTTCCTTACATGTAAGGCACTGTGAAAGAGCGTTGGTTACGCTGTCTTTATAAACGAATCCTCTTGGGGAAAAACTCACACGCGCCTTTTCCATTATATGTCACTTTTCCGCAGTTATGACTAGTCTTGGAACCAGGCAAAGTTATCCTTTAGAGAATGCATCTGGTTCAGTCAACAGAGCTTTGAGACAAAGGTGGGAGCCCCCTCGATTAGTTATTTCTACTCACACAGCCCAGCAGGCAGGTGTCCGCCGTCAGCCCTGCTCTGTGGCTTTCTGTACCCGAGAGCCACTTATTCCACAGGAGGTATTTGTTGAGGCCGTTTAATGCGTGATTCCCTGTAGATGGCGCAGGACCTAGAACAGAGTCGAACACACTTCCCGATACAAAAGTGTCGATGCTTTAGTCTTATACTGACATTTTCAGGTGCTTGCCCTTCCAAGTGATGTACAAATGTGTATGTCCTATTTTAAGGTCAGGAGATACTCTTGTTTTCCCCACTTTCACTCAAGGAACATGCGACTCCGTATGGGAGGGCAGCTTCTTACCTGCGTTTTGTTCCGTTGCTCACGCCGTCTTTCATAAGCTGTTGTGCTAATTTAGTCATTTGATTGCATTTGTTTACTACTTTCATTCCTGTGCTTCAGTTACTGAAAAGGAACAGTTTGCTCAGTCGAAGGATGGGGTAAAGGAAATGATAGTATTGTGCAAATGTGAGCTGTTCCTACACCGGATGATTGGCTGTCATCTCCTTCAGTGGCTCCTTTAGCTGTTAACGTGCACTATCTTACCTGTTATAAAGATAGAGCCTTTTTATGCTTAGAGTCGTCGCGGTGAAACTAAAGAGGAAGGAGAATTAGAGATAGGGAAGGCTATAACAAGAGGATGAATTAATAGACCCTGCTACTTTTTAATGACCGCTCCCCCGCCCCCCACTCCCGCCACACACACAAGCATCTTGTTAAGTTTCTTCTCTCTCCTCTTGAAACAGCCACTAGGTGTGATGATGGGTTGGTTCTGCGTGTGGAGAGGGCTGGAGGAAGAAGTAGAGATGCTCAGGGAAGTCACCTCCCAGGACAGAAGAGGAAGGCAGCCATTTCCGGCCGGGATCGTCCAGGTGGCCTGCTGGCCCCGCACAATTTAAAGTTTCTCATGTACAAGAAGCTCGGTTCCGTTTCCTGTAGGCCTGGCACTGTGTTGCGAGTGGGGCGCGCCTCCCCCGATGCTGACTGCATGTGCTACTTGGCGCACGGACGATACGGTTTTGGACACGATAAGGAATTATTCTGTCGCAGTTCTCTAATGAAGAACGTCACTCCACCCTCGCCATTATTCGCCGAGTTCCTTCGTGCCGCTGGATGAAGGTCATCGTCCGGCTGGAAGCCACAATTCAGGGGTGGCTTTAAGACAGCAATGCTGAATCGGTTTCTTTTGTCTTGGCCAGGGGTGGGATAGGATTGTTTGCAGTGCCTTCTCATGTGCTGGAAAATATGGGGACAGGTGTCAGGTAGATAACAGGGGTCAAGGAAGTCAATGCGATGCCAGGTAGAGGCTGCCCTAGGGCTTCAGGTCAGGTGCCCCAAGGAAACCAGGCGTAAACTCACGGCCCTCGCGGAGCTGGTGTGGACATCCCATAGTGTCACCTCGGCTGCGCTCCTGTAGGTTCAAGGGGAGGGAGCATGCAGTGGCCCACGCTCCCCCACGGGAGGAATGTCGAAGAATGCGGAGACATGTTTTAAAACATTCACGGGAGCCTAGTGTAGCCAAATCCATTCTGCTCTACCTGGGACACGGAAGCTCGGGAGTTTTTGTGACGTGGGTGTTATTTAGGTCTCACTTGTATTTGGGTCTTGAAGACGGGGCTTCGGGCCACTCCTGTGTGTGCCCGCAGCATCTTACCCCCGTGGACCACACTGCATTGTGACCGATGGTTTACTCGTTTACAGGCGGTGCGAGACCGTAGCAGCCTCTCCGCCACCATCATATTCTGGACACTTAGCATAGCGCCTTGAACACAATGTACGTTCAACAGATAGGTCTTGAATTGAGTAACTGAGTCGGCGGCCTGCATGTTAGGCACGCCGGCTAGACACCGCCAACTTCTACATGCTTGAATTTTGTCCCTGGATCGTGAACTTCGTGGGAATCCCCAGGGAGACTTATTCTAAACAGAAGCCAGCCTCGGGGACACAGTGGCCCAGTGGACGTGCTCTGCCTGGCTTCCAGCTGTTCACTGATTTTTTTTTTTTTTTTTTGGTTTTTCACATGAGCTGTTTTAGAAATCACAAGGGCTCTGCTGTTACTTGGTTCGCCATAAGCTGTAAGCACTGTGCTCCATGTGTACAGAAGTCTGTCATTTGGGGAGGATCGACTGAAACTTCCTATTTTCGTGGTAATTAGTCTTTCTTTTGCGATCGGCTGGCGCGCTGTCCTCCGCTGGGGGAGTGGACAGCCCTGTTTTGTTAAGGGCCGCATATCATTCCGCCCGCTCTTGGTGCAGGAACAGCGTGCTGGGGTCCATCCCGGCACGGCCCCCCCCCCCCGATCCCCAGGTGCCCTGGAGTCAGCATCACATAGCGCTTTCCTCATCCTGTCTCTGAAGCCTCCAATGGCCCGAGAGGCTGGGCTGATGCGCGCTCCGCCTCCTCTCAGTCTAGACCTGGGTCACGGGAGGGGTTGCAGGAGACAGGAGTCGTGGATCTCACTCCCAGTCCCTTTCTGGCTCCTGGAACGGTTCCCACCTACTGCATTGTTCTAGTACAAACCTGCAGCCCCAGTCTCTGCGTTGATAAGCTGCCCAGCAGATTGCAAGGCTACAGCACATCCAGAAACTTTAAAACGTGGTTCTCATTCGGAGAGATGGGAGTTACAAAGGGGGTTTAAATTGAAGAAGGCAAAGGCGTGAATTTTTAGAAATTTCTCAGGGAGAAATGCATTCTTTCTACCTAAGTGGAGTAGGGGGAGCGTGTTTTAATTAAGGGCGTGGGTTTAGCTAAATCGATCACTCTCTTCTCCAGCAGTTTCTCCTGACCTACCGGTGTTTGACCGCTGTTTGCGGCTGACTCACTCTGCCCCCCTGCAGAGAAGGTTCGTAAACACTGGCCACTGGGACCCTAGGGTGGCCTTGACAGTAGGCTCCCGATGGATTGATAAATGCTGTGGCTGTGCCGTGGGTGTGGCCGGCCTTTCTTTTCACTGCGGTGTAAGGGGGGGTCCGATGGCATTCAGCTTCGAGGGGAGGTTTGCGGGCAGAATCTTCAGCCTCGTGAAATCGAACAGCTTTTCACCGCCAAACTCGTGGGAGGAAAACATCGTAAGGTCTATTCCTGTTCAGTTACAAGGACACCGTGGTGGCAAAGCACGCTCAGAGGCTCCAGGACCTGGCTGATGTTCAGGCTGAAAAGAGCGTGATTGAAACCCGTGGGCCGATGACTCTGCCGCACGCGGTCCCTGCGTGCTGCCGCGGATACAAGCACATTCTTTGTGTAGCTAAAAACATAGCCTTGCTAGAGCCGTGTTCTAGACGTGGTTTACGTAGCAGCGCTGCCTTGAATCTCGTGGCCTCGAATACACCGTGGAGCCCGTTAGATCCTTCCGTAGTGTCACCCAAGGGCTCGGAGTACGAGCGCGTCTCGCCGATAACGCAGTCGAGAGAACATCCACTTGCCGCAGATGGACCGTAGTCCATCCAGCTGGATGCGAGTTAACTTTGGATGCGGAATACCCCCGGGAAGTGGAAAGGGTTGCAGAGAAGACGCAGGATCCACGGGAGAGTACTTCGGGCAGCCGCCGATTTGTCCCTGGGACAAAACCACTGTCGTCGGTTCTGGGACGGGGCTGACGTCGTCGGCTGGCGATCCAAGCTCCAGCCCCAGTTCTCTCCCGCAGGTCAGCCTTTCTCCGGGCCTCTCCGTCTTCCTCTGCGAAATGAGCAGGGTTCGAATCAGTGTACTTGTACTCTAGACTCAAAAATTCCCGAATCCTGTCTAAAATCGTTGCCATCCAAAACGATTAGTAGTTACATCAATCAGATTCTCCAGAGAAGCAGAACCAGCAGGAGCCTGCCTGCCTGTCTATCTGTCTATTCGTCATCTATCTATTGAGAGAGTTTAGAAAATTGCCTCACATTATTGAGTGAGTCTGAAATCCATAGGGTAGGCCGGCAGACTGGTAGCTCAGGCCGAAGTTGATATTGTCTCGAGTTCGAATTCCCAAAGGCAGGAGGTGGGCAGGTTCCTGTGTTGCAGTCTGGAGGCAGAACTCCTTCTTCAAACCCGAGAAAAATATTCTGAGAAAGCTCAGTCTTCGCTTGTATGGCCTTCCACTGATTGGCTGAGGCCCACGCGCATTATGGAGGATAATCCGCTTTATTCAAAGTCTACCGATTTAAATGTCAATCATATCTAAAAAAATGCCTTCACAGCAACGTCTAGACTGGTGTTTGACCAAACGGCTGTGTACTGTAGCTTAGCCAAGTCGACACAAAACCTTAACTATCACCATAGTTAGGTTGCAACTTTCCCTTTATATGCAATATAAGTCACGTGACGGAAAAGCAGGCCGGTCTACATTTAAATCATGTTGTATTAGCGATTCGATGCATCATTTCTTCCGTCCATCCATTCATCATACACTCGTTAAGTGCCCGTGTGTAAGATACCGTGCTGGCCGTCAGGAAAACAAAGCCAGACGAGTCCTTTTCAATTTTGAAGCCATGAAAACCTCGTAAAGGAGACAGACGCGTGAAAAAGAAAGAGTTGCCATGTAGTTACCTGTATCAGGTAGAGTGGTGAGGTGCAGAAGGGGAGGGATGACCCTTCATTTCTTGCGGGGAGAAAGGACGGGGTCGGGGCAGGCTCCACAGAGGAGGATACACGTAAGCTGGGTCTCGAGGGGGAATGAGGAGTTCTCCAGGAAAGCATTCCCAGCAGGGAACAGCACGTGCAAGTGCTTAGAGGATAAAAAACTGTCACGCTCATGAAATGGCCAAGGGTTCAGAATGCGCGTATCGAAAGCTGCTGTCACGTGATAGGTGCTCGAGGTGCAATATCTTCATTGGAAAAATTAAAATGTGGCAGATCTCCTATTTTATGGTTTCTCGGTTAGCAAATTAACATCAGGCCATCAGTAAAATATGACAGTTCTTGGCTTTAAGAAAAATGGTCACTATAATGTGTGTCGATAGGGCCTGCTGAAGCTTGCTCAATTTTCCATTCTTACCATTTAAAAGTATTTTCTTGTCCATGCTGGTTTAATTACAAAGTGAGTTAAAAAGTTATGTCTATATAGGATTTATCTTATAAGGCAGGCATTTTTGACCAAATAGATCAGGTTTCTAGGAATGTTCTCTGGACCAATTATGACCCGTTGGGCAAATTGGTCTACCTCTTTCGGCTTTAGATTCTCACCTGCAGTGAGAGGGAATTGGGCTGGTTTTTAGAGGTTCACCCATAGGATAGTCTGTAATGGTACATGAAAATTGTTGTTTGTGCTGTGCCTAGTTATATAGGTGTATTTTGATAGCATGAATCATTGTGATAACCAAACATTTCCCAATAGCAACTATTTACAGTGAAAGTAATGTATTGCTACTAAGGCCACTTTATTATTTTATGAGCATTATGTTATTAAATACTTAGAATAACCCTGAAAAGTAGCTAATATTACTTTCCATTTATAGTTGAAGAAATCAGAAGCTTCGAAAATTTAAATAACCAGCCTGGACTCACTCAGGTGGTAATGGGGGAACAGGGGGTTGGACCCTGATCTTTTGGCTCCAAAGTCTGCATTTTTTATCAAGGACTGTCACTCATAGTACACAATTATCACCAAAATGTAGTGTCTTGTGTACATAGCAGAGGTGAAATACTGACTTATAAAAAGGCAAGTCTCACTCTCTGAAAGCAATCTCTTTACATTTTACAATGAAAGAAAAGGGACTTTCTGGGATCTTGACCGAATGGACCATGAACTTTTAACATATCACTGGGCATCTTATCAACGATAGGCAGCAAGTAGTATTCTCCGTAAGAGAGGGCACTAAAATCACCTGCTTAATGAGTGACAAGACTCTGATCGTTGACCTCACGCACTTTCATTTGGATTCTGCCCCACAGCCCGTGATGACCGTCCTTGACACGCTGGTTCTTAGGGTCTCGCCAGTCCTTCTGCACAGGGACCCGTGCTGCCTCTGTTGGGGACCATTCCCCTTACCGCAAAGTAGCGCTCAGATCTCAGCCCGGTCGTTGTCTCAGACAGCCATTTCCTGAGCTTCCGTTTTAAATTAGCCGCTCGTCATTCACTGTCTCATAATCCTCCCATCTCTGCATGTCACATATCACTGGAAAGCATTTTTCTTATTTACGTGTTTGTTTTGACTGCTTCTTCCTGTTTGAATGAAGCTCAGTGAGAGCAGAGACTTCCTCTCTTATTCGCTGCTCTACTCCCACCTCTGAGAGATTAGTGGTTTGACCACAGTAGGCTCTATGTCCGTCCGTCCGTCCATCCATCCATCCATCCATCCATCCATCCGTCTCTTCCCCTCCTTCGCTTCCCTCCTCCCTCCCTTCTGCCCTCCCTCCTTGTATCAATAAAATGACTCGGCCATATGAAGTTACAGGACGAAGCAGTAAATTTGCTTCTCCAGTCAGGATGTGGGAAGACCCTCCTGTGTCCTGTGTAGTTAATCACTTAACCCTTGATTTTTTTTCTTTCAGATGCTTCCTTTTTGTACCAAGCACAAGATATAGCAGAATGCCGAGAAATCAAACTTCGATTATAAAAACTCTCATTTTGAGGAATTGCTTCTCACCCCCACTGCGTTTTCCTTCTCTCTTGCCAGGACTTCGTGCTCGCATTACAGAGACGCCTCTTCGGGCAGCTCATTCTGGACGAATGAATGATTTCTCTAAGCGTCATCCCCACTGCCTTAAGGGGTGAGTTGGAGGCGCTTGCGAATCTCCAAGGTGTTGATTTATGTCAGTCCGTATTTCCTGCGTGTCTCTTTCCTACGTAGTTCTGCTAACTGCTCTCCGAATGCCGACTTGCGTCGGTAAAGCCAACGTGGGTCCCTCAGGTGCTATAACTGTGGTTCCTGCAGGGGACCCACTGCCAAGCCTGAGTGGCTCATTACAAACGCTCTTTAATGTGCATGGTCCCCTCTCTCTGGAGAACTGTGTGCCCATCTCCTGGGAGCAGAGGCGGAAAACTTACAAAATGAGAAGTGTCCATTTCCACCTCTTTATGTACTAAATACTGATAGAGCCCATGCTTGATCCCTCCTGCCGAAGAGCAGATCTAGAGTATATCATTTCTAGTTGGAGTCGTATGGTCAGGTCAGCTCAGGAAACTTGGACCCTAAGAAAGCATCGAAGGAAGGTGAGCTCCTACCTGTGACGCTGAGCCGTCTCGCTCTGACCGGGATGTTTTACGCGTAGCCGCATTGGCGTTGCCAGCTGAGTCCTAAGGCAGGAACACGGAGTCTGGCTGGTTCTTGGCTGCGGATAAGCTTGGTCGGGTCTGCACGGCATGTCCCTGACAAGTGTTTCAAGGGTATTTAAATTAGTTGTCTACCTTTGAGAACAAAGAAATGCTTAGAAAAGCAGTGTTTTCAGTGTTTCTTAAAAACGTGGTTCATCTGGCAGCTTGGGGTTCTGCCTTCTGCCGGCCCTTTGGGATGTGTCGTGCGTGGGGCATTTGCCACGGTCCCCAGCACGTCGCGCGGGGTCCCCAACACTGAGTTGTTTTCAATGAAGTCGTTTTTCTCATAGTGGAATGAGGAGAAAGCCGGAAAAGTCCTATCTACTTCTGTATGAGTCGTGGAAAACTTGAAGGTATTTCCGTGGAGTTTCATATTTCAAGAAAAATAGAACAGAGCATGTTTTGTGTGCTGAAGAATACTTGTAAAAATTTAATTTGCAGGCAAAGGGTCTCTGTTTCTTGAGAATACAGCACCGAGGCCTGCTTTATTCAGACATTTTAAACAGCCCCGAGTATGCGAGTAGACTCCGGACGGCACCGTTTTCCCTCTGTGTTCAGATACAACTCTTTCTCTTTTCTTTTAGGCCACTTCCTCTCAGGAGCAAACTCCCTCTCCTTCCGAACGATCAATTGTTGGGTCTCCTGGCTCGGTGAAATGGCAGGAGTGTGTAATTTGCACACGCATGTGGATTCTGGAACTAGGTTCCATTCTGCCTTCTCTAGTGAACCCCCAACATTCCCGAGAGTTTCTGGCCCCAAAATAGACGAAGTTCTGTCACCTCATTTACTCTGGGTGGGGTTCCCAAGAGAACCGTGCCCTTAGCCTGCTAAGGCACACACTGAAGCCCTCAGACTCTCTCTCCGTGTGCATTTGCTTTGTAGTGAAAAACATAATCTGGTTTCGTTTGTTTGCTCTGTGTTCACAAGGGTGGTTCTGGCTTCTTTGTGAAGATAAACTGGAAGGGAGGGAGCACGGAAGAACCGTGAAAGTTGACTTCCGTCGTTTGTAGGGTGATTGGGGAAGAGAAGGGTAGGGCGTGTGTTGATAACGGATGGAAAGACTGGACTTAATTAGTGGAAATTTTTTAGGATGACGGATATGGAGTCCCTAGAAAGAGTTCTCATCTGTCAATTGGTTGTTTAACAATGGAATGTGCTCCCCAGTGGAGCTGTGAACCCCCATCGCTCAGTGTATCTGGGGAGAGGACAGTGGCTCATCTGTCTGTCAGGCTGTGGTGGGAGGTTCTCCAATGAGGAGCAAGGTTAGGCTAGATGGATGACCTCGTAGGTCTCTCCGAAAACTCAGATTTAATTATTCCCTGAATTAAACTGGTTAGGAACCTTTCAGCTTAAACAGTTTCACTTCAGTCCATAAAAAGAAAATATTGTAAGTGGAGTGAGAGGCTAAATATAAATAACCCTTTTTAATTACATTTAGTTCTGGACACGTGACTTGTTCTTTCTTAAATGTGCCAATATAACCCTTCAAAAATGTTATAAACAGATGTGTATAGTGGCTAGTATTTATAAGCCAGGATTTTACAAGCATATTTCCTAAATGATTTTTCTACTGACAATTTTCATTTTCCCTTAGCTGAAACTCATTTTGTAGTTTTATTTTTGATAGCTGGATTTTTAATACAGATTTTATCATTTGTTTAAAAATATTTGTTATTTATTATATACCATTCTTTTTAATTTTGAAATTTACGGTTTTATTCATTATCAGTAATTGTCAGTTGTCAGAGTGTATTTAATTTGGATAAAATGACCTACAGAAAAAAAGTCCTTTTAAAGGAAAACTTTTATTAAAAATTTGTTTTATAAATTTTTATAACATTTAATGTTTGCTCATTCTTACAAAAGTAATTAGTCATTTGGTTCAATTATTGGGGCTCGTTTGTTATGTAATGTAACATACTACTTGGACTTTATAAGTATTTATGCCATAAAACTTCTTGTTTTCATGAAAATCGACTCCATTAAAAAATTCTTTTTGCACTCGAAGTCTTTGAGACACTTAGAAAAAGCTCGTGTTATGAAATTTAGATTCGCTGTGGCTTTAAAGCAATGCATACCATACTAGTATTGTATTTTGCACTATCTTAAAATTGACTATTGATTTTAAAGATGCATGGCTGTGGGCGGCTCTGGCATCTTCTCCACATCAAAACAGCCTGGAATGTTGACTGCTGCAGGAGAACAGCTGGAGAATTTTAAGCAGAAACTGTGAAAGTTTTGCTGACTGGGCATTGATAACGCATGGGGTGGCTTATTTTAAGTTGAGGGGTTTTAGAGACTTCTGACACTGAGATGTAGACACCATTAGACAGACACTATTCTCTTTTGTTTGCCACCACTGCCACCATCATCATTATTATCTCCCACTCATTTATTCATTCATTCACTCACTCACTCAATCACTCAACAAATATTTATTGGGTATTCGCCATGTACCAGGTACTTTTTAAAGTAGTGGACTTAACAGTAAACACTTAAACAAGATCTCTGCTTTATGGAGTCTGCATTGTTAGACAGAACTTGTGTTACACAATCTCCATGTATTATTTTACGTAATCCTTAAAACGACACTGTGAGGCAGGTAGTATCCCCATTCCACAAATAAGAAACCTAGACATTAAGTGACTTGTCCCATGTCACACAGCAGAGTCTGAGGTCAGGGCAAAGGGACTCAGATGCATGGGCCCTGAGCTGTTCTGCTGGCCCCCTGGGGAAGATGACTGGGTGGTAAATGAATTGCACATGTCCATTGCACATTTGTATGGGCTTCAGTGTCATGAGGAGGTAAAAGCTTCATACCGTGGCGGGGTTAGATCCGAAGGCCAGTCATGCTTGTTCTCGCTGTATTCTCTGGGCTAATTTGGAAGCATTTGGTTTCAGAAACAGACCTCCTACACCTGTGCCTTTTAATGAAACGGGACAAGAGTCACCTTCCCAAGTAATATTTCTGTGGATTTTAGGATTTTCATACGTATGTTTTGCATGCTTCATTTTCTGCTAGTATTGTCTTCATGTAGAACAGTTTTTAGTGGCATTCCTCGAGTTCCATGTTTTTTTTTAGCTCATGTTGTTTGAAGTACTGCTTTTCAATCAAAAACAGTAGACTAAAGTGTTTTTCAGAACATGAGCATGTTACGGAGTCTTTTGCTCATTTGTGTAATTTCATTAAAGGTGGATGATTGTATATGTGAGATTATTTAATCTTCGGGATCCTGTTTGGATAAAAGTAACATATTTTCAACCTTTATTTATTATTTGCTAATTTATATTTATGTTTCACCAGATGAAGTCTTTAGAATTGACTATAGACTATCAATAAAGAATGATGTTTGGTGGGATATTCTCTTTGTATTATTCTGTGTTGGACCTTAAAAGTGAAGAATATGGAAGGAGTTGAGTTTCTTGAATTTTAAGCAGAAAAGTTATTCTGAGAGCTTTTTTATTTAAAAATGTATTTTTAATGTTGCTTTTTCTTATAACTGTTTAGAGATGAGTACATCCTCATATTTTCATTTGAGGTAGGTGTTATTATTATCAACCCCATTTTATGATGAAGGTAATGGGATTCAGAAGTCTTTTAAGTTACTGAGAGATGAATTGCTAACCCAGGTCTACTGGTTTTGAAGCCTGAGATAGTTCCACTATACCCTGTGGCTTATTTAATTAAATTAATTAATTAATTATTATGGTGACATTGGTTAACGAAATCCAGTAAGTTTCAGCTGTACATTTTAATAATAAGGCATATATATGTTTGCACTGTGTGTTTACCTTCCGTAGTGAGATTTCTTTCTGTCGCCACACATTTGACCCCCTCTACCCCGTCTACCTCCCCCCACCCCTCACTTCCTATCCTCTGGTAATCACTGGCTTATAGTCCATGTCCCTGAGTCTCTGTTTGTCCTGTTCATTTGTTGCTTTTAGGTTTATATCCCACATGTAAGTGATATCATGTGATATTCAACTTTTTCTGTCTGGCTTATTTTGCTTAGTGTGATTATTTTAGGGTCCATCCATGTTGTTGCAAATGACAGTATTTCCATTATATATATGTACCACAGCTTCTTTATCCAATCATCTATCGTAGGACAATTTTTTTTATTAATTATGATTTTTGATGTAATAGTAGAGTGGAAAATGGTCATGTCCTCGATTATAATCAGCATAACAATATTTTTTGCTTAGTCTCGACTAGGCACATAGTACAACATGATGCTTTTATAAAATTTAGCTTTATTGAGATATTAGTGACAAGTACACGGTAAGGTAAATAATGTGTATATCATGGAGATTTTATGTATATGTAGTGAAAGAATTCCCCCATCATTAATTAACACACCCTTCCCTCACTTTTTTTTTTTTTTTTGGTGAGAACATTTAAGTTCTCTCTTTGCAAAGTTCAGTTATATACTATAGCTTATCAACTAGAGTCACCACGTTTCACTTGAGATCCTTAGACCTTACCATTTTATAGCTGAAAGTTTGTACCTTTTTACAACCCTCTCCCGATTTTCCCCTAGGCCCAGGCAACTACTTTTCTACTCTTGTTTCTAGGAGCGTGTGTGTGTGTGTGTGTGTGTGTGTGTGTGTACATGTGTACATGTTATTTTCCCCAAAACTTTTATTAAGAGAATTTTCAAAAATATAGAAAAGTGGAGAGAATTGTACAGTGAACAATAAGCTCACCACTTGAATTCGATAATTGTTAACATTTTGCTATATTTGCTTCTCAAGTGTCATTTTGCATTGTAGTTTGAGGATAGGATACTTCTTAAGTAGTAATTTACATAATTCTCGGAGATCTTTGCCAAGAAACTTAATTTTAGATGCCTGTTAACACATATGTCCTGTTATATTATTATCTCAGAATGAAGCATTAGCTAAAGTCTCATTTTATGATTTGGAAATATGCTGGTTTTTGCAATTTTAGGATGGAGTGCTAAACTGAGATTAGTTTACTGGAGTTGGGCAAAGTCTAAAGAACTTGAAAAATCTGACATAGTTTGAAACCCCAAGTGGCTTTATAAACTCATAGAACTAAAGTTATTTGGGTGACCTCAGTGATAAAAAATGGAACCAGACAATGCAAACCCATGGGCAGTGTCTGAGGAATGTTGGAGATAATTCAATTTTAGAGGCAGTTCTGGCAGACGAGAGATCTACATATAAAATGGATCAAAAGGTCAGATTTGCCTTAAACCTAGAGGCAGGACTAAAACAGGGATGTACAGATATTTCCTTGCAGTTAATTGTTCTTCCCACAGTTTTTCACCCTCGGTAGCCTATGTCCTTACATTTCCTTTTTCCTTCTGACATAATTCCTCTCCTCTCTTCAGAGCAAGGAGTAGTTCTCATCTCAAGGTCCTACGGAAAAAATATGCGTGTTTTAGCTTGGCTGGTATTTTATTTTACTCTTCTGTTAGTAACTAATGATGTTGATGGATCTAAAGGAATAACAGTTCAAATGACTCAGAAGTATTCTTTCTTCTGTATTTACCAAGAGTACTTTTTTAAACACACACACACACACACACACACACACACACACACACCCCAAATTAACCTTTTGGGAATTCCCATGTTTTCTGTTATGTGACTTGGCTTCCGTGGCAACCTTCTGACTTCAGTCCCGGGGGTTGTGGTTACTTGGGTGGCATGTCCTGGCTCTACTGCATGCCGCTGACCAGCCGTGTGACCTTGAGTGAGTCACTTAAGGTCTCCAGTGTCTTGGGGGATTGCGTTAGACAATTTTACAGGTCCTCCCCACCAGGATGAAAAAGTCCTTGGGTCTGTGTTCACATTTATATTTTTGAGGAGATAAGATTCATTTTTGTAACTAGTGGACCGATGGTCTTATGTAGTGCCTCATTACTTGCCAGTTAAGATTAGAAAGTGTACCTTGAAACGTGTGTTAACAACATGATAAAAATCCCACTCGTACATGTGTATGTCGTATGTGTAGGTTGTACGTAATGATTCATTTTTCATCAGGATGAGGATTTAAAAGCTTAATTGTCTAAAGTAGTATCTGATCTTTAAGAGTAAAAATCTTGTCTGTTACAAATATAGGTCCATTCGTATTTTTAAAATAGTGAAAACATTACCTCAAAAAGGTAATATGTTTGTCCAGGAGAACTTAAAACTCCTGCTTAAACTATTTTCTTCTACAGAATATAATTTCAAAATTTTAAACATAATAGAGCTTTAATCCTGTTCTCTCATTTGGCACCCCTTCCCAGTAACTAATATGAAAAGACCAGAAAATGTTGCTTTATCTATCTTTGGGGGTGCGCTTTAAATTGTAGGTCGTTCATTGAAAGATACAACAAAACTTAACAACACTTGAACTTCTCTGGTCTATCACTTTTTTAAGGCAACTTACTGTATATTTTCAATGAAATAGTGGCCCGTCGCTTATTACAAGGATTTGCAATGTGGGGTACCCTAGCTTAGCTAACTTAAAAATGAAATAAGTCTGGCAAGGAGCAGAGAAAGTGTACGCCTGATCGTTCGCAAATCACAAAATTAATTTGGCGGGCTCGAGGCAGGGTTTTCCTGACCGTAACGTTGCAGCTGTGGTTTTGGAGACAGAATGTTTACCACCACTTTAAACCCAAGGATGGTAGGTGTGTGTTCTTACTGCCAAAAGGCTTAGAAAAGCAGCTGAGACTCCCTTCAAGTGAGTAAACCTTTATTCAGCAAACTCTGGCGCCGCGTGCCTGTGGAACTTCGGTGGTGATTCTGGAATGTGGGTCCAACAGCAGCGCAGTCATGGGTGAGCCTGGCGGCTCCAGGGCCCGATGGCAGGCTGTCCTGGCTGATCACTTCGGGCAGCCCATGGAAAACCACTTTCTGGTTAAGTCTGCATCATACTCTTCCACCAATGGAAAAAATTGAACATGATGAGGGTGTGTAGCTAGAAGACAAAAATATATCCAGCATTGCACAGGATCTGTTTTTAGCTCTTAACGGCTGAGTATTTGAAGTGTTAGACACTGTTTCCTGCCTGACCATGGGCAGACAGAAGAGAGAGTTCGTGGATGTACACAGGGACCTTGACGTTGTGAAACTTTTCGGCTAATTAAGAGAGTCTGAGAAAAACCGGCTACCTCTAAAGTTTTGGCAAAGGTAAGATTATAAACGTTTATTTCCCCCCTTCTGGAGCTGAGACTTAATTCTATATGTGAGATATAAATATCTCTTGACATGCTTCTTTTGCCAATATTTCATTGTGTGCTGACCATTCTCTGTTTTACGTTATTTTGTACATAGGCTACAGGCATCAGTGTGCATTAGGGAATTTTACCTTTCAATTTTGAGTGTGTATATCCTTTTCAACACCTATTGGTGATTTATTGTAGTTGTCCACCCCGTTTCACTAAGTCTCCAAAAGCTGGCGGTATATACTGTGTAGATTTATTTTTCCTGATATGTCAAGAAAGTACCAGCTGTCAGCCTGATCATGTTAAGGCATTAATGACGATTACCTTATCTTTACCAGGCACAGAAGGAAATTAAAATGTGGCAGAGTCTGTATTTTGTAGTTTCTTGGTTATTATATAACCTCACCAGTCCTTAGTTTTGAGCTGAGTGAGCTACTTGATTCAAGAGTTTCTTTTCAAACTTGTAATTTGACGTCCGCTGTTCGTTAATGTTTGTCCTTAACTTTTGTCTCGAACGTTCCGTTAAAGAAATAGGAGCCGTTGTAATCTGAGTGTGAGGGGTACCTTGTTTAAGTAGGAGGATTGATTCATGTCCTAATCCCCGAGAGGCTGCTCATTCATCAGGCATTTGTCTCAACACCGAGCTTATCGGCAGGGACCGAGAGAGCCTGGCTTGGCGTAGTACTTCCTCCGCTTTACGTTAATTTGGCCAAGCATGTAATTCTCCGAAAATTGGTAGGTGGAGAGACAGAAATAGGAAGCTTTATTGAAGTTGTTGTAGCTTGGAGGATTATTTATAGAATTTCTGGAAAGTAAGGGTGCAGCCGAACAGCTGCTGGAGTTTTTTCCAACACGTCGAAGCATTTCGCCGTGGCCCTCTGACACACGTACGGATTCCGAAGTTTTAAACTCACTTTCAGGGTGATGAGGTTTTGAGTTATTTTAGGGCGGGCAGTGTGTGTTCCTTTTCAGTGTGTGCCTTCCGTACAGATATACCGTGCGCCACCAGTTCCCATCACTCCCTTTACAGAAATGTCTTTCAGGGATGGAGGAATGGTGAGCGCTGTCCAGGAAGGCAAGAACTAATAGAAAAATGGGTAACATTTTATTTATTACTTCTCCTTTGGCTCTAGAGCCAGCAACCATTTAAAGCAGGGACAGAACCAGCTGCCTGCCTTCTTCTCCAGTCAAATTAACACTTGTCAAGTGCCTTGATTTTTACCAGAGTTTGTAGGCAGAAACTGGAGTCCGTTGAGGAATCTTATGACTCCCATCCATACTGACCAGACTGTAAATAGTGTTTCGAGTGCAAATAGATAACACCTTTCTTTCGATATTTTAGTGCAGAGTGAGCGACTTGCATAGCCCCCTCCTCAGACCAGGCCTGTTCAAGGGTGCTGGGAAGCGTAAGATAAGGGTCAGGCTCCTTGCCAAGAGATTATCCCTTCCAAAGTGGTCCCCCACTTAACCACTAAGTAGAACAGATGCTTCTGCCTTGGTGGTCCAAGGCTGTGTTTGAGAACAGACATATATATTCCTTTTTCAGAGACTTAAGGTTAGTGCAGCATCTCGACAACCTCTTTCGATCATAGCTGTGGAATGGATGTGGGAGGGACATGGGGGAAGCCTCGAGGGGAATCCCACACTCCCTACATATCTGATGGGACATGATTCTGCGTCTGCATGTGCCTCCAGGTTTGGCCCTCTTTGTAAGATGCGTTCATGTGAACATAATAAACCACATTCGTGAGATCACTTAGCTCCATCGATAGATTTAAAAAAAAAATTTATGTCCTTTTTATGGAACATTTAGAACTAGATCTTTTGGACATTTAAAAAGAATTTAGGTGATAATTTGTATTTTTTGTTTGAAATTAAGTATACCTTAGATAAAAGCCAAGGTAAAAATGGCTTTACTAGCAGGAGCTAAAAAAAAAAATTAAGGTATGAAATTGAAAAAAATAGCAAAAGTATTAGAGACAGGGAAAAGTAATAGTAATAGAAGTAGATAAACCTGAATTCCTGACTCTTGACACAAAAGTGCTAAACATCATGTTTATAATAGTTTGAATTTTAATAATGGCGGGTTGAGTGTCTTTTGATTGCTGTTTTGTCTACAATTGGCTTACAGATGTTAGGAGGTGTTAACATCAGCGTCTTAGGAATATATCCTATGCTCGATTTTCAGCTGTTTACAGTCCAAAGTATCGTGGCACTGAGCAGGGACCTTGGGCACTTTCTCAAACGGGGAAACGGGAAACCTGCAGAGCCGAAGTGGCCCACCCGAGTTGCTGAGGTGGTTAGCTGCCAGTCTGGGGTGAGGTACAGGGCATCCCGGTGGTCCAGACACTCCCCGAGTCGTTCATGGCAAATACTTTGGCACATCCTGATATATCTTTGTAAATTGACGGAGATATGTATATGTATGCATATGTGTGTGTATACATGTATATACTCATGTATCTATCCATTTCTTTTCTTCCTTGCTCTCTTCTTTCCTTTTTTTTCTTCTACTTACCCACTTGCTTACCAAAACAGATTTAAACCTCTAGTCAGAGACAGAGACTTCTTTTACTATTATTATTATTTATGCTTACAACACCTGGTCTTCCTAGGCGGTCTCCCATCCAAGTACTAACCAGGCCTGACCCTGCTTAGCTTCCGAGATCAGACATCTGGCTTGTTTAGGGTGGCATGGGTGTAGACCATGGACTGTGGTTCCACTGGGGCACTAACCCAGGACCTTCTGCGTGTAAAGCAGATGTGCTAACCGCTACACTGTAGAACCTGGTCCGAGACGACTTCTTGGATGCTAATGAAGTTCAAAGCTGGACACTCAGTTGATGGCCATCGTTCCCATTGGCTATTGCCAGAGAGAATTCTCGATACGCGTGCGCTGCTCTAACCTTGGGTGGTGAGGCAGCTTTGATTAGACCTCATCTGCCAGTCTGTTCCTGTTTCCACTTTAGATTAAGAGGTTTGTTTTCTCCCACCCAAGATCTCATTCCAATAGAAGACTGTTTGCGTTTTTGTTAGTTCTGTGCCTGACAAGAGACAGACCATGGAAGGGAACAGAAAAACAGCAGATGGGCTTTATTTAGCTTTAGTGCCACGGTAATGCAGGGCACCTTTGGAAAATAAACTTAACGTATAAAGTGACAGATGAAATTATCATTTCACTGTAGGAAAGGGAGGTGGTAGGTGCTACCGATAGTGTCGGGGAGAAGTCGATCCAGGGCGTTCCGAGGACTTAAATAAAGATTTACAAAATCCTGGGTATCTTTAGGACAACACTGGAAAGTGAAAATATTTCTTATGCTGTTTTTGTACTTGACCATGACTTATCTCCCTAGCTGCAGAATTAGAGTAGGATGTCTGAAACGGATGTGAAGAAGGGCTAAGAGGTACGGAGTTTATAGGCTGGGAAAGCTAAACATCCACATGACTAAAGCCAGTTCAAAGACACTCTGAATGGAGAGAATGAAAACAGACTTGTTTGCAGGTCATCCGTAGCCGCTCTGGGAGGTGGAAAAGGGCATCTTGAAGACAAACGAAAGGGATCATTAAACGGGGATGGCCATAAACCAGGAAAACCCATGATATGAAGAGGTAGTAGACAGTAAAGAGCTTCATGAAAAGTAAATTCGTGGAATACGCACGCAAGCATTTACATGTGTATGTGCGTCTGTTCCATTGCAAATGAATAGGATGGTCACCAATGAAGAATGAAAAAGGACCAAATTAAATGCAAAACTAAAAACAAACAAACAAACAAACACAGAAATAACTGGAACCTGGCAAAAACTTTCACTTGACTTTCTTTTCCCCCCACGTGACTTATAGAGACACAGTGATAAGCGGTTTATCAAAGATGAGCTCACGGGGGTCAGTGCACCCATTGTCCCCGTGCCCCGCCACATGGACGTGCTGCCGTTAGTCACGTGTTTCCTGAGGCGCCTCTCGTAGTGGAGGGTGGTTGCTCTGGGGACAGTTTCCCATCACGTGCATGAGAGTCCTTCCCTTTGGCTACTCAGGATGACACTAGCCATCACTCCTCTCTCTGTGGCCACATGAGATTTCTCCCCGGTCACTCCCATTCCTGTGCTGGGATTGCTCTTAAAGACACGCAGGCACATGGCAACGACAACGACCATACCTTTACTTTTTTATTTTTTATTTTTGAATCCTCTGTTCTTCTAGCTATCATCTGATCCCCTTGTTCTCCTTTATAGGAAAACTCCCTGAGCAAGTTGTCTCTGTTCGCTGTCTTCAATTTCACTGCCCTCATCCTCAAACTCACTCCAACTCGGCTTTCCCCACCCCAGCTCCGCTCTGGCCAAGTTCACGGATAACCTGCAGGGCTCTGCTCTCAGTCCATTTCTCTTTCCTTCCTCCACATCTTCACGTTGGAGCACTCTAGGGCCTCCTTGGACTTCCCTTCCCTTTGTTTACCCATTCCCTTGGAGGGAGAGCTCATCCAGTGTGTTTTAAATACCACCCTCATATGGATGAGAGCAAATCTGTACCTCAGGCCCAACTCTGCATTGAACGCTAGGCTCCTATATCCAACCGTCTACTCAACGTTGCCGCTTTAATGTCTAACAGACATCTCGAACCTGACACATGCACAACCCAACTCCTTGTCTTCTGAAGCCTGCTCCACTCTGCCTTCCCCGTTCTTAAGTGGCTTAGATTGAAAATTGTGGTATCATCCTTGACCTGCTGCCACTCACACCTGGGAATCTTATTGGCTCTGCCTTCAGCTGTATTCAGATTCAGACCATTCCCTGTTGATCTCACCTCACTGACCCACATCACCTCTCACCTGAATTAGGCTGATGGCACCCCGCCCCTGCCCCCAACACCCAGCTTCTGCTTTGCTGTCAACAATCTCGATCCACAGTGGTCCTATTTGCAATATGCCCCCTGATGCGCCTTCTCTAGTTACAACCCTCTAATCATGACTTTCAATATCAGTGTGAAAGCCAAAGTCCTTAAAATGTCCCTTTGGGCTACATTCTCTGGCTCCCTGTCCCCTCCCTGACCCCCGCTATCCCAGCCACACTGGACTCCTGCCTGCTCCACTTCTCTGGGCATTTGTACTTTCTGTTTGTACTTTTCTATTTCAAATGTTCTGTCCTCAGAATCCATGTGTTCTCCCTTCCTGCACGTACCTCCTTAAAAATCACCATTTAGCGAGGCCTTCCTCTACCCCCCCTTTCTAAAATGACAGCACCCCCCTCACCTTACCTGTTTCCTCCTTCCCTTCTTTCTTCTTTTTGCTAAAGTACATATCACCTCCTAATAGATAAAATAGTCATTTTCCTAGTTTATTGTCTCTCCACTCTAAGCTCCACGGGATCAGGATTCCTAAAAATCTATTGCTGCATCCCCAGAGCCTGGAACAGGGTCTAGCTCAACGTAGTTAGTGAACTCATGGCATTAATCAGTGAATGTGTATGCTACCTAGGACACCTGATGATGTAGCCGAAGCAACCCAATGTCAATGCTAAATATCTTTGAATGTCTATGTTTTATCTTAGTTATGTATTTTATGATATGTGTCCATCATGGCGGCAATTTTTAAAATACTTAGCATTAGATGAAATTGAAACTTCAGGAAGATGCCCCTTGGTTATTCTTGGTCTTGAGTACCTGCTCTCCACTTGGTCTTAGTAACCATGTCCCACCTCCATTGGCTTTGAAAGGTACAGTGTAAGTTATCATTGGTCTTAAGGATAATGTCCCTGAAGCTTAAATTATCAAGGAAATAGAGTTCTCATGTGCGCAGTGTTCTTTGTAAAGCAGCATAAAATAGCTACATTTTAACCCCAAAGATCCTTAGTTAACTTAAAATTTTAGTTTTTCATTTCATTCTTATCTCCTATTCCTCAGCTATGGAAGCCTTTGCTGCCTGGAAAAATGATAGCTCCAGAGAAAAGACTTCTCCAATGCTTCGTTTATAAAAGGGGCATAGATCACTAACCATCCTTCTACAAAGGGAGCCTGAAAGTTGTTATACTTTCAAAAAATATGGAATAAGTTCAGCTTAAAAAGTGCAGAATGTTTTAAAATTATTTTGATGTAATGCATATGTAAAAAAAAAAAGATTGAAAAAAATCTAGGTTTCCATCTTCCCCTTGCCCTTAGTGATCTTGGTCAAATTATTTAATCCCCGATGGTTTAAGTTCCCTGTCCTGTAAAACAGGGATGATTCTGGAAGCTGTTGGGCTGTTTATGCCCCAAGTAGTCCTGGAACACAGCAGCTCATATTATTTGATGATGATAATAATATTATTGTTACATTATATTATATAATATTGTTATTATCATCATCATCATCATCAAATAAACCCTCACCCCTCCCTCTGCATGTCTATATCTATATTAGGTATCGATTTTCTTTTAATTCCTGTAAGTAATGAAATTTAAACTATACCTTCTAAGACTTTTCATTTCTTCTTCTTCTGAAAGTTTCTGTTGAGCTGCTAACTAAAATCTCCTCGGTTTGGTGTGAATAATCCTATGATTTACGAAAAAGTTCAGTGGTGATTGGCTTCCTTTTACATCGCAGGCCCAAGAACAACTTATGGTGCAGCATTAAGACATAAAACTTACAGAAGTGAACTCTCAAATCGAGCTCCCAGCCCAGCCAAAGTAGAATAGCTACACATTTATAAGGGTGAGGAAAGCACCTATTTAAAACGAAGGAAAAAATATGTGGTTTCAGCCTGTTCATTTTGTAACATAAATGGAACAGTGTCTAATGAAGAAATATCTTGCCAAGAATAACTTGGTCCGGTTACCGTGGTATATTTCGGTCGCAGTATATGATCGAGGTCTAGAAGTACGGTGCCTGCTTCTGATTTACTGCAGCACGTGCCTTACGCACAGGACTCTGGGTCAGCGAGAAGACATGTAACAGTCGGGATCCCCATGCGGGGTCTTCTGTGTTAGCGTTGGTGTGAGGCCTGCCGAGGGCCTACCCGAGCCGGCACTCGCTTTCTGTGGAGTGGCTCGTGTTCGTAAAAGTTGAAAAAGAGAGGTTATTTAAAAGTCATGCTAACCGTTTTGAGTCTCATGTTCATAAAAGTTACAAAAGAAACTTGTTTCGAAGTCATGCTAACCATCTTGAATCTTGTGAGTTTCTGGTCCTGGCAGCTGAAGCATGTTCAGGGCCTTTGGAGACCGGGCTGTCGGCCGAATTGTGGGTGACACATGAAAGACGCTTGGGGGGACAGGCAGAGTGGGACTCAACATTTGGTACGTTAGTTAAATCCATTCTTGAAAGAGTATAAACATGTATGAAATGCACTTCGATAATCTCTAAAAGAAAAGTAAGTTTTATCTTTACCAGGTTGTTAAAATTTTAGACTCCGTCGATTCTGTAATTTTGATCGAAAGGTGATTTTTTAAAGAATCCCTGATATATTTTCAGTTTCCATGATAGCTCAGCTGTAGCTGGGCCTCTCAACTCACTGACATTCCAGAAACATACCAGTAATATTTGTGGGATTGTCGGTCTCACCACATCTCTCATAAACTGAATCCTGTTACAGTTGTGATAAACTCGCTTATTGATTCTACAAATGTTCTGCGTTAACCGCCGCACAGGCCGGAACGCCCCTGTGGGGAAGGGTCCGGATCCTGCCGTTTACCTCGTAGCGCCCAGCGCGCGGCGACATGCGTCGGAGGGTCTCCGCACATCCATGTCGAGTTGGTGCGTGGGACTCTCTTATTTCACTTCGGTTCCCCACATCTCTGCCAACACTGACATTTTCCTCCACTTGGCAGCGCTGCCTCTGACACTCATCTTGAGCTGTCGACGACGGTGGATTTCTTCCCAGACGGTGTCCCAAAGTGTCCCGAGGAGATGGTTCACACTGCGGTGCTTCTGGGGACAGCGGGGTGGAGTAGCGCGGGGGGTCGCGGGCGAAGGGCTGCTCGGGTCTCCCCGGCCTCCTCTCCCTCACTGCGCCTTCCCCTCTCAGCTCTTCCTCGTCTCTGTAAACTTCGCCCCTGACACTTGGGCTCAGGCCCTGCGGCCCCGATCACGTTCCTGAATCAGCAGGCGTCTCTCTCCGTTTAGTTCATGCGTCGATTCAGTCATCCGTGGATTTGGCCAGGGGTTCTGCGGTGCCTGTGTCTGTGGACATGCGTTTTCTGTCCCTTGGGATGTCCTCTGGCGGAATCCCACACATCCTTCAAGACTCTGTTCCTCGGTTACTTTTAAAACTTTCATAGGAAGATTGTGACTGTGAGAGATGAGCTTCTCTTCAGCAGCGGAATGCAACAGGGTGGGGGACCACGGGCCTAACTCGGGGTGCCCAGCACGGCCCATTAACGATGGACGGTCCTTGTCCTTTGTCAGTCTTCCTCTCTCCAGCGGAAGCGTGTGCCTTGGGCAATGATTTCTTAGATGTTCTGAGACTCTTTAGGTTTTGGTTGTCCTTGGGCCTTATGAGAGGGGACGTGCCATTCTGATGAAACTGCCACTTGTGGTTTTATAAGTCACTGTTCTTCAAACTCTTTCTTCGACCGTTACTCAAGAAGACATAATTTTACTTTATAGCTCAATATACAGGCAAACAAGCGAACACGCACAAGCAATAATTTAGTGTCATGAAATAATTTTTACTCTTACTTGGATGCCCTTCTCTATTTTTATTCTATTCCGTCCTGTCCTATCCTATCCTATCATTTCAAAACACTGGTATTAAGTCATTAAGTGAATTTCATGACCCACAAATAGGTCATGACCCATAGTTCGACACACACTTCTATAAGCGATGCTGAAGATGTTAGAAGTTTTTATAAAACAGGTATGAGTACTGAATCCCTGGTTGGGATAAACTGGCTTTGCTAAGGTGATGACCTGTGCAGAAAGCTGGGCTATTGTCTCTGTGGAATTTATTACATTCCCCCTTTGAATACCGGCCACGCTTGTCGCCGGAGATCCCATTCCTGGGCATTCCTTGCTGCACATTGTTTTAGCCATTCATCTGTTAACATGCCTTTGGAAGGGGTCCTGCTGAACCGACATAGAGCCAGTGAGGCCCCACAATGGATGCTTAGCTTTCCGAGCCCTCGGCGGCAGCTTGCTTTATTGATAAGGATTGCTCTTCCTAAGCACCGTTCCTATGGAGAGCAGATGTTCCTTTCGCCTGTCTCTTTATACGGATTGGGCTCAAGCCTTCTTAATAGTTAGAAAAGAGATCCTTCAGTCTTGGTAGCAGTTCATGAATTCTGAGGGCGAGTTCACTGATGCGAGATGCGTAAAGCGGGCTTGGGTAAAACCGACCGAGTTAGTAAGTTTGGATCCCTGACTTGAGTGCTTTGTTTTAGATTTTTAGGCATATTCTGTATTTTGGCATTTTTAATGAGATGAAAGGTAAGACCATAAGGCAGCATTTCTCAGCCTTGACCCTGTTGACATATGGGGCCAAATAATTATTTGTTGTAGGGATTGTCTCATGGCATCTTGAACTCTACCCACCAGATGCCAGTAGCATGGCCCCAGTTGTGACAACTGAAAGTGTCGACAGATAATGTCAAGTGTCCCCTGGGGGCCAGAATTGCCGTGGCTGAGAACAAGTGCGTTAAGGTAATGCCAGTTGTTCAGAGAATGGTTAGGTTATTTTCTTACGTTTTTCTGACGACATGAGTCTCTAATAATACCAAGTACACGGCTGTCGTTGTTTTTGTTGATATATGACAGATGTCCGACATGTTAGGTAGTTTTATATGCTGTAATAATTTGGGTAATTGATCGAAATCGGACAGGTGCTAAAACAGTGGAACTTGGAAAATTCCAAACTTATGTATATAAACATATAAAACAATCAATGTAATAGTTAACAGTTTATGAAAAAGCTGAAACAGCAACTATTATAATAAGCTCTAATACCATAGCATATAAAGTTAAGTTTATAAATAAAAATAATAGAGCTGTAAATTTGTGTTGTATATCATGGTTTTTTAGGTAGTTTCATTATATTTTCACACTCGGTTCTCAATCTATAAGGTAGGGAGGGCAGATATTTTTATCTTCAAGTTGCAAATGAGAAAAGCGAGATTCAGAAAGTACAAGTAATTGGCACAAAGACTCACGTGCCATTTCAGAGACAGAAGCAGGTCTTAAACCCAAATTCTCTGACACAAACCAGAGCAGGATTCTGAGGTTTGTCTCTTTCATGACTGAAGCTCCCCGCTACCTCCCAATTCCAAACAAAGGGAGCCTCGTAGATATTACGGTGAATGATGGTTTGTCCTGCTGTCTCTTTCTTAGCTCTTATCACTCTCTGACATGTTCGCCATGGACGATGATGAGGCTCCTCTTTCAGTATGAAACTCTGGAATTAGGGTAGACGCCTTGGCGGTATCTCCCCGTGGCGGAGTCAGAGCTACCCCTAGCCGGCCGCCGTGCGCAGGCATAAATCTGCCTGCGTTCTGCTCTCCATCACCAGTCCGCCCTCAGCTCGCCTCTCAGCGCCATCCGGCCCTCCAGGGGCTGCCCCCTTGTTCCCCACCTTCGCTGCTTCATCTGGGCAGCTGGCTCAGGGATGGAGACGGAGCAGAGCTGGAGGATTTCGGTAGGCTTTGCTGTACACTCCACACTCCCCGGATGTGGAGGCTTTGGGACCCTGACACATCCGTTCAAGGCAAGCTGAAGGCCCATGAAGAAAAGGTAAACCTTGAATGTCCTCCTGAAAGATGTTTTGCCCTGGGATTCATTAGGTCACGGTGGCTGCTGGGATTGTGGTGACGTATTTGTGAAATTCCTCCACATTGCCGGATGTTTCTGGGGTAGTTCATTGATAAAACTAAGAAAACCCTTCCATTTTCGTTTAAGAGTTTATTTAGAAAGCTACATAGCACATTCATATGAATGGGGATTGGAAGAGAATTTAGAAATGAAAGAGAAGAATTTTTTTTAGGTTCACGAGATTGTCATCAGTTTAAGTATTCTACTATTTTATAATCATTCAATAAAAAATAATTATAAAAAGTGTATGCACAACATATAATTTTCGCTCAGTACACACAGTCTTAGTGCCATATAATTTGTTCCAGAGCGACCTAAATTATTTCCCAGTCAGCCGTGGGCCTCATTGCAGTTTAGGATACCTGATGTGTATTATTATTGCAGGTCGGTATACCTAATGTGTGTGTGTATATAAATTTCTATTTAAAGACACTGAAGGCTTTCAACTATTTCTTTTTTTTTTTTTTAAAGCTCACAGGAAATCTATCATTTTGATATTTTCAGCTCCCTGTCAACAAAAAAAGTTTTAACTGAAATACTGTCAAAATCCCTTAGTAAAGGAGCCGGGGGTCAGGGGTGCTGAAAATTTGACCTAGTCATTGTCTTGCCTGCAGACAAAAGTCACAGGTGAAGCATGACAGATATGTGTTCGATTAGCCCAACTCCTCGGGGATGTCACCGTTCCATGGTTTTCATCAGAGGTCACCCTTCCTGTCAGTAGACTCCTTCCGAGTATGGGGCACGTACTTCTGGCCACAGTTTGTGGCTGTCTCCCTCCTGCAGCACTGACGAGGGTGGTGAGCGGCTGGTCCGCGTCGCCCGTATGTAACCCTGCACGGTGCCGTCCTTTGCTTTTCTCTGGACCTCACTGAGTTAATCAGCGGGACACTTCTCTGGGGTTACGCATTGACCTTCTGGGCAGACCCCAGTGGGAGTGCTTCCTGCTTAGTCTGTGCCTCAGTCAGTCGTGAAGTTGCTCTCATTCAGCCCAACAGGCGTTTATTAAATGCTTATGTGAGGGACAGCGCCTCGTAAAGGACGGGATTCAGGATTGTGTTTTTCGAGCTATAACGTGAAGTAAAATACTAAGCTATTTAATTTCGAAAGCAGTAAAATGAGTTGGGGTTGTAATCTGCTGGGGTGTAAGCTTCCAACCTGGAGCCATTCTGTGGCTCTGGATCTGACCTTGGCGTGTCCTTGGGCAGCTGACGTGGGGGCCTCTCGGGAGCAGCCCTGTGGCACTGGTGCAGGCCAGCTTGACATCAGCTCACTGGGCCCCTGACCCTCAGGTCAGAAGGGCCTGACGGAGGGGCGGCTGCCGAGTGGGCATCATTACTGGACCTCGGTCTTGCCGAGAGTCACCGGCGCAGAAGCTCACTCTGATCAGCTCGCTGAGAGGCGGTGGTCCACATCTAGTTCCCTCAGTTAAAAAAAAAAGACTGACAGCTCAGGGTGAGAACTTTTAAAAGGCGGGGTTCTTGTGGTCCAGCTCTGGTGTCAGAGATGTTATGGGGGCTGCTTTTTAGTGGCAGCTCAGCCAGTCTTTTAGAGCAGCGGCCCCCAACCTTTGTGACACCAGGGACTGGTGCTCCTATTAGAATCTGACACCTGAGGATCTGAGGCAGAGCTGAGGCGGTGATGCTGGCGCTGGGGAGCAGCTGCAGACACAGATGAAGCATCTTCACTCGCTGGCCTGCCGCTCACCTGCTGTGCGGCCCAGTTCCTAGCAGGCCAGCGACTGGTACTGGTCTGGAACCTGGGGTTTGGGGTTGGCAAGGTTAACAAGAGTTGCCCACTAAGTTAAGTGGTCAGTAACATAGCAGGCCCCATTTCAGGCCTCGTTAATTAGTTGCTGTCCTCAGTCTTAATAGACTCAAATGAGCTATTAGATTTCCCGATGATGCCTAAATGGAAAATCTTGTTGACATTTTTTTTTGTTTAATTGAACATGTTTTGTGTGTGGATAGTCTCAGGAAGACTTATCTTTGGCCTTATTGGAGAAGCTTAGGTCCTGCCCAGTGCTTCCTTTACTTTGGAAGTCACCGTTGAACCCTCCAAAGAAGCTATGCAAACGGCTAACAGGCCATGCAAAGATGTTCACTGCCACTCATTATTAGGGAAATGCCAATCAAAACCGGGGTGAGCTATCATCTCACACCTGTAGAAAATAACAGGTGTCGGTGAGGCTGTGGAGAAACCGGAACGCCGTGTACCGTTGACGGGGATGTAACGTGGCGTGGCTGCCTTGGGAAAGGGCGTGGGGCGCCTCAAAAAATTCGAAATAGAACTACTGTATGATTCTGCAAGTCCGTGTCTGAGTACCTACCAAAAGAAGTGAAAGCGGGGTCTCGAAGAGATCTTTGTATACCCGTGTTCATAGCAGCATTATGCACAATAGCCAAGAGGCGGAAAGCAGTCTAAGTACCCATTGACAGATGGATGGGTCCACAAAATGTGGTACAGACACACAATGGCGTATCATTCAGCCCGAAAAAGAAAGGCAATTCTGATGCGTGCTGCAGCAGGCATGAATGTTATGCCAAGTGGAATAAGCGGGTCATCAAAGGACAATTGCCATAAGATTTTACCTTCTTGAGGTACCTAGAGTCAGTTTCAGAGGGACAGAAAATAGAATGGTGATTGCCAGGGGCTGTGGCTGTAGGGGAAGGTGGTGGGGAGCTGTTCTTCAATGGGTCTGTAGAGCTTTAGTCCGGCAAGCTACAAAGAGTTCTGCAGACTGATTGCCTTACAATGGGAATGCGCTTAGCACTACTAACTGTACACTTAAAAAATGGTTAGGATGGTAAATTTTATGTGTCTTACCACAGTTACAAATATTTTTTTTCCATTTTACTGAAAAATAATTGACACACATCACCGTAAGTTTAAAGGGTACAGCACGGTTCGATTTACATATATTATGAAATAATTATCACTAGGTTTAGCCGACATCCACCTTCTCATGCAGATACAATAAAAACGAAAGAAAAAGAAAAAAGGAAAAAAAATTTATCTTTCGATGAGAACTCTTAGAATTTACTTTCTTACCAACTTTCCTACATATCACATGGAAGTGTTAGCTATAGTCATTTACATCGTTCATTACATCTTAGTACCTATTTACCTTATAACTGGAAGTGTGTACCTTTGGGCCACCTCCGCCCCCCACCCCCAAGCAAATTCCAAAGTCCCTACCCCACCCTCCACCTCTGGTAACAAGTCTGATCTCTTTTTTCTATGAGTTTGGTTTTCTGTTTTAGAGTCCACGTGTAAGTGAGAGCATAAGTATTTGTCTATCTCTGGCTTATTTCACTTAGCATAATGCCTTCGAGGTCTGTTTGTGTTGTTGCAAATAGTAGGATTTCCTTTTTTTTTTTTAAATGGCTGTATACTGTACACTCACATACATTTATACGTATATACGCATGCATACACACACACATTCATACATACACGTGTGCGTGTGTACCGTAACTTCTTCATCCATTATCCATTCACCCATCGACGGACACAGGTTCTTTCCATGTCTTGGCTCTCGTAAATAAAGCTGCCGTGAACATGGGAGTTGTAGATGCCTTTCCAGTTGGCAATTTCATTTCCTTTGGCTATATTCCCAGAAGTGGAATTGCTGGATCTTATGGACTTTCTATTGTTAATTCTGTGAGGAGCCTCCATGCTGTTTTCCGTAGTGGCCGTACCAATTTGCAGTCCCACCAGCAGTGCACAAGTGTTCCCTTCTTACCGTGTCCCTGCCAGCCCAAGCACGAGGTGATGTCTCATTCGCATTCCCCTGATGCTGAGTGATGTGGGACATCTTTCTATGTACCCGTTGGCTTTTTGTATGTCTTCTTTGGAGAAATGTCTATTTGGGTCCTTTGTTCATTTTAAATTAGATGATTTGTTTTATTATTATTATTATTATTATTATATTATTGTTTTTGCTGTAACGCAATAGTTACACAACTCAGTATGAATTCCTCTTATATTTTGGATATTAACCCCGTATTTGACATATGGTTTACAGATATTTTTCTCCTTCCATAGGTTGTCTTTTAACTTTGTTGATTTCTTTTGCTGTGTGGAAGTTGTTTTTAGTTTGAAGTAGTCCCACTTGTTGATTTTTCATTTCGTGGCTTGTGCTTTAGGTGCCATATCCAAAACATCCTTACCAAGACCCATGTCAAGGAGCTTTATTCCTATATTTTCATCTAGTAGTTTCATGATTTCAGGTCATAACATTTAAATCTTTAATCCACTTTTAGTTAATTTTTGTGAGTGGTATGAGATATGGGTCCATTTTATTTCTTTTATAAGTGAATATCCAGTTGTCAATTATTAGTTGACCTTATATGCTTGGGTTTATTTCTGGACTCGATTCAGTTCCATTGGTCCGCCTGTTTTTATGCCATAATCTTTTGAACTGTTTTGATGACCATAGCTTTATTCTATAGCTTGAAACCAGGAAGTATGATGCCTCTCTTTTTGCTCTTTCTCAGAATTTCTTTGGCTATTAGGTGTCTTGTGGTTCCACATAAATTTTAGGAGTATTTTCCTATTTTTATAAAAAGTGTCATTGGAATCTTGATAGGGATTGCATTGAATCTATAAATAGCTTTTGGTAGTAATGGCATTTTAACAATATTCTTTCAATCCATAAACATTGGATACTGTTCCATTTTTTGGTGTCTTCATTGATTTTTTTCATCAATGCTTGTAGTTTTCAGAATAGAGATCTTATACTTAGCTAATTTATTACTGTGTGTGCTATTGTTTTTGATGCTATTGTGAATGGAATGTGTTTTTTTCAGAGAATTTGTTAGTGTATAGAAATGCTACTGATTTTTGCGTGTTATTTCTGTATCCTGCAACTTGACTGAATTTGTTGATTAAATCTAACAGGTTTTTTTTTGTTGTTGTGGTTGAGTCTTTAGGATTTTCTCTATATAAAATCACGTCATCTATAAATAGAGACAGCTTTACTTCTTCCTTTAAAATTCTGTTACATTTTCTCTCTCTTTCCTGCCTGATTGCTCTGGCTAGGACTTCCAGTACTATGTCGAGAGTGGCACCCCTTTTTGTTCCCGATCTTAGAGGAAAGGCTTTCAGTCTTTCACTGTTGAGTATGATATCAGCTGTGGGCTTGTCATATAAGGCCTTTACTATGTTGAGATATGTTCCTTCTGTGTCTAATTTGTTAAGAGTTTTTTTATCATGCATGGATGCTGAATGTTGTCAAATGCTTTTTTTGTAGCTATTGAGATGATCATACGATTCTTTTCTTTCATTCTATTAATACGATGTATTCCATTGATTGATTTGTATATGTTGAGTCATCCTTGCATCCCCGGGGCAAATTCTACTTGGTCAGGGTACGTGATCCTTTTAATGTGCTGATGAATTTGGCTTGCTAGCATTTTATTGCGGATTTTTACATCTGTAGTCATCAGGGAAATTGGCCTGTAGTTTCTTTTCTAGTAATTGTCTCTTTCTGGTTATGATATCAGGATAATGCTGGCCTTGTCAAATGAGTTTGGGAGTATTCCTTTTACTTTTTTTGGGGAGAATCTGAGAAGGATTGGTATCCATTCTTTTTTAAATGTTTGGTAAAAGTCACTAGTGCAGCCATCTGGTTCCGGGCTTTTTTTTTTTTGGTGGAAATTTTGATGACTGATTCGATCTCCTTACTAGGAATTAATCTATTTAGCTTTTCTATTTCTTTCTGATTCAGTCTTAGTAAGTTATGTTTCTAAGAATTTTTCAATTTCGTCTAGGTTTGTTGGCATGTATAGAGTTGTTCATAATTATTATTTTTTTTTTAAGAGGAAAAAGGTCACTATTGAACCCTCACTGCTTTGGTCTTCATGGGTCTGCAAAGAAAATAAAGGCTTTGTGTCTGGCAGGGAGCACAGCCCGATGGTGGCACCCCCCAGCCTGTCCCCTTCCCCTTGACGGTGGCCTCCTGCCCCTAACTCTCTGTACTGTGAGGCCCAAACATGTGCCGGAGGAAAACTTTTACTCTCATTTATAGGGTTAACTTCTGTAACATGAGTTATTTTAGCCAAGGACTATTTCACTGTTTTTCAGCCTTTCGGTTTTTTTTTAACTGCTTAGTCACACAAAGAACAATGCCCTGCTCTTGTCACGTCAGGACGATGCTCCTGCCCTGTTGGCGGCGTGGTGAGTCTGAGAGTTGTTTTCCTAGCGGTGGTGACAGAGGAGCCATGACTCATGCCTGTGTGTTCACCTGCTCGCCCCCGAAACAAAGGCATGCGTTGGACTCCAGACCGTGTGTTGAGTTAATGGCCTTCACGAGATTGGCTGGGCAGCTCTGGCTTTTTTTTTTTTTCTTCCAAACAACCCCGATGAGTTCACAGACATTTCATTTACTATTTTGGCAGCAATTCTGAATACCCGTCGTTTCTTCAGATCATTTACATTAAACTTTGGTTTTTATTTTTTGGGGGGGGGGGAACTTGATAGAAAATGCTCAAGAGTTTCTCACATTTCTGTGTTTCAGGGCCATTTCATGGACTCATTTTCCACACTCGTTAACCATGCTGCCTTTGCTCCCAGGACCACATAAAGCCGGCTGAGCATTAATCTCCACCAGCACAAACTAGACTGCAGGTAAATCCAACTTACGTGAGTGGTAGTTCTCTGTCATGTTGCATGACTGTGATTAAGGTAATAAATAGCGGTTTCATTTTTGGTCCAGTTATTTTTGTTTTAAAATGTGTTTGGTAACGGCCACCGAAGAAAAGTCAATCCATTTGCCTTCTGTTTTATGGCTATCCATCCTTAGGTATAAAAGAATTAAAATTAAAATCCTATTAAATATGTTTAGAAACATTACTCCAACTTTACAAAAACTGAGGGGAAGGTTTGGATCAAATTCACTTTGACACTGAGCAAATTGGCATTTTAACGGGAATGAAAAGAATCTAACAGGTTTTTTTGGATACTTGCAAGTCAGCTTTAAACTTTTTTCTCTCATCATGTTCTAAAGTGAGGACTCTTAAAGTCTTTATAAAAGCTCTGTAAACGAGTTTCATTATATCATTTTTCTGCCCCAAGTGAGAACTTTTATTTCCCTTCCCCTTCTTCAGTCTCAGCCTAGGGTTTGGGGACTTCTGAATCCTTTTGTGACATTCCTACTCTGTGTGACATACTAAAGCTCCACCAGTGTGGTACCTGGAGTCATGTCGTTATAAACGTGGCAGTTTTTTTGAGTAGTGATCTCTCATATTGTGCGGTGTTTGCTCTTCAGAAGTTTATGTGTAATGAATCTCTCTCTGGTCATTGAAAAATCAGTGTAGGAGAGAGTAAATATATTTTCTATTTTTTTTCCTTCGAGAATCATTCATTCAAAAATCTCTCAACACCAAGGCTAAAAAAGGTCTCTGCCTAGGCTGATTTTTATGCCAGTTCAATTTCTGAATTAACTTCATACGATAAATTTTGTGATTAAAGTAACCAGTATATGAGCATGCAGTATTTTTTTTACCTGGCTAATGACTTGCTTACACAATGAGGAGAACCAATTCAGTAACTCTCGTTCCTGCCTCTCTGACTTACGTCAGGCACAGAGAGAAGTTGCTCAGTCCCCTCTAATATGAAGATCTTTTTTTTTTTTTTTTTGTAAAATAGAAAATTCTGTCGTAATGAAATGCGATGCAGGAGGTCATGGCTCTTACCGATGCTGCTGTCTGTCCTTCATGTAGGTTAAAATGGGGAACTCCGAGAGTCAGTACACATTTCAAGGATCTAAAAATCACAGCAATACCATTCCTGGTGCTAAGCAAAAGCCTTGCTCCCTGAAAATACGCAGCATTCACGCAAAAGACGACAAGTCGTTGCATGGATGGGGTCACGGAAGCGGCGGAGCAGGGTACAAATCCAGGTCCCTGGCCCGAAGCTGCCTTTCTCACTTTAAAAGCAACCAGCCTTACGCCTCGAGACTCGGCGGACCCGCCTGCAAAGTCTCCAAAGGCAACGCCTACTCCAAGCACAGGACAAATGGCTCAGGGAGCGATTTCCAGGGCAACCACGCTGCTTTCTTCCCGGAGAACGGTTTCCACTACGTCGCCCAGGACCGGGCGCAGAACCACGTGGCCTCGAAGGACTGCAACGGGCACCTCAACTGCTACGGGAGCAACGAGAGCGCGGCGTCCACGCCGCCGGGCGAGGACCGAAGGAGCCCCAGGGTGCTCATCAAGACGCTGGGGAAGCTGGACGGCTGCCTCCGCGTGGAGTTCCACAGCGGCGGCGCCCCGGGCCCCGGCCCCGAGCCCCCCGAGCCCCCCGAGGCGGCCGGCGGCCCGGTGCGGCTGCTGCGCTACTCGCCCGCGCCGCGCCCCGGGGCCGGCTCGCCGCGCGGCCCGCGCCCCGGCCCCGCCGACGCGCGGCCGCGCTCCAGCAAGGGCAGCTCCCTGAGCTCCGAGTCATCCTGGTACGACTGCCCGTGGGGCCACGCCGGCGAGGGCAGCGAGGCCGAGGGCCCCTTCGCCACGCCCGGCGCGCCGGACCCCGGCTTCCCTCCCGGCGACGCCCCGAAGCCGTTCAACCAAAGCTCTTCCCTGTCCTCCCTGCGCGGACTCGACCCCGATGCGCCCCTGGGGGGCCTGGCCGCCTCCGGGGCACGGCTGTCCGATGAGGACATCGGCGCCCCCGCCAGCCTCAGCCACCGCGTCTCCTTCGCCTCGGACATGGACGTGCCGTCCAGGGTGGGGCACCGGGAGCCCGGCCCGTACGCGTCCTTCACCCTCCCCTGCAGGAGGTCCAAGGCCTTCACGGAGGACGCTTCCAAGAAGGACACCCTGAAGGCCAGAATGCGTCGCCTCAGTGACTGGACGGGCAGCCTCTCCAGAAAGAAGAGGAAGCTCCAGGTAAGCGGGTTCCGAGCTGCCCCAGGGGTGCCCGAGGCGACAGTGAGCTAAGACTGGGCACGTCTTGGTTCACTCTTAACCCACAACTTCGGGTCTCTCTGCTGCTGTGCAGTGTCCACTCTTGTGGTCTTGTACGAATGCCACAGGCCTCACTCACCCCGAGACGTGTTCTCAGAAAGCACAGCTTGGGACAGACTTCCCCCAGAGAAGGGGGTTTTCTGAGAACCGAGCTGGAGCTCCTTCTCGAAGCCCACACTGAAAGGGTGGGGGGTGGAGAGAGTGTCATGTGGGGAGCAGCCTTCCTGAACTCGGTTTAACTTTGGGAAAATTACAATTTCTGCACTTCAGTTGGTACTTGAGTTGATGATCTATCAGTGCGTATAATCTCACCACCTCAGGGGAGTAGCTAAGTTTTGCAAACATCTCGGACTTGAGCACATTATAGCGAAAATATGCTAAGGCCTGATAAAATAAGAATCATGATGGTAAGACTACTTTTAATGGTGCATAAAGTTTAAATGGGGGAAACAGTGGTTTCACCACCAGGAAAGAAAGTAACAATGTGCCTTTTTAGGTAACTAGTAGCAATGGCTAGGTTTTCAGTTGGTGGTGGTGGTTTTTTTTGTTTTGTTTTTACTTCGAATTAATTATAGAAGAGAGAAAACTTTTCTTTAACTCAATATAACATATTGTTGAAGGGAATTTGGTAGGAAATTACTCTGTAATAGAATCGTATCTTAATTATCCTAGATGGACATTTAATTATAAGATTTGATAGAGCTTTCAGGGTAGATGATAATATCACTCTCTAGATCGTTTCAGATCTGTAACATTTACGGATAATAGATTCCTTCTCGTGCATACGATGTACCACCACCAGCCTCCCATATTGTCCTTTATTGCCTTTTCCTCTTCCTTGACGCAGAGCTAAAGAACAGGTGATCACCATCCCGTTAGGGAAGTCCTCATCTCTGAATAGAAGAATGTGCTTCTTTGTGATCGCTTCCTCAGGTCGAGCCACCGAAGAGTAGGGATTTCTTTGACTTTTCCGTCACAGCTACTCCACGCGGGCAACTGTCACATCTTTTTGAGTCAAGTGCTACATAGCGCCAGCTTACGTTCAGCTGTCCTCGGCTGTGCCCCCGGATTGATGCTGGCGTTGAGCCAGTTCCTGCTCATCTCTTGTCTGCGTGGAGTGTGTGTGTATCTCATCAGTGTTTGTAGCCCGGCTTACACACAGCTCTGCTGAGTCTCATTCAGTGTCAGTTCCGTTTAAGGGCGGACCAGTCGCCACTGTGCTTTGACCCCGTCCTGTCCCGTGCAGGCCTCCCTGCCTGGCCCATGCACGAGAAGTGCGCCTCCTTCAATTCTGTGTCATTCGAAGACGTAACTCCGAATGATTTGTAAGCCTGTGGCGTTAAGAACAGACTGGTTAGAAGCAAAGGATCTGACTCCGAAAGCTAGAAAGGACTCCCCCTCATTTTAAAAACGAAGATGCTCAGGTTCAAGGAGTTTGAGGGCTCTTCCTGAAGACACGTGGGTAGTTAGTGGAGAAGCCGGGCCAAAGCCGTTTCTGCTGAACTGCAAACGTGTGTGATTTTTCCACTTAGCCACATGACCAAGGTATTGTTGATAGCCACTAGTAATTACATGGACTGTTATAAGATAATAAACCATTGTGGACTTTTAAAAGTGGCCTATGAAGGCAGGTTTTTAGTTTCTCTTGTGTTCCCATAATTGATAAACTATTAAAGTGAACGCAGTGAACTTTGGGGGCAAGTGGACCACTTCTGCTGGCCATACCTTTGTTTTTCTTTCACAACTTAAGGTGAGGATCAGGTTTAGACCCCAGAAGATGTAGTCAGTGCATGGGAGCCAAGTTTGTGACAATACACTATAAAAAAGCCCCCAACAAATGCATCTTCTCTTACCACACGCGGACTCTTGCACGTGCCAGCAGGGCGAAGGGGCAGAAAGTCTTACCGTGATGGACAGACATACTTGTTTTGACTTTTAAAACAGTGATGGAAAAAGAGCCGCCCTTACTTTATAGGGCTTTTCTACCACTCTGGTGAGTTGCAGCCTGAAAGCAGATTAGTCTGTGAAAAATGTACACAATTGAAAAGGAAAAATCATGCTAATCAGAGAGGAAGGGAGCAGGAGGGAGAGAGGGTGGGACCGTGTTGTGGAAAGAAGTATGTGTTTGAGGTCGATAAACTTTGGATTCATGTGGCCGTAGGAGACCTGTGAGCCCTTGCTCCCTCCCGTCCTGGGTAAACGTCCACGTCTGCCAGGCAGGACAGGCCAGTTATGCAGAGGAAGCAAAAAGCCCTCAAACCTTTGAGGTTGAGCACAAGCCAAGGTTATTTCTCACTCCTGCTGCATCCTCTGGTCTGCACTGTCCCTCCCTGGGACCCCGGGTCCACAGAGCCGCTGCCGTCTGGAACACTGCCATCCTCCATGGCCGAGGGAGAAGGAAAATCATGTGTTAGCTTTCAAAGCTTCCACTCCGAAGCGACACAGCTCACTTCTGTTCGCATTTATTGTCCAAAGTGCCAAAGCAAGTCACGTGGCCATGCCCAGCTTCAAGGGAGGGAGGGAGCAGGAAATGATTTGCCATATGCCCGAGGGGAGGACCAGGAATTTGTGGCGGCCAGCACGGATGCTAAGGCAGAGTTTACAGCAGAGGAGACTTAGGGCCGAGACCTTGACTTTCTGGCCCCCCTCTCTCTGCCCTTTGAGGGCTGTGTGGACACAGGTAATTTCTGCATAGGACCTAGGGGTCCTTACTCTGGCATCAAGGAAAATGGTGTGCGAAGAACGACAAGGTGTAAAATTGGTACTTTTTTCTAGAAAGCGAGGAATCGTGATCAGAGTTTTCCTTTAGCTCCCAAGGAGTCGAGTGACAGCTCTTGAGTCCCTCTCTACTCTTTGCTCACGTGCCCGGGTCATCAGTTACATTACCTGTTGTTTATGACGATCTGATTGGGGGAAGTAGAAGTCAGTCTGCTTAGTGTACATGACACCTTAGTTCCGCACCCCTAACACAGTGGTCAGGAAACCCAGCTGAGAGCTTATTTAGATTCATTCATTCTCATTGGGCTGGAAATTAGTCACTGGCTATTAGGATTCTAGCCAGGAAGCTTTAGAAATTTATTAGAGACAGGGAAAGTTCATTTCTGTGCATAAGAATCAGTTATAAATGCTAAAATGTAATGTTTTCCCATTTTTCAAGGAGAAAATTTTGTCTTACTTTCCTATGGTCGAACATAGAAAAGTTAGTACCGAAATTTTAAGTCTCTCTCTTGTGAGACACAAGGTCAGCGTTTATGGGCCGTGTTTAAGTTTGATGCCTTTCTGTGGCAGAGTTTCTCTTGTTTCGAAACACCCTGTTTTAGCTCCTGCCGGGGTTTCAGAGGCCGTCCCAGGTTTTGGGGGCTCTGGGTCAGAGTCACACTCATAGCTGCAATCATGTTAGTACTCGTTAAATGCAAAGTATTGCTTCACCTCCTAAGAGTTTTTGAATAACAACAAAGTGACAATTTAAAAAACCTTTAAAAATTATTTCGAAAGCTTCCTGTCTCAGTGACTCACCACAGCTGGCTTATTTGCTCTGTTCCTGCATACGGATTCGTGTATAAATAAGTATGACCGTGGGACACTGTGTAAACCCAAGCAGAAAACATTTTCATTAGTAATAGCTGTGTTTGGGGCTGGTTATTTTGCAAATACTCTTCAGTTGATGATTTTCCTACAGAAGATAGATAGCAAGTAATTGCTACTTCGCTACTTTCTGGGTGGAATTTCGGAAAATAAAACCCCTCCACACATCGGAATATTCAAAATCAGGCCATGAGTCAGTGGTCCTTGATTCAGTTTTCCCTCATTTTTATTTTAATAGTAAACTGAGTCAGCATCGCCCTGTAGAATTGCTTTAGTCTGAGCTCTAAGGTTGGAACGTCAGTATCTTTTGAGTCATACGTTAAGCTCACTTTCTGCTGAAGAATTTAGTTGCCGTTATTTGCCAATGAATGGCCCGTATGAAAATTATTTTTCTTGAATGACTAGACTTCCAATCTAGGCATAAGACAAAACCTTCATGTTTTTCAGGTCTGTGCCCGGCTGGTTCAGTGTTCAGTGTGTGTAGTCCTAAAAACCAGGGGTAGCAGTTATTGTATAAATATTAATTTTGTTTAGAGCTGCCTGTGTCTGATTTTGTGTCGGAGTAAATATTAAAGTGAAGAATAATGTCTCTAGTATCCCCAGCACCAATGATGCAATAGATGTTCAAATAAAAGGATGCAAATGAATGAATAATATACTCTTTTCATGAAAGAAATTCCCAAATTATGTAAAAAAAAAAAAACTAATTACGAAAAATGACATCCATTCCCCTTTGTGGATAAGGAACCTCGGATACGAGGTTTTCATGATCTGAAGTGGGAAAACAAGAGGCTAGAGATCTCCAAGTCTAGACGTGGGCGGGTGGTGAGAAGCCGGAGGCTGTGTTTACTGTGGGGAGAGGAAGAGACTTTTGCACATGGCAGCACTGGGTCCCCATGTCCCTGCCTTTTGACCCTGGAGTTCGTGATTTTCTAAATCAGCCTTAAAAGGATCCGGGAGGAAAACAGTGCAAAGACACGAATTCTTCCCCTTAGGACACCGATTCATAGTTAGCAGAGAAACATCGGTTTAGAAACCTCCACTGATGTGTTTTACACGCACTAGTTCATTTCTTGATGTTAAGCGTCGGTTAGATTTCTGAGAGTGGGTAGTATTTTTGTTTACCTCTTGAAGCACTGATTCCCCTGGCAGCAAATTGGTCAGGCAACACTATTTCTCCAATTCTTACTAGTTTAGAGATGCACTTCTGTTGAAAGAATATTGCTTTGGGGCTGCAGCACTAGCAGCCAGCGGTGTGAGCCGCATGCCGTGTTTGGGGAGGGGACGCTTTGGCTATGGAACCTCTGATGGGTGGTCCTCTGCGTTGCTCGCAGGAGCCGAGGTCCAAGGAGGGCAGTGACTACTTCGACAGCCGCTCGGATGGACTGAACGTGGACGGGCAGGGCCCCTTCCAGGCGTCGGCCGCGCTGTGGTCAGGGGGCTCGGCTCAGCTTCTGCCCCAGAGAAGCGAATCCGCGCACGCGATTGGCAGCGATTCGCTCCGACAGGACATTTACGAGAACTTCATGCGAGAGCTGGAAATCGGCAGGACCAACACGGAGAACGCAGAGACGTCGACGGAAACGGCCGAGTCCAGCAGCGAGTCGCTCAGCTCCCTGGAGCAACTGGACCTGCTCTTCGAAAAGGAGCAAGGGGTGGTCCGGAAAGCAGGGTGGCTCTTCTTCAAACCCCTGGTCACTCTGCAGAAGGAAAGGAAGCTGGAGCTGGTGGCTCGCAGGAAGTGGAAACAGTACTGGGTGACGCTGAAAGGTGAGTGCGGGGGGGCCCCGGGGTGTCGTTGCCCCGCTGTGCTCTTTCCCAGGGGTGCCAGTGAGTCCTGCGTTCATTTGCGGGGTGTCTGTGAGTCTCACGCTTATTTGCTTTAACGTGAAGGGAGGTGCTACAGAATCTTCTGCAAACGCTTCCTCAAACCCGTATAATATGGCTTACTAAATATTCACGTTATTTAATCTAATAAATCATGATTAGGTTTAATAGTAATTGCTTATTATTTTGTAGGTCTATCTGTACCCTTTTAAACTACTTTTCCCGCATCTGTGGCGGGACCTCAAATTAGCTAGTGCAGGCATTTGCAGCGTAGGTCCTGAATTTCACATTCCGCGCACGTGCGGAGTCCCGAAGGGGTGTTCTTTGCTGCTTGCACCACCAAGAATTTCATCCAAATTGTTTGACTTGTGTCACCCCCACTGTTATGAACTAAGAGAGGCTGTTTGTCATCACAGACGAATGCTTTGCTTTTAATGTAGAGGAAGTAGGGGTAAGAATTTGTTCTGGTAAGACGACGAAACCTGCTTACGAGCATTGCCGTTTGGAAATTAGATTCGCCTCGCTCGTCGCAGGTGTATAGGTTTGAAGGGATTTAAAGGTCCCAAGAAAAACGAGGCTCCTAGTCAATACAGTGTTGATTTATACAGGTGGAAACAGGAAGAGCGGCCTCTTAGCCTCTGGCATTTCTGCACAGCGTCCTGTGACTTTTTTCAGAGCAACTGAGTATGATGTTCAGAGTCAACCCTCATTATCGGGTGACACCCTTCCTCTCACGGGAGAAAGCAGAGGTGGGGGTCAGGCCTGCAGACGCCGCCTGTGAAGGCCTCGGGCCCTCCGCAGGGCTGCTTTCTAGTTTCTTTCCACCCTCTATTTAGAAATTGTGAGGCCCCCCCTCCCCATCCCAGCCTTGGGGTATCATTTCGTAATGACCCATGAGCCACCCTGGGTAAGGTGCACTCACGGAGGCATTTCCTCTTTAAGTGATGCCTTTCCCTGGCACCCTGAGGGTTTATGAAACCCAAGTCCCACACAGACGGCAGGCCTCGTCTCCGACTCTGGGCTCAGGCTGTGGCTGGGGGAGTCAGAGAGCTTTCCGAGTTCCCATATGGAATAGCAGAAGGGATTTCGAAAGTTGGAATAAGGGGTTGAATCTAGCGAGATAAAATTTCAAAGGGATACGTTCTGCTTTAAATGTTTAGAATCAGTTACCGGAGCACAGGATAGGGAGATGCGGCTGCAAAATTGGACAGGTGAAGACAGGGGGCGGGAGGGTTTGATTTGCAGGCTGTCCATCGAATGAGTTCCCACTTGGACGAGGCTAAAGTGACTGTGATTTGAAAGGGCAAATGTGATGTCTGGCTGCATCATCAGCAATGCCACGTGGTCTGCAGCTCCATCTGCCACGCCTTCCTCTGCCCGGCTCAGAGTCCGCCTCTCTCTCCGTGGGGGCGTGATGGTGCGGGAGACTTGTTAGTAAACAAAATGATTCTCCAGAAGGTTCTACCCGAAGTATCTCTAACTGGAGAAGAGCGGGAAACGGTGCCCTCAGGGGTGCGAGCATCTGGAATTGTTTGTGGGCCACAGTCTGAAGCTGCTTCCTATTTGCATGATATTTCAAACAGGTGCACTCTGCTCCATAATGTGTCATACACCTATGTGTATATATATATGTTTTTAATGTAAAATTTGTTTGTTCAACTTGTTGCTTTGGGAAGCTGTTCCCTGCCGATCCTAGAGTGGTGGTGGCCTGGTTGGGGTGTGTGTGTGTGTCTGTCCGTCCATCCATCCATGTGTGCATCATGTCCTGCTTTGAGAAGCAGGGTCAGGTGAAACCAAAGGAGTTTAGAGCCACATGGAGGATGGCACAAGAGTGTAGGAATGTTCAGCCTGGAGGAAATAAGAACCAAGATGAGAATAAACAGTAGTCGTGTAGAAGAGACATTGAATTTATTCCGGTTCACCAGAGGTTGGGATGGGACTAATGGAGGACAAGCTGATTCTGAATTAGCATAAAAAAACAACAGCAACTAGAGCAAGGGGAAGCCGAGTGACAGCCCCTCCTGAGGTCCCTCCTGCCAGCGGCGCATGAGCACAGCCAGGCCGTCGGAGGCCTCCTGGGGGCGATCCACGCAGGTTTCGCTCAAGGCCGGGAGGACGCATCTCAGGGTTCCTGTGTTCTGTCCTGGAAGCTGCACCAGGAGCCTCTGGCTGCTGACCGCAGGGGCAGGGGCGGTCCTGAGCCGTCTTGGATGGTTCCAGGATGGCAGCCTGCCTGGGCCCCGCTGTCTTGGCCCTTGCTGGTAGAACCCTTCGTGACCCGTGTGTGGGTGAGGGGCACTGTGTCAGTGCGAATGTCATCAAGCGCACATTCCTCTGTTGCCTTCGCAGCCCAGGAAAGGCGCGTGACGACGATGTTTTCCCCAGCGTGACCTTTTCCGTGTGACTTTCTACACCTCTTTCCTCTGGGAATTCAATACGTCGAGTTTAGCTTTCTTGGCTCAGTGTCCAAGTCGCACTGTTTGGGTTTAACAGTTTGGTTTAACTTAGTTGAAAACATACGTGTGCGTCTAGATACACACAGGTACACTGAAGCAGAATTTTAAAATTATCCTTGAAGTAACTCTGTAAATAAGTTGGGAAGAGTGTTCTGGAGAGAGCAGCTGTTAGCAAACTACCTGGGGGCCCACCTGCATCAAACGTATAGGTATGCTGAGGGCACAAGTGTTTTCTAAGGCTTGCGGGATGTAATACAGTTTTAACAAGGTTAATTCTGCTTTCCATCTGTCCTTCCCTGTGAGTGGATCGTCATGTGGTTCATGAGGGACTTCCTGGGCCGAACAGTGGGCAAGGTCATTAAAGATATCCCTCAAAATGCACAGCAGGTGTCCGGGAGCAGCAGAGAGGCTCATCAAGTAATTTTCGGATGCTGGTGATGGACCCTGAGATAGGCCTGGAATGGGGAATGGAGGGCTGAGTGTGGGTTGAGAGGTATCAGTGAAAGGTAGATTTAAGGGGAGACTAAGGCTAGTTGCTCTCCTTCTGCTAGTGATAGTTCTACTAAAAAATAACACATCTCCTATTTCCATATGCCTGCTGCCATTCCAGTCTCTTGTCTCCTCTCTGCTACCATGAGAAGAACTTCCACAGTGAACGCTCCAGGCCATCACTGGCTCTTGGCAGGGTCTGGGTGGGGCTGACGGTCACAACCCTGGGGGTGGAGGGTGCAGGAGACTTCACTGATGTGGCTGCAGCCCCTTCCCATTAGCCTCAGCTCCCAGCATTAGAGACGCAGCCTGTTTAACTCGATGTAACAGATTTACGGCCATGCTACCCTGAACAGGGCCGATCCCATCTGATCTCGGAAGCTAAGCAGGGTCGGGCCTGGTTAGTACTTGGATGGGAGACCACCCAGGAAGACCAGGTGCTGTAGGTGTAAACAATAAAAAAGTAAGGGACTATTAGCTGACAAGGTCCTTGCAATTCTCTGAGGTCATCCGAGGGTTGCCCCGCCTAAAATAATAAGTAAATAAAAAATAAATTCGATAGCAACAGAAGTCTGCACGTTATGTTAGATCCTGGCCTAGATCCTGTTTTGGTTGCACACGGCCGCGTGAGGGCTGCCTTCTGTCGTAGATGGGGTGTGACATTTGGCCGCATCCTGGCGTCAGCCCAAGGTCGTGTTCATTCCTCTGGCTGTAATGATCTGAACCGTGCCGCAGGGGCCACAGTGTTAGGGAAACTGGAAAGTCGACATTACCCTTCGGAAAGAATTTGGACTTGGGTGCAGCCGGTGTGCTCTGTCGCCTTTGCCCTGGTCGTTGGGTTCCCAGGCCGTGGCAGGTCACACATGCAGCAATGGCGTCATCCGGGTCTTTCCTGCTGGGAAACCCGGGAGTATCGTTTCCAGGGCGCCGGTGGCTGGAGGAAGAATCAGGCTCCGCCTTCCCGAAGCAGCTCCGGCCATAACCCTCCTGCTCCTTCCCCGCGTTCTAGGAGCTTCTTCTTAGTTTGGGTGGGTTTTGTTTGCGGGACGAGAGGTTGCTCAGCGCTGCTTGAAATCGTAAAGCCCCGTGGAGGGAGAAAGTGCCGCCCGCGATCGGCGACACCTTTCTGTCCTGCCTTTTATGCTGCGCTGGGTTCCATGACGTAAACAGAAGGTTTGTTTTCAAAGGAAGAAATGAAACTGCCCAGAGTGAAATAGCTTTAGAATTATAATGATTACAGGGCATTCCTATCTAATTATCGAAGCAGACCTTTAATATCTTCCACCCATAATACTTTATTAGCTTATTAGGGGAAAGCTATATACTTGTAAGCATATGGCAGCGTTTTCAGAGTAATATTTTAACATCCAGGGATATTCAGTTTCGTTTTTCTCTCAATCTAAATTAGTGCAGTGCTGGTAATATTTCCTATTATGGTGAGAGAAAAGGACCAAGTTGTTTTCTGTGGCATTTGGAGACCGAACTGCACTTTCTCACGAATGGTTGCCCAGGCCTGCTCAGCTTCACGTCACCACGTGTCGTAGGTGTAGAAGCTCCCTTCGTTAGTAAAGGTGGGATTCCCGTCTGCCTCCCGCATTTCGCTCTCTGAGCTAGCGTGGTGTCCTGGTTAAGAATGAGGGCTCTGGGGCCAGAGGGCCTGCGGCCAGCTGCAGGACCTGCGCAGATGGTGTGGCCTCAGGTTTCACATCTGTGATATGGGTTGATAAGCACATCTGCCTTCTGGGACTGCTGTGGGGCTGAGTGAGGGGATCCCGGCGGGGAGGAAGCAGCAATACCTAACAATAAATACTTGCTATTATTACCGATAGTGCATTTACCAAAACACCTCCTTTTCACCAGAGTTGATGCTGATTCGCCAAGCACATTGTATCAAATAGTTGTCTTGTTCCATTCTATTGTTTTTTAAGATGTGTCCCTTCCCTTCGCATTTCTCTCCTAGACCCTCAGGACGTGTGACAGGGCCCTGGCTTTGCTTCTCTCTCCGCAGGATGCACCCTGCTGTTCTACGAGACCTACGGGAAGCACTCCCTGGATCAGAGCGGGGCGCCTCGCTGCGCCCTGTTTGCGGAAGACAGCATCGTGCAGGCCGTGCCGGAGCACCCCAAGAAGGAGCACGTGTTCTGCCTCAGCAACTCCTTCGGTGATGTCTACCTTTTCCAGGTACGCCGCCCTTTCTCCGCGTAGGGTGGAGGCGACGGCTTACCTGCTGTCGGGATAGGAAGGAGCCAGAAGCAAGAGGCCTCGCTTAGCGATGAAACCTACGAGCTTAGTTAGGCGTCGGACTGGGGCTTAACCCAGAGGATTATCCTCTCGCCGCCAGGGGCCATGGGATGCTCTTCTTAATCAAGAGAGAAAAGTCATGATCTCTGTCCTAGGGTAGCTCGTGACCTGGAGAACGCAAGGACGGAAATCCCCGGAGTGGAGGCTTTTTAAACGACTTGGGGAGTATGTGGCCCGGAAAGGTCCGGGTTCTTCCCAGGAACCCCAGCGGAAGCAGAGGGGGAAACCGTGGCTTTTCAGGAAGTCCCCAGGGACGAATGCCGGAAGGTCTCACTTCCCAGCAGAAGCCGGCTTAGGATGTTCAAATCCTGCTGCTGGGAATTTTAGCAACTTCCTAGCAAACGAGAAGCCACAGAGCATGGTGACACCGAGCTGGCGGTTTGGGGGCAGGGTTAGGTGTGACTCTGGTGTACCTGTGCCATCTTGGAATACTGACTGAACTTCTCTGAGCTTTGGACCCCTCAACCAGTAGGATAATCATAGCTTCTAGGGTTGCTTTAATACCATTTGCATGGGTTAAGTGCTAAAGGCTATTATTATAATTAATTGTTTTTACTCTTATTATTATTAATTAACTCAAGAAGGATGGGGTGATAGAAGTGAAGTGTGCTCCTGAAATGCCTCCCACCCCAACCCAGTGCCGTATGTAGACCCAGTATGGGCTGTAGGTTATATCTGGGTGGAGGTTCATGGAAAACCTTGCAGGTCCCGGCTTAGGGTCTCTGATGAAGTTGGTCCTGGACGCCCCTGAGAACCCTGCAGAACAGCATCGTGTTCTCTCACTGACTTTGGGAATCTAGACTTCTCTGCAATGTCCTCCCCTACATCAGGATCTCCCAGCATCAGAACAGGTGGATACTTTGGGCCTCCACACTTACTGCCATCCCCAAACCGACGACTTAGAGGAGAGTCAGGGCTGGAGATATCATTTTCCTTAAGAGGAAAGAAGCCTAAAGGTGTGATGCTCTCAGGCAAAGCAATGAATTGATGCCAATCCGAATTGTAGGGAAGGTAAATACATGAAGAAAATCTGCATGGACTTCTTAGGGGCAAGTGCGACATGAATATTTTGCTTTATGATTTAGGCGAAAATATACTTAGCTTTAAGACATTGTCCCAACAGGTCCAATTGTATGATTCCGGAGATCATGGGGCAGTGACCCTGTGGCTTGAATGTGCGTGGTCCGTTCTGCCCATCGACGGAACTGAAACTACGTTTCAGCCAGCTTCGAGCCACGATTTGCCCATTCTGCTCTATTCAAACTTTCTTTGTTGTTTTTAAAGTGAAATTTTTTCCTTATATGAAAGTATTATGGTCGTCGTGTCTGAAGTTACTGGAGAGTAGAGAAAGAAAAACCGCCATCCATATTTCCAATATTTAAAGGCAACTATTTTAATTTTATTATTGTGCACTTCCCGCAAAATTCTTTCATTGACATTTTCCACAATCAAGTTCATACTGGAGGTGAAATTTCATATCGAGTTGTCAGAATGAGACATTTTAGTCCTAACGTCTTCTCATTCTATTAAAATGATAAAGATTAGCGCCTTTAAGAGAGCAGCGTAATGTAACCCTGAGTGGACGTACCCCAGTTTTCTGATGGCTCCCCTGCTGTTGGCTCACAGCTTGATTGTAGTTTGTGTCTCGGGCGTATTTGGGGCTACTCGGTCATTCCGACTCTGCTCTCGACGGCCTCGCAGACCCTCCGCAATCAAGGAAGTCTGCGAACTCGAGTGGTTGTGTGTGTTTTCGAAATGAAACAGTTTTTACGAAGTGAGGGCGCTTCCTGGGTTTTACACACTCAAGCCCCACCGGCCTCTTTGGAGAGCGCTTTGTGGTAAAACAATTCCAAATAGTTTTTTTTTTTTTTTTTTTACCCGCCTGTGTGTTTAGGCCACCAGCCAGACAGATCTGGAAAACTGGGTCACTGCCATCCACTCGGCATGCGCGTCCCTTTTCGCGAAGAAGCACGGCAAGGAGGACACAGTTCGGCTGCTGAAGAACCAGACCAAAAGCCTCGTTCAGAAGATCGACATCGACAGCAAGATGAAGAAGATGGCCGAGCTGCAGCTGTCCGTGGTGCGCGACCCGAAGAACAGGAAAGCCATAGAAAACCAGGTACCGTGCGTCCACACGCGCACCTTCTCCTGCCGCCCCCATCACTCACGGCCCTCCCGAGGGCCGCCGTGTTTCTTCCCTCCCTGGGGGAAGCAGCTTCTGTGGCTTCTCCTCGCAGGTCCTTCCTGGCACTTCTGCGACGTGGGCGACATGGCATGGTTTACAATCTTTGGTTTCGGTGCACGGGTAACGGAATGTTTTGTGACCAGGTCTTTTTTTTTCTTTCTAATATTAAGTCATTCCTTCTTGCCGAGCTGGTCCTCTCATGGATCATCACTTTCAGAATAAAAATTGGTGTCATAAAACCACTAGACCATTAGACAGCTATGATTCTAAGACAAAGGATGGCTTTGGAAAGAGCCGGTTGGTATAATAGCCATTCCCATGTCTGTGGATTCCGAAAAACCACTACTTTTTTCTGTATTACAGATAAGGTGCCAAAGACAATGCCTTCTCTTATCTAATTCCGTATTCACATAATTAAACAGGTAGTTTTTGTGCTGTTTGCGTTTTAGAGGAGGAGAAGTAGCTTTTTTATATTTATTTTTCTTAGCTCTAACGTCCTCAGCACTTAGACAAGTGTCAGTGAAAGTCCTAGCATCCTTGTCTTCATAAATGCACAATAAAAGTAATACCTTCGGAAGGCTAACCAGGTGGTGGCTCGGAGCGTAGATTCAAGTGGGGACAGTTACTGAGCAGTAGAATGGCTGGGCTGGATGTGTAGTCACAAGGATCTGGTCCAGAGTAACGCCACAGAAGTTTAAAAGTTTATGTGGAAAATGCATTTCAGAGAATATAATGTCTGTAATTCTATAGGATCTTAAAGATACTATCTGACATTCCCGAATCAAACTGTTTCTCCAACAGAATATGCCACTTGTTTAAAGAGTACCTGCTGGCAAACTGCAAACTACAAACTAGTTCTAAGGAGAAACGGAACGGGAAGTTGAAACTGACAAGGAGAAAGAAGGAACTGGCAGGATGTTTGGGGTCCGACGAGAATACGGTGGCCAGATGCGCTGCCACCGGCGCTTGGCCTCTGTCACCTCCGCCTGCTTGTATCGGGGAGGAGTTCGGGTCCCGATCTCTCAGCTCTCTGTGTGGCGTTTAGGGATGTGGCGCTGTGTCAAGGTTACATGACAGATCAGAGCTTGAGGAGGAGGAGGAGAGGTGTTTACCCCCGTGTTTTCTTTAGACCGCGTCTCACCCGTGGTCCTGACTGCCCAGGGTCCAGTTGCCTCAGTCAGTGTATTGTCAGAGGCACACCTCGTGGAGGAGTCAGGTGTCTCAGTGCTCAGGGCGCACCAATCAAAAATCTCACACTAATTGAAATGTGGGAAAATGTCTGGTTTTAACTGTTACTGGCTCCCTGAAATTTAACTGTGAGGCCACTCTTTAGTCCTCTGAGGGGGACATCCAGCCTGGAGTTTTCAGGCCTTTATGCATTGCTTAGGTCCATAGAGAGAAAAGGGAAATTTAGTGACATTGAGCGGCTCCTGGACCACCTTTTTATTTATTTATTTTTATTTTTTTGCCTCCATTTTCTCTCTTTAAGGCCATATGAAATCCAAGCCAAGATTTTTAGAAATTTAAAAATTTTCTTAAATGTAATTTAGTGCTCTTGTCCATAGTCGATAAAGGCTTAATTTGTAACAGTACAATTAGTGTTATTCTCTGATTGTGAGGGGGCAGTTACTTTGACACAAACCCCTAGACAAATGCAGAAGGTCTGGGATGGTCATTGGGTGGCCTGACAAGAAGCTCTTCTAAAGAATTAGGGTAATTATTAATTACTCGCGGCCCATTTTATGTTCTTTGGCAGAGTCATCGCGTTAGCGGTTTTAGGTACGCCGTCCGAATGCTACCAAGTTTTCATTTCGGTCCTTCCCTTCTGTGCACACACCATCTCATATTATACTTGCACATTTTTTGGTAAGCAACAATTTGGATTGATCTTCAGAAATTCCGCCTGAAAATATTCCCCTCACCATCTTGGTAGAGTTTTCTTGAAATGTCCAAACCTGTGGAGAATTTTTATAAGAAGTGATTTGAGCCAAATCGATGACGTATGCCAGGGAGCAAGAACTCACATGCTCCCATATTGAAAAATTCTAAGGCTATGATTCAGTCGTGTTTTCCCAGAAGGCTTTGCAATGGGTAACATGATTTATATTTGCTGTGCCCACTGCCCTTAACTCATTTGCCTAGACAGTTGTGAAGAGAGCCGTGTGCTCTTGCAGACACAAAATATGTGAAATGATAAGGGGGGACAAGCACATGCTAGAATTTCTTTTATGAGATGATCTTTTACTAGAGAATGTTATGTGAAGCTACGGAGACAAATGTATTGACAAATCAAGTCTAATAAGAACATGACCTCCCAAATCTCCTGTAAGTTTAGTTTTCTCTAACTACCTTTTAAAAACTTTAAAAGAGCAGTTGGCTTTATCCACTTACCATTGAAAAAATCTCAATTTCACTGTATATATTTTTTTACATTAGAGAAAATATTTATTTTAATGCAACTCTTTTCCCCAAAGACCTCAAGAACCTCAGATAAAGTCATTTATAGCCTAATAATATCTGAACTTACAGGGTACATTACATCATGCAAGATAAAGTCTCTGGAACAGGTTTTCTTTGAAGTTCTTGGGTGGAAAAGATCACTGTCAGTGGCTTTTCCATATAAAAAGACAATAATAACGGCTGAACTTCATACTCGTGTGTGATGACATGTTTTGCTTTAAAAAGATCCATCATATGGTCCTGTCTTAAGGGCTTTGGGGTCCCCATGGGGCAGGATGACGCAACTTTCATCCGAGCGTGTCCGGCGTGGAGCCGACTGTGTAGCCTTTTGAAGTTCTGGGGGAGGAAGAGCTGTAAATTAAATCCAGTTAGTACTTTATTTTCCTTTCCATGTATTTTTTTTAAACAAGCAGACAGGGACGAAGCCTCACCACCCTTAGGCAGTTTGGCGTCCTCCCGGATGGCTTGGCCCCCGTCCTTTCTCCCGCCGTGACTCACTCTGTGCCTTTCTCACTTCCTGTGGCCAATGAGGCCAGAGCGGGAGGAGGCGCTTGGGACAGGGAGATGGCACGGCGAGAGGAGCAGAGAGCCTCGGCCCGTGGGCTTTGGGCTGCTCTGGGCTCCGTGAAACACGGGCTCCCTTTGAAATATTAAAGTCTTGAAACCACAAGGAGGATGGATCGAATTTAGACAATCGGAAATAGCGAAGGGCACAAAGTAAACAAAGCAGAGAAGAAAATATGGAAAGGGGTGTGTAGGTGGGGGTGACTTGGGGAATAAGCAGTGGAGAGAGGGGTGTTTGGGAAGGGGTTTGAGGGGGACACGGTCGGATAACGCAGGTGCTGGGCCAAGATGTGGGCTTCATTCTGCAGGCGGGGGCAGTATTTGCAGGCAGGAGATTAACCTTCGGTTTAGTTCGCTGGGCACTTATTAAGTGTGTACTCTGGGCCAGGCAAGTGTGCAGAGCCTGGGGATTCAGAGATGCCGCCTTCGCCCTCGGGATGCTCGCCCACTCACAGGGCAACAGGCAGTTGAGCGTGTAATTTTATCGAATAAATAAGTTCAGAGCAAATGATGTACGTGGAGGACAGACGAGAAGTTCAGCTTCCTGCATAGTCCTGGGAGACCTCCTGGAGGAGGCATGACTGAATTGCTTCTTGGAGAACGAGAAGGAGTTAATCAGCAGAGGAACGGAGAAGGATGTTCCAGGCCGAGGGTCAGCATGAGCAAAGGCAGGGAGCTCCGGGACCATGCGGAGCCTCCTGGCCGTGTGATCTTTCAGGCACACGAGGGGCCGGGCCGGTGGGGAGAGACATCAGGTGCCTCAGGCCGCCCTCCCTCTTCCCGGTACCATCGTGGAGGCGGCCAGTTTTCCCTTCCTCAGATGCGCCTCCCACGCACGGCATCCCAAAAGCAAATCCGATTGTGCGATTACCTGGTTTGAAAGTTCCTTAGGGGCCCCGTCGCTGATAAGATGAAGTCCCTGATAACCCCTACCCACCTCGACCTTCATCCGGCAGCACCAGACTTCCTGTGGGTCCCAGCTCCTTCTCTGGGCTTTTCTTCAGGCAGAGAAGACCCACGCGGGCCAGCCCCTCCCCTCTGTCATTGAGCTCACCTCTTCTCTGTGATGCAGGGTGTGTAGGGGTTACTTCTTCCAAGGGGCCGCCGTTGACTCCCCTCCCACCCACTCTGTCGGGGACCCCCTTCAACACTCCATAAGGTGCAGGGTCTCTATCGCTACTCTCGCCACATTGCTTCATAATTACCTTTTGGTGCGTAAGCTTGCTGCTCCTGTGGAATGTGAGCGCCTCGAAGATCCGTAACGTTGCCATCTCTGTACCCCCGGTACTTCGAGTTCACATGTGAATGTACCTCTGTCTCCTTTCCCCTTGGGCACTTTGAGTTCTTCTCTGCGTGAGGCCCCCCCACCCCACTCCTACCAGCTCTTGGCCTGTGTTGCACATTTGGCGGGTGAGGGCAAGGACCGGAGAGAGGTCAGTGTCACACGGCTGGCAAGCGGCAGAGCCGGGACGTGAACAGGAGCCTGTGCTCCTAACCGACGGGCTCAACGCCACTCGGTGACTTTTGTAAATTAGATTGTGCTTCACTTGCTAATTAACCAGTGGTTTTGTGAAAAATAGAAATTAAACCTTAATTTACTTGAGTTTTTCAGCTCGATTTGATGGGAGGTATATTTATTGTGAAACTGAATGAATTTTATGGCCTGCGAATTGTATCGCAAAGGAAAAAAACAAAACAGAACTGACTCTCTAAACCTTAGCTGGCCATTCTGACTACTAGTTAGCCTCGGCGTAAGCTGTCTCACTAGGTAGGTTCTTCTGTGAAGGTAGGTTTCCATGCTTGGCAAATGTCGCATGGGAGTTTGTCAGCTTATTTCATCAAAAAGAAAAAATGAGTTATCTTTTAAGACAAATCTATTAATAGACAAATGACCACATTCTGCGATCAAATGACTAAATGGTAGAAAATGTCTTTCTAGGAGTAACGGGTGTGGCGTGAATGTTCTTGTCATCTTTTTTATGTATCACTTATTCATCTGTTATTTTTAGGATCTTCCTTCACACTTTCTCCAGGAGACCATAACCTTTCTGAGCTCATTTAGTGAACACAGTTATATTAGCAACGAAGAAGAAACTCTCACATTGTATTTTGTATCAGTGCTGAAAAATGGAATTTTCCTCCTTTATTTAGGGGTTAATCATTTTTCCTTTCACAATGAAAGATAATGGAAACCTCCTTAGAGTGAGTTTTCTTCATCCTTGTCACTTTTAGTTTTGGTTTTTGTGCACGGACGTTAAATATGAGCTCAGTTGACCTAGAAGTCGAGTTTTTATTTTTCTGTCTTTGTATTTATCTTAAAATAAATGTCTAGAGGCAATTATTAATACTTAAGGATTTAGGAAAAAGTAGGGAAAACAGTCTTAAGAGAATTGATTTGGGGCATTTTAGTTTTTGATAATGTTAGAAAAGAATATCTAGAAATTCCCTGATAAAGTGATGTCAGATAATATTACTATTTTAGTGGAGATGATGATTGAAATTTACTGACACAGCATATTATAAATAGGTACAAAACTATCTTCTATTTCTCCCTTTACATTAAAAAAAAAGTATCTTTATCTCCTTCACCTCATTTTTTGAAGGGTGATTATAACATACAATATTACTTTAAATTGTGGCTGAAGTTGTACATTAAGGCTGATAAGAAATTGAAAAGCAAAATGTTCAATATGAATAGGGCAGTAGATTTACATTTTTTTTACATATAACACTTGGGGATTCCTGGGGAGAAATCAAGTCGACAATTGGATGAAAACTTGAATGAAAGTTGCTGAAGTACTTCTCGGCTAATGTGCAGTTACCTGCCTTAGGAGTGAGAAGACCTGGGATTCAGTCACAAATGCTCAGTAGATGCTCACCGCCCACTTATTGTTCATATCAGGACCAGCTTCGGGCCTTCGCTAGTCTGAAAAGACTAGGTTATCATGTGATCCTTCAAGTCACTTCCCTTCTGGGTCTCAGTCTTTTCCACTGAGCAAAGGAGGCATGGTAATCCTGATTGCCTTGCAAGTTCATTGCCTATGTTAACAGACTTTCTCATTGTTACAAGGTCTGTTTCGAGTTTGTGGGTCTGGCTTTCCTATCGCCCTCTTCCTTCCTATTACCCAGGCCCCTGAATCCATGTCTTCGGCATACCTTTACCTGCATATTCTCCCAAGTCCTTCTCTACAATTTTGATGAGTTTGTGGAAAGCAAAATCAAATATTTCATTGGTTCTTAGCCAACCACCAATTCCCGTTTGCCCTCCATGACTGCTTCTCTACAAAGAACCACAACCTTAAAAACAAGATAATTGTCTTTATGGAGTAGATGTGTGACTAATGAAGCCTCAGTCAGGATAAGGATAGGAAGCATTGTTGAAATAGAGAAGTCATTTGTATTTTCTACTAAATTCAATTGTAAAATTACCTCTACAGTGCCCGATATGATTAAAATACTGGTTTTCCTGAAACACAGTTGCATGAATTAGCACGGTCTCTACGATCTACTTTAAGCTGTTCGTCTTCCCTCCAGTGAACCTAAGCATCTGGATCCATGTTCTTCCCATGAATTCACCAACGTTTATCCCAGATTTTGGGTGGAGAGGTATAGGTGTGCTGAAGGTTATCGCAGAGTTTCTGACAAAATTCCACAATTCCCTGTTTCAGATGGAACTGTTTTTACCTTCCAATGGTGCTTCGATGTGTAGTCACGTAAATACGTTAAACAATGCCTTTAAAAACACTTTGTAAACTGTACAGTTCAATGAAAATAGAAGAGATCATCATCTTCCCTGATCTACAGGGATTGGCATAGACTTGGAATTTATTTTATATCTTTTGTCTTTTTAATCCACTGTGAATGGCATGGGCTTCTTTATCTCCCGGTATCCAATGACTCATGGGTTTTATTTCTCTTATGCCTCCAGCAGAAGCCCTAGGAAGTATCTCATAAGCCATTTCACATGGAGGCATAAATGAGGAATAAGCTTTAATATACTAGTTAATTCAGAAATATCTACACATTATTTTAAGACAAAAGAACGCGTCTATAATTATAGATTTTTGGGAAATCAGAGAAGATATTTGTGAGACAGACTACAAGTAGTTTTCACTGTGTCCAGTAACTTCTGGGAGGTGTCAGTTTATGGTTACATAATACCCACCCATTACTTCTGGGGTCTGGAATTCTCTCACGTGGCAAGAGGTGTGCAGTTTCAGTTCGACGTGTCTTGTTGGTTTAGAAGAGCGATCCTCGCTCAGGCTGTGATGGGCCCGGATTGGTGGAGGTGCTTTCAGACTCCCCGGCCTCACAGCTAACGGGTAGAATCTTCAGGCATAGGACTTGGGCGTCTGTTCTGGTCATTCTGGTATTCGGTCAAGGCCGACACCAGCCGGGGTGGATTACCTCACCAGTTAGGAGGTGACGGAATCGTCAATGAGGTCAAACTCACTACGGAGATCGACATTTTCAGTACGTGCTGGGAATTTGTTTTGCTGACAAACAATGACGCATCAGCAGATTGTTTAGATCATGTGGCCATCTCATTCCTTTCCCAGAGAAAATTTGTATAGTGAGAAATAGAGACGGAGACCTCGCAGGGGTCCGGGGAATCCCCAGAACTGGTATTGTTTTTCTCTAGGAGAAACCGAGGGGAGCAGAGTGTTAAATGTTGGGGGTCCTTCAAAATGGCATATTTATCCAGCTTAAGGATTGACCTGGAAAGTGTCCTGTGCAAGGTTAGGATCTGATTGGGTGCTAAACATGCAAAAACCCAGGGTGCCATTGTAAGTGAGAAGACAACTCTTGTCCTGAATCTTTATTACAACCGTCACTGTAGACCTTCTCTTGGATCTTGAAATTGCTCTCAGTGCCACGTGAAGCCTAGGTTTCTGTTCTGCTATTGAGTCCCTGTTCTGACAAGTTACTAGAGGCTTCTTCGCCTGTTAGTTATCTTTAAATGAAGACGATACTTATATATCACACACTTTGACATCCCTGGAAGAAAGGAGAGTAGCCCCCTGAGTTTGACTGCATTTCTTTACCTACTCATGACTTCAGTTTTGAAGAAGTACACAGAAATTTCTCTGTGTAAATAATTATATGCGTTTTAATTTTATTCAGAAGTGTAGCTGGTGATTATTCTCTAAGATGCTTACAGTAGGAGTAAGAGCCCTGTTTGTCCGTATCCCATTTGCTTTTTATTATTTCGAGTTATTTACTCAGAATACAGAAACGTAACGTCACAGCCTCCCTCTATCCAGCATCTGTTTGTGTGACATTCAGTTAATCTGGTTTAAGATCAGAGGCTGTAAATGTGAAGGGAAATGAAACAAAAATGAAATAACCGGCTTACAATTGTGCAAGTGCCTTAAGTCAGCGTGGCCGAGGGCGCTGGCATTCTGCAAAGGTCATGCCGTTTTGACAAGGCACTGTAGGGCCCGCCGGCTTTGTTTTGCTTCTGGCCATCCCGACGAAGCGCATGGCTGTCTTACCCACTGTGTTTTGGTGGGAGGGCTCGAGCCAGGGGGAGCAGGGCAGGCTAATTGCAACCGTGCCACACCAGCTGAAATGAACCTTTCCCTCAAGTTCATGAATGGGGTCGCGTTTTCCATTTGACCTCTGAACACTTATCGTTTTTATTTAAATTATCCCTATTTTTGTTTAAACAGATCCAGCAGTGGGAGCAGAACCTGGAGAAATTTCACATGGATCTCTTCCGGATGCGCTGCTATCTGGCCAGCCTTCAAGGCGGGGAGCTGCCGAACCCCAAGAGCCTGCTCGCCGCCACCAGTCGCCCCTCCAAGCTGGCGCTGGGCAGGTTGGGCGTCTTGTCGGTTTCCTCTTTCCACGCTCTGGTGAGTTCCCCATGGGGGCTGTTTGAACAGCATGCAGGATGGACCGCCCTCTCCTTTGTCTGGCTTATTACCTTCAGCGCTCCTGTGACTTAACCCAGTAACTGACCAGGGCCACCTAGGGGCTGGGCACCTGGGGATGCAAGGTTGGGGATACCTTGCCATCAAGAGCCCGGGCTTCTCCGCTGCTTACTCTAGGAATCCAGCTGCTGCTAGTAGACAGTTATTAGGTATTCACATCTGCATTCGCCATTCTGTCTGTCCCACCTCGTACAGTCGGGAGGGTGGCATTCCTAAGGGGCGGTAATAACGGTGTGAAGAGTTAAAGGCTGGTTGAAGGCCATTGTGTCTGCGCTGCAGAGGACCTCACGGCCTTTCTGAAATCGCTCCTCTGCGGGTGGTACCAGCTCAGCCTGGGGCGTCCGAGGGCGGTTTCGCTGGCCCCGCTGACCTCCGTGGAGAGGTCTGAATGTTGTAACGGGGCCTGCGTTCTCCAGATGAGAGACACCTCTGCGATGGGTCCGTTTCCGGGGTGTCAGACGTGCGGTAGCTTTGGGGCCTGGTCAGGACGCATGGATAGCAAGCGGGGCTCGCTTCCCTCAGGGCAACGGTCAATCCCATCTGTCGCCCAAGTAATACGCGTTAAGTCTTTCTAAAACTGTGTTGTAAATTAGGTGTGTTCTAGAGACGACTCTGCCTTCCGGAAGAGGACGCTGTCACTGACCCAGCGGGGGAGACACAAGAAGGGCATCTTTTCGTCATTAAAAGGGCTGGACACACTGGCAAGAAAAGGGAAGGAGAAGAGATCTTCCATAACTCAGGTGAACGTCTCCGCGCGCCGGGACCGCAGACCGGGGTGGGGTAGAGACCCTCGTTGCCGCACGTCGTAAATGTTCATCGTCCGTTAAGAATGACGTGAAAGTCGGTTCAAAGGAACGCAGTCTTAGTCAGCACGGACGTTTTTCTCAGACGACATGCACACGTTGCGCATTCTCTCTTCGACACTCCCAAAAAAGAGGTACTGGCAGCTTGCTCACGTCTGGCGTGCTTAGGAACACAAAGATGACACCCGGAGAAGAATCCACACTTTTCATTGCCTTTGCTACCAGTATTTATCTTCCCTGTAGATTTCGTCTTAAAATAAATGTGTAAAATTAATAATAATCAGAGTTACCGTAGCTAAATTCTGTCAGACACTTGGCTTACTTAACCTCTATGACATGAAATAGGCATTTTGTCATCGCATTGTACAGATGAGGAGCCTGAAACCTGGGGAGGTTAAGCAAGGCACATCCTTACCCCTGTTGGCACAGCACCTGGACTGGGGCTGGGTCTGCCTGGATCCGGAGCCCCGAAACACTGGGCTGTGGCTGCTGTTGAATTCCCTGAGGAAGGGTGGCCCTTTTAACACTTCATCAAGTAAAAATAGCCTGAGCACCGGTCGTTGAAATGTGGCCCATGTACAGTGAATCGTTTTCAGAACTTCCTGAATACTCCCATCTGAAGTATTTCTTAACGCCGCGCACACGGTACGTGACCATGATTTTTATGGTGCCGATTGAGATGTTTTAGGTTTATTGCTTTTTCAGAGACTATTGAAAGATGAGTTATCATATGACGATCCGATTGTGTAAGTGACTAGGGAAAACGTTTGTGATTAAGTTCGAAGGAGTTCCTTGTTTTTATTTTTAACAGGTGGCTCTCATCCGAATGTGCTTTCATTGTCATCTGGAAGGGAGGGTCATATTTTATGGAACTTCATTTTCTAATTTTTATGTAGCTATTTATTTGATTGTGTAGAACAGTTTCGTGAGTTAGTGAATAACAGATAGTTTTGGCTTCTTTGACCTGCTTATAATTTTGGAACTATAAAGGAGAAGATGATAGCGAGTGGGTCGGTCGATTGGAAGACACCAAAAACACACGAACACGCTTTTATGTGGCTGCGGTTTTTGTATATTTGTATATAATCAGGGAGAATATCATATTTTAGAATTGTGGCTCTACTTGTACTTTAATCGTAAAACGTAATTCTTGGTTATAATTGGAAATGTATTTCTTCATTATAAGTTGTAGTCAACTATAAACCATTGACTAATGTTGGGCTTATATTTTTTTAACTGAACTAATATGAAATTGAAATAAGGTCTTTGGGGCAAATTTTGATTTTAATCAAGACAGTCAATTCAATATATTTAAATCATAATAATAAATAACTTGATAGCTTGCTTATTTTTCTTAGATGTTGACATTTAGCTAATTAGACATGAGCTAAAAGTTCTTAACGTAAGATTTCTTGTTCGACAAAAGCATTTGTTTGAACATTTTTGTTTTAAAAAGAAATGAAACTAATTCTAGCCTTGATATTTATAAGTGAATAAAGTTGATATAGTAGGTCTCCATTAATGTTTAAATGACCTATTCTTTAATGTTTATTATTCTGCTACAAAATCTAGAAGATAAAAATTAGAAGAAAAAAAAAACACAGGAAATGACTCCTAGTTTCTCTACCAAAACACAAGGACTTTTAACATTTAACTATTTCTTCTCAAAATTTATTACATGCACATTTAAAATATAGTTATAAGCTTGATTTTAGTAGCTTTGCCAACTCAGCTTTGAGCTCTGTTCCACGTCTTTAGAAATCACACTTGTTGTTAAAAGTGACATCGGGAAGATCCAGGATGACTTAGAGAATGACATCATAGAAAAGTAAAATTTGGAACCATATGGGAAAGAAAAAAAAAAGCAACGTTTTCTTTACAGTGAAAACTTTAAATGTGGTAGAGTAGTCAATAGTACAAATTGTGATATGAAAACCTTATGAAATGTCATAGAACTTAAATTTTTCAGTACCGAAGAGGGTAGCCTGCCCAACGAACCCACAGAGCCATTTCATTGGTCTCTGTTTTCAGCCTGTCTCTCAGATATTTGATTCAAGTGGCAGCCATGGAGTTTCTGGAACTCGGCTACCTCAAAACCCCGATAACTCCAGCAAGGCAAACATTGCCGTAAAGGGCAGCCATCCTGTTTCACACCGATGACGCAGAGCTGAGTTAAGCGGGCACTGCTAGTTCAGAAACGATATGAATCTGTCAAAAATAAATTTAGAATTAACATGGCCCCTGGTAGGTAAATAAGGGATATCCTAGGAATGCCGAGTATTTTCGAAGGTATCTAAACTCATGACAACTGTCTTAAAAGCGGCATGACTGAAGTCAAAATAGCAGCTTTCATTTATTCTTCCTTATTCCTCAGCAGTACTTACTCTCATTTAAGAGTTTAGTGAATTCAAAATTGTGTCTTCCTCTTGAGGTTGTCAGGGGTCATCACACAGATCCATGCTGTCAACTTAGCAGCCTTTGGATCTCCAGGTGTCCTCAGTGGAGCTGAGTACAGGGTCCCCTTTGGTCACCAGAATTGCTTCTGACCAAACGTACCTTCCGATCCATTTCTGAGGAATGGAATTCTGGAGTAGGGCAAAGATGATCAGGATGGGTTTATGCTTCTTTTTTGTGTCTTTTTTCAAAGCCATACCTTACCCTCGAAGCTGTGTTTCGTGTTACTGATTGGTTACCTACCTTCTTTGCCAAATCATTTTATCTTGGATTTTATGTCCAGCAAACCTCTAAACTATTTATGGAGTTCGAAACCTGATTTTAATAGTCTTGGATAAGCTTAATATGCTTTCACAGAAGCAGGCAGTATTTATACTAAATTAATTGGGATAATTCACTGAATTATCCCAATTAATTTAGTTTGAAAAAACTGAGGCATGGTGGAGTGCATTAGACACTGTGACATGTCCTACGGACTTTGAGTGGGGGACTTCCTGGTTATCCTAAAAGAGACAACAGAGAGAGCCACCTAGTCTGCCTTCACGTGAGGCTGGCCCCGACCGTGGGGCCCGAGCTGCTCAGTGTGCCGTGGTTATTGTTGAAACCGCTCCCAGGTGGCAGCTGAGATGTCCTGAACTGGGGCAGAAAACCTCCGCTCAAAACCCAGTCCCCTTCCCACCGACCCTCGGAGTCAGGGGCTGAGGGGCAGCTTTTGCGATGGAGGGATTAGTGCCAGGAGGCTTTGTCGCTGGCCTTGTTCTCGTCTGTTCCTTTTCCTTCCTTTGGCTAAATCTGAACGACCCAGGGAGCACAGGGAAGCCAGATCCAGACCTTCCTATTTACAAATCACAGCGTTAAAACGGCAGACGTTATTCCGTATACTCTCAGGGCCTGTGTCCAAGTCCAGATCAAATCACACTGTCCTGGAGTTTTACTTGATTTTCTAAAAAGATGGTATCACTGTTATTTGCTTGGTTCTTTATGCTACTTTTCACTGGCAGCAATCTTGACAAGTATCTATATCATGTCTCCCAGGCAAGCTTGTAATCGGGACCTTTGCTCGGTATAGTTTATATAGATCTTACGATTGTGTATATATTCTCAATCCATGGCATACTGCTAAGGATATGGTCTTGCTTAGTCAATTTGCCTATCAGTTGTCTTTATTAGATATAGTTCTTTAACGTTTGAGAAACGCTGTTTGTTTAATCCGCAATAAAATTGCATAATTTTAAGATTTTATCTCTTCCAACATTAAATGACAATTTAAAATTCTTTAAGTGTTAGGAAATTATATCATCAAAGCACTTTCTATTAACAGGACTTAGGTTAGACTTTGAAAATGAATTTTGCTAAAATAACCATTAATGGTTAGAATTAATTATTTAAATTGGGCTCAAATTACCAAAAGATCTTGTGATTTAATCGAGAAGTCTCACTGGTGCTGTAATGGACGAGAGGAAAGTATTATTGCATCTGTTTTTTAAAGCATAGGTATTGAAACAGTTATCTCTAGTTATTTTAAGCATTGCTTCTGGTCTGGGAAACTGAAGAAATTCTTTTGACTTACAAGGCTGTTTTAATGGTATATTTATCATTTCTGTACTGCAGGACTCAGATAACTAGGTTTAAATTGAGTTGCAGATAGAATTGAGGGCATTTGTTTTTTATATCTCTGGGACTTAAAATTTTGCCTGGTAGCCGGTTGAATAATTAATATTACATTTCACTAGTTTTCCTCCACTCATTATTCTTGGGGAATATTTATGACTTGCACAAACCATTTATATACAGTCAGTATATTACCTCTGTTAGTGTAACACAGAAAGGTAGTCATTCCTGAGCATTGGGGTGCGGGGAACGGGGGAGGGGGTCACAGGCATTTAAAAATATTCCACTCTAATTGGTGCATCGTGTAACAGTTCAACAGTGAGTCACCCCAATTTAAAATCTGTTAGGGTTGGAATAAAGCCAGTCTTATTTGAGCCTTTTTTCAGAGGACTGCTTTGGCTAGCGCAAAAGGAAAGCCTTTCATAGGTGCATATTGATGAGTAATAGTGAGTCTCAGTCAGGATTTGAAGGGAGGTATTTGTTATGGAGATTGACAACAAAGTCTGGACGGAGGCTCAGAACAGGCAGCTATTCCAGAAGCTTCACTGCGGAAACTGGAGCCCCTGGGCCTTGGCTCTCGCTCCTGGAAAATCGGTTTGGGGTGTCCCAACGTTCTGTGGCAGCGAGTGAACGAAGTATTGTCGCATTAGTCATTAGCTCCAAAGTGGGGGGCAGGGGAGCGCTAATGTCGGTTTTTAAAATGGAAAATATGAATGAAAAGCACTTTTGACTGGAGCAGGAGTTGGTTTAAAGAGAATGTTGGTTCGGAACCCTCCGTAACCTACCCGCGTAGACAGACACACACGGGTCATTGTTCCTTCCGTATCGACCGCTGTTTAGGCATCAGCCGACGAAGGAAGTAAACACTTTCTCCTCTATGACATTTTCGCGTCGTTAAGAAAACCCCGAGCACTAAGTCTTTTTGTTTTCCCCTCATCTCACTTGCTAATAGACGTCGCCTTTATCGGCAGCGTGGTGGCGCGGGGCCCCTTCGTGACAGCCAGACTGCGATTTCGCTACTCACTTCCCTTCAGTGATCCAAGTGGTAATTACGAGCCATTTGATCCGGGAGCATCTGCTGCGAGAACACACAGAGTTTCAATTTTCTCTCCTGGAAGCGCTCTGAGCAGAAGTAATTTGACATGCGCCTCCAAGACCATTAATGTAATAATAATAATAAACGCTTCTGTGGAAGGGGCCGTGCCAGGAGGAGTAACGTGATTTGTAAACCTTAGCTGGAGAGTCTGCAAAGGCCAGAGCTGCTGGTCAGCGATGATGCTCCCGTTGCGTGGATGGCCAGATCCAGACCACACGGTGATCTGAGCCAGCAGTTGCCACCACAGTGCCCCCCAGGGTTTGTAAACAAAGGGGCGATGCTCATGCAGGCCTTCCCAGATCTTTATCGATGATTAAATCACGGTAGTTAAGCTGACTACAATGTAATGCCACCATCCAGACTGAACTTCAAAAAAGTTTTTTTTTTTTTTTAACCTTCTTATGGCTCTTTACGGTTTATGTACCTTCAAATGCCACTCCTCACACCAGTCCGCAGCCTCTCCATGAGGCCGGTGTTTCTTAGCCATCTTTAAAGGTACAGAAACTGAAGCCAAAGGACGTTAGATATCCATCCCAACAGGGCCGGGATGGGACCCACATTACCCGTTATATTTTTACCAGTTCTATTTCTCTTTCCAGGAACTGGAAACCTAGAATGGGCTAATTGGAAACTAACTTTAAGGGGGAGAGACAGGTAGAGTGGGAGGCAGGCTGAGTCTGCAGCAACCTTAGAGGTAGCCAACCACAGACTTAAAGATTTGTTTCACATAGCACCTTTGAAAGGGGTTAGCTGGGAAGAGAGTTGTCCGGATGGCCCAATTTGTTGTGCTTATTTTCAAGGTCTTCTGGTTTTTTTTTTTTTAAATAAAAAGGTAGGGGAGTATTTCATCTAGCTTATTGGGGGGTGGGGTGGGGGTGTGGAAAGTCCGTTTTCACTGTGGAGCATTGACCTGCAAGGGATTCCGTGCCATTTTCTGTGTAATTGGACAAAGCTGACCAGGATCTAGGAGAGCGGTCAGCACTGAGTAGCCTTTTCTTTTTCTAGTTCAAGTTCATTAATCCCACATTCTTGATGCTTTCTTGGAATCACCAGGTTTTACAGTTCTGTTACTCTGTACACATCTGGGAGTGTGTGTGTGTCTGTCCGATGCCCAGAAACAACTTCCATAGACATTTTCATCACGGAGTCTCTTGTGAGGGTCTGAATCATCCTTGGCCTTGGCTTCGATAGGCATCTTCTCTTCTGTCATTCGCTCCATCTTAAGGGGAGACGCAGGAACAATTCCTCAGAGAGGTTGTGGGCACAGAGATGGGGGTGGCCTTTGAAATGAGGCTGAGGGGTGTCAATGGGGAGAGCCGGCACGGGAAGCTGGAGGCAAAGATGGCGTTTACTCCTTTGTGGAGAATGTCAGGTGAGCCATTTTGTCCAACTAGGACACATGCGTGTCGCAGAATAAGAAGGATCAGGAAAGTCAGGTTGCATCTTTTGGGGCCGGGGGTGGGTGGGGTAGGGTGGAGGCGACTGCCCAGCCGATATATTTCTATAGAGTGTAGTGGTGGTGAGCGCAGACTCAAGCCTGGTTTCCAGAATTCAGATCCCCACAGTACCATGCATTCGGCTCCCTGCATGAGTTTGGGCAAGGTTCTAGAATTTTCTGAGCCTCCTTTTTCTCACATGTTAAATAGAGGGTTGAGAACGGACAGCAGGCATGTCAAAAGCCGCTTCCGTTTGGCCCTGTGCGGCGGTCTCTCTATGATGGACAGCGAGGAATGGGAACAGGAGGGCAGGTAGGGAGGGGGAGCTGTGGCATTTCTCATGTCCCTCCCCCCGCCCCATCTGTCCCGTCCCGTTTTTCCTGTTCTGCTCCTGTGGAATCGAACCGCTTTGCAGCAGGAGTATGGACTGTTCCATGTCTTCCTGGCCTGTGTTTCGGTGTGTGGTTTCTTACTCCACAGTGACCTCTGCTGGGTTTTCGTTTGATTCTGAGCAAGCGCGGTGTGAGAGATGGGGTCTGCACCTCTAAGGCAGTACCTACCTGCCTGTTGATGCCTCACCTGGTTGAAAGTACGGCCCAGGTGAAGTACCGGGGAGGCTGAACCAGAGAAGAAAATGGGACTGGGTGAGATCAGGCCTTCGGGAGAGAATGGCGTCATCTGGTTCCCTGTGTCCTTGGCTCCAGGCATTTGCTCCTCTGTCTCCTTTTCTCATTAGTTTTGGCACGTGAGACTCCTATTCATCCCGGGCTGCGACCGGCTGTGCAGGAAAATGTACAGAAAGTGGCAGACCCATGGCAAATCCAGAAATGTCACTTCAAAGATGAGCGTCTCATTTCAAAATGACAACGCAGAAAGATGGGTCTTCCCTTGCTTTGCCTAAACCCGTTTTTTGTTGTTGTTGTTGTTTTTAATTTCTTTAGCATCTATTCTGGTTTTTAAACCCTACATAGGAAGATCTTTTACTTTTTTTTTTTTCCAAATGCATGGAATTGAAAGTAAAATCACTCATCAACGATACAACACTGTGTAGCATTGAATCTGTATCTAACAGTGTCTGCTGTGTAAGGCGTTTTAACATATCATCTCCTTTGCTCACAAACTTGTACTGATGATCCTAAGTAATTATCTTAATAATATCTGCTTCACAGAATGGGGCACAAGGCCCAGCAAGGTAAATGTCCCATTCTAGGTCTCTCCTTACCGGTAAGTGGTAGAGTTTGTGACTTGAGCATCAGGTTATTTAATTTCAAATCCTCAACTATTTGCTACCAGACTCATGGAAGAGCCTAGCCGGAGGAAAACATTACTGAGTTGCTTAATAAATGTTAACTATTTTTGTTCGTAAGTTATAGAAGTACGTGTCAGCATGAGGTCATTGAATTACCGTGCTGAGGAAGTTTAGGAAACTCAGCTTTTTTTGGAAAAGGGTCATGTTTTGGGATAATTTCTAAAAAAGAATATTTAGATGTGAAATAGCTGAAGGATAGAAAAAAAAATTTTTTTCCCTAGGTTTAGGGGTGGACTTTGAGAAACAAGTAGGAATAACAGAGAAGAAAAATGTGCTTGGATTACATACAGCTCAGGGTTAGGATGCAGGCAGGCGTCAGCAGCCATGGACGAGAGTGGATTCGAGAGTCGCTGAGGTGGTGGCTGAGGTGCAGATTTCACGGTGGCCTTAGCCATCTGCACCTCTGGAGCAGTGGGAATGGATGCCCAGCGGTCCTTACGCTGACCACGGTGTTCTAACTTGAGCTAAGAGGCAAAATGGCATTAGTGGCCGGAACACAGAGCAAGGAGTTAATGGGCTCCCACTCGGCTGCACTGGGGTTCAGGTGCACGTGGGTCCGTCTGCCCCAGGGGTCGTGAGAAGCCTGAGGTATGAGGAGTGTGACAGGGCTGACTGTAAAATACACCGTAAAGGAAGGGGGCACTCTTTGAGTAATTTCTCTCATTTTTAAATCAAATTTATCTGCTTTTTTTCTTTCTTTTTTCTTTTTTCTTTGAATCTGAAAACAGGTTGATGATCTTCTGCATATGTACGGTTCGGCAGCCGATGGTGTTTCCCGAGACAATGCATGGGAAGTCCAGACTTACGTTCATTTTCAGGATAATCAAGGAGTGTCTGTTACGATCAAGCCAGAACACAGAGTAGAAGATATTTTGACTTTGGCATGCAAGGTAATGGGTTTCGCTGCAGAAATCTGCTTCTGAAGAAAAATGATCATTAATGTTGCATTCCTGTGCCTTCTAAATCTGTGTGGCGTTTAAGACCTCACTTTCTGCAGTAGGAAACGTTAACTTATATTAACATATGTGCTAATTAGCATTGTCCTTCATCTTTTAGAAGTATGGGTTGTTAGATTGTGATCCCTATCCTTTGTTAAGAACCTTAGCTATTTTATTGAAATTACATATATGCCTTTATATCTGGAGTAATTATGAAGGTGGTGGTTTTTTAAAGTTACTAAGAGATGGTGCCTTGGAAAAAGGTAGCGCAAACTTTGAAGTGTTGGTTTGATTTAATCCTAAATTGTTTTACCGAGTTTCTCTAAATGAAGCAAGTAACTTGACACCACTCATAGCGGCATTGTAAGTTGACGAGGAATTTTATTCATTATTCAAGTTGAGTTTTATTTCTGAAAAGGTAGCTTAAGTCTTTATTAAAGACTTAATAAGAGAGCCCCCTGAAATGGATGAAATAGACTCAAGTAGCAGATCAGATGTGTTTTTGACCACCAGATGGCGCAGTAGAGCTTAAGTATGTTTACATTTCAGAGAAAATGCAAATATATGAAATGGGAAAAAAGGCATGTAGAGTTTGGTAACTCTTTTCTATGTGCACTTAGTAGACATGGGTAATCTTTAATTTAGTCTTCCTTTGTCACGTTGATTTGAGCCTCAGTCTACCAGACATTTATATTTGTAGCTTATGTTCTTATCACTTTAATTCCCTTTTACTCTATTGTGTAAGGATTTTACGAGTAAACAGCCAATGATATCATTTTGTAGCAATGATGTCAGTTATTGATAAATTTTCTAAGTGATAGAGCATGTCAGAAGTAGTGGGTCAGTTAGACCCAGGTAGAGCACAGATCTGAGATAATCTCTCACTGTTAAAATTCAGAGAGAAACAGAGAGCGCATAGACCTGCAAGCGTATGAGTTGTGTACACACTTTCCTTTTGATAAAGTTTTCGAATAGGAAATTCCTTATTCTGAAGTCTGTGGAACATGAGATCGTTAACATTTCACAAACTTCTCTACTTCAGTAGTGGGAAACAACTTAAAGTTAGGTAAGACCAATGTATACAGAGATAGCTTTTGCTGAGACGGTAAGATATGTTCTATCAGATGCATACTGCCATAACCTCTCAAAATACACCTCTTGCTTTTAGTGATAACCAGTATCATTTAGAGAAGCCCCTTCTTTCCTACTTTTGCACATTTAAATTTGAGCTCTCATGTGGGTTTAAACTCAGTACCTTATAGGTGGTATTTCTTAGATATTTCCACTTGGATTTTCAGTGAACGACGATGCATCTAGAAAGAATATTTAGACTCTAAATGACCGCCTTTTTCCTTACAGATGAGGCAGTTGGAACCCAGCCACTATGGCCTGCAGCTTCGAAAGTCAGTAGATGAAAACACCGAGTACTGTGTGCCCGCACCGTACGAATTCATGCAGGAACAGGCAAGTGCGCGGTCGCCTTGGAACAGGGAACCCGAACCACGTCCGCGGCCTCCTACTTTTAAACCTATGTGATCTGGGGAGGAAAATTCTGTTTAAATTTGGCATCTAGTTTGGGAACAATCAAAATAAGTTTCCCAGAGATCGTGACCCCAGACCCTCTGATTTTGTGGTTTTTATCTTTTGTAGGTTTATGATGAAATAGAAGTCTTTCCGCTAAACGTGTACGACGTGCAGCTCACGAAGACTGGGGGCGTGTCTGACTTCGGTGAGCCCAGGGACCCCCCCCTTATCTAACCTCACCTAATTTGCCACGGTCCCGGCCCTAGTTTTTTTTTTTTTTTTTCTTTACATTACGTTTTCAGAAATGATGGCGATCGTTTCTGAACTTCATTATTCTCGCTTCGTTTTTATTTATTTATTTAAGCAGGCTAAAAAGATATGTGTTACTATCAGGGAGAGATGTCAGAGTCATTCAAAGGAGTAAAAATAAAAGTCGATGAGAAATTCGAAATGATGGTGATGATCATGACACAATGAATTTACTGTGTGCCGCGTGGCATGCTAAGCTGATTAACTCATGATTCATCTGACAGGTCTTTTCATCTCGGTGCCTTTGCTCTTCGCTTGCTTTCGCCCACCTGGAGTGCTACCCTTCCCCGCATTCCTCCTCCCTGATTGCGTAAATTAGACCTGTCCTTCAAGACCTAACTGAAGGTCAAACTTTCTTGGAGCCCCCTATCTGATTGCTTTAGCTTCCATTTAACAGTTAAGGGTCAGTACTACTCAGATCACTTCGTAATATTTATTTCTTGCGTTTCTCTTTGTATCTAAACTTGTCTTTGACCTCTTTATAGACTACACTTATGTCTTAAAGTTTACTTCTGTCTTATTCTGTCTTGTACCATAGGAACTCGGTCAGTAGATAATAGTCAATGAATATCTCCTTAGAAAGACTGTTTCTTATCTCGTTAAATATATTAGCATAATTATTTTTCTTCAAAAGACTCAAGCAGATCGAACTCTACCCATTGTTTGTTATGTTAAAATTTCCTTTTTACGATTTGTTCTTTGTTTCTTCATTTTCATGATCTGTTTTGACCCAGATGTTGAGTTTGCCTTTAAAGCCCTCTTACCATTTTGTCTCTACTTCCGTTGGCCTTCACATCACTCTGCTTTCCCTGGTGGCCCTTTGCCGGTCTTCTTTGTACTTGTATGACTGAAGGACTGAGTGCGCAGAGTCACAGAGGTACTCTCTGCTGACTGCAGTCTCCCGGGCTCTGCCTGAGGCAGTGAGGAAACGGGGCTATGCCACTCTTCCTACAGCAAAGGACTTCCGGTATTACAGGACCACCATGTGGAGCCTGTGCGCCCTCCCACCTGTGGAGTCAGGGAGGCCGGCACTCTCCGAGTCAGGGAGATGCGTCACCTGGGCTGGGTGTGTAGTCATATTTAGGGCAAGCACTATATCGATCCAGGTATTTTTCTAGCTACTTAAAATGCCCAGCCCCAAGTGCAGTTGTCTCTTAACAAATGTTAATTCTCTCGAACTGACTTGATTTCAATAAGAGTGTTTTTTGGTCTTGACTTTTTAAAAATAAAAATTCAGAAAAATGTAAATTGTGGCAAAATACACATAACGTAAAGTTTGCCATCGTAAGAATTTGTTTGGTTAAAAATGACAGTTCGGTGGCATTAAGTGCATTCACATTGTTGCATAATCATCACCAACCACCCACCTCCAGGACCATTTCTCTCTCGCAAAACTGCAGTTCTGTACCCATCAAACATCCCTCCTGTTTGTCCTCCTCCCCACCCCCTGGGAGTCCCCCTTCCACTTTCTGTCTCTGTGAATTTGACTCCTCTAGGTACCTCAGCTAAGTGGACTCGTACAGTGTTTGTTTTTTTGTGACTGGCTTATTGCACAGAGCATGAAAATGTCCTCGAGGTTTATCCAGGCTGTAGCATGTGTCAGAATTTCCTTCTCTTTTTAAGAGTGAATAATGTTCCATTGTATGGATGTAGCACATTTATTTATGCACTCACCTGTGGATGGACAGTTGGGTTGCTTCGGCCTTTTGGCTGTCGTGAATGATGCTGCCATGAATACCAGTATATGGTCTCCAGTTTTGAATGAGGCCGGGCACTGGCATTTCTCAAACCTTTAGTCCTTACCCGTTCCTCTTTTTTTTGACCCTGCTAGATATTTGTGCTTTCGAAATCATTGTAACTCAGGCTTTCTCAACGTACTGTACTTACGGGACTCGAGGTGTGAGAAAATACTGCAGATTAAGTTGAAGACACTCCCAGGCCGGATTCAGACTTGTGTTTCCCTTTCGTTTTTACTCGTAGGCTTCGCGGTGACGGCACAGGTGGACGGGGACCAGCATCTCAGCCGCATCTTTGTCAGTGACGTCCTCCCTCACGGCTTGGCGTACGGGGAAGGTCCGTGTGGCCCAGGGTGCCTCTGCTCTCCCTTGATCCAAAACTGTGACAATGTGGTCTGGCTAGCGAAATGCTCTCCTTACAGTTTCGTCAGAAAATGGTTTCTCTCAGAATGTTAAAGAAAGTAAACTTAAATAGTTTCATTGACGGGACATATGCGTAAACATAGAGCATGTCGATGTGCGTGTGGTTTGAGGTTGTCCGTGCACAGAGAGAGTGTGCATGCATATTACAGAGAGAGTGTGCGTGCATATTATACGGATGGATGGAGACGAGAGGGTGAGAGCCAGACAGGCAGGCAGACGATAAAGAGAGGGCATTTCCCAGGACTTTCACATCAGATACATAGAAGGACCATTAGCTCGAATGGCTCTCGAATCGTTTCCCTTTAGGCTGTTCTTTCTGATCCTAGAGGGAGTTGAAATTTGTTTTGTTGTCAGTGGCATCTAAGTACATTTTGGCACTTTTCTTCGAAGATGGTGGCAGAATAGCCCCTGAGAGTACATGGTCTGTGTTGGCAGCCTTCTTTAATCTTGAAACGTTTTTCTCAGCGATCTCTTTCTCTCTTTTCCTCCTCTGTTTCCCCTTCCTCATTCTAGGGCTGAGAAAGGGCAATGAAATCATGACCTTAAATGGGGAAGCTGTGTCTGATCTAGACCTTAAGCAGATGGAGGCCCTGTTTTCCAAGAAGAGTGTCGGGCTCACTCTGATTGCCCGGCCACCTGACCCAAAGGGAACCCTGTGTACTTCCTGTTCAGATAGTGACCTGTTCTCAAGGGACCAGAAGAGTCTGCTACCTCCTCCTAACCAGTCCCAACTTCTGGAGGAATTCCTGGATAACTTTAAAAAGAATACAGCAAATGGTAAGTAAGCTTCGTTCGCTCTTCCTTCTTAACTGCTGGTATCAACAGCCAAAATTTGTAGGTTATTGTTTTGCTTGCAAAAGTTAGGTTATTTAAACTATTCAAAGAATGTTTTTTTTAATTATTTATTAGGAAAACACAGATGCCAACCAAGTAGACTTGATCAAAATTCCATGCATTTTAGTAATTAAAGCACTTTCGCGAAAATAGAAAATAATTTTGTATAATGAACACATTCTTTGAAATTGCAGAATCTTTTAAAAATCATCCATGATATTTAGTATTGTACTTGCTGTGTGATTGAAGGTAGATGAAAGCTAACGTAAGTGCCAAAGTTGATTTTCTATTCAGTTGAGTCAAAGACAAAAACATTTTGCGATATTCTATTGGGTCTTAGAATAGTTGATGCAATTCAATTCTTTACCTCTTTTGTGAAATACTTTCTCAGTAAACTGCAAGCTTTGACTGTAGGTTATGAATTTTAAAATTTTGTAAGGGCACGAATATGAAAAATTGTTTGCCAATTTATTTTTCTAAAGGTAAAATGATTTCCATATGAGGAAATCATTCAAAGGTTTCAATTTCTGAGCTTATCACTCATACATATTTCAGACTTTGCAGTGAAGTGAATAAGGGACTCCAGCTAATACTGAAAACCTGCAGTTTCTCTCTGCGCCCCTAGAGGAAGCTGGTGAAGCCCCATTAGGAGACGGAGCACGGGGTCTTCATCCTGCAAGCTCACGAAGTAATTTTTATACTTAATTACAGTGATAGCGGATTTCCAATTGGAATCTCTGCATGATTACCCAAAATGAATGAAACACACAAAAGGGGAGTTGTCAGGATAGATTTAATTATGAAGCAAGTTTATGAGGTCATTTTTGGAATTAAAAAAAAATCAGACTGTAAGAGTTGTGATTCAGTACCGTGCATAGTGCTTCCTCCTCTTCCCTCCGATTTAAAATACCGTGAAATTGACTGTTGGCATATAAAAGTGGATGTCGTGAAACAAAAGTTACGATGGGACTAATGAACTGCTTGGTTCGATGAGGGCCATCATTCGGCTACCCCGGGCTGCGCCGTAGGCCTGAGTGTTGCCCATGACACACACCTGTGTCCCCTCGCTGGGCTCGTCGTCCTTGTGGGATCCATCCCTGCCCGTTACATCTCGAGGTATTTTATCATAGTGAGAAATAACTGCAGAGTCATAACACTCTGGTACTTGCAGCAATGAATTTCTTTAAAAAGTAGCAAAAGGAGCAAATTGACCTTTTTTCTTTTCTGGTAGGATCAAGCTAAGCTTGGTTACCACTTTTTTTTTTTTTTTTTCCTTCTTGCAAGAAAGCAGAATCAGAATAAAGAGGAGGTCCCGGATGTGTTAGACAGCTATGACGTGACACCCTAGGGAGCCGTTCTGATGGCGTCAGCCCTTAGAACTTAAGGAGGCCACGTCTGTGTGCGCAGGTGGCCTCGCTGGAGCGTGGCACTGCTTGTCCACAGCAGCTCGTCCTGCAGTTCCCTCTGCTTGTCCTTCCCTGGGGGCTGCTTCCCGCCAGCCAGGCGGGAGCCACTGACCGCTCGGGTGGGGCGGGGGGGGGGGGGGGGTGTTGTTCCTGGCGAGCCTGTGCGCTCTCTGCTCTGTGGGGTGAATCGTTCTCTCCCCAGGGAGCGGCCGGCTGTTACCGTCTGGCCCCTTTACTGTCCCATAGTAATGTGCTTGTGGACTGCTTCCCCAAACACTTTGCACATGTGGAATTTATTTATTTTCTTTTCGAAGCGGTTGCATAACCTACGAAGGAAAGTTAAATACCCGTGAGTAAACATCTCAGAAGGAAGTCTGTCCACTTCTAAGATTAGTGGAAGAGAAAATAAGGGGTAGGTAGGTGAGAGATTGAAAGATGAGAGAGAGCCATGAGGAGTGTCGTTTGTGCGTGGTACCGTGATTGTACGGGAACCCTGCTTTTGTGGAAGTGCAGAGATGGGGCGATGTGGTGACAAACACACAGGCTTTGGGTCAGACCTGGGTCCGAGTCCCCGCCTGACCTTTCCAGGTCATGTTTCCTTGGGGGCAGCCCTCGGCCAGGCAGGCGTGGGCTTCCGTGTCTCCTGCGGAGGAGACAGGTCTTCAGACGGCGCCGTGGGATCGAGCCCCCTTTGCCCTTGGCGGTCCCCACGCCCTTCTCCTCTCACCTTCCCTACGCCTTCACTCGGGCCTCTTGGGGTCACCTTCCCAATAAACCGTGCCCACACCCTAGGCTCAGACGCAGCTTCTGGCGAGCCCAGGTGAAGACACCCAGCCTCAGCTTCTCACCCAGATGAGGCTCCCGCGCCCGCCCTCGTGGGTCGCTGGCAGGTTTGAGGGGATCCGGGCATCTCTGCTCCTTACATGGCAGGAATTCTGAAAATCCGATTCCCCTCTCCCCTCCCCCGTGCGGCCTAACGCTTCACTAACAATGACTTTGATTTGCTTTGGCAATGAATTAGAAAACAGCAGCCTCATTTCTTGCTTAAAAAAAGAAAAAAGATAAAAAATAAATGAGTTTGAAAAATAATTTTTTCATATCACTTTGAGTTATATTCAGGAAGGGTTATTTCGGAGTCTGCCCCTCCCTAGATTTCAGGTTCCTGGGGCAGCAGATTGGTTCCAGGACCCTTTTGGGAACCGAACTCCAAGGATGCTCAAGTCACTTCCATCAAATGGCACAGTGTTTGCGTATGACCTACACACATCCTCCCGCATCCTTTAAATCATCTCTGGATAACCGATAGTTACACCCAATGCACCGTAAATGCTAGGTAAATAGTCGTTACGCTGTATCGTTTAGGGACGAATGACAAGAAGAGGTCTGTCCGTGTTCAGTACAGACGCAGCCGTCATAGGCCTAACTACACAGTCTGTGTCAGCAACAACGTAGCTTTTTCCCCCGTGTTTTCAATCTGCAGTCGGTTGAATCCGCCCGTGCGGAACCCGGGGACGTGGAGGGCCGACTGTACTTGAAAAGAAGGAAGGCATTCCCATGTTGTTTCCCAGAGAAGCCCGTCCTCTGCCTGGTAATGGAAACCAAACGGCCGGCTCTCTGGAAGAAAAGCCCTGTTTTTTTTATACAGAGGAAGAAGAAGCGCTAAGCAGTTGTTTTGGGTGTTATCTTGACTAAGCTGAGTATTTTGTGTCCCCGCTACTTAAAATGTCTCAGGCCCTGGGAATAAGCTACACGGAATTCCAGGCTGTGGTCTACTTTTGGCTTGGTCAGGTGTCCAGAAATTAGTATTTGCTAGCTTTAGTCTCTTAATCAGGTGTGACCAAAACAACGCTCTCATTGTTTGACAGGAAGAAGTCTTGGCCATAGTGGCAGGTCCCAAGGAGCCAGGGTTGCTGTTCAGGTGCTGTGCTTTTCTAGAAAAGAAGCATTCTATTGGGGTTAGAGACTCATCAACACATGTAACAGTGAAGACAATGGTCCTCATACTTCGCAGAGCGTATGACTTACCTGATGAGCTTGTGCGAATGCCCATGCCTGGGGCCTGTTGTCAAAGAGCCCCCTTCAGGAGGGTAGGGTATTGCAGTCTCCGGTACCCAGCATTCATCACACTGCCCCTGTGGCCGTTAGTCTCAAGGTGGGTCCGAACCTGAGCAAAGGACCTTCCATTTCCGAATTCTTCGGTGCCGAGATTTTGAGGATTAAATGAGATAACGTGTAAAATTGTCAGTAAATTGTAGCTATTGTGCTTGTGTGTTGTCAGTCTTGGAATTAGGGGTCATATGCCCCAAACCTGCACCACTGTCCTAAGTGTCTTGCAATACAGCCAGTTGACTTGTTAGACAACCTCATTTGTTCCTCAGGAGACACTGTCCCATCTGGCAAATTGAGTGCCCTGAGGAGCGAAGAACTTCCGGCAGTCACCGACTTTGCCATATTAAATTCCTGAGTTTCCCGAGAAATGAATGACCATTTGATTCTTGCCTTTAAGGGTTTGAATTTCTGCCTCAGCATCCACCGTAGAGAGAGGAAATGTCCACGGGCTGTGTTTGACTTGGACGGAAATATCATCTGTAAAGACTTTTTATAGAGAGATTTAATTTTGCCTCTGGAATTCCCCAAAGAGGCAGGTGTTGTTTTTAAGTCAACAAGGCAAGCATTGAAGGGATTGGAAGCCCCAGCCCTGTTTACTCTGAGCTCCCATTAATGCTGTTTTGGTGATTTGAGTAGGAAAATCCCTTTTCTAGTGTATGCCATCTTTTGAAAAATTCCAAAATCTTTTCATCGGGCCTGGGGTTCCTGAATCCTCTTTCTGTAAGCACCGAGCTTGTTGTGCCATTAACGTAGTTTCGATTTATAAACAGCTGTTAAGACTGTGTTGTTAGGACTGGGGGTTTATTTTGCAGGAGACAAGATAGAAAAGACCTACGTCCCTGCCCCCACTCAGACACTATCAACCCAGCAAATGCTTACCCGATGATGAAGGTAATTGCAGCCTGAGGTTCTTTTTTTAATCCCTCATCACCTTTGAATCACTCTCTTTTTAAATTGATGTATGAGTAGTGTGGCATCTCCAACTACCAGAAGCCACTTAGATGCAAATTTGCTCTTTGGAACGAATCACCCCCCCGGGAACGTATGTGTCCATAATACACCTTCTCACCAAGGGGAAGAGTTACAGAGCCAGCTCTGATGTGGCAAACCCACTTATTTCCTGTTTATGAGGGTGAGGGCATTTTGCCTTCATAGCTGGGTTCAGGGTGACTAACAGCATTTAGCTCAGAGAAAGCTCTGTTTGTGTGTAAATCTGCCATTCCGGAGTCTGTCGGGCTGACACCCCAAATTCATAGATGTAAAAACATATTAAAGTTGCTAAAGGTGGTTGCTGCATTTAAACAGCTTTTTAAAAATGTGATTGGGAAATGCTCATTTTATCTAAACCCAGGGATCTTTGGTCTCTGAATTATTCGTTTCTTATAACGGTGCTGAACGTAGTTTTCAGTCTCATCCGTGGACGTGAGCATGTGTCTTTCTGTTAGCAGTGAGGGAATTGAGGTGCTGGGATCCCAGTTTCCTTATAAAACTCAATGTCGTTCAGGATATTTGGTTCCCTTTTTCTCATTTTCAGTCATTCGTTTATTCACTTGTTTAACAAAATAATAACATTTTGTTAAATGCTGCTGGTACATAAAGGGAATTAGACATTATTTTCTACCCTCAAGAGGCTTATAGTTGAGTGGGAAAAGTAAAACACTTGTAAGTAAGAGGTCGTGGTTTAAAAACTAAACTTTGCCCTAAAAAGAATTAGATGTCCAGCACACAGGTGGAATTCCATTGGTTTTTCTATTCATTTCGAGTAACAGAGGCCAGAAGAGAGGTGTGAGATCAGAGAGAGGTTTCTGGAAAAGTCAGATCAAGAGCATTCGATCCGAGCTGCAGGTGGACAGCTTATAGAACAGAAGGTGTGTGGTGGAGGTGGGGGCAGGGGGCTCAACCCAGGACACAGCGGCTGGAAGTAGAGGTCACCTGACTCATCATGTGTGAAGGTAAAATGGGAAATACAGCTGGAAAGTCGATTGGGGACAGACCGTAGAATAAATTAATAAATAAGTTAATAAATATATCCTGACCTTTAGGAATTTATAAAATATCATGGCATGTATCTGGGGGAAAAAAAATTAGTGAGTATTGCATGGTTTCTCTTTGCCTTATATAAAATACAGAGGATTTGGTCACTTCATGACCACTAAAGTGTGGCTTGAGATGCTTCCAGGTAGATAGCGTGTAGCTGCATGTCAGCCCTTTTATTCTTCTACTGCAGCATCATTCCTTTTGGCCGTAAAGCATCGCTGTTTTTCATGACCAGAAGTCCAATGTAAAATAAACACTCAGATAAGTGCTTCAGAGGAAAGAATGAATGACTGCGGGTGCCCTATGAAACCTAAGTGCTCCTCAGCATCATGAAGCCATATCCATTGATGACGTGATCCTCACAGGTCACCTTTAGGGGCAGCAGGCCCTTCTGGCTCTGGCTCTGGCGGGGGCAGGAAAGGAGATGCCCTGTAGCAAAGAGGATAATGTAGGAGCCGAGGGAGAAGCTGGTCAAGTTTGCCAGCACTTAGAGTAAAAAATGGTCCCGAATTAGCTCTCCTGTGTTAAATGCAAATACATCTTTCAAGTAAGAATTTACAGAACTTCCCTGAAGACCACGCTGAAATTTCTATTGGATAAGTCACTTTTAATATCCACTTGAGAGTTTGAGATGACTGGGTCACATATACTCACCTGTGTGTGCAAAGTGAGCCAGCTCTCCCAAGTAGTATGTCTATGAAGCTGTGTTAGCCGATCGAAAAAGGAACTTTATAGCCTGTTACATAAAGGGAGGGGTGGGATTTGACTATGCCTGTGGAGATGATGAACACCGATCGCCAAATGATGCTTGTCTGAGTCCCCATTTTTGTTCCCCTTTTGGGGAACAAATGTGCTTAAAAATGAATGGCATTCCCGACTTCTTCCTCCCTAGGAGGGAATTGAGACCATCAGGAAAGACCAAGTGGGGTCTCTCCACGTCAGCTGTCACTCCTCGAGACAGCCATATCGAGACTCTATCTTTAATTTTGGGGGTTGGTAATACATCATGCGCATGGTACATAAATCAGCAGGATTAAAGGTGAAACAGTGATAGATACATCCCTCTGAGCGATGTAGTTAGGAGAATGGACACTAAGCAGACAACCTGGGTTCAAATCCTAGCTCCAGGTTCATTCACTTATTAGCTGTGTGACCTTGGTTGGGCAGGTCACTTCAGCTCTCTGTGCTTGGTTTTTGCAATGGTAAAGTCTAGGATTTTTATTGGGTTAATCAGATAATCTTCCCAGGACATAGTGTAGGCCATGTAATTATTTGTTAAATAAATGAAGCAGAAGAATTTCTCTCATCCTGCTTTTAGCCACCCAGTTTCTTGTTCGGAGGTCATTGCTATTCTCAGTTTCTTTCTCAGCCTGGTCTGGAGACTCTTCAGTGTTGGAGGAAGTGGTGGGGTATTTTTTCTGCTTTATTTTTACTGTGTTATCTTAGGACATGGCTGTGGTAGGCAGAATAATGGCCCTTCCCCCACGAGCGTCTACAGCGTAAACCCCAGAACCTGTGCCGATGGCAAGAGGATCTTTAAAGATATGATGAAGCTGAGGGTCTTGAGATGGGGAGGCTGTGCTGGATTGTCTGGGCGGGCGCGGTGTAATCACAAGGCTCTCGATAAGAGGGGGCAGGAGCGTCAGAAGCAGAGGTCGGAGTGATGCGGGCCCCTGCGCCAAGGGAAGCGGGTGGCCTCTAGAAGACTCTCCCTTCGGGCCTGCAGGTGGAGCGCAGCCCTGCCGACCCAGTTCAGTCTTCCGCTACCCTCACCCTGGAAGTGTAAGATGACGTGTGTTTATGTGTCCAGCACTGTGTTTGACGGCAGAGATACAGAAATGAAAATCCTCAGTCCCCCTCTTCAGGTGCTGTCGGGCGGGTGGGCGTTTGAACTGACAGCGGTCACAGCCACCATCATAACTGATCTAGTTCTGCAGTTTCTAAACTTTTTGGTCTCCAGGTCCGTAACTGTTAAAAATGATCAGGGACCCCAGAAAGCTTTAGTTGTGTGGGGTGGGTTATCTTTACTGTATTAGAGATTTGAGAAAGTTTAATAATGTTTTTTAAAGCGACAATAATGAATCCATTTGATATCTGCACAGTAAGCATATTTTTAATGAACTAGTTCTGCAAACTAAAAAGTTAGTGAGAAGAATAGTATCGTCTTATATTTCCTTGCATATCTCTGGACTCTGTGCCTTAATATAGAACAACTGGATTTTTATATCAGCTTCTACATTTAATCTTTGTAATGCATGTTTCGATGGAAGTTATTTGAAGAAAATCCAACCTCGTGGATATGTAGTTGTAAAAGGGAGGAATATTCTAATAATCCTTTCAAATAATTGTGGGTCTTCTTTTTGAATATTACACCCAAACTCAGCAAGTGGTATTCAAGGTGAGTTGGGATGTGGAATCTGAAACATTATTGGCGGGCTTTTCTTGCTTATGTTGAAATCCATTCGCCTATCTTTGCATTGATCTGCTACTCTTGTTTTATTTTCTAACATGCAGTGGTTATTTGGAAAATATTAGGTCACTAGGTTATGTAGCTCTTCCAAATATGGACATTTCTTTATGCATCGTTAAAAATCATATTCATTGATATCGTTGGCAAAATGTCACGAAGTATTGGGAAGCTGTCTAGCTCACGTTGGTGGAAACAAGTTTTCTAAGATTTAGGTGTTTGCTGGAAAGTTTGAATTATATCTACAAATACTGTCAGCTTCCCACCCCCCCTTGGAAATGACAGGCTCATTTTGTTCATTTTTTTATTTCATTTTATTTATTTTATTTTGATTTTTTTAGACGAGGGAACCCTTGGTTGACCTCACAGATTGCAAGGACCTTGTCAGCTTACAATCCCTTATTTTTTATGCCTACAGCACCTTGTCTTCCTAGGTGGTCTCCCATCCAGGTACTAACCAGGCCCGACCCTGCTTAGCTTCTGAGATCAGACAGAATCAGGCGTGTTCAAGGTGGCATAGCCATAGACTGCTTTGTTCATTTTAAAGAAAATATGTCCTGTCAGTTGTTTTCTCGAATAACAATTGTCTTGTGAAAAACGTAGCTCATTCAGATTGCAGCAGAGCGCATAAATGCTTGTCCGTCAAATGACCATCGCAGAGGCTCTGACAGGGGCTCCCCGGACACGTTTCTAAGAGTTGCGATTTAGTGAAGGCAGTCATTTTTACTGCTTAATAGAGGACGTTCTTAAGTGAACCTGGCATGGTTCTCGGTAGAGGCATGTGGTGACAGAGAATCACTCCCGACGAGTACACTGGGTGCCGCCGTCTGATGCATGCTGTGACATGGGCAGATTGCCCGGCGTCGCCTCGCACCATCGGCGCAGATGCACTCGGAGAGGACGGGGCAGATGACACTTGGCACGATTATAAAAATAACGCTGAACTTGCGGTCCCTTTAGGAAGGATCTCGGTGGCCCCAGGAGTCTACAGACTCTACTTTCCGAAGGGTCGTCACAGCACACGTAAGGAGTAGCCGTCCGACAGGAGCGGAAGGCTCAGGTCGCAGGTCATCACGGCTGCTTTGGAGGGATGGCCTCACTTGCGTTACACCCTGAAGAAAGCAGAGCGTGTTCTAGGCACAGAGAAGATGTGTGCGTGCGTGCGCGTGCGTGTGTGTGCGCGCACGTGTGTGTGTAGTCTTGCTTTGGGGAGACATATGAGTAATACAGGGTTATCGGAGGGTCAGGTGCAAATGGGGAGGAGAGAAAGATAAGACTGGACAGGTGAGCAAGGGTCAAGTCCCCGAGGGTCGTATGTGCCAGGTGGAGAGGCCTGGGTGATGAGGATACGCAGGGGAGATGAGACAGGGCCCTGGTGTTGGGGACATCGTCGAAGCGACTGATGGTCCGACTGAGAAATGGTGACGGCGTCGGCCAGGCTCGAATGAGGCTTGGGGGCGGGCGGCCCTGTGGTGGCTCTCCTGCGTTTTCCTCTGCGGGGCGCCGAAGTGTGTCGGGGTGCCCTCCCTTAGCGCAGCAACGCTCTCGCCTGCATTGTATCGCCAGTGAGTCAGCAGATGTGAGTAGAGCCACTCAAGAAATATGAGCCCGAATGTACGAATAAGTGACTGCGAGAAATTCCCAGAGCGTCCATTTCCAACGTTGACTTTATTTTTCAACAAGGTGCCGATATGTACGCTGTATCCCAAATGTGGTCTGTGCAAAGTGCAGAAAATAACCCCGTGGCTAAGAAGGAAACATGGCTTTATTTAGGAGGTTCACTCTGGTGCAAACAATCGGACTTTGAGAAATCTTTTTCCCTTGAAGTTGAGCAATGAACTGCCGTAGTTAATTTTCTTCTTCTTCCTGCAATGAGATCCCCGTTATTCATGAAGAGCATCCTGAGGCCCAAGCTGGGAAACAGAAAATATTGTTTTCTGTTTCATTTCCCTTTCGTCTAGTCATTGAACAAATATTCAGTGACTGCCCACATTGTCACATATCATTTCGGGAGTGCCGGGGATGCAGCGAACACAAGGTAAAAACTCCTCGCCCACATGGAGCTCGCATGTTAGTGCCTAGAAACGTAATGAGCGGTTAAGCGTAGTGAATCCGTGAATTATAAAGTCTGCTAGAAGGGGATGGGAGGGCTGGGGGGAGAGAGGGGGCAGGTTGCAGCTGTAGATGGGGCAGCCAGTGGTCCTTTCTGAGATGGAGACATTGGAACAGAAACTCGAAGGCGAGGGCCGGGGCTGTGCGGACGTCTGGAGCAAAGCTTTTTAGGTGGAGGGAACAGTCTCCAAGGTGAAGGCTCAGCACATAGTCCCGTGTGCCCGGGGAGGAGCGAGGCAACGGGGGAGTTGTGCAGAGACCAGGGAGGACTTCGCAGCCCAGTTCAAAGTCTGGCGTTTGTTCCTAGGGTAACAAGGACCATCCCATGGATTTGAGCAGAGAAGTGACATGAGCCGGCCAGGGTTTTAAAAGCATCACTGGCCACTGAGAACAGGAGGCCAAGGAGGGGGCGGAGGCTCGTGCGGTGACCCCGGCGAGGGCGATGCTGGCTTGGCCCTCGGTGGGGGTGGACCCTACAGGACTTGCTTAGAGAGCAAGTGTAGGTGTGAGGGGAGAGGAGGCCAGGATGACTCCCCGGTCTGGCTGAGCAACGATGGAGAGGCTGGCCGCAGGCAGCTCTGGGGGACCCCAGGAGGGCGTTCCAGGACACCTTGAGTTCCACCTGCTTTCAAAATGGTTTGAAAATGGCTTATCCTGAAAGCCTATCAAGAAACCCCCCACAAAATTAATCTAAATTAACAACATGAAGGGAAAGGGAGGAGATGGGAGCGATGAATTGCCTGGTTTAAAGATTTCCACTCAGAGCGAAAGGCAAACATGTTCGTTTACAGGCGAAATCAATAGCATTTGAAATACAAGGGCAGCAAAATCCATTGCGTTCACTTCAGACCGTTCAGTTATGATTTATTACATCTTCTGAATTTATTTCGGACCCTACAGGATTCCGCTCCGACTAGCCATTTATAAATTGTCCATTCCTGTATTAATCCTTTTTTATGTTCTGCTTTTTTGGCTATTACCATCTTTAACTTGCTATGGGGAAATCTGACAAAGTTCCAGTTATCCAGTTTCGTTACTTGAGAGGCGCTCTGGGGAAATACACTTGGAAAGAGACACGTGAACTCGTTGGCAGAATTCGTTTGTGTGTTCTACCAGGAGCCCCACCAGCTGGCCCTGGAGGGCAGGCAGGTCTGGGCGACCTGGGCAGTTTATAGAAGGCCCATCCTCCAGAAGGCCCCAGGGGGCTTCCTGCTAGATCTGGAATTCCCAGGGAAGCTCTCAGAAGCTTCTAGGCACAGGACATGCTAGGCTTAACTTTTCTACACTTACTTTTCCGACACTAGTTCTTTATTCCTAAACCGATGTTTGTAGATCCCGCCCAGACTTCTCTGTTTCCATCGGCGAAACATCATGCTCCTGTGAAGTCTGGGCGCCTTTGCACAGTAGTGTTAGCATAATTATGTGAATTTTGTCAGTATTTTTTTTGTTAATAAAAATGATTAAGGAAAAGGGGCTCGCGATGTCGATAAGAAGTCTAGCTTTCATAAGATTGATGCCTGTGGGGTAGGGTTATTTTAGCCCATAAATCAAAACCACAGCTGGAAAAGAGTAGTAACTTCTGTATCACCAGTGCAGGCCAGTGCCGATGTGAGATGTGTGTCAAGTTTGATTTGGGAGTTGTAACATTTATAAATGTCTGTTGGTCTAGGGTAAGGGCATCCGGGTTCTAGCTCCTGACCTTGTGCTTGACCTTGAGCAGCTTCCTCGAAGTTCCTGTCTCTGCAACTCTTAAAACGAAGGATTGGACAAAACAGTTTAGTCTTTTTAATTTCTCTCTCTCAAATTCGGTTGTTTAATATGATCAAAGCAGCAATTTAAATGGCCCTAGAAATGTGCATTTCTTACAAAAGTTTGTGAAGTGAAAAAAAGTAACGGATCAAGCTTTCCATTTTGTAACAAGTCTCTTTACCTCTTTAAATAGAATCAAGTCTCGGCTGCCCTAGAGAGTTTAAGGCTTCGTAATAATAACAGGCTGTCTCAAACATAAAGATCACCAAGAACCTTAAAAGCATTAATTATCCCTTACATCACCCCGATGGAGCAGAGATGTGTTATTATCATTTGACTTTCACAGCTGGGTAAATCAAGGCACAGAGACACATTGAGTTGCTAGTAACTTGGACAAGGTCATGGGGAGTGGTAGATAGGGCAAGAACTGTGTTGGCTTGTTTTTCTCTCCACAGAGAGGAAAATGTTGGGGTTTTAACCACTTTTTTTTTCTTTTCAAAGATTTCTCTCTTAACATACCTAAAGTAAAACCCAAGGACAATGTGCCCTGTGGTAAAACAGAGTCAGATGTAACTGTCTGGGTGGTGGCCGATGGGCCTCGTCTCATCTGGGTTCCTCTCTGGAGGCTGGGGTGGTGACCGGCTCGTGATCATTTATTTGGGGCTTTCTCAGTCCAGGGAGAGGTCACATGTTTAGTCGTAGTTTCACTATCTTTAGTCTTGTGTCTTTTTTTTTTGTTAATTTACAGATTTTCATTAACCTGACAGTGCTGTCTGTGACTGTATGTTTTGTGTGATTTGGTTCTTTGAAACCCACCTTTCATGGAGTTTTACTCTAATTTCCGTCCTGTAAAATCTGCACTGACATTCTTATCTTAAAAAAAAAAAAAGTATAATTCACATACCGTTAAATTCATCTTTAAAGTGTACAGTTAAGTGATTTTAATATATTCATGAAGTTGTGCAACCAGCACCATTAATTCTCGAACATTTTCTTCACCTCAGAGAGAAACCCTGTACTCACCAGCAGTCACTCATAACTCCCCCAAACCCCCAGCCCTCGACAACCATTAATCTGCTCCCCGTTCTGTGGACATGCCTAACCTGGACATTTCACATATGCAAATAGAATGATGCAACCCAGACCTTCGTGCCTGGCTTCTTTCATTCAGCATAATGTTCTCTAGGTTCATCGGTGTTGTAGAATGAATCAGTACTTCATTCTTGTTCATGGCTAAGTAATATTCTATTCTATCTTTGAATCCCACGGAACAACAGCACTTCCTGAAAGCAGGTATTCCGCGTGGGTTCGTTTTCCCACAGCACATTCCCTAACAGAATCTTGTGTGTACGTTTTTGTTCTTTTCTTAGGTTTCTTCTCAGAGTCTTTAAATACATTTCCGACTAAGTACTTCATATGGGTTTTGAACTTAAATTCCACTTCATTAAAGTTCTTCAAGTGTCTGAAAAACAGCGGTGTCCGTCATGGGCCCCTGAATGTAATTGTGACCCCTAGATGGTCCTCCTAGCTCTGGCAGAAATCCGCTTCTGAAAGAATCGAATCCTTTACCATCGACCTCATATTTTCATCAGGAACCTCATAAGGTTCCAGGGGAGGCCCTTTGCCTCCTTTCTGTGGGCTAAGCACGTGCCTCTGTCACAGCGAGAGCCCTCACGGAGAACGAGAATGAGGGTACACCCCACCTTTCTTCTCCTCTTCTAAGAAGGCCTTCCTGCGCTAGGTTGTAATCAGCAGGGAGGGTGCGTATGGCACGTCTCTGCCCTGAAAACACTTGCCATATTCCTGTTTTTCTGCATAGTCTTTCAGACGCTGAGAATGTTTATCACAAGACAAGTGGACTCAAATCATGACAGCCTGCTGTTAAGAAACGTTTCCTGCCAGGATTCACTTCTCTTTGTTTATCACCAGACATCTTGCATCAGCAGTTGTCTGTAACCTCAGGTTAAGCGGACTTGGAAGATTTATAAAATTTACATTTTTCTAGCATGGTATTTATGCTGCGATAGAATTTACTTCTCTGCAGGCTTAACAATGACATTCAAACTGATGCTTTGAATTTTCTTGACATGAGAATAATAACAATAAAGAAATGTAGAGTCCTAGATATCTTCAGAAAAGTAGGTTAATCTTTATACCAGAAGCACATAATATTAATGGTGGTCTCTTTGTGAGTGGTGCAGTTTTGGACTTGAGTAGCCTTTGAACGTGGCCAACTCAGAGTGATTTTTTTCTCTCACTGAATAGTCCATCTGTTATTTCTGTTATTCTGTTTAATTGGTTTTATTTTTATTTTATTTCGCTGACTGATGAAGAGTAATGTTTGCCTAGATGACAGAGTACTGCAAATGTGATTAATGAAAAATGTCACAAACCACTGCATATTTGAGTAAAAACATAAGAAAAATTGAGAGAAATATGAGTTAATTAGAAATAATCATTATACAAAGTTTGCAAATTTAAAAATCTTAGGAGAGTTTAAGTTCTCTGCGAATGAACTGAGGGCTCAATGTGCTCTTGACATTATGATAAACTGTGTCGTGAGCATTAATGCAAAATTTTACAGTAGTGCGTACAGCTTGGAAAACTAAAAAGAGAATTGTAATGTCGTATTTACAAAATGCTGACTTCTTCCACTGGCAGCTTGGACTTACCAAGATCTTTGCCTTTTCGTAAAATTGCGTTCACATTAAAAACAAACAAATAAATACACAAAAAAAGATAAAGAAATTGAATTAGATAATTTCTGAGTTTCTTTTCAGATCTAAAATGTATTGATTCCCTACAAACTGCTCACCTATGGAATTACATAGTGGACATTCTGAGAAACTATATAGAGAAATCGCATAAATCAAGTAGATTAATAACAATTCACACAAACTGTCACCCGAATGTAAGTAAACACAAAGCTGTTAAACGTCAAAGGTGTACAGCTAGCGTCATAGGGGATTATGTAGCTGAAAACGTAATTCAGCCATTTACGATACACTTGTAACTTTTTTGATATTATTTTTAGATTTTTTTTTTTTTTTTAGTCTTCACAGCATTGCTATAGGGAGTCCAGGGGTTCATGGTTTACTCAGCTAACCCACTGCTGAGCCTGAGATGACAGTCTCAGTTCTACATGCTGCATTGTGTGTCTGAATGCGGTCTGTCTTCTCATTGCTGGCGAGCACCTCTCCTCTTTCTTCCAGAAGCGAGGGAGCTAACCTTCACTTTGCTCTGGCTCTCAGCTGTGTGCTTTTCGGTGCGTTTTGCATCCTCTGGCGTGACTGGCCCTCCCAGAGGCAAAGTCAAGGTCCTGGCCACAGAGAGAGGGGGAGATGGCTCTTGGCAGAAGGAGTACTGCCCACCAGTACTCCTTTGAAAGTTTATGGGTCCGTTTCTGGATTTGATAATGATTTGGGGGGAAAGTTGGCATTTAGTGGCTGGGGGACCTGGTCGCCGGATGTCCCGCATGCTCAGGTGAATCCCTCGCCTCACAGAATTCTTCCACTGGACATTCATGTAGGTGAGAAACATGTGCGTATTTATCTGGGCCAAAACCCAGCTCCGTTTTACAAATAAACACAAATTATCCCCCCACCCCATCTCACCCTTCCCACACACAGCTTTAGGGTGCTTTCAGTCTTGTAGGTATGCCACAACCCGATAAATCAAGGGGAGTTTGTCTTGCGTTTTGTTCAGGACTTTGTCAGGAATTTTGTCCTTTTGGAAAACCCTGTCGCTGGTGGCAACACCCTTTATGCATCTGAACTGACAGCAGGACACACCGACTTCGGACATCGGTGTGCGAGGACGCTGGGTCGCCGGCCGAGTCTCTGCGGGGCGTGTGTTGGACGAGCTTCTGGACCGGTTGCGCCCAAACATGTCCATGTCGGAGCATTTTCTTAAATTACAAACGATTTTTCATTGGCTTTTCTCCCTGCGTTGCCATTATTGCTTTTTTTTTTTTTGGTGAAGTTATGTATGGAGATGGCTTAAGAGTGAACTTTATTTCAGGATAGTAAAAGTACATATTATTATATAGATACGTTGGATCTGACAGCGTTGAGAATCAGCGTGCTGCAGCGCACGCTTAGAAGTATGAAAAGCATAGTGTACAAATAATCTCCCTCCTCCTGGCCCGTCCTTTCCGCGAACTTCAAGTGAATCCACAACCCACAAAGTGAGCAGAGCTTTTCCTGATGCTCTGACCACCAACGTTAGTTTCTCAAAAAAAAAAAAAAAAAAAAAAAGTCTCTATCAGATAATGGAAACAAATGTTCTTTCATTCTGGTTTCTTGTTTTTGGCCTGGGGAGATTGTAACTCGCCTCCTCTTACAGTTGCCATTTCTGAGACCGCAGGAGATAGTCTCAGACTCTTCAGGAGGGGTTCTGGCTCCCTCTTCTCTGCGAACCCTTGTCTTGTCTTCCTGTGGTCAGCTCCCGCTGCAGCGCAGGCAGAGGGCCTGGCCCACCCTCCCTGAGACCCAGCTGCCTGGTGTCCCCAGGCTCTGCGGGCAGCCACCTGGGTGGTGCCTCTGGCCTGGGAAGAACTCGCTGCCTCTTCTTTTGCTACCTGACTAAGAGGAAGCGGCCAGTGAGGCCGGGGTTATGGGGCGGCATCAGCTGAATGAGCCAAACGCTGTAGCCTCCTGCTGAGCAGAGCGAGCGCTCCTGAGGAGTAGTAAGCAGCAGGCAGGAGACTGGCAGGGACACCGTGTGCCCAGGCCCGTTCCCAGACTTCCCAGTGCCACCCATGTCCCGAGAATTCCTGGTCGTGCGTATCACAGCCTGGTGCCCCTTATGCTGTGCGCGTGCGCGCGCGTCTGTGAGTTAGGAGAGAGAGAGAGAGCGAGAGATCGGTGCAGGGCCCACACTCCTGCATACTAACTAGGTGAGACTGGATCTGGAAGGGATGTAAATGTAACTTTGAATTCATATTATGAGCCGTGTAGGCGAGGTGACCTTAGCTTCAGCATTTCCTGATGTTTCTATTTTTAAGTTGCTGCGCAGGAAGCGACTCGAACGTAGGTTTTGCCCTTTAATCGGAAAGGCGCCGGGGTGGCGAGCCGCGTGGCCGACAGTGACACCGGTGGGGTCTGTCCTGACGCAGACCCCGGGGGGAGGACGCTGGGCTACCAGGCGCCTCGTGCCCGAGGCCCGCTTCCCGCGCCCGGAGGACGTGTGGGGCGAGCGGGAGAGCGGGGGGCAGCCTGCCCGCTGCGTCGTCACCGTCCAGCAGATGTTCGCTCCTTGCAGGAGAAAGCCGTCTTCGCTGGTTTCACGTGCGGTGCCTGCCTGGCGGTGTGCCTGGTACCTGCGGGTGCCTGGCGCCCGGCACCCATCTGACACGGGAGCTGGTAACTGAGTCTGTCCGTCCAAAGGGAGGGACCGAGCCTCTCTGCTCAGCCGCCGCGTAGGTGCTCTCGACGGCCACCGGAGATGCTAGACGTTTGACGTTGCTGGGCCCCACCCCGGTGGTCCACTTCACGGGAATAAGGCAAGAAACAAAAGTGCGTGTTTGCTAGATATAAGGACAGGCCTTGACTTGATTCCGTATTTTTTTTTTCTTTCAGTATTTACCATCATATTTGCCAAAGCCTCCTCTGGAGCCAGCCCGAACTTCTGTCCGGTAGAGGGACAAGCAGAGGGTGGGTGGGGGGCATGGGGATCATGCGCCCTAAGGCCTGTCCCCGTGAATACGTCCCCACGAGGCTGCTCTCCAAGGCGGGAAGCCAGGCTTTCGGTGGGCAGGGGAAGGACACATGTACTGGCTTCAGCAGCTGGTGCTCAGGACGTGGGCAGAGGCCGGTGGGGCCACACGTAGGGGCAGCGCCTGTTGAAACCAGCTCGGTAAATAAACATTCGCGTTTTCCCGGCCTACACTCCCCCCGCCCCCCAGGCAGTTTGCTGTTCTCCTAGAACCTGCTTTCTTCCCATTTCTCCTCTGGAAAGGATGCTAAGGGCACATCGCTTTTCACAGGGATGCAGGTCCCGGCAAAATCTGAGGAACCGGAATCCCCAGGTGTGACGCTGTCAGGCCTGGTGTCCCCTGTGCTCTGCCCTCTTAAGATCAGCGATGGTGCCTTGCCGGTGGGGTTGGGAAAGGAGTCAGTCACCACAGAGACTGTTTGTGCCCAGATCTGACTCAGCATCTGTGAAATTTGGATGGTGGAGCAGCTCACAGAGCTCCCGTCTTGGCAGGGCTCAGGAACCTTCTAGAACTGCCTCCTCCTCTGGGATCCCCGGAGGCCACCAGCCTTGCTCGGAGCTGGTTGCTGGGATCCATCCTGTCCCAGCTCATGCCGCAGACAGGATGCAAGCCACGCCCAAGGGCTGCTGAAGTTAGGGGCCCCGAAGGGGATGGGGGAGCCTCGCCGCCGCGTAGTGAAGCCTTTTATCCTGGGGCGGGGCCGGGTTTTGACAGGAAGGCCACCCAGCGTTCTGTCCCCACGAAACATGTCGCCTTTGGAAGAGATAAAAGTGGTTTGGGGGGTTTTCAGCACTGAAGTTCCAAAGTTGTGGGAATAGATGGACTAGATGACTCAGAATTCACATGACACCTGCTTTTTTGACATCACCGTGTTATTTTCCCGAGCATCCATCTGGCTCCTTCCTGCAGGCTCCGAGCTCCTGTGCCCGAGCCGCCTCCGAGAGCCCCGGGGACTCGAGGTCTCCCTCATCGCTGTCTCCCCACGACTCGGCACGCACCTGACGAGCAGCAGGTTCCCAGGACTCTTCACCGGGAGTCCGCGAACCAGTCGCTGGCTGGTCGTGTTTTCTGTATTTGACAAACTCTGGAGACACCGGGGTTCGTCCTTTGCAAGGTCCGGGCGGCGGCGACGCAGATTCGAGTCCGTGGCTTCGGTCGGCCGTGTGCTCTGCGTGGCTTCTGTCACGCTGCTCCTCCTCGAGTTCCCTGCACTCCTCAGGCCGTCGCTTCTCCCCGAAGGCAGCGGCGTCTCCTCCGGGGGCCCCTCCTCCCCGGCACGCTGTGCATCGGCGACGCCAGGGTCCTCGTGTGCCTGTGTCGCTGCGCAGTCTCCCTGGGTGCCGTCCATCCCCCCGGCTTCGCTGCCAGATTTGTCGTGATGGTCCCAAATCCACATCCCTGCGCAGACTGTCCCTGCACTACTCGGCCTCTGGGCGTCTCCTCCCGGGGGGTCGACATGCATCTCAAACGCAGCAGCGTTCCCAAAGCCAAGCACGTGGCTCCCATCCCCACCCTTTCCTGTTCCCCGTCTACCTGGTCACCTAAGGCGTAAAAACCAGGCGCCTCTGCCTTCCTCCCTCTCTTTTCTGTACGTCCTTATGTGAAATAGGGGGCGGAGAGGGGAACCGTGGCATCCGCCCGTTCACCTTACTTCTTTGCCGTCGCTCTGTTCTGTGTTCCTTTGGGTCCTTCCACCTCACGCCCTTCCGGTTGCGGTGACGTTGTGACTGGTTCTTCTGCTGAGGTCTTGCCCTCCTTCAGCTCCTCTGTACGAGGGCGCCCTTCCCTGCCTGCCCTACTCCGTGCCACGGTCACACTCAGCAGGGTCCCAGATCCCGCTGGACCCTTCCTGTTCTGATTTGCCTTTACGCAGTCGCCTGCCGTTTGTGGAGTACCCTGTCCCCACTGTGCGCCCCGCCTGCTCATCTTCAGCTTTCAGGACGAATAAATACCCCTCAGATGTCAGGACCTGGTGCAAGTGTCTCCGGTCCTGGGAAGGCTTTTCGGCCCCCTGGAGAATTCACCTTGTCCCTGAGTGTCCCCGCTCAGCCCTGTGCGGACTCTCCTCACATCATCCATGACACTTTGTTGTACTCGTGGCTCTGCCTGTCCCTCCCGCCCTCCCTAGTCACCTCTCCCCAGACCGGAAGCTCACCTTGAGAGCAGAGACCGCGTCTCATTCGTCTTTGTACTCCGAGCACCGAGCACAGCACCTGGACGATAGCCAGGGCTCAAAATGTGTGCATCGGATGGGAGGGTGGGGGGTGTGTTTATGCCGAGCACGGCAGGTGCACGGAGCAGCCTCAGGAGCTGTGATGGGGGAGCAGGGGCGAATCACTTTGGATTTAGGGCATAATCTTGCTTTCCGCGTGCTCTGCTTGCCGTGGCGTGGCGGTAAGGACCCGGGGGAGGCGAGCCTGGTATCCCCCACCGGTCACTCCTCCCTGAAATTTGCCAAGGGATAGCTCATGCTTTTGTGATCGGTACTGCCCCGTCGGGCTAACGGAACTCTGCAACCCACAGCCATGAAGTGTGACTTGGAGGATCTGGTCCTTTTCTGGGTGAGATTAGGGTGTCAAAAGAAGGAAAAGGAAGAAGAAGTGGGCACTCCAGTATTCTGTAGAAAATTAAAACATTTTCTTTAGGTCTTGTCTTAAAAGCAAGTGCCTGAGTAGTGGTCGGTGATATCAGCATGGTTCATGGACTAGCATTTCTATCTGTGAATTCCCTCAACCTCCTAGGGCTCCCATAGCTTCTAAAAGTCTTCCAGAGGTCATTGTCCTTGCCCCCACCATACTGGAGAGTTTGTCAACGTCCATTTGTGCCTTCGAGGCCTAGATCAACTCAGGTGTGAAACCGATGACTTCTCGTAGCTAAGTGGGATCCAAAGCCATCTGATTTCACCTAGTTGAGGAGACAGTCTACCAAATACAAGAATTAGAATGCAAACCTGTGTTATGTTTTAATAGAGCTTGTCTTTCCATCTTTCTTGCATTTGCTCACTTGAGAACCACTGGAAAGACTTGAGACGGCGTGTGTGTGTAGGTGGAGGTTGGAAAGCCATGTGCTCCACTTACCTGTTATATTAGTTCTTAACCCTTACTCCACAAGGTTAACGCAGGTTTGCCATTCCTCTCAGGACTTTCAGTTTAGGAGGAAATTGTGGTCGATCCCAGAAAAAGAACTATACTTGTAAATGAGGGAGTCGTGGGTTGTAATAAGAATCTACGCTATTCCGTCATTGGTTTTCCAAGATATCCTGGTGATTTTACCCTCACTTAGCCAGAAATGCGGAAGTGCCAACAATGGTCACAGCTGTTTGATTCTTGGTCCAAATAAATTATTATCAAAGGTCGGAGTTTAGTGAATTGTGGTTTGCATAGCAATGACAAGAGGAACAAGGCATTCAAGTCATTGTTTCGATCGGTCATTGGTCACCTTTGGTGACAACAGACAGATATCGTTTATTCAATTAGCCAGAGCCCACCTCCGTTTCAGAAGACCAGCTACGTGCATGTTGTAACGTCAGCGTCACCGAGGACCGCTATGTGCGGCCTCCTAGGGGGTTCGTTTTTTCCCCTTTCCTCTCTCTCTCTCTCTCTCTCTCTCTCTCTTTCGCTCTCTCTCTCTCTGCCTTTAAACCAGTCGTGACTAATCTCTGCCGATGGCCAAACCCACATATGTTTTTGTCCCTTTTCATGCAGATTTCAGCAACGTCCCCGACATCACAACTGGCCTGAAAAGGAGTCAGACCGATGGCACTCTGGGTCAGGTTTCCCCCAGGGAGAAAGCGGAGCAGACGTTCAGGGTAAGATGCCGCCCCGAATCGCAAGTAAGGACCCGGCAGGCAAGCGTTAACGCCCACCTTTTCCTTAGGCGGGGGACAAAGAAGATGAGTCGTCCCGTCCCTGGATCCGGCAGTCACGAAAGACGTGTTTCTCCCCACAGCCGACAGTTTCCATATTTATTTGAAGCGAGGTACTGAGGGGAGCCGCCGACTCTGGCCAGCCCTCCGTGCCTCCTGTCAGGCCGCCACAGAGCCATGCGAACACGGTCATTCGTGTGGTAGGACGGTTTGGACAGGAAAAGTCTAAGCTCCGATGTCCTGAAAGCCACAGTAAATCACTATCCCATTCCTTTTGTGTACATATTTTGACCAAAGCTAAGTTATTTTTTGGAACGTTGTCATTTGGTTGCGGTAAAATTCATAAAACATAACGTCTCCCGTTTTAAGCACTTCTAGGTGTACGCTCCAGTGGCGTTAAGCACATTCACAGTATTAGGCAACCGTTACCGCTGTCCGTAGCGGGAACGTTTTCATCACGATGGACAGCAACTCTTTGCCCACCAGGCAGTAACTCCGTGTTCGCCCCAGGCCCTCACACGCACCCCCCCCCACCCCCCCATAATGTCACGCTTTCTGTCTCGTTCGCCTGTTCTCGGTACCTCATAGAAGAGTGAGCGTACACCACCTGTCCTGTTGTTTCTGGGCCATTTCATTTAGTATGATGTTTTTCCTGTTCATCCATGTCGTAGCGTGTGTCAGAACTGAATGCCACCTTTTTTTTTTTTTTTGTACGGCTGAATAATACTGCATTGTACGTATACACCGCATTCGTTTATCCATTCATCTGTTGATGGACATTCGGGTTGTTCCCACCATTTGGCTGTTGCGGGCGATGCCGCAGTAAACACTGGCATACGATCCTCGCTTGCATCCTCATCTTCAGTGCCTCGGGGCGTGCCTCTGGAAGGGGACTTGCTCGGTCCTGTGGTGATGCCCCCTTCCGCACTCCCCTGGCAATGCGTGAGAGTTCCAGTTTCTCCGTGTTCTGGCCAACGCTCGTCATAGTCCACCCCTTTCTTGCGTTTTTAGCTCTTCTTAGCTCTCGTTTCAGAAGTGGTCTCATTGACATCTGTTTTAATTCACAGTCCAGTTTTAACTGACTTTGAAATAACTATTGTATTTCTTGCCTTCGCCTTAAATACAAATCAAGAATGGAGGAAATACAAGCTATGGCATGTATATAAATAAAACGCACAGCAGGATCACGCTCCAGTTGGGTTTAGACAAAGATTACCACAAGCCAGTACCTTGGTGTGAGTGGCCCTGCGTGTGTCCTTTGGTGACCGGTGACCTTCCCTGTGAGAAGGGCGGATGCTGACGGCCACCGGCCCTGGCCTCTCCTCCGTTCAGCCTCTTCCTTGGTTATCCACCCCATTCCCTATCTACCGCCTCAACATTTCCCTTCTTTCTGACTCTCATACAAAGCAAATACTCAACCGCCTTCACTGGTCTGGTTATGCCCCCAGGATGCAATTTCTTTTACTAAACTGAAACCACGAGCATTTTAAATCTTACTACTCTGTCCTGTCTCTGGTGGGTTATTTATTTTTGAGAATCCATTATTGTAGCTACTATTCATCTTACTTTTTTTTTTTTTTTGCTGAAGAAATAGATGCTAGAACATCAAAGAGATGTGTTTTGATTGCTTTGTCTTAAATTTTTTTGAAAAAGCAAATATTTCTGAAACACTCAAGTAGCTAGGCTGTCTATTTAAGGTAAGTGTGCCTGTGGGCACTGTACAGTGGGGCGGCTCGGGGAATCACTTAACGCCATCACGGCTAATGATTTCCTCTCCGTCATAATCCGTTTCAGTTATACATTGAAATTCTTCAGAAGGAAACGAAATTCTTCTCCAAATTTTATATTATTTTAAGATTCAATGAAATATTCAAAAAGTTCCCACGTGGAGGCCGTTTCCGATTCTATCGTTTAACAGGACCTATCGTCACAAAGCGTTTACAAAATGAACATTGGAGAAGCAATTTAGAAATTAAGAAAAGGAGTGAAAGCCGCCATTCAGCTTGACATCGCGGCTGAGCTTTAATTTTCATTGTTAAAAGGGTCAAAGGAGAAAGGAAATAAATACCAAAGAACGTAGAAAAAATGTTAAAAGAGAACATTAGCATGTAAAGCATCTGTCGTCAAATTCCTCTCAAGTGGTCATCACACCTTCTTCTAACTTGAAGACACCTCTCTCTATGTCACAGTGGATTTCAGTACATAAAATCCTAACTAAATGCCCAACAATTATTCAGTTCACATGTTCTTTGCTTCTTACGTGAAAGGAATCAGTGACCATCGAAAGTAATAATTGCAATGGAGATGAGTAAAGAGGAAATTTTGAATTTAAGAATTAAAGATAATTTTCCGTTTGTAGTATTATTTTCAGCCTCCTAGAAACATCAGGCTGTATCTAAAAGGAATCTTTCTCTGTTTTCCACATGGCGACTTGGGAGATTTATGATGCGAGCCTGGCGCACGCTGGGCGTGGATCTTTCGGGACCGTCCTGGTGCTGTCCCATGATGCCCGTGGGAGGCGGTCACTCTGCCGAGAGGAGACCTGCCCTGTTTCCAAGGCTTCTCTGTCTGACCCATCGACCCTTCTCAGGGGTCATTAACTTCTTTTCAGATTAGACCCTGGTTGAACCTGGGCCGTTTGGGATATTTTTACTAACAATATTCTACACTTCAGAACAAGGAATAATTTCCCTCGAAAATCGAACGCAGCCTGGCTTGATGAAGCACAGCTGTAACTAAGGCTTTTGACAGCCCCACAATTTCTGCAAATGGTTCCTAATTGATTGCCTTCTTTCTCCTCAAGGGTACCTATTACTGTCACAGCTCTTTGTGTGCCCCTGTCAACCTCTCGTCGGTGGGAGATTTTTTTTTTTTTTTTTTTTTGGTATTGTTAGAAATTAGCTTGTACTATTGTAATAGTTTGGAGTTTGAAAGGAATAAACAATTTCCCTTTGGGTGAGGGGGTTGAAAGTTCCCGGTTTGTTCTGGGAACTGGAGGTGTGCTAAGCAGTGCCCCCCCCCCACCCCGGAAATGCTGCTTGTGTCTGTTTTTGGCTCTCGGAGCTGGCTCTGAAGACGGGGCACTCGGTGGCTCTGTCACCTCCGCGTGCGCCCTAACCTGGTGCCCCCCACCCCACCCCGCCGAGCGGGTGGGCTCCTGGCCAGGGGTAGACATGCAGAGGAAGGGGGTGGGCCTTCCCTGATGCTGCCTGGGAGGAAGAGCTTGGTGGCGCTAGGGCATCATTGTGAATGTGACTTGGAAGAACAGTTCGGGATTTTTTTCATTGCCTGGGAATGAGAGCGAGAGAGAGAACGTGTGTGTCTTACTCATTTCTCAACAGCCGACTCTAGATGCAGTCATTTCTCCCAGAGGGAGCAGGTCTCTTTGAACTTCCCTTCCTATGTTCAGCACGTAAGTAAACGAGGGCTTTGATTCTGAGGGATGCAGATTGCGGTCCACGTAAGGGCTTGCTTGCATGGTTTTCTCTGTCTTGAAAGTTGATTTTATGGTAAAATGTCTAAAGACTGTCATGCAGCTGAAAGGATATGTATTTTTTTTTGGGGGGGGGAGGGATTCCGACATTGATGAGCACTTTTTACAGCTAAGGATAAGAAGATTTCTTTTGGATACTAGTTATTCTGTGGCATTGTCAACTTTTCTCGTTCCAAGGATGTGTAGGTCTTTAAATTGATCTCTGAAATAGTTTTGTCCTTTTGAAATGAAACACAAAGAATTCAGAGTCTTAGGGAAACTTCGAATGTTGAATCTGTAAAACGCGTTTGAAAAGAGAAATAATTTGAAGACCGTAATTAATTTTATGCTTTGTAAAATTTCCTCGGAGTACAGCACATACTTGTATTGGACTTAAATGCTATTTAAAAAATCCACAAAAGGGAAACCGTTTTCCACAGGGTAAGCAGGGTTTTTTTACTTTCGTTATGCCCATATTAAATATTTTTCATCTTTGTTAGGAGAATTTTATGTAATCACCTAGTGTAGCTGTGGCCGTGATTATTTTTACAGTTTGTAGGCGTCGTGTTGATGGAACAGAGAACATTGAGAATCTGGAGATGTACAACATGACGACTGTGTGTTGTGCTCTTTGCAATTTTAACCAAGTTTAAGATATATTTTGCCCCGTTTATCTTTTCAAGGAAGAAGAAAGGGACATGCGCTAATGGCTAGGTTTTAGGACAAAGCACGAACATAACTTGCATTTAGTATTTAATGCCTGCTCACCCACCTAGCTTAACCTTTTGAGTTTTTCACGTGAATTGCTTTTAAGAGCTCGCAGAGCTAAGAGGCAAAAGAGAAAGGAAAAGATTATTGGGCTACGTGATTTGTTCTCCAGCATTTTCAAATTATACATTTTTCATACCTTTGAGTCTCCTGCATTATTTCAAGATCTATTTGGTTATAAGATGTTTTAGTTAAAAAGTCAAACTAACATATAATTTATTTATAAGTAGTAGCCTTTCTCCATGGCTGCTATTCAATAGATGAATGCAATCGTGACCTTTTGTTGAAAAAAAAAAATTAAACGTACCTATTTCTAAATGCATGTTATCTGACATAATCTCTGTATGATTGAGCAGAGAGAGAGAGAGAGAGAGAGCATCCTCAAAGCAAACTCATTGTCCCTGAAAAGTGACTTGGGGTCTGATGTTTTCCAGGAGTGAGACAGACGGTTGTCTCTCACGATGATTGAGTTCCACGTAGCCTTTTGTCGTAGGCACTGGTACAAAGAAAGAACCGTTGACCTCATGGTCGGAAACCCGAATCTGTGTCCTGATCCACCAGGCTTTCCCACTGGGTGACCTAGGACAAGATACCCAACCTTTTAAGACAGTGTGTCCTCATCTCTAAGTACAAATAATAACACCACCAACCCCGTGCTGTTCAGAGGATCAGGTATGACTAGAAGCACAAAGGTGAGAGATCATGAGGCTCAAAAGTCCCCCCGTCCTGATGTGTCACATACACGTACGTGCTGTGACCGCTTTCCCCTCTACGCGCCTAGTCTGTGACTTACTCATCTCAGCTGCCTTACCGTCTTCCAAGGGCAGTGTCCGTGGTCAGATCCTGCGAGCTGTCCCATGAGACGGAAATGAATTGGGGATCAAGGGCCCCGGCAGTGGAGTCCTTTTGGCTCCTCAAAGGCAGGAAGACAAAGCCTGCTCACCTTTCAGCTTATTTTTCTTGTGTGGCGTGTCGTGAATGGATGACCTTTTGCGAAGGGTCGCTTCAGATGACTAAATAAAAATAGATGTCGGATCTAGCAGGAGTGGGATCCGTGATGCTCAGGGAGGCCGGGGAGACTTTGCCAGGTCTTGCAGACTTGTCACTTCGTAGAGGAGAGACGTCATGTCAGCGTGGAGAGAGGCGCCGAGGACGCAGGCTGGATCAAGCTGAGCTGAATTTTCCACCAGTTCTCAAATGCATTTTTTCTCCTTTTTGAACGCCACACTTCCCTTTGGAGGGGCTGGGCAGCAGGTCCGTGGACTCGTTCGAAGTGACTGTGCTTCGTTTTCGTTGGAGTATGAAAGGCCATTTGATCTCTTTGTGGTTTGTTGGATGTTTTTTTTTTTCCTTTTAATTTCCATGTTCCTAGCTTCAGGTATCAATCCTTGCTCTTCCTGGTCTATCCTCGATCGTTTGGTCCGATGTGTTAGAAGATGCCAGCTCTTTGCTGGGTGTGGCAGGAAGGGACATTGTCCTCCTCGTTGCCAGCGATCACTTACGTCTTCAGCGGGTGAGAGATGTCCCCCACAGTGCCAGCTGAGCCAGAGAGAAAGAGAAAACCAGGTCCGCGTGGGGAGGGCCAGCCGCGGGTGGGCGCAGCGAGCCGGAGTGTGACAGCGCGGAAGCGGACACACTGCGTGCGTGGCGGACACACTGCGTGCGTGGCGGCCGCGTGGGAGCAGTCTGGGAAGGGGGAGCCTGTCCAGCGGGCGAAGGACGAGCGGTGGAGTTGGTAAGGAGCGGGTGGCCTTGCCGGTGGTGGCCTCTCTCTCCGGTTCCTCTCCCCGCTGCCTCCCTGTCAAAGTGGCTGCAGGATGTGGTCCTCGGGGTTCAGGCCCCACCAAGCATGTCCCTGGACGGGAGAATCAAACTTGAAAGTGGAAGGCGCGCTGTGGCCGTCGGCAGAGCCGTGGCCGACTGGGGCCCAGAGACACACACACTGCCAGCAGCAGCAGGTGCCGCCTGACGGGGGCTCCGCTGCCCGCGCCTTTGCCACGGCGGGGCCTCTGCTGGCCGCGCCTTTGCCACGGCGGCTTTTAGAGCCCAGACGCGGGGACTTCCGGCTGCATGAGGCTGGACCGGCGCGTGCCACACAGGCGGCACGAGGCTCACGTGCTCTGAGCCGGCATCGGGTACCGTTTAGGCCTGCAAAGCTGGTCTGGGGGGGCGGGGAGCTGGGGCCGGCTACGGCCCTCTCCTCTCCTCTCCTCTCCTCTCCTGTCTGCTAATCCGCGAAGTGGGGACGTTAGCTCCTGACTCACGGAGAGGCCGGAAGGGTCGAGGCGGCCGTGCGGTCCCTGCCTCCCCTCCCCCTTCTCTCTCAGATCACGAGGCTGGCTCCCTTTTTAGCCTCTTCCCTTTCTCCCCCCAGCGCTGTGCTGCCTGCCTTCTTCTGGCCCCCGCTTTCTCCCTCTCCTCCAGACTGTCCCTTTTCATCCTTTATTTATTTATTTTTCCTGGAAACAAAGAAAGCGTTGTTATTGGGAGTCATCTTCAGAAGCACAAAATGAAGGAGGGAGGAGGAGCAAGTCGGAGGGGCAGCCAGTGCAGGGCGCTCGTGACTCGGCGGGGTGGGCTGTGGGATCGGGGCGTGTGGGGTGGGAGCCGCCTCTGGGACCCACTTGCAGGAGGAGTAGCCCCAGCACTGGCGGGGTCATGACGCCCCCTTCCTCACACCGCTGGGGCGATGGCGAACAGCAGAGAGACTCGAAGACTCCCCAGAGCGGAGGCCACACGAAGGTTTGCCCCTGACCCGGCGGAGATGCGTGCGGACCTACCTGGTCTTGGCCGCGGGACTCATTTCCCGTGTTTGTTTCTGCCGCAGGCCTCTCCTTCCTTATCCTCTCCTTCGAGACGACAGGGGCTGTGATTTTGCTCCCACGCCGTCTGAGACGAGACTTCAGGAAGGACGTGTTTGTCCTTTTCAAGGCAAAGGGCTAAGTTCAATGGCTAGCCGGTCAGCTACCTGCAGCTTGGGTGGGGAAAGGGTTTCCAGCCTGGCTCTTTGAAAACCTCCCCTTCGTTTCCATCTGGGGCCGGATGGAGAGGTCCCTGTGCCCCGTGCTGGCTGAGGGGTGGGCCGTATGCTCATGCCGGTGGGGAGAAGTCGCAGGACTCGTCCATCTTTCTTCCTCGTCCAGGGCGGCGTTTGGCCCTGTGTCTCCATCTCTGTTTCCTTTCTAGGCTTCCTGGGTCGGAGCTAGAGAGATGCGGAGACCTCAGTACGATTTTACTTCTTGGGGGAGGAGAAAGCAGGGAGTCTGAGTCTCTCTAATAACTAAATCCTAACTTCGGTAAGCCCCACGAGCAGGCTCTACGCATTCTCAGGGGAAGCCATGCGAGCATAGGGTGGTCTCGGATGGGACTTTGCCCCACGTCTTACGCTGAAATCGCGTTGTGCTTGGACAAGTCATCAAACTTCCGCATCGGTGCAGGTGAGGGGCGGCTCTGCCAGTCTCCGAGGCCCGTCCCGGCTCTGTGTGTGCTGCTGGGCACTGTTCCCCGTCTTTCTGCGTGAACACTTTTTCTCACGCTGTCTTTTGCTTGGCATGGTCTTTTGTCCTCATGAATCCAGAGAGGTGCTTAGAAGAAGGCTAAATTTCAGAAGAACCAAGTAGGATTAGCATTGCTCTTTCGTGGTCCTTCAGACAGTTATCAAAGTTAACAACACTTCAAGGTTTATGAAGGTGAGGACGGTTAGATTCCTTCTTCCCAAATCCGCTCTGGTCTTTTACTCTCTTTCCTTGTTTAGGAAGTTATTTAGAGCAGACCGATGGAGCGTATCTGATGAACGTGATAGACCCTCAGGAAATTGCTCACATACACACGTAACGGTGGCCCACAATCCCAGGAGTTCACTGGTCCCATGATGCTTCGCTGTGGATTGCCCCAGCCCTTAGGAAGCCAGAAATTCTAGGTTCAAAATCCTGACTTTCAGTAAACATCTCAATAGTCCAGCCTCTGTCTTCACTTAATAGTATCGACATTATAGAATCAATCGTCAAGTGCCTACAAAATGAAAAGCACTGCTTGTTTAGTCAAGTAGCATTTTGAACTTTACTTTTGTCAAGTCTAATTGTTTGGGTGGGATTGTCTGGTAATGCTTTAAATAAATAACAACCCGTCTCTAAATGGCAAATAAATGATTAGGTCAAGACCGGAAGAGACAGTATCGATTGACCGTGGTGGTTCGACATCCCTAGATTCTCGCATACCAAGTGCAACACTATGTGCGGGTGTTTTAGCATTTTAAAAAGTTTTATTTTCTAGAATTAGTTTAAAAAAAAAAATGAGTTGGGGGCGGGAGCGTGAATTTAAAATGCGGTCGCAAACCAAAATGTTCTAGTATTCACTTGGGTAAAATCAACAGCTGTCGTGTGGCCGGGACAGGAGGGCTTAGACGCTCAGTTCAGGGGCGGTTCGGGCTGTGGTCTGAGGATGCTGAGAAGCGAGCCTCACCTTGGCCGCCGTCACGCCCGCAAGCTGCCCACCACTTTCCTTCCCTTTGAGGAAATAGCAGCCGCAGGCATGATCTCAGTTTGTGTGGCCGCTGCTTGGGCGCCTTGTCTTTAATATTTACCAAGAATGGGGTTGGCGTAGAGTCCCGCTGGTTTGTCCATGCGTTCGATTAAAACCTCCTTCACACAGGCGTCGGCAGGGTCAGCCCTTGTCATGCGAAACAATCATCGACTAGTGCGTCTGCCTAGAGGTCGCAGCTAAATGAAAGCTTTGCGCCGCAGAGACGAAGACGTGGTTTCTTCGTTTACACCTTCCATTACTCATAGCACGTTCTCACTTTTTAATAAGGCCCCGATAAACCCAGAGCGTAGCTGCTTTCACTTTAAAAAAAGAATAAGTTCTGAGAAACAGCTCTGCGTCACCTGGCAATTTCCTCCCCAGCCTCATCTCTAAGTGGATGCGTGTGCCACTCTGCGCTTGGGGCGGGGTGGCTGAGAGAGGAGAGGTCGTGCAGAAACTCTGCCTAGGAAGGTCATGGCGTGTTCACCGTCACACTCAGAGAGCAGCTGCTCACCGCTGAGAGATCAGTTTTGTAAATCAGCCTCCTGCTCTTGATCCTAGCATGAAGAACAGGGCAACGGGAAACACACTTGTCAGTAATTTGGGAGACAGGAGAACATTGCAGGTATGTGCGAGAGGCCGGCCCCACCCTGTGCTCTCTTTTCTCCTTTTCGTTCTTTGGTTGGTTGTCGCCTCCTCTGGCCTCCTTTTGTTCGTTCAGCCTCCAGCGAGACCCTCCTCCTCCGTGGTCCACCTCCCTTCACACCGGCCAACGCTTCGCTGCCACCTGAATTCTCCCGTGGTGACAGAAAACGTGTCAGATGAGGAAACCCTTAGATGTGCAGTTACTTAGCCAGTTCCGGCCTGACACTTGCACAAGCTGGGGTTTCGTCGCTAGCTGCTTCGAAACCACAAGTGTGTAACGTGCGTCGCTGTCCCTGCTTTGAGCTGGCACCGGAATTCTCTAGGGTCCGTCCAGGCATGAGGTAAAGGATAATCAGATGAGCAGACCGGCCCGGCCATATCAGCCTGGTGACTCCAGGCATGGGGAAGGGACAGGGTACGGGCTGCTCGCCTCTGGATTGCCCAGCAGAGCCTTAAACATGGTGGTTTAGAGATGAGTTTCCAGGATGGACTGAACATCAGTAATCTCAGGTGAGATTTAAAAACAGTCTTCTGTGTCTGACACTTAAAAGGTTTTCTGTGGCATTCTGCCACAGTCACCTTGCCTCTGATGGCTTCGGTCCGCCTGTCTGTGTCCCTTTTGTAGGTCATCAGCTGCCCTTATCTAGAAGTTCGATTGAAATTGCCAAACCGTTTACTGAAAATAGTCATTGGTCGAGTTTAAATTTGATTACTTCACTTCTATTATTTAGTCAGTGTGAGATTTTAGAGATCGGTTGGTGGTAAAGTCTCAGGGAAATGTGTACGAGGCACACATTATTCCGCATGAGAGGATGACTCTGAGACCTTGTCAATAAGAAGTAATCCAGAGTAATATATCGGGCTTGATTATCACATTGCTTAACTCTAGCAAAATAAATAAATGAATACTGTCAGGATATTAACAAAATAATTTAATGGTTCACATTTTTGTGATTTTTTTCTCCCTAAAGCTACAGTTTTTTTTTTTTGAAACCAGATTCCAAGCATTGTTTTCAGGTGAACGTTAGAACTGAAAATCAGTCCTCTTTCAGCAGGAAGGCGATGCGACCCATCGGAGTGCCTCGCCCCTCTCTCCTGACCCCCGTCCCATTCGTCATAAGTGACCGTGGGCGTCCTTGACCCGCGTCACCTAATGGAAGGGCAATCAGTAGAAGTCGGTGTAATGGTTAAAGATGTCGCAAAGGGACCGACCTCTGGAGGGAATAAGGAGAAGGGCCTTCTTCTTAAAGCAACGGTAAGGGCCAGGTGGCCACGTCGGCTCACTGTGCATCCGTGAGGGCTCTGCTTCTGAGTGGCAGCGAGACCCTGTGGATGGTGAGGTTTAAATGTTCAGGAAGTTTCCTTAAGAATTCATAATTTGTCTGCATCAAACTCAGGGCTGGGAAATGGCTCCTCACGCTCCCCGAACCAGCACACACACTCCTGTCTACCTGCCCCAGGTGGGGAAACCATGGCTCGGTTTCTTCCGGAGAATGTTACAGAACAGGGGCAGGTGCCGGCTGTTTTGTGGCGTCTTTCTCGGTGTCTGAGTGTCGCCGGCCCCTTGGGTTGACTGTCATTGTCCTTACAGCCAGACACAGTTGAGTTTACCTTTGGAGAGTGAGACATAGAAGAGAGAGAAGAGGCCTCATCAGAAGGGTCTCATCCGCCTGCTGGGCGAAGTTGGAGAAGGAGGGTGTTTGTCTCTGGATTGATTCACCACCGTTGCCGGGGCGGACGGGAGGAGGGACCAGGGGATGGAGTGCCGGAACCTCAGCCCCGAATCCTTAAACCCTTATGATTGAGAAGAATGGGATTCCATTTCCACGGCAGTTCTGAGGCAGTGAACTTCAGGAGTCATGCACGTGAAACGGCTTTGCAAACTGCAGGGGCCTCGGGGCAAGGATGCCGGCACCGCCCTTAGCGTGCACTGGGAATTTTGTATCCATCATCTTATTTAAACCCGTTGTCTCCACAACCACCCATTAAATAGACATTACTGGCCCCGTTTGGCGTGGTAAAATGAGATAGGAGAAGTTAACAGGCCAGCCAGTGACGGGGCTGGTGTTCAGACCCTGCTCTGTCAGATTCTAAAGCCACTTCTTGTCACGGCACCGGACTGCCCGGTAAGGAGAATGTGGCACCGATCGTAGGAAAAATGTGAAAAACCAAACAAATAACTGTGTGTTTAAATACCAGAGACATGAAATACTTGTGTATTTGCTCTCAGAATCGACTTAGGGGCAGAGCAGCAGTATTCGTTAAGTCGCGTGTAGAATGTTAGAAATCTGGACACCACTTTTTGGTTCTTTAGCTTTATTTGCAAATTTGGTTAAGCTACATAAGTGTGTTTTTGTTTTGTCTTATCTTTTAAAGGATCTGTTTTATAGAGCTATTTAAGGAAATGTCAGTAGTTGCTACTGTCAAATCATTTGAAATCTCTAGCAGAAAAGTTCATAGGGCCAGGAACACCAGGTGTGTTACTAGCTTCCACTCGCATCTGAATGGTAATTAGTCTGATAATGTGAAGTGTGGTTTTTGTTCTACGTGTAGGCTGTACTGATACATAAACGTTTTTGCCTTTGACTTATTTAATAGATAAAATTCGTGTTTTGAAATCTGCCACGATATAATAACCTTAGAATTCGTATGGTACAAAAAGTAGATTCTGGTCTTTTTAAAAAGCCATTTAAAGCTCTATTTGGGGTACGTTTAAGTAGAGCCGCGTTCCAGAAAACCCCTTACGTCGGAGCCGGCGCGTTCTCCTCCCGGAGCGGGTCGGCGGGCTTCCTTCTGCCTCTTCCACGTGGCAGAAGCTGAGTACCCCCTTCACGGGTACTGTGTGCAAACACTAGAGGGGTCTAGTTATACTGAACCCATAATTTTGTCAATAATTCTTAGAGAATATTTCTCCAGCAATTTATAGCCACTCACTAATCTGAGCGTGCCTTTTCAATGTCGGGTTTCCCCTTGGAGCGCCCTCCTTACAGAATTACATTTATATAGAGTCTCCCCACCCCCCCGCCCCCAAATCCCATCCTTCAAAGGGTAAAAATGTCTTCGTAAATGACCTTCTCATACTCTTGTTGCTTCTGTGTTATTTGCGACTTTTCCCACTGCATTAGGTGGTGGGAGAAACATCACAAGAAGAACGGCACCTTTCAGCAATGGTGCAGTAGTCTCAAAAAACAACTCTGGCGGTCGGTGTCGTCATAGCGTCTAGCTTGTGGATTCCTCCAAAAATGTTTCCTGAGATAAAATTATGTGGCAACCATATGTCGATAATGCTCTCATAGAAAGATGACTCGGACGGTAGGAGGGTGACAATAATTAGGAGCAATGTTGACTGTGTTATTCTGCCCTTCATGGCTCCTAATTAATGAGCGCCCCCGCGATCCCTACACCCCACCAATAAGAGGAATCCAAGAGGACAGGGAGACCTAAGGCCTAGGTTCCAAAAGAAGGTAGACCGAGCCAACTAGACAGAGCCAGCAGGGGGCGCAACTCTACGACAGCCTGGAAGCTGATCTAAGGTGCCCGAGGAATGGCATCAAGGAGCTGGACCATATGCTGCCGGATTATAGTTTCCTGAGCATGTCAGAACCGCGCTCAGAGCTGAGTGCTTGATCTGCAGCTGGAACCAGGCGTTGCCCTACTTTTTCTAGGTAAGGGAACCAGGAGCCCACGTGGGTTACCACTAGAAAGAAAACATACTTCTTAGGGAACCGTAGAAGGGGAGCATGCTCAGCAGGGGGACAGTCTGGGCGGGGGTAGCCGGGCAGAGATGTCCTGAGCAAAGCTGGACACAGGCTGAACTGCTACACCTGACTCTGCGGGATTCAGGTGAGCTGTCCTCGGTCTTCTGTTTACAGTGTAGACTTTACCTGCCCAGAAAATCGGTGGCTGACAGATTTGCCAAAGAATTTGATTATGATCGGTGTTATCACATGTTTTCTCTTCGAACAAAGTGACAAATATAGGAAAAAATCTCAACCTGGTACCTTCTAACACTATGTCACACTTAGTGACCTTTCCTACAAAAATGTCTCAATATTATTATCTGTTGCCAAGAAGAAAGTCAGAGACATAATAAAATGTTGAATAGAAATGTTTTTTTGAGAAAACTGGCAGTAAACATGTAAACTAACTAGAATGATAGTGTTAAATGTTAAAAGGGGGACTTATTGTAAATACATGGTTTGAATAAATTTATATAATCGTCAGAACCAAAGTTGGCTAGAGAAAAATGGAAGGAAGAGAAAAACAGTTTAGACCTGAAATAAATACCTGTGGATGGAAAGTAGGTGGAGGATAATGTTGGTAGATAAGACAAATCATAGTTAAGTATAAGTTTTTTCCAAAAAAATGAAAAGATATTGGTTTAGAGACTTTTTAAGAACTAAATATAGTCATAATGAATGTTAAATGATATAATGACAGGAAAAAATTTAAATATAGATCTTAACGTCCCAAGTCACAGGAAAAGCAAACTGAATCATTCCCTCCATTCTAAAGCGACACAAAGTAAAAACTGTTAAGAAAATTTAAGTCGTTTTTCTGAGCCTTGGATCCTAGCCAGGTGAACATGCAGGTGTTTCTGTTTTTTTTTTTTTTTTGGCACGATTGAGAGCATACTACATAAAAGGGTTTGTATCTTATGTGAATGAAGATTTCATTTGTAGTCTAGAAAAATATATAAACTTACATTTTGTTTTACTCACTGAAAATTTCCAGGAACAAAAAGTTGCATAGATTATTTCAAGTTTTAATTGAGACTTAATTGTGAGAGAAGAATCTTTTTTTGATTTGGGTTCCTCTCTTTATAGCACGGTTTGGCAAACTTTTCTTGTAAAGGGCCAGATAGTAAATATTTCAGGTTCTGGCAACCACGCAGCTCTGCGGTTGAGTGCGGGGGCAGCCGTGGACAGTCGGCCGATGAACGAGGTGGCCCAGTGCTAATAAAACTTTATTTGCAACAACAGATGGCAGCCTGACTTTGGCCCGAAGGCTGTAGTTTGCTGACCCTCTCTCTGAGGACCCACCCTTAACTCACCTGTTTGCTTCAGAGCAGGGTCGTTAAAGTTTCTTTTATACCAGGGGTCTCACTGTTTTGCATTTGGAAGTCAAGGAAAAATTCTGGCTGGTGTGCATCTTCGTTGGTCTGCAGGTTTCACTGTATCCCAGAAGGAAGCCCTGTCTTTTTTTCGGGGTGAACAGTGGGAAAGAGGAAATGCAGTACTTGGCATGGGATGTCTTAGGATGAGGATGAGCTGTTTTTGTGGAAGTTATGTAAGAATGACATTGAAACACCCAATATCTTATGTGAAGGAGACGTCTGGATGTGGAGAACACTCGCTGTCCTAGTCCTTGAAATATCCTTGGCAGAGAGAGCAGAGCGTATCTTATTCCTTCCTGAATTCTGACCAAACTCTGGTTAAATAAGGAAACCGAGCAGAAGGCAGGCAGCAGGCCCGTTTCACACTGGCTGTGGATCGGCTGCTTCCTGCCCAGAGAGGAGACTGGTCTGGGAGCCACAGAATCACATGTCTCTCCCTCCAGACTCGCGCTCTGACCTCCCTCCTCGGGATGTGCCACGGAGCACTGAGCAATCACTGCTCAGCACACACAGGTGCCCTGTAAAGGCCTCTGCCTTCTCAAAGGCTGCCCTGCCCCCCCCCCCCCACCCCCAGACACCCCCGTGGCCAGCGCGGAGAACAGAGCCTGGCATCGAGGGGTTGCTCGATTAAGAAATGTTGAATAAATGAAGTTTGTTGATTCTGGCCTTTCCTTCAGGGAACTCAGGAAATCTGTTGTTCTGCAAACAGCAGAACTTGGAAAACTAAACACCTTGTGCGTATTATGACTTTCACTGAGCATCAGCCGTATAGGTCTCTGGTGCTGCGCTAAGTGTTTTTACAGGTTTTACCTCATTGGCTCCTCTCGAGGACCCTGTAAAGCACGATCCCTGCTCTATAGGTGAGTAAACCGAGTCACAGAGGAGTGGGTCACGGCCACACAGCCAGTAATTGTCACGGCCAGGTTGTAGCTCCGTGGCCTTTGTGCTTGAATCTCCTGTTTTGGACAGAGTAACCGTTTAAGAAAGCTTAGTCCAAAGCATGTGCCGAGGCCCCGGGTACCGGAAGGGGGCGGAGCTCAGGGGACGGACAGGCCGCACCGCGTGAGCGCGCACCCCACCCTCTTTGATGCCGTCACGACTGCTTACCTTGCCGTCTTCTGTAAGGTGCTACCTCGTAGGTGGCAGGGATAGCAGAAGTGCCACGTCAGGAGCGCCGCACTCGGCTCCCGCGGGTCTCCGCCCACGCGGCTCTCCCCGAGAGCAAGGCCCCCCCTCTGCCGCCTGCCGAGTCTCTCAGATGGAGGCCGTGGTGGCCTTCGGTTTTTGGCACACACTTGCTTCCTCTGCCCCGAACTTTGCTTAGTTTAGTTAACTTTATTTACCCGTGAGGTCATGGCTTTAATGTTCCTCGTCCCTGACCTTGCTCAGACCACAATAGGGCTCTCCCTGCACAGGGCGTTGAATGCCGATCATACTTGAATTACTTGCTCACAGCTGGCCCCCCAGCCCAGCCCCGGCACCGCGAGCAGACGGATCGCGTTGGTCTTGTTCATGGCTTTGTCCGCATACAAGCAGAATGATCGTCAGGCCTCTTCTGCCTCGGATCATTTTTTTTTTTTTTCTTTAAAGCAACAGGAAAGGGTTCAATTAAATTAAAAAAAAAATTAAACCACTATAAAAAGGGAACATTCAGATAAGCTAAAAGATTAAAATTGAAGTAACTTGAAATGCAGTATTAACCACCGTGTTTATACTTCCATTTTAAAAAATGTGTGTGTATACAGTATATATACATAAACAGTTACTTTAAAAAATGCAGACCTGCTTTCTTCCCTTTCCAGTAAATCATACCCTTTTCTGGTCAACAGACAGCAATCTCTCCCATAATTGGTAATTGCTGTATATGTTTCATTGCATTTTTGTGCCATAATTTATTTAGGTTAATCTTTACATTTCAGTATAAAATAAGGAATTCTCATCTGACATAAGCTCGTGTTTAATTTTATAATTTACATTTTCCATTTTGCCTTTGGAAAGAAAACTGGTCCAGAAAATAAAGCTTATGCACATTTCCTCTTCCTTTTTGTACCATTTTGGTAAACACAAAAATCTCATGCCATTTCTGTAGAGTTTTCAATCCAGGGTTTGTATCCTGAGCTAGATGCTCCTCATCCAGAAATAAGATCACATCATTTTCAAACAGGATGAGCTTTAGGGTAACCTTATAAACATGAAAAAAAATTTTTTTTTTTTTTTGGTTAATATCACTGCTTTTCCATATGGCATAGTTTTAGGGAAAACTTTCATTTTTAACATTAATTCCTAAGAAAAATATCGGTGCTGTGCTCTCTTATAAAAGGCAAGGCCCACGATGAACCCATAGTTTTTAGCATTGATCACTACAAACTGGAAAACACCAGCCTGAAGTGTACATTTCAAGTTCTGGTGTTTTTTATTCTGCACAAGCGCACACCGTTGGGACTCCTGCCGAGTCCTCACGCTCCCTGCTCTGTGGACCTCTGTCTATGGCCTTTAAGGCAGGACTTGTGGGGGGGTGGGGGGTGGGGATGGGGTCAGCCCAGTAGAAGGCAGAGTCGTCTGAGGATGTGGGCGAGCCGCGTTGGCCTGTCTACGCAGAGGTGCCTCCAGAGGTGGGTGGCCGCCCCCTCGCCACCTGGAGTAGATTTGGACTCTCCTGAAGCCAGGAGAGCCCTGACCCTGTGGTGGCCAAAGGCTGAGGGGAGGAACAAGCCAGCTTTGCCTCCAAGTTCCGCCAAATTCGTGGCAGAGGCCAGCCCTGTGGGGAGCCAGAGAGAAGACAGGTCCTGTGCCATCAAAGTCGTGCCGATGCCTCCTTGCTCCTCACCTGTCAAGTCTTGGCAAGGATCAAGTGCTGGCAAGTTCTGTGGGACCACGTCCCACCTGTGTCTGTCCGGCTTAGAGCAGGTGCTCAACAAATGTGAGCTCCCTTTTCTCCTTGACCCAAAAGGCAGTTTGAGGGGTTCCTAGATGGGCTAGGTAATGCTGCTGCTTTTTTATCAATAAGGAAACTGAAGACTTAGAAATGAGTCTGGCTCAGGAGCACAGGGAGGGCTGGGGACAGAGCCAGGACTCGAACCTGGGTCTTCTGAATCTTGTCTTTGCTTTTCACTCCCATCGGCACACACGTGTCTGAAAACATCCCAACCAAAACAGTCACCATTCCTTGGAATTGCTTTATTATCTACATCCAGAATTCCATCTTTATCAGTTGAATATCTATAACCATCACCAAGAATGGAGGAACTGAAATCTAACCAGCCAAGTGACTCTCTCAGATACTATCTAAAAACACATTGACCATTACACCTTTTTAGGGACCCTGTGTCCTTTCGATCCCAAATAATGCTCGTGACCTTCCCTAGACAACGGCCCGCCAGTTCAGTGTGAGGTGGTCCTGCAGCACTTAGCACTTCATCGTGGGCCTTCAAACGCACATGAACATCTCAGCTAACATGCACTTTTCCAAGTTAGTTTTGCCAGAAGTGTCCTTAAAATTTTTCTGAAATGGCAAGATCGTTTATTTTTAAAATCTCGCTCTTTTAACGCTGCATTGTTAGGTGTGATTTTTGACATTCCAGCAAGGCAAAGCTGTAATCTCACCAGCTGCCATTTAACTTATGGCGCATTTTGTCAGATCTTATTTTATACAATATATGTGAGTTTAATATAGATTCCGAATACCTCTGGAGACTGTTTTTCAGGATTGCAAAATTATGTTGTCTGAGCTTGTGGTGCAAATAGCAGAATAGATTTCAAATCAGTGAGTTTTGGAGTTGGAGTATTATTATCTTAGACAGACTGTTTAGCACAGTCAGTAGAGGGCAGGCCTGAACCCCAGGGTCACAGGTGTGGTTCTGTCTGTTTCCTCCTGTCTCACGAGCTCAACCTCCACACCTTTTATGCGGCCATCGTTCAGTGCAGACCCTGGGGACAGGGTGATCTGGCTCCACTCCTGGGAAACCCGAGCAGAATGCTGGCTACGCTGATGGAGAGACGGGTAGTTTTCACGTGGGCCACATGTTAGCATCACTTGGGGAGCTTTCGACAAATACCCAGACCTGGGGCCCCAGAGATTCCGAGTCAGTTGGTCCAGGCACGTGTATTTTGTAGCGCTCCCAAACAAAGCCCGTGCGTGGCCGGAGCCGACATCCACTGGAAAGGGCAGGATTTGAAGTGGGTCGTTACCTTCCCCAGAGCTTCTCTATGACGCCCACCTTTGGAAGAGGAGGGCAGCCACCGTGCGGCGGCACTGCCCTCTCTGGCTTTAGCTCTACGTCATGAGGCTCCCAGGGCATGGCGGAACAGGGTCGGCGCCACTTCAGTCACGGCTCATGACTTCGGGTTGTTTTAAACACGGCGAGACGTGTCGATAGCTCGCGCTGCATTTCGATCGGCACCTTACGAACCGCATCTGTTTTCTCATTCTTAGAAAGTTTATCCAGAATGAATGTCTTCAGACAGGCACTACAGGAAATGTGCTTGGGTTCTCGGTTAAGGACAAAAACCAGTGGATAAAGTGTATGTCCGAGGGGAGCTCATTAGTACTTGCACGTGTTGTGAACTGTTTGAGAAGGAAGGCAATCACGTGTCTCTGTGTCTAGCTGGAGGCTCGGTACCTGTTTTATGGTCGATCTAACTTTGCACCATGATTAACGTAAAAAGTAAAGAGAAGCAGTTGTATTTCAAGAGCCCCACGGCCGGGGACTTCTCGCCGCAGACGTCCGCGGGGGCCTCGACGTTGCTGGGCTCGTTTTCGCCCTGTACCTTTGGCTCGTTCTGCGACCCCCTTGGAACGTGCTCCTTCCGCGACCCCGTCGCAGGCCACTTCACCCCAGCCTTCCCAGACCGTCCGTTCCAAAGTGGCGCGTCCGGTCATTAACGTGTGTCGTTACGCTTTTCACTGCTGGCCCCGCACGAGCTCGCGACGGTTTCTGGTCTGCCTTGGCGAGTCGTCCGCTCGCCTCACGCAGGAGCTGGTGGAGACCGACCGGGCCCTCGATGGGGACCCGTCGAATCGATTCGAAAGACTAGCCCGGAAGATCAGCATTGAGCTTTACCGTTGAGTGTACACTTCCATCAGTTGAAGGCACTGTGTTGGGGGAGGGTAGGCCAGAGAGGGGGAGGGCAAGAGTGTCCCGTTTTCTCTTTGAGGCGCTTCAGTTTGTCAGGTGGCAGCTTTTATAACACGCATGCATTAGGCCACCGAGGTTGACCAGCATGCTTGTGTGAGCTGTTTGTGTTCTGAAATATCTAAGCAAAGAAAATGAATTAAACGAATGTTAAGAGATGCTTCTGACATGTTCGGCTTTTTACCCTAGACAGGGTGATAGAGATCAGGCGTGAGGGCATTGCAACTGAAGAAAAGACAGTTTTAGTCGAGAGAGAGAAAGCTGCCAGAGGTGGTGGATAGATATTAGTCATTTGTATGGAGACTAAACTGCTTTGTTATTCAATAATTTCAGTGCAGCGGGGGCGAGCTGAGCGCTTACTGTGTGCCAGCCGCTGAGCCAGGCACTTGGCCTGCAATGACGACGGAAGGCGTGGCCCCTGCCCTTGACAGTCTCACAGATTGGTGGGTGGTAAGATGGGCTGGAGCTCGTATGTGGGCGGAAAGGAAAGAAAGGCAAATAAAAAGACGTCGTACGTGTGATCCGATGATGCTCTGAGCACAGAAAGCGCGTAGCAGACACGAAGGAGACTTTAAACCAGCAGCCTAGGGCGGGAATATGCAAATGGGCTCTGCTCAGGAAGGCTTTGTCACACTGGGCATCAGTCTAGCTAGGAACTTGCACTGAGTAGCTCCGAGTCCCCGAGACGTTCCCGCTCCCTCTGGCCTCTTTGATCTGTGAGATTCCGTTCCCACTGCCTGGAATGAGAATCCTCGCCTGGCTCACACTCCCCAGGTCCCGCAATGTCTACTTACTGCTAAGGACCAGCTCAGGGCGCCCCTCCTCCGTGAAGGCTCCCCACAGAGCCCTTCGTCCCTCTCCTCCTGTACTCACCATCCTCGCCCTGTCTGTACCCGCGCTGGGCTCTGACCCCTGCAGGGTAGAGATCTTACCCCCATTTCCAGCACCTGCAGCAGCTCAAACATTTTCACTCCTGACTCTGCTGCTTGGCGTGAGACTTCAGAGCTGAATGGTTAGACTTGAGGGGAGACGCCGCGTCCCCTGTGGCCAGGCCATCCTAAAGTTGCTGTGGGGCCACACCGTTCCCGAGTCACCCCGGGGCCGTTTTGTGTGGGAGACCGAGCTTGAGGCCAGCCACTGGGGGCACAGAGCGGGCCCAGTGGGGCCATCTCTCATCGTGCTTTTAGGGAAGCCGGACCCTCGATTTTAAAGCGGCCGCAACATTATCGCAGAGGGTGCACCTTATGCCGTACTCTCTAGTTTCAGTAACAAAGAAGCGCTTATGATGATAAAAAAGCATCAGGCGTAAACACAGAAGGAACATGAGCCCCCGTCTTCGCTACCAGCATCTTAAATGACCAGAGCGGCTTGTGCTGGGTGAAACCCTTTGCCCGAGACGCGTGCCCCTGTGAGAGTCCCGAGAAGGCCGGACACAGACCGAGACCCTGTCCGTGTCCTTGGTGGGCAGTGGAGAATAACGGAGAGTGTCCTCTTGTGTCATCCCGCAGAGCGCTGAACAGATCGCTGCGCTGTGCCGGAGTTTTAACGACACCCAGGCCGACGGCATGGAAGGAGCGAGGGACAGCCAGGACCCGCCTCCGAGGCCGCTGGCCCGCCACCTCTCTGATGCCGATCGCCTCCGGAAGGTCATCCAGGAGCTGGTGGACACGGAGAAGTCCTACGTGAAGGTAGCGGAAGATGCCGTGTGTCCTTCCCGCTCTGTCCTTCCGTCCGCGGCGGCCAGTCGTGTGTGGGCGGGGGGTCCCCAGACTGGATCCGCCCGGGACTCTGTCGTGCGTGAGGGAGATGCACTTGCTCCTTGGAGAAATGAGTCGCTGCAGAGAAGACAGGGAAGGGCGAGAGGGTGGGCATGTTCAGGGGACTCGGAGAAAATTAGATTCCCGGCTCCTTTTGTTGCCAAGGTAGCTTTCGCTATGGAAACATGTTCTGGTTTGCCATTTGCAATCTGTGGGAAGGGCATCTGTGCCGGTTCAGTAAAAGGGGGACAGAGACTACTTTAGGTGACGAGGAACCAGGGAACAACTTGCCGATAGCGACTGCCGATTCGGGCCCCCTCCCCGGCCTGATGGTGGCCGCTGTGCGGGACAGAGCCCCATGGTGCTTACACTCCCGTCATGTGGACATGGCCACGCAGTCGCAACGGGGCAACTGCGGAGCATCTTTCACACCCGAAGAATTCACTCATTTAACTCAGAAGCTCCCAGTTAGTGGGAAGAGAAGCTGTTCATAAGAATTCAGAAGCCTAGGAAGACGGAGTTCTTTGGCTTCCAGTACGTGCTGAAGCTTTGGAACGATTTTAAGCTCACTTCACTAGCCGATGGCTGGGAGCAGGGTGGCACCTGCCGGCACGGCCCGGGGTGGTCCCCGCCACCACCCTCTCTGGGGTCCGAGACAGGCATGCCGCTGGGGCAGCTCTGACACACCAGGTCCATGAATTAAGCGTCGGCGCGCATGCAAGCGGCTGTCACCTTTCTCCACGAGACAGATCTGAGCCGCCCGTTTCATTAACGTCGCCGTCATGCGGTCTGGGCTTCACCAAAGGCCTTATTTACAGCCAGCCCAGGAGAACTACCCACAGGCCCTTCCTTTGGTCCCATAGGAGAGAAAGAAAAGATATAGAGGTAACAACTTCACTTCACTTCCCATCACATCTCATCCTGCATCTAATGTGGGGAGAGGAAGTGAGAAACCCAGGGAGTTCAGACACGATTTCCGAGTCGTCCCGTGAGCCGCGAGCACCTCTCCCAAGCAGCCCCGTGCGCCCTGGGGGTTTGAGCCCTCAGAGCCCTCCTGACATCTTGGGGACGGTCGTGGAGCTGTCACCGGCAGGGTCGAGGGCAGAGTCCAAGGCCCTTTTCGTCATCGTCGTACTTTGCCTGCACCGGGAGGGACCTTTCTGGGTGCCGAGGTTACGGGTGATGAGACGGGAAGGAGGGACCCTCCTCTCTGCAGGAAACCTGCGCTTTGTTTCCTTAGGGCCCCGAGTGTGGCAGCTCTTTGGCACCCACGGCTCGGTGTGGACCTGCTCTCGGTGTGTAAGTCCCCTTGAGCAGCGTTGGCCGGCACGAGGAATGACGACAGCCTGTCCCTGTCTCTGACCAAATAACCAGCACCGGGTGTCTGTTGCGATTCACGCACACACGTCACTTTCTTTCTTGATTTTGTTTTGCCGCTGACGTGTAACATGGAGTTTTACCCGTTCTCTAACCCGGGTCCCTGCATGACCTGCCAGCGTTTGCATGTCCCCGAGATAAGGATTCGCAGTTTCTCCCATCTCCCTGCAGCTGCCGTGGGATGTGCCAGAGGGTTTAGCTGTGAAGCAGTCAGAGGCGTCACAGGCCTGTCCGCTTGCTCTCAGGACCCACCCACACCGTGAGGTTCTGGAAGCTTCCGGCTTTACAAAGCTCCGTAGGTCCAGCTGGTCTCCGTCACAACATGGAGGAGGCTGAGTAGCTGACTTTGTCGCCAGCTACCTCTAGTATCTGAGGATTCAGAACTCTTCAGAATTAAGTGAAACAAGAAAAAAAATATTTCCTATAGCTAAAGTATGTCCCAGTTTTGGCTTCGAATTATTAAATAAAAATGCCCTTTATCTAAAGGGTTTTGTAAATACAGTCAAAGCCCACTATTCTGTACTGCCAGCGCTCAGTTTAGCGGAAACTCAGAAATGGCCTAGATTATGAACCTTACGACGGCTCATATGTGGAATTTTTTCCTTGCATTCGAATATGGGAGTTTGAAATTCTGCTAATATTTGAACCCCCAGAGGACAGAGCTCCCCCAGATCTTGTCCTGTTCCTCTCGGCTCCATGCTGGAGCTGTCCCTGTGCTCCCTGAGGCAGAGGAAGAAGCCAGATTAGCCAGCAGATGCTGTCACACTTGAGAGAAGTCACCTCCTCTGCCTGCAGTGGAGGGAGAGGCTTTGCCGACAAGGTATTTCCTTAGAGTAGGAGATCGACACACGTGGAATTCAGCACTGAGTGGATGGTGGTCTTAACCTTCGCATTAGGTGAGCAGTAATAACAGATAAGCATTTTCGAGGAGACAGGAAGTTTATCGTCCCTAATCGGACTGCGGAGCTGTGGCCAAGGCTGCTGGAATCGTGGGGATTTGGGAGAATTAAGTATTCAAGATTCTCTTCTTTTGTCTTGCAGGATCTGAGCTGCCTCTTTGAATTGTACCTGGAGCCACTTCAAAATGAGACCTTTCTTACCCAAGATGAAGTAAGTAATCACCTCTGTCCACTGACCCACAGGTTAGTCTTGTTAGGAACTGGGCCACACAGCGGCAGGTGAGTGGCGGACTGGTGAGCGAAGCTTCATCTGTGTTTGCAGCCGCTCCCCAGCGCCAGCATCACCGCCTCAGCTCCGCCTCTGGTCACCAGGCATTAGATGCTCATAGGGGCACCGGTCCCTGGTGCCACAAAGGTTCGGGACCGCTGTATATGAGATTATATCTACTAACCCCTAAAGAACACCCAGGACTTAAGGATCTGCAAGACCCTCCTCCAAAGCCACCTGTGTGGCTTCTGCCGCGTGAAACACCGTGGCAAGAGTTTACAAAGGACAGTCATGTAGGTGTGACCAAAAGAACCTTTTAAATATGTGACTTTTTAATGTTAAATCACAGTAATTAGTTCATTTCTGCTGAGTTTCATTTTCCCCGCGTTTGAATTCTGAAAATTTTACATCCACTTAAAAAGTGATTTTAGAATTATAGGGACCAGAGCTGGAAAACTCTATGTGTAAACTGTATCCCATAACGAATGTGCCGTCTTCCTTGAAGGATTTACTTCTGTCTGCTTCTCAGTGAATGACTTGTGGTTTTTCTGGGCATCTGAGAGAGTGGCATCTGGACAGTCATCGCTAATACCTTCTTTTCAAATCCTCATCTCCACATAGATGGAGTCACTTTTTGGAAGTTTGCCAGAGATGCTCGAATTTCAAAAGGTGTTTCTGGAGACCCTGGAGGACGGGATTTCAGCATCCGCTGACTTTAACGTACTTGAAACCCCCTCGCAGTTTCGGGTAAGTACTTGAGACTGACGTTTAAAGCAAAAACTGGTGGCTACGCTGCAGAATTCTCCCTCGAAAAGGGACTCGTTGTCTCTCGACTATTGACAACATAAATTAAGTGCATTCCTGGCACCGTTGTCTTCCTGCGGGCGGGAAAGGAAGGCCGTGTTTCTGTCCGAGGGTCAGCGCTTCTGGGCAGTCAGGGGCCTGGCAGCAGGGCTCGTGTGGCGGCTGCCTGGGCGTCGACCCCATTCGCGGTCTTTGCCCAGCTCTCTTGGAGGGTGTGTCGGGAGACCGCCTCCCAGCCAGAAGCACCGACCGCGTCTGATCTGTCATCTGCGTGGTCACGGGACACTAAGACGGCAAGCACGGGTACATACGTGGTTCTGAGCGCCTTCGTTCTGTACGACCTGTGTCGGCAGGTGGCCCAGAGCCCCTCTGGGGAGGCAGGCGGAAGGGCCACGGGCCAGTCCACACGGCACCGTCCACCCCCAGCAAAGCAGAGTGTCTCAGACCCTTTGTATCCCACTTGGTCAGGTGGATTCCTGTGGAGCTGCTGCTTGTCCTTCGATCGCACACCACGTCAGCAGCCTCCTCCGTGAGAGAGTGTTCGATCCCACGGCAGGTCTGCGGGGGGCGGGATGCCGGGCCGCCCTGTTTGCCCTGCAAACGGGCCGGGCCTGGGCTTGTGTTCGTTGTGGACGGAGGCGCTAGTTCTCTGGCGTCTGAGACACACACCCGCCGGACATGCCGCGGCGGTCGCGTGCCACGCCAGAGCCAGCGGACGCTGACGAAACCGCGTCTGACGCGACTTCTCCCTCCTTTTCTAGAAATTACTGTTTTCCCTTGGAGGCTCTTTCCTTTACTATGCGGACCACTTCAAACTGTACAGCGGCTTCTGCGCTAATCACATTAAAGTACAGAAGGTTCTGGAGCGTGGTGAGTTGCTTTTTTTTTTTTTTTTTGGTGGCTGGGTTTTGTGTACTTTTAAGTGTTAGCAAAGAAGTAAATTTGTTCTTAACAGGTAGGAATAAGTGTAATTTTAATGAATCATGTGCTATGCTTGACCTTGACTTTGAAAGACATTGGAGGGAAAATTTTTCAGCTCAGTGTATCGGTAGCAGTGAAGACGTGCCCTGGACGCAGAGATGTTGTTTTGTCATGTGTCCCTTTGCCCTTAAACTACACGTGGACTTTTTTTTTTTTTTTTTGGCCACATTCCATAATCTACAAACTTGGAACCATAAGCCCCTGAATGGGGTGGAAAGGCAAGTATGCCATTTTCTTTCTTTCTTATTAACCTTCTTCTTAAGCCTGAAAAACCACTGTAAACCTCACCACCAACCGCCGTCAGACTGACAAGAAGCGCGTTGACCGAAACGAAGGCCTCTTTGCTAGAACTGGGGGGAAACTCGCGTTTATTGCGGCTCCCATCCCGTCGCGGAAGTAGCCTTCGTCTCTTCTCCCTTTCATCATCTTTATGTTACTGGCCTCGGTGGGAGACTTTCACTGTGTTCCGGCCACGCAGACCCGGCTGGTCAACCCCGGCCGCTCCCCGCCCTCACGCGGGCGGCAGACGTCGCTCCGTGGAGCCGAGGGCGGTGCGCGAGCTTCGGCCGCCGACCGGCGGTGGGGCAGCGTGTGGGCAGACTGACCCGCTCCGGCCATCAGGAACGCGCCGGGAAAGTAACGAAGATCCGACGGTGGCCGTGACCTTCTCTAGGAGCGGCAGGGCTGGCGGGAGCTTTCGGGCTGCGGTCACCATCACCGCGTCCTCGACCTGCTGTGTCCCCTCCGGCCCTGTAACAGCCTCAACCAGGGACGCTCGCCTGGGGCCGTTCCGGTGCCCAAGGCATCTTTCAGCCTCCACGCTGCTCTGTAGGGATGAGACTGGCATTCTCAAACGTCTGTCGCGATGTGTGCCTGCCCCGTTCTTCGCAATTCCCATTTCCGGTGGCAGGGACATGAGGAGGATGCGCCACCCAGGCAGGCGCAAGATGCAAAGACTCGAAGCCCCCGACCATGCGCGGTGGCGACTCAGCCCTCGGGACGAGCTTGGACGGCCCGGCCTTCGGGAAGCCTCTCCCTCCCGGGCTCCTGCCCTGGAAGGCGTCTTCCGAAAACACGAGCGGTGCCAGTCAGGTTCATCTGAGCTGCCTCCGGTCTCCAGAAAAGGCCACCGGGTCACGTGTATGTTCTCAGGTGTACTTGGAGAAAAGAGAGGGGCCTACTGAAGCGAGGATGGTTAATACTGTTACGTTTCCTGGATGAAACGACCTCTCCTAGGCCTTCTTCAAATCGAGCCCCACGTGGTTCATTCCTGCTCTGCTCCGCCACCTCTCGAGATGCCAGGGGACCATGGTGCCCTTCCATGACAACGGAAAACTTTGGAGGAGGGTTCCTTATTGGAACTTCTTAAATTATGTCAACAGGGTATTAGCAGCCAAGCTAAATTCCAAGCCCCTTCTTCTGTCTGTCATCAAATGCTTCCTCAAGGTATTGCTGGAAGGGGTCTGGAGTTTGCTTTTCAGTGATTCTCAAAACCAGGAAAAGGTCTCTGCACACTCTCACGGGGGGCATGTGGAGGTTTCTCCCCCATGGATGGGGTCTCACCAGTTCTGCTGATGCATTTCTGCCTTTGGGTTTAAATCCAGAGCTTCATGGTATCCTGGAGGCGCAGGCTCAAGTTTAAAAAAATGGAGTCCTGAGTGCGTCGGGTTCAAGGTCCAGCCAAAGTCTCTCTTCTGTAGTTCTTTAAACAGAGGTCTGACTCCGTAGGGATTCCCTCCCAGGGGATTTCTGTATTGCCACGTACAAGAAAATAAATGCGTACCAGTGGTTTGCTCAGTTCCTCTGTCATGAAGGCGAAGGATCGTCTCGCCGTCCACTTTGTCTGGGGGCCACATTCAAAACGCGACTGCGTCTCCTGGAAGTTGTAGGTTTTGGCTTTGTAGCAAACCCCAAACTGGCTGAGTCCCAAACGGCTGGTCAGCCGGTGCCGGCTGGGATCCGAGCAGCAGCCGGGCGTCACGGGCACTCTCAGCACCAGACACTCGCGGACTGTGCGCGCCCTTCGTGACGCTGACACCCTAGGATCCGAGGCGGGTTTCGGTGCCCAAAGGGTCTGGATGTCACACTTGGTGGAGGTTGAGGCTCCTCAGAGTAGGCGAAACCTTAAGTGCTTATTAACTAACTTACGTTAAAGGAAAAAAAAAAAAAAGATATTGCTTTATGAATAGCCTTAAGTGTTTAGATAATTTGCATTAGGACACTGGGCAAAAACACTGGTATATTTTGCTACTAGAATCTTTTTTGGGTAGGATGGTGTAGAATCTGGGTAACAGTGTTTTGTGGCTTTATGAGTTGTTTGAAACTCACTCTTTGAGTACCCGTAATCTCTCTCGTGGGTCTGCATCTAAGTGCACCTTGAAGGTCGGGCATCCCTACGTTCTGACTTGGTGTTCCTGTCTCGTGTGTAGACTGGACTATCCCGGCAGCCCAGTAGGCTCCCTGTGCCCGCGGGATTTGTCGCAGCCGTGACGCCGAATCCGGGTGGACAGCTGGGCGCTCGCCCCTCGGGTGCATTTGGGTTTTCAGTCACGAACGGCATTAGGGAGGCTGTAGAAGTGGACGACCTATAACTCCATTAAAAACTAAACGAAGCAGGACTTAGTTTCCCCTCCTGTGCTCTTCTAAGGCTCTGTCCTCCCTCTACTTGTAGCGAAAACTGACAAAGCCTTCAAGGCTTTTCTGGACGCCCGGAACCCCACCAAGCAACACTCGTCCACGCTGGAGTCCTACCTCATCAAGCCCGTTCAGAGGGTGCTCAAGTACCCGCTGCTGCTCAGGGAGCTCGTGTCGCTGACGGACCACGAGAGCGAGGAGCACTACCACCTGACGGGTGAGCACCCAGGCCGCACGGGCGGTCCCCTCGGCCCCTTTCCCAAACACTTCTCGGTCGTGCGGTGGTGAACTGTAGACGTCCTTCTCATTGTGCGAGAACGGCTACGTACGTGGCCACCCCTTTGGATGGGCGAAATACGTGGCGAAAATGATCTCAGTGAGGTGACCCCGAGCCCCTGTGTGGGGTGGGGGGACGGCTCCATTTTCATTTTCATAAGAAGGGAATTTAAGCTCAGCGATTCGAAATAAATTAACTCGGGCCACTTAGTAAACACTGCTGTGAGAACCGAAAATCTGGCCTGGTTTTCCTCCTCCCTGTGAGGTTGGGTGATGTCTGCTGCCCAGAGCTCAGTCCCATATGTTGGGCGAGGCGCCACCTTGTGGAAGTCCCTGAGCAGAGCCGGCTCTGAACTCCTGCTCCTCACCACTGACTCCCTTTAAAGTTGGTGCTGAGGTGTCTTCCTCTGTCACCTCGGAAATTAATGGCCCAGGATACGCTTTGTCAACTACACTAAGCCCCTCGGTTAGAGAGTAGCAGAGTATCCCTTAAAGAGATGCTGTTTGGATGAGGCAGAAATGGCACATTCCCTGCATGTCACAGCTCGGAGGCCCGGTGAAGCCACGCGCCATGGAAACTTATTAATACGTGTTAGTATCACTAAATAATAAACCGAGGAGAATGCAAATTAAACTGACTCTTCCACCATGACAGCAAACTTTTGTATTATAAGAAATGAAGACAAAATATTTTTTCGTGTGAAAGTTAAATTTCTATATGTAAATGATACAAATTATGCTTAGTATCGAAACTACTGTGTGGAAAGTTGATTTTGCATCAAGGTGATCTTTAAGAGTTCTGTTAAAAATTGCCTTCCAAAAACTCCCACCAGACTGAATTAAAATGCCGAGTCAGAGGAACAAAGTATGGGGTGACTTAAAAGTTTGCTTTTCGACTTTAACAAAATCATCTTGTTCCTCACAGGCCTGTGTAAAAATTTATAAATCCCCTGCGAAAATGCAAACAATTTCTCTGTCAGTTAAGCATTTACAGAGACATTTGTAGGTTCTTGCTGAAAGTTGTTGTAGGTCACAATTCCAGTAGCTGGTCCAGGAGGAGAGGCAAAACTTAAGGGCAGGTGCTCGGTGACCAGTCAGTCTGGGGTTTGAATTCTGGCTCTACTCTTTATTTCTCTCTTCGGAAGTCTGGCAAAACACCTCGCCCCTCTGCACCTCAGTTTTCTCATCTGTAAAATGGAACTGATTACACTTCTTACAGACATCGAGTTATTGTGGGAAATGATTCACATAAATTACACAGTACATGCCAAATAGAAAGTGCTCAACAAACGAGCTGTTATTATTAGTGATGCTTTTTGTTTGCATTCTTAATGTACTGCCTCATTTCAAAGACAATTCGAGGTGGAAGATAATCCTATTCTTCACTATAATGACTAGGGTACACTGGACCGTTTGAGTCCTACATGCTGCTGCTGCTGTTAGAACTGGTCTTGAATCCTGGCTTGATTCTTGAGCTTTTTCATTACTGCTGTTGGATAGGATTTAAAACAAAAATTATGAAACGAATTTGATTTCATATTTTGCAGAAGCACTAAAGGCAATGGAAAAAGTAGCAAGCCACATCAACGAGATGCAGAAGATATACGAGGATTATGGGACTGTGTTCGACCAGCTCGTAGCCGAGCAGAGCGGAACAGAGAAGGAGGTCGGTAGGACTTCTGCTTCTTGAGATGCTTGGTGCACGTGCTCACTGGGTCTGTAGGTGACTTCTAGACAAGGCCACCCTGTCAGAAGGAGAAAATGCCTAAAATGTTATGACCTTAATGCTTGTAAGCCACACAGTTCAGGCATAAACGTAACACAAAACTCATTGCAATAACATGAGGTTTAAAAATGTAACCGTCTGTTAACATTAGACAAAAGAAAACAAGCAAGGTTACCACCTCCTCCTCCTGTCCTGTGGGGCATGAGGTGAGAACATCCCTGAGGCTGGAGCAAATACGGAGAGTATGAGCTGGCAGAAAGAGGGTGGGTAACGGAAGTGGGAGCCAGCAAGGGCTGAGTGAGAATCGAGGCCTTCTCGTTTATTTTTTCTTTTTTAGCATCAAACAACAGTGGCTATCCCCTTACTTATAAAAGTAGTTTAGGTGAAATTTGACAATTTTTTTTCTGGCTGATTACTAAATTCGAGCTGAAAGTCTACGTATAAGCAGCAATATAGTTTGAAAAATGACAAGAACAGAAAACGGCTGGAGTTTTTTTTTATTAGTTTCAGCGTGGGTTATTTTTTATTAGCGCGCCTAGTGTAGTGCATGGGTTAGAGACGGCGACTGCATTGGATCCCATGGGAAAGGATAACGGGCACTTTGGATGAACCCCGACCCCAGTGGAACTGATGCGTCGTCCAGAGACGTGTTTCGGTCACGTGTAGTATGTGCTTTGAGGCAAAATGCTTTCGCTCTTGTTATTTTTCAAACAGTTCGATGCTTAGCTCATATTTTCAAAACCATATATACGTGTGATTCAGTATCCAACGTGCAACCACTCCCGAGGGATCCACGTCTTCTTTACCTCCCCTTTTTTTACGATACAGGTAACAGAACTTTCAATGGGGGAACTTCTGATGCACGCCCCGGTTTCCTGGTTGAACCCGTTTCTGTCTCTAGGAAAAGCCAGGAAGGACTTGGAGCTCACAGTGTTTGGTCAGTATTCCATCCCAAAGGCCGTACACTGAGAGAGGCTGGCAGTAATGAACTCGCTAAGCCCACCAGTCCAGCCCACTTCTGATTTCCAGAAGGACTGAGAATCACTGCTGTGGTGGCTTCTGAGTTAACACAGCCAGCCTCCAACTATTTAAGACTCCATGGCTCTGCATACTCACTCTCTCGTTCTCCCGAGGCTATTTTGAAACCTGCTATCTTAATAGCTTTTAAATAAGCACGTACTTCTGCACGGTTCAGATATGAACAGAAAGGAGTACCGTTCGTCACTCACGTGCTGGCACGGGGGGTGGGGTCTAGGAGCTTCATGAGTTTGAAGAGCTTCGTTCTATTAAAACACCAGCTCTAATTCAGCCTCGGAAGAGTTTGTGTAAAATAACGAAATCCTTTCCTTTCTTTTTTCTTTAGTTTTTAAGAGAGCTGTCATACTGGTTTATAAAGAACACTGCAAACTGAAAAAGAAATTGGTAAGACAAGAATTAATTTTAATTAAAGCTACTGTTTCACGGCTGTATCTTCCTATTAATGCGGAACCGAGAAGCCAGCTAAGCACCCAGGCCTCCCGGACTGATGTTACGTGTCGCTAGGGCAACTAACCAAATCCAGTACTCAAGATAGCTCTTGTTCTCCCCACAAGCTTTGTTTGAAAAGAAACATAATCAAATCCCCATGCTGGGGCCTCCACAGCGAATCAGCTTTTTTTATTCCTGAAAATGGCCCAGGTTTGCTCCACATGAGAGCTCTTGGACCTTTGTTTTCAAATGACTTTGACCTTGACTCAAAAAAAAAAAGGGCTCTCTGTGGATGCCATAAGCCATCAGCTGCCATTCAGAGGTAACGTGAGGTCACGGAAGGCTTGGTTGTCGTTCTTGCCACAAAGCCCACTCTGCCTGCTGCCCGCCAGGTTGTGAGCCCCTTGAGAGCAGGGAGCTCGCCAAGCGGCCTCTCCTCGGCACCCTGGTGCACCCACCCAGCCGCGGGGAGCCCGGCTCACGGCAGAGCTCCAGGCGTCCGTACTGCGCACGCATCCCCCGGGTGGGAACTTGCTCTCACACTTTTCTTGGGGGTTTTCATCTTACAGCCCTCGAATTCCCGGCCTGCACATGGCTCTGCCGACTTGGAGCCCTTTAAATTTCGCTGGCTGATCCCGATATCCGCACTTCAAGTCAGACTGGGGAACACAGCAGGTAATTACAGTGTGGTACGGTGCCAGAGAGAAATTTTGAGAGAGTTACTTGAATTGTGATGAAAAAATAGCAAAGAACCTTGGGGATCATTTTTGATGTTTTATAGGCAAGAAAAATGAGGACAAACGAGGTGGTTTTGATGTTTTCTTACAGGCTTTTGAAGAAAGTGAAAATGCCAATGGATGGCTTTTCTTAGCCAAATTCCTCTCGTCATTGTTTCCTTATTTTCACTATAGTTTTTCAACATTTTTCTTTCTGCCTAACGTCCTTGATGCCCTAAAATGTTAGAATCAAAGGCCCACCAATTTAAGTTTTCACAAATTTAGATTCATCAGAAAATTCCTTAAGATTAAGCAGTATCATAAATGATGTAAAAACAAGAAAACAGTCTTCGATCCTGTAAAACGTCCAGCGATCCTTCCAGAACAGTTTTCTGGTGGCAGTGCCTCGGGCGATGGGAAGTACCAGCAGGCTAAGGCCTGCAGCGACCTTGGTCTGTTTAATTTTTTTTGGAAGTAGTTACGTTTCCAAGAACGTGACTGAATTTGGGGCTCACCTCAAGTACCCGGGGTTGAAAACGGGACCGATTTACCTTCTTCTCCAGAGAGGTGGGATCCAGGGGTGGGGAGGAAACACTGAGATGGACAGGAAACTTCAGGAGATGTAAAAAGTAACTGAAAAGTACTTCACTTTCTGTAACTGTTTATGAAAGTTATAGAATGAGCCACAGAAGAAAATGAGAGGATCGAGAATATTAGACTTCTGCAAAAGTCACTAAATGGCAAGTTTTACACTTCACAAGTGTCAACCGCAGCCTCTTTGGCAAAGTCGTAGACTCTTGTTTCTTTTACACAGGGACAGAAAATAACTCCATATGGGAGCTGATCCATACGAAGTCAGAAATAGAAGGACGGCCAGAAACCATCTTCCAGTTGTGCTGCAGGTACCGCGGGCCTCCAAACGTTAGAGCCAGTGGGAAGAAGACAGAGGATGCGCTCTCGACGATGGTCACGTTCTCGTGCCCTCCAGAACTCTGGCTTCTGGCTCACGCCCCCCTCCCCCGAAGGGCAGCTGCGGCTCTAGGGGAACATGCTGATTAAAAACAAACCCAAATCCCAGTGCCAAAGGAGCTTCGGTTCTCTCCTTTTGTGAGAGCAAGGCACACACAGGCTGGTGACCTGCTGCCAGTCTGTTCTGAGAGCAGTGAATTGCCGCAGGGGGCCAGGGGACGTGAACCCGAAGCACGATGACACTGGGCACTAACGCGGTTTTTCCTCCCCGCCCCTCCAGTGACAGTGACAGCAAAACCAACATCGTCAAGGTGATTCGATCCATTCTGAGGGAGAACTTCAGGCGCCACATAAAGTGTGAATTACCCCTGGAGAAAACGTGCAAGGATCGGCTGGTCCCGCTCAAGAACCGGGTCCCCGTTTCAGCCAAATTAGGTGAGAGCTTTGCTGGCCTGGTGTTTATTCAGGAAAACACTGGGGGCTTCTCGGAGAGGGTGCACACGCCCTGTAAATCACCAGGGCAACTCTGCCAGGCCTAACCCAGACACCCAGATCCCCAAGGTGCTGTGAGAAGGTGCTGGCAACTTTATTTCCTTTTAAGAAGCCTAAACATGCCTCTTGCTCCCCACCGCCTTTTATAAAACGTAGCCACCCGAAACTCCAAACCCCTGTTGTACCTCCAGGAGACACTGTCTGCCCGTGCCGCCTGATCTGTTCCTTCCACTGAGATGAACGTGCAGGAGTCCAGGGACTGGGTTCTGCTTCCGGCGGCATTCCCAGGGCCCAGATGGTGCAAGGCAGCTAGAAAGTCAGTACTTAAAGAATTAAGATCAAGACACCTAACTACTCAGGCTCGCCCGATCAATAAGTCAGCAGGCAAACATGCCGAGTCCTGCTGTTCTTCAACCTTCTGCCCATTTTTAAATTTTCAGCTTAAGTTTTTAGGATTTTCTTTATGTATTAACTACTTTATTATCTTTGATCTTGTTTTTAGTTTTATAAAATGTATCCTTTTTTGGGGGGGTCAGTTTGACCTCTTCAGATCTACTGTATAGTTTCTATTTTTTCTCTATTACCAACATAATCTATGTCCATCAAAAAAATATTACTGTCTGCAGAAACAGGACAACTGAGAGTTCCCCGTTTCTCCCAAAGGAAAGGACCTAAACACACAAATGATTGAATATTCATATTAAATCTCAGAAAGCTGGTTAGACATTCCAGCAGAGGCAGTCCTCCTGAGAGATAAAGAGTATTTTTATACTTTTAATTGAGCAGCAAGGGAAATGAAGAGGCTGAGAAGGTTGGCTTAGAAGTGGCGTGTAATCTTGTTATCAAATCACGAAGAATGTTGAAAAAAAAGCATCCCAGATTTTATTAGTAACTAACTTTTCAATTTATCCAATGTCAGGATAAAAGTCTTAGCCCTTATCATAGTTTATAGCTTATTTCAGCTAAATAATTGAACTCTGATAACTAGTCATCTATAAAGGCCAAATCCCCCAACTTCAAGTTCAGATAAGTAAAAGATTGCCATACTTGCAGTAGCTGGGTGTCTTTTTGTCCAAGTCCCAGGATGGCTGGTAACTAAAGTGAGATGATAAAATCTTAAAGTCATACAACTTTGGACGTTAAACTCGCACGTTGTGGAATCTGTTCATCTCAAGGAGAAATGTGCTATTCTCCTTGCAGCTTCCTCCAGGTCCTTGAAGGTCCTCAAGAATTCCTCCAGCGGCGAGTGGCCCAGTGAGGCGGGCAAGGGCAGCTCGCTGGACTCCGACGAGGGCAGCCTGAGCAGCGGCACCCAGAGCAGCGGCTGCCACACGGCCGGGGGCGGGCACGACGCCCTGAAGCACCCGCACGCGGGCTCCACGGAGTTTTCAGACAGTCTCATCAAAGAGAGCGACATCCTGAGTGATGACGACGAGGACTACCATCAGACGCTGAAGCAGCGCAGCCCCACCAAAGACATCGAGATCCAGTTCCAGAGACTGAGCATCTCCGAGGACCCGGACGCGCCCCCGGCCGGGCAGCAGGCGGGCACGGAGGGCCAGCCGGCGGCGGAGCAGCCCAAGCTGGTGCGGGGGCACTTCTGCGCCATCAAACGCAAAGCGAACAGCACCAGAAGGGACCGGGGGACGCTGCTCAAGGCGCAGATTCGTCACCAGTCCCTTGACAGTCAAGCTGAAAATGCCAACCTCGATCTCAGTTCCGTTCTAGAGCGAGAATTCAGCGTCCAGAGTCTAGCGTCGGTTGTCAACGAGGAGTGTTTTTATGAAACGGAGGGCCACGGGAAGGCGTAGTACGGTTTCGGTCCGCACGTGTGGATTCTCTTGCTCTCTTCATTTTTAAACTCGTGCTGAAGTGGAAATTGCAGAAAAACTATTCAGTACTGGATTTTGTGCAGTGTACATTTTCCCGCAAAATAGTTGTAAAGATTTAAGTTATTTTAATTTATTGTAGATCAGAAAACTAGATGAAGCTGGTCAGAATCTGTAAATTACTTAGTTGATATCCCTTTTGAGCAGGTATCAAAATGATTTTGAATCCTAAACTGCATTCTAATTATTTTAATTTATATGGAAAAGGTAGGGTGGGGAAGTTGGGATTCATTGCTTTGTAAAAAGGTCACTTTTTAAAATCCTCTGGGCATTTTCTTTGAGCTGTTAGTTTCTGCTTTATTTAAAGCATACTTAAGTTATTTTAATGTGGGTTAGGGGCACAAAGTGCAGATATTTCATTTTTGTAAGGTTGTAATAGATGCTGTTTATACTAAACATGTCATATCTATGCAGTATATATTAAAAGAAAACTTATACTGTAACTTGATTATATTTATTTTCTTTACGAAGCTGTACAGTAAACGGGAAAGAAGTCACATCTGGTAACTGGTATTTTTCTTGTCATGCTGTGGCAGTCAAAGGAGTGTACGTGTGAGAAGTGCGCCCTTGTGACAACCGACATGTGGTGAGCCGCTGGCAGCTAGAGCCTGTACCTCTCCGTGTCGTCCTCCTCCTGAAATTTGCTTTTGCTTTTCTTGAGTTCTTCTCTGAAGTTGTAAGCGAAGAGGCGCGGGTCCTCGTCACACATTTGGCGGTACGCGTCACAGAGGCTCTTAAAATGCGAGACCGAGAGCTGCCTGGGTCGGAGGGTGGGGTCCACGTCCGCCAGCTCCAGCAGCTTGCCAGTGCTTTCCGGGCGCCGGGTTTCCGGGAATAACATGCTGAGAGGGGAAAAAAAAAAATCAACATTTTTACTTTTGAAATGATGTAAATCCCGACGTGTCCTTCTATCCTCATTTGAAAATGACTTGATTCTGACAGCCTGAGGAAGGGGGAGCAGGCTGACCTGCAGGGCGTGTCCACACGGGAAAACATTTTTCAAAGCTAGATCAACACGGGCATCTTTCAGGTCAGTTCAAAATTAACATCAGCTCAGGTGCATTTTTAGAGAAGTATGTTTGATTGGCCTCATTTTTTAGTACAAAAGTCGTCTGTTCTTGTGTTTTACCATTAGTTTTGACTCTCTAATAAGCCCAAAAGAATGACCTTGCTTGGCAAAGTCAGAAAACACTTGATGTGAAAATTCAAATGGGTATTTCTATTCTTCAAGCTATCCTGAAGCAAATTTAAAATTGATTCAAAGTATATATTTTATATTTCATCTAACCAAATCAGATCGTTTTAAAATAAGTGGAGAAACTGACATGGAAATACTGTAAAGCTTCGCCTGACTTTTATTTCCTTCTCTCGAGTCTGGGTGGCTCTACAGAGCGTGTGTCAGGCTCGGAAGACGGCATGGCGGTGCGGACTGGCTTCCTTAACAGCGGGGGATGCCCTCCGGGCCGGCACGTTCCCTCCACGCTCAGGGGGACCTGGCTGAGATCTAGGGGTCCTAGACCTCCAGGGAGGGAGAGGGGCTGGAGAGTGAGCTCAGTCAGTTACTAATCAACTGTGCTTAGGTAATGGAACTTCTATAAAAGCAGCTGAGTGAGAGCCTTCTGCATTGGTGAGTGGCCATGGAAGCTCTGAGCACCCCATGGTCCCCATACCGTGCCCTAGGCATCTCTTCCATTTGGCTCTTCCTCAGTTATATACTTTTTAATAAGCCAATAAAGGAAAGTGTTTAAGTTCCGTGAGCCATTCTAATAAATTACTGAATATGAAAAGGGAGGTCATGGAAATCCCTAATTAACAGATGTACGAGTAGCAACCTAGGACTTTACCTTGGCATCTGAAGCGAGGACAGTCTTATTGCACTGAGCCCTGAACCTGAGGGCTCTACCCTAACTCTAGGTATTTAGTATCAGACTCGAGTTGTAGGACACCCAGTTCTAAAGCTCTGTGACAGGAGCCGCGACAAAGATAAAAAACTGGTTGGGTTGGTATTGGGAAAAACACCACACATTTAGGGTCCTCCTGCAAGATGGTGGCATAGGCAGACCCCGAAATCACCCGCTCCCACAAACGCACCAAATCTACACATGCAGCAACCACTGTGGAAAAACAGGTGCGCGCTGGCTGATTAGCTTCTGCATGTGAGACCAGAGAGAGAAGTGGGGGAACCACGGGAACGCTCCCAGACTGGAGGTGCCAGTGAACGCCTCTCCACCGATGTGGCAGGGGCAGGAGCCTGGTCTAAGTGCTGTGACCAACCTGCGAGGTTACCACAGCACATCCCAGGCCTCTTCGCCCCAAGCCAGACCTGGGATGCCGCCTCAGCCAGCGCCCACCGTAGCCCAGGCTGGCTGGCCCCTCAGGACACTTGTCATCACACGAGCCCACTCGAGCTCCAGACGGCCTGCCAAAGGCACCTGGCACACACAGAGGTCGCCCCTACACGAGGCCACTTTTTGAAGACTGGGGGGGGGGTGAGAGCTCTTTTGTCTGAGAAAATCACACAAAATAAGACAAAGTAACATGTTTCGAATGAAGAAACAAGAATAAAAAACCCTAGGAAAAAAAAAGAACCCTAATGAAATGAAAGGAAGTAATTTACCTGATAAAGAATTCAAAGTAACTCATAAAGATGTCTACCAAACTTGAGCGCAGACTAGAACTCAGTGAGAACTTCAAAAAAGAAAAAATATAAATGACTAATCAGAGCTGAAGAATACAATAACTGAAGTAAAAAATACATTAGAGGGGATCAAGAGCAGATCGAATACGGAAGATAAGATTGGTGACCTGGGATACAGAATGCGTGGAAATCACCCACTCAGAAGAGCAAAAATAAAAAAAGTGAGGATAGTTTAGGGACCCCTGGGACAATGTCAAACACATTACCGTAATAGGGATCCCAGAAGAAAAAGCGGGGCAGAAAGCTGATTTGAAGAAATAGCCAAAAACTTTTCTAACCTGTGGAAAGTAACGAACATCCAGGCCCAGTGAGTACAGAGAGGTCCAAACATGATGAACCCAGAGACCCACGGCAAGACGTATTAAAGATGACAAAAGCTAAAGCGAGAATCCTGAAGACAGCAAGAAGAAAACCGGCCACACACAGTGAAAACCCCATCAGACCATCAGCTGAGCTCTCGGCGGAAGCTTCACAGGCCAGAGGGATGAAGTGCTGAAGGAAGGACAACTGTGAACTGGAGCACTCCGCCCAGCAAGGCGTTCAGAGTTGAAGGGAAAAAAAGACGAAAGTTCAGACAAGGAAAAACAAAGGAAGTTCATCGCCACTAAATCAGCTTTACAGGAAATGTTAATGAGTCTTCTTTAAGAAAAGGCTACAACCAGAAATAAGAAAATGTATGGAAAAAAAATCTCACTGGTAAAGGCAACTATATAATAAACACAGTGAATCAGCCACTTAAGACAAAAGTAGCAAAACCAACTATAAATAGTTAAAGGATACACCAAACAAAAGATCTAAAATTTGATGTTAAAAACAAAGCATGGAGGGGGGTAAGTAAAAATACAGCACTTTTAGAGTGCATGTAAACTTGAATGCTTAGCAGCTGAAAATAGTCTGCTATAGCTATGGATTGTTATATATTAACCTCATGGTAACCACAATCCTATAAAAAATATCCCTCTCAAAAGAGCCAGGAACCCAAACAAAATGCATCAAAAAAAAAAAAAAAAAGCAAACCACAAGGGAAGAGATCAAGAGAAGGAAGGAACAGAGAACTACAAAACAAATAAACAATTAACAAAATGGCAACGAGTACATACTTATCAGTAATTAAATGTAAATGGACTAAATTCTCCAGTCAAAAGACATAGGGTGCCTGAAAGGATGAAAAAAGATCCGTCTATATTCTTCCTAAGAGAGACTCACCTCAGACAAAAAAACACAGAGACTGAAAGAGAAGGGATGGGAAAGATTTCATATAAGTAGACAAAACAGACTTTAAAACAAAGACTGTAAAAAGAGACTAGGGCATTACGTAATGATAAAGAGGTCAATCCAAGAGAAGGTTATAACATTAGTAAATACCTACACGCCCAACAGAAGCACCTAAATGTATGAAGCAGATATTAACAAACATAAAAGAAACTGACAATATTACAATAACGGCTGAGAAATTTAATACCCCACTCACATCAATGGATAGATCACGCAGGCAGATGACCACTAAGGATACAATGGCCCTAAATGTCACATTACTAGATAGAATTAATAGATATTTACAGAACATTTCATCCTACAGTTTTAGGATGAAAACACATTCTTTTCAAGTGCACTTGGAACATTCTCCAGGATAGGTCACAGGTTAGGCCACAAAACAAGTAGCAATTAGTTCAAGAAGACTACAATCATATCAAGCATCTTTTCTAACCATAACTATGTACAACTAAAAATCAATTACAAGAAAACTGGAAAAAACAAACAACTGGAAAGTAAACAACATGCTACGAAGCTACCAAACGATCAAAGAAGAAGAAATCGAAATCTACCTTGAGACAAATGAAAATGGAAACAACTTTCCAAAATGTATGGAATGCAGCAAAATCAGTTCTGAGAGAGACGTTCATAGCAGTTCAGGCCTACCTTAAGAAAGAAACGAACAAATAAAAGTCTAATTTTAGACCTAAAGGAACTAGAAAAGAAGAACAAACAAAACCTCAAATAAGTAGAAGGAAATTATAAAGATCAGAGTGGAAATGAGAGACTAAAATACAATAAAGAGGAGCAATGAAATTAAAACCTAGTTCTTTGAAAAGATAAAATGTAAAATCTTAGGCAGACTCATCAAGAAAAAAAGCCCAAAGAAAATCAGAAATGAAAGAGAAGTTATAACCTGTGGCCACAGGAGCACAAAGGGTCATAAAAGAATACTCTGAACAATTATTTGAACCTAGAAGAAATGAACCTAGAAGAAATGGATAAATTTCTAGAATAGACAACCTTCCCAGACTTAACCAGATGGAATCTGAACAAATCAATTACCAGCAATGAAATTAAAGTAATAACAAAAAAACCCAAGAAACAAAAATTCAGGACTAAATGGCTTCATAGGTGAATTCTACCAAACATTTAAAGAAGAATGAATACCCATTCTTTTCAAATTAATAGAAAAAAATTGAAGAGGAAAGAATGCTTCCAAACTCATTCTATGAGACTATTACTGATTCTAAAACCAAAGACATTACAAAAAAAAAAAAAAAATCATAGGCCAATATACCTAATGAACATAGATGCTATAATTCTCAATAAAATATTAGCAAAATGAATTCAATACATTAAAAAGGATCATATACCATGGTCAAGTAGAATTTATTCCAGGGATGCAAAGATGGTTCAATGTCTGTCGATCAATAAACGTGATACACCACATAGACTAAACCAAGGATAAAAATTACAATCATCTCAATAGTGCATAAAAAGCATATGATAAAGTTCGACATCTGTTTATGATAAAAACGCTCAACAAAGGCTATGTAAGACAACCCCACAGCTGACATCATACCTACTGGTATGGTAACAGTGAGTACCCTTGCACAGTGACAGCTTTCGAGGCTTATCGTGGTGATCGCTTAAGATATGTAAATGTACAATTACTAAGCTGTACACCTAATAAAAGATTTTAGAAACACCGCACTTCCTGTGTCAGAACGCTGTGAAGCGGTGGTGCCGTGGCCTGAGGGCCGGCTGGGAACTCAGGACCACAACGCCCCAGGGCAGGGCCATCGTGAACTGCGCGACTGTCAGCTTCAAGCTGCACTTAGGACAGGACCAAACCTGTACGCGGCACCTGAGGGTAGGTCAAGGTTTTTGCTTTTCCTCTGCGACAGTTGAGGTTTGTACATCCCAGGATTTGAACTGACAATAATATATAGATTGATCAAAGAATCATAAGAACGAAGTTCGTAATCTTTGAAAAAGTGAGGATTTTAGAAAGCGTGCACAGAAAGGAAGAGAAGCATCCTCACCTCAGCCCTCGATGGCAGAACTTCCTCCGGAACTGAAACACGTTCTGAACGACCTTTTCCACCAGCTCGAACGGCTGCGTGATCCTGGGCTGCGTCAGGGGGGTGAAGTGCACCACGCCCACGTCCACCTTTGATGGAGCAAACATGCATCAGTTTGTCGCATGGCATACGTCACACACAAAGCAACCAATCTTGGTGGCACACAGGAGGAAGAACTGTCGAGAGCATGGTTTTCGTAAATAAACGTTTAACGTGGGCTTCGGTGTCATCTTCCCTGGGCGCTTAGTAACACGCTGCATGTGCATTTGAGCTGTCTCAGAAATCACAGTTCTATGATTATCAGCTCTATAATGACATCCACCAGACAGACCTGTGCGTGGTGTTCATTTTAAAATGCGGTTTTACAGTGGCCTTGAAGATCAATCTACATAACCATTAAAGTCAGCAGGGAGATAACAGATCGTATTAGAATTTTTTTTTTAGCTTCTGAGTGAGTAAAAATGAGCTGCAGCAGCAGTTCTGACTCTAAGACTGGGCTTCGAAACAGAGAGAGAAGGCCGACGGGCCCCCACGGACCGCTTGGCGCTACACTCCCCAGAAAGGGAATTGATCGGGACGCCACTTATTTTGGGTGCAGACACTGACTGGTCAGCTGGACGGGCTTCATGGGCATCGTCTGCACAGCCGCTAACTTTCTGGAGCAACGTACAGGCGGGATCCGCGCGGAACGAGGAAGCCACCGGGGGTCACTGTTTCACCGCTAAGCTGCTGCCGGCTGCTGACATTCTTTCTCAGAACATAAAACTTTCCCCGCATGTCGGATAAGAGACTTACACTCCCTAACTTATTCTACAAATGAACTCATGGTGATTCAGAAGGATGTGCTCACAATAACAAAGGGGGGAGAAGTACGAGGGGAGAGATGGAGCCAAAGCAGCGATCACACATAGCAACATGCCTGGCAGGGGCCGAGGACTAGGAAACGGGACGTCCGCTCACCACTGACAAAAGCGTCATCTCTACGGAGCTGTTAGACTTGCTACTTGGAACTTCACAGACTCTACGAGGGCCCGAGCTGCCTTGCTGGCAAGCTGCGCCTCCAGGCACCCCGTCCCCGTGTCCCCCCCCCCCCCCCCCGGCCCCATTCCCCCACACGACCACTGCTCCTGCCCCGCCTGTCTCCTGTTGGCTACAGCGGCACCTGCTGGATGTAACCAGAAGAGTTTGATGACAGGGATGGTGGTGTGGCTGGCAAAAGGGATGGGTTCTGAGCCGTTGGGTGAAAACTGCCAATGGAGAGGTCATTTCACACTAAAAATGTCCCCTAACTCCATCAGCCTTCAGACTGTTTAGTGAAGGTCACGCCCTTTGGTCGAACAGCAGTTACTCTACCTCAGCGAGTGACTATCTGAAAACAATGTTACATGTTCTTATTCAATTTTAATATTTTCAAGTTGTGTTGCTTATTTAGTTTCACCAAGTTTAGTAGCAGGTACTTCCTGTAGGAGACTAAACGCTTTAGTTAAGAGCCAGGACTTTCCTCAGACCTTCACGAAATCATGGAGGGACAGGGTCCAGGGGTCGCAGACGGGTTTGCGATCAATAGAGGAGAGAGGGACTGAAGGGGATCCGGGGCTGTGGAGGTGACTTCGGGGTTTAAGTGAACAGGAGGACTACTATGGGTAGAGAAGAAAAGATGGCTTCATTTGGAGCATCTCTGTGGAAGGAAAAAGGAGAGATAATCTAGAGCGTGGAAAGGAAAGAAGCCCAAAACACTATGATGACTTTAAATGTCAGACCCCGGCTCGTCAACTCTGCAACGTGTGGTCTGCCTTTCCTCCTGCTGATCTGGAACAGAGAAGTGAACCCCTCTGTCTGGGGAGGTTCCAGACCATTCTCTAAACGTCGCCCCGCCCCGTCACTCTAACTCTCCAGGCCAGTTCCACCCTCTGGGCTCGCGGGCAAGCCCATCCCTGCCCTGCCTCTCACTCTACCCTTGCCATCCGAATCTTCTAAATTCGCCAGAGTCAGTTCCGGAAGGAATTCTTCCAACTGCCAGGTGTGATTCAACAGCTTGCCAGTCTCCAGAGAAAAGAATCTTGTAGCAAAATATGAGATAAAGTTAAGCCTTACCTAAACCCATGAAATATCATCAAAACTCTATATACAAATGTTTGAATACCATCAAGACCAAACACGCGAATACAGGGGTAGATGCATGCTCCTTCTAGTACAGAAACCGCCACTTCCAGCTTCTGTGGATTTTAAAATTCGGCTTCATCTTTATTTGCCTGGTTTCATTTCTTTGAGATACAGTTGGTGTTTGCAAATACAGGAAATGCCTAACATTTGCTTTATTTAAATAAAGTTTTAAAACCCTGTGCGAATATAGCAGCGCCCCATGTGCACTGTAGCGACAGACTTCTAAAGTTTGAATCTGATACCCAGTTAAGTTGGCTAACAGTATATTACAGCTGAAAAAAAAAAAAAATTTCCACTCACGATCGAATAGTTACTATTAGTGGGGGGCCCTGTCAAACTCTCAGGGACGTGTCCTGCTTCGCTGGGGAGCCCTGTGCTACCCTCACCTCCCTCTCCTCTGCTCCTCCCCGCCAAAGCACTTCTCAGACTTATTGAATGATGGAGCCTATTTTCTTCCAAACCACAGGAAAGTTGCTTGGTAACTATGGCAACAAATACAAAAATGTTTTTTACTTGTAACTAGATGCTTATTTGAAATTACCACCATTTTTTTCCTTCTTTGATTTTAAATCTCTTAAAGGGTTTGATTACAAAAAAGAAATCAGTACACAGGTACTAGATGCACTTAAAAAATCCAGTTTAACGTTGCCAGCCACTTCCCACGCTCGGTCTTTCAGTATATCAAACGACTTACTAAGATGTCAAATGAAAGGATTTATGATGCATTTCAATGTTTGCTGCTCGAATCCACTATAACGTCCATGCTGTTCCTGGTTGAGACTATGTCCCCAGCATCAACAACCTCGGCCACAACAGGCTGGAGGTGGACGTTCCATTTTCTAGGCCCGTGTGTCTAGGACATGGCTGACTATCAGCTCAGAGCAGTCTGCGGACTCACCAGAGACCTGGGGTGAGAAGCTATTAGACCTCAAGTCTTAGAGACTGCCAGCTGAGATCTTGAGTCGACGAGTTATGGGGAACGCTGAAGATGTGGGGACCGGTTCCTGACTCTGAGGTGATCGTAACAGGCTAAATAACCGCCGCAGGAACCAATACTGGCCGTGATCTAAGAAGGTGTTTTAACACCGCCCATAGCATTCAAGACCAATTAAAGGACAAGCCAGTGGAGAGGAAACACGATTATAAAGTTATAATTTAATGAAGTGAGACACAGCCGTAACTGGGAGGTGGCGGAAGGAGTGGTGAGAAGAATGATTACGGGGACTCATCAATTAGACTTCAAGAACACCGCGAGAACGAGTCCCAGCTGGGGCGGCACTGTCTCGGGCGGGCTTGGGCGACGGGAGTGGGACGGGTCCGGCTGCTTCTGAGGCCGGGGGCGTCGCCCGATGGAAGGGGTGAGGCTTCGGAGGGTCACTGTCAGTGTCGGGGGAAATGACAGAGTAAAGTGAACGCACGGGGGAGGCCTGGTTCCTCCTCCACTGCTTAATCTTCAGGTGCCTACGCAGACCTAGTGACAACCTCCAGCAGAGGTCACGGGCCCTGCGGTCGCAACCTCCCCAGATAAGGACAGAGCGGCATGAGGCATTATTGCCTATGGTATTATAGTCATGCAGTCTGTAGAAAAGCAACACATTTACAAACACGAACGTAGGTCAGATTTCCTATCACGTCTATTCCGCCTGCAATCCTTGTCCCAGGCCCAATTTACGGACAGAATTTCACTTGTTAGACTCTAAGACGCAAACGCTGTAAAAGCATTCTGGGTTTTCCAAACCAGTGCATCCGACCGAGACCGACCCGCCGTTGCCTATGTGCCTTTCTTTGAAGTTTATCATTTGTTTGTTACTGCGACCATATTAATTTCTGCAGAAGGCCCACCCTACCTTTTTGTTCTTCCTACAGATCTCTAAGTGGTTTTTCTGTTTTTCCCCCTTCTTGCAATCAAAAACAGAACAAACAAAAAACCTCACATATTTTAAGCAGTCGTATAGTGCTTCTTCTAAGAGTATAAGCGTGCCAGAGAATGACGGACAGGACAGAGAGCACGATGGGAAGTAAGCCAGAGATGCCCAGGGTGAGAGGAGGCGGGGAGAGAGCTTCCCGCGGTGTGAATGATGTGCGTAAATGCAGGTGTGCATGCAAATTAAGCCTGCTAGTAACAGGAAGGGTCGGGGTCTCCATCCCGGGAAAGGAAACAACTTCAGGGAGGTGAACACTTGATTCTAAACAAAATGTGAGAGGAACAAGAACTCACATTGGATTAGTCCAGGATGATCACGGGGCAAATGCCGTTCTAAAACCGAACCTCTCCCATGAAACACGACTTCGGTGTTTGTGGGACCGCAGCATCTGGAGGTGCCCGCTCTGCGGCAGCTGTGGATGTAGCTGGAGTGGCACAGGCAGCCTTGAGGCTGCCCTGCCAGGGGCCGCCGGTGGCAGCACCCTGGGACTCGCCAGGGCCCAGAGGTCCAGAGAAACCGAGACCCCTCAGAATCAATCCGTTCCTAGGGATGATCTATCTGAGCGGACTCATGAGGCACTTGAGAAACGCTGTTGCTATGAAAGATATTGTTATTACTACTGTTACTAAACGACTGACAGATGAACACGGACACGAATATATTAATGCCAAATGAGCCAAATATATTAAAACTGCCAACGAGACTAGATGCTATCCTCAAGCTGCCTAGTCAGTACATCACATCCCTTCCTGAGAAAACTACCCAAAGCGCAAGCTCCATCATGACTATGAAACGGAGGCGTCGTACGTACACCCACCACTGGTCACTGGCCCCAAGCCATGGGCCTGACCGCTCACGGGCATGGCACTGGGTGCCCCCTGCCCCATGCTGTTCCTGCCCAGGCCAGCACTCCGTTCGCTGAGGCATCTCTTTAACCGTGTCCGACTTGAAAGACATGCTGTCCTTTTCAAGGTGATTCTATAGCTACTGGATCCTATCTTTTATGTGATTTTACTAGCTTAGCTCTGAGGTCTGAGGGGGCCTCACAGTTCTCCCTATGTATCATCAGAGATATAAAAATAAACAAGTCATTAAAAGTGATGCGAGCTCTCTAATTAGGCAAGATCGCAACCCACCCGGGACCCTCGAGCATGGGCTGGTACTTGGCTGGGTGGAAGACGAAGAGTCACAGGGAAGAAAGGTAAAGAGAAAGAAGGGCAGGAGGGACGGGGCAGGGAGCCGAGGGCCAGGCCTGCCCAGACGCCCTCAGCCCACAGGGACAGATACCTCCGGTAAACGGCAGTGCTTTTAAAAAGTGCCCTGCTCTTCGAAATAATGTGCGAAGAGGATGCAATGGTAAGGTCACGACGTATACGTGTTACATTATTTATGAGACTGCAAAAACTAACTTGATCTGCAAATGTCGCCACAATTCAAAGAAAGTCTTAACATTCTAAGATACTGTGATGAAGACATAGAAAACAAGTCCTCAAGATTCTTTCACATGAAGATGCAAAGGAGTAACAAAATATTATTTAAAAAAAGATACTAGAGCAAATGGAAGTACAACACATATATGCAAAAATATGTACCCAGCTTGCTGCAGAAGTCATCGGAGCCAGGATGGCCTCATTTGACACTCAGGGACACATATCAACGTGAGAATGTTCATCTTCATTTTCACTAGTCAATTAACCTACAAACTACTGATTTTAAAAGTTAAGAAAGTCTTCACTCCAGCCTAACGCATTCTTTTAAAACTAAAATGATCCTAAAGGTGGAGAAAAATCATGCTCCTAGCTGATACTATTAATTTTCTGAGACTGGATTAGGAAGAAAGCATTATTTTCAGCTTAAGTCAGTCACTTTAAATTTGTGAGACTGGAACAGGGAACTATTTTATATTACTCTGTACATTCATTATTTTAAGGTTGAAGAGAAAGCAAATAAAATACTGTTTTTTAAAATCAGAACCCCAACTGTTCAATGGAATTAAGTGGGTAGCATTTTAAATATACAATGAAGAGGCATCATCCAAGACCAAAGAAATAGGAGCCACTGGGCAGGGAGCTGGGGCTCAGGGCTTTTCCAAAGCTAGATAATGCTCACGTGTGTGGGCAGGAGTGAGCAACGCAGCTCTGGAGAACCACCTTGTACAAAGGTGTGGTATTGTTATTATTTCTCGAATATTCAGTTACACTACCAAATCTTTCAGAAAGAAAAGCTTCGCTGAATATCCAGATTATCATCACTAAGAAAAACAAACACTAAGTCAATCTCACGTAATTTTTTTTCTTAAAAACAGATAAATGAAAACATTTTAAAGAAAACAGATGGGCTGCTGAGTCACTGGCCAGCTACTCTGCAGTCACTTTGCAGGAGTGAGAAGTAAATGTTTATATGTAAAGATACAGAGATGTCAGGGTTAATTTGTTTCCACAGCTTACTCGAGACAACCACAGAAAGAAACAACTCATTACAGGGAGCCTTAGAGACACGCTGTGCTCTCAGTGGAGGCGGCGCGCCGCAGGGCGTGCACAAGGGCTTCAGAAATCCCAGTGTTCTGGACCTGACTCCCAGGCCCGCTACTTCCGCATTTTATAACCTTAGTCAAGTTACTTAACTTCTCTAGAGCTTGGTTTTCTCGTCTGTAAAATAAGGATTCCTGTTATCTCACAGGTTTGTCTTGAGAATTATATACCATAGTGCCTCGAAAAGTTCCTAGTGTATAGGAAGCACTTTATAACTAGTAAATATTATTATTGCGTCAAGACTATAAACTAAAAAGTTGGAAAATTACTTAAAATTAGTTCCGTTTAGAAAAAACACAAGTATACTTTTAATCATGCAAAGGTATAGTTTAATTATAGTTCATATATTCAACGTCAGTTTCTAAATTCTTTCATTCAAGTAAGATTTATCGTACCCCTGCTATAAGCCAGGCACCGTCCTGGGACGGGAGAGTCGGTAATGAATGAGACAGAAATCCTTGCCCTTGTGAGGTCTATGTTCTAGAAGTCCTGAGCCAGAGAGTCAGCGAGCAGCAGAAGGGCTCAGAGGTAGGGTATGTGACCTATTCTGAAGTTTAGAAATGACAATTTGTTGATTGAACGAACACTGGGTATGGAAACAAGGATGCTTTTAAGATCTGGGCCAACCAAGCAGAAGGATGAGCTTGGTGTTAATAGACACGGGGAAATGGGGAGACGGGCTGGGGAAGGTCGGGGACCTGTGACAGGTCTGAGACGTCATCAGCAATGTCACGCTGGCAACAGGGTATACGACGCGGAATAGGGCCATGGAATAGACATAAACTGAGGTAAAAATAAATGAAGATTTATCTTGGGAAGTCTCTGGACTTAAAAGATTTGATTCTGTTTAACGTCCACATGGGAAATATATAATAATGTTGATAAATGCTATTTCTCCATACATCTCTACTTTCCTGCTCCTTTTTATGTAAGAAACTCTGCCTTGATTAAAGGTCTGCCGTTAGTGAACATTATTTGCATTTTATAAGTTTACCTTTTTAAAATAGTCAATATTTTATAGAATAAGTAGTCTCATCAAGGCAGAAGACTAATTAAAAATGTTTTCGAAATAGCACTATTCATTAAAGCACGCTTCACCTGTTTGTCCTCGGCGCGCTGCGGTATGTTGGAGGTCGGAGCCGCGGGCAGGCTGGGCCCCCAGCTGCCGTCGGTCAGTCTCAGCACAGGTGGGCGAGAACCGGCAACCACGGCAAGAGCAGAACAAGCCGAGACGCCCAAGGGACGTGGGGATTTCTTCTGATTCGGCAGTACTGACGGTGCTGTTCCTGTTAGCACCTGAGAGTCCACTCCACCCCATCCAGTACTTACACACAGAACTGTGTGTGCATTTCCATGAAATAAAGTTTATGTATCAAAAGTACAAAACTATGGCTAAAAAACAAATCCACAGGCATTCGATTTCTAACAATATCTTGCCTAATGCCAGACTTAGAAAAGATGAAAGCTCCCCCACCCCAAAAAACTGTAAAAATCCAGACAATTCAAACATGCATTTTATTATCACTGCTTTTAAAGAAATGGCTGTCTAACATGGCTATCAGCAGTTTTAAAAAATCTTAAATCCAATCCTAAAATTATCTTTCTTTCTCTATAGTGCCTATAAATTTACAGCTTGTAGAACTGAAATTACTGAGGAACAATGAGAACCCCAAACAGATGCAGGTGAAGCATCTGTACCATGATTCATGACCTAGACCCTCGATACTTGATTTCACTGTTCCGTTTACTATGCTTCGTCATGCAGTTTGATGTAATTTTTTTATAACAGTTTCTAAAAGCGCTAATAGTAGGTTACACTCCAGAAATGATTCTTAGTAGAAGGAGTAACAGGAGAAAATTCAGAACACTCCCCAAAATACTCATAGGTTTCTCGATCAAGAGCCTACTCAACAGTTATTGCCGGAGTTTCTTTCCTCTTTTATCTAAAATGTACATATTTTTAAAACTGCCTTTTGAACGTTTGGAAAGTTACCAATTTTGTGAATCTTGACTTCAGACAAGTCACAAGCACCAGACTAAAAAGATAGTTTCAACTATCATTTGCAAAGCACAATCTAGTTAAAAATATTTCAGACCACATTCTTTCATATAACTGGGGACATCGAATAATAAACTGTCTCTTCCAACACAGAAATTCAAAAATAAATTATAACTGTGGACTAAAACATAATATTAAAAGAAAAGAAATCCTTTTTTTGTGAGCACCCAAATAATTCCTCCTCCGTACACAGCGACAGAAAAGCATTTTCAGCTTTCAGGTTTCGACAAAGCCTGCTGTACCAACAACTCCCTCCCCCTTCCCCGCCTCTCCTTTCTTAATTCCCCCACAACTCAAAAAATGAGATGGAGAACCTGGTATTTATCTTCTAGAACCATCAGCAGTTTTTCACCTCTCAGATGCCCATGGTGCTCTTTATTTGGTACTTGCAAGTTAACTTGTTGGAGCTCTACCGCCCATATTCAGACGCCGCGCAGCGAGCCTCAGGTACGGGGCGTCGCCCCGTCTGCCCTCCCTGGGGTCATCTGAAGACAACTGACACTGGAGGCTACGGACGAAAGGTATGGAGGAGGAAAAGCAGCTGCGGTGCTTAGAGACCTAACGATAGCCCTTCAAGTACCATTTAGCTTGAATTTTAGGTTGTAAATCTGTCTTTCGGTCTTAGTTTTGATCTAAATAAATCTTGTTACTTTACTTTTGAATAACATCCGCTCCAGACTTGCTGCCAGCAAACAGTTCACAGATTCAACGCACAGGTTCCGTTCTGCATGTCTGTGTTTTGGAACCACGAGAGTTCTCTCCTTAGAACTCCGTTTCTAAATGCAACCTCTTCGCTTTTGCTTATTTTCACACTATTTCTCCACCAACACCACCGCCGCCGCCACCAGCGCTGAAACAAAGTATGCCTTTATTCTTTATGCCGTAGAAATGTGAGAAAACAGGCCACAAATCGCATCATGCTTGTGGCTGGAGAGGGGGAAAAAAAGATTTCACGGCACTAGAGCTAAGATGCCAGTGTATTTCTACAGCAGAAATAGCACGGCGACCTTCATTTTGCAGAACAAATTCTTTCTGCATACATTCTCTAGGCAGAGAAATGCGTTTAAATCCCAATATGCAACAGTAAGTGAGCACTATGCTAACGGAATGCAATGTCATAGTTTCCGCTGATTTTGGCTGTCTGTAATTTATCACTGCCAGTACTTGTTAATTAAGATAAACAAGCTGTCTGCAAGCCTGAATTACACTGAAATTCAAAAAATGTACTGGCTAATGAGAAAAAAGAGGTTATAATTGGGGAGCTGAGCACAGACGGATCAACACATAAAGGTTAGTCAAGCAGAGTGAAAATAAAGAAAGGAGACACACACTCCTGGGGAATGTCGATGGCAGCCTCGTCCCTGAGGAACCCCTGAACCCCTAACGGAGACCGGTCTGGGAAGGCAGTGCCTTGGTCAGGTGTCTGGCGCCGAAAACCCAAACCCAAAAACAGCTATCATGAAATTATAAGCCTGTGCTCCACTTTGTTCTAGAAGCTTTAACTTCTGTTCTATTTTGGTCTCAATATGTAAAGAAATGAGCCGTGTGACAGCGGCAAAGCCTAGGTGCTCGGCTCCTTGCAGCAAGTCTGACTCTCAAGAACTCAAAACCTCAGGGAAATCTCCTAAAACTGTAAAATCCACATTTTAAGACCATGAATGAAAATAGAGCAGCGAATCCAGATAGCCCAGAACCTAACTTCTTAGAGAATCAATGTTAGCGCTATGTGGTAAATTTGTCCTTTTAATGTGGGCATGGATCGGAGTGACTTCAGACTTCCACGGAGGCCAGGTGTCGGCCTCGGTGAGCCATGTGCCCTTCCCCGTGCCCTCAGAAATCTTTTTTTAAAAATGTTTTTGGTGGGTAAGGGAGTGAGTTAACGGTTAACGGTGCTTTGCGCCTGCAGGTGTAGCATTTTCTGTGCTTCCCACGAGGAGCACGCCGTGGTAAAGGGGGGAAAGGTACGGCTGGAGTGAGGTGAGATGGGGCACTCTAGTCACTGCTATGCTGCTCCTGAGACCTGTGTGGCTCGGGAGAGTCACGAACGTCCTCATCTGAAGAAACGATGTACGAGATTACATCTGTGGTTTCTTTCAGCTCTAAGATTCTATGCAAATGAACTAAATCTGTCTAAGGAAGGAAGAGAAAAAAAGAAATTGCCATATAAAATAAATAAAAATAGGAACAACAGTATCAATTACAATTCACTTTCTTTGGGGTAGCTACTGTTTGAAGCCCTTAAAATGCAATCAGGTATTTAACTCCATGATGTAGGTACTGTAATCCTCCTCATTTTCCAGGAGAGGGTACTGAAGCACAGAGATGTTCTAGAAAGCCGAGATTTGACCCACGTTTTGGATTCAGAGCCCACACTGCCTTTTGTGAAACACGTATGAATCATGATAGAGCCACTTTAACACATCATTCAACAATTAATTCAGAAACACAAAAAAGCCAGTATTGCTGTATGTCAGAAACCATTCCAGTTCTCAGAGGGCAGTAAGTACCACCAGATTAAAACACAGCCAAGCTGCAAAATAAGTGCTAACTTTTCCTTCTTCTAAGAAAAAAGAGAAAAACAAGAAGAAAATCAAGTGTTAAATTATTTTTGGTAGCCTTTCACATACAACTACTGACGTGGTCATTTCTGTTAGGTACTGTTCGGACCCGACATCCGCTCTTCGGAACTGTTCAGAATAACCGGTTTTGCGGCAGGCGGCTGCATGTGGGTCAGGGGATGACTCCGGCCCCAGACGGAAAGGATCTCACGTTCTCAGAGCAAAACACAGTGGCTGAATTGTTTGGGTTCCGAGAACCTTGCACCTGAAGTGAAAGAAGTGCTACCCCGGGTAAGGATTTTGCATAAGTTTATTAACTAGAAATTCGGGCTGATCATCCCAGGGACTCTGACTCCTTTCCACTACTTTCCTTCTCTGCTTAAACAGCTCCCCTGGCTCACGTGCTGATGGTGGGTGCTTAATATTTAATATAACTATTTTTTGAATAGTTAAAACTTTTCTAATATACACTTACAAATCACTTTTAAGGTGCAGGTTTCAATTGTTCCCTTCTTCCTTATTATCTATAGAGTATTTTAATTAAAAACAAAATTAGTTTTTAAAAAGCCTGTAATGCTATTGAAATTCGTTAGCAGATCTTATAGCTGGAACTCGGTACGTCTCAGTCTCCTAACAGGGTGAATGCCCCCGTTACAGACCACGTTAGCACAGCCGAAGTCAGAGAGAACAAAGCGGACAGCTTGTTCCTTGATGCCACACACCCAGCGCCACCCACCCATAGTCACTCGGGAGGATGGCAGCCTCTGAAGGCCGGGGGTAGCTTTCCCCCTGGGCAGCAGGGTCCTCATCCAATACGTGGCTTGCTCAGAGGTGTTCTCGGCTCCCACTGCACAGGAGAGCCTTTCTGCTTATTCTTTCTTTCCCTCAACCCTGATTTTATCCTCTTTCCCTAGCCCTGGTTACTTGGTTCTCCAATGCACAGAAAAGGCTACAATTTTGACCAAGAGCCATCAGAATTAAGCACCAGGATTTTCTTGGCAGACGAAGCTGACAGTAACATCATGGCCTCGGCGGGCCTCCAGCTCCTTGCTTTGGTCTTGGCCTTAGGTGGGGTCTCTGGAGTGCTCGCGGCCACCCTGCTGCCCAACTGGAAGGTGAACATGGACGCGGGCTCCAACATCATCACAGCCATCGTGCAGCTGCAAGGGCTGTGGATGGACTGCACGTGGTACAGCACCGGCATGTTCAGCTGCACCCTGAAGTTCTCCGTTCTCTCCCTCCCCGCCCACGTGCAGGCTGCGCGGGCCACCATGGTCCTGGCCTGTGTGCTGTCCGCTCTGGGGACCTGCACCGCCACGGTGGGGATGGAATGTACTCGCTTAGGAGGGGACGGGAAAACCAAGAGGCATGCCTCTTTCGCGGGAGGACTCTGCCTCGTGTCCGCGGGGGTGTCTGGTTTCATACCCACGGTGTGGTACATGAAGGAGATCATGGCGAACTTTCTGGATCTGACAGTTCCCGAGAGCAACAAGCACGAACCGGGAGGAGCCGTCTACATCGGGTTCGTCTCGGCCGTGCTGCTGCTCACCTCTGGCATGATTTTCTGCACTTCCTGCGTAAAAAAGAATGCAGACGCTTGGCTCCACCCACCCAAGCAGCAGCCGGTCCCCACTACAAAGCCGGAGGGCAATTCAGCATACACTCTGAAGGATTACGTGTAAGCAACTGTAATGCACGTGGACTTTTTAGGTACCTGCTATGACTTTTATCTTTTAGATTAAAAACAAAAATTATGCTTACAAATACAGAATTTGTAAATACTCTACAAAAATTTAAATACTTAAAAAATGACGAGGTCATTGAAAATGCCAACCAACTACCAGGTAACAGTCACATCTGTGGTAAAACTATTCATCCATCACTATTTTCATGTTTTAGCTAAAGCTTTCCGATTGAAGGCGGCTTTGATTGTATTAATAAGGCAATTAATTAATGACTTTTTTCCTTTTTAAGATAGCCTGTTGATACATCTGAATTGGCACTCACTGGATCTTATAAAAAAAATTAAATGGCCGAGCATGAGCAGTGCCTGGCCCTGGTGTTGATCTTGGGATCCCTGGCTCTAGCCACCCATGTGACGTTGCCACGTCAGGGACACACTTGTGTTCCAGCCCCACTGTGGTGGCAGCTCAGCAGGGACCGGTGAGCTGTCCACCTCTTTTGGACACTGCCCAAACCAGCCGCCCCAAGTCCCCCACCTACTGTGACCTCCCTGTCACTTTATTCGTTTTGGAAAAATACCCACATACACTTGCGAGAGCCAATAACATGACATATGATGCTTAGGCAGAGCTGAAGGAAAGCAGCAAGTACACGTCACCACAGCGCAGTGAAACCAAACCCAACCCAAAGTCACGTCTGCAGGACTTCTGGAGCACTCAGCACAAGCTACGTGATAACAGGGGTGTTCGCACAGGCTCGAGACCTGCCCTCTCCCACGGCCAGCAGGGGAGCCTCCGGATCGTCACTTATCCCACAGATGTACCTCCATCTCATTTACTCTCTCATTGATTAGTTTTGGGATGATAAAGGTTACTTTCAAGTTGTTATTTTATTGTCAAGTTTGATTCAGATTAAAAAAAAAAACATTGTTCTTCTCTTATAAATGAGCTGTTTCAATTAGTTGACAGATATGAAAGTAATTTTCAGAGTATAAAGAATGCTTTTAAAAAGTTAAATTATCTTATGTATTTCAAATATTTTAAGAAAATAAAGCTTGGATTTTCTAATGTGCAAAGGAAACACTGCACACTAATAATTTGTTAATTCAAACTTAAGTCATTGCTCATGACGGAACAGTAAAGAGGGAAAAGCATTTCTTTGTACATTATTAATTCAGGAACAGGAAAAATATCTTTCACATGAGTAATTTTTAATTGTTCATATAGAAGTACAAACTAAAATATTTTATGCCTGTTTTACTTGGCAGATTGTCGTTCTCTTCAACAATGCCATTAGCTATTAGTGGAATCACTAAAATTCATATATGAATCGGGAAGGGAATCATTTAAACAGAAGTTCAAATGACTGTTTAAAGTACATATTCCTTTCAAGTGGTCAAATATTATTTATAAACATTTAAATGTCATTAAAATAACTAAATAAAAAGAATATTTTAATGCAAGTTCACGTGATAGGATTGCTTTGACACCTCTATGCTGGTCTTATTTGGCTTAAAGTGACTGGCTCTATATGCAGTCTACACGTCCTAAAAGTTTACTCTATGTATTCTGTATAAGTCTGCATGTACTTCAAAAATAATCGTTATTTGGCACTGGAATATTTTCTTTCTAAATAGATACAGGCGTGTTTTGAACTCTCAGAAAAGCGGACATTTCATACAAGAAAAATAATGGCCCAATTCTGTGTGGACTGGAAGTGGTCAATGATGAAACAGTGCGAGCCCCTCCATCCCTCAAGGATTCACCCCTACTGCTCTCCTCTACCCGCCCACGCACACACACTCACCCTTTGCCTGCCCAAGCTCCCACGCATCCTTTAGGGCTCACCTGGGACCTCCTGTGTGAACTCAGTCATGACCTGCGGAAGAAGTCCGCTGCCGCCACCTCTGTACTCCCAGAAAAGGCGCTACTGAAACGAGTCACGAGTGCACACGCCTGCACCTCCGGCCAGACTCTGACCTTCATATTCTCAGCGACTGGTCACTGCAAGCGCTTAGCTGTGACATGCCGGTCCCGCCCTAAATCCTCTGCATACACTGACTGGTTTAAACCTCACGAGGGCTCTAGGAGGCAGGTACTATTTTAGGATCTTATAGGAAATTGAGGCAGAGAAAAGTTAAGTCACCTGACTTGCCCACGTTCATACAGCTAGCAGGTGGCAAGATGGGAATCTGGCTCCAGAGTCAGGCCACCTGGGTGTACAATTCCACAAGGCACAGGGTTACACTGTGCCCATTACTTAGTCTAAGTCTTGGTTGCTCATGTGAGAATGAGGACAAAACAGTCCTATTCGAGGTTGTTGTGAGGACTGGATGAGACAACACCCACGAAGCGCGTGGCGAGCACGTGACGCGTGCGGGCCCGCCGTCTTGGTCTAATCCACTGGTTTTCAACTCTGGGTGCGTTTAGCCTACAGGACTTTTGGCAATGCCTGGACATGTTCTGGTTGACACATCTGGGTGGTACTGGAATCTGGTGGGCGAGGCCAGGAATGCTATTAAATGCCCTACAGTGCACTGGAGATGCCCCGGCGACAAAGAATTATCGGCCCAAAATGTTAACAGTACGAAATTAAAAAACACGAGTCTAATCTATTTGAACATATTTAAACAATTTTCTTTGATTAAAAAGTTACCAAAACATTATGCTACAAAGTGACAATAATCAAAATGGCATGGTATTGGCAGAAAAACAGACACACAGAGAAATGGAACAGAATTCTGCGTCCAGAAGTAAAGCCCTGTATGTACAGGCAAATAATTTTCGACAAAGGAGCCAAAAACGTACACTGAAGAAAGAAAGGTCTCTTTGATAAATGGTGCTCGGAAAACTGGAAAGCCACATACAAAACAATGAAACTAGACTGTTATTATCACCATACGCCATAATTAATTTTAAATGGATCAAAGACCAAATATAAGACCTGAAACAATAAATTGAATAGCAGAAAACATAGGTATTAAAACTCATAGACCTTAGATGTAGAGAGGATTTTATGAATTTGACCTCTAAGGCCAGGGAAGTAAAAGCAAAAATGAATGAATGGGACTATATCAAACTAAAAAGTTTCTGCTCAGCAAAAGAAACCATCAATAAGATAAAGAGGCAAACACCTGAATGGGAGAAGATATTTGCTAACAACATCTCTGGTAAGGGCCTAATATCCAAAATATACGAAGAAGTCATACAACTCAACAATTAAAAAAAAATCCAACTAAAAAATAGGCAGAGGACCTAAACGGATACTTCTCCCAAGAAAACATACAAATGGCCAACAGACATATGAAAAGATGCTCAACTTCACCAGCTACTAGGGAAATGCGAATCAAAACCACAATGAGATACCATCTCACACCTGTGAGAATGGCTGTTATCAACAGGACAAGTAGTAATGAGCACTGGAGAGGTTGTGGGGGAAAAGGAATCCTTGTGTATTACTGGTGGGAATGTAAATTGGTGCAGCCACTATGGAAAGCGGTATGGAGGTTCCCCCCCAAAATTAAGAATAGAATTAACATATGACCCAGAAATCTCTCTTCTGGGTATTTACCCAAAAAACTTGAAAAGATTTGTCCTCAAAGACATGCACCCTGAGGTTCATTGCGGCATTATTCATGGTGGCCAAGATATGGAAACAACTGAAGTGTCCTATGATGGACGACTGGATAAAGATGTGGTACGCGTATACAACGGAATATTACTCGGCCACAAGAAAAGATGAAATACTGCCATTTACGGCAACACATACGGATCTTGAGATTATCATGCTAAGTATAAATAAGCCAGACAGAAAAAGTTGAGAACCATACAATTTCACTCACATGTGGGTTACAAAACTGAGAACAAACAAACATGACAGACTCATGGACACGAACAGTGGATTGGTGGTTACCAGAGGGAAGGTGAGGAAGAGGGAGGTGAAGAAGGGGTAAAGGGGGACAAATATCAGTGATAGAAGGAAATTTAACTTTGGGTGGTAAACACACAATGCAATATACATACGACGTACTACTGAAGTGTATACTGGAAATCTATCTGATTTTATTGACCATTGTCATTCCAATAATTTTAATAAAAATAAGACAAAAGAAACTGGCTAAAAAAATAACTAAGACAAAATCCTAAAAACACTCTAAAATGTCAGGGAAAAAAAATTTCATGCTCATTTTACCTATGGAGCAGATGTGTATATGTATGTACGTGTGTATGTATATATATTAAGAAAACTGAAGAAATCATCTAGCAATTCTTGCAAAAACGATAAAGACTTAAGTCAGGATTGCTGGGCATAAGAAGAGATTTAAGAGAGAAGGTAGATGTCAGAAGCTGGTAACCAGTGACTGGTTGTGAGGGTACAAGCAGAGGGGAGGGCGGGGTACAGCAGACGACCTCCACGTTCAGGCTGGGATGGCCTGGGCAGATGAAGGTGGCATTTGTCAGCAGCCAAATACATGGGAAAGAGCAGGCCTGGGGTAGGTAGGTGAAAGTTAGTTCAGTTTTGGACGCAGATTCAATGTTTTCTCATTACCTTTCTTTTATCACTATATTTTTAGCTATATGACTTCAGCATATAACAACCTTATTGACTTCTGAGGACATTACAGCCTGTAGTTTTACAGTACCCTGTCCCATATTTCTTAATTACCTCCAATAACTTTGTTGCTCATTGCATTGCATTTTATACATCTATAAAATTGTCATTTTTAAAATTGCAATTTTGTTTTAGATTTCTAATTCTTATTGCTTATTATATTCTTGAGTAGTCATGAGAGCATAACTAGTATTAAATTAGATTGTAATGGTAAATACTTATTTTTATTCATCACTTATTTTATCTGATTTTTAAGGATGACTCAATTACTTTTTAATTATAAAACTGGCTTTAGTTTATATATTTATATTTTAGACTCATCTACTTTCAAAAATATTTGAGGCAACTTACAATAAAATTACTGGTACAGTAAGTACAAAAGCCAATGCTAAAGGTGACCAACTAAAGTTACGGAAAAAAAGGAGAGAGAAAGAAAGAATGCTCTTAAATAATCCTGGTTGCAGGCTGCTAAAGTAGTTAAACGTGAAGCTTAGTTTAGAAATGTCCAGCAAGCAAGGCAGAGACAGCCACACAAGGAATCCGACAGCTCTGTCTACTGGCAGGAACCCACACAGGCTACCAGCGGCTGGTACCCTGACCGAGTTCGTCCCCCAGCTGCTTGGAGTGTGAGCTGCTGATGGCTCACAGATCTGGCGCTGCCCCTGCTGGAAGGGGACAGCACCAGCGCTCCTGGGGGGCTGGGAGCCAGAGACTGATCAACGGGGCACAGAAGGCCGCTCCCTGTCTCAAGGGAGGGCGCGGTCTGTGGGTCCATTCGTGCCCAGAGCTGCCCAGCCCCTCTCCTGGTCTTCAGGTGGGACGATACCTTGCTTCGCTTTCTTCCCCGCCGTAAGCTGCTTTGCTCCCTCCCATTCTCCTGACAGCACTCCTCAATACACCGCTTTCACAAAGACCCTTATTTGCATCTGATTCTAGAAAACCAGACCTGCCGGAAGAATACTAGTTAGGCAGAAAAATGTGTCTTTGGCTTTATGCCCAAATAATTCTCGAATTCAGGGTAATATACAACGGAAATAACATCTTAACATCAGATTTCAAAAAACAATGATGTGAGAAATGGCTGTTTCTTCTGAGGACCACCCATTTACTGAGCTCGAGACTATTTCACTGAGCAGGCGAGGCCTCAACAGCAGTGGCGAGCACACGAAAATGCTGTCCTCGAAGGTCAGGCACAGATGCATTACTGCCCCAGTCTGATGTATTAAACTCGGCCTACTAGGCTGACCACGTTCTCATAACTAGGAGCACTAGAATTCCAGAAAGTTTAGCTTACTTCAAAGTACTTCCAGTTCTTCCACTAGAGAAGAACTATCATGTCAATCAAAAGAACCTGTTGCAATTCTCATATTATGTCTCAGCGGCTTTTCTATCAGGTTGGAGTATAGGATAGTGGTCAGATGTAACACCTGTCCATTCTATGGGAAGGACGTTAGATCACCAGACTCATGACTACAATTTATAGAAGAAAAAGATGACACAGAATTTTGAGGGAATAGCTAATAGCTCAGTACTTCTCACACTGAGTAATGTTCAGGCTAGCTGAAAAACAAAATTATTGCAAAACCCTAGAAATACGTGGATTCTCTGGGGTCTTCGGTTGCCAACTCAAGAGGCTTACGGTTTTATTCTCTCATGGAAGCATTTTCTAGTTGTGAATATGCACTGCAAAAGGGACATTCTTGTCTTGTAACAATTTTATTAACAGTGAAATAAAAATACAAAATGTTTACAATTCTAACTTAAAATCCATATGTTACAAACTCTAGTAATTTAAGAAACACTAGAGTAGACCAATTACTCTAATTTTAAGAACTTATGAGGTTGTGTTTTCTGTAGATGGAATTTTGGGTTCGAATTTTGGGGGCTGCACTAGAGAAGTTAATGAGAGTGAAGAGTTTTGTTCAACTGGTCAGACCAGAATCGTTATAGTTCCATGGTGGAGAAAGTTCTGCCGTTAAAGCATGATTAAGTTAGTTCATCTAAAGGCCGAGGAGCAGAAGGCATATTGCGTTCTCACAGAAAAAAAATCCTCAGGCGTAAGTTTTGTCATGTCACGAAAGAAATCCTCCTTATCTAATTCCTAGAGTTCTGGCTGAGAATAAGTATGAATTCTAATAAATTTCTTGTGAACATCTATAGAGAATTAACCCCTCTCCCTCGACTCCCCCAGGAATCTGTCTGCACCTCTATTTTAGCACTTAGCATAGTTTACCTCGTGTTGCAGTTATCTGTGTTCACGACTTTCTCTTCTTGTGTTCAGAGGGTTTAGCCAGAGGGGCAGTCTTGTACTGTTATCATCTCTGTAAAAACTCTTCCCCTTTCTTAAGAAAACAAATTTTTAAAAATCTGCTCAATGTAACTAGCAGCCAAATATTTTCTGGCTTTCCTCAGGGTATTCCCGATCTGCCCCAATATGGTAAAACTACTTCAGAGCAGAGAATAATTCTTTCAGAACAAAAATTTAATCCTTTGATTTATTGTTTTCCCTTATCATAATACATTCTCTTTCCTCAAGAACTTATTTCCTAGGTTATAAATAAATCCCCTGTAATATTCATAACACGATGAAAAGCATGTAAAGAAAACTGCTATGATTATGTTTAATTTGCCAAAAAGCAAACATCCCTCAATAAAGAGAAACTCAAAGACAGCTAGGTTTTTTCCAAATATTTTCATCAGGCCTTAATCCCAGAGGAAAGAACTTTTAATTAACTAACAAGGCTACCTATCCCTAAATCAAAGATAAAGTTCATAACCACCTCTAAACACTACCAAAAGATCTCAACAAGGTAACTAAAACCAACAGTTAGAAATTTTTCACTAAATATATTCTAACATCCACTTTAAAAAACTGTTGGTAAAATTAGGTAGCCTAAAGATTCTGGGTTATGGTAATAACCATAATTATAAAAGTCTAAAAGTGAAGATCCTGGTCTCTGACATAACTGGGTCTGACACTATCCAGTATACACACACCTATATGCATTACAAGAACAAAGCAGATTGTAGGGTCGCTTGGTTTTCTTCATTACCATGGCTACCTGTTCCATGGCAGAAAATCCCTAAAAGGATAAATGTGTTAAATCTGATGATGATCTACGAGATCCTCAGTCTTCAAACTCTGTCTAGGATCTAGTAAGATGTATTATTTTGGAATAAATCATTTATAATGTCTGAAACCCTGAGATGCTGAAAAGAGGGGGTAGTGACAGGGAGTTCCCTGCGCGTGATAATTAAGCCTGTCATAGAAATGGAAGACGGACTGCATTCCTATAGTCACCCGAAACTTCAGCTAGCTCTGGTAGGCAACATGGCAGAGGAAGCGGACAGTGGGAGCAAAGAACACAGAAGCTTCTCAGATCGCGATTCGAGATGTAGACGTCGGTCTAACACTGCTGGCTGCGGCCCCATTCTAGATATGCACCCTGCCTCTAAATCTAAAAGTCACATGACACAATTTTCATCACGCTATCTACTTTTATTAAGGAATGTCAGATAATGTAAGAGAAACTTTGCAAGACTTTGTACTTGAGAGTTTCGGCAGGCGAGGACCTGGCTCCTCACGCCCTGATGGCAGACCCCATGGCTGGCTGAGCTCCTCTCCCCGCGGCCTCCCCGACTCTGGCTGGCTGGCCCAGGGCTGTTCATGAGTAGGTGCCCACTGCACACCGAAGATGAAATAGATGACCCTTTACGGTAGTAACTCATCTGGTAGTGTAGTGGTTTTGCCAAAACAGACGCCAGCTTAATGATTTTTATTTTGGGGCGAGAAACTTATTTCTGTAATTAACACTTACTTTTCTGTAATTAGCATATAACAGTCAAAGCCTAACTTAATATTTAACTATTTTTCCACAAATGACTAATTACAAATAACATCGTCAAAAGTAAGCTCTCAAAAAAGTGGAAAATCATTCATGATAAATAGTGTTTGATGTAACTTTAGCTAGAAGTTTCTAACAGAAATCACATACAAAAAAAAATACTAGTTTCTTTTTTTGAGGATTGGGTGACCATATAACTTATTTTCCATACTAAAATAATTTTAAGTGTAACAGGAAATACTGCTACTATCACCAGAGTAACATGGATAATCCTAGTCATTCTAAATAAGAGGACAAAAAATTAGGATAAGAATTGTGATTTTTATCCATATTGTGATTCTTATGGTTCTTTTTTTAGGAGAGGTAAAGAAAAAGTTATGGCATAGTTTGCATAGAAAGATAGACTGGGTCCTAGAGATAATTTCCTATGGCACATCCTCAGAGGAGCAAAGACGACAGTGAAAACCCTAATTCTGCTACAGTTAAGACAGATAAATGAAAGCTCACCTCTGGTTTGGGGACAAAAGCCCGGCCTGGGATTGTGAAGACCTGCTCAACGCTGCAGAGGTACTGGGCCATAACGGAAAGGCGGCTACGCTGTTTGCTTCCTGTACTGGCTGTAAGTCTCTATGGAAAGACAAATAGGAATTTTGGCAAATAACCCAGTCCGATCATAACCAAAAGATACACAGCTAATAGAAACTACGATAAGAATAACAATAACCACAACCATATACTACACGCGACCGCGCTGTAGGTTAGAGACATGCAAATTGGAACCAAAACGAGATACAATTTCACATCCATGAAATGCACAAAATTTAAATAATTCTAACAAAGAGCCTGGCAGAACCTAGTATTGTGAGTATATGGAGCAACAGGGACTCCCACACACGCTGTGACGGGAATGCTCTCTGGACCATAACTCAGCAATGGATACAGAGAGGCCGAAGCTGAGTGAACTCATGATCCATTAAGTCCACGTTTGGGAGCACATCCTAGAGAACGTTACACACTTACACGAGGGGGCACGTGTAAGAATGTTTGCTGTGGCATTATGTGTAATATCAAAAAAAGGACGACATTAAGGTCCATCGACAGGTGACTGTGATTTTGACAATACTAACAGTTAAAATGAATAACAAGAGTTATCAACATAGATCCCAAAAGAGAGTAAAGATAATTGACAGAAAATATGTACAGTAGGATTCTATTTATGTAAAAACTTAAAAAGATTACTATTGATTGTTTGCGTGTCGTGTGTGTGCAAATATGTCTATATCGTGGGATGATGAATACACATTTTAAGACCGTAAAACTCATGGGAGGGAAAGAGGACAGAACAGGGCTCCAAACAGATCTACGTTAATCTATTTCTTAAAAAAAAAACAATGAAAAATGTCAACATGTGACGACTGAACAAAGCTGAGTGGCAGGCGGACAACGACGAGGCACATGTGTCTTTCTGCACTGTCTCCTGCTTCTCCGCGCGTCTTCGCGTGACCCTTCCGCGCGACGCGGGGCAGTCCTGGGCCCGGTGCACGGGCCCTGGGCTGCAGGGCCGCGCGGCCGGTGGTGCTTTCCGAGTCGTGTTTGCGGCCCTGGGCGCTCTCCTCCTGCCTCACCGCCGTGTACCGGTCTCTGACCGCCCCTTTGCTCTGCTGCTTCTAACACGCTGTGCGCATGAAGACAACATGATTTGGCTTGTAAAAGCTATTGCCTAAGTAAGATTAAAAAACAGGCTTTCATCTGAGATGCTGAGAAAATTTCCTGTAGGCATAGTCAACTGATTTTGTGGCTCTGAAGCCACCCCTCATCTCATGCCTTTTTTATTTTAAATCACCTGGCTCTTGTCTGTATTTGGACAGCTGAAGTTACTGGGAAATTGAATTTAAGAGAAGTGATGAGTTGGCACCAGTATATCTGACAAAATAAACTCTTCCCTGCTAAACTGTGAAACCAATAAATATATGTATTCTCAAATAAGGACCAAAAATATAAAGACGAAATATAGATTTAAGTTAAAGAATAAGCTTATCGATCAAGTGGTCAAAAATATTTCTTCTACTTCAAAAAAAAAAAAAAAAACGCTTAATTTTACCACTGGTGTAAAATTAATTCAAAATGCACCGGGCAAACTGGCACAATTCAAAGCAGTTGCGTAAAACTAAAACCCGACATGAACATAATCTCAAAATTAAAAGGGGAAAAAAAAAAATGTCCGGATTTTAAAAATTATTTCATACTGGATTTTCTTCCAATGTTTTACTTTACATCTAAAAGGTATGTTTTCACTGAAGAATTCAAGAAATTTAAAAATCACTAACCAAAAAGCCAACCCATGAGGTCAGAAGATTAAGCTTTAACATACAGACACATCTAAGCCTATCTCAGAGCACTATGCTGGGGGAGGGGCAGTCCTGACCTTTAACTTCACCCGTCCAGTCTTGGTCCTCCCATGGTGAGGTGTGTGGACCGTGTGGCTTAATTTAGAAGAAAGCAGCACACACACCCTAACTCACTAAGGAAAAATTCAAGCAACAGACCAAAAAGCTCTGAGGAGGACTTCGTTAAAAGCTAGCAAAATGGTTAAATGGTCAATCAACCATTTAAACATGAATTGATATTTCTGTGATACATATATTATAGGTAAAGCTATGAAAATTCAAGCTCCGTTATAAGACAGATGATGCAACAGCAAAAGGCCAGGAAACGAACCCAGTTAATTCTTCAGTAAGAGGAAACCTCTAACCCTTGAGCATTTAAAAGCATCCTGAATATAAGAGGAAAAAAGGGGTCAAAGAATTTTCAAGGACAGTGTTACTTTTTTCCCCTTATTCATCTAAAACAATTTTAAGTAGAAAAAGTTGGCTCTGACTTGAGAAGTGAAACTGCCATGTATTGGAGACACAGAAAATTACATAATTAATGAAGAGGTGCCTCTCCCTGCTAGGAATGTGACCGTTCAACAGCCAGGGTCCCGTAGAGATGGTAGGAGATGAAGAGGCTGATGCTGGACCCAGAAAGAAAAGACCATAGGTCCAGCCACACGGAGAAGCTGAACATCATGACTTCAGCAGAAAATATATGACCCGTGTTCAACTTCAGCTTCCCTATAACTAGCTCCGTGACCTTTTAGAATACATTAAATTACTCTGAGCCTCAGTTTCATCATCTATAAAATGAGGTTAGATAAGATTTGTTAAGGTCTCATTTATTGCTACCCAGTCTAATTCTTTTTTATGAGTTTAACTTTATACTGTCCATATAATGTCCCTTAATGTGTGTGAGCTGAATCCTTACATTTGGACCCTGTATCCTAGAGAAAGGAGTAAGAGGACCATGCTCATTTATTTCTGTTTGTGACTCACAAAGCCGAGCAAAAAAAAAATGTCTAAAAGTGCTTTGTGTGGCTGAAGTACAAAATTACAAAAATGACAGTGTCAAGAGCACAGAGGGTATAGAAGAATATGATGCCAAATATTCTCCCGCTGAAACTTTCACTTGCAAAATGTGAAAATCAGTGCAGTGTTACCCGTGCTTCTAAAGCATTCCTTAAATTATAGACTCAAACTCTTGTCAAGATCCATATTAAAATTTAACTAAAATCAACTTTTTTTTTGTTAAAGAAAAATAATTGCATATGGTAAGCTTGAAGCAAGACTATTATTACTAACCACCACTGACATTCTGAGTCACTGAAAATATTACTCCACCTCTTAAGCCTCTGTTCCTTTGCTCTTCTCCCCAAAATAAAGAGTACACAGGATTCTGCATCTCTATTGTGTTACTCAAGAACAGAAATACCATAATAATCATGTCAGCCGAGAAAAAAAAAATTTAAGGACAAATCCAAAGGTCAAGAAAAACCAACAAAGAAAACTATTAGCATGGCCTCAATTCAAACCAACAGAAGAGAATGAACAGATTCATGAGTAGGAAGTGACGAAGACCTTAGGAAAGTATGGATGTCGTCTTAGAGTGCCTGGCACACATGCGATGGTCCTACACTTTTTTTGTGATGGTATTTTATGGCTAAACACTCTGAAGAAGCGTCTCAATCTCAGCAGCATTGACATTTGGGGCTGGTTAACGCTGAGTGGTTCTTTCGTGCATCAAAGGATGTCTAGCAGCATCCCTAACCTGTATGCACTGGACACCAGAAGCACCCCACCCCTCCTTGTGACAACTAAAAACGTCCCCGAGGTGTGGATGGAGCAAAATCGCTCCGCTGAGAATCACGCATCTCCAGGGGAATATGAGTAAAGAGAAAGGGATGGAGCTAAGAAATCAAATTCTGATGACACTCATTCATTACCGAGGAAAGCATCTAAAGAATTGCACTGAGGTAGTTATGCAGTCCATTCTCAAAGAAATTCTGGTAAGTTTTTTACAGAAAAACCATGAAGTTGAATAAAATACATGAAACAGCAGCTTTCATAAACTGGACAACAGGCTGTGTGCGGCTGCAGTGACAGGAAGGAAAGAAGCTGAGCCTTATGACTGTCCAGCTTAAACCCGGAGGCCATTCTCAGGCTGCGGCACGAGGAGCAGCAGCGCACGCGGAGCCCGGAGGGGACAGAGGCTGGAGTTCTGGGAAGCCTGGGCAGCCGGCATTTGTGGGGCAGACTACTGGAGGTGTGGGAGCCCGCAGGGGGGCGGGGGCCGGGGGGAGAGAATGCAGACAGAGGAGAGCTCCAGATGTGGATGAGCATAAATCCCTCAAAGCATGAGGTTAATTCCTTAAGGCTTGGGAGGCTGGGAGACAGAAGAAATTACCATCGGTTGGAAAGCAGGAGGACAAAATGGACTCACAAAGAACTGGAAATGGTTTGCATTCTCGAGAGCTAAAGAAGAGAGCCCTAGAAGACACAGGGCACTGGCTGAATTCCTCAGAAAGGTCATGAGTTAGTAGTGGGACTCAGTTAGCTTCAGATTAAAGGCTGCTCTTGACTAGTCAAGACAAAGCTTAAAAGCAAGTCTCAAACCAATCTGCAAGTCACTTATTTATGTGCCAGAACAAAACCCACCGCTCAACCAATCCAACAAAATCCAGCCCTCAACAACTTTAAAAAAAAAAACAAAAAACAAAAAACAAACAAACAAACCTTGTGGTAAATGGTATATTGTCAAAAATTACCAGGCTTGCAAAGAAGCAGAAAAATGGGACCTACAGCAATTGAGGGGGAAAAAGTCAACTGGTAAAAGTACAGAAATGACACAGGTAATAAAACTAGTAGGCGAAGGTCTTAAAAGAGTTTTGCATATTACACACATGCACAAAGATGCCAGGGAAAGCATGAACGTAATGCGAAAGGGAAGATATAATAAGACTGAAACGGAACTTCTTCCAGAGATAAAAATACAATATCTGAAATGAAAAATACATTGAGTGGAATTAACAACAGATTAGACACTGCAGAAATGTGTGGTGAATTTAAAGGCACAGTAATTGGAATTAATTTTTACATGTGCTGAATTGCTGAAACTTTTTAAGACTTAACCAAATACCCATGCATTTGCTAAATAATTCTTTTTCTCTCTGATTTATATCTAACTGCTGACACGTACTAAGTTGTCTGATTCTGGGCCTTCTAATCTAGCCATTGATGGGTCTCATGAGGCATCACAGTGCTTTATTAGAGCTTGTATTTGAGTATTTGATGTACAAGCCTTCTCTTACTACTCTTCTTTTTCAAAATCTCTTACCCATTCTTACAGATTTTTTGAGATGATCCCTGGAACTTTGCTACTTTCAAGGTGTTACGGAAAAAATATAATTTGTAAAAAATAATTTGTAAAACATCTTTACAATAATCACTTTTCCTTCCGGGGCTATGATATGTCTCTTAATTTACCTCATCATCTTTTGAGACTCAGTAAAGTTTGGTGGTTATTTTTACAGAGGTCCTTCTTTTTTTCTGTTTCTAAAATAAATTACATATCTGCAAATAACGTATTTACTTCTCTTCACAATAGTGGTATCTTTTATTTGCTTCAATCTCTACTGTATTTAGTCTTCTATTTATCACTAATTCAATCTTAAACTCTTCCCAGCCTGTGTAACTATTCTTTCAATAGATGGAAACGTGATGGTTATTTTATCAAATTCTGGATGTGCTCTGATGTGAACTGAATGTCCTTCCCGAAGATTCCCTCCTCCACCTTACGTTTCCTAGATTTTGCATCATCTTTCTTTTGGGCGTCTCTAATGCTCACAGGCCAATGCTTACAGAGGCTTTTGTTATCGTCAGAAATGTTGACACAGGCCAGTGAAGGGCAGACCTTTCACTGTGCCAGGTTCACTGGGGTCACATGATATAACCATACGCGAAAATCAACCATGAGCGGATCAGAGACATAAATGTGAAAGGCAAAACAATAAAGCTTCTAGAACACAGCACAGAAGAATATCTTCACGATCTCAGGATATAAAAGGATTTCTTTAACAAGATATAAAAAGCACAACCATAAATTTAAAATTATGAACATCAGCCCTTCAAGATATTGTAAAAAGACGGTAATAACATGTCATAGAAGATCTGCAACACATTTAATAAAGGACTTGTAATAAGAATATGCAAGAACTCATCCAAATCAATGAGAAAAAGACAAGCAATCCAACAGGAAAATGGGCAAAAGGCATGCACTTTACAAAAAAAGAGGTTGCCCAAAAGTTCATGTAAAACGGTGCCTAGTTTCGTCAGAAATTAGCAGAAGGCAAAACAAAACCACAATGACACACCATTCTCCCCAGATTACCCGAAACAGGCAAGTCTGGCAATAGCAAGTACTGACAAGGATATGGAGCAAAATGAACTCGCACACACTGCTGCTGGGAATACAAACAGGCGTAACGACTTTCGAGAACAACGGAGCACTCCCCGGCAAGGGTCAAGAATGTCAGACCTCACAATCCAGCATTTTCACGTCAGGGTATGTGTCCTAGAGAAATCTTGCCCATATCCCTCAGCTGACATAAATACAAGAATGTTCAGGATGGTTCTGCTCATAGTGACAAAACACTGAAACTAATTCGGGGTCCCAAAGCAGGAGAAAGGACAAATCATGACACGGTCAAAGAGTGGGTGGTGCGTAGCTTTACAATTAACTATGGCTATGAGCTACAGCAGCGGATCAGAATAGAAAGGATACATAATGTAGGAATATGCTGTATAAAGGTCAAAAACGGACAAAACTAAAGAGTATTAACTATATGTAGGTAAGAATCTATGTGATATCGCCATGCAGAGAATAATTAATCCCTAATTCACGGTACTGGTTACCTCGTAGTAGGTGGGGGACAGGAGATACGATCAGAATGAGGCGTGCAAGAGGGAGTCAAAGATGCTGGTCGTTTAATCATTAACATGGCTTGGGTGGTGGAAATTCGGGTGTCCTTTTTGATAAGCCACACGCACATATTAATACCCTCTTCTATTTATTCGTCATAATGTAAAACAAACTCTTGTCGTCTGCAGATCCTCTCCTCAAACCTCTGCAGCTCCAGGACTGCCCTCGGCCGCCCTGCAGGTTCACTTTTTAGACAGGGCGCTCGGAACGCTCCTGCCCTGGGAAGGCAGTGACGGCAAGCACAGCCGAGGTCGGGGACTGAGTGCAGGTCTATACCCTGAACGAGACCCCGACCCCCTTCCTTCCCCAGATCCAACTGGACAACATTCTCTATCATTCCATCGACATTCTTCACCTGTATCGACTGTAACGCATCACACGCCGCTCCCTACATAGTAACGCGCCACCAATGCCGCGGGTTCTGCCTTTCTCCCGCCGGTCTACGGCCCTGTGTTCCGTCTTTCCTACACTGCCTTAGCCTACAGCACATGGGTCATGCTCTCCACGGACGGCTCACGGCAGTCGCATCTGCCATCATCGCTGCGTGTTTAACTCTAGGCTGAGCTACTGCTGGGTCTGTCTGTGTGTGTAATGGAGTACTGACTTAGGAGACAGCCTCTGATAAAAATGCACTTACTTTGTTTTGGAATTTAATCATGTGATAAGATAGCCAGAAAACGTTAAAACTTACCTCTGCCACTTCCTTTTGAAAAGTCAACGTCATCTGGGTTCTGCCATAAGCAAAAGGTCCATCTCTATGAGACACGTTTTCAAGCCACTTGATGATCAGCGGAGTTGACACACTAAAAGGCAGATTTCCAATAATATGTACATTTGGAGGATCTGGTTGGCAGAAGAAAAAAGCAACTTGGAATTACATCAATATATTCTGAATACAATTTTAATTAAGTGGAAAATCAAACTAGATATTAGTACCATTAAATAAAAATATATGAAAAGATATGGCTGAGTATTTCTCAATCCATTTATTCTTCAAAGGCAATAATTTTTCACAACCAGCTCTGAATTAAGGACAAAATTCTACCTATTAGTGTTCTTTCCATTGGTGAAAGTCCTCAGGTTTTTGGCTTAGGAAAATTTGAAAACGGGTTGTTTTGAGGGAAAAGATGACTTGCTTAGGACAGGAAGAGGTCATGCGCCTGTGGGGCACCCATATGAAATGGCCAGTGTTGGACACGCACGAAGGGGATATAGGGCGCGTATGAAAGGGATACGGCTTGTGCAGGAAGGGGATACAGGATGCGCGAGAAGGGGATACAGGATGCGTGAGAAGGGGATACAGGCTGTGCAGGAAGGGGATACAGGCTGTGCAGGAAGGGGATACAGGCTGTGCAGGAAGGGGATACAGGATGCGCGAGAAGGGGATACAGGATGCGCGAGAAGGGGATACAGGATGCGCGAGAAGGGGATACAGGCTGTGCAGGAAGGGGATACAGGCTGTGCAGGAAGGGGATACAGGCTGTGCAGGAAGGGGATACAGGATGCGGATGAAGGGGATACAGGATGTACAGGAAGCGGATGAAGGGGATAAAGGCTAGATACAAAGTTGTAACTGTCTGCAATACGTAAGTGGGAAGTGAAACTACAGGAGAGTATACTCAAAAAGATAAATCTCCAAAACATGTAAGCGGTAGGTGAAAAAAATAACCACCAGCAAAGAATAGTTAGAGAAAGCTCACGACAATGGAAAAGTAAGAGGGCCTGGTATCCAGAAAAACAGGGGTTGAGAAATCTTCCAGAAGAGCACAGACGTCAGATAAACGTGGGAGAACCAGTCTGAACCAATCAAGAGGTCGCTGTGACTGGAGTGTGGGCGGGGGCAGAGGCCTGAAGGCAGGGTGCTGAGAATGGTCCGTGGGAGGGTGGGGGGAGGCAGCTACAACCGCTGTGGAGGGGCCTGGGTGTGGACAGGCCAGACACGGTGGCAGCTAGGTGGGGTGCCCCGAAATCTCGCCTCCATTTTATTCTGAGGGGTTTTATAGGTGAAAAACATAGCCTATTTATCTATGTATTCCAAAGAGCTGGAACAAAGAGGTACCCAATAAACACTATCTGCAAATAAAGAGTGCCTTCATTGGTCACTGACTGCAAGGGACAATGAAAATAAAGTCAAAAGAAAGGTTCGGGTATGGTTTGCTTCATTAAAACACTTTTTTTTTTTTTTTTTTTTTTTTTGCCATTTGGGGGAAAAAAAACCACTTCACAGTTCACCCCATCCCTATATGGTACCATAAAATGAACAGTTTATTTGAACAGAACCCAAGGCATTTAAAAAATGAGACAAATAAATTAAAATTAAGAAAAGATAATTAGGTTTTATATTTTGGAAGAAGCAGAAAAGTAGAAAACTTCATAATGTATATTACCTATTTAATTCTGTTCAGATAATTTTAAATATATAACATTTATAATATATAAAATTTTTAATATAATTACATAAGAAAATAAGAAAACCAACCCAAAGTCACTTACCATCTTCCCATTGTCTTTTAAGACTTTCTGGAAAGGCCTTTTCTATCTTAAATGTCAATACATCGCCATGGACAATTCTCAGTTTTCCAGGTGCTGCATCAGAAAGCATCTAGTTTACAAAAGAAGGTCAATAATATGAGCACCTACAGTTTGGTTAATATTGAAACTAATTTTTTTACTTCAAATGTGTGCATATTAAATCAATCTGAAAAGCCAGAGAGTAAGAATGACCATTAATGAACAATTAGTATGTAGTAACCACGCAACAGACAAGTGTGGTGTTTCCCTTTTAACACATATGTAAATTGCTAACGACAGTAACCGATAATGTAACAATAGCTTACAATTTCACAAACAACATATTAACATAATTTCAACCCTCAGAATGACTTGCATTTATGTATAACTTTAGCAAAAACTCAACTCCTATCTCTAAGACTTCATATTAAAGACTAAACATTATAATGAAATACTGAGAATTAATTAGGAGCAAATCACATGAAAGATGAGCTTAATTCAATTGCCTGAATGTACACAAAGGACCCTACATGTTACCAAGATCTTTAACTTAACCTATGGGGTGATTCGAACCCAGTAGACAGACGTTTGTCATGGCCAGGCTGTATGGGGCACTGTGAGACACTCCCCGGACCAGACAATCCCCAGTCTTAATATTTCTTGATCCACAGGCACTTTTAACCTAATGAATTATCCTGCATGTTTTAACAATAGCTACATCTCAGCCTATTTCTATTTTCCAACCATTTGTTTTCCTTCCTCTTCCTTTAGTCTTTCTGAGTAAAAAAGGAAAAAAAGGGGGGAGGGAGGTGAAGCAAAGTGCCCTTTCCTTGATCTTTTTCCTTCATTTCACCCACTTTAGCAGCACGCCTTAAGGAACGCTCTCGCAGTACTGGAGCGCTGGCGTCTAGCTGGAAAGAGCCTTCCGGCCAAGCCGTCCATTAGTCTGTATCACAGGGAGTGCCGCTGCATTCAACAAGAAAGTTGGTTCTTGAAGTCCTTGGCAAATAAAACCAGATGGACTAGATGCAGTCCCTGGGCTCATAAAGTTTAAAATGTAGCAGTGAATATCATCGGTGAGGACAAACCTCACCGAGGTCCGTTACCAAGGCACGTTGAAGTCTCGGCTCGGGGAGCGCAGGCGACCGTGGCTCTTGAGCGGCCCCTGGTCCTGCTTGTCCAGCGCTGTTAAAGCTCATGTCCTCGACTACCTCTCCCCCCGCCTAACTCGGGCAACTGACAGGAAGGATGAAAACAGCGTCACAGACGCCAGAGAGGAGGCGCGCACCAAGGCACCGGTCGGCAGAGGACTCCCGCTCTGGGCCGACGCTGCCTTCCGTGGGCTTCGTCACAGCGCTGGTAACACAGCCTGGCAGTCGTGTACTCCGGGTTTCTCCCCCGAACCACGCCTGCTCCTCAGGGACAGCACCTTTTGTCCCATCCAAGGTCTAGCCAGGCCCGACCATGCTGAGCATCCGCGATCAGACGTGATCGGGCACGTTCAGGGTGGCATGGGGCAGTGCCTTCTCTTTTCCACCTTGACGTCCCCTGCAGCTACAGCCGTACCCGGAGGTGCTTCACACGCATCCGAGAGGTGAACGAATGAGTGAACGACCCGATGGCATTCAGTTTTCTAAGAAGCTGGAAACTTCCTCGCTTAGCCTGTGAGATTTTGGCCTCCTCAAACGTGTAAGGTCAAGAAGCTTGCAAAGATTTAGTTCACTGATAACTCAGAATTACACAACTAATGTTTTGAAAATACTTAGCTGAATTGCCTATACTGGTAAGAGGCTAAACATTTTAAGTTTGGGAATCACCTACTTTGATACACGTAGCCATGGTAGTTTAGCAAAAATTACACACCTCTGATATTAAAGTACTTATAAGTTATTTTAAATTAATATTATTTGCTAAAGCTTAATCTGATGAGTTCCAGACAATACATCTTAGAGAACATGATAACCACAATATATCATAAACAAAAGATAGCTCTCTGTGGGACAGGCTCTTACTACATAAAAATCGTTTATTATCAATAGCATTTACCATCAATGAAAAATATTAGAATTTTTTCTATAATTACACTTCACATATTAAAACAAAACAAATTAGCATACCAAAAACAAAGAGGCAGAACTAAAAGCTTATGTTTCATAATGTCAATATATAGAAAGTAATTAAGCAATTAGTAATTAAGGCTAAAACGAAACAATGAAAACTCGGCTCTTTGGCATTAATTTACATGCTATGATAATTCAACCATATATGAAATGTTAAGGTTTTCCACACTGACATATAGCTGCATACTGGAAAACTGATGTAACACACAATTTATCTTCCTTTCCTAAGCTTAAAGTCACATTTCTATTATATTTCTTTTAGATTCCCTTTCAGGTTTAAGTCTCCGTCGATGACAAAACAAATTCTCCCCGTTTAAAGGGTCCACCTCTTCCAAGACCACTCTGTAGGCTGATCTTCCTGATTCCCACTGCGAGAGAAATGCCGGTGTTCACAGCTTTGGGGAAAGGGTTTGAAGCAACTATCGGGGGGAAAGTGCTATCCAGACTAAAATGATACAGGATTACAGACAACAGCCATTTAAACACCTAATGATATGCAGCAATGACACAGACTTTCTAACCGACCACTAACAGAGAAAAATGTTTTCATTATCATAATGACATTTGGGGATAATGCAGGCGTGGGAAATATCACTATTTCAGCCCTTCAAGAATAACACAGTTGCATTATGCTTCAAAACCCGAGACGTGTTACCTCATAATGTGCTCAGAGGCACAGGCGACGATGAATGCAAGCAATTGATTACAGCCGAATGAGTATTTTTACAGATACTCTTATATTGTTCTATCATTTTTATTTTAGCTTTCAATCCTATATTCTTCCGAAATGAGACATAAGTAAGTTAGAGTAAAAGGTATTCATTATATAAGGCTGTAAAAGAAGAAAAAGAAAACCAAACCATGAAAAGCAGCATATAAATTGTGAGGGCTAACAATCCTAGAGATGTTAGCTCTCATGACTGACACAATGAATTACATAATTCTTACTCTCTGTTGGAAGCAATTTATACCAAGTCTCCAGGAGAGAAAATGTTTTTTTCTGGTATTAGGTTTTGCAAAAGGTAAATGGCACAACATAATGGAGAATGCCTTTAAAAAAAGGAGAAAACAAAGACAAAGTATTCTTCATGGGGTCGCTTAAAAATCTCTCTCCTCCGATGAGTCAAAGTCTTAGTGCATGCTTTTCTGCAGGGAGTACCTAACCACCTACCATCCACCTAGCTAGTTTGTTGGTGATCTAACTTGAAAAGAATTATAAAATTCTTGGAACTTATGCACAATTAAAAATTCCTTGAGGACAAAAAACTATCTCAAATAGCCACCTTGTATGTTTTATGCCGCCTTCTCATGGGAAGGGGCTCATGGCAGCCCACACGGCCCAGTGAGAGCATTTGCCTCCCTGCCTACATGCAAGCATCCAACCCAAGGGCGGGGCAAAACTGTCAGGCGAACTGTACGGGAAGAAAAACATCTGTAAGATGGAACACGGTAGGTGAAAAATAAATTTTTAATTTTTATATAGAATACACAGAAAAGATTAATGCTATTTTTCAAAAGGAGTTTAAGATAACGCTATAATAGACTTTCCTTAGGATGAAGATCACATCATGACTGGAAAAAGTCAGCTTGCTTTGCTTTTTAAACTGGACTAGAACATGTAGAGTAGAAACTCCTCAAGAAATTAGATGTTTGATTTAACAAATTTTCTATTCAATCGGTGTTTACTTCTTTTAAGTGTTAACATCTCTTAAAAAGAAACTTATAGATGAAAATCTTTCTAAACTATGTTGCCCAATTCTCTTCTTCAGGCCAAGGACGATGAACCCAATTTCACCCTCTTCTTGGTGGCTTTCATTACTGCCTGCAGAGTAATGGTCTCGATGGTTATGATCCCTTGCTGGTACATTTTTCAGTTTTTATATCTGCTTTTTGTAGCTGTTCTGCCCCCGTAATGACGGTCACTTCTCGCTATTGCCAGTGGATCTGCTTCCAGCACTGATCTCTGTACTTCTCATTTGTGGTGGACCAGGAAATCACTGGGCCGTAAGCTAGCTTTTGTTTATTTATTGAGTTTTGTCTACGTTCTGATTAACTATGGTTACAGCTACATCAAGGAAGTTACATGTGTAAAGTATATAACATGTCACAACAGAGACTCAAGCATTCTTCTTTTAATAAAATTTGCTAGAGAAAAAAATTATTATCTCTGATTAAAAACAGCTCCGTTTGCCAGGATGACTAAATTATTTTGTGTCCCTTTCTAAAATGACGGAAAAGGGAATAATTCTAACTGCAACCATTTATTGGCTCGTGGCAATACCCCAGGCTCTTTATATAAATTTTTGTCTATCCTTGTAATAACCACAAGAGATAATTATTCTCATGCTGCAGATGAAAAAGCCAAAGCTAAAAAAGGTTCTACAACAAGCTCAAGTTCACAAAGCTAGTGTCATACCCGAGATTTGAAAATCAGCCTGTTGGAGTCCCAATCCTGTGAAGTTCCCACTTTGCCTATCATGTAGAAATAATCGCTGTTTACCTAGAAAACCCAGAGGCAGCAATAACAACAGTCAATGCCTTGCTCGCTCCAGACTTCTATGAAGTGAGCACATTATGTGATGGTTAAAAAGAATCCTAGACCTTTACTCTGGCCAAGACGGAGCATGAAGGACCAGATAAACTCTTTTGCCTTAAACAAATAAAAAAATGGACAAAATAGTTGAAGTAACAATTTTCGGACACTGGACAACAGGAAGTAGAGAACTTATGGAAGCTCGACGCACCCTACAGACCAGAAACATAAAGGAAAGGACACCAAGGCGCATCCTGACGAAACTGCTCAAAACCGGTGATAAAATCTTCAAAGCAGGAAGAGAAAAGACACAGGGGCAAAGATAAAGAGGACAGCAGGTTTCCTGAGAGGAGCAACACAAGTAAAAAGACAGCAGAGCAACATTTTAGTACTGGAAGAAAAAAACTGCCGGCACGTTTTCCAAAAGAGAAGGCACAACAAAGCACTTTTTAGACATACGAATGCTGAAGGATTCATTCCTAACAAGTCCACACTGCAAGAAATACGGAAGAAAGTCTTTTCGGGGATAAAGAAAATGATACTAGATGGAAATATGGATGGGGAGCACTCAAAATAGTAACCATCTGGGTAAATACTTAAGGAGTTTTGCTTATTATTTTAATCGCTTTAATACAGAATTGATTTTTAAAACAAACATTACATCGTATTGTGAAATTCACATTTGGGGAAGGATGACAACAATAGCACAAAGGCCTGGCGGGGGCGGGGAGATACATGTACACCATTGTAAGATTCCTAAGCTTCTAATGAAGTGGTATAATTACTTGAAGATAGATTACTGGCTTATGTGAAGACGTATACTACACACTTCCAGTAAACCACTAAGACAACAAAACAGTTACAGACAATAAGCTGCAGGAGGCTGAGGACTGGCCTCGTGAACATGTCACACCCTACTCCTTGTAACCTGTGACCTCAGACGGTAAAAGGAACTTGGCTTATATGATGAAAGAGCTCGAGATGGGGACATTACCCAGGTGGGTACGGGGTCCTTAGAAGAGAGGGGTGAAAGGATTCAAGTCAATAGCAGGAGGTGAAGAAGCAGAGGTCGACAAGCTAATGGATGCAGGTGGCCTCGAGAAGCTGAAATGGGCAAAAAAACAAAATTTGCTCCTGAAGCCTCCAGAAGGAATGTGGCCCTGCTGACCTTGAGTTTAGATTTCTGATCCTTAGAACTATAAAAGAACAAATTTGTGTCATTTTAATCAAGTGAATTTGTGGTAATCTGTAACAACAGCAATAGAAAACTAATGCCTAAGGCAGAGGTGGTCAGATTGATGCCCCCATCAAAGCAAGACCCAACTATATGCTGCTTACAGAAACAACACAAATAGGTAAAAAGGATGGGAAAAAAATATACCATTCTAACACTAAAGAAGTATGGAATGACTACATTAATAGCAGATAAAGTAGATTCTAGAGGAAAGAATATCACCAGGGACCATGAAGATCATTTAATAATGATAAAAGAGTCAATTCATCACAAAGACATAACAATCCTAAATGTTTGCGCACCTAATAACACTGCTTCAAGAAGCATGAAACGAAAACTGACCGAACTGCAAGGACGAACGGATCTGCAATTAGAGTTTGAGATTTCAATACTTTTCTCTCAATAAATGAGAGAACAAGCAGACAGAAAATCGCTAAGGATAGGGGTCCCCAACCCTGGGGCCAAGGACTGGTACTGGTCCGGTCCACAGCCTGTTAGGAACCAGGCCGCACAGCAGGAGGTGAGCGGCTGGCTGGCGAGCGAGCAAAGCTTCATCTATACCTGCAGCCGCTCCCCAGCGCCAGCATCACCGCCTCAGCTCCACCTCAGATCCTCAGGCATTACATTCTTCTCATAGGAGCACTGGTCCTGATGCCAAAAAGGTTGGGGACCACTAAGGAGACAAAGACTCAAATAATACCAATTTGATCTAATTGAAATTTATGCTCCATTCAACAATAGAATGCATATTCTTTTAGGCAGAATGAATATCCTTTTGAATGCATAAGGGAATACACCAAAATGGATCATATGCTATAAAATAAATCTGATTTGGTTTAAAATGATTCAAGTCATCCAAAGTATGTTTTCTGATCACAATGGAATGAAATTTGAAATTAGTAAAAAGAGATCTGCAAAAAACCCTAAATTTGCAAACTAAATGATACATTTCTAAATAACCCACAAGTCAAATAAAAGGGAAATTGGAGTCTATAGCTCTCTGGAAATCAAAAATTTTTTGGAATTCTTTCTTTAAATCTAATATTTCAAAAAACACACACAAAAAAGAATGAAAATAAAAACAGAACATATCAAAATTTGTGGGATCCTGCTAAAGCTGTACTGAAAGGAAAAATAATAGCACAAAAATGCCTATAAGAAAATAAGAAAGCCTCCAATCAATGACCTCATTAAAACTTCCACTTTAAAAAACTATATATATATAAAGAACAAATTAGACCCAAAGCAAGCAGAAGGAAGGACATAAAGATTTCAGAGCAGAAATCTATTAAATGTAAAAAACAACAGAGAAAACTCTGTGGAACTGAATGCTTTTTTTTTAGATTATCAATAAAGCTGACCAGTCTATAGCTAGTCTAATCAGGAAAAAGAGATACAAATTACCAATATCAAGAATGAGAGGCACCATTGCTACAGATTCTACAGATGACTGGTTTACCATGAGAAAAATCATTACAATTTACCATATTAACAAATTTTTAAAAAGTCATGTGATTATCTCAATAGACTCAGAAAAATTATTTTTGCAAAGCCAACATCCATTATTTAAAAAGAAAAAATACTGCTCAGCAAACTGAAAACAGAAGAGACCTTCTTCAGCTTGAAAAAGGAAATTTAGGAAAAAGCTACAACATCATACTCAATGGTAAGACTAGGAATGCGTTCCCCCTACGCTGGGGGCCAGGTAAGGATGTCCACTCCTATCACCTCCATACAATGTGGTACAGAAGGTCCTCGACAGTGCACAGACAAGAAGACATAGTGGCAAACAGATTGGAATGGAGGAGGTAACACTGTCTTTATTCACAGTGGAATACTAATATATACAGAAAATACTAAAGAATCTACAAAACAGCTCTTAATAAGTGAGTGAAGCAAAGTTGCAAAATACAAAGTCAGAGGCCAAAAATAAATGGTATTTCCACAGAGCAGCAACAACTGGAAATTAAAACTAAAAACCAATACCACAAGCACAATACTTTGCACAAGAGCATAAAAGAAGAGGAAATAGGGGTAAATTTGATAAAAGATATGCAAGACTTGTCTACTAAGAACTATACAACACTGCAGTGAGAAATCAGAGAAAATCAATTAAATGGAGAGAGACACCATGTTCGTAGGTCAGAAGGCCATGTCATTAAGATGCCAATTCTTCCCAAAGTGATCTATAACTTCCATCCAATCCCAAAAATATCACATCGGGCTCTGTTTTTTTTTTTTTTTTAGAAATTGACAATCTGATTTTAAAATAATATGGAAATGCAAAGGACCTAGAATAGCAAAATAAATTCTGAAAAAGAACAAAGTGCAAAGATTTGTATTACCTGCTCTCAAGTCCTACTGTGAAGCTACAGTAATCAATATAGGTTGCTATCGGTGAATAAAGATCAATGAAACAGAACTAGAAGTCCAGAAATAGACCAATACATATGACTAATTGAATTTTGACAACAGTAATGAGGCAATTCAATGATGAAAAGATAACATTTTTAACAAATGGTACAAAGAAATGAACCTCTACCTTTACCTCACACTATATATAAAAGTTAACTCAATACATACCACAGATTTACATGTAAAAGCTAAAACTATGACACATATAGAAGAAAACATAGGAAAAAGTCTTAGTTTGGGTTTTGATATTTAAAAAAAAATTCTCAAAGTACTGTAACTGTGAAACATGCATGTCTTTAAGTGCTAAAATTTCATGCACTTAGATAAGGTTTTGGAAGCAAATTATATTGACTCCACTTTGACAGTTTAGAGTTAGAGACGTCTTGCTAAAATTAGTGTCTAAATCTTCCTCAATGAAAATATTTTAGAGATATCTTCATAATTTTTCTGCTCATTGTAAAGAGCTAATATTATCCAGGGAGTTATAGGAATTGTAATATTCTATTCCAAATTGTGGATGTGTATTAAGGTTCATGTTCCTCTCCTGAGTAAGAAGACCAAAGTGAGACTCCTTTCATTATTCTTGTTATGTTTAGAACAAAGAGCAGAGCACATGCTGGCAGGGTTTATAATGTCGCTGGTTCACCTGAAGCAGGCAATACGTCCCGCACTTAACGGAACCTTGGAGAAAGGAAGGGGGATTTGGTTTCTCTGCTTCCCGTTTACTTTGGAGCCATAGGATCTTATGTTGATTCTAATCTGCTCCTGATTCTAAGGATCTACATGCTATTCAGGAAATACGCTCTCCATCCGAGTTAGCATTCCACATTTTTAAAAAATTGAGAAAGAACTGACATAAAACATTATGTGAGTCTCGCTCAGGTGCCCGCCATCTGATACACTGCCACGCCTCAGTTTACTGTGCTTCGCTTCATCGCGCTTCACAGAGGTGTGCGGTGCTGCTGTTTGTTTACAGATGTGTTTTTTACAATGGGGATTTTTAAGGTTCGCTCTTAGCAACTTTCAAATATATAATATAGTATTATTAGCAACAGTGGCCATGCTGTACATTACATCTCTGGACTTACTTGTAACTGAAGTTTGTACATTTTGACACCCTGCACCCACCGTGCCCACCCCCAGCCTCTGGCAACCACCAATCTATTCTCTGGATCTATGAGTTCCATTTTCGTTCCATTTCCCTCCCCTCCCTTCCCTCCTTCCCCCCTTTCCCCACCTCTTCCCCTCTCCCTTCCTCCCTCCCACCTCCCTTTCTCCCTCCCTCCCTCCTTCCTTCCTCCCTCTCTCTCTCCCTTTTTTTCCTTCAGATTCCACATCTAGAAAACAAATTCTAAGCCCGAAAGTTTCCATAGCATTGGGGATTTTCTAGAATTCCAAAGGCATAACCTTACTTTCCTCCTATAACTCCTCTCAGATTAGCAGTCTCTTGATCAATCTTTAATTAACAGAAGTGTCCAAGGCATGCAGTTAATAACTTAAGTGATTACTTAAATTGAAATTATATTGAATGCTTAGCTAGTATGAGGTATTCATTAATCCTCATAACAATCCTATAAACAAAATGAGACACAGAGTTACCTGCACAAGATCGTAGACTAGAAAAGGGTAGAACCTGAACTCAAACCCAAGCAATCTGACCTCAAAGTCCACGTTCTTTACCGTGGATGCATACTGTAACGCTTTTGCATATCAGATGTGTTTCTTTACTTTACAACATGCTGCTGATGAAAGCTACATGATCACTGTTTTTTCCTCTAAGCTGCTTTGTGATCATCAGAATTGAATTACGCTACATGATATACTTTCAGCTGGAAGACATTTTATAAATTATTACCATTTCTTTAAAAAAGTAATTCTATTAGCTTAGAAATCACTAAAATGGAATCCTTAAAATAGATCTCTCCCCTTCTGCCTTTTCTCAGTTTTATGATTAATTTAGAACGTCTAAAAGAAAGTGGTTTTACATATTGAAACATTCTTTACAGGAAAAAGAATTCTATTTAATATTTTAGTACCCAACATTTCGTTTTAAGACAAATTCCTTTCCTACATACAAGGCACTAAGAATTAATTTTTCTTCTACAGAAACAGATAAGAAGTCAAATATACATTTCCTGCAGAATAATTTACCTTGAAAATTAACCTTCTAATATTTAGAAAAAAGAGCATAAAACTTTTTGGCAATCAATGCTACATAATTATTCACTTTAGCTATTAAATGACACACTGAGTTAGCTAATTAGATAGATACATAGTCGACCTTTTTATTTCCCACGTGAGACATTACTGACACTTCCTATGTGCCAGGAACTCTTGTATAAAGTAGAGATACCAGCAAGGAACAAAGACACAAAAATCTCTACCCTAACGGCATTTACATTCCAGAGAGATGAGACTGACAACAAACAAAGAACAGGTACCTAGTGTGTCAGGTGATAAATCTGAGAGAAACACAGCAAAGCAGGGGTAGGAGTGCAGGGACCGGGGGAGCAGTTGAGAAGAGAAGGGTACTGTTGTCTTTTAAACAATCCGTCTTCAAAGATCTTTAGTTGAGATCAGAGACAAGGTTATGTAAATTAAGAAATTTGATTCACCTATTTATCTAATAAGAAAGACTTGAACAAATGATGAGACTGAGAGTTAAGAAGTCTCTTCAAGGGTGAAGAAATCAGATGAGTATTCCCTATGTTTAGAAAGGGGTAGATGATTAAACCTGAAGGAAATTACGACTGTTATTCAGTTTCTTTTAGCCATTTCCTGATCTCACCAAAAACATTCCCACTTCTACCTCCAATTGAGATACAGTACTTAAAATAAGAAAGCAGTTTAAAGCAAAAATCATGAATAAATTTGACATCTGATCAAGAAATATGCATCAGACAATATCTAAAATAAGGTTATAAATCTGAAATTAATTCTGTCAAAAAAGACTGGCAAATTAGATAAGATATATAATTTCCTAATTCATAAAACTGGATATGGCAAAAGAAAAAAGTTGCTAGGTTTCCTAAAAAAATCAGATGTACACAAAGTCTCAGATTTTCAAACAAATTCTCTCAAACTGTTCTGGCAGAAATTAAACAGTTTTCTGTTAATACATACACGAGTATTAAGATGTACAAATTTTAAATCAACTTGTTCTCATGTATGAAAATAATGCAGATAATTTTACTATTCTATTGGATTCATCTAATAAACTGCTGCTCATCTGGGCCAAAGGCTCTGGGCTTTTAAAGTTTTAGAATTAATGAACTCAAACGACAGCCCCTAAGTCATTAAGTGTCCACAATGAAGAATTTCCTTTCCAAGATCTATGCTATGACCTTTTCTACTGTTTGCCAATGTTTTAAAAATATACGTCTCACCTTATTTTAAGTCCACATCTGCTTCCCTCGCATACCACCTACTAGTTTTAATTCTTTCCTACAGAAAATGAAAACAAGTTTATCTTCTCCACCACCAGCCTATGATAGGCAGCTCTGAATTCCCTCACTCAAGGCTTTTCCTCTCTAGCTGCCCAGTTCTTTATTTCTAACAGTACTGACTGTTTCAGAATGCATGTATTCCTTCATTCGCACCTTGTCTTGAATCTCCATGTACAGTGGTACTTCATTCCTCCCCTTAATGCTGGCAGCGAGCTGCGCTTTTTTTTTCTCAATAGGAAATGGGTTAAAGCTCAACAATTAGTCTCTCAATTAAGCATATGTCTTCTCCATCTTTTGTTTGTAGAAATGACTTTCTGAATTTCAAGTCGTGCTCATTATTGGTATTATTTATTCTGACTTATTTTTAAAGGAACAGGCCATCACATGCATAGCTATTAGATTTTTTTTTAAAACGCTTACAGCACCTGGTCTTCCTAGGTGGTCTCCCATCCAAGTACTAACCAGGCCCGACCCTGCTTAGCTTCCAGGATCAGACGGGATCAACCACATTCAGGGCACGGCCTTAGACTAGATTTTTTTTTAAGGTGACACAAAATAATTTGTTTGGCACTGATGTATAAAACGTATGTATTCAACTGTGGTCAACAGGTCATGTGGGGATGCTTGTTAGAAACACAGCTTTCTAGACCTCTCTGGACTGTGGAATCAAAATGTCTGCAATGGAGCCTGAGGATATGCAGTTCGAAGAACCATAATATAATCCTTGGATGCCCCGGAGTTTAAGAGCCAAGGCCTAAAGATTTAAATTGGGTTTCTACAAAGACACTTTAAGTATCTCACCTGTAATCCAGGAATAAAGCGACTGTCCTTTTCAACCACCAGAAGTTCAGCAACACCGGCATTGAGAATGGACCTTGTGATGCCCCCTGGCCCAGGGCCCACTTCATACACATAGGCATCTGTCAGATTGCCAGCTTTCCTTACAATTTTATCTAGAGAAAAGAAACTTTCAGTTACCTTGATTGTCTTGGCAAATTTTGGTGTATGGAATTTAAAAAGGAAATAATCTATCCAAATTCTTATCAGCTATTACTCCATCAACCTAATTCTTCATATACAATATTTACCCAATTATTTAACTCTCAATCTAAAACCAACATATAGAGGCCATTCAGTAGTCTACCACATCATTGTTGAAAAGTACCAGTCCATAAAAAAAATAGGATTATCGTGACAAATTCCCTTAACTTAAATTTAGCTAATACTTTATTTTCTTTCTGCTCCTACTTTAATCAACTCCTAAGAAGAATTGGCTGGATAAGCATGCACCATTTCCCTACAGTTGTTGAACACTGATTATTTGAGTTAGAAAGACTAGTGTCCCATTCAGAATTTTAAATGTTGCTAGTTAAAAATCCAGAAGCAGAAAGTGCTGGCGATCTCTATTTTCACCCACAGACATCTAGTCGGCGGTCAATACAGCAACGGCAACAAGTTCCTAGATCATAAGAGCTGCAAAAATTTGGATTCTTGGTTATTCTTAAAAGTTAAATTTAGCAGTGGAGGTTCTCAGGCTTTGCAAACATGAAAGTTGATATGGAAAAATTAATTTTTTAAATTAACCTCTTTAAAATAGCAAACCTTGAATCATGGAAAAGCAAATTGAGGATTCATTGCAACCAATCACCACTTCTGAAAAAACATACAATGGGCTGGACTTATTGACTGAGATATTAAAATCCAAGCAACAGGGCCTCCTGGCATAGTGGAAATTTAGTCACTGAAAACATACTAGCCTCCTTGGCAGTGTTCGCTAATAAGACACAGCCCCAAATTTGCTTCTGTTAATTGAGAAGGTTCTCAATTAAGGAAGGCCAAGACTCTTAACCATCCAAAAATGCTGCCTTTTAATGTGCGCAGGGAGGGAAACAGGATCCACTGACCATCTCTCTGTTTTAAGTGCTTTACCTGCTTTCTTACAACAGGAACTACAACTCAATTTAACTCCTTTATAGTTTCCTTGTTTTTTTGGTTATTAAAAATTATTGGAGTGACATTGATCAACAAAATCCAGTAAGTTTCAAGGGTACGCTTTTCCATTTCTTAAGGTTTGCTACTTTAAAGAAGTTGATTAATTTTAAAAATTAATTTTTCCATATCGACAGCATGTCATATATATACTGCATTGTGTTCACCACCCAGTTAGAGTTCTCTTCATAACCACATATTTGACCCCTTTTATCCCATCTACTTTCCCCCCTCCTCTCAGTAATCATTAGTCTGCTGTCCATGTCTGAGTCTCTGTTCGTTATATTTGTCGCTTTTAGATTTATATCCCACATATGAGCATCATCTGGTTTTTAACTTTTTCTGTATGACTTATTTCGCTTAGTATGATCATCCATCCGTGTTGCTGTGAATGGTATTATTTCATCTCTTCTTATAACTGAGTAATATTCCATCCTTGTTTGTTTTATTTGGGCGAGGTCATCCAGAAAGTAAATGGAAGAGAAGGGGCTCCAGCTTAGGTATAAATTCTAAAGCCAGTCCTTCCTCCATCATAGACCAGTGCCTCCCAGGGGGAACACAGACGATACATTAAGCACAGGAATTATGGGGTGAACTTAATCTTATTTTTTAAATTGGAGAGCCATGACAATAGGCAGGTCAGTGGCTCTGCCTCATACTTTTCAGGCACATTTGCAACAAATAAATGTCAATTAACTAAGCGTGTGTTTCAATCTTGCTCTGCTCCCACCTGAGCCTCTTACCTCAGACAAATACCTTATTAGAATACGAGTATCTAAATTCCAGAATTTACTCCTGAGGCTGAATTTACTCCTGAGTATATATGAAGAATTTGAAAAAATATGTAAAGACCTATATTTTTATTACTGAGAATGGTACTTTATACCTAGAATATGGCTAAGGACTGGTCGAAAAGTCTGGTTTTGGTTAGTACCAGAACCAAAGAATTCTAGAGGCAGTTAATCTTTTAAAAATTTCTTGAAGGATGTGCCCTCAATTAACAGATGAAATGACTGAAGCTGAGTTAAGCTATTTTACCCAAAGTCATATCACTATTTGCACAATAGTCTCCACATCCAAGGGGGGAAAAAAAATCTTAGTTGTACTTTGTGGAAGGTAATTCATTTAACTGAAAATGAACTTTTTGGATGTGATTTATGGATCTTTTCAACTTCTCAAGAGGGCCCAAAGCCAATGAAATATCTCAAAAAAAGTACTCCAACAGTGAATTAAAGAACATGTTGGTAAAACATCGTATTTTTGCAACCTCGTCTTTTAGAAGAGAATATCATTAAGAAATGGTGGTAGTTAAAGCTCATCAAATTATGCGTTTCGAACGAGAATTTCGTGGTAATTCGTAAAAAGTGACAAAACAAGGAGTGGGAAGGTAAACTTACTAAAATGTAAGTTCCTTGCGGACAAACTTCGCCTCGATGAGTTCCACTTTGCTGCTCCAGCACTAACACAGCTTGCTCAGTATGCATTTCCCCAAATAGTGGCGCACTCAAGGATTTCTTAGGCTCAAGTAAACGTTTCAACGGCACATCTTACGACCGCTACTCCTTTTCGACGTGTGACAAAATCCCTGCGCTAACTTAAATTCGGGTAACTGTGAAGTGCATAAAAAGCACACCTAGCCAGCACGTGCAGTACACGTCTTAGTGATAACACACCGAGAGTCGACCGTCCCCAACCGGCTCCCACGATACGCGCACCCTTCCTCCCCCGGCGTCCGCACAAGCAGCTTGAACGAGCCCACCGCAAGCCCCGAGCGCGAGGTTCCGCGGGCACACGCGTTCCACGCCTCTGCTGGGCGCGCAGTCGTTTCAGTACAAAGCAGCGTGAAGACCTCTCTAAAGGTCAGTTATAAACCTGTGTCTGACCCAGGACACGGGCCCGCAGGGTCTGCACGAGATCCCCCGGCCCACGCCCCCACGGACGCGGGGGCGACGTCCCAGGAGCACTGATAAGCCATCCACCTGTCAGCCTCAAGTCCAGGAGAAAATTCTGGGAGAGCTGCTTCACCGCTTGCAGTCTGAACAACTTAATGATTTCTCGGATCGTGGGCAACGGCGGGAGGCGGAAAGTGGTGAGCGTCCCGGAGGCAGCCATGAGCCTCGGCGGGGCAGTCCAGGCCTCACGCAACCCGTCCCAGCCGTAAACTTAGTCCCCGCCGCTCAGAGAGCCCCCGATGAGGGAGGAGCCTGGGAGCTCTATGGCCCGCCCCCGCGCCCACCTCATTGGTCCGCTGTATCCCTCCGGCAGCGAGGCGCGCGGACAGGAAATCCGGGCGCACTCAGAGCGCATGAGCAACGTGCCGCTGAGCGCGGTGCACGCTGGGTGAGCGCTGTTTTTCCACACGTGATGGCGGTGAAGGAATCCTATGGGTGAGAGGCCCCTGTGGGTGGGCGAGACCCCCGTGGGTGGGCGAGGCCCCCGTGGGTGGGCGAGGCCCCTCGTGGGTGGGCGTTGCTGGAGCTGCCGGGGGACTTGGGGAGTGGCGGGGCGAGGCGGGGCCTGGGCGGGAGCGCAGAGGGGCGGATCCGAGGGTGCACCCCGCCAGATGGAGTTCTGGGGCGCTCGGATGTCTTTATGCCGCTCTGTGAATAGTTGCGGGAAAGCAGGTAACTAGAGGATGAGAGGCAAAATTATCGGTTGCTAACAATTCTCTCTCATGATTGGATGTTTTTAGAACGTCCGCCCTGCAGGTACCAAATGGCAGGTTTCTAACTTCTCTCAGTCTTAGTTTTTTTCATCTGTCAAACGGACAAGTGTGTCTTAAAATTGTGAGCGCTAAATGAGAGAGGTCGCAAATTCAGAACAGTGCAATGCGTGGCATATGGCAAGCCCTCAATCAAAGGTGGCTGTTACTGCTTTAATCAGCAGGCGAATGCGCGCAGAGGAAGGGGTAGAACGACGTTAGCACAGCTTGTTTGTGAGAAGGCCAGAAGTAGAATCCAACTTTTATGACCCTTCAAAATGTATCCAGTCGATGAGAAAAACCGCCTTGTTTAATACTTTAGAAAGTTTTCGTAATACATCGAATGTTGGTTTTTGAACCTTTCACTAACAGTCTTGTGAAATAGAGTAAGTATTACTAGCCGAAGTTTACAGCGGAGGAAACATTCAGAGAAGCGATAGTAACTTAATGAAATCTACGAAGTTAGAAAATCGTGGAACCCAGATCCAATCCAGGCTTTCTGGCATGTATGGTGGCTGCTCTTTCTGTCAGCCTGCCTACGCACTGAGTAGATTGCCACACCTTCTTCAAATTTTTTTATTGCCCCTTCATGTTTCAAGTATTGTTGCCTTTCCGTGTGTAACTGGAAAGCCAGGGATGAAAGGCAAGGGACTTGATAATACTAATAATAGTTAACATTCATTGATCTTTTTCCAAAGTACGCAGCTTCACAGCCGAGTGCTTTGAACTGTTATGGCATTAATTGTAATACAAGATAAAGTAAGGCCTAGAGAGGTTCAGCAATTTGCCCTAGGATGCACAGCCTTCAAGGATGGACTTAGAATTTGAATCCACAAGTCTGTGTCCAGAGCCTACTTTTAAGCAGTGCAGTCAGTGTAGAGAGGTCATTTGACTTGAGTAGGATGCTTATAACCAAATACAGAGGAAAGGCTCAAAAAAGAGTTATGTCTTTCCATTATACCAGAGAAAACAACAAAGCAAAGAAAGATATTAAAGCCTCTCTAATAGATGGGAGAATTTAGCTTCTATGATCCTGTTTTTTTTGCAAATTGCTGCCCTGATCATGTGACTCTTATTTTTTTTAAATTTCTCAAAAGTAGTTTAAAATAAAGCTAATGGAAACAAAATAACTACAAGTATGATATGAAAACAAGTCCATTGAAAACCCAACCACCTTCTGATAGAACTATTTCAGAAGGAACCATGAACTAATCTGACACACCTACTAGCTTTAGAAAATTGAGGTGTGACTCCCATAGAGGTAAGGCAGTTTGCCCAAGGTGTCATAGAAACGTAGGTTGAAAGCCTGAACTCTTGGTTCAGAGCCCTTATTGTAACCACAGCATACTATATCTGAGAAGGCATTCATTCACGGTTATACTCATTGTTTCATTTACCTCACAGTGGATGAGATTATTATCCTTACTTTCCTGTGAAGAAATAGAGATGAGATCATTTGACTTGCCCAGGGACTCACAGCAAAGTATAGAAAAAAGATTTAACCTGAGTTCTTTCTTTTCAGTTCTGATCTCATGACTACACCCCTCAAGTATTAAATTTTTAAAGTTGATTATTTAATTAAGGTTTGTTAATTGTCTAATGTTTAAATATATAGAATGAGTCAGTATAAACTTAAGTAGTTTTCGCATGACTGTTTAAAACATAATTATTATAAATATATATGCAAAGCTGCAAAACCCATACAAATGATGCATGATGTTAAATCACTACTCTTAATGCAGATTAATGGGATTCTTTTTTTCATATTCAGTTTACCAATGCCATTGTGTGCCATGTAATGATTAAATTTTCTCATCAGTTTTTTGGATCCACACTATCACCAAATCTTTGTGCAGAATTTTTGCCATTGTCACTTGCCTTTCTCTTGGAGGAACATAGAAGCTACACAATGTCTGCTTGTGTCTGTTTTCATTAGCTTGGAGACAAACAACTGAAGTTGAATTACTTGGCACTAGTGCCATCAAGAATACACACGTTACATGGCAATTATTCAGGAGAATGATCCAGAATGTGCTCACGTGAACACCAACATAAAAACAAAGCAAAATTTTTTAAAAAGAGCAAAAACACATTTACATGGAGAATGTGTGGATTCCTAACAATTTGTCCCCAGACCTAAATATAAGAATTATTGTCTTATACCATGCCATCTTAAATAATATTTGGGAGGTTGTGACCCATTGTTTACAAAGCAGTTTCCCATGTCATGTCACTTAATTCTCATTTGAATTCTGTAATGCAGGTTTACAGAGATAATCAGTGAGCACTGTGATAGTGCTAGTGAGTGTGCACCCAGGCCTCAAATTCTGATCCGATGCTAGTAGACTCTCTTACCTCTGCTGTGTGTTAAATAATTATTAAACTGAAATTTCATGTTACGAGAATCTTCCAAGTTTTTAATAGTTTTTGAAATCTAATCTTTTTCATCATGAAAATCTGATTCTCGGTCTTTTAATTTTCAGGAAATTATGCGTAACTCCCTGCAAACCCTATGAAATCAGCAGGGGGTGTTTTAGTAGTATATTTCATATGTTAATGCAAATGGTTTTATCCCTTAAAAGAGAAGTATGCAGTTTCATCAGTTTTGAAGCTTTGAAGTATCTGCTTCATCTAGATATAGATTTTAATATGCTAAAATATTATAATTAATACAGAAATTACTAGCTCCACCTATCAGTGAAAATGAAGAACTACAGATGATTCACAACTAAACCAGAATGCAAAATTCTAATTTGCACAAATCCCAGAATGGTTATGTAGGAAAATTGCTTATTTTAGTATTTATTTAAATGAAAATGCACTTGTGACTTTATTTGGTATAAGTAAATTGGTGTCTATTTATAGAAAAAGTGCCAGTTCTTAAAGGTTGTCATTTTACAGTTCTCTGTAAGAGATTTGCAAGTCACAAAGAGCGGTATCTTCGTGCCATGTGGGAATTTTCAAAGAAAGTTAAATATGACTCGGAATTGCCAAATTGAACTTTATAAAATGTCTATTATGGTATGTAAAGTGCCCTTTTCTGATAGCATTTTATAATTCTGTGTAATGCGACTCAGTGCTCTAGAGAAATACTAAGAGCTGCATTTTACACATAGTTTTTTTAATGACTGTTTGATGCCCACTGTTCACAAAGAATCTAGTGACCTACCTGGAGGGAAGAAAGAAATATGTAATAATTCTGGGCAGACAGACCAAATGCTTATTCTGTAGGGATAGAAGTAGGGTAACTTATGGCAGGCAACACAAGTTAATTGCCTGAGGGAACCATGTAAGACTTCCACTATTTTTTTTAATATAGTGTTTATCACTAGTCTAGGCCTATTTGAAAGCCTGCTGAGTATCCCCAAAGATCTGTGAATTATTGTCAAGTATCCTAATGAGGTGATGAGAATAGGCAACTCTTTCCACTCAGGACAAGTTGGCTCAGGGTTTTCCTACATCACAAAGCAAATCTTTTTGTGCATGAAAAGTCAGCATGTGCCACCGACATTGTAAAAATAATTAGCCTTTATTATATTAATAGTTATTAGTTTATGTCTCAACATTTAATTTTAAAAAGGTAAAGAATAAATAAAACTATGAATATGAATACATTTGGAATTAAGGATTTTCCATACATTTAAAAATTGATGTGGGAAAACAAATTCTATGAATGAGGAGGCTCTGAATTCAGCAAATAAATGGGTTTGTTTCCCTGGGCATCTTGGTGACAGCCCTCCCATACCTCCCCAGCAAAAGGACTACGGGTGGACAACTAAATAAGGCCACATCTATTCTTTCTTTCTCTGTTCTAGGCCCCCTATCCTTGCCCATCTTGTTTTGGCCTAATCTGACCCTTGCCTATGTCCAGCCTCGTTTAGATCCACCTTCTCAATAAACTACAATCTTGCGGTCTTCTTCGTTCCCCTAACATGCCTAGTTCTCGCTTCCTTTCTTTCCTTGCTCAAGCTGTTTGCTCTGCCTAGAATGATCACCTCCTGCTCTTCAGCAGGTGGATATGAATACATGAGGTTACAGGGCAAAGTGAACTTTAGGTTGCAGATGGAATTTGGGTTGCCAGTGGCGGCTTTTAGGACAGGGAGGTTATCTTGGATCATCTGTGTAAGCCCAGTATAATCACAAGGGCCCTTAAAAGCAGAGGATGGAATTGGAAGAGAGACCCAGAGTGATGGCAGCATGAGAAGTTCATAGCCTAGCGTTGCTGACATGGAAGATGGAGGAAGAGGATTGCAAGTCAGACCTTCAAGATGTGCAGACACCCTAGAAGATGGAAAAGACAAGGAAATGGATTCTCCAGTAGAGTCTCTGGAAAGATACAGCCCTGCCAACATCTTGATCTTACCCTAATGGGACCTATTTCAGACTCCAGAACTACAGAGATGTAAGATAAATTTGTATCATTTTTAAGCCAGCAAGTTAATCGTGATTTATTACAGCAGCCACAGAAAACTAATATAGTTTCTTTTTAACTGTAACATGAGAGTACTAATGGATAACTTACAGCATTACAAACATTTCATAGTATTAAAATATTATAAAATATTATGTATCATTGTACCTCATAAGATAATGCATATAATAAACCAAGCGTAATGCCCAACACATTGAAAGTATTTCATGAATGTTTATTCTCTTCTTCCTTGTTTCCTTTCTGAACACACTTATGTGGCAGATAGATATCTAGCTATATATAATCAACATGAATTGTTAATACTCTCATGGTATTAAAATCAAATAACCAGTAGAACATAGTTCCCTTAAATTCATTGTGGTGTATAACAAAGTAAGCTCAGTGGACTGCCTGCCCATTTATTATTCTTGGCTTTCATGAAAGATGTTCCCTTCTGCAGATTTGTATCGAGTATGGCTGTTGCATATTAACTCTATTCTTTTGCTTTGTTATTTAGAGGCATTGACAAATTTTAACACCAAAGAATTGTCTTTAAGGATTACAAATTTTATACCTTAAAACAAATGTGTTGTTTAATCTTACTATTACTCAATTTAAAAACTACATTCACTTCAGACTATTCAATACTTGTTCTTTTGCGGGAGAGGATGAGGATGGTGAGTTATTCTGATTAAGCAGACAGGTTCAGGTAACAGCTCTTTATACCGAATCAAGTGGCGGTACAAAACACAAAATACTAAATGACCATTACAAAATGTCTCATTGTGTAGTGATGTGTATATACATGATGTTGTGACTGAAATACTGTGATTTTAGACTCTTTAAAAACAGCTTGGGAGTCTTAGGATGGGAGAGACTATGGGAGCATTGGCTTAGGACTAAAATAGCTATGCTTGTTAATTTATATTGTGTCACGTTCATGATACTACATCATGTCATATTAATCATATCAACATCTTATCACTGTTCCACATGTCATATTACATATTGTATTATAGTTTACATATTGTCTATATTGTGAGTTAAATAAGCTTTTGTAGTTTCTTCCAGCAACCCAGTCATGACTTACACTATTATTTCTATAGAAAAAAATGGCTCCCAAATTCTAATGAATTTACAAATAGTCTGCCACAAATTGCCAAACTGAACTCTGGTACACTGGTAACTGCCCTTGTCATTCTTATTCTCTTGTGCTTCAATCTGCACCCACTTCAATTCTGTATGTACTTTTCAAACTTGATGGGACTGTGATCTACATTAAAAAATGCCTTTTACATTGTAACCCTATACACAGACCCCCATACATAGTTGTTTTGTAGAACACTTAGCCTGTGTGTGATACAGTGTTTTCTGATCTATTTCATTTTAAATCATTTCTTTCTAAAAAAATGATTGTTACAGTATATTATATTAGTTTTCACTGCTCAATAATGGATTATGACCTGCAGTTTGTAACTGTCTTATTTTCTTATTGGACCCTAAGCCCAAGTGGAATGTGGTACACTCTTCTGACATCCTGACCAGCTTTCCTTCATCCCCTGCAATGACTGTGTCATATGACACATTTTTGTTTGTTTGTTTTTTAAGTTTTGAAAGTGCTGGCAAACATAGGTAGGTAGTTTTTTTCTTGGATATATACTCTTTGTATATGCTCTCAATGTATTGTACAATACAGTAATTCATGTCATGAGAAGGTCACGTACTGTTTTCTCTCTTGTATGTCTTGACTTGGGGGAATCTCATGGTACCATCAATTTCTGGCATATTAAGCAGAACATAGAGCATTTTGCTTCTTTCCTGTTGCAGGACTAAGGCCAGTGCATCACCTTCACTGTTAGAGGAAAGCCTTGGGAAAAGATGAGCTCAGAGACTTACACAAATAAGGAAGCTCTTTTTAAGAAAAAGAATACAAATTATGACTACAAAATTAGATATGAAAGTCAGTATTGGTTTGAAATAAGGGAAAAAATCACAGGCTGTGATGCATATTTAATGACCAGCATAGACAGTATAACACAGAGAATAGTAATCTAGTACTTATATTAATTAACCACTTTCAGACTTCTTTGATAATTTTTACCCTACATCTTTGTAAAGGAAACTCTTTGGTTGCCTCTTCATTTGATAATAGTTAGGAATTTTTCCATAGAGAGAAGAAAAAGTTTTTGTGCTATTACGATTGATTAAAATTTGGTTTTTATTTTTGACAATTTAGAAACATTTCTTGTTGCTTCCCAAATCATTTTTGTTGATATTGTATTCATTGTTAGGATTGTTGTCAGATTTGGAAAACCTACTAAGTTTTCTGCATGTATGTTTTGTATGTTTTTAGGGCATTTCAAGTTTCTTATGCAGTATTTAATTTGAAATAGTTTGAATTTATGACGCTTATTGACCAGGTTGTCCTAAGTGTCCTCATGGTGGTGCATTATGAGTTTATGTTATATTAATTAGTGTGAGTATTTAGTGTCAGACAATCAAGATATTTAATTTTTTCCAGTGTAGTCATATGATTCACTCTTTATGAATTATGTTATCAAATAATTCATAAGCCTATTCATTACTTCTCAGTTTATTTATTACTCTTAATAAATTGTTGCATTTGATATGATGAATTTTTTTGTTGCATTTCAAATCTTGGTATAGAAATAATTTCTATTGATTTTTTTGCCCTATGTATCACTCTGTTACTTTTGTTTTTTACCCCATTACTTTTCAAACCTAACTTTTCTCTAAGCTCTTTAAATACATAACATTTAAAGGCAGCAGAAAGCACATTCCACATCTACGCAAATTAAGAGTCCATAATTTTGCATTGCTTTTACTGAAATGTTCTAAAACATCTTTCCAAATTTCAATGAAAATATGTGTTCATAACTCAGTTTTCCCCTTCACCAGATTCCCATTCTGCCACCAGAATACCACCTGGAAAGAGACAGTGGTCTTAAGTGCGGTTAAAATGCCTTACTTTTGCAAATTATACAAAAACATACAACCATGTGATACATTTCCAGGGCCCCTGCAAGGGTCTCAAAAGAGGTTTGTTCAGGGGAAGGATCTGACACCAACTCGCCAAGCTTTGTGGTCAGTTTGTCCATGTCCAAGAATAAGGGCCAAACGGGGCACCACCGTCACTAGGAGACTAGTCATGCCACCCTGGCCAAGCAAGGGCTTCTTTACAGCATGAGCTCCATGGTTTGTATTGTCTCAAAACCAGATCCCAAGACCAGGATGTGAATGGTGCCTCACGGGAAGCGATTTCAGGAAGCTCAGACGACATGGGAAACGTATGAGGGGGAGGGGGAAAGCCAGTTCCATGTGTTTCAAGAGTGGCTTAATGCTGGGGCTCTAGGACAATACGCTTCAATCCTGCTGAGGACCCTTTGAAATACCTTGTGAAACCCAACTTGGAGTTTCCCGCTGGAAGCTGGGGGGCTCCCAAAGGACCCATCATGGAAGACAGCAAGGGAGGTGGGGAGCTGTCAGTCTGCCCGGAACCGCAGCTGCAGGTGAGCTCAGGAGGACATGGGGGCATTGGGCGGGGGAGCAGCACTGTGCGAACCCCATTCCACCTGAGAATTTAGGAACTCCAAATTTTTTTAGAGTAATAAGGGATCCTTTGTGTCAGGGAGCCATCTTATTTTACGATGACCTTCAGGTTAGAGGAGGGGATTGAAAGACAAGGTGTAATCATCCCAACTTGCCAAGGAAAGTTCTCTAATCCATGCAATTAAATTCTAGAATCAAGACTTTTTGAGCTAGAGATAAGTATTTTCTTTAAGCCAAATGAGAGCATGGTTAGAATTTCTAATACCCTTTACTTATATTCATTACTTCCTGGGTATAAAGGAAGGTGGTGAAATGTTTTTGTATATTCCAGCAGGGAACAATTCATGAGAATGAAATTTGCCTCTCTGAGTGCTCCTATGCTGTGGTATTATACACTTTAAGGAAGGAAAAACCTGACCACTTAATTCTCAGATGCTGTGGTCAGCTATTAAAAACTGGAATGATGACGATTTAAGGGAGAAACGTGAAACATTTAAAGTGAGCTTGTTCTACTAGGAGAATGAATGCTAGGCTTTGTGTTCTATAGAGGTAGGCCCTCATCCAAATTGAGAAGCCATTTTCCTTCTCTGTGCCTCAGTTTCTTCATCTATGTGATATAAGGCTTGGATGGGTTGACCTTGAAATCCACTTTGAGCTTCGAGGTACTCTTGTTGAAAATACTAAGGGTACAGCATGTCATGAGGCACGGGTCTTAACTGTGGCCTTGCGAGCTTGACCAAATTAGTTAGCCTTTGTGAGCTTTAGTTTTCTCATCTGAAAAATGTTAGACAGTGTTTAAGGACCTCTCTGCTAGATGTAATCCAATGAAATAAAAATGTCAGAAAAATCTGGAAGGATGCACAGAAGTAAGTACAGCCTGGCCACTGGGTGGCGATCTTGTTCCATGTTGAGAGAGTTTATAGCTTTTTTTTTACCAATAGTGCCAAAGTTTGAATTAACTAAGCATAGTGAAAAAAAGATTTCTGAAAGGATACTGAAATAAAATCAGGTCAGCAAAAACCCAGAATTGTAGCGGAATGACAATAAACAGCAGTGCCAAATAAGAGAGAAAATCCCTATCATCAAGGCAGTAAAACAGGGGTAGATGAGCATTGTGTTTTGGGTATTTAAAGGAATACAGGGAGAGGAGTACATTGTAAATTTATATTGTTTTTGAAACATATGGTTTAAAAGTTAACTCTGACAGTTAAAGATTTAACCTGTAGAATAAACTCAACTACTACTAGAGCATGAAAGTAAACCTGCAAAATTTAAACCAAATCAATAAATGCATTATTTCTTCTGTTTAAATCTAAAGGAAACACATAAGAGAATTGTAATCCTATTCCAATATTTTGGTATTAGAGAAAAGGAACCAATCAAGTTTTGAGCTTTTTTTCACACTTTATAGGAGAATATGGTCTCCATCAGGCTATCTGGCTTACCTTTAGAATTTTAGAATGAGGGCTTTTAGAGTTAAGGGCCTGCCTTCGTGTCTGTGGGGCTTTGAGTAGAGAGAGGTCCGTTTCTGTAGAGATAACCAAGCATCAGTAGGAATGCGGGGAGGATAAAGGCTTTCTGATCACAGCGCTGCCCACCTCTATCTCTAGGAAAAATTGTATTCAAAAGAAAAACACAGTTTCCCCAGCCAGGCACCAGAGAACGTGACGGGGGGAACACCCAGGGGCTGGAGGAAGAGGGTGATGATGGAGAAACCCGACTCTCAAAACCTTCACATTCCCCGCTATTGCAAATCATGTCTCGTACAATACACTGAGAGGTGGTGTGGCGGGAGGAGGCAGAGGCTGTGGCCTGGCGTTTTCCACCGTCGACTCCTCTGCTGGCCTTCCCCGTGTTTTTCTCCCAGGTCCTCCTTATCCTCCCTCCGAGGGTGGACACAGGTTTCTTCTGAAGGCCAGAGCGTGGGCCTCCTGGCTCTGGTTGCCATGGCTGCTTCTTTTCTCCCCTTTCCTTTGATACATTAGCTATTAGTTTACATAATCCTCTCACAGGAGGATGTCCCCATTCAAAAGGAAAAAAAAATGTTATATTGCTAAGTAACCTTTAACAATGAATAGCATTCATTATGCATTTGCTTAATGACACAAAGGCATTGTTTGCTCTATTTCAGGTGATAACAGCAGATCAAAGGCACAGAGACCAGAATGTACTTTAGAAAAGCCAGCAGAGACTGTATGGAAATAATGCTTAGCATTTATGTCGCATTTTATACTCTCAAAGGATTCTGCAATTATTAATTAATTATCTCACACAATAGTTCTATGAGGAAGGTCAGTGTCATTAGCTCTATTTTATGGCTGAAAAATCAGATAGCAGTTGAAGTGTCCTCCCCTCACCCCAAGCATTTAAAGACCTCCTGTTAAAGCAGGTCAGGGGTGGGGGCTGCAGGTAAATTTTGAAGTGGCTGGGGGTAAACAGACCAGAGCTGCTCCTTGCTCAGTTCCTTTGATCTGTCTTTTGAAAATCCTTGAAACAGGATTACGTTCTGGACGTCCTACTGCCTTCACCTGCAGCCTGCTTCCTCTCGTGCACTTGTTTTTCTACATATCCATTGTTTTGTACATAATTTCTTTCCCTTTTCATTCATTCCTTCATTCCTTCATTCACTCACTCATTCCATGAACCTCGGTTAGGTAATGTATGAAATGGTCAGGAATATGGAAGTGAAAAACAACTGATTTCTCAAATGATTCTTAAATTCAGGAACTTTATTTCCCAGTAGCCACACACGCACCCACACACACGCCTACCCACAGGCACACCCTCTAGACAGCATTGGAGGAGGAAGTAGAGGTCACCCTTGCGGGGTGAAGAAGGACTGCACTGAGGAGACGATGCTCCAGCCAGTCTTGACAGGACACTGCCATCTAAACAGCAGGGCTCCCGGAGGCCGAGGGGGCAGGAGATTTAAAGGAGGTGTCCCGGACCGGCTACTTGCCATTTTTGCCTTAGGCCAGGCCTTCTATCAGCTAATCCAATAAGCTCATACTCTGCAGTGCTTTAATTATTTGTGTGAATGTCTTTCCCTTTTATAGGACTATAAACAATTTGAAACCGGTGGACTAGTTCCTGTAGCCCATCGCCTGTTGTTGGAAATAGCATCCTGAAGAGGCAGCATGTCCCGAGTGCCCCCCCACCCCTGTTGAGTGGTGCACGAGGCTGACCTTAGCTGAGCCCCATAATGACGTTTAAAGCAGGTATTGTCAATAGCCCTCCCCCCTTTTTTTACAGTTGAGGAAAGAGAGACTAAGAAAGTTTAAGTAATTAGCTCAAAGCCACATAGTTCTTTCAGCCGTTAAAAAGAATTTAGTGACCTGTGCATTGTGCTAAGCACAGAGATCCAAATGGTGAGCAAAACTGATATGCTCTCTTTCTATTTTTACCTTACAGCCCGCTGGGGAAGACAGACATTAATCAAATAATAACTACATGTCAACATATAATTACAACATGTGATAAGGTCTGTGAAGGAAAAAATAAAAGGTACCATATAGAAGAAACTAGCACGTTGTGATCCAATCTGATCACAGGCCAGTGGGGAGGGGGACAGATGGTCGGGAGGCCCAGGTCAAGGAGCTCGACCTGACCTGGGTGTTCTGATGTTGGAGCTGAATTTTGAAAGACAAGTGGGTGTTAAGTCAGCCAAAGTGAATAGCACATGCCAAGGTCTTCCTGGGGGAGGGAGATGGGAGGATTTGAGAATATGAAACCAGGGGACGCGTGTCCAGGGAGGAAGATGATTAGAGAAGGAGGCGGGGCCCGACCTTGTAGGAACTTGTAGCCTCGGGAAGGATCTAATGTTTAGGAACAATAGACATTCAAGGGTTTTAAGTAAGTTCATGCCTTGGTGAGATGAAGTGGGGGGACTATATTGGAGAAGAGCCAGAATGTAAAAAGGGAAACTAGTTAAAAGGGTGTTGTAGTAACTCTGGTGTGAGATGATGGTGCGAACGGGGTGGCAGTGGTAGAGGTGGCGAGAAAACATTGGTTCATGAGCTATTTGGAAAGTCAAGTGCACGGTTCTTGGTGACGGGTGGGGAGAGGCATGGTAGGGAAGGAAAGGCAGGGGTGAAGGCTGATCCTAAGATTTCTGGCTTGGACAAGTGAATGATTGGAGATGTATACTGGAGGGGAGCAAGGGTTTGGGGAAAGTTCTTGAGTAGGCGGCAGAGGCCGAATATGAATCTATGTCTATTTCTCAACAAAACCCACTCTGTCCCCTGAGGGGAAGCAGAGTTCACCACTCCAAAATATGCCTCTTTTAAGATACCGATTGCTTTAAGCTGGTTATTTTTAAGACATGAAAGACTCAGAAAAAACCTTGACCTTCCCCCTGATTGCCTAAAAGAATTTAGATAGAAGACCTGCTCCAGGGAAGACAGCTATTATCATAAATAGCTATAGTTTAATATAAAAGAGTGTGATAGGCAGGAAGGAACCTAGCAAGGCCCATTTGATCAAAGCCCTCTCTGTGTCCCGTTGTTAAAGGTGATCTAGCAAACATTTATTTACCAAAAATCAGCTTTTCCACGTGAATTACCTTCCTGCCTTTTGATGTGCCCCCCAGCCCTCCTCCTTTTTACCTCAATATGGCATATAAGCCTTAACTCCCCCATATTCTTAAGGAAATCCTATATGTACATACATAATGCATGTAGTTATTTTCTTCTGTTAATCTGTCTCATGTTAATGTGATTATTAGACCAGCCAGAAGAAACTTGGAAGATAGAAGGAAAATGACTTTTCCTCCATCGCACCTCACAGCATGCACACGTTTTTGGAAATCGTGTTCTGAATTGTACTTCTAGTTTGCTAACAGGGTCAGCTTCCATTGTCATCACTGTGATCTTCTGGAAAAAAATGCACTTCACCTTTGTTGTCTAATCATTCGGTGATATCATATGTCCATCCAGGCAGAAGTGCCAGAGAGGTCTTTCTTGGGAAGAGATACCTATAGTTCCACAAACCTTGCAATTCAGCCATTAGGCATGTTCTGCTTCAGAGGGTCAGGGTTGGACACTGGCCCCCATGACTTACTCTCCGTGAATCTGGGCACATTATTTAACTTTCCTAAGCCTTCTTTTCTTCTCCGTAAAGGGGGAATTATAATAGTATCTTCTCCATCCTAGGGTTGGTGGAAGAATCAGGGCTGCTTCTAGCTTACCAGGTACCGTCTCATGAATTAGAGAAAGGTTGCCATTCTCAAATAAAAAATCTTTTTGAAGTTACTATATTATGTATTTCTCATTAATTACAATTATACAATCATTCTGAATGAATATATAAATCAAAGTATTAAACTTAATATAACATTCAATTTAAATTTTAATCACAATAATTAGAAAATCAAATTTAAAAATAATAGATATGTAACAAGCCAAAAATTTTAATAGCAGTTAATTATGAAACTTCCATAGCAACAAATAAATAAGCTCTCTAATGTAATTAGCCAATCATTATGTAGTAATCTCTAATTTATGTCAATTTAATACTTTGTACATTATTAATGCTAAATTAATATTAGTTATTATCAGTTAATTTTATCATCATGAAAGTGCCCATATTTTAAAATAGGAACTCTGCAACCCCACTCAATACAGAAAAGTGCAGAGTATATGAGCTGCAGTATAATGACAGTGATAAGATGTTACAAAAAAAAATCTAAAGATACAAATCAACCAGTACTTCAGTGAGAAAAGCAACTTCTTATTTAGGAACACAGCTTATTTCCAAAGTTATTAGACTGTCAAGCTATTTTAATTAAACATATTCTTCTTTTGTAATCTAATCAGAAAGTGATACATATAACAATCCCACTGTAAAAAGACATTTTCCAGTCACCTGCCACAAAATTGCCTTAATAAATATATAGCTTGCTCGTCTCTAAAGTTAACAAAGTTATGGTATAAATACAAAAAATATTCAGAATTGCGAGCTGGCTATGGTGGCAGTCTTCTAAACTGCGCTACTTTTGTGCAGTGTGCAGCCTAAACCATTGTATGCGGTGGTTCTGGGCAGGCTCACAAGACAGAAATCTATAAAATACTCGGCGTACATTGGAACTGTCATACCCTGAGTGATCAATAATGCTAGCTTTTTATTTTGTTATTAAACCTACACAGAAATCGAGGTGCATTACAGTTAAAGAGCTCTCGTCCGAGTCCTAGTTCCCTGTTGGGTCGGCACTGAATGTGCTTCGTCAGCGCGGGTCACGTAGTTTAAAGAGTGATGTTCAGCTTAACGCGCACGAGCTGTCTCGGTTCACGCCAGTTCCTTTCTTCACCAGCACCACGTTGTAGTGGGCACCGCCATAATTATGGGATGCTCGGTGCTTTGCTGTCAGCTGAAGTTGGTTGCTTGTTGTCAGATTCACTCCAGAGAAAAATTCACATTATGGTTTGCTTCACTGTTTCTTCTTAGTCCTCTTAATGGCAGCAGGCTGGGAAAGAAACCCCAACGCCGATGGCTAAGATATAAATAACTAGTTGTCCCAGCGGGTATTCTATAGCGGGATATTAAAGGGGGAAAAGTGGGGATGTTTGATCCTTACAGGTAAGGATATTTAAGGAAAAGTAAAAATAGATCTTAGCAATGTGATTTAAAACGACTTAGGAGAATAAAGAGTCGAGGATATGGGAGAGACTTCTCAGATAGAGAAGATGGCATTTAGCCTAAATGCTTCCATTACGATCAGAAGAATATGAAACGTGTACAGAATGAAGCAGCAGAAGATCAGGGCACCGGCGTGGCAAGCAGTGCGGCAGGCGAAGGTGAAAACTTAAAGTTGAACTTGAAGGTCGCAGGCATTGGGAGGAGATGAAAGCGGAGGAACAGCGAGTTGTTAGCACCAAGCCCGACCCTGCCACACACTGAGGCGGGTGGAGCACGGATTCCGGAGCTCGGTAATCATTTCTGCTGGAAGCCGAAAGGAAAGATAGCTAGTTGAGAGAAGGCAAAGTTCCTCAATCTTGTTTTTATTTTTAAAAAGTTATTTTGTTTTTAAGACTATGTCCCAGTATTTTCAAAGGCCTTCCTTGGCCTTTGTAAAGAAAACTATCAGTTTGAAGCATTATTAGTTTTGGGGATAATTATGGATAAATGTTTCTAAGAAAGGTGAACGTAAAGAGGGAGAGAGTGGGAGATGTAAAATGAAGCGATAGGAAAAACCTTGAAACGGCCGTAAAGGGTGACTGCTGTGATGAATAAGAAAACTGAGACAATAGAGAAAAGCAGGGAAAAAATAACATCTAAGCTCTGAAGAAGTGAAATATCTAGTCATGGCAATAGTTTTTCTTTTATTGATATGAATTTCTATACTTGTATATCAGTCTATACTTATAAAATCAAGTATATAATATACAATCAGTCTATACTTATAAAATCAAGAATAATTAAGTCCTGTAAGGGCAAAAATTCCTGCAAAACAGTAAATATTCTGCCACATAATACATACTTTAGGCTTTGTGGGCCATACGGTCTCCGTGGCAACTGCTCGGCTCCGCCATTGTGGACGGAAAGCAGCCATGGATAATATGTGAATGGATGAAGGTATCTGTGTTCCACTAAAACTTTGCTTACATGAGCATGTCAGGCCGGGATTCACCTGCGGGTTACAGTGTGCTGACCCCTGATCTAAGGAATCTATTCCCCTCACTTTCAGGTGAAAATAAGAGATCCAGAGTATTTCAGTAAGCAACCCCAAGCATCACAACTCAGTAGTGGAGAGTACAAATTGGAGAATAAGAAGTATTTAGATATACACTAATTTTGAAGGGATCTTGATCTTTTTAAAGCAAAATAATACTGAGTTGCAGTGAAATTTGCACTCTCAGGCACCTTTAGAATGCTTCACTCTGGGTAATTGAGGCTTCTGAGTGGCTCAGCCGGCTTACTTTTGAAGCAACCAAGTCTTCCCATGTCAATTATTTTAGACGGATCACATTTTTAAGATGTTAATTATGACCACACCTTTTAAAACAGCATGTAATTTAACTTCTGTGAAAAAGAAAATCAGGTTCATCATTTAAAGCCAACTTTAGAGCTAAGAAGCCTATCAGACTCGGAATCCTGGTTTGCCTATGCAGGTCCCCATTCACTTATTCAGGTGTGTCTGTCTCTTCCCTGATGCCAGCTGGTCGGCAGATCTCGGGCTGTGAGAGTGAGTGCCTGGATCCAGCAGCATCCCATTTCCCACCTGCAGCCGGTAACCAAGGTGATCAGATAAAGAAGACGGTCAGAGTTGGGGTTCCCATGGGACTCACTGTTCTTCCCTTCTTCCTGACTGCCCGCAACCCGCCAAAACCTTCCCCTAGCCACTAGCCTAGCAGAAATTAGAAGCCTCTTTCCTGGGTTTGCTATTATTACCCTGAATTCGATATTTGGTCCTCAGCTCCCTAGCCACATGAATGCCCCAGGCGCTGCTGCTTCCCCATAACTTCCTGCCACACGTGTCTGGTCTGTATCCCTAGCTGCTGCAGCTCCTGTTTAGCTCTGTTCTTCTCTGTCGAGATTGGGGACTGCTTTGAATTTTAGCTTTCTTGTCCCAGACTTAACTATTTCTTACCCCTCCTGAGCAGTCCCTGAAATACTGGGCACAAAGCCCAGAGACCAGGACTTCCATTGCCTGGCTCAGAATCTGAGCACTGCGTGTGTCCTCAGGACTGCCTTGACATTTGAGTTGGACATTAGCCACAAGTTCATTAAGTGCCCTGGTCCTTGAGATTTGGACCATTAGCCTAATACCTATTAGACCCCAGGTCCAACCTGGCCCTTCTAGGCTGAGTCTGCGCCTCTTACCTGTCGGTAGCAGATAGCATCACGGCAGAGACACATCAACTACTTCAAGGAGCAAATGAGCGCTGAGAAAAGGCCCGAGGGGCTTGCCTTCAGGAAGGACATGGCTGCAAGCCACACCGAGGTGGTGTTACTGCTCTTTGTTATTATCTGTTTTGGTTCTCACAGACTTATTAGTTCGATTTCATTTTTTTGATATGCCTCGAATTGTTGAGGTCATCAAGTTATCTCTAGATTAGAGAGATGTTAGGACTATACTGTTCTATTAACAATTTTAAAAAATCTCATTTTTTCAAGTTAACAACTCACTTAAAAATAGAATTCATTTTTTACAAAATAGAAACATTACCACTATAATTTTTTCCTCCACTATTTATGCTGGATTTCTAAATAATAAAAAGGGAAAAAGATATACAAATAAGCAAAGGATAAGCAATAAAGCACCCATTATAGCAATAGCACAGAAGAAAAATACAAAACACAGAAAAACCTAAACCTATACGTATGGTGTGTGTAGTTTTAATTCAATTTAGATTGAATTAATTAAATTGGTAAGCGTACATTTTCCTGTATGTATTAATATTGAAATAGACAAACATTCTAAGCAAGAATGGAAAAGAATTGGAGGTGAGAAACCAATAAAATGATGATTTGATCCTAAATGAGTGTTGACTGTCTTTTAAGCAGTGACGTTTTTTCTTTTAGGAAAAGACAACACATCTGTAATTAAACGCTGGTCTGATTGTGCCGCTGTATCGAAGTGTTGCCTCTGGTATAATAATGTGCTTTTTCAAATGGGATTGCTTTTCTATTGCTCTTTATTCTGGAATGACCTGATCTTCCCTGAATAGAGAGAAAATGTGCTTATCTGAATGAAATAATTATTTCTGTCAAGGTCTGACAGCATTATTTGGCGAGTTATCTATTTTCAGGCCTCTGATGATACCTCCAGGCAATGAAGGAGTTAATTTTTCTCAAGTGGTTAATGTTCTAATAGATTTCACTGTAGGATTCTTGGGTGCTATATTAGAGCTACTTCCCCTGGCTGTTCACTGTAATTTTGTTTTAACGTGGTAAAATGTGATCTGTATTAGAATGCCTCCGAAGTTGAAAACTGGTAGCCTATATGTTCTGTTTGACCTGTGGCATAATTCTTCAAAAAATTAAGAATAGAATTACCATATGACCCAGGTATCCCTCTTCTGGGTATCTCCCAAATTTGAAAACATTTATCTATAAAGATATATGCACCCTGATGTTCATTGCAGCATTATTCACAGTGGCCAAGATACCCTTTGATAGATGATTGGATAAAGAAGATCTGGTACATATGCACAATGGAATATTATTCCCCCATAAGAAAGGATGAAATATTGCTATTTATGACAATGTAGATGGATCTTGAGATTATCATGCTACATGAAATAAGTCAGACAGAAAAAGTCGAGAACCATATAATTTCGCTTATATGTGGGATATAAAATCGAAAGCAACAAATGAACAAAAGAAACAAACGAAAACTCATAGATACAGACAACAGTTTAGTGATTCCCAGAGAGAAAAGGAGGAAGGGAGGAGGCAGATAAGGGTAAAGGGAGTCAAATATATGGTGACAGAAGAATATTTGACTTTGGGTGGTGACCACACAATGCGATATACATGTGACATATTATCGAATTGTGCACTTGAACTCTATATAATTTTATTAATCAACGTCACCCCAATAAATTTAATAATAAAATATTTTAAAACATATGACATTTCATATAGAGGTATAGATTTATGGCTTCTCAAAAAGCTGAAATATTTTATGTCATCCAATTGGCTGGAGGCTGAGCGATGAGTGGCTGTCCCGATGAAGCCATTAGAGGCCTGAGGCATTTGCCAAATCTCCCTCTCTTTCATCTAAGAGACATAGTGATAGAGTTTGCAAGTCTTAATCTGTATCTTCATCTAACAAATTATAAAGACCTGTTATATGCAAAACCCCGTTCAAGGAGCTAAGCCAATATGTGCGCGGCTCTGTTATCCGAAGGCTCCCCTGGGACGCCAGTCCCTGGAGATGCTCGGGAAATGCTCCCCCGGCACACGAGTTGGCATGTGCTACGTATTTCTCTCTTGAAAATTCCTGAAGCATATTCACATATCAAAGGCCTGAAAAACCCTTCTAGTAAGGAAGCCTGTTAAATATTGCTTAACAATTGTTTCTTTATGGGAAAAAAATACTTTTTTTAGCTAACGTCTATTACCTTCACAAGGGCTAGTTCTGGGGAGCACACTAAGAAGTAGCAATCTGTAGCTTAGCTCTGAATTGAAGAGTACTAACATTTGCATATGAAGAAATGTAGGGAATAAATTTAAAACCTAGGAGAATCTCTTGCAAAAATATTTAAAGGGGGGAAAAATAACTAAATTAAAGACAGTTCATCCATGATCTGAAAAAAGGCCCATAAGATATGAATTTATATGCCATTTTTTTAAAATGTAAAACACTAATATTGGGCGGAGCTTTATACTTTCTTAGAATTACTGTTTGTATAGAGAATTTTTCTAAAATTCAGTCAGTATGGTATGATAAATAAATAAATGCTATTTTGAGGACTGACTTACTACTACGCTCATGTATTCATTGAACAAAGCCACGTCCTGTGGGTTTTACCTTCTGAATGTCCCTGGAATGCATGTACTCCTCTCTAGCTCACATCCCCATGGTAGGCACTACTGTCGTCTATCTCAGATGGACTAAGACCTCCTCACTGTAACAAGTTTCTTGCACTGTACTCAGGATGAGCTTTTAAAACTGAGAATCTGGAAATCTTTGAATGGCTCCTAATAGTTCTTGAAGATCAAACTCCTTCTGAGGGCTGCAAAGCCTCGTATGCTTTGGGCCCAGGTCCCTCCAGCCTTGTCTCACTCAACCTTGCCATTCTTTTTCTGTGCTACCTTCTCAAGCCTTTCAGTTCTTCGATGAGAAGTCTCTCTCCTGCCCCAGGACCTTTGCACATGTTGCTTTTGCTTACAAACAATGTTCCCCTCCCCATTTTGATACCTCCCTCTCAACTTCTTCTGGGTTAATGTCTATTTATTCAGATCTCAGCACAAATCTTACTTCTTTCTTGACGTACCACCACCATATCAGGTTCTCCTGTTCTATCCTTTCATGTGGGACCCTGTACAGTCATCATGACTCGTAATTACATACTCTTTATAATTATTTAATCAGTGTTTGTCTCCCTCTTATTTTCTAGTTTCCTAGCACCTGGCACAGTAAGAAGCAATTGATAAATATAAATAAAGGGATGTATGACAGAAGATAGAATTTTTATGCATACTGGAAAAAGAAATGACAGAATTAACCTTTTTGGAGATTTTAAAATAAACCAAAATTGTTTATAAACTGGGACATCGATCCACATATTTCGGTGTAAACCGTGTTTGCTGGTGGAGGGAGGCAAATGAGAGATGGGATGCAACTAATCTAGCATCAAAGAAAAACAAAATTTCTTCTGGTGAAATAAGTAATGGTTTTCAGGTTGGATAATTCCACACACAGAAAATGATTGATTAAAGCTTCCTGCAAGCTTGGGCTATGCAAATATAACAGGTGTCTATGTATATGCAAGGCTCGAACACAGTCTGCAATTATTTTTTGGAAAAGTTGCCCTGGTTGAATTTTGAATCATGCTTTCACATCTGTCAGTACGTTCCAATAGTCACCCAAACAGGAGTGAGACGTGACCAATGAGGCCAAAAAACAAAAGAAAATAAATAAAAATAGTTTGGCTGCCTAGTATGGAATGAATATTCCAACTTACTTCTATTTTAATGAAAAAAAATTATAGAATGCTCATGAAGGCATCAGCATTCCCTGATAAACCCATTGGAGTCTCCATAACTATGTGTGACGTTGGCGGAAGGGATGAGCAAATGAGTTGAGTTATGCAAGGAGAGAGCTCTGAGATTCTGCGGTGTGTTTCACTGGACCCCCTGGTGATCTAATATAACCAAAATCTCTTGGCAAATATTTTTCATGTGACCTTAAATGGTACCCTAAGGAGCTCTTAAAAAGTTGATGAGAAAAAGGCCACTTCGTTCCAGAGAATGTTTTACCTTTCAGGCTGGTCAGCGGATCCCTATTTCCGGTCCATTTTGGCCTAACTGCACCTTGTGTTCATCTCGCAACATTCCTGCCTTCTAGGGCTCATTAGAAGGCTCTTTGAGGAGCCCACGACCACTCAAAAGAGACTTCTGGCAACAAATTCTGTAGCAAAAATTCATTCTCATAGTCTTGTTATTGCTCAGTCCCTCTTTGTCTTTTACTGTGGAAAAAACATGTTTGACCATTTAAGTAGGAATTGCTGAAAATAGTGATTAAGACTCATTTAGATATAACTGGCACTGTTTTCGAAATCCAGTTTTTTCATTATTGGTAAAATTTTCAAATTGGCATGTATTTATTAAGTGCCTACGATGCTTGCCAAGGTTCTTTCTAATTCTAAGAAAATTGTATTATTCTCTTCTTGTATAAACCATCTTAATTTCTGATTCTGTGACCCTGATTTATATGACTCTGAGTTTAATCTCTGCTCGATTGAAGAGAATAATAATATCTATTTCTAGTAGTTTGAGTTAAGAAAATAATGAGTCATATTACATAAATGAAATAATTATATTCACTTTAGAAACTGATATTAATATTTTGATTTTTTAAAGCTAAGGATAGCAATAACACCACACTAGCTCTCTCAATACCTGTGTTACTTCAGATCTGAAGAAAGCAGGCATGAAAGAAAATTCAGTTATTCTCATAGAGAGAAGAAATTTGACAATATACATGACAACCTTGGATATTTAATTCTGATAATATGAGTGACTTTTAAAAATCCCATTTAAAATATGTTTTCTAGTTAAATATTATATTTTTTAAATGGACAAATCTATACTATTTATCTAATAGATTTCTTGCCAATTGAAAATGAAACGGCTCACTGTGCCATGATTTAAAATGCATTTATTTAAATGTGCTATACTTAATATGCAACCTGAAAGTCTCTGGGCTGACATGAAAACACATTTGTCTGGCTCTGATTTGCTCTTCTGAAGGTTGGCCATATGTTTTAGCCTTGCTTCTCAGGGAACTGATGGAAAATTCCCCAGGTCTTAGGACCACTTCCTGTAATATAAACTCTGTTCTAAAATTACCTTTCGTAGTTGTATATTTTCAAGCCCGAGCTTGATATACATTTAATTATATTAAATTATTGTTTAGTGTCTTCTTAGGTTTACCATACTATTTATCTTAAAAAGAGGTACCCCTTAAAGGAAAAATGCCTTAAATTTAGTAATGTGTTCTGATAGGTAGGAAGTAGATTCTATTACGAAAACGATTGAAGTAAGCGGAGAGAGTTTTTGGGTTCTTGTTCCGGGCCATTTAAGTGACCCTCAAATTCTCAATGTTAATTTTGGCTGTGTACGTGTAGCGTAATTGTGTGTGTGTGTGTGTGTGTGTGTGTGTGTGTGTGTATTTGCATCTGCACATTCCCTTCCCTAAGATCCTCAAGCCCTATCTTTTCAAGCTTTAAAACCCAGCTAACATCTCACTTCTTTAGTTGTTTGAATGATGCTAAGTTGTCTCCATCTACGGCAGTTCCGAAATCTCTCTGAATCAGGTGTCAGGGGACCTCATTATTTATCCCATGACCTCTATTGATCTGTTTTTCTGAGGTCATTAAAATTACCTTCTTAATGTTGATTTTAATTATCTTTAGGTAATTATGTTGTCTCACTTAACTTGCCAGGGGTGAAACAAGGTATTTTATAAACGTTTTGAAAAATGGAAAACTTTCACCATTTCCCCTGTCCCCTGCTAACGGGACACGGGGCTGGGATGGCTTCCTGTCATGTAGACCAGGATCACAGGGGTTTTCTGATTTCTTCTCTTGTTCTGGCAGAACAAGAGAAGGGGACTTTCTACAATGGGTTGAGAACAATGTTGGGCAACAGATGTTTTTATGTCATTAGAAGCCATAGGTATACAGGAGGCTCCTGAAGCTCCATAGATTTGTTCGTTCGTTCATTCATTCATTCCAGAAATATTTTTAGAAAGCCTTCTTTGTGTCGGGTGGCAGGAAAAAAGGCTGATTTTTGTGCCGTGGAGTTTTTACTGCAGGTTAACTAGTTTTGTTCTCTGATTTGTCTTGATTCCTATTTCAAGGGGCTCTACATTCTCCTCACATGTGTTTGCCAGGTTCAAAGTGAGTTCAATAAATCCTTTTTATTGACAATGATGTTTACAACAAGGCTTTTAACCTAATTTGGCTTCCGAAAATTTTTTTATGTAAGAGTCTTTCCTTTGCCAAAATCATTTGTCTCCTATTTTCCATGTTCTTTTCTTTAATATCATTTAATTTCTTATATGACTATTTGTCATTCCTTTTCTTATCCCCCCTGTCCTCTTGAATTCATGTTCTTCCTTGGCTAGCTAAATAGAAATGCTTGGAAGATTTTTTTTTACCCCAATTTTTAAAATCTCTTTTATCTCCACACGACATTTTCCCTTTCTGATAGCTCCTCTTTCATTTTAGTGCTTTTTTCTTTTGCCTTTTATTTGGCGTTGCTTTTCATTCCTGTGCACAGTGGAGTCAGTGTTTTTTTTACACATTCTATCGCTTCTTTTCAAGTTGGCCTGTATTCGGTCTCAGTTTCTCTCTTTTTTCTTCTTCTCAATAAATCTCTTTTCACTCTGATCTTTTCCTGTCTCCACTTCTCATTCTCTTTCCTCATTTTTCAAATTGTCCAGTATGCCCTCATCTTGTGTGAGTGTGTGTGTGTGTGTGTGTGTGTGTGCGCGCGTGTGTGAGATTTCCTTCTTCCTTTTTTCAGTTCTTTTATTCCTACTTTAAGGGGAAGAACAATTTGGAACCTTTATATTTTTTTTTAGCTCTTGTCAGGACAAGGTACACTTCCTGGACCTGCCTCCCTAAACACAATAACGCAGAAGGTGTTGGGTTTGAGAACCTGCCCTCGCCAGCCCTGTAATCAGAGCATCTTCAAGAGGCAGCCACGAACCCACACCTCGGGCTTTGTGCAGTAATGCTCTTTCTTCCCAGACATACAGAGCTCTTTTTATACTTTTCTTAAGAACACTCAAGATGACTCTGTAGTTTAATAACTCTTTCAACTCTTCAAAGTACCTATACCTCATTTTACCCTTGGCACATTGAATGAGGCAAGATGGCCATTTTTGCTGAATGAATGAGGCAGCTGGGGCAGAGTGAGGACGAGTGTTTCTCGAGCTCTCCCAGGCCTGCGGCAGCCGTGCCGGGCCTGGGACTGACACTCAGCACCGCGGCGCGAGGCCATTCTCTCTAGCGTCCAGGTGAGCGATGTTTGTTGCCGAGCTCCGCTCCCCTCTCTTGCACTCTGCTTCCCCCTTACTCTTCCTTCTCTGAGAACACAGTTAATAATGAATAGAGCACTCCACCTGCACACCATTTGGACTGGAAGGCGTTGCACTGGGTCTTGCTCATCTCACTAATGCCAGGCTGGTGTGCTCCAAGCAGGAATGCTGTGAAAGAGATTCTGGCTCTGGCTGGTGACGGAGGACCATGTGTTTTTCAAGTCTCTTCTAGAGGACAATGTGATTCACCCATGTTTCTTTGGTATTCTGTGTTCATAGAAATGCTTGTTGTCTGGGAAGTTTCAAACAAACAAACAAAATGAAACAAAACAAAACAACAAATATACATTCCCTTGCTTCTACTTAAATACATAATTCCTTTTATATTTTCTTTCCCTGTTTCTTTTCCTGCCTTTTGCAAATAACTATCCATAATTACCTTTGGCCAACCTCGTCTTCTCTAAATTCTAAACCAAAATCATATAGATTTCAAGGTTTTCAGAATGAGAAGACCCCATAGATAGGATTGAAACTTGCTTTTGCCTTAAAGGTCAAACTCAGGATGTGGCAATATAAGGATAGCAATGATCTATTTTCAGTTTTAAAAAGGGGGATATTTACCAGTGACAAGTTGTACAGACCATAAAATAAAAAATTAATTTTTCAACTCCTAGCAATAATTCTATCAACTTAGTGTATTAATACTGGTTGTTTCTAGGGAACAATTTTTTATTTTTAAATTGCCTAATCAAGGAGATTTGGCAGTCCAAAATTTTCCCAGCACGAGCTCAGCATGGGGAGAAGTAATAAATGTGGTCCTTTGTGTTCAAAAGGTGAGCAATGCTTCATCAGAACTTACTCCAGATACCAATGTGGTGAGTGGTTGAGGAGGGATTAGAACTCAGGACTTTCGACTCCTGCTCAAGAGTTTCTCACTACAAAACAGAGCACTAATGTGTTCTCTCGTTCAACAAACATTTATTGAGTGCCTATTATGGGTCAGATAGGGAGGAAACGAGAAGACACAAGGTACACGTAGCCATGCAGGAAGACAGCATGTCACCCATCAGAGTGTGACTCTCAGGTGGGCAACACCGCAGGTGCTACGGATTCTGTTAGACAAAGCGTTTAGGGGAATCCCATGCACCTTACGGTTTCTGCTTTTATTGACTATTTCATGTCTATGTTATACTTACAAAATATGCCCGTTGTATATCCTCATGTCTCGCTCATGTGCTTTTAACTTACAGTATTAAATTTTTCTATGAGTAGCAGCTCTTTTTCTCCTTTCAAACCTCTTATACCAGTTACAGCTCCCCTTGCCTGGTGAGACTCAGTGGACGTTTCCTCGATAAGAATGACGTGAGGTTCGCTCTTCTGCCTCAATGACAATCTCACCATAAATTCCTGTTGCGTTTAGTTCTCTTAGGTCTGTCGACTTTTCCAAGTTGTGATCCATATTAATTTTAACCAAGATCAAAAAGGCGTGGAGTGTCCCCTCCAAATGTGATTAGCATGTTCCCAATTCCCTTATCTAAGTGACTAATAGAAGTGTACGACAGATCTCCATCCGAGGCAGACTTCTGTTCTCTGCCGCAGTCCTTGCTCACCAGAGGCTTTATAAGGAGGCTCGGCTCACCTAGTGTCTCCCTAGAAAGTTTTTCTAAAGTCAAGGACATTGCATCAAATTATTGTTAATTAAATATTTAATATTCATTATAGATAATATATTAATTTTTAGTCAAATTTATTACAAAATAAGAGTCGTGTTTGTATGTGATCAATATACTTGATAGTAGGTTAGGATCCTTTCATAATTATTCTGAGTGCTCTATTTTTGCTCATTTTATAAGACCTGGGGCCTAATTTTACTATTTCAATTGACTATAAAATTTTATCATTGTAAGTTTTCCTTTATGACATATTATTGGTCATATATGTGATTTATTGGATTTGAGTCCTTGGTCAAGAACGCAACTTCTAATTACAAACTGGTTTCTATGAGAAAATGCAATCTGCTTTACAATGACATGTTTTATAATGAAGTTCTACAGAAACTCATTGCGGCAACAATTGTGGACCATTGCTTCAAGTTCAAATTCCTAGTAACAGTCCCCAAGAGAAAAAAAAAATTATTACCAACTTAATTTATTTTTGTTCTTGTTTGACTTTGTGGGTTTTTTTTTTCAGAAAGATTTGTAAATTATTTTAGTTTACATGCTTTAAGAGCAGAGAATCTAAAACCTTATTTATTTCATGTAAGTGATTGAAATGTTTTGATTTAATGCTATGACCGTTGAAAGGGAAAGGCAGGGGAATGATATAAAATGGTGAGAAAGGAGAAACATACAAAGGAAGGAGGAGAGTGTGCGCAAAGAAGAAACATGGAATGGAAAAAAGGCCCAGAGCAAGGAAGGAAAGATTAAAAAAAAAAAAAAAAAGTGCCGAGTCAGCAGAATGAAGCAAGACTTGGCAGTCACTGTTTTCATTTTTATTGTCTAACACCCTTTGAAATAGTGACTACCCAAGCACCCTCGTGTACAGGTCTCCAGGGCCATAGGGCCTATACCCCAAAGTCTGGGTAGGAAACTCAAGCCGTCACAATGTCACTGAGTGGCAGCACATGGAGTCAGGCCGAGGGTGGCAGCTGGCGCTGGATCAGTGAGATTCTCTCCCCTTCGTCTCATCAACGAAGCCTCCATGAGTTGCACTGATTGGCACAGACACCAAACCCGTAACACTGAAACTTCTGGAAGGCCAGTGGAATCCCCGTCAGCCTCTACGACTAGATCCCCTCTGTGGAGCCTCCTGCCATTGGATTGCTGCCTTCCACACACCCTGTCTCCGCAAACACTGGGGGGACGCTGCCAAATCACCCCACAGCTGCCCGAGTGTCTTCTGAGCTTGCTCGGCCTTAAGTGAACTAAACTCATTCTCAATCGTGATAGATAAATATATGGCCCTGATCTTAGAGAACTGCTCATAACCGGCATTTGTGTAGCGCTAAAATTTACAAAACTCTTTTTTAACTATGCCATCTTATTAATCCCTAAGACAACTTTGCGAGGGATACATTATGATTATCATTCCCATTTTACTGATTAAAAACACAGACTCACAGAGGTTCAGTAACTGGCTTAGTGCCACACAGCTAGGAAGTAGCAGCACAGTGACGATAACCCTCTGGTTCTAATCCTAGCAGTTTTTCTATCATACCTTCAGAATGCTCCTTTTACATTCAGAATAAATATTTGATGATAGGGCAGAGATGGTGCAAGTAGTTCTCAGCAGTAGGAAATGCAGGGGTTTTTCATTCTCCTACGCATCACATCTGTTAGAGACCTCTACAAATCTGTTCCTGTTTTCTCTCTAGCACACCCACTTTTCCTCTTTTACTCTGTCTCATGGGAGAGGTTCCAGAACAATCTCTTCCGCCCTCACCTCTGGTTTTGCCCTGCGAGTATGCAGAGGGAAACCCATTTTGCCATGGCTGTTTTGTACTCCAGCTGTCCCTAAGCACTTTGCTTGTTTCAATTTGAGACCGACTTCAGTTCACGAATAGCGGAGAGCCATGGGGTTTGGGGCGGGGGGGGGCGGTGTTGGGACAATCTTCTTCATAGACCAGGGGTTAATGATCTACCAATGACAGTTTTCCAAGAAAACCAAAGTCATGCCAAATACATACTCTTAGGTTCCCCTTTCCTTTATGTTACACATCTCATTTCTTTCCGCATCCGGTCTCACTATTGCCATATTGAGTCATAAATATCATTAGAAAAGCTGGTTTAGCAAATGTTAGGATAAACTATGTTGATAGTATTATCTATAACTCTGCTATTGAAAAAATGTTTTAGATCTAAGTGACATCAAGTTTTATAATCACTGAGACATACACATTACAACATACCCCACTGGAAAACACTCCACTGTAATTTATTAATATATTATTACATATTATATATATATAATTTATATTATAATATAATATACGACATATATGTGCGTTGTACCAAAAATATATTCAAATTATGTTTTATGGAAGCTAATAATTCTAACATAAATCATTTACCTCTATTTCACCAACTACAGTATTTTTTATGCTAATATGAGGAAGAGAAGGACAAAAAGGGAAATAAAAGTATTTTTTGTGTTTGATGATGAGTATTTTGGCAGTTTAGTACATTGGTCTATAATTTATCGTGTGGCCAGTAGTAAATATCATACAGTGGAAAAACTCTAGAATTATCTATCTGCCTCTGGGGATTAACAGAGTTGGGTATCATTATAGGGGAAGGTGTCATGGGGATTCGTGTAGTTGAATATGAGATCTGTGCAATTGCCCTTAAAAACAGTAGGAAAAAAACCTTAAGAAACTCATGACTGACTTGCCCAGGGTTTCTGCAGAAGGCTGCCAGTGAGCACAGCACAAAAGTTGACCCTTGGAAGCGTGGAGCCATGGAACGGGCAGGGTTTGAGAAGAGTCAGTAAAATGCAGTTGGAGGAGACACACTGAGTCTACCTGAATAGTTCTGGAAACCCCACCTTGCCTGGAGTCAACATGCATCGGGAAGAGCATATGCAACTAAGTGGGTCGATCCAATAAAAAAAGAGCATGGATGCTAGAGAAATGCGACCCCGCCAACGGGGCCAGATGTACGCCTGTCAGAAACGCAGCTGCTTCTCTCTCTGCTCTTCCTCTCCAGCTGGCATTCTCTTTGAGAACTTTCGAATGACATTAGAGACATCTGAGAAGAGCAAACATGATAGCTAATGACAGAAGCAAATGCTTGGAACTGAGTAACCTGGTCTTGGGCTATTTTTTGCCGTCTGGGCCTGGTTAACTCGAGTCAACCCCCAGCCCTCCACTCCCCCTTTAACCCTTTCTGCGGGTCCTCAGCTGCTCCTTTGCTGAAATGCTAATGACTTCGGAACTTCCATCTCCTGCCTCAGGTCTTGCTCACTCCAGACGAAACTTTAAGATATTTCACTTAGGTGGTTTCCGGTCATCACAGACTCCACAGGACAAGACTGAGTTTGTCTCCCTCAGCCCTGGTCTCACTTCCTCTCCTAGAAACATTGTTTTCCTGTTCCTAGTCAGAGAGATACCCAGGTCCCAGCCAGCAAGGCTCAAAGTCATCTTCGAGTCATCTCACTCATTCTTGTACCTAGCTGGTTTCCAGGTTCTGTCAAGTCTTCCTTGAAAAGATTCACTTTACTGTTTCCACTGTTAATCCCCTGGAACTGGGTTACACTTTAGCCTCCTAACAGCTGCCTTTACAACCTCACCCACTCCATTTCGTCTGGCATACTAATGCCAGAAGACTATTTTTTGAACACTTAAAAATTATGTTGAAAAACTTGCACAGACTTTGTTTTGCCAATGGAATAAAAATTGTCTAAGACCACACAGTTCTTTAGGGACAGACTTATGGCTAGAGCCCAGGATTTTTTAACTTCATTTCCAATACTTTTTCTACTAAAGTATACTGTGTCTTATGAATTTCAGCACAGGAATGCTTTATCAGCCCTATTTTATCCCTAAATTCTTTAGAGTTTTTAATCTATAAATTGTCTCAGTTCCTTTTGGAGGTAGGAGGGATTTTAAAACTTAAGTAAATCAAGACAAATGGTGGTCCAAATAAAAATTCTGTATAAATAGATAAACCCACATCAAACAGGTAGAATTCAGTTGTTTAATTTTTTTCAGAGACAAATTGTACCGAAAGAATTTGGTTTCACGTGCTATTGGCTACTGACTCTAGATTTGGGATCCTTCATTCACTGACTCTGCCTCCAGGGGCTGTATCTGACCTGACAGCCCAAGTGGGAAGTAGCCCTCGGTAGTGAACTCTGGCTCCTGTCATGCTGGTTTTCAAGTTGGCCTGTATTTGGTCTCAGTTTCTCTCTTTTTTCTTCTTCTCAATAAATCTCTTTTCACTCTGATCTTTTCCTGTCTCCACTTCTCATTCTCTTTCCTCATTTTTCAAATTGTCCAGTATGCCCTCATCTTGTGTGAGTGTGTGTGTGCGCGCGTGTGTGTGTGTGTGTGTGAGAGAGAGAGATTTCCTTCTTCCTTTTTTCAGTTCTTTTATTCCTACTTTAAGGGGAAGAACAATTTGGAACCTTTATATTTTTTTTAGCTCTTGTCAGGACAAGGTACACTTCCTGGACCTGCCTCCCTAAACACAATAATGCAGAAGGTGTTGGGTTTGAGAACGATCATTGTCTCACCTGTCGGTAGACTTCTTCATGCCACCCGGTTAAATGAGAAATGAGTTAATGTACAAAGACCTTATCTGGCAATTATCTTCACTGCACTTTCTAAACGCTAAGTAATTAATCTGCGTGACAGTATTCCATTTAAAAATTGTACCCATTTTATGTTCATAAACTTTTATAAACTTTTTATTGTTTCGATATTTCATTTCTAGTTTTTTTTTTTCCCCTGTGTTCTTCCAAGGCCAAATTAGCATAGTTCTCTGCTGACATGGCACTGAGTTCTCCTCCATAGTCCAGATGTCTTCACAATGGTAGATGGTGAAACAAGAAAATGAGATGAGGGCATGGGAAGGATGGAAGGAACAAAACAGCCTCAGCTCTGTGAATATCGGAAACGCTACCCAGAGACAGCCCCGGCATTCACACGGTGCTGCCTCTGATGGTCCCTCCGAGATCGATCCAGCTCTTGAGTGAACAGCAAGTATTCATTGAGTGCCTACTATGTGCTGGGTCCTGTTTTAAGCTCTAGAGATAGAGCGGTGAACAAAACAGACCTCAGGCTTTGCCCTAGGGAGCCCCCATATCAGACGCTTAGAAATGTTCTTCAAATATTCCAGAAACTTTTGTCTTCTTAGCTCCAGTATTTTCCAGGGAAATAAGTTTCACACATTTATTTTTCATGGGGTGAATACAACTTACTTTGTTCTAAAGCTTTCTCTTTTAAGCCCCAAGGTCTGCTCCCAGAAATCAGTACCGAATCCACACCCTCAACATATAGATAACTAGTACTTGAAATTTTTTGATTATTAACTCTGTTAAGAATCTGATGATAACTGTGCATTTACTCAACAGAAGAAATGTATATAATAAATGTATCTATAATTATATATATCAACTTGCATGCCATTTTAAGGAGTGCATAGACCTTCTAAAGTCCATGCATCCCACGTAACAGTTAAAGAACGTTATCTACTCTAGAAATACCGATTTTATAGACTTATCTCACTTAGATTTCAGCAGTCACAGTTAGATTTCACAGATTGGAGAATGCCAATTATTAACACTGATTCTTGTAGACATCTATCTTCGCTTCTTTGACCTTGATCATTTCTTTGAATGATTTTGACCCTTATTAAGGCAGGACTGGAGATGCATAGAGCATCATTCTAGCTGTGGATTTAAGGTTATTTAGAGAGTACAATATAATTTCTACATCATTTTTAATCTTTTTGTTGATTCGGTACATTGCCTTAAGGTACAGTCTGCAATGATGGCATGCTCCATGTTCTAGACGGTGACTGAAACCCTGGATCCATCATTTTTTTTTTCGAGATAATTGGTCTTACTGTCCCCTGAATGTATTCTCTTACACTTGTCTGTACAGAATATCATCTGCCAGTTTTTGCTCCCATATGCAGACTTGCGAAATGTTCACAGTTTCCTCTGCACAAGTGGTCTAATATTTCATTATTAAAAAGAACTTAGTGTCATGTGCAAACCTGAGGATTTTATTGTAAACAGTCTCTTGTTTCATCTTAGCATCCATTTGTGAGTTGGAACCATTTTAAAAATAATTTTCCTTGCCTTCTTTTTTTTTGAGCCAATGTCAGTTCTCTTCCAAGATGAAACAGTTAATTAAATTCTATGTTTTGTTCCAAATAATATACAGCAAAATATAAACAGCGGACATCTCATTTAGCTGTATTATGGATGATGTTAATTTTATTCATTTTGCTTCTCTGTATTTTCCACATTTTCTAAGAAGAATACATATTGCTTTTGTAATTAGAAACATGATTAAATGCACATAGTTTGTCCATGGAATCCCAGTCTTACTGAGTATTTAAATGGAGGCATCAACTGGATTCCCTTTCCCAGTATCAGGGCAATGTCATCTCCTTTTCAGATGCCATCTTGCCTTTCTCACTGTAGAGTATTTTATTCTGAGATGTACAGGGTATCATATCCTTTGGCCCTTACTCATGAATGCTTGCCACATTAGCAGTTTGCCTGTCCTCCATTAAATTGATCTGTCTACACAAGTTTCAAAGGATCCAAAACTTTGCCTTTGTGTTTCTTCTAACCTCTTGGTTAGAGCCCATTTATTTCTAGTGATCACTCAAGTTTGAGAAAAAAATTGTGACAGAATACATTATTGATCCAGCCAAGAACATGTAGTTTATTTATTGCTATTTGATTTTGCACCTGTGACTGATCTGCTTCAAAAGTTAATTCAGGAGTGAGAACGTCACTGATGCCTTCCTTTGCAAACTGATTCATTCTGCTACCTCCTTTTCAGACCTATATGTACTTTTTATATTGTGAACATCAATCAATTGGTCTCATTGATTCTCTTGCTGTCTCTTGCCTCCCTTGATTCTAACACAGATTTTAATACTGGGGTTAGTTTCTCAAAAATGTCCCCCAATTGTTTTTTAGCTGAAATTTTTTTAAAATCTGCATCTGTTTAGCCATGTATGGCATTCCTTATATTTTTCTACTGCGGTGTATTTATTTTTTAATGTATTTGTTAACAATATCTTTTTTTTTAAAACTCCACGTACATCGCAGGATATATGGAAATAATCAGTGAACTGGATTTGGCCTGTAGGCTCTAATCTGCCCACCTCCGATCTAGAGATTACAGTGCGGGAGTCCCCCTTGTCCATGGTTTCGCTTCCAGTGGTTTCAATTACTCGTGGTCAACTGTGCTCTAAATACATTAAATGGAAAATCCAGAAATAAACAATTCATAAATTTCACATTGTGTGCCATTCTGAGTAGTGTGATGAAATCTTGTGCCATCTCGGTGTGTCTCTTCCAGGACATGAATCCTCCCAGCAGCTCTGTGTGGTATCAGACCAGTTACCCGTATTTTGACAGAGACAGAGAGAGGGAGGGGAAGGACAGACAGAGAGAAAGGGAGAGAGAGAGAGAGAGAGAGAGAGAGAGAGACCACATTTATGCAACTGTTATTATAGCATATTGTTGTAATTGTTCTATTTTATTATTGGTTATTGTTTGTTGTTAATCAAGTGCTGTGACTAATTAATAAATTAAACTTCATCATAGTTACGTATGTATAGTTAAAAATATAGTGTACATATGGTTCAGTACTATCCAAGGTTTCAGGCTTCCACTGGGGGTCTTGGAACGTGTCCCCCGTGGATAAGGAGGGACGACCATATGGCATTTCCACCCCCTGGTGATTCTGTTATCAACTAGTTTATATTTAAGATGTCCTGAAATTCAAAGCCTCATCCCCTCCCGTGTGCCTGCATCACATCCTTCCTATACAGAACTTTTGTTTGGTAGCAAGAGGCTATCTGGTTGCTCACTTGCTAATTACGTCATGGTCCTCACTTGTTGCCAAGCATTCCCATCTGGCCATTTGGTCTGGTGAGTCTTTAATGTTCACTTGAAGTGATTACGTTGACTGGATTGGTGAAGTAAAATCTCACTTCTCCCATCCATTAGTTCTTAGATTAGGGCAAACATTTTATTATCCTCATTTTTTTCCCAGACATATTCTTCACTTCCTCCCTGATTGCTTCATTTGAATCTTGGATATCTCAGATACTATGTTTTTGTCCATCTTCCTTATTGTTTCTTAATTTTTAAACTTTCTGAAACTTGAAAAATATCCTTAATTGTCTGTTGCTATTTTACCTCAGCCTGCGTTGGTCTGTATAGACGTTACTTATTCGAAAGATTTTCTGGTTCTTAGTGAATCTGTGAATCTCTTCCTTATACCATTATCTCATCAACAAATTCAGACTCTGGAAGTCTGCTTATATTTAAAATTCTTCATAGACTCCACCTTACTTTGAGAATGAACCGAAGCTGTTTGCCTTACAATTTAAATTTGGCCCAGGCATGATTCGCAATGAGTCTCTGCAGTTGTTAACCATTTATCCCCCTCAGTGTCAGCAGCTTGTTTTATAAAGGTCACTGTAGGGATTTTGACAGGCAGTTCAGTGCATGCATCCTGGCCAACACAGTCTCCTCATGGGCCAGTTACCCTACTGTTCACGAACCCAGCTTCTCTCCATTCAGTAGCGTCCTTCATCTTGAAGAAGTATGGCCAGGGCGAGTGGCTCTGGGAATTCTTAGGAGTTAAGTTCCAAGTAAAGGTCAATTTATTTTCCCGGTGTTTATTTTTGTTTGGTGTGATGAAAATATCATCGAAGTAAGAGTCAAGAGATCGGAATTTTTATTTTAGTTATAGGACATTAACCAAGTGAATTAAACTAGTCTGGACCTAAATTCCCTCAACAGAAAAGCTAAGAGTTTAATGTAGCGAGCCTCAGGACTCGCTCTATCTCCAGCGTTCCGAGGCCATGTGGTGGCCTGTGAGGAACAACGGTGGCATCAAGAGGTGCGATTTCCAGGACCGTGACGCTTTCATGTGAGGTAAAATCTCACATTTTAATTGCTCAGTTCTTTGATGTTAGCTTTTTTCAGGGAAGATGAAAGTGACTGTGTCCATCAAGACCTCAGAGAACTTAGGAAACCACAGCCTCGATTGTGCGTCTGAAGAATCTTGAGGCACAGAAAGGCAGACTCTTCCCAGATGGGAAAAAAGTGCCGGATCCCTGAATTAATTATAAAGTCTAATATACAGTAGTTTCAGTTGGAGAAATGCACGACCACTAATTTCTAAACACTATTTCTAATGATAGTTTTATGATATTCAGTGCACGCTGTTTCAGGTCCAAAGTTCAAACTGGTTTTGACTTCTTATTTCCAAAGCCACTTTTCATAAGAGTAACAGCTATCCGAGGAGAGAGATCTCACTCTTTTCCTGGGTCTTCAAACCAAGATTTTATTTTATTTTTAAAGAAAAAGCAAGGCATTTACGTAGAAACCTCACTTAGCATTCAGATTTTAGGTTTGATATCTCTGTTGATAGAAATGAGATCGAGTTAAGAAATCTGATCTGAATAGTTATTTCAATATTATACAATAAACATGGAGAATATAGAGTGTCTTTCTCACGGACACATTTTGCTGGTCGAGGCCAGCTTCTGCCACACGTGGCAAACTGCTGGGCGCCGGCGGTGCTGCTGCTGAAAATGCACCTTTCTTCAGTTCTGACCTCTTCGTCTGTGATGTTGCCTATTGACATTGCTCTTCTTCCGATGGCCTCGCCTGCGCACACCTGACTGCTTCTTTCGGCTCTCTGAGTCTGGCTTTGCTCTGTCTTTTTGGTGCTTGCTGCTTGTGTGGGAGGCTTCCAGAGATTGGTACACAGGGAGATTTTCTCACCAGGAAAACCGGAGGGTGTTCTGACCTTCTGAATCTAACTTTGAACAAACAGGCTGTGGCACAGAGGCTGTATTTGGCCCGGTGACTGCTAGATACAAAGTCAAGTGGAAAGATGTGGCTTTATGAATGTAAAATAGCCTGGCTTACATGTTGGTGCAACTGCTGGCTCGGTTATTAAGCGAATAAACCCATGGCAAGGCACATACAAGTGATGGGCAGAGGATATGAAAGAGGCAGCTTAAAAATAATCATCTTTGGTCACAAGAAGGCAAAGACTGTTTGAGCTTCCTAAAGTAATCGAAATCATAGAGACAGAGAGTGGAATGGTGGGTGCCAGGAACTGGGGGAGCGGGGGATGAGGAATTGGTGTTTAAGGGGACAGAGTCCCAGGTTTGCCAGATGAAGGAGTTCTGGAGGTGGGTGGTGGTGATGGCGGCGCAACAATGTGAATGAACTTGATAGCCCTGAACTGTACCCTTAAAAATTGTCAAGATTATAAATGTCATATATATTTTACCACAATTTAAAATGTATTAAAAATCATTGTCACGAGTTTATTTGGCTTATGTGTAATGTTTTCTGCTCTCATCAAAATCCACTATATTATTTTGCCTTATGAATTTGGTCACTTATCCTTCTAGGAAATATATCTCCTGACAGTTGGAATTATTAGTCAAGAAAGAGGTCAAGATAAGGATCCTGGGAGGAGATCCAGTATGCCATAGATAGTTCAACTCCAAGATTCACGTCAGCATTTTCCCAAACCACAGAAAAAACTAGTAAAAGACCTACTAATTCCACACTTATAGCATATGGAGCTTTGTTCTCTTCCTCTTTTAATTTCAAAAATTAGAATACCTAGGAGAGCTGGTGGCAATTTCGTATTCCACTCACTTATACTCTGAATGTTCTCCAACTTGAAAATTTCTTAACTGTAAGACTCATATAAGACTCATTTATCTAGTTCTGTAAGTTTGAGATCTAGTAATATCTACTATATTGAGCTTATTTATAGCACATAGAACACAAATCCCAGATCAACTGTATTTTCTTAAAATTCAGGCATTTCTGGGCGTATCTGCATGACTCACAGGGTAGAGCCTATAACTAGTTCTAGGAAGAACATAGGAAAGAATTTATCTCAGGAGAAAAATTAGAAGCTCACTGTTTGGTCCAGGATGTTGGTTGGAGTCTGAGTAGGTAGACACATTAATTCCTTTCTCTTCCCTCTGAGTTCGGAACCAAACAAGAAAGTGGAAGAAAAGAGACGAGATGAGAACGGCCGTTTTATTCTGATGTTCCACGACGTGGCTTAGGAGTGGCCACCTGGGCTTCCATCCAGTATCCCAGATCTAGACAACCTTGCCCACGCTTAGTGTAAGGCTCCCGCTGTGGGCCCAGAGCCCTCGTGGATGAGCCCTAACATGTGGAAAGTGTGCCAGGTGTGTCCCCTACCCAGAGGGCCTGAGCCACGCATGCCTACTGCTTGCTCCCGACTTGGCCAATAAGGTAACTGGAGCCTCCTTCTTAGAGAAGAGTTCGTAAGAGTATTTAGTATGGGCGGAGCGTTTGTAAGAGGGGCTTCTCGCTGTTATTTCTTCATGTGGGGAGGTGAAGCCGGGGTTCAGGAGCCTTCTTGCCATGGCCCTCACCCCACTACAGTGCGGCCTGCTCGTCAGTGTCTTCTAAGCTCCATTTCTGGTCCAGCACAGCACCTGCCACAGTCGCATGAAAGGGGTGGGGGGGGGGGATGGGGGTGAGGGGTGGGGGGTGGGGGATGGGGGATGGGGGTGGGGGGGTGGTAATGAGAGCAGAGGCCTCAGCAATGCTGGTTTTAGCAGCCCAGGCTGGAACTGGAGGCGGCAGTCCACATTGACACCGATACTGCAGCCTTCTGGTGGCAGTGGCCTTCATGGTAGCAGCAGTGACAGCCCAGAAAAGCAATAATATTGATAAAAGCCAACCGTAATTAGCATTCATATATGTGCCAGGAGTTCTATTAAATGACTCACATGCACTCCATCATCTTTAAAATTTTTTTAATGAAATTTATATACTACAAAACAGAACATTTGAATGAGAATTACCTATAAAGCCCATCATCTAAATTTAGTAATTATTTATCTTTTTCCGTATTCGTGTCTTTGTGGAAATACTTGAAGTCATAGATATCATTATACTCCTAAATACAGATATCATCATACTCCTAAATATTCCAGTATGCACTTCTCAAATACAAGGGCATTTTCTGCATAATCATAGCATCAGTTTCATCTTTGATAAAGTTAACAAGAATTATCTGGTTTCTAAAACTCAGTCTGTATTCGAATTTCCCCAATTCGCCCTCACGAATGTCTTGTATAGTTGACTCGTTTATATCAGAATCAAATTGTTGCGCGTATCGTTTCTCTTAAGCATCTTTTGACCTTTCCCATTCTTTTTTCACGGTACAGCATCGCGTTTTTTTTTTTTTTTTTCCTAAACCGTGGCATTGGCTTGTTGAGACGAGCAGGACCGTTATCCTTTATAACGTCTGTCTCTCCTCCTGCATTTGTGTGACCGGTTCCTTGTGGCGTCGTCTAACCTGTTCCTCTGTCCCCTGTATGTGAAGCCCCGGTTAGGTTAAACATTTTGGGGGAGACTACTTCAAACAGGCATTGGGAGGTATCTAATGTGTGGTGTCTCGCCATTAACAACACTGGAATTGATCCCCGGGTTAAGGCGGCGCCAGTCCGGCTCCCGTTGTCGCGTTGCCTCATTTAAGCCTCATAGCGGGGGGTGGTTTTGCGCACACGGCTGGCGTCCGTACCTGGTTTTGCGCGCACGGCTGGCGTCTGTACCAGGTCGACGTCTGACTCAGGTTCCGGGTAGGTGGCAGCTCGGCCTTGTCCTGCCTCCTGTTAGCAGTGTGCTTAACCCACGTCAGAGGTGTGGCTGACCTTCTTTACGTGATGCGTGTCCCCACCGTAAACGGTAAGAAAAGAAAAAAAATGACAGAGAACTATTTCTGAGAAATCGGAAAGAAAAGATTGTTTTTTATATACATAAACTGGTATCATAAATTTAAAAATTTTTTGTTTACATTCCTACTTTTAGGTTATTTTGGCCTGAAAAACCTTGGTTAGACAAAGCTAACCAAGTTACTCTCCCTCCTCTTTGTGATGCAGATGTGGGATGGGAGGTTATCAGCTGTAGCCCGAGGCGGGCTGCTGGGGCTTGGTAGGCAGAACAGGGCTATGGGGACCAGCCCTCACTGTGCCCATTGGCTTTTCCTGTAGGCAGCTTACCTTGGCTGTTTGCTCTTGTCTTCCGTATGCTGTGTTGTTTCTCATCGGAAGGTAAGCGCTTCGAGGGCAGGCTTGGGTCTTTTTCCTTTCAGAAACAATTTGTGGGAGGAAGCCGGTCTTGGGAGTCAGATCCGATTCGTTTAGAATACGGGTAACTATATGTATTTGAGACCGCGTGCAGACGGTTCAGTCTTGGAGTCGAAGTGTCTGAGTGTGCTTCGCAGATTTGCTCTACAGATCCATCCATTCACGTATCCATTCTGCAGATGCTGACTGAGCAGGTTTTCTCTGCCAAGCCCAGCTCCAGGTAGGGGATTCAATGCTGATTATAAGACAAGGTGCTGCTCTTGTTGAACTTCCACGAATCCCATGTGATAATTGATAACAGGTGAAATATTTAGCATCGTCCTAGAGCCAAGTAAAGCTCGGAGCTGATTACTCTCTTTGATCTTCTCTGCACCGTACTCGGTGTCCAGCACCAGCACTAATCTTCACTGCAGCAGGGAGTCAAAAACAGCTCGAATTGACAGTGAAAACATCTAGAGGCTCCTCTGCACTGCTGTGGGCGGGATGCGAAGACAAATGCTTCGTTCTCAGTTCTGTGGTCCACAGTGTAGCTTTACTGAGCGAGTCTTAGAGAGAGGGAAACTGAGTCTTCCTCATTAAGCGTGTTAGAGAAAAAAGTAAAAATGTGTATCATGATGTAAATTAAACACACACACACACACACACACACACACACACACACACACACGCTCAAACATTCTGGAGAGAGTGGCTAAATTCCTAGACGTTTTTCCTTAGAAGTGAGATCATTTCAGCATCTCGTTTGAATGCCCCGCCCCTTGCATTTCTAATTACCTCTCCACCTGTCCTCGTTTTGCTGTCCACTCGGACTGTAAGCCTCTTGCCGACAGCTCTGCTGTCTTATGCATCCTTCTGCCCAGCGCGGCGGCCGTGGGCGTTATTCTCGCTCGGGGATCCATTGCGCCAGAATCACAGTTCGCACCCCAGCATTGAGTATGCTGAGACTGCCAAGGGTCTGGTCAGCATTTCACGGGTTCGGATAGATGTATGGTTTCCACGTAAGCTGGCATGCTTCTTTGATACTCACTCTTTCGGCCTCTGTTCCTATTCCAAACCTCCAAGCATTTTCTGCCAAGGAAGCTGAGTGAGCAAAGCCGCGAAGGTATTTTTCACTTCCTTTAATGGAGCATAATGCCTTCATAGATAAACACAATAACACAGTCATCACAGACGCGCTCACATTATCGTGGCGGCTGTGTGCTCAGCGGCACTCCTGGCCAGGCGAGGAGCCCACTAGTTCTGTTTTCCATTCCGATCTAAATTATGTTCATAATAAAAGAGTTTTCAATCAAGGTAAATACAAGCTCATCCCAGTATAACATCTACATTTCCGCACGCACGCGCGCTTTTCCTTTCTTCCCTTTTATTCTGGGTCACTCGCCCTGGTGCGTGTGAAATTCCCCTCTGGTGGGGAGGACAGCCTTGCTCCTCAATGGACTGATACGAGGGCTCTAAACACTTCTCCTGTAACATACCTCTGTGATTTGCAAAAGTGGGAATAAATCAAAGCAGGGGAAGAGATGCCGCGTGAAGCCAGAAGCTAAATGTTACATCGTGTAGCGTGAGGCCGGGGGAAGCGGGGGCCCCGCTTCTGCTGGCGGCTCCATGTCTTTGTGCTCGTTACTCTGCCGCAGCCCCATTAAAACAATCATTCTGAATCTGCGGGAAATTGTCACCTCTTCCTTTCCTGCCACGGCAGCTGGTATTGGAGGCTGCAGACATCGCTCATTCCCTTCAAGGTTCTTAGCACACCCGCAAAAAAGAAAATGAAGCTTAATTTGTTAAAAAAAAAAAAAAAAAAAAAAAGAAGAAGAAGAAGAAAAAAAAGGTGTCAGCTTACCCTCAGGCTCAGCGCAGGCACCAGAGGAAAAAAGCAAAGATAAATGCCTCTAGGTGAACTGGCGCGGAGTCTAATTCTCCACTCACTCTGCTGCTCCCCTGTATGTATCACATTAATCATGCTGGATAGGGAGACACTTCAAAAACTTAAGCAATTTTCAGACAAAGATGCACCATTTAAAAAACACGATGATATAACTTTATTGTGTGATGCTTTCTTTGTACCAGCAATGAATCTGAAAATTGCGTTGCAGATGTTAATACAAATAATTAATGCCTGGGTCAGGACTGGAGGGAGAAGCAGGAGGAAATAGACAGGCGTAAGCAGAAGACGAACGGCCACCACCCTCCCCTCTCTCTTCCTGTGACCTTCCCCAGATCACAGGAGCCGGGCCGGGTCCTGCCATTCACCGCAAGGCTCAGCTCTGCCCTGGACCGATTCAGACGACAGACAGGCAATATTCAAATAGCTCCACTATTTCATCATGTGGAATTTAATATGTGAGCTTCCCAGATCCCAGAGTTCTATGATGTCCCTGGGCTCTTGTGAACTCTGCTTCTAGGACATGGATTTTGGTTTTTGCTACCCTCTCATCCTCCAGCAAGTCCAGGGACACCTGCCCTATAGCTCGTACCCTGATTCCTGTCGATGACACTTGCCATTTTTAATCTGATATGCTGCCCGTCCCAGATTTCCACTACCCTGGTCCACTTTCCCGCCCGAGATGTGCCTGTCTCTTGTTGGAGGTCTTAACGTCCACTCTTGCCGGACGCACAGATCTTCTTCAGGCACTATGCTTTGCCTTGCGCGCCCAGCTATTTTTGTATCCTCGGCTGGGCCTGCCTCTCAGCCCTCAGTCTGCAGTAGTTTGGAATGTTTGTGCCAGAACCCATCTCGTATTTTCTTTCTGTAGTGTGATTTTTCTTCTTTTCTTTTTTTTCTTCTTCTTTTTTTTTCTTTTAACCATACTCTGACCCTTTTTCCAAAGTTAGAAAAAATAAATGAACAGAAGTGGAGCAGAGAGAGGTTCCTAACACGCAGTAGAGTGTGACCACGGCCACAGATACTGAGCACTAGAAAAGGACATCTATGGAGCATCATCCTCAAAAATCTGAATCCCAAGGTGATTGGGACAAGTGACCGTGTATGGAAGGATGGAAGCTGTGGGAGAAGATAAGAGGGCCCGGGTCCCTTTCACCACAGACTTTTGGGAACTATCTAGACACCTCTCACTGAGAGACAAGCCAGTCTTCCTTTCACACACACAGTGATTAATTGGATATGCTCTCCTTGATTCCAGAAAACCAAGTGTTCAAATCTCACCTTTAATTTATGGGATAGGTGGACAGAACCCTCAGCAAGGATGAACTTGGGAAACTCCACCCACTGAGGAAAATTCACTTGTCCCACGATAAGCTTAGGAATCATCTCTTGCCTAGCAGAGCAAAATCTATCAAGAATAGTTTAATATTATGAAACATATTGAGTGCATACAAAATTATAGTGTATGTGATACAAATTTTAAAATTTAAGAACTAAATATTACTGAGACGATTGAAGCTTTCTGCGCCGATTCCCCCTTTTCAGAAATAACTAGCATTCTGGATTTAGGACTTGAAATTTAATTACTGTCTACTTATTTGCATGTGATTTGTGTGTGTATAAATAAAAAATATTGTTTTGCATGTTTTATAGTCTCGAGTTGTTGCACACTACATATATTCATCGACAACTTTTTTTTTTCTCAATATGATTGTGAGGCTTATTCATGTTCCAATTTTGCAATTGGCAATCTATGACCCATGGGTCAAATTTAGCTGGTGGTCTGTGATTATACACCCATCGAGCTAAGCATGGTTTTTACACGTGTAAAGATTGAATAAAACAAAATCAAAGCAGTAGTCATGACAGAGGCCATATGTGACTGACAAAGCCTAAAATATTTATTACCACGCTCTTTATGGAAAAAAGTGTGATGACTCTTGTTATTCTGTTTTGTCCAGGTTTTTCTTCTTCCTGTGTTTCTAAACACACTTTTTAAATTAGCCTGTCAAGTTTTATAAAATGCCTTTTTAAAATTCCCATTGAAATTACTTTGAATTTATGGGTTGTTTTGAAGAGAATTGATACATCGATGATACTGTATTTTCCATCTGGATTAGTTATTTACTGCTGCAATAATGAATTACTCAAAATTCAACAACTTGGAAAAAAAACACAAATCTATTATCTTGCATTTTTTAAGGTCAAATTCCAACATGGATCTCACTGGACTGAAATCCACGTGTTAGCGAGGCTGGGCTCCCCCTTTTGAAGCGTTTTGGGGAGAATCTGTTTCGTTGCCTTCCCAGTTTCGAGAGCCTGCCCACATTCCTTGGTTTGTGGCCCTAGCCATCTTCAAAGCCATCGGTTGCAGCATTCCAACTTCTGCCCCATCCTCATGTCTTCTCTGACACTGACTGACTTTCTGCCGCCCTCTTTGCCTCCTAATGTCCCTGATGATGACATTGGGCTCACCCAGAAAATCTAGGATGATCTTCTCATCTCAAGGGAATCGTGACAAAACCCCCATAATTTTATCTGGAACCTTAATTCTTCTTTGCCAAATAACCTCACATGTTCACAGGTGCTAGGAATTAGAATACAGACATCTTTAGGTCATCATTCTACCTACCACAAGCCCATCTAGTGAGTTTTTCTTTCAGTTATTATGCTTTTAAGTTCTAAAGCATGCATTTGGTTCTTTTTATAGCTTTATTTCTTTGCTGAAACTATTTAATTTTCCATTTGTTTCACAAGTGATTGCAGTTATCTGTTGGAACATTTTTATGATAGCTGCTTTAAAATTCTTCTTAGAGAATTTCAACATTCATGTCATCTTGGTGTTGAAATCTGTTGATTTTCTTTTTTCATTTGCATTGAGATTTTCCTAGTTCTTTATATGACAAAAATTTTGGATTGTATCCTGTACATTTTGAGTATCATGTTATGACACTCTGGTTCTTATTTAGATCTTCTATTTTAGCTTGCAGTTAACAGGTTTAGGTTCAGAACATGCATCCTGGCCCACTTTTGTGGTTTGTGGTTCCAATATCAATTTAGTTTTCAAAGCGTTTTCAATGCTATTCTGGTATAGCCCACTTGTGTGCAAACCCAGAGGCCAAAACGAAACCTGGGCAGTCGTCCTCACCAGAGTTCAATTCTCTCGTCATTTGTTCTGTTGATTCTGGTTGGTGTCACACAGTGGCCTCTTGGGAATTTGCCCAGGGTTTCATACACAGATTTAAGAATCCTTTTCTTCAGCTCCTTTCTCTCTGCAATCACGCTCCCCTACACATACACACAAACTCTCCCCAATCTCTGCTAGATATTTGTTTAGTGATGAGCAGGAACGGTTGGCAGGTCTCTATCTCACAGTCTTGGGCGGGGTAGGGAGGTGGTAAGGGAGCAATACGTCTGTTCCTGGTGGAGTGGGGCTGATATGGTTGATAATCTTATAATTTTCTTCAAGAAGGGAGAAATGTTCAGCTGGTTCGCTGCTAACAATAAAAAGGAGTTGAACTTCACATTCTTAAGAGGTTAGGTGGTCCTCGAAAATAGTTACAGTTGTGAAGATAACAGTCCAATTGGAATGTATAAGAGAGAATGTGCGGACAGTCTCAGGACAAGAGAATGTGGTCCAAAATCAACATATTCAGTCAACTATCAGTTGAATGAAAGCACCGGGCTGACATTTTCAAATATAAATTATATCAGGCAGTATAACACTCATGAATCCTTCTTAAAATGTACTACCTGACGATCTAACAAATTAATAGTTTAGGCTAATAAAAATTCAAGAGTTAAAAGGAGTGGCGGCGAGCTGGGAATTCATTCAAGGCTATTTCTTTCAAGTTATTAACAGATGCTAACAAAGGCCACATTAAACCTTTATCTTTCTGAACAACATATGGATCTTGCAATGCTTTAATTCGCATCAGCCTCCCATCTTCCATATTATCGTTGTCCACTATTTTAGTTCTACTTTTAAAAAACATTCCTTCTGAAATAATTATTCATTTTCTTTTATAGTTGTTGCTTAGAGATTTTGACAAAATGTTTTTCAATGTCTACTCATCATTACTTCTTGTAAACCATTAATTGAATTTCCTCCCTCCTTAAATATATCCTTTTGTAGTTGTTTCAGTGAGGGACATAAATTTCAGGGTTTTTTTTTTACTTGAAAATATCTGTAATTTGCCTTCACTTTGAATACAATGAATAATAATTTCGTTGAGCACAAAATCTCAATTGGTAGTCATGTTCCTTTAGCCCTTCAAAGATATTTCATTATCATCTGGTCTCTGTTGGTGTTTTTGAGAAGGCAAATTTATTGCTGTTCATTTATAGGTAGTTTAACTTTTTCTCTCCGGTTATGTAAGGGTCTTCTCCTTCATGATGATGTTTCTGGATGCTGGAGTCTCTTTTCCTTTCTCTTCCTTCCTCTCCCTCCTCTCTATTGTGTTCTGCTTTTTTTTTCTTTTTCTTTTCTTATTCTCCACTCTTCTTTCTTTCTTTTTTCTCTTTCTTTTCTTTTTCGCATTTCTTTTGCTTTTTTCTTTCTTCCACCTATATATTCTCCTAGATGAACTTTAGAATGTCTACCATTTCAAAAATTATTAAAAAGAATTTAAATTTCAATTGGAATTTTATTTCACCTGTTAATTAATTTGGAACAAATTGATATTTTTAGTATATTTAATATATCTATTTAGGAACATGCTATTTCTACACATTTTAAAATGTCTCTCTAGAAATATTTGTTCATTTATCAAATTATCTTGCCTAATTCTTGTTAAAGATATGTATAGGTTTGCTACATTTTTGTTTCTGTTTTGAATAGACTTTTTTTAAAATCACATTTTCTATTTATTTGGTTATTGCTGAACTAAAGAAATCTACTAACATAATTTTTTTTTCCTATCTGGATAAATTAGATTCTACATAGTATGTGGGGAAGTAGCCGAAAGGTTAAAACTAAACAACAGAGATTTAAAAAATTGTGGCAAATCTGTTTTTTTCTAAAGACTTTATTTTTTTATATAACAGTTTTAGGTTTAGAACAAAGGTGAGAGAAATGTACAGAGATTGAAATTTATTTTAAGGACAAGTATACTGTCATTTATTAGATAAAATTAGTTGCCTAGAGAGTACATTTTATTTTCAAATATACAGGGAAAGAAAAGTAATAATTGAATACAACCAAGAGAAAAAAATTAATATATTTAATTTTTCTGCTAAAGAGTTAGTATATACATTTGACTGTAGGAAGTTCTAGTTGTAAAAGCTGAATCAAACTTAAGTGGGGAAATAAATATAGAGAAAGACTGGGCATACTAGAATTAGTAGAGTTTCAATGATACACATCAAGCAAACAATATTTAAAGTACTGAGAAACTGCAATGCAGAGTTACTACAAATAATTCTTGAGACATCAAGGAATATAACCAACTTCTTTTCCTAAAGCATATTTAAAAATCATAGACTCAATGTCAATATCTGAGGATAAAGTAAAAGAAATGACCAATTTCTAATTTAGAAATACAGAAAAGAGCTTAAGCGGTTGCCTGACTTTGTAAAACAAATCATGTCAGATCAGCTTAATTCTCTTTTATGACAGAACGATAGCATTAAGCATAAGAAGCATGAGAGCCATTTGTAAAATAGGATCTATTTTAATTTCAATGAATGCTTTGTTCTGTTATATGTGGCATGTTGTTTGTAAGCTAAGGAAGTGTGGGGTGCTGTGCTGTTCTTGATGGCCGGTCATCACGACTGTGTTCCCAGCCGGGAGCTTATATTAATAGGCAGTTGCAAGAGTTTGTTGTGGAGTTCTTTAGATTCGATAACATGATTAAAAATCTAAAGAAACGTTTTGAGATATAATTAATTAAATCTGGAGATATTACTAATCTAAATAGTAGTACAGTCTCTGATGCTAAACTTCGAAACAATCTTGAAATATTAGAAAGAAAAATTCTAAAAAAAATTGATACTACAAGAGAAAACTAGAAGACACAGAGAATCCTTTGGGAACACTTTTGGGGTTAAACAGCTGCATGGTATGGGAAAACCAGCACGATGAGAATATATAATTTAAAATAAAATCCCGGTATGTTTGTGAGGCAGAAGGCGAATTGGAGTATGTGTCAAAATGATCATAGATCAAAATGTCATTGCATTTTTTAAAAGAGACTGAGAAAGATATAAGGAAGGAAAAAAGGAAGAAAAAAGAAAAAAAGGCAAATATAATTTAGAAAAGCACATAACATACAACATCTGAAATATCACTCTACTCCTCAATACTAATCATGCTTCTATCAGAATACTATATCTCACTTTAGTCGGCACATTTTCAAAGGATGTGAAAAAAATGGAACTGGATTTAAAGAAGAGCAACAAGAAGATGGAAGGGATACGATATATATTCTAGACTGAAAGTTTAAGAATCCACTATTGTTTAGACTAGGAAAGGGATGATTTTATTGTCATTTTCAAATATATAAAGGATTACTGGGAAAGATAACCCCCATTGGTGATTTCTCAGGTGTGCAGAGGATGAAAAAAAATACAAAGTTTATACAGAAAAGATCGGGTTTGGAAATAAAGCAGACGTCTCTGCCATCGGGGTAATGGAAATTTGAAATGACTTCTAAACAAAACTAGAACCCGAACCGCCATGCCAGTCTCATGCTGGATGTAGCGTCCAGTATCAAAACAAGTTTGGGACCGAGTCTGTATATCAGGGGTCGGCAAACTACCTACTGGCCCACTATCTGTTTTTTGGACAGCTCGTGAGCTAAGAATGTCATTTACATTTTGAAATCATTGAAAACAAATCACAAGAAGAATATTTTAGGACACAAGAAAATTACATGAAATTTGATTTCGGGGCTCATTAACGAAGTTTCGTTGCAAAGGAACCACACCACTCACTGCTCTGGTGCGTTATACTGCCAGGGCCAAACAGTTGTGACTGAGACCACATGGTCCATGGGGCCTAAAATCGTTACTATGTGGCCCTTGACAAGAACAGTTCCCCAAGCCCTGACTTGTATGACGACAGTGCCACTTACGCAGTACGTGGATTTCCTCCCAAAGTCTAGAAGCTCTCTTTGTTGTAGTAGAAATGGACGCCTCTCGGGTCGGCTGATGAATGTAAGCGGCACATCCTTCGGAGCGTCTGCGAGAGGCCTTTGGGTCCGCAGAAGAACACGCCAATGCTGCTGCTGCAGTGCGGGCGGGAGAGGAAGGACGCGTTACCCAGGGTCAAGGTCAGCCAGGAGCCGAGACGGAACTGTAACGTCAGCCGAGCGGCTGTGGCTGTGACGTCACCGACTTTCTACACCCACTTCCTTCTTTCCCTCTTCCTGCTTTCAACACTACGATCACCCACAGGTGTGCCCTGAATCGCACAGGTAAGTGGACCCGAAAGACTGAGGCTGGTGGAGCCTGATGACTAGGGCGGGAGTTTCAGTACAGAGGTGACAAGGCCTGGATTTTCAGTCTGGTGACCTTGATCAGCGAAGCATCCATTTGCAAGGTGACTAGAATGTAAGCTCCTTGAGAGTAGGAACCTGTCCATTTTCCTCATCTCTGACTATAATCCTGCCCCTGGAATAGTGCTTGGCGTCCAGGAGCCAATCAACACACGTTTGTTAAATAAATGAATACATGATTCTGCAGATTATTATCTGCATGGTCCTGGGCAAGACACTGGACCTCAATCACCACATGTGTAAAACTAAGATAATAATGACTTCATTGATGTTTTATTGAAAGCAAAGTGCAATGATGCAGTCAAAAAGGTTTTACAGGTGCCCGTTGTTCCTAACATCTTGTTCGACCCTGCCTTTTTATAGATAATATAATGTATACTAAAGTCATAGCAACCTAGTTTATTCCTCCTGTTGGAATTACTTTAATTTTCAAAGAAGGCCAAAAAAAGACTTGGAAAAAAAAAAAGACATTGCTGAAAATGTAGCCACCCAAAAGTTGTCACCTGTAATCATGACATTTCAGAAAACTGTGTCTCAGAGACATTTTTGCATATAGTGACTGTCCCGGGGCTACTCAAATCCCGAGACCGAGAATGCCAGCTCTGCTGACACATAAACGCCGCCACCGGCGAAAGGGCTCGGGTCGACTCTGGAAGTCGGGAGGGACCCACCTCTGTGTGGACTCAGGGAGACCACGCTTCCCCTTGTCTGGCATTGAGCTCTTCCTGATGGCGTTTTTTCTTCAGTGTCTGCCACGAGCTTAATTAGTTACTCTAGTCTAGATTAAAGATTCTAGATCTAAAATTCTAGATCTAAAAATAGCATTATCCAGGCATATTGTCAACACATAGGTTCCCAGGGTAGGGTCCAAGGCTCGCATTTTTAGCAAGGCCCCCAGGTGACACTGGAGCCCACGGCATACGAGCCATGCTTCGAGGGACACTGTCTGAGAGGGGTTCCTGGGACCCCTGGGCCATGGCGGCTACTGAACCGCCTCGACCTCTTCATACCCGGTTTCTGTTGGGAAGTGCTTTGTTCTTCTGAGCTGACGTATTAACGTGGTTCTCTGCCATGCATCGTATGCACCTATAATTATGTATTCCACGACCACAATATCCACGGTAGAATTTGATGGTTCAATTGCATTTTAAACTCGAGCTTCAAAGGAACTTATCAAATAGATTCATTCATAAATGACGATATGTTTAAAATGTATAAGTGTCCTTTTCAAAGACATAATTCCCATGACTGAATTCGAGAAAGTACATTTTCAGAAAACAGAAGCAAGTGTAAGGTATTGATGGAAATAAAAGGCAGTGTGGTTCAAGTGCTATTGGTCCGGCCGCTTTGTTGCTGATCAGTTTGGGGCGTGTTAAGTATCTCTTCAAAGCTCTCATTTTCTTAATTATAAAATGGAAAGAATTATAGTACCCAGCTCCTAGAACCTCCGTTAGAAGTAGACAAGACATTGCGGGCACACGGTGAGCTCTCGGTGACAGCTTACGTGATGACCCACATGATGTCTGCCTGCTCCACAAAACTGACCAGACGCGATGCGGGCTGTTAACCCAGAGATGATTACAGACTTTCTGGATCAACACTCTATCACGAGGTTTTTTAAGTTCTGGACTGAAACATTTTGAATGATAGATTGGTCAGGCAAACCCTTTCCTGGTGTGGAGTCACAGCTTGGCTTTGTGTCTGATGCCCAGAGGTACCGTTGCATCTCGGTTCAAAGACGCTGTTATGGGTGGTGATAGTTTTCCATTAGTGTGGGTGTCGCCATAGAGATTGCCCACTGGCCCACTCCCAACAGGCTAAGTTTGCCCTTTCATTTGCAGCCAAGGCAAGTGCTTGCAGACGCTGAGGCTACTCTTTGATGCTCTGCCTTTAAGACTCCATTTCAAAGGATTCTGATTGCTGGCTGCCAGGTGGACCACTGCTGTCCCCAGCAGTTCACAGCTACCCCGCTCCTTTTGAAGTCGTGGCTATTACACTGCTCAGCTAAGTACACACTTTCCCGGATTCATGTCCCTGTCACGGTCGTACAATCACCAGAGTCTCACAAAGGCCATTCATTATCTCCCTTCCGCCGAGGCGGAAAGGCCAGTCCGCCACCAGTTCTCTGTTCATTCCTGTCCCCACACACGGCATTCTTTTGCCTGCCTCGCTTATCCTCCTCGGCATTCGTGATTTCAAATACTGAGATTTCTTGTCACACATGCCAAGTGTGAATCATGGAGTTGAGAATCCACACAAAAACAGTTAAGGCACAGATGCGGTAGCATATTTTTTTTTCTTTTATGAGGCAATGGACAAGTGCAAGAGAACCCTAATGGGATTGGTAAAGAGAAAAATTCTTCTATAAAGTTTAATTACCCACTATTGCTTAGAATTAAAAAAAAAAAAGATTCTCTGTAAAAGAAGAATAAAAACACGAGGCATTATTCTTCAGTTTACAGCCTGCCAAGCCTGCAGACGCAGGAGGAGATGGGTCAGGGATGACATTAGCCGCATTGATCAGCCTGAGCTGCTGACTTTGACAAGAAAAGGACAAATTTTGTACAAGCTGCAAAGATGGTTAACATTACAGCATTCTACTTAACTCCGATAAACAATAAAGACAATCCTCTCCCCAACCCCCTTTCTTTGCTAAATAACTATCATCTCTTCTCTGTGGGGTTGACGCATTTTTTCAAAAACGGTTCAGCAATGCCATGCACGAAAGGCATTTAAAATGTCACCCACCAGGAGATTTCAGTCCAGCAGATATATGGGAGAGTGAGGGCACCCGGGAGTCATTCCACCATCTTGCCGGATTCTCGGGTTCTGCTGCCTTGAGCCCTTCTCTCTTTAAATTGTATGTTTGTTTTTATGTGTTGGCTTTTATGCTTGGTAAGTTATAACCCTGTAGGGGCAGACCCTAAACCCCATTTAAAAAAAAAATCAAATTACTTTATACCCTGAGTGCTTTCTGCAAATAAAATCGATAAACAGAAGCTTCCCGTGGATTTATGAAGGTTTAGAACGAAGACAAGGAAAGCTACAAGCTCGGCATCAGACAATGGATATGACTCCTGGTTAATCTTTCTTAGAGAATGTTTTTCATTAGAGAGGCCTCCAAATGATTCATCACATAATTATATTTTGTACAACACCTTCTTTTTCATAACCACGGATGATAACTGCGTGGGCCAGTTTTTTTTTTTTTTTTTTTACCCTATCTTGCAATTGATCATCAGCGGCCCGCTCTGTGAGTTTTCTCTGCATCCTAATTACTCAGTTGCTCATTAGGAGCTACACGTGGCCCTGACAGCTTGCTCACAGCTGTGGCACTTCTGCTCTCTTCCTGCCGACTCCATCTTCTCTGGCAAGACTTAAGACTTTTGTCCCAGCTTCCTCATCCTTCTCGCTGTCCCTTCACTTGCTGAGGCCGGTCACTGTGCTTGCCTCTGAGGGGCACAGATAAAGGTGCTGCCCTGGAGGACATCGTGGTCCAATAGGGGAGAGAAATGAAAGTAGCTGACTTGTGGCTCCGGATCACCAGAAATGGTGGCGCCATCCTTCTGCCGACCTGTCCCCTTTCCTTCTCTGATGAAACACTGAAGTACATACACCTTCCTACAGAAATAGCCTAACATTTTTGCCGTATCTAACATTCTGATAGATGACATCATCAAGGCAACTTTGCCGAGCAATGTTAAATCTACCTCTTGCTCACCTGCCTCGCTAATGTCGACTACTGCAAATGCGGTAACGCCAGTAATTTTCATTGACTCTTTGCTTGATTGTAAGTGGAGAGCTGGCATCCTCTGGTGGAAAGGTACTATTTAAATATGCTAACAATATCCTAGTCGTACGTTTATGGTGACATTATCATTCTCATGGAGCTATATACTTGATCGTGTTTTGGGGTTCCACTTAAGTCTATTTCTTTGAGTGTTCTGAACATTTTAGTCATATAATGGATGTTTAGGTTATCCTGTTAAAGAGGGGGTCTTGCTTGTACGCTGTAATCGAAATTTTCATTTCTTAAAAATATCATTCGAAACCATTTTGCACATATGCATATACAAATGAGAAGCGGAGGGTGTGTGCAAAAGCAAATGTGGTTCCAGATGGACACATTTACTCAATTTAGTATAAAGGTATTTTTACACTTCTGAAAACAATGGGTGGTCTAAAAAAAATACATACAATATGTATTAGAAGCTCCCGATCATATGGTTAGCACCTTTTCTCATCATTGGGTTGGGTTGAACTGTTCTAACAAATGGTAGTACTCTTTTATTCTTTATTTTTTTTCTTTCCAGATGAAAGAAATGCTTCTATCAAAGTTATGAAAAACTGGCCAACTCTTCAAAGTTTTTATGGTTCTTAATTACATAAAGCTTCACGCCCATGAGGCATGGTGAAGTTATTAGTAGATAAGTCAAAAGTGACAAACTATAAATATTACGTGAAGTTTAAGATCAAAGATTGAAGGCTTATGGAAAATCATTTTATTCAATTAATTAAAAACAACTGATCCATTTATCCAGAAGGTTGAATAGTTGCACAATGTGTTTATCAAAAAAGCTAGATGTGACAAAAACATGTTTATTTTCATTCCGTCTCCACCTTCTCGGAAATGAGTCCCTGATTGTCTGAATACTTATCTAAAGCTTGAGAACACATTGAGAATGTTTACAAAAAAATGAAATACAGCTTCCATTTTTTGTATGAGACACACATTTCTATAGATTAGTAAAATATGGATATCAATACATGTTATTAATTAACCTACTATATTTTACCTGGGAGAATAATTTTCATTGTTTTTGTATTTAGAGTACTTTTCTGTGCCTTTCTAACTTAAACAGTGCACAACAGCTGTCACATGCATGTGATTTTGGGCATATCAATCAAAGATTTACTTCTTATTCAGCCCCTTACTATTTATTGATCTTCTTCTTTTAAAATTATACTTGTGTTTTTGTAATACAGCTTACATAATTATGAAAATTAATTGCAAATAAAAACAATAGATTACGTTTTCCCATTTTTAACTTTCAGTCTTTGATCTCTGTTTAATTTTTTCTTCCCCTTTCCTTATTTGTATTCATTTTGATGCCCATCAATTTGTTCCTCTGTTACTGTTACTTTTGCAATTTTCTGGTTCCTTTATAGCTTGCACTATTCTCTTTGATCTGCTTCCCTTCAAGCTTTATTTTTGGTGCTGTTTTTCATGTTCTATAAAAAAATATTTTTGCCCCTCTTCCCTTTATTCTTTGGTTTAACTCCTTCTTTTTAGAGCAAGAAAAAACTCCAGCTTTGAGTGAACAGGTAAATGTTTTTAAAAGAGTAAGCCCTAAGAATCCTTGGCTTCGTGCTGATGAATAGAAATGGTCGAGAGCCCACTTCAAAGGCCCTCAAGAACAAAGAACCTTTTTCGAGGCCACTAACAAACCCACCAATTCTTTCTGACCCATCTTTGCCAAAAGATATGAGCTAATGACAGGACAGACCTGTCTTGTAGACTAGCCAAGTAGGCTTGGGAACAAACGCATCCTTGACATAATCAGGGGAAAACATACTGTTTATCTCCTTAATAACCGTCTTGAGGAAAATTAATGTTACTTTGTCCTTTGTGTAGAACCCTAATTGGATTGTGTGTTTCATTTATACCTGGACAAAGGCCAGGATATTGAAATACTTCTCCATATTAAATTTTCTTGTTTAAAAATTAGATTTTATTGGCATTCTCTTTCCGAGATTTCTTCATTAAAAGCTTCATTAAACATAAATCTTCTTTTGCACAGCAGAAAACAAAGTTATTTTAAGGAGGTCATTTTAAAAGTCTGTAGGAAAGGTGGTGCAAAGCTCTTTATCGATGACGTGTCTTTTCCCAGGGAGCTGGCATTCCAGGGGTAAAACAATAATCGATCTTTGCCTACAAATGTCTAATATTAATGACATTGAGAGGTGGAGCTATAGAATCAGTTGTGGTGTTCTAGAGTCTAAGGCTATTAAAAAAATGCTATTTTTTAAAATTTGAGGGTTAGAAATTCTAGTAAGCTGTAGAGATTTCGGTGACATCCAAAGCTTGGGGAGCCTCTTATACTCTGGAAGAGATGTAGTCGTCCATCAAGAAGAGAGTTTATATCACTACTGCGCTGAGAAATTCAACTGAGCTTTAAGTCCATTTATGTACTGAACTCTGATTATGGCTTCTGAGAAGGAACGAACACACTCCTTACAAGGATAACAAGAGAAGTGACAGCCAGGTCGTTTTCCCACCTTCGAACTGCTCATTATTCCTCGCTCCTTGCAAAATCGGATGGTTTCACTTCTCAGCACTGTGCAACATAATTTAGGGGGCAGAGTTTGTGCAAACTCAGTTCCACTCTGGGTTTCTTGACGCTGTGTTTCTGGCTCATACCTTTCTGCAGACAGGGAGATAATTAAATGGTTTGGCTCGAAAAGCCTTCCCCACTGGGCTGCAAACGTCACGTGTAACAAAAATAAACAAACGCAATGTGACATGTCGATAAAGGAAAATCATAACAAAGAATGGTCCTATCTACAAGAACTTAAAACCGAGATGGGTCTGCGTGAAAAGCCTGCAAAGTGGCAACACTTACTCCATGACAATTGAAAACAGAATATAAAAAATTAGATGTATATATATATTTCCCAAGGAGAAAATAGCAACAAAAAATCTGGTTGTGGCTGTAACATATGAGCTTGTAACATTTTGTTAGTTTTCCACCTATAATCTTTTGAAGGAAACTACAGATATAACGATCCAGTCTTGGCCTCTTGGACAAGTGCCCAATAGGTGTGAAATGAAGGTTGGTGACCTTCAGGGCGCAGAGGAGGCTGGCTGGGGATCTAGGAGCCAGGACTGAGCATTGAGTAGGGTTTACAGAGGAACCAGGTTCTCAGGCTCCAGAAGCCTGGATGGGTTCAAAACACCACATTTGGAGAGAAGATGGGTCATCAGAACGGGGTCCTAGGCCAAGTGTCAGCAAGGGTCAGGGCAAGAGGCAAAATGGAGCAAATGGGTTTCAGGAGGGGCTCCTGAAGAGTCCCGTGGCCACTTGCTGAGGGGCTCGGCTGGCTCTTACACGTCATCTGAGGCTGAGCCCGAGGTGGGGAAGTGATGGAGCAGCTGGTCCACCCTCTCTCTCCCTCAGCCCTGAAGGCGAAGGTTGTGCCTCTCCTGGCCTTTCTCATAGGAAGTCTTTTACTTTCAGGACAATGCAAGGTCAAGAGCAAGTCCCCATGAGCACCCCTTCCAGCTAGTTCTCCCCTGGGCTGAGGCGGACCCGGGGTGCTCAGGTGTCCAGAGCCTCCACAGTGAACGCTCTTGTTTGAGGTCCAGGTTTTCTCGGGCAGGCTGCCGGGGCGCAGGGTGTGGAAGGAAAGGGTTGGCAGGGCTGTCAGAGAGCACGGGTCGGTTTCAGTCGGAGTGAAGACACGAGAAGGAGGCCGCCGGAGTGGCTTGTGAACTCGGGGCAGCTTCCCGGTCAGCCCTTCCTCAGCGCCCTCCTCACCGAACCTCCTTCGGATAGCTCTCCAGCGAAGTTTAACAATTTCATTGACAATATAAAAGGAAGTGGAATAGTTCTGACATGACAAGAATATAAGAAAAATTCAAAAAAAAAAAAAAGAGCCAAAGTGACCAAAAGATGAATAATATTCACCAGGAAAGTATTCCATAGAGCAGAAAAAATACTAGGGAATTAATTACGAAAGGTTTAATGGAGCGATGACCTCTGTGAAAGGAAACCGCAAAGCAGCAACACCGGAACCGAGGGGAGGGATGGCAAGACGATGGGGAAATCACGGGAAATAGGGAATTAGTCGGAAATACCCGACCAGGTTTCAATTTAGTCTTAATGGCTCCACACTGATAAAGTGGACAGAAAAAAAATAAAAGGCCAAAGTACAGAAGGCCTGAATGACGCGACTAATAACATAGCTGTGAGTTAAAGTCCGTACCCTGCAGGTAGACAATATATTGCCCCATCCTGTGTGTATTGGAAGATACACAGAAGAAGTTCTTGGCACTCTTGTCGACCTAGATGTGCTTCTTCGGTGATCCCATCCGGTTTCATGGTCCCGAACATTTTATATGTTGCCACCTCCCAAGCGTGTATCTCCAGCCCAAACTTCTCCCCTAAACTCCTCACTCAGATTCATGTGCCTACCCGACATCTGCACTTGGAGGCACAGCAGGCATCTTAAGCTAAACATATCAAAACAGGGAACCCCTGGTATCCAACGCCTGCCAACCCGCTCCTCTTGCAGTCACCCCCATATCGGTAAGCGGTAAATCCGAGCCTGCCTCCCATCCAAGCCAGCAGCAAGTCGGGTCAGCTCTGCCTCACCGAAACACGCGGAATCTGATTGCTTCTTGGCACCTGCAGGCGACCACCACCGCCTCCCCGCTACTGGCCTCGCCGCTTCTGCCTTAGGGCCCTTGCGATCTATTCTCACGCAGCAACCAGGAGTGATCTCATGAAAGGTAAGATGGATCATGTCACTCTTCTGCTCAGAATAAACTCTAAAGCCTTGTAATGACCCATAACTGCCTGGTTACCGCTCCTAAACAAACCCCCCGCGCTCCCCCTCATCCGTGCTGCCCCCACCTCGCTGGCCTCTCAGGTCATGCTGGGAACTGCTTCTCCCGTGCAGAACAGCGCCACCCTCTGCTCTTTAAACACAGACAGTGTAAGGACGTCCTGACCCTCAAGGGCCATAGATAATGGACTTTTAAAACAAAGACTGATCTAGGGGATCTAGTATAACAACGATAAATGTTTTCATTAGTGCTTTGCATTTTACCAAGCTCTCTCTTCACCATACTATGTTTTTTATTTTTATTATGTTTTTTTAAATTATAAAAACAACACCGTGATGGCATGGTATCCTCCATGTTTTACAAAAGCTTGAACAAGCCAAGGTCGCATAGCCAGGAACTTCTAGAATCCGAAAGCAGAGCCATCACACCTGCTTCCACTCTCAGAGCAAATGCTTTCCTTCTTCTACACAGAAGGTTATTACATAATGAAGATAATTGTAGTAATAATCGAAACCATGATAATGACGATAGCAGCTAATAGTTACTGAATTCAAAGTCGCTTGCTACATATTCACACATTCCGTCCTCACAGAAAGGAGCCTGGGAGGCAAGCAGTGCTGTTACCTGCAGTTTCCAAAGAAGACGACTAAGTCAGCGGCAGGATAAGTCGCCCGCCCAAGTAAACTAGTCATCACAGCAGAATTTATACCCAGGCACCTGGGCTCCAGATTCTGGGTCTCTAACCACCACATTAATCCCAGCTTGGTCTTGCAACGCTTCTTGTCTGCTTTGCTAGACATGCTAGATACAGTTTATAGCTGGACGTAAGTGAATTCTCCTGTTAGGTGATTAGAAATCAACTATGCTCACCACAGATTTCTTGAAAACATAGGTAGTTTAAGAAATACTATCATGAATTGAGTTTAGGCGTTCGTTCCAACATAATCGCCGATTGTCAGATGTCATAAACCAGTCAAGCAGAGATCGTGGTTCCTGAACTAACCCATGACCACGTTTTTTAAGGCTGACGTGTTAGCTTTAAACAAGATGCCTGCTCTACAGGGTAACCAGCTTGTGCCCAAGAGCTTTCCGTTTCAGCAGTGACTTGTTTTGATCCAGGGAGACGCTGGGCAGGCAGTGGAAAGAGGAGCCTTACCTGGGGTGATTGTAGGCGATCTGCCGGAACTCGTTGCTCCAGTTTGGTCTCCCAAAGAAGGTTTTCTGCTTCAATCCCGTGATCACGTCCGTAGTTTCATCCCAGTGTAAAGCTATGTGAATAGCCTGAAATAGAAATCGCAATGTCGGATGGCATTTCGAATTAAAAAATAAAAGGAATCTGCTACTAAATACAAGGCGAAGTAATTATGATCATTTGTAGATTTAATAATGAAAAAAAATTTTATGGGGTTAAAATGTTTATCATTATCAGAGACCATCGATTCCCCTTTTTAGAACAGGCATTCCATCTTTTATCTTTGTATTCCGCTTTGGGCACTATTGATACAAAGTGCCAATAGTAGAGTGTACGTAGAGTGTATGTGGAGTAACGTGAACCTGGAAAGAGAATTTTTCTTTAAAAATATGAGAGTAATAGAGTGAATATGGTTAAAGGCAAGCAAGCACTAAGCCGCTTCCTCTTTTCTGCCAAACTTTTCACAAATGAATCTGTACCTCTGTCCCCGTTCACTTATGATTAAACCTCGGGTGCTGAGAAGGGCACTACCAGATGGTAGTGACAGGAAAGAGCCAGGAAGATCTCACAGTCAGATCTGCCCGCTAGGGTGGAACGCGCTCAAGTGCACTACCTGGGTTCAAGTGCGGGGAGGATGCTGAGTCTGGCAGACAGGACGTGGTGGTCGAGCATAGCAAGGGGTAGGAGTGGAGCTCTGTGCCCTTAAGGAACACGAAGGCGCACAGGCATCAGGGAACTGGTGGTTGATAACAAGAGCCTGGACATAGCAGTACTTAGTGATAATCTTTTGTTGTTGAAGTCCCGCAGCGACCTTGCTTTTTACCTCCTGGGATTCATGTTCCCTGTGCTCATTCCATAGAATTCCCCGCAGCTCTTGAGCTCACGTACTGTACCCTTGGATGCTCTGTTTGCTCAGATCCTAACTCTCCCTGCTCCTGACCAGTTTGGCCAATCACCTTGCTAGACCCAACTCTCATACCATGATTCCTGTTGCATGCCTGACTTCCCCAACTGACCTTCTTATCAGTCTAGAAAAGCAGCCGGCAATAGGGAGATTGAGCAGAAGGTACTCCTACAGGCGCCTCGACAGGGCAGTCAGTGAGAGAAGACGGTGGCGGAATCACAGAAACCCATGCTGCGGGGAGGTGTCGTGGAGCACGTCTCAGCCCCGGTGGCAGGAGAGCGACTGGGGCTGAGTTGGGGAAGAGAGGAAAATGGCGGGAGGAGGGCAAGCTTATTAAGACAGAGAGCAAAGCATGACGTTCAGGACAAAAGTCCACGAATAAGAACCGAGATGGTAGTTCAGGATTGAGTCTTGGAAATGGGCAGAAGCCCTGTTATCAGAACCGGAACTCGAAGTCAGGATTGTCCTAGCCTCCAGATCAGAGTGGCAGTTCTGCATCCCCGTAGCCCTGTGGCTTAACACTAGGATTGATTGGTACCGTATAGGAAGCTGATTTCTGCTGTGGGTAAAGAGGACGACAAAGTTGGTTAATTTACTTTTGACCAAGTGTCACATCTGATGACCAACTCAGGCCTTATTCTCCTCAGCTTCTTCGCCATGTGGCTAAACATTGCTTCTTCTCAATTCTATTTGCATTATAAAATCCCATTTCTTCTACTTCTCTCTGGCTTTTCTATTGATTCAAGGAAATAACATTAGATTTTATTTTCCTATCATATTCTCCTGTCTCGAAATGCAGCTGCCTTTCCAGGCTCCAATCTTAGTTCTCTGCATCTCGTTTGGACCGCCACTCCCCAAGACCTTTCATGTTCATGGTCCCAATTAGCATAATCTGCAAAAATAAATCCAGACTTTCTTGCCCAAGGCCTCATCTTCCTGCCTGAGTGGAGTTCTGCATCTCAAACTGCCCAAACACATTTTTATGTAGAATTGTTTTCATTCCTTCAAATCGATCATCGATTAGCTAAACAAGAATCTCCCCAAATAACTCACGACTTCAATTTACAGCTGTTGAGTGAGTCCTGTAACTGGGCAGTGTACGAGTGGAGAGGTACAAAGAAGAAAGGTCTCTGCTTGGTGAGGTCATGGCAGGAAGGGGCGCGCACCTGTGCCAGCAGCATGGTGGGAGTCAGGCCGAGCCCTCTCTGTACTAGGGACAGAAGCAAAGTGCTCTGGAGAAACAAGCCCATCACTCTGGTGAAGCCCCACGTAATTTTTGACTCAGAGAACTGAGGAAGGGGGCTGGGCTTTAAAGAATAATTCTGTGCAGTAGGCAGTGGGGAGAGACAGAGGCTGTTCAGTGACACGTCAGAGAGAGGGGACAGAATGGGGGAGGACTTGAAGGTGCACAATGGGGCAGGAGAACGTGCCCCGCTGGGCGGCTCCAGCGCCAGTGGGCAATGACGAGAACGCGACAGGACCAGTGCGTAAGCATCCAGTCAGGAGGGGCCTTAAATCACTTACCGAGAAGTCTAGGCGTATTTAATAAAAAAAAGAAAAAGGGGTCTTTTCTAGTCGTGGCAGTGGTGCCGTCAAGCTACCAGTCACTGATGTTCAAACGTTTGGAATTATATTCGTTCCATATTTTTCAGTCCAATGCTCAGTTAATCTCCAAACCCTGTCGATTTGCCCTTCGAAATGCTGTTTCCATCTGTCCCTTCTGTGCTTGTCATCCTGCCACTTGATGGCTGTTAAATTCAATTTAGCAATTGGCGATTTCTAAAACAGCCTCCTCCTAATTCCTTACCAACAGAATGCACCGGTTACTCCTCCGGCCCCGGAATTTGAGCGCCTAGAGAATTTCCAACATGTTGTGGCAAAAAATTTAAGAACATGTTTATTTTAATTTACTTGTACCTAGAGAAAAAGTATATTTTATAGCACACTTTTGGAAGGGGCAGAGCTAGGATGGGGCAAGGTCGTACTGTCACAAAATCAAACAGAGCCCAGTTTTGCAACTCCCAAATGACTGGAGGTTCCTAGGTGGACACCCAGGACCAATCCACCCAGCAGCAGGAGAGGAAGCATGTGTCTAGAAAGCAAAAGGCAAAGACTCTGCCTGAACACCGCCAAATAGATCATTAGTCAAAAATCCCACTTGAAGAAGGAAAATGTATGTTTGGAAGACATAATTAACACTATTTAATTCATTAAGATGGTTCAAGCCTAGTTCTCAAGAACCTCTATTTCAAATTATCCCAGGGGAATAAATATTTAAGGCCGACAGCAAATAAGACCTTAAAAATTCAGCTAGCTACTGAATTTTAAGCAAAGTCTTACTCATGCAGAGGCACAGAGTCAAATGACAGTGATGTCCTAAAATGCGTGTGCGTAGGTGTGCGCCTGGGGGGGGGGTGGGGTGGGCGCTCACTCGCTGGCAGGAGCACATTCACTTGCAAATTTAGTGATTAATGCAAATCTGCTCATCTCAAACACAGGTTCCTCAAAGTAAATATCAATAGGGGATACTACAGAAGTCCGGATTAGAATATACATTTCAGAACCTAGCAATCACTGTTAGCTTCCATATTTGAGGGGTTAAAAAAGGATTTACAATTTAATAGTGATCATTCGATATTCCCAACACCGAAAAACTACCATAGTGCAATATTTTGATATGCGTTATTTTTGGTAAATTCAATGTAATACAATACACCGCAGAACACCCGCCGCAACAGACGATCATCTTGATCTTTGGTGAGTAAACACACGTGCACACAATTTCTAAGAACGACTTAAGAAAAAGAAATCTCTGGGTAAACCATGTATTCATGATGATTACTTTCCGTAAAAGCTCACATACTTTACACTATAAAATGTCGAATGTAAACAACAGGGAGTTTTTTTTTTTTTTTTTTTTCTGTTTAATTCTGAAAAGCTCAAAGCATAGAATTAGAACCAGTTAGGAGCTAGACAAGACAATACGGCCAATCGATAATATCCACTCGATGTCCCTAAGATGACAAATGTCACTTTTAGTGACATGTTTTTTTCTCGGATTTCCAAACTTGGGATTGTCTTTCACTAACAACCCTCTTTTCTCATCTTCTTTTATTTTCCTCGGTAAGATAACAGTAGGTTCATTCATTGCTACACTTTGAATAGCTCTATCTAATCTGGTTTTATTCCTTTCCAAGAACATAAAAATAATTCTTTCGTGCTACCAGATGACTATGTAGTTCATCATTGAAATGGCTCTTCTTTGCTCTATTAGTCGACGGCTTAGATAATATCGGTCATCCTCAGAGCCTTATCGATACCTGATTTTCATCCCAGCCAGTAAGAAATATATGATAACTCAGGAGGTGCGTTTTCCCTTGCTCGCTCATGCGTGTTTCCAGCGAGAGTAAGAGATCAGCAAACCACTCAAAAGCACTGGGATCTCGGCAAATCCAGTAGAAATACACCTGTTGGGAGAAGACGAGAAAACGGACTTGTTCCTCTTTCACAATGCACTGATAATCGCAGAGTACTTTATCTCCATTAAATAAATTATTTGAGCCCAAATGGGCACTTCTGCAAAATAACATGCTTCTCTCTGCCAGTGAACAGTCACACTGTGATTTCTTTTGAAAAAATTCACATTGCGTTTGAAAAAAGCCCAGATTGAATTCAGAGTCGGGAGCCTGTTGGCTGTTGCCAGCTTCTCTGGAAGAGGATCAATTCGCCACATTCCTGGCTGTGCTTCTTCTGAACGAGGTTAACAACCACAGCTAGCTGTGCCTTTCACTGCCCCCAAAGGGGAATATACTCTTTTAGACCAGCCCCTTCATCTTTACTTATGACCTAAGCTGGGGATTTGAGCTCTCTTCTCCAGGGACCCCAAAGGCTTGTGCGCTAATCCACTCTACCAGCAAGGTGTCGGGAGGGTGGGGATTATGGTAATTACAGAATCAAGCCACACAGGCCAGAAGTGTCCCCTCAGCCAGACATATCAGTGTCCAAGAAAAGCTAGTGGGTGGTGGCTATGGCTGTGTGTCAACAGCTGTAATAAAAATTATGTCTAGGAACATTTTTAAATAAACTCTGTGCTTTGCAAATGGCTCAAACACACTTTCCTGTGTGACAAGAAGTAGTTTGGGTTTGTTAAAATAAAGACTTAGTTTTTGTGCTTTTAGATAATTGTCTCCAGAAGGAAACACAGGAAATAGAGCTATTAATTCTCCTGATTTTCTCACTTTCCTACCCACTGCTGCCCACTGCTGTTTCCCGCACCCCCCTCCCCAAAGAGACAAGTCTCTACTGCTTAACAAGATCTACCAGGGAGCTGGTCATGTCGTCCACCAGGAAATATCTCTTCCAATAGTCAAGTGTTCTCCCCTGCCCGCCCGCCTCCCGACCACCACCAGCCAGCCTGCAAGCTTACCATCATATAACGAAAGTTACAGATGAGAGTTAATTAACAGATGAAACTCATGAGAAAAAAAAAAAATCACAGAATGTATTTCAAGGCAAACCATCTTGCCTTTTCTTTCCAGATTTGTGTGGGAATTTAAAATATTGTCAGGTAGAGTGGAAGCTAGTGATGATAACACCCTTTCTCTTAAGAATTAAGGCTCCCATATCTGTTGGACAGCTGCTACTTAGAAGGGTATTTCGAATATTAATCCCAGGACAAATGATAACCTGTTAATCCCTCCAAAATTGCGCCTCTTTCCAGTTGTGAAATTGAGCCAAGGGCTCCCTTTAGGTGAACGTCCCACGAACCCCCACAGATATAGTGATCGTCCACTCACTTGCTGACTCAACAAATACTTACTAAAGGCTTACTCTATGTCAGGCCTGTTCTTGGCTCAGGAACTATAAGAGCGAACAAAAAAGAAAAACGATTTGTTGTCCTTACGCAGTTTGCGTTTTAGATGGAGAAGAAAAACAATAAACTAAGAAGTAAAACACAGAATGTGTCAGTGGGTGATACATACTATGGAAAAACACAAAGCAGGCTGGCAAAGGGTTGCAATAATTAAGTCCCAATCATCCTTACTTGAAAAACACCTCCATCTTAGTTTCCTCCATGCACTGACCCCTGTCCTTTCAAATAGAGATCGTTTCTGTCCTTGCTTTCTTGTGGCTTTGCTGCGGGTCAGCGTTCTTAGGGTCTCCTAAGCCCTTTACCCCTTTTGCTTCCTTGCAACAGCTTTGTGTGTGTTTCCTTCTGTAATTGACCTATAGATGACACCAGGCAGCTTTGGTGCAAGAGGCAATGCAGGAAACCGCGGCTCGAGGGGGTACTCCAGGTACCCACCCCGCCTCCCCCACCCCACCCCGTGCTGTGTCCTCGGTGAGCTCTGCCTCTTCCCGCTCTCCCAACAGCCTCGGCTGCTCTCTAAAACTCCCGCAGCCTGCATGCGGGCCAGGTTGAGGCGATCTGGGGCCACTGGAATAACGAACCTGTGCTTCTTTTTGATAAACCATCCCAGAAAATGAAATCAGAAAAGCTACCAATCGATTTTACTACCAATCCACAGACCCGCCCCCCCCCCCCCCCCAGGTTCCTGTGCCATGCCCTGGAGAGGTATCCGTGAACACAACCTGTGTTTCTTTAGGCCCCAAGGATGGACATGGGGACAAAATTACTTATGTATCTATTTATTTATGGCCCAGAACTCATCCAAAGAAGGGAATGGTACATGGAGACCTATGTTTAGGGTGCGGTATGGCATAATAATTAAACGTTGTGAGTCCTTGAGTCGTGTAACCTGTCCTAGACCCTGGCTTCACCATCTATGAGCTGTGTGACTAAGGGCAGTTTATTTAACTTGGGCCTAGATTATCACATATGTAAAATGGCGACACACACACACATACACACACACACTCACACACACAGAATAACAACCTACGAGATTACTCTGCAGATGAAAGCATGAGGCTCATGGAAGCATCCAGCACGATGCCTGACAGACCCATTAAGTGCTCAGAGCTCGCAGCTGCTCGTACTTGGAGGTCTGCGTTCCCACTGGTCACTTCCAAATTAGAGAGATGGTGGTCACCGAGAGGAGGCGAAACCAAACTTTGTCTCCAGCACCATTGCTGAGAACCTCGGCAATGATCACAAAGACCTAGACCTGAAAGTGGAGGCTCCTTCACCAGCAAAATGCGCCCCAAGCTCCGGGCGTGCTAAACCTAGATGAAGGCGTCTTACAGGGTGCCAGGGTCGACCGTGATCTTGACCAAGACCTCCACCCACGATGGGCTGCACGGTGACCTTGCCTTCTCCCGGACGGCACCTTCTATTCCCCGCCATTATGGACTGAAAGTTTACAGCCTCTTCCCCACAGATTTACATGTTTGAACCCAAGATAACGGCATTTGGAGATAGGACCTTTAAGAGGTAGTCAGATTTAGATAAGGTCGTGAGGGTGGGACCTCCAATAAAGGGATCCGTGCCCTTCTAAGAAGAGGAAGACGTCTGAGTTCTCTCCCTTTTTTTTCTCTGTCATGTGAAGACCCACAGGAAGATGGCCGTCTGCAAGCCAGGAAGAGAGTCCTCACCGGAACCTGACCCTGCTCGTGCCCTGATCTTGGCCTTCCAGCCTCCAACACTGGAAGAAATAAGTGCTTGTTTAAGTCAGCCAGTCGACGGCCTTTTTATTACAGCAGCCTGAGTTGGCTGAGACGTCCACACTGGATACCGCAGCAGAACTGACATAAGCTCTAAACCAGCAGGGTGAAGGAGACTTTTCATCGAGCGAATTATCTCCGTTTTCCAAAAAGATAACTTTTCTCCCTGAAAAGGTAAAGACTGTGATCGATGATTAGAAAACATAGCACCTCCTCATTAACCGGTAGCTTTTACTGCCCTGGGTTTCATTTTGTCATTGTCACAAAGGTCACCCTGGATGACTACAACGGCAAATAAATTTTGAAGCAACTATTTCTTCTCATTGAGAAGCTGCCTTTCTGTGGCCTCCACATCCCGTTTTAAAGAAATATAATCATAACACTGTTTTTTTTTCTAGTTAACGGTTAACAAGACTGAAAGGGGACTTTGTCAATCAGTTTTAAACCTTTAAGACTTTTTCTTAAAGGCATTATCTTTAACGATAACTGTTTCATGGCTGTGCTATTTGGTTGGACAAACAAAAGATTCATTAATAATGGAATGATTACATTAATTGTGGGATATCAATACTACACAATATTCTGAAGGCATTAGAAAAAAGGAGTCAGTCAGTAGGTATCGACACTGATCGTGCTCTAAAACACTTTATAAAGAAAACAAACCAAAACGAAATGCGCGCTTCTCTCCCTCTTTCCCTCTCTCCTTCCCTCCCCTCCATCTCTCCCTTTCTCTCTCCCCACTCTCATTTATGTAAAAATAAAAATAACACCCTGCACATGCGTGTAGGTGAGTGCGTGTATGCGAACGCATGGGAGCAGGAATGAAATACCATGCTCTCAACTGTTTCACGGCGAGCCCCCTGGAGAACAAAGTGATGGTCGTGGTCAGTTTGGGGGAAAGAATCGAACGAAGGGACATTCTGGCCTGAGCACTTTATTTGAACTTTTTACAAAGACACTGTCGTCTTGCCTGGCTTGTGCGGTTAATAAACCAAGATATTAAAAATATTAATATTAATACTGGTCACTTCCCCACAGGGCAACGGGGAGGCCTGGCGGGGGACTGACGCCTTTTGAAACCGTCTGGCGCACGATGAGAAGCACATGTGTCTTTCGAAAAGGCAAACGTGGCCTCGCGCTCCCCCGTTCAATGTATGACAGCGATCTCCCCGGTTAGGGGAGACCATCAATTCCAGGAGCAGCCACAGCTCCAGTGCGAGGGAGAGTGAAAGTAAATAATTTCTCAAACTAAATAGATCGAATTAAATGCATTTTTCATTCATTAGGAAAGAGCGCAGGCCCTCCTTTGTTTCATTAATATGTTTAAGTGGAGTATGGATTTTTGTCTTTCTTGGCCTCTTTGCCTTGTTCCCGCTGGCCCATGCTGTCTCTTTATTCGAATTACCTGTTTATTATATTAGGTTAAGGACCCAAAGGCTATTTTACATGGGACACACTATAAATACCCATTATCACAGTTATATATCATTGAGCTGATGAAGGAAGACAATTTATGAAGAAATTAGATGATGTCAGTTTTTCTATAATCTATTTTATTATAGTCCGAAGATTACACATGCGGTTAAGAAAACGAACCCAATCTTCCACCTGGCCGTCCGCTCAGTTCGGTCTCCACGGCTGTGATATTGGGGAGAACTATAAAGCGGAAGCCAATATATTTATGTCAGCAATCTTCCAATCCCCTCCCTACGCGTACACACCTGTTTCATTCATCATCTTGACAGTTTGCACAAGCGCACTGTCCTAATTTTTTTCAAGCTCTTTTCACAAATTGAGTGTGATGTAGAATTAATTACACCCATTAGGCAGGGATTGGAGGACGCCCACCGCTGTAGGGCGGTTGTACCCCTCGGCGCTCGGCTTCGTCCACACTGAGTCACAGAGACTCCTGCACGACTCCCTCCCGCTCCCCTCGTCCCCAAGGGGCGCCCTGTGCCGATCTGCGCTCCGCTAAGTGAAATGCGGCTCTTAGGCCTGTGTTGAAAATATCCCTCTGCTATATTACAACTTTCCCCCATTTCCTTCCCAGCGAGCCGTCATTATACTTATTGTTATTTTGCCATCTCGAGGAGTCCCCTCCTGACCACTTCCCTCCCTTCCTCTCCACTTCCTCCCGACCCTCTTTAAAAATAAAAGATGGTTAGAAAGAAATTTCAAAACACCAGCTTCAAACGGAAAGCGCCACGCACGACCCCAAAGAAGCGGCAGGCGTCCCGTTGGCCATTCTGCATTTTACTTAGAAGTATTCCCGAATCACGTGGCAGAAGAGAAGAGTAAAAAGAGAAATGGTTTGCAACGGGAACAACAGAGGAAACGTGAGTGCATTTTTTTTTTCATTATCATCGTAGACCTGTAATATGAGGCTTATATGTTAAAAATGTATGCCTTTGGGCCAACCGGTGTTCTACACTGGGGGAAAATCCACCGTAGTTAATCACTGAGGCTTAACACTCCAGCTCTGAACGCCTGTGCTGTTTTCCCCTCTTTCCTTGATGCAGAAGAGAACATTCTGCAAACGATAGCCTGGATGTATAATTGTGAAGACAGTGTTAGATAAATACATGCTGCTTTGCTCTGCTGCACTTAAAAATTATATAGATGCTGACAGTTTAGTGGAAGAAGTAGTATTTATATCTCAAAAGCATGTGGGTGGCGCTGACAAATATTAGTTACCTAAGCCTAATGATAGCCGCATTCCAACAAACACAAAGTTGCTTTAAAACAGAGAGACTTCTTAAACTTTTTCTCAGGCAGGCAGACTCTAAGGGAGTGGATCTTAAGTGTAATTTTCAGCCTAAACTTTCAGTACCGTGAAATCTCTCTCTCTCTCTCTCTTTTTTTTTTTTCATAAAGGAGCTTTGACTTAGAAATCAGAAACACATGCTCTTATCCTGACTCAGGATTTTAGCCAGCTGGGTGACTTTGGACAAATCACTTCTCATCCTAAGCACAGATGCTAACTTTTCATTGCCATGTGCAATGCTAAAAGGTTAAGACCCCTCAAGTTATTTTGTGAGTCTATGCTTTTCGCTTTTTTTTTTAAAATCTCATGTACCATTATTCTTATCTTTATTTTCAGCTGAATATTGACCCGATATTACCCTAAATATTTGTTGTAAACAACACTGGTTTCTATTTCCAATTGTATAGTGTCTGTGTTTTGGAATAGATAACAGTGTCCTTATTTTGTAGTTTTGTGGTAACTGCTTAACCCTCTCACTGATGCAGCCTTGAGAAACCCCGGAAACAGAGCTCAGGAATAACAATGGAATCGTGGGCGAGGAAGGGGTGTGAAGACTTTTGTGGGTTCCTACACGGACTTTAAGATTTCTTGGGTCTTAGGAGAATTTTTCCTCTCCATTTGTAGTAAAAGAATTGGGATGTATTATTATAATCATAACATTACTGAACAAATAGCCTTTTGGATTCAATTTAAAAAAAAATGAGTTAACCTTAGTAACCTAGAATCTTATAGAAATTATACAGAAGCGATTTTTTTTTTCATTCTTTTGGGCATCTAGACATTTATTTACTCACTGATTCATTCCAAATTTGCAGTGTGTGTGTGTGTGTATGTGTGCACATGTGTGTGTGTGCGCGCGCGTGTGTGTATGTGTGTTGCAAAGCAGCCACGATTAGGGAGCTCAGAGACTGTTGGGGGAAATAAGACATTTTGTGAACTCGCATGGGGCGTGGGAGTGTTGAGAGGAGGGTGGGGTATTGTAGGTCTGGTCTGAGGAGAGTGATGGGCTTTTCCTGTCAGTGTAGGAGGGCTTGGCACAAAGCGGGTGCCAAATTAATATTAATTGAACGAACAAGCAAATGGGAGAGAGACATACAGTCCATCATCATCAGGTCACAGGAAACATCGCGTTTAGCGTAATGGAAACCACGAAGCAATGAGCCACCTCTCGAAGTGGATTTTTTTGGTAGACGGCAAGAGGGAAGGAAACGTTTAGGAGCACTGAGAAATCATCAACCAAACAAGGCATTGCCATGGGGTCCAAATATACAAATCGGTAGCTGTTTCGCTTGCTTTGTGCCATCGACCAAATGTTTCTGTCACCTCAGAATTCACACATTGAAGCCTAATCCCCAAGATGATGATACTTGGTGGTGGGGTCTTTAGGAGGTGATTGGGTCATACAGGTGGAACTCTCAAGAACAGGACTGATGCCCTTATGAAAAAGACTTATTGAGCTCTATATCTATTTTTCCTCATTGAGCTACCAACCGCATGCCAATAAATGTGACTCTCGCTTATTAAACAGAAAAAGACTCTAAGGAGCTACTTTGTGCCCTTAGGCTATGAATGATGGGAAGTTCTAGCTAGAAGATGAATATATACAGACCAGGAAGCGAGCTCTCATCAGACACCAGTTCAGCCAGCACACTGATCCCAGAGTTCCAGCATCCGGGACTGGAGAAATAAATTTCTGCTGTTGATAAGCCACCCAGTCTATGGCACTTTGGGATGGCAGCCCAAACAGGCTATGACACTTTGTTAAACTTATTGTGGTACAGAAGAAAGGAGATGGGCTTTCGCACAAGAAGAATCTGGATTCAAACTCGCATTCTCAACATTCACTCGCTCTCTGTGCTTCAGGTTCCTTTTGGGTATGGACTCCTATTTCTCCATTGTGTGGACCAGGAAACCCATCTCTGAGAGGCAAACTGATTCACTCAAGGTGATGTTTCTAGGGAGAGCGAAGCCAGGCCAAGGTGGATTCTCTGACCAGCGAACCCACAGTAGAATGGTGGGCATCTCGTCTACCGTGGGTCATGTCATGGCAAGAGCCAGAGGGGCCTGAGTTAGAACACTGATTCTGCCTTTTATCACCCATGAATTTTCAGGAAAGTCACTTTAGTCTTTCTAAGCTTCAGGTTTCTCATCTAGAAAACAGTTCTTGGATTATCTACTTGATAAGGCTGTTAGAAAGATAACAATAATCAAACAAGAAAATGTATGCTGGGAAACTCATGAAATGATAGCAAACTTTACTCCTACTCCTTAGTTGGGGAGTCCCCGACTTTGGAGACGTCCTGGTCTGGCATTGGTGCCAGTGCCTTGCTGAGTGCTGCCCCTCAATAAACGTCAAATGAAGAGAGCCTCTGTGGCTAACGAAGCTGGGGAGGGGCGGGCAAAGCAAACGGAAGGAGGTCCGTTCCTACAGAACTTATTTAATATGCTAATGGATGATGGGACTCTTCTAGGGTCGGATTTGCAGTAGCGTTTCTGAAGTTCATTTGACGACAGAATTCTTTCTCTTCAGCAGACGATACCACATGACTGACGCTCCACAGAACACCCATTGAGACATGGCGATCTGGTCAAGCACCTATCTTTAATAAGTGAGGAAACTGCAGCCAAAGTGTCAACCAGAGGAAAAGCGGCAGAATCGAGACCAGAACCAGGCTTGTCTGACATCCTGGGTCCTCCCGAGTCGACACCATTCCGTGCCAGCAAGGTTCCCTTTCTCCTCTGCTCTAGGGTCTGCTGCTGGTCCTAGGAGGGTTGAAGTAGGGGCCAGAGCCCCTGGAGAGGACAAAGGAAGGAAGGCAGCTATGGAGGATCTATCAGAGAACATACAAAAAGGAGATTTGGAGCTGGATGGCAAACAACACCAAGTAAGCATGCCGATGAGTCCCAGTTATGGTATTTTTACCTCTCATTAAGACCCTGAGTCTATGAGCTAAAGATATCGAATTTTACACCTGCCACCAGAGTATCGAGCTGAAGAGACTAAGGAAAAGGCCTCCTGTTAATATTACTAACTGCAGCCCAGTCACATAGTCATTTGCAGCCTTGTCCATATTTTACCGACATGAGCAATTACTTGTCCTGTAATGGCAATGAAGCAATAAAATTTATGTCTTGTCATCTTTAACAAGATTAGACATAACCCTTCTCATAAATGTAATACTGAATGGAGATTTTTTAAGAACATAAGTATAGTTAAGGATCCTTGAGTTTATCCCTCATAGTTAATTAAAATCCTCCCCAAGAATTGGCAGATGATAGATAGAAGGATGCTGAGCCTTTTAATCCGTGGAAGGGCGAGCTCATGATTTTTTTCCATACCTTGTTCAGCTTCGGCTGGGTTTGTGGCTCACGACATTTGTACCATAGAGATTTCAGAAGAGCGGCGAAGGGGGTGACCCCGATGCCTGCGGCGATGCACACGCTCACGGGGTAGTGAAACACGTCCGTCAGCGCGGCTCCAAATGGCCCGTCCACTGCCAGCCTGCAACGACAAAGCCCAGTCTGCATGGCGTCCGGAACGCGCTGCTTTTGACAGCAAAACCATCCTAAACCAGTGCTTTTTTTAGGGAGTGTGTTTGCAAATGTGTGCAGAGAGGTCGTCTCTGTGCTGGAGAAAGCCTCATTTGGAGAGTGTGGACTCTGTGTGAGGGTATGGGGGCCGCCTCATGGGCAGGCGACCAGGCAGTCCGGCCCAGGTGCCATTCATGGAAGGGCAAGGCCTGACTTACGTAGCTTGAGCTCACACCTCTTCCATGGGGCACCCTCTTCTTACAGTTCTTAGAAGATTGTTGTGGCTCCAAGTATCATGAAGCCAGGTAAAAGAGGCTGTTTCTTTCCTTTTTAAAAAAATAGCTGTCTTCCAGAAACAAAGCAGAAGCATCAGGTGGTTTAGAAGGCTTATTTATTCTTTTTCTGGTGTACTTCTCTCCTATATTTATTTATTTGGTCCCACACTTTCGTATGGTATATTTACATTGTTTTAGCCTAAAAGAAGCCATTTGTTTGGAATAAACAAAAAATTTTGAGACAACTTGTCAGCTACGTGCAATTTCCAAAACTTGTCATTTTTGCTTATGCAAACTCAAAATCTGCAATCATTAGGCCAGGGGTGGCACTCATGTTTTATCTTCGCTTAGCAATTTTATTTTGATGAGAAAAAATACATTCGGCGAATAAATGTGATTATCTTTAACGTGATCTTGAATGGATAATACTTATTTCTCATGACCAGTTCTCCACAATGGCTTTTCTTTCATTTCCTAAAACACACGGCACCCCACTCTGCCACCGGGCCTTCGCACGTGACGATCTCAGTGATCACTTGGGAAGCCCTGCCCCAACTTCTTCTCTATCCCTTTACTCGGTTAATAGTTTCCTTTGCATTAGGTTGTAGCCCAATCATCATTGCCCGGGGAAGCCTTCGCGGACCCTCAGACTAGGTTAAATCCCCCTTCATATCACGTACAGCACCATGGACCTCTCCTCTGTAGTCTTCGCCACAGTTATAATTTTACACTTGTTTTGGGGGGTGTGTGGATGTGTGATTTGGTTGGTATCTGTCTTGGCTCACCACTGTACCCAAGTGCCTCCCATGCTCCCAGGCACGGAGTTGATCAAGAACAGTTTGTTGAATAAATTGTAAAGGGAACATTTAAAATATTTCAGTCAGCAGAATGTATTAAAAAAACCTCAACTATTCCAAAAGCGCACATTTACATACGAACAAAGATATGCTAATTAAAAGGGTTCTAAGTTATTCATCACCATTCCCTAAGGGGCATCTGTTGAAGGCACCCCAGGTTGGCCCATTTGGGCTCACGATGTGTCATGAAAGTTCAATTGGGTTTATTTAAAAATATTCCATATGCCAGACCTCCTAATAATTCAAATGAACTTTCCTCAAGTTAATCTTAATTAATAGGGGTTTATTACATATTGATATATGGAAATGGAAGAATAAAAATAAAAGGTTATTAACCAGAAAGGGTTAGTATCTCAGCCCACTGTAGAATATTTTATAATTAGATAAGGGGAATTGAGAGGGAAAAAAAATGAAACTGTCCATGGATTAAAATGGCTTATTGTTAATTGTTTTTATAATTAGTCATATTTGGGATTTATTTGACACTGATGTGAAAAGATAACTCAAGGAAGAATTGTGTCATTTAATCTACAGAAATACATAATAAACACATTTCTACATAATTAGAATGCAGAATCTAAGCTGGAAATGGCAAGAGAAAATATTTAGTCCAACGTCCCTGCTAATCTGGCCACCCTCCCTTCCACATCCCGGGTCGCTGGCATTTTCGGACGTGAAATTACATGTAGGGCCAGCTGTAAGTAGTACAGAGTTTTTTCTCGCTTCTCACTGAATTCTGACCATTCGCCTTCTTTGTCTTCTGGAGAAATCCATACCAGGTCTCTACCTTTCCTGCCTCTCAGGACTGTAAGTAGTTAAATTGACTGGAGCTACCAGGATACTCTAATCGTTGTGTTTTAGACCAAAATATCTCCATTTCTCAAGACTTCTCACGATTCTGAACTGACTTCCTTGGCCCAAATTCTGGTTTCTCAAGGTCACTCAGAGATTCTAGTAATGCAATTTAGAAAACGATTCGCCTGCCCAGCATCCACGTCGCTTCTGATGGTCAGCTGCAGACCCCGACCCCTCGTCAACCTTGTTTTGTCTCTCCGAACCCATGACCTTTATTCATTCATCTACATCGTTTTCCCTATTTACTCACCACTTTCAACGTCATCGCTGGTAGGTGACCTTTCTTATTTTGCTAATAATAATAGCTATTTCACACACACACACACACACACACACACACACACACACACACACAACTTGGGCTTTGGACACAGGCTGTCTGACACTGGAGTCCCTGGCTCTAGGCGGAAGATTAAATTGCTGAAAACTTGTTATCGACCCTGAGAAATCTGTCCATTTCACCGCGGGCGGTAACGTCCTTTAAGAGAGCTCGTGTCCTCTCCCTTTTCCTGGGCTCGGAGGAAGGCGTTGCCCTCCTCTTACCCAGGTGCATTTCTCCTCCAGGGTCCTCAGTCACCGTGGCACCTCCCCGACGCCTGAGCCGCATTACGTTTTTTTCTGGATCCAAAGCAGTGAACACGTATTGTGCTCTCCCCAGTGGGTTTGGTTTAATTCAGAAGTAAAACAATGTTGAGAGATAAAATCATCCAAGGAAGTCCAATGAAATTCTGATTTTTCATGTGTTGAAGATTTAAACAAATTCTAGGGTTTCTTTCTTTGTTTCTTTGTTTCTTTCTTTCTTTCTTTCTTTCTTTCTTTCTTTCTTTCTTTCTTTTCTTCCTTCCTTTCTTTCTTTCCTTTTTTTTTTTTTGTTTTTACTGTCAATATGTGTGCTGACACATATATAAAGACAGAGGTCAAATGAATGGAATAAGTGAATAAATATTTATTGAGCACCGGCTGAGAGCTAGAGCCCATTCTAGGCACTGAGGTCAGCAAGGTGGACCACACAGTCCCTTCTCTCATGGAAAATTCCATTCGAGTGTAGACTGATAGATGGTAAACAAATAAACAAGCGGGTGTTTAGTGTGTCGGGTGGTGAGAAGTACCATGAAGATGATTAAAGCAGGGCCCGGGGCCCAGTGACCCCCTCGGGGGTGGTTGTTCCAGATGAGGTGGAAAGGAAAAGCTTCACTAGAGTGAGACGCTTGAGCCGAGCCCTGGGGGACGGAGGGGAGCAGCCAAGCAGAGATCTGCGGGGGAGCATCCCAGGTGGAGGGAACAGCAGTGGCAAACGCCCTGAGGAGGGTGCGCTCGGTGTGGCAGAAAAACCAGGTGTTGGAGGATTGGCTCAGTAAACCGAAGGAACGAGAGGTGAAGCCCAGGAGCCTGGGGAGGCCTGGTCGGGGTGAGGGAGATCACGTGGCGCCTTGAGCTGATGACTCACTCAGTAGATAGAGAGCATATTGATCACTGGGAAACACATCCCGAGTTCCTGTTGGAGGCCTGGCTGAAACGCTAGCTGGTTTGCGAAGGGGAAGGTTGGTTGATAGACTGGATAACTGTGTACACCAGAGTGGAGACCAGGCCAGCAAATGAAGGTGCAATCTTGACAGCGTCAAGGGGAGGGGAGGGACAAATGTATGCAGTGTGCGCGTGTGCCGAATTTACTCCTGTTTCTGAGCATTTGCATTGCAATCTGAACCCTAGGCTTCGGTGACATTGCTTCCTTTCCATAGTGAAAAAGGAAAAATCTTCATGGAATGGTCAGGTGATGTCACATGACGTAGGGCTCTAGTCTGGTTTAATACCACAACACTCTTTAGTATCAGCGTTTGAAATGAAGGCATGCGCTTCTTCCTACTCGCTGAACATCACCAAGCCCAGTGCTGCCTAACGACAGTTTGGTGTCCTATGGGAAAGGCGAAAGAGACAACGAGCTGATTGAATCCCGTGCCTTAATTTTATTCCAGTGCTAAGTTTGCCACCTGTAAATATTTGTTAAATTAACTGACCTATAGCATCCGTGAAACTTGGTAGTTTCAGATACCCTCCAATGATGACAGAAGAGAGGATCTCTTGCTATCTCTTTTTCTAATATCAAATTCTTTCAAAAAAATTTTTTTCAACTTTTTTTACGTATGTGTGTCCCTGTTTATCTGGACCCGAAACATGGGCTTTGTGTATTTATTGGGCAATTCCGTAGTAAGAGTGGGAATCGATTTTAAGCAATCGTTCATTAAAAATAGCCAAGGAGTGGTAATTTATACTGGGCCTTTTGTCGCGTGCCCAGGTTTTTCTGAATGGGATGCTGTTTGGGATTGAATTGTGTCCCCCAGGTGATAACGTGGCAATCCTAACCCTCGAATGCAAACTTATTTGGAATGGAGTTGTTGCAGATGTAATCAACCAAGTGAAGATGAGGTCATGCGGGGCGTAGGGTGGATCCTTAATCCAATACGACTGGTGTCTTTATAAGAAGAGGCCACAGGAACTCAGAGACGTGCAGACACAAGATAGGACACTGTGTGACAGCAGCAGCCGAGACTGAGATGCTGCAGCTGCAGGTCAAGGAAACAAGGGTTGCTGGCCACCCCCAGAGGGTAGGATGAGGCAAGGAAGAATTCTTCTCTCCGGGTTTCAGAAGGAGCATGGCCCTGTTGACACCTGGATTGTGGACTTACTTATAAGTCTCCAGAACCCTGAGAGGAGGAATTTCTGTTGTTGGAAACTACTTTGTCATGATAACTACAACCCTAGGAAACCAATCCACATGGAATCAATGGTCTTCTCCCTTCTCAGATCTACCCTTTGCACCTCTCCCTTGTAGCAAAATTAAACAACTTGTTTGCACTAGACCTCTCGATATCCTAGAGAATGGAGGCCATGTTTCGCCATCTCTCTATTTCTGGCACGCGGTGGAGTTTAATCCGTCCCGCATCAGCACGTGCGCGATTGACCGAATGAATGACACCACTAGCTTTTTTGACTCTCGGATCATTTTGCCGTTTTATGAGCTTCAGTCCGTAAGTGGTCATCTCTTTCTCCAGTGTGTGAGGCCTGCCAGATGAACTCTGACCATGAAATATCTTTCTTATAAAGACCGAACTTCGCAAATATAATTTAAAAACCTCGGACTAACAGCAAAAAGTTCACGAGACCGCCTTACTCATCGCAGGCTGTATGTAATCAGCCAAGCAACAGCTGGGGAAGCAAAATTCTCCTTTTCTCTGACTTATCGCCCGCCTTTGTCGAACATTCTTTTTTATTTTTATTTATTTTTTACTTTTTTTTTTTTTTAAGAAATATGCTTGCTTCTACTGGAAAGTTACTAAATTACGATTAACCCTTCGACAACGTGGAGGTTAGGGGCACTGCACCTGTGCAGGTGAAAAATCCACAATTTTTTGCTCTCTCGAAACTTGCCGATGATTATTTTTATATGGGTTCCCAAATTTTAAAAAACGGACTCACACCGCCCACGGAGAATAAAGGTATTGCTCAATGTGGTAGCACGTGGATGCACTCGAATGCTGTACTTAAAAATATTCCGACTTATACAGAGCAAAGGAATGGGATCCCACCTTGGCCGGCTCCGGGACGCCTCGGGGGCCTGTCCGTCGGCACCGAAGGCCTCGCACAGAGCGCGCGTCCAGTCTCCCGTCGCCCGGACATGCACGCTGAAGAAGTCCTCCTGGGGCGCGGAGGTCAGGGTGAACGGGTGCCACTGCAGCGACGAGATGGCCGGGCACTGGATCAGGACGTACTGACCGGGCGCCATGGCGAAGCCGCGCTTCCTCATGTGCAGCTCCAGGACGCCGGACGGGTGGCTGACCACCTAGATCGGGGCGAGGGGCTACTGGTTGGTCTTTTTGCTCAGATCGCGTAATAAGAAAATTTCCTTTTCCACAGTTAAGCAGACCCAAGGAAATATAAGCTAGACTATCACGCATTGCACTTGATTATGCCTAAAATTATTAAAACAGTCGCAGTTTTATAATTTTCCATTTTAAGTGATTTGCATCTTTTCTCAATCTTTCGTGAATTAACTCTGGTTAATTTCTTCGTTTTAAGTGGAAAACAATTTTCAAACTCACCCTGGCGATGTTTTGTTTATTTTTAGTCTTGTCCAGTCTCCTGCCTATTCTCTGAGTTTTAGATTCATAAAGCACCATGCAAAAACTCTTGTCACTTTTATAAGAAATTTATAACCTGCTACTTAACAGAGAGAAAGAATTAATTTCCCTTCTTAGATTTCCATCTTGTTTTCTGAAAAGTCTCTCCAGGTGCCCATGTCTTTTATTTTATTTTATTTTATTTTTTTGTGGCAAGAGGGATAAGGAAGAATAAGGGAACAAAACCTAGTGTCAAGATTCCACGACAGTATTATTCCGTACAAAAGAGAATTTCACTACATTTTAATTCATTAGTTCTGTTTCTTCTCTCCCTACTGATATGATAGTCTTTCTGATTCTGCCGTTAAATTGTCTCCCTAGTAACAGCTCTGGCAGATTTCTCGAAGTTATACTGTCTAGCTTTTGATACAGCCTCATCGCCTTTGGTGCTTAACTTAAAAACAACAACATAGAAAAAGCTTAAAACAGAAACATGAAGCAATTTCTATGCATCCACTCTCATGAAGACAGTTAAAGAGAAAGAGTATTCCGTTACTCTCGTAGATTTGGTTAGTAGAGAATTTCTTCTTAAACATTCAAAAAACTGGAGAGGGGTGAGTATTTGGTACTCTTCCAGTTTCCTAGACATGTCTTCTGGGGTTATCAGCTCATATCTTCCTCCAGCATGAGGTGACCATTGGACAGCTGTGAGGAGGGATGTCCAGATTGAAAAAAAACGGCACCATAGGCACTGATTTGCTCGGGTGGAGCTCCTGGTACCTCCTTCCTCTCTATTTTGAACCCCACAGCACCCCCTCTCGCTCTGAACCTGAGGGTGACTGTTTCCCCATCTTCTGTTCAGTAATTCTAGGGAGAGGAGTGTATGGGCTGGAAAAGGCATGCATATTATTTGTGTGTTTGCGGAATCCGTGTCTTTATGTGGTGAAGGACGCGATTATGCCCTAAGTTGCTATGACTGATGTAAAGTATACTCGGTCCCCCTGCCTGTTTTCCCCCTGAAGAGAAACTGAAATAGAGAGAAATACAGATGACTCGTAATCTTTAACAGAATTCTGTGAACCGGTCTGGAGCCCTGATCCCTGCCTTCGGTAAAATTAGTCACACTAAAAGATGCGCAGGATGCAAGCAATTATTAGAACAGAAGGTAAGCCTCTAAATTACAGACAGGTCTGCAATAAAAATGGCAAATTAAAAACTTGGGCTAATAAAAAATTTTCATCTACACTCAGGCTTTTATTCGGATATAAAAATACATACATACCTTGGTAATGACGACTTCTTGTTGAAATCGCCAGAACCTAATCATCCTTTCACAGGCATACAAGACCACAGGGCCTAAAACCCATTTCCAAGCCTGCAGAGAATGAGGAAGAGAAAACAAAAATAGAATCCAAATATTTTCAGTTTGAACCAAATTAGTATATAACATGATGGGGTCTAGACATTTCCCTTTAATTCAGGGCCACTTATCCACAACAAAGATGTCTCCTTGTATTAAATACTTTAACATGTAATTATTCCTTGAAGTCTATGAGCTTATTTAAGAGATTAAACTCTTCTGTATTGGTTTTTATGCTGACTTGATCAATGATGCCTTTATGTAATTAGAAATAATTGAATTTGCAAAGAAATAAGAAAGTAGATTGATGTTTATGTTACATATGATAGGGTCATAAATGCTCTGAAACTCAGCCAAAGTCAAGGCTTACAAAACTACATTACTGAGTCAACGTAGGATATGGAAAATTAAATAGAAACATTTTGGTTAGTAGTTTTTGGTGGCCAACAATGTGTCACAACTTGGGGATCTGCCTGAAGAAACACCTACACTCACACTCACATTCACACACACAGCCAATGTCATCCAGAATAAAATATAAAGTTAGTTTATCAACATTTGAAATCTCGGTTTACAGAATCAAAGCAAAAACCTCAATAATTGCCTGGAGCATTGTGACAGTGAACATTTCTATTCTTACTGAAGCCCATCCTACGCTAATCTCTTCTGAGTAAAATCTGCATTGTGGATGATCCGTTTACCAGAAGGCCACTCCTATATCGGGTGTTGGATATAACAGAAAGTGTCTTCTTCCCTTAAGAGTTAAGGGATGGAAGGAAACAAAAACTTTGAAGATTTACACTAGGTCTCATACCAAACACCCCTATGAGGCATATGGTAGTCTTTCTATTCTAAAGAAGAAGAAACTAAGGCTCAGCAAGATCGAATTGTCCAGGGTCACGAAAGCCATAAGACGCACAGTCGAGATGGGAATGTGCCTGACCACACAGGCTGTGCTTTTTCTAGGACCCCGGTACCTCCTGTGAGCATTTACCACGTAATCACACTTCTTCGCGTCCAGCACTGATGTTAGTGCTGACACTTATTTTACAAAACGTCAGAGACGTATTAATTCATTGAACTTCATGATGTGAAGGGTTCTCAGAAATCTAGTCTAATTTTGCATTTATGAAATTAACAAGCAGATGTTCTGGGAATGAGTATGAGAGACAGAGCTAGAACACAGAGAGCCAGAACTGGAACACAACCCTTTTTATAATTTTCCTAAATTCCCTTCCTGGTATTCTGAATTCACCACAACCCTGCTCCTCATGCACTTACTATCTTGGGAGCAAGAGGACATCTCGTTCTTTTGAACCGAGATGGTCACAACGTCCTCACCAGTGGACTCACCAGCTCCCGCGCGTATAACTCCCTCACAGGCTGTCCCTCTGTCTTTTCTGTTGACAGGTCACAAGCCTTCTGTATCATTTTTCCTTCTATTGTATTTCTTGTCATTTCTCTTTGGCTTATTTCTTAGTGGTACCTCTTCTCACCCACCTCAGCCTTTCTCTGCTTTTTCCCTGGGAGCCTCTTGTTTACCTGATGAAGGCTTGATTCATGCGGGCAACACAAAGCAATTCGACCTACCTGTTGCTTTCTACCTCAGTGGGGTTTCAGCGATGTGTTCAGAAAAGCACAAGGAAGAACACCTCTGTCCATCTATGCTGCAGGGGAGGTGGTGATGGTGAGCAGAGCAAGGAAAAAGACAGGAAGGGCTAGCCTTGAAGGATGGGGGTCAGACCCAGGCAACGAATCCTTAGGTCGCTTATGCTCAAATGAACCAAAAAGCATTTTGAGAATTGGCCTGGATATTTACAGAAATGAAAGCAAGGAGGCAATTCTTTCCACATAAATTCAGACAGGTATTTGCAAAAATGTTCACATAGTTTCTATGTATTTTTACAAATTACCTTCCACGCCCATTTTACAAAGTTTCAGACATCACAGTCTTCATTTGGGTGGTGTCAAATCAGTCATGGTCTCTGATTTTTCCACGTTGATAAAATGGAGTGGATTATTTTTCTTCGTACGGTTTGTCAGGAAGGAGAATGTAAGCTATTAATCCTCGGCTCTGTCTTTAGTATATAAATTGCTCTAGGAGGAGCAAACCTGATTTGGGTCCACTGGGATACTCCTGGAACTCTTGAAATTTAGAGAGTGAGGGAGGGGTATGGCCAGAGGTGAATCTTAGAAGATTATCCTCATAACGATGACCAGGATAAACAAGAGCGAGTGAAAACAAGGAGGCCGTGGCCCAGAGGCCATGGCGGCGAGTAGAGACTGAGCTGAGTCTCAGACACCTGGTTTTGGTCTTGGGGTTACCATCCCTTACCCTATGCCTTCAGGCAATTCTTGAGCCTTTTTTATGTTCAGATTTTCTGTTTGTAAACTGAGTTGAAAGAAATTGTTATTTCAGTTCCTTCCAAGCTCTTAAATGTCTTATTTTACTCAGAGAGATAATGTCGGGGAGATGTATCATAGATCGAAGCAGAAAGCTGACAAAGTGAGGAGTGGGTGAAGGCCAGAGATTCGGAATGAATGTTGGATGGTGTAGAGATGAAAGTTCACAGCCACGGAGTTAGAAGCTCTGGTTTCTTGATATGGCTTTGCTGGGAATGCCCTTCCTGACCACAGGCAAGAAATTAAAATTCCTTGAGCCTCAATTTTTCCATCTAGTAAATAAAAGGGCTAGACTATTGGTTATCTATGTTTCTTTAAAGCTATAATACTCTGTGGATTTTTAGCTTTATTTTCTCTTCTCCAAAAAATACTCAGAAAGTCATGGTACAGTGAGCTGTTTTATGACAGGAATAAAGCTACGTTGATTTAAAAGCTGCAGTAATGAAACTTGTTTCCTCCACTTTCACTCCTGGTTTTTTATTTCTACCAGAAAAGAAGAACATGCTGGCTTTGATTTTATTTTATGTGTGAGGTTATGAATGGCCTCTTTTTTTTTTTTTTTTTTCTAGACAATAAGATTTCCAGGGGCCAGGAACCATGTCTCTGAATCTTGTGTCTAGTACAACTCCAAGGATATAATAACCACGTGGAAAAAGTTTGCTGAATGGAGTCTACCTCAGTTAAAGCTTTCCCTATCCTGTTGACATCATTCCCTAATAATTTAAAAAGCATCAGCCTTGTCATTATTATTATTGTTTTTTATTATTACTTATTGATGTCATAGTTAAATGAAATAAGGTGCTTCTTTGGCATCTTTTGAAAATGAGTTGCATGAACAATTCTAGACTCTAGAGTCTTGTATGTGACTGTGAGTTTCAGGATACAAGGGGCAGAGAGACAAATGGGGTAGAACAGACTGCAAGGTATAATTGGTTCCTCTGATCAGTTCAGTTCCGGTGAGGTGATGTGCAAAACATTCTCCATCCTAACACAGGGAGCAGCGCTCTGCTGCAGGTGCATTGACAAACCTTCTGCTGATGAAAGTGCTATGAAAATGCATGGAGTTAAGGGAGGCAGAGAGGAAGGGACGGAGTCCTGCAGAGACCGCCGTGTGCGGTGCGGCGAAGCGCAGGGACCCGCCCCTGTCCTCGGATTCCTTCCGGATTCGGTGTCCATAAGACACTTCGGAGAGAATGTTGTACATTCAGCCGAGCGGTAATTGCACAGCCCACACACGCATTGAGTCAGGATCCATTAAAAATAATGGGAAAGAGTGACACCATGAGTTCTGGTGTGCAAGGAGGTGTAGCACGGGAGAGTTGGAGAGATGGGTCGGTTCCTCTGTATTGATGACAATTAATGTCAGCATGTGCTGCCGTTGGGAGCGGGCTCTAGTCTGTATTCATGAGGTGTGGGAAGGTATTGATTTTTTTTTTTTTTTTTTTTTATGGAAACGCTATAGCTGAAAATTTTAGAGAGGCATTTGTACCGCTCATTAATATGCGGGTTGGGTAGTGGCTACCGATAGTTGAGTTTAAGACAGAGGCGATCTATATTGGCCATTAAAAGAAGCACAGTCTAATGGGCACATCTATTCTAGTTTTCTCAGCTTTAAACATTCTTCCCAGCAGTTTTCACCCTTAAAACCCAGTGCTTAATTTAATATATTTGAAGATTTTACAAAAAGTCAATCGTTTTATTCTTGATTATGACTTAATTTCCTAAATCCCTACCATTTATATACTATTATCCCATTTTTTTTGGCACTTGTTTTCTTCTATTTTAATCTGCAACTTCATTTTTTTTTTTTCCCATGCATCACCCAGCTGTCCCAAGGTTTGTATTATTCTAAGACACCTGAGGAGACCCGGAAGACTGGTACTTCTGTTTACCTGTGCCACCAGCAGTAATGAGCACCACATACCCAGGAAATCTTCCTTTTGAGATCTTGTGGATATTATCATCTACTCTAATTTATTAAGTCTCTCTCTGGCTACCATTGTCATGATTTCAGTTCTGGGAGCTTAATTAGAACAGGAAGTAAATGCATTTAACACCCCCCTTTTTTTTTTCTCATTCCAAAAGCTATAGAAAGAAAGAAGGCAAGCTTAGAAAGAGGGCACGATTCTCATTTGGTTGTTGCTTAACATTCGTTTGAGAAGTGATGCTATTCATTCTCAGAATGGAGAAGGGGGACAGGGAACTGAGCTTGCTGAGAGCAGAAGGTGACAAGCCACCAGCTTTCTAATTCCTCCAGAGACATCACTGTGCTTGCGAGCTACGAATCCCCACAATACCAGATGTCCATATTTAAATGCAAGTAGAACACATTTCAAAATGGACAGAGTGCTTTTGGCAGCAAACCTTTAAAAAAATTATCCATAACTCGATTTCTCCATTAGCACACTTAATAAAGAGTTGGCTTTGTCTAGTGATGATGTGGGCTGCTCTTTTCTTAAGGATATAAAAGCTTTAGCTATTTTAACTATGGAGACAGCCGTATTTAAAAGCTCCCGGGTTCATTCTTACCGAAGGCTCCTTGCCAGAAAATTGAGGCACGGGGCACTGGGCAGCTGCCTTCCATTCTGCATAGTGGTCTCTACAGAAGGTGACGTTGTGTAGCAAGAGGCTCTCAGGAGTTTGGCCTCGAACCATCCGACTTGCCATTAAAAACAAAACAAAACAAAACCCAAACATTTAAAATTGATATTGTACAGCCTTGTGATACCACAGATATATATTCCACAGTGGATTCTTGAAAAATACTTGCACTGTCTTGCAACGGGCTGTCATTCATTTCCCCTTAGCATCTTTAAAAATAGGAATTTAAGAAGCTTCGAGAAACTTTGAAGATTCCAGAAAAAAAGTGCCCCTCTGTGGTATCCTGTGTTAAATTGGAAGTGTCTATATTAGAGAATTCATAATGAAGGGAAATTGTTTGAACACATTCTTTTGTAGACTGTTGAATTTAATTAGGTTACATCTCGTCCTGATTGCTGATTTGGGCTAATTGGCTAACTTTGTACTATTTGGGTCTTTTGCAGATTTATTTAACTTTTATCCTTCTTGGTTTGTTTCTGAGCACCTAGAAATTTCCAAGTGAAGAAGTCAGAAGAAGCGCCCCGTGTAATGATATTTTGTTCCCCCCTAGTGACCACTGGCAGACTTAGTGTTTGACAGGGTCAAAATAGGTCTTTCAGACTATATTGATGCATTTGAGAGTGAAAACAGAAGCCAGCCTTTGTGGACGAAACACTGGATCAAGAGTCCAGTAATTCTGCTGTGTTATATTTGTCACAAATGCAATATGGACTGTCCTTTGACCAGTTGCTTTGTACAAGTTGCTCAGTTTACACACTGGTGCCCAGGCTGCGAAACATAAGCTATTGAGGTTTGTAATCGAGAAGTTGCTCAATTCTTAGGTGGTTATGAATAAAATATATTGATTTGTTTTGGGGAAATGTGGTCCTCACGGAAACTTTAGCATCACAAGGCTCATGTCCTGGGAAGCCTGTGAGGTGACATGTTCCCTTTTGAGTCATGGGGTATGGGAGGAGGGAGCGTCAATGTCCTTGGAATCAGCCCAGGAAACTGGCATCTTGGCCTTTGTCCCAGTCTGTTTTATGGAAGGCATCCAAACTTGAGAAAAACTTGAGTTAGATGAGCAAAACTATCTCTGAATCTTCCATGAGCAAACGATGCCCAGATACGGAAAGGGTGAATAATAAATGGAAGCCAAAGGAAAAGAATCTGCAAATTTTAACACCTTCATTCTCAGGATCTAGGCAACATTCCCTATATTACTAAAGAAACCTTAGAACATTCCACAAATGCGATATCTTTTTAAAAATTAAAATTTTTTATGTCTTCATCTCTGCCATCCCATAATAGGAAGATTAGTGGGCTTTAACACATTCCAGTAATCCTACTTTACTTGGCATTTTGTATAGAATTTGCAAATTACTTTTTGCTGTAAACAGTAGCTGTAGAATACTTCAAGCTGAGAAGATTAAACGAGGCCCTTATCCTAAAATAAGCATTTCAACTAAGTTAAAATGACTAAAAAAATTTCATCTTATGAAATGTTATTTGAATATTAAAAAAAAATATATCTCCAAGGAAGCAATGCCCATTGAAACCCTCTTGTGCTTGCACAGCGGAGGGGTGTGAAGGCAGAGGAGGTGGGATCGGGGGTGTGTGCACATAATTTTTGTGCACACGTGGATTATGAAGAGTTTCTCCAAGGTACTACAGGGGCTAACACCCCAGCACTGGGAGAGGAATCCGCAGAGAAAGGAGGGGCTGACAGTCTTTGGGGTGGAACGTGTCGGGACAGCACGCCATTCATCCCACCACCCTCAAGACACAAAAAGTCAGGGTGAGGGATCTATCACACTTCCAGAAGAGCCAGCTGCAGATATTTTAAAGCCAAAAGAGACAAGAAAGCCCTGGACAGGCAGGAGCAGCCGAAGTAGGGTCCCCTTCCAGGACTAGGCAGCCGGGATGGAAGGAACGTCTAGTGTGGGGGAGACCGGCGGAGGGAGCTGACTCCCCGACGTGCAGACTCAGAAGAGCTGCCATCTGGGCCTCCATACGATGCGCGGCCACCACGTCACGCGGTCTCCGTCACCACGTGTTTGCTCTTCCAGGTCTGGGCGAACATGGAGCCCACCTCTGGGACCAGGCCCCTCGGTGCCCAGCGGCTGCCACGGTGGGAGATCGAGGTGCAGGAGAAGGTTTCTGCTGGTGCAGGAGGCAGAGGCAGAGCTGCTGGCAAGGCACGCAAGGCGGTTGCAGCCCCCCTGCTCACGATTTGGGCAGGCGTTGAGGAATGTTTAGTTCTCGAAAATGAAAACCCGTTCTTCCGGGCTTGTTATGAGCGAAGGTTTGGTTGTCTGAAGACTGGCATCCTAGGTCTCACGCTGCCATTTATTCATTCTGGGGCCTTGAGCGGATCAGCGCACCCTCTGAATTTCTCCTTCCTCCTGACGAAATGGGACAACAGTACTGGCTCTGTTGCACAGGACCATCATTGGAGTCAAATTGAGTATGCTTATAAATTTTCTTTGAAATTTTAAGATGGGAAAAGAAGCCCCGATTTATGAAATAATTAATAGGGGACAAACTAGATTGTAGACATCAATTGGTTAATTGGTCCAGACTATTTTGTTCACATTTAAAAAACCGAAAACATTATTCTCGAGGGTGCTGTGTGTCAGGTGCTAGTCTAGCTTCCTAATGAGGAGGAATGGCCCATCAGGTAGGTGTCGAAAGCCAGAACAGAATTTTACGGAAAGTTCAAGCAAAAAGGGATCCTAGAGGTCAGATGGGAAAACTAAGGTCCGGAGAAGTTAAAAGGCTTGCACGCCGTCACCCCGATGACCAGAGGCAGAGCCCAGGTCAGTCAGGCCATCTGACACGCTGTCCTCTCCCCGACACCAAGAGTTTCCTACCGGATGGATTTGGTCAAGTGAAAGTGAAATCTGAGTGTCAAAAATATATGTCCTGACTAATCCCATATAAATTGATTGTGGAAATAGGTTTTGAATGAAACCTAGATCTGTCGTCATCAGGCTTCATTAGAATCCCTGCATCTTATAAACACGTCAAGGCTCCTCAACAGAGTTAGCTAGAAAAAATAAAGACAGTACTTTGCCACCTTTGCTATGTATTTTCAGTATTACTGAAAAAGGCACGCTGTGAATTTGGCACAGTAAGTGTGCTTTTTCATGTGATCTATGTGTCCTTTAGTCCCTGCATGTCATGTTCTTCCATCCAAAGGGCTTTCTAAGACTATTTTGAGGTTCATAGAGATAAAATCTTACACACTGAGCACAGTATGGACTTACCCTGCCCCGTGGATAGCCAGACTGATAAAGAAAATGATGAAAATGTGGTGTGTGTACCAGAACAACTCATAGGAGGTCTGTCTAATGAACTCAGTGGAAGAGGTCACGATCAAGATTAAAGCCAGAGAAATCACCAGCCCAGTAATGCCCGCGATTGTCGTTAGCAACTCAGTGGTTGGGTTCTAAAAGAAACAAAAGGCATGAATTAACACCTTAGTTCTAATTTTCCATTTGAGGACCAATACTTGAGAGTCCAAGCAAGGAGAAATTCAGAGTGTTCTAATTAGACACATATTAGCTTCAAAATGGTCCCCATACAACTTATGAAGGGAGCTTCCTTGCGCATTAAAACCTTTCCCCCATCCGATGGGGGACTGGACATTGGCTTTGTAATAATTTCGTCAACTGCATTTCATTAATTACATTTTTCATTTGTGCAAAACAAATTTCATGTCAAAGTTACTCTGTTAAATTGAAATTAGGACGATACATGAAAATATATTTTAAGATTAAATATTGCAAAATGAATCTGAGTTTCAAGTTTTCCATTTTTAAAATAAAAATGTAGATCGCTCTGCTTAACTGCATTTTAACATTGATAAACACTTTTTGGGAGAGGTCCCTTAGAGGCATTCCAAATCAGGCAGCTGCACACTTTGTTCCTCTGGTACTTAGTTATTCCTTGCTTTTGCGTTTTAATTGGAAGGACCATGACTTGCATTTCTTTCATGCCCCCTCAGGAGGCTTGGCATAAGACTCTGTAAATCCTAGGTGATCAATAAAGATACATCTATTCTTATCTGGTAGACACATTGCCAAAAGGCCAGAATTCTGACCTGGGAGTTCAGGGGATGGTTAAATAGTCGTTTGGAATATGAATCACAAAGCGTTTTGTTTTTATTGTGAGTTTCCCATATTCTTATCAAGTCATTAGTATTCATACATTGTGCTACTATGTTAAGACGATCATGAGCTCAATAAACTCACACTGTATCTTTTGTCAGTAAAATCTCATTAATTTGGGTTGCTTTGAGATCTCCAGGTAATTTGGACAGGGATTTCTCTGATGTTTATTTTTCTTCATAGAGCAAACAGTGAAAATAAAATTGAAAAGGGTATGTCTAAAACATTTAAAAGATTTTTTTCCAAGTGTACTCACACATTTTAGAAATCCACTTAAATCATATAATGTGCTAATTTTAAATCACTGCTCTTTGCTTATTAGAGCAAATCCCCAATTCCCATTTCTTAAACTTTACTTATGGACTGGTTTGAGTTGCAATGTATCCTCTAGAATAATCCCACTGCATCTATTTAGAAATACTCTATCAAGAACACTTTGTGTTACTGATTCTCATCCTTCTTCCAAATTAGAGAGTTTCTTGGATATAATTAGGACCTATAGAGTATCTTGCTTCTAAAATTTTGAGATAATTATATTGGAAGTAGCTTAATCATCTTGTGAAATTGCTTTCAAAGTATTTACAATAAATGTTATTTTCAATATAGGCTCTTCATAATGTTGAGATTTATTCTTGGGTGTGTGTAGCAGTGAACCTTCTAGAGTCTCAATGGGGAAATCAGTTACCCCAGGAGGTGCTCAGATAATAGCTACAGCTCAATGAATGCAGCAAAGGCATTCCCCACAGGCTTAGGGTGTTTGTCCTTTTGATTTATAACTAAGAATCCTGTGCTTTTAATTGTTGTCAGATAAAAAAAAAAAATGTAGCTCTGCTTGGTCAATGGCCTGGCATTGGAAATCATCTTAGAATAATTAGGGGACATGACAGGGAAGAATTTCCCTTGAATTTTGCTTCTTCAAATAAGTTTGTGTGGGTAAAATAGTCATTTAAAGATATGGCCCAGATGGTAATGAGGAGATTTCCATTTCTGGAGTGTATTGTCTTAGGACTCTTGGGGTGAGATAGATTTTTTTTTTAACCTGGTTGATATTTTGGATGCATATTCCAATGTGGCTGTACACGGTCTTCCTAGATCTACCAGGAAGAAAGAGCAGGGGATAAATTAAACAAGAGGAATGACTTCACTCTACAGGTGAATTTCTCTGGCTAGACGTTTGGCTTTCTTTCCGGTTCCCACGTGTGCTGCCGCTCTGTGCACACAGGCAATTAGCATTAATGATGTCACTAGCCATGCAGGTCTCATTACGAAATTAGCTACTTTGCCCAGCATCTGATTTGGCAAACCAGCTAGTCACATGCGTGCCAAAATGTGACACAGGAGAAGAGATCCGGAAAGCAATTTGCAAATTGAAAATGAAGACATCTAATTTATGAGCCCTGGATTTAGATGGCGCTTCACATTCTTTATGGTTCTAATATCAGTGGGGGGGAAAAATCTAATCATGAGCTGCTTTTAAAATTTAAAATATTAGGGATTGAACAGGTTACTGCACTCTCCGTTTAGGTTTGTTTATTTGTTTATTTATGCTATAAGCGAATTAAGAGGCATCGGTTTTTCTCCTTGCTCATAACCTCTTAGCAACGTTTATGGCAGGAAAAAAAAATAACTCTTTTTTTTACAAGGTGAAACTGATGTTAACATTTGGGAGAAATTTCTCATCTCGAGCCTCTTTTATTAAATGCATTTGAAACACAATGTTCCTGATTGTTAAAGGGACAGATGAGAAAGTGGGCAGTGAGCAAAGAGAACTCACTGCGTGGACGGTCCGGATGGGATTGAGGTAGCTCTCATTTGGGGCGTCGCCGAGTTCAGAAAGGGCAGCCGGAAGTCCCTCCGCCTCTGCTGACCGGCTCAGGTGGTAGCGCTCCAGGTTGCACAAATGCGCCACGATGTGGATGGCTACGGATGGAGAGACAAGAAGGGACACGCGCCCTGTGCATGTCCTCCTTCGTAGTTACTCAAAAACACAAGGCCTGCAGGGGCAAGTTTCTCTGCTACGAGCTTTATAATTTCGAAAGAAGAGCGAAGTATGCCTGCGCCTGTCCCAGCGTCTTCAATGGAGTGGATCGAATACTTCCAAAGGTATTGTATGATTATCCACACTCATATTAATTATATTAAGAAATAAAGGAAATCTCAATTCACCATTACTTAATTAATGATCCTTCTGGAAGTGGACTAGGTATTATCATGACACAGGCGCGCGCGCACACACACATGCACACATAAAACATCTTTATATACATGTAAAACTTCTTTCCCAAGAAATCAGAAAACATTCTAGAACACTTGCCTCATACACACTTATATATGTGCATATAATATATATATCATATGGGGAGATTGTTTTTGTTCTCTTTCAGACATTATCTTTTTTTATTCCTACTTTATATCTTTTAGTATCTATATACTCCTATAAGCCTACACATATATATTTGCATGTGCTATTCCTAGTGGATTGAAATAAGCCAGTATTTATGCAACTAGAACTCTCTGTCTATTCTTAAGAAGAAAATTCAGCTTTCTAACTCTGGAAACCAGTGACGTCTAAATTCTAAATGAAGACGAGAAGCTCAGGAACACAGCGCTGTCTAGCCTCCGGGGTCTGTGCCTGGTGCTATTCTTTCCTGCCTTGCGAAATCTGCGGGGAAGCCAGCAGTCACAACATACAGTCAAGGACGTCTTGATGCTTTTGTTGCAAATGGAACCCTCGCTGGGTGGCCAGTTGACACCGACCTCTGGAATCACATTCAAGTGGGAAATGAGAATTCATTACCAGGTATGGATAATTTCACCATCAATATCCTTTTTTTTCTTTTTTTCCCCCATGTGCCCACAGTGAAAAGCAGCAGAGGTTATTATTATTAAGCCGTCTCTGGAAGTTGTGGGCAGATTCCGTGGCTGCAAGTCGTGGACAGAGGTGTGGGAGTGTGAGGGGAAAAGAAACAGCAGAAACTGCTGAGAATAGATGTGTCATTTTGGGCCCCGCGGTCCTGGTAGCACATTTATTTAGAAATGCCATCTTCTGCTCAGCCTCTGTCGCCTGAGTTCCTTCTGTCGGACACATCTCCCTTTCCTGCCTTGTGAAGTTCTACTCACGTTTTAAGACTCAACTCAAAAGCGGTTTTTAGCAAGCCATACTTCGGTTTCAGAGGCACGCACGCTCCCTTGCTTGATAATCCAGATGTTATTGTTACGGGTATTTATTTATACCTCTGTTTCCCAACGAACTTTGACTTCTCAAGACTTGTTCATCTTGAAACCTCAGCATCTGGCACATTGCTTAGCGCCAATATGAACCTAATGACAATTTGCTAAGCGACAATGAGATTACAGAAAGAAAGAAAGGGTCAGGAAGTTTGAACCATAGATGCAACGTCATTGCAATAGCATTTTCTATGCTAACATATATATTTTTTTGACCTTTTTTTTTTTTTTTTTTTGGCAGCCTTTAAGTAGAAATAAGTCAGATATGGTTTCGGTTGGGGCCCACCTATGGAGGTGAAGCACATGACTGTGTTTCTGAGTCTATAATGTTGACTGTCTCCTAACGGGTCCTGTGAGGTTGGTGCCCAAGAGACAGTGTATTTCCTCCTTCCGTTTCATTCGTCAGAATGTGCAGCTGTGTCTATGAAGGGGCTGCCTTGTTCAGCCTCAGCATGTACAAAGCTAGAAAAGCTTATCTAGGAGCAGCCTCTCCCGATAAACTACATATAAAAGCAAGAACTATTTGCTAAATAAAACATAAATATTGTCCAGTATTCCTAATTGCTGTTTTCTGATAATTACCTGTTTTGAAAAGGCAAGTACAGTTTCTTATAGTTAACACATATTGAATGCTTAGTCTACCCTGAACACTGTTAGAAATGCTTTAGACATATTACCTCACTTAATCCTCAAGCATTAGTCTTATTCCCATTTTACAGACCGGTATTCGAAAAGTTAAGGAACTTGTAGTTTCATTAGTGGAAAAAGCGGACTAAAACCCTGTTTGCCTGACTCCAGCCCCTCCCCCCCATGTTAGACTTTCAGTTATATTGCTTCTTTTCACTAATCAATAATTGTTACATCTTACTTTTACTGAAAACAAATTTCTCCTACAGGCTTAGCTGAAACACTTTGAATGGTTCGCTTGGTGTCTTTACTCTAGAGTCAGACAGCTCTGAGACTTATGACTGATCACGGCCACCTTGGGAGCCGTCTCTGCAGGTGAGTATAAACACTCATTTCCCATTCCACGCCTTTTCTCTCACTCCTCTGCTCCTGGCTTTCTTTGATTCCCCCTCCTTGGACTAAATAAAGCACACCAGGCAGAGTTGAGCTGTCCCCATTTTACAGAAATAGATGCTGAGCTTCGAACCGAATTAAGTGGAACATAATCCACACATGAGCCAGAGAGGGACAACGATATAAATTCTGTGCCTAGCGTTCTACATTCCATAACGGCCTTCTCCTGCGTGACGAATCGTCGATCGCGATCTATTTTCTATCAGATTGATTTCCACATGAGAATTTGACACTATTAAACTAAATTTAAGTACATTTATTGAATGAACAAAAATATTGAGCTATTTGTTTATTGTTATTGCCAGGTCTCCTGTACCAGAGCTGAAGAAACTAATGAGGTGGTGTAAGAAAACCCAAGAAGCTTTTCAAGAGCTAGCTCCTGAGGGAATACGCTGAAAACCAGTCTTTCTAGTTTTTTTTTTCATGTTCTTTAAAATTCACGTCTTAAATGCTCCTTTGCTCCAGCTGCCTCCATCTTGGTTTTCTTTTCTTTTCTTTTCTTTTTTCTTTTCTTTTCTTTTCTTTTCTTTTCTTTTCTTTTCTTTTCTTTTCTTTTCTTTTCTTTTCTTTTCTTTTCCAGATGTAGAAGATAAGAAGTAGAATACCTTATTTTACTTATCTCAGGAGAAAATTCTCAGAGAGAAAACTGCTGGTGCCCACTTTGTCTAAACATTTTAGTTCCTCTTGGATCTGATCCAAATTTTATTGTGGTCTTGGCTTGGAACTAAAGATATGCCCGCCACCCAATCCAGGGCTGTTGGGACTTGACAGATGTCGAGGAGATACTGATTTTGTTCTTTTTCAGACTTATATACTCTATCCTTCCCTTTATACATTTTAGTTATTTTTAATATGAACAGCCGTGATACCTATGTTTACAGTGACAGTGGTTTTCAGTATGTGATAAAATAGTGATATGGCTTTATTTTTCTCTCTTAGTCATAAGAATCATAGCATGTTTTTAGGTTTCATATTACGTAGCAGAAAGAACACTAAAGAGACTGCCTCTCAGGTACTTGACTCTTTTTTCAGCCTCTCTTCTCTCCTCTGTAGAATGGGTGAATTGGACTGAACAACACAATATCTAAGTGGCCAGTCACTTGTGTCTCTATGTGAAGTTGACTGGGAACGTTTATCATCTAAAAGGGATCTGGAGATTAATATAAAAGTAAGGCGAACATGAAACTCATGTTTAATATGTTTGCAAAATCAACACTGGCTTAAAGGGGCTTTTTAAGTCTCGTGGCAAATCCAATGGTGTGACCTCTGCAGGGACACCCTTCCTTGTGCTCCTGAGGACTATGCGTTGAGCCCTTGGAAGAGCCCAATATAAACATTTCCAGAACCCACCCGAATGCCAGGCTAAAAGATGCTATAATTGGGTCTTTCCACACTTTTATATATTCTCACCAAAGTACTTTCAGAGTTAAAAGAGAACAGCGATCTTGGGCACACTACAAATGCACATTTAATTGGTGTGTGAACTCGTGAGTTCAAATACGGAGCTTTTTTTTGAAGAAGGAACAAAAAAAAAAAAACTCATAAAGGCTACAATTAGAGCCAGTTGCCCTGAGAAAGTTCCTTTTTCCTTCTTTCTTTCCTTCTTTTTTATTTTTGGGGAGATCAAAGGAAGCGTAATTGAGGGAGAATCGTGGAAAGGTGATGGGTCCCTGCCATCTTCCTGCCTGCCTGTCTGTGATAACAGTCATTTTGGAGTTAAGTCACCTCCTAATTAAACAGCCATTAGAAAGAAGGACCCAAGGACAAATCGTGGCTGAAGTCTTGCAGCCAGAATCTGGTCCCAAACTTTCAAATTCGTGGACTGATGTCTGCAGGAGTGCGCACTAACGGTGGCACCCTGCGTGTGCCCCCGTAGGTCGCGCTCCATCGTGTTGAGCAGGCCCGCGGAGAGTCCCAAGCAGGCCCAGGACTGTAGCGATTCTTGAGGGATCTTGAGAGTCGGGCCTCTGAGGCTGTTCTCTGCTTCGGGGCCTCCAAATCTTTTCTCTCGGTACCCTTATTCTGAGCTCACTCCGCTCAGCCTGTCCCTGTCATGTTTATTGAGGTTTGTAAACTAATTTTAGCAACTTGTCAGGGGCGGCACGTGGGTAATTGAATGCTCCTGGAACCTAGCGGATGCGAGCCTCAGAGCCCGCTCGAGAGAGCTGCCTGAGTCACTATTTACAGGCCCCTTTGAAGGAAGCTCAGGCTCCAAGTGCGGCTATTCTACTGGAAGGGTCTTCAAGGTTTACTGTAAGCAGAGAGTCCAGAAGAGCTGCATTAATAAGGACGAAGAGGCGGTGAAACCACGATTTTTATGCCCGTGGGGTTACAGGTCCCTGAAGGTGATTTATGGGTGGCTGAGGAATGCTCCAGCAGCTCTTATCATAGGCAGGAAGCCGAAAGAAGCAGCGTTCCTGTCGCTGCGTTTTTCGGCGATGCCCTTGATTACAGATACTGTTGTTTGCCTCTCCCCTCCTCCTCCCCAGCCTGCTTCCACCAGGCTCTAATTACATCCTTTAATGATCTGACCAATTAAAGCCTGCAGTTCAACTTATAGGGGGACGGATGAGAAATTAGAGGCTGGCACGCAGGCTCCGATGTGGATCGCCTTCCAAGGTTACACACCTCTATTAAGCCAGTCGGCTATTTGAAAAGCAGCGTGATGGGCGATGCTAATAAAACCAGGACGGGGACATTTGCAGCTGCTCCCAGGTGAATACACCCTGAAGGACGAAATGTGAAAAGCAAAGGTATATCTACGAAAGTAGGGCTTAGCTCCCCCCCTCCCCGCCCCCTCTAAAAGCGCAGTTGCCAGCCACATTTCTTAGTTAATGTGAAATGTAATAATTGCTTTGTCAGGGTTTGGGAGAAGCAGGGCGCTTTCTCCCTACCCTCCCGCCTTCACCGGGGATGGAAACAGCCAGACCGCTGCTGGTTGCCATGGCGGTGGGGGAGGAGGCTGTGCTTTGCTTTCAGCAGCATCTGCCTCTGCTGGGGGGAGCCCCGGGAGATGGTTGGGAGCAGGAAAAGCAGTGGGGTTTCAAATGGAAGGGGGCTGCCTGAGGAAGCACTTGATTCTCTCTAGGGATTTGTAAAGAAAAGAGAGAGAAAGAGCATCCCGCTTCCTCTCGTTGTGGCAGGATGTGAGTTTATTACCCGGGAAGACTGGCATCGCCTGGAATCTCTTCGCTGCCACAGCCCACACCCTGTTTTCTCCACCCGAACCTGCTCCCAGTTCCCTGAATGACTCCTGCACTGTCATGTCTTGTCCTTTTCCCAGTAATTCCTTCAATGTCTTTCGCCTGCTGGTTGACGCCTACTCAGCCTCAGGTTTGATTAAATTTGTTGAGGAGTTATTACGAGCCGGGGACCAGGGAAGCCAAGATGCATTCAGCACAGTCTCAGCCCTTGGGGTGATCAGAGGCTGAGAAATTTCACTATGTGGTAGGAGGTGTGACTGTGTCCCATAGGGGAGGGGGGCCGACCGCCCAGTCCTGGCAGGTCAGGGGGAGGCAGGCCAGGCAAGAAGTCCAGGAGGTAGCGATGTCTTCCTCAGTGAAGAAGGACAGCAAGAGCATTTCAGACACAGGGAAAAACAAGAACAAAGGCACAGACTCCTGAGGGACTGCCAAGAGGAAAGAGCAAGGGAGCGTGGGGAGAGATGAGGCTGGCGTATTGGGCAGGGCTGAGTGAGCAGAGCCGGCCGACCATGCTAAACCTAGACTTCGCTCTCTTTGCCATGGCAGGAAGTACATGACCTTGTAGACTAGCGGTTTCTAAGAGGTTCGGCCACTCCTGACAACCAATTTGCACATCTCATAGAGATGGATAGATTGTATTAGTATTCTTTTAATTCCGCGGAGGAGAGGGCATAAGGGACTTCTCTGAAATCACACAACCAATGTCCAGCTACAAGGGTATAAAATAAGTTGTTTCTACTCAACTGCTGCCTGTACTAAATTATAGTCCATTCTGCAAACAGTCCTGACCACACAGTTTTAGAAAGTTATAGCTCCTACCAGAATATCTTGCACATGGGAGACGTGGTACACACTGCTGATGCTTTTGTACTACTGATATATGATGACATGTAGACAAATATACATGCCCAAAGCTTTAAGGAGAGAAACTATTTTATAACACATTTTTCCTTGTTCTTTGCTTTCCTTTCTAATTTGTTTTGATGCTGTAGATTTTTTTGGTCCTTTTTTTGTTCCTTTTCTTTATAACATCTTTGTAACTTTCTCTTAGAGTCCAATCCTGCCTTAAAGCTATTGCATGGTAATAATATTTTTTTTCCTGCCATTTTACTGTGTTTTATCGGTTCTTTTAATAAATGAATTTAGGAGTCTTGAGGTTTTTAGGAAGCCTACAGATTTTTTGAATTTCTTCTCTGAAGAGCCTTCTAAGGAGCAATCTTGACCCCACTTGGACGCCACCCACAAGAGAGAGCTCAGTACTCTCAGGGGACCCTGGTTCTACTTTTAGGTAATTCTCAAGGTCTGGAAAAGACTTCCATTTCTAAGCCGAGATCTACTTCCCTGAGTCTTCGTTATTTCATGCGGTCACTCATTCAGCAAAAGTTGTTGGCACCATCCATAGCACTTAGCACTATTGTGGGCCTTGGAACACAAAAATGAATTAGTCTTGTTCTTTGCTCTCCATTCCTTAACTAGTTATCTCTAGGACATGCTGTCTTTTCACCCCTATTTCTTAACACACTACAGAGACCTTCTGCAAGCGTTTCCTGGATGATTTAATCTGGCGTCGAAGACAGTCGATGGGGAGATCTCCCCGCGTGTCTCAGCACACCCAGAGTCGTGTTCATTGGCACTCGGGCACCGTCTGTCATGTCTTGTTGCTTAATTAAATCCACATTTGTTTCAAGTGTTCTTTTTACTCTGCTATTTTTTATGCATGAGAGGATAAAAACAAATGAGGAAAACATTGTATAGTTAAATTAGTCTGAGGGAAACAGTCCTGAATCGTAACTCTTTGTCATTCAGATAGCCTTTAGTTTCAATGTATTTTTTTTTTGTCCAAGAAAACCACAAGCTGGTTGGTTATTGCCTCTTTACTTGTTATCTTCCCTCGACTTTAAGCTTGGCCTTGGATGTTAATTTCTAGTGCCTTCTCTTGAATTCCCTCGTTTTCTAATTCAAGATATAACAACACTTTATATGCCTATAAAGCTTCATATCGTCTCAAGATCCTTTTATATCCACTAGCTCAATACTGTTCAGAATCGCGTTCGCACGTTCTTGCTTTTCTTTTTTCTTTTCACTGCTTATGATACCATCTGATAATCATTATTCCTACAACTGCGAATGAGATTTTGAATATAGGTCAATTTTATCTCTGCTGTGAATTATATCAAATAATAGTGTTCGTTTTTCAAGTAGGTATTTACTATTGTGTTATCAACAAGCTTAATTATTCACAGATGGAAATAAAGTTTCATAAACTTTTCCTTGGTAAATTTGAAGACCTGGTAGGGAAAACTGCACAAGTATAAATTAGAAATTAAAAAATCCATTGATGTAAGGTTTATGTGGTCAAATGGAAGGTGATGATTTCTTTTCCCTAAGGGCGAGCCTTTGGTGACAGCAAATAAACGAAGCGATAAAGGTATTGTAAAATCTAGCACTTACTTGCATTAATGGCTATTCCATAGGCGACCAGTTTGTGGAATTTGAGGTTTTTGTCTAACTGCCTTCTCCATGGTCCTCTGCAGCACTAGAGTAACGAAAATAAAAATCTTGGTCAGGGAAAAATTATTTTGACAGTGTCATAAGAGTCAAGAGAGCAGGACTGATGCTCTGCCTCTAAATTACTGAAGGTGGAGCTATGTGACACAAAAAAATTAGTGGCCATTAATTAGTCAAACAGGCAAAACCAAATGGTTATTACTGGCTTTTTTTAAAACTTCAACTCAATAAAAGTGATTGCGTTAGTAGTACCCTGGCTGTGAATCAAACTCAGAAATAAACCTGCTAATATCCACGCCTCAGCTTATTTGGGAAATGATGATAACTATCATCGTTTTTGATATGGTTTAGCAGTCTATAAATTATTCCTTATTACACAAAGAAAGGCACTATAGCCATCTGTATCTAAATATTCATAAAACAATGCTGTTGACTATATAACAAATTATTTCATTTACTATTATCGAAGATAACCTTTAGTAAATGAAATAATTTATTATATGGTCAACAGCATTGTTTTACTCTGTCTAGCAGGAGACATAGATAAGTACCCAATAGAGGGAAATCAATATTGTTAGGAAATGTTTCATTATGTCTGGCGGGGGTTAAAATCTACATACTCTGTGCGCTGTGATTGTGCTTTCTGGGGCTGAGAGTGCAAGGTGTTTTCATAGTGGCATGTGGCTCAACTGCATATTTGTCTCCTTTCAATCAGGAATGGTAATAGTTCAAGCTGTTAGAATACTTCCGTCTTCTCAGGTCAATTTTATAAGCCCTACTTTTCAGATGGAGCAAATGCGTCAGGAAAAGTTTGAGTGATAAGTCCAATGTCATGTACAGAGTCAATGGCAAAAGCAAAAGTCAAGTCAGATGTATCCATTTCTGATGGTCAGTCAGTTTTAGCCATTGCGTTCTCTCTAACCAAGAAGCAAACCTTAATATAAACAGGGTTATTGGGAATTTCATAGCTAAGAACGTCTCTGTTTCCAATGGCACTTATATTAATAAGTCACAACAACAGAAATTCTCTCAATTTAGTACTTACGATAGTTGATCCTCTAATGAATGAAATAAGGTTTCGACTGACTGGTATTAGAATTAACATGCAGTTGAAATTCAGGCAGACCGCAGATGCTCTTGCCCAAGCCAGTGTTGACTGTTCATTTGTAAAGAGATGAGAAGGTGATACAGTGAAAACTAAGAAGCTGGGACAATAGAATATATTTTGTTTTCTGAAATGATAATGTGTAGTCACCAACTCTACTTACACCCAGAATAACTCGTGTATAAAAGAAAGACTCTTCCTCTTCATACCAGCAGAATGTGTCGATAAACAGATAGACATTAACTCCCAACCATGAGAACTAGAGTAGAATGAAAAGAGAACCAATCAATACTACCTTCAACCTTCTTTTTGAAATCTCTTGGGGATCTTCTTGGGATTCAGTGCAAGTGACATGAGTTTCTCAATATTAATCAGAATTACTCCATGTAATTATTTTATAGATTAGTTTTTAATGGTAATTCTATGGGTAAGAAATTTTTACCTTTTTTTAAAAAAAGTTTAAATACATATGGGTATTCTTTAAGGAATTTTGTGAAAAGTATAAAACCTTCCTAATCAACACTGACATGATGTTTTAAGTTGACGATGTCACGAAGCAGAGTCTTTAAAAACAACTCAGAAAGTACTCTAGAAAAATTCCGATTTCATAGTTTAATTCAAAGACTTCATCTGATTTAGAAAAACATTCATACATTATTTAAAATCTAACCACTTGACTTTAAAAATAATTAAAGATAAGCTCAATTGGAAGATAACTTCACATGATTCTGTAAGGGTAAATTAAATGTATCTACTGAATGTTTTCTAACAAGTTTTAGTATTTTAACCAGAGTAATCATTGAAGCTATTTAGCATTCCTAAACAAGTTATCCTAAAAATCAAAGATGATTCAATATATGTTTAAAGTTGAATAACAAAAATAACACTTACTACTAACATGACGGACAGACTCTCATTCAAAATCCAACACCCCATTGCGACAGGTTGCTTTTTTGCTGTTGGCAAATTATTTCTTTCATTCACCCGAGTAGTCAGGGCTCCTCTGCTAAATTATTTTGTCCTCTGTCTTAGGAATCAACCACTGGGAGTAGCTCTCGAGGAATTTCTAATTAAGGACTTCTTGCCAAAGTCACATCACCAAACTGACATGCCACATGACCTGGGTGAATACAAGGCAAGTCTCTGTCTAATGATCCTTTTCTTCAAAGATCTCATAAGAAAAGAAACCTCATTTTATTAAATTATCTGCATGTACTTTATACTCAATTCATTTTCTACATGATTGCAGTCAAGATGATAATAAGTCTTTATGCAAATTTGAGAAATAACCTAACCGCTAAATATTGGATACAGCAAAACACTTTATAAGAGCTTTCTCTACTTTGTATATTTTTTCTTCTTGACTTTCTCCCCTGCCACTTTTTTTAAAGCTCTTTTAAAAGATGGTGAGTAAATAAATATGAGTTAAATAATCTTTCAGAAAATGGTGAAGAAAGAGGGAAAAAATCTTTAAAAAATCACATATAGGAGAACTCTCTAATCTAAAAGTGTGACTATAAAGAATAAAGTAATTATTTTGGGGAGGTTGATGAAATAAGTCCTATTTTTTTTTCTCAATTCCACTTGGTGCACCCATAGAGTAAATGAGAATATTCTATTATACTTAGTGATCCCAGGAGTTGGCTATGCATGAATCCGGCCACTCTCTGATTTTGTGTGTCGTAGTTGTTATATACAATGTCTGTGATTACTTTGGTAGGCAAAGTTGTTCCAGTTGAAGAAATTTTCTATTCCTGGCCCAAATATTTTATTTAAAATTTGCAGACGATTAAGAAAAAAATAGGAGGATATTTGAATCATTTGAATAATCACCTAAGCTTTCTGGTTCTTCATATGGTGATTCTATTTAGTTGTCCTAAAAGGATAAAAAAATTAAAAACCTGATAAGAATAATAATTGTGTATTTATTGACCTAAATAATAACAATAATCATCATCATCCTAAATATTAAATAAATAATCCAGATCCTAGGTTAAGAATTCTTTGAGTTTTCTCCAATTAAATTATACATTATGATTTAATGAGGTAAGCATTATAGGTGCCATTACACAAATGTGGAAACAGGTCCAATGAAGGAATTTTCAGGATAAGCAGTTGAGACTTGAAATTAGTTCTTTCTGATTTGAGCATCTTTATTTTTAAACACTACCTTTTGCTGCATATTTTACAAAATATTAATATATGGATTTGTGCATCAAACATACTTAATATACAGATATTAATTTCATTTCTATAAATCGGACACATTTAAACTCTAGGAATTCATTTAATTATTTACTAATTGCAAATAAATATGTTGTTATATGTGATTATGTATAAAACAATGCCAACCAATTATATAAAAATGAATAAAATCATCTATTGCATGAATTATTTTTTCTATATAAAAAGACATCTTTGACATCTTGGAGACTGACCGACACAGGGCAGTGACCATCTCTCCCAGGATCGGCTAATTTCTAGTGATAGCAAACGACTTGCATGAGAGCACAACATGCAAACGAACCAATTGATCACCCCTACCCCAGTCACCTCCTTTATCAAGTTCTCACACACCATTTCAATATTCTCTCTGCCCTGTGTCACCCCAGGGCCAGGTATTGGACAACTAGGCCAGCCCTCCAGTCCAGAGCCTATTGAAATTCTTCCAGCTATTCAGTCCTAAACTCGTTCAGCTTACCCATCCTGTCTCGCTCATTCGTTCCTGCAAAAACCAGGGTAAAGGCTCTGGTCCGTGCTCTCCCCGCCAGCTCCGTCTGCTCCTGACCGACCCTGGTGCTTCCCCGCATGACTCTGCCTGGTGTGGTGGGCCCCTTCCTCTTGGCAACGATAGGTAATAAATTCTTCTTTCAAGGCAGATGTCTCCATGTCTATCATCTTACCATACAGGATTAGAACAAATTCCAGGTACATTTTAAAACACCTGTATTTCTAACCATCTTGAACTTGAATGGGTGAGCTTCTTACTTGTCATCAGCCCTGACTGTGTTACCTTTTTTGAGCCTCAATTTCCACATTTTTTTAACGCTGCTAATTGTAATGTCTACCTCATAAGGCCAACGTCGTTCCTCCTTCACCTTCAGTTTCCCTGACACACACACACACACACACACACACACACACACACACACTCATAAACACACTTGTGCATGTACACATGCAGGATGATGCCTCTTTGGGAGAAGTCTTAGATTTGCCAATAAAAATTTAACAAAAATTTTCTTCTCTTTAGAAAAAGACATCTTTTTAAAGGAACTCCCCCTCTAGAAAAAGATAAAAGTACAGGTATTTTGGAAGCATTAACCTGAGGTTAGAGTACAGTCAGTGAAATATCTTCAGTTGCTTCTTTAACAGTGAGTAAGATAAAGATGGAAAGCCTTCACATTCATTTCTTTAAGCCAATAATCTTCCATGATGAAATGATTTATTTCTGAAGTGCTTAGGATTTACATATTTTGGAGGCCTTATTCAGTTGGAGTATAAAAATTAGTTCAGAGAAAACACACCTAGCATTTTATACTATCTTGCTACTTTAGATTCAGTGAGCGTGAAGAAGGGTTGGAATTTGCTAGCTTCCGGTACTCTTCACACAGCGTTATAAATGAGAGGGATATATGGCTGAATAATAATGCGAGGTCACTTTTTTTGTTGTTAATTGCTTAGAACATAAGTAGTGGTAAAAATAACATTTAAAGGTTTAGATTCAAAACCATATCTTTGCATGCTCCATTCTTATTTTAAAGTGTATTTATTACTTCGTTTTGAATACGTGAAGATATATTGTGTTAAAGTATAGCTATTATTCATTTATAGCTTATAAAATGGTTCATTGTATTATGAAAGTATAACTCATAAGTTAACCTCAGCATTTTTCTTCATAGATTTTATTTTTGTAGAACTTGCATGATAATTAGTTTACTCATATAAAAATGTGAACTTTAAATTATATTCAAATTTATTCAGAGCTTAACACTTTTGTGCAATTGATAGTCATACTCTTTCTTCTCAACCGTTTTTAAAATTTTCACACTTAAGAATAGTCTGATGAACCACTGATTGGTTTACAATACTGGAATCGGATCAAGATGTCTTATATCAAACAACCAAGTCCAACTCAGTTTAGCCTCTGGGCTCCTTCCTGGAAGTTCTTAGTTTTGATAGATGAGACATTGTGGTTACTCTCATTATTTTTAGTTTACGTGGTAAAAGGTCAGGGATGCCTATCATACCCCAAATGTCTGCCTCAGTTTTTACTTCAAAGAAGGAATCTGTACAGATCATAATTTAAAATGAGACTATCTGAATTGGGCCAAGTTAATGGGGTTGCCTCTAAAGAGAGAGGAAATTATACAAAATCTATTCAAATGATATAATGCACAAAATTTGATCTAGTCTCACTTAATTGTTTTCATTGTTAATAAGTAGTTCCCATTTCATTTCTCAGAATTTTCTCAGAACAAATAAAGTGAAATTTGCATTGTTTATTTCCAAGGCGGGTAGTGTTTCTAATTAAATGGATAGAGTCACTGGCTCTTCCAGGAAATCCACACAATGATAAGGGTTTTTTTCCCTTGTAAAGATCACCAATAACAAACTTTTTATAATGAAAATGTAGGTGGGAAATAGAACACAGATGTTTAAAAGGCAGATTTATTGCTTGTATGTGTAAATACAAATTCTGTACTGCCAACACTATGTGCCTAGACCAGATATGCTCTATTGTATTTTTAGATTTTAGTTTTTTAGTTAAAAAGTTGACCCGGCAAAGAAAGTTTGATCCTCAAGGGTGAGACTGATCATCTTGTAGCATTTGCTGATGCATACTAAAATCTAAGTTCCCCGTAGATATAGTAGAGTTCATAGAGCATAAAAATGTCATTGCCAAATTTTCTCTTCTAAGCATTAAAAATGTTTTCGCCTTTCCTAAAAGCATTTATAAACATTTAAGTATTAAATCAAAAAGAGATGAATAAAATAAAAAAAAAAAAATACGGTGACATATAATCTCAAAGTCCTACGTGGTTATTTTGAATAACAATTTTCATGACAATTATATATTTATATTAGATAGATCACATGTTAGATACATTCTTTTTTTTTTTTTTTTAAGGTGAGGCAACCGTTGGTTGACCTCACAGATTACAAGGACTTTGTCATCTTATAATCCCTTATCTTTTTTATTTTTTATCCCCCGTAATATTGGTCTTGCTAGGTGGTCTCCTATCCAAGTACTAAGCAGGCCTGACCCTGCTTAACTTCTAAGATCAGGTGGAATTGGGCTCATTCAGGATACCATGGTCATAAATAATAAATGCTATTTTAAAAAAGAAAATCAGAATAAAAGAACAAGAAAGTCCATACATTAAAATATATTAAAATATACTTGGTTTTAAAATAAAATGTCATTAAGTATGTCACCAATATCCTAACTTTTGCTGAATCAAGTATATCATATTTTAATTTCAGGAAACATTATACTCTTTTAATATCATTTTAAAATGGCTTATATGGTAAACTTAGTTAATAACATCCAGTTCATGTTTTTTTTCCCCACCTATGGCATAATTTTTTCACTATCCAACTTTTATATTTTCAAATGAATACTTACCGAGACCACTGCATGCATCACCTGATGCTAGGCACAGTGGGTATTAGCAGTCTAGGTTCCGTTATTTAGACACTTGCAGTGTTGTAAGGAGGAGACAGGCACATGTGCCAACAATGGAAGAACCTTTTAAAGGTGAGTGCATCCAGGAGTGGCGGAGGTTGTACAACTGAAGGCGTCTGAAGCACAAAGACAATTAGATGAGAGATTTACTCTAGAGAATTCTCTCCAGAAGTGGATCGAGCTGGGTTTTGTCAAAAATTATTTAGTGTGAGAAGAGGAGGACAACGAGTTTTGAGTGTCTGTGTCTCTCACAAAGTCACTTGAATAAGCACCCCAAAATCAAACAGCGCACAATAATGTTCCTGCCTCCTGTCCTCTTCCTGTGGCCACTTCTGGTTGGGTGTGCTAAGCCCAGAGGGCAACCCCGCTCCCTTTGGTTCCCCGTTCTCCTGCCTTCATCTGCCTCATGGCTCACATATGTTTGCAACATGTATCTTCTTTACATGTAGCAAGTCTCCTAAAACTGTTCTCAAAGTCTCATTTGGAGAGCTGCTTCTGTCAGGTGATTGACACAGCGTCACCCTGGGGATGATCATCCACAAGACAGCAGCGTGGCTGACTCACCATTTCTTCCCCCAAACTCGGCGGCACAGTTCAAAGTCTTCTGTGTTGCCGGTTTTAACTTTTTGATTTAAGAATCTGGTGGAAGCCAGAAGTATCGTGCTTTTTTTGTATTCTATACTGTGTCCGTCATACACAGGAACTTAGTAAATCTTAAATAATAGCACAGGACCCCATTCGTTTCTCTGCTTCTTAACATGCAAGGCGATTCTGTACAATTCTCTACACAGAAACGATTGCAGGATTTTCAAGCAGTCAGTGTTCTCCTCCGAAGTTTAAAAGTGAGAGGGAAGTTTCCCTATCTAGACAATGAATCGTTTGACTTCCGAGTTCAGGAAAATTTAGTATAAGAAGGCTAGTCTAGAAATCCCTTCTTTGCATATCCAAGCTGTTCATCTCTCAAGAGTCAAAGTGGATGCCAGAATTCCATAGATTTCATTTTTCAAGATGAACATTCATATTTGAACATATTTCAAGCCAGATGGTTTACAGTTCATGTATTTGTTGCCGTTTTCCTGCCACAACAACTAAATATTGAAGACACATATTTGTGATTAAGAGAGCACTACCAAACCACGGTTTCCGGCTGCTCTTTTATGCCTCACACTCACTAATCCCCTGTGTGCTGCAGGGGAAGGTTCTGGAATCAGACAATGAATTACATCTGCTTGATTTAATAGACAGGCGAGGGGTGAAATAACATAAAACAAGCCTCCTATAAATAAATGTCTCTTGTAACAGCCATGAATTTTCTGGTAACGGATAAGAAAGCAAATGAACACCTATTGAAATATTCTGTTTTTATGATCCATTCGGACAAGCTGGGAACTTTACTCTTAAGCCTGCTGGTAACTTATAAGGTAGTTTGCCAAACCGTGAGACAGTTTGACCAGAGTTTAGAAAAAAAAAAAAAAAAAAAACCAGGAAGATCAAACAAAGGTTTATTTTTAAGTAAAACCATCAGATATGAAAATGTCAGCTGGAGTAAGAATTGCACAATTGTACTGAAGGATGTCAGAATCACTCGGCGGGTTCAATGGTATCTGTCTTCTAGGATGAAATGATTTTCTCTTCGCTTGTCATCTTATGTGCAACTTGCTATTATTCTGCTCTACTATCAATATCTCCGTTATTACAACTTTGAAGACTTAGTTCGTTGACAAAATGCCATTAGGTAGCTGAGCCAAAACAAGGCAAAAATTTGAAAAATGGAAAATAGAAGAAAGAATCGTAAGCACAGAAGAGAGATGTGTTTGCTTGGCACTCTAACAAGATCTCTACAACTATTCGATGAGCACTAAGTGAGAAACTGGCCAAATGGAACACTCCTGTCCCCTGTCCACAGTCCTCATCACCACCAACACCCAGCAGCACGAGGCACGCACGCACACACACACACACACACACACACACACACACGAAGACTCAGTAGCATTTTTTTAGAGATCGTTTGCACAGCCTCATGCTTTGAATCAAAACTACCTAGAATTATGTACTCAAGAACCAAGGGAAACCTTAGGGATCATGTAGAGCAAATTTCTCATTTTACACAGGAGAAAGCAGTGACGGGGAGATTAAGGGACCAGTCTGAAGTCACACTGCTGGTTAGTGCAGAAACGGGACTAAAGAGCCCCGGTGTTCAAATCCACTGATTATTCCATGACATCACTCTCTATATCTCTATTTTCATATCTTTGCTCTACAAAAAAAAAAAAAAAAAAAAAAAAAAAAAGAGAGAGAGATAAAAGAATTAGCAAAAATATCTCCTGAAGCTCACTCTAGGAGCCTTGGTCCTAGATGTTGGGCCCGGAAGTGCTAACAGGGAGCACGTAATTACTCTCTAGAAGCCCAGAAAATGTGTATTTCTGGACGGCCTACCAGGTGCCAGGCATTTCATATGTTATGATGACGCTTAATCCTGCAGACCCACGAGGAAGGCATAAAACCTGTTTTGTAGCTGAGGAGGACGTGGAGAGACAAAAAGCCTCAGTAACTGTCCTGAGATTTGCCAGTAAGGAACTATGATGCCCGAGTGGAGAGCCCTTTGTGTCTGACCCCTGTCCAGGGGTCTGCCTGTCCGACCATGTTACTTTTAAGATACATGCACAACTGTATTTCCCAAACCACCGATGACAACTTCCCCATGTACATAAATGTTTTTGTTTTGACTGGTGTCCAGAGCTAGATGCATTTTATGATGGCCTAGTTAATTAACTTGAACCAATAAGGAAAAAAATGTGATGTGAAATGACTGAAGCCCTTAGGCTGTGTTTTTGTCACATATAAAGATAGAATCAGTCATTAGTGCTACTCTGCCCTACCTCCCTGACAGCATGGCTCTTGAGACAGTGTAGATTTTATGTCAAAGTTTAAAAGTTACATTTTAAACATAAATTTTCCCAGTGAAAGAATACAATTTAATAGACCAATTGTCCTGAAGAGATGCGTTCTTCTGGGTGCATAGTGTAAAACTAAAATTTATTTTTTCATTGTAATCCATATTTTTTAGCAATTCTTTTGGCCAAGAGCAAAAATCAAAATAATTACTCAGAATCTATGTTAGAGCACCCTTTAGAAGAAAGATCTTCAACAAGAACAGTTAGCTCCTGTACATGTGTGGGAAATGATTGTATTGGTCTATCATCGCTTTTGATGCCTGGTTCTCCTTCTCTGTCCCTCTCCATGTGGCCTCAACCCTTCCAGCCAGTTAAAGTGTCAGCTGAAACTCCAGTGCCACAGTAGCTACTGTTCCCAACTATAATGGTTCCATTTTTCAGTTCAAAGTCTCTTCCAGGAAGTGAGGCCCTGGAAAAACAAATTACGGCTGCGTACCATTTGATTAACGTTGGTTGTTAAAACCCATCTGTCCTTCGATCTTCATTCGTTTCCTACACAACTTCAGTTTGTGTCTCCTCATCTCCTCTGCGTTAGTGGTGCGAACTCCTTCCAGGTATTGTCCTGCACATTTTTCTAGGCGGAGCCGTCTTAGCCATAAACTATTCTGTTTATAATTAATATTTGCTTGATTTGCAAGGGCTTTTGTTGTCATGATATTATTGTCATAAGAAAGAGGATTTGTGGTCAAGGTGATCAAGGCAGTGCAATGTGAGAACTGGCTTTTCTCAAAACCGTTTGGTCAAACTCCGACTTCATTCTTGCAGTCAGGTGACCGCGAAATACCCATCGGTTCTCTCTTTCTGGCTCTCTGCGTTGTAGAGGTAGGTCTCGTCGACCTATTATTTTTTCCTACATTGGGAAACTTAACATGTTCTCTAATCAGCTTCTCTTCTTCCACTCCGCCCGATCTCCTCGGGGAGTCACCTTGACGTCATACTCATCAATCACATCTCACACATTTGTGGCTCAAGATGATACAGGGAGAGCTGGAGGATGGAAAAAGTAAAGCAATTGGACGCATTACAAATGAGAGATAAGGCTCAAGGGAGCAGCCCGGTGGGAAGATAAGCAAGTTTGGTGGGAAAATAAGATAAGAATAATATTTATTATTCCTGATTATTTTTAGACTCCACAAATTCTGAGGATGGGCGACAGTAAGCAAAGCTTTAAAAAACCATCTCAAGGAAAAATGTGGCTATTTTGATGCAGAAACATCAGGGCTACCTTTAATCTTTTCTTTATTCTCTCCCTGGATAGTCTTTCCTTTATTCACTTATTTAACAAACTGTCGAGTGCCGTGTCCCGGGTATGCTAGGCCTGGGAGTAGTAAAGTGAATACGACATAAGTTGACTTCGAGAAGCTCAAGTACAGAAGGCCAGCCATCAGCTTGGGCCACTCGATTCTGCCCATGTCTTCACATCTCCCCTCCCACCCGCTCCCAACGCCTCGCTGGGCACCTTTATTACATTTCACGTGTGCTTTTGCAAGAGTTCCAGCTGATATTTCTGTCTGAAGTAATTTCACGTCTACCCCAACTCTGCAACCAGGGTAAGGACCTTCCTAAAGCACAGAACGAATCACATCCTGACTTTGCTTGTCTGTCTAAAATGGCGCTTGTGAGAGGCGGGCCCCAGCTCCCACTCCTTCTTTGTCTCTCTCTAGGTTTTTCACACACCCTCAGAGCCAGTCACACTTGAACCCACCAGAATGTCTGATTTCGTTCCTGTTTTCTGGAATGTTCTTCCTTCTTCTTTATGTCTCATAAGAGTTGTGGTTCTCCAGAGAAATAGAACCAGTAGTACACACATACACACACACACACACACACACACACACACACACATACTTGTTTGTTTGTTTGTTTGTATTAAGAAATTGTCTCACCTGTTTGTGGGGGCTGGCAAGCTTGCAATTTGTCAGGTAGGCCGGCAGGCTGCAAACTCAGGCAGGGTTTCTTTGTCACAGTCTTGAGAAGAATTTTTTTCTGTTTTGGGGAACCTCAGTCTTTGCTCTGAATGCCTTCAACTGATTGGGCGAAGCCCGCCCGCTTTACAGAGGGTGATTTAAGTCCAGTGATTTAAAGGTTACTTACATCTAAAAAAATACCTTCACAGCAACATCTAGACTGGCGTTTGACCACAAGGCATCATAGCAAAGTTAGTAAAGTTAATATACTAAATTAATCATTACATATCTCATACACTTAACCACCTTCAAGTTTTCCTACCCTGGAATGATTTCTGTCTAGTATGGTTAAGTGTAAAAAGAAAGTGTTGTAGTTCAAGGGACAGTTTGCCACTAGGGGGCAGCAATCTGCTCAGTTTAGGAGATGAGGAGGTGGGGTTCTCCCAGGAGTCTGCCTTCTGATAGGAGTCTTGAATGATGAATTGGAATTAAACCAGGAAGAAAGAGATGTGAGAGTTTTCCAGGCAGGGGTCATGGCAGGTGCAAACACAGAGTCTCAAAAACCACATGGATGTGAGGAACCCGCGTGCTGTACACATAGGGAAAAGGTGAGCAGGACACAGAGGGAAAAGGCGAGCAGGACGGATAGGAGCGGGGACCGGAAGGTGGCCCTGGGGCCAGGTTGCTGACGGCCTTCGTTAGTTCGCTAGAGCTGCTGTATCAAAGTAGCACAACATTGCAGCTTACCATAACAAATTTATTGTCTGATAGTTCTGGAGTCAGAAGTCCAGAATCGAAATGTTGGCTGGGTTGATCCCCTCTGCGAGCTCCGAGGTAGAATCCCTTCCATGCGCCTCTTGTCCCTTCTGGTGGGAGGTAGAGCAACTGAGTGACAATGGGCAATGAGCGTCTCTTGACGCAGAGGGGGTGGTTTCTAAATACCGTACACCAATAAACGAAACCACAGTACTTGGGAAGAAGCTGAGTTCGGATCTGGAGCAGGACGTTTATGAGAGCCTGGATCATGTTGTCATACCAGGAAGCAAGGAAGCTATCAAAGACTCTAAGTAACATATCAGGGAGACTAAAGAGCCAGATTGAAAAAGTTCCCACTAGCCAAAGATGAGACAATTGTAGCGCTAATAAAGATAATGTATCGGATATGTCTAAATGCATCAATTCATAAAGATGCTAAAGAAGAAGCTCATGTGTTACCTGTGAAAGCTGTTGAGACACCAGCTCACCATTTGACAACTGAGAAAACAAAGAATCAAACATTTAAAAATTTTCATCCTGTGTTTCTGCTTGAATAGTACATAGGGTAGTCAAATAATTAAATTTTAAAAATGCTCTTTTTAGGAATACTGATTTCAAGCTTATAATTGAAAAAGGAATAATGAAATTTTTAAATTATCATTTTGTACCTTTTAGCCCTAAGTCTTATAGTTACTCCACTTTAAGTGGATTTAGATAATTTTCATCACTAGCTGCTAACACAGAAAATAAAATTCAACCAGAATTATAGACTTCTTCATGGTATATAACATTGTGAAGTATTTTTGCCAAACAAAAGGTTGAATCTTTATTTAATCAGGCCTCTAGCTCTAACTACCAATTTTCAGGAAATACTGGGTATAGAAGAATATTTAAAATAATAGTTGGATGGATTTAGCAAATTCTAGGCTAACAGATGTTCTGTAGGACAATCTGGTCAGTTTCTTCAAACAAAAACAACATAAAATTTGGAGGAAATCTACATAGTAAAAGAGGTAAGAGACATTAACTAGTAGCAGTGTATGGCCCTTAATAAAAACCTGACTAGAAAATAAAATTATAAAATTTATGAGACAATAAGGAAAACTGAACACTATGAATCTAGTAATATTAAGTATATATATTCTATTTAGGTATAACAATGTTACCGTGGTTATATTTTTTAAAAGTTTTTGTCTTTTAGAGAGATATACTGAAATACACATGGATGCAGTGATATAATGTCTAAGATTTGCTACAAAATAATTGAAAAGTAGAGAAGGTAACGAATGAATGGAATTGGTTGTATTTTTTTTGAGTCTGGTACAGGTACACAGGGGTTTGAAATATTCTCTCTAATATGCAATACAGTAAAAAGTTCTAGAAAAGGAGATAATAGAGAAATGTTAAATAGACTTGAAAATAAATACATTTGAAGGAGTCAAAGAGTTAAGAGAGGAAGATGTTCATTAAACAATAGCATGAAATCATGAAAGTTAAGTAAGAAAAAATAGTAAAGATAAAACTGAGTCAACTAACCCAAGCACATAGAGATTTTTTTAAGCATCAGAGTATACTATGAACAACTCTATAAAATTTTGAAAAAAATAGGTAAAATATATGGTTTTCAAGAAAAATATAAATTAGTGCAGTGTCGAGGAGAAATAGAAGATCTGAGTAGAACAGTAATGATTAAAAAAATGAATTAATAGTTAAAATCTACCCTGTCCTTTCTCAAAGCAGTGATAAAAAAAAATAGGCCTAGGAAATTTAGAAGAAAGTTATATGGAACCTTTAGAAGAGATTCTGTCTTATAAAAACAATTCCATACTAGCATAATCTTGATAATCAGATAAGAAAAGTACATGAAAAGAAAATTATAGGCAAGTTTGTTTTAAAACTTGTAAAATTTCTCAGTAAATTATTAGCAAATTGAATATAAGAATATAGAAAAATTTGTTAAGACCAACTAGTGTTTATTAAAATAATACAAGATTTTTTTAAGATTAAAAAATCTCTAAATATTATTTACTACATTAGCAAAGTCAGGTAAAAATCCATATAACCATCTCAATGGTTAGAGAAAAATCATTCTATAAAAGTCAACATTTGTTTAGGATAAAAACTTCTACAAAACCAAGAATAGAAGATAGAAAAATATAAATTAGTGCAATGTCAAGGAGTTTTTAAGTTTTTAAGCTAATGAAAGGCATCTAACAAAAAGTTATAATAAAGCTCATACTTAATGATAAAATTTTAAAGTATTTTCATTAATGTGTTTTACAAGGCAAGGATGTTGATTATACTCAACCAACTTTGTTGTTGTGAACTTAACCAACAGAATAAGACAGGAAATAGACCTAAAATGTATAGAATTATAAAAAAAAGGTAAACTACAAATGATCATCTGCATACATTAGCCAAGAAAATCAACTGACAAAATATTACAGCTGCTAAAAGATTTTAGAAAAGTTACTATATACAAGATTAGCATACTCAAATTAATAGATTTCTGATTTCTAAAATATAAGCAATTAGAAAATCCCATTCCCAATGGCAGCAAAATTTATGAAGTAGCCAGAAAAAAAATTAGCAAAATATGTATTAGACTCTCAGAATAAATTTGAAAAATTTTCTGCAGAACATTGAAGTAGGCTTAAAGTAAGCAAAAGATGAACAATCTGCACAATGATGAAGATGCCATTTCTCCCCTAAATCAGTCTTTAAATTCAATGCAATTGCAATTAAAATCCCACTATGAAATTTTTGGAATTTGAAAAACAGATTCAAAAATTAATATGGAATAGAAAAGTAAAAGCCCAGAAATATCTAAGACAAATATAAAAACAAATTAGACATAAAGCAGTATCAAGTTTTAATAGAGAGTTTATTTTAAATATATATTTAACATATAAAAAAACAACATAGGATGTGGTTTTGGAATAGAATACATTGCTGAATAATATAGAATTTAATGTGTACAAGTATATTTGTCTTATGTGGAAATTTATGAGATGTGCCATTGCAACTCAGTGGGTAGAAGATGAACTGTTTAATACCTAATAAGGAGGTAAATGGCTTTTAGTATGAGAAAAATATAATTCGGCCCTTTTCTCACATCACTTACAAATCAGACTTGTATGGATTAAATGCCTAATGGTAAAAAACAAAATTTTGGAACTATCAGAAGAAAATACATGAGCTAGATTTTTCATATGGGAATAGAAAAGGACGTCATGCAAGGTACAAAAGGCACAACTCTAAAAGATTTATAAATTTGACCATATTGAAATTAAAGTCTGAATTTATACAATAATGGACACAATATGTAGTTAAAGTAATGTGAAAACTGAGAAAAAAAATTTAAACCTAAAGAACTGACATAAGATTAGTATTTCTAATAAAAGGAAGATAAAAGGAACTTCTAGAATTCATGAGAGAAAAATAGACAAACAACTTCCTAGAAAACTAGGCAAATGGAACTGGACTATTCTGAGAAGGGGAAATCAAATTGGTTAACACACATATAAAATTAAATTTAACTTTATCAATTATCAGAGAAGTACCAACTGAAAAAACAAAATACTCTTTCTTACTCATTTGATTGGCAAAAATTAAAATGACAAATTCTATCGAGTTGGCAAGGATAAGGGAGATAAACACTTCCAGCCTGTGGTGGGAGTGTTAATTGTTAAAACAACGTTGGAAAGCCTCTTGGTAGAATGTAAGGTACCTGCCTTAAACTCTCGCTCATATATCCAAGGAGATAGACACAGAAGTTTATTGCAGCTTAAAAAAAGTAATGTTTTAAACCACCTCATGCCCATGAATAGGAGACTATATAAAAGGCACATGATTCTGATCTATGTGCTACTATAAATCTGAGTATGATTCTTAATGAAATTCATCTCATGACCTGTGTTTTGCCATTGGTTTGGGATAAAAACTATATCTTCCATCTTCTTCAGTGATTTTCTAAAATTCTACTTCTATGCATTCTTTTGGATCCTTAAATGAGGAAAACAAAAATTGACCAGAAATTTTAAAAAATAACAAAGCCTTGGTTCCGAAGGATACCCTTAAATAGTAACCCAAGGCTCAAAAGAAAGAAGAGTGTTATGAGATGGATGTAGGAGGACGATGTGGTTAGAGAAGCATTGGGATGAAGAGTGACGGGGACTACGTGACACACAGGGCGGGCGGCGGGGTCGTGAAGTGATTTGGAAATCGGAAGCAGTATCCTTCCAATACTAAGTTCTAGGTCAAGTTTTTTATTTATTATTTTATTCTGTTCGAACTAAAAGAGCAGGCAAATATTTTATTAAAAAAATCATGCTGTCTCCATTTATTTATTTATTTATTGTATTTTTTTAAAAAATATTTATTTAAATTAGTTTCAAGTATACAGTACATTGGTTAGACATCTCTATAGTTCATAAAATGATCCCCCCAATTGCCTCCTGTCTCCCGTGGCCCTCCACCTCGCCATCATATTAATGCTGACTGCATTCCCTGTGCTGTGCTCCCCATCCCTGTGACCATCTATCAACTACTAATTTGTACTTCTTTAACCCTTCATCCTATTCTCCCAGACCCCCAAGCCCTCTGTCCGTCACCAAATTGTCTACTATATTTGTGAGTCTGTTTTTGATTAGTTTGTTCCTTAGATTCCACATATAAATGAAATCATATGGTATTTCTATGGTATTTATCTTTCTCTGTCTGGCTATCTCCATTTAAATATTTTTAAAAGCACATATAACCTTTCAAGCAGATTCCTACTGCTGACTTTTGGTCATGAAGACTATGAGACTATTTTCTTTTTTTATGATTACATGTTAATTAAATATTCTGATTACATTACAGAGTGATTACATATTCCCTTGCTTCAGTCTTTCCAAAGGCAGCATTTAGATGATCTTGAAGTAGTCTTTCATAAATTATCACTTAATAAAAGAAAAGAAGCATAGCCAATTATAATTAAGTGTTCAAGAGCTAACAGTTTTTTTTTTTTCTTCGAAAATAAGTTCTGGGAAATTTGTGCAGCCTCGTATTCTGAGAGGAAAAAAAAACCCTGCAGCATCTGAAAAACGACATTGTTAAATAAATGAGGTGCAAAATTTGATTTACCTTAATACTGTTACAGTCTGGTGGGGAAAATCCACAATATTCTTCATCCTGTCACTTACAAATTAAAAAAGTACCCATTGTTTATTTAGTCCCTAGAATGCTGTGGCTGTCAGTGCGAATGCAGATACTGTGACAGATCCCAGCTCTTCCACGTTAAGGAACAAGAGGATATTGCATTCGTGCACACACAAGTGAGCATATATATGTCCACTCGTTGAGGACAGGCGTGATGTGTGTGTGTGCGTGCGTGCAACAAAATGCATTTTGGTTGCAATGAGTTACAGTTTGAGGCAGCTGGTGATACTCTGCTGTTCACCTGTCTTGAATAATTTACAAACTTTCACTTCTGTGCAGATTTAGGACTCTCTATCATGCAGATAATTTAGGAGAGAATTTGAAACTTTTGGTAATTGCTCTACTAAATCATTATTTAGGTTTATGTCATTATTTATATCTATTCAGTTTGGGGTCACCTAGGAAGGTAGAATAGATGTGCTATTCAGGTTCAGGGTAAGTTTAAGCAAAATTAATTATCTGTCTAGAGGTTTATCTGGATTGTGCTGGATCGGCTAATTAAATTTCTGCAGTATATAGTTGGCCAAGTAAATGATGGAAGGGTAACTTTGGAAACTGACAACATGGTACTCCGGAATGTTCTAGTAGAATCTATACACTACATTTGTTCTGCTCTATATAATACGGTTTGTTTTGTGTTGTCTTAAATTTTCACACGTGGCTTTTATCTTCTGTCTCTGTGGCCACAGGAATTAATCATTTGGTTATTTTGTATTGCCAGCCATAGCGCTTTCGTGGTACGATTGATGATTTAAACGTGGGAGACGGCAGAATCGGGCACACAGCTCAGGTTTTTGTGAATCCTGGCTCTGCTCTTACCAGCTAGCTAACCTTGGCTGAAGTACTAACCTTCCTGAACCTCAGTCTCCACAGCCATATAATGGGGATATTATGAAACTTGCTTGTAGGATGATTGTAAGGATGCATTAGAGTGATAACAATCTATCGTAGGCATAGTGCATCACAAATGCATAAACCATGTCAGATATTGTTACGAGTCCCTGTCATGCAAAGGAGTCTACACTTTGCTTCTGTGGCACAGCTTCTGCTTGGTTCCTCCCCGTCGCCTCTGATAATGGTCTTCTCAAACCTGGCTGCAAATTCGAAGCACTTATGAAGCTTTAAAACAATATAGATGTCAGATCTATTTCAAAATCAATTGCATACGAATTTTGGCTTTAGGCCTGGGTGTCATTATTTCTTAAAGCGTCACGATTCTCAGAAGCAGCCAGGGTTGAATGCTACTGCCACATGAAGTCTTCCCTTTAAAGAGATTTTGGCTCTTGGCTGCGTGGGGCTGCAGGGGGAGAGTGGAGGGATCTCCTTCACTTCACCAAGAAGCAACTGAAAATGTAGCTTATAATCCTGCTTTCATTTTCTCACCTGTCCTTCTCTTTCCAAGCTATTCGGGTCGGCCCTGCACTTGACAGGGCACACATGACGAATGGCTTTCCAGGATCTGTTTACCTACGTGCACGGCCACGGCCTCCTTCTTTCCTTCCCCATCCCTTGACTTTCACGGCAGCCTCTTCCGGCCCCCATTCTGTTCCCCTCAATTATTGCGTCCCGGTTTCCTTCCTGCACGCCTCTTCCTTTGTCTGTCCTTTAGATATTGCTGCTCTCGACGGCTTTATTCTTGACCCTTTTTTCTTCTCACACTTCATGTTCTTCATCAGCCATCTCGGCCATGTGTGTGGTTTCACTCCCATGACAATGAATCCAAAGCTCCATTTCTTGGGTTCTAGATGTTGATTACCAAGTACGTTGTTGTTGTTGTTGTTGTCGTTGTTGTTGTTACACCTCTAGAATAGTTCCTGGCACGTAGAGGGTGCTTACTGATTTTTAAAATTAATCTACCAATGAGTGCAGGGCTTACAAGGTTAATACCAGACTAAGCAGTTTGGATTTCAGCTGAGAGCAATGAGAAATCATTGGAAAATTTTAAAGCATCGGACTGAAATGATTAGATGTGAATTTTTGAAAAGATTTTCTGCAGCCATAGGTTCGGAGACAGATAATAGTGGAGACATCATAAAAAAGGTGAAGTAAGACTATGGCAAAGCTAATATTTGTCAAGTTCATACTATTTGCCAGCCAAAAAGTATTAAAGCATTGAGGCATGGACTTCACACGTATTGAGCCATGGACTTCACACATATGGTCTTATTTAACGCACAACCTAGCCTGTGAAACAGGTTTTATTATATTGTCCACTTCTCTGGTAAAAAATAAAAACCTTGAGGATTAGAGAGAAAATTTAATATTTGCATAGTAATACGAAGCAAGTATTATTGGAGCCCTGATCCTGGAGGACTATGAGGCTCTGAGCTAAGGTGTTGGTGGTACAAGTGGAAAGGAGAAAACTGATTCAATAGTTAAAAGACCAGAACTCAATGTTATTAAGTAAGTGGTGATAGGGAGCACGTGGGTGGTTCCCGAGGTCCACGTTGCCATCCTGGGCATGTCCGTTAGTCTTGATAGACTTATGGGCCCAAAGCTTCAATCCCATTAAATGATCTCTCCTCAACAGATCTCATCATTCTTCAGAAATTTGAACTGACATTTTTAAACTTACTATCCTGTGCCTTCGTCTTGATATCTATTTTTACTTTTTTACTTAGTCGAATATTATAAAATCATTGTTAACACTTGAAAACCTGTATCTCAGGTTTTATCTCTTTTATGAAACTTAAAAAATTTTTTAGCGGAAACAGAATTTCTATTCTTTAGAATATATTACTTACATTCGAAAATTTAGACAAGTGATCAGAGCTTGCACAGCATAATGTTTAAGTGAATGAATTTTGGAGCCAGAAAGACCCTTGGTTCAAGTTATTAGCTGATGATTTCAGCAAAATACTTAACTGCTTTGAGCTGAGCTTCCTCAGCTGTAAAATGGGGATTTCAATGACAAGGAGTATAAAGTACATTGAAAGTTCAATAAAATAACACGTGTACAATACTTAGCACCCTGACCGACACATACTAAGCACCTACTAAATGTTAGCGAATACTGCCTTTATTATTAAATGCTTATATTCATCTCAGTGTTCTCATAGTGTTCTATTTTATACTTGTACGCTTGGACTTCCCAGGAACAATGTAATTATCTCAAGGGCAGGGAAAGTGTTTGGCACATCTGGCAAATTACTAAATACTCAATAAATGCTAAGTGAATGGATGAATGCACAACTTCTTCTGCTTTTCTTTCAGTGACTAGCATTATACCAAACCTATGCTAGATACTTAATAAACACTACCTGAGTGTCTTAAAGTGATTATTAAAAAACGATGATAAATATGATCTCATGCTTGACTAACCTAATTGAACGGAACACCAAGTACATTGTAACCAGAGAACTTTTTTTTTTTTTTAATTTCATAGCCACAGAACATTGTGCTGATGCATTTTCTGGGTACTATTAGTATCTGCATGAATATCTTTATCTCGAAAATTTATATGTCCTTCATATATATATCACTGTAGGACAAGGAGGGTAGAGACTCAGTTTATGAAATGGATGTAGCAGAATTCAATCCACTCTCCTTTCTTTTTCCCTCCCTATTTCCTTCCCTCTCTCCCATTCTTTCTTTCTTTTTCTCTCTCCTTCCTTTCCTTCTTCCCTTCCTTCCTTTCTCCCAGTCCTTCCCTTACTCCAATTCATTTCCTTCCTTTCCTTTCTCTTTCTTACTTCCCTCCCTCCCTTCTTCCCTTTTTCCCTTCCTGCTTTCCCCCTTCCTTCCTTTTTCCCTTCCTATCTCTTTCTTTCCTTCCTTTCTTCTTCCCTTCCCTCCCTCCCTCTCTTCTTCTTCTCCTTCCTTTTTCCATTCTGCAAATGAATATCACATGCCTACTGTGTGCAAGGCACTGCTCCAGCGTTGAGGATCTAAATAAGAACATGAAGATTCGCTGAGGATGAAGACACAATCACCATCAAGGACCTTGTAATTTAGGGGAGGGGATAGACTTTTTAGTAGGGAATTACAAAACAATATGATAGAACAAAGCACATGGTGTTATAGGGCCAACACGAGGATTGTAAACAAGAGTTATCGCATCATTTTCTGTCATCCTAGAGATCTAAGATGTAATTCTTTGAACATACTAAGTTAATGTGAAAACACTTCATTGTGAGTTTCGACCTAGAAGAGGTAGAATAAAATTAGGCTGGAGCATCTTTTCTCTTATCATGTTGTACATCTGATTATACTGATACATAGTACGCAATTACTTGAAACGAGTTCCTATAAAGTCCATAAAACCAAGTGACCTTTCGAGATATAACAAAGGTATAAGTTTGCTGTCATCATTCTCTATGAGTCACTCCATTATCAATATTTTAGACTTTGAAGCACAATGATGAAAAGTTTACTTAAAGCAATGACATCAGATAATTGAGCCATTCTTTGGTATATGATACCAATATTTCAGAAATAGGATTCTAAAGTATTTCCAAATATGCTTATGTATGCTGATCGATTTGGGGTTTATTATTCTCTTTTCGTTACCACATTGATGCAAACAGTTCCCTTCACATGGGCTGTGATTGCAGTGACGTTTGTCATTCTAGCGTTAAAAGCATGGTGCCCGTGGATATATATATATAGAAGTGCCAAAACAAAGGTTACAAAATGCATATGAACATTTTGTTTACTTGTGCGGTGTGTTTCATTGTCTACTACGTCTACTTCTTATCTAATGTTTTAATTTGTGTCATTAAGTGAATGTCCCTGTACATTCGTAAATACATCCCATAGTCTTATTCTAGAGAATACCCATCAACGTATCTGATTTATTAAGAATGAACAGCTATATATGTACTTGTGCTGTCATCCATGTGACAAACTACAAACTTGGTATCACTACAGAAGCCACTTACAGGAACTGGAATAATTATGTCGCTGCTGTAAATTACAAGAAGATCTTTCATTGGAACCATAGACCATTAATAGGGTTGTACCCATTACAGATTTATCGGGTTTGCATTTCTTCTGTGACTTGGCACTTCATCTCTGTAAATTCATTTGCATAAGAAATTGAAAGCAATTGATTGAGGCTATTGGAAAAATAGCCTTCAAATCTCATGAAGTTGTTATCTGCATAGTTGAAGATAGGCAGGTCCTAAATTTGCTCTAAGTGAAGGTCTTAACGAGTTTCCCACACACACAAACACATGGTCTCACAGAAGGGGCCTAAGGAAACACATTTTTTTCCTGTTATGCTATTTTCTGAGGCAGATTTGCTAAGGCTACTGTTCGATCAAGCTTGGATTGCCAATTACGGGCAGCAAAATCTCGGAGAGGCAATATGCCTCAGCAGTTAGACCATAGTGGCCAATGGCAAAGGCTCTGGAGTCAGATTGCAAGGATCAGACATCATATCTATCTGTGGCTAGCAATATGATCTTGACCAGGTACTCTTTTAACTTCTCTTTCTTCAACTGCACACAGGAGCAATAATGCCATCTACTCTGTAGTTTTGTGCTGAAAATTCAATGGGGAAAAAAAACATATATAAGGCACTTGGCAAGGGTCTACTGCACAATAAGTGCTCAGTAAATTGTAGCTGTTGCAAAACATACACGTATTAATTTTTGAGATATAATTGACATATACATTAGTTTTAAGTGTGTGACCTAATGATCTGATTCTGTGAAACGATCGCCACAATAAGTTTAGTTAACATCCATCAGCATGCATAGTTAAATAATTATTTTTCTTATGATGAGAACTTTTAAGATCTATTCTTTTAGCAATTTTCAAACATATAATACTACAAGTATGGCTAACTATAGTCACCAGGCTGTACATCACATCCCCAGGTCTTAGTTATAACCGGAAGCTTATACCTTTCAACTGCTTTCGCCCATTTCACCCTCTCCCTCAGAGGCTGCCTCTGGTACCCACTAATCTTTTTTTTTTTTTGGACATACGAGTTTTTTTGGTTTTTTTTTTTTTTTTTTTTTGAGATTCTACATATAAGTGAGATCACACAGCATTTGTATTTCTCTGTCTGACTTATTTTACTTAGTAGAATGCCTTCAGGGCTCATCCATATAGTCACGAATGGCAAAATTTCCTTTTTCATGGCTGAAATGACATTCCAATGCAGATATACCACATTTTCTTTATCTATTTCATTTGTTGATGGATACTCAGGCTGTTTCTGTGTCTTAGCAATTCCAAATACTGCTGCAACGCACATGGGGGTACAGTTTTGAGATTGTGATTTCATTTCCTTTAGATAAATATCCAGAAGTAGAATTGCTAGATCATATAGTAGTTCTATTTTTAACTTTTTTGAGGAACCTCCATACTGTTTTCCATAGTGACTGCACCAGTTGCATTCCCATTAACAGTGCAGTATTTCAATTTTTAATATTGATGCAAACACATTGCTGAGATTTATCCTCTCAGATCCCTGCTTTGGTGATCTTAATCTCATTCTTTGGCTTAGAATGAAAATGTGTACATTTAAGACAGTAATGGTAGAGATGTAGCTTTTCATAGCTTTACCAAAATGATGTAGATATCCCTTTTCCGATTTTAACAAAATCTTAACAATGACTGTACTCTAAGTGAAAACAACAGACAAAGGTCAGAAAACAACCTTCTTACATGTAGTTTCAAGATTAGAGAAAAAAATAAGTTTCATGAACCATCAATAAAAATGAAACAAAAATAGGGGAAAAAATGTTTAGTCTTTACATAACGTACACAAACAATTTAGTTTTGACTTAGTTTCACTTTTAAAGAGTATTAACACCAGATTCTCTTATGGTGATAACGGGGTCCTTCAAATTGTCGTTCAAGGGTGGCAAGTAATTTCAAGCACACGCTAATGCTTTGTTTTTATATGGTCATACAGGCACGATACGGTTTGCTGGAAAGAACATTTAGTGAAAAACAGAGACCTGCATTTTTATCTAATCTCTTCCTCCAAACAGCTGAGTGATAATTCACTTACCCACTCAGATTTGTCTACTGTAGAATCAGGGTGCTGGACTGGATTATCTTCTAAGGTCTCCTCTACCTCTGATGTCCGGTAAACTTATTGCAATGTCAATGTAGATTTGCAGTTGCAGAAAACCCATATCTGCTTAAGCCTTCTTTTCTATGTGTAATGGTGTGTTTATACTGACTACTGCTTGTTCTCACATTTGCAACATTGCTTATTTCAGAGGGGTTGAGAAAATCTGTCATACTAGAAATATTCAGAATCACAGTTTATTTAAAACAATTAAATAATAGTCTGTGTTTTGTCATTGTGTTTGCATTTAAGATAAAACAACTATTTCATCTGTAAAACAATTTGAAACTAATGATGGTTAAATCACCTAATGCTCTTTGATATCAATGTAAATTAATTTGAAATTTAACTCCATTTGTTGGAGCCTTAGAGTCTCCAGGCACTTGTATTAGATCTCCTCTAGGAAATGATTTAAAAACATTCTGACATCAAATCCTTTTTGACTTTGGGGACTGCATTTCAAAGTATAAGAATTTTTCATATTGGATCATAAATCTGCTCCATAGAAATTTGGTCTCCTTAGGTTCAACTTTTGGTTTATGCTTCCAAAAACAATTATACTAATAAAAATGTCTAAGTAGGGTATAAACAGAAGTAGCAAGTATGTCAGAAGCCAAAACAGGATATATAATTTTTTTTACTAGTAAGAGAGGGAGAGACACCTTTTTGGCATTCACCATTATAAAACACAAGATTAATGCAGTTCTCAAAAAGAAGGCTAAGTGCATAAAATAAAAGAGCACAACCATTATCCATCTCAATGGATATGCCTCCAACTTACAAATCCCAACAATACATAAAAAATACATGATGTTATTAGGTGGTGGAAGCTGGCAATATATTGTTCTATAACTTATTTATATAAGGCTGTCCTGGGAAGCGGTGTTTAACTCTGCTGGCTAGGCAAATAAGAGTTGGGACCTGAGTTGTTGTTTATGGAAAGTCAGAGGGTGACTGACAAACACTTCTTGAAACAGATGAAATATGGGGCATCTTAATACCTCTGTCATTATCTTCTGGACCAGTCTTCAGTTTTCCTCTAAGCTTCTGCTGATTTCGCAAAACCAGGGTCATCTCATCATTTCGTCTAAACTTTGTACTCAATCATTTACATCATTAGTGGATGTATTAAACTAATAAATGTCTTAAAAACTAGGAGCTGGTGGTTGTAGTCAATCACAGAGTTATTTGAAAGGACTGCTTCTGTCTCTAGCTAAAATGCTGGAGCCTAATTTGGGCTTCCATGGACTAAGGCTGCTATTATGTCAGGGGTCATTAGAGGGGAATGTCCCCAGCAATAGGTCATATGCCATTTATGGAGGTCCATTGATATCGATAAGAAATAGAATGGAAATAATGGTCATCCACAAGAAAGGAACTCTTGAATCTAGAAGTTCAGGGACTCTGGGCCCTCGACAGAGAGAGCACATGGCCAAGTGAGGGCCACTCATGGCTGGTGCATTCATTGGGTAGTCATAACAATTCATGATGATAGTACTATTTTCTGTATCTACATACTGAAAATTTTCTTTCCAAGATTACCGCTAAAGTTTGTCTATGTGGGAACTACTTTCACCTTTTTAAAAGAAAATGTATTGCTTTGAATCGAAAAGTGATCTTAATTTTTATTCAAGTAGTCAAAGCGATGAGTGGGTAAGGCCAATATAGTGCTTATAAAAATTGCCAAATGGGTGTCTGTAGAGTGCCGAATTTAGAGCAGACACTCAGGGTACATCCCATCACTTATTTTTGTGGAGACTAAACGTTTTCCACTAGGACATAACAGGCTATCATCGGCTTCAGCGGCGAAAGTGCTCTCCTAATGTATTTGGTAGGGGCAGCCATGTCTTTTAAGGTAATCAATTATAGGGAAGTTAGATCATCTTTTTTTTTTCCTGGGATACTACACAATTGATTTCTCAAAGGTCACCAATGAACTCTTTCGAGTGAATTGAATTTAAAATTTAGTTTAGCCTTAAAGGGCATTGCAGTTCAGTGATCTAGATCGGGGATTAACAATTAAAATTCTGAGCCCCGTTTTTCTGGCATATTGATGGTAGGAGTGATTTCGTAGATGCCAGGTGTCAGCAGGGACCGCAAGCTCTTGCTTCTGCTTGTGTGTATTTTCCCAACACATGATGTGGGATATATTAATTCTCTTATAAAAATGTAAACATCTCTTAAGAATTTTATGATTATTGGATTTTTTAACTTCATATAACTTATTCTAATCAGTTAATTAAACCTTGTTTACCTCCTGAGTTCGGTTGCACCCAGCTAGGTGCGTGTGAATCATTCATTTATGATATAGACACTTTCCAGAGAAATTCTAATTTGATAATTTGAGATTAGAACCCTGGAAAGTATATTCTGACAAAGTTCCCTGGTGATAAAAACAAAATAGACAATAGCAATGCAAGCACACCTATATGTACATATATATGTATATAAACTTATACACATATATAAGTGCATATATTTCACTTAATATACTATAGACATCTTATAGCATCAATATACATTGTAAGCTCATTCATTTCAATGGCTTCACTGACTCATTAACGTGAACATTTTGTTTAAGAGCAAGTTTCTTTACTCCCTTGCACTTCAATTTTTTCACCTATAAAGTGGGGATAATAGCAGTACCTGATTCATAATGTTGTTGTGAGGATTAGCTGTGTTAATATAGGTTAAGGGCTTAGAAATATGTCTGGAAACTATTAGGCATTATAAAGGAGTTAGATATTATTAATATCATCATTATTTTTAGCAACAATCTGATAGCATTCTGAAGAGATATTAAAAATTGTACTCACAAATAGCTGTGTTTTCAGTGGCAATTGAATGGGAATTGGATAATTTTTCAAGCTTTTGTGTGAGACGCCATTTTGTAATTTAATTTTAAATGGACTAGAGAATGAATTAGGCGGCTGGTGACATGATCACAAACATTTTAGGAGGCAGGAGAACTTGGTTCTTATTTTACTCTGCCACTGGATGTGTGTGACTTTGGACAAATCATAGAGAAATTGTGGGACTCAAGTTTCCCATGTCTAAAATGAGTTTTCCATGTTTCTAAGATTTCAACAGCTTTAACTGTGACTTGGTATTGTGGAAACAAAGGAAAGTTATGTGAATTACAAAGTTTCCCCCAGAGCTTACACTCCGAGGGAGAAGATACCTCAACGCCTTATCCAGAGCTGAAATCACAATGTCTAGAGTTGCCCTTTGCTCATGGTAGTTACTCAATAAAATTCTGCTGAAGGAATGTTTAATAAGAATGTTCAAAATGAAAAGTGCGAATCAGGCACACAGTGAATATTCATACCCATTTTTTTGAAACTATTATCTGAGTTCCTCTGTAGATGGCTCTCTAGAAATTTGACCAAAATGCCTATCTATCTATCTTATTTTTCCACATCAGAAAAAAATTAAATATATATAATTTTATTCTTAGCACATTGAAGCGTATCTATTTCTATTGCAGTGTTAAAATACTCCAACTGAACCACTTCAACAGATGCAAAATACTGTCTAAAATAACTTTATTAAACTAAGGAAATAGAAGATGCATGGAAAAAATCCCTTTTGTACTGTATGCAGAAAGTGAACATCATTTGAAAAGTCTAGTTCCTGTTAAAAAAAAAAAGCAATTAAATACAGTAGTGCAGTTGGAAGGACCAACTGGACTATTAATTAGAGCAGTCCTTTTCACGTTGATGAATGGGGATGAATTTTTACAGAATGGTAAGATTGAATGCAGTAACATTATGCTTCGATAACATTAGTATTTGCTGTGTGATTGGAGAAGAGCCCAGAGAAAATGGAAGTCGAGATTGATGGACGCCTTAAATCTATCATCTTGTTTTCTTTGAGAATTTGAAGTCACTACTTCTAAAAGTTCTGAGACATGTATATATCCTTGTGCTTAGAGACCTCTGAAATAGAATTAAATTTTTCATGCCAGAGTATGGATTTTTAAAATGCCAAGTTTCATTTAATTAAACAGTAAAACCAAACCATACTTTTTCTTAATCAGGAATATTGTGGGTGGAAAAGTTTGGAAAGCCAATGAACCATAATAAATAATAGTAAGTTTTAATATAAAACTCACTGAAAGATGCAACAGGTCAACCAATCTATGAACCTCTAGAGGGTAACAAGACAGTAAACTTGACATTGCACAGTATTTGACATACTGTGGTATTTGACATACAGTGAATCATTATTTACATTTTATCCAAAAACATTTACCTGAGAAAAGGTCATGACGTTAAATTTGGAGACATTTACAGCAATTGCCAAATGTTTACTATCTGCATGAATGTCACGCTTCTCAGTCAAAAGCAGCTTGATGTGCTAAATGTCAATTATTTCAACTTGTTTGATGGTAGCACAGATTGCCAAGCAACATAAAACGAGATTTAATAAATATTATATACACTGCTAACCATTAATCTTGCCTTGCAGAGGCTTGAGTTTTACATAGAGAGGATTTATGACAAGCAACAGCTCAGGACATTAAAACTCAATTATTGCCGTCCGGGATGGCGGCACCGTCATTAGCTCCTGGAAGCTGTGCCTTGTTTCTTCTGCTTCTGCTGTCACTTTTGAGAAAGCGTTGAGGAGAACGGAATTATTTCAGGAAATAGTACTTTGATGTTTTCTTTGTGTCTTCTGGCCCTTTTCAGAATTAGCAGCAAAGGAGGATTACCCAGAGTTCCATTGGTAGGAAATGGAATTGTTCCATTTTCCTCAATGATTATAAGATACAGTGATATTCTGTAAGAACTCCAAAGACTGAGAGGACAGCACAGAAGTGTTAAGAGGGATGCAGGAGAATCAATGGAATCAAAAATTTTGTGAGGGAGCCGGCAGCGAATGAAATGTGAGATAGATTTCAGGGTGGTTTATCAGCACAAAACTTGATGAAAGCAAGTTATGCAGCAAGTTATGGAAAGCAAGAACTTTTTCATTTTCTTCTACTAGCAAAATAAGCAGACAACGAAGAACTCAGCAATATAACCACAAAAATTCCTTGGATCAAGTGACCAAGCTTGACATTCTAAAAAGCTGCCTCTGGGCCTAAAATGAACGTGTGTGTGTGTGTGTGTGTGTGTGTGTGTGTGTGTGTGTGCCATTTACATATCTGTTCTTTCTTGATTTTCTTCGTATTGGTATTCAAGTTTATGAATAAACTCAAGTTACTGGCTTAGGTTTGCTGCCATCTGATAAGCACTTAATTGAGCGCTATGGATCCTAAGTCTGGCAGCAGGCTCTGATTATTGTAGTCAGGTAGAAAGATGATTAAAAGGGAGAGAGAGAGAGAGAGAGAGAGAGAGAGAGAGAGAGCGAGCGCTTGATTATGTGAAAACTACCAGAAAGGAATGAAATCAATTCCCTGAGAATTTAGAAGGAGAAATTATGAGTGAGATCAAAGAACTCTCCATTGAGGCATTAGGGTTAGAAGGGCAGGTAGAAAACACGCTTGGAAGCAAGTAGCAAAGGTCATCAGGAGTGGAAGGGTTATCAAGAGCTGGTGGGAAAATGTTTGCGTAATGGGAGGTGAGCACAGTGACTAGCTTTGACAAAATCAAAGGATTTATGAAGAAAATGCAGGAGCTCAGCCTCAGAAAGGTAGGAATAAGATGATGGCTCATGAAGAATCTAGATTGCCAGGTTTGAGTCTGGTTTTTATCCTGGAAACACTGGAGTTCTCTGAGCAGGTCGGGGCTGGCTTGGCAAAGATTAATCTGGCAGGCCCAGGAGAGTGCAAATGGCACTGTGGGAAGAATAGAAAAGGGCAGGGAGACTCAGAAGGTTTGAAATCAGGGTGACAAGGGCAGAGAGACATCTTATTTAAATGCCACATTGGCAAAGGGAGCCACACACAGGACGCGGTGACATTTCCATCCTAGGAGACCTTTAACTTTCCGCCAGTCAGTCAGAGAAGGCTTAGGAGTTCTCCCTTGACAGACAGCTGAGCTAATGGGTTTCTCCATCCTGAGAATGAAGGGATTTCTAGAAATGTGGGTAAAGAATTAGTCAAGAGTTTTCTTTCCTTGAATATATGAGTAAGCACAAGAGAATGCTTTTGGTAAGCTTCTTACTTCCCGGATGTAAATGCAATTCAGCTGAGCTGATTTGCAGATTACACTTGAAGTGTTTAGTCATCTCCCAAAACAAATAACATAAGCAATTATTTCAGCATTGAAATACAGGTTTATTGTAGAATCAGAGACGTATTACTATTATTCTCCAGCACTGGGCCCTAGGCTAGGCAAATTAAGTTTATTTTTAAGAGGATCAAGGGCACTTTTCAGGTCTCAGGGTCTCACACATTTCAAATTACTAGGTCATCTGATGTTTGCAACATCATGTACTTATTCATGTTAAATATGGATGGGCTCTGATAAACTAAATGATGTTATTGGAAAAAGCTAAGTCATTCTTTCATGTTTACTTATTAGTCCAAGTTCACATGTTAGATTTTTGCTAATCACCCAGAAGGAACGATAGGGAAATATTATAAGCAAATGATGGGTTAAATGTAAAGGAAGAGCTCTCCTGGTAAAGGAAGCTGGACAGTAATCTAAAGGAGGTCTGAGGAGAGTGAAAATTCAGGAAACAGCACGTTGATGCTTTCTTTGTTGAGTAGGTAGGTAAACAAATCGCTTACTTCATAGTTAAGCCTGACGTATGCCCTTGCTGCTTGACCTTTGCGAGTCTTGGAGACTTCAATGAGCTTGGAGTTGTTTTCATTATTTGATCTTCTGCATGTGTGAAAGGTAGATTTCAGCTTGGCTTTCAGAGCATGGAACAATATTCAGAAGGCACAGATGTATTTCCCACCAGAACAAAAAAAAATTCCATTTCTATTGTCCAAATCAAGGTATTGAGTTACCTGAGGGCTGAGTTGTTTGGTTTCTTATTATTGCTCTGCTGGGTGAATGGGATTTAGATATCAATTGGGTGGCTAGGCTAAGGTAATCTTTAAAATTCCTCCCAACTTTGAGTTTTTTTTTTTTTTTTTTTTTGCCATTCAAGTACTGAGGATGATAACGAGGTCATACTAAGGACTTAAGCCTGAAAAATGTGGATAAAATAACCCAAGGTGCTTTATATGTCTTAGCTAAGTGATGAATTGGAGCGATGCAGTAACTCTTGATTGCCATCTCTAGGAGAAGATGAAGGGTAGGATTATATATAGTTCCAAGAGGAAGTACAATAAGAAATTATAGCATGAAATTTACTAAAGGAAGCTGTAGCATCTGAATTATAAACACTTTTTTCAAATTAAAGTTCAAAACCTAATTTTTTGGGGGGGGGCATGGTCTCCAAAGGGCAGCTATGAAGCCCCTTTGAAGAGCTCTGTATAGCCTTGGTTGGAACAATTGAAGCATCATACGCTTTAAAAAATAAAATAAAAAACTTTTTTTTTTTTTTTTTGAGGACAGGGAAGGAGGGAATGTATGATTTCTTTTCGACGGAACGTTATTATGATATGAGGATTTCTCCTTAGGTTTACCCCTCATAGACCGTTTTTTTTTTTTTTTTTTTTTCTGTAAACAGGCTGCAGACAGACCCTGACGTCCTTGTGCAGGGCACAAATGGGCTGCATATTAAGAAACATTAGCTGAGGATGTTGAAACAGCTCGCCAAACCTGCTCCCCTCTGGTCATGGAAGAAGCTACCCCTTGGGATACCCTTCCACTACTTTTCTTCTTGGAGAATGGTTCTGGGGAAGCCAGGCAGCTCTGCATATCTTCCCCCTCCCCTTTCCCCCTCAGCTAGCACTTCAGTCTGGTGACCATCAGCCTATTTTCCTCATCTTCTTTTTCTTAGGACTGAATCTGCTCATCAGTCCTCAGGCCAGTCCGCCCTCCTCCCTCTCCTCCTTTTCCTCAATCAGATATGCCGCACTTATGCTTTCATTTAAAATGAGGAGGCAGCAGCTTAGAGTGTGTGAGCTGTTTCGGAAGCCGATAACCCCATGTGTGAGTCAGAGCCCTGGATCTTTCTGGTTGTGTAACCTAGTTGTAGAACCTTAGGCAAATCACAGAAACTCTCTAAAGCTCAGATTCTTTATTTGTAAATTGAGGATGTCTTATTTTCTTCACAAGCTACCATGGGGATCAAAAGCAACAGTGTGTGTGCGTGCGTGTGTGTGTGTGTGTTGTGTGTGTGTGTGTGTGTGTACACATATTTTGATAATAAAGTTCTTTGTTAATATGAGTTACTATTATTAACAATAAAACAGACAAATCTTTTTTTGGTCCATGTTATTGACAATGAACTCTCCTAGAGTGACTATGTCTCTCTGACAAGATCTAAGTCTTGAAAGAGAGAAAGGATGTTTGTTACTACCTGAAACCTATAAAAATGTTCAGATGATATAAGCACGCTTTACAGGGTAGAGAAATCAGGGAGAAGCTGGGAGGTGGTATCTGGTTTTTGGTAGACTAGGGTGGGGGGAAATATGGATCCTGCATAGAGGGGGGTGGCCAGGGAAAGAAAGTGGGCGGAATAAGTCCAAAGAAGTGAAACAGGAGAAAGAAAGGAATTTAGGGGCTGGTTTTAGATGTGTGTCTGAGTTCCCTCTCAGAGAAGACTTCAGGGGCCTAATTGTGTCCACTCCAAATTCCTATGTTCAAGTCCTGAGCCCTACCACCTCAGCATGTGACTATGTTTCGAGTCTTTAAAAAGGCAATTAAATTCAAATGAGGTCATTGGGATGTACCCTAGTTTAATATGACTGATAGTCTCATAAGAAGAGGAAGTTTGGACGCAGGCATGCACAGAGGAAAAGCCAAGTGAAGACGCGGGGAAAAGAAGACCATTTCCACGCCAAGGAGAGGGGTCTCAGAAGACACTAACCCTGTCGACACCTCGACCTTGGATATTCACTCCCCAGAATTGTGAAACATAAATTTCCATTGCTTAAGTGCCCTCATCTGTGGCACGTTTTTACGACATTAGTCCTGGCAGACTAATCCAGAAGCTCGGGCTGCTGTAGACCCTCGTTATCCGGCTGCATGATCCCCACTCCCTCCTCAGGAGTCAGTCGGTCGTCACCAGAGGTCTAGAGTTGGCAAGTCTGCCTCTTGATTAGCTGAGTGTCTGTCTGGTGGAGATGTGCTTCTGATACCCTACGTTGCAATAATGAAGACAGTTTCTTTTCGAAACATCGCCCCCACCCACGGTTCTTAGTTTGACAGGTCTGCAAGGACAGCAGTGTGTTCTAGGTACTCCATGACAGCCCAGGGATTGGCTGACGACGGCTTGGTGCCCGAATCTGGCATGCTGCCCGTTTTCGTAAGCAAAGTTTTGTTTGAACACATGTATAGTCCTTTGTTTATGTACTGTCTATGACATTGTGTTATAATGACAGAATTAAGTAGTTGTAACTTAATAGAGAACAGATAGCCCACAAAGTCTAAAATATTTGCGATTCTTTATAGAAAAAAAATACTGACTGCTGTTGACTGAGGTGGCTTCTTGTGCCTAAGCCCTGAGACATTTATAAACTGCAGAATTTGCTATATAGCCAAAGGTCATTTGTCAGTCAAGGAACTTCATATTTTAAATCTTTAGCAATGACTCCTGAGTGACTTTCCCCAATATCTCTTGGCATATTGTCTTAATTTCCATGTTCACAGTCATTTAGTTCCCACAGTCTATAACAAATTAATCTTCAGTAAAAACAAACCATTCAGCACTTATAAATTAACTTCCTTTAGAGTACCTTATACTTTAAGTGGGTACTGTGGGAGATTCAGTCAATTGAAAAGAGAATTCATGTCTTTAAAGAACTTTTTTTTTTTTTTATACCTACAGCACCTGGTCTTCCTAGGTGATCTCCCATTCAAGTACTAACCAGGCTCGACCCTGCTTAGCTTCCGAGATCAGCCAGGATCAAGCTTGTTCAGGGTGTCATGGCCGTAGACTAAAGAATTTTTATACATAACAATTCAAACTGCCTAGTCATTAGGCGAAATGGCAATTAATTCATAGGACTATTGGTAAAAGGTTATTACATGAAATAATAAATATCTTTAAGCTGATTAAAGAAATTGAAGTAAAACAAACTAATAAAAAAGTACAAAACTTGTGCACTGAAAACCAGAAAACATTGTTGAAAGAAAAGAAAGAAGACCTAAAGGAATGAAAAAAAGACATTTTATGTTCATGAATCAGAAGACTTAATATTGTTAAAATGCTACTACTCCCCAAAATCGATCTACTGATTCAAAACAATCTCTATCAAAATCCTCCCTGCCTTTTTTTTGTTTTTGCAGAAATTGACAAGATGATCCTAAAATTCATATGGAACTTCAATGAACCCAGAATAATAGCAAAAATTATTTTGAAAAAGAGAAAGTTAAAGGACTCACACTTCCTAATTTTGAAACTTCCTACAAAGCTACAATAATCAAGACAGTGTGGTATTGGCAAAAAGGTAAACATATAGATCAATGGAATACAATTGGAGCTGAGAAATAAACTCATTCCTTTACAGTGAATTGGATTTTGGCAAGGGTGTTAAGTCAATTCAATAGAGAAAAATTGCTTTTTTTTTTTTCCAATAAATAATCCCTTCAAGAAATCGAAGAGATGCCCCACAGAATGTGAGAAAATATTTTCAAATTATGTATCCGATAAGATATTTGTATCCAAAACATATAAAGAACTCTTACAACTCAATAATAGAAATGACAAATAAACCAATCAATAAATGGGAAAAGTATTTGAATAGACAGTTCTCCAAAGAAGATATGTAAATTGCTAATTATCATGTGAAGAGGTAACCAATGTAATTAACTGCAAAAATGCAAATTAAAACCTCAGCGAGCTACCATTTCATATTAACTAGGATAGCGATAGTAAAAAAGACAGATAACAGCAAGTGTGATGAGATATGTCAGACATTGCTAGTCTAATGTGACATTGTGCAGCCACTTTGGAAAACAATGTGGCAGTCCCTCGAAATGGTTCTCAAGATTATACCACATAACCCGTCATTCCACTCCTAATGAAAATCTAAAAGAAATGAAAACATATATCCACTTAAAAACTTGTACGTGAATGATGTATTGATATATACCACAACCTTGAAGCATTCTACTGAGTGAAAAATAAAGCAGTCATAAAAGACCGTATCTTGTACGATGCCACATATTTATTGAATATCCAAAATATGCAAATTTATAGATACAGAAGGCAAATGAATGATTGTCTGGGGCTGGGGGGAGGAAGGATGGTGGCTTCACTATTAATTAATTTCTTTTTGAGGTGATGAAAATGTCCTACCTAACCAGACTGTGAGTTGACGGTTGTACAATTCTAATATACTAAAATCATTTAAAAACCATTTTAAATGGGTGAATTTCTGAAATGTGAGTTATAGCTCAATAACATTGTTAAAGTGAGAGAAAAGATGAGGCCATGGGAAGTAATTAATAAATACTGAATATTTTTTCAAAAAGATGCAGACTTCAACAGGTGGGTTATATGTGAAAATAAATATTGTAAAATTGCTATGTGGCTATGAGTTTCCATAGGACACTGAAATTCCCTTACTGGAAGACTTTTTCAAATAGGAAATGCTTTTCACTTCTTGAGAGGGTTTTGATGTTCTCCTTAAGGTCCACTTTGAGTTTGCCCTTTACCGATATCAGGTGCAATTTTAAAAATAAACGTTGACAATAAGAGAATTTCCCCTAAATTTCTCTGATTTTTTTTTTTAATTGGAGTTTATGTGTTATAAGTGAGATGCCATGTACTGTTACCACCAGAACAGAAGTTCTAATCTACCTGCAGGAGTGCGATGCTCTCCACCAAATGGATGCTCTCCACCATCGCAGGACATTTTCTACAGAGATGCCGGCACAGTTTTCTATTCTGGTTGTGTTGTCTTTGTTGTCAAAAGACTGCGTGTAGGCAGAGTCTCCTGCTTCTGACATATTTTCACTTGGAAGGAGGTCATTGAACACTTGGTATTAACCACTGCACCTTAATAGTAAAGGCAAGGTTTGCAGAGAAGCCACAGGAAGAGCTAAGTCTTCGTTAATGATCCTGACATGAGTCTCCTCCTCTGGAGTATTGACTCGCAGTTGCCAAATAAATAAACATGACCTTCCCAAATCACCCACTGTACCCTAGAGGGAGGCTCCACCTCTCTTTGCAGTTCTTTAGTTCTATTTTTGTGTTTCATTAATAAAGATTATCTTGCTGTGAGTTAACTAACCATCAGTTATATTATCATCTCCCCAAAGTACAGATTACAATACTCCAAATCCACTGTTTAGATTGTGAAAGAATTTATTTTCAAAGAAAAGTTAGCTTCCTTTGTTCAAAGTAACAAAGACCCTTTTAGCAGGATTAGGTCATTTACTGGGTGAGATGAAAATTCTGCCCTCTGTGCTTCACTAACTTGTAACGACCTCATGTTCAATGCCTAAAAAAGTAATTCAGAGGAGGTTTCCAACCTTCACAGCCGGCCTGGTAGCCTTGGCATTGTGGTCAGTGTAAGAGTTAAATAAATTCTGGGGAGAACTATTTATTTAAACTCTGTGGCAATAATACTGTCTTCTCTTTTGTTATTGAATAATTGAAAAGGTATCAAATAACAAAGTTTCAATTATTCATCAAGTTATTTCATTTACTAGACAAATGTCTGTAGGCAAATAAATGACATTTGAATTAAAAACTGGCAACATCTCTGTAAGTTTGCTTATCTGGTTATCATTGTTTCCATCCTCAATTACGAAAGCTTCACGCAAATAGTCCATCAACAGTTATAGAGGGGGTTTAGTATTTGTATTAGTTTTTATTTCTGCTGTAGCAGATTACCACAGATTTAGTGCTTAAAATAACACCGATTTGTTATCTCACGGTTCCAGAGGTCAGACAAAAGTACATCTTCGCTTAGCTGGGTTTTGTGCTTAGAGTATCATGAGGCAGGAATCAGTGCGATGGGAGGGGTTACACCCCTTTCTGGAGGCTGTGGGGATGGATTCAGTTCCACGGGGTTGGAGGACTGAGCTCTCCATTTCCCAGCTGGCTGTCTGAGGTGTTTGCTCCTCAAGGCTGGCATGTGTTCCCTCCCTCGGCTCCGGCGAGCCCCGCAAATGCTTCAGAGCTCCCTGATGTCTGTTCTGCTCTGTCTTTCCTGCCTATAGTAGGAAGAAAAGTTCTCTGCCTTCAGAGGCTCCAGAGATTAGATTGGCCCACCCTAATAATGCCGAATCATCTCTTAATTTTAAAGTTTGTAACCTTGATTACATCTGCAAGATCTCTTTTCCCTTGTATTACGGTTTATTTACAGGTTCTAGAGATTAAGACATGGATTTTTTTATGGAGCTATTATTCTAGCTACCAATAACAACACAGAGAATTTCATAAACCAAAACCTTGGGGTTTGGAGGTTTGCCCTAGAAAAATAAAACAAAATGATGTAGGAATACCCCGTTAGGTGGTAACCATGAGTGTAGACCATTCAATCTTATCTCTCTAATTCTAGAACATTTATTTTTTTGTAATATTATGCTTTGAATTTATTCCTGTAAGTTACCTTTCGAATCCCTCCTTTTATTCTAGAGTTGCAAGCGTGCAATGTATATTATGATCATGAGAGGGTACTCACATTAAAGATGTACTATATTTTACACATAGAGCTATGGTAGCTTTATAAATATATATACTACAGACCCATAAAATATATGTCATGTCCTGATTCTGGCTTCCCACCACCCTCATCTATTTGCAAACCTCATAGCATCTGTAGAGCCTACACCTGGGCCATGAAAACAAAACCACTGTGTTCTGAAATTCTGCCTCTGTTATACAATTTCACGTTTTGTCCTCGTGTCTTGCGTTGGCAGTCCTTAGGAACCAGTGCTATGCATCTGATTCCTTCAACAAGAGGACGCGTCCTTACCCCTACCCCATCCTGTGTCATTCGGTCCCCCACTGACATCTTCAAACTTTCCCTACTATTACATAGAAAGATATTCACCTGAAAATGTCACCTTGGTGTAAATGTTACAACTGCCAAGGACTATAAAAAGCCCCAAGATTTTATTCTATTTGCAAGCCAGCAAGTTAGCCTGTCACAGTTTTATGGGTGCTTGTAGAGATATGAGACTTCTGGGTCAGAGACAAAAAATATTCTTCCTCATGGCACAGCAGACAGCATGAACTTCATGTTCGTGATATTTCTCTTGTGTCCTAAGACCAATGGCTGTGATGTGGAGCAGCCCAGGTGCACTGTTCCCCATGCAGTGGATGCGTGTCATGGCTGAGAAGCCCTGAGTTTTTAAAGATTGCTCAGGAACCAATCTTTTAAAGGAACCACCCTGTCGAAGGGGGCTGCTAGCAAACCTGCCCACTGATTATCTGGAATCTTGTGCCCCAGCAGAAGACTCTTAACCTCACGAGACCATTTTCTATGCAAATGTCCTTCACAAGGCAGTGCTGAATAAAGCTGCCAGTGCCCCTGGTCAGAAATGCAAGCAATCATGGACAATCGTCTAACTACTGCTCTTATTTGAAAAATATTTCTTTGCAGGTAATGAATATCTAATATAAACAAGACTAGCTTTGCCTAGGTTGAGAAAATAAGTTAGAGCCATTCATAATGAGTTAAATTATATACATACACTTTATAATTATTTACTTATTGAAAACAAATTGCATAAATATGTACATTTATACAAATAAACACTTTCCAAGAGATACTAAAAACTAGCAACAAAATAATTATTTATTTTACATTTACTAAGCAGAACAAATGAACAACATACCTATTAAAAGATTAAGTCAGATATAGTTTAGAGAAAGAGTTTCTCTAGAAAAATAAACACTACTTTAAGCCAACTTTTCCAAAATTTGTTTTTCAAATACGAATTCCAGTAGCTGATCATTGACTATATGGACAAATAATTTTCGGAACATGTATTTTTCTCTGTAAGAATCACAATGCAGATTAGCATATTGAAGGCTCTGAGAAGTCCTTACGTGAGGAAATTGATTTTATTTTGTTTAACTCAATATTATTCTAATTGATTTGTTAATGAACTCATGGCATGTGTGTGTATGCCCCAAATTTACACCTGCTGGATAGCACACTCAAGGCGTTGCCAATTTAAGGTTATCAAAATTTACCAGGTTACACTTTTCTCACTCAGCAAGGCTAGTTAAGATCCTGCAATGTGCCTTCATCTTTGATTTATTCTCCACATTGTACATTTAAACACTACATTCTTACTGGGCTCGATTATCTGGAAATGTCATTAATATATTCTCAATGTCCTTCTGCTTTTTCTGATCTATTTATAAGGTCAGTCTCTGAAGTTTAATTTTCATATTGATGAGGCGATGTGCTTGATGTTACAGGATGGATTACGATGAATTCGAAAGCCAAGAAGGGAAAGTCAGTTCCCATCAATGAATTTGTGTTTCACATTTGACAACATAGTCTAGAAGTGAAACTGCAAAAGGGTAAACATGACATTATCTCCTTGCTATTTTTATTATAATTGTATATAAAAAGCAATGACTAACTGATTATAAAACTTAGATGCTCTAAATGCAACTATAATTCAAATGAAGTGCTGAAAGTAGTAAATATTGACATATGTAGATACATCAAACTGCTCAGTAAATCACAATGAAGATAACCATCCGCATGTGCTCTTTGCACTTCTAAAATATATCTTCAAACTATCAATTAGGTACTACGAAGTAATTTAATTTTGGTAATAATTTATTTATACCATTCGAAGGTATTTCCACATAGTTAACTTCAGTTTTGAATAGCTTGATTTTCCCCTGCTCGATGAAAGACAAAAGACACATCATGTATCACATCATGACATACAATAATAGGAAAAAAACAGCAACATCTTTTAATGCAGATTTTTAAATACATGGTGATGGTTCCTTTTGATTATATTTTTTTCCAATCTTTAAAAAAAATAAGCTTTATTGATGTATAATTATGCAATAAAATTAATCAATGTCAATGTATAGTTTTGACGAATGTATACAGCTAAGTAAACAGAACCACAAGCATAATATAATGCATTATCAGCCCTAAAAATTCCCCTGCATTCAGCAGCTCTTCAGTTGGCCCCTGGCAACTGCTGATCTTTCTATCACTGTAGCTTTGTCTTTGCCATGTAGTATGTAGTTCTCCGTGTCTGGTTTCTTCCATTTGTGTAATTCATTTGAGAATCATTTATGCTTTGAGTGTATCGGTGGTGCATTTCTTTTTATGAACAAGTGGCAATCCTTCGTATGGCTATACCCTTTGTTTCTTCGTTCACCACTTGAGGCACATTTGATTTGTTTCAAATTTTGTACTGTTGTGAATAAAATTGCTACAAACCTTCAGATATGTCTTTACATAACATATATATTCATATTTCTTAGGTAAATATGTATGACTGGGATTTCTGGATAGTATGGTAAATGTACTTGTAGCATTACAAGAAATTGCCAAACTGTTTTGCAAAGTGGCTATAGAAATTTTTATTTTATTTATACATTTTAGAAATGTATGAAAGTTTAGTTAATACATATTCTCACCAACACTTGGCAGAGTTTGTTTTTTTTCTTTAATATTTTTATTTTTCAAATATAGTTGGCATACAATGTTATATTAGTTTCAGCTATACACCATGGTGATTAGACATTTATATAACTTACAAGGTGATCACCCCAATAAATCTAGTACTCATCTGACATCACACACAGCTGTTAAAATATTATTGACTATATTTCTCATGCTATTCTTTATATCCCCATGACTATTTTGTAATTACTAATTTGTACTTCTTAATCCCTTCCCCTTTTTTACCCAGCCCCCTAACCCAACTCCCATCTGGCAACCACCAAAATGTTCTCTGTATCTATGAGTTTGTTTCTGTTTTGTTTGTTTGTTTATTTTGTTCTTTAGATTCCGTATGTAAGTGAAACCATATGGCATTTGTCTTCCTCTGTCTGACTTACTCCACTCAGCCAATATCCTCTAAGTCCATCCATGTTGTTGCAGATGGCAAGATTTCATTCTTTTTTATAGCTGAGTAATATTCCGTTGTATATATGTACTACCTCTTCTTTATCCATTCATCCATTAATGGGCACTCAGGTTGCCTTCATATCTTGGCTATTGTGAATAATGCTGCAATGAACATATGGATTCGCATGTTCCTTCAAAGTAGTGTTTTAGGTTTATCTGGATAAATACCCAGAAGTGGGATTATGGGGTACTTACTTATCTCTTGTTACAGCCTTTGTTTTAAAGTCTATTTTGTCTGGTATTAGTATTGCTACGCCAGCTTTTTGTTTGTTTGTTTTAATTTTATGCAATATCTTTTTTCCATCCCTTTACTTTCAGTCTGTGCCTTTTGATCTGAAGTGAGTCTCCTGTGGGCAGCATATGTAAGGGTCTTGTTTTCTTACTGATTTAGCCACCCTAACTTCTGATTGAAGCATTTAATTCATTTACATATAAAATAATTATAGATAGATATGTAGTTATTGCCATTTTATTAATCATATTTTTATCTTTTCCTCCCTTCTTCTTCTTAAAGAAGTCCTTTAACATTTCTTATAATACTGGTTTGGTGGTGATGAACTCCTTTAGCTTTTCCTTGTTTGGGAAGTTCTTTATCTGTACTTTAATTCTAAATGATAGCTTTGCTGGGTAGAGTGATCTTGGTTATAGATTCTTTCTTTTCATCACTTTGAATATTTCATGTTAATCCCTTCTGACCTGCAAAGTTTCCATTGATAAATCAACTGATAGTCTTCTGGGAGCTCCCTTGTGGGTAACTAATTGCTTTTCTCTTGCTGCTTTTAAGATTCTCTCTGTGTCTTTAACCTTTGACATTTTAATTATGATGTATCTTGGTGTGGGCTTCCTTAAATTCATCTTGTTTGGGACTCTGCATTTCCTGGACTTTTCTGTCTATCTACTTCCTTCACAGGTTAGGAAAGTATTTTGTCATTATTTCTTCAAATAGGTTTTCGATTCCTTGATCTCTCTCTTCTCCTTCTGGTATCCCTATGATGTTAATGTTGGTAAGTTTGATGTCCCAGAGGCCCCTTAAACTATACTCTTTTTATGGATTCATTTTTCTTGTTGCCATTCTGACTGAGTGCTTTCTGCCACCTTATCTTCTAAATCACTGATTCCGTCCTCTGCTTCATATAATCTGCTCTTGATTCCCTCTAATGTAGACTTCGTTTCTGACTGGTTCTTTTTTAAGTTTTCTATCTCCATTTTTATGTTTTTTATCTCTTTGTTAAAGTTCTCACTGAGTTCCTCTACTCTTCCCCTAAGTTCATTGAGCATCTGCATAATCAGTGTTTTGAACTCTGCATCTGGTAAATTGCTTGTCTCCATTTATTTAGTTCTTTTTCTGATTCTTTGTTCTTTCATTTAGGACATGTTTCTTTGTCTCTCTATTTCGGCTGCCACCCTGTGTTTGTTTTTGTGTATTAGACAGGGCTGCTATGTTTCCCAGTATTAGTAGAGTGGTCTTATGTAGTAGATGTGCTGTGGGTCCCAGTGGTACAGCCTTCCATGGCCACCTCAACTAGGTGCTCCAAATGTGTCCCTTGTATGGGTTGTGTGTGCTCTCCTATTGTAGTTGAACCTTGGTTGCTGTCTGAACATCCATGGGAGGGACTGACTCTCAGGCTGATTGGTTGTGAGGACTGGCCAGTGAAGGTCTGGCTATACAAAGCAGGATTCACTTTAGCAGAACTCTGAAACCTTCCTAGTATGCCCTATGGGTGTATTGTCCTCAAATGCGGCCTGGTTAGTGCTCCAGCTTGGTATGAAGCCAGCCACCAGGAGTGCCAGCCCTGGGGCCTACTGGGAGGGGCTCCGCTACAGGCCAAGTTCAGCCACAGCCTGTGCCCTTCCCAAGGCCACCTGGCATGAGCTACCAAGCAAATCACAGATGGCTGCCACCCACACTGCGCTTAGAGCTGCCTAGAGAGGCCAACCTGTGAACTGATGCTGGCTGCCCCTAGTGCCAGGCTTGGGGCTGCTCAGCAAGAGAAATAGGACATGCTGAGGCCAAATACTGCTTTTTCTGGGTTTTGTGAACCTTTGAGAGATTTTAGAAAAGTCTGCAGCATGGGCCAGACAGGCCATTTGTGTGGGAAAGTCTCCAAATCAACTTTGGTGAAACTTCAAATTGAGAGGGGTGAAGTTTCAGGAAATCACCTGAGTGGGGACACCTGTGTTTACTAGGTTGATGGAGATTCGGAAATGATGCCCACCTGCGTCTGCGCGCCGGAAGTGGGGAAGGCTCAACAAGGGAGCAATTCCCTCTGCCCTCACTTCTGTCTGGGAGAAAGTCGCCCCTCCAGCCCTCGCCCAGCAGCCAGACAACTCAGTTTCTCCCTACGTATCCCTGGTGCCTCTCGATCTGCTGCTCCAGCACTAGAGTTCAGAGAGAGTGAGTTCGTCAGTGGTAAGTCTGTGCGCTGGCCCCATAAGAGGAATGTCTGCTATTCCAGAGACCCCCTGTCTCACTCAGCCACAATCCCCTCTGGCTTTCACAGCCAAGCACTGGAACACTAGGCTGGGGAGCCCAGTGTGGGGCTGGGACCCCTTGCTTCTCTGGAGGGCCTCTGCAGCTAAGATATTTAACCGCCACACTTAAGTGTGGGACCAGCTTGTTCCATGTTTCCATTCCTACCAGTCTTGAGGTGGCTTCTTATGTATGACCTTAGTTATAGGACTTCTGTTCAGCTAGACCTCAGGTGATTTTCAATGACGGTTGTTCTGTAGTTTAGTTGTAATTTTGATGTGGTTGTAAGAGGAGGTGAGCACAGTATTTACCTAGTCTGCCATTTTAACCAGAAATTTCTGGAGTTCATCTTTTTAATTTAAGCCAATTTAGTGGGTACGTGGTAGTATTTGTATTTCCTTAATGACTAATGATATTGAGCACCTACTTATGTGCTTGTGTGTCATTTGTATAACTTCTTTCAAGAGGTGTTCATGTGTTTTTCCCAGTCTTTATTGGGTTGTTTAACTTCATATTATCAGATTATGAGTCCTTTAAACATTTTAGGTGTAAATCCTTTATGAGCTATGTTTTGAAAAATATTTCCTCCAAGTCTGTGGCTTCCTTTTTTATCTTCTTAACAGTGCCTTTTGAAGAGCAGTGCTATTTTAATATTGTGAAGTCCAATTGATAATTATTTTGTGGTTTGTGTTCTAGGAAATCTTTGCTAACCCCAGGTCACAAAGATTTGTTCTGTGCTTACTTCCAGAAGTACATATGAGTTTATGATTCATTTTGAGTTTGTTTTTGTATGTGGTGTAAGGTAAAAAATTTTTGAGGGAGAGGCATGTGGATATCCTATGGTCATGGCACTATGTGTTGATGCAAAGTGTATCATTTTCTTATTAAATTACGTTGACACTTATGTTGAAAAGCAATTGACCATAAACAGGGCCTTACGCCACACTGTCTTAAACTGTAGATTTATAACAAGTTTTGAAATCAATAAGTCCTCTAAGTTTGTTATTCCTTTCAAAACTGGTTTGACTATTCTAAGGATTTTGCAATTCCATATAACTTTTAGAAGCGGCTTGTCAATTTCTACTTAAAAGCCTTCTGGAATCTTGATTTTTATTGTGTTGAATCTGTGGCTCAATCTCAATAATACTGAGTCTCGTGATCTTTTATTTAACATGATATTCCTTGTCCATAATCTAAGTCTTCTTAAATTCTCTCAGCAATGTAGTTTTCACTGTATAGTTACATATATTATGTGAAATTTAACCTCAAATATTTCAATTGTAGTGTTATTATAAGTGGATTGGTCTTTTAAAAATCAATTTCCAATTGGCTGTTGTTTGTACATAGACAAACAATTGATGGTTTTATACTAACTTTTTATACTGTAACCTTGCTAAAACCGTTTCTCAGTTCTAGTAGCTTTTCTAGTTTCCTTAGAATTTTCTACATTGATGATTAAATTGTTAGAAAAAAATAGTTTAATTATTTTCTTTTTCCGTATGTATGCATTTTTTTTCTTTTCTTGCCTTATTGCACCAACTATGAAATGAGTATAATGTTAAATAGGTATGATAACAGAAGATATCTATTTATTTTCAATCTCAGAAGAAAATAATTCTGTTTTTAATCATTAAATATGATAGTAGTAATAGATCTTTTTGTAGATGGCCTTTATCTAGTTGAGGAAGTTTTTTCTTTTTGGAGTGCACTGAGAATTTTTATTATAAGTATGTGCCGATATTTTTTCAAATTCTTTTTCTATATCTATTGAGATGATCATGTGATTTTTTCTTTTTTAACCTCTTAATATAGCAAATTACATTGATTTTGAGTGTTGCATTCCTGGGAGAAATCCCACTTGGTCATGATGCATTGTCTTTTTGTTTATGGCTGGATTTGATTTACTGATACTTTGTTATGAATTTTTGCATCTAAGTTTATGAAAGATTTTCAACTATAGTAATTGTAGAACTTACCTCACTTTTCCCTCCGTTTCTCAAGATTCACTGACCTACATCACCTGTTGTCCACTGTCTGTAAACACTTGTTTCATATATTTCATCTGGTTTTCTAGTTGCATAGAGCAGGTGACAATTATCATAGCAGTTAATCTTCCATGGATGGAATCTTTGATGATGATTTCTTTATTCTGCAGATATAGAAGTTGTCCTCATAAATTTTCAGAACCATTTTGTATGCGAGTGGATAATGTTCACCTTAGAAATTAGTCCCTGCTGTGGAAGAATGGTCTCCCTCTCTCTTTCCTAAACTTAATTCTCCAAACCTTAATTATTTTCTCATGTAAGAATTTTCAGGCTATAGAGTTGAATTTATACTTTTCTTAGCTGGAGCTGTTTAAGGAAATTTTAAAAAAGGTTTTCTGAAATTTTATTAGTTTATTCTTTATTAGGCTGACTTTAATATCTAATGGGATTTTAATTTCATATTCTGCCAATTTTAAAGGAGATGTTGAAATCTTTTTTTTTTCATTTAAAAAATATAGTTTAAATAGGCTCTTTTGGTCCTTTATGGGGCCTGGAAAATATGTAAAATAGAGTGGAAGTGTGAAATGGGAGACATTGTCTAATGATCAAAATCACCTTTGGATGTATACAGCTTGCTCTTCTTCTTGACCTTTCTTCTTTTGAGAAGAGAGGGAAAGGATAATTCAAATAGAAACAGAACAGGAAAATCACTGCTAGAGAAATCTAGAACAGACACAGAGGGCCTGTTGTCATGTGTGGAACAGGACAGAAACCATGGATAAAACAACCTCGTGTTGCAGGAGTCAAAGCCAACGTCATCATGACCACCGGGAGATGGGGAGAGTTTACTAGTCTTCTCAGGTTTGTGCGGCTCAACCTTCTGCAGACCAGCTTTGTGTAACCTTCCAGATCCTTTCTGACATGGGCAGAAGGAATGCCCAGAACTGAGTTCTCTTTTCACTTAGTGGGGAGGACCTCGCTGATGGGAGAAAATTGGTTTCCAGTATGTGACTATGCAAGCCCAACATGTTGGAGAAGCATTTTCTCTAGAAAAATAACCAGCTGGTATGATCAGATTCCTGCCCCGAATAGTATAAATAAATAACCTTTTTAAAGGTGCTTCCACAACTGCTTGCACTTTATAAATCAAAATTTGCAGTTTTGCTTGAGGAAACAAGCAGGTTAAACAGGTCCATTTTAGCAAGCCTTTTCTGAATCTGTCTCTTCTCACTCACTCAAGTATGAAACCTAGTGATTTTGGCATCAAAGGTATTTATTCAATTTCTTTTCAAGCTATACTATAAGAAATGAGAGCAATCGTGCTCATTTTTTCTGTTTATTCTAGGTGATAAACTGTTCCCATTTCAACATCTCACAGAGATGCACTTAGGTTGCCTCTAGGCATTGCTGAGTAGAGCTATACTAGCTTCTCTGCTAAAACCTGTTTTGGCTTCCTCTTCTGTCCCTAGAGAACCAGAAAGTCTTACAAGCCACTGCCAAAGGGCTAGTTCTGCTTCCTAGGGCCTCACATGAGAAAAAAATGCAAGAGAATATTAGTCATTAGAAATAGAAAGCTTACATAGCCAAATGCCTGGTCACTATTTAGTTTAGTAAACACATGTCAGGTGACCGTCTATATGAAAGCTCCTGCTCTTGTGGAGCATATCCTCTAGTCATGTGATAGTCAGATAATATCAAAACAGTGAGTTATTGCTGAATAGAGGCAGAGAACTGCAGGAACCCTGAAGAGAGGCGTCATGTCATCCAGCAAGGAGATGCCTCAGATAGCTACAAAATACCCACAAAACTAATTCTCACATTTCTGATATCACTGCAACAGAGGGAAAGCTGTAAGAATTCAGGAGCAGAATGTATTGCCTATTTCTGCAGTGTTCATGGTGTTTAAAGAGGCCTGGAGCGATGGATTTGTTTTTTCACTGTTACTGCAAAGTAAAGGAAGACAAATATCAGTTTCACAGGAGAGACCCTGAAAGATTGGATGAGATCTTTGTAAATTAAGTTTTTAAAAAGAATGATAATCCTCTTTTTTCTTTAAAGTTGTCAGATGACCAGTATTTATTAGATTGTAATGCAAATATATTTAAACACTTTTCCCTGATTTTTGCAACAAATATAATCAATGGTTCTACCTCTTAAGCGTATTATTACTGATTATATCAAGTTATTGGTGAGAACAGAGAACTCTCTTGTGATAAAAATGTTTATAAGCTTTTGCACAGTAATAAAATAAGTTTGAGCATTCACATTTACAAGTGACCCTTCCCAAGGCCTGGAATCTATAGCAATTTTTCATTTTTCTAAAAAAGCAGTTGGAATCCCATGTACCAGAAGACTGCTCTGCAAGGCATGTAATCTATCTAGGGAGTGAGTCTAGCTAACACCCTAAATCTGAATATTGCTTTGCTTTCTTCTACTGGTTATAATAGTCAAAGTAACTCTTTGAAGAGGTTGAAGAAGTCATTTGAGTTTACTTTTCAGATATAACGCGCTTCGTTATATGTAAGAATTTATAAGTTGTAGTGCTGGGTATTAATTTGTAGATATATGAAGCATTTGGGATTCAGTTCTCCCTGAATGTCAAGAGCTATTGTATTACTGAGGACAATTTAGTTTCTAAGCATCAAGTAACTGGTTGTTTGAATTTTTGTCTCCTCTTAGAGTTATTTTCCCCCACACTCTAAGTTCCCTAAGGACTGTTTGCATCAACCTTGTACAAGTGGGAAATGGTGCTTGGAGTATGAGGGATGCACTGAAATTGCAGGCATGCAGAATTTAAATTTGAGTGGAGTACTAGCTGAAAGTTGGTCAAGCAAAGCTTCAAAATAGATGAGTAAATCCCCAAGAAATGTCAACTGGAAAACTTGGGTTATCTGAATAGTCTTGTGGAATAGTCCAGAAATTCATAAGGTTGGTAAATGTTTTCCTCAGTTTTTCTCAGGTCTGACATGTTATTAAAATGCTGCTGATCATGCAACAAGAATTTAAGCACAGTTTTCTAGGAGGGCAATTATATTGCTAATGCAGCTATTTTCTACTCTTTTAATTCTTTCATGTTCTTTTAGGCTCAGTAGTGCATCTATTAGGTCTCAGACTATGGGCCAGGGCTTCTTTGTATTTCCTATTCATGCAATAATAATTACAATAATAAGAATTACTAATAGGGAAGGAGAGGTTGTTCTTAGGGTGCTTTGTTATTACTTGTACATAACGATGTCTAAACCCCCAAAACAGAGCATAAATCTGGAATTGAGTTTCTTGATGTAAGGTGTTCTTCCTCTTTAAACCGTCAGCAAGGTTGATTGAAAACAGCTCGCTCCTACATGTGGATTTTGACATTCCCACAGATGCTCGGTTACTCCGTAGAATGGCATTATGGAAATCTAATGTGCCAGCCAACAGTCACTTGCGTCTCCCAAAAGTAAATGCCTTTAGTAGAGATGGCATTAAGTTATAGGATCAGATTCTACACACCACTGTCTAATCTATCTTGTAGTTAAGTTTATAGCAACAAGATGGTACTGCCTTGCTATATATGCTAAATTCCTTGCATAGGTGGTATTACAGTTCTACTCTAAATAAAGCAATCAATCAATATTTCTTCTCTGCTTACACTCCAATCTTCAGAACTGCTTGTTACGCTAGCTAGATGGATTTACTTAGAACAGTGAAAGACATTCAGCAAGTCCATCCAATTTCTTGATTTATTTGCTATTGATGCATAAAATAAGCTTGTCTGTGAAATAGCCAGATTGAAATTGCTGTTCTCATGCATTTTCATTGTTATTATTTGGCTAGACCGACTCTTGAGGGTCAAATTAAAACTCATTCATCCAGAGCTACATGAGTGACAATGGATGGCTTCTTCAGTGAAAATCAGTAGTAGCGCTGTATTTAGATAAAACTGCTGAAGAATCATAGGTAATGTTTGGGTTTACCAAATATCCTAAAAGCTAAGGAGAAAGACCATTCGTGTGAATTGTTCATCTCAGAAACTTGCGTAGAATTTAACGTCTAGATTTTATGGTCATTAAAAATGAAAAAGAATAACTTATAAAACCAAGAACTTGATAGCGGCATATATGGAATTTTTTTTAGCACTAATAGTAATGTGATATTTGTATTTTCTATTACCTTACAATTCATTAACATTTTTCACAAATACTGTCTTATGATACCACATCTCGAGATACTTTAAGAATAAACTATTGTCAGTTCGTTTGAAGACTTTGACAGTTTAAAAAAATTCTGAGAGTCATTATTCAGAAACACCTAAAGTCCCGCCTGCCTTTCCAAGCTTTAATAATAAAAAATTCTTTTAAAAAATCATAACTATCTTATTTTTTATAAAAATTATTTTTTCAAATTAGTAAATGTAAAAGAAAACATTCTCAAAGGAAACAATATTTAGTCAATAGATTAATTTTTCCAAAATATGCATTAAAAAAATTTTGACTTCTATACTTTAAACATATGTTTTTTATGGTGTAGGATGTAGAAATAATTCTAGTCCAAAACCTTCATTGTACAGATGAGGAAATGAAGATGTACAAAGTTAAATGTGTTGCCCAAGTTCACACAAATATGTTAGTGGACATTAGAAACTTCATTTTACTACTCTTAGTCCACTGTTTGTTTTCAAAACACTAAATCTCCTTACTATAGTGCCATAGTTTCTAAACAAGATTATACAGAGCATAGCCTGTCTTATAAGATAAACATTCCCATGCTAAATATTCCGTGTAAACTGTCGCCTCCTTTCTCTAATAGTGATTCTTATTTCCTTCTCTTCCTCTGCTTTTCTCTGTGTAATCTTTAGTATATTAACATTTTGTTATGTTGGTTACACTATTCAGTTGTAAATTCCTTGAAGACGGGGGTGGGGGGGGGGGTGGGGGGTGGGGGGGAATATTTAGATGAGTCAGCTGAATTAAACTTTGAATATATAAAAAATGCTGGTAAAGAACTTTAGACTTTTCTAATAACTCTGTAGAAGTAAACGTGTCTTTATTATGAACTGGTCTCCTGAAATCTTTCAGACTCGGGTTCCCTAACTTTGCTGTGTCCCTCATATATACCATATATAGCACTGTAGTGGAAGTGAAAACAAGAATATAATATGTTATTTTTAAAAAACAGAAATTTGGATCTTCAAAATATTTATATGTATTCAGAGCATTTTGTTCTTCTTTATTTAAACAATTGATCCATAAAGGTTAAAATATCCCTGACTGCCTCCTGCATCTATTTTGCTATAGAAATTGAAATATGGCTAAGAAGAAGGCTGCCACTCAAAATCAATTGCAACATTAGGCAATGAGTTTTGGCTTCTCTGGTCAGAAGCCAATAGAATGTTGTATTCTTTGCTTTAAAAAAAAAACTGAGTGGACCCTAAGGTGCTCGAGGCTTCTGGTATCAGTGCAAGATCCAATCTGCTTTTTCTTACTGTTAGATATGTACAGGCTAAGGACTTTGTCCAGGATGAAGTGATGATCTAGCAATTAAATGGGTCGTTTGCCTCTAGAAAGCCTCTCTCCATCTCAGTATGCTGACTAATGCACCTTAGTCATCCACAGGAATCAAATGAACTTCACTTAACAGTGAGGTAAATAGAATTCCAGTAAGGCAGCTATTATAGTAATTTCTTCACTATTGTGCCACTTTTAAGGCCAGTCTACAAAAAAGACCAGTTGACAAAGATAGCCAATGGGGTCCATAATACTGACTTCTTTGGGGGGTTTTTATTTGTCATTCCTTCCATTTAATCTATTCTCCCTGTATCTTCAACTATTACTCCTTTGCTGGTCTGCATCACCTTTAAAAATGTATTTTCTTTTACTGTTGTGCTTTTTTATAGGTAAAAAAAAAAATCTTGTCTTTTTATTTAAGAATTTTGGATATATTTTTTATCTAGAAAAAAAAATCTCTTTTTTATTAAAGAGTCTTGATCAGGAACTTCAAACATTCTACATTATCTGTTTCCTTTGGCAATAAAATTAAGTCTGGAGTGAAAGAATTGAGTAACCTACAGCGTCTCCATTTGTCAATGTAACATCCTGAGTAGCACACTTTAAACTTTTAAGCATATACATTTTTAAAAGATTTCCCTATAAATAGCTAATGGGGAAAATCTTGATGTATCAAAGTCTTAAGTCATCTGTCTCAGCCACTGCTGCTACCACGAGGGAGGGGAGAGAATTTGTCATTGAGGGTTCAGTGCATGAGGCATTCCCTTCCTGAATGTGAAAATGGCTGTAGATGTGTTGCGAACATGGTCTAGGAGCTTTAAGTAACTAGTATCTAAGAAACTTGATTCTTTTATTATAATCAGAAATAATGCTTAAATAATTAAAATAATGACTCTTCTCAATGGGCATTATCATTGGAAATTTTTGAGGCTCTCGATGTGTAATTTTTGGTGAAACAGTTTAATCCTGTCTCTCTATAAGTGGGCACAAGTCATATAGACCAAATTATAGGTCATGCTGCTGTCGCCTAGTGGTCTGCTAAGGCGGTCTGTTCTTTGAGATGCAAATGAAATGAGTTTGGGCAAGCACACAGGGCTGTGTTAAAGTCCAAAGCCTCTGTCAAGAGTTCTGTGACTCTGGTGGGTGTAGTCGTGAGGAGGGTGAGGGGACATATTTACATTGTCAACTTCCGTTCTGGTTTTGCCTTTGCTCAACTATTGTTCATTCTTTACCTCGTGGCTGTGCCTATATCTCAATCTTGGTGTCGATACCAAGAGGGAAGACAAATCATTTCCTTGTTTCTCCTTCTACTCCCGAAGTGACATGAATGCAGTTTGATCATACAAAGTGGGACTTTTATGGATGATCTGTGGTTTGCCTTGGTGTAAAGGGCCCATTATTGTACTACCATAATAAATAGCATGACATCGTAATATTAGGTAGTCCTAAACTTTAATCAAAGTTCTTCTCTTCAGTTTATTTTTATAAACTTAAAAAAACTAATCAGCATTTGTGTTAAAATTTTAAAATAGCGTGGAAGGGTATACAGTGTTCTCATATCAGATCCCAGGTATCCTCAACAGAAGTAACTACTGTTAACATTTCTTATAATCATCTATACTATTTTATACAAATACAAGCTAATGTATGTATCTCAATTCCTTTTTATAAACAAAATGATATATATCTTTTTTTATCTTTTTTCTCTCGACCCATGTATGCCTTTGAATTTAAAGTAAATTTCTTGTAAAAAGCATGAGGTTAGATCATTTTTTTAAAAAACCCAGTCCACCAATTTCTGGCTTGTAGTAGGCATATTTAAACATTTACCCTTAAAATAATTATTGATATGTTAGAGATTAAGTCTGATATTTCATTATTATTATTTTTTTTTATTTTCTCTGCTTTTTATTCTTCTGTTTCTCTCTCTCTTTCTCTCTCTCTCTCTCTCTCTCGCCTTCCTGGGGGTTACCTAAACATTTTATAAGGATTCCGCCTTAGCATATTTATGGTATTTTTGAGTGTATCACTTTGCATCGTTCTCTTAGTGGTTGCTCTGGGAGTTCAATATGTATACATACTTCATCACAGATACTGTTCTACTACTTCAGGTTCAACGTGGAAAACCTTCCTTCTACTCCCCTTTACCTCCCCAACTTTTAAATATCATAGTCTTAAGTATTAGATGGTGCTCTAATTTTGATTTCAGTCAGAGCACATATTTCGGAAAACGCATGAGGAAAAGGATAGTCTACTTTACTTCTTTTCTCACCTCTTCTTCCTTCTTCATGGCATGAATGTCTTCTCTTTCATTTCATTTCTGTTTGAAGAACTTTCTTTAGCCATTCTTTAAGGTAGGACATGGGGATCTGACAGGTCTCTGGTGGTGCTGCTTACAGGGGTGGAGGGAACGTCCCAAGCCTGTTACCTCCTGTGAGCCTTTAGGTGCAGCAATGGAGTCTGTGGCCTATGGGGACACAGAGAGCTTCCTGGTTAAATGCTTACTGTAGTAGGATCCTCTATGCAGATGCCTAGTGCCGCCTCCCGCCCCCCACCTGGTGTCTCTGTATAGAAGAGCAGAGTCCCAAGACTGTCAAGGAAGGAAAGCGTTTTCTCTGAAGTCCCAGTCTCACTGAGGCTTTGATCCATTCCCTATGCGGTTCTGTGGACAGGACTCCGGTGAGATCTCATTGTAATTGGACTGACTACCCGGGTCACCTTCAGCCATTAGCTCCAGAGGTGGGAAATGCCAGGCCTAGGTCACCTTCTGTTGGGCAGGAGGTAGTAAGATGTCTTGACATTATGTTGTTTCTTCAGTCCTTCTAATCAGTGTGCTTTCCTCTTATCACGACTCCAAGTTCTCCTTTGATTTTCTCCTGCATTATTTCCAGGGTTTATTATTGTACTTAGCGGGAATAAGTAGGGAAAGATGTTATACCAGCTATCTTGTTGGGACAGAGTCTTTCTTGTTAGATTTTTTAAAAAATTAAGTCGTTAAATTCTTAGATACCTTTAGTCACCACAGACTCTTGCCCTCATTATTCCGTCTCTAGTCTGCTTCCATTCTCATCTTGGGTTTTCTAGAGACTCACAAATTTTCACTTAATTATATAGAGAACTCTGCTCCTTCCAGGCCCTAACCTATAACTCTTTTGTTAAGTTCCTTTGTCTATCTCAAACCCATCAGTGGGCTTCGTGGAACAAAAAAGACTTCTGCTTGCTTGGCCAGCTCAAAAGATCAACAGAAACCCAGGGCAAGAGATCTTTCCTTTCACAAGAGCATTTGTCCTTTGAAGACATTCACTGTTTTAAATAGCATCTTCTATCACCCTCATGTGCTAACACTTATGTAGATGGGTCATTTCTGCTCCACCTTTTGACCAAAGCCTGTGATCTCCTTAAAGGTGGGGATTATGTCCCTAGCACCAAGCAGAGTGCCAGGCACAGAGAGGTCTGTAATAAACGTGTGTTAAGTGTAGGAATAAAAGGCAGGCTGTTAGAGTCTTTCTTCCACTGTGTGAATAGGTTCAGCATGACAATAATAGGTCTAGAGGGACTCCGAAAGGTCAATTAGTTCATCTTTCTGCTTCTGTCCAAGAACACACACCAGATAACTAGGTAGCTAGTCTGAATTTAAGTACTTTAAAAGAAAAGAAAATTACAGTTTCTTGTAGAAACCCATTCCAGTGTTTAACAACTCCCATTGTCAGCAAGATTTTCTTTATATATCGAATCTAAATCTCCAACATTGCGTTCTTAAACCTTAGCAGGTAGAAATGTGCAGCCAGGATTTGAATGGTCTTTATTTCTTTAATTGCTTTTGAGTGAGTATTTATAAGCTAAATATATATATTTTTTTATGCATCGGTTGCCAAGCTATTGTTTATTGGAAAGTATATGAACTTACCTGTCCTTGTCATTTCGCTCCGAATTGCCAATGCCTTGATATTGGCTACGTCTTGTGGTATATTGACTGCACTTATGGTTTAAATCCATTAGTATCCATTGTATTATCTTCTTTGGTGCTGCACTTTGCACTGGCTCTGGGCTTAACCACATGACCTGCTTTAGCCAATGGGATGATAGCAAAGTAAATGTGAGCAAAGTCTTGAAAAAGCACTTGCGTAACCTCTTTTCTTGCACCTCACCATGGAAACATGCGCAGGCTAATCTGGTGGAGAGACAAGAGTGCCACTTGGGGAAGAGCTGAACTATCCAGGGTGAGACTGTCTAAGACCACATAGCCTCCAGCCACCATCCCAGCTGGCCATAGACACGGAGCTCAATCAAGACCAGCTGAACCGGACCCAGATGATCAGAAATAAATGCTCATGATAAATAATGAGTAAATATAATTTTAAAACTCTAAATTCTAAGGTGGTTTGTTTTGTTAACAAAAAATAACTCTCCCTAGGAGAAACTTTCTGGCTCTGATGGAACTTGATCTTAAATGGGCTCTTCTGGCTGCTTGTGAAGCATGTAGGCGTCTCTAACTCTTATTGTCTCACCTTCTTGCCTATGCATTTTCCTCATTACTTTGCTCTAAATGATCACCCAGCACGAATCACCTTAAACTACTGGCTTCTACCCTTTAGCTTTTTGTTGACCAGGATGCTGATTGTTTTTCTCTGTATGTTTGTCATATACCAGTGTCTCCCGTGTTTTGTAATCTCTGATTCTGTCTCCTTGCTTTATCTTTGAAATTTTGTTGAAACGTTTTCCATTCCAACAACACTGATATATTATTATGAGGTTGTATTCTGATTTATAACAAACTATTTCAGGGTAAAAATAGCTCCTGTGAAATAACTAAGACATTTTGAATATAATGCTGAGTCCAAATTTGTAGGCTTATTTACCATATAGGCCCCTAGTTTTACATGGAAGAAATAATAACTGTTTCATTTACATTTTACTCTTAAACAGGTCAAAAATTACATAAATGCAAACTCTATCACAAAGGATTCTAGGCAAAAGAGAGTGGATAGCCCAAGGTCAATGATAGACAATGTCAACACTCACATACAAATACATATTTTGGTGACTATGGGGACCAATCTTTTTATGAAGGTAATAGGAGTACATGCAAATTACTTGTAAAGAAAAACCAAGAACTGGTCTTTGTAGAATTGGTAATCATAAAGAGTCCATTAGGCGTAACTATGTCTCATAAAATAATCAACAGAACAATTTTTTGTTATTTTGTATAGCACTATTTTTGAATATACTAAATATTTAATGGTAATGCATTTCTTTGGTGAATTCGCCTAGACTTTACTATTAAGTGGACTAATTACCAAATAGATCAAATGTTGAGTGAATTCAGGTCTCTGCTAAGAATTCTAGCTAAACACAGAGATAAGCTTGAAGTACAGACAGAGGACGGGGTCTTAAAACAAGAGATTTTGGAAATTTTATCTATCATCAATTGGCTACATAATGCCAGGAAGATTAATGGCTCATTATGTGTTTTTCTTCCTCTGAAGAACGGAGAGGAGGAAAGCGAGTAAGTAAGAGCTATGAGTGGTGATTATAGTGTTGCATATTCCATGAGGCAGGATTGGGCTCCTTGGCAGAACTAGAGCATTTCCAAGGCCTATTTCCTGCCATATTTTCTTCCATGTTACCATGGCCGAGCAGAGATATGCACAGAAAAATAAAAATGATAAATTTGTTTAGAAAGATTTTTCTATAGAAATTATTTTCTAAGGATATACTCAAAGGGACGAAACAAATAACTTCAAGGAATCAAAGAAATGTGCAGTATTTTTTTATATATATATAAAGTGAGTTTTAAGATCATTTCAATACTCGATTATACCAAGTTAAAACTATATATATGATTTTGCTTTTTTCCCTTTTACTTTCATACAAGGTTAAATTTCTCCATTTCCCTGCTAAACTTGAACCTTTAAAGTTTAACCCTTTCTAATCTAATTTTTATTGACTCTAATTAAACTATACACTATGATGATCAGCTACTTGTCCGTGCTCATACTTCTTGAGTTTTTTTTTGAAGATTTAACTCCGTTGGACATCTCTCTTCCCTGAGCCATTCTCTCGTCTTTGGTTTCTGTGTCAATGCATTAGACTCCAAAGACCTCCTTTACGGATTGTTCCTAGCTCTTCTCTCTTCACCCATCCCTAAGTGTGAAATTTCCCCAAATTAAGTTCTTGGCTCTCTGTATTTCTTTCTTCATATTTTCTTCCCTAATGCTATTTCTTGGACTCTCGATCTCTCCTAACCGTTTTACTCCAATGCCCATAGGGCTCAATCTGTTACCATGTTCTACCCTGCCCACAGAACATATGCTTTAACGTTCAGGCGAGTCATACTGACCTTGACAACTGTTGAATAAAGAATAAGTCATTTCCCACCCCCCTTAGTGTTCAATTTGATATCATAGCCAGTCATTTTTTGTAGAACTATGAAATTATGAGGCATATAAATTATATTTTATTTTAAAAAGTAAGGCAAACCTTGAAACTGCCAAATTCGGAGGTCTATGTGTGGTTTTTTCTTCTTTTTTTTCTATAGATGGATAAATTTGCTGTTTCTGCATATACTCACATTTATTCCAGCTTATATTTTTGTTCGGTTAGGAAAATGATTCTCTGACTTTCCTTTGTTTCTCGATGTAGCACAACAGGGCATGCCAGAGAACTCTGTGGGGAAGGCTCAAAAGTAAATGAATTTTATTCATGCACTGTATTTTCAGCATGCGGAAGAACTTTTTTCAAGTGGTTTTATTTGGTATTTCCACCTGGCTCTTTCACATAATGCCTTCTTTCTTTTGTTCTGTGTTGTTAAATGCATAGCCTCCTTGTCGAATGTGCCCCGGGGGGCTTGGATGCTGCTCACAATGGCCCAGTGGGGCTCCTGGCGCTGGTACTTGGAGGAGGCCTGGTGACCACAGAGCTGGAGGAGGCAAGTCAGCAGCAAGCTGCGGGCCCCTAAGTGGTACAGCGCAAGTCCAGGCCTTCCTGCGTGCCTCATCACACTTCAGGGCTTTTCCTAGATTTCAAGGCTGAGTGGATAAATCCTATTCACAGACAAACTTATAACAGAGCATTTATTCTTCCAATGGGTCTCAGCTTCTCCCTATTTATGTCAATCATTCTGACCACTGAGTTTTATACTGTATTATTGCATGTGATTCTGTCTCTCTTTTCTATAAAGGGGGAAGTACTTAAGACAAGACTTGCCTTGTAGCTCTTGAATTCAAGTGGTAAAGACTCGCAGTGACAACAACCCCTGACTAAGAGTCCATGGGTCACACTTGTGAGATGAAAAGAGTTTGAATGATGGCATATTAATAAAATAATAATTCCTTCCCATACTGTGATCATGGTCCCATCGATGAACTAACGATGATTCAAGGGCCTCCAAAATCACCTTTGGCATTTACCTACATTGTGTGGATTACTTCTTTTTCAATTTGGACCACTAGGCTTCTGTCAGCACGTTCCGAAGCCTTGTTACTCAAAGTGTGGTCTGTGGACCAGCAGCACAGCATTAGCATTGTTATCAGAGAGTAGGGTTCCCCTCTTGGTATGTTGTCGGGGCTCTTGAAGTCTCTGACAAAGGTTTGAGCAAGACATCAAAATACAGCAGAAAAGAATAGCTTTATAAGAAGGGAAAGTAAAGTGAAAGTACACTTCCAGACATGGAAGCTGGCCCGAGCAAGGGAAGGGCTCAAGGGCACAGTAACAAAGCCTTTGGGGTTTTATCCCTATTTGCCATGGGTGGTTACTTTTCTTAGAGGAGTGGGCTTTCCTGATGGACAGCCAAAATGGACAGGACCCTGTGACTCATCGTTTGCTTTCTGCGCCTGTTTGTTCCCAGAATTCAGTCTGTTATAATGATATTAATAAACTTTCAGGCATATGCATCCTATTATAATGATGGTATAATGAGGCTCAGGTGAGCTGAAGGTTGTTGGAGTCTTCATTGCATAGTTACGAGTGAGTGGTTGAAACTAGTACTCAATTTTCTGCTTTCTTGTTTCCTTGTATGAGTTACTTCTAGCCCCAAAATGTCCTCTAGCTTGCTTAATTGTGGGCAGGCTTGGGCTGACCCTTTCTAGAGTAGGATGAGCTCAGCGTTTGCAAGTGGACCAGAAAAACCCCTATCTAACTTTCCTGCCTAACTTTTTTCTGAGCTATGAAACTCTTCTTGTTAGTGTGGATGTTGAGGGGTGGGAGGACTCTTCTTCTGTACCTGCTTCCCACTTAGGAGGGTCGTAGCCCCTGCTTATTGAGGTTTCATGGAGCTCTTTCCCTCTCTGCCTTAGTCAGGATGGGGTATTGGGTATCCTGCTGAAATGCCGCCATTGTCTCTAGAAAAAGATACCAACTTGTTATTTAAATTATATGTCAAGTTATGTTTCTATCACTAATTTGCCCATCAATCAGGTAAAGGAAAATAGGCTTGGTTGATATATTTTGTGAAAGAAAGAAAAAACTTGGATTAAAGTTTCCCTCTTTTCTCAGACTTAAGGGCTCTGTTTTAGTCTAAAGCCATTCCTGCCTTATAATGGGCCAAGGAGAATGCTGAGTTTCAATGATTCTTATCAATACCCAGAACCGAGTCACCAGTTTCAAGGTAATTATCTAAGTTTGAGTGAGAGGGTCTTCATCTAAAGAAAGGAGGAAAGAAAGGACTAAACTAGGTTTACTAAAAAGATTAAGAATTTTGCAAATGATGTCCTGCATCAGCATCACTTGGGACTCAGAATGAAGACATTCAGTTCTAATCCAGGCCTACTGAATAAAAACTTACATTTTTAACAAGATCTTTAAGTAATACGTATGCATATTCAATTTTGAAAACAACATTTTAAGGTATTAAGTCCGTATTCTAAATTTTACTCTTGATATTTTAATTTAGTAACCTTTCTCCTCTCTTTGTATGTTATCCTTTTTTCTTTCTGAGTCTTTTAGAGAATAAATTTCTTTAAAAATACTAGATCACCCAACCACATACCTTCAGAAGAGTTCAGGACTTCTTGGTCATAATGATGACAGTTAAGATCGGTCAGGTCATATTTAGATTATATGAATGCAAACTAATAAGAATTGATTTCTAATTCCTGACTTGCCTATTTGATAAGCCATTTCTGAGTTTGCGGTTTCTCTCTCTCTCTCTCTCTCTCTCTCTCTCTCTCTCTCTCTCTCTCTCTCTCTCTCTCACACACACACACACACACACACACACAGCCAATAGGCATATAAAAGTCCAGTTTTCTAGTTCCAGGTAGAGAACTAGTTAAACATTATACGTTTGAGGCATCCCGTAATTGATACAGCAATTTTAGAAACCCCAAATGTCAATAATGGAAAAGGTTCTAATAAAATTCTATTTCTGGATTACTTGGTTTAGGAAAATTGTTTCCTAAAAGGCCATTATTTTTGCAATGATATCTTATCCAAAGAGAGAAGTATTTGATCAAATTTACAACTACAATTCAATATAGTTAAGTGAAACTCACATTTTAAGGTAACCATATCTACACAAAAGGAACAAAACCTGTTTGATAATTGACAATTTAATTTGTCCTTGATTGTCTCTATCTGTGAGAGGAGCATCCTATATGGGATTGAAAGTTCGTCGCATCTGAGACTTGCTCCTCTGTCAACACTAATGCCCTGAGTTTTCACATTGACTTGGAGGCTGAGCAGGAGTGAGGTCTCTCCTCCAAAGCAGGAGTTAAGAAGAATTTACAGTGCTCAGGCCCAGCAGATTTTTGGAAGGGACCATCAATACTGATTGTCGGTCCAAACATCAGAAAAGAAGCGACGACTTCCATCATCAGGGACTGACTGGTCTCCTGACTCCACTTCAGAGACCCTGGTTAGAAGTGAAGGAAGGTCTAGAAAAATAAGTAGAATGTTTAAGCAGAATCCAGGAATGCTATATGGAAATTATTTCTACTTCACCACTTTATTCCTTTACTCATACATGTATTTATTCAATGAATAGCTGTTAAGGGCTTATTATTTGTTAGGTACTATTTTATGTATTGAGTTTACATTAATGATTAAAATAGACACAGGTATCAGCCATCTAAGCTTAACAGCTTTTTAGCAGGAAGCTACTAGAGGGTTTTGAGTGGAGGAATAATGTGATTTAGCTTATGGTTCAAGAACATCCCTCTGGCTGCTCCATTGAAAGTGGTTTGCATTTATTAAGTAGAATGGCCTGGTGGACTACCAAAGACAGCAGTGTGAGGTCTTATGTATGACCACGTAGGCTTACGAGTATAGATTCTCAGATCCAGTTGATTAAGGCTCTAGAACAATTCATTCATGATAGCACTTTCAATGTAATCTCCTTTATTAAAGTTAAAGACAAGAAAATGCTTCTCCAGAAAGCATTACTTAAATGTCTCCTGAAACTTATTATCAGACTTTTATTAAAAATTCAGGTCTTGATCTCTCAATATATCAACTTACATGAGAAATGGATTTAGGGATTAAGGAAAAAGAAGTTAACATTTGTTGATAGCGTACTATGTGTCAGACATTTCACGTACATTTTTTTTCATTTAATCTTTGTGCCAATAATGTGCAGTGTGGTGGATATCGTTATTCCTAATTCACAAATATGGAAAATGAGTTCAGAGCAGTTAAGTATTTTCCCCTATTTCACAGTTTGATAGTGGCAGGAACAGGATTGTCAAAGCTACACTGTCTTCTTCTGAGAGCATTATGTTGCATTCACGGTGACTACCACGCAACAGACTGCTGCTATACACCGTGGGCGCTGCTATTTGACCACTCACCATTATTGCACCCTTTCAAATTAATTAAATGTCTAAATTCGAGACCGTTACAACTCTTACAATTCTGACGATTTAGTTATTATCCTCTAAGTCACGTCATCTGAGCAACCACCATCTTGAATTGCTTGCTGTACACTATTTCTGTAAAAAAAAATCTGGCTGGCACAGTTGATATTTGATAGGACAACATAGAAGTCATTATTTCTCTCTAGGGTGACCACTGTCACAGAAAATGCCAAATGTTGGCAAGGATGCAGAGAAATTGTGCCCCGTGTGTGGGAATGTAAAATGGTGCAGCCACTATGGAAGATAGTATGGAGGGCCTTCGCCAAATTAAAAGTAAAACCACCATGTGATCCAGGAATCCAACTTCCGAGTATATATTCAAAAGAATGCAAAACAGAATTTAAAAGAGATATTTGCACACTCATGTTCATTGCTGTATAACTCATAATAGCTAAGCGGTGGAAGTGACTCAGATGTCCGCCGATGAATAAATGAATAAAGAAAATATGGTATGTCCATACAATGGAATATTATTGAGACTTAAAAAAGAAGGAAATCCTGTCCTATGCTACCACATGGATGAAACTTGAGGACATTATACTAAGTGAAACGAACTAGTTGCAAAAGGGCAAATACTGTATGATTCTACTCATATGAAATATCTAAAGTAGTCAAAATTGTAGAAACAAAAAGTAAAAAGGTGGCTGCCAAGGGCTGGAGAAGAGAGGAGAGGAAATTAGTGCTTAATGGGTGGCGAATTTAGTTTTGTAAGATGAACAAGTTCTAGATATCTGTTGTACAACAATGTGAATGTACTTATTACTGAACTGTAATAAGTACATTAGCATTAATAAGATGCTATTTTTGCCACAGTGAAAAATGTAAAAGAAAAAAGTTATGTATTGATTGGTATATAATCACTATTACCATTTGAAAATCTAAGACACGAATGAACAATTCTAGTATTTCCAATCTCAGTTTACTATAGGCTCTTAGATCTATAATATTTTTTGGTTGTTTTCTTTAAGGAATACAAAACATCTCTACAAATGCTTCTCTTGTATGATCTCTGTTTTAAATAGCTGATCTTTAAGGGTATGTCTGAACTATTCCTTTTAGTATAATATGACTTTTTTATTGAATTGTTAGTATGTTTATATGCAAGATTACAATAAAGCACTTACCATTAATAAAAAGAAATGATCAATGAAGATATTCGTTTCTCCGTATTCTCTAAGATCTACCCTTGCATCAGGTTAGGTCACTCAAATGCTTTACACCTGAAACATATTTATGTTTAACTTTCTGTAGAAGTGGTTTGAAAAATTTCTAATACAGCAACATTTTTTTTTCACCTTCATCAAGGGTAGGCCTAAGAAATGACTTTATAGAGAGTACTTCTTCATCATTTGTAAAATTGCTATTAAACACATGTTTGTTATATAATCTTAATGTTTCTTTTAAAAACACTCCTACATTCTATCCCTCTGATTTTTCTGAATTTGAATGTTTATCTATTTTTCTTATACAATATTATTCTTCATTTATTCTAAAATAAGAATCATACCACTCATTCAATTGACTTTTTACTTGGCTGCCGGGAAGCTCAGAGTCTATGTTTTTATAAAATTTAGTAATTACTTAGCCCAAATTTCTGGTATAATTACCACCACCATTGCTCTTAAGTATTACATGCTTACTTTGCATTTTACTGTGAATTAAATTTAACCCTATTATGAGTTTAACAAAATGAAATTTCTGGACCTGTAGACCTCATTGAACCATGGTCGAGTCTCCAAACTTGTCACTGGAAGGCTTTTGCACATATGCAGTTGCTTATTGAAGCATTTCTCCAGTGCGTACAAACTGTCCTTGAAGGCAGAAAAAAATGAATGAGAACTCTTTGGGAGCATATCTCAAATAGCCTCCTATAGGCATAATATTCCTTTGTACCTTCACATTTTATCTTCATAACATATCTGTATCTTTTAAAGATAAAAAGATAATATCAAAATCTATTTAAAGTATTTAATTTTTCTTCCTCAAATCCTCGAACAAAATTAATACTCGAGGTAGGTGTACAATCTTTTATCCTATGACTTTGAAATCCCTTTAATTACTGATACTAAATGTGACACATGAAATTTAGAACTGAAAGTAAACTTGTATATAGCCTTTCCCAATCCTTTAATTTCCATGTAATGAAAGTTAGCTACAGAAACTTCAACCACGATCACCCAGTAAAGAATTCGTCTCCTGCACTAGGGAGCTGTCTATTACATGACTTGCCTCATTCTGTGTCCTGTCTGCTAGAGAATCACACAAAGAGGTTGGGTCCCATGATCTCCGGGTTTCTTTCCATCTCTACTATTTTGTTTTTGTGTTTCTGAAAGCCATGACCATGCTGGGCTTCAAAAATATAAGTAGAGTTAAAAACTAATGGATGCTAATGGCTGCTCTGAAAACATCCAAACTAATGCCCCCTACACACACGGCCCTTATGTGAATATTTTTAAAGATGTGGCAATGTCCCTAGAGCATGCTATACACAAAACTGTGTGCAGGTTTACATTATAATTTTAACTTCCTGCTCACTTCTGTTTTCATTTCAGAATGTGTCTCACAAGGAAAGATATCGACAGGGAGATGCCACTTGTATATATTAGTTTCTAGAAATACATTCAGGTCTTTGAGCTATTATCCCTCAGACAGCGCTATGCAGAGAACTTTCTGTAGTGATGGGACTGCTCTGTATCTACCCTTTACAATATAGCAGCCACAAGCCTCGTGTGGCTCCTGAGCACATGGAATCGGCTAGCACAATTGAAGAACTAAATTTTATTTAACTTTGATTTATTTAAATTGCACATACAGCTACTACTGGACTGGACTGTACAGTCTCAGAGTCTCACAGCAGGAGAGAGAGATAGAAATTGGGAGAATGAGATGACCAGCTTACAAAACACTAATGTAAAGAATAAAGTGTAGGCAAGTAATTTTTTTATTTGCAGTTTTCTAGAAATGTCTAATTAATTATTGTTAATCCTATTAAGAAAGATATCAGAAGAGGAAAAATCTTTATCTTTTTCTTAAAAAAAAAAAAGACAAACAATCATAAAATTAACTTCCTTATAAAGAAAAAAAAAAAGTGAACACTAATGCCATCTTGTGGATTCTGGATGCTGGGACATGTTCAGGTTCTGAGAATGCAGGCTTCTGGACAAGCCATGAAGCTGAGGCAGTGTTCACAATACCTTTTATTGTATCTTTTGAATGTGGTAGTATGAATTATAGTCATGGGGCCTCAAATACTACCCACATGCCAAAAATCAATCTTAGAAAAAAATAGATAATATTTTAGACTCGAATGACTGATACAATATGGGCAACTATCTGAATTTGGTAGCAAAGAACTCTAGAAGAAAATAATAATTGGCTCTTGTTTTGCTTCATTTACACAATAAACCATTTAAAAAATTTACCCAATGTTCTCTTTTAGGTATCATGGAAAAGGAAAAAGAGATTCAATAAAGTATTTAGAAGTTTTCAGGATTCTTGAATCAAAACAAAAATATCTTTTTATGCATGTTCTTATTTTAAATTCCTGGAAGTGTTTCTGATTGTCATTCATGGTTGTATTTGCTTAAACACAGACACACAGACACACACAAACGCACACATACGCCCCTGCAGTAATTTATTTTTCTTTCTTTTATTCCACATTTCTCTCATTAAAAGAATTTTAGGACCCATTAAGGGCAGGAATTCTGCCTTCGGTAGCATGGTACTGGTCAAATATTAATAATAATTTATACTTATTAATTGATTTGTCTTCTGGATCTCCTTCTACTGAAGCTTTCACAGATTCTCCATTCATACAACTAAGGATATCACAATTGCTTTTCTTTCAGGCAATGTTTATCTGCCAAAGTAAAAAGATGAAAAAAAAATTTTGCACATATAATGAGAATGAAGAGAAATAATCCTAATTATGTAATTATGCTAGGGCATAGGGAAGAAGAGATAATTATATATTTTTTATTCCTTTCCATTTGACTCTGGAATGAAGCTGATGATTGGTATCAGAGGCATCTTTCTAAATATAGTACCAATAACTAGTTAAATTTTTTTTAATTTGGCAATATCAAACTAACTATTATGTAAGGGTATTCTATAAACCTGAATTTGAGGAGAAGGTAAAAATAGGGAAAGGAAGAAGTTTTAATTAATGGAAACCTTGAATTCTGAATCCTGGAAATTTAATCTAGAAATTAATCATGCACATGGGTACATGCACATGAGGAAGAGATTGAAGACAAAGGAGTAAAGAAAGTAGGGACATCAGGAAATCTAGCATCAGAAAATTCTTTGTCTCCAAGAAAAGAATTTATTGGTATCATAAACGGGAGTAGGAGGAAACATGCTATTCTAAAGAAAGAAATACCAGGATTTTGAACATGTTGAGACGAAGCGAAAGGCAATGTGTGCTGTATAAGATGAATATTGAGCGTGAGGCAGCAAATCCAGTAGAAAAATGTATTAGAGAGTGTAGCTACAGCTGTAATACGAGACCTAGTCATTTAGGTACATTAGTGGAATCAGGAGAGGAAAAGGGCTGCTCGATCGTTTACTTGAGAAGTGAATAGAAGGGCCAACTTTCAGTGGGTTAGGTAAGAATAGAATATGTAGATACAGAAGAATCTGTCTGAGGAAAAAAGAGGCAAATCAAGTGTAATTCCCAAGGATTAGAAAAGACAACACTATCCAGGATATTAAGGCTGACAATAATAAAGATTAACATATAAAAACCAGGAGCATTTCAAATGAAAGAAGATAATGCTTCCCTTGCCTAATTTCCTTTTTCAAAAATAAATTTATTGGCCAAATGTAGATCAATGAAATAACAGTAGCATCGGGAACTTCAGAGGAATATAACATCCTGGGAGATATTCATGAAAGAAGACTAAAATGTTACTGCATATAAAGTCATTTTTTTCTTTTGCTGGAATTGAAGTAAAAATGTGGAAAAACAATGAGAATTTATGCCATATAAGTTTAAAAGAAAAAAAAATTAGTACTCTTATTTCTGGCAATATGACAGACTAGAAGATCTGAAAACTCACCTGCAACTAACAGTTTGAAATGCAGAATAAAATATAATAAAAATTCTTTGAAATATAAAACCGAACTACAAAGGGAAAATGCTATAGGAGCCAAAATGGAAGAGGAAAATGAAAACCACTGTTGTTAAGTGTGTGAGCTGAAACTGTACCGCCCTGGAGTGTTTTGATTCACAGAAACAATTTAGAGAGATAAGAGAAATTGAGGCTTAGCAAAGAAGAGAGGTGGAATTGATAGAGCTGTATCTTCAACAAGCCAAGACTCTGTGCTCGGTGAAAGAAAATCTTACAAAATTTCTTTATTCTAACTGGGAAAGATGACAAAGATGGTTGTGTGTCTCAGACCGTGCTCTGTGAATTCATAAGCATAGGCATAGCCTTACCTTAATTTGGGGACTGGATTTATGTTTTCTGAATTATCCGGAAATCCTCAAGCTAGGAGATTAACATAAAATGGCCCTAGGCTAGTAACAGATCTGGGGCTCCTAGTAGAGGACAAACCACTAGGAATACTTTTATATCCTAGATCATAGGAGGTTTCATTGATAAAGACCCCCACCTGCCAAATAATGAGCTCAAAACACAATATTTCAAAACTCAAGCTCGGACAATCCAGCATGGATAAAAGTCAGAATATTAAATGAACAAGAATACCAAACTTTAAAAATCTGAGATAATGGAATTGTGATATGAAATATAAAATAAATATGTTTTCCGTTTGTAAAGAATGGTTCTGCTAGAAAAGGAAAATAGGTTTTTCATACACTTAAAGACACAGTCTTTGAAATAAAAAATGTAGACAGGTTAAGCACCTGAAAATAAAATTAACAAACTATAAAAAATTATAAAATAATTATGCGATGTTAAGCACAAAGAGGTAAAGAGATGGAAAATATGAAAGAGAAGTTAAGAAACATGGAGGACCAAAGGACAAGGTTCAACATAGTGAGTAGAAGATGCAGTAAGAGAAAGTAATGAGAATGGGGGAGAAGTAATATTTGAATGTACCAGGCTAAGGATTTTCCAAAATTGATGAAAGACATGAATTTTCAGATTCAAGGAGCGCAATGAATTCATAGCAGGATAAGAAAATTTTGGATCTAGAAAAATTTAATAACAAAAGCAGTATATCAAAAATGTATCAATATAAATTGATAATTAGGTTGCCTGCATGCTTCCCATTTGCAACAAAAGCAAGCGGGAAACAAATAAGATTCCAAAGAACTTTGATAAATAATCTCCAATTAGATTTCTATACCTAGCTCAACTATAATTTAAGGATGAGGGTTAAAGATAATTACATACAAAAAGGATGGGGAGAATTTACCACTCATAGAATAATACTGAAAGCACTATCAAAGGATGAAATACAGGGAAAACAATTGTGAACTCAATCTTGTATGGGGTATAAGAAGCAATGATATACCAGCAAAATGTAAACATGTGGGGAATCTAAATATGATGATGATGATGATAACATGACGATAACTGATTTAGAAGATATAAACACAAAGGTTAACTAAGATGCAGAGCAACAACAACATGCAAGATCGAAAAAGTAGGATAAGTCTTAGAGCTTTCTCTAGGGCTTTGCATCGTTTATGAGAGATGTAGTGAAACTGATTAATTTCAGACTTTATTATGTTTATTTAACACATTTTATTGTGTACATGAAAATTTTAAAGGCGAAAAATAAGAGAAAAGAAATAGAATGTGTATGTATTTGCATAAAATAACGACTTTTCCCCTAAAGATTGAGCAGTGCTCCTATAATAGAAGAAATTGATATCACAGAAAAATAAAGACATAATGGATATACTGCATTTTGTTTCCACAACCATTATTTTATTATTTCATTATTTTGTACTTCAGATTGCTTTTTTTTAAAAAATGAAGCAATCTGTACAAAATAACATGATCACAAATAGTAATAATTCCTTAATATCTCTTGATACTCAGTTTGCTTACTTGTTATAACACGTCCTTGAGTTGATTTATTTTTCCTCCTAAGTAGAATCCAATGTTATTTTTCCTTGTGCTTTTATGGTATTAAAAAGATCTTTGGCTCCCCACTAAACATTTACTCAATGTTAGCAACAATTAATAATCTTTTCCTGAATCGATTAAAGTTGTAAAGTGATGATTTCCAAATTTCATAATTTCTTCTACATATATTAGCCGGCATTCTTCTATTCAGTAGTGCTTTTTTCTCCATCAATTGAGAATATTTGTTTATCCTAAAATAAAATTTTTTTCTCGAAAAGCAGAGTTAATGTTTATTTTCTTCACTTTATTTAACATTTTTTTTTAGAGTAAGAAGTTGCTTTAAGAATTGCCTCACCTGATAGCAAATGAATTTTTTGGTGTTCTCCTTTTTTAGTGTCATTATAGAGAATGAGTTTTCATAGATTCCAAGTGGTTCAATCACCTATAATCATTATTATTTTTTGATGCTCCAGTCAACATAATTCTGGCCATAGAAAAGCCCCTTCAAGTTGGCTCCCGTGTCCTTTTGACAGACACCATCAATATTAAAAACATTCTTTTTTGGCATAACAAGATATTTCTAGGTATTATACCTTTTTTACACAAATGTGCACTCAGTCATTTCCTCAAGTACACTTGTTTCTTTTAGTTATGAATTATATTGAAGGTGAGAATCTGAGCAATAAGGAAATTCATTACTGCAAGGGCTATTATCCTTTTAGACCATTTGAGTGGACAATATGAGGCAATCAACAAACTTATTTTACCTTTTTACCTTCTCCCCTTTTCTTCCATTTTCCTCCTTTATTGTATTATTTCTGCAGTGTCCTATAAAATTTATGTTCTTGAGCCACCCATATCCCTTACTGTATCAGTAATCATCAGTAAATATAAAGAGACAAAATATGCCAGTTAGAACACAGAGATTCTCTCAAAAAGTCATAGATTTGCTTTTAATAAGTAGCGCATTTAAAACATCATTGCAAAGAATGAGAGTAAAGGAGATTAGAATATACATGGATAAAAAACATTAACCGGAAGAAAGAGTAGTTGTGTTTATATTAGAACAAAACAGAATTTAAGGCAAAAGCTTGATTAAGAATAATGATGACTGTTAAGAGTAAGAGAATTCTCATGCAAAATAGAATGATTCTGCAGTTGTACATAACTAGCTACATAGCCTTAAATTTTGTGATGTAAAATTGTCAGAATTTCTAGGGGGAAATTTACAAATTCACAGTCATACTGAAATACACGTATCTGAGATGTTTTAACATTTAAGACACAAACTTAAAGCCATGGAAGTTGAAACAAAATCAATCAGCAAGCTTCATCTAATGGATATATATATACATACAACCTTGTAGTTCCTAGTTACAGAATGTACTTTCAGACACCCACGGAGCACACGTAAAAACATCAGTGACTTGGCCACAGAACGGTGTCACCAGATACTGAGGTGTCAGAATCAGGACCACATTCTCTGACCAATAAAGCTGGAAATCGAAATCAAAACAACGGGTTAATAAAATACGTCCTTCTAAATAACTGATGAAACAAAAGGTAATGAAAATGTTCCATAACAAAACTAGTGGAATGCAAGTCAATCAGCTGTTAGGAGGAAAGGTACAACCTCCGAGTATGTCTTAGAAATATTGAAAATTAAAGAACCAAGCAGGTTTACATGTTATCAACAAATTAAGAACTATAATTACTTTATTAAAGAAATAAAGAAGCAGGCAGGCAACTCTACGAGTCAGAAAAAGGAACAGCAGGTTATATGCTAAGAAAGCAGAAAGAAAATAAACAAGTCCAAAAATTAAAAACAGAAAAGAAGGTAAATAGGTAGCACCGATGGAAGTAAAAACTGTTCCTGTGAAAAGACTAACAACATAGGGAAAAGCCCTGGCAAATGGTATCAAGAGAAAATAAAGAAAAGGCAGAAAACAAAACCCAAAAAATATTAGCAATGACAAAGAACACGTAACTATGTTTCAGTAGAAGGTAAACTGTGTATCTGGCTCCAGGCTTTGTTTCCCACAGGCAGTGAGTCCCTGGCAGAGTGGGCGCCACTATGATATTTGTTGGAAAATGGCATGGACAAAGGTGTGTCAACATCTTTGACAGTGGTGACATGTTAATCACTAATTTAGAGAACAAATTAACGTATTAAATTCTTTTTTCATGACAAGAGGTCACTGAGGGAGGGAGGAATTTTCGAAGAAATAAGGTGGTGGGAGGTTTGGGGAGCCCTGGCAAAGAAGTAAGTCGTGACGAAGTCCAAGCTACAGTACAAATTAATTTCTGAATGTGTTATTCATGGGAATTCACATCTTTAAGGGGGCTGTCCTACCTCAAAACAGAAGGTGAAAGGGCTTTCAGAAATCCAATAGCGTTTTTAAGGCAGTAGCTCCACGGTTTTCTTTTTTTTTTTAAATTGGCTGAATTGAGAACAAATTGGGATCTTCTAAATTATATCACTGTACACGAACGTGGAGACTCATCCCCTTGTAGGAGCAGGTGCTTCGAGCACTGTGTCCTGCAAAGGTTTTAAGGAGGGAAAACAACATTGCTGAATTGCATGCACCTTCAAGCAAAATACTGAAGGATGTGCCCCAAAGACATATTTTTTCCTTTCTCCAATTGTTTGAAATGTTGCCAAATTTTGGCAAAAAGAACATGAAAGGAAAACACTGATTCACACACACAGTAGACATGTTTATAACACCTCCATATATATATATTGAACTCTAACGTATTAACACTCAATGCCTCCTTTTAATGTCTCTTGTGAGAAACAAATGTGATATTGAATGACTATTGATTTGACTATGATCTTACTGTCCGTGGTGAATTTAATATTAGAAAATCAAACTGTCTTTGATTGTTCTCCGAGGAGGCTGATATTTACCCGGCTTGATTAAGACAAATCTGGTTACGTGGTTGTTGCCAAGTGGTTCGTTAGGTAAACCTTAATATGAAACATGTCCTGGTTTATTTCTTAGGCCCAAGAGGTAAGAAAAGAATATAAAAAATTTAGAAAATGATAGAAAAGAATAACAATAGAAAAAAGTATGCATATCACAAACCAGCGAAAAAGAGATTTCACACACTAAAACGTTTATTCTCGTGATGTTTTTGAGACTTGTCAAGTGTTAACTCCTGGTGCTTAAGAAAAACAAATGGAAAGTTATTGTTGCACTAAACTCTCCCACAAGATGGATTGGGAGGTGGAATTCTGTGGTGGGAGAACCACGGTGAAGGCCAACAATTAAAATTTCACAGACTTTCTTTCAGTTAAATAAGATTTGCATCTTGCACAAATTAATTGGAATTTTTCTAACAGATGGAGCTAGATCTGGGGTCAGCAGAAAAAAAGTTTTCACTTGATTGATGAGACTTGATGAAAATTTCCTACCTCCTTTATATAGCAAAAGAACGTTATAAAGATAATTCAGGTCTATCAGTGTAGCTCGGGCACAGGGATCAAGGCGAAAATACAGTAAGGCCACTTCAGCGTCTTTTCTGAATCAGCACATCTGACACTTCTCTCGGGAGAAGGTGTTTTTCTTTTTCTCTCCACTTTGTTGGCTCAATGACAACACAGTGGAGTTGAATTTCTCTGTGTCTCACTAAACAGAGCTGATGCACTGTACCATTTAAGGACATTTATTCTGACTTTGTGAAATATAAAGCTCGGGGTGGCATCTGTGAACAGACTCTTGATTAGTATTAAAAAACATTATGCCCAATCGACCAACCATCACATTAGGTAGCATGAAAATCTTGTCTTTGTCATCTGAATGAGTTAAATTTGTATAAAGTTTTACTAGAAATGTTTTAGGTAATCTGGATATTTCTTTTTAAAGGGCAAAGTGTTTTTTTTTTGTTGTTTTTTTTTTAATAAGGCTTGAAAACAACAACTTTACATGATTCTAAAAGATTGAAAAGAGTGAAGGGAGAGGCAATTGCAGACACCTATGGAGATATTTTTCTGAACAGTTCTGTGACATGCCTACTCAGTTTGTTGTCTTTTGGTGACCTGCATTGTGGACTGCTGCTCACAGCAGTGGTTGAATATACATTTGTCATTGAAGGGACTAAAAATCCCCAAAGTGTTACTGGCCTGGGTGTAATAAAACAGACAGCTGAACTCGAACTGATTGAAATGCAGTGTAGCCTACAGCTACAGGCAAAGTTAAAGACGCAGGCATGGCGATGCTTATAAATTGACTTTGCTTTTAACACTGGCTCCATGCAGTGTCTGCCGTCCTCATATGTATGTGATTTGCTGAATTTAAGGTTATGCTGAGAAAGATATTTACCAGAAAGAGCTTAACAACCAAAAAGATCACCAACATAAACTATGCCTTTATATGCATTCTGAGTATGTGCTTATGTGTGTGTACGTACACGTGTGTACACACAAAGATGTGTGGAAAAAAGGATGTCCAAGGACAGAACACGAACAACAATAATATGTAATTGTTTTTATTGACTCATTTAACACAGAATCTTTATCAAGTTCCAGTGTATGGGAAGCATATGTAATGTAGGATAAGGGTTAGATTTCTATATTTGCATCCGAGACTGGAAATTAGGCTTTGCCAAGAACACATCGGACACCTTCTGTTTCTCATCTTGAAAGTGCATTGGGAACGCTAACAATTCCTCCAACATGGTCTTTACTGACTCCCTTATGGCAGGGTATCACCCTAAGAGAAAGGCAAGGGGGTTACTATTATTGTAACAGGAGATTTCCAAGCACATGAGGCTTGTTTCCAAGTGTCATTTATAGATGTGGCCATGGAGTAATGTGATTAGATGCCAGTTTGATTTCGGAAAGGATCTTCTCTTCATAGATCTGCCTCCAACACCATATGGACAACTCTCCCTCATTCCAATTCCCTTGCATTTATATTCGTATAAAAGAGACACTAACAGTTAAATATGAAATGCTTATGGGTACGCAGGCCCAGACAAGGTACCATTCCTACCTGTCCCGGGTTGAAAAAGCAGGGATTTGAGGGTGGGGAGGAGGCATTCATTGAAAGCAGATAGAATAGAACCAGAAAGATAAATTAGCAAATAACCGACAAGAGGGCTCAGCTGGTTAATTTAAGATGCTTTTCATGGTACCTCACTGGCTAGCTGGCAAGTTGTCCTTGTCCTTGTTCAAGAGAATCGCATAAGAACTGAAACCATAACTAATGTCCAAGGAGGAACATAAGACCAACAGCTTAAGGAAAGGGAAGATCTCAACCTCCTAAGACGAAATGTATGTGCCTGTGGTCAGACTTTTCACAGAGTGATATTTCAAGTCTAAAATGACATTTCTAGCACATTTCGCAAAACTGAATGATAATCAATGCAGAGAATTAGAAACTAAGTGAAAGTCTTGCATAATTCTATCTCGAAATATCCGAACAGGTTTCTAAAAAACAGGTTTCTATTTCCAAATAAGAATATGTTTTTTCCCTTGTGCCATTGACACTTTTCTCCTTATCTCTTTTTTAAATCTGAAAAAAGGGAGTGGGGATTTTTTTGCAACATTAAGCATTGTTTACTCTATGGTTACCTTTCTAATTAGACATTAGCACAGTTTACATGCAAATAAAGCAACTATACAGGTTTATGTGTGAATCTGCTGCATTTGTTTCTGTAAGTGATTACAGCTAATTTTGGTAAATAATTTATATTGCACTTGGAGGCATGAAATGAATTTATAAATGAGAAAAAATTAAAACAATTGTTTCACACCCTCTGACATTTCTTCACATTTCGAATCTGAAGGTTTTTATCTCCCTGGTTGGCCTTAATTATTTTTATGTTGTAGTAATTCTTTTAGAAGTGATTAGCAGAAAATCATCTTGACTTTTTTCATCATACTGATGACACTGAAAACATTTTTTTACTAATATGCTTTTATAGGTTATATTATAAAAGTTGCTTTTGAAAATATCCTGTTATTGTACCTGCAACTTGGTAATAGAATTTAACGTTAGCAAGTATAATTAACCATTTGTTTTGAATTTTGTTAATTTTATTAAGTTGATTGGGGTGACACTGGCTAATAAAATTATATAGGTTTCAAGTGTACAATTCTATAATATATCATCTGTATATTGCATTGTGTGTTCACCATCCAAAGTCAACCTTCTTCTGTCACCATGTATTTGACCCCCTTCCCCTCTGGTCACCACCATACCGTTGTTTATGTCTATGAGTTTTTGTGTTTTTTTGTTCGTTTGTTACTTTTAGTTTTATATCCCACATATGAGTGAAATCATATGGTTTTTGACTTTCTTTTCTGTCTAATTTATTTTGCTCTGCCTAATGTTCTCAAGACCTATTCACAAATGGCAGTATTTTATCTTTTCTTATAGCTGAGTGGTATTCCGATGAATATGTGTACCGCATCTTCTTTATCTAATCATCAGTTTTGACTCCCTAAGTGACCAAATACTCTGTTCTTCTCAATTATGTCATATGAAATGCAACTCCTTTAGTATACATAGGGTATCTTTCCTTGGATTCTTAACGTAGAAATTCAAACATAGGCTTTGCTTATGATAACTGATTGATTAATTAGCAATTCAACAGTTATTTAGAGAATGCCTACTATGTACTGAGTCCAAGTAAGTTCTTAAAGATATACATATGGGTAAGAGCCCTACTTACAGGGAGTTCAAAATCTGAAAGGAAAATAAAAAAGTAAACAAATATTTGATATACGATTATATGACTGCTATAATAGAAATAATCATAAGGAGCACTGGCAACAGAGTGTAAAAGTAACAAAGCATAGCTAAGCAAACAGGCTAAAAGCAAGAACTCTGGAGTCTTGCTGGGCTTTGAATTTTAGCTCTATCATTTGCTAACCACACAACACGTTTCCTATCAATAAATAAGACATGGATAATAACACATAACTTGTAGAGTTGTTGTCAGAAGAAAAAAGTGAGATAATGTTTGAAAAACACTCAGAATAGAAATTGTAAAGTACCAGTGATAGTGCATGCTTTTAAAGTGCCTGTTTAATTAATTCTGCTAGAGAGTTGGGGGTTAGGTAGGGATGTGTTAATTGAATCTTGAAGGATGGGTGGGGATTTGTCATTATAGATAAGGGGGTTGATCAGATGGGCAGCTTTTGAGGGTGCCACTTTCTACGGGGTGCTAAAACATTACTTTACAATTAAAAGATGGTGAAATTGTATTTATTAGAATTCCTCCCATGGAGAACATGGATCGTAGTTGTAAGGGATGCTATGAGAAGCTGATTGGAGCAGAAGAGAGGGACTCCCAAGGGCAATGCTCACACAACAACAGATGGTCACTAAGTGGCATCCTAGGGGATCGGTGTGCGTAACTGCTAGACAGTTATTTGGATGAGCTTTTACCCCGCAAAGCTCTCAGTATTTTCCACAGATTAATACTAAATAGACACAGTGCCAATTGCTAGCTTGCCTTGAAGCAAGAGTATATGGTTATCTAAGACGGGGAAGAGCCTGTGAATGGGCAAGGATGCACAAGCAAGGGTGGTGGAATAATTAAGTGTGGGGTATAGAGAGCTTCTGAAAGAGTAGCAGGAGGGGATGATGAGAAGGAAGACAGATAGGGCCACCGGGCGACGGGCCTCAGCATATGTTAAAGAGTCTGGGCTTAATGCTTTCAGCAATAAATGACTATTGATGGAATATAAGCTAGGGATGATGTAAATAAATTGAAATTTTAGCGAGATGACTCTGGCTACGAGGGGCCTGGAGGCAAGGAAATGCTATAGGAGGCTTTGAAACAGTCCAGGATGGGAATCTCAAATAAGTCAGTGGTTGTGGATAAAGAGGGATCGAACCCAAGGATGGAAAGAGTGTAACAGCTGTAGAACGTGGTGACCAAGCAAATGTGAGCGGTAGTAATTTTATGACAGTCATTGCTATGTCAGAGTGGCCCCCCAGGCGTTTGCGTATTCAGAGACAGCAGATTTCCTGAAAGAATTCAAAACAATTACGGACTACTGTAATTCAGAAATGTAATTATTTATGACTCCTCAAACCCAAACATAGTGGTTAAACATTGATATCTATGTGCATTTTTAAGAAGTAATATTCGATGTAACTTGCTTCAGCACAAAAGATAAGTCAATGCACAAACACACAAAAAAATTATACAAAATCCTGTTCTTTTTTTTTTTTTTTTGCTCCAGATATGTTAAAGTTTCCTTCCCAATTTTATTTATGTCTTCTTCTCTCTATAACAACTAGTTGCCTTTTCTGAAAGGAATTTGACAGACGTCTACATATCCTTTGAACTTTAAAACCCTTGGCTTTCCAGTAGCTTAATTAAGGATTCTTTAGCTTAACTAGGTTATATATATATCTTTGTTCCATCCTAATTGGGCTCTGAGCCAGGTCTCTGAGCATTTCTTGACTAACATTTCTGACATATTTTTCATTGCCACTTCATTGTGGGAAAGGCTGGAACTTCTTTATCACTTACATAAATTATATAATCCCATACTCAATGGAAATTTCATTAAACTCAAAACAATTAAAGAAAACATGTATAGTGCTATGATGAGAGCATTGAAATAATGCCAGCCCTAAAACCCTGTGAAGGGGGACCTCCTTGGTACAAGCTTTCTACATGCTTGGAGAAGCAGCCAAGAGAAGCAGCCATCTCTGTGTCGGCTGGCTCAGGGTGCAAAGCAAGAGGCTGCATCAAAAAAGATTAACTCTTTTAACTTGCGGCTTCTCAAGGGTGAATCTCACTGGGCAAACTTGCAAAGGCGAAAAAACTGCCTCAAGCAGCCCCTGTGTTCCAGTAGCTTTCAGGAAAAGCAGTACCCTCCCACAGATTGAAAACAATAAATCTCATTAAAAAAAAAAAAGATTAAGGAGGAAAGGCAAATAACGTTTATTGAGAAGGACCTACTGTGTGTGATGTGCTTCACATACGTGATAACACGTAAGTCCCTCTGCAAAACTATAAAATAAATATTATTCTTCCCATTTACAGTTGAGGAAATTGAGATTCACAGGGGTTAATGTGCTCAAGATCACCAGCTGGTAAGCAGTGGAATCAGGATTCAATACTTTTGACACAAGGCAAAAACCAGTTTCCTTCCTCTGGCCCATACTATCTTGTCCATTTTAATTTCCTTTGACTTTTTAGACTGTAATATGTAAATCTAGTTTCAAAATGTGGTAATGGGAATGGGGAATATCTACATTTTGATGTCTTTCCCCCCTTAAAAGTATATTTATAAGTTGATCATATGGAACTTGGAGCAGAGTTTCATAAAGTAAATGTGATACCGAAATAGAGTTAGCTCCCAAGGCTTGTTAATCTCTAGTTTAGGGTCTAAAGTTCAGGGACCAGACAGGAGAAGGCAACATAAAAGAGAAGAAAGGGAACTGAGTTCCCTTTTTACTTGCTGGGTTCGGTTTTAGCTCTGTGTCAACAATTATAATTGGTAATGGTTTTTGTTGACATCTTTTGATTTTCTTTTACCATTGGCTATTCTTCTGGTGTCTTGTCTCAAAAGTTCTTTGTATCAGTATGGATCCAGTCAGGAGAAAGAAACCACTCATGAATTTAAAGAGTGGAAATGTAATAGAAAGTATTATTAAACTATGATAGGTACTTAGAAGTACCTATAAGTACTTATAGGGTGTGATGAGTACTATAAAATATAAGAACTATAAAAACATATAAAAGGACTAAAGGAGGACACCTAAGAAAGGACAAACTTGGAAGGGGATGTTCCCTCCTTCAGGCTGGGTTTCAGTCCTTGTTGGAGAAGGTATTACTGCAACTCCTAGATGGTGGGGAAGTTTTATAGATTGCCCAGGCCAGAGCTGGTCCAGCCACTGGGAAAGCAGGAAGCATCCTCTGGGGGTCCAGGGAAGTCAACGGTGCTATAAGTCTGGGGTGTAGATGAGCCAGGACTTGTGGGCAGGGATACAGAGGGAGTCAGAGTGCTTTGGTGAAAATTGGTCCAGGAGTATGTGGCGCTTGCATTGGGAAGTTGGCAGGAATGTGGCTACTGGATGCAGAATAGGGCTATGAGGTCACCAAGAGACCATGAGCTCTAAGGCAGAGCAGCCCCAGATAGCTCACACTTACCCACCACACTGTAGAAGCAACAACAATAATAACGATAACAGTAACAACAATAATAATAACACCAGCAATAAACATGCCACAGAAGGATAGAGATTCAATATTGCTTCAGTGCCTCCTATTAGTTCAATGTCATGTTCATGGTAAAGGAGAAATATTTAGAGTCTAGTCCATCATCACAGTGCAGATAGAGTGAAGATTGAATTTTGAGCTAAGAGATAATACTTTAATAACTAGTTTTATCAGAGTGGGACAATCATGTTCCCAAACCACCAATTTTCCTCTTTATCCATATATATAGTAGTCTTATTCCTCAGTGAAAACAATTTCATGTGAATGCCAGCAAAGAAAAAGCAAATCAGTTTAAATAATTTTTACTAATTGTGAACTGTCATCCTCAAATGTGTCTGATACTTTTTAATATTTTTGCTGCTAGTTATTAGGATGGTGCCTGTTATATAATAGGTTTCAATCGACATTCGTTGAGTGAATGAATCCCAGAAATATAAAAAAGTATTAACTAATACTGATATTCCGTAAGTGGTTGAATTTTAGATAGTAAACATAAGAAATGAGAAAGGACATACAGCAAGACATACATCTTAAGTAAGAAGAGTGATTTTGGATGAGTAAATAGTTTGTTTCATTGACAGGTAGTGTCTCGATGCTGATATTTTGATCAATTTTCTACCTTGCTTCTGCCTTCATAGCTTCTTCCCTTCTTCTCTTTTGAAATTACAGATTCACTAGACTCTTCAAATAACTTCACTAACTGTTTCTGAATATAGAGAGATATATCCTCTGGGCTTGGGGTTATAAGTAGAAGCAGTAGGATCTATTTTCTTGATTAGGATTCATTTAAATTGGGGAATTGTTTTCATTAGCAGAAATGAATAAGTGCCTTGCTGAAAATGTGTTAAAATCTGTTTCATATCTATATTTTTGCTTTATTTCTTTGTCACATAAATATGATTTAAATTTTGTTATTGCCAAGGGAATCAGCAAGTCTCAGATTTATAATCTATTTATGTGTCTGAGTATTTATTAACTTATTTATGATACCCCGCCTTTTTCAAAAACTGATTTAAAGCAAACATAATTAAATCACATTAAAGATTAATAAAAAAAGGCCAAGAAGAAGGATTAGCACACATAAAAGAAGAGGGAAAAAAATCTATACCCCAAATTAGAATAATACAGTTACTGTGGAGAATGAAATTGTTGGGTGCCCTATGTTGGGTGCCTAAGATATTTGTTTAGTTAGAAAAATAATGGATTTGAGATCTAGATGTCTAGGATCAGGCTATCACTGTGCCATATCCTAGCTGGGTGGCCTTAGCAATAACTTTTCTAGAGTGTCAACTTTCTCAACTGTAAAATAGAGGTATTAGCAGGTAACTGTGAGGTTTGGATGTGTACGTGTTTTGTAAAGACACTATGCATACCATGAGGGCAACAATAGCCATATGCTTGTCATACTAAATGTGTGGGTAATAAATTGGCATTGAATTATAAAGAGGTTAACTCATATTTCTCCTCAAAAACAGATAATCCAACTGCTCCTGGGTAGCCTGTAGGGTGCCTATGCTTAGGGTTCAAATGTTCTCAAAAGGAAAATTCCTGGTGAAATACTTGGCTGAGACCCAGAGCCCAACGCCACAGAATACAAAGGAGCTGAATTGGCCTAGACGTTTTTAGGAGATGATATTGCCCATCAGTTTCCTCAGCCACAAAGAACACCCTTCCTGCAGATTGATAAATGTAAACGAGACTACCTTCCGATAAATTAGCTACACAATATACCTCAAGCAACACCCACAATGGAGGCACCTTATTATTCAGACGGGCTTTTAAGAATATTCATCCCAAACACAACTTTAGATTTGGGATTAACTGTGAGATTAACCTAAAATGGATCTTGAAGGCAACGCTCTGGAGGTTCATCTTCAGTTTAGGGGTTTTGAACATGTTCCCTAGGGCCTCGTATGGTGTCCGGAACAACAGTAGGTGTTGAACGAATGCATTAGCTAATTCTTGGCTTCACGTACCAAGAATCCCAGAAAAAAACATCTAAGGAAGTCAGTGTCTCCTGCTCTGAGATACCTGTTCTCTTTTCTGTTGCTCCACTTGTCCAAAGCAGAGGTAGCATATTTAGATACTCGTCCCTCAAGATGCTGTCTGTATTCTCATCTCTTTTCCCTCCTCGTGGGTGTGGATGCAGCCACTCCTTTGGCATCAATCATGGTCTCTGTGCTGAAGACTCTGAGCCTCTCTCTGGCATTCCAGCGCTGTAGAGCCAACCGAGACAGCTCCCCTTGCGTGTCCCACGGGCATCGCAAATTCAACATTTCTAAAATTCTTCATTTTGTCTCCAGGCTTTTTCTCTAACGAAACTAGCCTCAGCAATTAAATCCAGAAACCTGAGGCTTATTCTTGATGGTTCCCTTTTCCTCATTATTTCTCCATTTTCAGCCAATTATCAAGTTCTATTTAATTTCTTCCCCCACCCCCACCCCGATCATCTCTCAATTCAATCTTTTCTCCCCATTCTCTCTGCTGCTGCCATAGTTCAAGTCACCATCACTCTTTTCCTTGATTATACTTAATAGGTCATTCAGCTACCCATCCAGGCTTTCTCGTTTCTATCCAGAATAGCCTGGAGGATTATTCTGAACCCCAGATCTGATTATATCATTACTCTGAGGCAGTAACTCCTATACATCCTTCAGTCTCAGTTTAGCGGCCACATATTTTAAGAACACTTATCTGATTCCTTGTGAATTAGATGTGAAAAGTGTGAATTATGTCTGGGAAGTGTTTTTTTTTTCTTTTACATGAAAATGTGGATCATATATAGGAAGTACACAGTGCTAAAGCATTCTATATGCTAGACCTGTTGAATGAACAAATGCAATTTATCTCAGAGTTAGTAAGAGTTATTGAACATTTGACAAAATAAACTTCTCTGAAATCACAAGATAATCATGATATTTTTCTAGCATCTCTACCTTTCTGAGCCCCTCTGCTTTCACTGTTTCCACTTAGGACCATCAAATCATTTGCCACCATCACCACAGCCGAATCCCTTGACCACTGGCAAATTATAACTAGATTATTCTATCTTCTTTCTTGGTGCTTTCGGAGTCCAGTTTTTTGAAGTTATTTTGCTCTGCGCGATTAATCTCTATTTCTGGCCTGCTGCCTTGATTATATCTCTGTTTTTCCCAATTCTGTCAGAGAATCCCACTGTCTTCTGAATCAAATTCAATCTTCTAATAATAGCCTTGAAAGTTTTCCATCACACAGGCTTCTTCTCCCGCCAGCTCTCGCAGAGCTGTAAATCAGCTGTGGCTGTCTCGCTCCTTGGTTCTCCTCTTCTCAGTAAGCCCTCAACATACAAAAAGCAGCCTTAGATCAGCAGTAGGAGAATTCATCCATCTCAGAATCATTTGTGGACTTACCTACTCAAAGAAAATTCTTCCTATTAAACATTTGTCTTTTGCCACCTACAGTAATGTCCCCCAACACCCTTCTTAACTCATCTCAAAGTCATAATATATATTTGAACACACTATTCATGTTGACCATTATGTTCCCGCCTTCTATATTTTTTTATGGCAGAAACAATTTCTCTATTTCTATGTACTGTGTAATCCAAAGTGCATAGAAATGGCACTGGCTCTGTGGGTCATCAATCAATGTCTGCTGATTTAGTGATTAATCTGAGCGTTTGTAACTGTATTGAGGATTCCATGTGGGAAAAACGAGGAGTCTAGATTCTGTCCTCTGTGCTGATTGTTTAGGGCTGGGTTGCAACTATAACTGAATTCGTATAACTAAGATTTTGAATATACTGAAATCCTTGAAAACTACATTTTATAAAACCTCATGGAAAGAAAACTTGGAGATAAGCTAGTATCAAAGAAATAGGTATTAGTTATGATTGAATATGTTCATTTGAAATCTTTAAGGAGTATCTTATGTATAAGAAATATAAAGAGATACTTGAAACTTTTTCATCACTGGTCATACCAATTTTTGACACAGCTATGAACTTTAAATTATGATAATTTTCTCATGATGGCCTTTGAAAATTGTAAACAATTGTGGGTCAGTTCTGATTATGATTTATTGAATAAACATCCAGAGTTTCTTACTTGTGATGCTCTGTAGAAATTTAACGGCTTTTATCACTCTAATTTTTAAAGTTCTGGTTATTACCTAAAGACATGGATAGAATTCTGAAGATGCTCCTCACTCCACCCAGATTCCCATTCCTTGCTGTTTAAACACTAAATTGGTGCTGTTGCAAATGCACTTTGCAGATTATATTAAGGTTACTGATTAGCCGATCTTAAGATATAAGATCCTGAATTTTCCAAGTGGATCTAAGGTGGTCTCATGAGACTTAAGAAGTAGAAGAAGAAGAAGGCAAAAGAAAGAGTACTCCAGAGAGATAAGGCAAAAGAATACCAAAGAGATTCCAAGCATGAGAAAGATTTTTATATGTAATTTCTGCTTCTGAGATATTGGGGTTTGTGTCCAACGGCTAAAGGAGGCCTCTGGGAGCTAAGAGTGACTCCCAGCAGACAGCCAGCAAGGAAGCAGGAACTTCAGTCCTACAACCTCAAGAAACTGGGTTCTACCTACCGCACAAATCAGTGTAGAAGCAGATTCTTTCTAGAGCATTCTAATAAGAGCTTAGCCAGTCGACATCCTGATTTTGGCCTTGTGAAACCTGGTATAGAGAAACCAGTCACACCAAACAGAACCTTGGAAATTGACATAACAAATGGGTGTAATTTTAAACTACACTGTAATTTGTTACAGTGGCAATAGAATACTAATACACATATCAAAGACAAACAAAGGTTGTTTTACTCTTCCCTTTCTGTAGGGGAAACATTAACTCATTTTATGATGAGCCCTCCCAGGTACCATCCTGAAATTTGTGATATTGATAAATGACTAAAACACAATCTATTTTAATATACTTTGTTACAGGACAATATCTGCCTTATAACTGAAGTCAGTTTTCAGTGCCATTTAGAAAGACATCTGTAAACTAAAAAGGATCAGACCTTAGTTTGATGGAAATCTGACTTGTAGAACATTATTTATAATGCACTCTCTGCAACGACCCTTCTGGTGGTGGTATTCAGAATCTACTTCAGCAGTAAAATGACTGTGGGTTCAAATATTTATGTGGTACAATCTGAGAAGGGTCAACTGGAGTAGCCTCTTCACAGGAAGACATTTCTTTCATTAGCCTCCCTGAAATTTTCACCTTTAGAGACAGGTATTAAATGGAGTTGTTAAAATGCTTCCTTGAAGAAGTAACGAGCATAATGCCTTGGTAGAGCTTGTCATAGTTTACAAAACATTTTTACATACATTACCTAAGTCCCTCATCAGAGGAACTTAGTGAAATAGATAGGGCAAGTGAAGTGGATTTTTTTTTTAATCTTTATCTTGTTAACAGCACTTTCATTTCTTTATGGGGAGCTGCCTCATCCCCATTGGATGCTCTGGGTTAAGATCCAGGTGATCGTCCTCAGTGTGATGCTCCAAGACCAGCTGTGCATTTTCTCTGGAAGATGACTGAAACTGAAACTGGTTGGCACACATGTTCATTCAGGCAAAGACCTGTCGTAGGTTGATGCCCTAGAAGGAGCTGACCTGGAATTCTTACACCCAGCACCCTGGGGCTCCCTTCCCCTTTCTTGTTCTCAAGCTGAGCAACACATTCTTCCTGTCGATTCTATTAGCTCTTAAAATTCTTTTGATAATCTTCTTTTGCTCGAGTTATCCAGAGATGGTCAAGCTAATTGCTCTTTCTACTATGTTATGGTTTCTCCTTACCATTTAAAATTATTTTGGAAGCAATTTGGTGTTGTACAAAGAGCACTAGACTGGAAGTTAGGAGATTTGGGTTCCGGCTTTGGTTTATCATTTAATTAGCTGTAGATGAAGTTGTTTCTGTACAACAAACAAACAAAACACCAAAAAACTGAATAGTGGTAAAAATCATGCTAAATGTACCTTTTCAGTTTCTAACAGGCTGGGATAATTGGGCTGTTGGGAGCACTAAAAGCAAGGAAAAGAAATTCTGCTAAATTAAACCCACCAAACATTTATTTAAGACCAATTTTAAAAAAATTTAGAAAGAAGAGAGAGGGAAAGGGAAAAGCTTTGGAAGAAAATGATATATACTGGTTGATAAAGGTTCAACTCTGGAAATAAAAGCAGGGTTCCCAGACCTGGGGATTGCAAACTGGGTGCAGGAAGCTACAGGATTAGTATGGCACCATCTTAGAACCTAACTGTCTCTTGGGGACACCTAGCTACTGGACACCTTGGTGAGAGAAATTGGAGATTGCTATGTATGGAAAACAAAGGGGAAAGCTAATAATCAAACGTCTATGGTTATAGCATAGGCAACACCAGCTATTTGCTCAGCCTAAGGTAGGAGGAGAATAGAGAAGAGGAGAAGAGAAAAAGAAATGGTTAAATACAGCTGATGTTCAAAAAGAGGTAGAAGTACATGTCATAACTATATAGCAATAATCTTTTAATCAGGTCACTTACATTTTTTTTCCTTCTACTTTGGACTCCTTAGTTTTCATTTTCGACATCACCAAATGCCTCGTTTTTAAATTAAAAATTCCATTTTTTGCATTAGTAAGAAACATATACTCAGTGAAACAATTCAATCAGAAGTGTTGTAAGTTGTTATTTCTCCCTCACCTCTCCAGTCTTACCCCATCAGTGAGAAGATGTTTATTTGGTTGTGCGAGTTTTCAGTTATCTGCATTTCTGAACTCTTTATTCTAATTGTTTGACAGTAGGTTTTATAAAATGTTCATATTTGTCAAACCATGACATTTGTTCTTCTCTTCTGATATTTTTGCCTTTAGTTTGTTTTTCTTGTAGAAACTTTAATAGACTCCTGAATAGTAGCAATGACTAGGCACCACAGCCTTCTCTTTGATTTAACTAGACTCTTAATGTTTTTATAATGTAGAACATTTATGGAAACTTATCAATTTGGGAAGATGTTTATATTTTTCTTTGATTCAGAACACATTGTAAAAGACAGGAAGTTTTTATACCTTATAGTTTCATATAGCTTCATCTAGAGGTAGTGTACTCAAGGTTTTATTCTTAAGCCATTTTTGAGAAATTCATTAATTTAACTTATTTACAAGTTTATTAATACACTTTTTTTTCTTTGAGCTTAAAATTCTCTCCTCTCACTCCTAATATTTTCTTTGTATTTTGAAAAATATTTTATCTTCATTGCAGTTTCCAGTTTTTCCAAAAAGCAATTTTATGTAACTTTTCACTGGCGAAAATTTTTAAACGTATACAAAGGTAGAGATAATAGTATCCATCATCCAGCTTCAACAATTATCAGCATTGATTGTCTTGTTTCATTCATACTTCAACCCATGTCCCCCTTACTCGACACCCCAGACTATTTGAAGTAAATTTTGAACATCATATCATTTCAAATATAAACGACATGTTTAGTATACATCTAAATAATTTTTACATTAAAAATATCTAGCAACAAGACTATCACATCTAAATATTGCTAAAAATTTATTCTTGTAAATATAATATTAATAGTGTCTGTGTTTTCAGATTATCTCATATCACGTGCATGCACACACACACACATTCAGTTTGAATTAGAAATTCATCATTGCGATCGCTTGACATGTAGCTTAAATCTTTAATACATAGGTTCTCTCTCTCCTCTTTCTTTGTAATTTATCCATTGAACTATCTACATAATTTGTACTATAAGGTTTCTCATATTTTGAATTTTGCTAACTATATTTTTATTTTAATATTTCTCACTTTTATAGCCTGTCAATTGTAGTAAGACCTAGGAGCTGCAGCGGACTCAGTTTTACATTTTTTTGTTTTTTCATTTTGACAAGCCTGTTTCAGAGTGGTATTTTCTTCCATCAGTGCTGTCTCTTCTCTCTATATGATGTTACCAGCTGGTGATGTGACTGGTGATCCCACATGAATGCCCCAAGGTTAGATCCTACAGAAAAGATAGGATAAATATTTGGTGCTTTCTCTTTTACCAGTTTTCAAAATCATGAGTTTGTGAATGTGAAGAGTTTTAAAACATCATATTATGTTTATAGATTTAAACATAATTGATATGTTTCAATTGAGTATAGTTTTTATTATTGTTGATGCTCTAATTGGCCCTCCTTTAGCCAGGAGGAGCTTGTCCAAGTTAGAGTGTGAGGCCTTCGGACATGACCCTTGCAGCCTTTGATTCCTTTGGTCTTTCTAGTAGACAAGCATCACTCATCTTGTGCATTTCCTGCCCTCGACCTAAAATCAGCTATTTGTCTAAGGAAACTTGCTCCTTTTCAGTAGAAAATAAATTTAGAGATTACAGTTTTGGTTTGAGGAATGCTCTTGGCAAATGAGTTAATTTTTGTTTCTGGGCTTTTCAGTGGAAAGATCTAGAAAAATTTTTTAAAAAATAAATTCATCATGAGTTTGTAATGATACTTTCAAAATAAATTTACATATTTACTGGATTTCAAAGTCAAAACTAACCATTTTGGGGGTTTTCCTAGATTCTTAAAAGTTTAATTCACTTATTTGAATTTGTTTTATATTTCTAATAAATGCTTTAAAAACTATATTCCTTAGATTTTGCTATCTAGTATTCCTGTTTTATCATTTTAGTTCAATACTATTTTGTTTTTTATTAAGGATGCACCGATGAATTTTATCAAACACGTTCTCTTCATGTGGTTATAATCATATTAGTTTTTCTTTGAAGTTTTAAATGCAATAAACAACATCAAATGCTGGTGCTGAGTCATCTTGGAATAAATCCTTTTTAGTTATAGTACATTATTGCTATCTAATTCTGGAGTTAATTTGCTAATATTTTATTTCAAATTTGTATCTATATATATAACTAAAATTTTCTATGATTTTCTTTTGGAGGTTTTGGTATCAGGATCAATTAAAAAGCTTGCTGTATTGGATATTGTTCAAATACTAGTTGATACAATAGTTAAAATAGCTCAAATGACAAAAGAAAGCTTTGTTCAAATAAGTTATACATTACTCACTCATAAAACCATCTAGTAGAACTGTTTACCTCTTTCAGAACATTAGTTTAAACCTTTCATCTTTTATTTTATTTTATAACCATTATATTAACATAATTTAAGAGTCGAACAATACTAAAAGGCCAATAACCAAAACCAGCAATTCTTCTCTACAATTATTTAAGCATGTTCCCTGAGGCAACTATTCTCAATGTTTCTGTTTCTTATTATTTCGAAATAGTATGCTCATACTGCCACATTAACTCATTAATTTAGTTACTACCTATTGAGTTCCCGTAATCAATAGATAGACGTTGAGTTAACTCTCACACCTCCCCTCATATTCTCATCGCTCACTCTACCAAAGCAGCTATATCTTTTTTCACTTAAATCAATGTTCAATGTTTATATTATGACTATTTAAATATTTATCACTCTAGATCCAGGTAATATAGTATGTTATTTTTCTCTTTTCTTTACAAGTTTTTTTTTTTTCTTATGAGGAGAGAAGGGAAATATGATCACCTCATCAAAACAAAAATTTTTTTGCTTAGTTTTCTATTTACCAGTTCTTCTCCAAAGCTCCATGAGCAATACATCAGAAAAACTGATCTCTTCAATGTCCTTTCTCTGGCTACTTCTCCTATCCTCCTCTTCCCACCAGGACTGTAGCATAGCCTTGACCTGTTATGTAACTATCATTTTGAGACTTGAATTTTCTATCATTTTGGAAAACTCCTTAACTCCTTCCTATGTTGATTCTGTTTTTCTGATCCTAAGTCTTTCTCATTTTTGCTTCAGTATTTAATGTTTGTGAAGCACATTCTTCCAAATTTTTCTAAGCGAGGGTACATAGGAAATAATATTTCAGGCTTTCTATCTTTTCTAATAATTGTTTGATGGGTATAGAATTCTAAGTTGAAAATTGCTTCCCTCCAGGATTTTAAGTATATTAGTCTATCTCATTTTCAGTGATGCTGTTGAGAAGTTCAACATTCTTAGTTTTTGTTGACTTTTTAAAACAAAGTTAATGAAGATATATGCTGCATGCAGTACACTAACTTTATATGTATAACTTGATGGAAAGAGTCACCTATTGAGATCAAGTTTACACAGAACATTTCCTGACCCCCAGAGAAGGCTCCCTGTGTCCTTCACAGTAAATCATTCTTGACCTCTAAACCCAAGGCTATTCAGACTCTTGCCTGAAATCAGATCCTATAGTATAAAATCTTCTGTATTTGTCTCATTCTCAACATTATGTGTCTGAGATCCATCGATGTTGTTGCAAGTAGCAGTAATTCAAATTTTTTATTCATTAGACTTATTACTAATGTTGGTGGACACAATATACATTTGGACAGTGTCTAGTTTCTTTGTTTTTATGAATTAAGATGCTATGAACATTCTTGTACAAATTTTTAAATTCTTGATTTGCTGTGCGTCTGTTTCTCTCTCTGGAAATGTTAAAAATATTTACTTTTTCTCCTTCAGTGTTACACAGTTTTATTATCATGTGGCTTAAGTATAGGCTTCTTATTTATTTGTTTCTTTCTTGAGGCCCTGGAAAACTTTCTTGTATTATTTCTTTAACACTTTCTTTCCCTGAATTTTCTCTACTGTTTAATTTTACAACTTCTACCCATCAAATTTTGGACTCCTTAGTCTGATCCTCTAATTTTCAGCTTTTCTCTCCTATTGTACATACATGCCTTTTTGTTTTCCTTTATGATGTTTTTTCAAAACTTTATTTTTTGTACTACCACCAAACATTTATTTTCAGTATATATTTATTTTCTAAGTGCTCTTTCTTATTGTCTTATTTCTTGGAGCAGTTGTGGGAGAAAGGGAATAAGTTTCTACTGTCTCATCTTAAGAATTTTACGTAGTCCTATTTTATTCTCCACTCCTCATCCCTAGTCTTTGTTGTGGTTCGTATGCAGGCATCTGTTATCCTCAGACTTTATTTCTCTGTTGAACTGAATTTTAGTTTCCTCTGTTCTCATGTACATGGGAGCGGGGAGGGAGGAGCGAAAGGGCAAGGAGCAATGCCTGGTTATTCAGGATGAGAAGATACTTGGGGGGAGGGGGAGTTGTCTAACTGTTTCATATATATATACTTTTAAGTAATGTCCCTGGTTCTTCTGCACTTCTGAGCTTTTCTCAGGTCCTGTGGGGGCATATTGGCATACCTCTCATTGATATTCTATTCTGTAATCTCTTAGGTCATAGATTCCTATATTTTACTAAGTCATCTGCTTTTCATCTTCCAAATGGTAGTTTTATTTACTGTTGTGTATTCTCTTGTTCTCTTGGTTCTTGTAGTTTTATAGCTTTTTATGACTTTAACTGTCATTTTATTGAGTTTCCGTGAGGGAAAAGAGATGAAAATATGTGGTCCCAGACATTTTTCAAAATATACGTGTGTTAGTTTTCTAGTCTCTCATCAATTGCTTTGATATCATCAGTTTTTCTATCTTCTCTGTATTTCCAAATTATTTTTGTGAATTTTTACATTATATTTTGTTGTTTTTTGTAATTTTTTTAGTTGATGCTTATATGTGGGCAAGATTTTACATTCAGAGTAACTAAGAGGATTAACCTAGACAAAGAAATAGTGATCTCTAATAATCAACATGCACTTACTAAATGCAACTGGTATCAAACCAGTTTCATTTCTCTTTATATTTTGACAGGTCTGTACCTATGTCGGTTTTTCAGTTTCTGCTAAAATTGCACTGCTCCTTTTATTAAAAGCATTAAACATAAGAATTAAGAACCCCTTAATTTTAATTTTGAATACTATGCATTTAGCATGGAAATTATTTTGACTCAGAAGAACAGGATAGGTTTTGCTATTATAGCAAAGAAGAGACCATTTATACTTTATATTTTTACATTTGCATTTTATCAATACAAATAGTTCAGGACCCATCTATGTAAGAGCTACAGACTTTGCAATAAATATGTTCTTATAGAGTTTGGTTTTGTCATATCAATTTGATAATTAGAGAAAAATCTCAGTGGAGACAATAGGTTTGGTATTCACTAAATAGCACACATTAATATGTCTTCGTAAGAATTCACACAACGGCTGAGAAACGCTTTTTTTTTTTTTTTAAGTATTCTTCCCGCATAAGTATTCTCTGAGTTTTTGAGAATTTCAGTTGTGTCTTCAGACATTTCAAAGAAAATGTTGAAAAACTATTTTGAATGGACAGTGGACCAAATACCTAAGTGAGATTCTGCAGACAAACATCAAATTTGAATATCATGGAATTTTATGATATGCAAAGGAGCTAGATAGTATTTTATAAACTATAAACACTAAATATAACGGACTAACCTCTTAGTTTAGTAGAATTTTTCTATCTTAATTATAATATTAAATAAACTTTTGAAATACCTTTGTTCTACATTTATTCCACAAACAAATCAATTTAGTAAAAATGTTGAGAGACCAGATCATACATGCTTTTCTTTTTTTTTCCCCCTAAATTAAAAGAAAAAAAAATTACAATTCTCTTACAAAACAATTAGTTTTATGAGACTTTAAAAATTAATTTGTTAACTGTTTTAATAACTCATAATTTTTGACACAGAAAGATCTGGGTTATATTTTCCAGACCTGTAACTGGTTACTCTAGACCTAAATCTTGTGTTCTCGTTTGAAAACCTGGAAAGTGTGATGTTGAAATGAAATAGTGTAAGCAGAATATTTAGCTCAGGATCCAGAACACAATGATGTTATTATCTTTCTAATTATTATAACTTTATAAGACTCAGCATAACTTGGAAATATACATTGCTAATAGAACGTAAACTATACTCTGTTTCTAATTTTAAAAATAATCAATGTTATTTAGAGGTCTAGAGTGACCAAATCAGAATACTTTGAATACTTACCAGAATTTTCAATTTTAGGAGTAAAATGAGTTGAGACTAATTTCATGTCCTTGCATGCTTTGTTAGTGAGCAATATACAGAATATTATAAATTTGCCAATGTAAAATGACTTTTATACCATTCATTATTTACTCTGCAGGGACATTAAAAAAATACATAATAAGTATCTTGCAGTTTTATTATCTAATGGATATTTAAATAGATTAACAAATTATGGCCTGATAGATAACAAGGGAAAATAGCTTGAGAAATTGCTTTATGAGTCATAAAATTTTCAGTCTAGAATATATTAAGCTAGTTTATTTTCACCAGTTCTTACATATTTCTTTCATCAGGTTACTGACAAGTAACCCTCTTTCAGTTCTGTTGCCTTTGGCTGAAAATAACAAGAAACCTGGATGAAAATGAAAGACAGAAAGAAATTCCTTTCTCACCTAAGAAACCCTATGGTAGGGTAGGTCAGGATTGCTGAATTTTTCAAGTCAGATCTGTCAAAGTCCAAACTGCGTTTAGGCAAGAAGAGGGGAGTCTCGTGCTAAGTGTATCTTTAAGACCATTAACTACTTTTTCTGACACCGTGGTTGACACATGCCAAGCCTAAACTATTTAGGAACAAAGGAATATAACCACAATGATTGGTTTAGACTAATCCACATATTCTGCCTGAATCTTAGGAGTGGCCCATGAAATGCCGCCCTAGCAGACACAGGAACAAAATGGGCTGTCTGGGGAAGAGGAGGGAATTCCTTAGCCTCTGCCATGGAATCAGGTAAACAATCTGTACTGAGCTTTGAGGAGTTGGTTCTTAATAAAATCTTTCTGGTTCCTAAACCAGCATTTTCCAGTCTCTTCATTTCTTGAAGTGCCCAGCCTCCCTTTCCTCATATCATTGATTCCTCTCTCTTTCTTTCTCTGCTTTTTGCTCACCATTCCCTCCCAGGAGCAAAAATGAATTTTTTTTTTTTTTTTTCATGTAAAGCAGTTTACCCATAATGACTTGATGTCTTGGTATTTTCCTACAGGTCTCAGTTTCTACCTTTAGAAATTTATCAAGGTGTTTTCCCAAACAAAAACAGGAATGCTTCCTAAAAATATATTCAGTGTGAGCTGGTACAGTAATTCACTTTTCTCATTCTTTACACAGTAGGTTGACATGAAAACAGAATGAGAAGTTGCATTAGAAAATTTCATTAGAAATCTTTATAACCGTTTTAAATAGGGTCCTCCGTAGAAACAGAACCACACATATATAAAGAATTGACTCATGTGATTTATTCTAAGGAATTGGTGTACATAATTATGAAGGCTGGCAAATTCCAAGATCTGCTGTGGGAGTTGGTAAGCTGGGAACCCAGGAGAGCTGATGATGCAAGTCTCAGTGTGAGCCTGTAGACCTGAGAACCAGAACTGATGATGTAGTTCTCGTTCAAAGGCCAGCAGGCTGGAGCTCATAAGCTCACAGGGAGAGCTCACGTTTCAGTTCAAATCTGAAGTCGGGGAACTGACTGATGCCCCAGTCAGAAGCCTGTCTGGAAGAATTCTCTTACTTGAATAGGGTCAGACAGCCTTTTGTTCTATTCGGCCCTTTAACTAACTGATGAGACCCACCCACATTAAGGGGAGGACGATCTGCTTTACTCAGTTTAATGATTTAAATGCTAATCCCATCCAAAAACACCCTTATAGAAGCACCTAGAATAATATTTGACCAAATACCTAGGTGCTCTATGGCCCAGTCAAGTTGACATATGGCACTGACCATCACAATAACCTATTGGCTGTAAGGATTCAGCGAACTGAAAGACGAAATGAAGGAAGGTCTGAATATTCTTACCTTAAATTCTGTTAAAGAAGTAATTGCTCTCTCAATCAGCATGAAGGTTACTGGAGTTCGGAAAGCCAGCAGCCTGCCGGGACTCTGCCTTTCTTCAGCATTCACCTAGCGACCTACTTGTCCTTCAGTTGCCTCCTCTCAGGGCTGGCCTCTCTGACTTCCTGGATCAGGTCAATCTTCTAGGTATTCTAACAGCACCACAAACGTATCTGTTATTGTGTACATCGCAGTGACAAGCTTTTATTCATTTTAAACTGCTTCCAGACTTTAATGTGATGATCCCAAAGAAATGACAAAAAGGACCCTGCCTGGTATCCTTAACATTGCAGCTCCAATGCCTGCAATGCCTGGTACATGGTAAACATTGTACAGATATCCACTGCATAACATGACGAGTATAGCAAGTTGTCTAAAGCAGCTGAGCTTGAAATGGCAGAGTGTCTATCTGGGAAAATGGTGGTGATCCAAATCTGGCACCTCTTGCTCAAGGAAAAGAAAAATCATCTATTGGGATTCAAGATTAAAGCAAAATATTGGCAAGGCAGAATTTCAATGAGGTATGGTTGCTTCTCTATCAAGTTGGAGGATCGGTAAAATATCTAGGTGGAGATGGGATTGTAATGAAGAATTTCAGTAATAGAACCCAGAGATTTAGATTCAAAGAAGCTTGTTGTCATCTAAGAGAGATTGGAAAAATAACATACATACATACATACATACATACATACATACATACGTACATAGCTAGGAAGAAATATCTATGTTATGAGAATAAGAGGATGAAGATATATCAGTGAAAGAGGGTGAGGAATGATCATCAGAGATCTAATGGGAGTACCAGGAATTTTAGAAGTGAGAAAGGAAAGGGGAAGGAAGTATGAATTAAGAGGAGGAGAGCTATAGCAAAATGCTAAAAAGAAGTCAAGGAGATGCCCCGGGAAAAGGCTGCTGGGAATGGATTCATCTTTGTGGCTCCTGAGAGGACAGTGTAGTAAAGGTCTGATTACAAAGGATAAGGAAAAGTTAGGGGAGGAGCAAGTGAAAAAAAAAAGCAAGCACAGCTGTCTCATTTGACAATTGTGGTGATAAACATAGTGAAAGATTGTGTGAACGCTAAGGGACTCTCCTTGCAGAGAGAATATATGTCCAGAACAGAAAAGGTGAGCATGACTTCATGTGGAAGGAATGGAGGCAATATAGAGAGAGAAAGTAATGATAGCTCTTATAAATAAAAGCAATATTCTGTGTTAAGAACCTTGCTTTTTCAGTCCTTCCTTGTGTTTTATGGAAAATGATCGGGAATACCTGAACAATTTTCATTTTTATCTCACTCAGCTGCCTTAGTTATAACAAATTGACCTGTATCAGTTAAGCTTGTAAAATGTTTTCTCCTTTGCCCAGAACTGATGGCCTTGAAATAATTTCAATTGATATTTTCTTTTTAGCTTCATGTTGTTATTTATATGAGGACTATCCTGGGTTCACTCTCAAACTTTCTTCCTTCATCAATTCTAGCAGCTGAAATATCCTGTAGAAAAGATGATATCATGAGTCACTGTGGTCCGAAAGGGGGGCATCCCGCGGCCATCACCAAGCATCTCCCACGTTTCCTCTTGTCACACTCCACTCACTCTGCTCTAACGCTGGTGATGGCCCTCGATCACAGCGCTCTTTGCAATCCTCTAACCCAATGTGGAGTGACCATTGTGGTAACCCGCCCGGATCTTTGATCATGGGAGACAGTCAGTAGTACAGGAAAACCTCTGAGACATTACAGGTTCGGTTCTGGCCACCACAATAAAGTGAGTCATGATCATTTTGCCAGTGGAGGGTCTTGCCTGCAACTTATACAATTACATCTGTGAAGCACAATACAGTGAAGTGTAATAAAATAAAGCAAGTCTGCAGTTGCCTGATACATTAAAGCTTAATTTATTCTTAAGAAGTTTGTGGAATAAGCGGAGGATTTCCTTGATCTCCTCAAGATCTAAATCCAGAAAGTTCCAATCCTGCAGTGCTGTGTGGTACTCTGACCTTCTTTCTAGAAACGAGTGAGATGATTGTATTTTTCTCTTTCTTTCACATATTTCTCATTGTAAATAAAATTCTTTTTGCTTTTCTTTATGAACCATTGATTTAAGCCTTTCTCAAAATTTAAACTTAAAACTATCCTTGGGGTATTCAGTGAATGGCCTTTGAAGTAGTTTGGTAATTCCATATTGTGTGGAAGTAGATTTTATTCAAATAAAAATGGTGTGCTATTCTTTTATTGTGTTTCTGAAAAAAATTATTAGACTTCAAATGTGATGGATCCATGCAATAGCCAGCCTCGGGCCTGCATATCCTTCGCTTGGTCTTTTCTAAAGTGAATTACCTGTCTAAGTTGCCTGTCTGCCTCCTCTTTGGTTCGTGGATAGGTAAAGCAGTTATCTGAGCTATTTTGATTTTCATTGTATGCTAAGATAAAGACAAAGTAAAGCTGTCTAGGGTGTATTGAATGTTTCAAATGTGAACATTTTAAACAATGAACTATCACAAAACTATGAATAGATCGCAAGAAAGGCAGTCCCCTGGGGAAGAAAGTTGTCTCTAAAGTTAATGGTGGGAGCAAGAGAGAATAAGTGAACAAACCCATGTGCCTATGCTTCAGAGATGTTCTTTTTTTCCTTACCGTGTGTATGGACTATGACCCCTGGCATGGATACAGGGGTTGTCCAGTGCCATTTAAAATTTTGGCTTCTTTGATTTTAATAAACTATGCTGCTCATATTTTGTCCACATAAATATTTGTTTTTTTTTCTTATGACATGAAGTGATTTTATTAAGGCTATATATCTTCGTTATTATTTTTTATATAGAAATTTCTAGTCGTCTGGCTTTTCCTGGAACAGATATAAAAGGCAGTCTTAATTATTGTTATAAAAACACTTCCCAAACTACTTGTCAGAGCCTTATTCGTAAAGCTTTGACTGAAAGTGGCCAATAAAAACTAGGTCCACCTCACTGAAGACTTATAGGATTATGTATTTTTGTATAGTGATGAGAAAACTATGGCTATATATTAACATGCAGAGTAAATATAGCTGAATAGTGAGTTTGGTAGGAGAGCAACTAGTTCAAGATTGAAAGTTTTTCTCTAGTTTAACAATAATCAGAAAAGACTATGATAGGTTTTATTTCTGGCATCTCACGTTCTGCTGATTTGCAATTAGGTGCAGGTAAGAATACAAAGTTAGCTACTTATATTAGTGTTATGGGTAGAATTCTTTCCTCCTAGAAAAAGTAGATTGGAGGAGCTCTAATGCCCAGTACCTCAGAATGTAACTTTATTTGGAGATAGGGTCTTTATAGAAGTAATTAAGTTAAAATGAAGTCATTAGGATGGGCCGTAATCGAATATGACCGATGTCCTTATAAAAGGACATTTGGACGCAAATGTTCACACAATCTTTACATGGCATTGTGAAGCTACAAGTGCACGTGAAGATTGAACTTCTGCTGCCACAAGCCAAGGAACTACCATAAGCTGGGGACATGCCTGGAACACGTCCTTCCCTAAGTAGGTTCTTCAGAGGGAGCAGGCTCGGCACCTTGATTCCCCAACTTCTAGCCTCCAGAACTGTAAGGAAATATATTTCTGTTGTAAGCCGCTCAGTGTGTGGTACTTTGTTACAGCAACCGCGGCTAGCTAATACAATTAGTTAGGGTTGGTAATGTCAGATGATATAATAAACAAGCCTCCAAAACTCAGTGCATAAACACAATGAGAAGCTGTTTCTTGCTCGCGTCGATGCCAATGACTTTAATTGGCAGACAGCCCTCCACGCAGTCATTCAGAAGTCCAAATTCTTCCTATCCTATGGCTTCACCCACCCCTATGGCTTCACCAATCTCCACCCAGGACCTTGTGTCTTTTGCTGAGTCCTCTGTATCCGCACAGTTGTGGTGGGGTTGGAGGAGTTAGGGGCGGAAGGGAGGAAAGTTATATTTGATCAAAGACAGAAAAAATAGGATTTTATGAGCCTAATTTTTCCCTTGCAATTCAGATATGTACCGGTAATTCAATATAATTATCATCAAATAATGTGGAGACATTTTAAAACACTTCATACCAGACACTTCTAAAGCACTTTACATATAACAGCTTATTAGTCTTAGTTAGTTGTTAATAGTTGCTACTATTATTAACCTCATTTACAGTGAGGAAACCAAGATCAGAGAGGTTAAGATCATAGAGAGGTGCATGGCAGAGACACAATTCAAACCCTGCCAGTCCGACTGCAGAATCTGTAGCTTTAGCTCCCTGTCACCTCCAAAGCATACACAAACGTACTCACATCATTCACAATAGCCCGCAGTTGTTTATACCTAAAGTCTACCTGGAAAAATTAAATGAGTGCAATCTCATTAACAATAGCCTGAAAACAGCCTAATGAGAAAGGAGATACTTAGAGGACCCCGAGGGGCACATTGCTCAGGGCTACTCCTTGTCTCAAATACTCAGAGCCCAGGCATTTGTCTTGAATTTCTGCCTTTCATACTCCTCTTTTTCTCTCCTTTCCCCTAAAGTGTTCAATGCCTTTCTTCTCCTGTTCTGTCACACCCTAAAGGGCACAACTCTTTTCTCTGTTCTTTTCTGATACTTATTCCTCCCAGCCTATGAACCCATTCGAGTAACTAACGGCACTTCTAGGCTTTTTGTTATTCAGAATTAGATTTGGTCGCCAGTAAGAGTAATACCCCAAATAAAAAAACACTTAAAGATGTCAGAGTTTGTTTCTCTTTGGCCATGAAGGCTAGGTGTGGGCTTGCAGGGCTGTTTCAGTGGCTCTACTCTGTGAAAGCCTCAGGTACCCAGGTTCTGCTTTTGGAGTTCTGAGGCCATTCCCAAGGGTACATCCCGTGCAAGACAATTGTTCCCGATCAGGCTGTCACACATGCATTCCAGACAGTAGGAAAGAAGAAAGGGGAAGATACATTTCTCTCTTATAGGACCTTCCTGTCAGCAGTCCCCAACCTTTGTGGCACCAGGGACCGGTGCTCCTATGAGAATCTGATGACTGATGATCTGAGGCAGAGCTGAGGCGGTGATGCTAGTGCTGGGGAGCGGTTGTGAATACAGATGAAGCTTGGCTTGCTTGCTGGCTGCTCAGCTCCTGCTGTGTGGCCCGATTCCTAACAGGCCAAGAACCAGTGCCAGTCTGCAGCCCGGGGACTGGGGACCCCTGATGTAAATCACACACACCACTTCACATCCATCCCGTTGTCCAGAACATGGTGAAACGGCCACACCTTGACTGCAAGGAAGGCTCCCAGATACAAGACTGGAACTCCATTACAAGAGAAGATGAAGAAATTCAGACATTGGGGGATAAACAGTGGTCCCTGCCACATGCATTAAAACTCTAACTATGGAATAAAAACTTTTCGTTCCTGCTAAAGAAACTCCAGATACGGAGCACGTTTTCAGTAAATGCCCTGTTCTTGGCTCTGAATCACTGATGCCTGAGGATGGACTTGAGGATTATCTTCTCAGGCTGGTAGGGCAGGCTTGAGGCTGAATCCATAGGGCCAAGTGGTTTTTTTGATTTCCTTACTTCCGTATTCAAGTGGTTTTTTTGATTTCTTTACTTCCATGTTCCTCTTCTGTCTGGGTAGAGATGCTCAGCTTTAGAGCACGTAGGCCTCTTCTATATTCTATATTTTGTTCACTCCGTTTCCGTGTGCCACCTCAGGCTGGCATAACAGCACCTACTCTCACTGCCTGTGGCGGCGACTTAATCCCACCATTCTCGTAATGCAGCATTTACTCGAATTACAAAGTCAGATCAAAACATCTGGAAACCATTTCGGGGAGGTCCACGGTGATTGTTCGCCGATGACTTCAGAGGTAGGAAATCGGCTAACAGCCTCCTATTCACAAGGATATGTTCTGCCATGGCACACTCACTGTCACAATATTTTTGTTAGTTTGTTCTCAGTCTTTAAGCTTTTTCCATCCTCTTCATTAACAAGATTTATATACCACAGTAGGTGTGAGTAATAGGCACTAAGGACTTAATTAGCATATCAATATAAAGTGATTTGTTTATCTGACCAGTGAATACTGAATCTCAACTGATATGGAAATGAGAAAATCTTTTTTCTGCCTTTTCCAGAACAAAACAAATTAAAATAAATTTCAAGTTGCTTGAACCTTGGCCACTGTTTTCTCAGGAGACCCATTGTCTTCATTAATACAAGTTAAAACATTTCATATAAATGTATTTTGTTAATATAAATAATTCTGTATATCTCTAAGGCAAAAAGAAAAATTTGAAAATTATTTTAAAATCCCCAAAGGGAGCTGGCATTCAACATTGTAATTTTTATTTTATTAGGTTTTTTTAAAAATTTATTTCGATATATTTAATTGTCTGGTTGCAAGTATAAAACAGGTCATTTATTAGAGCTGAAGTATCGCCCACAAAATGTGAAGAGGGAGGAGAACGTTTTCAGTTTAATAAAGTTAACATCTGTACACTAAACAGAAGTGCTGTTTTTGTCAGAGATTTTTTTTTTTCCTGCCGGAAAATGATGCCAAGTTTGTTAGCCTCTACTACACTCACTTTGAGGATGCTGATTGCAGAATGAGTCACTGTTGCAGTGTTTCTATTGGAAACAGAAACTCAATGGACCTTCCGAGTAAAAGCTGAGCCAAAACAGTTAACCATTAATGAAAATATTTTAGCCATGTGGCTTTATTTTGTTTGCATAGCTGAGAAAGGTAGAATAAATATCTCCCATTTACAATGCTTCGTTTTGATTTTTTTTTTTAGACTCTTTAGTATATATTTTTTTGTAATCCTGGTTGTACTGGATTATTTTTCATCCGGGACAGGACAAGGTAGATTACAGGTGTTTTCCAATTTAATTGAAGGCTACTTCGCACACAATAAATTGTACATTTTTAAATTGTGTGAGTTCCAGTTGTCTTTTATGCCTGCCTTCACTTTGCATTACTTTTTTTTTTTTCTTTTTTTTTTTTTTTAGTTTTAGGCACAGAATGGGACTATGGTGGTTTCACATTTTGATTTTAATTTAAATTTCCCTGATGACTAATAACATTCAATATCTTTTCGTGTGTGTGTGTGTGTGTGTGTGTGTTTTGGACATTCCTATGTTGTCTTTGATGAAATATCTTCTTTTTTGAATCTTCAGCTTATTTTTTTAAATGGAGGGTTTGACTTACCGTTGAATATATGTGCTCTTTACACATAGTGTTCTAAATATAAGTCCTTTTTCTTTTTTACACGTCTTCTAAATATTATTTTCCCAAGACTGTGGCTTGTCTTTTTATTTTCTCAATAGTGTCATTCATTCAAAGATCAAAGCTTTGAATTTTGATGAAGTCTAATTTTTCAAAATTTTTTCAGGGATTATGAATTTTGTGGCCTAGGAAGGTTTTACGTATTTCGAGGCCAAAGAAGTCTTCTCCCACATTCCTAGTGGAAGTTTCGTACTATGAGGCTTTATATATAAGTTTGCAATCTATTTTAAATTGATTTGTGTGCACTGTGGGAAGCAAGGGTCAATGCTCATTTTTAAAATATGGATTACCCAGTTCTTCTGACACTATTGAACTAAGACTCTCCTTTCTCAGTTGAATTGCCTTGGTATTGGTGCAGGACAGGGCAAATGTCCCCAGGGTGGGGGAAGTCAAGTCTTGCAACAAGAGAGTTTTCTGCTGGACACAAGAAAGAATTCAAACACACACATTGGGTAAAGTCAAAAGGAAAGTTTATTAGAAAAGGGAAAATAGCAAAGACAAGAGAAAACAAAGACAAAAAGCCAAGACAAGAAAGTCTGGCGTGATGGGGAATCCAGTTTATATGTCATTCTTAGTTTCTGTGAGTTATAGTTTAAAGACTTTTTTTTACCCATTTTCCTTTGTTATGGACATACAGTGAGAAAGGATAAGAGTATGTAGTGTGAAAAGGTACAAATATGTAGTGTGAGAGGTCGGCTGGCAGTTTCAAGCCTTTGATACATAGGTTCCCTATGATTTTAGCCATAGGGAATGAGCGATTTCACTTTGCGTGGGGCACTACATAAAGACTCTGTATTGCCTTCGAGGTGTGGGGAAATGGTCCGTTAGCAATCCCAGCAGAAATGTTTCTCTGTTCTGCATTTTCCTCGTGGTCTGGCTGCAGGGCTTGTGAGCAAACAGCAGTCTCGGAATATAGCTTGATTTAACACTTAGTTCTCTTGCCTCCTCCCTATATTAATTAGTACTTTTACCAAAAATTAACTGACTATATATGGATATACTTATGCATTTTCTATTGTATTTTATTATCTCTAGCTTTATTATCTGTTTACTGATCCCTAGCTGTCTTGACTATTGTTGCTTTATAAAAATCTTCTTTATCATATTGAGTAAGTTCTCCAACTTTGTTCCTCTTTTAAATTTTTTACGCCATAATACATTTTTTGAGAATTATTAAGATTGGTATTATTTTTACTCGAATATTTGATAGGATTCACCAGTAAAACTATTTTTGCTTGTTTTTTCTTTTGTCGAAATATTTTTATAACACATTTATATAATTGATATAAGAATATTCATATTTTCTTTTTTATAAATAGTGTTTTTCAAGGCATTTGTCCATTTCATCTAAATTATCAAATTTGTTGATGTTAAAAATTTTGATCTTTTACTATTTCTAAGATTTGAATTGTTAATTCCTTTTAATTCCTGATATTAGTATTTTTTGTTCTCTACTTTATTAATCAGTCCAAGGTTTTATCAATTTTGTTGATCTTTTTAGAAATGAGCTTTTTCTTTGTTCATATCCTCTATTGACTTTTTTATTGTACTGCTTTTAATTTTATTGTTTTATTCTTTCTACCTTTTTTCAGTTCTTTTTTCTAAACTATTTTTTAGAGTCTTCGGTCACTGCTGTAGGTCTTTTTTCTTTTCTAATTATAAACATTTAAAGCAGTGAGTTTTCTTATAAATATTGCTTTAGTTGCATCCCACATATTTTGATATGCTGTATTTTGTCATTCAGCTCAACATAGCTATTAAAATTTCATTGATGATTTCTTCTTCAACCCATGAATATTTTTTTTAAGAGCATGATTTTTGCTTTCCAAATATTTGAGGTTTTTCTAGGTATCCTATTCTTATTGATTTCTAATTTAATTCCATTGTGTCCAGAGAATATCCACTACATCATCTCAATCCTTTAAAATTTATTGAGAATTATATTATGGCCAATCTTGGTAAAAATACTATGTTTACCTGAACAAATCATATTCAACAGTTGTTGGATGTAGTATCTACTCTATAAATGTCAATTAGATCAATGTGCGTGTTATGGTTTAAATCTTTGCTGTTTCTTTTCCAAACAGTCCATCAGTTGTTGCAAAAGAGGTGTTAAAATCTCTTATTTGATTGTAGAATTGTCTAATTTTCCATTTAATTATGTCATTTTCCCCTACCTTGTATTGATTCTTTGTTAGGTACATACATATTTATGATTATTGTGTCATCCTGAAGAATGGTTCTACCTACCATTATGAAATGTCTGTCTTTAAATCTGGTAATTCTCTTTGTCTTAAAGTCTATTTTATAGAGTATGTATACTGTCCCTCCAATTTTCATTTGCTTACTATTTGGATCATGGTCTATCCATTTTCTTTCAATCACTCTGTGTTTTTGTATTTAAAATGCATCTCTTATAGGCAGCATTTTTTTTGGTAGTTTTGCTTTTTGATCCACTGTGCCAATTTCTAACTTTGAATTAGCTTATTTATCATTAATATTTAATGTAATTATTTATATACTTGAATTTATGTCATCCATTTGATTCTTTTTGTTTTGTTCCGGGCCCCCCCCCACCCCCACCCCACGGTTTTTTATTTGTTTGTTTGTTTGTATCCTCTTTCATTTCCTGCCTTTTTTTCCCAGGTTATTAAAATACCTTTAGCATTCTATTTTAATTTATATGCTGCTATACCCCATTGTCACTGTAGCTATATCTTATTGTACTTTTTAATTCCCTCCCCCCCCAAGGACAACATTAAATATCCCTAATCTTCCCCAGACTACTTAGAGTTAATATTGTACCATTTTATGTAAAAATGGAAAACGCGAAATCATATAGCTCTCTTTAATACCTATTTTACTATACATATGTTGTTATATGTATTACAATTGCATACATTGAAAACCTTATGAGACAATGTTACAATTTTTATCTAGAGTCATATTTACGGAACATGAGAAAAAAATAGTTACCCAGGTCTTTACCATTTCCAGTGCCTTTCATTTGTTCCTGAAGATCCAGCTTTTTCTCTGGATACATTTCTTTTTAGCCTGAAGACATGTATTAAACATTTTTTATAGCAAAGGTCTGCTGGTGACATATTTTGTTGGTGTTTCTTGTCTTAAAACTTTTTTATTTCACCTTCATTCCTGAGGATATTTTTCACTTGACATAGAATTCTACATTGACAGCTTTTTTTTTTTTTTTTTTTTAAATTTTGTACTTTAAATATATCATTTAACTGCCTCTGGCCTCCACGGTTTCTAATGACAAATCTGTGATTATTTGCATTGTGGTTCCACTATATGTAGTGCATCTTTTTTATCTTCTTCTGACTATGTTCACGTTTTTCTCCTTAATTTTGGTGCTTTGCAGTTTGAACTATCATATGAATAGGCATGAGTTTCTTTTGCATTTTCCTTTCTGGAGGGTTTTCTGACCTTCTCGAATATGTAAATTTAGACATTAAAATAACTTAATTTCATGGCCATTTTAAATTTAAATCTTTTTTTTTTCCTCCCGGTCTCATTTTCTCTCTCTTTCCCTGAACTGGTACGTAGAGCTACTCTCTCCTGTTCTTCATGGTGGGCAGAATGGGCCGTTCAAACAAGTTTGTTTGTTTGTTTTTTCCTGAATAATTTAGCCTAGAGTGGGATTTGTCAGAGGTTATTTTTTCATTCTGCATCAGTCATATTTTTACACTGTGAAAAATTTTTAAGAGAATTTAGAATAACCCGTGAAAACCGGAAAGCTAGAATAAGAAGGTGCTACTTATATGTCAGAAACAGTGGGCACATTTGGCCTGGGCTGGGACCAGGTCCTCAGGGAAAAGAAGCAATGCTGGCTCCCTGGGGGAAGGCTTCCAGATGTATGCTCCAGCTACTCTGAAAATGACAACTAAAAGGTGTACCGAATGGATTTTCTCGTGCTAAGTGCATTTATCCCTGGACTGGATTATGAAAGGAGGTTGTAAACACAGGTTTCTTGCAAAACTTGAAAAATAAGATAGTTTTCTGTGGGTTTAGAATAGTTTATATGTGGTCCCTACACAGGATGTAGGTGCTGACTCTGTTGATCTCTCAAGGTCCTTTCAACCCTGTCATTCTATGATTCTATAATTCATAAATGAATGAGAGGATCATTTAATTAATATTATAATAAAATCTGCCTGAGGTATGCTTATATCCCTGGCATTTCTGAAAAAGCCATAGATGTGGTTTCCTTGAAAAGACCCTTTTGGGAAGTAGTTAGAGGTAGTCTTGCTGGGTTATCAAAGAATCATCTGACTTTTGGCATCATTGAAGGACCGTTTGTTTATCATAGAACAATGCTTGATAGAAAATCAGTAATATATACAATAGCATGGCAAGAGATCAGCTGCTTTGCTTTTGGCAAGAGCTAATGATTTTTTTTTTTTGCAAGAGTGGCAAAATGCATGATTTTGCTTTCCATTTTTCACAAAATAGGAAATTTGCATATATTTCTGCAAGAGTGAGCCACAGTATCGAAGAAAAAGTAAGAATCATCTAAAACAATAGCTTAGATAAATAAAAAAGATTGGATGTTACACAGCACAACAAAAAATAATACTAGACCTGCCTCATTGCACTGAATTTCTGCAGAGCATAAAACCCATCAGAAAACAAAACAGTGGAAATAATAAATGGCTATTATAAATTAAAACTGTTGCAATTACAGGGGGTATCCCCAAAATAATTCCTCTATGTACAATTCATTGTGCTTGTATCAGAAGATCTCTTTTTTTGTTTTGCAAAACAAATTTCGCCCTCCAAATTAAGAAAAATATTTTTGATGTACATGATGATAATAGATTATTGAATTAAGACTCTAAGGCTTTTGCAAAATAGAGAATCTGACACAATCTAATATAATAAAGCTGAATTTCTCTTACAATACAAAGCTCTCTTTTTCTACATTCAAATAATTTCCCAGTGATGCACTTAAACCCAGACTCATTATAACATATATTATTCCTATTACTGTGGTTAGAAAGTATAGTTGTATTTCATGGAAGGGAAAGATGTAATAGCCATTATTGAAAAGAAGTCAGAGGGGTGTGAAACAACCGTTTTAGTTATCCAAAGAAAAAATGATCAGTTTATTTAATCTAAATACATTTAGATTTAACCCGTGTTTACTTACTCTAATTTTCATAGATGACTAATACTGCACATATTTCTCCAGTGATGAAAACTTACCTTTTCTGAGTTTTACTCACAGGGGGAATTTGCTTATGGAATATTAGAATCTTCCTCTTGGGAAGCAGAACCAAACTTTTAAAATTACCATTAAAAAAAGCATAATAAATAAGCATATTGACATTTCTTATTGTCAATTCCTGCTTTCCAATCCAAATTTGCTATGGACTCTGCTGAAATGTGAATACAAAAAAATGTGTCCCTCCTACTTACATAGAAATAGTTTGAGATGTGTAGTGGGTTATTAAATGATGGCTTCAGTCTTTCATCCATAGTTCAGTGTCGACTCTCTATAGAATCTATTTTATTTGGGCCACGATGTTATGTGACCTCCAGAACGGTGGATTCTGTGGTACTGGACTAGCGGCCGGCCCTGTCACATACATTTTTTGGATCCTCAGCTACCATTGTGGCTGCTTTTCTCTCAGTCACTGTTTAGTGGCTTAAGAAAATTGTGAAGATTTTCATTGGCTCAAAAAGAAAGAGCAGGAAGATAATAAGGAATAAGTAAGAGAATATTTTCAGCATGGATCTTTGTTAAACGGTCCTCTCAAACTTAGCCTTCGCCATTGACTTTTGTACAGTGGTAGTTTTCTTAGTAATATTTTATATTCAAAAGACCCTGGTAAAATAATTCTGATTTTTGATATATATTTGGAATAATAAGAACTCAGCTACTTGGAAACTCAATGTAAGTTTCTGTGATACATGGTGACTTTTTTTTTTATATAAAAAAGTATAAGAAAAGCTGATAAGTGTATATATAAAAGCACTGTATAGGGTGTATTATGGGGAAAAGTAGAAATTCAGGCTGATTTTGTCTACTTAACATTTCCATAAATTTGGTTATGATGTAGCATGAGATCCAGGCATCTGTTGCTTCATCTTCCAGGTAACTTTCACTACCTGATCGAGGCCTGACATACAGCTAATAGTTGTAATTTGGGCATTCCACACCTGGAAGAAGGTATGGTACCTTCACCTTCATTGCTTATGACTCCAGAGTCAGTGTAAGAGGGAAATACATGGACTCTGAGCCTTTAAAGAAATAAAAATTAATTCTTCTTTGGAAAACGTTGGAAAACGTGTCTTAAATTTTCTACAAGGAGCTATAAAAATGAGGACCTTGAGATACTATAAGAAGGCTATTATATTTTCGCATTTTATAAGGGAAGGTTCTATGTTCGAAAGTAGAATATGAAGACTTTTAGAGGTTGTATTAGATTGAGTTTCACCAAAAGCATCTCCTGAAAGAATTCAATCCTGAAAGCAAATACTCAAAAGGTGATCCCAAAAAGTTCTATGCAGTAGTGGGGAGGCGAGGGAGGGATGGGAGAAAAGGCCAATAAGATGTGTTAGCTCTGGCATAGAGCGAAGGGGTTTGGGCTCGGCACCAACAAATAACATATTACTTTGTATTAAAGGGAAATGACACTTATAATGTCATAATCATATAAATCCATTATATCAGTTAGGGTTCAATCAGGAAGACAGAACCAAATGATAAGGAGTAGGAAACTGTTGGCAAAGTCTACGGAAGACTTGCTTCTGTGTGGGGTGCAGGACCCGAGTTTGCCACAGGTCAGCGGGGACGGTAGTCAGGAATTAAAGCTAGATGTGACATAGAAGTAAGGAAGGACAGCGCCAACCTTCGAGGACAGCTTGGAACCTGCGAAGACAAACTGGAGCCCACGCCTGCTTCTCACCACTTTTCGACCTCGACAGCAAAGGTGACCTACAGAAGAAGCTGGTGCTTGTTACAAAAGAGTGGCACATGTATTTGGCCCCAACTAGAGAAGTTAAGAGGAGATGCAGCAGTTCAAGGATCTGTGGGCACAATTTCTGAATTCTGCCGATGGGGTGGACCAGAAAACCAGCGGCGATGTGCGTAAACTCCAGCTGTGCCCGGTGCTCTGTGTCAGCCTTCAGAATGTACTGACAACTGCTTATCTCCTGACTGCCGCATTGCATACAAATCTCTCCTCACACCTAAGCAATAGAGAAAAGGGATTTCTGGGCATTCTCCTAAGTTTACAGGGTGAAAACCACCACATCCATGTTATATCGGCTGCATTCTATTTCCTAAGGACAAGTAAAATGTACATTTATAAAATCAAGGAGAGAAATAAACTTGAAAGTTCCCAATATTAGTTTAGCTCTAAAACTTAAAAGCTTTTGAGAAGTTTGGAGATACTCGAGTAAAATAATCCTATGAATTAACCAAATTTTAACAAAATTTATTTAACTGATTTCTCATGGTATTAGATAATCCAAGTTTTATTTGAATAGGTATATGTCATGTGTGTGACAAGGCACGACTTCGTATTTCCCCTTAATTTTCATTCCCACCAAAAAAATAAAGATCGGATTCTCTCATTGTCTGAGCTTAAACCTCTCACCACAGAAAGTAAACAGAAGAGTTTTATGAATTGTATTGGTCCTTTTAGGGCACTTATTTATTATTTAATCCATCATTACACTTATACTTTTAATGACTGACTTTTACAGGTTTAACATGGCTTTAAGTAACGGTTTAAAGATGTTCTCATTGGTTAAAAAAACTTTTTTGGACATTGGATGTGAAAAGGACCCAGAAAAGATGCATATTTTTCTTCTAACTCAGACTGGAAAAAAAACATTATGGAATTCTTGTGCCCACAAGAAACCTGCAGTTCAGGAACGACGATTTTGTTTCCTTTAATATTCAACTCACAGAGAACCCAGGCGAACAGCGAGGGCATCTGAAGGTAGGACGTAAGTCACAGAGAGAACGTGAGGGCGCGATGCAACGGAGGACTGAGGGAAAGCTCAGGACGCATACAGCCCTGTGTTGGAACTGGCTTGAACTTGCTCACATGTGACTTTCCCATTTCCCAGGTTAGTGACATCCACTGGTAGCTTGAAAACAGCCATGATGGACATATTTACACCACAGAACTTGGAAAATAATGTAAGTCAGGACTTCCTTCACCTTTCCCACCCCACCGGCCCGAGAACTGATTATTAAACGTTTAGAGCGCATTACTAGATAAATATATTTGAAATTACCTAGTAGTTTCTCTTCTTTCCTACTTCAGGAAGACTTTTCTACATACTGGGTGCTGATTGGTGGTTGATGAATGTATGCTTCCGTTTGCAATCGATTTTTAAGCATTTGTGGCTCTCCTCCTGAGATTGGAATTCAAGTGGCCCGCAGACTTTAGTTTAGCATTAATATTCACTCCACATTTACCACATACCCACAGTGTGTCAGGTGCTGTGCTAGGTGCTAAGGATGCAGTAGTGATTCCAATCAGCAGGACTCCCATCTTCAGAGCTTCTCAGCCTTGGTAGTGTTGACTTATTGGATGGATGGTTCTTTGCTGTGGGATCTTTAGTGGCATCCCTGGCCTCCATCCACTAGATGTTGGTAGCAACTCCCCCAAGTTGTGAAAATCAAAAATGTCTTCAGACATTGCCAAATGTCCCCCAGGAAGCAAAATTGTCCTGGTTGAAAACTCCTGTGATAAACGACTGTAGTGTAATAGAAGCTAGTTATGTAAGAGGAGCTACCACTTGAATAGCTACAACGGTTATCTCCCTTTTATAGACAGAGAAACTGAGGCACTCAGAGAGCAAGAAATTGCTCAGTGAAACACCTTTTAAGTAGTCAAGGTAGAATATGACTTATGCCTCCCCGACTTCACATATAATTCTTCAATTGCACAAATGGGGAAAAAAACAGGCTGGGTAGCTAGAAACGCTATAAACTTTGGGAGAAAAAATTAATAGCCAAGAGCAACAACATTGGTTACAGATTTTAGGAAAGTAATTCTAAATATTTATTAAAAATGTGGTTATTTTACGGCCAAAGACCATATAAAAGAAAATAAAACTCAGATTTTCTAGAAACAAAATTCTAACACTACGATTGCAAAGGATCCTGATGAAAAGGGGAGTGTGCAAACCACTTCGTGTGACCACGTGACTGCTTAGGATACATATGGGTTATGAAGGAATCGAACCTCAATAATGATGAATGGTTCGGATTTATAAAAATGATTTCTTGGGGGAGGGGGGTTTAATGCCCAGAATAAGCCGAGGCTTGCAAAAAACGCCAGACAACAAAAAGACCCTTGAAAGCTACGTTTGGAGCAAGCGAGAAACCCAGAGGCCCTCTGCCTGGAGCAGATGGTACGATGCTGGCAAACGACAGAGGGAAAGCACAGCTCTTCGGCTCCGATTCTGCTGTTCCATCAAGGAAAGTCGTGTTCCAAAGGGAAAGATATTTTAGAGTAAATATTTTGAAAGAAATCAAAGCCCAAGAAATTGAAGATGTCATAAAGCACCTGTTTTAAATGTATGAAAATTGCTTCATCTATTTGTTCATTCATCCATTCATCAGAGATATTTTCCGAGCATCTACCACACGCCAGACACTGGGCTAGGCTAGAGAGAATGGCCGTTCTCTGTTCCTGCATTCAAGGGCTTCATCCTTCAGAGGAAATCAGCAAATGGAATTCAAAGGGACACTTCAGACAACTGGTGTTCTATGTACCATGTTATGGCCACGTATGTGATTCAAGAGGGACCTAACCTGCTGTGAAGAAGGGAGGATGTGAGGTAACAGACTTCTCAGGGTCCCAAAAAATGAGGAGAGTTTAACAAGGTGGAAAAGCGAAGGGTGGGGATGGAGCAGCCCTCTGCCGGTAGAAAACTCGAGGGCCAAAAAATACATCACAGTTTCCTGAGGGAATCCGCCCGTGTGACTGCGTTCCCGCTGCTGGTGATCGTAGAGGAACCATAGAGTTGGATGTGGTTCCAGAAGACAAAAGGTGATGAAAACTTGATTTTCAAAATTAGGGTTATGCAGAATAATTGTTCCTGCCTTTCTGAATCTTAACCGTTTTACTCACCCTTAAAGATCCAATTCAATACTCTGTACCAGACACTTACAAAGTGAAAAGGAGAGTCTGGTTTAACATGTGGGCTTTTTAATGAAGGTGGTCCCTAAGACCGAGCATCTCCTCATTCTCCCACGTTTGGTTCTAGGAAGGATGTTTCTAGGTTCAGAATTTTTTTCTCCCTCGGTGGAATCACCCTATAACTCTATTGATTCTGGTGGGATATGCTTAGAAGACTGTGAGCTGGGTGATCAAGGCCACCCCCTATGGTCAAAAGTGTTCCCAACTCCAGGGGGTACCAGTCACAAGGTGCTAGGGACCCCCAGGTAACACGGTCAGGTGCAGAGACAGTGGGCTGGTGGAACAATTCAGAATAATGTTAATGAATGTATTACTCTTCTGGGCAGGAGGTTTTCAGTGAACACAGGGCTCCTACTTCTGTCCTCGGCAGCATTATTTTAGATTTGAATGCAGTGACCAAACCTGCAGATAGATGATAAATAACTAGGAAAGACAGCTTGTAAGCTAAATGAGTCAAAATTTTAAAAAGTTGCCAGATTGCAATGAAAGACCAAAACAAAGAATGTGAAATTTATCACAGATTAAAGATAAAGCTCTGAATTTTTCTTGAAAAATCAATTTGATGAGTACAGCTTGGAGGAGACAAAACGATTCATGTAAAAGTAGGCTTGCAACGTTTAATTAATCACGAGCTCAGTATAAACCAGTAATGTGGTGTGGCTGCTGAGAACACAAAACTGATCTTTCTTTTCTCTTGAACGTTTCCTTCCTCGATGCTTTTCAAATTATAAAATTAATCAACGCGCGTTTTGTAAAGCAAAGCCAAAACGAAATTTTTAAAGGCTAGAAAAAGGAAACGCTAGTTCTCTTCTCCTTTCTAGTTCTTGATCCCCTCACAACAAAGAATTAGCCACCTGAAATGTCAACGGTGATGAGATTAAGATGCTGCCATCGTATTTCATCCAACGTACTTCTCTGCATACCGTGCGTCTAGAAATGACTGCCCGGTGAAAGTTTCATGTCACAGTTTCCTCACCTTCAAAATGGGAATGACCACAGCACCCACTTTCAAGAATTGTCATGCGTATGAGATTAAGTGCGTTAGAAAATCCATCGGATCTCTGTGAAGCAGCCTTCATTCAAAATGCCATGGTGAGAGGAGATGCTGTTTTGGAAGTGTTCTGCCTTGGGGAAGAGGGGCAAGATTTTCCTGGAACTTTAGTAAAGAGTTCAGCTAGCCATGGGACCAGTTGCTCAGAAAGGTCCTTGGGGTGGACCGAGTTGCTGCTCTTCTGGACTAGCAGCTGTTGGCTAGATGGTTAGAATTTTATCAAGAGGCAGAGTGGGGCTAAGGTCATCGAGGGTCAGAGTGGAAATTAATCTCTCAGGGCCTTACAATGTGCTCGATAATTGCTTGTTCTTGATTTTTTTCCATCTCCCCCCCATCCTGGGCAGACTTGGTGAAGCTTCTCACCTCTGGGAGCCGGTAGGAGATGAGGCAGAGGTCTTCTGTGCTCTCAGATTCTGTAACTTGACCGAGAGGTTCATGTGCACCCCTCCAGAGATGGGTGGCTCCCCCTTGGGAACCTGGGCTTCCTTTAATAGAAATCAGCAAAGACCAAGCACAGAAAAAAAGCAAAGGCTATTTATTCTGAACTTAGTATAGCATGAGTTAGCTCCTGTCGCTTGCATTCAGCAGAGACTCCAAGGCAGGCAGAAGGATGGGAGAGCTTTTTGTAGAGGGAAGGGAGGCTCCAAGTGTGCCCCGATGGGGGCTGTGGGCACAGAGGAGCCAGAGGCGGCTGACTAGCGACAGGCATCCATGCTGTCAGTCAGGGGTGCATATTTGGTTTTCCCTGGTTGGTTGAAAGTTGGAAGCTGGTACAACAGTTAGGAAGGCTGTCAGTTATGAATCAACTCCTGGCCATTTTGAACCAATATTATAGACATTTTTGTTTAGCTTCCTGGATTGTTATAAAAGATAGCAACATGGCTTCCTATAAGTCTGATTTATAAGCAGGCTCACTTCCCGGGTGGTTTCTTGTAGATAAGAGGTTGATTTCCTGAGCAGGTTGTTATAGGTTATGGGTCAAAGTTCTATTTTTATATCTGGTCCAGCCAGTGGCTGTTTGTATCTTTAGATTCAGTCTCTCGCTTTGCTTTTCCTCTGGTCATCTCTTCTTTTCTAGGCTTCTTGTGATGCCGTTTGGTCTGGGGGCAGCCCAAATTGATTGATCATGTATTTATTCAGTGCATTTTCTAACAAAAATTTTACTATGTGAAGGGCTAAAGATTTTGATGCTCAGGTTCTTGAGACTTGACCTTTAACATTCGAAATCTAAGAATTACAAGGTTTTGTTCTCCTTATCCTGTCTTCTCAGAGGCAAAAACAAGGAATCAGGAAGGGGCAAGAATGCGAAAGGATATCTAAAAACTAGACAGCCTATCGCACATATTACATGAGACATTATATCTGCATTATGTGATATCTGGTTACCCTTCTTGGAATTTCCAAACGCACCCGAGAAAGCTTGGAAAGATTGTTGAAAAATGACCTTTTAGAGGCAACATTTGGGTCAGAGTCTAGCCTGAGGCCTAGTGATAAATGGAGGTAGAGGACTGGGCACCTTTTTTTTTTTTTTTAAAGCGCTATACGTTAATTGCTGAATTAAGTTCACAGAAATCGGTTTTGTATATATTGGTCAGTTTTCCAATGGTTTGTGGTATCCGTTGTAGGTCTTTGAGTGCATAAATTAATTAAGGCTAATGTCTGGATCGTGAAACTGAAAAATAGTTCAAAGGAATCTACCTGAATGTTGGCACATGTACCTTCTGTAATTGCTCATCAGGGTGATTAGTCTAAAGTTAATTTCTACTTGCAATTCTCGAGGGGCACTGGCATTTCCACTGAGCACCAGGTTCACTTTTTGTATTGAGAGAGCCTGAGGATGGTTATAGTATATTTCCTCAATCTTCCTGTTTTCGGGTTATTACTAAAGAAAATACAGATTACCAAATGAAGTAGAGTTCTAATAAGTTGCAACTTTAGTCATATTTATTCCTTTTGACTTTGAATTGAGCAGCATCCCCTAAAATATTTATAAACTAACTTTTGGATGATGCAAATTAAAACATTTCAAGGTAAGGATATCAATATTATAGAACTGCATGATAAAAATAAACCATGGGGAAGAGCTTTTAAAATATCTATATCATGCCCACACTAATGAGATATTTTTGCAATAAATACATTTAGCATATGACATTTAAAACAGTTGATTAAAGAAAAGCAAAGATTGAAAGTTCACAGGAGTAGAGATGAGATTTTTATCTGGTACCTTCTTTTCCCTTTATGATTGCTTCAGCAAGGTACCAATCGAGGGGCCTCGCGAAGCCTTAGTTGCAACCTGCTGGGATGCTCAGAGTTAAAAGATTGCTGAGTTCCATTTCTTCAGTTCTAATGTGTCTTCCTTGCAAAGCTAAGGGTGTATAAGAGGTGTTTTTTTATTGGTTTGTATGAGTACAGTGGCTTTCAGAAGACTTATAATTTGTCTAAAGGGGGTATCTGCGAAAAAGACATGGTCAGGTATGTCCTCCTGCCCTGAATACTAATATACTTTTGGTGGAGGCACATTATGCTTTTATTTCTGACTGTACATTGAATTATTTACACCTTCAAGGCAGCTGATTGAACTGCAGCATCAGTCAATTAGCAAATCAAAAATTTATATGATTCCAATTTAGCATGGAGTCCTTCTCTCTCTCTCTTTTTTTCTTTTTAGATTTTCACCCTGACAGTGACAAATTACTCCTCTGCTGGCTGAGATTGGAAATTAAAAGCATTTAGAGTTGCTCATGCATTTATGCTAATGAGAACTTCTGATATGATTTGCATGCAAAAAAGGACAATCTGAAAGCTCATCAGTTTTTCATGCTTCCGCATTTTGATGTAGCAGAATTTTCTTCTGTTTTTCTGTGGAGTAAAAAAAAAAAATTTTTTTTCTCCAGGAAACAATACCTAATGTGAACAAAAAGAGTTCTTTTAAGTCAGAAAGTTCTTCGTTTTTTTTACCCTCCAGATTCCTGTTAAACCGTGTGCTTGCTGTTTCAGAAACACGGCCCACAGCCATTAGCATTTTAGATGTTTATCAAAGGAAGGATCCAGTCTCTGCCACACGAGATTATAGCTCAGCTTCATTTTCAGTTCAGCAAGGGAAAAAAAAGACCTGGGGACATATAAGAAGAAGGACTTGCACCCTAACGATTTTTTTATGTGCCATCCGAATTAACCCCATTTGAAGCAAGTTTGATTAATCGCTAAAGGTGGCAGTTTTAACTTTCATAGATAGCACTGACCAGTTTTAGGCGGGGTCTTAGTATAAAAGTTCTCCACCGATGCTTGTATGAAAAAGAATAACCTTAGAAATGGATACAGAATACCTGAGGGAAAGAGATGAATGAGGAAGAAGTGTACTATACAGAAATGTTGAAAGGGATTTAATTATTTCCACAAATACGCATTTATTAAACAATTAAATGGCAAAGGGGGAATTGAAAGGATGGGAAATGTTTCATTTTTATAATTGTTATTTTTCTTAGAAATTAGACCCACTCTTGGGATTCTCCTAATTTGGTGAAAGTTAAATGTTCTATTATCGAAATGTAGTTGATGTTATGGAAGTTTTATTTTGCCAGAATAAATGTGCTTTGTTATTGCTTTAACTGTTATCATTTAAGGTCCTTATTTACATTTAATGCAGTTCAGATTTTGCACCAACTACATGAAGGGTAGAGTGCTTCACCTCATAAATACACTGTCCGCTCAAACAGAGAAGCCGGGTTTCTTCTGCTTTGAATGCACATGATCTTATTTACCTAAGATGTTTTAAAGATGGCTCCATAGAATTACCTTTTGGTACTGGAGTTTATTTTAACAATGAAAATAATGGCAATCTATTTGCCTGTGTGCATCTGGTGCCTTTAAGCTGCCCTAATGTAAAGAAATGAGTGTACTTCTGGCTGAGGATATTGCCTGGTGCTGGAATTCACTGGAATCACTTTGTATATTATTTGTTAGATCTGTACGTTCCCTGAACATGATCTCTCCTCCACTTTCTACTTCTTTCAGGAGACTTGGGCTTTCATTCTTTATTGTAACTAGATTGGAAATGTATATTTCCAGTGCCCCTGGATTTCTCCAGGTATGATGAACACCTTAAGCCAGACATTTCGATTTGTGTCCCATCTAATATTGACTGGCTGGTACTTTAACTTCAGGCGAGGGACTCTTAGCTCTCGGTTCTCTTTCTCTTACTATAGCTGATGAACTGGCTGGGTCAGCTCATAGTTTAGCTGACCTACTTCCCTAACCAAAAGGGGGATTAGACCCAATGGGGTCGCTTTGTATTTTGGGTTAGGAAAGTGCTCTGGACTCAATTGTGTCGCCTCAAGAATAATACATTGAAGCTTTAACTCCCAGTATCACTGTACCTGGAGATAGGGTCTAAAAGGAATTAATTAAGGTTAAGAAAAGTCATAGGTGGGGCCCTGATCCAATAGGATTAGCGTACTTACAAGAAGAGACACCAGAAGCTTGCTCTCTTCCTCTCTCTCTCTCTCTCTCTCTCTTTCCTCTCCCCTGCCTTCCCCAAACATGAGAGGACACAGTGAAAAGGTGGCCATCTGCAAGCCAGCCAGGAGACAGGTACTCACCAGGAACCAAATCAGCTGGCACCTTGATCGTAGACTTCCTGGCCTCCAGAACTGTGAGGACACAGTTTTCTGTTGTTTAAGCCACCATTCTATGATACTTTGTTATGGCAGCCCAAATGGGCTGCTATGGAAAGAAAGATAAGAAATATATTATTTCTAGACTTACGGTTTAATCATTCGTTGTGGTCTATCATGTGTTTCCTGAACATGACAGGACTGTCTCATGAAATATATTCTCGATGTTATCCTCCATCATCATTTAATTTAATCTACCACCTTTGTATGGTATTATAGAAGTGAATGTTCAGTGACAGAACTGGCTCTTCACTGTGGATAGAGTCGTGTGCAACACAGAAAGTGATCATTTAGCAGAATCATGCCAGTAAGGTTACTTTTAGAATCCATCAGGCATCTGTAAGCCCCTCCCCGCCATTCAGCACGTACAGAGGGAAGTCTTTTCCAGTTAGACTAGACCTGTTTGTCATCTTGGAGGCGAGTTATGATCTCCAGCTCAGCGGCTGTAGAACTTCACTCAAAGGCTTAAAAGGCAAGGACAAGCTGGAAACAGAGCTGTGGACTCTGCGAGTTTTGAGAAGCTGTATAAAAAGAGGCTGAGAATGCTCTATAATTAGAATGTTAGACCCTACTCTGAGAATCACAATGAAATTTTCCTGAAAGAATTACTGTTTTCCTTTTTTTTAAGGTTACATATGCAAAGGAAAGGATTACCATCTTTACCTTCACTCAAAGACATGTTGTTTTTCTTTCAAACAGTCTAAGGAAAACCAAATGGATCATTAATTTATCTTTGGAGAGCTACAGAGGGTTTAATGGCAAGGCACTGTGAAACCGCCCTAGCTGCTGGAATGGGAGTAGCAACAGCCAGGTGGGGAGGGGGTGGCAGGGATGGGCAGCTATGAGGCTGAGGCAGGGACTCTGTCTTATCGCAGAGGTGCAGGACGGAATCACCTATCCCGCTTTTCATGGCCCTTGCTGGCAGAAACAACCTTTTTCGCTCTATTTCTGAGATTGTTATTTCCTCCTCTGCCTTATAAGATGTGAATTCTTTTATTTTCATTGTATTTTTAGTTTACATTCCAAATGACCTCCAGTTCTTTTAAGGGAGGTCCATAGATCTAACGATTGCTAACATTTATTGAAAACATACTTAGTGCTAGATGTTGATGTACGTTGCGGTCTTATGAGACAGATAGCATTCTACAGATGAGCGAAGCAGCCTTAGAAAGAATTCAGAGCTTGCCAAGGCCCCGAGTTTCTGTGAGTGGCAGAGCCAGGAGTAACATCTGGGCTCATCCGTCACTGACGTCGGCAGCACAGTGATGTTAGTGGCAGAGGTTTGCTACCTGGGACTTTCTGAGGTAGTCATTGAAAATACTCAACCCCCAAAAAGAGATGAACAACCTAATTTCTTTGCAAACATCTCGACTTGCTGGATTCTGTCAACTTACATAGGAATGCACAAGGCAGAGTTTACTTCAGCAGCCTGAGTTGCTGTTATTCGGCTGTTCCTTTATGGTGGTTATAATAAAGAAAAGGTTCAAATTAACGATGTGAGTCAGGTTCCTTGACCCTTGTTTCGTCAGCACAGATTTCCAACCTGAGTTAAGACGGTCCTCACGCATTTGCACTAATGTTACTTCATGGAACATGTCAACTGCGTAGCAAAAGTCCTATCTATTTTCCGTCCTAATGAATCCTTCTACAACATAACAGAATATGCTCAGGCTTAGTCGAAACCATTATCGGTGTCCAGCCGATCGTTCATTTACTGAGGGCTTTAGAATGTGCATATGCCAAAGAAGGCAGGCAGACAATACTCACCCTTTTTTAAAGAACACGTGCTCTTGTGACACAATTCCTACTTTGACAAATTACAATGATGGTCTTGCCAGATGGAATATGGACTCCCCGAGGAAATGCGAGGACTGCTAAGGACTCTGCAAAGGCAGCAAAACTTGTTCTACTTGGAACCGGAGGTGATCGTCAGAAGTCAAATAGAGGTTGTACCAACAACCGTTTGTACTTATAAAGCCCCCTTTACAAAGGAGTCCCAAGGCACAGTGCATTTAGACGTTTTAAAATGTCAGTGGTTAAGGACAACAGAGAGCAAACATAACCTTTAGTGTAGCTCCACATGCTGACAGAGTAAGAGGCTGTGCTCTTTATAGGAAGTGCATTATACTCTCTACATTGTCTTGTACCCACTATTGTTCCAAATGCGAAACTTCCATCCGATGACAATTAGGTTTTGTGTTGCTGTGTGATGACAGGATCTGATTCTAACTCAGCTAGCACTTCTAAGCTTTTTTGCTACGTGAAATAAAAATGCGGCAAGGCAGCTCTAACTTTGTAGAGACTAAAAATTATGGCTAATCACTATTCTTTCAAAATAAGATATAGCCGAGGTATCTTTATTCACACTGCAGTGATCTTTCTAAAGTTCGAGCATGCTTTCCTATTTCGATTCTTTGTAAAACACATTGTTCTTTTTTATTCCCAGCCAATGACACTGATAATTAACAATGCCCGTGTGGGTGTCAAGGGACTTTCTTGCACTGTGTACATAAAAAAACTTTGTCTATCTTTTATAGACACATGAGTACAGTACATTGGAGATCAGTGTGGTTACAATTCTGAAATTTTAGATTCGCAATCTATTTTATGGTTTCCTTAAGGAAAAGCTGCCATTTTCTAAACAATGCACCCCATACAGTTTGGCAGTTTATTGCATACTTATATATTTTATACTTTTATATCACATTTTTATTCATCTGACTAGTTCTACTACATCAGTGTAGGATACGAAATGTATTTTATGTATACTTTTCTAATCTCAGAAAGATCGAGAGAAGGAAATACTTGACAAGTCAGGCAAGTGGTCATCAGGTGGATCTAATAAGTTAGTCATTGCTTCGCGTTGTCAATTTCTTCAAAATCATTGCTCCCCCGCCCTTTTTTGTGGTGATGAGAGAATGAACAAAGAACTTGAATCTTTTTGGGGTGATTTCATCCTCAACTTTCACACTTTATCTTAGAGAATTTTCTTTGATTTACCATATGTTTCATTTTTGGGTCTCCAAAATTATAAAAATGGATTTATCTTATTTCTAAACATAAATCAGAACTAATTGACAATAGTTTCTAAATTAATCCAAATCCATCATGAATCTGACTCTTAAAAAATGAACATTCTTTTAACAGATTATAGATCTTCAAATTTTTTTCATAAAATACATAAAATTTAGTGATGGAAGAAGTATGCTAAATTATCTATCTTGAGTCCCGATAATGCATATTGTAATCTTTGTGGCTAAGGAGCTAAAATCATAGAAATTCACATTTTCTTTCTTTCCCTCAGTCAGCTGGAGGACTTCTGCAAGTTGGCTAGGCACGTGCCCTGCTATATGTCTGGTTTGGGTAGGCTTCACCTTGAAACTCAGGTGAAAAGAAACTTGGCTACCTGCTTCACGTTCTCACAGAAATGGCAGAAGCCAAACAGAGAAATCCTATGTGTACAAGGACATTCTAAGCCTCTGCTTCTGCCATGTCACTGACTTCTTATTTGCCAAAGCAAGTCAAATGACTACAACCAAAATCGTGGGGGTGGGAAAGCACGCACTGCCTGCCATGAGACCGTGGCATATGGTGGATTTATAATGTTAGTACAGGAGATCGACGGTTGTGACCAACTGATCCATTTCTGCTTAAACTAGCCATAGTGGATTATGTTATCTGCAAGTAGTAGTGTCATAATCCTCAGCGAGACACAAAGTATTGTTATCATCATTTTACAGAGGGAGGTCCTGGGGCAGAGAGAAAATGAGTAACTTGCTGAATTCAAAGCAGGCTCCAGAGTCCCGACTGCCTCCTATGTGGATACAAGAGCTTGACACACCCGTTTCTGTCATGGGTGTTTTCTAAAAGCAAAAGATTAATAACGGCAGCAGTAATAATAATAATAATAATAATAATAATACTTCTGTAGTATTCATTTTCACCAAAACTAGGAGATAGAATATAACATTCTATTATACTATATTATATTATGCTCTAATATATTAAAATGCACAAAGGTTATCAAAAAATAACCAAAATTAGCACAGAAATCATAGGAGCAAAGTGCTTCTAAAATCAAGTTGGAGGAAATAAAATGTCAGGTTATCCGATGGTGGCAGACCTCAAAAAAAAAAAAAACAGGAAAAATATATTTCCTGTAAGCGAGAGGAGGCGTCAGTCTAAAAGAATAAGCCAATATCATTTGCATACAACAAAAGCTGCACAAGCTAGAAAAAAAAATCACAAGGAGATGGAGCAGAAGGTACGTGGGGGAGAAAGTTCAAAGTACAACGAGATGGCAGATCTAAGAAAACACTAGCGTGAAGCGGGGCTGAGATTTATAAAAAGGACTCGTTATAGCAAGGGCTCACAAACACTGCAGTGAAGCGGGCGGGAAAGGACATCACAACACGCCCCCGAGGAACTCTCGCCGAAAAATATTGCCGTGAGCCAGAGTAAAATACGGAGATTGTGCCATTAAAAAAATGTTTTTTAAGTGACTGAAAAAAAAGAAAAAATCCACAAAACATCACAAAGCAGAAACAAAATAACTGAAAGAAAGGATGGGAAGAAAATCGAGTTGAAACGTGACCTGGCAGAACGTAGGGAAAAAAAAAAAAAAACAATAGAATAAAAATAACCAGTCGAAATACAGACATGAAATAGTCAGGAGCCCAAAGGGGAGCATCCATTGTAGTAGCTGGAGATAGAGACCTAAAGGCTAGACTGAGAATAGCGATCAAAATAAAATAAAAAATTACGAAGAGTTTGGGGACAAAATTCTAAATATAAGGCAAAGGAGGGCAACTTAATATGTAGTTGGAGTCTAAATAACAAGAGCAAGAACAATGGACTGGGAAGACTAAAAATTCAGAAAAAAATTTTTTTCAAACATAAAAGTTTGTGTGTATTTATTTGTTTAAAAACACACCCATGTCAAGGGACAGAATACCGGAATGGTTAACACTGAGATACAGCCAAAACCTTAAAGTTATTGATCTCTGAAGAGGAAAGAAACAAGCAGATTATAAGGGGGAAGTGTGAGATTTGCCTCGATCCTTGACTTGAGCAGCAGTACAAAATCATAAACATGTTATAATGTCTCAGTAATTAAATAATAGAAACTAAAAAGAATAGAATAGTCTAGAAATAGGCACTGAATACATAGGAAATAAGACAAAATGTCACTACAAACCAGGGGGTACAGATAAATTCTGCAACATATGATGTTATGACCACTGAGGGGTCGTCTGGGGAAATAAATGAAATTGAACCCAAAGCAGAAGCACGATTTTTTTCACCAGGATATGTTTTTACATAAAACATGTGAAAAATAAAACTGAAAATTCTAGACAAAAACATGAAAAAATTCCTTGAAAACAGAAAATCTTTCTAACCATCCCTCAAAATTCAGAAGCTATTAACAGAAAAGACTAGTAAACTTGCATCAAAATAAAAGATATTATGTGCGGTTAAAAAAATATATAAGTAAAGCCAAAAGACAAATAAATGGCCAACAGGGTAAATATATTTTCAAATTATACAACAGACAAAGAACATATATAAAAAACTGTCATGAATTAATAGAAAAAAGGAAAATATATAGGAGCAGACGATTTACAAAAAAGCTTTATCTCTAGATGACAATTTGTCAGTCTCAACCTTAATGAGGAAACACAAATCAAACTACACTAAAGTGTTCTTCCTTTTCTCTATTAGAGTAATTCAAGTATCTAAGTTTGATAACATATTCTACCACTGAGACTGTTAGGGATCAGATGTCTCATTCATTACTGAGAAAGTATAAATTCTTATTACTGCAGAAGGCTCTCATACCATCTTAAAAATATTTACACTTTTCCTTTCCCTTCTCTAGATCTCCTTTTCGAGTTGTGTTTTATTTTTATTTCATTGTAAGGAAATGTTAAGTTTTGTTAAATATTCTTTCAGCCTCTATTATGATCGTCATGACTCACCCCTATAGTCAGTTAGCAAATAAATTAAATTAATAGAGATTGCTTGATTAAACCATTCTTTTTGTATCGATCAAAGTAGAGTCAGGAAAATGGATACTGTGCCTGCCAGTTCAAAAGTGAGAATTAAATAAAGAACTAGTTATAAATGCGTTGGAGGAGGTGAAAGGGGTAGCCGGGATGCAGAGCAGGACAGGAAAGGCTAGGAACGTATCTGAGAGCCAGTGGACAAATGACCTATACACTGGTGTCCCGAGATAAATTGTCGTGGCTATGATGTAAGATTCTTTCAATACACTGCTGGATGTATTTTGTTTAGGATTTTGACTTTTGTATTGTATAAAGCCAAGTGAGAATGGCTTTTATACTTGTGAATGTACATATGTGAATACTAACTTTGCTGAGTTTTGGTAATAGGGCTGTACTCTCTAGGGTCTGGAGAATAAATTGAAGATATTGCACATGTTTCTATGCCCTGGAATGTGGGAATTAACTTTCTCTTGACCCAATTTATTATTTTACATCTTATTTATTTAAAGTTCTTTATTGAATTTTAATTTGAAAAAAATATCTCCCCCAAATCCTTCATTGTGTCTCCTTTTTCATTTCCATTGTGTTTTTTTTTCCTTCTTTTTAAAAATTCAGGTATTTATCTTTTCTATCCTGATTATATTTGCCAAAGTTGGCTTATCGTATTGTTCTTTCAAGTTATAAAATAAAACTTTTAGTTCGTTGGTAAAACCTGTTCTTTGCCTTTCCATGTAGTCTTTTTTCTTTTAGTATGATTTAATTCTTTTAAATTTAAGTTATGGTTTTTTTCTTCCAACTTGAATGTTTATTTCATTTATAATCAATCAACTTAATTTTAAGTCAATGTAGTATGCATTAAGACTTCATTTTTCTCTGAATACTGCTTAGTCAATATCCCGTAGATTCTGAAATGGAAGACATTCACTGTCATTTTTATCACAATAAATAATTTTGCTATCTTCTTTTTATTATATCAAAATATTTTTTAAACTTTTGAAATATTTACACATATAAAAATGCTGAAAATGATATGACCATCTACATGCTTACAGCAAAGTTAAATACTAAGACATCAGAATTTTGTTATATTTTCTGATTTTAATTTTTAATTTTTTAAAGAAGTGAAACAATAAATAAAGCCAAAACTCTCTTGTTATTCTCACCTTTCTCTTGCTCAGGAGTCTAGAATGTATTGTTCTATGTATTTTTAATAATTTTATGTATCTGCAGTCAATGTGTACCATTGTTTTGTGTTTTAAATTTCTAAAATATTGTCATAAAATAAACATTATGCATAGTTTTTTCACTTAATATAAAAATTTTTAGATTTATTATATATTTATATTCATAGAACTAGTGTGTTTATTTAAACTGCTATATACTACTCATTATGAGTAAGCCGTTAATTTTTTTTTTTACTACAAGGCAGGTTATTTTTAAATTTGTTTTTATAAATTGTATATCAATGAATATCCTTTTGTATGTTTTCTTATGCAGATATACAGACAGTGTCTAAGCTACTTTCAAACAAAATTGCTCGATGATACAATATTTCTAAATTAAACTGTACTCAATATTGCTAAATTTTTTTCAAAAACATTTTACTGGTTTACACTTCCACCAGCAATTCCCATTGTCTTACATTCTCACCAGCCTTTAGTGTTGTAATTTTAATTTTCACCCAAATTTCTTGCTCTGTGGGTTGCTGTTAATTTGCCTATAGATTCTTAGTATTTTTCTTATTGATTTATAGGTATTCTTTTATCATCTATACTCAAATGTTTGCTGGTTACATTGGTTACAAATATCTTTTCTCATAAATGACTTTTTCTTTGGTATCTTTTACAAATTCATGAAAATTGCATTTTAATTTCAAAGAAGGCCTAGTTGATACATTTTTCTTCATTAGATATGCTTTTGTGTCTTATGTAAGTCATTTCCTACTTTGATGCCATAGTTATGATAAATGTTTTATAGTTTCACTTTTTATTAAGAGTATTTATAGTTAAAGTGTGTACTTATTAAAAACACAATGAATACTTAGGTCTTAATCCCCCTGAGATAAATTTCAGTGTATGGTATAAGGTAAAGATCACATTTCATCCTTTTCTGCATGAATAATCAATTGCCTCATTGACACTTATTGAACTATCAATGTTTTATCCGCTGATTTATAATGTCATTTCTGCCAGATATGAAAGATCTCATGTGTATGTTCGTTGGTTTCCATGCTAGGTTTTCTGTACCAATGGAGTATTTGTCTATCTTTGTACTCATTTCTCCTAGTTTCGATTACTATAGCTTTATACTAGGTCTTGACATATAGTATAGCAAATTCTCCATTTATGTTCTTCTTGAAAACTGTCCTGGATATTCTAAGAATTTCATTCTTTCTTATGGATTTTAAGAGCAGTTTATCTATTTTCATGGAAAATATTTTTAGAGTTTTGATTGAAAATCATTTCATTTATAATCTTGGGAGAATTTTACAATATTGATTCTTTCCACATTTCTCTTTTTACTTATTTTTTTTTTATTGTGACATTCGAGAAAGTTTCATAGCTTTTACCATGAAGGTCTTATTCATCTTTTGTTATATTTATTCCCAAGTATCTTACTGTTGTTGTCGCTGTACATATTATTGTTATTACCATGTTTAACTATCAGCTGAGGGAAAGAGGACAGTAAAGCATGCCAGTACAGGAGGAAATGCAGAGTGACACCAGATGAAGCTGTTTCAAATGAGGTGGCTACAAAGCTACTGCAGTGTCGAAATCAGGGGGGGGTGACGAGACATGCTGGCCAGCACATGTTTGACTTCAGAACTACCGGCACCTAATTAGCGAGCTAAGATAGCTCACATGTATCCGGGAAGGTTGGTATTTGTCACCTCATCTGAAGCTCGCTGGTTCGAGTGGTTAGAGCAATAGCTAAATGGGGAACACAGTGGCCAACCCATGACAGAGAGAGTAACACTGGACATTCATAGCACAATAGCAATGCCTCTTGTCTTCTAAGGTGGCTTTAGATTGACTTTTATGTGTACCATACATATGACTTTAGATATCAAATCTCAAAAGCCAAACTCCAAAGGACTAAGCTCGTACAGAAAGTACGAGCTTAGTCCTTTGGAGGTGGCTTAATGGGAGGATTTGGAGATGAGGAGACAGAATTTCAAAATTTTCGAGATAACGTGGGTCATTGCCTCTGAGAGGCACAGGAAGTACCTGAGTTTCTGTGCTTCAAAGGAATTTTATAAATTTGCTTTCGTGCTCCTTTATTCCAATTTAAAGTAAAATCCCTACATTTATGCTGTTGACTAAGGCTTTATTGATTTTTTTCATGTAAAGTTACTCCACTATAGCACACCTACAAATTATGAAACTAAAAGTGTGCTCTAGTAACTACAGCACAATTAACTATGAAATGAAGAAAAGTCCAATCCCCAACAATCTAAGCTCATTCTCACACACACACACACACACACCTTTTTCCATATATCAGCCTATTTAAAAAAAAAATTACTCATATAGAAGTTTTAATATTCCATTATAGAGTCTTTAAAAGCCATTTTATGAATATTTATGAGAAATAATTACCAGTTAACCTAGTATTCTCTTTGTATTACCATCTCCAGAGGGCCAAAAGTTCATTTTTCTTATGGTATATAAACTCACATCATATCTGATGTAGTATAGTGCATGAAGTAGAGTCTTAACACCACTTGGTGCTCAAGGTCCATAATCAGTAGAGAAAGTTCTAGTGTATAAAGACTTTAGATATCAATCATGTTATACTGCATTCTAACCTATGTGTTCTATATTGGGAAGCAGACAGGCTGAAATATAGGGTTGAAATGAACTCATTGCTGACCTTATAAAAATTGAAACACAAATGTTAATCCAAAACTAAAATTTCAGAGAACTATAGTTTTCTCTATTGTAGAAAAGTTTACTTAATTTTAATTTCCCTACCTTTAGCAAACAACATTATAATGTTTGTGATATAGATTTTTTCTTTCTTCCAAAGAAGTGTTTTAGAATCTATACTGTACAAACAAGACACAGTGAGTAAGGATGTAGAGCAGGCAATGCACAAGGGCGAATATTTTAAGAAAAAATGCAGTGCATAAGCAGTTATGTGGAATGAGGAGTCAGAGAGAATGGAAGAAAGTGTCACAACCTAATAAAAGCTCAATAATCAGACACTGATGGTGGGAAGCCACCTGTGCAAAATCAACAGCAAACAGATTTTGGAAAATGTTTTGAAAGGGGACGGCAATTTTTATTCAAATGTCAAATCGGTTCTCCTGATTTTTAAATTTAATTTATTTTTAAATTTCACATACAATAAAATTCATTCTGGTGGTATAGCTCTCCTAAATTTCAATATATGTCAGTCGTTTTTACAGATCACTGCAGTTCTGTGCCTGAATAAAGTCAACAGTGAGTGAACACAAACACACATACACACACCTGGCAACCTTCACGAAATGTCATGGGATTTTCTGGCCCCTACATACAAAAGACCAGAACATTCATTGAAAAGAGGACAATAGTGATCTTGTTAACATTCCAGAGCTCTCCAAGGGCATAGTAAGATTGTCCTGCCCCAGAGACCTTTCCCATTGTCCCAAAGACAGCAACTCATATGCCTGTAGAGTACAAGCTCTGCACCTGGCTTCATTTGAATCACCATTTTGATGACTTGCACGTAAAGAGTCGTTGGGACTACTTGTCACTAAGATTTGTACCACTGAGATAATATTAGGGAGTTAAAATTCTCTATTTCTTTGATTAACTCCCTTATCATGAAAGCATGTTCTACTAGTCTGGAAAAGGGCCATCTCTAAAAGCCTTTGGAAAGAATTTTTGTAATGATATTGGATTGAAAGCTTGTGTTGTGTCATTATTTTTTATGCAACCCCACACAGTCATAAGCAAAAATATTGTGATGATCTCATCAGAAATTCCACAGTTAAATTATTTCTAGATAAATAATGTAGAAGATGACAAACTCCCTTTTCATCCACGAGAATATGATCTTCTTAGAGAAAAAATTAAATGACTTTGAAAGGTATAGGGGAAGATTCTGCCCATTTATACTCAGAATAAGGCTCTTAGGCACTGTATAATGTACAATGGAAAAGAGAAAAATAGGTTCCATTGGTATTTACCCATTTTGTTCTGGATAAAATGAGAATTTTACATGACTTACAATGGTGTGTAGATTGGTATTGTATTCTCTTCTAGTGCCCCGGCACAATAAAGTGGAGTGGGGGTGGGACTTCTTGTAGCAATTAATCCATAAATTTACACTTTGATAGAAGATTGGTAAGGATGCCACTCTTACCTATGTCTCACTGAAAATACAGTGCCCGAGTCAATGCAAATTAAATGATTTCAACAACATCGAGATATGGTATCATTTTACTGAGTGCTATCCTAATGCTTTTTTGAAGAGATCAATTATCTGTTTTTACTTCCCAAACAATGTATTGTTTTAAGTTAGCATATTAATAAATAGAATGGGATTTCCTACTCTACCCTGCTGACTACTTCACCTTTCCAAAACGTGAATGAAATCACCCAAGGGGATGAGATCTGTCCCCCTGCTGTCTATACCTTACAGGGAAGAGAGTCACTCCAGAAATTTTTGTTGAGTGGAACTCTTTCCTGTCTGTAACTCCCTTGTACTACTACCAACAGCTTACATTTGCATGGCAAGTGATTTTTCCTGTACTGGGAGAAAGAGACTCATGCAGTCTGGATTCACCAGCTGTTAAACATATAGATTAGAATTAGATCTGAGTGAAGATTCTTGTGCAAGCCAACATTTTTCATACTGCTCTAATGAGCCCCGATTGTATTGGTAAGCCTTGACCTCTAACACTCTCGAGTTTTCCCTGGTGTAGAAGACATCCAGGAAATTGTAAATTCAGGTTAACTCTCCTGTAAACACAAGTGAGCTAGAGGAGAGACCTCAGCTAAATCTAGGAAAGTGACTAGGGAATTCTGTGATTGTAAACACTGTCTTGTGTCAGATGATATCTCAGACATGGTTTCCGGGAATGTATTTAATCAAATTTTTACCCCCTCTCATATGAATGAGGTCTATGCTATATGTTTGAATGAGATTTTGACTTTAAACTCTTTTGGGGGGTAATACAGTCATGTTATAATTTCTATAATGTCCTATGGCAAAGGTTAGGCCAAAATAATTGGACACATAATTAATAGCTCATAAATGCCCAGCTAGCATAGGGTGGTGGGAATCAAGGAAGTGTCTATTGCCCATGGAGAACTGAGTTTAGGTCAGACATCACTGAATATAGCCAGGAGACTATATTTTTCTATAGTCAAGACAAAATATAATGTACTCAAAGTATCAATGAATAATCAACAATAAACTTATTCTAAATTTCCTATGTTTCTTTAGAAATTTTATTTTCATACATAGGAAAAATCTGTTAGTAACTGACAAGGTGGTCTACATTCTAACTTCAGTATTAGATCCATGAAGTTAGCTTTTATCCAATGCGTGTAGGCTGCCTGGCACACTCAACCAAGGTCCAATGAGGGAAAGAATGAATAAATTAACAATGCTCAAATTCTTTACAAAGATTACCGGATTTCAAACTAAGCCTACTTTTGCCAGTAGATGAACATTTGAAAAGGTAGGATGAAAAGTCCAATGTCACTGGTTCATAGCTATTGAAAGAAATAAAGCCAAGTGACTCCCAGACCACAGTGGCTTTATTTGTCTTGTGTGATGTTTTGTTTCTGAAATGAATATTTGGGATTAGGACATAGATTTGTCAAATAAGTGTGACATTCTGGTTCTAGGCAAGAGTCACTATTTTTTTCCCTTTCAAAGAAAGATATCATCGATCAATTAAATTCATTCAAAATCTAATTTTGACTCTTGAGTCATACTCAAGGGTCTATAAGTCTAAACTCCACTTGGATGTGGCAACCTCATGATTATAGCAGTAAATACAGAAAGGTGAAGCTACATTTGGTTTGGTTTAAAGTAAAAAGTTAGAAAACATAACAATCTAAGGAAGTATGACTAACTATTGATATGGAAAAAATCCTACCCCAACTTGAACCTGTTACAGAATACTGCTCTAAAATTGAAGAAGACTTTCAAACTTTTTTCTTTTTTTTCTGCATCCAATTCAATTAGCAGATTAACTAGCAAACTCTACTGTCTGAAACTGTAAAAATTAATGGACTTTTATAAAGATTTCACACCAAACTTAGAGCAACCTTAAGGACATCTTTAAAAAATTTAAATGCTGCCTACGTTTTCTAAAAAGGTAAGATGATGCACTATCAATAAAAACACCCCAACAGGACATATATGCCTCAGGCTGAGATTAGATGATTGTGTGTTAAAGTCAAAAACCAAAAAGCTGATAATAGCATGACCCAAATCTGCACATTAATATTAAAACCATTGTGAATTTATGACTAAGAATTAGGAGTTTGTAGAACAACAAAATCTGTGTGGCTGAAAATAACCAATACTTGGTCCACTGAACAAGGTTGAGGCAGATGGTCAAGGATGAAGGATGAAATAAAGTATTCCCTCTTACAGCATAGTACGGGACAAGGATAATTACTGCTTGCGAAACTTTGCTCTGAGCTTTGCCATTCACGTTTTAAGCTATGAACCATTACTAAAGCTGCTAGAAGATGAATAGATATGTAAAAGTAACTTCTATAAACACGATCAAAGAAGCCCAGGTTGGGGGGTTGACAATTTGATTTGTAGCTGTCCAACCTTTGGCACTTGACTTCAATGCCCTAAACTTTGGTTTCCTCATGTGAATAATCACCTTCAGGGCTGTACTGAGGATTAAATAATAAGAACGGTTTTTCGTAAGGTGCTATTCAAATGGGCATCGTGCAGATATTCGAGTACCACCAGTTACCGCCATCATCAAATAACTCTGTAATAGAAAAATTTCATGTATGATATTCTTCACATTTCTACAATACCTGTCATTTGGAGTCATAGATTCCTCATATACCTTAATAGTGTATGTGTTATACATATGATATACTTAAAATTGATATTCAATATACCTGGTTATACTAAATTTAAGCTTCCTTAATTTGAAAGACGTCATCACATTTCCTATTTAAGATACAAAATGTTTTTTTTTTTTAACAGAAGTTTAATAGTTACAAATTTCCTGTGTTCAGACGATTTTGGATCCACATTCACGAAGAACAAGTTTTCACTGTAAACAAAGGGACAAAGAAAAGGTGGTATGATAGAGCTGATTTCTTAATTGACCTGGAGACGGGTCTACATTCTCAGTTGTCAACAGAAGGGAAATGTGGGTAGATTACAACCTAAGATGTAGTTATTATGTCCATAGTTTCTCAATTTCAGGTCTAATCTAGTCTTCAATGACCAGATGTGAGATTCAGTTTTGTCCAGCTCTTTGCTTTGTGGTTGGGGAGCCCCTTCAGGGAGCGATATTTGAGGGAAGACCTGAAAGAGACAAGGGAGGGACTCATAGATGGATCTGGGACGGGGTGTTCTGGGCAGAGGGAAGAGCCAGAGCAGCAGCCTTGGCTGTTTGAGAATGACATCGAAGCAAAGAGGGTCAGAGCAGATGATGGTCACTTCAACAGAGGGCTGGTTAAGCAGGTGAGGACATCTGAAGTGGAGTCGAAACAATGAGCTCCCACATCTCTGGGTCTCTCTGATAGTGTCCTCTTCAGCTGGAATTCTCTCTTCTGCCCCCAGTTTGCTCTCAAATGCTCTTCATCCTTAAAAAATCAACTCCAATTTCTGCCCTCCACTATCCCTCCTCTGGCTCCTCTGTGTCATGTGCCTATCATTAGCATGTGATTCCTAGTCTATCTTGTATTATAATTAATATGATTTGTTTACATAGAATTTTACAGCTTATAAATTACTTAGATGTGCTCTGCCCTCATTAATGGTCGAAACTAACCTGAAAGGCAGGTGTGATCCTTGTTGTGCAGAAGAGGAAGAAGGTGTCAGGGAGAAGCACAGGTGGTAGCGAAGGGGCCAGAGCAGAAACGCGTCTTCTGCCCAAGCTGTGATCCTCTTCGGCCTTCGCTGCTGCTTCCTCTTTCTCATGGTGCCTGGTGACTGTCATCAGTGCGAGGTTGAAGGGTGCGTCCAAATCTGTCCCCTCTCTCTCCTGTTTCCCATGCTTTTCTGGGGTGGGTCCTGCTGAACCTCCCCCTGGATCCCTGCCCCCCAACAACACCCTGTGAATGCTCTTCTTCCTCCAATAGCTATTCCCAAAAGAGAGATAGAGGACGTGCCAAGAACTTCAGCTCCCGTGGGGGTGACTGACTGACAGCTCCACAGATTGAAACAATTTTTCACATTCTGGAGCCCGTGTGAGGGATGAAGCAGCATCGACCCTGCTCTGAGACTGCTTGAGAAGCGTACGTGCTCCTTCCGTGACCTGTGCCCCATCCTCTTACTGTTGCGTGTGTGTATGTGTGTTTATGGGAGCATTTCCTTAATAAATCATTTGCACACAAGTTCTCCTCTAAGAAACTGACCTTCCTCACCCCCAGGCCCAAAACATCTGACCCAAGCTCCTCCTCCTCCCCCAGGGTCTAGCGTGATGTGTTTAACACAGTCGATTGATAAATGCTCACTGGATGAAAATTGGCTGTGGACCAGCCTTACAGCAGATAACCAATACACTGATGTATATGAGCGTTTGTTTGGGTAACAAATGTTACTATGTGGCCATCTTCTATTTATTTATTATTCCGTTGCATTCATTAAAACAAGCATGCCTCCTCTTTCATCAGTTACAAGAGGGTGATTCTGTTTTGAACCTAAGGGTATTTGTCTCCTCGGAGTTGTTTTTTTCCCTGTAATATAAATTGTGAAAATGTTAGATTTCTCAGTCACCAGGACTGATTAGCAAATTTAATTAATACATGAATTTTACAGTTAATATGCAAAAATAGTACATATAGTATTTTTAACTTTAAGTAGCAATCTCCTATGGCTGTCAAAGTAGAACACTCAAGTTTTTTTCAACGAAAAAAGGATTTGTTTTGGTTACCAATGAAAAAAATACAGACATCTGATTGAAGGATTGATTTCAAATTAAGTAATCTAGATGTAAGAAAAGAGACCGATAAATAATAGAAAGGGAACTCTTGACTATCATTATTTACTTTTTCCAAGAAAGCTCGTTCCCTATTAAATAAAAAGACACACGCATGAACACACATATACAACAGAGAACGTGTTAAAACATGTACTTTTCCAGTTATCAATGCTATGTACTTAAGGATGTACAAAACAGAGACTTCCCAACCCCTTTTCAGCCTCATCAACCAGAGAAGGGCTTTCTCTCTCTCCACGATTTCCAGAGATGCCTCTCTTGGGGGATATGGTATCCAACATCTGCATGTTCTCAACTAGTTTCATCCTCACACCCAGCCTGTGAGCTTCTTGAACTGACCTGAAACACACTCGTGTTGTTCCTCACCACACTTTTGAAAGTCTTGTGCACACTGGAATCACTCAGAAAACTTTAAAATTCAGTAAATTAATTTTTTCCTAAATATAAAAATAATACCTGCTCTTGTAGGAAAAGAGAAATTACAGAAAATTTTAGTGGACGATAATTCTCTCCATATTTTTGGACTTTTATATTGTTTCCAATATTTTATTCTTCTAATGTTATAAGTAATGTTATGATAAACATTCTTATACAAATGAATACAATCCAAGAAGTAAATGAATATAACCATAAAAATATATTACTTTTGGAAAGTTTGTACACTTTATTTTCCCATGAATACTGAGAAAAAATATTACATAATTCCCTCAACAACTACAGGCTATTTTGTTAAAAAAGAAAATGACAAAATTTTTAATTCTGTAGGTGAGAAATGCTACCACTTTATATGTTCTAATTTGCACTTTAGAATAGTAAAGATTATTTTTACATTTTTCTAATGGCAATTTAGAGTTTTTTCTAACACTTTGTATGGTTCACTATGATAAAGATATTAAAAATGTGTTGTGTATATTACCGATGGTTTTAATGGTGTATATTATAGTGACAAGCAGCATCAACATTCATATATATGCAGGTTAAAAAAAGTAATGCAATGAATACCCATGAGTCCTAAACTCAGCCTTAAGAAATAGAAAGTGACCAGCACCTAAGGCCCCATCTGTGTTCCTTCCTTGTCGCTATTCTTTCTCTGCACCCCAAAAGTAACCGTTAACTTCAAATTTGTAAAAATTTTCCCCTTGTGTTTTTATGACTTCGAAATATTCACACCTTAAATATCATTGTTCAGTCTTGCCTACATTTGTGCTTTATATGTATGAGAATACTGTAGGTATTGTACTGTGTATGGGTCGTTATTTATTTTCCGCATCACTTTTTAAAAGGTTTATCATGCTAATGCATGAAGCATTGCTTCATTCACTTCATTGCTCATGTGGTATCATGGACACACATCTGGAATATTTACATTGTTACATTCTTATAAACAGATCTTACTGATTCATATAAGATCTTTATATATGCGAAACAATAATTGTTTGATTGTTACATGTTTTGAAAGTACCTTCTGTCAGTGTGTGGCCTGTCTTTTTACTTTATGTGGATTTTGTTGTTGTTATTGTTTTTATGTGCCCTCTCTAAACAGAAAAATCTTAATTTTTAGTAAAGATGAGTGTCTTCATCTTTGCCATTTGTGTTGGCTTAAAGAATCTTTCTCTGTTCCAAGGTTGTAAATGTATCTTCTTATATCTTCTTTGGAAAATATTATAGTTTGAGATTCACATTAAGTGTTTAATTCACCCAGAATTTTGTTTTTGTGTATAGATTGAGGAAAGAATCCATTTAAAAATTTTCTGTGTGATGAAACTTTGCTCCAGCGTAATTTACGAAGCAGGCTCTCCCCTGATCTTTACTGCTGACACCTTTTTCTAGCATATTTTGCAGGTCCATGTGCATATATCTGCTTCTCAGCACTGTGCTCTGCCCCTGAGCTCTCCTGGTCCACGCCTCCTCCTGTTCCACATAGTTTACCTTTTAACCTGTAACCCGTTAGTCTTGCTATCTGGTAGGACAAATGGCCTTGGCTTAGCCTTTTTGACTCTTCCATATGAATTTATAAATCATTTTATAAATTTTCAAAAAAAAAAAAGCAATAAACTCCAAACCTATAAGAATTTTAATTAGAATTGCTTTAGTCTTTAGCTTAATTCAGGAAAAAGTGGACTCTTTATAATAACTCTATCTGTGAACAATGTGTTTCTCTCTATTTGTGTATGTTTTCTTTGTATTTTCTATTTTCTGCAGAAAGTTTTTATATATCTCGTGTTTAGAGTTATTCCTAGGTGGCTTATATTATTTTGTTATTACTATAAATTTTATAACTTTTTAGATATCTTTTTTCGTTTGTCACTCATGTCTATTGATTTTATATTTGGCAAACTTACCAAACCCTCTTATTAATTCTATTACATAGGCTGTTTGGGGACTTTTCCATATTTAATCATACTACCTACAATTAATGCTTTCAGGTTTTCAGAATTCCTTTTAAACTTAATATTTGTTTTATAATTGTTTAAAATATCTACATGGGTCCAAGTTCAAAACAAAGACTATTGAGAGAAATCTAAAGTCCTTCTTCTGTCTATATATATGGACTTTAAATTATCTTTCTATGTTTAAAATTCCCTCTAACATTCTTAGGTAAATGATAACATGCTATCCTCACTTTTCAGTACCTTGCTCTTTTTCTTGAGATATCCTAGAGGTCATGCCATAGTAGCATATGGAGATATCTGCTCCTTAATTTTGCAAACACCTCTGCCACATTCCTTTGTGTGTATGCGCAGTAGTATCATTTAACTAGTCTCCCGTGGATGGATATTTCAATCTCTTTTCTTCTAGTATAATAATTTTTTTTAATGAATAGCCTCGTGTAAAACCTTTTAATATTTTTGCAAATGTGTCTTTGAGGACCATCTCTTAGAGCAGGGTTGCTAGATCAAAGAACATGTGCATACGTAATTTTGTTTAATACAAAGCTAAATTCCCTTCTTTGAGGTTTACATTATTTTATATCCTTACCAGCAATACACGAGAAGTCCTGCCTCCCCATAACCTCCTCAGCCCAGTGTTTCACCTAACTTTTGGGTTTGCTAATTGGGTATATGAGAAATACTATCTCAAATATAATTGCAATTTGCATTTTTTAAAAAAGCCTACAGCACCTGGTCTTCCTAGGTGGTCTCCCATCCAAGTCCTAACCAGGCCCGACCCTGCTTAGCTTTGAGATCAGATGAGATTGGGCATGTTCAGGGTGGCGTGGCCACAGACTGCATTTCTTTTGGCATGAGTAATGGTTTGATATTTATTCCTTTGTCTTTGGAGTTCTGTCACTTCATGAAAATATTTCTAGGGTGGTTTTCCTTTTATTCATTTTGTTTGTGTTTCACTGGGATTGCTGAATTTGAGAACTGTCTTTCACCAGTTCTGGAATATTCTTGAGCACTCTATCTTTGAATTTTGTTCTTCCATAGTTTTAATTATTTTTCTTCTTAGAAAGAATAAAGTGCTTTTAACTTTCTTACCCTACATATTACATAAGCTTACTTTCATATTTTCAAACACTGTGTGTTGCATTCTAAATATTTCTTCCTCTTCTAGTTCATTAATACCCTCACCAGCCAAGTCTAATGTGCTATTTAATTCATTCATTGAGTTTCTAATTTCAATATATATATATTTCTATGTGGTCTATTTGTTTCTTTATAATATTTCTCTGATCAAGTTTGGTCTCTTATTTCTTAACTATACTATTAAGCCTTTCTAAAAAATTTCTTTAAATATGCTAATATACTCATGTTCTGTTTCTGATAATTTCCATATCTTCTGTCTGTGTGGATCTGATTCTGCGGATTGTTTCTCTGCTGAGACTTAGTCATGGTGATTTATCTCCTCATCTATTTATCTTCTGGTTGTGATATTATGTTCCTTGGACCTCCATCTGTAGAATTTTTTGAAAACCAAATTTTAACAAGCGTTGCACTAGAAGTGAGATACGTTTGCTCTGTCAGTGCCTGGAGACCACTTCAAAATAGAGTTTTGATTTGGATTTTTCAGGCCACAAAGATAGTGTGAATTCTAGCTCCACACACAGGCTTACAGTTAGGAATGCCAAGGGGACACGTGTTCTTTTCTAACTTTTATCCTGAGTGAAGGGTGAAATTAGTAAGCCTACTTCCAGGATGGGTTTTTCCTCCAGTTCATGCACTGAAGATATCACTTCGTATGGGGGGCTGGATTTGCCTGGTTTCTGATCGAGGCCTCACACCTTACTCAGGCCTCAGGCTTCGTCTCTTGTCCCCTGTGCTAATGGGACCTTTTAAAACCCAGGATCTAGGCCACCTGGGATTGGCAAATTTTTTAGGGCATCTCCAGACCCTGGAGGAATTTTTTTTATTCGTCATTGCTAGCTTCCCGTTGTCTGCTCTATTACAACTTAACCCCGCTTTCAGAGTCATTTTTAAAGTTTAATTTTGTATCTTTTTATTTAAAAAAAAAATAACACACATACAGAAAAGGACGCAAGTTGTAAGTGAAAAGCATGAAGCGGTTTTACAGACTGACTACATCCTTGTCAGCACTGGACTGACAGACAGACCATTAGCAGCTCTCCAGGGGCTCCTCCTTGTACCTCCTTCCAGTCACCCGGGATGTGACGCATAACTGAGTATAAGGGGTCGCATGCATCCACAACACGGATGATCTCCTAATAGTCAGTGAGAGAGGGCTCAGGCTGCCTCATTCCATTCATGCAAAGCTCACAGTAGACGGGCCCAAATAGCTACTTCTGGAAATAGACTTCTAGTGTCGCATTGTGAGATAGAAAAGTTTTAAACTTTCCAGAGCAAAATCTACTGATTTTTCTCCCTGTTATTTATTCCATTTTCTTTTGAGTAGGATCAGGTAGCTGTGTCCCTATAATGTATTCTAAGTTTTTTATTATTAATAATATTTCTGTGGTTTATTTTGGCTTCATTCAAACTGTGGCTTTCAGTTGATTGTTCCATACTAATTCATTGATATGATGTTCCTGGATTTTATTTTCATCTCCATTTTATTGCTCATTGAAGCATCAATACATTACGCTGTCTATATTTGTTCAAGTTTATCATAGCTTTATATTATGTAATTTTTATATATGTTAAGTCATATTCCACCTTATTATTCCATTTTTCTTTCAAAAATTTCTTCAGTTATTCCTAGCATTCAATTTTTTTTAGGTGAGTATTAGAACTAAAGTACCTTACCCAATATTCCATTAGTATATTAAATAGAAGTACATAAATTCTCTCACTATATTTGAATAGATTTAAAATATTCAGCTGTCCAGTAAAAGAATATTGATAATTTTTCTGTTTATTCAAATATTCTCTATATCCCTCGGTAATGCTGACACACCTCATTATAATGTGTGTTTACTGTGTATTTACTATTATAAATTGGCTCTATCCTAACATTTTATTTTCTAACATGTTAACATGTGAGCAGATATTAATTTTTCAATACATTTATTTTGTCTCAGTTGCTCAATTGAATTATTTTATGTTGATTCTAATAGTTTTCATTTGGTTCTTTTATTTTTTTCTAAGTAAAAAAACATAATACATAAATAATAACTCTCTTTTTCCGATGAGGAATCTTCTATTTTTCTCATGTCCAATTACATTGGCTGCACAGATGAAAAATAATCATAATGGTAGTAGATGCCTTTGTCTTTTTATCTTAACGAAAACGTGTCTAGAATTCCCACCATTATATGCAAGGTTGGCTATTCATAGATTATATATACGTCTCTCTCTATATGTATATATGAGATATATATTTATAGATAGGTATATAGAAAGATATATATATATATATACACACACATTCTTCAGATACTTTCTAAATAGTTTGTAATTGCAGTTTTTTCCCCCTAATTTACGAAGTTATTATTTTAGGAGATTTAGAAAATATCTAAATGTTTATTTTTATTGTTTTGATTCATTGTATTATGTCATATTGAATATTTTTTTCTTTTTTCTCTTTTGTGCATTATATAATTTCTTTATATGTATTTTTATTTTTATTTTTCAATTAGAATTGACATTTATATATGTATTTTAAGGAACTTTGAAAAAAGACACATTTTGTAAGGTATATATTTAATGTGCATCTATTAATTCAACTTTATTATTGAAATTATTTAGCTTCATTATATTTCTACTAAATTTATTTTCTATTTTGTTTCTATTAGTTTTTCCTTATATATCAAGAAATTTTTGCTTCAAATAGTTTGATGAAATGGTAGTACATATATGTTAAGTATTAGATCCTCATTATATATTTCATATGTCATCAATATAAAATGGCATCCTTGTGATTTTTTTAAACCTTACACTTCATCTTGTCTGAGATTAATATTGCCAACCCTTCTTATCTCGTTTACATCTCACTTACGAATATTTATACAATCATATTTTTAATCACATGTGCTCTCCTGCTTTTCATGATATGGGAAATATTGAAATACTGTCAGATTCTGTTTTATTGTCTCATCTGAGTCTTTGCTATTTAATAAGGGGCTTAAATCATTTATCTTATCAAAATTTACACTTTAAGTTATCTGTCATGTTATTTTCTGCTTTCTGTCTTTTATGCTTCCTTAATGTTAGCTTTGTTGTCTATATTTTTTGTTTTCTAAATTATTTGATGTAAGGACTTTTATTTTTACAATTTTCAGCTTTTAATTCTACTAAGAGTTAACATTTTACTTTTCTTTAAACTACTTTTCTCTATGAAATTTAAGAATAAATTGAAATCTTTGGAGTCCCTTTTCCTTATAGGAATTTTACACATAGGTGGAAAAGCTGATATAAGCTCCTTCCCAAATTTTTGCATTTTTTACTTTATTTATAAACCTAGTTTTACAAATGTATTTGTTTACTAAATTATTGCTTTTCGAGTATAACTCTTGTCCTGCAAATTCAGTTTTATAACCTAATTTGCTACGATTTCCTAGATGGAAATCTATATTTAACTGGTTAACAACTTCTTTCCTACAGAATATATAACGACTTTCTCATTTTTGTAAAATCTTGGTCAAATGGAAAACATTTTGAAGTATTTTTTCTTTCTAGAGGGATAAATGAGTGGTATATTTTATGAACTATACTTACCTGAAATGTATTTCTATTGCTTTTACATGCAAACACACAAAATCAAAAACTTGACAGCATAATGTTCTTAAATATGCATATTTTTCTTTAAAAATTATATAATTATTCTTCCATTTTTCCATAATATTGCAGATATAATGGAAGCTTGCCTAATTTTAGATAATCTGTGCATAATATATAACCTTTCTAAATTATATTTATTGGATGAATATTGGTAGACTATTTTCTTACCTTTTCATTTAATTAAAAATGTTTTCCAACTTGCCTTCTAGATTGGAATTCTTTGATTCCATCTTGAGTACAGTGAATTCTTTCAATCTGTGTGCCAATGTATTTATTGGGCTAAAAAAAATTATTTAATTTTAACTTTTAATTTCTCTTCTGTTCTGTTTATTCTGTATTTCTCAGAAGCAACTAACATTTTAAGGTTTAATTTTGATTCTATGCAATTCTATTAATTTTTCTATCTTTTCTCTCCTTGGTCTTTTCCTCTTTCAAACCTGGGAGAGTTTCAGAACTTTTTTAATATCACGAATTCAGTATTCTGCAGATAGATCTTTTTGTTTACTACCTCTGATTTGAATTAAACACTTTAAAACCACAACTTGTTTTTTCCATAATAATGCTACTTCTTATATAACAATTGACCCTACTTCTGCACAGCTGGATTCTCTAGCAGAGGCAGTTAAAGTTCTTATCTTTGGGGAATGACAGGAAAGCAAGGCCAATAAAAAATAATACTAAGCTTCTTTGGTAGCCTGGAGGAAGAGAGATGGTTCTCTCTTCTCAGGATTCTCTTTGTTCAATTTTGCTGAATTGGGCAGATAAAGCAAGTATCATCCACCTAAGAGACACCTGGGATTATTGTCACCATCCTGGATATCAGCCGGCCACAGAACCCAGAATTGTCCCTATCAATATTTAAAAGGAGTGGACAGCTAAAGGACCCAGAATTGTCCCTATGGATGTCTAAATAGGGTCACCAGCCTCCGTTAGGTGGTGCCAAACAGTGGCCAAGAGTAGCAACAGTTTGTATTGTGCACTTTGATCCCCTCGTAATAACTGCATTTTATGCAAGTGAACTTTTGGGGTCTTACAGTGTTACGACTCGTTATCAGTTTCATTGAAATCCCTCCCTAGCTCATCCTTCCTTGTTTTCACACGATTCCCTCTCTCTTCATGGTGTTCTGTGCCCAGTGCTTCAAAGCAGTGTCTTTTAACCTCTCAGAGTCTCTAAAATCTTCTGAACTGAAGGAATCATGGTAACCACACCCTCCCGTATATTCTTCTCACAGAGCTTTTCCTGGCTTGATGGTCCCCTGCCACTTACCAGATCCATATAGTTTGGGATCTAAATAACCCAAGACACAATAACTCATTATTAACTCCCATTTCGCCACTCCCACTTACTGTACTGTTTCTAAGAGTAGTTGAAGGATACAGAAAGATAGCCATGGTTGGGTGATAAGACCTCAGTGAAATTACACAACTCTGTACAGCTATACTTTTATTGATACCTGTTGATCACGACTGAAGTATTTGTGTAGGAATAATACTAGTTTCCTGAAGGGCACATATATTCAATATCTTAATTGTTGGTTACACCTTTGTCCACGGCACCTAAGGAGTCAGCAATGCAAAGCAATGATTTTTTTCTTCCAGAGATTTGACCTCAAAAAGAGCAACTGCGGTTGCAATTTTCAAATTTCTCTGTTTGCATGGATGCTAGCCCAGCTCCAAACCATGCCATTTCTCCAGAAACTCGGGAATATGCCTGCCATCCCTGTGAAGTCCAAGTTCAACTTCCAAGTTCAAGTGAAATAAAATGTCTTTGTTTATAAGCATGTTACATCTGCCTGTATAATAAAAGATCACATTTTATACAGACAGCTATCTTGTTATACAGCTTCTTTCTCTTTCTCTAGACTCTAATGAACTCACTTTTTAAAGAACTAGACAGAGTATAGGAGAGAGGAACATGAACTTGATGTAGCATTATTAACGTATCATACTATTTTGCTAAACGGTAGTTTAATTGTACTACCACCTCTTACCTTTTCCTGAACTTGAATTTATAGAGGTAGTTACACTCTGACCCTTTCTATCCATCTTATTTTACTGATGCTGAAGAATATATTTGTCAGACTTTGGTCAGTAAAGAGAGCACAAGACAGTTCAGGTGTAGGGTTTCATGTGATATTTGTTTTAAATGAGAAAACATACCTCTCTCCTAAAAATTAGTTTATATATGTTCTTTGTAATCTTGTGAGCACATATTATTTATTTAAAAGCTACTAGGTTATTTGCTTTTAAAATTAATCATCAAATCTCTAATATATTAAATAATTACACCTAATGAGTACTAAGAAAAATCATGGAAAGGAAGAGCGGGAAATGGGGAGTAAATTCCTCAAGCTTTCTTGGAAATGAAAAGGCCCAGCTGAGATGTATGGAGAGGAGCCTCATTTTGCCTTTGTCGTAAAGGGTACAATAAAAGCAGCTTTAAGTGCTCTGCTCCACGTCTTCTCCCTCTCTCAGACTCACCTTTGTCATTGACCTTTTAGTGGCATAGGAGGAAGGAGAGAAAATACTGGGAAGCCATTTAACTGGAAGCAAAAGAACCCAACAAAATATGCCTTAGGAAATCAGCTTCAAACTCCACGTTTCTTCTATTAAAAGCCCTAAAGTCCTCACACCCTGTTTCTCTGAAAACCTAGTGACACACATCAGACTTACCCTTTTTCCGGGGTGCAGAGGTCAGTTGTAGAATGGGGAGGGGAGTGGGCGAGGCGCGAGACAGCTCCGCGCTCCCTGGGAGAAGGGCGTGTGGCAACTACACAAACACAGCCCCAGCCGGGTGGCCTTACTGTCATCGGAAATTCCTCCCAGATTCTGGCAAGAGGGTCCCCTTCCGGTTTATGGCACTGTGAGCTCTGCAGTGCGGAATTTATGAACTTTTCAGTGTATTTATAGATATTTCAGGGTGAGGTTAGAGAAAGGTGCTAGGTAGGTGCCTTTTTTTTTTTTTAAGAGTAAAAATATTTTAGATGACTAAATAAACGAATGTCAAATTCTTAGGAAACCACTTCTGATGTCTTTACCTAAAGCTTATCTCTAACAGTTTGTATTTAATTCATCAACAGCCAATAAAAATAGCAAATGACTGATTTTAAGTCACAGCAGATTATCCGTATTTCTCAAAAACAAATACATTCGTGTAGAATTAGAAATGTCTAATGTGCATGTGTGTGTGTGTGTGTGTGTGTGTCTGTATGTGCCCTTGGAGCCTCTAACTCTCTAAGTCTCATAATAAATGATTATATTCTTCTTCCATAATTTGGTCAGTTCAGTAGTTTTGGCCTCCCGCTACAATATTTTTTGCTGATAATTTTCTTTTCTTTTCTTTTCTTTTCTTTTTTTTCAGTTTCTTATTACTCTACAGATTTCAACTCCTGAAATTTTATACCTGAAGCCTCGCCATGAAATATTCAAAAGATGCTCTATTTCATACTGCTGAATAAGCAGTTTGTTTATTCTCCCTTGGCGAGTATGCTGCATAACATCGTTTCAAGGAAAGGGGTTTATGTGGGATGATTAAAAATTCCATTTTCATAACATGCCTGTGATAGACTGCCCGTTCGGCCTCCACTATTTGTAGAAAACAAATCGTAATTATAACAAAACACTTCAGCAAGTGGCTCTCGCCATTGTCCTTCAAAAGGACTCTTTTTATGTATCTGCCCTTTTTTCCTTTTCTGTCTTTTCGGAGAGAAAGAACAAACATTTCCCTTTTCCGGAGCCGGCCACTCTGTGACACTGGTTCCAGCATTCACTGTCTCTTCCTGATCCTTAGTCTCTATTATCCATTCTCCTTCCCAATATTTTTAATCTCTCTTTTTCCCACTGCCCGATTCCTTTCTTCCTTCAGATACATACTGGCTTCCTTCTCGGTAAAATTATTTTTTTTCTTCATTTGATTCTTCTACTTATTACAGCTGACGCAGATAAGCTGTCTTAGCTATATTTGCATCATCAAATTTTGACCTGATCCCATACAATTTAGCCTAACCTTTCTGATGATATTAAATACGCAGTTGAGTTTAGTGATAATTTCCCAATTGCCAATTCTGATATTTTTCTCATTTCTCTTTTTTCTTCACCTTTGGAAACTACTGACCATCCTTAAACACTCTACCTTTGAAATCCATATTACTTTACATTGATTTCCTTCTCAACTCTTAGTCTGCTTGTTTTCCCTTTTTCTTCTCTGGCCCCTTATACGCGGTCCTTCATACTATTAATTTCTTAACACTAATACCTCTGCCTTTTGGTCTTCTTCCTTTAAATTCTTTCTCTTAGAGATTTCATCCATTGTTGGGCCTTCATTTTTCAGAATTCACTTACCATCCTGAGTATGTCATAAGTTGTTATGTATATTTTTACAATATTCCCTGATTTCAATCCAAATTTGCTTCTTCTTGCTGAATTATTTTACCTGAAGGGCCTGCTTTAGTCCAAAAAGCAAAACAAAAACAAAGAACAGACCAAACAAAGCGAGACAAACAAGCGCACAAAACCCCAAGGCAGAGCAAAATAGAAGCAGACAAAACAACCCTCCACAACTCCGCAGGATTTATTACCCCTCCTTTAAAAAAGAGTTTCTCTACTTTTGGTTAACATACTGTTGATAGTGTCTTTGATAATTTCTTCAGTCTCTTAAACTCAGTGATAATATATATATATATATATATATATATATATATATATATATATATTGGCTCCTCCCTCCTCCCTCCTCCTGGCCAGGAAGCCTCTGGGCCACGCGGGGAGACAGAGGGAGCCCCGGCTGGATGGCAGCAGGTAGGCTGGGGCAGAGTGGTCACAGCGAAGCCTTCATGTATGACCACGACAACGCTATTGATCAGGAAGAGCAACGTAATTTCTGGGATCCAGTGAAAACTCAAAACGCAAGGCTCCTTGTTGAAAGTTATTAAGCTTTTACGGTGGCAACAGCAGAGCATTAAACCAAATGTGGAGAACGTCTATGTGTGGGACTCAGTGTGGCTTCACAAGTCACAAGCCCGTGATGCCAGATTTGCTTCCTTTCTCCCTGGGCCAAAGATTCCCTATCGGTTAAATGATAAGGTGGACCAGTTAGACGAAGAGGTCGATGTACCTGATCTCTAAGCGACATCCCGTTTTGTTCTAAAAGCCGGTTATTCTAAGCCGACTTTCTCTGCAATCGCTCCTGCATCGGCGCCTTCATTTCTTTCCCAGCCTTGTGGGGTAGTAAATGCCCAAATACTCGATGCCAATTTTTTTTTTTATCTGTCTCAAATCTTTCTTCAATCTATCTTGCTCAGATTGTTATCTTGACACATTATTTATAAACTGAAGGCTCAAGTTCATACTTTTCTTAGGCATCAACATGACCTTCCAACCTATAGTTCGCCAAATTGGTTTGCTGAGCTTGCCTTAACAAAATACCACAGGCGGGGTGGCTTAAACAACAGACGTTTATTTTATCAGAGCTCTAGAAGCTAGAAGTCCAAGATCCAGATGTTGGCAGGGTTGGTTTCTAGTAAGGCCTCCCTCCTTGGCTTGTAGACAGCCATCTCCTCGCATGGCCTTCCAGGGTGCACACACATCTCAGTGTCTTCCTCTTTTTATAAAGACAGCCGTCCTGTTGTGTGAGGGCCCCACCCTTATCTCCTCATTTAACTTCGATTACCTCTTTAAAGACCCTGTGGGTAAATACAGTCGCATTGGGAGTTAGGGTGTCAACATACAAGGTTCTTTTTTTGAGCGGGGTGCAATTCTGTCTATAATGTTCACTATTACTTTTTATGATTCTATGTGTATTGCAGAAAGTTCTGTGCAAGCTTAACAGAGACATTATACACCGCAAAGTGTTACTGAGTGAGCACATGCTCTCTGGCCGTCAGACTCACAGCTCCCAAATATGTCTAACCTGTTCCCCTTTGCCTGATGCTTCTGTTGGGCCCCATGTATAAAGCCAGCTTCATTTCCTCTGGTAATGTCGTCTCCCGTTCACCTCTGGCTTGCTAAATCTCCCTTGCCTTATGCCTCCATGTGGAGGCTCACCTCTGTAGGCATGTGCAACATCTTGTCCTTGATTGTGATTTCTCTTTCCTCTTAACCTCAAAAATGATCCCGGTCTTTGCCACCCACATGAGGTCATACAGAACCTTGCATCATGGTCCAACGGTGCCCTCACCTACCTCGCCATCCCAATGGGTCTGTGAGCTCCTCTAGAAAGGAGACGGTGTCCTAGGTCAGTGCTTCTCAAGTTTGATGTGTGCGAACTCCTTTGGGGGCACGTGTTAAACCCAGATCCTGATTCAGTAGCTCTGAATCAGAGGAGAGACTTTGGACTCTGCATTTCTAACATACTCTCAGATGACCCTGGGCTTCATTTGAGTAGCAAGGTGCTAGACTTCTAGGTCAAAAGCATCTTCTTTTTTCACTCGCCTTTCCGTCGCAAACAAGAAATGTGCAGGTATTTTCATAATGGATTATCCTCTATTGAATAACCTCCTCTTACCCTTCATGGATTAATTCAGCCTAGACCCAGGATGCTGGGCAGGTGTAAAGCTGTGATCTCTGGAGTCAAAGTCTGAGAAAGGTAACATTTACTTAGACATGAATGCGGCCATGCATTCTTTGCTAGGGGGCCACTGGGCGAAGTGTATAATAAAGCAGCAATTCCAATCAGTTAAAGTTCAATTTCCCTCCACAACATAAAATTTTGCAGGACTATTTCCAAGAGGAGGCTAACCACACACTGCAGTGGGGTGGGTAGAGCAAGAAGGAGCACATTGTATTTATTCTTTGAACGTGCAGTACACTGGCTTCATAGGAAATTATTTATCTCTTAGAATTTACTTTATTCTGGAAGAAAAATATAAATGTCTTTAGGGGATTTAGTTTGGGGAAGCCTATTCTTTTACTCTTGTCCTTCTCACTTTAGACATAAAATAACTTTTTGATGCATTAAATTCTAATGAATAAGAACGCATTTTAAAGCCTTTTCTTTGTATTTTATTCAGGAGCCAATGTTAGTTTCCTACAAAATGCATTCTAAATTCAGTCTCTTATCACGAGTTCCATCCAGAATAAAATACACACTGCCCCTGGAGCATACAAGCTGTTTATGTACCAGGCCAATATATCTCAGGGAGAGGTCTACATGATGCATAGGCTATAATTTAAAAAAATAAAAATAAAAACCCAACTCCACATCAAGTACTTAGAGCTGCTCAGTGGGAAGAAAAAGCAGAAAAGGAGAAAAGAAGGCAGCTTATTAATTAGCTTCTTTTGCTTTGAACTGTAAATTTGTGTGCTGTTTTCAAGCCATCTATTTTCACATGTAATGCTTCAGAGAATATTCTGGCATGTTTTATGGTCAAATGGAAGAAAGAGAAGGTCTGAAAGATGAAGTGATTTTTCAAAAAAATCCTCTTACATTTTTCAGTAACAGTTTCTTAGAGGTGAAGAAGAGTGTGTCTCTAAGTTACCACCTTTTCAAAGACTGCACAGAGTGTGGAGCTGTACAGAACAGCCTGGAAGGCTTTGTTTGGAAAGGGAGCCTCTTTCCAGCGGTGCTGTCATCAGGGAATTCTCACAGGTCAAGTTGTCGCCCTGCCTTTAGCAAGCGGCTGATGGTGTGATAGGTACTAACTGCATAGCAGCTCTCAGGATTGCTATCAACCATCTTGACATCCATCCACACAAGTACCCTGCAAGGACCACATTCCAAACATGCTAGATGGTGGGAGTCCAAGAACAAAGGGCTTGCCACCTGCCGAGAGCATCACATCAAGCAGCGTAAAGCCTCTCATGATGGAGCCAAGTGTGACGTGCCCTACAGACCTGTGTCGATGCCACAACGAAGACAGGACATAACCACCAGACAGACAGACGGTAGCTCTTCCTTGAGCTTGAAGTTTTCAGGGACACTCTCTTTGCCAGACTCTTGAAGGACACAGTGGGCTTGTTTATCCAGTTCTCAATGTTGCCAGTTGCTGGAAAGCCAACTCTGTTAATTATTGGCAGGAGTGGAGTCCAGCAACAGCGTTCCCATTCTCCTTGCCAGTGAAGATAGTTAGCTCGGCATAGCTTTCCAGGGCACAGTGTTATATTATGACATGCTTTCTTCAGGTTTATTATTAGGTCCTTGCACTATATTTTGACAAAATTTAAGTGTCTTGAGGGCTCAGTTCTCAGCATGTGGAAGTACCTGTTTAAAAGCCCAATAATTGATTGATTGCTTTGGTCCCCTGTTGACCTATCCATCCATCCATCCATCCATCCATCCATCCATCCATCCATCCATCCATGCATACTACAGGGTAAGCGAATGACACCAATGAAGATGTTTAGTGCACAGCCTACTCAGCCTGCAAAGGGATAAGGGAAACTGGGTTTGCAGGATAAACTGACGTTAGCCATGCCCTAGAGGGTTCAGTGTGGTGCCAAGAAGACTGTATCTGTGAGCAGTAGATGCAGGCTTACGGGGTGAAGGCAGGAAAAAAAATTAATCGTAGAACTAGGAGGAACCAGACTCTTGGGGTCTGGTCTGCCAGGCCAAAAGCATATAGATTTTATTGTTGGAGGCTTTTCAGCAGGAAAGAGCCTTGTTCCCTGGTGTAGAACAGATGTGGAATGGCGTTGTGTCCCTCCTGTCATCGGAGGGAACTTTCAAAGCAACCGTGAGGCAGTGCTGCCCATTCCTGACCCTGTGAGAGGACAGGGTAGAGTTGGTACAGACCTGGAGAGCAAGATGCTAACCCACCTCTGACACTTCTGATGTTACTGTGGTTGGCCCCTCTCAGTAGCTTGGTGGCTTTTAGTGATGTTCACAGACTATGAAGTCGGAAGCTTCTCAGAGGAGTCCAAGAGAGTTTTGTCACCAGCTCTCTGATCTCTTGCTGGGTCCTTACAGCAAAGCTGTATGAAACTCTGACCTAACCAGCCTCACCATCAGAGAGCAGCTGTACTGAAATTCTTAGGAAAGCTAACCTTGCTTAGTAGCTTCAAGAGCCCAAACTACCGATGATGTAAAATGATCCCAAAGGACTAATGAATACAAGAATAGATCTTGAGGCTTTTCCTGTGTTTCTATTCTATGTGAGATGCAGCAGAGCTGCAGTGAGGGTCTAAGAAGGAGCTGGCTTTGTAGGCTGTCCTCTCACAAGCAATCTTGGTACTGCTATTGCTTGTCCTCTGTTTGCCAATTAATTAATTAATTTTTGGAATCTATTCCGGGAAATTATCCTATGTATTTTGTTGACAACTCCATATCAAGGTTTATATGGTTGTATAATTACCTGATTCCAATCTGATAACCGCTAAGCGTGCACAGAACAAGAAAAGGAAGATTCTCTTAAACTGAATATCAGGTGGGGTTGTGTGAAGGACCCATTGATAAAAGACCTACTCCGATGATGTGGCCACAATCCAAGGAGCGCCAGCAGCCACCAGAAGCTGGGACAATGGATTCTTCCCCTAAAGGCGCCAGAAGGAGCATAGCCCTGTCAACACCAGGCTTTCAGCTCAGTGAGACTGATTTGTGACTTCTGTCTTCCAACAATGAAAACAATAAAAGAATAAGTTTCTGCTGTTTTAAGCCACCAGGTTTGCAATAATTAGCTACGGCGGCCACAAAAAACTAACAGAGTGGGGAAATGATGATTTTCTTACTAGATATGTTTCCAGGGAAGATATCTTCATCTAAGGCAGAATGATAAACTCAAATACATTTATAATAACAACTTTATACTGTTATATGACCCCCTCAGAGAAACCTCTGTCAGAGAAGAGGTTGGTCTCTTCTAGGTCTTACTGAGGGAATAATGTAATACATTAAGACATAATCTTTATTTGATTATCTCCATATGAGGGAACATTTAAAGTAGACCCTGAGGGAGTCACCTTTAGTCATAATGACCCCTGACTTTGCTACTCCATGTTTGAAATACCGTGACCTACAATGATGTATTTGAAGCAAGGCTCAGAAGAAGTCAGAACTTACTGGTATTAAACTATTTTATAAGTAAATATAAACCATACGATGATAGATGTTATAGAAGAATTTTATATCCAGATATTAGGGTGAAAACAATAAATGTGAAGTCAGAGACAAAGTTTCCCTCACTGCATGCTGGGAAGCAATCCTTCATGGGTTTCTCCTGACCCGTGTATCATGAGAGGAGCCTGTCATGAGGCACTGCTTTTGTTTTGGATTATCCTCTTTGCTTAGGGAACTGTCTCATAAAATAGAGCTATTGTCTCTCTCCAGAGCAAGGGCTGATCTATTTACAGCCTTGGAAGATGGAGAGAATATTTCTCTAGGAAAAAAAGAGCAAGCATGCTTATTGTCTATTAGAAAAGGTTTGGAATCCCTAAGCTCTGGGCTCTTCTGTGATGAGACCCACAGTGTGTGCAGGTATCAGCTGGGCTTTTACACCTCACCCTGTAGGAATCAGGGCTCAGGAGCTGATGCAAAGGCTGACTCTTTGGCTACAGCCACTGCTGTGATGAATAAAGTCCGTTACTATGACCCGGGAGATTTTGTCTTCCACCAGCATCTGTGAAACCATGGCAGGATAACTTGTTAGCCTGAAAATAGGATAAGATCTCAAATCCTTCCAAGTACTTGATAGTGTGGCTTTCAGAAGAGAAATTGTAGAGACACATATCCCATTCATAATTGGTAAATACCTTTCTGTTTACTCTGTGGTTAAACAATGTTTATTCTATTTACACAGCCCACAATTCCAATTTGCTGGGACCAAGTGACCCCTCTAATAATAGATATCTGTTTATCTACTTTTATTTTATTTTTTTAAGGTATGCTAGAAACCTTTAAACCTTTTAAAGTTACAGACAACAATATGGGGAGTGGATTTCCAGCTACAGTTCTCTGTTGATTGAGTCAGTGTATAGAATACCACATTTAGCAAAAGTATAGCCATCCAAACACCCCCCGAGTCCAGCAGTTTATTGTTAGCTGTGTTCTAATCAAGAATCCAGCCTCAAATGAATTATAGAAATTAGTTTAAAACCATAAAAGTCAATATGTAAAATTTAGGGACCTCGACTTACTAGCAATTATTAGCAAAACTATTCTCTAGGCCTCGTAAAATTGGCGTACATATGCAGTACATATTGGTTATATAGAAACTCAACTTACTAGGAAATGCAAACATGGTGTATACCATATCCTTAATCACATCTACAAAGTCCCTTTGCCATGTAAGATAACAGTGTTCATAGGTTATGGGGATTGCTGCATGGAAAATTTTGGGGGGTCATTATTTTGCCTACCATCGTTCCCTACTCCACCTCCAAAAATTCACACGGATCCTAAATAGAAAGTGCATTAACTTTACCCCAAGATCCCTGAAAGTCAACCCATTACAGCATTGACTCACATCCAAAATCTCATCTATCATTGGTTTAAAGTCCCAAATCTCATCATTTTAATCTTTTAAGTTCAGTAGAAGAGAGACCCGGGGTGCAACCCATTCTGGGGCACACCTTTCAATCTGTGGACCTATGAAACCAAAGAAAAAGAGTATCTGCTCCCCGAATACAATTCTGGGATATGCATAGGATAATAGTTATATACATTCTGGTTCCATAAAGGAGAAAATAGAAGGGAAATGGAAGTCATCATTCCCAGGCAATTTAGAAATCCAGTGGGCAAACTCCATGAGGTTTCAGGGTTTGGGAATAATCCTCTCCATCATGGCTCCATCTTAGAGGTTCTTGATTCTCACTCAGAAACATTTGTTGGTTAATTTCCTCCTATTTGTGTATTTCTTATATTTTGCTTTGGTATCTATTTCTCGTTTTATTCCAACGTGGTGGAAAAACATTCAGACATAATGTCTATTACGGCTTTCTCTAGTGGTCTTAATTTGTTTCTTGTGTGCCATTTTAATCTCCTTTTCTTTTACTATGTCGTCTTCAGTTAAGTTGTTATTAACGGGATCACAATTAACTCCTTAATTTAGAACAATCTAATTTGGATTGATACGAGCTGTGTTTTAACAGTATACAGAAAGATTGTAGCTTTATACCTCTGGTTCGCTCTCTCTCTTCCCTATTGTCATACAGATTACATTCTTATACATTGTGTACCCACCAACAGGGTTTGGCATTATTATTTTATCCACTCGTCTTTTAAATCAGGTAGATTAAAAGAGTTACAAATAAAAATACATTTTTCCTGTCTTTACTTTCACTCATGTAATTATTTTATTGGCATTCTTTATTTCTTTGTGTGGATTCTTATTTCTATCTAGTGTTTTCCTTTTCTTCTTCTTCTCCTCCTCCTCCTCCTCCTCCTCCTCCTCCTCCTCCTCCTCCTCTTCTTCTTCTTCTTCTTCTTCTTCTTTTTTTAATTTCAGCTCAAAGGACTCTTTAGTATTTCTTGTAGTACAGGTCAGCTAGTGATGAATTCTCTCAGTTTTTGTTTACTGGAGACTAATTTAATTTCTCCTTCATTTTTGAAAAATAGATTTGTTTGTTTAACAGTCTGAAAATTTCTCACTGCCATCTGGCCACCATTATTTTGATGAGGAGTCTCTTGTATGTGATGGATCTTTTTCTCTTGCTACTTTCAAGATTCTGTCTTTTGACAACATGACTATAATATATAATAAGTATGGATATCTTTGAGTTTATCTGACTTCAAGTAATATTGAGCTTTTTCAGAGGCCCAGATTAAAGTTTTTCATCGAATTTGGAAAGTCATTTGCAAATAACTTTATTTGTTCAAATATTCTTTCTCTCATATTAACCTCTTGTTATGGAGCTGTTGTTATGCATATGACAACATGTTTCATATTGCCTCAGAAGTCTCCGAGGCTCTGTTTTTCTTCATTCCTTTTTTTCTTTCTGTTCCTGAGACAGTGTAATCTCAATTGAAATTAGTCAAATTAGCTAAGTTTTTCTTCTGTTTCAAATCTGCTGTTAGCACCTTCAGTGAATTTTTTCAGTTATCATTTTCAAATCCAGAATTTCTACTTGATTATAGTTTCTATCTGCTTAATAATAACCCCTAATTGGTGAGACAGAATTCTCATACTATCCTTTAATTTTTCAACACATAGATTTCTTTAATCCTATAACCATATTTTTAATAACTGGTTTAAAGTCTTTGTATAGTAAATCCAACATCTGGAATTCTTCAGGGACATTTTTTATTGATTGCTCTTTTTTTCCAATTATATGTTATACTTTCCTGTTTCTTTGCACATATCATATTTTTTTGACAAAAACTGAATATTTGAATTAATATAATATGGCAAGACTAGAAATTTGATCTCTCTCTATCCCCTATTCCATGAGGTGGTTTTTGTTTATTTGTTTGTTTGCTTAGTGACTGTTTCTTTGTCTAGTGACTTTCCTAGATTAATTCTGTAACATCTATATTCTTTGTCATCTATGGCCACTGATGTCTGTTTGGTTGGCCTAGTGGTCGGCCAATGAGTAGAACCAGTAAGCTTCCCAGGCTGCAGAGGGGCTCTGCGTGTGTGTTGCAGGCGGCCGACAACTCCACCTTAGCTCTCACGTTCTGCTCGCACAAAGCCTCCTGGCCGGTCAGAGATGAGAAATCAGGACCTTCTCAGGTCTTTCCTGGGCGTATGCTCAGTCTTGCACATATGCCTGCCCTTCTAGATGTCTAGGAATACACTGGAAATTTTAAAAGCCCTCTATAAGCGTCTCAGTCCCAGCTTGTTAACTTTGGCTGGAATCGCTGCCTCTGGCAGCCATGATATCAAATAACTGTTGCTGACTATTTTCTACAAATGCTTACACAGAGTGTGCTCTGAGCTGCAAACCCATTCTACCCCATCCGGTGGCCATAAGGCTGCTGTGTTTCACAGCTATAGTGGTTGTGAGGCTGTTGGTGTTTGGGGAAACCCCAGAGCTGTGGAGAGGGGGTCGGGGAAAGGCCAAGTCAAAACACCACAACATCTGTTGTTCTTACCAAGGTTCAACTGTTTATTTGTTTGTTTTTGAACAATCATCCTTAGATTGTTTCAAGCCTTTGGCTGATTTCTAGAGTTCTGAAAAAGTAACTTTTGACTATTTTTGCAAGTATTCCTTTTGCTTTAACAGAGGAGTGGGCTTTCAGAGGTCTGTACTCCACCATTCCAGAAGTACTCCTCTGCCTTACTAGATTTTCCTTATCATTTAGGACACAGGTTAGATGTCAATTCTATTAGGAAATCTCTGTGCTCTTAACATTTATGTCTCTCCTGTGTCTCCCAAAATGCTATGTGCTTTTGACATACGTTTTTCAATTGCCTGTTTCTTATCTGTGTCTTCCACAAACGTCTAGATGCAAGGGTCACCTGCTTGCTCTTTTATCCCCACCGCCTAAAAAAATGGCTGGCACATTAGACCCCACTATTGTTGAATGAATAAGTCTATCTCACTCATTTTAAAAATTCACTAGCTGAAATAACCAATTAAACATCTAACAAATATAATTTTGTTGGTTTGATTCAAAGTCGTTAGCCTCTCTGGTGATTTGTTTTGTGCACATTTTAAATTTTTACAGACTAAAAATGTCCTTGACAACAAGATAGATATTCGCCTATGTTTCTATACTTTATAGAAAATTCACTTGACCCTTAAGATTTTCCATGCTTTTCTTTCTTCTATCCTTTCCCCTGTGTTCATCCTGACATAAGAATTACCAAGTTTAGACATAAAAGGAGAAAGTAACATAAAGATATCTTAACAGTGCTTGTGAAAAAGGAATGATCGTGCTTTCTTCTTGGTGATGAAGGGGTGGTGTTTATAGGCTGATTACATGAATATGAGTTTCGTGATTTAAAAAAAAAAATTCTAGCACCAACAGCAGGGTTCCTTCAGCAGAAATCCTTGATTGAGGAGCTAAAGGCAATGAGAAATAAGTGTGGCTGCTAATTAGACATTTTGAACGAGCGGAGTGGGAAAATGTGCTGTATGGAGCAGCAGGGACCACCTATACTCTTTTGATATCTGATAATCTAAATTTTAAGACTGCAGAAGCAGTAGACATTCTGTTAATACTCTCTGGACAGTTTTGATTTGAGAGTCTTGTCAAGCCAATGAAAATATTGGCTAAATCAAGTCAAAGGTGAATCACCACAACAATCCCCCCTTCTTTGGCGTGCTTTCCAAAAAGTATTGACACAGTATCTTGATGTTGAGTCTGATACGCCTCAGGTATTCTGCTATGTTATATGTAACAAATTCATAAAAAGAATGGTATTGACATTTTAATTAGTTACTTTCTTTTTCTTTCATGTCTTTCTTTGTCACTGAAATGATAGCTGACCATTAACAGCCTAACGGCAAAATGACATTCCCATTCAGCATAATACAGTCACTTACAATGTGGCGTATGACTGATCTGGATTCTATATTATTCTGTCACACACTCGGCAAACCTGCATTTGTACCGGATGCACTTAAACTTCTCTGGTTTGTAACATTGTCTCACTACAAGAATATTAGTAATCAAGTCAAACATTAAAAGGTAAAAGTACATGCATATTCTCTTCTGCAAGTCATCCATCCAGAAAATAACCTGTACAACTTGAAGAACATACAGCAAGCTTCCAATCAAGCTTTCGAATACAGGGTGTCAAATGTTTCATAAATTTCAAAAGTCATTTATTCAGATTTTCTTTTTATAAACCTGCCTGATGATCCTCAGATGCCTTTACTGTTTTCTCTTTTGTTTTGTGTTTTTGATGTAATGTCAAAAGGCTTAGGATATTAGTTACATTGGCAGAATCTTAAAGAATACGGATAGATTTATTTTTCTTTGATGCGAAATTAAAAATAATAATAATTAAAACTTAGCTTTTTCTTATAATGTTTCTTTGATTTGTAAGATTTTACTTTCAGGCCAATTCATACAATCATATTAGGAAACTTATTTTCTAAATCATCCTCTTTTTTTCTTTTTTCTTCTTGGTATTGATTGATGAGTTTGCTCTAAGTAATTTATTTGTTCATTTGGGGACACATTCCTTCTTGGTCTGATAACATCATTGTTCAGACTTGCCCTAGATTTTGCATTGGGTCCAGACGTGTTTCCTGAAAAGACAGAAAAATGCAAATTTCGTTGAAAGATTTCCCATAACCTGGATGGGGGCGGGGAGGGACAACAAATTGTCATTCTGAATACATTTTAGTTCAATTTTCAGTCTAGTGGAACAGTGTTGCATCGTGTTTCAGCCGTGGCTCGGCATCCACTTTCTCTGAACAAGAGTAACGGGAAAGTGTATGGAGGAAAATTCCTCTGCTCTTCTGTTCACAAGGACAAAGGAAGGCCTTGTCGCCACTTGCTCTAGCTCAGCTGTCAGGTTAAGAGCATGCGCATTGACTGACCATTTGCAAAAGAAAGTAAGCCTTCGCCAGGACAATCCGATCTCTAAGAGCACACCATTGCAACAGGCTTCTGGTTTCAAACGCTCTGCTTTACGTGCTGAGTAAATGCCCTGTCCAGCACTGTCCCGCACTGTCGGGCACTGCCATTCCAGCAGTGTTTGCCTTCTTGGTAGAAGTGACTGCCGCAAGGCATGGGGAAGTGACATCCATGCAGGGTGACCTGGAAGTCAAAATGCTGACCCAGGCAGTAAACTCATAGCCACTGACGTGACTTTCAAAGACCCGTTCGACGAAATCATGAAGTGGAACTGTGGAGGCTAACCAAGCTCTTCTTGAGTTTCCGGCTTTACGTGTTGATTCCAGCCGGAAGTTAGCTACTTCTCATTAAAAGGTGACCCAAGAGCTAAAGAAATTTTTCTTCCTTTCTGTTTTACAAGATAAAGAAAATAAAAAAGACTTTCCAAGTAGGGACACATCATTCCTAAAGTCGGCTCTTACACTCGAGATCGTGGCCGGTCGTGCCTAATTCAAAGGCATCATTCTAAAACTGCCTTTCCCATGTGCTATGTGGTATCTTAAGATAAAAATTTTTCCAGAAAGAGAATTCATCACTCAGATTTTAATTTTCTTTCTATAATATGGATTCCAGTTTTCACAACAAGTTGTTATCTATTTAATATAAATTGAGGCACGTGTATTCCCTTCATTACATTGTTTAAGAATTACAATGAGGTTTCAATGCTTTCTTTAGTATTATCTTTAAAAGTTACAAGCATTAATATAATGTATCATTTCTAATTTTAGTCATGGGTTTATTAAACAAATGCTTATAAAAGTAAATTACTCGATTTTTATAACCATCAATTACTTTATGTGATCAATCTTCAGATCTTATAAACAAGCCATGACTATCATAACTTTTTTTTTTAACAATTGCTCATTTCTTTTGAAAATTAGCAATTTTGGAACTTAGATTATGAAGATTTCTAATTTCAAAATAGAAATATGGATTCTTAACAGCCTGAGTTTGTATGGCTCCCTTAGCAACTTAATTCCAGAGTAGAACATAAACTCTGGAAGATAAAGAACTCAGTGCCTGAATTGATAGAGATGAGATGCGATGGGAGAATGATCAGACCTTCAGATAGTCTAAGACCTGTTACAACTTTAGACAAAAAGTGCTTCATCTAAAATTTTCAAAATCTCAGGCATGAAGAAGAATTTTTTTAAAGAGGAAATAAACGTGAGAATAAATGGAGTAAGAAATTGTATCATTCGAGGGGCCATGGGACTTCGCTGAGTGAGGCTTATGGAAAGAAACTCATTTCCTGTTCTGCACTCAGATCTTTCTTTATTCATCTTTCCCAAATCCATGTCCTTCTATCTTTTTTCCCTCCAGCTTCCTCTCTCCATCTTCCATTCCACAGCTTTGCCCCGGCTCTGCTGCGGGGAGAGTGGAATGCCAAGTGCGTCATAGTATATGTTGACCACTGGTGTAATGGAATAAAAAGTAGACTTGAAATCAGAAGAATGGTATTTAGTTCCAGCTCTGTAGCTACAAACTGTGTGACCTCAGAAAGATCACTCAGCCCCTCTGAGTTTTTTCTGATGCCGAATTTACTGTGCAGAATTTTAAAGCACAAATAAAGCAATGTATGCTGGAGTGTTTCATGATCCATAAATGATCATTATCCAACTGCAACTATGACTATATCCAGTTTACGTTTGAGTTTTGTCTTACATTATGAATGCTTCTGTAGTTTTCATATCCCTTCTATCAGAATGTTGAGATTTCTTGGAGGTAATCACTGTTTCTTATTTATCACACACACACACACACACACACACACACACACACACACACACAGCACTATGGTTTGTGCAGAGTGCAGCAATGATTTTTTTAATTTGAAATAACTATATTAAATAATAACAAAACAAATTCAGATCACGTAGGTCCATGTATAATCAAATTGGTAAGTTCAAAGAAGAAGCCAAAGCATTCTCAGGTTAGTTCTAGAAGCTTCAGTTAGGGGGGCAGTTCATGTACCTGACTTCACTCTCCTTAGGGTTCCTGCTTACGGTTCCCCAATTTCAATATCCCCTTCCCTCTGAGAACATCTCACTTTGTCTTGAAGTGTTGATATTCCTGGCTTATCCATATCTGAGTCCCCTTCTAGCAAATGATGCCTTATTAGAATTACAATACTATACATACAATAGTATTGATCCGTGTTCCTTTTTCAATTCCACAGGTTATACTCCACTCATGCCATTTTTAAGAAGAAACATGCCACTATTTCTGATATTTCTTTGGAAATGTATACATCTTTATTTTGGTCCATGAAACAACATGTACACTTAGTATTTCTTGTTATAAATTAATTAAACTATTGCTTGCAGGCATTTTAATTTTCACCATTGGAAATTCCATGAACGGTTTCAAAGATAAAGTAGCGTGAAGAAAGTCTGTTGCTGCTTTTGACCCAGGTTCCACAGCAGAATGAATATGTGCTACTGAGGCTTAAAACACCCAGCTTTTAACACTCATAAAATTCCAGTCTCACAGGGTGCTGTAATTTGCGTGCACCAAGCAGTCAAGGGGTTAAGCAAGCTTTCTATTTTATGGGCCCTTAAATCCTAAGTGATGTTCTCTGTTGCACATTACAAGGGCAGCAGCAATGAAAGGAGATATATATATATATATATATATATATATATATTCTTTTTTTTTTTTTTTTTTTATAAATTCTTCACATCACCTGAGTAAGGTTTTGAAAGCTTGGGAGCATCCCAGGAGCAAGAAAAACATAAAAGCATTCACCAGCCACAGAAGGCAGAGTAGATGCATTAAGATTAGTCACCACTTTGGAAAATATGTGTGCCTGCGCGCGCGCGCACACACACACACACACACACACACATGCACACTCAAAGGAAACAATTTCAGAAAGATTGCAGTTTTGCTCTTATTTTAAAAAGTGAGCTCTAGAGCACTTCAAAGAATTGTTTAAAATATCAAGGTTCCTCGGTAACATGGGAACATTATCACGCGTGGAAATAACTATTTGAGTTAGATTTCTAAAAATAGAGTATAGTCATTGTTTCTCGGTTCATATTACTTTTTATGGATATGAAATGTCCTTATGGTTTTGCTTTAAAATAAAATCTTAAATTTCAAATGATAAATTTCTCAAGATCTTATATCTTGAAGCTTTATGAATGTTGGTTTTATTGCTTATCCTTTGTAATTCATATTAATATATCATTGTCGAAGTAATAATCTATGTAAAATACTTTTATACTCTGCATTTGAAAGCATTCACTTTGTGAACTGAAAGATTATAATAGGATACAAGTGTCGGGAGATGAAATTTATACATATATTTGTGCATAATTCAAAGTACCTTCTTTTCTTGTTTTGTGAAAAAAAATCAACAACCTACTGTGAGGAAATTCTTTAAGTATAAGAAGAATAGCAAAACCCTCTATCTTTTAAATATAAGACACTACATACATGTGACAAATACACATGTTCAACTTTTCTTCATAATTAGGAGCAGCTTTAAATTGGACTTATAGCTAATGATAACAAATCTTGGTGTTAGTTACTCTGTATTAAATATAATTAAAGCAAACTATTTTAATTAAGTGATCTGAATTATTCTTCATTGTTGTGCAAGAAAAATACAGCTTCAAACTCAAGCTTGTGAAAATTGACTACAAAAATAATGGGACTATAAAATACAGATCATAATAGTGCATAGCTTTTAGGATTATTATGGGGGTTTACAAATATTTCAAATTACTTAGTACAAAACAAGCAGTTAATAAAGTTGGCTGTTTTTACTTTAGTTATTATTGATTTACTTAGTCATAAAATGAGGACAATATCTGTCTTTCATCGGTGTTAGCAGGATTAGTGATACAAGTGATATGCTTTTCCTACATTTATTTAAATGATTATATGTTTTTTCCCCTTTAATCTGTTAATGTGGTGAATCACATTAATCAATAGATTTGCTAATCGTAACTCAATCCTTCATTCCTGATGTAAATTTGGTTTGGATATACCGAATTACTTTATATTACTTTGCATATATTTTATTTAGCATCCTTGCAGTTGTATTTATAAATGACTTTAGTCTTTCACTTTTTATCTCATATTGTATGATTATTTTGGTATTTAATAACAAAATATATTGGGAAGTTTTCTATTTTTGCATATTATGTGGAAGAGTTTATTTAATAATTGAATGACTTGTTTCTTCATTGTATGGTAAATGAATTTTAACTGTTTAACTTATTCATTATGTGACTTTTCAGGCTTTTTAATTTCTTCTTGAGAAAGTTTTACTAAATTATGCCTTTTTAGGAATTTATTAATTTTGCATTGATTTTTTAAAAAGAATTGACATAAATCTATTTTTAAAAGATGGACATAATAAAATACCCATCACAAGGAGTTGCCACAAAGATTAAATGAAGTAATAAATATATAAAGCCCACTTAGAAGAAGCCTAAGGTATATCAGATATTCAATAAATGTTAGCTGATTATCGATACTACTCTTATTATCTTTGAAATATCTGGTCTATTTATAGCTATATCCCATTTTTAATTCTTAATATTAATTTGTCCTGTATTTTTTTTCTTGATAATACTACCTAGAGTTTTGTTGGTTTTATCAGTCTTTTAAAAGAACCATTTTTAAAAACCTGTTCGTTCTCTTTACTATGTTTTCCTAGTTCATTAATTTTTGCTTTGATTTTTTAAATGTTCTTTCCTTTTTACTTTGCTTTTTGTCCTCTGCTTTTTTCTATTCTCTTATGTCATATAATTAGCTCATTAAAATTTTAGTTTTTATCATTTCTAAATATGTTTTAGAAGATAAATATATATGTATATGTATATATATATGTATATATATTTCTAAGAATTGCATTAGTTATATCCAATAAGTTTTTCCTTTATTTTTAATTGCGGATAAAAACACATATAGTAAAGTGAATAATGCAATTGTCTTAAGTACACAGTTAGAAGAATGTGCACATGTTTATATTTCTGTGACTACCCTCAGGTCAAAGTATGAAACATTTCAAGCACTCAAAATTCCCCTCTTGTCTCAAGCCAGTCAATACTATCCCATACATCCCACTTATAATGACTTCTATCACCATGGATTAGTTTTGCCTGATCTTTACTTTCTTAAGAAATGATACAATGTGTTCTCTTTTGTGTCTGGCTTCTTTGACTCCAAACACTATTTATGATATTTATTCTCGTTATATGTAACGGAGACTCATTGTTTCTTACTGGCATGAGGATTCCGTACTTATTTCTCCATTCTAATGTTAATGGGCATTTGATTCTTCCCAGGATGTGTCTATCATGAACAAAACCAGTAAGAAACTCTTGTACATGTCATTTGATAGACATGCATCCCACAAGCTTTGCTATGTATGCTATGTAGCATTTTCATTATAATTCAGACATATTTAAAACGTGAATTAGAATTTTTTGAAAACATGGTATGTACTTGCAAACATTTCTTTGTTTTTAGCTATCCATTTTGTTGTTCATTTTTACCCTGCTTGTATTGTGGACTAAAAGATAATTTAAACAATATCAATTTCTTGAAATGTGTGGAGATTTGCTCTATGATCACTTTATATAAATAGTTAAAGTATGCTTGAAAAGGGTGTTCTACTCATTTGAATATGCTATTTGACAACTATCCTTTATGTCATATTTGGTTTTTATATCATTCAAATCTTTTATATTTATTTTTGCTTAATGACAAAGAAAGAAGTGTACGGAAATCTCACAATGATGGTGACTTTCTCATCTTCTAATTTTGTTAAATTTTGCTTTCTGTAATTTGAAACCCTTCTATTAGTTTTCTAAAAGTTCGAAGTTATTATCTGTCCTTGATGAATTGAATTTTTATTGAATTCTCAGTGTCCCAGTTTCCTCATCTGCGAAATGGGAATAATAATGCACTTTATCAAGTTCTTGAGAGGACTAAAGTAGTTAATGTTTGCAAAACACTTAGAATCATGACCGAGTGCTATATATGTGTTTGGTGATAAGCAATTGCCTTATCTCCATCTCTGACAATATTTTTTACTTTGAAATATATTTTATTTAACATTAAGATTGTAAATATTATTTCCTTTTGTCATCATTTGCCTGGTATAGATTTTTCCATCCTTATACATGCACCTTTTCTGTGTCTTCTTGTTTTAAGTATGCATCTTGTAAACAAGATACAGCTAGAGAGCTATGTCTATATCTACATTTATTTCTATACTTCTTATATTTATTGACCAAGCCCCTATCACATTGACTTTTAGCGTTATATTTTTATTCATTTCTAGAATGTCATTTTGTGCTTTATAGTTTTTTTCTGTTCTCTCCTTCATTCTTTTGTGACTGATTTTCTTGCAAGCAATTATGGTATTACTCTTCGCTTGTTTCGATTTCTATTATTTCATGATTACTCTTTATAACCTATACCTAACCTAATGAAATATAAGGTCGATCAGTATAGTTTTACCAATCTCTTAAAATAATACGCGAATCTTAGAATGCTTTAACTCTCCCACTTCACTATTTGTCTGTTTAGTGTCCTATTTGATAGCTGCATATTGTTCTTATAACTCCACGAATTAGACATATTTTATATAATAAATATATATATTTGAATTCATATTCATGTTTACCAATCTATTCGCTCACCATCCTTCTGTTTATCAGCCCTTCCTGCTAAAATTATTTTCCTACTTTATTTAGAAAGACCTGTAATAAATACTTTTATTTTGTTGCTAAAGTTATTTTTATTTCAACCTTGATCTTTACGGGAAGTTTCACAATCAAAGTTGACAGTTTTCAATTTTGAAGATTTTATTTTATTGCCTATAGCTTCTACTGTTTCTGTTTAGAAACGAGATATACGTCATTAAATACAATCCATTTTTTCTGATTACTCTTAAGATCTCTTTGTCTTTTGTCTTCTTGCATTTTATTATAATGTGGCTAGGTTGGATTTATTTTTTATTTATCCTGCTTGGTATTTATTGTGTTTAACAAATAATAAATTTTATGTCCTTTATCAATTATAGAAAATTCTCAGCAATTTTTTTTTAATATTGCCTTTAATCTATCTCTTTGCTCTTTTTCTGTAAGTCTGAGGAAACATGTTTTAAACCCACATTTTTTATGACTTAACTTTTCTTTGCTATTTTCCTTCTTGGTTTTCTGTGCTGCAATATCTTCAGTGAGTCCTTCAGATCTATCTTCCAGTTTACTAATTATCTTTTCAGCAGGATTGATAAGAGTAAATAATTGATTAATTTTAAATTTTATATTCATTTATGTAAATTAGACATTTCATTGTTTTTTTATTTTTATATTGTATTTTTATTTATGCTATTGTATTTACACTTTAGTATATTATTTACTTTTATATTTCATTTTTATTACTAAAAAATGTTTTTGGTTATTTTAAAAATGTCATTGATTACGTTTATAGCCTCTTCTTTTGTCACATTCTAAATCCTGTCTTACATTTCTCAAAACATATTATATATGTGTTTTATATTCTGTGTCTTATAATTCCGATATCTGATGTTTCTTCAGATTTAATTCTACTGTTGAGTTGTTTCTCCTGATTCCTGGTTACATGTTTCTGTCTTTTGTGTGTGTTGTAATTTTTTAATAATAAACTTTTAAATTAGACTTTATTCATGGAAATTACTTGAGACTTGGCTGGAGGGTGCATCTCTTCCAATGGGCATTGTATTTGTTTCTGCAGGATGCCCGGGGCACCATCAGTCCTGGGCCATCTTAAGCTAATTTTAAGCTCCAGATTTTTATTTTTTTATCTCATTAGCCAGTTCAGATTGGTTAATGCTTTGTGGAGAGCAATGGACCAACTCGGAAATGAAGAGGATTGAGGAAGGAGATTGTTGGGTCCTTATCAAAACCCTAGAAATGCCATATTCTAAGAGTTTGCAAAAAAACAGTGGAATTTCAAATGTTATTGTCATTACAACGGTTGTTGTAATACTATCCAGAAAAATTTTCATCTCTATCTTCTTTTATTTTTCTTCGTTCTATCCACTCCCAATATTAATCTGTACCCTAAGAGAACATAACCTCAAGACATTGTAGAAAAACATCTAGCAAGCTATTAAAGGCTAGTTGCCTTATATATACACTTTGGGAAATTTCCTTTATTGCCCCGATTGCAGCCCAGTCTTTCCTCTTCAATGCCATTGGTACTTATTGCTCTTACCACCGATAATGTACTTCCTCCAGCTCTATCATATGACTATGTATTTTCAAAATGTTTATATACACATTCTGTCTTTACAACTAAACTCCAAGATTCTACAGTCAGGGACCATGTCTTTATAGTTGTATATATATATTTTAAATTATTTTTACAAGATGCTGGATGAAGTAAGCATTTAGGGAAAGTTTGCTGATTGATTGGTGGTCCATCTCTGCCAAATCTTGATCATGTTGTGAGTGTTCACTTTAATACTTATGTTGCAGGGTTTTTGCGTTTGGCTTGCTAACTTGATCTTTCTTCCTATAGGCTACTTCTACTTCTTCCCCAATTCTCACTTTTCTAACTCACATCTACAATATCTTCAACTTCATCCCTTTCAAAACAACGATGTCTTTTGGGCAGCAAGTATCGCAATCACAAATACCCAGGAAATGTAACCTAAGCGCAGACTAAATGTCTTTTATTCCAAATGTCTGGCTTTCATGACTATTGACTTTGTTTCTTGGGATCATATAGCAAGTGGACCAGTGCTTTCCTTCTAATAGAAAATCGGTAAAGAAAAAAACCTTCATGAAGCCAGGTACCAAGCTGGTATGCTAATCGCTTGTTTGCCTTTCTACTCCTGCAGCCTCTGGTAGCATTTCACTTCCAACTGTATGTTTTGTACTTTTCCAAACCCAAGCATCAACCCCGATCCTAAGTGTTAGAATATACGAAGCTCTAGTCAGTGTTCCACTGGCAAAGCTTCACAGACACCCTTGTTCCCCAGTCCCTTTTAAGTGTTCGAATTTTAGCAACTAAAGTTTTTTTTTTTTTTTTTTTCTTATGCCTGTGTCCCTGACTTAGCAATGTAGACGGCCTGGTACCCCTCATTTTCCTTGTGTTGGGTCTTGTCCACGTGGGGTCCTGTTGTTGATTATCCCGATGTTGCCTATCTTCCTTGCCTTCCCCTTTTGCTAGGATTTTAGAACCCACCTGATAGCTTGCTCCTCACCTGAATATCCATCTGTTGCCTGAGTTGACTTGTCTCTGTGATTCCCAGAGTACTTTTATAGGCAGTTGCTTATTGAAGACTACTCATCACTAAGCTGGTTACTAAAACTTTTAGAATAGTCAAGGAAAGGAAATAAAGATGCAGTAGTTACAATAATTGAAGACAGATAACCTTTATCTCTACTCCTAAACCTTAAGTTCACAGAGTCACTATCCATATGATTTGGGCAACAGATATAAATATATCTGGTAATAAGTGATATGACTATGTTATAGGTATAGCTATAATTAGAAATATCAACCATTTTTATTTATTTACTTATTTCTATATTTAATTTATATATTTTAGATAATTATATAATACTTTCATTAAACAGAAATATCAAATAAGCCACAACATCTCAGAAGCCTAATATATCTCTCTACTGTGTTAACTCATTTTATTTGCATAAGCTGTTTGTAAAATACAATAAATTATGTAATATAAGAAAAGTTATGATAATGGCACTAAAATTGGTGTTCCTATAAATGTCATGATTGGACGATAAGTCATCAAAATTGCTTTTTAATTCTCAGATCTCCAAAGTAAGCCATGCAACCCAGTTTTCACCTCTTCTCAGACTTGAGGGATTCTTGGAGACACCATCTCTGAATTTTTGCTGTTTAATAAGATGAGATCACTGCAGAGGGAACAAAAATTGATAGAAATATACTTTCTACAGACAGTATTTGGCAGGAGTGGAGTACAATCAATATGAAGCCTCTGGTTTAATACTTACAATTACACATAAAAACACAATACCAAACTTTTTGGCAGCAAAGAAACATATTAAAATCAATATTAAGCACAAGTATGTATCGGTCCAAAAAAAGTCAGATGAAAAACCTGTGGAGATCAATATTAAGGATCAAAAATTTCATACATTTTCTTTGTGAGATTGTTGGTAAATGAAGACACTTATATTATTGACATTGACGATGTACAAGATTCTCTCATTAAAGAAGGTCCAGCTTAATAAGTACATGTTATATATAGTGTTGAGCTTGTTCCAAACTCTCTCCCTGCGTTTGTGGCATTTTCTCATGTAGGAGATTCTGATATACCTGGTGAGTACAACTTACGTTACTTTCAGCCCGGGTATAGGGAATATGGAAAGCACACGTTGGCAGTGGCGGCAGCCTTGAGAAAAACATGAGGAAGGGTGGCAGGCTTGGACGGATATAATTTACCGGTGACATTTCCAGTATGTCACTGAGGGAAACAAAAGTTGAGAAACATAACTTTCTCCTCAGGATTTATTTTTCCCCTGAATAATAAAATTATTGCTTTTTCCCTAAATATCTTTTACAAGTGTCATCTTGTCTCCCCATTTCCTATCCAAAAGTAGCCTTCTGTATCTAAACATAAATGTTAAGTTTGATAGCAAATTCAGTTTGGGTTCATTTATTGTGGATTGATTGTCCGTCAGGGAACAATTTTGCATTGAGACATGTTTGCGAACTTCAGCAGAGTTTTGTAAATCACTACACAGCATTTCTTAACACTTTTTTGCACAATGATGATTAGGCTCATGAAGTAGGCACTCCATCTGATCAGGGGCCTCTCGTTCCCTGCTTTGTTGCTTTGGCAAAACGTTACCGTCAATAGTTAATGCCTCGTTGATAACTGCTTTATGTAATTATCCATCTTTTTAGAGATTTCAGAGAAACGTCTGTACCACTTAACTAGCCACAAGATCAAGACAGGTCACTCAACCTCGTCGACTATTTCCTAATTTGTAAGATGTATGTAACAGCCTCACTGCATGCTTCACAGGCAGTAACAATCAAATAACGGCAAAGTGCTATATACATGTGAGTTGTCATTCAACATGGAACCTGCAGTCATGAAAACATATGAGTATAACTGTGATGTTGGTGGCAGAGGCAATAAGGAGAATTCTGTATCGAAATCTGTGTCTTATTTAGAGGTTACAAAAGCAAGTGAGGTTTAAGCCTCAGTGTAGACCACTGGCCGGGATGAGTTTTATTTATGTTAGATCTGCCTTGTTCTTCCATTGGATTTTGTGAGTCCTTGACCTTGTACACCTGAAAAGTGCCCTTGCTGGGGAGTGGTTAAAAAGATGCTGTGGCCCTTCGACTCTCGGTATTGTATGATGTATGAATCTAGAATAGCTACTTGAATCTATCAGGAGATAAATGTGATATCATTTAAATATGCAAAATTAGAAAAAAAATGTTAAACACATTTTCATATCATGTTGAAAGAGATTCATAATTTGACAAGAATGTGTGAATCTAGGTTCTGATGTTCAGAAGTATAAATAAAGCAATTTGCAGCCCACATTGTAAAAACTAGAGCTTTGCCTCCCACATTAGAAAACTGTCCTTTGTCTTTCCCCATCACCATAATTAACTAGTTCCTATTCATTAAACAATGAAGCAGACAATTAAATAGTAATAATAGTACTTTAATTATGAAGGTATTGTTATTTGCATAGAACATGGAAAGGGAGATCACTTTAGCTGCATTTAAAACGTTTGCTTCTCTGCTTTTGAAATACCGAAGAAGCGTTCATATTTCCAGAGCCTCTAGCAGGAAATAGGATAGAATCTATATCCTCATAAGGCCATTTCTGATCAACAGAAGTCTCATTTATTAATGGAGTAAGCATTGATTAAAACATGTGAATGCTTAATAAGCATCCCTAGTATTTTTTCAAGAGGCATCTCTAATAGCTCTAAGAATCATCAGCAGGTATTTTTAGACACGAGGACGCATGATTAGGATGAAAGTCCTGGGCATGATGACTTTCAGAGTTTGTTAAGCACCGCGATGCCGGGTAAATCCAATTTAGACTACTCTCTAACTTGTCTTCTCTTTCTTCCTTTGGGTCAAGTGTGAGTTTAAAAGTATTATTTTCTGTTTCAAAACAACTGAATAAGTTATCATAGCTCCGGCTATACAAAAACAAGCTGAATCTCCAAAATACATTTTGTCCCTAAAATTGTTAACAGTTCCCCACATTTGCGATTTTATTTCTCAGGAAAGAGCTTCGGATATAAGCGATTTTCTCATTTATCACAGTTACCTTTCACTCGGTAAAATCTTAGGACATGGGCAGCTTTGTTAGTTAGAAAGCAGTGCTTTCTATTTCATAATTAAACATAATTCTAGTGTCTAATAAATGTTACATATTTATTTGCATACGATGTAAGATTGTATGGCCATTGCATTTGGATTTGAATCCACACTTTGCCACTTAGCTGCTTGGCGACCTTGAGCCAATAATTTTTCTGAGCTTCTATTTCATCTGTAAAGTGGACCTACATAAGAAGCTATGAGAATTAAAAGGTCATTATATATAAAACATTTAGCGTGGAGCCAGGCTTAGTCCGTCAGTGCTTTATAACCTCGTTATTATCATACTATATCTCTTAGCCTTTAGCATGCTACTTGGTATAAAAAACCACTGAAACCTAGAAAATATAAAGAAACAGTAATTCTCCGCCCCCCTGCCCCCCGCTCCCTGCGCCCCGGCAACCGCCTTAATCGAGCAGACATCAGCTTTGGAATACCCCTGAATATAATGCCGTTTTCTCCAGCACAGTCTAAGCACCTTCCAGGGGACTTAACAGGCCCGGGGCTGCGTCTCTTACTTCATCTCTCCATCCGGGGGCCCTGACTTCCAGTCGCGCTGGTGCCGAAACGCAGCGCCCCTTCTTGACCTTCCCCACACTAAAGCACGTTTACTTCCACTAGTTAGCCCTTAAAAGGTCATTTCAGGCTAAAATATTAGAGGTGAAAGCAATCACAGATTCCCTTGGAAGTTCATGTCCACTTCAGATGTTTCCAGAGGTAAGGATGACATTCTCCAGGCTCCTTAGCCTTGACCTATCCACAGTAAGTCCGTGGCAGGGTGTTGGTAGGCAAATAGTTAAAAACTTGAACCACGGAATATTTAATGCGAATCTAGATATCACAAAATTCTAATGTGTAAAATTTTAATTTACAAGCTCAACCACAAGAGAAGTACAATCACACAACTGAATCTATTTTCAGAACTCTGGGTTGTATTTTTTGCTTCTCCAGTACCCAATGCATGAGTCTTTAGATGGCCCATCAGGCTAACTAACATTGGATGTGATGCCCTCATGTAACCAGAAGTAAATACGTAATTCGTTGTCTTTTTAATTAAAAAAAAAAAAAAAAAAAAGGCTTCTTCATAAGCCTGTGTCAAGTTCTTCTATCAGTCTCACTTTCTTCAGGGGAAGAGTACAATAAACCTAAGAAACGATATTATCTGTAACCCCAGAATTGAGTAAGGGACAAAGCATTTTTGTGCCTACACTATCTGTCAAGTTCCTCAATGGATATGAGGAACGTATTGGTCTTTCAAGTGCCACGTGACCATTTGAAGCTGGACAACCTATTTGTGGCTCTTTTCTCAGTCTTATCAAGGAAAAAATATTTCGATCAATTTAATGGTCAATTTTTTATTGCCAAGGTCACATTGTATTTCATTAATTTACTGTTTAGTATCTTCCTTTGTTAATTAGTGAGCTCATGAAATCAGGAAGGATTAATATCCTTTCCTTTATTCACATAATACTCTTGAGTGATTTTCCATATTATAATGCACAGCTATTCAATTTTATTTTCAACCTATACTTTGGGTTCATGTAAACACCATTTTGGATTTGATTATAATCTCATTGTTATTTCAGTTCATTAGAACAAATGTTCCTGAGTATTTGCTCTAAGGCCATTTTCAGGGAAGATTCCATCATGAGTAAAACCCACACCTGCCCTCGGTTGCTTGATTATTCACTCAGCAAAGTCAAGATATATTACCTTTTAAGAAAGGTAGAATAGAAATAAGATAAAAATAGAATAAAAAATGTAGAATATAAAAATAGTCATATAACAAATTCTGTGCCAAATGCCTTATACACATTACCTCATTTAATCTCACCAACATTTTATGTGCTGGACATAATTATCCCCATTTTACATGTAAAGGAACCAAGGTGAAGGATGTTAAATAACTTGCCTAGGGTCATTCAGCTGGGGAGTCGATAGGAATGAGACTGAAGCCACTCTGACCTACTGTAATATCCTGCCCCTGTCTACATACAACACATGCAGACACAGGGTTATAATCCAAGAAAAAAGATAGTAAATCTCATCGGAGAGGAGTGAATCATTTATGATGACACTTCAGAGGGGGGCAAGATTGCTCGTGACTCCGAATAATCGGGGAAAGGTCACTGAAGTGGTAGCGTTTGATCAGAATTTTAAAGGACAGGTTGGTTTGAGCCAGGTTGGAATAAAGAGCATTCTGTGCGGATGGGATAGCTTAAGCGAAGAAAAGGCACTGGGGGACTGGAAAGACACGTTCTGAAAAAAAAAATGTGAAATTTGGTGGGGAAGCTAAGCAGGGTCGGGCCTGGTTAGTACTTGGATGGGAGACCGTGTAGGAAGACCAGGTGCTGTAGGCGTAAAAAATAAATAATAAGGGATTGTAAACTGACAGGGCCCTTGCCATCTGTGAGGTCAACCAAAGGTTGCCTTGCCTAAAAATAGATAAATAAAAAATAAATTTGGTGGGAGCGTGGTGCACATGAAGGAAGGTAGTAAGAGATGTGTTTGAAAAGGTAGCTTGGGCAAAATTCTTGGGGCCTTTGATACCTCGCTAAAGAACTTGTACTTAATTTGAGACAATGCAGAACTCTAGAACATTTTGAAAGGACAGGAATCACATGATCACACCTGTGCTTTTCCAGACTATTCTCGGGATGGCGTGAGAGACTGGAGGAGCAGGCTTGGTCAGGAACTCCTGGTTAATTAGAAGAGTGGTACCAGGAAGCTGAGGGTAGATGTGAAGCAGAACAAGGGAAGAGGGGTGCCTTCAAGACTCTTGACACTGAATGACTGTGAGAATCTGGTAACAGATAAATAATGATAGCGTCAGGACAACATCTTGGCTTTTTATGTTTCTTTCGCTTCAGAGGAGGAAGAAGTATCCATTTGCTTTGACAGATGTTCAAGTCCTGGTGCTCATAGGACATGATTTTAGTTTGTTTGGGCTGCTGTCCCATAGATTGGGTGCTTTATAAAGAGACTTCTTTCTCACAGTTCTGGAGATTGGGAAGTCCAAGGTCAGGATGCCGGCGGATTTGTGTCTGGTGAGAACTCGCTTCCTTCTTCATACACAGCTGAGTCCTCACTGTGTCCTCGCATGGCGGAAAGGACAAGAGAGCTCTCTGCAGTCTCTTTTCTTATAAAAGACATTAATCCCATCTAGGAGGACTTCTCCCTCATGACCTAATCACCTCCCAGAGGCCCACCTCCTAATATATCACCCTGGGTGTCAGGATGTAACATGAATTTTGGGGATGGGCTCACAAACATTAGTATAGCAGACATCCAAATAGAGATATCCTGGAGAAGGAAAATTCTGTACAGAACTTGGAGAAGCGGGATGAGACATATAGATACGGGAATCACCTGCCTCGGTGAAGAGCTACAAATGAGAGAAGGGATGAGAAACTTGAGGGAGAAATTTTGGAGCAGAGTATTACATAGAAAGTTAAGGAATGATTAATTCAGGAAGTGGAAAGAAGAAAATCATCTGGAGAAATAAAGGCAAAAGGAAAAAGCATTTAATGACACTCCTGAGAACCTACTGTGGACCAGGGTTAGAGCTCAGGCTTAATAAACACAGCAAACCTGTGACGTAGGTGTATCACACTTGCTCTACAGATTAGGCCACTGAGGCTCAGAGAGGTTAATTTACTCAAGGTCTGATAAGAGTATGGGAGGTGAGGGCACTGGAAATGGGATCTCATGCTCCTGATTCTAAAGTCCGTGATTTTTTTTCTAGGTCAGGGGTTACCAATCTTTCCATAAAGCTCCAGAGAGTAAATATTTTAGGCTTTGTGGGCTGTACAGTGTCTGTCACACATACTTAATTCTGCTGCAATCATGCAAAAGCAGTCATAGACAATAGCAAACGGAAGGGGGCTGTGTCCCAATAAAGCTAAATCTACGAACACTGAAATGTGAATTTCATATAATTTTCGTAAGTCACAAAGTATTATTCTTGTTTTGATCTTTCCTCCCCAAACCATTTAAAAATATAAACAGCATCCTTCACTCCCAGGGCGTGCAAACCCAGGTGGCAGCGAGCTGTAGACCTTCAAAAGAGATGGGTGGGGAAAGAAACCAGAAACCTATCAAACCGCGGGAGCCTGCGGTGCCGTTCCATGACTATCGACTCGCATCTTTATTTGATCATTTATACTGACACGTCGTATTTGATGCCGTCTCCTTGAGCCTGTAACACTAAATTAGCTTAATTGCAAACCGACTCCTTAGCTTAATGGTTCTTCTGGAATTGGGGAGTCTGCTCAGGCATAACTTGATCAGTGCCGTTTTCTCACTCCACTCAGCATTTTTTTCCTCTCTTCTTTGTAATTCTGTGGCAGAGTCCGACCCGACACGTCCAGCCTTTCCTCTAGGTACATGGGCTCCATTTTAACTCTGGCTCTCAGATCAGAATAAGTCTGCTCGTTAAGGATAATACAGCCGACCTTCTTCCACAGTAAAGAAATCCCCACGTGAGAAGCAAAACGAGCGTACATGCGGATGGAATTGGCATCTGTTTTGCCCGCAACTAATTCATGAAGGACAGAAGAGAGCAGGATGCCTCACTGGCCACTCAACTTACACCTTTCTCAAATTGCCTCTTTCTCTTGCTTGGCTCAAAAGAGGAGGCCGTATTAATCCCGTCCTTTGTTGATAAATAACATCATGTAACAATGATGGGATGCTGATATGGGCTATTTGGAAATCAGAGAAACCCAAAGAGAAGCTTCTGGTTGAAATTGGTCTCGAATTATTGCTTTGAAAGAGAACAATAGGAATAACTACTCTCTTGTAATAAGCAGTAATTATGCACCAGGTCCCGCCCTGGGGGAGGGGAGGTGCTTAAAAGACACTGTTTCGTTTAATCCCAACTCTTCAGAAGAATTCTCCCCGTCTTTCTAAAGCAGGTGAGGAAACTAAGACCCAGGGAGGATATTTTTCCTGCCAGGATTTGAACCAGGAACGATAGGCTCCTCGAATCATATTAGACCATTAATACCGGTTACCTTACCTTCATACTGAATTTATTTTATTTTATTTTTTGCATTAGCTGACTTGATATTTTAATTAATTAATGAATTAATTATTTAGTTGAAGAAACGATTTAAAAATTTTTTTTTCCGTTTACCCTTCCGCTCCTCCCTCACTCCCTACCCTCTGGTAATCTATAGTCCATGACCATAAGTCTCTGTTCGTCCTGTTCATTTGTTGCTTTTAGGTTAATATCCCACATATAAGTGATATCATGTGATTTTCAACTTTTTCTGTCTGGCTTATTTTGCTCAGCATGATGATCTCAAGGTCCATCCATGTTGTTGCAAATGGCAGTATTTCATCTCTCCTTATGGCTGAGTGATATTCCATTGTATATATGTGCCACAGCTTCTTTAGCCAGTCATCTATCACAGGACACTTCGGTTGCTTCCAAGTCCTGGCCGCTGTGAATAATGCTGCTATGAACATTGGTGTGCAAATATCTTTTCGGAATATGAGTCTTTACGTTTCGGGATTTATTTTATTTTATTTTATTTTATTTTATTTTATTTTATTTTAATTTTATTTTATTTTATTTTATTTTATTTATTTATTTTCGGAGCCCCGTGACATCTGTACGTCTTCAGGCTATTTTACCTGGGAGGGAAATGCAGCTCTCCCCGCCCAGGGTGTGCACAATACAGACAAACTGGTGCTACCAAGCTTGTCCCTGGCCACTTTTGGGAGCCCAGGAAAGGCCAGAGCTGCAGGGTGGACCCAGAAGTGTCATTGCTCCTGTAAGTGAACAGGACTGTCCCCGGGTGAGATGGATTTGGGTCTGCTGGGGTGCACCAGAGGGCACCCGAATTGCCTAGGAAAGAGTTAACTCTTACTACCAGGGAACATTTCGAAATAAAAGGAATAGATTCCAACGTTTAATGGGATTTTAGATGACATGTTGTATAAAATTTTCAAAGTGGGATTCTTACATACATAATTTATCTCTGTAATTAAAAAAAACCTAATTTAAAAAATAATACAGATGCAACACATAATGGTGTGATTTCTTGTCACAAAAACAAGTTATTATCTTGATAATGCAATACTATAATTTACATTGCTGCAAAATACGGTACTTTCACAAATTGCATGATAAATGTTGTCTAATTATTTTCCTCCAGATTTTCCCTCCTTCACTTGTTTTGATTGTTAGATGGGAAGAGTCCGGTCGTCGGTAGTGGGTTGAGACCTCTCGATCAGCATCTACGAAATGAGGAAAAAAATTCAGGAAGTTCCATTGGCTTTGTCCCATTGGATAAGCAGAGCAAATGCCATCCTGTGCTTTAATATGAATGGGCATGTCACAGAAGGTCTCTAGGGGGGCTGTGCTGCGTGCATGTGTGCGCCTTTCATTGCAAATTCCTCAAGTATGCTGCAGATGAGAGCTCAGGGCCTACTGTTATGGGGGTACTTTGGCCGTAAATGACCATTATATTTCTGAGCAGCCCCTTCAATTCCCCTCGCCTTCCTCCTGCTTACAGCACCATAATTCTCAGCCGGGAAGGGAGTGTAAATAGCTCTCCCACCGCTGATGCCACTTAGCCGGCTGCAAATTGATGTGGATGGCTCTTTAGCTCTGGAAACTGTATGTTTCACCTTCACGAGGCGCGTGGCTTTCACTGGCCTGGGGCTCCGGAGCCTGAGATAAATCCCTAACTAGAGCTTGGTTCTCTGCATTGCAACACATCAGAAGGAGTGGACGGAAATTTCAAACATTCTGGAAATTTACACCTTGTCACTCTCCCAGGGCAATGATTTTAAGAAATTATGCCATCTCCACCAACCTTTGCATATTAAGTCTAAAAACCCAGAGCCATTTCTAACTCCAGCTAAAGTGCTGAAGGTCAGGCAGGTCAAGACAAGCCAAAGCAGTTGTGCGCTATTTCCAGTTATTATGCTAATCATATGCATGGTCTTTCAGCACTTACGCATTCATTTTCATGGCCAAAAAAAAATACATCGGTGTTTTAAATAATGCCAATATTTAAAACAGTGACAAATGGCTGAAAATTTTAAGTAAAGATTCACATTTTGCCCTTGGCTTGTGATGTTTGGGCGAAGGGAGTAAAAATATGACCTAAAGTATGGTTTTTACTTTCTGTTAATCCTTTTTGGTTTGTTTTGCTTTGCTTTTGTTTCCTGACTCTGAGGTTCGGTTACCTCAGCACCCTAACAACCTGTTTTTCAACTATGAGTTTTTTCATGGTTTTGGTGGATGGTTGAAAATAAATTTTAGGGAGCGTATTAACATATTTTCTGTGAAACTATCTTGGGCCTCCGAGAGAGATATTATTTATGAAGAGTTCGCTATTTTTGTGAGAGATTCCAAATCGTGGTTTTTCTACTGAAGATTCTGGAAACAGTTATTAATAAATTAGCCTTCTCTTTTCTGTACGAAAACATTCCAACTAAATTAACCCCTTCTCACCTTTGTAAGTGTGTAACACAGTAATCGTCTTTAATTTTCTTTGCTAAACTCTATAGATTGAACAAACAACTGTTATTAAGTTGGGTGCTAGGCGCTTAATACACAGAAAGCATAAGTAATTGGGGTGTCATATAGACAACGAATGGTAATAGCATATGATGAGTAAGTACTATGTTCCTGATATGAAAAACCATAATTAAAATAATGCTCCGAGCATAGACTGATTGATTAGTTGATGAGCCTTGGTGGAGGGAAGGTGATCAGATAGCTTCCCAGAAGGGGCCCAACATCCATGAGTGTGAAGGACGAGTGAAATTCCCCTGGACAACAGGGAAGGGCTTTGCAGGTAGAAGGAAGAACATGAGTTAAGTCAGGGCTGACTCAGAAGGGGTATGTGGAGGAGCCAAAGGGGCTCATGTAAGGCTGCACTGTTGGGTGTTTTAAGCAATGACGTTAGTTAAGGGTGCTGGGGACCAGCTGAAAAAAGCCTTCGAATGATCCACTCCACATTTTAGAAACATAGATTATCATCACCGATTTTTTTTTTTTTCTAATTATCTCTCAAATGCTATAGCCCTCACTATCTATCTCGGGAATATTGTCATTAAACTGTTGCATCTCTTTAGCCTGACTAATAACCTCCTAAAATGAAGAGAAAGGTCCATTTCTTTCCTATTCACCTGCCAAACTGGGCACTGGCTTGTGTGTACACTACTCCATCAGCAGATGATAATGTAAAAGAATTGACTCTGAAGGGTCCATTGTCTCTAGTGACAGGCCCTTTGTATAATCTGCATGGGTGGCGTCTTGTACTAAAAGACACTAGAAGTCATTATTTTCTTCTGGAGCCCACTTGTCCTCAGGTTTGCTACATTAAGCCAATTTCCCACTTCTGGAATCACATTTCTGGATTAAAGCATTGTTTTTAGAAAGTCACGGGGAAAATATTCTCCCTAGCGGAAAGGAAGAGCATGCAGCTCCCTTAGCATGGAATGATTCATCAGGCGAATTGGCTGTCTCTCCATGTGGACCACAGAACCTGTTGCGTTACAGCCCAGAGGTCCTGAAGGTGAAAGCCTAAGCCACTAAAGGACAGGGACAGCCCGAGAGAGCAGGGACAGCATGAGACAACAGGGAGGAGGATGGCCTAAGCGCTTCTGTGTGGCCACTAGCCATTGGGGCGCGGGCCTGGCCTGTTCCTCCAGCCCCCTCCAGCCCTCGCATCCCACTGCGTGGGCTTCCCTCAGGCGTGATCGTGCCCGGCCTGGGCTTTCCTGGGCACCGCGCCAGGTTTCATCTCACTGTGCCGTGTTTCACGCATTCCCTCCCTTCCCTCATGCTGCCGTCTGTGCAGACACTGTGCTAACCCTTCCTCTCTACAATAACCCCCGGAGCCATCATTTTCTTCTGGAGCCCTGATGGACCAGGCGCTCCGAGCACCTGCAGCATCTCCCGCGCTCCTCCATAAGGACGCCTCATTGTAACAAAATTCATTTCCTTTCAGTGTTTGTTCTGCTCCCAGCTTCACCGTGAGTGGCTCGGGTGCCGGCCAGGCCCAGGGTGAGGCTAGGGAAGCGATATCCTCAGGCACTGCCTTTAAGGAGCATCCGAAACCCTCTGTAACTGAAACAATACTATTTTAATGCCATGTCTTAAAATATAAAAAAAAATAACTGCAAAAAAAAAAAATCCATGATGAGCAAAGCATCAACATTTAAAAATAAGCACAGGATCTGCATTATTGATTTTTCTGTTTGCCGCAGGCTCCAATATGGCTTCGTGCAACCCTGTGACGGATCCTGTCTTTATTTAAAGTGTTGATACTTTGTTCCTCATTGATTTTTACATTAATTTTAATTTTCAAAAATTTTGCATTGCACTCTTCTTACTTAGAGGTTTTTGGTACCAGTGGAAATTTTGTACTGAGGATAGTGCCTAACTTGCCTCGTTCTGGTGTCGATTTGCTTCTGGGAGCAGGTTTACATACTCTTTGATCCCTAACGTTTGGCAGAAGGCCTTCCCTGGGAGAAGAGCTCATTAAATGCTACGTCACCTCCTTCCAGATTCGGTTTAGAATGAACTCCAGAACGAATTTTACTCTAAGCTTCAGATCCTACTTCCATATCTTCCCCCGACATAATCGCGGTGTTTGAGGACACTGTTTATTACGTAAAATAAAACGACCCCAAGGCCTGCCCTTCAGGCTGATCCCGAGTTACTGACACTTAGTTAGAAATGTATCCTGGATCCATTGGTTTCCTATCAGACATACGTTACGTGCCTACTACATGCCAGGAGCTTCCTTGGGCATCACCCCTGTTCCCATGGAGCTTATTAAAGTCTGGAAAGGGAAAAGATGAGCGAATTGATGATGCGTGAAATCATAGAAATATGTGCAAGATACAGAAGTGATCCGGATGAGTGAGTGATGATCGCGACATAAATAAAACTGTTTCTCCAGCTTGCTTTCTACGTCAGTGGCCGAAGATCGTAAAATAAAGATGGGTTTTCTTCCTGACTTGCCCATCAAAAATAGTTCCTTACTTTGGGTGAAAGGATATTTGCAAGGCTGTTTTCATGATCTACAGCTACTTTCACCTCGAGTCAAAGCATTTCAGAGATCAATTTTCACAGCACCAGTAGAGGACAAGGGATATATTTCTGATAGTTGCCCCGAATTTCGCATCTGACAGTGATTGAAACGGCCAAGACCACCTCTGCCCCAACACATTCCCACTCAACATCAGTTACCTGAAAAATGACCGTAGATTATCAAAACAAAGTGCGGCTCCCAGGAATACCGAAGGCTGGTCAATTTGGCACCTGCCTCGACAGGATGAGGTTTGGAACATATTTTGTTAACATGCATAAGACCATTGTGAAGGAGAAAAGGAAAAGCTGTACTGAGAATTAAACACATAGTAACTATTTTATCTTTTATATATGTATATCTTGCTCTATGCTTGAATCTAGGGATGTTGTTTTCAATTTTGTTGAAGAAACATTTATTTATTAAGCACATACTGTGGCCTAACACTGCAGAGATATACTAGGCATAGTCTCTGCCCTAAAGGAGTTTATAGTATACCGGGGGGAAAGCAAGCAGGATAGCCATGTAATTAATTGTAAGAGACCCAGCCTGCATGTGTCTATGTGTTTTGTGTAGTCTGGCCATTAACAGGGTGGGCTCTGGGGTCAGGCTGCCTACGTGACCTTGGGCAAGTTACTTAAACTCTTTCTACCTCAGTTTTCTCTTCTCCGAAATGAGAATACTATTTCCTTAACTGAGTTAACCTATGTAAAGCACTTAGAACAAGGTCTAGCACATAATTAAACCTTCGATAAATATTAGCTATCATTGTTAACATATCACAATGAGAGGATTATGCACAGACTTCGATGAGAGCACAAAGTGGAGTCACTTTTTCCAAACTGGGCAGAGTTCGACTCTGGAGAAAATGGCGTGTGAGTTGAGTCTTGAAGACCGCACGGTGTTATCCACAGGAAGAGGACGCGGCAGGCCCTGGGAGGCTGCACTTCACACTCTAGCGTCCGAAGGAGAGCAGACCTGAGATTACCTGAACCTCAAGTCTGAGTTGGGAAATGACAGGAAACAAGGCTAAAACGGAGGCCGAGGCCAGACCATGGAGGACCGCTGGGCACAGAGGACTTAATCCCGGAGGCAATCAGGACCCTGGAAGAGCTGACATGGCCAAATTAAAATCTCAGATTGATCACTCGTCTGGCCCTGTGAAAGGTAAAGGAGGACCAAGGGAAAAGGAAAAGTCTTGCAATGATCCAAATGAAAGAAGATAAACTCAGACATTACAGGAGAAATATACAGTATGCGTTAGTTTTAATTCATTTGTTATTCACGTAAAATATATTTTTGGATTCCTTGCTTTGCGCCGCTCCCCTTGGATGTAGAGGATAAATTAAGAGTAACACTGTGTTGACTCTTGTGAGGTTTACAATATAGTAGTGGAGAAAGCTGTTATCCACACAGTTCGGGAAGACAGTGCGTGTTTATTTATGTAACATTCTACGAGGAAAGGTATGGAAGGTGGTAAGAGTGAACGGTGGGAGCAGCAGTATAGCGTAGGGGTTCCGTGCGGGACTCGAAGCCAGAATCTCCGAGTTCACACCCTGGCTCCGTTGCTCAGCCTCTTCCTGATACTGGGCAGTTACTTAACTTCTCAGTGCTTTAATTTTCTCCTCTACCAGTGGGGTAATAGTACCTACCTCAAAGTACGGTTGTGAGGTTTACATGAGCTCATGTATGTAAAGTGCTTAGAACAGAACCCACCCATGATAAACACAATATAATTATTATCAGCCAACCTGTTCTGGGAGGAGCTGTGAACAAAAACTTTCTTAGAAAGTATCAAGTCAGATGAATCTAGGAAGATAAGTATGAGTTAATTAGAGTAGATCGTTCCAGACAGGCAGAAGGGCTGATGTGAAGACTCTGAGACTGGCAAGGGGTTGCTGCAGCCAAGCAACCAAGATAAGGTCACAATGGCTGGTATTTAGTCAACGAGGGCAGTGCTCTGAGATGAGGGTAGACAGCTAGGGAGAGGTAGATCGCACAGAGCATCGTCTGCTGGGAATTTAGAAGAACTTAGAATTCTTGAGAAGCGGTCGGGTATGACATCGTCCGATTTATATTTTTAAAAGAGAACCTTAGCTGCGACATGAATAGAGAGGAGGCAGAGTAACCGCTGGGAGGCGAATCAGGAGGCTGTCTTTGTGATGTCGTGAGTCAGTGGTGGAGCTTGGCCACTCATTGGATCTGACAGGAATGATAAGGGAGAGATTGGGGTCAAGGATGAGTTCAGGTTTTCTTGCTCCAATAGCCTGGGTAGATATTGGGATCCTGATCCGTCCAAAGGAAAACACCGTGGTGGAGGGGTAGGTTAGGCACCTTGTAAATTTTGATTATTTGGCTGGAATCAATTATTTGGTCTGGCTAGAAATAACAGAAGGCCCACTACCAACAGCAGTTCAGCAAAAACTAAGTTTGTTTCTTCCTCACAAATTTGTAGGCTAATGTGGGCTGGCGTGGTCCTCCACAGGGTAAAGGATCCAAACCCTTTCTTTCTTGTTACATCACACATGTGACTTTTGTCCCCAAGGTCACCCCATGGATTGCTACTCCAACATTATGTCCATACTCTAAGCATCAGGAAGGAAGAAGTGAGGAGTAAAGGACCACTCCCTCCCTTTAAGGACATTTACTAGAAGTCGGACATAACTATTTCTGCTTATATTCCTGCGATGGTTAATTTTATGTGTCAACTCAGCTAGGCCGTGATGCCCAGATATTTGGTCAAACATGAAATGTTGCTGTGAAGATACTTTTCGCATGAATTTAACATTAAGTCAGTAGAGTTAAAAGTAAAGCAGGTTACCCTCCTGAACATAGGTGGGCCTTGTCTAATCAGTTGAAGGCCTCAAGAGGAAAAAAGATTGCCGTCCCCCAAGGAAGAGGGCATTCTGCCTACAGAATGCCTTTGAACTTGGGTTGTACCATCAACCCTATCTTGGGTCTCCAACCTGCCAGCCTACTCTGTAGATTTTAGACTTGCCAGGCTCCATGAGCATATGAACCAATTCCTTAAAATAAATCTCTCTCTCATTACACACACACACACACACACACACACACACACACACACACACACGTACGTACGTACATGCAGGCATACACACTGTTTCTCTGGAGAGTCTTGACTAACAAAATTCACTGGATCTGAATTAGACACGTGGCTATGCATGGCTGTGAGAACGGTTGGAAAATGTAGTGTTAATTTTGGGGGTTGAGTAGCCAGCTGCAGTTCAAGGGAATGATTATGGAAGAATAAAGAAAGGGTAGGGTAACAGGGGAAACTAGTGGTCTTGGTCAATTAGCTGTTTAATAATTAGCTTCTAGGTTGAGTTGGAAATACTTATGACTTCCACGGGTAGAGAGAGGTGCTTAGTTCAGAAATATGGACCTGAAGCACTGAAGAGAAGACTAGGATGAAGAAATGAATTTGGTGTCTCCAAATTATATATCAATTTGAAGTCGTGGGCTTGACTTGGAGTCTCTAGGAAGAGACTATTGCATGAGGTGAAACCTAAACCCGACCTTGTGGAACTCCAACACTTGATGTTTGTGTTGGGGGGAGAAGTTGATGGATGAGCGTGACCAGGAACAGTTATAGAGGGAGGAAGAAATTATATTTCGAGATAGATTTAAAAGGTACAATTTTTTTAAAAAGGTAACATCGGTTGAATTTAGATATTAATTAAATGAGAGGTACAGGGAACGGCGAGTTTAAGATGACACCATGGTACCGGTTGATGGGGAGACAGTGTTATTACCGAATAGTGAATGCAAGAGGAGGAAGGGTGGGGAAGACAGGGATGAACTTGAACATGTTTGGCTTGTGGACAGCCCAGCACAAAAGCCCAAGTGGCCGCTGGACATAGAGGTCCGAAGCTCCAGAGAGGTACTATGGCCGGGAGAGAGATCCACGAGTCATCGGCATATCCAGGTAAAATTTAAAGCCACAACATAGCATATGTGAGAGGGGCAAAGAGAAATAGATGAAGGACAAAATTCTGAAATGCAAAAATCTGAAGAGGAATTCTTACAGGCAACCAAGCATGAGCGGTCAGAGTGATGTCCCAGCAGGAAAAGGAATATTTTTACATGTATCGCCTAAGGTCAGTAACATAAAGACTAAAAAAAGTTTCCTTAGAGTTGCCAGTGAGGAGGACAGTAAAGGAACTTGTCTCAGTGGTCCAGCGTGGTGGTGAGGGTGGACGCCACGCTGTAGTTGAAGAATCAAGTGGCGAAGGAAAGGAGAGGATGTAAGCTCTCTGGAGGCTGCCTAGGGGCCGGGTGGGAGGGGTCGTTTGTTTGTTTTTGTCTTTATGGGAGCTACCTGAGCTACCTCATCGTGCAGATATGCAGAGGCAAAAGAACCAAATAGAACAAACAGAATAAACGAGAGGACTGGCTGACAGAGAAGATCAAGTTAGCTGAGCTGAGGAGGTCACAGAGATTCCAAGCTATGGCACTGAGCCATCATCCGTGTGCCTGGAGATGTCTCATGGAAGGCAGTGAGACTTAAAGGTGAATTGAAAAAAGGAATCTCTGTATGCTCACAGCATTGCAGACAATGCTTCGCCCTTAATAATTGCATTAGTTGATTTGGCAATCCATCGATGATTCTTCTGTGTTGTTTATAAGGTCTGCCATTTTAATACAGAAGAAGTGCTGGCTTCGTTGGAGTTTAGTGCGATTGTTCATTTGGGACAAGTTCTCCCACGGTTCCCCTATTTAATTCCTAATTTATTCCCGTTCCACAGCTCCACATCTTTGTAATTGAAATGATTGTCTTGGGACACAGCCAATTCAGTTCTTCTAAGGAAAATCATTTCTAGAAATTCATTAGTAGGTTTAGATCAAAAATAAAAATTAAGTTAAATTTTCTGTCTGAAGGGAAGGTAAAGCAGGGTAAGGAGAGGACTGTTTGGTGAGTAACACTAGGGCCCGTGGGCTGGATAAATAGAGTCGTTTCCTTTCCAAATCAAATGGACCTTCAGTATTTTCCGACTGTATTGGTCAAACACATTCAGGACACTTTTCCTACAAAGTGCTACCTGAGTCTCGAATTAGATCATTTCAATCAGCTTCTCTTTTTCTGTCCACAGTGTCTAAGCAACACCCGGTTTGGGAATAGCATACTAATAACGCCATTATTATTAAGGCAGCAGGTGGCTTTTAATGAGATCTTGAAACAGAACTGTGTCCTCTACGTCCAATCAAAATCTGCACTTCGCAGCATTGCAAGAAAACACTGAACCATTTTTTTCACAGTTCTGGGGAGAGAAATCAATGAAGATTGTGATTATTCAAAAAATTAAAGTTTCCGATTGAACCTGTTTTTGTGTTTTACATTATGGAAAAATATTATTTTTTTTTAGAGATGAACAATAACTGGCCTCAAATAAAAAGAAATTCATGCAAATTAGTCTAAACCTAGTGTGAACAATTAATTCTGAACTACAACTAAGAAGCTCTATTTTAAATTCTCAAACAGTTTTATTGAGAGAAACCTGAAAGTCTGTGAAAATGCATGTACTTATTCAGCATGAAAGAGCGTTCCAGCGATAAGGACTTTTAACAGTTTAGCCGAGCAAAGAGCTGCTATTACCTTTTCAAACCCAAATAGATCTGTCAAATTTTTTTTGTTTTTGTTTTTGCTTATAGCTTAGAAAGTTCACTAAAATTTCTCAGAAATTACAATCTCTCTATTTTTGAAAAGCTCGTTGGTTTAGAAGTAAACAGAATCCAGGTCCTCCGCCAAAGGGATAAATGCTCAGATTTTAAATGATTGTCTTCTTAAAGTTCATAATCAAGGCTTGTACATATGGGTGTGGAGTAAACAGATGACCATTTGTCACAAGTGCTTCTTATAGTGCCAAAGTATTAAGAACTGTTGCTTGGTGGACCCCAGGTTTTTACTTCTTTTATTTCCTACATACCTGTTTGTTTATAGATGGAATCAAAAGATTACAGAAAGAGGTCATCTGGACTTCCCAGGCTCCATAAATGAGGCATAGTCTATACTATAAGGGATCCTACCTTTCCCTCTCCTTTATACCCCATGGTTTCTGGCACAAAGGCTCAATTGCTGGTTTAACTTGCTACATAAAGAAAATGCTGTCAGTCAGTGGCATGTTGGCCCCACTAACAACTCACATGAATTTAGCTGCTAGGATTTAGAGAATCAATTGCACCTCAAGGAGGACCCAGCAGTGGGGCTTTGCGGTCTTCAAATCAATTCGATGGGTGTGATGCCGAATGAATGGCTGAACTGAGGAGGTCAACTGAGTATGACTCGGGCACAGATTCCTTGAGCCTGAAAAGTTGGACCAGCTGCTTTGTCTTGTCTTGTCAAAGCATGTATTTGAACCAATTCCCATCCCATAAAAATAAAAAATAAAAAATAAAAAAAAAGGAAGCATCAACAGGCACCAGTGTCAGGAGCTGACATCAGGAGCTCTGGAAAGTTCTTCAGCAAACCCCGAATATGGAGTAGGCGTCTGAGGTGGGAACCGCAGAGAGGAGGTGTGCTTGCCTTAGGCATCTTGGCAACTTGGGCTGGATTCCAGGGGTGCTTGAAACCCACCGACTATTTAAAACAAGAGAGGGACATAAGAAAATTTGTATCTGAGAATTAATTTTCACAAGACTGAAGACAAGAAGATAATGTAGCAAAGCATGGACACTGTAGATGCAGGGAACATGAGCTAGAGGTGAATGGCAGAAGAAACTAGACAATTTTTGAGAAATGCAAAATAAGCCTAACTGGCAATGGAGTGCTTAGTAGACGGGATAGAGTGGGATCGAGGATGACATGAGCAACTGTGTGAATGATGATATCCAATATCTTTATCTGAGAGCAGACTTAAAAGTTTGCCCCAGAAGTAGAATTTTATCACATTGAAAAGAGACAAAGGAATCTCAGAAGGTAAAGTTCTTAAATGATGGGGGACCAAATACTACTTATGCAATGTCCCCTGTGCAGATGTGGTGGGCGATCAGTGAAATTTTGATATCCTCTGATACCATAATATGACGGCTGTCTCCGCTATTCCTATCATGTTTTTATTATTACTATTATTTTTTTCTTCTCTCTCTCTCTGTTGTATTTTAACTTACATCTTCTTTTCTCAAACAAGTATTTAGCACATAGTAGAAATGCTATTAAAAGAAGTTCATGCATAAGTACCTCACATAGTAAGATGCAAATTTTCTGTACAGATAATGTATTTTTTGAATATTTACATCACACCTTATTTGTTGGGTAGTGATTTGAAAAGAATCACCAGTTCCTTGTATAATGTAGGCACTATTTCTTTTTCTGTAACTTTTATACCCATGTTTCACAATCAGAACAAGAAAATGAGTTAAGATATTTCAGTAGTGAAGACATATAAAGATTTTAAAAGATGTGGTTCTTCATAAGTATAATTTTAATAACAGTATCACCAATAAATGCCAGTTCTCATTTTACTGTCATTATTAAAAAGAGAAAGAAAATCAGCTCACTTTATTTGAATGTGATGGAAAAACATAATTCCTAATATTGTGAGTGATATTATTAACATTTCAACAAAAGTTATAGTCTTTCTTTTAACTATGTTATTATTATAAATCTGTTTCATTTTTAACACATCCAGGAACCAATATTATAAGATGTCCATTTTACCTGATTTCATAATGGTAGTAAATTAGAAGACAGATTTTTCCAGGCATAAATTTGCTTTACTGAAAACCATTAGAATGCCTCTGAGCCAATGACAAGATATATCTGAATGCCCGCTGTGACTATGATTGCCATTGTGACTTACATTTGAAAGGAATAGAAGGAAATGAGGTTTTCTATGTCTCCTACAAAACAGTTCATTCATTCATTCATTCATTCTCTTATTTATTCTTTCATTCATTCAAGAAATATTTACTGAGTATTTACTATATGTGGACATTTCTGGCCATGTAACACCCATTACTCCCTCTAAGAGCCTCCTGATTTCCTTTTGGGACATTTACTTCCCTCCACTATTTGAAAACTCAGTTGGATGGTGAGTCAAAGAAGCTCTGTCCTCCTTCAGAAGACTAATGACTCCTTTCCTCATAGCTTCCTTTCTACCATCCTGGAACATCCGGCCTGCTGACATATGACCTAAAATTGGCTGGTTAGACACTTTCTCCCGTAATGATAAACTTTGAAAAACAAATGGGTTGGAATTGGTGCCTTCATTCCAGTGTTGGCGACAGAGAGGAAAGAAGAGATGATCTTTGAGTATTTCCTGTCTCTGAAAACTTCTGGTGCTTCCTGATTCCTGCCAACTGCAAAGCTGCTCCTTCCGCCTTCTCGTTCATCTTCTCTGTGAGCACCTCCTTCTTCTTCCAGTAACTTCCCTTTTCCCCTTCATTTAGCTAGAGTTCATTTCTGATTCTGGCAGTCAAAGAATCCAAGCTAATAAAGACATAAACCTGAATTTGAGGAGCTTATAGTCTAGTAAGCACATAATAGATCTTTAGATCACAATACTCTTAAATGACAGAGGATTCCGCTCTATTTTTCAAGCCACCAGCATTCCAGACTTGACAAATACCAGGAGCACACAGTCCTCCTCATTTATTCACTGCACAGCAGGAACCCAGCTGTGTATTTCTGAGTCGCTCCGTTACTTCAGGAGAGTGAACACATAACAGGTAAAATGCGAAGCAAGGATGATTTTGTCTACATAATGAGGACCAGGGCTAGTATTAAAATAACATTAGCTCCATTTTAGCTCTAAGTAATTGATGGCAGATGTATTCTCCACCACAAAGACCAAATCTGCCCACTCAACAAGTTAATGTGCAGATCAATTTTATTTTCTTACCAGAAAAGCCTACTTTACATTATTTTTGGCATTTGATTGCATTCGAAAAGATTTAAATCAAAGGAACCAAAGCATCCAATATAATTTCATGAGAAATAAATCTATTACAGTACACAGTTTCATTGCTTTGAGGAGATAGGAAGGGTAAGTCTAACTTTTTTCTAAATGGGCATTACTGGATCACTTTCTCACGCAGCCTCTGCACTAGAGGTGAAAGAGATTTTTGCACAAATGCCAATAATGGTTTTAAACAGTACAAATACTTGCTTGAAAATGAATACTAATGCCCTCTTTGGAACTATTGTGGTCTATCAGGTCAATAATATTCATTTAAAAAACTTTCTAAAAGTATTTTCATGCAATAACCCCTGAAGATAATGAAAGGGCCATTATGGTCTCCTGAGTCAATAATCTCTGTTTTTAATACGTACTCCAAAATTCATTTCTTTTCCTATGTCATTGTTTGTTTGAACTATTTCAATTAATTATTGTTAAGAGGAAGAGTTGTAATCGGTTTGAACTTTATCTTTAACTGTTATTCATCATACAGTTCTCACAAGAGGTTACTTCTGATATATTATGCTAGGTCATTACCCATAGCTTAGAACAATGGAAGATGGCAAAAATCATCTGTTGGAGTGAAAAAAGGGTGGGGGAAATAACAACAATTTAAAAAAATTAGACAAGAGCAAGTTTGTGTGCTCGGTTGGGCCACGTTGTTGCAGATAATTTCAAGTTTTCTAAATTCTTTTTTTAAATTTAGCTTTACAAAATGGTTATATCAGAGATGTTAAATCTGGCCAAACAACACAAGCATGACCAACAAGCTCAAAATAGACTGTTTTGAGCTGTAATTTCACATTTATTTGATTTGTGGGCATAAGAGACACTTTAATGTTTAAAATATAGGCATTTTAAATATGGTTTACATATTTAGTATCTGACAATTGAGACTAAAATTGCTTATTCATTAATAGAAACTCTGCCGCGGTTTTAAGGATTAAATTGTTAAATTTATTCTGGAGGGAAGCACTGACGATTTAAAAAAGGTTACATTTATTTTTTAAAACATCTTGTTTGTATGTATGTATGCATGATTTAAAGTGTTGGTATTCTGTAATTTAACCGTATGATTTTATGCCTACTGCACTTTGGATGGTCATGAAAATGAGATGCCTACTCTCCTTGCCTCTCCACTGAGCAATACTTCAATAAATATTTTTTTCCTTTCTCTTCTATTGTGGTTTTATTTTTTAAAAAGAAAACCTTTAGCTTAATTATTTAACCTTGGTTTATTTTTCTGGGTGGAAAGAGACTAGCATTGCTGCCTAGCCCTGTTATTCGAATCTGACAAGGTTTACAATTTCAATTAAGCAGAGTTTTCTAATCTGCTGGTCTTGCCCTTGCTGGCTGCAGTGAGATTCTAAACACAGGGCAGGCGTGGAGCCCTCACAGCTGTGTGGAGAGGAAGGGTAGATGGACTCCTGATGGACTTCTAAGGGACCTGAATCTGTAGCATGAGGAATAATGATAAGGCCATGGGGGGTCTGGGATTGGGGGGAGAGGGTGTGGTACCTATGTGGAAATGAAATGGGACCACATGCTGGGGCCATGTGAAGGAAAGGGAGGTCAGTCCCACCCTCGTAGGAAGACTCATGTTCTTTGAATTGAGCACAGAAGCCAATAAGTTGTGGCTAGTGTAGCGCCTAGAGTCTACAAGGATAAACCATATGAGGAAAATAAAGACCAGAGCCATTTTCCAGCCTAGGAAAGTTCTGACTCCTTAACTCTCATGCCCTGGTAGGGACCGCCCCACTTGCCCTACAAGGTCTGTGTTTGAGTTAGCAAGATTTATCACCGAAATTAGAGCCTCTGATAGAATCCGCTCATTGAACTTTATTGGTAGCTGACCATATGCCACATCCTAAGAGTTTGGGAAAAAGCAGTGAGCAAAGACCAACCCAGCCTTCAGCCTTCATATACCTTCGTGAGAGAGATATTCAAAGTATAGAGAGAAAAGTAAAAATACAATCTGCACAAAGAGAGGCGGTAGATAAGAAGCTCCAACCTGGTCAATAAAGGCCATGCTAGGAAATAAGGGTTCGGGTGAGAGCTGAATGACTAGTAAAAAGTTAAAAATAATGACAATACTAATACTAATATTTCTAGCGATAACAGATCACATTTACGCAACTTTTATTATGTATTCGGTGCATTGTTTAAATGTAATAATTCATTTAATCCTCATAACAACTCTGGAATTAATGTCATTTTACACAGGGGAAATTGAGGCACAGAGAGGTTAAGTAACGTCCCCCAGGTCACGTAGCTCTTAAGGGAGGAAGTGGAACTTGAATCAACACAGTTCATTGCTAGAGTTCTTGCTTCTGTTACGAGTGAGTCTTCGATGCAAACGCAGTTTGAAATGGTGGGCTCTCTGCCACTAGAAAATAATTGTAATAGTGAATACTTAGAAAGCACTTCCTATTTCCCAGACACTGGTCTAAGCCTTCTGATTACATTGACTCATTTAACCCTCTAAACAATACTTTGAGATTGGTTCTATTTTTACCTCCATTCCGCCAGTGAGGAAATTTTGAACTGCCTCTGGAGTCCTGGCTATGAATCATTTTGCCGTTCGGCCTTTTGCTATGTAGGTATCAGGCAGGTGTGCGGGGCCTGCCTAACTGTGCCACAGGAGGGTGACTGCAGTCTGCCTGGGGACAAAGTTTGTCCAACAGTGCTATTTAAAAGCAGCTGGAGAGACCTGCTATGGGACAAAATAGGTTGTACTGGAAAAGTTTGGTTTCCATATTGTAAATAGAGGTATATTTTCATGTATTATACTGGCGTTCTTCAACTCGTGATGGGGTTATGTCACGGTAAATCCATTACGAATTGAAAATATTGTAAATCAAACAGGCTTTTAATACACCTACCTACTGAACCTCATAGCTTAGCCTAGCCTACCTTCAATGAGCTCAGAACACTTACTCAGTCTCCAGTTGGGCAAAATCATCTACCACGAAGGCTATTTTATAATAAAGTATCGAATATCTCATGTAATTTATTGAACACTATACTGACTTACCACTAAGGTGAACAGCTGAAAGCACGCTGGGCCTGAAGAATGTCCGAAACATTTAACTGACATTCTCTGCATTGTGAGAGTATATTGTACCACATATTGCTAGTCTGGGAAAAGATCGAAATTCAAAGTATGGTTTCTGCTGGATGCATATCACTTTCACACTGTCATAAAGTCGAAAAATCGTAAGTCGAACCATCGTAAGTTGGGGACCATCTGTGCACATATTTATGTAGATTGTATATATTATATATGTATAAAATCTCATCTTGAATAATAGAAATTCATGATAAAGAAGAGGCTGTGAACCAGAACCATAAATTAAAAAATAGACCAGCCTGTTGAATAAGGAATACAAGGAACACGTATATACAAATAAAACCAAAGGGGACCCACTGACTCTAATAATTCATTATCTTTAACTCTGGGCAAAATCTTTTGAAATAATTCCAAATCTGAAAAATCAAATGTTTCGAAAAATATTTTGACTATTTGACTTTTTGTACATCTCGACATTTGCAGATAAATTTAACTGAGCAGGCATTGCAGTATCATCTTAATCAAAGTGTGACTTAGAGGCATGATGGCCATTTGGTTTTCTATACAATAAATGACAGATGTGTTATCTGCAATTTTATAACATAAAACACAAGTATTTTTATTAGTTAATATTTGTTTACAATTTCATATCGCTGTATATGGTTTCAAAACGAGTCACCAGAGACAACATGCATAATACTGAACTTTCCTCTAATATTAGGTTCATATGCTTTTTAAAAAGTTTAATATTAAAAAGAAAACATTGCTCTCATATTAAAGGTTGGTTATTTATTTTTGAGTTGGTATTCACAGTGCATGATGGCCACGAAAGGTTGCTGTATGTCATCAGAGGGGTCAGCAGAAGTGAGAAAAATTGAGTGTTACCAAAAGATTAATGGAACTTCATTTGCTGCAGTATATATCGGTCTTCACACACCTAAAGATTAGAAGTTCTGGTTCCAGTGATCTAAAAATCACTATTCACCATCCGTTAGGTTAAATCTTTTAGTGAGAGCTGATTCTTACTGAGTGTCAGGTCAAACGGAGCTATGCAACGCCTTTTTCTGTGAGTCCAAACCTTGGCGACCTCATCCGGTGGTGAGGAAATTCACATCTCTCCGTTATGATCTGTGACCGGGGCTGGGGCTTGAGGAGCACACAGAAACCGAGCCACACACCCTCAGATTTGGCTCTAGTGGATCCTGGACCCTCAAGCACCCCCGAAAGGTGGAGAGGGATGAGTTTCCTGTAACTGCAAAAAAAGAACACTCAGCTCCATCTGTATATATTCGAATCCAGATTTTCAGTGGTGAAATTTCCCGTAGGGGTCATTATTTCTTAGACTTCCATTATTCAGTTTTTAAAGGGTCCAGGTACCAAATCAAGAAGTTAGGAAATTCTGAGTTACAGACATACAAACAAGTGTAAGTATGAAATCCCATCTCTCTCTCTCTCTCTCTCTCTCTCTCTCTCTCTCTCTCTCTCTCTCTCTCTCACACACACACACACACACTGTTCTCTTTAAATACTTAAATCTGACTTAAATCTGGAGATGTATTACTATGCAGTTGATAGACATATTCATAAAAGACTTCCAACAACACTCTGAGATCTCGGGGGGAATTTCAGTCCTTCCATTGTCAGTCAGTCATAATTCCAGACCCCCAAGTCCCAGGTTTTTCATCACTTGCTCCCGGTCTGTCCCAGATGGCAGGTAGCTTTTGGTACCCATTTGAGGAATGAATACAAATACATTTGGACTTGACACTTGTTAGGCTGCCCATAGGGAAATGAAGATGTACAGAGATTAATGCAATCTGTGGAAAAAGGTAATTTTAATATGCATATTAATAGAAGCCTCATCAATATTTTCTCTATAAATATCATGTAAACTGACTTTCCCAATATCATTAGATTATTTCTAGCTTTACAAGTCATTAAAATAAAAAAAAATCAATTGTAAAAAAAGGTATAAAGGCCTGTCTTCTCATCAGCTAGAATTTATCAGGTAAAGTCCTTCTCCCGATCTCAGAAATTCGCAGATCTTTTCTTAAATAATGTGAAAATAAAAACCAGACAAAGTATTTCTATCATGAAAGACATCTTTCCTTCGCTACATTGATCATAAGCAATCAGATACACAGATGTTTAGAGGTAGGTACATTTACCTTTCCATGGATAAAATTCCCACTAATATTTTGTCTGTCATTCATCTTGACTATTTTGATTTTCTCCTGGTTGATTTTTCTCATCTCATTTGTTTCCTTCACACTCATTCTAAAGTTTTCTGCCCAGACCACCAATTTTCTTCTTTTTTAAAACATCAGTTCTGACAAAAGTCTGTAAATTTCCAGAGCCAGTCTATTTTTGAAGTAGTATTTTTTTTTTCAGCATACTGAGTACAGCCCATTTGTAGTTTGGTTATGAAGGGATGACTTTCCTTCAATAGAATTGCTTCTTCCATCGAGAGAAGAAAAACACAGCTCCTTCCCTTTTCACTCAAATTTTAATACGAGAAAACCTGTAATGTAGATCTATTGATAGAGAGTTAAATCCACAGTAAGCCACACATTTACCAAAAGAATTCATGGGTCTTACTGAATCAGTAATTCCTATTTTGCTCAATGTTCTGAAAAGTAAGAGCTAGAATCAGAACATTGAGCTTTGTTTTATAATAATGGTATTGGGGTTGTTTATGAGGGTCATGTTTGAATTACATATTCTTTCATGCTCATAAATCAGAAGGGAATAGTAGCTACTGTCGACTCATCAACTTTTTTAATTCTGCGAAGTAAATCTCTCTGGAAAAAATGAATATTAATAATTAGACAATATCCAATTAGAGGCCATAGGCCAGAGCTAATCCCTAAACTCAAAAATCCACAAAGCATATGTAATAGTAGAAACTTAGGTTAACAAACCCTATTAACATAAAATTAATGATAATGGTGTAGTGTGAAGGATTTCAGGCCCTGCAACTAAAAGCTTATTGACATAATTTTTGTCTTTTCCTCAGGAATTTATTTTCAGCATAAGACTTTAAAATTGCCCTTCGAAGCAAAAATATAATCTCCTTTTTACATCAGTTTTATAACTTGTATTTTCGTCGATTGTTTCGATGATTGTTTAAGTCTATATTTTATTTTATTTGAACAGAGAGGTTGCTGTGTTTCCAACAAACTAAATGAGGAATCACTCCATTCCTAACCAAGACAGAGGTGCCAAACAGATTTCTCATAACAATTTAGTTTTATTAATATATTAATTTTACTAAAGAATTTTATGCTCAGTATCATGGCATTCCAATCTTTAAATGGGACTCTATTTTACAGAGAAGGCAATGGTGACTATGATTAGTTAAGTGACTTGCACAAGGTCACCAGTGGGTATCAGTTGAATGAATTCTGGCTGGCAGAATGAGTCTTAAGCTGACATGGTCTCTCTCCTGCTCCATGCCTCCATAACTTCATCTTCTAATAGCTATCCAGGGACCCGATGAGATTCCCTGTGGGTTTGGACCCTCATCTTGACTCTTGGTTTGGCCACAGAGTAGGGACATAAAAGAGGTGGGAGAAGTAATAACTATAAAGTCAGTTTCCTTCAATCTATACAACGCTCCCTTTAGATCTAGTCTAGAGATTTTCTGGACCCTTTTACAATAAAGCAATATATTTTCATATCACTCTCCTTCATCTTGTTGGAAACTATGCAGAATATCAGGGACGGATCTGAAAATTCCTTATGTGTCTTTCTTGTAGACACAAGACTGGAAACTAACCCTCCGTATTTCAGTTTTCACACATAAATAAAATCAAACAAATGCTACTGGGTAGGTAGGTATTCATTCAGCTTCTGAACAATGAAAGAAAAAAGGCTCCAAATATATTGAGGCCAAAGTATTCCCTTTATGTATAATTCCATACACAGATGCTTTTCATTTCACTAAATCAGAATCTAATAAGTGCTAAACCTTCCTTATTAACCAGATCTCCACCTCCCGCCCCTCTCCAATGAAACACTGATGCTGCTTTTCAGTTCCACAGTTTCCAAATTATTTTCAGGCTACATTTTGAGTATGCTTGATTTTGTTTTTTAAAAGTTTCTCGAGAACAGATTTCTATGGGATGCAAGTGTCATACTTTTAGTCTGGTCCTTTTTTTTCAAAATGAGAATATCTGTTCATTTTGGTTGTGAAACACCCTCAGCTATTCCGCACGACAGGCAAAGAGAGGGAAGAAATAATTGCCTCTTTTATCCTTTCCATCCATATTCCCGCAAAGTTTCATAAACCGTTTATTTCGGCCGGTACAAAAACTTAACCTCGATAGTTTTCGAAACGCAGATTTGAAATAACAAAGAAACACCAGTTTTAGCCCGTCGAATTGGCAAAGTTTAGGAAGAATGATAAAGCCCTGTGTCGGCTAGGGTGTGGAGAAATGGGCATAATTACACACAGCTGGCAGGACTTTAGAATTGGTACAGATGTCTGTAGAGCAATTCTGTAACATCTGTCAAAATATACTATAATGGCGCCCACCTTTTAACCCAGAAACTCCACTTCTAGGAATTCCTAAGGAAAGTATCATAAGGATATCCTAAGGATATTTGTCTAGAGATTATTCTTGTACAATTAGTTATAGTAAGAAAACTTAAAAAAATAGGTAAGGAATCTATGGTACATCTATATTATGTAACTATCATTTTATATAAGACTGTTGGACATGACAAAATATTCATTATTCTTATGTAGTATTTTTAAGTGAAAAAAAAAAAGAGTGTGTCAACTAGGACAGATAGTGCGATGCCATAAACTCTAAAGAGATCTGTTTCTGGAAAAAAGTACACCAAAATGTTAGCAGTGGTTTTATCTGTGTAGTAGACTTCAGATGTGTTCTTTCTTTTTAAAATTTTCTTTATTCTCTTCTTTTCCTCCCTCCTTCATTCCCTTCTTTTTATCCTTTCTTCCTAATCTTCTTGTGAGGAAATTCGGAGCAAGCAGAAAGGATTACTGGGTATCCGCAATAGAAACTACCCATTGTTTCAAGCTCCCTTTTCCATGTTATCTGATTTTAGTCTTTTATTGTCTTTGAGTTACTTTACAACTCTGTAAATTGTAGATAATTGAGCAATGCAAAAAAAAAAAAAAAAAAAAAAACCTTTGTCTTTAGACATACAAATTAAGTCTGTCTGGTGGATCTTTTCTTGTCAGCCCTCCTTTCTGTTGGCAAAATTCGTTTGGTGTCTATATGTAAATTCATTTCAACATTCCTTTACTTCATATTAATCTGTGTCGCTTTGACTTCTTTGAACTGGATGTAACATCTTTTTTAATAAGTTAAATAAAATATCTCACTAGTGTTTGTTTTGCATCTGTATGAGAGCCATGATTTTATCCTTTTGGAAAATTACCGTTTAACATAGGTTTCTTACTTTTGTAAATTGAGCATATATTGCTTTTTTATTAGAAAAATAACAGCAAATGTGATTTAAAAGAACAGATTGTACTACTGTCCAGTATTCCATCTACATAGCATTCATTTAAATATCTCACATCAAATTTTCTTAACATCTCTACAAAAAAAAATTTAATAAACACTTATGAAACCCATAGCATTTTCAGGTCAATATGCTAAATTGTACAATGTATAAAAACGAATAAGACTATGGCCATAATGCTAAACACCTCATGATATTTACTCTTTTTATACTAAATATCAAATATCTACTACTTCATTATTAAGTATTCTAAAATAGCAACTATTTCAAGATGTATTGACTCGGAATAGCTTTAACCATTGCTGCTTACTCCCTGCATGACGGAAACAATGCCGAGAAGCACACAAGCTGCTTAGCTGAAGCAGTTGCTGATTTACCGAATAGGCGCCAGCAGGTTCTGCAGGCGTACGCATTCACCAAGTGCTATTTGCCTCCGGAATCCAGCCATTAGCACATAGTCCATAATAGAGCAAAGAGTTAGCATAGTGGTAATAAAAAAGAACAAGACACATGAATTTGGCCAGAGGAGGCAATTTGACTGTGATTATGCATAACGCATAATACATAGCACATGCTAGGTTGAACAAAATACCGGCTATGGTCATCCCAGAATTTGTTTCAATAATAAATGCTCTTTTATGTATACAAAGCGAATTTTTTTTTTTTTTTTGCTTGGTCAAAGTCCATACTATAGAATGAGAATATGGAAGGAAATATTTTACTGGGTGTTCAGGAGACCTGCTCCCTCCTCATTCCTTTGGTTTTCATGAGAAGTTTGCCTTAAATTCTTCCCACTTCTTCCTCCTCCCTTACTTTTTTCTCCTGGAGGTAGGAGAGATCAAGGCATGCACTGGCCAAGTGCATAAAGCTGGTGGCTTTTGCTGCTCGCAAAGGAAACTTCAGAAAAAGAATGGAGGGCTCTTCCCTTAGCAGGATAACTGCGCAGACTCCTCAGCCGTAGCTCTGGAAAGCTCTTTGGTCCGGAGACCACTTCCTGGGCAAAGCGCTACTTCTCTTCCTTAGTGATTGCTGCCATCCGACTTCCAGACACTGTGCAGCCGGTCTTCTAAGCACAGTGATCCATCATTCCAGAGCTCCCATGGTGTCCCACGGAGGGGACCCGCATTAAGCAAGGTGGTGCCTTAATATTTGTACATTATTAGATTAGTTAATATCAATGGCTTCACTCTTTCTAAAGCCCCTGAATTAACTATCTCAGATGTACTCCGCAAGGTCTAGAAGTAAATAACTGACACTCCCGTAACTCACAGGAATTACTCCTGTAACTCCGCGTTTTCCTTACCAGACCAACGCACCTCCCGACCCGCTGGTTTGAAGCACAAACTCTGTGAAGAAGTTGCCCCTCTATTTGAAGTGCCTTTGGTTTTGATAGTGTATCATAGTATAGAGCTTACTCTTTTGTAACTTCAGGTGGAAACAAATCTCTTTCAATTTTCCCAGCATCAGCAGCAGGTATTTTAACCACTTGAGGTCTCCAAAATAAATATAAAATGTATTCCACAGCAGGCAGAAAGCCATCATCAAGATTCTCAGAAACTTAAACAACTTGAAGTTTAACCTTCAGTTAATATTTCTAGTCAGCACTTTCTACCCTTTCTCCTTTGTTGACCAGCTGGATTCTCTATTTAGTATTTTCTGTACAGATCTGAATTGTGCCATTTTGGTTACTTCTTCCCATTATTTCTGTGTGTGTGTTTTAAAAAATGTTCTAGAATTTTCAAACTAATATCCCATTTTGTAACTATAATGCTTAATTGATTTTTCTACATTTATAGATTTTTCGGTAGAAAAAAAAGTAGTATTTTTAAACTATAGAAAACTGGAAAATACCAAAAAGCATTGGGAGAGTGGAGGAGGGCAGAACTCATTTGTATTTCTTAACTGCCATTAACATTTTTGTGTTTGCTCTTATGAACTTTTCCCTCAACCTTATTTAAAAATGTGTTTTCTCGAATAGTTCTGTGTGTAGATTTGTAGGTGCCCTGGATAGATTTCGTTCTAAAAGCAGAACGACAAGGGTCAAATGTGTTGCTTCTTAACTGGTCCTCGGGCTCCGTGATGATCTCACCCTCTCCTGCTATTTATGCCGCTATCCATCCGTCAAAGACCCATGAGAGAAAAGGGACACTGGAAAAAATAGCAAATAACTTTCAAAGTTTATGCACAGAGATAGTGTTTTGTGACATTTGCTTGTAAGCTTTTTGTTTTTCTTTTGGCCCAGGGCCTGGGGCGTTGCTGGTTAATTTCCAGAAATGATCGGCTCTAATTTCACCTTCTTGGCACTTTTAAAAGGAATAATTTCTGAAATTCTTGCGATCTGAGATTTTTACTAAGAATTATTTTTTTTCTTATTGCAGACACATTGCAGAGAAATAAAACACACACACAAACATCCCATGAAGAATATTAAAAAAAAAAAAAAAAAGGAAAGCGAGAAAACACCAAACAGGATATCATCCATCACCTGTCTACTCAGAAGCAGTGTCACCCCTTCGAATACACTTATTTGTTCCATTCATAAATATTTATTTTAAAAGTGTGCTTTATGACAGACTATCATCTAGGCATGGCAGTAAATAAGAGAAAAAATCACTGCTCACAAGGAGCTTACATTCTGATGGAGAGAAGCAGACTTTAGACAGAAAACAAATTATGAACAAAATAATGTTACCTTCTAACTAGATTGGTATGAAGATAATTCATAGGATGTATATAACAGGAGGACTTACCGAAGTCTATCTGTCTACCTACCTATCTACCTAATCTGAGAACACATATTTTCTGATCCATAACTCCTTTGAAATTCTTCTCCCATTGAGGAAAGTGGAACTACATTCTCCTTTAAGGGGAGAAATTGGCCCAACTTCAAAAAGATCTTAAGATTGTGGGAACATGGATAAATGATGTCAATCAAATCAGTTTCATCTTAGTTCTTTGTTCATTCAGATATGATGCTAGTTCATTTTCTCTTACTCTGTGAGCCATGGAAAGATGCGAGGAGTCTGTGTACCTCCTAAAATAGTGCTCGAACTTTATTTGTATTTGCAGCGTCTAGGGGGAGTGTCTAAAGATGTCGTCAGAATCTCAAAGAAATCTATAAACTCACACATAAGAACTCCTGGATTTTATGTCTAATGCCCATTTTTACTCCCATGTTCTATGACATCGTTACTGCAAGAATATCCTACAGTACCAGGATTCATCAATATTTATGCCACCGTCACATCTGGTACATTTGGATCAGTTCAGGGTTGGAGCAGTATTTTAGTGTTTCAAGTAAATGTTGTTTCCAGTTTTCTCTTTAAAATCTACATCTCTTCTCTATTTTGGGGTCCTCTAATCTCTTCGGATTTTCACTTCTGCTCTTGCAGAGTGGCTTATCTCGTACAGTTGCTGTGCATATGAATAAAGAATTGTATACGCACATATTTAATCTAAGTCCTGATGAATTCAACACGCGGAACTAAAAATGGCTTCACAATCATATGCTATGGTCTGGAATATAATAATTTTAATTACTGATCACAAAACAAATAAAGTATGTGTACGTTGGAAGCTATGAAAATGAGAAGCAGCTGCTTTAAATCTTTACTAGAACAGAATACGTAAAAACAAACAAACAAACAACAAACAACGATGAAAGTAGCCATGCTGTCAGGGTAGCACAGCAGATTTTTTTTATTCCATTATGTACACATTTTTCATTCTGAAAAACAGGTGAAGCCATCTCCTTGTAACTTATTCTTCCTAATGGAAAATGCAATCAATGGGAGCTGTAGTTATTTATGCAGAATTTTATACTTCATTGACATTCTCCAAATGAGATCTTCAACATCCAGAAGGAAAGCTCTCCAATACATGGCAAGAAATTTCAAGCACCTTCCCACTGACATGTATTAGACACTAAAACCAACAAAGTGTCCAAGAAAAACATTCGTGTGCCTTTAACTGACTTATCATTTGTTTTCCTAATACTGAGTTTAGCACTTCTCTCTCTTTTCTCACATGGAAAAGAAGAGAGTTCCAGATTTTAGATGTAGAGATTTAGTAACAAGAAAGAAAAAACTTTAAGAGCTCAAGCTAGAAGCCTTCCAACTAGTTATATACTCCACCCTATTATACTAGGAACTATCGTTTCTTGCACAGACAGGTACAACTCACCCTATAATCTATGTGCATTTCAAATTTCTGTACATTGATTTATAGTTAAAACCCACTTTAAATGCTCTCTTGCTCAAACTTCATGAGGGCAGGTGTCTGGTCTGCCCTGGTCACTGTTAAGTTCCAAGTATTAGCATACTGCCTGGCATCTACAGAAACTGTAATAGTGATTATATGAATGAATGAATGAATGAATGAATGAGGGAATGAATAAATGAGATAATTACAAAGACACTAGAAGATATTTTCAGTTAAGACTTTTAATGATTTTTTAAATTTCTGTTGCCTAAAAATATATTTTCACAATATCAAATACTCAAAACTCACATATAGACTCAATGACTTATTAAATTAGATAGCTCTTTTACTCATATCAGTTTTTGATAACTGCAATAACCAAGGCTTTTGTGCAATATCTCTAGAGGAATTCTTTTTTGAAACTTAGACGTGGAATGACTGGGAAATATTACAATCTTTTAGCAGCTGAATGTGCTGAACATAGGATGATATTGGTAAGCAGTGAGTAGTCTGTTTTTCTAGAATTTCTTAAAATATACTATAGCATAATTTAAGGGTAGTTAAGGAAACCAGAACCAGGAAGGGACAAGGGTTTGGGGAAACTTACCTGGTTTTGAAGCTAGTCATCAGAAGTTAGGCGGCAAGGCTAATTTCATACTCCACGTAGAGGATCTGAGGGTCTCGCTCTGCTCAATTCTAGAATAGCTCAGGGACCAAGAAGGACTTCTCTGTAGGTGACGGAGACCGTGCAATGCAGCTGACATTTGAGAAAGGCAAGGACTGACCAAGTCAATATGTCACGAAGTTAACACCAGGTCTTAATTCTGAGAATTCTCATCCATTTACAAAGAAGCTCTACATACGCGTAAGCTCTACGTATGTGTCAGTTGTAGCCCAACACTATCCTTTCCACAATAAATAAACAAGTAAGTAAGTAAATAAATAAATAAATAAATCCTCCTTAGTTTAGTGTTCAGGTAGGAACTTGTCAAAGAAGAGCAGACCTGAACTATTGCAGGAGAAGGAAAAGAGCTATTGCAAGAGAGAGAGGGGGTCTATCGCGATAGGGAGAGGAGAATTATTGAATAGTGTGAATGCTGTGACCTAATGTAACCTCATGGTCTGTGAGTGTCTCATGAGTTAGACAAAAGGGCTCTCTCTTACAGAGAGGAACAGACAAAACTAGAAAGAACTGAGTGTGAGGAAGTGGGTTGGCTGAAAGGGTGGCGTGAGCAGGTGGTAGGTCAGAGGATGTTTCACCCCGCACACAGCCTGCTCCCATGGGGCTTATCTGCTGGATCAAGGTTGGGCTCAAGTCCAGGCACCTGGAGGAGGGAGAGACATTTACCCAAAGGTTGGCCAACAAATATTTTGCGAAGAATGATTAGCAGTTCAGCTAATCATTTATGAATTAAAGACAAGGAATTTTGAGTTTCCGTGTTTAGCCTCATCGTAGGGAAACAGGGGGTCTTATCCAGGTCACATGGAGAAGATGCTTCTTTGCAGTAAGCTGTTTTCCAGAACACGAAAGGGTGGAGGGATTACTGATCACAGGACTCAGGCAAGTTCAACATTGTCAGGCTAAGTCTGCGGCAGGCTTTTCTTTGGCAAGGTCTCGCTCCGTCCCCAAAGGGCGTGGGAGCTGCTACAAACCTTGGCCTCTGCTTGAGGTGGCTTCTTACATCTCAGGTCCACACCATCCTAGTTGCCCAGGGAAAAGGGAAGAAGGGAAGATGCCATTGAAGTGACTGTTGGAAGGTCTTGCTTGTTGGTCCACTCCCCAGGAAGCAACATGGCCAAGTCTGTAGTCATCAAGACCAAGGCAGGTAAACTACCGTACTTAAACGAATCTGTGAAATTCCCTCTCTGCTACATACATTTTCTAATAGCAAAATTTGTTCATTAGGCTAAATATTTTAAGGAAATTCAGAATTTTGATACCATGAATCCTAAATTTCTGATGACTGACTGAATATTTTCTTTATTATGTTAGGACCAGGAATTAACCTGGTAAAAGTCATAAAAAGTATCCCTGTAATGATCTAATTATGGATAAGAGAAAGGTTGTGATATTTGTATACAAATGAAACCATTAAGGAGTATACTAAGGATTTTTTTCTTGACTACCTTTAAAAAATAAAGAGCCATATGGTGCAGCCAACTGGACTGGGAGTCAAGAGAGGCCAGCTCAAATACAAATATACTGTTTCTGATTAAGAAAACACTTTTTAAAAAATTCATATAAAGTATTTATTAGGTAGTGGATTTTATAAACTGTTTGGTCCTGCAGTCTTTATTTTAAAAAGGTTATTCTGAATGCATTACCAAGTATCCTGTGGAATATTTCACATAAAAGGAAGCGGAAAATGTATAAATGTAAACAGGCTAATTGTATGCAGGTATAAATTATGGATGTTGGTCTTATGAAAAAGCACTGCTGATTTGCAGGGCTCTTACTCAGCAGTGCTGCGTCTTGTCTGAGGGGATATTTAGTATGGCTGTGATGTGCAGAATTTAAAACAAAACTTTAAATTCTAGAGAATAAAATATAGCCCAATTGTGCTAAGACCGCACTGTTGGGAGAACGAGGTTTTTCGTTTATTTTATTGCTGTTGATGTTGACGCTCATTAGCTCCGTTATCTTCCGTGTGCTCTTGTCTCCAGATACTGTGCAAAAGCAAAGGTTTGGGAAGGGCGTTTTTTAGTTATGTGGAGCTTTGCTATGGTCACTGTAGATGACACTTCCCCCCCCCCACACACCCCCCGTGCTCTATGTGGTTTTCAGTGCTTGAGTGGGCATGTCATACTCACAAGTAAAGACAGGACAGGGAGACACCTGGAGACTCGGGTGACATAGGTTACAGAAGCCTCTTTTTACCCCTTTCACAAAACAAATATAAATATGAAACTTATAAAGGATCTCACGAAAGACAGTCAAGTTTAATGGTGCAAATGGAAAAATATATGATGTGATTACCCCTTACAATGGATAATTTGCCATGCCGCCACCAATTTTTACTGAGTTATACCAACGAGTTTAACCTTGAGTTAAAGACACTGCCTCATCCTGTCCCACAGCACTGACGACATATCAAAAATAAACAACTTCATAAGTGTAAAATAATTGGCCTAACGTTTAATGATACATAAGACAAAATATTAGAGAGATTTATGTGGACGGCATAAACCTTTAGCTGACATGGGATGTAAATGCTTCCCAGTAAATAATTGACCAGCACAGGCTAACTCAGCCGTCATCTCCTAGTTAGTCCAGCGAAAAAAGATAGACCGGAAATGCGAGCAAAGGCATTTTCCTTTTGATTCCACATACTGAGTGGTAAACTTAATATTTGAAAACAACAGGAGTTTCCAGGATATACAATAATAAAATATATTTTAAAATAATTTTTAATACAGTCTAAAGAAGGCAGCCTAGGAATTAATTCTCTGAAAGGAATGGAATGGAATGTATATCAGAGTTTTCCTACATGATAGAATTAAAAACAAACAAACAAACAAAAAAACGAGGTTTAGAGTTGGGCAAAGACACTCATCAGGAGGATGTTTTGTTGTGTGGATCAGACTGTAGACCAGATTATCTGGAAGTTTGGGCTCAGTCTTTTAGGTTTGTTTGTTTGTTTAAACTTATTCCCTCTCTATAGTGCTTCTCTCTCCCTACCCCAGCTGAAGGGTTCCTCATAGTGAATTTCTCTTCCCAGCTACTTCAAGATTTCTTAGCCAGGACATGATACCCAGGGCATGCCTGGCCATGTTAATGGGTTACCTAATTTGAATAAACTAGTTTGCATCAAAGTGTTAATATATTGGCTTCCCTGAGCCTATATACATAGGTTTTCATTGGGAGCTTTAAAACTGTCCTTTGAGCTAGCACTGTGAGGTCATCTAGTTGGCAAAGAATCATTGAGTGCTTTCTGCAAGCCGAAACGATGCAAAAATATTCTCTTAATAACCCTTCAAGGTAGTCATTAGCTCAGTTTTAAGATGACAGAAATCAGGGTCAGAGATTCAGGATTTGCTGCTGCTTTATGTTGCCCTTTATCATCGTTCTAGGACGTTCCATTTACAAAGCACTCAGTCAGGTAGAGCCTAGCAAATGACTTGGTTAATTTACTATGTGTGGACAGCCCAGTCTCGTTCTGATCTGGGGTCCTGATAATCAGGTTTGATCATCTACACTGCTTAAATTGTCCAGGTACTTAACCAAAGAGACCCTTCATTTAGTGCTGTATAGACTCAGCTTCATTATTTTGGAAACTGGATGCATCCATGCTTGTCACAGCAAATTTAACAAATCCTCAAAAATTTGTTATATATCAGGTTCACATATTTAAAATCTTGTTTCATATGTATTTATTCAGTACTCACCAGTTCGGGTCTAAAAGAGGTTTCTGAAGGTATTGGAGGATGGTATGGCTTTTTGTTTAGTTCACGGAGTTTATTCCCCCCACCCCCATTCCAGTAGGCCCAGCGAGAGTCTTCCTGAGTCAAGCATTCGCTCTGTGGGATAATAAGGCTGATGAGTACATGATGAATTATAGAACACAACTAAACACCTACTTGGTTAGACAAATTACCTGAGCTCAAAAAACTGGACACATTTGCTGAAATCTGAAGTTTAGAGTATGTTTTTATTACCATTAAGATAGCTCTGGAAATACAATAAAAAGAAACTGTTAATAAAGTCTATTGTATCTGAAAATTATTGCTGTAATAACTAGAACTCTCAATAAAATTTCTCAGAAAATTGACGATGGCTTATTCTCCCTTGATAGGAATTATACTTGTATATAAAAACTTTTTAATGCTGTAAAAATTCTACAATAAGGTCCTGGAAAACACTTCCTTGCAGGGCACTTAAGAGCTGAATTATCAAAGGGAATCCATGAAAAGTGAGAAGAATTCATCTGGACTTGGAAAGACTTAATGAGTTCACCTCTGACCTTTCATCTACCTATAGTTGGCAAATGAGCTGAGACCTTCAGTCATTTTTGGCGGAAACCCGGACTTTGGTGGGCAGCCACAAACGCATATGTGACCTTTGATTCAGGAGAAGATGAGGGGATATTTCTGGCTACTGAAGATACTGATGTACTGTAGACATCCCCCAAGCCAGCAACAGCTCTAAACTCAAGTTTACCTAAGCATCTGAGAGAATAGACCTAGATATTATTTAAAGCTGGTAAATGGTAAAAGAAGCTTTATCAAAGCATCAATAATACCATTCTTATTCCTCCTGTGACTTAATTCTCAAGATGGGTTTGGGCCATGAGTTTAGACTTCAATTTATCATCAAATAAATTAAATATAGTAATTTGAGGATGAAGTGCACTGCATTCTTTTCAAGTTTCTGCACTTTATCGTCCCATCCAGAAACTAGAGGAGTTAATTGCTCATTCTTACCTGACATAACCACCTGATTCCACCATCCTTAGTTCAAGAGTCGGGTTGACTTACAACTTCAGATCCTAAAAATGAATTATAAGTAATACACACACACACACACACACACACACACACACACACGCACACACACACACACACGCACACACACTACTGTAGAATTTCAAATTAAAAATAATGAATACATTCAACAACATGGTCAATGAAAAGAGGGCATCTTGTTGAAAAAAACCCAGTACTCTTATGCTTGGTCAAGAACTCAATAGAGATCAAAGCCAACTGGCTCAAAATGCAAAATCTGCATGTGAAAATGATGTGAAAAGAAGACCTTGTCTTGTGAAGAATATCCATTTGTACCTTATGGCCAAGGGACACAATTCAGGATTGCTATTCCACTTTTTGAACAATGGAGCTTACAGAGCGTGTGTAAATTCATGATTTCTGTTGATTTATGTGATTTGTGTCTAATTATTCATCAGTGAGTACTGAATAAATACATATGAAACACAACTTTAAAAATATGTGAACTTATATATATATATGAAGAGATTTGATTACCCATCCTAACATGCATAACTTAAAAACATCATGAATGCATCATTCGGAATCTAGGAAGATTTTGACTGGTCTGTTCCTATACCACTGTGCTGGACTTGGAGTAGACACAACAAAGTACTTCTGAAGTGACTGACATTTCAGAAGTATAGCTCAGACTACTCATAATAACTACATTCTTCCTTCAACAAAGTCTCTCCGATATGTTCTCCCTACATATTTATTGGCACGATCCTTCTTTTCTTTTTTTCTTTTTAACTGGAAAAGTGTTCTCTAATCATAACAGGAGGCATCCCTGGATTTCTTCAGCTTCAAATTTCCCTGATAATGCAAGGAGAAATCAGATGCTGTAACTAGGAACCGTGCCAGCCCTCTGGGCTTTCCACCCAGGTTCTGCCAATAAATTTCTTACAGGCCAGTGCTCTTCTATCTCATCGCTCCAGTCTCCACAACCTCTTCTTGGCAACGACAATACAGGAGCATGAAGAAAAATATAAGTTTTTGTTAGAAAGAACATCCTTCCACGCTATAGCTATTTTTTAAGTAACGATAACCTATAATTTTTATTTATTATTAATAAACATGTGAGAAGTAGTTTTGATTTCATTGCAATTAGACCAAATATATATTTTCGTATAGAAATATACTTATCATGACTCACTGGTTATGTACCTTTTTTTTTTCTCATTCCTTTATCTCTTTACTCACAGTGTTATTATGTAATTTTCTGTTTAATCAATTCAGCTCAAAGCAAAGCCAAAGAAAGCTGAACCGAAATAATGTTTACTACTTATCTATTGATTTACAGTTATAAAGCAGCTGGAGAATATTTACACATTTATCATCACAACGACGTTGTAAAGTAGTTAAGACAAATGTTGTTATGTCTGATTAGGAAAATCAGAGAGGTGAGTGACTTGCTCGAGGTCACATGGCTAGTGAATGTCAGAGTAGGTAGTCAGGTCTAAGCTCCAGACTGTGGGAGGAGCGTGCATAGGGCACGTCGCAGTGCACACAGGGGATGGGAAGCCACTGTACGAGCACATGAGTCCTCTTGAGTATTAAATTTACTCAATGGTAATTTGTTTCCTTCCTTCCTTCCTTCCTTCCTCCTCCCTCCCTCCCCTCCTTCCTTCCTTCCTTCCTTTCCTTCCTTCCTTCCTTCCTCCTTCCTCCTCTCTCCCTCCCTCCCTCCCTCCCTCCCTCCCTCCCTCCCTCCTTGTCAGAGGGTACCCAGTTAAGTAAGATCTTGCCAGGCTGCTGACAGATAGGAACTAATACAACTATTTTATTTTAAGTCACTAAGTTTGGGGTAATTTGTTACATAGCAATATAAAAGTAACACAGTGTCACACTTTTTTTTTTTTTAATCATCTGTTAATAACTATTTAGTTCTTATTCTGGGTTCTTTTATTTGACTTCCCCCTTAATATTTTTGTTAACATTTGCATATTATACAAAAGAATATCTATGGTGTATGTATAGAAAGTAAAACGTAATTTAAATACCTCTTAGCTCAAGAGACAGTCTTAGCCAATCCCCAAGCAGTCCCTATGTGCATCTCCATAATCCCCTGTCAATCAGAAGGAAATGGTTTCTCTGATTTTTTGTCTACCACTTTTTCACTCGTCTTCACAGTTCTGTCACCTATGTGTGTCTCCTTTAAACAAGGTGTCATTTCGTGCTGCATGCCTTTGTACTTTGCATGAATGAATTGTGCTGAAAGTGTCCTCTGGAGTGCTTTTCTTGTTCAACATTGTGTTTTGAACTACCACTATGTCGACGCGTGTAGTTTTAGTTTATTTTTTCCTCATTAATGAATAGTATTTCGTCTTGTGAGGAGTCCATGATGTATTTTTCATTCTTTTGTCAATGAACATTTGAGTTGTTTGTTCCCAGTTTCTTTCTTTTAATTATAAACATTTCTAGAATGTACATTCTTATCTATGCCTACAAGTAGAATAGTTAGATCATAAGTTATGTGCATTTTCAACTTTCTTAGGAAACGTTAAATTATTTTCTGAAGTGGTTGTATCAAATTCTACTCCCACCCTTAGTTCATGAGAGTGTCCAGTATCCTGTATTCTTGCCAAAACTTGTTACTATCAAGTGTTTAATCTTTGCCAATCGAGTGGTTGTGAAATGACATCCCTTCAGTTTTATTTGGTATGTCCACGATTAATTATGTTATTGAGCATCTTTGCATGTGTTTACTGGCCATTAGGGGGGTCCTTAAGCTGTTGATTGAATCAATCGGGGTTCCAGAAGGAAACAGATGACACATTCATACTGGGCCAATTGAAGAGATTTTAATAAAAGGATGATTTACAAACATGTGCACCGGACCCCAAAGCAGGTGACTGTGCTGTTACTAGTTACACTGTTAAGCCTGAAGATGGGCAGGAAGGGATCAATCAAAACGGGACCCTCTGTGGAGGCTGCAGCAGGAAAGAGGTCAGGTAGGGCTTTGGGGAGACAAACTCTCTTCCCTCTCATCTCTTGCCAGTGCATTCATTGTTCGAAACCCACAGAGAGTCATGGAGAGCAGGGAGCCCATTGCTGTGCTCATACCCACCCAGGGCAAAGAGGAGAATAGTGGCAAACAGATCTGGAGGGGCAAAACGGAAAGTCTCTGGTCCGTGTGCCATTTCTCTACTTGGTGGAGTTTGTTTTAGTAATGTATAGGTATTTTGCATACCGATGTTTCTTTCGCATTTTCCTGGGCTATTTCTGTGTGAGAATCTCACTGCTATGCATGCATCCACTTCATATTTGGTGGCAGTTTCTCATTACATTGGGTCAAAATTTGCCTTCCTGAAACGTTCCGTCCTCGATCATGTTATAATTCCCCTTAAAAGATAGATCTTCAAAATTCAGAAGACACTCTCAGGTCCTCTTTATGTCTTCAATGTCTCTTCCTTTTTTTCTTTTTCTTTTTTTTTGGCACCCATGTCAGATTGATGATCCACATGACATTTGTAGTCTATTAACCACCTCACCCACCCCCATTTCACGTAAATTGTAATCAGTCCAGGTCTATTTATACAAACATTACTTGTAACCCTAAATTTTCACTGTACAGTTATACCTGGTATATTTTACCTTATTTAATTCAAATCTTAAGTACAGACATCTCTTTGAGAAACTGATTTCATTTTCTTGGCGTATACTCAGAATTAGGATTGCTAGGTTGAATGGTAGTTCTATTTCTAATTTTTTGAAGAACCTTTATACCATTTTTCCATAATTCCTGTATCAATTTACCATCTCATCAACAGTGTACAGAAGTTCTCTCCATATCCTTGCCAACACTCGTTATCTTTTGTCTCTTTGATAATCGCCATCCTAATGAGTGCGAGGTGGTATCTTACTATGGTTTTGATTTGCATATCCCTGATGATTAACATTGTTAAGCATCTTTTAATATATCTGTCGGTCATTTATGTGTCTTCTGTTAAGAAATATCTATTCAGGTCCTTTGCCCACTTTTTTTTTTTTTTCAGTCAAATTATTTGTTTTCTTGCTCTTGAGTTGTTTGGGTTCCTTATATATTTTTGATATCGACCCCTTATTTAACATATGATTTGCAAATATTTTCTCCCATTCTGTCGATTGTCTCTTCACTCTGTTGATGGTTTCCTGTGCTGGGTAGAGGCTTTTTAGTTTGCTACAGTTCTATGTGTTTATCTTTGCTTTTGTTGTCTTTGCTTTTGGGATCATATCCAAAAAATCATTGCCCGGATCAATGTGAAGAAGACATATTTTCTTCCAATAGTTTTATGGTTTTAGGCCTTGCTTTCAAATATTTAACCTACTTTGAATTAATTTTCATATATAGGGTGAGGCAGGGTCCAATTTCCAACCTCTGTATATGGAAAATCAGTTTATTCAACACCATTTATTAAGAAGACTCTCCTTTCCTCATTGTGTGTTCCTGGGGCCTTTGTCAAAGATCAATTGACCCTAAGCGCATGGATTTATTTCCGGGCTCCATTCTGCTTCGTTGGTCTACATATTTGTTTTTATGCCAGTACTATGCTGTTTTGATTACTATAGCTTTTTAGTACATTTTGAAGTCAGGAGGTATGATGCCTCTAGCTATCTCCTTCTTTCTCGAGATTGCTTTGGCTATCCAGGGTCTTTGTGGTTCCAATGAATTTCATGATTTTTTTTCTTTTTATTTCTATGAAAAATGCCTTTGGAATTTTGATAGGGATTGCATTGAACCTGTGGATATTTTTGAATAAGATGGTAATTTTATGACTATTATTTGTTCCAGTCCATGAACACAGGCTATCTTGCCATTTGCTTTTGCCTTCTTCAATTTGTCTCACTCAAGTTTTATAAATTTCAGCACACAGATCTTTCAGCTTCCTGGTTAAATTTATTCCTAAGTAATACACACACACACACACACACACACACACATATGTATGTAATTACATATTTATATATGTATATATATACACACACACACATCTGTGTATATATATTATTTTACATTTACTAATTCCTAAATATTTTATTTTGATGATATTGTAAGCGGAATTATTTTCTTAATTTTTTCTTTGGACAGTTTGCTGTTAGTGTGTAGAAATGTAACTGATTCTTTTATGCTGACTTTGTGTCCTAGTCTCATTGGTCTTATTGTTTAAACCATTTTTCATAAAACAGATTCCACTTCCCTTGTTTTATTGCTTTCCTAGAGGTCCGAGAATATTTTTGAATGCTTTAAAGCAGTGTTTATTCTTTTAGAGAAGTGTTACTGTGGGGCAAAGTGCCATTCTCCTAACAGTCCCCTTCCCCCAGACTCTGCTGCACTTATCTCTGAATCTAGTGCTCATCTAAGTCATGGGTTTGGTTTCTAAACCATCTTTGAATGACTATGTACCCTATTTTACTCTCTGCTTTCTACTATGCTTTTGTAGTTTCTAGCATTTGTAGTTTGCAGCACACAACTTAGTGCTTGCTCACTGCTAAGTTCCTCGTTCTGTTTTCTGTTGATTAATATTCCTTCTTCATGAAGATTTTCAGCACATACAGGGCAGGATTAGGTTTTCTGCTTTTGTGTGTGTCCACAATGGTCAACAATGAGGCACTAGACACACGACTGATTGATAAAAGAATACGGGCACCTCCATGGTTAGTTTCTCTAAATTCAGTAACCACAGCATCAAAATGATTTTCTCTTAAGTGAAGTATCTCCGGATGCCTACTCCTCATTTCCAGCTCCTACTTCCTCTTACATTACTATGCTACTTTCTACTTCTTTAGTACATCATCTTCATCAAATATCACTTCTTCTAATATCTCATGTTGGTTGGTACTTATTTCAATCTTTTAAAAATTTTACCAGATAGTCTATCTCACTGGCTCTTTTCCAAGCTTTAGTTTTCAAAATTAATCTAATTGACTGGTTAACTAAATCTAGTCACTGTGGGACATTTGATAATCAATTATTAGCCCTTTCTTATACAAAAAATATTATAATTTTTTTCAGATTTTTTTTCTTCAAATGAGTAGCATGTTATATGTGTTCTCATTTCTGTTGCCGATGAATTTTCTCTTCAGCCCTGTTTTGGTGATTGGTTTATACCAGACAAATATAACAAATAGTTGCTAATGTAATTTTCTTGGCTTCTCTATGAATTGCTGGGGTTATTCACTGCTGGATAATAGTGCTACCCTGGCAGACTTCCATCTAATTTTATGGTGTGTCCTCCCTCCATGTTTGCTTCAGATGGTCTGCAACATATTCGTAAGATTTGTGGAACCTTGAATATTTGGCTACATTACTTCCTGGCTCATATATTGTCACTCAATATGAGAGAATGACAGAGCTTTCCTGGGATAGTAAAAGCAGAGAAGCACTAGTAGCATTAAGAAGTAATAGTATTATGTACTCAGTGTTATCACTCAAAAGTGCATGAGGGTGACACAGTAATCTGAAAAGGTTTAAAAGTACAATGACAGAATCTATAATGTTTATTAATAAGCAAAGATAAATGATAATTTAGTGATTGAAATGCCGAGGTGCAACACAATCAATTTGGATTAGATGCGCACTACCAAATTGAATACCTTTTATTTCTGCATAATGTTAGATCACGAATCTGATTTTTATTTATAACACTAGACTATAGAAGCAATTGAAATTTTGAGTTCACTCTAAATTACTATTAACAGAATAAAAATACAACAAGCTTTCACATTTCAAAGAGAGCTAGGTTACTTAAGGATAATTATTTAATCATAGTTTTAAGAAATTTGGACAGCCACAGAATCTATTTTTATCTAGGGATGATGTTTTACAATATCAGAGGTATAACTGCCCTATATCACACTGGAGCTATGACAATTCACTCTTTATATATCGATGAAGGAAGATAGAATGGACACTATATTGCCTAGCAAAAAGGAAAGCCTAATCGGAATACACAATTGTAGGAGACAGTTGGTATTAACTGAGTCTAATGTGAAAAGAAAAGGTTTTGAAATATTCAGTGATAATGATATCTGGCATAATCCGGAAAACAATAAAACTTTCCTCAGGCCTCCCTGGAGGGAAATTGCCAATGGGGACTTGGGGCTGAGGGGTATTTATGAATGTGTTTAGGGAGTGAGAGTTACATCAAATGTGAACTGTCAGTTCAGAAAGACCAGCCCATGGAGCCGAAGTATCTGATCTTTAGCGGAATGGGATGCCTTGAATTTGGTATATTTTCCACTAAACTAAATATTTTAAAATTTTTCTATTGAAAGTACTACTTAAGTCATTATGACATGACTTTTCATACTATTTCCATTTGCCATCACCTACCATTCTGGTATCCAAGAGTATCTATTAATACTGAAATGATACTTAAAGCAAATGTACAGGTGCATCAAACAATTACTCACTACAACTATCTTCACTCCATTAGAATTACTGAAAGCATTTATACATGATGAATTTCAAAGCACAGTGCAAAGGGAGTGAAAAGACTTTTAAGAATATATTTTTAAAGGAATATCTACAGAGACCGAAAAAAAATAAGCATATCCATTAAAGAAACTCCACACTGACACAAATAAAGAGATTTATAACATTGCAAAGGCATCTTGCTATTGTTTACAGCAGGATGTTTTTCCTCTTTTAAATCCTTTCATTAAAAAAATATATAAACCATAAAATAGGTTGGGATATTATAAAACATTTAAATTTATATTATTATTGATTTTCTCCTATTATTACTTGAATACTATTTTCCTTTTAAAACATATTTAGTTAATTTTTATAATATGAAATTTTAGTGACAGTAGTAGTTATAACAGATATTTCTTTCTTAGCCTCTTATATACATTTTATCAAATTTATTCTATCAAAGATTGTCCTGTTGGGTTTAATAACTTGTTTTATGATCTCAAAATTTACTATTTTAATGTTTTATTAGTTCTAGAATGTCCAAGAAATTGTTTTTACGAACAAGACTTCTGATGTTGACCTTCCTTATGTTGGAGCAGTTACTTAAGTTTTTTTGCTATGGAGTAACCTGTATTTGGATTGGCCTGTTAGCCATTTCTTTTCTTCCACTAATCTTGGTGCATGATTAATCTTTCTTTTCTTCTTCCTCCAGATATCTTATTCTCTCACTTACTGTTTTCTCTACTCTGAACTTTCTTTTTCTTTTTTTGAACTTTCTTATGTTAGGTGAATTTCATGTGACTCTGGTACTCCCTAGATTCAATTATAGTCTAGAAATACACAGTGTTTGTTTTCTCATATCTCAAACTTTTTACATCATGAGTTATTTGAGGTGTTCAACTCCTTCCATCCATTTTCTATTATAATTATGCATCTTTGTCAGTGCTATATTTTCAATTATGCATGTAGTATATTTTCTTTATGAGGTTTTGTACTTAAATGCTGTGGAGGAAGATAGAGCATAAGATGTTTTGCCAAATATGGGGGTGGGGGATAAAGGGTGTAAAATAATGATGGTGGAAGTGAGGGCAGGGAAAGATTTTAGAGTTAAAAAATGCTCACAACAACCTGTTTGGGACACAAAGGATTATTCTCTTCTTATAAATTTTATAAAAAGTCTCAGAAAGATAAAAGAGCTTGACAAAATCATACAACTAATATATACAAGCATAGGGATAAGAAATGAAATTTTCCAAATTACTATTCCCATTGTTTTCTCCCTGGACTGCATCATCTTTTCCTATGGACAAAGATGTTTCATACCTCCTAGTTGCTGGTTCTACATAGCACACTGAAGCTCAATTACACTTAGTTCCAAAAGACGTGTAACAGGGTTATGCTTGACTATTTTTGAGTTAAGATTAGATACCATTCAAAAGGACAAGCTAGAGATAGCAGGGTGTCAGACAGTTATCATGTTTTGACCTGTTCTACATGTTACTCTGAATTCCAGGATAATTCTAACAGAACCCTTATGCCCAACAGGGGATAAAGTTGGAATACAATCCTGATATGAGCCCCTCCATACATCTGATTTTAAATGAGAATGGAATCAGAAGTCCCAAGGGTTCATAACCTAAGGTGACCAGTAGGAAATTTAGGGTATTTTAGTCTTTAAGAATATGTATCCTGGTTTAGCACAATTCATCATCATAAATTCCCCAACTGACTTTTAATATATGAATCAAAATTTCAAAATAATAATAAATTTATCCACATTAAAAGAGGAAAACTGTATAAAAACATGTCAAAGACAAATGACAAACTAGAGAAAATTTTGCATTTCATATAAAAAACAAAGAACTAAATTCTGAATGTACAAACAGCTCTTATAAAAAAACAGGCAGGAACATAAACAGTCAACAGAAAGATGAAACTTAAACATAAGAAAGGAAATTCAATTTCAATAATAAGAAAACAAATAAGAATTAAAACTACATTGATCTCCTGGATGGATGTTTCAAGAATTTCAGTTGTGAAAGGGTAAGTTATGGGCTAACATGAGTCTGTTGGATTTGGGAACTGAGTAGTCACTGCTGACTTCGGTAACAGCAGTTTCTGAAATATGATGAAAGGAAAAGGCCAAAGGGTTGAATAAGGGTGGGAAAGAAAGATGGGCAGAGTCGTAGTCTACTCTGAGGAATCTGGCTGTGAAGAAAAAGTATGCAATCAAGCAGGTTTAGAAAAGGCACAGAGACAAGGAAAGGGTTTTCTCCTTTAAATTTTAATGTTAGATGTGAACATATTTGTAGACTAGAGTACAAGAGCTATGAGACAAAAGTTCAATTTGTGGTAATAATCGTTAGGAAATTCAGATCAACCTCTCTATGAAGACTAGAAAAGTTAGACCCAAAATAATCTGCTTAAAGAGCTAACAAAACATGGAAGATTATGCAGCCAAAATCTGATAGAAGATGGCAACTCAGAAAGGTGATCGCAGTTTTTCCAGTACGGACATCCATAATTCCAGGAGAGTGAGAGGCTGAGAACCTGACCAGAATTTCTAGACTCTTACAACTAGATGCAAAATAGAATCTAGGTACCACTGAAGTTAAGGGTGTCTGGTAACTCCTAAGGGTTTAAGTAGGAAACTAGAAGGACATCATGTTAGGAGTAAGAGATAAGTTAAATTGACCTGCATTGCCAATACTTTAAGCCACCTGCCAGAAACTTAAATTGTCCCTAGATGAAGGCAGCACCATCGTGGCCTCAAATTATTTCTATTTATTTTAAATAAAATGTGAAAAATGTCATCAAAATAGGGAGACAATCAAGGAGACATGACAATAGAAACAAAATCCAAGAGAAACAGACATGGGAAAAAATTAAATAAGATAATGAAGTAATCATCAGAAATAGACTTTTAAATAACTATTCTTAATATTTTGAAAGATAGAGCAGATAAGGAGATTTAAGGTTGAGAATTATGGCAGAGAAAATGAAATTAAAAATAGAAATTTTAGGCCTGAAAAATGCAGTAATCACAGTTAAGATTTCAATAAATGAGTTTAACAACATTTTAGACACAACTGAAGAGAGAATGAATTAGAAGACAGATTTTGATAACTTTGTCTAGAAAGGTGCTAAGAGTGCAAAATAACTTTAGATTTTTATATGTCAAGGATGTTTTTATCTCTAGATTAACTCCCTAATAATAAAAAAAAATATATAACTACAAAATTAGTAGAGAGGAGAAAGCAGAATAATAAAAAAAATTTTAAGAGAGAAAAAGTATATAATTGATGATACAAATATGTGGAGCAAATAGTAAGATACTAGTGTTAAAAAAAATATCGACAAACTATATTAAACGTAAATGGAGACTAAATGATTCAATAAAAATGCAAAAATCGATAGACTAAATTTTTAACCCTTTTCCTGTTTAGAAAAAAGTATTGCAGCTAGCTGCCAGCGTTCATTTAACATCATGTGTAGGAATGCCACGTTCTCTAGGATTTGGCATTTTTAGCTATCAAACTACTAAAAATAGAATGCTATAAATAGAATTATGTCATTTGTTTAAAAAGACTAGCAACATACTAGAGCAATGTGAAAATAACAGTAAAAGTGAAATATTTTATGGTAAACTTTAGGGGTTAGTTTAGAACTATAATCTGAAAATTATCTCAGGATACACACTGCAGCCGCAAGTACTCTCAGGGCAAATGAGAAATGAGTTAAAAACACACGTGCTTTTTACAAAAGACATACCCAACATATTAGGATACAAAAACATTAAGAGTAGAAACAGAAAAAGTATTTCATGCAAACGCTGACTAAAATGGAGCTGATTTAGAAACAGTAGTATCAATTGGGCTTAAAGGAAAAAATCATTAGTAAAGATAAATGGGAATATTTGATAATGATAAAATATTTGATTCACCAAAAATACAACAATCTTAAGTTTTGGATAGGTAGGTAGGTAGGTAGATAGATAGATAGATAGATAGATAGATAGATAGATAGATAGATAGATAGATAGATATAGATAGGTTGTATGTATAACAAAATCACAAAATACGTAAAGCAAAAATGAACAGAGCTAAAGGAGAAGGAGACAAATTCACAATCACAGTGGGAGATTTTTAGCACGTCTCTGAGTAAGTGAGAGAATACTCACATATAAAACTACTGTACCAACAAATGCATTCTTTTCAAAAACCAGATAGGGGTTGAAACGATACGAGGAGAGCCCTGTGACAGCAGATGCCTCAGCCACATGGGACCTCGCGGCTCCCTTAAATATGCCAGTCTTTCACATTTTCCGCTTTGTGTTCTCTATTACTTGAATGCCCTACCCTTCCGTAACTGGTGAATTCTTACTAATTTTTTTTTTTAAAGACTCAGTTCAAGTGTAATTTCCCTCTTTTGGACTTTTACAGAACTTGAATTATATTACAGCACATTGCAGTAAAGGATTTATTTTGACCTTGTACCATACACTCTTTGAAGGAAGGCACTGTGGCTTAAAGGTAGACACACATAGAGCAGTTCTTGATGTGTAGAAGTTCTCTAAGTATGTAGTGAAATATTTGCTGGATCATAATCAACACTCTTTCTCCCTTTTGCCCTCTATTTTCAGAGTAAACATACACCTGCAATACGTTCCATACATAGCCTTGATTAAAGCTAAGGTGACAGAATTTTTAGAAATATTTAGAAATGTGAAGTCCCTGTGAGTGCCTGGAGTATGTGGAAATGCCTGGCTGCTTTATGAAACCAAGGTTACAGCCCAAATGCCAGTCAATATAAAATGTGAAGGTTGAATAATTAGAAAATTAGTTAATTGTATCATTTAAAAGTTTTTATTGTCAAGGCTTACTATTTAAGTAAGGCCTCCTGCTTTTGACAGAAAACAATTAATTATGATTAATAGTTCTCAAAAATGTGTTTTCAAGGTTTGAAAAGCTGACATGAAATGAAATGTGTCACAGTTTGTCAGCTGCTCTGTGTGTAACTTGGTTCTATGATTTTAGCCCACAAAGAAGAGAATATTCTCTTTTGGTTAGCTCACTCAGGAGTATTTCAACAGTAAGTGAGCTATTTAGATCTTAGAAAATGATGGCAGTCCTATCTTCTTTCGAAATAGTCTAGGGAAATAATAAAAACAAAATAGCAAGTTATAAAATGATACCTTCACTTTTTTTGCTACAACTTACCTCATTTGTAATCATTAAAGTGAGTCATTTTTTAAATTGTTTTCTTTCTACTGTATCTGCTCACTGTATCCCAAGGTAAGTACATGGCAAGATTTGTAGTTTTGTGCTTAAAAATGTTTGACTGAATGAATAAATGAGTAAATGAACCTCACTCTATATTACCATAAAAGACCTTGATTTGAAATCAGAAAAATGGAAAGATAAATAAATGTTCTCTCCCACCCCCCCAAAACAAATATAAACAATAACAGTTATAATATCATTAACTAGGATATGAACTTTTGTTCCCAATTTTATTTTTGAATGCTTTTCATTTTTCTAATCCAAATTTTGAACATGGCAAGTATCAAAGCCAAAAACTTCTATACCAATCAGTCATAAATCTCCATTAAATTTTTATTTTTTTGGAGAAGAGTTTATCTCCTCCTTACTCTATCATTGAAATTTTAAATATCCAAAGAAAAACTGGTTAAATTTTCAGAACTAAAAGATCTGAGAACTAGAAAAAAACAGACTTCAACTTGTTTATTTTCCTAAGACTTGTGAAATTCAATCCCAGCTGCAAAGTGAAAAGCTTTTTCACACTTTATGCTGTCTGGACATGTAGGTATAATCTTTTAGTAAAATAAATAGAGAATTAATTCTCTTGATTGGTATATAAACATTAGGCTACTTTTTTTTATGTGCTGCAGGAGATATTTCAAGCTATTTGTCTTTTCAAGCTTTGCAAATGTAAAATACATTAATATAGGTTACCCAGTCTATTACAAATTCACCTCACTGTCTATTAACATATTTCAGCTCTAACTTAATGGCACTTCTACCTGTATTATTTATTTTTCATTATCTCATAATCTAGGACTCTCTGCTGAAACTCTATAAAATACAACTATCAGTTCCAAACTCAGGGATATCCATCTGTTGGGACATGGATTATGTCATCAAGTTATTTCAGTGGGCTGAAGTAACTGCCACTCAATTGTAGTGTGAATCTCCCACCTGAGCCTATTCAGCCATAATACATGATTTAAAATTTCTGTATTCATTTTAGATTGCCTCTAGCACCAACTCAAACTAACTTACCCAGGTACCATGCATTTTTAGTTACTTAGCCAGTAAAGTGGCAGCCTAGGTCTCCTGTATATTTTCCTCGAAATAAGGCTTTACAAACCACAATTTTCCCAAAGAGAGTTCACACTGAACTGAAGACAAAAATTTCACATTTTATCAATCTCAGGTCTGAATGTCATCTGTCAAAGTTAATTGTCTTTCTTCTCACCTTTCTCCTTGTTAAGGATTCCAGTAAAATATGTATGAGGTGAAACCACAGAACAAACATGGTAGCCTAGAAAGTTTTAGTGTCTTAGAGTTGGCTTAGAGTCAGGACAAAAAGCAATAGACTATAGGCTTGAAATTACTGGGTTTTACCACAGCATCTTTTACAATGTTAGTAAATTAGAAAAACCTAACTGTCCAGCAATAGGGGACAGAGTTAAATAGATAATACTCCGTCAATTCACTAGACTGTTATGTAATCATTAAAACTGATGATAACGTACCTATCTTTATTGACCTAAAAGGCAAGTTATGAAATGTTTTATTAACTATGTATATATAAAAAATTAAGGAATGTTATTAATGGTGATCATTTCTAGGTTAGAAAATTTCATGTGAACGTTTTTTATTTTACTTGTCTGCATTACCGATTTTTATTTTTATTAAAAATGAACACATAAAATTTTGCTTCCAGCCATGATGGATATATAGAGGTTAAATTTTCCCTCCCACTGTAAATAACTGAAAAACTAGACAAAATATATAATATAATGGTTTCAGTCTTTGGAAAACAGGCAGGGCAAGACAGTAATTCTCGAGAGGAGGAAAACAAATGAAGTGAAATTAACACAGTCTCAGCTGACTGCTTAGAATGAGCTTCTACTTTGCAAAATAAGAAAGAGGAACCTAAACCAAATCTGGCAGTATCCCTCAGTTACAGAGATAAAGTTGCAAATTTGAGGAGCAGAAGGTGGGTAGACCTTGCAAGCCGAGGACTAGAGATAAAAGAATGGCAGAGAGTAATCTCCAAAGAAGTGGCTATTCCTCCAGAGTCTTCAGCTCAGTGCTAGTGAACACATGCCATGAGGAAACTACTTGAAGTCAGGAAAAGAATCATGAGAAAGGAGAGTCACACCAAGATAGAAACTGTTCTTGTTCCCAACAACCAGAGTGGGAAAACCTCAGAATGTACAGGTATTGGTTTTAGTACTTAGGAGGATATTATCTCAGTGGTAAGGCCAAATCAACCCAAGACTGTTGTTCTCCGGCCTATCAAAGTGTGCAAACAAGATTCAGAAGGATCGCTCTTTTTCTAGGTACCTAAACTGCATCCCAAAACAAAGCTCAAAGAATTAAAAAAGAATTTAGTATCCAACAGAATAAATTCATAATGTCTATTCAGAAATTAGGAGGCAAGTTTAGAAGCAGGTGGGAAAAAAGAACTGTAATTAGTATAAAACTCAGTTTTTAGAAAAGACACAGAAGAGACAAACCTGATAGGATCAGTAGACAAAGAGATTTAAAAAAATTGTAAATGTACTCCATACATTCACAAAGATAGAGGAAAGTATAGGCATGTTAAGGGAAATATAAAGATAAAAAGGGACACGAATTGGATTTCTAGAATTGAAAATAAAATGTCTGAGATAAAAAATTCATTGGTTGGCATTAACGGCTAATAATTGTGATAAAATCAAATCATTAAAAATAATTAATTTGAAAGAAGGCAGAAAAAAGAAAAAAAGGGAACAAAGAATAGATAGAATAAATTAAAACTATAGCAGAACAGTAGATTGATACACACACAAATTAGTACTCATATTCAAGGTATATGCTTTAAACAACTCAATAAGAAGGTAGACATTATCAGATTGGATTTTTAAAAGCTTGCCTATAAAATACCTGTTTTAATTTAACAAATAAGTTAAAAGTAAATGCATGAAAATTGTTATTATGATATTAATATTTACCAAAAAAAAGTTGAAGTAGCTACATTAAAATTAGGCGAAGTAAATTTCAGAGTAAAGAATACTACCAAAGACAAAGAAGATCATTTCATGGTGATAAAGAGATTGATTCATTAAGAGGTGATTCATTATTTAGCTAGCAACACAGCTTCCTAAAGGAAAACTGATAGAACTGAAAAAAGAAGTAGACGAATCAGCAATCATAGCCAAAGATTTCAGCATCTTTTTCTCAATAATTAATTGGCTAAGTGGGCAGATAAACCAATAATATTGAAGATTTTAACAATATTGGGAAACAATTGGACCTGACATTTATAGAACCTTATAACAACCAATAGTAGAACGTACACTATTATCAATTGCACATAGGACATTCACTGAGATAGGACATATCAGAGCCATAAAAAACTCCCTCCAAATTGTAAAGTATTGAAATTATTAAAAGTATCTTTTCTGATCAAAATAGAATTAAATTAGAAACCAGTAACAGAAATATATCTGGAAATTTCTCAAATATTGGAAAATAAATTACCTACTTCTAAATAACTCATGAGTCAAGGAAATTATGATATATTTTGAATTGAGTGAAAATTGAAATATTACATTAAAAATTATGGGGGATGCAGTTATTCAGTGCTTAAAGGAATTTTATAACACTAAATGCTTATATTAGAAATGAAGAAAAAATTTAAATCAGTGACCTCTCTATCCCCTATGAACATAGACATATATTTTAACAAGATGTTAATGAATAAATTGCAACAATATATATAAAAGGATAATATATCATAACCACATAGAGGTTATCTCAGATATTCAGGGTTGATTTAATATGTAATTCATTATATTAACAGACTAACACAATATAATTCACCATATCAAGAGTTGAAAGAAGATAAAATCACACGATTACAATAGATGTAGAAAAAACATTTGACGAAATCCAACACTTATTTATAATTAAAAAAAAAACTCTCAACAAACACAAAGGAGGGGAATTTCCTTGATCTGAAAAAGGCATCTAGGCAAAGTCTACAACTATATTACACTTAAAATTGAAAGCCTGGTTTCTTTCCTCATGAGACTGGGAATTAGTTAATAATGTCTATTCTTACCATTTCTAGTCCATCGTGCATTGCTGGTCTTAGCCAGTGCAACAGAAAAGAAAAAGAAATTAAAAATATTCATATCAGAAAGTAAAAAAATAAGTTGAATTTTTATTTACTATCCATAAACAAAAAAATTGAAATTAAAAAACAATACCATCAAAAATAGAAAATAAATTGATAAGGGACTTGCAAAACATGCACACTAAAAACCTCAAAATTTCATGGTGAAAAATAAAAGGCCAAAATAAATAGAAAGATATAGCATATTCATTAGTCAGAACACTCAATAGTCTTAGGATGCCAGTTTTACCCAAATCGATCCATAGATTTATCACAATTTCAATCAAGATCCCAGCATGCTTTCTACAGGAATTCGCATGCTGATTCTAAAATTTACACGTAAATAAAAAATATTTAGAAGAACCAGAATTGTTCCGAAAAAGAAAAGCAAAGTAAAGAACTGACATCACCTGATTTCAAGACTTATAAAGCAACCAGTAATTAAGACAATGCTGTATTGGCATAATGCTATTTGCATGGATCAGAGGAACAGAATATAGTCAGATGTCAATCTACACAGATATGAACAATTGATTTTCAAAACAAGTGGCAAAGCAATTCAATAAGGAAAGAGTATCTTTTCAATAAATGGCTCTAAAATAATTAGGTATCCATATGCAAATTATGAACTTTGATCCTTTCCTTATATCACATACGGAAATTAATTCAAAATAGATCTTAGACCTAACTGTTACACCTAAAACTATAAAACTTGTGCCAAAAAAAAAAAAAAAGAAGAAAATTAATGACTTTGGTTTTGGCAAAGATATCTTATACATGACACAAACCCCTACAAACTATAAAAGAACAAAACATTAACAAATAAGGCTTTATCAAAATTAAAAAGTTTTGTTTTTTAAAGACACTGTTGTAGAAATGAAAAGCAAGCCAAAGACTGGGAGAAAAATGTATGCAAACATACATATGACAAAAGATTTGCATTTATAATATATAAAGAACTTTTTAAAATAAATAATAAGACAACAGAACTAAAAAAAAATAGGTAAAGTTTTGAACAGATACTTTACCTAAGGAGATAATCATATTATAAGTAAAAAGATGAAAAGATGCTTAATCTCATTAGTCATGTGGGGAATGCAAATCAAAAATCACCCTAAAATGTGACTACAATAAAATTAAAAATACTGTGATAGGCAGAATTTTAAGATGACCCCTAGTCGTCCTTGACCTTGTATAATGCCTGAGTATAACTTCTTCCCTTTGACTAAGATGAAATGTTATTCCTGTGGTGGAAGGACTTCCATGGATGTAAGTTCCCAAGTCAGTTGACCTCATGATAAGGAGATTATCTAAAGGAGCCTGACCTAGTCACATGAGCCCTTTAAATTTGAATCTAGAGGTCAGTATGGGGAAGTTAGAGAGATCAGAAGCAAGAAAGGAATGTAGTCACATGTCAGGGAACACAAGCAGCTGGTAGGAGTTAAGAGCAGCCCATGGCTGACAGCCAGCCAGGACATGGGGACCTCAAGCCTACCTCTTCTACAACATCAGGAAACCAAGCAATTCTGCCACACCCTGTGGGCTTAGAAGAGGAACTTGACCTCCAGATCAGAATGCAAGCTAGATGACGTTTTAATTTCAACCTTGTGAGAATCTGAGACTTGAATCCCAACACATGGGCCTTGACTTCTGGCCTACAAGACTGAGCTAATAACTGTAGTTATTTTAAGCCACTAAGTTTCTGGAAATTTGTCACGCTGCAATAGAAAATTAATACACTGACTATTCCACGTGTCTGCAGACGTGTGGAACAATTGGAACTCTCAGACACTGCGGGCAGGAATGTGGAAAGAAAAATCACTGAGGAAAACGGGTTGGCAGTTTCTTCAAAAGCTAAACACCCACCGACCATAAGACACAGCTCATCTATGCTTGGTGTTTACCCAAGAAAAATAAAAACATATCCCCCACAAAGACTTGTACACAATTGTTCATAGCAGATTTATTTTCAATAGCCACAAGCTTGAAACAACTAAAATATCTATCAACAGGTAAATGGATGAACAAATTGTGGTATGAAAGGAATGCTGCTCAGGAATAAAATTGAGTGAAATATAAAAAATGTGAATAAATCTCAAATAATTTTTTAAGGGAAAGAAATCAGACAAGAAAGGACAGTGTACTATATAGGTATATACTATTTGATTCAATTTATGTAAAATCCTAGAAAATAAAAGATAATCTACGATGACAGAAGGTGGACCAGTCATTCATAGGCAATAAAGGAAGATGGAAATGGATTACACGGGATGAGGAAGAAAATGTTGGAGTGAAAGATATGTTCATTATCTTGATTGTGGTGATCATGTCATGGGCACGTATATATGCGCCAAAGTTTGTCAAATTGTAAGCTTTAAATCATTATGGATTGCTGTATAACAATTATACTTCAATAAAGCTAAAATTTTAACGACAGGTATTGTCTATACAATAAAATACAAATAGGGAGAAGAGTTTATGGTCTCCCGTTCCATCTAGGTCTTTTTCTAATGAGTTGTGTGAGCTCAGGCAAGTAACAGTACATCTCCAGTCTCAATAGTCTATTCTGTAAAATGGGTTGGTAGGATGAGATGATATTTAAGAATCTTTTTTGGTGAATCTGTAATAACATCAACTATCTTCTACTGTATGTTTATTAAGTACCAAGCACTATGCTCACTTCATGTCATGAGATGTGACTCAGAAAAATCGATGCCTGTTCCAAGATTGTCAAGTGAGTCAATGGAAGATTCAGGGTCAAACAGTTCTGCCTGAGTCACGCACAGTCTGAGCTTTCAGCCTATCTATCCTACATCTATAAATGCAATTGTCTGACCACTATTCACTTCCTAGTAACCTTTCTTTCAGTTTAACTTTGATATGCTTTATTACCTATCATTTGACCTAACCAGTCTCCTCCTATTTGCTATCTTTTCCCATGGTTTAACACCAGTGTAGATAATTTGTCATGCGATTTGCAGAATTAAGCAGCACAGTTCTTAATAATGTTAATGTGAGTCATTGAGCAGAACTACATCCATTGTGCTGAGAATTTATACTAGGTACAATTTCATCACTAACTTAACAGCTCACAAATTACAAGGGTTTAATATAATTCTGAACCTCACTTTCTATTTTCTATCATTACCTTTTCACTCAAGAAAAAGGAAAGAAAAAATCCATTGTATATAGGAAAATGCATAATTCCTTCTCTTATGAAATTTAACTTCACTTGAAAGAAGAGATGATATCAATCCCTGAAGAGGCCTCACATACGAGAGATCAGTTATAAGCTTTCTCTATCTTTTGCTTGCATATATTTCTTGAGAGAGCATGTATGTATTATATGTAATCAAATGAAAAATACTGTGCTAATTAATTAGCTAATTAAGTTAGCTTATGAAATAAGAAAATAAGCTCATTGGAAGATTTGATCACCATACACCAGCCCTGGCCCCTCGTCCTGTCTCACGCAGGCACATCGCTGCTGAATGTGTACCAACGTGGAGAGCGAGCCGGTTAACGATAACCTCGGCTTCAGGGTAAGAGTTGTTCTTTATTCCCGTTACGGTTTTACACCCTTTGTGATGGGTCCAAAACAAAGGCTTCAAGAGGTCTGTGGAGGAAAGTAGCACCAAACAAATTCCGTAGACACAGCACAGGACGAGGAAACTACCCAGGTCTTCCATCTACCTTCCGAGTTTCCTCTACCTATGTTTTGTCTTTCTTTTCCTGCATTGTATGATTCTCTTACTTCTTAATGAATAAGAAACTAGAGACTAAAGAAACGCAAAAATCGGGGTTTGTGTCTTCCACTCTCTCCATTCTTTTCGTTCCAAGTTGCTCTCAGGATGAGCGGGTCCCAGATGCTCACCAGTAAAAGGCTTCATTCAGTCCGTCACCTGGTGTTCTTTAACCTCGAGCTGTCTTGAATCAAGTGTGCTGTGCAAGTGATGCTGGAAAGCCTTTGCAATTCGGAAACATATTTACGTTAATTTTATTATTTTCTATATTGGAAGACATATATCTTTTTCTGTCACTTTTAAGAATAGCTCTATCAAATACAGTTGATAAAGTACATACATTTAAAGCGTACAGTAATTTCTGAAATAGAGACAGGTGGTGAAACCATCACCACGAACAAGATAATGAACATCTTCATCACCTGCAAAAGCAAAACATATTTATGAGTTTATTTTTCCCTTTGACAACTTGTTCCCAACCCACCTTCTCAGGCTTGTCGTCTGCGTGAGAAGATTCTGGCCCTGGTCATCTGCAGGTCAGATTTAGCCCACAAATGCCATTTGTTTTACTATTACATAGTCTTAAAATTTTAAATCAGTTCTCGAAAATTAGAAATTAATAGATTCTATATTTAAAAAATCAGATTTCCATTTTTTCTTCTTTTTTTTTTTGAAAGCCCCATTTCTGTCAAGTCTGAGCTGACATGTCAGATGGCATCCACCTGTTTGTCACAGCCGTGCAGGTACCAGCGTCTCTAGACAGACAAGACACACCTCTCCAGCTTGCCTCAGTCCCCACAAGACTTGCTTTACTTATTGATGCCATTTGTCTGGCTTTTGATTTTACCACTCCCGCCACTCAATTTTCTTTCTATCCCAATGCAAGCATGCATCCGTCTCCTTGAACACCGTAACTTTTCTTATTTCTGTACTGTAATTCTTGCAAAGCGGCCTGCCGTTTTCTGCCTAGCCGGAGCAACAGTTAGCCTTTAGCTCTGCTCGTCTTATTTTAAATCTCATTAGGAAGGATAAATGGCTCCTGCGGCGTTCTCCTCACCGTTATTACAGAGCGCATCACACTGCTAGTCTTCCGCACATCTGGCCCTCCTGCAAGTCTGTGAGTTCCTCAAATCCAGGACAGACATTTTTGTTTTTGCTTTTGGCTCCTCAGCATTCAACCCAGTGCCCTACACAAGGCAGAGACTGGGAATAACTTGTTTTAATGTCAAATTTAATTGATTCTTTAAAATACAATGCATTATTTTATCCTGTTCTAGAGAAAAAAAATCCCATAAAAACTCCAAATAAAAAAAAAGACTAAATATTTTATCTGTAATTCCAATTTTAAAATTTTATATGTATTCGATTATATATCTATTTCATATATGTGCATATATACTTTTATATGTTTGATATATTTCGTACACACAAATATAGATATATGAGCTATAGTTTTGCTGCCCGTTGACTGAGTTAGTTGCAATAATCACTGGGCCTCACACGTGGAATCATTGAAACAGAGAGATCATCTGGTTCATAGGTGGGACATTTTATAATCTAATTTTCCACATTTTGTAAGGTGTAAGGTTTTACTCACACATATAAGATTGATCCTTTCATGTATGAGCACAGAAAAGCATAGCACATATGTACGTAGAACTTTTCTAATTGGGAGATTCTTATCAGGAAGTTTGTGGACAAGTTCTTTTATTAAAAAATAAAATCCTGTCTAGTTTTCCTACATTTTGGTAAATCCCTGACTAGAATCCATCCATCCTATTTCTGACCAGAAACCATATTTATATTGGATCACATACAAAATTTTTTTGAAAAAAAAATTTCCATGCTACGAATCCTATCCATAGATTAAAATTGTTGGGGTTCAGTGCCATTTCTCAGTAGCAGGCATGAAAAACAAACAAACAAAAGCCTGACTTTTTCTTTGCAATTCAATTCTTGTTAAAAAAGCATTTTGTGACTGCCTATCAAGTTCAAAGGCTCTGTGTGTCAGGGCATCAGGACTCACACACACACACACACACACTCTCTCTCCCTCTCTCTCTCTCTCTCTCTTTCTCTTTCTCTCTCTCATATTTATGGAAGATCTCAAGGGTAGTTTTAAATTAGTAAAAGGGTACCGAAACCGCATGGAAAATAAGCCATCTCTACAGCCTAGAAAATCCGGTCCCCAAGGCTATTTTTGTAGCATGTTCCAGATTTATGTGACCATATAAACCTGAGCACATTTTATTATTTAAGTAAAGTTCGTTACGTTTGTTTTGCTTCCAACTTGGTGAGCTCACTGAAGATGTAGACCAGCATCCCGACACCTCAGTGAATCAGGTTGTATTTAAAAACTGGCCAGCGGATCCAAGTAACAGCAAGAGAAAGCAGAGCTAAGACCCACAGGGTGAGCGCACCAAACTCTTTTCCTGTCTTTTTCACAGCTCTAATGGATGGTAATAATTTTCTCTTTCCCTGCTGATAATAAATTTATGCTTTTTTTTTTTTCTACCAGCATGTGAATGTTTCCAGAGTTTTCTCAGCTCAGCTTTGATAAAATTAGCCTTTGGAGAAAGGCAATAGAGCTCTCTGCTCTAGACCCTCAGCAATGGACACCCTTGGGGACTGGCTTCCAAGGTATGAAGCAAAGACCAGCCTTGAGACCCTTAGCAAAGCCGAGTAGTCCCTACATAGGGCAAAGACACCAAGGCTACAGTGAAGGAGCAAAAAGGCAAGCGAATGACAGACAGCATCCTCTGCTGAGGAGGTGCCAGGGTGCGTCAGGAAGCCAATGATGCAGCGGCGAATGGTTCATCTGGGTTTTGACACGGGGCAGCTTGATTGGCCATTGTGCTTCCAGCAGGGAGCCAACACTGACCAACGAACCTTCTCGGGCACCATCTCTCCAAGAGCAGCCAGACCGCCCCTCGGGTCTGCATTGTTAGTACCTGGCCGCATGGACCTGCGCATGCTCATCGTAATGACGTCAGACTGAAATGGTACCGTGTTCTGTGGTTGGGAGAGGACGTTTGAAGCGGGGGTTGTGCAGGAGTGGGAAGGCAAACGTGACATTGTAGACGGTTTAAACATCATACCTGAAGAATTGGAATTTTTATCGTACATAGGTCATAGGAAACTATTAGTTATTGTAGCATGAACACACCCGCGGCCCCCCCCCGTGGGGGATGTTTCCTGGTTCAAGCTATTTCATTTTGAATCAAAGGGCATTCTTGTGACACCGTCTTAGATGGATAAATATTAAGTATGGAGCTTGTTTTTTTATTTAAATTTTTTAATTTTTTTAAATTAAAAATTTTTTTTCCATTACAGTTGACATTCAATATTAGTGTCCAGTGGTACATAGCACAGTGGTTAGGCATTTATATAATCCAGGAAGTGATCCCCTGTGGGGTTTGTTTTTTGCGGTCACCTGATCGTGTCAGTGTGTGATCCGCAGGGGTGGGGGACTGGGGACGACAGCAGGAGGGCAAGAATCAAGACATTTCCAGATTTAAAAGGACCTCTGCTCTCCTGCTAGTTGGCCATCTCCAGTCTCGACAGCTAACAAGTAGAGTATCACTGACGGATCGCAGCTGAGAGATTCCTGCCTGGGTATGCTGGCAAGCTCACCGGGCATGAAAGAACCTTCGAGTAAATAGCCATCATTGAGAACTCCTCGCTGGAAAAGTTAAAATACTGATGAATACAATTCTATAACTGAAGAAACCCTGAGCTGAAACTACTCACAATGATAATTTGAGGTTTAATTAATTGATGACTGAAGTACTTTGGAAACACAAAGGGCTATATAAATGCTAAATATTATTAAATGTTAATAGCCATGTTCTCAAATAACACCGATATTAATTTAAATTCCTAAACCTTATTATCGGAATGAATGCATGCTAATGAGGCTTTCCTAATAAATATTTTGTTTATGATATATTCGGAGTGGTATTACTTATCTCGCTAGAGCAAGTATAAATTACAGCATATGGCAAAAGGGTTGCTACCTTTTCTTCATGATAATTAAAATGGAAATGTAGAGAAATATAATGAATATATTAGGGGGAAAAAAAAAATCTTTGCGTTGGCACCACTATGACCCAGCCAGTGATTCCATTTTTAATTCACATAGTGGGTCCAGTATTTTGTTTGCCTTTTTTTGCCTTCTTAGACTCACCTAACATTACTAAATACATGTTTAAGTTTTGAACAAATTGGTTTAAAAGCCAATTTTTCAAGGAATTTTCTGAAAATCTCATGTCTTCGAGATCCCTGGAGATACCCTGGCACACTTTCAATCAGGCTTGGGGATTCCTTTCCATACTGCTTCTTTCTCCTCTGGAATGGCTGACAAGCCACTGTGGTCGCCATGCAGATGGGAGGTGGGGTTGCCTCGCTCTTCATTCCTGGCATGGAATGCTTCTTGGGGCATTGAATCACTTGTGTTTCAATTAGTGACGATCCGAGCGAAATCCTCAGGTAAAACGCATTCACGCATTGATTCACACCTGGTGTTTTCAAACTGCTGTGGCTCTTTCTATTTAGGATACAGTTGGCTTAGTCCAGACTCCCTGTTTAGAAGTCTAAAATTATACATACTCTGGAGTCACAGGAAACAGAAAACTTTTAATCCTCTTCTTACTAGAAGGGTGCTATACTTTGCATGCATTATTTAATTCAATCCTCACAAAAAGTCTATGAAGCAGGTAATGATATTATCCCATTTAAAAAAATAAAAAGCCCAAATGTACACATTTATTTAGTTTGATAGCTCTCTAAGGATTTTGAACAGCCTGATTTTGAAAATAAATAATATTGACACTCTTTAGCTTTGGTTTAGAACAATCCATTTATAATTTAAAATAAAATAATTTTATTATATGTTTGTAAAGGTGCTTTATAAATTAGGTATAGTAAACTTTTCCTGTCTTTTTTGAGCAAATACTTTTCTAATTTTTCTTCTAATTCTAAATTTTTTCAAAATATTGAAGTTAAAAAAGAACATATTATAGTTATTCATATCTGGCCATATTTTCCTTTGGGATCTCTTCCATTGTTTCTGAGTTTAGAAAACCTTTCTCCATCCAAAGGTCAGAAAACTATCTGAAAGTAATTTTTTTCTAGCTCTTGAATTACTTGAAATTTTTGAACTTTTTTTCACAATTAAGTCATTAATCTACCTGAAATTTATGATAATATATAGTATATATAGCTAAACTCCGAATAGACTTTTTTTTTCCCCAAAGGATTAACCATTATTTTTAGAATTTATATAAAGCATGATTAGGGCTTAATAAAGAAATGAGGCTTATCTATGCTCCAATAATACTTATCTGTGTAAAGTATCTCTAAATTGCATTTGACCAGCGTGTTTTTGTAGCACAGAATATGTCTTCCTGAAACATAGTCTTTCTCTAAATAGCTGCCCAGGCTTGGGGTGCTTGGTTAAGCCTGTGGGAGAGGCATGTGTGAAACCTGCAGGAGAGGCATGTGTGTTCTTAAGTCATTAGCTTGAATGTGTGAATTGCTTGGATGTGAGCAGCAGAAATGTCTGCCCTTCAAGACCAAGAACCTTGACCTTGTAGGTGTTCCTATCATGCTTAAAGTCGCGTACTGATATAGATACCTGAGGAAAGCCCCCAGATGGTATGCTAGCAATTCATCCACCCATCATGGGGCTACAGGATAGATGGTCTTTATATCCATGCCACTTAATGCAGCCAGAATATTGGCTACCATCTAGTCAAATAGGAAACGGACTCTGTTGCCTTTGGGAAATTGAATACTTCCCAAACAGTGGCAATTTTAAGGCCTCTAGATAATAGGCTTACTATTGAACTTTAATAGAAAAAAATATGCTGATTTCTGGAATTATAGCTGAGAGGAGAGGAAAGAGAAATAAATGTACATCACATCGCATCTAGCAGCCAGCAGCATTGATAATGGGTGGTAACACTCTGGGCACTCACTCTGTGTTTGCACTAAAAAACACATTTTACATGTGTTTTTTGGTCGACCTTCACAATAATTCTAGGAAGGAGTGACTATGACTGCTGGGAATAATTTATCTTCGTTTTACAGACACCTACCTAGGAAGTGGAGAACTGAGTATTTGAACTTGATTCTAGAGTGTTAACTTAATCATTTTATTGCCTGTTTGAATTAGGTACAATAAGTACTTGATAAGATTTTGAATAAATAAGTAAATGAATAAGTTAATTATTGGAAAAGCATGTAAAATGATATGATTTACATGTAGAAAGATTTACTCATTTAATATAACTTATAAAATTTATTTCAACAACTTTAAAAATATTTTGGTATTCAGTAAAAATACATTTTTGGAGATAGAATAATTAAGTAAACACAGAGAAACATCTCCCAGAAAATACCATGTACTATCCTTATAGTTTAATAACGATTATGAAGAATATAATTTAGTTTAATCTGTTCATTTACAGATTTTTAAATATAGATTATGAAAAGCTACATGACAATAAAGAAACTGAACTTACTCTTAGAAATGGTCATGAAATTTAGCTCCTGAAAACAGTCGATAATTCGTATTGGGTTTTCTCTTATTACATTTATGTATACTTTCAAAGAAATAAAGGCCTATGAGAAATACAACCCAAAAAGTCTTCATAGAAACAAATTATCTATAACCTTTCATACTGGAAGACTAATCAAAAAGTAAAGGCTGATAATCTTAAAGCAATATGTATAATTCTACATAATTTAAATATTTTCAGTTTCTATTTGTAAAAATATAGCATGTAAACAATAATTATGTAAACAAATAATTAGTAAATTCCACAGGTAATAATTGAAGAAGAGTTAGCTCTATTTACATAACCTAAAAAACTTTCAAGGAGTATAAAATTATGATACAAAATACAATGTCATTAGATTTTTATAAATTCAAATTTTACAAAACATCAATTTTACATTATATAAATAATTTAGAAAATTAAAACAAAAAGAAAACAAAGGGCCATTATCTTACTGTTTATTATTTGTCTATAAACATCACAGATTTGCAGACTGGGGATAACAGTAAAGAATATAAGTAAATCTACAGAAAAGTTAAGGTCCCTAGCATGGTAGATGACATTGGACAGAGAGATACAGATATGAGAAAAATATTAAAGATCGAAAGCATCATGATAAATAATGACAAATAATCTCGACAGAGTGGTGATGGGTTAGTGATGCCACCATCTGATTATCAAGAAAGTAAAGGTCACAGCATCCTGACTAAAGTGTTTAAGCACAGCATAAGCAAAGCATTTTTCCATATTAGCATAGCATTTTTCTCAACATATAATACATTGAAGAAGCCACAAAACTTTAAAGGTGCTGTATGAAAAGAAAGATGCATGAGATGAATAATGTGTCTAAGAAAACTGTCATGTTATTAAAATCTTGGCCACATTCTTCTTTCTGCTCTTCTATTTTTCCTAAAATTTATGTAGCGAAATGTGTTTTGGCTAATAATTTAAAAGAATAAATGTGTCTTTTCATATAAATTATTAGTCTTTTACATCATTATAAAGAAAATGACACAGTTGAACTCTAAAATTAAATTTAAAAAATTCCTAACCCAAGTCTTTCTAATCAATTGTAGTATTTCATTTATTCATTCATTTACTCATTCAAAAATTTTGTTAAGGATATACAATGTGCCAGATTTTACTGTATCCTTGGGGTAGAAATTTACATAAGACAAAATTCCTGTCATCCAGGAGTCACAGTTTACTAGGGAAAATAGACATAAAGTAATCAGAATAAACTAAGCATAATTAAAGATGCTGCCTTAGACCCAATTATAAAACAATGCAGGTGTGGACAGTTCCATTTAGATACTCCAAGGAAGGGTCTACAGAGGGGAAGGCCATTGAGCTGGATAGGAATGATGTGTTAATCATTGACCATGGTTGAAAGATTTCCAACAGCTGGAACACCATACTCAGCCTTGTGGCAGGAGGCAGAAGGGTGTGGAGGAGGCAGGAGGACTATAAGGTGCTCTTTGTGGCCTGAACAAAAGGTATATTTAGGAGAGTGTTGAGCAGCAATGGTAGAGAGACAGGCTGCTTAAAGAATACTCATGGCTTCCACTCCCATCACAACCTACCCACTTCAAAGGAGCAAATGAATTAGAAACGTTTGCAGAAAAGTTTGGGGGTCTTAGTGCCAGGTGCTGGAGGATTTCCTGATCTGGGCCATAGGGGCCATGTAAAGCAAGAACTGCATTGCTACACCCGCTTGGGAGAGGGCTCGCCATCTTTCTTCTGCCATGCCCTTCCGTTGCTCGCTCCCTTCCAGCACTTGGCATATGCTTCTTTACACGTAGCTAGAGTGCAAAGGGTCTTGGGGCTACTTATCTTTGGCAGGAGGCTTGGCTCTCTGCCTCTCCATTGCCTCCCTTCTCACCAGACTGGAGGTCTTGATGGACACAGGGCACATTTCTTTTGTAAAGAAATGCTCCCCTTGACCACCCCATCCCTCTCCTCTCAGTGCCCCTTAACCCTTGCAGAAATGTAAGCAGAAGATAGAAGAGATTTGGGAAAGGGAGTTCAGCCCACCTAACCGGGGCAACAGGGTCCTCCCTGGCTCCCTACCATCCAGCCCAGTTCTCCAATTACCACATTAGTGTTGGGGCCAGAGTCCCTGCTAGTGTAAAATGTGCTTTTGTATTATACTGATCTCTATTCATGTATTTCTCCCTGGGAAGCTCTCAGAGAGTGGTGGTCATGATTCAGAACTTGGATGCTCATAAGTGTCCTATCATACAATATCTGTCTGTCTTTTTTTTCTATGCATGTGCCCCAAGCAAAGGCAATGTCATAATGGCTTATATGTCATTCTGGATGGCTTATATAAGTGTCCACTAAAAAGCTTTTAGGACACATGATCAGAAAAGAGTTTCTAAAAGGGCATTTGGGCAGCTGTAATGATTGTGAGGAGTGGCAGGGTAGGGTAACGATGCAAAAGGCAGAGAACTAGGTAAAAGATGGTAAGGGAAAAGAGGATGAAGGAAGACACATTTCAGTCTGACTACTGGATGATACTACACACCAGCTAGAGAAGTTGTTCAATATGGAGAAAGACAATGTGATATTTTGAAGGTGAACAGCTTGGGCTGCCTCTAGGAAATAAATATGCTGACCTTCAGTTAGAGAATTCTATGCAAGGTTCTGGTCCTTGTGAGAGAGATCTAAGCATATGGGGTGTCATTGAGGCCATACATTTAGGTGACCTCGACCAGGGAGGGTATTTGGAATACAAAATCCACAGAGCTGAGAATGGAAATGTTGGAAACATACTTGTAAGGCGAGTAGAGAGAGAGGAAGAGAGTCAAGTAAAGAAGACTGAGAGCAATTTTCCAAGATATAAAATTCTTCTAGAATTTCTCTATGATATTAGACCAGGGATCAGAAAACTATGGCTAGTATGGCAAATCCAGCCTGTCGACCATTTTTGTAAAATAAATATATAAGTTGTTTTGGAACACAGCCACATCCATTCATCTGCATATCGCCTACAGCTGTTTTCACACTGCTACCACAGAGCTGAGTAGTTGTTTAGTTGTGATACAAGCTGTGTGGCCTGTGAAGGAGCCTGAAATATTTATGGCCCTTTACAGAAATCTCACAGACTCCTACTTAGACCACAGAGGCATGACATAGTCATTATTTCTACGAAATGTCATCTATAGAAAGAGCAAAAGGGTCTTTAAGATCTTGTCTATCTCTGTCGATCTTTGCAACTATTAGGAGAACAAAACTCTGATCGTTATAAAATCAGTTCCAGTGTAGACAGGAAACAACAAATGGGAAAAAAACCCCACATGATATTTCATCAAGATGGATGGCATCCTCACTGATCAATGTCCCATTACAAGAAAAAATAAAGAGAATCTAATCTTCGGTTTGGAAGCATTCATTCAACTTGTGGCAACTATGCTTGGAGATGCTAAAACATTGAGGGAGGGCGGTGTCAGAAAACACTGAATGCCCACAGAAATGTCAGAGCAAGAGACTAAGAACGTTCAAAAGATGCCTATATAGAGAAATTCAGGAACTAGGGAAAAAAACCGGCCGTGAAATTAATATATGCATATCTAAAGGCACAGATTACTTCTTGAAAGACAAAAAACTGGTGAGAAGATTGAAGACAGTCGCTGTGGACAGAGGCCTGAATCGAGCTAGCAGCTAAACAGTGTAGGAAACCCTCACGGCCATCTTCCCCGAGGTCCGGCTTCCCAGTGATGCGTTTAACCATCGGGTACCAATAAAAATAGTGGATGCTGTTAGGAGAAACGATGACTATTTGCACATTACGTCTGAAATAGCTAAACTTTCCTATTTAATATCAATATCTAAAGGTATTCGGAGCAACATTTGTAAGTTTAAGAGAAACAAAATAATCTGGGAAAGGCTCAGGAAAATTAACGGGAACTCAAGGAGCGGGACTTGAACTTTAGCCCCTCTTCTCCCACATCTGCTGTAAATACCTACTCTTAGAAGGTGGTATTATTGGTTGGGAGGAAAGAATCCTAATGAATTCATTCTGTTGAGAACCTTTATGTAATCATATATTTTATCATATATTTTATCACACCATAAAGGAATAAGTAGGTGTTTTCTTAGTGTGTCTTCCTGACAAGGGTGGCTATGGGATTTTCAAGACAATGCGAAATGAAAATGTGGGGCTCCTTGTTCAAAGACGGGGGTGAGGGTGGGGGAAGTGCCATTTAAGTTCCTAAAATATATAGTTTTCTCTGTTTTCCATGATCTGTCTCTCAACTTGTCATGACAATTTTTTTTTGTTATTTAATGTTTTTCTAAGTAAAGAAAAATTAAAATTTTAAATCATTACCATGTACTGTTTATCTTCATAGTGTGCATTACCAGTTTTAAATGTAAATATAAGAGCATTTAAATAGTGTGTGAAATCGCTTAAATTACAAAAATCGTATTACATATGTATTTTGTTCTTACCAGGAAAGGAGAAATTCTGCACAAAACAAAATCAACCGTTTTTATTTCACTTTTTTGATATATACGCATATTCTACAAAACTCTACCCTCACCTTGCTGATGAGGAAGGAAGGATGGAAAGGGAAGGGGACTATGGGTTTCCTTGTTCTTCTGTTACCACATGTAGTTGGCTAACATAAGGAATTAACACATGTAAGAAGAATACGACAGAGTTCCTGGGTGGTTCGTGTTTCTTAGAAACCACCATCACCTTCTCTCCATGTTTGAAGCAAGCTCCGATCTCTTCAGAACTGTCAGCATTCTGACACTTAAATACTCATAGGCATAACAGGCTGAATGTACTCACGTTGAATCTCCTCCAACTCCCACCCACCACGGGTCTGCTGGAATTCTGTGCTCATGGAACGTTGTGGATGCTCTGTGTCAAAGGCAGACGTGCATATTACTCTGTGAGTCCCCTGCTCATGCACGAGCTGCATTGTCCCAGTGGGCTTCACTTATAAAACACAAGTTCAAAGATAAAATTATGAAGAATTGGAACAGTAACAGGAGAGCATTAAGCTATGTGGGGCCGTCCTAAGTGGGTGCCCTGTGGCACTGTAGAGGTCATATGTCCTAAGAGACCAGCTGCGTTTCAGGGTTTCAGCGAGACTCCTACTCATACAAGTCGGTGTCCTGTCACCTCTAGGGGCAGCCAGTAGCAGCAGGAGCTGATTATACATGGTCTTCAGATCATTCTAAGCCTCACACTCAGTTTCTGCTCAGTCCACATCCTGCTGCAGCCATGACAGTACGTAGCCTCCCCCAGGCTCACGGCCGCTCTCTGCTCAGTCCTAGCAGCTCATTCAGTCACCTAACTGACCTTCCGAAATATGATTTGTTTCTTGCTCAAGTGGGTCTGATGAGGGAGAGGCCAGGCATTCAGAACACCCAGCTGTCAAACATCAACGAGGCTTTTTCTGTCCTCAGGAGCTCAGTTCCTCCAAAGAGAGGTGCAGCCCCGTGCCTGGCCCTGAAACCAAGAAGTGCAGGGCTACGCGGGCACTTTGTCACTCCTGTCCCACCCAGCTGGACTTCGTTCTGTCGGGATGCAGTGCTGCTTTTGTAAATGCACACATGCTGAGCGCTCAGATGACAGAGCCTGTGAAGGTGGCTATTTTCCCACCAGGCTCCTCGAATCTCCCACAAACACCCATGTTTGGTTCACTTTGTATTAGATACATCACAGGCCTCAAACCCCATCCGAACTCAGAACATTGTTCCTCCTGGACTTTAAGTGTCTAGGATTTACCCATATTGTCACTTCCCTCTTCTAGGGGACCAGAATATGCCATCCCAGATATGCCCTTTTGGCATAAGGATTATTTTGAGCTGCTGGCAAATGAAAATCAATAGATGCAGAATAACCCCTTCCTGGAGATTCCCTATCTAACTAAGAGCAGAAACTTCTGAAAAGTGGAGACCGCCATAAAACTCATCTCCGGGGGCAGTTTTACAGCCATGGGGAGAAGAAAAAAAAGTTGCCGTTGAGATGGACCCGCACAAACAAACCTTGCTCCATTCCTTTCCCCAAGGTAGTTACCTTTCTACAGTTTGCCTCCCTGGGAACCCTAAAACCCTTTGCTTTGTTCATCATCCAAGATTCCAACCACCCCTTTGAGTCAGTCTTCGTGAGGTTTCTCCCATGAGATGTGCAACGCACGCATCAATAAACTATTTTTCCCTTATGAATCTGTCTTTTGTCAGTCTAATTTTACAGTGATTCAGCTGGAGAACCAAGGATGGGGAAAAATAAAAAAGAATATTTTTCTTACCGTTTGCTTTCTCCTAGATCACCTAACCTAGTGCCTTTGAATATGCCCGTGTGCAAGTGTGTGCCACGGCCCAGGCACGAGGGGAACAAGGCAGGTCCTTCACTCCGAAACATTTGTTGAATTGTCAAATGCCTGTCACGTGATCATAAGTCCATCTTCTTTGAGTCTCGTCCTGCACAAGGGTCATCTACTCTGTAATCCAGTTATTTATATACAGTCTAGCATCAGTCAGGATGAAGTATGAAGGTAAAATTCTAATTTCATTAGAACCACAAAATACCCTGCTATTTTGTATTTTCAATAACAAGCTCGTAAAAGGCAAGAACTCTGGCCTTCTGCAACTACTCATTCAGTGGTCTTCCCATTCCAGTACTGACACTAACGCTCTTAAAAAAGAAAATGTTCACACAGTTGGCTGGGGCGAGTAGGAAGTGGGATTGAAGACAAGAAAAGAAAAAAAAAAAAGAAAGAAAGAAAGTTTATTGCCGTAGCTAGAGTTTCAGTACAGATTCATTAGTACAAATGAACTACCTCCTTGGTCAACTGAACTGAGCTTAATCACTATCAAATAATTCAGTGCCGACAGACACGATGAACCAGATGACCTTGTTCCTTGTATTCCATTTCTGGATTTTTATGAGACTTTTCCACCTCACTGGAAAGTCATCTTAGTCAATCAATTTTACGTGTTCGGTTTGGATCACTTTCCTTTGGTAGATTAAGATCCAAGTACACTTTTGTGTTTTTAACTATATTAATTGCTTGATCAACTCCCATTTCTGAGAGGCTCAGTGAAATGCTTCATGCTCGCATCTCTGCTTCTCTGAAAAGCGGTTTCTCTGCGTTTTTCTTTGTATGTTAACCCTGCACTTGCCATGCAAATCATACAAATTTTGCTCTCTGGCACTAGTAAATTACATTTATATTCGAATTCCATTAGAAGCTTTCATGCATGTTTGAGTTTGTTTATGTTGTTTTTTTTAATGATCAAACAAGTTTGATCTAAAATCTGTTCCTGATTCAATGGCAAATAAGTTTTATCTTTACAAAATAATTTCTAACTAATTCAAAATGGGAAAAGAGGAGGGGAAAAGTGCTCCCCAAATTAAAACTATTTTTTTTTTAATTTTAGGAACAAAAGAATTTCTAGAATTGATAAAGTTTTAATTAATAATCACCAATCACCAATGAGAAAATAATATATACAAAATCATTTGTGTATTTGCAATTCCTATACCAAAGCTCGCAATGTTGACCCTTTAAAAAAAAAAAAAACATGTTTTTGTAAGGGTAAAACAAACAATCAAATAGTTCCAAATGGATCTGAATATTCAAGAGTCCATGCAATCAACAAGAATTGACCTCAATCTTGCCATGAATAAAATACCATTCCCTCGTATATATGTAGACCTTTTAAAGCAGGTAACAAAGCATGGTATTAAGTGGAAATGAACAAATTCTTTCTGAAGAATTATAAGTAATGAGACTACAAAAACAATCCATCAATTTGGTACAATATTTCTAGGTATGTTAAATATATTTTTAATATTCTAAAACATCGCACAATTAAGAATTAATTGATTTACTAAAGCATTTTAAAATTTCATATTCTCTTACTAAAGAATACAAATTACTTCGGAGATCTCTCCCTACAGTAATGACTGTTCACTTGAGAAGAAAAACAAAGAACATTAAAAACATAATTGGCCTCAGATGATAATTTGAGATTTCATAAAACTCCAGTTATGTAGGGCTCCATTTTTATTAAGTACTTATGTCCTACCTCTAATTTCTCAAATTCCTAATAAATGAACATACATCACATATTAAAAACTACCCGTCGTGTTTCCTTTTGTCCCATTCAGGTTTTCCAGGCCACTGCACTCTAACTAAACTGGACTAGCTGTTGGTCCCCAAACATCTCTACACTTCTAACCTCATGCTTTGGTTTGTATATTTCCAGCTTCCTAAAATAGACTCCCCAGGATCAATGCCTACCATCATTAATTCTATGTCTGCCTTTCATATCTCAACACAAACACCAGCTTCTCTGTGAAGTTGTCCCTAAAAGTGTTGTCTCTCATCTATGAAAACCTACATTAAAAATATTCCGAAATGTAACATTAACAAAAAATATAAAAACATAGGCTTTGACATCAGACGTAGATGTAAACTGTAGCAGAGCACTGGCTGTTTGTCCTTGGGCAAACTACCTGAACGCTGAGACTCTGTTTTCTCATCTGTAGGAGAGGAAGAACAATATTCTTATTACTGTAGTGAGCATCAGTGAGGTGATTTATGTAGAGCTTTTGGTCCAGAGTCAGTCCAGTAGAGAGGGTTCAAGTTTAGAAGCTGTTGTTATTATTACTCCTTACATTTCATTCGTGAGACATTGTTTTAGTTGGGAGAGGACAAGTCTATTTCTCTTAGATGGTTATGGTAAGCAAATGTCATGTTTTCTTTTTTTTTCCATCACAATGTATAATACCATGTTATAGTGCTTAATAAATGTTTATTAATTGACAGTTTATTTTGTACTTTAAATGACTATAATTAGAAAAAAAAGAAGAAAAAAAGAAATCCAATCATTCCTCTTTCTCACCTAAATGTGTGTGTGTATGTGTGTGTGTATGTGAATGTTTCTAAAGATTGGTCATTTCATCAATAAACAAAATATAATTAGACATGTCGGTATCTTAATGCATCAGCTAGAAAATAACTCAAAACAAGTTTTCTTAGTAATAACTTCTTAACAATTTAATCTAGTCAATGATATTTAGCTCAGTATCAAGTTTTCAAGCTTTTTTTAGCTTTGGAAAATTATAATTTCTGAGTAACTAAAACTTGAGAAATAAGAAGACATCTTGCTAGCATAATTTGTAAAGCATTCAGTGTTTAAATTTTTTTTTTTTTTAAAAAATTAGCCTTTGAGTGAAACTTAAAACACGTTTGTCAAAAGCTAGCAGCCAAAACACAGGAAAGCAATTTATCCAAAATTAGATTGCTTTGAAATCCTAAAGTTAATGGAATCAAGGGAGAGAAAAGGTGGCGAGATAATTTGGCATCGTTAAAACCTTCAACTTAGATGGAAGATAATCTAAGTTAACTATGTGAACATTAATTCATGTCTTAAAATACTCCAAACAATTGGGAGCTGTTAGGAAAAATATTCCAAGAAAAAGAAGAGTGTAGAGCAATTTTTGCATCTGTCTTTTAGAAGGATAATTGAGAAGCCCATTGAAATCCTTTTCTGGTGAATCTGCTTTTAACTTACAAAAAAATTGACTGAAAATCCAAGTCTACAAAGAGAAAATGAGTTAATACTAATATCAGCACAAGTCTAATTTGTAGAATAACTTGATAAATACTGATTTTTTAAAAAAAAGTTCGAGTCATAGAAATATATCTCTGGGTATTACTTAGGGATTTTGGAATGACAGATAGAAATGGCTCAGCAGTAAAACTCAAAAGAGTTCAGAAGTAAAACCAGGGGATTAGGCCATAAGGCTGCCTCATAGAATCTGCGTCATTTACTTATAATTTCATTCTTCATTTTATTTATATTATTCATATTCACACATATAAAATGTGTCCTAAGAAGTATGACCTTTGCCACAACAACAATAACAAAACTCAATTATGAATTCTGCTTTACTTAAATAGGAATGAGTGGTAATCATGTTTATTATGATAGGTCTCCTTGTGCTTAGTATTTAACATTTTTTAAGTCGGATAATTCCGGTGGAGTGATTTGTCCTTTGGAACCCTAAGAAACCAGAAAAGTGTAAATTAAATGTACCAGTATCCAAAGAGATAGCATTTATAGTTTTTGAAAAGAATAATATTATTTGTTAGAGATCTTGTTCGGTCATTTATAAATAGCCACCTTTGTAAAGCAAGAAATAACCTTGTTTAAAAAAACCACTGACATTGTTGTTCTATTGTCACCTGCTGGTAATTGAAAATGTGTTTCTGTCAGTTCTACCTAAGATGGAATGTAATTCCTTCTAAGATCTTGATCTTAAATTGGTAGCACGAAAGCCAAAGAGGAAAAGCAAGAAGTCTTTACTTGTTCTTTGCACGAGTAATTTTGTTCTGCCCTTTCTGATAATGTGAGTTATTATTCTTACTGACTCTTGGAAGGCAGCAATAGGCTTCTATTTTTTTTTTTTTTTACAGCTCTCAGCTCTGTTTTACTCAATTGATATGGAAGTGGGTTTCTGCCTGGCTTTGGAACACATATTTGTAATGTTTATTTTAAAATAAAATCCAGATTGCTTTGTTAGAACAAACATCTACTCACAGTAAATAGCTAAATCCTTGCCACACTCTCCTCAGCTTCATTTTTTTTTTTTTCTGCAAGACCACAAACTTGTTCTAGAACCTGTGTAACCTGAGTGTAAAGTTGAACAACGATTACAGGAAATTAGTCTTAGTTTCAAACTCGGGGATCCAGAATAATTTAGACTCGACTTGGATAACGATGTTTCACAATGATCACGCTCTGTGATGCTTATCTATATTTCAAGGAATGCAAACAGAATTTTAATTACACTTGTAACACCGCCTGAGGTAATCGTATCACAGAAAATACTGAAGAGCTCTTCTGAAATTCTTTTTTTTTCCCCATTCGAGGGAATGCAGAGGACAGATGGAAATGAGTCAAATTCTTTCTTAATCATGAGAGAATTTGAAAAATAAGCTGATTTAGAAGAGATTATACCTTCTCATCAACCAAGTACAAGGAGTCACTTAATCTTGGAATAAATTTGTGAGGTCACATAAGCAAGTCTTTGTACTAGAACAACAATTCCATCTATATTATTCTGGATAGAGGTCACCTTGACTCTGTTAAACACTTCCAGAAACTGGGAGCTTCCTACTTAGCAAAGTAGACCAGCTCAACCATTTATAGAGCTCTAAATGTTCAAGATTTCTCTGTATCAAGGCAAAAAATTACCCTCCCTTAGTCTTTCTTTTTATTGTTCTTTGTGCTGTCCTGTGGAATAAATGGAGTGAATCTAATTAACTCCTGCTTCAGAGAATAGTCTTTCAAATATTTGAAGATACCTACCAGGACCAGGGGTGTGGTTCTGTGGTTCATCAGTATTCATTGATTTCTTTTGATTTTCTGAACACTGTAGGGGGCCAGAGATGGGGTTAGCACCTTCTTTTTCTTTTTTAACTATAATAAAGGAGTCTTTTAAAAAGGATACTCTTCCATTGCTTTTGTATAAACTCTTTGCTAAATTATCATGCCTGCGTTAGCACTTCAATATACATGATATTTTATATCTAAATATATATGCACTTTGATGTCTCAAATTTGTAATTATTAGGCAGATAAGCACTTTGACGTTTTAACAAAAGACCATCTTGATGATAGCATGTATGAAATAAGCACACTTACAGTGTTAAAAACTAGAATCTTATATGCCATAGCTTATTGACTTAAGTGTCGGTTCTGTGGCATATGGATGTGGGAAACATAAATCTGAAGCTAAACCATTACGTGTTCAACTATTTCAAAGTAGTATGATAAATAAGAAGCAGCACTTATCTGCATACTCATTTATCTAGCTGTTAGTATAAGGAAGTGGGTGGGTGTTAGACCTGTAATATGTCATTCTCAAAAATTCAAATAAATTTTCAGTGCATGGTTGGGAAGTCTTCTTGGTGAATTTATTTGCTGAGGCATTCTGACATCAGCATGTTGTCGTAGGTGAATAAATGAACTAACTGAGCCTGCAGACACTTCTGAAACCCGAGAAACCCTTTCATGCTATGCACCTAGGAGACATGGGTGTGTGGGGGGGCGGGCATGGGGAGGGGGATTCAGCGATAGTTTGAACTTGAAAAGATCAAAAGGAAACTCTAAATTCCAGATTGTGATAGGTGGGTATGCATTCATCAGACTACTCGATCAACGCATTTCACTGTATATAAACCAGACTTCAACTGGAAAATAAAGGGAAAAAGCAAATAAATTGTAAAGGAAACTATCTGAGACCACATTACAATATCTGAATGCGGCTTTGCTTCTTTCCAGGTGAATCATCATGACGTGGTTTTCCAAATGTTCATATCTGAAGACTGAAATCCCCAAGATAGGAGCAGGGAAAGGAGGAAACTTTAATTTATTAGGGCCCTTCCACACATTAGGAGGATGAAACTTGATTTTGTGGCTGCAGCGGTGCATAAATCCCATAAAGCTAGTCAGCCATTGGCTAATGGCCTAAAATCCCTAAAGCATCAGTTAGAGCCCGAGAAAGAAGCCCCATTTAACTGGGCATCTAAGATGCTTTACTGATAAAGCAGGACCAACGGCTCCATCTGAGGCATTGCAGCAGAGAGTTCCCCTGAAACTGATGGGATCCCCATACTTTTATTAGCCTTTCTTACAAAGCGTCCGTTTAATGAAGCTTCGGGCAGGAATTAACTTTTCTTTTTCTTCCCCCCTTTGGTGCCCAAAGAACGTCTATCTCATTAAGGTCACTCACTTAAAAGGATTTTCCTGACCGCCCCTCAAAAGCATCAACAAAACAGAGGTCTCGGTTTCTTGCCTCGATAGAATGGTGCAATCTCAAATGGGAGAGCCCGAGAAACACTGCGTGAAGAGCACAGAAAATATGCAGAACCTAGCCTTTCCTGGACCAACTGTACATAAAGTCTCATAAAAATTAAGGATTATAGAAAACATTCAGTCGAGATAAAGCAGGAAGGGCAAGGGCAACAATTGTCTTCCATATAAAACTGTAAATAAAAAATTCCCAGATGGTACACATATCTAAGATAGTCTCTTTCTTCGATGTTACTTAAAATATGAGGTCAAAAACATACTAACATTAGTATTTTCATTAGGTTACCCAATCAGAATTTGGGAGAGCAGAATGTTAATATTAATTTAGCATCATTACAAGTACATGGCTTGCTCTTTATCCACCTAAAGGTTATAGCCAAAAGGTTAGAAAATTAAGAAATAATCAATGATCAGTCATCAAAGTATGTATTTAAATGTGCAAAATAGAAAAAAAATCTATGACAAAATCCTTACTTTAAAGATATTATGATCTAGTTAGGAGAATAAAAGTAACACTCATAGCCAACCTTTAAATGATAACAAGATAAGTAGTGCTAAATAATCTGGTATAAAGTATACATGCTAAGGTGACGGAAATTCTAAGAAAGGAGGTATTGGGATGGACTACAGTTGTCAAAGAGGGTATCGCAGAGGACCAAGGCTCTAAAAAACCTATGAGGATAGCAAGATCGGCATTGGCGAGAATGAGGAAAAGGGTATTTATCTGGGTAGCTTTCTGAGGTGGTAGTGAAGGGGCAAAGTTTATCGATGCTATGGAACAGTGGGAGGTCTAGATATTTTAGAGAAAAAATGATAGGAAGGTGGAGGGTCTTCAATGCCAAGGATCCGGTTTACTGTGAGAAGTAATAGTTAACTCGGGAAGATTTTTGAGTAGGACAGAAATAGAATGGCCATAGGGGAAGGAGGCAAAACAGAGTAGTAGGACAAGTCCTAGGCTAAAATCCCAAAATCTGCACGGCGCCCTCTGTCTGTGTCTCATGACCAGCATCCCGCAGGAAGAGCTACCTAACACCTTGGCATTGAGCAATGCACATACAGGATGTAGAAGTGTTTGATGACCTATAAATCATCATAAACAAATAAGGTGGTGGTGTTTTAATATTACTCTGAGAATAGTGTTGACGGGAATCGAGTAGAGAGGCAGTTGTTAAGTATTCACGGGTGAGGGAACAAGAACCTGGACTGTATTTATTAATGACTCAAGGTGGAACTCAGGACTTAAATATAAGAGCTGAAATTATTTAATCCTGCTATATTCTAACTTCTGATTTCCATCTAATGGGGTAAATAGCTTTTCTAATTTACTAGTCTCAAAATATACTTCAGGTCATAAATGTGTGACTCTGTATTAGCTGATATTTTATATAAAAATATCGTTTGTCATAATTTGCTCAATTATTGCTGAACCAAACACCGCATAACTAACACTCAGTAACACGTTAAACGATGACAACTGCGATTATGCCTAACAAAAATACTTATGCTAACGAGGTCTTAAAATGAGCTAAAATGCCTACCAAATAGTGATAAGTTAATAATGCTCTAGTTTTGTTTTGTTTTGTTTTGTTTTTTCATTTGGAGGAGGGAAGTGGGAAAATTTCCAAATTTAGGTTGCTCATCAGACATGGCATGGGAAGAGATGAAGCATCTTTTAAGGTTCTTCTACCTGACCAGCCAAGAAAATTGAGATGATTATAAGACCTTATAAAAAGAAAGTGAACATTTTATCCCTAAAAGAAAACCAACAAAGACTACTTTTAAAAATTCCATTAATAAACAGAGATAAACAAAGTTTTGTTTCAAATCCACATAAACTGCAGTGAGGTTGATAGTTAGGAATATAATTTGATGGCCTCTGTATATTTGTATGTGCAACGTTAGCAGCAAAAAGAAAAAAAAATCGGATGTGTCTATTTTCTCCTTACTCGAGAGAACCCTATGAATTTAAGGCTAGCAAAGTCTATCACACAAGCTTGTGATAGCAATAAGAGATAAGGGCATGAGGAAAGGACGGCCTTCCTGTAAAAAGCGCCTTCGAAATTTCTCGTCCCACGAAACTGATAAAAACTCTACATGCGGAGCACATGGAGAATGCTGAGGGCTGAAACGAGATTGCTCCCCAAACAGAGTGATATCCGGGAGGGTCGGTTTGCAATAAAGAATGAGGTAAGGTGAGCAAGCCGGATAGCAGAGACGTGTCCTTAGTGGAAAAGTAGCACAGGTAAAACTTCTCAGAGCTTCGTCAACGGGGACCTGTTCCCGAAGCAATTACTAAGAGGCAAACCAGTGAGGCGGGCTCCTCAGTGAGGCTCGACCTTTTTCTTTCAGAACCTTTTCAATTTTCTGCTCTATGATTCTTGGTACTTATTTACACACCAATGGTGTGGGTTGAATTACATCCCCCAAAAAGACGTGTTGAAGTTCTAACCCCTGGTACCTTTATGAGTGTGACCTTCTTTGAAAACCAGAGTCTTTACACATGTAATTAATACACAAGTAAGGATGAAGTCACACTAGAGTGGGGTGAGTCCTTAATCTAATATGAATGGTGTTTTTATGAGAAGAGATAAGATGCAGAGAGACACAGGGAGAGAACTCCATGTGATGATGAAGGCAGAGATTTTACTGATGAGTCAATAAGCCAAGAAACACCAAGGGTGTCTGGAAACTCCAGAAGCTAAGAGAAGGGCACGGAGCAGATTCTCCTCTAGAACCTTCAGAGAGAGCATGGCCCTACAGATGCCTCATGTTTGGACTTCTGGGCTTCCTCTCTAACTCTCAGAAAATGCATTTTGATTGTTTTAAGCCACCCAGTTTGCAGCTCTCTGCTACCGCAGCCCTGGGAAGCTAATACAGCAAACCATGCTTTATTATTAATCGCGTTGTGTAAATGTCTCGTTTTCCTCAATGAGATGGTAACCTCTGTGAAGGCAGGGTCCTCATACTTGTCTCTCCTTATCCATCCCGTGATCCCAAGTGCCTATTATCCATCCCCCGATCCCAAGCGCCTGGCTCACCGTTACAACAGAAACCAAGCCCGTCACTGTAACCACTAACACCAGGCAGTGTTCCCAAGTGCGAAGCGAAGACGGCTGAACAGGTGGCAAATGGGTGCTCAAACCTGCTGGATGCTAATTGCCAAATGGATGAAGCCTCTGGAGTGTATTTGTCCTAAGGCAAATTGCTGTATATTTTACTTGATAATTGTTTTCTAATGATTTCTATGTTGCTTGCTTCCATAAAATATTTTACTTGAGTGACACAACTAACAAGCATAAAACAGGACAATTAAAACAAAATGGAAAATGTCGGAGAAGAAAAAGGCAGGATAAGGAAAACTCTAGTTTTCGGCAATGAGTTAATTATTACAATTGAGTACTAAATATACCTCTGAGCTTACTGGCAGCCAAGGAAAAAAAAGTTTTATGGTTGGTGTTGGCAAAAAGGGAAAACAGTTAACTCCATCTGAAAAGCAGAATTTTCTCTTAATGAAATCTATAAAACTTGTACGTGAATCCTGCATGGAACCTTTTATGTGAACTTAATATATTATTCAAGAAATTAAATCATTGGTTTCTTTAATCACTATTTTGTGAGAGACATTGACATAGTTTGCAAACAAACATTTCCTAAGTAACTCCTGAAAAGACATCAAGGATATTATGGATTTAGTCATTGATTCATCCCACGGAACTTTCAGGACCCTGAAATGTATCAGGCCCTGTACAAGGTGCTGAGATCTACATTCAGTCCTCAAAGAACGCCCTGATTAGGGAAGACAACTCCTAAGAAAGACATAATAAAATGTGAAAGGTACAATAGTTAAAACAACGGATAGATTACTGAGCAACATGAAACTTGGCCCCAGCCCGTAGCATTAGAATGTGATTTAAAATAAAAATCTATCTGAGCTAACACTGCACAGTCCAGTTGCAATTCCTCCTGGTAAGCTGGCAGTCCTGGGAGAGATCTAGAGAACAAAGTAGAGGTTGGAAATTAATGGCTTATGGGCCTAATCCAAAAAGCAGATGTGTTTTGTTTTGCTCACACAGTAGTTGAGCATTTTTTGGTCCACTTAAACTTTTAAAATTATTTAAAGATTGAGTTTCTGGCTTCTTTGAAAATCAGAAGACCTGGACCACACAGCAGTTGATTGTCTAAGGTTGGAAAACTACTGCCTTGTCGTACTTGTGGGGAGCAGATTCACTCAATGGGAAAATTCTTCAACAAGCTCCATGTTAAAACTCTTGTTTTCTCAGAAGTGAATCATGTTTATAGATCAGAGATATGCAAGTTGCGCAGTTGTCATTCTGTTGTAAAAAAAAGTTTAAGACTACGTTTTTATTGTTATCTGAGTGGAATGTCAAGCAGCTGTTTACCAAAATGAACTCCCAGGCTACTTGCGAGATATGCATATCTTATTTTTCTTTCAAAAAGTGAGGTTCGATGTGTTCCAACAACTGAATGAACAAGTGTTTCAAACTCCAGAGTTATGTAGCACCTAATGTGACAAGTGGATCTGAAATCAGAAAGAACAGTAATGATGAAAATCACCACTTATTGAGCATTGAATAATGTATCAGGCATTGTGTTTCATGCTTTATCTACGTTTTCTCATTTAATTTTTACAACGTTTGTGGTCTAAGTTATCATCGTCATTCTACCAGCAAGGGCCTGAGGCTCAGAAATTCAACAACTCACCCAAAGACATGGAGCCGGTAAATGGCAAAGCTGGAATTCAAATCTGAGTCTGTCTGACACCAAAACCTGAACTCTTAGATACTGGATTGTACTCTCCCTAAAAGCAAAGTTCACCACAAAATGACAGTACACATAAATGAAATATATATGTGTGTATGTATGTACACAATACACACTTAGTATGTGTGTCCAATATTTTAACAATTATGACAGACATCTTGTCTAAAATATACTCAGAAGTATATGTTTGATGAGATGTTGCAAAGTAAAAGGAATTATTAGATTCCAGTTACAAACGGCTTGGCAATCTACAGGACTGTGTATCAATGAGAAAAGGTCCAATTATTTAGAAGACAGTACTGGGAAAACTGGTGTCTTATATTGAAAACAATAAAAATTCCTACAGATTACATGCAGATTAAAATAATAAGAATAGCACACTTAACGCCTATTATAGCGACAAAATTAGAAAGCTGGACAAAGCCAAGTGAGGGTGTGGAAATAGAGCGATCTTATCTGCATATTGGAATCACCTAGAAAACCTAAAGCACTATAGCTGCCTCAGGTCCACCCCCAAGATTCTGATTTAGTGAATAAGATTTATAGCAGGAGTTTAAAATCCCCCCACAAGAGTCTAATATGCAGCCAGGCTTGAGCACCACTGAGATTAAGAGAAAAAAAAAAAACTTTCAGGGGATACCGGGGGATGTGCAGCCATACTAGAGAACAATTGGCAGTACTTAAATTAGGTTTACACAAACCTTATGATCCAGCTCCTGAATACACACCCCAGAGAAGTTCTCACAGTGGCCTAGAAAACACACGTGCAATGATGTCCATCTCAGTGTGGCAATACTATGACTGGAAACAATCTTCTCATTTGTCGCAGAGGGGAATGGATACCCAGTGCACACATTTAGCAGGAGGTTCCATACGAGTGTCTGGCATAGAGGGAAGATGCCTGGTTATGATATAGAGAGTCATCAGTATATAGGCGTCATATAAGGCCACAGGGCTTAACGAGATCACTTAGGGTGTAGAGAGATAAGAGAGGCAAAGCCCACGCCTTAGATACTCCTACCTTTAGGGAGAAGCTATGAAGGAGCTAACAAGGGGGATTAAATGGAGTGGCTGATGAAGAGGGAGAAAAGGGGGACGTGGTGGCAGGGAAGCCTAGAGAAGCAGAGAGTGGGCGACCACGTCACCTGATACCTAGATGTTCAGCAGGCTATGCCTCAGGCAAGATGCAGGTTATCCCTCACCTTGATAAGAGCTGCTTCTATTTCATGGTGGAGACAAAGGGCAATTAAAATGGACAGAGAAGAAAATGAGAGGTGAGGATAGAAGGCAATGAGTTGATCCTTTTAAGGAATTTGCTAGGAAAGTAAAAGACAGGATAATATCTAAATGTCTAGAAAGAGATGTGCAAAAGGTAAATCTCGTTTCAAAAGATAGTTATTATTAAGACACGATTGACAAGCCTGCGGAAGGAACTAGTAATGTCGATTTGATTAAAGTTGCAAGAAAGGAAGGGAGTGAGGTTCTAGAGAGCATGTGAGGGGACAGATTCCAGCACACATGTTTAGGGCGGGCTACATGGCTGCAGACACAGGTCGGTTGGTGGAATTGGGGATGAGAAGTAATAACTATTTGTTTCCCTTTCTTCGGAGAGTATAAAATACAGCCATCCACCTAAAGTGAAAGAATCAGAGTGTTGGAGATTTGATAAAGATAATTATTGCTGTTGGCCGGATCATTTCTACTATAATAGATGTTACAGATTAGATGCTATTTTCCTAAGAAATCTCTTAGCTGCTGTAACAACTGCCACATTATGTTGTCCTTCTGTTTACTTACCTCTCGCCACTTCCTCAATCAGAGTCCAGGTTTAGAGTTTGAACCCAGCGCCTGGCTTGGTGTTCTTCACAAACGTTTGTTAAGTGAGTCATTGCGTGTACGGAAAGGCCCTGTGTCAACAGAGTTGATACTTTAAGTAGATTCCAAGGCATAAATGATTGTTTTCAACCAAGTCTACAAGTACCTTCTCAAGGAAGGAAGTGACTATAAGCTAATTATTAAACAAAGAGTAATACTGTTATCTAGATTAGAAATTTAAGTATAGTAGCTCCTAGAACAATCCCACAAGTTGTTTTTAAATAATCAGAGAAATGATTTTATACTAACAAATACTTGCCTTTAAAAATCAGAGAGTTGTTAATAGAGAAATGACTTACAAAGACACATTCTTCCCAGTGCAGACTTTGAAGGGAGAAGATCTCAGCAAAATCAATGCCTCTCAGATTTAATCAGTGAGATGATACTTAGAATGAAATAGCTTCAGAAATATATTATTTTGTTCTAAACCTCTCTGGGTTCTATGTGCTCTCGTTAGACTACTTCCCCCCCTCCCCCCCCGCCCCCCAAGAAGCTATATTAAGATTTAGAGGAATAAATTCTCATTACATGTCTCAGCTCTAATTTTTCAATAACTGACATCAGTGTAGCTGACGCTCAGACACAGTTTTCCTGAAAATGTAGCATTCCTTCATTTCACTTCAGCCTGAACAACTATTTTTTAGTTATTTGTAGTGAAGGTCCGCTGGTGATAAATTCTCCTAGCCCTAGTTGATCTGCAAATTTCTTTAATTTTTCTTAACGTATGAAGGATATTTTTGCTAGACATATAATTTGGGGTTGACAGTTCCTCTTCTTTTCCCCCAGCTCCTTGAGGAGATCATTCCACTGTGTTCTGGCCATCCCTATTGTGTTATTCTATATGGGATATATCTTTCATCTCTGGCCTTTTTGAAGCTTTTCTCCTTATCCTTAGTGTCCACTAGTTTGGCTATGATGTGCTAGGATGTGATATGGGTTTCTTGGTCTTTTTGCATCTAGTCTGCCTGGGATTCACTCAGCTTCTTCATCTATTTCATCATATTTATAAAACTGTGGCTATTTTTAAAAATATTTTTCTCTACTTTTCTCTATTTTTGGGACTCCAAGTACACTTTTCATTGTTATCTTTTTCCTTTTTTACTGTTTGTTTAGATAATTGCTATTGATCAATCAGTAAGCTAGCTGACTGATTCTTTTGCCATCACCAATGTATCAATTTTTAATTATATTTTCAGTTCTAGAAATTACAATTAGTTATTTCTCTAATAACTTTATTGAGGTGTAGTTTATATAGAATAAAATTCACTCATTTTAACTATACAAGGTGATGATTTTTTAAATAAGTTTACAAAGTTGTGTAACTATCACCACAAGCTAATTTTAGAACATTTTCATCATCTGTTAAATGGGATCATATTACATGTGGTCTCTTGTCTCTGGCCTCTTTGACTTACCATAGTGTTCTTGAGGTTCATTTATGTTGTGTGTGTATCAATACTTCATTTCTTTTGATTGCTAAATAGAAGCCAATGAATAGACCACATTTCATTTATCCCTTCTCAACTTGGTGGACATTTGATTGTTTCCATTTTTTGTCGATTATGAATAATACTGCTATGGTCCTTCATGTACAGCTCTTCTTATGGGCATATGTTTTTGTTTCTATTGACTAGATTCTTAGGAGTAGAAGTGCTGAGCCATATGATAAATCTACTTTTAACATTTTTAAAAAATTGTAACACTCTTTTCCATAGTTACTATATCACTTTCTGGTCCCATTCACATGTATGAAGGCTATAGTTTCTCTTTATCCTATCAAACACTTGTTATTATCTGTTTTTTTTTTAATTATGATTCGTGTGGATGTGAAGTGATATCTATTGTGGTTTTAATATGCATTTCCCTAATAACTAATAATATTGAGCATCTTTTCACGTGCTTAATGAGCATTTTTTAATATGTTCCTATCTTTCAACCATTTTTAATTGGGATATTTGTCTTCTTATTATTGAGGTATAAGAGGTTTTTTTAAAAATGTATTTTGTGTACAGGTCTTTTATCAGATATATAATTTGCAAATATTTTTCTCCTCTAGGTCTGTGGCTTACTTTTTTCTGTCTTAATAATATGTACAAGTTTTCTTGATTACGTCTACTTTATCAATAGTTTTCTGATATTGCTTGCGAGTTTGGTGTCATGTCTAAGACATTTTGCCTAATTCTAGGTCATGAAGATTTTCCCTTAGTTTTCTTCTAAGAGTTTAATCTTACTTTTAGATCTATGATCTATTTTAAATTAATTTGTGTGAATTCTCACATGTGTATATCCAAATTGTCTCAGCATCATTTGTTGCAAAGGCCGTCCTTTCTTCATTGAATTGCCTTAACATGTTTGTTGAAAATCAATTGACCATAAAAGGAAAGGTGTAATTCTGGACTCAATTTTGTTCCATTTATCTAGATGTGCATTCATATGCCAGTACTCTACTCTCTCTATTGTAGTAAGTTCTGAAAGTGGGAACTGTTAGTACTCCGTATTTGTTCTTTTTAAATATTTTTAATAGTTTTAAAAATAGTTTTTGTTTTTCTGATGCAATTTTCTGTTTGTTCATCATAAGCTATCTGTATGTTCTTGAGCATGATTGTATTAGCTGCTTTATGACTCTTGTCTGATAATTACAGGATCTCAGAGTTGATCCCCATGACTTCCTTTCCTTTTAAGTACAAGTCATATTTTCTATTTCTTTGTATGTCAGCTAATTTTGAACTGTGGGTTGGATATGTTCATGCTACATGTGGAAACCTTGGATTCTGTTATACTCTTTAACAAATAACTGTAGAAATAATAATAAAATTAGAAAATCACTCTTTGCAACTCCTAATAAGTAATCGATTGAGGTACCAGTCTTTAATGCATGATATATCCATTGGAGTAGGAAAGTTGCATAGAATCTATATATAGGCCCACAGATTTTTTGCTAATTACGAAATTAAAAATCTACAGTGAAATGATCTTAATTCCTAACTCAAGTGAGCAAACTAGTGTCACCAACAATAAGGGACAGTATTCTATTGTATGCTTCCTGATACGATGTGAAGCACACAGCTTAATATAAATCTAATTGAAACTTTAGCCAGCTAATAGAAAATACAACAGAGCAAAGCAAGTTAAAATATCAGGAAGAAACAATAAAACAAATTCAAAATACAGTACATTCTACAAGACAATTGGTCAGGACTCATCAGAGTTAATTTTTTTAAGTTAAATAATTCGGGGACCTCTTCTAGAAAAAATAGACCAAATGTGGTGTAAGAACTTTGATTGGAACTAGATTCCAAAAACCAGCTTTAGAAATCATTTTTAAAACAAATCAATTGAAATTGGTATAGGGAAGTTTATATAATATTAAGATTTTGTTGTTGTTAATTTTATCAAGTATAAATAATGATAATTTGTTGATATAAAAAGTTTTTCTTCTTTTTGGAGAGGCAAACTATACCACACCATTTTCAAGTGGTTCAGAAAAATATAGAGACAGAGATTGATAATCTGTCTAAATAAATCATATGTAAAATCAGGTACATAATAGCTGAATCTAGGCGATGGGTATATGAGTGTTCATTGTAATGTTAACTTTACTATATGTTTGAAAATTTTCTCAACAAAAGATCAAATTAAAACACCCCTTGCCTACCCAACAGATTATCAGACTTCTGGGTAGAAACAGATCCCAACACATTTCTGCTAATCTGCCTCCTACCAAAATTTTGTCATTTTCTTTTGCTTTGGAAAAAATGCAAGACAGTTTCCATACCACTATCTGCCTGTATCTCTCATACCTGGGAATTCTTTCTTTACCCAGATATAACATCAGATAGAGAAAAAAAAAATTGAGATGGGGCAAAAGGCAGAAGCTTCCATTGTCTCTGAGGCCTTCCATTGCAGTGGATGATGAAGAGCTGAGCTTATCTCCCAGATCTGGGTGCAAACATCCAATCCAGCGTCTGCAGCATCCTTGACCTGATAAGGCACAGCCCAAGCTTATGCTGACCCCCGAATGTGACAGCATTATTCCAACTCAGCAGTTCGAAGAGAGCTCCTTTTGAGGGTATTCTATTAGTGATTCCGTCTTGCCACTGCCCACGGAGGTCTTTTGCATCCCACCCCTCCACCTCATTTCCGAAATAAAAGCTGTCGAATAGTTCAATCGGCTTCATTAGGTGTCTGGTGTCAAGAACTATTATAATCTCTGCTGTGATTTGATGATATTCCCTCGCTTTGTTATTTTTCAGCTCCTAATTGCACCCTATACTTTTGACATCTCTATTGGACTGATGTTAATGTCAACTTGTCCTGATTCATGTGCTCTATTGAAATCTGGTACTGAGGCAGTGGAAATATGAAGCGGCTGAGGACTTTTTGAAGTGCTCTGCCTACGAGCCTTTCTTTTTGACTTCTGTAGCACCGAGAAGTAATTTTATTTTCGAGAAAAGAATAAAGGCGTATGAGTTTGAAATTTTACATGATGTTAAAAGTGCACCAACTAATGTTCAATTTAGAAAGGGAAGAGGCATGAAAGGTAGTGCAGTAATACTTGATAGTAAGTTTTGGGAAAAATTAAAATAACTTAAAAAAATGTACACTCAAACACATCCTGAAAATGCAAACAGGTTCAAAGAAGAAAATAAAAATCAGCCATAAACAAACCCTTGTTTGTTATCTTTTGGCTATACAACTTTAAAGATTTTTTTTGCACACAGATATCTACTTTTTTAGTTTTTATAAAGTGCAATGAGACAATCAGCATTTATTTTACATCCTGCTTTATATATACATCATATGCCACTGACTTCTTGTCATTACATTAAATATATGCTTATATTTTTATAGTCTTGTTATATTCCATTCTTTAACAATTTGTTTAAATAATCCCCTACTTATGAAAATGTATATTATTTGAAAAATGTTTCCTTAATGGCATCATGTGTATAAAAACCCACTGTTCCAACCTGAGCCAACCACTTTGACAGTCACATCTCTAGTTCTACTTTGGAAAATTCCAGCCTCCTGCCTCCCAAGATGACAAATAAATGTAAATGTCCTTCAACAGATAAATTTGGGAAACATGAGTAACAAAGCAAACAATTTTTATTACTCATGAATTCTTGAAGTTCTTAATATCGCTGTAATTCTTTATAATCTATAAGAGAAAAATGTGGCGATCACCCTTTCCCAAACTCATCTCCTTACAGAGCAGTTTAAGGGCATAGTATTCCATGGAAAACCCTTAAAGAAACTGTGTTCCATCTACTGCCATGCTGCTCTGAACAAGTTTGATCCCATCTAATCTTGGAAGTTAAGCAGGGTATGGCCTGGTTAGTGCTTGGATGGGAGACCACCTAGGAAGACCAGGTGCTGTAGGCATAAAAAATAAAATAATAAGGGATTGTAAGCTGACAAGGTCCTTGCAACCTGTGAGATCAACCAAAGATTGCCTCACCTAAAAGGGAAAAAGTAAAGAAGAAAAGAAACAGTATTTCGATCCTCTGTAATTATTATCTTTCATCAATTTCTGTTTGGGTGTTCTGCTACCAATTTAAAGTCAACATTTTCCCCCAACATATTTAGTATATTTATAATTATTAATTAATTTTAAAAAAACAATTCAATTCACTTCAATAAAGGAGACATTTATGGTATATTTACTATATGCCAGGTATTGTATTAAGTGGTAGAGATAAGAATATCTGGAAGAACCAAGCCCATGAGCTTCTTTATCATTGGGCCCAAAGAACAATTAATAGTTTTAGTGGACACTTAGTGTTTTGCTGTCCCAGTTCTGACCAATCAGACAGTCATAATCTCCTAAGCACAGACTCAATTCAAGCCAGTCAGATGTCATCTGGGGCTATTGTGACTGCTGAGAAAGAAGTACCCACTCCTTCCTCTGGATTTGAACTTGGGTAAAGCTGATTTGAGAGGTGCTGGGTCTCAGGATCAAGTCCAATGGATAAATGCTTAGCCAAAAGATAAAGGTTAGGTTCCAGTGAGCTGAATGCAACTGTTCTTGATCCACGTGGAGTTTAGTTATATGAGCAAATTCGGGTGACTTACATCCCAAAGGGTCCTTGCTCATATAATATTGTGTTTCTTCCCTTGTGAAAAATCATTCAAAATATGTTAGGAAACTTTGTTGGCTGAGCATAAATATAATTTGGTATAAATGAATTCTTTTTTGATGATTTAGAAAAACACACAGTGAATTCTAAATGTTGTTTTTTAACTAAATCTTTGATCTCAGTTTGTTTCCTTATGATTGACCTATTTTTCTTTCAAGTGAAAGTACAATGAATTATGATTAATTGAAAGTTTCATTTAGGTTTGGTTTTAGTCGATCAGGCCCTTACTATATATATATAAAGCCATTCTAGTAAATGACCAAATAACCTAGATAAGTTTAAGCAATACTTGTTTCTCCAAAATTGAGGGGATTATTATTACATGATCCTACATGAACTATGTTTGTTTCACTGAAGCCTGAAGAAATCTACTTTTAGGTTATACCAGAGAAGTCTCTGATTTGGAACCCAGATTAAACTAGGGTCCCCCAATATGATCTTAATAACATTTTCATTGATTGCTTATATATTCCTACCATCCTGAGGATCCTTCTGAGTGAGAACTCTCTCCCCCACCTGGGATCTGCCAAATTTCTTTCCCAATCAGTGATAACATTTCTAATCTCATCCACAGAGTGAATTTTCCTTGATCTTGCTGCTCAAATCTTAGATCCTTGGGCTGTTTCTCTCTCCCAAGTTCAAACCCAGCATCTCTAGCAATGGTATGCTATTGCTGAAGTTTAGCCTGGCCTTTTGCAGAGAGATTGGTCTAGCAAATTTTCAATAATAAAAAAAATAATCAGTTGTGATAGATGTCAGCGCGGAGGACATAGACCTGCAAGTTTTAATGGTATTATTCAAACAGCTGTAATAAGTATATAATTATGTTATGTAAGTCTATAATATTATCTGGGTAAATCAAATGATGGCATCTTTTTAGGTATGACAACCAGCTGAAAACGCCCCCTGATGCATGTGCCCAGAGAAGGCTCAGAATGCCACGCTTCTTCTCTACTAGTTTTATTTAGGCTACAAGAGTTGCCTTCGAGAGATAGATACTAAAATAAAATAAATAATCCCCGTCCCCCAACACACACACACACACACACACACACTCCATGTCTTTTTATCTTTCTCCTTTTCTGATTCATGATGGAAAGACGCGGAACTTTTGTGTGAGGACAAACTAGCCCTGAGCCTTGATGTTCATAAAACCATATTGATTTGATTTCCCAGAATGAAAAAACATGCAGTAATCTTTTTGTCCTGTTCACCAATTTACAAGAAAAAAATAATGTGTAGGTTTCTGGTCTGAATTTGACTGTCTTCAAAACTGTATATACTTCATGTGCTCGTTGGCTCTATGAGGTCTGAATATCAGAATCGAGACCAATGGCCTCTCTGGAACAATAGGAAAAGAAAAAGTGGTTTTGCTGATGGGCTATTTCTTTAAGACAGAATTTCCCAAAGTATACTCTATGGGATGTTAGCTTTTGGTTTGATCAGGAATCAAAGGGAACAACAATACCTATAAAATAGAGGACAAAATAGAACTTGCAATAAAAGCAGAACGGCATAGCAAAGGGAACACAGAAATATACGAGGGGATGCTCGGGGTTGCTTAGGAAATTTTAACACGATCTTTTTTTCCCTTTAGAAACTCGACAGTGCACTAACTGAGCCTGGTGAGAAGCCGTGGCCTTATTGTTGCATGAAAGTTATATTTGAGGATAGAGTTGGGCATGGTATGATTTCAAAAGGTTGTAGAAACACAGTCCTTATCAACAGTGAAAGGCTAATTTTTCCAAAAATTTTGCTCCTATTTCCATTTACTAACATAAAAGTTGTGCCTTGTGTTAGCAGGCTAAAATTCTTTTTAAAAAGTGGGTATAAATTAGTTTATAAATGTAACATTGTCTGTCTAAAACAGTTAGTAAAATAATGTTACATATGTACATCATTACCGATTAATACTTTAATTCGCTCATTTGCGATGTCTGAAACACTATTTACTGAAATTGATAAGCTGACAAAGAGCAGAACTAATATACAATAGGTCCAACCATGGACAAATCTGAATTAATACTGATCAATTCAATCAATGCATGGGAACCTGAGATTAAATTAAATTGAACGAGTAAATGCCTACTTGGATTAGTTTACATAAGAGGATAAGTTTATTTGGTAGTCGTCGATATCCTATTTTTCATGCAAATCATCAGCTTATTTTCAGTGTCTGTCTTCCGTCTTTAGCCCACGTAGGAGATGGAAGTGGCTAGGTGGATGGGGAAACACAGGTGGAGCACAGGCATCGATCAGAGATTAGAAGAAACTGCCTCCTCAGTTCAGAAGGGAAATACGTCAAGTGCTCATCACGCTTCATGAGCCATCGCGCCTAGATTGGTGGAAGATGCTGGTATCAAAGTTTTAGTGGAATAATCTCAGTCACATGCTTGATTGGCTCTATTCAATGAGCCTGCTCAGTCGTTTAGTTTGCTTGACCCTAGACAGATGACTTACAGTGTATTGGACAGGTGTGGGCACGATTGTGCTTCCGAAAGCAAATAACACTGTGAGAAGCTTTTCTTGAAGTTTGATTATATACCACGTGCCTCCTCAGTGTTGATCAGGTATCTCTCCCCTTTGTGCTAAAAACTTCCTTCTGGGTATAGATAAGATGTGGTTCCATAGGGTGGCCTCTAGTTTTTGGTTAGTTACTGAGAAAAATCAGTGTTTTAGTAGAAAAAGCGTGGGAATTGTCATCGCAAGAACTGAACTTACAAACATTTCAACTTGCGCAAGTCACTTAGCTTGAGCTTCAGATTCCTCATGGGTAATTTCAGGCTAATAGCAACATCTTTCCAGGTTTTGTACAGATCAAATTAAGACATGCACTTGAAATGTCTTTGTAAACTGGGAAGCGAGCCAGGCATTTTGTTTTTGTTAGTTAAAACACTTTAACTTGCTTATCACTCATAGGCATTTACATATGGCATATTTTAATATAAAATAAGTTGCTGAAAATCAACTAATGCAATACTAAAGTTATATTTAAGTTTAATCTTCAAGATTTCAAATACTTGAAATACGTTATTGAATTACGTTCTGTAGAAACACAGGAAAGAATGAGCATATTGGTGAAGTGTGAGACACAGGGCCAGAATTCTTTTCTACATCTTAATAATAAAATAGCTGCAAAATCCAGGAAAGCCAAATAAGAGGAGTTTTCTGACTGCGAACACTTTTTTGGAAAAGGCACAAAGTCCTCAGTGTTACAGTATTTATAGTGTTATAAAAGTAAAGTTATTTAAAACTTTGCCATAGTTGAAAAACTGCCATATGTATAGACAACTCCTCTGGCATTAAACCTGTTTCCTTTTTTCCTCCCCCTGCAAAAGAAGATATTTAGTGATTTTAAAGAGGTTTCGCCTGGTTGAAATCTTCTGTACAATACTTGCTTAATGAGCTGATTAACAACTGTTACCGAGAATTAATGAATCAAATCACAGTGGTAATCACCATATTGCAAATGGCTGTGTTGTAACAGGTTATGATGGAGCCATTCATTTTACAGTGACGACTCTTTTGTATAATGAAGGTATCTGAACAGATTGTATCCCAGGTCTCATTGAAGGAACTCCCATAATGTTTTGGAGACAGGAAAGTCTTTTGGAATTCCCTCAACAGTAAGCAACAAAAGACTCTATTAGTAGAATATTATTCTATTAAGCACAGGAAGCATTTTGATCTTAAATAATTATTCAGAGTGCTTTAAAAATCTATTTTAGCCTTCATATATTTATCATAATCCAAACACAGAGAAATCGTGCCATCTGATTAGGCATCTGCTTTAACGTAATTTGCAGTGGAATGGCAGATAAAACATAAATGGCTGCTGCAAGGGGATTTTAGTTTTGACAATTTGCTGTTTGTCAGATAGCTTCCAGTTCAAAATATTTAATAAAATAATTTTTTTTTTTTGCACTTAAGGTAGTTCTTGAAATCTCGTAGTCTTGAGTTCTGAATTCCGTTAGAGAATGCTTTAATAATGAATAGGTATCTCAATAAAGCTATTATAAAAATAACGAATAACTATGATTCTGTTATATAGGCAGCAGATAATGTGTTGTCATGTGCTAATATTGAAATTAGAGATATAACTAACTGATTTTGTGTAGTTGGTTTTCTAAATATTTATTTAAAAACTAGAATTACTCATTAGTCTATGTAAGCTACATCATTCCCTTTGCAGTATAGCCTCATGATTCAAGTGTTTAAGAAAATAATTCAAATGGCTTATCAATCTCATGTTGGGGAAAAATGGCTAAATGGATTAAAATATCATTCCTTAATTATTCTATTCAAACTAGATATGCAGGTTAAATAGAGTTTAGAAGGAAATTAATCAAATTCAGAATATGTTTAAACAACTTTACCATTTATAATTTATTCTAAGAAACATAAGATTATGTAATAAAAATTGCACAGAAGCCTGGATCTCAACTTGGATTTATTGGGGAGGACTCACGTATAGTGTAAGTTTTCCAGTTGAAGGTCAATTCATTTCGGCTGGCTACAAGTCCCACATATACAGATTTTTAAATAACTATACTCGTTTACTATACAGATATTACTTCTAATGGGCTTTCAATAGGCTTTATGTAAATGAGGCAGCCAACACACTTATTGCTTAAACATACCAAATACTGAGTAAGCATTGTCTGTTAAAAAAGAAACGAGAAGCTAATATGTGGCAATTATAAGCCTACTACATTATTTCTAATTCTCGCGAGAAGCCTGTAATCTAGAAAGTATTTCATTTTACAGATACAGAAACTAAGTTTCACTAAAAATTCTAAAAAGTATAATTGATATGCTTAGGAAATAAAATGGAATCATATACAGAATGCTCAGTTAAAATCAGAGAAGACAGGAGGGGAAAGAGGAGAAAAAGGAAACAAACAAAGAATAACAAAGTTAAAAGCATGGTGGATCAACTACATCAATGCTCGCTTTAAACAAGAACGTTGTAGATGCACCGACTAAGAGAGACATTGGTCCTTAGAGCGAATTAAAAAACAAAATCCAGCTATATGTTGTCAACAGGAAACCAGTTTCTCATATTTTCCTAGCTTTGGGTAACCCTGACGGTTTTGAGAAGTCAAGTGGCATTTCCTCATAGCATAGTCAAGGTACAGTCCATCAACCTGACTCACTGCTGCAGATGCCAGCAGCCTTCATCACCTGCCTGATTGCGATGATTCTCACGGGCAGTGGGGCTGGGAATGCTAGCCTCTGAGGGTCTGCCTTGTCTCCCCTGTTTGCCAAACCATAGTGGCACGTCTCCTCTCATTCTTTCTGTTAATCCAATCATTTCAAACACCAGTTCGAAGTCTTCAAATTTGCAAAGATTTTTGTCACCTGCAGCCAGGGCCAGCTTCTGTGTATATGTGGCCTGTGTAGTAACAGAACTCCTCCCTTAAAAGAGCCCATGCTCAGTTGAACACACTGTTGACTCTGTTTTGGAATTCTTGACAATTTCTGAATGAGGGACCCAGTAGATTATACAGGTGGTCCTGACTAGCACGACCCTATGGCATTTCTCCTCTTTGAACTCCTAGTCAATTCAGTTGCTATTATCACATGCTCACTTGTAGCCTCCTCTTAAATTCTTAGGTCTCTGTTCTCTCTTCTAAATGAATTACAAAATTCTTAACATCTGTGCTCTAATTCATTGTTGTATTCTATCGGCATTCAGTCCAGAGTTTGAATGTAATAGGTGCTCAATAAATGTTTGCATACTGTTGGGCTGTTGCGCTAATATTTAACTCAGTGGAAACAGTGTCATTCAGAATAAAATGTCCTGTAAATCACAGTGCAGAAGTAGACAATCCTGAGGCATCACTAAAAATCTGAGGATTCCACAGGGAGCAATTAACACAGAACGATGATCTTCATGAAATTCAATCAGGGGGCGTACAAAAAAAAGTGAATTAACACATGACTTGCACATAAGAATTTTAAATGTGTGCATTGCGTCAAGAACTGGATAAGCGGTTCCTTCTCTCTGAAGCCTTCCCCTTGTCACTGCGGAGGAGAAATAGGGCTTGTCCTACTGTGCACACTCCTAGCGCCCTCCAGTGTCTGCTCTACGGCTCCGTGGTCTTCCCAAAGCAGTGTGTAGGAATCAGCTAGAAGACTGGCCCCATCTGTACTTGATGTGATGCAGGTCAGGTGTCAGCATTTCAGGTGACGCCTGTACCGTAGTCGGTAGTTCTCATGATGATGATGAGATGATGAGTCGGGTTATGATTCTCAAAGGAAGACTGAGGGAATCTGCATTTGGGCAAGTGGTTTACGTAATTCTCACGATCAGGAAAGTTTGGGACGTGCTGCCCCAGCAACAGGCCATGCTGGGGGATGTTTCTTGCTAGAACAGAATACGGCCGCTTGCGTTCTAAAGGGGTCTCCATTTCGGGGTGGGCTTCTCAGGTCACCAAACCTTTCCTCGCTGTGCTGCTCCTTCGGCTGCCACAACCACTGGCCACAACACGTTGCGGTTCGCAGGCATGTATTGGGCCCGACGTCGTTTACATTACTATTCTGTCCTCATCTGCTGACCTGTCCACAGTAATTCACGTTGAACCTTAGAGCTGTTTCATTTTCTTCAGATATGATCAAATATTGCATTCTCTCAATCTCACTAGACCTTTTCCCCGAGGCTCTGCGGGCCTCCGGGCCTGTGCTTTGAAAGTTTTGCCCAGCTGCTCCGAGCCAACCTCATCCAGCTCTCATTAATGGGGTTAGAAGGGTTGGGGCTCAGCATTTATCACAAGCACCTTGAAAGACATTTGTATCAATGTCAGTACATTTTTTTCATTGCAGATCTATATTATTTCGGTTCTACCACCTGGCTTTTTTATAGGCTGAACTGAGGACTTAACCAACATTTCTTACTTTGTCTGTAGTGGAAAATTTTGTTGACGCTTCAACAGATTTACAAATTATCTTCAAAACATACCTCTTTTTTTTAAACTAAGAACTCTCTGCATTTACCAGTTCAAAACTATACGGAGAAGAAAGAGCATGAAGCAGCCACGTGGCCCAGCCATCAAATGAGAAAGCATATGATTGGCTAACCTTGTGCCTCCAGGTGCCCACCCACTGGCGCGCTATGTCTGGGGACAGAGCAAGAAACAGTCCCCCAAGGACACGGGAAGGCAGTCCGGAGACAAGTGGCACAGCTGATGAAGGCTCTGGTGGCCGGCCAGCAATCAGCCACACGGTGGTTTGGTTGCACAGACACCTCATGTTGACTACATAGCAAGAATGAGGAGGCAGGAGGGGCTGGGAGTGGCAATAGCTCTTCACCGAAGGGCTGATGATGCCCGAATCGGTGTGGGGGAGGGGCGGGAGGGAGCAGGGGAGCATCAGCAAGCGATCTTTTCAGGACCCATTCCTTACGCCAGAAGAAGTAACAGCAGTCATTCAGTGGCTTCTCAGTATAAAAAATGACTTTACGCACCAAAATTTCAAAAATAAAAAAAAAAGATAATTTAGAATCCGTTGCCCCTTTCGTAGCTAAGCAAGTTATAAATTATAGTGCTTCATAATGTAGCCATTTTATTTCCCAGTGATTCTGGTTCTTTGCGTGTATATTTATCCAATTGTCCATTCACTTACGTTTATAACTACAGGGTCTCGCTCTGGGTTTTAGAAATGAAAAGCACTAAAAAAGTCAAAGCAACAATCAATTCTTTAAAATCCAGATTCGCCCTGCTTGGAGTCGCATCAAGATAGCTGCATGATTATCCAGAACAGCACTGACCTAGAGACCGTGGTGACTTCCCATGGCAACGGAAATTGTGATGTTTCCCTTTGCTTTGTGTGGGGCTCAGTCAGCGAAGATGTACTCCAGGTGAGTGAGCCTCATTCAGAGTGAGGTGGCTGGAGTCTGTTTTGGTCTGTACGTAGATAAGGACTGTGAATTCACCTTGAGAATAAATAAAACCAGCTCATCTGAACTTATATTTATCTCTCACAATAAGAGGAAGTTACCCTACTTAATGGGAAGGAATTGTCTTTCCTGCTCAAGCATGATGATGGCTTATAGACCTCAAAACCTGCTTTCTGATCGAATTTTAATCATTTTTAAGCCACTAAAAGAATCACGGATCCTATTTTTCTCCTAGTGTCTGCCTCAGTCTGTGCTAAGAATCATCACGGCAGATTTCCGAAAGAGATCACATGAGCTGTGCAACTAGGACCGAACTCGATATTTATAGTAAAGCCCCCTGCACCATCCAGATTCCAAAACACCTGCTACGTCTTTTCATTTGTGAGTTTCAAGCCACTAACATACATTCAATCTAACTTTTACAGATTGCGCAAAAGAATGCCTGCAAATCTGGGCTGCAATTAAATGAGAAGAGTAAGCAGTGTGATTTTGATCATCTCCTGGCCTCTCTTCCTTGCTTACTGTGTCTACACATGTGTGTTGAGCACCTGCTGTGGGCCGGGCATTAACCAGAGTCTTGAAACCATCTGAGGAAAGAGCAGACACACCCCCTCCCCTCACACAGGTACAGTACCAGTGACGAGAGGGAAGCAGAAGCCAGCCAGCAATTGCAGTGGCTTCTGTTGTGTGCTCTGATGAGATGAGTTCAGAATGTTCTAGAAGCACAAAGAAAAGGCACCACTACGCGCTGGTCAAGGAAGGCCTCCTGAGCCTAATGTGTGTGGGAACTAGAAAGAGTTCAGCGAATTTCAGGCACCCTAAACTCAGCAGCGAGGGTCATCTATTCCCTTAGCTACGGACTTAAAAAAAAAAAAAATCCTATTAGAAACCAAATAAGGTGAAGATTACAGGGAAACCTCTTTGTCCTATTTTTGCAAGTTCTTATGAATCTATAATTACTTCAAATTAAAAAGTGAAGGAAAAAAAAACACGAATAGCACAGAAAAGGTAACACTTAAGGAAATATCTTAAAACAGCCTGGTTTTGTCCAGATCTGACTTTGGGGGTTTGTGACCACTGAAGCCAACAGGGTCGCCAATCAGAAGGGCCTTATGACAAAAAAGAACCCAGAATAGTGTTAAACTAGGTACCCAAAGGCACATGTTTATTTCTGCCTGCCGTAGTTGTATTCGGGGCTGACTCTTTCAACACAGAATTATTTAAAAAGAAACTCTGAGAAACTATAATTATTCCTCATAATGATACCTGTGGCTTGTTTTTGTAATATATATTTCACTTTTATAAGTGAAACGTTATATAATTGGATTGTTAATTAGCCAGTAATAGCTACCTTCCGCCATCCTGGTCATGGCCATGTAACTTTTCATGTATTTTCTATAATGGGAAAGGTTTACTGTAAACAGAGAAGGTTCCTTTTAGAAGTTCCCTTTGGAGATGTTAGTGATTTTATAGAAAGAAGAGATGCATGGCAGGCGCATAACGGTGGTGGGAGGAGGGGTTGGTGAGAGAGGAGAAGATGGGAAAGAGATGAGGAGAACGAGAAAGGGCTCTCCCCAGGAGAGAAGGTGTCTAGAGATGGCTTCTCAGGGGAGGCGACGTTTCATAGAGAACCGGATGGGGTGAGGGAACAAGTTCCCAGCCCCGGTAGCTAGAGCAGCAGAGGAGCCAGTGTGCCTGGGGCACAGTGGGAGGACAGGTGAGAGTGTGGCGGGGAATGAGCTCAGAGGTGTCCCAGAGACCTGGAGGACCTCGGCTTTATTCTAATTCACGTGTTGAGACATGGGGTTGTAGATAGGTGCTTTTGACTTATCGCCTCTAGTAAGCTAAAAAAAAATACCCACAAAGACGTTGAGTCCTACTCCCTGGATCCAGTAAATGTCATCTTTTAAGGAAAAAGTGTCTTTGCAGATGGCATTGGGGGTCTTGAAATGGAGGGACTGCCATGGATTGTCTAGTAGGTCCTAAGTGCTATAACAAGTGTTCTTTTTAAAATAATTTTTATATTTCAATTAGAGTCGCATGCACTCTTTCATTAGTTTCAGGCATACAACATGGTGATAGGCTATTTACACACATTCCAAAGTGTTCCCCCCCAAGTAATCTAGTACTCACCTTATTATTTACAATATTACGGACCGTATTACCTATGCTGTACTTTACATCCCCATGACTATTTACAAGTGTCTTTATGAGAGAAGCAGAGGGAGATTGCTCACACGCAGAGGAGGAGGAGGCAATGTGACCAAAGGGACGTGGAGACTGGAGTGCTGTGGCCACAAGCAAAGGAGTGCCGGCAAGCCCGGCAGCTGGAAGAGGCGAGCGATGGCTTCTCTCCTAGAGCCTCCGGAGGCAACACAGCCCTGGCAACTCCTCGATTTCAGCCCAGGGATACTTATCTTGAACTTCTGGCCTCCAGAACTGTGAGAGAATTAATTCTGTTGTTGTAAACCACTACGTTTGTGGTCATTTGTTACAGCAGCGATAGGACATTAACACATCGGCGTATGGATGATATTATTTAAAGACATACACTAGATGAGATCACCAAAAAAAAAAAAAAAAAAAAGGTGTAGATGGAGAAGAGAAGCTATCAGAAAGTGAGCTCCGGGGCAGCAAACATTTAGAAACCAGAGAGGAAGAACTGAGATGAACTGACAAATGACTTTCCAGATGTGCGTGATACCATATGCGTGGAATGGGAAAATGGTCAAACAGAACTAAATCAACAAAACAGAGGTGGTCATAAAACCCTAACTTCTTTAGGAACTTACGGAACTCTGGGGAAATGCACAGACTCCCCCCAAATTATGTGCAATGAAATTAAATCAATCTCATATATCCTAAAGAGTACGTCATTCTCGCCAACATCTTAGAGACACGAGGGTGCCAATATCTTGTTTTCTTTTCGTGACGGATGTGTGTATAAATTTGTATAATCCAAAACATTTATACCCAGTTTGAAAAAAAAAGCATAAGGAAAATGATCCATTATAGTTGGTTGGATTCTATCTCAAGAATTAATTAGAGCCTATAGAATATGTTTTTAAATATTGGGTTTAAGTCGTCGTTTGAGATGGGAGTTAGGATGATGTAATTGATCTGACAGCTTCGTGCATGTCATCATTTGATTTACGATTGAGCAGACAGTAATCTCTGACAAATCTAATCTTCACCAAGAAAATACAAGTCTTTTTGCCTGAGTCAACGGAGACTTCCTTAAACTTGGATAACGCATCATGTCACTTTCAGTAATTTGGGTTGATGTTTTCTTTGTGCAAAGCAAAATTAAATGATGAAATACGCAGTTCTTGTATGAAAGAATGTGCTTAGGAACAAAATGCCACGAATAAAAATCAAATGAGTAGAAATCTAAATTAAAGGAGTCAAATTACTTCAACAGAAATAAGGGATGAAGTGATGGGGGCTTCGGGTCCGTCCATCTGAGCAAAACTGAATGTTTTGTTTAAGATAATCAGTAACTTATGATGTAGGAAACCCATACAGATTCCTGGTATCAAAACGTTTAATCAAAACAGACACCAACAGGAATGACATGCTGGATCCACGTGACAGTGTCAAATTGTTAAATTTATCCTTTTGCTTCTTTCCCTTCATCCATACTCCTTTTCTCTGCTTCCTTCTCCCAAAAGGTCCCTTTAGCACAGACAAATGAGGCAAGTCAATAACATACACAACATCCACCCAAACGGACAGGAAATATCAAGCCAATTCCAAGCCGGGTGGACAGCAGCTGTGGTCTTGCCTGTGAAATTAGTTCATCGGTGGCTTCTGGGCCGTGAAACATCAGAACTCTTTCATTTACACGTCCCTATAAACAAGGAAAAATGTGGACGTAGGTGAAAACCTGTCTGCTGAGATTTTAGCATCTAAGTCTGTGTGTATATTGCGCAAGAGAGAGGAAGAGGAAGAGAAAGGGAGAGAGAAGATACTTCTCAGTATATCTTGAGGATTTTTAAAGCAGGCAGCAATGAAACAGATTGACCTTTTATTACCTCCGAATTGAGACAGCTTCCTCCCTTTAAAGCTTCAATTATATTGCAGGTTTTTATGATTTGGGAAGACACCATGGTAACTTAGGCAATGAACCCAAACCGGGCTGTCTGATATGTCGAACTGTGTACCATACACTTCTGCGGCTTTACCAACCTGGCATCAGAAATTACCCAATTGCGTGTTTTTAGATTACTTTTCCAAATGCAGTTAGTATCCATGGCTTATAGGAAATACTAGATCAGATGAGAAGAAAAAAAAACATACTTATATGTAAATTATAGATTAATATACTTGAAATATGTATTTTAAATTTTGAAGGAAAACCTCAGAGTTTTATCAGAAATTGAACCATTTATGATTCTACTGGTGATATCTGCATTCAGGAAGGGTTTAGTTGTCTAAAATTTTGCTATGTTATTGGTCGTGGAAATTTTTATGACAAGAAAAAGTGTTCACAATAAAGTTGACGTGGGAAACAGGTTATAAAAACAGTAGATGTTATGAGTCCAATTTTATTTACTTACACTCATATGTTTATATATGCTTACACATACACTAAAAAGACAGATATGAAAGAGTTACAGTCGTTATCTCTGAATGTTAGCATTACCAAAGATTTTCTTTTCCATGCTTTTGTTTGTTTTATCTGGCAGTATGAAATTTAAAGTGCCTGCATGCACACGTGTACGTGCGCGCGCGCGCACACACACACACACACACACACACACACTTCCCAACTCATTTGGAAAGAAAATAACTCCAAGTTTCAGTGATATTAGAAAAATGAGGATAGGACTTACCTACAATTAAAAAAATTCTTTAGATGACATACATTAAACGACTATTTTCAGGGAAAACAAGGGTGTGATCTTTGAAAGAATGGAAACACGTAAAGTAAGCCCAACGCTAACCTCAGCTTTCTTCCTAGGAGTTCTTTGAAAATCCAAGAACTGAAGCCCAAACAGAAAGTAGTGGTCTCTCTGGGTGGAGGAAACAGGGGTCAGTATTGAGGAAGGTGAGACAGCTGTTGAGGGGCAGGTTCCCAGAGAGAAAGAAGCCATGCAGAGCAGGAACCCCGAAAAGTTACGTGGGGGCCTTTGAATCTTTAGCCAAACGCTAAGCTTAGCATGTGCGGAATGTTAAGATCCAGTGGAGAACAGTTTCTGGAAGACAATCACCTAGGGGAGGAAAAAAAAAAAAAAAAAAAAGATGTAGCATTTGGACAATGCTGGGAGATGTAAGCTTCCAAGTAGCCAGAGTGGAGACCGAGAGATCAGAAAGGCTGTCCCTTAAGAGTAGGGCTGCAAGGGACACAGCCGCAGAGCAAAGCCCCAAACCAAATCCCAGCTGGGTAAAAGCATGCCAGATAAAAAGGCGACACATCTGTCTTTTTACGAGACCCAAACTGACATACCTGTTTTTAAATTCATTGATCTTTGTTCATGGGCGTTTGTTTGTAAACGAGGGGTAAGCAATAAATTCATAGAATAAAAAAATGCACGGACGAGGCACAACTAAGTATTTGACTTGATTAAATTTACAGCATATGTATTTTTAAAAGGTCGTATATCCAGAAAATATAAAAAATGCTAATAACTCAGTATTTAAAAAGACGAAATGATCTTGCAAAATGGGCAAAAGATTTAAACAGGCACTTCAAGAAGAAAGATATACAAATGGTCAGTAAGCACATAAATATGTGATCAAAATTATTAGTTTCCAGAGAAATTTAAATTAAAACCATAACCAGATACCACTAAAAACTTATTAGCATGACTGCTATTAAAATACCACATGTGAGTAAGCGCAGGACTGGAACTCTGCTACGCGGATGGTAGGGGGGTACGATGGCCATTTCGGAAAACAATTTGACAGTTTCTTTAAAAAATATGTACACTATGACCCAGTAATTCTATTCTTACATATTTTCTCGAAAGAAATAAAAATACATGTCCATAGGAATTCTTGTACAAGAATGTTTATAGATGCTTTTGTCATACCAGTCAAAAAAAAAAAAAAGTCTATCGACAGATGGATGAGTAAAAACTCTGCGGTATAGTAATAAAACGAAGAGCTAATTATTAATAAAAAGGAATCGACTACTGACACACACAATATCACGGATGATTCTCAAGAATATTACGCTGAGTGAAAGAAGCCAGACACGAAGGAAGTACAGATTGAGATTCCATTTATATTAGTCCAAACCAGTGAAATCAATGCATAGTGGAAAAAAAAAATATCAGAAAAGTGGCTGCTTTTCAGTGGGAAGGGGCATGAGTTAATGTTAAGAGAAGCTGGTTATTTTCTGTATTATTTACACAGGTGTACGCCCACAGGAAAACAAATTGAATTATACCCCTCGAATTTGTGCATTTCTCTCTGAGCATATAGCTATGTTACCTTTAAAAGGAACTGTAAAATAAAAATGAAATTCTTATTAGTAGATTTATTTCTGTTGTATAATGGGTTAGCGGTTCTGAAACTACTTTTTGTATTTTCTCGACTTAAAAAAAATGAGTGCTTATATTAAAAAGAATGAGAGACTGGTTTCTCGCTGTGGGAGTGCGGATTTTAAATTTGAAAGTACAGGATGTATGCAGTGGTGTCAAATTGGAACTGAAGGCATCAGTATGAATTCCTGATTATAAAGAGACAATTATAGCTAGGTGTAGGTGTGTGTGCATGTGTGTACAAATTTCCTGAATCGCATTCATTTTCTGAGTCTTCCTAATAGAAAGACCTGGAAACAATGAGTTGCCCGTGACAATGAGCATACTTGATGCTGAGATCTTGGTTCTCAAATACGATCCTCTTCTGAAAGGTACAAGGGCTCCTTAATTAATAGACTGAGTCCAAGGATGGAGCAGGGAAGGACAAAAAAATCTGGAAATTTCTTCGTGCCACCAAGTTAAGAAAGGGCTCAAAGAATTGACAATCTGGAACAATTTAAGAATCTAAATAAATAATGATAGTAATGGATCATAAGTCACTGAATAAAAAACTCAGGAATCCATTCTCATACAAATAATAAGTGAATAAACAAATCAGCAAATGAGGAAGGCAAAAGCAAGCATCTTCTTACAGTAGAATGTCAATTTATAAATATTAAAGGGATGATAGATTAAAAGAATCATCGATTGATGGACGCTACAACAGTTAAGTGAAGGTTTCATGAGGAACAGGATATTTACACAGTCTCGAGGTATCTTCCCACAAATTATTTATTATCACCCAAAGGAAAAAGGTTATGTTTTTAGTATAGAAACATGCCGGTTACCACTTTACCCAAGCAAGCTAAGTTATCGTCAGTAATATGGGGACCAATGGACATCATCTGTCTCCTGATATTAGTCACTGAGAAGATCACAACACTTCAGGGGGTATTCCTGACCAAAAAAAAAAAAAAATACATAATCATAATATTATGTATGATGCAAGGTGCTCCTCCGAAGGGCTGGCCTGTGTCTTAGAGGAGACCTTCCACACCTCTCTACTCAGATTCCCTCACTTCTTCCTCCGACTCAAAGCCCTTCGTTGGAATCGTGGGAACATGTCTCGAGAGGACTGCCTTTTCCTTCTCCTCCTACAGAAAACAGGTCCGAATCACCTGGAGAATGCTTAATAGCAAGGGAGAGTTCTCATCTACGGCAGCATGCAATAGTAGTAGAAAAATCCTATACTCCGAAGAGTTCCTGACCCCCCCACCCCACCCCACCCCACACACATACTGGCTTTACCCTCAATCCTGACAAAATGGCACAACAGCCACTGGCCTGCAGGGTTGATCCAGTTTCAAACAAACCTGCTACGGAAGCGAGTAACTTGAGACGTTCATCTCTCTTGAAAAGTAAGTGCTAGGTGGAGAGCCAGAGGAGAGAGACAGCGATCAGGGGGATTGTTTCATAAACTATATAAATGTCTAACGAAGCACTGTATACTTGAAACTAATAATAATTTTTTTTTAAAGTACGTTTTAAATTTCTCATTTTAGCTTAGGGAAATGCCATTTTTGAGAGTGTGCTTTTGCCCAAATGGAAGCTTTAGGGAACTATAACTCTTAGGAGACTGTTTTACAGACAAAACGTATATAAATATTATTAAAAGCAAATAATGATACCACGTGGAAGAGTAGGTGAGGTCTCGCAGGATTTCACTTGCGTCGGGTTTTTATAGGAGGTTTTAAAGCCCACAAGCAAACTCAGCTCTGGCCAAGTCCTGTGTCTGGGCGTCACTAGGGACCGGCTGACTGTGGCTGTGTGCCTTGGCTGGGTGCATGCGGGTTCGATGTGCCGAGGGGTCTCCCTGTAAGAAACGGCCGCAGGGGAGCTGGCGCTCCAGCTGGTGCGGTGGCTGGTTCTACATGAGTGCGGCCTTTGTGACTCATTTACAAGCACTTGCCCACTGAGATTTAAATCCCGAGGTGCTGAATCTGAGGACTAAAATAAGGACGAACTAGCGGAGCTGACTCACTCGAACGAAGGGGTCTATTAACCTATTTATTCATAAGGCAGAAAACAGTTGTCTTTCAAATGATGTCACTACAATAGGTATTTCTGTGTGCGTGTGTGTGTGTGTGTGTATCATATTATAATTTAGTTTTCCTTCCTCGATTACGTTACTTATCTTTGATTTCCTCCAAAATGTTGTCATAAATTCAAGTGGACTATCAACCCGCATATAAAATTTGTGGGATTACATGAATTATATTAGTTGCTCATCTAATTAATTTCATGTAAATGAGTAAATTAGTATATTTAAAGTGTAAGATCTAGAACTTAATAAATGTAGAGTATCAATATTATTATTATTAGTACTACTAACTACTACCAAAAAAAGAGACAGTTTAAACAACTAGAGCCTCTCCAAGAAAAAGAAGTACTCCATGAGCACAATGGTTTTATTCCTTCCGATTGCTAAGATTTCCCCGCGGTTCTGAGTAGTTGGGGGTGGGAAGGACAACGACTTCGAAAGAGAAAGGGCTTTGCTGAACTACAGCAAAGAATTCTTAGAGGAGCAGAGGAACAGATAGATGGCTGGGAAGGCAATGGATAAGATAGTTTCCCGTATCGGCCTTCAGGTGGCGCTATAATCCCTTCAGAACCGAGTTCCTGTCCAGCTGGTCCTAGCTCTGAGCTGGAGAAGAGTGTGAGAGGAAGAGGGAAAAAAGGTGTGGCGAAAGGAGGGGAGAAGTGAGAAGTATTCATCTGGTGGGAAATATTAACAAATTGTATGTCTGAGACTTGGGGGGAGTGTCTGTAAACAGAAAGAGGAAATGTGTATATGCAAGGAGAGAGAAGGGTTCTGTAACATGTATGAGTAAAACGGTCTTTTTTCTGATTGAGGCAAAATGAGTTTTTTTGGAGAGAAAATGTTGGTGTTGCTTGTCTGAGGTTTCACGTGTTGGAGCTGGCAGGTAGAGCCCTGTGAGCAAAATAATGCACGGCTGAATTTCTATGCTCACGCGACTAAGTAGCACTGGCGAGCATCTCTCTCTCTAACCTCTGTGCAAACCAATATTACACACAAATGAATATATAACTACACAAACAGCCTCTTTCTTTTCTACCTTCTTGCCCACTTGCCTATCCTGAAAGGAGGGATGGATCAGCCATTTTTAAAATCCATTTCAAGAGGGATTGTCACAATTACCTATTCAGTTGGTCTGTGTCATCAAGTGTAAATGAGTCTGTGATGAGAAAAGCCAAAGCTCTGTTTTATTAGTCCTAATTTTGATTTTGATTTTCAGATGCCTAATTGGCTTTTACTTTTGATACTTTAGACAAAAGCGAAGTCAACCGCTGCTGATCTCTTGGTTTTCCTGCGGCGAGTGTAATTGGACTCTCTTTAGCAGTGGCGCGACTGTTTGCATAGATGTGACAGAGCAATGAAGATGGCTAGACTTAAAAGAAATCTCTTAATATATTTGTGATTAACCGGCACCTACAATAAGAAATTACAGAGAAATAGAAATCGACAGAAAAGATTGACATGGTAGGACACAGAAGAAAAAGGCAAACAAATACCCGAGCTTGCGATCTGCCGTCAACTTGTTTGATAAATAAGTGAGGCAGAGAAAGAATTTCCGCCCTTAGTTTTACACAGTTTGTACTCTTCTAGCTCTGACCTTTGTGCAGGGCCACACATCTGATGCTAAAGGAGCAAATTTACGAATTATGGAAAACAAGAGGTGACTCGGAGAACTTGCGTTAGGAATAGGCAGCCCTGTTCTCTTTCCCTCTGTTGAAGATAAAATTCTCCCGTAGTGTCTTCTTTCCTACAGAGTTTTGAAGATATATATCTTCATTTTCTTGACAATTTTGTTCATCCACTTATCAGCCAAAACATTGCTCAAAAGAAAGCCATTCTGCCTGAAGGATAGCAGAGCTAATTGTCTGAATAAAAAAATTATAGCCAAAATCACACTACGGTTAATTAATATCATAAACTAACCTTTAGGTTGATATCTTTGAGGGAAAAGTGAAATGTAGCCAAACTCGTTAAAGGAGGAATACAAGACCTTGAAAATAAGAAAATTAGTAAAGACTGACTAAATAGATATGAGTTCTGTGAAGCACAAGGCCTCTAAAGTAACCCACCACTTGCCTAAATGGTCATAAACACTCCTACTTTTGAAGAGGATGATGCATAAAAAGAGTGAGTCTTCTTAACATTAACCCTTTGTTTCTTTAATTATAATAATATTGTCTTTTTTATTTTTTTTTTTGAGAATTTAATGGGCCAAGTGCTAAATTTTACACACGCAATCTCTTTAATGTTTTCAGCTTCACTCAGGTATAATTGACAAATAAAATTGTAAACTACTTAAGTGTACAACACGATGATTTGATACATGTATACATTGTAAAAGGATTCTCCAGCAAGTCACTATATCCACCAATTCACTGATTTACCAAGTTTGACTGGTTTTTTTTTTCAGATTCTGCATATAAGTGATACTACGCAATTTCTGTTTTCTCTGACTTATTTCAGTTATACCCTTCAGTTTCATCCACGTTGTTGCAAATGACAGAATTTTTTTCTATTTAACGGCTGAACATCATTGACATATATACCACATTTTCTTTATCTATTCATCCATCAACAGACGCTTAGATTGTTCCCATACCTTGGTACGTTGAATTATGCTCCAATGATCACGGGGGTGCAGATGTCTCTTCAAGGTAATGATTTTGTTTCCTTTGTATACATATCCAGAAATGGGATTCCTAGATCACGTGGCAGGTCATTTCTTGAGGTCATTTCCATAGCAGCTGTAGCAGTTCTATTCTCATAAACAGTACACAAGAGTTTCCTTTTCTCCACGTTTTTGTCAGCAATTATCTCTTGTTTTCTTTTTTGATAGTAGACATCCTGATAGGTATGAGGTGATGTCTCATTGTGGTATACACCTGATCTCATGCAGTCTTTCTGAGAACTCTTTGAGGTACTTACAGATAAGAAACTGAACCACAAAGAACTAAAGGAAGTTCCTCAAAGCCAATTAGATAGAATTAGAATTCATACCCAGGCCAAAACCAGAATTCATAACCAATGCGGCCTCTCGTCTCTAAGCCTTATATTCCAAGAGAGCTTAACTTTACAGTCTGGGCCCAAATACCTGGTTTCCTATCATGCAGTCAGTCATGTTAGAATTTAGGAAGACCGGAATTTTAGGGTCTCAGCGTAGCTTTGTTCTCATAATAAGCCTAGCGATTGTTGTGTTTTGTCACGGCAAGGTGGGTACGGCTTCTTCTCTTTCTTTGCTTTCCTTACCTGAGACTTTTATTATCAATATATTTATCCTAGACCAGCTGCAATTCTCGTCCTCTCTGCATCACGTCTTTATTGCATCTGTGACACCTCTGTGCTTCAGGCCCACAGTGGGTAGGAAATACTCCCTCGCCTGCAAAGATACATGGACTTTTCACTCATTAATTCTACGGCACTTTAAATGACCTGCCCGTGTCTGTGGCCTTTGAAACATGGCTCCATTAGATTTGTGTAAGGGCCAAACTTTGATTATGGACTTTGAAAAAGTCAAAATCTATAATTAGACTGAAATAAAACCTGGGGGTTTCTAAAGTCTCTATGGAGAAAACCACAAATCTATTAACTTGTTCCATTTAGTTTTGACTCCGCCGGTAATATTTATAGAGAGGTCATTCTGCTCACGAAACTGTCTACTAGGAGTCTGAATCATGATTTCTAATAATGGTGGGTTTCAAACACTCTAAATCCTGTGAGAATAATCAGGTGATTTCAAAACATTTATTAGCACAACAAAATGTTTGCGAGATATCGAGAATTTCCATCCTATGTATTAACATCAAGCTCTTACAGCATAGTCAGTCAATACGATATATTATATTAAACTTTCTTGTTTGCTTGTATAATTATGAATTACCTGGCAACACATAAATCATAAGTGCTCCCTATTTTGACACTGGCTGTAAAACTCCAGGATTGACCGGCTCAGCAAGGGTCCTCAGGCCTTGACTGCAAATTTATGACCATGTGATCTTGTGGTCCACCTGGATTTCAGTGTCTCTGATTCTGAGTGGAGTTTAACTTGTGGCCCTGTAAACAAAAGATTGAGGACTAAGATAATACTATAGGAAATATATTCTGGAGTTTTCCACCCAGGAAATGGCCTCATGTCTGTCCCCACGATGTCTAAACGTAGGTATGATTTAGTCTGGTCGCCGGCAGCACTCTGCCAAGGCCGCGGGGGTAATCACATGTAATCTCAGTGTCTGGAAGTAAGCTCTAAGTCTTGTTCCTGGTCTTCTTCCTCCTCTCCTTGGATGATATGACCAGATGGCCATCTTCTGTGTTACGTTAATGATTCCAAAATGAGAAGCGGAACTTATTAATGAGTTTTAACTACTAAAGTTCGGTAACAACTGTCATTAAAACTGTTGAGTTTTGATGTTATGTTATGTTCATTATGTTTATCATGTTGTTTTATGTTATGACCAAACCGATGCTTAGAGGAATAAAAAGATTTGCTCACAGTAACGAGGGTACTACATAATAATCCGATTTAGATTTTAAGCCCAGTCTACATCTCTCTGAAGCCCATAGTGGTTCCTCTGCTAAATCAAATGCTTCAGGATAGTCTCAGGCTTTAAAAAAAAATTGTTTTACTACATATATATCCATGGCTAGTTTTTGAGCTTTTACAAAATAGTACCATACAATATGGAAGCTTAAGTAACTTGCTTTATTTCAATATTATGTTTCCAAGTTTCATCCGGATTGTTGCATATAGCTATCATTTATTGAATTTTTAGTCCTGTTTAATATTTCATCACATGACTATAACACAATTTTATGTTCTCAATTCCTTGCTGATTCCCCCCTCCCAAATTTTACTGTGAAGAACAATGATTTTAGAACATTTTTATAAATATCCATTCAAGTCACATGTGCAAGTATTTTTCTAGGTCATATACCTAGGAATGAAATTACTGGGTCAAAGGGTACGCATCTATATAACTTTGAAAAGATATACCAAATTGCTTTCCCAAGCGGGTATACCAATTTACACTCATACCAGCTGTGTGTAAGCATTCCAACTGTTCCACGTCCTTGCCAACACATACTTTGTATTTTTAAGACTTCTTAATTTCCTTTTTCTACGGTAAAAAGTGATTTCTTCTTCTGTGAGATGCCTGCTCATATTACTTGCCTATTTTTTTCTTTTGGGTTGTCTTTTTATTAGTGTTTTTCTAAATTACTTCTTCATATATTTGGGGGACAAATTCTTAAACATTTCCGTTGGAAAATATCTTCTAGTCTGCGGCACGTTCTCACAGATACACAGTGATCATTTGACGTCTCAGCCTTACCTCATATTTTCCTCTTTGCTTTTATATTTTGAGACCATATTTTTCTTAGTCATTTGGCCAGCAAAGGCCAGACCCAGGCTGCCTTCTGTTCTGAAAGTTCTCTCACTCCTTCCTGTCATTTATTTGATGAACTTTTCTCTGGTCACATCTTCCTTTTGTCCCCTGAGTCCCATAAGCTACACTAAAACCTGTGGCCTTGAATAATCCAAGCCTTTTTTTTGATGCCCTAGCCACCAGGCCCCACTGAGAAGGCAATTCAGCACTGTGAGAGATGGGGGACACCCCTTACAGAGTTCTCAGTCGGTAGACTGATTTCCACGATGTCGCCCCTGGAGCACTATCCTCTGAGAACAGACCATTTTTTTCTATAATTTTCGTTGGTGCTGCTCATGACTCAAAAAAATACAAAACTGTCCTCTTCCCAGGAAACGAAATGGTTGAACTCAATAAGCAAAAACTGTCTCAAACAAACAAACAAAATAAACCCTGCTGCCTTTTGAGGTAAAATGTGCTTTCCAGCACTTTTACATCATTTAGCTCCTTCCTGCTTCATTGCATGGGAGTTCCATTCGTGCTTGAGATCATTTGCCCTTGCTTCTCTACATACTTTTCCCTCTGCTTGAATGTCCTTTGAGTTAGCTAGTTTAAAATTTTTCTCTTTTTGTGTGCCTGGATTGTATCAGCTTGATTTACCTCACACACAAAAACCCGAGAAAACACCACAGGTGGTTAAGCACTTAATAAATAAACGCTTCTTTATAGTGATAAAAATACACTAACATATTTAACAGCATTAGGTTTTCATAGGTTCTGAAAGTCCTTTCTGAACCATGAATAAAAGAAAACAAATAATTAAGTCTAAAGAAATATTAACCTTTTATAAGATGGTGGTAAAACTAACAAATCTGTGTGCTCTCTGCCAATGTGCAATTTTCTATTATCCAACAGGTCTTTCTTTTGTTCCTCTGGCTAACTGCAGACTTCTGCGGGCACGTCGCTATGATGGGCCGCTCTTACCTGTGCATCGCTGACACTCTCCCACCTGCTCTGGGTTCTCCCATTGAGGTGGCACCTGTGCAGGTGAAAGAGTTGTGTGGCTAAGACCGAGGAAAGCGATCCCGCCCTCTGGTCCTGGCCCGAGAAGAGATGCACCTGGGGAAGGCTGGTAGCGATGCCCCTCCGTGTCTTGAGAAAGGAACAGATGAGTTTTCAATGTCCCAGGTGTGTCTCACTCTCCTGATCTTACCACTGTCAGGATTTAGACATGTACTTTGTTTAATATGAAAATTCTGGGAAAAGGACTCATCCTACGTGTAGGCCTGTTGAGGTTTCAGAATAACTGGGTCTCAATTATATGCTTCACTCCAAAAGAAAGGGGGGAAGGAAGAGGGGAGAGGGAGGGACTGAGGGTGGAAGAGAGAAGGGGAAGTGAGGAAGAGGGAAGAAGGGAAAGGAGGGAGGAGATAGAGAAACAAAGAAAGTGCAAGTCTCTTATAAAAGTAAGTGGCTGCCTAGAATTTCAATTGGTACTTAATCCTTTCAGTCTGAGATCCCGATTTGTTTAAAAATGAAAATATCACATGCTGTTTGGTTAAATAACTCTTTATTGTCATGTCATTCACCCTTTAATATGACAAAGGAATTAGAAATCCTGTTTGGGTAGGGGATGAAGAAAGAGTTGGGGACACTGGGCAGCTGAGACTTGAGCAGAGGAAGGACAGAATGAAATGGTGAGATCGGCAAAGACGCACCTCCCCCCCATTCACACAGGGACTCCAGTCTATTACCTTTGCATTATCTCTGGGCTGAATGTTTACCTCTTCATTTTCTAGGACTGTCCATGCCATGACAGCAGCCACAATCTTTCCCTTATGCTTGAACCTCTCATTTCCTCGCACACTTTTTACACTAACAGATACTCTGATGCACACTAGAGGTGGGTGTTGTATAGTGGTGGCCTTTGTAGACTGACAGACCTGGATTTGAGTCAAAGCTTTGCCAAGTACTAGTTGTTAAGGCCTTGGTTTGCATAAGTATCCCAAGCCCTGGTTTGCCCATCTGTTTAATGGATGATTCTTAGGCCCGCGTCACAAGAGGGGTTTAAGAAATTTATGCACATAAAGTACTTACCACAGTGCTTGGCACATAGAGAGACCCCAGTAAATGTTTGCTGTTATTTACATAAACAGTATCAACAAATAAAAAAGATAATGACCTAAGGAGGATTTTATTTTGACATCTGAGCTAGATAGTATTCTGGAATCTGCTGTCTGTCTTGGTCACTAGTCTATTGTGAACCTGAACACTAGACCTTTTCTCTCCGCGAGCCTCCCCTGACTCCTCACGTATAAAATGAAGGGATTTTGTGGGAGGTCTAGTCTACTTCTAAAAGTTTATTGCTCTCTGTCCTCTCTTATTCTTTTCTTCTAAATATGACATACGCTTCCAAATGACAAACTGAGGATTAAAAAAGTTGCACAATATGATAAAATTGTCAATAGCCTTTCCATGTTAAACCTCGTGAAATAGAGACTCACACTAGAAATGTATGCTTCCGAGGGGTGGGAAATTTTGCTCATTTTGTTCACTAATAAATCCTCAGTACCTGGAATATTTGTGGCACATAGTAGATGCTTAGAAAATATTTATTGAGTGAAAAATATTAAATCCTATAAAAATAGGCATTTCAGAAAGGACAGTAACTGTCATTTTTAAAGACCTTTTATATTTTGGTAATCGAAGACATCCAGTTAAAACAGTGGCATGTAATTTGTCACCTGTTAAACTGGCAGTTGTTAAAAAATAACAGTACTCATATCATTGGTGAGTGATACAGAAATGATCACCATAACTCTGTCATACTATAATATTTCTAGAATTCGATGTCTTAAAAATGTGTGCATAAAAAAGTGTGCATATGCTTTGACCTGGTGATTCACAACCAGAGATGTATCTTGAGGACATAATTAAGGGTATTCAGAGGTTCAGCCAGAGGAATACTGTTCACACTATCAACGTTTGAAAACAACCAAAACGTTAAACTCTATAGGCAATTTGTTAAATAAAAGACAATACGATCTTTTAATGAAATACAAATTAGCCATTAAACACATTTCAAATAAATATTTATTGACAAAAATGCTCACAATAAACATAGTAAAAGGCAAATTGTGACCTAATATGCGCAGTATAATTCCTTATAAAAATCGATACAGATCTAAAGAAAAGATTCCTTTGGTTCATATCTACAAAATGATAGACTCTTATTGTGTGTGTGTGTGTGTGTGTGTGTGTGTGCACACGCATGTGTCTAGACTGTTCTTTGCTCATTTAGACTCTTACGCTATCATTCGCGTGGCTAAATTAATCAGACTTTAAGCTCCTTCAGGGCAGGGTTTACACTTTTCTTCATCTTTTAGGGGATCTTGTACCCTTTTGGCTGCTTAATGACAATTCACTGCTCTGAACTGAGTCAAGTGCAATTTTCAACCCTTACTCTCATTAACCGTCCCTATAAATCAATTCAAACAGTCCTAAGAGTCATAAGAGTATCTCCCAAGGTTTCCTTTTTTATCGTAATCCAGTCCTAGTGGACACTTGGGGACATTGCCTCATGCACTCGGCACATGTGTAGAAGCAGAAAGGTGTTTATTTTGCGTTGCTCCAGGGTGGCCGAACTGAATGACGGGAAGGAGTGTTCAGCTCACCTAAAGAAGAACTTTCTAACAGTCACAGATGATCATCACTAGGAGATGGCTGGATAATAAGTTTATAAACTCCTTTTCTCTAGAGCTACCCAAGTTGAGGAGGAAAAATAGCCCCGGCATGTGGACTCAACACTGAGACTAGGTGACCTTGAACAGTTTCTCCAAATCTAATTGTGCCTCACTTCTCTTAGGCCTCATCTGCTAAGAAATCAAAGGTAAGGGAAAGTATACGGATGAGTGTTTTGTTTGGGTCAATGCTGCACATGGCTTACCTTTAAATTCCAGACCCAGAACCCCCTTCCCAAGGCACCGTGCCATCTTTCCCTCCTTGTAGTGGGCACCTCTCTCATTGTGCACCTGTGAAGAATGCTTTCTTTCCTTTCTCCAGACCTGAGATGAGCATGAGCTGCCATCTATTGAATTCTTTAATTATTATTTTTGTGCTCTATTATATTTCTGAGCATTATGGCAAGTGGGTAAGCATTTGATAGTAATTATTTCACTTTTTACTCCCAAAACCACCCAAGGAGGTAGAATTAGACACATGAAAAAACTGAGGCCAATGAAGTTAGAATCATGCACTGACGGTCATGCCCCTAGTAAAAGCAAAGACAGATTTTAAACCCACTTAGGTATGAGTTCAAAACAATGGACATAGGAATATCCCACGGTGGTGGATGAATGCCATCAGGATCTTCAGGAGCTGTGTTGCACACTGAGCTCTGCCCCTGTTTCTGGGTCCCATCCATGTCCCCTCTCGGCCTCCCCTATACCGCAGCCCAACACCAACTCTCCTCTCTACCGCTGATGCTCTTCTTGCTGCAGGCATCAGAGGTCTCCAAGTGCTGCTGCCCAGTGTGTTCCTTGGAATTCCCAGCTGCCAGGAGCATCCACAGTTGTCTAACCCATACTGACTCTCTGAGGGGCCCTGGGAAGCTGAGGCTCGTGGACTGTGGATTGGGCGCTCGATGCCACTCTGTTGTCCCTTCTTGTTGTAGGACTTTCAGCAAACCTCCAGCCAAAACCTTCGGCTGCACCTTCTTCCGCAGGCAACCCCTGAAGGACTTCAGTGTCACCCAGCATTCTCTGAGGCAGGAGACCTTCGTCACTAAGACACCGGGGTTCACTTTAGGAATTCCTTACTTTTTCGTGCTTTCACAACTGCACATTGCCTTGCTGTCTGGCTGTTCTCAGGTTTCTGCCCTGTGAGCACTCTGTGTTCATCCGCTCACATTTTCTTCGCTGGGACAGCCCGGCTCTCTTCTGCCGGGAACTTCTGCCCTTTCTTTTACTCTGTATGCAGTCCCAGAATCCTGGGCCGCGGCACACAAAGATATGCTTGGTTTATCTATCACAGCCAGAGGAGCCTGGAGGATGCTCATTTCATAGCTAACGCTGGACGGAGAAACTTGTTTATAAATATTGATGGATACTGATGTCTTGTTACTGGGTACTTTCGAGGAGACTGCATAACTTCCCTCTAGGTGTTTTTTAGGTGTTTTTTTTTTTTTTTATAGTGATCTCATGAAATTAATGCAACAGATTTTCTATAATACTGCTTATACCCATACCACAAACCATAAAGAAAAACGTCCAAAGAACATCTTTAAGAAGCATGAAACCGAAAAGTAACTTAAGGAATTCTAATTTGGTTTGACCACCATTTTGGAGTATATAACATGCGGCCCTCCCTACTTATCTCCTCAGTTGATGCACTTTTGCAGCGTTGTTTCTCTATGTTCTTTTTGCTCATCTGCACTTATAATGGTCTCTGAAATCAGGCATGTCGTGCGCCATGCTTTCTAGCACAATGTCATGTTCAGATACATGTGCAAGGTATCCTTTTCAGGATCTCAGTTGGATTAGCAGATATCTTTTTGGTCTTGTGACAAACAGGGTGGTTAATATCTGTGTCTTTTCCCGAATACCAGTACCTGATATTGCACAATACATCCAAAAGTTCATTTATTTATCGTTTTCTCTTCCTAACTCACACCAAAGTGTAACTCTGTAAAAGCAAAACATTTCCTGTTTTATTTGCTGGTATAAACTTATTGCCCAGGAAAGTAGACTATCGTGAATGACTCATGTTTATCAAAGTAACACAAATGTTTCACATCAAAAAATATAAAGTTATACACACATACACACACACACATATATAAACAACTGTTTAAAACAGATGAAGGCTATAAAGAGTCATTTTTGCAAATGCAAATACTTAATTAGTTTATATGCAGATGTTCTATCCCATTAGCAATTAAAGAAATACAACTCTTTTTAAAAATACCATGTAACACTCACCCGACTGGCAAAAGTTTAAAACTCTGACCATATAACAGGATATTGGGCAAGGGAACCTCTAATACTCTGGTGATACAAATTTAATCTGGAACACCCACTTTAGACAGTAACTTATCATCGTCTTGCAAAGTTTACCTTGTACATACTTCATGTAGTCGAGACCATCATGTCCTCCCTTCTTCCCTTGACCAGCCCTTGAGGTGAGCTGCAGCTTAGATGAACAGGCACCAGACACGCTGACGGCTTCTTAAGCATCTCCCAGGAGTTGGCTCAGCCCGCACTTGGATCAGGCTGGAAGTACCAAGGTGTTCATTTCTCCCAGAGCAACCCTGAATGGTGAGGACAGGAAGTGATGGATAAATAATCTTGCTTTCTCACCCCTTGGCCGGACAATTTTGAGGGAGGTCCAACATTCTCTTGAAGGTCCCCCATGGAATTGCGTCGTGGTTGCCTGTAGCAGTAACCACTCATTAATACACCATTTATTGGCATTCCTTCTTTCCCTCATTTCCTCTCGCCCTTGCCATGCTTCCAGAACAACCGCTCGGATAAACTCCTGCGCACAAATTCTTCTCTCAGGATCTGAATTTGGCGGGATCCAACCTAAAGCACCCTATGATCTAGCAGATCTGCTCCTAGATAAATACCCTAGAGAAATTCGTGCATGATAGTACCAACAGAGAGTTCTAACACTGTTTATTTGTGATAAAAAAAAAATTAGTAACAACTAAGCACCCATTAATAGAAGACTGGATAAATACATTGGGATATACATTGCGATATATTCATCTAATGAAATACCATACATAAGTAAAAATTAGTGAACTGTAGTCATATGATTGACTTCAGCAAGTTTTAGAAACATAATATTTAGTGAGAAAGCTGCTGAGAGCACATATAGTATTTTTATTAAACTCAAAAACAAGGAAATTAAACAGTATACTGGCAAGGGTTTATAAATAAATGTAGTGGAATCTTAAAGAAAAGCAGAAGATTGATACTAAACCAAAATTTAGGTCAGAAGTTACCTTGAAAACTGTAAGCAACAAACGAACAAGACAAACAAAAAAATACCTCATAGACACAGACAACAGCTTAGTGGTTACCATAGGGAAGGGGGTGAAACGTGGTGACGGAAGGTAATTTCACTTTGGGTGGTGAACACACAAGGCAACATACCTATGGTGTATTGTTGAACCGTACACTCGAAACCTATATAGTTTTATTAACCAATGGCACCTCAATAAATTCAATTAGAAAAAAAGGAGGCAGGGGAGTGGGTTGGGGAAGGAGCCTATAAAACCACTGCGTAGGTTGTATTTCTTAGGCTAGGTGGTGGGTTCATGGGTGCTTGTTTTTATATCACGCTGCGTGGCTCCTATGTTAATTTAAAAAATGGAAAAAAAAACTAACGATATTTCAGATACAATAAAAACATTTATTAAATCTTGCATTTTGCTTTGTGGAAGGTATGTGACAAAACGCTATGCTAAAATGCATCAATTAGTTGAGGGATATGATTATTACACCCAAAGGCTTCATATATTTTCATGGATTTTTTTTTTTGTTCATGTTTTATGTCTGTGAAATCTGTAACATGTATAAAGACTCCTTCATAGGGAAAATCTACTTTAAACATTTCCTTAGGTTTCTTTGAGTAGAATTTCAGTATAACTTAAATTTCACAGATTGGGAACTAACCTATTCTATAGATATTCTAGTAAGTGATAACACATCCAAATTAGTGATAATGCATTTTGATGTCTTATATTTCTTAGTCCCAGGTGATATCAACCTACCTTTGTCATGCTCAGGATTTGTGTGACATTACACACCATGTGTATTACTAAAACTCTGCAGAGCAAAATAACTTACACATGAAAGGTACACCTTGGCAATGAATTTTCTTTTTTTAACTTAAAAGTACATGGTGATAGACTAGGTATTTATATACCTTGTAGATAAAAATCTCTATCCTTTTATCATAGCTATAAATTACTGAGCCATATTTAATGAAAAATCATCTGGTCTAACTTTCTAAATTTAAATCAACTTAGAAAATTTGCAATTCTATATGATGAGAATGAAGCCCAATGCTGCATACAAAAGCAGGTGGCTGAAATTACAAGGGAATTATGTAGAAATGACAGATACGATGTGAAGGAAAGACTACACGTGTGATCTTTTTCCAAAATATCATCGCCATTTATAAAAAGCCACCAAGCAAGCCGATTAATAAATAGTAAATTAAAATGTTTCTTTTGAAATCATGTATCCTACAATGATGAGATAGGATGTGCATAAAATAAAGATATGGAGCTTACTTAAAAAATCTACCTAGTGACTTCCTTGTTTCTGCACAAATAGTTATACAGTGATTAATATGGATTGCGAATCTCGGATTTGTGATCTTAATAGTGATGATAGAGCCAAGAAAATTGCTTAGAAAGCACATATGTCCACATTGACTTTGTACAAGATAATCACTGTAGACCTGTCCTGTCTAATTTCTATAAGGATGGAAAAATGAAAACATGACCAGTAGTTGCAAACATAGAGATGCCTGTCTCCTTTGAGAAGTACACACATGGGGCTAAAGATTGCACTGGATAGATCAGGATACCTTTTTAATTTTTCCTTTGTATTTCAGATAGATACATATTGATTTTTGTCTAAGAGAGAAAAGCTTTAGATTTAGTATTTCTTTCCTACCGTATTTATGACCCTTCAAAAGGATATTTTTGATGTTAGAAAAGAAAGACAAAACAAAGGAAGAAAAATTGCTTTGATGTAGGAAAATCTTTTGTTCTATATACCACATCTGTACTAATAAGTGCCAAAAAGTTTGGAAAATGGAAAGAAAGATGACTTTTATTGTGTACTTACGTGATTCCAGGAATTGTAAGACAACGACTAAATTTCTTTTCTTTTTATAAAACTCTTCTGAATCCGGAAGCAACATGATATTAATAAAAATGTCTTGCATTCACATGAAGCTTTTATAATTCATTAAGCAGTTCTTCTTACCTAAGGAGAAGGAAACCAACATTCATTGTATGCCGACTACAAGCAGTTCAGGGGCATGGAGATTTTATACATAAAAAATTTACTCCTCATAATACATTTAAGAGGTGGGTATTATTTCTCCTAATTTCAGATGAGGAAACAGAAATATTAAAAAATGTGAGGGGTTGTCTAAAGACATGTTCCGAAAGTGTTGAAGCTGAGTTTCTAATTCAGAACTTGTCCTCCAGGATAGCCTTTATCTTGCGTGGGCTATTCCTCAGTCATGAGGTGGCTATTAAGATCTCCAACATCTGCATCTTATAAAAAGGCAACACTGCAAGGTTTTGCTGTCCAAGTATTTGTGCTTAGCATCGAAAGCACCCAAGAAGATTGACTCACTCCATTCTATGCATACCTACAGCAAAAGACACAAATGTGACTTTTAAGAAGGAAATGCCCTTTATTTTTCATTGCAGATGAGGCTCCTTTCTCTTTAGGTAATGACAATGACTCATAAGAAAGTTATTCCAACCAGTACAAAGCCCATGATGGTAGAAACGATCAGAGACTAGGCCCAAAAGAGAAACACTAATAATAATGAGAAAAACAACTAGATTTTATCACTGAAAATATGAAAGAATTTGAGACAAAGGGAATCCACAGAGTTCTTTTTAAAGTAATAACTGAAAACAAATGAGCCTAGAAAAATAGAGGACAAAGTTTGATATTTCAGGGGTTGGGTTCCCATCTTGGGTGAATTCTTTTACAAATTCATACTGCTGCTCATAACCTTCAAATATTGATTGGAATGAGCTTTGAAAAGACTTTACTCACTTGTTCAACCACGATCCATAATGTACTTAATTTGGCACAACTCAAAGACTATTTCCTGTACTAAAAAGAAAAACCAGGAAAATATCCTTTTTCATAAGATGATAGCACCAAAATGACATTGAGAAATCCTGCAGCAAGACAGGTCTGTTTGTTCCTGGAATGTACCTAGGTTTCCTACTTGGTAACATGGATTCCTTTCTCTTTATATTTGGATTTTCCTAACATGGAAGTTTCTAGAAAGTAAACTGAAATGATTCTAAAAACATTCCCTTTCACATTTTCCTGAATTTAACCTCAGGACTGCACCATAGAACTCAAGTTTATGTAAGTATTTAAATGTTATCTATGCTGCCAAGTACACACCACATTTTGAAAGAAACAACTGGAACATTTTTTCACTGCTCATCTGTTTGATGAACCATACTTCAACTGAAGGAGACGGAGTGGTATGAAATGATGAAAGACAGGAACCACAGAGGCTGAAAAGTGACCTAGAAATCTTAATTTTAGCAATCATAGCTGTAGCTGAATTCAAGTTTACAGCAGCAGGGGTGAAATTATAGCACAAATTACCATGCTAGGCCAGAGAAATTATTCTCTGCTGCACGGTTATTAAGTGATAGATAAATAAATAACACTGTCGGACTGATTGACAAAATATAAGTGACCTAAAAGCTAAAAGGGGCACCATGCAAATAGCACTGTGTAATCACTAGGCATTTTAAACTGAAATGAGATTTGTCACAGAAGAGAAATCTTAAAATGGTGTCTGCTTGAGCCATCGCTAAAGTCACTCATAGGAGTCCTTAATCCCAAGGAATGTGTAACTTAAACAGCCATATATTGGACATTTTTTTTCATTTTTGAAGAAGACCACTAACAATCCATGGTGAATAAAGCCATGCGCCAGAATTGTTTTTTGAATACTGTATTTCAGCAGTTTCAAGAGGCTTCCTCCCACACGCACTTTAATATGTCTGATAGCCATTGATTTCTTAGCCTCGATGAAATGTGGTTATAACGACAACATGCATGTGTTCTTCCAGCTCTTCCCTCTTGCCAGTTCAAGTATGGGAAACTAATTAGCATTAAAGATAAAATTTTCTGCCACCCAAGACAGCATGTCCATGTGTTGCACCTGGTGCTCAACCTCCACAGGCTTTGCTGGCTGACGGAGCTCTCTGTCCCAGACAACCTTGCAATGCAATGACATGGCGATCTGTGGTAGGAAATGGAACTGATATTCACTTTTTAAAACGCTGCTCCCTGGGCTGTGAGAATAATCACCTGAAAAAGCACCCAGTTGGTACTGTTGAACAATCTGTTTCTCCTTTTTTTTAACTTTTTTTTTAAAAAGTTAAATTTATTGGGGGTAACATTGGTTAATAACAATATATAAATTTCAGGTGTATATGTTTCCTTCTTAAATTTTCTGATTTTCAAAACTGTCTAATAATACTAAATCTTCACAGATGAGGTAGCCTCTGAATTTAACCAATGTCTCTTTAATTTAGCTTATTGATAAAAAATGATTTAGATACTCGGAAGTTATAATATTCCCTACAATCTCTGTTTTCCCAAAGCTGGTCAGATAGGGACAAAAGACAGATCCATATGTATTCAAAATGGCACAGCATTTACAACAGTAAAATAAAAAGTGGTAGCTCAAAGATTAGTCCCCTGCACTATAGAATGGGTGCATTTAATGAAGCAAAGCTTCGGTAATGGCTCTTTCTGGGAGCTAAAACCTTCACTTCCGGTAGGAGCGTTGAGGCTCACGTCTTACAGCTTTACCATTCCAGAATCAGGAGCAGTTGGAATAGTTCATTAATTTGTCAAATTGAAGAAGTTCCAAAAACTCAAAATTACCAGTTGTACCAACTCTAATAAAATATTAAACTGATGTTTTAAAAAAACAACTCTCTGAAGGACAAGATATGGGACAAAATGATATTTGTTGAATCTTCTTCATTAACTACAGAATACAAATTATCTTCCATGGCCTGGTCCAATTTCCCTTCCCCTGCCCTCCAAAGACAGGCACATAGTACAGGTGAGGATGTGTCTGGACGAAACGATGTGCCCAAGGTCACCCAGAGGCAGCAGCCTAGAGAGCAGGGTGAGGATGGCGGCATGTCTCTGACTCTGGGCCTAGTACTTCTGATTGTGATATCAAGTTGGGAGCTGGAAATGCATACCAATTTTGTCCACATGAAAAATGTGGAATATTTGAGCAACTTGTGCATTTGTTCTCTCCGTGCTGTTTCTTGTATAATCAAGAATAGAGCTTAATAATTTATAACTTTCAGCCTCACTTTAAATTCCTCTTGTTATTTTTTTATTATTTGCCAACAAATTGTCTTCTCAACGAAACGTTTAAATGCATTTTCCTGAGAAATTATAGCTCATTGTTTGTGTCAACTTCTTCCCTTCTCCAGGAAAAGGTTCAGTTTGCTACTGGGAATAACACAATTTCACTCAGGTTCTGGAAACCCATAGTGATAGACAATGCCGCAGAGGACAGCCCTGGGACAGCCCCTCCTCCCCGTCCCCCTCCCGCCCGCTGTATGTGTCCGATATTTGACACACAAGCTTGGCCAAGCACGATTTAGGGCTTGAAATACTATACTTACATTGCTTATTTAGTATAAAAATCTAGACTTTTAAAAATTAGTTTTGAATTAACTGTTGAGGACAAGTCTTAGTAGAACTTATAAACTAATAGAAGATTGTCTTGAGGGCTGTTTCTACTTCTGTATTGAGTTCCCTCCTTCTTTGCTTTATAGTAACCCCAGTCCTCTCAAATTTCCAAATGCCTTTATTCTTTCTGTGATTGACCCCGTCTCCTACTGAATTAGCTAGAATATCACCCCTGAAATCAATGTTTAGAAACCCTTTGCCTTGTTCTCTTAGAGTTTTGATTTCCTACTAGCTAATTGGACAGATTCAGCAGTTATAACAGCATAACACTGGATGACATACACTCTTATATATTATAGTTATGTTTTACGTTTGAGTTTATAGATCTGAAACTTAGAGGACTATAGATCGTGTCTAGTGCAAACTTCTTCTCTGCAGGTGACACACTAGGACCAGGGCACTTGCCTTAAGTTGTGACCTTAATATAGAACCTTCATAGTAGGTTGTAAGTTTGTAAGAACAGTGACAGTGGGCCTGGAACATTTTGGAACCTTCCACCCTACCATGGAAGCAGTTGAATGATCACCAGTTTGGCCAGTAAGTTAAAAGAAGGATATCATTGCAGAAGACCACAAAGATTCTAATTGCACCAGACTTGGTTCATAGGTTTCAGTAACTCTATTTTCTATACCTCTCAAACATTTTTTCCCCAAATATTATGTTTCACAATCTCAATAAGCATGTAAATGTCCCTGAAAATAGAACATTTTTAGCATTCATCCACCAGTCCCAAACTGGCCCTTAGATTTAGAAGTTTGTTTATTTGTGTATCTATCAAAACAATACATGCATACAGTTTAGAAAGGAAGCCAGAAAGAACACAAATAGCACTAAAATCTGATAGCAAATATTGAGTCAGCTCTGTGTCACTCTTCCTCAAGTCTAAATTTTATTCCCTAGAAGCATGTTTGTAATATTGTTGCTATCGTATAATCTATTTATTTTTGACATTACTATTGACTTCTTGTTTTACCGGAAGAGGGAAAAAATCATCTCTCTCCAATTACCTATCTTTTCATCTAAAAAAATTACATTACCATTTGGGTTGAAACATTGTTAAAGATTTAGTTTATTTTGACCTCGAAACATAGTTTTCCATTGATCCAAGTAGTATATGATTACCACTTATTCTTCCTCCTGGTCCGGTTCTCCCTTGCTGTGTTTGCTTCTTGCCTTCCCTTTCTTCTTGCTTCCTCTTACCCTACTGGAGTTAGCAGTTACTTCATTTTTTTTCCAGTTTTCTATATGCCCATTGGAATTATTTCCCAATATATCTGTTAAATGACTATTAAAAATTTGTCTCTGAATATCTTTTATCAGCTTTTATTTTTTCATTTAATAAATTAATATGCTCTTTTATTTCTATTCCAATATCAATGAGTAATTGGAAACTCCCTGGATTGTTACTATTTCTTGAGTCTCTTTATAGCCTTTGCTTATTTTGGTCTCTGCCTGTTAGGTTGGAGTCTTCCCTATAATCCATGATTATCTTGCTTGTCATTTATATTAAAGAAGAGGCCTTAAAAAGATAACTGGAAAAGCCTGTTTACATGAACAGGGTTTGTTATCAGTGAGCCGTGCTCTGGAGTGATAAAAACACAAGCTGGTATTTTCACGAAGGCATGTAAATGTCGATTTCTGTGGGTCTGCTCAGGCAAATCAGTTTCTCCAAAGAAGAATCCTTGCTACCCATTGTGAAAACCCCAACCATAACAGGACTGGATATCCCCAAATCCAGAATCTACTTTGGTTCATTTTTTTTCCAGAGCATAAAGTTATGGTCTGCTGCAGTGTGTAGGGAGTTTTTGTTACTGGCTGTGTGAAAGGGGATCTATCTAACCATTTATGGGTATCTAACCCATTCCTTACATAGACACCAGTTGGCGCTTCTAGATTCAGCTTTGAATCTCCCACCACTTTTCAGTTCACCTGGTTCTTGACATACCTGAGCCTTTCTGTGACACTGTAGGGTACATTGTCTTGATTTTTCTTCTGCAAAAATGTAGGGTTTCATGTGTTTTGTTCTGCTATGTCAATTACTAATCTTCAATATCTTCTCCAAATTTGGTGATATCTCTTAATAGCCCTTGGCTCCATATCCATACTCTCTGTTCTTGAGAGTTTATTATTTTTTAAAAATTCTCTACTTATTATTTTAGTTGAGTTTCATGAAAGAATACAAATTAAGACATGTGCTCACTTGACAATCTTTTACTGGCAGTCCCAACATGTATTTTTAATTGCCTAAAAAGTCTCCAGCGGTATCTGTTTTTTTGCATGAGCTTTTAGCAACTTGTATAGCAATGTGTCCTGATAGTAACTTGTGTGATTGTAGGCAACTGATAACTTACTGTGTTAGAATAATATCAAATTATTTGTGATTATAAACAGTGCTATATGTTTTGGATGTTTTTGTTTGATTTTTATATTTAGAATAAGGACTAAAGTAGCAGTTAAAAAATTTTAGTGATTCTACTTTGAAATAAATTTTTTAATTACTCGTATTTTAGATTTTCGAATCATTTTAAAGATATGCTAAAATAACAAGATAATTTATTTAGCCACAATACTAATTGATATGAATGATAATTATTTCCAGTACTATGCAAAAAAAAATGGAAATAAACAGAAAATAAAACTTATTCACAAATAAAGTAAGTTAAGGAGGCTTTTGTGCAAAAATATAATATGCCTACTAACACTGATCACCAATTTGAAAGTCTGGATTTGTCAAAGCAGTCTAATTGTTCTCACATTGATTTGATAAATAAAAAGTATTTAATTGTTCTCACATTGATTTGATAAATAAAAAGTATTATAAATTCGAACTTAAAAAATCTTTCCTGGGCAATGAAAGCAAAAGAAGAAAAAGGAAAAAAAAATATTTGAGAGCTACATGATGATCTCTAAATCCCATTCTGCACTACAATGCTATCATTGTAAATCTCTAAAATTACTGTTTTACCTCATCTGTAAAATTGCAATAATCATACCTGCTCTCCCAGAATTGTGAATATCAAATTAGGTACCGTATGAAGGACTACAAATTCCTTTAGCTATATAATTTATTATTATTAATCAAATCTCTGGAAATGATAAGTAAAAAGTCTATGAAATTTATCCCAATTTACAATTCCCTCCTTCTCCTAATAACATTTCTATACAGAGTTGTCCTTATATGTGTTCTTATCATTTTTAATCCTAGCTCAAATAGTTATGTAGCCCTATAAACATGGTTAAATTGTTTGCTGTCAAGAGCTGCCTCCCATATAAGAAGCTCATGAGATATAATTATCAATTATCAAATTGCTAACAGTGGTGCCATTCCTTTGCTAGATTTCAGAGGAAACTGAACCCAGAAGGTGGAAGTCTTATGTCATTTCAGCTGAGCTCCTTTATATCATACATTTAGGGGGGATGCTAAGAATATAGTCATACACAAAATGTTTATGAAATACAGCTTCCAATTTCACTCCAATCTAGTTTTTAAACTAATATCTGTAACCTCAAAACTCTCCCTACAAGAGTATGGAAGATCAGAAGTATTCATTCAGTGAATATTTTATGGCCTTTCATGAATCTGCCAGAATTTCTGAGCATGTATGAATTCATTTCATATTTTCTTTGTCAGTTCCTTATGAGAAGAAAAATGGTACTAGAACTTCTTTTGGTCCATGAGAGTCTAAATAAAATTTGCTAGAGGAAGAAAAACTTGTAGAGACAATATCACCTTCATTTCTGAGAGTCAATTAAAATCTCATACAAACGTATGCAAGCTATTGTCATTACACTGTAAATACATGCACTATAACAACAAAAATAATTAAGTCCACTGTCAAAAAAATTCTAAAACATGCTATCCCGTTATGAGAAAGTGTCCCTTATGGTGTCTGTCTAGGCTAACGTTTCACCTAGATCTTTTCTAGCTTAACACCATTTTATTCTTCCTTCTGTCCTTGCATTTTGAGGTGCGTTGACTCTGTGATGTAATGACAGGCAGATCGGATCTTTCCTTAATTGCCAGTGACATGTCAAGTACGAAAAATGAGTAAGCAATCTTCACCGAACTACAACCTTTAAGCACTATGTTTATAATGGAAATGTATAAAATGAACACGGTAACTGTAGTTGGCATTTTTAAAAAAGACAATGAAATTTCTAACTTCTGTGAGCTGCCTGCTTTTCGGAAAAGTAAGTAGGAAAAATGCCAGTGCAAGTGACATGTGTCACTGAACTAGAATACTCTACTCCACGTGTAGCCTCTTAACGTCTGTTTTACACGACAAGTATGCATCAATTTCAGAAGCCCAATGTTACATTTTAAAGACATTCCTGAAAAGCTTTTCATTATTAAGCCCAAAATAGAAAAGAGGAGATTCCGCTAAGTGGTTTGATATTTAGAAAAAACATCTGCTCTTCATACACAGAACCAAATCATTCACAACCATGAAGAGGTTTTAACTCTGGCATGGAATTCTACAAACTCTATCTTACTTAACACAGAAGTTGAAGATGGGCTCTCAGGTTAATATTAATTTACTGTATCACTAATGGTAATTAAGTAGACGATTAAAAGGCACTCAGGACTACACTAGACATTTTATTTGGGCGTTTCTTTTTCGGTTTTGTGATGCAAAAGATATATCAGGTTATTTCAGTGTTTATTATAGGCATTTTTATTACATACGTGTGTGTAGGTACCCATCACCAGGATTAGATAAACTTAATTCTAGAAAATTAAATAACACTTACATATAGTGTTTCTTACTATAGAACATCATTAGAGCAAGACACGAGCCTCATTTAACATGCTTTTAGCTCCTCAAAAGTGAGTCTCAACTTTAATTGATAGACAAATGGACACACACACACACACACACATATATATACATATATATTTTTTTTTTTACCTAAAATGTGAACCTCATTTAAAACTGATCTAAAAATTGACCACATGGTCTCTATTGTTGTGATGGATGCCCTGTTACCTCACAACACACTCTTTTCCAGTTTGGACAACTCTAAGCATTTAAAATATATTTACTATTAAAAGTCTTTCTCACAAAGGCTTGTGAATTTAGCTCCTTGTTTTCGTCCTCCTTTCTTCCTTTCCTGATATTCTTTATCCAAATATAATTTGAATTTTTTTTTTTTTTTTTTTTTAGAAATAACTACTGGAAGTTAGGCGACTAAATAAGAGTGAAAAAAAAATGGAAGAAGGGGAAATAAGGTGAACCTTGAGGTTAAGTAAGTCAGAGAAAAGCAGGGCACAGGGCTTCCATAGCACAGGGAGGCTGCGATTGGGCTCTGAGCTTCTGTGCTTCTGGAACTAATGGGAAAACATGATCAAATACTTGATTCGCAGACTGTGTTGAATAAGTAAAGCATTTGCCCAGAAAAATTATAATTACTTAGGTACTGAGGCCTGAGAAACATCACTTTAAAGTGTGCACTATAGCACCCTTAAATGAAATGGGGGCGGGGCAAAACGGGTTGCTGCGGCATCACGAATGTCACAGAATGTGACCCCAAATCTTAATGACTGTTTTCTCCCTTCCGTTTTTATCTGCAGTTCCAGTAGGATTGACTGAACTCAATAAATGCCACTGAGTGGCTGGTCAGTTGCCAGGTCTCACATCTACAATGAGCTCCAACTCAAATACAATGAATGATTAAGAAAGTCAGACAAGCGCACTCGGGTTTTCTCCTTAGTATAAGAAAAACTGTTGCTAAGCAGCTAGACCTCAGATTCCAAACTTTGTTAGACCACCCAAATGGGAAATACTGGTGACTTCCAGACCGAGGAACTTTTGAGGCCTCCTGGTAGATTTTAAGAAATAAAGCGGCATCTCAATTGCTCTGTGGCTTGTTAGAGGGACAGGACAAGTGGCTGTTTGTCTTAGGTTCTACAGTCATGAGCATCTTTCGATTTATGATTGTCAGAGTATCTTCAAAAGACATGATAAATACAATTGTTATATTGGTGTGTATTTGTTAAAAGCATTAACTAATTAAATAGAAACATTTAAAATATACCATAGTTTTTGTGACTCTCTTGGCTCTTCATTTCTCACTATTTTGTAAGCTTCAAGGAAATACTTTTGACTTTTCTGAACCAATGAGAAATCTGATATAACTGCAAAGATTTAGAAGTACTTTACATGATTTCCCCCAGCAGCTTGAATTCCAAGATTACAGCTACAGTATTAAGCTAGTCATAAATAAAGTGACTTGGCCTAGAATGGGAATGTTCATATCAGTTTAGAGAACATAGTACAGACCAAGCAATGATGTGGTGGTTAGACTTCAAAATGATCCCCAATGAGCCCTACAGTCCCCTTCAAGCATTACCAGGGTCAATCTGTGTGACAAATGTCATATGGATAAAGTTATGAAGTAATGGTATGTCATTTCTGAAGATAAGTTATAAAAAGATTGCAGCTTCTTCCTTTGTCTGCCTCACTCTCTCCTCACTCACTCTGGTAGGGAGCAAGCTAACATATTGTGAGCAGCCCTGTGGATAATGCTACCAGATGAGAAACTGAGGCTCCCTCTCTAACAGACCATAATAAAGCGAGGTCTGCCAACAACCACATAAGTGAGTTTGAAAGCAGATGTTTTGACCTCAACTGAGTCATGAGATGACTGCAGTCTTATGAGCAACCCTGAGTCAAAATACCCTGGCTAAGCTGGCATAACCACTAAAACATCTCTATAAAAAGATCTGATTAAAATAATAGATAAATTAAAATGTTATGTTACAAAATGTTCAAAATAAACAGAAAGAAGGTAGAAAATGGGGGAAAGGAGAACAAAACAATAATGAACAAACATAAAACAAGTAATAAAATGTTATAATTGAATCAAAACACACGAATATATATGTTAAATGTGAATGGTCAGAAAATAAGAATTAAAACACAGATTATCAAGTGGATAAAAACAAAGGTCTAGCTATATGTGGGCCCCGAGAAACTGATTTGAAATATAAGGACATAGGTAGGTAAAACGTAAAAGGATGGGAAAAGATATACCATGCAAATACTAAGCAAAAGGAAGGTTGAGTGATCACATTAATATCAGACAAGGTAGACTTCAGAGCAAAGAAAATTAGAGACAGAGAGGGTTATTGCATAATAATAGGTGTTAATCAGGAAAACATACCAATCGTATATATATATATACACCTAACAACAGAGCTCAGAACATGTAAAGCAAAAACTGACAGAATTAAAAGAATTTAGATGTCTCTAAATTGACACTCCTTTCACAGTAATCTATAGACATAAGAGAGAAAATCATCAGTCACAGGAGAAATGAATATTACCATTGGCCAATAGTATCTAATTGACATTATAGAATATTCTACCCAACAACAGCTATACCAAGAGACAAAGAAGGACCAGTAATTCCACTTCTGGATATTTATCCAAAGAAACTCAAAACACTAATTCAAAAAGACATATGCATCCATATGTCCATATGGTCATTGCAGTATTATTTACAATAACTAATATTGGAGGCAACCTAAGTATACATCAGTAAATGAATGGATAAAGAAGAAGTGAGATATGTATATAATGGAATACTTCTCAGCCGTTAAAAAAAAAAAAAGAAATCTTGCCATCTCCAATAACATGGAAGGGCCTAGAGGGTATTATGCTAAGTGAAATAAGTCAGACAGAGAAAGACAAGTACCATATGATTCCATTCATATGTGGAATCTAATAAACAATAAATAAACAAGCAAAATGGAAACAAACTCATAGATACAGAGACTATTTTGATGGTTGTCAGATGGGAGGGGCATTGATAAGGCTGGGTGTAGAAGGGGAAAGGATTAAGAAGTACAAATTGGTAGTTGGAGATGTAAAGCATAGCATAAAGAATATTGTCAATAATATTGTAATAACTATGTATGTTGCCAGATGAGTACTGTGTTTATTGGGGCGATCACTTTGCAAATTATATAAATGTTTAATCACTATGTTGTACACCTGAAACTAACATAATGTTATATGTCAAGTGCAAACAAAAAATAAAAAAATATTTTAAAAATACATTTATCATAGTTCCCAAACAAATGAAAGGCTTTTGTGTATAAATCTAAGGAAATTTGTGGAGGATATGTATGCTAAAAACATAATATTTTACTAAAGCAATCAGAAAATGCCTAAATAAATAAAGAGACATACCTTTTTCATGAATTGGAAGATACAACATAATAAAGATGTTCATTCTTCCCAAATTTGTCTACAAATTTGATGTAATTCCCAATAGAATTTCTTTCCAATATAGAAATGTTGATTCTAAAATTTATGTGTAAAGTGAAAGAACTAGAATAGCCAAAGCAATTTTGGAAAAGGAGAATAAAGTTGGGGAATCAGATTACTCTGTAAGACTTACTACAAACCTAAGTAAATAAGACAGTGGGAAATTGGCAAGGGGATAGCCCATAGATCAGTGGAACAGAATGTAGAGTCTAGATTTAGACTCATAGCAATGTGGCCGATTGATTTTTGACAAAAGTGCAAATGTTATTTAACAGAGGATAGTCTTTTCAACAAATTAAATTGGAAATCAAAATTGGGTATGTAAATTATATGCAAAAGAATGAACCTTCACTTAAACTTCACATTTTATGGAAAATTTGACTTAAAATAGGTCAGAAATGGACACCTAGAGCTTAATATTATAAAAGATTTAGAATAAAACATAGGAGAAAATCTTTCTAATCTTGATTTAGGCAAAAGTTCTTAGACATGAAACAAAAACACAATAATATATCATAATGTAATTGATAAATTGGACTCGAAATGAAATATTTTCCTGTGTGGAAGCAACTACTAAGAAAATTTTTTAAAAACCCTCAAAACTGAAAGTAATATTTGAAAATCATATATCTGACGAAGGATAGATATTGGTATGATTTTGCCTAATAGCTTTATGTTGCTCAAAGAGCATTTTGTTCTGAATGGATCACTTTCTGTTTAAAAATAATTTTTGTGAACTATATATAACATATGTAATAATATAGAGATATAGATTATATAGGTGTATGTGTATTTAAGTATAAGAAAAACAAGAAATGTGAATGGCATTATCTTAACGGTGGGCTTACTTGTAGGGAGCATATAAAGGGGAAAAGGGAAGCCTTTCATATTTTTCTAATTTAAGAAAATACTGCCCATTCCAAATCTAAGTATGCACAGTTATCATTTTTTTAACATGAAAGAAAAGGCAAAATTATGCACATCGAATGTTAACATTGGTTCTCTTAGTCTGATAAAGAGAGAATAAATATTACCTTCTTCTTTGTGCTTTTCTGTGTTGCCAAAATTTCTATACTAAATAAATATAACTTTGAAGACATTATTAACATTATTATTGAATTAAAAACTACATTTATGCCATATACTTTTATTATAAAACACCTCCACTACTATTAAAAATTAAGTTTATTTTGCAAATTCTACTCTATACGTATTCTCATCCTAAACTTTTTTTTATTAGATAAACCTAATCTTCTAAAGTATCAAAAAGGCTTACAGAAACATTAGAGGTTTTTCCCAAACATGAACTGAGTAGAAATGTCTTCCTAACACCTAAAATATCACTTTTACCATTTCCATTCCCTCACTAATAGATCCAAGCCCGCCCTCCTCCCCAACAGTCCAGCTATTGTGGTTCACAGCTACACAGCTCTTAATATGGTCATGTGGTCAGGACATGCTGAGCTAGGGTTTTACAAAGAGCAACATCCAATCTCAGTGCCTTAAAGGAACACATGTGGACTTGTTGCTCATGCTACCTGGTTATGCTACACGCCCATCAATGGTTTCCTAGAATTCTGCTCTAACTTCCCTTCACTCAGGAACCCAGACTGAGGAAGGCTCCGTCTCTGTGCTTCACATTTGCTGGAGAAAGGGAGCGTCATTTTAAATACTCCACCTGGAAGTTACCTGAGTGACTTTCTATCATGTTTCATGGGTTAAAGGCAGTCAAATGACCATATCTAACCTCAGAGGGGTGGAATAATCAAATCTCACCATTAGCTCTGAAGGAGAAGGGCCAAAAAGGCTTGATGAACAGAAATAATGCCAACCTGGTCAGAATCACAGGCTAAGTAAAAGATGCCATCAGTAAGAGTTCAATGAATTTGGCCCATTAGACTTACATTTTTCACATAGCAATTCAAGTTGCACGGTAAAAAAAATATTTACACTTCTTCTAGTGCCCCCAAACTGTTGTTCTTAGAAAAGGAACTTGACAGATACTAGTTCATTTTTTTTTTAAAGAAAGAAAGAAAGGAAGAAAGAAAGGAAGAGAAAGAAAGAAAGAAAGAAAGAAAGAAAGAAAGAAAGAAAGAAAGAAAGAAAGAAAGAAAGAAAGAAAGAAAGAAAGAAAGAAAAAGAAAAAAGAGAAACCTTAAAGTGATTGTCTGTTTTCAGGCACTACCAAGTAAAGGTAAAAAAGTGTTAGAGAAAAAAAGATAATCACTAGGCTTAACCAGAGTACTGTCATTAGCAAGATTTTTTAGAGTATTTTCATTATTCTAGTTTATTTCCCTAGCTGTATTTATTCACTTTACCAAAGTATTTTTGAACGCCTATTAAGAGCTGTGGATTTTGCCAGGCATGGATGACCCAATGTCAATCCTTTGAACTCTTCTGATCAATGCTAATATTTAAGCTCCATCAGTATATAAGGTGTAATCCAAATCTGCCTGGAAATGTGCAGAAGCTAGCTTTATTTTGCAATTTTAAAGCTGGGTTGCTTTAGCATAGTTTCCATGCCTGGGGAATTTGCTATATGACTGGAACATAGCTCATTGAGGTTTAATTAGCACTTGCCTCAGAAACTTAAAATTCAGAACCAATATTTATGAAAATGTGTGTGATCTCAGAAGTTAAGAAGCTATGGTTTTTGTCCTTGAAAGTAAGTTCTATCTTTTCTTAAAGTGTTGATGGTAAATCATTATGCATTCCCTCCTTCCTGGCCACTCCACTACTCACCACCACTTTAGAATTTCCATTTCTATACACCATCCTCATGGTCACGCTCACCCGTCTCTGGAGAAAAGACCTCTGATTTCAGCTGTGAGGAAACTATGTTTTCTAATCCCCCAAGAACCTATAGAAGACCAGAGCTCTTTACTTACATCTAAGAAATAGATGTGTTGCACATTCGCAAACATCAGAGAAATCAATTGCTCAAAAGAGGTTCGCATTTTCAATAGTCTACACTATGGCCACTTAAAACCGGTGCATTTTAGGTGTAACAAGATCACTTTTGAAAACGCTCCACAGTCCAGTTTTGAAATCGATCATTAATACAATAGTTAAATCCTGGCATTTGGGGGATAATTTTTCTTTAAAAAAAAAAAAGATCATCCATTGAATTTTTAAAAAAAGATATAATGGAGAATAATGTGTATCTAATTATTAATGTACTATAGAAATTAGCTTTTATATTGCAATTTATATTGCAATTACCTTCTTTGTGTTATAAAGCAGAACAATACAGAGAACTTCTTTATTAATGCCTAATAGCATGGTAATTTAAAATATTCAAGTTTCTTTAATAAGAGTGTATGAAATGTTACTTAATTTGACAAGATTAATTATACAATTAATTTAAGACTGCTCTCAATTAAATTAGTAAAAACTCTTAAGCTTGCTGTTTTTGAAAAGAGTGCTGGAACCTAAGATGAAGCGAAATACCTATTAAGCATGATATTAATTAGACTAAGATGGAATAATGCATGTTTTGTTAATATAAAAGGGCATTGTCAGAGAGTTGGTAAAGAGGCATTAATTCATTACTTTAATAATCATGATACCCTAACCCTCTAAACAATTTGGAAGGGTCTTCAACAATACTGGAAAACACAGTGGCTTCAGATAGAGCTCGGAAGTACTTGAGACAATAATAGAACTCTCCCGGTGGTCCAGACGCCAAGCATTTGAAGTTCTGTTTAGATAAAAGAGTACTGCCAAGGGGCACTGACTGACGGTCAGAATGCCTGCAATGTGACATTATCTTGATGAATTCACCGTGGTCCAGGGGCTAATCCTCAGCTTTTCAGGTTCAAAGACTTAAGTGTGTCGCAGTCTCAGGGTTACTCAGATCCAAGTCAACTGAGAGATACTAATTAAACTCATAATTCACTGAACTATAATCACAAAATCCTCATTTATACATTCACAGTGGAGAAATCTACCTTTTGGGGGGCCTGAGGGCCCCATTCCTGTATTTACAGTGAGCTCTTTCATGATATCAGAGTACCTGGGAAATAGTTTCAGTGATGTCCTTTGGTGTACAAAGAAGTGTTGAGTGTAAATCATTCAGGCCATGACCGAGTCAAAAGCATCATTCCTACTCCACCTCATAAAATACCTCTCTAGTAACTAGAACGTTCCTGTTGCTCAAATTTTCTATACATCTGTCTCTGCATCCCCAAACCTGGGCCCTCTCCATGGGGCTGGATTCTGTGCTAATTCTATGGCTAAAGGACAAAAGAATGGAGGTTAAGGCACAGGTCATAGTGTCTGGTTGGCCACACTGTGCCAGCCAAGTAGCAAGGGGGTGGGGGTGGCTAAAAAATTGAGAGAAAACACATTGATCTGGGTAAAATTAAGTCGTATCCTGGGCTGAGAATTATCATGAATATTTTATGTAACTTTGCATGCTTTATAGTCAGTGTCGAATTTATTAATTCAAGTCTCATACTTCTGGGGGAACCAGAAGCACTGAGCATATTGACCTCTATGGTTCCCTGAGCTGGGGTTAGGGTTGGGAGAAACACGGGGTCTCTATTAACTTATAAGGAAGAAGGAGGAACTCGTGTCTTTGAGCCAACGCTGAACTGCATCAGGGCTATCGGGGAAGAGGACAGCCTGGATGCATCCCCTAATCCAGCTGAGTTTCAGCTCTTCTTTGACTCTAGATGAGGGAGCCATCGAACGCTACACAAAATGCAACAAGGGATCTCGCTGGAGAAGACTCGTGGAGGCAGATGACACATAATAGGACTACCACGGATTTTCCCCGGACGACACATAAGAATGAGGGGAAGATCTGCAGGTAAAGCAAAAGGAAAAAGGAAAAGAGAGAGGAAAAAATATTTTCTTGTGAAAGTTCGAATGAATCACATGGGCATCTTGGCTTCTAAATGCAGATTGACTCTAATTTACAAATAATAATCAGAATTTCTGGTGAAAACAACTATGGAAATAATTTCTCCTAAACTCATCATTTTCAGATGAGTGTTCAGAGAAAAGGAAGTTGTATGCAAATCAACCTCACACAATTAGTGGGTGAGCTGGAGCGCAAGCCTGGGTTTTTGATACAGAATCCAAAGCACTTTTATATTATATTTTATCATTTACTAACTCCTGTAAAGTTGCAAACTATAAATTACTTTAAATAGACAATCTCCTAAATTCCAAAACCACTGAAAAAATATTCTTTTAATTCATATAACGCATATTCAAAAGGTAGTTGTCCCATCGCGATGATTATTACAGAAACTGTATCTTTCATTTTTTTGAGTTTTTACTATGTGCCTGTCATCACTCTAAAGATAGGTCACTTTCCTGTTGATTTCCACTGTAAATTGGGAATTCATTTCCTCCAAAACAAGTGATGCTTCTAAGACACCTAAAATAAAATTAAGATTCCTAACATACAGTAAAAAGAACATTATATTAGTATTCACAGTCTACATGCACTTAACTCTTCTAGTCAGCCTTCATTTAAATACTTCGCAGGTATTTAAAAGTGAACTGATTAAAATGCACTACACATGTATTAAAATTTCCATCTCACAGAGAGTTCTTGCTGACTCCACCCGAGTGGAATGCTTAAGTAAAAACAATATAACCATCTTTAATTAAAATTTAATAGGAAATAAAAAGAGGTTTTTTAAATGAAGTTGCTTATCCATCATCTATCTATCTATCTATCTATCTATCTATCTATCTATCATCTATCTACCTATCATCATCTATAAACGTCTGTTGACCTTAATCAGTATTTTACATGCATACACATACACATACACACTCACACACACTTGCTTCTGATCAAACCAGTCATGATCCTCTCAAGTGTCCAGAGAGCAGTCCTTTCTGAGAATAATGGGTTACCTACAGGGACATTAAATATTTAGCAGCAACCCGCCAAGATACTGTTGCCTACGGATGTTTAATGGGGTTAAACAGGAAGTGCCATGATGTTACACAAATATAGCATTTGTTTTCAGGAAAGACTCTAAGCAGGAATTTACTCTTTCTATCAAAAGCCATGTAAAGAGTCTTTACAGTGCCACAAGGTAGAGAAAGGCATGGCTTCCTCAGGACAAAGCAGCCCCCAGGGGAAGGAGGGACTGGTGTTTACTACTATCAGGCTCACTGTATATCCTTCATAGTTTGACGTTCACATGTATCATGTGCATAATGGGGCACTTACATTTATAATGGAAGCCTCTTCGAAAGCTGATTTCAAACACCCCTGAAAAATGTTCTTTTAATTCATATGCTACATAATCAATGAATGGTTGTCCCAAGGTTATGGTCATTATGTAAATAATAGCATGAGTTTAGCGAATGCTTACCGTGTGCCTGGCATCATTTATTCTAAGCACTTTTTGTATATTTTATTTAATTTCCACAACAACCCTATGTGGTAGGTGTTACGGTCATCTCCATTTTATAAAAGAGACAATTCTACCTAAGTTATGCACTGTGCTCAAGATTATTCAACTAGAAAGTGGTGGAACTCCTTTCAAAATCAGATAGTCTACTTCAAATTCTAAATTCTTAACCACTATGCACCAGCAGAAAGCCACCCGCAGACTCATGCAAAGACACACATTTCTTTAATATAGGAAAAGGAGATGAGAATACATGTGGGCACAAATAGCTACAGAGAGCAAAGCGTCCAAGGGCATACTCCCAAGTTCTAGGGTAAACGCATCTTGCCACTAAGTCCCTATAAGGATCCTGTTTGGCCCTTTAAGAAGCGCTAGTCTACACACTGTCTCTGGGATCTTCAAAATCTGCTATCAACTGGCAACTCTGTTGGAGATTCTGACTAACAGCTTGCCTTTTCATTAGGTACAGTTAGGTGGTTATGACCCCAGCATATTCCTGACATTAATCAGAGGTTGTTTCACAGGTGAAGTACCCGCTAGAAGGCCCAGGGATCGGGATCCTTGAGATCTATCTATTCCTGGGTCCTACAAAAAATAATCTATGAAACTGTATTGCTATGTATTGGCAAGACAGTAGGTTAGACTAATTCATTTGCCCAGGAACATAAAACTAAACGTTTGCATTGTCCAACATTGGGCTGCATCAAAATAACAAATGATCATATCACACTCTTTCGAGGTTGCCCCAAAATAGCTAAAATAAAGAATGTTAAGTTTGGGAATACCAGTATTTAGAACATTTACCTAAGCATTTCTCTTTTAACATTATCATCAATCCTCCTTCTAGAAATCTATATCAAAGATCAACTGTCAAAAATATGAAATGATTTATGGATAAGATTATTCACTGTGATATTATTTGTAATAGTGAAAGAAAGGAAACAACATGAATGTCCCATCAATATGTTGCTGATTCAATAAGTTCTGATACAACTTATTCTGCGAATGATAAAATATCTATACACCAATGTACAATGAATGAATGATAAAATCTAGATGTACCAATATATTGTTAAGGAAAGAAAGAAAAATGCACAAAGCTGTAATTCAGGGGCTAAGGTAGGGGGAAACATACACACATAAAAACACATTTTCTTATATTTGTGCATTTTCTTATATTTATTTAGTACAAAGGAGCACTAAAATATCACACACACACACACACACACAAAAAACCTGATACAAATGACTACCTATTCGAGGAGGCAGGAAGCAGATAGGAGGAACTTGATTAAAAGTGAGACTTTTCTGAAAATAACTTATTACATCTTTTTTTTTTTTGGCTTAAAAAGCTTGACATGCACTGAACATATTATTAACCTATAATAATTAACGTATAAAAACAGCACATATGTAAAGGCACAATTTTACATTTTGACTAATTGAACCACATCATAATCAAGATAACATATTCATCAACCTACAAAGTCTTCTCCTGTCCCTTTGTAATTCCCCCCCACCCCAATTTCTTCCCCTGCTCTGATCTTTCCTCCTCCATCCATTCACCTATAGTCTCCAGAGAACGATCGCTCTGCTTTCTTTCACTATAGATCAGTTTTCATTTTCTAAAATCGCCCAAAAATGGAATCCTACAACATGTAATTCATTCTCTCGGGCTTCTTTCATTCAGTGTAATTATTTTCAGATTCATTCATACTGTCGCATATATTCATAGTTTATTCTTTCCTATTGCAGAGTAATATTCCGTTGTATAGAAATATCACAATTTGTTTATAATTTCTCTGCCTGCTGGGCATTTTCTGACTCTCCCCTTCTCCCTGAAATTGGCTCTTGCAAATAAAGCTGCTATGAACTTTCACATGGAAGTTTTCTATGGACAGACATTTATTTCTCTTGAGTAAATACTAAAGAGTAGAATATGAGATCACATGGTAAGTCTATGTCGAACTTTTTAAGAAACTGTGAAATGTTTTACAGAGTCATTGTACTGCTTGACACTAACAATAACAGTGTGTGAGAGTTTCAGTTCCTCTATATTCTGCCAATACTTGGATTGTCACTTTTTAATTTTAGATGTTCTCATAGGTGTTTAATGTCATATGGTTCTAATTTGCATTTCTCAAATGACTAATCATATTGATAATGTTTTCATGTACTTACTTGGAAAACTTTTTTTTTTTTGGTAAAGTATCTATTTTAATCTTTTGCCCATCTCTCAATTAGATCGTTCTATTTCTTATTACTGAGTTTTTGAAGAGCTTTTATATATTCTGGACACGAGTCCCTTATTAGATATGTGTTATCCAAATATTTCCCCCTGCTTTTATGCTATTATTGTCATATATTTCACTTTACATATGTTATAAATCCTACATTACATATTATTTTTGTTTAAATAGTGAATTATCTTTTTAAAAGCTTTTATGCATAAAGATAAATATAATAAACATTAATTAACCATGGAGTTACCATTTTCAGTATTTTTTGTCCCTTTTTTACTGACCCCATTTTCATCTGGTCTTATTTTCCTTCTGTCCAAAAGAGTTCTTTTAACATTTTGGTGGTGTGTTCTACTGGAGATGAATTCTGAAAATCCATCTGACTGAAAAAAATGTTTATTTTTCTCTTGTTTTTGAAAAATATTTTGGTTGAATATAAAATTGTGGATTGACAGTTTCCCTCCTCAGTATTTTAAATTAGTTGTTCCGTTGCCTTCTTAAATGCATTGTTTCAGGTGAGAAATCCGCTCTTATCCTTTCCTTTGTTCCTCTACACATGGCCTTTTATTTTGGGGGGAGGGGGTTTCCTTTAAGATCTTTTTGTCATTAGTTTTGTGTTTTATAATTATAATGTGCCTTGTTATAGTCTTCTTTGCGTTTCTTGTTCTCGGACTTCATTGAGCTTCTAGAATATGCAGGTTTATAACTGTCATCAAATTTACAAAATATCTGTCTATTACTTCTTTAACTATTATTTCTAAATCCCTCTCTCTTTTCTTCCTCAATAACTCCACTATATTTATATTAGTCTGCTGAAGTTGTTCCACTGATCACTCATATTTAATTTATTTCCTCTATGTATTTCATTTGTTATGGATTCTACTACTATGTTTAACTCACTAATTTTTTTCTGCAATGTCTAACTTGACATTAATTTCATCCAGTGTACTTTAAATATAAAATATTGACATTTTTATCCTTAGCAATTCAAAGTGGGTCTTAAAATGTTTTCTATGCCATCCATTAACTTTTTAAACCTATGATGGAACATACTTAAAATATCTTTATTAAAGTTCTTGACTGCTAATTTTAACATCTTTGTCATTTTCACATCAGTTTCAATTGCATTTTTTTTCTGACAGATTATATGTTCCTACTTGTTTGCATGCCTGGTAACTTTTGACTGGATGCCAAAAATTGTGACTTTTACATTTTGGGGTGCTTGATATCTTTGCATTTTTACAGATATCCTTAAACTTTGTTCTGGGATACTGTTAAATTACTTGAAAAAAGTTTGATCCTTTGCATCTTGCTTTTTAAGATTATTAGGCAGAGCTAGACCAGAGTTTAGTTTAGGACTAATTATTCCCAACTACTGAGGCAAGATTCTTTAGAGTACTCTAATGTCCTGTGCATTTTGAGGTCCTGCAGGCTGGTTGGGAATAGGCCTTGTTTGCTTTAGAGATTGTTGACTCTAATCCTTTGGATGGTTGTATCCCAGGCTTGCATAATGTTTCCCACACTCACACACGGGCCAACATTCTGTTGATTCCTTAGAGGGGGATCCTCTGTAGATATCAGGGGTCTCTCTTCACACAGCTCTCTTGTCTTCCATACTCTGTACTAAAATATCAAGCTACTTAGGTCTTCCTGGGTTCATAGCTCTCTTTCATTAACTGAGGAAGTCTGTCACACTCTGCCTATGTTACCCCATTTTAGGCAGTGAGCTTGGGCAATCATCGAGCTCAACTCATTTGTTTTCTGTCTCTCAGGGATCAATGTCCTAAAATGTCTGATATCCAGTATCTTGAAAGCATTCTTTTTATGTTTTGTTTATTGCTTAGTTGTTTCAGGATGAAAGTGAATCTAGTTCCTGTTTCTCTAACTTTGCCAGAACCAGAGTTTTCTGTTATGTAGTTTAGCCTATTAAAAGAGTATGAAATTCAAAAGACAAAAGCAGTCTCTTAAAATTGATAAAAAACTGAGATAAATGAGGATAATTATACATTCAATTAATGTCATAGAAAATACTTATTCCAAGTCGCTTTAAAGCCCACAAGTTGTTTGTATATCCTTATTAGTATATATTTTAGAAACTCACATAGATACGAAAAATCTTAGACTTTTTTTGGAAATGTAATTGTTAATGATAATTAAGCTAATATTGTTTAATTGAAGTATATATAATAGGATACTACAAATAAAAAATTAAGTTGATATGGTTAGTAAAAAAAGTTTTTAGCATGAAGGAAAAGAGATATATTTATTAAAAAGTAGAATTTTTATAATATTTACTTAGAGATGAAAATAGTAAAATAAACTTAATTGATTTTTTTTTAAATACTTATTTCCTAGCTTTGTTGATTTAGAGGCCTAGAAAAAAAGAACAATTCAGTAGCAATTAGCATGCCAATGACCGAAATTTTGGATTTTAAATACCCTTTCTTTCTAAAAGAACCTGGGCTCCTTGGAAGAATGGCTGATCCCTTCGGGTTTGAGCAGGTAAAATTCAAGGTGGGCCTGGGACCTTTAATTATGCCCCGAAGCAGGGAGGCTTTCAAGCAGCAACAAGTCATGTAAAAAATAAATTTAAGGCCTCCCATTAGCCAAAGTTGGAACAGTTTCAACATCAATAAGAATAATAAACACTGAAACTATGCAAAAACCCTGTGAGTTCAGGTTAAAAAAAAAGGAGAGAGAAAGAAAGCAATTAAAAAAAAAATACCTACAATTATATACTAATAAGAAATAAATAGGGCACTAACTCTTTGCTCTTAATTCTAGGAAAGAACTAAACATTTATTATACTTTTTCCTATGTAGACTGTATTTGTAAATAACTAATAGAAGGTAAAGTCTTCTTCACAGTAATCTTCCAACTAACTGTAATCCTAGACTTGTTGAAACCAGATAACATACATGCAAATTAGGGTTAGGTTACCCTTTATTAATGGCATAAATATAAATATGGACTGAATAAGACCAAATGAGGTTTTTATCTGGTTATTCTCATAAAAATGCCACATACCATCTGTCAAAATGAAAATGTGGCTATTACAAATAGGCAAGGCATATTAAACCTATGAATCTGATTTCTCTTTCTATGTTGTTGTAACCATTCGTGGGTAATCATAATAGCTAATCTATGTTTCAGCACATTGGGGGTGAAGAAAGATGATGGTGTACTTCATAGCACTTAAAAACAAACAAACAAACAAACAAAAAAACACTTATTAGGAGGTCCTGAGCAGAACTATGCCTTTCCCATGGGTTTCGAGCAATAGTGGCTCTAGCCAACTTGGTAACCAAACCAAACCAAATCAAATAAAACTAAACAAAACAAAATAAAATGATTGCGTATACATTTGATATAAGTAAGATAAAAATGAGAGAATAAAGAGTAGAAATGTATTTTGAACATAACCTAATCATATTTGGAGAAAGTATTGTAGCGAAGTTCTAATTGAAGTAAAAATCAGATGTAGAAAAAAATTAATAAATTTTGAAAAGACAAGGAGGAGAAAAATGGCAAACACAAAACGTCTTTCCAGAAAATTCCTTGCAATACAGCAATATAAGAGTGTTTCCATCACAGAGATTTTGAAAAGCCAGCTGCAAATCAGCTGTGTGACTAGTCTGAGGAAGTTACTTGGGCCTCAGTATTCTCGCCTATCATATAAGGCCATCAATTGCATCTACAACACAAGGTAGTTGAGAGGATTAATGAGTTGATGTGAGCAAGTACTTAAAATAAAGAATGTCCCACGTGAATTTCGGAAAAAAAAATCTTAGCTGAGATTATTCTTTTGATTTAAGATTTTGCAAAAGCCTAACAACTTGCGGGTATGTCTGGGTGAAACTGTACATTACTCATTCACACCTTAGGGGCTGGAGTATTAAACAAACAAATGAGTCCCTAAAGGTGGGGAGAAAGCCTCTTGGGGAAGAAAGTGATAGGGAAAGGGTAGACTTGGGAAATGTGACAGCTGCAAATATGAGCGATATTTTTGTGTTAAAGATAAAAAAAAATGACCTCCTTTGTAATTTTGCTGATAGCCAGCCTAATTTTCAGTTTCATAAGACACCATATTCTGTGCAACACCAATGATAAACAGGAAAAGCAGTTCCTGGTTATAGCTAGATTGCTGGTCAGATAATTTGAAGAAAGAACTCCTTCTGACTTCTTGTCACTAGGTCTTAACATCTCTCTGTGTTTCAAAATTAATCTCTTGCATGCCTCTAGTTTTGTAAGAAAAAAGTCAGGTCACCTTTATTGCTACATTTCCTATTTAATTTACTGCTGACTCTCCTTCTCCTCTGTTTGTTCCCTAGAGTATAACCGAATGCAAGATTTTATTCTTTGATGTTTTCATATTAACCAGTTATAATCATGAATTTCTGCAAGAATTTGCCGTTGATGCACAATGGGTATCATTGATTGTAAGGATGATCTTAAATAGAGAGTTTTGATAGTTCCAAAAAAAGATGTTATTGAACAGAAATGATAGTTGTAGACTGAAGGGCAGGAAACCATGTTACTCTAGATAAGAACAGACGGCAGATTACTTAGATACGCAGTCTATTCTCTCCACAGTCCCTGATGACTTGCCGACAAGGAACTCTAAGTATTGGTGAAAATCATCCTAAGCCTAATAGCTGCCATTTTTAAGAATTCCTAGTGAGATGTCCTATGCCAAGAAAGAAATGTGATAATCTATCATGCTTCTTAAAAATAAATAAATAAAAGTCAGAGGAAAGAGAACCCAAAGAATTATTAGCTAATAATTTCTAGACTGAAAAGACTATATAATTAATCATCCAAAAATCAATTTGAAAACATCTACAGAAGAACAGGTTGCTGGCATTGTTATGAACTGGTCTAGACTGATCTAATCTTCTCCTATGACAGAATGGCAGGGCCGCTGGATTAAGGAAAAATAATGGACATAATCTATCTTGACTTTAGCAAAGTGTAGATCCTGGCTCATATGACATACTCATTAATAATTTCAGCATGGTATTCTACATCAGTGTTCTCTTCCCCATACTTTGATACAGGTTTCTGTTGGTCCCTGTAGCTTCTTTAGATAGTTTATTTCTATATCCTTGAGACCAGACGTTGGGTCCTAAGAGTGTCCTGCATTTGCTCAAGCTGTGCCCTCTGGTGGGAGGTCCTGTTCTACCTCATCACTTCCTCAGACATGACATTTAACTCCGACTTCTGAGTTTCAACACAAATGTCACTAAGTCTCCTTGAATCACCCACTATTTCCCATGTGCTCCTCCAGCTTTGTTTAGCCTTCTATACTCAATTAGAGATTCATATGCTCTTGACTGTATCAACTGTTTAAAAATCATGCCATCTGTAGGGAGATAATTAATGTGTCAGTTTTGGTTACTGGCTCTGTATTGGTAGATGAATTCTGTGGATATGGTTTAATAAGAAGACTCTAAAATGTTTTAAATGGTATGGAAGCAAATTAACAAGAGATAAAAATATATAACAACACATTTAATTATATCAAGTAGAAGCAGCACAGATTCATATTGGTTAAGAACACAGGCTCTAGAACCTGTTTGGGTTTGAGTCCTCATGCTACCCTACCAGCTGTGTGTCCTTGGATAACTTACGTAGCCTCTTTGTGCTACGGTTTACTTATCCACACCCTGCTTCCCACGGCATGCCTCCTCTCTTTGCTCACTCCACAAGCTCCTTGAATTGGGACTACGTCAATGTCACCCAATAAACATTGAATGAATGAATAGACAGATGGGTAAATGGACAAAAGAAAACTATTAGCATCCGTCTCAGCTAGGCCACCCCATTACAAAGTGTTTAAATTGGTTTGGTTTGATGGGACTTTCACTATATTATGAAATAATCCCAGTTTAGATGTTCATTAATGTTGGAAATTGATCATTGGATATCATTATAAAATTATTTCGATATATATGTTTGAGGAGATTTTTGAATCGTATTTGTCTCTAAGTTTAAGAACCACCATCGTAATGTATAGCCATTTCTCAAAGAGGTTGTAGGGGCCACATAGAACAGAGATGCCCCTTACCAAGAGAAATTTGGTTTGGGCTTTTCTTCGTGTTTACAATTAAAAGCAGTTTTCACCGAGTAGCCTGTTTTAGTTATGCTTGTTTTAGAGCCTCTCATTTTTTTTTTTTTTTTTTTTTTTCTGGTAGACTAGAGGTACTGCTTTAATAAATGCGAACCAAAGTGCACTTTTCTACGTTTGAAATTTAAAAGCCGAAGGTGAATTAAAGAATCTTTGTGGTTGTTGTGGTCCCTGCAGGTTACAAACTTGGTAAAAGGCTTTGGCCTTGGACATGCGGCTACCCTCCCATGAAGGAAAGGACCATCTCCTTATATGAGTGAGTTTATCCTCTGCAGTGGGATGTGGCTCCATCAGTTAGCATCAGGGCCATTACTTCCAGGAGTGGGAACAGCCCAACGTTGGGGACGTCAGAGAGCAGGATCCGATCTGGGTTGCTTTGCTCGCATTTGGTTCCCACTTCCCCTTCCCCACTCACCTTGTATTTAGGTGGATTCTTTTCCGTAGATTTGCACGGGGCTGGAAACAGACATTCACAAATACATTTCCAGGAGGACTCAAGTGTTTCTAGTACTTCCAGAATAAAGGCTGCAGAGAGTACAAGGAGTCTGATGGAAAAGTGAATCCTCAGGATTCTCGAGCACGCGTTTTAAGACTCAGAACAAAGACAGATTGGAATTAACGTTTGGAAACAAAGGGTTTTCCCTCACCCCCCCCCCCCATCTAACTTAAATCTCTTCTTATTCAGCATTCTTTCAGGCACAGAAAAGGGAGTCTAGGCCTCTCACAGGGAGGTCCCCCTGCTCATGGTGATCGCTGCATGTAGTTGAGAATCAAAATCAAACATTACAGGAGCAGTTGGGGTGGTTGGGGGGTGGGGCTTGTAGCTTACCTAGTTGATCAGAAGGCCAGTGGTGAGGTTCTAGCCAGAAGCAGAGATAGCAACAGGAAGCAAGGCTGGGACAGAGTGAATTTGGGTAGAACTGCTGCGCCTGGGCTCAGGAGGGTCAGAGACAGCGGAAGTGAGAGGATTCTGAGACGCACTTCAGAGGGGGCGTGGGGTAGCCCTCCAGCAGGAAGCTGTGCCCAAAGATCTGAAATACCTCTGTGCCCACCCCACCCACCCCTGCACTGACTATACAGGGCTTACTTACTAACATTACCACATATACTCGTTTCTAAATTTGAGAACAAATACATCAGATTGAAAAAAACTAATATTTTCCAAATATGTTAGCCGGAGGTGGTAGATATGAAACTCTGATGAATCTAGTCTTTTGACAACAACTTATAACAGTGATGAGAAGGCCAAGAGTACGAACTCACCCCGTGCTATGTTTTTATTGATCAGCTTGGAACTGAGCTGCATGCTCTGCATACTGCAAGTCGACTCTAAACAGAGCAGAGTTGCTGCTGTATCGCATGCGGGAGGCACACGCGAGGTTTAGGGTCGTGCTCACGGGATGTGAGAGCATCTCAGACTCACCCCACCGTGTTCCTTTAGTGCCCTCCGTGGGCTCCTGTGAAGCCAGGGAGGCTCGCTAGGAGACCAGGGGGGAAATAATGTGATAACTTTTCAAAACTTACAACAACTTTTAGAGCGATCACTTAAGAGTAGGAAGCAGAACACGATGGTTGCATGGGAAAGGCTCCACTAGTGACTAGCTATGTGGCCTTGGGAAGACGCTTAACCTCTCTGCGCCTCGCAACACCTCCCTCAGAATGTAGCTGTGAGGATTCAATGAGAAAAGCCTTGTCAAGTGCTTAGCATGGTGCTTGGTATTTAGGACGTTCTCAATAAACAGTACTATTTTTAAGAGTTGAAGATCACTGGAGGGTTTAATAAAAGCAATTCGCAATTTGTAGTGTTTTCACAATAGCACATAATATAATAGAGGAAAAAGGGAGGAGGAGAAATAAATTTTTTTCCCTCCCTGAGAATGTCCGATACCTCTACCTTCGAAAACAGAGAAATTGAGGGATGTGACTTTTGGTCTAATCAGTACTAAAAAGTATTGAGATCCACAGAAATAAAAATGTGCACACACAAAAATAAGTGAACTAGTACTTCTTTAACTTTCAAGAGATTTTTGTGAGACATGTTGAAGTGAAGAGGAAAGCAGAAGATTTTCTAAGTAACCTCGCTAGCGAAGGTTTCCTAAGTTCTTCAAACTCTGAAAAAGAGAATGAGATATCATTGAAACTTTCCATCTAATTCAAGAACTATTTCAGAAAGAAAAATGAGTAGGCAAGCCATTTTTACATTAGTCAATTAAAAAGAAAAAATTGTCGAAAAGTCTAGCCGCCCTCTTTGAAGTATTTTATTTTTGCAGCATAGAACTAGGATGTTGGAATGCATTTCCCCTGCCTGTGTAGGCAGGGTCTTGTCACAGAAGGTTATTGCAAACCAGTTTTTGTCTTTTGAGAGCACTCGCTTTTCTTCCACTGATGCTGGTAGTTGACAGCGAGCATGTTTTAAAAGTTTTTATTCATGTATTTATTTTTAACTCTTTATTTTTAAAATAATAATAGATTGATTTGAAGTTGCAAAGAGAGTGAGAGGGAGGTTCAGTTTCCCAGTCTCTCTGAATGGTTACATCTCACATAATGTTGCTGCGATAGCAAAACAATAGTTTTATTTTTAATAGAAATTCACTAGAGGAATCTCAGAAAACCTCCCAACTACACACATGGCCACACACACATGCACTCACACACACACACGCACACATACACACACGCACACACGCGCACACACCAGCTATTGTGTCTAAGAGCTTCAGCCGGGGGGCGACTTTAATCACTAGCAGCCTACTCACTGAAAGGGAAGGAGGCTGGGAAGTCTCTGACAGCTGGAAGGGAGAGGATTCTGAGATGCACTGGGGGGTGGGGGTAGGAGGGGAGGTAGCCCTCTGACAGTGACAGCAGTGACAGCAGTCCTGCTTAAAACCAGATCAAGCCCAAGGGGCTGAGACAAATGGAAGAATAATCTGGAGTCACAACCGAGACCCCTGTATCAAAGTCTTCAACTCTCAGTAACAAGCAAAACAACCTGACAGATTGGAAGAACATTTATATCATATATAGATTTTCACCCATTAGTCCTCTTCATTCTTACAGAGAAAATGGCACAATGGCTCTGTGGTTCTTAAGGGGTTTGGGTCCTTAAATTCCACCAGAAAATACAGTACAAATGCAATACTTCTCTGTCTGCTTGTTTTATATCTTTGTGATCTTTACTATGGATACTCTGTGAGGACAAAATATTTTTTAGGCCATGATTTGAAAAGGGAAATGCATTAATGAAAAAATTAAGTAATCTGGAGCCACAGTTGGCTGGAGGCAATGGGATGAAATGCAGCGGATGGTACAATCGCTGATGCTTCTCCATCCGGTGGTCTTGCTAGACATCACTAATCAAGTACGGCATCGTTTCCCAAGATACCATTTCATATGGAGTTCCAGGCAGCTACCACTAGCTGATTACACTTGGCATTAGCAATGGAACCTAATAAGGCGTTATTGGTGATAAAGGAAGCTTTCCCTGAGAAGGCAGTTTTGAAAGCAATTTGACGGAATTGAAGGAAGATTGGACAAAAGAGGACAGTCAAACGTTTCATGAACAGATTGTAATCGTATTAATCATCTTAGAATGTTTGTTCATAGATATATTCCTGGGACCTAACAAGGTGTGTTGTATAATTTACTCTTAGTGCATTTTTGGCCGAATTAATAAGTGAATAGTTTTTTGTTTGTTTGTCTGTTTGTTTATTTGTTTGATTGATTGATTTTTGGCCATCAATGAATAACACAGAAGGCAGGCAGCTGATTCTGTGAAACAGATTTTCATAAGAGGTTAGCCCCTTAAAGGCTAAGATGTAGTGTGGGTTTGGTCCTTAGTTCTATGTCCAAAAATATAATTCTATTATTTGCAGTTTCTGTACCATTGTTTTCCCAGTCACAAAACTTTGAAACATTTTGCTTTGCCTTCCTCCTAGACATGATCAATTAGATTCTAGGTCTTACTGCACAATAAATCTTATTTTCATAATTTCAAATTGAATATGTCTGCCTGCACTGAAATTATACCACATAATGTCTTACTTGCTACATTAGCTTCTTAAAGTTTCAATAAGCTTGATTTTCTCTTTGCTTAAAACTATTCTGTGTCCTATTAAAATATGAACACTATAAAAACAAAGTTATTGTTTTATTGTTACAAAAAAATTTTAAGTATTCTAGAATTTTTTAAAAAATAATATGTAAAACGGTAACAATAATTCTTAATTTCATCAACCAAAAATGATTGATGTGAGTCTGTTGATTTATATCCTAATAGCATTTTTCTTGCTAAATGTTTTTCTTTCACAAAAATGTGTTGTATTAGCCATATTCCTTTTAATATGCTCTACCATACCTAAAATATAATAGTTTTCCATAACATTTTTTCAGTGACATTATTGTCTGAATGGTATTTCTTCTCATAGATAATGACTGGCTTATTAACCATTCCCTTACTAATAGACATTTCATTTCATACAATTAGGAACAGTGAAATAAGTACCGTTGTTACATTATTACAATGAGCAAACTGTCCAATGAATTCCTTAGAAAAATTTCTACAAGATTTTTGCATAATTTCAAGAGATGAAAACATTTCAGTTTTTAAATACATATTAGTCTACAGCCATGCTACCCTGAGCAAGCCCGATCTCATCTGATCTTGGAAGCTAAGCAAGGTTAGTACTTGAATAGGAGACCATCAAGGAAGACCAGGTGCTGTAGGCTTAACAAAATAATAATAATAAGGAAATGTAAGCTGACAAGCTCCTTGCAATCTTTGAGGTTAGTCAAGTTTGCCTCGCCTAGAAAAAATAAAATAAAAAAATAAATACATATTGTCACATTGTCTGTCAGAGAAGTCATATCAACTTAAACTCCCACCAGCAAAATGTGAAGAATTGGCAATTCAGTAGATAAACAACAGATTAGATATACTTGAAGAAAAACCTGATAAAATGAAAAATAAAATTGAGGTATTTACCCAAAATACAAAGCACAACGTAAAATATAGAAAATATTTAAGACAGGTTAAAGGGTATGGAAGATAGAATTAAAAATTCATAATCTAACAAGAGTTTCTAAGGAGATAATAATGAAGAATTGGAAGAGGTAATATTCTAAGATGCAGTGCTGAAAATTTTCCAAAGTCAATGAAAGATATGAATCATCAGATTAAAGATCACAATCAGTCCTGAAGAGGATAAATAAATCCCAAACAGTGAAAGGAAAATACTGAAAATAACCAGAGACAAGGCAATTTATCTTGAATGGACTAGAAACTAGCATGACTTAAGCCTTATCAACAGAAACAACACAGATACAAAAATAACGGAATCATATACTCGAAGGTTTGAGGAACACTGGATTCTATACTTAGCAAAACTATTATTCAAAATTTTTTTCAGACAAAAAAAAATGTGTGCGACTATTATAATCTAAAGGTTTTTTTAGCAAAAGAAAAGAAAATAAATGAGGAATAAAAGAGTAATATTTCAGGAAAAATATTGAACTTGGAAAATTTGTATGCATGTGGGTAAATACAAGCAAATATTGATTAACTAAAACAATAATAATGGTAATGATTACCTTTGGAAGTTAAAAATGCAGAATATAACTAAAATACCAGAGATTAACATTTAAGAAGGGAGAAGAGTATTTGGAATTAAAACTTTCTGAAGTATTTTTATTGTTCAGAAACCTAGCAGACATATTGTTTATATTAAACTTTTTAAATTCAAATTGACAGGTTAAAATTTTCAGCATAATTTCTAGATTAAATGAAATAGAAAATAACTTAGAAAGAAAAGGGCGGGGCGGGGGGGGGGAAGAATATAAAAAAACCCAAGATAAATCCTGTAAAATTAAATATGTGCATATTTTAGGACAAGTAATTCTACCCTTGAAAACTTGTATGCAAATATAAACAAACAAATAATACAACAATTTCATTAAAACACTGCAGTAGTAAGAAAACTGACAATTAAGTGGATAAACTTATAGCTTATTCATGAGAGGAAATACTATATGCAATGAAAATAAATGAACTATATGTAGATATATTTCATAGCTAACTACCCAAAATATTGAGTAAAATGATAAGAAAATGTAGAGTAGGGCACTATTTTTGTAAAATTTTCAGAGAGAATCGTACTGTATCCTACATATGGTATGGAAAAAGTAAAGTATGGAATATGAAAAAGAATGTACTTTTTAGCATCAGAATGCAAGTTCCCACTGAGAATGGAACAAAAGAATTGGCTGAAGCTTTAGCTACATAAAACACTTTGTTTCTTATAAAAACGCCAATTTGAAAGAAGTACGATTAATATTGTTAAATCTGGTTTGGTGGATACATGGGTATCTTATATAGTATTTCTGTACTTTGCTGTATATTTTAATCAATTCAGACTTTAACATTTAAAAGAAACTTCATATTCAAATTACATAAATTAGATAAATGTTTTTAAACAGGTTGCTTGAAACAGTTTGCTACTCAAAACTACTTAGCCAAACTTACACATCAAAAGCAAATAATATCCTTTTTAATGTAATTTGGCTAAAGACTAAAATAAACACTTCTTCCAATGATACTCCAATTGTTCAAAAACAACCTTAAAAATTTATCTTTTCTAATTTCCTAAAACACTTTGCTGTGATGAATTGCCATGAAAACAATATTATTTTATTCAGATTGTGTGTATTACTGTGTGAACACCAATCACCATTTCTGAGATGTGAGTTGTGCTCAGGCTCTGAATAGACGGACACCCAGCACTCAACGCTGAGCAGGACACAGTCCCTGCCCTCATGAGGTGTATAGTCTACAAGTCTCCAAATAACTGCAAACTGTTCTGGACACGAAATTCACCCTAAAGGGGAAACTACGAGCCATTGCGGGGCGAGGAGAGGGAGTAGTATAGTTTCACGTATGAGCAAAGAATCGGAAAAAAAGTGTGTAAACATGAAATAGTCCAAAAGTCCAAAGAATAAAAGGAAAGAAATTTTGAGGTTTATGAAGATTGCAAGGGTAGAATGAAACAAGACAAAAATAAACCAAAACCTATGATGTGTAGGGCTTAGAATTCAGAAAGAGACCTATAGAGAGGCAGACAGACAAAGAGATACGCAGAGAGATTGTCACAGAGACACTAAGTGATGGCAGTAGCTAAGGCTCAGTGCAGAAGGAAACAAAATGCGAAGAGCTTTCAAAGGCCATCTCTAAGAAGCACAGCGACGAGAGCGAGAAAGACCGAAAAGAAGGATGATCTGCATGATAGCTTTTGAATTCTACTTCTACCTCAATGAAATGGCAGATCTATAACCCAGCAATTGTAAATGCCATTTACTTTGTACTATATCCAGCCTTCTAATGCCAATTATGTATGCTGAATTCTTTGACATATGCAGAGCTCAAAAGGACAAATTTCTAACACTCTCTTAAGAGAACTCATTAGCACTTTATCCTTTGGATCCATGACCATCCGGCACAAGACCGAGCATCCTTCATAAGGAAGACAGCCATTTTTAACTCAGTGTCTGGGAGTCTGTTTCAGAACAAGATGGAAACTGCCCGAAAGCTTCAGTTAAAACAATGTAATGAATGTTATAGCAGATCTTGGATATCGTCATTTGTCACATGTTTATTCCCCAAGGATATCTGCAATAAAATTTTAGAGTATTCAAGATAAATGCTCTGGAGTACACAGGGTGGTGATTGAGAGCACAGGCACCCGACTCAGACAGAACCGGGCTTAAACACTGCCTGGGCTCACTTTCCACTCAGAGTCTCGGTGTCTGCATCTTTTAAATATAGCAATACCTCCTTGTACAGTTTGGGGAAAATAGGTTGCATAAGTAAAAGGCTTGGCGCTGTCCAGCTAGAGTTGGCGCTCTGTCTCTGCTTGCAGGGGTCTCACTGACAGCAGTGGCAGTCATGTAAATGTGCTATGGAGGTTAGCAGTGATCGCCATTCTCCTACATGCCTCACTTTGCTGTGATAGTCCAGCTCCATGCAGCTCACCTCCATGGGGGAGGCTTCCCTGACCTTCAGCATATACCTGGTCCCTCTGCCACAGGCTCAAGTTTAAACTTGACTTTCTATCTGTATTTGACACATGCTGACTCCTTGTTATGACTAAATGCCTTTGGACTTAGCACCTAGAGCTGAAACTGACAACATTATCGTTCGATAAGAGCAGCTTTCAGTAAGAAACTGAACCACAGATTCCTGAATGATAAATGAACAATAATTACTAACAACGATTAAACTTATAATTGTTTCCCAAAAAAACTTTGTGCATCTGTTTCTGCAACAGATATGCTCAGAAGTGGAATCCAGGACACGCTCTCCTTAGGTAGGGTTTGAATTAAGTTTCAGGCTCATCTTGCTCTGTACAGCGAACATCTCTGATTTCATCCGGTATGTGTTTATCTCACAGAAAGTAGTCTTATTTCTCTAATAAAAAGAGAAGTGTTGGGGAAAAGAACAGGAACATGTAGCAAATGTAGTTTCAGAAAGATAGAAAAGAGAAGTGGAACTTCTCATTCACCCAGATATCAGCCATCTGCACACCTACAGCTGAATTGTTTTTTTATGTCACAATTGTAGTCCTTAGAATAAGGTAGCAAATGACAGTTACTACAGCAACCGTGAGAAAGAACAGGGTATAGGATATACCGTGAAGGTAGAAATGCTCGATTGGGACCATTGATGACACAGGGAATAAATAAATGACGGCGATGAGATATCTAACCAGGGTATCCTCCTCATCATCCACCCTCTACATTCTAGTTTCCTGAATTCAGTACAGTGGAGGAAATTTTGAATACTAATTGCTATGTCATAATAAAAAGAAATCACATAATACTAAATGACAATGCAGAAAAACAACTTCATTTGGCTGAGGAGCTCAACCTGAGTGCTTCTGAAAAAAGACTCTGTACCTGAAGTTTACCCCCAAAAGCTTCTGATCCCAAGTAATTCTAGGGGTTAGTGAAGGTAGAGAATCACAATCTCAACTCCCCTTACAAAACACCATTAATTGGTATCGGTGAACTGATTTTGAGGAAACATGCCCTTTTCTCAGTAGGTTATAAGAAGAGATTTTCTTGCTTTGATGTATTAATGTTCTAAGCAACAAGGAAGAAATGCCTCGTGTTCTCTACCATCAAGAGAGGCAAAGAGCTCTGGAGAATAAATTTCACCTTTAAAAAAGGTCTGTACATGAAGGAACGTATGGAGGTGGAGGAGAGAGTTGGCGTTGTCGGATTAGAACCATGTACAGAGCGTGAATTTGTGGCATTGCCTTCTCCCCCCAAAAAGCTGAATAGAAACGTTCTGGCATGTCTGATTGCAAACCCAAGCCACCTCCCTCATGCCAGGGCCATCGGTGCTCCTGGCAGCTGACCAGGGTCTTCCCTAGGATTCTGAAATGACGAGAGAAGCCGGGTCGTTGCTGCCACCTTAGCGAACAGCTAGTGCCCCACCCCATTTGCTCTCAGATTCAACTGACTTCACATGTCACTGGGACTCAGAGGCGCCTGCATCAGGGCCCCTGACATTTCAGAAGTACTGGGTCTAAGCAGAGGAAGAACTAGTAGATATGAATTCATCTTTGACCGATATTCCCTGGGCTCCAAAAATTATTTATTTATTTTTTTAATCAGATAATGAGGATATCTGATGGTTCCCAAATTGAACTTTGCCCTCTCGTCTGAGTGGAGTTTAAGAGAACTCTAAGTCACTTTTGTAATAGATTTATTTGCCAGAGGAGAAAAACCTATTCTTTCCGCACTCTTAGGAGACCTCCTGAGATCCTATTTTCCAACTTTTCATTGGGTTTTTCAAGCTATCTTTTGAAGGGTGTGTGATGTTTTTCCAGTATTAAAATTAGCTATTGGCTAATTGGCCATTTGCCTATCTATGAAGAGGAGATTCTGATTTCTTTGTCACTAATAATATTACTGGTGTTTTATTGAATCATATTTGAGAGTTCACAGAGATGAGGTACAGAAGTGCAAGCAGATCTTTAACATAGTATCACAAATATTCTATTGGTCAAGTATTTATGTAATCAAGTAAGGAAACATAACGCCTACGTTAGGTTTTTAATTCACCAATATGCTATAGCTTTATTCAACGAAAAACTGTTCCATGCTGGGTTACCAATAAAATATGAATTGTAGGTAATCATCTCATCATAGTTAAGTTCTTTATATTTTAAAAATATGAATCCTACCTCCAGGAAAGCTGCTAATTTCAAAGAGGAGTCTTTCTGATGACTCTTGAAAGTGTGGTTATTCTCAAATGCCCTGGAGAAAGCAAACAGCTGTTGAATCCTATGCAGAACTGTGGGTTCAAAAATCAGTACTTAGAATTTCCATTTTAGCCCAGCAGGGCCACCCAAGTGACATTTCCGGGGAATAGAATCAACTTCCAGTAAATTAGCAAACTCGCACCACAAATGGAAATATTCAATTGAATATTTATAAGAAATAAAAAATTGAAGGTATATTGAAAAGGGACTAGCTTTTATTGTCAAAATGGGTAATGCTTCAAGCTAATAGTTTAAAACTCAGGACGCTGTCAAGAGGGGAGAGCAATTAACATTTTATGAGTAGCTGCGCAAGAGTGTTTGTTATTATGAAAGGAAAATAAAAGAAAAAGAAAAAGAAACTCTCCTCAAGAGCTCTTTTGTTCATTTCGATTTCCAAAATGGCAGAGATTTCTGTGGTGTCGGTGGCACGATGGAAAGAGCGCCCAGCTAAGAGTCAGGGAACCTGAACTTGGCCCGTGGCCGCTCAGTCTTCATTCCCTTCTCTGTATGTAACAAGAGACGGGAGCTGGGGTAGGTGTTTCTCACACGTGTCTTGGTCACATGCCCAGCCTCTTCCTTGAAAACTCTGATTCAGTGGGCCTGCGGGATCCACTTGAACTTTCTGGGGGTTAAATCTCACAAGTGCAGCGATTAGCTGAGGTCAAAGGAAGGTCTGGGTCAGAGTGTGAAAGGACTAGCGGTGCTGGAAATCACGAAAAATGATGTCATATTCGAAGAGGCCGTAGGGAGCCCCACGGAGCCTGAGTCACATACAGAAGTCCGTATGGCGCATTTCTGAAGAGATACACCTAAGCTGGAAGCTTCTGGCGTGACTTGGAGGCACTAACAAACTGTTCGGCCTCTACCTTCCCTCGTCGGTAAGGGCATCTCTGCTTAGACAATTTTAGATGTTATAATTCACTGAATTATACCATTTGAATTGTAACATTTGAAATGTTATAATTCACATAATTCACTAAATCATATTTAAAAACATATTTTAATTACACATCTAACACTATGTATTAGAACCTGGTGGCTCTGCTTTTGCTCCCAGTTTCTATATCCGTTCATGCCACTGCCATCCTCCCTGTCGCCCAGTTTCAAAAGCCTATGTCCGGTCATGGCCTAGCCCGTCAATTGCTTTACATCTCACCTCACATTTATCTCGGTCACTCATCCCCTGCTTCCCACAGCCTGCTCACAATTATCTAAATTATTGCAACGGCCTTTTCTCTGGTTTCTCAAGCTCCAGTTTCTTTTTCTTAAATTAATTCTGCAGCGCTGGTCAAATTAACATTTCTGATTTATAGTTCTCATCCTGTTAGCTGCTTTTACAAATTTATGCTTTCGATTAATTCTTTCTGTGTAATGACATCAAAATTTCTTAGCCAGAGTTGGAAGACTCTCAATAATTTGAACTCAGGATAGCATTCCAAATGATCTTATGTATTTGTTCATATTCTACGATTGGGTCAGACTAGAACTGGTCCTATGTCATGTACATGAACCCATGCTTCCTGTATCTGATTTGGTGTACTCTGTTTCTGAATCTCTATCCATTTTCATTTATCAAAATAACAGTAATAATAATGATAATAATAGAAGAAATAAAACTACATAATTCTATTTTTCTAAGTTATTTCAATTTTACATAGTCTTTTTCTCTTACTTTTATATATACATATGTCTTTTCATAAATAGAGCCAATTTTACATATATTTTACATTCTAGTTATAATCCTTTTCCATTTGGCCACATAATCTTCACAGTTTTCATTTTAATAGTTGCCTAATTTTCCATCCAGCCAATGTTCCATAATTCTATTAACCATTCTTCCATCACTTGTTAGACATGTTGATTGTTTCTAATTTTTAGCTATTATAAATAATGTTGCAATCTTCACCTATTATAAGTAATGAAGCAATTAATAGCTCTATGCATAACATTCTCTTTTGGCTTTATTACCTCTGTATAACTTTCCAGGAATGAGTGAAATCAAAATATAAAATTTTTCTGGTTTTCTTAAGTACATTGACAAATTAATTTCTAAAACATTCATACCAATTTATACTATTACCAATAATATATATGAGTATGTTATTTTTACTGCAAATTGTTGGATCAAAAAAACTATACCTTATTAATGTATTAATTTTTATATATTTGGTACTAGGAAATATAAATTTTTCATAGTTTAATTGTTGTATTTTCTTCTTATGTAGAGTGCCTGTTTACATAATGCTGGCTAAATTTGCAATTTCCCAAAGCAAATGTCATGAGCCATGTTAGTCTTGCTTTCCACTCTGTAGTCAAGCTCAGCACTGGTCCTGGTGCAGCATATATTTGTACTATAAATAAACAACTATTTTTTGAGTTCTTATATCTTTTTAACAATTCATATGAGCTCTTTATAGACTATGGCCATTAAGCTTTATTCACAATTAAAGTAAACACTTTTCATTTTCTTTTAATACTGTTTTAGAAAACAAAAAATTGTGGCAGAAACAAATGATGTTTTCTTTGTGCATTCTTATACTGCCTTAAAACCTAAAAGTTGTACTCCGTGGAAGTGAGAACATATAAATTAAATTTTTGTTTGTTTTTCTATTTTTCCTTATAGTTTCCTTTTGGGGATAAACTCTTGCCATTTTCTCTAGGCCTATCCTAAATGCACCTTTCCCTGAGTTCTGCCTTGGTGTTAGGCTATGTACCCCCAACCACAGCCACCATTGGCTTATAACTGAAGCCTTCAATTTGGAGCCCACAGAGAACCTCAGTTCTGCTCCCGCGTGTGGGGGCATTTTTCCCAAAGCAGGAGGGATTTACATAAATCCAGCTAACACTTTGAGATTTCAGATTATGTCAACATTGCTGCTATTTTTGCCATAAACCTTTATTCCAACTATAGCAGATCTTCTACTACGGTCCCATACTGAGGTATCATGTTTTAATATGATTATTTTTTGATAGGAGGAAATTTTGATAGGACTATCTTGATAAGACCAAGAAAGAACAAATCATTAAATTATAGGTACATTTCAATTACTAATAAAGACTGTGTGCCAGACACTCTGGATCCATCCATAAGCCCCACTCTACCTGTGCATCCCCAAGCTAATCTCTTATGCTTTCCATCCCTGAGAGTCACAGAAAAATCAAAATAATGATTAGATTTAAAAATCTAGCTTTGTCATGTCCATTCTCATCTCAATAATTGAATTTATGTTTGTGTTTCTATCTTTGAAGTCTTTCTGGTGTCATAATCCAAGTGGGTCTAGAAAGGTTCTTCTGATTCTTGTCAGTGTCCCGTGCCTCAGGCTTACCTGAACCGAATGGCTTGCCTACCAGTTCACACAGTGCCCCCTCCTGAGTCCCTGTCATAGGCGTCTGACTACTGCATCTTGGAGAGTTCCAGCTGACATTTTCAGCCTCTCCGCTGGAACTCCCTTGCGACTTCTTCCATTGTGCGTGTCCATTGCCATCCCTTGTTTTTTCTGACTTGCCAGGATAGCCACGTTTTAACCAACTCCACCCTGAGATATGGCTGCGTCTTTCTTGAAGTTTTCCTTGTAATTATTTCATTACATTATTTCACTGCTATCCTGCCCTCCAGGGAGCTCCAATTCATTGTTTAATTCTCATTCTTCTCAACCTTTATGATGCTGGCCCAACTTATGTTATATTGGTGTTACTTTTATTATGGCTTAGTTCATCTCCAATAGATTGCAAGATCCTAGAAAGCAAGAGCCATGCTATCCCATATTTGCATTTTCCTAAATCCCATTGATTTACCTATGCTTTCACACAAAAAAATGTTTTTTAAAATTATATACTAATTTTGTCCCACCATCCTTCTCTGAGCTATCTCTTCGTACCTCAAAACCCCTCTGCTTCAGTCAAGAATAGCTATGAAATACTACTGAATCTTTATTTGTACTGAGTCTCTAAAAGAGTAAGAAACATCAAAACAAAAAAACAAAACAACTTCCTTTCTATTTCTGTAAAACTTATGCTTCTTCCCAGGCATCTCTTTTCTTTGAGGCATTTTCCCACCTAACCTTAGAGCTGCTTCCTCATTTAATGTTCCCTTTCCACTCACATTAGTTCAGTCCTTTTATCTCTTTGCTCTGTGAACAGAGTAAGTCTAAGTAGATGCAAGAAAAAACTTCACGAAGGTAGTGCTGATGAGCTATGTTTTTGGTTATTTTTGTTTGTTTGTTTGTTGTTTGTTTTGAATTTTTTGCTTTGTTTTGTTTTTAGTGGTAGGGATAAATTTACATTGATCTGTTCATGCCACTTCATGGTATTATTTTAGTTCGTGAATCTGCAAAATAGCTGGGCACAAGTAATGTTACATGGTTTGCTCATAAGGTAGGGAAAGTCAGCTGACTCATGGGAAAACAATAAATAATGTTGCTTCATTATCTCAAAGTTGACAAAACTATTATTTTTACCAAGAAAAATTCTCCCCTGTTAACATAACATCTGTTTTATGTATTTCAGAGAATTCTCAATTGCAAACAATGGACAACCCATTTAGTTTTATTTCTGTGCACGTACTTACCGGGGATTCAGATAAGTAATAATCTTATATTTATTGTGCTCATGTAATGTGTGCATAAGCATTAGATATTATTACTTATTCTTGGTAAATGTTAGTGCTGCTGATTTGGTTACTTTCAGTGATATTTCCAAAGCCATATAGATCTAAACAAACACTGAAATTGTTTTCTTCTTGCTATGCACATAGCCCACACAGGCAGCGAAGAGAGAGACCTTACAAAATGTAGGCATATTGTTCCGTAACTTCTACCCACATTGGACAAATGTTCATTAAAATCCTTTAAAAGTGACAGGATTACACTCCCAGTATTAGCAAAATGAGATAATGTCTTCACAGCAAAACAAACATTTAGATAAATAAGAAAAGCAAGAACTGAGCGGCAGAGTTGAAATAGAGATTTATTCTATTCACCCTTGGTCTCAAGTGACATGTTTCAAGGGAAACAGCAATTCTGTTCTGTCCTCTTACTCATAAAATGCCTGTGTGGTCTTGAACTGTTTATCGTGTCTTGTTGAGAAGGAAGTTTTAATTTCAATAGGAAGAGGAGCACTAACCCTAGGGAGTGAGTGCCAATCGTAAAGGTAAACTTGAATTAAAAAAAATCAGGGCCAAATAGTGATACCCATCAAATTCTTCGTCAGATGGAAAACCTTTATCCACTTGAATATGAGTATTGGAGCGACAGCTTCAGGAAGCTGGCAGAGCTGGGATGCAAATCCACATCTGTCTCCCTGACTCCTGCTCTTCCAGGTTACACTGCACTGCTTTTTGCTGTATACATGCATAAAGAGTTTGACCCAGTCTGCCTCAAAAAGCTGAACTCGACATGGAGGTTTTGACATATTCTCATCTTAGAGCAATGACGTGTTCTTTTGCCGAATGAGTTTCCTTAGGAATTAACATTTATATCTTCCGATAAGACACTCCAGGGTGCATATTACGGACGAGCAATGATGTGCCTTTGCAGTTAATGGCGCTCAGTCAAAACTACCAGGGCATGCCATTATTAGGTCATAATACCCACCCTGGAGTGTCTTACAGCTTAATTGTTCCCTCTTCCATTCCAGAAACCAGTAAAAGACATATTTTACTAATGTTTCTGCTTTGTTAATAAGTTCAGAATGAATGAACACATGTGTTCTGCTTGCGCTATCTATCAAACATGTATCCAGAAATAAATCTAGGTCACATAATCCACAAATCCAACTTGCATATTTTGCTACAAAAAGTTTGGCATGGTTCTGATACTTCTGAAAGTGAAGATTTAGCATGCAACACCTGTCTAAATATTCAGACAATGAACACTCATGAGACTTCCCCTTCTGCCAATTCCCTCAGCATTTAGATCTCGATCATCATCTGTTTTTCTGTTGAAAATTTTCATCAAGAGAGTTGCATTTTAATCTGGACTACAGTCCACAGTAGACTAGTCTCAATTTTTGGACTCCATAGCCAGTTATGTCTTAATAAGTATTTACACTTCGGTTTTTTCACTTACATGCACCAAAACTCTTCAAGCAAAACAGAAAATCCATTATGCCACTTCAGGTTCAGACCCTTCTACCATAAAGTCATACTTTCATTACAACAGCATTTTAAATAATAAGCAAAAGACTGAGAAGTTACGGGAAGAAACAGCTGACCCAGGTATGTGTGGTTCTAAGGTATGACTGCCTAGCAATAGAGAGCACTGGCTGTTCAGTTAAGCTTGATATCAGATCCCATGATAAGGTGTTGCTACTTAGGTTCTTTCACAATTATATGTAGTAGTATTACGTAGTGTAGGAGGCCGAATCCTTATCACTACTTAGGAAGTACTTGGTGAAGGTAGTAGAAATTTGAGGCCCCAGATCAATGAAACAAATGTAGCTGAGGAGCCAACTAAGGGAAACGTCTCTTGGAATGTTTGTGGTGGAGAGAAATTGATTTTGAGTGCAGTTGTATAATCTAGTTCCTTACCTTCAGAATGATAGGTAGCATATAACAAGTAAAGAGATTGACTTAATAATTTTAAAACTTTCCACAAAGCTCAGTTCCCAGATGGCCTCACTGGAAACTCTACCGAACATTTAAAGATGAATTAATATCAATCCTTCAGAAGCTCTTCCAAAAGATTGAAATGGAGGGAATACTTTTCAACATATTCTATGAGGCATGTATTATTACTCTGATGTTAAAACCAGACAAAAAGACATCACAAGAAAACTACAGACCAATATCCCTTATGACTATAGATGCAAAAATCCACATGAAAGTACTACCGAACTAAATCCAGCAACATATAAAGAAGTTTGTACACCATGACCAACTGTGATTTATCCAAAGCAAATTACGAAGTTGGATTATCATTGGGAAACAATTATGTAATATATCACATTGACAAAATAAAGAAAAAACACCACATGATCATTTTGTTAGACATAGAAAATTCAACACCCCAAAAATGATAAAACCACTCAAGAAACTAGGAATAGAAAGGAATTTACTCAATCTAATAAAAGCCATCTACAAAAACTCACAGCTGATATCATACTTCATGACAAAAGACTGAATGATTTCTCCGTAAGAGCAAAAACAAGACAAAGACATCTGCTCTTGCCATTTCCATTCAACATTGTACTAGAAGTTCTAGCCAGGGCGATTAGGCAAGATAAAAAAAAATTAACGACATCTAGATTTTAAAGGAAGATGTAAAACTATCTCTATCCATAAGCGACATGATCACGTATATAGAACATCCTAAGGAGTACACTAAAAATCCACTAGAAGAAATAAACAAGTATAGCAAGGTTTCAGGATGCAAGATTAATATATGAAAGTTAATTGTACTTCTATATATTGGCAATGAACAATTCAAAAATGAAAATTAAAAAATTTCATTTACAATAACCAATAACACCAAAAAGAATAGAATACTTAGGCTTTATATTTATAGATAAGTTTAGTATATATTGTATAAGATATAATATAATACATATATTATACATTATATAATTATATAACATATATAATATATAAATTTATTACATGTGCACTTATAATAAATTTAACAAGAATTGCAATACTTGCATTTTTTAACTATTTTTAAAATTATGAACACAAAATACTGTTGAAAGAAAATATAAAGACTTTGATATAAGACAATATCAAATTACCCTACAGTACCCTACAGTTTTAACAATTTACACCAAAATACCAGCTGGCCTTTTTTTTTTTTTCTAAAATACATATGGTAATGCAAGGGAGCCACAATATCCAAAACAATCTTGAAAAGAATAAAGATGAAGGACTCATATTTTCCAATTTTGAAACTTCCTAGGAAGCTACAGGAATCAAAACTCTGTAGCACTGGTATAAGGATAGACATATAAATCAATAAAAAAGAATTAAGAGTCCAGAAATAAACATTTATAGTTGATTTTCAACAACTGTTCCAAGATAATTCAGTATAGAAAAATTATCTTTCTAACACATTACTCTGGTACAACTGGGTATCCACATGCAGAAGAATGAAGTTGAACCTCTACTTCACACCATACACAAAATTTACCTCAAAATGAACTATAAAACTCTTAGAAGAAAACAAATGAGTCAATCTTTGTGATCTTGGATCAATTAATACCTTCTTAGATATAATACCAAAGCATAGGCAACAAAAGAAAAAAAGAGATAAATTGGACTGCATCAAAATTTAGAACTTTTGTGCTTCAAAGGACACTGTGGAGTAAGTGAAAAGACAACCCAAAGAGCAGGGCAAAATACTTGAAAATCATGTAGCTGACCAGAGACTTATATCTAGAATATATGAAGATCTCTTACAACTCAGCAATAAGGACAACTTAAAATATTGGCAAAGACCTGAATAGACATTTTTTTCAAAGAAAATATACAAATGGTCAACAAGCACATGAAAAGATAATCAACGTCATTAGTCATTAGGGAACTACGAACCAAAGCCACAAGAGATACCACTTCGCACAAAGTGAGATAACCAAAATCAAAAAGACAGACAGTAACAAGTGTTAGTGAGGATGTGGAGAAATTGGAATGATACGTTGCCGATGGGAATGTAAAATGGTGCAGTCACTTTGGAAAACAGATTGGCAGTTTCTCAAAATGTTAAACGAAGATTTCTCATTTGAACCCACAAGTCTACTGTGAAGTTCATAGCCCCACAAAAGTGAAATGATATGTCTACACGAAAATTTGCATATGAATATTCAAAGCAGAATTATTCAAACTAGACAAAAGTTGGAAGAAAACCTCTTGTCTGTCAACTGATGAATGGTATTAAATAATAAGTGAATATCCACACAATAAAATATTATTTAACAACAAAAAAATGAAGTACTGATATCGACTACAACATAGATGAACTTAAAAACATCTGCTAAGTGAAAGAAACCCTTCACAAAAAGTTACATATTATATGATTCCATTTACATGAAATGTCCAGAATTGGCAAACCTATAGAGACAGAAAATAGATTGGAGATTGCCCAGGGCTACAGAGGGTAGAATATGAGGTTGCCTGTTAATGAGTGTGGTGCAGAGCTTCTTTTTGGGGTGATAAAAATATTCTAACCTTAGATTTTGGTGATGGTGCAATGATGATAAACATCTCTGAATATACTAAAAATGGCTGAATTGTACACTTTAAATGGGGGAATATTATGGCATATAAATTATATCTCAGTAAAGTTATTTAAAAAACGAAACAAGAAAACTGAGGAGTACAATGAAATAAAATCAAAGGCTATCAGCAATATAGAGGCCTAGAAATAATCAGGTAAATTGAAAACAGAAAGTAAGAATTTATATATGAAGAAGAATGGGAAGAATTACTTCCGACAAAATTAAATCTGAAATATTTTTATGGTTTGGTGAAAAAAACCCCATATCTTCTTTTTCTAAACTGAACAAAATGGAAAACAATTAAAAACCCTAGGGAAACAAAAAGCTATAGATAGAACATAATGATTACAATATATAGAAAACTAAGAAATGTTATAATTTCAAGTAATTAACAAATATGGAGAAAGATAATCCATTTAAGCTTGACACATGGAATATTTTTATTCAAAAGGCTAAGCCTAATAACCTAGGATTTTAGTAGTTTCCTATAAGTGACTTGACATAGATCTATAATAAATTATATTTGTATAACTATGTTATTACAACTTTGTAAATTATGTTAGTTTTCAGTTTATTGAATTAACCCAGAAGACTGACTTACATGTACAGACTAAATGTGAATGTATACAATTTGACACTATTGGCATTACTTTCCTCTTTGTCTTACGTAGTAGAGAAACAAGAGACTCTGTATTAAGGTAACAAATAAGGAATCAGAAGAAAAAATATATTGTTTTAAAATTTAAAAGTAAGAAAAGAAAAACTGAATCTGATTTTTTAAAATTTCCAAAAGTTATGAAGCAGGTTTGAATAAGATATCCTTATTTGCTGTTTGGAGTTTATAAAACAAGAAGCGTAGGTTAAAACATATTGAAAACATATTATTTAGGATTACTAAGTTTAAAAATATAAATGAAAATTAAAATGGTTGCCTCTGAAAAGCACGACAGGGGTGAGGGATGAGTAATTATACTTTTCATTTATTGAGTTGATGTAACATTAGAAGTTTTAAGGATCATGAACTTGTGTTAGAAAAGTAAGAGTATTAGCAACAATATTAAATTGAGGTCTTCAAAAAATAAACTAGAAAAACACGAGGAATCATTTAAAATTAAATCTGAAACAAAATCAAAATGGACTCATTAGAAAACTATGGCTTATGAAGTTCCCAAGTCTGTCTGCCACACTTTGCTCTTATCATTTGAGTTCTAAAGATCACATGTTCCACACAACAGGAACATGAGGAAAAAGGTGCCATCTTGGATGGGTCTCGTTAGAGCATTTTCACAGGACTGAGCCACATAGCAACGAGGTTCTGGCACCCCGGGCTTCGGGGGATTCTGGCCACATGCTCAGTAATAAGCAATATGGCGAAGCTGGTTTTAGAGGGCCCCAGGTTCTCTCTGAATTCAGCCCATGAAGAATTCTCTTTTCATTGAGATTCTTCTCTCATCACGGTTATCAGTCCAACCATCAATAGCACTGAACCCTTTTATCGGCCCCACTTGGTAATTATAAAATATCTGCAATTATACAATATGCTAATTCTTAGACATCTACGAACAGCTTAATCAACTGAGTGCATTTTATTATTTCTAGTCTAAAAACATTATGGGCTCACATGAAGTCTCTGAGATCAGTAAATTATTCTAGATCGTAAAACGGCTGCCAAACCAGTCAGAAGTTTTATTTGGATTTATTAGGCTTGCTACATTATTTAGCCAGCAAGACTAAGGAAAACAACAGACACAAAGAGGCATCCTGGAGTCACACTGTGAAGCCTGATTGGTTCCCATGAATTTCAGAGGGAAGAAGGCATCTAAATTCAGGAGGAACCTGATCACTTGAAACCGTCACTGTCAAGTTGATAGTAATGTTAAGCCACGTTCTTGAGGCACCTGAACTTCTTATACGCCTTATTTCCCATGTCATAATATCAGTATTTGGTCGTGTGTGTATGTGTGTGTGTGGTAGATGACTAGATATCTTTGTTGTATAGGTATGTATTTGCACATGTGTTGTATATGTCTTCAACTACTCTACTGAGAAAGAAAGGAATATTTTCTTCATGCCCATTAGGACTTTCAGGGATATACCACATCTGAACATCCCAAAATAGAGCAAGAGATGAAGTCCTCTGTCAGTATTTATATTTAAATGTGTTCAGCAAGAACTCTACATTCCAAAACATAAGGCAAAGTTTTTACTCATCCCCAAATTAAATCCCACTACGTCCAAATTTTTACAAAGTCTTTTATACCCCACCCTCACCTCCTGATTTGAATTTTTAAAAACTGAGGAGTCTTTGGAGAAAAAATATTCCCACAACACATCTTCAAACAATGTCAGTTTGGATGCTTATGAAGATCATCTGATAAAATAGGTTTAAAACATTTAAAAAATAATAATTTTAATATAGATTTAGCCATTACTCTTGGAGGCATTCTCTCCTAGATTCTAATGCTAGATGTTGTTTTAATAAGTCAATTAAACTGCATTTTGAAAAGTAACACACACAGTAGTTAGGTTGCATGGATCGTGAAAATGTTCTCATAGCCTAATGTGGGAAATTTTTCCTGATGGTCCCGTCAAGGTATTTGTAACCCCAGGGAAACTTCCGTCAGCACACACCTGGAGGAAGGGAACGCTCTGTTTTAAAAATGGTACTTGGAAGCGAAGTCGATGAGCCCTACAGCAAAGCTTCTCAAATTTTAACACGCATGCTCATCATCCTTGAATTTTGTTAAAAATGGAGGCTCTGATTCAGGGCCTGTTATGTTTCCTGCCGAGCCAGGGCCTACAGTGGGGTCTCTGGATCCTGCTTTCAATAGCAAGACCCAAGAACACTTTGTGAGGTGACGCAAAAATCAGTGCTAATGAAGTTGGAGGCCTTGATCGCCAGTGTCTACTGTGCAGGTGAACAGCTGGGTGAATTATTCTCCTGCAACATGGATGTGGAAGAGAAATGTGCGCGCGTGCGCGCACACACACACACACACACACACTCCTAACGTCTGAATTTTAAATATGTAAATATGATTAACTCTAAATTAAAGAACTCTAGAAAACGTTTGATTATTCAGTCCACATTTCCGAATGTTTATATCGATTTCAGTTGTCTGGAATATTGTTGCGTGGGGTACAGGCAGACTGCTTGCGATTCATGGTCATATGGATGGCAGTTCTCCCCGAAATTTCCTGCTCTGCTTAACAGATCTAAGAAACAGAGCCAGATTAGAATTTCTTTTTGAAGATGAACTTTTTGAACTGGAATAAAATGGGAATGTTTAGATTTCTTCTGGTCGGTGATTAAATAGGATTAAATAGAATGGATTCATTTCTGCCACAGAATAAAAGTAGCATATATTTTAAAAAATAAGATGTCGAGGTGGTATGTGGTAGGCCAGATTTTCAATCGTACGTGATGGAAGAGAATAAACAAGTCCTACTGCTAAGCTGTGTAAATAGTAGGACCAGAACTCAGATAGGACATGGGTCTGTGCCTCAGAAGAGAAACCCATAATAAGAAAGGCATTTTTTTAAAGGAAGCAAATAAATAGGAAAGTAACAGACTAGTTATAGCAAAATGGAAAGAAATCCTTCCAAGTATATTTTCAAATAACTTCAAAATGCTTTTAGAAAGAAATTTCAACTCAGGACCTCTACACTACCCTCAAAAGTATCTTTCCATACTGGGTCTCTATTTTGTTGGAGAGAGTTATTTCCAACAGCAAATTCTTTCCTTATTTTCTAAAACATCTCCACATGATAGAATAAAATGTACTATGGCTATAATAATTACCCGAAAATCTAACTCTACATTTACTGCATAAAGGAGATGTGTAAATGTTATTATTTAAAATCATTTTGCCTCAGCTATGAACCAGGTTAATGGGCCTAGTCATAGAAATAAAAGTAAAAATATTAATGTGGTTTTATATTATATTTTGTTTCAACAATGAAATCAATTTAAATTGAAATACTCTGCTGCAGAAAGGATCAAAGGCCACATAATTTTGGTTTTGTATTTTTATTAACACTGAAAATAGATTTTTAACAAAATTTTAAGTGTTAGAATGCTTAAATTGGAGTAGAAGCAGATATTTGCCTAAAAACAAATATATCATTTGGAAAAAATAAAATAAAATGACAAAAAATCAATTAGATGAGGGGAAGGGGGTTGGGAAATGAATGTTAATGTAAAAATTATCTTTAAAGAATAGTGATATCATGGTTGGTATTGTAAAAATTCCTTTGTTATAATCACTCCATTTTTGTTCTTAATATGATTCCAAAAAATGCATTAAATCTAGAGATGTAACTAGATGAACTTAAAACCATGTGTTAATGAGCCTAAAATGGTTAAACAACAAAACATCAGGCAGCATGGTTCAGATTTTAAGGGGACCCAGACACTTTCATATTATTTATGGTTAATTATCTATAGAATCATAGTTAAATATATAGTTTTTATTCTATAGTTTAGGATGAAATCTCAATCTTGCTATTGTAAAAATCCTAAATTTAAATATTTATTAATACACATGGACTTAATTGATTCCAAGAGATAATTAGTTTTAATATACTAGTCTCCAAAAAGATATTAACAGATCATTATTAGAAGAGAAAACACAAAGAACTAATAAATCTGAAAACATTCATCTTTACTATTAATGAAGAGTAATATTAAAAACAAAAATGAAATAGTTTGCCAGTTGGACCCCTTTCTACATAATTAGTAGGAGTATAAATTGGTGTAAGCTTTTTAGAACCATTTGTCAATATATATAAAGAGTCTCGAAGATGGATATAGCCTTTGGCTTAGTAATGATGCTTCCAAAAATCTGTTTTAATAAAATAATTTTAGGTGTAAATAAAATTTATGAACAAAAATATTTAACACAAGATTATTTCATCAACCATAAAAAATTGGAAATAATTCAAACGTCAATACTAAGTTATGAGTTAAATAAGTTATGTTCTATCTATAAAGTAGGCCTTTTTACACTGATTATGCTTTTGAAAAACTTTAATCACATAAGAAAATGACAGAAAGAAAACTATACATTTAAAATATATAGCATATCCATGAGTATATATTAATAATTATATAGAAAAGAAAGTATATATATACCCATTATAGGTTGGGCCTTGAATTATAACGGTTTGGTATTTCCCCACGATAAGGTACTGCACTAACATTTTTCGATAATAAGGCTTTCTACTAGGCCTTTTTCAGTAACTTTCAGAACCTAGTTCTCCAAATTTCTTCAACTGTTCAGTAGCTAATATTGAATTCATAGATGAAACATTTATAATTCTCTGCCGATGACACTAAAATCACCGGTCAGTCATGGGGGAAGGCCCTATAAGAACGAATTTGGTTTGTGTGCTTCTCCTTACATTTTTACATCCTGATCTCACAGAGCTCGGGGTGCCCATGAGTCACCATTACTTTCAGGCCTGGCTCTATTGCTGATTGCTTGCAAAAGTCCTGCAGCTAAGAAGAGACCCTAGAGAAACATTCTAGTCAGGCAGGCACCATAATGTAAAACCACCGTTAAGGACTTGGCTTGAAATCCAACTTCCTGGTTTGGCTTATAACAAGAAGCTTGCAACGTAATGCCACTGCTTTCATGAAAGATGGCAAAAGAACTATTAATGACACTAATTAAGATGTGTGAATATCATTTAGATACTCCTCCTTGTTGCTTTCCAAGTATAAGCTATGTTACCTAACACATTAATTGGTAATGATACAAGTGCATATCTTTCAACTACAAGGTCAGTTTTTAAAGCAGGGCTTTTATTATTAATGAGTTCCAAGTTCCTACACAATCCACATAGAGATTCCATTAACAAACCTCACTGCGCTCCTCTTTAACCCCATTACAGCCATATTCCTTCTCACCCACCCCGAATATTACAGTATCATCAGTTAAGGCATTTTAAACCTTTTTCCAGCCTTCCATATACACTCAGAACCTATTGGTTTAATTGTTTGTGTTTTTAAGTAAACCCATTTCCTGGTCTTTTTGACCAGACATACAAAATCCAAAGGCTATTTATTCGAAATCTACTAATCACCTATCCAGCATGTCTACCTAAGTAAGTTTTGTGTCTTTAAAGTAAAACCTAGTATAGAAAACAAAAGAATATTAAAGTATAGCCCCTACTAATATAATGCCCTGCTTATTTCCTTAGAAATCTAAATGACTTAGACTAGTAGAGCCAGGAGAAAATTGTAGCCCGAATAACTCATGTTACGGCTGAGAAAAGGGAGGTTCAGAAAGTCGGTCTTTGCACCAGCGAACCAATGTCACATGCTCAGGGTGAGAGGACTCTGGCCGTAGCCAGTTGTCTCTTTCAGATCCAACAAAGATTAAGGAGAGAGCCTCTTAAGCGTCAGATCTCTCTTATGCCTGTTTTCTGCTTAATCTTATTAATGTCTGTGAATGTCAATCAGACAACAGGAACCTATATTTATGCGGCACTTGGTAGCAGTCAAGTGCGCTCGCATTTATGATTTCATATAATTCTCATAATGGTCATGTGAAGTGTGTATTATTACCCCATCTTCTAATTGCATCTCTAAGATGTTCCTTTGGATGCGATCACATATGAGAGACGACTTGCAGAGGGACACAACTCTTGGGTGTTTTTCCCTCCCCTCCCAAACTTTTATCGTGATTCCTTTATTGTTCGGTAGCATTGAAACTTCAGAAATCTGAGGCCTTCCTAATGTATTCCTTCTTCTTTTCCCCCCATGTGAGATGTTTTTAGGGCATTTTGTTTGTCTTCACATTTAAATATCATCCTCACTTGTCTATTTTTATTCATTGTTATCTGAGTTCATTGGATCTGAAAATATAGGTCTTCGATCCAAGAAACTTATCATCGCTAAAAGTTTATTAGTGCTTTAGTTTTGTCCTTTCCTTTCTCTAAGCTCATTAGTTATATTTAGGTTAGCTTCCCCCCCCCCGATATTACATCTATCTTCTCTCATTATTTTGTTTCTACTTATTGCTTTTCCTCAGCATTCTGAGAAAGCTTTTCAAAATTATGACTCATGTTATCGTTTCCACTTTCCACAGCATCACTTCTGTTCTTTACTCTTTCCAACATGGATTCCCATTCTAGGATCACTACTCCTTCTTACCTCATCTGCTCCTTCTGACCTCAACACAGTGTCTTCGTATCCCTGCAGTTCCTAATTCATGGAGCTCATAATTTTTCTATCCTATGGAAGATACAAAGCAATTTATCACATTTAAAAATTTTCATGAAGTCATTTCCAGAGATATTTCTAAGGATGATATACCAATGACTCCATGTTGCATATTTCCCTTCTTTTTTTCTAAAATGAGAAGACGTTTCACAGTTTTTGTTTGTCACTAGACAGAGCTTCTACTTTATCCTTGTTCTGCCTGTTTAGAGTTCAAGAAAAGTTAGTAGGAGAATAATAGTCTAATAGAACCCTCCCTGTCTCTGATCTAAACCAAGAGTATTGACTGATAAGGTCAGTGCTTAGCCCTGTTTTTAATGTCTAGATCTGTGTTTCACATTTGCACAGTAAGGATGGGTGGGGAGAGAGTCAAAAGCATATAGTGTTTGGGAGGAAATGTGTGGCTTGAATAAAGCATGTTTCATATGATCATTGTTTTCTATGCTCAAAACTAAATTCTGTAAAGCTTGACAAAATCGTGGTTGGGAGGTGATTAGAATAGATTTAAGTGGCGTAGACTAAATCATCTCAGAAAACACTGGGATAGTGTTGTTGAGCTAAAGAACATAGAGAAATGGAATGACTTTTCAAGTGTCTCTCCATCTGCTTTGCTTTATTAATTGTAACTAAGCTTCCCAGGTCCAGACACCACTGTCCATATTTTTCTCTTTCTTCTTCTCCATGAAGTCTAATAAATGGCTTAAAAGTAAATTTCTTTTTCTTTTCATTTTAATAATTTTTTATGTTTTACTTACAGTTGGCACACAATATTATATTCATTTCAAGTGTCTAATACAGTGAATATATATATAGATATAAAACTTATGATCACCTGCAATAAATCTAGTACCCATCTGACACCATACATAGTTATTATAATATTATTGACTATAATCCCTATGCCACCTTTTCCACCCAGCCCCGCAACTCCTCTCCCATCTGGCAACCATCAAAATGCTCTCTGTACCTGTAAGTTTGTTTCTGTTTTGCTTGTTCATTCATCCTATTCTCTAGATTTCACATATAAGTAAAATAAGTAAAATGGTATGACATCTGTCTTTCTCAGACTTACTCTACTCAGCACAATACCCTCTAGGTCCATCCTTGTTGTTGTAGATGGCAAGATTTCTTTTTTTTTTTTTTAATTGGCTGAGAAATATTTCATCGTATATATGTGCCACCTCTTTTCCATTCAACCATTGATGGACACCCAGGTCGTCTCCACATCTTGTCTATTGTAAATAATACTGTAATGGACATACAAATGTACATGTCCCTTCTAAGTAATGTTTCGACTTTCCTCAAATAAATCTCCAGAAGTAGGATTATCAGGTCTTTCTTCACCTCTTGTTATAGTCTCTGTTTTAAAGTCTATTTTTGTCTGGCTTACGTGTTGCTACCTCGGCTTTGTTTTTTTATTTCTATTTTCATATAATATCATTTTCCATCTGTTTACTTATAAGTTTCTAATAGAGTATCGGTGCAGATAGTTCAGGCCTCCTCAAATTAAAACAAAAAAAGGAAGAAAGAAAAGAAAAGCAAAAAAAAAAAAAAAAAAGACACCTGTGCAGCTCAGATAGACAGATAAATCTCAGGTTGAAATTTCAGATTCAGAAGGCAGAGTCAAGATGCAGGCAGTGGAGGAGGAATGAGGCTCCAGCCTGTCTTCTCATGGAGACAGATTTGCTCCTCCAAGCAGCAAAATCTGGGCGTGCTTCTAATTATACTTGTCTATTCCTCTGCATAGGTTTTGTGGTTGGTGGAATTTTCTCCAAAATTCTGGCTGTTAATGGAATGTCAGTCTCGGTGTTCCATTTTCTTGGAGAATTTTCATCCTTTCTGATTCTTCAAAAGTATTTTGGAAGGAGTGAGAAGAAGCTGCCTCAGGAACTGTGAGCCACATGCCATGTTGGTTCTAATTTTAGTCCTGAATCACTCAATTCAGTTGTGCAGATAAATGAATTGTCACAAACTATTTACAGAACCAAATTGAGAATGCCACACTCTCATCCTCACCTTACAATTCAGAATCAGATCTGCTCAGGAGCAAATCTGGTATTCGTTGTTTCTTCTTTGGGAAGAAATCATGACAATATGCTAACTTTCCATATACATTAATCTAAGACTTACTTCTAATTAGGCAATAACTACAAATTAAAGGAATTCAAAGCATCACTGCACAAGCAGGGGTTTCCTTCTAAGCTGGAGACCCTGTGGGAATTTTAACCCAGACTATGTGATAGACACCCTAGCTTTCCTGGAAGAAACCTGGATCTGCCCTTTTAGTGAATTTGATCATTTTATTTACGCAATTGCACTTTAAACTCTCTTTTATTCTGACCATGACTAAAATAATAAATATAAAATTAATCCATAAATCGTATTGGTAAAAATTATATGTACCTCTTGATTTCAGCAAACACTTGGCCAGATCTTGCAAGTTATTCCAGGCTCGGTTAGGTGAATTTATGCTAAGGCCCTCAGTCGTAAGCAAGTCTGAAGTTAGCCAGGCCGAGGACACCAGCAGTGCTGGACAATACCTGTGCTGACAGCATAGGAGGCACAATTTTCCGAATTGATGAATGCCATGCCATCGGGGGACATGAGAAACATTGAATGGTAGAGTCATTCTTCACATCTTCAGAGATGAAATCCAAACAGGTAAATACTAACCACCTGCACAGGTGTGGTGTAGAAGGAACATGACTGCAGAGCATCATGTGGTCAGGTACTTGGGGGTTGACTGGTTGCAACGCACCAGCTGTTGATACTGTTCCGTGATTGCAAGGCAAATGGGTGAATAGATTTCCATGATAAAGACGCTGAGAAACTTGTTCTCCTCTTCACGGCTCAGATCTCAGTAGGAACATTGGGCTCCGCCCTGGGTGCTGCTCAAAACAGTGAAGAATTAGAATGAGAGTCATAAGAAAGAAAGATCCCAGAAACCAAAATGGTGAGGAAGAGGTGAAAGTTCAGTCATACTCGGATTCATGCTTCCTAGAGGGTAGAACAAAATAACTTGTATGATTCCTTGAAATTCTTAAATTCTAAGACTTTAGAATTATCTTATTGATTCACTAGTTTTTCTTCACTCTGCTTTCTACCAAGTAGTTTTTTTTTTCTGAAGAGAAAACATAGCAGTAAAAACGTCCAAACAATATTTCTCAAAGTCTAGTAATTCTCACAAAGTTGTCAAACTAGAAAGCCTGAGCAGAAAAACCTAACAAATGGTTCAGAATTCGCTGGTTACAAAATTGCTAACTGTGGAGGACTATATTTATTTGTTTGTTTGTTTTCTAGGAAGGAAGCTTTTATGTGTTCAAGCCATTTCATAAATAGAAAGAACAATCTATCACTCACCTTCTCTCCTCCTTTCTTCCTGTCACGACAATAAAGAACTAACCCCAAATCCGAAAAGTGTTTTGTGGGCACATTTCATTGTACATTTTCATCTTCCCACCACTCAAAGAGCTGTTGCTATCGACACTTCAAATGCAAAAAAAGCAGAGAATTGCCCAAGAAAAACCTGAAAAATGAACAAAATTAAACCCACTCCTCCACGGTATCTTTCTCTTAACTTGAAAAATATTCTGAGTATTTATTATACAAGAATCGCTTCTGATAATATGGTCCTGGAACTCTGTATTCAATTTTTTTTTCCATAGAGGTAATAATTATATAAAATTTCTAGGTCTACAACAATCTCAGAAGATAATGTGTGCTGTCTTTGTCTTTAATCTTACACACCTCAGACCAATGAGAAGCTGTTGTTATGGATCTTCAGTGATGCTCCGACAAATTCGAATGCTGGGAAAATTCTTACTAATGAATAAGCCAAACCATCCATGATTTGGCTTTGAATGCATTTTCCTTTGAACCCGTTTTCTACTTTCTACTTCTCCTTGATGAACGTGAACTACAAATAATGAAGCCCCTTGCAAGCAGATCTTCACATACTTACTTGACTGGAGGAGGGGGCCCCACCTGGGGAAAGCATGGACAGAAGCAATTCTCTGCCACAGATGCTCAGGCCTGAAGTTATTTTCAAAGTTACCTAAGACGATTTCGTTTTCCTCATGTGGTAGGTAGAATAACGTCTCCCTGAATGTGTCCATGTCCTAATTCCCAGAACTTGTGAATATGTTAGCTTACATGACTTTACAGATAGGATTAAGGATAAGGACTTGAGATAAAAAATTATCTTACCTTATTCAGGTGGGCCCCATCTAATCACATTAATCTTTAAAATTAGAAAACTCTTCCTGGCCGTGGTCATAAAAAGAGATGCGCCAACAGAAGCAGAGTTAGAGAAATGTCATGTTTTTGGCTTTGAAGTTGGAGAAAGAAGGACAGAGGCCAAGGAATTGAAGTGGCATCTGGAAGCTGGATGGGCCGCCAGAAGGAATGCACCCTGTTGCCATCTTGATTTTAGCCCAGTGACATCCATGTCAGACTTGTACAACTATAAGATAATAGACTGACATTTTTTAAATTACTAAGTTTTGGTAATTTGATGTGGCGGCAATAGAAGCCATTCGTTAAAAACAGTAGAACCCACACATTGAAAATTTGAAGTCAAAGTGATTTCTCCCAAGAGTGCCAATCTGGAGCTTGGACCCACACCTTCTGACTTTCAATCCAGTTCTAATTCTGATTCTGCTCTTAATTTTTTTAGTAGTTGGGAGAAAAGAATAATCAGCTTCTACTTCTCCTTATTCGATTATTCAAACCGAAATTGATTTTTAAGACTTAATTTTACACAGATTTCCTTCTGCCGACAAAAAATAAATTAAAGGTATGGTTTGAGGAATAGAATGTTACTCTAAGTTAGCCATTGCTTTCTTCACTCTGAAAAAACCGAGCTTAGTAATGGGAACTTTTCACTTCGCCTTATTCTGCTGTCTAACACTGTTCCTACCTGTTCTATTCTAGCTCCTTATTTTAGGCCTCTCATCTCCTTTCTTCCATACATTCTCAGAGGAAGCATTGATACTCATTTATCTTTCTATTCCCAGGGTCTAGGATAATTTTTGATATATCTAATTACTTAGTAAATGTTTGTTAAATAAATTATCAAGTATGGCATTTACTAATTTAACCAGTGCTACTTAGTGATCCCCTTATGCTGAGCAAGAAGAATGTAAAAATAGGTAGGAAATAACTGCCACATTTATCAAAAGCATGTAGACCAATGGGTGAGACAGATACTTCACCAAATAATCAAAGTGCAACACAATTAAGCTCTTGTGGGGATCAGAGCATTGCTGTGAAAACACAGGGGTGGGAAACGTGCTTTCTACCTGGGAATGAAGGGTCTCTTTTTGATCAGGGACAGCCCTGGAATAAACAGCTAATATTTCAAAGCTATTCCACAGCACTGCCCAAGAATTCTTTGTTCTTCGAATCATGTCTTTGATTGCTGTTAATTTGGTCAATCAGAGTCCTAATTAGCATCCGTCAGGGGAAACTGTTCAAGTCATCTCCTTGGGACTTCACAGAGTCATGGAAGGGAACAATCAAAGGGCCCCTGAGGATGCTACTCCTGACTATCAAGATATACCTCTTCCAGGTACTTCAAATGGCTCCTGGGAAATAGTGGGACAAAATGTGTCTCATCATTTTTCCATCTAGGGATTTACCTTTGCTCTAGGTTTTTACCACCTTGCGATGAATTTATTTACCTTCAGAGAGTGTGGTTCTCAACCAGAGAGGTTTGGGCATGGGCTGGGAAAGGAGCACATGTGTGTGGAGATTCCCTTCCCCACCACAGGACATCTGCAATGTCTAGAGACGTTTTTGACTGTCATAACTTAGGAAGTCCTACTGGCCTCTAGTGGTGTCTAGTGGCTAGAGGCCAGAGATGTTGCCAAACATCCTGTAGTCCACGGGACAGCCTCACGCAACAAAGAATTATCCACCCCAAACGTCACGAATGCTGAGGCTAAGAAACCCTTTCCTACGATTTATGCACTACTATAGAAACAGAATCAAATTAGTATATTTGTTAATATGCCTATTTAGTTAATGATATTTATTTACAAAACTAACAACCTGATTCAAAGAAAATTGACTTTCGGTTTGCACTGTAGATTTTTCAACAAATCACCAAAGTATAAAAATGACATATTTTATGTTTTTCTAATATCACCTAGTTTGGGAGATTACCAGGAGCCTAAGTACGGGACAGTTCACTGAATGGACTCTCCCAAGGGGTTACAGTTACTCAAAGGCAAGAGGCTTATTGATTTTAAAACTTAACTCCTCTTCACAGTATTCAACATGTGACACCTGGCTGCATTCTGGATAACTATTTTGCTAAAACGAAATCTGTATTACTAGCTCTGAATTAAAGACTCAGCTAATGAAAGAGGAGAGCAATGTACCGAGGGTTTCTCTCTCTCTCTTTCTTTTTTAAAATGACATACTTAGTAACAAGGAAGCCTCATTCCAGAATAAAATGTCAAACCTAAAGTGAAATATTATCTATAATAAATGAGGCTCCTTGAGATTATTTTGTAGCGCATTTTCTCAGGTAATAAAGTCGTTGTGTTTTGCATGGCTTTATTCTTTCAGGCAGAGGAAAAGGGAGGGGGAGCGTGTTGGTATTTCGTGTTTTGCTTTTTTTTTTTTTTTTTGATGAGTTTCTTTCCATTCTTCTTATGCCAATTGTAATGTTTTACGACTATTCATGACTTAGACAATGGTGCTTTAGGCAGTCAATAGCAATTATGCTTGTCGGGGAGAACATATAATTCAAATTAAACCAATATAGATTTTTCCCCTTTACTTTAATGTTTAGTTACCCAGTTAGATTTAAGAGGAGTATATAACATTTAATAAATGATGTTCACTAAAATCTAACTGACATTTCAAAGTAGTTTGGTTTTTCGTTGTTGTTGTTAATACAGAAGAATAAGACAAAATATTACTTCACTTAAAAGTTATCCCATGTCAGCTAAAGTTAAATATTTCAAGTTTATTCATTATGTGATTCATTCACACCTGATGCCTGAAAATGCAAACTCTGTATTCTAGCCAGCAAGTATATGCAAAAATTAGAAAGCGGTAGGCATCTAAATAATTCATCTTAATGAACAATAAATTCATACACGGTTTAGGTTAGTAGCTCTTAAGTTTAACAAAAGTCATTCTAAAGACTATGGTAGATGTTATGGACTGAATCATATTTTCTTCATCCACTCAAATTCATGTATTGAAGCCCTAACCCGCAGTGCGACCTATATTTGGAGATCGGGCCTTAACAGAGGTAATTAAAGTTAAATAAGGTTATAACAGTGAGCCCCTAATTTAATAGGACTGGTGTCCTTATGAGAGACACCAGACAGCTCCCTCCATGTGTGCTCAGAAAGGCCACGTGAAGACATAGTGAGAACACAGTTTGCAAGTCAAAGAGAGAGGCGTCACTGTAAATCAACCCTTAATCTTGGAGAACATAGAATAGAGCCACCCGGTTGTTTAAGCCGCTCAGTTTGTGTTATTGTATTATGGCAACTTGAACAGATGAATCAGCTAGCCGTCACTAGCATCGACCACGGTGATCTTTTTCACTGAGTTTCAGACTTTTTAAACTCTGGATGAGTGACCGGTGGCCTTTCGGAAAACCGTCAGGTACATTTCTCCTGAAACAAGGACATCAGTGCCTCCCGAAGTCCAAGGTTCTGCCCAGCAAGGCTCATTATGAAACATTTCTATTTTCACCCAATGCACAGGAAGCATTTCACCAGGAAGAACTAGGAACTATATAAACGCGTTTAAATTTAAATCATTAGAGACCTTAAGTTATCTGTTTCGACTCCCTCCTTAATGCCTGGGAGGGACTTAATCCAGAGGAAAGACCGTGGGCCTCCATGCCAGTGACTTGAGTGTGAATCTTGGCTCCAACGCTGGGGAGCTGGCTGGTCTGGGGCTGGCAGCTTAGCTCTCTGAGTCTCAGTGTCTTCATCGATAAAGGGGAATGCGACAATAATAATAACGTTGACCGTTAATAATAATCTGTTGATCATTAGAATCTTGTGGGAAGTAGAGATGATGACCATAGGTACCCACACAGTAACTAGAAACATAACAAGGGCCATGGAGGGTGTTCTTATTGTGATGATGTTGAAAACGATGCATGAACATCTCTATACCTAAGAAAGACAGAGGCTGGAGAACTGCAGGGTCTGTTCAGAGGTGTCCCCCAAAAGACAGTTGCACTAAATTTAAGGGGTTATGATAAAAAAAGAAAAAGAATAAACTTTGGATAATTTAGAAAACTTTGAAGAGCTGAGAGTCTGGGTTATACCATAACAGGTACTCTAAAATACTCTACATTTTCCTGCTTTGAATGTCCCTGGTGCAACCCCGTGCTCTTGAGGTTGGGAGAGTGGGAACATGGGGCTGTTTTATTCATTTTTTTCTTTGTTTTTAGCCTCACAATATATTTTTTTCTCAGACACGTGGCCCAGACCAGTATGCTCAATGTGTTGACAAATGTTTAGATCCTACATTTATTGAAAAACAAATTCGGTTGGATTTTCACATAGACTGAATATGAGATAGAAAAATAAAAAGTAGTTAAGGAGTATGCCACGCACTTTGGCCAGAACACCTAAAAGGACCAAGTGATCTTAAAATGAGATGGGGAGGGTAGGTCTTAAATGTTCTCACCATGCACGCACACATAATACACACACACACACACACACAGAGGCGCACACAGGCACACACATACACGCACAAGTAACTATGTAAGGTGGTGGATGTGTTAATTAACTGGCTTGTAGAAGTCATTTCACAATGTATGTGTATAATAAATTATCACGTTGTACACCTTAGACTGCCACACTGTACAAGTAAAATATATATAATTTTAATTTGTCAAGTATACCTCAATTAGCTGAAAAACACAAACTGAGAGGGGGAAGGTTTGAGGAGGAAGATCCGGGTATCAGTTTGGGATGTGGTAAGTTAAAATCATGTTGTTTAAAAATTAAAAATGCTTTGGAAGTACTACAACAACGTGAAAGCAGAGGGAGGATGGACACGCTGAGATTCGCAGGAGGTAAGTCTGCCAGGCCTGGGGGTCATGCTGAGGTCGTAGACACGACCCTGTACACAACAGGCTTGTAATACGGAAGAACAAAGAGTTTAGGGGATTAATTTACAGGAGTATTTTCTTCGAGACCAGACTATTAGCTTCCTGATGGCTTATATGTTTTTTTATTGTTGTTGTTATGTTGTTTGATAATCCCTAGGAAAGATTTCTATGAGAGAATAAATTTAGTGACATACGTTTCTCCTTCTCTCTCTCTCTCTCTCTCTCTCTCTCTCTCTCTCTCTCTTTTCTGTCTTGGTCAAACTGCATGACTCTTTGCATTTCTTCACTCAAAAGACATCACAAATTATCTCAGAGGGATATGGCAAGAATTACATTTCTCAGTTTTATCACTTCATCTAATATTGTGAATGTATTCTTAAATACTAAATGACAATAATTCCACCAACATATTTGACCTACTTATAGATTGAGATCATGTGAAACTGTGCGAGAAATTGAACAGTTATAGAGGTAAGCAATGGGGTAGGGATGAAGAGAATTAAATTGATCAGGACAGACTCAGGATTCAGATACAACCTACCTTAATCCTGCAGTCCACATACATTTGATGGATTCTCACTCCTCTTGGGATAATGGTGGGGATCCCTAAGAATTCTGATGACATTTTCATTCACTTGGAGAAATTCTAATGCATTTTGAAGAAATCAAATAATAATAGTTTATTAGTTCAATAAAAGTCATGCTCTTCCAGCTATCATGCTTGGATCTTGATCCTAGATGACACCTCTTTTTCTCACCTGTTGGGGAAATCCAAATATTGAGCCATTAGCAAGAATTGGGCAACAGTATATTTAAGAAGAGAAACAACCTACATTTTCAATTTATAATGTATTTTCATGTATTCACATTACAATGGATAATAAACAAATTGGGGTCATTAGCAGTATAGTATCACACCATAAATATAAGGATAAGGTTTTGAGGAAGTTTTAAAAAATAATAAAATTAGTAGTATTATTTAACTTATAAAATAAAAGATGCCAAGGGTTCATCTTTAACTTCTTCCCTCTCATTCTGACCTCTGAGCAGTCAGCAACTTTTTTTTTTGCATTCTAATTTACAACATCTTTTTTGTCTATAAAAAATAAATCTTAAGAGTAAGGTTTCTCCAGACAAACAGAACCAATAGGTTACAGATCTATCTGTCTATCACCTATCTATCTATATCTATCACCTATCTATCTCTATAAAGAGAGTTAAGAAATTGACTCATGCAATTGTGGAGACTAGCAAATCCAAAACTTATATGGAAGACCAACAGGCTGGAGACTAAGACAGAACTTTTATGCTACAGTCTTGAGATAGAATTTCTTCTCCAAAAAACCTCAGTGTTAATTTTTAAGGCCTTCAACTGATTGAATGAGGCCAACCCATATCATCAAGGGCAACCTCCTCTACTTAAAGTCAACTGATTGTAGATGTCAATCATATCTATAAAACATCATCATAGAAAAATCTAGATTATTGTTTAATTCAATAATTAAGTACTAATTATAGCCTAAACAATTCGACACATAAAACTAACACCACGATTCCTCTTTAGACCACTTAGTTATACTTCCCACTGCTTCTAAAACCAAATCCAGTCTTTAAAACATATTATTCAAGGTCTTTCTTAATTTAACCAGACTTTGTCTTTCCACTTCCATCTTCCTTTACATTCATTCATTCATATATTACTCACTTATCATTTTAGCTGGACACCTCTACCAAACCCAAGTTGAACATCATATTTGACCACATGACTTGCTTTAGCCAATGAGATATCAGCAAAACTGGTATGGGCCAAAAGCTATAAACACATTGCATGGTTCTTGGATCTGTAGCTATTCCCACTGCCATGAGATTAACAAGTTCCAGAGAGAGGCTGCCCTGTCGGCTTGGGTCCTGGAGTAAAGAGCAAGACTAAAGTAAATTTAAAAAAAGAAAGGGGAGAGAGATTGAGAGAGTCATGTATTATGAGTAAGAAACACGTCTATTTTCTTATAAGCCTCTGAGATTTTTGTATTGTTTGCAACCTCAGAATAATTTAATGACAGCTGATTGATACAAGCAGGCACTCATGTATTTGATGAATGAAAACGAAAGAATGGATGAAGTTGAAGTTCACTCCTCCCGAAATGCCCTTTCTTGCCATTTTCTGCCTATCGAAATTCCATTTACCCTTCAAAGAATAGCTCAATAGCCATCTTCTGCTGTTTCTCACTGCAATGGATATCTCTCTGTTCAAAATCTTTTCTGCATTTAAGATTCTTTCCTTCCAATAGGTATCCAGGAGGAACATTACTGGTGAAATAAAGGCATCACTGTTTGTGTCTCTAAATACTTTAATTCATCTTTGATTTCTAGTAATTTGTTTGTTTTCCAAGTGAGTTGTTCCCTCCCCAGCCATGCCTTTATTGATCTCCCACACAACGATCATCGGTGCTCAGTAAATATATGTAGTTGGTGAAGTCAAAATATTATCAGGAAAATAATATGAACTTATAGATGATGGCATCCAGCTATCTTTTAGGGAACGACTCAAGAGGCGTGGGTTAAATACAAAGGAAACGTATAATAATGATACAATAGTGGATTGTAGAAAAATTCTGAAGTCACACTCAAGTGTCAAAAATTTGAGCATACTTTCCTTGATGAGAAGGCTAGATATGGCTCTCAGTAAAGTTTCCATTGACTACATAAGCAGTGCCAGGGACTATATGAACATTACCTCATGCCATATTCCAGCAATCCTATTTTAATATATGAGGAAACTGATGTTTAGAAAGGTTAGATTATTTTTCTATGGTTACTCTCTAGAAAGTACTAGAGCCAGACATGAAACTCAGGGATGCCTCAGTCCAGAGCTCAAAATTTAACCATACTGCTTATCTAAAGAGAAGGTTTGGAAAGATCTTTTTGAGATTTAAGCTTTCCACACAGTAATTTCTCTCAGCAGAAAGCTTGCCCTAACCATGGTATTCACTAACGTACCAAAAGATGTTGCCCTTGACCCAGTTATTTTACTTGAATGTAAGACATGGAAGAAATAGTCCCCAGCATTATGTCCTGGAAAGTGACTCTATTAAGAAAAGCAGATTAGTGGTTGACTGGAACTGGGCTTGGGAACACAGAGTAACTGAAAACAAGCATTAAGGACTTCTTTGGGGTAATAAAAATGTTATAAAATTGGATTGTGGTGATGTGTAAAACTCTAAAAATTTACTTTAAAAAATTGTTTAATTATATACGTAAGAAGGGTAAGTTTTGTGATATGTGAGTTACATCATCACAGAGCTTTAGATAAAGATACACTAACAGGTCAAAAATATATAGAATAAAATAAAATATAAATAAATATATAGTAAAACTATATATATATATATATAATAAACACATCAATAAGCAAAGATTGCATGCTTTTTCCAAATACCACTGAGCAGTAGCCTTATAATTTTAATAATAAATATGATAATCACGAATTATTTGTATTCAGTTCAAGTCATACAATCAAATGTTTCCCTTATCCTACTGTGTAGTTAATAAAGCCAACTCTTCTGAATTTTCTCTCACAGACTGAATTTCTCTAATTTAAGACAATGAATTAGTTTATTTTGTGGCATTACGGGATCATGAGTGCTGTTTCAATTATCTGTGCTTATGGAAGGCGCAAGCAAACTGAGCATTTTATACCTGTGCCTAATTTCCACCCCCCATTTTAGACAGTAAAAGTGCTGCCTTACAGAGAGTGTTCATATAGAAAATCCATCCTACTTTTGCCTGTACTCACCTGTCTGCTACACATCCTATTGTTTAAATGTCATAGCCAGAAAAATGCTATGTGCTTCACTAGCTGACAGTCCACCTATATTTCAGTGACAACATTTTTTAACATTTCTCATAACGATGCACTATAAAAAATCCATATCTCTCTAGCCAGGGCCAGTATGAGCCATGTGAGTCTTAGGCAATAAATTGAGTGCTTCTTAAGTGATATTTATTAAATATTTTTTCAACTGTTATTTAGAAGAAAGGCTGAAAGCTAGGGAGAGAATAAAAGAACAAAGAACTTTTTCACTTCACCATTAGTTTTTTAGATCTCAGGTCGAACTTACATACCTAACTCATTATAAAAATATATTTCATGTTTTAAAAGTCTGCAACCGATCTAATCACATCGTTATGTCTTTACGTTCAATTGTGTGATCAGCTACTGGTATAGAGCTTACACATGGGGAAGTTACACTCAATCAGTAGCTCAATAATGTTTTCTTTCCAACTACTAGTCTATGAGGGGGACTTTAGCTAAATAACTTTCACCACCTTGTTATATTTCCAAATGCAGTGCCCCTGGTAAGCAGGCCTTCCCTACTAGTTATCCCACAAAACCTTCTAGCCTTTATCTCAACTCCAGATATCTATATATTTTTTTTAATTTTTCAATTTTTTTCCAAGTTTTATTGAACTATAATTAACATATAACATTATATTAGGTTCGTGTGTACAGCATGATAATTTGATAGATGTATATTTTGCTAAGTGATCACCGCAACAAGTTTAGTAAACATTCATCATCTTATATAGTTACAAATTTTTTTGTGTGATAAGAACTTTGAAGATCTACTCTGTCAGCAACTTTCAAATATACAATACAGTATTGATCACTATCGCCATTGTGTTGTACGTTACATCCCCAGAACTTAAAACTGGAAATTTGTACCACTTTGACCCATTTTCCTCACTCCTCCCCGCCGCCACTCACCTCTGGTAAACACCAACCCATTCTCCATACGGTATTTGTCTTTCTCTCTGATTTATTTCAGTTAGCATAATGCCCTCGAGCTTCGTTCATGTTGTTGCAAATGGTAGGATTTCCTTCCTTTGCTGGTGGAGAGCATTCCATTGCTAACATATAACATATCTTCTTTATTCCATTATCCATTCAGGCACACTTAGGTTGCTTTCGTGTCTTGGCTATTATAAATAATGCTGCAATAAATGTGGGGGTGCAGCTATCTCCTCAAGACAATGATTTGGTTTCCTTAGGTTATATACCTAGAAGTGAGGTCACTGGATCACATAGTAGTTTTATTTTTAATTTTTTTTTTTTTTTGAGGGACCTCCAAACCATTCCCCATAGCGGCTGGACCAATTTATATTCCCACCAATAGTGCACAAGAGTTCCCTTTTCTCCAGGGCCCCCATTAGCTGTCCCATGGATCTGGTCCTTATCTCAGTGCTAATTATATTAGACTGTGTTTCCTTATAAACAAAATTTCCTGTAAATCAAATAGAAAGTGAGATAAAATATAATAACAACCCTTTACCAAATCTTGACTTCTTGTTTCCGTGACTCTGCTGAGTAGTGAAATTTCCAAAAGGCAAATAAAAGAAAGGGAAAGTAAAGCAAAGGATCTGGGAAGAGAATCTGTACTCCAGTGGTTAAATATTCTTTTGGTGGTAATAAAATATTTTCCTGCTGTGGGTGTTTTGTGTTAACATCTATGGATACTGTATCATTTCTTACAGGAGGCAGTCCGAGTGTTTCCGTTGAAAACAGGACTACATACAAGACAATTCTGAACAAAAATGACTTTTGAAGAAAATTACCAAATTAAGCTATAAGTTCAATTACCATGTTCCAATATATTTATTATCTTTATACTCAAATGTAATATCAGCTGTTTTTAAAATATTATCCATTTGTGACAAAATCCAGACGATTTTCATTTTGCAGCATTTTTCTGTCCTTGTATTATATCAAGCGCTATGTGAAGTTTCATGTTTAATAACATGTTGTAACACATGTCAATATGATCCAGAACTGAAATGACACTTAGTTCCAAATCATTTAGTCCCTTTGTTGTAGTTGCAGGTTGACCTAATCGAACAGATTCTGCAGGTCAACTTGACTGCATCACAGCTTCTGAAAAGCTGACCCACTTATTTCTGTAAAAGGGAAAGTTTGAAACCTGAGAGTATGTAATACTTCCCTGAGAGAAATTAAAAAGATCTAGTTTCTAGAATAGTAAATGCATTGAGGTCTTTCCATTGTTTCGACATTTTAGGTTGTAATTCTGAGTTTCAATTTCTGTCACTGTCTATCCACCATTAAGCTATGCAGGAAAGCTGCATATAGGATAAACTATGAGTCATTAAAGCTGTTTAATTTTTTTTTTAAGGGAGAATGCAAGAAACAAAAACATTCTGAAAAGAACCCTTATTTGTTTTAGTTTGTGGGTAACGTCTTCATTTACTTGAAAAATATTCTTTACTCTTTAGTCTGATGTTCCCGATTATCTACCTTAAAGCAATGACGAAAAGGCAAGAACCAATTTGCAAAATCTATTCTATGCGTCAATCAAAACTTTAAAGAATGTAGTTTTATGATAAAGTTTTCATTAGCATCAATATAATTTATAAATGTCATTTCTTAAGGAAAAAAATATGATTTTAAAAATCTAGGAATTCATATATTTAGAAAATGGCAATTGATAGTATGAGGAAGGAAACGTGCCAGTGCTATGAGAGCTACGCACACAAACATTTCAGTAAACACATCTGTTCACGCACTTCTAAACTTACGAAAGCTCTGAATTTTTTAAGTGATATGATGCGAAAGAGGCAAGAAGTATATATTAGGATGCCCAGGTCTTTTAAACATGTAATTTAAAGCATTTCCTTCTAGCAATCATTTTCTTTAATTGCTTGCTGAGCAATCTGGGATTGCTTAGAGACTGTTTTTATGTCTTTAGATAACAAAGATCTCTTTTCTCAGCATATTTTAGAATGCCCTAAGTAGGGTTGTATAATTTTAAGTACTTCGTATGATTCCAACTCATAAGCGATGATTGGATGCTGATTTTTGAAATGCAGGTCAATTCAGTATTGAAAACTAAACATTGTTCAAAGGAAAAAGAGAAATGTTTGTAGCACTGACAAATAACGTAATGAGATTAGAGGATTCAGATGAGTCTGTGTCTTCTCCATTACTTAGTGCTAATGTAAAATGATAAACAGATTTCCTTTAAAAAATTGAATGTCGCATCTTAACATTATCCAAAGAGCTAATGATACATCCTGTACTCCAAAAGTAGAACAAGGAAAATCAAATTCACCAAAATCAAAATAGGTCTCTCATCACACACAAAAATAAAAATTCCAAAAGAAATCCACAAATAAACTCAAAATGCATGTGGTGGGGGTTAACATTGCAAAATATATCATTTCTCATTTATCAAGTATTCCTTTCACTTTTAAATGTGTTTGAAATTTCCTAAAATAAAAAATACATTAAAAATGACAAAGGAGTAAAATCAATAATATACAAATATGTCACACAAACTGGTAAAAATGGCAATAAAAGGCATGAAAATATAATTCCCAAAAATAAGAAATTGAAATAGTCAATAATCATATGAAAACTCTGAGCTTCAATAGTAATCAAAATAACATAAGTTAAATAACTTTGTTCCCTTTATTGGCAAACAAAAAAAGTAAGTTTTACATAATATTTATTGTCATACATTTGGGAAAACACAAATTTTGGAAATTAAACCCAAATATAAAAGAAACCCTAAAATTTGTTTCAGGGGAATTTTGTGACATTTACTGATTTTGTTAATTCCTTTATTCCAGCAAGTTGGCTTCTAGGTGTTTAGTCTAAAGATATAGTTGTTTGACTGTGCAAATATGTACGAAGAAGTGTATTTATCACAATGATGTTTATATTAGAGATAAATAAAGACAATCTAAAGACAATCCAAATGTCCTGTAATAAGTTATATAAAGTTATAAAGAAAATAGTTATTTTTTGATTTGGAAAACTATGATATAGTAATAAGTAAAAATAACAGGTTATAGCACTGTATGTAGAGTATTATATTTATCTTACATACATATATATGTATAAATATACATAATATACACATATGAATACACATATGAATATGTATCTCTGTGTGCAGACAGAGTTAGAAAGAGAGAGAGAGAGAGAGAGATGCCTAAATGGCGATAGTGGGTGGATTTCTTTGGCCAGTTGACTTGTGGTCTTATATGTATTTTCAAATAATCCTGCAATAGCCCAGATGACATGTATAACAATTTGCAATGATAAATAATCTTGAAAGGTTCTTACATGGCAAATTTGATTATGTATTCTAAGAACAATAATAACACACTGTGACATCTTATCATGCTCTGAAATATTTTACGGTACGTCGGACACAAGAAGACCTGGTGCAAATTGCCTACAATTTTTGATGCAAAAATTGTACTATTTTTTCTCATTTTAGAACACATATACCCTTTTTAGATCTATTTTTTCCTCCAATGGGACTGATTGCCTTCTTTATGACATCTGAACATTTACATTATTTTCAGACCTAGTCGTGATGGGCCATGAGGTCAGTATAGATTAAGAAGTTTCACTAGCTTTTCTCCATCTGATTTAGGTTAGCAAGAATAAACAAACAGTGTCGGAGGTGTCATTTATATGTACTGAGAGCTAAATGACACAGAACCAGAGTTGAACGAGTGAGACACACACCCTTCACTGATGATTCTATTAGGAGGCTGGTAGGAAATGAATGTTGGTGTCTCCCCCAAATTCACTGTCGAAGCCCTCCCCCACCCCTGCCCCGGTGTGATGGTGAGGGGACCTGTGGTGTCGTGTGGGTAGGACCCTGTTCCTATGGGATCAGTGTCCCTTATACAAAGACTGCACACAGCAAGGTGGCAGCAGCTGTGGAAGCCAAGACAAGAGGCCTCGGAATGAAGCCTACTTTCTGTTACCTTGAATTTGGAAGTCTCAGCCTCCAAAACCGAGACAGATAAGTAGCTGCAGCTGAAGTCATTAGCCCGTGGTATTTGTTACGGCGGCCCCGGCTGACTGGGACAAGGCACGCACGCCTTCGGAAAGTGGAGTAACAACAGAAACCGTGAGAGCTGTTGGGGAAAAGCGAGGAGAGAGAGCCGGGGAGAAGGCCGCCCCACCTCATTCTTTTTTCCCTGTGGTCCCTCTCGCTGACCCGAAGCAGCAACAGAACAGAAGAAAGATCGCTTGAACTAGTGAGACCTGGTACCCACTGCCTGCTGTACAGGAAGCTGACATGAAAACTGGCCTGATTCTCTAACTTCACGGCACGCATGCCTTGTTCAGGTCTATCAAGTTTTCGCGCCTTTGTCGAGCTGCCCCACCTTTGACCGCCTCTTCCGTTTTACAGGAGTCACAACTCAGCAATAGAGAAAATATCGATCAGAGCAGGGTATTAAGAATTAAGCCAACATATTTCAAACATTAAAACAGACTTGGCCTTGCCATCTGACAGGGACAGTCACGTAGCATCAGATATGATACATTTCTAATATACTGACTTGTAGAAAGAGATCCAATAACAGTTTCTTGTGGTTTAGAAGGTAGGATTCTACTTACAAATATTGCAGATAACTCATTTACAAAGTTTAGTCAGGATATGATCTAAAATAATGAACTACTTTGAAAACATGATTTTTAAAAATATGAACAAGAAAAGTTCATCAAAAGACTGCGTGAGTACTGCTAAGATCGTAAGGACTGTAGCAGAGACCAACTGAGAAACCCACATCGCTGTTTCAAGAGAAGCCTTGAGAACCACAGTGGTATCGTTATATCTGCAGTCACCCTTCTTGCTCCAAAGGAAGTTTCTGCCTGGAGAGTGTCTTAGGGGCATGCTTTTTATTCTTGAGCCTTGTTTGACTCTGCTGCACAGCATTTCTTCAGCATCCTGTTGACTGTAACAAGTCATATGAGCTTAACACTAGCCTGCCATCCGCCCATCATCGGCAGCCGGTGAAAGGCTGAAGGGGTGAGATCGTGCTAGAGTCAGAGCGTGGATGATGCTGCAGCATTTAAACAGCTGTTGAGTTTTACGTTCTACATACGTGTGACGTCATGTGGTTTTCATCTTTTTTCTGTCTGACTTATTTCGCTTAGCGTGATTATCTCGAGATCCGTGCATATTGTCGCAAATGGGAGTAGTTCGTCATTTTTTTATGGGCGGGACTGTGAATTGGTGGTTACCAGAGGGAAGGGGATGAGGGGGGAAGTAGATAGGAATAAACAGTCAAATATTAGGTGACAGAAGGAAACCCACTTTGGGAGGTGAACACACAATGCAATATATATACGACTGACTGTTGAATTGCACACTTGAAACTTACTTGATTTTATTAACCATTGTCACCCCAATAATTTTAATTTAAAAAGAAAAAAAAGAAATAGCTTGTCGAAGTGCAGAGCAGAGGGGTGAATTAGTGTGCTTGTCCCTACGGCACTGCCCTCTGCGAAATTCTCCCTCTGCTTCTAGGTTTCCTTTCTATCAAGACTCCATCCAAGAGGTCTCGCCCTGTGGAACTTCGCTCATTTCTTTGTGTTTCTTACCTCCCTTTCTGGTCACACTGCCACAGGGAACCCAAATTCTCTGCCTCCATTCGTGGCCCACGTTGATTCGCTTCTCCATGAAACTGCTGGGACTCGCCTTTCCCGGCTGTGGGAACCAGTGTGACTTTACTTTTTGCTGTCTATATAGGGGATGCAGGGCTGAAGCCATGCGCATTCTCTGGGTATTAAATAAGTCAACCAAATGCCCGGTATCGGCAATGAATTTCCACTGGAATTAAGCAATTATCGAATACACTTTTTAAGTCAAACAAGAGTGACCCATTTCTGATGCTACGAAATGCTTGACTAATGTTAGGTAAGACCAGGTAAGTCTCTCTCTCTTCGGAAGGAGTAGTGGGAGAGGGTCGCGAAGAACCGATTCATCTCGTGGGTCTGATGTCTAGATCACGAGTCTTTTAAATGTGTTTTGCTTTTAAAAAATATTGTCATGATTCATAAAAGACACAGGTGATTCCTTGCATCTCGTTACTTACCGAAACTGTACAGAATTTGAGTTGATCAGAAATGAAAGGATTTATAAACTGACCTGAATATCAAGACAATACTTCTAATTATATTTCTATAATAAAGTTTTAAGTACCAAATTTCCTAAAAGGCTTTTAGAGTATACTCTAGCAATTCAAAGAGTGGCCATAAAACTTGGTTTGATTCTTGTATAATTCTTTTACATCTATATATATACATATATACACACACATACACACACATGTATGTGTGTGTGTGTGTGTGTGTGTGTGTATATATATATATATATATGAAACAGAATATGTATACTCTGTTTTATTCACCTATTTCAGAGCACAAATAGTCACTGTAGTGTCTCAATTACTTTTCTTCTTTTTTTCACATTCTGCCTCAAAATCAGTATCTGATTAATTTTTTTTAAATCTTCTCTTTTTAGCTAAGTTTCTGTACTAGCTTACAAAAATAGAGCGAAAGTGTATATTCATGATAATCATAAAACGCTCAGCAAGTAAATGCCTATTTTCTTCTCTATAGTAATCAGGTTTACGTTTTACGTGTCAATTTAAATTAGTTCCTTTCCTGATGTTTTAAAATTCAGTCTCTTTCTTCTTGATCTTTTTATGATCAGCTGAATCCGTAGCCGTAGGCTTTGGCTCCCTGAGCTGCCTTCCATGCCTTCCACCCAGGAAAGAAGCCCTTTCTGCTTAGAGGTATATGCGCCCCCCTGGGACTTGGCTTGGCCCTTCAGCTGAATTACCTACCATAGAACGATGTGTGTGACTCCTCCGATTTGGATAAGCCTCGAGTGACCCATGGAGAGGTAGGTGGGGACAAGGGAAGTTTTCTCAAAAGGAATTAGGGCATAAACAATGTAACGATAATGATGACTTTCCCTGCCTTTTTGCACAAATTACCCTAAAGGGAGAAATTTTGAAAGAGATGCAGAGGAGTATAACTTTTAAGTCAAATGTCCATGGTCTACGTTGAACTGAATAATAACTACTGGGTTTTTTTCCCCAAGTAACTAACTAGGTTAATTTCAAAGCTTTCAATTCTCACTAAATAAATAATCCATGCATTCGAGGGCCCAAACAATTAAAAAATATAATTGTGTTCTTTTCAAAACATGTATTTCTTCTTAAGAAAAGGGAAGAGGAAGAAGCAATACATAGAATTATAAATATGAATCTAAAGTGAACCAGTGATTTGGAGTAGGAGATTAGAAATTTGTTGAGAGCCTACTTCTACCTGACTTATAATGCTACTTTAGAAAATTCCCTGAATTCTCTGCCTCAGTTTTATCATTTAAAACATGAGATTAATGATCTTTCTCAGGTGATATATGATTTATTCAGTCTGAACTAATATTAGTCAATTACCTCATGGCAAAAAAATAAAAAGTCATTATTATTCAACAGCAAAGGGTTCAAAATTTCTAAAATCTATTAGAAATATTCTTCCTGAATCCATAGGCATTCAACTAAATTTAAAGCCCACAGAGCAAATGGACAACTTTTAGTTCTTAATCCCCACTAGAGATGACAAAAAATAATTACTTTAAGACTAAACTAAACCTGAACTCACCCTGGAAGCTTCAAATCAAATTGGAGGCCAGAATGGGAGGCATTGATTTCCATAATTAAATTTTGCATGTAAAATTAAAATGACTTAAAAATATTAGGAAGGGGGATATTTTGATCCTTGGACGATTCACTGGTTTTATTTGGATATATTTTACTTTGCTACTCTTCAAAAGGAGAGAGCAAAAATAAAGAGTCTAAGGAAATTAATGCAACTATATGAAATTCCAGAATAGGAAATTCTATAGACAGAAAGTAGACTGGTGGTCGCTTTGTCTAGTGGGGGGATTGGGGAGGAATAAGGGGTGGTAGCTAAAGGGTATGGGGCTTCCTTTCAAGTAATGAAAAAATATTTGAAAATTGACTGCAGTGATGGTACACATACCTGTAAATGTACAAAAAAAAGCACTGTATTGTATACTTTAAATGAGCAAATTGTATGGTTTGTGAATTACATCTCAATGAAGCTCTTTAAAAATACACATACACACACACACACACACACACACACAAAGAATAAGCTAGCCTCATAGGATGTTAGGGAGTATTCTTTATTTTCTGAAAGAGTCTAATCCTTTCGTCCTCACTCCCATCCATTCTGATAGTCTGTGCCTTTTAGTAAAAATAAATGTGATATATTTGTATTTATTATTTCTACCATCTTAATTGCCCTACTTTAGATTTTTTGTTTTGTTTTGTTGCTGTCGTTCCTTTTCCTACTCTCTTTTAATTCTCAATCGAGATTTTTTTTCACGTCTATTGTTTTCCTCTCCCAAATAAGATGACATACTTTTTATTTAAATTTTACATAGTTAACTTTAAACTGCTGAAGTAAAGCTACAACGATATCTTCCTTTAGAGATGAACAGTTCTTAGGATGTCTATCCCCAGTTCTGCCCTCGAGGTGCTTATGAAATTGTTTCACATTTTAATCCGATCTTCGATCTGATTTTTTAACCCTGCCTATTCATTGTTATTATTTCCATTTCACGGCATCAGCATTTAGACGTACAGGCACATCTTCATTTATTTTACTGTGAGTGCCATCTTGAATCTCAGGTCAGCTCTCTGCTTTCATTTTGCCTCTTCTGGAAGCATGTCCTTTGAAAGTTTCTTTGATAAACCTATTCCTGTTGATCTGAAAATGTATCTCATCCTTGTTCTTAAAAGGTTTTCTGAATATGAAATACTAGATAGAGTTTGTTTGTTTGCACTTTGAAGAAATTTATCCACTCTATTGGCTTCCAGCGTTACTGTTGAGAAGTCACCTGTTTCTCAGTTTCATTGTTATGTTTTTAAGTATGGTTTCAAAAGAAAAATTTAGCTGCTTTCGATATTATCTCTTTGTCTTTGTCAGTCGACGTTTTTACTGGAATATGTGTAGAGAGAGAGGTCAATTTTTTTTGTTTTGTTTTTCCTGCTTGAAATTCATTGTTTCCTAAAATTAAGGATTTATCCCTAAACTATTCTCAAAAATTATCAGCCATTATATATTTTAATATTGTCTCTCCCCTCCCATGCTTTCAAACTTGCTTTTTCATCGAAACGCCTGTTAGTTGACTGCCGGATGTTTTTAACCTCCAGGACTCTTACACTGTTTTTCATACTTTCTAGCTCTTTGTCTCTCTGCTGTATTTTGGATAATTTCTTCATACATATAATTAGCTCACTCAATTTTTCTTCATCTGTATGTAATCTGCTATTAAACCTCTCTTTTTTTAATGATTATACATTTTTTATTCTAATAGTTTCTTTTCTTCATGTCCCTATCAGTTTTAAGAACATCTGCTTCATAATTATTGTTGTTAATGACTGTTAACAGTCATCCAGCAATTTGGTCTTAGCACAACTCTATAAACAATGGAGCACACACTTCAACTGAAACTGACCACCCCACTCGCCTGGTTCTCAGTCTCTCTGGCCTTTGTGGATTGCTGGCTGTCCCTGGAAACATCCAGTCTTAGACAAATTCATAGGTTGAAATCTTAGTGTCCCATGTGATTGTATAAAAAGGGATGGGTGCTTTGGGGTGTGCTTAGGTCATGAGGGTGCCCTTAATGAGGTCATAATCCTCATTAAGGGATAAGCACTCGTCTAAAAGAGACCCCAGAATGGTCCTTCAGCTTTCTGCCAAGTGAGAACATAGTGAGAAGTTGACAATCTGCAACCAAGCAGAGGGTTTTCATCAGAATCTGAGCATGCTGCTTCCCTGATCTCAGACTTTCAGCCTCCAGAACTGTGAGAAATAAATTTCTGGGTTTTTTTTTTTTTTTGTAAGATACTCTGTCTGTGATAAATAACAGCCCCAATGGACTAAGATAGGTATCTATGTGAAATAGGATATTTCATAGCAAAATAATTGATGATAATCTCTCCTGGTTGGTAGATTAGCAATTTTGACAATATCTATCATCACATAACTTGGCTAAATAAGAACTTGTGAGCAATCTTTATTCTTAAGTTGTTCTTTGGGCTGGATTCCTTTCTTACACAAAGCTGTTTTGTGCTTTTAGGCAGTCGTGATGGCAGTTCCCTTTATAGGTTCATAAGAGTGCAGTTTTTTTCATTGATATAACTTCTGGAGCATGAAGCAGTTATCACACAGCTCAGAAACATACCAGCAACAAATACTGGAGCATCTTACCAGCCCATGCTGTGTCATTTTTTTAAAAAGTCTCAAACCATGGAAAACAATCACATTTAACAATTCCTTTGAGAATCTGTTGAAGAGGTGGTAGATAACTAGAAAGTAAATCTTGCATGGGGTTTCAAAAATGCCTCAAGCTGCATAACTATGGGGATTTTTCTGTAGTCTTCTCTCTGAAATCTCAATGGAGAAAGCTAATTCCTGTTATCAATCATAACTTCAAAAAGCCCGTGGCATTTAAATTTTTTTTTAATTGTTTTTGTACCTTTGGTAATGCATAAGTTGAGTCAAATCATTATTTTTTAGAGCTCTGGTCTCCAACGTAAGGGGTGAAAAATAATAGATTAGCATATAAGAGGAAAAATGAGAATTTCTGTTTGTATTCATTTTTATGTCATTCATTTTAAACTCCGTATTTTTATATGTTTATAATATCTAGAATATAATCATATGTTTAAAGTTCTTTAAGGTATAGAATACACTGAGAATTACAGGTGTGGGATTGAAATATAAACATTCAGATGTCATAAACTTTTTTAAAAAATAGAACGTTTTCTGCCTCAGTTTTGGCTGACATTTCAAAAGATTTTTAAAAATAAAATAAAAACAGTAGATGCAGAGGGCAAGTACTCTCACATTCCCATGTGCAGAATTGTCAACTGGTCATTCAGTCCTTAGGCTCAAGGTTATTTAAGGATCAAAGATAAGGTGAGAGAAAAACATTGTTGGATGGCTGTGGTACTTTTTCTCCCTACTTCCATGGGAAAGAAGTTGTCTCTCTCTCACTTGAAGCTGAATGAGAAGAATTTCAAGGAGATCACTTTGCATGCTGGATTTTTATCCACTGTGATTTGGAAGATACAGTAGATCGGTATCTGAATCATGCCTACGCAAAATGTTTAAGACTTTTTGATATTGGACTAAGTATCCTGAACTCTATCATAAATAGTCAGTAGTATATTATGGAAGAATGTATGTTATAGATGCATAAAGATACGATGTAGTCTGAGGAGCCTTCTTAGCTACATTTCTTAGACACCTCCACATACCAGGCCACATATGGTTTGGTTTGAAGGATCCTATTAGACTTCTCAGCTGCTTTTACTCTCTAGCTTCCTGCAAGGGTAATAGATGGATCTTTGGGCTCTATTCAGGATTTATCTGTCTAGCAGACTGAAACAAGCAGTTCCTCCTTGTGTTTGCTCCTGGATTTGCTAAAGTTCACAGAATTTCCCAGAGGACTCTAGAAGTCTTGCAGCTTTGTCTCTAAATTAGATTCTCATTGTCTTATGGCCCCTTTGTCCAAGTCTGGATATTGCCAGAGACAGCCTTCCCTAGACACCTCAACCAGGAACTGCAAAGGCCAGAGACACTGAGAGACAGGCCTGTGGGCTTGTCAGTTTCAGTTGGAATGTGTGCTCCACTGTTTATAGAGTTGTGCTGATGCTTAGAATTATTATTGGATGATTATTAACAGTAATGACAGTAGGAATTATAAAACAGATGCTTTTAAAACTGATAGAACATGAAGAAAAGAAAGTATTAGAATCAAAAAATATGTACTCATTAAAAAATAAAATCCAAAAGAGAAGTTTAAGAGCAGATGAAGAAAGAATAAATTCATTATATGTATAAAGAAATTATTCAGAATGCAGCAGAGAGACAAAGAAATGAAAAGTATAAAAATGAGTTTAAGAGTCCTGGAAGATAGAAATATCCCACAGTCACCAAACGGGCATTTGAAAAAAAAAAAAATTGAAAGAATGAGAAGGGAAAGAAAATACTAAAATATATAATAGCCGATAATTTTCAAAAATTGTTTAGAGATAAATCCTTAGTTTCAAGAAACTCAATGAATTTCAAACAGGAAAATCAAAAGAAATTGACCTCTATATATTCTAGTAAAGATATAGACTGCCAAAGACAAAGAGATGATATTGAAAGTAGCTAGATTTTTTTTTTGAATCACACTTAAAAGTATAACAATTAAACTGAGAAACAGATGACTGCTCAACAATAACGCTAGAAACCAATAGAGTAGATCAATTTCTTCAAAGCGCAAACAAACTCTATCTAGTATTTTATATTCAGAAAACCTTTTAAGAACAAGGATGAAATACATTTGCAGATCATCAAAAACAGACTTCACCACCAAAACACCAACATTTTAAAATCCTTTTACCTGTATTTTGTTAAATTAATTAAACAAGGAGGTCATTAGACTGAAGTGATTCTAATACCTTAACAGCCTCCACCTAACTCAGCAAATGACTCAAAGTTAAGAAATCGAAAACTAAGGACAATCAATCACAAATAGCCAACTAGACTTTCCCAAATAATAAACTTCTTAAGCTATAACCAATCAAACAATTTCCTTGCTTTGCCTCTGCCTAAGAAAGTCTGTCCCCAGCCCCTATTGGTAGAGTAGTGCTTCTAAGCACTTCTGATTTTGCACTACCTGATTTGAATTGATTTTTGCTTAAATAAACTCTTGAAATTTTCACTACGCCTAAATTTAGCTTTTAACATTTCAATATTTAGTACTTAATAGCTTCTATAATATTAGCATTTTACCTGTATCATGCTTATAAGACAAAATAAAAATATAATGGAGTTTGTTTCACTAAACTCCATAGATAAATGGTGACCATACAATTTTTTTGTTCAAACTAGAATATTTCGAAAGTACAAGCGCCACTGGCACAACAGGTTAAAGCAGGAAAGTCTTGGACAAACCAGAATATATGACCGTCCAACAAATAAAGGACCCTAAATTCCTTTCAGATTGTACCAGTATACCATATACATATATATTTTTTTTATGTGTGCTATCTGTGAAAAAATGTTAGGAAGTACTGCTGTATATTTCATGGTTTATGAACATGCAGCATATGGTATATGAACACACTATATTTATCTTTTCTGTTGGAGAATATTTAAGTTGTTCTCAAATTTTTACATTACAAATAATCCTATTAAGAGCATTTTTATATATGCCCACTTGCATGCACAGAGTCGCGTTTCCCCAGGGTCTATATCTAAGAGTGTCATTATCTGATAAAAGTATGACCATGTTTAACTTTTCAAAGAATCTCCAATCTGTTTTCCAAAGTGGTGGTACTCATTTATACTCACACATTAGTGTTAAAGCATTCCATTTTCCCACATCTTTGCCAACACCTAATACTATTAGACATGTTCATCTTTGTTGCTTTGATGAGTGTGAAATTCTCTCTCATGGTTTTTAAATGCCTCTCCTTAACCATAGTGAGCTTAAATGTTTTTTGAGTATGTGTTGCCCATTTTCATTGCTCATGTGAGATACCTATTCTTTTCGCTTATTTTCCTCTTACTTATTTTGCTTATCTTTTTCTTATTGCTTTATAGAATTTGTTCAAATATTCTCAGTAGTAACATTTTTTCGGTCACATTTGCAGCAAATATCTTATCCCAGCTTATAGCTTATCATTTCCTTTTATTTATGGATCTTGGACTATAAAGAAATTTTCAGGTTTGATGTCAACAAATTTATTAATTTCTTTCTTTATGCTTTGTGCTTTTTGGATCTTATCAAGAAATACTCTCACATTCTAGAATAATAAAGATATTGCCCCATGTTTTCTTTCGAAACTTTCAGAATCTACTTTTCATATTCAGGTGCTTAAAGCTGTCTGGAATTGATTTTTGTTTTAGAGTAAGATGTGATACTAATTTTAGTTAGCCTTTTTTCCTCACATAAATAACGAGTTATCCCAGTTCTATTTATTTTATTGTTCATCCTTTCCCAGCGATCTTGAAGGTCAACTCTGCCAAAGATCAGGTTTCAAGGTATACGTATTTTATCTGTGTTCTCTGGTCCTATGGCAATAATACGCAGTGTTACTATAGTTTTATAATATATTTTGATAATCTGGTTATTCTTCAATACTTTTGGGATATTCTGATAACTTTGATTATCCATATAAATTTTAGGATGACTTTGGAAAATTCCCTGCAAAATAGTCTGACACTTTGCATAAAATTTCATCAAATTTACAAATGAATATAGAATAAATTGATATATTTAGGATATTAACATTTGCTATTCATGAACATGGCATATTGCTCTATTTATTTTTATATTTGTTTAAATTATTTTTTTCTAAAAAAAAATCTAGCTTCCAAAAAATTTATGCATACATACTTTAGAATTAATTTCCAGTTAATTTTTGATGCCATTGTACATGTTATCACTTCTGTAAATTACATTTTCTCATTCTCATTGCTCTTGTTAGAATCACAATTGACCTTTGTATGTTGATCATTTGTCTGGTAATCTTGCTGAACCCTTATTAATTAAGTCCAAAGGCTAGAAAGATAGAAACTGTATTTCCTCTCTGACAGCTAGAATCCTGGATGTGATATGCACACATTAGACTTAAAATGTGGAATTAGCATACCATAAGGAGAAGGCCACATATCTAGTGTTACTGCTACTTCTGCAGATAATTATGACGGCATTAGAGTTTTCTGTAGCAGTTACAGCTGACATCCCAGAGTCTGAACCCCAGTTTCATGACTATCAAGGAGGTTTTGCTGATGTAACTCATGTTAGAAGTGGAATAATTGTGGAACCAGCTAAAGTTTAGCTTTTTGATTCAGCAGGTGACTACCTGATTGCTTAAAAACATTATTAAACATGTCTCAAAATAAAAAATAGTCTATTTTAACAATCCTATTTTAACATTGAATAGAATCAACAAATAAATGCACCTCCCAAACAAGAAATAACCTAGGACACAACTGTTTTAAATGCTAATCAGTCAAGCATGTAAGAAAGAAAAAAGTAATTCCAATTATATGGAAATGCTTCTAGTCAAAAAGGAAAATGCACTTTCCAGCTAATTTTGTGAGACTAGTACACGTTAGTATTTAAACCAGCAAGGATAATATGGAAAAGGAAAAGGAAAGGTCATTTTTAGCTTCGAACACGACATTTGCTGATAGACCAGCGCACATGGAAACTGGACTGTGAACAAGTTTACATAGTCAAGCTTCCTTTTCCAGTTGTAATTTTTCTGTCTCATCGTTTCATTGAAAGTGTGGCCTTTTAAGAATTCCAGCTTATCGTGCAATTCAAGTCAATTTTCTTTCTTAAATGGACCTAACCATTGCCTCTCATGCTTTCTTCTATTAAAACAAAAACAAAAACAAAAACAAAAACAAAAAAATTGGCAAAGCACTCAGAGTAGTTGTAGCTTTCAAATTCACTTACAAGTTTGTGTTTATTACCTTTGAGGATTTCACTTTTAAAAAATGATCTAATTTCCACTAAGTTCCACCCAAATATCCAAATACCTCACCAGGGTATTTTAATGAGCAGTCAGGGTTGAAAGTAGACTGTAGACTTACAATCAACAAAGACTAAGAGAAACATTGCTTCTCTGAGATGTTTATTACACTATCAAAAGCAGAAAACATATAAGCTGATTAGAAATGAGGAGGAAGCAGAAAGCATGGACCGACTGACCACATCACCCTAGGATTTATAATAGTCAAGATAAAGAACACTAGGGCCTTTTCTCAAATCGACTGAATCAGAATATCCAGGGATGAAGAGATACTTATCAAAATCTTCTCACGTGACTCTAATGGGCCACACAGCTTTAACAAAGGCAACACAGGAATATTGGTCCTGGGATTCTGAAAATGTATTTCAGCTGATGGAATTATCTTCCTGGGTCTAGCTAGGGCCTCTAGAGGGCTTTCTCTTGAGGGGAAGAGATGTACCCGTGTTTAATCAACATTGGGATAGGTTCATTCTGAGACAAGAAGTGAGGATTTAAGAACACAAACCCGAGCGTAAAGCAAGATTTCCCTCTTCCGCTTGAGGTCCAGGATGGTTAGACTCGATTCCAGGACATGGAGACACCTAGGCATCCCAGCATGGATAGCAAACTGGCCTAAGAACGATATTATAAGAAACCCTGCAGCTAGATTTGGGCTGTGGCCTCTGAAAGTATTCATCTTGAGCAGCATGAAAAGTACCCTATACTTTCCGTGTCTAATTCAAAGAAGTTTTTCATTAGAACTCTTTACCTGCTTTTCCATAAGAGACAATTATGGATAACCCTAGCAGGCCTTAGTTCACTGCTGAACTCCTTACCCCAAGGTAAGGGTCACCCAAGTATAAAAATGAGTGAGTAGCAAGGGAAGAACACAGTCTCTGCCCCTGAAATGTCACTGGCTTCCAAGTTAATCTTCAAGAACTGACAGCTGTTAAACACTCCATTCCTGACCTTAACTTTTCCACATTCCCTTCTCTAAACACATTTTCCTTTTTATTTAGAGTTTAAAAAAAAAAATTTTTTTTTTCGCCTCTAGGGCCAAAGAAAATGGGTTTAGTGGGGAGTTCAACAGGAATAAGTTTGCTGATGGTTAAGACTGAATGAATGTAAGAGTTCATTCAAACAAAACTGGCAGTTTACTTTGGCTTTTGTGCCTACTCAAAAATAAATAAATTTGATTCAAGAAATTTGGAAATACAAATTTTCCACAGCACTCAGGTCAGGTCCGGTCAGGTCTATTTGTAGGTCAGTAATTGGGGCTAATTCTGGCTTGGCTCAGCACAACCGCAACCCTGGAGTGTTCAGAAATGGTCTGCATTTCTATTTAGAGGTCAGAGTCAAAGTAAAACAAGTGCCCAGCTTGACCTCTGCATTTCAGAATTAAAACGTCACAGCGACCAGGCTAAGAACTGTAAACCTCTATGGAAAAAGAGAAGGTAGGGGGAGAGAAGGAGAGATTAAGTTTGGAAGGCGATTTAAAGGAGATTGATTCTAAGATTAGCTTTGCATTAAGAAAGGGTTGAGCTGGTTAAGGTTAATACTGGAAATTTGATATTTTTGTACTTTTATGTTTTATAGACGCAGTCGTTTTCAGCACGCCACTGAATTTCAGTTGGTGTGTGGGTTTCGTTTGTTCGATTATCCTTTCACTCTTTATTCGAGCAGTACCTACTACGCTGCGGACGCTGCGACAGACATTCCAAAAGCTAATACCCCTCTCTTGCATTTTAGCGGTCATTTGCTGTGAGAGCCTCTTATGCCCAGGGAGGTCTTCTTAAAACCAGTCTCCTTCCTCTCACTTTTTGACTACCTTTGAATTTCAACTTCACACAGTTCTCAAATATCAGCCTTGTTTTAGATGCTGACTACATCTGTGAACCAGGGCTACACTTTCGGGCCTTCTCACTCTCCCTAAGTAATTAAGTTTCCTAATGATAACGGAGCATCATTGCAATAATATTGATACCTGCTGTAATCACTGGCATTCCGGCTTTTCAATTCCCAGTATTTGCCTTGGATCGAGTAGCTCTGTGCTAATGCAACGGAAGGTCACCCGATGAAGGGGCCGATAGCGAAGGAGACGGCTCTACTTAGCATGCACAGAGGATGATGCTTTTCTGGCCTTGTAGAGCTAATCTTTCAAGTTGTCCTTTTTTGACTTTCTCAGTTTAATCAGTTTAATCTCATCTCCCCTCTTTTCTGATTATAAGGATTTTCTGTAGAAACCTTGCCTCCACAATAAAGACCATGTGGCAATTTATTTTCATATTGATTTCAACATTTCTGTTCTTCTACCAATGAGCCAATAATGGGGAGAAGGATGGCAGAGGGGACGCTAGAGAAAGAGGAGTCTGAAGAAGGAAGATGAGAGGGGACTGGAAAGCGAGAGCCCTTCGATGCTTTTATTAGTAGGAGAGTCACACCCTCCAGTTATCTGGAAACCTTAACTATATCTTAAGTTCACCGAAAGCAGAAATGACAGCGACGTGGGAAAGTCTCTATAATGATTAGAGCTAGTTAAAGACAGCTGTAACAGCAAAAGCTGACTTCGCATTTCCACACTAAAGAGACAGAGAGACAGAAAGACACACCAGACGGACACACAAGCACACACGCACACACGCACGCACACATCCTTCTGAAGTCAGAGGCATCGCAGGCATCTAAAAAGATGAATCGCACAGCTACAACCTTTCTCACAAATTTCGTGGATTCTGCTTCCATTCTTCATTCCAGTCCACTGAGAGATGTGGGCAGTGTCTTCTAGGGTCCCCCCAAAAGATCAAAGAGCCATTTACCAAGAGAGGGGGAAAGGCAAAAAAGTGTGGTGGGGAGGAAGGTGGCGAGTCCTCTTTTGAACGTATTTATGAACTGTTAGCAGCCGGCTGTGTGGAGATTGGCGGCTGGGGATGTGTGTGGATTGCAGTAGAGCAGCCTGAAGTGTGAGGTGGAAAATTCTAAAATAAACAGAGGTTTGGTTTGTAAACGCATTAAAAAAGCAGTTGTGCTCTTTAGGTCAAATTTAAATATTACATATCAAATTGATATAATTAACTGGAATGTTTAGAGATTTTGGCAACTGGAAAATCGATCAATTTTAGGCTTTGGTCAGCCATTTCTAACAACATCTTGCCCACTGGGAAATGGTGTATAACAAAAATATAGAAAGTATTTCTGTTCTTTAATAAGAAAGTTAAATATCACTTTTAGATACCAAATTTCTTTGTAGTAAGATAAATGAATAATAATAATAAAAAAAAGAATGAACGAAGAAAGAAGAAGAAAAATTTCCACAGGAATGCGTGTATGCTCGAGGACTAAAACGAATTGCTTCTTTTAAAATTCTCAACCTTTTTCTATTTGTTCTGATACAAACTGCAACAATCATTAAACATTAAGTGAATGCCAAAAACAGAGTTAGTTTGTCATAGTTACACTCAGTTCTAAAAATCATAAGCCTGTAAATTTAAAGTGGACCAAACCACCGCCCCAAATATTTGTCTCCTTAAATGGGTGATGGTGGGCGGGACGGGGTGGGGGTACAGAGCCATGTCTTTTGCACAGTAAATATGCTGCATTTCCACTATCCCTAGTGAATCTTTGTACTTTCTCTTCAGGGTTCCTGGAAATAATGATATACTATAGCCAGCTGAAAAGAACATCTGTTTTAAGAGCTGTGAACTTACAAGAGCCATTTGTCTGTCTGATCTGTTCCCATTATTTTCCTTCCCATTTTGCACCATTATATTTCTCCATTGATCAAATCTATGCAAAATAAAGAGATTGAGAAAAACACCAAACAGCCATAATTTCTTCTCCCTTCAAAAGGTTGCCTGCCACCTTTCCCGTTTAATAATTCTGCTTGCTATAAAACATCCAACTTTTTTTTTTTTTGTAAGCATGTTTTCCTTTCCCTTTAAATGGAAGTCTTTGGTTCACTAGGGCTTACTGCTTAATGACAATGTGGGGGAGTTAGCCCAGGAGAACAATGCATCCATTAATCTGCCTCATGCTTAATTGGTAACTACTGTATGGGCTGGCATTTCAAACACAGATTGCAAATGTACTTGAATTAGTTACTGTTTAATTGATACAACTGGCACTCAGCCTAGAACTAACATGCAGCTACTGTAAAGAAAGAGAGAGAGATTTGAAAGGAGAGAGAGAAAAATACAAGGTAGGATTGCGATTCATCCTTTATATGTTTATATCAATTATTCGTGGAACATAATTACGTAGTTTTTCATATTGCTGGAACAAGCAATAGACCACAACAGGCTGCTCAAAATACCTGTAATTCTCGCTGACATGAAGAATAGCAACACTGATTCTCAGCTCCCTCTTTATCCTGATTCTCCCCTTAACTCTTGCAAGAATAGTTACAGAGGTCCGATAGAGGTTGGGGAGTACGATACTTATAATGGGATGAAATGCCCAGGAGGATCATTTTGACAGTGTCTCCAGAATAGCAGGATATCGAGGAAACAGAACGCTGTCATGGCAATAATTCAACTTTATTACCACTCCCACTAGTGTTACTAGGAACGTATTTTCAACAGAAAAAAAAATTAATTTCTTGAGATTAATACCCAAATAATTCCACTTGGGCACATCATGCAAGAAACCATTATGTTCTACAACTTGTCTTTGAATAGAGAATAAATTAATTCCGTAAATGTTATAATGATACTGATGGCTATCATTTATTGAGCATCTTCTGCATACCCAGAATCTCACCGAGTGATTAATGTACAATTTCTCACATAACCCTCCAAATAGTTGTGCTTTCCTCCCCAGTTTGAAAGTTTAGTTCTTTGATTAAATCTGTGTAAAATAATTGGACTGAGCAAGGCATAAAACCGAACTATTTTACCCTTTTAAAATTTAACCCACTTTCAAGGCTTAATTGATTCTGCTCAAGATAGTTCACCTGCTATCTAGATTGTATAGGTACATGCAAACCATGTAAGAGGTAATGGCTTTTTCATATTCAAAATTCCTATAAAACAACCAAAGTTATTTTTGCCAACCTGCAGTGAAAATCCTTTCATCGATTCAGTAAGCAGTTGTTGAGTACCTACTGTATAGCCAGTTTGATCTTTTCATTGCGTGCTCTCAATAATATTATGAATGAGTTTCTAATTGCCAAAATCGAAAGAACAGTCTCTATTCCATTTTTTAAAGTATCTGTCACTTACCTCGGTTTTGTATTACACGACTTTGGTTAAGTTTTTATAGTATTTGGCAATATTGGTCTTTGCTTCCCCAGCGTGAAGTTCTGCTGGTTTTCTTCCTGCTTCTCAATTGGGAGGCAAATATCTGAGATCTCTTTCAAGCAGTGCACTTTCTCTGTGCAATTTCATTTAATGCTACCGACTCTAACTGTACACTACAGGGACCTAAACTATATATCACACTTCTGGAGAATTTTTTTTTCCCTGCAAAATGACGTGCGTGTGTGTGTGTACATATGCGTATAACTTTTTTAAAACCACTCAGAGTAATCTCGTACAGAAATTTCCAATTCTTATTTTAGCCCTCCGATTACTCTATCGTACTACAGAACCAGATACTCAAAGCTAATTGGACATCTCTACTAGATTATCTAATGCCAGCTTATACACATGTACAACAATGGACTCGCTGCCTTCCTTACGAACTCCTGCCAAGTGGTATTTCTATTTGCCCAGCCGCCCACGGTATCAGCCTGAGCGTGATCGTGATTTTTTTCCTGTTCTTCATTCCTACTCATTCACCAATCTGATCGGATCACACATCCTGCAGCTTTAGATGCCCACTTACTTATTTTTCAAAAACAGTTCTTCTTCCCTGTCACCAATGCCCTTGTGTTGCTAAGATCCTTCTTACGTCCTCCATGAACCATTGCAATAGCCAGCTAACATGCTTTCCCGCCTCTACTCTCACCTCTCCAATCCATTCCATAGAGATGAAATCAAGGCATGAAGATGTGCTCTTCCCTGCTTTGGATCCTCCAGAAGGCTTGTAGGCATCAGGAAAAGGCCCAGTTGTGTTCTGGTCCTTCCTATTTCTCCCATTCTCCCCAAAGTCCCCAGCCTTCTCAACCTGGTTAATCCTCATCTTTTCTTCAAAGCTTAATTCAGTTGTCATTACCCTGTGAAGCTGTGTCACTCCAACCTTTCTTGGCTAAGCGAGGAGTCTACCTTCTCTCTTCCCTTAATCCACCATGCATGCTTCTATTACAGATGCGATCATATTGCTCTGTAACTGCAAGCCTCTCCTGTGCCTTTCTTATTAGATGATAATTACATTTTGCTTTTTTGGAAAAATAAAAACCCTATTTATTATTTTTTTAACTACTGGTTTCTTCACATATTAAAAATAGTCCTATTTCTTCATATCTTAGAAGAGATGTAAAACATAATATTGGCCTCAGTTTTATGTACTGAGTTTATATATACCAAATACTCATTCTCTGGTACCTTTTCTTTTTTCTGCCCTTAACCAGGTGAGTGACTTTGGGTAAACCATTCACCTTCATCATCTATAAAATTATCTCTAAGACTTTCATAACACTAATCTTCATACTTGTGCAGTTCTTTTCATGTTAGGTTGTGTAATTAGTCATTTAACAAAAGTTTTACTGGTTTACTACTGTTGAGTAAAAATAATCCCCATGATTCTGGTTCATGCCATTCGATTCGATGTAGAGCTGTGAGATTCAGGTTATTTATCTCTATCATGATTCCATAAAGGATTTAAGGTGATTTACAATAAGAAAGAAGAACAAAAGAAGGAGGAAGAGGAAGAGGAGGAGGAAGGAGCGGAAGAAGGAGAAGAAGGAGAAGGAGAAGGAGAATGATGGTGTGGAGCAGGGAGATGGAGAGTGTATTCAAGGGAAGAGTCAAAAATAGAAGTAAATGGAAATACATACCTCTACCATAATGCTTATACGTAAGTGTAATAAGTCATTTTCAAATTTAATTCTAAGCTCTGTGGCAACCAAAATGAAAAGAGCGTCAATCTCAGAAACAAAAATCATCATAGAAGAAGCAAAGCTTTTCAAACACTAATTTCTAAAATAAGTTTTTCCACATTGAGCTGTGTGCACCAGGCACCCGACGACGCCTCCACAAAAATCTTAAGTAAAATATAATATTGGACTGACCCTGCAACACCATTCAGGAAATACAAGGACATCATTTTAAAAGTCTCTACTAAAGACAATTCCATGAGTCACCAAGACATAGCTCAGTTGTGTAATCCTCTGCTGATCAAGTCTGATTAAAAATAAAATCCAGAACATCTAAGTGAATAGCAACACAGCACGTCCTTCAGATAATCCTCTCAAAACATCACATTTGCCGAGATTCTCATGGGGTCACAGTGGTATATTTTGAATAAAGTTTTACTCTAGGAAATGGTAGTTTCTCCCCACTAAAGATTTTACTAACATTTTCTGTCAACATTATTCATTTGGCTTCTCCTTGCTTTACCATTAACAAACCATGTGACCTTGAGTGAGTGGCTTGACCTCTGTTCAGTTTCCTCACCTGTTAAATGGGGATGAAAACAGTTCATTGGGTTGTTATAAGGATGAATTGCAATTAAACATGTAAAATGCTTTCAAGGGGCTCAGTAAATAGAAAACGCTATTATATTACATTACATTGCCTTATATATTTAAGTTATATGTGTTTTATTGATTAGTATCAATGCAAAAAAAATATTTTTTTTTTCCTGAGAGCATATGGATAACATATTTTCAGATTTTTTTAGCTATCACTAAATTGTGATCTTGGCTACTTTGGCGATGAAATTCTTTATTTAATCAGAGACATAGAACCTGTTTTTACAATTAATAGGCTTCTAGTTTTTTTTTATGGCCAATCTTTATTATTTTAAAACAAACTTGCTCTCTTTAAAGACATAATCATCTACCAGAATAGTGAAAAAGACTCTGAATATAAACCTGGAACCTTGGATTTAATCTAGCTTTTTTGACCTCTTTGTCTGTAACGCACGAGCATCAGAATAGATATTAAATGTTCATTCTAATTTCAAGTTCCTGATTCTAAAAATTCCAATTTGAAGCTAAATATACTTTTAGATCAAGGAAAACAAACAAATAAAAATCTGTATGTAAAATACTACTTCTCCCTGATGTATAGTTCATATTTCTCTAAATTTCTTAACTGTAAAGAGAATTGATACTTTCCCACTTAACCTGAAGTTTCCTTTGATGTTCCTGAAAATTTCAAGCTAATCAATCCCCAGATGACTCTTTTTCAAGTGTTACCCTTGTGCAACAGAGTGCATCTCTCTGAGCCTCAGACCTAATTTTTCTGTATTCTCACTTCATTTAAGGCTAGGGCAAAACTTCCTGTTTATTGGTCTGTATACCCTTATGCCATCCTTACCTCTCATCCCAGTGGTAAGCATTGACCTCCAAAGCAAGCTCAGTGAGTACCTGTTTCTTTCTCCATATCCCTACTCACTCCACCCCAAGGATGAGACAGGATCAAGACACTCTACCTCGAAGAGAAATAGTTGTGATCTGAATAGTTGAAACCTTAGGACTTTGTATTGGCACAACTTTCAAAGAGATAAAACCCCTGAATGTGGATTTTTCCTCTCTGGTCTCTGTTTCTTCCATGAAAATAGAAGGATGACCAGAGCCATTTCCCCTTGAGAAATCCCAACCTTCGCTCTATCTTTAGCGTTCTGGCTCTCTCTCCCCCATTTTGGACCCTCTCCTGCCTGAAGGGGAAGCCTTAGATCAGGAGCCCAGCTTTGAGAAACATTGGAGCAGCGGACTTAGCACTGAAACAGAATCCTTTCTCCTTCCCTCCCTTTCTCTCTACCTCTCTTCATATCTATTTCCTTCCATCTTGGAAGGTCTGCTTTAGTTCTGTCAACCCAATTGGTAACATCGGAGACTCAGGATTGGGTTTAGGGAATACCAGCATGGCCCAGGGAGGAAAAGTGTTCCAAGAACAGCTGACTCACTGGAAGTCTGTGTTAGGGATGGAGGCCAAAGACCAAGTAAAGGAAGATGGCCAGCTTTATTAGCCTGTCTTAGTCTTTCTCTCACGACTGTATTTCCCTTGGATGTTCACCCCAAGAGGCATCTACAGCAGAGTAGGTCTCAGTTATTTGTGGGTTCTTTTGCCAGACAACACCACATGACATCACTTTAATTGTAATTCAATTAACATAGCTACCTTTTGGTATAGGTGATTTTAACTCATTCTATTATTGTCAAGAGGAATTAGCCAGGTCACAGCTAGCTTAATTCTGTACTACACCCTATTTATGGTCAGTGGGAATAGAAGGTTTCCTCTTTCGAAAACTCTTCCTCTTAGTACCATCTACTATGGAGATATAGCAAAGTCAGCTAAGAAACAATAGGTGTATTTTTTAAAGCTGTAACTAAATCTTGCTGGTATTAGGACTATAGGCAGATTTTTTTCCAACCTTATTCTCTTAAAACTTTTGAATATTTTTTTTCATTATTTCCCAGTAAAATCATTTTCTAAACATTTCTTATGCTTATTATTTCCTATATAACATACTCCTTTCACTGACTCAGTAAAAGTCTAGGGACAGAGACCATAGTGTCTATAGCCTTTGCCCCCTATTTTGCAAAGCGTCTAACAGGTGTGCAATAAATATTGATTAGAAAAATTAGTAAAAAATGACACAAAGATAATCACAGAAAAAGGACAAGTAGCTAGTGAATATTTTAGAAAACCTTTATTCTTCCCAGTAATTATAGGAATGCACATTGGAACTGCCTATCAAATTAGTAATGATATTAATATATTTTCATATTTGATTGATGTTATAAAAGAGTTATCATAGACTGTTGCTGAAAGATAAAATCTTTCTGGGAAGCAATTTGGCAATATGTATTACAAATCTTTAAAATTTATATTGTCAAAGAATAATGACATGTAACAGTTCTCGGTATATAATGCTAATTTTATGATTATTCAACAGATATTTATTAAAGGCTCTCTACATGCCAAAAACAGCTCTAAGTGAACAAAGAAAAGCCCTGTCTTCAAAGAACTTGTATGAAAGACAAAGTCAGCTAGTGACATGTGCTGTGAATAGTATGAATCTATATACATGCCCCTTTGCCTGGGACAGTCCTAGTTTAAGGCTCTTGTCCCGTAGTTACTAGCAACAGACTACTACTGTAGAGAGGTGGGTAGGGTGTTATCTTGGATTGGTAGTCATGGGAGCCCTCTCGGAGAAGGTGTCTTTTGGGCAGAGGACTGAACGTAGGAAGGAGTGAGCCCCTTGACTCTCTAGGGAAAATCATTCAGGCTGAGGAAAGAGTGTGTTTGAGGAGCTGCACGAGGTGCATGTGGGTAGAGTGGAGTGGAAAGGGGTAATTAAAAGGACAAGGGCTTGGGTAAAACTGAGTCATGCGAAAATTTTACTCAAACATGTATCCCAAATTTTTGGAAATGTAAAACCAAGTTTAATATAAGCTGAACCTTTTTTTTTTATTATTTTTTATTTTTTTTTTGATAAAAAAAAGTAATGCTACTCCCTGGTCAGCAGAATTTGTTACTGTAACTTAAATACAGAATGTCATGATCAGAGCATCTTCTGCTCAAAATGGGATGATGTGTTCTTTCCTATACAGAGTGAGTCAGATCATGGCTTTGTAGAAGAATGTGAGGCCGTGAGCCGCAAGTGAGCAAGGATTCTCTGGCCAACATGCAAGTTCAAAGCCTTTCTCTGTGGCAACAACCTTCATTTCCTTTTGTTCTGATTACTATTCTTGAAGATATTTTAAAGTCAACATAACTTCCAATATAGAGATTAATTAGCCAGAGTTATTATTTATGGTCAGAGAATAATAAATTTTAAGGAAGTTTATTTTTATATTTTTTAAATTAATCCCAGGGAAGCATATGAGTTGTGCAGGAGGTGAAAACTGGGCTATCACTTTTCTTCTCTTCATCACGACCAATGGACCAGATTCTTTATCGGGAGGAAATGAGCCAAGAATCACGCTCCATCTGTACGAGACTTTGAAAAGATGACATTCGTGGTTTATACCTTCTGTTAACTATTGCTTTAGATTTAACCCATCTCAAACATTTATTGGGCACCAATGAGGTGCAAGGCACTCTGTCTTACTGGGAAGTTATTTTCAATTATTTCTGTTCATGTCTTTACAGAGAATTTTGAAAACCTCACATATCTTATGTTGATATCTAAATTTTCAATCATAAGTCCAAATTGTTAAAAAGGATTTTAATGTTTGGTGTTTGTAACTACTAACATTTTCAAATAAAATAATTATATCTTTCTGAAATTCTGAAATGTATCAAGGTGAATATAAATACCAGCATAATTTGCTACCCCCCCCCCCCGTTATCAGTTAAAAGATATAACAAGCTCTTTAAGAGTCGACAATTTCACATTGTTCCTTTTTGTTCTTAAATTAGTACCATTATATTGAACCATTCATCTCTGACACTAAAATAGTTTTGTAAATTAAATTGTATTTGTTTATTATTTCGCTTGGTTATTAGGATCTAGGCACTAAAATATTCCTCTGCATTGACTGACTTAGCACTAACATTTTTATAAATTTTAATAAGTAATTATCAAAAATAAAAATAATTTTAGAAATGCTTTGATTATAACTAGAATTAAATAATATTATCATTAAATTCATTTTTGAGTGCTGAAAAAATTTGTTAACATAAACAAACAGATGAGAATGGAAGTTTTGTTATAGCCCTGTCACTCAATTCCATGAACGTTCTCAAATTATATGCCAAATATCACAAAGTGGTCTATGATCGAACATTTTTATGATGAGCTAAAAACTTGTTTTGAGTCTTGTTTCCCAAGATGATTAGGAAGGAAGAGACAGGACAGGAGCACCAGAAGAGCACCTCAATCCCAAATCCACGTTCTCAGACTGGGGAATGAGTACGCGTAGATGTTGGGGTTCAGGACATTGATTTCCTGTGAGCTTTTCATGCCCGTTTTATTCCTGGAGAGACTAATGCTCCTATGTGAACACTAATGTAGAACAAAGAAGAATAATATCTCCTGCCTTCAAGGAATTTATAATACTGAGAGGAAGGCAAGCATTTGTCAATTCTCTTGTGGGTACTCATTTGGGAACTTATCTATTCAAGAGCCTATGGAAAGCATTGTTGTGTGGGAGGAATATTGAAATGATGTATGTACGGACTCTGCCCTCCATGATCATGTGTTCTGGTCATGTGAGGAAGAAAGGCAGAGATACAGTGAAACGGACAGAGATGGAGGAAGATGTGAGTTCAGAGATGGGGAAGATACGTTCACAGTAGCCCTTTAAAAAGAAGGTTATGTAGGATTTGGCCATGAAAAGATGGAGCAAGAACATTCGATCTGATGGATGCAATATTAAGAAATTCAGGAGGCCGAAAAAAAAAATACAGTAGATGTCAAGTGAACAGACTGATGCGAAATAGGGCTGGAAAAGGAATTCAGACCAGGACATTGAAGAATCTGATGTTTAATCTAAAATCATTGGTATTTTAAAATTGTAAAGTAATTGCAGAAGTAATGACTATCTATTGCATAAAGCCTAAATATTATTTTACCATCTAGAGATTTTCACTATTAATATTCCGTGTGTATTCTTCCAAAATTTATATCCATACCCATATTCTCAGCACACAGAATAGTATCCTAGTATATCACAGGCACACAATACATATTTCCAGTGCAAATATTTTTTAAAATAATAATTTTTACTTATATATATTTATAAAATATTTTAATGTCAATAAATATATTTGTATGCCATCCTTTTAGTGGCTGAATGGTATTTCATTATATGGATATGTGCTAATTTTCTATTTTCATATAATTGTGACAAAATTTTAGCTTTTATTAACAATGCTGTAATAAAAAATTACTACTGATTACTAAAATTTAACTGGTTGAAATTATGCGTGTGTAATTTAAGTGTATTTCTAAAGATCGTACCAATTTACAGTTAAACCGCTGCTTATAAAATGTGTTTGTTTAGCCTTAAACTCAATTATATTGGGTATTTAAAACAAAATTTTATCAATAAGAAAAGTGAAAAAATGAATCTCACTATAAGACATTTTTCTTTGCTTTCTGCTAAGGCTGAGTATTTTTTATATATTTACTGTCCATTTGTCGAATTTCATTTTTGAGGATTCCTATTCTTTGTAGACAAGGGAGAGAAGTAATGTGGTAAGAACCACACTAGAAAAAGAAATAATTAGAAGAGGGATTAGGAACGAATTAGAGAGAGAAAAATCAGGCAAAGGTAATAGAGGGTTTAGCTTACTGAAACGCAAAGAAACATTTCCATAGGGTATTGCAGGCCCCGGGTAGTAAATTAAGCATGGAGAAGTGAGCAAGTGAGGAATTAGGCAGCAGCATACTTTGCTTCTTTCTACCATTGATCAGAACAGGAGGTGACCAGGATTTGTATTAGGGTTAGGGACACCTGGGTTTGATCGTAGGTGGTGGATATGAGCTCTGCTGAGAAGGAAGTATAGTCATTCCTCAGAATCCTAAGAAGATTGGTTCCAGGACCACCACAGATATCAAAATCCGTGGGTGCTCAAGTCCCTCATATAAAATGGTGTAGTATTTACATATAAGCTACACACATTTTCCCATATACTTTAAGTCATCTCTAGATTACTTATAATACCTAATACAATGTAAATTTTACATAAATTATTGTTAAGCTGTATTGTTTGGGGAATAATGAGAAGAAGAAGTCTTACATGTTCAGTACAGACCCAGCCAATAGGCCTAACTGCATAGTACATGTCGGGAACAGCGCTACATTTTTTCCCCTGGATAATTTTGATCCACAGTGGACTGAATCCAAAGAGCCCGTGTTTGGAGTAAGAGAAGGTGAGAAAAAACAGTAACGGAGGCACGGGTGGTGGACATTGCTCTCTGAACCAGGAGGAAAGACAAAGGGTGTATGTAAATCCTGAGAACGATTCTGATGCTTCAGTTACATAGATCCATGTTGCCCGTGATGATGTAAATCAAGGCAGCACGTGGTAAGACCGATAAATAGAATGTACGATGACGTGGGAGCCGGACCAGGCAGAGGCTCCCACTGGCAGGGAAGGTGGGTGATGAAGTTAGGACAGTTGTTGCGTGGCGGATGAGCTCCTGTGAGGGAATGGAGTATACTTGTACTGAAACAATGTCAGTAAAGGCTTGAGATAGCAAAGCAGGACTGGGGGGGGGGGGGTCCAAAGAATAGAAAATAGGGGGCTCTGAAGGTGGAGTGGACCCAAGGGGGTGAGGGAGAGAACACAGGCAGGCATGTCACCGCTGGATGCTCCACGGCCTACCAACCCGACCCACACTTAGAATTTGCAAAAGTATTCTCACAGACATGTGGCATTCGAACCTCTCTCTGGCTCTGTGATTGTTATCTTTACTTCACAGGTGGGAAAACTGAGACTGGAAGTGAACACAGCTTGCACGAGATTGTTGAGGGTAAAGGAAGAACCAGGCCCCAAACGTGGGTCTTCCTACTCCTGGCATACCCTGGCACAATGGTTTTTTGTTTGTTTGTTTGTTTTTTGTTTTTTCTTTTAGCTCATCCCAAGGTCTTTTACTTGACTCTGAGGCAGTGAGAATCCTCTGAAGATTTCAGAGTGGCATGATCAGAGCTTGCAGATGATATTATAAAACCAAATGTATTAGTCTCTTTCAGTCCCGTGAAAGTTCTCAAAGAATAGAGTAGAACTTTGCCATGACTGGCATATTTTTATCTAGTTCAAAGGTTCATCAAAGTCCTTTACAGATTAATGAGTTCAAGTTTGCTTGTAACTGTGTAGGTAAACGGAGCAACCTAATTATGTCCTCGGCATATCAAACACTGCAGCTCACTTTGCCTAAATCTAATTTAGATATTTATACACTTTCTAAAAATAGAAAATTGAGAATTATCCATTATCCAGAACTAGTCATTCAATTAATGAGGAAATAAATACTAAAGACCCTGATCCCGATCATCAGAAAATGAGGGCACTGTGAGATCAAGGACGTAAAAGCCATCTGCTGTCACAGCACACCTCGGCGGGGAAGGACTATGCTCCCCCGGGGTAGCTGGCATTTTTCAACTATAACCTCTCCGCTGGTCCCTTTACACAATTAGTCTTTTTCCTATTCTATGAGGTTATTATTGTTATCCCTTTACAGATAGAAAACTGAAACTATCATCAGATCCGTAACTTGTCCCAAGAGGCCAGGGTATGGTTCCGACCCAGACCTGTTCCCATGCTACGTGCATATTCATTTCACCCGAGTACATCATCCTAATCTCCTTACAAAAGAAAAAGATTCCCCCTAGTGTGGAATGACACTGTTTCACGTTATGTGAGGACATATCAAAAGCATAGCCTGTTTCTAGCCATTGGATTTTATTGACTAACAACAGGCAAAATTATAGTTTCGTTACCCACAGAAAACACACACACATATATGTACAGTACTCACAGAGACAGAGATAAAGACAGAATGGAAGATTCTGATCCTACATTTTCTTTTTCTTTTTTGCAAATTACAAAAGAGGGTTCAGTTATACTAAAAAGACACAGAAAAGAATCTTTTACACATTCTTCTCTTCTTAGGTGTTTTCTGTACTTGCCATCTGATTGGGTAGAGGCCAGAACTGACAGTCGAGGAAATGTAAATGCAATCAGTAGCTATGTAAATGTGATGCTTCTATTAAGTGCATGCTCGCACATACTCTGATTTCTTCCCCGAGCTCCCTGAGTACTTGGAGCCCGAGTTCTAACACCATGAGTCTCAGTGCCGATAGATTGAGAAATAAGGACATTCAGGGTGCGAATGAGAACTAAAGATATTACTTACCGACTTCCTGAAACTAAAGACTTTCATCAAGTTAACCCTTCTTTGGGGGAACTTGGAAACAATATAATGAAGAGGAAAGAAATGAAGGCAAATTTTGGAGTCGATCAAAACTGGATTTAAATCCCACTTACCAGTTGCATAATTTGAAGTCCACTATCGAACTGGTCTGAGGCTCAGTCTTCATTTGCAAAATGGGAAAAGTACAGTATTTGCTTTAGAGAGAAATAGTGGAATGTATATGGAGTATGTTGTAAAAGTCACTTAGCTAATTACCTGACAGGTAGTAAAGGCATAATGAAGGCGGACATCCCTTGATATCAAGGGAGAAATCAAGAAAAGCATTTAGCAGATTTACAGTATCCCTGAAAGTACCTCCCAGGGGTGGGGAGCGGGGGGCGGGGGCGGTGTGCAGGGGGACATAAGGTGGCTGCTGGTTGATATAACTCATGTTTAATAACACATAATATTAAATAAAATATGTAAATATTATGAATCATAAAGTTCCACTTATAATTTATGTAGGTAATGATAAAAGATGCAAAATGGTTTATTTGAAAAGTTTATTATTTTATATTCCAAATTGATTTGAAAGCACATTTTTTAATCGTTTAGTGCCTTTAAAATAGAACTGTTCTCAGCAATGACTATTTCCTAACCAAATAATACCTTCAGTTTCTGCAAACACTTCCCATTATACGTTAAATTTTATCTCTTTCTGAAAAAGCAACATGATAGGTGACTTTCATCTCCTGTAATATCAGAAGATCAAAAAACATTTTGGAAAGACACCGAGACCTAAATTTCTACTTCCTGTTCCTCAGATTAGAGACACAGTGACAGGATCAATGGGAAATAGATCTGGAAATCAATTAATGTAATAGAAAAACTGAACTTAAGCCATAACCCTAAATTAAAGTAGATTACTAGTTATAAAGCACAAAAGATAATAACAGATTTCCCAAAATTGCCTGTCGCATTTTTAAAGTTTTTACTTTGTATTGGAATATCATTACCCATATTCTTTCTATAGCAAAGTTATTTTTTTATTCTAATTCTTTAATAAAGGGATAATTAAGAAAATGTACATTTCTAAATTTCTGTTTCTTATTCTTTAAAATAGATTTAGATCAGGATTCTTAAGCACTTAGAAAGGTAAGAATAACAATATTGGCACTGTACACACAGAGCCCTAAAGGCCTTGGAGGCCTTGATAAATCACAGCAGGGTCACCTGGGTCATTCAACCCATTTTAGTGACAGCGAAAAATACAGCACACATATAAACTACATGTATATAACATATATGTATTTTCTACGCACAGAACGAAAGGAAGAAAATGGTGAAGGAACTAAATATTTTTAAAATGTTTTTTAAGCTCTTTGGTATGATATCAAACTCTGAGATAAATGTATTCTTGTGGGGCCCCATTCCATAAATTTTGGAAATGATTCGTCCTATTAAATAGGGTGAAAAAATAAAAAACATTGTGTTAATGTGATGTTTTTCTGAAGGGAAAGCGAATTTGTATTGTTAATGCAGTTCAAATGTAACATTAGTGAGAAAATAATAAAAATGTGTTCTATGGACAACAATTATGTAAACTTTTTTAGAAAGGAATAAGATTTGGAGCCTGTAGTCAATGGATAAAGCATGTGATCTCTTCAATTAAAGACCACGATTCCTCCAACACATGGAAAGTAACCCATGACTTTGACCCCAAACTGGAAACCACTGACACTCTTATTCTGGTAGGCAAGTATGGCACTTACCCAGGAAGCATTCAGGTTGGGAGAAGGCTCAGACACAGGATCGAGGTTCTGCACTTACTGGCTGAGTGGCCCTAAGAAAGTAACTCAGCCGTCTGGGTCTCAGTGTCCTCCTAGGTGAAAATGACCACAGTGATTCTTAACTTGTGAAGGTTAACATAGAGATTTGACGTAATGTATTAAGTAAATACACACTGCAAACCATAAAGCACTCTAAAAATTTATTTTTTAACAATATTTACATCTGAGCCCCTCCAGGCAACATCTGGTCAGTAACTCTACTAGTAATGCTGAGAAGAAAAGATTGGCATGATGCAAATATGAATCTCAAGTTTTCTCTCAGGATGTAAAATTGTGAATATCACTGCATCGACAGACACACAGGGCTTCAAAGTTATCGCACCTGCTTTCCCTCTCTCATCAAAAATTTTTTTAATTGTTTCATTTTATCAATTCAGTAATGTCTTCTTGCGGGTTCAAAACCTATCATGGTGGCGATTCTTTAGTTCCTGCTTTTTTTTTTTAAGAGTTTAATTTCATTTTATAACATGTAAATATCAAAATAATAAATCTTAAAAAGCAGATACATAATGTAAAAACCTATCAGCGATGAACTCTAATATTTCAGATTATTTCAGAAAGGTGAGGGGAGAGTGAAAAATAGGAATTTATCATCCTGTCCGGGCATTACAAAAGATTCTCTTTCATTCTTAATGATTAAAGAGTCAGTTCCATTTTTGTTATGCTTAAACTTAAGATTAGAGAGGGAGAACAGAAGATATAACTCATAAATATCCAGACATAAATATGTAAAGAAAAAAATCTGGGGAATGTTAAAATTGTAAAAGGGATTGTGTCTGAGTAATTAAATTTTCTGTCACTTGGCTTTTCTGTACTTCCTGAGTTTTCTATAATGGGTACATTTTACTTTCATAAAAAGAAGAGAAAAATCTACAAACACTTAAAGCCTTTACGAGGGGCAGCCCAAGCATATGTTCTGTTCTGCAGAGTGCTCATGGCCCAACACTAGCAGGTGCCCTTTACATCGGCCTCTATATGAAGGGCCTGCTTACAGTTGCCAAGGACACACCTGCGCAGTCCAGCTTTGAAAGAGGGTGAGAAGGTAGCACAGGGTATGGGAAAACATGTTAGATAATATAAAGTTCTCTGATTCCTTCAGGAAGTGGTCACGAGACATCCAAGGCCACTCCTCCTGGAAAAGTTCTATTTGTTAGTTCCCACCTGGTTTAATGGCAGGTGTGGGTAAGGTGTCTGCTGTTTATCAAGTTTCTGCCTGGAGTAAAGAGTTGTCCTTGGAAATTGATTTCCGTGATTTCATTCATTGTCATAACAACTCTGTGAAGTAGATATCATCCTTTATCTTACACATGTAGATTGGCGTGAAGTGGTTTGGTTACCAGCCTAGGGAAGAAGAGGGACAAAGGACCCCCCCACACCTCACTGAATATAGAAAGCACTTGTTTCTCTCATGGGAACCCTTTCTTCTCTGCCTCCTCCAAGGAGCTGTGTTTTTCTATTTGACAATCTCTAGATTTTTATCCCCTCGATCTCTTCATACCTCTATCTGATATGTATAGTTTCCCCCAAATTATCCTTCAGAAAAGAGTGGCTTTATATGTATGTGAGTCATTGTAAAATCAATCATATCAGCGTTCTCCCTTAGGGACTTAATAATGAACAAAATGGTCATTTAAACAACCACTCTAATGTAGCCTGAATACTTATTTCTTCTTTCCCTTCTATATACCATTCATCTCACACTGGGTTAAAAATTGGACATCAAATGGTATTTGTCTTACTCTGTCTGATTTATTTCACTTAGCATAATACCTTCTAGGTCCATCCAGCTTGTCACAAGTGGTAAGATTTCATTCTTTGTTATGGCTGAGTAATAGTCCATCATATAGATGTACCACATCTTTATCCAGTGATCTATTGATGGATACCCATATGATCTCAGTTATATTTGGAATCTAAAGAACAAAATAAACAAATAAACAAAACAGAAACAGACTCATAGATACAGAGAAAAAACTGATGGTTGCCAGATGAGAGGGGGCTTGAGGGCTGGGTGAAAAAGGTTGAAGGATTAAGATGTACAAATTGGCAGTTACGAAATAGTTATGGGGATGTAAAGTACAGCACAGGGAATATAGTCAATAATATTGTAATAACTATGTGTAGTGCCAGGTGGGTACTAGACTAATTGGGGGATCACTTCGTACATTGCATAAATGTCTAACCACTGTGCTGTATACCTGAAACTAAAGTAAAATAATACGCAATGTCAACCATAACTGGAAAAAAAAATTGGTCTTCAAAACTTTAGTGTCTCCTCTGATGGAAGCATCTCAATGCATAGACCACATGTTTAATGGGCCACCAGCTCAGGTTAAAACAACTTAGACTGCAAGGGCTTCTGGAACACATCCAGCTTCCCTAGGACTCAAGGTATACAACTTCTTTGTGCCCAACCCCAAGGAAATTGCCTGTTTCTGAACTGTATCTGCTCCTTAAAAATGCCATTTGGATACTTTAATTAGGTCCACCCTCCCCTTCCGGTTAACTTGACAGCCTGCTGCCAGAGTTAATAATTAACAAGGTGTCACAATACCTCTAACAGTCATTCAATTCTTTGCTCACCTGCCTCCCTGTCTCTTCCTGCTGCTTCTGAATTGCTTAAACTCCCCTGGGATACAAGCTCCCTATAATAAATCATGGCACAAAGGCGCAGACTTTTGTGGCTCTAACTGAAATTCACAATTGGGCAAGCCCAGGAGGCAATCACCTGGCCGTTGCCCTAACCCATATGCATCCTCAATGCAGCTTGAGCACAGGTGAGCATGAAGTTTTAATGAGGCCTTAGCTGCAAACGCATTGTGCAATTACTGTTAAGATGGGCAAACATTTGGCCCGGAAAGAATTGCATTTTAAGCAATAGGGTTTCCCTATTAGCTGTTCCCAGCTATTAATTCAACCAGTTTGTTTATACATTTTGACAATTGTTCATGTGAAAGAGTCCTGGGGATTTTATTTGACCACAATTTCATTATAAGCTAACAGTATGATATGGCTGCTAATAAAAGTTAATGCAAGTTTAGGCTACATTAAGTGAATAGTTCAAATGAAGGAAGGCAATATCCCCATTATACTTTACTCTTACAGAGGTACATGAATCTCATTTTTCTAAACCAAAATTTGGCAAGCACAATTGTTCATGTAGAGACTCTGGCATGGAAGATTTGAAAACATAACTATCTTTAAAAATCCAGGATGTGTGCCTGGTATATATGAAAAAATAGTCATTTATTTATTCAGTCATTCATTTAGTTCTTTGTTGAAGCAAATGCCTATTGAATACACATCATGCTAGGCTTTGTTTTAGATACCAGGATAAGAAAGAATCCTTCTCTGATTCTAAGACTTTTTGTTTTCTTGTGAGATACAAAGAGGCTCTTAGGTGAAGGTGAGATTCTGGCTTTGAGGGTAAGTAGAGTTGCTATAAGTGATATTCATAAAAGAAGCATCTGCTATAGTCATGCAGGGTTAGGAAAGTCTATCCTGAGAAAGTGATGTCTAAGGGGAGCCTAACAGTTGAGAACAGGTGTGGAAAACTGGATAAAGGGTGGGGAAAGCATGAAAGCAGAAGAGTGACCCAGGCAGAGGGGACAGAGTTCACTCTGGCTACCGTATCGGGAGTGTGAGAACAACACAAAGACCAAAGAGGTAAATGGGGACCAGATCACTTAATCTGTATGTTCAACTGGAGAAGCAAATCGATGGACCGATATGCAAAAGCTAATATAAACGAACATGTTAAGTGCAATAAAGGAGATACATGTGGTAGCTCCACAGTGCAGTGGTTAGCACGTCTGCTTTATACACAGAAGGTCCTGGGTTTGCGCCCCGGGTAGAGCCCCAGGTGCACCAGACCCCAGGGGTGCCAGGCCCTGGGTGCACACTTGGGTGAGTGGGAGAAGACACTCCACCTTCAGAGATCCAGTTCTTAAGGAGAAATGGCAACATCCATAGGTCAGGAGTGGAAGTGCGGGTAGGGGAGAATTAAGGAGGGGGTGGGGGAAAGACAGATGTCCTCGGGGCCACAGGAACACAGAAGAGTCAGGGGCTAACTGCCCGGAAAAAGTCACAAAGAAGGAGGTCCCGTGGAATAATCTAAGCAACTGTAGTTTAATGAGAGAGAGAAGAAAGAAACAGAAGTATTTCAAAGAGAAAAGCAAGGAGGCTCTCGAAGACAGAGGGATTGTCAATTAGTGGTGGGTCGGTATGCTTGCCATTTACAGCTGAAATTTAAGTTGGCCATCACAATACAACGATCAGTTTAGAAACCTGTTTAATGTCAGGCTGGGGACATGAGAAAACCATATCACTTGGCACCAGCACCTTTTATAAAGCAAAATTCCAATTACTTAAAAGTCCTTCCAACTATGACCAAAACCCATGAGTGAAGTGCTTCGTTTTACTTTATACAGAAGCCATAAAACCATGCAAATTTAAACCCGAGGCCACAGAGTAAAGAGTCTTTCTTCATCCTGTTTTAGGTGAAATGTTGCAAAGATACAAACAAAATACTTGTAAAAAGTGTAATTCACATATCACATGGGCCTCCCTGACCCTTAAGTTCCAGGTGTTCTCAGCTCCTGGCTCCAGCCCTTGCATACACTTGCTTTTATGACCTAAGGCCTTCCCTCAAATTTCTGAGAATCCCCAAGGCAAAGAAGAGAGGGAAGGTAAACTCTGTTCACAGAATTCCTCTACCTTCCAGGCCTCTGCCTCTTCGTGTCTGCTCTCTGTTCTGCCGTGATTGATGCCAGTGTTCCATTCAGCCGCGGAGTTTTTCAAATATTGCAAACCACACAAAACGTGTATGAATATAGACGTTATTAAGATTCCCAGAGCAAGGCGAGACAGAGAATGGATTTTACATAGCAACACTCCCACATTTCTTCATCTTCTAGGCGTCTCTATCTTCTTTCCTCCTTCTCCCGACTAGTCATCATCTTTTTTTGAGATATAAAACCAATCTCTGTCTTCTCTGGTCTCGGGCAGGGAGCCCGCCTTTGATGTCTCAACTGGTTCTCACTTCCCCAAGCAAGATTTATCTAGTTTTCCAACAAAGATACTTTCTGAGAGGAAGTCTGGTGCCAGGTATTAATATTTCCCCAAACCCTATTACAAAGTGAACAATATCTGTTCAAAGACAGGTGATTCTATGCTTAAGATGTTTCCAGTACAATATTAAATGTCATACGGTACTATTATTTTCAATAAAAGATTCATTCTATGAAAAAAAGCTTATATCTTTATATAACATTCTGTAATTAAAAACATGTATATAAATTCAAAAACTTGAAAAAGAATTTATCAGATTATATGTTTAGTTTTTATTATTTGAAAAACATGGTCGTTGAATTAGTGGTAACCATGGCTTGAGAAAACACAATATATAGAATAAACCAAACCTCTTTTATAAGACTTTTATAAAAAATAATACAGTCCAATAAAATGAATTCTTCTTTCCTAAGCTCTTGTACTAGTGTACCATGTGGTCGCATGGTATTATATTTTTTTCTGTGGTCTTTTTTTTAATTCATTCTACACAGTACTTGATACTCATTATAAAATATAACTTTATGATGCTCAAGAAAACTGAAAAAGATTAAAATGACCAAATCACGAGGAGATAGTCACAGTTAAAATTTGATATAGATGTCCAGACTTATTTCATGTAACATACACAATTTCACAAGAATATAATTATATAAAAATATAATTTTGTAACTAGATTTCTTTCCATTGTTCTGTGGTAAGAAATGGGCTCTACATTATCACTTTTTTGTTACATATTCTTATTTATAAAACAAATCCCTTATTGATATGCATTTAGATTTTTTCCATTATACGAGATTATACAGGATTATAAAAACTGCTAGATTGCTCTTTTTAAATTTAGTTACAAAATAAATATAAGGAAAGAAAAGGAGACATAAAGGAAGAGAATGAAAAGCATAAACATCTATGTCTAGGTTTATCCCTAAAATTCCATATGTGGACGTGTCTATTGCTATACTTGCAAAGTTACACTGGAGTTAAAAGTGGTTCCCTCACTCAGCCGCACACTTTATTTAAGTCCTCGGCACTCACCAAGCCCTACATTCTATAAACTCTTTGTAGTTGTTCCTTATGAGTTTAATAATTTGATATGCAAGAAGTTTCACTGACTCTCTCACCAAAATTTTAAGCATCTTCAGTAATACTTTAGGATATAAACAAAAGCCACCTAAAAGATGTTCAGCTCAGATACCACCCTCGATACCTACATTTCACTGGCCATGTCAGCCTGACAGACAACAACTGTGACCCAGTTGGTCCTCTGGGACTTTTATGATGAAAAGTGTTGCATGTGTAAAAATATTATTTTTAGCTCTGCCAAAAATATATATAACAACTGTGACCCAATAGGTCGTCTTCTGGAACTTCTATGCTGAAAAGTTTTACACATGTAAAAACTTATTTTTAGCTCTTATTTTTAGTATACACACACACACACGTACACACACACACACACACACACACACACACACACACACCCCTAACCTTCTAGCAATCTTCTCCATTCGTTTGATAATTGTTGGGAGCTTTAACTAAAATTTATCAAAGGAATATAATCTGGCACAACAATTTCTTTTTTCGAGACTCAACTAATAATAGTTCATGCTTACTGCAGCAGCTTCCCCGAGAAGGATCCTCAAGCACTCAGCAGAATACATACATAGAATTAGCATCACTCACGCAGTGGAGGGAGGCATGCTGAATCCAATAGCCATTCTTCACCTGCCATGTTACAAAGCCCAGCGCAGTAGGATTTAAGAGCATGATCAAAGACTAACTTTTCCAACCAAATCTCCAGGGGAATATTGGGTGACAGTATAATTACCCCAGTTAGAATTTAGCCAGCCACGGAATTAATACTACCACTACTCTTGCAGGAAACAAAGAGACAAGAGAGGACCCAAAGGTCTTTAATGGCCCAAAGAGGTCAAGCCCTCAGTTTTATATCTCACCCCAGAGACACATGAGATATTTCCCCCCTGACCAGGATGCCATCTCAGGCTGTCCCTTCTATTTTTTAACTAGACTGAAGAAAATAGTCATTATTGTAAGAGCACATTACACTTACGTTGCCAGGGCTACCTAAAGACATCAAGGTCTACAGCCCAGGCACAGGTAATCATGGTGGAAAGACAGCTTGGTCTCTCTCGCCACAATCGTGAATAGAGAAATGACTTCGTCTGCAGGAGGGCCTTTGTATGTGAAGAAAGAAGATACAAAGAATAAAAGAGAGTTCTTTAAAGGTGAAGACTTTAGTGATCTGGCTATACTGACATGAATTTAACCCCCCTCACCCACCATTGGACGCTTGGCACCTTAAAAAGTGGGAGGGTCCCTGAGATTATCTTTATCACCCCCTGATAGAGGCCCTGTCAGGAATTTCTCTCTCCTCTCTACATACTTATCTTTTATGTGTGTCCCTATCCAGGGACCCTTGAGGTCACTGTGAGAGTCCAATGGCCAGAGAAGCTGTGGAGACAACTCTGTGCTTCCCTTAGAATGTCGGCCCCATGCACACACAAAGAGCTTTTCCAGAACTCTGCTGTAGGCTGTTTTATGAAAATTGATCAAAAGTTTCCAAGTGTTCACACACTCTTAATTAGCAGCATCTTGGGTACTTCCACCAAGTTGCAGGAGGCACCCATGCCCTCCAGAAAAGAGGGCTAGATCTGGGCATTTTCTTCCTTTAGACCAAGAAGGTTTGAAGAATAATTTTACAATTAGATAACATTAAGAATGATGAAAGCTAGAGAGCGGAAAGCAGCCAGAATTAATTACTTACTTGAGGGTCTGCTCAGGCCTCTTTGGCAGTATTCATGCTGATTTTATTATGGCAAATTAACCCTTGATGTTCAACTTGAGGGAGCTCAGCACAGCCGCAGACTTAGGGCCCTGTGCTTCCCTGGCCATCGCCTCTTCCTGCTCTGTGGCTCCGGCTCCCACCAGCTTCATCTCCTCATCATTTTCTATCTCTTATTTACTTCCTGTTTGATCACTAAGTGGACATAATATTTCTAGGAATAAAACTGCATTTGGAGAACTTTACATTGTACCCTCCAGCGCTCTCACTCGCTCTCTCTCTCTCTCTCTCTCCAGCTCTCTGAAGGCAGTTCACATGTGTCTACCCTAGAAAAGATGGATCGGTGTCTGAATAATGAATGATTGGTGTACGCAAGTCAGTAATTATGGCTGCTCCTTTATCTAATATTTATTCAACAAACATTTATCAAATGTTTTACTGTGTGGAGAGTTCTCTTAAGGTTATGAGAAACGTAAAGATGTTTAACATATAGCTTCTGACATCTACACTGTATCTGTAAACAGAGATCTGAATTCAAAAAGAACAAGTTCATGATCTCTGATTTAGAAAACAGTGTCACACCTCCATAAAGTAGCATAATAACAGCATATTGTATTGAGAAATGCTGCTCTAAGTAGAAATAATTTTATATGTTCAAAGTTAAAGGTAATTACTTAGAAAAACATAGGAAAACAATTAGTGCTCATATTCTGTATAAAGGCCATTTAGACTATATCAATCCAAGAAGACACACACACACACAAAAAAACATATATCAGGACACTAAAGAAATTTTTAGCATCCCCTTTCATTGGGTCAGTAGTGTTATTTATATTCAAATATGAAGAAACTGAGCTATGTGCCATTAACTCTCAAAAGAAATTTGAAGCTGCTAAATTAAAAGCTTGTATGCAATAAAACCATAAACATTGATTAGAAAAAAATAGAAGAGCATGTAGGAGAGTGAACACATATATCAAAAGCCTCGAATAACATAATTTTTATGATTAAGCATTAAATTTAGCACTGAAATTCTTTTGTCCAAAGCAAAATTGGAAATATTATGAGAATACAATTCCCATTTCATGATGAAAAGCTCATACTAGTTATAAAGAAGAAATAAATTTTCCTTTCACAAGAAACTATGTTTGAAGAATGTAAGAAATATAATTTCAATGATAATTTTATGAAATGTGCAGGGATGTTTTTCATGTAATTGTTCTTAAAGTGAGTCTTAATAAACATTGCTAATAAGCAGATAAACAACTCAATCAAAATAGGCAAAACCTGTGAGCACACATTTTATCAAAGAATATATACAAAAAATCAATAAACACACGGAGATGCTTGGAATCATTAGTCATCAAAGAAACGCAAATCGAAACCACAATGAAATACTGCTACACACCTATCGGATTGATTAAAATTAAGAAGATTGAAATTCTGAGGGTAGGCAAGGATGTGGAGCAACTTAAACTCTTATATATTGCAAAATGGTAGAATAATTTTGGAAAACAGTTTGGCAGTTTCTTACAAATTTAAATACTCTGACTATACAACAGATGGATTTGATTCTTGGATATTTACCTAAGAGAGATAAAAACATATATCTACACAAAGACTTCTATGTAAGTGTTCTAAGCAGCTTTGTAATAGAACTCCAAAAGTAGGTAAACCCAAATGTCTGGCAACTGTCGAATGAATAAATAAATGGCTATACATCTGTACGATGGAATATTACCTGTAAACAGTCAACAAGAAGGTGTCCTTGTCACCATGGAGGTTATATTCTCATGAAGAAGACAGTTAAATAATCAAATATATACATGAGAGCAACAGGAAGTACACAGTATGATGAAGGAAAATGAAGATGATCACGGACGAAAATTAAAGAACTATGAGCAGGTAAGAATTGCTATTTACGAGCTTTTTAGAGCAGATGGTCAAGGAAGACCTCCTGAATAAGTACCATTCGAGCAGATATACGAAGGAAGAGAAGGAGGAAGCTATGGAAATACCTAGGTGGAGCTGGGTGGAGGAAAGAGAAAGTTTAAAGACCCCAGAGAAAGAAGCAACGTGGTATATTAGGAGAACAGAAAAACATCCCATGCATGGGGACTACAGAAAGCCAGAGTGCGAGAGCACCACATCAACAGACACGAGGTCATTTTTGTTATTTAGTGTGTTACACATCTCGTCCTCCCCGCCTGAGATCAATGGCACCGGCACTTACAACAGCAATTTACTTTTGCAACACTGTTCTGTATAAATGGCAGAATGCTCTGTAGTCTTCCCCAAAGGGACAACTTTCAAAAGTGGTTTTCCTTCTACCTTTCTACTTTGTTATTAACAATAAGCAATTGGTTAAGCAAAACTAGAAGGTAACATATATTTTTGAATCCCCAAGAAAACTTTGAAACGGGCTTCCACATCTGTAGCAAGTTGGAAATTTTACATAAGATGTACCGTTGCTGTGGCAACGTTAACACCACTCCCTCCAGCAACTGCAAGAGCAAAGTGTTGACATAACATGCTTTAGTGATTTTACCATCTTCTGATGTAAGGAGGAATCCAGGGAGATGTTATCTCAAGTAATTGTCACTTATTCTTAGAAAAACATCCTCAGAGGAGTTGCAGCTCTTAAATCAGTCCTTCGTTTTCTCTTACTTAAGGAGTACTATCACTATTTTGAGTCCCTATGCAAGATCTGTGGCTTTCCTTCCTTTCTTCTTTCTTCCTTCACTTCCGTGACTCTTTATTTTCTCCCATATGTTTATTCCATAATTATTCCTTGACCCCCTACGATGTGTTAAACACTGTTCTAAATGATAAAGATATCATGATGGATAAAGAAGACAAGATCCCTGATTTGTGAAGCTTACATTCTAATAAGGAAGACAGATAATAAGCATAAGTAAGTAAAGATAAAATTCACTATAAATAGAAGTAGTAAGTGCAATGAAAAAAAAGTAGTATTGTAAAAGCAGAGAGGGTGTAGGTCAGTGTGGTATTTTAGAAGGGTTAATCGAGGAAGTCTATCTAAGGATCGATATTTATTTAAGCAGAGAACTGAAGAAACTTAGGGAATGATGAACGCAGTCTTTGGAAAGAGGGAGAAAGTGCAAGGAAGCTGGTGTGAGGATGTGCTCTGGTTGTTCGTGGAGCTGAGAGAATGCCAAGGAGATGGGAGGGGAGAGAGTGGTGGGGGAGGACACAGCGAGATGCAGGTTAGAAGGGGCATCGCCATACGTAGAAGGGGTGTAGGGTTTTATTTTAAGCATGATTAAGGGAAGTTATTGAGGGATTGGAATGCTGGCTGGAAAAATGTCAAAATCTTGTAGATATTTTTAAAGTATCACTCTGGCTACAAAGTAGGTAAAACACTGTAGAAATGTTGGTGAGAAGAGCTGGAGCAAGAGCAATTAGGACGATACTTCTCGATTTCATGTTAGAAACGATTGTGACAGACTGGGGTGGTTGTCTTCTTAAACTGTGTAGCATTTGAATTTTGCCCGGAAAGATGGCACATCAGGATTATATTCATCTGAATGTAGAAACTCAAGGGCAATGATTTAAGCACATAGGAAATTCAGTTATTTTTCTATAAAATAGAAAGTCTGGAGATCTGCAGTCTAGAATAAGTGCAGCTACTCAAGGAAGTCACCAAAACACACGGACTCTTTTCAGCCTCTTATCCTCCTGGTTCCAAGATGGCAGCTGACCCTCCAGCATGGCAGCCACATTTCGGGCAGAAAGAAGGGGACCCCCAGGAGGAAGGAGCAGTCTCTATTATAATAGGAAAGCAAAACTTTCCTAGATGTCCCTTGCAAACTTTTGCTCCTGTTATATTGGCCCGAACTGAATGACATGACCAACTCAGGAAGATGGAGCTCTGAGGATGAGAATATTTGCACAAGGCTCGTTTCTACCACAAAGTTGAGGCTGTCGGTAAGAAAGAAGAGAAAATTGAAGTGTGTTGAGAAACTAGCAGTATCTACCAGGAGATGGATAGGATTTACACCGGCGAGGATGAATAATAGAATGGGAAAAGACTGCTCAAGAGAAGAGCGGCAGAAGACAAGGGTGAAATATTAAAGAGAAAAAGAAAGTATTAGTTATCGAAAGGAAGGATGGAGTCATTGAAGAAGTCTCTATCATCCAGATGGTTCTGTTCTAGGGGTGCAACTGTTAACTAAATCTAGAAGGTTGGTTGATGTCAGACTATGGAGTGTTAAAGGTATTTGGACTTTAGGCAGTAGCCAAACTAACAGTGCTGCAAAGTCAAGAAAATTAAGGAAAATCAACAGTTCGTTGTACAATAACTATTCTTAACCCTTGGGGCACTAGTAAAGACACTGAGACAGTCTGCATCTAGTGCTTAGCCCAGCGCCTGACACATAAAAGTGAAGACAATTATTCTATGATCCAGCGAAATGGAGAAGGACCACAGGTAGGATGCCCAATCAGGAGGCTTTTAGCAGAGCGCAAAGAGAGGCGTAGAGAGCTTGAGGTAGGCGGGATGCAAACAAGTTCTCATTACCTCGGAGCAAACAAGTAAGAGCCCTGGGAAGGTAAAAGAGCATGGCTGTTTTTCATACACAGCTGTGCTCTGCTCAAGGATGAGAATACAGTCTGAGAAATGGGTTGGGCGATTTCGTCCTTCTGAGGACGTTGCAGAGCGCACTTGCACAAATCTGGACGATGCAGCCTGCTACACACCTGTGCGAACGTCGCAGAGTGTGCGCACACAAACCGAGGTGGTACAGCCTACTGCTGTGGTCGTGTGTGCTGAACTCCGACACCGCTGGCCGCGCAGTCGGCTCATGCACGCCAGCATCCCCACAGATACATGACGCTTTGCGCTTGGGCGTTATGAAGGCTACGTCCCGAGGCGATAGGAATTTCTCAGGTCCAGACATATACACAGTGGGTTGGCCATCGACCTAAACATCGTTATGCAGTGCATGGCTCTGTCGGAAGGGAGGGAGAAGAGAGAGTCAAAGACATTTGCTTTGATCCATGCAATACAGAAATGCTGATGTCAGTACGGCAGAAAACTTTATTAACATATTAATTTGTGCAGAAACATTCCTGTGCCAAGAATCCTTTATGCTCTGAGCCTGGGCTGTCTGAACTAAGGAGGCAGTGAACGCCTTTCTATGGTAGAGCTGAAAACAGGCATCTAAACACCCTAAGACAGGCTGTGATATGGGGGGTGGTTTATAGCTAAGGAAGGACCCGGCTGGAGTAGAAGGGGATTAAAGGCCAAAAAGAAGAGCGAGAACGGCTTCCTCCATTTCCCCAACACTAGCAAGATGCTGGGTCTTCCAGAACAATGGGCCCCTGTGTCCTCCTCCCCAAACGCAAAAGCTGAAGGGTTTCGTTTTGGAGTTGACACAAAACTGGGGAGATGGTGGGGGGGGGGGAGCTTGGGGGGGAGGTGCCAAAACCAGCAGGTGGGATGTGAAGCCCAGAGAGGCGAGGCAGCAGGCAGGCTGGGGGAGCGCTGAGAAGCCGCGGGGCAGAGGGACCCCGATGGCAGAGCATGGGGGATGGGCGCCGGGGCAGGACCCACAGCCCCTCACTGCTGCAATGTCCCAGGCGCCACCACACCTGCCCGGCCGGACGCCGGAAGTGCTCGCTTCACTAAAAGACTTGTCCATTTACCTTGCTCAATCTAAAGATGAAAAAACTTTCCGCAATCCGTTTTGGGTGCTCGGGAAAAATGATTTGGTCTCCTACCCACAGACCAAAGAAGAAAGAGTCAAGGATCTGACAAAACAGATGTTGCGGTTTAAAGGCTCGGCGATTTCTTAGCTCCAGCAACGCAGAGAAATTAGCCATTCTAGCCCCTCACCCTGTGACCCCGCCGAACTTTAAAGAGGACAAGTGTGAGTGGCCCACGCGGACTGGGAGGCTTGCAGGTCAAGCCCCTTTCAATCAGCTAAAACGGACCCGTGTTAGGGAGTCCAGATTTAAAATGTCATTTTAAGGTTTTATAGTCAGATCATAAAACAAAACAGATTTATGATATAAATAAAATACAGCTCCTTTCTTAGAGCTTGGTCACAAAGCCCTCTTTTTTTTTTTTTTTTTTTTAATCCCAGGTACTCTACTCTTTGGGGCCATGCCCTGTGTCTGAAAGGAAAATGTGTCAACCTCCTACCTACCCTATGGGAGAGAAGCAATGGCCCGCCTGCTGGCTCGTCCTTTTTCTATCGGGGTCACCTTAATTGGTCCCAAGCTGATTTGGAGAGAAAAAGGCTGGGCTCCTCACCTGGAGGACTGCCTTGCGCTGTGATTGAAGAGCCGGGGAATGTCGCGGGGAGGGGCAGGGCCTCCCCGTCGCTGACGATGCTTTAACACACTCACCTCCCGTGCAAGGCACACGTGCCCGGGCAAGTCATCTCTCGTGCCATTCAAAGACTAGAAGCTGCTCCAGCTGCCCCTTCACTCTGCGCAATCCATTTTTGGCGAACTAATTGAATTTCCCTTTTATGTTCTCCATCCCGTGTCTCGGGCTGGCAGGCGGCAGTGCCGTCGGCGGCACAGTTCCATGTCGCAACCGGCTGCCAGACCCGCCGCCGTCAACTCCTTCTTGAACTCTCCGTGTGCGAGTTCAGAGAGCGCTGTTCTGCCATCATCCCACCATGGCACTTCCAAATGGCTGGGTATAATTGGGTTCAGAGGAGTTCAAAGCCATGCTCCAGCATCCTTGTATCAAAGCTCGTTGAACAACAGAGAACCGTGCACTGAAATGCAGGCATGGGGTGAGGAGAGTTATTAGTGGAATACATTCAAATCTGTCACGCTAGATTCCTGGGTACACAACCGGGTTTTGGTTCAGCTTTTAAGAGTTCAGGTGTGGTCCCCAGGAGATGGCTTCTATAATCGCTGTAAAAATTTCTCATTTGTACTAATGCACTTTGCCTATTTCATAGCAGATCCTTGTGAGACTAATTTCCATTTTTTTTTTAAATGTCAAGGCTTTCTCCAGAGATTGTTCATTTGTTATATTTATTTTCTCGGACGTGATTTTAACAAAACTTCCCCTGAAGAGCTTGTGGCTATTAACTTTACTGAACAGTTGCTCGAGAGAGAGTTAAAAGCAAGTGGTCTCAGGGAAAGGGTTGGGCCGCAGCGCCTCATGGGTATGCGTCTGCCCCAAAACTCCTCATTCACAGGCCGTGAGCGGGCAGAGCAAGAGGAGCGGCCACCTACCACCCCACGGATGGTGGATTCCAACCACTGCTAAATGCGAAATTCTGCCACTTTCTGATTTTAGTGGGCCATATTTGGGGACCCCAAGAGCAGAAGTCATGTTAAAAGAATGATGCCAAGGGATTCAGGAAAGGAATAAGGGGACCATCAATTATGTGAGTGTCAGTATATCCCTCACCTGGAGAATCTTCTGAACTCTGCCACAGAAACATCACCAGCATCATCTTGGGGAATTTCATGCTTCCCAGAGTGCGCTGTGCCCATCTCCCACACTTAGGATCAGAGACCGTTATAGTAGTCAAGGTGATCCTAAACATCTCCTGAAAAACTTCCTATTCAATGGAGGGATGTCCTCCATCACGTGACTGACAGATCATCCAGCCTCCATTTGAAAACCGTCAATGCCCGCAAGTTTACCTTTTCTTAAGGTAACTCTGTACTCTATTTAAACAGTCTGTGTTGTTATAAAATTCACTCTTTGTGGAATCATTTCCGCTCTCAGGTTTATCATCGTTTCTGTGTATCTTTTAGAGCAACAGACAATTATTTACTCTTATTCTCTCTCACACACACACACAAAATAGTTCTATTTTTTAAAAAATACATTTTTATTGCTTATTCACCATTCACACATTCCACAAATATTTATTGGGCACCTCAATATGCCAGGTCTGGGCTGGCGATTAGAGACACGATGGCATCCCTATCCTTACAGGACTCTGAATCCAGTGACGAGAATTAGAATTATTCTCAGTGCCAGCTCTTCCTTCTCTCTACACAAAACATTCCACATTGTTCATTTCTTTCTAAATAAAGACAGCATCCACCATGCACCCTCTAGATGCCTCTTTTCATGATGCCATTGACATGCGCTACCCAGAAATGAACACAGCTCATAGGACACACTGCTGTCTAACATTTGGTTTATGCAAATGAAAATCCTTTCTATCTTGTTCTGAAACACTAGGAAAGGCAGGCGTAGGAGCAGAGGTGGGGTGATGTCTAAACTTAACAAATACGATCAATCGGCCTCCTTTTCATAGCACAGCATTAGTGCAGGGCATTTAAACTCAGGACCCAGACAATTTTGGTGACAGGCCTTTCAGAACAACGCTCCCAGCACGCCTCAGACACAGCCCACGTTGATCTCCCAGGGGATGCTGGGACACTAGGAAATCATGACAGTTGTGGCTCCTTCCGTGCACCTATTGAGAACACACTTTCATGAATAATTGATCGTTCTCGGAGCATTCACCTAAGCAATTTCAAAGCAGGCTTAGCAAGAAAGGAAATAATACAAGTCACAAAATTGCCTCATACCCTTCCTGCTTATCATTCTGCCGAGGTCACTGCTCATTGAGCCACCCGGCTAAGGTCACACAGCTAACTTCTCCATCTTGACATTTTTCAGGATTTGTTTCTTTGTCCCTTCAGTGACCTTCCCTGACAACCCCATTGAAAATAGTATGTGCCAGCCGCTTCTATTCCCTTATTTTGCTTTGTTTTTTCTAGCGCTTATAACTGACTAAAATTTTATTATTTTGTATTTATTTGTCTATTTTTCATCTCCTCTCACAGAGCATAAGCTCCTGGAGGCAAGCAACTTGGGTTTTGTGCACCACTGAATCCCCAATACCTAAAACAGTATCTTGTATCGTATACTAACTACTACGGAAGTGTTTGTGGAATGATTGAACAAATGGATGGATGGATAGATCAACTTGTTAAGTGAAGGAAGAAATTCCTATAGCGTCTCATCCCAGAATGCAGGAGGCCAGGCCTGATGCCTTCGAGCTGTCCCGTTCAGGTCTGCTTTGTGTGTAACTGGAATACTATTTTGTGACTATTGTGACTCCTAAGATCAGGGAAGATTATACCAAACCCTCGCTCTACACTTTGCAGAGAGTAATGCCCATCGTAAGACTCCACAAAGTCCTAGGGCCATTTTTAGCTCTGAGCTATTTCTTTCTCTAAAATCATGTTGTATGTAGACAATCTTAGGGTGTTCTCTTTAGCACTGCATCCACTTCCAAATTTTCACAGAAAACTATTCACATGCAGCATGATGGGAGGTTTGAGAAGACAAACAGGCAAAAAAAAAAAAAATATCTCAAATATAGTATAAAATACCCTGATTTTTAAAACTCCTCAGTCTTCCCACCATTTGACTCAGCTCCTCTCTCTCTCTCTCTCTTCCATTCAATTCTCATTTCACAACTCTTTCCCGTCCTCTCAAGAGCAAAGAAATGAATTCTGCTTTCTGATGCCAAGTAATTAAGCAGTGTCTACTGTGTGCTTAAACCTCGGCTTTAGCCGTCTCTTTGCATTTACAGAAACTAGTCATAAGGTTGAGTCATCAATTGACATCACCTTCATCATCACCAGGGCAGGCAGAATTTCAAACATGTCTCCCCACAACTTCTGTCTTTTGGTTTTTTAATCAAGCATGGATCAAGGTACTGCTGTGAGGAGATCATATAGATACTTGAAGCCCCCCAAAATTAGAGACTGTGTGGGTTAGCCTGACCCAATCAGGTGAGCCCTTTAAAAGCAGTGAGCATTCTCTGGCTCGTAGCAGGAGATGAAGTCAGAACGACTCAGAGCACAGGGAGGTTTGGCACACTCTTGCTGTCTGGAAGGTGGAGTCACCCACACGAGAAGAAATGCAAGTGGCCTTGAGCTGAGAGAGGCCTTCAGCTGACAGGAGGCAAGAGAACAGAGGGTCTCCATCCTCCAGCCACAGGGAACTAAGTTTGGCCAACAACAGGAATAAGCTCAAAAGCAGAATTTTTTCCTAGAGAATCCAAAAAAGAACCCCAACCAGCTGACATCTTGAGTTTTGCCCGGTGAACTCATGTGAGCCACGCATATGTACTACCCACAGGACTGAGAGTAATAAATCTGTCTTGCTTTAAGCTGTTATATCTGGAGTAATTTATTACACAACCAATAGAAAATTAATATAATCACCATAAGTTTTATCACTTACGTCTCAGTCTCTTTGCTAAGCACTTTATATAATTATCTCATCTAATCCCAGTACTAGTCACCAGTTGGATGATACCAATATTATTATTTTACTGGCTACCAAGGCCTTTGGAGTGGTAGAGTCTGGACATACATAATAAATTGCAGAACTATAACTCGAATCCTGGCAGCCAGGGCTCTTAATCAACATGGGTTCTGGCCTCCTTTTATTGCCACATGTTAGGTTCCATCCAGTGACTTCTACACCAAGCTCTTCCCTCTTCCCTGATGCTAACTGAAGATATTCTGTCTTCCTTCCAATTACCTGGCTGGATCATGACCTTTGCAATGAACTCTTGCTTAGTTCCTCAACCCCCAAGGATTTTGCCCACAATGAACTAGAAAAGAAAGAAAAATGTCTTGGCAAGGACATCTCTTGAGAAGTGATGGATATTTCCAGGTATTATTCAAAGGCCAGCTTTTACCTTCTACTGTCTTGCAGGGGGATCTCATCGCAAGGACTTGGGCATCCTGGCACACCTGGCAGGTGTCAGTGACAATGCAGATCCTGGGCTCAAATGCTTAATCAGCTGCTAGAAACTTGGCCTTCAAAATGCAGACCAAATCTCAGGATGAGCTGTTCACACAATAACCCGGAACACTAGCCCTTGAGAAAGTGCATGTGTGTGTGTGTGTGTGTGTGTGTAGACAAGCATGTGTGTTCAGTAGGAAGACACTACTATTTTGTAAGCTTTCTGCATCCTGGTTTCCACAAGGCACTCATGCCTTTCACTTTGGGCTTCCACATCTAGCCAGAAAGGCCAAGTTCAAAGGGGAATTTAAAAATTACACATTGAACTTTCCCTTGAGAACAATAAGTTCCTCAGCTTTTAATTGAGTGAGAGACCCAGAGAGGAAGATACTCTATAGAAACTATACAAGATTTTAAAAATTTATCAGCATTTTTCTGATAAATTTTTAATAGTAAAAATAAAAGACCCTTGTGACTTTAGATGTTCTTCACCCTTCCTTGATTTGAGCAAAGTCAACAAATCACACTGCTTCTTGGAGGCAGGGTGACCCTCTGAGCAGAGATTGGGCAACTGCAAACAGATTTGGGTTTGGTGATAATTTGGTAAGTTGCTCTCTATCCCATCCCTGCCACTATCATAAGGCTGGGGTCAATTTCTTTCAGAAGCAGTACTCGTGAAAAAGAAAAGTATTTTCCTTTGGACTTCCTTTGGACCTTAGTAGAATTAAAACAGAATCCTATTTACTTCAGGCACATTCCAGAAATAAATGAATTGTCTCAGCAGGCTCACTACTCTAAATTTAGATTTGGGCCTCGAGAATCGTTTAAATCCTATAGTTGGAGGGAAAAAAAATCTTTTTGGTGGGGAGGAAGGGGTTCATTTTAGTTACACATGATAAAAAGTATCCAGTATCCATCAGTGATGTGAGTAACAGTTCCTGCTTTCAAAGCTGTACATATGAGTGAGGGATTCTGGGAAGGCTGCTAGGTCAAGCCCATAGGGTAAAAAAAAAAAAAAAAAAAGTATAGCAGGGAAAGGTCTGTGGCAGAAATCGAGGCACAGAAGACTGTGGGTCTCTCTAGCCTGGATTTCCAAACCCAGACTACAGCGGGTTGTTTTAGAACACCAGACTCGACGGAGAATTGTAAATGGCTTAAATAGCTGGCGATTCTTACTCATCTCGGAGCCTGGTTTAAGTCACACGAAGGGAGGTACAGACAGTGCAATGTTTAAAGCAGAGCTGGGATATCAGTGAGGGCTGGCTTCGAATTCTGGCTTCACCAAACTATGTAAGTTAGCATAAGTAATTTAACTGTTACGCATCTGCTTTTCTGTTTTCTATATCATGCGGATGAGAGAGAGAGGAGACTAAAACGAGATCGTGTATGTAAAATGTTCGGCACAGTGGTTACACTTAGACGATATTGAATAAATATGGTGATGATCGCGATGATGGTGATGATGATAATGGTGAAGAAGAAGAATTAGTTTTGACAGCAAGAAAACATGTAGAGAATCAGCAAGTGTTGTATAAATCACAGGCATGTGTCATGAAAAGTGAATAAAAACGATGAAATGATCGTTAGGACGTGATGAGGTGAAATAAATACGATAGGAAGGGTCAGGGGAATGAGAAAAAAAGAAAGAGTCATCTTCAAGATCTTGAAAAAAGATCTTCCATTGATGTCTGGATTTTCCTTTCCTGGTTTCCCAGACGGGGACGATGGAACCGAAGGGTGGGAATCCCTGTTTGCATTTACCACCGGCACTAGCCAGGAGCAGCCTTGGCTACCCCACCATGGTGTCCACCACTGTGGCTCTGTCCCCTTTTGCAACTTGACTGCTGCTCCTGACCTCCTCTTATCTATCTTTTTCCAGGACTAGGAGCCAGGTAGGAGTCACAGGGAGAAAATCTACACCACAGCAGCCCAGGGTAGCTCGGACACTGTTAAAATTGGAGACAGGGATTTGGAGAGGCAATACTTGTTAGAGAGAAATGATGTATTAAAAACAAAATGGGCAAGAAGATCCAGGAAGATGTAAATTGAAAGACTGGGAATATGGAAAGATGAGATCATTTCGTAGATGCAGCTATGAAAAAGGCAAGGCAAAGTAAGTCATCAGAAGGCTAGGCTAACTTGGACAATCAAGAATCAGAGATTTAACAAAAACCAAAGGTGCAAAGCATGGCCATCTAGAGATAGGGCTGCCAGATTCACCAAATAAAAATATAGGATGCCCAGTTAAATTTGAATGGCTGATACCAAAAATAATTTTTTACTATAAATATATCCTGTGCAATGCTTGGAACAAATTTACACTGAAAAGATATGCGCGGTTTATCTAAAATTCAGATTTTAGTGGGTGTCCTATATTTTACCAGCCACCCTATGCAGAAAACTCATGAATTCACTAGCCGTTAGGCAGCTTGTGGCGAAACCAGATCAGTATCAATGAAATGTTAGAAAAGGCAATGGATTGGGAGGCAATTGCTGAGACAGGGGGGAAAGTAAGATCAGTTATGGCTGCAGGAAGCCAAGAGCGAGATGGAACAGATTACCAGCGTCACAGCTGTGACTTAAATCAAAATCCAGAGCCGGCAATGTAACAGAGGACAGAGAATGGTTATAGAAAAATGAGAAGAGGTTATTCAGAGGGGTCTTCTAAGGACTTCTTTTTGAAGTTCCAGGGCTTCCTACCTTGATTCTTAGTAGTTCTCACCTTCCCCCTCCTGCTACCAGGACACCGACACCTTACTATGTAGATAGTTGTCCCAAGCAGTGAGCTTTTATACTGGGCAGACAGTCTTCCTTGATGTGGATAAGCTAAGTCGCCGCTTATACAAGAGTTTAACACATGTATGTGTCACGACTGCGATGCATCAGGCAGTGTCCTCCTGGGTGCCAGATGTGTTCATCAAGTGTGTTTTAGAGGCGGCCCCATTGCATCAAATTCACTAGGGTTCCTTCCTAAAAATGCAGATTCCTGAGCCCGCGCCAGCTACAAGCACCTCCAAGGAAGTCTAGGAATCTGCATTTTCATAAATGCTTCAGATGATTCCCAAATTTTTAGAATTACTGATCTACCAACCATTTAATACAAATAGGTATATCAGGGCCTTTGACTCATGAGAAATATGTAGGAGAAAAATAAAATGTGGATAATAATGATACAGGGGAAGTTAAACGGGGTTAGGCTAGCACCTGGTGAAGTTGAAGGACTCGCCCAAACCACGTGGCTAGTAAATGTGCGACTTGCATCATGTTTTGTCTCCAAGTGCAGCCTCTGCGCCAGCGGCACACACTACGTTCCAGACCCCGGGCCTCACAATGTGAGTTTGCCTGTTGTGCGTTTGACCAGTGTGACGGTGCAGCAGTATGGCCATGGGTTTCGACTTTGACAGGAGCAAGGGGCGGCGTCCATCCTTACGGCCTTCTAAGGTCCATCCGCACTTAATTCTTTCTTCTCGGTCCTCTCTAAGTTTGCTTCAATGCTGAAATGTACCTTTCTTTTTTAAGGCTCATGAGACTTCGTTGCCAACAGAAGGTGCTCTTGATTCACAGAGGGAAGCACTGCTCTGAAGAGTGACTGTCACAGAGCGACTCTGACACACCTTGCTGCAGTACCTAGAAGGAAACTCAGGCTGCATGCAATACCACCTGAATTTTGAGACTCTTCCAGCTACTGACTGGCAAGACTCGTTTACCCCACAGCATCTCTGTGAGGGAGCTGGTTTTACTCCCATTTTACAGGTAGGAAAACTGAAGTCGAGAAACCAATGGTAAGTTTCTTTCCAAGGCTCTAGAGGTAAAAATTTAAAGACAAAAACTGAAGGCAAACACCCACCTTATCGCTTACTCCAACAGATCACATGGAATTCTTTCCTCATTTCCAGCTATCTCTTTCCTACGTGCAAACCACTGTACCCTCCTTTCTATCTTTCCCATCATAGATCCCAAATCAAGGATGGATGGAGAATAGAAGCCTGAGACTTAAGGAGTCAGAATGAATTAGAATGAAGAATGTTCTAATATCCACTTAGTGCTCCGTAGCCTTCAAGGACCACATAGAAACATAACCTATGATTCAACTAATCTCTGCAATAATTTACAGAAGAAATCTTCAGGTATCATCGGCCCCATTTCATAAAAGAAGTGGAGACTCAGGTAGGTCATGAACTTGAGATCTAGCAGGTGTAGGTCGCAGAGTCGGGAGGACAAACGGGTACCAGGCCCAGAGCTCCGGCCACTGAAATCAACTTTATAGATGGGTCTGCTGAGAGTTTTCAAGTTTGAAGGTCTTTATTCCACCTCTGTTATACGGATATAATGCTTCTCTTATAAAAGAACATTTGCCCTCAATGCCCCTGAAAGTTTTTTTTTTTTTTCTTTTTTGGTTTAAAATCCAAAATCCACCAAGTCTGACAGCTATGAAAAACTACAAGGGTCATAGCTGAATCGGAAAATGAAAAATAGCATGCCAGATAAACTTAGATTATTATAAACTGAGATTATTATAGCTTCCTCAGGTTTTTTATAAGTCGAGTTTTTTTTTAACTCATAAGAAATATTCATATATATAGACACTCCCTTATAATAAACACAGAAGCACACTGTTCCCAGAATCTTTGGCTTGGCTAAAATATGATGATATTCTTAGTTCTTAGCATGGGGGAAAGAGCCTCCCAACACTCCAGGCTTTTTATAGCTCTGGCTCTGGGGCAGCATTTGCTGCAGTAGCAGCCCTGGGTAGCAAAGGAGCCAAATAATGCTAATGGGGCAAACAGAATGTAATTGCTTATGTGTGCTGGTTATATCCTGAAACAAATTGTTTCTTAATGCTGAGGTCAGACAGGGTTTAATTAGGAGAAATACAATTGGTGTAAAATTTTGCAGCAGGCTGCTTGTCTGGTGTCATGCCAAGTCAACATCCAGTCTCTCCAAATGGAAATTTTCATTAGAGGCCATTGGCAGCCCTAGTTAGGCTGAGTTTCAACTTTTTCAAGTCTCCTGGTAACGTAAACCTGAAGCTCAGCATATCTCCTGCCTAATAAAGAGCTGTCCCCCTTGCATTCACGAACACGTGCGCACTGTCTCTCTCTGTCTTGCACATACCCAGCTGCCCCCATTTCCCCGCTGGCAAAATGCACGTTTCCCGAGGGAGCCTAAAGCAATCTGCCTTTTCTTGACCAGTTTTTCTCCTTTCGTATTTCTACATGAAGAATAATTAGTCTTCCATCGGTGCGTTACTTGAGAAAGATTTTCATATGCATCGACTCATCCAATCTTCCCACTAAACCTGAGAGGTGAGTGGTTTTATATTTATAGGGAGGAGATGCATGGAAGGTCACACCTGGTGTTGGCTAAGAATAGATCTCAGGCTTCCTGATTTGGGGCCCTGGGCTTAGACTAAACCATAGAATTCTGCATGCGCGTGCGCACGCACACACACGCGTGCACACACACACACAACACACGCTGGCACGCACACTGAAAAATCTGCACTTGTTCATGGAAATGAAGCACACGCACAACCATCCTTTTGCCGTTTTCTTGTTGTTTCATTTACTGTGATATCTAAGAAGAAGCAAGAGCAAAAGGTGTTATTATTCAAAGCTGCACAAATTCCTCAAAGATTTTGCAAACAGTCCTTATTGAATACGACCCTTTCTTTGTTGTCCCTTTTTTATACACATCTCTTCACACACTCAAAGGTCCCCGTTGATGCTGGCGGCAGTAATACTGCTATTTACAGTAATTTTAAGAGCCTAGATCTTCACACCTTCAAGGAAAAGATTTTATCAGTGCTTCTAATATAAATCCGTGTCTCGAAAGTGTTTAATTTATGTGGAAAATTCTGCTTCTAGGCTACTATTGTTTCTCTCTCTTCCTCTCTTTTTTCTTTGCAGCCGAAGGTGGTTTTTATTAGTGACAAAGACCATGCTATCTTAAAGAAAATTGCACAGAGAGACCCCCAAAATCCATCTACCCAACAAAAATCTTATTCATTTTCCCCGCAGTATCACAGCAGCAGTAACCGTCATGGGTTTAGAGACATATGGGACCAAGTTTTCATTTTTATCCGCAGTTCTTATTGGCTGAGTCTCAGCTCCTCGCGAGCTGGGCCACATTTCACTTAGGTGCTGGGCCTCTGGGTCCGCGCTGATGTGCATCGTTAGGGTCAGGGTACAGCCCCGCACAGGGCAAGCAATTATGAAGCAGTCCTCCCCCTCGGCCCGGCGGCCATGGAGACCCCGTTGGAACCGGAGGTTTCTCAGAGCCTCAGACTCAGTCCCCGAGCAGGTTAGAGAGTGGGAGTGATTGAAACGCATCCGCCAGGTGAAGTCTGGTACCGATTCCTCACTAAATCTTCCCGTCTGTAAACCGAAGTCCCACCGAAGCTACATTTGGCCTTGGACCCCGCTGTCCCTCTTCTACATCAAGCTTACACCAGAAATGAAAAGCACTCTTAGATTTGCTCCCTACTCGACTTCGATTTCCAGTATTCAACATTTTTCCTATGTGGATATTAGTATAGTTAGCTCGTCCATAACACTTGTTCCCAAACTGTATATTTGTTCCTATGCAATTGAAATACTAAGGAACAATTGAAGCATAACGTGGATTTTGCATTTTGCTGATGCTCCGTTTTGTCCCAGAAAAACAGAAAACTGCATCCAGCTGAACCGAGCAGCAGAAGAATGCACATGTGCGCGCGCGGGCGCACACACACACACACACACACACCTCGAACCACCTCCGGCCACACTGGTTCAGCATGTATGTTACCCCACAAGGCTGTTTCCTTACTCTTTTGCATTCCTGAGCTTTTCTATCAACACAAAACAAAACAAAAAGACAAAGAAAAAAAAAAAAAAAACTCAGGCTCTTTCCACATCCCAAATCTGTCTACGAGTCTTGGTTGGAACTGCCCGGCCGAGCAAGCAGAAAGGCAGGCACTGCCTACGGTCAAAAACTTTCAATGGAAATTGCTACATCCTGCAGAAGTGGCTGATTTGATACGAGCAGTAGCTGGGTTAGTGGTTTCAAACAGTGCTATGATTTCTATCCACAAAGAGTTTCCAGGTGATCAAGAAGTTAATTAAATAAAAAGAATCGCAACCGCACCAAATTTTCAGATTCGAAGACACAGGTATCTGTGATATACATTTGCCTTGAAGGAGCGTCATCTGAAAGACAGAAAAATACGCCCCAGGATTTAAGGGTGGAAAAGGCCGCTGCACTGTGATGTTCAGTGCCAACACCGAGCCGAGAACAAACCACGCCCATCTCCAGCCTGGCGTCACCGCTGTCTGCGCGATTTCAGATGGCGCGCCTTTCGCCACTTCTCGATGGCTCGCATGCTGCAGCTCTCCTACGTCTCATCTCCGCAAGCAAGCTCCCAGTGCTTTCAGGGTAACGCGCCATTTTTATGGTGGTATTTATGGATTCCATCAGCATTTATCACATGCGTCACCAAAAAAACCTTTTTTGAATCTTATGCCCCCAACTAATTTTTCCCCAAAATGCCTAAAGTTTTTATCATGTAGTTTTGCATAGCACAGTGATATTTCGAGAACACATGGGTCCATTATAACGGAACTGACCATACTTGTTTATTTTCTGGCCATGGCAATTGTCTTCAAATATTTAACATATCATGCATTAGGGATTCAAAATCTAATATGACCAGAACTAAATTCTTGATTATTTCCCTATATTCTGTTTTACCCACAGTCCTTTCCATTTAAGTTAATAGGTGGCTTCATCTTCCGCTGGCCCAGCTTAAAAACCCAAGAGGTACCCTTGCATCCTCTCTTCATCTTATCCCAAATCCCAATGTGTTTATCTTCAGAATGCATCACTTGTCAACATCCCCTCTGATCCCAGGTCCCTGGATTACTCTAACCGCCTCTAAATTTATCTCCTTCTTCCACTTGTGTCTAACCTGTATCCTTCACTCGAGTCTTTTCTACCCCAAGAGCAAAGTGCTCCTTATCCATGTCGGGCGACCCACTTCTCCGTGACCCTCCGAGTAGGAGTCAGAGGTGCACAGAGCCGACACTGCACACCTGCCCCAGCGGGAGTTTCCTCTTGAGCATCGTCTCCTACCTCTCGTCCTCCAGCTCCCATGGCCCCAGCTATGATGCCGATGCCCTTGCCCTTCCTCGCGTGCCAAGTCCACTCTTCCCTCAGAGATTTTGCTCTGGCTGTGCCCTTGTCTGAAATCAGATTCACCCAGGCACTGTGTGGCTGGCTCACTCGCTCACTTATTTAAAGTCTTTGCTCAAATGTCACTTTCTCAAGTTATTTAAACTTGAAACTTCTTCTTCAAAAATGCCATTCTCTCTTCCCTGTTTTTCATTTTCTCAATGACATGATCATGTCTATCTTCCTACACATTTTGTTTTGTTTTGTTTACCATCTTCTTCCACTGGGATGTAAGTCCCCTGAAGACAGAGACTTTTTTTGTGTGCGTGTGTTTTAGTCACTGAGATAGAGTCTCTAGATCCCAGAGCAATGCCTGGCACATATGCTTACGGCACATGAGCATATATTTATATGCTCAATAAATATATTTTGAATAAAAGAAATAAGGTATTGTTCTTTTTGTGTAAAGTAAGCAGAGGAACAATGAGAACCAGCGACTAAAGTTCCAAGGAGACTCAATCTAAGGAATCATATTTCAACAATCCGGCACGTTTCTTGAGTCCCCTGTCACTAGAGGTGTTCATGAATGGAATTGGCAGTGTGGTGAGGGGGTCGGTGCATTAGGTGGCACCCAAGAACAAATGATGCCTGAAGTCCGTCCCTTCAATGAACGTCTATGATTCCTGCTATTTGTGCGGAATTCCCCACTATTTGCATCCATTTCTCAGAAATGGTTGATACGATCATTTGTTTCTCGTAACCATTTAGTAGCAGACTAAGGGAGTTATGTTATAATGAAAAATACACACCACCACATGTGAACTACAAATAATCCACTTGTCACCTTCCTCTCCCGCCTGCCTCAAAGGGCTAGGATAATCATCAAATAAGATATTTCTGTCAGGATCTGTCCATGTTGTCACAAATGGAAGAATTTCACCTTACGGCTGAGTAGTAGCTCATTATGTATATAATATGTATACGCACATGACATCTTCTTTTTTTCAGTCATGTGACAAAGGCCACTTTTGTTGTTTCCATGTCTTGGCGGCAAGGAATAATGCTGCACTCATATGCGGGCTATAAAACTGAAAGCAACAAAAGAACAAAATAAAATAAAATAAAATAAAATAAAATAAAATAAAATAAAATAAAATAAACTCATAGACATACCAAATAGTTTAGTGGTTACCAGAGGGAAAGGGGGGAAGGGAGGAGGTAGAAAAGGGTAAAAGGGAGTCAAATTTATGGTGACAGAAGGAAATTTCACTTTGGGCGGTGAACACACAATGCAATATATAGATGATGTATTATTGCATTATAGACTTGAAATCTATAAAATTTTATGAACCAATGTCATTCCAATAAATATAATTAAAAAAAATTTTTTTTAAGATATTTATGAAGGTACTTTGGAAAAATAATCCACTCAACAGAAATTCAACATAGACATGGCAACAAAAAGGCATTTATTCAATGTGCTCAGAGTTTAACATCTTTCAAATTGTATCATTTCTGTATCCCAATACCACAAAATGAGGTCTTCGTCTACAAAGTATGAAGGTACAATTATGAATTTTTCCATGCCAAAGCTATGCTAGAAAAGAAAAATTACTTATTTGTTGAAAAAGAAAGTTCAGAGACGTTTGCAATGGTAATTTGTTACTGTTATGATAAACAATATCTCAGAATATTGCCCTTCATAATGTCTTTCAGTATATAATAAGATCAATACTAATAGAATATCAACGCCAATCTTGATTAACTTTATCAAGATTTGCAAACTCTTTTCTGTCACAAGGAAAAATATGCATATTTTAACTATAGAACTAAACTTTAGGGAGGCCCAATAGATAAAATTCTGAGAGTACACGCAACCAGATCAGGAAAACTCAGTACCCTAAGAAGAAAGCCTGGGATCATAGACTCTATTTTCTCTCACCCTGCAGGGTAATTAAAGAGAAACCAGTTGACAAGTTTCTATTGTTTTTTTTTTTTCTACTTTTAGCATCTTTGCTGTATACTGTCAGCACTCCCACTTAGAAGTAACCCAACCAGAGGCATAGAAAAGCCCCCAGCCCTTTGGCCACTTCCAAAAACACTCAATCAGGATAGATTTCTATCAGGGAAAAGGCATGAAAAAGAAACTAAATGGAAACAGGTACTTGAAAGTAGTGAGGATTTTCAACCTCAGTTTCCTGATTTTCTAAGATACAGACAAGTCACCCTATGTCAACATGCAAGTTGTTCAGTAGCTGGCATGTGGCGGGGGGAGTAGGGCTGGCCACCACACCCACTCTTTCCTGGAAGAGGAAATATGCTTCCTTCTTAGAGAGGAAACGAGCTAATGAGCTGTGGTGTGGTCATGACACTATTAGTTATCAGCCAGCATGGACGAGACAGCTGCCTTCATGTGCAGCTGAACATGGAAAAAGTAGAAAGGGCCCGTTCTCCCACCAGAGCAGAAGATGGAGGCTTGCAAAACTGTGGGAGTGGGGCCCTGGGGATAGCCTGGCAGTCACCAGTGGGCCAATGTCTGAGAAATGAGTGTCCTTCAAATGCCTTCCACAAAGTGATGGTTTTCCAGAGCTGGGATGATCATAAAAAGCGTGGGTGAGAGATGGAACCCTGAGAGCTCTCCTATTTGCATGCAGTTCAGGGAAGTGAGAAGCTATTTAAAGGCAAAGATTTTAGCTGCACTGGGAGCTTTGGCCTTTTCAGTGGAGAGATCCAAGAGACTACCTGTCAAAACAGAAGTCTCTCGCTGAAACTACCTGGCTTGGACAGCATGGGCAGTCAGAGGGGCTGGAGGCGGAGGAAGGGGAAGACACAGGGTCGGTCAGCTGTTCACAGCCAGAGTCTGGGTAACATGCAGAAAGAAGGAAAGGGGATTAGGGCCCATGGGGAAAGAATAAGGGAATAGATGAGTGGCTGTGTGTGTCTTCGAAGGTATTTCCTGGACAGCACACTGTAGCAATGGATGCTTTTAAGAATTCATTAATTCAGTTTTACAAATAAGAAAGTGTGTTTCTTTGCCTTCCCCCTGATTACATCTTCCGTGTTCCCTGATCCTCTCCATAATGATTCCCACTGAGAGGCCAACTTGAAGGAACAGAGCTGAGAAACTGTAGGATATTCTGCTATTTCTTTGCTCTCTTTTCTTTTAAAAAATCGTGTCAAAGCTCCTTTCCTTCAGTAATCCTTGGTATTCCCTCAGGAGCTGAGTTAAGATTTAATTGTGAAATTTGCATAGTAACTCAGCAAATAAATTCTCCCATCTCTCATAGACCCTTCACTGCAGAGGGCCATTTTAGTTATAAATCATTTCTTTCAAGATCCCAACAGCATCAGCATTTTGCACCCCTGAGGAAAGTGATAAGGAGGAAAATTCCAGCGGCGTGCAGAGTCAGTGCCTGGCTTTGTGTCTCTGTGTGGGGTAGGGTAGAGGCAGAGGCTGGGTGGGGGTGACTAACAGGGGCCATCTTTTCACCTGCTGCTTCTCTAAGGAAAGCTTGGGCGGTAACAGCATGGCGCTCTTCACACCTCCTCCCCTCTCAGCACGTACCATGCTAGGACATTCAAAGAGGTGAGCAGGACCTGAACACGTGTCCACATGGAAATCCCTGACAACTAGATGCTCAAAGTAAAACGTATGGGAAGGAATCCAGCAAGCAACAGCCAAGGAGGGTAGTGTTCCAGCAGAAACACTGGGGCCCAGAAGATGAGTCCCCAGCCTAATCCAAGACCAGCTAGAGGTCTTGAGCTCTGTTCCAGACTCAACTTAGAAGGAAGATTTGTTTTGTTCTATTGTCCTCCCTCTTGCCCCAGGCTGAAAACACTCTCGATTCTGGACCAGTCTAGATTGTCATAAATAAGGTTGTTCAGTTAAACCAAATAAAACCAATTTCACTAGAGCCCAGAAAACTAAACTTTTTCAATATCTTTTCATGGTTTATTTCAGCAACACAACTAGCTTCCCCTTTGAAGGTGGGGTCCAACATGATTATGATTTAGATTAGAAAGGGCAGTCACAGCATTTTGCATGACTATGAAGTGGAAGAAATAAGAAAATACCAACAGGAAATGAAGAAGAAATACAAGAAAGTCTAAGAAGGGGGGAAGAAGTATATTTGATTATTCACCTGGGTATCTAGTATCTCTGCCTAGAAATACCAAAATGTAAGTGCCATTGAACAGAGGGCACAGATTGACTTGCACAGCATCTCTTGGTTCCTTAAAACCTTCAGATTTCCAAGAAGGAAGTCTTAGCAACCCCTGGAAACAATCTACTCATCTGGAAAATCAGGGGTTAAACTGCTAACGAACCAAGGTTTGATCATCCTATTTTAAATATTGCAACTCTTTAAGAAAAAAAAATTGCAAAGAACAAATGAGGAATTTTATGCAGATAACTTGCATTCACCTAAAAATTTGAAGATTGCTGATCAAACACAAGCCCTGTAGTCATATTTCTTTCAAACAACTGAGTTCAGTTCCTTATTTATTCTGTAGCTGATCAAAACATGGTGCCCTAATTTTCAAGTTATGCTTGTCAGCCCCGGGAGATCAGTGAAAATTTGAATTCCATAGATGAATCAACAAGTCAGCATATCTCTACCAGATGCATATCTCTCCATCGATACATGCCAAGTGGTCCTTCAGTATAAGTTTTCTTTTCTTTTCCTAGATCTGCCATTTAGTCAACATAAGTTTCTAGAACTCAATTGAAGCTCCTTTTTCTACTAACTCTATAACTGAGTTAATGATAATTTTTCCCAAGAAAATGATACCACAAGAAATCATAATGAATGCAATATAGATGTTAGTAAAATAAATAATACCTATTTGAAACTAAGATTTATGAGTGAAACACTAGGAATGTTACATTTAAATCAAGAATAAGAAAAGGTGTTTACTCTACTTTATTAGTCATTGTTGCTTTGGAAACACTGGCCAATGAAATGAAACAGAAAAAAAGAAACCCACCAAATACGTATAAGCATCAATAATAAGAGATATTATGTGTAAGTTATATGGTTAGAAATCCAAAAGAATTCATCAAAGATCAATAAGACTCAGTATCAAGATAATGACAAAGTATGATTTTAAAACAAATATTCCAGTCATTTTATCAATAAAAATAAAAATATCAGAAAAATAAAAAGAAATAGAAGTAGGCTAGAACAGCAGAAAGAGCTTCCTTGCAAAGCCCTGACGGGTCTTATCATTCCAAACTCCAGGCTTAAAAGTAGGGAATAGAGCATGAAACTTGAAGATAGGAAGATGGATTAAAAGTCATAACACACAACGACGAATTTTCTTACCTCTCACTGGACTATCTAACAGCCATGCCTTAAAAGCCACCATCCCTTTGCAAAATTATGAGTCTTTATTAAATAAAAAGAAGGAAATGCATGGGTGCTGATTTCAAAGCAAAAATCCACTCTAGTTTCAGTGGTCTCAAAGCTTAATTGCCACCTCCTTGTTTCATCTAAAGGTACTAGTCCATATGCAGGACGAAGACTGCAGTCAATCAATCCAATACACAAATAGGTATTAGACTGAGGAAAGAATGGAACATGAAGGAGAAATTCAAGATAAGCAACACAGAAGATAACTTCGAAAGAAAAATAGCTTCTTATAAGTATCCTCAAAGAAATTAAGATATTAATTTGTCCTGTAGAACAGGACAGCATTAAAAAGAAACAGAAAAAAACATGTATAGTAGGAAAACAAGAACGATCTCTTGGCAGGAAAAATAGTTTGATAAAACAAAGAATCTCCTGAAATGGTTAGAAGATAAAATCATTCTCATACCAAAGAAAATTAAAAGGGAAATGGAGAAATATGAGGTAAAAGGTAAGTGACAGAGTCGATGACTTCAGGAGGTTAAATATCTGACTAAGGGAAATTTCAGAAAGAGAACAGAGAAAACAAAAGGGAGGATGTAAAGAAATGATACGATAAAGAATTCTGAGTGGTAGAAAACCACGAGTCGCTAAGAGGAAAAGACCCCCAGAGAACTTCCAACATGATGAATGTCGAGATATTTACATGTAGTTTCAACAGAACATTACAAAAGAAGAGACCAAGCTCCCCAAGAGCTTCCAGGGGAAAAAAAGCAGGCCACAGAGATGAAAATTAGATGATATCCATCATTTCACCAGGAACACTGTATACAAGAATATAATAGAGTTCAATCTGCAATGTACTAAAAGGAATTACATGTAACAGAATTTTATGTCCAGGCAATTGTCCCTTACCCTGTCAGAGGACTGAAGAGACACTCTTAGAAAAGATTGAAATAGGGTGTTCTCTGGCCTTGGGGGCACCAGGCACCTCTTAGGCCAGGGTCGGGAGCCATCTCAGAATTGGATGCACGAGAATTGGATACATTTGAGAGAAGCAGCAGCATGAAAGACAAAGGAAGACAATGACGAACGAGTTGAAAAGAGTTTGGCATAAATAGATACAATAATTGCAGATAGTAGCAGGAAAAACTATCCCCAAAAATATTCTCAGTGAATAAGAGGAGATATTATACATAAAATAAGAATAGTAAGCTCTCAAAATAATACTCAGTGAATAAAAAAGAGGCTTTTGATATTAAATTACAATGGTAGAAATTTAGAAAACATATTAATATGTGTGAAAAATAAGCTTAGAAAATCCCCCAGAAAGTAGGGAGAAAAAGTCAGAGATCGCCAAGATAAAAGTTCAATCTAGAGTATCTAATATCCTAATATTAGGAATTTCAGAAAGAAAGAATAGAGTAGAAAGATGAAAACATAATAAAATTTCTTGGACATTAATTTCCACCTTGATAAAAACTACCGACTTTTCAGCTCATTAACTAAAAATGTTCTCACCAAATCATATAATTTTGAAATTATTTGGAAATACACACTAGGAAAAAAAGAAACAAGAAATTTCCAGGAAAAAAAAAATAGGCCATATGTAAAAGAATAAGGAATATAAATAGCAATCGACAATTCAAAAACAGTACTAGAAGCTGGAAGACAATGAAGAAATTCTTTCTAAGTCCTATGGAAAACTATTTCTAACCTAGAGTTAAAATTCAGCCAAATTATTATTCGAATGTGAGTGTAGCATGAAGATATGTTTTGATGGTACAAACACATTCAGAGGATCTTAGGAAGCTACTAGAAGCTGTGCTTCACCAAAAAAAAAAAAAAAAAAAAAAAAGTAAACTGAAAAAAGAAGAAGACACAGGGTTCAGTGGACAGGGACAGACGCACGGGCCATCTCCAGACGAAGGTCCAAGGAAGACCCAAGACAGCTGCACATCAGGCCTAGAGAACCATCAGTCCTTCCAGAGACAGAAAGACCTCCTAAGATAAATAATTGAACAAGTAGATTCCCTGGTGTATTGAGAAGAGCTTAAAGTTGTGTGATCAATTAATGAGAAGTTTACAGAAAAATAAACAAATGTAAAACAAGTCACTCCAAAAGAAGCAAAAAACGAGCAGAGATTTTGACTCTCTGTGATTGAATGGCAAGCAGTGTTTTATGTGAACTCTGATCTCTTCTAGGGTCAAAGTCATAAATTGTGGATCCATCGTAATCTTGTGAAAGATGCAGATTCAGATAGGAAAGTAGATCCCTAGACACTGCAGAGATTTCAAGTATAAAAAGATGGCTTCAGCATTCAGGAGCCAGGAAGGCACCAAGGTTAGGGACCTGGTTTGTCCTCTGATAAACAAAGAGGGGGATCACTTATGCTGTTGGAAGGGTAGGAGCCACTAAACATATGTGCCTCTAATTTGTGCCTCTATAAATTAAGAAGGTTCTATATCTATTAACAGGTGTCTTCTCAGGTATCCCTGATCATCCTTATAAAATAGCGACCCCATCATTCCCCATCCCTCAAAGTCTGCTCTCTTTTGGTTCATATGCTTAGCACCACCTGATACAGAATATGCTTCCTTGGTCTGGTCTTTTGTCTATGTTCCTCCACCTCAATTAGAATATAAAAGACACTGGAGAAACAGAGACTTTGCTTTCATTCCTGGTTGAATTGACATCACTTAGTACCACCTGGCATAAAAGATGTGTTCGACAAATAGTTGTTAAATAAAGACTATCAGATTTCACTCTAGACTAGACTTGAGTATATACTTAATAAATTATTACATAAAAGTATATATCTGATTTTCATTTCTACAGCACCTTTTCTTTTTCGCCTCTAAACCAGAAGTAGAAATGTCAAATTGCAAATTGACATACTTTGAGCAGCCCTATGACATGGAAGAATGCCATTTCCTTTCAAATCTCATGGACTCTACTATCATGAGATGTTTGCCTTTCTAACCAAACAGTTCAGTGTGTACGCGTGAAAATGCTAAGGCTTTACTCAAAACTACAAATTCCCATTATGAATAAAAGTCACTTAATAAATGATATCCAAAAACATTTTTTAAGAACAATAATTATTTATATCTTCTTCTTACATCAGATTTGTACGTTAAACATTATTTATTAAATGTATGAGTCCCAAGCTCTTGCCTTAAAGACCAAACTAAAAAAAAAATTAATTTTGACAAAAACATCTTGGATTGATGTTGGGGAAAAGATAACGCCCAAGATAGCACAAATCTGTTCAGCTAACTAATGTGGCATCAGGCCTACTTGCATATTTTTGAGGAGGGCATTTCTTTTTGAAGTAATTTTCCCCATCAGACCCTGGAATATATTAAGAGTAGAAGGCCAGGTCAGAATGCATGCAAACTCAGGGTGCACATTTGATTATGAACGTGAGATTGGTTGACTTAAGCAATTCTGCTTTAATATTTCACTAATTAGGTAGGGGACAGCTCTGATTGTGATGAGATTGTCCCACTCTTGCTCAGATTTCCTAGGAGACATGTTAATTAAAGCAATTCTCCTTCCTCATGAACTGAAACTTTACAGAGACGAGGTCTACCTCCCCCACCCTCATCCTGTCACACACGCAACTCTGTGCCACCCCCATGAGAAAAAGAGTGACAGCAAAAAATAAGAGGCAGAAAAAAACACCGCATCCCTGGTAAGGTTGTCTGAACATTTTTAGAACATTCCAAATGATACAGACATAATAAATCACCAATGGCTCAGAAAGACATGACAGATCTTGCTATAACCACAGGGAGAAAAATACCATCAAAACAAAATCTTTCTAAATGTAAATGTATAAAACCATACACAAATGAATGAACTAAAGTACCATATGGCAGCAAGCAGAAGACAAATTAAAACTGGATATATATCATCCCTTACATGTCTACCTAGACCATTGTTTAAGATACGGTGCTCTAGTGAATCCTTATGAAGCATGGTGACAGACATTAAAGAAATACATATGACAACTGGTTGGGAGCATAATGTAGAATAAGGACTCCTCCGTCATCAGCTTCTCTACATTACGGGCCATGGCATCATGAATCGGAGTAAGGCAGAAAGATCTATTCTCTCTCTTTCACTCTCCCCTTTTTCCACCATTATCATAACACACTCACGGAAATGCACTCACACACCTGAGATGCTGGGATTTCACAAATGCAAAGAGAGCAGCAAAGTAGGAAGAACTCAGAATGAACTCAGAACTGAAATGAGACCACTCTGGACTTAAACCTTATTTCTGCGACTTCTTATTTGCAATTTCTTAAGCAGTTCATAGCAACGCTTCCTTGTATTTAAAACTTAAAAACAATAATATAAACTGCAATTTTTGATGCCATGAAATAAGGTAAAGTTCTCTAGATTAATTTTATTGTCCTTAAAACAGTGTTCACCAAATGGTAGCCCTTTCTACTTTGAGCATAAATAAAAAGGGATGCTTCCCTTGGTCTGCTCAGTATATTTTAGGAATGAGGAGATACAGAGAATAAGCAGAAAAGAGGAGATCAGAAGATTTCATGCATACTTGTTAACCAATCTAAAGTAAATGTCTTTTTTATTGAGTTAAAAATACTTATTGTCAACTATATGCTAGAAATCATCTCTATTTGCCAAATTTTCTAAACTTACATAACAAAATTATCATAACAGAGGAGAGACACTTACAGAATTAGTCGTAACTTGAATTAGTATACTGTCTCTATTAACTATATATACTGGACTGATGTCCATTTAGTTGAAGGAGAGAGAAAGAGAAAAAGAGAATTTTCTATTGAGGGATCTTGTGGCCAAAGCAGCAACAGTTACTAATTTCTGATATGGATTTACAAGTCCCTAAGAACATATCTGATTATTAAAAGTGAACATGATATAGTCAGAAGGGAATGCTGAATAGTTAAGGCTCAGATAAGAACCTCTAAAAAAACGTTTTTGTTGGAAGTTGTACAGAAAAGAAATAAAGTAGGTACCAGGGCCTTACCACCTACTTTTCCAGGAATGAGATTTGTATAGAGTTTATAAAACATCACAGATTGGGTGGAGTAAACAAGTGTTTCATTGTCACAGTTCTGGAGACTGGGAATGTCAAGATCAACGCGCTGGAAGATCTGGCATCCACAGCGAGCATCCTTCCTGGTTTGCAGACAGCTCTCTCCTTGTATTTTCACATGGCAGAGAGAAAGAACAATAATTATTGTTCTTGTTGTTCTTTTAATCCTCTTATAAGGACACTAATATCATTCCTGAGGACTCCGCCTTCAAGACCTAACAACCTCTCAAAGGCTCCACCTCCAAATATCATCATATTGGGAATTTAGGTTTCAACATTAAATTTTGAGGCGATATAAACATTCAATCGATAGCAATCTCCATCAGTCTTCTAGTAATTTATCTGAACCTCATTACCCTGTCATGGATTTTGAATCATTCCAGTTCTAGAACTGTCATGAAATAGAGGCATACTCACAACGAACAACTTTTGAAGGAAACCCAAGAAGACCTATGCGATAGATCACTGGAACTTGACTTAGAAAACATGGTTACACTCTTCACTAGGTTCCTGTAGCTATTTGTAGAATAAATACCTCAATCTTCCTAAATCTGCTTTATTTTATCAATAAAGTAAAATTAATGGTTCTCATATTCTTGCTGCAGAGTAAGTCATGAGCATCTTTATAAGAAGAGCAGTTTTATAAGAAGGCTTTAATAGATCAGAAGGAATGAAGATGGGAAACTGAACAAGAGCACAGCATTGCTTTTTATTGCTGTCGCATTCGCTAGAGACTAGAGTGTTGAGAGCCCAGTCACAGAGCACCCCTAAACTGTAGCTCTGGGAAGGGGGGCACAACTCAACTCTGCAGGAAAATCAGGGTAAGAATTCATGGGCCATCACACAAACTGAAAAACGAGAGAATTAGCTTTATATGGAAGGTTGTGGGGTTCCGCGGATTACAGAACGTGAGAATCTGAACGGGTGGGTTTGGGACGTGCTTCTAAATAAGAAGTGTGGAAAGCTCATATTTTCTAATTCTTCCAGAAACTATATTGAAGCAAAATTCAAGGGAGCTCCTTGATAGAAGGTCTAGGGGTTTCTTATGTCATCTAAACCCACATTCTCACCCCTGCTGATAACCAGGATCAGCAAGCCACACGTGTGTTTCTCTTCCTGTGTTGACTTCTCATTTGAAAAGTCTTTTGGCTCCAATTTGAGTTCACTTAGATGTCTAGAAAGAGTTATTACTTATTTTAAAATCATTCTAAGATTGTTTCCAGTCTAAATGTTTCTTGTTCTAAAACGAGCGTTCTGTGTTTGAGATATCTTTAGTTTAAAAAAATGACCAAGATTAAAGAAATAGAGACTTGATGCTGCATAATTTAAAATTACCTGGACATGATTTTTCCAGAAACTCTTTGTTAGGGTATGGTGAATTCAATTTTTAAAATTCCCTAGGCCGAGCTTATCTCTAAATATCTTTGGGGAAAGTGTGATACCCATTAACCCACTGTTCTGCTTCCTTAGCTCAGGACTTAGGAATACATAAACTACCGCCTTGGAAACTCATGATAAAACAGGCCTTCCCTCTGCCTTGACTTCTTCAGCAATTGGGGACAGGCTAAGAATGTGGGGATAATAAATATGATACTATAATGCACCTGCAAGAATAGGTCTTCTGCAATAAAGATGTACTTGTATCTTTATTAGAGAGATTGTGACTGTTCAGCTTAGAGAACTTTCTAATGGGACTTTTTAAGTCACAAATATGGTCAAGGAAAAGAAATTCAGCTTAGACAAGGAAAAGTGATGCTGCCCTCAACATCATTTCCAATAAACTTCCCCAAAACCCCTTAAGGCTAATATGAGATGTTAGAGAGATGCCACTACGTCTAGCCAAAGCACAGTGCACCTTGATTCTAAGGACCAAGTTCAGTCTTAGTCAGGTCAGTTGAAAGAAGACACAGCAGAATTCAGAATGAGCCTGAAAAGGATGACCCAAGTAATAATAGAAAAAAGCCTGAACACGCTGTTCTGGGGAGGGTTATTGACACATCAGTCCGGCAGGGTATACCTTGACTCTGGGAGTGGAGGGAGCAATTAGAAACAATTGCTGCACCTCAGCTGTGCCTTGGACGATTCGTGAGTCATCTTAAGTAGAGCTATTCTGAAATATCATCTCCCTAAATGGTGCCCTCAAAATTGGTCGATTAATTCAAAGCTCCTCAAATAGCAATCTGTAAAAGACTCCTATTTATTAATGACAAGTCATCAACAGAAAGGGAAACTGTTAAAAGCTAACAAATGCACACCTTGCTTTGTGTTCTCATCTCATTCGTCCTCGGTTTACGCACTTCCAGTGACTCACAGGATCAAGGACCAAGTTCAAGTACCCTGTTTTCCTACTGGTCAAATATTATTTACTTCCTTTGAAATTGAAATTTTGACCCTCTGGCTTTCCATTTAAGAGGACTAGGCCATGTTTTCATTTGTAGAAAAGAGAGAGAGAACAGAGACTTTAAATAGAGAGTAGACCTTTGGGGAGGGCCACTTTGCAGTACACTTGTAGGGCTTCCCTAGTCACTCATAATGTTTGTGAACTTGAGACGATTCAACCACAGGAGCCGTGATTCCAGGATGACATCATCTCCCCGCCAGAGAGACATTCGTGAATTGTCTCTTCATTCCCAACCAGTCAGATGATGTGGATTCTGAGAATAGAACCTTGGCTATTTTGCAGTAAATCTAATTCGAGCATTACAAGGGGAAATGGATGCCACAAAGAAAATAGTCATCCGAAGGTGTCTATCTTCTTGATCTTCTTGAAACATTTCAAAAAGCAACTTTTTACTCAAAAAAAAAAAAATCTCTCATGAGGAGGCAGGTATAAGAGGTCGAATAAAGATAATACTGCCTCTTTCTTTTCCCTTATATAATCAAAAACAAGGAGGTGGGGGGAGACCAAAAAAAATACCACTTTCCATGAAAATAGACTCACCTAGAACTCAAGCCAAACTATATATTAAAAATATATATATATTCGCCAAGTGTAGTGAACAGTGCACCAGATTGAGGTTGGACACCAAAGGAGGGTGCTCGCTTTTGTACATCTTAAAGGGCTGTTCCAAAGTAGTCAACAAAAACAGTTGTCCAGGTATGGTCAAGCATGCGAGCCCTGACTAATGGCCACACACTTGGAGTTGAGGCCTGATGGGCTTCTGACAGAGAGTGGAGGAACCGTAAGGGAGCCAACACTTGTATGGACTTGAAATCACTACTTGGCCTGGGAAATCCCTACCTCTGAAATGGAGTGATGTGAGTATGTTAGTCTGCTCAGGCTGCCCTAACAAAGGACACCACGCTGGGGGGCTTAAACAACAGACACTTATTGTCTCACAGTTCTGGAAGCTCCAAGTTCAAGATGAAAGTGTCAGCAGAATTGGTTCTCCTGAGGGTGCCAGCAAAGGTTCTGGCCCATGCATCTCTCCTAGCTCCTGGGCATTGTCGGCGACCTTTGGAGTTACTTGGTTTGTAGATGCATCACCCCGATCTCTATCTTTTTATTTACATGGCATTCTCTACTATGTGTGTCTGTCTCTGTGTCTTTTCTCCTTATAAGGATACCAGTCATAAAGACCCACCCTACTCCACCATAACTCTATCTTAACTAATTATATTGCAATGACCCTATTTCGAAATAGGTCACACATTGAGGCCCAAGGAAGAAGATGAATTTGGGGAGAAACACTATTCAGCCTAATACCATGACCCAAAATGGCAGGTACCCTTAAGCTTCTGGAAAAGGCAATAGAAAAAAATGGAGGAAAATATTATCATCCCATGTCTTATATTATTACTCACATTGAAAAGAGAGACATGTTCCAGTAACAATTGATACAGATCAAAACCGTTAAGTTCCTCGGCTTCAAATAAAAGAAAGAAGAATCTTACATTGGTATATCCAAGCTAAATAAATAAATAACATAATCGGGAACCCATAAGGAATAAAAAAAACAAAAATAAAAATTAGACAGCTTCAGACTTCTCCACTGAAGCCCTCAGAATAGGCTGATAAGTTCGCAGGGAAAGAAAGCATGACCCAAGAATTTATGTCTCGTTACATTATTACTTAAATAGAAATTCAAATGGCAAATACTATAATGCCCATAACACTTGGGAAAAAGCTAATGGAAAATTGGAACACGATTTAGCAAAATCTAATGAAGTTGAAAATGTTCCTTCTCTTCGACCCCTTTGAATCCGCTCTTAAGAATATAATGTAGAGAAACCCTCATGCACATAGGCAGTGGGCCGCTTACAAAGGTTCACGGAAGCTGGGTTACAAAGGCCCCACATCAGAAAGAGCCTAAATATTCAGCGACAGGAGATTGTGTCAAATTCCAGGAGTTGGGAAGCTGTTTTTGTAAAGGGCCAGACAGTGAACGTTTTCAGCTTTGCAGGTCATATTGGTCTCTGCCTCAACTACTCGACTCTGCTGTTGTAAAAAGCAGACATAAACCATTCGTAAGTGAATGGGTATGGCCATTTTCCAATAAAACTTTATTTACAATATCAAGTGGTAGGCTAGATTTTGATAAACCCCGATGCATACGGATAGAACAAAAAATAAATCGAAGAGTGCACAAAAAATAAACTGGAGGAGGCACACTAAAAAACACCTCGACCAGTGAATACAAAAACAAGGGAGATGAAGATACTAGTTCCGAACAAATGGCTAGCTGTGAAAAGACGTAGAGCCATGACATTCCCTATGGATTTGTCTCAAAGACGGTACACACACTACGGAAGGAAATATGAAAATAACACGTAAAGCGCTACACCCACAAGAAACATAACTTTTGATTTTCCATTGTGAAAGAAGCAAGCTCCATGGTGTTACTGGAAGATTCCCTCTCTCTCCCTCCCTCCCTCCTTCCCTCCCTCCCTCCTTCCCTCCCTCCCTCCTTCCCTCCCCCCACCCCCACCCCAAGCCCAGACACAAGTCCTGCCCTAGCTTTGGCAAACTGCCTTTTCTGCCCAACCCACAAAATTGAGCATCTGAAGTGAAGTGGAAAATAAGGGTTGAAATAAAGCCATATTTGGGCACAGACCTTGAGAGATGAAGAGAGGAGAGGAGCGCCCGCACCATTAGGGAGTCTTCAGCACAAAGCGTCAGCAGACACGGGGAGAGAGCAGAACCGCAGGCGGCAACCTGCCAGCTCTGCGAACAAACTCCAGGTGTGCCCCCCTTTTCGCTCTCTCCGCTAGACTAACACGGGTGAGGAGACACCCCCCGCTTCTTTTAAATGTGTTTGGGTGGGATTATTCCCCGTCAATGACAGACACATCGCACTAATGCTCCGGTACTGTCAGAGGAATGATCAGAAATACTCACATTCACTCCTCGCAACCTTGATGGCCTTGGCTGTAACCGTTTGTTCCTAAAACTTAACCTCAACCAGAGAGAGCAGAAGAATGATTGATGCCCCCTCGTTCAGGGCAGGAAAGAATCTCAGGGGGGGCGGGGTAAACTGGAAGTGCTCAGAGTTGTCTGGGAAACTCGGACCCATTCCGGAAAGGCATCCCTTTGCAAAGTGTTAGCCAGGAAGGAGAGGGATAAAAAGGGATGGGAAGGGAGAAAAGAGAATGCAGGCTTCCACTGTGCGATGCAGGTGAGTGGGCCTTCCTCTCACTAGAAGATTCGGTAGCAAAGGCTTCTGATAACGCTGCGGCCCAGTGCTGACAGCCCTTGGCATATTTTCAGCATGAGGTACATTAACAAACAAGGAAAAGCATCCCCCTGGGCCTCTAATAACATTTATTTCATGCATCATTTCCTCAGAGGAATTGGCGGCAGTATGTTTTTTATTCCTGGTGTGTCCTGTCTAAGAAATAACGGCCGAGCTCACCTGTTTACTTCTGTGTGTTTTACAGCACCCTTAAGCTTTGTTTGTCTTTCTCCGGCTCATTCTTCTTTCTAGCCATTCCACACGATGCGGGTCTAAATAAAAGGGCTGGAATGCTAATAGACGAGCTAGATGTACTGACTTTGTGGTGTCTTCGGCAAGACATCTCAAATCTTTCATGGAAGGAGGCAGCGTGAGAATCCAGAATAAATAAATCAAATGACCAATGTAGTATAAACCGAAATGAGGATAAATAAGCAAAAATTAGAGTGATTCCCACACTTTCATCAGGTCCATTAGTCCTAAGCACTTGCCAGGCCTTCTTGGCTTCTCTGTTGACCATTTAGCCTGAGTCAAAATGTGCTCCCTGGCTTGGACGCACAGAACACCCCACACCTGAAGCATCCATCTTGGCTATATGGCGAAGCCACTCTGCTGCTGAGCAAATATCAAAATATCTGGTGACGAACAGAGGAATTTCAAGGTCTCAGTTCCCTTTTCTGCAGCTCCTCACCAGATCCTTGTAACCTTTACAAGTCCCTGTCCTGGGTTTACACTGAAAATAAAATGAAAAAAGTTGATCTTTCCACATAATCTCAAGGGTTCTCTTCCCCAGCCCTCCGCCCTCCTGAACAAATAAGCCGTCATCCAGTACTCAAGCAGAGAGGGCGGTGAAAGGCCCTGCCCGTCCCAGAATACACCTCACCCAGCTCTGTGTGACCATTCTCTGACGAAATGACAAAGCTAGCGCAACCTATGGTCCAGGCCACAAAGCCCGGAGCAATGACATAGAAAAATGGTCATGATAAACTGTTCAATGTAAAACAGTACATAGAACTGTGTTTATATTACAGGTCCAACCACATAAAAATGAATTCATTTGGTAAGGGAACGTAGAACATGGGGAAATGAAAACGGCCATTTATTGCCATGGCGAATCGCAGGCCAAGCATCTCTTTCAATTTTCATTAACATACTGTCATTGTGCAACATAGAAAATAAATGAAACGTTTGATCATGTCAAGCTGCCTACTACAGGTAGTGCGGTTGGAAGCCAAACACGCACGCCGATTTCCTCAAACTACAAATATACTGAAAATACAACCAACTCATCACCAGGACACAATCCTGCAACTCAGCCTACAGAGATAACTGACTTTGAATCCTCTCACCTCTGCCGTTCATTCATACCGTCTCTTCTGGCAGCTCTAAGGTTTTGTGTACACTTCTCAACAGTCCGAAGAATACGACGGCCAAACCACCTTATCCCAAAATCGGTACTGGAGCAAAAGCATTTGTCTTCTGCTGCCTTTTTGAACCCACCAAGACGAATGTGAAAGCTTCCATGAGTGAGTGAGTGGGAAGCAAGTCATATCCTCATCCTCGATTAATTGCCCAAACTTATTCGATGGTCTATTAAGTTCTATATAGACAACTTGCAATCAGTTCAAAATATTTTTGAATATTTTGTCATGTGTTCATAATGGCGCTAGGAACTACAAGGGATCTGACAGAAATAAAAGGAAAAAGGTCTCCACCCTTAGCAATATTAACAGAGGCTTGTAGTTGGGTGTGGGGGACTATAGTCAGAAAATTCGAAGGAGGTGAGCTACCTTATGCAAACATCTCATTTCCCACTCCCACATGCTGCCTGTGTAAATTGGGTCACTTTCGTGACTTAAGAATCTTTATGTCATCTCTGTATGTCATCATTTTTAAGAAGGCCTACAGAACAATGCTGTAAACCAGTTGCTGAGGAACATATTATAAGTAAAGGAGGAGGGGGGAGAAAGTAAGTGGCAGAATTATATTTATGAAAGAGGGAAAAATAAATAAAACAGAAGGTGAGTAATTAGATTGAAAAAGAATTTGTGTAAAGACAGTCCCAGAAAGATTTACGGCAGTAATGCCAATTTCTTTTGCTGCCGAGGGCTACCTTTATTATGTTTCTCAGTAGGATGCACATTTTCTCAAAACTTTTGTGTATGAACCACACAACATATATTGCTTGGTGATTAATTTGCTTCATCATTTGTGACCGCTGACAACATGCAGAATTGCCAATCAAAGCTTTTAATTCTCACAAACTAACCAACGTATTAGTAAGCTGATTTAAAATGGTCCCTCCCCACCCCACCCCCAGAATAGTGTCTTCATGGTTAGTCATCACAGCCTCACTGCAGAGAACCATTCATTTTTGAAATATTGAAAATAGCTCAAAGTCTATTTATTATCTCAGGATGCCAAGGGATGCAGGAACCCCGGTTAGAAACCCCTGTGGTAAGGTCTGGAGCAGCCAAAAGTACAGGGAGCATGGAGAACAGGCAGCTGGACTTGAACGTAGTAAACTTACTCAGGGAAAGACACTTATGAGTCCCCTGGATAACCTCACAGTCACCGGGGCCCTTGGCCGGTGGCTGGGAGGCTGAGGGAGCCTAGGCAGAGGCAGATGGCCTCCCCATGTTCACCTGAGTCTCATTTCCCAGTTCTCTTCAAGTCTATCTTTCATTACCTTTCCTGGAGTTACTTGGCTACTGATGTGTTTTTAAGAAATGTGTTGTTTGTTTTGACTTTAAAGAAACAGTGACTTATCAGAACTTCTCTGGAGATCTAAGATGTGTGTAATAAGACTGCCATTACGACTTTTAAGTTTGAACTCTCTGTGTTGCTGCTCTGGACTCAACAGAGTCCAGAGTCTCTGTGTGCTACAGAGGCATAAAAAGAGAAAAGAAAACATTTTATAACTTGCGACCCCACGATAGCTTCACAAATTGAGCTCTAATTTAAGTGCAGAGTTTGATGTGAACGAGAATGAAGGCCGTACCCTACAGGGGACTGTCACGGGCCAGCAGTGTTTGTGGGCAGCGTGGTTAGAAGCAGAGAAGAGCAGACCTTCTCTAGGCAAAGCCCGTGTGTACAGAAGCTTGCAGGGCAGGAATTGGGGTTTAATCTATAATTGAATCACCACTCTAGCAGCCATTTCCCTAGGAGTACCCCAGAACACGTAAAAGAAGCAGCCTGCTAGTAAAGAACCAGCATTCTCTTATTTGTTTAACCCAGCAACTCTCAAGATCATTTACCCACAGCAATCTTCTGAGCGGTATATATTAATGCCCCTCACATCCTATTAACTCAATGAAAACAGTGCGCAGAGGGTTTAGAATGTGGAAAAGCCTCATCCTCACTAAGTGGAGATTGGAAAGCTGAGACCAGAGCTACCGATGGAGGATTTCACAGGAATCACGGAGGATGTGCAAACAGTCCAGGAGAGAATTTAGAAGAGGAGCTTAATTTCCGACGTTATTTGGATATCCTAAAGAAAAGGGGGTGATGGGGAGCGGAGGCAGAGAAGGCGCTGTCAGAGAGAGTATATTCGTTTTCTGCGGCTGCTACAACAAAGTACCACAATCTAAATGGCTTCGAACCACAGATATGCATTCTCTCACAGTTCTGCAGTCCAGGAGCCCAAGGTCAGCACCGCTGGACGAAGTCCAGGTGTGGGCGGGGCCGCCTTCCTTGCCGGGTCTCGCAGTCTTCCTCGTTCAGCGTTCGGCGTGGCTACCCGCGCGTCTTCGTGTGCCGGGGCATCACGCCACCCTCCTCCTGCTCTGTCTCCACGGCTCCTTATCCTCTTCCATGTCAGAGCTCCCTCTGCCTCGCTTATAAGGAACACGTGATTGTATTTTAGGGCCCACCTGGATGACCCAGGACCATCTACCCATCTCAAGATCCTTAACTTAACCTAATCTGCAAAAAAATATCCTTTCATTGTTTTTGCCATATATATATGTATATGTATATATATTATATATCTATGTATGTGTATATATATTATATATATACATATATTGTTTTTACTACATGTAAATATATGTAGTCAAATATATATAAATATATAGTAAAAAGTATATATCTAAATATTTACATAGATCTAATACTTATATAAATACATATATTGCTTTTACTACATGTAAAGTGAATATATGTAGTCAAATATATATATAGTAAAAAATATATATCTAAATATTTACATAGATCTAATACTTATATAAATACATATATTGTTTTTACTACATGTGAAGTAAATATATGTAGTCAAATATATAAATATATAGTAAAAAGTATATATCTAAATATTTACATAGATCTAATACTTATATAAATACATATATTGTTTTTACCACATGTGAAGTAAATATATGTAGTCAAATATATATAAATAGATAGTAAAATATATATATCTAAATGTTTATTTATTTATCCATAGAAGGTAACCATCACAGGTTCCAAGAATTAGGAAAGTGCTAACTTTTGAGGTCCAATTCTCAGCCTACCACAGAAGGAAAAGAAATGATTTGGAAATCGAGGCAGAAGAAACTTTTAAGAAGGCGTGAATGTGATCAAGTTTGTCAAATGATACAGAGATAACAAGAAAGAGGGGGATTTAAAGGAAAGCTTAGACTGAGAGGGCCGCCGCGTTCGTCTTCCGTCTTCTGAACCCATCCAAACAAATGCCAAGCTTTTCACGCGCGAGTATGTGGGTATCGAGCCATACTTTCATCATTGATTAATTGCCCGGGTTTATTTAATGATATGTGAAGTCCTGTACAGACAACTGTGGCCAGAAGCATTCTAGCCACATGATGGATGGGGGCGGGGAACTGGGAGACAAAAAAAAAAAGCATACACGCAAAGACCCTCTTTCATTTTCTCTTTCCAACTTATTGATCATCCCCCGTAACCAAATTATATTTTATAAGTGTACCTACGCTTGTGCAATTGGTTTGTGTGTAGCTTTATTTTTAACAGTAAAGGACCTTAGAGTTGGTCTTCTGCCTTTTTTTACTTGTGCATATTTCTTGAATAACATCTTCCCAATGCCTCCTGCCCTCGCTAGATAAGAAACTTGTCATGTCCTCTAATTTGTGTTCTTTTTTCCCTCAGTGTGCGGTTCCCCTGTTTTCCTCCTTTTTCTCTCTTTCATCTCGTTGTCCATTCTCCCACTAGACCTGGACCTCGTTACCTATCTCACCGCTAAGAACCCTTGTCTAATCACAGTTGAGAAAGAAGAGTCATGAAAGTAGCAGGAAAGAGGAGAAAATGCAAGAAAATAAGAAGGATTCTACTACATTTTTGTTGGCAGGACTAAAATCGATGAGAAATGGGAAGGGAAATAGGAAGAAAATGGCTTTAAAAACATTCGGCGACAAGCACAAATATGCACACATAAGCAAGTATGTAGAAACGTGACAGAGTTAGCTAAAAATAATAATGATGATGATCAAAATAATATTTGTACAGGTCCTTTCAAGAACTCATGCTTTCATTTTTGTTTTTGTTTTCTGTAATGTGACTTAGACTTTTATTCTTAGAGAAAATATTGTCGTGTTGCTTAATTTATCTCATCTCAAAAATACTTATGATATCTAAGAGGTTAAGGGCTTTGGGACCCCAAATCTTTTGCAACAGAGAAAAGGAGAGTTTGTGGGGCAATTTAAAGTAATGTGTCTTTAAACATTTATAGTATTTTTATTCATCATAGTCCAAATGCTCATCAATAAGACAAATAAATTGTGATAAATGTATTTATTAGTCTACTATACAATCACTAAAATCAATGAACTAGAACAACAAATAATAATGCAGATAAAACCTCGTAAACTAAATGCTGTGGGAGAAAAAAACAAAATTGCGTTAGGTTAAATAAATATGATGCTTTTAATATAACGTTTAAAAATGAGTAACACAATTTCTTCGGCTTGTTACATTTCCAATGATATTTGGCTTCCCTCATAGCTTCATCACGCTCATGGAAACTGTAAAACTGATTCATCCCTTAATCCTGATCTCTTCCAAGAAGAGGGACAAAAGTCTTCAAATAGTCCAAGGCGGGGCCAACTAGCCTAAAGGAGAAGTAAAGGATTGTGACCCAGATGGTCAGAGTGGCAATGTCTGGAGCATCAAAGCAAAACGAACTGCCTACAATTTCAGTGGACAGTGCCGTTTTGAAATAAGGATTCCCTCGGAACCATGTCAGCATGCATTTGTGCCTGAAGAGAAGCAATCGGGGAAGAACAACAATTCTTTGGGGAAAAAGACAGAGTCCAAGAAGCAAGGTCACAAGCAGCAAGCTCAGCAAAGGAGAGAAAACACATGTTCGAGTTTCTCAGCGAACTGTTTCACCAGCATTAGACCATCCATATCCACCTCCACATAAAAATCATAATAGCTTAGGAAGTAGTATGTAAATTAAAAGAAATAGATGTCTTAACATAAAATGTAGATATAAAGTTTTTTTTTTTTAATTGGGGAATGAATATTAAATCCAGACTAAGATGGGCACATGTCCTAGGTCACTTCTAAGTGCTACAAAGCATCTTCCTTAGAACCCACCGGTGTTGCGTACTGTGACATTCCCCCAGGTTCACTGAGCCCACATCTTTGTGTCCAGACTGGTCACTAACGTTTCACTGGAAAATGCTGGGAACAGCAGCTACACAGAGATACCATCAATTTAAGGCAACTGTGAAAACATGACTATAAATCTTTCGTTTGTTAGAAAAAGAAACAGAATTTTCCTTCCCAGGACCTGGAGAAATAACTCGTTTCCCTTCAGTACTTGGGCAGGCCGGCCGGGAGCTTCTCACTCCATCCCAAGTGCCATGAGCCGGTTCTTGTCTTCAGAGGTGATCTCGCCCTCGCCCGAGAGACTGGCGGCTGTGTTTGATCAAGTGCCCAGGGGATGTCAGATCTTCCAGGGTGATTCATATGCCAGAGGTTCGTCTATTTGCCATGGGTAATTCCAGCCTGTTTCTCATTTGAATATGACAACTCCATTCCATAATTAGAAGGAGAGATTAGAGTGAATCAGGTAGTTATGATGAATAACTTTATCAGTGCTATTAGGTCTCTATTTTCTTCAGCGGTTACTAAAATATGTTTAAGAGGAAAAGGCTATGGACGTGAATTTGCACCCCTCCTCCCCCGCCCCAATCCTCTCTGTTATTATCTACACATTCTCTATCCTGCTTTAAATGACTATGGAAATACAATTCTATACAGGAGTCTTTTCTGGAATTGTAGGTTCCACAAGGAATCTCCCCTAATTCCTGTCTTCTAAGGACTATTAAGACGTAATTGCTTTATTTAACCAATCACCTGCTGGGCACGGGAACCCCAAATTCAACAAGTACAAGACAGATTCGCTTACCTCCGCCCTCCTTCCGTACTCTTGCTCTTGGTTAACGCCTCTACCACCCACTCGGTCTCTGAAATCAGGAGCCTGGCTGTCACCCAGACCCCCTCCTCCTCCCCCCCACCCTGTCCCCAATCAAGCTCCAAATGCCAAATAGCTCTTACACTTGCCTCTTCTGCTCCTGGCCCTACTTCATGTCCTCGCCTCACTTCTGAGCTACTACAAGAGCCTCCTCAGTGCTGTCCCCCTCCTCGTGTCCTCTTAAGTCCTAATTCTGTGTGACTAAGGGCAAGCTATCCACGGTGAACGTCCGCCTCTGCCACTTTCCCCGGAAAACCCTTCGGGGGCGCAGGGGACAAAGCATGATCTCCCCGAAGGACAGAAACGGGCCTTTCTCATCCGGCCCTGCCAATTCCTCCCGCCCCACTCTGGACCTTTTATTTTCTACTATATCAAAACCAAATCACTCCTAATTTTACCATTATAACTGGGACTTGGCGCACTGGACCCTCTCTCTGGAATGCCTGCCTCACGTTGGTTATTCTCCTGACCCTGGCTCCTCTTTCAAGATTCAGGCCTTCCCGCCTCCAGGGGTTCAGTTGACCATCCTGGCCGGTTAAAGGATCCGCCTCACCCCCGCCCCTCAGCCCCCATGACACCCCAGCACGAGCAGCGAGATTCTCTCTGCCAGCAACGCCACGTCGCATAGAAACGGCCCGTCTCCTAAAACCATGTCTCCTACTCCACGTTCTCCATCTTGTTCTACTCGGTGAAGAGCATGATTAGGAAAAATAACCGGCTTTGAATCAATGTGTGCCGGCACTCTTTTAGGCCTGTGCGTGTATGTTTTCTCGTTTGCTGAAAATGCTAATTACCTGCCGATCAGGTTCTTTCATTCCATGCGTGGGAAGCGCTCACACGCATCGGCTATTTCCCGCTGAAGGCGAAATGGGTGTCAGCCGCCTCCCCCCGAATCCCCTCACATTTCAGCGTCTCTGAGCTCGTTGAGGTGGAGAAGGGAAGAAAACAGTCAAAATGAAAATGGTTAAGTTAATTAATGGCGAGCTTGCTTGTAGGACCAGCACGTTTATTTAATCAGTTGCCTAGTAACCCAGCCTGCGTCTGATGTCAATCTGATCAGGCTGCTGCAGCAGGTGATGGCCGTCCTTCCCACCGGCTCCTGCCCTGCTTGCGTGGGCCTTGGGGACTGAAACTGCAGCTCTCCTTCCGGCCCGACAGCAGGGAGGCTGTGAGGTGGAAACAAATTTTTAACGTCTTCTTCGTCCTCTCAGTCCCTCTCCTCAGACTCCACAGCCAAGGGAGGGAAGGTCTTTGCGTGAACGTGACCTTTTCGCTGGTGAATCATATGACAAGAAAAATGACTCGCGCCCGCCTTCCTTCCAGAGTGACCTACACACCAGGCAGCGAGGAGAGTGTCACAGCTCTCCGAACTGTTACCATTTGTGTACCCCGCATCGATAAATAAGTAATGCTCGCACATGCCACCTCAGGTGAGGGCCTCTGCCGGTGGCAGGACAGAGAGGGTCAGACAGAGAGGGGGCTCGGGCGTTTGGTTTTGTGTCATGTGAGCTTTTCTGAGTGACCTTAAATGGGGAGAGAAAGAGAATAGATGCTGAGTTTAATCATGCAAGACCAGCTCAAGACAAACTGTGCAGTTTTGTTTTCTGTCTGGGAAAAAAAATAACTCACGTACTGACAGGCGACTGAGCGCTCGGCGCTCCTTAGGTGCTGAATTTATTGGAGGATTTGACGACCAGAATTTGCTTGTAGTTTTTTCACCGCCCTTATGCTATTCTCTTAGCTGGTCGTTTTGAACGCCCCTCCCCCATCTTCATCCCCGACCGTCCCTGTTCTTAAGCCAAATAAAAAGGAAACATCAATGAAATAAAGATTCATGTTTCTGCTTTGACACACCATGACCATATTTTTATACTATTACGAGATGGGTTTTTTTTTTCCTTCTGTTTGTCAGTCTCTGTGGATAAAAGACTCCATCTTCCATAAAGAATTCCCACCAGAAATCTTTATAAACCTTCCATCAGAGAGACACTCTGCCTTCGTGCTGTGCGAAAGCTAATCTAATTAAGACAGGATCTGCTAAATTTAATAGCCTGCTATGAATTTTTACAGACATCTGGTAGCTGGAAGTTGGAGCAGCTCTAACATATAAAATTCACATTGTCCAGATGACCAATATCAGGGTCAATATTACCCTTCTTTGGGGAACTCATATTGTTTTAGTATGGATGCTATTTTCAAACCATGCTATCCCACGGGTAGGGACACTGAGGATGGAAACTTCTTAATCTCGGCTTTCCACCTGCGAAATGAAGGCAATGATATTTCCATCCCGGGGTCACTGAAAATGTACACACAGGGCGGGCGGGCTTCGCTGGGTGGGTGACCTATACGGTCATTGGCACACCCCTTGCTTGGTGTAATGCTCTCTTGTACTGTCTCGAAATTCCTCATTTTTGAACTGAGGGACCTGCATTTTTTAGTTTAGGCTCGGCCCCGCCAATTACGTAGCTGGTCCCGTGCGTATAAAGTTCTTTGCATGATGCCTATTGCATAGTAGCCACAAAATAATTATTACGAAGCTCCTCTCCCCATTCAACCCTCTGACATAAAATTACGAAATTCAAGCAAGTAGATTTTCTCTCGCTTTACCTCCACCTCCCCCAACAAGGTCTACATCTATCTTTAGGAAATGGAAAACATGGTAATAGAAAAAAGTTAGATTTTATATATGCTAGTGTGTGCAAAAATTACCGATTATACAAAACCCATAACTGATGACGAGGATGTTCTCTGAGGTAAAAAACTGATATTAGGGGTTGGTTTCTGGAAGGGGGCCTAATTTCCATTCCATTTTGTTCTTGTTTTTGTTTTATTTGGTTTTACCATATGTATGTTTTGCCCATATATATATATATATATACATATATATATATATAATTTAGTAATTTTGTTTTACTTAGACCTCAATAACCCTGTCTGTACATGTACATGACTGTACATTCACCCCTAACTTCTCACTAGTTATCTGAAGAGATGGAGCTGGGGAAGGGGTGGCTTCCCCAAAATCTAACCAATTTTTCAGACCCAGAAACGTGAGTTCTACTCTAGACCCAAGGCAATAGTTAATACTTAATGGAGTTGATGGACGTCTCCTCGACTTCCCGTGCATTCCACAGCCCACTCCCAGAGGGAAGAAGGAGACGGTGCCGGCATTCTTCACTGGAAACCCCACCCCACCGAGCCTCCTGGGCCCCAGGAAGCATGTGCGCTCACAGGCACCTGTCTGTAACATAGGAAAACAAGAAATACAGCAACCCATTAAAATCCTATGTTCTGACAATATTTTGCTCCGAGGCTGCTGAGAAACATAGTATCTAATAGGCTTTGAAGTGAAAGGTGGAATCCCTGTGAAATGAGATTTTTTCCGAAGTATCCAAATGATGCGGTATTTTTTTCTCCCCACCAGAGACTGCACAGGACGAATGACCTTGAGCAACGACAAACAATATACCGCGCATACCCAATCAACCCCGATAATTACCGTGTTAATAATTAAGCCTACGGTCTGAATTTACATTCAGTGTTTCTGTTGAATTCTGTGGGGCACCCAGGGGCGGCTTGTGGGCAGAGGTCCAGCTGACTAGCCAATTCTCAAAATACTAATGAAATTCTCCACTTTTTTTCGTCCAAAGTTCCAGTCTCCCGCAATACAATCCAAGATACCATCCTTCATGGAGGAACGGAATTCCTCCAGAATCGTTGTGTTTCATTCCTTGGGGACAACTAGCTATTTAAAGCAAACAAACAAACAAACAAACAAACAAAGAGAAAAGAACATTTGCATGCTTTTGTGTGTCATGATCATATTACCTCCTTTTTCTGTCTGACAAAAATGCTACATAAGACATTCGGCTCTTTTCCCGCTTGGTCTCTTGCTGCTCCTCTGGTCCTCGGGGGACCGTCACACTATTTGTGTGCCCTAGAACACAGCTGCACGAGCATGGGAAAGCACCTTAAACAGCAGTGCACCCAAGACGATCAACGGGTATTAGAAAACGGTGGTGGACGCTGCCTCCTGCTTTCCCCACTCCCTCCCAGCTGTCGTCCTAACGCTCTTGCAATTCAAGTTTCCAAAAGAATTCTATCCAGGCCATAAAATATACGTACCTGGTGTCCTAGCGGGCAGGTTCTGGAGTTAAGTCGAGCTCTCAGAAACTTGATGGCTTGCGTGTCTGAGGCGACACCGGGCAGTCTGTAACTGCTCCGTGTTTCAAGTGGCTGAATGTTTGCGTCCCCTTCCCAGCAGAGCCTGGAATGGAGAAAGAGTATAATAGATATTTGTTAAATGAATAAGTCAAGAGGAATATTGGTATTGTTCTCTTGTGTTCTGAGACGCCCAGGGCACTTTTGACTCCATGCCCAGTCTGTTGTAGCCTGTCCCTTACTGCTGCTTGGCAGAAAAAAGATGTTAACTACTTTTTTAGCTTCTTCCAAAAAAAAAAAAAAAAATTAGTTTGGGCCATGGAGGGGGCAGTGTGGTGTAATAGGGAAGGGCCTACACACTGAGCCAGATTCTCTAAAACATCATCCACATACACTCCTTGATAAACGTGTACGACTTTCTGTTAGTTACTGAACTTTCCGTGCCTCAGTTTCCTCATCTGTAAAATGGAAATAATACAAGTTCCAACACTATACAAGTAGTTACTATTTTAAAGAACCTAGAATGATGCTAGTACATAAGGGCCATATAACTATTTACTAAATAAATAAAATAAAATGGTATTTCTAAGAAACGATAATATTAATTCATGGATGGCAAATAAGTTTCAGCGTAAGAATGAATCTGTGTAATTTGTGTTACTTGGTAGGAGGCATCTGAAATCATACTAGGAAGGAGTTCAAAGCCACATTTGGCCTCAGGTGAAAAGTAGAACCCTGGCGATCAAAGATGCCAGACGATCTCTGATAGGGGAAGTGGCAAGACATGTGGCCCCTTCTGCCATCCCTGACATGCATGTGACTTTTTCTACCTAACATATTCAAAGTACCCAAAGGAAGTGGGTCACAAGGCTAGAAAGTTTGAACAAATACTTTTGAGAAGCACTTCTGTGAATATATTATGCTAAGTGTTAAAGCATAAAGGTGAGGAAGACGGTCACTGCTTTCAATGTATTTAAAGGCAAGAAGGAGAGATGGGCCCGTGGATTGTACTTTAGACTACAGAGTGCAATAGTCAAATGCAAACACAGAACTTTGAGAGCAAAAGAAGTGGCAACTCACACACCCCAGCATGGGAGGCAGACATGAGAATCTCTGACAGAGACCAGTTGCTAAATGCTACTCGAGTGGCTTTCCCGTCAGAAACGAATATTCTAATGGACAGAACATATTAAATAATGGTTTTCCAGACAATGGACAACAATCAGCACCGAACTATGATCCCAGAGAGAAGGAAAACAAGGTGAACCTTATGACCACTTTACCCTAAGGACTGGAGGCAGGTCCAGGTAAAACACAGGGAAGAGCAACTCAACAGAGGCAGTGATATGGCCAAGTGGAGGAGATGAAGATGAAGTCAAGGAAGGCAAAGGAGCTAGAACTGCGAGACGGCACCAGAGGGCACAGCACTTCACCGAGGGAAGGCGGCAGAGGGCCGTCAAGGGCCAACTTGCGTCTTTGTCTCAGTTCTAGCCTGTTCACAAACCGTAAAATATTTCAAGGACAGCAAAGGAACCATGAACATGAGGAGGAGAAAAACGAAAGATATATTTAAAAATACAAAAAAAAAAATTAAATTCTAGAAATAAAGTAAAACATCGAAACTAAAAATTACTCAGGATCAATTTACAATACACACCTTTAATCTGCCAGAGTCTATCTTCAAATTATATTACACCTATTCAAATATAATATAACAAGCTTACAAATATATACTTCTATCCCCCATCTTTGTGCATCGTTATTATATACTTTACCTTTACATAGATAATAAATTCCACAATAAATACAGAGTTATTGCTTTTTCTTTTAACAATCAATTATCTTTTAAAGAAATTTTAAAATAAGGGAAAAATAACCTTTTATATTTACACATATGTTTACCATTTGGAGCACTAATTATTCTTTTTTCTAGGTCTACATATCCATCTGGCATAATTTCCTTTATGCTTAGATAAAAGTTCTTTTAACACTTTTTTTAGTGTGTGTCTTCAGTAATGAGTTTTCTTAGCTTATTTTTTTTTTTTTTTTGGTCCTAAAGTCTTCGTTTTTATTTTTAAAGGTAGTTTTGCTAGATATGAAATGCTGGTTTGATAGATTTTATTATCAACACATCGAGGATGCCATTCTGTTGTCTAATGGACTTCATGGTTTCTGATGGCAAATATGCTGCCATTTTTGTCTTTGTTTCTCTGTATAATATGTGTGTTTTATCTCCGGATCCTTTTAAAATTGCTCTTTATCACGTGTTTTCATAAAATCTGATTATGACATGTCTTTTTGTAATTTTTCTTATGTTTTTTTTTCCTGCCTAGGATCCACTGAAATTCTTGGATCTGTATGCTTTTAGATTTCATCATTTGGAAAAATTTTCAAGCATTAGTCTTTCAAATGTTTTTTCTTTACTCCCTGCATTCTCCCCACACACATTTTTTGGTCTTTTTTCTCTGTGTGTTTATTTTTAATTGTTGCTGTTGCTATGTCTTCAAAGTCTCTAATCTTTTTTCCACATTATCTAATTTATTCAATGATTGATAGACCAATTCAAAAAAAAACTAATAAGGTTACAAAATATTGGAACAAGACTTAAAAATAAAATTTATAACTGATGTATATAGAACACTCTATCCAGCAATAGCAGAAAACACATTCTTTTCAACTGCACATGAAACACCCACCAAAATAAACCACATTCTGGACCATAAAACAAAACTTGATAAAGTTTAAAAGATTCAAATATAAAACACATCATCTGACCATGCTGAAAATAAACTAGAAATCAATAAAAACAGATTTCTGAAACATTTCTAAATATTAGGAATTTTCTTAATCCAAAAAGAAAATTAGGAAGCAATTATTTAACTGAATGAAAATTGAAAATTCGAAATCTGTGGAAGTAGCTAAAAAATATTTAGAGAGAAAATTTATCACATTAAAACCTTCTATTAGAAAAGTATATATGAAATTAATTACTTAAGCTTATATATAAAGAAATTAGAAAAAGAATGGCAAATGAAACTCAAAGTGAGCAGAAGAAAGTAAATACAGAACTGTGGGGAAAAATAAAACAAAACAAAAAATATGGATTTTTAAAAAAGATCAATAAAATTGATAAACTCTGACAAGTGATCATTTAAAAGACAAAAAAAATTCAATATCAAATGAAAGACAGAATACTGCTACAGTTTATACATGTTCTAAGAGCATAATAAGAGAGTATCATGAACAATTCAATGTCAATAAATTTGACAACTTGAATGAAACACAAATTCCTGAAAGATACAGAACACCAAAATTCATTCAAAAAGAAATGGATGAATGATATAGACCTATATCTACTGAACATATTAAATTTGTGGTTGAAATTCTTTTCACAAACGAAACTCCAGGTGCAGATGATTTCACTGGTGAATTCTACCAAACATTTCAAGAAACAAAAAAGCAACCCAACACACACACTTCCAGAAAATAGAAGAGTGAGGAACACTTTCCGGCCCATTTATGAAGCCAGCACAGCCTTGGTGACAGAACCAGATGAAAATACTGCACTGAAAGAAAACTACAGATTAACATTCTAACAAATATAGTGATGAAAATAAATTTTTTTTAATTTCTAGAAAATTGGTTTCAGAATAAATGATAAATTAATATATCTTGACCAATTAAGGTTTTTATGAAGAATCAAAATTTGGATTAAATTAGAAAAAAATAAACTTTATTCACCATATTAACGGACTAAAAAGAAAAAATATGTATGTTCATTTTAATAGATACAGTAAGAGAATTTGACAAAATTCAATGTTCATTCATAATAAAAACTTTCAGTAAACTAGGAACAGAAGGGAACTTCCTTAACCTGAAAAAAGGGACATTTATGACAATTTTACACTTAACAGCATACTTGTGAGTTCCCTTAAGTTTGGGAACAAGGTAAGACTGCTCTTACCACTTGTGTTCAACATTGTATCAGAAGACTTAGTCAGTGCAATAAGACAAGAAAAATAAATAAAAGGCATACAAACTTGAAAAGAAAGGTTAGACACTGTGGTTGTGTTTGTACAAGATCATAAAGAATCTAAGTTTTAAAAAAAGTACAAAGAAGGAAAAGAAACTAATAAATGAGTTTACTAAGGTCATAAAATAAGATGTCAATATAAAAATTCAATCATATTTCCTTATATCAGTAACACAGGATTAGAAACTGAAAGAAAGAAAAATCTATAATAGTGTCAAAGCTATTTAAAGAACAAACTTAAAATATGAGCAAAGACCCAGACTTATAAATTATAAAGCATTGCTGTGAGACATTAAAAAATATCTAAACAAATGTAGAAATATATCATGTTTATGGATCTAAAGGCTTAAAAATGTTAAGATGGGAATTCTCTCCAAATTGATCTATAGGTTCAATAAAATCTCCATAGAAATCCCATAGGCTTTTTTGTTGTTGAAATTGACAAGCCAATTCTAAAATGTATATAGAAATGCAAAGGACCTAAGCCAACCCACAGAATTTGAAAAATAAGAACAAAGAATAGGACTTACACTACCTTATTTCGTAATTTTCTGTAACACAATGTGGTGTTGGCACACTTTAGACGTATAGATCCATGTTACGAAATAGATAGTCCAATAATAAACCTATACATATATGGCTAATTGATTTTGAAAAATAATTTTGCAACGTAATTCAATGGGAAAATATAGTTTTCTTCAACAAATGTGTTGGAATAATTAGATATCCATGTGCTAGCCAGCCTTCGAGATGACCCCAGTAATCACTACTTCTCAGTATTCATGTCATTTTGTAGTAGCTTCCCATTGAATCAAAGCTGGTTTACGGGACCAATGAAATACAGCAGAAGTGAGGGAATGAGTGTGACCTCTAAGCAGGTGTGATCGTCACAGAATGGAAATCAGATCATCTTGCTCCCTTGCTCGAAATAGCCAAATAGTGTTCTCTCTCGCTCAGAATAAAATCCGAATTCCTTCCCTTGACTTACCAGATCTTTGATGAAAAGCTCTCTGACTTCATCTTTTACTCCTCTCTCCCTTACTTTGTCCTGAAATCAGTGGCTTGCTCCCCCATTTCACTGAAGTCATGGGATGTAAACTCCATCAAAGCAGCAACTTTGTTCTGTTTAATGACAAATCCCCAGTGCCTAGGCAGACACCTGTCATGTGATAGGGTAAACAGGCTGACTGAACAAATAAACCTCTGTACTCTTTCAGATTAGGAAAATAGTGGACCACGAAAAATGAAAATGAGGCAGAAATTTAAAAGAGAAGAAATGAAAAAACAATGGGGACCAAAAATAGGAGTTTATCATAAGAACATACCAGCTCCAAAGAATGTTCAAAAGCTCACGGTTTGGGTCAGCTAATGGGTGAGAAATGAAGAAATATCCCAGAAGTGAAGCCAAGTTGGAAAGTCTGGAGCCATCTAAGCAGCCTAGTTTGCAGGTGTATAGCCCTGTTGAAAAGATCTCAAAAAAGAGAACAAACAAAATCGTCTAGGAGCAGCTTTGCTACTACCTTCTGGAAGAATAAAGACCCGAAATGGACCAATTTCTGGGTTATTGTGAAAAGCAGGAGAGTCATAAGAAAGAGAAAGTTATTTCGCTGAAAAGGAAATTGGGGGCAGATTATGTCCAGATCCTGACAAATAATGAAAAGAGGGTCTTAAAATCCAGGATTTCAGGAGCTGCTCTTAGCTCTGCTTTCTTCACCGTCTTTCTTCTGAAGCTGCAATTATTTCTGTCCTGATTTCCCAGGAATATGGAGAGGAAAGGCACCACAGAGATTTCTTTGCTGATAGAGATAGTTGTCTTCCAATATTCGTTTTCTCTTTCATTGGAGAAGCGCCCGGGTTTGACGTCGGTACCCGGCCACCCAGCCATGGACTGCGGTGCTTTACCCTCCGTGATGCTAGGACTTGTCGGCTGGTGGGATTCCAGTGGAACCGACCTGTGCTAATCCACTGTCATCTTCTGGGCCATGCTTGCTATGGACTTGCTGCTTCCTGCTGGCGGGATCACAGCAAAGCTCCCTGGCCAGCCTGGGTCCCTAGATGACTTGTGGAGGAAAACATTCCAACCCACCTCGGTCTGTTTCATAAGAGAGAAATGGACTTCCTTCACACGTCCCTTTGTTACAGCTACAGAATCTGTCTCCTAAACACTGTGATCGTGCGATGGTGCAGAGTCTGGAGTGAGAAAAGCCCAAGTTCAGAGCCTTTATCTGTCACTCATCAGGCAGGTTCTTGAGTTTTCTCTCCTCAAAGCAGAACTGTGATAATAAAACCTGCCTTGCTGCGGGCTGTATGTTCACAACTTTAAGACGCGTGTAGGGTCTGATCCTTAGTATTTACTTGGTAAAGTGATATCTTTGTTATTGACTTTATTGACCACACACAAACGCCTTCCAGGAGCCATAGCACTTGATGGTGTCAGGAAAGAAAAGGATGGAGAAGAGATGCACCATGGTCCTTAGGCTCTTGCCCTCCGTCCTCGGTTCTCCGGAGTAGCATTCGGCGCCCAGAATTTCATGCCAGACACCGAAGATGATCCTCACATGTCAGTGTGGGAAGTCTTCATGACTTCAGGATTCTTCATCAAACTTAAGTGAGGGTATTTCCCAGACCTCCCACCCATTACTTCACAGATGCTTTGGTGACACTGTATCCTGCTCTCAAATCGTGCGCTTTCCCTTAGTTCAAAAAGCTAAACACTGAAGACAAAGCAATACCTCCATGATCCACCAAATAGGATTTCTGTAGTTTTAAAACCCTCAGTGAGGAAATGCTTGAAAATAACTGTTCAACCAGAGCAAGACCAGTTTGGCCACATCCCCCACAAACTCCCTGAGGATTGCTCCCCTCCCAACCCCCGGAACCTCTCCCCTCCGAAGAAATCTGTTCTTCGGATTTCCAACTTTGACAACAACTGCAAAATCTCAAACACACAGCAAAAAACATCTTTCCGGATATGATGTACTGCGATGTTTACCATTTCCAAGGAGTCACTTCTTAGTCTGCGACACAGTAAATAACCCATTTGTTTCACTCAAATCACTTCACGTAATAAAGGACTTGTGTAAATTCAGTAGGAGCTCTGTCATCCTGGGGTGACGAGTTGGCAGTGGAGAATTTATCTATCTCTACCATCCTCCAGTACGAAAAGCTGGTGCTGTGTTTTTTAGCACGGCAAAAGCAGTGAGAAACTTGCAGTTCTGGCTTGTGAATTCATCAAGAGCTGACTTCATGAAATCTTAATGAACAGATTCAAGCCAGGGCTGAGGATAACTCATTCAGGCAAACAAAAATGCATGAATGCAACATTAAGCTCAAGAAAATGTAAACCTCTAGAGCCTGAAAATTCAGTCATTGCAGGTATAATACATAGTATCCATTTATGTATGTATATTTATACATCTGTATGTGTATATAAGTGTGCATACATATGTATACATATATGCCCAAAGAGAGAGAGACAGACAGAGAGACAGAGAGACAGAGAAACAGATATAGACAACGTATATATTAAATAACCATAACTCAGGATACTGTGATCTAATATTGTACGATAAAACTTTTAATAATGATAAGTTAATAACCTGAGGTTAAAAGCTACTCTTGGTCTAGACTTGAAAATTGCTTTCAGCAAGGGAGAATTTGACCTCCCATTTTAGAGAGAACCCCTGAAAGCAGAATTTACTCCAATACATGGAGGTGTAGATATGTCATGAGTTGGAGGTGCCCAGTTTATGGTTTTTTTCTGTGGACAAGGATGCTTTCTTCATGTGCATAAATCCAACTCCACTGCCTAGTGGCATCTCTGAGTTGGGCTCTGCAGACACTAATGTCTTCAAGGTCCTCCAAGTGGTCCCCCCACAAACACTCATCTGAACACACAACAAGGAGAGGCAGAAATCTGGGTGATGTTTCCAGCAAAAATGAGGGAGTGAAGCATTACAAAGGGACTATTCATCCCAAATGCCAATAACAGAGTGAAATTATGGTGGGCTATGAGGTTCAACAGTTACTCATGGGACACTGTCTTAAAGGCCACATGGTCACATTCTTATGACAGCACTGTGGAGGAAACGCTCACTCTCTTTAGAAGTGAAGTGTTTGCTCCTCCCTGGCCAGTTAGGTGGTGCGCGCGCGCACGCGCACACACACACACACACACATACTGTCTGTGATGAGATCCCCTGCTTTTCGCTAGTCTGTGCTGCGCATGTGATGCTGGTCCATTCTGCTGTCCACGTGAGAGTCCCACCTTTGTCAAGGACATGTGGCTCCTTCCTTCAGTGCCACCTGCAAAGTGGCAAAGGCCTAGAGCTGAAAGTAAAATTCAAAGGCACCGTTCCCAAGGAATTCATCTGAAATGCAAGAGCGATTGGATGAGGGCAGGTTTTGTTCTTGCGTCCATGAGCATCCGGCCAGCACAGGGCCTTGGTTAATGCTGCTCACATACCCAGTTGAAATCGGTCTAAGCAGCTGGCTGGCTCGATCTTTTTTTTTTTTTTCTTAAATAAAAGAGCTTCCCACCCAGAGCATCTCAGACAATAGAAAATAGAGATATCAATTGGACGATTTGAGCTAATGGTAGTTTTATCTCCTTATAAACATTTTCTTATTAGTTCTTTAAGTGGTTAACATGAAACCCTTTGCAATACTTTCATTTGGGAGGACTCGGTAAAGTCATCCACTTGTCAGGTATATAACTGGAAGAATTGTAATACAAATATAAGTGATCATATTTTGGTCACATGTGGTTAATTTTCCTTAGATAAAACACTGAGGAACCCAATATGGAAATGTCAAAATTGCCTCAGAGTGAAAAACTCAATTTGAATATTTATGTACATGCTCCACGTTGAGGCAATCCAGCAAACTGTTTAATAAAGACAAAAGAATCGAGCTGTTTGTGCATTTTAATTTGCAAAACAAAGAACATCCCATAAATGTGATTTAGTTATATTATTACACACTTTAATTTATTATTCATGCATCTTATTTTCTATAACCCAAACAAGACATGTGTTGCAAAATATCGGCATTGCCACAATTCATACCATTTCTAGTAAAACTTGGGTTAACTGGTACACGGTCAGGCTGCAGGGCCAGGTGTAACAAGGGTGTGTGTGTGTATATACATGTAAGTGTGTGTGGAAGAGAGAGGATAATTTTATCAACAAAAGCAAAATTAAATTAAATAGGTCACGATGGAGAAAGTAACTAACTTTCTCGACACAGTGCCATTACCTACTATTTTCATGTTTGACCTGCCTGTTTATCACCTCTATCCTTAACTAAAAGTCCACTCTGTGGTAACCAAAGCCTTGAATCGCTCGCTCTCTCTCTCTCTCTCTCTCTCTCTCTCTCTCTCTGTGTCCTCTTTCCCATTGCCTCAACCAACACCTACCCCCTCGCAGATGTTCAAACATCTGGAAGCATCTCTTGCTCAGCGCACACCGGGCATTTGGGATATGTATGACCAGTGAGAAATCACGCCACAAGACCGCAGGCCCCCAGTGGTCCTTAGACTCATGTGTGAGTGTTTTCGTTAATTAATTCATCTTTATTGTGACAAAGTAAACGCACACTTTACCACGACAGCCATTTTCAAGTGTACAGGTCGGCGGCATTAAAGTATATGTCCATCGTTGCGCAACACTCACCATCTCCCATCCCCAGAACTTTTTTCATCCTGCTAAACTGGAACTATGCCCGTTAAACCCTAATCCCCCATTACTCCCTCCTCCCAGCCTCTGGCGACCCCCGTTTTACTTTCTGCCTGTGCGAATTTGACTACACCAGGCACCGCCTATAAGTGAAACCATACAGCATTTGAGTTTTTGTAACTGGCTTATTTCGCTTAGCACGATGGCCTCAAGGTTCATGCACGTCGTGCCACGTGTCACAATTTCCGCTTTTTCTAAGGCTGAATAATATTCTATTGTGGGAATACATTACAATTTGTTGATCCATGAACACGTGGGTCACATTTGGCTTTGATGACATGTTCTGCCTGAGGTTTGTTTATTTGTTTGTTTTAATACGTTTAATTAATTTCGAATGTCTTTAGACAGGGCGTGTCTTCTCCAATTCTTCTGCCCTCATCACTTTTCTTCTCCAGACTCCTCCCAGTTTCCCCATTAACTCCATGTGTCCACGCCTTTCAATGGAGATTGAATGACAATGATTACATTTCACTTGCTAACATTGGAATAGGAATAATTCATATCGTAAATCAAGAATTATACCAGAGAAGGAGTTTCTACCTAATCTTTAGTTAATTTTGGTGAAAATTTAAGAAAACATGTATTTCTTGAGCTGTCCAGTCTTAATAGATAGAAATTTGATGGGCATTCTGCTCTGACTGTTAAATCCCAAATTATTCTGTATAATTCTGATATGGTCACTGGCGTATTTGCGCACAGAGCCAACTCTGGCAGAAATTAGGTTGGCGGCCAGCATTTGTTCTCATTCATTCATTCAATCATTAAATACATTTTTATTGAGCGCCTACAATTTGTAAGGCTTCGAATTAGCCTGGCAAGAACTAGAAACAACAAAACCAAGAGTTTTGGCCCTTGGGATGCTCTCTGTTTCCAGGGGAGCCAGTATTAAGGAAACAGTACCTCAAATAACGTAAAACTTAAACATGAAAGGCAAGTGAAATCAAAACAGTGAAAGGAGCGTGAAGCTGTTACAGCAAAGAGCAGCGGAATCTGAAACAGTCCTACATGTGGGTGGGCGCGGGGCGGGGGTGACTGGAGGGTGAGTGTTCTTCTAAAACGCGGACACTGAGTATGAGTGTATGACGGTTAATATGAAGTGTCGTATGGGGACTGTGATGATAGAGGTATTCCCATTTCTCTTCCTCTCCAGTCATTCATTCATCCAGTCGTTCAGTCGGCCATTTCTTTATTGAGCACCCAGCAGTGTCGGGCACTAGGGTTAGAAAGATGAACCAGACCATCATGGTCCTTACCTGTACAGGGCTTGCATTCTATTAGGAAAACATACAAACACACACACACACACACACACACACACACACACACACACAACACACACACACACACACACACGTAAAATAACAAATGAAATCATGACAAATGCTTGTAGGTGTCATGAAGAAAACCAACCAAGGCTCAACTAGAGAACCACATGGTGGGGGAAGCACTTCAAATAGGATGGTCAGGGAAGGCTTCTTCGAGAAGGTAACATTTAGGTGCATTTCAGAAACTCGAGAAAGAGCCGGTTGCAAAACAAAACAGAAGGAATTGCATTGTGGCCATAAGGAGCAGTATAAGTGAAGTCAGCAGTGAGTTTGGCAAATCCGTGTGTTTGGAAGACTATTGCAACTGGAGGGCAGTTTAATTATACTATGAGGTTTGAGATGAACAGGAGCCTGCTAAGCCTTGGCAATAAGTTTGTAGCTTTTTTCCTCTTTTTTTTTTTTTAATTTTGGACATAATCAGAGAAGTGACATCATCTGATGTCCATCTGAGGAAGATTGTACCTGTTGCTGTGTGGGACACAAATTAACGATGTCATTTGGGATCTGCTCGAGGGAGAATGGCTGTGACCTGGACTCTGCATTTTCATTGTCTTGTTTTTGTTGGATGGCCCTCCACCTAGAACGAAGGCCACACAAGGGAAGGACTTCTGTCTGTTTTTGTTCACTGCCACACCCCCAGGGCCGGACGGTGCCTGGAATGCAAGAGCTGGTAGTCAACAAATATGTCTTGTTTTGAAGTAAGATACTCATCCCCTAAAAAAATAGCTCTCAAAATACTATTTACTTTAACACATCAAGGTAATGACCAGGGTAAATTTACCGAAACAATATCCATGGCGGGGATTCTTATCTTTTTCACTTGGTCAAAGAATTCTCAGCGAATATGCCAGCAGTCTCATTCCACTTTCAGGCAAAGATTTAATATCTAGAAGCAGCTGTAAGATTGCAGATCACTAAAGCTTCATTGCCTTTACAAAACAGACTACAAGGCATTTACTCGTGAGCCCTGAAATATTATCATAAAACTAAACCTCACTTGTCAAAACAAACAAGCAAAGTAAATTCCACAAGGCATTATAGCCTCAATAGCAACTGCATTATTTTTACAAGCTAATTCATAAAACCAGATAATTCATAACAGCACATCCTTTCCTAAACTTGAATGTAGGAGATTCTCTAGCATTAATACATCAGTGCAGATGTGTAAATAACTATACTGATCCTTCAATAAAAGTGTTTTATTCTCATCACTATTGAATAAATATGCCATCTGAATAATTTAGTTCTTCTTTCCCTTTTTGAAATAATCTTTCTGAAGATAAAAATTTAGATTCAGAAAATTAAGAAAAACTGCATTTGATTACAGTCTGCCAAACGTCAAAAGAAGAATATGAATGATAACTAATACTCATAATAGCAGGAATAATAAAGCATTTTGGTATGGAAGGCTCACTATATTTCACATATTTCAGTCAATTAGTCACCCAAACAGTTCCAATTATTCACATATTTTGGCATTGTGCAAATAAAACATCTGAATGACTGATTACATTTTTTTCCTCATTCGAAGGTTTTTTTTTCTCAAAGTTATTGTAACTTAGAGAGAAGTGGCGCTTTTAAAGAGTACACAGCATGCTTTGATTTGATTTATTGTTACAGTTAAAAAAAATTGTCAGTCTTTAATCTCTCCTCTATCCCATCCTATATGTGCATTGGATAAGTAAATCCTATACATACTAATAAAAAAATAACACTCAACATGCATTTGATCATTTCCATTCCAAATCCCTTTCATATTCCAACTCAAGTAAATATAGAAAGAGCCAAACTTGTTTGAGATCCAGATGGAGTCTTCTAGAGAATCATACTTTCCATATATATGGAAAGTAAACTCATTATTATAAAATATAAAAATATATAGCTCGATTGTTATTAAGAGCCCACAGGATCATATTTCCAGTTTTAGCTGGCCAGAGGTCTTACCTGATAACTGGAATTTATAAGGGTATCTATAATTAGACTATCTACTTTATACTAATACTAGCTTTGTTTCTAGGATTTAATCACAACTACAAATCTGTGTTTGGTAGGTGTATCGGCCTTATTTCTTGATCTTTGGGCAACATTGGCATCATTTGGAAAGCAAATTGGTATTTCCGATTGAGATGATCATCTGCTTATACAGAGGTATTTCAAACTAGTATCTAGTAGAAAACATTTGACTAGCCTAAAATAGAGTATAATGTGTACCGTGGTATGGGGTGGGAGGAGTACTTGGAAAGGTGACAGATTATTGAATTGAATTGTGAAAAGAAGAAACAGGATTCAAAGTAAGTGAAATTGGAAAGAAATGAACCATATCTGCAAGCACTCTCAAAATAAGTAATGCTCTATAACATAATGTGAATTTGTTCTTGAAAATACCTTGAAAGCTTTTGAGATTCTCTGATGGAAATTGCTATATGAGTACAAAGCATTAACATTATTAGCAATTATTATTATGAAACGTTAGTAGATGATAGCAACACAGGAATTTTCAGTAAGTTTCACAAGTGTAAATATAGTGTATCCTGCTAACATTTTGACAAAAAAATATATATAAATGAACATATAAACTGATTGTCATTTTTACTCTTTTCATACCTGAAAAACAAACACTACAACCAGATGAGTAAAACTCTCAAACGTGGCAAGTGGCTTCGATTGCCTAGAAATCGGTTTCTTAAAAGAGCGAATGGTTTTTTTTCCTAATGAGATTTCATTTAACCATCGTGTTTATTCAACGATCTAATTTTTAGCTCTGAGTATCTTCCAGACACTGTGCCAGGAAGAGAGTGCCCCAGGAGGCCCCCACCTTCCAGGAGCTGAGAGCGAATGCGGAATATTTGCTAGTTTTACTGTTACCAGTAGTAGAAGGAATAGCGTCATTCGATTGAGTCTTAACTCAGTAACGGTAAAAACACAAAATGTCTGATTCCTGTGCTTCCTGATCGCAACCAAAGAAACTCTCGAGGTCCTTTGGATGGCTGGGGCAGGTGTTGCCATCTCAACATGTAAAATGCATCTATTTATTATAAGGTCTTGATGGAACAAGCTGTTTCAAAGGGCCTCTTATTTTTAACAGTCTCTCTTCTGGACGGAAATCTGGCCTCAGTGTGCTTTTCAGGCATGCCCCAGGCCCTAGGAGAAGTAAATCCAGTAAATTAAATTAAATCAATTAAAATTCAGCACTAAAGAGCCTAGGTAGAGCAGAACGTACGCGGGCGGTTCCTAGCCCAACCCCAAGGAACCTTGGGGAGGCAGAGGTCCCAGGTGACTGACAGGACAACGTATCCACAGTGACGACAGGTGTGTTGCTTCCTGTCAACCACACCTATCGCTCGAATCAGAAAATTTCCCTCTAATCTGTTAGTTATCGTGGATCTCTCTCAAAGTTTCACTCATGCGGAGGACCAAAGGATAACTGCAGGGAAGGATGATGTATCATCCTTCCGCCAGGGGAGTCAATTCTCCCATAAACAGAGGAAAAAATTTGGTTTCGGAGCTCTCGCTACAAACACAATATGGGAATAGCCAGCTGACTCAAATGCTGCCGTGAGAGAGAGAGAGAAAAAAAAAAAAAACGAAGTGAGAAAACTGTCATAACGTATAAACCAGGGTAAAGACTGTGGAAACCACAGGTTAATCTCGTGACTCCACTAATTAGGTGGCAACGTGGGGCTTTGCACTAAATCCAGGTGTGGAGAATTTGGCCAGCGGCCAGAGAACGCAATTCCTGTACTGGAAAGTCCCAAGGAACTAGGCATTTCTTCTGCCAGAAGAAGCCAAGAGGTGGTCCTAGGTCCCTGTGTCAGCATAACAAAGAGGAGCAAAAGCTGGGACAGTTGGACAAGTTGAAAGGGTCAGGCAGCAGCCGGGGGATTTAGGTTATGCGGGTTCCAGAAATAATCATGTGTGCATGTGCTCGGGGGCGGGCATCGGCCAGATAGAGGTGATATGATTACTGCCTGGGCAGAGGAGGTCAAGACCCCTGAAACCAGAGAGAGCCACTCAAGCCCCTCGGGAAACACTTGTCCACAAGTCACAGTCCCATAAGACAAGAACCGCATTCGGCTCCTGTTCTTACCCTGCCAGGCCCCAGCCCTCTGCGGATCAGCCGCATCAATAGCAAAGGTCCAGACCCCAGCGGAGAAGAAACGCAGGCTCCCAGCACACGATGGGTGCAAGGCCAGTGGTTCGGCGTTTCCTTCCTTTTTCTTTCTTGTTTTTATTTTCTTATTAGGAAGAGTTTCAAGGTTCTGCTTTTTCTTTTTTTTTTTCTCCTTAGGAAGTGTTTAAAGGTTCCAATTCTTTGTATTTTTTCGTGTGTTTGTTTAATAAAAGCAATGCGAAAAGATGATCATAAATAATCATAAATAATTCAGAACAAGGCAGTAGTACATAAGACATAGAACTGTGCGGTACGACGTGATCGCCCCTAGCCACTTGTGGTTCTTCAACACAGGAGATGTGGGTGCTGGGAATTGAGATGCCCCGTTAAGTCTAAGATACACCTGGATTTCAGAGACTTCGGATGATTGCGAACATTATATTAATTATAGCTTTATACTGATTGTACGTTGAACTGATATTTTGGATATATTAGGTTGAAAATATATACCATTAAAGTGAATGCTATCTGTTTCTCTTTTTCCTTTTTAAATGTGGCTAGTAGAAAATTTAAAATTAAATATGTGATTCCCTTATATGCCTCTCATTATAGTTCTGCCGAATTGTGCTACAATGGGAGATGAAAGTTTTCCTTTACTCTCAGCATTCCTGTCCCCAGAAAAAAACACTTGTAATGATTTATCTATTCTTAAAGACCTCCTTTGATACGTAGACAGTTAAAAACAAAATAAAACCATTTTATATGTATTTTGCAGAAATTGTCTGCTTTTTACCTAACTGCAGGTCTGAGAGATTGTTCAGTGTTGGTGTATGCACACATCTTTCGTTTTTTGTTATTGCGATGTGCATGGTTTATGAATGTCCTCAATATCCATTCCATGTTTTTATTAATGGAATCTAAGGGTTTTTTTATTTTTATTTTTGTAATAATGTTACAATATGTATACTTGGACTTGCTGAGTCAAAGGGACTGAGAATTTTTCTTCTCTATAGAGATTGCCGAACTGTCTTTCAAAAGGTATTCATTAAATTATATGACCACCTAGTACAAAAATTCCATTTTTCTCACTCCTTTGTCAAGCTTTTAAAATGTTGTCCAATTCGATGGATGAAGCATATATCATTTAAATTTAGTTTTCCCTGTTACTGATGAGTTAGAATATTTTTTCACATTTCTAACCAGTACATTGACTAAGCAGAAAACAACTTGATTCATTTTCACAACTTCCTGTTGAAAACCCGATCCAGGACTCAGACTCTTTCACATTTTTTTCTTTCTTTCTCGCTTTTTGTGTGAAATCTCAGACAAATCCATTTGTGTTTCCGGCGACTAGCAGAGTAAAAGTCCTCCCATCCCTTTCAATCACAGGAACAATTTTGTAATAGGAAGTAAAATGTCCAGGTTAGGCTCAGAGGCACAGAATCCTTTACTTCATTCAACTCGAAGCTAGGCTGTACCCCAACCCGGTCTCTTCAGATTGGAACACCTCCCGCCCCACATCTGCCTTCCCCGCCCCCATGGAGGAGCAGGTGGGCGCATTGCAATTCTCACTCCCTCCTTACCGCGCCCTGCCCCCCATACTCACTTTAAGTTAATTAATTGTACCAGTTTTTTTTTCTCCCCTTAATGTTTATAGAAGCTCTCTACATACTCTGGATATTAATTCTTTGTCTGATATATATGCTGCAACTATTTTCTCCCAGCCTGTCACTTTTTTTTTTTTTTAACTTTATCATGTCTTTTACCAAATATAAATTTTGAATGCTAATTTATCAATCTGTTCTTTTAACTTCTGTGGTTTGCACACTGAGCAAAGCCTTATATACTTCAAGTTCACAGAAATAGATTCATTTTTATTTTTGTGAAGGCATCATTGAGATATAATTCACACACGTTACGACTTGCCCATTAACGTATACAATTCGATGGTTTTTAATATAGTCACAGAATTGTGCAATCATCGCCACGATCGATTTGAGAACATTTTCATCGCCTGAAAAAGAAGCCCCGTGCCCTTTAGCCATCACCCCCCAATTCTCCCATCATCCCCACCAGCCCTGGGCAACCGCTCATCTGCTTTCTGCCTCCACGGATTTTTCTCACTGCGAGCATTTCATACACTATGTGGTTTTCTTAAACAGGCTTCTTTCACTCGGTACGTTTTCAGTTTATTTTTGTTGCAGCATATACAAGTTCTTCATTTCTTTTTATGGCTGAATAAGTTCCACTGCATAGCTACACTACCTTTTACTTATGCATTCATCAGTTGATGAACATTTGGGCTGTTTCCACCTTTTGACTATCATAGATAATGTTATTATGAACATTCCTGTACAAGCTTTTACGTGGATATATGTTTTAATTTTCTTGGGTCTATGCCCAAGAGTGGAATTTAACTTTCTGAGGAAATGCCAGGCTGTTTTTAAAGTGGCCGCACCATTTTCCATTCCTAGCAGCACTGAGTGTACGAGGGTTCACAATCTCTCCCCATCCTCACCAGCACTTGCTGTGATCTGACTTTTTGATTTTAGCCATCCTAGTGGGTGTGAAGTGGTATCTCACTGTAGTTTTGATTTGCGTTTCCATAAGGACAAATAATATTAAGCATTTTTCATGTGTTTATTGGACATTCGCATATCTTCTTTGGAGAAATGTCTATTTGAATCTTTTGCCTATTTTTAATTGTGTTATTTGTCTTTTTATTATTGAGATGTAAGAGTTCTTTACATAACATGGTTCCTTATCAAGCATATAATTTGCAAATGTATTCTCCCATTCAGGATTGTCTTTTCATTTTCTCGATACTATCCTTTGATGCACAAAAGATTTTTTTTAATTTTGATGAACCCTAAGTTATCTTTTTTTGTCATTTATGTTCTTGGTGTCATATCTGAGGAGCCATCACTAGGTCCAAGGTCACAGAAATTTGCCCCCATGTTTTCCTCTAAGAGTTTTACAGGTTTAGCCCTTACCTATAGGTCTTTGATCCATTTCAAGTTAATTTTGTATATGCTTTGAGATGGGGTCTCCATTCATTCTTTTGCATGTAGATATCCAGTTGTCCAAGGGTCATTTGTTGAAAAGATGATTTTTTTTCCCTGTATGATTATTTTAGCACCATTGCTGAAATAAATTGATGGTAAATGTAAGGCAAGCCTCCTACCATTTTATTCTCACATTTTTATAGATATTTTTTTGCTTTTATATAGATATTTATTTCATCTGCAGTTTATTGCAAGATATGATGTGAGGCAGAGGCCTATTCTCTAAATTGATAACTAATTGCGGCAATATTATGTTTGAATAATAGGGTTATAAGTTTTCTTGCTTTATTAGCTTGAAAATTCACTTTATCTTGTGCCGTATTTTGCTACGCGCGTGGATCTACGAAGAACTCATTACGACAGTGTCGTGTCCGGGTAGCTTTATCCTTGCCGCCCTTCTAAGAACTTGCTTCCTTTTTCGGCAATAACACTTTCTTCTCTTATTTTATGAATAATTTCTCACCCCCATTGTCTTCTTCTGGAAGAGATAGATACCTTTGGCGCCATCCTTTATGCTTTAGTTTTCGTTTCATGTTTCCTAATTCTGTGCTTTTCCATTATCTCCTGCAAAAACTCTTCAATTTAACCTTTAACCTTTACACTAATTTACTCTTCGTTTGTATGTGGGTTTTTTTTTTTTCTGTCATGTCCAAATCTTCTGCTAAATTAGTTTTTACAAGTGAGTAAAGGCAATTTCCTCTCACCTCTTTTTCTGAGGATAATAGCTTGTTGCAGAAGTCCCGCGTACGGCCCTGCAGCAGCCTTCATCTCGGTGCTTGTGGACCTCGCCTCGCACAGGCCAATTGCCAGCACCTGTATTTCTTCGCCTCGGGGCTTTCTCTGGCCTCTGAAGCCCGCATTGCTGCCACAATTGCAAGCTGGAGGAATTGAGGGATCAAACCCCGGGGACAGCCCTCATCCAGTGACTGATGGAAGTAGGCGTACAATTAGCTAAGCTCTCTCTCACCCTCAGGTTGGGTCACTCTGACTCGTGTGCTCGGGACCGGATCCAGCTTCCCCCGTGGGATTGAGTTCTAGTTGCCACGGTGCTTGCTGACTTGATGTCATTCTCTTCTTTATTGGCTGCCTTTCCTTTCTTATTTCCCTTCCTCTCTCTCCTCCTGCTCTTTTCTTCACCTCCCAATAAATCACTTACCCTTGAATCCTTGTCTCTGGGTCTGCTTCTGGGCAAACCCGAACTAAGACACCTTCTCACGATTCACCTTATTTCTCTGGGCTTTAGTTCTTCTGTACTTTTGGTGGTTGGTGATTCTTATTTGTTTGCTCACCTTTGTATTTGAGATTTCCTGCTGCTTTGTCTGTTTAGGCTGAGAAGCTTGCCCTAGAGGAAAGACTCCTCGTATTTCTTTGCTAACCTCGTCTCTTCTGCATCCACATCCCAGGTCCCTAGCCTCCGTTTCTGACATATCCTAGGTTGGAAGTGGGGACAGAGAGTAAGAAAAAAGAGCGGTTTTATTTGTTGGGCACAAATGTAACCTAGTGACGGTGCCCTCGAGTGTGGCATACTCCCGGCGTGAGTTTCTAACACACGGGGCACTATGCTGAGCTCTTCTGAGAGTTCCCACTGGAAATCCCTAGCTCCCGTTTTTTGATGCAGAGTGACAACTGAAAACTCCAGTCTCCCAGACTGGGAGCATCCATCCACACAGGCTTTCTTTGTTAGGGACCATTGCGTGTTCCTAATACTGCTTTTTAAAATCCTTTAATTTCTCAGACATAAATCAAACACCAGTGCCTGGTATACCCATCACATTCTAGAGGAAACAGGTCACATCGTACAAGCAGCCTCTGTAGCGGCCCGCACACAAGCACCCACCCATTTGACTTAAAATGAGAGGAGGCCTCCCGGCGGGGAGCAATAGGACAAGGAACTGATTCCTCTTCCCGAGGACGGCCTCTCTTTCTGTGTTCTCCCGCGCCAATGTCGAGGCTTCCTTTTTGGTATGGTTCTGGGGATCTTACGGGAAAAATCTTTTCCCGCCTCCGCATTAAAACAGTATTCACTTTTTATTTTTATTTTTTGAAGTTTTATTTTTGTCATTTAGATCTTTAATAAACCAGTGCATTCTTCACTCCCTTTAAAATCATCATGCCCTGAAGTCCACAGGTATTGCACTAATGCATTTCTTACTGTAGGAAATTGGAGCGGGGGGCTGGAAGTGAGTAGTTTCGGCTTAGAACAAGACAACCATTGCTGGGCTTTGTTTTCAAATATAACCTTTTTTTTTTTTCTTTATTATAAAATGAGATCATTGTCTTGGGAACTTTGTTAAGAGAGAAAAGGTTTCTCTGTCACCCAGGTACATTAGGCATCCTATTGATATACAAAAAAAGAAACTCAGGGTCTGGCATCATTCAGGGTCTTCCATTTCGACATTGCTGAGTCTCTTCTCTGCATATCAGTAGGATGCCTAACCCACCTGGGCGACAGAGCTTGGCCAAGGGAAGATTTCATCCCACGTTAGAGGTGAAGAGCTTTTCTAGTCTTGGATGTAGAGAAAGGAGAGAAGAGGAAGGGCCGTGGAAGAGGTTAGAGCTCAGTACTGAGTTTCTCCCTCCAGCCACAGCCCTGGGGCGGGGTGGGCACAGGGCAACCCCAGGGTTGGAGACCACTATATCACGTCGTCTAGCAATATGGTGAAAACATTGTGTCCTTGTATAAATGCCATATCCAACAGGGCACGAACCACACAGCAGGTCACAAATGATTACCAGAAGAATCTCACCATAGAAAGGACCGGAGAGAGTAGCTTTCGTATCTCGATTCCCACCTAGAATGGAGATATCTGTTTCTCCAGGCCAAAGATGCTTACTGGGTTTGGGGTGCATCTCACACCTCCAGTATGCAGCTATAAATGGGTACATTCAAAGGCATTTATGTTTCTCTAGGAAGGGTTCCTGATTTTAGGTACTTGTTCCAGACTTAAATATTTCAGTTCAAAATTCCCATTATCATTTCTTGTCTAATTCTACTCCTAATTTTAGGGACGTTCCTGAGAGTTTCCCATGAGTCGAGGCACAATGAACCTGCCAAGATGCAGCCTGCTAGAAAGTGGAGCAGAAAGGTCAGCTAACTAAGAATTGGAGGTCAGGGGTGGCCAGGATTCGGAGGAGGGCCATCCGGTGCCAAAGTCAAGGGTGTGGTCGTGCTGAGGGAAGGGTTTGTGTTCCCCCAGTGAGGATGCCAGCGTGGACCCTACTCTGCGGCCAGGTCAGGAAAGCACTGCCCCTCCGGCCAGCAGAACCACAGGAAAAACAGTATGACAAGAGGACATGTGTTCTTCTCTTTATACCCAGATACCATGCAAGCGAGGAGAAGGGAGAGAGAAATCCTAAAAGTCTGAACATTTGCCTAAGAGAAACTAAATTACCCCCAAAGATATCGTCTTATCGGAAATATATCGATTTACCTTTCATGGGTAGTTTTTCCTCCATCCACAGAAGGATGGGGCCCCAACCATGAGATGAGAAAAATTATAGAAAATTAAAGAAAACTACTTATTTTTGAGATGCAAACTCATTTCGATGTAGCATCAGCCTCACTGCATGTCATAGACCTGTGACAATTACCTTCAGACACTACACAGCACCAGGCTGATTTTTTTTTTTTTAGAAAAGTTTAAATGCTAGATTTTTACAATAATACTGACAATGAAACAGTCTATATTTTTAGCATCGCAAATGTCGGGAAATTGCAATGTACTCCTCTTTGCACTTCTTTTCAATGTCTGCCACAGTTACTAGACCAGCAAAACTGTGTGGTTGAAGGAGAAAGCCCACGGCCTCGGCAGACAAAATCAATTACTTTACTTAGCTGCAATTACAGTGGGAGACGAAGTTTAGCCATCTCTTAGCTCCCCTCTTTGCTTCTTCCTCAGGAGGCACTTCGAGATGCTGCTGCCGATGGTCTCCCTGCAGTAAAAGGCTATTAGTGGGATTGCAAGATGGCCAAAGTCACAGCAAAGTGCACCTTCCCTTGTGTGAAGGACGTGGAGCTTTCTAATGGAATGACTTTAGGGAGGCAGACTCCGTAAGACTGTGAGTGCCCAGCAATGTCGGAATGGAAGACCCTGAATGATGCCAGACCCCGAGTCTCTGGGTCAGGAAGGGCTGAGGCGGCTGGGCAGCCTGTAATCGAAAGGACCACTCAGACTGATTCAGGGGGACAGAGGAGAGCTGAAAGGACAGAAAAGAATAATCCTAGTTAGAACTTGGAATCTTAAAAGCAGGTGAAGGAAAGAGAAATGGGTAGGAATACAGGAGAAAACACTATTAGGGAAAATATTCTGTTTCAAAAGAGCTGAGCAATAAAAGTAAAGGAAAAAAACCTGAAAGGCAGCCTCCTGCCCGCAAGGGTATGGCCGTGGCCACTGCAAAGTGGACAGTAGTGGACTTTCATCCCAAGAGATGACTCTCTGTCTCTACTGCCCCGTCCCCGAGTGCCCTGAGCTCCAGCAGGTCCTAGAAAGTTCATCTCGTCCTCATGCAAGCTTAATGAAGTGTGGGGGATTCAGATCATAATCCTATTCATTGTTTCCCTAGGCACTAAAAGTCACAGAATGAACCACCTTGTAAACCCCGAACCCTCAGAAGTGGCCCACAGAATACTGAGCTGCAGAGAAAAGCAAGGGAAGGGACGATCCATCGGGCTTGTAGCCACCATCGCTTCCTAACCGGGTATGGCCTGGCAGTTAGTGGCCAGCTGTGCTAACGTCTGCACCTAGCCATTACGTTCACAGTACATTTCCCAGTGCCATGAATGCTGAATTAAATACTTCAAAACATAATAATAAGTAGAATAAATAGCACAAGTGTCCTGAAATTGAAAGTAGAGTTAAGGAAAGAATGATGCAACTTAGTTGTGGTTTATCGGACAGAAACGTTAAGGCCAGAACAAGTATTTCAGACCAGGAACCCTTCTGAGAGAGACACGGATGTCATGGTGACCACTCGGAACTTCTTACATTCGGGCAGCTTTGCATCAGCTGCACCCAGAGACGCGGGTAAACAGGAATTATCAGGCCCGGTCCATGCATCAAATGCAGAATATGGCATTCCCTCCTAGAGAAGCAGGAGGGAAAGGGGACTCAGTCTGCAGACACCAGCCAGAAGGGGTGGCTGCAGCTCTCCGGGGCCTCACCCCGTCTGTGGTTGAGTATTAATCATGTGCCAGGAACCAGGGGCGAATCTTTCTGATGTATATTCTGATCTAATATTTTTCCGATGCTGCGATGTAATTATTATTTTCATCTTTCAGAAGAAGAAAGTAGGACTTAGGGAGCTGAAGTAACTCGTTTGCGATCACGGAGGTAGCAATGGGGATGGCGGCGTTTCCAACCCCGTCTGTCCAGCTCTGGTGCCAGAGTCACCTCGCCCTTACCTGGGAGCCAGCAGATACGGGCCGGCTCCCCCGCTGCATCCGCAGTTGCCTGAGACAGACCATTAGTCACCTAGCTCTTAGGGTGACGTCAGGTGAAGTCCAAGGACACATCCTAAGAGCTCCACCATGGGGATAAAGATACACGCATTGGAAACCTGAGCCTCCCCCAATCACTGCACTGTGCCTGATGCCAAAACAAACAAACAAATAAAAGCAAAAGAATCAGGTACGAAGAAGTTTCAACATTTAGTATACACTTACTTGCATCTTTTCTAAGTTACGACATATATCTATAGGAAACTTTCACAGTTTACAGATATTAGGGTTTTTTGTGTGTGTTTTGTTTGTTTGTTTCAAATCAGTGTAGATCGTCTGTCCATATACTGTTTCTGGACCATGGTTCCAGATGGTCCCTAACTGTCAGATGTGGCTTATGCTCTTCTCCGGTCCAGCTTCTTTATTCCGTAAAGGACCGTGTCTTAGCAGCGCGGCTCATTCACAGGCTTCCTGGTCTGGCTGCCGAGGGAACCACCTTCCCGTGTGCGCACAGACCGCGCACGCGCACACGTCCGCTCTGCTCTTCCTCCTGAATGTCCCCAGCCGTAGGGGGCCAGCATGTGTCCCACGGGCTTCTGTCACTACGCGGAAGCTGACTTGCTCTGGATCAAGCACGCATGACACTCAATGGGGACACATATTGTCAAAGAAAGGAAAAGAAAGTGCATGTGGCCTTTGGTGAACCTTCATCTGGAACCTGCATCGGGAATCTTTGAAGACTTGTAGATTTTAAAATAAGAACATCTCTGGACAAATTTATTTCTGAGTAAGAAAGTGAATCAATAACCTTAAAAACTGGGGAAGAATGTTGCCATGTTAGATGGCTCCCCAAAACTGCTTTGTAGGAGACCGAACCAGGTCCATTCATTCTGAGTGGCTTATGGTTCTTCAGCCTGAATTATCTACTCTCAGAAAGAAAAAAGGAATTTATTGACAAAACGCACCCTTTCTTTGGCTAATTGGCCAAATCCAGCTCTTCTCAGATTTCTCTCCTTGACCCGCATCTCTCTTAGGTTCATAGAACAACATCTTTCTGTGAGAGGTGACAGTGGGGACTATATTTTTTTTTCTGATGTGAAAATGATTCTTAAAATGAACATTTACTGACTTTATTAGTGAGGAAAATAGAAATTATTACCGATCAGTACATCTGAAACTTATTTTTAATCATCAAGTAGCATTCAAGGCAACTAACTGCCTTGTTAGCTCTTGAATCCTTTCATAAGGCACAAGTGAACTACATCAGAAAAAAGTCTTTAATACGAATTTCCTGGGACTCCATGTCTACTCAGCATTTCCTTTTATTTCGATTGTTCTGGGTCACCTGCTGCTTCTGCAGTGAGTCCCTCATGCCTTTGATCACTACACTGATGGGGCTTTTATGACACTTGATATTTATAATCAGAGAGCTGCATGCAGGTTATCGTTACATATTCAGAATATGTTTTTCCTTTCAACGAGAATGAGAATTATTCCCTTGGTAACGATAGGAGTGATGGAAGCATTCAAGGGAAAATTCAAGGGAAAATGTAAGGCTCCAGTAGGACCACCTGGAATACAGTACGCTAGATAGGATCCTGCTTTGCCCAGAATGAGAGACATTGGCTGATATCTACTGAAGTGGAAAATGAAATGAGATCGCATGAATCGAAGGCAAACTTTTATCTACTACAGAGAAAGAACCTCCTGGGAAAATATGGGCCTGCTAGGAAATAGTCCTGGGTAGCAAAGGTGATTTATGCTTCCTGTAGTCAGTTCTGAACTAATTCCCAGAACGGCGTGAAGAGATGCCAATTTGAACAGAAGACAAACTGTGCTCTCTGTCCATTTGAAATCACATCACCTACAAGAGGAATACAAATGGCTCGGAGTTTTTTTATAGTCACTTACTTCCAACGAGGTCCGAGGGCTTCCCACCCATGATCTCATTTACTAGCACATCGTGAACACTAGTCTCCCACGCGCAAGAGCAGTGCAACTCCTCTGGGTAACAGAGAGAGAGAGGGGCTTCCTCTATTCCATACCGCGTCTCTATTCAACCCTCTGCACAAGCAAAGAGGGAAATATGTCAGCTGCTCAAAACGGTGGCCCCAAAAGAGCAGGGTCTTCCAAGCCGGGAGACACAAGCCTCCATCTGAGTTTCCTCTGCCACTGTTCATCTGGATGAACTTGGCCAAGTCATCTTAGTATCTCTGGGCCTCAGTTTTTTTTCTGTCGATAAAATAGAAGTGACTCCTACCTTGAGGATGGTTGTGAGGAACAGAACGAATGCAGCTGAAATGTCTCGGACAATGTTTGGTGAATACTTGGCGTTCGACGAATAGTGTCGTTTGTTATTATTATCTATTGAGTTGATCCCAAGGTCAACGATCAGGCCTGCTTCCCCCCTCCCACTCCTACCCCACATTTCCTCTCTTGCAAGCTCCCTTTGTGATATGAATTTAGAAAAACGGCAGGACGGAGGTGTGGACATACATACGAGATGTCCAGGCAGGAGTTTCAAAAATGGGCACAGACAGCGGGGCCCCTTCTTCTTACCCATCTACTTTTACAGAGAATGGGGAGAAAGCCTGCATCCGCCCAGTGAAAGCATTCGACCAGTTATCCCATATATATTGCTGTCAAGGAGGTGCAGAAAGTTCCAGAAAAAAAAAAAAAAAAAGAGTCAGTCCTTAAAACCTCGTAAAACTAGGGATTTAGAAAATCAGTAACCTAAAATTGGTGTCGCTTGCTAAATAGATCGCGGACCTGTTAACTTCTCCTACGTCTCGTTTCACAGCTCCCGCAATCTGCCAGCCACTGTCCCAGACCCTAGGAGCCGGGCGCTGCCCTTGAGACTGTCACAGCACAGCTTTGAAATGACACTTTACACGTATGTAAACCGGAGTGAGGGGCAGGCGTGTCGCTGCACGGGGGGCCGTCTGTTCTCTCCCACCAACCCCTGCATGCGGCAGGCCCGAGCTGGGGGAGCTGAGGGGTACGATGGAGGGCCGTCGCCTCACTCAGCACTTCGAAATTATGACCTCAGATTTCTTTAGAGAAGGGTGACTATTAGTTTTGGAAGAAATAAATCATGCAGGAATCATCGTTGTTTTTTTTTTTTTATTAGTGTTATTTTGTTTTGTTTTGTTTCATTGTTCCTGACTTTCTCTTGGCAATACAAATTAGTTCTCAAATCACTTACTAAAGAAATCCAAACCTCATAAAAACAACACAGATTAATTATTTATTTCTAAAGTGGTTTCCACAGTTTAAGAAGTCGTTGAATGAAAGTGTGTTTCCAGTTATGCGTTCATAGAAAAATAGCTATTCTTATCATCATAAGTTTCATTGAGATATTTTCAAGTACCAAATATATTAATTTTCTAGAGGATAAAAATATAAACTGAGGGTTTTTTTTTAATCTTTTGTGCCTTCACTGCAGATCGAACAGCAATGTTGCAAATTAATGTATAAAGAATGTAATAGACACGTTTGCAACCCTCTCTAGCTATTGCTGGGGATCATCCCAAACCCTGCTAGAAAATTCCATAATAAACTAAACATCAAGGGTCCCCAGACCTCCTTCTTGGTTTGGATTCTACTCTGCAGGATTTACCCTGACACTTTCTAAACACACTGCATGAAAGAGACGTCTTGTCTGGTTTTGCTGGTTATCATTCTTTTTTCAGAATGATTTCAGAAAAGACCATAAGCTTGTGACAGAGTGAATTTGTGATCTTATCCAATCATCTGGGCTGTTTGCAAAACTTCAGTAGGTGGCAGCGTTTTGTTGATAAATGTTTTGTTAGCCAAGTGATCTCATTTAGTGCAACTGTTGCAATATTAATAAACTGAACTTATGATCGTGTTTGCCGGGACTGAAATTATTGCCATTCTATCCAGCGGGTGCTCTTATCTGAACTGACAGCAGCATTCATTGTATTGGAGATGGGGGGCGGGGAACACCCTGTGTAATTGTACGTGGGGAAGTGATGGAAGCAGAGGAAAGGTTGGGGAAAGAAGGCTTGAGATAAAGGAAAGGAACATGAAGGAACCAAGGTAAGTTGTCACGTCCACTACCTGGCTGGGTCTAAGAAAACCCTTGGCTGGCACAAATGTATGCTCCTTCCCAGGTGCCCTGTGTGGCCCATAATGACCCTGAAGGTGACCCCTGAGGTCCTAAGCAAACTGGATGAGGGCCGTTGACAAAGCAAGCCTCTTAGATTCCTTGTAGCAAACACAGGAAGGCTCGCAGGGCTGAATCGCCCCGATGCCCATTTCATGAGGCCGAGCCAGAGTGTTCCAGATATGTCCCCACGCTTCCCAGGGCCAGCACAGGCAACATCCCATTACCTCTCCAAATTAAAACAACTTCTGCCGGGCTTAGTATGACCAACCAGGAGGAGAAGTCCCAGAGCGGCCTCTAGAAAGAAGGGGACTGCATCTCCTTTACCAAAAGCCTCAGCCTGACACTCAAGGCTTTTCAATCTGACCCCAATCAATCATCTGACCTTCCTTCATTCTCCTCTGTAGTGAACCTCACTTTGCAGATTGTAAAGACCTGACCAGTAAACAGAACCTTGGGCATATTTGAAAAAGTGCCCAGTCTTTCTCAGGGGGAGGAGAAGCTACCGTTACACTAGAAATTTTTCAGAGTCACCTAGACCAGCACTTCATGGTGGTTCCTCGTTTCCTTGTGGGAATGATAGAGTGGCCCCAGATATGCCTTTTATTTCGCAATTCCAAAACTTCGCTGCTGCCATTTCTCTCCCTTGCTTGAGCTGCCCCTTATCCTGTTACCTTCATCTGTCAGAAAGACAGATTTCACGAGTAGACTCAAATCCTTCCTCAGCAGTAAAGGCCTCTCTGATCACCCCAGCTGGAATGGACATTTGTCTTTCATGAATACCCACGGCAATTATTGCTCCGCCAGCTGCCTTACACCGCCTGACCACAGGAAGAGGACTTGTCATTGCTGCAACTTAACTGCAGCATCTGAAAGCATAAGGGCCGTGGCCTATGTGTGCCCATAGGCACTCAGTTAAAACTTAGCTAATGCATTATTTGCCTTGCTTTACTTTTTATGTCACTTATTTTCGCCTTGTATGAAAATCGTAAAAATACCATATGTGCAATGCCTACTTTCTTCTCCAGACTGTAAGCTCCTTGCATGTAAAGGTTTATTGTATTTATCTTTGTATATCCCTAACACCTAGCCCCATGGCTTAATGACAACAACAATGACAAAAAAAAAAAAAGTCTTTTGAATTAATCAGTGATTAATTGATGCCTTTTTATTCAAATTAGCATGCTGATCAGTCTCATCGCTGTGTGAGGACTCCTTCAATTCTCTTTTTGGTGAAGTCATTTCTCTAAGACACCACGGTTAAATGCCTCACCAAGGAAAGAGACACATGTACCATTTCAGCCCCTGTAGCACAAGACCCAGGCCTCTGGACAATTACACTAATGACTAACTGAACAGATCAAAAATTATACAGCTAATTTGTTTCCAAGACTAATATATAAAGCATTTTTCTTAACATCAATTAGTAATCTTTCTTAGTTCTCTTTATAATTTCTTATTGAGGCAAAATGATGACCTTATTTGCAAGAAGGTTTTCTTTTTCTTCCTTGCCAAGTCCTCTTATTAAAATCAATCAAGAATCTTGGAAGATACTGATTATAGATAATATTGAATTGTCCGATGTGGCCCCAAGGAACACATCCTCTTTCCTAAGGGTTGCTCAAGTCACTACTTGAAATAAGTTGGAACTGAAGTCCATTTTCTTTACACAAAGTCTATCACCAAATATGAAAAGCTTTATTTATTTAGCCACATTGATTTATTAGTTCATCGTGTCAGAGTGAGTTAGGTAAATTTAAAAATGCATGACCATCCATTTACATCAGGCACCGTCGTTATAGCCAAATATTTTCTGAGAATGCACAGTGACATCTAAGCGAATGGTCTTACGCAGAGAAGGAAATGATGTCTGGGGTCAGCGCATGGGCTTAACAGCAAGACAGGTAGTATGTGAGGCAGGGAGGAAAAACAAAGGCCTCTGGTGGCATCGCTAAGTCCCTCCGATATGTCTTCCAGGCACTTCGGAGGTCTTTTGCGATAAAATCTCTCAGGGGTTTGGGTGGGAGAACGATTCTGCAGCTTCTGTCCCACGATCTACAAGGCTGTTTGTGTTCCTTCATACAATATTGCAATTCAAATGGTTGTCTTTTGCTATCCTAATTCTTTTCCCATAGGACCAATCAATGTCCAGGTGCACACGGGGTCTATAGAGGTTTTGAACTATAAGAACTACAGGTTCAAAAGGAAGCTCAAATTAGAGCTTTGCTTTACAAAGACGCCTCTATGTTCACACTACAGCAACAAAATAGTGTGGGGGCTTCGTCCTCAGGTTTAGATTCACAACCAGATTCACCTGAGACCAAATCACCACCATTGTTTCAAATGTCTACAGTAACTGATAAAATCGTGCTCATTCATTCTGCTTGAACTTCTAAGCCACGCTCCCCTGGAACCTTTGCATTTAAGTCTATCTGCCCAAGGTTCGCTTCAGAGCGATCACAATGTCGTCTCGTCCCTCCCGAGAACTGGCCATCGCTTTCATGGAACAACACATTCATTGCTTCATTCTGTCATGCTTCAGCCCACACACATCCCAACTGGTTGAAGCAAACAAATAACGACATTATAGACCAAAGAAAAAAAAGCACATCACAGAAAATGTTAATCCCTTCACAGCAATGACATAAATTAACTACCTAATTATGGGAGATCAAGCGGAAGTGTTTTTCACGACTCGCCGCCATAATTGTGTCTTCCTCGTATTGCTATCTCCCATGTAGTTGCAGCATTATTGCTGAAGAATTAAAGTTATTACGATAGAATGGATAGTGGACAGTATGCTAGTCTCCCACTTTTCACATTTGACAATAATCAGCCTGATGGAAGGTCTGGAATTCACACGGCCTGTCTGACATGAGTGGGCACTGGACATATTAGAAGTATAATTCTTAATTTTAGGATGTAGTCTTATAACATGGCATGTCATGGAAAGAAGGAAAAGGGGTCTGATTGTGATTGTCAGTTTGAAAGTTCTCACTATTGTCTTGATTAGTGATGAAATCTTAAATCTGACATCTCAGCTAGTTCTCTCAAGGTGTCATTATTTAAATCACTCATCATTAGGGCACTGGCAAGTAAATTAATTTTATATCACTATTGCTTATTTGTCTGGCATGAAACGATATTGTTAAATTTATTGCGAAAGCCACTTCTCACTTCACAGTCGAAGGAAGTTGTGTGGTTGTCTTGAATCCAAGGAACCAGCTGAGATATGTGCCCGAAGGAGCAGCGGACAGGAGTTTCAACTCCAGAACCAAATTAAATGACTTTATACAAGTCACTCTTTTTCTCTGGGCCTCTGTTGTCCTTTCGGCAAGATGAGGCCAAATACTGGCTAAGAGTTCTCTACTATTCATATTCAGTGATGCTATTAGCGTTTTATGATGTTGACACCAAAAATAAAAAATCACAAAGAATTGTGGTTGGCCACCCAAGCTCACAGAATTTTTAAGAACCTTTTCCAAACAGATATGAAGTCAAAGGTGACCAGTTGACCAGAGTGATGACGGGGGTTACTAGTGATAACAGGACTTGACCTGAGTAAGTAGGTGATAGTGGCGAGGGAAAAACTAAGACTCTTAATGATGAAATTGTATAGAATGGTGCTTATGGATGTATGGGTAGCACCTACTCTGGAAATAATTTTGATATAAGCAAATAATTTGGGTCCATAACCTCTTTCTCACCTGTTTACTCCTCTTCCAATTTTCCAGGACCTTTAGTGTTAGAATGGATTTGGGGCAAAGTGGAAACGCCACATGGAGCTTTACATTAATCTTTAATTTGCTTACTGTTTTCACTTCAAATTCATGATGATCATTCTCAAAGAGGCCCTAAATCCTGCCTAAAAATTTTTCTATATGTCTCTAGTCCATTGATTTCTTACTCTTCTAGACAATTATTCATCCTTACTCAAACCTCTAACACTTCCTCCATCATCTTCATTTTCATCTGACAATTTTGCTTCCTACGCCGATAGAAGATGAAACCTATAAACCTACCTTCGGCAGTACTCATATATTCTGCTTTCTTTCCTTATACCATGAGGGATGGAGGCCTCCAAGCTGAGAAAAATCTCTCCATCGTCACTAAATCCCAACCCTTCTCAGCTACACAAAGGCATTTCTCTGGTAATTGTACCAACTCTTACCTGCTTCTTCCGGTTTTTTTCCCTCTTTCTTAGTGTACTGCATACAAACATTCTATTAATTCTACCACTCTTATAAACAAACCAGTTTCTTCTCTATGCATTATTTCTTTGCTCTCCTTCACAGCAAAACTCTTTGAAAGACTGGTCTATACTCACTGCCTTCTTTTGTTCTACTGTTTTCTCTTAAAGCCACAGTAGGCAGCTTTCACCTGCACCACTCCACTCCACTCAGGTTGTTCCGATGTCAGCGAAGACTTCCCCATTCCTAAATCTAACCTTCAATTCCCAGTTTTCCACTAACTTGATCCTTCAGTAATTTCTCTGCCCCCTTGAAATAATTTCCTCATTTAACTTCCGTGATATCAGCCTATCTTGGTTTTTCTAAGACATTTTCCCCACATCTCTCTGACCATCTTTCTAACCTCTTATTTTTAGTCTACTCCAAGATTCGGTTCTCAAACTTCTTTTTTCTCTATAACTTTACTTTAAATACTATATATATACTAATTAGCCCTTTTTTATCACCAGCTATAATATCTCCTCTGAACTTTGGACTCAGATATTTATCTGCTAATTAAGATTTGGATGTCTAGCAGTACTATAGATTTGGCATGTCAAAAATGAAACTCACGGTGTTCTTGCTTAAATCTTCACCATCTCAGTATGGGTTACTTTATTCTTCCAGATGTTCAGGCCAAAAAAATCATGGTTTTATCCTTGACCTCTCTCTTTTCTCACCTCCCACATGCAATCAGTCAACGAATCCTATCGGCATTATTTTCAAAATATATAAAGAATAAAATAAATTTTCACTACTTCCACCACACTAATCTGAGCTAGTATTATGTCTCATCTGAGTTATTACGATCACCTCATGCCAGGTATTTGAGCTTCCATCTTTCTTCTTTATAGTCATCACAGCAACTGGAGTGAATCTATTACAAGCTAACTCAGACCAAGTCATTCCCCTGATTAAAACTGTGCAATAATTTCGCATCTCACTCAGGTTAGACAACAACATCTTCTCTGTGGTCTACAAGCAACTAGGTAATTTTCCCCATTCATCGTTAATTTACTGATCACATCTTCTGTTACCTCTCCCCCATTGCTCACTAAGCTCTAGCTGTCTGTCACTGTGGCCTCCTTGCTCCTGGAACATGACTGGTACACTGTTGCCTCCAGACCCTGTACCAGCTACTCCTTTTGCCTAGAACCTTCTGCCCATGGCTTGCTTCCATACATTCTTCTTATATTTGCTCAATTGTCACTTCTCAGTTATGGTTACATGATGTCTTACTTATAATTAATTATTAAAATCTACCTATCTCCCTTGCTTCAATGTCCATCTACAAGTTGTTTTCCATAACACTAGTAGCCTTCTAACATACTATATTTTATACATATATTGTTTTTCACTCTTTATTGCCATTAGAATATCAGCTTTCCAGAGATTTGGAATTTTTGTTTTGTTGACTGCTATAGCCTCAGCAACTGAAAAAAAATTGGGGCACGTAGTAGTCCCTCAATATTATTGCATGATTGAATTTCTTTAGCTTCTATTTTCCAAAAACATTCAGGTATTATAGTTATTGGCGATCTCTTCTAAAATAAATTTGCAGGGACATATGTGTGAACGGACTAATATTTTCTATCTAAGTATTTTATATGTAGTGATCGTGGTTTTATTTCACTTTGTCTAGTGAAAAAAGACTTAAATTTGAAGACAGGTTGGGCTGACTTCAAATTCTGGTCATGTTGCTTGTCAACTACATAACTTTCAGAAAATTTTTGGGGCCAGCTATAAAACTGATGCAATGAGGGAGCCTGCTACTCAAGGTTTTTGAGAAAATGATATGCATTGACCTATATAACGCACATAGAACAGTGTCAGGTACAGACTAGCTGCTCAATAAAAGTGATCTTGAATGTTCACCTTGTATGAATTAATCAGGTGTCTTAAGGCTCACAGAAGGTTTAATACATAATCTCTGTCTCCTCTAGGGAGCACTTGGATTCAAAGGAGGAAAACGTACAGGAGAAATGCCTAGTATCCGCCATCATGGAGGAGATTTTTATTGGTGATGGGAGGAAAGACAAAAGGAGAGGCTGGGGTGGGCAGAACGCCCTCCCCTCCCAGGCCTCCTCACGTTCCGTGGGAAATCACTCTCATTACAACCCTCAGTGTCTCTGAGTTTTAATAGAGTGAGAGACTAATTCAAGAGCACATTGTGACTTCTGTAACACAGAGACGGACTGTCTTTGAAGATTAAAATCTTACCAAAAGGTCCCCCACAGAGATGAAATGCTGAAAGAGAGGAAAGACAAGCATGTGGGGGAAGGGTGGGGTGAAGAGAGAGATGAAACAAAAACTAGGAATTGTTTCTTCTGTAATAATTGCTGCATTAACACCTGAGTGGCTAACACACACACACACCCCATGGCATGTTAAATGGGAAACTTCAAAGACTGTAAATACAAGAAAAGTGAGGATGCTTGACTCTAACGGTTGGTATTCACAGGCAGACAGCAGTTGGCATATATAGACTCAGATTCCCCAGGCCACACATGTGGAGAGACACTTGTTCCCAACATCCCCCGTCCTTTAATAAGCCAATAAATATTGATTCTGACCTGGTTGCCACTTGTTCTCCTTACCTCGTCTTTCATTCCAAGGTTTCTCAAAACTATAAAAGCTAATTTCCAGATTCCTAGTCTGACCAGAAGGACTCTGGTTTTCAATCAGATCTCCCAGAGGTCTGATAGCAATCATTATGAATGAGAAAAGGCATTTTGTATTCTTCTCAGGTTGGTAGCAGTTAGAGGAAGACTGGCCAGTTACCTATAGAGGCCAGGATCAAATTAAAACACTAGGACCTGCTACTCGCCCTGGAAGATCACAGAAAAAGTGGGGCAATTGCTTGACGTCCAAAAAGACGGTCAACAGTCACTGAAAAGTATAGCTTTTGGCCTGAAATTATGACCAAAAAGTCAAAATGATTCTAATTTCTCACCACCAGGATTTTGTCTCAGGCAATACAGTTCTAAAGAACCTTATTCTGAACAACATACATGATGACTAAATTTAAGTTTTAAAAAAAACACGACTGAAGGGAAACTTGACCTACCTGGTGAAGCAATATTCTTTTCACTTTTCAGAGTCAAGAATACCAAGAATCTACTCTATGCTTAACACTATTGGAATAGGTCACCTGGGTAAGAGACAGGTCCCTAATTCAAAGAGATTTTACTGATTGGGAGACAAGACAAGCCTGTACATTCAGAGTTCTGTTTCTTAATATTTGAGGGACCATGGAGCTCTTTGAGAATCTGATGGCTGGTAAAGAGTCCTGTTTTAGTAAAATTCAAATATACATACAATCCTCTATTCCACTTTAGAGATTTTGCACACCTCACAGACAACTCTGTGGTCCAAGATGAGGCTGAACTTCCCATCACACTTTCCCATAATGCCCTTACTACCTCTTCGGAAGCACATGTTACATGTCTAAAGTGTATTTCTTATTTTGCCATTACCATTTAGTAAAGTTCTGTCCCATGATAACTATTGTTGAATAAATAAATGTATCCATAGGTTTAGCATGCCTGCACTAGAAAGTAGAAAAAGCAGAGTTGATGCTCAACAGTCTGGGCCCCACGTGGGGTCCAGTTGATCATAGTAACAGAAAGTCCATCAGGACTGGTAGAATTAGGAAAGACATCATGAGGGGATTTGAGTTGAAACTTGACAAATGAATAAAAGTTGAGTATGACAAAGAAGAACAAATATTATCACCAAATCACAAAGATTGGGAGAGTAAAGTGTTGCCCTTAGCTTGAGAATCAAGGGAACAGTTATCCTCTCACTACGTTGGAATAGGGGCCTTTATTTGGAGGATGTTTGCAGTGCCTGGAATCATATGGAAACCACAAAGACTGGGGTTGGAAAGCAAGCAAGGAAATCCAGCAACTTGGAAGCTTAGCTACAAATGAGGCTGGACTGCTATTGTGATGAACTTCTCCCAACATGCTGCTTTCCATCCTGCAACCAGGATGCGAATTCTGAGGAGACGGCACTGATAGGACGAGCTGAGGTTACAGTTCTGCCCCAGGTGTGCCAGAAACACATAACAAAGAATCCCCACCTCCCACCCCCCCCCCCCACACACACACAGCTTCTGTAGGCAGAGGTGGCAAGAGATGGAAACCTGAGAGGCTGGCTTTAAGAATTGCTCTCCCACAAAACTACCTGAAGCAGTTCTCCCCCAAATGAGAGACAAGTGCTAATAGGAAGCGAAGGAATAGTGGTAGATGTCAGAAGCCGAACTCAACACATTTCTGAATGATCCTGAGCAAGAGTTCCCAAGCCTATTCCATTATAGGTGAAAGGGGAGATGATGGTAGTAATAATTGCCTCGGTTTGAGGAAATTAAATAAGATAATTCATGGAAAGCTTTGAGCTTAGTGCCTAGTGTCTGTTCAATAAATGACTATTATTGCTATTGTTATTTGTTATTTAGCTGGATATGGGGGACAAGATTTGGATACCCATGTGTTTTTAACTTCAACCTCCAGATGTATCCTATATTTGGGTCTCCATCTTGAAGGCATAGAGGGGAATGAAGAAAGTAAGGAAAAGATCTAAGAAAAAGATCAGCTCCGTCCTGGAGAACTCACTCTTCCTCTAGTCAGCCTTCCTTTCTCCCCTGCTCTCTTGGCTTTACTTAATGCCCTAATACTAATGACTTCCTCCAAGTTCACTATTTTCCAAAGCCTGGAATTGCTTATTTTTTTATTCTTCGTCCAGCTCTTTAAAGTCCAGGCTGGTTGTTTGCCCTCAGGAATCTGGCCTCTGATGGGTAGCCGGGCATTTGCATTTGTCCCTGTTTCCAACAACTGCCTTGCCCTCCGACCTACAATATGAGTGCGCCTTCATGTAATGTTCAACCTGATGTAATTCGAGGTGGGTGTACGCAGAGCAAAGCAACGAGTCCTGTACAGATTTGATTAAGAAGCTTAAATGTCACTTCTACGCTTAATACTTACACACGTCCTCCCGTTTCTCTTGAGGGCAGAACCTTCACTTTCGAGCAAGAACATAATTTTATCCTATTATGGGAATGGTATGATTAAGACCTTTTTAAGAACTGGTCTCCGCCATTTATGAGTGAATGCAATTGACTCCACAGAAAATTTTTCACCATCTTCTTTCTTATATTCCTTCCCTCCCTCCAACTCTGAGAGAGTGTGTGTACAGTGAGGATGAAGGATAGATAGAAAACATCGCTGGGATTTTGGGAACGAGGTTAAAGTTGATAGGAGTTAGAGGGAACCTTACGTTGCTTCCTTTTCCTACTTTCCATGGCTTATCCCCTCCATATAAATAATGGGAAGCAATATAACTGTCCAAAGGAAAGAGTTTGAAAAGTTTTTCGCACACTCATCAGAGACCAGCACATTAAATATCAGATTGCAACTATCTCCATAACTGCATGTTACTTACTCACTGCCAAGTTGTAATCACAAAGTTTTCATCTACTCCAAAAAGCCTCCTTATGCAGTCAAATCTTGCATACTAACTCAAAGATACTTTGTTAAAAAACAGTTCCCATTCAATAGGTAAGGTGAGAGTGCCCATCCTACTAATTATGGATAAAGACCTATAGAGACTTAGATCCACAATGTATGCTCATGTTTTTCCGTCATCTTAATGTGCCTGTACAGAGCCTTTTTTCTAAATCAGCAGAGATGGACACTATCAAAAGCATATGGTATGCTAACCAAGCCCTAATCAGCAAACCTAGGGACAGGCTGAATGTACAAGGCTGACGATCATTCACAGAGATGTTGATGTCCTTCTGTCTATTCGTTAATCTGCTTAAATCAAAGGGTTAGTGGAGGGGGGTGGGGGGATGGGGACGGAAGCCTAGGCATGATCAACAATAGGTGCAAGACAGGATGAGCTGGATTAAACTGCTCCATATGCAAATCGCACAAGTCTGATTGCATCAGGACCATGCACAGTTTAATGAGTATGGTAGGATGCCTTTATCTCTGCTTGGATATGTTCCTAAAAGGAAGGCTGTTCCCAGATAAAGCTCAGTTTAATAAGGAGATTTTTCATTACAGAGTCGATGAGCATTTGCATATCTTCCCCTCAGCTTCGAGCCTGCTCTGTGTTGCACGCTCGTCTCTGTCACTCTCTAGCATTTTTCCCTCCTTACGTCGACTCCCTCCTCCCCGTTCTTGCACCCACCAGCCTCTCTGATCCAGGTGGCTATTCCGATTCTTTTTTTTTAATGGAAGCCAGTAAACATTCTCACGCTGTTGTCATATACTTTAGGAGTGTGTATACTCAGTGCAAATTAAAGAGAGCCCTGCACGGATGAGATTAAAATCTTCAAAATGTGATTCGAGCAGTTGTTTATCTCAGAGGATTTCCAATTTGTTGAACATTGCCATGTTTTAAAAATTCTTTAATTGGTTATTTAAATATGTTCTGGCAATTTATTATTTATATTTTTTAGTTTTGTTTTTTATTTTCACCTTACTAAACTGCTGTGCAGGTTGTAAGCACATGTCGAGGATACAGGTTTTGGAGTTGAAAGGCTTTCTCTACCTCCTATGAACATTTACTCTTGGACAAGTCACTTAGCCTCTCTGTCCTCACTTTCCTTATCTAATAAAATGGTGACAATAATGCCTGTTCATAGAATTATTTAAGGATAAGACAATATAGTGTATGCAGAGCAATCAGCACAGAGCTTGGCACATTGCATGAGCTCAGTAATGGTCGTTATTCTTCGTTGGGAGCAGCTTCTCCAAAAGTTTTAAATGGATAACTACATGTCTGATATATACTACGTATATATGTAGTGATATTTTTGTGCTTACACACACAAAATGGTCTCTTGTGGACCAGGAAGGAAATTCTAGGACAGATTAGCTATATTGATGCAACTTAAATCATACACACACACATAAATGTATATATATGCACCTGTGCATTTTTGTGTGTATAAATCCATATACATACATACACATATACATGTGTTTATATGATCTGCATTGCATCAGTACAGCTGATCTGAACTACATGTCCTAGAATTCCCTTCCTGGTCCACGAAAGACATTTTGCTCAAGACTGGGAAGGTGGAAGTGAAGCAGCGACCATCTTGCTTTTAACTCTTGAAAGGTCAAACCAGACCTTGAGATAGTATCACAACTTACGTATGTTGTCACTTATTTTCTGCCTTAATGAGTCAGCATGGGGCTGACTTCCGGCTTTCCGGTTCTGCTCCATCCTGAGGAACACCCATCTTTGCAGTTACAGGCTTGGAGATGGCAAGAGACCATCCCAGGCTCCAGTCTGTCCCCACTTCCTGTCCAGGTTCACCTTCTCCTCCTGAATACATGAACTGGGGACTTCTAGCTCCTACACTGGATGTAAAAACAACTTCCTCACATAGACTGCGAAAGCTGCTCCCGCAATTGCATGTGCAGTCAAATCCCCATTTTATTTTTATATACGTATCCCTTTGAAATATAATCAATACCTTAGATTAAAAATAACTATCATTCTCAAGTGAGATAATGTGAAAATTAATATTTTGTAGAAGACCAGGCCCTACATAGAAGTTGCTTCTTTATGATTTTCCAAACCAAAAGCTAAATGAAGGCTAAACCAGCTTTGATTCATATCAATTTCCTGCTCCCAACACTCAGCCTCGTGCTCTTGAAGGTTTCGATAAATGATAAGACGAATTACAATTGCAATGTTAGGAAGATTGCAGTGGTATAATTTTTTGTAGAAGGTTAAGAACAATCGACAACAGTGAACAAAAAAATTAAATTCTACAGAGCTTGATGTATGTATTTAACTATGAAACCATCACCACAATCAAGATAGTGAGCGTGTCCCTCTCCGCTGAAGCCGCAGTGCCCCTCAGTAACGCCCTCCTTCTCTCTCCTTTTCCTTGTCTTCACAAAACCACCAATCTGCTTTGGTCTCTAGAGATGGGTTTGCTGTTTCTAGAATTTGATGTAAATCCAGAGCGGACTCTTTTCTGTCTGATTTTTTTTCTCACTCAGCATATTCATTTTGGCATTCATCTATGTTGTTGTGTATATCAATGATTCATTATGGTTTTTTTATTGCTGAATAGTATCTCATAATATGAACATGCTATCATTCGTTTATCCATTCACCACTTTACGACTTTGGGGGCTGCTTACAAATAAAGCTCCCGTGACGATTCCTACACAAGTATTTGCATCTCATATACTATTTTTCTCCTGGAGTAGAGTTCCTGGGTCAGCTTGCAAGGGTATGTTTAAAGTTTTAAGACATTGCCAAAGTGGTAGCACGATTTTATATTTTTGCCAGCAGTCTAGGAGAGTTCCAGTTCCTCCACATCCTAGACAACTCGATATTGTCAGTGTTTCGAGGTCTAGCCATTCTAAAACAAGTGTGGTGGTTCTTCTTCCCTTGAAATTGGAAACTAAGGTTGTCGATTGAGACCTTTTTTCTGTTGTTATATAGAAGTTCAATGCTGTAAGTTTTGCTATAGTCTACTTTGTATCCCACAAATATTGACATGTTGGGTTTTCATTTTTTCCGGATCAGAATTCTTTTAAATTTTACTTCTGGTTTCTTCTTTGATTCATGAGTTATTTTAGAAATATGTCATTTACTTTATAAATAGTTGAGAATTTTCCAGAGATCTGTTACAAGATTCCAATTTAATTCAGCTATGATCAGAGAACTTGCTTTGTATTACTTAAATCTTTTTAAATGTATCAAGATTTATTTTATGGCCAGAATATGGTCTTTCTAGTAAATACTCTGTGCACACTTAAAAATGATGAATATAGTGCTGTAATTGGGTGGGATTACATAAGTATCAATTAGAGTTGGTTGATAGCATTCAAGTCTTCTATGTCCTTATTTATTTTCTATCTACTTAGTCTTTTATTGAAAAAAGTATATTGAAATTTCTGACTATAATTATGGATTTGTCTATTTTTCTTTGTAGTTTTATCATTTTTTCTTCATGTATTCTCGAGTTCTGTTATTGAGTGCATATACACTTAAGACTTTAGGTCCTCTTGATAAATTGACTCTTTTCTAACTATGAAGTGCTCTTCTTTGACCCTGGTAATATTCTTTGCTCTGAAACATGTTCTGTCTGATAATAATACAGTCACTCCAAATATCCTTTAATTGGTGTTAGTGGGGTATATTGTTTTCCGTCCTTTTCCTTTTAATCTATTTTTGTCCTCGTATCTAAAGTATGTTTCTAACAAGTGGCATAGACTTAGGTCTTGCTTTTGTATTTAATCTGACCATCTCTGTGTGGTATTTAGATCATTGACATTTAATATGATTATCATATTAGGTTTCAGTTTATCAATTCACTCTTTGTTTTCCATTTGCTCCATTTATTCTTTATTCTCCCTTTTTTAAATTGATTGTTTTTATGATTTGATTTTATCTCCCTTCTAAGCTCATGAGCTATAAATAATTGTTATTTCAGTGGTGGTTGTAGAGTTTCCACTACACATTTCCATGTCCACCTTAAAGTAACATTATATTAATTCATATGTAGTATAAAAACCTTATAATCATAAACTCTCATTTCTCCCATCGTGGTCTTTGTGCTCATATTGTCAAACATTTTATTTTTATATATAGTTATTATTTTGTTTAAATCTTAAATTACCTTTTAAAGAGGGTTACAGAACAAGAAAAAAGTTGATATATTTACCCCTGTAGTTAGTATTTCTGGTGCTCTTCATTCCTTTGCATGGATCCATATATCCATCCGTTATTCTTCTGCCCAAAAGACTACCTTTTTACAAATTTCATGCTGCTCTGTTTGTAATTAATTCTTTCAGCTTTTGCCTGCATGATAAAGCCTTTATTTTGCTTCTGTTTGTGAAAGACATTTCCAATGGGTACAGAATTTTATGTTCTCATTTCTTTCAGTATTGAAAGATGGTGCTCTATTATCTCCTCACAAGGTTTCAGGGCCCTGCCAAACAGAACCTGAATTCAGAACAAGTCTCCAGTCTCAGGAAAGAACACAAGTACTAGGTAACTTAGCAAACAAAGTGAAGATTCGGGTTACAGAAACATGTAGGTCAACCTCACCATATCAGTTCCATGATGGCATCAGTAATCTCCCTTGCCCTGATGGACTCAATCCTCGCCCTATTGATGGCAATTATTCATTAGTGGGTGGTCTCTTGGGAGCCAGAGAAAACAAAGGTGAGGAACATCCTGAGACATACGAGAATAAAAATGTTAAGATATGATATGTACTTAAAATTTAAATAGAATATGAATGACTCATTCAGCACATCACTAGTTTTCTGTGATATATATGAAGTTTCATTATATGAACTGAAGATGAATTTGCCTCGCACAATTTATAACTGAAACCTCAGCATATTCGAAGAGTAAATAACAGAATATATTGCACTCCCTGGTGCTGTTTAAGTGAATTATGCAAAACCTTAACTCTACTCTTGTAGGGAACTGTACCTATAGCAATATCAGCTAGTAGAGGGATGAGCAAACTTGTACAAGTATGATTCCAGAACATCTTGATCAAAATCTTTTTACATCTAAAAGGGTAAGGAATGAACAGAGATGTGTGGCGTTCAGAAGGGGGAGAGTTACATGTATTTGCAAAGTATTTTATTATTCAGAACCATTCGTTGCTCTTATTGGTGAAGATTTGGTGATAATTTGATTGCTGCCTGAGGTTTGAAAAAATTGAGCAAATCAATTTCATTCCTTTAGATGTTGTCCTTGAGTTATTAAATCATTATAAACTTAATTACACTCCAAAGAGTTATTTTTGTGCTCTGATCCTATCAGGGTTCACAAGCATGTGGATGGTCAGTCACAGTCAAGAAACATAAGAAACCAAATCTCTTAACAAAAGCGACTCTATTTTCTATGTGAATCCTAAGCCATAGCTTATACCCAGGACAGAGTGAAGAGGGGCTATTACATTCATTCATTCTTCATTCACCCCACAGACTTTTATTATTTTTCTGTGTTTCAAATAATGTTTCTAATGGAAGTTTTGCCAGCTGCTCTAAACAATTTACAGTACCTTGTATATCTGCATATTTTTATATTTATGACCCAGGACGGTTTGTCACCCTCATTTTTAGATTATGCCCTCCACCTTTCCACATGATCTGAACTATGTAGATCGTAAGCCCTCCTTGGATAAGAATCATGAGTTACAATTGAATAGATATTTCTTAATTTATAAAGTAGCAATTGCCTTTTAAAATTAATAATTTTATTAATGTTGTTCTTAGGTCTGCTAGAGCACACACTACTCAAGTGAGGAATCCAACTCAGATCTCTGACCTCTTGCACCTGTGAACCAGTGTGAAGACTCCAACTTCCTCTCAGGAGTCGCAAAGGTGGTGAACAATCCTTACCATCAAAGCTCAAAGCTAAAATTCTAATTAACCTATTTTTTTTTTTTGGCAACTACAGCCCTTGTGAGTGTTGCAAGTCTTTGTCAAGGTCCATGAAATATTCAGTAATTCCAAGATCCCTAGAAAAAAGTAAGTAAAAGTAAAATATGTTGCGTTGTGCATGCAATGTTATTTTTTATGATATTTTAGACAGCTATATAACAAATAAATCCTGGGCCCTTGCATGCCTGGTCTCTGTGTGGAACCTTAACAAAGACACATTGCTCAGTAGCCAAAGAGTAAACATTAAAGGAGAAACTCTAATATTTACTTATGTTTCTAGGAAAACATCAAAAGAGAACCAATGAATAATATACAACACTATTCAAAATCCTTTCCTTTTCTCCTCAATTCTCTTCCACAGAGCTTCTCACATCCTAAAATCCAAACTGACCCCACAGTCCCAACCATAACGATATTCACCCATCTTCTCATATCCTCCAAGGTAAATAAGTAAATCAGCCTAGTTTCTCCAGCTGAGTACTTTGTCCACTCTTTGGGCCTCTGTGGCCCTATATCCCTTTTAATTCAACATCAGAGACGACCTGGAAACCAGGCTAGGAGATGTTACTCTTTAGTGGGAGGAAGTGTAGAGAAAGAAGATACAAAAGTCTGAACCAGTAAAAATATTACAGTGGTTACCAGAGAGTAGGGGGTGGGGGAGGAGGGGGGAGGTATACGTGGTAAAGGGGCTCAAATATAGGGAGATAGGAGGAGGGTGAAGTGGGTAAAGGGGATCAAATATATGGTAGCTGAAGGAAACTAGACTTTGGGTGGTAAACATAATACAATATATACAGATGCCAAATTACAACGTACACCTGAAAATTATATAATTGTCTTAACCAGTGTTATCCCAACAAACTTAATTTAAAAAAAAAATTACATTCCTACCAGATTCTCTTGTCATCTAAGAGAAATAGGCAGTTTTTCAGATTTGGCCTACTTGTTGCAGAAAATCAAGGTCCTAACAATAACTCAATTGTTTCATATTTCAATGATATCGATATTATTACCTTAATTCCCCAGGTCAAATCAATTATGTGGCATGTCCCTAAATAGCATCATTCAAATACTGATGCCACACAAGCTTTTGTCCCAGGGGTCAGCACATAACAGTGTACCTCCTGTTTTTTTTTTGACATTTTTACATGGTTTGGAAAAATCAGAGGACTATCTTGTGACACACGAACATTTGGCACGATTCGAATGTTAGCGTCCACAAACGATGGCTGTGCTGGAACACAGTCACACCCTTTCCTGTCCTTGTCCCTGTTGCTTTCGTACCTGGACTGCATGTTCATCACTGAGGTGGGATGACCCACAAAGCCTAAAATATTTACTATCTGGCATTTTTTTTTTTAGAAAAAGCTTGCTCACCCTCGCTTATCTCATAACTTTCCAGTTTTATGTCATTCAGGAAGCTACTCCCGCATCTGCTTAGTATTTAGATACCAAGAGGTCATTGTACGTGTCCTACATAAACTTTTTCACCACAGAATTATTTGCCCTACAAAACTTCCAGCCTCAAGATGGCTAGGTCTATGAAGAAAGTGCATTTTATAGGAGAACTAGAGCCTTTGGTGCTTTGGACCCTTATTTTGTTTTTATTAAAACAAGACCAAGGACTTTTTAAATGATTGTTATTATAACAAATTTAGCGAACTGCTAGGCCAGAATCCATTTACATGAAGAAAGGCCTTAACTATTTCAGTTGGAAATCAAGTATCTTTCTTTCTACTCCTCATTGAAGGAGGGATCCAATTATTTTTCATTAAATGGTGGTTCCGTTTACCTTAGAGATGGCTGCTCAGCATGCAAGGGTGGTACTTGTGGGAAAGAAAGGGCACGTGTGAAGTCTCCTGCACCCCTTCCAGAAGAAAAGCACCGTGTCACCACTGAAAGCATTAGAAAAATAAGAGGTTTCTGTTTACCTTACAATACTGAAATGCTACATTAAGAGCATCTCAAATTATAAAATTATTCCACTTTGTTTTTACTCTCCCTCCTCACTTCTGCTTAATTTTTTAATTTGAGTTTTGACCTCAAGTCCTGTTCTTGTTTCGTGGAAAAGCCAAGCTCACTCCCTGCCCACCACATCTCCCCTCTGCCTTATCTCCTGAAGTCACTTGAAAGCATTCGCTTACTCAGACTTGGAGGTAAAAGTACTCTGAGAACTTCAAGGTTACCAAATGCAAAAGCTGTCTTTCATTTATTTCACAGCCAGTGTACTAAAAGCACAGAACGAAAATTTCGATTGTACAAATCTGCCTGTGTTTAAGAAGAAGCACTAAAAAAAGCAATGGGATCTCTTAAGACATTTCTTAAACAGTATTATTCAGTGAATAGCCTTGTTTATAGTAGCATACCAGGCAGAAATGCACATTTAAAACTACCTCTGAAAAGAAAAACAAAATATATTATTATTAATGTGTTTGAAAAGCTAAACCACTGATGAGCATTGAGTGGTTGGAGCAGGGGGGATAACGTTTGAAGTTATTAAGGAGAAGTCTTGACGACAGAGGAAGAAGCCCTGGTTTCAAGAAGAGCTGAAGCTACTACTTTTAACTGGTGTGAATTTTTTTGAAGTCATCAGAAGAGATTTAGAAGAATCCAAAATGCTCAAGAGCTGACAGCTAAAAGGTGGAAGGAAAAACTGGCAAGATCCAAGCAATAAATCGCAAAGTTCTGGGGAGCACAGCTTTAAAAGAGCAAACCCTAAACTGGTGTGTAAGCAGTTCAACCACACACACACACACACACAGACATGCACGTGCACGCGCGCATGTGCACGCGCGCACACACACACACACACGGCAATATAACCACACACACACTCCCCTTGCACCCCAACAGCTGTTTCGGGTCTTGATTTGATAAGTAACAAACAGGCAGCATGTTCTTGATCCTGATAATAGATCAGAAAAAGAGCTCAATCCTGACTCTACTACCTATTAGCTCTGTGATGCATTAGGCAGGTGTTTTGGGATGAAGTGTGTCCATCCAAAATTCCTATGGTGAAACCCTAACCTCCAGTATCTTAAATGCGACTGTATATGGAGATCGGGCCTTTAAAGACATAACTAAGCTTAAATGGGGCCCTCAGGGTGGGCCCTAATGCAATCTGAGCGGTGTTCTTACAAGAAGAGGTAATGGGGACATGCAGAGACCACGGGGAGGCACACACACGGAAGAAAGACCGTGCGAAGGCACAGCACGAAGACGGCCATCTGCAAGTCAAGGAGACAAAGCCTCAGGAGAAACCAGGCCTGCCAACACCTCGATCTTGAACTTCCAGCCTCCGCAGGTGTGAGATAATAAATTTCCGTTGTTTAAGTTGCCCCGTCTGTATTTTATTTTGACAGCCCGAGCTGACAAACATAGCAGGTAAAGTGAATATAAGCTTCACGGCAGACATGTCTGTCTCTTTTGTCAGCTGCCGTATTCTTGGCACCTTGAATCATCCCTGGCGCGTGGTGGGCTCTCGCTGAGCACTCATCGAGTGGATGAGTAAATGAGTGGATGAACTCGAGCTTCCCGAGCCTCTGTTTCTTCATCTGTGAAGAAACTAATCCTACCACACAAGGAAGAGAACACGTAGGTACAGATCATTATACACGGCAAGGACCACCCCAGCAGTATTCTTCGCTATCATCCCCATCACTGTTGTCACAGCAGTGTATGACTTCTGATCACTCCAAATCTCAGTTTCATTGTGAAATAAATAGAGCTGTTGGTCTCAGAGGGAAGGCAGAAAAAATAAATTAGCAGTTATTATATGGAAAGGATGTCAGACTTGTTCGATGACAGACATTTCAGAATAATTGTTATGACTGTGTGTATTCTGGGACTGAAAAGACACAAGAGGTCAGGATATATAGGCGTCAACACACCTCGATGCAGTGGCAAGAGCTTCACGCAATTAGCATCTGAATACACAATTATAGAACGTGTGCAATTGGAAATCTCCATAAGACAGGGGTCATTTTCACAAATATTACAGTACGTATTGCACCCGAGTGTATTTTGGTATAACTCTCGTAATAATGCAAAATTGTCCCCCCGTTTTATAGATAACGTTACTCCATAACACTGAGGGGAAAGAAATATCAAGTTTGCAAGCTAGGCATTTTTTTTCAGCATTCACAATATGACCACGAGAAGTGATGATAATTTAATTGCTTCGAAATCATATTCTTAGACATGGGGTTCATAATTTGAAAGCCATTCATCGATGCTCCATCCCTGAATTACCAATCCACAATTCCTTGTATTCTGTCATATTTTTGCCACTTAAAAATTAAGGTGAATTTGACTTTAGGAAAGTGAGTGAAATTTGGAGATAGACATTTTGAGTTTTGTTTCCCTCTCCACAACTCTTGATTTCTAGTGACAGGCGATTGTCTTTAAGCCCTTGGAGTTTCCACTTCCTTATCTACAAAAGTCAAGGTGATGGTGTCGGCCCCCCACAATGCAAAAATAGACTCTAAAGTTAGACTCCAGGGTGTAAACTCCGACTTTCCCCCCATTAGCTGTGTACCGAGGCAAACGAATTAATAAACATTTCTGGACCTTGAGAGGTCCTCATGAGGTCCTTTGACAACTTGTCTCACACACTGTATGATTTGGCACTACATAAAATCACTCAGTAAAAGAGGTGGAGAGAGGAGAATTCTCTATTTGTCGAGCCGTGCGACCTCATGGTTTTCATTTGCTTTTCCCTGGTGATTATAATATTGAGCACCTCGTCCAAGTATTTGTTGGCCATTTGTATGTCTTCTTTGGAGAAATGTCTAGTCAGGTCCTCTGCCTATTTTTTAAATTGGGTTATTTGCCTTTTTGCTATTGAGCTGCACGAATTCCTTATATATTTTGAATATCCATCTCTTATTAGATATATGGTTGCCAAATATTTTCTCCCATTCCCTAAGTTGCCTTTTTGTTTTGTTGATGATGTCCTTTGCTTTCCAGAAGCTTCTAATTTGATACGGTCCCTCTCGTTTATTTTGCTTATTTTTTACCTGCGCTTTTGGTGTCCTAGCCAGAAAAATCGTTACTAAGAAGCTTCTCCCTATGTTTCCTCATAGGACTTTTATGGTTTTGTCATTTCGAGCCTTACATTTAGAGCTTTAATCCATTTTAATTTCACTTTTGCACATGGTATAAGAAAAGGGTTGAATTTCATTCTTTTGCATGCGGATATTCAGTTTTTTCAACACCACTTATTGAAGAGACTATCCTTTCCCCATTGTGTTCACGACAGTCAAGATATGGAAACAATGTAAGTATTGGTTGGTACATGAATGGACAAGGAGATGTGATATGTATGTGTGTGTGTGTGTGTGTGTGTATTCAGTCATAAAAAGAAAGTCCTGCCGTTTGCGACAGCATGGTTAACTGAGGGACATTATGCTCAGTGAAATAAGCCAGACTGAGAAAGGCAAATACTATATCATCTCAGTTATATGGGGAATCTAAAAAAGTTTAACTCTTTGCATCAGAGACAAGAATAGTGTTTACAAGGGACTGTTGGAGAAGGTGGGAAAAATGGTGAGATATTGGTCAAAAAGTACAAACTTTCAATTATAAGGTAAATAAGTTCTGGGGATCTAATACACAGCATGGTGACTATCGTTAACAGTACTGAACTACATGTTTGAAATTTGCTGAGAGAGTATATTTTAAAAGTTCTCATCATACCCTCCCCAAAATGGTAACTATTTGACATGATGGGTGTGTTAATGTGCTTGACCGTGGTAATTATTTCACACTTATATACGTATATCAAACTATCATTGTGTTGTACATCTTAAGTGTCTATAATTTTTATTGGTCAATTGTACCTCAATACATTTGGAAAAAGAAAAAGAAAAGAAAAGGCATTGGGAACTTTAAGCCAGAAAAGAAATCACAAATTCAGGGCCACAGCATACAACCAATTCCTTGGACTACGCAGGGCTGACAGCTGGGGGTACCGTTCACGTCGAGTGTGCCCTCCGACTTGTGCAGTGCACAACTTGCATAACTGTATATGATGGACTGGAGTCATTTCTTCCTGGGAGAAACGGTCCTGCTGAGATGGCAGGGCCTCCGAGCTACTGTGTTGTGCCTGAGTCATGCTTCCCTTCGTAGTTTAGTCTCTGTGACCGGATTTTGGGGAAATGAATAAATCACCCAAAGTGAGGGTTTTCAGAATCTGCTGAGGCTGAGTAACATTCTCAGCTCTAGTTTCTCAGAAACAAGCTGAGCCACTGATAGGAGTTTTCCTGCAGAGCACAGCCACAGAGGGCACGTGACGTGGACTCTTGGCATAAGCCAGGACTGAAACCAACAGCACCAAAGAGGATTTCATGGAAATGCCAGTGTTTGAAAACCAAAACATTTGGCAGCCTAATATCTCTCATATTACAGAAAGAAGGTGGAGGAGCAAGAGAATTTGACAACTGTGATAAAATTTACCCTCCCTACAACCGTCACGCAAAGAAGCTGATGCTCAGGGGGGCTGCGTGCTCTGTCCAAAGCCACACAGCTAAAAATCAGTAAAGTCCAGATTTGAACTCCAAGCTGCCCAATTCCATTTTTGCCTTTATTTCCATTTCTTTCTAAACTAGATTCTGAGTAATTGAATGATACCTCTGATTTCTATTCATTAATTAGAGTTGAGGTTAAATTGGGCCCAAAGTTTACCTCTAGCTACTCATGGTTAATTTACCATCTGTTCGTAATAACAGTCGGTGTTTAAAGATTGTAAACAAAGACATCCACTCTCTACCATTTCCAGCATTCCTATGCCCGCAGATTTTTCATTTGGTCTTTAACCAGTGCTGCGTCTGGAGCTTCTCCTCAGGCGATTAAGTGTACCTGTTTCATCTTCCAACTTCAGAAACATTCAGGAAAACTCTTGAGCTGAAATATTAGCAAGTTCAATGGCTTTTCTTCTCCTTCCAGGTCACAGTAACTATCACAACAGCAATAATGACAGCATTTTCTGCCATGAATCCTTTTAATCGTAGGTATTCAAAATCACTTTAACGTAAGTGGTTGAAGAAAACTCTGAAGAGTTGCCATGGTTTAAATAAAATTTCATGGAAAAAAAAATAGCAGAAGAAACTATCTTAATTTAACACACAAAGAGCTATATTTCAGTTCTATCCAATTAGCAATGTTCAATATTATTAAAATCTGTTGACAAAAAAGTAACAGATGCTCCATTTTCCTTGATGTTAATTAATGAAGTTTTTACCTCTGAAAAATTTGGAGAAACCGGATCTTTTACAATCAAATAGCTTTCGCCTACACAAAATCTATGTCTGGAAAAACATGTAAGTGTGTCAATATTCAAAAAGGATCATTATCCTTTGAGTTCTCTAGATCTTCATTTCTCTTTCTCAGGATTCTAACTCCAAATATTCATCAATTTCCATTGAGATAAATAGTGATAATACCTACATGGTGGAAATTATTAGATATCTCTGGCTGAATCTTTTATGGAGGAGATGGCTCATTGGGAATGCTATAAAATTAGAAAATTGTTATAATTCTAACAAGAAACTCCATGAATTTTTGACCTACAGAGAATAGTTTTTGTGAATATTGATTTTCTAACTTTATCGTAGGAAATTTCCAACATATAAAAAATTAAAATAATACAGTGAACGCTTAATTGCCCATTACCCAGCTTCAACGAGTATCAATTTCTGGATGTTCTTGCTTCATTAATAACTCCACCCACTTCCCTTTTACCGCATTATATCACTTCATGCAAAAGTATTTCAGTGTGGGTCACTAAGATAAAGATATTTTATTTAAGCACAAGCAAAATATTTCTATTACATCTTAAAAATGTCACAAATTTCTTAGGGTCAATATACAAATTTCTCTGATTATGTCATGTATTTTCAGTTGTTTGGTTTTCTAATTTTTGGAATCAGAAGCCAAATAAGATTTATATATTGCATTTAGTTGTAATAAGCTACTAGCACCTTCCTGGTTTTCAATCACAAACATTTACTTTTTCTCAGGCTACACGAGGACTGAACCGGGCTTGGCTGTGTTCATGCCCATGTGTTTACTCATTCTGGAGCCCTGGCCGCAGTGGCACCTGCTACCTAGACATGCCATTCTCAGGAGCAAGGAGACAGAGCCAAAACGAGTAAGTACATTGAAGGCTTCTGTTTGGACTCAATGTATGTCATTTTCACTCACTCTTCAATGACCAGAGCAAGTAAATGACCAAATCCAAATTCTATCTAGGCCCTAAGCCAAGGCCAAAGTGTTTTGTTCTTCTGAATATGAGGAAAAGAAGTTTTCTATCAAGAATGTTTCTGTGGCCTGTTGAAAGTTTTATGACCAAGTAAACAAAGAAATCATAGGACAAAGGGTCAAAGCATCCTGAGTCACTCACATCAACAGTGGTCCACTTCCATCAGCCCATTACACCCATCATTTGAACAGTGAAGTATCAGAACTGGGATTTCAAAGTCTAGGCCCTCCCACTCCATCGTACATGATAGAGATGAGCCTCAGCTACAAGCTGCCTTGCATGGGGTTCTAGTACCTGTCCTCCTTACCCTGAGTCATTGCTTCTGGAGCTCCATACGATGTTAGTAGATGCTATAAAAATCAAGAGTGGTTTCCATAGAGAAATACTGGATGAAACCAAGTTGACAGTTCTCTTGGTCAGGGGTCTTCTCAGAAACGTTAATATGCACTACACACGTAAGTCTCAAAGATGGGCGTATGCAGTAGCTGCGTTTCTCAAACACATCGATCACAGAATCCTGATTCCAGAGCATCTGGAGGAAGTAGCCCCTTGGGGAACGTCTTTGGGAAATGCCGGTCTGTCTGAATGATATACTGTCTCTGCGGAACATGAGGATTTCTGAAGTACCTCCGAGTCAAACGTTCTTGACTGTGCTGTTAATCCTGCCGCTGACCTGGCTGCACCATCTGGCTGTTTTTCAAAGAATCCTGATGCCCGGGTTCTGCTCAGATTAAAATTACGATTTAATATTGGCAAGTGTGGGCCCTGATGCACAGGCATTGTATTACAGCTCCTCTAGGTTATTCCAGCAGAGCTTGCTATTAAGACCTATAATGGGTGGAGGGGGGGAGTCCATTTCTTGTTAATTTGCTTCATGCTATCCATGTGACTAGTGAATTGTTTATTTTATTCTCATTGGGAGTTTCCACGTCCATACCTCAGGAGATCACTTTTACGTGTTTTCAGCCATTACTTAAATCAAACCACTTTACACCCTCTCAAGGCCTATAAGAGAACTGCTTCCAAAACTGGCTGATCATCAGAATTAACCAACATGAAAAATGCATGTCCCTGGACCTCAGCTCCAAACATGCTAATCCACTGGTGGCAAGATGCCAGGAAATTTGCTTTTTTTTTTTTTTTTTCCAAAGTTCTTTAGGTGATTCTCATGATTGGTCAGCTTTGGGAACCGCTGGCCTACTCAATGTGATCCCATCTTCCCCTCCCTAAGACAAAAAGGCAAAACAGTTCTAATCCAATTAAGTTCCCACATGGAAGCATTGCAGTTTTGAAACTATAGACTATTTGCATAAATACGACATTGAAAAAACTCTAAGTCATATTCTCTTCCCAAACGATATCGTGTCAGTAGTAAACATTTGTGACTGGTGCTTCGTGATGACCACATAAAGCTGAAAACCTGATATTTTAGCAAATTTAAGAGAAAAAGTGTTTTTTAAAAAAATGCTATAATTTCCACCATTTTCCCTTGCTAATAATTTTTTAAATGTTAAACTAGTCCTGAGTCAGAAAAAACGTTGACTCAGGGAACTAACTTATTTGGGAGATTTCTAGTCCCCGATCATAAGGAAGTAACAGACATAACAACCAATAACTACAGCAGCATAAATGTTACCCAGGTAATATGAACCAAGTTCATAGGAGTATTTAATTCAGACTAGGGGAAGAAGGTCAGGAAAAGCTTTCCCAAACAATTGATATTTGAGATGAATTGTTAGCATATGCAGAAATTAGCTTAATGAGAAGAAAAGTGCTGACATTATGGACACACCACTTGTAAAGGTTCGGAGGCAAGAAAAGATAATGGCATGGTTAAGGAACTGTTGGAACTTAACCGTCCTATGCCTTAATATTTGCATCCATAAGAAGGACTCAAAATGGTACCTACCTGACTGGGGCATTGTGAAAAACAGATTGGGCATTTAACACAGAATGTTAAAACAATGCCTGTCACACGCTAAGTGCTCAATGAATGTTCACTAGTGTTTTAATTATTTGTTCATCGGATAATAGAATGAGTGGGAAAAGTTGCAAATATGGAATCCAAACATCATTCTTAAGAAAACCTCTAAGGAAAAAAACTTCGGAGGATAATGAGATTATAAACAAAAGCAATCTATGAGATACTGAGCACTAAAAAGCAGGGGCAAAAAGATGTGATCTCTACTGATTTTTTAAACTGAACCTTTTTTTTTTTTTAAACAAAACGACATGTTTGTGTGAGAGTTCAGATCCGACTCGTGGCATGAAAACGACATTTGACGTGCCTCTGATCTGCTCTGCCCAGAGAATGCGAGTTAGTGTCAGAGCGTGCAGCTGGAGCCGTTCCTTCCCATCCAGGAGCGGGATGCAGGGGAAGAGGCCAGGGCTATTTGTGCACAGGCAGCAATTATACTCCGAAACCCAGAGCCTGACAGTCGCTGCTCCCGGGCAATCGACACTGCTTCCTGCCGCTGGCTGCTTAATGCTGCAGAGGCGATGGAACCTGAAGGGAGCCAGCGAACAGGTGGTAATTATGACTGACAGAATGACGGCCTGTGCAGACATGCAACCGCGGAACAAAACACCGCGGTTAGCTAACAAGAGCTCGGTGGAAGGTTTTTCGCTGGCACTGTGTCTCCTGTCTGACACCTCTGAAATTGGAGGGAGGGGGGAGGCATTGTAAGCCTGGGTATTCAGAGGTATAATAGGCCAGCTGAGCTGCAGGGCGAGTGGTTAACTTTTGTTCCTTTAGCTGTGATTATCTCAGCCCCCGTTTTGATGCTGATTGTCTACAGTGTTCTTTGCCGGCAATTTTTTCTTTTGAAACTGTGTCCTTTTGGATGCGTTCTTTGATACAGTCCAGCTCTCTCACACCCAGCATCCTCGGAAATTTTCAAACTGTTCTTGGAGTTCTTGGGATTGCAGTTCATAATCTATACAAAGAGGTTTTTGAATACAGACTACCATTTCCTCCCTCCTCCTGGAGGGTTCCATGGACCTATTTTCTCCCTTTCTACAGAAAGGAAAAGAAATATTGGGGTGTGTTCTCCCATCAGCACTTCTGTGGATTCCTGTAAAGTTAGTCGACATCCCATAGAGGCACATTGACCCCGAGACCAAAGAAAAAGGAACAAATTTTGTAATACCCGATAAGCGCATCTTTAGATTATTTAAGCAGATTCCTTCTCCGTACTGGTTTTCTTTCCAAAGCTTTTGGTTGTCCCATCCCCTGCACTAGTTCATCTGGTTTGGCTGGTCCTAAGCCTTCACCTATTGGCCTTGAAGTTGAACGGCTAAATTCCTGATTCTCTTCCAAGGTCCTGCTGCAGCACATCCACATGCTGGTTGCTGAGAACTAATGACTTCGGTTTTTCTTTAAAGAACTAGACGTAGTCCCCATCTACGTGACACATGACATCAGATGGATATTTGCAGGAAGAATGAATGTGTCTTTGGTGCGGGCAAGAGCTTATTAACTGTTTGAGCGCTTTCTGGCCTGCTCCAAAAGTAATCCATTAAAAATCTCCCTGAAATAATTCACGCGTCTCTTGTCACAATAATTACAAATGCAAAATACGACTTAATTCTTTTCCAATTCAATTTGGGGCTTCTGTCTTGTGCTTACCGTTACAGTAAAACGAGACACCTCGACAGCCCTTCGTGGGCCAGTGATGGTAAATGGTTGACTCTGCTTCGTGACGATTGATGGGAAGTCGTAGATCTGTCCAAATTAAGCTTTGATTTTTCACTTCGAACTGTAAGTATCAAAAAATGTTTCATTTCTACAAAACATCCTACAGTTATTTTTTTCTTTAGGGTTCCTATAGGACAGTGCTTTCTCCGATCTCCTCTTGTTAGCCTTATCCTTCTAGAAGAATCCTTCCTCTTCTACCCACCAATTCTATTTACCTTCAATATGTCCTTTTGCTTTGCTTTATTCTCTTTAAATCAACTTTATTATCAATCTTCTATCACTTGTATAGGAATAACTCCCAAATTTCCAACTTAAACCTGACATACGGGCTGGTCTTTCAATGGATATGTTTCTTTTATCTCAGATAAACATGTTTCAAAGAAGTTCTTCTCAAGATTCTAATTATTGCTCCTAACTGAAATAGGTTCTATTGGTACCATGATGTTCCTATGGTCTTTCAAGTCATCAACCATTCTGTTATTTGATTCTTCTTTTCTTACACTTACTGCATCAGAGATTTGTAGTTTGGAAGAAACTTAGTAATTGAGACCAATCTTTCTACAACTGAGAAAACTGTAGCCCAACTAAAGCAAATTGTCAAAGGAGACCCCAACTTCCAAAGACCTACTAGCGGAACTGAGACTCACCCTCACAACAAGCATTTCTGGAACAGATACAGTGGTCCAGGAGCTGTCCTAGGTGCCATGAAAACAAATATGAATCCATAACATGTTGGAGCTAAGCATCTAATTCAAGAGATGAGCCACAGTCAGATAACTAAGAATGATTTTTATAAGTGCAGGGATGGAGTAGGCAGGGGCTCGGTATGGGAGCTCATGCAAGGACTTCTGATGGTGGGAGAAGTAAAGGAAAAGGCCGAAAGAGAGGCAGGAGTTCTCTAGTCCAGCTCCTCTGGCCTCTCTCTGCCAGATGACCTTCCAGTGCAATACAATTAGTGTGACAGTTCCAAAATTCCTTAAGGACAGCTGACTTAGGTAAAGCCAGGGGACTCTGCAAAATTAACCATGCCTTCATTTTATTGTCTCTTTATTTTGGGATGACTTGAAATTGCATTTTATATAACCATTTTCTGTAAGATGCTAACAGAAACTTTGTATTTTCTATTACGTCCCTTTGAAATAACTCTATCTTGCCCCTGAATGAAATGTCCCATCCCTCTTTGGGGTCAAATTGCCCCTTTGAGTGGTCTTCCTGGGCAAGACACCTTTAAGGCTCCTCCAGCCTTAGCCCCCTTTGATGGGCCCCTCTGCTTGTGCCTGGAGTCAGGACCCTCTGCCTTGCTCTGGGTGGTTGTGCCTCTTGCCGGGAGCTCAGACCTCTCTTTCTCTGCCAGCTCCAGCCAGTATGCACCTTTACGGAGTGTTCCCCAAACTCCAGAAGACGTGACAAGTTCTCTGGTTGTTTCTCTTAAGCTCCCTCCTCCAGTTGGCCTCAGTGAAGAAGACACATGTCCTCCTCACTGCTCGAGATGGTAGAGGATGTACAGCACTCTGACCACTGTCCCTAAGCAGTCCTCAAGACCACACCTCTGTGTAAAGACTAGAGGTGACGAGCAATGCTGGACTCACAACCTGCTGTCATGCGATAGGTACTCTTGCGTATAGCTTTAGAGTAGAAGATGGTTGACCCTCATCACGTCCTCCTCAGCTTTTGAGGCCTCAGCTGAATGAAACAGAGAGACCTCTGGACAAGTCACACTGAGCATCTTATAATATAGGGAGAAAATCTAGCCTGGCCATAAGGGACCTAGGGGACTTGGATAGCAAGTACATGGTTTTCACCTGTTATTTGGAGGGACTCGAAGTGAGACCTAACCATGTTGAGGACAGCTCAAGTGCCCTCTGCCCACCTCTGCCGCCATGCAACCCTTGGCACATGACACAAATTCAGTTCCATAAATCGACAAATAAGAAAAAAACAATAATGCTCTTTTCTTATCAAAAATAAAATTTGGAGCGCAGATTGCTTTGGCTGATTGTAGGGGTTTACTTAATTCAACCAAACCTAACCATCTAACCTTACTTCCTGCCTGTCCATGATAGAAAGCCTTCTCTTTTTTATTGACCTGAATCTAGTATTAATTGGCCAAATATCCATATGAATGTCATTTAAAATTTCTACCTTCCTGTCATGTCCTCAGATTCATAATGAAACCATCTGCTAATAAGTGAATAAAGGATGGATGACATGCCAGCAGTCACCAATTTCAAGAATTCATGCTATGGATTTGAACAGTGTTTTTATGGGATTTTTTCAGATCCAGCCATTCAAAAATAGAAGTTTGTGAGACAGCATTTCAGGGCTAAGGTTCTCAGCATGGGATTCCAAGGTCACAATCCTAGCCCATAAACAAGAATAACACATAAGTAGGTAGATCTACTTACACTATTAGTGTTAAAGGAGAAGTTGAGGAAAGATCAATGAGAGACTCAAATTCCTATTTCATTTTGTTTAGTGATTTTGAAGTACGTGAAAAGTGGGCCAGGAAAAACACTTTAATTGAAACACCGGAATGTAATTGTAATTCTTACCTTCGAATAGACATTTCCTAGACTTAAAACTAGTAAAGAGAAGCCAGAAATTTGAAATGAATAAGAGTTTAAGTCACTTCAGTTCTGATATTCAAGCCACATATTAAATGTATTAAACTTTATAAATAGAAAATTACAAAAGACCCCTAGAAAACTGTTTGAATTCAGGAGCGCTCATGATAAATCTACGTAAGAGTGTGGCACAGTAGTCCCTGACGAGCCGGCGTCCCTCCGCTCTCTGCTCCTGACCTCCGAAGCTGCACTTGGAGGCCTGCATCGCCCAACTTCACCAGGCTCTCAAAACCCACTGGCACACCGCCTGTCGGTTATCCCGTGTCCTCGCACGCAAAGTGCCTCGCAAGTTCTAAGAAAAGGAACTTTACATTACATAAGTCAGGACTCGTGACGTTTCTCAGAAATCAAATGGACACCTTTTTCAACTCAGCGAATCTAATACGAATGATGACCCAGAGGAAGTCCCCTTTAAAACAGAAAAGAGGAAATGGTCAGCCTGTTTCAATCATCTTTTACCACCACACCTCCCTAACTCCCACCCCCAACTCCGACTCCCACCCCCGCCAAGCAGTTGGAAAATGATCTAGATTCTCTGTGGAAAGAAGCCACTGACTGCATTTTCTATTATTAGTGAAGTTTGTCTTTAGTTTTATTTAAAATTGAGGAAATTGTACTCAGTCAAATGGGTAGGTAAGGGAGAGTGTACCCAGAGTCCTAGATGAAAGGACAAGCGCATCAGAGTTAAATGAGACAAGTCGGGCAAGATGAAACCGCGCAAAGAGCAGCTCTGGAACTAGCTGCTTTATTTACAACTTAGCACGTGCTGTTGATTTGGTGCTCCTGAGGTTGGCCGGCCGGCCTGAGATGTTTGCATTTCAACTATACCTTCTATAACATAGCAATAATATCTACTCCCAGGGGAATAAGGATTAAATACATCTTTTAGAAGGTATCTTTCTCACAGTTATCAATGTCTTATTGGTATCAGTTTTCGTCTCTTTTTCCCCTTGCCAAGTGTCTTTGTCTGTTTGAGATGATATCACAAAATACCATAAACTGGGTGGTTGATAAACAATAAACATAGCCTCCCCCAGCACCGGCAGGTAGTCTTAAGGATAGGTTAGGTGTCATTTTTACCTCTAAACTTGCCAAATGTTGTCACCTCTAGGCTTCATTTTCTTTGTAAAATAATGGGGTGGCTTTGATGTTTTCATAACTTTCAACTCTGTGGGTCTCAATAAAAATATAATTGATGTTCATTCTCTCTTTTTCTTTTCTCATCTATCTTTTAAATTCAAAAAGCACAGTTTCCTGTAAAACTTGAACCTTGGAGCTTGTTAAAACACACACACACACACACACACACACACACGCACACACACTTTTTACAGTTTGGGACACCAGAAGTCCAAGACCATGGCGTCATCATGACATGTTCTGGCGAAGGCTCACTCATTCCCAGACTGCAGACCGCCTACTTCTCATGGTGTCTGCACTGGGTGGAAGGGTCAGGCAGCTCTGCAGTGTCTCTATTATAAGGGCGCTAACCCCATTCGTGAGGGCTCTGCACTCATGAGCTAAGCTCTTCCCAAAGCCTCCACCTCCTACTCCACCTGCTTTTGTGGTTAGGATTTCGACATAGGAATTTGGGGGGAGGACAAAAACATTCAGACCATTGCACCAAGGAAATGTGTAAGGGGATCCTACATTTAGTTGTACTTCCTTTTGCCCTGGTGATTCTCAATTTGACTGCGTGTTAGAATCACTGGGGGAGATTTTTTAAAATACTGGTGCCTACATCAACCCCATACCAACTAAATAAAAGTCTTCTGAAGGTAGGACCTAAGCACCGGTATAGTTAAATTCCTCCAAGTCATTTGGATGTGCAGCCTGGGTTGAGAATCTCTGCTGACCACTCTAAGCTTTTTCTTTGCAACGTAATTTATTGGAATATTCCCTCTTCACCTTCTAATACAGTAACCAGTAACCACCACACATGGCTATTCAATTGGCGTGTGGCTAACCTGAAGGGACACATGCTGGAAGCACAAATACACACCAGGTTTGGAAGACTTCGTAAGAAACAAAAAACGTGAAATGTCACATTAACAGTTTTCACGTTGACTATATATTAAAATGATAATATTTTGGATATTTCCGGTTAAATAGAATATATTACTATAACTAATATCACCTGTTCCTTTTTACTTTTTTATGAAGCTACCAGAATACTTAAAATTACCTATGTGGCTCACATTGTGTATCGATTAGACAGCACTGCTCCAGATCAATGGTCCTTAAAGTAGGCTCTCCAGATTGGAATTATTGGCATCCCCTGGTAACTTGTTAGAAACGCAAATTCTTGGGCCCTGCAGACCTCCTGTATCTGAGACTCTGGTTTCACAGGCCCACCAGGTGATTCTGACACGTGTCACATGTGAGAACCACCGCCCTAGATGATGATCAAATCATACGTTCCTTTTCAATTGCGTCTCCTTGTTCCCTTCCGAGTGGTCTACAATTTGGAAACAGAGTATCGAGTGGCTTTCTTTAGGGACCTTTTGTGTGACATTAGCAAGGAGGGTTCATTGAACCCCAGAGCTGCTTCTTTTTCATAAATACAGGAAAAACTCTTATCGAACCGAAAAATAAAAGATGTACAATTGCCTTTTAAATGAAACATGAGAGTCTTGACATGTTTGAATCTCTTCATATTTTTTTATGTTACTTACCTAAAATTCGTTCAGAACCTGTTAAATATCAGGAAACGTAATGTAGAAGATAGTTCAAAAATGCATGCTGTGAAATTTGTGTGGCACTAGATATAATCGCCGAAAATGTGTCAATTGTTTCTGCTCTGGAGATGATGCCACTGTTCTCCGAAATGTTTGCTTGCTCCTTGATCTATATGCTTATGCTCCTAAGCTCTCTCTGGTTTCTCCAGAGCGTGTTAAATCTCATCTGTCAGCCCCTTTGTCAACTCTCCTTGGAAAAGGAAAAAAGAAAATGATTCAAGGTCAAGAAGCTCCCTAACCATGAGCAGTTTAACCTAATTTGTCTGAAAGGAGATTTGAACTCTCAAAAGTCAGCCAAAATTGGAAGCTAGCAAATTAAACCCTGACATTCAGTGAAAGCTGAGTGGCGTCCTTCTAAAATAAAAGACCAGGTGTTCACCCAAAAGTTCCAGGGGTCACAGGCAGTCATCGGGCATTAGTACCAGGCACTCTGCAACTACTGTGGGGCGAGGCGCCTGACCCTTGGGCACTCAAGTGGGAATGGAAGCAACTGGGCTTGACTCCCAGTGGAGGCACCACAGACCCAAAGCGAAGTTCCCCAACTGAAGGGAGACAGAAGACGAAACTCACTAATCCATAATTTTGCCTTGATCCTATTCCCCTGAATTTTTCACCATGCAAATGAATAATGTGAGAACAATAAATACCTATTTTTAGTTCAGTACCATAGTCAAAACAGGCCTAATGGGAGACTAAAAACCACAGCAATGGCAAGGAGTCCCGGGTCCAATGGCTACCCAACAAAATCTGTGGGAGCTGTGATTACAAAAAGATAGCAGACTGTGAAAATTCAACCAGTATAAGAAAAAAAAAATCTTACCTGAGTGAAATGAAAATGAGAACATCCTTTATGCTAAGTATAAAACACCGTTACCATTAGTTTAGTTCTTCTACAGATTCTTCTAGAATATTAGCTAAGCGGCATAGAGGAAGAGAAAAAAAAAACAGGCTCTGGCATCGGTTTACCCTGGATCTGAGATCTAGTTCTGCCACTTGCAAACCTTAGGGCCTTTAAGACATTAATATCTCTAACGGTCAGTTTCCTCTCTTGTAAAGTGGTCTTGCTTCCATGCATCACGGAGCTATAGATAGGGTTAAGAGAGATGATGTTTTTTAAAAGCTTAATCTAGTACCTAGCACAAAGGAAGCACTCTATAAATAGGAGATATTACTTTAATAACTATTACCATCGTCAGTACAATTCCTATTGTCATTTCCAAAATGTAGACTCACACCTATCAAAGAGAGAATCGATATTTTTTAAATGTCGACTGCAAGCAAGGCACTCTGTTGATGATATTTCTCTCTTACCATACACCAAAAGGTTTTATTATCTGCCTTTTACTGGTGGGAAAAGAAGACCCAAGGATGTTAAACAACTTACCCAAGATCACACGGGTAGAAAAAGAGAGAGAGAGCCAGAATTTATGCCCAAATCTAGCTGGCTCCAAAATCTAAGCTTTCCACTGTAGCATGCGGTCTGCTTGAAATTTCATCATTGAAAAAAAAAAGGAAAAAATTCTACTATGATTTTTTACAGAGAAGGGACAATTTTTAATTTTTATAGATAGAAAATTAAATGTTAACCAGAATAAATAGAAATGCATTGCATGCAGGAATTAGTAAAGTTTGTTTTTTTTTTTCAATTTTTATTTGGATACTCCGAGACTTTTAAGCCTCTTAGCTCTGGGCTAATATTGGGTTTTACCCAATGGCAATAGGAAAACCAGTTCTCAAGAAATCTGATACATCACAACAGATGCCTGGTTGCATATATGTTTAATTTTAACAAATAGTTTTTCATAACTATAGGATTTTCTATATTTATTAAAAAAAATCTGGCACACGAGAAAATATCAAATTGTGCTATTCCACCTCCATATGTGCCAGTTATCTACAAATATAGAAATGCAATAATTATCGCTAAAACTGTTACTTGTTAGATTTTTGAAAACAGATAAATTATGAATTTGAAAAATAGTTTGAGGAGTTAAGAAATGGGTAGGGATCTAGAATCACTGACTGCCTGAAAGCCACCTAGTCCGATACCGAGAGGAGGTGGGTGTTTGAATTCATTGTACCAAGTGATTTTCAAGCTTTTGCTTGACCACCTCCAGGGTCAGCAAGCCCACTACCTGTCAAGGCTCTCACTTGCTGTTGGTTCACCCTATTTCTTGAAAATTCCTTCCTTCTGTTTATGCAGAGTCTGCTGATACTAACACTGCTCTGAATGAAGCCACCACTGTGTGCCAAGCATCCTATTAGCAGCATTAGATTCATTACCTCATAGAAGAGTCTTTAACACAACCTTATAAAACACTCATATGTTCACAGGGGACACATTAATCGAGTCACAAACCATGATAAAGCCAACGAGCGGCCCAGCTGGCCTGGCTCCGAGGCCTGTGCATAGCAGGGTGTGCAGGTGACAGGTCCCAGGTGGCGCGGTAGTGGTCTGGCTCACTAGGATGCACAGGGCAAGTTCAGACCTGTTTCCACATGAAGCCTCCTCTAAGTACATGATTGACACGTACTGTGTTTCCATAAATATCATTTTGTTCAGGTTAAATATTCCTGATCCTTCATCATTTTGTGCACATAATAAAACACATTTCTTCACCTTTCTAAGAACCCTCCTATAGATACATTCTAATTTGCCAATGTTCCTTTTCCAATATGATGACCAGACCAGACATGTGCACCGGAAATGACCTGGAGAGTAAAAATGGTCACCCATCGTGTTCTCTTTCTGGGGGCTCCAGCTCCATCAAAGCAAAATTCCAGCTTTTTCGGCCACCTCATATTATCATCAACTCCAATCATCTTTATGGTAAACAAAGCCCCCAAGTCATTCTTGCTTTAGACCTTCCATCTCATACCACCTGTCATTCCAGAAGAATTGCCTAATCATGTGATTTACTTGACAGGTAACTGTTCTTGATGTATTTCCCTCCTTGTCTATGGCATTTGGCCTAGGGTACTACCTGACCTAGGCCAAGTAGAAGCCTTCCCCGATTTTTTTTAACTTCATTTCTTTTGACTAAACTAGAAATGTGTGAGTCTGAGAGTTGTCTGAGGCCAGACTTCCTTCTCTGTGGAGAAAACTAAGAAACGTACACGGAGAATCAGACATGAGACAAACAGAGAGCAGCGCACCAGTTCTAAGGTTCTCATGGTTTGCTTACAAGAGCCCAAACCTTTCTCTTTTGTGTCCATGAAAGTAATGTTTTTGTCACTTGCAACCCCGGGAGTGCTGACTAATTCACTGCTACCTTATCTCTGTTTGAACAGTTAGTTGACTCTTTGGATCCAAGTGCTGGCCCTGACATCTATTTGATATTCTTAGAGTCAGGCCATGTTTCTAGCTTATAAAAATATTTTGTTATGCTTTCCAGCTTCACGTCATCTTTGAATTTGGTCGTTTAGCTAGCAGACCCTTCGTCCAAGTAATTAACAAAAACTTTAGTATAGGGCAAGGTTGCGGGTCAGGCCTGAAGTCTTAGAGCTCTAAGACCCCTCTGTCAAAACTGAACCAGTTGATTAGTCAGCAATTTCCCCATAGTTTAGCTGATTGGTTGGTCAAGAAGTGAGTTCAAGTGTTGATGCTTCTACAGTTAGTCTATAGTGCAAACTCTCAGCCCAGCCCCCAAACACAATCTTTCTTCCTTATGATTCGGCATTTCCATCACTAAACTACCTCCCAGGATTGCAAAACAGAATGGTAACAAATGACAATATTAATTACAAAAATCAAGCATTGGGTTGAATATAAAGAGGGCAAGTTCAAGATTTGGAGAGATCTAGTTCTCATTTTATAGATGAAGAGTCTGAGGTCAAGAGACCTGGCTAGTCCCATTTAGTTTGTTAAGTATATGGACATTTTTTTAAAAAAATAATGATGATGATAATAGAAGAATTAAAATGCTTTGCAGCATCTATTGAAATAATCATATGGTTTTCCTTATTCAGCTATGTATTTTGTAGATAAAAGGAAATGATTCTTCTTTAATAATGCTAGAACCAGGCTGACGCAGGTGATGGATTATCTGGTGCGGGTGGTGGGGGGTGGGGAGGGGAGAGAAATGGCACTGGAAGTGGGAAGATGGTAAAAATATAAGGAATAAGCAGAGATCGACTTGATACACTTCAAAACTGCACATTGTCCACTCTCTCTGGGCTTCGCCCCTGTGCACAGCAAAGTAGTAGAAAATGAATGAGCTTTGGGGCCTAGTAAGCTTAGGTACAAATCATTCTACTTTCCACATCTGAATAGTGATGTGGCAATGCCTACTTCACAGGCTGTTTTGAGACACAAATGGCCACAATGTGAAAGCATTTTTTTCCAGTGCCAGGCTCCATACTAGTTTCTCAGTAAATGTAGTTCCCTACCCTCCCGACTTTATTTCTTCTTCTGATAATATGCAAAAAAAAAAAAAGAAAAGAAAAAAAATTTAATACACATTCACTTGGCAAAGTAGCAGTGACAAGATGAAACTTTATGAATGAATAAACAAAATGTGGCATATACGCACAAAGGAAGAAAATTCTGACACATGCTACGACATGGATAAACCTCAAAGACGTGCTAAGTGAAGTAAGCCAGACACAAAAGGGCAAAAACTGAATGATTCCGCTTATATGAGATACCTAAAGTAATTGAATTCACAGAGACAGGAAGCGGAAGTGTGGTTGCCAAGGGCTGGGAGGAGGTGGGAAGGAGGGATTTCAGTCTGGGAAGACCAAAAAGTTCTGGAGATGGATGCTGGTGATTAATGGTTGTACAATATTGTGAACTAACTTAATGCCACTGAACTATACACTTAAAATGGTTAAAATGCTGAATTCTGTGTTCTGCTTATTTTATAGCAATAAAAAAAACAATAACCACTTTTTAAAAATTAAAAAATTAAAGTTTGGGGGTTTTTTTGAGTGTTCTCATTCTGAATTAAAAACGTAACCTAAGGATTTCCAAGCCATATATCCATCCCCCCATCTGTAAACTCCCTGGAGAGCCCAAGATCAGTTTCTTGGCTGGAACAGCATACTGCGTGAACACCAGGGCAGAGGCGGCTTCGAAGAGGGGGTGGGTTCACCCACATCCCAGAGCCTGTAATTTGCAGCAGCCTACAGAGCCACTGCGGATCCTTCTGTCTCTAGAAGCTTCCACTTAATTCTCCCTCCTCAATGCTGATCTCAAGGCTGAGAGATAACAGAAACAGCAAGTTTCATCTTTTATACTTTCTTGTTCGACTCGCTCTAGTTTCACGTTTGTAATAATATGTCAATCATCATAATTTTTTAAAGCATGTCAGCAAATGTGTTACCATTAAGGAATATCTTACTAGTAAAATCCTGATCACTGTGGCTCATGGTAATCACTAGCTCCTCTGAACTCTTAGCACTTACCGTCTATACTATTCACTAGGCATTTGTCGCTTGGAGTTTTGTGACATATGTTTTTTATTGTCTTGCATTGTCAACTATCACCTAGTCAGGATCAGTAAATCCTTTAGCAAATCTTGACATTGTCATTGCCTTGGGGTTGATTGCACGTGTCTTGGCGACAGAAGAAAAACATGCAGACGTTTTCCGTTGCTGCTCAGCATATTTTCTCTGGCACTGCTGTCTACACTGGTGTGATCCGAATTGCCACTTAATATTTGAGACCTTCAGCCTCTCTCTCCATCCTGCTGCCAGAATTATCTACTTAAAATGCAAACCTGGTCATGTCACATCTATGTTTAAATCATCCTATTCATCTATTTGCTTAGTACATATTTTTTTGAGCAAGGAAAGTGGGACATAGCCAAGTCCTGAGCTGGCCCTAAATTGGTTGTTCAGGATACATCCAGGATAAGACACGTTCTGGTCCTCGAGGAGTTCACAGCCTGCTCAAGAGACTGACAGGGCACCAAGTGCAATGTAAAGTGGTGCTAATGGATGTGAACACAGGCACCTCACGAAAATCCCCATTTCCCCCTTGGGTTCTACTTGCTTCCTTTCCACCTCGGTACTAGAAATGTGGAATTAGGCATAACCATCAGTGTCAACAAGAGAATGCTGGAGAGACGGCACTTTTGAGGCAACCGATAGTCTGAGAGAAGATATTGGCAATACATACTTGACAAAACACTCTTAGAACGTATGCAGAATTACCATACATCCATAAGGAAAAGTCAAACAACCCAACTTTGCAAAATGAATAAAACACTTGAACAGATACTTCATAAATGAATTATCCAGATGGCCAACAAGCACTCAACTCCATGCAAGATGGAACATCCATCAGGAAAATGGCAATTAAAACCACAATGAGATATCACTACACACTGGTCAGGGTGGCTAACTCTAAAAGACTGAAATACTAAGTATTGGTGAAAATGTAGAACATCTGGATTTCTCCTCCATGACTGGTGGAGATATAAATTATTAAAAACACTTTGGAAATTTTTTTTGGCAGCATACAAGAGCATTCATAGCAGTTTTTTTTCATAAGAGCCAAAAACTGGAAACATTTCAAACGTCCATTAACAGCAGAATGGGTAAATATACTTCAGTATATTTATACAGTAGAATACTAAACAGCAATAAAAAGAAACAAACTTATGCTATGAACATCATCATGGTGAATCTCATCAACATAATGTTGAAGAGGAAAAAAAGGCAAAATACAAAAACGTTCAAAAATGGCCGAAACTTATCTCTGATGATAAGAGTCAAAATAACATTAGCTTTTAGTCGGTAACTACTGGGAGAAGGCAGGATCGAGCTTTCTGGAATGCTGGCAGATTCCGTAACTTGATTTGAGTATGGGGAGGAAGGAGTCGTCAAGCCATCCAATTAATATTTGTGCACTTCGTGGTATACACACACACACACACACACACACACACACGTATGTATGTGTGTGTATGTATGTGTGTGTATGTATGTGTGTGTATGTGTGTGTGTGTGTGTGTGTGTGTGTGTGTGTGTGTGTATATATATATATATATATATATATATATATATATATAGTGCCTTAATAGGGTTAATTGTTTAAATGATTACTGCCTTTGAGCCCTAAAGATCTCCATTGCCCCTGCTCTGGCTGAATGCCTCATCTATCAATGGAGGTGCTTCTGTCTGCAATGAATTGGGAGAGTTTGTACCAAATAACCAAATTTAAGAATCTAAATTGTTTCCCCCATGTACATCAAAACCCTTAAGATGCTCTAAGGAATGGCACACCTTTAGTGATCATCTTGGTTGTGGAGAGAAGCTACAGATTGTTAAGACAAATCATTGGTGAAGAACCTTTCCCCTGAAGTGTGAGAAGGAGAACTTGGACCAGGAGACCCTCTTCCAGGAGACAGGAAGGACATGCTGTTCTGCGCCATGTACAGTTCCTTTGAATATTTAAAATGCTGGGCATCGAGCCAGGGGACAGGCCCAAATTTTCTCTTACAGAGGAATTCAGCAGCCAAATTGAGTTGGGCAGAAGTTTGTTCCAGAAATTCAAGGGCTCTGACCAGCAGGGGTTGAATGGTCTCCATCTTCTTAATTGAGTGAGAAAATATCTGCATCGGGACGAGTGCGGCAGTGTCTCCCCGAATGTTTCCTCACTTAAAAGTGGTCGCTATTGATCGGCTGTGTCAATTCCAGTGCTTCACAGCGCAGAGACAATTAAAACGATCAGAGCTGAGGACAGAACTTTTGGTGACATTACCGTCTCACAGGACTTTCCATCTGCATCGACTGAGTCCATATAAGATAAAAGCGTTGAGTTCAAAAGGCCCAAAGGCATTCGGACTGGGACGCCACAAGAGAATTAAATATGGCTCCACGTGTCCCATTAGGAGGTGTCTTCAGTTGCAAGGAGAGCCACACCTCCCTCCTACTTGGTAGACTGTCTTCCTTTCTCTCCACCTTTGCTCAGTGACCTCTATGTCAAGAATGATTGCCACAAATCTCCTAAAACACATCTTCAAATTTGAGTCCCGATAAAAATATTAAACACACAAAGAAATTATGTTATCGATCACTGTGTACTTTATCCTTGTTCAAATGCCTTCCCATCCAGACAGGAAAGTCTCCAGCATTCTTAGAATGACTTCTCCATCCACAGGAGAAGCTTCCATAGGTGGATGCTGGCCTTCAACAAAAACCTTGAGAACCCTATGTGAACTTGATTCATGTATATTATCATTAGACCTGAGACAGAATAAAACCAAAAAGGGGGAATTTTTTAATTTTTCAATTACTTTAAGAATCACTCTTACAAAATGAAGTAGAATATTTCTCCCAAGGTAAACAATGACTCCTCCATCCCCTGATGCTCTCTTAGCTGTCTATGCCACCATGGTGAGCAGGGGTCAGTAATCTTGGGGCAGTTTTGCTGACACTAAGAAAACTAATGCAATAGGGATCGTCTGTCTTTGTGCCCTCGAATGCCTCTTATTCTTGATATTTTTCTTACTGGTCCAAGAGTCCCTCTCTTTTTCAGGTACCATTCTATCCCCCTAAAATAAAAACCTATGAAATGGTTTCGGTGGCATCCATTAACCATTACTAATGATAACTTTTATTATAAATAAGTAATAGCTAAAGATGTGACCTCGTGATGGAGTCATTTTGTATTTTAGAAGAGACTGGGGACACTTTTCTCCTCCCTTGCTCTCTGGGTCTCACGAGACAGGCATTCGGGAGAACTGGCCTTCAGTGATGAGAACAGCAGTACCACCTGCTGACAGAGTGTCTCTCTCTGCCTCCCAAATCTTGGGGGAAGCCAGAATCGTCAGTCTCTACCAACAGGGATAATGAATCTGGACGAAAATAACTTAAATAATAAATGTCGTATGAAGAGAATAGCAGAGCTGAGCCTCAACACCCAACAGGGCCTGCCTGCAAAGCATCCACAGTAGAATTCCAGAGCTAGAATTTCCAGGATGTCCTTATTATCTCTTTGCAAGGAAGTCCCAAGAATAGATTAAGGCATACAGAAATAATACTGAAGCAACTACTGATTCTGCACTGGCCCAGAAGTCAGGCAGTTCAAGGCAAAGCTGGCTAACGCATCTGTTTATACAAGAGCTTGAAATCATCATTTTCTATTTTGTTTTCTATAATTACAGAATCGGCGGAGGCTCTGAAGATAAGTCGGGATGGGAATTACCAGTTTGCATCGGCCTGATTTTGAACTCTCCAGGGGAAAGGGGAGAATGCAGCTGTTACCAGACTGGAAACTCTGTCTTCTGACCTGTCTGAAATTCTTCTTTCCTGCTTTGGCAAGGCTGTCGCATACCAAGCACCGTGCTAGATGCTGGGGATGATGAGTTCGGTCTTTGAAGGCTTGAGTTTGAAATATTAGAAGACAACTGGAAATACTGGAGGGTAGTTCAGGCCAGAGGTCAAGACTAAAGATATAATTTTAAAGTCATCCATGGGGAAGACATGGTTGAAAACATGGGAGTAAATAAAAATGCCCAAAGAGAGCTTATGGATATAGAAAGAAGTGGGGTGAAGGAGGTACCAAGGAGACAGCCAACATTTCAGTGGAGGGTAAAGGGGAAGGAGCCATGAGGATAAGATGAATTAATATCAAAGAAGTGAGAGGAAAATTGAAAGAGTTTCAAGAAGGAAAAATAAAGACTAGAACCAGGAAAAAGTCGGTGGGCACGGGGCAGTGGCAGAATCATATTGTGTTGATGACTTGAGTAGGTCAAGAAATAGAGTAATCTCTTAAAGGGAGTCTGAAAAGAATAATAGTTGAAGGAGACTACACAGAATTTTTTGTAGATGTTTTCCTCCTAAGACAAAGGAGAACTAGGTTTGTTTATAGCCAGAGAGGGAAGAAGCCAGTATAGAGAAAAAATAATTGAAGAGTTAAGAGGGAATAATTGAAATCTTCCCCACGGATGACTTTAAAATCCTATCTCCAGTGCCAAATTCCTGCCTGAACTGCTCTCTAGTATTTCCAGTTGTCTTCTAATGTTTCAAGATGTTGGGGGATGCCAAGGGAGACGGGATCAGGAGTTCACAAGTACCTGGGTTGGCCTGCAATAAAGCGAAGATAAGGGGGGGAAAAAAACAAGCTGGTAAATCAGAGGACAAGAAATTGCCGGAAGCCATCCCCAAGAGCTTCAGGGTGGCAGGGAAGGAAAGCAAGGAGAGAGGTGACAGTCTCCGTTGCTCAGACCTTTTCTGTTCCCCCAAGTTTGAGTGAGATCCTGGAGCGAGTGAGGCAAGAAGAGAAAAGAGGAGGGAGGGCACGAAGAGGAGCCCATAATCAGAAAGCAGGATTTCTGAGAGTTTGGTGTGATTCTGGCGAAGGCGTGGTCCACACCCAACATTCACTAACCCGGTGGGAAATCCAAGGTCATGATAGACAACGAGGGAGAGAAAGCGAATGTTTCGAATGCAGACTTGAAAATAACTTGGAAATTAACGGGATGTTAATCTCTTGATGAGCACGCCTCATAGCCCAGATCTGTTCTTCCACTGTGAGATGCCACATGAGCTGGGCGTGGCCAGTCGAACGCAGTAACATGGGAACGCAGATCCGACCTTACGTAGAGTCGCTGCGTGCGACTCATCCTGATTTTTGTTCGGTGACTTTAATTAGGATTGCCCCATTTCTGAGTGTGTATTTGAAACACTTACGTGCATTCTGTATCCTTTCCTCTTGATTTTAGTTTCACCCCATTTTAATAATTTTCTCATTTAAAGATATTTTATATTACTTTCCATTTACGATCTAGTTGTAAAGCTTCAAACTCTACGTTGATTGCTGAAAACAAGATAGGAGAGGACAGAAAAAATTTCTCGTCTAGCAGCACCCCCGTCCTTGTCCCACTTCACCCTTGATACAGCTCCTTCCTCCACTGGTTTCCCCTAACCCACTGGAGATGAGGAAAATCGTCAATGGTGGTTTTATGGAAGAGTATTTTTCCTCTCATCTTTCATCCTTCCTCACCACCTTTGTCTTCCATATTTGAATTTATCCACCATTTATTGTTGATATCGTCTCCATGAACTCTCTTCCGGGAAACGCAACCTTAATGCAGAAGCTTTGGAGTGACTACCTTCAGCTCCCAGAGGATAAATCCCCCGAATCCTCTCAATAATGACTTGAGATGTCACAAGGCCACCCAAAACTGAGACTGGATCTCTCTAAAGCCAACAGGACTGCAGCTGAATCATTTCATGCACCCCAGTGTGTCACCAGTGCAGGGGGGACGCTGCCCCCAACCCCCCGCCGCACCCCCAGAAGGCCAGGTCTGACAAAGCAACTGCAGGCCTTCCAGCCCTGGTGCTCAGGCAGGAGCTGACATCGCATCTCCCAGACTTGAACTTTTCCCTCTGCAGGGTTGTCGATCTACTGCCTTTTGTGACAACTAAATTTACCGGAAAATAATTCAAAATTATTTCAGCAGCAGCCAGCTTCTGAAATTTTCCAAATGTACTTTTTTAGCTCTCGATTTCCCTTAAGCCATATGATGTCATTTGCCTCTCAGTCCCTGAGTGCCAAAAATTCTGCTTTCATATCTTTGAAATTTGCCAAACTATAAAAACCTCAGCTCTCAGTTTGGGTTTTTGTCTCCCCACCAAGAAGGCACAAATTACTTTTTACACTTTTCAGAGTAAGAATATCAATGACAAAAAAAAAAAAATAGCAGCTCATAAATTCATTAAATCTTTTACCCTGTTTCCCCTTGTTTGGGCTAATGGGTTGTCCTGACTGTACCCAGAATTTTCATTTCAGTAGCTGCTCAGCTGTTGTTTCGGAATATACCTAAACTCTTCCAAGCTCTGGACTTCACAGGTAACCAAGAGACCAATTTTCAAATGCAGTCTTTTGCTTTAGGATGTATTCATTAGTGATTTTAGAAGTCAGAACATTTCCCACTGATTTGGAAGTTTCACAGGTTCTTGTTATGTATTTACTGAAGCTTTTTAATTCACCTAAAAGAGAAGGGGGAAAAAAAAAGGCCTCATTCTGCTTCTCTTTCTAATTACAGTCCCCATTTCCTTAGCAAGTCCTTGAAAAAAGATTTCCCCAAGTCTCTAATCATCTCTCTAGTCATAATCCCCATAATTGTGTCTCTTCCAGATTCCTACCTGGCACAGCTCAGAGAGTGATTTGCTCCATGTGGTTAAAAACCTTTTATTTTATGCCAGTGAGGACTTGTTTTCACGGCTTGCCTTCTTGGGCTTTCATGCTATGTCGGATGTGATTGATCACTACAGGCTCCATTTCCATGCCCAGTGACTGATTGGAGTTCTTGTTCCATCGTCTTACGTTAGGGGCAGACTGAACTTGGCCCAACAGGATCTCAGCTGTGGGGTTTCCACCAGGGTCCCACCTCCTCCCCGTTGTCTTTTACCCATGTAGTTGACCAGCTTGATAGAAAAGCATTATAAAGAGAACTATTTCTCTCCTAACGCCATGTCAAATAAAAATCAAGGTTCACTGATCTTAATACTTTCTTAGATTAATGATTCTTGACCTCGGGCAGTTTTTCTGCCAACGCCCCGCCCACCACTACCCCCCAGGGGACGTTTGGCAACGCCTGGAAACATTTTGAGGGAGGGGCCATATGCTCCTGGCATCTGGCGGGTAGAAGCCAGGGATACTGCTTAATACCCTGAAATGGACAGAACATCCTCCAAAGAATGACCTAGCCCCACTCATCAATAGCGAGGAGGCCGAGAAACCCTGCTTTGGACAAACCACGACCCGACCACCACAGTGAACACACTGAGGTCGTTTCTTAGGCATCCAGTGTCCCCGGCCCCTGCAAGACCACCTGGCATATGAGCATTGCTCAGCCATGAGTCTACTCACTTTAAAAACGTATTTCTCATAGGCGTTCTAATGATCAATCATTTTCAGTAGAAGAAATTGTTGCTTACGTCTAGGTAGAATTCCTTTTGCTGCCAGTTAGACCCTTTCTTGCTCGCTCTGTCCTTGCCGAAGGGGTAACAGCTGCACACACTGTTCTGTGGAACGGTGTCAACCGTCTGGACGGCCACCATGGGAACCGTGGGATGTGAGTCAGGCCATGTGAGGGGGTACTTCTGTTCCTGGGGTTCCTAGCCCTGTGTTTGTGTGTAGGGGGAAGCAGGGAGAGGTTCTACCGAAAACATTGTGGGTTACAGCCAGGCCCTCGCATGCTTAAAATAAGGCCATCACGAGGTCACAAGGGAGGGAGACTGTCCCGATCCTGACCAAGCACTGAGAAGGGTCCCTCGGAGGCTGAAGCCACCTCCGGATTTCAGAAAGTCAAGGGACCGTCTTCTGGACAAAGGCTCAGGAGGAAAGCTCAGAAGTGGCCCTCTAACACCTTTCCCAACCAGACCCTGGGACACACATCAGCTTCTAAAGGAAGGGGCGGTGACTGGAACCACGAGTTCAAGGGCACGCGTGACGAGGAGCAGCAGCACCCACAGAGCACCCACAATAACCACGGCGCGCCTGCGAGCGGGAGGTGGAGGGGCGATCGGACCCACGCGGAGGGTCCCACGCGAGCCCACCCAGCCACCGCTCCCAGCACCACTGGCTGCGTCCCAAGGGAGAACTGCCCTCGGGTGTGACGGCACTTCTGCACAAACACTTGTGTGTGGTTCTGGTACGGCTGACATTTCAAACATTATTAAATTGCCAAGCATCTCTTACTCTAGAAACCTGAATGCCCTTTTGAGGTATCTGGTCGCTAAAATTGTGGAACCTCTTTGGCTGCGTACTATTGATTATTTTCGTAGAAGAGAGGGCTCACAAAGATTTTTTAAATTAATCACATATAATTCGTAATTTTATTTACAAGAAAAATGTATATACATAGCCATGTTAGGTTATGGTTTCTGCACCAAACACTTCACCAGAGATGCCGTTAGATAATGGGATTCGCGGGTTTGGGTTCCATGCCCTTTTATACACACCGATCCTGAACAAGTTCCAGTGAATAATGCAAAAGACTAACGCTGAGCTGCTTCGCGGTCTTCCCTCTACCTCCACCGCAACAGTTTACGTGGCGTGAATTCATATTCCCATTGCTGGTTTTATTGGGTCTTTCTTTGCATTAGATTTCCTCGGATACTTAGGAATTTTGAGTGAGACGTTAGCTGTTATTCTCTCTCTCTCTTTCATCTTTTTTCTATCTTTCCTCCTCCCTTCCTCCCCTTTGAGTCGCCATCCCTTCATTTCTGTCTGAAACTTTTGTAATCACTTCTGCTTGACTCCCTCTCAACCCAACATGCATGGTACTTCTTAGAATGACATTTCTGGGCTCCTAATCCATGGCGATACTGGGGCTGTCTCAGACCCAACCCCTAGCCCACTGGCCATCCGACTCAGCCGCGGAACACACAGCAGGGCTTTTTATCCTTCTGCATCCCTTAGTACTGTCAGTGCAGGCAGTAGGCCGGAGCAGGTCCTAGGCTGCACAGGTACCATTCTGTCCAGCCTCCTCTCTTGGGCATGGGGACAGGGATGGGTGGCACCCCTAGGCTTTAAACAGTGAGTGTGGTTGGTGAGGCCTGTCCTATAGGGAGCACATTTAGATGTTATTTTCCACACTCATTACACGCTCACCCACCAGTTTCCTCTTCTGGCTTCTAGACCTATAGGCCGACTCCACTCGGCACCTTAAATTGCTATGTTTTTTCGAGCCCAGCTATTTATTTTCTATATTCCTTTTTAAATATGTATATATTTGGACTTGGCATTGCTATGTATTTTGAAAGAGGGGGCACTCTGAAGAAGGACCCCCCTATGCCATCTTGAGAGGGAGACTTCCAATGAGGGCTTCAATTTTTATTAATATTTATTTTTTTTCTAATTATAGGGATGATGGATATTCACTGTGGAAAACTTGGGAAATGCTGTAACTTAGAAATCTCACAGTTCTGAGATAACCACTTTAATATTTTAGCATATTGTGTTTAAACCTTTGTCTCTCTAAATGCACACACACTCTCTCTTACAAAATTAGTTCATACAGCACATTCGGTTTGGTTTTCTGCTTTTGTTATCAATTATTGGTTTGTATGTATTTTAAATAAAATACCAGCTCAGTGGCAGCAAATTCATAAAACACAGAAGTATAGCATTACATTTCTTCTAATTTCATAAAAAGTAGTCACTGTAAAAATCTTAGTATTTCATTCTGCATATTTTAAAACTTTGGATAACAAGGTGTATAATTTTGACCTATACTTCATATTATATTTTCATAATATTATGAGCATTTTCCCAGATTATCAAAATATGGTTTGCAACGCCACACAGTTCTAGTTTTGATTTTTCCCCTTGAAAAAAAGTCAGAGTATATCGTTTTTTTTGTAATTTTTATATTTGAAAATGTACTCAACAGAAAAACATGTATCCTAGCTTAATATATAATCATTAGTTCAATCTTATTAAGTATATTATTTAAATTTTCTATGCCATTATTTATCTCTTCAAAGGCTTACAAGATTGTATTAAAGGCTTGCACAAGTCTTTCCATCAATTTATCTTTTTTCTTCTATAAAATTTTAGATTGATATAGTTAGTTTAGGTAGATGGCTCTTAAAAAACATTTTCATAATTAAATTTAAAAATTTTATTTTTTATCAAAATAATTTCTTTGGTTTAATGTTTTCACTTAATTTTTTTGTCTGATAATTCTGCCTCCATCTTTGTTCTCCTTTGTTGTTTCCCTGATAAGTGCTTGACAAATATTCAGTTTTAACTTTTTTCTTGATTCTTTCCCCAAAAGTGATGCCTGTAAGCAGGTTATAGTAAGATTTTATTTTACTTTAGTCTTCGGTCTCTACTTATTGTATGTCACACATGATCTGCATAGACTTATTTTTATTACTTTATTATTTTTATTTTCATGTGCTTTGGATACTATTTTGTGGGTTTTTTTGGAGGGGATTGCTATTGAGATAATATCGTGCTGCCTTTATCTTCTTTTTTTGGTAAGTATATATTTTATAATGATTCTATTAGCGGTTAGATTTATCCGTTCAAAAACAGTGGTAGTTAGGGATTGAGTTCAGTTACCTGAAATAGAAAATCATCCAGGCCCAGACTGACTGTTCCCATGGAACAGGAAGTCGGAACACAGAGTGCAGCTGCTCCCCAGGGTCCTCTCTCTCTGCTCTGTCATCCTAAGCATAAGGCTTTCATCCCACGGAGGCCTCAGTGTCCCAGAGGACGGCTGTAACTTTGGCCTCCCGTCCACATTCCAAACAGGATAAAAAAGGACTAAAGGGGGAGGAGAGTGGGGGAGGGGGGCGAAGAACAGGAAGGAGGAGGCGGTTGTCTGTATCTGTACCAAAACTTACCCAGAACCTCTAGTCGAGTTTCTCTTCTGTCTCATTGGCTAGAACTGTGTCACTCGGCTACTTCTAGCTACAAGGAGGCTGAAAAATAGAGGATTTGCCACTCGGAAAAAAGCTGGGATTTTCTTGGTAAGTAAGAAAGGAGAATATATTTTAGGCAAACAGAAATTGCTTACCCATTATTTCTAAAGTTGTCGAAGTCAAGAGTGAAACAATATGCTTTTATCAACCATTTCTTCTGCTTGCCTCCAGCCCCACCCACAACCACACTCTAGCACAATTGCATTTTAACTCTGGGTATTCATGAATTTCAACACAGATTTTTTTTAACCCTTTTTTCACTAACTTATTTTATACTATATAATTTCTTTTTCTAAGGCTTTAAAATCACACTCAGATTTTAAAACGCTTTCAGACATTCTTAAATGTATACTTATTGAGTTTCAGTCTTCAGATTCTTTTAAACCATGAAATTGCCTTTCGTACATTTTGGATTTTGGTTCTTTTCTCAATTGTCTAAAGTATGCGTTCAAGTGTATTTTAAAAACACACGTATGTGGGTAGTACGTACCCTGTGCCCTCACGTGTGGAAAATTGTCTTCCTAACTCGGCGCTCCCGTGCCTAACTCACGCATCATATTTCAAAACAACCCTTATCATTAAAACAACCTCATCTAGGTCCCAGACTATAAACAAAACGTTACTTGCTTTTCCCTTAAGGCCAATCTCAATAATTTTTGAATTCAAAAGACAAAACAAAAGATAAGTGTCATTCCAAAAGCACTGAAAAACAGCAAGGATCTTAACCGAAGTTTTCTTAGAATATAGCGGCAGGAACCACAGTGCATATCATCAACAAGACCTCTAAACAAATGTTTCTCTCACTGCTCTGTTTCTTTAAAGTTGCATCCTTTATGGCAGGCCCCATCACACTGCACCTGTGACCTTCCTTGAATGTCTGAATTTCTTCACCCTCTAAACTCTATATGCTTTTTGTTTTTTATTTTTTAATTTGCTCTTTTTGGTGTTCAGTTTATGGATTTTAGGAAATACATAGAGTTGTGTAACCCTCAAACGGGACACAGGAAACAAGAACTATCACCCCCACAATTCCCTCATGCTGCTTCTTTATACTCACGCCCCCTCTCTTCCCCTCGCCCATGGGAACCACTGAGCTGTGCTTCCTCTCTTATCATTTTACTTTCTCTAGAATATCATGTAAGTGGAATCATACAATATGTAGCTAACTGAGTCTGGCTTTTTATATTAGCATAATGCATTTTAGATTCATCTAGGTCCTCGTATCGATAGTTTGTTTCTTTTTATTTCTGAGCAAAATTCCATTGGATGGACATACTGCAGTGTGCTTATCCAATCACCAGTGTAGTGGGTGAAATTATGCGTTCCAATTCTAATCCTTATTCCCTGTAAATATGGCCTTATTTGGAAAGAAGGCCTTGGCAGATACAGTCAAATTAAAGAGGTTGTGCTAGGTTAGGGTGGGCCCTAAATCCAATGACTGATCTCTATAAAAAAAAAAAAAAGAAGAAGAAGAAGAAGAAGAAAAAGAAGAAGGAAGAGTTTTGGATACAGAGACAGAGGGAAGAAGGCCATGGGAAGATGGAGACAGATTGGAATGATACACCTACAGCCCAAAGAACATCGGGGATTGCTGAAACCTACCAGAAACAGGAGAGGGAAGTGAGGGTTTTCCCCTGGAGCCTTCAAAGGTTGCTCTGTCAACAAACACCCTGATTTTGAACTTTTACCTTCTAGAACTATGAGAAAATAAATTTCTGCTATTGTTTATAGTATGTCTCATGATCTTTTAATGTCAAAAGAGTTTATTTTTTTACATTATATTTTAGTTTTCCTCTTTTATACATAATGTTGATCATTTGTATCTTCTGTCTTTTCTCCTTGGTCATTCTGGCTAGAAGTTTCCCATTATATATTTTATCTTTTTAAGGCTTTTTTAAGTTTCCTTGTATCGTATGATTTTAATTTCTTTTTTTAATCTTATTATTTCTTTTATTAAACTTAATTTTGGTTGAATTCGTTCACATTGTCTTAGTATCTAAAAGTAGAAGCTTAGATTATTATCAATATCTTTTCTAATATAAGTATTTGGTGCTATGAATTTTCCTCTAAGCACTACTTTAGCTGCATCCCACAAATTTTAATGTGTAGTGTTTTCATTTTTGTTTTGTTCAACATATTTTTTAATTTCCCCAAAATTACCTCTTTTACCCCTGGCTTGTAAGGGTTTTGCCTAATTTCCAAAAGTCTGAGAATATGCCAGATATCTTTCTCCTATTGATATTTATTTTAATGTCATTATAAACAGAGAACACATTTTATATGGTCTCAGTTTTTTATATATAATGGCCTATTTTGATAAATATTTTATATGCATTTAAAAAACATGTATTATATGATTGTTGAATGGGATGTTTTGTGAATATGTATTAGCTAACAGTGCTTTTCAGGTTTCTATTATCTTGCTGATTTTATATCTACTGTTATATCAATTACTAAAAGGCTGTTGAAATCTTCAATTATAATTGTGAGTTTGTCTACTGCTCTTTTCAACTCCTTCAGGTTTTACTTCATGTATATTAAAACTCTGTTTTTAGGTGCATACACATTTAGAATTATTATGTCTTTTATGACAAAGCGATCCTTTTATCGTTATGTAATGCTTGCCTTTATTCTTGGTAACTTATTTTTCATTTGAATTCTGCTTAGTCTGATATTCAGACAGCACCCCCAGCTTTCTTTTTATTTCTTTTTGCATGACATATAATTTTTTATCTTTTTAATTTCTTTATCTATAATTTTGTATTTGTTGTAAGTTTATCATAGACATCATTTACTTGCAACTTGAATTTTCCTCCAGTTGAATAATCCCTGGTTTTGATTTGGTTTATTTAAACAATTTACCTTTGTTGAAATTATTGATATGTTTGAATTTAAATTTATATTTTATTATTTGTGCTCCTCTAGTGCTCTTTGGTTTTTCACTTGACTCACTTCTTTTCTGTCATCTTTTGGATTATTTAGATATTTCTTAATATTTATTTCCTTTTAATTTATCGATTGAAAATTGCTCTGGTTTTTTTTTTTTTTTTTTTTTTTTTTTTTTTTTTTTTTTTTTTTGAGGTATTATACCTGAGCCAAGAAAGATGGGTTTCTCTCTGGGTTTTAAGCTTCATGGTTTTGCACTGTTTTGTACAAGGGGTGAAGAAGTCACCCTTGGCATAAAGGGGTTAGAGTGAAAAGAGAAAACAAGAATAAAGAATTCACACACACACACACACACACACACACACACACACACACACAAATAAGGTCCCTGGAGCCTTTTTTCTAGTTCATCTGACCACGGAGAGGGGTTATCTCTTGGAATTAGATATCTTTTAGATAACCCTACCACCGCCCATTCTAGCTAGTGCAACATCATTACCGGGGCTGCCCTCAGACAGAGCCAGAAAAGAAAAGACAGACAACAGAACCACCGGGATCTTATTCTACATTCTCTGACTTTCAGAAGCCTCCTTTACTGATCTTCTGACAAGCCAGCTGGCTTTCCTTCAGGTTTTAACCTCCATACCTGTTGCACAGTTCCACCTTGACCTTGTCTGAATGACTGCTGAGACATATGGGTAGGAAAAAATAGGAAACTTACCAATACTGGTTGTTCTTCAAGTTTTGAGTTTCCCACCTGCCCGACTGCTACTGTTTGCTTTTCTGAGTCTTCAAGTAGTGCCTTTCGTACTCTCTCCAGAGTTTTGAGTTTTAATCAGTGGCAAAGATAAGAAGTAGCAGGCTTACTCCTCCTTGGTCAGGATCAGAAGCCTGTCATATGTTCATTATGTAGAACAATTTGCCTCTTCACTTCCCATTTTTATTCTTTGTCACCTAAATGACAATTTTTTTCACAATGATGCTGATTATTTTGAGGTAAAGAGAAAGCAATGTCCCTTCAAGAATTATACCTACCTGCCCCAAATGGGCTTTTGATTTTCCTGGTTGCTAAAGGGTGTATCATATTAAAATCTTTATAAAGTTAAATTAATGCAGTTCTTATTGTATATGTCCATCATTCAACTTCCTGGTAAAGGAGGTTAAATATCCCAACACAATAACATATGAAACTTTAAATCAACTATCTGCTCTTAAGTTAGAATTGTTATTTCATACAGCTCAAGGATCAGAAGTCTATAATAACAAGTCTCTTCCTCTCACACAAGAGTGTGATTAGAAAAGCACCATATGGTAGCAGTCTGTTTTATATATAAATGGGGCAGGGAAAGGAGGAGGAGTGGGAGAAAAAGAGATAAAGGTAGTTTTAATTGTTAACCAAGTATGGTAAGAAAAATCCAGATGAATTCCATTTCTGTAACAAATAGAACACCTACTACGTAAGGAAGGCTGTGTGCTATATGTTGGAGGAGGTTTAAAAAAAATGCATAAGACAAGTGTGCCTATTTCCTAGGAGTTGGATAGGACAGATAACTTGCACGCCATTGTTTTAAAATAAGTTGAAGTGTCCTAATGCAAAGAGTGATCAGCTTAAACCTTAATGTGTGTTCTGAAATGGAAGGTAGAATGAGATAATCAATCACCATTGATTTTATGAAATAGAATCCTGCAAGGAGAGGTGTGATTGGGTTTATAACTGGAGGAAATGCAAAATAGAATAGAGAGGAAAGAAAAAGTAGAGTGAAGGTAGCAGAAAGTTATGAAGCATAGAAAGGAAATATAGCATTTCTGTTTTTAACTCAGTGGTAGGAGATGAAATTTTAAAAGTAGACCGAAACGGTATCATCAAGGGCATTAAAAGTGAAGGCAAAATTTTTTACCTTCAGCGTTAATGAAGAGCCATAATTTAAGGCTTTTGAGTAGGAAGAGTAGGGTAATCGGAGCTACGACTTTGAAGGATGTGAACTATGGTGATGCTTGAGCAGGGAGGGACTTGGGGAAAAGGACATCAGCTTCATTACTATGATGATCTGAACACAAGGTGTCAGGGGTCTAAGTAGAGTAATGACGATGGAAACGGACTGGAAAGAAGACAGCTTAGAGGTGTGATCAGTGACGGTCCCGAGTGTCTCAGAAACAGGGACCACAAAGGAATGATAGGTTGGGGAGAAAAGTGGGCAATTTAGTTAAAAATATTCAGTTTGAGTTGCTCATAAAACAACTTTTTTGAGAAGCTCATCGGACAGGTAGGAAAGAGGCTCAGAAGCACAGAATAAGATGTCGAGTCTGGAAAAGGAGAAGTAAATGATGAGATCATAAGCGCAGATAGACTCGCCAAGGGGGTGACAAAAAGAAGAGAAAATCATGGGAGAAATGCAACTCGCTCGCATAGGAGGTAGAGAAGAGAGGGGAGCTTTGGAAAGGGGGAAGAGACAGTTTTACAGAAGACTGGCAGAGTTGTAGAGAGTTTAGGAGAGTGAGCACGGAAACAGTCTGCAGTTAAGAAACCAATGGTGAGCTCTATAGAAGCAGTTTCAATAGGGTGGTAAAGGCAGAAGCCAGGCTGCAAAGGGTAAGAAGTAAGGGGCTGTGACTGGGAGTGGATGTACCTCCCTTGAAAAAACCTAGCAGTGAAAAACCGGGATTCCGTGGACCAAACTGAGAAGAATTTGGCCTCCAGTGGGTAGGCCTGATCAGGAGTAAAAGTGGACACCAACAATTGGGAATCAATTGTCCAATGATATCAGATGTTCTCGATAATTGAGACGAAAATGATGTGGAGAACAAGAAATGATGGAGTCGGTCAAAAGAGATCTTTCTCATATAGAGCGATACTGATTTTTTTCTTCAAATGTCTCTCTCGTCTTCTTTCAAAAACGAATTTTGTCTCCTCCTTGGCCTTCTCCCCTCACAGCCACTACTGCTTGTATATGACAGTCGGGGATGTAGCAGAAAGAGCAAGGGTCACTGCAGAGAGCTGGGAATAGGCCACTAACTGGGAAACATGAACCTCAATCCCCCTTTCTGATGCTGAGGAGCTAGAATCTGCCCACATCGCCTCTTGCTCTCAGACTTTATAAAAACAAGAAAGGAGGGCTTGGGGGAAAGTCGGCAGGTACGTAGTGTATTATTTTCAGACTCTCCCTAGTTTTCACTCTGAAAGGTCTTACATTAAAATTTTAGGCAGATTCCACAGCGCCCCATTCTAGCATACCCCCAAAGTTACTTAACACCTCTTTGTAAACACTGCAATGAAATGGGAAGTGAGTAAACAGATTCACACTGGTTACTCTCACCCCGGTCTTCTCAGTAGCTTTTTCAAGGACACAGTAGGGCTTACAAACAAATCCATCCCTTCCAGGACTGACAAATGGCACCTTTTGTAGGACACCCTCAATCCAGGACTGGTTAAGGGGCAAGTTCTCATGGGAAACGCAGCGGTGAGGTGGTCTTTATCCTCCCTTGCTCTCCTCTTCTCCTCCTTCTGTAGGGACATTTTAGATGATGATATTTCAGACCAGAAATGCCTTTGCCCAGCCTGTGGCTTTGACTCTGGAGGGGCACAGACAGTGGAAGGAGGAGGAGGGTGGACGAGGTCAGGTGGAGAGGAACAAAATGTGAGTGACTCACGACCAGCTCTTCCTACACTTAAAACAAAGAGAGATGTTCCGTTCACTGAGACCAGACAAACGCAGGGACTGGAGGTAGAAACCCCATTGGAGACATAATAAATTGCTTGACCAAAGCTCCCATCTCCTTCCTTGTAGGAACACCTCTTGGTAACCCAGGAAAGGACCTAGGTGCCCATACAGCCAGGGACAAAGCTCTCATCCGCCGCCTCACAGTGGGATGGGTCCCTCGAAGGCCACCATGGGGCTATCGGGAGGACAGAGACAACACGGAAAGTCAGCAACGTGCCAGTTCTCACGGTTTAGAAAACAACAGGACTGGAATAATAAATACTGTGACTAACCCACAGGCTCCGTTGTCAACGAGGTGACAGAATTGTGCTCTTCAGCCAGGGCCCCTGGGAGGCACGTGCCAGGCAAGCCTTGCTTGCTGTCACACTGCAGGGCTCCCGGGGCTGAGCCGAGGAGCAGAGGCCCAGCCCTGCTGTGTTGGGCACCCCACAGGCTGCCGAGAGGCCCAGATTGCCTGTGGTTGTGCTCAGACAGACCCAGAAGGACATAAATCACCTGTTATTAAACATCCCTGTGCTAATAGGATGACACTGTATTTACCCAGCACTCTGCCAAGAGCCCAAACCTCCATCCGGGAGACCAGAACGGCTGATCTGAACACCTTTGAACAGATGGGAACTGCGCAAACGGGAGAGACAGGAATAGAAAAGCAAACTGTCCCTCTCGTGCGCTAACCCTGGCCCAGAAAGGACATAATGTGTAGAGCAGAGCTGTCAAGAGGAAAGTCACACTCTCTTCAGGAGTCAATGTACCTTTAATTTCAAAAGTACAACTGAGTACCATTTTCTAGACAGATGATTCCCTACTTCATAGCTCTTGCTGTTCTTTGGATGGCTTCTGTTATTTCTCTTCCATCTGTTATTTTCATTTATTTCAACTAGATTTTTCCAAATTGGAGAATCTTATTTTGGGAACGATGTATTCCAGAGATGTTACCCCATTTAAAAAGATGGATTGTTTTTTTTGTTGTTGTTTTGTTTTTTGTTGTTGTTGTTTTCCAACTTGGAAGAGTATTTTCTGGGTGTGTGAGTCAAGTCCATTTTCTAGGTGCAGACATTAACGGTCTTCTCCTTGGAAACATGCGGGGGGCGGGGGGGGGGGTGATCCTTCCCGGCTCCCAGGGAGGGGGCGCGTTTGGCCCCGCTGTGCTGCTGGACAAGGGTCCCTCACTTCGCACAGTCTTCCCAGATCCTGTCAAGTCTCCTCCAGGAAGAGTTTCCACCGGGCTTAACGCTCCCTGCTGGGGTTTTGGCAGACAAGGGAACCGAAATAGAAAGAGGGTGGATCTGTGCTACATGCAAAAAGCCAGCTTCAGGGAAGGCCCAGAGCTTTTCAGGGGAGGAGGGAAGGTGAGGGCAGAGCATGGCCCCTCCGGGAACAACTGAGCAGAGGTAGGACAGAGTGGGAGAGCAAAGGGAGGGCAGGAAAGAGAGAGATTTCTCTAGTTCACTTTAAAATCCAAGAAAAAGGAAGAAGAAATCTAGAGGAGACGCGATCCTCCCCATAGGTGACATTTTCACTTCGAGTCGGCTCCTAGATGTTAAATATGTGAAGTTTGACGTGTGACTTTTCTCTCGAGTTTACTTCTTTCCGTAAGCCTCGTCTGCCTTCCTCCCTCAGCTTCCTGCTGGCTCTGGCCGGGACAGATTACTACCGATTCCATATGTGCCACGCGCTTTCCCATAAACATGCTTTTGTATGTAATGAGTCTGCCTGGATGCCATTTGCTCTTTTCTGTGCCTGGCAAACTCCCGTGCATCTCCTCCAAGTCAGCTGAAATGTCATCTTCTCTGTGAAGCCTTCTCAGTCTCCGGAACCGGAGTGGTGACGTGTTCCTCCAGCTGTGCGCCGTGCACACAACCCACATCTCGCTTACGCACTTAACACAGTTTATTTCAACTGTTTTCCCCACTGGGCAGTGTTAAGCTCCGGCGCTCCCCTCAATGTTCAGGGGGTGTGGGGGGGTGGCATGAATGGGGGTGGCATGAATGAGGGTGACTCGTGATGGGAGAAAGTGCCAGGGTATTGGGGAACAACACAGCCTACGATGAAGGAGGGCCACACGCAAGCTGATGCGATTGGCTTCCTCATGGCTTGTTATTTCGGGTGCAGTGTCTACAGACATCATCTTTAAATGTCCCTGTGGCTCTCACTGCAACATGGGGGGAACATCATGAGACCCAGACCCAAGAGACACTGGTTCTAATATTGCTTCTGCCATTAACTGGGTGAGTGATATCCTAAATTCTGCCACTCTGTGTCCTTAGCTGTCAAAGTCTTTAATGTTATTTCCTTTACCTTTTTCACCTATTTTGAGGTTGAGAACAATGAACTGATATATGGGAAGGTGTCTAATGGTTGCACAGGAAAGTAACAGTTGAATTGAATTTCCTTAAACTTCTCCTCTTCTTAGCCCACCAATCTTCTGGAAATTTTCCAACAATAAAATAATAATAATACAAAATTTAAAATATTTTATAGACCTCAAAAGCTCTTGCTTTTGTTTTTCACTTGTATGTTGTAGGTAAAAAGAGCTTTCATAATAAATTCTTTAGGAAAGGGCATATTAGCATATGAAATAAAATCCTACCATATTATGTGCGCTTTTAAAAGAGCACTGAACTTCAGTCCTGAGAAGAGCTGGAAATCGTCAAGCTCAACCTATCTTATGATGAGGAAATCCAGGCCAGAAGAGGTCACATGGCCTATGTGAATTAAGGACAAGGCAGGGATTCAAACTCAAGGAGCCCACCGCTAGGTCAGAGCTCAATGGCCCACAGTAGGACAAGGGAGATGCCCAGGAGAAAGGCTGTTGGCAGTATTCCCCAGGGCGGGGGGCTGGCTGGGCCAGCGTGCAGCCTGGTGCGTCAGAGGGCATCCCCTGATGCCTTCGGCTCCCCCTCCTCACTCTGATCCAGCCATGCTGGCCTCCTCACAGGTCCTCTAGCTCTCCAGGTACGCTCTGGCCTCAGGTGCCAGGCATTCGTCTTCCTCTGAGCCAGGAACACCCTCCTTCTCCTGTCCACGTCCATATGGCTGGGTTTCCCACTTCCTTTAAGTCTTTGCTTAAATGTCACCTTCTCATCAAGAATGTTCTTTGCTCTTTTTAAATTGCAGCTCCTCCCCCAGCACTTTCTTTTCCCTTCGGCTTTACTTTTCTCAATATCATTTGTATTTCTTTGTTCGTCTGCCTTTCTCCCCTCACATGTAAACTCCATGAACACAGGGATAATTATCTATTTCCTTTTCTAAATGACTAGAGTAATGTCTAGCATTGGCTCAGACATACTGTTGAGTGAATGAAGGAAGGAGTGAATAAATGATGGTGACTCAGGGGTGATCATTCCTGAGAGACAGCATGCATTCCCCCTCATCGGCGGCCTCTCTTTGCAGGTAAGAATCTTGTCACTAAACACCTGCAGTTTCCCCTGCTCACAGTAGGTCCTTCAACCAAGACTCAGGGCTGACATACTATGTGCAGCTCAGAGAACCTATCTTTGGAAAACTGCCACTGTTTACTATTACCTGACAGAAAGGTAACTTCAGATTATGGAGGTAAACTAAAACAGCTTACCAGAGTGAGAATACCCTAAACTTCCCTAGACAACCTGCCCTTCTTTGATGGTTTAGCTGGGGTTCCAGATCTTCTAGGCCTTAGTTCTTGCTTAGGAAAGACAGCTTGGTTCAAACCTAAATTTAAAGCTTATTATTACCTTTTAATTCATCCTTGATGTGAATTCATTCACTGGCCATTGATGGATGGCATGCCTGTCTGCATATAGTAGTACAGCTCCCGGGGCATCACAATGGGAGTGAGGAACAAAAATTTGCCAAGCCAAGGGCCATTACGAGGAGCTGCAGCCACAGAAATTCTGACCAGAAAGAGAGAGCCAGGACAGAGGAATTTAGAGGCTGGAGATTCAGATCTCACAGGTCACGGCAGAGGCAAGACAGAGAAATGTGAATGGTCATCAGTGAGACATTAGGTAGAGCCACGATTAACTGGAGAATCTGCGCATTCAGTAATGGGATCTAGAATTTGGGCACTGACTTACTACAAAGTACCTCTTAAGCAAGAGCTTAAGCAAAGTACCTCTCAAGAGCTTTCTTGAGGCAAAGACAGATTCTTAAGGGACTACGTCGAGCCAAAGATAAGATTTAGAGAGGTAAGGATGCTGGTGAGATAACCAATCCATTCCAGTTTGCCTGGGACCTACCTGCTTCTAGCACTGAAAACCCCATGTCTCAGCAACCGGCGCGGCTGGGGCCGACCAGGGCAGCCGGGCTCCCTGGGCACTGAGCTGCATGAAGATGTGAGGCGGAGGTGGTTCCCTCTTAGGGACTCAGTCTCAGAAGTACAAGACAAGGGCCACAGCTGAGGACATCTGCCGAGAGCAAAGGGCCGGGGCTACGCTAAGGAGGCCGATAGGTAAAGCTAAAGGTGGAAACAGTTTCATAAGGAAGGAGAAAATGATGGTCAGACGGTGTTGAGAGGGGGAGCCTGACTGTGCTCGAGGGGGTGGGTTCTCGAAAGGCCTTGCTGAGATTCAGATACACAGATGTGTGCGAAACATCCACACCGAGGCTCAGCCAGCTTATGTCCTTCAGAAAGGGAAGACTAATTATATTCACTTACCTAACTTAAGTAGACTTTAATGCACCCAATTCATCCGCAATGTCTATGCCTTATCCTTGTGCAGAAAGCATTTGGGGAAGCATGCTCAGTCTTCTCTAGTTCACTGTAACAATTCATCAGATTAGCGCCTCGTACATCTCTTTGTCCCGAACCCACCCCCTCCCCCAATGCTTCTCAGTTCTCCAAACTCACAAATGAAGTATCAAAACATAGCTTTGCTGCTAAGAAAAGATACAATAACCTACCTCCTTTGCATCGACCCATAATTCATAAAAACTGGTTCAATGACTCTGTTATACTGCGAATGCTTTAATACTGAGAATGTTTACCAACACTTAATGGAACAGACATTGGAGGCTATTTTGTCAATAGCAATGATTGATTTGACATCCGCCAGTACTTTTCATTCGGCATTGTATCGTTTATTCAAACACAACTTTACGCGGTCGTCTGATACCTGAGGCAGATAAAATCTGACCTGCTGTGAGAAAGATCAGGAATCATAGTATACTCCTTGGCAACACATGAGAAACCACTGTGGGTTCCTCAAGGATCTGAGAGCGTAGTTTGTAAACCCGGGCATTGAGGCATTTATACCCATTTGTCCGGGCCACAGCAAAAGCAGATCAAAGTATGTGCAAGGGATGTTCCCAAGGGAAACCTTAATTATGCACAGACAGTATGCACCTGTTAAGAGAAACAAGGGAACCTGTAAAAATATATGCATTAATTATAAAATAAAATTAAAATAAAAGTTGGGCCTTTTGGAGAGAGAAAATATTTTGCTAATAATAACCAATAGCGATAAAACCCATCAGTAAGAATGGCCAGCTACCAAAACTGGCAGATTCCAACTCGGAGCTCTTCGGAGTCTCACTGTTGCAGGTTCTGCCAACTTTGAACTTTCAAAAAAAAAAAAAAAATTTAACTAATTCTCATGAGCCAGTGTTGAATAAATTGTTCTGAGTTTGGGCACACAAAAGTTCCGATTGGCCCAGAATCGAGGAAGAGTCAGCCTTAAGTGAATGGGCAGAAGAGATGTCCCTTTGGTTGAGGATTGCTTTTCACCTTCTCCTTGGGAAATTCAGCACCTCTCCCTGACGGCTCCAAGCTACACGCAGGTGTCCTTCGGTCACTACTGAATCAAAATGCTTGTGAATTAGAAAAATTGAGGCAAAACGACTTGTTAGAGTGAGGGATAGGTTTCCTCCACTATGATGAACCAATTTCTCATAAACTTAAAAAAAATCATAACTTTTATTACAGAGATGCATGAGGAAAGTAAAGCCACCCCAAGCCCATAAATGGCCCTCCCTGTTCTGGATTCTGTAATATGTCCATACTTTTATGCATAAAATCTAATTAGATATACGGTGCATATTAAAATATAATGCATTGATATCTGGCTCTCTCTACGCACAAATTGAGACCTAGATTGACTATGTCACCCAGGAAGGAATTCAAAACTTTACCAAGTCTAGGACTTTAATTTTTTGTAGAACTGAATTATTTATGATTAGGTTTGTTGAATGTGACAGCAAATAAATAAATAATAACAGTAGTTAAAAAAAAAAAAAAAGATAGAAAGTTGTTTTCTCCCTCGTGCAAATGTTGCCCAGAGGTAAGCCGTGCGGGGCTGGCTCGGCGCCCGTGTTGCGTTCAGCGCATGCTCCTCACGCCGCCTGCCCGGAACCCAGGCTGGCGGCATCTACCTTCCGGGCGGCAAAATAGAGAGCAAAGGTGTATGTCGGCTCTCTCTTAAAAATGTTTTTTAAAACCAACCATGGATACTATTACGGGGTGCCGCCTTCTCCTACTGGAAACGGGACATAAATAACAAAATCCGGACAATTCCGAACTCTGAAACATAATGGGCACTAAAGTTTTCAGAAAAGCAGGTGGGTGTGAAGCGGTACTAACAAGTTTTCGTTTAAAAACCTAATGGCAAATAGAGATAATGTCATTACTAGATTATCTATTATTTGACTATTCTAGATCTTTCCATTGCACCTCCAAAGTACGCATGGCGGTAATACATGTGAAGGCTCTAACTTCTTTTCAGACGAACGTTTCTCAGACATGTCATCACATCACAGATGGGTCATGGCCATCACTGAGCATGTCACGATCAGTCACGGTGTCTCACCAGGGACGTGAATACGAAAGCCCCTGTCGATACTGATAATTTGATCGCTGAGAGCAAATCTTCTTAAAAGGAGATTGGGATGTGGAAGCAGAACATCCCTGTGTTCCTATGGGGACATTTTAGGAATTCCTTTCTATTATGTCAAAATAAAATACATGTTCTTTCCTAGAATGGGGAGCCGAGATGTCAATGAAAAGCTAAATTTTAATCATGTCGAAAAAGGTACCAGCTGGTCAGTGACAATAGGGAGGTTTCGGGGGTTGATTTGCCTGGAAGATTCGGAGCCTCAAATACAGGACACCAAACAATGGCCCAGCCTCCACCAGAGTAGCAGCAGGAAGACGTGCCTGGGTGAGCTCCTCCCACAGGAGGCACTTCCAGAGCCCCAAGAAATGTCAGGAAGAGACCTAGACAAGAATGTTACAGTCCTTCATCGACCAGCAAAACGCACGCCTAGTAAGGCAGAGGGTCCCCGAAGTCGAAAGGTTCTGAGTGTGGTGGCCGGGCACACGCCGTTTGGAACTGGAGGAAACATGTGAATAATTACAGAACAGCGTGAAGTGCTGACCATGGTAAATATAGAAAGTATTATGAGATGGTGTGATGGACAACATGTAAGATATGAGAACAGAGGAGGCCTCGAAAAGGAGACAGCATTCGAAAGCACAGATAAATGAAAACCAGAGGGTAGGTGGCCCTGACAGAGAACACCATGTCCCAGGGTCTGATGTCCTGAAAACAGCCAGAAGAGCTCATGGTGGCAGGACCTGGGGCGGCAGGGAAGGGCCACTGAGGGATCGTCATCAGAAAATCATCACGGTTATCATCACATTTTAGAAAGTCGCCTCCTGAAACAGTGCAGTGGAAACACCGGAGAGAGATTCTAGCTGAGAGACCTGTCAGAAAATTATTCCAAGGTGCTGGTAAGAGTAAGGCCTGAGCTCAGGGCACTCTCATTTTAAGATCCAAAATAGAGACCATTTCCCCAATTATATATATACCTCACCACCCCCACAGCCACTTCTAGACTACACCCTAAAAATATTTGTTTTCCTGTATTTGAAAGAAAAAGTGTGAATAATCTGTCCTAGCAATTTATCATTTTTATAAAAGTTTAGAGTCAGATGGGTATGTGGGGGGTGGGGGGTGGAGTTTACTTATTAGTGGAGGTACTTACCGGGGGTGCTTATTGTGGGGAGTACTTAACTGCTAACCCTAATGTGCAGATCTTACAGATTAAGTTTTCTGTTGAAAGACCATTTAAAGAAAGTGAAGTTCATGATAAGGAAGACGGTTTTGCTTCTAACAGTTTTAAGCTTCCTATGGGCCTTCCTGAGTCATCAACTGACTCACTCCACCTGCTCAATTTTATTATTAATTCAAAAAAAAAAAACCCCTCTGATAACAATAGAGTCAAAATTATGCTACCTGTTTTGATTTCTTTCCTCCCATTGCATAATTCTCTCGTTTTCCCCACATTTTGGCAGTTACTCTCACTAGCCATGCAACAATGAGAAACATTCTTTTAAAAATATTTTCAGCCCCCTCACATTCACATGAAATCGTTTTATTTCTAACTTGGTTTCAGTTCTTATATAAGATCCACTGCTGTCTAATATTAGATCATTGTGTGTTGTACGTGACTTACTTCTAATGTGTGGTGGGAGTTTGAAAGATCCCTGATTTGAGTTCTTCTCTAAAGCCAAAAAAAAAAAAAAGAAAGAAAGAAAAGCATTTTATAATGCGAATAATCAATTTCACCTTAATTATTATTTGTTAGATGTTGATTTCTTTATTAAGTGAAAATTCGGTCACTTTGAAAAGTTGTGATTATTTATGTGAATATGACTAGGTACGTGTGTGTGTGCTATAGATTTACAGATGTGATCATCTGGTTGTTGTTCAACATTCAATAACCCTGAAACAAGAAGCCCAAGTTGCCCTCAATCATCCTTCAGGTACGAACCTGGGGAATAGCTAAGACATCAAAAACCGATCCCAAAGCCACAGAGACGCTGCCCCTGACTGAAGCTTTCCTCTCAGCCTTTAAAACATGGGTGCAAACGATCTCGACACTGGACATTAACCACTACACTGAAACCCAAAACGCGAAGTAACCTTAGTCACCGATTTCGTCGAATCCATATCAAATTGTCACGATGGAAATAGCCCGGAAGATGATAACAGGTTTGAAGTTCACTCTGAAGTGAGGCCATTGCTTTGAGAAAGTGGACCTGATTTTCTTCCACGTAGGCAAAGAAGGAGGAAGAACGGGGCTGTTATCAGATGAGGTCATTGGAACTCCACAGGTCTAGTGATTGCCTCAGATTATAAAAGTTACAGAGTATAGACCAAAGCTCAAACCTCGGTTCTTTGCTTGTTTGTTTCAAAATCCCAGGTCTCTCTGCCATATGTCTAATGGATAATTTAGAGTGTGATTTATAGAAATACAAACCTGAGAAAAAGTCGGGTACCTCACTAATGAATTTCTATATGTACTTAATTCTGGCTGAATATAACACTGCTTATGTTTTGTTTCTCTTTTATGCGTTTCCCCCTCCACATCTATAATTGATGCATTTGAACTTTAGGAAAGATGCACCAGGGGGAACTGTGACAAGCTTAAGGATATCAAGAAACTTGGTACGAAAGCCCGCTCCTTTGGCATATCATCTGGCTTTGAGTTTCTCTTCTAATGAGACAATCTTTTATCGCCTATTAGGTAAAAAGATAAATGAATACATTTAGCCTTCGTAGCATTACTTTTCAACTCGTATGCCTCTGCCATTTCTCTTTTCCCTTTTGTTTTCCCATCAGAGTAAAACATTCATCTATTTATTCAGAAATATATGTTGAGTGCATTTTATTTGCAAGGCATTAGGAGACAGTCAACAGCAATGCCATGAAGCCAATTGTACTTTAAACTAAATGGCATCTTGGTCAGGAGAGCTGTGTCTTGGAGAGTCCCACTTATCTGGTTTGAGTGCTACTCCATGCAGTAATTAGGACTAAACCTTTGAGTCCTTCTGGGGGAAGCCGAACACTGAAAATTTAGGGATATCCTCCAGCTGTGGGCAAAGGCAAACTATTTGTCATGGGAACATGAGTGAGTCCATGGTAGTCTAGAGACAAATATGGGGGTAGAACAAAAATCTAGAGTATAAACCAAGTGAAGCATAATAAAGAGAGAGCAGGTGCGTGAGAGATCAGAGCCCAAGTCCCAGTCCTTCTAGGAGGAGACACTGGTCGCCAGCAGTCTACGGTCGGTGGGGACCCTGAAGGTCAGCAGCCGGGATGCTCCAGGCCATAGAGCTGGGCCTGGCTTGGGTGGAGGCTGAACTGAGATAAAGCCTTCCTACTCTTGGGTAAACCATTTGGGGATCAGACCAGACTATTTGGGAATAGTGTTAACTCAGGTAGAGTCCTTCTCAGCTAATGCAGGAATTCTTCGTAATAGAGTTCAAGGAAGGGGATGAACTGTGCTTTGGTCAATAAAGTGAAGGTTATTTCTTCTCAAGAGGCAGAATGCCTTCTCTATCCACTGTCCCCATGTCAACCCAGACAGCGAACACAGCGTCTTTCCCTTACTCCCCCAAAACTTGAAGGGAATTAAATGGTAACACCATGAGGTAACAACTGGAAATTAAAAGTTAGGCATTCCTTGTCTTTTTAATTTCTTCCGGTCACCACCACTAATAGAAATTTCTCACTGGCTACATATCTTGTCGAACCTCAGAAAACCCCTCTCGTTCTCGCTGCCTCCTCACCACCCGCCTTTCGCACTCCACCTCTACACCAGGAGCCATTCATTTCCCACACAGAGGACTTCCGCTCTCTCCTGGGTTCACTGTTTCCTTCCAATCCAATCTCTTGAGCATTTAAGTATTGCATTTAAATATTGCACTGAAAGTTCAGCCAACATATCTTGTTTAAACAAAAGGATAGCTGACCTAAGAATAGATTTTGCGACTCATTACTAGGCTAAAGAAGTTAAAACTGGTTTAAATAGCATTATTTGTTTGTTTGTTTAGCTATTTATCCACTTTAGAATGGCAAAACAAGCCTAAAACACAAGAGAGATAAGATGAAAAACTTTCTAAAAATATACATATACATATGTGTGTGTGTTTACACACATACATATATATTATACATATATATATGTATAATATATATATTAGCTCATAAAGCAGGAAGCCTGATTGCTTAGCTCTGTGGCATGGTTCTGCAGGCAGAAGAGGATCAGAACCAAGACCTACTAAATCCTGAATTGAATAGATGAAGTTTGTGGTCACTGTCCTACCTGCCTGTGTCCAGAGCTCCTAAGTCTAAGGCAATACTGAGTCTGTGGGAGAAGGTGAAGAAGGGGACTGGTTTTTAAAAAATGTATAATTGAGTCCCCAGACTGACTCTGAGTTTGGGGTCAACTCCATGTTTGCTGTAAAACAGGAAAATTGGAAAAATATAATTAATTTGAAATCAAGTATAATGGTATTAGTTAAATAAAATCGCCTTTTGCCAGCCAGCATTTAGCAGGACACTCCTGGATTCAATTATCATAAATAATTGATGTAAAGTAGATGGGATTTAACACATAGCATTGCATATATATTTTTTGAAATATAATATACCTCCTTTAATCATACATAAAATCTTAAATGTATACATTTCAGAAATCTGATATAAAGGTAAATACATAATCAATGTGTATAACTATACATTTTTAAGTCTTAACACAATTTGACGAATTTGCAAATTAATTTGGCAGTAGTCATTTCAGAAAAGTGACTGATAAGCTGGTAATTTTATTTATTAAAGCTAATTTAAGCAGATACTTATGAATCAGGTAAGAAGTAAACCATCTTCCATTCAGTAAGTTTATAATGAGTATTTAGGTCAGGGGTTTACCATGGTAAGTTAGGAGAAAACCACCACCAAGCAGAGTAGACATTTAACTAATGTTATTTAATTAAAACAAGTGAGATATGCTTGGGATTTTTCCTCACAGACATAAGTATATTAATAAAATCAATGTGTATTTTCAAAACTATAGCGATTTGTATTATGAAATTTGAAAAAGCGAATATTATAAACAAAAATTAAATTATTACAGCCGTATCGACTCAGGAAACTTTTTGAGTTATGCAACTTATTCAATCTGACTTCCTTATCACATGTTTTTAACAACTGTGAAAGAAAGATAAGCCGTCCTGCTTTTTCAGTTCCCAGATGATTTTAATGTTTAGAAGAAATACGTTTGAAAAGTGTTCAACCACGATAATAATAAAGCTAAAGTTAAAATAATTAAAGGCCATTTAAAATAAAATTTTAAATGATAAGCTTGATGATAACAACATTGAAGTGCTTCTATTACAATTTCTGGCAGCAACTCTATGTCAAACTGTAGGCCATCAAGATATACCAAAATATTAAATTCTTTTAGAAACTTCTCTTGCAAAAAGTCCAAAGCAAGAAAATATATATATGTGTAAATATTCATGGAATGCTAAAGCAAAAGAAAAAATTGGAAACCACCCAAAAGTCAAATATGGGAATGGTCAAATATGTGTCTGAAATATTATGAGGTAGGTTGAATAACAACCAAAGTTTTTGTAACGATATGGAGAAATCCTTGTTGTACGACGATACTGAAAATATCAACTGTAAAGTCACAGCCATGTTATCGTTATAATTATCTAGACAAATAATGGAAAAGCAGATTAGAAGAGAAAATAAAAGGGAACCCTATAAAAAGTCTGTCACGAGAATGCCTCCACCCTCATCCCGGGTCCCTAAAGTGTGGCATTTATCTGCTCGCTTTTATGTGAGAAACAGCTGCTTGTAGAGTAGATGCTGTTTGAAGAAGGAAATAAAAGAAGGATGCACATGTGTTAGAGGAAAAAAGAAAGAAATTGCAAGGGAGAACCATTTTTTCTTGATGTATTCGAAAACTTAGAACATAGGATATAGTATAGATCATGCAGATACATGTACTATGATGAGTCGAATTGTGTTCCCTGCCCAAAAGGATATGTTCAAGTCGTAATCCTTGGTACCTACGAATGTGACTAATTGGAAAGAGAGTCTTTGCAGATGCAATTCAGGTAAAATGAGGTTGCTTGAGATTAGGGTGGGCCTTAATCCTTATCCTTATGAGAAGAGGAAATTGCAGACACAAACACACTCCCAGGGAGAAGGCCATGTGATGATGGAGACCAACGTCGGAGTCATGCATCTACAAGCCAAGGAACCCCAAGGATGGCTGGCGATGGCCAGAGGCTAGGAAGAGGCAAGGACGGAATCATCTCTAGAGCCTTCGGAGAGAGCATGGCTCTGCTGGCACCTGGACTCTAGTCTTCCAGCCTCAAAGGCTATGAAAGAATAAATTTCTGTTGTTTTAAGCTACTCAGTTTGTGGTGCTTTATTACAGCAACCCTAGGAAACTAATGCATACATAAGCGAGGTAATTAATACCCAGGCATAATCTATTCTAAAATATTACTTCCTGATGATGAAAACTTCTGAGGCAAGAAATGCAAATGCTGTTCTTTATGTATTGTAAGAACGGTCCTTGCAAAACTCTTTAAAAGTTAAGGGCAAGAGTTAGAATCACTTTGGAGTTACACGGGCAGCGCGGCATGACCGAGGAGCGAGAAGATTTGGTCCCAGTGTGAACAGGCGCCAGCATCCCTCAGCTGATGACTCTCAGCACGGTCCACGCTCTCTGTGCTTGTTTCTTGCTCTGTAAGTGGTGATAATAATGTTCTCATTGGGCTATTGTGAGAACTACATTAGCTAATAAATGCGAAGTAATTAGAACAGTAGCTGGCCCATTATAAGCATTCAATAAATGTTAGCTATAATTATCATGTCTGACTAAACATTTTGGTTCCATTCCCATTTTAAAATTATGAAAATTTCACAGGCATATTCTTAGGATGCATATATCACTTTGTAAATCACTCATAGATCACCATATCAGCATTTCTCCCTTCCTAACGCCTAGTAATTCCTATCCAAGTCGACATGCATAACCTCAGGACCCCCTGCTCCTAGGACCACCAAAATGAGGCGTAGGCAGGAAGAGGAAAGGAAGGGAATAAAAAGAAAAAACTGCTAGTTTGAGTTCCTAAAGATTGAAATGTCATGAAGCAGCATCAGGAAGGATCAAAGAGGACCAGAAGTTTGGCAGTGGCTGTTTGACAAGTCAGGTGCTTGGACAAGCAGCTTTTTCCACTGTTGATGTAGGAAAAGTGACATTTGTCTCAGTTCTCATGCTGGTCCACAATCGAGTGAGAATTATGCAGAAATTTGTGTTACACTCGGTCCGTATTTTTGTACTCTCTGGAGCTCTCCATGAAACTGCATTTAAGCATCATCAGAATGGTATTGGGCAGCATCATTCAAGTGGAGAGAAGAGCTATTTTCAAGATCGTTCTGAAAAATAGGTTGCAAATTTGTCAAGCCCGAGCCTCTATTTGCACAGAGCTCACTAGTATCTGCTAACAGTTGTCATTATCTGTTCGCAACAGCTTTTCAGATATCTTAAATATTTATTGTCACCATCACCACTTTGCCCATCTCTCTAGTAATTCTGCTGCCATTCCCGAGGCCTCCTTCTTTTATCTTACCTAATAGGACAACAGGAGACTGGGCCTCCAGCTAAGAAAAGGCCAATAGGTGAACAGCTCTCGCGGTGGGGAGTGGAGCGGTATTCTGTGTCAGAGATTTTGAAAGAATAGTTCGAATTTCTGAAGGCCAACTCCCAAATTTATTCCCGTAGAGAAACTAATTAGCTACATAAATGTCCCTGACTTATCTTCTAGGCTTCCTTTTGCAAATTAAGTATAAAATAAGATTGCCCTGATAACTTGTATACTGCGTAATTAAAAGGAGAAAAAAAAAGAATGCAACTCGCAGTAGTATCCAAATGTACTCTCCAAGTAGGACATAGTCCTATGCACCAGTCGCGGCTCATAGTCGCCAAGAAATGAACGCAGGAGGGAAGCACACCTGACAGGTACCTGTGTTGTCAACAGAACCACAAAAAAAGGGTGTTTGTACAGAAAAGGGGAAAACTACAACTCATATTGCGAACGGTGTTGGTGCTGACATGTTGCTGGCACCTGATAGGAATCACTTTTATTGAATGTCAGCTTACGAAGAAGAAAAGAAAGGAAATGGGGGGAAATTAGCTGAATGAGTACAAGGGAAAAGATCAATAACTCCCTCTGATGTTTTTTTGGCAAATTGGCCAAGAAAGGGCTGAAGTCCTTACTGGCTGACAATTCTGGCATCTTTCCCAAATAGAAATGTTGCAGCCAAAAAATGCACTTAGCGAATTTAGTGAGACAATGAGTTTGGGGATGCGTATTAAAAGGCAGAGCACAGACTAACAAATTTATTGCCATCGACACGCCTGGGCCCACCCTGATATTGTGTATTGGTACTGGGTCAGGACTCCCAATCAATGAGGACACAGGGATCTTAATGACCGCGTCACCTGCTCAGCATTCAGCCTGGGGTGGGACCACGCAATTTATCACCCGAATCGAGACAACTCAAGAATGAGAGGCGTTCCTATTAGTAATCTCACTGGGCCACGGTCAAACCTGGACTGCCCCTGGCAAGGCAGGGTGTATTGACAGCCTAACGGGGACACCTAATTCTTTCAGAATCCAGAAGCTACTGCTTGTCGTCACCACCCAGGACCCCTGACCCAGGTAGCTATTTTTATAACATGAGCCTTTCACTCCCAAGAAGTCCTAGGTAAAGAGGGGCAACAACTCGAGTCAAATTTGTCACTCCTGCTGGAAAAATTACCGCACACCACTTGCCCATCTGGCTGGCATGGGAACAGCGGTAGTATCCTGTAGTTTTTATACTTTTCATTCAATCGAGGAGATTTTCAACCCAGAGTTTTCATTATAGATTGAATAGAAACAGGTGGGCATCGTTGTTATTAACTGAAATGCAAACGTAACCGAACAAAAACAACACAGCAGTTTCTTTCCACGAAGCCACAGCATCCAATAATTTGAAAGTGAAGAGAACCCAGCACAATCACCAAACTCTAGCTGGCTCCCAGTGCGGGAACGCAATCAGTCGTAGTATGCCATTCTGATCATTCATGGTTGTCAGTTTTGTAAAACTACTTTTTTATTACCATAGAAATGTTAGGTTTCTTTTTCCTCATTTCGATCTCTTTTTCTCTCACCCTAAGCCACCCAAGTAGTTCAACTTTGAATTGTAATAGATGCACATTTGTTTTTATTACGTTTTGAATCAATCTATGAAAAATAATCTTAAAATAGAGGAATCGAGACACTTGTGGAATTTCACTCATAGTTGGGAATATGAAAAATTGTCATTTAAGCCACCAGGCCCGATATGACCAAAATTTTTCATTCACCCTGAGTTCTATCCCTCAGTAGATGATAGTTCTAGCATCTTTTGACGTGGCTGCCACAGAATTATAGCGTAATGTGTTAAATACAGCCAGAGTAACATGTACATAATGTGTTTTCCTTCAAAGCACCATTGCAGGAATTTTATGAGGGGTCGCAGAGAAAGTGCATTTACTACCATGTGGCAGATTAGGAAACTGAGTCAGAGAGACAAAGCCAGTTGTCCAAAGCCACTCAGTTGGTTAGACTCAAGCCTAGCAGTGGACAGTCATGCATCCCACTCTGTGCTTACACATTCTTCATAGAAACTCCTAACTCAATTCGGCCATCATCTTAGAATGTTAATTCATGAACTTGTAATTCAAACCAGTCCAATCTCTAAAGGAGCCCACTGTTGATATTTGGTCTCTGCTACACAGAATGTATAATTATAAGTAACAAATTATATAATTGTGTTTTCATATATTCCTCAACCCAAATATATAACCCATATTTAGAACCCAAACATGAGAGCACTGACAACTATTATGTGTACCTTACTGAATTCAAAACCTTAATATTTCCAAGAAACAACATTTTCATAATCACATTACCTCAACTACATTTAAAGAAAAATGATTCGAACTCAAACGCATAGGTGATTAAAAGATTCACATCATGACCATTTCATGTCCCTCCAAGTATCTGGTTCTAACACTTTCCATGTCACCGGTAAAGTGGCCAACTCAAAAACTTGATGTAATTTATTAGAATCAGGATGAATATGTTGAAAAATGTTTGCTAAAGAGATTGTCATCGTGTCATGAACTGTCCCAATTAGCAAACAGAACATCAGGACAAGAGGGACAAGCCAGAACCACAGCATAAAGAGCACTGTCCTCTTGCCTCACAGGGCCATACTATCGCTGTCCAAAGCAGAAGTCCAAAGGAAATTTGAGGAGAGATTTGTAAAGACCGTGTTGACATAGTACAAATTTTAATAAGAGATGTTATGAATGGCCTTTTTTAACCGTGACTTACAAAATTCAAACACTGATGTCTTTTCATGATTAACAGTTCACGGGGAAAGAAGTTAAAAGAAAATAATATTTTTCCCATTTCTGCCAATTACAGAGATAGGGTAGGGGTTGGAGGAAAGAATCAAAAAGAAAATGTCTTTTCTTTGGGCTACAGCCAAGAACAACCTCAAAGGAGGTAGTCCTTAGAGATGACAGCATCTAGGGAAACCGCTCCAGGAACGTGACCGAAGCCCTGTATGGCATGAGATATGGTGGGTGGCGGGTTCTAACTTAAGAGGCCTCCTAAATGTTAGGGGGTGGGCTCTGAGGCTAGACCCCTTTTAAGGTTCTTTGTTTTTCATTTCTGTGTGTGGGCTCTCTGTACTTTGAAGTCCCAGCCAGCAATAAAGAGAAAAACCAGCGCTGGTGTTTTTAGTTTGACTGAAAGCTGTGATTTACTCAACGCTTCCTCACATAACGCACTTCAGGCCGATGCTGCAGGTAGAGCAGAGCCCGTAATAACCCGCTGCGTGCATCACGGAAATGAGCGTGAGATGTGGGGTCTTACGCGATAACTCACGAAGCCATCACTACTGCACAGCTACACAACTCATGAACGCTGCTGAAGAGGGCCTGTGGCCACTTATCTGAAGGGGTTAAAAACATCCAGTGTGCTGCCTGTTAAAACGTGAAAGCAGCATTGACTTCTTCCGTCTCGAATCTAATTCCTGGCACTGGCTTTGTGATGCTGCAGGGACATTCTCATTAGGACTTGTTGCTTCCACCGTCAATGTTATTAGTGGCAAACCGTTAGGCCAACAGTTATGCCCTGTTCTTTTGTTCTTGAAGGAAACATCTGTTCTTCTGTGAGGGAGCACATGCCAAACACTCCGTGATTATCAGCAGAGGGCTCTTTGGGGAGCAGTCAATGCATCCCACAGCCTGGAGCCCAGCCCTTGAAACTTCCCGCACTCCTGTTTCTGCAGCCCTCTGATGCTGGAGAATCGCTAGCTGGTCACAGCAAGACTCCCACCCAGAAGACCCCGAGCATATTTGCTGGAGAAGGGAGGAAGACAAGTGGGAGGATGGAGCAGAGTGAGGGTTAGTTATTGATAAGGTTGCATTAAAAATGGACTTATAAACTCAATCGACAAGAGTGTGTAAGCCACTTGCAAGGCTCTGAGTCCTCTACACATGTGTTTGGAGTACCCCGGCATGCTGCATTATACATGTTACTCACTGCTATAGGGGAAGCAAAAGGAGCTTGAGACAAGAACACACTGGGAGGCATACTGAAAATGACTGAAGGAAACACCTAGGAGTCCTCGAGGTCTGACTTTCCAGTTCTCTCACGATGCAACACCTGTATCTTGACCTTGACTTTCAAGAGCTCACCAGCAGGCTTGAGAGCCTAGCTGCCTAGGTCTGGATTCAGGTTTCGCCCATTCTAGCTCTCTAAACTTAAAGAAGTCACGAACTCTCTGAGCCTCGGTTTCCTTATCTGTAAAATGGAAGCAATAATGGTACCTGTGATATAAATGAGCTAACATATGTAAAATAACTATATGGCAAAATAATAAAGGTGTAAAATCAATAATCTAAGTTTCCATCTTAAGAAGCCAGAAAAAGAGTAAATTAAACCCATAAGAAGCAGTAGCAAATAATAATAATAATAATAAAGATTAGAATAAAAAGAAATGAATTAGAAAATAAAACAAATTTACAAAATCAGCAGAAAAAGGGATTGTTTAAAAATATTAATACAGATGCCAAATCTCTAGTTAGACGAGAGAGAGAGGGAGGAGGGAGAGAGAGAGAGAGAATACAAATTACCAAAATCAGGAATTAAAAAAGAGATATTACTAAAATATTCCAGGCATTAGAAGATTAAAAAGCAAGTATCGTGAATAATGCTATGACAATAAATTTGACAACTTAAATACAATGAATAATGTCTTTAAAATACAATGTAAGAGAATTATAAAAATGTAAAATTTAAGTAGCCCTATATCTATTTTAAAAATTGAATTTACAACCAAAACATTTTCACAAAGAAAATTTCAGATCCAGCTGGTTTTAATACTAAATTCTATGAAACATCTAAGAAATGAATGATACAAATCTTTTAACACTTTTGAAAATAGAAGAGAAACTCCCGACTCTTTTTATGAGTCCAGCATTACTCTTATTCCAAACCTAACAGAGACATTACAAGAAAACTGGAAAAATAAAACTATAGATAAAAATCTCTTATGAACACACATGCAAAAGTCATCGACAAAATATTAGCAAACAGAATCCAACACTATATAAAAAGAATATTACACCACGACCAGGTATAGTTTTTCAAGGAATACAAAGTTGGTCCATATTTGAGAATCGATCAATATAATTTACCATATTAACAGAATAAAGAAGAAAATTCACTTGATAAGTTGATGCAGGAGTTGGATGTTAGAAATTCAATAGCCATTCATAATAAAAGTTCTCAGAAAACTAGAAATAGAAGAAAACTTCCTAATCTAGATATAAGGCATCTATGATAAACCTACAACAATAGATAGCATACAATAATAGATAGCATATTTAATAATAAAAAATAAATGCTTTCCCTTAAAGATTAAAGACAAGGATGTCTGCTCTCATCACTCACCATTATTATGTAATATCGTACTGAATTTCTTATACAGTGTAATAAGGCATGCAACAGAAATAAAAGCCATAATGTTTGAATGGAAGACTTTAATCTGCAGAAGGTACAATTGTCTAATAAAAGATTCTAAGGAATCCACAAAAAGAGCTATAAAAATTGATATGTGAATTTAATAAGGTATAGGTCAGATACATATACAAAAATTAAATGTATTACTATACACCAGCAACATTACTATATACCAGAATTGAGATTTTTTTAAAAAAATAAAATTTATATTAGCATCAAAAACAAAATAAAGTACTCAGGAATAAATTTAATAAAATATGTGAATGATCTATGCACTGAAAACTACAAAATTTTGCAGAGAGAAATAAAGGATGTAGATTAATGGAGCACTATATCACGTTCATGAATTGCAAGACTCGCTATTATTAAGGTAAGCAGGCTCCCCAGGTTAACCTCAGCTTCAAGGCAATCTTGATTAAAATCCCATCAGACTATTATAAAAATTAACAAACCATTCTAACATGTTTGTGGATATGCAAAGGACATAGAATATAATCGAACAATTTTGGAAAAGAAGGACAAAATTGGAAGGCTTTCACGACCTGAGTTCAAGACCTAAGATAAAGCAATCGAAATCAAGAAATGTAGTTTTGGTCCAAGGATAGACACAGAATGAAACAGGATAGATTCTAGAAATAGACCAACCTCACATGGTCAATTAATTTTTGACAAAGGCATCAATGCATTTCAATGAAAAAAAGTGTAGACTTTTCAACAAAGGCTGCTGAATAACTGAACATTGCTATAGGAAAAGGCCTATCTCACATCGCACGCAAAAATGTATTTAAAATGTATTAATGAACTCAACATAAAAGCTAACATCATAAAACTTCTAGAAAAACATGAGTAAAATCTTGACGATCTTGGGGTAGACAAAGATTTCTTAGGACATGAAAACCAAAAATATTGAAAGAAAAAAAAAACAAGAAATTATAGTTCATCAGAATTAAAACTTCTGCTCTTCAAAAGATACCATTAAGAGAATGAAAAGGTAATCCATAGGCTAGGAGAATGTTTGGATGGATGGATGGATGGATGGATGGATGGATGGATGGATGGATGGATGGATGACAGATAAGATACAATGGTAAAAATATGTCTTTGTGTCTCCCATAATTCTTATTCCTCATGTTTATATTATAAGGACAATGATATATAGATAAACCAATAAACAGAGCACCAAATAGGTGTCACCTTCAGTCAGAGACATTGGAACAAGTTGTGAAGACCCACGCCCTCCAGAGGCAGAGAACACAGGTATTCAAAAACAGTCAGGCATTCTCTGATTGATTAGCAAAAGTACATTGTCCCAGCATTCCATGTAGCTAAGTCAGACTGCAATCAGCTTTGTTAAAATAAAATTCTGTTTGGTGTTTACCTCATCTGGTCCACCCTGAGTAGCAGATCTAGACGTTAGGTCTAACAATAATTGACAGGATTCTTGCAATAAGGCATTTAAAACTTGTATCACCTTTTTTGAGTGTCTAGCATTGACCTAAGCTTTTGTAAAATATTAGCTCACATAATATATGACCCTATGAGATGTGATCTCAAAAACAGGGGTGTCAACATCATATGGGAACTGGTCTGAAATACAAATTATGCCAGATAAACAGACTCAGAAACTCCAGGCAGGCGTGGGTCCTAGTACCCACAATGATTTTGATAAAATTAATTTTTGAGAACCACTGCTGGAAAGTAGCATCTTCCTGCTTAAGGATTTTCCTCACACTTAGCATCTATTATCTGCTTTCTCAAACTTCAAACCTGAAGCCCTGAGCCTTTCGCGTCTGATCGGCAGTGAAGGTCTCCTTCTCTAAAACTCTGCCAAAGCTGGTTCTGGCTGGTGATGCCACAGCTGGTGAAGGCTGCACCGATGGTCTCTTTGGCAACCTTATTCTTGCTGGCTTAACAGACTTGTTCTTTCTTTCTCTTCTTTTCTTGTCTTTCTTCCTCCCTTCCCATCCCCTTCCTTCCTTCCTTCCTTCCTTCCTTCCTTCCTTCCTTCCTTCCTTCCTTCTTCCTTTTCTTTCCTTTTCTTTCTTTCTTTCTTTCCTTTCTTTCTTTCTTTCTTTCCTTTCTTTCTTTCTTTCTTTCTTGTCTTTCTGTCTGTCTGTCTGTCTGTCTGTCTGTCTTTCTTTCTGCTGTGGTCTAAGAAGGTCTTCGAAGTCTCTCTATCAGATAAATACTCCATATGTTTAAAAGGATTACTGGAAGTAAGTCTAGCATTCTCCAGGAACAGGAATGCCCAGTTACTTTTCACATAACCTTCTAGAACATCTTCCTGGTAAGAATCCCTCAAGTTGTCCAGTCACTCAGGGCCACCACAGCTCTTCAGGACAGGGACGCTCATGTGGATTAATGTAGATGAGTCAGTCCGAGCAGGAAGAGCGATCAACACAATCAGTACTTGCAGGGTTTTGTTTATAATAGTAAGGTATTTCGGTTCTCCCTCTTCTGGGCATTAAGTGGGAAATGACCTTGGTGTTGGAACAGAAACAAGAGCTCCTCCTCTGTGGACAAACCGCCCATCACCGCCCACCCACGTGACCTGGTCATGCTGCAGGGCTCAGGAAGTGCAGAAAGGAGGAGGGGGAGCCCAACCAAGCCCCAGGCCAGAGACCACCCAGCACTCCTTACAAAAAGCTGTTTCAATTGAGGAGTGAGTATCTTTGAGAAGAAAATAATCGAATTGTGGAAATGAGCTAAGAGGGAAAAAGGGTCTGACTTAAGCTACTCTCTCGAGGAGCTGGAAGCGACGTTAGATACCTCGGCGGACAACCTCCAGATCATAGAGAAGGCGACCAGGTTCTTCTCGCTGGAAGCCAGTAATTCTCAGACTTAAGTCGGATGCTCTGTAAGCGGGGAGCAGGGGCACTCCGACCCTGGTCTCTTGGCTTCAGTTTGTTTTGAATGATTAAAGTCCTTATATTTCTATAAAGTGCCAAACGGTTGGACTTCAGACAAAAGGAGATCATTATACACTAGAGGTTCTGAGGACCCCCCCACTACTACCACCACACACACACACACAGAAGTGGGGCTGATTCTGGCTCTCTGTGGGATGACTCTCAAGGCCGGCACGATAACCAGGGACCACAGAGGCCCTGAGAAGACCTCGCAGAGGTGAAAACTGCATTCACAGCCCAGGGAAACGAGGCCATACAGGCTCTCTCCCGAAGAGCCACGGGCTAACTTTTCACTTGGCAAGACAGCTCCCACGGTCACAAATTCTAGATTACCATCAGCCTAGCACGAAGGCACAAGTCACAACCACAAACAGCTGTGCTTCTCCCCATGAATTGTGCCTTCCGGAGTGAACACGGGGCCTTAAATGTCTACTGAGAGAGTGTTTAAAAGAAGCAGGAAAGAAAGAAGAGGCATTGTGATGTAAATGGCATGCCGCTGGTTGGAGTTGTTTCGTACAGCTCTTTAAAAATTTATAAATAGGGTTTCTGCCCCTATTTGCATTCTAAAGGGATGGCCTTTTTTTTTTTTTTCAACATTACCTGATATTACTCCCCTAACTCAAAAATAAAACAAAATGAAAAGAACAGTTAACATTTAAAATGTTTAAATTATGCACAAATAAAGGGAAATAAGAATTAAAAGCGATACCTCTTTGTTTCAGCCTGCCCTGAAACGTTCCTGTGAAATTCCTAATTTAAAGAAAAACAGACAGGCAGGAGTCGGGCCTGTTAAGCTGGGCTTTTTCCTACCCAGGCACCACATTTTGGAACAAAGGAAAGGAACAAGGTGGTTCTGCTGTTATCCAAACGCCTCTGGCATCCACTCTGGGAAGTGACTGAGGCCAGCGGCTCTTTGTCAAGTATCCGCGGGGAATGCACATGTGCCATTAACCTAACTGGCCACTGGGTGTGACCGCACTCCCACACAAGAGGAAGTGGAGGCCGTTCTCAGGGGCTTTTCCCTGGCAGAGGTCGGACACACACACACACACACACACACACACACACACACACACACGTGTGAGGCCATGCACCCTGCGTCCGCACTCTCAGAAGGGAAAAATTTAAATAGTCGGTTCATGCTGGTTTTTCACTTCCAAATAAGCTCACAGGTCAACTTTTTGAAATTTCCTTTTACTCCAAAATGAGTACATAACTCACGGTTCTATTAGGTCTGGATTTAAAGAATGAGAAGTGCCTCAGTTCTATCTTGCCAGTAACAAATCAAAATAAATCACTTTTTACAGGATTTGGTAAAAAAAAAAAAAAAAAAGAAAAAAGAAAGAGAGAGAAAGAAAGAGAGAAAGAGAAAAAAGAAAGAGGAAAGAAAGAAAGAAAGAAAGAAAGAAAGAAAGAAAGAAAGACATCAAAGCACAGCCGGAACGAACTTAAGGACACGTCCGTAATGGAAGGTACACGGAAAGAATGAAAGAAAGACAAGAACGAAAATACCAAGCAACCTCCCTCCCTCCCTCCCTCCAGACCTCCCACACACGCCCACCACACACCCCCACCGCCCCCCCCTCTCCCTCCTTCCCTCCCTCCCTCTCTCCCTCATATCCTCCTCTATCCCCCAGCCCTCCAGAAAGAAAGAAGAAAAGAAAGAAGGAAAGAAGAAAGAAAGAAGAAGAAAAAGGAGGAGGCGTTTTCAGAAACTCACAGGGGCTGGGTGCAAACGCTTACGCAGCAAAATCGGCCCATCCAAAAAGCATAGGTCTCTGATCCCCACAGCCAGCCGTGTCTGCGTTGGCTTGCGGACACAACTTTTTCTAGATTCCTTTTGAATGGCAGAGCGACGTACTATTGCTGTAATGAATAACACCCGCATCCATAGTAATTTAAAGAAAACTGATTCAGCTGTGATAACAACTTGAGTCCAAGTGACAGGTAAGATAGCTATATCCAATGGTATCTCAAGATACTATTGGCAGATTAGGTTTTTTCGTTCCTTTTCAAACTCAGAATACTCTTTTAAATGGTTGAAGCAAGAGAAGGGATAAAATTCAGTATTGCAGGGGAAGATAAAAGGTTAACCACTCACGCTGTTTTTCATTCAGTCTTTTAACTACCTCCATTCCCAGGCCCCAAACACACACGTGCGTGCACGCACGCATACACACACACACACACGCACACGCACACATGTGTGCACACACGGGAGTCTCATTTCTTTAATAGCAACCTATGGTTTAAATTGTGTCATTCTCTTTGAACCTACAAAAGGAGTATTCATTTGATTTATACCATTTTCCCCCCAAAAGGTTCATGGTGGTTTCACGAAGCCGTATGAAGCTGGAAACAGGCCTGGGGAAGCAGGGTCTGTCTTATTTTCCTGGCATCTTATTTCAAAGAAATTCTTAATGTGTGTGTGTGTGTGTGTAATGATCAGAAAATATTTGTTGATTGCTACCGCTGTGTCTAAAAATCAGTTGGAAGATGTTTTTCCAAAACCGCCGATTTACAGAGATCAGCTAAATGCCCGGCATTCCTCCATATTCCTCAGCTGAGGATATTTTTTCTGTAACGAAATGTTTTTTTTTGTGGAGAGTCGAAACCCTGAATGAGAAACCACAGAGCCGGTCTGGAAATCTCCCACTGAAATCGTCAGTGGGTCCTGGAGTCATTCTACTTTCACACCAAGCATGACAACTGGTATTCTATTTTTAAATAAAGTATTGCATCCTATCTAATTTCTCAGTGCTTAAGAAGAAACTTGGGCATGACTGAAAAACAAAATAAATCTCATTGTCTTTAAGATTTTCACCCGTGTCATTCCTTACTTTAAATACAAAATTTAAAGTATATATATATATATATATAGAGAGAGAGAGAGAGAGAGAATATATATATATATATATATATATATATATATATATATATACACATATATATATATATAGTTGTGCTGGAGGTCCAGATAGGCATTTTAACATCCCAGGATAGCGAAAGCACTCATTCTTTTTTCTTAAGGAGGAAAGTTTACATATATACTGCCCATGTTGGGATAAAGCTCAGAGACCAGATTCACTTGGTGTCATTTTTCTGGTATAACTCTGGACTCAAATCAGTTCTAACAGTAATATTAGGGCTAAGGAATAACAGAACACTTGCTTTATTTTCCATGTCAAATTGCAGTAGATAAAGATAAAAAGCGACTCAGCGATACTGGTTGTTAATTTTAATCAATTAATAATCGATGAGAACCATTACAATTAGTATATTGAAATTAAGAAGGTCTCTCATCAATGAGTTCAAGTTTAAATGAAAGGAAGCCCAAATTCCACATGGGGAGCACACTCTTCCTTATCTGACCCCAGCTTGCTTTATCAGCCTTGCCTTCCAACAACCCTGCTGGGAACACTATTTCTGGATTCTCTGAACACCCCACTTTTAAGCACCCATATTCTTTGCATATGTGCTTTCCTACACTTGAAGAGCTGCACCCCAGGCCTCGCCCTTCCTGCCCAACTTAAACTCTTCCTCGTCTTTTAGCCAAAGTTAAAACATTCCCTCTCTCATGAAACCTTCCCCAAATGTTCTCCCCTGAGCAAGTCCAGTGGATTGGCCGCACATGCCACCTATACAGCATCCAACCCATGGCTTAATCAGGGATCATGTATATTCACCCCTGTGTCCTACAACAGATGGAAAAAAGACATCCTTTTTTTTTATATATCTGCATGAACAGGTTTAGTCCTTTGTAAGAGCTCGAGAAACATTGAGTAAGGGAAGAAATGAAGAAGGCATAGGTGGAGTGAATAAGGAAATTAATAAACAAACAGATAAATAAAATCCAGACTTGGGTAGGGCAGTCCAATGGACAGGGGTCACCTGCAAAACAGAGTAAAATGAAGAGCAGGACACAACGCCACCTTCTGCACAGGGAAAACTCCCAGCCTATGTGGATGGGAACAGGCTGCACCAGGCCCTCGAAGAGCACGTCCTCTTACATACGCCCTGCCCCATTGCCAAAATGGGCCTCTTGGGACTGACCCATTTCCAGTTTGGCCTAGGAATTTTGGTACACCCCCTGAACAATCTGATTTTAGCTTAACCATTTCCAAACTCCTGTTTGCCTGTAACGTGGTTTGAAAACTTTCCTCTGATTGCTTTTCCTTTCTTAAAAAATTTTTAGACTTTTTATTGTAGAGCATTCTATATACTTCCCAGCCAAAAGTTCCTCAATGAGGCTTCATAATCAAAGTAAAGGAGTTTATAGAGATTTTTATTTTTTAAAATCTAAGTTGCAATCCCTCTGCAGTTTAAAAAAAAAAAAAATTCACCTGATTCAAATTCCCACTGCCTCAAATTTAGAAAGATTTATTCTCTTTTGGTCAATCCCCAAAACAAACATAATCTGACCAGTGCTTCTGTAACCATGGTGATGACGATGGCTCCAACTGTCAGCTTTGAAAGAGTGGGTCCTGGATCAATAGCGTCAGCCCCAGACTCTTCCTTAAGCACAAATTCCCTGTGTCTAACAGCCACCTAGACATATATCTTTTGGGATGAAGTGGTAGAATTCTCAAATGGGATTCTCCCACAAACCAAAAGCATCTCCCCCTAACCAGCTCCTCTACATTCCAGTTGCCATTGACACATCCGCTTCTTTAGTCAGGTGGGCCAAACGCTTCCATTTTCCTTGGTTTTCTTTCTCTGCCAAACCCAGATGAGTCATCGGGTCCTGACGACTGTGCTCTCAGTTACCTGGCAACCCACGTCCAGGTACATCGCACGGTGTAGTCCTTCCCGTCCCTTCTGAACTTTATGTGACACCCACAAGACATCGAGGTTACCTGTCCCCACACTGATTTGCTACCATAAGGCCATTTTAGTATTTCTCTGTTTGATAGTCTTGAATAGGGTGGTAGGATTTATGTGATTCACAAACAGCTGTTAATAGTAGACAAACATTAAACCACGACCCTCTTTATATCACTATTTTCTAAGTTCACACTCAGTGGTGCTTCTTGCTCGGGCCATTACACTCACTCGTTCAACTCTTCTCCCAGCCTCTGAATCTGTTATTCTATCTCACCCATTACATACTACATTAACTTTACTCTGTTATTTCATCTTGTCCAAAAACCCTTAATGGTCCCTCCTTGCCTAAGGAAGTGAGAAAATCGCCTTTGCTTAGCATTTGGGTCTCCTTAAAATTTTAGACCTAACCTATCTTTCCATCTTTAACACCTACCGCTCCCCTAATTTCTCCTTTCATTGCTGCTTCCCAATCATGGCTCTGCCATTTGTAGGCTCCTCTTTTCCCCATCTGCTCCTATCTTCCTTGTCCCCAGTGAAGTTCCCGTCACTCGTTTTTAACGTTGCATGTCCAGGGTCAAGGTCAAGTGAACCCTCCCAGCATGGCGTCTTTAACACGGGTCTGTGGGAGGCCCTGCTTTTGTTTACATTTAGTTTTAATTTTTCTCCCTCATCCCTCACGCTCACTTCTTCTTTCCAAACACGCAATATTTATCCTTCTAATCCATACGTTATGGAGGTCTTTAGATATATACACCTCCTTTAAAACATGGAATATCGTCTTTGTGGATTTTTTAACTTACATAAATGATACGCTATGGCAATTTTTCTCATCTCTTTAACTCACCACTTTTTTTCAGCGTGACTTGTAAGTCCAGGTTATTATTTCCATCTGCTACATTGTTCACTTTTACTCATCCCTATCCGTTGTGTGAGTTGTGTCCACCTGCTTGCCAGTTAAACAGTGTAAGTTCTAATGAATACCCTCCCACCAACGTAATTCTAACACACGTGTCAAGTTCAAGCTTAACTCTAATATCAACTCCACTAGTACACTACCATCAGGTATGTATACTCTTTCTCTTTCATTAATTCATTCTTTTATTCAATCAAGATTTATTGAGTCCCCACTTTGTTATAATCCCTGTTATAGATGCTGGGGAGCCAGCAATTAACAAAATTCATAAAGTCCTCATGGAGCTATATGTAGTCAGGACAGAGAGGCAGCAATCAAGTAAATAAGTAAAAGGTATAGAATGTCACATAATAAAAAGTGCTGTAAAATATGAAACAGAGAAACAAACTAGGAAGGTCCAGTATGAGAAAGGGCTATAACCTGAGGGAGAAGCATTCCTGGTATAGCAAGCAGTATGTGCAAAGGCCCTGAGGCAGGATCACCATAAGCACACAGTGTTTGTGGGCAGCAAGGTGGTCGCACTGGCTGGAGCGCAGTGAGTGACAGGGAAGCATAGGAGTCAAGATCAGAGAGGTAATAGGGAGCCAGGTAAAGTACCATGGGACCCACGCTTTACTAATCTCAGCTTCTCTCACAGGACTTATCCCTTTAAACTATAGGTCAATATTAAAGTTTTATGGACTATCATCTCCTCTGCCAGGTGGTCTCTTACTTACCCTCATGCTCCTTATCCCCACAAGTGGTCGATGAAAGAATGAGACACGAAGGTCTGACCTAGCACCTGACTCTCCAGAAGACACACTTAGAAGTAAAGAAGGCATAGGATACGTACGGCACTCTATGTACAGTATTAGGTATTGGGAAAAGATTCTAAGAGCCCCAATCTAATACAGACAATTGTAAGAGTGATAAATATGAGAAAAATTAGAATATAGTTTTGTAAAAATACGGATAGAAACACAAATACAAAAATCAAACCCATTAGAGATACTTTTACTGCTTATAGAAATTTAGTGTTTAATGGGCTCAAATTGTGTCATGGCAGGTACAGTCTCTTTCTAACCATACAAGATTGAAGTTTGCCATATTAGAATTAGGTCTTGATGTGAGTGGGAGAAAAAAAAACAATTAACTATGTATTAAACATATTTGGTTTCATTTTCTCGTGTAGACAGTATGGAAGCACACAATTCAAACTTATAAGGCTACTTCACAATTATAAGGAACCCAGGCTTCTTTTATATGATCGTTCCTCAGCCTAGGCTGTTGACTCATGATTCAAGATGGCTGCTTGAAATCAGTCACTGCACCCACATTGCACCCAGCAGGAAGGAGGAAAGAGAATAAGGTCATACACCTTCCCTTTTAGGACACTTCCCCAAAGCCACAAACAATGACACTTCCAAAAATATGCACTTGGCCAGATCTGACTCTAAAACCAAACCTTTCAAAGGAGATAAGGAACTATTGTCTTTGTTCCAAATGGCCATGTGTTCAACTAAAAATAAAGTCAAGGATTTTATGAACAAGAGAAAAGGAGAGAAGACATTGAAAGACAAGAGTAGTCACCCATCTATTTCTGCCCTCACTTTGCACCAGAGAAGATTCTAGATGGTCTAATAAGTTATAACGAGAAAGCATGTGTTAAAATACGTGAGAAAGAAGAGAACAAAACAAGGATAGGTGTAACCCAAAAATGAAGTTAACACAAAAATTCCCATGATAAAGAGCCTGGTACTTGTTACAGGAAATTCATGAACTTGGTTTTCCCATTTCTGATAGCCAACTCAACTAGGGAATCCTAATCAGTTACATAATTCAGTTTCCACAGGACAAAAACAGGCTAATTGTTCAGGAAAAGCATAGATATCTAGGCAAGAGAGAAATTTTTTCTCCAGGGAAGCATATTTATTAATTTTCACTTGGAAGGAAGCATTTTTTTAAGGGAACAGAGATCGGGAAAGTAGAGACAAGGTTCAGTGTGGAGGACCTGGCGAAAGAATACAGTGAATGTATTAAAATATCTTTGATTGCACAGACACAAGTAGATAGAGGTGGAAGTTAAGTCAAATCTACTGTCAGTGAAAGGCAGTGGTTTTAAACTAAGCATAGTAGGCTGGGTTTGTCGAACAACCCACATGAACGTAGCACTGTTCTATCTTCCCTAGTACTAATCTAGGTTACTCAGAATTCCCACAGGGGAAAAAAAAATGTAAATCAGACAAATATTTAGTAATGTCAGAGAAATCCATGGACACCATCCAAGTCCTTTACCATAATTCTGTGATGGCAGGTGACAGAAGAGATGAGGGGGCTTCCATTTACCGCCAGAGTCTACTAAGCTGTGTTTCTGGTCCACCATTTCAACATCCCTAACCTAGGCCGATACAGTGTATGCCTTGTGGGGCGGAAGGGTCCTAGGACATACCCAGGACTTCAGGTCCTGGCGAGCATCCCAGTTTCTCAGTTTGGGTCACCTTGGATCAACAGCATGACCTTCTGATCCTTCATTTCTTCCTCCATAAAACAAGTGTAAAAACCTCACTATCTTGCAAATGAATTGTGAAAACACGAATATTAAAGTTATCGTCACAAAATAACAAGGGCTAATTAAGTCTACAGTAGACTTAATCCCAGCCTCTCCGAGCAAAGGCTTCGAGATTAGACTACACTGGGGCATTTCACTCTGTGGATTATTTCTTTTGCTGAGCAGAATCTTGTAGACTGATGAAGTCCCACTTATTTGTTTCCATTGCCTGTATTTTTGGTGTCACATCCTTGAAATCATTGCCAAGGCCAATATTAAAGCTTTTCTCCTTTTTGTTCTAGGAGTTTTACAGTTTCACATCATATGTTTAAGTCTTTAATCCACTGTTAGTTGATTTTTGTGTATGGGAAAATTGAACAAAGAGATTATCTTTCCCCATGTGTATTCTTGGCATTCTTGTTGAAGATCAGTTGACCATATACATGTAGATTTATTTCTAAACTCTCTGTTCTGTTTTATTGATCTATATGTCTGGCTTTACCCCAGTACCATACTATTTTAATTATTGTACCTTTGTAATATCTTTTGAAATTAGGAAGTTGATGTCTCCAGTTTTGTTGTTCTTTCTCAAGATTATATGGCTGTTTGTGATCATTTATGGTTCTATATGAATTGTGGAATTGTTTTTACTATTTCTGTAAAAACTGCCACTGGGATTTCGATAGGAATTGTATGGAATCAGTAGATCTCTTTGGGTAATATAGATATTTTAATAATATGAAGTCTTCCAATGTATGACCATGGGTTGTTTTTCCATAAAAGGCAACCTATGGAATGGGAGAAAATTTTTGTGAATCATATATCTGATAAGGGGTTAATCTCCAAAATATATGAAGAACTCCTATAACTCAACAGTAATAAAACTGATAACCTGATTTTAAAGGATGGCCAACAGCTACATGAAAAAATGTTCAGCCACACTAATTATTAGGGAAATGGAGATGAAAACTGCCATGAGATATCACCTCACATCTGTCAGCTCTGCTACTACCCCTCCCCCCACCCCCTAAAAAGACAATAAACGTCGGCAAAGATGTGGAAAAATTGACACTCGTGCATCTATTGGTGGGAATGCAAAATGGAACAAGCCACTATGAAACAGCATTGAAGTGTCCTCAAAAAATTAAAACTACTATGATCCAGCAATCCCGCATCTGGATATTTATCCAGAAGAACTGAAATTAAGACTTCAAAGAGATATTAATACTTTCATGTTTGTTGCCCCATTATTCACAATAGCCAAGATGTGGAAACAACTTGTATGTCCATCAACAAATGAATTGATAAATAAAATATAGTGTAGACACACAATGGAATACTTTTCTACCTTAGAAAAGAAGGAAATTCTGCAAGATATGACAACTTAGATGAACCTGGAAGGCATATTCTTTGTGAAATAAGCCAGTTTCAGGAAGACGAATATTGAGTGATTCCACGTACATGAGATATCTAAAATAGTCAAATTCATAGAACCAAAGAGTGGAATGGTGGTCGCCAAGGGCTGTGGGAAGAAGGGAAGTAAGGAGCTACTGATAACAGGCATAAAGTTTCAGTTAAGCAAGATGAATAAGCTCTAGAGATCTGTGGTTCAATGTTGTACTGATAGTCAACAATACTGTATTGTATGCTTAAGAACTTTTCAAGAGGGCAGATCTCATGTTAAGTGTCCTTACTGCTCTAAAATTAAAAAAAAAATAATTAAAAAAAAGGAAATTTAAGTAAAATAGAAAAGAAAAAAAAGACTGAGAGAAAAAAAGAGCATTGAGCTTTTATGGGGGTGTGAGTTAATTCAGAAGAGTCCAGAATCCTCATATGTCCAGGTTGGTCATCTGCCATAAAGACGCGCCTATGTATGAAGCACCCTCTGGTTGCTTTGGCTCTCAAGAGGGAGGGTGCATTTCCTCTTAGGATGTATTCTGGCTTAAGCTCTCTCAATATGATGGGTCCAAGATAATAGCTCATAGAAGCTAGTCAAGACATCCAAATTGGAGGAAATTTGGAAGGGGCAAATTAGGCTGTAAGCTGCATGAGGTTGTATATCGGGCTTATTCCTGCTCCGCTGTATTCTCCACACGTTAAACATAATAGGTGATCAATAATTATTTGATAAGTGAAAGAATATAGTAAGGAACTCTGGGAATTCAGAGTTTATTCCACTTAACTACATATGTAATAGAATGCGGTAAACAAACTATATATATATATATGTGTATACATATACACACACACACACACACATATGTGTATATCCATTGACTGAATTGTGTTCCCCCAAAATTCATATGTTGAAGCCTTAACCTCGAATGTGGTGATATTTGGAGAGAGGGGTTTTCGTAGGTAATTAGGTCATCAGGATGGAGCCGTCATGATGGGGTTGGTGCCCTTATAAGAAGAGCAGGGGATTCTCTCTGTCTCTCTCTTCCCTCTCTATTATGTAAGGACACCGCAAGCCAGGAACTTACTCTACCTGTATCTTGATCTTGGACTCTCAGCCCCCAAGCTATAAAAAATAAATGTCTATGATTTAAGTCATTCGGTATTTTGTTACAGCAGTCAGAGCTGACTAAGGTACATATATATAAAATTTTGAGAAACAGTAAAATGGGCAATAGAAAGTTGGTTTTCACCAAAATAGTCTGGGAGTATTGTGAAAAAAACAACCTTGAATTTAACCCTGAAGCAATGTACTAAATGAGTATATAGCAACACATTTTGAAAATTACTAAAATTCTCCAATGGTTGTTATTTTTTGAGAACTTTTTTTTTACATTTGCTTGCATGACTATCATAAAGTATATAGACTAGAGTTCTATTTTATTTTTCATACCTGTAGGAAATATGCCATCCACTTTTTCATTCATACATTTATTTATTTTTTTCAATAAACAATTATTGTATGTTAGCTAAGAGCTCAAGCACTATGCCAGGTAGTTAATGAGAAGACGAGAAAATTAAATATATTTCTACCGTCGGAGTATTTACAGTCTCGCAAAGGAAGCAGATACCTGCATAGGTAATTCTAACACAGTGGGTTAAATATAATGATAGACGCAAAAAACCAGTTGTGACAATAGCACATAGGCGTACTACCTGGTCTACGATCAAAGAAAGCAGAAAAAGGATTTTCTCAGGAAGAGGAATCTTAGCTCTATTTTGAAATTCAAATAAAACTAAACTAAGGCAAGAAGCTGGAAAAAGAATAATCCATGTAGATGAACAGTTAAGTGCAAAAGCCTGGAGACAAACATGTCCACTTCAGGAAACTAAAAGAAATTCTCTACCGCGGAACAGTAAAGTGTCGCCTGGAGGGACACACGGGCCATGGCAAAGATCTGCCTCTGTCCACTGCTGATCCTTAACAAATAGACAGCTAGCTATTTCTCCAGGAAAAAAAAAAAAATGAGTTCATTAAGGAACAACAAAGAGTTACAACTTGGGACTTTTGATCTAACGGTGAACTATGCGAAAGCCCAGAGTAATAAAGGCGAGGCCTGCTCTTTTATGAGTGTGGGCGGGGCTGCTGTAAAGGAAGATTCCATGGGGGGAAACGGAAAGCTCAAGGCACAGTGACTTCTCATCGTCTGAGTTCTGATGGTCTCCCATTGGCTGAGCTGTTACTGGGCCAAGGAGAACTTTTTCTTCCTCCTGCTGAGGTCATCAAGTAGCACCATTTCCTGTCACTGGTGCAAGCTACCTCTGTGCCTGCTGGGGTCAGTAGTTTGGTCGAGGGATACGTCAGGGAGCCAGCCCCCTGACTCTATTCGAATGAGGTTTCTGGTTCTTCCTTCTCACAACACTGTGGCACATACGCCCCCGCTCTTCCTGCCTACGTCCACGGCAGGCATGGCTAAGTGGCCACGGGATCGCCACATAACCCCGATGCAGCCTCAGCATGCTTCTCGGCACAGCGCTCGAGGTGGTCGGTTCCAATCCGTGGAAATGCGAGATGAAATCGACGTGCCCGGTTTGCTGTAGATAATGGGGAAGTTTCGAAGGTTATAAATAGGAAAAGAACAGCAGCCGGCTTTGTGATTTAAAAGGTCTCTGTGCGAAAACTATAGATCGTGGATGTAGGAGGAGGTCCAAAAGTGAGAGGATAGTGTCATGTCTTATACATGAATCATTATAGGGCATCAATTCTTCTCGTTGCCTGTGTTCAAAAGGGAATTTAAAAAGCGAGTGGGACGGAGCCCATGGAAAGCGACCGAGCTGGCACTGTGGCCCTATAATTGACATAAATTTCAAAGAACAAATTTTAGAAGTTTTCCTCAGAAGTTTCCACATCTCAGTTATGCTAACATTTGCTCCTGGAGGATGACTGTGTTAAAGTTTATTTAGGAGAAACAAATCATCTCATAATGAGTACTACCACCTTACTAAGGAGGAAAGAGGATGTTATTTGTAGCTGCTGTTTTACCACCGGAGAACAGAGATCTAGAAAGTTCAATAAGAACAACTCAACAAGAAGGGAATAATAATTTAGTTTGGTCTACACTGCTGTTACAGCCAGAGCAGTCGGTGACTTTCAAAATAACCTCAACTGGGCTTGTTGAATTAAAAGACTGAACCATTTTTTTTTTTTTACTTTTTTTTTTTTTATGTTCCAGCGGAACTGCCACTTGTCAGTCGATTTGTTTTTAATTCCCAGGTCTCCCCGGTTTGTTTGTAGCTACTATATTTTTCTTCTTGCAGTGCATGGGGAAGGTTAGAGTGTTGATAATCCATGTCCCCCCAAAGGCTCCAGGGATGTAGGAAAGTAAACAGAGCTAAGCTGAGAGGTGGGGATAGATCACCAGGAAAAAAAAAAAAAAAGATAGGAAAGGGGGTTCTCATTACACCAGAGAGGTTTTCCCAGGAATGCTGGGGAGGTGACAAATCAAGCAGAAGGAATCAGATATTCGACATGGGGCATTTAACAAGAGGAGACAGGAAGGGGAGTTGTCTGAGTCAGTTTTATGTCCAGGTCATGTTCTGCAGGCTGAGGCACCAGGGCCTCCGGAGAAGCATTTACTTCACCTGTCACTGATAAGTCGAGACTGGAGGACAAATCCACCACCCTGGATAGGACAGGGGGTGTAGCCAAGGGAAGCGACAGCTCCAGGAATGAGGGAAAATGCCATTCTCAGAGAACGGCATGAAGCCAAAGAGAACAGAGCAGTGCTGTTTCCGTTGAGAGAGAGAGAGAGGTTGATTTAAAAGTGGCAGAGGAGGTGTCTGGGTGCCTGGGGACTCTGCCCCCACCCTCTGACTGTCTGACACCCTGTAACTAAAAAACATTTATGTTATCACACTGTTTCCTACGTGTTTTGTTTGTTTGGAGGAGGCGCTTCAAGGGAAACTGGGAGGCACTATTATAGAGTTTAAGTTCGTTGATTTATGCTTCATTCGAGAAAGGATGTAAGAGGAATTTTAATGGCAAGATTTGGCTCCCACCCAATTCATCAAAATTTGTGGAGTCATTTTACTTTGCTTTCAACCACTAAAAAAAAAAAACAAATCCTCTTGACTGACACTTCATTAGTCTGTTCTTTCTCTCTCAAGAAACAGCTGCTACAGTCTGGAGACTTGCAGGAGTGAATAAGTGAAGGGACGTGAGGCGATGTAGATGATGATACCTGCAGACCGTTCGGGTAAAGCCCATTTCCACGCGACGCGAGCCCGCCGCCAGGCAGGCAGGATCCGGAGCAAGGCGCAGACCGGCCTGCTGCTTCTCCAGCAGAGGTGAGTCCACCTGAGATGGACATCCTGGAATTCCACTTCATCTCTAACCTCTCTCCTCAGCATTATCCCCTCCCAAATACTGAGCGATGCTCCACCTCCGCCCTCTCCAAAGGGCGCGTATCAGCCAGACGGTCCAGAGCAGGGCTTCTAAGGACAAATAGACGACTTTTTGTACTGATACGAATCGCCTCTCCGCACAAAGCCTTGATTTTGGTATTTCGTGTTAACAAAACGACCGCGCCCTTTTGTAGTCCTTACCGGATATTCTCTTCCCGGAGAGAAGGAAGACATGGAGGCGGAGATGGAGAAACATCTATCCTGCCACGACAGCTCGATTTTCTAATTGTTCGATACTGTTCTTTCTCGTCACTGTCACACCCAGGGGCATAAGCAGTAAGGCGGGTAGGATTTTAATTTTTAATTTCTTTATTTTTATTTTTTGGTTCCTGTTAGTTTCTGTTTTGATAAGATCTCTTTAAAGACCTGCAAGCTCAGCTGTAAAAATTTGCTCTGGATTGAAACTTGGCATGTCTAGCTGTGGTCCCAGGGCAGCCTTTTTTTCTTTTCTTTTTACACTAAATTTGGATTAAATCTGTTAAGTCTCTTCTCGAAATTGTGAGTATAAAAAAATGAAATTCGAGAGCTTCATGAGTTCCGTGTCATTCTGTGTTCCTACTATGCGAGGAAAACAGACTCTAATTTCTAAAAAAAGAAAAAGAGAAACTGACGGTCTGTGATTAAAATTTCTCCCCGAGGCAGGCGCCTATGCCTGTGGGTGAACGTCTGTAAATACACAGCCTATTCAGTCATGTTTTGCATGTGCACGTCCTTTAAGCCGCTTCAAATAAGGAAATGTTAAACAAACTACAGGCCCGTCTCAGTCCCCACTGGAAACACGATGGGCCGTCTGGCCCGGAAGGAAGAGGGAAAAGCAGTAAGCTGCAGGAGCCCACCTGGAGCTTCTCTCTCCAACCTGAGACCGCACAGGCAGGTGAGGGTGAAGGAGGCCTCCGTCCCCACCAGGACTGTGTGTCCACTCTTGGCAGCAGGCCCCGGATGGAGCAACACCTGTTGACAGATGGATACCGCTCAACTTGTCAAGAGAGCAGGAGCTTTTTTGTTTTTTTGTTTTGTTTTGTTTTGTTTTGTTTTGTTTTATCATCTCATCGATGTCTCTCCTGTTTATGACCACCCACCAAAGCCTAAGGATGGCTGTGATATCAACCAACCTCCTAAGGAGATCTTCTTTATTTTTCAGCCTAGAGACTCAGAAAAATATTTCTCTCTTCTGCTGTGTTTCATTCACATTTTTAATTGTTTTTTTTTTTCACTGTATTGAAATGGTCCTCCAATTAAACCGTTTAAAAACGTTATTGAGTGAGAAGTCTCACGCCAACCCTGTTCCCCATTCCCCCTGTACTGTGAGCGTCGCCCCGATGAGAAATCATTTGTATCGATTTCTGTCTTGGTCCTTCCGAGGTTTCTCTATGCAAAAACTAGTGGAGGAAAATGTTGTGTCCTACATCGTAGTCTTTCGCAGGACACCACTCTGCGCCTTGCCGTGTCCCCTGTTAGTGCACGGGCGTCTTCCTCACTGGCTTTTGACACCTTCAATGTCACATGCAAGGGAGTCATCAACCGCTCCCTTTGTTTTCTGTACTTGTGCCGTTTCCAATCTTTCCTTAATACAGATGCTGAAGCAATGAAGCATGTGTTCTGCTTTCTGTATTCTGACTCATAAAGTTATGTTCGTATCTTTATTACGTCCTTTTGTTTCTTTGCTACAACTTTTCAAGTCACATATTTGGTTCATTTTCATTCAATTTTTTTATTGTTCTGTATTGAATTGTAAATTCATCACAACGTCATCAAGTAATTTTGCTGTGCTATTTCTACTTTATTAGAATTTATTGAGATTTCTTTTGCGGTGTGATTAACATGTGATCAAATTTTGCGACGGACCTATGAGCGCTTAAAAAGTTGGGAGGAGGTTTGTGCATTTGAAATATAACTTATCGTGATACTTAGGTCTTCTCTCTCATTGTTTTTTTCTTTTTCTTTTTCAGTATTTGATATATCATATAGTAAGAGAGGAGAGTCACAGCCCACCATGATGACTGAACCTCTTATCTGCGATGGTTTGTTTCATGGAAGCTCCCACTGTCATTTGCTGCATGAATATTCTTAATTATTGCATCTCGTGTGAATTATCACCTTGAGCATTATTAAGTATTGTTTCTGTCATTATTAGTGTTCTTTGGCCTGAATTCCTCCTTGTTTGATATTAAGACTGTGGCCTTTATTTTCACTTCCACTTACATTTTCCTGCCATAACTTTCTTCATCTTTTTAACTTAATCACTTGTAGTTGTCTCTCTTGCATACTGCATAGAGTTGTGTATGCTTTGTAATCCAGTCTGAAATTTCTTTTAGTAGGTGACTTAAGTAACAGATATGTAATATTAATTCTTATTATGTTTATATATGTATATATACAAATGAATATGTATGTATGATTTTCACAGTGTGGTCTGATTTCTTTCCTCTCTTTTGTTTGCTATTTGTCAGTTATTTCCTAATATTTATAAAGTTATTTGTTTTGTAATGAAGTTATTTTCATATTAAACTTTTATATAATGTTCCTAATTTCTTCTTTGCTTTAGACATATTAGTTTCTTACTACAAGCGATAATTAGTTTACCAGATCTTCCTCATCCTTCACCACCTAATTCTCAGCAATACAATTATTGGATTTTATATTTGCCATTGTGCTATTAAATAAGCTAAAACTTCTACCATCTGACTTGTCAGCCTGAAAGATAATTTTCCAACCCCAGCTATTACCTTGGAGGCGAGCAATAATCTTACATGACTTTCCACCTTTGCTTCCTGTTCTCCCATTTTTGTTTTATTATTTCTACATTTTCGGAGCATATAAAATGTACATATTATCTTTTTATGACTATAACTTTTGTTTACTCGTAGTTTCAAAATTAAATATATTTAATAATTACTCCTAGTCCTTTTTCTAAAGTCTTCCTAATGCCCTCTTGGTTGCCCAGAGCCCATTCTCAACTAGGTTCCTGAGCAAGAGATGGTCAAAGCTGCCTGCCGGTTGCCTTTAGAACTGCAGAGCACCTCACCTGCACGTGAGGTGCTGAGCTCCTGCTCCTCTCCCCGGGCTATCTCGTAGGTGGCCCCATGGCTTCTGGTGCAGGACATTGCTATCCAGAAGCCTGGGCCAGTTTGATTTTCTCTTCCTCAAAAGGACTTCTCTGTTGCCTGGATGTCATAAAGATACTTCCTTTATCTTCAAAATCAAATATTCTAATAGGTTATGAGTTAACTGCTAACAGTTTGGGGTCGATTTTCACTTCCAGTATACATATGTAAATCTTTAATATGTTGAGAAAAATATCACGAATTATAGTTTTAATACTTGTCCTGTTTCGATGTGTTTATTTTCTTCTTTGGGAATTCTGATTATAGAAACATGGGATTTCCCTTGCCTCTCCTCTATTTAATTTTTTCCACATCCATTTAAAATTATTTTTCCTGTTGTCTCCATTTTAATCTTTATGTCTCTAGTCACTCTTCAAACTATGACTTTTGGATTTTGTTCTACATAATTTAGTCTTTGCTTCTGAAATGGTCTCCTTATATTTGTGTGGGTGAGTATGTACTAATGTGGCTTTTAAATTTTTTTTTGGAAGTTAGATCTATGAGTATGGCCTGTTATATATATTAGTGTTAAAAACTGAGTGCTCACCCTACCTTTCTGCCCCAAGCTAAGCTTTAGCCTTAGGAATTAAAACAGTGTTGGGAGAACTGCTCTGAAAATCCTATTTCACAGGTGACCCACACTGGAAAGTTAGTAAAATACTGTAGAACACCATAGTCATTTAATCAAAATAAACAATTAAAGCAGAGAATCAGTTTTAAAATTATAATGTACGTGAAAATATGTGTGTAAAACATATGTGAAATATGTATGTGAAACGAATATACGTAGGTACTTTAAAGGTTTTATTTTTACTAAAAATATTTACTTATCGGTCTTTCGATTAGTCATTAGTCAATTAATGCTTTCGGAATGGGTGACCAGTGATTAGAGCTCCACCCTGTTTTGTTTACTTGTTTGTTTTTGCATGATACACCCTCATAAGGCAACGTACATGACTTCTAGTTTCAGCTTCTTTAAAGTTAACAAAGAATGTGAAAACACTTGGGGAACAACATGGGGGTGGATGGCGATTTCTCATAATTTTTCTGATATCTTACAGTCATCTCATTCACACCTAAAACAACATCAAAGTTTTAATGACTTTATCGAATCCTTACTGAATATTTAACTTTGCTTTCAAAGGCATAGCAACTCTTTTCACAGTTATATTTCATTGTATCACATAATATTTAATTAAGATACATGATTACAGTAATAAAGTCAGCTATCATTGAGCCTAACTGACTCAGAGTAGACGGGTGGGTAGACTACAGAGTGGCCTACAGGGGGTTGGGGGCATCAGTCAGTGCGTTTTACAAAAGAGTTAAGAGCACTGGTCGATGTGGCGAGTCGGCTTTGTGCATATCCATTAAGAGAGTTTCTACTGCTTCGTGAGTTGATAGAGCCATTTCCAGGGCACCCAAGGCTTCCGGGAGCTCTTCGCATGTTACAGATGTAGAATGAGCTGTTCCCTGGAAAGACCTCAGAGGCAGACCTCTCTTCTCCTTTACAGCCGGGACACCTGAATTCCGAGTCCTGCTATCGTATATATGTTCAGTGATACAGAACTACGACGCCCCCCACCTCGCCCCTCTGTTCTCCCTGAATGCTGAGTCCTTTCTCCGCCCAATCCGTTTTTGTGCCCACATCGTTGCCTCCTGCCCCAGCAGCTTCATTATCTTTTTGAGAGTGTATTGTGTTAAAAAATGCTGTGGCAATTTCATTCTTTCGCTTTATTTCTCAGCATCGAGACTATATTCAAAATGCTCTCATTTTGCTAATTTTCCATTTTATTGCTAATGAGGTAGGTAAGTTGCATTACTGAGTTCCCCTCACAAGAACATTGGTTTCCATTAAAATTCATAGGTTGTCAAGAAGTTCCGGACTTTAAAGGGCTAAGGAAATGCTATGGACCAAAAGTTTGTGTCCTACCCCTCCCCACCCCAGGCTAATTATTGAAGCTCCACCCTCCAATAGTATTTGGAGGTGGGGCTTGTGGGAGGTAAGTAGGTTTAGATGAGGTCATGAGAGCAGAGCCCCATAATAAGATTAGTGTCCTTATAAGAAGAGAAAAAAATCAGAGCTTCCTCTCTTTCCTCCAGGTGAAGATACAGCAAGTAGGTGGCCTTCTACAAACCAAGAGGAGAGCCCTCACCAGCACCTGACCATGTTGGCACCCTGAGCTCAAATTTCCCAGTCCCCGTAACCATGAGAAATAAATTTCTGTTGCTGAAGCCACCTAGTCTATATTTTGTTAAAGCAGCTTGGGCCAACTAAGACAGAAAGTCGTGCAAACAGCATTGAAATAGTTTCCCGTGGCAGTCATGAGAAGAAATAAGAGGGTAGCAAGATTAGAAGGGGCTGACTCAAGCCATGGCATATCTGGGCAGTGACACTTTGAACACTGGGGTGATTTCTGTGACGAGAACACATCATTATGTCATGAGGTGACATAAATAGTTAAATCAGCTAATTTTTTTTTTGAGAACCAAAAGAACTGAGATCTTATGATTCTCAAGAACGTGATGCAACTTATCATGCTATATGCATCCTCTTCCTCCTTTCTTGATTTTTATACTCTCACCTTTTTTTTCACTTACGTTCATATTTTATTACTCCTTTTGGAGGTATTCAATTAAAGATTTACAAACTGTACTTTACACTCCCTTAGTAAGGAGATGTTACATAATAGTCTATAAAAAACATAGAAAGGCCTTAGAAGGAAACGTGTTTTGATATTAAATGAGTCAAATGGTAAACTAATTACTTATAAAGAGGTACATTGATTCAGATTTGGATGAAAGTTCTCAGTAAAAAAAAAAAAAAAGCAGGTTAAAAATCTATGCATATTATAATCACATTTTTTGCAAATGTATAAAGTCTAAATATAAACATATAATACCCACACATTTTGTTTGAGTGAATAAATGCAAGGAAAAAATACATCTGGAAGAATATGCACCAAAATATCAATGTTAACCACGTGTTGCAATTAAAAAGGCCTTCTTCTTCTTCTCCTTTATATTTTCTGTACTCTCTGAATTTCTAAAATAAGAATGAACTATTATTTATTGGAAAACAAAACTGTTTACAATTGTTTAAGAAAAAGGAACTCAGATAAATATATGTTGCAAGTATATCAAAACACATTTCTAACCCACTGCAGAATTTAATGTCAGCCTGGTCTCTCTAATATCCATTCCAAGGAAATGTACTCATTGAAATACCAAAACACCGTTAATCTCCTGGACGAGGTTCTAAGGACATTGGAGTCCATCTTTAGTATGTACAGGTTCATAGATCTATGTCATAGGGAGATATAAAGAATTATGAGAAATCATTAGTCAGAATGAAAGTCCACAAAACGTGACAAGAAAAAAACATTTGAAAGTCAAAATCATAAAAAGGAAACATGAATACATTGATCAAGTACAAAGACCAATGAGACAATGCACAGTATTCTTCATCCACCTATGTGTCAATCAACTAGAGTGTAACGAAGAGCACAAAGTATCAATCTGCCTCCAGCGAATGCTACTAAAACACAAAAACCTTCTTTGTCAGCACACAGCCAAATTCAAAGAGTAAGGAATTATTAATAGAGGGAAAATTCTAGGATTTTATATTGATTCAAAAAAATTTTTTTTGCATAAGTAGGCCCAAAGCAAAGCTTCGAAAACAAGAAGTTCAAGGGCCTACTATGGAAGTGTAAATTGAAGTTAAACTGGCAATAACAAAAAGATCCAGATTAGCTACATGACCCACTTACTGGGTTGTTGGTGCACCGTCCCAAGACATTAAGTATGATGGGGGATTGGAGAGAAGAGAAAGGAAGATACATGAAGGCTTTACACTTATTTTCAAAGTATAACATTGACAACAGAATATCAACTCCTTTCCGTTGGCTCTGGTCCATGGGAGCCCAGGTTGAAAGAATGTTTCCTACTAATTCCGGAGGGGTGAAGAAAGGTGTCCCAGGAGGGATGAGAATAGGAAAAAAGAAGAGCAATTTGATATACATCTGACTTGCAGATCATAGTGCCAATTAAAAAGCAAAGTACTGATTTCCCAGTTTTCTTTACCTGTGCTCTCCCTACAATAAGGGGGAGAGAAGGAATTTATCTGTTTTAAAGGACAATATGGAACAAAATCACAATCAAGTGAGCATTCATTCATCTCACAAGTATGTATTGAGGCCCTGATATGTGCCAGGCAAGGTGCTGAAGCTGTAATAAAATCTAAGATATAGTCTTCACCCTCAAAAAATTTACCTTAAGTTCAGGGAGAAGTCAAATAAAGATAGAATTTCTATAAATATCACTTTTCTAATATTTTGAAATGTCTATTTCAAAATTCACCTAACAACAAACATCAAAACATATGAATAAAAATCTAATGCAAATAAAAGAGGAAATAGAAAAATCCCAATTATCTTTGGAGACTTCAACATTCAAATAAGTAATCATTGATAGAACAAGTAGAGAGAAAATGAGGAAATATACAGAAAACAGGAACTAAATTATCAACCAGCTTGGCCTAATAAAAACTTGTAGACAATCCTAAAATAGCTGAATACATATTTTTTGAGCAAACATGGTATATTCACCAAGATGGATCATATTCTCACCTATAAAATAAATCTTAACCTATTTAAAAGAATAGTAACCACACAAAATGTTTTCTGCCAATAATTGAATTAAACTTGAAATCAATAATAGACAACTGCAAAATCCTCAGATATTCGGAAATTCAATAGCACATTTCTAAATAATTCACGAGTCAAAGTAGAAGTTGCAAGAAAAATTAGGCAGTGTTTTGAGTTGAATGAAAATGTCAACAAAAAAATATCAAACCATAGGATATAAAGCAATGTTAAAATATATATTTATAGCATTGAATACTTACATTAGAAAAAAAATCTGAAATCAATGACTGGACTGTTTTAAGACACTAGGAAAAAGTAGAGAAAATTAAACCTGAGCAAACATAATAAAGGGAATAATAAAGTGCCAATTAAAAAAGATATCAATGAATAAGAAACAGAAATGGCAATAGTGAACATTGATAGAATCAAAAACTAATGAAAACACATACAAATTTCTATTTGCAACCACACTAAGCATCCCATAAAAAGTAACAAAATAAATAAAACACGAATTTTGAAAAGAGTTGAATCATATCTGAAGTATGTGAGAACCTCCAAGTTAGCCAGAATTTGAGCTGTCAAAATACTGGGGAAAGGAGACTCATATCACTATCCCTATCATTCCAATATCCTTTGCCACTCTCCCCTCGACCCATTCAACAATTGACGTGTGGTACCAGGCCCTGGAGGCTGAGAAATGCAGCGGAAAGCCCGGCTAAAAGAGGCGCCAAACAGATATTTATTTATTTGTATGTATGTATGTATGTATGTATGTATGTATGTATGTATGTATGTATTTGCAATTTACAAACATATGGTGATAAAAATTGGGATCAAAGTCTCACCAAGAAGCGAAGCCCTGATCATCATGACAGACTGAGAGTTGGGATTCTAACAATCCACACTGGAGAAATGTGGGCAACCTGAAATAAAGCCGAGCTTACAAAGCCTGAATGCCAGTCTCAAATCAGCTCTGCACATGACTGGATTAATGTAATTGGCCCCTACTCTAACAATCCCAAAACAAGCCAAAATATCTACCATTTTCATATAGAATATGCAGGTTTCAATCAAAAATTACCCCGCATGTAAGAAGACAAGACAAAGAGAATTCAAACCAAAAGAAAATAAGGCCTCCAGATATTCAGAGATTAGACTTATCAGAATGGGCTCTAAAATAACCCTGCTAAATATTTTCTTAAACACTAGTCGAAAAGAAGAAAATTTCAATGAAGAAGTGGCAGCTCTGAAAACTAATCAAATGGAAATTCTGGAATAGATAACTATAAACTTTAAATTAACAAGTCAATAGGTGAGTTTAATAGCAGATTTATACATCAGACAAAAGTAGACAGAAAATATCTAGAAAATAAAATATCACATAAAAAGATAATAATGTATGTATAATACAGAGAAAACTGCAAAAGATGTGTAGAATAAAGAACTACCATGTAATTTGAATCTAGAAGGAAAAAGGAGAGAGAGTGGAGTAAAAGTAAATATTTCAAAAATAATGGCCAGGAACTTTTTAAAACTGAGAGAAGAGTCAAGACATGATTCAAGTCCTGCTGTGAACTCAAGCAAGATAAAAATGAAGACAATTATTCAAAGGCGCATAAGGCAAAACTGCTTTAAAAAATCAAGAAAAAAAATATTTGTAATATCTTCTAGAGAATAAAGAGCCATTGTCAAAGAGTAATATTAAGAGTAAAGGATAAATTCTGACAGAAAAAAAGTGGAGAGGCCAGAAGACTTTAGAATGATACCATTAGGGGTTTGAAATAAAATAATTCCAATCTGGATTTCTGCACCCACTGAAAACATCTTTTAAAGATAATTTCAAATAAAAAAATTTCAAAGAAATAAAAATTGATACTTGTCCTCACTAACAAAACTGTAATATGTATGTATATGTGTGTGTGTGTGTGTGTGCGCGCGCGTACAATTTATATATATTGCAGAGAAAAAGAAGAATCCCTAATAAATTCACAGCAACCCAAGAAGGAATGAGGAGCAACAGAAAGGCTGAATCTATGTGAACACTGAATACACAAAATAATAATGTTTTATGAGTTTTTATATATATATATACATTTATAAATACAAAACAATATAATATATATGGCAGGGATGGACGACAATAAATAAAATCTAAATGTTGTAAAGTCCACCCGAATATTAGCTTATATTAGATTCTAATAAGTCGAGAACACATGTCATAGTTTCTAGAATAACCTTTAAAGATACAGTAATAAGAAATAGGGAAAACAGAATAATAACTACTCACTTAATCAAAATGAAAACAAGGAAGTAGAGCAAAAATAATAAAAAACAGATGTGATATATAATATATAGTAATGTCAGTACAACCCTCAACAGATGGAGGATGGGAGTTGGTAGATAAATTATTTTGCCTTACTGTATGAGTGAGAAAATTCTGAGGCACATGCTACACATTATTTTCAGATGGTCCCAAATAGTACTAAACCCTAGTTTTAAAGAGTGGTAACTGGGTCAGTAACATACCTTTTATTCACTTTTCTTTCCATGCCTGCCTTACTTTCTCCACTCCCTTTGTGAAATTTCTAGGATTACCACTCATATAAATTACCTGAGTCCCAGTACTTTTCTCAGTGTGTGATTTTAAGGGAACTCAACCTAAAACAACAGTAACTCTCTTAGTAGCAAACAATAAAAATATAGATATGAACGACACAATCAACAAACCTGACCTGATTAAAATATATAGAAAATTGAACCCGGAAACCACAAAATACAGAGTATTATTTAGAAAAGTATTTATCAATTTCCAAACATAGGAAATTCTTTCTTTGCTACTGATGTCCAGATTAATTTTATTCTGATTAGAGAATATATGCTTTAAATTCTTTAAAGCAGGGGTCTCTAATCCCCAGGCACAGGCCTGTTAGGAACTGGGATGCACAGCAGGAGGCGAGCGGCAGGCCAGCAAGTGAAGCTTCATCTGTATCTGCAGCCGCTCCCCAGCACCAGCATCACCACCTCAGCTCCACCTCAGATCATCAGGCATTAGAGTCTCATAAGAGTATGTCCTTGGTACCAAAAAGGTTGGGGACTATTGCTTTAAAGTATTCTGTGATTTGCTTTACAACCAGCATATGGTCAGTTTTGGTATATATTCCATGCGTACCTGGAAAAAAGGTTGTATTTTGATGACAAAATGGAATGTGGTAACTTGGATGGCATTCTAGAACAAATAAAGGACAGTAGGTAAAAAACAGGGAAATCTGAATAAAGTATACACTGCAGTTAGTAATAATGTATCAATTTCTTATTAATTGTACCAAATATGCCATAATAATATAAAATATTACTATAAAAAAATTGGGCGCGGAGCATATGGGAATTCTGTACTATCTTCACAATTTCTCTTCACAGGTTTAGTAAATCCAAAACTTCTTTAAAAAATAAAGTTTATTTTAAAACACTATACCAATTATAATCACTTCAAAAATAGAATATCTAGGCATATCTAGGATCTAGCATACAGATCTTGTACAGATTTTGTTAGATTTATACCTATGTGTGCTGAAAATTACAAAATATTGATGAAATAAATCAAAGAAGATTTAAGTAAATGAAGAGACATGCTAATTTCATGGATTGGGAGGCTCGACATAATAAAGAAGTAAAATGTCCTCAAACTGATATACAGGTCAACATAATTCCTATAAAAATCCCATGATGTTTTTATAAATATAGAAAAAAATTATTTTAAAATAATTTTTAAAGTTCCCATTAAATCTATAAAAAAGTAAAAGGAATTATAACAGCTAAAATTTTGAAAAAGAAGTCAGAAGACTCTCTCCCTCAGATTTCAAGATTCATTATATACAGACAATAATTAAGATTATATTAAATTGGCTGAGGGATAAACACATAGATCAATAAAACAGCGTAGAAATCTTATAGACTCGTGCATGTACAGCCAATTGATTTTTGGCAAAGGTGCAAGAAAGATGGAAGAGAGACAATCTTTCCAACAAGTGGTACCAGAGCAATTGGATCACCTTAGGCGGCCAAAGAATCTCAACCTAAGTTTCACATCTTATACAAAAATTAACTGAAAAGTGATCATAAATTTAAATGCAAAACTATAAGATTTTCAGAATAAAACAGAAGATAAAAAAATCTGGGACCTAGGGCTTTTGAAAGAGCTATTAGACATGACACCAAATACATAACCCATATTTTAAAACGTCAATTAAGTAGAGTTCAGCAAAATTTAAAACTTTTGCTCTATGAAAGAGCCCTTTAAGATGAAAAGACGAGCTACACGCTGAAATGATGTTTTTGCAAACCACATATGTGACAAAGGGTCATATTTATAATGCATAAAAACTCTTAAAGCTCAATAGTAAAACAAGCAATCCAATTGGAAAAGGAGCAAATGACATGAAGTGACATTTTGCCTAAAAGGATATATGAATGATGAATAAGCAGGAAAAAAAAAAAAAAGATGTTCAACACTATCAGGCATTGAGAAGATGTAAATTAGGGCTGTGAGGAGCTATCGTTAGACACCTATTAGAAAAACTAAAATAAAATAGTAACAATACCTAATGCTGGTGAGGATGCAGACAAACCGGATCTCTCATTCGTTGATGGTATAAATGAAAAGGGTAGTGTTTCTTGGAATATAGTTGGGCAATTTCTTTAAAAACTAAAATGTGTTTACCATGGTACCCAGCAAATATTCTTACACATTTGTTTCAGAGAAATCAAAACTTCAATGTTTACAAAACAACCTGTATATGGACGTTCAACTGATTTATATCTGGGGAATCAGTTGGCTTCCCCAGATAATAAAGTATAACCTTGACGGCAGCTACTCTGAATTCCAAATGCAAGTCCTAGTTTAACCTGACATTGCATTAGCTCAAATGAAACTCTCCCATTTGCGTTTATTTTGATGTATTATTAAATAAGAACTCGCCCATTGTCATCATAGGCAGAATTTAATCAGGTCAGAATGAGATATTCGGTTCATGAGACTTAAAAGAAAAAAATTAGCCTGAACATGAGTGATACTTATAATTATTTTTTCTAAAACAGAAAAGGAAAATAAGACATATAAAATATTTGGAGAAACAATGGGAGCATAACATTCCAAATATATTAGCGGGTTATCTTCCAAATTGGTACTTTAATGGCTGCTACCAGTTAGTACTGTTTAGTCTGAACTTCTAGAGTTTTGTCTGGGGCTAACACCATCTCAACAGTTCCCTTCCTCTCATTGAAATGGTCAGATATATAACAGTGTGAGAGGGACACAGAAGATTTAGCAAGGCTGTAGAATATGGCATTTATTCCACGTTCAAAGGCAATTGCAGAAAGGAAGCCAAGAAGATGTCTTTCTTCTTCTGTTACGATTCTATTGTTCATCATGTTCTAATTATGAAATTTGAACTTAAAAGGATGAAAGGGAAGTTCAATCAGCGGTATAAAGTGTATCTTCTCTAGAAATAGTTCTTAACAACTTAAATGGCAGGCTTCCGTAGCCCGGACTGACCCAGTAGTTAAAGCAATATTCTGTAATACTCAAAACAGTCTGCAGAGCTGCATTTCTTGATTTGTGTTCCAGACAAATTATAAGCCGTATGGCAGAGAGAAAACACTGCTAATCTTTCATGACTGTTAGATGGTTTTACAGAAATGCAGTTGTGAATTTCCTGGGTACAGAAAAAAAAAATGTGCCGTTTCCTCAATTTAAAATAAATTAATTTATTCTTTAATCATAGAAAAGACAAAGCTCTCCACATTTAACAAAAGGAAACATAGGGAATTTCCACAAAAGAGAATTTTAAAATAAAAAAGACTTCAGGAATATCTTCGAAACCCACAAGGGAGTTAACGGGACCTGTGGCCACAGCAAATCAGAATCGATATTTTTGTATTTAGAATATCAGCATGTTTGGGAATCTGAAAAGAGGAAAGCTACCTGAAATGAAATCATCTTGGATCATTTCGTATCTACAGCACTCACCTCTCTTAGGCACTCAGACGTATGTAAAAAAACATAACTGACTCAACTTCTATTTCAGAGCTTTTTCAATAAATGAAACTCCAACCGCAAAAGCCGTTGACAATATGAAATTACAAAAAAACTGTCAGAAGGCCTGTGTGGGAGATGCATGCGCCATAAGCTTTAGTGCTAGGAATCTGAGAAGCTTTTTAAATGGATTCAGAGACCTTTGGAAAAAAAAAAGGTCTCCTTCTCCCATAATTGAATTTGACACCAATGTTCTTTGGATGCTAGGGCTGCACACGGTATTTTCCCATCCACATCTAGGCTAAATTGGAGATGGTGACCTCTGATAGACTAGAGCAATCCAGGAAGTAATAGAAACCTCACTTCATAGAAACTGGTGACAGCTTGGTATTAAATACGGGGCTGGCTAGGAACAGGCAAATTCCTTTGCAAGGGAGCCTACAGGCTTCCGAAGAAATGGGAGATTTTAAAAAACAGCCTATAAACGCTTTTTTCCCCCTAACTTGCTCTAAGTAAATTGAAAGTTATAATCTAAAATCACCTCAGATTTGGGACACGGGCAAGACTTAAAACTGAATGAGATGTCCTAGCTCCCTAATTCAATACCGTTTTACAGAATTCAGTAACTGTGTGGCTAAGAGGGGCCGGGGCACATAGACAGGTTTATGTATAAGGATGTTCCTTGCGCTGTTATTTAAAATAGTAAAAAAGAGAAAAAAAATAAAAGGAAAAAAATCCCCAAAGTATCCAAGAACAAGAAACTGATTAAGCTAAGGTATATCATAAAATGGAATTTTATGCAATCATTAAAAGGAATGTTTATTTAAATATTTAATTTAAAAAAATAAAATAAAATTTTCAAGCTATATTATTGTGAAAGCAAGACAGGAAATTATACACTGTAATGGTATACATGTGTTATCTACATAGGTGTAGAATTTTTTTAAAAAATCAGAAATTATACAATTACAAAATGGTTCTTATTTTTATATTCTTTTGTGGAATTACACATTTACTACTAGAGTGAATATGTACTACTTTTAACCAGATAATTGAAAAAAGTAGCTAAGAAAGTTAAAACATGATGCAGTCATTTTAACCATTAAAATTGTTATATTTACTTGTTTATTAAAAGTTAACTCAGTTGTTAAACAAGGGTTATTAAAAACATTCTGTTAGAACCTCTGAGAAAGAAGGCCTAGAGAATACATATTTATATAACTTCCCTTAGAAATTCACAAAAGAGAATAAAAACAATGGAAAATAGAGAATGAAATTTTATCTATTATAAAACTAGGGAAATGACACAAACCTATACAACAAACTCTAAAGAATATATGTAAACTATAATTAAATGTTTATCAAAAGACTAGACTGAGTATCTCCATTAGTCATTTTCTTTCCAAAGTAATTGGTTGAATAACTTTTGCTATATCTATAACATTTAGAAAGAATAATTTAGATCTATGCAAATTGACATACAGACATGTATTACTAAATAAGAAAGACACTGAAAAGTATATAAATATATAGAATAGGTAAGTATGTGCTTATACATATATTTATAATTATAAATTTCCATAAATAAATGTGTATATAAATATACAAATACAGATGACCCTTGAACAACACAGGTTTGAACTCCATAGGTCCGATTATACTCAGATTTTTTTTCAATTGACCAGCACAGTTTAATCGATCCACACAGTTCAAACCCATGTCATTCGAGGGTCAACTTGTAGTTTGGCATCCACGTATGCAGAAGGCTCACTTAAGTAATGTGTGGATTTTCGACTATGTGGGTGACTGGTGCCCCTAACCTTCAGGTTGTTCAAGGGTTTACTGTAGATCCATTTCTCCTCTGGCCATGACAGTGTAACTGATACTGACCTTGCCTTCTCAACAATTTTAAAATTGGACAGATTATATGAGCCAATTGTTTTCAGACACTGACGAACAGGCAGTACAGGATATAATTAATCCTTGAGAGAAGGGAAACTCAGGAGATGAGTCCAACAGGGCTAATGTCACCTCAGAAACAGAAACCATAAAAAAAAAAAAATGGAATGGCATCTTTAAAGTGCTGAGGGAAAAACACATATCATCCAAGCATTTTATATCTAAAGAAAATATCCTCCAAAAATAAAGATCAAAAGGAGATATTTTCAAATTGAAACTGAGAAAATCTGTCACCAGCAAATCTTTACTAAGAAAATTCTAAAAGAAGACATTTAGTCTGGAGGAAAAATGATACCAGATAGAAATTTAGATCCACAGAAAGGAATGTATAGCACTGAAAATTGTAAACATAAAAGTGCGTATAATTAACTTTTCTTTTAATATACTTAAAATTATGTAATTCTTTAAAACAAAATAATACTAATAGTTTAAAACAGGTAAAAATAACATAGATACAACAAAAGCACAAAGTACAAAGGATAAACAGAGCTACAGTATTACAAGGCCATACTTCTGAAAAGGATAAAATATTTACTCTAAAAATATAGTGATAAACTATGGATGTGTACTATAATTCCTAGAAAAAACACTAATACATAAGCATACCTAAAAATCCAATAGAGGAAAAAAAATAAAATAATAAATTGTTTTAATATTATAGAATAGGGCAAAGAAGGATAAATGGAACAAAAATATGGCAGGATATGGCAGGACAAATTGAGGTGGAAAGAGTGAATATTAGACAAATCTAATCATGTCAATAATCACTTTATATGTTAACGAACCAAACAGTTTCAATAAAAGGCAAGAATTATTGGTTAAGGCTGGGTGGGAAAAAAAAAAAGCTATATGTTGTTTACAAAAGCTATATGTTGTTAAAAACTATATGTTGTTTAGCTTTTAATAAAAAGAGACATCCGGGTTGAAATTTTTTTAATGGAAAAATATATACAAATCAAAGCATAAGTATAAGAAAGTTGGATGCCTACATAATATCAGGTATGATGCAAATCAAGACAAAGAGAATTGACAGAGATTTTTAAAAAGATATTTCTTAATAATATAGTGGTCAAATATAAGGGAAAAAATCGCAACCATAAGTGTGAATAAACCTAATAATGGAGTTTCAATTACACTTTTAAAAATTTCAAAGAACTAAAGATAAAATAGGCAAATGCACATCAGTAGTTGGAGATTTTCACAATCATTTTTCTCAGGAATTGATAGAACAACTAGGAAACTTCAGTAAATATATGGGATATATAAACAATACTACAAACCACCTTAACCTAATTGATTGGAAAAATATTCAAAAATTGCAAAATACACATTCTTTTTAAGCATACAATACAGCTGGGTCATACAATAAGTCTTCATATTTTCAAAAATCAAAATATCACAAGCTATGTTTTCTTACAAAAATAAATTGAATTTTAGAAATAAATATTCCATGAGTCGAAAAGAATGAGAGAAATTAGAAAATATTTAAAATGAAACTATAACATATTAACATTTGTGTGCCATAACAAAAGCAATGATTAGAGAAAAATTTAAAGCTTTATATTTAAAAGAAAATGAAAAGTAAGTTAGAAGTTTCTCCTTGGAAAGATAAATAAGATGGGTAACCCTAGCAAGACTGATCAAAATAAATTTTAAAAAAGAGAGAGAGAAAACACAAATAATTAAAATTAAGAATGGAAAAAGGGATATCTCTCCATATTCTATAAGCATTAAAAGCTAACAGAATATTGTGAACAACTTTTTGTCAATAAATGTAACAACATAGATAACATCAACAAATTCCTTGGCAAAACAGCATATGTAAATTAAAACAACATGGACTATAAAATCTAAATACACTCTATTCAAGAATTTCAATTTGTATAACCAAAATCTTCCCACAAAGGAAACTCTGGACCCAATTGTTTTCACCAGTGAGTTCAAATATTCAGAAAGAAATAAAGTCAATCTTATACAAAGTCTTTAAGAAGACAGGGAAGTAGAAAACACTTCTCATTTTATAAGAAAGAGATAGATATAAGGGAACTTCCTCAACCTGAAAAGGGGAATTTTCATAAAACTTGCGGCTAACATTATATTTAACAGTGAAAGACTGAAAACTTTGTTCGTGGGATAAAGAAAAAGGCAAGAGTATCTGCTCGCCCCAATTCTATTCGATAATGAACCGAAGGTCTTAGCCTTAACCTAAAAGACAATAAAAAGATTTGAAAAGAAGTAAAATTGTATCTATGTGAAGATGACTTGATTGTCTTCATTTTAAAAATCCTAAAAAAATCTACAAAGAAAATAAGAGAACAAAAAGTGAATTCACCAAGGTAAATATTGAGGACGTAAAATTGGAACTGTCAGGAGTATACAATGGTACCGCCCACTGACAGATCATTTGGCAGTTTCTTATGTAATTAAACTACTCTCCCCAATAGCAATTCCACTCCTAGGCATTTATTTACCCATATGAAAATATTCAGCCACAAAAACTCTTGTAGAAGAATTTACATAGTACTTCTCTTCATAATAGCCTCAAACTGGAAACTGCCCAAATGTCCATCAACACTTTATGTTGATGCACACAGTGAGGCACCCTCAGCCATAACTGGTAACAGGCTCTGATGCTGACAATACCGTGAGGAAACTTGGCTGAGTAAAAACGATGGACACGAATACTATGAATTAGGTATGATCTCCTGGATTAAAAAAAAAAAAAAAAGCATTAAAGAGGAAACACGATGTAAGACTGGAAATGAAGAGCCATCATCTTGGAGAGCTGAATTGGCAGGGAGGGGCAGAGGGGACCTTCTGGGTGATAACCCCATACAGAACCGTTCCGGGCGTCATCCTGAGACAGGAGCATGTCCAAAGGCAGAGCAGGGACCTTCATTTCTCAGTGTCTCTTCGTCAGAGTAAAGACTGATAAATTGGACTGCATAATGTTTTTTAAATTCTGCTTGTAAAAAAGCATCATAAAGAAAAATGACAAAATGGAAAATGGATGATTTGTAAAACGTGCAATAGACAATGAGGTTAATGCACAAGGACTTTCTACAAATCAATAAAGAGCAAAACAAACATCCCAATAGAAAAAGTGAACGGGCAAGTCTCAGAGTAAAAAACTCAATAGAAAAAAAAAGACAAAACACTTTTAAGTATAGGAAAAGATGTCCTTACTAGTAAAGGCAGAAAGTGAAAATCAAAACAATGAGCTAACACATGGCACAGCCAAGACATGGCTCTGCTAAAATTTAGAAACATATGGAAAGTTTTCTAAGTTACATTCAGTTGGGAGAAAGTGAAAATTTATCAATTATAGAATGATTCAATATTTTAGGTATATGTTTAATATAAAGTCATATTGTTATGTATCTATAAATATTATTTTAATATATTAATTACATATAATAACTAATTATATATGCTTATATTTATAAAGTCTAAGTTTTACTTTTGATTATATACTATATTATATTAATAAATATTATTTTTACTATCATTTCTTTTAAGGCATATTTAGGTATATATTTCTTAGGGATAATCAACCCAATGTTAAAATGTTTACTTTCAGGCACTGGTGTAGGTGTGGGGAAATTATAGGGTGTTTTCACTTTCTAGCTTTGTGTTTTATATTTTGAAATTCTGGGGGACATATCTAGTAAGACCAGAGAAAAATAATAAAAAGATACGCCGATAACAATTATTCTAAAACTCTCCAGGGAATCAAGGCCCAGGCCGAAGACCTGTGGGAAGTGCCTCTGCCAGGGAAAGAGAGACCACACCATGCGAAATAATGACTGAATTGTAAAGAAATTCGAAAAGAATTCAAATGAAGGGAAGTAGGTAAAGACAGTAAAAGACCAAATTTCCACTGGAATGACAGATGAAGATTTCAAAGTACTCGCACTTTTATTTCTTAATTGGTCCTCGGTATCAACAGTTAGATAAGCAGCTGGACAGGACACATTTCCTCGGACACCGTGGGGCCAAGGCCGAACGGTCCAAATCTTATCATTTTATTGTTCGGATTTTGGACAATCCATCTGTTTCGGCTCTCAGGAATTTTAAGCTTATACGTTTTTTAAAGAACAAAGTGTATTTCGTCCAGTTACAACATGCTCATTATTTAAATGGAAAAAAGAAAATAAATTACTTATTATCTCTGCCTTTAAGACAACCACTAATAAAAGATGAGATTCTGGGGACAAAGTGTATGCACATGATATATATTTCTTAATAGTTTCCCAAAAAGGATTATGCTAAGGTATATCCCAATCAAGAATTTACCTCCATTGAATATAACCAATTAAAAAATGTTATCTTTACCTTCAAAACCCAAAGAACAAAATCCCAGCCCCACCCCATGTGACAATACACAGGCCATGTTTTCTGTTGAATTTATTTTTGTTTTTGTTTTTGTTTTTTTCTGAAATCCTTCCAAGCACTCTTACAGTGTATCCACACATTCATCCCAGTAACCCTCTGTCCCTCCCATTCTAACTCACTGCTCTGGGCCTCTCTGCATGTCACTGTTCCCATCTAGTAATTTCTCTGCAGTAAGGCTATGGCTTAACCCAAATCTACATCATTCCAAGTAGAGATACAGGTTCGACGCTTAATTCCATAAAGCACAGCTAAAATGAATGTAGCATGTAATAGCATTAGAAGCTGTGAGTCAGTAAAAGAATGAAATGTGTGAAAAAAATTTTTTTATCTAATTCTTTAAATGTCTTTGCTCCTTGTCTTAGTTCATTTGAGCTGTTGTAACAAAAAATACCAAAAACTGGGTAGCCTATAAACAACAAGTATTTACTTCCCGTAGTTTGGGCTGCTGGGAGGTCTGAGATCAAGGTGTCAGCTTTCAGACTAAACCCAACTGTTCATTTTTTTTGTCCTCAGCCACAGGAAAACATTATGACAAAAATCTTAAGTGAGATCGAATTTTCCATCAAGTAAGACAGGCTTTCTATCACTTGCATATAACTTAATATAGCAACATCTGAAGCATCTTCATTCAGATTTGAGGCCTGTCCCCAAGAACTCTGGGTGGCTTATATGTTCCTTACTCAACATACTGAGTGATGTCTTCCATCACTGGGAAGAAAAATTCCAGCTGCCATGCCAGAATTCTGACACTTCTTAAGACTCACCAAACGGCAATTTTTTTTTCATTGCCAACAATTTTAAGATTTGGAGGGGAAAAAAAATTCCTGGCAATATTACAGCAGTCGATTGTCCCACAAAATGAGATGAAAATAAAAGCTCACATCTTTGATGATGTTCGTTTATTTATTTGGGATCTAGATTGTTCATGTAGCCTCTGACCCCATTATTTTTCATGTACCCGACATGTCCCTGGTCCGTGCTCTGTGTGGTTACCTCTGCTCCCTGATACCACAGACCTGCAGATCGTAAACTCAGAAGACAGGAGCCACTAGGTGAAAAGAAGGAAAATAACATGAATTTTAGGGAATGGTTCCACTGATCTCCTGAGGTTGCAAAGGGACTGCCCTGAGTCCTCAGAGTCTCACCAGAGGCTCCATTCGAGGAGCCTCTAGCAGCAGGCTCAGTTCTGCTACAGGACCCACGGGCCCAATGCTGGCCTTGTATCAAGGTGCATTATACTGCTGCTTTCTCTGAAACCAAACCCGCTGACTTTGAAAATTCTCAAAACTATCCCTGAAAATTTTGCTTTCTTCCATTTGTTAAGTCAGCAGTATTTATTGGCAGCGACTATGTGCTCTGCTGGGCGCTAGGAGCTTAGCAGACCAGCACTATCTTGGCCTTCCTGTCATGAGCGGAGACTTGGGACAAATCATTTTGAAAGGTAGCATCAGGCGCCATGAGCCCCGCACGGTAATGGCTTTGGTCTCCCGCTGAACGCCTCCTTCCCTCACTGTCTCTGGAGCCACAATACTGGCCTTGCTTCTTCAGAGCTCTGCCTGACCTCAAGGCTTTGTACCCCCACACTTCCCCTACCAGCCCCCCGCCTGAATGAGCCTCTGTCTGTTGGCAGATGCCGTGATATTACTACCTGCTAGAACCTTTCCTACCTAGTCCCATCCTGAAGCTCGGGGCCTCTGTGATGCTTCACGTTCGCCTCTAATCATTTCTTCCATCTGAACTTGCCCAGTCCCCAGTCAGTAACCAGCCCTAAGCTGGAGGAGGTGAATAGACAATAGGGGTCCAGGTATGACGTTAACAAATACCAAAAAACATGTAGAAAGAAATCTCCCTATGGTGAGTCATCATCTACTCTCAGGCTTTCAGAAGAGTGATTACTTGTGCTTATTTTTTTTATCCACACGACTGTATTTGTTATTAAACTCATCTAAATGAGTAAATAGGCACAATACTTGGGAAGAAAGTCAGTCAGACTCTAATTAAACAACTTGTTTGTCTATCCCAAGAGCTGTCTGAGAACTATGTTTTGCATATGTGTGCATTGAGTCAGTTGTTAAGAGTCCGACATTTTGAAAGAAAGCTCTCTGGTAGAAAATAGAGCGTAAGATATCTATCTAACTCATAGTCACAATTTGTATAACGGACCGACTTTATGAAGTGGAGGGAAATAGTTCTAACCTTGTATTTTAACGCATGTTGTAAAGGTCTGAACCATTAATCAAAGGAAAGGAGACACACACCAGCCTTGGAAGGATAGAAATTATTGACTTCGATGATATTTAAAATTTTGATCCCTCAATTAGTCCAACAAAGGAAAAAATTAACTTATAGCTTATGTAACAAATTAAAAGCACAAAAGCCTTAGTCGGAGCAATGCAGCATTGAGATATAAAGTGGATTAGAGAGTACAGATTAGAGTTACAAGTATTTATTTGCCATACCTGCCGGCAGTAGCAAAATAATCAAACAGGCAGTGAGTTATTGGAAGAACATCACTGGAATTTTATCTGTGCAAGGCTTCGGGAATACGTCTTTTTCTCCATTTTATCAGTGTAGAGTACGGTATAGTGTTTTACTCTGAAGGGAGGCATTGCTCAAAACCTCATGAAAGAGGCACGCATCGTCGTCTAGCGGAGAATTTTACTCTTCTCCCGCATGACGTTGTTAGTTACTCCGTCATCAACAGATGGCTTCTGCTTTCCTCTGATGCTTTTCAGCCTTCAGCCTAGAAATCGAGTCTGCAGCGAAGAAGGCCAGCCTGCACCTCATGCCAGGTATTTTTGACAGTTGGTATTTCAAGGAATAGACTCAGGAGCTGGCATCTCTTAGAAAATCGTCGGAGGGACACAGGATATTTTTTAATTTGGTATCAGAGGATTTTATGAAGGCCAATTAATGACTCGAGATCCAATGGAAAAAGAATAAATTAAGAGAGACTGAATGAACAGGAAGAGCATATAATCGTGATTATCTATTTTGAATAATATTGGTAGAGTTTTTAATGATCTATTTTCCAATGGCTATTACGAGAAAGCCCTTTCTCTTTCTTCTTAATCTCTTTTTCCTTTTCTCTTTTTGTTTTAATTGGGGTAAAATATGTATAACATAAAATTTGCCATTTTACCAATTCAGAAGTTTACAATACAGTAGCATTAATTATATTCACAATGCTGGGAAAACGTCACCATATCTACTTTCAAAACTTTGTCTTTACCCCACACAGAAATTCTGTACTCATTAAGTAATGACTATCCATTTACTCTGCTTTGTCCCCAGTCTCTGGCAACCTCTAACCTATTTTCTATCTCTATGAATTTGCCTATGCTAGATATTTCTTATAAACAAAATCATATAATATTTGGTCTTTTATGTCTGGCTTATTTTACTTAGCATAATGTTTTCAAGCTTCGTGTTGTAGCATCTATCAGAACTTCACTTTTTATGGCTGAATAATATCCCATCTTGTGTATATATAACATTTTCTTTATTCATTTATCTGTTGGTGGATATTTAGATTGTTTCCATGTTTGGCTATTGTGAGTAATGCTGCAGTGAGCATTTCACGAAGTTTCAGTCCCTGTATGAGATTCTCTGGGGTATATTCTTAGGACAGGAATTGCTGTATCATCTTCTTAATCTATATCTAACCTCTATTTTAAAACAACATATTTGAATTTTGTTCTCTGACTCCTCAAAATTCAGAACTGGTTACTTTTATTGAGTTTTCCTTTTTTTTTTTACTTTTAATGCCAATGTAGTTATTTCACATTCATTTAATAAAACTAATCTGAATGTAATTGAATAAAATGAATGTAATAAAGTTTGTACACAGAGTATCACATTTCAGAATAAATTTCATTTAACAGTATAAAAAAAAAAAAAAAAAAACACCATTTAGGATCAAGAGTTACCCTGCATGGGTGGAACCAATGCCTACAAAGTCCTCCTAGGAAACTGCCCTCGGGTCTGTCGTGTGCCTTACGGGGCCCCAGACTTACAGGTAGTAGGGCAGGTCACTTCCTGGAAGGCCAGGAACCATAAGAGATTGGAGTACATGTCAGAGAGAGGGGTTCACACAAATTTGTAAATGCTGCAGGCAAAAGCTAATGGAGATAAATTTCTTGGGTTTGGCTTTTTAGCCTCAGAAGAACAAATACAAGCAATGTTTTATTAAATCTCAGGAGAATAGAAGCTATTGAAAAAGCCAAGCCTAGATTTTTTTTAGAAAATCCTTGATAGTTTTGTTTTTCTGGTTTGAATAGTTGTTTAACACTATATGACTCCAGATTTGATGACCATACTACATCTTATATGAGTTAATACTGAATGCCACACCTATGAGAGCAGACTAGACATAAGACCACCCTCTTCTGAATCAAGAATACTTCCTGGAGATAATTTATGAGCACAGGAAAAAAATTCAAAAGTTGGAAATAGATGAAAAGATGGCTCACGCCTTTTCAAATGTCCTAGATAATGTCTTAGAGCATTATCTAACAGGATCACCCAAGGATTATCTGATTCTCTACAAGGATGTAGTTTAATCATTTACTGTTAATTAGGGTATTTTACAAATCTATAAGGATAGACTTCAGTCTGTACAAAAATAATAATTATCGAAATGATTTTGGTCCTACAGCAATGTAAATGAATGTTGCGCTGGGGATAAACAAATGGTTTCTGTCTGGTGAAGATTTCCTCCCCAAGGTGAAGGTTGTTTTGCCTATAACCATGACATCCACCAGTCTCATGCATTAACCAGTTTTGAACGTGACGGAGCAGTCTTTCTTTCAGTGATTATAAACACTTCTGTCTCTCCTGTATTTTTTACAGCCAGCTCATCATCTTCTTGGTTTTCTCATTCATGAGTTAAATAAATCTTTGACATGTGCTCACTTAAAAAAAGAAAAAGCTCTAAAAGAATGGCCAAGTTAGACTAGCTGCAGACTTTCATGAAAAACAAGAAAATCCAGATTACATTGAAGTAATATCTTTAAAGAGCTCAAAGGAAATATATGTCATCTTAGAAGTTATACTCTGTTCAAATATCACTCCTGACTAAGGTAAAATAAAGACGCTCTCAGACACACAAAGATAAAGAGAGTTAGCCATCTCTTTAAAAGAACTATTAAAGGAAATATTTCAATGAGAAGAATAGCTAAGTAGGAATGGATGAGGGTCTTTTTTAAAAAAGAAATGGTGAAAATAAAGTCCTATACAGCAATAATGTCACAGTTGGAAAATTAAAGGAGAGGTTGATGTATGTAAAACATTTTCTTTTCTTGGAGAATGAAAAATTAACTAACAAGTTTAGATTTGTTCACAAAATTTATAGTTACCTATATATTTTTAAATTTTAATATTACTAAAAATATTAGAAATATAACATAAGTTCCAAACCAGCATAATGAAAAATAAAGAGGAAAACCCTATTAATCCAAGAAAAGAGAGGAGGGAAAGAAAAAGGAATCATAAACCAGACAGGCTGAATTAGATACTGGAAATAAAGACAAACACTTATTAATCACACAAAAAAGTAAATAAATAAATGAAACTCATCTATTAAAATATAGAGATTATCAGATAGATTTTTTTTCAGCTACGTGGTATTTTCAAGAGATACTAAAACAAAACCTCACATAAGGATGTAAAATAAATATACAAAAAATATACTCCAAGCAAATCTGAAAAGCATAAAAATCTAATATAGCAAATTATTATCTGACAAAATAGAATAGAAGACAAAATAATTAATAGAGATAAAAAGCCAACACTGTATAATTAAGGGAAATTTTTAGCAATAAAGTATAAAAATCATGAAATTGCATGTACTCACACGCATAGTCTTAAAATATGTAAAGCCAAAAATTGAAAAGATTGCAATGCAAAATTAACATATCTTTATCAAACAGAAAGATCTAGTTGGGAAAATATTATTGAGGCTAAAGATTTTGATGACAAAATTAACAAGCTTACTATAAGAGCAAATATAAAATATTAGCCAAAAAGTGTTCTGCCTACTAGATCAAGAAGGCTATTATGATAAATTTCAAAGAACTGATCTTTTTGAGAACACGTTCTCTGATGACAATGCAACTTAACTGTAAATCAAACGGTAAAAGAGACGACAAATTTTATATATGCCTGAATCCAGTTTGATGTCTTTGCCACCATGAATTTTGAAATATTCATGAGTTAAAGAAACCATTACAATAAAAAGAACAACAGAGTTCAAACAAAAAAAGCATTACAACCAATATACACCAAAACTGATGAAATTGAGCCAAAGCATGACTTAAATTAGAGAATATGTGGCCTAAATATATTTTTAAAAGGGAAATATTGAAAAATAAATGAAACAGGTAGTCAGCTTATGAACCTAGGGGGCAATCAATAAATTCAAATATAAGAAGAAAGTAAATGATAAATATAAAAGCCAAAATTAATAAGATTGATTGGAAAATATAGAGAGTATTTGTAAGGCAAATTTTTTTTTTAAAAACTAACTATATAGCACTAAAATATTTGGCAACACTAATCAAAAAAAAAGAACAGAAATAACAATTTTAGAGAAAAAAGAGAAATAACTATCGATACATTTGAGGTTTTTAAAGCTTAACAGAATATTGTCAACAATTTTATGTCATCAATACATTTGAAAACATAATCAAAATGTATAATTTTCTAGAAAAATACAAATCACCGAAAGTTACTTTATAGCATGATGGCTCATAAACCATTACATTAATTAACTTCTAGTATCTTCCCCCAAGAGTAGATACTAAACTCAGATCTTTTAACAAATCTTCAATAAACAAATAATTTTTATGTAATATATAAAATAATTTCAAAGGATAGAAAAAAGAAATTTTCCTAGGTATCAAAACATAACATGTATAGGTTAAGGAAAATTATAGGTTATCATAAAAGCCAATGCAAAAAAATTCTAAATGAAATACATTAGCAAACACAATCCATTAAGGTAACAACACTTTTTTAAAAATCAGTAAGTAAACTATAACAAAAGAACAGGATAACCAAGCAGAGTTTATCTCATAAATGCAAGGATAATTTGCTATTAGAAAAAACTTTACACCTTAATCCATTAAGAAAAACTATATAACTCTCTTACAAATAAAAAAGAATTTAATCAAATTCGACAACTCATTAATAACAAAGTCTTAATATACTAAAATTAGAAAATACCTTTTTTAAGTCTCAGTAAGGATTTCTATCAAAACCTACAGTCAACTTCATAGATAGTGCCAACATTTTAAAAACTTTTTCTGCCACCACCATTTTTACTGTGCATGATACTAGAAGTGTTAGCAAAAATGATAACAAAATATAAATTCGATATATAGAACTGGAAAAGAAAAACCAAAATGTTACTACCTATTGATAATGCAATTATCTACATAGAAAATCCAAGAAAATTTGCAAAAAAAAAAAAAACATATTAGAACCAAGTAAAAAATCTCATAGAGATTATAGATTCATGGCTATCATATAAAGTAAGTATTTTCTATGCAACAGAATAAAATATTGCCTTAATGTGATAATTAAACAAAAATCTACTCTGTAGTAATCGCTCCTTCCTGCCTGGAAGTCTTCAGGTTTTTATTCTTTATCATCCACCTTTGTGAATTTTGTCATATTGAGCTTGAATGTCTGTCTTTTCTCTTCAATCCTCCTTGGAATTCTGCAAGATTTTTTAATATCAAGTCTCCTCTTACTTTAAAGATATTTTATTTTCGTGTTTGCTTAGTAATACAGAATGACAGACTCATATATGAAGTCTTTGGGATCTATCCCTGTCTCTTATCCTTCAGGATTTCTGTCTCTTTATACATTTGCTCTGTGCTCTGAAATAGTTCTGATATTTCATCCTCCAGTTTACTGATCAGGATCTCATCAAATTTTCCACTCATCATCACCTAAGGCTCAGTACCCAGCAGGATACCTCTCAGCAGAGATCTAAACAGAGCCCAAAGCCTAATCTTTGTCCAACAGCATAAAGCTGTGTGCATCCAACTGGCCCAGAGGAAGCATGTAGCTTGGGGTGTAGGGAATGAAGAAAATGTGTTTAGGCTGCATATTTCCACTCATGCATTTGGCCAAAAGATCTCATTCACTTTAACACCAAAATATAAGAAATTGCAGATATGTTACAATATACACAACAGAAGGGTAGAAATCATTAGGAAGAAAATTCGAAATATTATTGAAGGAATTAAAAGAAGTCCTAAAGAAATGGAAAGATATACTATATTCATAGATGGGAAGGAAAAGTAATACTAAAAATGTGTTTATGAATTCAATGCAATTTCAACAAAAATTGCACACAAATTTGTAGAGCTTGATGAATTGAATCTAAAATTCATGTGGAAGATTATAAATTCAAGAAGAGCTAAAATAACTCTCAAAAAAATAAGAGAGAGAGAAAATTTCCCATATGACATATCACGGCTTATTTTAAAGTTAGAATAATTTAGACAGTGTGATGTTAAATGCAATGATAGAATTATAGATAATTGTAATAGTAGTAAAGGACAAGAAAAAAACTCGAAATATGACAATAAGGTCAATCCACCAGTGGATGAGATGAAACATTTTTAAACTTATATTTCATTTTTAGCTAAAACTGAATGAGAAATTAATTTTGACCAATATTCAATATGCAGACTGACAATGCATCCCTTCTAGGTGCTTACGTCAGTAGTAGGGTCACCCAGAGTAGGGTGAGTACCCTGAGGGCATGGGAGTCCCACAGCACAGAGGAATTGCCCTCAACCACCAGGAAAAGACCCTTCAGAATGTTTCAGCTTAAGTTCATGGAGATAATAGCATATTTAGAATCCATCTGCCATGTCACTTATAGGAAGATCATTATAGCAAAGATGTTCAAGCCAGAAATATACAAAGGGATACAGATTGTCATCCTCGTAGTTAATTTTGTTGAAATAAACCTGTTAAACATGGTAGAAAATGTGTAATATTTCATAATAAAATAGGTGAGAGATAATGAAAATCTTTGTTCTACAAAGATCTTCATGGTTTAGTTTGTGGCAAATTATTTAAAATAATTGTGAATTTACAGATGAGCTACACCTTTTCTTTAACAAAGTGACAAGTGTTCCCAGTTTACATTTAATCTGCCTCTTAAAAAGCAAGGTAACTTTTTAACAATGATTGAATAACAAAACTGCTTTTCAAAATTTCGGCTATGGATCAGATTTTGAAAAAGGATATTTGGGAATGTTTCCACGATTATGCAGTTTTATTGTTACACACACATCTTCTATAAAATGTATTGCGTATGTGTATTTAAAACTGTAGAAACATCACTTTCTAACCGGCTTAACATTCATACAAATGAAACCTTTCTGGAGGTTTTGAACTAGGCGTCCGCCATGTGCGAGGTTTAACGGTGAACAAAGCCGGTGTCATCGCATAATGAGGACACAGAGGAGGAGGTCGGCCATATGTCGAAGTGCAGTAAGGATGACGTGAGTAGGGCTCCCAATTCAGCCTCAAGGGGGAAATGAAAGCTTCCTGGAAGAAGTGATATCATAGCTGAACTCTGAGGGAGGCCCACGAAGGTGCATTGGAGGAGATTGTAAAGAAGTTGGGATGGCTTGCCCAAATGGACGCTACGGCTTTAGAAGGAATTTTGTTCTTCTCATTCTGACAAACACGGAACCTGACCTGAAAAAATTTGCCAGGTTTGCAACCTGTGATTGAGGCTGGTCATGTCAGTGAGGAAGATGTGGAGAGGCAACTAAGACCAAAATTAGGTCTCGATACAGAAATGCCTTCTTCCCTACCCCCCTCCCCATCACCTCTCAACACTCCTCAGCCCATAAGCCCTGTTCCTTAAAACATTCCACCCAGGAATCAGGATCATCAGTAACCTCACCCAAGACCAGCTGTGTCACTCTTTAAAAAAAAAAAAAAAATCTTTCTTACATACGGTTGATAAAAAAAAAAAAAATATGGCATCTAGATTGTCACTCAATGTAGAAGGAAATACGGTGACATACACCAATCTCCCTATGCTCCAATCTAGGTTATCAGGGATTCTCTTCATCGAGTTTTCCATTCCTAGCTCAGCTAGTAACACAATGATACTTTTGATTTCCTTTGCCATGAGGGATGTTCGATGTTCGCACACAGAGGAAAGACGGTACGAGGACACAGAGAGAAGGCAGCCATCTGCAAGCCAAGAAGAGGGGCCTCAGGTAAAACCAGACCTGCCAACACCTTGACCTTGAACTTCTAGCCTCCAGAAACACAGAAAACAAATGTCTGTTGTTTAAGACACCAGGTTGTGGTATTTTGTTATAGCAGTCTTAGGAAGCTAATACATTTCAGCATTAAAAAAAAAAAAAAATTTGCACGCGGGGTACACTGAGTTCCTGTAGTCTTTGGGAAGCAATAAAAATAGTACGACTCTCTGAAAGTTGGAGACAGGCACTTTCAAAAGAGTCCATCTGACTTTCAAAAATTGACACAGCATGAATCCCCACAATTGCAGGTGGGTACCATCGAAATTAATTCCCTGGACAAAATTTTGGACAAAATTATTAAACACATGGCTGGTGAGCTCTTAGAAAATGGAGCCATAAAGGAAAAGCGAGGTTCACTCAGATAAGGTCATGCTGAGCTAGCTTCATTTCCTGTTCTGATAGGGCAGTGAATGCAGATCATGGGGAAAAGCCACAGTTACACTGTGTCCAGATTTCAGTAAGATATTTGGTGAAAGGCTGCCACGTGATCCTTCAGGGAACGATAGAGAAACATAGGTTGAATGAGATTTGGCACTGGGTGGATTTGTGGCTGACTGAAATCAGGGACTCTAGGATGTTAATCTAGAAAACATTACAAACTTGAAGATTATGCCCATGATGCCCACAATGATGACTAGTTAAAAACTCTAAAGCTTACGTGCGAACACAGAAATTATGTAAAGCAAAGATTGCTCATTGTTTTCCAATTTTCCTTGTCTTTCAGATAATAGAATTTTTAGCTGACTAGATAAACATACAGAAAAAGAGACGACTTTTCCTGGCCTTCTTTGCAAGTTAGAATAGCCATGTGACCAAGTTCTGCCCAATCAGATGAGAGCAAATATAATGCATTCTGAGGATCAAACCTCTCCTTCACTGTTTGCCCCAACTCCTTGATTAGAGTATGATCATGTCAGTGAGCCAACTTGGCCCAGAGATGGTGGAGAATTAAGATAGAAACCACCTGGATGTCCAACCTCCTGGAACTTTCACCAGCCTTGGACTGTTTATACCCATATAGTTAAGAAAGAAAGAAACTTCTCTCTTGTTTAAGCCACTGTTATGTAACTGAGCATGTTTATCTGATCGGCAGAGGCCGCCGAGCTGGGGAGGATAACCAATACATTCGGCATCAACTAGGAAGCCAAGAAAACCTCAGCCATGTGGAATGAAGAACCTAAACTTACGTGATGTGTTTTAACAGTCTCGTACTTATGTTAAAATAATTGATTGCATAATAAAGTGTAAAAAGGCCCATTCTAAAAGAAGTGTTTAAAAAAAAAAAAGAATTTAATCTGACTCCAAAGCCACACTCTTAAGCTATGGTAAGTAAACATGGCGTCACCATCAGGGCTCTTCGGAGCCCCGCCCATTTCATTCTGATCAAACCACCGGAAAGCAGCCAGAGGATGACCAGGGCACAGGTGCCACAAAGACAGTGCAACCCCTCTGCTGCATGGCTCCATCTCCGTGGACGCACGAACGATACGGCTTTATTCTCCCCCACACAGCCTTCCAACACACTAGGTTGAATCTCTCCCTTTACCCCACCAACTCCATAGCTTTAGTGTTACATTCATTTATAGTAATCGTCTCATAATGCAAAACTCATTTTCAGGTATCAAGAATTTCAGTCTTCACGAAGGACAGTGGTGAGAGAAAGTGATTGCACCCTATACCTTAGGTTTTCGAACCGCAAATTTCGGTATGAATCAAAAGTTCAGGATCACGTCTGACTCAGAGCTTGTGCCCTTCGCTAGTTCAGGTCAGGCTCCCGGCTCAAGGTGACAAGGAAGAGGATGTGATGGCTCTGTCACGCTCTCTCCTGCCTCTTCCCATCCTCTTCTCCCACTCACAGTGCTTTTTCAGGCAAAACAGGTTGGAAAAGGGGGCAGAAAGAAACAGAACGAAAAAATACTAATACAGGGATCAAAGTCTTTTAACTTGGCTGGTGCTGCGTGTGTTCGCTCTCCTGGCTAATGCCAGCTGGCCGTCCTGTCCTGCATCATGGCGGGACCCCGAACGCCAGCCCGCTTACAGAGCCAAGTTAGGGTTTATTCAGTAACCCTCATGGGAATGTCTAAGACGTACAGCTTCCAGACTTCATGGATTTCACCTGAATTTGTGTTAGCCTCTCTCAGACCCTGAGCTCGGCGTAGTGTCGCCCAGAGACTATCATTGCCCTCCTCAGCCGGGCTGCCCTCGTGAGCCTGGGTTCGTCAGGGTGGCTTCTCCCAGTTTCCTTCTGCGACGTTCGCCTGGGCCATGTCCAGGACACAGCTTTGATATGAACACGAGAAGTGTGGCCTCCCCTCACTGCTACCCCTGCCTGCCCTTCCACCCCACACAGACTCCAGCAGCCTCGGGTCTCCAGTATCCCTCAGGCAGGAAACGAACACCAGTCCCCATGTTCACACATCCTCCTAGACCCCAGGGGACATATCTCAGCTCCCTTGAGAACACTCCAGTCCGCTTTACATACCAGGGCGAGCCTGAGTTTCTACCTCTCCGTGTGTCTGGCTCACTTCTTGTAGGCACCCCCATCTCTGGGAGCAATTCCGTTGGAGCCCCTCACACTTGGTTTGTGGTCACCCATTGACTTGCCATGGAAAAGGAAGGAGAAAAGCCAAAAATTCCACCCTAAGGTCGAAGCCTTCTGCTAACCCAACCAATCATCCTTTTGAGCTCTCTTTTCCATCCATGGGCTAGAAGGTCACTGGAGATGCGGATTTTCACCTCTCACTAAATCCTTGAAGTTCATGTCCAACAGTTCTTCCTTAGAGTGTGAAGGGACATGGGACTTGAAAGAGACTATACTAATTGTCCCCCACGACCACCACCAATGTTCTCATCTTTTTATAAACATTTAGCATGTAACAAAAAACGCATCGCTATTTCCTTCATTTCTTTGTAGCTAAGGTTCTGGATTCGAATTTAGTTCTAACAATCCAATTAATTTGCATGAGATCAGAAGGCAGAAGGCAGAAGGCAGATACAGTATCCTCTTCTGGTCAGTGCTGCCTGTAGCAAGTTCAAAGCTTCATCTCTAGACCAGGTTTGCTTGGTAATACCTCAGGTTGATCTTTACCTGATGTCCTTCCTTAATTTCAGCATCATTTCCCACCTGGAGAAGCAAGGAGTTTTCAAAATCATCAAGTCCGGCCTCCTTTCTGTTTTTAACAGTCTTTCCTTTAGTTTCTCTCTCCATTTCACATTTTACTACAAGGGGCAAGAAGAAGCCGGAAGGCAGCGTCAACAGTGTGTTGGAAATGTCAGCAAGACCAGCCCATTCATCAGCCGCATCTTTCACGTCTGTGTTAGCAAAGGTGACGACGACCTTGCTAAACCTAGTGCTATTACATAACAAGTAGAGTTTGCAGTAAGGTTTCCCTCGCTTGCCTCTAAGCCCTGGCCTCAGCTTCTTCAGTGTTTCCATAAAAAATTCCTTCGGGACGCTTCGAGCTCTCATGAACACTGTCCTCAAAGTCCGTCCAGCCTCTCCCTACTGTCCAGCTCCCACGTTGAAGCCACTCCCATATTTAAGGGGCTTGTCACAGAAGCACCCCACTCCCAGGTACCAAAATCTACACTAGTTATCTATCGCTGTGTAATAAATTACCTCAAAATGGAGTAGTTTAAAACGGTTTCTTTGAGCCAGGAATTTGGGACTTTTTAATGAGTCATTCCAGCCTGGGGTCTCTCATGGGTTTCTAGCCAGGATATGTTATGAACTATGTGTTTTTATCCACCCCCCCCCTGCCCAAAATCCATATGTTGAAACCCTAACCCCCAGTAGGATGGTGGGGGAGGGGGGCTTTGAGAGATAAATGGTTTGAAGAGGTGGTAAGGATGGAGCCCACGTGATGTAATTAGCATCCTTGTTAGAAGAGACGAGTGCTTCCTCTCTTTACCATGTGGGGGTACATGGTTGTCTACAAACCAGGAAGAGGACACTCGCCAGATAGCAAATATGTTGGCATCCTAATATTAAACTCCCCAGCCACTAGAAATGAAATAAATTTCTGTGCTTCAAGCCACCCAGTCTGTGGTATCTAGTTGTAGAACACTGAACGAAGACGGGATGTCAGCAGAGGCTACAGGCATCTCAAAGCCTGACCCGGGCTGCAGCACCTAATTTCATCATGATTCACTCACATTGCTGTTGCCAGGAAACCTCAGCTTCTCACCACATGGACCACTTCAAGGTTCTAAGGGCAGGGCAAGGCAGTTACAAGATGACCCTATAATATTTTTAGGGCCACAAAATAAGAACGTGCTCAAAAATATCTTTTTTTTTTAATGAAGGCATGTTAAAAGGACCCAATAATCAATCTGAAAAGGCTCTTGGTGACCAAAGCTAATATAATTTGGGCAATGTTATAAATCACAACAGTATTGGATTATCACTCAAAGAACAAAATAAACATCCATGAGCTCATTCTTATATAATGAAAACAGAAAGAACAAATCTTCCTCAAAGAATTCTAATTAAGAAATACAGAAGGAATCAGGAAAACAGAAAATCACCATTAGAACCAATATTCATTGCTACAGGCAAAAGTCATTGCTAATTGCTAAAATTCATGGGTGAAACTTTGAGAAAAAAACAGGGCATTTGCAACACACTTATATCTCTTCCCAAATTTACTAATTACTCTTATGGTTTGAAAATAGACCACAAATTCTTTGAGACCCCTCCCTCTGGGAGGTGGAGTTTAATTCTCCTCCCCTTGAGTGTGGGCTGAACTTAGTGATCTGTATCACCTGTAATTAGCTATGTTGACATTGTGTGCCCATTGATATGATAAGTGAGAAGGGTACATCACACCTGTTATATTCTTCCCCAAATCCTTAACATCAGTAATATTTAGGAGAAAACATCAGATAAACTCAAATTGAGGGATGTCCTACAATATGCCTCCTACTCTTCAAAATGTTTAAGGTCATGGAAGACAAGGAAAGACAGAGAAATGGTCCCAGATTGGAATCAAGTAAGGAGACATGATAACTAAATGCAATATGGTATCCTAATGGGATCCTGAACACAAAAGTACATTCACAGAAAAGCTCAGCTAATCCAAATACAGTTGGAAGTTTGGTTAATGGCATTGCACTTCAACGTTAACCTCTTAGTTTTGGTTATCTGCTGTGGTTCTGTAAGGTGCTAACTTTAGGGGAAGCTGGGTGGAAGGCATCTGGGGACACTCAGTCCTCTCTCACTAACTCCTTGGTAAATCTAAAATTACTTCTAACTAAAAAGAGATAGGTCTGGTTGTAAATAACTTGGTGAGAAGCACAGATGGAGATATCCCAGATCTATGAGGTAGGAGGTCAAGTCATTTGCTGCGAGAAGGAGAGTAGAAGAGACATCTGAAAGCCCTTATTACTACTTGCCAGAAAGTCTGTTCTTCATTCTAACAAATTATCAGAACAAAATCACCATAGTGTGCTATAACTGTGCTATGTCTCTATATATGTGTCACCCCTGTGTCATAATGATGTAAGAAGTTCAAATCCACCTTTTCAGCACAAGGAGAAGTTTCCTGATTGCTGATCTAAGGCAAGAAGTGATGACCTTTCACCTGGGCCACACATGGATCCCAGTCTCTCTCTGTGTGACACCGATAAACATTGTCTCTGGTCACTGAACCCAGAATCTCATGTTTACCACTGTAATACTTCTGTCATATGAGCTGCTAATCATTGATGTGGCAGCACTAAGATTACGAAGAAAAATATACCGTTGCATTTTTATAGTATCTCATTATACTGATGTACAGTTCATATCTTCTATATTAGTAGGCATGTCACTAACATCTAGCTGAAATGCCCAAGAGTAAACAACACTCAGCAGTAGCTTTGTGATCTATCTAGAACGATGTCTTTATTTTTCTTGAACATCTGATATGTTACGCCACCCAGATAGGAAATAAAACACGGAGTGTAGGATACACACATACTAACCATAAAAACAACCATATTGTAACACCAAAATATATTTATAAAATTGGTCAAGGAAATTGAATTTAACATATGCTGTTATCGTACAAGTATTTTTAATGAAATAACACTTTGTATTTATATAGCACCTTTCTTCTAAAGAGCAAAAATATGGCTCACATATTATTACTCATTCTCACACCATCCTTGACAGGTGGGTAAGTAGCAATATTCATACCAAGTTTTAATCGCCGGGAAACCAAGACAGCGTCGAGAGCACAAACAAACCACACACAGTGAGCCAGGGACTTGGAATTTTCCAGCCTCAAAGGCCCAGCGTCTCCTACTCACTCTTTTCTCTGAAATCTTAAAAGCTAGTTTGAACGCTGGTGAGAAAAATTAAATAGAGGAACAGTTGAGGGATAAAACAGGTTTACACCAGCCTACTAGGAAGCTGTTGGTAGAACCTAGGCTAGAAACCACTGAAAGTTCAAAACAATGCCCAAAGCTTGATCATCTACTTAGACAGGCCACGCTGTAGCCCAGGGAAAATTAAGTATGTTCCAAAATATGTTTCAAATTGCTGTCAAGGCTTTCTGTAGTAACAGCAGTTGAAGCAAAGTCCATGTGCCAATCAGTTGTCACACAATGTACAGGTGGTCAACAGCAAACCCATGACCAAAACGGGATAAATAAATTTGGGTAGTACAGGAATTCTTGTGTAAATCATAACTTCTACAAGATAGGAGATTTTGGATGATGCATTCCTGAGAAGCTCTTTAAAAAATTATTTGAAGAACTAAAAAAGTCTCTTTAAAGATAAATGTAAATTATAGACATTGTTAGAGCCTAAAAGTATGCCTTAAGTAAGAAAATTACCAGGGGATGAATTCTTCAAGATCAGGAATGTCTTTTAAAAGGTTTTAATGTGCTTGATCTCCACTTAATTTGAAGACATCTAAAGTATAGTGCCCCATTTTTTAGATAATATTCATTGTTTAAGGACCTTTGTCATATATACCCATGTGTTCAACCAATGTCGGCAAACTTAGAGAAAGTATCAGGCATAAAGGGAAAGCTGAAAATGTTCAGGGGTAAATTTCTCAGTCAAAGGGACAAGGAAGGGAAGTCCCATTGTACTCTAATAACAAATTTCAATAACATGATAAAAAAACAAATAACGGTCAATATTTGGTAAGCACTTTCTACACACTAGGATGGGTCCAGTACCAGAATCGGTACGTGAATCATCTCACTTCATCATCACAGTCTCCTTGGAGATGCTCCCATTTGACATATTAAGGGAGGTTAAGAAACTCGTGAAAGGTCAGACAGGTACAAGTACCTGACCCCAAACGCATTTACTGCACCTGCCTGGCGTTTTCTCTGGCTTCTTGGTTAGCGCAGAGTTCTGAGTCTTACCTCTCATTTTCTCCCTCCCATGCACTGAAGGGAAATGTAAACACCATCATTTCACAACATTGAAAACTTAGAGGAAACTGTCCACTAATATCTTCTTATAGAAATGTCTCCCAAAGCTTGATAGCAAGAAATTCAGAGAGAAACCACATATTTTCACCACTTTGATGTGTATGTGTTTAAACCACGATTCCTATTTTGGTCTCCATTTGGCTGCCTTTAAATTGATCACATTGTACCATGAAGCTTCAAATACAGTTAAGGGAAAAAAAAAAATGCTACCAGCTTCAAGGTAGTTGGCGATTTCCTTCTTCAACAGTCTAATTTATATGAACTATAGTAAATTGCAATGATACACCTTTAATTAATTAGTTTAATTAATTAGTTAGTTAATTAATTAATGCCCCTGGCAGATCAAGTTTTCTTATCCAGAGAGCTTCTTGGTCCACAAAGGAGAGGAAGAAGTAATAATCCTTCAGAAGTCTCTGAACTTCACAGTTGGAGGCCCACCTTCAGGGGAGCATGTCCTCTGTGAGGTCACAAAGAAAATTAGGTCTTCAAGAATGCACTACGCAATCTGCATACCAGCCTCGGGTGAATCAGTTGGGAGAGAGATCCATTGTTATAATTAAGCAAATCACACCAGTCGCCTTTGGGTTGATTTTTCTTCTTACCCCTCCATCACCAAACAGATTTACTTTTAATTTGACTAACTAGAACCTCTCCGCCCCCAGGAACCAAAGCGAGAAAACAAGGGAGACAAGAGGCCGCCCCATCTCCAAAGACCACATCCTTGGCACATGGGCCCTTCCCTTCACCTCCTGGGCACCTCCGACCACTGGACAGGTTGTATTTTACCACCGTGCACTCCATCAGCTTTAACACACTCGGCAGCTCTTCTGCCACCCTTAGTAATCTTAGGACAAAAATTCATCAAGTTACAAAAACATTGTCTCCCAAACTGAATTAACTCAAGGCTCCCGCCCCAAATCCCCATCCCATTGGTTGGTTCTTGCCTCTGCTTGGCTCAGGGCTCCCTCCTCGCACCCCGCCCCCCTGTGTGGGTCAGGACGGGGTTCCTCTTCCACCTGAACTATTCTTGAGGGGTCCTCCCAGCCTTTTAATTTTGAAGAATATAACACCTTCCTGCTGGAGTCATCCAGGTCTGAGGCCGACATTCGAGCCACCAAGAACACTCTCTTGTGCACCCACAGACACGTTTCCCTCAGATTTTCTGCCTCTTAGCACAATGACCACAGTCATCATCTTACCCTTTCCCTGACCTCCTCACTAATTGTCAAGCCTCTCGTGGCATTTGTTCACTTGTTCAATCATCTCACAAGTGTTTGTTTAACAACTATCTACTATGGTCCTGGCACTAAACTAAGTGCCAGGAAGCAACAATGAATAAGACAGAATCCTTGCTGTAAATAAGCTATGCTCCCATGATGAAGACCAGTCACTAACCAGTGGAGAACGCAGGGGTAGGGCAGGGATGCGGTTAAACCCAAGACATTTGAGGGCCCTCAAAAGAGCCAACCTACCCAGCCGGCCATTCTATCCTTTCCTTTTCTCTTCAGGTTTCCCATAGTTCCAGAGCTTAGGTTTATTAAAATGTTTAAATAGTTCCCTTTCTATCAAACACCTCCACAGAGACACCAGGTCAACCAGCCCAACTCTCAATCTGAATCCTATTACATCCCAGCCAGCAAATCATATGTACATAGACTTATCATAAATATTCCCATGAACATCCGAATACTTCAAACCCCTACAATCAAACCCACCTCAGCCCATGTTGGAGTATTCTTAATCCATATATGATACGGAGATGGTGAATTATCAATATCGCATGCTTTAAATTATCTTCGAAATCAACATCCATTTAATCTTTTTTACCTCAATCTTCATAAAGGTTAAAAAAAAAAAAAAAGAATCACTTTAATTCTCTTAGTCCCTAACGTGATGTCCCACATGCATTCTCAATGACTGGCCTTTCTTTTACCCATCTGGTTTTGAATTGCGTCGGCTCACTTCAGGAAAATCATCTTTACTAAATTGGCTCTGAGAGTAATCGAGGCAGAATACAGGGAGTCTCTCAGAAATTGTCTTAGCTGCGCTGTCAGCATTGAAATAAACAGCCTAATAAGAGGTCACATATGTGGGTTTTAAAAGCCTATTTATTTTATTAGATATTTAAAACCCTGACTCAGTTTATAAGCCTCACATTAAATTTCGGTTGTCCTTTTTCTTATCTTGATTCCTTAACAGCCAAAAGACCATTATGTTGCTCCTTTTCTAGGGGGAAAAAAAATTAACTTGCATGTGAAAGAAAGCTACAGAGAGGCACAGAAGTGGGGGATTCGGACATGAAACTACATCCAAATCCTGCTCCATCGCTTAGTTATCGTGTGATTTGCCATAAATGATTAAACATCTTTGAGCCTCAGCTCCCTTATCAACTGAAGAAAATAATAATTCCCACCGCGAAAAGCGTTTTTGAGGATGGGCGAGGCTGAGCGGAAGCCCCAGCAGCGCCTTCTCCGCCCCGCCCCGCCTTCTTTCTGGAGCGTCGCGCCTCGGGGCTGTCCCCACTCTGGTCCGCTGCTGCTGCTCTGCTGCTGCTCGGGCCTCCTCTCATCCTCTGCTGCACGGCCTGGCCCCGCTGGGCGTCCTGCTCCGCCATCCTAGACTCTGCCCTTAGCGTTTTACAGCCTCTCGCCAAGACATCTTGTAACCTCGATTTTCAGTTGCCTCCAACCCCTAATGTGAATTTCGGACCCTTCTGCGCAAGGATTTATACTCTGTCTCCGTTGGGGGACATCTCACACTTGGCAGGTCTAAACCAAGCTCAAATTCTCTTCTGACTCTAGTCGCCCCACCCGCTGGGTTCTCCATCTCAGCTAGTGGCGCTGCCATTCATCCAGCTGTGTGAGCCAGAAACCCGGAAAGCACCCTCAGCCCCTCGCCCACCCCGAAATCCGACCATCACAGGTCCTATCCGCCCCCCGGAGAGCTCATACATACGCCTTTAGGCCTGCATCCTCTCCTACCGCACCGGTCGGAGTTACAGTCATCTCCTGAGCCATCCACCCCACTCATCCCTGGGCTTCGGCTTCCCAATACGCAGATGTCACGGCGTCCTTTCCCCGCATCTGTCCTTTCGTGCCTCAGCATTGCTCTTCGGACCAGAAATAAAAGTCTTATTGAGACCTGTTCGATCCCACACGGCCTGGCTACCTGGCCAGCCTCTCTCCCTTTGCGTTCCCTCCCCTCCGCCAGCCTGGCCTGCTTATCCCCTCAGTCATCCATCACACCTCAGTTCAAGTTCGCTCCTTCAGAATGGTGTCCTTGACCCCTTGAACTAGGTTAGACCTTCCCATCTCATCGCCTGAGTTCACTGCGCGGCACTTAGCACTGTTTGCTGTTACATGATAGCGCCTTACGACCGGTCAGGGTCAGTCTTGCCTGTTCTGGAATGTACCATGCAGCAAGACAGGAAACAGTAACGTCTTTCTCTGCTTGAATTCCTGGTGGGCGGCAAGCCCCAGTACAACTCCAACAGGTATCTATTGCACCGTTAATGGCATTGTTATTAAATGACGAATTACTTCTCTAATGGACAGATACTGAGATAGGCCGGCGAAGTGGTTAAGAGCCCTGATTCCCCAAACTGCCATGATCCATTTCCGACTCTACCACTCAGTAGTTGTGTGACACGTTGCCACTGTCCCCTACACCGTCTCTCTACAACTGGACAGCTTGCGTAGGAAACTCAGCAAGACAAAAGTTAGCCTCGAGGCAACGAGCTGAACAGAACCTAGTCTTCAGCCAAATACCAAGGAAACATGTTGTTCATTTAAAACATGCTTTTACTAAACATTAGTTCCTTGCAGAGGATATTATTTTAAAAATAAAAAAAATAAAAAGTGCAGTCACCACACACTGTGTTTTGCTAACAAGTAACAACCCTGACAATACCTCATGAGAACGTGAACGGCCATTCCCAGTTAAGGTGTCTCCTTGAACGCTGGTTGTCTTCCGCACCCCTTTCCTCCAGCGCCCGAGCACTCCTGCAGCCTCCCAGGTGATAGGACTTCTCCTCCCGGAGACATACAGCCGGGGGCCCCGTGCCCCACGTGCGGAGAACAAGGCTGGGCTGTGCCCTCTCCTGCAAGCAATCAACACAGGCCCTCAAGCATGAGATTTAATTGCTTGTTCATTATTTTAGCTCACAGGGGCTACAAGGAAGCATGGCTTTTCTGAGCACACCATCCAACAGAACCCTAGGAGCTGTCAAGATTTAAAAAAATAACAACAGAAACGAGAAAGGAGCCTGCCTTTAGCTGAATGGCTCCAGGTGCCCGTGACTCAATAAGAGCGCCCCGATCAGAATGCGTGGCAGCCCCGCGCTGCTGGCTCTGCCCTTTCCGATTCTATTTGAGCAGGGAGGAGAGAGCCACAAAGAGATGAGAATTTGAACTCACAGCCCCCGAGTGCAGCAGTGACCCTTTTCTGCCTGATTGTATACTTAAAGTGCCTAGAAAGTCAATAACTTCCCATGGCTTCACAGCAAAGCCCAAAGATTAAAAAAGAGACATTGTCCTTTTGAAGATGTGGAAAGTAATAAGTGAGCAGGCTGAAGCCTCGTTGGGCTTAAAAGCCTGTGCAGTGGTAGCAGCTCTGCTTTAAGGTGTCAGAACTGCCTTAAATCTTTGGCTTTGTTAGACCCTACTGCTGCACGGACATAATAGAGCCAGGCTGACTCTCTCAAACAATTCGGAGATCATTTTTTCTCTCTAAAAACTTTTTTGAAATATATATATATATATATTAACATAGACTTTTTCCTTAACATTTTCTATTTTAAAAATATTGTTTGTTTGTTTGTTTGTTTCAGGTGCTTCTTAAGAGATCAGGGAAGTCAAGCAGTAGCTTGCTTAAAAAAAAAAAAAAACAATCATACACCATCCATCAGGTTTGGAACATAAAGGTTACAGCTAGTTTTTCTCCCCTGTTTTATTTCCACCTTTGGAACAGATTTGACCTCGTCTCTCTAAAGGCAGAAAACTTGACAAAGGCGAGAGGACTATTTAAAGTGATGAAAAAGATTCTGAATGAAGGATTATGCCTTTGATGAAGCCTGAAAGAAACGCAGTGCTTAGGAAGTGGATAAAAGTCAATAGCAACCATTCTGTGCTTTGGATGAAACCTTGAGGTTCACTTTCCCCATTGATGTTAAAAATAGAAAATAAAAACAAACAGAAGACTAGTAACTCTTACAATTCTCTGGTAAACAGTACATTCACACGATGGAAACTTACTGATGTCCAGCAGGTCCCTGACAAATGACAGGCCCAGTGATGGGTAATATGCTAGGACAAGACATGAGTGACTGGGCTCTGGATGGAGAGAAGGGAGGCTTCTCCAACTTTCCTGCCCCCAAGGAGAAGATAAATCCAGGACATACAGATGCGAACAGCCATGAAAATTTGCTCTGCAGAAGAAAAGATAGGGGGAAGATCGCCAAGAAAGAAGACCTTGAAAAGATGCTACGAAGGTGCCCTTTCGGCCTCCTCTCTTTCCACCTTTTCCCCATAAAAATCTTTTTCTCCAAAGCGAGCCCCACCCCCCCCTACACACACACACACACAGCTCCAGATTCTCCTCTCTAGCTGGAGCCTGACAGGTGCATTTCCCAAAAGTAGTTGAAAAATAAGCAGGAGTCGTAGACTCTGTCATGTCCAGCTCAGTCTTCTGCACTAGAGAGACACAGAATGGCCTGTCTGTGCCGGCCTATCCTACATCTGTTGGACTATGAACTACTGAAGCATAAAGATGAAATGTTCTCAACAGCACAACGTTCCTCATGCTTCACTTCGGTGCTTACAGGTCGATATTTACTTTAAAAAAAAAAAAAATTCATCCGAAAGCAAATATGGTTTCTGAACGTCGAGTGGGAGGGAGGCACCAGGAAGCGCCTGGCTCCCTCATCTCCAGCTTCCAAGGGGCCGTGGGGCTCAGCGACCTTCCGTTGTCGTCACCGAGGTGTGCTGTGCCTTTCCTGTGTCTTTGTCCGCGTGGCTCGTCCCAGTTACACTCATTTCATGAGCAGATCCGGCCACTCTGCTAGTGTCTTGCATTACTTTCAGGAGTCGGGCTCGCCAGAGAGAGCAATTTCTTAATGGAAAGAATGTGTTATCAGTTTGGGCCACAAGCCCTGAATCTTTGAAACAGCATGACTCAGATAGTTCAGCACTCAGAAAATTAAGGTTTCACATCCCTTGTCTTTACGTGAGGTTTCTTACTCTCTGGAGGGTGAGAGAATTAAATTACTGGTGCCATCTCATTCGTCATCCGTATGGTATTTACAAGAACCTACTAGGTGCGCGAAGCATTAGGAAGTATAAAGATTACATTTTTTAAAAGCTACTCTACCGCTAAGGAAGTTCGTTAGCGTATAGATCCTGGAATCAAAAGAGTTAGCAAATATTTTGCAGGTTTTATGTCATGCAAGCGCTTTACTTTATAGATGAGGACATAAGGTCCTGAACTGTTCGAGAACTGGTCTCGTGAATGGACAAGGTCATTCTCAGACCCAGATCTCCCAACTAAATAAGGCCTCTCCCTGTCCATGCTGTTTCCTGACAGCCAGGGGCTGCAACGTCACCAGGTCCCAGGAGCCTGTGCTCGACATTCAGAAAGACATACCACTCGCTGATGCCATCCTGGGGCCAGGGCACAGTGGGAGGTGCGTGCACAGGCTCACGCGCTCACGTAGCACTCCCCACACACGTGTGTGACTCCCCACACACGTGCGTGACTCCTCAGATTAGTACGCCGGATCCAAGTCAGAGAAATCTGGGTGCGGAGCGGGCGCGTAGCCCGCCCGAGGTTGACCGGTGGGAGTGGGGGGCCGAGGGCGCACACCCGGGGGGCCCATCTCCCAGTCCGCTCTGCCCCTGCACGTCGGTGGCCTTGCCCCCCACCTCCCTTCCCTGTTCTGTTTCATGTCCACGTTTTTCCGGCACCCTCACTGTACTGACTCACGGAACCATGTCACTTTAGAGACGGAAACCTTCTTAGAGACCTCTGGTCCAGATCTCTCATTTTGCAGGTGAGGGAGCTGGCCCAGTGACCTGCCTGCCATCGCATGGCCAGGACTGTGCGAGCTCCGGGGAGCGCGCGTGGAGAGGAATAAGTTGACCTCCTTCCCCTGCCGCCGACATCAGCCCGTCCGTGGCCGGGGACAACGCAGTGTCCTCCTGGTTTCCCCATGCCTCCGCAGCCAGTAGGTGTTCGTGAGGTCACGTTATCAATAAAAATATGTAAGTGTAAGTCAATCAATAGATGTACGAGACACATATACATATCTGTCTAGGTCTGGGTCACACCTGGTAATAAACCTTTCACGTCTGTCTAAGTCTATATACCTTGTTACCCCGGAGTCTTGCTGGCTGGGTCACCACCCCTCTTGTTGGTGCTTGCAACCCCCGATGTCACTGGAGGTGGCCGCCCTTGTGACCTCAAGGCTTCCTGACTGTGTGGCCACCGTGCAGAGGGTTCTGAGTTGGAGGTCCCTGGTCTTCAAGGAAGCGAGGCTGACAGCGCTCCGCGCTTGGGGAGAACGAATGCTCCTTCCACCCCCGTCTGCCCATCCGGCACTGATGCCGATTGTACACCTATGTATTATGAAGTCTCTGATAAAAGCAGCCCCTTCAACTCCAGTCTGAAAAGTAACAAATCCAGTGGGCAGCACTGGGGACCGATTACAGAGGCGGACGCTCTCCCCCTCCCTCTTGATCCCGGGTACTCTTTGCTAAACTGGACTGCGGCTAATCCAGAAAATCAGGGCTGTTTCCGCCAAGCCGCGGGGCAGACTTTTGGAGAGATCTAAAGCCAGGGTTGGTGTCTGCTGGAATCCCCACTACATGCAGGTCACTAATCAGACTTAACTTGTTCTAAATTTTATAAATTACTCAACTGAAGTAAGAGGGTAGTTCAACAAATTTTTTTCCCAGAATGTCCTAGATATTTTCTCTCTCCTGGAAATTCTAGGTGAAAGAGCATGGCACATGAACAAACACACTTAAGCTGTTTTTCTTCAAGGGAAGTGAGTTATTTAACTGCACAATAAGAAGCATATTGTTGGGGGAAAACGACTCCTTGTTTATTGCATACACAAATTCATTTGTGCATCTATCAGACAAAGGTAGATGCAACGAAAAAACCTAGGTTAAATGTACTTATTGAAATCGAGCATAATAATGAGCTTTGGATTTCCTAGAAGCCAAGATAAAAAGTAAAATAGATGAATTCTATAGTTCTTAACTTTTATTTATCTAATAGAGTTACACGGTATTTCATCTAATATCCAAAAGCCTACCATCACGTGAGGAAAGTACGGTTCTTTAGAGAAAGGAAATAAATCACCCAGAAGACAAGGTTTTCAGGGGGCATTGTCGGGGTGCTCCCCACTGCACTCCCCACAACAGTTTTTTATGAGGCAGAAACAGACTTCATCAGACTTCTCCTTATGCAAAGCACAAGAAGCTTTATTTAGTGATGGTTCTGAGGAGGTCCGTTTGCAAGGACCCAGCAAGGACCCCCTGCTCTAAACACAAGTAGTCCTGCCTCTGCTGGGTCCGGCTTCCTGGACTGGACACAGAGCTGGTACGAAGCATCTCATAAAACTCATCAGAGCCTGACTGACAGATGAGCCTTAATATTTACTTTCCTCATAATCTTCCCAGGCTAGCTCTCCTATATCTCTCTAGGACACAGAAAAGATATATTTTTAACTTCTGTCACTCTAGACCTTCTTCTCCTCCCCCATAACCAAAAGCAAACAAACAAACAAACAAACAAACAAAATGCTTGGACCCTGGGTCTGGACTAATGAAGACCTGTGCAGTTCCTTGGGTTCAAGGTCACCGCAGGGACATCATGCCTCACTTAAGCCTGTCCCAGATATCCAGAGTCAATCTCAAGAGGAAGGGAGTGTATGTCCAAAGTCATGTGACTATTGGGATATGGGGGAGTCGAGGATGGTGTCCCAGCCTTGAGGAACCTAGCTGGGGCAGCAGGACCATGAAGAGACAAGAAAACAGGATTGTGTGGGAGGCTGATGAGGATAGGGTTCAAGGGGGCACGCTCAGGAGTCAGGAGGACCTGGCCATGAACCCCGACTTTACTCCTTAACTAGCTGTGTGCCTTTGGGCAAATTAATTGACCTCTCTGTGCCTCTTTATCTGAAAAACAGGGAAAGCTGCCTGATGTTCTCGTGAGAGCCAACCGAGATAGTAATGTGAAGAACAAAGCACAGAGCTGAGCGTGAAGTTCTTGGCAAGGGCGACTGTTGTCATCATGATTTTGTTGCCGTCATCACTCTCACTTGAGTATTTCAAAGTTTCAGGGAAAGAGCGATCACTGGGTACTAGCAACAGAGGAAAGTTCCCAATTTCGCATGCGTTCTGGGGTCAGAGAGGTCTGTATTTGAATCTGTGTTTGATTATCTAAACAAATTTAGATAAGAAACTCAATCCCTCAGAACCTCAATTTCTTCACCTGTAAAGTGGGAACAAGAATATCTACTATGCATGTGTACTATGATTTTCTCTAAATCAGCACAGAAGGATGAAGCATCTGAGCTGTGGGAAGGATTCCGGAAAGGCCCCGGCTGGCGAGAGGGAGTCACCGGGGAACGGTGGCAAGCGCGACTGGATAGAGCAATGCCAGATGCAAGCACCGGGATGCAGGCCGAGGCGCTAAGAGAAAGCAGCCACCGCGGCCTCTGAAGCCACGGGCAGCACGATGACCTCGGAGCCGTGCCGGCCGGCCGGGCCGCTGCGGTGCGCCTCGTGGCTGGAGCGAGGAGATACCTGAGAGGTGCGATCTCCGCTACCTAGGGATAGGACATTAATAAAATCCCGAGGACTTCCAGCATGTACGGCTCAACTCTCCTTTTCCACCTAATTGGATTTCACGCCGACGCCAACTTGCCCCATTACCGACCGTCACTGTTCCGAGACCTGAGGGACCCAGAGATACGGATTCCATAAGGATTCTAGTCACTCACCTTCTGCCGATTTTTAGCTTAAAACACAGTAGAAAATTATTGACATTATTTCCTTGAAAACCCTTCTCTGCCTGTACATGTCTGTGTCAATAATTGTCATGTTGGCAATTGGAAGTGGGCCTTTGGCAGCTCGCCGAGGAATGTCAGACAGTCTCCATTAGGTTTGAAAGCTCTGAGCTTCGGTAATGGGTTGATACTCTACCTGATATGATTGTACAAAATTACATAATTGATTTCTGGGACACTGCGCCACACAAATTTTATAGGTTTCTTTTATTTTGTGCCTCAAAAGGCAAGTGCGTTTTCGTTCATTTTCCTTCAGTAAGAGGATTTCAAGCCTTGCTCCTGGCTGGTCCAGATTAAACTCAGGTATTTTATAAGGCTCTACACCCATTTTCTGTTATTTTACACATCAAAGCCTGTGATTTTCCGTTGGCTTTGAGGAGTTGGTAACTAAAACGTGGCCCTGGGAATGTTAAGTCTCACCAACTATCTATAGGTGCATAAACTATATCATTCCCAGAGCAAGGGAAATAATGAACATTTCTTAAGTGTGGCAACATTTTTACGGGGTTTCTTTTTTTGTCAGCTTTATGATTGTTACAAATGTAGAATTTGTTGCCTATCTTTAGAGCATATTCGGTGAGTGCAGACATTCCGTTCTTTAAAGAACTAGTTATTTCTACCCTTGAGAAAGCCTGCGGTCAGGGAACAATGACAAGGTAAGAAAGAATTGGCTTCTGTGCAATCTATTCTCTCTGCGTCGATGGCTGCAAGGACTTATGGGACTCCCATCCAGGCATGACTGTACTGTCTGGGCCAAAGCGGAGAGGAGATGCTGAACTGGCCACATTCGATGACATCAGGTAATTGTCCCTAATGTTGAAACAATGGCCATGACAAATCCAATGATTAGAGGGTGGGGAAAAAAAGAGATATTAGGCTGAATAAGTATTGGGGAACTGTGGGTGGATTTTGAAAGCAACATCTTATATGAAGAGAAAGAGGAATATTATGAAATTCAAAAGGCATATAATGAGAATAATAATATTCTTAAAGGATGTTGAAAGGCAAGAGGAACAGAATTTAAAAAGAACCCATCTGAATGAAAATTATTTCATTTGTTTAATTAGGCTCACAAGCTGAATGCTAAACTGAGTCCCAATTAACCCACATTCAAGTATCCTGATTTTCAGACATGATTTTCAGACTGAAGGACTTAAGAAAACATTCTTCTCCTTGGAAAATGCATTTCTTTTAGATAGAACTTTTCAAAAGATTAATAAAAATAGTTGTCATGAACAGATAAGCACCAAAATATTTCCCCAAAAAAGCGACAACGTGAAAAATATGGTGCAGTCAGTACCGAATATTACACCTGGTTATGGTACACGCCCGCACGCACACAGAAGCCTCTTGCTGAAGATAGAATATAATCCGTATTCTAACAGATAGGGTTCTATTCTTTCATACTATGACATTACTAGAAGTGTCACATTGTCTCTCAAATAAAAATCGATTGAAATGAAGTTTATTTTGAAATTTTTACAGTTTCCTCAGAAATTGGGACATACACTGAGATGTTGAAATATTAATGCTAATTCATTTCTCATGCTCAGTCATCATCCAGTGCGTCTTTCAGTCAATACGAATAGATTTTTCTATGCTGGGCACAGCTGAAAAGGCGGTAAGGACACAAGAAGAAAAAATTCAGAATAGTCCCGATCCACGTGGAGAAGAGGAACAAATATCTTAAAACAAAAAGTCTCCTCATTTGTTCTCAAAGGCAAGAAAGATCTACCCAAATCTCTCCAGAAATTTTAGATAAAATAAAATAAAATAATTTTAAAAAAATTCAGCTCTTACCTGAAGAACAAGCTATCAGTAATCTCTGTTTTACCCAATTTTATAAATTTCAGAAAAGAAATTCCTCTTAAGAAGTTAATGTTTGAGTCATTTTTTGGCATAGCTTTAGGGTGAGAGGTCTTTTCTTGATATATTTACCTGAGATGGCTATATATTTTTTTTTCCTCAGCTATTTTTACTTTCTTAGGCATGCGTTTGAAATTCAAACACAGTTTTGACATTTAATTCTCTGCGGTAACTAGTAGTTCTGCTCAACTACATCCAGTTCTGTTATTCCCAGCACACAGAAAACCCTAACTTCCTGACCTCCTGGTGGGGTGCTGAGGAAGTGGGTATATATATGACTCGTTCACATCAAGGGGTCATCACCTCCATACTAGGCACTCCCGCCATTCCCTTTTCAAAATGGTGCCTTGTTCCCTTTGGTGACTGATCTTTCAGCCTGGGTCCTAGAGAGAGAACAGCAAAGAGCAGAGCTCCCACCTGAACTTGAGCAACAGGTAACAAGAGCAAGAACTAACCCTTTGTTGGAATAAGCCACTAAGATTCCCGGATTCTTCGATAGTGCAGCATAACTAAGCCTATCCCGATTTAGACCTTCTTTACCTTCACCCTTGAAATGCTCTTGGAGTTTTATGTCAGAAGGGAACTGAGAAGGAGAAGAAAATAAAGCTCCCAGCATGCCACCGCTGAGTTTGGAGACCTTTGCCTCGCGAACATTTCTGTTTCATGAGTAGAGAGATGGCTTTTCGGATCCAGAGTCCGTGGAGTTATGCCCATTATCCTACGAGGCGAAAGAAGATTTTTTCTCTCTCTCTTCATTAGAGTGGATAATTCTCACCAGTACCTAAAGCCCTCCTACAGCTTTACAGCTTCAAGCCAGATGAGGTAGATTCAAGGGATAGGGCTGGAAAGAGGGCTCCAAAGGCGGACATTTTCAGGCATCTGAGAAGCCATCCTCGGGCGTGACAGATCAGCTCACATAGCTATCTCCCACTCACTGTCTCGGCCGACTGCCCCACCATGCGGGGGGGCGGGGGGGACATGCAGTGCTGGACACTGGACCCCTCTCTGCTCTGAAACCCTCTGATTTCTCTCTATCTGCTTCTATCTCCTGACTCACTGTGGAGACTAACATCAGACGGGCTCTTCCTCAAGTACGCCTGCTCTTGAGGCCCTTTGAGTCCCCTGGGCGCCCCGCCCCGCCCCGTGCTGGGCGCAGACAGGACGGTGTTCGGATGCAGCGCAGCCAGATACTGCCCTCCCCCGTGCGCACTGACCAAAAACCTCACTTACGACACCCCTGGGCAGGCAGCGTTGGAAACCACCGTTGTATAAATCCTCTCAGGTCACTGGGGAAATCATTATTATTATTGCTAGTTGTTTATAATTGTATTCATTGTCTATAATAATAACATTTATCATCTTTATTATAATTGAGCACATACAAGCAATTTCTGAGCATTAACTCACTTAATTCTCATACCAATCCCATGAATTAAATACTGATATCATTCCCATTTTTAATAAACTTCTCCCAAATTACATAGGAGCAAGAACCCAAGTTCACCAAATTCGAAAAGCCTCCTTTCCCAAAACAGAATCCAAAGTCCTTACTTCAAGCTAAATTTCCTATTTTCTTTTCTGTGGAAGGACAGCCGCACCCAGGAGAGGCATCCCAGTGGTGCCCAACCTTTGTGGCACCAGGGACTGGTGCTCTTAGGAGAATCTGAGGGCTGATGACCTGAGGCGGAGCTGAGGTGGTGATGCTGGCGCTGGGGAGTGGCTGCAAATGCAGATGAAGCTTCACCGGCTGGTCCATCACTCACCTCCTGCTGTGTGGCCCAGGTCCTAATAAGCCATAGGCCGGTACCAGTCCACAGCCCTGGGGGTCAGGGACCACTGCATTACACAATGAAAGTTTTCACAAGTCTCTCAGTGGAGACCGGCCGGACGCTTGCCAGTCAGTCTCGCCTCTCCTGAGTGAGTGCCCAGGAAGAACATGTCGCCTCTCCTGAACATAGGTTGGGCCTGCGAGACTGGGTTCTGGCAAGTGGAATGTGACCCGCTTTCAGGCCTGGCCCGAAAGCATCTTGCAGGCTGTCCGCACCAGTCTGCTTCCTCGGCAGCCGTGGAGGGCACCTGTTTGAGGTGGCAGCATCGCAGGCGAGAGGGCGCTGGATTTCAGAGCCATCTCTTAGGGACGAGCTTCCCAGAGCACCCAGCCCGAACCCAACTGCTGCAGGAGCAAAGGCTAAGCCTGGATTCTGTTAAAATACCAAGATTTGGAGGCTGTTCTTCAGCCGCTAGTGTTTTTTACCCTGATGAATACACTCTCCTGTGGTAATAACATGGAACGACTCATGAATGACTTACAGTTCCATTTCTCAAATTCAACACAAATATTCCAGATCTCCTCACCAAGTAAAATTTAGCAACCACTGAGCCAAGACCCTTAGTTAACTAACCAAACCAACAACAATCCAACAATGCTCTTCTGGAGTATTTCTAAGGTCATCAGCTTTTTCATGCCGTCCCATCTTACCTGACTATTTTGAGCTCTATCTCGGAAAATCATTCCAGAAAGATCCCTCATAAAATTCTCCTGAAACCGCCACATACGCGAGTAGTCGAGGCATGCCAGTTGATTCCAACTGTTCACAGAATACAGAGGTTGAAGATGCTGTTCCAGTTAATCAAGTATAACCCATATGAGGCTGTTTTAATCAGCGCTTTAAGATGCACCTGGAAATAATTAATTCTCATGGGTAACAGGAGCAAGAATGTAGAAAGTGTTCCTGTATTCTTGCAAATGGTGCGTTCATTTCATGTTATCTGAGGTTCTTAGGCATCCCACAAGAGCAAGGTCCAATAGCACATTCCAAAAGCAAATAGATGAGGGTTTTGGTCTTTTCATTCTAACAATCACTGTTTTCATTCTAGCAGTCATTGTACGAAACTCTGCTTACCACAGCGTGGTGGTCAGTGGGACTTAAACTCACACTAGAGGATGATGGCTTAGGCTATCACACATGTACAGGTTAAATTTGTCATACAGTTGTTCATTCACTTAAAATATTTTTAAAGAAAGTTTGGCAAAATGCAAGGCTGGGATGTGACAGCTCTATGACAGATCCATCAAATAAAGAAAGATAACAATGGAAACTCTACATCAACTTATGGCATGAAAATTAGCAATGGGCTGAGCAATCTGAAGACTCAATTCAGGGTTTAATGTTCTCATATTTTTAAGTTATTAAGTGAATATTGAGATCTATTTTTTTTTTTGTCTTGTAATAGGCTACTCAGAGACAGAGGGAAGAGTAGTTGAAGATAAAAAATGACTCTTTTAACCTGGATTTATTGTACATTCAGCAGTATGCCAAAAACTAGGGGTGACGAAACTGTGTATACAGTTGGCACTGATCTAATGGTGCCTCATCCTAGGAATTTTTTAAAATAGGCAACGCATTTGAGATACACACACACACACACACACACACATATACACATAGATATGTATACACACACATAACTCTCAATAGATGATAGATAGATAGATAGATAGATAGATGATAGATAGATAGATAGATAGATAGATAGATAGATAGATAGATAGATAGACAGACAGGATTTCCTTATTTAAAAGATGCTTCTTTGAGTAAAAGCAATTTTTCTCAAAGAGTGGTCCTAGGATGTTTCATAAAAGTCAGATTCCTCGGCCTCACCCCAGAGCTAATGAGTCAGAATGTCTGGGGCCTCGGCATCGGATTGAAACAATCGCTGTGTGCCTGTGGGAACCCCACGTAGAGAGAGATCCCTTGTGAGCAATCAAGTGGGAGAAGTATATTGCGTCACAGACAGAAAGTATTTTTCTGCTAGAGAACCCAGAGAAATTAAACTCCAACAGAAGTGATTTTTTTTAAAAATTGAGATATTAAAGATCAGTATAAATAAGAAGTCATTAAATACGTCTATCTAAATAAAACAGAGGCAGATGAAAGGGTATTATGAGAAAATCACCCTGTTTCCAATAGAGATAAATTTAATGTTTAACATTTTCATTCTACTAAATAGAAATAAAGATCTTAAAATTGATACAGATAATAACTAGATAGATAGACAGATAGAGAGATATTAGATTCCCCAGTGTGATTAGCAAACAGCTTAAGAGAATACCTTCTAGCCTTTATTTTGTATTCTTCCCGCTGCTAGCTTCTTTCTGTTTATAACAACGAAGACTCCATACCAGCCAAAGGGGAAAGGTTTTGAAGTAGCTATTAGAGAGACAGTTTTCCCCCAAAAAACAGCCAGCACAATTCATCCTTCACATATCAGAACCGCTCAGTGGGAAGTTAAATTCCGAGAGCTGTTTGGTCAGGATTTAATATTACAGTTTCCATTTTTAGCTTGGCGTCCTGATCTACTGTATTCAAGGTACTGGGACCCAGAGCCTCCATCATTGTTCGGAGCCTGGTGCCAAGTGCCACTGGAAATAGATGTCACTTGAGCAACGAAAACCACATTTTCAAAGGAAAAAAGGGTGAGATGCCCATACTTGTAGGGCCACAAAGAAGTTTCCGGTCATTCTAACAAGAACATACGTGTAACGGCAAGGCAGAACCCCACACACGAAATTACTGTAAGAAACTCGGTTATCTGTACACAAAACAGATTTCAGCTGCCCAATCGCACAGTTCATGATGATAACTGTTGCGATGCCAGACGGGCTCTGTGACATTCTAACGTGCAGCTGAGAGAAACAGATAAAAAAATATTAGTACAGAAATGAGCATACCGTGGCCCTATAAAGTGACCATGTCATCGAGCTGTATGCACATGTGAGCAGGCACATCTGTTTTGGCTCTTCATGAAATCCCCGGTACCTTGCCTACTCCTTGACTCCTGCAGGTATGCATCAACATGTAAGTAAGTAAATTTATTTTGAAAGGATAGAAAATTGTAAAAATCAGTAAAAATAAAATGGGCTTTCCTGAAGCTATCAGAAGAAATCCCAACAGGTAACCTGTCTTCACGCTGTCTTCCCACATCACTTCCTAAGTATCTTTTGAAACCTCCCCTGTCTCCCCACCCCTGCCCTGCTCACCTTAATCCCAACCACCATCGGCACTTTCCTAGGCCACTGCAAGGACCTTTTAAAGGATCTCCCTGCATTGACTCAAGCCTATCTTCAATCTTTTGATCATATTTCAACCGCAGTCATCTTTTTAAAATGAAAATCTGACCTTCACTCACACACACACACACACACACACACACACACACACACACCACGAAGCATATTAAACCATTTCAGTGATTCTTTGATTCTTATTGGTCTTTGAATCAAGACCAAAATTCTTAATGTGGCTACCAAGAGCTTCACGGTCTGGCTCCCAACTACTCCATATGGTCGTCTTGTGTAGCTTGCTTCAGCCATTCTGACTGCTCTCAGACCCTTTAATATGCCACGCGCCTTCTGCCACAGGGCTTAGACACTTGTTGTGCCCTCTACCTGGAAGGCCTCTCTGCCAACCCCCTTCCTTTGCCTTCCTTTCTTTCTGTAATTACAAATCTCCCTCCAGATATCAACTCAAATGGGTCTTCCTCAAGGAAGCCTTTGTCAGCTTCCATGTCTAAATCACTTCCCCTTACACAGTCTTAAATCACTGTGGACCCTCCTTGGAGCCCTTAGGATGTCATTACTTTATATTCATGTATGTGATTCTTGGATTAAAACCTATCTTCTTTACCACATCGAATGCTCTGTGAAGGCAAGGACTGTGTGTGAGTTTTACTCACTGATGTATCTCCATTGTCTATCAAAGTATTTCACATAACAGTAGGTTCTCGATATTTGTTAAGTCCATAAACAAATTAGGGGACCAATGATTTAAGGGTACCCCCTGTATCTGTCATGGTGAATATTCCATATCCTAGCCCAAGGTTTGTTGTGGTTGTTGTTTTTCAACCATGGAAGGTTCCCTCTTACTTGTCAAACTGACACACATTTAAATGATTTAAATGATTTCACAAGTTAGTAACAATGTGCCAAGTCAGATCCAGACATCTGTTGGAAAAAGCAGTCCAAAGCATTCCCCAGAAAAGGGGTCAGATTTTAAAAATCCCAACAGCCACATCCACAACATTTTAAAGTCCTTAGAAAGCTTCTCGTGTAGTTTAGGCTAAAGCAACTGGTTTCAGAAGGGCTACCATGAAATCCAATTTCATAAAGTTCAGAAAACACTATGCAGTTACGAGACATATATTTTTTAAAAGTGCTATTTCTAAATCTCATGAAACCAACCATATAATATTCACCAGAATATTTGGATCAGTTGGTGAGTAACTCTGCAGATTTTTGTAACTTCTAAAATTGTACCAAAGTATTTATTAATCTTTAATAAACAGTTAATAAATAATACAAATTAACATATATGAGATTGGGGATTTACCCTATACAACAGTTTTATAAGGTAGATGAGTTACTATTACTATTATCAGGTTGTATGTAGGAAAAACCTAGTGGTTTCCCAGAGGTGGGGATGGGGAATTGGCAAAATGGGTGGAGGGTGTCAAAAGGTCCAAACTTCCGGCTGTAAAATAAATGAGTCTTGGGGATGCATGTGCAACATGGTGACTATTGTTAATAATACTTTATCTCATATTTGAAAGTTGCTAAGAGAGTAAATCTTAAAAGTTCTCATCACATAAAAAAAAATTTTGTAACTCTATATGGTGACAGATGTTAACTAGACTTCTTATGGTGATTGCTTCATGGTATATAGGAATATCAAAATCATTACATTGTATACATGAAACTAAAACAATGTTATGTGTCAACTTAACCTCATAAAAAAAAAAAAACAAGAAAAAAAAAAAAAAAACAAGAAAAAGCTAAGGCTCAGTTATCTAGCTACTAAGTGACCCAATGGAGGTTCGAACCTATTTCAGCCTCCCATGACCATGGCCTCCCGTTCTTAAAAAAGGAAAAAATCGTGCTGATCGGCTTGTGCAATATGGTCCATAAAATAGCTTAGATCTGATGGTCTAAAAATGTCTAAAAGTGATCAATTACACACCATCCAGTTTTTGCCATTTAAGATAGTTTTCATGAATTTTTTTCTAAAAGAAAGTCTTTAAGCAGAGTTACAATTTCATTCCACACTGAGACAAAGGATGAAATATCTTCAGAGTTCCAAGCACGTTGCTTGCTATTTCACTCACGCAGAGGTCTGCTCTAGAAATTTTTTTTCTGTTTCATTCAAAAAGCAATTCCACTACCAACCTGAGGTTAGCTGCATTAATCTAATGTCAACTCCATTATTGTTAATTATTTTATGGTGGCTATATTTTAACAGAAGGGGTACAAAGATCCCTCATGTCGTTTGATAGCCCACCAAGAATTATATTGAAATAGCTACATTGATTTCCAGATCTCAGCAAGCAACTAGGACATAATTAAACTTTTATCTCTGCAAATTTTGCTGTCTTTTTTTTTTTTTTTTAACCTGGTTACCTATTGTCCCGAAGACTAATCTTATTTTGCTTCTCAGGTAGGCCTAAAATTTCATTCAATGCTTAAGAAATAAATTAAAATGAAAGACATGTAATATCTGGCCATTTCTCAAATAAGAATTTCCATTGGCATATTTTCTCTGGGTTCATTTTAGCTCCCGTTTCTTATTTGACTTTAATAAAGCTATACTCTATTGAAGTTAAACAAAAGCGTTCCTCTGAGCACTCGGAGTTAAATTAAAATAGCTGTAAGTCTGAAGAAGCAGCCATTTAAAGATTCTACTTGACCTACCTTAGCAGAAATAACCTGTAGCTATAGAAAAAGTAGGCTCTGCTGGGACCCGCTCTGCAAAGGTGACTCTGAGCTGCCACGCTTGCCCCTCCCGCTGCACATACGTCACCTCACCTTGCTCCCTCTTTGCCCCCGCAAACTCCATGAGGAGGAAACTTTCTCTAGACTTCTGGAAAATTGTTATTTCATTTAAAAAAAAAAAAAAAGACATTGTCAAGTGAAGGAGCGTATGGTAACAAGGGGGTGGGAAACAGGCTGAAAATAAACTTGAATCCACATCCCTGTGCTGATCTGTGTCACGCTGCGTGGATCACTTTGTGCTCTGTGCCTTGGTGTTCTCATCTGAAAACCTGGGAACCACATCAAATCCCAGAGCCAGGATTAGAGTGACAGAAGCGAGGCTTTTATTTCCTGTGCAAAATATATAGAGGCGCCAAAAATTAAAATGTATGCAAAAGGAAAAAAAAAATCCATGATGAACAAAATATCAAACGTTCAAAGACAGGCTGAGATTGTCCTTTCGTCTCAGCAGGACTCTGTTTCCGGTCCTGACTCAAACCGCCTTTACACCCTGTCTCCCTCTAACGCTCCTGGGCTGGACATGGCCGTCATCCAAGCACCCCCAAACCTGGACAGGGAGGGAGGTCCAGCCCAGCCCCAAAAGGGCATTTTCAGGGCAGCATGTGAGAGTGACTGGCGCCTTCCTCTAAATTCTCCAGCCCTTGTCTCAGGAATATAGTGACGTCATGTGGCCTCACATCACGACCCTGTGTGTGATCAGGACTGAAATCACGATCTCATTCTCCTAAGAGCTCTGGGCAGACTCAGATTTCCAGCAAACCACCTCGGGCGCCGCCCGGCACCCTGACTCACGCTGGCTTGACTGAGACATTGTGAGGGATACTTTCAGAAATTCTGGGAGGCTGTCCTCTCCCTACGCCACGTGCCCCCCTGCCCTTGCCCACAGCCCCAGGAGGGCCTCCCCTGCATCTGCCCCAGGGAACGGCGTAGCATGGAAAGAGGACGAAGCAAAAGCAAGTCTTGACTTTTGAGGGCAAAGCTTCCCGTCCCCAAAAGTAGATCGAAGCCCCTCCTTTTGTTCCTGAGGAAAGCTGGTCAGGAAGAGTGGGGTGTGAAATCCCAGGATAGGGACCTCTGTGACTGCGACAGGACTCGCGGCAAGCAAGGCAGCTTCAGGGAGAAACCCCAAGCCCCAGCGGGTGTGAGGAGGCGGTCACAGGTCTTAGAATGTCCCTGTGGCTGGCAAGGGGCAGTAAAACCATCACCTGATGGGCTCTCAGGATGGGGAGCGCTGAGTTCTTGGCAAAGACAAAGCAAGCCGCATCTCCTTCCCAAGGAAGTTGGCGGCCTCAAGCCTCTCTGTTCCCCGGAAGTTCTCCCTAAAACGCTGTCCACACGGCACAGTGCGAGATGGGGGTTCATGATCACGCACTCACGCGCAGAGGCTGGACCAAGGGCCTCGAGGCCCACCTGCCGCCTCTCACTGCGTCCTCCTGCGTGGGCGACATTCATAAATCCGAGGATGTCGCCTTTTTTCCGAAAACTATAGTTACTTTAGATAATTCGATCTGCTCCCGCGCTTGCTCCAGGATTGCCTGTGTGCCTTGTGATTTATAACGGCTTCGATATTCTTCTTTCATATTTAAAAAGCCTTATGCAAATTCCGCCAGCAGCACAGCAAACTCAAGTTCTTGCATTAATGCTCCGTATTATTCACATACAAAAATTCCATTTAAATCTCATTAAGCTTGCGACATAAATCCAAACAAACTGGAAAATGCCCCGTTAAGGTGGAAAAGTGACATACGTCTCGCAGTCCCCGGGGCGGACCGCAGCAGAAGGAAGCGAATGACGTAGGGGCTCCCCGTTTGGGACAATCCACCAACGGACGCACATGCTCCTTCTCGGCCTTTGACCGTTCACGGCCTTCCTGCTTTTATCTCAATAGCATTTAAATGACGTATTTGTCAGCAACTGTTTCTGGTAATGTGACGCATGTGATTCGGCGAGGCTGTGAGCTGAGTTTCTGGAAACATAGCGGTGCCCTGGGACAACCGTAAAAGGTCTGTCTGCTAACGGCGCTTTTTGATTTCCCTCTAGGCGTTTCTTGGGGTTCGTGATATAATTTATCTGTCATGTAGTATTAACAATATACCTTTCAGGGACTTAAAGATTAGTGGGGCCCCTGAGCTGCTTGTCGCGACTCGCCAAACACGGAATGCTCTTCGTATCACCGCCTCTCCTCTCTAATCCAGTTTTTCCTTCAAAACGATTATAATAACATCCGCAGGTTACAGGGGCTTTACAATAGGCCCTACACGCTTTAGGACCATCGCTAATTGCCAATTATTCTAAATTTTAATTCTGTAATGTGTTTAGTTTAAAGATTTTGGGGAGTTGGGGAGAATCGGCTTTGGCCTTTTGCAAAGCTGAGTTTATCTTCCCTTTTGATGTGAATAAGCTCAAGTTCAGACTAGTACTTTGAATGGCACTATTACAATATCATAATCATTTACATATTTTCCTCAAAAAAAAAAAAATTGATTTTGGCATAGCTTTCGGCAGCTGCAGAACTTTCTCAGAGGCTTAATAAGAAGATATTCTGTGTGAAAGCCCCTGACTGCTGAAAATCAAATGAAGTCTTTAGCCAATGTTCACGGCTCTCCAATGGCTTCTGTCAGGCCTTCAGAGATGCCACCGAAAAAGAAGACACGTTTGTTCCCCGGCCCCTGGGACCTAGTTCTGTTCTCCGTGGTCATCCAGAGCAATAGCCACGTATGGTTGCCTATCCCTACCCATTTTAAAGAAAAAAAAAAAAAGATAAAAGAAACACAGAGAATGAGAGATGGAGAGATTGACTAGACAAGAAGGTGTGGGCAAAGAAGCAAGTCTGAAGTGCCTACTGCCTGCAATGCGTTTCCCTCTTCCACCCACAGAGCTCCCGCTTGTCCTGCACATCTCGACGCCAGCACGGCGGCCCCCAGGGACCTTCCCCAGTCCACCCCCCCCCCCAACACACACACAGTGGGAGGAGCACTCTGGCGACCGACGCATCCGCACAGCCCTGTGCACGCTGCACAGCACTCCTCGGTTTGGCGCTGCAAAAGCGGACAGTGAAGTAGATGGGACCGCGACCTCCGCAGCCACACTGCCTGGGTTTGCATCGGCCCCGCCGCTTACTGAGTGACCTTGGGCAGGGTACTCACCCCTCTCCGCCTCAGTTTCCTCATCGGTGAAACAGCCAGTCACACGCGTAAGGTGCATTTCTTAAATGCCCGGCAAACAGGAAAAGCTTAGTAAGTATTATTATTATTATTATTATTATTATTATTATTATTATTTTATATCTACAATTGTCTCTCTCCTGCATTAGACCGAAAACCAGCAAAGTTAAGGATTCCGGTGTGCTTATCTAGAAGATAACTCAGTGTTCGGCTGAACAGATATCGATGGATGAACAGATACCAGTGACTGAAACCATTCTTGGAATTGTTGAAATGTGTAATTTCGGATGTATTTCTATGATGCCTTCTTATTTTAATTTTTTTTAAGCGCCATTGAGGCCTAGTTGACAAATCCATCGCACATATTTAAAGTGTACAAACTGACAGACTTTGATACACGTCAGTGCCCACAGAGCCACCACCAGGCCACACCAAGACAGGGCCCCTCAGGCCCCTCGCCGTGCGCCTCCCTTACAGCCCCCGACCTGCGTCTGCCACTGCCAGTTTGCATTATGTCAGGGTTACTTTATAAATGGACTCAGACTTTGTACTCATTTTTATCTGTTTCTTTCACTCGGCATACTTACTTTGAGATTCATTCATGTTGCTATGTACACCAACCTCTGTTCTTTGTTATTGCTGAGTTATATTGTATGGATTCACCACGTTTATCCATTTACCTGTTGACAGACATTTCGATTGTTTCTAAGATTTGGCTGTTACACACACACACACAAAAAGCTGCTCAGAATATTGGATGTATACTTTCTTTTCTCCTGGGTGAATATCTATTGGTGGAATGGCTCAGCACGTAACAGACGTTAATTTTAATGTTTTAACAAACTTCTCGGATGCTTTCCGAAATGGTCAGAACATTTTCCATTTCCACTCGCAGCGTTTGAGTGTTCCAATCCTTCCGCATCCTTGATAATACTTGATATGGTCAATCTATTCAGTTTTCACTCTAACAGATGGGAAGCGGTATCTCATTGTGGCTTTTTTTACATTTCCCTAATGACGAACGTTGAGCATCTTTCATGCTTACTTGACATCCATGCATCCTCTTTGGAAAACTGTCCATTCAAATCTTTGGCTAATTCTTTTATTGGGTTGTTTGTTTTCTTATTGTAGAGTTTTGAGGGTTACTTTTATTATTAAAAGATTGACCAAGACTTATTACAAATGTTAAGACTTTATTTGAGCAAAGATCAATTTGCATAGGGCAGTGCCAAACCGGAAGTGGTTATGAGCACACCACCACCAAGAGCCAGAGGAAGGTCTTTCATAGAGAAGACAGGGAAGCAAGGCAAGGGAATTATTTGACTGGCGACAGCTTACGTGTTTGCCTTATTTGGAAAAGCCTCTTTGGTGGTCGTCCTTAAGTTTTGCTTTCTTAACCTGGAGGCATTGTCAGACTCAGGCTTTGGTTTGCTTACACAGGCTGCTCAGGCACTAGAACCACCTTCGGTCTAATGGCCTCCTCGTTTAATTATTTTACTAATTCCACTTTTTTGGTGATCCTCTCACACTTGAGATACCGACCAAAACTTTGGAACTGGTGCCATTCTCGGCCACGGTGAGGGTTGAGTTGTTCTTACCTCATCTTGAAACTCATAGGTTATCCATGTCAGATTGGTGAAAGAATTGTTTTTGTAGCTCGTCTTGTTGTTCATCATGTTTCTGTTTTTCCAAGTACAGCGAGACCATCCGGTGCACCATGAAGGCTGCAAACATGCATTTAAGACCCTCAAGAGACCGGTGCACCCGAGAGATTACAATGATGCCCGTCAGAAGGATAAAACCGAGGGATGGAATCACGCTCCTTACAAGGGCTCCTAGGAACCAGACCAGTTGGTTATTAAATCAGTCAAAGAATGAACCTGAAGGGTCATCAATCTAATTTAGCCAAGTGGCATGTTTGTTAACTTCTCGTATTTGCTACAACATCAGACATGTTGATCCAGGTAGCAGGAGGTATTTGCCATGACACGGATTTCTCTTTGTTCACCCAATAAGTAATCTAAAGCAATTGTATCATCTGAAATCACCTTAGCAAGAAGATTTAGGGATTTCTGTTGTGCAGATAAGGCCTTAGAGGTAGATTCAGCCATAACTGCCAGAGGTAAGGAGCCTTGCCTTCCCATGCGTTAGCAAAGAGAAAAAGCAAGTCATGAAAAGGCAAAGGAATAAAGTTACCATATTGGAGATGAAGATCTTGATCCGTGATTCTGGGACTGCTGTGCATCTCAAGATGTCATCTGCTTCTGGAAGGAGACCTCTCGGATCAATTTTAATGTCAGATCTCCAGCTGGTCTGCAGTTTCAAGAGTCTGGAGGAGCTCTTTCTAATTGGGAGCTATGGACCTTAGGTTCAGAACCCAGAAACTGGATTGCAACTTGGGTAGTGAGGACAATCTGGTACGGCCCCTTGCAGGGAGGTTCAGGGACCGTCTTAGTGATTCCAAATCAGTAGGTGGGATAAAATAGGTAACACTAGTTTGAAAAGCCATAACCAGATATTTGCGAAAACTGTAAGAATTCAGGATCCTGTCCAGTTTACAGGTACATAACAAAACCTCAAAAACAATGGACAGGACTAAAATCTCATATCTGACATCCACAAGATTATGTTATGGTTTCCTACTGGAATATATTTTTTTCCTCTCTGCAATCTCCCTATTTCTATCAAAGATAATCACAGTAAGACTAATTTGTTTGCAAAAAGAGTCTAGTCTCATTAAACTTGGCTGTTTTATTTGCATATAAGTACAGCAAGAATAGTGATTGACCACAGAGGCTGTTTAAGTCTTTGCTGGAACTTTTCATAAAGAATCTTGGATTGGACTTTTAAAAGCTTCTCAAAGCTAAGAATCTAAACCAAAGACTAGCCATGAGAATTTGCTACAATATCTGTAGATCTGGGTTAATTCCTCTTTTCTCAAGATCCCCAATAATTTAAGATAATAATTAAACAATGAGGGTATTGACAAATTTCTATGAACTTCAAAGAATTTCTGAAATACTTATATTAGTAACATACATCCATATACATATAGCCTAAGGTTTGTCATCATTTCTTATATGACAATGTTTCCGACATAATTTAACATACCAAATAACCTGACCAGTTGAATATCTCTCTTTTACAAGGTGAGAGACAAATTCTTTCAGATTTTCCAAGGGCCCTGTAGGAAATCTAGAAAATTTGTGGCCAAAAAGATTCTATTTAAAATTCAATTTGGGGAAGTTGTCAAAATGGCAAAAGGTTTAAACATTTGATTATATAGGATCACAGATCATTGAGAAATAATACTTATTATCTATTCCAACAAAGACAGTAGATTTTAAAGGCAAATACATAAAGTTATACAGTTGTGAAAAAGAATTTAGCTCTTTTAATATTGAGAAAACAGTTCTCCCAAGTAATCGAAGACCACATAAAGACAGTATGAAGCCCAGAAAATTATTTTGATAAAACACAAAACCTTCACTTTTCAAGTAGACTACCCAAAAGGTAAAAAAAAGCCTTCCAAATCTGTTATCAAGACCAACAGTTCAAGAAAACTTTGACCTTTTGACAGAGAGAAAGTCAAATTCTAATTTTGCACCCAGGTACTTTAGATATTGACTCGTTTAAAGAATACATAAATAAATTTATTCTGATCTTAACCAGTTTGATCACACATAAAATTCCTTTCCCAAGATTCCTTTCTACAATCTTCTACAACTTTTTATATCCATTCAGATATTGTCCTATATAGTTTCTCTTTCTCATGCTGGTACAACCAATCTTTCTGCTTTAGGACAAAATTATTCTTTTTCCCTTAAAAAAAATATGTCCTTTATAACTTTTCTTATCCAAATACACATTCTACTTCCCTTATCTACTTTTCATACACAGTTGTTTCCTTTGTGAGTGAAAAAGGGTTATATAATAAATCTGACAAAATCCAGTGATCAAAAGTAGCCTCACAGGGTGATCTGATCGTGAACTTCTAACAGGGAAGATCACAGGGAGGAATCACACCCCAGGACTATAAAAGGATTTTCTTTGCTTTAAGCAAGCCTTGTTCATTGTTTTTGTGCATCCAGGTTAACATACCTCTGAAATTCCAGAAGTAATCCTTTTCTCCAGGCCCCTGGGAGGCGTAACCACCCTCAAGGGAGCACATCATCTTATTGTCTATCCTGTAATCCAATCACAGATTTCTCTGCATTGCTTTCTCTTACCTTCAAGTACCTACACGTCATCTTCCTTACGTGGTCCCTCCTTAATTCCAAATATATAAAAGGAACTGCAAAATTGTCATTCTCCAGAGCATTTAAGATCTTACTTCCTGGAGAGTGATCACTTTGGCTCAAATAAACTCTTATAAAAAAATTTTCTCCAGGTTTGGATGTTCTTATGCTGACACCTTTTAGTTATACGTATTGATTAGAATTATTAACCCTTAGAAACCTTAATTCGTAGGGAAAACTAAGAAGTAAGCAATTGTGGACCATCTGTTACACTGGGATTTTGTGAACTGGCAAATTTATGAATACAGTTTATAATTTCTGGAAATATATTCTTCCTGAAATAAATTTTTCAGTGTAGCACAAGACATGTTTATGAATAAACCAAAATATTTTAAGTTCTAATAAAAAGCCAAAGCTGACGAACTTAAGTTCAATAATTAATGTTTTAGTATTTTATCTTATTTGGAATGATGTAGATATTTAATTAATAGTCTTCATTTAATTCAGCATAACTTTAAGGTTTCAAGTTACCAAAAAGATTTTGGAAACTATTTTTATGTAGACATACCATAAAATGTAATTATTGTTGAAAAGTTCATATATAAACATTTATCCTACATCTATTTATTTACTTGTTCTTAAAAATTATGTTTAACTTACTCATGAAAATTTCACGAGATGTTGAACAGCTAACCATCACCTTAAGTGACAAATTTTGCAACAGAGATGACATGAGCTCATTTGACTTTTATTTAACCCAGATAGAATAAAAGTTGTCTATTATATTTAATATTGATAATGCCAAAGACACTTGTTTTAATTAAACCAACAAAACTTAAACTAGTTTTTAGTTACTGAAAATTATCTTATCATGTGAACTTAAAAAACATTTTGAGTTAGTTTATATATCTCAGAAAATAATTTATGTAAGTGCTTATTTTTCTGTAAGCCAAATAAATAGAACTCTTTTACAAATTTTGGCAATACCATCCAGAGGTAGAAAAATTATACATCTTTAATATACATTTGTAGACATCTAAGAGCTCTGTAAACAGATGCAAACAGAGCTCTTAGAACTTTTATTTTAAAATGTCAGCCATAAGACAGGTATGATAATGCAAAACTCAGTAGTTTATAAAAAATATAGTTGGATCCAAATTCTGTTTCTAGTATAAAGAATAAGTTAAGTTTTCCTGCTCAAGTGGTTTAAGCTTTTTATTAATATTCATGGAGAAGATTTTTAACATTTTAATGCACTTAGCTTCTAAATAACTTTTTTTTTTTAATCCTTCTGATAAAAAAAAAAAAATACCTCATTGAAGTTTGCATTTCAAAGAGATGGCTCTTGGTTCCTGGAGAAGACCAGCTAGAGCATTTACATCTCGAAGGCACAAAGAAATGATGTCACTTTCTCTAAAAGGACTTTGGTTTTCTAAGTCCAGATCTTTCCCAACATCTACAAGCCTTTTGAGATAAATGGGGTAGGTTTGGCAATTGGTCAAAAGGAGAGGTGAGCTTTGAATTTCTTCCTAACCGTATTTCTGTTCTCGAAAAGACTAGATTTATAAGGCAATTTCAGTTATTTTTAATTCCTCGAAGAATTGTGTGGCAACCTGAATGATATCAAAGCACAAACCCATCCATCCAACTACATTATCTTCAATTTCCTTCTTTACATCAGGAAGATTTCCGACTAAGATGGAAATCAAAAGATTTCTATGTTCTATATTTCGAGTTGTATGTCTTTGTAATGTTTTAGTGAATCCTTCCATAATGGCTTCAGAATGTCTTCTTTCCCCCCTGAGTATGTAGTTCCACTTTATCTTTGGAGAAAACATCTAAAAAATAAGGTTCTAAACATCATTTTCCAATTTGGCAAACTTCTACTCATAGAATTAATTTATTTTTTTTTTTTCAAAGTGCTTATTATCAGGTTTTACCTGGGACAAATAATCAATATTTCTAGCAGTACAGAATTCTCTTTCTTTCTTTCTTTCTTTCTTTCTTTCTTTCTTTCTTTCTTTCTTTCTTTTTCTTTTAAACCAAAGGTACACCTATCAAGTGACTCAAAGCCAACAAGCCTTTTATGGCTTAACCATGGACTCAAGAAGCAGTCCCAAAGATGGTTCAAGGATGTAATCCTCTCAAAATCCAGAACCACTCCAAAGATAACCAAAAGAAAGAAGCACTTATCCATTTCCCATGAGAACTGGTGACAGTCTGTAGGACACTGGCCACAAATGAAGTTCATGCATCACAGATGGAAAGCCAAGCCAAGTTCTCAGGACATAAAACAACACAAATATAAAAGCAATAGCTATCTCGGGAAGGGAAAGGTTCAATAACCAATGGGTATCCCAAAATTCACAAGAGCCTGAATTTGAAAAGTAAGGGACAACATGAAATTTTACCTTTTTCATTCAACCAGGCACTGCAGGAGAAGAGACCCTACGGAGCTGACTTCGATATGAATTTTCACCTTTCACCAGCCTTTGCTGGTTTTCCCAGCTTTCATCTAAAGCACCAGAGCAAATGAGCTGTCTCATGAGGTCCCATCCTGGTAACCCAAAATTGTAGAGGTGGAAAAATAATTTTCTCTCTACCTTTCACAGTGAGTTATTGGTTGAGACCCCTTTTTCTCTAGGGGCACTTAATAAATGAATACGTGTATCTAGGTTAAAAGTTTCCCACTGTGCCTACTGCAATTCGAGATTATTTTTGGTAAGGTTAACCTACTTGTTCAGACAAACACAGATCTGGCCCATAATTTTTACACAGATAGTTAGCCATAGTCCCAGGAAGAAGCTGCCTCGCACTAGACTCGGTCCAGTCTAAGCCAGATCCATTCTAGAAAAAGAAATGCTCATAAAAAGTCAGAGCTCAGAACACAAAAGCTATGGAGCTTGGGTATGGGACCAGGACTTCCCCATCACTGCCAGGCACGGTGAGAAAGCAGTGAGCATGAGCACAGGGGCCCAGCCAGCACCCACACCTGCTCACCGTGTGTTGCTCTTGGGGCCACCATGGGTCCCCACTGCTGACACCTAAATTGTTTTGGGATCAACTGAGTCATAGTAAAAACTTTAAGAGTTTATTTGGGCAAATCATCAGTCTTCATTGTGCAATGTCGAACCAGAAGTGGTTAGGAGTGCTCCACCAACAGGAGCTCGGAGAAAAAATTTCACAGAGAAAGCACAGGGCAAAGCAAGAAAATATCTGATTTGCTTAAGCATTTGCCATATTTGAAAAAAGCCAGTTGGTTGTTGTTATTGTCTCTAGGTTTTTATTTTTGACTTTGGAGCATGTATAGGCTTAGGTTTGGGTTTGCTTATGTATGCCGTTAAGGTATTAGAACTACTTTAGTGACCTCATTTTTCATTGATTTCACAATTAATTCTACTTACAGGCTCTTCATCAGATATGTGTTTTGCAAACATTTCTTCTAGTCTGTGGCTTCTCTTTCTACACTTTTATGAAAGAGCTAAAGTTTTCATTTTGGTAAAATTCCACTTTTTAATAGATCATGCTTTTCATGATATATTTAATCTTTGACTAACGCCAAGATGGCAAAGATTTTCCCCTAGGATTTCTCATAGAAGTTTTTAAGTTTAAGGTTTTACATTTAGGTCTAAGTTTCATTTTGAAGACTTTCTATTGATATGTCTTCAAGTTCACAGACTTGATTTCTTTTTGTCTCTGCCATGTCAAACCATTATTTATAAAACGAGGGTAAAATAATAATAGTTTCAGGAATGCAAGGGGATCAACAATTCTATTTCCCATGCATCTGTGTTTAAGATGCTATCTCACAAGACATGAAATCTTGGAAAAAAGGAGCCAACACAAAGGAAAAGTAACAACATCCTAGACTAAGCATTCTTTAAAAGACCTAACTGGCAGACAGATCAGAGCAAGAGGAGAGAGGAGAAAAATGTCCAAGAGAGAGAGAAATAAGGGGAAAGAGGCGTGCTAATTGGTTACTGGATGTAGTTAATTATTTGAAAAAAAAAAGTCTGTTTATACATTTCACAAAATTTTTATTCCAAAAAGAAAGTTTTAAAAAAGAACATAAAAATAAGCAAATTTAAAAATTGCAAATAATTAACTCCAGGACAAACAGAAAGTTGTATAAGAAAGGAAGTCTAATAATACCATGCTATATGTTTTGACAATGAAAAATATCAACTTACTCATGATAATACAAAAACTGGCAGATAATTAACCAAAAATGTACTATTACTCAATTAGGAGAATGGGAAAGTCGAGAGTGGAGTTGAAGGCAAGCCAAATCCTCAAATGCCACTAGATAACATTGAACTATTGTCTAAAATTAAACATCAACAATATAAACAGATTTCTTAAAGCTATGGTGGTAAACACCCAAAGTTAACACCTAGAATTTGAAGCGATGGCTCCTGGCGCTCTGGTCGGCAAGGACACGGTGTCCAGAGGGAGGATTAAGCCACTCTCTGAAAGTGGAAGGGGGAAAAATCCCAAAGAAATAAAAAGTGTTTTGTTTTGTTTTTTTAACTATGTACATATGTTACTTTGATTATTTTCAAAAATTGATTGTTTACAAGAATCATTAATTTGAATGTTTCCTTTTCAATTTCTTATCAGTGTCTACTGCATAAACAGAGCCTCTGGCTAAAGGAAATCACCAGGGCAACATGGCCACCCAGAGAAGGCACTGGAGCAGTGTCTGCCTTTTTCTTGTCTTCTGGGAACACCCCTCGCATTCCATCTCCTCTCTTGGGCCTTTTAGATGTCTATTTCCATCTCTGCACTCTTCCCGGCCCTCAACGAGCTCCTGAAGGGTCCCTCTGCTCTAAAATTGGAATAAAAGTATGCTTGTGACAGGATTAAATGCACAAGTGGAGGAACGGAAGTTGCGGATTATACTCAAAACGCAGCCATGGCTTTACTCTGAGCTGTGTCATCCAGCAGGACGCAGTTCTGCTCCAGGCAGATGCTGTCCTCTCAGGACTGCTGGGCGATAGTGACATTGCTGTGGTCTTCTCCAGCTACTTTGTCCAGGGGAGGGGCTGTTGTTGGGAAAAACAGCCCAGCTTAGACAATGCAGCAGCTGCCTTGACTAAGAATAGAATCCTGTGTTTGATTTGAATTAGCCATTTGAAACAAGAGCACAACAGCTCCGAAAGTAGTACCATCTGTTTTCCTTTAAGGCTGGGTCAGAAATAGCAAGATGAAAATATATTTCCTGTTCTGGATTTGTGACCTGAACTGCCTTCTGCTGCACTGTCGCTGACCGCTTCTGCCATGAACGCGCGCGACATTAACTGGGCAGCTGTTGGCTGGAAGGTGGTCAGAATTTGTTGCTGTCGTTTTGTTCGTAGTCTCTGTGCTTATAAGGAGCTCCATTATTTCACCCCTCACTGGTTAAACAAGGTAATGCAAATAAATCACTTTGTGTACGTTGTTTTTTAAAAAGCAATTTACACACCAAATAAGTAAAGCGTTCAAATGGTGCAAAACTTTTGCTGAAAATTCCTGTGTGGTAGAAGGAGGTCTTCCAGGGCACGGTCCAAGTGATTGAAGATGTATCGGGGAACACAGGGGGTTCGTCCGGCATCTATTACTCACCGGCACAGGCCTGCTGATCCCAGTAATATGAGGAGAAAGGAGGGGAGCAGAGACAATGAGAGAGGGGGGGAGGCGGGGAGGCAGAGACAGAGAGAGGATGCCACGAAAGCATTAATTATTTTTTGCATGGAGCTCACGGTACAGTCCTTGAGTCCTTCTTAGCTGGGATTTTGAGCAATCGTAAACTACGATTTATCAGCTCTTTCTCTGGTTATCTATTTAATGCTCATTCATCCTGGAAAGACTCTGATTTTTTTCTTCGATTCCTCCAAGGAGAAAGGCCGTGACGTTTGGTAGGCCACCCCATTTGTGTGTTCAACTTTGTTCAGCTTCCAATGTAGACTGGAAGGCTTTCAAATGACAGACAGGCAAACATGAAATGCAACCAGAAAGGGCTGTGGTTTCTGCAAGTTTTATCAGCCAGCTGTGAAAGAAGCTGCACCTAACGGCAAATGTTTCCACGTGTTAAAATGTTTTGTTTTGTTTTGTTTAATGATTTTGAAGCAGAAGACAGACTTGCAACAACAGATATGTTATAAGGCATCTCTGTGAGTTCCAGAGGGTGTTGCCCCGGAGACCTGGTACCAATGCTGCGTGCCCGTGATGAAGCTGGACACCTGGTGACGATGGAGCCCAAGCAAGGAAGTGACCATGGGGTCATCAGCTGAGTGATCACAATAGAAAGAACAGGTTGGGAAGAGCCTGGTCATCTCATGCTTGGACTAACACAAAACCCTTCTGCCCAGCTTCCTTGTAGCAGGCTCAGCCCATTCAGAACATTCTGGAGCATGTTTTCAGATTAATCTTTCTTAAAAACACAAAACTTCTACAAACAGACCCTCTGATCATTCCCGATTTCTGCAACAGAGTTCCCCCATCTGCTTGTTCAGCCCGATCTTCCGTGGCTCACCATACCCCTGCCTCTACTCCGCCCCCCCCCCCCGTGCCCCTGCCCCACCCATCCAGAGCTTGCTCGCCCACACTTCTGGACAAGGTCTCACTCCACATTTCCCACAGTTTGTTCCACCAGCCCAGCCCAGCAACTCCGTGAAAGAACAAAAAACCAAATATGCTTGGTAAACACTGCCCAGTGAGTCTTAATGTTGGAGAATTACAATTTAATTGTCATTCAAAGGCTCTGAGAAGTCACACAAGAAGTCACACTTCACACAGTGAAGATGCCTGATTAACATTTTTAGCCAGTGGTGCCTAAATGTATTTGACCTTAGAATCCTTTCACTCCTCACAAATTAGAAGTTTGTAGAAACCACTCAGAAAAGCATTAACTCAAACTCCACTTCTTCTGGAAAATTACTTCTGAATACTCCATCCCATTGCTCTTGCCTCTCTGATTTTAATGTGTAGTTATTGTTTGTACCTCTAGCTTGATACACTTGTCACGGCTGGTTATCTGCTTATGGGTGGATGTCAAAATAATATGAATTACAATCATGATAGACATCATTTCATAAGAAGCAGCTACTTCCCGGGAATAATACTAGATACTTTGCTGACATTTCCTCAGTTTATTTAGTTTGAAGACTCCTGAAAAGTAGGTGGTATGATCTCCATTTTATCAATTAGGAAACCAAAACTTAGAAACGTCAAAGTCTGGGTAACACAGCTGCTAAGGACCTGAGCTTCAGTCCTGGTTGTTTCTAGTTCTGATGCCAGATTCTCCTCTAGCGTCCTGCATATTCAATTAGATTTGTCGCTCCTCGAGAACCAGCAACTGCCTTGCCTTCTCAGGAGCTGGCACAGCATATGGGTTAATTAATTGGCTGCTGAGACTTAGTTCTAAGACCGTCAATAAAACAGCAGGCTTTATACAGATGTCTGTGTCTTGTTCCCTCCATTGCCCCTTTTCTAATTCTTTAAAAATTTCATTGAAGAAAATTCTATATCTCTTAGGATAACTTCTTATTCAGGAACAAAGTACCTAACTCTTAAGGATGTTTGAACCCAATACCATGAACTGTCATAATTAATCGAGGATAGTTATCTTTCATGAAGATAACTTTGAGTATCTTGAAATTTTCTGTGGTTATGTTTGGTGCACCACAATCTTGGGGACACTCAGGACACTTGGGGGAGACGGGAGATTGGTGACTAACAGCCTCTCTCCTCCCTGAGAAGCAGTAGAATCTACTAGTTAAGAGTCCTAATTATTGAATGGGAGTCCTGGATAACACAGAATAGTGACCCAAAGCCAGAGTCCAGCACCAGACTGCACCAGATTGAAATCTTAGCTCTGTCTCTTACAAACTGGGTGACCTTGCACAATTTATCACACTTCTCCTTGCCTGATTTTCCCCACATGTAAAATGGAAGTAATAATGCTACGTACCACACAGCACTGGAGTGAATAGCAAATAAACTAATGCATGGCACGTACTCCCACAGGATGTCTGGCATGTAGTAAACGTTTAATAGTTGTTGGCTGTTTTCACTCTATTCACAAGCTAAATGGAGCACTTGGGTGATCATCTTCGGACTACTTTTAAGTAATAATAATAATCTAAATGATATCGAATGTTTACCACATGCTACATCCATTCTAAGTGCTTTCTAGATATCTGTTCCCTCAATCCTCCTTACAATGTTTAGGCAATTAGTTTTTATGCTTATTTTACAGATGGGGAAACTGAAGTCCAAAGTGGTTAAATAATTTGTCAAGGCCATTTCATAAAGGCTGATGCTGGATTTAAAGCAAGCTCTTCCTGAATATAAAGCCCATGCTGCTCATCACTACTTTGTGTGACACCTATAAGGTCATCAACTAGAACAACGCTGTTAGGACCTTGACCTGGCCCTTGTCATTTCACTGCCTGCTAAGCCCATCTCACACGGCCCCCACCTACCCAGATCCTACTCCTCAGTGAGTGTGAGTCACGTCCTTTCCTCCTGCCTCTCATCTCTGAGATGTGCTTTGCACTTAATGACTAAAACACACCATCAGGCTCTTCACTGGTTTCATGTGTCTTCAATAGCATGTTGCAACCGAGACAGAAAATGTTTTTATGTTTTTCTTCTATATCACATAATTCTTAATAGAACAAATATTCATGAACTGATGAAATCGTTAGTTAATCAGATATATTAGGTTTCAGCTACTATTTGGGTTTAAGATATATTTTATCAGGGACAGAATTTAGAAGAAACATTCTTCCTGGTCACTCTTGGAGACACCAATATAATAATTGCAAATTATTAAACTAATGACTAATCTTTACCACATGATCATAGCAATTTCTCTGTCAGACTTTTCTACATGTTTGGTTAGGGAGGTTCTAGTTTACATCCATTTCAGCATATAAAGTAGGTCTTGTATGTCGTTGGGAAAGAAAGAAAGAGAGAAAGAGAGAAAGAGGGGGGTGGCGTGGAAGGAAGGAAGGAAGGAAGGAAGGAAGGAAGGAAGGAAGGAAGGAAGGAAGGAAGGAAGGAAGGAAGGAAGGAAGGAAACAAAGCTATATGCGATGGTTATTTTTTAAGATAAAAAAAAAATGAAGGTTAAGGAAAAACCTCAAAGTTAATTTACCGAAATCCAACTACAGTCTTGACCTGTGCAGACCCAAATAAGGAATTAATTACAACAGGATTAACACTTTCCTCCATTGTAACCGTGGAGTACTCTGTCAATGGAAGGTGATAACGATATTTGCATTCATCCATTAGCATGGGATTCATCGGTGATGAGAAATGTCTTAACATTCTTCCTGAATGAAGTTAAGCAACTCAAGAAGGAAAAGAGCTGCTTTTCTAGTCTAGAAGGAAGTGAGCAATTTTGAAAAATCCCAGAACACCTTGCACTGTGCTCTGCCCAAAGCTAGTCGGGCACCGTGAATGTGCTGACTGGCAGTATTTATGCTGCTTGCATGTAACTGTCTGCACTTCGTCAGGAACTGATTACGAGGATATTATACGAGAAACTATTTCCTTGTTCTTCTGCACCGTATCCTCGGCCTTCTTCCTTTCGTCTGCCCACTAGGATGACTGTCAAATTTCAGAGTGGATGGTATGACTCAGTGAGAGAGATATAAATAAACACTATTTCTTCCCTGAATGATTCAACATGTTGCAGCCATGTTGGAATAGAGAAATTCACGCAATTTTAGTTATCAACATCTAGAGTTATTTTTTCTTAACTAAATTCTGACACCAACTCCATTGTCTCACTTGAAATAGGATTTTATATGTTTTATGGTATGACATGACTCTTTAAAAATGCAGCAAATGTAAGGATACTCAGGCCAGGGAAAGAGAAAAAGGATTTATGAATAGTGCACATACTCTCGGGGGAATTTTTCTTACCCTTTCAAGTTTGTCTTCCCATCTAGGTCAAGTTAGTAATGCTGCCAACGTCTCTATGAGCATAAGGAAGCCTTTCACACGCTCTAACCTTGAAAGATGAATGGAAGACTCTCTAAGAACTTTCCTTACATGTTCATTTTTTTCTCCATGAAAAGGATATTTGATTGAAAATAAACCAGAGTTGACAAAAGTGCCAAATTCCACCACATTTCTGCCACTATTTAAGGCAGGCACTTCTCCCCAACACCCCCCTGAGGTTGGAGCTCCCAGGCGTCAGAAAGGAGCACGGGGCGTCATTTTGCAGGCGTGGCGTGGTAGGCGAAGCCCTAAGGCAGCCCCAGGCTCTCCAGCTCCTTGTGTTATGCCTATGATTACACTCCATTACATGGGAAAGAGATTCTGCAGACATAATTAAGGTTACTAATCAGTTGACCTTGAATTCATCACAATGGAGATTATGTGGGAGAGCCTCAGCCAATCGGAGGAAACTTTTGAAAGCAAAGTGGTTTTTTTTTTTTTTTTTGGTTTTTCTTTGTGTTTTTTTTGTTTTTTGTTTTTCCCCAGCTGTTGTCAGAAAAGGAAGGGAGTGAGGATGGAAGAGGGAGAGGGGGTGGACTTGAGGGATGCTCTCTACTGCTAAGGGACCGTGAGGCAGGGACCTGGGCTGTCCTCTAGGAGCCAAGCGCGTCCCTGCACGGCAGCTAACAAGAAAACGAGGGCTTCGCTCTTGCAACCACAAGGGTCTGAATACTGCCAACGATCTGAACGAGCTTAGAAGTGAATTCTTTCCAAAACCCAAGCTCGGAGAAGCCGACCCCTTGATTTCGGTCTTGTGAGACTCTAGGCAGAGAATCTTGTGGAACCAACCCAGATTGTTGACCTACACAACTATGAGGTAATAAATGGGTGTTGTTTTCAGTTCTTAAATGTGTGGTAATTTGTTACAGAACAATAGAAAATGAGTACACTTGGTATTAACTGAAAACTGGTCTCTAAACTTTTCCCACTGTTCTCCTGCTCCAAATCTTCTTTTCAACCAAGATACACTCACTGGTTCCCAAATATACCTTTCGTCCACTCCCACTCAGCCGTCACACACACTAATCGGTCATCTGGGAGGCCACTCTTCTGGCTAGTCACGGCCTTTGAGACCAGTTCATAGCTTATCACCTGAAGGAAAGGCACCTGCCAGCTTTCTCTCCAAAATCAAGTAACCTTTACCTGTACCTGTCTAATTCAACTGACATTCAATCACACTCTGCTTTGTGCCAACACGTCCTATGGGGTCTATATTCTTATTACTACTTATTTTCTTGTTAATTAGGTAGTAAAGCTCTTGAAAGCAAACGCTCCTAATTTTTTTGCCGCACGCTACCTAACGCATACCTGGCATATCACGGGCACCCAGTAAACCATTGCTGGTTTGTTTTATCCTAAAGTATCTCTCTTCAATCTTAATGAGATTAAATGACACCAAAAGTCCAAAGGAAACCTCATTAGCCAAGCAATGGAAATCTCAGCAGTGACCTGCCCCACATTCTACTTGGCCTTTCACTACGGCGAACCCTAAACACACTTAAACTGTCAAAATTAAAAAATGTAACTATAAAAACAAGATAATCACAGAAAGTAATTTTTGCCAATTGATTTGTGTGACTTTCAATGACATTGTAAACTCCCAACTACTCCCCGAGCTGCCAATTTGCAGAGAAAGGGACGCGCTCTCTCTGCAGACCATATTTATGACAAATACGCTATTTGCATGAACGTTCAGGAGAGGAAAAGACCCGGCAGAAATATAAAGGACGTTGGACTGAACACTGTTAGCAATTAAGAATGATCAACAAAACAGGCATGAAGAAGCAAGGCTAGAAGCTCCCCGTGGTGCTGCAAGCCATGTAGATTTGGTTTAATCCCTTGCAATACAAATAAGGCTGGAAAATCCCAGCTAAGACATTTGCTAAACTAAATGAACCTATTTGAAAGTTTCGGGGGAAAGCGACAAGAACGCGGCTTGGAAAAATAATGGAAGCTGACAGCGTTCACTCCGACGCCCCCTCTGATGCCACCATCTGACCCCACAGCAACATGTGGCCCCACGCCCCTCTGACAACTAAACTCGAACTTCGAAAACATCACCATCTATTTTTCTTTGTTTCTCAAAGGAAAATGTGAAATAAAAATCAATTTTCCATGTCATTGTGTGCTATCATATAGAGAGTCATAGGGCCTGAGGGCTGGCTGGGACTCCGACAGGCTATTTTGTTTATTCTCGAACATTAGGCAGGCCCACACTTAATCTTTCCTTGATAGGAAAAATCTCTATCATTTTTAACAACTTTCAGAGAAGGAGATTTCTTAGGCTCTCTTTAACCCACTAAGGTAGTTAATAACTTTTCTTATTATCTAGCCTAAATCCTTCACACTAGGCTTAAGACTCATTTCTTCTCGTCTGACTGTTCACAAGAGGTACGGGGGAAAATTTATCACTTTCTTTCATGTAAGAAATACTCATATACTGATAATAATTATGGAATCAGCCCTGCGATCTCATAATGAAATATTCCAAAGCTATTGTGGGTTTCTGCTAAATTTTCTGCAACTTCTCCTGCCTTCCTTTAACTATAAACCTCAAAATTGGTTGCTAACCTCTGTTAAGGGTGTAATTACCTGATACTGAAGTCCTCAGTCCTCCTTGTATGTTATACCTGGGGCACTGATCCAGGGCCATATCTCAGGAATAAACGATGAACTAAATCATCCTAGGCTTTTCTCCTACAAATAATTTTATGAAGATAATTTTGTTGCAATGAGTATTGAGGGCAGCTATGAAAAGTGAAAATAAGTCACAGAAAGGTTGCCTATATATATATATTTTTTAAAGTTCGAAAGGAAATACATCACAATGTTAATAGTAATTATCACTGGATGATGGTAGAAAAATGGATATGTGTGTTCTGTGTTTACACTTTTCTGTATTTTCTAAACTTCTTATTATGTGTTAAGTTTTAATGAGAAAAGAGTAAATCATATTTGTAATGTGTGTATGTGTGTGTGTGTGTGTGTGTGTGTGTGTGTGTGTGTGTTGGAAGGGGTAAGAAGCTGCCTAATGGGGTTATGTAGGAATAAGGTGGTGGGTGACTATTCATCCCAGTTTTCACACTAAAATTTCACACTGTGAAAAAACCCTCGGTCCCAAGCAAACCTGGAGGTTTGTCACCTGGAGGAAACCAGGTGAGGAGAGACCATAAATGCTGCCCGTGAATAGCCAGGCCTGGGAGAAGACCAAGGCCATTATTTTTCCTACCATCTGGAAACCATCTTCCTCTTCCGGGCAGGCTGCTCATGATCCTTAAAGTCAGGGCCCTCGAGCAGCACCCGAAGTACAGGAGAAAAAAGGAGCAACTTTGCATTCTAATCATGTTCTCCTTTTCATCTCCAGAGCCACTTCGCTGACTCAGGCCAAGGTAATAAAGCTATTTTAGATCGTATCAGAGTAGAACATTCTTTCTACTCAGGTCACAGGAAATAAGAAATGCCAGGACCGTCCCTTCAAGAGCCATTGTAAAGACTCAGATGTGGCTTTAGGGTCAGCATGTTGACTCTAGCACCTTAAATCTGGTGTTAGGTTTTTTGACCATGGAGCCAGCTCTGAGCAAAACTGTGCAGCAATAACACAGTGCTGAATTTTAACGAGTCTGCACTCTGGTCAGAATCACCCTTCTCTCTGTCGACAGCCCAGGGACTATCCCAGGACCTTTGCGGTGGTGAAGCACATTCATTTCCCAAAGTGTTGTGTGCCGGGAGCCGATCCATCAGAGACAGTATAACATTAGTTTAGAGCAGGGTTTGTAAGCGAGGCGTGCATTGCTCAGAGCACATCCACGAGCGCATCTCGCCTCCAAGCCTCCATGTGTCCCCACGTAACAGCCATAATAATTACATTACTGTCTACCTCACAGGAGACGCAGGTGACATGCCCAGCAAAGGCCCCAGCGTAAATAAGCATATGCACATATACACACATACACACATACGTACCGGGAAGAAAAGAGCCTTAACTCTAGTAGGGAATCCAGTGACTGGGCTTAATACCAGGATTCAAGATGAACAAGATGTGGCCTGTGTCCTCGACGAGTTCACAGTCCAGGGCAGGGAACGGATATACCGGATCATTTCAGCCCGTCCTGTTCTGTCTTCTGAGAGCTCTCGGTGACAAAGCACGTGAAGAGTAACAAAGCTGTGAAGAGTAACGCAAGAGAAGCTTGCACGCAGGAGAGCGTGTTAGAACTAACTCTTTCGAGTAAAAATTTTTTAATTTTTTAATTTTAAAAGTATTCGGCTTCGCTATTAAGAAATTCAAAACAGATAAGCAGAAAAAGAAAAATTCCTTAAAATCATTTGTGACCCTAATGTCAGGAGATACACAACTTTTCGCATTTTTATATCCTTCCATACTTTTATATACACATGCAAAATACATGTATATCCTTGGTGAGGATTATATGATACATACCATTTTGTCATCTGTTTTTTTCTACTTAAAAATATAGCATGAAAAATCTTCCATATAAAGAAATATAAGAAAAAAATTAAGTGGTTCCATAATATTTTATCATAAATATGTATATAATTTTCTTTTTCACCAAACCTGCCGATGGTTCCCAACTGGGTTATGCTGGACACTCTCACTGAATGAAAACAAACAAAAAAAAATCCGTTTAAGAGGAGGAACGGCTTAGTACTACTGTGAGGGAACAATCCAGGCAGGAATCCAGAGAAGGACCCTCCCGGAAAGGATTCCAAGTCCACCAATATTCTAGCTGGCATCTGAGGACCGGAAGTAGGCGTGTAGCAAGCAGACGGCCTGGGGGTGATGGGTTTGAGTTTACAGGATGCAGGGGGCTGGCTGTGGCGGGCTGAGGAAGGGTCGGATGTGCCCCGATTAGAGCTTTATCTCTTGGATGCCTATTAACCAAGAGAATCCAAGACCCCATGTTTGAGGGGTTGTGGACTTCAGGAATTCCTTTCAGGAAGTGTTGAGGTCAAAGGGCATGTGAACATTGATACGGTGACGATCAGACACCAAATCGAAAGCCCCCAATTATGCAGGTTTGGAAATCCCCAGTATGATGCACGCTGCTGCTGAAACCTTGGGCATGGAGAAGGCCATCTGGAAAAGGAGAGAAGGTGACAGGCAAGGACTGACCCAGGAGGAAGACGGCGAGTTTAGAAAGAGGGACCAGCCGCCGAGTCTCAGATGTGAGCGCAAGGCCACGGAGGGGTCCATGAGGAAAAGCATTGCCGGAAAAGAGCCCCAGAAAAGTGTTATCCCTGCGACATTCTCCTGCTGCTAGAGGACTCAGGTAATCCCACGAGACCCGTTGGCTCTCCTGTGGACACCCCGAGGTGCAGCCACCATGGGTGACTTAGAATAAACGTTAGGACCACATCGAAGGCCAGTACCCTAGGAGGGAATCTCTCAAACGCTGCTACAGCGCACTCATAAAAAATGGGAGAAAGACTTTTCTAGTCACGTAAGTTGAAGCGTTTAAATGAGATTCTTCAATGCAGGGCTTTTCAGAGACTTTAATGTGCTCATCGTAATTGTGCTTCCCCAAGAGAGAAATGTGATGGATAGCATCTTCCAGACTTCTGGAATCACAGAATTTTTTTCCCACGTGGAACATTTATTAACAACTCAGAGATCACTCATGTTCAGAAAAAGCAATGTAAGGAATGTTTACCCTGAGAAGTACGGGGTGGGTACTACACATAACCTCAAAATCACATACTTACAATAACAAAACAAAGCAGCTAATTTACTTCATGACAAAAATAGGTCAAATACTAAAGGGAGAAAAGCAATAAAGGTAGGAAGTCTTTTAGTGCCATATTTCATTAGTTCTGAGACATGCATTTCTTTTAACATTTCTAGATCTCTGAGATCCAGAATCAGGATGCGTTGAAGAGTTTGTGTCTGATGACCTCTACTCTGCGGTAATCACGACAAATGTCTCCGTGCCCAAGAATGACCAAACATTAGCAACTTGAAAAAAAAAATCCCAGAAAATTAGAAATGCACTCCTGTAATGAACTCAGTCAAAAGTTTGTGGGGCACGGGTCTGAGTTGGTAACTACGTGATCCGCTCCATTCCTGACAAGGAGTCGAAGGAGGCTCGTCACACTTAACTGCAAAGCCAGGTGAAGAGCTGTGTGCGGATGGTTTTTAATTATCTTACAGATTCCTTAAGAAACAATGAGCAGCTATTGTCTTTAAAGGCACAGATAGATATCTGTACACAAACATGGACCATTAATGAAAAGTGACACAGAAGAGCTGGACTTTACATGTGAAGAAGCTTTAGGAATACCTAAATAACTTAGTTCCCTTATATTGTCCTTTTTTTCTGTAGGTAAAAGACTGATAGATGATAAAAACCTATGTCTAAGTTCAAGTAGCTCTTTGAATAAGTGTGAAATAAATTCTAAGTGATAAGAAAGCATTGCATCATAGTTTAATCGGCAGCGATTTTTCCTTCTTAGCAGTATATAAAATAACAGGGCATGTAAAATCAATTGTGACTTAGGATTAATGAAATGGATAACTGGCTTTTAATAAACTTATTTTAGCCAATTCTTCCTCTCTAAAAAATTTCACATTTCATTCTTGAATGGCTAAAGTTCCCAAGGAAAGTCAATTAACTACCCTTAGGGTGAAATTTCGAGAATGGCCCTTAGTTATTTTATTCTTTAGAGTTGCAAAGTCACCAGTCTCCTCTTACTAGAAACCCCAAAACAAGCCACCTCCTAAAACAACATGTCCTTAACAGGCATCCGCCTCTGCCTCCGAGCTGTGCTGGAGAAGAAGGCTTTGCACGGGACCAGTTCTCTGGAGAAACCTAGCCTCCTCTTCTCTGTTTTTGTTTTTCTCTGCAATTCTCTTTTTATGGTTAAAGCCAATAGTCAGGGCTCTGAGCCTCAGCTGATCTCAATTAAACCCTCCGTGCAAGGCAGAGGGCAGGGTGACCCTGCTCCATCTCTCGTCCTCACTTCCTCTCTATGAAATGAGAGGATGGGATAAGACATTCTCCAGGTCCCTACAGCATCAACATTCTACACTTTACGGCGACTTCTCAAAAAGACCAGATGCGTTGTTGATTTTTCGCTTGCGTTTTATACAAAACAAGCACATTACAGTTAACCATTTCGTCTTAATAAGCAGATCTCTCACAGCATCTTGCTGAATACTGAAACAAGCGACAGATTAGCATTTCTCAAAAGGTCACAAAACGTATACCGGCACCTCTCTAAATTGTTTGACTGCTATGTTTTAAAATTATATGTGTTCTTATCTTGAAAGTAACCAGAAGTGCTGGAACTTAACGAGATCATTATACCTAACTTGAGATGGGCAGTTGTAACGGAGTTAACTATTTATGTGGTCTGCAGTCACTAACCCATAAGACTGTGAGGTCAAGTTCACATTCATCCCGTTTGCTGTGGTGTCCCTAGCACAGAGCATGGGTGTCATTGCATAGTAAGTGCTCCACACCTATTTACTGAATGAATAAATGAATGACTCAGTGGCATTGAGAAACCCAAGGGCAGAATGAATTTTTAAATGCCTAATACGTGCGTATGTTGTAAACCACTATGAACAAGTACAGATGATTTAATGAAACTAATCTTTCTTCTCAACTTTCTTCCCTCTGGGACACAGTCCAGAAACATAATAACAAAACTCGCATCGTTATTGGCCCCAGAGATACAGGTGATTGATATTGAAGTTGGAGGGATTATTTATAATACACAGGCATAGGCATCTTCTCAGTCACTAATTATAAACTAGACAGCTTCAATTGCAGCAAAAGGAGAATCCTGATTTGTATATTTGAATTCTTTTTTGAAGACTCATTGACCTCTTGGGAAAAATTTTGAGGAAAACGCTGGCTTGCCAGGTGGACCTCCAAACTCTAGGATTAACACTCCCTATAAAAGAGAATGTAAGCAGCTCCCCAGAATGTAAGCAGCTCTGAGAAAATTTACTCTCGGAGAAGAAGAGGCTGAAGTCCTCAAGGGTCTTATCTGATGAGGAGAGATGAGCTTTCAAGGACGATGCTAGGAAATGTGCTCAGACAGCTTCTGCCCAGCTTGGGGAGCAGATCAGGAGGAAACTGGGAGGCTACTGGGGAGGCATGCCCCATCGGCAGACAGGATGGAGCCAGAGGGCAAAGCTGCCCGAGCTCCTGCGGCAGTCAAGCATAGCAGGTGAGTGCCGGGGCTGCCAAGGCATCCAGCAAGGAAGGAGGACATGGCAGGGTCCGAATCCCAGAGCCCTCCACTGGCACGGGACTCTGAGGCAAAACCACGGCCATGGTTATTCAGGGACTTGTTTATTCCCCATTTTGTATGACTTGCAAAGAGAAAAAAACACCAAAGTTGCTAAACATTGGAGATAGACATTCAAATCCCTACTATCTTCCCTGACGGTTTTATGAAATCCCAGAATTCTTGTAAAAGCTCTATTTCTCACCAGAATTCATAATACAATTCATCCACTGAACTAATCTGGAAATTTTGCCCAAATCAGCTCTTTCTCATAAGTCAGCATCTCTGCGGCTTTCCATGCTCAAAAATAAATAAATAAAGTAAGGAAGAAATAAAGAAATAAAAATATGCAAAAAAAAAAAAAAGGCAGGAAAGCAAGAAAGTAAGAAAAAAAGAACGAAAGAGAAAAAAGAAATCAGGAGATGGCGAGCAGAGGAGAATGTTATTTTGCTATTTTTCAAACGTGAGGAAATATTTGAATCAGGAGACGCTGTATCTATCACAACAGAAACGTGCAAAGTAAGTCTATACTGTTTCGATTCTCTGCATTATACTGATACCTTATGTATTGATGAGAACCACCTTATCAATTTTTTTGGTCAAGTTGGGTAATTTAATTGATCACATGCCACTAAATATTACAGAGTCAAGTGATAAATTGTAACCTGAGAGCATTAAATCATCTCCACAGGTCACAGAGCTGTATATTGAATACGTGCATATTCAGGATCCTAAAACCAGTAGCACAGTTTTTAAAGTTACGAGGCTATTTGGTGGTGTTGGAGGAGGTTAAAAAAAAAATTACTTCATCTGACGACCCTTCCTAATACTTATTTATCCTGAAGGAAAAACAAAACACGACTGCTACCTTGGTCATTATTTTCATAGGAATTTGGAATGTCTGTCTCCGTCCAGATCTGCCCATTCTTTCAACGGAGGAAAGTCGGAGAGGGGAAGATGCGCGCACAGGGCACGATTACCCTCTTCTCCACACACCTGTCGTCATCCCATGCTCCCATCCCCTCTTCTGATATGTGACCTGAACAACTTTGCACCCCACGCTGTGCTGAGGGCTGCAGGGAAAAGGTTTAACTGATGGCCTCAGACCGAGGATACAGACCTGGGTAATCTGATCTCGATGTCTTTTCGCACAGGCCCACTCAGAGATGAGGAGGTCCGGGGTACAGAACACTAAGGGGGAGCCTGGAGCAGAGCATGTGCGGAATGGAAACTAGGCATGCTTGTCTGTTCTGACCTCATCTCCATGGTGGAAGATGAGGTAATGCTCCATGGTCCTCCCCAAGGAAAATACGATGAACAGAAACCAGTCTGAGCTGGAAAAGTTAAACAGAAAGACTTTACCAATTCTAAGAGGCCCAGGGTTTTCTACACATATCGTCAGGTACCTGCCTCCACGGAGCTTCAAGCAAATGCATAATAGATAAACGGGTAATCACGAGGCCAATATTAATTCGTCCAGTAGGAAGCAGGAAAATCAAGAAACGAGTCAGAGAAGCTGAGAAAACCCAGAGCTGAACTAAATCCCTATGCAGAGATTTATTTCTCCACTTACGAAGGATCATAGCTAACCCAGTGATATAGTTTACATATATATGACATATTTTAATGTATTAAAACTCTCTAAGTATGCAAATAAATTATGTCACAACATAAATCCCAGCTGGGTCCTCTTACCATAAGGAGAAGAGTCCTAATCACTGATGAAATGGCATTTCATGAATCAGCAATAGCCATCTGTGGATAAATAAATAAATAATGGGTAAATAAAAGGAACAAATGTCCAAGCTGGATATATATACACATAGCTACTATGAATACCTATAATAATGCCTTTAAAAGCAAGCCACGCCCAGAACAGCATGGAAATCACCTGACACAGATAAATGTCACCCATTTACCTCTAGTATATGTTGTTGTATAGTTATATACCTCATTAGAGATTTGGGACATTGTAATTTATTTTATATTTAATATTACAATTAATTGTTTCCAGGACTGACAGACATCTTACATTAAAATATTTTTTAAAATCCTATTTCATTTTTAAACTGTTTGAACAAACCAAGAAAAATGATGGACTACTTCAAAGAAGAAAAACTATAGCTTCCATTTCTAAAAACAAATCGGGAAGGGAGCTCTACACGATGAAACAATTAATTTTGGGAGCAGCTTAATTCAAAAAAAATGCAACTACTGTAAAATGCACAATGACGTTTCTCTTTCATTTATTAAAGAGAAAGTCTTGGGAATTAAGATTTATATTACTAAGCTATGAATTTAAAAAGGGGGTGGGAGCCAGGGAAAGATCTGAGTCTACATCTACCATAAAGATTCATTATGATTTCTGATATCAGATGACTATGTGATCCTATAAATAATATAAATATACTGCTCTCGTTTTTAATGGGGATATTTTTGAATGCCATATATTGGAGCAGAACGAAATCATATGAATGATGTTTTATAGTTCTAGCTACACTTTGATCTCAATAAAGTGTAAATAATTGAATTTATCCAATTTGTTTTTGTTCTATTTTGATGAATTAAATTTGATCATTTCTTGGAGTGATTAATTTATCCGAGAAATCTTTTTTGATCTTTTAATCCAAATTTACATTGTATCTAAAAAGCTCCTATTGAAGTTCCATGAGTAGATTAAAAATTTTAATTGCATCATATTCAAAATACGATGAGTCCACTTTTGTCTTAAACATATAGCCAAAGTAGCTGTGTGATTCTAGCAAGTAATTAAAAAGTCCACAGGACTTCTGGTTTCTGGACCAGCATATAAGGAGCTTGAAAGTTGTCACTCCCAATAGCAAGTCAGAGAAGTAAGGTCCTAGGGCAAATCATGGCCTCAAAAATGAGAAAGATAAATGCAAAGAGACAGAGAATCACAACTTTCAAGTGCAGAAACCCGTAAGCAGAAACCTCCACAGGAACCTGTACGAAAACCTGAACTATAATTGAGATATTGCTGGAGTTTCAGTTTCAATTCAAGACTTAAAAATTCTCAGGGGACTCAGTTGTGGGGGGACCCCACATGTTTGTGAGTTACACCTCCAGGAGACAGTCCAGGTGCTCACAGTATACATCAGAAAAAAAGAGCCGTTGCATTTTTGGCATTGGGGAAGAAAACAGAACCATTAAGAAACATGCCAGAGCATTCTGTGCCCCCTACAAGGCCTGACTTCAAGAGAATCTATTTAAAGAGCCTTAACTAGTGGTGTTTTATCAGAGCCTAACTCACCTAGGAGAAGGGAAACAGCCAACTTCAGCCCACTGGAGTGAAACACTCTAGCTGTCGTGTTCCACTAAGGGGCCAGGGAGACTGAGAAGCGCTTGTGAAGTTCAGTCCAGAGGCACAGGCTCACTAACAGAGCGAGTCCTAATCATGGAACTATGCATCTCTGACCTCCCCCCACTCCTTACCGCATCACTAAATGCCTATCCACCGCAGTTCCTTCCACCCGGCACATCATGTACAGCCATCAAAAATTTACAAGGGATACTAAGAGGCTAAAAAAATAAAAGCACTTTAAAGAGACAGAGCAAGCAGCAGAACCAGGCTCAGATATGGCAGGGATGTAGGAATTATCAAAGATTAAAAAAAAAAATTCTTAAAAGAAATCAGAAAAAAAAAAAACCCACTTAACCTGTAGAAGAACAAATATAAAAATTACATCTAACTTCTTAGAAACCACGCACGCAAGAAGAAAGTGAAGTAAAATATTTAAAGTATTGAAAGAATAAACCATTCACCTAGAGTTCTCTACCCTGAGAAATTACACTTCAGAAGTGGAAGAGAAATATATAAAGACTTTCTGAAACAAATAGAAATTGAAGGAATTTTTTTTGCCAGTAGGAATTCTTCTGTCTTCTAAGAAATGTTAAAATAAATTCTTCAAAGAGAAGGAAAATGATATACATCGGCAAGTCAGATCTACATTAAAAAAAGCAAGAGCATCAAAAAAAAAAAAGTAAAGGTAAAATAAAAATTTTATTTTCTTCTTAATTGATCTAACAGCAGTTTATTTAAAATGCAATAGCAACAATGCATTTGAATATAGATTTAGAAACATACTTATGTATAAGCGAAATAAATGACAGCAATGATACAGGGACAGGAGGGAGGAATTAGGATTATTTTGTTATTATGAGACCCTTACACTACCTGTGAACCAGTGTAGTGCTACTTGAAAAATGGACTTCGGTTCATTATAAATGTACATTGCAAACCCTAGAAAAATCACTTTTAAAGAAAGTAAATAAAGCAAGTCGTCTTAGTTTATTCCGGCTATTATAACGAAATACCGCAGACTGGGTGGCTTATAAGGGGCAAAAAGTTATTGCTCACAATTCTGGAGGCCGGAAGTACCAGCATGGTGGGCGATCACAGGAGGGCGAGGGCCCTCTTCCGGGTCACAGACCTCTCATTACCCTCACAGGATGGAAGGGGCGAGGGAGCTCTGTAGGATCTCTTAGAAGAGCACTAAACCCACTCATGAGGATGCCATCCTCGTGACCTAATCGCCTCCCGAAGGCCCCACCACCTAAGACTACTACTTTGGGGGATTAAGTACTTCAACATGTGAATTCTGGACAGACACAAGCATTCGAATCATAGCAGCTATGACTGATATGCTAAGAAAGGGGAGAAAACAAAACCACATAAATAAATTCAACTGATCCTGAAAAAGGAGCAAAGGCACTGCAATGGAGCAAAGACAGTTTTTCCAACATATAAAAACTGCTGGAACATCTGGAAAGCCACATGCAAAAAAAAAAAAAAAAAAAAGGAATCTAGACACCAAGCTTCGCAAAAGTTAACTCAAGTGGATCATAGACCTAAAATGCAAAACTATGAAACTCCTACAATATAACACAAGAGAACATCTAGATGACGTTGAGCATAACAATGGCTGTTTAGATACAACACCAAACGCATGATCTGTAAAAGAAACAATAAGCCGGACTTCATAAAATAAAAGTATTTGCTCTGCAAAAGACTGTGTTAAGAAAAGAAGATGACAAGCCATAAACTAGGAGAAAAGATGTGCGAAAGACATATCGGATAAAGATGGTTATCCAAAAAATACAAAGAATTCTTAAAACTCAACAATAAGAAAATGAACAATCTGATTTAAAAACTGGGCAAAAGACTTGAACACGCATCTCACCAAAGAAGACATACCAATGTGAATGGATAAACATATGAAAAAATCCTCAATATCATGTCACTGGGAAAATGCAAATTAAAACACATGAGCTACTACTATACGCCTATTAGAATGACGATAAGCTTTACATCATCAAATGCTGCCACATAAGTGAAATAATAATAACTCTCACTCATTGCTGGTGGGAATGCAAAATGGTACAGCAACTTTGGAAGACAGTTTGGAAGTTTCTTACAAAACTAAATATGCCCTTACCATACAATCCAGCCATCACGTTTTTGGTATGTACTCAAATAAGTTAAAAATTATGCCCATACAAAACATGAACACAAATGTTTATGGCAGCTTTATTCATAATTTCCAAAACTTGAAAGTCAGCAAGACGTCCTTCAATAGGTGAATGGATAAACAAACTATGGTATCTTCAGACATGGAATATTATTTAAAGCTAAAAAAAATTTAAAATGAGCTATCAGACCATGAAAAGACATAAAAGAAACCGGAATGCGTATTACTAAGTGGAAGAATCCAATCTGAAAAGGCTACATACTGTATGATTCCGATCATATGACATTCTGGGAAAACTATGGTGACAGTAAAAAGATTAGTGGCTGCAGGGGTTATGGGAGCAGGTGGGATGGACAGGCGGAGCACAGAGAATTTTTAGGGTAGTGAAAATACTTCTCATGATACTTTAACGATGAATACACGTCATTACGCGGTTGTTCAAACTATAGAATGTACAACACCAACAGCGAACCCTGAGCTCGATAAACGAGGCCTCGAGTGATGAGGAGGTGTCAGCGCAGTTTTATCAGTTGTAACAAACACACCTCTTGGGCTAGGACCTCGACAGTGGGCGAGGCTGTGTGCGCGTCGGGGCAGCGAGGACGGCCAATCGCACACCTTGTACTCAGTTTTGCTGTGAACCTAAAACTACTCAAAAAAAAGTTTATTTTTAAAATTTGTTTTAATAAATGTATGTTTTTTCTTTTTAAAAATAGCTGCGGGAACGCTCCGCTCTTCTCTCTTGTTCATTGTGATTTAATGTTTATTAAGCATGTGGCATCAATGTCCTATGGCGACCATGACCAAGTAGCTCAGATTGGGTGGCTTAAACGTCAGAAATGCATTGTCTCAGTTCCGGAGGCTGGAAACCCGGGATCAAGGTGTCGCTGGAGCTGGTGTCACGTGACCACGACGGCAGTCTTCGGCATTCCCAGTCTCTGATTTCACGTTCACGTGGCATTTCCCTTGTGCACATATTTCTGTTTCCAAATTTCCCCTCTTAATAAGGACGCCAATCATACTGGTTGCAGGGCCCACACTACTTAACTTCTACTTATCTGCAGTACCCCTATTTTCAATAAGATCGTATTCAGACATACTTATTGTTAGGTCTTCAATATATGAGTTTTGGGGAGACACAATTCAGCCTGTAACACATGTTTGTGTATATAACACTGAGCTGGGCTCTGTTGGGGACCCAAGATATTATAAGGCCACCTGCCTTTGAGAACAGGACAAAACTTATTTACAACTATAGAGATTGCACAACTGATATCACAGAAAAGTGATAGAATTAGGGCAAAATGAGGGGTACTAATACTTCCAGTATGGCTTGAAGGGAGGGCACTGGAGACCACTTACAGGTTGGGACTGCCCACTTCCGTGCTGGAAGCTTATGATAAAGCTTTCTAGAAGGAGTGAGGGTTGAGCAGGGACACATCTGAAGTCAGTCAGCGGAAGTGGGGTAAGAACACTTCCTGTACAGCCCTCGGTATGAACCCCCTTCCACGGTCTGTAAGTAGCTCAGTGTCAGGCACAGCAGGTGGCGAAGCCAGAAAATGATAAGCATTGGCTCTGGGCGAAGCGAGGCCTTTGGGGCTTCGCAAATGGGAAGTGAAATAAGAAAAGCAATGTTTGAGAATGATTTTCCTGGCAGGGGCACGTAGACTTCATTGCAGAGGAAATTTATTCATTCGTCAAACTTTTGTTGAGCTCAATCTCTCTGCATGAGAGAAGATGCAAGTATTCTTTCTAAAGTAAAAGACCATGTACAATGAGAGAGAGAGATGAAGGCTGGGACCTGCCCGAGACGTGAATAATCTCAGGAAACTGGCCAGCTGACCTGCTTTTATCTGTTTGTGTGTTTTTCCTTGAGTGCCACGCGCTAGAGTTTTTATTCATGAGTAACCCCTGAAACTCACTGCCATCTGCGCTCTTCGGCACGCTGCGCGCTCTCACACTCAGCAGACCGCATAGACAATGCCAGTCGGTGCAAAGACCCACCCCACAGAGGCACCAGCGTGGAAGAAACGGCGGCTCTCCGAGAGTCCTAATTGACCCCCAGTCATCGGAGAATCAGGCCCTTGAGGAGGAAAACCAAACATAATTAAGGAAAATTGAATTGCTCAAATTTCCAATTACGTAAATCAATGACACTTTTCTCAGTACTGTGCTACGTACTGTATGTCACATGGATTTATAGGTTTCCGGATTGATTGACACAGCCGCCGTCCATGTTACATCGGCAGGCCCTCCACCTCTCGGTGTTGACAAAAAAAATAAATAAATGACTATTTTGACATTCAAGATAAAATCACACTTTTGAAAGCACAGGTCATCTCAAAAAAATTATGCTTAGGCAGGATTTTTCATATAAATAATTATCTACTGGCAATCTATCGGAGGCTGTTTTTTTCTTTCACCCTCTTTTTTTTAAAAAAATGGCTTTGTATGTTTTTAAAAAATAAATAAATAAAAGGTTAAACCTTAAGCTCATCTCTAATAGCAGACTTGGTAAGAAAAAAACAACTTTTTTTCTGAAAAATAATATTCTTTCTTAAGCGATTATAGTTTATCATCTAGGTTCCTGACTCAATAGATAGAAAATTTTTGATTCTTATCTTTTATTACTATGCATTACCTGTGGTTATATATATTAATATTGAGTTTGCAGATAGGTACAAATAATCTATTAGCTTCTTCATCCTTTCCTCTCCTCTTGACATTTTGACTTTTTTTATTTCATGAAACCAGAGAATTTTACATTTCTATTATAAGAAGTCCCCTGCCATTGGCCCAGAGTTTAACTAAATTAAAAATAAAACTCATTACTTTTTGTGTTTCAGTGTGATTATCACAGCAATATAATAACATTAAAGATAGAGACTCTCATATTGATTTCTATCTTCTAGTATAGCTAATGTGGTATTTGAAGTATTTTTTGTAGTATTTCTCCATATGTAAATATTTTATTGTAATTATAGTTATAAAAAATTGATATCCTACTTTTTTCATTTGAGAGATTTCTAGTAGCAATAGCCATTCTTCTTAACAAAAGGCCGTAGCTGCACAAAGTCAAGGGCAGAGAATAGAAGCCTTTGCCTTTGGACATGAATCATGGTGACTTTGGCAGTATCAGCATCTCCTCAGGGAGAAATCTGCCTGCCTGGACCCAGAGGAGCCCAATGGGGAATCTTCAACATGCACCCTGGGACCAGATTTGGAGGGTGTGGGGAAGGGGTCAAAGGACAAAGGGGGGATCTGGACTTGTTGCCACAAAACACACCAAGTAGCGTTTCTGGCCAGGAGCATGGGCTGGAGGCCCAGCTTTGGAAAGCTAAGCCGGTGGCTGGATGAGGGCTGGCCAGGGAAGAGAGGGTGGACATGGGAACTCTACCAGGCATGCAGGGGTAACCCCTTGAGTTAAGGTCACAGATGTAGAAACGGTGAAGAAATGTGACTCTTTGTGAAGATATGAAATGACGAGACTGGCCAAAAGACTTTTTGAGGCTGAAACAAAAAATATTCCCAAAGATCAAACTCATTCTCACTCATCATGCCATGAACCCTCCTCCTACCCACTCTTCCCTCTAAGCTCCCTGCTCCCCCCACCCCTTTTCCCTAAGAAAGGATAAGCCCCCATCAGCAGGTTGCTCAGAGTCACAGGAGACAGGCACTTGTCAGGTAGTCACTGAGCCTCTGAAGGAGGTGACATTCTTTCTTACATTTCTTCTTTCTCCCCATTTTACAGAATTGGTAAACTTTGCCCCCCACGGCCCCTTCCAGGTTCTGCATGGTTGGTGAAGAGTGGGCCTGAGCATGCTTGGGCCCCAGCGTCTCTGTCTCAAGGCAGAGCGTCTGGTCCCTAGGACAAGCAGAGCAGGCAAGGCAGGCTGGGACAGGAGACCCCACTTAGCCTCCAGACCGAGGGCCCACCAGACTGGAGGGCCAGGATCTTGTCCTGTTATTGCCACCAGACCCCGTTTCTCATTCAGGTGCTATCCGTGTCTGCATCGCTACCTTGGGAAGCCCAAAGGGCAGAGCGAGGAGGACAGGATCAGAAGGCCTGGGTCTGCAGTAGTCACTCCACACGGACACCCACCTGATCTCCTACCGGCTGCCGAGTCTACGCAGCCCGCGGGCAGTCTCCTCACTACCTACCCAGTCTTAAAAATACTCACCCTTTAAAATCAGGAGATTGCACACACACAAAAAATTTGGATTTCCACCTCCTTTGCAAAAATTGTGTCATCTAGCCACATCGGCCCTAATGCACAGGTACCAATATTTGGCTGGGGCAGAGCGGGGATGTCCCCTGAGGACTGTTTTCCCCTCAGGGGTCCCCACCCTCAACCTCTCCTGCCATCCAGAGCAGAGTCAGTTAGTTGCCTTTTATTTTCATGCCCTGGCCAAGGATTTTCTCAGACCGGCGAAGAGACAGATACATTTCTTGTACCCATGTCCCTAGAAAAAGTAGAAACATGAAAGATTAAGAGAGTCTATATTCAAGAAAACGAAGATATTCCTACAGGCTTAATATGCAAAACTTAAAAACAAACAAAAAAATCTTTCCTCATTTAATTTTTCTCCTCATTGATGGAGGCATTTAGGCATGATGATCCCACTATCAATATGGTAAGACGGACAAGTGATTTCTTTAAAGAAATTAAAATTGTTTATGCTGTGCATGTCTGCACAATAAAAAAAAATGCCAAAATTTTGGCTCAAACGATTATCGTTATTATTTTATTAGCATTATTAAGCACTAATTTATGCAGAGTTCTCCACTAGAAGCTTCTTCATGTAACTATGCTCTAAACCCTTGTGGTAGGTTTCATCCTGCCCACTTTACAGATAAACAGGTTGAGGGAGATTAATTACCAAGCCTCCGACCACAAAATCAATAAGCAAGCCAGGATTCAAACCCAGGTCTCCTTGACCCCGAGCCCAAGCTCTCTCTGGCATTAATATGCCAGTCAGAACCACAACAGGAAAAGTATCGTGACAATATTTTTGCTTATTGTTTCGAAGCCAGCAACCAATTGTACAAAAGTTAAGATATGGGCAAAAGTTACATATTATAGAACACACAGTACAAGCGAGGTTAGTTACTAGTTTCTTATGCCAACCACATGGCAAGGAGTAAAGAGACCTGTCACCAACGCCCATTTTCAGCGGCGTGTTAGGGTCCTAGAGCCTGGCTAGCTTGGGCATCTTCAAACTGCGTTCCCCGGAACCCTCGATAGTTGTCAGGGGAACTTCGGGGTCGCCCGCCTCTCCCAGCAGCCAGCACAGCTCCGCTGCTACCTGCTTCATTGGTGCCCACCTCCTAGTAAGCATAACAAAATCTCTGACAGGTGCCACACGTTTGAAAACCAGTGAGCCGGTCCCATCCCTTCCTTTTGTAAACAAAAAAAAAAAAGAGAGAGATGTTTAGACATCTGAAATGACTTTTCTCAAATCATACACAGCTGTCGGTGGCAGAGCTGGACCTAAAACTCTCTGAGAGCGTTGCTGCGTTGAAGGCGAAGGCTCCCGCGTCGGAGTTCACGCCAGGGACCCGCGGAAGTTTGAAGAGCTGGTGACGTTGTGCTTCTGCATCGCACCACGCCACACCAGCTCACTGGTGAGTGTGTTTCTACCCAGGGTCATGCTTGGTTAAGCGAGCGCGGGCTCCAAAAGTTGAAAGATGTTGCTCATTTTTTCCTAGGAATGTTAAGGTTTTTGTGACGCATTCAGTTGTTTTCCGTTTGACTCATCCCTGAATTCTAAAAAATGTTCATGTCTTTCCCAATGTGGCGTGAACCCTCATTGTCCATCAGCTTTGGTGAACCATACACAGGGAAGGTGCCTTCTATAAAAATAGCATTCTGTGAACGATTAGGTAATACAAAGTAAGCTAGACTTTAACCAGCTACTTTTATACATATGTGAAAGAAAACAAAACAAAACAATATAAATTAAAGGAAGGCGGGAAGTTTTAAAAAGCCCTCGAAAAAATAGCAAATGAGAGAACAATTGTAAAGATAGTTCACGATGCTTAAATGTGATGATTATTTATCATTATGATGAGTGCTATGCAAATGTCATGATAATTTTGACCAAGGTCAAACAGAAATTTAGCAATTCCAAACATGAGTATAGTTGTCTCTTCAAGTTGGCACAACAGCAATCTTTTTACGACTATGAAATTGGCTCAGAGCCCCAATATCATGAGGATTGGTGATGTGCCACCCTGGTGACCCAGACACCGAAACGAGCAGGCCACTACCAGACTTGCCTCTAGTGTATCTGAAGAAATTAGGTTTCTTCTATTACTGTGGCATTCCATTAAAATCTTTCCCACCTTTGCTTTGTGTCCCATTAGATAAACAGACCATCCAAAGAAAGTGTAATTTATTACATAAAAAAATCGTGCAGCTTAGGATGCGGCCTCGGCAGGTGGCTAGTTCTCAGCCATGTTGCTAAATGGCACCAAAAGTGCCATCTCGACTCCCGGTCCGTTCAGGTAAACACCTGATTCCTTGCCCTAATGAAGCTGTTGTTGCATTGAACTGATCAAATCCATTGTCCGATGTGGCATCACACATTTCAGGTCTAGTGCTCACAAAGTAACTCAAAGGCCGAAAATAAAATTCTGTCCTTAAACCTAAGGTGAGGGGTGCGGGAGCAAAGTCCCATTGCCTTTTACCTCGCAGCAGCCACAGCCATAAAGCAAGACTTTTAATTACACCCAAACTCCTGGGAATGATGTGAGAAGCATAAATAAATAGGATACACCACGCCCTGCTAAAACGTTTGTTACTTGGGAAGAGAGACTTCCCTTTGGCCCTGCGTCCTATTCTTGCCTTTGCCTGCTGATGACCGGAAGGAGCCTACACCCCCCAGCATCTCTGAATGGGCTGTGAGCTCAGCTGGTGAGCACCAGGGCAGGCACAGAGCAGAAAGACTGAAGGGGGACCCTCTGATGGGTCGATCTTGAGCTTCTGGCATATGGCTCTGAGGACCTTAAGAGATGGAGGAAATGGAGGGAGAGGAAAAGCACAATTAAGAAGAGATGAAAGTCATTTTCAGGACCGAATCAGCCATCTCTAGTCCTTCTGGCACCTTCTCAACATCCCCAGATGCCCTTAGTTGCGCGCAGTCCCAAAATGAATATTCTAAAGGGCCTTAAACATTGCATTATCCTCTTTCCTACCCCCTCTGCCTCCTGCGCCAATCAAAACTGCTCTGATAATGGAGGGGATAACTAGCATTATGTTCTTCCCATGATGCTTTGCATTATACCTATGCTCGCTTTAGCTAACGTCCTAGACAACAAGGTCTTTGAGCAGAGAAACCCTCATTCCCTCGATGCCTCACACGTACTGGCTGGCCTCAGTCATGTATCTATGGTCAGCTAGAGCGACCAAGCTGAGGAGGTGATGAGGGAAACTGAGCCACGTATCTCCCATCATCCAGGCTTGATCATATGGTGGTGGTCACAGCATTCCAAAAGCAGTCACAGAGAGCAAGTCCCAAACACAAGTGACTTTCAAATCTCTGGTTATATCATGCTTGCTATATCATCCCATTGGCCGAAGCAGGTCACATGGCCAAGGCCAGAGTCATCGCAGGGGAAAACTACTCAAGGATTTGATGTGGGGAGGTATAAAAAAAATGAAGGGCCGTTATTGTGACCTCCCTCATGTAACCTTGACCCTGCTGGTAGAAGTAGAGGTAAGAATGGCGAGAAGTGGATGGATTTTTATTATACTTAATAAGTGAAGCCAACAGAGCCAGGTAATTGATTAGGATGGTGGATAAGGGGAAGGGAAGAATGATGGATGATTTTTATGTTTGGGGCTTGAGCAACTACGTTGAAGCTGATGACACCTTTTTCACAGGTGGAAGATGGGGAAGCAATAATAACTCTCCTTCCCCACCAGACTCCCTAACTGTATACAACACTAATTCCCAAACTGCTTGGTTTCAGAAAACTTCCAAACTCTTAAAAGTTATTGAGGACCCTAAAGAATTTTTGTTTATGTGCATTTTATCTATTGATTTAAAACATTCAAATTTTAAACTGATAAATTCGTAAAGTATGTATTAATTTATTTTTAAAAAACAATAAGTCCATTACATGTTGCCATAAGTAATACAATTTTATGAAAAATAACTACTTTCAAAAATAGTGAAGAGTGACAAGAAAGGCATTGTTTTGTAGTTTTGCAAATTTCTTTAGTATGTGGCTTAATAAAACATAGGCGAATTCTCATTTCTGCCTCTCTATTTAATCAGTTGAGATTTTTTTGTTTGTTTGATACATATGAAGAAAATGCAGTCTGGCAGAGATGGGTAGTTGGAAAAGGCAGGTTATTTTTATAGGCTTCTCAGATAATTGTGAGTATTCTTCAATACTAAGCCAAAATTCAACAGTGGTCATTTCTTAAAGGTTAGTTATGATACAGAATCTGAACTTATATTGACAAACTCCTCCCTATGTGGTTATCTTAAAATCCATTTATATATTCTGCACTTTGAATGGATCTTTTATTAATGCATTGATAATTTGGAAAAGATTGTTTCACTAACTTATGCAAATCTTCCCATTGCTGACTGTCGCTACACAATATTTTTAAAACCCCACCTTCATTAATACTACCACGAACCTCACCAAAACATTTTTAAGCACTGGGAAGCTATCAAGCTCATGGTGGCAGATATAAGCTTTCCAAAATTTTAATTTTCTCTTGAAAGCTCAGATTTTATCATTGGCAACAAATAGTGTCGGTTCTTTTTTAGAAGCGACAGGCTCCCTTCATTCATTTTTAAAAGAAACCTTTTGCTAAATATCCAGGTACCAAAAACGAGTCTGTCTGTCAGATGTTTTCGAGTAAAAAATAGTGTTTCGTGAAAAAAAAGCAGCTAGTGCAGCTCACGACTCAATCACGCCACTGTTTTCTCTGCAGACAACCATTGTATCTCGCCGTGTAACAGAAGCATTTTATGTGCACGCCTCACTTTTTCACAGAATATGAAAACGCTGCGTACTCAAGGGCCAAGGTTTTAAAAAGTTAATAACTTTTAATGCTGTGTAAAGAACATTCTTACGTGAAATCGGCATTTTTTTACTTTGTTTTTTCTCTGCATGTTTGGTGGCGAAAAAGGCAATGTAAACCAGCACAGCGTGGGGGCCACTGCCTTGATCCACGTTAAGGCACCAACAGTTTGTCCCATTATTGCTTTGGCACCATTAGCGCAAAAGAAAAATGACATCTAATGTTGTTAGGAAAATCGTTTTGACCCACAGATCTCCCCCCTAACCAGTATTGGGGACCCCCAAGGGTCTGTGGATTACACTTTGAAAACCAACCCATCCAGTGGAAATTTATACAGATAAAATTAATACATTTAGAGATATAAGTTTAGAGAGAGAGATGTTACATTCCCCATACACCCCACTCTCTATGTGCAAGAGGAAGCAGCCTCAAGAGCATGCCATAAAAATGAGTCATCTATTTGACAAGTATTAGATACACATTGATGAAACCGATTTGTGTGTATAGTCAAAAGAAGAGTGAGGGTGAAAAGACCTTCCCAGATGAAAACCCAGGACTGAGATATGGAGCAGCATTGGCCTGGGCACAGGGCGAAGGCCAACGCCACACCGGAGAGCAAAGGGAGAGCGTGAGAATGTGAGCATGATCAGAATGGGGTGGCTCTAGGTAAGGAAGCGTCTCGGAAGCCAGATTCTGAAGAGCAAAAAAGAGAAGAGGAAAGACTTTCCAGATAGCAATTATTGGGTAAGCAAAGGCAGAGCCTGACGCCGAAGGTAGAACTGTGAGTGGTCAGAACACCGGCTCCGGAGAGCAAACCGCCCTACGCTTGAATTCTGGGTCTGCCACCTTTCGTGTGTAGGCCTCTGACTCGGAGTGAGTCACATTGTCCCCCTTTTCCTCGGTGTCCTCCGCCGTAAACTAGGGATAATACCAGTATCTATTCCATGGGACGATCACGACGATTAATGTGGTCACAGACGCAACCAACGTCACGCAATGTCCACCCCGAGGCAGGCTCCCAGCCGATGTCCGCGAGGAGCAGGAGCAGCGGTTGGGACTGGTGCGGGAGAAGGAAGATTAAGGCTGGATTTGACGGGATATCGAGGAAAGACGGCAAAGTAGGACAGCCGAGCTGGAGCGAGAAGTACCCACGGGACATTCAGGCGCGACGCCAGAAGCGGAGAGGCTGAGAAGCAGCGGAGAGGTAACGCAGAGTGCCCGGCCACAGGGGTGGGACGAAACCATCGAGCAGGAAGGAGCCGCCGAGAGACGCTGGCTGGGGCAGCCAAGCGACTTTTTGAGAAGAGCGAGGAAACCTTACAGTGACCGAGGCCGGGAGAAGCGGCTCTGCTGGGAGGCTTTTAATGGAGGCGAGTCATTACGGTGGTCGGTCACTTGTAGACGGAACGTTTTTCAAAAGTTCCCGATAAAAGAGATTTCACAGATGAGGAAAAGGAAACGAGAAAAGAGATGAACTGGCCCTCGCTGCGCGGTGTGACATGGCCCAAGTCACGGTGGCCACTCCCATCAACCATACCCTCTCGATGCAGCGGTAGACGCGTCATATTCAAGTGAAACTGTTTCCTCATTCGGGGTGGACGTTTAAAGCATACACACTCACATGCACGCGCACACGCGCGCACATGCACACACACTGTGCGGCAACGCTGTCTAAGACATTTAAGACTCTTCAAGGTCATCCTAACGCCGTTAAGATAAATTCACATTCTTCGTAGTCCCTGATCGCTCATCACTTGACACTCCCCCAAGTCACCCGCTTTATCAGTTTTTCAGTTCAAAATGACTAGAAACCAACTCCTACCAGCTCAAGAAAGTGTGTGTGTGTTGCACAAGGGTGGGGGCAAGGGCGGAGCAGGGGAGAGAATTCCTTGGCAGATGCGCCTGATAACTCAGAGTTGCATTCCAGCCATCTCAAGCTAATGGCAGTTTTCCAAACACAGGGTCCCTCTGACCTAGGAGACTGAGGCTGGAATGTGAGGGCACACCCACCTTCTCCAGGGGAGCCCGACCAGCCTTCCTCTTTCACCTCTCATTTCTCCTCTCTGCTCGTCCACGAAGCCATTTCCTGGTCACTGCCCAGCCCAGCCCAGCCCCTCCCCCACATGCCGAGATGCCCTCTTCCCCCTTCTCCAGCAGCCTCCGAAGGCTCTCTTTTGAGACCCTGTCCTCCAAGAGTGGTCTCCAGCATCCTTGGGGAGCAGATTGGGAATGCAGAAGCTTGGACCCTTCTCCAGACCACTAACTAACTAGGAATCTGCATTTAACAAGCTCTCAAAGAGATTCGTATGCACGTTACAATTTGAAAAGCACCACAAATTAGGAAATTGGCTAACTTAGTGGTATGACAGTTATTTACGTACCTGTGTCTCCTTGAAGACAAGCATTTCTCCTTGCAGAGGACCTGCCACATAACAGGTGTTCAATAAATGCTTGCTGGATGGATAAAGGAATAATGATGAACATGTTGAATGTGACTTGTTCTTACATATCTACGAATGATTTCTAAACCAGAACTTAAATAGTTATCCAGTAAAGGATTCATTTTATTTTCATCAGCAGCAGAAACAGTAAACATACAGATAATAAATTCATTTTAAGGTATTTATTTTTAAATGCCTACATATTTATATCAGCTACACCTGTTCCTTTATTGAAAAATCTACCTTGGTTTTACAGGGAAATTAAACTATTTCGATAGAAAATGCATACGCTCTAGGCATAAAACCATCAGAAATATATATATATTTTTTAATTAGACCTTAAATGTTGACCAATGAATCTTGATGACAATTATTGACTTGTAAATCTCACCCTGGATTCATGGGCAGTAGAACCTATGCATCTAAACTTTTTTCAATCGATATTTTTATTTGGGCCTTTTTCTCCCTTTTTTATCTTTTCGGCGGCCAAGCGCAGTTTGTCATTTTTAAGGCACGAGGATTATTAGTCTTTGACTAATTGGAAGACCTGCCCATTATTTAAATGAGACTCGTTTGCCGTTTCATCACTGTGGACCTAAAAAGGCGGCGGACGGGCCCATCAATTTGGTTAGAAAAGAATAAATGAATAGAGAGACTGGCAGTGCGCCCTCGCGGGAGGCTCTCTGTCGTTACATTGTTTCTCCAGTATTAATTATCCACGCGAAAATAATTCACCGCGCTGCGCTGTTATCCGCCCCGCCCCGCGCCCCGCGCACCCCGGGCAGCTGCTCCGTGCCTGCCCCTCCCTCCGGCCTCTCCTTGCTGCAGGGTCGCAGCTCCTGATGTCAGCACGCGCTGTGCACTGATGTGTCCAGGCGACAGCGGCTCGCTGGGCAATCACGGCTCCAGGCAGCCGAGAGCTATCTCGGCTTCGGGCCGCTTCTGCAAGCGAGGTGAGCTCTCATCCGCGCTGCAGGGGAGACTCATTTACAAACCCGGCACCCCCTCTCCGGGTAGGGTTCGAAAAGACGGTGCCAGCACTTTGTGTGTGAGCGTCGAGAGGAGGTGCGTAGGAAGGTGTCATGGACAGGTCCCCGAGGAGTTCAGAGGACTAAGTCACAGAGCTGACGGGAACGAGAGGGTAGAGAAGGGTCGGGGGAGAGGGAGGGACTCAGGGGCCACCCTCATCTCGTTCTCCAAAAGGGTTCCGAGCCATTCGCATTAAAGAGTTGACCTACTGGTCCCTGCACTGTTGAAAGGGCGAAGGGAGTAAAGGATCCCGGTGACGGTGAAATGCAGGCCTGACTTTGGACCCAGAGAACAGAGGGACGCGGGGACGCAGAAGCGCTCAGGAAAGGGCAGGGCAACCGAGGCCTGGCAAGGTTCAGATGGTGTCAGTGCAGGGACGGTAAGGGGCCTTTTCCTCCTCCCACGCAGGCAGGTTCATGCGTTCGCGGCGAGGGTCTGAGCTCCAGATCAGACCCGGTCCCGAATCCTGCGGATCGGTCTGCTCCAGCTGCTGGACAAAATGCCACAGACGGGGCGGCTTGAACAACGGACACCTGCTCCGCGCGGCTCGTTCTGGAGGCTGAGAAACCCAAGACCAAGGTGCCAGCGGTTTGATTTTGGTGAGACGGGCTGTCGGACGCTGCCTTCTGCTGCTGCGTCCTCACGGGGCGGCCCGGGGACGGGGCGCGCGCGAGGCCACGCTGGCTCACGCCGGCCTCTCGTCCTCTTGCTATCAGGAAACGGACATCACCACCACCTCCTCTAAACCTAGGCCACCCCCACAAGCCCCACCTCCAAATGCGGTCACCTTGGGGCTTAGAGCTTTGATGTGAGAATTCTGAGGGGACACAAACATTGAGTCCATGACCCTCTGTCAGGAGTTTACTGCCATTAGGTAATATACCGAAACAGGCTTTTCTTGGGTGTTTTACCTTCAACCAAAGTCATTTTCTGGATATTTGCATAATCACCATTTTAACAGACAGAGGAGAGACTTCATTTTTCAGGATGCGGCGCAGCCTCCTCCTCCAGCCTCTGGGGTTCCCGCTGCTCCCCCCGCCCCAGGGCCACACACCCTGCTCTTTGCACACTTTGCACACTTTGCACGCTGGCCCTTCATGCCAGGATGTCCGCTCCCTCCTCCCTCACCTGGATACTTCACTCACACCGCTGGACGCAGCCTAGGCAAAGCCCCCTTCTCCAGATCGCCATGCACCCCCCTCCGGGGCTGTCCAGCAACCAGCCTCTCCCCTTCGGACATTCACCACGCTGCCCTGGCACGCCCCTCTGCCACGGTGCCAGCCGCCTCTGCGCCAGCCGTAAAAACTATTCCGTGAAGTCATCACGACTGTCCCCTGAAACCCGGTTATAACAACACATGGAAGAGAAGAGGGGCGGAAGGCAGAGTCAGGGTCATAACATTCCCTCTCCCGCTCTCTCCCTCAATATCTCTCTCTTCCCCCTCTGCCTCCTCTCTCTCTCCTTAAAAAAAGATGACCGAGTTTTCAGGCTTGATAGAAAGAAGAGTTCAGTAGGGACAAGCGGACAGACGGCTCCACTTCCAACTGTGCTCTCCCTCTGCCCTCACCCCTGTCCCCCAGAGCCCGGCCGAGGGGAGGAGGGTGTCCTTTCTCGGCAGGGGGCGCCCTACTTCCCTGTCGCCCCACTCTAACCACAGCGGGAAGTTCTGAGGCAGATTGGGGGTTTTTGAAAAGTTCCCGCTCCTCCTCTCGCCTTCCCTGGAGACACCCCTCCCAGGCTGCTCCCCAGTGCCCAGACAGGAAGCTTCCGGAGCCGAGAGAGTGAGCGGCTCCAAAGGCCTTTGCTGCCTTCGGCGACACAGACAACTGTCCCCACCTCCGCCCTCCCTCCCATCGGGATGTTTCTACTTTTACCGTCACCACCACCTCCCTTTCCATCTCCAGGTGAACGTGTTTTCTCGCCCGATCTTCAAGCTTCAGGCCCAAAGTTCACCCAAAACTGAAGTCGCGTTGCCTGGGGCAGTGGAGTTAGCTGGTTTCCTGCCCGCGTTTTCTGAGCCTGGCTGCGGGACACTTCGGAGTGTCGCCCCGACGTCGAGTGCAGAGTTATACCGCTGTCCTCCACACTCAAAAACTGATTAATGAAACCCAGGAAGTTTCAGGTGTGCAATTAACCAATGTCACCATAATAAAAACAAATGAATTAGAAAGAAAAATAAATAAATAAATATAAATAAATCTTCAATAAGAATATCGAGGGGGGAAAAACTGGTGAAGATGGTAAATTTTCTTTTATACATTATTAACCACAATTTTTAAAATTAAAAAAAAAGTTCAAAGTAAAAAAAAAATGTAATTCCGAGGTCAGAAATATGGCTACCTTATTGACAACAGAGTGTAATTTTCAATGGTCAACTCTATGAATTATCCCTATGCATTGTGGGTTGAGTTGCATTCCCCATCCCCCCAAAATACTTCCCTTTCTTCAAGTCCTAACTCCTGGAACCTCAGAATGTGATCCTATCTGGGATCATACTGGAGTAAGGTGGGCCCTTAATCCACTATAACCGGTGTCTCTATAACAAAAGGAAAAGACACACTCGGACACAGGGAAGAAGGCCAGGTGAAGGTGTGAGCAAAGGTCAAAGCGATGCAGCTACCAGCCGAGGAACACGAAGAATCACCAGCAACCACCGGGACCCGGGGAGGCAAGGAGGGGTTTCACTGGAGCCGGCAGAGACAGCCCAGCCCTGACGACATCTCGATTCTGGACTTTGAGCATCCAGAACTGTGAGAGAATAAACTCGTCATTTCCGGTCACCCTATTTGGGGTACTTTCTCATGACGGCCCAGGGATGCTAATTCACCATCAACACGAACCCCCAGAATCATCTGGAATCTGCTTTGGTGTTACACAAACCTTAATCTCCAGCCCCTGCAGGGTCCCTTCTCACACAGGTGCAAACGCAGTAGTTCGGTCACATAATTCTTCATATTCTCACAAGGGCCACGTACACTTCTGTGACATGGCCTGTTCTGTTTGTAACCGACACAAACCTAGACCCTTGGGCTATCCTACATGACCAAGTTCCCTGAGTCGCTGAGTCATCTCATCTCCTTTGCTACAAAAGCCTTTTTACACCAAAGTGATAAGAATTGAAAATGATATTCTAAAGAATACTCTGCTAGTCCTTTCATATAATAGTAGAATAATTCTCTTTGACTCAAATTCAATACACTCTATTCACACCTCTCAAAGCTGTTGGTACATTTTTATATTGCTTTATCATTGTGGTTTCAAGTACTAGCTATTGTCACAGAGGAACCACAGACCGCTGGAGGTGGAGAGGCTGTAACCCATTGGCCCTTTGCCTCTCCTTTCATCGCTGTCTGAAATTACACACTAATGATATACATTGAAAATATGCACTTCATTCCATATTACCAATTTCCCATAGTAATTAGGTCAGGAAAAGAGAAGCCCCTCCTACTCCAAACCCAGGGCAGGAATGAAAACTGTGACATTTACCAAACACCAACTCGGCTGGGCGCTTCACATACGCAGTCTCCGCACCCCTGTGAGTCAGGGCTTCTTGTGTTCATTGTTTCTGTTTCATACATACAGGCTCAGAGCAGGAAGGTGACTTGACCCAAAACCTCTGCTGTAGGATCAGACCCGGGGCTAGAAGCCACGTCGGCCTGACGCCGAGGCCCACTCTTCCTCTGCGCCACGCCGCCGGCAAGCAGAGGCCAGGTGACATCATTCTCTTCTGCCAGAGAAAAATGGAGACCCAAAGAACATCATAACACGTCGAAGAGGCAGTGTGTGATGTCAGAAAGAGCACTGTGCTAGGAGCGAGGAACTCCGAGATCTAGAACCGGCCCTTCTCTCTGCTTCTAGAAGTCACAATAAGCTTCTCCAGATCACACGCCGAGTGTATTTAATTTACCCGTCGCTGTGTTAGGTTGAGCACATCGCTGACCCTTTCTGGGCTTCGCACTTGGGGCTTCAAGGGGGCACCCCCAGCGGTCGCGGTGAGCTTTCGCCCTGCTCGGCTCTGAAGCAGGAGTCTTGGGTGGAGAAGGAGGGTCCCTTCCTTTGAGCCTTTCGCTCCTTCGTGGTCGATGTGCTCCCTGTTGTTCATCATGTTTACGTAGCACAGAATTTTGTCAATTTCATGTTACTTTCATTTCTTTTTCGGTTTCGTCGTTCTCTCGGTTTTCCGCAGAGAGAAGGCCACATGGCCGAACTCCCTCTGCGGCTCTGCCAGACCCCGTGCAAGAAGAGCCCAACCCCCCTTGTGCTGCTGTGTCAGCGGCAAGAGGACACTGGGAGGGGCCGTGGGTCCAGTTCCTGCAGCTCAGCTAGTCACCCCTGACCAAGCACAGCAGTTGCCACGGCAACCGTTGCACTGTGCTCCGCGGAGGCCACGGGTCACCACTGCAGATGCCCCCACGGGCAGACGCCCGCCCTCTCCCCTGCGCAGCTCGCCCTGACTCAGCAGCAACGGCCACGCACACCCCTCCCCCCCGGCCGCCGCCCGCCAAAGCCCTCAGTTAGCTGGGGGTCAAACGTTAGAAGCGGGCGGGGAGCTTCTCCCGCCCCCCACCCCGCATCTCTACCGCACGCAGAATTAGCACCGCCCGCACGGTGAAGGCCTCTCTGCGGGATGGAGGACGCGCATGCGACAGTCCTCAGCACATCGCAAGGCGGGTGCATCGGCCCCAAAGAGACAATTAGAAAAACACCACATTTCCTCCGCCAGCTCTGAGTTGAGAATCGTCCTCTCTGCAGTTTGAAGATGCGGGTCTCAGCTTTTCGGGTCCTGCCAGTGCCTCTGGTGCACACACGAATCACCCGGAGTTCTCATCAGAAGGCAGCCTCTGGCTCAGAGGTCAAGGACGGGGCCTGAGGGGACGTCTTACAAGCTCCCAGGTGATGCTGCTGCTGCTGCCGGCGCGAGCCCCCAGTTTGGGTAGCAAAGCTCGAGGTCACACCAGTTCCTACGGAACATAAAGCTGACCTGCCCAGTCACTGCCATTTATCATTTCAATAAGGAATCGGAGTAAATAGTAGCTGGCTCAGAGCATACATTTCCATAGGGCAGAGACTACATCTGCTTGGAGTGAAGATAATAGCTACGATTTATTGAGAACTTGCTCTTTGCCAACACACACACACACACACACACACACACACACGTGTGTGTGCACAGATATCCTCTGCATATTAGCTTTGCAATGTAGTTGTTATTTAAATCAAAATTTGAAGATAAGAGAACTGAGGCCCTGTCCTGTGACTTACCCAGAGTCACTCGGTCGGTAAGCGGATGAGCCAGGACTCAAAACCATCTGTCTTGCTCCAAACCACACGCTTTTCCGTCACCACACGGCTTCTCTGAGCGTCTATAATGCACGCGGCAACACACAGAAGGGCTGAGTGCACGCTGCTCCCCCAAAACAACGATCTTGTCATGAGTTTCTGTGTCCCCCGATTGCCACTGCTTCGGGGTAGGATACTAAGAAAACCCCAAACAGGAAAATCCTCAAAGTCACCTCTGGTCAGACCCACGGCTATTATCTCAGAGATCTGGGTTTTCATTCATTTCGTTCATTCTTCAAGCGCTGCCTACGTACAAGTCATGGAAGATTAGAAGCAGCAAAAGATGGAAGCTCCGCTCTCCCCATTCTATTGCCCATCCCTGATTTTTAATCTCTTCTTCTCTGGGTCTTTAGCAGGTTCCCAGTGTTTGTCCCGGACTAGACCCAGACTCTGCCATGAACAGGCTTCTGCCACCGCTTGCCCCAGACTGAGAAGTCTGGGTACCAGAGCTGAACTTCAAAGGAGTCACCAGTGGAGATAAACATTCCGGGCTGGGGCAGCCAAGTGACAAGGATCTAAGGCGCTGGGGTAATGAGGCTCGGCGGCAGGCCCATCGGGCTAAGACAGAAAGTCCCGTCTCTGGAGTGACTAACTCGAAGTGACCATGGAAAAATTATTTAACCTTTCTCGGCATCAGAGTTTTCTTTTCCTATTCTTCACCTAAATATTGGGATTACGACCACCTGTATCCATGGCTGATTGTACGGCTGTGCCGGTTTCATAGTCCCAGGTACACGGTGGGCCCTCACACAGACTGGCTTCCTTCCTTCTGCCGGGAAACTGGCCCAGGTGTGAAAATAACAAGCTGAGAGTAAAGGCAGGGGGTAGAAGTAGAGGAGGACAGGGATGGGGCGGAAATTAGGTCTGGTGCTTCTTAGGAGAGCGAGTATCTTGATCGGGAAAGAGTGGAGGAATGGATAGAGCAGACAAGCAGATGGCGGTCACATGACCGATGCCACACTTGACAACCAGGAGGGAAAATATAGAGGCAAAGGCTGAGTCCACCCAATTCGGCAAGTGGATTCTTTCTTGGAAGCGTGTTGTACCAACATGGTTGCTGGAGCAGTCTTTCCTCCCTCTACTCTCCTTCCTTCTTTTCCTGCATCCTTCCTCCGTTCTTCCCTCCTTCCTTCCTCCCTCCTTCCTTATGTCCCTCCCTCCCTTCATTCTTTCCTCCTTCCCTCCCTCCCTCTCTCCTTCTTTCCTTCCCTCCCTCCTTTCTTCCTCCCTCTCGCCATTTACACACACAAATGATCGTCTTAAAAAGTGCCTGGCGTGCTGCCTCTAGATCTCCAAGGGCACGTGGAGGGGCATATGGTGTTCTTGCTGGGTTCCTAACCCCTCCTTCTGGTCCTCAGATGAACTCCCAGTGGGAAATCTTTACCTATCAGTTCTAGAACACGGTCAAATTTGAATGCCCCTTCTCACTGATATAGAACACATTGCATAAAAATATACTTTATCTCAAACAAACGGGCTTCACCTAAATAAACAGAAAGAGGAGGGGATTTTTTTCATCACTTTCCCAATGAGCGGGGCAGTACTGATCGACTCCCCCTGATTTTCAGACAATGGCAGCTTCTGCTGGATGGTCACCAAGCCTATTTCCTCTCGGCCATATTTCCCAGGGTCCCCTATTATTGGGTAAAGCTACGTAACCAAACTCTGTCTGATGGATGCCAATTCAGGCCTGGCCCATGGAAGCATCCACACAATCCTGTTTTCGGTTCTACATGAGCACAGGGTAACCTGAAGCCATGAGATGGCAGAGCCACGGAAAGGAAGCAGTCTGCATCCCTGATGTGAGGCTCGGGGTGGCCACCTGAACCCTTAGACGGAGGCATGAGCAAGAAATAAACTTCCATCAGGTTGAGCCCTGAGAGGTAAGGATATCATTAGAGCAATTAGTAAGACTCATTCTCACGAAAACAGTGATGTGAGCTCTTGCCTAAGCACAGACTAGTGCCAGCCCCTCCATCCCCACCTGGCTGCAGGCACGAAGGACCTTCGGTTTTCGTGGAGGTACAACCCACATGATTTCTTTTTATAACTAAGCAGGCAGCCTTCCTGCAGGTTCAGCCAGATTCTATCCAAGTTTGTTGTTCAGACACCGAGAAGTCACTGACAGCCAGGATGACTTCCTGTCCCCTCTCTAGCCAATCGCAAATGTCTCTTCCAGAGCTGTCCCTTACATCCACATGACAAGAGCCAGCTTGGGGATTCCAGCCAGTCTCTCCCTATTGATTTGGGTTTTAGAAGTAGAGGACCATGGGGGGGGGGGCGCTGTAAGGTAAAGTCTACCCTTGTTATGGCTAAGTTTCACGTGTCTTTAATTTGGCTTCTTTGAACAATCCAGAATCTAAAACTGATCCACTCCCACTTTCTTGCTCTGTCACAGGTTTCTCTGACCCTACGTCCCAGTGTTTTTTTCAGGATTACTCAAGAGCAGGAATTCTTAAACTTGAATGTGTGGACGAATTTCATGGAAATCTTCTAATATGAAGCTTTTGATTGAAAAGATCGCGTGGAGACTCAAGATTCTAATAAGCTTATAGGTAACGCTGGTGCAGCTGATTTGAACGCTGCATTTGAAGTAGGGAAAACAAGATTGATAGAGTGAGAGAGATTTTACCCCCAAACTCCATCCCGTGCATCTTTACCTGTGTCTTCCAAAAAAGGGAATTTCATCCGTGTCGATACAATCGTCTCCTTGTGAACCCACCCCATGCGCGAGCTTCTATTTCTGTTTTCCTGTACCAATAGATCAGAGTACAGAACCTACAAGGGCCTCATTCAAGCACCGGCCTCCAAGAAATTTCCTCTGTCATCTGTATGCTGGGCACAACAGGTCAGAGATGAGAGGGAGGAGGGTCACCGTCCCGAATCGTGGCAGAGAGGACCTCCAGGATCTTGGTCAGGAGCCTCAGAGCCGATTCCGAGACCGTGGATTTTCAGATCATGGTACTGACAGGGTGTTTGGAGACCATCTCAGAAATCACCTAATTCTGCAGTTTTTGAAATTTATCTTAGTTGTAGAATTTTTTTCTTCCAGTACAAGGACACACACATAATGCTCAAAATAAAAGGAAATAAAAAGTAGGAGGTCTCAGGGAGACGAAGGATGAGGCTTTCCGAGTCTCGGCCCTTCTGACAGAATGACATGTCCTGTATCACGCCAGCAGGATCCGCAAGAAGAAAATAGTACAGATGCTTTCTTCAATGCTTTGCAGCCTTCACCTTAGTTTGACTATTTCCATTCATTTAGGGAAGTTGCCAGAGACGTGGGGGTTATACAGCGAGAACACAGCTTCGTGTTCAGGTAACTCTGGATTCAAATCGTGACTATACCGCTTATTGTCCGTGTGACAGTGGACAAGTTACTTTTCCTCTTTGCACCTCTATTTTCTCATGAGTACTCTAGAAGTAATTGCCGTTTGGCTTGGTCGTTGAGAAGACGAGATCTGAACTTAAAATTTCTGCGTTACAAAACTAGGCGAATGGTAGTCACCCCAAAGTCACTGGTTCTGGTGTATGGTCCACATAGGAATATACTTAACTATAAAAATTATCTCCATTTTGGAGAAATTTCACTCGATTTCCTCAGACCCCATTCATGCTAAGGAAAACTCAACTTTAGCCACGCTTGACATCTGTCCAGGAGGCTTTCGACATAGCCTGAAGGAGGCTAAGAGCATGCATCAAAGAATACCCCAGATCACATTCTCACCCGAAACGTCTCTGAGACAAGCATACAAGGGGGCCAATGATGTCACTTATGATAGCCAGGGCCAGCTGTAGGGGCTGTCTAGCTAAGGCAGGAAAGGTGGTTTTCCATAAGGCATCTGCCCACTGTGCCTGATAGAACCTCACCGTAGAGAAAATTGCATTATTGCTCTGCTCTAGATAAGGATCACAAATTCTTTGTAAGAATTTTGTTGTGGCCTCTGGACAGCTTGTTGGAGCACACTTCTGAGGACAGCCTTCACTGAGAGGAGCTGGGAAATCGAGGACATGTGCCCGTTACACACTTACGTCAGACACACCTACAGCCGATGGCACCTGCCAACGTCATGGAGACACACGGCAGACATGGGCTCAAACCCTGACCCCTGTGGAAACAGCTAGATATTAAAAATGAAGGGTGAGCGCGGTATAAGGGAGGGCCATCAGGTCATTTGGGTCGTCAGTCATTTTGCTCTGAAAGCCAACAATCCGCAGGGGCCGCCCACCTTCTCTACTCGAGGCCTGAGGATTGAGGCCACCAGAACAGCTGGAAGATGTGAGCCCCAGCAGGTCACGGCAGAGTGAGAGAGACGTTCTGAGATGGGCAGCTGGGAACCTGCAAGTCGGAGAAGCCTGACAGGAATCCCCACGTTGACACACAGATGCCAGGCAAGTCCTCTGTGTAGGGGTGCTGCTTGTTTACCCCTCAATGGCGGTGAGTTTACTGTCATTGCTTTGATTTATGGGCCTAGGTGTTTCTGGGAAGAGATGGCTTAGGTCAACTGTGACAAGAGTCACTGGAAGCTCTGGATGGCCAGAGATCTTCCAGAAGAGGAAGAGAAGGATGAGAAACGGAGGGTGGAAGAGAGGCGAATGGTCACCATGAGAAACTCCCAGATGCAGAGCCCCTGGCTCCCCCTCTCCCCCTCTCCCACCTGCCCGACTCCCCTTCCTGGAGCCCCTGTCGTCCCCCTCCCTCGCTCTCCCCTCAGAGGTCAGGTGCTCTCTTAGTCACAAAAATCCCAACTTCCTGCTCCGCAAACAAGGGAAGTCCATTCGAGCCTTCATTTTCGGTTAGGCGCGAGGCATTTTTCTTGTCCTCTATGGCCAGTCGTTCCCTCAGGGTGCCTCTCTCCGTGGCTAAGCACGTGCCACCCCTGGCCCGTTGTCCAGCGTGGCCCCCACATCAGCGGCTCACAGCCGAATCATCTAAGTAAGGAGTGCTTTTAAAATGACAGTTCCTAGGTTCCGGCCGCAGAGACTCTGATTTACTCGGCCAGGGGTGTGCCTGGGACGATGGCAGTCTTAAAAGCTGTGTTGGGGTTTCTATGACGCAGCCGAGATTGAGTCATTTCCCTAGACCTGCTCAGGGCTACACCGCAGAGGAACTGAGCGGACCAGAGCTGCTCAATGGCGACTTCGCTATGCAATCACCTGAGAACTTTAAAACGCACCGAATCCCGGGCCCCTACCCGGGCCCCGCACACCAGAATGTCAGGGGTGCCGACCAGCGGCCGGCAGTTTTCAAAACCTCCCTGGTGATGGTAGTGTGCAGCCGGGACTGAAAACTGCCGGTGTGGACCACAGACACGGCCGGAGCAATCACGGGAGGAAGAACGAGTGAACGACTGCTCCGTGGGAGGAAGCGGAGGAATAAGGGAGAAATATTCTCCACTTACACGGCCGCGACGATGAGGGTCTTTTTCCCAGACACCGATTCCACTTCATCTATTTACCTATCCTTTCCCGCCGGGTGCCGGTGACCCGCCTGCCAACACTTGCGCACAGGCTCTAGCAGTCGACAGCCAACAACGTGTCCCACCTGCAGACTTAAACAGGCCTATTACCTGGCACAATGCTGGCGTGATTGCTTCTGTATTGCGAAATGATTTTATCTGCTGGTCTTTCACTCTGCCGGCCTGTGGGAGAGAAGATGGCCCAGCCAACCGGGAGCGAGTGAACAAGCCCGGCTGAGGAAATTTCTGTGAGATTCCTGAACGTCCACTGCCTACTACTTTAGTCTCTTCTAAACATTTGAGATCATCGCTATTAAATTTCTTCAACACACGTATTTATCTTATGGTGGATATTGAGGGCTCCCTATTTTTGAAAGCCCTACGACTATGTTATCACCTGTCTATCACGTGAACCATGGGGGCAGTTTAGTCATTCGTATATTCTGGTTTTAAAGGGTAAACCTCTGGCACTTAAAACCAAGGTATGCACATTAGGAAATAAAATTCAAGAAAGAGACTAACTGGCCAAAGTAATTAAAACAGCCTACAAGTACTTTAATTCCTAGATTCATCGGTTATCCCCATCGTCCTCATATTTATTTCTGTTCAGATTTCCTGGCTAAAATGGAAGACAGCTCACTCTTCATTTATGAAAACACTACGGTTTGGTTTATAGATTCTGTCGTCTCCCCCGATAAACCCTCATCTGCACCTCTCCCATTGCTTCGTATTCAGCTCTTTTTCTGTGGGGTAGGTGACAGGGGGTGAAAGGGAACTTCTGGAACTGTCAGCCCCTTTTCTATGTAGCAACCACTCTGAGGAAGTCTCAAAGTGGTAGAGCAGAAAATGTTAAAGAAGGTAGTTTGGAGAACTCGCCTCAGAGTTTGAGTGTAAACAGTTGCCAGTCACGCGGGCGTTACAGACAAGCCCGAGTGCCTTTCTCAGACCAGCCCGTCTCTGCCACCAACAGCATGTCGACTTTCCCTTGGGGCAACATTTCTCCCCAGCCTTCCTCACTCAGCAGCAGCACAGCTGAGGCTAAGCAAAGAATTATACAAACGAGCCGCATCTGCAGGAAGCAGTCTGCTCACGAGATGAGGTGAAGGACAAAGTGAGACTGTGAACAGACCCGCAATTACCAAACTCTGCTAACTGAAGAGAAGTAAGAAGGAGAAGAATTTTCTCTCACACACTACCCTACGGAATAAGGAGAATTCCTGATAGCCAGGAGTCTGGCCTCTCCACTCCGGGAACTTCTCACAAGTAGGATCAATAATTAAAAGGGACTCAGCAGAGATCTATACGATAATATTACGATAGCAGAGAAGAAGAAAAAAAGATTCGGGAAAAAAACAATGACGGAAAATAAAATTACCCCAAGAGCAAAAGGTTTTTTTTTTCGGTTTTAAATTTCAAAAATATTTTGAATGCTTTTAATTTAATTTTTAAGTATAAAATCTCATGTGAATATTTATAATGTTTTAAAATTCAGTGACAGTGAACGTAAAAATTTTAAGACGTCTCCGAAGAAAATTTTCCACCAAACAGAGCATTTCGATCTGTGTTAAGAGTGCCCTAACCTCTACTTGGTGCAACCTCAGAGGTAGAAGAAAGTCATCAAATTTAAATTTCGGAATACCGCCGGTAGAAATATCTGTTTCAAAAATATTTCTCTCTTCTTGCATTTTCCATTTTGGGGGGGAAAAAAGTATTGACAATGTTTATACTCAATGCAGTTTCTTTTTCTTTCTCTGAAAGCAGGAAGGAAATCACGAGAGAATTAAGAACCAGTAGAGGAGGACACCTGTGTGTGAGCCGTGGATGAGGTAGCGCGACACAGAGTTCCTTCGGCTGCTCTTGTCAGTTGGATCTACGACGCTGGAGCTGTGACCAGGCCTCTGAAGAACACAGAAAGGGCCATGCTACGAGCTTCCGATAAATACACTCCTAGCTTAAGCCGTGACCAATAACGTTTACGAACCAAAGAGAAAGACGGTGAATTGATCCTTAAACCTTATTTCCATTAAAATCTTGCTTTGATGAATTATTATTAAACCTGACCCTTGGAAATACTGTCTCCATAGAATTTTATTTCTACAAATAAAGCCCGGAACATTTGCGGGTATGAGAGTGGTAAGCTTGAATAGATATGAGACAGGAATCTTCGCATCCCTAATTACAGGTTCTATTATTTAACCAGTGAATAAACCAATTCAAATCGTTTCAACAAACATTTATTGAGATTATTTAATATAAAGAGATCTATGATTTTACAAAGCTAAATATTCATGGGGTGGTGAATATTATTTTATGTTGAGCTAGTTAAGAACTAGAAGAGACTGTAATGAGCCCAGAGAACACTTTTTTTTTAAAGGAGAGAGAAAATTTTTAGTATTTGCTGAATGATTGTGATAAATACCATCAGTTCTGCTAGAATGTGACATATGGGTTCCTAAATGTCGCACATAAAAACCCTAGAGTTCATGGAGAAAACGGGATTGGGCACAACCTTCAAAACCTTAGCCGGTGACATGTTAAAAAAAAATTTAAATCGGAACCTATGACAAAGAGTAATGCACGTGTTAGATGGTTAGCAAATCATACATATTGCAATTAAAATGTCATTTTACCATTGCAAAGTTGAGTTTGGTCACTGCTTGTGAGTTACTGCGCAGTGGTGGCAGGGAGTTCTCTGGACAGCGTGGGAAGTCCTGACGCCATTCACCTGGGCACAGGTGCTGCTCATCACACACGGTGGACCGGGCGGGGGGAGCTAGCAGGCACTTGCGACGTGTGCCCTTTGTGCTTCCCTGTGGTGTGCAGAGCGTCTCCCCGGGGTACACCCAGGAAAGGAACTGTGCACACCCAGGGTGTGTGTGCAGGGAGGACTCGAATCAGCCAACTACTATGAGCAACACAGTTTCCGAAAATTTGTTTCATGTACTGGGGTTCTCTGTATATTTCATTCGGACAAAATGCTTCCCTTTCACATTTTTGAAAAATAATTAGGTGATTCCTTAGCCTCGAGTAAACATTGCTCTCTGGAAAGACGGAGAACAGTCATCATGCTGTTGGCAATACCTCTCAGCATCCTGCCGAACGAGCCCCGGGGGCAGCCGGACTCCAGCCTGAGACTCGTAACTCTGAGTACTTTAGTAGCTATATTCTGGTTTGAGTCGAGTCACAAGCACAGAGGAAATGTACCATCTGTGGAATTTTTTTAGCTATGGGAACAATAATAAAAATCTATTAATTTTTTCTGAGTTCGATAGCCAGGGAAGATTATTATTTGTCACTGGGTTAAGGAAATTTAAATGTCCACTATAACCCTGCGAGAAGGTTAGCATTGAAATTACAATTGCTTTCCTGAGTGCGCTGTTTTCCCTTTCATTAGTCATTAATTATGAGAGGTGAACTAAGTAAAATAATAATCATAATCATAATCATAATAAATAAAATAAATAAGTAAAATAATAAAAGAAATAAAAAAGTAAAATAAAATAGAATAAAATAAAATAAAATAAAATAAAATAAAGTAAAATAAAATAAAATAAAATAAAATAAAATAAAATAAAATAAAATAAAATAAAATAATAAAAAAGAGGGGAACAGCCCCTTGCTATTGACTCAGGTCCCAAATGGACAAAACCGCTGTACGGGCGGGGAACACAGGCTGCCCCGGCCGCAGTGTGAGGCTCGGTACCGCTGGCAATAGTTTTCTGCATTCACGCGGTGCTTCTCTCTGATGAAATCACACGTAAGCCCATGCGAATGAAATCCACTTTGTGTCAAAATTGTTTCCTGATATGTCTATGTCACCGGAACGAATTCTGGATTCGAAAATCAGCGTCGCAGCAGAACTGTCGCTCGCATATTTATAATCCATCCAGTCTCGTGCAAAGTTACGTTCCTCCTCATCTGCCGCAAAGCTTTTCCGATTCTTATTTTTGTCTCAGCGATTCGAAAAATATATTATTCCGAAACATCATCTGTCTGAACAATAATATCACTGACCGATACGCTGGGGAGCTGCCCCACCCCTGCGGGAGGTTCCGTGTGCCACCAGCATCTTCAGGCTCCGGCGCTCTCTGGTTTAAAGCTGGCCTGTGGATCTAGAACCAGGGTCCTCAGCCCCTACCTGAGAGAGCTTTCCTTCTTCTCTGGCAATGAGGGTCGCTTATACCTGACGGCCCTGTGAAGCACTTCTACGTAAAATAGCATCACGTATGGGGGGTTGGGGGGGTTGGGATGCTTGTGGAACACAGCATCCTGCAATTTATCATTCTTTCACCCTCCTGTCACTTCCTTGCATAGCCCTTGGGCGGGGGGCAGGGGGAGGGGAAGGGGACTCATCATTTGCCTTGATTTATCAGTTTAGGATCAGCCATTTCGCATCTAATACGTGGTGGGTATTTCGACACAACAAACCGTTAAAACAGATGCTTTAATATTTATGTAAAAGCCTCGCTTTCCCCTTACTACTTGAATTATTTACCCTGAGTAAGTGCCCATTAAGTCGCAGGCTAATGGGTGGCACCCTTCGTCACGTGGACTCATAGTCCCATGCAGCACCGTGACTGCCTGATAGTGATGAACGCCGAGGGCACCGTGAAGGAGTCTGCCCAGCCTCGACAGGAGCCACGCTTTCCTGGGTTACCTCAGAACAAAAGGTGCGAAAGAGAACCCAAGGCACAAAGCTACAGAATATTCCACACACATTTCCCTCTCGAGGAGCACAGGTGACCCAGAAGATGGCACCCAGCACGAACGCCGTTTGCCACTGAAACCCATGGTATTTGCCTTGAGAAAACGCCACCGACTCCTCTGTATACCTTTCGGCTTCATTTTGCTTGGCTTGGTTGTACATAAATTATTCTATGGGGTTTAATTCCTACAGAAGGGAATATAATCCAACCTTCTGCTATAAACGCAGCTACAATTTCATTCCCGCGCCAAGCGGCAGGGAGAGAAATCAAACAGTTGGCCCCCAGTGAATTAATCTATATGCCCCAGTTCCTAACGCCGAGCAGCCTCAGACAATAGACTGGGTTTTAACTCTTTCTTGTCGAGTCTTCATCATAAGCAGTCAGATTGCATTCTTCTTCTCACTTCTCACCCCATTACTCACAGAAAATATCTTTTCCCATGAAACCTGAGCTAACAGACTCGGCAACCAATGCTGGAGTTAGCAGTAAAAAGCCAGTCCTCGCCATCAGAAGCACATTAGCATACAAAATATTTCTATAGGAAGAAAAAAAAAGCCCATCAGTTGCAGGAGCTGCTCTCCATTGTCTTACACATTGCTGTTCTCAGAACACTCACCCACCTCTCCTCTGAGATAACGCACGTGCAGATCATGGTAACCTTTTATAGCGATTGTGGGCCCTGTGGAGGAAGGAAACGCTAAAACTACATTCCAATTAGATTCTACGGAAATGGGAGGGAAAGGTCCTTTAGACAGAAATCGAGATAAATAAAGGGAAACAGTTAATTACTGTACATTTCGCAAGAACTGTTAGTTTCAGTAAACCTCACACAGGAAAAATAAATCCCAACACCAGCCCTCTCTGCGGCGTGATGAAGTAAACTGGGAAAAGGAATCCAAATTAAAGGGAAGCAGGAGTCGTTTCACAATATCCTGAATTTATCGCATCCCGCCCAGCGGTCAGTTAGGCAGGCAAATGAACAGTTAAAAGGCTCCACTGAACCATAATCCCCAATCGTTATACTTAAATGGCTCCTCTCAATATAAAGGAGGCTCTTCAATAACCATAGATCTAATTTCTGTTAATTTTATGTAACTCTAACGGAGTCATTAACATTCGTGGAACCCGCTCCACAATCAGCCCCTCCCTCATTTCTCCTACAAGCGTATCTCTTGAAAATTTAATTATTACCAGTGGAATTCCTGCACTAACTAAAGGCTTTTGCAATCAAATCAATAGTTGATGAAAGAGTGGTCCGAAAAAAAAGCCATGTTAAATGCATTATCGCCTTCCAGTTCCACATCGTCCACGTGGCTCCTTTCACGATGGTACAGCCCGAGACCCTCAAAATAACATCACTTTCAGGGTGTTAAAATGTCTAAGTGTTATCCAGAGGTGGCTATTATATATTTATAAGGGCTCTCCTCTATGTTTCTTCTGGATTTATTAAGCGCTCGAGGAATCTGTTTGGCTTGTACCAACGACCACAGACTGAGCTGAGAAATCCAAGAGGAAAAGACCCCAGTGCCGACCCGGCCAGGGAGGGGGATGTGAGTGGGGGGTCCTGATTCTGCTACGAGGAGAGAGGCGCATTTCACGTGCTGCTTAAAAATAGACATAAGTCGTTTCCTGCGATTCTTGCCCTGCTCTGCAACCCCCGCCGCTCTGCGCTCATGGAAGAGCCCGAACGCCGTGCGGGCTCCTTTGTGCTTCCCCACCTATGGAGAGTCTCCGGCAGGGCACAAAACAGCGTGCCTTCGGGGAGAAGGGGAGATGCGTCGGAGGCGTTGTGTCCTTTGCTGTGATTGGCGGAACGGGCTTCGGTGCCTTAGACGATTGTTGCACCAGTGATGGTGCTATAAAGAGAGCATTTTACCCAGGCCACGTGCAGTGTACCTGATGGCTTTTTGCAATATACTCCCCATATACGAACATCCTCTTAGACGTGTGGCGCATGTATATTTGTAAGTGGTTACCGGGTCCTCCAGCTGCGTGGTCAAGGGAAATTGCAGACAGTGGGGTACATGACTGTGCTCTGTACATTACCGGGCTGGAGAGGTGATGTAGATGATTCCCTGGATAAACAACCAGCTGCACCCTAATATATAGAACCAGGTGTGCAAACACAATTCAGATCCCCTAATCCAAGCGATACGGGAAACAGTCACATATTATCTGGAAAACGTAGCCTGCCACTATTTTCCTGCTAAATTGTGCAGATAATTACTTTAATTTTCTATTTCACTTTGACTTACAAACCTAGTCACAGGATAATAACAGGTCATTGTACAGGGCAAAAGCTGATTCGCTTATTTATTTATAATGCTCACCTAATCAACAAGCAACTCCCATGGGCCTCGCACTGCCCGCAGGAAGTTTTATTCTAATTGAAATCAACACTTAGACCCTAGAAAGATCAGTGAACCTGAACAGTGATCCATTACGAGCTGGATTCAGTGAGAAAAAATTAATGCTATGAGATCTGAGGAGCCAGGCTCCCGGAGAGACAGGCTCACCATAGACCCTAACTGTCCCCCAACTTTTTTCCACATCGCATATATGGAATGATATATACATATATATACATCACAGGGCAAACAGATATTGCTCACAGCCAGTGATGGACAGAGCCACAAGCTACCCAACGACAGACCTGGTAGCCCAAGGTCAGAGGAGGTCATCCATCACCCCGGTCACCCATTCAAAGCCCTCCAGTTCAGACACTTGGCTTTCAAGCAGGTATATGTTAGGAGTTAATGAGGCAGAGGGAAGGATATGAGAAGAAAGAAGAAACATGTGATGCAAACTAATGCATAATTCTTTGAAGAGGAGGAAGAGCTTTGGCAAAGAAAAATGCACCCAGGAAGCAAGGCCTCAGGAGATGGTATGATTCCGTGCCCAGGCTTTACAATGGGAATGTTCTGAGTTTTAGCCTCTGCCTTACCGCAAGCTAGGTGCATGCACTTGGGGAAGTTATTTAACTGCTCCATGCTTCATTTTTCTAATCAGGAAAATAGGCATATCATAGTCCTTATCTATTAACATAGTTGTTCTTATCAACGTACGTGGTGAAGAATAAATGAGATCATGTGACTAAAGCACTTCGCGCAGAGCTTGGCGCAGAGCTTGGCGCATGGAATGTTCACTAAACACCAGCTACGATATCAGTAACAGAAGTGCTGCTATTAATGCTGCTAAGCGATGTTTTGGAGCTAACAGTCGGCACTTCGGGGGTAGAAATGAGTGATGAGAAGATGAATTTTCAGAAAATGGGGATACGCAAACATTTTGTGTACTTGCTGGTGCCGGAAAAACATGAAAGAAAATGGAAACAATTATTTCAGATGCAGCAGCTCTGGTCATATCAGAGGAGCAAGGAGTGTTTACAACAGCTGTCCAGTGCCAGCTAGGGCTCCAGTTTCCGATGACACATTCAAACACTTACCTGCAAAGTAGCGTTTTCTCTCCTCCCTCCGTGTTTGTGCATTCACTTTTCCAGACGCACGGACAAGCAGATACAAAGTTTAATGCAATTGTCACGGGGGCTACCCATCACTGTCATTCCAGCCGCAGTCTCTTCACCGAGGGATCTTCCAAGTGCCATCGTATTAACATGAAGAGAAGAATAACAGATCATAAATATTTGAGGACTATCCAGCAAAAGTACAAGAAATTATCTATTACCCATTGTGCAGCCAAACCTAAGTAAAAGTTAGTTATGGAATCTGAAATAAAATTGAATTTCCCTGAAATATAAGATAACATAATTTGTAGCCCAGTCAGTTGTGACATACAAATACACCATCTGCAAAAGGAGAAAATAAATGATACATTCACAGTACCGAGCAGGGCACCAGGTACAAAGTAAATGATCGATGTAGGTCGGTGATAGATAGCACCTCCTTATTTGCAGTATATATTCATCAAAATTTTCTCAGGAAGAAAAAGGGTTGCAATTGAAAGATGCCATTAATTGTACATTTTGCCTTATTATTTAGAAATAGACATTTCGATTCCTAGAGTGAAATGTCTATATAAAATACATTTACAAAGCACTTCGTTTACAAGTTACCTTATGACTATTTGTCATTCTGAACTCCATCTCTCAGGGAAAACAAGGGCGTTTTCACCTCCATTTTACAGATGAAGAAATTGAATCTAAAGAAGCTTAGGGATTGCCCACGGACCGTGAGATCTGGATAGCATCAGGCCCAAACGAGAACCCAGGTCCTCCAAAGAGTAACCCCTCTTCATCCCGTATTCTTCTAGTATGGAGTCATAATTCCAGGTGCAGCGGAGGTCAAGGCTGAGTATTAGTGATTAAAACTATCCCCATGGAGCAGCTGGGGATGCCTGTCCGAGCCAAGAAAACACATGAGACAAAGTTCAGGAGTGTGGGCACATGGCAGCCTGTCGAGTGGACTGGCTCCGTCTGTTGGTGTTTAAGGGGCACGTGAAATATGAGTCCTGAGAAGCCCTTAATGAAATGCGGAGTGTGGGGTTTATCCCACAGGTAATGGAGAGCCATCAAAGGGTTTTTTTGTTGTTGTTTTGTTTTTTTGTTTTTTTGTTTTTTTTTTTAAACTGGGAAGGTGACGTAATTAAATATGTGTTCCAAAGTCTGGCCGGGGTTGGAGCCTCTACCCCAGGAGAAGAGCTTCAGAGGGGCTGGAGGCAGAAAAACAAATGGGCAAGGTTTCCGTCTTAGCTCGGGATCAGCTTCGGCTTGCGTTGTTCTAACATGTTGACACTAACCGCTCTACTGGATTGCGAACTCTTTGCAGGAAGTCACGTTCTCGTCTCTCCAAGTGCCCGTGCTGCGTAGTATAGCAAGTTACACGTTGCAGAAGCTGCCACCAGGACTTCCCCATGTAGTCGGCCGTCACCCCAGCCTCAGCGGAAATGGAACTAAATATATCTGCAGCCAGCACCACTTCTCTTCCCATGTTTCTCGCTGGTACTGCCATCCCTCTGGTTATCCAAAATCTGGCACTCATCCTAAGTTCCTTCCTCTGTCTCATCCCCATCCCCCATTCAACTCATCTTTGTAAAGCAGCGGTCCTCAACCTTTTTGGCACCAGGGACCAGTGCTCCTATGAGAACCTAATGCCTGATGATCTGAGGTGGAGCTGAGGCGGTGATGCTGGGGAGTGTCTACAAATACAGAGGAAGCTTCGCCCATTCGCCACTCACCTCCAGCTGTGCAGCCGGTTCCTAACAGGCCACAGACCGGTCAGGTCCACGGCCTGGGGGTTGGGGACCCCTGCTATCCAGTATTCCTTTCTCTAGCGTCCCTCAGACACCCCTCTTCACTAACTGTGGGTTGATCGGAATCGCCTAACTAGATCCTTATCTGCAAACAGGCCTCTTTTGAAACTGTCCTCAACTCTGCTACCAGGGGCATCAATATAAAATAAAAATCTGATTACGGAACTAATTAAAACCTTTTGCTGGCCCTCTATTGCCTACAATATATTGCCTGGAGTCCAAATTCTTCATCATCACACACATGCAAACCCTCTGTGAGCTGGCCTCTCATCTCTGGCCAGTCATCTCCAATCGAATGACCCACCTCAGCCACACAGGATGGAGCCTCTGGGCCTATGACCCTTCACGCACACACTGAGCTAGAGACCTCCTCCCAAGCCTTTCCACATCCGCCTGGAGAACTTGTCTCATATCTACCATCTCCTCTTCTGAGAAAGCTTAACTCACATAGTCACCGCCACTTACCAGGTCCCCAAGGCAGAGGGCATCTCCCTCCTTTCATGAAAGCTCTCTATCCATTGCTTAGCTCGGCGAGAGCAGTTCTTATCACATTGTATTAAGGGCACTTATTTTCGTGCACTTGAGGGCAGGGATGCTGCCTAATTCATTTCTCTTTCTCACACTAAGTAGTTAGTACGTAATAGGTACTCTTTAAACGTTTATATAAATTAGTGAATACCTATTTTTTAAAGACTAAATGATGGAATGAACGAAAAGATGAATGTTGACAGGTTTTTTTCTTCTTTACCCTCCACGGCGTGAATTCAGTAACACCTGCCTGTAGAATCTGACAAAAGACATTTAAGAGCTATAGAAACACATACGTATATGTTAAGATGTGTGTGTTCTCCTATTTGACAATCAATTTCATTATGATGTGATTATACTTTACACACAAAAAGCACCTTAGCACTTAACATGAAATGTAAATATATATGTAGTGAGATTTAGAGTCCATTATTCAAGTGTAAATCTCCACATTCCTTTAGGTGAATTAAAAGAAACTTCTCTTATATTGGTTTTCTTTCTTTTCCCTGGATCAAAACTTTAGCCTCTAGATCTTGAAAGAAGAAAGTTAGAGAAGTCTTTGGTAAATGGTTGGTGAACGAGTTTACGGATAGTGGTTGGCTTACTAACCAAGATGCCCAGTTTACCAAGACAGACTGGTGGAACTACTGGACAACTAAGGCTTTTAAGTTTACAACAGTGACTTTCAAAGTCTTTATTTTTCCCCTTTCAACCTCAAATCGGATATTTCGTGAGTCACTTGTAAATATTCTAAATAAAATACAATTGCACTGCCTTGACTAATTCAATGCCTGGCACAAAGGAGACCTGACAAACACGTGTTATTGCTGAATAACTCCTCCTGGATTGATTGTGTTACCCCCGAGAGCAGGAAGTGTGTCTTATTAACAGTGCAGCCCCACGGAGCCGACCGCTTTGCTCGACGTCTGTTGAATAAGTGTGTGCTCATGGGCATTTGGAATTGGGCAAGACAGACACATTCTTCAAAGGGTATTTGTGTTGGTTCCATTGCTTTAAGAATTGAGTTCATTGGTCTCTGTAGATACCAGTCATTATTAAATCAAGCGCTCTACTTGACTATTACAGGTACAAATCAAGTTCACGTGCACAAATGCTAGCTTCCATCTAAGCACTGGAGACCTAAATGTGAAATCCAAGGTATTGTCTAAGAAGTCAGTCTCAAAACCAGGGACTAGAAACAGTGCTCCATAAATATTGTTTCTTCATCTATAACAGTGATAAGTCACAAATAAGTAAAGTGAAGACAACTATTATCACTGTTAACTGTTTCAGATCACCATCTGCAAAGAGAACACAACAGAATGGAAATTGCTTTTATAAAGTATTCAATATGATTTAAACATCTCATGATATGCAGTGGGCCTCTCTGAGATGTGCCAGATGCTATTAAATACAGCATGCTCTATGGGAAAATCATGCAAAATACATTCACCAATTGAATTCTATTGCAGGGCATAATGGGCTGAATATATAAATGAACCCTCCATTACCTTGGTCTTTGGGCATTTTTTCCTTACAGCTTTCAGATATAGAACATGAAAAATAAAAACAAATATAATGCCTTTATTTTTCCGTCAACAATATGCTTTCAAAGCATCCCACAGTTACAGCACAAAATACACCATTATGTCTACCCATTTCTCGTTTAACAAGGATGGGATTTGTGTTCACATTGATATTGTTTTTGCTTAATATAGCAGCCTTGGGAATTGTTTGCTGAAGGAGTCATAATGGGAAATATGTACAGTAGCTAAAAATAATTATAGGCACCCGTTCATTTGTTGAAACTACTTTAAAAATCAACAAATATTGATTAAAATCAGGTAGGTGTTTTTAATCTGAACATAGCAATTAACATTTGCAAAATTTTTCTATTTTGCAGAGATTTTTCACTTTTCACATATCATCCTGTAGAAAAAGAAGCTTACGTATGAGATCCTTTATAGTATGCATATGAAAGGCAAGTACTATTTAACAGACAAATTGTAACAGGAGGAAAGGAAGGTTTTCAGGAAATACATGTTTTAGCCAGAGGCACCAAGAAATGGGACCCCACACCTAAGAGCCCCATGTAAATCTTCCCTCGCTTTCTCTGTGCTTTTGCATCCCCGGAGGCCTCTTCAAGAGCTGCCTGGGAGAGCAGGGAGGGGCTGGACAGAATCCCCTAGGAAACCAGCCTCCGAGGATATCTCTTTTATGAAGCACGCATTTGAAAACAAAATCTTTCATTTAAAAAAAAAAAAAAAGTTACTCTTTTTAAGCTTCACAATATATGTCCTAGATGAGGTTGCTATGAAAAGCAACTTTAGGGTTAAGAACAAAGAGCAGGGAATTTGTGTGCTGAGGAGGTAAGATTCAAGATGTGGAATCCTGAGCGGAGACCAGGTGTGAGAACAGGAGCCTGAGCCAACATACCAAAATCAGGGGTCATGACCATCGTCTGTCTAGAGGCTTATTCTCAGGACGCACTTCCATGGTCTCCACTCAACGGGGGTCCAGCCTGACATATAGCCAATCCATCAACTCTATCTCATGTGAAAATATTTTGTTCAATCCCCTGTTGATCAAATAGAATTAGTTTGCTTCAAGTGGGTCTGGAAACCGGCTCACAAAGCTGTTGGCATCTATTTGTAGAGATAAATGGGAGATTATTTTTCAGAGTTGTAAACACTCGTGCTTAAGACCTGGTCTGGCTAAGTCTCTTGCTCACAGACACAAAGAATTGAGTAAAAATGGTCTTAAAGATGGAGCAACCTTTTGGTAACATGTCAAACACAGAGGATATGCCGGAGAGCCCACTCAGAATGATTATATATTTTATTCAAACCCATAAATCATCTGTCTCGTGAATGGGAAACTGGCATAGAATCATTAGAAAGAGAAGAAATAGTAGCAGAAGTAGCCATGTTGGTGAGCTAGAATTTACACGGTGATTAGATGTGGGAATATCAAAAATAATGCCGAGTTTAGAACAAAGGGGGCCTTGAACAGAGACAGAAATGTCAGATTGGGGAAACTGTTGAGGGAGGAAAGACACAACCTTGAGGTGACCCATTGTGGGATACTGACAGGCATCACACTGCTGAGGCGGTAGTGTGAGAAAACAGGAAGAAAGCGAACAGGTGCTAGTCACACAGTAAGAGTGAGTTTCAAAGTCTAAAGTAGAGGAGATAGCCTGGAAAATCCAGCAGTAAGTAGAAAAGGTGACCCCAAAGTCAGATGCCTGCTTAAGAATCCCAGGTGTGCTGTTTGCTAAGCGTGGTCAATCACGTAACCTCTCCAGTCCTCAACTGCCTCATTTGTAAAGTGGGAATAATAATAGCCACTACCTCACAGAGTTGTGGTAACCATTAACCATAGTACTATATGGAAGGATCTGGAAGAGTGTCTGATAGATACTCAGTTATCTAGAAATATTGGTGATAATAATAATGGCAACAATAATAAAATGATCAAATGTTTAGATCTGGGCAAGAAAAGCAATGAAAACACGAAGGAGGAAGAGGAAGTGGAAATGGAGGAGAAGGAGAAGGAAACCAAAAAGGAGAGGACCAATAAAACGAGTTGTTATGGAAACGAAGAGCCAAAGGCTTTTACGCTGCAGAGGTTAATTAACCATATAAAATGCTAGAGCAAGATGAAGGGAGATAGTTTGAGAAAAGATCCTAGATTCAGGAGGTCACTGATGACCTTCAAGAAGCAGTTTCAATAAAATGTTGGAAGCAAAAGTCATTGTTAAAGGGATACAGTGGGGAGTATAGGATAAGGAACAGGAAGTGCAAGCTATTGCTTCAAGAATTTTAAGAAAAAAGGCAATTAAGAGAGTTACTAAGGGGAATAGCAGAGTATAGGGAAGATTTGTTGAAAGGCTGGGAAATAATATATCAAAGACAGAGGAGAGACCCATGGAAAAAGAAAAAGAGAGGATAAGGAAGCGAGTTGAGCACGGCATAGGGAATGAAGTCAGCAGTAACGTAACAGCTAGGTGGAGAGCAGGGGAGAGAAGGAGCAATCCGGAGGATCGCTTCGTAAAATATGCAAATGGCTAACCAACTAACCAGAAAAGAGATGCTGCCAGATGTCTGAGGAGGTAGAATGGAATTCAACCCACTGCACAGGTGGAGCATGGAGCAGTGAGGGGCCGTTTCCCCCGGGGGAGGAAGGGAGAAGGGAAGGACAGGAGAATATACGCATAAATGTTGACGTAGGGAGGAGGATGCTATGGCGCGGAATTTAAATGGGAGCCCTCTTCCCAGTAAAGATGAGTCGAGGCCAGAGTTTTACCTTCCAACTCTAACGTAACCTCTGGCACACAACGGATGCCCGAGAAACACTTGCAGAATAAAGGAAAAGATGAAGACGCGTCGGTGAGGCCGTGCGAGAGTGACCACTGAGCCTTCTCGACATGCATAACGGCAAAACCGACTTGAGGATGCGCTCCAGAAATCTGCTTCTCTCGGTTGTTCGTGAGCTTTATTTCTAAGTTTTCTTATTCTCTGCTCTTCTTTATTATTTATTCCTCCATTTTAGCTCCACCGAAGTGTTAAAAAAAAAAATAGGAGGGTTGTCCTTCTGAGCGCTTTAAAAATATTTTGTGTGTTCTGACGTTGCATGCCAGAGAGTTTGAGATCCAATTAACCAGCAAGTTATACATTCATATCCCATTTTGATAAGTTTGTAGCTATATATACATACATAGACACAGATACAGATATATATAGATATACATGATGAAAAAATATAAAAGGCAGGTACAAGAGAGTCTACTTGCAACCAAATAAGTTATTTCACCATATTTTCTATCCGGCTTTGCTTCTAGAAAACAATGAGAAATGTTACTAAGTGATCTTTAAAATTAAATTATTCTTCCAAACTGCTATGGGCATGCCAAGGGGGATTTTGACCAAACTCTGCAAAAAAAATAAAAATAAAATAAAAAATCTTGTCAAATAGGGCAGTGAGGAGTAAGAATTGGACCTGAAAGGAAAGAAGGAAAGGACCCACTGAGTCAGACAGTGTGTGGCTTGCTCGGCATCGCCTGCTCCTGTTCTCCCTGAATGGCAGAGCTGGAAGTCTTGACATCTACCAGTCCCGACTCTCCGCCTGCAGGCCACCCACGAGGGGCACTCGTGCATGATTTGGAAGGCAAAGAGAAACCGCCATCCTGATAGCGCTCCAGTGGGGGCCAAGTGAGGGCTTTGGCGGACGTGAACTACCATCTGCAACTGGGCAGATGCATCTGATAGTTTCATGGAAATACTACAACCTCCGGTCTCTCTGAAAACTAGGCATTCCCCTGTATTTAATACCTTCCTTCTTGAATACCTGGAGTTGTTTTATATCTTTGACCCTCATGATGATGCGAAAACTTAACAATAGATATTATTATATTGTGGAACAGAGACCACACTTCTAGGAAATGCTGCTGCAGGGTCGCCTTCTACAAACCCGTCCCCTCCCCTCCCACATCTAACCCCTCAGCATGTCCTTCCGCCTCACCTTATAACTTAGCTCGCCTATCCACCTCCCGATTCCCATGGGGCGGGCCTTCTCAGCTCCTTGCTTTCCAGCGGGAGGAAGCCCCCAGCCCCTACCCAGTCCCCACCATCCAGCATGATGCCGAGGTCTTCCTTCGTCTCCTACGCCGCTCTCAGGCTCACAAGCCTTCCATGACTGTTTCCTCTCAGGGCCGAAATCTTCTTGCTGCCCAATCTTACCAAATCCTGGCCATGCCCTACCCCTTTGACAGCAGCACCCCAGAGTCATCATGTCTCTATTGGACTGCCCCACCCTATCACCAGCACACCCTCTGCGTCTTTGTTCGTGTTTGCCCCTCCCCCAGAACACCCTCTCCTACCTGTCCAAACCCATCACGTCTTTCAGAGACAGCTCAAGTGTCAGCTCCTCCACGAAACCTTCTCTCACCGCACATTTCATTAAGACTTTTCTCCTCGGAACTGACATATTTAAGTACAGAAGAGACTGCCCGCCAAGTCCAGCCCAAGCTGCTAACCCACAGACTTGTGAGCTACATACGAGGCTGTTGTTTCAAGCTACCACATCTTGGGGTGGTTTCTCTGTAAGCGCTAATGGATAAATGCTGCTCCCACACTCTCCTGCCTACGCAGGGCAACCGTAGGTCTGTTTCAACTGAAAATCAAAGCCGCCTCTGCCCCGCCCGGCTTCCCCTACGTCACCTGTCACTTACTCCCTTCTAGACACACCAGCCCTTAGCTATTTCTCCAATAATCCCTGCTTATTCCCGCCTCAAGTCATGTGCACTTATAGTTTCCTTCATCTTGGAAAGCCGAAGGGATCCACGCATGATCCCTTCGCTCACTCAACTGCCACCACCTCCAAGAAGCCTTCTCAGATGACTCTATAAGGCACCGTCGCCTTCAGTCTCCGTGCCCGTCCCCTGCTTAGTGTTTCTTTATTCGTGTGATGCGTATATTTCATATGCATTTGTTCACCGGTTTATTTCCTCTCGTTCTAACAGAGAAGCCTCTGAAAGTAAGGAGCCCACTGCCAGGCTGACCGCTGTACCCACAGTGCTGGAGACTGTGCTGAACGCATAGCAGTGGCTCAGGGAGTTGCTGAAGATGGAAAACATGGATGACGTCATCTCCGCCCCTCAGAGGTGTTTGGGGTACACCAAGTCTTGTGTTTTTAAACTCCAGTAAGGCCTGCAGGACTAGAGGAGTTTCTCGTGATCTAAAAGCTTCTTGTCAATAACGAATGGATGAAACCAAATTTAAAATCTCTCTTTTTAAATTTTTAATTTCTCTTTTATACGGCATCGTAGTCATTTTGATGTAACACTGACATAGTTCTTATGTTGTTTTCTTTATATAACACGATTTGCATGATGTAAGGACGACTGCGTAAGATTTGCACAATTGAAGGTGATGCCAGAAAATGTATTTCGGGAGTCTTATCGTTTGCCTTCCTCGCCTGCGCTGTATAATTCTGATGCGCCTTGTGAAGTATGGGCATGAGACGAGACACGTAGACCACATGCAGTCCACTCTGGGAAGAGGAACAGGAGCAAACATCCCAACGTCCAGACACAGAAGAATTTGCTGGCTGTTTCCTTTATTGCTGTCATCAAGGCTGGCTGCCCCATCACTCAGCAATAGTCAGGAAGCTCGCAGAATTAAAAGGTAGCCCAGCCTTTTTCTAGCTATTCCCCGTGTAAACTAACTACCTAACGATCTAAAATCCTTTGTTATGGCTCTATTTTGAACCAAAATATGCAAATTCTCATCTTCCTGAAGCAAAGACTGCCCACTCAAAATGAGGTTGAAATGTGTTGAGCTCTAGTAAAATAACTGAATCTAATCTCAAATTACAAATAAATGATAACAAAAGTGATGTTTGGGGAACAGACCTGCTTAGAAATTTACATCAATTCTCTACCAACTGTGAAATAGGTCTAGTCCTAATAGCCTTTTCCATACACAAATAATGTCATTATTTACGCCCTTTTCCAGTGTTCTATAAATGAGTTAAAAAAAACAAATTAGAAAAATCTTATTTAAAAAAAATTAAAATATAGTTAACAATATTCCAATATCCCCTAGTCATAATAGGAGTAGCACTCACATTATAATAGAAGATCAATAATTTATCTTAACATTAACAAAACATGGGCATTTTATGCAATTATAAATCATTGTTTAATTCTTCCATGAGTGTAACAGTAACAGTTTTAATTATATGGTGAAAGGTTATTTTTAAGAGCCAAATGTGCAGATTCTTTCATTCATCCCAGGATGTTCGGCACGTACGGGAAACACATTAGCCCACGGATGCACTCAAGGGGTGAGGCCACAAGGGATGAACTATTTACAGCACTTCTTCCTTTATATGCCGTGCTACTAATTTCTCTGCAAGTCAAGAGCCTATTAAAATAATATTTACTTTATTGGTGGGTATTAAAATGACCTGCACGTGACAAGAATTGGTCATATCCCACAAAACGTAGTCATATCTTAAAATAAGGGAGCCGAGGGGCATAGAAGAATCTAGTTTTAGAGGGCCGGAAGAGTCTATAACCTTGGAGCGTCTCTTTAAGAAAAAAATATAAAATTATAAATATAGAATTGTTATGGAAGTACATTTAGTACGTAAACGAGAAAAGGAACCTCAACAAATTATACAATTTTAACTGCCAAATACTACACAGAGCATAGAAATTCAACAAAACCAAAATATTTTTATTAGCTAAATAACTAATAGATCTATAATACATTTTTTCTTTTTTTTTTTTTTTGGCTGGATGTTTTTTAATCACCTTTTAAGACAAAAATGTTGTATATATTCTACAGAGAGAATAGATAGTCCATTCTTTTCTCTAGCATAGTTGATAGAAAGATGCCGCATTAATGAATCTATTCTTGACAACAGAAAACTTCCACCTGACTAGGTATAAGAACTAAATCTTCGACTTCCAATGTCATGCGTCTGATGAAATTTTCACAAACTAGCCTCTGGCTCCGTACCTTTCAAGCCCTGTTTCTCCTCCGCCACCCGCACACTTGGGGGACAGGTGAAGGAGAACACACTCATACTGCAGGATGGATGTTCCACCCAGCGCCTCTGTGCCATGATGCCAAGGGACCCGGCACAGTGAGTGGCAAAAATATTCCTGAAAACGTTCCTGCAACAGGATAGCTAGCAATGCTTGACGAGACACGGAAGTGATTATGAATTACAGACATGTATCCCAATAAACCCAAGGTGAATGCACTCCCATCTCGCCTTTACTTTGAGTTATCTCAAAATTGCCCAGGGCTACGTAGCAGTTTTATGCATAAATAACAAAACTTGGAAACAACTGTGATATATCCGGACCATGGAATATTACTCAGTGTAAAAAAAGAAATGAGGTATCAAGCCATGAAAGACATGGGAGAAACTTAAATGCATATTACTAAGTAAAAGAAGCCCATCTGAAAAGCTACATACTGTATGATTCCAACTATATGACATTCTGGAAAAGGCAAAACTGTGGTTTTGCCAGATCACTGGTTCCCAGGTGTTGGAAACAGGAAGAGCAGGTGGCCCACAGGGGATTGTCAAATTCTTCTGCATGATACTACAGTGGTGGACACGTATCATTACACATTTGTCCACACCCACAGAATGTACATCACCGAGAATGAACCATAACGTACGCTCTAGACTCTGGGAGATTTCGGTGTATAAATGTAGAAACGTAGCACTCTGGCGAGGGATAATGATCGTGGGGGAGGCTGTGCCTGTGTAGGGACAGTGGATACACAGGAAGTCTTTGTACTTGCCACTCGATTTTGCTGTAAACCTCAAACCTCTCTAAAAACTAGAGTCTATTAAAAAATAATTGCCCAGGGCCACTCCAGTGCCTCCCAAGCTGAGAGAAAGTGTCGCAGAAGAGAAGTTGGAGAGTGAAGAGAGAGTGGTCTTAAATGACTGAGGTTAAATATTTTATTTCTGCAAATTTTTAAAAAATATATGTCCATGTGAAGATCAGCTGCCAGCTGGAGGCCTCTCCCCGGGCCTTGGAAGAGTCCCTTACAAATGGGGGCCTGACAGGTAAGCATCCCGGAATCTCTAGTGCATTCAGGAGATGAAGATTAGAGAAGTTCTACACCTGAAACTAACAGAAAATAGTATTGAATATCAATGCTAATTGAAAAATAAAAATTAAAAATAAGTAAAAATAATAAGTAAAAATAGAGAAGTCCCAGAACTGAGAGATAAAAGCCTTAGTAGACTGGAGGAGACAAAATGAGTCAGCAGAGCCAGCCTCAGGTGGTGGGGATCTATGTCAGGGACAAAGAACATCTAGCTGGAGACTGTTGGGGAAAAAAAGCAATATAGTCTTGTTGAATCTTATTATATTTCCATTTTTGTAGGTGCAAATTATCAAATATCATCAATTTCGTAAGGCTCAACCTCGTTATAATTACTCATATTTAATGCATGCTTACCATGGCTCTGTAATTAGTATCTCCTAGGCATCATTATGTGTTGACTTCTATTTCCCCAAAAAGATAGATTGGGCTCCTAACCCTCAGAATCTCACAATGTGATTTATTTTGAGATAGAGTCTTTACAGCGGTAATCAAGTTAAGATGAGGTCATGGGGGGGGGGGGTGGCTAATCCAATATGAATAGCGTCCTTATAAAAAGAGGACGTTTGGACACAGAAATGTATAGAAGGAAGATGACGTGAAGAAACAGGAGGCAAGCCATCCATAAGCCGAGGCTACCAGAAGCCAGGAGAGCGGCCTGGAATGTATTTTCCCCCACAGCCCTCAGAAGGAACCAACACCTGAGTTTCAAACTTCCAGACGCCAAAACTGAGAGACCAGAAATTTTTGCTATTGAAGTCGCTCAGTTTGCGCTGCTCTGTTATGGCTGCCCTAGGAAACTAATGGAGGCATAGACCCCCAAATCCTCACCGTGCTCCCATAAGGTGAGCGCTTTCACAAGTCCCGCTATCTCAGACGGTGAACTGATGCTCAGAGAAGCTAAGGACAGCGTCCAAGTTCACAGAAGTAGCAGGGGATGAAATTGGGCTTTGAATGTCTGACTCGCAATCGCCATGCAATGCCAGCGAAGTGGAGGTGCCTCTGCATTCAGTAATATCCATTTTTAATCAGCAGCATCCACAGGTGGCACAAAGAACATTGTGCGGTCCCTCAAAACCACTTGTTCTGTGAAGCGCTATTGTTTTAAACACTTACCGTAATCCTGTTTGCAGGACAGGAAGTTCTCCTAACTCGGGGATAACTGGCACCAGGAAAAAAAAAAAAAAGGCACTTAAAGTGAATGCAGTGATAAATAATAATGAGGGGCTAGCTTCTTAGACTTCGTTTTGGGGAAAACTTAATGCATCATTTCTTAGGACGAACAAAAACGAATATTTTAGGAGCAAGCCAATTAATAAATGTCTGAGAATATTATCTGATACTCTTTATTCATGTTTGATTTTCATAGCATGATTATAAAGAAGGTCATTTTGCAAAGAAAAATTTAAAGGAGTCATTGGTTTCCCTAGTGCATCTCTTATTCTTTGGAAATTCAGAACTTTCTTGTTGGGAAAATCCTTCACGTCCTCCTTCTGACTGAGTTTTTTTCCTGCTCTTAAGCAAATTAACTCTCCCAGAATCCCATTTGTAAAGGGTGTTGAGTAGATGCTATTAGTTGAGATATATATACATATAATAGCATATACGTGTGGTGGAGCTGGTTGAGCACACTTGGGAAACAGACTTAAACATAAATTTGAACTTGCGAGAATTCACTGAGACTATAACGTACCAATAATGTGCATTTCAAATCTCCTAAGAGCGAGGAACAACGTGCAGGGTTTTCCAAACATTGTTTATTTGATGCTAAAACTGCCTTTTCTAGCATTTAATAGGATCAATGTTCAGAGGAGCACACTCTAAGAAAAGCTGACTTAGAAAATGCTTTCTGTTTATCTGGCATGAGATTATATTTTAGCTAACTGAAGGTGAATAACCACAAATCCTACCTCAAGAACATCCGGATGTGTAGGACTTCACTTCGTTAAATAACAATGGCCAGAGCTTAGCTTCGAATGGTTTTGAGACCAGTCCCATGGAATATTGCAGGAAAAGCAATAGACTAAAAGGAGAAGTTTTCCAGTCCTTCTGCTCTGGGGCTTTGGTTTCATTATCCAATGGGGTAAGATGGGTGCATGCCTCAGGTTCCTCATGGCAGGTAGAACCAGAATGAACAGAAAGAGAAGGCTCAGATCAGGAGAAGATGCTACGGTCAGGAAGGAGAGGACCCAGCTAACACCGGCGCCTTCGAAGCCAAACAGCTTGGAAGTCAAGGAACTGAACACAAGATTCCTACCCTCCTGTAACACCCAGGCTAGTGCGTAACAGCATAGGTACAACCAACAGGAAGACCATTTTGCAAAGGCATGAACCCATTTTAGGCTTTTTTTTTTTTTTTTTTTAAGACTAGCAAGCCTTAGGTAAGGGTAAAAGCAGATTTGGAGAAGGGAAAAGAGGCATTAAGAAAAAGGATAGTGAAGGGTGCCAAGCCCATGATGGATGAGCAAAGCAGGCAAGAAAGAAAACAATGCTGGAGAAGCCCTTCACACCGAGGGGAGGTGCCCTAAACAAAACACCCAAACGAGTCGGTTCTTTAGTCGCTCGTACTGCAGTCCGCAACGGTTCTGTGTTAGTATGTTATTAAAAAAGGCATTAACTTTAAAACTTCATTTCTTTTTCTATCTGTTATTTATCATTTCTACCCCACTCACGTTCCCCAGGAGGTGGGTTGTCTTACATTATTAAATCATATAGAAAGACTTAAGGTAAAAGAATGATCAAAACCAATTAAGAAGCAGGCATCTGGGTTTAATTAGTCACTGCAACTCCACACTCCAACAGGCTCTCTGTTAGCTGACAATGACTTCCTGGTAAAAGGAAGTATCCACATTCATCGAAAAGAGGTTAATTTAGTTTCCAGGTACTAGATTCCAAGACTACATTGTTGGCATGTTTATGTAAAAAGCGGTAGGTCAGGAAAGTCTTCACTTCTGATGTTGGTGACACTCCCCCACCCCCCACCTTCCCTCTCCCCTTCAGCTTAAACTGCATGAAGTCTTCTTCTCAGAGGGGCTGCCTGGCCCAATGCTCACCTGTTCCATCCTGCAAAATCTCCAGAAGGGAGCTGCAGGTTACAGAAAACTCCAGATTCCGTGCCTACTCTGGAAGGTGAAACTAGGAACTTGCGGTAAACCAACCCTCCCCGCCCCACACACACACACACACACACACTTAAAAGGGACTTTGGATCTGGATGCTGAGCAGAGCCAACTACGGTTTCTGTGTCACCTGGGGAGAGTCAACAGAGAGGAAGCAGGCTTGTATTTAGGCCCAGTCTCTTCCTTGAGTTGGATCTTTCAGGAACTTATTGCTGACAGGTCATCAGATGTATACGGTTATACGCGGAACAGGTATGAAATCAAACATACTCATCCTATGAATGCTCCCTAAATAACACTACAAGAAAGCTACAAGAAAAACCTTAAAACATCATCACCCCAACAACTTTATAGTTTTCTTTCATGAACTCAACCCACCCCAGGAGCTTATCACCTCATCATCTCACTTTGGAAATATGTGGAAAACTAAGATAATAAAGCACATATATGTGTAATTTGTTTGTTCATTTCTTCTCAATATCTACTCAAGGCAGGGAAAGATTTTACAGTCTCGAATAAATGGGCAAAATTTCCCTTGGACGTTCCCCTCAAATCAAAACTTGGTTGACCTTTTAGCAAATTCTGGATTGTTTTTGGAGCTGAATCCCTGACAAGGGCTTCAGTGTCAAGAAGTTATGAAGTCAATTAAAGAGTCTTGGATGCCGGATGCAGAACGAATTCCCTCCTGAGAAGACAGAAAGGCCTGATTCTCGCCGCTGTGGGATGCCTGCCCGGGAGCACACCCGTGTGGTCCCGGGTTGGCCAAGAACAGGGATTCTCAGCCTCCACAGCACTGACACATAGTGGGGATAAATTCTCTGAAAAGTGGGGTCGGGAAGAGGCTGTCCCCTGTACTGTACAATGTTTAGCGTCCCGCTAGATGACCACTGGATGTCCGTAGTACCTTTGCCCAGGGGTGACAACTAAAATGTCAAATGATTCCTGAGAGCAGAGAGGACACCCCACGATGAGAACCACTCACTGGCCTAGATGTAGGGCCCATGCCTTTCACAAAACTGGACTTGAAATTTGTCAAGTGCTCAGATAGATTTTGGGCTGCAATTTCCAGATCTCTGGGTCGAAAAAAGAAAGAAAGAAAATTTTAAGGTTAAGTCTTACTGGTTGGCTGCCTCAATAATTTTTAAATCCCAAAACGTCCCCAGGAGAATTTCTGATCTTCAATAGCTCTAAATTCTGATGAGCCCACCAGGATGTTAACTGCTACGGGAGACCCCCAAGAACACGAAAATAGTCTTTAATGTGACTAGAGCTTCATCCTTTACCCAGAACATTCATTATCTTATTTACCTCTGAACATGTTATTCATTTAGAACTGTCCAGTTAGGACAAAGTCCAACTTAACGCTGAGAAATTTTGGCCAACCACAGTAATTTTAATTTCCATGTGGTTGATACTTATCCTTTCGATCAGGCAATGGGCTCATAGGTGTTTCACAGCTATTTCTATAGATGATATTAAGATTATACTATCAACGTAGGAGTGCATATATGTCTTCCTAGTTCCCACGACAGGCAGAAAAGCATCCAAATGATCTAATTGCTACCTTGGTACTTAAATGCACATTTAATAGAAGAATGGCATTGTTTTATACCATTTAAAAAGGATTTTGACTTGACAAAAAAAAAAATCATTTCCCACTTGATATTTTGACCATAGTATTATAAATCAGACTTTGACAAACACTAGTGGCCTGAGCTATCTGAAGAGGTTTTATAGACTGGCCTTTAAAAAAATTCCTGCCTATATATTAAAGGCCAATGAAACAACAATGGACCTCGAGAAAACTTTTGTGTTTTTCTCACATCATGTGGATAGTGGCCTGAAAGAGAGTACAGCAGCGATCAGAACTAAACTAATTTTGCATAAAATCTAAGTCATTTTAGGATTAAGTTAAACACAGGGCTACAAATCACATAAATGTCCCACAGAGTGCTGACTCTATCATTGGTGAGTAATTGCGATTCCCCCTTTTTGAGTCTATCCTGATGGCATAATACCCGAAGAGTTAATTTAAGTAAAGACTGAGACCCCTTCCTCAGGCGAGGCTCTAAACTCTGTGGGACAAAAAGAAATAACCTCCTTTTAAAGGAGACGAAGGGCTTTTAACAGTCAGTCAGTTTATTACATTCCAAATAAGAGGCCAGAAATACGTGTGACACACAGCAGGACCGTGGTAGGGAAGTCCAGTGTAATTAGTTATCTGATCATCGACGAAGATTATGCTCTTGCAATTACAGAACCCGTGGCTTGGGCAGCAATTTCCCCAAATCTACATTTAGTATTGTTTCAGACAAGCAAACCCAAAGGCTCCCTCCAAAATGTATTATAACCTGATTTTTGGAAAGGATAAGTTGCTTATGAAAACATTTAAACTTAATAAGTTTGCATATGACTCATCTGGGTTCCATTTGCTGTATTTTCTCAATAACATGGCCAGGCCGTGTGGCTGACTGGCAAGCTTCGTACAGGAAGGAGCCAGCCAGGCCCATCCACTGCCCAGAAACAGGCCCTTCTAGGCCTGTGGCTTCCGAACCAGGTCAGAGGACTCAATATATTGAAATCACCTAAACACCTTCTTAAAATGCAGATTCTGGGTCCCAACTTCGGATGTGCTGGACCTGAATCATGAAGAGAAGAGTCCCCAGGATGTGTATTTAAAAAGCGCTCTAAACACTATGATATGCGAAATGATTCTCATTGTAATTTCCACATGTTCATAGTTTCTGCCAGCTTTATGGTTATTTGGTCGATCATGGTGACCACATGTTGGGTGCCACAGTCAGTTGAAGAAGGGGTACTGACTTCAAAAGCCAGGTGTCCACACCCCCTTCCCCGTTCCCACTCTCTACCACAACCATCCTTACTTGAGGCACTGTTTTCCGTTAAATCCACACTCAATTGCGTGCGCGCGCGCGCACACACACACACACACACATCACAGATAATAAAAATGCTCACCTGACTCTTTTCTCAGGATGAACTGGTGCTGTGACTTTTCTAGAGATGTTTATATGACCCTGCGAATAAGTATTACATCTACCAGAGAAAAACCAAGACTTGCCTCTTTTCTCCCCTTCCAGTAGCAATAATTATTTCATTTTTAAAAGAGACTCTCCATTCGTCCATGAGAGTCTTACAAAAACTAATTACCATATGCACTTGACATTAGCACTGTCCTTGAGCACCAGCTTATGCATTCTGATCAATAAATAGCACCTTCTCTTTCCTCATTTTTATTGGCCACCCTAATCTACGGTTACTGTTACCAAAGCGAGAGACCTATAACTAAAAAGAGGGAGAAGTTTTTGTGAAAAGGAAATACACAAGAGGAAGAGAAAAAGCTTACCACCTTTTTATACCAAACCGTTACATCATGTCATGTGACACAGGTTGTTTACTAAAGAGGAGAGGGTATCCTTCAGAAGGACCACACATTCATCAAGGAAAAGAAAGAGGCTTTAGAAACTGCTGCTCAAAGTGGCCATTTCAAACCATATCTTTTTTGACGGAGAACCGCAATGCACGCGTATCTAAATCTTCCTCCCAATGTCAGCCAGTTAGCATATTATTGTGCCCTTTTTATATCATACAAGTCAAACACTGTCTCTTATTTCCAGGGACTCCCAACTAAGGTCGTATTCTTGTAGAAATCAAGTCTTCCAGTTTGCGAGGTTCAAAACCAGGACCTCATCATATGCCACAGCTCGTTAGTACACGAACGTGGCTACGAGGCAGACCAGAGCATTCTGTCCGAGGTGTATGAATGTGCGTAAAAGACGGAGCGTACGGCAAGGCTGGTCTGTCTCTGGGAGGCGCCCGCCACACCCAGCACCACTGGCAGCCACCGTGGCCCGGGAAATGACACAAGAGGCTCACCATATAAAATTCTGTTGGTAAAAGAGGGGTCGTGTGGTCAAATTCATTTGGAAAACACAATTAACTACACCCCAGCCTACACCACAGACCGGCGGCTTCAATGTCAGAAATCAATTTTCTCAGTTCTGCATACTACCCGCCTGACGTCGAGGTGCGGGCAGGGTCGCTTTCTCCCGAGGCGTCTCTCCTTGGCTTGTGGAGGGTCACCTTCACCCTGTGTCTTCTCATGGCTTTTCCTGTTGTCTTTACCTCTTCTTCTTAGAAAGATACCAGGCACTTTGGATTAGGGCCCACCACCTGACTTCATTTTAACTTAACGACCTCCTTAAAGACCCTGTCTCCAAATACAGTCACATTCTGGAGAGGGTTAGGTCTTTCACACATGAATTTGGGGAGGACACAATTCAGCTCATAACAACTGCCCTTGTGCAGAGCCACGGAGCATATTACTGGAAACTCGTACAGTAAAGAAAATGGTGGCACTGCTTGATGCGGCCGCCCTCCCACTGACCCGACCCCAGAGCTTGGTCCACATCACGTCTCTTCACATGCCGCGGGCCGCAGTCCCGTGGCGCACACCACTGGGCTGCTCCGTCCAGACCTGGGCCTGCCCGGAGTCCCGTGCTGCCTGCAGAGAACCCGACCCCGGCATGCCTCCACGGGGTCTGTGGCCCCCTCAGCCAATGGGAGCTTTGACTGAGTCTCCATTACAGAGACCTTGTGCCAGGGAAATACCTGATATGCTTCTGGGGCATTCTGAATCCAGGTGGGCAGTAAAAGTAGGAGAAGTAAGGCAGAGATAAGTAACGATACCAAATAGAAAATTTTTAAAAAAAGAAAATGTGTGAATGCTGGGGATGTCCGTGTCGTAGACGTTAAGCAGGTGAATTCAGTGTGGACCCCAGTGCCCACAAAACATTATACAGAGGTGGGAGTGGGTTCCGGGACCCACTGACTGAAATGCAAGTGGACTGATTGATAGGGAAAGCAAACAGTACATCTGACTGCTGAGCTTTTGAACCCAGGACATGAGAGAATCGTAACAGCCTCCATGGAATGAGTAACGCCAGAACAGAAGAATCGAGCATACTCTTGGTCGCGTTTCGGTGAATTTGAGGAAACGCGGGACATTCGTAGTGCCTATCTACTGCTTTCGCCATCGGCATCCATTCTCGTTCCTGTTCATAAAGCAGTGTCCAGATTTTAAGTTATATATAGAGTCAGGACTGCTTCCCCGCTGATGCCGGTAACGTGGGCTCTCTTCTCCCCATCGGTGGCATGGCGCAAAGAGAGGAAGCATGGGTACTTCGCAGATTCCAGCTCAGCTCCTGGCTGTCAGTCGATGCGGCCAATCCCCAGGAAGGCAGAGCGAGCAGATGAGAAAACCCAGGCCCTTGGTGATATCGTGAGAGCCTGCGGTCAAACCACACCTGAAGCTATGTATTCTGGAATTTTTTTAGCTAATTAACTTCTTAATTATTTAAGCCAATTTAAGTTGTGCGTTCCATCATTACAGCAAAAACACACACAAATGTTAACTGATAAAATCTACGAAGGCTATGTACGGGTAGGCAAGGCTGGTGATTTCAACCTGAGAAACCAGCTCAAAGAATTAATAAACGAATCATGAGAGACAAAAGTGGTCCAGGGAGAGAGGAGAGAAAGTTAAAAAATGACAACTAAGGATGGGGTTGTGTAAATCATCACATGTAAGGGAAATCTGAGACATGGATGAGTCAGAAAAAAAAAAAAAACGAAAAACAAAAACAAAAACAAAAATAAAGGAAACAGAGAGTTAGGGAGATGAGAGGAAGACCGAGATAGTCATGTATCAAAATCCCCAGAGCATGGGTAAAGAAAGGGTTCCAGCTTTCCATTTAATCCTTAAGGAAAGGTCCTCGGTCAAAATAACAATGACTGTTACCCACAGGTCACTCGCTCTGTGCCAGGCAGTGTTCTGGGTACTGTGCATTTAATAAGCCACTCGATCCTCTCACCGTGGCTACGAGATGGGCCCTGCCACTCATTACCATGTTACAGATGAGGAAGCCGAAGCACAGAGGGGTTAATAAGCTTGCCCACGGTCCCGCAGCTAGTAAGGGCCAGAACTAGGACTGGACCCTGGTATTCTGCCTCTAGAGCTCACCCCCTTGCCCAGTGTACCGTGTGCTCTCAACCCTCAGCAGCTGCTGGGAGCTGCTGCTTCCGTGAGTAGGTCCAGGAATGCGGGGAGGGATTCGTTTAACCAAAGCTTTATCTCTTGCATTCAGTCTGAATCGGATGGCTGAAATTCTGCCCTTTGTGTGTAAGTATCATTCTCTTTTTATAGTGCTCTGTTAAAATGTAAATAGACTACGAACAGGCAGCTTGTTTGGTTAGTCATTTACATCTTAGCATAAATTAGTTGATAGACAATTTCTTATAGCAACAGAACAACCTGGGGCCATATAGATTTGTGAAAAGCATGAGGTGCTACAAATCAAACAGCTCAGAAGAGAGGGATTAAAAACAAACTTTTCTACTTTACAACTGTCCTGTGGATCGAGACATGTTTTTTCCTATCAGGCTTCTATCACCACTAAACACAGGTTTTAAAAGACATTGTAAAGGTTAGTCTTATTGTCCACAAGCCAGCCCCACAAGATACTTCTAGAAACATGATCTTTGGTGTTTATTTCAAACACATATCTATCTCACTTAGGATGAAGTGTTCTAGTAGTACCAAAAATCAAAATTAAAAGCCTCATAGGGTAGAATTTCCAAGTAAAACACCAAAAGTGGAAAATATACATGCATATAAATATGTGCAGAGTTTACTAATTTTAAAATCTTGAGGTGTAAACATAGACCTTAAGCCAAGTTTCCAACAACAACAACAACAAAAAGCAAAGAACCAACAAATAAATGTTTATACACACCTGCGACCTAGCTAAGTCATGTCCGCCCGGTGTCCCTGGGCTGGCCCCTCCACCTTGTGAGCTTCCCAGCCAAAGGTGGCTATGGGAGCCTGAGTCTGCACAAATAAAGAAGAGCCAGCTCTGGGCATCACCAAAGCACCCGATGCCTCAGGTGACAGGAGGCAGAATGTTCCATGCCGAAGCTGCTCCCTCACCCAGGAGCCTGGGCCCAGCCCGCTCCAGAGGGGCTGAGACCCAGCGGGCTCACACAAGCTTCAGGACTTGGCATTTGCACCTGACAAGCTTTTACAGCAAATGTAGCAGCTGTTTGCCATTTCTTGCACTCAGACCTGTGCAACAGATGCTCTTAGAAACCAAAATAAATAAAGATAAAAATAAAATAAAATGTATGTGCCCTTTAGCTCAGCAATTCTGCTTTTAGAAGTCTGTCCTAGGAATATGTACAAATAGGTACAAATACTTATCTATGAAACAGTCATTACAGCGTTGTGTATAACAGCAAAGAAAAATCTGAAGAAGCAGTAATAGTAAATCACGTATATTAGTAAAGTGAAATGAAATGCAGCATTTTAGCTACCATTTATTGGGCCCTTACGATGGGCACTTATTGGACACTGCACTAAGCACTTAGCATCCGCTGTCTGATTTAATCCTCAGACGCTTTATGAAGTGGGCATTATTATTATGTTTATTTTCCATGGGAGGAAATCGAGATTGAGAGGCGTGAAGTGATCTGCTCAAGGTTACACGGCTAGTAAGGAGTGGAGCCCACGTCAGCCTCCAAGGCCAGAGTCTTGATCACTAAGCTATCCGCCCCCAAGTTATAGTGTCACATGTGCAATTAATGGGGTTTTCCTGTGTCCTTGTTAAAAGACAGTGAACAATATGAGCGCCTTGCCGGAAAATACATATCACATTAAAATATGTGCATTTTTAATCTATTTATCCTTGCACAAGGACTACAAGAATTTATATATTTAAAGGTCATCCCAGGGTGGCGGGGTCATGAAATAAGAAATTTTTCTTCCCTTTTTGTTTTGCTTATTCCTACATCTTCTGGTTTTCTAGAATAATAATAGGTCACTTGTATAACACTAAGTTGTTTTTTTTCTTTTCAAGTTGAATTCAAAGTAGACTAGAATGTCAGATGACCTTCCGGTTCTCCCAATCCAATCTTAGCAGCTAGGGGACCGAAGCCCCAGGAAATCGAGTGCGCTAACTCCAAAGGCAGAGTCAGGAGTAAAACCAGTCAGCTCATCACCAGCCCGCATCTCCTAGCGCTGCCCTACCCCGGTGAAGGTGCCTAACTACAGGCTTTTGCACATCGGAGAACGACAAAACTTGCTGAGCACTCGTTTTCCTGACACCCAACAGTTCATCCTCCCCCGCAGCACGCCTCCTGAGTGACACCTTGGTGCCCTGTGAGACTCCATAAGAGGTGGAAGGCTTGAAGGAGACAGCATCACAGTCTGGATGTCAAATGACCTCCAAATGGCTCTGGGTAATTGTTTCCTAAACCAGCGTCTCTAAGCAGAGATGCGTGTTAGCATCCCCTGCAACTTTTTCCAAAGATGAGGTCCCCGTGGAGATTCTGACTCAACGGATGTAAAGAGGGGCCTGGGCCAGAATATCCCAAAACCTCTTTCGCTGTGATGCTAATGTTGCGCGTCGGTCCCCCAGGGAAGGAACCCGGGTCTGTACAGATCCTCAAGTGTCAGTGTCTTAGCCGGGAACTAGGCACCGTTGGTTGCATCTTTATTTAAAACACTTCCTGTCTGCTCTTGGGAAGAACAGCTGCATCCTACTCCTCCAGATGCCATGTGATGAATCCGAGTTCCCTTTTGTTGTCCCTTATGACTCTAAAGAGGAAAAGGCTATGAAAAGCAAAGAAAATGCTGGCACTGTGGGCCACCCCGCTGATAGACCTGGCCAAACCCCCAATCAGGGAACTTACAGTGCAAGGCCAGTCCGAGAGAGAACAGGCAGGAGGCAGAAATCTACGAGAGGGCCCACGCTGGCGACCAAAAAGCCCTGTTCCCAAGGGAGGGTCACGTCCGTGGTCCAGGCCGTTCCACCTTGCCCTGCTGCTCAGTCGAAGTTTGCAGCGTCACACACAAACCAAGGATCATTCCACTGAAGGCGCCGGCCACAGGTAGACAGGGAGCAAGGATGGAGACATGGAGGACTTGGGTCTTTCAGAAAACAACAGAAAGCTTCTACAAGGCAACAGGATGCCGAGGTGAGAAACAGAAGGAAAGAAACACAAGAGAAAGTAAGATGCACTTGGAAAACTGGGAAATTCCTTCTGCTGTATTAGCAGCAGTTTCAGGGACTCCTCGCTCAGGAGAAAGTTTTCTTTAAAAGGAAAAACAGAACAGCTTTTTCTTAGTGGAAGAATAATCGCGAGAATTCTAAATACTTGATTGTGTTTCTCGCCTTTTGACATTATTTATATGTATTTGTATATATGAATACATAAGTAGATTTTAAATAAATCCTACCCGGGAACCATTTTTAGAAATTTTGATTTTTTTTGACATTCCTTTTTTTAACGAGATGACTGAACTCTCTGAAAGTTGCTTACGGATACGTCATGGTTGTAAAGACTATCACGGCTAACAATGAAAATTAAAATAATGAGTGTTTTCTTTTAAATTATATCCGATTCCTCTAACATCAGAAGCACTAAGGGTCCCTTCAGCTCAAACGGGGTGCCGTCCCCACTCATCGCCATACACAAGTCAGCCTATTCTTAAATTCTTCTTTACTTCCTGACGCCAGTGGCTGCTGTGGATTCGGGGTGCGGGTCTCGGCTCCCTGCTTGTTCTGGACTTGAAGCTGCATCATCGAACGTCCCCTGGGCTACACAATTTCCACAGAACGGCTTCGGCAAATCCCTTGGGCAGAGGCCTATGCCCTCCTCCTCTGCTCGAAATCACTGTTGACGTCAGCAAAATGTCAAACTCAGCCATCTCAGCCTTCCTCTGACTCAAGGCTTTTCTTTTGCAGCTAGAAAGCATTGGCCCCAGGGATCCTATTAAGCCAGCAAAACACTGCAGGAAGAGCACTGGACGTAGAGTCCAGAAGGCAAAGGTTGAAGAGGTAGTGAAGTCTCCAACTCGCATTCGTGGTGTGACGCCTCTCCGAGTCATAGTCTCTCACCTGGAGACAGGAGCCGCATCAGCTGGGCATCCTTCCTAAGGCTGCTGAAAAGCACGTGCATGTCAAAGCATGCGGCCCAGGTAACACACAGATAAAGGGAGAAGACATCAGCCCTACCAATACCCCCACTGGTCCAGAGCCTTGCCCTCCACACGGAGTGCTGCACAGACTCTGAGACTCTCCAGGGAACTCCGGAAGGCTGGTTTCCTGGCCGCCCACCTGCAGGAGTGGAGAGCTAGCCGTGTTCTGCCAAAGACCTGGTCTGCTGACCCCAGGTGGCCAACACTGGCGTTTGTCCACCTGAGATCTGCTAGTTAGCGGTGCTCCTGTTTTGTGGGTTTCCATTCATCGTAATCCTTGCTTGTCTGCAGCTGAAACTGGTTTAGTCAAACAGTGGGCTGTGCAGTGACGGTGTCAAACAAACAGCGCCAGGCCTGGTCTTTTCAGATACGTTCACGTCCTCTTTAAGCGTGATGTGAGGGCCTGAAAAACTCAGGCCATTTCCTACGGCTGAGCAAATACTGATAAGAGCTTTATCCAATTTATAAGGCAGGAGGAGGAAATAATCAAGTGTGATGGAATTGGACAAATAACCCAGCTCCAAACAATTATGAAACATAACGCAATTACAGAGCACTGTGCCAGGGTTCCGGCAGAGCCAGATTCTCCTCTTTCATGAATCAACAATAATCTAGAATTTTAATGCTCGTAGGCCTCGTGAGTAACCAAAAACCATATACAACTAAAAATCAAGACGAGAGCAGTATAAACGTGTCTGTGTGCGTGTGCATGTAGTATACACAGCCTTTCTTTTTCGTGAACCAATTTCCCAGTGCCTCATGGTTGTGCTCCGGCCCTCCCATCAAGCTGGAGAAAGCACCTTAATTAACAACAGCCCCCCAAAAATCTAATTCTGTATATCAGGGAGAAATTGATAACCTACTGACGTTTTCTTGGAGAGATAGGGGAAAGTTTCATTGCAGAAGCCACACAACAGAAAAGGATAACATCTCAATATACTTTCTGTTCTCCGCTCCTCTGAATTTATCCCCCATTCCTCATCCCCTCCTACTCAGAAGCAGTGTGGGTGGATACAGGAGTCGGGCTGGCAGGGAGCTCTCGAAAGCCCAGATGATGAGTCTTGGTCTGACTCCACACTTTGAGAGGAGCAATGATGAACTAGAGTGGTACCCTGGGGCTCACACTGAGCCTTGACCGTGCCACATGGTACAGCGAAAGGGCTCTGAGCCGGAATTGGTGAAAAATACCTCGGACAGAGTAATGTCTTCAAATATCACACACAAAACAAAGCAAGTGTTTCGGTGGTTGTTCTCAGGGGCAAAATCGGGTCCATTGGTCCACTAGCTGCAAGGAGTTGATTTCGCCACCATGTAAAAACAAACATGGTATACCTCAGGCTGTCCGATAATAAACTGATTACTTCATCAAGTGGAGAGTCCCAGGTGCTGGACGTCATAAGCAAGGAACAGAAGATTATTGGGAAGATAATTTCTATACCCATTGGGAGGCTGGATTTCCATGATCCCTTTCCTTTCTAAGACTCGAAGGGCAATGGGGAGCCTTCAAAAGTTTTGAGCAAGGGCGATGTAATTTTTTAAATAAGTGTTACATTAAAAAGGTCCATGAAAGATTTTGAAAGTGAAACTATTTTTAGTACTAAATGAGTACTAGAGGCTTCCTGAGATATCGTAAGACCACGATGAAGAATTATTACTCCGAACGAAATTTGATTTGACAAAAAAAAAAAACAGCATAAGAAAACAGTACTTACAAGATTTAGAACAGCAATCAAAGTCTCCAAGACAAGAACTGTCTTCATGACTAACATCTTCAATGGCAAGCAGAGAAAGGCTTCCGCATCGCATCAGACTTTCAAACGTGTTTCAGTAAGAATGGCTCCTCACCTTAACAGTCTCCGTGGAATACTCGATTACGGCAGTGTCCAAGATCAAAACTTGTGGGATGCTGAACCTGCTGCAAACGGTACGGCCAAGTCTCTGGTGCCACCCGGGATCATCATTAATTAGAAAACAAAACGCAAAAAAAAAAAAAAAGATAGCCTCACTAGTGAATACCGAACACTGAAATATGTATTGACATCTTTGCGAGGGTTGAAAAGAAAGAATGAAAAATCAAAGAAAGCCCAAACTCTTTTTTTCATTTTCTTTTGGTATTTCGGTCAGGAAAGGGATATTTTTTAAACTTGATAGAGGGTGACGCCAGATTTATTTAGTCTGGAGGAATAGCCGGCCCTTAAGCACATGGAGTCACACTGTCCACAGCACAGGACAGGTGCCTCGGCTGTCTGAGGCGTCGGATTTTTTTGGAAAGAGCAAGAGGGCTTGAGGTTCAACATCAGAAAATGTTGCAGCCACTGAAACAGGGTTGAGCAAAAACTCTGTGGCAAAGCCGATCTGCAAATTAAAGCTGGTGATTTCTGTTAAGAGCTTCAGTTCGGGGACGTTTCTCAGCTTTGTCTCCAAATCCCTGATTCAAAACCACAGTGTTCGGCGAGGCAATGAGATTTCATGGTTTCATCAGAAACCCACACCAACAAATGCATCTCTTGATGCAACCCGGGATCCTAGAATCTTCGCTAAAGAACCCAGCTAAACCATGGAACTCAATCTCAAAGCCCTGCCCCTACCCAGAGGAGCACAGGGTCCAATTAAAGGCTCAATAAAAATCTGTGAGGTGCTGAGATGCTTGCTGGAATAGCACGCGTTAGCTGCTCCATTTAAACCCTCACCGCAGAATCTGAATGTAATTGCGGTTTCAGAGGGAAACCTACATGGTATGAAACGTAGCAATTACTGGTCTATTAATATAGGATGTTAGTTGCTGTCAAGTATTTTCTCTGAAAGAGGGGTGGGGAGCATTCTGATTGGTGAAGGTAAGTTGCAAATTTTTTTTCCGACTAGGCAAAAACGAAATTAAGAACTTTGGCGGGGAAGGATCTCGAAATGTCTCAGATGCGAAAACTTTCTCTGGGACCCGAACAAAAGCCGGCAGGACACGAGCGATGTCGGTGTGTCCGGCCTGCCTTTTCGAGCTTGGAAATCAAAGAATTTCTCAAATCCCGGGCTTAGTGAGGGACAGAGAAAGAAAATGCAAGAAAAAAAAGAAATAAAATTTTAGCGGTGCTTCCATCTTGAGAGGAACTTCAGACGGCAGGACTTGGAGCAAGGGGAAGGTGGCTGTAGCCCCCTCAGCCCTGAGCTCGAGGCTGCCCAGAAGACCGCCAGGAGGTGGCCCCCAGAGGCCACGTGAGCGGCTCCGCAGGCGATGTGCCACCGTCCCCAGCTCCCCTCCGGTGTCCCAGTTTTCTAGGTCTCCTCTGGGTGCCCGTCCTTGGTGGCAGTGCATCCCCCAGGGCAGCCGCTAGTTCAGCTTTAGGCCTTTTTTAACTGGCCTCAGATGGGAGCAGCCAGCGGAGCCCTGTGCAGCTGCACTGGCCAGGCCAAGGTCACCGCGAGCCGGGTGAGGGATGATCGCCCAGCACGTAATTGCACCCCAGTCCCCGTGCCCCAAGGCCTGCAGGGGCCCCTGAAAGAGGGCGCCTCCCGAGGAGCTTTCTCCTTTAAGAGAAGGGGGTTCATGGGTGTCCAGGGAGAGAAGTCAGCTTAAAAGGGAATCCAGACATTTGCTTGTGGTTAAGCAAAGATCCGCTAGAGAAAGGGTTAATTCCTCAGATGCCCCCAAATCACCACAGAGCTGGAGGCCCCGGAACAGCTTGAGGGAGAAAGGAGAGGGAACGGGGTGCTGGCCAGATGGGCTCCCGCAGGCCCTGGCGCTGGGGTTGGGGCTCCTCCCAGGGAAGGTAAATCTGCAAAACCGGAACACACAGACACTGTACCTGCGGGCCGCTCAGCAAAGGCCACAGTCTAGGAAACTGAATAGAGAGAGAGCTGTCCCCCGTTTCTCAGCCTACTGACCCACTTTCCTCGGGCTGCTCCTCCCTGGATCCCTGCCCCTCGCTGAGACTTCCCGTCAGCCGATAGGGAGGGAGGTAAGAGCCTGAGATCATCATGTCGGTGGAATGAGCCACATGGGCCTGTTTGACTTTTTTCAGAGAGACGGAAGTCTCCCTCTTTTTCCCAGAAAATCCTTTCCGAGCCATCCTCTGCTCCCCCTTACAGACACACATACACTTCGAGATAGCTCCACCGGCTGCTTGTCATGCCCCTGAAAATCTATGGTCAGTCACTTCTTTTGTTTAAAGCACTGAAAACATCTGCACCTAACCAAACGTACATAAAGCTGCTCTTTGCCCCTTGATCCACTCGTAGGTATTTCCTCAACGGGTATCCAGCCTGTTTTCCAAACGAGGCAAAGGATAAGTTAATTAACGAATACTGAGAGAACGTCCTAGGGCACGAGACACTGCCAGGTCGGAGTACCCCAGGAAGAAGAAACACACACATACACAATTTCAGACGCACAGTTCTCTGTAGTTTTGTCTAAGATTGGCCCTTAGTCAATTTCCAGAGGCCTAATGTGGCTATGAATAACTTTGTTACACCCACGGCAGTGGCCGTGACGGGTCACACGTCACATGACCAGTGACCCACGGTTCGCCTCTGCCCTCCACGTGCCCGGCGACGTGGAGCATGGCAGTGGTGTAGGGGAGGGTGCACTCAGGTTCGAATCCTCATTGTCCCATCTTCTGGCACAACTGCTTGAATTCAAGTTCTGGCTCTCCCTACGTGACCTCGGGCCAATTCCCCCGCCCTCCCTGCGTCTGTTTCTTCAGCTGAGATCTGAGCACAGTCATCTCAGACAATCCACGCAAGCATTTAGCCCAGTGCCTGGCACAGAGTACAGTACATGCTCAATAAAAACGAACGATTTTTACTTTGATTGTTAACCGTGACATTTTGGCCAAGTGATTTTCCTTCTTCGAACCTCAGATTCCTCGTCTTTATAATGAAAATAACCCTATCTACTTTCACAGGAGCGTTGTGAGGTTCAAAAGAAATCTGCGTGACATGCTACGCACAGTGTCTGGCATGGCGAGGAAGCATTCGACCAAAGATGGCAGATATTGGCGGGAAGAGAAGGAGGATTTTGATGTTAGTGGCCTTCATGCCGAGCCAGGAAATTCACAGGCATCAGTCCTAATCACCCGTTCCCAGAAAAAGTAGACCTCTAAGCACCCATTCACCCTTGCCTATGCCTGGGGGGGAGAGATTCATCTCGCCAAATTGCTTCCCTTTTGCTAAATCATTTTTCAGCCACAACAACAAAGATCAAGCGGTCTGGTCTGAAGCTGCACAGAACGTAACCCCAGTTCGAGGAATCTCAGCTATTGAACCGTTGCTTCCTTTTCCCCTTTTTCCTAAGCTCTGTTGTGAGGTAGTGTCTCAGAAAATTGACTCATCTGCCCGTATTTGTTCATTACAGCTGTTGCTAGGAAGTTATTAATGTAAATGGCTCTCCTCGCTGTCCATTATGCTTTTTTCTTGTGAGATGGAATTAAGTGCTAGCCCTGTGCTGAGTTTTCATTAAAGTCTTTCTATACTCTTCCTTATTTTTCTTTCCCCCTTTCTCAGTCACTTTAAAAGTTAATCCTTTTTTTTTTTTAATAGATTTTAAGGACTTGAAAGAAGATGTAAAAATTCTTGAGCATTTCTGGGGGGGGGGGTAGGGGCTGGAATTCAAAGTGCATTCAGTCTCTCCCTCTTCATTGTGTCAATATTTAGTGCCTGGCTTTTTAAATTTTCAAAATTCAAATGAAAACATCATCATGCTCCTATAAGCCTCCCTACCTCTAATGTTCAAAGAACAAGTTCCAACTTGACACATGGATAAGCCAGTGCTGAGTCACGTTCACTACCCTCCCTTCCAGGGAATTAGGCAATGACATTTAGTAAAGATGAAAATCTTGCGAGATAAGAGGCAAAAATAAGCAGTAGTACTAAAAGTGAAAATGGGGGGTGGGGGGGGTGGGGAAGCAAGCAAATACCACAAAACCAATTTGGAAAACATAGGACTGGCGATTATTATGTTTTTTGTCACATTCCAAACGATATTTGTTACGTATTCCAAAAGTACAGAGTCAATAAATTTTTTTTATCCACCGAAGGTAAACAAAACATGTATGAAGATTTCAAAACTTGCCCAGCAGGCTTTCTAACGGATGGAAAGGAAAGTTGCACATTTCATTGCAGATACCTCTTTCTAAATCATTGATTTTTGTAGAAATGTCACACCACACTTGAAGAGAGGGCTCTCTCTTTCCAACAAACATACAGCAAACACCCCCGCCAATGGCAACATTTCCAGTGAGGAGAGAAAGCTTCAGAAAAGCCCACGAAATTCGACTCCCCTCCCGCCTTCTGCACACACTACACTATCCAGTGACTTCAAGTGCACACCCGCCTTTCATCCCTGCCCCTCAGGAGTTTTAAGCCTAAAACAAGCAGGGGATTGGCCCCGGCCTGCTGAAAATTTGTGGGGAAAACAATGGGAATCAACTCTTTAGTTTCAATACACGGACGAAAGGGTTCGACGTATTGCTGGAGATAATAAGGCCAAAGCTGTAATGAGTAAAAAGACTACAGGTTTGCACCTGTAGTTGTATTTTCCATGATGCTTTAAACTTCAGGTCAAAACTTCAAAGACAGGAACCAGCACACTCAGTTCAGAACTCACGTTCAAATTCAGCGTCCCCACGGAAACTATCCACATTTAACCTAATTTTCTGCCATTAAAAACTGGCAAAGCAAAGGAGGACGAAGAGGAGAAGGAGTCGGGAGAAAATTGTCAAAGGAGCATTGTCACAAGTCTACCTGTCCCCAACAGATGTGAGATCAAATTTCAGAGAACTCTGGGAGTTTCCGGAGGCAAAATTTCGGAAACGCAACAATCAAATGACACATGTGGATCTTGTTTAATTCCTGATTCAAACAATCAGTAAAATTAAGTATGGACTAGGTATTAGATGGTGCTAAAAACAGAATTATGATTAATTTTGTTAGGTGTGACTATGCATTGTGGTAACATAAGAAAACGGCCATATTTTCACGAGATGCGTACTCACATACGTACAAGTGAAATGAGACAATGGCTGGAATTCATTTTTAAATTCCTAAGCAAAAAAAAAAAAAAATAGAGAAAACAACAAGGAAGCTCTAGATAATTACTAAATTTGAGTGAAGGGTTTACGAGGGTTCATTATTACTGTTTTCTCTATTGCTATTTTGTGTATGTTTCAGATTCTTCACAATGAAATACTTAATAGAGTTCTTATTTAAAAAGTTTAAGAGTCCTTAGAGCAGGGGTAGAAGAGTAACTTGGGCATTTATGTGTTGGAGAGAGAGAGACACAACACCACTAATTGATGCTTACGTAGCCCCAAAGCTTCAGGCCTCAGAGTAAAGATGGTCAGTGGTCTTTGGTCAAAAAGACCACCCCTCTCAGGAAGCACGTTGGCTGATTATGACTTCTTCTCCCTAAAGGCTGAGTTCAATGTTGTTCTTATTAACCTACTGTTACATGTAGAGAGAGAAAAAAAAAAAAAAAACTGAGAGAAGCTCATTAATTATGGCTAACTTTAGCACCAAGCTCAAGGCAGAGGTGAACAAGGCAGGTGGTAGGGGTGGAGACAGGTGGCACTTAATAAGTGCGCTGAAGTGCTAGTTGCCAGGGATCCCCTATTAGAAGGAATAGTGGGTGCGGAGGGGAACTGACTACTGAAAACATCAGGAAGGGACTTCTCAGCACCTCGGTGTCTACACTGATACGCTGTCCATAACACCTGGCTTATTACAGGCTATCGATAAGTACGTATTGAATGGTTTTGGACACTCCTGCCTCTCCCTCCTCAAAGATTGTCGGTGGCTCAACTCTGGGTACAAAACAAACTTAAATGTCTCAGCCAGTCATTCGGGGCCCACCTGCCTCTCCAGCCGGTCCAGCCTTACCTCCTCCAGACCCACCCCTGTGAGGCCCCCCTGTCCACACCTCCCCCGCTCCTGGTCACTCAACATGTCCAGGTTGCACCTGTGCCCAGACCAGCACCTCCAAATTGGGAAGGAAAGAGATGGATGCAGGTGCTTGAGGTGGGAGCCGGCAGACGCTGTCGGCAACCGCGGCGGGGAGATCAGTGGCAACTGCTACGGTCCCTGAGCAAAAAGTAGGCAAATCTGTCCATAGTTAAGAAAGGGTTTTTCATTACTGGGTCTCTGCACCCAAATAAAGTCTTCTGTAATTAGTTCTGCGAGGGCGCTGCTGCCCTACTCAGAGAAAGGTCCCCTGTAGCATCATTAACAAGGAGTTTCCACGTAATCACATGTAGAGTCTAATTTATGTCCTCCAGGCCCAAAGACTGTCTTGGCTTGCATTCCTCCAGAGGCAAATGTGAAAACACAGGTTTGAGTACAACTAGGGATTTGGGAGGTGGCCATGGACTTGTAGGTAAAGAGGGTACCTGACACAGGGAAAGCGAGAAGCCAATAAGAAGAGTGTTAAGAAGCAAGTTACAACTGCAGGCCATTGGACTTACTCCCACAGGGGAACTGAGAAACAGTCCCTAGACCCCATGCTGAAAGCGCCCCCTCCCACAGGGCCAAGCAGCTGAGACACTTGTTCGCCAACTCCTGTCAATCATTGGTTGAGAACCTTGAGGAGGGGAGGGTCATATTAACTCCCCGGCATACCTGCCTGGCTCCCCACGCAAGGCCTAGCAGCTCTGGCAGCCGGAGGAAACCCTCAGCCAACAAGTTGTCCATGTGGGAGTCGGAAGCTGGGCCAGTATGTCTGCAAATTTTAAGTGCAGTAGGGTAATGAGCAGTTTTCTGATATACACCCCCAGGTTTATACATATACACACATATATAAATCTGTGAAATCATGTTTATTGAAACCCCAGAGATGGAAAAAAAGCACTACAATGAGACGATCTTAGTTTGTGAATGAAATCCATCTTTGCATATTGCCTTTCTACAGCAGGAGTCAACAAATTAAAGCCTGCAAACCAAATCTGGCCTGTTTTTGTAAATAAAGTTTTATTGGAATACAGCCATGCCTCATTGCTCCTTGTGTGCGGGCAACATCAGAGGAGTTGCCATGGAAACCACGTGGCCTGCAAAGCCAAAATCATTTACTATCTGATCCTTTAAATAGAATACCCTTGTTTCCCTGTTGGTCCTTTCTTCCTGAATCCATCACTCAAAACTAAGTTCCAAAGCAAATCTTGAACGTCCTCTCGTTAGTCCTTTTGCCCCTAAGAGAAACAGCTTACTAATTTGCATGTCGATCATGCTATACCCATTCCTCAATATGTCTCTTACGACACTGCTTTGTAAACACTCACTTTCTTCTCCAGCTCAGCGCCACCACAAGAAATGACCTTTATTCATATTTGCATGCCTAATGTCTAGACACCCGAAAAATGCGTGTTTAAATAAAATTAATTCATTTGGGGAATTTGATCTCAGTGGTCACATGGATCCAGCCCTGGCTGGATTCCAGAAAGTACAGACAGCTTGTTCGAGATCGCACACATGGCCAGCGTCAGACCCAGCTAGGTCCCCTTGTTCCTGATCCGGGTTTTCTGTTATACATGAGCACAATCCGGCCACACGACGGCCCCTGAAGCACATGGCATTTTTAGCACAGCAGCTTGAGGTAATGGTTTCGATCTGCACATCCTCTGAGTGACCAGGGCTTCTGTATCCGGTCACTCCTTCTCTGGATGTGCCTCCCAGTGTATATGGCCATGACCTAAATGTCCAAACACCCTCCTTCACCTACCAACCTACTGCTCCAAAGACCAAGCAAACGCAAAAGTCTCTCACAAGTTGCGTTCTGTGATTCATTATCTTTCAAAACCGCCTTAGGTGTCGGTAATAAATTTTTCGTCTTCCGAAGAGGTAAATCAATGCTTTTTATGATTTCTGCCTATTATAACCACAAGTGTTCACCTTTCAGAGTTGCTCAAATGGTAAACAACAACAACATCTTTACTGCTTGATAACAAGAAGCAACTTACCTCATCACATAAATCGTAGCAGATTTCAACACCCTTGGAAAGAGCTAGAGAAGATAAAAAAGAAAAACAAACCTTAGTGGAATGATATTTTATTTATATCTTTTATTTATGTTCTGTTTTTTTAAAATAGGTATCTCACACCCTAAATACAGGCAAAATCTGCATTCAAACATTTAAGGTAATTCGTTACCTTCTTAGTAATTTTTTTAAGTAAATCATAAAAAGTTAAGCCAAACTACAGAATAAAGCCTTTCCCACAAATTCCCTATCAACCTCAGCCCATCCGAGGCCCATTTCAGAAAACGGATGATAAGGAATTTGTTTTAAATATCCACGTCCTGATACATTTTAAGAGACATTTTCCCCCTTCAAGAAAGAGAGGGCTTAATAGCTGCTTTTCCACCCTTCCTGACTTAAAAAAAAAAAGTAGCAACCATCTATGTCAACTATACATTCACAGGAATGCTTTGCATTTTATAGATATTTTTTCTATAGATATTTTAAAGATACTTTACACTTGTTTCACACTTTTAACATAATCCTGTATGGTCACACACTATGGGGGGAAAAGGGAGGGAGGAAGTGATCCAGCTCGATTTATCAGTAAAGAGACGTAGTCCATAGTGGGTAAAGTAAGAATTATCATATCCACCTTTCAAATAAAGATGACATAGCCCTGAAAATGTTAAGTGGCCTCCTAAATTCACAATAAGCACAAAAAACGACTGATGTCCAGGCCTCTATTTGCCTCTGAAAGTTCATTCTTTAGCATTAGGCTGACATCTGTGTCCAACAAGCTAACTTCTCTTAATTAGACTCTTTATGCACCTCATAAACTTTAATTAAAATGAAAACAGTGACAATAGACTCTTAAGCTATTATATGTCAAGCAGCTTAAGGTTATCACAAAAGCTGCAAAATGAAATGACTAACTGGCATTTTATATGGGAAGTACTCTGATTTTTAGCAGCCTTACCCCAAAGTTGTTCAATATCTTGGTCTGGACTTTTGCAAGGAGTGCGTATGAGATAACAATTTGAATAGGACTGCATAAATTTGCATAAAGTGTGAGAGGTTAACATTATAAAGTTCAGATTCCTCTCCAAAATGATTGCTCAGATGATATTTTTCCTACTTCTCACTGAGAACAAGGGCTGAAATCATTTAAAAACCCACCAATTACACTGATAAACCAGAAATGAAAGGTTTACAGGAAAAATTATAACCTCAAAATGCACTTAAAATCATTCAGTCTGGAACCACTATATAGACAACACTTAAGCAAATATTTTGAAACAAATGTATGGAGAAATTTATCTATCCTAGGAGAAAATTACAATTTCCCAGTGGGAATTTTTTTCTCTCTTTAGCTCTATCTTGGGAAAAAAGATTCTTATCTGTGGGATGAAAACAAGAAAAACTATCCATGCATTAATAAGGATAGGAGGGGCCCACTGTTACTCACTTAGCTATAAACAATAGCCCCTGAGAAAATGATTCATTCAAATAATAATCTCCTAAAATGATATTGACTATGATAGACCCAATGTGGTTTGTGTTGAATTTAATTTCCATCTAAATTTAAAATACACGAGACATCTAAAGCCATCATTTCATTTGGTGTTGAATGAAGTAAGTCATTTAGAAGTTCATTTTTTTAAAGTCGTAGCATAACTAAGGGAAGGTTCGTCAATCCATTTCTACTTTCAAAGTACACCAGAGCAGGCTGAGATGCTTAAATGTAAAGTGTTACATTATACAAAAGAACAAAATTAAGTAGTCAAATGCACTTGCTACATTAAGGCAAAATGAAAACTACTGTGATTAGAGCAGTTTGAGAAAAATGAATGTAAAATACTTTCTATTTAAATTATAGCAACAACTATGATTAAAAGAGCACATTGCTACTTGCTGGAGAGCGGGAAGATTGTTTTCACATGCGGTTTGGTATTTTGGGCTTGGGGGTTGGTTGGTTGGTCAGTTGGTTGTTCGCGTAAGCTGGCTAGCCTCAGAGTGGGGCCATCATGCGGCCCTGCTCTGGACTACCTCCAGCCTTCCTGAATGGCTCTCCTGAGAAGCAGGGCCTCTGCAGAGCAACTCGAAAAGACCACAGGAAAGAAGAGGCTCAGGAAATCTAATCATGCCTGCGTGGCCAAAGAGAACCAGATGCAGGAATGAAGACATCAATCAGATCACGTTCAGGAAGGGGCAGCCTCAGCTGCTCTCCACCAGCAGTTGCGAATGGCTATGCTGGCTTCTTCCAAGTGGGAAAGCTTAACCCGCTGATACTGCGAAAGACAAATGTAAGTCTTGTTTTCCTTTTAACTCTTATTAGTTTTAAAAATAAAGATAATAGGGTTTTTGTTTGTTTGTTTGTTTTTGTTTTTTTTTGCAAGATAGCTATACAAATCCATCAGGACTAAAACACATAGACCAAAACCCAAATCCATGCTGCAACCGCATCAAGAGTTGGTTATGACAGAGGTGTTATGAATTTTCACACATATAAGAGATCAGACCAGCCATCCTCGTCTGTATAACACAATCACAGGGCGTTCCCCTCGCCCTTTTGTTGACCAATAATCTCGATCACATTTTAAGCCTCCAGAGCCTGTGAGAAAGGTTGCACGTAAACATGTGAGAAGACATACTGTCTAGCATTTCCTCGAAGCTAAAAATAAACCTCATGTGGGTTCTTATGCAACCACACTTTGGTCCCTCTTTCTCTATGGCCCAGCATAATAGAAAACTGGAGAGGAACATTTACTTGGTAAAAGATAGGTCTAAAAAGTGTTGCCCAAGTTTGTTTCATAATGCAAATTATAGGAGCAATTACCTAAAACACAGAAAATAAGGGTCTTTCCTCTTTTTACCTCATGGGTGGGGCCATTTGATCCATATTTTTGCCCAAAGCTTCAGGTGATTTCTACAATCGGGTGGTTTGGTAAACTCCATTCTATGTAACAGGGCAAATCCTAAATTCACTAGTCCTGAAGAAAAAGAGAAAGGGATGTGGATAGAAATAACTCAGAGGCAAGGAAAGACATCATAAAGAAATAGGCGAGAGCTAAGAAATATCCTGCGTCACTCTCTTTTCATTTTTGTGTAGACCAGGGGATGGGACTCAACCACTATTCCATTTTATTTAGATTTCTGACAAGTTCCTGTTTGCTATTTGACATTATACCTATCTCTCTCTGTGGAATTATTAGCAAAACAATAGCTTTTCTATAGTCAAAACTGGGTAGTCTAAATAATCAAGAGGAGTGGACAACGGACCTAGAATGAGAAGTCACCTGGGTTCTGAGGCAGGCAGAGAGAGGAACCATAGGTGATGAGCCCAGAAGTAATTTTTGGAATTCGTACACTGACAGAAATTTTGGAAAGTTTTTGCAGCTGGAATGTAGAATTTTAAAAAAACGATGGAAGCGTTTTGCTTTTTACTTTGATATGGAAAGTGATTTGAAGTGCCAAGAATCTCCCAACCATGCTCACTGTCCTGGGACTTCTCAGGGGACAAGCAGAGACAACATTGCCTGACCATACTTTGTGAGCCAACTGTGACAAAACAGCATTTCTGAGGGACCTGACCATCTCCATCCCAGAAGGTACCAAGGAATCTGTGTTTCTTTGCTGGATGTTTCGCCTAAATTTCTTATAAATGGAGATCTCTCTTTCCCTTGTTATTTATGTGACTGACTCCACACACTCCCTTTGAAAACTGAGGGTCTAAAATGTAATTCATTTTATGATGAAAATGAATATCTGTTCATTTTAGCAGTTGCCACTGCACAGATATATTTGTAGTGAATGATCATACTACACGGTACAGTCAAATTGATATGTGAAGTTCCCAGAATAGTGGGCAATTAATACTGAACTCACTACAAATCGCTGGAGCGCATGCTGAAGATGGGATGCTGCTTTCACATACTGAGAAATGAATTTGCATGCCCGACGTGTCAGAGAAATGCACAAATGGTCTGGATCGCAGCTGTATCACTTAGCAATGTACAGTTGAACACTTTAGTAGTACTGCCCAGAACAGGACAGTCACACATAGAAGAGACGAGACCTAGGGTACAACCGCCTTTTCCTCTATGTAGTAGGGTAGTTTGAGGAATATGAACTGACCTAAAGCATCCCAAAAGGTGTCTCAGAACCTAAGTTTTAATAGTTATCGACGTTAGAGAAAAGATTGTGTGCTTTTTATTGAAATCTGGTTGAATGATTCATTTAACATTCATCTGTCTTGTGGATTTTAAGTCTTTAAATAGGTCACCTTTTAAATACAGTTTACTGTTTATCTAGAAACTCAGCTTCTTTTAGTATCTATTCTACCTACACCACTGCCCAGAGCTAACAGAAGTACAAACAGCTAAAGGAAAGTGAAATTATTTTATTTTAAATAATAATTGCTTAAAATGATAATTTGGAAGTTAATCATGACTGCATTATAACCTTAGTTCACATAATAATGATTTAATAAATGTCCTGAAGGAAAAAATACTCACTTCTCAAGAGTTTAACCTGCTCCCATGACATAACTCATACCTTTAAATAATATGGTTAGATACTTATGGTTAACTATAATGAATAATCAAAGAACTACCTCCTCTCAATGACAAGGCATAATTACTGTGAATTCATTCCAATACTGAAAAATAAAATATATTAGACTAATAAGGCATGGATATATCATCACTTATAGTCATACTATTCATATAAATTATCACTTTTAAAAACTAATGTTTTTTCTATATATGAAACAGATTATAGAATATCAAATACCTTAAAATTGAGAAAAAACCATTATAATAAATATTGATATAATACTTAATCATATTGCTTTTTTCTGTTTTCTACCATTTAAAAAAATTACCATCATTTTAATATGTCTGTTTAATCATTTTACCTTAAATAGAATATAATGAATACAACATTATGCAACACATTTTTAAAAAGCTTTGCATAATAGTATTGAAAATATTACATTTTATTTAAATGCCACTTAAATTTTAATATATCTTAAGCTATATTTAGTCTTTACAATTACAAACAATACACGCTCATTAAAGAACTATTAGAAAGAACAGAAAAGAACAAAGAAGAAACTAAGAATCTTCCATAATCATCACCCAGAGGTAATCAGTATTAATATTTGGGGATCCAGCTGACACATGAATTTGGGCAGGTAAAAATACGTCTTCGTGTCCTCGCTGAAATTTTGCATTTCCTTTAACTATCAATATAGATGGCAAACCACAGTAATATTAGCAAGTAGAAAATCTAAACTGAGAAATAGAAACTATTTGAAAGAACCAAATGGAATCCCTAGAATTGAAAAATAAAATTTCAGAAGTACAATATTCATTGCATAGACTTAAAATCAGATTGGAAACTACAGAAAATATTAGTGAACTTGAAGACAAGTAAATAATAATTTAAAAAACTGAAGCACAGAGAGAGTATATAGACTCATATAATGAACAGAGCCTGTGGCACAATGTTAAGTAGTCTAACATATATGTAATTGGAATCTTAAGAAAGCAATGAGAGAAAAATTGTAAAATAAGAAATTTTTAAGAAAAAATGGAAAAATTTTTCCAAGTTTTTTCCAAATTCCGAATGCACAAAACAAACAAAAAAAAAGAGAATTCAATGAAACCCAATAATACACACTAAAACCACACTTAAGTACATCATATTCTTGTTGAAAACTAATAAGAGAAAATCCCAAATGCAGAGAAAGACACATTACATTAAAAAAAAAAAAATGAGTATATCCTTCTTATAAGATATACAAGCCAGAGACAATAAAATAATATTCTTAATGTGGTAAAGAAGAAAAATTCTCTTAAACTGGGATTCTACACCCATCATAAATATTTTTCAAAAGTGAAAGTGAAAGAATTATATTTTCAGATAAACAAAACCTGAAAGAATTGGCTACTAGGAGGTCTTTCCAGCAAAATAAAAGGAATTTCTTCAAGCTACAGGAAACTACATTAAACAGAAACTCAGATTTACCTGAAAGAATAAAGAATGCCAGAAATTGTAAATATATGGATAAATATAAAAGACTCTCTTTTCTTGTTTCTCCATTTCTTTGAAGTAAAATAATGTCTTCCCCAAAGCTTCCCAGGTCCGAATCCCTAGAATCTGTGAATGTGTTACCTCATATGGAAAAGGAGACTTTGCATATATGATTAAATTAAAGATCTATCTAGGTGAACTCAATATAATAATGATGGTCCATATAGGTAAAAGAGAGTCAGAAAATAAGATTTAATAATGGAAGCAGAGGTCAGAGTGATGCTTTAAAGATGGAAGGAGTGATAAGCCAAAGAATATAGGTAACCTCAAAAATCTGAAAAAGGCAAGGAAATAAATTCTCCCCTTGAATCTACAGAAGAAATGCAGTCATTCTGCTGACACCTTGATTTGAGCCTTGTGAGACTCGTTTTAGACTCTGACTTCTAGAACTATAAAATAATAAATTTGTATTGTTTTAAGCTACTATATTTTTAATAATTTGTTATAGTAGCAATGGAAAACTATAACAGAAATATAGCTAAAAAGCTAATAGAAGAGATAAAATGGGATATAAAAATACAGATTAACTTTTAAAAAGGAAGAGCAACAAATGAATGAAAAAAATCTATGACTTTCAAAAGATTGAAATCATATAAAGTATGTTCTTTGACCACAAGGTGATTAATTTGAAATCAATAATAAAAAAAAACAAAACTAGAAATTTCCCAAGCATTTGAAAATAGTTCATCATACTCCTAAACAACTCATAAGTCAAAGAAGAAATCACAAGGGAAATTCGAAAATATTTCAAATTAAACAGTAATGTATACCTAAAACATCAAAATGTGTGGGATGTACCTAAAGCAGTGCTTAGAGGAAAAATAATAGCTTTAAATGCTTATATGATAAAAGAAGTAAGGCTTTAAAATTAACAATCTAGATTTTCACCTTAAGAATCTAGAAAGCCATGGGCAAAGTTATTAGAGAAAAAAAATCATAAAGGTCAGAAATAAATAAAATGAAAAGCAGGCAATAGAAAAAATTAACATAGCCAAAGGCTTTTTTTCTTTAAAATATTAGTAAAATTGATTGAACAATGAGAGAGAGAAGGAGGGGCGGGGGGAAAGGGAGAGAGAAACAGAGAGAGGGAGAGGAAGAGAGCACGAGAGAGACAGAGACAAAGAGAAATTGCCAAACAGGCAGTTTCTATTAAGTTAAACATAAACTTACCCTGTGACTACAAAATGCCACTCCTCGATGTTTACCCAAGTGAAAGGAGAATATATTTTCACAAAACACTATACATGAATGATAATACCAGCTTTATTCATAATAGCCAAGAACTGGAAATAACCTAAAAGTCCATCAACAGGAGAATGAATAAATTGTTTATATATATAAAAAAAATACTTGGCAATAAAAGAAATATGCAATAACAGAGATTAAAAACAATAAGCTAAGCAAAAAAAAAAAAAAAAAAAGCCAGATACAAAATAAGCACATACTGTACTACATGACTCCATTTGTTTAAAAAAATAGTGACAGAAATCAGAAAACTATTGAAGGGAGAGACATCGGGATTATGCATTAGTCAAAACTCACTAAACTGTACCTTAAGATCTGAACTTTTCACTGTGTGTAAATTATACTGCAGTTTTTAAACAATCTAAATAACATTAAAAAAAATCAAAGATCTATCTTACATGGTTGAAGAAAGAAAAGAATTTGAAGAATTCTGGTGTTCCTTGAGAGAGCCTATTGTCATCTGGTAAAGCAAGCTACTATGGAAGCAGTGTGTTCTACTTACAATGCTAGATCTTTGCGAATTTAGATTTTCACCACTTGTAACGATCACAGAGAAATCAAAATTGATTATATGTTGAACAAGAATGAGTGTTGCCTTGGTAAAGACAACCCCATAGATTAACGTTCTTATTCGAGCTAAGCCGCCACAGCCTACACATCAATTCATCACTAAAACGTAAAATTTAACTTTACCATGACTATATTTAAGTGTCTCGTTATTTAGTGTGATAATCAAAAAACACATATATGATTATATCAAAATTTTGTCTATTAATATCTTGATGAACGCATTTAAATATAATTAGTTTCTTTTGTCAGCCAATTTTTTATACATTGTTTTAAAAGTTCATAGACTTCATGAAACAAAATAGGTTAAGAACTCAAGGAAATAATTTTAAACTTTACTTGAAAAATATACAAACATGAAATAATTTTATAGTGTTTTATAACTTGCTGTTTTTATTTCTGCTTAACAATATAAAATAATATCTCTATGTCTTTAAATGGCTTTCTACAAAGCTATTATTTTTATTTAACTGCATTATTTCCATTCACCAGATATTTCATAATTTTATCAGTTTCTTGTATTTAGATAGCCAGGTTTTATCCACCCTTTAACTATTTTAAAGAATATATTTTTCTACTAATCCTAGAATGTTTTTCTATCTTACATGGTTGAGTCCGACCCTTTTATGACTGATGAGAAATTTGATCCTCAAAAAATAGAGGAATTATAAATCCCATGTGGTTAAGGAGAGAGCATTCCTAGGCTCCTATGACATTTCAGTTAAACATCTTCATAGGACTCATTCATTCCACAAAATCATACAATATATTCAATATTTGAGTGCCTATTAAGTGCTGAGCATATAAAGAGTAGGAGCAGTCAGTTTTTAATGGGCGGACAGGGAAAACCTCATGAAAAAGATTTGAAAGTGTGTGTGTGTGTGTGTGTGTGTGTGTGTGTGTGTGTAGGAATAGCTGGAAAAAAGTGTTCCAGACCTGAAAAACAGCAAATGCAAAGTCCCTGAGGTAGGAGCATGCCCGGAATGTTCAAGGTAGAGCAGGGTAGCCAATATGGTTGGAATAGAAAAAGAAAAGGGGGAGTGGACAGAGACTATGTCAGAGCGATAATGGCAGCCAGATGAGGTGGCCAGATGGTTTAGGGCTTTATAGGCCACCACAAGGATTCTGGCTTTTATACTAAGTACAATCAGAGGTCATAGGAGGACTTACAGCAAAGAAGGGACTTGATTTTATATATCAATGGAATCGCTCTGGTGCTGTGCAGAAAAAAAAAAAAAAAGACTATAGGGCATGTGGGATTAAGTGAGGAGACTAGTTAAGAAGTTACGGCAATCCAAAACAATCTACAGGTTCAACGCAGCCCCTATCAAAATTCCAATGGCGTTTTTACAGAAATAGAAAATTCTACTAGACCCTGAAAAGACCCCAAATAACTAAAGTAATCTTGAGCAAGATGAGAAAGCTGGAGGCATCACACTTCCTGATTTCAAACTATCTGACAAAGTAATAGTTTTACTTTGTAGTGGAGAGGTTTTATTTTTTAATAGTAATATATTAGATAGTTATCAAAACAGCATGGTCTTGGCATAAAAACAGACACTTATGAGAATGAGACCAAATAGAGAGTTCAGAAATAAACCCACTTATAGGTGATCAACTAATTTCGACAAAGGCATAAAGAATTTACAATGGAGAAAGGATCTTCTCTTCGATAAATGGGAAAAACTGGCCATTTACACACGAAAGAACAAAACTGGACCCGTATCTTACACCACTCAAAAAAAAAAAATTAACTCAAAATAGCTTAAAGATGTAAATGTAAGACCTAAAACTATAAAACGTGTAGAAGAAAATATAGAGAAAAAGTCCTTTGACACTGATCTTGGCAATCGTTTCATGGATCTGACACCATAAGTACAGGCAACAAAAGCAAAAATTAGAAAGTAGGATTATATCAAACTAAAAAGATTCCGCACGTCAAAGGAAATAAGTAACAAAATGTAAAGCAACCTACAAAATGGGAGAAAATATGTGCAAACCATATGTCCGATAAAGAGTTAATAACCAAAAGAAATAAGAAACTCTTACAACTCAATAGCAAAAATAAATAAATAAATAATACCCCGACTTAAGAATGGGCAAAGGAACAGAACAAACATTTTTTGAAAGAAGACACACCAATGGCCAATAGGTACATGAAAAGATGCTCGACATCACTAACCATCAGGGAAACGCAAAACCACAATGAAATATCACCTCGCACCTGTTAGAATGACTATTATTAAAAAGATAAGAGATAAATATTGGCAAGGATGTGGAGAAAAGGGAACCCTTGTGCACTGTTTGTGGGAATGTAAAGTGGTACAGGCTTTATGGAAAACAGTATGCAGGTTCCTCAAAAAATTAAAAAATAGAATTACCACATAATACAACGATCCACTTTTGCATATATATCCAAAGAAGATAAAATCATTATTTTGAAGCGATATCTGCACCCCATGTTTACTACACCATTGTTCAAAATACCCAAGATATGGAAACAACCTAAGTGTCCATCAACAGATGAAAAGATAAATAAAATGTGATATATATTATACACACACACACACACACACACACACAATTAAATACTATTCAACCATATAAATGAAGGAAATCCTGCCATTGGCAACCTGGAGGGCATTATGCTAAGTGAAATAAGCCAGACACAGAAAGACAAATACTCTGGTACAAATAATAGAGTATGGTATTATTTATATGTGAAAACTTAAAAAAAGAAAAAAATTAACCCATAGGAACAGAGAAAATAGTGATTGCCAAAGTCTGGGAGGCGGAAATAATGGAAGATGCAGGTCAAAGGGTACAAACTTTCAATGATGCGATGAATAAGTTCTGAGGATCTAATGCATAACATGCTATATTACATAATATTAATGTTAAGAATGCTATATTGTATGCTTGAAATGTCCTTAAAGATCAGACCTTAAGCATTCTAACAACAACAAAAAAAGGGGTAAGTAAATGAGGTAATAAACGTTAATAAACTTGATTGTGGTCGTCAAATCATCACATTGTACTCTTTAAATGTATTACAATTTTGTCAACTATACTTTAATAAAGCTGTGGTCAAATAAGAGCTATTGCAACAATCCAAGTTGCAAATATTATCTGCTTCTCCTCTAGACTGTCAGCTTTGGGGGGTAGCCAAAGATCATGCTTAGCTTATCTTAATATCCTCCAGGGGATATGAATCGAAATGACATAATTTTTCTAGGAGGATCTCAGGGCATCCATTAGTCATTAGAGGTAGACATTAGTTTATACTAAGATGGAAAAAATACACACTCTAGAGTAAAACAGACCTTGCGTCAAATCTGCATTGCTTCTTACCAAGTTCCTTAGCCTTTCCCAGATTCGACTGCCTCATTCATAAAATTATGGGTGATGCATCTCATTCATAGAGCTGTTGTAGGATTAATGAAGTAGAGTCAGCTCAGTGCTTCTAGTAGTATCTGGCATATGGGAGTATCTAATAAACTTCTCTAGATATCAGTTCCTGGCTCTAAGGGGCCTGAGATCTAATCCGACTCAGTGGCTCATGTATCCCCTTGACATTCACTGCAATGTGCCACCTTTGGTTGCACCTGTAGAGGTAACCCAAGTTCGTAGAAGCTAGCATTGATCAAAAAGATTTGCACTGTTTTGTATGATGTGCCACAAACGGCAATTTGTCAAAATGCATTTATGTCAAAGAAAAAGGTCATTATGGGAAAATCAACATTAGTTCATTTTTCTGGCTGTACTTGGGTTTAAAATCAAAAGCTTAACTCTCCATTAACACAGGTGATTAAGGTGATTATACCATCATAACTAGTAGTTGGTGAGATGGCTTGATTCGACTACTTTATTGCCATTACTCAGACATGCATTTCTTGGAGATTTCCTGTACTTCCCTCCACATGGCACAAAAAAAAAAAAAAAAAAACAGGAGAGTTTCTGTTTGTAAGTCCACAATCCTTCATTAGAAATTTTTGGTGTCAGATGGTTTTGGAATTCAGACATTTTTAGATTTTAGAAAAGTAATTTGGTAAATATACGTTTCAGCGTAGAGTCCTCCTAGCTCGGTGTGAGAAGGCATGCTACAATCAAACGAGTATGGACAGTCACATTAAGCTAGATAAGTAAGGATTATTTATCCAGCCTTATTCACTCAGGCCAGGTTTTGCTGCCAAATAAGTTTAGGTCAGCTCAGGTTTTGCCACCTGAAACAAAACACTTTGGATTTGCTAAGTTTGGGGGGTTTTAGAATTGCAGATAAGGGATTATGGACTTTTTACTTAGGTTGAGAGAAACCAGCTAATTCTTGTAACCTTGATACATCTGGGTTGTGCACACTGGTCAATAGTCAGAATTATGACCAGAACTCTTTTTCACTGAATGCTGTGTGCACTTATGGAGAAGGGAGGATGAGTGTGGTGGTACTATTTGCTTCATGTCCACAGCGAGCAGAGCTAATCAGCCATTACATTTCTTGAGTCTGGAACAGGGGCTGGCAAACCATGGCCTGTGGGCCAAATCGAGGAGCTGTTTTTGTAAATAAAGTTTATTGGAACAGAGCCACACCTTATGGTTTACTTATTAGCTTTATGTCACAACAACAAAGTTGAATAGTTGCAACTGAGATCATATGGCCCCAAAAGCCTACAATATTTATGATATGAACATTTATGAAAATTTGCTTATTCCTAATCTAGAAGCAATAATAATAATAATCCTGACCTCAGTGCCCTAGTCAGCTACTACCAATATATCAGCGTTGACAGTCAAAACGAAACCTATTCCCAACCCTGGTTCAGTGGGTCAAAAATTATTCATAGTCGCCTCCTTTAGTATATTATGTGCAATTTCCCTGCTTAAAGGGGACGTGATGATTCCAACCATTTGAAAATCATTGATAATAACGATGACACCGTGCACTTCTATAGTATAATATACATAATATCTCAAGTCTCCATTGCCATAATTAGAATTTTTCCCACTTTAAGAAAGATGAGATATACGTGACAAGAAAGATTGGGAGTTTTTAGCAGAACTAACTGGTACAAGAGATGTTTCACTGGTATTTAGAAATAGGAAAACGATGACTCTGATTTTTCTACAATGCCTTATCTTACAGTGGTACCTTATTACCTGGAGGTGAGTGTACAAGCTGAGTAGTAGAAGAAATAATCTGAGTATTAGATTCACCTCAAAGTGAGGCATGAATTATCTTGACAAAATATAACTCAACATCAGTGGTTAATAGCCGGCCTATTCAAGTTTGTGTCAACAGTAAAGAACTTTTTAGCTTGTCTCTGTTTTTAGTCAATGTTACACCACGGTGGGAACGTGTAGGGTTAATTTCAACCTAATGAAGGAATGGATGTTCTTCATATAACCTAGAGCTATTTCCACACATGATTAACTCTCCAGGGCCACCCTACTGACTGGCCATTCACCAATCAACACAAACGCCAATACTTGGAGAAATAGGATGCCTTCCACAAATGACCACACAGCCCTCCCACTCAGAGTGTGCAGAGCTCTGTGATAGGGACTGTGGAGATTTCTGGAAGCATATTCCTTGCTTCTTGGCCCCAATAATCTTATTTAATTGGGAAAGCAAGGCACACATTCATAAAAATTAAACAATTTTTATAAAAAGCTATATAATTCCAGGCAATTTGTGATCATTTGCCAAATTTCAGGCCAACTTTTGAAATGCTTCAGCATAAATCATATTGCAGCAAGAGTTCAAAACTGTCTGGAAAACCCTTCTTACCTAATATCATTAATGCATGTTTCAAACAGTGAAGTTTCTATTTATTTTGACAACTATTCCCAAGGTCAGGATGTGGCAAGCAAATGTGAGAAGATGAGTAGACAGGAACTTGACAACCTAATTTTATAATATGGACTTTGGAAATATTTATGGGAAAATTTCTATCCTATGTACTATCCATTCTCACGGAGGATCTCGGTGTCACCAAATATTATAGGTTGAGGCTGTTTAGAGGTAGGAAATATGACATCTTTGTTTATAAGGTGGAAATGAAGATCCAGAGAGTTTAGGTGACATCTCCATCATACTGACAGCACCAAACGAGCCTGGATTACTGGTCTTCTAACTCCAAGCAGGGTAGGGGATGATGGGAAGGGAGACTTACAATAGCCTGGACCATATAGTATTACAATAATCTTTCTGACAGGGAAGGGCTTAGGAGGATCCAGGAGGTCTGTAGCAAATTCAGGATAAAAGCTAAAAGAATAGCTGGATTTTTCATCTGGTAGGAAATCTAACACAATTTTGAAGGTAGAGCATCTGCAACCAAGTCCAGCTGCCAAAGGAGGACAGATTCATACTGGGCAGGCTGGAGGGCAGAGTCTAGATTCATGGCTCACTTTCCTATAGAAAATCCTTTAAAAAGGATTTTCTTATATAGAGAGAAAGAGCCATTCCCAAACAATGACTAGTGTTTAGGATGACCAACCACTTCGGCTTTCCCAGAATTCTCCCAATTTGGCACTGGAAGTTCTACATCCTGAGGAAGCCATCGGATGATTGGTGACCACAGAAGGGGTGCCATGGTGTGATCACCATGAGGACATTAGCTCAGCTTGGAATTGGATGGACACACTGGCTGCTTCATAACAGTCTTCCCTGGTCTTCAGTATACACAAGACAGTTTCCCCCTGCTCGTCCTAGTAAAAATGGATCATTCCTCCAATTAAGCCGTCCGAGCTTCCAACTAAAAACCTATCACTGCACAGACAGTCCATATCTGGGGACTGTCAGACAAGTCAGCCAAATCATATAAGAAAAACCCTTTCTTTTGGAATAATCTTTGCATGAGTCAATCTGGAATTTTTTTTAAACCAATTTAACATGGGAAAAGAAGATATCTTTGTTTCTCTTTCTACTATTTCTTGCTTAAATGGTACCTTTGTCAAAACGTCTGTGATTATACAGTGACAGGCACAATGTAAGTCCTTATAGGTACTTTTTCCTTAAAGTTTCTCAGTATCTTAGAAACTTTATTTTTAGCAAAGTGCTTTTAATAAGAGATTTTTGAAACTAAAGTATCAAATGCACGGATGAAAACAATTCAGTTCTGTGCTCTGCAAGGCTGGCCTCTTTCCACAGCTACTCTTTCCTGGGGCCATCTCCATCTCTATCGGTCCATGCTCAGGAAACTCTAACCAGCTCAGATATTGGCCTAGACCCAGCATCACCATGGGAGAAACTCTTCTGCTCTAAAAATAAGACCCTGCATGCCAAAGCCTAATATAAACGGGCAAACAGCGTTTAGCTCATACGCTCATTGTACTTGACCACATGGTCTGGTTTGGGTAAGAGTTCCGGTCCTAGCTCTGTGCTCAAAAGGAAGCTATTTGACCTGATTCCATATGAGCCTTTATAAAGCAAAAATACTGTACTAGAGTGATCTCTAACCTCTTTTCAGTCCCCAAAACAGTTGAAAGTATGATCCACATCCTCGCATTAACTCATATGATCAAGATTTGGCTTATTTATTCATGCAGCAAATACTGCAGTGCCTCCTCTCAACTAGATAGTACCTAGGCCTGTGCTGGGTGCTGTTTACATTTGGTAAATACACAACAGGACCCTCAGAGTTCACAATCTTGTAGGAGGGAGGCACTAAACAAGAAAACAAAGGAGGCATTAAGTACAAATTAAAGCGATCACACCCAGGACATACAAGGAGAATAACAGGAGATCCTGGAGTGCCCATCTGGTGGTTTCTATTTTGTCCAGTATGAGGTGAAGTCACCAGCCAAGTGTGCAATGAGGAAAGGAGGAAGGAAAGAAGATTTGTGAAGAGAGGAAAATATAAAGGTCATCTCAGAGGGGGACAGGGCTCTTACTGAGAAGTGTGGCCAGAGAACCAGGCAGGGTTGGGAACTCTCCTGAGCTCTGAGATCAAGAATTTTAAAGGAACCCAGTCTTCACAGTTGTGGTTTCCTCCCACGAGGCTCAGCAGCTCAGATGCAGGAAGAACCAGGCGGACATTTGGGCTCATCAGGGGACTGGTTCTCAGCCCCACTGCCTGTGAGAACCAACCGAGAGATTTTTTTCTGAAACGTATTGACACTCAGGCTCCTCCTCCAGAGACTGATTCAGTTGATCTGCAGTGGGGCCCAGGCATGGGGAATTTTGAAATCCCTCTGGTGTTGTTAAAATTCTTAAGGTTACGAGTTTCGAAAAGAGAGTCGAATAGCCAAAAGAAAGCAGATGACAGCAGAACAATAATACTGATTGAGCAAGGAAACTGAGCTGGAGGGAAAAAATGAAGGGAAGGCGGGAGGGAATTAATAAATGATGAGAAATCACGGTGTTCGATGGGCCCCAATGAGGCCAAGGGATGATTATTGTGGGGAGTCCTTGAATAGTCAACTCGAAGGATAGAAAGCCTTTGGTAGGTGCATGGGCATTAGCCTTTCGGATATCGAAGGAGTATTCGTGAAGATGTTAGGATGCAGAAGTCTAAGATGTGGTCATGGGAGGGGGTGGCTAACCAATTCGGAAAAAAGAAAAACACTGCAGATGAGAAGGTCAAAGACCCGAGAGGCCAGGATGTGCTGAAGAACACCCGCCCGGCCGCCGAGGCTGCCCAGAGTCATCACAGGAACTGGGCTGGAGCAGGAGACTTTGAACTGGAAGTTAATTCAACGACGAAGGAGGGAACGTGATGAGGACACAACCAGCAACCCAGACCTAGCAGCGCCAGGCGGTTTCCTAGGAAACCAGGCTGGGAGGGAGGTCGAGGAGCCCGAACCAGGTGGATAACAGGCTGAGCTCAGACCAATGGGCTGAGAGTCATGCTCTCATCTGAAAAATAGGGTAGGATTTATGTCTCCAGCCGGGGTGTCTTCCTCGAACTCCAGACTCACCAAGCCAGACTCAGTTCTACAGAATATCTACAAACACCTGCACCTCAGACACCAGTGCCACTGCCACAGCAAGGACACCTGTGCCCAGGACCCAGGTACCATGATAGATGCGCGCGTACCTGACTCTAGTACCTGGGCTCTGCTGCTGCTCTGAATATGAGCATGGTGACAAGAGGGATCCCCTCGGCTAGAACTTTCTCCCACAGGCAAAAAAGAAGAACTGGAAGACCCCATAAGCTTTCACCTCCAAGGACCACAGTAGACCTAGCCACTACTGCCACCCTCAGGAACCCCACAGTCTGGACCACGGAAGACCCCCAACAGTCTTTACCAATGTTTACCTCAATTGATGGAGCTGAATGAAGGCTACGCCACTATGCCTTCCCCAAAGCCAGAGATGCTACACCCCCTCCAGTCGGTGCCCTAAAGCCACCTTCAAGTGAAAGTCTTTCCTACCAAGCCAGTTCAAAAAGGCAGGAAGTGGTGACTGCTCCCTCACATGCACCAACATTAGCACAAATGCATTATAAACACAAAAAAAGCAAAGAAACAGACACTACCAAAAGAACACAATGATTTTCCAGTAACTGGCCCCAAAGAAAGGGAGATCTCTGACTTATGTGAAAAAGAATTCAAAACAATTATTTTAAGGAAGTTCAGAGAGATTCAAGGAAACACAGATAGACAACTCAATGAACTAAGGAAAACGATGTGAAACCCAAATGAAATGTTCAACAAAAAGAAACAGAAATTCTAGAGCTGAAGAATACAATGAATGAAAAGAAAAATTCAATAGAGAGTTTCAACAACAGGCTTAATCAAGCAGAAGAAAGAATCTCCTTGAAGACAGAACTCTTGATATTATCCAGGAAATGAAAAAGAAAAGAGAATAAAAAAGAGTGAAGGAAGCCTACATAAATTATAGGATGCCATCAAGTGAGGCACTATTCACATTACGAGAGTCTCAGAAAGAGAAGAGAGAAAGAAGCAGAAAACTTACTTTAAAAAATAATGGCTGAAATTTCCCAAATCTGAGGACAGATACGACCATCAAAATACATGAAGCTCAAAATTCCCCAGATTCAACACAAAGAGATCATCACCTAGATACATGATAATCATACCTTCTAAAATCAAAGAAAGAATTTTGAAAGCAGCCAAAAGGGAAAAAAAAAGACTCATGCAAGTGGACCCCAATACAACTATCAGCATATTTCTCAGCAGGAACCTCACAGGCCAGAAAAGAGTAAGATGATATGTTCAAAATGCTCAAAGAAAAAAAACCACTAAGCAAGAATACTTTACCCAGCAAAGTTATTCTTCAGAAATGAAGGCAAGATACTGTATCAGACAAACAAAAGCTGAAGGAATTTATGACCACTAGACCTGCATCACAAGAAATGCTAAACCGAAATGAAAAGATGTAACTAGTATCATAAAAACATATGAAAGTATAAAATTCACTGGTAAAGGTAGATATATAGTCAAATTTAAAATATTCTAATACTACAATGGTAGTATGTAAATCACTTTGAACTCTAACATATAAGTTAAAAGATAAGTGTGAAAAATAAGCATAGCTACAATATTTTGCTAATAAATATACAATATAAAAGATGTATATTATGATATAAACATAAAATTAGGGGCAAGTAATTGTGTAAAACTTTATTGTGCAATTAAAGCTAAATTGTTTTCAGTTTAAAATAGACTGCTATGAATGTAAGATGTATTGTAAAAACTTCACGGTAATCACAAAGCAAAATCTATAATAGATACGCAAATGATAAAGAGAAAAGAATCAAAACATACCACTACAAAAATAATCATCAATTCACAAAAAAAAAGACAATAAGAGAGAAAGAAAGCAACACAGGAACCTCAAAAGGTAATTAATAAAATGGTGATAAGTAAGTCCCCATTTATCAGTAATTACTCTCTAAATGTAAATGGTTTAAATTATCCAAATAAAAGGCATAGAGTGACTGAATGGATAAAAAGAATAAGACTCGACGATATACTGCCTTGCAAGAGACTTAAGCTTTAAGGACACTTATAAGCTAGAAGTGAAAGCCTGGAGAAAGATGTTCCATGCACATGGAAACCAAAAGAGAGTGTGGGTAGCTATACTTATACCAGACAAAATAAATTTTAAGGCAGAAGCTGCAACAAGAGACAAAGAAGATCACTGTGTAATAGTAAAAGGGTCAATTCATCAAGAGGACATAAAAATTATAAATATATATTCACCCAATATCAAAGTACTAAATATATTAAACAATTATTAACAGATCTGAAGGCAGAAATAGGCAACAATGCAATAACAATAAGGACTTTAATGTCCCACTTACAACAATGAATAAATCATCCAGACAAAAAAAATCAATAAGGAAATAATGGACTTGAACTACACTTTGGACCAATGTATCCAACAGATATATACAAAACATCTCATCCAACAGTGGCAAAATATACATTCTTCTCAAGGGCACACGGAACATTTTCCAGAATAGATCATATGTCAGGTCACAAAACAAGTCTTTAAAATATTAAGAAGAATAAAATTATATCACCTATCTGTTTTGATTACAAAGGGATGAAACTAGAAATCAATAAGGGGAGGAAAGCAGGAAACTCATGAATATGGAGAAATGAAACAATGCCCTTCTGAATAACATATGGGTCAAAGAAGAAATCAAAAGCAACATTAAAAATTATCTTGAGACAAACGAAAATGGAACTACAACTCCCCAAAACTTATAAATGCAGCAAAAACTGTCTTAAAAGGGAAATTTATAGCAATTAACACCTACATTAAGGAAAAAGAAAGATCTCAAATAAACAACCTAACATTATACCTCAAAGAGCTAGATAAAAAAGAACTAGACCTAACATTACCAGAGGAAGAAAACAATAAAGATTAGAGCAAATATAAATAAAATAGAGACTAGAAAGACAATAGAAAAGTTGGTTCTTTGAAAAGATAAACAAAATTAACAAGGCTCTATCTAGATGAAGAAAAGAATAAAAATGACTCAAATTAATAAAATTATAGGCAAAAGAGAGATGATACAACTAATACCACAGAAATACAGAGAATCATAAGACTACTATGAACAATTATATACTAACGAATTAGATATCTTAGAAGAAATAGATAATTTCCAGAAACATACAATTTACCAATACTGAATCATGTCTATATATTCTATGTAATATAATATATATATAAGTAACTAGCAAACTATCTGAAAGAAAATTAAGAAAGCAATCTCATTTACAGTATTATCAAACAATACAATATTTAGGAATAAATTTAACCAAGAAGATAAAAGACCTATACACTGAAAACTAAAACACCGATGAAAAATTGAAGACACAAATAAATGGAAATATATATTCTTAGATTGGAATAATTAATATTGTGGAAAGCTTATGGTATACAAGTGATCTGAAGATTTAATGTAATCCCTGTTAAAATTCCAACGAAATTTTCACAAAAATAGAAAAAAATTATCTTACGATTTGTATGGAACTACAAAGGCCCTAAGTCGCAAAGGAAATGAGAAAGAAGATCAAAACTGAAGGCATCGTAATTCCTGATTTCAAACTAAATTACAAAGCTATAATAATCAAAAGAGAACAGTACTGGCATAAGAACAAACAGGTAGACCAATGGAACAAAATAGAGCCAAGAAATAAATCTACTCGTATACAATCAACTAATTTTTCAAAAAGGCACCAAGAGCAAACAATGGGGGAAGGATAGTCCCTTCAATAAATGGCATTGGGAAAACTGGCTGTCTACATGCAAAAGAATGAAACTGGACCCTTATCTCAGACCATTCACAGAAATTAACTCAAATGAATTAAATAATTAAATTAAGGTCTGAAACCATTAAACTTCTAGAAGAAAACACAGGCAGAAACTCCTTGATACTAGTCTTGGCAAAGATTTCTTTGATAAGATACTGAAGACACAGAGGACAAAAAGATAAAATAAAAAAGTGAGACTACGTCAAACTCGAGAGCTCCTGAGAAGCCAAGGAAACAATCAATAAACTGAACAGGCAACCTACGGAATGGGGGAAAATATACGCAAACCATATATCTGGTAAGGGGTTAATATCCAAAATAGGTAAAGAACTCATACAACTCAGGAGCACAAAAAAAAAAATCCCATTTAAAAATGGGCCAAGTGTCTTAACAGACATTTCTCCAAAGAAGACATACAAATGGCTCATAGGTACATGAAAAGCTGCTTGACATCACTAGTTCTTAGGGAAATGAAAACCAAAATCATAACCACCTCACACCTGTTTAGGTGGCTATTATCGAAAAAAGATAACAAATATTGGTAAGGAGATGGAGAAAACGGAACTCTCACACACTGCTGGCTGACATATAAGCTGATATAGCCATTTTGGAAAACGCTATGGAGGTTTTTCCAAAAATTCAAAATAGAACTACAATATGGTCTAGCAATCCCACTTCTGGGTATATATTCAAAGGAAATGAAATCAGTACCTCAGAGAAATATCTGCAGCCTCACATATACGTGGCATTATTCACAATAGCCGAGATATGGAAACAATCTATACATCTTCAATGGATGAATGGATTAAGAAAATGTGATACATATATACAATGTACATTTAAAAAAAGAAAGAAATCCTACCATTTGCAACCACATGGATAAACCTTGGTGGCATCGTTCTGAGTGAAATAAGCCAGATTGGGGCGGTGGGGGAGTGGATTTTATAGAAACTGAGACTAGAATGGTAGTTGCCAGGGCCTGGGAGGAGGGAGAAATTGGGAGATAGTAGTTAGGGAATACGAACTTTCAGTCTGAAGAGGAATAAATTCTGAGCATGTAAGGTACAGCGTGGTGACTATAGCTAATAATACAGTATTGTGTACTTGGAAGTTGCTGAGTGTGCATCTCAAGCGTTCACAGCACGCAAAAAGAAAAAAAAAACAGTTAACTAGGTGAGGTGATGAATGTGTTAATTATCTGGATCTCAGTAATGATTCCACAGTGTATATGCATCACGCTTTACACTTTAAATGTATACAGTTACATTTGTCAATTATCCCTCGATAACGTTGAAAAGATTAAAAGTAAAATTGCAACTCTTGCTCCTCACCCTCACTTCATTCCCTGTTGTGTTTTTTTCACAGCCCTTTATCACCAGCTAACTATGGATGCTAGCATGATATTACATAACGTATATAGCATATTATATATTATATTTACTTATCATGTTTACAGTCCTAAATCCCACCCCAGAAATAAACTGCGTGAGGACAGGAGTTTTGTCTGTCTTGTTCACTGTTTATATTTCCTGTGCTTAGAACAGTATCTGACACGTAGGAGATACTCGACGTATGTTTATTAAACGGATGAACAAATAAATGAACGAATACACTTAGAGAGATGAGTCAGTGTCCAGGGTTCACCCAAACCCTGTGACATCTGAGTTGTTATTGGAGATAAGGAGACGTGGGTCAAAGAACATGGGGTAGAACCAAAGTTATGATAAAAACTTTTAATCCTTGACTAGAGAGTGTGACTTTATTCTGCCACCCACCAGTTGAGGGAGTGAAGAATATTAATGTGTACTTTCTGCCTCCATCTGTGAGGTAGACGATGTGGGTGGGAAGTAAAAGAAATAAGGCAGAGACTAACGCAGAATCTACTCTAAGAAAAACGCTGAAACATTTGCAAGCATAATGTTTGCCGGATGCTTTAGTTGAGGGAGAGAGAGATGGTCATGTGAATGGTATGGTTTGCTGGATAAAATGTGGTCTCAAAACATGAGTCAGAGTCCCCTAGAAAGTCTGGAATTTCTAATTAAGTTTCCTCAGCGCGATAGAAAAACATGATCTCATCTCTCCCCATAAGCGGCGATGTTTTCCAGAGTAACAAGGCTCAAAATTTCTCTTAAAAGGATTTTACTGGATGAAAAAAAAAAAAAAAATGAGTGTTCCTCTACTTGTCCCTGCCCAATGTTATCATTATTGCTTGGTTATAATCCTCGAACAACCTCCTCCATTCATGACTTGTTGACATCATTTTCACTTGCAAAAATATTTTTTAAAGTCAGAGAGTCCAGAAACCAAGCCCTCTGTATAATTACAATTTTTATGACAACTGAAATGATGTGGGTGATATCGGTTCATCCCTTGGGATTTCATATCCCAGTGAGCAAATCCATACCTAGAACTGGCTTTGGATCTATAGTCTATAGGAGACCAGCCAAAGCTTATATATGGCAAAGAAGCTGAGGCTCAAAGTCAGAAATGAAGTATTGGGCTGGCCTTTTGGAAGAGAGTAGTTATAGGAAAGAAAAGAATTTTGGATTTAGGGGTGTGTGTGTGTGTAATGTAAAGTTTAACGGGGCTACTTTCTACCAAGACTATAAATGGCTTTCAGTTAAATTGTATCAATTCACCAAAAAAAAAAAATATCAAAAATAAAAATAAGCTATGAAGTGTGTGTGTGTGAGTTACTTAAGAAGCACACGTGTAAGGTTTTAGAAGCTCATGCCCATGATAGAGGTGGGTAGTAATAAAGCCGGTTGTAATTAAATTATTGAAGTCCTGACAGTTCAAGAAAATCGAAACTAAAAAGGAAGTAAAAAAAGAGCTACAAAGAAAGCCACAGGAGTAGAGAAAGAACAAAAATGATTCCGGCAGGGCAAGAGTAAATCCGGAGGGACTTGCACTCAAGGGAAGGGCCTCCGGGGCCTCACGCAGGTCCAGGGGTGATGAGCCTGGTCACGTGGCCTCGGGGCTGTGAGACAGGCGAGACTGAACATGAAGCCAGGCCCCCGTCAGGGAAAGATCTGCTTTTCCAAAATTGGGTTTGGAAGTGAATGAATTAGTGACAGGCCATTCACTCATTCATTCACTCTCTCACACAATGTGATCACCGGGCATCTGCAGCAGACTGTTAATCTGGTGGTCCCCAGCGAGCCGCTTCCCGTCTTTCTGTCATCCTCCCATACTGATTCCAGGCTGGGCCTTGTGCCTGGCTTGGGCCAACCCGACATGAGAATTGTGACCTCAGCAGAAGCTCCATGGGGCTTGTCCTTGGTGCTCTCTCTTGGGAGTCCTGATCTGCCATGTAAGAAGTCTATCTATCCTGGTGGAGAGGTCACATAGTGGAGGAGAGTTTCTGAGGCTACACGGACAGAAATAAGGAGCCATTTGAGAGCGAGAGGACCCAGATGCATGACCACACTCGACTGTACTCACTGTGACATGAGCATGTGAGTGGAGAAGACACCTCAGACATTCCAGCCTCTGTGGATGTAAGAAGAGCACAGACAAGACTTTGGGGGGTTCTTGGGAGAGTAAGAGGGACATAAATGGCTGTAATCAGAAGACAGTCTCCAAAGATGGCCCCAAAAGTCCCGCCCTTGCTGTACACACATGCCCTTCCTCGCGTCAGGAGACGGAGTTTATTTTCCCTCCCTTACAAGTGCCACAGCTCTGTGACGGCTGAGGCTGATAGATCACTATCGCTTTCTACAAGCCAACTGATAGACAGCAGCATAAGCGACATTCTGGGGCTTCCGAGCCCAGGTTTTAAAGCAGCTTCTCCTTCCTTCTTAAAAATCTTACTCCGAGCCATTCCTTCACAGAACCCCATTTCCACACTCGACAATCTCAAGCCACACAAAGAGGACCCCTAGAAGAGAACTGTGGGAATAGGGCCAAAAGCCACATCTCGGCTCCCGGCTGGCAGCCATCGACAACTGCCCGCCTGGTAAGTGAGTCATCCCAGCAGCTCCGGCCCGAACAACCCTCCGATGAGTACGGCTCCTGCCAACAACATGAGACGCAGAAGCACCGCCCAGCTGAGCTCAGTCAACCCGGAGAACTGTGAGAGATAGTAGTCGGGGTTATTTTAAGCAACTAGATTGTGGGGTGGTTTGTTGCATGGCTTTGTGTTCCCAAAATCATGACAGCTATTAATCTTTGGGACTTGGGAATGAGAATTTTGAATTCCTGGGAATTCAAGCAAATTCCTGAAATCTTAACTTAAGTTTAAGATTTCCAACGTTCTTCATAATCTTTCCTCATCATTATGGATAGTTTTAAAGTTTTAACAAATCAGAAATATTAAATTTAGTAGTATTTTCAAAGAGTTATAGCCCGTAGAGAGTATTCGAACACTGGAAAATGTCAGCAAACATTATTGAGTAGTATTCAAATAAATGTAACATTTAGATCTCCTAGCAAGCACTAACAGAATCATGCGTCTAAATAGCCAATTTAAGGGCTTATTTTGCTTCCAAAGCATGTTATTTCTCAAAGTACCACTCGCAAGATTTGTATAAAATATACTATGCATATAAACCTATTCATATTTATTTTATTTTCAAGAAGGACTCACCAATAGAAGCAGACAGAGCCACAGAGCCACGCTTATGACAAGGGCTAAAGCAAGGATGACCGATTAGACCGTGATCAGTTCTCTTACCTGTCCCTGTCCCAAGGTCCCACAAGTGTCGATCTTTACATTTGACTTCAAGTATCGGTGTTTCCTGTTCTTGCCTCTACCTGACATCAGGGGATTCCTTAGAACCGGTAACAGCCTCTGTGTTGCATTGCGCTAATTTTAACAAAAATATATTATTTTCTCCAATTTTCCCAACTCTGTGACTGATTTTTCTCCAGATTTGTGGTTCAGAAAAACATGGGAATTTCCTTAAAAGATGCCAGGATAAAATTCCCACATGGAAACACTAACAGTAATAGATAACAAGTCCACAGTCAGCCTGAGTTTAGAAATCAAACGTTGCCACAGTCGCAGAGCCGACATGCAAATAAGGAAAACAAATTTGAAGCCGTAGGGCAGAGACATAGCTACGGACCACAAACCCCGCGCCCCCCGCAGCCCGCCGCGCCGCCATCGCCCAGGCGGGGATGGGAAGCCGCCGAATGAGAGAAGGCGGTGGATTCTACGCAGGTGATCCTGGAGTGAAGCCCTCAGACCTTTGCACCACCGGGGTAGTGACTACGAAGTCACCCAGAAGACGCGACAACATGAACTCAGTGAAGAAGACACTCTGATTTGGCCTCTCCGCGCCCACTGGAGCCAGCGTTTGCAGGCTGCCGAGTCGTCCTACGAGGCGGTGCATCTACTCAGCAAAGGACGACAGCAAATTCCTTTTTTTCCAATATCAGTATATTCCCTCACGATTGACACCTTTTTCTTCAGGCCCATTGCTTCTTCCTTTATGGCTGTAATGCGCTATCGCCATCAATCACATTTCCTGTAATTTGTGATCGTTTCTCATAAATCCTCAATAAATATCTCTGCTGATGCCCAGAAGGAAGAACAGCGTTCCTCACGCAGACTGCTACCAGGAATGTTATAGCTTCCGTAGAGATGCTACTTCACCAAGTTAGTCTCAAAGAGGTGGTTGTTCATTCCTCCGCTTGGATGCCTCCTGAGTTAATGACCCACCTGACGGTAAAGATGGCACTTCCGTAACCCGACCGCTGAGGGCTTGAGAAGGTTCTGTCATGTGAACCCTTCTAGGCATTTGCTGTGAGTTTAATTACGTCTGACTATAAAGTGTGATAAGAAAACGACCCAGGTAATTTAAGAGTTCCATCACTTTACACTTGCTCTGCTACTCATAAAACCCCCCTTCCACACCAGGCAATCTCCCACAGGTGGAGGACAGATTTCACGGTGACCAGAGCAGGACTTAAGGCCATGGGACACCCCATCCCAGCCAGCTTCCGTAACCTGTGACTAAGCCTTCCCTTCCCCTCGCAAAATGCTGCATGATACTCATAACCAACCACCACTTAGGACTAATTTTGAGGTCTCCAAGATGTAAGTTGAATTGATGTGAGGAGAATGAACTAAAGGAAGAGAAAGAAAGGGACAAAGAGAATTAAGGTGATCGATTTATTTTTCAACAATGGAGTCTGATTCAATTACCATTTGCATGTTTTCAGAAGCTAGAACGACTGTGAAATCCTCTCAGAGATCTGACACAGCTAATGACAATACCTTGGGTTCATATGACAAATTGCTTTCCAACAACACCACGTAATGCACAGCTGATCCTCGTAACATCTCAGCAGGGGAGAGGAAGGGGAAAGAGAAGCGCGTTGGTAACTAAGAAGCTTGCCCGAGGACACAGGCAGCGGCATCAGAGATCTGGCCTCTAGCTCACATTTTATGATCTTCAGTGCCAAGCACAATCCTCCCAGCACATGGCTCCCAAAAATAAAAGTGGTTCAGAATAACGAATGGATTCGCCCCTTCCCTTAACTCCAAATAATCACACGGGCTGAGCGCTTGGGAAGTCCCCTTCCCTGCCTCCCCATGAACTCTGATCAGAGGCTAACCTACGAATGAACTTGGAGACGACAGGGGAGTCAGTTTATTTGGAATTTGACCAGATGAATTTCAATCTCCATTAGACATCTTGAAACACCCGTAACCCGTAAAATGTTATATGAGTTATTTGATTCTCACACCTCATAACTTGAATGGAATGAATTTTGATCACCTAACTCCTCCTGGTAAAAGACTATGGAGGGTGGGCAAAGGGGTTGTCAGTGCATTTGGCATGAATGCTTCTCAGGGGAAGCCCTGCAGAGCCTGGGCCCAAACCCTGAGGTGCAGGCACATGTGAGAGAGTGAGGTGGACCCATCCACACAACGTCTTGACAAACCCAGAAGGGAAACAGCGCGCCTAAGCCTAGTCTAGCCCGTCCATCCCCTGGGATATCACAGACTAATCGGAGTCACGTGCAAATGCGTGAAAAGGGAGTATGGCCACGCTTTGCGACTCCTTCTTGAAATCTCCTTCTTCAGTTCAACCAAGCCGATCTCTTAGCTGTTCCTCCACAGGATACCACTCCGATGCCTCAGGGCAAGCCATGTCACACACAGTCCTCACTCCCGGGACCAACTACATAATTGATAGGACCCATAAGAAAACTAAAATGTGGGGCCCCTTGCTCAAAAATTAAGAATTCAACATGGCAACAGCAGGGCAGCAAACCAAGCCCGGGGCCTTCTAAGTGAGAGCCCTGTGTGACTGCTAGGTGGCCTGCCACCAAGCCACCCTGCTGCCTCCTCCCCTGTTAGAGATAAGGATGTGCCCCACAGCAGTTCCGTGGGATAAGTCCAATCTCCACTCAAGCAAAGTGAATGGAGAGATACTTGCTCTTTGTATTTGCGTGTTTTCTTGCCAAAGGGATGATAAAATCCTCTTTTAAAATAACCTTGCCATTTTCTTTTTGATCTCTCAATAGTACCTAGCACATTGCTTTCTATATGGTAGGTACCCATGAAATTATCATTTTCTAAATAAAACTTCAAAAGCGTCACGAACTATACTCTGCCTCAATAGGGTCTCTGTGCTTGGCTCTGCTGCAAATGACAACACCACTCCTGTCCCATGACCTGGGTCATGCAGGAGAGCGCCAGGAAAGGATAGGGTGATGGGGGAGGGCGGGGGGGCATGTCACAAAATATGTCTGCCCCTAGACGCTCTTTATTAGGCCTCTAGAAAGGACAGTCACTGCCAGGAAGCCAGGCATGAAACCTTGTTTGAACCTGGACTCCAGGGCGGTAGCAGCGAGAGACAGGGATGGGTCAGCGAACTGCCAGTGTGGACCCTCTGAGGCCGGCCGCCATGCCCTGGGGGTGGGGGGGGGTATGCCTACAAAGCATTTCGCGTTTACAGCCCACGTTCATTCTTACTGCCACGGGCCATGACTTTCCCATTGAACCTCGCGGCCAGGTCTCATCAGGGCGTGTGTTTGTATGCTGGTGTCAATCATTTCTTTTGTGTGTCCCTCGCCGCCTGCAGCCCGCAGTGTGGAGGTGATTCTTGCTCCCTGCTCTCTTGATGTTGGTTATTTTTATGATATTATTTTTCTCTCGTTCTTTGATACCTATCAAGTTCTCAAGTCCACAATGAGCAGGGGTGATCCAAGAATCAAAGCACAGAGCTAGTGTAGTTGGAAGGCTACTGATGGGAGCCGATGTGATTCACTTCAAAGAGATTTGCCACCATCCATCATTCTGGGAATAACAACCACGTCCTTGCATCCTACCGCACCCTTTGTAGAAAGGCAGCCAAATGCTCTGCAAACACTAATTCATTCATCCTCCACCGTGAGCGAGTTCCACTTTATTTATGCTTCTGTTTGGCTCTAAGGAAAACAATTAGGCCCCTCACTTTTCTGAAGGCCACCTCTCTGCTATTCTCCATCATCCAATATGTAAATGAGAGCCAGGAAGTCTCCGAATGGCCAAACCAGATGCACCAAAACCCTCATGATCTGTTCCCAGACAAAGCCCTCCCTTTGTTGCTAATTATTCTTATTTTAACTACAATTCTGACAAGTGTGGATATCTAGCTTCATAGCCAACAAAATATGAAGGGCAATAATGGCAGGAAGAAGAGGAGAATACAGGCAGGCAGAGTGACAGCAGAAACGCATAACAAATAAGAGTCCTGAGAGCAGGGGACAGTTTCCAACCTGAGATCCCAGAGTCTCACGTACAACCACCCTCCAAACACCCTGTGCTTCCCCTCTCTGGACAGCGAACTTCCCTATCCACCCACCTTTGCGTGTGCTGGGCTCAATACCCAGGACGCCTTTCCTAGGGTGTCTGGTCATGAACCACCTACTCGTCCTTCAAGACCCAACCCCCATGGCACCTCCTATGTGAGACCTTCCCTTTACACATTTGCCCACCTGCACCACTGAATTAAACAAAGACCTTAATGTGTATGTCCACCTCCCAGCCCAAACTCAGTACTTCCTGATGGCAGAGATCATTTTGAATATTTCTTCAAATCTACACTGCCTCAAACATAGTAATCGCTCAATAAATTTTTACTTACAGAAAGAAGAGATTACCTATGGAAAGTAGAAAGAGTGATAAAGGATAGCAAACAAGAGTCCCTGGAGTTATCACCTTGAAGTTCAACCATTAGGTTGAATACCAACCACGATGACAGTAAATTATTTAGAAAAGGTTAAGATATGTTTCATATCCTTTGTGTTGAAAGGCAAGTGTATAGGATATTTTCAGCAAGATTTTGGTAACTATAGAAAAGTCTTTTATTTGAAATCCCTCGCCTGAATTAATATTTAATAGGTGGGGAGCTACTATCAAAATTATTTACTCAGTGTTTAAATTAAAAGGCATTGAGATTTCTAAGACGAATCTCTAAGATTTCTGACCCATTATTTCAAGCTTTCTTTATCTCTTGGTGCTGAGGAAGACTGGGTAAGAAGCATTTGTCACCTCCCCAGAGGTGGACTAAGGTGCGTCCCTCGTTTAAGTGATAGAAACGAGAAGAGCTGCAGTCGAAATGGACGCATCGCCACAGGTGGCAACTGCAAAAAAAAGGAAGTGTTCTGTGTCCAGGGTGAGAAGACTTTGTTCTTCTTCTATGGCATGATTTCATTTACTGTTAGCTCTATGACAGTACATGGTGCTGTCGAAATATTTATTAATAACCATAATGCCTGTCCAAACGAAGAAGCCACATATGTTCTACTTTTCAGGAGGTGAGCTGGGCGTGCAGCGGGGAGAGCGCACACACATCTGTTCCTTCAGTCCTGCGCACTGAGCTAGGACAACACATTAAAAATTCAACCCTAACCACACTGGGAAGTGACAGCGTATTATAAAATCATAAACTCAGTCTCTTTAAGGAAGGTGACGAAACCCATTGTTTATTGTTTTCTGAACACCTTTTGCGTGTTCGGTAGCACCATTCCCTAAGTTAGGGATCATTTTAACTCAGCAGTAACCAGTCTTTCAGAAAGAAATGTAAATATCGCTTCTGATGCCTGCTGGAGTTAAAGAGACTTTAGTTGGAATGATAGACAGGGATTACCTTTTTGATGGCCATGTGACTTCAGCTCAGTACCTCCAGTTCTGCACCATCACCTCTTGACCTTGATTTCCATGGTCCAGGGTGGGGAGGGAGAACACAGCCATGCAGGCACTCCTGGTGACATCCCCGGCACACTGTTCCCACCCTCGATGACTTTCAAGGTTAAAACACCCTTCTTTTCAAAGTCGCAGCCATGGGCAGATTCATGGCGGCTCCGCAAAGCACACTCCGGTTCTGAACAACATCTGCCCACTGCCACCACTTTAAAAGGAAGGATGGCTTTAATCTCCTGTAGATCGTCAGACCCAAAGGAAGTCATGCCGCGCTGCAGCAAAGCCAAGCCCGAGCTCCTGGACACTGGTTTAAAGCAAACAGCCGGGATGGGGGAAAAAAGAGGGGCCAGAGCATCTGAACAGGGTCACACTGAGACCCGGGTGCTCCACACCCCAAGCATCACCCCAGCGTGACCCCAAGGAGGGCCTGCGCTTAGGCACCTGGGTAGCCGGTATGGACAGTGCTGGCTGAAGACATTTAAAGTGCGCTATGGTGATGGCCATTCCCAGGGCCCTCTAAACGTAAGAAAAATAATACTTTAGTAAAGAATGACAGATACAATGTTTGAAACCTTTTCATTTTAACTATATGACCGGGAAATCTAGAAGAAAAATGGAGAAAAGTCACCCACAATCCCCACCTTTACGCAATAGCCCGAAACAATAATAGAAATGAGAATATTCCATCAAGCGTAGCTCTTAGGGTCCCAGGTGGGGAGCGACGTATAACTGTCCTCGCAACAAGGGGGTGGGATTCATAGACACGCTCTCTACATGCTCACTGGTGTCTTTTTTTCAGGAACTAGCTGATACTTGCTAGCAGTGATGTCTTCAAACAATAGAATCGTAGAGGTTTTGTTTTTGTTTGTCCTGTAGACTTGAAAGAAAGTTGAGAGTTCTCCTAATCCAAACATGCAGATCGGCTCAGACGGCTGCTCTCAGAACCCCCCTCTGCTCTCAGAACCCCCCTCTGCTCTCAGAACCCCCCTCGGCCTTGGCCATTGTCAACAGGCTCCCGGCTGGGATTAGCCAATGGGAAACACTGGTTGGACCTGGAAGGCAGGAGGAGGGGAAAGGCCAGGGCGCTGCTCCGCGTCTCATACGTCCGCGGGACGGCTCTGTGTCTCCTCCGCGGCTCCCAGAGCGATGCCTGTCCCCACGGCCCTCGCTCCGTTAGAGCAGCCCACGTGGTCTGTGCACAAGCCACAGCAGCCCCGGCCTCTGGGCCCCGAAATACCAGCTTCTCCCTTTGTCCCTCCAGTCCTGGGGGTGGCAGATGCTTCTTTTTCATTCTAATCTTCAGCTGGCCTTGTTCGCCAAGGTCACCGGTTCTTTGTATAATCCCCCTCCCCACGCCCTCACCCCCAGACTATCTAGAAAGGTCTTTGAGTCCCTGGTTCAACCTCGACCAATATACTCGATATTTGGTCTTCTCTACAACATTTCTCTCAGGTCGCTTTCTAAGCTTTGTTTAAACGCTTCCAAAGACTGGGAATTCATCACCTCCCAAAGCTTCCTAGTCCAACGTATTGGTTTTAAAAGTCTTTGTTCTATTTCCAAAGTATATCTCCCACTTATCTTTAGCCCAGAAGCTTCAAGCACCACAGCCCACAGGTGTCCCCTCAGGCGAAGCCAAGGTTGGGATTGAGTTTGTGGCCAGAAGGGCAATTAGTAGGTCCTTCCTGAAAGCCCACCATTTCTGAGTTGTTTCTGATTAAAACACTGACTCTTCAAGGCGCCCACTTCACAAAAACAGCCCATCAGCAGAGAAACGCGTGAAGCTGCTATCGTTTACAAAACCACCACGGGAATGTATCTTCTTTCTTTCAGTAAGACTGCTAATTGAGAGCCAGCCCCTTTGGAAATGGAGTCTTGATAAAGTAAGGGGTGCGAGAGCAATACTTTTGGAGCAGCCAAGGGTCCTGGGGTGGGGGCAGTGTGGGAAACGGACCGAGGCCGGGGCTCTGAGCTGCCAAGGGGAAGTGAGGCTGGTGGACAGAGAGGAACATTGGAGAAGGCAGAGTGGACGGTCCCCTCCCACAAACGTTGTGCAGGGCTGGCCCTGCTCAGCCTCGCCCCTGCCTCGCTCCCAGGCCACCTCCTGGCCCTCTTGCCTCCACGCGTGGGCAGATAGAAGCTTCGGAGCCCCGCTCACCTTCGCTCCAACAAAAAGAGGGAAAATGCCAATGCAATTATTATTTGCACCTCTATGTGCAATTCCTGCAAGTTTTTGCATATTTCGCTGGTAAGCGCTGCAGGACATTCAAAGCACGGTTCAAGATGATACTTTATCCAGCTGCCCTCTTCCCAGAAAGCAAACAGATAATAAAATAAATCTAATCAGCATTCCTTTTCACTTAGCTGAAATTAAATTTTACTCATCATGGGTAAGTGGCTAATTACATGTTTAGTGTAAAGAAAATTCCGAGGACGTTACCTTATTTACTTTCGTCTTATGTCAATAGATGAGAGGACAGTGGCATTCAAATGTAGGTGCGAACAGCTGGCTGCTGATGCCAACTCGCCTCTTACGGCCTGCATTCAGAGCAACACAAAGCAAACAGGAGAGACGCTGGAATGAAATTGCCTTCCACCCAAATCCAGGCAATCTGCCCATTGATTTACAGCAACTGCAAGTTCGGATGAAACTGCTTCCCAAACGGATTGATCCCAGGGGTCTAAGAGTTGAAAAAAACAAACAAACAAACAAACAAAAGCCAAAATTTCTTGAGGGATTACTGTGCACTAAGCATTTCTTATGATAAGATTCATCGTCACCATCCCGTGAGGTGAGGACTGTTTCTAAACCTGTTTTTTGGTGGCAGAAACCAAAATTTAAAAAAACGAAAATAAACATCATCCCCAAGGTCAATCGGCTTATCAGCAAGAGACCCCAGTCTGTCCGACACTGATGGCTCTACCTCTACCTGTGGCATGGGGGCACATCATGGCCTCCACCGATCCGCCCTGAGTGACCTCGAGCGTTCCGAGGCCCTGCGTCGGTAATGACAGATTCCCTTAAAGCAGCAGTCCCCAGCCTTTTTGGCATCCGCGCTCCTAATAAGACTCTAGTGCCTGATGATCCGAGGCGGAGCTGAGGCGGTGATGCTGGTGCTGGGGAGCGGCTGAAGATACAGATGAAGCTTCACTCACTGGCCAGCCACTCACCTCCTACGGTGCGGCCCAGTTCCTAACAGGCCATGGACCGGTACCGGTCCCTGGCCTGGGGATTGAGGGCCCCTGCTTTAAAGAAAACTCTAAATGGTAAGCTGAAACACAGCACCATCATCTCTCACCTGCTCAAGCTTCCTCATTTGGCCTTGTCCCAAGAAAACGTCTGACTCCAAAGCCACCTTTTGGGTGACAGACTTCACATATGGTGGGTCGTTTCTCAGTGCTATGTCACTCTGCTAAGCTTTCCAGTCTGGGAGTCACCGTTGTGTGCACTGGCAGAGGGAACACTTTCTGCAGAGTGTTTAGGGAACTGAAGCAGACTGTACAATTCACAGGCTTGTTAATGAGAGCGGAGTGTTGAATTCCCCACGCTCTGAGCAAGACCCGGGGGTATTCTTTTTTTAAGTCAGGAAAAACAGAAATGCAAATAATTCCACACAAATAGAACTGTCCTGAATTAATAATGCTCAAATAAGCCTGTGCACAATTATTTCAGCTCCTGATCATTACTAATCGAAGCTTATGTTTCTGTCATTACATTTTACTTACAACACACTCCAAATAAATGTGCTCGGTCTCCGAAAAGGAAGACCTTCGCAGTCCCTTGTTCTCTCTGAGTTTTATATACATCCGAAGTCATTGTCAATACCCTACCAGATTTGAAATTCATTTTCTTTATAACTGTTTTAAAGTTTATCTGGAGACGGAGTTAAAGAAAATCTGCTTAAACCTACAGCCCTGAAATCTGTCGCAAGTAACCTCTAGACAATAAACAAACATAAACAAGTCAAATCACGCTGTCCAGGTGATGCTTGCAAATATGGAAGGAAAGTCATTTCCCTCCATTATGAAAAGTTCATCGCTGAAATTATTGTTCAGGGGTAAATGTTCCCAGCAAAACATATCCCCAAATAGTCTTCCAGATTTGGCATAGAGGACAGAGGATAGGATACTTTTATTTATAGGTGACCTGGGAAATAGATGAGCTAATTTAGAGGATACTAACGACCATAGCAAAAGTCATCCATTTGTGAGGATGCCAAACCCTCCCTAGGGAACAAACAAGCTCCCTGGCTCTCCCTGTGTTGTTTCTGGAGTTGGACCGGGGACACAGGATGGAAGATGTCCTCACGCCACCTGAATGCAGAGGGTGGCAAACAGTGGCTGGCTCCTATCCAGAATCGGCTTCTTCTGAATGGCTCACCCTGAGGGGAGAAGCTGGGTGGTGTGGGCACGGTTTTTGGTACCTATCCGAACTGAAACTGCCGCTCCAGAGGTTCTGCTGAAATAAATTTGAGATTATGTCACCTGAAGTCACGAAATCTACGGTAGCAGCTCGGGCGGGGGAGGGAGATGGTCTACGGATTCCGGCTTCCCTGTGAATGTCTGCTCTCGCCCTGCAAGGACCCTTCCCTGGTGCCCCTGGCGCCTGCTTGTGCCTGTAAATGAGTATGCGAAATTGACCACACCTTCCCAAAAGACAGAAGGCGGCCTTTTGAGCTTCTTCCATTTGTATAAGTCAGTTATGATTTAATACTCGGTGGAAACATAGGTTGTCCAGCTTCCTCTTTACTTGCTTTTCCTGGCCACCCTCTTATCCGTTCCCTCTACCTCTCCATTTTTGCTTGGGTTGTCACACTCTTCCCCCCAAATCCGATTTCTCTGTTTTCTCCCCGCCCTTTCTCTCTCCTTGGTTTTTCTATCTGAACAACAACAACAACAAAAGTAAGTCGGCTTATCGCTTGATAGTTCTTCAAACTCTCATGCCCTTTTTAAAACTTCTATTGTCTGGCATTTGAAAATTTCGTAAGATAAATTTGAGAAAGCCGGGATTCCATTTTGTGTTGCCCTTGATTTTAAATACGTTTCAGAGTGATCGAGTATCGACCAGAAGTGCATCCTCAACACGAGAATTATAGGTTCCCAAGCCCTGGGTACTGATTATGGGTTGACATGTCAAATTACAGTGATTTCTCCAATAACAAGGAATATATGTTCCTAAATCGCTTTGTGGTAGAGAATTTCATGCAATAAAAATAATGAAATATCGCAGATACCGGCAGTGCCTCAATCATACTCCGTCACCCTCATCACTTAACTGCATGGGGGCCGGGCTCCCCGAAACCCATGCACGTGGCTGTGTTCCTGTGGTTGAGGGTCTCCAGCCTCTGAAGCCCTCTTTGCCTGTCCACAGAGAGGGTTTGACGTGCTGGAGAGTCACCATCTCCGGGAAGCAGCCCTAGCCGATGTCGACCTGGACCTGGAGCAGACACGCCTTGCTCCCCGCCCCTCAGGTGGATGACTCGGTGCGTGCTTTACACTGGCTCCTCATGTCCCAGGGGACTGAGGTCCGGCCGCCCACAGCTGTGACTGCCCTAACACACTCTTCGCTGGCCACCTTCTCGCCTCTGCCTCATTCCCCTGCTTCCCTTCCAGGACTTCCTTCATGTCTCAATTAAACTACTTGAACTTGAATCCTTGCCTTGGAGGCTTCTTCTGGAAGACCCAAAAGAAGACACAGAGCTACGGGACAACAGGTCTGGGCAAGACACCCAAAACCTTTTCTGTTTCCTAAGCAATATACTAAAAAGTAGAAAAATGAAGAGAAACGATAGCATTATGAAAATGCTGCCATCATTGTAAACATCTTAGATTATTAATAAATTTTAAAAGTAATAACATTGTTTGACACATTACTTTGAGAAATAACCTGAATTTTATTCAGTGGAAAAACAGGTGTGTAAAATGTTGTAGCTTTTCTACCACAAAGAGGTGGGAGAAAGGACACCCTAATTTTTAGGATGAAATATGATGCTAGAGATGATTAGCTATGGCTCCTCATTCTATACTTCTTTATTCAAGCCAACTTAAAGCAGAAATTCAGCTTTGGGGGGTTTTCCCCCCAAATTCCTCGTTTAGTGACACAAAGTGCTAGCTTGCTATATTTGGAATTAAGTCATCATCTTTAATCCACTGCAGGTGCTTCAAAACCCCACTTAAAATAGCTGATAATTGCCACACACGTTAGTTTAAGAGTGAGAATTTAATACAGGGGACTGGCTGAGTGGGTCGTGGATGACTGAAAGGCAAAGGGGAAACCCCGAGACAAGCTCAGGAAACACCTGCCATTCCCAGGGCCAGGAAAAAAAAAGAAGGCATGAAGCGGAGCCCAGCCCTCTGGAAAGAGGTGGGGTGACCGACCGCCCTGTTCCCCTGGGACACCGACTTTCTGTGCTAACACCACCAGGAGGGTCCCAGGGAAACTGAGGTGGTTGGTCATCCTAGAGGAAGGAGTAACGCTTGGCGGGTACTGGTGGCCAGGCGGGTAGGGGTGATTCCCCGGGGAGCTGGCACTCGGACCTCTGATCAGAAGGGAACTGCCCGCTGTGACTGACACCTCTGAGCTGGTAAAATGGGTCCGGTTCCGAGAGTGCAGAAAAAAGCTGGAACTCACTGCTGCTCCCCCAGGTTCAAGCCTCCCTCCAGCACTTCCGTCCACAGAGCCTAACGGGGAGAAGCTGCCGAAGGGCGCAGGAGGAGGGTGTTCGCTGCGCCAAGCGGAGCGTAAAGGCCGGTCCGGAGCAGAGAGCAGGGGCTTCCCGACCAGATCAGCTCGGCTTTCATCTCCTGCATTTTGTTTTTTGTTTGTTTTGTTTATTTTTTTCTGTTTTGCTTTTTGTTAGGCTTATATCTGAGGAGGAATCCTTCAGACCACGTGTCCCCAACCCGTGGACCATGGACTGGTAGTGGTCAGTGGCCTATTAGGAACCAGGCCGCACAGCTGGAGATGAGCAGCGGGTGAGGTGAGCGAACCTTCATCTGCGTCTGCAGCCGCTCCCCAGCGCCAGCACCACCGCCTCGGCTCCGCCTCAGATCCTCAGGCATTAGATTCTTGTAGGAGCACCGGTCCCCGGCGCCCAAAAGGTTAGGGACCGCTGTTTTTAGACCTGTTACCTACTCTCTCATCCTCATATCTTTCAAGGCATTTTGTTATTTTCAGCTTCTCTTCACTACTTAAGAACTACCTTTTTTGCTCACCACTTGAATTTTTATAACCAGGACCCTTATGCATGTTTCAATTGCTGTATTAAATAATTTGATCAGCAAAAACATGCGAGCTCAGGAAAACAGCATGATACACACTCAGGAAAATGTGTGAGGATGAACCAGGGCGTGAGGGGCGTTGAGGTGTGTGCTGTGTGCGCCATGTTTCTCTGCAGGTTATTGCAACCGCCCGCAGAGCGATTTTCACCTTCGCCTGCTGTTTCTTGGTAGCGCAAAGCTTAGTTACCTCGTGACCAAAAAAAATCTCATTTGAGCAAACATGATTTTGCATTTTGGTGATTTTATTCCCCTGCGTATCCAACACAGAAGAACAAATTCATGCATTAAGATGGGCATTTTAGCAGAAGAGTTGTTATAGGAGCTAGGACCATCCCGTAGACCTAAAGTGGAAATGACCTGACCCACCTGCAAGTTTTTTTTAATGTGTCTCAGCTAAAAATAGCCGTATAGTCGCCCTTATCTCTCCCATTACCTACGAGAGCACTAAGTCATAGATATCCCTCAGGATTTACTCGATAATGGTTCACATCTTTATTTACTAACTCTCTGTTAGTAAATAACACAGGACTGTTGGGGCTTTGTTTCCCAGGAATTTTCAAAATACTAAAACCACAAATACGGCACCGTCAGATAAGTGGGAACAAAAACTCACCACCCAAGCAATACTGCCAGGTGCCCAGATTCCCCACCTGGGTCTGCCTCTTGTCTGCACCTGCCACCTGCCCGCTGCCCCAGGTCTTTCTGGGATCTCTAGTAATCAGACAAAAAGCCAGAATCCTTGATTTGTTTTTCAAACTACTGTACTTTGAAAAGCACGCCGTAGCGCAACAAAGACCTTTAATGACTTTCAGCTTCAAAAAACACCAAATTGTGTTATAATTTATCTGCAACTTTAAATTATTTCAGGGACTGTTTCATGTTTTCAGTCTCTTTCTCTACTCACATTACACACAATTCCTGTGAGGGTCTTGCATGTGAGCTCAGCATCACAAAATAGGTCACTGGTGTGCCCGAGCCTGATTCTTTAGCCCGAAAACATTATTTCAAATGTAGGCAACCATAAACTTTTGATTATAAAGGCAAACAATTTTCAACAGCTTCTGCCTGCTTGTGTGAGAAATATCGAGGCGCTGCTGTCCAGGGCACCCCTGTTTGTCACAGAGGGCTCAGAGGGCTGGTCTTACCAGGATAGCCATTAGGTCTAGATGTAAAATGTCTTCACTGCTCAATTTGCATTTAGCTTCTTAGTTAATAATGTTTTTATTAGATGGGTACTCACTGAACAAGGAAACGAATGTAACCCTACCTTGAAAAGCACAGGGAATCTGAAAGAATGTTACAGAAGTTTCTTCCCAACCATTCTTCCACTGTGTCCTGGTGGGAATATCTTTCCGCTTCTTAACAAGAGAGTTTCCTTCTGGCTTTGGGCTCTTTGATCTTTACCCAGGGCAGTCAAAAGCCACTAAGCCACAATTAGAGTAAAATCCGAGCTATGAAAGTGATTCCCCAACCACGAGACGGGCAGGTGTAGGGGCCGCTCGCACCCCACAGCGGCAATCCCACGTGGACCTGGGTCAGGGGCAAATTGTTGAGGCCAGCCCGTTCTGAGTCCTTTTAGGGCTAGGGGTTTATCCCTGGACCAAATATCTCAGGCAGGCTCTAGGTTTAGTTCTTTTAAAGGTTGCAAGAAATTGCAACCACCCTTAGAAATAACCAGTGGCCCAGAGTCCTGGGAATGGGCTCAAATGCCTTTTGGCAGGAAATGCAAACTGGGATGCTCACAGCAGAGCCTAACGCTCCTCCTCACTCCACCCTCCTTCCCATTCTGTAGGCCAAAGTGGTGTGAGCAGTACGGAGAGGAAGAAACCCCTCTTTGCCTGTGACCATGCTGCATTCCCCACTCCCCATACGAACCACCGGTTAGGACCCACCCTCCATAACCACCAATCAGACCCCACTCCCCATAGGGACCACCGGGCTTATCCGACTCCTATACCAAGCACGGGTCATCCCACACTTCCTACGCCAACATTTCAGAATCTGACTGGTTCATTTAGGAAGAACACAAAAGTTCTGAGTATACTATGCGTGGGGATTCCTTTGGTTTATTTGGTTATTTAGTTTCACTTTAACTCATTCCAGTAACACATAAGCCCCATGGAGACAAAGACTTTATCTGTCTTAATGCCGTTCCCATGACCTGCCCAGCCCAACACCTGGCACAGTGGAGTCGATAGTGTTTGCTGAATGAATGATGTAAATGCAAGTAGGAAAGCATGGCCTAAAAGAAATAGTTTCCAATGTGATCTGAGCTATTAATATATAGTCAGTCTAAGTTAAAATTCTTTTCAATATTAAAAGGCTTCTGCTTTTTAAAAAAATACATGGTAATTTAAGTCTCTTATTTTTATTTGAAATTATTTCTGAAAATTATCAGTTCCACTGCTGTCTGATATGTCCAACTGTTACCCTTATTTCAGGGTATATATATCCACCATTATATTACAGAGTAATACCCCATAACACAGAAAATCAAACACAGTATGCATCTCTTCTTGTTGGACCTCTTTTCTTGAAGGAGGTACAAACATGACTCGGAAAATTTGTCCCAATGATAAGCTCTGTGCAGACAACAGACACCTACTTTTTTTTTTTTTTAACTAGTATTGCTAAATGCATTCCCTAGCACATGACAGTAGACGGTCTATAAATATTAGATAAATGTGTGAGCCACACATGCCCTGGCAGCCATCTCTGTGTGGATACCCTTCCCACTGTGGAAGACCGGAGACTTTCATTACTTAGGTTAAATCCAGCTTCTTCCAACACAATCTCTCCTTTTCTTATTCTCTCATAAAAGGTGGCTTGTACCTGGTCAGGTAGATTGGGAGCTCCTAGATGACAGCATGTTCCCATTTTTAAAGTTGCATTTACCTCCTGCTACTGAATACTGTGCTTCGAATGTGAAAGGGGTCTAATAATGACTACAGCTGGCTTTTTAAAAGACTTATCTTAAGTGATGGGCCTTGAACTATTTGAAAAACCTTAGTGATGAATTTATTTAATCCTCACCACAGCCCTATGAGGTAATTAATACAGATGAGGAAACTGAAGCCCAGAGATGTACAGATAACAACTGGCTGAGATTCAAACTCACACATTCTGGCTCCCAAGTCCATCCTCCTTAACCAAGAGAAAACATAAGTCTACCTGTACAAGGCCAACTGGACAGCCATTAGCCAGTCAGAGCTACAGGTCAAGCAACCCTCATGCCCACCAGCCATAATAAGAGCATACGAAGAGATGAAGCAGTAACAAATACCACGTGTCTTAGATAACAATCAAGGAAAGGAATCAATGTCTTACAACATTGGAGGGGTGCTTCTGGGGGTCCCAAGAAGAAGAAGCTACAAAGTTATGAAATATTTCCATTCAACATTTCCTGTCTTCGTTCTTCTGGTTTGCGTACACATTCATGCATGATGGGATTTTTCGTTACATTCATCATTACACAGTGCATTTTAGACTTTTCATTATTCTATCATTTTAATTCAATATGAAATGTTCCTAATAACTCAACAAATAAGTGAATAGGAAGTGCTGTTGGATATACTCTTTTGCAGGGCTTGGCACTAATCATGCATTATGCTCTTCTCTGCCGAATACGTTTTGCCATCTTTAAATGAAGGAAAATTGAATAGGTCAAAAGTTAGTATTGAGGCTGAACTGTAACCTAAATGGCTTCGACTTAAACACTCTGGTGTCTATCATGTCCTCCAATAACACGAAAATGCAAGTGTGCCGCTGTTAAATCCTTTCCTTTCAAGTATTACAGAGACACGTAAGGATGGAATTTACCTACGCTTCAGAGGCCCCAGAATATTCTGGGTAAGCAAGGTGCACTATGGGGATCACAAAGAGACTTTGGCAAGCGCGTGTTGATCATTCGCGTCTATATTTAATTTTGACTGATCCCGAAAATTGCGTCATATAGTGATTTATAATGGGATAAGACCATCTGCTTTACGGGTGCGTTTTGAGGATTGGAGAGACGGGAAGCATTTTACGCGACGTAACTCACGTGTGCAGCGGGCCGACATGAAGGGTGGAGCCAGGGGTCGAGGCGTGGGCCTTGCCTGCCCTGGAGCCCTCACTTCAGCAGCTGTGATTCTGAGATTTGGAGACACGAGAGTTTCTGCATGGCTCCCTCTCAAACGACAAGAGTCTACTTGTGTTATGATCATTTACCGCGCAATCTTTTGGGAAGGCGATTTTTAAATTTTCTATGAAGATTAAGATGTAGAGCCCCCCTAACCAAGCAAGTAATTTATGCTCTCCATCTCGTCACCCTGTCCCCAAAAACGTAGGCACAGACTCATGTGTAACAGAAGCCAAATGTCCAGCAATAAGAGACGGGTTAAGTAACGTATACGGCACATCCGAAGTACAGATGACTGCATAGCCTTGGGAAGATCATATGGTCAATGTGGAACCAAACTAAACGGATGAGGGGATCGAGTGGGGCGCCAAACAGCACAGACAGGACGCCCCGCAGGTGTGTTTAAAGTCAGGCGAGGCACGCGCGTAACTCACTGTCTCAGAAGGTGTTCCCGAGAACGTGGGGGGAGCGGCTGCCAGGGGGACGCAGACCTGGAGACTGGCATCCGGGGGAGGGGGACCTATGTGCACTATCTGCCCTCTTGCACCGTTTGAATTACTTTTACTGCATCGAAGTATTACACTCGCAATTTAAAAACTAGACAGTTTTTTTTTTTTTTCCCTGCCAGGTTATGATCAACATTCGCCAACTCAGCAGTACAACTGGTGGCCGCACCCCGCCTCCAGGCATTGATTCCAGATGATAATAACTTTGAGCCATAGGAGACAGACTGGGGAGCCCGAGGACAAGACACACACACACGCGCGCACACGCGCGCACACACACACACACACACACACATGCACACACAAGCATGCACGCACACACGCACACACACAGCATGCATGCACGCACACACACACACACATGCACACACAAGCATGCACGCACACGCATGCACACACACACTTCAAGGTTTCTGCAAAATCCCTTCACAAGGTTGCTTGCTGACCCGAGCAGCCATATTTTGGAGGTTAAGCATGTCTACCTGGAGGGAAGTTAAAAACAAGTAAGGCAGGAAGATTTCTCTGAAACAGCCTGGTGAAGAATATACAGTTTGGACAGGTTGGAGCTTCTATTACCACTAAAAATACACCTCACCAACACTGTCTAGGGTGTAGGCCAAGCCAAATAACAAAATTTGTGTAGCTAGAGCATTAAATTTTTAATATTATGCAATGTGGTTATGTTTCATCTCATAGACATCAGTGTAAAACACTTAAGAAAAATGTCCATATTTTAAAACATAAGCGTATTGCATAACCTAAGTCTCCAATTATACAAGAATAAATTAGTAAATGAAAAATATAATTACATGTTTAAAATGTTACTGATAGCTCACACTAACAAAACAAACTGTGAATATACTTTTTAGCATATGATTCAGGCACCAGTTTAATAGATTTAATGTCCTTGAGGAATATCAGATGTCCTCAAGACTTGAAATTTGACGTAACTGAGAGCTATAGGGAGGAACTTTGTAGCCAGACAATTCTCCATTGGCTCCATACCTATAGAGAATCAAAGGCATGCGTTTTGCCAGCTGAAGTTAGCAATAATTTATGCTGAATAAATTATCTGCAGTTTAGCTTCTTGCAGCCAGGGACACAAAAGAAGTTACGCAATGCCAAAGGCTGTGCGGACCAGTATGTCCTGCCATGCTGGGACAGACCAGGCTGGGACTGTACAGTTTGATCCCAAGCCCGGTTTGCTAATGACTTGGCGCAAAGCCAGGTCTCTGGCTCAGCTGTGAGCAGAAGCACCTTCTCATTCACCACCCACTCACCTTGCTGAACCTACGTGCACCTCGCATGACCTGCAATTGCAAAGGGCAGGAAACACACCTTGAACTTCAATGGAATAATCATGCGCCATGTAGAAGTCAAAAATAAATACACACAGGGGCGCGTGCTCGAAAAGATGCTGCTGATACAGGTGACAAAATGTAATGAATTCTCTAAACTAGAGTGGATTCCAAATCTAGGGGCCGTCTCTAAACGCTGAGACAAAATTTTAAGATAGAAGTGGCAGGCAGCACGCGCACAGTTCCAGAAAGATTTGCCACAAGAATCTCCTTCCGGGATCGGAAGTTCCACAGAGAATGCGCGAAGGTGGGTCTGGCTCACTGTCCTTGTCATTTAAGAGAGCCCAGTGCACATACGCCTTCTTATGACTGAGTCACACGGGGGGGGGGGGGAGACACTTTTAGGACTAACACAAGCTTAAACTGTCTAAAAGGCAAATGCATTAGTATGTTCAGTCACCTTGGAGCTAATGACTAGACTCTTTCGAGCACAGGGGATCATTATTCCAGCATATCATCAGTGAACTTTCCAGAAAAGCTAATTAAAGTATCCATTAAAATGCTTACCAGAAAGTGAGGGTTTATCACAGAATCTGATTCGCATTTGAAGAATTTGCAAGATTTTCACCTTGCCTGCTCCCACCGCCTTTCATTCCTTTTCCTGTGATCTCTAAAGATGAACGAAATTAATTAGGAAGATTCTTATTTTCCTTTTATCATAATTTAGGTATCTCATTATTTTCCCTCTTCTCTAATACTGTTTGCTAGGGACTTGACGTGGTAACTTAAAAGAATTAGAGGCTGCCAAATTCCATTCAGATGCTCCTGTCAAAGCCGCAGCAGGCCACACCTCCTCAGAAAATCCCTTGGGGTCTAAAGCCCTGTTTGCTTCTTCCACATCAGAAGTTGTTCTTAGATCATTTTTCGGTCTTTCAATATCCCTCAGTTGGTGTCCTCCAAAGTGGGGTACACACAAGGTAGGGACTGTGCTAATCCAGGTAGAGTGCCAGAAGAAAGTACAGTAAGTTATATTTTTGTACATTTCTTACAATAAATAAAACCTATTACGACAGCAGCGTTTACACATCGTTTATAAGTAACAGTAAGTAGACGAATGTGAGCTCAGAAAGATTTTACACATGAGGTGAGCAGTCGAAAGCCGCCCCTGGGCTCGCAGGGAAAACTAGAGCATTTGTTTAGGACCATCTGTTAACAGCTAGCGCGGAGTACCTACTGTGTGCACACCACACCTCCTGAAATCGCCCAAGAAACCGACTCCATGTCTGATGAGTTCTATAAAAATTCAGAGTCATCTGCAATCCGACCTTGCTCATCTCACATTCAGAAATCATAAGGGGTGAGCAAGAGAATTTGCTGAACAGGCCCAGAGCAAGTCTTCCCTGAACTAGGAAAATGACATTAAAAAATAGAAAACGTCAAACTAACCTTTAAGTTTGATTCACTGAATGCACGAATCCACAACCCATCCTCCCTCTTGCCCCCGAGAATAAGGTCTGAATGTGCACCATCTTTATTTGAAGTAATTCTCTTAGATAGATAGATAGATAGATGGATGGATGGATGGAGATGGATGGATGGATGGATGGATGGATGGATGGATGGATGGATGGATGGATAGATAGATAGATAGATAGATAGATAGATAGATAGATAGATAGATACAGTTATCAAATAGTATGTGGCTACCATAAAAATAAAGATAAAAAGAAAAAAAAATTGTAATGGCATTTTTTTTTTTCCAAAATAAAAGCTCCGGAGTCAAGGACCTACTGAGAAAAATGGAGCATGGACATCATCATCATTATTACTACACCTGCCCAGCCTCTGTGAGCCGATAGTTGGGAAAGAAGAAGCAGGGGGAGTCCGTTTCCCCACTGCAGGTTCCCAGCATCCAGCTCAGGGTGTACTGGTTGGGGGGAAATACGGTACGGCTCCACAGGATGAAGCCCATCTCCTCTTTGTAAAAACACAATAGTGAAGAAATTAGAAACAGGAGAAGTCGAATCCCAGTCTGAGAGTCGCTTGCCTTATCCATTCCTTGAACAAACATTCATCGGGCCCGCCTCTGGGCCAGGCCCGATGCCAGGCACAAGGAACACAGAAATAAATCCAGTGATGACCTCACGGGAGAAACAAGGGGATAACTCAAATATGGGGTGTGACAGTCAACGTGCTAAACCATGCTCCGCATGCTAGCAGAGCTCAGAGGCAGGTGCCTAATAGCCGGGAAGCCTTCCTGGAGGTGGTGACTTTCTGGGCGAGTTGAACAGACATAGTAGTAGTTTCCTCTGGGAAGGAGAGTGAGAAAGTGGAATTAAAAAAAAAAAAAAAAAAAAACGATCTGCAATGTGTTCATTCCTTAAAAAGGAAAACAGCAAGATATTAATGGTTGTTAATTAAAAATGGTGGAACACAGGTGCTTGATATCTTTTCTTTTTTGTAACGTTAAACTTAATTTCTTAGGGTGAGGGGAACGGGAGGTAAGTGGGAGTTAAGCTAGCAATGAGCGAGTGATCCTGGGAAAGGTAGTATGAGCAAAGGTACAGGCAGGAAAACAGGGGAGGTTCTGCAAAATAGTAAGACCATTCCTGCCCTGCCTGCCTCGGGAGGATGATACACAAATCAGGTTTAAACAAAGAGAATATGAAAATATTTTGCAAAATATACAACTCTGTTATGAGGTGTCTTTTAACTTAACTCTTTAATAAGATGACATCTTCATTTCATTTTTACTTATTTATATTTATTTAATCATGTAATTACTATATGATAATGATTTCATGTAAGCCAAATTACTTTCCACCATCAGTTTTGAAACCTAGGAGACTTTAATGGCCACAGCTTGTCTTAATACTCCAGGACTGAAAGGGACCGGCGCTGTCTGTCACACAGTGGTAAACTTTTGGGGACCAATAAGGCATCAGACATCAAATTCAACATCAGTGAATAACCCCTGATGAGCACATTTCTATGTCAGTTATCTCACAAAAGACCCTGGTGACTTGCTACAATGACAAAATCTTTCTGAATACTAAAAGTATTTCCTTTTCCCTTAATCTTTGCATTCACTATACTACCAACTATTAATGGAAAATTGATTTCGTTATTTCTGATGCTTAGTCTATCTTATCTGCGGAGAAGTCAAAGGGAATCCCTATGGATACAGATGGAGGAAACCATTCTTTACACATTTCTGTATATGATTTGGAAAGCCCGAGGAAACGGACAAATCACAAGAAAAAGAAATTTGCGTCCTGCAGAGTAAACTCAGTACCTGGAAATTTCACTGCAGGAAGTTGAAATTGACAGATAGAAACTAGACCAGTTTCATAAGATCACTTCACAAACTCACAGCGAAAAACTGTCCTGAAAGTCTAGCTTTTTTCCTCACAAATATCATAAAATGACAGACGCGAAGGGGCATTAAAAGGTCATCTTCCCTGCCTCCTGCCTCGGGCAAAGGAGCATTTCACCAGACAAGATAAGTGACTGCGGATACTGTTTTGTGTTGTGCTCTTTAAACGTCCGGCAATATTTGTTTCTCTTCGTTACCTGATCAGTGTTCAGCCCTTGAGTCATAGAACTTTTGACTGGACTCATGGTAGTTTAGGCCGATTTTCTTTTGTTTGATTCTCTATAAACAATAAATTGATGGTTGGTATTATTTGAATATCATCTGATATATTCAAAAAGAGCCTTCTATTTCCAGCAGTACATTAAAGTAGATACTATTTGCTATAAACAACTAAAAATGCTTAGTAAAACCTAAAATCTCTTTTAGCCTGCATCGGTGAGCTAATAAGAAAGCAAGCAAAACCCAGAAGCCAAAAGCCAGGCTTTGAATGATAGCGGGGCCCCAAAGCTGCCTCTCACCTTACGTCATTCACCAAACCAGATCAACTTAAACTTGGTCTTCAAGGCTTCGAGGAGCACAAGGAAGAGCAGATAAAGCCAAAGATGGAGCATGATATAGGAGATACACACTCCACCACGCATATAGATACAACCCCAAAGGGCTATATTCTCAAGAACAGAAAGCCAAAAACAAGTCCTCTGCTCTCCAGGAGACCATGAGGAAGCTCATGTCTTGAACCTTAAAGCTGAAAAAAAAATTTGCTCTGGTAATTCATAACCAAAAGAAGCCCCCATCCCCACCCCACTCAGGTAAGCTTGTATTTTGAAAAATATACTACCTGGTATTCTGGAAAACCAAGACTTTTATTCTAAAGGGATCCCAGGTTGGTCATGCACACACACCCTCGAGCATCTAGCTAAGGCAAATATGAATCATCGCTGAAAGACACCAACTTCAACATAGACCTGATCAAGTTCCCACAGATATGGAGCTAGAACATATAGACGACACAGGCGAACCCCCAAAAACTCAAGGAAACAAGGCCCCCTGATTTTGGATTGAGCAGATAATGAGTTTCTAACAGAATGCGAAAAAGGAAGGGAATATCATGAGCTACTAAGCATTTGTTGCCTTACAAATTGTCACATGACCATGTTCCAGGAGAAACGAGCTTTACTCCCATCAAATTGCAGAGTGATACGTAAAGGAGCAGTTGTTTGCCTGTTCGGCAACGTCTTCCCTAACCATTGTCACGCTGTCCATTCACACACATTCATGCGCTCACCAAAAGGTGAGGGACCAGGCGGATGTGGAAAACACATGATCCTTTATCTCCGACAGCTCATAATCAAGTAGGAAAAAGAAAAGGGACAGGAGTTAGTAGTTTGGTTGTTTTTCGTTTGCTTAGTCTTTTGAATGTCTATCCATTTTTTTCATTGCATCAGATCTAAAAATAAAATCAGGTCAATATCATTTACCAAAAGCTTAAAATTACCATATAAGCTATAATTTCTATTTTTTTTCTTAACAACCTTCCACCAGGAGCCTTCTGTCCTGCATGATACATTGCTGGAAATATAAGCCTGTAGTAAAATTATAAGGCAAGGCAAAGGAATGTTAACCGTGAAAGCATATTGGTTATATCTGAAAGGAGGAGGAGAGTGGGACCAGGTAGGGTACAAAGCAAACCGCAGAAGCAATGGCAATGGACTGACTGATTCCTGGGTCCTCTGTCACCCTGAGACTTTGTTCCACCTACTTTCTTGTTTCACCTCGTTTTTGGACCCCCAATCAACCTCTCTTTCTTGGTTTTTGCTCTCACTTTGCTAGAGCACAGTGTCCTTTAAATATATCTCTACATGCTTACATATACTTTTATATATGATATATATATATGTGATATATATGATATATGTCATATGTAGCATGAGAAATACAATTTTTATTCCCTTCACATTAGAAAATTCTTGTATCTTTACACATGATAGGTACAGAAATCTATTTGACAATTACTTTCCCTCCAAATGTTGTAGGTCTTCTCTCATTCAGTTGTTGTTAAGAAATCCAGTACCATTCTTATTCTCAACATAATTATTTTACTCTAGAAACTTTTATTATCTGTATTCTGGCACGTCATAATGAAATGCCTTGATGTGATGTCTTCGCTCATTCATTATGCTGGATACTCAATAGGCCCTTTCGATCAAAAGATTCAAGTTCTACGGTTATAGAAATATTTCCAGGATTAATTCTTTAATGTTTCTCTCACTTCTACTTTCTCTCTTCTCCATTTTTAGAACTTTTATTAATCACATGTTAGACCTCCTACATTAATCCCCTAACTCTTATCTTTTCTTTCTTATTTTCATCTCTTATTTTGGGGGTGTTCTATTCAGTTTGGCAGGGAGTTCCTCAAGTTTATCTTCCAATTATTCTATTGGAATTATATTTCCTACATAATATTTTAAATTTCCAATAGCATCTCATCCTCTCTGGTTGCTCCTTTTTTACAGTACCCTGGTCTTGTTTCATAATATACTATCTTTTCCTCTCTCCTGTATTTAAAATTAATTTTAGTTTTCTGTTTTCTTCTGTTGTCTGGCTTGCATCCATTTCCTCTAAAGTTCCTTCTTTTCAATTTTTTTGGTTTCTCTCATCTTACAGATCATCTATCTACAAATAGGTGGTGATTCTTAGCTGTCCAGTTTTATTTAAGACTGAAGCCCTAAAACTCTAAATGGAAGCTTTATGTGCCTGGATCAAGCTTGCTGAGTAGTAGTTTTTACTATAGTGTAATGAGCTATCAATATAATCTTTTTATTAGAATAACTAGAATGTCAATGTGTAAAGGTCTTTTCTTTATGGTCATACTGTCTCTCCAGAGAATCTATCAATCACCTGCCCTGGCTGGATGGGTGTATGGGTGTGTGTGTGTGTGTGTGTGTGTGTGTGTGTGTGTGTGTGTATTTAGGGTTGTAGAGGGAGAGGAGGTTAGGATAAAACACCTGACTCTAGTATTTTGGTAGCAGAGCAGGAAATGGGAACTAGAGGTCAATTACAGACATTCACTTCATCCCTTATATTTACTTATCAACTCCATCTCTGCCCTTCCTTGTGTCTAGTTATGACTAAATCCTAATTCTCTCTGGCTCCATGTATCCAAAATATAAACCTCTCCTCTGGAAGTAGTCAACTGGATGCGTGGGATGGCCCGGGGGACCCAGGAATCCAGCCACTGCATACACAGACTTTCTGCCCATCTCACCACTCCCTGCCATCCACAGTGCCTGGAGCCCCAGCAAACTCTCCAAATTCTGTGACATGGATCAGCTCGCTCCTCAGTTTCCCCTATGAAGGGCCTTGGGATTGTCATTTCCTCTACTCTGCAAGCTCAGGCGCCACTTCCAATGTCTGGAAATACTCTCTCTAATTTGTTGGTGTCTCCACTCGCCTTCTGTCTGTGCTTGTGGGTTTATCGATTTTTATTCTTTTGCTGCCATTTGAATTGGATTAAGGAAGGAAAAAAGATAAAGGTACACGAACATTCTGCCATGTTTAACCAGAAAAGATCGAGTTGAACTTTGAAGGGCCTAGGTGATAATGCGTGACCATCAGATTGTTCAGACTATCCCTCAGACTCCCCAGAGCCTGTTTCAATACTTGGCTCTTTCCTGAAAAGGCAGACACTGTGAGTTACCTTAGTTGTATTCTCAGGGCCTACGACAATAGACATTTGTTGAATGAATTAAATTTAGATGGTTTAATTCTTGATCATCTACAACAAAATCATCTTATCATTTATTTGTTAAGCACCTTGTATGTGCCAAGACCTGGTCTAAATAAGTTATGGACGTTACTTTATTCAATATAATTCTCATGATAGTGCTTTGATACAGACTCGCCATGTTTACAGATGATAAAATTGTGGCTCAACTGAGCGAAATGATTTGGTGACAGATGGGCAACTAGCTAAAATGTGACCCAGTATTCACATCTAAATCTTCATCAAATCAAAGACTTTGTTTGTTCCATTTGACCACTCTGCTCCCCACCAAAATCTAACATTAAAAGGAAATAACAGAAAGACTACATATTAATAGGCATGGCATAAAAAGTCTTAAATCCAGAATGTATGGACCAAACAAAGATGCGATGCAAAAGATTATTTGAACCGAGGTTAAATGTTGTTGAGTGTCTATTTCAACTTAGCAGTACAAAGCTGAAGACTGCTTTTCAACTTCATAATTAATACGTGTTACAAATGTTCTAAAAGTTCTAATAGTATTTTCAAATGCATTCTCCTGTTTAAATCACTAAATGAAATGATCAGAAGTCAACCAGACATATATTAAGTGCTTGCTTTTAAAGTTCTGAGAGTTTTAGGGCAATATTTTTATTATACAAGTATAATATATCTCAGAAGAATATTCGAGTAACTAATATGACCAAAAATAGAGGAGTCTAACGCATACTGATTAACAGTGAATTAAGTATCCCCAACTGTAAGCATGATTCAACATCATTTTCCCCAGGAAAACATTTGGACTTGGAATTATCCATTGAACAACATATTTTCATTCAAAAACATATTGAAATATAAGCAGCTCTCACAACACTTGCTTTTAGAATCATTGAATTTTGGCTTTGTTGAAATTACTTCTCCCATGGCTTCAATTTCTTCTGCATACACAATTTGATACCCAAATTGTGAAACAAAAACAGAATTTTTCTCATGGCAAAGGATGCTATGCAATTAGATTCAACATATTTTGAAAACCGACTATAGACGAAGGTCTGTGCTAAGCCTTCTAGCATATTTAAAGCTGAACGAGGCATGTTTCCAAACATCAAGGGAGAAAACAAATACAGCATAACACAAAGCAGACGTGGGCAGCACTGCCCTGGATCCAGGCACGTCCAGATGGACGTCCGGGGAGGAGGGAGGCCCCGGAGCCGCGTAGAGGAGGGAACATGAGCACGGGCCTCGGAAGCGGGGGAAGCGGGAGCGAAGGCCACCGCGGTGGAGGGGTCATGGCAGGCGCACACGTGAATGAGGGAAGCAAAGCCAGGAAGGCCCGCGTGGCGGGCGGACGTGGCGCGAGCGGCGTGTCTGAGTGTCCTAGGGCTGCCATAACAAAGTCCCACCAACTCGGCGGCTTACGAACAATTCGAAATGTATGTTCTCACCGCCCTAGAGGTCAGAAGTCCAAAATGAAGGTGTCAGAAGGTTGGTTGGTTCCCTTTGGAAGCCCTGTGTGAGGATCTCTTTCGAGGCTTTCTCTGCCCCTCCTGGCCGCTGGCAACCGCTGACCGGCCTCGGCTTGTGGCCGCGCAGCTCCGATCTCCGCGTGGCCTTCACCTCCCCCGCTTCTGCTCCAGCTCCCCTTCCCTTGTCTTCCCTTCTTTCCTTTTCCCTCTTTTCCCTTCACTTCCCTTCTCGGGCCTGATCATTGGATGTTGGACCTGCCTAGATATAGAATGACGTCATCTCAAAATCTTCACCTCTTCAAAGGCCCTTATTCCCATAAATTACGTTCTGAGGTCCATGATGAACATATTTGGGGAGGATACAATTCAAACCACTACAGGGTATCTCTTACATCAACGTATAATTGAAAAAAAAAATAGTTTTCCTTGTACTTACATTTGGTTATAAATTGAATTTAAAAATATGTAAGCAATAAATTCTTAAAGACAATTTGATTATCATTTTCCTGATTTTAATTTTTAACTAGTCAGCAGAGTTCGGACCTCATGGTCAGGTCTAAGTGACCGATCTCTGAGGAAGACATTCCCAAATCACCTTCTACCACACGTGTGGAAGGGCCAGCCACATGGTAGGACTGTATCCAAAGGTGACCCAGAAACTGGCCATCAGTAATGCAGCTCCCCACAGCCTTTTACCCCCTACCAAGAGGATAACTGATCTCCACGTTTGAAAAATGCCCTTCACAGTCCTAAGCAAGAGACATGAATCAAAAGCACTGCAAACATCAGGGAAGAAAATCAAATCTAAACTCATTCAGAATTCGCTTCATCCACAGGAAGTTTTTACAAGCTGAACATCAAGAATGGATTTCATAGAGCATTTCATAATTGCTTTAATTATGGAAAACACTTTTTATTGGATTAGAGGTACAATGTGATGCTCTTTGGGTACTGGATAAAGAACTTCGGTGTAGTATAAAATGATGGACAGGCTTTCAGGCTCCTGCCCTTGTTTTTTGATGCTGCGATTTAAGTGTGAAATTGATCTGAAGTCTGCAAGGGTCTCCCATCAAGTAAGCGCAAATGTAAGCGATGCCATTTCATTTGCACTAATTCAGTACAAAATATCCTTTTGGTGTGTAAAACTCGAATGCATCTCTTAGACTAGAGAGTCCGATTTGTGTCATGCTATAATCATAGCAGTTCTAAACTAATTTAACACCCTGAAGAAGTTAATTAACATCATTAAAAAGTGCCTCCAGTCAAGTATAACATGTGACCCAAATAAAAATTGAATGAACTTGCCAACTCCAGGGGTGACATGTTCCAAGCCTATCCCCTTTCATCAGACCTGGTCCACGATTGTTTGAAGCATCTGACACCGACCACATTAGATGATTTTCATGAAGGTGTAAACCTACGTGGCAGCCTAATAAACAACTTAAGTTTCATGGCTGACATTGATTTATACATCTTCTAAAGAGATGGTGCATGAAATGATCAGAACAGTCAATAATGCAAGCGAAATGTATGGGCTTGAGATAAGAGAGCAGAAAACAAAATCAATGCCTTCCAGCTATTAACAGCATGCCGCAGAGTTCATAATAGATAGCATTAAACTTGAACAAGTTGCATCATTCAAATACCTCAGAGAAACTGTCACTCCAACAGTAATTGCAAGAACAGCACTCACATAAATGAGTATATATGGCTTTAGCTTGGTCACTGAAGGCATTTTACCAACTAAAAGCTACTTAGATGAGTTGTTTGGGTGCATTCTTATTGCAAAAATTTTGAAGAAGGTCACCAAGCATACTAATAAGTATCATTAAGTGCATAAAATTTAGATAATGAAGAAAGTCAATACGTTGCTATAAACCTTCACACACAAAATAGATGCACAAAGGGCAAAGCAATCAGCTGCAAATGGATGATATTTTTTCCTTTAAAGGAAGGAAATCTAGTGGAATTAAATATTGCTATCTTGTAATCAACGCAGTCATTTTTAATCCCTACAGGTCAGATAAGTTTCTGTTTTAGAAACATGAAAAGAGTTCCAGTAAAGGATTTGGTATAGCAGAGTGGCTTGGAGATCAAATCGACCTGTGTTTGATTCACACCTTTACCATCTATTAACTTTTTCATTTAACCTCCCCGGGCCTCTGTTTATTCATCTGTAAAATGAGATTAATTGTAAGCACCTTGCGGCGTTGTTGTGAGAACATAATAACGCGTGTTGGAGTAGTCCCTGAATAAACTGTTTCTATCTTTATTTTCAGTACATGTATGAATTGGCTTGTTTTTATACCACGTTTCTCAGAGGCTAGGAAATTAACATAAGCATTTCAAAGCAAGGTCAATCCTTAATAATCTCTATTTATTATGGAAATTTTAATGTTCCAATCCACAGCAGTTTACTTAAAGAAGTGAATGGTCGAACTGCTCCGTAGCAATTTAAATCCATTCTGAGAACGAGGCACTCACAGTGACACTCAGACACAGATTGAGTTCTTCACTTCATCTCTCTTTACCCATTATCCAGGTAAAGGAGGATTCAAATAATCCTAGCTCACATTTTCCATTTAACCTTGAAATGATTTCAAGTATCAGAGGATCTTTTCAAATTCCAGGTCAGCCACCCACAGCTTTGCACATTCTGTTATCCCCCAGCAATGCTGCAGCTTCAAACATGGCTGCACCATTTTGAATTTCCACTGCGTTTTTTTTTTCTTTTTTTTTTAAAGAAGCTTGCATTAGCGGAGAGTCACATGGCATATTCCTAATGGCAATTGGTAATTTTTATCACACAGTTGTATAAATTATCACCTTTTTCCTTCATGTGTGCCATGAACAACTGTTGAACTATGTAAACATTCTGTTGGAATACTGTATATGAAAAATGATCATATGTTAGGAATGCAAATGACTGTTTCTCAGGGCATCGGGGCTGAAATATTGGCTTTGCATAAGAAGTGCCCGTGGCCCTGGCCTCGTGCCGCTCCTCCGTAATGGCGACAGAAACGCCGCCTCTCCATTAGCAGGAGAGGTGACTCTGCAGCAATCAAAGGCTGAAAGGCACAGCTGCTGCCGTGCGGGGTCCCCAAGACAGGAATCTCCCGTTGATGCTTATCTTTCCATTGAGCTCCACAAAGAGCCATCAGTGGCTTTTCTCACCCGATTTTGTACCTCGTTTGGTGCGGTCCAGTTGCAAAGCTGTAGGGGGATCAGCCAGGGCGCCTTAATGACTGGTCACCACTCCACTAGAAAAAGGCTAAATTAAGAGGCCAGTTTCATTCCTCCTTCCCGAGCACTCATGGGGGTAATGACAACCAGCCCCAGAACACTTGGTGATCGGGTGACACAGTAGCCACGTTGGGAAATTGATGGCCCATGAAATGCCCCCCAAATAATAACAGTACTAAAAATGGGAAACAAAATCACTGATTTGATCATTTGAGTTGAATCTGTAATCTACTTAGTGGTTTAAAAAATTACGTGTGTTGCGGGGAGGTGTGAGGTGTATGTTTAATAATCTCGGTCAACTTCATGTATAAAACAAGAAACTGATACGAGCAGATGTGTGTGCAGTCAGGAGGCAGAGAGCCGCAGGTTCTCAGAGCCCTGATAATTACGCTCTCAGCTCTGGGTCCCCCTTGCCCCCAAAGACTTGACAGCCCCACCGGGAAAATGATAACAACAAATATTCAATGACAAAACAATATGAGAGAACAGATGTTTTTGCCACGTGGAAGTGGATGATCTCAACTTAAATTATGCAGCAGTTCAGAGAAGGGACAGGTTGTTGACCCCAAAAGAGCAAGGCCCACCTACCCAGGCAGCCGCACCGGCGAGTCTGCTTATTTCTGTGCCTTAATGCCATCTCTGTGCCTTCGACTGTGTCCCTCCCCCACCAGGGGAGCCCCTGCTCCCTGCTCAGGACTCCCATTGGGGAGCTGTTTGAAGTGTCTCCCTCTTGCTCGAGCCGTCCCTGGTCACAAGTACCACAGGTGCCCAGGGCTCGCCGCATCCTTCCCTAGACCATCTCTCCACGACAACACGCATTTGCCCATAGTTGATATTGAGGGGAAAAGCCATTCACACGTTGCTTGTAATAGCAGAGATTGGTTTGTCCTCTCTCTTGCAAACTATTTACTCCATTCTTTATCCTTTCAATAATTTCACTTAAAGAACTTATCATAGATGTTGACAAGGTCTTAGCTGCAAAGATATTCATCGAGGCATTGTTTATAAGTGAAAATTGGAAAATAGTCTAAGTGTTCAATAATAAGGAATGCATATAATGAAATATAACGCAGCCATCAAATATGTGGTAAATGAATATTTATGAGCATAGAAATATGATTACCACATAGTAAGTGGGAAAAACACGGGATACTAACTATTCAGGTGACACACTGTGAGCCTATAATTCATACATGCACATATAAACTATTACTTATATATAAATCCCATAATTTACATATATATAACTATGTGTGCGCCTTTACAAATGTCTATATGCACAAAAACTGTCTACCATTAGATAAAGCATGTTCCTTTTTTTACTTTATTGCTTTGGTACTTTTTCTGATTTTCTTCCGATAAAGAAAGCGACCTAAAGATGTTTATAATGACTATTCCCACGAAACTAACGCTTCCCTTTTTATTATGAAATATTTTATGCCTACAGATAAGTTTATGGACTATTACAGCAAATGTCTAAGTCCCTACCACCAAGTTTTCATGACTCTATTCTTTATGCAACTTTGCTTTTAGCGCAGGGGAGCAAAAGTAGGTCATAATGCTGAAATGCTAGATGGATTTGCCCTCCCGTAATGAGAGGCTTCTTTCTGACGCGCTTAAACTCAGTTTTTAACTGCCCAGACTATCTCTAAAAAACACCCTTTCTCCCAGCCTCTGCACCAGTAATAGTAACATATAATGCAGGACAAAGGACCATGATTTTTCCCTATTCAGGGAGCTGTTATCAACTGCTGTGGCGAGCTGGCTACAGAGCTGGGCCCAAGCCTGCTCACCACTCACCTCCTGATTTACTTAAATCTTTTTGCTTCTATCAGCCACAGGGAAGGGGGACACTTACAGGTAACAACTGACAATTTGAACAGAAAATACAGAGAAAAGCTGTGCAAAGCAAGTGGCTCAGATTATAGCTGTTGACTTCTAATATGATTTGATAGATGAGGCCGCTACAATTATCTCCTGCTCATGGGTTCCATTACCGGAACAAGAAGCACACAAAATAAGGGCAATTTCCCAAACAATATAGAGGACCACTTAACTTTGTCAAGAGCTGTTTCTGCAAGTGAAGTCCTCCTTGTAAAAGACACAAAGATAATGTGCTGGCAACTTGACACGAGCGTTTAGTTCATACCACATTAACTGCCTTTTGTTATTTCTGCCTTGCTCTAGTTAAGGCCAAATTGGATATTATTTTTAACTAAACGTTTGTTTCAAAATGCAGTCATGGAATCTACCATTTTTCCCTAAAATAAAGTAAAAAAAAAAAAAAAGAGCTCTAAGAAAAATGTGAAACCCCCTCAACGAGTGAAAGAGTGAACAAACTTTCCCCCTTAATTTTTCATGACTCTCCCTTGCAACTCGCTACCCTGATATTATTAGAACAGTTTTCGTTCCTTAAAAAAATTACCTCATGGTTTAACCTTATGTTACTATTTAAAGATCAGAAAGAAACTCTGTCTCAAGAGGAAGAAAAAAGCAACACATTTTGAAAGACAAAAATAATAATAATAATAATAAAGTGCCTGAGCAGTGAACTGGATTATCGCATCTGTGTTAACTATCAATTCATTATGCATTTCGAATCTGGATTGAGCCGTTGTGCAGAATGAGTTTCAGAAATGTTAGACTTGCACTGGGAATTACAGTTGTCTCCCACACCAACCTCCTTCCCCACCTGGAGAATGGAAAAAGACAGGAGGAACCTGAGAGAGATAAGAAAATATTTAAATCGGGAAAACACAGGATAACTCCTGGCTGGTGATCTTCTGATGAATAAATCCCCATCAAGTGTACTGTAGAAAGGGAGAGAGGTGGCCACCAGCAAGCTCGCCTCGAGAGACTTGCCTTTATCTTCCAGACAGAGTTCACATGGGTAAACGTAAATAGTGCCTGCTTTCTTAAATAAAAACCCCCTATTTTCCCTTTACTCATATTTCTCTGATGCATTTCCAAGCCAAAATACAGGAAAATCAGAAAGGCGTACAGAATATTGGGCTCCTTTCCTTTCCTTCTTCTGTCCCCACTTTAAACAGACACACAGTTGACCGAGCCTGGCAGAGCTGTGCCGTCCCCTCGACTAGCTGCTACAGATGAATTCACATAGGCACTTATCCGAGAAATGCCCAAGTCCCCCCAAATCTGGGTCACTGTGAGCATCAGTACATGGAGCCGGTCAAAAGTACGCTTCTCTTCAATAATCCTCAAGAGACATGGTTAAGTCTGTACAGTTTAATTATAACATTCAGGATTTTTTTTATTATTATTCTTTCTCAGCTCCTGAAGTCTTTTAAGTCTCTTTTAAAAGGGCCTCCACACAAAAGGTAACTTCATCCTGGAGAGAAAGAAACTCAGACTTGGCCACACCACTTCCACTTGGGCATTGATTAGATGTCTTCTTTTTTTAACAAATTCAAAAAGAAAGGGGACACGATTTAAAACTAAAATAGAACCAGGCACATTGTACAAAGGATTATTTCAAGTAATTCTCCTTGAAACTATAACAAAGGAATGTTTCCTGGGGATTAAATGGACTGTCAGGTAATCAGAAAAGTTCTTTTAGGTTTTTCCTCAGGAAGAAAAAGAACACTTTGGATGGATTTTGTTCCTGGCATTTTGTGACACTTTACAGCTTATTCCCTGGTGTCACACCGATTTATTTTATTATTCATGAACTCCGTGAAGGAAGGAATGATCTTAGAGGCCCCCAGCTGGACCACACTAATAGATCCTTTTCCTATCCTCCATCTACTGTTACTTTAATATGGATAAGATTGTTTTATTAATGAGAGCAAATGGGTTTCCTGAACATCAGCCTCTCCTTTGGTCGCTCTGGAACCTGATAGACTTGATTAAATGATTTTCAACTTTTTGAGCACCCACACTATTTTTGACACTGTACTTTTAAGAAATTAGGACATAAATGAACAAGAGCTGTACCTCCAGGAAGTTACATTCTAAAGAAACAAGGCTGACCTCCATTACTAATTGATGATGCTACAGTCAACTATCAATTATTCATGTACAGATTATCCGTGACACACTTTGTAGAGCATCCATTGTGAATTTCTAAATCCCAGGCTTTCCTACTTTTCAACTATACAGACTTAGGGGATAGAATGTGAAACGCATCACCACACTATAAATGTGAAAAGAGGAAAGCCGGCCAATGGCCCACAACCTCCTATGGATCTCTATCTGTGTTCAGTAAGCAGGCTCGGAGTACTCTGAATAAGGTACTACATTAGGCACTGTAGAAAAGGATGAGTTAAGTGTGTATGAGCTGTAATAGATGCTCACAGATAGGAATGGTCAGTGCTGCTGGTGGAAGGACACCGGAAAGGGTTTCAGTGGGTCTATGACATTTGAGTATTGAAAACTGAGCGGGTGTTGATGGACAGAGGGAATGAGAGGCCATTCTACACGGAGTATGAGCAAGGGCAGAGAACTGTGAAAGAGCATGATGCACTATGGGATTCTCATGTTGTTTAGTGTGACTATGCGGTTGCCAGGTGACGGGAAGTTAATGTAGTTACTAACGAGACATCGAGCTGGAAGATAAGCAGAGAAGTGGCCTCAACAGGATTTCTTCAGTCTGAGATTTGAAGGGACAGGTAGGAGTTTTGCATGACTTCTCCCTCCTCAATATATGGCTTAGGTCACAAAGTAGTGGGTGCCATCACTAAGACTGGGGATACTGGAGGAGAAATGCTTTCAGAGAAAGAGAACGAGTTCAGCTTTGGACATTTCTCTGGCCTCCATGCTGAGAGCTGTGAACAGGTTATAAGTCTTAATATGAACACCCGGCTTCCACACTGACTCTCTTGGACTAAGGCAACTATAGCAAACAGGCTAGTCCCTTACACGCCTCCATCACAGAAGCCAGATCCTCCATAATTTGTGGTTTCTTTAGCCTAAAAATGAAAATGTACTAATTGAGACAGGAAAAAATATCCAAAAACAAAGGTTGGTTTCATTTTATTGCCTAGTCTCGCTTTTTTAAATTTAGCATAGTGCTTAATTCTTCCTTTCCTTTGGAGAGGCAAATACTACATAAGCTATACTAAAGACAACTTTTCCGGTCCAAAAAAAAACAGTATCACGATTAGCCTTAAATTGCCCAGAAATGGCACAGAAATGCCACGAGGAAAATCAGGCATTCATTCATTCATTTGTCCATTCATTCATTCAATGAATATGTACTGGGGACCTGCTATACGCTAAGCCAGTGAATGAGAGAGTCCATTGGGATCCTGCCTTCATGGAGTTTACATTTTAGTAGGGCGGGAAGGCATCGGACGCCAGACGTTGGTGCTATGAAGAAAAGAAGGTGCGGTGAGATGCCTATGGGGTGATGGCAGCTTTACGAAGACTGGTCCGACGAGGCACCACTGAGTCGATGATAATGGACTAAACTAAAAAAAAAAAAAGAAGAAGAAGAAGAAAATGAAGTCCAAGATTGAAGGAAAACAGCAGAAGAACTAAGGCCCACGCTGGCCGGCATGGTCAAGATACCAAAGAAACCACCAGAGCGGATGCAGCAGCATCGGTAAGAGGGAGATGAAGTGAGCTCAGGGGGGACATAGGCCGAGTGCATCACGGAGAGACGGGAGCGAGTGTTTCAGCGGCATCAGGATCAACCCCCCCGTCCAGCCCTAATTAGAAACCTCAGCCACGTGACTTCGATTCTCATCAGCTTTTTTCCATATCTATCAAAATAAGAGTAGTAAGACTTTCACCGCTTGAGGAGAAGAGTAAGTAAGATAAACTATCAAAGCACCTAGCACACAGGAAGAACCTAATACATCTTACTTCCGACACCTCATCCTTTTCTGCTTTTAATAGCAATCAAGAAAGCCAGTGTAGATTGTGCAGGTAAAAAATCTGAGCCTTCTCTAGTCTAGATGTGTGAGGTCCTCATTCATGTGCCTCCCAATTCCCGAAGCTGACCTTCAGAACACCCTCTTCCAGGAACCCCAGGGGCCAGGGGTCGACATTGCCAAGACAGATCAGGTGATGTGATGGTGAAATATGTTCCCATGTGAGTCAGGAGACCTTCGAATTAATTTCCTGTGTAACCCTGGCATTTGTGAGCTGAAGTCTCTCGGGTTAAAAATAAAACAGTAGCTAACTCTGCAAGATAAATGCTTTTTTAAATAAACAATTACTTTGAGGTCCTTAGAGAAAGGTACATTAAAATGCAGGTTACTCTGCTTGATCATCTCCTGAGGATTGCGGGGTACAAAAAGGCAGAAGGGAATGTGGAGTACTTCTGACCGCGGCGATCCTAACAGCAGACTTAGTCATTTCTAAAATCTTCTTTAAGGCCCCTTTCCTCCTTGGTCATCGCCTCATCAGCCCTGCATCTTCTCTACGTCCCCGGAAGCCCCAGAGAGGCCTGGCCCCGACTCATAGTTCTCACCCTTTCTAGCTTTAGCTTCTCCTCCCAAAATTAGAGATGTCTCCTTTTCTCCATGACTAACGCCCTGCAATCCCATCTCCTCTTGCCACACGCAACGAACTCACTCAAGGGCCAGATATCAGAGCTAAGTGTCCCCAGGCCCTCCTATTGCTTGCATTTCGCGGAGTATCCCTGGTAAAGAGGAAGGTAGAAAAACAGTCACGATTCACTGTCACCATGAGTGGACCTTGTGAAATGCTTGCTGACTTTTTTTAAACACTGGCTTAAAAAAAAAAAAAATGGAGTTGACCTGTGTACAATGTTTTTCTACATCCTTCTTAATACTCAAGCTTTCGTCTTGCTTTAATATTGGCTCAATAAAACAGGGCACTCGTGGGATTGAGGTATACAGAATTAATTGCTGTGCATAAAAATCTCTTCAAAAATTTTGTGCAGTAAGCTGAATGGTGGCCCCAAAAGAAATATGTTCATGCCGTAATTCCCAGAAGCTGTGACTGTGACCGTACTGGGGAAAAGGGTCTTCACAGATGTAATTAAGATAAGGGTCGTGAGATCCGAGGTGATGACTTTGTGTTACCTCAGTGGGCCCTGCTCCAGTCAGTGGACACCTAAACTTGGTCCTCTAAACTGTACACTCTAGTATCAAAGCACGATTGTCTGTGTTCAGAAAGAGAAGGAAGAGATCATCATCACGTGAGTTTTAAATCTCAGCCATCGGAAGAGAAATCGGTCATTGAGGAGGACTGGTGATTAACTCACTAAATGCTAATACATTTTACACCTTTGGGAAGGTCTTTCTGAAATGAGCCTTAAATTTTCCTGCCAGTTAGAGATTATATGACATATAATCAAACGTTTCTTATTGAGAGGAGATTGAATCCGTTTAAAATAAATATCCATTGTATGATATGCCATGGATGTGACTATACAGGTACAGATGTTTATATGGTAAATGACTTCTTTCCCCTATCCCATCATCTAAATTATTAAGTAATTGACAATGATACCTTTGAGGGTCACTGAACTATGGTACAAGTCTCTCCCTCTTACACACACACACACACACACACACACACACACACACACTTCATTCTTTCTATGATCAATTACTGGGATGCCCAGAGTAAGAAGGGAGTGACGAGTGATTCAGTGCCTTCTGGTAGGCGGAGTCTCATCTGTCTAACAGTGCACATGAGGGAAGACACAAAAGGGCCTTGGGAATTGCTGCTTTTTATCTGCCAGGTTGCTTTGGTCTACCTAAGAACAGGAAGAAAGTAGAGGAGCGCCGCTCTGGACGGAGGCCCTACCGTCCACTAAGCATCAGACTGAGAGGTGCACAGCCATCCCCTAAGCTGTGACTCTGAAAAGAGAATTCAAACATCACACACGAAGGCAGCGAGGAGAGCAAGGGCCATGCCGGCTCCAGTCTGTGGACAAAAACGGGGCCTGGACGCCATCTCAGGATGAGCGGAGGGAAAGACGTTACAATGCAAAACCACGGAGGACACACACCTGAGGCACCCAGGGGGTGGAAGAAGAATCTGAAATGGTCTAGAAAATTCTTTTTGTATTAAGAGAGTACAAATAAAACAGGCTTCTGTGTGCGATAAGGAGTAATTCTGTCTACGGCCATGCCACTCCGAACGACCCGATCCCGTCTGATCTCGGAAGCTAAGCAGGGTCCGGCCTGGTTAGTACTTGGATGGGAGACCACCTAGGAAGACCAGGTGCTGTGGGCATAAAAAGTAAAAAAAAAAAAAAAAAAAAAGAGAGAGAGAGATTGTAAGTAAGTTGACGAGGTCCTTGCAACCTGTGAGGTCAAGCAAGGCTGGCCTCACCTAAAAAAAATAATAAAATTAGAAAAGAGAGAGTAATTCCAACAAGAGGAATCTTAATGCTTAGGATATAATAAATGAAACAAAAACCAAGAGAAGTAAGAGGAGCGAAGGGCACTGTGCACGTCTCTCAAAAGAAAGGGGGCAGCAGAAGAGGACCCTTCGCCTCGGACTGCAGCGCTATAAGCACGGCAGGTAACGCTTCGGAGAGATTCCGCGGAAACGGCAAATCCCAGCTGAACTGCGCAGTGTCTGCTCTGACGTTAGGCACTGTGCTGACCACGGCCTGGAAAGAAACGAACTCCCCCAAATTCTGCAAGACGTAAAAACAGGTTGATGTCTAAAATATGAAAATCAAAGGAAGGAGCAAAAAAAGCTCAAAATAATAGACAACCAAATATATTGCATATAGCAAGGAGTTCTAATGGATTAAACTCTAGCGAGCTAAGAATCGTCGGATTACGGAAGATGAGCAGTGGGGGCGGGGGGAGAAGGAAAAGAGAGGAGGTAACATAAAGCGAAATGTCTGCCAAAAAAGTTAAGAATAGACAAAGTGGTATCAGGCAAAGTTGGGGGAAAAAAAGATAAAAGCAGGGTCCCGTGTTAATATCATGCGAAAAAGTTCAAGGTGGGCGAATGACTAAGAACTTTTGAAAGAACAAGTCCATGTCCCATAATTCATCTTAAGTAAATCATTATGGATGCATTCGAAGAAACAAATTCAATAGTGGTCAATGCCGCCTCTTTATTATAATGGGGAAAAATTGGAAATAACCCAAGTTACTAACCATTAATTAAAACATTGCATACCCACAAAACAAGATGCTGTGTAGCTATCAAAAAATGTGTTTTATAAGCATATTTGGTTAACTTAAGAAAATGCTCCCGATATATTTTACAGTAAATTAAAAACAAGTTACGCATCTTCCTATAATATATGATATGATTTTCTTTTTCAAAAAATAGTCTATTCATATAAACACCAAAAAGTGCAATCACGGCAAATGGCATGCATTCTTTAATGCCTCTTCCCTTGATGCATTTCCTCTTCCTGCTCTGTTTATTCCCTATACTTCTGTCAGCAAATAATTTTAAGTTGGCCTATGTCTAAACACTTTTAAACTAAATACAGTCTGCACTTGTTCACGAGATGAAACATACACAACAGAGAAAGCGGAAGGAAGGTATTTTGTCTCCTGACCCGCTGCTCTGCTCTGGTTGGCAGAATCAAGAGCTAAATCTGGACGTCAATCTGGGCCCTTTCCACTTCCTGTTTCCACATCTGCAAGTCTTCCTGTTTCTTCCTCCAAAATGTCAAGTGCCAGTTCTTGCACCACCGCTGCCACCATACTAACCCACCTCACCTCCATCACCTCGGCTCCTGCCTGTCCCGCCCCAGAGGCCCCTGACTGCCTCCACGGTCACTGTCCCTCACCTCTGGCCTTACCTTCACTCTGCAATCAGAGTGTTCTTCAAAAGGAAACCCGCCTTCCTCGCGCCTCTTTCCCCCTCACCCACTGGACTCCAGCAGCCCAGCCCTCCCCTTCCCCTCACCCAGCTCTCAGTTCCCTGTGTGGGTCTCGGGCCTTCTCATGGGTGCTGTTCCTCTGCACCCAGTGCTGCTCACAGCTCAGTTCTCCCGAGTGTCACTTCCATCGGGAGACACTCGCTGACTTTACAGCATAACGAGGTTCCACCCCAATCATTCTGTCAGAAAGACGCGTTATTTTTCTTCACAACATTTATACTTCTCAGTTGTTGATCCATTTGACTACTTGAGGAATATATATTTCCCTCTCTTTTGCTACGAGTTTTCTACAGGTGAGGCCTTGCCTTTTCTATTCTCTATGTACACTCAGCACTAAACACACATAACAACAACAGTGATAAAATCATACAGCACTTCATATATACCAGACAGCTTTTCAGTACTTTACGTCCATTAGCTCATTTAATACTCACAACAGCTCTGATGTAAGTGCTATTATCAGTCCCATCTTACAGGTGAGAAAACTGAGGCACACAGGGTTAGAGAATTTGTCCAGGACCTTACTGATAACGAGTGGCCGAGCTGGAATTTAAAGCCAGGGCATCTGACTTCAACCCTCATGTTCTTTAACATTACACTATGCTACTCGTCACAGTGTGCACTCAGCACGTTTTGTTCAATAAACCTTACTACCCTAAGGAAGCACCATTAACCCAGTCTTCTTGCCATGCATATTTGGGGTTTACTGTTGGTTATTTCAAAACTGGGATCACATTCTATGTACAACTTGTATTTCCACTCTTTTTAATTAATCCTATATGAATATTGGGATTTTAATGGTGGCATAGTATTTCGTTGTACAAATCTATCTGAATGTATTTAATCATTCTCTTATTTATCGAGCATTGGGAGGGTATCTTAATTAGTTCAGGCTGCTATAACAAAGACAGTAGGCTGCCTGGTGTGTCAACAACAGAAACGTATGTCTCAGAGTTCAGGTGGCTGGAAGCTGGAGATCAGCATAGTCAGGTTCTGGAGAGAGCCCTTTTCCGGCTCTCTTCCGGCTTGCAGATGGCTGTTTTCACATCACGTCCTCACATGGTGCAGAAAGCAGCAGAGCTCTCTGCGGTCTCTTTTATAAGGGCACTAATCCCGTTCATGAGGGCTTCACCCTCATAACAATTCAACATATGAATTTGGGGAGCATACAAACATTCAGTCCATTACAGAGGGGGTTTTATTCAATTTATTATTATTTTAAATGGCTCTGTAATGACATTCTTGAACATAAATGTTGTGCAATACCTTGTGATAAATTCAAAGGATGTGAACTTCAAGGATTTTGAGGTGTACGAATGGCCAAGCCAAGAGGTTGAAGGGGACCTGCATTCCCACAGCAAGGCCAGATGAGGCTATATATTCATCTAAAACGATACTAGTGGCGTGAAAGTTCCCAAAAATGCCTGTGGGTGGAAAGCATTTTATAACATATTTGGGGTGTCTCCAAACTTAGGTCCTAATTTATAATAATATTAAAATTTACATTTCCTTGATTAACTGGTTGAAAGAGATAACAACATCAGATTTTACATTGATATTAAAGAATTCACTCTTCCCCAGCTCTTAAATAGTACTTAGTATTAGTAATTATAAACAATACCATTGGAGAAGTGTTTTTTAGATTTACGCTGAAATTTAAGTTTTTAATTATATTCCAAAATATGATGTTATTCTTTCCTTTTCCATGTAAAAACACACCCAGCAAAATATACATTGTTACCACCTGCTGCTAGTTCAATATTATTTCCCAAATTAAACAGTATAAAAAATAATTCCCAGAATAGAGACCCAAACAGAAAAATAAGTCCTGTCTGCGGACGAGACCACCATGATAACCCTAACGGGAAGGGATGATGAGACTTCGCTGAGAGTATCTGCTTACTTGTTTTCTCCTATATTGCTATGCAAATGACTCGTGGAATGTTCCCTGATTACAGTTAAGAATCTGCACCTTTCCATTGCATTAAATTCCCGATGTACTGCAGTGAAATCTTGGAGCTGACGTGACAGATAGCTCGTCTTGGCATTAGAGTGAGTTTTAAGAAAGACATCTAAATCCAACATATCCCATTAAAAGGGACACTATAAACCCACGAATAGAGCAGATCGGGACATATTTAATTATCAAGGAAGTAAAGAATTAACTCAGAAAAGGTAAGAACTTGACCACTTGAAATAAACATAAAAGAAATAACAGAAATGGAAACCTGTGAAAAATGTCATACCCTTTACAAAATACATTACCTATTTAAATAAAAGCTTCACCATGAAACTTTACTGTTGAGAATTTTCAAGGACTAGACTGTAAACATAAATTCATTTATATGATGAAAAAATGTTTATGAAACATATGGATCCTATCTATATCTACTGTTAAGGTTTATAAAGAGCAAAATCCTGATTCGAGCATCTCAATATCAACTAAAGAGAATTCCCAGAATAGTAAATAAAAAATATAAATAAAAAAGAATTCTCAGAAAAGTAAATCCCCTTGGTCTATAACTTAGTCATCCAGGTAAAACTATCCTAAGAAGAAGGGACAGAGAAAGGAGGGAACAAGGAGAAGGAAAAGCCATGATCTCTCTGAGCTCGTATGTTAGGGCCTTCGTTTCTGATCGTACAGTTAAAAGGAGACAGCGACTCAATTCCCTGGAAAGAACTTACTAGAGAAGGACTAAGGCAGGTGTCCATTAACTTCTGTGTGAAAATGGGGCCAAAGAAGTAAGGGCAGTGACTTTGGCTCTAATAAAACCTGACCGATGTATCCTGAAGGCTTTCACACCCAAACTGCAGAAGCATGTAAAACCTAAGAAAAGTTGACAAAATAACTGCTTTGTGATGTTTAGAAACTCTGCAGGTGGATAAAAGTTAAAAACTGGACTGAGGCAAGCAGTAATGGATCACCCATAAGATGAGCGAGTGGTCAGACTTATAGACCTGTATGAAAACTGTCACTGAGCTAGAGATGGACTTTCAGATTACACGGCTTAGTGGTTTGTTTCTGTCAGAAGAAATCTTACACAGAAGACCACAAAAAAGAAAGGAAGGCCCAGAGCTCATCCATGTGACCCCAACCAGTTGAAAATCCACAAGCCGATTCCAGAGAACGTAGTTAGAAAACCACGAATCTAGTCCAAAACTTTCGTTTTATAACTGAAGAGGAAAAGACAGAGAGGAGAGAGAAGAGAGATTCAACAATTTGCCCAGAGTCATGAAAGCAGACCCAGAATTAGAAGTCGGTGCCTCTAAGTCCTTGCTTGGCATTTTCCCTATAACACAACTCTGCTTACGAAGGTATTTCTTCACATTTTGTTTCAGTTTCTAGTTTCTCTTATTATAAATATATAAATGTATCCGATTTATGTGTGTGCTTTTAAAAAATATTTTCAAATATAAGTTTATTTTGAAAACAATGTTGTGGATATACATGACCAATTTTTTAAGTCCCATACATTCCTGTGATATTGTGTCTCAGTACTTCATGGGAAGAAGTATAACAAGGTGCCACAGACACCACGCTGAGGAGGAAACTGTGGGCCTCAGAGGGATTCGCCCTGCAAATCCAACCTGTATCAGTGTCCGAAATTGTCAACTTAGGTACCAGGGAGATTCACCACTTAACTAAAGAAATCAATTAAGACTTTTTTTCCTAAAAGTAGATGGCAAAGAAAGTAGAATAATCTCTTCGACATGCTGAGAGAACAGTAACTGACAGCCAAGAAATTGATACTTATCCAAAATATCATTTAACAGCAAAGACAACATTAAGACACTTTAAGGCATAGAAAGACAAAGGAATGTACCAGCCAAGGACCTTGTTTTTCTTAAAAAAAAAAAAAAAAAAGAAAAGAAAAGAAAAAAAAAGAAAGAAAGAAAGAAAGAAAAGAAAAAGAAATGAATCAGCAAGAAAAAAGTGAACACAGAATATGTAGAATTTGGAATAAATATAGAACTTTGCTAAAAAGTTAATAATTCAATTAAATATTGCCTTTAAAAAGAGCAACTAATAACTCTACAATACCAGTCAACAATTGGTAAACACATGTTTTAAGATTCTTGTCATTGGGAGAAGAAAATACTAAATAAGTAAGAATATGTTTTTTTTTAAAGTACGGTTTAGTAGGTATCTTTAAGATTAAGAGTAACCTCCAAACACTATGTATCTTTCGAATCATCTGAAGAAAATGAAATATTAAAAATTATCAATATAACAAAAATCAGGGAAAGAAGAAGGGCAAAAAAAAAAGACAGTGAATAGGAAACACAAAATAAGATGATAGAAATAAGTTCAAATATAGAAGTAATCATACTGATTATAAATGAATTAAGCTCATGAATCAAAGAGATCATCATATTACTGTTTTAATCCAGCCATATGCAGCTTCTAAGAGACATATTCAGACAATAACCACAAAGAATAATAAAAATGAAGGACTAGAAAAAGATATAGCCTTCAAATACTAGACAAAACGAGTTATTATAGCAATATTCAGATCAGACGAGTGGATTTAAAGTCCAAAAAGCATTAATACAATAAATTGGAGAGTATATAATAATAAAAGATACAATCCAACAAGAAGATAAACATGAAATTATTGTATTTATCAAGCTTTAAAATATATAAAGCAGAAATTGGCAAAATTAAATGGACAAGTTGATAAATTTGTAATTATAGAGGGAAATTAGGACTCATTATATTACAGAAGTTTGAAGAAACAAAATTACCATCTTGATCTAGAAGGGTGAAATGAAAATCTCACACCACAAAAAGACTATATCATCTTTTCATTAACACTTGAAAATAGTGCCATGTCACAAGAATTTCAAAAAACTTAAATCAAACATGTTAACTCCTCTGATTGTAACATGATTAAATTAGAAATCAATATTGCAAAGTAGCAAAAACATAACAAAAGTATTTTAGGGATCTTAAAGTGAACTCTTAAAGCCTGAATTAATAATGACTACATATCAAAACGTGTGGATGAAGCTAAATTACTATTTAGAGATCAATTTAGAGCATTAAATTCATTTACTAGAAAATAGATTAAATAAATGTTCAACTCTAGAACCTAGAAAAATAACTGAAAAGTAAATCTGAAGAAAGGAAAATTGGGAAAACATAATTTATAATGATGAAACAGAAGCAAATAGATAATAGAAAGGATAAATAAAATCTAAAGCTAATTCTTGAAAAAACTAATAAGTACACAGATTTTTAGCAAGTCTGATTTTAAAAAAGAAGGTAATAAAAGGGAGAATAAAAAAAAAGTAGATATTAAGAGACTACTATGAACATTGTTTAATAAATTTGAAAGCTTAAAAGAAATAGATACATATTAGAAAAATATAAATTTCTAAAACTGACCCACAAGGCCACAGAAAAGATAAATAAACAAATAATCATTGGAGAAACTGAATAGGTAACCAAACCCCCTCAAATCAAAAGACAATACAGCCAGAATATTTTACGGGTGAACTTACACCAAGACAAACTTACATTCAAGGAACAAAGAAACAGACTAAAACTTTATCATCAAAGCACATTCTGAAAACAGAAGAGCAAATTACCCAGATCATTTTTTTGAAGCTAGTGAAATCAAAACACCAAAATTGGGTAAGTCAGTATCCGGAAAGAAAGTTAATATATCATTTGAATAAACATAGATGGAAAAAATTCAAAATAAAATATCAGAAAATTAATTTCAGCAGTGCACGAAATAATTATCAATAGTTTTTAAAACATCATGTCCAAGTAGATTTAATTCAAAGAATTCAAAGATGTCTCAATATCAGATAAATCATTAGTATACTTGTCATCAGAAAAATTATTATTTAACAGTTTAAGAGATTTTAAAAGAAAAATCACCATCGTTGCAAAGAACATTAACAAAATTCAATTCTAATTGTTCACTAATGTCTAGCAAACTAGGAATAAGTGATTTGTCATTCTAGCAAATGCTTTTTACTAGGAAATTACATAAGAATCATAGCTAATATTAAGACTTTAAAGCATTTACATTAAAATCTGTAATTGTCATTGTAAAAGTGACCATCACTACTTCCCTCCAATATGTACTGAAGGGTCTAAAAATTCGGTAAAGCAATAAAGTATATAAAGTTTGAAAAGAAAAACATACAAAATATTTATTCACAGATCGTAAAGATACCTCCCTAGAAATTCCAAAGAATCCACAGATTTAAATTATTAAAATGAATTTTTAGAAAGGTTACTGAGCACAAAAGTCAGCATGCAAATTAGTAATATTCCTTTACACTAGTAATATCCAACTTAAAATGTAATGGGGAAAAAAAGACACTCCACCCAAAATGTCAGTGAATATTTCCTAGGTCTTCATAGGAATTAATCTATCAACAAATGTGTGAGATCCCTCTGCAGAAAATTACAAATATCCATTGAAGGATTAAAAGAAGACCTGAAGGATTGTAAGGTTAAATACATTAACTATTTTTATTATTCCCAAATAAATCTATAAATTCAAAGTCAAAGTCCCGAGTAGAGTTTATCATAGAACACTATAGAAAATCCTTCCATTTGTTTATATGGAAAAACACTGGCCTAGAATAGGCAAGAGAACTTTGAAGAATAACCAAGTTGGAGACTTTAAGAATAATTATTATTACACATTAGTAATGTTGAGAACTATTATAAAGCTATGATAATCAGGAGATTGGGGTATTTGTGTGCATGGATAGACATGGAAAGGAATAAAGAGCCTATATAAACAAACATGCCAAACTGGATATGTGGTAAGAGCAGCTGCAGAAATCAATGGGAAAAAGTAGAGCTAGTCCTTAAAAGGCACTGGGATAATTGAAGAAAATTTGGCAGAGGGCGGGGCCTGGGGATTAACAGGTAGATCTCTGCCTCACACCATACACAAAGTTCAATTCAAGGTGCTTGAAGATCTCATATGGAAAGCAAAACCCTAAAAGTTTTAAAAGAAAATATCAGAATAGACATGTATGGACTTGAGGTAGAGAAGAATTTCTTAAAAGATAAAAAATATACAACAGAAAAATGTATCAATTTAAAAATTGATAAATCTGATTATATTAAAATAAAACCTTCTGTTCGGCAGAACATGATAAACAAAATTAAAAGACAAGCCACAGGTAGAAAATATGTGCAACATGTAATTGACAAGTGATTGGGAACCAAAAACTATAAATAACTCCTAAAAATCAATTAAGAAAATAAACAAAAAAGGACACCCAGTGAGATGTAAGGAATGGGGAATGAGCAAAGGATATGAATACATAATTCGAAGAGGAAGAACACTGAAAGGCCAGAAAAAATGCGTAATTATGTCAAAGTCACCAGTGAGCAGGAAGATACAAATTAAAACGAGATGCCATTTCACACACTTCAGATTAGCAAACATTTTATAATCTGCACACAAAATTCTGGTGAGAAAGGACATGGAAAAACAGGGCTCTCAGCTACTGGTGGGAACGTACATTCTTACTAACCTTCAGAGAACAATCTGAAGATACACACACACACACCCCAGCAATCTCACTCTTGTAGCTCTGCCCTAAAACGGCGGTTCTCAAACATTTTTATCTTAAGGCCTCTTTACATGCTTAAAAATTGTTGAGGATCCCAAAGTGCTTTTATTTATGCGAATGGTATCTATGGATATTTGTAAGATTAAATAGAAATGAGAAATTTTTAACTGATTTTATTAACTGGTTTTAAAATGACAGTAATCTCTTATGACAGGTTAAAATAACATTTCTATGAAGAATAACTGTATTTTCTAAAACCAAAAAAATTAGTGAGATTTTTACAAATCTCTTTAATTATCTGGCCTAAACATAGCTGGATTCTCAGATCAGCTTCTGCATTTAGTCTGTTGGATTATGTTGTTTTAGTTGAAGTATATGAAGAAAATTTAGCATGGCACTTGGACTAGGTCAACTACCCGTGCCTGATTTTGTAACATCATGGGTTGGTCATGTGGAAAACACCAGTGTCCTGAGTTACACAGATCTTCCAAATATGGACACACTTCATTATCTTCATGATACGATATCAAAAAAATAATGTTCTTTGTGAACGTTACCACTGATCTTATTAGAAAAAATCTTTAGGTGTTAGGAAATGTCAAGTTCATGGTGCAAATCTTTCCAAAATTCTAAGTTTTCCTTGAAAGCTCAAATGTAATCACTGGAAACAAACAGTGCTTTGAAACGAAAGGCTTGCTTCATTCATTTTTGAGAAACTGTCTGCCGTACACTCAATAGTTTATCTGTCAGTACAGTTTAGCCATAGTTTATCCGTCAGTCACTCTTTCAAGTAAAAATGGCGTCCCACGCAAAAGCAGCGCGTTCAGCTTGCAGCTTCCACAACCGCAGCGCACAGCGGAAGTGCTATGTGCACACTCCTCACTGTGCCACACAGAACTTTAAGAAAGGTATTCCAGATTAAGATTTAATAAAACTAATCATTTTATTCAACATAAAATAACTTGAGTAAGCACTTCGTGCTTCACCAAGGACCTTCTTGTGAAGGGCCGCATTTTTTTCCTGTGAGCGCTTGGTGGCGAAGACGACGACGACTGCTCGGGCCGTTTGTCCCATCGCTTTGATTCATGCAAACGCTGCGATGGTTTCACCCATCATTGTGTTTCCCCATCGGTGCAAATAACAGCACAATGAAAAAGGCAAATAACAGCTCCGTGTCATTATGAAAATACTTTCTACCTTGAAGACCCCCTGACAAAGGTAACGTGGACCCCAGGGAGTGCACGGACCACGCTGAAAACCCCTGCCCTGGGGAAACTCTTACCCAGATGTGTAAGCAGACAGAACGGTGCCACGTTATTTGTATAACAATTATCCAAATGTCCATCAACAGGAGAATGGTAAGTAAAATAGTGTGCATTCATTCAGTGGAACGCTAAACAGCATTTAATGCTGAATGAACAAAAGCTATATCCGTCAACATGGATAAATCTCAACAATGTAATGTTGAACCAAAAAAAAAAGTGGTTAGCAGAAGAATTAAGTACAGTATTATACTACTAAAGAAAAGTTTAAAATTTTGAAAATGATACTCTATTGTGCTAAATAGTATCATATATGTTATGATTATACCATAGTAAAAGTACAAAACCATGCATGGGAATGATAAATACTGAATTCATGGTAATAGTTTGGGGAGGAAAAGATAATATGAAAGGAAGGGGTTATAAGGGGGTTCAATCACCTCTTAATGTTTTATAAAACAAAAGAATTATATCTGAAGTAATGTAGCATCATGCTAAGACTTAATACAGGTGTGTAGTCCACATATAAGTATTATGTATAGTAATGCCTATTTCTGTGTACATTTGGGATCTCTGAAATTGAAAAAACAATTTTTAAAAAATATATTCATTCTAGGTTTATGATTTTTAAATAGAGCATCCTCTATGCTTTTAAAATCACCGTTAATTAACATAAAAATGTGATTAATTTGAAATTCCTTAAATTTGGATGCAGATAAGAATTTAACTTTATTAAATGTACAGGTTATAGTGACAAAGAATTGTGTTCGGAGATTGGAAACAGATATTACTCCGCATCCCCAGAGACCTCACACAGCCCAGAAGAAACCCCAGGACAATCACCAACATTTTACACTGTTCCGTTACTGACCCCAGCCTGCAGCCTGTTTGATTATTTGTGAAATTCACTGTGATTAAGTCATACTGATATTCTGGGGAAAAAAGCACTTTTCAGGGGCACGGGGTGGGGCAAGGAGAAGGGGGAGGTATCACGTGTTGAGGGAGGACCTAAGGCATAGTATAAATTTTGGCCTGCCGTGTTTAGGCCCCGCAAACATTTACAGAAGTATTAACAGGAATGAATCTCCATTTGTACCATAATTTCACTTTAGTGAACTTCAATTTTAAATGTGAAGTCTAAATTCGCTTCTAATTAAGAAAATTTTCCATACATTGATCAGTTACACATATTTCTATTTTTTTGTTCTGTTCTTAAAAAGATTGTATACTCCTAATGACGTCTTCATCAATCATGGAAGGAATAAGCAACCCTTTTGAGTCTCTTTTTTATCATCCTATCTGTCCCCCATTTCATTATTAACAGGACAGTTCCCAGAATATGGGCAGAAAAAGGAACAAGAAATTAAAAACCATTATAGGAATTTTACTAAGGAGTTTGACATGAGCAGAAATTGAAACTAGTAAATATTTTAATTATGATAACATATTGATTTTATGTATTTATTCTTTGTTACCCTATCTGAACAATTAACATATAGCTAATTGTGGTATTAAGTGTTCCATCATAATTACAAATGCCCTGCATATTATTTATTCCTCATGAAAGCCTTCGAGACAGAATATTTACGATGTGGATCAGATGGTGATGAGCTCTGTAATCTGGCTCAAATCACATCATCTTTGATAGTGCTGTCAGTGTTTTCTTCCTGTTAGTTAAACTCTAGTCCCATCAGTATGCTTATCATCCGCAACGACTCAAGAAGAAACAGGGTAAATGAGATTAAGAGGGAGTACTGTGCTGGGTCTAATGGGAAGATGTACATTAAATAAGTAATTGTCAAGGTAACAGGATATTTAAAGTGACTTTTGCTGAAGTCAAAGCTAAGGACAAAGATAAGTCACACACACACACACACACACACACACGCACACACACACATACACAGAGAGAGAGAGAGAAGGAGGGAGGGAGGTAAGGAGGGAGGGAGGGAGGGAGGGAGGGGAAGAGAGAACGAGAATTGAAATTGGACCAGTCCTCAGCACCTACTAAGAATCAGCCAACCTAGTTTTTAAAAAAAATAAAAACAAAAGACTAGCGAGAGTAGAGGAGGCTGAGAAAGCAGTTGCTGATCTGTCTGGGTTGGAGGGAACACCATGAGTTTTCCCTCCATGAATAAAGGGTGCTCCAAGGGTGCCTCATTCATGTGGGGTTTGTCTTCAAACCTTACCCTGGCTGGGGCTCTGCTTCTGCAGTGGGCTCGCTGATCTCCCCTCTACAGGTGAGGGAAAGAGGGGAGAGCAAAGGATGGAGAGACAGCAGCAAGGCAGGAAGTGAGAACCATGCAGAGGAACGATCTGTTCTCCATCTGACGGTGCAGCAGAGGCGCATGACTCTGCCTTGCCTGGCACCAAAAAAGGGGTCGCACTTGAGCTATGCTGCAGACGCACCATACAAGCGCTGGCCTGGCCACCCAGACAACTTCCACGCCCAGCCAGAGGCTGTGGGGTGTTCCACAGGAGCAAGAGCTGAGGGAGGGTTCTAAGAGATCAAGTAAGAGATGACCTCTCCTAAGAAAATCTACGCAGTGGGGATAGAGCTTGCTGAAAACTTCATACAGGGTTTTACAAAAAGATGAAGCCAGGGTAAGCCCATGGCACCGACACAGGCCAGACAGAAGCCCCAGCTGGGGGCCAGAGACCCAAGAGGACCTTTGTCAATCTCCTGTCTCCTTCTCCCACCCTCAACCCAGAGTTTTCCTCCATGAGTAAAGGGTTCTCCAAGAGAATGCCTCGTTGATGTGGGGGAGTGGGGAAGGAGAATTGATAGAGGCCCTAAGTGGCTCCTATAACCCCAGGCTCCCACCAGCCCCCCACCCGCTGAGAACCCTGGGTCTGGGCTAAGGGGCCAAGGGCTTAGTTGGGGGAGAGAAAAAAGAACACATTTTCAACAGAATTGGTGTGGATTTTTAATACCTGAAAGGGATCAATCACAAGTCTAAGAAATCTGCCTCGGATGGAATTTAAAGATGGGATTGGCAGAGTCAAAAAAAAAAAAATCTTTGATTAAGGTAGTAATTGAAATAAACAAAACTAAAAAGATCAAAGCATGTCTTTTTCATCCCCTTACCAAGCTCAGGCTGCACAAGACACCGATGGCGTAGATTGGCCGAGTGTTGGGAAATAAGCCAGAGCGATGTGTGAGAAGGTAGAAAGGGACGAGTCAGGGGAGAGACCTGTAGGATGGGGAGGGATTCACCAAGTGAAGGCGGGAGACGGGTCAAAGTGAGGCGAGGAGGAGCAGAGAGAGGAGGAAAAGAGAAGAGGCGGCCACTCCGAGTCATGATGGTTGTGATGCTGCGTCAGTACAATCAGGTGACCGCAGGGGACAGACAAGCCAGCTGCTTGCTCAGTTCCTTTGTTTCTATACTCTGCACTTCCATTCTACCTCCGACTGTAAAAGAATAAACTGTACTCAATGCCAATTTTCAAAGCAAGGCTGAGTCAGAGCGAGAACACTGTTATGATTAAAAGCACAAACTCTACAGCCAAAATGCCTGAGTCAAAATCTTGGCTCTTCCGCTTAGTAACTGGGTGCTTCGGTTTCCTCATCTGTAAAATGGGGACGAGGACAGCATCTTCCTCGTAGGGTGGGTGAAGGGATTAAACGAGGGAGCAGGATTAATGCCTGCAATTTAGCAAAAGTGTGATAGATGCCCTGAGATGATTAAGTGGGCAAATGTACATGAAAGCCCTTTAAAAACTTGAATTACAGATGTCTCAGGCATTATTGTGATTGAGTTTTGACTTTATGTAATGTCGGGAGGCAATTCTCTGCTGGGAGTACCAGTTTCTGAAGAAAAACATTGAGTACTTCTGTGCAGGAGCTACGCAAAACAAACGCAGCGGCGAGAGCTCTTTTGAAAAAATTTCCCATTTACTTGACAAGAAATTTATTCACATAGCTATTTTAAACATTTTCAATCTATGTAGCATAATCAAACACATCACTACATATATAATAGCCAATAACCTATGAGCTGGTACAAATAATACAGTCTGAACAAGCATACATAATGAATATAATCCACAAATGGCCCTTCATTTTAACATTCTAATGAAATCATTTTATTGCTAAGCTGGCATCGAAGTTACTTGAATTATAACTAAGCACATAGTAGGCGCTTGATAAATCTTTGTTGAGGATGATGACAACATAAACCCTGTATGTTCGAGGAGGAGTGGTTTGGGGGGTTGTAAGTTGTTTTCCTCAACAAATGACTTCTTTCAAACTGCTTTCTAAGTGTGTTTACCTCCTACGTGAGTCCAATTTAGTACAGGGCCACACTAAATCAACATCGTGTGTAACCTGAGGACAGAATCATCATTTATTTTCTTGTTAAAAATAAAACCCACCATGAATTTCGAACAAATCTAATGCATAAATACATATTTTGGGTGATTCGATGCCAGAATATCCAATTCAAATGCCGGCACATTATGAAACCAACTGACTGCCATCATTCACTTACACTTCCAATGTATACGAGCTATTTCACATCCATTTCCATTTTTCCTTAAATAGCAGAAACTGAAATCTACTAATCAATACTTCCATCCACCCATTCTCAAGGGAAAAACTCAGCCTGTGATTCGAGTATCGCCAAGTCGTCACTTGACGGTGCCTTATTACCTCTGTGGCCTGGTGCCAGCACCAGGAAGCCCTCTCGAACAGCTGGAAGCAAGAGGTGTGAATTCATATGTTCAGCGGCAAACATGTACGTTTGTCACCTACCTACTGCAGACACACACCCTCTTGCCATGTTTTGCATATTTAAGTATGGCACTTGGTCAAAGTGATACGGCCCAAGTCTGAAAAAAATTGGAGAAGGGGACCTAGAAGAAGAGGACTTCAAAGCAACATGCAGGCTACAGCTACGAAATTGCAGCAGTGGCGAGAAGGAAAAGAGAGAGAGAGAGAAGAGATGACAGGTGAATGGATGGACGGCAGATCATACGAGATAGATAACAGACAGACGGACAAGCAGAAGTGTCGATGATATACAGAAATATTTTCAGATGGGATTAACAGATCTGGAGCACAAGATAACAAAGTAATGAAAAAGCCTCGTTGTATTACAAGTCAACTCAAAAAGCATTGACTGATTGAGTTCTCGAGTCATCAGAATGTCCACATAATACTGACAACTGTGTTCATTTACAAAGGGTTTACTCTGCTGCGGGCACTGGGCTGAGCACCTCACCTACTCTCTCTGTATGGATCATCTCATCAACTCCTCAGAGCCTTTTCAATTATACGGAAATTCCAAGCACCTCGGAGGGAAGGGAGACATTTAGAGGCATGAGCTGACACACCTTGGTAAATGCAGTCCAGGGGACCAGTTTCAAACATCCCCCGCGAGAAAGATTTCAGGGCTTGATAATTAGTTGAGTTGGAATTGTCCCAATATTCATGAGTACACAACAATCAGTGTTGGCAGAATCCACGTTGTATACCCATGGAACATTGGGACAATTTCTCTGCACACTCTTTGATTGACAAGATACCTAATTTCAAAAATATTACCGTGAATTTAGAAAGTACCTTAATGAAATTTAATTTTATTAATCATAAAACATCCACATATATTTGAGACTGGTAAGATGCAGATGATGCTAACCATGTAGTGATTCGGATGACGGATAATGCCCGATGCATACAGAGTGATCATACAGCCAGGGCACAGCCCGAGGACGCTGGCAGATGACAGAGCAGAGGTCAGTTCCAGCTTCCACATTCTGGCTGAGTCACCTTGATCACTCTGAGCCTCAGCTTTCTTCATCTGGAAAACAAGGGGAGTAACGCTCATCTCACGACATCACTTTAAAGATTAAATAAGATAACATTTATGAGGTTGAGTCACACAGGAAATCGCACAGGAAATTGCACATATACAACTGATTTTGATCTACAAAAATGTCAATTTCCTGAGGTTCGACCTATTATACATGAAGTGCTTGGCACAGTCTGGTGCAGAGTAAGGACTCATTACACAGTGGTGGGGGTGTGACGAGAAGGAGGAGTTATTTGTTTGTGGACACTTGACGATAATTCCATGGTTCCCATTCCCAGGCCCACCCAAGTGTGTTCCCATCAATAGAGAACAAGATGCCAGAGAATCAATTAGAAAAGACTTCATATAATTTGTTTTGCTACCACAGTTGAAACTTTTGATTGGGTAAAATATTGCATTGGTTACCGGGAGGCACAAGGAATGAATGAATGTATTACCCAGGACGTCTCTGCCTGGTGGCTGTGTAGACGAGCGTTGGCATTATCAACAAAGCACATTTCTATCACGTGTAACGCCATGGTGGGTGGGAAGAGGACTGAAGGGGGTACAAAGAGAGGCACCCAGGCACTGGCACCTTCGTGTGGAGTCACGGGGAGAAAGCCCCTGAAAAGACGGGCCTAGAAGCTCAAGGTTACGCGGGCTGCGGAACTCAGACAGGACACGTTCTTGGCATGCTCCTGTTATGATCGAATCTATCCCCTCCTCCTTCAGAACAAAAACTGATGATCGGTGGGTCACTACTGAACCCTATTCCAGGTCATAAATCAGGGAAGTGAGAAGAAGCTCATGCGGGCAGGAGAGCAAGCAGCCTCGCTCTAGGCGAGTGGCTGACGTAAGGTCCTGTCATTTCATTCCACTTTATAACATTATTATTTTGCTCTACTTTTTTAATATTATCACAAGTACCAATCCAGGATTTTTGATCAGTTATGGACCACCTGCCAGGGCTCAGTATGTCACTGACAGACAAATCCCTCGATTTCTTCTTTTCCCTGTGATATGAAAAATGCATTTGTCAACATTAAAAAAGAATGCTTGGAAGTGAGTCTTCACGAGCAGCTTCACACTACACTAAGACTCATTTATGTTTAACACAGTCATCGAGGTGTTAGAGTACATTTTTATTAATAAGCTTCATCATTTTCTAATTTTTCAAAAACCCACAATGTGATGTTTACCTAATAATCCTGAAACTTGCACAAAATCACAGTCTGCTACTGTAAAATTACTTCAATGGCACAACCTTATCATTTACCATTTTGTTAGTTTAGTGCAGCAATAATTAAGAGATTCATTTTTTTGAAAGCCTGGCATACAAAATGCTGTGCACATAAAAATAAACAACATGTGACCAAATAGCTCATAGTTTAATCTAGCAGTTCTAGAACAAGTAGGTATGAGAACATGTAGAGTCCGGGGCCCCACCCACCGAAGGTTCTGATTCGGGGAGCCTGAGCGGAGGGGCAGAAGCAAGCGCTATGAGTGACAGTCAGGTGACCGCACACCTAGAGAAGCACATTTACGTCTTATGAGTGAGAGTCCACGGAGAAGCCTCTGGCCACACTGACCCATCACTTTCAGTGCTTTGAGCTTTCCCCCACGTTTCTCAAAGCCAACAAGGTCTGCGGTCAAAAGAGACTTGGTCATAGACACTGAGGATGAAAGACCCTCCTCCGAGAGGAACCTCCTCTAATACAAAATCAGTGCCATACTGGGACTTTTTCATAGCCAAATCCAGTTATGTAATTATAGTCCATTTACGTTCGGTATACTTTAAGTCTATTTGATTTACGCCCATTTCACAACCTCTTTGGTGGGCACCAAAAAGAGCCACTAACCAATGCCTACATCGCACGTCACATCTGCAAGACCACTATGAACGCTCTGTTGAGCACGCTCTTTTCCTGGGTCTGTAGCCCTGCTCTTTGGACATCTCCTCCTAAGGCTTCTGTCCCAAACTAGTTCCACTGCTCTTCCCTAGATCCTCTCCACATCATCTCGACCTTAAGATAATCGACAACTAGAGCTACCATTAGCCCACACAGTGATTTTATGTGAATTAGAAAACGGCATCCTTCCCTCAAGACACTTTATTTCCATTTCATGGAAAATTCTCACAAACGCTAATTTTGTTAGGACACATTCCTGCTGACAAAAATGTATCCAAATATACAACTATATAATGTCTGCAACAGACGGACAGAAGGACGAACGAACGGACAGACAGACAGGATAGATAGATAGATAGATAGATAGATAGATAGATGGATGGATGGATGGATGGATGGATGGATGGATGGATGGATGGATGGATGAAGGAAGGAAGGAAGGAAGGAAGGAAGGAAGGAAGGAAGGAAGGAAGGAAGGAAGGAATAGGATAGACAGATAGACAGACAGACAGAGATAGAGATGATATAGATATAGAAAGCTCTCCATGCTCCCCTTGAACACCACATGTGGTGGCTCTAGCTGATAAACTTTGAGGCCATTTGTTTGTTTTGTTCTTAAATTTGTACTCCAGGTCCAAACACCAATATTTCCCACCACCCAGGAAATGGAGGTGGGATAAGAGCTTTTGATGATAATTACGATTTACATCTTTAGGCAGAATTCTATTTTTCCTTAAGTTGCTGCCTTGTGGGTGGAATGTTTGGAATATGCTGGATTACAGGGAAATTAGTCTTTTTATAGGCCCCCTATTTATGGAAAAAAGAATCGTGTCAGTTCGAGTTCTCACTATTTAACTAGAGAGAAACGAAGGGTAAGTAAAATCTGCATAAACACAATGGCAAAGAAAAATTTTATCACGAGGTAAACTGCAAGACACGGGATGAGTAGTAACGTCTATAGATGTGCCTTAATCTTCGAAACGAAGTGGAGAATTAACACAATCAAGCTTTCTTTCTTTTCTCCCTGCCTTTTTCTCCCACTCTCCTCACTTTCAAAGAAAAGCACTACATGAATAATTGAGACGAGGGGATTTTTTTTTCCCTTGAATAATTCAGGAAATTGCCTCAATTTTCCTTTTCACTTTTCACTACATTTACTGTGTAGACTCTGACCGCATGTGCATAATGAGACCATGTTGCTACTACATAATCAACAAGCTATTTTTACCCCTTGCCTTAATTTTTCAATTGATTATGTGGCACTTAACTGTATCAACCATACATTGATCTGATTTCTTAAAAAAAAAAAAAAAAAAAAAAGACTGGACTAGCCAAACTGGCCTTGTCTCCTCCCTCCCCACTTATCTCTAGCTGCCTGAGTCGGGTGACTAAAAATTTCAAAGCAATGAGCAGCATTCTCTCCAACCAGTACATTTTATTATCTTATGAATGAGGTTGGCCTGTCCTTTTATAAATCAATAGGATCTCAACTCAATTCCAGAGAAACGAGACACAAGAGGATGTAAGAATGCTTGCGAACTTCCTTTGAAAGCTAATAAAAAGTTGACTGACATAAGACCTACTATCTATTCCGTGTCGAAAATATCGTTTTGGATTCAGAAATGGCTTGAATCACCACCAAATGCCTTGTCTGAATTTAGCAAGCTCAGCTTCTATGGGTATATCAGTAATTTTTTTGAAGCCAGACCTAACACATAGATTCCTGTTTATATCTATTTACATCTAAGAGATGGTATCTATTTAGATACTTTCTCATTATTTGAAAGTGTTTCAATATGTTCAGTGTGGTTACAAATATTTCAACATGTCTTTTCACTCTTGTTGCTACAGAATTCATGGAAAGCTTCCCATGTTATTGTTTCTGAATAATTCTCCCTTCCTAATTAAACACGAGACATAAGCGTAAACACTGCTTGGTCCAGAGGTTCCCTCTCAACAACACAGCCAGAGTTGTCGACTCGAAAGGAAGCATTTCCCACAGAACGTCAAGCATTTTTCACCCAGGTGCAGAATGTGGCTCACTTTCCTTTCCCTCACTTTATTAATCATGGCATGATCCCTGAATGGAAATCGAGCCTGGTCCAGCAAGGGGCTGAGTTATTAAACATCACCACTGTGAATGTCTGCACGACATTAGCTTGCTGATACTGGGACAACTCATTCACTGTCCTAGGCTTTTAACCTCTTTCTTCCCCACTCTTAAGTTTCTCATTGCTTTGCTCCCTTTTATGACCTCATTTACTTTTAATTCAATTTTTTTTCATTCTTTTTTTCCTTCTTTTTGTCATGAGCACATTTTTTTTCCCTTGTCAATACTTGCCTCTTTGTTCACTATCCTCAGCACACCATTTGTCCTTGAATTTTCTTGTTGAAAAAAAATAGTTCTTAGCCCTTGGTCCAACCCTGGAACTCACAGAAAAGAGCTCAAGCCTCTTGCTCTATTATTAAAAGGCTATTTAAGTCATCAACCCATTTTGAGTTCTTTTATTTGGGGGGGAGGGGCATCCAGTTTCATTCTTTTGTGTGTTGCTGACTAGTTTTTGCAACACCATTTACTAAAGACTGTCCTTTACCCATTGTCTATTCTTGGCTCCTTTGCTGAAAATAAATTGACTGTATATGCATGGGTTTATTTCTGGGCTTTCTATTCTGTTATATTGATCTGTGTGTCTGCTTTTATGCCAATACCATACTGTTTTGATTGCTATAGCTTTATAATACAATTTGAAATCAAGAAATGTGATGCCTCCAAGTTTGTTCTTCTTTCTCAAGATTGCTTTGGTTATTTGTAGTCTTTTGGATGGTCTAACTCAATGAGGGGAATCCTTTCAAGTGTATATCAAATCATCATGTTGTACATTTTAAATATCTTACAATTTTATTTGTCAGTTGTACCTCAGTAAAGTTGGGGGTGGGTAAAATCTCAAAAAATGGGGGGGGGGGGCTACGTAAGTCATTGCATCTAGCCAAGAATGTTCCTTTAATCCAAACACACCTCTGCCTGCTAACAGAGGAAGCTCTTCCTCAGCTCCACGGCCCTCGCCTCAGCTCCCAGCAGGCCACAGCCCTGGGCATTCCCAGTCTCCCTAATTGTCACATGTGATTGTTAAAGGCATAGACTGTGGAGTCAGATAAACCTGCACTGGAACTCCGGCTTTGTGATCTTCGGCAAGTTCCAGAAACCCACATATGAGGGTCTCAGTTTCCTCTTCCATAAAATGGGGATAATCATGTTGTGAAAGTCAATTAAGCAATTAATGAGAAGCACTTAATGCAGTGCCTGACTAACCCTGATATAATAGCTCATGTTTAGTGAACACTTTCACACGCCAAGCAATGAGCTAAGCTCTTTAGTGGCATCATCTTGCAGCAATACTATAGGTTACATATTGCATTATGCATATCTTCTGAGCGAGATAAGTGAACATCAGAGTCAGGGATCCAATGAAGATCTTAGCAACGGTCACCAGCGCAAGAGCTGAGCCCTGGCCAGGCATAGCCATGATGCACAATCTCTGCACGGCCATCTCTTCTGTGCCCCAGGGACAGTGGCTACCTCAGCTACTTGACGGAATCCTCTACGAGCTTCATCCTTCTATAAACGAGACGGAGGTGCAATGGGGAGGGGAACAGCAGCCTCGTCCATGCCAATAGAAATGTGGCGCCACATCTAGGAGCTCCAGGAGAGGATGCCTAAAGCCTCGAGGCCAGCAGAGTAAAGAAAATACATGTGTAGTGGAGGCCAACCAGGTAGTGCTGCCCGCCTGGCCTGCCCAGTCATAGTCTTCAAATGGTGACCAAGAGGCCACCTCTGTGGGACAGCCAAGGACTCGGCAAGGCGGAGTGTGCAGACCCCTGCTACAGGCAGAACAGACTTCTCCGCATCACTCACAGCGGGATGTCTTTGGAAGTTTAACCTCGGGTCCACTACGGCCAATCTTAAATGGGTAATCAAACCTGCAGGTATTAATTAAACTTATGGTTCTATTTATTGTAGCACTCTGGGGATTGAGCAGACAGCAAACAGCAATAAGTACTTCTGAATGTTCTCTTTGGCTTAATTACTGTTCCATAGTTAGTCCATCAAATTGATGTACAATCAACAAGGCTGTACTTACTAACACTGCTCGTTTAGAGTGAGAATGCTTGGGAGCCGCCAACATCTTTCTCATAGGGCTTGAGTCCACTAAAGAATCAAAACAGGTTGGACCCAAGGAGCCCTTTAATCTAGTCCATCACTTATCAGTTTGGTAGGGAGTGCCTCTTCCCCCGCCCCACCCCGCCCCCAGCTAGCATCACTATTTTTTTTACACATGACCTTGACACTGGAGGGTCTTCGGAACTACCTACATCATCACACCCAGCCTAAACAGGATGAAGAAAAGGGCAGAGTTATCAAGCCTCCTGTGGATTTTAAGCCACATCTAGAACCCTCCATATCTATGCAACCAGCATAGATAATTAAAAGTATAGATTCTTGAAATCTAGAGAGACTTTAGAGGTTATCTAATTCAACCACCTCATTTTATACAAGATGAAACTGAGACTAGAGAAGCCAAGTGGCTTGACGAGGTCACACGGTGTCTCAGTGAGGGCATCTTCGGTTGCAATAAAGAGAGACCTACCCAAGCTAGCTTAATTAAGTAAAGGGAGATTTATTATAAGAGGGAAGGGGGCTCTCACGGTATCCAGTCAGGGCTGTGCAGGAAGTGGAAAGTCACTGGCCTCTGTTTCCACTTCCTCCCGCACACTTGCTTCCTTCTTGTATCTGCCACACTCTTAATTCTTGCCCCTCGTGACTTCGGCTTACGTGTGGCTTTGAGTTGCCATGGCACCAGAATCTGATCCCATCTGTGTATGACCTTCCAGCTGCAAAGCTCAGCACCTCCTAACCACAGGCTCTGTGTGTCTTCGAATTCTGCAAATTATGACTTTGATTGCTTCACCTTGGAGCTAGAGTTCGGGCATTATATGATGCACTGTGGCCAAGACACGTGGGCCACCCGGGCCCACCCTTCAGCAGGGGTTAGGGGGCGGGGCGCAGTTCCAAGAACAAGGAATGAGATAGACAGACATCCAAATTTGTAGTAAAGCCGACACTAGCATCTAGATTTTCCAGCTCTGCATCTAGAACCCTTCCATATTATATACCACCTCTCGATGTCAGCGCGAGGATTCTCTTTCACTTGAAGGAGAAGCAGAATCGGGGCTACAAATAACTTAGAAAACGGTGGCCGGATAATGATCGCCTTAGAGCAGCTCCATGAAAAACAAGAAGAAAGGCGCCACGGTTACCGCGTGTACCAAATCCCCATCCAAAATTACAATTAGGGAGCAGGGGAGGGGAGGAGAGAGAGAGAGAACACTGAGAACGAATGAGAACAATCAGAACTCCACGCTGGGCTTCCTTCTCCTCTCTTCCCATGAGAATAGCCTGTTTGGGTGGTGTCTGGGGGTCCTTCGCCAGGTCTCGTAATCCGGGCGACGAGCGGGACGCCATGAAACCACCACCCTCTCCTGGAAGAATCGAATCATGATACTCAACGTCTCATCCTCTGGTATCTAAACTACTTGCCATGACTGTTTAGGAAGGAACAAACCGTGCTGCGTTAAAATCAGATTTTCGTTATCTTTCTATTTCCTCCCTCCCGTTAGATACAATTTCCTCCCACTGAGTGACTGAGGCAAGAAAGAGAACTTCTGCTCGTATTTCTCCCTCGACCTACCCCTTTCCTTAGACTACCTCCTTCCTTCTGCTCTCTACTTTATCGGGGAAATGAGAGGTAACTGAAATGAACCCAAGCAGGTAGTGAAGGCAAAAAGAATTATAAATATTGGGTGAGAGCTTGGGTCACTGCCTTCGAAAGGAAAGTGCTATCAGCAGAAAAGGTGCTCGGCTGTGGTTAGAAGAACCAGCTCCAGGCCCGCGAGGGACACACACCAGCAATGTGACAAGGCAGTCGCTCCGGGTTCTGAGTGTAGTTTCATGGCAATGTGCCACAAGTGATCTCTCGGGCCTCTTTTCAGACATTCCCAGCCAGCCCTTCATGATCCCTGGTCACTCTAGAGGGTCCCATTTACCCCCTGGGGCAGGGCACAGTCTGTTATCACCGTGGGGCTGAGGGAGGGGGGCTGGGAAGCAGAAATTCTTGTTCAGATCCTGGCACGGGCACCAGTTAGCTGTGCAAGCCATTTACTTCCCCAGCTTCTTTCCTCCCTGCACACAGGGCTTTGGACCAGAGGTCTTGATCAAGGTGGATCTGAACGCGTCCGGGTTTCAGGCTCCCTTGGAAATTGCAGCGCATGCCACGGATACCTCAAGTGCTGTGCACGCTTCGCGGGGCTCCCTCCTGAAAGCTACCCTTGCACCTGTCGTTGATTCATAAGCCCTATGTTCATATCCCGAAACTAGACAGCCTCTCCGGCACTTCCAGCTCCCTGTGGAAGAAAAGCATTTCGGCACGCCGCAGGACACGAGAGATCAAAAATGCGACCTCTTCCTTTCACAGACAAAAGAAACTGAGGGCCGGAGGGCGTGGACCAGCTGCCTGGGACCCCAGAGTCTGTGGGGTTTGGATGAGAACCTGTGGATACCGACCAGGTTCCCACTGGTCCCAGGAGTGGGTGCTGCAAAGCACTGGTTACTCGGGGCTCCCCACTCAGGAGCTCTCTGCCCCCAAAACAATTGTTGCTGGATCTTCCAACTTGAGAGAGACGACAGGTGACGGGCCAGGAGTTCTGTGCGCCCCAGGGAGAGAGGCTGGATGCCACCTTGCGAGCTCCCATCTGCAACGCCGCCCGGCACCAGGAGCCGGCGGGCACTGCGCGGAACCAGGGCGTGGCCCGCAAAGAAAACGGTTCTGCAAGAAACGGGGTTTCATTTCAAAGGCAGACAAAGCGATTCTCACCCGTGGTTCCAAATGGCACCATGAGAATTCCCCCGATGCCAGCCGAGCCAGGGGAAGAAACTGTGTGCCCTCTCTTATCAGCGAGAGCTGTCGCTTGAGAAAATAACAAAGTCCGCCGTGCTCTGCCTATGCGCAGGCTTTTTGCTAACAATACTACAGAGTCGTGTCACCTTCCATAAATCATACGTATGGGAGCAAGGCTCGAAGCGTTTTCTCTAGTTTGTAGAAAACCCAGATCTTTTTTTTTTCCTTTTTTTTTTTTTCTTTTTGCCAGCCTTGATGAGCAGTGGGTGTCTGGGTGGGTGGATTGAGTGACACGTTAGTGAGCAAGTCCCCTCCCCTCGCGGAGCTCCTCAGAAAAGGAGTCGGAGAGATAGCACTTGAGAAAGTGACAGGCAGATCATGTAGCCCCGCTGCTGATGAACAAGCGTTTAAATCTGTCACAGTCCTGAATTCAGCACAGCGCCGGGTGCAGAGAGGGGAGTGAACCGGATTTGTCTAACCTTTGTCAGGCTGTTTTCCTGCGGGGCGAGCCCCTGGAGCAGCGTTCCAGACCCCTCCCTCCTCTCCCCCAGCATCCCGCGGCCACCGAGGAGACCCCCAGCAGCTAGCGGAGAAGCGGGCGGCCCTTCACCTCCCGTTTGCTCCCTAGGGAGCCCCCCGCCCACCCTCCCTGTGCCAGCTGCAAAGGTCTCCCAATTATCTCCTCTACCTGCCACGTTCGACAGCAAACTCTGTGAGTTGCCAGAAATTCAGAGTCTGAGGACACGCCACGATGGCACAGCCATGACATGAGAACAGATGGAAAACTTCTCAGGAACAAAATGTGCACACAGAAAAATGGGTTCTGGCTTTGAAGTGTGTATTCACGGTGCAGCTTTCAAGTCTTCTGAAAAGCCCAAGCCCAAACCTGACCTACTTAGGCGCTGTTCTTATTTATGTCTCAGAAGAAGAAGCTGTATATTTAGCAAATGAGGACTATCCACCCCCATGCCCACTGCTCCACGTTTATAGAGCTGAGCAATTTTCGCGTGTTAATTTTTCCCCAGATTGTCTCCATGACGGGGGATATATAAGTGAAACGCTGTTAAAAATCCGTGAGTTCCAGGAATTCTGCCTCGATGCAGAATTCAGGCTTTAAGGGAGTGTGTGACTTAATACTGCCTAAAAGATGGAGAATGAGGCTACAGTGGATCCGCATTTGTTCGTCTTCTCTTGGCCGGCGAAGCAGCTGCCTGGCTGTTCTGTTATTAACGCTGCAGCCCCAACACGCCAACTGCGTGAATTTCTGCGAGGACGGTCTACGTGTGCAAAGAGGAATACAGAACTGAAGCTATTATCTAGCTGACACAAGCCAAAATAGACATTAGTTTCAATTATCTAGATTTCCAGGAGAAAGCCTTTATAACCTTCATTATCAGGATAATTACCTTGACTCCCGCCCTTTGTCCATGTAATCGAAAGCATAAAGTTTTAATCCTTTGTAACCAACAGCTGCCTCAAATCCTTCAGGGAAGGTTTGGGAATAGAAAGAAGTGAACTACATACACGTGAGGAGCACACCTTCCGAAGAGAACACTGATTCTCGCGGCTTTGTGTGAAAGGAGTCCTCCAAGGAGAAAGCTTCTTTAGCAACGCAGGTGACCTGAGGATCTCACATCACTCGGCAGTGAGATTCGGACTCCCCCGGATTTTTCAGAAACGGAAAAGGTTAATATTAGAGAATCCGGGGCCCACTGTCACTATGCCTGCTGGCATATATATTTTTTTTCCTGATAAATTTGTTAATCTCATCCCTTCTTATTGACAGAGAAAAGATGGATGAATAGTATGTGAGAGAAAAATAATAATAATAATATGAGTCCTTAATATATTACGTACTATTCCTTCCAATTCTCCACACAAGCCTATGTGCCGTGTTTAATCGTGTAATTTCATCAGTCCGGCTCTCGTTTTCTCAATTAGGCAGATGGGGGAAATCTAGGGTACGCGCATGGCTGTCCCCAGCACCTGCTGCCTCGCGAGCTGTGGCCACAGCAACCAGATTCTCCTGCACAGGGCACGTGGCCCAGAGGCAGCGGCAGCTGCCACCACCACAAGGACCTTTGGCAATTATCTCACCTGAGAGCATGACTTTGATGGACCTGTCTTCCTCCACCCCGTGTTCCTGGCCCCAGATCTTTGCCCCTTTTTAAGAAGTTGCTCCGGCCTGAACCCGAAGCCCTCCTCAGAAAAGAGCTCCATTTCTAGGTAATACTACTGACTGCATCCTGCTAAGCGGGCATCCTCTACTTAGCCTACTTAGCTTAGCACGGTTAGATGAAAGTAAACACGTGCACCCAGGGTATTTCTCTGATCTCCAGCGGGCTCCCAGGCCATGTTGGGACCGAGCTCACTGGGATACAGTATGACCCTTGACCTGGTTCTGGCTAACAAATCTACAATGCAACACCAAGTTCCAAGTGTACCTGATCTCCGTGCTTCAAGGGGAGCAACGCTGGTGTGAGGATTAAATGAGGTGATGCTCGTGCGCAGAACTCAACAGATGCCTGACACAAAATAGACAGTGTCAGAAGGATATCGCTAAGGACCAAGTCATGTCCCCCCAAAATGCACAGATGGAAGCCCTGATCCACAGTGTGGTGGTATTTGGAGAAGGGGGTCTCTGGGAAGTAATTGGGTTTAGATGAGGTCATGAGGGCAGCACGCTCATTATGGGATTGGTGCCCTTTATGGAGAGACACCAGAGGGCTTGCTCTTCACCTGTCTCTGCCACGTGAGGACACAGCCAGAAGGGACTCTCTCCAGGAGCCTGACCGTGCTGGCACCCTGATCTGGGACTTCTGCTCTACGTCGAAAGTTTGTGTGCTCAAAAGGCCAAAACTCAAAATGTCAGAGTTTGGAGTAAGGCAAGTTCGTTGATCCAGAAGGTGCCAACGCGCCAATCAAGAAAGTAGGAGACCTAGTCCTCAGAAACGTCTGAAGAAAGAACAGAGTGCAGGCTTCTTTTACGTCGCAGGAAGGGAAAATGGGAGAAGCCGTTTGTGTAAAACCCTGGGCAGGGAGTAGAATTCCTCTAAGGATTGGCATGCCATTGGCATGTACAGACTCCCGGAGCCGGAAGTGCTGGAGAGGTGGTCTAGTTGAGGGATATGAACAGAGGGGAGACTAAGGCAAACGCGTTCTCATCCCCCGCCTCACCCCTTCCGAGCCCCACGTCCCTCTTTGTCCGATTGCTAGCAACATCCCCACCCACGTACCCCCATGTTTCAAAGCTCTTCTCTCTCCTGAGTCAATCCTAATATTCTGACTTGCACCGAACTCCAGGACTGGCCAGGAACCTACTATGTGCTTGATGTGCGAGGCGAAGTCTTGCAAGACCCCTTGCCCTCCGGTTAAACAACCGTCCGCGGTGTCCCTGGGCATGCCCCTCGCGGTCCTGCTCCCCATCGGCTGGGGAGCCGGGTTCAGAGAGCGAAGTAAATGAAATACAGCTATGTGGGCTTCTGCTCCATTAGGGAAGGGGAAAAAATCAATGTTTGCCAAATGTAGAAGGACAAAATCAATAGCGAAAGAAATTTTATTTTCAGCCTTCTGAGGGAGTATTGCAAAGGAGAGAGAGTGAAAATTATTATTATTTATTGATGTATATGGCACCTTCTGAAAGCCTCAAAGTGTTTTGTGGAATTACAAACTGCTTTCGTTCCTTTCTGTGTTCGGATGGCTTTGCCCTGCGCACGCACGGCCCTGTCTACACGGGGTGAGCGTGGGAAGTATGGCTCCAGCGGTTATGGGAGTGCTCACTTAAAACTGGGTACTCGTTTATTTATTAAAAAAAAAAAAGAAAACAGAAAGTAATAATTAGTCGCGCGATGAGACTAGCACACTCTCATCTTGTGAAAAGTTCCTGAGGAAGAAGCCGCCTCCTTAGAGTTTCGATGGTATCATAATACGTGTGGCTTGGCAGACAGAGGAGAGAACCCTCTCCCCGCCCCTCTCCAACGCTCCTTTGTTGGAACAAGCAGCACATTTGGGGAGAATCAGCCACCTGCTGCCAACATCTTAATGCGGTTCCTGGCAGAGGAGTTTTGATAGATGGCTTCAAAGCCATGAGTGTAAACGACTGAACAAAACTTTCCGGAGGAGAAACGTCAAAAGCCCGAGCCTGCAGGAAGCGAGGCTTCTGGAGGTTGGCAGCTGTCTGAGAAATCCATACAGGGAAGAGTCAAAATAAAATCCTCTCCAAGGGCAGAGGATTTCGACGCTTCCACCTCCTCTTACCTGGTTTTTTCCCTCATTTGAACTTTGTAACTCTCCTTTGAGAAGGAGAGGGCGGGAATTATTAACCTCATTGTACAGAGGCTCCCAGAGTGTGAATGACTTACCCAAAATCATTCAGCTATTTATTGGCAGAGCTAAGAATGGAACCGGGTCTCCTGGAGTCTTAGCCAGAAGGAAGATGAGATTCACCAGCTCGATTTTCTACCTCAAACCGGAGAGCCCTCCACAGCATCCCTGAGAAGCAGACAAATCCAGGAATGATGGATTCATCATTTCGTAGAAGAATCGCATTGACCGTTAAAGTTATTATTTGATCTCTTAATTATGAAAATACGAAGTTCAACTCCACATAGTGAGTGCCCTCTGGTTTCTCCTCCCTGCGCCATCTGGAACTGTCCGGTCTGGTCTCACGTCTAGTCTCACTTAAGAAAGAAAGCTTAAGAAAAAAACCACCATCTGCTTTTTGACAAATATCTCCAGTTCCCTCAAGAATTTTTCCCATTACATGGTTTCCAGCTATTTCTCTCTCCTACCCTGGACAGTTCCAAATCATCCCTATTACGTATTAAAATATTATGCTAAGAACTCAACAAAAATTCCAAATATCATCTGACATCATGAGACATTCAGACAATTTCCTCCCATTTTCTGGATATGGTTGGACTTGCTTTAGGAAGAATTTAATTCACACTATAGGCTTCAAGTGGCCTGCTCAAAATCTAAGGGCTTTTTATAGGAACGGCCAGATATTCTAGGCGCCAAGCTCCACCCCACACCTGCATCAGAGTTTTTTAAACCTCAGTGGAAGACTTCTAACACATGATTTGTCCTGCATAGATTTGTGAGTCAGACATTCTGTCGTCATTCAAATTACTAATAAATTAATTCGATGAACAAGAACCTAGAGCAGGGCCCTATAACACAGGCCACGGGCGGGTTCTCTGTTGTTCGGCGTTACCTTATTACTCTGCACTCGCTGGCCATTCGACTGAGAATGAACATCCAGTATTTGGTTGGCATGCTTCTTTTCAGGCACCGCTCCAGGATTAGCCCCAGGCAAGAGCTACTTTAAGAATAAGAGGGATGAAATATGCAAACCCCCCTGGATCTACTAGTTTGCTACCCCCTCTGCTTTCTAAAGTCGGTGGCTCTGTGATCTGGCTTTTCTGTAAGGGCCCAATTTGGTAGCCCAGCTTCCCCAAAGGCCTGATGCCTCTCCCTCCCACCCCTGTCATCGACTCTCCTCTGAGCTTAAGGCTCCTGGTGCGCCATCGCAGTGAACCCACTATAGAACAGTTTCTGCTTGAGAACTCTTCCTTGAAACCAGCTAAATTTGCCCTCTTGCTCCTTGTCCCTGAGTTAGTCAATTACTTCACTCAGCTTCATCTTGTCTATACAAATATTATACAAAACTTTGTCAACATCCCTAATAAAATTCACGTCTACCATATAATAGCATTCCTCTATCGACTAAGTCTAGTCACCTGATCAGAAAAATAATAGGTTCACCTCTGTGTGAATTGCTGGATTCCATTTTATGTACATAGAGTAAACTCTCGCACAGGCTCAGCTCCCCCTTCTTCAGGAAGCTACCCCTCCCTCCTCCACACCATCTACATGGTCAGTGTGACCCCACACCCGGCCTCAGTCCATTGGTCCAGGGGGCCAACCGTGCCAGGCTGGGACAATCGCATGTCTTCTGTGGGAACCAGCGCTAAAACCGAAGCAGAGAAGCTCATTTCTCTTCGGTGCCTGAACTCCAGGTGTGGCGCTTGAAAACCGTGAGCCTCCATGGTACGGTCGCATGGGCCATGGGGATGTCCCTGCTGGTGAGGGGGCAGGAGACAGAAACAGAAGGGCCAGGAGGCACAGGGACAACAGACCCAGCGGATCCCGGAAGCCCAAGACTCGGGTCTCGGCTTTTCTTGAGATGAGCCACGGTCTTCTCTTTCAGTCCCAAGAGTCAGCCAAAACCTTTCGAACAAACCCCTTTGTTGCTTAAGCGAGTTAGAGTTCAGTTTTTGTCATGTGCCACCGAAGCGTCCTAAGCGACACAGGGAAAGACACTAGCCCAAGAGCCCCAAGCCAGCCAGGTACCCCGGCCTTTCGGAACCAGAGGAACCATTCCAACTCATGAAATCTCACGAAGAGCTTCTCGGCCTGAAGAAAGGGAGATGAGCAAATCGATGTATCTTACCTTACGTCCTCTATATGACATAAGTCATAAAATTAAAAACCTTATATTTTTAAATTTTTTCAGTGTACCAACAACTTCGATAATTCTCTTTTTTTAATGCTCTTTGTTTCAGTCCACTTGATTTTCCTCGTTCTTTCTTGATGTCCTATTCATAGCAAAGGAAAGTCCCTCTCCCGGGCCCCCGTCCAAATCATAGCTGGTTACAGACCCTGGGGAGAGAGACCTGGAGAGACCCCAGCAGCCGAGCGTCTCTGCTTATTCCGGTTGCTGTGAGTCGAGCGGCGAAGGGGTTTTCCCGCTGAACGGCCCTTCTGCACACAGCACAAATGCTTCAGGACCCTGCATGCTTCCCTCCTCCTATTCCTGGCAGGTACCCCGCTAAACACCTGAGACACTCACTTTTTTATGACGCTTCCTGGTTAAATCAAAACAGTTTCCAAGACAAGCAGGAAAAAATAATTGAACGAACTCTCCATACTCCTAAGTTTAGTCCAATTCACACACACAGACAATAGCTAAATATAGAAAAGGCTTCAACTGTGCAAGGCCAACAAAGAGGGGTCAGGATGTGCTCTCGGAACCTCAGTGTCACTTGGGAGTCACTGGCCTGTCAGTCCAGAGGGAGGGGACTTTCCCTGCAGACCCGTCTGCGCATCGCTAAGCAACACGAACACGAGGACCCTCGGCCTCGGGATCGCAGAGAGACTCCCTGCAATGTTCTTGAGGACATGCGAGGAGAAAAAGCCACCTTAGATGTCATGTCACTAGAACAGATGTATGGCGTAAACTACGTAAGGTCACGATCCCTGTGGGATTTATTACTTTTCCCTCCTAGCATTTCCTATAATCAGGGCCAGCTGGATAATTTGAGGAGCTCATGGCAAAATGAAAACATGGGGTCCTTTTCAAAAATTGTTAAGAATTTCAAGATGATAACAGCAAGGAGTAAACCAAACACCCAGGTTGGCCTACTATGAAGCCGGCCTTGTCCACAACACCTTGGCCACAATTTTTAAAGAATAAATGCTTATTAATGGATCAATGAATTGGATAACCAGGGCCAGAATTAGAAGAATGGGAAAGGGAGAGAGGACACTCCTGCTTCAAGAGGGCAACCCATTTTTATCTCTTGGGTTTCTGCTTAGAGCTCTTGTAAGAAAGGGTTCCTCTGCTAAAGTTTGAGAAACAATGCTCTACAGAAGCATCTTCACAGAGCGCAGTCCAGTATAACCAGATTCTGACTAAATCAGCTCAGGGGTGGATTCAAGAGACAAAGCCATTAAGACTGAAGATCAAGGAAAAAACAATCCAGCATGCAAATTTTAAAGTTTTTTAGAGAATGCTGTTCACTCAAAAGAATCCGCGAGTTCTTGCGTTGCCCTGACCCATCCCCTGTGCTTAGCCACCTCTTAGCAATTCATTTTCAAGCCATTCACCAACTTGTTCCTTTACCTTTGCATTTTTACCTATGGTGTCCATTTTTATCCTTAGCATCTCAAAGTATCTGCTATAGGGCTGTTACAAGCAAATGATCAATCTTTAAAGAAGGTGTTAAACACTTGTTGGATACTTGCAGTCACCTTGTTCCGCTCTTTAAAAGCAAAGGATGGGGATGCTTACCAAGCATTTTCTGAGAAATGAGTGTAAATTGCAGGAAACAGTGTGTAAATTAAAGAAACTGCCTAATATAATTAACCACACAGGAAATGTAATGGGTCTGAAAAACAAAAGTGTAATTTATGAGGAAATAGCAATTGAAATAATGTAAATAATGGGTTTTTCACTGCGGTTTCTATTACTTGTGGAACTAAGGTGGCCATTAGTCAAGGAAGTGCCTCTCGAATTCTAGAAAGTTCTTTAATGACAGAGCGTTAGAATGTCAGAGTGCCTTCGGGAAAGGTCTTTAATTAATCGTGTGATTATTGTAAGACACCCTATGGGCCCAGCCGAGTTTCCCCACTTCTCCCACTATGCCAACCACACCTATAAAGCATGGCCGGCCCTCAGCCAGGACCTTCGGGGAAAGCTCTCTACCCTGAGCTTTCGTTGCATGGTGGACCTCTCCACGCCGGGCCCTCCTGTCTCACTGTTTACTTCCAAAGTGGTCAGATATGAGCAACACTGACTCGTTTCATATCGTCCATCAGAATTAGAATCGTTATTGGTATTCTCCTAAGCCCCTTCATGAGTGGATTTAGCCAACTCTTCCTTTTCAGCCTCACCTTTTCCTTCTTTGGAAGCTGTTAGCTTCTGGACATGAAAAATACACACATTAACGTACTAAGCTCGGTGGCTCTACGTAAACGGAAGCACGACAAAACCTCTAGGTGACGCTTAACCACATCGGCTTCAACCGAAGCTCATGCTCAGATACAGACCTTTTGTAATTAAAGAAAAACAACATTAGCCTGTAGTTTTAGTGTTCATTTTTTTGCAGTAAAAACCTGATTGTTACTTACCCTGATTACCTTAACTCTACCCTGTAGCAAAGAGATTGCCCAGGGTAACCCAGACGAAATAATGGTGGCGGAACGCAAACGCTCTCAATATCAGCGTTTCTGGAGCTCCTGAGGTCCAGAGGCCAAACGACAAAGAAGAGAAAACACTGTGAACGACAGACGTATTTTGCACCTCCGTCCCTGCTCCGCCTGTTGTCCTGCTAATTCGTACGGCGACAGCTACTGCCCGGCCCTCTGTCTTCTGTCACGTTTCTGTCTCCCTGGACTGCGGGCTCTGGTCACACGTTCCGGGACTTGCAGGGTCTGTCTCCAGGGGCTCCCACGACGGTGCCCGCCCACCTGCCCGCCGGCACACTGGTCCAGTGGGAGAAGTGGCCGCGATCTCCAGCTCCCACGCCATGCGGATCTTCCCTCTCCACTCACACCGTCCCAAGGCAGTCAGCCTTAAGGGTTCAGGAAAAGAATCTGCCCTCCCCAGATGCTGTAACTATAAACACCTAAAGCAAGCACTTTTACATGTTGAACAACTCAAAATGAGAGAATGGAACAGTACATTCTAGAACATTTTTTAAGCCTCAGTCAACAAATGGTCAGAGGTTAAAAATCCAGTTTACCAGAACTTTCTGGTCTCATGGGTCTTTTATAACCCTGCTAAGGAGGGGTGGTTGGCTCATTAGTATCAGCAGTTCTCTAATGGTAGAGGTAGTGACATTTATTTCTACACAAAGAAAGAAAAAAGGATAGCCTCTTCCTTATTCTTATTTCTGGCCATCACAGATATCCTTCTTTATAATTACTTAGGCTAGTGCTATTACAGCCATCATTTTCACTATTTACTATTATGGGTATTTAGAGGCTCATAAAAATGTGAGCTTCCTCAATGCTTAAACAGCACGAGCGATAAATCAGGGGCACAGAGCATTGGCTGACACTGGATGAAACCTGACAGGGAACAGCTGGATTGCTCTCTTGACTAAATATTTACAAAAGGCATGATTCTATCACTGAGCGACACTGCGCGAATATAACAATTTATCAATCATCTTGTTTAACACCAATCCCCACAGGAGGGGCTCCATTCCCACTTAACAATGAGAATCTACTGTATGCTAATTAATTTGCTTATTTGCACTTAAGGTTATTTCAGACACGTATGCCCTTGTGCTTGTACAGCAGCACGTTTTACACAGAGGCCAAATGTTTTATAGGCAAAAAAAAAAAAAAAAGCAGGGGTACGGGGCCAAGGTAACCATAAGTCTTGGCTCACACTCAGTCTTCTGGGGTTAGAGTGGAGAGGAGTGGACATGTTGAGGCAGATTCCAGGGATCTGGCAGCAGATGTTGCTGCTAATTCTGGAGAACAGGAGAAAGATGAAAGGAGAGGCCGACAGTTTCTTGAATTTGAATTTTAAGAAGTTTAACTACTTGTTATTTACCACAAAAGCAGTGGTCACTTTGAGGCAGGTCAGGTCCATCATTACCATTCAGTCCAGCCCAATGATGAGCTTTCAGAAAGATGCAGAGTGTGATTCTCACCCTTGGGTGTCTTTCCGCCTCGGGAGAAAAACTGGGTGAGCCCAGCCTGACTTGCACAACATCACAAGGAACACGGATGAAAGCTTCCATAAAACCCATTAGTAGAGGAATTCTGGGAGGATGGCTGTGATGTCAAAGGAATAGTTTTGGATCTTCCAGATTCTTCACGTAAAACAGACAGAGCATGAAAATAGAAAACCAAAACACATGACCATGTGTGACAAAACTGGGTGACAACTTTTCTCTACTACAAGTCCCCATAAAACAAGTGGATAGTGCTATAGTACCTACTGCCCAACACCCGAGTGTCATGGGCACTTGAGAGGGAGAATGCAGAGGAAAGGAATGGGGCAAGCCCGTGGGCAAGAGAACACAAGAAACCCAACAGGTCGTCTCTGGAAAGCGCGCTGGGCGAATCTGAGGAGAGCAGCTGAATCTGTGACTAGAAAGTTGAAGGCGCGCCAACTGCACAGCTCCTCTCAGCCCTCCAAAACGACCAGCCAACCCTCCCTTCCAAGAAAGGGCTACGCAAGAGAAGACACTCGGGAATGTAACCAAAACTGAGCAGGACAGGGACCACAGAGGAAAAGGAAGAGGAAGGTGCAGATAAAAGTGGGCTGGGTATGGAGGTGTAGCCAGGAAACCTCAGGAGGCTAGCTTCCACTTTGGCACTCTACAGAAACAAGAGACGAGGGAGCTCCTTGAAGTTGGCTAATCTCTATGAACCTCTCTGCCTTCTAAAAATTCAGAAAACTCAACGTGCATAAAAATGAGCAATCAAAAAAAGGACAGGTCAATTCCCATACAGAGCGACTATCTGAAAGAAAAATAAAATGTATATCAGAATAACATCTCTACAATGAAATCGTGCCATAAAGACATACCCAAAAAGAAAAAAGTCAAAACTATAATCTTTCAAAACAAACTAAATATATTAAGAAAATGATATGCAAGATGAAAGAACAATAAATCAGAATTAGAAAGTGTATCTTATACAGTAATGAGGAGATAAAATTCAAGAGAAATTATACATAAAGGAAAAAATTATTTTGGAGATAAGACTAAATTATAAGAAACACAAGTGCAAATAAACACAATAAATAGTGCCTTTGGAAGGTAAAAAGAAGGAAATTTTTTAATAATAAATTTATAGAAAGATTTTTAAATAATCAAAAGAAAATGGCAAATGTTGGAAATAAGCAAAGAAAATGTAAACTAGTAGTCTTTGTTAAAGAAAACGAAAGCAAAAGAGAATAATAATTACTATAAATCAAAAAAATTTTCTTAAAATTAACAAGATATGAAACAACATATTGAAAGAGCTCTATTTTTCTTTGAAAATAACCCAAAATGATCAACACCAAGTCATATTCTAACAAAATTGCTCAACTTTGCAGACAAAAGGAAAAAATCATTTGGATGTTGAACAAAAAAAGCATGTGATTTATAAAAGAATGAAATTGGGTTTTCATCAGACTGTTAAATAGCAACTCTTGGGCCGAAAGAAAATAAGAAAACATATTTCAGATACTCAAGGAAGGAAAATATGAGCCAAAATTTTATACCCAGCAAACCTGACTGTCAACTAAAAACAGCTCATACGCCTGTTAACATGCAAAATTCAGGAAATGTTTCCATGAGCCCTTCCTAAAGAAACTAGAAATTAAGATTCAGGCAAACCGAATGACTAGAAAAGCATCAACAAAAAGACCTGTGATGAGTATTAAATATGGAATTGGAGAACTAAGGCTAAAAGAGAATTAAAAGGAAGAGTTTATAATATGTAATAGCTAAATGATCTGACAGTGTAGATATAGCACAGTCCTTTTTAAAATGGGAGAAGAGTGTATCAAGATAGTGTATTTCCTGTAAATTAACAAGAACTTACAAGTCTCTGGATTCAAAGACATGAGCAGACTCAGGTTTGATCTCTTTGAAAATCTGTAAGTGTCATTAAGTTCTTTCGTCGGGAGGCCCTAATGTCTGGTTTTCATTTTATTTAATAAAAAAATATATATATGTAACTAATGTTTCCTAGATCTATCCACTGGAAAAACCTAGAAAAAAGGAGGAATCTATTAACAATGGGCAATTTAGGTTCCTAAATTGTAATCTTAAAGTGTCATTATTTTAAAAAAGGGGGAGAGCTTCTCGGAGCGGTAGGTAGGCCAAGAAATATAAAGATAAGAAGACATACCAGGTGTCAAGAAAATTATCAAGGCCCGTTCGAGCTTCAGTAAGGATTAAATTTGCAATAGATTGAAACTCGACATATGTATTTAAATCCATGGGTTTATAATGATTTTTTTTAAGTGGTCGCTTCTAAAGATGACCGAACCGATGCATGATCTCGAAAGCTGGGTAAATAAAAGGAGAAAATCAGGCACCTGTTGGAACTGTACCTCTGGATCACTCTCTAAATAGTAGATGAGGGGGAATGTTATCTTATAAAATTATTCCAGCTAGTAAATAAAAACAAAATGGTAGAATTAGAACATCACCGTTTGGCAACTACTACAAATTAATGGATCTAGGCATTGAGGGCGAACCATTGCCAACATCGAAAAAAAAAAAAAAAAGAATAAAAAGTAGGCACTGTGTTCCCCCTGATGGAAAAACACACGGTGACTGATAGTCTCGTCAAAGAGCCTAACCCTGAGTCTGATCCAGCCTCCGCATTCAGCTGCCAGTTTGCAGGGAATAGGGAGGGTAGAAGCACATGTCCAAACGTCCAGCGTGTACACAAGCAGCCAAGTCTTTGCCTCTGGGAAACCCATGATCCAGTTCTCCAACGCATAAGTTTTAAGGAAAAGAAAGGGATGTATGGCAATCTCTAATTATGAAACTTAAAAAAAAAAAAACAACATATCAAATAAATGCCATCTTGGAAAAATGCAAAGAAGTGATATTCGAAGAAGTCGTGGTAGTTGCCACTTTTGGAGGGAGATAGGGTGGTTGGGACAAGGCATACAGCGACTTCCCTGGGGTATCCGGCAAAATTCTATTTCTTTACTTGCATGACATTTACAGCGGTATTTGTTCACCTTATAAAACTCTGCTAAGCCACATATTTGTTGGGTGTAGTTTTCTATATCTATATTTTATTTTAAATGACCAGGATTAAAAGAAAACTGTAATCCCAGCAAAAAAGCACAAATACTATTATTATGTAAAGAATATGAACCTTTGAAAGAAGTAGGTCTAGATTTAGGTCCTACTTTACCACAAAAGAAAAAAGAAAAAAAAAAAAAAAACTAGGATCGACCTCTCTGAGCCTCATTTTCTGCTCTGAGAAATGGTAATACTAGACCTAAAAGTTCCAGCAATCTAATAGATACTACATAAATACTAGTTTTATTATTTTTTCTCTTTCTTCTTTTGTCCTCCTTGTTAAGTGTTTGCTAGAAAGATCAGCACAACTAAAATCATGTATGGTTAGTGAAGAATTTATGAGGGTTCATGGAGGAGTCTGGAGCGAGATTTAATGAAAGATGGTATATTAACCAAAGAATGTGAGTGGCGATCTGGGTGGGAGGGTGCATGGGAAGAGCAGCCGAGTCACACAGAAGGAAGGCCAGGAAGCAGGTTTGCTCGCTGAGGTGATCAAGGTTCATCAATCTAACTAGCTGCAGAGGGTGGGAGGCAGCATAGGTGAGCGAGGCGGGCTCCGTGTCTACAAAAGACAGCAGCACAGGTACAATGATAAAAGGCACTGACCCTAAGACAGCCTCGGTGAGGAGAGTGGGAGGTGGGGCCTCCGAGAGAGAATCAGGATTACGTGAGTCCTGGGATGGAGCCTCTCTGATTGGAATGAGTGCCCTCCTGAGAATGAGAGAGCTTGCTTCCTCTCTGCTCTCTGCCATGTGAAGGTACAGAAGTCAGGAGCCAGCAACCCAGAAGGGGGTCTCACCAGAACCCCAGCATGCTGGCTCCCCGATCTCAGACTTCCAGCCTCCAGAAATGTGAGAAATAAATTTATGTTTTTTATAAGTCACCCAGTCCCTGGTACGTTATAGCAGCCTCAACGGACTAAGACAGTGGGGATAATAAGACTTCTAAACCCAGGCTTAATCGTGTTTTTTTTAAGTCTGTTAACTACCAGAACATACATTCTGTGAGTTCCCCATTAGTCCTACAAATTCTTGACAAGAAGAAGAGCGAGATACTCCCACATTAGAAGTGGGTTATGCACTTTGGATCACTCTTGACAGAGCATTGCCATGGTAAGGAGAAATCTTTAGTGCACACACATGCCCAAATACCAATATCCTCAAATCCCCAAACCACAAAATAGCAAGGCTGACTGGAAAATAAATACAGCTCTATGCAATCGGATCTACGTTTACATTGCTGCAAGTTTAAATGAATGCTTTTCCTCACTGGGTTTCCTTTTTAGAAGGTCACATTCTTTTTAATATAACACCCTTCCAAGAAATTCCTATATCCTATAAATGATCGATGAATAACTTTGACACTTAGGGTGAGAATGAAAGAACTGGGACCCAAAGTTGGCCTCTTAGCCACCAATAGGAAGACGAAATTCAACCCTAACGGATACGGTGATTAGAAAAAGCCAGACCTGTGGAGTTAATTCGATTAATTATATGGCATAACAGCACCTGACTCCACCGAGCTCTCACCGCATACCAGGTATCGGTGCCACCGCCTGTAATCTTCGCCGGCACTCCTCAGAGGGGTGTGGTAGGCCCCGGGTTACCGGCGGGGAGCGGAGTCCAGAACGTGAGTGGTTCGTCCAGGGTCAGGCCGTTAGCCTCAGTCACACGTCCTCTAACAGCAGAGCCCCATGCTCTCCGCTCTCTGATGTCACTGCGTTAGGGTAACTCAGGTCGTTACCCTGGTTCTGCTTGATTGGTTTCCAAGAATCCCAGCATAAAGATCGCCATTGAGATGCTCCTCCAGGAGAAGCTTCTGAACGCAAGTGGCCCCGATGAGCCACCCCATTCCAGCTGAGACTGAGGTGGCGACCGCTGCAGGTAGCACCCGCCGGGCCAACAGCTGCACCACGAACACCAGGGAAGGGTCGGAGCACAGATGTGGCACTGAGATCTAAGTGCTAAGCCCGGCTCCAGCTGTGACTTGGACAGGTGGCCCTGCCTCTCTGATTCCGTTTCCTCATTGGCCAACTAGAAGCCTAAAATATCCCACTCCACAACGGTCGTTGGGAAGATTAAATACGATAATACCCATACAGCAGCCCAGAGTGCTCAAAGTTCGTCTCCCTCAACCTATGTGCTGGGGGACGTTGTATTTCAACCTCGTGTGCACGCGGCACGCATTGTCAGATTCAAGCATCGTCTGAGTGCGAGGCCACTATTATGTTTGGTTCGGTTTTCCTCCTTCGAAAGCACGCACACGTCACCCTAAGTTCAACACATCTGAGAACATTCATGCCTATGGCATTTTCCAAACATTTTGCAAAACCCCGGCAGGATCTGTCTTAGAAACAGTCTCACTCCCCAAACAAGTCATGGTTATGAGAAGATACAGACAGTTATGGACAAACTTGTCCAGATGGCATCTGGAGAGTGTCCCTTTGAACGAGAAAACTGAGCTAATTCAAAAAGGGTCCTCTGCCTCCCACAGCGGGATGGAAAAGAGAAAAACAGCGGCCACTCAGACATCTGCCCGGCGCTCCCTCTGTCTGGACCGGGCCAATCTGGGATTTAAGAGAGCAAAGCGTTTCTTTGTTTGGCACGGGGCGCCCAGCTGAGGAGGCTGACAGGGGGCCGCCCCACCCCGTCTTGTCCAGGGTGTGGGCTGGCATACATCCCCTGGCAGTGGAGACTCCACCCCTCCAAGACCTACCGTCTTCGGATTTCACCACACCGGGGGAAGGAGGGGGGATGTTAAGTGTTGTTTAAGGGGTGTCTGTCTGACCAGAAGCCTTTGCAGGAGTTTATTCACTTCGAAGGAAAACTAAGCTCACCCTCACCGCTCCCCTCCCCTGGACCCTAAGACAGGCCCACAGAAGGACTGGCTTTGGCATGTAAAGCCCCAGGGAGGGTGGCCAAGGCCTCAGCTCAGCTCATCTCCCACCCATGGCAAAATGACTTTTAAACCCACTCTAGAAAAAGGGGGCTATTGTTTCTCGAAGACATATGGGTTTCCTGCATAAAAATTGAATTATTATGCAGGCTTCTTATAGGTAAAGCATTGGAATTTAAAAAATAAAAATAAAAAAAAACAGAACTTAATAAACCAAACTGCTAGTATTTTAGCTTCAAACTACCAAACTTTTAGCTTAATGAGAAGTTTCTGAACCCAGACAAAACTTCCTGTCAAACTCGCTACTTGAAACCCATAAAGGATATTTTAAAACAATTAGCTGATAATACATTATAATTCCTATACAGATTTCACAGAGAAAAAGGTATCGGCTTATCATTTCCCGTTCCGCGTGTGTGTGTGTGTGCGCGCGTGTGTGTGTGTGTCTGTGTGTCTGTGCACGTGCGTGTGTGCATGCACGCATTTAAACAATGTTATTCTGAGTGGTGAACACACAATGCAATAATCAGATGAGGTATTATCGAATTAAACACTTGAAACCTATATTTTTATATTTCTATATTTACTTATTTATTCATTTAGTTAGTTATTATGGTGACACTGGTTAACAAAATCCAGTAAGTTTCAAGTGCACAATTCAACAGTAAGGTAGATGTATATTACATTGTGTGTTCACCACCCACAGTTAGATTTTTCTGTCACCACATATTTGACCCCTTTGACCCCATCTACCTGCCCCGTCCCCCCTACCCTCTGGTAACCACTAGTCTATTGTCCATGTCCATGAGTCTGTCCGTTTGTCCTGTTTGTTTGTTGCTTCTAGATTTATATCCCACGTATAAGTGATATCATGCGGTTTCCAACATTTTGGCTTATTTCGCTTAGCATGATTATCTCACGGTCCATCCATGTTGTTGCAAATGGCAGTATTTCATTTTTCTTTTAGCTGAGTAATCTCCCATCGTATATATGTACCACCTCTTATCCAGTCATCTATTGTAGGACACTTCGGTTGCACACTGATGTTCATAGCAGCATTATTCACAGTGGCCAGGACATGAAAGCAACCAAAACCTACATAATTTTATTAACCAATGTCACCTCAATAAATTTGATTAAAAAAATAAATTAAAATAAATAATTTAAAATAACATATCCACTACCAAAGTATTGGTTTGGAGATTCTTTTATCTTTAAAGGGGGATTCAGGCTTTGCTCATCCGATTTCACTTCTAAGCGATGGTCACCAAATGGTTTTGACGCCAGCCTGTCATCCCTCCTGACTCCTCAGCAACTGTGATCGAGGTACACCTGTGTCTGTCTGTCTGTCTGCATGTCTGTCTGTCTCTCTCTCTCTCTCTCTCTCTCTCAGTTTCCCATAGATGCCACCTCAAAATGACCTTGCTTGAATTGTTAAGGCTCTACTATCTCCCCCCGCCCAAGTTTGGGACCCACGCCACCCCAAAGGCAGTCACTGGCTGTTACTGGCGTCATCGCCCCCACTGACCTGGAAGAAAGGGAGGGGGGCTCATGTTCTCATAGGCCTGTTCTGAAGAACTCCACTTTTGGAGGGTGGCAGTATGGAACACCCCACACACTAGCAGAGAGACAAATACTGTAAGGAGGCCTCGAGTCATCCCTCCAGCTGGCCCCAAAGGAATAGGAGGCCTCTGACCATGGTGGCTGCATTACTGGAGACAGGAACCCAACATGAAGTCTCCCAAGGGGCCCTTTGTTGCCCCCCCCCGGATATACGTACAGGCAGGTGAGCACAGTAGGGCACAGTACTCCTCGAGTTCTTGCTCAAGGTGAGGCATCTCTGAATGACTCCACGCTCCCATGTCCTCCACCATCCATCCCCAGCAAGATGCTGTCAGCTATTGGTCTCCTAAACTTTTAGAGGTGCTTTTGTCATCTGCTGCATCTGCATCTGGCTCTCTAACCTGAGCAAGCTCTCCTGCCCAAGCTTACCCGGTAGCAGCAGATTTCCAGTTATGCCAAAGGGAACGGATATTTTGAATCCTGCTTCGATGGGAGTGGTCAGCTCCTGCCTAAAGTCACACAGTGCGAGCCAAGGGAGACCATGAGAGTCTCTGGGAGCTCCGGCCATGGAGGCCACTTGTACAGATTCTTTAAAACAAACCAACGAGATGCTGAATTACAGTGCAATCCACCCCATCTCCCTGCTCCTTGACGTCTGTATTCTATATTAATGAGGTGTGTCCGATTGAAAATCCAAAACCAAATACATTCTTTAACAATCTAAAAATAGATTCTTCCCTACATTATTTTAAAGGCTTTAGGCTCTTCCTCCAGTATTGATTATCTTGGTTTTGCTATAACCAATATATAAAAATAAGATATAAAAACAAGAAAATAATCCTTTAAGGTTAATAGCTTTGAACAATTAGTATAAATAATCACACTTTGATATTTTCTGCAATATTAATTTTGAAACCGAGCATATTATTTCTCTGAGCCAGACACTAAGCTGACTAGGAATTATTTCCGTCCTCGTTTCGTCCAAAGAAGTGAATGTATAATATTAATCATGTCATTGATCATCCTAGACCAATGGTCCCATAGCCATTTTGCCTGTTGGCACTGACATTGGATGGTGACATCTCCATGAGGCTAAGGAGTCCAGCCATGCTTTACCATCTGACCAAGAAATAGCCTTTCCCCCCTAAAATTCCAAGTGTGCAGAAGACCCTCAACGACCGTTCACTGGGCACACAAGTAGAGCAAAACAACATTTCAGGTGTTTTAAGAAACAGCGTCGCCCTGATATTTTTCATCTCAGGGACTCGCCCAGTGCCTGGCCTATAGGAGGTGTTTAAAACTTAACTGTTAACATTGAATTAGAAATAAGCAGCATCGACACAGACAGGTGGTCGGTCAGAACGGTTTGGCATCCCACTCGGCGCCCCGCGAGGTTAACACTGTGACGGAGAGAGCACTTGCCTCTCCAGTGTTCTCTGGAAACGAGAGGAAGCAAATGGACTCACGGATTGGTCTTGTTCACAGAGCCGTAACTAAAACCCCTTCTGAGAACTAAAAGCCCAGTGCGTTGAATTCAGGGAAGTTATTTTGAGGGATCGTCCCCAACACTCGGCAGGTAGGTGGTGCCCTCTGAGCAGACTGAGATGAGAGAAAATGAGGAACCACGTGTTCATCCCTGAGAGTTAAGACAGAGACGGTTAAGCACCTTAGCATCTGGGGGAGGCGTCAAAGCCTTACGAGTAGTAGAGGAAGTGAAAGCAACAGTTCTCATACTTCCAAACTCCTACAGTGACAGAGGGACTTAAACACTTAGACAAATGTCTTTGTCTAAGCAGAAGAAATGGTTGAGAGCCGCCGGCACTGCTCCAATCCAAAAGCCAACCAAAGGAACTTTCCCAATTCTGTGTTTTTTTTTAAAGTCGAGGCTTCTTTTATAGTTCCATAGTTTTAATCAAAGTTACAATTATTTAGTTTGATCCTACTAGCAACCAGAGTAAGTAATTTCTAAGAATATATGAGGAAAAAAAAATTCTTTTCAGGTAACATTCCGTCATTCTTTTTATTTTGGAAAATATAAATGTGATCATTGTCCATAGTGCAAAAATTATGTTTCTAAATTCCAATACACTAGAAATAGTTAATAACGAAAGTGTCATAGTTTAATTATTATTATAGAACCACTTTATACCATGTCTGGTTTCCAGACCACTCATATTTACCCCTACAGTCCCTATTTTCTGTAGGGTAATGTAAACAAAACAAAAAAAAAAAAATGAAATCCTTAATGGCCCTTCATGTTTAATGCAGTGCACCATTTTTCCCAACTGAATTAGGATTGCAACTCTCAGAATATTACTAATACATGAGGCCCAAGTTGTATTTAAAAAGTAAAAGAAAAAAAGAAGAGCTGCCTTATTGATGAGAAATATAGTTTCTAAAGCATTTTTTGCAAAGCATTTTTAAAGTATTTTTTGAAATATAGTTTTTAAAGTATTTTTGTTATTTTCAAACTTGGAAAGTAATTGCTGAAATCAATTTCATCATTCAATTCAAAAAGTTTATGATCAATTGCATCTTTAAAGCAGTTTACTATCAGTGCCTGTAAAACTAGTCAAATTTCCTTAACTTTTATCTTTGGAAGATAAAGGAGTCCTATAAACCTCAGATGAAATAAAAATATGACCAGATGGCTTTCATCCTGGGAATACACAGATAATTCACTATTGGGGACTATAATACGTCATACCAAAAGGTCACATAAGGATAACTTCACTAAGGGCAGTCAGTGCCAAAAAGCCATTTGCTACTATTCTGCCCATGTTATCAGGGAAAAAAAGAAGGAGGAGGAGGAGGAGGAAAGGGAGAGAGGGAAGACCAGTAGAAGGACACATTGTCAATATACTAAAGGCTGTGTATCTCACACTGCTACTCATCGTTTACTAGCAAAATAGTAGAAGAGCCCAGATAAGAGTGTCTGCTATCACCATAACTGCTTAACATTCTGCTGTAAATTCTAATTAATCAATAAGACATGAAACAAAATAATGTATATTATAACAGATATTTTGTATGACATAATATATAACATGTTACAGATTGTTTTTATATTATATATAAATGGGTTGAATAAATCATGATTTACAAACAATATGATTACACATCTAAAAATACTGAGATGTTTATGTAAACTCACACTTAATAACCGCATTCGAGAGCTATTAATATAAGATAAATATATACTAATCAATAGTTTGTGTGCATACCAGCAATAAGCAGGGCTTCTGGTTTTTTTTTTTTTTTAAGCAAGACTTCTCAAAGAAAGGGAAAATCACTTACAGAAAAGTCCCAGAAATAAACTTAAAACAAAGGTGTGGTATTTATGTGGGAAAAAAAATCAAAACTTCACTTGTAGACATAAAAGAACAATTGAACGAGTCAAGAGATACAGCATGTCATTATGATGGAGAGAGGGAGGAGAAAAGGAAGACGAGGAAGGAAGGAAGGAAGGGAAACTTAAGAGAAAGGGAGAGGGGAAAAGAGAAAACAGAAATCACAAATGCAGTTAAGTTCAAGACAGGGATGGACGTTCCAAGTGTAAAAGCGAGGGAAGAAGCATCTTTACAAACAAACGAGTAGATCTGACCACGCAAAAATTTTCAGCATACTTCTTAAATGAGAAAAATTGTCAACCAACAAACTAGGAAAAATATTTGCCACAAGTCTAACAGACAAAATTTACAAGTCTCTTATAAAGCAATAGGAAAAATTCTAATATTTCACTTTTTAAAATCAAATGAAATGAATAGCAATTCGTGGAATGAAAATTTAAACTTCCCTAAGGTTACAGGATACAAAACCAATACATAAAAATCTGTTGCATTTCTGTATACCAATAATGAACTATCAGATATAGAAATTTAAAAAACAATTCCATTTATAATTGCACCAAAAAAAAATAATAAAGCTAACCAAACAGATAAAAAATGTATATACCAAAAACTATAAAGGGCACTGAAAGAAAAAGAAGAAGGTGCAACCCAATGAAAAGATATTCTATGCTCATGGAATAGAAATATTAATATTTTTTAAAAGTCCATACTCTCCAAAGAAATTTAGAGTCAACGCAATTCCTATCAAACTTCCAATGGCATTTTTCAAACGATCCTAAAATTTGTATAGAACCACAAAAGACTCTGAATAACCAAAGCCATCTTGAAAAAGAAGAACAAAGCTGGAGACATCATACGTCCTCATTTCAAACTATATTACAAAGCTATAGTAATTAAAACAGTATGGAACTGGCATAAAAACAGACACATAAAACAGAATAAAGAGCCCAGAAATAAACCCATGCATATATGGTCAATTAATTTACAAAGAATCCAAAAATACATCATGGAGAAAGGACAGTCTCTTCAATAAGTGGTGTTGGGAGAACAATGCAAAAGAATGAAACTGGATCATTATCAGACACTATACACAAAAATGAACTCAAAATGCATTAAAGACTTGAATGTAAGACCTGAAACCACAAAAATCCTAGGAAAAAACACAGGCAGTAAGCTCCTTGACATCAGCCTTGGCGATGAGTTTTTGGATTTGACACCAAAAGAAATGACAACAAAAACAAAAATAAACAAGTGGGACTACACTGAACTAAAAAGCTTCTACATAGAAAAGGAAACCATTGACAAAATGAAAAGACAACCTACTGAATGGAAGAAAATAGTTGCAAATCAGGTATCTGATAAGAGGTTAACATCCAAAATATATAAAGAACACATGCAACTCAACAGCAAAAAAAAAAAAAAATCAATTAAAAAATGGTCAGAAGATCTGAATAGACATTTTTCTGAAGAAGACATACAAATGGCCAACAGGATATGAAAAGGTGCTGAACGTCACTAATCATCGAGGAAATGCAAATAAAAAGTATAGTGAGCTATCATCTCACACCTATTAGAATAGCTATTATCAAAACGACCAGAGATAACAAATACTGGTGAGGATATGGAAAAAAGAGAACCCTCATACACTATTGATAGGAATGTAAATTGGCGCAGCCACTACGGAAAACAGTATAAAGTTTTCTCAAAAAATTAAAAAATAGAACTACCATATGATCCAGCAATTCCACTTCTTGGTATTTATCTGAAGAAAAAGAACATTAACTTGAAAAAGATATAGGCACCCTCGTATTCATTGCACCATTATTTATAACTATCTATGTGTCCATTAACAAATGGTTGAATAAAGAAATGCGATGTGTGTGTGTGTTTGTACACACACATGCACACATACACACTCTAGCCATTAAAAAGAAGGAAATCTTGTCATATGTGACATGGTTAGAACTTTAGAACATTAAACTCAGTGAGATAAGTCAGATGGAGAAAGATGAATACCTACCATATGATCTCTCTTCTACATAAAATCTTAAAAAAAAAAAAAAACCAGTTTGCAGATACAGAGAACAGACTGGTGGTTGCCAGAGGCAGAGGGTGAGGGGTGGGCAAAACAGATGAAGGGAATCAAAAGGTACAGACTTCCAGTTATAAAATAAATAAGCCATGGGATGTAATGTACATCATGACAACTGTAGTTAATAATGGTGCATTGCATATTTGAAAGTTTCTAAGAGAATAAATCTTAAAAATTCTCACTGCGAGAAAAAGAAATTCCATAATGATGCATAGTAATGAATGTTAACTAGACTTTTTGTGGTGATCATGTCACAAAATATACAAATTTTGAATCATGATGTTGTACATCTGAAACTTATAAATGTTGTACATCAATTTTGCTATATCTCGATCAAAAATAAATAAATAATTTTTTAAAAAAAAATAGGGGAAACCTGGCAGACATCACATTCATAAAATGATTAGAGTTAATGTCACCAGTATTGGGACATATCAACATTGCATGAAAAAAATATTCGAAAATCCAAAAACTATACTCATTAGTAATCAGTGGGTATGCAAAAAAATTTTTTGAATAGTATGCCACTTCACCCTATTGGATTGGCACAACTTAACTAATTTTAAAATAAAACAATAACTTCAAATGCTGGCAAATGTGCATGCCATAAAATGGACATTTTCATACACCATTGAAAATAATGTAATGTATACAAACTTTCTAAATAGCAACTTGGAAATATTCATAAAGAGCTTTTGCCTAGTAATTATACTTTACAAATTTATCCTAAGAAAATAATCACAGATATGGACAGAGATTTATGTACAGGAGTGTTAATTATACATTATTTATAATAGTGAAAAATTGGACTCGGTCTAAAAGGAGAGAGGTTAAACTTATTATGGCATATATTGACTATAGAAAAGAATATCAGTAATATAATAAAGCCATGAAAAATCATGCTTCATAAGGCTATATAATTGCTGAGAATACGTTACACAATGTAAGGCATAGAATTTTGTATAAACATCAAATACACTGACACGCGAATACATAAATTGGAAAGAAATACACCAAAAGGTAAACAATGGCTATTTTTGAGTCGTTAGATCATGTGTGACTTTCGTTTTTTCTCAACAGTTTTCCATATTTTCTACATTTTCTAAAATAAATGTATGTTACATTTAAAATACTGCCATGAATTAATAACTAATCAGTGCTAAAGCTGTGTCAGGCCCTATTCAAAGTATCTTGTAAATGAGTAAATTATCTCATTTAATTCTCTCAGGCATTCTAGTCAAGATGGCAGAGTGTTTGCTGTGCTCACCTTCTCTCACAAGCACATCAAAATTAAAACAGAATAGCCTTTACTAGGAGTCACCTGAAGTCTAGCTGAACATAAGTCCTACAACTGGGCACACACAGAAGAGGCCACCTCAAGACTGGTAGGAGAAGCAGAGATATGAAATGGCTGGTCCCACACCTGCAAGTGGCAGTTGAGAAGCAGGAGAAATATCTTGACTGCAGAGGTTCTCCTAGAAGAGTGAGGGGTTCCAGCCCCACACCAGGTTTCCCAGACCAGGGTTCCAGTGCTGGGAAGAGGAATCCCCACACTTCTTGCTGTGAAAACCAGCAGGGATTATGGCTGAGTGAGATGTGGAGCCTCTAGAATAGCAGACATTCCTATTACCGGGCCGCACGTGGACTCACTACTGATGGACTTGCTCGCTCTGAGCTCCAGCGCTGAGGTGCAGCGCAAGAGGCACCAGGGACACACAGGGAGGAGCTGAGTCGTCTGGATTTAAGGTAAGAGCTGGAGGGATGGATTTCTCCCAGACAGAAGTGCTGCCAGAGGCTACTCTTCTTTTGTTGAGCCCTCCCTGACTGGCGTGCAGACCCTAGTGGCTGCCATGTCTGAGTCTCCATCAGCATAGCTAACACAGGCCGCCCACCCTGGTGATCCCCTGAGACTCTGCCCTTCCCAACTTGTAGGTCCACCCAAATCACTTCCAGAGGATCTTCCATACAAACGTCCTGTCTTAGCTCATGCTGTGGTCTTTCATAAAATTTCACAAAGGTTCACAAAACCTTAAAAAGCAGTATTTGGCCTCAGCATGCCCCATATCTCTTGCTGAGCAGCCCAAAGCCCAGCATGAGCAGCAGTTGGCCTCAGTTTGTGGGTTGGCCTCTCAAAGCACATCCAAGCCCAGCGTGGGTGGTGGCTACCTAAGGATTGCTTGGTAGCTCATGCCAGGTGGCCTCAGGCAGGGCAGAGGCTACAGCTAAACTTGGCCTGTGGTATGGCCACTCCCAGGGGGCCCCAAACTGCATTGGTCTGAGCCAGGGCACCACCCAGGGTCATATCCGAGGGCGACACACCCAAGGGGCGACTGGGCAGGCACCAGAACCCTGGTAAAGTAAATTCTGCTCTGCAGGGTCAGCAGCTTCTCCACTGGTCATGCCCAGTCATCACAACCTATCAGCCTGAGAGTCTATCCTTCCCACCGATGAGCAAACAGCAACCAAGGCTCAGCTACAACAGGAGGGCATGTGCAACCCACGCAAGGGATACACCTGAGGCACCCGGCTTAGGTGACCAGGGAAGACTGTGCCACTGGGCTCCACAGCACGCCCACCACATAAGTCCACTCTGCTAAGACCGGGAGACATGGCAGCCCTACCTAACATACAGAAACAAACACAAGTAGGCGGCCAAAATGGGAGGACAAAGAAAGACATCCCATTGAAAGAACAGAACAAAGCTCCAGAAAAAGAACTCAACAAAATGGAGAGAAGCAATCTACCAGATGCAGAGTTCAAAACACTGGTTATGAGGATGTTGAATAAACTTAGGATAAGAGCAGAGGAACTCAGTGAGAACTTTAACGAAGAAATAGAAAACATAAAAGTGGAGATAGAAAATATAGAAAAGAACCAGTCAGAAATGAACCAGTCAGTAATGGAAGTGAAGACTACCTTAGGAGGACTTAACAGTAGATCAGATAAAGCAGAGGATCAAATCAGCAGTTAAAAAATAAGGTAGCAGAAAACACCCATTCGGAAGAACAACAAGAAAAAAGAATCCAAAAAATATGAGGATAGTTTACGGGGCCTCTGGGACAACACCAAGCATACCAACTTGTGTACCATAGGGATACCAGTAGGAGAAGAAAGAACAAGGAATTGAGAACCTATGTCAAGAATAAATGACTAAAAACTTCTCTAACCTGGTGAAGGAAATAGACATACAAGCCCAGGAAGCACAGAGAGTCCCAAATACAATGAAATCAAAGAGGCCCTCGCCAAGACACATCACAATTAAAATGACAAAAGTAGAAGACAAAGAGAGAATCTTAAAAGCAGCAAAATAAGAGCAGTTAGTTACCTATAAGCTCCCATAAGACTATCAGTTGATTTCCCAACAGAAACTTCACAGGCCAGAAGAGATTGGCAGGAAACATTCAAAGTGATGAAAAGGACCTACAACCAAGATTACTCCACCCAGCAAAGCTATCATTTAGAATCAAAAGATAGGTAGAGTTTCCCAGACACGAAAAAGCTAAAGGAGTTTATCACTACCAAGCCAGTATTACAGCAAATGTTAGAAGAACTTTTTTAAGAAGAAGGAAGAAGAAAAAGATAAAAACATGAATAATAAAACGGCAATATCTATATATCCAGCAATAATTACTTTAAATGTAAATGGATTAAATACTCCAATCAAAAGATAGAGTGGCTAAATGGATAAGAAAACAAGACCCTTACATATGCTGCCTACGAGAGACTCACTTCAGACCGAAAGACATACACAGACCAAAAGTAAAGGGGTGGGAAAAGATGTTGCATGGTAATGGAAAAGAACAAACAAAAAAGCTGAGATAACAATACTTATACAAGACAAAATAGACTTTACAACAAGGGCTATAACGAGACGCAAAAAGACCCAGTAATCCCACTTCTGGGTATTTATTTGAAGAAACCCCAAACACTAATTTGAAGGGACATGTGAACTCAAATGTTCATTGCAGCATTATTTACAATAACCAAGATATGGAGGCAACCTGGGTATCCATCAACATATGAATAGCTAAAGAAGAGGTGATATATATATATATATATAGATATATAGATATATCTATATATCTATATATATATATATAAAATAGAATATTATCCAGCCGTAAAAAGGAACAAAATCTTGCCATCTGCAACAACATAGATGGGCCTAGAGGGTACTGCGCTGAGTGCTGTAAGTCAGACAGAGAAATACAAGTGCCGTGTGTGGAATCTAGAGAACAGGATAAAGAAACAAACAACAGTAACAAACTCACATTTACAGAGAGCATTTGACAGTTGTCAGACCTGGGAGTGGGGTATGGGTAAAGGGGGCAGGGGATTAAGAGGTACAGATTGGTAGTTACAAAATAGTCATGGAGATGTGAAGTATAGCACAGGGAATATAGTCAATAATATTGTAATACTATGTATGGTGTCAGACGGATACTGGATTTATCAGGATGATCATTTCATAAGTCATATAAATGTCTAATCACTGTGCTGCACACTTGAAATTAATATTGTAGGTCAACTATAATTGAAAAAAAATACATATAAAAATTCTAAAAAAGAATGTTACCATCTGTGACAACATGCATGGATCTGGAAGGTACTGTGCTGAGTGGCACAGGTCAGACAGAGAAAGACAAATGTCATACTATTTAACTTACAAGTGTAATCTAAAGAAGGAATAAACAAACAGAACAGAAACAAACTCATAGGTACAGAGAGCATTTGGATGCCTGCCAGATGGGAGGGGGTTGAGGGTTCAACGAAAGGGGGAGGGGATTAGAAGTACAAATTCGTAGTTATAAAATAGTCGTGGTGATGTAAAGTATAGCATAAGGAATGTAGTTGGTAGTACTGTCGTAACTACGTATGGTGTCAGATGGGTACTAGATTTATTAGGTGATCACTCTGTAAGCCATATGATGTCTAATCACTATATTTGTACACCTGAAACTAATAAAATATCGCATTCCGACTGTAATTAAAAAAATAAAAAGAATTATTAAATAATGCAACCAATCTGTGAGTTAGATAATAAGTATTATTATTCTTGTTATATCGATTAAAAAACTAAGGCCCAGGGAAAATTAGTAACTTACCCGAGGTCACAAAGCCGTGAACTGTACGTGGTCAAGCGAATAAACCCAGAAGCCTGCACACTTAGCCATCAGTCTGCATCAGCAATTTTCCAACACCTTGGTCTCAGACGCCTTTGCAATTTTAAAGATTATTGAGGTTGTTGTTTATGTGAGTTCTCTCTATTGACATGTCTATTAATATTTACCATAAACATACTGAAAATGTTTAAAACTTAGAAATGTGTAACTCATCTAAAAATAATGGTAACAAACTATTACATGTTAACATAAATAATACATTTTTAATCAAAATAACTCTATTTCCAAAATAAAAATATATATATATATAGTGAAAAGAATGGTGTTATTTTCTTTTTGCAAATTTCTCAATGTCTGGCTTAACAGAAAAGAACGAAATGCCCACATCTTCTTCCACACTTAATTCATTAAGTATCACATTATATAGTCTCTGGAAAATCCCACTGTAAATTCATGAGACTGAAAGTGAAATGGCAAATAGCATCTTGGTTTTACTCTGATAATGGTTTGAACCTTGTGAATCTTTTGAAAGAGTCTTGGGAGCTTCCAGGGATCCTAGAACTACACCTGGAAGACCACTAGTCTACATTGCGTTTCAAAAAAAAAAAAAAAAACAGTTGACTAATTAGTATCTACTGCACATTAAACACTCATCACCACTTCAGATCCTCAAATGGCACCATCACAACATTGGATGAGGGACAGGGAATTTGCTCTGACCTAATTCATTAGCCCAGAGCAGAATTATCTCCCAGTTACCTCCAATCCACTGGCTGAACTGCAACCAAAATTTGGATCAGACTAGAGTTCTGGAACTCTGTTAACCTTGGGCAAATTAGATCAAAAGAGGCCAAGACAGGAGTCCAGACGTGCCCTACAGAGAGAACTAGCTCCAAGGACCCCACCTCGCTGTAGACAGTCCATGTAGAGGAAATCCACATAAGAATCTAGATCACTGTGTCATAAGTTCTAACAAGTCTTTGGTTCAATCATTCATTCAACCAACATTTATTGACCAACCACTAGTTAGGGCATCATGCTAGATGCTGAGGCTACAAAGAGGAGGGGAAAATAACCTCTTACTCATCAATTCCTAGCATCAAACACATTATCTCCCATGTGATAGGTGCTCAGTAAATAGTGATGAGAGATAGATGGATGCGCATATGGCTGAATGAATGGAGAAATGGCCTAGTAGCTGTCCTCAAGTAACTAATGCACAGTCCGCTGAAAGAGATAGATATGTAAAGAAACACAATACCTTGCACCCAGCGCTTGAACTGAGTGAGGTATGCAAACAGGTATCCAACGAAATATAAATTTCGGCAATTGCCCATGAACACCACCACCTTGAAGACTCTGAGAGGAGGCAAGCAGAGGAAGTCAAGGTGGGCTCACTTCCAGGGGCAGAAGAAAGGCTGGCTACACTTGGAGGCCTGGTACTGGGAGGATATGCAAGCTACATGAGTCATGGTGACCCTACACCTGTGGCCCTACAACTGGGCCTAGCATCATACCAGGGCAGAGGCCTCGTTACTAGGACTGTGGTGAATAAGAGAATAACGAGAAATAAATTCGACCCGATCTGATAGTGAGTTATCTGAATACCTGAACCAGAGCTCCTCGGGGCCCCTCGGCATGATTTCCACAGCCAAGGACAGCGCTCAGCCTGCAGGGAAAGCCGCGTGGCCACGGCGGATGGGGAAGAACACCGGAGAGGCCGGCACCAGCCTGAGGTCCTCTTCTCCCACCCGGCTACCTAAGCTCCCTCGAGGCAGCTCTCAACAGTTAACCTGTGTTAGCGCCGATGTTCAGCCATGGCTAATGTTGAGTAATGTTAAAGTGAATGAAGCAACAGTTGCCTGCTCAGCCCGGAGCCCGGCACGTAGCTGGCACTCACGACATTTCATCCCATCGCTCGCGCCTCTGACAGCACTTTGCAGACACTACGGACATACACTGGAAGCAGCCGCTCCAAATTCCAAACGCACCCAAGGCTGTAAGTGCTCTTGGAGGCGCGGTACAAAGAGGATGAGCACATTTTCGGCGCCGTGTGGGAGGAAGCACTATAACAGTCTCAGCCTAAAAATAGTTGCATTTGTTGTGGCCGCGTTTTTGTTTTGTTTTACAAAAAGTAAAATCAGTTCTCTTGCATTTCCAGGTATGGGAAAGGAGTTGCAAGTTGTAAATAAAATCTAATGAGCTCAAACGCTCACCTGTAGAGCACTTTTCACATCGACCTTCCCGAGGCGCCTCACCCAGAAATTAGAGCAGCTCAAAAGTCGTGAATCTGGCACCTTAAATAAACTTATTTTGAACTTTTATGGAAACCGGAAAGTCTCCAGTCAATGGAGGCAAGGGAGGGAGAACAGTCTAGAGACTTCTGAACTCTGTCAATGACCAGCGATGTCTTGTTTCCGCGTGTATGGATGGACCGTGGCATCAGGCTGCTACATTCCAGACCTTTTCTGCCCCACCAGAGAAGCACACAAGATGTTTATGTAGTGGATTCACCATGACGGTAATAGGAGTTGTGTTTTCAATGCCTTGAAAGATGAAAGATTGATCAAAATTACGACAATTAAATAAATAGAGCAGATGATCAACAGGGACAAGTTAAAACAGCTGCCTCGGCCCATCTGGCTTCTCACGGTTGAAAGTTTTATTAAAGTTTATCAGGACGCCCACCAAACAGAGTACAGACTATTAAAAATTTTGAGTAAGAGAGAGAGAGAGAGAGAGACAGACAGACAGACAGACAGACAGACCCCATTGCTTAAGAGCAAGGCAGCGGAGATCAAAATATGCCCCCATGTGACACAATCATGGACAAGGCTTCCTGAGCTCCATACACGAGCTGTTTCTTTATAAAGAGGGCCGATTCCCAGGCTACGCCTCAGTGAGAATTGCCACAAACTAGAAGCTTCCTCTGCTTCTGTCATATCCTTTTTAGATGTGTTCACAGGCCCCAAACCTCAGCCTCTGAAGAGTTTAAGAGAGAACTTGGGATCCCTAACGGCAGAGAGGGAAGGAAGAAGGAAAAGAAGGAATTCTTTTCTATGCAAAATTTGAAAATTAATGAGATTTTTTTCCCCTTTTGGGCGACCTCTGACAGTCTCTTTCCCCAGGTAAATTTCATCTCTGCTAATCTCATAGGCTAATATTAAAATTAAATATGGCATACTGCTTCATATAACATTTCTTTTCATGTGGTGACTCTAAGACTGTATATTTACCTAAGGAACTCCCATCAGAGTTTCACATTGAACCAGCTCTAACAGCCCAAGAAAAGGGGATTACCACTATTTACATATGACTTAATCATACTTACAGACTGCCTGTCCTTTTAGCATAATTCACTTCAGGCAGATGGGCATAGAATAAGCCATCAGCTCCAAGATCTGAGCAAGATGCTTTCCATTAACTAAAACTGCAGCACAGCAAATAATACCTTGGAAACCTCAAAGAGAGAATCCATCTTCCAAAGGGCCCCATTTATGGGAAGCGGGAGCATAATTTAGGCACTAGAAACACTTGGCTCAAAATAATTAAAGGAGAAAATGGGCTTGCAAAATAGGTTGGCTTCAGATCTGCCTCCCAACTTTGGCGTGCTTTATTAGGTCTAATTGAAATTGTGGGTAGTTACTTAAGGAAAAAAGTTGCCTGATAGACAAAGGAAACTGCCTTAGATCAGAAAAGATTGAAGTATTTTCCTTTATATAGAACTCTTGGGCATAAACACAAAATTTGTAATCGTGAAACCAGTTGTTGGAGCACTGGATTTTGGAATAGAGGTGAGAAAGTAAGACCGAGCGGCCTATCTAATTAGCAGGCAAAAAAAAAAAAATAGAATTAAAAAAGGGAGGAAGGAAGCAAAACTTTAGAGACAATGACAAGATGAGCAGTTGCCAGGGATTTGGAACAAGGGAGGGAGGACAAGGTGGAGCACAGGCGAGACTCTTCTGTCCGGTACCGTCTCGGTGGACACATGACGCTATGCTTTTGTCAAAACCCACAGAACCATACGACACAAAGGGGGAACCTAATTAATCTATGGACTTTAGTTAATAAGAACGTATCATTCCTGGCTATCCACGGTAAGAAACGTACCACACTAATACAAGATATGATCATGGGGAACTCTGTGGGGTGTGGTATATGGGAACCCAGTACCTTCTGCTCAATTTTCCTGTAAGCCAAAAACTGCTCTAAAAAAAGTAGTCTATTAAGTTTTCTTTAGAGGGGTAGATGGAGGAAGGAGAGGGAAAAGTCAGCTGAAGTGAGGAGACCAAAACAGAATCCAAATAAGAAAGAAAAAGAACATTGCAAATCACTGTTTTGGGGCAATTAAGGTCAAGGCAAGGCATAGAGAGTAGCAGTTGGGCACCCTGTGTGTGGTACTTAACTTTCTCCAGGCGTGGGTGCTGCCCGGGGATACATATGTTTAGAATCAGGAGCAGTGCTGTTCAGGGCAATAATAATATCAATGAGCAGGCTTCAGAGCAGAGAAAAGAAAACCATGCCTCCTCAAGATATATTTAGGAGAGATGCACACTTAACGTCTACCTTCCTTTGGCCCAAACACGGATATTTATATTAAGGGCCAAAAGCAAAATAATAAAAATGCCTGTTTTGGGCCAGGACATCTCACCCAGCCATGTGAGATCTTTAGAGCTCCTCTCCTGTCCCCTGGCGCCTTGTAGAGATGGAACTTTTAAATGATCCCACGACGGGGGAGGGGAAGGCAGCCAGTGCTCCGGGACAGCTGGCCGTCATGGCTCACATGAGTCAACTGTTAGATTTTCAGGAATTTTGTGAGCCAGTTGTTAAACACAGTCATTATTAAAAAATAACTTACATATAAACTTATAATTAAATAAGTTATACTAAAGACAAAAAGCCAAGACTCAAAACTCATCACTTCCTCATGATTTGATTGCGCAGTTTACTATAATCTGCGCTCCTGGAGTCATTTCCCCCGACCACGCTTGCTGGCGGAACACCTTCACGGGGCCGCTGTGCGTCTCGTTACCTCTGCACGCAGTGACATCACGTCGGTAGCTCCAGATCGGCCTTAACGCCACACAAATCGGCAACCCCTACAGATCGGGGCTCATTGTTCCAGGCCAGGAGTCAGCAAACTATGGCCAGCAAGTCGAATCTAGCCCACAACCTGATTTTATAAATAAAGTTTTATTTGGACACACCAGGGCCCTTCAGTTATGCCTTGTCTATGGCTGCTTTGGCTGTTTTTCTCTCTACAACAACGGAGTTGAGTAGTTGGAACAGACTGTGTGGCCTACCAAGTCTAAAATATTCATTATCTGGTCATTTACAGAAAATTTTTTCTGACCCTTTGTCTAGACTTAAGAAAGTAAAGAAGAATTGTGGTAATCATTTTGCAATATATAGGAATATCAAATCATTATGTCGTACCCCTGAAACTAATATAATACTATATGTCAATTTTATCTCAATTAAAAAAGTGATGGAGAATATGTCAATAATGCAGATTAAACTCAAAAATATCTTGTTCCCATGGTTTGTAGTTGTGTTTGAATAGCACAAAAAAAAAATATCAAAGAAATGTTCTTTCAATGTTCAAAACAACTATCCAATTCAATGCAGAAGATGCACCTAGCGACGTTACAAACTAGTGAAGTTCTGAAACATCTTTGTTATATCGCTTTCATATAACTCATTAGTGATAATGAAAATATAACCAACATCTGTGTCAGAGACCCGGCTGTTAAGCATCTAGCAACAGGTACACACGTCACTGGATCCTGCCGCTGAATCGCGCACCGCTGTGGTAAAGGGCGTGCCCTCCCGTTGATTCGTTTTGGTTTTCAAAAGATAACAAGGAAAAAGGAAACTCACGTTCTTCTTGCCTCGAAGTGTTGTGGAGCTTATTCATAGCCTTCCGTAGACATTGTCACTTAACAATATGATCATCCTGGTATCATAAACTCTATTCGGCAGGTGAAGTGATAGGAGTAGAACGGTTAAGAAACACCGCAAATGTTGAAGCTAGGATTCAAACCCAGGTTTACTGGAAACCTGAGTCCATTTCCTCGGATATGAGTTTTAGTAGCCATTGTTGGAGAAAATATTCCCTATTTTAAGAAAACTGCTGTGAACTCAGTTATACCTTAATGTAAATTTGTTGTTAATTACAGTGTCAATACCCATTTTAGTATGATGATAGGAGTGTGTGTGAAACATTTATTCATTGCATAGGCAGTGTTTGACATGGATTCACAAACAGCTTGTAATAATTTAGCAGTGATCTCGGTTCTCAGCTAGAGGCTAGAAACTTGGAAACAATTCATGTAGCTTACCTTAGGATCCCTCTTCCTGCAAGACCAGATTCCCCACCATGAACTTGATCCCAGACTTTGCTCCCTTCCCCCATGAACTGCTGCTTGTGTCCTTCTGGAACACCAGCAGGTTTCAGCGGATTTCCCATGCGGCCTGGATTCTATGATCCGGCCCCCACGTGATGTCTTTTTACTACTCTGATCTGCCATGCCTTGGGGACCTGCGAGGGTGGCAGCGGGGTGGGCTGTGTGCTTACAAAGTCTCAACGATGAGAGAGCAGAGAAACTCAGGATGCTGAGAGCAAGTCAGAGTGATTAGAGCGAAGGACTTCAGAGGGGAGAAGTCAGAGACCCTGGGAACAGTTTTAAGCTGGTAAATTACACAGGCTGACTCATGTTTTGCTTTGTTTTTTAAATGACATCACATGTGTAGAAGGCTGAATCCCACCACATTCTAACCTTCACCTTCTGCCCGCAGAAAAAGAGCCCAGACTACGGTTTCCCCTGGGTCAAGAACACACCTGGAGACCTTGGAGGGAGGCCACCACCAAGGGCAGGAAAGCAGAGTGACCAGACAGACGCTTCTACCCAAGAAGCCACAGGAGGATCTCGGTGGTCGCGAACCATCGCAGGACCCAGAAAATGTGCAGCCATGAGTCCCACAGCCAGAGCTCAGAAGAGCAAGAGCAGGCCAGGTGGGGCGTGAGTCGGGAGGACCGGGGACCACTGGGCTGAATGAGGTGCTGCCGTTAGCAATTCGCTTGGGCGTCCTGCCCATGGGCCTGGGTGGAAGAGCGAGTGTAGAGAGATCGTCTAAACAGCAAAGAGAATGACATTTTACAGAAAATGAAGTTAGTTTTTCTCTTTCACTTTCTTGGGTCATTCAGAGTTGTGGTTATAACAATGGACAAAAAGAAAAAAAATGACAAGCTCGGCAGTGCTTCGAAATTCATCAATTATTTAATTCAAGGAGGCGAGTAATCTGGACAAAAGCAGTATGGCGGGGGTGGCGGGGGGTCGCACTATGTTTTTACGTGGACCATGTGCAATGCCAAGCCCTTACTAAGCACATAACCCCGTGTGTAGCCCAAATTTCTCCACGCAATGGTGAAGTTCAGGAGTTAGTTTACAGCCAACAGATTAGGAGGGCAGAATGCTCCCCACAATCACCCACCACCCTCAGCCAGGAAATACAGAAGGAGTAAGGGGAGAAAGGCTGTGGTTCTGGGCTGCCATCTTTGATGAGAAGAATCATCTTGGATTTGTTTGCCCTTGAAATGGACAAAACTCCTACCGGAAGTACACCTGTGCAGGGTGCTACACCGTTCTCAGCCACATCCTGCTTACCAAGGCCCTACTTAGCCATTTCCGGTCTCACACATCGAAAGGGCTGCCAGTGATCACCTTGCTGCCAAAGCCAGAGGCTCCTTTTAAATTCTCCTTGTCCTTAGTTTCCATAATACTGGACCGCCCACCCTTGTAACTAGGCCTCTGTCAAAAGGCGAAAAAACAAAACGATTTGATGTCTGCAGTATGCACATTTGAGGGGGGGACAGGGGCCTGAGACAACATTCGTTATTTCAAGTTATTCCAAGTGCGTGTGTCTGAAATGTGTTGCCCAGACACTGGGAAATTGGAAGGGGAACGTGGTTGAGAGAGAGTTTAGATACATTCAGCAGGCTCTTGGAGACACAGAAATCCGAATCAGGGTAGGGGGCCAGCTGGACAGAAAGAGCCGGTCAAGTCCTAAAACACAGTACAGCCACACAGAGGGAAGAACAAACAAAAAACAGGCCCCTCTGAATTCCGCTTCCTCCCTGCGGCCCAGGCCTTGCCTCCAACACGTGGTTCTGAAACACCGCTAACTTTCTAGTTCAAAATTGGCTCCTTGTTCGTTTGATCCTATAGCCCTCTGCCTGGCTTCCAAGTCTCCTCGAAGCCTCCAATTTTCCCACTCGGTTTCTCCCTGTACTGAGGCAGCTCAGCCCACCTCGGACGGGCCGTTTCTCTCACCTGGGTGGGCTCCGTCTTCTCCCAGCTCCCAGCGGGAAGATGACTGCTCCAGCCGGGTCCCGCCCCCATTTCTCCCCCCCTCCCCTCCCCCCTCACCCACTTTCCTCTTTCTCAGGGGTCAGCGGAAGCACTTCATCGATTCCGTGAAGACCACCTTCTATTTCCCCTCCCTTCGTCTGAGGGCCCCCTTCTCCGACCTAAATTGGCCAGAGGGCCCGCTGTCTCCACCACTTCTGCGATTCCCGGACCGAACAGGTGCCACCCACAAATGACCCATACCACAGCCCCGCCTTCACCCCACCGGCGCGCTGACACGGCTTCTCCAAACTACGTTCATTCTGCAATATGAGGAACGCCGTCTCCTAAAGTAAGGTAGTGGGGGAAACGGCTCTGTGCCCGGCACAGTGTAAACGCATTATCATCTCATTTCATCTTCACGACAACTCAGTGGGTTACAGTGTATCATTTCCATTTTACAGATCATGATGCCAGAGCTTCAAGAGGCCAAGTAATCTGCCCCAAATCACAGCCTGGAAATACGGGGCCTGAAACTCAAACACTCAGATGGCTGTCTCTGTGACCCCGGATACAACGCCCTGAAACACCCATCACCTACGCCCATCCCCCTCCCCCCATCTGGAGTAGAAGAAAGCAAAGAAATAGCAAGATGGTCTCAAACTCGAGGGGAAAAAAATGGCTTGCAGGATTTACGCTAAGAAAGCATGCTGAGAAGGTGACTTTAAAACAGCCTGAGTATATAAATTGTGATCAAACTATTAAAGTCTCTTTTAAAGAGAGAACAAATGGGCTTCAAGGGCGACAGGAGGAGTCTCGTTACGAGACGGGTTATCACAAAGGTTGTCAGCTCCCGTCCCCCCGAGACTGCAGGAGGAGGAGAGGTTCGAACCTGCCTAGATCAGGCCTGCCTGGAGGCAAGGGGGTGAGCCAGGCGGTCTTGGGGGACTCCCGCAGCATGAGAAGTCCCGAGGTGATACTTCTGAAGCTTTTGCGCTCCTGGAAGAAAGGCTCTCTCAGAAACACTAGGTAAGTGTCATAAATATGCATGTGGATTTTATCCTCTGTCATCAGTACAGGCCTACTGGGTAGGGTGCATGTCTGACGCTCTCGAAATTGAAGGGGCAACGTCCCCTTTGATTACAGGGCATTGTGCAATGAACTAACTTTCAAACTAACTTCCACTTGCATTGGAGCCGCATCCTTTAAATTCAGGCTGAGCAGTGAGTTTGCCTTGAAGTGAATATTTCACAGGACAGGGAAGATGCTAGCTTTTCATTGTAATGTCCTTACAGCTGGTTCTGTATGCATTGCCTCAGAGGCTGAGTTTGTCAAGATGCGTAAACAGCAAAATCCAATGTGCTTTTCACGGGATGACCCAGTCTACTGAGGCACATTATGTCTAGTAGAAGGTGACTCCCAAGACAGCTTATGTTCAGAATTTCTTTAAGAGGAAAAATATTACCGCAAGCATGCCCATTCCGGGTGACAGGAGGCATCTCGGCGCTGCAGACATTCGCAGGGATAAATCCACGGTCAGATCTAAAATTTTTCTAGAGCAGACATATTACTTTGTCTTATATTCATTCTGCCAAATTCTATAAGCCTCTATAGCCCATGATCGATTTCCACTCTTCTCGTGTTTGTGAAGGGGACTCCGAGCAAGGTCTCCGTCCTCTGTCAAGCATTCTCTTTGTGAGGGGGGCTTGTCAGCCACCATCAGGACATTCTTCTTCTCCTCTGGGGTCCCTGCCTCTCACCTCCACCCCCACCCTCACCCCACCCCCCATCACTGAAATATTCAGTCCAAACGGTGTTTCAGAGCCACATGCATTCTGTGGTTTCTGAGATAACGTCATCTGAGGAATTATCCAGATTTTCCTTGTCTAGAAATGTCGTTTCCTGTGTGGTGATTACAGAAATGCCTGTGTGAATTCAGACTGGTATTTGCTACTAATACGAAATGGAATTGGCTCCAAGGCCTTGGTATATTTCGGGGGCTTGGGGGGAGGAATGGGAAATAATGGGGTGATTTCTGTGGAAATTCTATCTTCTACAAAAGTGGTTATACCTAATTCTCAAGATTAGTGCCTTCCCAGCATCTGCAGAGTAACTGATGTCGGTAATGGACCGCTCACCTGAAACGTAGTCATGTATTGACAAAAGCCATAGGTGGCTTTTGAGCTATTGGCATTTTTTTTTTATTAAGAGGAGTCAGACCGTATACATGCACAGCCACCAAAATCAAGTTTGGCACAGTTATTTTAACTACCTTTTCAATCACTGAGGTTTCCTGAAATACAGGATATCCACACAAGAGCAGCACAAGACTCCATTAAGCTGGATGAGAGATCGGGAGAGGCAAACCATGACCCGGTCATTTCTGTTCCAGAGGCAAGTCCTATGTCTTCCCCAGAGAAGACATTAATGCTTTTAAATCGCTGTACCACCATCATTCGATGACTGTCATTAAAGCAGGTGAATTAAATGGCTGAAGGTAATCTCCCAGAAATTCACCCCAAACCCATACCAAAGCCAAACTTAACATTCATAGTTCTTTATTGCAAGGATGAAGAGTTGGTTCCCCGCTGATGTTGGACGTCTAGGTTTCTAACCTTGACGTTGTCTATTATATAGACCCTGGGTGAGTGGTGACCATTTGTATGCAGTAAAGAGTAACAGGGATGAAATTTGGGGAAAACAATGCCTCTTGCAGTTGAACTATAAAATGTATATACGCAGACCAAAGAGACATGCAAAGTCTTCTAAAATTAGAGAAAGACCCATGGGCTCGTAAGACATAGCGGTAAGCTGTGATTAGGTAAATATCTAAAGAAATAACATATCAGTCGGGAGGCATTGGACAATCATAGTAACAGAGAAAGAAGAGTCTCAAGGCTTACCTAAGAAGGGAGAGCTGCCTGGCCCAGGGGTGTGACAGCCAGTCCCAGGAGCAGGTCATCGTCTCTGAGAAAGATGTGCAGAGCTGCCTCTCAGGGCCCGATGCCAGTGAGCATTCAATTTCTTTCACCGGGACCCTTGTTAGCAGTCCCTGCTCCCCTGTTACCTGATTATAACGCGCCTACCCGGGTCGCAAGTACATTTCAAAACAATAAATTGGCATTCTGGTCTATACATCAGCCTTTTTGAGTTTGGTTATTGTTGGCCCATCCCCACTAGAGTGATCCAATGAATGCGATCTTCCCCATTTTCAGTCTTCCCCATTTTTAAAAACAATAAACACATATATACTATTTACAAAATTGGGTAAACATATTTACAAAAGTCAGTAAATATAATACATTGCCGGTGATTATATACGAATCACGGCGACTCACATATAAAATGAAAAGCAACGATGTATTGTGAAAAGCGACAATAAGAATAAAATTATTCTATTTGGGGGAGAAATGTTAAGTAAATTCCCCCATTTTGTTGATTTATAGGCAGTTTTGAGGGCAGTGGCTGGGCTTTTATGTTTTACATATTTACGTTTTATGCGCGTTTGGTCCTCCGCAGTGCCTGGCCCAGTTCTGGGTACATGAATTCTCAAGTATGTGTTAGTTTATCAAGTGACTCACTAGCAGCAGCTGAACACATTGCAGCCAACTGCAACCGGGTGGTGCAAACGGACCGGAGACCCCAAAGGACAAAGCCGCGAACCCCAGCGGCCCCAGAGGGGCGGTCCTGACTTCCAGACAGAACCCAGGCCACCCAGGTCCCCGGAGGCCAGACAGCCGGGTGCTTGCTTGCTGGATTCCTTTCACCCACATTCCCCTTGGCCTCCAGGAAGGCTCCCTGGGACTCGAATGTCTAACCGCACCCTCACCTCCCAGCTCCTTCTGAGGTCCCCGCCGGATGTGGCCGGCTCTGTCTGCGTTGAGACCACGCCCACCCCCCAGCTCCTTCTGAGGTCCCCGCCGGATGTGGCAGGCTCTGTCTGCGTTGAGACCACGCCCACCCCCCAGCTCCTTCTGAGGTCCCCGCCGGATGTGACCGGCTCTGTCTGCGTTGAGACGTGAGTGAAGCGCCAGCGAGAAAAGCGCCGTCGGTTCTCTCTCCCTGCTCACCGGGCGAGAAAGGATTTTTCATTTCATACATCATTTCCAACTTGCCGCTGTGCTTCTAAAAAACCAGTGGGCTTCATCGAGTTAATGAGCAAGAAAAACATATTTGGTGAGCGTGTTAATTTTTTGAATGTTCTGCAGAGCCCAGGACATTAGGCAATGTGCAAGGGGCAGCAGGGCACGCTGGGGAGCCCCTCCCCCCCGAATTCATTCCACCCGGCTGTGGGGGTGCCTGGCTATTTACTAGTAAGCCAGCAAAGGCGTCTTAATAGAAATTGAATAGCAAATACGTCATTTACTTTGCTTTCTCTGCCTTTTCTCTACTTGAGAACTTTTGAGACCTTGGGCGAGAGTCACCACTGGCCCATTAGAGTTTCTCTTCCACATACCAGTCTTCACGGCAAGAGAGAGGAGCAAGTAGGAGCAGCTACAAGGGCAATTCAGGTCAAAACGGGGAAGCAGGCACACTGAATCCCAGTATTCGGGATTTTCGAAGTGACAGAAGACAATCTGTCTAAAGAATGATGTGGCAATGAAGGTAGCAGTCTAGACACTTGGATGAAAGGGTTCTGTCAGAGGACCAAACTAAGATCCTAAAGAAGTCTTCATTTATTAAAGGATCCTTTTAGAGTTCTAATTCTTATCTATCAAAATCTCTAATACCTCACGCTGGTTAAATGCATCTCGGAATGAGTCTGTCCGTGAGGCCGCCGAACCTGGAGAGTCACATGACAGTCCACAGTTTCTGCCTTTTGAGTTTCTTCTTAAGTTAGACTTTTGAGATTGAACCTCAAAAGTTCATGGTGTCGGTAGACCTTGCACCCAGAATCGAAAGGACACGTATGTATTTTTCTCGTCTCTTGTCCACATGTGGAAGATGAGTAGATTTGTGTCTTATTAGAGGTAGAGAATATTTGCGGCACTATTAAGCGGAAACTACTAGATAATAGCTACGACTTCAGGGCTCAGAATATCCCCCTTTCTATGCAGAGTTGACAATGTGTAGGGACGACATTTTAATCAGTTATAAAACTCATTTAAAGAGGGTCAATTTCTGGACACCCCCCCCCCCACCTAGCGCCAAGAGAACCTCTAAACACACGACATGCACACTCACAACAGAATTCGGAACTCCTGGGAGCTGACATACGGCAGGTCGTTTAGATTAGGCACACGGCACGGGCGGCAGAAACTGCTCATTTTCTAGACAAAACAAAATACAAAACAGCCTATTTCAGAAAAGATACAAAATGAGTATCCCTCTTTTGGGGAGGAACATAATTATGTTTTGTCGGAGAACACAAATCCAGGAAACACTTTCGTATTCTGATACTTAATGGTCTCCTGGATTCTTTCTTGCTGTGGTCATGATAAACCTGTGCTTAACAAAGACACCCAGTTTTCAGTAACTAAAACTGCCACCGAGCTATTATCTCAGGAAGACTGGGGCTCGTTCCCACCCCAGGAGGAGATATGTCGCTGGTGCCTGGGGGATGGTTAGGAACGTCAGTAAGGCTATCTTAATTTGCAAATGATTTTCGGAGACATGGAGAGAAGAGAGTTGAGAAGTGCAGCGAACAAAAATGAAGCCAGGAAGTGTCAGCAGAGGTTTCCTGCGTGTCATCGGAATGCCTGCCTCTGGCGTCCCCCATGCAAGAAGGACCACACCGCTAAATAACTGCTCATCTAAACCTTAGGCTCGCCGGTTCTGCAGGTGTACGCTGTAAAAAATGTAAGGCCTGGCCAGACCCCTCCATGGGAAACCTCAAAATCCCCAGCGGAACCCATATACAGGTGGGAGAAACAGTAATAAATTATTGATGATAGAGTCAGACAAGAGAAAGCTCTTGGGGCTGGATGGGGAAAGAATATTCTGGCAAGGTTGGAAGAAAGCCTCCCTCCCTCCCTTCCTCACTGCAGCACCTGGCCCAACAATTGTGAGGCCACCAATGACCCCAGCTTCCGGCTGACACCCCAAGGTGGACAGGCCCCACGTGACCCCTGAGAGCTGCAGGCTTGTGCGATTCCCTCCCCTTGACTGTAGGCGGGAATTGTGATTTGTTTCTGGCCCACAGAAAGCAGCAGCGGAGGTGACTGGATAGTGCATCTTGTGATTGTCACATCACATCTCCACTCTGGCAGACTGGAATGAGGCTCTCTGGGTCCCTTTGCAGGCAGAATAACACCCCTCCTCCCTACCCCCAGCAAAAGTGTCCAGGCCTTAATGCTGGGGAAACTGTTAGAGGACAACAGAGACTCTGCAGGTGTGATTAAGGATACAGACTTCCAAGTAGGGAGTTTATCCTGGATTATCCGAGTGGGTCCAATCTAATCACAGAAACTCTTAAAAGCAGAGAACCTTCTCTGGCTTAAGTCAGAGAAATGGGGCAGAGGAGAGGCAGGCGAGATGCAGCCAAGCGGAAGTCAGAGAGATTCCGGGCCTGAAGGGATTCAACACACACCGTCACTGGTTCTGAGATTTAGGGGCCAAGTGCAAGGACTAGAGAAAGGCCCCTAGGAGCCAACAGCAGCCCCCAACTGACAGAGAGCAAGGACTTCAGTCCCACGACCTGCAGGAACTGAGTCCTGCTGACAGGAAGTAGCCTGGAGCAGCTACTTCCCCACGACCTCTAGAGAGGACCACAGCCCCGCCAGCGTCTTGCGGGACCCAGAGTAGAAACACCAGTTGAGCCATGCTGTGCCCAGTCTTCTGATGAATGGAAAGTGTAAAATAATACCTTAGTGTTACTTTAAGCCACTAAATTTGTGGCAATTTGTGACAGCAGCAATAAGAAACTCCTGGCCTTGCAGAAGCAGGCCCCCATGACGTCAGAACACCCGTGAAGGGCCCACCCAGTTAGGAGCTAAGAGTGGCCCCAAACGATAGCCCCCCAGAGAGCGGGCCCTCAGCCCCCATGACTGCAAGCAACTGAGGTCGGCCCACGTGAGCTTGAGAAAGAGCGCCAACCTCCAGAAAGGGGCTCAGCCAGCCCCACACTATGATTGTGGCCTCGTCAGACTCTGAACAGAGGACCCACATTAGCTGTGCCCGGATTCCTGACCCATGGTGACCGCGAGATGGTAAACGTATGTTGTTTTGAGCCACCAAGGTCATGGCTACTTGTTACGCAGCAGTCAGTAACGAATACATCCCCCTCCAGAACGGTGGTCCATGTGTCTTCCAGACCTAAACCCACGGTTACAACACCTCAACCCCTCCCAACACCTAAACCCAGGGTTACGAACTCAGGACTGGGAGAGCAGAGGCTGGTATAAAACACAGCAGGCTCGGGATAAAGGGCCAGAGTGGCTGTGCCCAGACAGTTGAGTGCAGGGGAGGCTGGCAGCCCTGGTCTCACTCCGGCTCTCGGTTCTGCTCTGCTCTGTGTTTGCTTCGGTCTCCGACTGGCTCTTCTCTTCTGTCACAAGATGGAGGCCGGCAGTTCACCCCAGAAGTTACAAGTCCTGGCCTGACTCTCCCTGGCTCATGCAGGCCACGTCGCTCCTGAACAATCACTCTGGAGAGGAGGGGAAAATGTGCATATTGGCTAACGCCAGGGACATAAGCCCAGTCTTAGCAGCAGAAGGTGAACCTCACCCCATCCTCGCGGACTGAGCGCTCTCTTTAAAGAAAAGTGAGGGAATTGCATCAAAATAAGGAAAACAAACATTAGACGGGCAAAAGCAATGGCCTTCTGCTACCGTATTTATCAGTTTTGACTCTAAGTGGCATTGGACCATTTTCAAACACCAAACCAATTCTCTGGGGGGAAAAAAAAGAAGCTATCAGACCAAAAATACATCCATACGTGGCGTCTGGGCTAGCCTGTGTCCCGGAAGGTCCCGTCCATCTTCAGACTCTAGGATTCTAACTGCAGTTGGAGCCTGAACAGGAGAAATGTGTTGCCTCCCAACACGAATATCTCTGAAACCATTTTCGAAAGGAGGACCATTCGCCCGACTGGAAAACCAGCCCCATAACTTGCTACTTGCTAGGTGCTCTTCGTGAGTCGTCTCCCGGCCTGCTCTGTGTTTAAACGGTCGCTTGTCCCTCTGTCCACTGCTACAAACGGGCACCGAGTCTCCGAACGCCCCCACGAAGGGGACAGGGAGAGAGATGTGAGAGGGGACTTGGCAGGTCGCTGAGCCGTGCGCTTTCTCAACTCCCCAAACTTTGTTTTTCAAAAGCGAATGTCTTCAAATGAAGCAGTTACAAGTCCTTAGTCGGCTGAACTTTAAAAACAAAGACACTTTTGAGTTCTCTAAACACATACGAAAAGAAAAGGTTATTTTTTAACTTTCAAAAAAGACAGATGAATTCTTTTGGTGTTCAAATACAGCCAAGCAGAATTTAGCTAAACCTTTCCCCTGAGGACTATTTTGTGACTGAAACCAGGCACCATATATATATTTTTTTTATCTGAAAGGATCTTTTTATTTCAAAAAAAAAAAAGAAAAGACATAGTTACAAGAAAAGGAATACAGAAGCTATATAGGAAAGGCCCGCCAACCATATTAGTGTCCAGTATTAAGATTTCTTCAAATGAATTGTTCATACCTTCTCGCTGGATGTCATTTTCGGATCCTGATGGTAATTTCAGCAGAAATTATTCAAACTTCCTTGAGACAGAACAGTCACTAAATCTTTAACCCATTTCAGAGATATATTGTACTGCTCTCCTATTTTTAGCGCCCTGCATCTTCTTTAGCATAATCTGGGGGGGGGGGGGGCATGCACCGTATGTATCATTTTCTGCTACCTGTGCATAATCATTGGTGTTATTTTAATAATCAATTTCAGTGGAACAGCAGGCTTTGCTTCGGTTGCATTTAAATCCTAATAAAGCTCAATAAAAAAAAAAATGAGAAAGAAAGAGAAAATATCGTTCGGAGGATTAACAAAACACTGCAACAAAAGGGACCTCTTTCATTTTAATGACGTGATAAAGTGATAGCCTTTTGAATAGACAATTAGGCTCATAAACCTGATACACCAAGGGCTTAATTCACAAACACACACTGCCACTAATACATTTGCAGAGGAACTGTATGCTTAACAGGATTAGAATACAGCAAATCATTCATTATTAATGGAATCTACATTGCCTAGGTCTTCATCCCCAGATAGACCAGTATTTAAATCAAATAATTTAGCACAATTTCAGGGGCTTAATTCGGTACGTAGATGGCTCGTGGGTAGCTCCAGATTCCTTGCACAGACCCAGCACGATTTCCTAAGAGGCACCATTAACCTGCTTCGGCTCCTGTTACCCCGAGGATTTCGATGGCAGACGCTCTGTGCCTTGCCCTGTTCCCCCGTAAAATGAGGAGTAACCCACCTGGCTGGCTCACCTGGTAAGGTCATTCGCTTCTCCCTAAAGGCTGCACGCGGCACCGTACTCCAGGCATTCTCTCTGCTCGTTAGCGCTCATCAGCACGTTTGCAAATGCCAAGACGTACATCACGCGGGGGCTGGGGCCGCCCTGGTCGAGACTGGAGATGGAATTGACAGAGTTGCCACTTTGTCAGTGTCTCGAGGGCATTGTCATCTCACGTGAAGGACACAGAAACAGCCCTCACTTTGGCTCATGAAGAAGCTGGCTTCGTAGGTAGGTAGGTACACCTACTCGAAGTGATTTGAGGGAAGATGACGAGGGGGGTGAGTCGTCATTTTTTACTGAGCATGTGATTTGTGCCAAGCATGGAGCGACCAACTGCCCCAGTTTGTCTGGGACCGAAGATCTTCCCAGGGCATGGGACTTTTAGATTTAAACCAAGAAATTCCCAGGCAAACGGGACAAGTCGATCACCCTTGGAAGCAATACGTTCTCATCATCACATAACCGAGGCTAATCGTGCCGTATTGCTTGAGGTCACCCCCAGCCTCGTGAGAGAGGTAATCTTGTTTTTTTCAGATGTGGAAACTGAGCCCCAAAGATGTTACCTAATTTTCCCAAAGTCACGGCCAGTGGAGCAGGATTCGACCTGCCCGCTCCCTGCCCGTTACACCCAGCCGGACGCAAGAACCTGTGCAAGGGTCACGTGCTTCCTTCACAAGGGCAATCCAGGTTCGCCAGGTAGTAGAGCTTCAGACCATCTGAGAACTCCCAGGCCCTTGGGCAAGGCCAGAGTGACGGCCAGTTCAGTCGGCAAGTCACCTCCAGCACCAGGGGCCAGCAGAGACCCTCCTCTTTTGGACGAGGGGTGTCTATCAAAACCGCACGGGGCTATTTTCCCAAATAAAGGTCTCCCCCACGCTCAGCGGGGAGATTTGGACTCAGTAGGCTCATTGGCGTGCCTGGCGTGTGTTTCAGATAAAGATCCCCGAGTCCCCCGCCCCCCCCCACCCTGATAATTCACCAGCCTGGACAGCCACCCCATCCTGAGCCCTGCAGCATTCATCTACATGCCGCTGAGGCTCTAGGCCCTGGAAATGCAACTTCCTGCTGTGGTCAGGGAGACCACACCGGAGGCAGACTTTGGGGAAGGAAAAAAATTCCCAGCTCTACTGCACGACCTTGGGAAAAAACCTCTTAAGCTCTTAGTGCTTCCGTTTCCACGTTTCCACGTCCCTCGCACGGAGCTGATGCTGACGCCTCTCCCAGGAATGCACACAGGAAGCGCTGGACACACTGACCCACGTGCTGGTTCCCAAACCCTTTCCCCCCGGCACCCCGCTCAACCTCAAGGAAGATCATGGACGGTCTCACTATTTCATTCCAAGGCAGCGTCCACCAGTGGACGGGCATCATGGAAAGTTGCCCATGAGCTCTGGCCTGCGTACAACTGTCCATTTCACTGTGCGCCTCGATTATCACCTGCTTTGGAATAACAGAATCCTTCATCACCTCCCGGAGCCGGTCCAGCATGAGAGGCTTCAGTGGGCGCAACTGAGAGACGAAATTATAAACTTAAAAAAAAATAATCCAGGAAGTGGCTGACTCCTCTCATTAAAAAGAGGAGTGTTCACTTACAAAAGGATCATCGATATTTTTTAAATAGCAAGAGCCCAAATTACATCAATCGTTAATTATGAATAACAATAAGTAGTAACATACATTCGACCACTGACATCCAGAATTCTGAAGACCTGGCCTGTCCCAGGCAGGGAACTTTCTAGTTTGGAGAAGAAAGCAAGAATGGGCTGATTGGCCAGGCTATTTACCCAGGAAGCAACTCGTCATGGTAAGAGGATTCACGCTGCATCCAAGAGCTTCTCGAAGACTGTGACAGACATGACCGGCTTTGGCCTGGGGGTGAACCGACCCCCCACTGCTGCTCAGACACCACAGCTGGCCGCCACTCGATGACCCTGTGTGGGCTCCCGGCCTTGGCAACTCTGCAAAATGCCTCCCCACCAATGAAAACTAACTTTACGACTGGCTACTCCAGTCACCACACAGCTCAAACCCTGTCACTCTTGCCCTCTCCAGTGTCACCGTCATCTCTGCCCTGGACTGCCACGAAGGCCACCAGCTGGGTCCCCAGCCTCCTCGACCCCCTCCGAGTCAGACGGTCTTTTACAATATAAACCTTACACCTACGATATCCCAACCGAATCGTAGCTGAAGCTCCACCTTGAGCTCACACAGCTGCCACGGATCCTAAATCCTTGGGGGGGAAGAAAGCAGAGCTCACCTGTCAGTCACTGCGCAAACCACGAGCCAGCGCCTTGGGCCATGCTACATTCCTTTTGGTGACATCACGTTTTTGTGCAGTTGGGGTCCTCAGCCCTCCATGACAAAAGCGAGCGCCTTGCTGCACACCCAAAAGAATTAAAAGCAGGGGCTCAGCTCAGCAGCCAGGTTCAAGAGCTCAGCACGAGAACTCGTGCACCGAGGTTCATGGCAGCTCTGTTAGTAACAGCCAATGCGTGGACACAGCCCACGCGTCCATCAGCGGAGGAATAAACCAAGCGTGGTGCACACACGCAACAGAATAGTATTCAGCCCTAAAAAGGGATGAGGTACCAATACACAGAAGAGCCTTGACAGCACCTTGCTTAAAAAAAAAAAAAAAAAAAAGCCAAACACAGGACAAACACTGTATGATCCCACTTGGGTGAGATACCAAGAGTCGTGAAGTTTCTAGAGTCAGAAAGTAGGATAGCGGTTGTCTGGGGAAGGTAACATGTAATAGGTCCAGTTTGGGATGATGAAAAGTTCTGGAAATAAGTGATGGTGATGGCTACGCGACACTGCGAAGGTACTTAACGCCACTAAATTGTACACTTATAAGCGTTTACAATGGTAAATTCTGTTATGTGTATGTCACCCAACGAAAAAAGTAAAATATTGCAAAAATCAATATGCAAGAAGAAAGGGGGTTAGCGGTGCCTCGTTTCACTCCCAGGGATGAAAAGCTGTTCCACGCCCAGCTGGTGAGTTGTTAGAACGTAAATACTTCTCAGGCTGTTGAAAGAGAACTACTTAATCATTTGAACTGTTAAGTATTCTTTCGGCTGAGGGGCACCAGGAAAAAATTTGCTATGAGCCAAAACGCCACATATGAAGTTCACCTACCCCAAAACCCTGAATCTCATTTACCCCGCAACTTACAGGAATTACAGCAGACAGAGGAATGTGTTAAAAGAAATCAGTGTATCTAAACTACACAGGGCCGGAAAAGAAAAAAAAAAAAAAAACTTTTCTTCAACAAATACACTTCAGAGAAGCACGAAAAGAGAAAGAGTCACGTGAAGGGGAAGTCTACAGATGGAAAGAGACTTAAGGGACATATCGACCAACTGCAATATGTGGATCTTATTGGATCCTAATTCAAAGAACTTTCATATATATTATATATGAAAGTCAGGGGAAAGGTAAGGACTAGATGTTTTGGTGTTATTTAGGAAGTGTTCATTTTGTAGTGTGATCATGGCCTTGTGGTTGTATTTTTTAATGAGTCCTTGTCTTTCAGAGATACATATTAAAGCATTTATAGAAGAAACGACTGGACGGCAGGGACTTGCTTTAGAATAATCTAAGCGGGGGACAGGGAGAGCGAGTGGAAGCTATACGACGGAGTTGCCGAGAGTCGATCAGTATCGGACCTGGGTGATGGATGCGCGGAGGTCCGGCTCATCCCTCTTTCTGCTTTGGTCTATGCTGGCAGTTTCCCGTTTCCAAAATGAGACGCATGTCTTCTGGCGAAACCTGGCTTGCGCCCCTCCGTGGATGGCTCCCTGTGCTCTCAGCATCGAGTTCAAGCTTGTGGGTGTGAGGGCTTCCCTCTGCTCCCCTTCCCTTCCCAATAGCCCACTCCCAGCTCCGGAGACACCCAGGCTCCCTGCTCCCTCCCGTATCCCCGCCTGTGCCCGCCTACCCCCCCCCCTCAGGCAGCACCCTGCCCGCTCCCCCTGGGGGCTTTAACCCAGGGCCCCCCTCAACGCTACTCAGAATTCTTTCGACAGTGGTACTTTAATTTCTCATTAACTCATTGAATTGAGTGTCTGGTACACAGACACTCAATAGCCATCCGAGGAATTAAGAAATGAATGGCTAAACAAACAATGGAATGCCCATTGTTGTTGTTCCCACTACTGGTCCCCTCCTGTGACAGTTTGCCACCTACGGAGGCCCCATTGTAAAGCTTTCCCTACAGGAGGAAATGAAATGGGTCCTCCCTCCTGAAGACGCACCTGTGAGAATGAAAAGGTCCTATATAGTAAGGCCACCACCCTGTGTCAAAAGTCGATACCAGGAATCACGCGACATTTAAGCTTCCAGAAAAGCAAGACCCTGATCAAGGAGTAACAGGGTTCGGAAGGGGTGCAGTCTCATCATGGGAACCCTGGCTCCAGAGAAATCCTATCCTCGCTCTCCAGACTCTTACTTCCTCTGGGGGCCTCAGCTTCCTCACTCGCCTCTCGAAAGTCTCTTCCGGGTCCAACATCTTGTGATTCTGCCCCAGCTTCTGACTGACATGCACCATCCTCTGCTCAATCATTACATAACAACAAGTCATCAATCTCTGATGGCGCCCGGGTCTCACCGGGCTGTGTGCTGGGCCGTGCAACAAATGTCAGTGTGAACGTGGGTCTCAGAATCATACAGAGAAAGATAAGACAGGTGCAGAAATAACTACATCGCGAAGCAGAACATCACAAGTAGCAGAACAGGGGCCCGAGCGAGCCGGCTGGGAGAGCATGACCGCGCTGGACTCCTCGCAGGGAGGGAAGGCTCGCCAGAAGCAGCAGGATTTGGACGGCAGCCTTGAAAGGTAGGTGGGACATCCATTAGGATGTGTTGGCTGCAAGTCGCAGCCTGCTGGAGCTGGGTTCCTACCCTCCCCCACCCCCCCAGGAATGCATCCTCACATGGCTGAGCCCTGAGGAAGCCTGGCCTTGTGCTCTGACCCACTCATGGGCATGGCCCTCCCCCCTGCCCCTTGCTCTTTGCCATGCCCAGGCGAGTTCATTGTGAGCAAGAAGGTAGAGTCCAGGCTCCACTTCAAGCGAAACGAAATGCAGATAAAGAAGAGACAGTGTTAGTCTGCTATCTCTTTTCGTAGCTTGCTCTTAGAGGAAGAAAACATCTCCCCCAGAAGACTCACTGCCAACTTCTGGTCAAGATATATGGCTGAAATTGGGTGGCGGGCCCATTCCTGAGCCCGTCCTGGGCCTGCCTCATGGTCCGGATGTGGGGGTGTATAGCATGTCAGGTCCACGTGGGGCTCCCTTGCTGGGCCACGAGCCATCTCTACCTTCTAGATACTGTCGGGTGGGTGTCGACCACCGAACCAGGCTGTGAGCTAAAGAACAGCCAGTCAGGCGGATACGAGCAAAGGTCTGAAGACCAGGCAGACCGGAATTCAATTCCCATCATGCCTTTCCTTCACCCCCGTGGTTCTGAATCCCCGCCCCAGGCCAATTAAATCTTAGTCTCCCGGGACTGGTTCCAGGCGTGGCGGAGTCAGTGGTTCTCAAACTTGAGTAGGAACAGAATCACCCTGAGGGCTCCTGAAAGCATCAATCTTTGCTTTCCATGCACCGGGTCTGATGTGGGGAAAACTTGCATTTCTAACAGGTCTTTCTAGCGATGATGCTGCTGCTGCTGCTGTGGCTGCTCATCGAGGACCTGCTTTCCTCCGATCTTGATCAAATCTTTATCCCCACTCAGAGCCACGCTCTTCTTTCTCACCTATAAAATAGAGATTCTAATACCTGCACACTGCTATTATTGAAAGTATTAAAGCTAATATTCGCAAGGCACCTAGCAGCTAATCGCAGGGCGGTTACTAGTCATGCGGCTCCGGGCGGGTCGGTGGGCCGTCCAGGTGAGTGCCTGGGCCGGGTCAGCCCTCCCTCCTTCCTAGCAGTTCTGTGCCTTCCAAAAGCGTGTGAGCACCCCTCAAGAAAATGCGCAGCCTGCTTTCGGCACTAGTTCTGACTCTGGCATTTTCTCATAGCATGATTCTTATCAGAGAAAAAACATCTGTTCCATTTTCTTTAATCTCTAATTTATCTAATCTCCCCTTGTAAAAAAAAGGTATATTGCTAACGAGTAAACTTCTGCCAAGGGGGGGGGGGAACGCTTCTTTCAATTATTTATTCTCATTGACTTCTCCCTCTGCGACATAATGCCACACCACAGAAATATAATGAATGGGCCGCTTTTTTTTTTCAGGCATTTTCATCACTGGCCACCGGTAGAGAGACTTCCAGAAGACAAAGATGTCATTTTCCGAGTGTCCCCCTGAAGCACCAGACATGCGTTTGTCGGAGTGAACCTTTTCCTCGGACAAGTGTTCTCACCCCGCCCAGGGCACAAGCTGGGGAGAACCCTCCGCAGACGGTGACCGTGACGGAGAGCGGCCGCCAGAGGGCGCCGCAGAGCAGCGCAGCCTGCCCCTTCCCAGACCGGCGACTCCGGCTGCCTGGACCGGCAGGCCTGGCCTGAGGCGTTTGTTTCTTGCTGGAAAAAGTGTTTCTCAGAAGCATTTAGACACTTTGGTGTTGTTCTTCTTTAACTTTTTTTTTTTTCATTTTTAAAATTTTAACTTAGCAAGCGAATAACATGATGTGCTCCCATGCGCTTATTAAAGTAAATGAAGATAAAATTGCTCTTAAAGGATGTAAATGGATCAAAAGAAAGTAAGTGAAATTTCGGAAGTGTGCTACGGGGGTGGGGGTGCTGAGGGCCATCTAGAACGAATCCCTCATTTTATAGATGAGGAAACTTGAGGATGAGAGTTCACACTGTCCAAACTGCCACACGGGGCGGGGGGGGGGGGGTCACACCAGCCCCCACCCTGCCTTAGGACCGAGTCCTGTTCTCACCGCCGCCCCCACCAGAGCCAGGAGGCCCTAAGGGGCCGCGGAGATACCAGTTGGCCCCCGTTTCTTCTCCCCCCGCTCTCTTACCGGGCAAAAGCACATCTGACATTTCACACCGTGATCTGTCCGTGCCATACCTTGCCATGTTTATGATGCTTCCATTTTTAGGTATTTCACAATTTTGCATTGTGGCAAAATAACGTATGACGTGAATTTTGCCATCTGAACCATTCCTACGTGTCCATTCCAGCCGCGTTAAGGACACGGTCATCATGGTGTAACCGGCGCCACTCTTCATCTCGAGAAGTTTTCATCTTCCCGGACAGAAACCGTCTCGAACGCCGTCTGCCCACATCCCCCTGCCCAGCCCCCGGCAGCCACCACTCTGTTCTCCGTCTCTGCCACTCTTCTAGAGACCTCGTATAAAGGGAATCGGGCCGTATTTGTCCTTCTGCCTCATTTCACTTCGCATGATATCCCCAAGGTTCAATCATGTTGTGGCCCGTGTCGGAAGGTCCTCCCTTTCAATGGCTGAGTAGTATTCTGGCACTTTCTTTCCTAACAGCTGACACCCAGAAGAATACTGCGGGACAGGATGGAGGGCCACCTCGACCCTCGTTGTTCCAAGCCTCTGGTTAATGTGCCCGCGTCCGCGGGGTGCAGATCTCACGAAGCCTTTTACTCACACCTGGTGCTCTTCCCTTTGCCCTTGGTCTGCGTTCTCCCAAGTGCAAGAAGCAGGCTTCCCAGCCACTCCTCCTCCGCACAGCGACCCGGGAGCATCCTGGAGGGGCGTCCGACACACCTGGAACTGAAGGGCGACCCCATGGCCGGCAGGTATGAACCAAGCCAGGAAGAAAGAGCTCCATATGCGAACAGTTGCGAAGGTCATACGACACAAAGCGCAAAGCGCTTCCACATACCCGGTCACGAAGGTGATGAAAATATTGGGAGTGGGGGTGGGGGGAGGGGGGAGGGTGGATATTCCAGCTCCTGCCGACTGCATTTGACACAACGAGCCACCAAATGTGCCAAGACCCTTCAGACTTTCAAATCCCACTTTAGCCAGAGGTCTAATTGAACAGTAGGATTCGTGACAAAGCAGTCAAGGGCACAGTCGCTGGACGTCCTTAACCAGGTAAAGTGTTACGCTATGTTAGTTCACAGAAGAAATTTCACCATTAATAATGGCCTATACCCTGAGGATTAGTTACACAATTGGACTATTCCTCATATCTACCTATGTTTTATAAACAAAACCCATTATGGCTTTTATTGCGATTACTATTTTTAGTTATCTCTGTCCTTTTTTGCGCATCGCATCATTTAATTTAGAGACACAGTCTAGGAAGAAATTAAGGTTTAAAGATGACACAACTTGCTCAGGCTGATACAGCTGGTAAATCCTAGCCGGGTCCCAAGCAGGGTTTTCTGACTTCCGAGCCCAAGTTTGCCACCTCCAAGCTCAATGAGCTTACGCTGAATTCTTCTCTCCTACCTCGTAGGCGGAGGCTGTCCTTGGACTCATAGATACTCTGTCCCCAAACCAAAGCCTAGGCAACTTAGTCCACGCGACAAGCCCTTTTGGGGCACCTTCATGAACACCAGTTGCTGTGACAGGTCCCTTGAGAAACAGCAAGGTGAAAAAGTCCCCACATCAAACGAAGAAGGACTTGCTGTGTCCTATTGTGACTCCTTGGGCTTACACATAGGAGTAATACAGGGCGTCAACTGCAGTGATTTTCTGGTGTGTATTAAAAGAAATTGGGAAATAGTGTACCGGATGGCATTTGGGTGAGAAAACAGACTTTTACTAAAACGCTGTGCTTAAGCCATTGCAAACTTCGCTTAAGTTTGCAGAGACCTCTGACATTCCACAAGATGTGTCATCGTGGGCCAATAACTCCAATCGTGCATCAAAGGGTATTACCTGGAGAAGGTGGTGTTGCCAAGGTTCCGGCCAAAATGTGTTTGAAAAATCAAACGGCGTGTTTTTCTGAAACCGTATTTATTCTGGGAACACTGGGAGAATCAAAAAACAAAAGCTCTGATCCATCCTGTCTTGTATGATAAATACCGATTTTTCTTGAACTCTCATAATTTACATAAGATGAAGCAGCATTCAGAAAAGGTTGGCTGATCCTAAAAGGATTAAAATCTGTCTCAATGGTCCAAGAGCCCTTTGTAATTTCAGCTGCTTGTCGTCCTTGACTACGTTTTGCCAAATTTTTGATGTGAAAATGCTGGAGGACCCGACGGTGTGCCTCGGTTTGAGAGGTCTGCAGATGCAGAGGCAGGAAGGGATGCTGTCTGGGTTTGGCACGTTGATTCCCTGGGCTCCCACGCCGACGCGTTACTGAGGAAAAGGAGACGTATTCTCTAGCTCATGGTGGAGCAGGGGCACTTGTACCAATAAATAAGAACTATAAAGAGGGCTTTTCCTTCTGCTAAATAACCTGAGACAAAAATAGGAAAAATGTGTCACCCATGAATGATATTTTAAGATCTACGTACTCTTAAGAGTGAACAAAAATGTCGAAACACCATTGCTTCTGAGAAAGTTCCTCTCGGGATAGCTTTCAGGTAATATTCCAAAAGACGTTGGGGAAAAAAATTTTTTTAGTTATGTAGCAAGGTTGTCCCCAATTTCTTAGTTCGTCTGGTAGAAACGCATGGATGGTTCCAAGGTGTCTCAGACTGAACACACCGAAAACCACACTCACAATATTTTTCTGCCAAGCATGGTCACTCCCCGAGTCCCATTTACCGGTGATCCACCTTTGCCCCATTACAAATGCAGAGACCAAGTGGATCATCCCTAAAACTCACTCTCCCTCATCCCCCATGTTGATCACCAAGGCTGTTCATTTTTACCTTCCACATATTTCTCAGATTGACTTCTGTCCACCTCTCCCCGACCTCTGCCGACCAGGGTAACGCCCTCGCCTGCAGCGTTAGGAGAGCCACGGACTCGCCCACTGTGCCCTGGCATCTGCTTCAATCCGCCGCCTACGCCTTCAAAACTGAGCCGATTGCGTTATCATGGGCCCCGTCCGCACACAACGCTCTTCGAGGGCCCATCGGAAGGGGCCCTAAGCCTAATTACTGCTGCCCCTCTCACAACAGGTGACTTGCTTTGAGCAGCAGGACTTAATCAGACCATGTGACGCGTGCCACCCCTGGGGACACTGTGGGACTTTGTCACCGATCTTTTCCCTGTGTCATGAGGAAAGCATGAGCCAAGTTCAAGTTGCTTCTTCAACCTCAGTCCCACAATGGCGGGGACCCACAAGCCACGGCTGCAGCTGGCCCAGAACCAAGATGTCACATGAGCAAAAAAATAGACATTTGTTACTGGACGCTCCTGGGATATTAAAATCTGGTTGTTACACAGCCAGGAGAGGCTGCGACATGAGGAAAGACAGGCATCTGCGAGCCAAGGAGAGAGGCCTCGCGAGAGCCCAACCCTGCCTTCATCCCAGACTTCTAGGTTCTGGGACTGAGAGGAATGAGCGTGTGCTGTGGAAGCCCCCCACCCGGCCCCCCTGGAGAGGCGCGGTGGGGCGGGGGGGGGGGGGGTGGGGGGGCAGGGGAGACAGCAGAGGCAGCCCCGCCCCCGCCGCCGGCCGAAGGGCGCGGCCTCCTGTAAGGGCGTCTCTGCCCGTCTTTGAACCCAAGGAGTAAACCAGAACCACATTTTCTGCAAAGCCACGTGGGAAAAGGTGGGGCGACAACACTGGCCCCCGAGCTCTGGTGGGCCTCTGCCTTCCGGGAGTGCCCTCGGGTGGAGCATTCTGCACCGAGGACTGAGGACCGGGACCCCTGAGGCTGTCGGGGCCACCGAGAACATGCCGGGCCTCAGCGGGGATCCAGAGTTATCGGGTATTGATGTCTGGATAAGGGAACCCCCTCAACAGAAATCTTGGTGGAAAAAAGTGGGCGCTTCTTTTCTCACTAAATTATTCTACCAGGACTTTTGTAGAATTAAAACGACAAAAACAAACACCCCAAAAAAATCTCAATAGTTAAATAAGCAAACACTTGCGCCATCTAAGAAGAATTGAAAACACGTCGCCCCGGTTCGCGCGCGGAGGCCGCGGATCCCGCGCCAGGTCTGCGGCGGCTTTCGCGGGGCACTGGGTCCGCCCGCGAACTGGCTAACAGGGTCCTGGGTCCCCTCCGCCCCGGACATCGGGCCCTCGCCCTGCCTCTCCTGTGCACCCAGAAGCCTGCCTTCCTCCGAAACCTCCACGGCCCCAGGTCGCAGCCAGAAAACGCAAAGAATCCAGAGCCGGCGGGGCAGCGGCCCCCGGCCCTGCCCAGGGTCCCGCTCTGCACGGGGACCTGGCCCCAGCACGGCCAGGCACGCGTGACACACACATCGTTGGCCCGTAACCCAGACAGCGGCCCCCAGAATCACGGCCGGCAGCGCAGGTGCCGCGGAGACCTCGGTGCCGCTGCGGGTCAAGGCTGCGCCGGGCGACGTGGAGGTGGCCGCTCTGCGCACGCGGCATCGAAGCAAAACCGCCCGGGGCTGTGAGTCTCCGTCACTTCAAAAATATTGCAATTGTCTCGTAGACGCTACATTTATCCATCTGTCACTATTCACGGCCCTCCTTTCCTTTTTTCTGCTAATTTTTTTATGCATAATCTGAAAGATATCTTTTCCTGCGCCACAAGCCCCAGTTGGTTTATTTCTGATATTTCTGAGTCGCGAATGCCCCTGTGGCTGGTGCTGCCCATCCGCCCCGCCCGCCCCGCCACCTCTGGCTGCCTGACCCGCACACACCGCACTCAGCAGCACGCGGGACAGAATGGCCAGGCCCCCCAAGAAAAGGTGGGGGCGGGGCGGGGCAGAGCGACGGTTGGATTTCACCCTGATCAAAACCTATTTCGATCCCCGAAATGTGCATTTCTCACTGAATCCCAATTCTTCACACTTATGTTAGGATATGATTTAACATGAAATGTGAAATATTTACTTTGTGACACTCGAGTATGTGTGCTCTGTGCAGCGATTCTACACTGCTAATCCCCTTGGAGGAGCTGGCAGAAGCAGCTCTCCCCCTCCGCCCCCCAGGGAATGCTGCCGCCCCATCTCAAGGGAACCTGCTGGGGAGGGGGGCGCCGGGGGGGGGGAGAGAGCTGCGGAGCAGAGGCGCATCCCAGCCCAGTGCTCCCCCACCCCGCAGCCCAGGGCCGCAGCACCCAAGCCCATGCAGGAGGCCAACTTTACGACCTGTCCTCTCTGAGCGGCAAAAAGGAGCGCATTCTGCATCCCCACCCCCCCCCCCCCCCATCTTTCTTTTTCCAAGAGGCAGCAGTGGATGAGAAGGCTGCTTTTGGAGTCCTGTACTCAGCTCAAATCCCGGATCTGCCATTTCCTGTGACGCCTTGGACAAATCATTTAACGCTTTTAGATTCCGTGTCCTCCTCTGAAAATTGGGGTGATGGCAGCACCCACCCCGCGAGGGTTCGATAAAAATTAAATGGGGTAATTTGTGTAAAGCACCCGAGATAATGATCTCCACCAAAAGCAGAGAAGAAGCGATCAGTGGTGGCTGTTGAAATGGTTCTATTGTTCTTACCATGCAAAAGTCATACAAAGATTAAATAAGGTAATGAGAACCGTTGTGGCTTTTATGAAAGACAGAAAAGTGAACCAACATTGCTCATTTTACCGGTAAAAAAAACAAACAAAAACAGCAAAAGCCGAAGTCACTTGCACACTTGCACGTGTCAATGTGCAAAGCTAAACCCCAGCTTCGTCTTGCACTAGGGGCTCGTCCCAGCTGTGGGCGCGTTACCGCTGCTTTGGGAGGGGGAGGAGGGGCGGTTCCCAGAGAGAAACCACCGGGGTGGCGGCCGCGGCCGCAGCAGCAGTGACTCTTCTCATCAGCCCTGCAATGGCGTGGCCAGAATCCAACGCCGATACCTGCTGATCCCGTGAAACATGCGAATGAAATTTCTGCTGAAATCCGTGGTGCCTCAGAACCCAGGCAGACATGGGCGGCACGTCACTGCCGGACCAGGGGCACGGTTCGGCGCCACCGCCCTGCGCCATGCCGGGGACTCCTTTCACGTGCTGTGGAGTACACTGCTCTGTGGACGATGCTCCCCACAGTTGTGCAAATGGTGGGTTGAAGGAAAAAAACATTTGAAAAGGAATGACTCCGTTCCTACTCTTCCCCAGCCATCCATGGGAAAGGCTCTATTCAGAGCCTACATAGAAGAAAAACGAGTTAACGATCCATGGAAGCAGAAAGAGTTTTAGGGACAAGAAGAGCTAATATTCCATTCTTAATTTGTTTCTGGTACTCAAGGGCGGGTGACGCAACTTCGCTCCAGTGGCACCGAACCTTTATCCGTCTTTGAGTTGGTGGCACTTTGCTGCATGAAGAGATGAGGGCAGGGGTGTGCTGGTAAATGTTTGAGGACTTGCTCTCTGGGTTCCCAAGTCCCATGGTATAAATACTTTCGTTATGGTCATTTCCAAGCTCCCAACACGACCCCACTGAAACAGAGCTGGGATGGGGTGCACATCCTTAGGGCCATGGCTGATGAGAGCAAGAGACAAGGAAGGAAAGACAACAGATACAGGAGCGAAATAGACCAGAATTCAGCAAAAGTAAAATCCAAAAACAGGATGACTAGGAAAGATGAAAGTCACTCTCAAGACTCTCTACGTGTATTTGAAAGGATGTTGATTTTCCTGCTGGGTATAGGTTTACACAAGATGATGCCGTCAAGCTAAAGATGTGAAGATATCCAAGAGTCAACTAAACTATGGAACTTAAGAGCCAAAACGTAAGCAAAATCTCAACCAAAAGCCTTCAAGACAGGTTAACTGAGAAGAGTTCAAAATGTTTGTCTGAATTATGAACATCAGCAAAAATACTATGAGAAAGTTGAAAGGTGTGAGGTTTTCTGAACTTAAGATCAGAGCATATGAACTCAAACTCTATTCATGTCTTCCACTGTCCCCTTAAACCTGAGTTACTCGATCTTCAAGCTCCTGATTATTTTGCCTCAGTTTCTTCCTCTATGAAATGAATGTGTCGATCATAAATTTCTCATGCCAGACCGCTGTATAACTACCCATTAAATAACCAGTCAACGGAAACCTCATGTAGGGTATTTTTCCACTAACATTTAAGATGGCTATAGCCCAAAATTCAGAAATAGCTTCCCTTTCAGACGGATCAATTCCTAAATCCCTAAAACTAAATAACAACAAAAACACCTGAAAACCAATTTTAAAGAAAACTACTTGAAGGTAATATCTTCTTCCTACAATGAATGGTTTTTTCAGACTACATCTCCCACCAATAACTATAAAACATAGACGAAATATCTCTTCAAAGGTATCCAGTGACCATCAAGGTGGTAAGAATTTAAAAGATGAAGATCCTTCAAGAGAAAGAAAGTCACTTTTCCCCTACCGATACATTTACTCAAAAGTAATAGCAGAGAACAAAGATTTTAGGCATCTCACAGAGCTGGGGCCACAAAGATTGAAATATAGGACCCACCAAGAAGGAGGGTGCTACGAAACACCCAATGCTTTCAGTGTTGACCCCTGAAGGGTTACTCTTTGGAGAATATATGCTTTTTCCAAGCGGGAGTATGTGAAACTATGGTAACTCTAACAAAGAGCAAAGCTGAGCTTGAATCAGTGCAATCTCTGATTAGACTGATGTGATTAGTCCCTACACTAACTGCCTGCAAGAAAAAAAAAGTTCTCTTGGAAGGATGATGAAATTACTTGAGGCTCAAATAAACTCTAGGAATTTTATACATAACGGGTATGTATCCAAAGAAAATCAAAGCAATAATTCATAAAGATCTATGCACCTCTATGTTCACGGAAGCACAATTTACAATAACCAAGATATGGAAGCAACCTAAATGCCCATCAACAGACAAATGGATAAAGTTATGGTTCATATATACAATGGACTATTACTTGGCCATTAAAAAAAAATGAAATCCTAACATTTGCAAAAACATGGATGGACCTAGAGGTTATTATATCGAGTGAAATAAACCAGACAAAGATAAATACTATGTGATTTCACTTACATGCAGAATCTAAGGAACAAAAAGAACAAACTAATCAAAAACAGACTCACAAATATAGAGGATTATCTGGTAAGGGCTCGAGGGGAGGGGGTTGGGGGACTGAGAGAATGAGGTGAAGGGTTAAGATGTACAAATTAGTAGCTGATAGATGGTCACGGGGATGGGCAGCACAGCATAGGGAATGCAGTCAGCACTAATGTAATGGCCAGGTGGAGAGCCAGAGGAGAGAAAGAGAAATTAGGGGGATCGTTTTATAAACTATGTACATGTCTAATCAATGTACTGTATACCTGAAACTAATAACAAAATAATATTTTTTTAAAAAAAGAACACAGTGGATTGGTTTAATAGCAGGTTTAAAATTGTAGAAGAGAGATTTAGTCAAATAGAAGATAACTAATAAGAAAATATCCGCATGAAAGGACAGATCTCCAAAAGAATAAAAAGTATAAAAAACAGCATAACAACAGCCTGAAAATGTCTAATATTTGTCATTAGAGTCCTAGAAAGAGAAGGGTGAGATAATCAGGCGTGAGATGAATTTGTATCATGCCAACCTAGCCAAGCCAGAAATACTCTTGCTAGAATGTTCTTCCCTGCATAGCATGGATTAGTGTGGGCTACAAGAGCCATTTTGTGCAGGATTCAGAGGACGGAAGTAAATTATCAATCCCATTCCTTTTACTTTCAGAAGGTCAGAGCAGAGCACAAGGTGCTGTTGCAGCTCTCATAACTCACCATTTACTTGCCGACTCACTCCGTAGGACTGGGGCATCAGCCAGCTCCCGCTAGATTTCTTTCTTCAGTCTATTCGACTCCTGAGTCAGGCACATTTTTAGCTCCATGTCAAAGGATTCCAGATTTTTCTGCAGGACATCCCATCATCAAAGTTGGTGTCTTGGAGGTAGTGAGAGCATTACGTGGGTTCTAGTCCATTCTTGTGGGTTTCCCATCTTCTCTTCCTGTCTATTGATCCTATTGGCTTCAGGCTACAGTGCCGGAAACATAAGAAATTTCTTCCTCTAGACTACTGAGCCAGCCTGGGCAGTTTACTAAGGTGTGTGTGTGTGTGTGTGTGTGTGTGTGGTTTATATGTTTGTGTTTGTACATATATCTCCTAGTGGTTGCTTCTCTGATTGAGGAAACACATCAAAAGAAAGATTCAAAGAGCATGAAAGATTCAATCCCCAAGCATAATTGTAAAGAAGCGCACATCGTAGGAAAAACTGCTGGAAACCAAAAACAAATAATAAATCTTAAAAAGTAGCAGAACACCACCCAATGCAGAGAATGGTGTACAGCAACAGGAACTCTCATGCATTACAGGTGGAAATACAAAATGGTGCAGCCAAGTGGGAAGACAGTTAACAGTTTCTTACAGAACTAAACATACGCTTGCCATATGACCCAGCAATCATGCTCCTTTGCATTTACATAAATGAAGTGAAAATTTATATCTACACTAGATGTTTATGGCAACTTTATTCTTAATTGCCAAAACTTGGAAGCAACCAAGACATCCTTCAGTAGGTAAATGGACAAATAAACTGTGGTATATCCAGGCAATGGAATATCGTCACTACACTAGTGAAGGCACACTGCAGTGCCTGAAAGGGAACTGGGGGGGGGGAAAAATCCCAATGGGGAGAAAGGAGGGCAAGAATATGTGTTTCCCCCAGAACTATATATAGTTAGAGGACAATACAAGAATCTCCCTCCCTCTCCTCCTCCCCCTCCTCCTCCCCCTCCCTCTCCCTCTCCCCTTTCTTTTGTAGGTATTTAATATTTATTTGATTAACTCATTCCAATTACTTTTCCAGCTTCATTGAGGTAGAATTAACAAATTCAAGTTGAACATATGTAAGGTGTAGAACATGACAATTTAATATACCTATACATTATGAAATGGTTACCACACTCAATCTAATGAACGGACTAGCAGGAAAACTGAAAAAGCAACACTTCTGAGATATAGGGACACGGAGCCTGCCTAAGACTGAGGTTTAATCGGAACACAAAGAACTGCCCCCATAACCCACCGCCACAAGGCTAACTAGCACTAAAAAATAAGTAATAGTGTGGGACAAGGGGGAGAGGAACAGAAGGAAAAGGGCATAGAAAGAGACCTCTGAGACGCAGCACAAAAGACAAGACCTAAAAATGAGGATGCAACATAACATCGAAGAAAAACACCCTCTGACAAATCTGCCCCACCCCATGAACACTCGATGTCATTTGATGAATGCAAAGCCTACGGTGGACTGAAGGTAACCATAGCAACGACAAACCTCAAACCCAGCCCCATCTATCTAGCTTAATTCAAATCCCTCCACACAAGACATAGGAGAAGAAAAAGTGTGCTCATTCCAGGCTAAAAAAACTATTGACTCTACTCTCTACTGCCTGTGCAAGACATATGGCTTCCAACCAAAAATGACGTCATGCGAAAAGACAAGAAAAAAGTCACACACTCAAAGAGGCAAAAGCGATGATCAAAACCAAACTCAGATTTGACACAGATGTCAAAACTACCTAATAAGAGATTTTAAATAACTATGAATAATATGTTAAAGATTCTAATGGAGAAGGCAGACAACAGGCAAGATCCGATGCGCTATTTCAGCAGAGAGATTGAAACTCTAAGAAAGAATCAAATGCAAATGCTAAAAACATTTTTTAAAGTAACAGAGGAAGATCTTCAATGGACTCATCAGCAGACTTGACCCAGTTGAGGAACGAATAAGTGATTTTAGAAACTGAAACATGAAGAGAAAATGAGTGTACACACATGTGCGCACACATGCCCTGTTCGTATATCCTATTTAAAATGCTGAAAACAAAAGACAGTGCAAAACATCGTAGAGTCAGCCAGAGACATAAGACGCAGTGCATACAGAGGAGCAAAATAAGAATTATTAGGTTTCTCATCAGAATTCATACAAGCTAGAAGATAATGGAATGACATCTTCCAAGCGATAAAAGAAAAAAAGGAGCTCTACACGACAAAATTAAAAATGAAGGAAAAATAAAGACTTTCTCAGACATACATATACTGAGGGAATTTATGGCCAGCAGATATGGTCTATAAGAAATCATAAGTGAAATCATCAAAGGAATGTAGGTCCAAGTTGACACATGCATCTACACAATGAAGAACACGAGGAACGAAATAACTGAAGGTGTGACAAAGTGTTTATTTTTAATTGCTTTAAAAGATAACCGACTACCTCAAAGATAGCAGACATGGATAGTGTGTTTTATCACATATAAGAAAGAAAATATATGACAATAATAGCACAAGAGATTGAGGGAGGAAGTGAGGAAGTACCGTCGTAACATTCTTCTACTACACATGAAGTGGCATATTATTGAATGCAGACTCTTATTAATTAATGACCTAAATTATAAAGCCGAGAGCAATTGTTGAAACAAAATTTTAAAGGTAGTAATAAGGCTGGTACAGGAGATCAATGGAATTTCTTAAATGTCCGCTAAACAGAAATCAGGGGGAAAAAGGACTAAAAACCAAGACAACAAAAAGAAATGGTTAACGAGATGACAGATTTTAATCCAATCATAATAGTGATCACATTAAATGTGAACAGTCTAACTATATCCGTTAAAAGACAAAATTGACAAATCATATACAAAAGCAAGATCTAATGATAGGCTGTCTGCAAGAAATCTCCTTTAAAAACAAAGATAGGTAGAATGAAAAAAGATATACCCTGCAAACACTAATCAAGAGAGTTGAAGTAACTTTATCAATATCAGACAAAGTAGACTTCTGAACAAGGAATGTTATCAGGGATAAAGAGGAACGTTGTATAATGATAAAGAGTCAATGCTCCAGGAAGACAAGACAACCCTAAGTGTGTAATGCCCCTAACAACAGGACTACCAACTACATGAAGCAAAACCTGACAAAACTGATAGAACAAACAAATGCACGATTACAGACCTGAACGACACTGTCAATCAAATTGACCTGACATTTACAGAACACTCTGCCCAGAAGCAGAACACATGTTATTTGCAAGTTCACATCCAACATACATCAAGAGAAACCATATTCAAACCGTAAAACAAACCTCGACAAATTCAAAAAGATAGAAATCATACAAAGTATGTTTTCAGACCATTACAAAATTAAACTAGAAATCAAAACAGAACAATATCTGGAAAATCCCCAAATATTTGGAAGTGAATAGCACACTTCTAATTATCCATGAGCCAAGGAGGAGGTCTTAGGGGAAAGAAGAGCATATTTTGAACTGAATGAGAATGAAAATACAGTATATCACAATGTGTGAGATGCAACTAAGCAGAGTTCAGAGAGACATTTACAGCGCTACATGTTTATATTAGGAAAGAAGAAAGGTCTCAAACCAGTCATCAAAGTTTACACCTTATAAAACTAGAAAAGAAAAAATTAAACCCAACACACACAGAAGGAAGGAAATAATTAAGAACAGAAAGCAATGAAATTGAAAACAGAAAAATGAAGGCATAATAAAGACATTTTCAGAAAAACAGAATCTGGCAGCATTCATCACCACCAGACTCGCCCTAAAGGAAATTACTAAAACACGTTTTTTGGGGGTAGAAGTAAAATGATCTCAAATAAAAGCACGAAGAGACAGTGTATTAATGTCCTATTGCTGCTAAAACAAATGACCACAAACATAGTGGCTTGAAATAACATAAATGTATTATCGCACAGTTCTGGGCATCAGACATCCAAAATGGGTCTCACTGGGCTAAAATCAAAATGCCAGCAGGGCTGTGTCCCTTCAGGAGACTAGGGGAGAATCCACTTTCCTGCTTTCCAGCTTCTGGAGGTCACGCACGTTCCCTGGGTGTGGCCCCATTCCTCCTTCTTCACAGCCAGAGATGTTGGGCTGAGTCTTTCTCACACTGCCACTTCTCTGGTCCTGCCTCGCTCTCCCAGATCTGAGGGTCCTTGTGACGATATTGGGCCAACCCAAATAATCCAGGATAATTTCCCTATTTTAAAGTCGACCAATGAGCGACCTTAATTCCATCTGGAACCTTAATTCTCTTTTGTCATATAACCAAAATATTCACAGTTTCCAGAGATTAGGATGTAGACATCTTTGGGGGGTAGGGGACATTATTCCGTCTACCACATAGAGAAAGAAACGAAGAACAAGAAACAGGGTGAGTATATGGGTAAATCTAAGAGCCTATTGACTGTTAAAATGATAATGACGATATTTCATGGAGTTCTAAATATATGTAAAATTAAAATACATGAAAAGAATGGAATAAGCAGGACTAGAGGTAAATGGAGTTAAACTTTTTTTAAGGTCAGTGCATTGTCCAGGAAGAGATGTGTGAACATCTTTATGTTCATTTCAATAAGGCAGTGCTGTTGTAATATCTAGGCCCTTGGGTAACCAGTAGAAGAACATATAACTTCCCCGTCAGAGAGGGGATATGGAATCATTTTTAAATATCTAATTAATCCAAAAACGGGCAAGATAGGAGATAAAAATAAACACAGAAAAAAATGGGACAAATACAAAAACAAATTATAAGATGATTGATTTAGGTTCGAAGAATGCCGTTTGAGAAATCTATGGTCCAGGACATTTACGTTAATTACCTAATTCCACAACCACCAGGGCCTGCCTGAGCTCTTGCAATGATGGGACCCTTGGCTCTAAGGCAGCCCGCATCTTTCTGGGACTGTTCTAGCTCACTGGCAAGTTCTTTGCTCCTGTCACTGTGTGTCATGGTCACGTACGGCAAGGCAAATAAGATTTCCCTACATTTTTAAATGACCAGAAGCAAATGTCTTACCTGAGTCCAATTGCAGCGGCGGCTGAGCGTGACTGCAGGAAATGCATTTCCCAGCACAACGAATCACACACCTACAGCGCAGTAACCATTCCCAGGCACAGACAGAACCCATCTGCACTCAGAACCATCCCACACACAGGTGCGAATACCTGCATTCGGGCCAATTAATCTAAGGCGATACAGACCCAGAGAGGCCGTGAATCCGCTATCGAGGATAAAAGTGAGGGCGGGGGAAGCAAGGAAGGAGAGAGAAAATATAGGTTTGCCTGCTAAAAGGGTCGTCCATCTGTAGGAGAGCCCAGGGCTTACCGACTGTGCTAAGAATGAGTGACCTCCCCTCCCCCTACTTTATTCAATTGACTATCTTACTATCACCATCTAAAGCACAACGGCGAATAGAAAAGAGAGGGGACAGACAGGAAATGGTTTAAAAACAAGGTCGTCGACATCGCGGGAAAGAGCATCATGAACAGGGCTGACCAGCGCACTAGCATCGGCGGGGCTTTCTCGGTATCGGCCAAAATGGAAATCAGGCAGCATCTAAAACTCCCAACACCCTACGTTCCAAATCTATCCAGAGAGGGAAAAATGTGTGTGGGGAGGCACACCTGGGGCGAGGCAATGACGGTATTTCACAGCAAATAAATCTCTGGTGCCTCTTCATTGTCTCGATCACAATAGGGTTGATTGTTATGGTTTCAGCGGTGTTCATTCATACTCCCCCTTAATGGATCCTTCCCTGGCCTTCAGATCCTTCACTGCTCTTCAGCTTTGTTCCACATCGACTCTCTGCGTCCATGAAATCTGCGACCACGGTGCTTCTCCGGCACACAGAGAAAGGAGGAAAGGAGTGAGCACCCCGCCCCAATAGCAACTAAAATTCTCACACGCTGCTGCTGGGAACACAGAATCGTGTGGCCAGTTTGGAAAACGGTTTTTGCGATTTCTTTAAAAGTTAAATGTGCATTTACCACGTGACCCAGCGATACCACTCCTAGATTCTTACCCAGTAGAAATGAAATGATGGCCACACGAACACCTATACGTAAGTGTTGGTAGCGGCTGTATTTGTTGTAGCTAAAATTGGAAACAACCCAAATGTCCATCAACTGTTGAGAAGACAAACTGGGACATTTATAAATAAAATATTACTCATGAAAAAAAGGGAGCAAACTACTGATATACACAATAAAACAGATGAAAGCAGACACAATTTCCAGAAAAAAATGTTATTAAGGTGTATACGCTATCTCAGAGTTGAGATCTTCTGTGGTTCAAAAACTATATGAGTAGTTTAAATTTTACTCCTCAATGTAGAAACCCAGAACTTTCCCTTTTGAGAACCAGAATAACAACAGAATAATGACCAGTAATACAGGTAAACTCAACTGGACCCTGGGCCCGCCCAGGTTTAGTTAATGATTGCTGGTGCTTCCTGAAGACTATGACAGGCCTGCATACTTATAGGGTAATTTTAAGGAGGTCAAGTGCCTACCAAATTACATTAATGAAATTAATTCATGCTACAGTATATCATACCAATCCCAAGGGTCTTAGAAACAGCTCGAATCAAGGTCAACTTCCAACCCTTTGCCTCTGTAACTAATATCAATGACAGCAAAGTGTCAAGGCGTGCGGACCTGGACCAAAGACTTTACTTTTGCTTTTTCTCTAATCGGTATAATTCCAAGCAAAAGTCAACCCACGCTGCTGAAAGATGGAGGGCTGGTTAGTTTTTTCAAATGTCTGAACCATCGTGGACACTTCAGCAGGCATGGCTTACTTAGACACAGAGGTTTTCCATGGACTTGGCCAGGCACAAATACAGGTGGGGGTGGGGTGGAAGGTTCTAGTCTCTTTCATCACCTCTCTTGGGGAAGAGATAGTTTGGAAGAGGTAAAAATCCATGTTCTTCAAATGAATCACAAAACAACAAGAAAGTCCTCTTTTTAAACAAAAGGAACTTATAATAAAGAAATTTGCAGACGTTACTGTCCTCCCATGTTGCAAGACGTAAACGTTTTGGGGAAAGGGATTCATAGATCTTGGCAAAATCTGAATTAAAATGATGACTACTTCCCTTGTTCCCAAAAGAATACCAAAAAGAATCATTGCACAGTAATAGGAGAGCATCTCAGGATTTTTTTTTTCTCAATGATGTCTAATAACATCAAATATTTGCATTTTTTAGGATACTCTGAGTAACAAGAAAGGATTAACCTGTGATAATATGCATTTTAGACACATTTGCAGCCAGCCTATGGGGCTTGGGGTTATTTGACAATACCCATTTTATTTATTCTTTTCCCCCTCTTTAACTACTCCCCCCCCCCCACACACACACACACTTTCACCCCTGACCTATGGATGTTGCCATTTCACTTTAAGAACTGGATCTCTGAAGGCGGGGCACCTCCTCCCACACGCTCACATGGCATGCACCCCAGGTGCACTCAGGGGGCCTGGCGCTCCCGGGTATGGTCCGTGGCTCCACCTGGGGCACGAACCCAGGACCTTCTGCATGTAAAGCAAATGTGCTAACCACTACACTACAGAGCCACCCCATTGACAATACCCATTTTAAATCCCACTCTACATTGAAAAGTAAAGATCTCAAAGATTTTTGCCATAATTTCACCTCATGTGACTGCCTGGCCATGAACCCTTAGTTCTCAACCCTTAAAAAGTCACTAATTCCTCTGTTTACCATTACCTCCACTCTAAAATGAAATTTGGACCAGATCAATGTTTCTCGAATGATCATACCAAACTCAGTCACCTGGGAGAGTTATAAAATGCAAATCCCTGGGCTTCTACCTCAATAACCTGATTTAGCAGATCCAGGATGGAGCCTAGGAATCTGCATTTCATGTGGTTTGCCTAAGTGATTCCACACAGGGAGTCTGCAGAATTGAAACGCTCAACAAGATGATATTTGAGGTTTCCTTCGGCCCTAACATTTTATGATTATGCTATTTACAAGTGAGGCTACAGTTAGAACGATATCACCAAGGTCAATATTGCTATCAACATTTGAATCAGAATAAAACATCTACTAAGAATAAAAATTATATGGAAGGGACTTTAGATCCGTAGCCAAAAAATATTAATTTTTCAGCACTTTGCATTTAAACAACTAGTCAACTTAAAAACATATTATTTTAAGTGTCATATTTGATCTTTAAAAGTGAAAGATTTACTTTTAATCAGAGAATCTGCATTTAACCATAGGGATGAAAAATAACATCCTTTGCACAGTTATTTCCCTGAGAAATGTACATGTTTTTGTATTAGATATTTAATATAGAATAAAGACTAAGATCGACCTTTAAAGTCTGTGGGGAGACAGTGTGGCTTAAGGGCACCAGAAATCTCATTGACACTCTCTAATGCCCAACTACCAAAACTGGACCTCCCTGAAATCCCACAAGGGCATTTTTATTCCTTGGTTTTTAACCCACAGCCAGGACACACACTGGTTTGTAAATGTCCATGAGGGAGATAATATACTAAACCTGGGTGCTTGCAAGGGGCTCCCAAGCTACCATGCCCTCAGCCCCCGGCCATGCAGACTGGTCATCGGTCCCCCGCTCTTCCCTCTGAGCCAAGATGAGGCTGCGAAAGCTCAGAGCAGCTCCTTCCATTTGACTGGAGTTGCCCTCATCCTTATCTGTCACTTATAATACGCGTTTAATAAACATCTGTTGCACTTTGCCATGTGCCATGCAGAATCCTTAGGTGAACTTCTGAGAGGAGGATAAGGAAGGGCACAAAAACGTACCAAAGGCATGAAAGACGAATTAACTCCATCCTACTTCACCATTCTGCCAAGAGTTGACCCCGGTCAAAATACAGACTATGCCATTGATAGGAAAATGGATATATAAATTGTACTATACCCACAGAGTAGAATAATACCCAGCGGTAAAAATCAATTACAGCTACATGCTACAACATGGATGAATCTTGGAACATGAGTGATCAAAAGGAAAGGAAAAATAAGCTAGTCCCAAAAGACTATGAGGAATATAGAGGAAGAGATGGGAGAAAGGCACAGAAATAGACATAAGATATTATCAATGTCCTATTTACTGGGTTGGGACCTTTCGGTACCTATTATATTACCATAAATCACGACATCCATGCATGGATTTATAACGAGACCATGGTACGAAACAAGAATTACAGATAATCCAGTTCTGTTCACTGGGACAAAAGGACACATTCTAGCACCTTTGTCCAAAATGCCAGGCTAAGGATGATAACGGCTGCTCTCTACAGGCTCCAGGGGCGAGCCCCAGGGGTCTCCCTCATCGCAGCAACTCTGTAAGGACAGAAAACAATCTGCACAAGAGGCATTACCGAATGGGCAGTGAATGAGGCTCAATGGACTAGTGTGAAAAACTTCCCAGAAGCCAAACATCGTCAGCCATCTTGATAAATCAATTCACATTATTCATTTCTTCTTTACTTTTGAAAGGAAGCTTGGAATACCCTAAGGAGCCCTCTTAATTATTTAGTATGTTACCAGTTGGGCTGAGTTTTAGAGTCACATAAAATAGATAATTGACCAAAGTACTGGAAATGTTTTTATAAAGGCACCTGAAATCCAAGAGATGACTTTCAGAAATGGTGGCATCTTTTCTTAGTTTTTGCCTCATCGCCTCCCTAAGCCCTCACAACAACCCTGTAAGATGAAAATTCTCCTTGTTTCTCATATCCACAAAGTCAGACAAACAGTAAGAAACATTAAGTTAAAAAAATCATAGAGCTGAGAAGACACACAGCTAAGAGGGCAGTCGGATCCACTTGACCCCAAAGCCGGGGTCCTCCACTCTCAAGCCAATGGCGTGGGCTGGAGGGCAGCCTCAGAGACTCCTGATTGGATGGCACCTCCGCAGTGGGCAGGAGCCCCGGACCCATGTCAGCAGGTAGGCTCCACTGAGCCCGTTTGTACCGTGGCCTCTGCCGTCACATGAGCCTGGGGTCTCCAAGTCTAAGATCTCCACTCTGCCTCTTCAGACCGCAGACCTCTGGCCCCCTGCTCAGGAGTGAGAAGCAGACAGGGGAGAAGGGAAAGGACCATGGTGAGAGGGTTCTAACTGCTTCAGAGAAAGACTTTCCACCAATCCTCGTTTTGACCCCACCTGCACCTTCTGGAAGCTGCTCACAACAATCACGGAGGCCTCCTCAGGTCCGTGGCTCAACTCAGCCTGAGTCTGGGTTTCTTCCTTGGCCAGCTCAGGTTTTAATTTTCTCGTATCCGCAAAGTCAGTAACCACTATCTGTCTGACTTAGAGCCTCCAAAGTGTGGGTGCCCGTGGTGAGCATCCTCCCCTTTTCTCTTTGTCCTTGTGGTCCAGGCTTTCTCTATGCCTTTATTACCATTATAATGCAATTTTCAGAGGAAGCAGCTATAAACACATTTGTTCCATCTGCCATGCTTAACCGTCCCTTCTGAAACAGAAATATGTCCATGGACAAGAAAAATATGCCCGAGCCCCCTGCGACCTAAGAGTGTCACACAAAGTCTACTTACGATGCGCAAGACATTAGTTCCCACGAGCTCTAATTATGAACAGGTGAGCTGTGTCCTTGCTGCAGACATTTTTTTCAGATATGACCACCTACAATGGTACTGCCTCTTGCCAAGTTTGGAGAAAGAAAAGTGAGAAGAGCCAAAGCCAGCCATCTTCAGTTGTTCGTGTCTCCAGTAACAAGGCCATCCTTCGCAGCCTGAGTGAGACCATTTGTCGCAAAGCTGAGCCACTGTTATTTTAGGACGAGGCTCTGAAATAGTACAGCCTACTAAACTGTACCGTTGCCAGAGCCCTGAACGCGTTGTAATTTCTAAATTGTGAAACTGTAAAATAGAGGAAGCATGTTTCACTCGTAAAGGGAACGGATGGAATGTTTGCCATCGTCCGTTAACGCCGCAGCTAAGTTCGCCAGTCCAGTGGTCTGGGCTGTGTTTCCGTAGGTCAGCGGAGAACTTAGCTGAATTCCCACTGGACGAGCGGTTCCCTCACTTGACCCTGCTCCCTGGCACGGACACGAAGAAGAGAGGGAGGCCGGAAGAGATGGAGCGGAAGACAAGCGCAAAGCCTAATGTCCTGACAGTTCCTCCAGGCCCGCTAGAAAACAAAAGCCGTCACTAAGCGATTTGACGAGGCCGCCGCCGTTGCTCGGCCTCGTGATAGGAGGAGACCTTTGCCCTCTTTGTCCATTCGCCAGCCCTGCCTTCATTTGGGACTAGAGGGCCTACGCTGTGGCATTCCTCATCCGCCCCGCCCCCCAAAACAGTATATAAATTAATATGCAGAAGAATAAAATGCCCTGCAAATGTTTAACATCATACTTTCTTGTGATCGATCTGCATTAGTTTGTAATATTTTCATTGGAGATTAAAGAAAGTCCACCTCTCAGAGCCCTGGAGGAGAAGGGAAAGTCGCAATTGGACTTCATTGCCGGTAATCATCACAGATATAAAAAGTGAGCAACCACGTTCAATGTAATATGTCACTTGGGAAATGTGAATTACAATAATGAGATGCCATTATGCATCTATTAGAATGGCCAAAATCCAGAACACTGACAATACCAAATGCTGGCGAAGATACGAAGCAAATAGAACTCTCATTCGTTGCTGGTGGGAAGGCAGAATGGTACAGCCAACTGGGGGGCCAGTTTAGCAGATTTTTATAAAATTAAACCGTACGATCTAGCAATCAGACGCCTTGACACTTACCTAAATGAAGTAAAAACTTACATCTACATAAAAAGCTACCCAAAGATGTTTATAGCAGCTTTATGTATAATGGGTAAAGCTTGGAAGTAATCGAGATTTCCTTCAGTAGATAAATGAACAAATAAACGGTGGTGCATCCAGAGAATGGAATATCGTTCGCCACTGAAACAGAATGAGCTGTCAAGCCATGAAAAGACAGGGAGGAACCTTAAATGCGTATTACTGAGTGAAAGACGCTGCTCTGAAAAGGCTACATACTGTATAACTCCAACTACGTGACATTCTGGTAAAGGCGAAACTATAGGGATGGTAAAAAAAAAAAAAAATTCCTTGTTGCCAATGATTGGGGTGAGGAAAAGATGAATAAGAGACGTGCAGAGGATACTCAGAGCCGCGACACAACCATACACGATACCACGCTGATGGATATATGTCACGGTACGTTTGTCAAAATCCACACAACCCTTAGAATGACCATCACCAAAAGTGAGCCCTAATGTAATGGACTTTGGATGATACGGATGTGTCACTGGAGGTTCACGGACTGTGATGAACATAGCATTTGGGTGTGGGGCACTCATAGTGGGGAAGCCTGGGGTGGGGGTGGTATATGGGAACCCTGTACTTTCTCCTTCATTTTGCTGCGAACCTAAAACCACTCAAAAAAACCTAATTCCATTTTTTTTTTTTAAGGGAATTCATCTCACCCCAGCACCAAGCTTCATCCGCAGAAGTTGATCAAGCTTGGTCTTCTTTTCTCCCATCCCAGCGAGGGGGACCATTCCTGTCCAGACTTGAAAGAAAGAAAGAAAAGAAAGAAAAGAAAGAGAGAGAGAGAGAGAGAGAGAGAGAGAGAGAGAGAGAGAGAGAGAGAGAGAGAGAGAGAGAAAGAAAGAGGGAGGGAGGGAGGGTGGGTAGCAGGGAGAAAGCTCATCGACAGCCGGCTGAGAAGCCCGGATGTGTGGTAGCTATTACTCTAATAGTTTCTATTGCTACCTAACGAATTAACATAAACTCGGTGTCTTCACAGCACACATTTATTATCTCACAGCTTCTGTATGTCAGGAATATGCCAAGACTTAGTTGGTTCCTCTGCTCAGGGTCTCACAAGGTCGCAAGCAAGGTGTTGACTGGGCTGCATTTCATCGGAGTCTCAAATAGGGAAAGACTCACTTCTAAGCACCCCAAGGTTGTTAGCAGAATTAGTTTCCAGGTTCTGGAACCCATAATAAGCACGTCTTCCCTCAACGTCAGAAAAAGAGAGTATCTGAACTCAGAGAGGGTCCCAGACACTCTTTAAGGGACTTTCACGTGATTAATCAGGCCAACCCAGGATCATCTTTTTGATTAACTCCAAAAAACTGATTTGGGATCTTAATCACAAAATCTGTTTATCTTTGCCATATAACATAACCACGGGAGTGACGTCCTATTACCTTGACCATATTTTGTTGCCCAGAAGCAAGTCACAGTTATTACAGACACTCAAGGAAAGAAGATCATGCAAAGATGTGACTCACCGGGAGTCACCTTGTGGAATGTCCACACTGATTCCTCCATATTTTAGGTAGAAAAATAAAAGGGAGCTGCTGTGAAGGATTTCTGACTGATGTCAGTCTCCTGAGTTTCTGAATCATTTCCTCATTAAAAGAACAGATTAATTAACTTAGGGTCTGGCTAGCAGTGAGGGAGCCTTCTTTAGCCAAAAATTGCCTTGGACTATGTCCATTTGGAAAAGAGGTACAAAATGTAGCAAACAGTCTGACTTTTGAGTGTTCATCACACACGACCCACCTAAAAATTACTGGACAACCTGTTTATGAGATGGACGGGAGTAATATTTTTAAAATGAGTCACGGTCTTTTCATCTGTCCAAGCCCATTGCCCCTCGCCAACTCTACTTGAGGCATCTGTGTGCCTGGAGGATGGTTAGGATTTGCTATCAAAAGAATGCCAAAGGGAAAATCCCATTTGGGGCACGCGCAAATGGGATATTCTAGCAAAAAAATAACCTTCAAGAAAGGATTGTCGGTGTTCCTGACCTTCCCGTTTGGTGTCAGGGACGATTTGGCCGTTCGGGGGTTTAGAAGCGAGGCCCTGGGCTCAGAGGGAAAGTGCCACCCTGGAGCCCCAGCAGTGGGAGAAGGTGGCTCACAGCAGGCTGGATGGAGGATGCAGCCGAAAGCATCTCACGTCAGGGAGTTGAGCCAGCCGGGGGAGGCTGCCAACACCACCAGTGTCATGATGAACACCAAGGGCCAGCTGCTGCCCTCACACCAGAGGGAGCGAAGGCATTGCTTCCAAAGACCCTAACTCTTACCAGCGGCTCTGAAACAGGATAAGCCACGTGTCCACCCAAAGACCTGGACGTCATCTTTCGAAGAGAAGCAGAAGCTGAGAAACTGAGCACATGGGAAGAACGGTCCTATTTATATAAAACAGTGAGTTCACAAAACAATACTCTGTAAGTTCTATCAGTATAAATCTATATCCATAAGTTCATAGAAATAGGTCTGGGTAGATGTATATCAGACTCAGAGGGGAAGGGGCTGGGCCTCAGAGCAGGATGGGGAGCAGCTTTGCCCAACACAGATTTCAGAATTGTGTACACAATCAAAACTTGATTTACAAAAAGAATCACCAGGGAGTTTGTGTGTGTGTGTGTGTGTGTGTGTGTGTGTGTGTGTGTAATACACATTTTCCGGCCCTATACCAGACCTTCTTAATCAGGCTCTTCTGGGTTGGGGACCAGGACTCCGCGTTTTTTAAAAGATATCTCAGGTGATTTTGAGGCAGAAAGACCAACACCCACCTGCAGAATTTATTTCAGAAACACTGCACAAGATTTTGTTTGCTCCAGAACTGATTAACTAAACTTTTGTCAAGAACAGGCATGAAGTGTGAGTCATATTTGAATGATCTAAGATCTGCCAAAGAAGAAAAACACCTGCCTCCAACTCCAACAGAGAAACACTGTCCGCTAGAAGCTAAACTCCATGAGAACAGGGGTTTCATCTGTTTGATTCTGCACTGCCAGAGCCTAGAACAGAACCTGTCACACAGAAGGCCCTCAATAAAACTGATGAATGGACGGATGAATGAATGAATCACCTACAAACATGCTCATATCCCTAACAACAAACGACATAGCCAAATTTAACAGGAGATCTCTCATGGCATCAATACTTTCAGGGATTTACTTCCTGCCCTTCTCTGCTCAGATACAAATAAACTGCCTTTCCCTCTGCAGTGGCTGGCCCCCCAAGCAGCCCCCCGGCTCTCCAGCACTGCCCTGGCACTCGGCCATGTGCGCAGCAAAGAAACATAAACCGGACTTTGAAAATCCTTGCAAAGCCACGTTTTTACTGATGACTCTAGAAGAGTCCCCAAAGGGAGCCTCACATGTCATTCAAGGAGCAAAACATCCCCCAAATCTCATCACCCTAGTTCTACTCCAGAAGCCTTCTCACTGCCAAGCGGCTCCCTTCCCCCGCCCCCCATCTCCTGGCGCCCCCAGCCTGCACTGGCCTCCTGTGCCTCCTCCGGCCTTTCTGATCTCTCCCACTCTTCAGAGTATTAACTTCGTAATCTTTTAAATTACGGTGTTAAATCCGCAGTCTTCGTAGACTTGATGCCCTCATTGCCCCGCAGTTTCGCCTTCACTCACGTCCCAGATCTGCTGAAGAGAAGTCCAGGAAAGGGGCATTACAAGAAAAGAAAACAAAAAAACTCCCCAAAGGCGAGAGAGAGGCGAGGGCTACAAATTCTTTGAAATTAATAGTTTGTCCCTGAGATAAATCAATACAAGATGAAGAAGTTACCTCATCTTCAAGGCCTGGCCCCTCTGGGAGGTTTACTGCCCTCTCCCCAGTCGCCACCCCTGCCAGGCAGCCCACCAAGACTGTTTCAACATCAGCTTCGCTATTCTGCACTTATTGTCTAGTCTGTTTCATTCCTGTGTGTTTCTTGCCCCAGGGAGATTATAAGATTCTTGAGGGCAGACACTGCCTTTTTATATCTTTTGGATTCCTTCCACAGCTAATCTCCACGCATTTGCAGATTAGGTGCTGGATAAATATTTGCTCATTTACAAAAGGGCTTCAGGTAACATTTCCGCCTTTCTTTTCCAGAAAGAAATGCCTGGGGAGTAAAAAGGCAACCAAGTCATCTCTGAATACAAAGGACAACTGTGTATGTAAATGTACGACAGGAGTAGTCATTCAAACATGAAATTGATCCTAGAGGACTCATAAAATAAACCGTAGGCGATCTCAGCGTCTCCTGTGGATTACCAGCCAATTAATTCTACCGACTCTGCACAAGGAATGGTTTATATTAAAGTAGGTTTTGAAACTAGGTGACGGTAAGTCACTGCCCATTATCTACTCTCTCCCAATGTGAGAAGTGTGTCTGACTACTGGGCCGGACTCGTATCCACGGCTCTGCCCCTGTCGTAGGTGGGAAAAGCCCCGTTGCAAGGGATTATGCCTGAGGAGCCCAGATTCAGGGAATTAGTCTTTTCCCTCAAATACCTGAGAGAGGGTTACTGGAGGAGGAGGAGGAGGTCAGCGGGCATAAAGGAAGATCTTAGCAGGGGTTTTACGCTTGTTAGTACCGAATGCTGCCCAATAGTCAAATGCAAGAAAGTAGGTCAGTGGGAAAGAGCGGATAAACTCCCAGCGCAAACTGTACGCGCTTTCCCACCCTGATGCAAAGCTATTCCTGGAGTCCAAGCCAGCATTGCTGCTGTTGTTGTTGTTGTTGTTGGTTCACTGTACGAGTGCAAGGCACATCGGCAGCAAAGAGCAGCCGGATGAGCCAGGGCAGCAGCGAGCGCTCAGCGCCCGCCCAGCGGTGTCAAGTGCCGTTCACGCAGAGCGAAATTAATGCTGTAAACGGGAGACAAAGTTCACTTACGAGCAACTCTCTAATGGGCAATTACCTCTTCTCTCTTCTTTCATTCCTTCTTCCTTCTCTTCCCCCCTCTAGCATTAACGGATAGCAGGCAATGAGGCTAAGAAGGAGACTGCAGTTTTATTTAGTCTGGCAAGGAAGGCAGCTTTTATGCATTTGCCGAGGTGTGTATAATTACAGGTGCAGTTAATGTGCTTAAGAGCTTAGGGGAAGCAATTGTATATGAAAGATAACTTCCTAACGGACAGCTTTATTGCAGCCGGCCGGCCGCCTCTGGGCTCGGGAATTAAGTGCACTTCTCCCCACTTGCATCCCTCTCGCGCAGGAGGCGCTTCGCTCTGCAAAGACGCGGGCCCTGGGGAAATAACGGACGAGAGCGCGGCAAGGCCCGAGACTCACACACGTGCTTCTTCCAGGTCCTCGAATCTCACGGAGATCACCGACGAAAGGGAGCTTTTGGGGCTAGGATTATGGCGAGATCCTACTAATGCATGCCTTACTGAAAACGGACCAGCAGCAGCCCCACATGACAGTGTTTTAGGACACAGATGAGAGACATTTTCGAATGAAGATGAACTTGTACCAGCAGCATGGACCAGGTAATCTGCTGAACTGCATGCTGGTCAGCCAGCACCTGGCTAAAGTCCTCCTGAAGTCTTTCCGTCCAGGGCAAATGTGGACACGTGTCCTTTCCCTGTAGGGTTAGACTACCAAGGGAGGGACATTTTTTTTTCAAGCAAGGGTTACTGACCCAGAATCAGGAAATCACGAATCGAGCACCTCATTAAGGAAAACAGAGTGTGGCTCAGTTCTTTCATGGGCCAGAGACAGAGATCGAGTCCTGTGGAAGATGGAATGAGAAGGAAATGAGGAGCCAGAAAGAAAGAAAGACGGAAACACGGGACAGCGGAAAATCGAAAGACTGACATACCAAGTCTCCTCTCTCTCCCCGCCTCCTCTGTTACACACGCACACACACTCTCTCTCTCTCACAGAGGTATGACAAAACGGCCACGTAACTGGGACAGAAGTCACATAGATACAGACAGCAGATTGAGAGGCACAGACATAAAGACACACAGTGGAAAGCTTCACCGTGGACTTCTACCTTTCAACGGCTGAATGAGATGGACTGTCATGAAGAAAAAAAAAAAAGGTTGAACCCGGTTATATTTTTGTGAATGTAAACACAATTAACGATATCATCTTTTGTACTTACTACATGTTCTGGCTAAAACGGAGCTAAGAACATTCTGTCCCTTCTACACAGGTCGTTAATAGTCTGGAAGAAACAACGGACCGGGGCCGAGACTCCATGTGACACTTCCCGGCCTATATTTTCCAGACTTTATGATAATTCTCTTTAACTTTCAGGAGAAGCAGAAAGAGTCTAATCCATAACTCACTTCCTTAGTCGTTTACCTTATTCCTCACTTAACGAAGACCCATCGACCTGGCTCTTTGTCTGGATCCCTCCCCTCACAAATATACTGTCTTCATCAAGAACCAACACACCCCCCTTCAACCCCAATGTGCCCAGGCCGCAGGTGCTCCACTGCCAAAATGCCGTATGGGCTTAAGCACTGAAAATAAGAAGATCTAGGATGATGCTGTTTATATTGCTTAGCCCAGTGCTGCAGAAGAACCAGTAAATACTGTCTTTTGGCTTTTTTATTCTAGCTTATGACTTACGTCCTCAGTGTCAGCTCATGGTCCAAACGGCTGCTGTCATGTCCACTTGAAAAGGCTAAAAGGGACCTCTCCCAACTGAGTCAGCGCTCTTTAAGCAGCGTTCCTGGAAGTTCTTTACGACTTTATATATGTATTTTATGTATGTACATACATCAAGTTTATTAAACAAATGATTACATTTTACAATCATTTGCTTAATTAACATAAATGCCTTTATAAATAACAAAATGATTATATTTTCTTTTGAGGGAATTTTACTATTTAATCATGTATCAATTTAATTTTATTTTAAATAAGATGCTTACAGAAGTTTATAAAATACATCTTGTTTTGAAAATTAAGTAAACACTTAAAGATTATCTTGACGAAAGCATATGCCCAGGAGAACAGCATTTTCCAAGTTGTCCTTTACAGAGTGGAGTACTAAAACAAATTGTACTTAAAACAATAAAGAATGTTTTCTTTTGTCAAATAGACTTAGAACGCATTGGGTTAAAAAAAATTGATTTCTTTGCCTCAAGACTCCTCAGTGAGTTTTGTATGCTGGCATGTTTAAACTCACCAAGAAGAAGCATAAGAAGCAAGATTTTCCAAATTTACTTGCCTACAGAAACTCTTTTGGTAAAATATTTTGAGGAACCCGCATACTAAGGAGTACACTTTGGGAAAATGCCACAGGCAAGTTATACAAAATTCAAAATAACTGACAATTTTTAAATATATTTGTATGTATATTATATACACAAGTTTCAAGTGATATACTGGTTATGTGTCTTGACTATGTTTTATTGAAGTCACTATTTTATAATGACATCTCCATATTATTACTCCAGTCACACAATAGCAATAATATCAGAGCACATTCTAAAGCCGAACATAAATAACTAATTTGGGGGTGTTTCAAATCTCATAGCACAGTAATTTATACAGAGTTGACTGACGATAATATGATTTTGCGCTTTATTTACCAAATTATTTTTCTGTAGCCTAAATAACATTATAAGACAAGAGTTCAATGCTGACATGTAAGAAACAATAGTGATAATTCTGTCTAGCTATAAAATGGAATAAACAACCTGAAACCCTCCCACTAAAAAAAAAAAAAAATGCTTTTGAATGCAGATGAAGTATAGTGAAAATCCTGTAAATGCATACTTGAACTTATAATAAAGTAAAGGAACTCCCACAGGGTTAAAAAGGAACTGAGAATTAGAAACCAGAAAGTTAAGGCAATCTGTGTTGGAGCAGAAGCTATACCTTGATACTTGAACTGTAATGTCTCACAGGTGTACACAATGAGGTCCCTGAATGAATCCAAGACTTTCGAATGACTACATTCTCAATGAAGGGATGAGCTAGGAAAAAAAAAAAAAAAAAAAATTCATCCACTGGCCAAGAGCAAAATCAGGGAAACTTTTAATAACTGACCCGGGCTTTGGCTAAAAAAAAGTCTGTCCTGAGAATTTGCAACAACTGCTCTCACTCCAGTTCTTGGCTTAAATTTACAGGCTCACATGGTCCAGAAACCTTCATGCTAAGAAATCAAGATAAAAACATTTTCAAAATGCCGTATCCTTCAGGGGTCTGGCAGAAGCAAACTCAAAACTATTCTGAAGGATGCATCCCAAACTCAGGCCGCAGAGAAATTCACAAAGATAATACCATCAAAAACATGTGCATACCCTAGAATTTAAAGATACATGAGAAAATAATCCACCATGGGTAAAAAAGGTCAACACATACACAAAGCATACTTAATCTCTCCGAGAACTTTAGATGATAGAACAATTAATATGATGATTATTAAAATCACTACTCATAAACAGGGGAAATGAAGAAAAAAGAACAACATTAATTATTAAAAATAACAGACATTTGAAAAAGCTATTAAAGTAGAGCTTCTAGAAATGAAAAATATAGTCATTCTGATTTAAAACTCAATGGATACATGAGAGAGCAAATTAGACACAGCTGAAGAAGGGAATTGGTGAATTGGAAGCTACTTCTTTGAAAATTATCCAGAATGAACCAAAGAGGTAAAGAAATGGAAAATATTTTGAGAAATACTAAGGATAAAATAAGAATATCTAACAAACTTCTAAGTATCAGAGAAAGACAATACAAAAGTGAAGAGGCAATACTTCCAAAATTTAAATTTAATAATTGAAAGAATTGAATTCTATAACTCAGGAATAACTTCAAGTATCAAACATAAAAAAAAATAAATCCATGTTTAACACATTGTAGAGAAAAACTGCAAAATGCTAAGGACAAAAAAATTCTATGAAGCATGTTGAAAACACAGATTGCCCACAAAGGAACAGCAATTAAGTTGACAATAGACTTCTCAACTGCAATAATAGAACCCAGAAGACAATGGCAAAATTTTTCAAAGTGCTAAAAGAAAAAATGTTATCTTAGAATGCTAAACATAGCTAAACTATAATTGAAGAATGAGGACAAATAAAGATATTTTAAGGCAAACTAAGACAGTTTTTTATTAGCAAAACTTCACTTGAAAAAATACAACTAAAGCATTGCTTCAGTGAGGAAAAAATTAAATATAGAAGGTTGAAATGCAATAAGGCTAAGCAAAGAAATTAGTAAGTATGTGGGTATTTATAAAGAAGTTTTGACCAGTATAAAGCAATGATAATAACACATGGGGGCAAAAATAACTAAAATATTGGATATAATTATCGTGAAAGATGGGAGGAATTTAAAACAGTCTAAGTTATTAGTCAGGTATTTTTTTTATCAGGAAGTATATACATATAATGCTTAACATGAAGAATCATATTACAGTTTTAGGGTAACCAGTAAAAGAATATAAATAGGACACACAGCTTCCAAAGAAATTGAAGTGTAGGGAGGAAGAAAATAAAACTAACCAATAAAATGGAAGATAGGAAAGTTAAAGCACAGACGGAAAACAGGATAAATAAGAAGCAGAAGAAATCTGTAATTATATTAGATGTATATCTACCAAGAAAAACTCTCAGGTTACTTTTTAAAAATCAAAATGTGGCGATGTTTTGATAAGAGATATGTTTAAACCATAGTATTACAGAAAGAATAGAGATATAAGACTAGAGAAAAAATATACCAGAAAAATACAATCTAAACGAAAGCTGGTATCGCTACATAAAATGAGACAAAACAAACTATAAGTCAAAATGCATTAGCTGGGGAAAAGGTAGTTATCATAGTATAGTGATAAAGGAAAAGCTCGCCAGGAAGATATTATAATTTTAAACTACACTAAATAACACAGCTTCAAAATGTGCAGAACTATTAGAATGATGAAAAACAGACTCACAAACATTGAGAGATTCTAGCACATGTCTCTGAATGTTTGGTAGACCAAGAAGAATAAAAAATAGGATACAGAAGATCTTTACGGAAGATTGCAGATGAAGAGTAGAGAACCACAGTTACCAAGAATAAATACGTATACCTGAATCCTCAAATCAGAAAAGAGACATTATTATTGTGTGTATTTCAAATACACACAAACCATTTTTTTCAAATCATGGTAATGAGTAATTGTTATGGACTATAGGTTTATGTCCCCCCAAAATTGATATACTAAAGCCCTATCCCCCTTATCAGAGATAAGGCCTTTCACAAGTAATCAGGTTTAGATGAGGTCATTGGGGTGGGATCCCCATTTTGGGATTAGTGTCCTTACAAGAAGAGGAAGAGGCCAGAGCCTCTTCTCTACCTGCCCTGTGGACATACACTAAGAAGATAGCCATAAACCAGGAAGACAGCTCTCACCAGCACCTTGATCTTGGACTTCCAGCCTCCAGAACTATGAGAAATAAATGTTTGTTGTGTAAGCCACCCGTCTATGCGCTGACCAAGACAGTACTATAACTAACACATAACTGTGTTGGCATTTTGAGGTACTCTTCTCACTCTAAACAGCATTTGTCAGACTTTTATTGGAACCATAATGTTCTGTTCAGGACATCTAATTTGAGACAAGGAAGGGGCTTGCCGGACACACACAGGAATAAAGGCCACTTGAACGTTTAAGAAAGTGACAACTTAAATTCAAACCAGTGGCTAGCGCTTACATAGTTGTGTGTGTGTGTGTGTGTGTGTGTTCTTTTATTAAAGGGGCTAAAATGAGCATTTATTGACACTTTCGAAAGAGATATTAGGATATGGTAAGAGTACACTCAAGAGTGATTTTCCCTGAAGTAAACTCAAGTAAAAGTGAGAAGAACTTAAAGGAAAAGCACAAAAATGTCTTTCAGAAGCCAAGGCACCACGTACGACTGGTTCACGAGTCCTTGGGAACTGGGCCATTCTCTCTACCTCTCAGGGCCACACAGCCTGCCCTCCACTCCGTCTGCTGGCCTGCTCCATTCTCCCCTTCCCATAGACCAGACTCCCACATGCAGCAGCCTGCGAGGGCGCCAACACGGCCCCTCCACACTCGAAGTCTCTCATTTTCATAATTACAAATTATAAGAAAACAGCCAAGCCATACCAGACCTAAGTCCGCAAACTGCTTGGAGCCAGGAGTCTCCTGCCCTGCCCAGTCATCCAAGGCCAGGAGAAGTGGCGAGTTCTAATGGCACTCAGCCACCGAGAGCAGGAAAGGCTGTGGGCACAAAAACCATGACAGAGCCACCCAAACATCGAGTGAGTCGCTGTACTCAATTTCCAAGAAGAAAATAAGGATTTAAGGTGCAAGTGGAGACATTAAGGTTGAAAAATGACCACTTACCCAGTGGAGAAATTGTGATCTTTTGGATATTCGTTCAACCAGAGTTCGTTAAACACTTACCGTGTGCTGGAAACTGAGTTGTCTGGGCTGATGCGAAGGTACGAAGCTCCACCTGCAAAGAACTCACAATGTAACGAAGTACGTCATTAAGAAAAGCTGCGCCATTTGCTTCTCTAGAAAATTAAAAGAGCGATCCTTTCTGGGCAACTTTGAATATGCTGGAGTCCAAGACACTCCAACTCGGCCGAATCTCCTCTGCAAACTACATGCCACAGCCCTTGCTTGCAGGATGCTCTCTGCGTTCGCGTTAGGTTCCTCCTTAGCTTACCTCCAGGCACACCTGCTTCGTCTTAGGAAATCACTTGCAGAAAGGCAATTAGAAACGAGTCGCGCACCTTTGCGTTGCGTCGTGCTGGTTTCGACCGGGTTCGGGTATCGTCACCAGTCAGGGTCCTCCTCCAGACCCGGGATGGAGCAGCACGCAATCAAAAGCAGACCGCGCGGGTGTCCTGAGCGCGGGGCTGCACCCGTACCCTGGAGCCATCTGCTCTGCAGACGTAGTGTTGCTGGGTTGACTCAGCAGCCCCTCAGAGAACATCAAAGACACATCTGTCCTGATGCACGACAGCGCTTCTACCAGGAAATAAAATACTGGCCCCTGGCGGGGACGTTAAAGCCCGGCAAGAGGACTCGGCCCACTGCACGGGGTTCCTGAGAGTCCCGAACTCCTAACTCGTGCGAGAAACAGAAAACGCCCCGCCCAACAGCTGCAACTCCTCGTGGGCGCCAGCCGGGAGTCACCTGTTTCCAATTATCCGCGTTAGTGCGATGCGTTCCCTATTAAGGTCAGAGCAGGCCCAGGGGAAAGCTCAATAAATGACTGTTTCTTACAGGGGCCCGGAGGGTGCTTGTGGCCGGTCCTGTGGGGACACTTGCTATGGCAGGCCTCTTGTCTCCTATCCACTGATAAGTCACTGGCCTCGGAGGTACCTCTGGGCAGCGTGAGCCAGAATCGGGACCCCTCCAAGCGACTTTTCGACACATCATGTCTTTGGCGAAGAGGAGTTAAGGGAGTCAAAAGTTAACACACATTCACTGCGCCCTTGCGGAATCAGCCCGCTGGGGTGGGAAACCGGATCCAACCAGCCTGCTGGCCCCATTCCGTAGAGAGCTGGTTACCGAAATCAAGCGGCAGCTTTGCAACACGCTCCCCTAGCACCCCGCCCTGCCGGGGGACTCCCAGGTCAGCGAGGTGAGGGTCCCTGAGCAGTAACACTTACTCTTCCACAGAAAGACCCTCCTCGGGGTGCAGCTTTGACTGTGACTTTGTTTCTACTATTCTTTCCTTAGACCTTGTACTTGTGAGGGGTTTTCGCCAAAATAAACGGATGAAACTGTACGCAGCATTACATCCAATGAAATCCATTGTTCTAATTTATTTCCGTAAGAACAGCTAATGTGTCTTGCCAACCCGCTTTCTGCACAGAAGAATCAGTGGAGTGTCCTGAGACTCTTTCATGGTGTGGTCCCACCTTACCTTTTACTCTTACTAGCTGTGGGAACTTGGGGAAGTTACGTAATTTACGTAAGCCTGCTTCCCATCTGTAACGTAATCGCACTACCCATCACACGGTTGTGAAGAGTAAATGAGAAAACGTAACCAGTTGGTAACCACCACAGTAGTAATTATCTCGAGCAAAGAATGATCAACAGGTGCTTAAATTCGTGGCTGAAAGTATAATAAGAAACAGGATATATACATAGTCTCGAAGAGTCTCCTAAGGAGGTACTTATTAAATACAAGGTAAAAAAAATACAAAGTAAAAAATAATAAGTTTACAGAGAAGAAACAGGCGGACACCACCCTGGCCAAGAGACCAAAGGCCGCAGCATCAGCAGTGATGGGCGGAGCTGCATCACACGCCTCCTGATAAACAGGATTGAGAAGAACGCAAGGGCACAACCCACCTGCCGAAACTGCACACCTGAGTCCATCACGTGGAAACACCAGCCAAACTCCAATCAAAAGACATCTACAAAATAAACTCGCCTGTCGTCTTCAAAAATGTCCAAGTTATACTAGTGAGCAGAATGATGTCCCTCCCCACCCCGAACACCTGGAACCTGTGACTGGGTTACCTGGTGTGCCAAAGGGGCCTTTCTGGATGTGCAGTTTATCCTGGATTATTGGGGCGGGGGGAGGGGGGGGGACAATCTGTTCACATGAGGCCTTAAAGCAGAAACCTGCCTTTCTCATTGGTGGTCCGAGATGTGATGATGAAAGAAGCATCCGAGAGATGCAACCATCTGAGACGGACTCCACCCGACTGGCCGCCGCTGGCTTTGCAGATGGAGGAAGGCGCCTCGTGCTAAGGAACGCAGATGACATCCAGACGCTAGAAAAGGCAAGGAAACAGATGCTCCCCGAAAGCCCGCAGAAAGGGAGGCAACCCAGCGGACACCTTGATTGTAGCCCTGCGAGACCGCGTCAGACTCCTGAGCTACACAACGAGACAACTTGTGTTAGTAAAACTACTGACTTTGCGGTAAATTGTTACAGCAACGGTAGAAAACCAATACAGTCATGAAAGGAAAGAAAGAATGAGGAACTCTTGCAGACGAAAGGAAACTGAAGAGGTATGACAGCTCCATGTGCAATCCCGAATTGAACCCCGGGCCGAAAATAGCATATTACTTGGGCAATTGAGAACACTCAGTGAGATGTGTAGTGTAGATAATAATGTATCGATGTTAATTTTCTGACGTGGGTCGTTGTGCTGGTTGTAAAAGAGAATGATCTTGTTTGAGAAGTGTTTACAGATAAAGGGGCATCATATCCGCAACTGTTTCAGAAAAAAACATGTGTCTGATATATATACACATAAGTATGTACAGAGAGAGACATGTACCAAGTTAGCATTTAGTGGCTGTGTTGTAAAGAGTATGCAGAAATCGTACCACTACTGAAACTTTATTAAATGTTTGGAATTTTTCAATGTAAGAAATTTGAAATATTACAAGAGTGAAAAATCTGGCGCTCAGCAGACTTTCAGGGCATCTGGACTTTTGTCCTTCTTCCTCGGTCTGGCCTCCGCACCCTCCTTGTTCACGGTCGATGGAGCGCGATAATGAGGCGCACAGACCCTTGACCCAGACCGGGTCTGAATCCAGCTTTGCCACTCACTAGGTGTGTGACTTTGGACAAGGCACTTAGCCGCTCTGGCCTTGAGTTTTCCCATCCGTAAAAAGGGGCTGATATCTACGCTAAGGTTGTGAGGCTTATATGAACTTATGTATATAAAGTCCATAGAACAGCCCGAGGCATGCAATAAGCTCTACGTAAACTGGGCTGCTACGTAGCGGGGTCTGGGAGGGCATCCGAAAGACCTGTGTTCACAGAATCATCTGCAGATTTCTCCACCCCGCAGCTGGGCTTCTACACTTAGAGATTACCATTTTAGCTTAGGGTTTATTTGTCGCCTAAATTTATTGTGTCTTAGTCATCTTTTAGAGACTGGTAGGTACATAGACCTGCCAGAGCTTTTCCTAAGAGCGGATCCCTATGATAACAGACAGAAAGACAGCCCAAAGAGTCCCACCCTAAGGAGAAGGGCTCCCTTCAAGGAGGAGGAGGAAAATAACACTGAAAAGGTAAATCCCAAGATAAAAGATGAAGTGATTGCTACAAATCAATTGGGTTGTCTTATCTGAGGGCGAAACACTCAGAGAAGAGCACAGACAAAGGAACCAGAGTCAGACTGACAGGGACTTCTCAACGGCAGCATTGAATTCAAGGATGTAATGCACAAGCACTTTTAAAGTACTGAAAGAAAAGAAGGCTGAACCTCTTACAGGTGACCCTTGAACAATACGGGGTGAGGGGTGCCAACCCCGCCACAGTGGAAAATCCTCATTTAACTTTGGACTCCCCCCAAAACTTAACTACTGATAGCCCACTGTTGACCTAAAGCCTTACCAATAACATAACTGATTAACGGATATTTTACACTGTATCGTTATAATAAAATAAGGTAGAAAAAATGTTAAGAGGGGAAAACATCCACATCTAAATGGACCCGCACCGTTTAAACCCATGTTGTTCAAGAGTCAACTGTATGTTATATTTATCTGAATTGCTAGTCAATGTAAAGGTACAATAAAAGTATTCTTAGAAATAAACCACTTCAAAGATTTGACAGAAAAAGATCCATATTGAAAACATTTTTGGAGAAAGAACTCAAATATTAAAAGAGAGGCTCTAAAAAATATGGAGAGGAAAGATAACCAAAGTTTACTGTTGTCTTAAATTATTTTTAATTAAATAAAGCCTTGGCTAAATGAAAAAAAAAAAAAACAGAAAGTATATCCATAACAAAAATTGAAAATCCTAGCCAGTATTTTCATAAGCAGCCTTTTAGAACAAGAATATAGAAGTTGATTGGTTTAAGAAACCAATATGGATGAATAAACAGAAGTATGATCTTAAAGACAAAGAGCAGAAGAACAAAAATAGAGTGTAAAATTAAAGAAGAAATTTCAATCCATCCAATGGAAAATAGGAAGAGAAAAATATAGGAAAACAAAATTCTGGTATGTGGACGGAAAAAAAAAAAAAAGGAGTTTTATGGAAAGTTACCGCCCAACGTGATTTGATCCTAAATTCCTAGCTGGGTGGGTCATGGTGGGTGGTCACACCCCAGACAGATAACTTTTTGCCTAAAAGGCTTATCTTCGCCTTAAGCCCTGCCCATTGTTTCTGAGCTTCCCAGTTAACGCCCCTTTCAGACCCCTCCTCCTAAAGCCTGACCACGCTCCAGAAAGCGCAGTCTTTACTCCCACCTCCGCGTTATCTTCCTTACGTCCCTCCTCAACTTCAAATGCATAAAAGAAACTGCAAATCTGTTATTCTCTGTAGCATTTGCTGTCTTGCTCCCCAGTGTTTTCCTCAGTTTGGCGCAGATAAACCCTTATAAAAATTCTCTACAGGTTTGGACACTTCTTACATCAACAGGTCCATCTGGTCTAATAATTCTACTTCAGATGATTAGACGTGAGCCAGTTTTGGGGGGTGTTCTATTCCTCAGGCATCTAGTCGTTTTGACTTCTGAATCCACATTTCCTGAACGTACCGACTACTTAGTGGGGTGATTTATGGGGACGGGGCAGGGAGCAGTAGTGGCCAAAAGCAGGCCCCTCTCTGAGAAGGAGACAAAGGAGAAAGCCCCAGGCACCTGTCTCCTGCTACTCCCTGGGCAAACCTTCAAGTCCAGACCACTGTAAACCAGCCTGGGGAGAAGTCTCCTTCCACACCCGTAGAATCACCTTGGGATTTCTTTAAAATCCTAAAGCTTTGGTCCCACACCCAGCAATTCTAATTGGTTCACTGACCTGGGGCGAGGGCTGGGAGATGTTTCTTAAGCTCCCGGCGATTCTAAACTGTAGCCAGGATTGAAAGGCATCCTCATGGTGTGATTCACTAGTCCTGAAGGGGTGGAGAAGTATGCGGCCCAAGGGGAATGAACATCTCTCCACACAGATGTTCATCAGGTGCTCGCAGGGCAGAGGTCAGGCCCCGCCCTGCTGACACCTGGATCTATTGTCTGGACTTCTTTTCAGTTAAGAGACTGACAGTAATTGTCCCAAAGTCACATGCATCCTGTCCTCTCCCTGATTTGCCCAGCGAAGCCCCACTTTCGACCCCGTAAACACCAACACTCCACTCTAGGTTTTCTCTTGGTTTTATTTTTATTTTGTTGTTTTGGTCATTGTTGTTTAGATCCTAGATTCCATGTTCTTCTCTAGTTTCTCCAGAGTTGATTTTGGAGAGCCAGTAGCCTTGTTAGTTTGCCCTTTGGCAAAATCCCAAAATCTGAAGGCCAAGAGGTTGTTTGCTGGTATGTTTTTTTTGTTTTTAAAATATAAAACCACAGGAAGAGTGAACAAGAAAATTACCCTGCCAGACCAAAATCCTAATCCCAAAATCCAAATTCCAAACTAATGGTGGGGAAAGCTGAGAACTGGTGAGATTTACACTGCAGACACCTTAAAAGGCTCAGAATTTGGTAGCACCAGAGACATTTAGAACTGAAGAGGGAGGAAGCGACTGAAATCCACAGGCCTGGATGATCTGAGAAACAGTGAGAGCCCTTGGTCCCCCTCCCCAGGCCATACAGACGAGCAGCAAGCCCTTTGTCCATCAGATGGCACACTGGTGTCTTAGTCTTTGGATAAAAGAAAACAGCCCAGCCTGGAGGTTGAGTAGCACAGTTGAGGACAGATGCACTGTATCAAATCAAGGGATGAAGTGAGCATGTATAAACCCAGTGTTGCAAGCCAGAAGTGCCAACCCTCTTCTCCCACTCTGCCCCGAGAAATCCTAAACCACGTCTCCAATCTCCAGGCAAGGGGCTAGCCACTTTCTCTCTGAGGAGTTTAACCAGCCCATAAGGAAAGATCTAGGCTCTGATTCCAGGTGCCCTAACAAACAGCTCACCTAGGTTATCCCAGAGCGAGGTTCAGAATTGATGAGCTGCACCCGAGCAGCTTGTAGTCCTTACTTTGAATCATGATCAGACAAGCTGGGATGACAAGACTTCCAAGGAAAGTCTCCAAAACAGAAGATGGAGACCAAAATAAACAGGAGGCGGCACCTTGAAGGAAGGAAATAAACAAAAGGTGGGGAGAGGAACATTTTAAAAATATAACAGAAAAGATATTGCATCCAAGGCATAAGAAGAGCTTTCTATTTATTTTTTTAAAAGAAGGGAGAGGGCATTCAGATCCCCCCCCCAAAAAAAGTTCTTAACAATTAAAATCATGACAACAAACAATAGCTTCGAAAAGAATAAAATACTTAGAAATTTTACTTTATTTTATTGTTTACAGACTACTTAGGAGACAACAGATTTGTACACTGAAATCTGTAAAATAATGACAAAATCAAAAAAAGACATACGGTAATGGAAAGGTATCCCATGTTCATGGATTGGAAGACTTAAACGTTCAAATGTACACATGAGGCAAGATGTACATCTATCCAAAATGATGTACATATTTAATACAATTTCTATCAAAACCCTTACAGTGTTTCCTTCAGAAATAAAACGCTATCCTAAAATTCATATAGCATCTCAAGGGACCCAGAATAGCCAAAACAATCTTGAAAAAGAAGAACAAAGTTGGAGGATTTGTACTTCCTAATTTTCTAACTTCCTACAAATTACAGTAATTAAAACAGTGTGGTCCTGGCACAAAGACCAATATAGAGAACAATGGAATAGAAGAAAGCCCAGAAATAAACCATGACATATCAGGTCAACTGATTTTCAACAAGGATGCCAAGACAATTCAATGGGGAATGGACACTTTTTCCACGAATGAGATCACGTACTTACAAATCTCTTGCCAATGTTGGGGCTATCCTGTGTATCATTCTTGGTTTCTGTTTCAAGATATTCCTTAAACTGGAAAAAGTGGGGGGGTCCTCCCTTCCCTTTCCAGACAAGAGACTAAATATTTTGCATTCTGTGTCCCCCTAAACTCCAAAAATGTTCAGTATGTGATAAACTCCGGGTGTTTCTGAAAATGTGGACAGAGTATAAATAATCTCAGGCAATATGTTGAGCTAAATATACTACAGCCTCTTCACTGTAAAAGATCAATTATAATCTATTAGTTCAATAATTCCCGTCCCATCAAAATTAAAAAATAAAGATTTTACATGACTAATGAGCTACTCTGCTCCACTGGGACATAATCTGCATTTTAAAGTGTCTACATGCACAAGCACAGGGTAAACTGAACTTCACTGCAGTTATTGTTTCTGACTTTATGGTAATTAATGGGAATTATTCAAATTGTCTGAATCTCTATTTAAATGATTTATATAACGGACCTTCAGAGTTGCTGTTACAATCTATCACACTGTAATGAAGTAACTTGGGTGTGTTTATTACCAATTTGTAGGGAACATGGCACACTCGAAGTGATAAAACTTTTTTTCCTCCTGGTTTTCCTACAGTTCTTTCTGCGACTGGAATAAACAAGGACACGTCTTAACGCATTTGTGGTTTGAAGCCACAGATGTTTTACACGGGGCGCCGGCCACTCCCTTGTTATTTACGACATTACTTCATTATAAATCGTTGTGAGGACAACCATTGCTCACCCCATGAGGTGTCGTGCAGTTACTCATAAATTTTCAGGAATGAGACAGCGTGGGTGCCAAGAATGATGGAAGACTGTTTACCTTTCCCTCTTCCGACTCTCTTAAAAAAATGTTTTAGGAAACTGAGGTTTAGGAGCAGCTTGAGAAAAGGGAAGTAGTCCAAGTGAGCACGTGCGTGCCTGAGGTATCTGCCAACGGAGACGTCGCGACCTCTGCTTAACTGAACGAAAGAGGAACAGCAACATAGTCACCCCATCTTCCTATCAACATGGCAGGAAATCTGCAGTAATGGAGCAGAGTTCGTGACATGCAGGCCCCTCTAGGGTTCAGGTCAAGCCTTATTCAAATTTGTTATTCCCTAAGTCTACCGAGTTCAGTGCCTGGCAAACAGTAGTTGCTCAACAAACAGGGAATTGGAGTTACTCTACAGAAGAGTTTACGTCGTGAAATATGTATTTGAAAAATCAAATCGGTGCCCTAAGAAATAGTTATTTGAAGGGTGCATGTGATAGGGAGGTCTTTGGCAATTACGAGATATTTATAACGAGTTGAGGTCTTGAGTATAATACCATTTTGCATTCTTGATCTTTTAATTATCTTTCACATTTCTTAAACAAGAAGATGCATTATAAATATGCAAAATGATGATTTTTATCTGACTCATTTTGAAAGAACACAAAGAAAATAACTTTTTTTAAAGCAAAGAACACTATGTAATGATTAACAAATACAGATATTTTATAATTCCACAAGCTTAATGTATGAAAATATGGATTTTTCTAGATTATAAAGAAGTGCTTTGTACTAATATTTCTATTTTTTGTGCATTTGAAATGTTTATAATAAATAATGTGTTAAGTTAGAAAGATGGAGTTTTACTAGTTGGTCTTGTTACACAGAGATTCACCTAGGAATGTAAGACCCCCGAAGCCTTTTTTTCTTTCCATTGAAGCATTAAATTTCTTACAATTTATCTTTCCCTTTTGGGTTCATTTGTTTTCTTTCATCCCAAGTATTTTACAAGTTTATCAAGACTATAAATTTAAACTCTTTTTATATTGCTATGTTTGAAAATACCTTTTTTTCTTATCACATTGTTTTAGAAATAATTTACAAACAAGACTCATTTTTATTTATATCCATCTATTGTTGATGTAATTGCTTAATTCATGTTCTATAGTTGTTTCATCTTATTGAAGATTGTAAATGTATTTATTTTAAAGTAATTTTCAGATTTCTCTATTATTTATAGTTTCTCGGGTATGAGTTCTTCTGATTTTATTCGAGAGTTCATGCTCCCCATTTCTTTGTGGATGACGCCCAGTTTTATCTTGAATAGCAATGTGTCCAGTCAATAGATCTGATTGACCTAAGTCCAATTTTCCCTTTGTCGGAAATTTAATTTCCCAGCCTCCCTTAGAGCCAGTGGAGGTCATGTGACCCAGTTCTGCCTAACAAGATATAATGCAGACTCTGCTTGGGAGCTTCCAGGAGGCAGGAATTGTGATATCTAGAGCTGCAGCAGCCGTCTCACAATCATAAAGCAACAAACTCAGCAGGAAGGAGAAAGGGAGAGCCTGGATCCTTCCTGGCACTGCTGAGCTCCTAGAGAAACCTGAGTCAGCCTGCTTCCACTTACTGTTGAGATAGGAAATGTCTGTATGGTTTAGGGCGCAATTACTTACTGCTTAAGCCAGTCCAAACTGATCGAGGATGCTTTTCTCTCTCGTGATGGTGCAATTCCTCAGCTAGCTCCTAAGAGAGTTGCAGCTCAGAAGCACAGCTTTACCCTGCTAGGCCTTCACGGTTCCTGACCCCAAGCCAGGACACAACTTGGTCAGCCTCCCAGTCACGCAGATGCCTTGCTGCCTCCCTCTGCCACAAGTGGGCAGCTCGTTAGCTGCTGAAACTCCAGATGGGTTTGTTAGAATTTTCTCAGCCTCTGGTCACAGGTGTGGAAACACTCCCAGCACTGTCTTCACAACAGAAGCCTCTAGCAAGACTCATTACTCGCTAATTTCCGTTCCCCTCCCGCTTTGAAATCTTCCATCCCAAATTCACCTCCTTCATGCCCACCCCAGACAGGCCTCCACCTCAGCCAACCGCACTGCTCTGGGACTCTGCTCCCCGCTGGTCCTGGGAGGTTTGCCTCCTCACCATAAACACAGATGTGTAGTTCTAACTTTTGTTTATAAGTGGTCCCTAATTCCTGTGCATGAGGAAAACAAGTTTCCGCATCTACTCAATTTGACATCTTACCTGAAGTCCACTGCTTTTTAACTGTTCTATTGCTGTCTTTGGGACTCTAACAACGAAGCTTACACTTGTAAAACTTTAGAAATGCAAAAAAGAAAAAAAAAACAAGAATAAAAATCAACATTAACCCACCGCACATTTAACATTTTGATTCGTTTTTTCTAGTCTTTTTTCTATGCATACTTATAAACACGTTGTTTTATAAGATTATGGGACTTAATGTAATACACAGGGTTATAGCTTGCCTTTTTTCATTTAATAAATTATGAAAATTTTCTCATATCTTTACATAGGTAGTGTTTATAAAATATTTAAATATATATTTATAAAATATATAAAATACGTAAGTAATATTCTATTGTATGTTTATAACATTATACATACCAAAGAAATCTATGATAATTTCCCTACTCTCCTATTATGAATATTTTGTTGTTTTTAATTTGTACCTACTATACGTAATGTTACATCATAAATATTTCAATATTTCCTTAGGATAAAGTCCTAGAAGTAGGATTACTGAGACAAAAGATATGAACATTTTTAAATATATATACATATTGCCAAGCACTCTCCCAACAAATGTTCATCCTCTCGAACTGAGTGTGATACTCTTTTAAACTTGCCAATTTGATAGATAAAAAATGTCTCAGTGTTCTTTTAATTTACATTCCTTTGATACTCAAAAGTTTGAACATTTTTCATATGTTAATTAGCCATTTGTCTTTACTTCCACTGCATTTTAAATAAGAACGTATTTCCTTACAACTTTGCAGAAACAGTTATTTCATAGATCAAATCAAAATACCTGATTATGCACAGTAAGTATATAAACCAGCCTCGAAAGAGTCCATGCTGATGTCTTATCATGGCTGTCGCTCTTCTGCAAGTTGAAATGGCATCTTCATTGTACTTCAGGTCCAAACTAGAATTGGTCTCAGCCTTTAGGTAATTCATGATCAAGGGTGTAGAGTAAAGAGGACAGGCACATAAACACAAGTGGACAAATTATATACATATATATATGGACATGTCTATATTTATGTTGATATAGATATATGTATACTTATTATACATGTTTACATTTATGTATCATTTACTGCAGGTTGCTAATTTTTAATGTGTAAATTTCAATACAATTATATATTTCCATAACCTCTGGTCCATGTGCAAACTTATTTTGAAATCCATTAAAAATTAGTTAATATGCCCCTTAGAAATCTTTCCCAGCCAGTATTTTTTTTTTCAGAAACCACAAAGTCACACCTAAGATATAACTTACTACGAGCTAAAGACAAATGCTATGCGGTTGATTTAAAAGAGTCACCATTTCATACTCTCGACGATAAAGCAACAGGCAATCAATAGTGTTTATAGAAACTGAAATGCTAAAGTATTCAGGGAAGTTATTAGATGTAGATTTTAAATGGCGTCAAGGAGACAGTTGAGTCACGCTTCTGAGAGAGGAAAAAGAAAGACGGCACGTCTGGAAGACCGCGGAGGGTGACGGTGACATGCGTGGCCCCGGGGCTCAGCGACGCCTTGGCCCGGGCACCCAACTCGAGCGATCACCTTGCAGTGCTACTTTCGAGATTTAATGTCATGCAGAGCGCGACTCCCTCCGTGTCCATCATATGGCAGGTGTTCAACGGTTGTAGCTCTTGTTATTATTACGATGGCGATGCGTGAGGGCCGGGAGGCTGGACACAGAGACGGGAAAGGGAGGACCTGAAGGCACAGTGCGGGGCAGATGAGCGGGCTCCAGGGTCACGGGAGGGCCTTTGGCAGGTGGGGCCACGGCTCCAGACCACAGAAGAGCTTCAGAGCGACCCATGCAGAATGGAGTGCCTTCAAGTATCGTGGGGCATGACGTGATGAAGACAAATCGAGAGACTCTACTCTAGCTATAATTAAAACTGTGTGCCGGGAAGTGTTTTCCTACATAATGAAAAATCACCGGGCACAGTACAGGGGACTGTGACCTCAAAGGATAAGCAGGACCCGAGCGGCCAGCTCCAGGAGCTGGTGCGGAGCCGGTCGGAGAGGACGAGCCTTGTACACGCTGGAGTTGGGACAAGAACCCGGGCACTGAGGCACTGGTGGAGTTTTTGATACCAGGCACAAGGCCGTAACTTGAGGACCGAAGACAGGGCGAGGCCAGATGTCCTCGGCCTCCTGCAGACAAAAGGAGTGTGGGTCAGGGCTGCAGGTCTGGCCAAAGCTCCGCTTCCAAGTCGCACAGGTTGGAAGCTAGAGCAAGTGCCAGGCAGTGGCTCTGCGTCTCAGTCAGGCCTGATGTCTGCAGGTTGCGTGTCAACAATGGCCCAGCATCCGCCCTGCCGTGAGAAACCAGGTCGGTAGGTTAGTAAAGGAGGCTTGGAAGCCCAGGAGCGCTGCGGTCTCCCCGAGGACCTCGCCTTCGCCAGAGCAGCGTCTTTACCAGGGAGAGAGGGTGTGGCGGGCCCGTGGGGACACAGGGGGAGTTCACAGGCCACCAGGTGAGCAGTTCGGTCAGAGCCACAGGTCTTTAGAGGTGTCTGACACACTAGACTTCCCAGGCCCCTCCTCGGGGTTCTGGACCAGCCAGAAACACATCGGCAGCTTGGTAAGACACAAAGCACGGTCAGCGGTGAAGGGGGAAGTGAGTACCCCGCAAGCACACCCAGGCTTGACGGTGGAGGGGGCCATAAAACTTCCTGGAGGGACCTGTCCACTCCCTGGAGGGACCTGTCCACAAGAATGGCACTAACTCATGTGCTTCCAGGTGCCCATACCTGAGGTGGACCGTAACTGCTCCTGTCAGTACCTGGTCACCGTGTCCTCTCCCCGCTGCACAGGGGTCGAGGACATACGTACGCCCTGCTCAATGCTGCTGCTTTACCGGGCTCTTTATTCTTACCTACCCTTGACTCAGTGAGCATGCGCAGCTGGATTTTTCACCTAGATGGATGACGGCCATTATGGTTCAGTTACCCCATCTTCCACACTATGACTCTACAAAACTCGCATCCAGACTCTTAACTAAAATTAGATTCCAGTTGTGTGGTCTTGGCTCTTACGATTTTGACAAGTTGGCTGCCCTTGCTTGAACTTATACCTCCGCTGCAAATACAAGGGCTATCGGAAATCTGGAGTCGTCACTTTTTACCCCTGGGCAATCCACTGTACGGTCACAAGAAATGCTTGCTATTGCCATTACCGTGACTCTGGGGACACCGACATCAAATAACTCTGGCGAGGAAAAGAAAAAAAAGAAGAAAAAGACCCATAACTTAAGAAGCGCCAGGGTTTCGAGTGTGGCCTTCAGAAGCCCAGGACTGCTGAGCTGCTGACATCTGAAATGCTCGGGTCTGAAAAGAGACATAATGTATATCAGCATCATCAGCAAAAGCACTTTAGCCGACTCTGTTTTCACATGCCTCAACCCAAATTCCTTTGAAAATGAAAGTAAAGATAAAGCAATACGCCTCATCGTTTGCTCCAGACCTTGGAGCATGGATTCAAGAAAATGTGCTGACTTTGCTGACCTTCACGAAGGTGCCGGGAGAGGGGGTCTTTGCATGCGGGGCTGGTGCGGGTCCTAAGAGCCACGCTTTGCCTGCGCTTTCGACATTTTCTTTCAAACTGGCCTTTTTTGCTGTTGCAGCTGGGCTTGTCAGTTCTCAGTACTAATGGGTTGTGATGGGGTGTCAGGGGAAGTCAACAATCAATGCTTGGAAAAAATGGTGTTGGGAGGGTGGCCATCACTGCTGACATGGCCAGGAACGGAAGTACAATGGCCTTCTTTTGTAGAAAAACAGATGAGAAATTCTGCGCTGTGTTTTGCTTTTAAGATTAGTATAGATTTTTATCCTTTGATGGCTGGGCTGTCCGTTCTTCCCCCACTTCAAACTTGCCTATCAGAAACGTACATTCTAGTTTTTAAATAAGCACTTTATAAAATAGAGTTAAAATTGTCATTCATGTTGTGAGTCGTAGTTATTTCTTGCAGGAAAATAAAACGAGATAGGAAAACGTCGGCCGAATCAGAGGCATGAAAGAAATGGTGTGAAAAGGCTGGGCTACCTCAAGAAGTAGGCTCTTGTAGGAAAAATTCATTTTGGCCCCAATGTTGTGTGACATGAGAATGCCATCGCAGTAACACTCGGCGTGATGATGCTAATGGGAAAAACAAACAAGCCTGACTTCGGTTTGCTTCCAGGACTGGAGGGCTCATTGAAAATGGTCTGACTAACAAGGCAGTAGAGCCGTGACGACGCTGGTGTCGAAATGCAAGAATGATATTTGCTTCACAGGTTGCGTTAAGTCATATATCAGAGAGTATATGGAGGAAATTATTTGATCAACGATCAAGTATAATATAACCTATGGTAGCAAAGTACTTCCTAAGTGAGGTTTTACTATCCTTATTTGTGTGAATTATATTTGTGCCAAGAACCCAAAGTCAATATTAAGTGAAAATATGACAAGTTGACTTTCCACAACGTGTGGATTCCTGACAAGTTTTATGTGATTCAGAGTAAAACCCAGAGTCACCTCCCGCTTTATTCCCTTTGTAAATTCAATTCTACATGTCTCAGGTTTTCTGAAAAGAAAGTCCTTCTGTAGTTATTTTATTTTTAAAATTGGAAAGTTTAGTTACAAGGGAAAATGTGGACATAGTGTCTGAAGTTGCAGCAAAACGCGAAGCTTTGTTCATCCTATTTCTCTGCCTGACTGTCTTCTTCCTTTACCAAATTCCAGCCCAATTGTTACTTTCAACCTCAGCCTTTTTGTATTATCAGGATTTTAATAAACTTATAGTATTTTAATAATCAGAGAAAAGTACACAGTTTAATTTTTCTTGAAAAAACATCTACCAGGAAGCCAAGAAGATGGAGTAGACATATTCCTTCCTCTAGTTACAGCTAAAAACCCTGGGCAAGTGTGTGTGTGTATATATATACACACACACACATACACACATACATAGACACACATATATACAGACATGTGTGCATATACACATAATCTCTTAGTAAATGTATTTACATGTTATTAATGTCTTTATTACAGTTACATTATTGATGTTTTATGTTTACATATTTTTATATAGTTATATTAATATATTTATTACTATGTGTTATTTATATATTTATCATATATTTTATATTCATATATCTATATCAAACAGAAGACTCTGCAAAGTGGAAATAAGGAAGGCTAACTAGGGACCTTGGGACTTGAGGGTCCACATCATGATGTGTTCCCTTGGTTTTCTTTCTGTCTCATTCATCCCAGACTTGGAACTGGCAACCCTGAAATGCCAATAAGTACAGACAAAAAAAATATCACAACAAAAGCCTACAGTCTCTAAACAAAAGACCAGGAAAGGGGTAGCTTAACAAAACAGAAACCATTTGGACAATAATCTCTCAACTCCAGGCAAACACCACAGAAAAAACTGTGGCCCCACCCACACCAGCAAAGAAAGAGAGCCTAGGGGTCCGCCCTCATCCACACACCTGAGGCAGTAATGAGGAACACAACACTCTCATGGTGGATGGGTGGGCGGGGGCCAGCATCAGAGAAGACCAAGTGAGGAGTCAGGACTTCCTCCCCTAGCTTATCATCAGGCCCACCCACACACCCACCCCCACGCAGTGCTGTCAGTGGAAACCAAGAGGGGAGCCAGAACACCTGCCCCTGGCCAGCAGCACTGAGGCAAAGAAACCGGCAAAAGCAGGTTTAAATAAGATCCAAAATCTCAGCATAATATGAACGTCTCTGGGTTTCAATTGAAAATAACTCAACATTCCAAAAACCCAGATGATCTCAAATTGAAGGAAAAAAGACAAATAATAGATGCCAGCACCAAGATGACAGAGATGTTAGGATTATCTGACAACGATTTTAAAACAGCAGTAATAAGAATGCTTCAACAAGCAACTATAATCATGCTCGAAACAAATGCAAAAATAGAAAGCCTCAGTAAGGATAACGAAGCAATACTACTCTATGTCTATTAATTTGACAACTTAGATGAAATGGACCACTTCTTCAAAAAAGACAAATTACCACAATTCATACCCAACATTAAGCGATCATTTGAATAGCCACATAACTATTCAGGAAATTGAATTTATAAATTTTAAATTCCCAAAATAGAAAACTGAGGCCCAGATGGTTTTTTTCTGGAGAATTATTAAACATTTAAATAAGAATTAACACCAGTTTCACATAATCTCTTTCAGAAAATAGAAGAGAAGGGATACTTGCCAATTTATTTTATGAAACTAGTGTTCAATTTCGAATATCAAAACAAGACAGTACAAAAAAATTAAATTTCAGATGAATATAGTTGCAAAATCCTTAACAAAATATTACCAAATAGAAATTCAGAAATATAAAAAAATGTTATATACCATGACCAAGTGGGTTTAGCCTAGGGATGCAAGGTCAAGTAGATGTTCAGAAATCAGTCAATGTAATCCACAATATTAACAAACTAAAGAAGAAAGTTACATCATATCAATGAACTCAGAAAGCATTTGAAAAAATTCCATGCTCATTCATTATTAAAACTCTTAAGAAAAACCTCCTATTCATTCTTTTAGGACCAAATTCCTTCCACTTACTGGTACGATCTTGGGAAAATTACTTAATCTCTCTAAGATTCAGTTTTCTCATCCAAAAAAAAAAGAGGGAATAATATCTACCTCACTGGGTTGCTGGGTAAATTATTATTATATATCCTAATTATTAGTAATTAAACAAAAGCAAGCTTATTAAACAATGTTTTATGATTTGGCTTTTTTCCTGGTTTTGGACACTGAACATCAGAACTTAGCCTGGAAAGTTGGATTAGACCCCCTTAGCTCAAGTATCTACTTACTACAACACCTAACAGTGCTTTTTAATTGAGAATGTTATAAACCACACAAAAACATAAACTGTGGGTGAATAAAATGAAAATAAAATGAGTGTTGTGTATATTTTACTGTTCAGATAATTTAGGAAACATTATATACGAGAAACTAGAAATGTTTTGTAAGGATGCTCTAGCATAAACTTCTAATCACTGCTCAATAAGGAATGTTAAAAACCTTTAACCGATATAGGTAACATTGATCATAATAATAAAAATGGCAGTAATAAAAGGCTCTGGCCTGGTCTGGCCCACATCTCCCTTTCCTTGCATTTTGCAAATTCTGCTACTCCTCTGCTGAGTGTATGATGCAGTTTCTTCCCATGTCAAGTTGTTCAAGGGTAGACTCTTCCTGTCTCATCACCTTTATTCCTATTTGCAGAAAATTCTTGGTCTTTGCTGATGTGCTTGCTACATGTACATTTAAATATTGGTTAACAATGACCCCTCTACACACTTGGGCTATCCTTTGGTACACATCACAAACACATCACAAACACCGATCACTGACACAGGACAGCTTCCCGCCAGACCCATTTGTGGTACCGCAGGCCTGCTCTGCAATCCCAGAGCTCAGGGTTCTGGTCTACCATCTCTGTGTTCTGCCTCTCGTTCTCCACAACAGGAAGCTGGACGTGGGGCCGATTCCGTGGTTTGGGCGGAAAGAAAATGGAATTCTAGGGACAAGTGGATTCCACGGCCCTTGTCGGATAGCAACGTCTCTGCCATGCTGTTCCGTGTATCATGACTGACCATCTTCCTTAGTTGCAAGAGTTCAAAAGATTTACTAGTTAGTCATTTTAGGCTTATCATTTGGCAAGCCATAAAATGCTCAAAAAATACTGAATGAATAAATAAATATCCATTGGCACCTCAGGCCAAGCTGACCTGAAGCGCGCACAGGCGCACACACACTCCAAACACATGAAAACGCTACATAAACTTTTTTTTTAAAACACATAACCAAACTCAAAACCAAGGAAAGGAAATCCCCAGATGTCAGAAACGAACAACTCAAAGCAAAGGAGTAGGAGCCGAAGCGAAACAAATGACAGGGTTATGATTAGCAGGCACAGCGTGGTAGGTTGGGGACTCGAGTTCTCATGCCAACACAGAAACTGGAGACGACCCCTCAGGCCCATGCAAGACAAGGAGAAGAAACTAAGGTCCTGCATGAAACTGTGAGCCACGGAGCTTTGCCTAGACTGTGTGACACTGAATTTAGATACCCAGCACATCGGTTTAGGGCAATCTGTAAAAAAAAAAAAAAAAAGGTACCCATAGGAATAGGGAGCCAGGATGCCTTCTGTACAAATCTGCACAATCCCAGCTGAGAAATTAATGTAAACACTGGTTCAGGCATAGAATTTCCTGGTATTCATCCTAAAGAATTGAAGATGGGGTCTCAAAGAGACATTTGCACGCCCACGGCCACGGCAGCATTATTCACAATAGCCAAAACGTAGAAGCAACCCAAATGTTCATCAAAAGATCAGTGGATAAACAAAATGTGGTATGAAAGTACAAGGAATACTATTCAGCCTTAAAAAGGAAGGAAAATCTGACATGTTACTATAGGAATGAACGTGGAGCACATTATGCTAAGTGGAATAAGTCGGTCACAAAAAGATGAATAGAGTACGACTCCACTCATAGAAGTATCTAGAGTAGTCAAACTCATAGAAACAGAAAGTAGAATGGGGGTTGCCAGGCGCTAAGGGGAGGGAAGGTGGGGAGTTCTGTTTAATAGGCATTGAGTTTCAGTTTTACAAGATGAAAAAGTTCTGGAAATTGGTTGAACAACAATGTGATTATACTTAACACTACGTAACTGTAAACTTGGTTAAATTGGTAACATTATATTATGTGTATTTTACCACAATTAAAAATGGGGGGGGGGGGGCGGGGGTGGACTGTACAGAACCATACAGAACTACTGAATGCCTTTAGACCCCAGCAGGGCAATGGAAAACAAGACTATCTAGACGAGGATACAGTCAGAACCTGTGTCACCCCAGGGAACAATCTCTGCCGAAGACGAGCTCACACTCAAAGATGACAAACGTGGGGAATCGCATCAACACGGGGTAGTGAGCAGAGGCAGCAAATGGAAAAAATTATTCTCCAAGAGATTTAGACAATAAAATAATATGAGAAATATACAGCAAACATTCCTGCCAAAGATATACAAGATTATCTATAAACCATATAATCTATTCATATTTAATATTGAGGTTGGCTTGGGTGCTCTCATTGGCTCCTATGTCAGAGCATAGAGTTCACGTATGATAACGAAAGGGATGGGGAGGGAAGAGGGGGCGCCCCAAACCTCGGCACTGTTGACAGTGGGTCCTCACTCTTTCATTTCCTCTCAGTGCGTTGTAATACATTACTGTTTGGGTGTCACACTCACGACACAAGCAAGTGACTTCAAAGAGTTTGACGAAATATCCTGAGATCGAAGACAATACCAATAACACAAGCACAAATGAGTAAGATGAACATGGCAGAACCAACACTTCTCCAACTCCCAGGATGAATATTTCTTTCTCACATAGCAGACAAAAACAATGAAGTATTCGTCATGTCTGAAAAGCAGTCCACAAATATTCGAATCTGTATTAGCTGTTTATCGCTATGTAACAGATCACACCCCAAAATGTAGTGACATGAAACTATAATAAACACTTAGCGTCTCACACAGTTTCTGTTGGTCCGAAGGCTGGGTACAGCTTCTCAGGGAGATTCTGGCTTGAGGTCTTCTTATCTGAAGTCATAGTCAAGGTGTTGGCCAGGGATACCAAGAGGAAGGCTCGGTTAGGGCTTGGGAGATCCACTTCCTAGATGGCTCGCTTGCTTGGCGGGCAAGCTGGTGCTGGCTGTTGGGAAGCGGTCTCAATTTCTCACTATGCGGACCCCTTTACTAGGCTCTTTGAGTTTCCCCATAACATAATGGCTGGCTCCCCCCCAGGGAGAGTGATCCAAGAGAACAAGGCAAAAGTGGCAAAATTTTCGATGGCCTAACGTTAGAAGTCATACACCATCGATCACCACGATCTGTTAGTCACATAAACCAACCCTGACGCACTGTGCGAGGGGGTGGAATAAATTTGGAAACCAGGAGGCAAGCAACGCTGGGGGCTACCTTGGAGGCCACCTGCTGTGGCCGGCCTCTGACCCCTAATGATTTATGTCCCTCCTACCCAGAGACACAACCGATCAGTCAGGCAGAGAGAGTGACTTCTCTCTTTCCCCATCTTTTGTTCTGTTCAGGCCTCCAGCAATTTTGAGCCCCCCCCCCCGCCCCCCAACACTGGGGAGGGCAGTCTGCTTCACTCAGTCTACCAATTCACTTTTTTTGTTGCGTTTTACGTTTTTTCCCCCAGCTTTATCGAAGTATAATTGACAAACTTGTAAGATAATTAACGTGGACAATGTGATGATTTGATGTACATACGTGTGGAAGGATGCCCACATCAAGTCAACACGTCCAGCATCTCACATATTTACTCTTTTTTTTTTTTTTGGTGCGAATGTTTAAGTTCTATTCTCTAGGCAAATTTTAATTATAAAAGACAATGTTATCAACTATAGTCACCATGTTATACATTAAATCCTTATTTGTCTTATAACTTAGAGTTAGTACACTTTTACCGACCTCTCCCTATTTCCTCCTCCCGATTCAAAATTGAATCTCATCCACAAAGACCCTCACGGATATATCCAAAACAGTATTTAACCGGATATCAGGGCACTCCATGTCTCCCATCAAGCTGACATATAAAATTAAGCATCGCCATCATTAAAATAAAACCAAATAAATTTATGTTTAAAGAATTTATTTTATATTTATCTCCTATTTTGTTTATATTTTTCCATGACTCATGATATGCACAACAGGATTATGCATACGTGTGTGTATGTGTGTATTTATGTGTATCACATATACATACATTATGTGCTCTTTTTAGTAGAGTCACAGAATCAAAAACAAGTTTGGAGACGACCGTTCTAAGGAGACTGAAAGTGAAAGAAAGCGCTTGCCTGTTCTTAGTTTCTATTTTCAGTAATCATTTGTCAGGGCACCTATCTGGTGGTTTGTCAGTAGTATCAAAATATAGTTACCAGTTTGACAGCCTTAGGAGAAGTCACAGAGAATGATGCAGTTTTGAGGGGAAGTAAATGCAAAAATCACACTGATCAAGCAGAGGTGGTACCCGGGGCAAGCATTGAGCCTGTACTTGAAGATGAACAAAATATTTAGAGTGGAGGACAAATTTCCCTTTTAAAAAGCCAGAAAATTCATGATCCATGGGAAGATTAAAGCAATGGATACTTAAGAAAGTACCAAGGGAAGATTTTAAGGGGGAAAAACTTATCCTTCTCTGTAAAAACTTGCGTCTCATATTGAAAAGGGTGGAGGGAACCGAGGTTTGATAGGAAGGGAGGGAGAGAGGACATCGTGACCATCTACCGCCATTAGCTGCCAAAATTTTTTACTCTCTTCTCCCTTTGCTCCTCCCTTGCATTGAAATTCTCTTTGTACAGAATCAAAGGCCACAGGAAAAAGCACAGTGCGACGCAGGCCCCACTGTGGGAGCTCAACCCAACACCCAGATCTAGACACGCCAAGAACCCTGTTCTCGTGGGCCTTTTCCTACCTAGTTGGACATCGTGCGCTAACGTAGAATGTCCTGATCGAGCTGTTCTTCCAAGGGCCATCTCGCCATGGCCTAGACACCTATACCCACGACTGATGGCAAATGTGCTTTTAGCACACACTGTGCAGTCAGGAGTGTAAATTACGGGTTGGCGCCCACATGTCCACATAATTGAAAGATGTCTTCGTAAAATCATTACTGTTAAGAATTACAGCCTATGCCATAAGCGATGTGTATCACTTGGTAAGCCCGTGTTCTGAGCCGCATATTCTGCAGCCATGATCCTCATACCTTGTCATTTCATCCTCATAACAATCCTACGAGGCAGACATGCCTCCTATTTCTCATTTTACAGAAGAGGAAAACCAAGTCTTAAGTAATTTGCCACAGGCTAAATCAGGGGCAGAGGCAAAATCCAACTTCAGAGACTGCCCTTTCAAATACTATGCCAATATGCCTCAGACTTTGAGGCGTATAAGAATTACACGTAATATTGCTTAAAAGACAGATCTCTAAACTCCACCCCAAAGATTCTGACTCAGCAGGCCTCAGGTATGTCCTAGAAATCTGCTTTTTTTCATAAAACACCCTAGATGATACTAATTCAAGTAATTAGTAGCTTTCTGGGACACACATTATACTGTATTTTAAGATGTCTCTTAAATTGGTATTCTACTAAAATCAAATAAATTGAACTGTATCTCAGAGGTTCAAGGTTACTTTATAAGTAACTACCCTCTCTGATGTAATGAATCAAAGGAGAAGAATACACACACACACACACACACACACACACATGTTCAAACTTACAAAATCGGGAAGCTGGAGGTTATGATTTGCATTTCAAAATTATTCTTCAGTTTACAAAAAAATTCTTTGCAGCAAGTCCTCTTACAGCAGAAATTTCCAAAACGAGGCGCCACACAGCACTGTCCCTAAATTGAACAAAACCGTTTGGCCATTAAAATAAAAAAAATATTCATAATAAGAATGGCAGAATTCCCAACGCATAGGAATACGCTTAGACTAGTAAATGTAATTTTAACCGTTTTAATTTTGTCTCCCACACATTTTTCTTAAACACCTGGTGCTTGCGCCGCTCACCTGCTCCTGGGGGCGAGTTGACGACAAACACACAAGTACCAAACAATGATTAAAGAAAAACTCTCAGAAAGAACCCTCCTGCTGAGAACGAGGTCCTGGCTCATATGACGTCACTGGATCTGTCTCCTCGTCGTGCATTTGTACTGGAAGGGGCGTGGAGACTTCCAGGGATGCTGCCGCCCGAATAAGTTTGTGAACAACTGTCCTACCTCCCTATAAACATCCGTCTGTTCGCACCATTTCAATCGTAGACTTTTCAGAAACACGTTTATTGTGCAAGATTGTACGTGAAAGAAAGCCCTTCCCTTATTGGTCGTTAAACTTGTTCTTCTCATAGTTATTTTCCTGTTGCAGAGCAGTAGCGATACAGCCCGGGAAGGCCACACTCCCGAAAGACGTGGCGGGGAGCCGTGCAGAACTCAGGTACGGGGCTGCTCTGCATCACTGCCTCTGCTCTGCAGAACAAGCACGTGTCTCAGCAGAGAGAGGGCAGGTGGTGGCAGCAGCCCAGGGGCCAAGCCGGAAACAGAGCCAGAGCGCATGGAATGTGAAGGTGGTCCAGGGATGCCTAATGCAGATGCTGGTTGGAAGTGAAGAAACCGAGCTTCCTTTGTGGATGGAGGCGGCTTTAACCGCCAAACATGGGTCAAACAAAACAGACGGTTCGAGAAAATGGCTCGGGAGTGCGGAGCGGACCTTGAGTGAAAGGAGGCGGAGGCCTCCACGAGGGCCCAGGAGGCGCGTGCGTAAGTGCGGGGCTGAGGAAAGGCCACCGTGACCTCCAAGAGCCCAAAGAGGAGCGCTGCCCGAGAACGGGCTGCCGCTACCCGCGCAGCGGAGGTGCGGTTTCTCCAAGGTCCTGTCCACCAACTCGCCCTCAGTGCCACCGGCGGCCTCGTCCTGGGGACAGTCTCCACACGTGGGTGGAGATGGCTCGTCCCTCGGAGCTGCAGTGCCCTCTTCGCTTGCACTCCCGTGGAGCCCTTGGTGCACGCCAGGCTCTGCCTTCCGCTCCCCCATACGGGCCGGTTCATCACAAAGCTGCCCTCGCCACTCCCGTTCCATCCGTCTCAGACTGACGAGTGCAGGAAGATGGGTTTTCAGATGCCTTGACTTGACTAAGCCCACAGGTTGGAGCCCACGTGCACCTCTGAGATCACCTGGCAAACAATCTACCTCCAGAGGGACATTGCAGCAGCGCAAACAGCGCTTAGGGCTGCGGAGATGCTAATGCAAGTTGGGGCAAAAGATACAGGAAGCTTTTCTAAGGACCATTAGCTTGAACTGGCAAAAGATAAGGGACAAGCACTTGTAGTAGGTTCTGCGGGGAGCAGGGAGCCGAGAAAGGACGTCCCATTCCCAGGCTTTTGTAGGTTTATACCTCCCCTCATCAGCCAAGACGGCACTACCAGGTGAGGAGTAAACTGCATTACACTGTGTTGGAGAAAATATTTGAAAAAGTCTTTAAACCGTTCTATGCACATGTGCCAATTTGATCCTTCTTGCAATACCGTTGTAATGGTTATGACTGCTGTAATTCCTCACTTAGAGTAAATTCCTCACTTAAAGGGGGTTGGGAGGATGGATGAAAAAGGTGAAAGGGATTAAGAAGTACAAATTGCCGGTGATAAAAATAGTCACGGGGATGTGGAGTACGGCACAGGGAATAGAGTCAATAATATTGTAATAACTATGTGTGGTGTTAGGTGGGTACAAGATTCATTGGGGTGACCATTTCCGGAGGTATGTAAATATCTAATTACTATGCTGTACACCTGAAACGAATATAGTGCAGTATGTCAACTGTAATTGAAAGATAAAATTTTAAACATTCTTTAATTTTAAAAGAAAAATAGATGATGATAGAAAGATAGATAGATATAGGTAGGTAGGTAGGTAGGTAGGTAGGTAGATAGGTAGATAACTAGATAGATGATAGATAGATAGAGATGAAAGAAAGAGAAAGAAAGAAAGGAAAGAAAGGAAAGAAAGGAAAGGAAGGAAAGGAAGGAAAGGAAGGAAAGGAAGGAAGGAAGGAAGGAAGGAAGGAAGGAAGGAAGGAAGGAATCCAATTCACCCCGCACTCCCCTCCCCCCTCACTCCCTCCCTCCCTCCTACCATCCCTCCCTCCCGCCCACCCCCTCCCTCCCTCCACTCCTCCCTCCCTCTCCACCCGCCCGCCAGCCTCTCCCCAGAAAGAAAGAAGAAAGAAAGAAAGAAAGAAAAGGTAACATTTACTGAGCACTTTCTATATGACACACACCGTGCTAAGATTTACCTACGATAATATTTCATTTCACTCTCAGATCGACAAGGTAGGCACTGCTCTCTCTCTTTTGCAGATAAGAAAGTTGAGTCTGAGAAAACTAATCGGCACTGACTCAGAATGAGTGGCTGTCTGGGGCCGTCCAGCACAACCAGACAGTCTCAGGACGCACGGCGGCCTGTTACGGCTTTTTGTGCGTATCAGTTATGCACAGTATAGCATAACTGAGACACATAAAACTGTTCCCCCTGCCCCCAAATCAACTGAGATAAGCTTACAGCATGCTCATGGAAGCTATTCAAGAAAACAGGTGTTTAAAACATTTTAGAAAGATTCGCTATTTAAAATGATGAAAACAAACTAAATTTGGGTGCGCAGAGTAGAGTTCAGTCATCTGGAAAACGTGGTTATGTGGAGCGGCTCATCCCTGATGGTGCTGGGCGAATGAAGTGCTACCATGTGGTAATAGAAGTAGCAGGAGCAGCACAAAGGCGATTAATAATATTAGTCAGGCCGCAGCGGGTGGACAGATTGGTGCAGAAGAGAAGGGAGAATTAGGGAAACATTTGGGAAGTCGGCTGTCCACAAAACGGCTTCGGAGAGACTCGGGCCACGCAGGCCCAGCCCGCCCCTTCCCACCACCACCAACGGCTCAGAGTGTAATGATGTTTCCAGGTAACACATTTATTTCTTACAACAAACACTTGGCTATTCTCCTCTCGTTCCGAACCCCCTGCCTCTGGGTCCGTCGTCTGTACCTTGGCGCTGGCAGCCTTGGAGAATATATATGGGCTGCAGCCCTGTCTGTGCACAGGGCAAGGCTGCGGCGAAAGCAAACGGATTCTCCTTGTCTGGCGTATTGATGCTGTGCAGCAGAAAGCCAATAAGTGCATGACCTCGTTCCACACACGAATACGTTCTTTTAACGGGCTTTTCCTCTAAGGCAGCAAGTCTGCACTTTGAGGGAGAACAGAATGAATTTTCCTTTTAAGAAATGTGTAAGACGGGACTCGTTTTTTCCAGCCTTTTTTTTTTTTTTTTTGGCCTTTTATTTTCTCAATTTCATAAAATACACTTGTGAAAGTGTATCTTTTTTTTTTTGTTTTTTTTGCATGTAATGATATTAGCAAAGCCATCTTACCAAAACCATCTTTCCTGGGCTGCTGGTTTGGTTCTATCTGCTGCTAGAAATGGACCCCAGACACAAAGATTCACCCCAATTCAGATTTCTTATCAGTTGCATTAGAGACACCATATTTCTGCCTGCATATCTGACCTCTTGACTAGATTAGACACATGGATGGACAGAAAGACAAATAATGAGATGCTACAGGTCAATAACTATTTGCAAGCCAGTGCTAGAATTAAGAAAGCACGGGTTTGATTTTTTTTTTTTTCTCTTACATAACTCTTGTTTAGGGTTATATCGAGTAGAGACTGATTTATGCCACAGGACACCACGAATAAAGCTTTGAAGCAGAGAAGTGTAGCCACAAACATCGTGTTTAATTTACATCTGTATTAATAGGTCCTTAGCTTACTGTGATTGTCCCTGTGTGTGACATTGGATCTATATCTCAGCATTCTGCCTTCTAACTTACCAGACACCTACTATGTGCCAGGCACTGTGTGGGTTCTGGGCGTTCAAAGATGCATGAAAAATGAAAGAAAATAACCTGCAACTAAAGGGGCGTGCCACACAACGGGGGTTCATGAACATCGTTTTTTAAAACTGTTTGAACACTGTTCTGTGTTTCAAACTGAAAACCACCCCTTTCTCCCTCCACCCATGAATCAGTCAAGAACAAAAGGAAATGATTCTGAATTTTTTTCTTTTCTTTCCAAGCACCTTGGGAAGATCCAGGCATGGAGCCAAAAAGGAGGGGGTTTATACTCAGGAAAAAATACCACCCTGTTTGGCTTTGATGAAAAAAGAAAGAAAGAGTGAGAGAGAGAGAGAGAGAGAGAGAGGCAAGCAGGCAACTGCATTGTGTATCGAGGCTCGAATGATGTATATAGGAAAAGAGTGTTTTTATGGATAACTGCCATGGGCAAAACAGCAGATCTAATCAAAAGCACTACACACGTGGATGTTCCCAGCCTCTGGGAGAAGGGAACTCTGACAACAGCTGGGTTTCTAAGTTTTTCTTCTTCAATTCAGCAGAGGTTAGACAGCGTTACGATGCATAAAATATTCCTCACAGCCTCCCTGTCCTCTAGAAAAAAAAAGAAGAAGGAGAAGAAGACTCATCGCTAAGACAAACCATTAATTCTGAATTAATTCCAAACTAATAAAAACCTCTTATCTCCATCACACAGGTGAGTTGTGGTGTGAATATCCGTGTGGCTCCATACGTATGAGCAGCCAGGAATTGTCACAGCTAGCCTCGTTCTTCCTAGGAGCACAGGGCGGGGAGTTCTGGGCATTGGGAAACAAGAACGCCGGATAAATTACCCCTTCATCTCCTCTCTACCCTCCTCCATTTCCCCTCCGGCCTCTGTTTCCTGTCAGAGAGGGATGTTACCTTGATAAACTCACAGCAGGAATAAGCGGTAACCAGGAGGCCGCGGGAGCTCCCGCCCCTTTAGAGGGCGCTGTGCCCGCCGGACTCAGGACACCTCGCCAAGGTCCCTTTCTGCTTCTCACTTCCTGAAACACTTCCTTCATTCTCCCCCAGGCAGAGATGCCAAAGCTCCCTCTCCAGTCCCAGCTTTTTCTCTGTGCATCATTCCTGCTTTTCTGTTGGCCAAACATCAAACACCTGGGTGTACTATTGCCGCCTCAAAATCACTCCATCTCTGCGGTGGACTTAATTGCTTGTGTGCCCCCGAAAATTGATATGTTAAAGCCCTAACCTCCGATGTGATGATATTAGAAAGTGGGGGTCTTGGGAGGTAATTGGGGCATGGGGTGGTGTCCCCAGGATGGAGTTAGTGCCCTTATAAAAGAGCCCCCAAGAGCGTGGTTCCCTTCTTTCCACCATACAAAGACACAATGAGAAGAGGGCTCTCGCTGAAGCCCCACCATGCCGCGCCCTAAACTCAGACTTCCGGCCTCCAGAACTGCGAGGAAGAAATTTCGTGTGTTTATCAGCCACCTGTTCCATGGTATTCTGCAGCCCAACCTAAGACAGTAACGCGTTGCCTTGTTTCTCTGTCGACAATGCTCTCGTCTTCCCAGCCCATTACACGTGGATCATCGGGCATCCTTGGCTCCACCTCTCCCTTCTCTTCCTATGTCTACCCAGGCACAAAACACTGACAATTTTATTTGTGTCTCACCTTCTGCTACCAGAAATGCAACTCCAGCTCAAATCTGTGTTATCTCTGGAGGAATATAACAGCCTTGCATTAGGCTGTAAGCTCCGTGAGAACGGCGATTCTGTGTCCTAGAATCGTCCTTTAGAAATGACAATCACCTTCCCGTAATCTTCCCTCTTAACGTCACAAAAAAAATACACAACTACGAAATTGTAGTTTATGTGTTCTTTGGGCCAGATCAAATTCTTAGTCAGGGCTTTCTTTCCCCAATAATTACCTCCACAGGCAGAAAAAAAGGAGAAAGATATGCATTTATTCTCTCCTGTTCTTTTCACTGCTTTTGATTCTTTTTTTCTGGTCACATCTAAAATGACTACTGCCCTCTCCCCAAGCTTAGCAGAGTATAAAGTAACAACTTGGTAAATATTTCTCAAATGAATCCCCCTAGCCGAGAAACAACCTCTTGTTTATTTTTTTTCATGCTCAGTATCCTCCAAGTGGCCTGAAATATTGATGATGCTAACCACTGACCACAGCTCTCGTTTAGAGCAGCTGCCTCCAACAGAGGCTACCGTGGTCCCTTCCCACAGAGCAGCCAAGGGACCCAGGGGCTGCAAAAGCAGAGAATGGTAAGAGCAGAAACAAAGAGGCCCAGCCCCACGTCTGCCTGGCTTCAAGGCAGCGCCACCCTTGGCGTCCCATTGGCTCTAGAAGGAAGGAACATTGGGAGTGGGTGTCCCGACGGCCTGGGCTCTCCAGAACCTTCATCCTTTAATTTTGCACGTCACCTGGAGTCTGTTTTCTCTAACCACCACTGGCTGGATTAGAGGGGCCTGTTGGCCCTTCGGTTGCCCCAAGAGGCAGTGGTAGCTGGGTCATCCACGATGCATCTGAGACCAGTAGATTCAAAGCAAAGTTGTACTGTGCATTCCTTTTTCCCAGCTTGGTCGTGAGCACCCAGCAGAACAAAGAAGCCTCGGCTTCTCTGGTGCGATGGCATGGCCCCTACCGAAAGGGTAATTTACTCAGAAAGGCCTCTGGCAAGGGGGAAAAAGCATCCGCAGGCTGACAGTACTGGGACACCCGGAGCAGAGCACGTCGAGACAATGGGCTCTGCAACGAAGTCTTTCCGTAGGACTACAAGGCCAGGACGATTTCCTTTGGTGACCCTGCTGCGTCAATCATTTTCAACCCCTTTGTTTGTGGTCCGCTGGAATGCTTTGCATTATGAACCGGTGGTCTCCAGAACATGGCGGCTCCCTATGGCACACACCTCTGCAGCCTTTATCACCACGTCTTCCCATAAGCCAGTGAGGTGCCTTCCGCTTCTCCGATGCATTGCTCGGTCTGTATCTATGACTTAATTATTTAGCCTACGTTAATTTGATTCGCCACAGAATCAGGCCAACTGAAAATCGTCAACTCAGAGAAATTCTTTGCAGTTCCCCTGATATATTTCTGAAGGGAATAACAATTTGTCACTTCTAGGCAAGGCGCTTGATTTCTCTGGGCCTCGGTTTGGTTTCCTCGTGAATAAAATGAGGGAGGTAAATACGGTTGGGGGCTTTTAACCTTGGCTGCATATCAGAATCATCTGGGGAACTTGTAAACCAACCACGAGGCCTGGGCCTCTTCCTCCCAGACCAATTAAGTTAGAATCTTGGGGGTGGGGCAGAGGCCAAAGACCTAGTATTTTTTTTAAAAGCTCCCCAGGGATCCTAACATTCAGCCAACATTGGGGAACAACCACCAGATTAGACAATCTCTCAGATTACTTCAGCGCAGACCTCACTTCGCTCGGCAAGGCCCCCAGGATGTGCTGTGAACAGCTGTCACTGGGGGTTGAGAACCATCTCTAACAATGGCTCGCTCTGGAGAGGCAGGAAGCCACGAGATTAACTCACCAGTGATGGCTTATTGTCCAAAGTAAAAACTTCAGTTACCATCAAAACGGCCTCTTCTGAGACTTAATGTGTCCATGGATAGGACAGGATTGGAGATCTTAAGGATTTTTCCTGGACTTTCAATGTGCCAAGCAATGCCCGGAAAAGACAGTCATGGACCTGTTGTGGAAGGCAGCCCGGCCTTTTCTAGGTCACCCCACACCCTCACTGCAAAGGCTGACGGTGCCCAGCCTGCCTTAAACCCCACCTCTCCTATCTGCTCTCTCCTCGGTCCCAGTCACTCATCCAATAAATATGTATCAAGTGCCCACTAAGTCATCGAGGCATAGTTCCAGGTCCTGGGAATATGTCAAGAAAGAGAAACAGACAGAAAAAGAAAAGTGATCAGGGCGAGGGCGATGAGACTGCTGGGAAGCAACAGGGGGTCGAGGTGGACCACTACGAGGGTGGTCGGGCTCGGCCTCCTCGACGAGGCGACACGCATGCACAAACGTGAAAGATGCCACGTTTTCCTCTCGCCTCTGCTCTGCAGCACTGTTCCACACAGAATTAGACATGGCCTCGCGCTGTGACTGTTTCATACGTTAGTCATTTCCTCCGTTACATTTTCCGAGTCTACTTAGAACAGAGCACGTAGTAGGCACTGAGTAAGAAACCCTTTCTGATAGGGAAAAAAAAAAAAAGCAGGTACAAGACCCCGAAAGGAGTGTCTTAGTTTATTATCTGCAACACAATCCATTCCTCTCATGAGCACACCCGGAAGGTTTTTGGTTCCACTTTGAGGTCAAGCGAGCTTAATTTCATAGCGTCATAGCATTTCAGAATAGAAAGAGACCTCACAAATCATCTAAATCCCTTATTTTATAGGTGAGGAGCCGGTGGCCTGAAAATCTGAGATTCTCCCAAGAGGGCCAGCAGCAGACATTCCCCCAAAGGTCACACTGCAGCTGAATGAGCTGTCACTGCCACTTAGGAGCACCAGCGGCTGAGGTACCAGCCAGAGCCACCCTCCCCGACTCGGTGACTACTTAAAACAAGTGCCGACCTACAGAGCCACTGTGGATCTGAGGGCAACACAAAACGTCCCCGGCATGCATGCCCCTGACTGCCCTGCGCTCTCCACGGCACCAGAGTTCCCTTTCAATTCTCTTCAAATCCAGAAATTTGGCCAAATCAATTTACAGAGCAGAGTTTTTCAGAGTGTGCTGCGTTTTTCTGCACTATAACTGCTTGCACCTTGGCTTTGCTCTCAAAGAAGACGTAGACAGTAATCATGGCTTTCAATGAGCGGTGAATTTATAACAAAACCAAAAACTATCGTAGTCTTTTTAACGCTTGTTAACCCATGCCCCTTCTGATGAGCACAAAATCACATACTCCTTTAGTGGGCATTAAAGTATAAACAACAAACTATAGCTAAATACAAAACAGTAATCTTTTAAATGCATTTGTATCTTGAAAGATACTTCCAATTAACAACCATGTAATATTAATATGAACACTAAGTCTGCTTCCTAACTTGCCCCCTAGCTTAAGAAAAAATCGTCAGATTTTTTTTTTTCATTTTCCAAATAAAAAAATCCCACAATATTGACAGTGCTTTTCCAAAACGACATAGGGTCTTATTATTAGGTGTTAACAAGGGAAGGCAAAACTGTATTTTAAACTATGATGACCTAAGACTTAAATGATGCCAGAAAACAGCAGTTTTTGGAGTGAGCGCACGGCTTGGACTCAGGCACCACGTTTTTAATTCCGATAATGGGGGCACTTGGCAGGGACAGAGTTGCCGTGTCGGCATGATTTGACTCTACAATCATGAGCTCTGAAACCTCCACCTAATTCCCGAGATTAGAGAGATCTTAGGGTCTGTCCCCAGCATCATCCGTGTCCTGAGTGGAAGAAAGATGAATGGAAGCTGAATACCATGTGAGTCAGCTTTAAAAAAAAGAAAAGGTGTATGTGTCTGCAGTGTGCCAGAGGCTCACAATAGAACCTCGAATAACAGCCAAGCAGGGAAATAAGCAGGGGCCTGTAGTTTCATCCCTTGGAGGAAGAAATCATGATACTGTCAAGTAGTGAGAAAAATAGAAAATTGAAAATGTTACCAAGAAGAAAGTCGGAATAAACGGCAGACTATATTACGCATTGTTGTCCTTTGTACTCAGAGATAATGCGCTTGATGGTGGTTGTCCTCTGAGCCTGAGAATGTGGCCTAAATACCGTTGGGAAACTCAGGAGTCTTTTCCATGCTCCATAAATTGTTTCATGGTTTGCTGCTGCCTTGTTACTATTTGTTCCTCTGACTCTTTGATTCGTTAACCTGAAGCCTTCGGTCCAATGGGAGGGCGTTACTGCCTTCCTGCCCGTGGGGATGATTGGCTCACAACTGTGGTTTAACAGAAATCGACGCTACAAAAAATAGGTTGGAAAGCCACTCTTGCTGGAGGAGGAACATGTCTCACTCCTCCTCCCAATAACCCAGGAAATAGTGGAGCATGATCATGCCGCTACAGTGCACTGAGCAGAGAGCACGGGCCACGTGTCCAGGCCTGCAGTCCCGCAGTCCTGAAGTCCGGCCCAAATGAAATGCTGAGCTTCAGAGAAGAGTCACCCCAACCACAGCTGCCATTTATCCAGCACCTATACCAGGAGATTTACATACATTATCTGATTTAATTCTCATGACAACCATGCCACATAAGGATTATAACCTTCATTTCCAGACGGGGACACTGAGGTCCAGAACAATTAAGTTATTTGTCAAGGGTCAAAAAGTTAATGAGGAGGCCTTCCAGTTTCCAGTCTGGCTTATAAGGAACTTAAAGTCGCCACCGTTCTAACAAGTAAAAAGCCGAACGAACTGAAAAATCCACAATTCTGCTTAGACCCATCACAGAATTGAGGTTACATGGCAAACCGCTGTCCCCAAAATTGGAGAGACAGACAAGCAAAGACAGAGAATCACAACTTACCCCAGGAGACACCCATGAGCAGAAACCGATACTGGAAACAGGGGGCAGAGTAGGAAAACCTGATCTGTAATTGAGGAGTTGGTGGAGGCTCAGTGTGGACAAACCTTGACGTTAAAAACTTCAGGTGGACCCAGTCTTAAGAGCGCAACCCATACTTCATGAGTTTTACCTCCAGGAGCTTGACCTGATACTCATGGTGAATATCAGAGAAAAATCCCCTAGCTTCCAGCAGGAAGAGGGGAAAGGAACCATTTTGAAATGTGCCAGGGCATTCTGTTCTGCTTAGAAAGACCTGCCCTCAGGAGAAACAGTTTTACCAGGACCTAATCGATCGGGTTTTATCAAAGCCCAACTGACCTGGGTGAAGGGAAATGCCCAACCTCAGACCCCTCGGCTGTTCTATCCCACTTAAGAGAGTTAAAAACTGAGGTGCATAGGTGAAGTTTACAGTCCAGGGGTGCGGGCTCCCCCCAAAAAAATGTAAAATGAGACCTATAGAACCATCCCCTCCCCTCACACCCTATGACCACATTTCTAAATGCCTATTTCGTGCATTCCTTTTACCCAATATATCGTGTTCAACTTTCAACAACAACAAAATTATGAGGCATTTTAAAAGGCAAAGACACAGTTTGGAGAGATGGAACAAGCATCGGAAGTAGAGTCAAGTATGTCAGGAATGTCGGAATTATTAGACCAGACATTTTTTAAAACTAGTTAATATGCTAGGGAATTCAATGAAAAATATATACAGCATGAAAGAACAGATGGGTAATGTAAGCAGAGAAATGGAAATTCTAAGAAAGAATTATAAAGAAATGCTAGGGATCAAAAACACTAACAGAAATGAAGAAAGCCTTTGATGGGTTCATTAGTAGACTGCATATGGCTGAGGAAAGAATCCCTGAACTTGAGGGTATAACAATAAAAACTGAAAGCAAAGAGAAAAAAAGACTTAATAAAACCAGAAGAGAATATTCAACTACCAAAGTGGAACATATACATAATGGGAATGTCAGAGAAGGAGATGAGGAAAAGAAACAGAAGCAATATTTGAAGCAATAATAAGTAACAATTTCCCAGGAATTTCAACACCAAGAAAAATAAGACCCCTTTTTCCCCCAGCAAAAAAAAAAAAAAAAAAAAACCTACACTTAGGCATATCATATTTAAAGTGCACAGATCAAAGATAAAGAAAAATCTTGAATAAAGTCAAGGAAGAGAACTTACCTATAGAGGAGCAAAAATAAGAATCACATCCAACTTCTCAGAAAACATGCAAGCAGGAAAGAAATGAAGTAAAATATTTAAAATGTGAAGAAAAAATCTAATCAATCTAGAATTCTATCCATGGGTCCAAGAAAAAATCTCAAGAGAATTTTAAAAATATTTTTTACTAAAAAAAAAAAAATGAAAATGCAACTTACCAAAATTTATAAGATGCAGTGAGAGCAGAGCTTAAAGGGAAATTTCTAGCATTGAATGTACACATTAGAAAAGAAAGATCTAAAATTAACAGTCTAAGGTTCCACCTAAGGAAACTAGATATAGAACAAATTAAATCCAAAAGAAGCTGAAGAAAGAAATATTAGGAATTAGAGCAGAAATCAATGACATTGAAAACAGGAAATCACAAGAAAAAGATTAACAAGCCAAAAAAGTGTTTCTTTGAAAAGATCAATAATAGTGACAAGCCTCTAGCCAAGCTAAGAAAAATAAAAGAGAAGATATAAATTCGTAATATCAGAAATGAAAGAAGGAACATCACTACAGAGTCCATGGACATTTCAAAGATAATAGAGGAATATTTTGAACACTCTATGCCCACAAATTTAACAACCTGGATAAAATTACCAGTTCCTTAAATGACACAATATGTCAAAACTCACCCAAGAAGAAACAGATAACCTAAACAAGATTATCTCTACTAAAGAAAATTCAGTCAAAAATTAGTAACCTTTTTACTAATTAATAATAAAAAGAAAACACCAGGCCAAGATGGGTTCACCAATGAATTCTACCAAACATGGAAGGAATAAATTATACCAATTCTCTACAATGTCTTCCAAAAATAGAAACAGAAGATATACTTTCTAACTCATTCTATGGGTCCAGCATTACTCTAGTATAAAAATCAGACAAAGATATAAGAAAAGTAAACTACAGATCAATATCTCTCATGAACATAGATGTAAAACTCTTCAACAAAATATTAACAAATCAAATCCAACAATATATGCAAAGAATTATATACCACAATCAAGTGGGATTTATCCTAGGTATAAAAGCCTGTTTCAACATTTGAAAATCAATTCATCATATCAACTAGCTAAAAATGAAAAATCACATGACCATATTAACAGATGCAGAAACAAAAATTCAACACCCAGTCATGAAAAAAAATTCTCAGTAAGCTAGGGATAGAAATGCGCTTCCTCAACTTGATACCAAATATCTATAAAAAATAATAGCTAACATCATACTTAATGGTGATAATCTCAAAGCTTTCCCACAAAGATCAAGACAAGGCAAGAATATCACCACTCAACCCGGCTTTTCAACATCATGCTAGAAGTACTAGCAAATGCAATAAGACAAGTGAAAAAGATAAAAGATATACAGATTGGGAAGGAAAAAATAAAACTGTCTTTGTCCACAGATGACATGATTGTTTATGTAATAAATCTTAAAGAAGTGATTTTTTTAAACTCCTAGAATGAATAAGCAATTATCGCAACATTGCAGAGTACAAGGTTAATATTCAAAAATCAATTGTTTTCTATATAGCAACATTAAACAAGTTAAATTTAAAATTAAAAGCACATCATTTAATTAGCACTCAAAAATGAAATGTTTAGCCATAAATCAATCAAAATCATATAAGATTTATATGAGGAAAACTATTAAAAATCTGATGAATGAAAAAAAAGGAACTAAATAAATGGAGAGATAGTCCATGTTCATGGTTAGAAAGACAGTATTGTCAAGATGTCAGTTCTTCCCAACTTGCTCTATAGATTCAGTGCAATCTCAATCAAAACCCCAGCAATTTAATTTGTGGATATTAATTATAAATTAATATGGAGACAAAATATTCAAAATGTCAACACAATATTGAAAGAGAAGAACTAAGTTGGACGACCAACACTATTTGACTCCGGACTTATTATAAAGCTACAGTAATCAATATAGTGTGATATTGGTGGAAGAAGAGACATATAGATCGATGGAACGGAATAAACAGTCCGGAATAAACCCGCATAAATACAGTAAACTTATCTTTGACAAAGGAATAAAGTGGAGCAGAGGTAGTCTTTTTGACAAATAATGCTGGAACGACTGGGCATCCACATGCAACAAAAAATGAATCTAGACACCAACTGTACACCCTTCAGAAAAATTAACTGAAATGGATCATAGACTTAAATGTAAAATCCAAAACTAAAATTACTAGCTGATAACATAGGAGAAAACCTAGATGACCTTGGATATGACAATGACTTTTTAGATACAAAACCAAAGGCAGAATCCATGAAAGAAAGAACTGATAAGCTGGACTTCATTAAATTAGAATTTTTTCTCCGTAAAGGACAATGTCAAGAGAATGAGAAGACAAGCCAAAGAATAGGAGAAAACTTTTGCAAAAGATATAGCTGATAAAGGGTTGATCCGAGATATACAAACAACTTTTAAAACTCAACAACAAGAAAATGAACAACCCCATTGAAAAATAAATGGGCAAAAAACCTGAACAGTCACCTCACCAAAGAAGATATACAGATGCCAAGTCAGTATATGAAAAGATGCTCCACACAATATGGCACTAAGAAAATGCAAATTAAAACACAAATGAGATACCGCTACTGACCTATTAGAATGGCCAAAATCCAAAACTGACAGCTGAGGCTGGCAACACTAAATTCTCGTGAGAATGTGGATCCCGTGCTGGTGGGAATGCAAAAATGGTATGGCCGTTTTGAAAGACAGTTCGGTAATTTCTTAAAATTAAACATACCCTTATCATACCATCCAGCAATCATGCTCCTTGCTATTTGCCTAAATAAAGTGAAAATGAGTTCTCATAAAAACCCACACAGATGTTTATACCAGCTTTATTTGTAACTGCCAACATTTGGAAGCAACCCAGATGTCCTTCAGTAGGAGAGTGGATAAATAAACCACAGCACATATGGACGATGGAATATTATTCAGCACTAAAAAGAAATGAGCCATCTTGCCATGAAAAGAAATGTATATGACTACATGAAAGAAGCCAATCCGAAAAGGCTACATACTGTATGGTTCCAACTATATGACGTTCCGGGAAAAGCCAAACTTTGGAGGTGATGAAAAGATCAGCAGTTGCCAGTGGCGTAGTAACTCTCTATTATACTGTAATGGTCGCTAATATATACTGCACATTTGTCAGAACGCATTGAACGTACAACGTCAAGAATGAACCCCAATGTAAACTATGGAGTTTGGGTGATAATAAGGTGTCAATGTAGGTTCATCGATGACAGCCAATGTGGTACAGGGTGTGAATAGTGGGGGCGGTTGGGCATATGGAGGGACAGGGGTATGTGAAAAATCTCTGTGCTTCCCGTTGAAGTTTGCTGGAAATGTAAAACTGCTCTAAAAACTAAAGTCTATTAATTTAAGCAAATTAATAAGTTCTAGAGCTGGCATTTGATTTCAGGTCAATTTAACTGGAAAACCTTGGCTTAATTTGGTAATACCAGCAGGCTGCTGAGGTTAGAGTGGCAGCTCCCAAGCAGGTGATCTGTGTCCCGTAGCACTCTGTGTTTCTTGGGCCCTTTCTTCTTAAGGTCTTCCAGTTTTAACTCTCAGCAGTCAAGGAAATCACAGCCACACAGGGAGGGGTTTACTATTTATTACGAGCAGGCAAAATCATTAAGGAAATCCTTTAGTCACACCAATCAGTATTACATGCTGATTCAGTTATCTATCACTGTCCAACAAATCACTCAAAAACCTAATGGCTCGAAACAACAGTTCATTATTTCCCATGATTCTGTGGGTTGGCCAAGCAAGTTTTCTGCTGCTCTCACTTGGACCACCTCAGACAACCATATTCATTGGTGGACAAGCCGGGGTCTGCACTCAGCTGAGATGACTCACGGTAGCTGAGCCTCTCTCTTTCTGTCATGGTCTCTTATGCTGTGCTTTTTCAGAGCATGGTGATCTCAGATGTCCAAGACAACAAAAGCAGAGCCTCTAAAGCATCTTAAGCCTCTAGAGCCCTAGCCTCAGAAGTCATACCATGTTGCATCTGCTGTATTCTGTGGGTCAGAGCAACTCTTAAGGCCTGCCCGTAATCACAGAGCGAGGCAAGAGACCTCTTGATGGGAGGAGGAGTAAAGTCACATTACAATGAGGCATGAACACAAGGCATGATTCATTGGGAACCATCGTTGTGCATATTATCATATCACAGTCTTCCCTTTGGCCTCAGTGACTGATGTCTCCTACACATGGAAAGTCCCCAAAGTCTCATCCAATCCCAGGATCAGCTCAGAGGCCATGATCTCGCGCAGATCAAGCCCAGACACGCAATGCTACTTAAGTGCAGCTCTTTGTCATGGCTCTTCTTCAACTCGAGATCTAAAAAGACATACCTAATATATGATGGAAAGACAGGAATAAGATAACTGCAATAGATAGTCCCTTTTAAAAAGGGAGAAAAAGAGGCACAGAACTGTCACTGGTCCATAGCAGTTCTGAAATCTAGCTGGGCACCTGTTTCAGGCCTCCTTTCCTGGAAGCAGTGGATGGTCCTTGATTGGGGACCAATTGTGCTCCTGATGAGTGGTTCCCTCAACACTTGGCTCTACCCCAGACTTACGGCTTTACCTTCTGAAACACTTTTCCTTTATCACAAGAAATGGCCCATGTTTGCAGCTAAGAAGCTTTTTGTCTCCTTTCTTTCCATAGAAAGGTGGGAGCCAAGAGTCCTCTTTTTCATTTTGAATCATCTCTTCCCCTTTCAGTTCAAGCTGACAGTGCTCCTGTGAATACAATCCCTAAAAAAAACTTTATGCGTTTCCCATAAATTTGATAGTGTTTCTCTTTGCGCCCAAAAAGCACATCCATAAATCCTTTCAAGACATACCTTTTCAGAGGTATCGAGTTGCTATGAGTAATATCCTTCGGATTCTTAGAAATCATCTTGTGTAGTTATTTAGTGACCTCCTTAAATTTTCCCAAAGTTTTAACAAAGATCTTATGGCCGCACCCTTAATTCGATTTCCTTGAGGCCATTTCTCATGTTGAAGCTCTTTTGCTGACTGGAGACACTAGAAATGTGAAATAGTTTTATTTTCCAACTAAAAAAGTCCTGGCTTGCCTATATGCTCTGAAAATTCTACTTACAAACTAAACTTCATTTTTTGGTTCATTTCTCTCTCTTCCCAGGTTTTTGTTTTTGTTTTTTTTTTTAAAAAAAAAAAAAAAAAGAGCCAATGGGCACATTCAACATTTTGCAGGAGCCAAGTTCACAAGTTCCATAGGCACATTTTCTGTCTTCCAAGCTACCATCGTATCAGTTTACCCCTATGCAGCGTGAGTCACCCCTTTCCAGCCTCCAGTGGCAACTTCCTCACTACTCTTTCAGCTTCTGCTGATAAACTCTTTGCTGCCCTTTCATCTTTCACCTGCCACCCAGTCCCAAAGGCAATGCCACGTGTTTCAGGTTTTTGCTACAATTGCACCCACTGCCAGATACCAATTTCTGTATCAGTTACTTATTACTGCACAGCAAAACACTCCTAACCTTAGTGGTTTCAAATAGCCACTGCCTATTATTTCTCATGACTGTGTGGACTGGCCTGGGGAGCTCTGCTGGCCCTTCTTGGGCTACAGTCAGCGGGAGGTTGGATGGACTCACCTGGGTCTCTCTCACCAAAAGATCTTCCATCCTGGGCTTATTCTCAGGATTATGAGAAGGCAAAAGTGGAGGCTCTGAAGTCTCTAGAAGCCTAGCTCGGAAGACACCAATGTCACTTCTGCCATATTCTATTTGTCAGATCAAATCCCAAGGCCAGCCCATTGTCAGAGGATAGAAAAAATGTATTCCCCATCTTGACTGAAGGTGCAAAGGGACGTGAATACAGGGAAATATAATTCACTGGGGCTATTATTGTAACAATCTACCACATGACATATATATTTTTTATGTATAAAAATATGTGGGGGTTTTTACATACGAATTTGGAATCATGATATTTGCTTTGCTAGTTTATTTAGATAAATGTAGTTGAGTCGTAATACTTTATGATAGTCAGCTAGTGAATAGCCTGTAGTATATTTGGCAAAAGTAATGAATTCTTAGTGATTTGAGATTTGCCTAGAGGTCTAAGCTATAAAATGTTTCCTGTGAAGTAAAATGATATTGCTGAGGAATTTTTGTGGAAATTATAGGGTTTATGGATTAGCAAAGTGAGAATTAATGAGGTTCCTCTGTCTTTATTGCAACCTAAGAACTGGAATTCCTATAAAATTTAGTTCTAAGAGTGAAGGCCTTTTCAAATCATTCTGGCAAAGATGACATCATATCGAAAGCAGAAAGCTGTGAAAGCCTAAATTTCGACATTATGGAGATTATTTTTATTGCAGTGTATAATTTTTATTAATTAAAATTTCACATGGATAACCTGGCAATAAAATATTTATAATCTAAGTATATGCCTGTAATCTTACTGTGTAATATATTTTTTACAAAGGTTTGGGACAACATAAGCTATAGTTTCTGATCTTTATTTCTTAGAGTCACTTTTACTATGTAAATTTAAAAATTTTTATACATTAGAGTGCAAAGTGTAATTTCTCAGATATTTGTGAGTGAGATAAAATTTTATTTTTATTATCTTCAGAAATGTGTAAAATGAGTGATTATAAAACTACATCATAATATTAATCATCTTTTCATACATGAAAGCTAATAACAAGGTTGTACTGAGGAATATTGAATAAAGTTGTTTTAGCTGGTATACGCTTAATTTTACAAATAGAAGGAGCACCCAATCACGTTAGATGAGATAGAATCTCATGACTTAATTTATAGTACCATTATGCCATTCTAATTGTTCAATAGTCCTTATCAGGCTAAAAGTTTTGACCCACGGGCTCGAAACACATTGATATAGTCAGTCATAAATTACGCGCTCGTGGAAAAATAAAAATTTATGTGCAGAACACTTAAACGTATTTTTAAAAATTCAGCAATTCATCTTGTGAAACCCTTCTCTAGCACCATTTCAAGTCTGACAGCCATTCTGCCAAAAAGCTTAAAATGTAAAATGATTGTGTGAGGTACCTAGAGTAGCCAAATTCATAAAGACAAAGTAGAATGGGGTACTCCAGGGGATGGGGGAAAGCGAGAACAAGGAGTTATCGGAGATGGATGGTGGGAACCATTGCACAACGAATGCCTCAGAATGTTTGTAGATACAAAAGAAAGCAACGGGTATTATAGAACACAATCAACATCAACAGTGACACTGACGTACAAGAATATAAAAGTAGAAGAGAAAAATCGCTTTCCAACATGGCGGCTCTACCATGATTTTAAAAGAAACTCTGTTGAAGAGGCTCAGTCATATTCAAGAGAAGCCATTACTGAGAGACATCAGTGAAAGTGGGCACGTTTAGTCTAAAAAAAAAACAGTGTGTAGCTTAAAAGGTGACAGAGTGATGATGTCTTACCTTAATCTCTGTTTAATTTTCTTTTGTAATGTCAGGGCTAGCCTAAACATCTCCATGTCTACATCTTTACAGATCCCAGGGCAAAATCCACGCAACATCTCGAATAGTTGCAATTCCAATCTCCCTTCTAAATGCATTTCCCCATGGCCCAGGCTTCGCCTGCCTCATTCCCAGCCATTTTTCTAGGTCAGACACTCTGAGGCTTCCCCGTTCTCCATTCCCTGATTGCTATTCCAGGAGTTTTCAAAACACTCCTGTTTTCTTTTCAGCATTTATCTGATTAAGGCCTCTGGGTCTTTCCAACAAGCCTGGAAGCTGTTGGAGGCTACAACTATGCCTTGCGCACCTGTAACCCAGTCCCTAAATCAGCCTCTGGCCCACAGTAGACAGATAATACAGGTGCGCTGAATGAATGAATGAATGAAGAATTAAGTGAATGGTACACCCTTTTCAAGCTTATAAAAAGGGTCGCATTTCAAGAACCAGCCTCAACCTCGAGGACACTGACCCGAGGACCTGACCATCTGACAGCAGGAAACATGATAAAACCCCACGGAGATGGCCAACCAAGCCAGACACAGCAGCAAAGGGTGGGACGCAACTTCGGTCAGCACCTTAGGAGAAGATCTTGCACAGCCCAACAGGCTCATTCCAGAAGCAGTTTCCACTGCAGCAGCTTGCGGTAACTATCACATCCGGAACACAATATCTGAAGAATCCGCAAAGAGCTGTGAAGAGTAGCAGCTGACCTGTTTGCTCCTGAAAAGTGTTTTCACCGGGCTCGTTACGTGAATGTGTACACACACACATCGACCAGATCTTAAGAGCTTTTTTTTTTTTTTCAAAATCTATTTAAACGTTTTATGATAAATGTAAGAAAAAACACAAAAACTTGTTAAGTGCAAATTAAGTTATACTTCACATATTCGTGAGCCTCAGTTGATTTCCTGCCCACGCCCCGCCCCCTCCCCATTCCCTTCTCTCCTACTCTCCTTGGGTAGAATTCCCATGAGGAAAGAAGCCTCTGGTGGCCGCTGTAGCCCTAGGCAGTGACGCACATGGTGGGTGCGGCAGCTTTCAGAGAAAAGGGGGCCATGCCCAAGCTGTCTCTTCCACATGGAAATCATCGTTTGCTCTCGACCAATGACCCGAGGCGCTGACTATATTACACTCAGGAGAATGTATATTCCCAAGTGATCCTTCAGTATTATAAATACTAAATTAAATACAGATACTAGATCTGCTCATTTTCATAACTCCTAACCTGGTGGAAATTTGTCCTGAATGAACACTAACATTTTGAAAATCCCGGGAAAGGTAGGAGTACACCAGAAATAAGCTGATGGGAAAAAAGAAAAAAAAAATCTCTGTGAGCAAAGGCCAGCTCTAACCCTAGATAGCTTTTCCCCCCTCCTAAGTGCATGTTATAGAAAATAAACAATATTTTCATTTAACAACAGATGGTTCAACACTCGTTGCTATGCCAGGACCTAGCAGTGCATAAATGGCTTCTCCTCCTTGTGAAAAACATCTTCTCTTCGCAGGGGAACGGGCTTACAAAATTCCGCGTCTTCGCGTCGTCAGCACCCAGCTCGGTGGCCTTTGGGAATAAGGGCTAACGGGGTATTGTGGTGTCAGGGGTGGTGAACAGCAACCCGAGGGCGGGAGGAAAGCAGCGAGGGAGCGACTGCCAGGAAGCTAGCTGATTTCGTTTATGTTTATTCAACTAACAGGTTTAGTACCACCGATAAAAGGAAGATATTGATAAAGCGAACCTTTGCTCATTTTATGTACTTATTTATTATTTATTATCTCTCACGGTTGTGTGGGTTGATCAAGCTCAGCTACCCACTTCTTGCTTGGGGTCTTTCACGTAATTACGGTCAGGTAGCAGCTGAGGCTGGAGTCACAAAAAGGCTCAAAAGGACTGGGCCATCCACGATGGCTAATTCACTTGGCTGGCAGTTGATGTTATCTGTTGGCTGGGAGCAACTGCATGCTTTCAGGCTGTACAGTACAGGTGACCTACGCGTGCTTCTCGGAGAATGCAGCTGGATCCTGAGAGCTTCCCAAGAGGAAGCATTCCTGGAGATCCAGGCATGGAAGCAGCAGAATTCTATGGTCTAGCTTTGAAAGCCATACAATATCACTGCAAGGGCAACCCAGATTCAAGGCAGGGACTATGCAAAAGCGTGATGAAAAGAGGCCTGGCTCCTGGATGGGGCATCTTTGGAGAAGGGAAAAATGTCTAAATATCCCCAGATATTACACGATGTGCTTTACATACATTACTTCATTCACAAAAGCTCTGGCAAGGAGGTATAAGCATCCTTCATCTTACAGATGAGGAACCTGAAGCTCAGAGAAGGAAAGTCACATGTCCGACGTTCTCCAACAATAATTTTCCTCTCCAGTGGATTCAGAGCGTGATCAACGTGAGATCTGCGGCCGTTAACCAGAAGCACCCTGGCAGCTCTTTCTACTACTTCCTAGGTGCCAGGCTCTGTTCTCAGGAGCACTGTTGAAAATATAAATGAAATAGATAAATCCCTTGCTTCTGGGATTTTATAATCTAGTGGAGCCAGAAAATATCAAAGTGAGAGGAGTTGCTGAACAAGGCAATCTCGATTTCGACAGATCCTGCTATAATCCAAACTACTGAGATTAAATATTGGGAATATCCAGGGGAAATTGCTCTGAAAAACCTCCTTGCTCCTTTTTATGTCTTTCGGAGTGGTTGAAAGAAAAGGTGAGAAGAAGGAAGACAGGGGTAACGGGCGAGGACTAGGAGACAGGAGGCCACTGAGGCGCCTCTTAAAAGCTGTTGAAAGGAAGGTTCCACCGGCCTTGCTATCTGAATTCCATCACGATAACGAATAAACTTTGTTAAATGCGTGAACTTTTAAATGCTACCGATGCCTCTCCCAAAGGCCCTGCAGATAGGGTGTACACTGTGTTTTTGTGTTAAACAGTGGATTGAAAAGGCCTTCGCCCTTTTGTTTCCCATCATAGTAGGTAGCCATGTGACTCTCAACCGTTTTTTGTTGTTGTCATTGTTGTTTTTTATATCACATTGTTGATCACTTTCTCAACCTACAGGGCAATAACTTTCCACTCAAGTAACCCAATCGATATGCTAGATATGCTATCTACCACCGTTAACTCCCCACCCAATCCTTCTTACACTCACGGGTATCAGATTGTTTTTTTTTAAACCACGACTTTTTAAAAGTTTCAGACAATCTAAGTCTGTGGTCTCTTTCAAAGGTATAAGTTTGGGTTTTGATTTAAAAAAAAAAGTAAGTGTGTGCATTTTTGTTCTCGAGTGTTAAAAGCCTGAGAGTTTGGTTGTTAAGAACTTGAGTCATATTACACCTTATTTGTCCCCTTGTGCCTTTCTACTGCAGCTCTAGGTGTTTTGTATAATGCATGAGCGAGCCCCAGTTAGAAATAGAAATGCATTTTCAATAAGTATTTATTATGTTGTTCTGAGCATACAGCTTTAAATTTGCCCGCTGTAGCTTGAAGCATTACACAAACTGTTGGTCTGCTGACTGCCTCTCTGGCAGCAACACACACAGAAAATAGATTGCTAAGGGTTTTTTTTTCCCCTCCTCCCCCTCTCCTACTCGCTCTCTCTCCTTTTCCTCCTTTTTAAAAAAAAAAAAAAAAAAAAAAAAAAAAAAAAAAAAAAAAACCAGTCGTGAACATTTTTTAATCTTGTGGCATTTTTAATCAACACGTATTTCCTTCCAGGACCTATGATCCTCTATTGATTCCCATTAAAATGCTTTTCTTTTCTTTGCCCCCTCTGCTGATCGAATTTCAGATCAGCCACAGGATATGCAACTAACCTTCCGGCACTACTGAACCCAGCCGAGCGAGGGTGATCAAAAGGCTCGATGCATTCATTAAACATTCCCGTCGCCTGGTCAGGGGCTCTAATGGAAGATATCTCTTTGCATTGCAATTTTTTTTTTCCTTTTTTGTCTTCCCCCCTTACATCCAAAAAAAAAAAAAATGTTTTTTGCCTTTGATCGCAAGGGAGTGTGTGGGGCGGGGGAACATGAGAACAAAAGAGACCTATCTTTTTCCCCCGGGCTGACGTCAGTTTGATTTTACTGACAACTATTCGAGCGTGTGTAGCAGTTGGAAGCGGCCCTCGGCCGGCCCTGCCCCCCACACCTTCCACTTTGGGGAGAAAACAAGACTTTTAGCAGCTCCGGAGACGCGCCCTGAAAATGGCCCGCTCGCGCTCGGCGCTCGATGCCCTCCCGCCCGCGCGGCAAAGGGCATCCGAGGCTTATTTGTGCGGCACGATCTTTACTGGGGCGGAAAACGCGCGGCGGGGGAGGAGCGGGGACCGGCGGGCTGGGCCAGGAATGTCCCCTCCCGACCGCGGGGAGAACGCCCGGGCCACGGAAACGGTCGCCGCGGGCGCGGGCCGCGCGGGGTCCGGGCCCGGGCCGCTGCGGGCGGGGCGGCGGCGCGGGGACCCGCGGGGCCGGGGCTGGGGGCCCCGCCACCCCCACGGGCGCGCGTGCGCGGCGCGGCCCCCACGCCCCGGGCCGCCGCGGCCTGAGCGGCGCCAGCGCCCTGCTCCGCGAGCGCGCCGGCGGGCGGGCCGCAAAACCCGGGCCGGAGCCCGGCGCGGACGGGGTCGGCGCCGCGCGGCCACCGCGGCGCAGAGCCGGAGCCGGCTCCGGGGGCGCGCGCCGCCCCGAGGCCCCGGCTCCGGGATGTCGCCGCCCGCCCGCCCGCGGACCAGGCGCGCAGCTAGCCGGGCCCCGACGACGTCCCCGGGGGAAATGCGTCGGGCTGGGGCACGCACAGCCCGTCCTGCAGTTTGCAGAAACCCGAAGGTCTCTAACCGGCCTAGACCGTTTCTGGAAAAGTCATATTTTCCAGGCTTTCGTGAAATAGTCATTACTTCTATTCTAAATCTGGAGGGGAATGTGCGTCCATTGCAGGGGAGGAAGAAAGATGTGGAAAGTGGACCGGCTCCGGGAAACGTGGCCAGTGGCTTTGGACCTGTGCCTGGCGTCCACCCACTGGTCCCTTCGCGGGAGCACGCCCGAGACACGTGTTCATTAAAGCGATGAAGCGGGGCGGGCGCCTTCTGTCCACGCAGCACATGCCACTGGGATCAAGGGGCGAATTTGGAAATGGGTCTTACCTCAGGATCTTGACTTTTCTTAAGGAAAAACATGTCTCAATAAAAAGTCCACCGCTGCTGGTAGGGAGGGCCCACCTGTTATCCAGGTGACCCCTCGCACCCACCCGCGTTTAAGCATTCGCCACAGTAGCCTGAAGCTAGGTGCGTACATCTCTAACTCCCCAGGGGCTGAAGGTTCCTAGAGAGTGGGTACCGAGGCCGCTTCTTGTACCTGCCCCCAGCGCTTCAGAACCACCATCCGCTCTGAATAAATGTTTTTCTAAATGAGTACGTTTTGGAGATCATAGTGAAGGCTGCGAAGCACCGAGAAAAAAAGTTCGTTTTGGCTAAGGAAAGAGGCCAGAGAAGCCTCCCTGAGATTGGGTGTTTGAGCTGGACTCTGAAGACCAACCATGGATGACGGTAAAGGCCATTGCGGGTTGAGAAGACAACGTGAATGAAAGCGGGAAGGTGCGATGGGTAGGAATGTGGAAGACCTGACCTGAGCAGGGGACACGTGGGGACGTAAAAGAGGTAGGAGGCCAGAAGCGGAAGGCAATGAATGCCTTACCGTTGAGATAACAGCCCTGAAAAACACAAAACATTTTATTTAACGGTTCTAGAATATGGACATGCAAATGAAACAAGGCGTATGGAAAGGATGTACCAAAAAAAAAAAAATCAAAAGAAGGAAAATAAGAAGAGCAGTTTATAGAGGAATTTCGGGAAAATTATATGAAACCAAAAAAATGCGAAGGAAAACCCTTGCTTGTCACTCTGGGAACAAAATCATTTTCATAGCACTCAAAGGGTGTGTGTGGGGGGTCTCTATGCAAGAGGGAGAGATAAGAGGTAACAATGGATTAAAAATCTTTGACCATTACAATGTTTTTCACTTGTGAAGGCATGAATGGGTTATAAAAATTAGGAAAAGGCATTACACATCACTCTCAAGAAAGAAATGGAGCTCAAAACAAGAGAACAGTGATACTTCGAAAACAAGATAAATGTTCATCATTAAGGAATTCACTCTAAATTGCGGCACAGTCAATAGAATATTATGCACCCATTAAAAATGAAGTATATTTTTTGGAAAGATTCACAATATGTCATTAAACGAAGAAGCAAATTACAAATCAGCATGTCTAGAAGGACAGATCTAAAATGTTAGCAGTGGTTCTAGATTTTTTAATCATTAGTCATTTTTTACTTTTTCTTTCAAACCTGTCAGTATTGTCTGAATTTTAACAATAAGCAATGATTACCTTTCTCATTAGAAAATAAACACATGATTATTAAATAAAGTTTTAATCTTTGTATAATGTATGTGGTTCTTCTGGAACTGAAGTGACTTCTGTGGCACTGGAAATTCTTGTGGCAAATGGAAAGGTTGGCCTGAGGGCTGGCCTGAGGGCTAGCTACATAAACCAGCATTTTTTAAATTCCCTGTGACATCTGGCTCAAGACCTTTCAAGGCTCCATAACTTCACCTATGAAATGAAGAGAATAATAGTATCTACCTAACAGGGTTGTCGTGAGGACTGGAGATAATATCTGTAAAACACTTAACACCGCCCCTGGCCCCCGGCAGGTGCTCTGTGAGTAGAAGCTCTCAGGGGGAGGCCAAGACCACAGGCTTTCTTATCGGATTACCCTACGGCCATGATGGTGGATGTTAGAGCTCCCTAAGAATACGCCTCCTCCCCCTCTCAAATGGTAAGATGGTGTGTCCTGACCCATTTGAAGTTAGAAGTGGCCAGTGGCTCTTCTGCGTGAACGAAAGGGACATGTGTCACCAGTGAGCACTCTATCCACCTGCCGTGACAACCAGCAATTGGTAGACAACTCAGTTGTGGCTACTCTGCCTGCCCCAATCCCAGACTGAGGAAAGGCAGAGCCTGCAGAAGCCCTCCATGGACACGCGGCGTGAGTGAGGAATAAACCCTGGTTGTTTGCAGCCACTTAGATTTGGGGACTATTTGTTGCAAAGCCTAATTTAACTCCTGCCGACTGGCACAGCCACTTAACTCATTTTATGACCTTGGGAACGTTCCTTAACCTCTCCAGCTTTCCATTTCCTCCCCTGTAGAGGTTAATCTTCCCACTCCACAGGTTGGTGGAGAAAGTGAGTTCATGCCTGAAGTGCTTGGCCCTGAATCTGGCACCTGATAAGTACACACGCAATGACAAGGGCTATTATTATCTCACTATGTGGACTTGTTTTCCCCGTCTGTTAAATGGGACCAGACGTCAGTGCCCAGGGGGTCGATCAGGTGATGCTCGTGGGATCAGGTGAGGCTCCTATACATTCTTTTCTGCCATTGGCTATGCTTTCACTGCAGCCACGTAACTACTTACACATGAATTGGAGATGGCGCACTTGCTGTAGGTAAGAAAGCTCACTCAAATATTATTGATAATCTCCTTTTCATTCCTGGAAGAAAGGCCAAATGTTAAGTCCTAGGAGAGTCAGCAGCTGGGGGGGTCATGTGTATCATGACAACCCAGAGAGTCATCTGGGGGGTTAAGAACACCAAAGGTTACAGTGACCCTCAAGGTCACAGATTGAGAGTCACACAGCTGATTTAGAGATGGCAATAGAGACAGTGACACCCCCCCCCCCATTTCTTTTAGTATAAAACGGGTTTCTTCTCTCAGAGTCTTAACAAACACAGTGGTTTCTAACACAAGAGAGAGAGAGAGAAAGAGTTGTGCGCCCAGGTGGTTCTAACCCTCCGAGTGCTCTCCTGCTTAGACTGGGGAGTGGGGAGCACGTAGCCACAAAAACTCCCACTTTGGGGGGCACAGCGAAGCTTTGTGCCTTTGCTATGTAATCAGCAAGGCTCACGACTCTGACGGAAAACGAACAATCCTCTGAGGGTGTTTGGGCACGAGGCCAGACACCTCGGAGGATCAAGAAGGAGGGTGGAGAGGGGCTCTTCTCCCCAGAGGGTGTGGGCAGGAGGGACTGCAGCCCCTTCCCGATATGCAAAGGGATGTTAAGCCCAGGGAGATCCTCGGGCAAGGCACGGCGGAGCCTCTCTTCCCTGGATTTCAGTTACTCGAGGCCGATGTGAAACGAGGCACTCAGAAACCTCTTCACCACCTCTAAGAAAGAGTAGCGTGTGACAGTAACAGTGAGGCGTCGCCGATTGTCACATCTTCGCATTCGCAGGGTACTTTACGGTAAACCAAGCCTTTCCCCGCACGCTCACTCGCTCACTCGTTTGTCCTTACAATGAAAGGATCCGCCAAGCAGTAGAGAAATTTGGCCCCTATTGTACCTCTCCTTGACTAACCGAAAGGCATGGAGTCTTTCTAGACTTTAAGTATTTCGTCAACACAGAAGGCGGCAGCAGAAGTAGAGGAAAGGCAGGGAATTAGTTCTGGGACCTGGCAGCCCGTCTGCAATGAAGATATCAAGCAGCTGGCACACAATTTAGCCATCATGTAGGCATGCGATTGCAATTTCCATCACAACCAACAAGCAGCGACCGACCTCTCCGTTTCCAACACCCTTCCACCGAGCCACGTGTTAACGACCACGCCCTTGGGTGGCTTCCTGACTCCCAGCTCTGCACATGACCTCTCAGTTCTCCCTACTGATGGTCAACTAATCGTCCTAAGCATCCCTTTTATTGCGTCGCTCGCTTGTGCAAAAATCACTAGTGCCAAAGTACAAGCTCCTAGTGCAGGCCCACGAGTGCAGGTGATCTGAGGGCTGGTCCCACTCCACCAATGCTTTAATTTAGTCATCAGTTCATTCCCAAGTGGCTTGTATCCTGGCCGCGATGCCCTTCCTTCTCCTCGCCACAAATTAAAATTCCACGCACAAGGCACCAGATGCCATCCCCTCCGTGAAAATGTCATCAACACCTCCAGCCTACGAAGGTTTTTCCCCATCCCTGAATTACAGGTTTCCTACAGTTCAGCACAGTCATCTTCAAAGTAGGAACCCTATTCCTCTGGGACTGAGATTTTCCGAAGGGGCCTTGGACATGGATATTTGGAAAGGAAGCGACATGCACATCCTCATATTCAAAGCCTGCCTTTTACTGAACACCCCCCTTTCACGACAGCTCCTCCCTCACTTTACAGAAGAAAGGTGCCCCCTTATCCCTAATTACCAATCTTATTGGGGTGCACTGCTCTGAGGTGTAAAAACCCTCCTGGGTACCAAATACAGGAAGCATGAAACTCGTGATGTACGTGTTGGGGAGGCGACTGGCCTGAAGGATTGTGTCTGCTGGAGCTGCCGTAACAAAGTATCACAGGCGAGTGGCTAACCACGAGAAAGTTATTATCTCACAATTCTGGAGGCTGAACGCCCAGAATCAAGGTGTGGGCAGGGCCGGTTCCTTCTGAGGCTGTGAGGGAGGGACCTGTCCCAGGCCTCTCTCTTTGGCTTGTACGTGGTCATCTTCTCCCAATGCCTTCACATTCTCTTCCCTCCGTGCATATCTGCCTCTGTGTCCAAATCTCCCCTTTAATGAAGACACCGGGAGAAGGTGGCCAGTGTCTGTCTAGAGTGATAGTGGATTAGCGTTCACCCTAATGACCTTAACTAATTATATCTGCAATGGCATAATTTTAAAATAAGGTCACATTTGGGGATTCCGGGGGTTAGGGCTTCAATATGTGAATTTGGAGGTGACAAAACTTGTTCGACCCATAACAGGTTGAGTAACAAATCCTTCACAAGTCAGGTGGTTTCTAATACCTGGCTTTCAACAAAATCGAAGGAGGAAATAATGAAGTTGCCAGCTGACATATCATTAAAACTAATATTTGATAATGGATTAACATGTGATTTGGGGCAAATTGAGTCAAGAGGAAATTTTTATAATAAAACTCTTTCTATTCCCATATCTTTGTTTATAAGAACTAGGATTTTTCATCTCTTAAAAATGGAAAATAGAAATAGAATGAATGCTAAGCACTTTGCCATTCTAGCAATAAGTAATATTTATCCACAACAATATAATGTTTGAAAAAAAGGACAGCATCATTTAGCTTATTAAGAAATGGAAAATTCTAATAAAACTTTATTATTTTTGCATTTATAAAAATTTTCTATTCATTTAGGTTGTTTCAATCAATTGTGTAATACTAGTCACAAAAACTCAATCCAGAAAACACTTAAAGCCTATGATCACAGGGATTTTAAAGTAAATTTTGATTTTTATACATGTTTGAAGTATGATAGAATACTCAGTAAAAGATGTGAAATAATATATATCTTACGCTCGCATAAAATTCTGAGAGGAAGTAGATGGAAATTTCAAATTCTACAAATTCTCCTTGCTAAAGATGAACTTGTTTGTGTATTTCTTAAATGGATGATGGTGAGTAACAAACTGTTATAGAATTTAGATTCTATCTGGATACATTTAAAATACTGATGTAACAGTTTTGTTTTTAAATGTCAATATTTACAGTATACTATAAATTGTATTTTTGCAACTATTTAAATTTATGATAATATAAATATCAACTTTTAAATGTGCAAAGAAGAGCACGGTTTTCTAACCTAGTTTAGATCCTGGGCAAAATTTTTAGAAATCAATTCCATATACACTGTCCAATTTTGTATTGCTTTTTAGATGTGTGGGTGTCTTAGGGGAATATTCAGGACACGTAGCTCATGGTTAATCCAGGAAAAATCACTGAGCTTGGGTCTTTATCTAGTGTTGTCACTATTTCCCCCCAGAAAAGGAGTGGTGAGATTGGGTACATGCTGGCAATCTGGGATTCCCTTCTAAGAGACAGCGTGGAGCATGAAAAATGCATGGTCCAAAAACCACAATGAGACACCACTTCACACCCATAAAATGACTGTTCTTTTTTAAAAAAATAAAAAGGAAAGAAAAGAATAGGAAAGAAAGAAAGAGAGAGAGAGAGAGAGAGAGAGAGAGAGAGAGAGAAGAGAGAGAGAAAGAAAGAAAGAAAGAAAGAAAGAAAGAAAGAAAGAAAGAAAGAAAGAAAGAAAGAAAGAGAGTAAAGAAAAGAAGTGTTGGCCAGGATGTAGAGGAATTGGAACCCTGTGTGATGACGTTGTGATACTGACAATATAAAATGGTGCAACTGCTATGGAAAACGTATGGCAATTCCTCAAAAACTTAAAAATAGAATTACCATATGATCCAGCAATTCCACTTTTGAGTAAATGTCCCAAAGAATGGAAAGTGGGGATTTGAACAAATTTGAACTAATTTGTAAAATTTGATATTTTTACAGCAATGTTCATAGTATTAGTCATACTAGCCAAAAGGTGGAAGCAACCCATAAGCCCATCAAAAGAAGAATGGATAAACAAAATGTAGTATACACACACAATGGAGTATTATGCAGCCTTAAAAAAAAAAGAAAGAAATTCTGACACGTGCCATAACGTGGATGTACCTGGAAGACATTATGCTAAGTGAAGTAAGCCACTTACTTCATGGGGAGTTGTGGCTTAATATTATCGTTATGTTATTGTTTAAGGGATAAGAGCTTCTGTTCTACAAGATAAAAAATGTTCTAGAGATGGATAATGGCAATAATCACACAACAATATAAATATACTTAATGCCACTAAACCATACACTTAAAAATGGCTAAAATGATCAATTTTATGGTATATATATTTATCACTTTTCTTTTAAGTACATGCATGGTCTTTGAACTCAGAGAGACCTAAGTTTAAATCCAAGGTCTGTTACTAAGTGGCCCTGCATAGGTCACTGAATTTCAATCAGAAAAGAACTAAAAGGGTATAACTTGGAGAATCTTTATGAGCATTAAAACATAAGCAGATCTGCAGGGGATGCTGAGGTGGGCTACTCGATCCCGTCATCGGAACTGAGGTATCATTGCCCCAGCTGCTGGTGGCCCACGGCCGTGAACCTCTTCAAGCATCAGCCTCAAAGGGACCTGCCACACCCAGGTTCATAGCCCTCTCCGGCAACTGGTTGAAACCAGGTTACAAGGTCCAGCCCTTCTCCACAGCTGGAGAGCTCTGGAGGGTCACCCCAGCCCCACAGCCTCCGGCAGGCTCAGGCGAAGTAACATTTCCCCCCTCCCCCACCCCAGTCCTGCTCCTCTCACGTGCTTGGGGCGGCCAGAGGTAAGTCTCCTGCACGTGGATCTCCATCTCAGAGTCTGTTTTCAGGTAACTTTCCCCTGCTCGAAATTTCCTGAGAGCTCCCACTGTCCTCAGAATGAAGCCTGAAATGCTTGCCAGTTCCTGCAAGGCCCTACATGGCTTAGCCATTCGCCTGTCTCTACTCCTGCCTCCTCTTCCCACGCCCCTCCTAGCCGCCCTGGGCCTGAGTACACTACACCCATCTCACCTCGGACACCAGTCCTGCTGGGCTGTGCATAGCTCCCTCTGTCCTTCTAGGTCCTCTCTTCCCGAAACATCTCCCCTAGAACATCCCCCACGATGCCCAGATCCCTTTCCACGCCTTTCCCTCGTCTTGCTATTCTTCATAGCATTTATCATTGCCTGAAATGATATTATAGACTCATTTGCTTATAAGCACTAGAATGTAGGTTCCCCAAATGCAGGAATTTTCTGTCCCCTGTGGCCTGTCATATTCCCGGCCACATAATAGGCACTCAAGAAACTCTTGTGGGAAGAATTTGTGAATTAGAAATAATGTGCACTGAGCACCTAACTCAGCGCAAGGTGTAAGTCAGGGGCTCCAGAAGGTGGTGCCTACTGTTATCTTGTTACATTTCCTGTCTGTCCAACTCAGACAGTAAATGTCACACAGGGTCCTTCTTTTGTCTATCTTTTATACTGCTCGGCGCAAAATCACTCAATAAACAAACACTTTTTTATTGGATTTGACTCGCCCTCAAGCCAATGGTGAGAAAGAACTGAGATTCTTCCTGTCCGAGCTGGCTGGCTGGTCCTACTTCATTTGAATGCCCATGATCTATCACGTCAGGTCTCTATTAAAATTAATTATGACCCGATTCCATCCATCGCATCCCAGGGAGAGAAGACAGAAGCTTCCTCTGAAAGCCATCCTAGCCACTCTCGGAGACAGAGGGTTACTCTGAGTCCCTATGTGACATTTCTTCATTCTAATCATCAAATATCACAAATATTTTTCAAAATCTTTTAGAGACTACAAAAAGGGAGATAATCGATTTGATCTCTGTCCTCAAGTCACTTAAAATCCAAACTTGTCAGGGCAGAAGAGAGAAGGCCCTTTAGTTTTCACCCGTTCCCTACCCTGTACCCATCTCCCTGGACAACTTCCTCCTGCTCGCCCTCCCTCCCGCTCCGAGTCTGACCAAACAAATGGACTGCCTGCCATCCCGATCTCTTTGACATCCCATGTTCTTGGCTACGTAATGACGGTGCAGCCTGCGAATTATACGGCACGTGGTGTCGCAGCGGATACGCGTGCCCAGTCTGAACGCTCTGTTTCCTGACCGCGCGGTTATCATGTGTCTCTGCACTGTGGAACGAGCCTTCAGGATGCCGTGTGGAGGTGGGTGATAATTCTTGGCTCTTCTTCCCTTTTTGGCAGGTGCAAGAAACCCTAAGAAAGGGAACCTGACACTCGGCACTGGGCATGCAGACAAAGGAAAGGAAGTGATGTGTGCCAGGCACAGCGCTAGTGAAATTCAGAGCCATTTAGTAATTTAATCCACACAACCCTTCAAGGTAGGTGTCATCACCCTCGGTTTACAGATGAGGAAAAAGGTTAGAGAGATTGTCACGTTCATCGGGTCTCCGCGATGGTAAGTAATCAATCAGAATTTGAACTAAGCTTTCTCTGATTCCGAAGTATCTTGTAAGACTGTGCACTCTTGGGCTAGTTATGTACTGCCCTGCACCCAAGCTTGGTTACCCTCCTTAATAGCTTTCACTCTCCTCTAGATCTTACTGGAAAACAACAACAACAACAACAACAAAACTATAAAAAAAAAATTGTCCTATCAGATTAAAAATATTATAAAGCTACAAAAATCAAAACAGAATGGTGAGCAGTGACAGACCAGAGTTCAGAAATCAACTCGGGTATGTAATAAAGGGAGCATTTCAAATCATTTCAGATGGGAGAGCAATGGATTGTTCTGTAAATGGTACTGGGAAACCTGCTTGGAAAAACAATTAGCAGGTGCCCGGTAAGTGTTCGTAATTTCTACATTGTGCAATTAAATGAGATAAACACGTGCTGTCCGGCTCGCACAGTGACTGCTGGGAAAAGAGATGCAGGATGACTTTTTGAGCTCTGGACTTTGACGTCTGTGGTCTGCATAGCACTTAATTCCTCACAGTCTCCTATACTACTTCCTATTTACTGTGTTTTCACCACCCTGTTCGTGCAGGGCGGGTGTTATCATTCCCACTTCCTATATAAGGACACTGAAGCTCAGAGAGCTTAAGTTCACAGCTGGAGTGGCATGTGAACCCTGAACACTGGGCTTTCTGAATCCTCGTGTAGCCCTCTCACTATGAGGCTCTCTGTATATAGTCTCTCCCCTCCCCTGCCCTCATTTCCACGCCCGCAATTCAAACAATGGAAAACAAATAACATCACTACATTAACACAATAACTATGTTAGTTTCTCTGTATTCCTGGTCAGTCTTTGTCCAGAGCACACGTGCTTTACATAACCGCAATCATATTTTAATGACAATTTAGTGGCCCATTTTCCCACTTCGCATTGGATCTTAAGGCCCCAGTGCTCAGTTTTGTAGCAGGTGACTGATATACATCCTTACTGTCTCTTACACGCTCCTCTTCCTTAAAGTCGCCCATGTGAATCTCCATCTCTAATCCAATTGCTCTTAAATGAATGTCTTTCACGTGAGTGCGTGCAGGCAGCTGTGTTCCTCTTTTCAGGCAGCCACTTCTCCCTCTTCCCCCAATGAGAAGTCTTGTTTCTCTTCCCAATGCACGGGCAACTTCACACGTTGGGTTGGGTTTCCTCTGCTTTCAGAGTTTCTCTTTGGGGGCGAACACCCAGGAGCTCTTCTGCGGGCTGCTGCCCGGGTGTAGGCAGCAGAAGGGGGCGTCTGCTGCCTTCTGCAAGCTCATGACCATTGCATTCCTGTCGAGTCTTTCACTCCGTGCTCTTTTTTTAACCTGTGGCTTCCCAATTTAGCTTCCCCAGGGCAGTCACCACTGAAGTCATGATTCACCTCCATGGTTTCCTCCCGGCCAGGGAGAAATTTCAAACTGAACAGTTTCAGCACCTTTTTGTACAATGTGATTCACGGGGCAACGGACTCTGCTTAGAGTACTGAATGAGGCACTGTTTGCAATCATCCACGCCACACGTTTAAAAAGAGCCATTTTACATACTTAAACGTAAATGTATGGAAAAGATACATTTGTGGTGAGCGCCTGTCCTAAATGCTCTATCAGGTCAAGTTCAGTCTACTTAAAATAAGGAGTTCTGAGGTCTCAGTCAGGTGGCACTCAAACAGGCTGTCACCAACACCTTTTGGATGTCTGACCACTGCTGTACGGGCCCTCTGGGGGAAATATGTAGGTCCTGCTCCCAACAAGGTGTCCACAGCAAGTCATCTGGCAGACAAACACAGTGGCAAAATCTGCCGAAAGAGGGTGATATAATAAGAGGATTGTAATATTTTTGCAAAAGGTTGATCAGGGTTATGTTTTGTTCTTTTATTTAACTAAAATGGGTATAAAAAAGCTACAGAATAACAAGAATAGTAACTGTGAACGATGCCATTGTGATTGGGTTTTACTTTCTGACCTCTAATTGTGAAACATTTGTGCAAGGGGAAGAGAAAGAATTGTTTGTTTGTTTGTTTTTACTAAGAACTTATTTTATCAACAAATACAATCCCCCCCGCCCCGGCCCCCTGTGACCCCTGACCATTAAGGCGGCTTCCTAGGGAAAGAAGCCCTAATTCCACTATGGGAGCTAAGAAGAAAAATTTATGAGTTAGTACAACCCAGATTGATTGCAACTTTTCATGACTCAGCTAAGATGGGTTCAGAACGGCCAAGCGTGTTTGAATGCTATGCTTTCGTGAGGCATGGGCATAGCCAATAGTTGAGAGTTATGGTAGCTGTGATTCAGTAGGGGGAATAGCAGCCTTGACCTGAGAAAAATGTAGTCCTCTAGTAACAAGCCAAATGGCTGGCATTGTCAGGAGCTGTGATTTCACTTTATTGATTGTCTCCTGTGAAACATGAGGCTCTTTATTTGAATCATTTGTATGGGTGTCATATTGGGTTAATTGCAAAGCAATTGGATTTAATAATAATATAACGGTGTATCCATGTACATCGATTCCTAGAATTGTGAGATGTGAATTGCACTTGATCACGAGGTTGCGCTTTCCAATGCTATGAGATGAGCAAGTCCCAGGCTAATCGTGTAGATTTAAGCTGCCCAGGGTGAGCTTTAACTTACATGCCAGTTTGCATTGTTATTGCAAATACTTTATAGGCCTGGAACATGACTGGTTATAAACGGATGCCCTTGAACTTGAGTTGTTTTAAAAAGCACAGCTTTATGTTGAGTTAACAGCATGCCATTAAGATTGGTACCAGCGTAAACAGAGAGGAGGAAGGCTTTCTTGCAGATTTTCATAGTTACTGACGTTACTTTCCTTTTAGCTGAGCTGCTTTGTCTTTGTTAGTCCACTGAGTAAGGAACACAAGACAGGTGGTCGCCAAAGTGGACAGAAATTCCCTGAAAAGCAAGGACACACACGAAATACATGAATGACTGACTCGTTTCATAACAACCAAAGAACCAGTATATTTGCGTAATTATTTTTATGTTTAAAATTGGTGGATATTTCCCACTTTTCCAGTTGAAGAATGTTTCTTTCCAAGAGGGACGAAGCAGGGACAAAAACAGATTTTAAGGGAAAATTTCACATCCATGAAATAAAAACTAAAGAAAAAAAATCAAGACTAAGATGAGTAGGAAAATTAAGAAGTTTGAGAAAAGAGATTGGAGAAAGAAGAAATAAAGGAAGAGGAGGAGGAAGAGAATGAGAAAAGAATAAGCTATAAAATGAGAAGATGGGGTGACACAGTAAATATTCTCTGGCATAACGCACTCAATAAATGTTTTGGAAACGATGACTTGATTAACCAAACTTAAAAAAAAGAAAGTTGTACAGAAAGTCGGCAATGCATCAGAATGTATTGATTGCCTAGGTGGCCATCTTTGGTGCATCTAAACAGAAGCAAAAAACATTCTTTGTTTAGGCCAAACTTTGCTGTGGGACTTCACCCTAAAATGTTATCTTCTGGTTACATTTACTTTGTCCATCATTTTAACTAACACGATGGCTGTAGCATTTTCTTTATATCTTTTGACTTCGTGGTCAAATTAGAGAGGTCACCGGGAGAAGCGCCGACTTCTAAATCCATCCAAATCCAGAACGCAGTATCATTCGCCTAAACGCAAAAGCTTCTGGTGGCCTGTCCACTTTGGTGAAACTGACAGTCTCACCAACTCAAGGACAATTTCGAGGGGGGGGGGCGGAGGACAAAATCAAAAAAGCTAAATATACTTCATATACATATTTATTAAGATATTAGCTATGTTTGTTAGTTCCCTCCAGTTTGATCCTTTAGGAGCACAGACCAGTGCGACAAGGCGGTTTTTAAACGCTCTTCAGAAACGTGTTTAAATGAACGTGTTAAGGGCTGAGACCGAAGCCCCATCTGAACGCTGATGAATCATACGGCCATGTGTTCGGAGTTGCTCTGGGCCGCAGCTGAACCAGGCGACGAGGCAAGAAGCTGCGTCCGCTTCTTTTCGGATTTTTATTTTAACTTGATACGCTGTAAGCAGAACACCGCAGGTTTTTAGGAAGGCTACAGGAATCTAAGAAATCCTAAAAGGAAGGCCACAGCGCGATTAGACACTGCCAAGAAGAAGACCTTCCCGTTTACGAGCACAGTTAGGCGCGTGGAGAGGATGACGAGCCGCTGCTCCTCCACCGGAGCTGCGGTCCCATCTCTTCGGCCTCGGGATCCCGCCACGGAGACGCCAGAAGGCGGTGCAGAGCCGATGCAGAGCTGATGCTCCGCCGCCCCCGTTTCGTGCTCCAGGTACGCACGGCCGCCCTGGGCTCAGCCGCCTCGCGCTTCGCTTCCGCGCCTCTGCTCACCGCCGCGCCGACCCTGTTTCAAGTCAAAACGCTGGGCGCACACTCCAGCGATCACCACCATCCTTTCAGGACTATGGCACAGCTGGTCAGGACGGTCTCAGACGCTCTAGCATGCGAGGCGGTCATACTCACTGCGTTTCCTCCTGTCCATCCACCTACAAAAACCTGCCTCGTGTTTTAGGGATTCCTCTAAGTGTTCCTGCTTCGAGAAAATTCCTTTAACTGTTCCAATGTGGTGTGACTCTCCTGAACTAATAGTTGGAAAAAAATGTTGTTTTATAGGTGTTATAATGTTATTGTATATCTATTGAATGTATAACATTATAACCTCATCCATACTATTTTTTTATCATGTAAAATAAGCCACGCATCTGCTACTTAAATAAAAATGTAAAAGGGAATTGTTCTTTAAACTATGTTACATATATGCCATATGTGTGTATATATCTATATATGTATATTTACACATATGTATATGCTATGGCATTAGAAAATGTATTAACATCTATGCTTTCATGCTAGGTGTAAATGTTTACTATTATTTAAGCACTATTCAACATAACATGCTGCGGTGCTAGAGCTTTTAGTTTTCTAAGGCTGGTTCTGTTTATAAACTAATTTGCCTACTCTATTGGCCCTCCGAAAGAGACACATCTATAATCGATTTATTTAAGCGATTGCAGATGAAGGCACAGACCGGGGATGACCTGCCCAAGAACTTCTGTGACCAGTCTTAAAAATCTCAAGCCAAGATAGGAACATCGTAATGGTACCTGTCGGCTGTGCCACTCTGCAGATAAAATTACATTGCCTTGTAATTGATACCTTGTACCTACTTGTCTGCTTGCTTACTGTATGTTTTCTAACAGGATTATGCCACTTTGGAGTCTGAAGGGATCAGATATATACCTCTCTTCCATTACCACTGCTACCTAGAATGTCTATTGACATTGTCCACACCTGGTCATCTGGTCTTTGCCTGAACGAATACAATGAACCTAACATTGCTAATACTGACGATCACTTTATCAGAAAGTTTATTCTTATGGTGAACTGAAATTTGATTAATTCCCACTAACGTCTAACCTTGGGTCCTAGATGTACATTCTGAAAGAATGAAAAATATAAATTTATTCCAAGGAAGCCCTTCGCACATGTATCACGTTTTAGCTTGCTCCACATAAGCATTCTCTTCCCCAGCTTAAATATACTCAGTTCTTCCTTCGGTTCTTCCAGGCATTTCAACTTCCTTCTCCTCCATTCATTCGATCAACCCTTAGCGAAGATCGACTACGTTTAGTGCATTGCGCAGCATGATGTCTCCAAAACGTGACCCAAAACAGAGATGGTTCTCGTTCTCACAGATCTCAGAGTCAACACAGGGAAGACGGACATTCATCACCTAATCACACTAATGGATTGACAAGTAAAAGCTCAGATAAGTGCCGTGAAGGAAAAGAACACTGTTCTAGGCAAGTACATGACGAAGGAAGCAGACCCAGTCCAGGAGTCTGGGGACGGTTTCTCTGAGATGATAACTGGGCTGAGACATGAAGAAACAAACAGTGGAATCCAGGCGAGGGAGAGGAGGACAGAAAAAAAAAAAAAAAAGAGGGATCTGGATGTTCACGGATCCTCAGAAGAGTGTGCATGGCATGTTCAAAGAATGAGGGAAGAGCAGCGTGGCGAGAGAGCAGACACCGAGGGATGGAAAGGGAGAGGTAAAGTTGGAAAGTTCTGCAGAGACCGTTACCGGAAGCCTTGTAGGCCGGGCGAGGGTTTTGGATCATATCCTCAAAGCAACAGGAAGCCACTGTGGAACTGTATGCCTGGTCACCCAACATCCTGGCTTCACTTGCTCCAGTCTTCCTCCCTGTGGAGAGGCTATGCGTCCCTCCCGACCGAACTCAGAAGGGATTTTCGTGGCCTGCTTTGGCCAATGACATGTGGGCGGCAGTGATGTGTGTCCCTTCCAGGCAGATGCTGTAAGAGCCAGCATGTGGGTCACACTTTTTCTTCCGTCATGGTCATTGCTACCATGACCAGCAAGTTTCACATAGAGGCTGCTTCATCAACTTGCATCGCAAAGTGAAATTTCCATGGAGCAGAGCCACAGACATGCTGTGAGTGAGCAGTAAAGCGCTGTTGTTGACAGCTAACGAGCTTTCTGGGGTTGTTTGTTAGTACAGTGTTACCTAACTTATTCTGACAGATCCGAAGAGTTTAATGTGGCCTGAGGGAACGGGACCAAATTTGTGTTTTTGAAAAGATGAGTAATACTGATCAGAAAGTGGACTGAAAAGAAACCAAAGTAGATTCTGGAAAACAAGTTAGACGGTTATTATATTAATCCAAGTAAGGGATGACGGTCAATCGGACAATAGCGAACACAGAGATACGAAGTGTAGATGTGTCCAAAAGCTAGTCAGAAGGCAACATTTTCAGGGTTTGGTGACAGGTTTGGATTCTTGGTGGGGAGGGGAATGGAGCATCGGGGTGGTGGTGACGACGCCTGAGTTTCCAGCTAGCCTTCGGATGCACAGATAACTTATGACGAAACAGGTAAAACGAAACGAGGACAATCCCTGAGGGAAAAGATCACGAGGTTAGTTTAGAACTCGCTGGATCCGAGGTGCCCGAGTGCTGTCGAGTGGGCAGCTGGCTGCAGGTCTGGAACTCCAGGGAAAGCTCGGTTTACAGATATAAATTTAGGAGTCACCGGCAGACAGGTGGTGACCACGGGCAGCAGCAGTTTTCTAGGTAGAGAGTAAACTGTGAAAAAAGAAAGGGGGCTTTTTGGGACTAAGTGTTGCGAAGCTCCAAAATTTAACAGGTGGGTGACACACTCACTCGTTAAGAGGGACCAGCCACATGAAAGGGAAGAGAATCAGGACAATATGGCATCTCTGAAGCAAAAATAAAGGAGTGTTTTTCAAAATGGAGGAGTGATTAAGTGTCAAGGCTGCTCAGAACTCCAGAAAGATGGGGACCAAAACTCTCCATTGGGTTTAGCCACACGAAAGTCACTGACGGCCTTTCCCGAAGCTGGCTGTCGCCAGAATGACGAGGCAGAAGTACAGCTGGTATGGTGCCACACGTAGCTCTCTGGCGTCCCTGATGGCCGTCACAGAGGACGAGAGGGAGGCAGGTCTGGGAGCCCCATGCCTGGCGTTACCACCGGAGGCCCCGTCTTAGATGCAAGTCCCGCTGACAGAAGCTCACGACATGCACAGAGAGGCTCCCTGTGTCTCCCCACCAGTGTGTCCCTGCCTCCCTTCCTCCATCCTCTGTGGAGGCTAAGAAGAAAATTATAGCTTCAAACCATGATACAACCATCACTTAACACCATTTTATGGACACTTAGGAAAGCAGCATTAACTACAGATGATTATAATATTCGGTTATAAAACTAAACAAACTTGAAAAGTTGACCCATATTAACTTAATTAAAAGAAAGTACCAAAACCACATGCAATGTAAAAGGAAGGAAGGAAGGAAGGAAGGAAGGAAGGAAGGAAAAAAGAAAGAAAGAAAAAGAAAGAAAGAAAGAAAGAAAGACAGGAAGGAAGGAAGGAAGGAAGGAAGGAAGGAAGGAAGGAAGGAAGGAAGAAAGAAAGAGAAAGAAAGAAAGAAAGAAAGAACATTCCATTGAATAAAAAAATACATAGATTCTTCCTTTTAAATTAGTCATCTTTTGGGGAGGGGTGGGAAAGGAATGAAGAAAGAATCCTTCCTTATTTTTCTTAATTTCTGCTCTCACAAATATTGTCATACATAGTTATAGCTTATTCGTTCCTAAAATAATGTGATTCTTTTTGTCTTTTTGCGAAGTTCTTTGTCGCATGAACCCCCCCTCCGAGCTGTCGCTCAGATCCGGTCTTTCCTTCCTTACCCCCTTCTGCCACCTCGTGCCTCTGCCCCACTCACCTCCCTCGGACTCGTTGTGCAGAAGCGCCTGTCTGCCAGAATCCTATTCCTAAAATCCCGTTTGGATCATCTCTCTGCCCTTCCAAGAACTTACAATGGCTCCCTCGTTCTCATTATATGGCATATAAAGTTCTCTACTCAGATCACAGGACTTGCCACAATCTGTCCCCCTCTGAGTCATTCGGTTGTTGGAACTACCCCCCAAAGTGCACTTTCCACTTCCCTCAGTCTGGCCCCAGCACCAGCGCCCACATCCACACTCCCGCTTGCCTTTCCTCGGTGCTTTTGGTACCCGGCTCCCCTTTGGCTGAAGTGCCCTCTGCTAGTCCCTGTCACATAACCAAATCTCACCCATCTTGCAAGGCTCAGCAGGAAAAATCTGCATGTAGCAATTGCTTACCTTCTATAAGAAACTTGGCAGTGAGAAATAATTTTATGGAGAGTTTACTATGCCACGCTCTTTATGTGAATTATCTCGGAATAGTCCTTTCAAGCAACAACGTTTTACAGATGACGAAACTAAGGATTGACTCCATCCATAGAAAGCACCTAGCATAGTACTTACCCATAATAAGGATTCAATACATGTCGACTGTCATTGCGCTTACTAGAGAGACTGAGTAATCTCTTTCAGGTCCCACAGAAGCATGTGACAGAGCTAGAATTCAACTCTGGCTTCAAGGCCCACCTTTTTACCTTGCCAAGAGCTATGAAGCTCGGTTTGCACTGCTGCTACCTTGCCAAGCTTTTTTATTGCAGTCAACACGGATCTCTGCTGTCTGAATACCTTAGCAGTTGGAGTGTCTGTACGATCCTGTTTTGCACTTGATGGCTATCTTACTTGGGCTTTCACGTTTCCTTCGGTTTATAGCTTATCTCAAGGTGGCCAAGAGCAAAGACTAGTGGCGTGCCAATACATGTTTAGCGACCGGCTCTCCAGGTGGGGAGGGGGCTGATTCAAAATGTTTGCCGATTTCAGTGGTATGAACACTCCTACCGCGGTCAGTTTCAAGACACCAAAGCAAAGTCAACCAACTCACAGAACTGCTGAAATTTTAACAATTGGCTCTTGCGAGTTGGTGGAGGCTGGCTGGAACACATCACTGCCACTAGGAATTAGATGTTACAGTGTATCCCCTTGTCTTTCTTAGTGCCAAGTAGAGTACCAAGCAAACAAGACGTATGACCATATATCTGGAGCTTCTGGTTCAAGGCTGCAAATACATACAAACATTTACTTAGCTTACTTCCCCAAATCCTATTGAAATCATGAGATCCAAACTCTCGTGCTTCCACAATAGTGCTTAAACAGAAAGGGTGCCAACAGCCAATTAGAAAATCTGACAAATTTATGAAAGACAGGGAAGCAGATGGACTCCTATTGACGCATAAGCCAAAGGAAATCACAGGCTGAAACACGCACTGGCGAGGGCTGCCATGGAGCTGGGAGAGTCTAAGCTCAGCAGGTATGGAGAGCTTAACCAGACAGTGGAGCAAATAATCAAGGTCATCAATTAAAGGCGAAGGAATAGCTGAGCCCAACTTCCCCTCCCTCATCTACGTATTCTGAGTATCATGTCCCTAGGTACAGGTCTTGGAATTGTTTTCCAAATCACGCGTGAGGTTTCCCGGGGAAGGAGCCCCAGTGCGGACACGGCAGGCTGGGGAAACAGAACAGAGCCTGTGATAGTTCCGATGGACTCGGAGGGGGAAAAGGAAAAGGTGTCGCATTAGCAGCTCCACCAAAGGGGACTGTTCACCGCGGCAGGGACTCAGGATCTGCAGGTGCACAGAAATTCTAGATTATTTAATGCCATTAAAAAATGTGTTTAGAAGCGAAGTTGGAGAGAAGGGGGAAGAAAATCTCCCAGCGGCGCAAATAAAGAGAAACGTCAAAGGCCAGGTGTTAGGAACAAGCCATACAGCTCCCCATCCCTGCCGCTGAGGGTGACCAGGTGAGGCCAGGTGTTAGGCACAAGCCGTACAGCTCCCCATCCCTGCCGCCGAGGGTGACCAGGCGATACAGTTCTAGCCGAGGAGACTTTAACAGAAGCGGGCTAGGGATTTCTGTGACGGCTTGGTTATCCTGATCTGGGGACCACCCCTTCTTCCTTAATGCTTCCTTCTCCCTTCCCTAACTAGAAAGTGGCTGTGAGGCTGGAAGGGGAATGGCCAACTTGCCACCATAAAACAGGCAGAAGGGTAAAAGCCCCTCCTCGGGGATAGAAGGACAGAAAGATATAGGGAGCTTGAGAAAAAGGACATGGGTGACAGTATTTCTTCCCTGCTCTGCCTACTTCCAACATCGTTTTTATATGAGAAAAATGAAACCACTATAGCAAGGTTTGGTTGGACCCTTAAATGATATGTGTGGGAACTTGGATGGAAGAAAAACACCTTTGAGAAATGGAAACTCTAGGCCTGAGCTACATACGCTTATGGGGTTTGAATTTACGCTACTTGCTTGAATTAAGAATCCTAAATTGAGAAATTAAATTTCAAAAATCAAGCCAGTACCTTTGAAACCTCTAGAGCCCTAGCAGTAAAAATGTACACTCGATCCTTGAGAACACTTTCACATTCTCTAGGAAGAAAAGAAAAATAAAGGTAAGTTCACAGTCAAAAATGACAAGGTCCATGAAGAAATAAACTATGGTGAGTCAACAGATTCAGCAGTTAGGAAGAATCACAACTCAGAGAACTGCACATAAAAAAAGCACTGAAAGAGACTATGATATAACTATAATATGACTAAAGATATAAACGAAAGCATAGAAACCATAATTAAAGAGGACAATATAAAAACAGAATAAACAACTTTGAGGGAAAAAAATAAATCGAGTCTTTATAAATGGAAAACACGATCACTGAAACGAAAAACTCAATGAACAGGGTAATGAATAAAAAAGACAAAGGTAAAGAGAGAATCCACATACCAGTAGATCAGAGGAAGTTTCTCAGAACGCAAGTCAGCAAAACTATGGGAAATAGAGCAAGAAGATTCGAAATACACAGAGAAATGGGAGAAGATACAATATTTAAGAATACCTGAGTTTTCTAGAACTAAAGTAGAACATAAATGAGTCTTCAGATTTCAGAAGCATGCAAACACCCTAGAGTGTAATTTTTAAAATTAATAATTAATAAACTATCGTGAAACTTCAGAATGTCAATAAGGAGAAAAATCTTAAAAGCAACCAAAGCAGATATCTAAGAACACAAACGAAAAGCCAAAAAAAATCGAATTAGACCATCATCAAACTTGTCATCAGTCACTATAGACGTCTGTGGGAAATGAATGGCATCTTTATACTGGAAAGAAAAAATAATTCTTACCCTAGAGTTCTATACCCAGCTAAATTTTTATTCCAAATAGAGTGAACTAGATATTTCAAACCAACAAAGATTGAGAATTTACCACTCACTGACCCTTCCAGAAAGATCTATATAGGGTTTTACTTCAGTAAGAAAAACGACAGACTCTGGAAAGAAGGAGTGAAGAGGAAACATGTTGAAAAAAGAAACTGTTAAACATATTGTCAAAATTAAGTAATGACTTACTATAAATAATAAATACTGATGACTACTTTAAAAGAGGACTTTAAAACTAAAGTAACACTGTGATATCGGTCAGCAATACATGGGACATTGCAAAGGAAGATCTGCATTTAAGGGGCCTAAGGTCTGTGTCAGTTCAGGAGAGAAGAGAGATATTGATTAACTTCACATTTTGTTAAGAATTTTTTAGAGTAAACGATAAAGAAATAGAAATACAATTTCTAAACCGAAAGAGGAGAAAAGAGGGAAATTAAAAGAAAAAAAGAACTCTAGATACTGATAATCCACGGTAGGAATGAGGAATGAGTGGGAATGAAAAAAAATTAAATGAATTTTAAATAAAAAATATAAAAACATAATGTTGGATGATACGTACATTATATGAATGTGAATGTATATTTTAAAACAAGAATCAATATAAAATATTGTCACTGAACCAATCTATGAAGAAAATATATAAAAACAAGGAAAGGAAAGATCGTCACCAATTTCAGAATAGCGGCTTCCTCTACCGGGGAAGGGAGGAGACTGGAATTGAAAGCAGGAACAAAGGGGCTTCAGAATACCTTCGCATAGTTTTTCTATATTGTGAAACAAACAGACAAACAAACAAAAAGACGGAAGAAAAATGATGAGGTAGTCAATGCAAGAATAATTCTACACAGACAGGCAACACGAGACAACTGCGCCCTCAACAAATTAAAAAGTACAGAGCAACAGACAAAGAGTGACTCCATAAGAAGTAAAGCCTACAGAAGATCACCTGGTAACAGTTTGTCTTCAGTTGCTGGAATCCGTCTTAGCATTACAACTGCAGAGTTTTGCTGGGGGAGAAAACAGATTTAATTAGCAAAGGAAAAAACTGATATTAGAGTGAAGGAAGACTTATGTGACTTTTTAACACTTGATCGAGGTTATTATATATATTTAAGAAGGATCTTGTTTCCTTAAGATATTTGCAAATAATAACTTGACTAATAAAATCTCTTTCGGAAGGCAAAATGGTACACTAGGCTACTGGTTCTCCGATGTGTTGGTGTGCAAATACCTGGATGGAAAACTGTAAATGGTAAAGGTCCCCTCGGGATGTTTTCAATTAGAAAAGTCTCAAGTTGAAAAGTCTCACTGCAGTTTGACATAATTCTGAAGAGGACGGGGAGGGGGAGGAGGAGATGAGCTGTAAAATTTCATCAACCACTCACCTACTTTTACGTATCGGCAAAAAGGCTGGCTGCAAAGAGGACTAGTGTAAACTTCAAATGTGATAGCTTTCTACATTTCCTCTTACCACAATTTTCCAGATAATTGGCATCCCTGACCTTGGCCAGTGTCAAGAGAAAGTGGGATACAATTAACAAATCTTCCGATGCAAGCTGACCACAGGGACAGCATCGAAACTTCCCACAGGGACGGTGGGAAAATTTGCTTGTGATTTTTATTAAGTTCATGGCAGCTAACAATATAACCCCTGCTCTTTCATCTTTCCTCAAAGTGATGACAACAATTCTACCCTGACACCAAGATCACCAGACGTGACATCCAGGGCCTGTCCTGAAGAAGCTTCACTGAGTCCCAGAGCACCCCAAGAATGCTTCGAGGACTACCAGCTATGTATGATCTCTGCTAGCCCAGCGAGAGAGTGACTCTGAAATGTCATTTCCCCTAATTCTTTTCTTAATTCAGATATAATTTACATATTATAAAATGCACGTATTTTAAATATACAATTATTTTTGATGAAACTACATACCCATCCCAATCAAAGCACAGTGTAAAGTACTTTTTAAAGGAAATTATTATCCGGATGGACCCAATAGCAATGAAATACAATAGCTTCTATTTCCAAATCTTACATTTGCAATCTTAGAAATAGCATCCAAGACTTGAAGATAATGAGAGTGTAGGAAATTGTACATTTTATCCCATCTATAAGAATGGTTCTATTTTCCATAGTAATTTAGATAAGAAACAGAAAATGCTATAAATCACTATAAAGTGATTTATACTTTAAAGCACAAATCTTAACATTTGTGTGCTGAAAAGTGATTAATCATACTTTATTTTCTTCTCAAATTTTCTTATACTGCCACATGAATAAGCCGATATACCTTATCTTCTGTCCTATCTGAAAAATCTGGATTAACAGTCTCTGCTGAATTCCATTCTAGCAACGGGGGTACATGGCTACAAATAGTTCTCTTTAAGTCAAAGGAAAATAACAAACACAGGAACACCTTACTCTGAAGTTCTTTTATTTTGGTTTAAACCTCTCTTAACAGGCTCTTTTCAGGTCTTTGGAGCATTATTAAATGATCCACTATTGATTTTCCGTGCTTAGCACTGGTGAAAATGGAGTGACTTGAAGTACTAATGACTGAAGTCCACTCACTGTCTAAAGGACAGGGACAAAGACAGAAGACGCACTTGGACCTCATTCCTACAACCATCCTCGTAACTTAGATTGCAACGCCAGGAAATAGGACAAGTGGGAAATAGGACACAGAATTCAACTCATCTCTCTCACTTAAATATAGCACTGCTGCTATTTCTGTTACTTATCTTGGGAAATTTTATAAGTATTGGTATATTTTGCTATTCAGCATGAAACTGTGTGCTTCATTTCTACCTTTGAAATCCAAATTTCCAAGTAATCACTTTTAGGAAAGCATTCCTCTACTTGCAGCTTCATTCTCCATGGGCCATTTATTTGCAATGCCGAGCCACTGAGTAACTAGAGGTTACAGTAAGAATCTGTCATGCCCGTTTCCATCTTGAAAAGAATAGTTTTTAAGACAAACAAACCAAAATTTTACATGGGTAAAAGAAACGAACAGGCATTTCACTAAGAGGGGGGACAAAAGGATGGTCTCATAAATTCGACCTCATAAATAATCAGGAAAATGCAAATTCAAAAGGAGACACCATTTCACACCCCATCCGATTAGCAAAAATTTGTAGTCTATGACAATACCAAGTGTTGATGAGGAGGTAAAACTACAGAAACTCATACAAATTGGTGTGACCTGGTGTGAGCGGGAGGCGTGTCTAAGTAAGTAAAGATGATGAAAACAATTATTTGGATTTAGTAAAGCTGATGTGTGTAACTTACATCCCAACACTTCTAGTCCTAAGCAATATATGTCTGTGTGTGTACCCCATCCCCACCCCCCCACACGTGTCACAGAAGAATACACCTGGAAGTTTAAGGTTATACACACACACAAAAAAAATTTTTTTAAGTTCTAGTAGATTTCTTTGTATGGGGAGATGGGGAATGATTTTTCCTTTTTTTTTTTTCCTCATTTATAATCTGAATTTTCTTATATTTCTACAATGAAACAATAAAACTGGTGACTTTGGAGAGATATTAGGCAGCACCTAAGAAGGTCACAGGCTGTAGTACAATCCTGACACATTTCCACTACTGGGTAAAAGACTTCATATGTACACAAAAAGGTTTACAGCAACATTTCTTATAATAGAGAAAAAGGCGAAACAACCTACATCCAAAAGGATAGAAACCTAGAAGGTGAATATCTAGACAGCAGTTAAAAGGAAGCAGAGGAACTGCCATGCAGGTGGGTATATCACAACAACATCATGTAGAGTCATAAATCTGAAAATTGCAGAAATGTAGGTGCAGCGTGATACTGCTCATGTAGAGATTTAACAATGAAATAACACAATATATGTATTGTTTATGTGTATATACATATCTAGGAAAAAATATTTCAACACAAGGGAATGATAAACACCCTATGCAGGGTACATCCTACCTCTGGCATGTGAGAAAATGAGATTAGGAAGGGGCACCTGGGGAGGGGGGCAGCTTCCCTTTCACCTGCACTGGGCTGAATCGTAGACCATAGATCTTTATTATATAATTCTCTGTAGGCTTTCTGCATGCCTGAGATGTTTCACAGTAAAATAGTACACATATAATGAAATAAAAATTTTAAATTGTCTCTCTAGAAACGTAATTAATTGAAGGTGTAATCATAAAATATTTAAAAAGATGTTATATCGTCATTCTTGGCAAAAACAAGATTTCCAAACCAGAACTATTTAATTTCTGCAAAAACAGAAATGATTTTTAATAAGAATATTTTCTTAACGATATTACTCATTTTTGTTTAAAATCCAAACTATCTCCACTGGTGAAAAAATTAAAACATATGTGCCCCCCTAACTATAAATATATATATATATATATATATATATATATATATATATATTTTTTTTTTTTTAAAGGGGGATAAAGCAAGCCATTGAATCTGTAAAATGTAGTGGTCACTTTATCCTTTCAACTTATTCTAAATTTAAGGGGAAATCTATGGCTCAGAAAAACCCTGGGTGATCAAGCCCTGCTTCCAGCCTTGGCATGGCAGGTCACCCCAAACCTGGCCGACTCTGTCAGGAGGCAGAATTACACATTTGCACATGGTTAAACAGTTTCGTCACTGAAATAGATTTCAACTAGTTTTTAAAGAAGGAAAAGAAAACATTCGGTGCATTCCACATTTTCCCCAAAGTATATTGTGCCGTCAAGTCACGCTGCATTTTGCATTCCTCAGAGTTCCAAAACACTCTTTAAATTGTGCACATAAATCACTTCATCCCCGGTGAAATATGGCTGTCTCTTCCAAGAGAAATAAGGGACAACTTGTCCCAAAGGGAGGCACCTGGGGTGAGGACCCCAGCTCAGCAAGAATCAAAGGCAATTCGAAGGGACCCATACTCTGTCTCGAAGCCTGGAAAGTTCGGGGAAGTTCTTTCTGTTACCCGTCCACAACAATCTTTGGGTTGAAAGCTCTTGTGTTAAAAACTGGCGAATTCCACCTCCTGGCCACATTATCTCAGCAGTTCCAGCGTGTGGGAAACGTAGGACCACAAGGGCGTAAAGGATCATCCAAAAGGAGTGAAGAGGAAAACTCAGAGTGAAGGTGGAATAGGTTACAGAACCCAGAAATTAATCAAGATGTAAGTGAGGGGCAAGTAAGCTGCTAGCAAAGGCTCTCCCTTTACCAAAGGATCCACCGCGGGGCTCCTGAAACTTACAGACGCTACTTGATTGACAGCAATGCTGTTTACACACCCGCATACCCTTGTGAGGACGCAGCCGGCGTCTGCGAACCAAGCCCAGCGTTCTAGACGCTTCCTCTGGAAAGGAGCGGGCCGCAGGCCTGGGAGGGGGCGGGGCGGGCGGCGGGGGGGCGGGGCGGGCCGAGTCCGGGCAGCCGGCCTGGAAGGGCTGGGCCCCTAGGCCTGCACCTCTGCTCTCCCCACCCCTAACCGCTCTCCCGGCCCGGGACGGGCTGGGCAGGAGTGAAACCAGTTCTGTCGGCCTACAGGAGGATTTGGCGCAGCAGGGCCGGGCGATACTCGGGCCAGCTCTCTGAAAACACCCCCATCTGCCTGGCACGTCCCAGCGCCTCCATACTGGGCACTGTCTGCCTTGCTAATAAGGACCTCTAAGGAACTAGGTAATTTCTCAGCCCCGACCGCAGCACACTCACTCAGGCGCACACTCTCACTCACACACAAACTCAGGCAAGACACTCTTGTACATCACGCACTCACAAACATGCACATAGTCACACACACTGACACCCACATTCTAACTCTCAGACACACACAGACACAGTCACGCGCAGACACGCTGGGTGGGTAGGAATTGCTAATGGTTGCCCCTTCTTCCCAAAGAAAGTGTTCAGTCGCCTAAACCGGCCCTTGCTCCAGGCCCTCCCTGGGGAGGCGAGAGAGAGACGTGGGCCTCTGGAAAAGCCTGGAAGCTTCCACTTTACAGGGCAAGGGAGAGATGGCCACCTCCCCTTTGGCTGGGCCCAGAATCACCCCTTCCTTTTGTGCCTGCCTTTCCTGGTAACCCAAAGGGCTACATCTAACGTGAACTATCACCAAATTGCTTTCTCTTGAATAACAGTGCGGTCCTAGTTTCAGACTTCAATTCAACACCTGCTATGACAAGGCGCCATGCTCGGCACGTGGACAAAAGTGAACTCTTCGTCCTCACCCAGCTGAATGGGGTTGCTATTAACGTCTACCTTGTAAGATAAGAAAAAAAAAAAAAAAGCTTAGCGGGCCACGCTGTTTGGACTAGCTACTGCAGGGCCAGCTACTTAGAAACTCCAAGTTGCAGTGCTATGTAAATTAAAAGTGACTTCACCCTTGACCCCATACACGTGGCCCTTTAGCCTTCCACATCCGAGGGTGCTGCATCTGAGGTTTCAACCAACCTCAGATTAAAAATATTTGGGGGGAAAACGTTACGTCCTTGCTGCGGTATATTCGGGCCTCCAATGGTTTCGATGGTTTCATCTGTCTGTACTAAACGTGTACAGACTTTTTTCCTCAGCTTCATTCCCTAAATGATACATCAGAACTATTTACATAGCATTGACATTGTATTAGGTATTATTACAAATGATCTGGAGGTGATTCAAAGTCTATGGGGGGATGTAGGTAGGTTATATGCGAAGACTTTGCCGTCTTATATAAGGGACTTGAACATCCTCGGGTTGTTATCCACAGGAGGCCTGGAAACCAATCCCCCAAGGATATGGACGGATGACTGTATTTTTCTCCCCAGCCGTTTCTCACGAGCTATTTTCATTTCCTTCTCCTACTGTTTTCTCCCTCTTCTTTCTGCTCCTTCCTCCACAAGGTCACTTTCTTCTAGACTCTGGAAGGCTGGAGAGGAGGAGGATTAAAGGACGGTAAGTAGGGGAAATCCTACCCATCAGAAAAGGAGAGGGCAGGGCCAGTACTTCTGCTCCTCCTGCCAAGTTAATGCTGTAGGAGAACCAGCTGGGTCGGGTCTGGACACGCTTTTTTGTTCTGCAGCTCACAGGATTTTTTTTTTTTTTTTTTTGTCACTTTAACTTCAGTGATCTTTGGTGCCCCTGAAGGCAAGTAGCACACCTGAATCATAAAGCCTCAGATGCGTTGAGTTCAAAGTTTTATTTTCTACTTTTAAAGCCTTCGATAAATTAGGGCAAAGGTAGTAGGATCCTGCCTCCTGCCCTGGTGACGTCCTCCGGGATTATTAAGGTTGGCGAAGCAATCTGCTCTTGAGAAACGAGGTGTAATGAGACCTGGGCGGAGGGATCCGGGGGTTGTTTGTGGAGCTTTCTCCTCCTCTGCGGCATATGTCACAGTGTCTCTGGAGCAATCCTGCACGCTTGCCACTAGAGCTAAGTGATGGTGACCTGCCTGTATTATGCAAGTTTCACAGTGCAAAGCATCCCAGCCCAGTATTCCTGGCTAGCGCAGGAAGGAGGAAAGGGGTGATACGGTATTCTGGAAACCTCTTCATTCCCTCCACCCCCTGACCTCCCCGTCATCATCTTTTGAAGCCCAGCCGACTCACAGTCAAACAGAAGTAATGCTGCAGAGCTCTGCCTCCAGCTTGAAGAGTCACTAGGATTAAAGTGATATAGTCAAAATGAACATTCCGCACAAATCTAAATTGATTCAAAGAAAGCAATTAATTCTTACTGTTCTCCGTTTCCCTTATCTTTAGGTGAAATCATATTTTGTCCTAGCTCTCTAATGTTTTTACATTTCTGGTAAAATAGTTGTTTCTTTCTAAGACTCTTAAAAATTGTAGTGCCGGGGTAGTCAGCAATGCTTGTTTCTTTCTGTGAGCCTGTCTACCTGCAAATCTCCTTCTGCTGTAGCAACTAACATGCTTTTGAATCCAGCTGCAGAGATGGCATTTGTTGTAATTTTCCAGGTCGTGCTGACTGTTTCTCTAGGGAGAACTCAGAGACCCTGGGACATATATGTATGTTGAGACAGAAAAGGAACTCAGAGCAACAGAAAGGAGGTAAAGGAAGGTAGCGTAACCGTGGCTTCACTTCAAACCCCTGGAACAGCCCCACAATCACCCAAAAATCCTGTTCTGTAAGATCCACCCATTCGAATCAGCCTCCCAACAAGAACAGCAACAAAAGTAGGTGGAGGTGGGACCTGTGGAAGGCCCAGCCCACTCTGGAATGAGCTGGTTGATTGTTAGTAACGCGCGCCTTTTTCGTTAGCGTAGCACTTAGGAAAAACAGAGGCTGTGTTGCAGGAAGAAAGCAAAAGGAAAGCGAACCACTTACCAAATGTAAAGGAAATCTCTCTCACTCTGCTGTGTACGGTGCTCTAAACCTACAGGAAGTCAGACCCAAGAGGTGCACGCTCAAACTGGTGAGAATATTATGCCCCATGGGGTTTGGAGACAGTGGAGAAATGACTCCATTGCACATGACTCTCCAGGACGTTCTCCGGCAAGCTTCATGGTGACACCAGCTGCTTTTCCACCTCCTGTCATTTACTAGTGGGTGTTCTGCGTGGAGGAAAGGACCCCTTTCCACTTTATCCCAACATAGCGGTCATTTTTATACCACTTAATCTCAGTGGTCCCCAAGCATTTTACAGAGGAATCTAAATCCATCTATTATTATGGGGAAAATACAGACTTCTAAGGAACCGAAATGAGAAAATCCTTTGGCTGAAATAATTTATCCTTTATTTCACGAAGTCACTCAGTAAGTTACCGGGGTGGTAAATAGGTTCAAAGTCCTAGGGAAAATGACACAAAGATTATATTTTGTTTTTACTATTTTGTTATGATCTTTGAGTGAATATAGAAAGTCAGTGACATTCAAAGCGGAGTAGTCTTTTATTTACACCCTTACAAATCAACATTGACACACGTCCTTGAAAAAATTAAATTAAAAACCAACTCTTTAATTTCTTACATGATGTTGCAAAAGGAATTTGTTATAACCAGCGGACCAAGGGCCCATTCACAGAATAAGATCGATGAATTGGATTGAAGGGGAAGTATGGGGGATTAATCTAGGTTACGGATTGTTCCTTTTCTCAAAGTTCTTTCTGGCGAAGATTAAATTGCACCAAATATCAATCAATTTTATGATGATAAGACTATCAAAATTGTTTCATTAGACACTCTCCCTTCTCTTAACAACTATCTAAACAGGATTTTCCCATTTAGCAGCCTATCCATCCAGACTTCTGATTATGCCGTAACTTAGGAGATCCCTTGAATCAAATATTAATATTTGTACAGTTATTAAAGTATTTGATGATTTGTACAGGGACTTTAAAATTAAATATAGCATGTCATTTATAGTCTTTTATAAGACTATAAATGGAAAATTATTTTCTAACCTTTGGTTTTTGCTGGAGAAACTTGTCAGATGACATATTTGAAGTGGTATGTATAATAACAAAATACTTTCTTAAAGTGCAGTATTTAAGCAAAATCTTTTACGTTGTATAGTGCAGTGCCTTTCCAACTGCATTTATCCAAGGAAAAGTTCCAAACAAAATATTAAATAGAAGCCAAATAAATAAAATGGATAAAAACAGAGGTGTTAAGGGGGCAGTGAAAGAACAGATTTTATTCTTTCTACCTTCAGATGGGCCTTTGAGATGACATTCCTTGCAATTGTATGTATCTATGTGTTTGTGTGTATATTTGTGAAATATTCAGTTAATATCTGGTTCCTATCTTTATCATTCTTACTCTCAAGCTGCAGCTTTTGTGGTATTTTAAGACAAATGCAAATGGATTCTGTGTCTGAGTTTGAAATTCTAAGTTTTTAAAAATCCTAACAGTATAGAAAAGGCCAGAGCACATTTTAAGCCCAAATACAATATTTAGATAAATGTTTCTACCTTGTAGAATAACAATAGCATCTCAAGAAATGATTGTCAATTATAATTAAGACTTTAGAAACTATTTCATCCAAAAGCACTTTTTTTTTTTTTTCAGTTGAGAACACTGAAGTACTTGAAGTTGGGGGACTTCACCAAAGTTATGGGGGTGCACTCCGGAACACAATTCTTTTGCCCTTGAGTCACGTGCTTTTCCCGATGCTTTACGTATTGCACTGTATATGTTAATATGAAATTCTTACAACTTGTAAATATAGAAATTAATTGAAATCAGTTGAGTATGTCTACATTTGTTTAGACTAACAGTCTGGTTCACATTTCAGTCATAGTGCAGAAGCACGGCTTGTGTTAGATGAGAGATCATGGAAACGTCCTTAAGTATCACATGTCCCCTGCGAAAGGATTTCCAGAGGTCATACAGGGAGACAAAGAACACTAAGGGACAAGAAACACTCATGCGTTCTCTGGAAAGCAGATCGCATAAGTATATACGAACACACATTAACGACCGTGAGGCTGAGATGGGAAAGTGTAGCAGAATCTACACTTTGCTATAGAAGAGTCTTATCATCTTCCACCTCCGAGGGCTCCTTTCCCACCTAATTTATGTGAGCAGAAGTTGGGAGAGATTATCTCAGAGACTGACCTTCTCACAGACGGAGAGCTTTAAATCTCAAGCTGCATGCAAAGGACTTTGAGTTTGGCCTGTCTCGTGCATGTATTATCAAAATAAGGGAGGCTCCTGGGATTTTTAACTAGTCTAAGTGTATTCGTGCATATGCCACACATGTTTTCAAGCTACCTAATGGGACACTTTATAAGTCATTTCTTTAAACATATCATTCTCTGTTTCAGGTTAAGTTAGAGTCGTTTAGGTTCTGTTTGAACTTTCAAGAGAAACACTAGAGAAGGATTTGCTGTGAACAAATTAATACACTAGTTTCCACCTTTGGGTTTTGGGCAGCTTTGTTTCTGCTGGGGAATATTAGCTCCTGGAATGTAAGTCACTGTGTGCCTCGTCTATACAATTGTATTACATGCATTTTAATATTTGTAAATGCATTTGTTAGAGTGAGCAACCACTACAGTCTCCAGTGAGGCGGAGGCACAAGGGGCGAGGTCCCTCAGCCACACCTATCAACCACATCCTGTAATGAGCCTCCAGTTGGAGGCTTACCTGTCGTGTAGTATAGTTTGGCAAACGGAGGTTGGTTGTCTTTGTAAAAGCACCTGGGTGCTTGGAGCAATGATAATGCTCGCTATCCACTTTATTCAGATTACATTATCTAGGATGGCCCTGATTTTTAAAGTATATGATCTGTACAGCATTGAAGGTTTCCTCAGACCAAAGCTAAAAGGAAAAAGGAAAGCACTTACTATGTATTACATAATACTTGCTCACCCTCACTGGATCAGTGTGAAGAACAAATATATTTGAAAATTGTAAGGGACATTGCAAACTATGAAGAATTATTCCTATCTGTTTATATAGATATGTATTTGAATTACTTTTCAGCATTGAAAAGGTCAAGTGACTATCTCGAACCATTCCTATGAAAATATATGACACCTGTTTTTTTATCTTAACAGCTTTATTGAAGTATACTTTATGTATCATAAAATCAATAGGCAAACATGTTATTGATTGTTGGTGAATGTAAACAGTTGCGTAGCCATCACCAGAATCCAGTTTTAGAGCATTTCCATGACCCAAAAAAGTCCCTCATAGGCATTTGCCGTTAATCTCTTCTTACTCTCAGCCCCAAGAAATCACCGATGTGCTTACTAGCTCTACGAAGTTGCCTTTTCTGGACCTTTCATGTAAGTGGGGACATGCAGATGTAGTCTTTTGCATCTGGCTTCCTCCATTTAGCATGTGTTTTTGAGATCCGTTCATGTTGTAACATGTATCAGTACTTGGGTCCTTTTTATTGCTAAATAGTATTCCATTGTATGCATAGACCACCTTTCAGTTATCCGTTCATTAACTGACGGACATTTGTGTGGTTCTGGGTTATGAAGAATGCCGCTATGAACATTCAGTACATATCTTTGTCTATATGCTTTTATTTCTCAAGCAGATTCGTAGGAGTGAATTGTTGGGTTTTCCGATACGTTTATATTTAACTTTTTAGGAACATGCTAATCTGTTATCCAAAGCAGCTGTATCACTTTATATTTCCATCAGCAATGTATGGGGGTTCCGGTGTCTCCACATCCTCATCAGCACTTGACATCATCCATCTTTTCGACTATAGTCATCCCAGTGAATATGTAGTGATATCTTATTGCAGTTTGATGTGCATTTCCCTAATGACTAATGACACCGAGCATCTTTGCGTGTGCTCATTAGCCATTGATATATCTTCCCGATTGAAATGTCTATTCAAATATTTTGTCTGTTTTTAAAAACTGTGTTAATTGCTGTATTATTAAGTTGGACACCATTTGTGTTTTTGCTTTTAACGTTAATGACCACTTCACCTTACACTGATTTGTGATTTCTTATATTCTGTCGTTGTCCACTGTTTCTAAACTTCTATTCTGCTATTTATTTTTTAGTGCGAATACATTTTTTTTCTTCAAACTTGATTTTTTTAAAAAAAAAATTTATTGAAATAGAATTTACAGGTAACATGTTAGTTTCCAATGTACAACATAATAATTCAATATTTGTATATATTGCAAAATGGTCACCACGGTAAGTCTAGTTAACATCCATTCCTGTACATAGTTACAAAGTTTTTTTCTTTTGATGAGAACTTTTAAGACCTATTCTTAGCAACTTTCAAATTGCTATTAAGTATTCTTAACTGGAGTCACTACCCTGTACATTACAGCCCCATGGCACTTGTATTATAACTGGAAGTTTGTATGTTTGACCCCCTTCACTCATTTTACCTAGCCCTGTGCCCACCCCACCCCCTCCTCTGGCAACCACCGGTCTGTTCTCTATATCCGTGAGCTACCTTTTTTGTTTTCCTTTTTAGAGTCCACATATAAATGAGATCATAAAGTGTTTGTCCTTCCCTGTCTGACTTTTCACTTAGCTTGAAGCCCTCAAGGGCCATCTTGTTGTCACAAATGGCAAGATCTCCTTCTTTTTATGGCTGATTAATATTCCTGTGCATATAATGTATGTGTATGTGTGTATGTGTGTATATCTCACATTATCTATCACACATAAATATATATATATATTGCATTCTCTTTATCCATTTATCCGTCAATGGCCTCTTTCTCCAAACTTGATTTTAAACTCTCTTTTACCTTATTTATTTTTTATAAACCAGGCCTAGCAACAAATTCTGAAAATAATACATCCCCAATAAATATTTGTTGCATAAATGAAAAAAGTCATCATCTTTATGTAAATACTGTCAGCACACCTGATATCATAATTTAGTAAGTTGGCGTTGAGTTTTGTTTCTTTATTATTTTGGGCATCAGTGGTTTCAGTTTTAAAACCGTTTTAAAAAGGTAGTGCTTCAGAGTATAAACTTAAACTCAAATTTAATAATCAGAGAAAAATTAAAAGGGCTTCTGAAGAAATATTAATATTTTATTGTAGTTAACACGTTTAAATAAAACAAATTCAAATTTCTAGGCATTTATTTTTCTGCAAATGTCCCTGAGTGCCTTAACAGAAATAGCAAAAACATAATTAATCACAAATGGACAATGTTCTCAAGTGTACCCAGAGTGAACAGAAAGCAAACCAACACCTCACCTATCACCGGTACTCTGGACGGAAAAGATTTCAAATTATAAATATAAACTTACTTAAATATATGACCGAATGTAAAACAAAAACAACTTCCCCTGTAACTAGTAAATAACGAGGGGGGAGAAGAAAAAAAACTTTTGAGCCTTGCCTGGAAGGATGCCAAAGATATACACTTGAGAATATTTTAAAGTAATTAGCATTTTTGTCTCTGTGTCAGTAAAAATAGGCTTTTGCCTGCTACTAATTTTCTTTGGGTTAGTGAGACCATTGTATGAATGAAGGGCTGTTAAAGGCCATTTATATTGTGCAAACAGAGGCACAAATTAGAGAGGGCATGTTAATAAGAAGAGGGGCTTATGAGCGCTCAATTATGAGCCCAGAACCTGTTTCTATTTTAGGGGGATAGAAAAACACATCAATCTTGCTTTTAGAATATTTTCAATTAAAATGAACAGCACATGGCATACTAAGAACCAGCAAAGGCTGTGGCCATGTGGATTTTGAATAATTCTTACACACCGTCTTAGTATCAACACTGATATATGTATAATGGGCTGAAATATAATTTGAGATCCCAGAAGACCAAGGTCCCTGAGCTGCATAAGAAATTCTAAAGGAAAAGAAATATAAAACTGGACCATCTGTTTCACTTTTCCACATGCAACCTTTAGAGTAGAGTGTTTGGAGGAGGATGCTGTTTAAAAACCTGAATTGGGATGAAATATAGTATGTATACTCGCAACATATCATTAACTTCCTCTCTGCTAAGCGTAATCAATAGCGTCTGCAAGCCTAGTTCCGCATGTTAAAAACAAAGCACGATGTGAGCTGCACAGAGCTGCTGCTTCTCCCCACCCTGAGACAATAGTGAGTAGATTACTCTCCGGCCCCAGGCAGTGCCTCCTGCCTAATTGGGGTGAGCAAAGGGAGCCATCCACTCTGCACAGGCAAGTGTTTTGGGAATCTAATTATAGTTTGCATACACAACTCTGTGCATAAGCCCAGTTTGCCCCTGATTCAGCCTAATATCATGTTTTTTATATGCACTTACAAAAATAGTTTAAGAGATCATCCCCAAAGTTATACCTTTCCCCCTGTATAAAATACCTATTTTTAGAATGGTAGCTAACCAGGTAGCCAGTGTTCTCATAATGTCCATAGAGTGGAAAAGCACTAAATAAAACAGTGAAGGGTGGAAGGAACGAACGTAGAGAAACCACTACCCCCAACGCTATTCGATAAGCCCAGTGCTGAACTTCTGCAGACCATGACTGTATTGGATTTTTGGCCTTTCTTTTTCAGGTGGCGCTAGTCTTCCCTCTTGAAACCTTTGTAACTATTAAGGCCGAAGCGCCTTTCAAGGAAAAAGAAGGCAAAGAAATGAGCTATAGGAAGCCACGGTGAGTCATCTGTCAATGTATCCTTTCTTGAGCTCCTGGGGGAAGCAGGCTTCAGGGTGATGGGATCATAGGCTTTATTTTGAATTTGTCTGAGATAACCTTAAAGCTTTCTTCAAGGGAGATGCATAGGGTTCGTGTCTGTATGCAGTGTCTGTTGCTATGGAAAGGTTTGTACTTAACCGTATTACTGTGTTCTGTCAGGAGCAGGGTATATGGGATATCAGTTTATTTCTTTCTAAAAACCACATGTTTTATGGGATAAATCAAAACCAACCAAACAAACAAACATGTACAGCACATACTTCTGCCTATCTAATATTAGATACTAATTTTAAAGGCCTTTTTTTTTTTTTTTTTTTACATTGTATCAAGAATCTGTTCTCCATTCTGAGGTCAGTAGTGGCCTCTTACTACAGAAGTTAGTAATAATGTAGTAGATGTCAATTACTCACAGTATATTATCTAAGCTCCTCTGATATTTCCATCTCTAAATTCATTTCCGTGTTGTATTTCTCATTTCTACCCAAATATCTGCTGTTGGTTCCACAAGAGAGCTATCCTTTTAGCATGTTACCTAGTGCTGCATTCTTGGTGAACAGTTTCAACGCAATAAGATTGTACAATGAATGCTCGTTGTTCATAAGTCCTCTGAAATGGAATGATGGAGACTGCCCTAATATTAAAATCTTGATTTTTCTAGAAAAATGCAACGATTGCTCAAACACAATCTAACACAATCTAAAATGTTTCCGTTTTCACATTTTTCATTATGTGAAAGGTTGTAAAATATTGTTTACCTCATTTTTAACAGTAATATATGGTGCTAAGTCACACACTTGTAGGAAAATATGTTTGTTCTGAGTACAGACTCTAGCATTGGACTGCCAGAGTAAGAGTCCAGATATGCCCTTTGTGGCCTCTGTAGACTTGGGCAGACTTCTTAACCATTCTGTGCCTGTTTCCACATCTGTAACATTGGGGTAATAATAGTGCCTATTATACAGTCAAACTGGGAATTAAATGAAATAGTTCTGGTAAAACAGTTAGAATTGTGCCTGGCACATAGTAGGTATACCGTAAGTGTTGGTTTAGCACATTGTTGAATGTCTTCATCATCCTACAGTTTCTTGGTTGTTGTTTTTTTATCCTACAGTTTTTAATCTTGCCTTTTTCCATGAACATACAGCCACTTCCCTTAAATCAGATGAATTTTAAATGGTAGAATCTGGAGCAGTGTGGCTGGATGTTTGGAAAGTATGTGGAATTAGGTGACTTTCCCATGTCCCACAAATAATTTCATTGAAAAACTATGATGGTTTCTCCATACCTGTGAGGACGACTTTGCCTTTCAGTATAGAACAACTAGGATTCCCTCTTTGTCCATTGTCCTGCTAAAAGGTCCTTTTTGGTTTTCAAAAATATAAATGTAAAAAGAGTTTGTCTCGATGTATATGTGTTAACTCTGTCAAAATTTGTTTGCTTTATTAACAATCCATATACGTTCTTAAATGCAGAAAAAGATTGAAAATAACTTGGATAATGCACTCCAGCATATGCTAGGCTTTAACAATATTCCAAGTATAATAAATGTAGACATATAGAAAAAGACAAAGAGCTCATTTTGTACATATCTAAACCCGATGCCCAAGGTTTCAGCCCAAACCTGGAATTCATTGTCAGTCTTTGGCATTTATCCACAGCCAGCGGAACCACTATTACTAGGCCTGTTTTCTTTACTCAGAACATAATTTGGTGCTGTCAAGTCAATCTGGCTACGACTGAGTGGAATTTTTTGTTCTTTAAAGCTTTTTTTTTTTCACATTTCATTTATATACTATCTCTAGTGAGGTCAAATTCCCCTGTAAATATGATCTAATTTATTTTTGTAACATCGCTAAGAGATAGGGTGCATTTGTCTTTATTATTAGCATCTGGTGGTAGGAGATTCACATTTACTTTGCTGGGAATCACCGGGAATAAATCTCATGCAGACACTAATGGAAAATATAATAGGAAATAAATATAGGTATGTCTGTAAATGAAGATATTTTCCCATCTTTGAAATATGTTGACTAGAAAGATAAAAAGTGAACAACTTATGATGATTGAATAGTAATAAAAAGCAGCATTTAATCCAAATTTCTCCTTCCCATGATTACAGCATGCTAAATATTACTTAATACTAGAGAGTCTGCTGATGAGCTATGTAAATGTTTTCCAATAAAATTAAATAGATTAGAATTGGAAAAAATGTTAATGTTTCTAAGGCTTTTAAAGAGTCGTCTCTAAAAACTTTTCTGAAAAATGCAATTTAAGACTATGTCACAATGTTATCAATCCTAGCACCGTGAGCGCCATTATTTCCATGTGGGTAGAGTGGACAGAGGCAACCATCATGTTCGAGAAGTTTTTGTCATCTGTGATCGTTTGTTGTTAATTCCCTTCATGTATTTTGCCTGCCGCTCTGTTTTGGTTGTCAAAGATTGTTACTGAGACAAGACGAAGATCATCCTCCTCTGACGGTCGCAGATTGAGTTGGCATGACGCACCATGAGGTGAGTCTAATTGCTGTTAATATTGGAAGGATGAATAATCCTATTAGGGAGAAGAACAGTTATTAAAAAAAAAAATAGATAAGTGGAGGCAAGTCTAGATTACATGAAAGGACAGCTTGATGAGGGGAAACCCATTAACCTGAAAGGAAATAGTTCTTTGCTTCCCATTTAGCCGTTGTGAGGGAGACAGCGTTCATACGAAGTCAAAATGTAAACAATTTTTCTGATTCATTTATAGACTTAAATATTAGGTTTTCTTATGCGTGGAAAAAGAAATCCTATCGTTGATTCCTAATTGTTACTAGAATATCAAAATGCCCTGTTAGGTAAGTTTATGGGAGAACCTTCATCTCGTTCCCGAGGTATTATTAATGAGTCGAAGAGCTACCCGCTATTGTGTGGAGAGCACAGGACTCTAAACCAGTGCTTCTCAAGCTCAAATGTGCATGTGTGTCGCCTAGAGATCTTGATAAACTGGAGGAACTGATTTTGGTAGCTTTGGGGCAGGGCCCAACGTGCTGTGATGGAGGAGCCCCAGGAAATGTCCATGCTACTGATTCAGGACCACTATTGGAGAAAGCAGGCTCCAGATTCCTATTTTAAGAAGAAATTTGCACAAATACCGCATGACTTGCTTTGTCATCATTTTAGGAAATTAAATGGCATTGGGATAATAATACCCAAACCACTTGCTATGCAATAGAAATGAAGAGGATGAGCCCACCTAAAGTTTCTAGGACTCTTTTAAGGACAACTGGAATTATGGGCAAGGTTGTAGCTGCAATGGAACAGTTTGCAAAGGCAGCAAGTCTCCTGGTTCCTTCTGGAGTGATGTTCACAGCCTCCTTTAATCCCTCTACTAGCTCTTAGTTGTTTATCAGAGAACATAGACTTTCTATACAACGGACTTCACTGCTTGAATTCACAATGCCTCAGTAAGAGAGAGCATTATGCTTCTCCTCCTTCATCCTCCTGCAAACCGGGTTTGTAAGAGAGCACAGAATGCTGCAAAGGTCTCACAGCAAGCACATTTCACCCATTCAGTGCCAGGACATGGTGCTTATGGGTGGTTACATGCTCGTGAGATCATCTGACACCCCCCAGCATGAAGTCTGGTGGTATGAGCTCTTGAATGCATTAATCTTAATGAAACTTCAGATAGCTGAATAAGATAGAGGACATTTGGGACAAGATGGGGAAAATGGGTTTCAGAAACTTGACCGAATGTTAAATATTCTCTGTATGGATTATGATAAATATCATTTATTACTTATGTGGTAAGTATATAGGGACAGCATACACATGAAAAACAGTTGGTAGGAAAGCAAATTATGGCTGGAGGTACATGTATTAGTCAGCTCTGGCTGCTATTAACAGAATACCGTAGACCGGGTGGCTTAAACTACAGACATTTACCTCTCAGTTCTGGAAGCTGGGACGTCCAAGATCAGGAGACCGGCTGATTTGGTTCCTGGTGAGAGCCCTTCTCTGGTATGTAGATAGCCTCCCTATGTCCTCAAAAGGCCAAGAGAGAACTCTCTCTCTCTTCCTCTTCATATAAAGCTACTAATCCCACCGTGAGGCCCCACCCCCATGAACTCGTCTAACTGAAATGACCTCCCAAACCCCTGTCTCCAAATATCATCTCAGTAGGGTAGGGCTTCAGCATATGAATTTTGAGGGATTCAGTCCATAGCAGTCCATTAAAAGCCAATAAAGACTTCAGTGACTTTGTAAATTATAATACAAGCACAAATGAAGACTTTTTCTTGCTTTTCAACTTATTATTTTTATATTTATTTTACATTTGCCATCTCTGAAACCACAAATCTATATGTATGTCACACTGATAGCAAGTCTAGAAATAATGTCCCTGATGATAGTTTCATCATATTATTGAAAGTTATTTATTCTAAAATTAATTTATTCTCCTACCCACAATATAACCTTTAAAAAAATAATTATGATGAATTTGCTGACTACTAACTTACATAATCCTACTCTATGAAGACAAATTTACTTCTAGTATGTTAGAAAAAAATCTGTACCCTCTGGTACACAATTCAAAAGTGGACATGGTAGACAAATATGATATGGAAAGACTCCTTTCCTACTAAAATTCCTGGAAGTGATGGACAGAATGAAGCAACAAACTCCCCAAATGTCGAAAACAAAGTAAGAAACCAAAGCAACAAGTGCACGCTGATGCTGCCTGGATTTGTGGGGGTTTTAGCCCCAGATAAAGGCCCCTGGGGAAGAGGATGGGCAGGGGAGAAGGCAGAGTCAGGAACAGGAGGCGAGGCCTTAGACCCACCGGCAGGGAAGCTGAAGCCAGACCCCTGCAGAAAGCCTAGAGCCTCAGAAGGAGAGCTAGAAACTTTCCCTCACTGACCTGTGGAAGGAGCAAGGACGTTTGCTGTTGCTGAGCCTTAGAGCGGGCACAGGCCAGGGACAAGATATCATCTTAAAGAAATTGACACCAGCCTGGGCAACATATTGAGATGTCTGAATTTATACTATTTGCATAGAAAGCTAACCCTAAGTCTGTTTTCTTGGAATGGATTCTCTAAGCCAATGTATTAACATAGAAGTAGGTCTAGAGCCTTGAAACCCATAAGAACCTGATAGAAGCAAATGCGAAAGCTTCTGTTAGGTCACTTTCACAACCTAGGGGTCAGAATCTATTGTCATCTCCTGGGACTGCCATAACAGCATCCCAGAGACTGGGTGGCTTAAGTAATGCAATGTGAATTTCTCACAGTTCTGGAGACTGAAAGTTTAAGATCAAGGTGTTGGTAGGTTTGTTTTCTCCTGGGGCCTCTCTCCTCGGCTCGCAGGTGGCCCCTCTCTTGCCGCTTGTTCACACGGCCTTTTCTTGGTGTGCGTGCATTTTGATGTTTCTCCCACTTCTCATAAGGACACTGGTGAGATTGAATTAGGCCTCACCCTTATGACCTCATTTAATGTTACTTCTTTGAAAGCCCTGTGTACAAATAAGTCACATTGGGGTTTAGAGCTTCAACATATGCATTTTAGGGGACAGGAGACACGATTTCGTCCATAATAGAAGCCACTCTCTGAAAAACAACTGAACTCACTGAAGATGAATTCACAACAATGGCAACAAAATGCTGTAAACTACTCAAGGAATGCTACCATAATGGAGAGTCCTCAAAGGCAAAAGTCAAGAGAATTGGTGCCAAAACAAATACAGATAATAGAACAAAATCAAAGATACTCTGGAATAAATAAAATGAGCAAAGAGATTTTTTAAAACAAATGAAACCATAATGAAACAATAGGATACCATGGAAATAAAGAATAGGCAAATCTGAAAAGAAACAAAAGGTCAAGAAATGAAAATTACCAAAGAGAAATTAGCAAACTGGAAGGTATCTATAGATATTAAGACAATCACCTAGAATGAAGTACAGAGAGAAAGAGATGGAAAAGAGGGAAGAGTTGTTCAGAGATGTGGAAGATAGAATGAGAAGGTCCAACATACATCCAATATGTCTCAGGGGGACATACGTACGGTAAGAGTAGAAAATATGAGCAACACTCAAGAAGAAAATACGACTTTTCCGTAATGGAATGTAATTTTCTACGATGGAATACTCTTGTCCTCATAAAAAATTGAAGAAGTACATTAATTCCCAAGCAGGTAAAACAAAAACAAGTATATATCTAGTCTGAGAAAAATCAAACCATTTCAATGTTTTTCACAAAGGAAATCTCAATATAAAAAATAAAAGTTGGCTTCATATAGAACATATTCTCTGATCGTAATGCAATAAAATTGAAGTTAATAAAACATAATAGCTGCTGGGAAAATGAAAATGACTGAGGTATTAAAGAAAAGTCTGAATAACGCAAAATATATTAAAACATGACTTGAATCTTTGTTAATTATTTCATCACCTCGATATATGCAAGACGAGGAATTCTTAAGGTATTCGGTGTATCATTGTACCTGATTATTTATAATTCTGGTTTCATAAGAAAATAATTTTCTTTCACCTCATGGCTGTTCCTGAGACTATTTGGATAGCTTCTGTCTGACCTTGATGCTAGAGGACTATATTTTGTTGATGCTTTACTAAGTGTTTTCACATACAGCCTATCATCATCTAATTTCTCCCTCTCGGTAATATAAATGTTGTGCATTTATGACATTCCTAACTAGTGTGCAGATCACTACCAATATGCAAATGAATTAATACTGCTGGAGTCAGAGAGTTCTCGCCAAGGGATTTCATTTTCTTTCACAGTGGATAGACTCCATTCAAGTATGCCCAGTGAGTTCAGCCTTACAGAGGGAAATTACTGACGTTAAGGACTGAGAGGCTTAAAGACAGTATTCTCCCACTAATATTAAATATTAGATACATATTATAACAGATGTGTTGTTTAATTGATTTAAGAACAACCTGAATAGCCCGAAGTATTTGATAGTGAAGCAGAGACAGTGTAGATGGCAGAACTTATTTTTCCTTTAAAGCCTGACTATGAAAATTAAATAGACTAATGAATTTATGACTTTTTTTTTTTGCAGGAAAAAAAAATGTCTTGATTGCCTTAGAAAACATGATAATTTTAACTTTAGGCTCTTTTAAGATCTGAAATTCTATTGAGGATTATGTTCATGTAATTTCCTTACTCTGTCACCTGCAGAGACAGGTCTGCTTTGGGAGGATTTCATCCCTGAGCGTGTTTGCAGAGAGTCCTATTTGCTGGTCCAGATAGACAGGACACCGTGTCTTGAGAATTGTTGCACACCACAGCACCATTTATTTTTGTATATGTTGCTAAAGTGTCTGCAACCTTGACATAAACTCTTTCTCTTCACTGGCTTCCACAAGAAAACTAATCAGGCTGATATTCTTAAAGATTTACTAAAGGTCTGCGGTGGCATAATGAGGGGTTACATCCCACACCGTATAAACGCTCACCTTACAACCCCGTTGAACTTAACAGCATCTCTTAGCCTTCACAACATCCCTGTCCCTGGTCCCCAGACACTAGGATCCACCTTTGAAGATACATTCCAAAGAGAGAATTGAAATAGAAATTATTTTTTAAATTTGGCAAATTATTTAAAGATATAGTTCTGAGCAAGACTTGAAATCCTTATAAATGTTCTATGCCTTTATATTCTTAATTTATTCTAAAGATTTCATGAAACATGAAGATGGTCATCATTATTCTTTGACTTTTCAGTGTTTTTTTTTCCCCCTAATTTCTTCTTCCTTCTGAAACATAAATGTATCTTTGAGGTAAATGACTGGCGTATTAAAGTTACATCAAACAACTATCAAGATTAAATTAAGTAGGATGCACTTTTTTTGGAATATTGATTACATCCAGTTTCCCTAGTGAAAGATCTAAATAGAAATGATTTCAAATCAAATTCACCCCAGATGAGGGCTCTACTATTGAAACTAGGAATATCCTTTTAAAATAGAATGTTCATTACATTTTCTTGGAAAAAAACACCTTTAATGTGTATAACAAGGTGTTAATGTCCTTTGCATCCAAATGTTCTTGCATATCAGTGAAAAAGTAAACAAGTTGATTTAAAACAGTAAACAATTTGTTTGCAGGGGAAAAAACCGATCGATAAACATATATGATATTCAAGCTTAGTTATAATTGAAGAAATTGAAAACTTCTAAAATCGAGAAGTGAATTCTCCTCCTTCGTGTTGCCAGGGATGGAAATATTTGTTGTGGGTGTGAGGAATCTGCAGTCTCAGGCACCATCAGTAGGAGTGTGAATCGATACAACCTTTTTAGAGAGCAATTTGGCAGGATGTATTAAACTTTAACATATAAATGTTACCTTTAAATTTAAATACATCCTTTGCTCTTTCAATTCCATTTAGAAATTCATTCTATAGTTTTTTACACGCATGAACAGGAATAATCATTGCCACATTATTTGGACATAGCCAAAAAAAAAAAAAAAAAAAAACCCACGGAAGAAGGCCTGTCAGTTAGGATGGTGTTCTCTTATACGTTATGGCGTATCTGTGCTTGCATGCAGATGTTCAAAGGAAGGATATAGAGCTATACATACTGCTAGAAAGAAGCCCAAGATAAATTGCTCTGTGCAAAAAAAAAAAAGCAAGTTGGAGAATTTGTATAACATATAAAATAAATACATATTTTATGTATATGCTCTGGAAAAAACACTTGGAAGTGGGAGAGGGAAAAGTACTTTTGTTTTGTACATTATTCTGTTCCTTTCTTTTTGGTTTTGCCATTGTTGTTCTTGTTCTGTTGTGTTTATTTTTGTTTGTTTGTTTGATTGTTTGTTGCCATGAGCACATAGTATTCTTATAAAAATGTGTAGCCAATGGTGTAAATCATTTTTACCTATATTAAATATTTTGTTTTAATGGTCACTAAATCTGGGGACCACGACATATAGGCCTTTTCCAAAAACAGCAACAGCGTTAGGCATGTCACAGCCTCTTTTTCTCTTTTCTCCCTCATGGCACCTCTGATGAAGAGATCCCTTTATAATAGCTGACTAAAGAGTTAAAGTTGTCTCTGAGATCAGAAAAAAGATGCTTAGTTAGGGACATGTACACACCAGGGCTGAGGAGAAAGTGGGCTTGAAAAGCAAAAATTAAATGTGCTTTTCTAAAAAAACTTAGGCTTGAGTGTGGTACTTTGTCATGTCTCATACTGTCTCACTTAGCAGCCATTAATTACGAGTAAGGGAGAATGGAGAGGAATTAAAGGCACAAAGTAAAGCAAATATTTGGAAGCTCTTTCTTGTAGGAGAGATCCGATTCCACATAACCCTTCCAGTTCCAAATAGCAGCAACAGCCAGAAGCAGAAGTATTTTGCTCCATACCATGTAGGTGTCAGTTATATGTTGACCAAAAAATGTATTCATGTTACAGAAAAGTGGCTTTCGCAGACCGAGAAGCAACTGTGATATACTTAGAAATGCTTATTCCAATGAGATTTTCTGTTATTGGACTCAATGCACTGAAAAAAAAAAAAAAAAAAAAAAAAGGAGAGAAATAGGTTGTGCAAATAGCTGTTTGATTTATTTCTCTCTTTTTTTTCTGTTTGATCAAATTTTCTTGCAAACTCTTTTGTAGGTTAGAGTCTATTTTAGTAGGTAGTACCTCGGTTGAAGGTGCTTTTCAGTAAGAAGGATGGATTAAACTGCCCTCTTCCTAATTGCTTTCTGAAGCCCTCCCCTCTCCCTAATCTCACTGTAGTTTCTTAAGAAACGAGGCACTTACGTATCCCAAGGGGTTAAATGGAGATTTCTGCGGGAGAGGGTAAAGTAGAGAGTTTGCTGCATTAATCATTGAATAACATCAATCACACATCCACTTGGGCAGTTAAATTTCTGTTGAACAAAGTACAGAAGTACCTGGGGAATGTCTCCCTTTCGAAAGTGGTGTCATTAGATATCTGTCGCGAAGGCCTCGTGGCAATAGATGTGGGGCCGCAAACAAAGTCGTTTTCATGCCGACACAATGCTAGGCACATGATGGGTAATGTTCTATAAAAATTATTGAGTAAATAAATTAAATTCCAAAATAAATTATTGCACCAATTCCCTAAGCAGACTATTAATTAGCTTTTATCCAAACTTGTGTGCTTATGGCAGTGGGAATTATCTTTCTTAAGCACCATTTTGATTTTTCAGATTCGTTTTCAGAAACCATTATGGGTCCAAATTTTTGCTCACATAAAATCCATATTGCTGGTCCATGTTGAAAGATTTTCTAACAGTTGGTTCCCTTCTCCCTAATTTCCCTTTTAAAAAATTATCGTACATTTATATGATCTGTGCTAGCCTAGAACACATGTGAATCTGCCTCATCATTTGCTTCCTGCAAAAACAATTTGCTTTTGCCACCTACAATGCCTTTCGTCCTCTCCAGATCAATCCCATCCTGTTCTTATTGTCATTTGTCATTCCAGCCAGCTTTGCAGAATGTAAATACAGGGCGGTGCATTTACAAATGATTTACAGAGAGTTCTAGTTCCGTCTTACATGACTTCATATCAATTCAATGCAGTCTTAATTATCTTTAGTGGAGTATAAGCACATCGAAGGCAAAGGCTGCTTTTACAACTTTCTCACACATCGAAACGGTAACATTTACAAGAGGCTTCGTGACCTGGTTAATTTCAAGGATAAGATAACATCTTAGAAAAAGATCGAAGTGACTTAATTTAAAAATTAAAAGAAATATCATATTGGGTCATGTCAATATCACATCGATGAGTCAATAATGAAAAGTGTCAAATATTTGCAAATCAATCTAAAACGATCATGAAATTCAAATAAAAGTCCCAATTGTCATAGGTTTATGTGTTTTTTTTAAAAACGTAGATCTATTATTTAAAAATATTTTTGAAAAAGCATTCTAAAACTCATCTTGAGAAATTTTAAAAACATTTATTAGGGAGGATTTAGCATATCAGTTATACAAATATTCCAAAAGTAGAATAATTAAAGGTATTATGGCACCGGTAGCATATGAATATCAACAGAACATAACTGAGAGTTTTAAAATGATCCATGTACATTAGGAGAATTTAGTTTTTCTTAGAGAGCATTTTGTATCAGGAGATAAGGAATGACTTATTCTATAAAAATTAAAATATTTGATCATCCATTTGGAAAAATAAAAATTTGGATTCCTAACATATAACAAAGTGAACACCAGAAAGATTAATAATTTCAAAGTAACTCAAATAAAAACAAAACAACATGTAAAGTATTGGTGTAAATTGTAGGCTAATATTTCTATAATCTGTCAGAGGAGAGGCCTTTCTAAAAATGATACCAGACAGAAAATAAAGAGGAATAAAAATCCTGATAAAGTTTTAAAATTCTTCATAAAAATACCATAAACTATGTTTAATGATAGTAAACTGACTGATGAAAACATTTATAATACATAAATATTCAACATATAAGGAGCCTTTTTAACAATTAGAGAATGCCTTGATAGAAGAATGAGCAAAGAACCTTTAGAAAGCAACACAAAAAAAGAATTAACACAAACTGCAAACAAATCTTTAAAAATGTTTAACCATCCTAGCAATCAAAAAATCTATCTGATTAGCAAAGATTGGAGAGAATGATACCTAGCGTTGCAATGGATATGAAAAAAATGGGACATTTTTATACACTGCTGGTGAAAGCATAATGTCATATGGTATTAGGGAGTGAGACTGGGGAGGACTCAGAAGCCTTTAAAAGGACTTGTACATTTCATTAGATGATGCAGGAAAATAAATGCATAAAGAAATGCTTATAACAATAACTGATCATTATAGCAAAATATTTGGGAAAATATGTGCTATTCAGGAAAACCCCAAATAATAAGAGCTTAAATAGGTATAAATTTATTTTCCTGCCACGTAATAAAGTACTGAGATAAGCGTTCCGTAGCTAAGATTTTAACTCCAGGATCCACAGTGACCCAGGCTCCTTCCATCTGTGCCTACAGTCTCTTCAATATGAAGATTTCACCTCTGGTTCTAGATAATTATTTGGTTTCCGAGCATCTCTTCCATACTCTAGCCATTAGGAGGATGAAGAAGAAAGGCACAGTTCTTTTTAAGGACAGTTCTTGGAAGGTGAACATAACATTTCAGTTTGGTCACGTGGTTGCACCTAACTATGAAAGAAACTGGGAAATAAGCCTTTATTCCAAACAGCACCTGTCCCGCTAAAAACAGAGTCTTGTGATTAAGGAAGAAGAGACTGCAGAGGTCAACCTGCAGTTTCTACCACATAACCAAAATATTGACTCACAAATGATTCAACAACAAATAAACTATGGTACTTGCAGACAATGAAATACTATACAATTGTCAAAATGTTGATATGGATCTATATTTATTATCATGTGAAGAGAAGCACAATCTATTAAATGACAAAAGCAGTTTATGAAACTTTTTATAGCATGACCTTATCATCTCGTATTTATGTATCTAGTTGGCCTTTCACCTATTTTATGTATCTTATCTATCTACCCACCTACCTATCCCTATCTATGTTGTAGTGCTTTTTAGTTTCTAAAATGATAGAATTTCTAAGTTATCTTGTTTTGGTTTTTGAATTTCTGACTATATAGCATTGTGATATGAAATGAATACTTTGGTATTTGTTGTGACTGGATGGTGGTCACTCTCTGGAAATTATCTGTTTTTTCTCTAATTATTGGGGGCAGGATTCTGTATGTGTCCATTAGAACAAGCTTATTAATTATGTTATTCAAAGAATTTTATACTTTCTAATTATTGTGGGCTTTCTGTATCAGTTTTTGAAAGATCTGTGTTAAAAACACCCATCATCATTGAGATATTTAATAATTCTTTGCATATATATTTATCATTATTTGTCTTTATATATTTTCGAGGCTATGTTTTTGGGTACATGCAAGTTTGGGATTATTATATTTTTTTGGGTCATTGTTCTTTTTATCATTAAATAGTGGCCCTTTTTGCCTAATACTATTGCCTTCAATTCTATTTCTTCTAATTAATATTGCCTTTCTACCTTTATTTCTTTAGTCTTTTACCTGACATTTTCCCCCAGAATCTTATTTCAGTTTTAAGGGGTCATTGTCATTTATGCTTGTCAAGGGTATGCAAATAGAATTTATATTTCTAGTCACATAATCTCTATTGTTTAACAGGTGAATTTAATGTTTATATTTATCAGGATTGCTGATAGTTAGATTTATTTGTACCATTTTATTTTATGTTTTTTATTTACCGTATTTTTTTCTTATTATCTGGGTTTTTTTTTTTTTCTGCTTTCTGTTGGATTAATTAAGCTCATTCTTCTTCCCTATCCCTGGTGTTTTGGAAGATACATATTCAATTTCTTTGAGAGGTCACTCTAAAATTTTGAATATACCACATTTAACTTAAAAGACTAAAGTTAATCAATGCTACAAAACCTCTGTGTTTTCTATTCTCTCTCCTCCCATGTTTTCGTTGTCTAGTTTATTAGTTTCACTTGTTTTTACAAATCTCCCCAAATGAGCCTTTATTATTAAGGTTGTAGGGTGTATACCATACATACCACTTCCCTTCCTCCCTTGAATTCAAAACCAATATGGAGAAAGAAGAGCGGAGAGAGGCAGGAATGAGACTGATAATCAAAATACCACCCTAGCTTTATTTCAGGTCAAGTTGATCGGAGAAAGTGATTTGAGATCTGTGGCCATTTGGGTTTGCCGATACTTTATTCCTGAATTAGATGGACTTAGCCCCCAATGGCACAATCAGACGACAGCAGGTCTCCCTAACAAGGCTGCTTGCTCACCACCTGGACACGCAGACCAGACTGTCCCTTCTCTGGGGGCAGGCGGACCCGAAGGAGAGAGTATAGCAGGGGCCGAGCCAAGAGCGTTGAGGTCTTCCTCCTAAACTTTCCAATCGTCCTGCCTGTAGGAGGAATGCTTAAGGGTACAGAGAAGTTCAGAGTGTTTTCTATAGTATCACTTGTGGAGGCTGAAGTAGAACTTTTCTCCTTCCTATGAGCCTGTAAGTAGGAAGCAATTGTTCCTCTAACAATGATTATTATTATTGCTGTTTCGTTAATGTTGTTTTCTATAGTCTGCTTAAGGCCGATTTACCGTGAAGCTAATGTTGATGGACCGTCCCAAGGCTCTGAAACCAGGGGGGAGCAGCAGCCCCATGAGAGTCGGAGAAATAGCATCCTGCTAGTCTGCAGGTCATTGTTCCTGCCCTAGAGCTGGTCTCCAGGCTGCAGGAGAGGGGATGGGCATGGGGAGCCATTCCTCAGTGACGACCTGCTGCCCACAAACCCCACAGAGCATCAGTGTCTGACGAGACACTGCTCCATTCTCAGCTCGAAGGCCACGTGACTTGGCACACTCCTTTCCTGAGAACTGCCCTGGCAAGGTCGGAGGTGGGAGGGGTACTGGGTGTGGTGAAACCTGGCCAACCTTGATCAGCTTGCTGTGACAGTGAGATCAAAGGGCTGAAGTTATCTGAAGACTCCCTCCCGATACCAGTAACGAATATGAAGCTAAAACAAGCTTTTCTAAACTACGACGGATTTTTTTTTTTTTTAAAGACAAACTTTGACCAACTATATTGGAAGACTGATTTATCGTTACACTTCTTTATATAGGACGATATTTAAAAGTCATTTTCACATCAAGAGCTAATCAAAGAGACAAAACAGAGAGGTTTTGTCTCATTTAGCTACAATTAAAAGTTTTACTCGTCGTGATTTCTAGTCTCATTCTAAAAAAAATGTAAACTTTTGTACCTAATTTTCTAATAATACTTTTCTTAGAAAGGTTTCTCCAAATTATAAAAGCCTTAGATCCCACAAAACATGACTAACCTTGTTTTTTGAGTTTTACAACAATGTTTGCCCATTTCTTTGCTTATGAAGCTCCTTGTTTTCCCACATCTTTTTTCTGGGTCTGTTTTCCCTCTTAATCAAGTACATCTTTTAGTAGTTCTTCCAGTGAAGGTCTGTGAATGGTAAACTCTGCTAGGGCCATTATCGAGCCCTGGCTCTTGACTGAAACAGCTGGGTAAAAAATTCTATTCAAGATCTCCCCCCCTTTCAGCGACAGTTAATAATAACTTAAGAGTTGTTATTTCGCTTCTGGCGTTTGCCATTATTGCAGAGAAATGTGCTTTTGCCTTTGAGGATGATCTGTCTGTTCTCCCTGTCTTTCTTCTCTGCCTTTTGTGCGCTGCAGTTTCATTCTCATCTGTCTAGGTTTGAATTAGTTTTTATTTAACCCACGAGGGCCGAGGTGTACTACAATCTGAGGACCGAGATCCCTTTTCAGTCCTGGGAAAGTATCATTCTTCAGCACTTCGTCTTTGAAATTGTTTTTAATAAGTCCTGTGCAGATACAAAAGACCTTAAAAAGATAGGTAGGGTATAAAGAAAAATGAGGGAGAAAGAGTGATAGTACAACACTTAGCACTGACCATTGAACGTAGGAAAAGAACAAAAAGAGCAACACCATTCATTACGTTTAGATCCCGCTGTGTGCCAGCCGCCGAAAAAACTCACCTGTGTTTACCATTTTGTTTTATAGTTTCTCAATGAAAATATAGTGCTATGTGCATCTTTAAAAGCCGTTATTAGGGGGCTAATGTATATGTTTTTCAGTTTGTTTTTTCAACTCGAAGTTAAGTTTTTGAGCTTCTACCATGTTGTTGAGTATAGCCATAATTAATTCCTACTCAGTACTATATAGTATTCCATTGCCCATGTTTTCTTCATTCTGCTGTTAATTTGTTAAGGGCTTTGTGCCGCTTTAAGCATTTTCATAAACGCTTCCTGGAACAGAATAGAAAGGAGCGGAATTGCTAGGTCATAAGGGATGGGCATGTTCTTCAAGCAAAGTTGGTTTCCCAAGTGATTGTTCTAATTTATATTATGTTCGGTACTGTACGGGAGATTGCCTTGCTCCCAAACCCTGTCAATACATGATAGTTTCAGACCGTAATATATGCCGATTTTGTGGATATGTAATACTAAGTGATAGTAGATTTAATTTGTATTTTTGTGATTGGTAATCAGACTGAGTGACATTTTATATATTTATTGACCATTTATTTATGTTTTATTTTCCATAACATGCTTGTGTAATTCTTTTGATCCCCCTCTTTTTTTAAAATTGATTTGCCTTTTTCTTATTGATTTGTAAAAATTCCTCACATATGCAGGATACTAATCTCTTGACAATTATGTATTTAGCAAATATCTTTTCCTAGCCTGTGGCTGGTCATTTCATTCTCATTATGGTGTCTTTTGATGAGTGGACATTGTTAATTTTAATGTAGCCAAATTTGTCAATTTTTTTCTCTGTGCTTTTCAATTTTTATTTCTTGTTTAAGAAAAGGGTTAGATATTTTGATGTCATAAAAGTATTCTCCCATATTGACTTCTAAATTTTTTACAGTTTCGTATTTCACATATGGCTCATTAATTCACTAGAGTCGATTTTTGTATATGCATGCATCGAAGGGGTTCTAATTATCTTATGCATCTTATCGGTATTTGTTTTTATATGCCTATGTTCTGATCTCCCACTTGTTATACAAAAGATATATTGTGGGGTGCGTGAAAATGATATTCTGAGAGAGATTTATGGCCTCAAAACTTAAGGATGAAAATTAAATAGCTATGTTTCCAAATTTGAAGGTAAAAGAAATAATAACAGAAAAACCACAAAGGAAATAGAATGAAAAACACTATAAAGAGTGGAAACTAATTAAATAACCATCATATAAACAATAGATCAATTAAATAGAAATCATGTTAAATAATAGAGGTTAAAGGAATGCAAAATTTTGTTTTTCGAAAAGTAAGAAAATAGATAAACTGATCGAATTAGGCAAAGAAAAGAGAAAAGGCACAAATAAACATTAAATTGATAAAGGTGTCATAAACTCAGATACGAGATTAAAAAGATAAATGATTTTCACTAACTTTATGCTAATAAGATTGAAAATTTTAAGAAGAAAACATACAAATTTCCGGGAAAATGTATATTGATTTGCATCTATCTTATTAATTTCTCTGTGGATAAGTTTGGGTTTTCTACATAAGCCAACTATATAATATGTGAATTGTAACAGTATTTTTCTCCCCTCATTATTGCTTTGAATGTCTACGACTTCCTTTCTGGAATACCTGTTAGAAGTATCTTGGAACTTCTCACTCCATCTTCCTTGTCTCATAACCTCTCGTTCACAGTTCCATCTTGTTGTCTCTGTGTTGCATTAGGGGTGATTTATTCGCTCCTGTTTTTCAGCTGACTATTTCACATAATAATTTAACTATTGGTTGAGTTTTTAATTTGAATGAATTAATCTTTTATTTCCAGAGATTCAGTTTGGTTCAATTTTATTTAAAATCTGCTTATTCTCTGTTCATGTTTTCCTTTTGTTCCATTATTATTTCAGTTTATTCTTTTGGCTCTTTAATCATTTTAAACATAGTAATGTTTACAGTCTCTTTCAGAGTATTCAATTATCTATAGTTCTTTGGGTATTAATTTTGTTGATTATTGAGGCTTTGATTATCCTCATTTTCTTGTATGGTTTTGAATATTGTGAGCTTACCTTAAGCAGTCTTCTCTGTGGGAACCTGTGTACCCGAGATTATGGGTTTGCCCTGTAGCGTGGGTTTACATTTGTTTTTTGCAAGGGTACCAGAATTTTCATGGGCTTTGACCAAATTTGTGTTTTTCTTGCCCCAATTTTTTGTTAGTGTATCAGCTGAGAATTCTTATGCTATAAGGCTAGTGTAAAATTAGATCCTACACCCAGGCTTCGGGTTTTAATTTCTCAGAAGAGAAGTTTCTTTTTCCTTCATACTCAAAACTTGAATATTGCAAAATTCTTTGCTCTTTTTCTTTGCTGAAATTCCTTTTTAGTGCCATTTTTATCGACTAAGCAACTTTGCGAGAGTTTTTTTTTTTAATTCATCCTCTTCCAGATATTCATCTTGAGTGGACCCAAAGGCATCTTTTGTCTCCATGTGATGTTTATACCTAACTTCCATTCTCCAGGTGATGGTTCTATCAGCTCAACCTTATAGCTCTAGCCACTGGAGGACTTCCCTTTCCTCTTTCTTGGCTCAATTATCTACTTTTCAAAACATGATATATGTGTGTATTAGTAATTTATTTTATTTTATTATATTTTATCCAAAATATCTATGTATTTATTGCAGGAGGGTGCCTACATCAGTCCCCCATGTTGCTGGAACCAGGAATTACAGAAAAAAATCTTGATTTATATCCAAATTTAGATCTACTTTTAAATAAATATTCTTTGTTGAGTGGGATTACAGATGATTTTAATTTTCTATTAAATCCTTTCTTTTATTGTTTGGACTTTGTACAACAAATATAAAATAATTTTATTATTTGAAAATGTTATAATTTTAATTTTGAAAAGATAGTTTAATGAAAACTAGATTAGAGTATCATATTACTGAATAGTTCAGAAATTATTTTATTCTCAATTGTCTGTGTTAAGCAGGGAGAGGTGACACAAAGTTCTAAATTATTTTATATTCGACTTCAGAATGCATGACAGTGAAATGTCTTCGATTCAGGCTACATGAGAGAAATGAATCCAAATCAGTCTAAAGAATGAATATTTTTAATGCCTTTTAAAAATTTCTTCAAGTAAATGTAATAAGTAGAACAACTGATGTCAATTAAGAAAGGTCCTATGTTGTATAATAAACAGATATAATAAAACAACTATATTGGTTGCTTCTGAATAAAAAAAAAAAATCCCATTCCCATCTCTACTCCTCAATCCTTATATTTACAGTTATTGTTAAGTTCAAGAATCCTTGAGTTTCTTAGACTGATAACTTTGTAAATGTCTATGGTCTTAATTTATGAATGATATTTGTTTGTTTCTGGGTCTATCTGGGGGTATAGGCTGTGTCTTGGGGGTGGGAGAGTGTGTCTATGTGTTTGACTCTTGGGCCTGTGGGGAGAGAGTCTGTGCCTAACGATTTTTAATTCTCTTTTACTCTTTCAATGAATACATTTACTTTAAGCCTGGTCCCTATTCAAATGATCATTAGTTCTAAATTACTGAGGTTCAAATAATGTTTTTCTCTAAATGATTTGCCAATATGTATGTACTAAAATTTTTAAATTTGGGGGTTTAAAAAAATATAATTTTATAGTGGAAGGAAAATAGAAAATATTCCCCACAAATACTATGTCAGTACATCACCCAGTATATTATCTGAACATTTCCCCCATGATCCCTGCTTCCTTCAGAAAGCCTTTACAACAAATTTTATTAAAACAAATTCCGTATAGAACAAAAGAATGCCAGTATAAAAAAAAAATGTGTAAGACAGTTTCTCATAGTGGACTTTCATCGGAATATAAACATATCTTTTCTAGATATTACAGCTTTCCTAAGACCTTAAGAGAATTTTTAGTTTTTCTTATAGAAGGAACGAAAAAAAAAAAAGGTAGAAAAAAAAAAAGGAAGGATAGGAGAGAATGAAGGAGGGAAGAATAAAACCTAGTAAAGTTTTGCCACATATAAATATATTTCTTTATAAATCTAGCATTTCCCATTGCAAATTATTGGTAGCCCTGAGCTAGGAGAAGTAAGAACAATGGTTCCTATGTGTGTTTTGAGTATGCAGGAAAGGGGAACTACAGTAGACAAGAATAACCCGGCAGTGTTTGACCTTGGAATTTGACCTATTGATTGAGTTGGGCAAAAACTACAGAACCAAACTCAGCTCGAAAATGGGGAGAGGTGCAGCCGTTCAGGCTTCACTTTGGATCCAGAGAGCGTGGCCACTGGTCACAGGACTTCCCTAAAATGTGGACTAGCTGGAGACCCCACCCCCACGCTCAGTTTAGAATCAGACATGCCCGTGTCCAATCCCAGATTCTCTATTTACTGGTCGCATGAGTTTCAGCAGGTCATTTTACTTTATAATTTTCCAGGATCCTACCCATATACCTACCTCATAGGCTCTCCGCGAAGATCAAATGAGCCGAGGCATGCAGAGCCCTTCGCACCGTGCCGTCATACAGCGAGCACTCGCTTACCGCTGGCTGTCACTGTTCGTACAGTCACTCTAGTACCTGTGATCCAGGCAGGCAGGCAGGCAGCATCAAATAGCATTGTCAGCTGGTTACCAAGGCCACAGCAATGAGCCAAGAGTTGAGGGACCAGACTCTAATGCTAGGAGAGGGTGAAAGGATTAAACTGTAGTAGTAGTAGGAACAAAGCAGAGCCCCTGGCCCAGAAGGACAGAGTAACAGGCAGGATTCAATGGCTGGGACCAAATCCCAGGAAAGAAGACAGGATGTGGTTAACGAAACTGGTGGACAGAATGAAGTCTGATCTCAGCTGCAAGGCACAGCATAGCCCTGGAAAACCAGCAGCAAGTGGGAATGGATGTCCAGCCTAAAGCAGCTGGCCATAGCTTTTAAAATCTATATGGGACCCCACTCCACCCCAATGAGCTGACGTCTGGACTTTGAGTCAGAGGGAGCTATACCTGCTGGGGAAGACAAGAAGACATTTTTCAGCTTTAGTTTTATTCATTTTTGAACATATATTTATAATTCAAAAGTCAAAACCATATGGAAAGGTGTACACAGGAGCTTCCACTTTTCATTTGGCTGCCAGGAGCCAAATGAACACTATGTATATATTTCTGCAAAACTTTGAAACTTAAAACTTTCTAAAACTAAGAAATTAAATCAGATCCTGACAAAGTAATACAATGCTAAGATTGCAGATCACATAATAGCTAACATCTTATATTTGAATTAAAAAAAAATTAGAAGCTAAATCAAAGTATCTGGAAAAAATACATCTCGACTGAGCTATAATTAGCCTAGTTTTAGATCAATCATGCTAATATATTTTATTGTAGTACAAAGAAATATCGAATATCTATAATCATTTTAATAATCATGAGCTCTTTGGAATTATAGTGAAATTTTACAATAGTGTATTTTAGTTATAGCACTTTTAAACAAATTATGTCCGTGGTGTTTGTGAAGTCTTTTTTCATGCTAATTAAAAGTGTACGCTCCTCTCCACAAAAATTCTATTTTGCCCATGCTGTTCCAGACATCCTCCCCGACAGCGGTAGCTGAAAGTCGCTGAAGCATCACTGTAGCTGTGTCTAGGTCTTTGGCCATTGTCATGCAGACTGGACAACTTTGCTTTTGCAATGTCATTTGTGAAGTGGGGACCCCGAGGAGGTCATGCTATCGGATGTCCTTTAGCTCCCAGAGCAGAATGTTGAGGCGCTACCTCTTGCAGGAGGGAGATTGTCTCACTTTTTCATTCCTGCACCAGCCACCATGAAGTGCCTTCAGTTAAGCAGTGGCTGGCACTTGTCTTGCCATAATATGGCTTCTAACAGGTGATCTGAACTCACCGACCACGTCTTCACATGAGGACTTGGCTCAGTTTCCTGGATTGATCACTGAGGATACATCCTCACGCATAGGGACCTGGGGTTGATCAGGAAGTGTCTGAGGAGCTCAACTATTTCAGTCACGTTGGAACCACGCTCCGGGGAAGGGGGCATTGCCTTATTATCACTCCGACTGGTTTCAGTGGTCATTCATTCATTCATTCAACAAATGCTAATGGAGGACTAGGTCTTACGTTAGGCCCTGTAGATACAAAAATGGGGGTGCCCTCCTGGAGCACTCAGACTAGGGGTAGAGACCTAAACATTCATAAATATAATACAGGCTAAAATAGTGATGCCCACAAATTGGTTTCTTAGCTCGGAGGTGACTCCTCTATTAAGGGTGTGTGGGAATTATGATCAGGAAGGCTTCATAAAGAGATTGACAGTTGGGCTGATTTTTGAAAGACAGTAGCTTGCCCAAGCAGTAGGAAAGGGCATAGAAAGTAGCCAAGGTAAAGGTGTGTGAGAGAGAGCCTGGCGGGACGGGGACTTAGAAATGGTAGTCATCAGAGACGACGTTCCAGAGCAGACAAGAAGTGAGTCAGACACCGGAGGAAGTGGCTGACGTTCAGGGGAGTGACGTGCACCAAGGCACGGGGAGGACCAGGCAAGGTTTCAGGGCCGAGAGGACGCCACCTTGACCAGGCCAGCACTGTCCCCAGGCTCACCGCGGGGAGCTGGCTGGCCGCAGAGAAGCGAGCCCTGAAAGGAGTGGGAGCACCTCAGGGTTGGGGGACTAATGACTCTGAAGAAAAGAAACTGGTGAAGGAAGAAAGACAGCACAGAGGAAGCTTCGGGCTATTGTGGTCTCAGGGAAGTCAGAGGATGGGAAAAATAAAGAGCCATCAGAGTAACTCGCAGCTGGTTCATTTGCCTCCTTTTGAGGTTAAGGGAGTTGAAGTCTCTGCTGGTGTGGGCTTCTTTCAGGTCAAAGACTCTGCCATATTTTTGAAACTCCTATCCCACCTACACCCCTCAGTCTTTTCATTCTTCCTAGGCTTTTAGAAGAGCTTAGCTGATCTAAATAGACCTCCCACTGCAGCCCTCAAAAGCGGTAGAATGAAAATTACAGAACATTGTGCTTCAGATTTCAACCTAGGTTCTTCCTAAAGACTGAAGCAGAGGAAAGCCAAGAAAAGACAAGAGGGTCTTTCAAGAAGAAAAAGTTCATTAGAAACCATAGATGGTCAGGTGAGGTGAGAGATCAGAACATGGCAGGGATTATGAAATGAAACGAGGCAGGTAGATCAACTGTCCAGGCAATTGATCCACGGCAGATCAGCAAGAAAGGTTATTCTAAAGTTTCAACCTTGAACCTAAAATTTTTATGACTTCCATGAATTATCTCACATTAGTAAGATGGTCTAGCTAGCCTAGTTAATGATAAATGTGTCAAAGGATCAATTACAATTTGCAACATTTTTTTTCAGACCAGTGATGTTTCTAGTAACAGTGTATTTGTCTCTAGAGGTCTCTCTATTATTCTTCTCCCATCCTTCTCTTTTCTTCTTCTTTTTCTCTTTCACTTTCTTTCTTCTTTGTCCTCTTCTTCACTGCACCTACCCTGGATGAGGCGAATGCTCAGCTCCATGTGCCCACATGTCCTTGTCATTGAATCCAAAGGGGCCCCACACGGCCCCAGGAGCAGAGCGGGAGTTCTGGAGGCCCGCAGCCCCCTTGATTTCTCCCTTCCCTCCCATCTTAGTACCAGCATTCATCGGTTGTGTAGAGGATTCTGTGTTTTATTATCACCTCCGAAGTAAACATGCTCTACGTCATCCACTGTCCCATCTAGCCACCAGATCATCGGATGAACTTGGCCTGGAAAAGCACCCCCGGACTGCATCTCCTTACTTCCCCTCTCCTGGGTCAGTGCCTGCCTTGATCTACCACGGGCTGACTATAGCCACGATAAACCCTGGGATCCCAGCCTTTAGGAAATGGGTTGAGGATCCACAAACCCGAACTGTTAGGATAGAAAGAAAAACATTGTCAATTTTTAGATATGTATGTTTTCCTTTTCATACTGTCACCCATTAATATGCAGGGCTGTTTGTGAGGGGAGAGTGTGCAGGAAACAGAGCTTGTCACAGCCTCACAGCCACCCCCTTCCCTGTAGTCTGTGGCTTCATCTCATCTGCTGCATGAAAGTAGGCCTTCAGGAATGGATCCAAAGTATATTCATAATAAGGTGTAAATGACTGATACAAGCTTACGATATTACCCATTAAAGCATATTTGTATTTTGACAGGGCTCAAAGCCTTTAGAGAAAGGAATAAATCCTAAATCTTTAATGGAGAAATTTTAATTAGGTAGCAGGAGAATTGTTAGGGTTGACTGGAATATACCTGGTTTCCCCGAACTCATATGGCAGACACCTATTTTATTTAGAAATTAAAACACACACAAAATTTACCTATTTAATCCCAGGCAATACGTTAAACGCTTTACATATACTCTCTCATTTAATTCTTAAAATCACTCCCCCCCGCCACCCAAAAAAAAATCATTCAGGGTAGATATTTAGAGTGGAACATACATCCTGCTACACAGCAAAGTTAAGAAAATTGCCAGAACTTGCACAGCCCCTGAATGTTGAACTGGATATCACTCCAGCTTCGACACACCAGGAAGCCCCGGGAGGGAAAACCCTTTTCATGCGGCGGCAAGCGGCCTTCCTGCCTGAAGCCTGGGCTGCTCAGCTGAGGGATGCATGAGGCTTTAAAAACCTTCTCTCACAAGTCATCTTAAAAAGCCTTCTTCGTCATCTTTGTTTTCCTCTGAACTTCCCGGAGTCTGCGTATGTCATTCCCAGAGCGATGCACCCCAAATGAAACACGGTGGCCTAGTCTACTTTCATTTTTCAGCCTATGCAAGATATAAAAAATAAACAGCATATGGTGAAAAGTTAATGAGATTTAAAAAAATTAGTTCACTTAAAATAATCCATGGGCTTTTCTACATGTGTTCTTGGTCTGATTTCAAAAACCACAGGAGATTTTACTATGCTTTAGAAAAGGGTGAATATTTGCATTGTTTCTGTTGGGGCCAGTGGGAAACCAATTTCAGAGAATCAGCTCTAATAATCATGTTGTTTATAAACAAGTACCATGCTAAACTAGTACAGACCAAGCCTTGCCGCGACGTGCCCTAGCATTAAACACGTTCAAAGTAACTCTTCAACTCTCTCATTACAAATGTCGTGATCACATGATGTTCCTTTAGCCAATAAGAGCAGTGAAGTCTTACCTAGAGAAGAAGATGGGAAATCGGACAGCTTCTGAGGGGAGCAGCCCTCTGAACGTGCCTTGGAACGTGTGTTACCATAATAGGTAGAACTGACCTTTTAAGAAGAATTTCCTATAACTTTGAAGCCAGTAAAAAAAGTTAGGAATTCTCTCTGTATTTAAACGAGTAGCCACATAAAAAGCAACTGTAGCTTAAGCTACCTCAGTTACCTGCACTGAAAGAAACAGTTAATTTAAAAATAATTTTATTTGCACTTTTGTGTTCAGCCTCAAAGGTCTCCTGACAATTAAGAGCTAAAAGCCCACACTGTGTGTGTCCAGTATTGTTCTGAGCATTGCCAAAGATATAAGAGAAACAGAAGATAGGGACTTTATCCTTAAGGAATCGATCATCCGGCCAGAGAGACGTAAGGTCTTTAATAAAATAGAGACTCAGTCACTCACCTTCCTTGTGCCTGACACTGTGCTCAGAACTTTGCTGAGATTATTTCATTTAATCCTCAGAAGCCCAGTGACGTAGGTATTATTATTTTTCTGTGTTTTATATGGAAAATAATCAAGACTTGAGATGTTTACAGAAATCTCGAGAGTTGTGAGAATTATATGAAAAACCATAATGCACTATTATCAGTAGGTTTAGATTTTGTTTCCTACTCAAAAAAGAGAAAAAGAAAAAAACAATCCCAAAACAAAACAAAGCAAAACAAACAAACACCCAGTAGCTTACACAGAAGTTTATTTTTCTCTCCCACAAACTAAGTCCAGATAGTAACGTGGCCAGCACCGCACCTCCCCTTAAACACACGCACACCTACCTCCAAGGGACCCAGGAAATGTAGACTTTTTCTTCTTACAGGTGGTCATGTGCTCGTTTAAACTTGGGGTTTCTACTACTAAAGGTGAGGAGAACAGATGTTGGGTTAGGCAGATCGTTTCTCTGCCAAAGTGCTGGGCACAGGATAAACACAATAAACGTTCAGTCATAATAGTTATAAAATCAAAGCGGCTTCCATGTGGCTTGGTTTATTGATTAAATGCAACTACTTCTGCCTGAGGTTTCCCCTTTTCTAGTCTACGGCCTATCCCCGAACAGGGATCTGACTGAGAAGGGGGGCTCTCGAGGTGCTCAGAACACGGGAGCGTCGACTGTTAGGGGCGTGCCTCTCCTTTTCCAGACATGCCAGGTGGTTTGCCCGCAGGTTTGCACCTGTGGAAAAGTGGCCCAAAGCCAAGTCATGACGCCGAACAAGGACACTGCCCGGGCCCAGGGATTTCCTAATCTGGGCCTCTCCTTTCTCCCCGTGCCCGTTTTCAAGGACTGCAGATGACAGCTCCGCAGTGTGGTGAATGGGGAGGAGCGAGGCAGCCACACTGGACAGAGGCGTCCTTCAGATCAGCGACAAGCAGGACGCCCCTGGTGCTGTGCGAACAGGAGGCCTGGGGGGAAGGGGGCCAGTTGTAACTCACGAGCTGGTGGTCTTGACTCATTGGGCTCATTTGTTTCAAAGAGTTTGCCATGGAATATCTCCATCTCCCAAATTCCTAGGTAAGAGAGAAGGCTCTTGGGCCACACAACATCACACTGCGTGGATCTGAGGAGTTGCCCTCAGCTTCTTAAAACACCTAGGCTGTCGTTAGGTCTAAGAGTCTGCCATGAGCAGAGTTTGCTTATTAGAGCGGGGGTGGGGGGGGGGCAGCGGGGTAGAGAAAACCGGACGGGATAGATGGACAGGGTCGAGAGGACAGGATGGTGGGGACAAGCGCTGGAGTTTCCAGCTCCTTGATACGTTGGTTTGAGCCAGGAGCAGGTGGGAAGGACAGTGAAGCGAGAGGTAAGGCCTTGATCCTCCCATTTCCTCACCCCGAGCTCTAAGCTATGAGCGGGTCCTTCCACGCCGTCTCTCTGCCGCCTCTCCCACGGAGGGCCACGTCAAGCATGCACGGTGCTTTGTGCAAATTAGGAAAAGACTCTGTCGTCCAGGGGACTCAGTCCCGTGTCCAGGGCTCAATGAGTGGCACGTTAAGGCCCTGGCCGCCACTCACCTCCTTGGCTGGGAGCCTTGAGCAGTGCACAGTTTGTGCAGTTTTCAGGGGCGGACCCTGTGAATCTCCATCCCTGGGGGCCCCCTGGCCCTGTCCACCCCGCCGTCTCTTGTCTCTCGCTTGGACTGTGCTCCCTCACGACAGATAACGAGGAGAGCCATGTACAGAGAGTCTCACATTTAGATTTTGCTGTTGTTGCCAAGTAAGACTATACATTTAGTCCTGGAGATACGATGACTAGATGAAAAGATGTTCCTTGTATTATTTGTTTTTAAACTTCTGATCTATTAACAGACCACACAGCCTGTGGGGCACCATGAATTAATTAAAAAGTAAGTAAATCTTAGAGTTATTCTGTGAAAAGCACACGTGCATTGTATTTTTGAGGCAGAATACATTCATTTTAAAGATATAAACTTTAAACTAATTTTTAAGATTTTATTATTTCTCAATATACTAATATACCAGGAGCCTCCATAAGTGCAGGTGGCCAGGCCCCCTCAGTCTGAGGCAGGAGCCTCCTGGGACCTTGTCCCCATTCTAACTCCTGCCTGCTCCGGCTCCACCTCCCTTCCCCGCAGCCAGGGGGTCCTGTGACAGCCCAGATCCCATCGTGTCAGCCCCCAGGTCCAACGCGGCAGTTACTTTGCGCTGCTCCCAGAACGAGAGCCCTGACCCGAATTGGGCCTGCCTGCCTGCATGGTGGCCGCTACCTTCGCGGCCGCGCCCGGCACCTGCCCCACTCTGCCCCGCAGCCCTGCAGGCCTCCCGGCCTCCCGGCCTCCCGCAGTCTGGGACGCCCTTTCCCAACTTCCCCGGGGCGGCTTCTCCTCACTTTCCAGCCCCAGCCTCATGTCCTCAGGGAAGACTTCCCTGCGGCCCCAGCCTGCCTCACACTTCTCCGTTTATCTCCCTCACAGAATTCTGTATCTTTCCTTCGGAGCACGTTATGGCTGCGGAATGGTACATTTATTAGTGTGATCATTTGATGAATGGCTAGCAGGTCCACCCGACGTGGCAAGTTCCTCGTTATTTCTCACTGTGGGCCACAGGGCCTTGCATGGGGCAGAACGGATGAATGGGGAGGCCACCTCCTCAGCTGCTTCGTGTGGGTTATGCTTTGGAAGGGGACCTTGTCACACACATGGTCCTTGAGAAAACGGGTCACCAGCACCACAGGGAGAAGTATGGCTCAAGAGGAGACATCTGAGGGTCAGAGGTGCTAGGTATGGCCCAGTAAATTTTCCATCCTACATTAATGTGCCACAATGTGGAAATTTCCTTTAAGTTAGGGAGAGAAAAAAATTGTGTTTAACAACTTGGGCATTTTTAGGGGAATACATTGATTAGCAAATTCTTCAATGGAACTGTCATTTTGTGTACGATATATAAAACCAAACAGCACATAACTGAGAACAATCAGACAGCTGTCAATAATTTACCCGTAAAGGTGCCCATTGATTCTCTTAATTAGGGACAAAGTAAGTGAATATAAGCGGGGTGAAATAAAAATCATAAATTTAATGCATTTATTCACGTTGTTTGGAATTTATTGTGCTTGAAAAGTAATTTTATTTTAGATGTTTATTATGAAGTAATTAATCACATCTGAAAAAACCAAGAACGCCCTCAGATAAGTTACTGAGAACTGACCAGAAAATTGAGGTGACTAGCCCTTCAAATGACTTCCTTTTGTATTCTTAATTATTATTCATGACCTCAAATATGTTTACTTCCCAAGTTTTATATTTTTGAGGAACTAGAGGTATCTATAAGGTGCCTTCATCAAAGCAGCAGGTTATCAGTGATAGAAGCCGAATAGATTATATGTATGACATGATACAATCATAGGAGAGAATATTGAACTATACTAATAGGTACCCAATAAGTGATTTTGGTGATGGCAAAATGAATGAGGACAATATTGGGAATAAAAATGAAAGAAATGCCATTGAACACACATTTGTCTAAAAGTAACAGAAAATTTCTAAACTGGGCTGTCATAAAAAGTAATTATTACATAGCATTCGAAATGTGGACAGTCTAGTATAAGATAAAAAAGTACAATGTTCTAAAAATATAATAAGGTGTTTCATTTATTTTGCTGGTGTTACTTTGTTTCTAGGGACTTTGGAGAGCAATTGTAGTAGTTTAATATTAAATTTGACTTAAGGTTCTGAAGCCTGGCTCCAGCAGTGGTGGGTTCCCATTGTCAAGTAAAAGCCATCTGAGGTTGAGGATTAGGGCAAGGTGCCCGCCAATGGTCAGAGTCTCTAATTTATTTAAATTATTTTTGCCTAGAGTTTTCTTCAAACCCTAATTGTTTTGCATCTTACACCTATGGGCTACTGTTAATTTGCATAGTTGTTTCAAATCAAGTGCTGTATCCCATATCTTGCACTTAGTTATTCACTGCTAACATCTAAATCAGAGAAGTGAAAAGGACAATTGTTTAGTGCTTTTTAAAGTCCCTGACCAAGATCAGTAGGGAAATCCCATTAGCTCCATTCATCGCATTTCTCATAAATCTAAAAGGAAAGCAAGTATCCAAAGCCTTATTCTTTAATAGTTCTTATTTGTAAAACCTTGACAGGGCTTTATTCTAAATTGCTTCCAAATTATGTAAAGAATACTGAGAAATATGATGGGTAGTGAATCGTGATAGTTTCAGTTATCGAATAAATAACCAGAACAGAAAAGGGGGACTAATCTGAAAGCAAACAGTATGATGGGCTCTGATGAGGCAAAGAACAGAACTGCGGCGTCTTAAACTACCATCTGGCTAAATCCTCTTTCAGTGGGCAAGTCAGACAGTCCCTTTATTCAGGGCCCTAAAACTTTTGTAAAAGAGCAGTATTTGAATATTAATTTTTCATATAGTTAAAAAAACAACCCATTAAACCCTTTCTGTAGCCAAAAAGGAATGTTTAACAAAATAATGGGTAATCCTCTGGCTAAACACGAGGGCGTGGGGCCACGTGTGGCTGGGAGGTCAGCTGTAGGCGCAGCGAGGCCACTCAGCAGCTTCCCGCTCTTCACCTCCGCGGCTGCTTTGTGGCTGCAGCAACTTATTAGCGTTGTCGTCATGGTTTGAGATTTAGGCAAGAGGAGTGAAAATAAGGAATTAGGAAAAATGAACACGGTGATTTCTACTACCTTTTTTTTTTTTTTTAATTGAAAAAAGAAAAACAATAATGTTGAATTGCCATGTAGGGTAACTGAGGCAAGTGCCAGTAGAAATTATAACCCACAGCTCAAATCGTGCTTTTGTGAAATGTGAACCTATTTCATCACTTTCTGACAGACCGCCCCCCCCCACCCTGAAAATTGCAGTTTTGTTTATTAAGTCCTGGATTTTTAAAATGAAACTATGAGAGGCTTTAATTTTGTTCTCCTGAGAGGGTGTGTTTGAAAAGTGTAAGTTGAATAAATAAGAGCCCACCACTTATCTTCAGCAAGATGCTTTTTAAAAGGTATTTCAGCAGTCTCTGTGGTTTAAAATACAAAACCCAGTCCTGCCGGCTTTGTGTTGTGCTTCTCTTACAGACTGCAGTGCCTTCTGTCTGCTTCAGGGTGTGGCATCTGCCACTGGGGAGGAGAAACTGGCATGTGTCTCCTTTTAGAGCAGACTGGTTTCATTGTGCTGGGGGCCTCTATTTCAGAGCCTCTTGCTTCCCAATCTTCTGCTAGATGACTGGCTGAAGCAAATGGAATTAAAAGACATTTTGACTTGTATATCTATACTTTTTTATAGTTTCATGATTTTTTTCTATATGAAATAGTAGTTTTAAGAAATGGGCCCAAACTGAACTTGGTGACTCATTTTCGCTTTTAGAATTAGTTGTTAAAAAATAAGCATATGGCTACACTTGTATGAATTGACTTATGGATATACTTTATCAATTTGAAAAAATGCACTTTTATGATTGTATGTATATATTTGGTTTGGCTATGTTTAAAAGTATAAATATGTGATTTCAGAATATATGTAGGTACCCACATACGCAAAAGTCATAAATTTATATTTGCATATGAAAAAGCAAACATTCAAGTTATGTGATATAATGTGTAATTAGTATGTACTGTATTTGAATATATAAAGGGAGAAAATCCAGAAGAAAAATGTCAAAAAAAGGCACACTAACAAAGATGTAGTAGTCTCTTGGCAAAAACTGATGAATGATTTGGCATAAATTCACCTTACAGTTGTTACTCTCTCTTATGCAGGATGATATAACCCTGTTTTCCAGTTGTTTGCATGGAAATGCAATTTGTTGTTTCCACACTCTGTAATGACCCTTGGGTGTGCATCTGATTCCCCTCCCCCTCTCAGTCACCTGTTTTTCCCATATATTCTCCTCTATTTAGTCATGTAACATATTTACACTTGGGCAAGCAAACAAAAAATAACCACTGCACTTGAAATAAAACAAAAGTCTTTATGAAAAGCTGAAGAATGAAATCATTTTAGAAAACTATATTCTACGAAAATCATGTATTATTTCAGCTAGCGTGACCTCTTGAAAGCTTTGGTTTCAAATATTTTCTCTCCATGAAAACTGAGTCCACAGGTAGTGCAAATGAGCCATTGCTTAGGTTCAGAAGTCCTGCTATTGGTGCTATTCAAGGTGTTACTAGGTGATAAATTAACAATAATAAAAACACTTGAAACACTGTAAAGTGATAAAAATGACAGTATTTTTTAAAGAACAAAGTATGAGACATTTTCTACGCTAGGATTAGATGGCCGATTTGTATTATCACTGATCTAATGTTTATTAAATCTAGCATGTCTTTTAGTTTTGTTTCGAATTACTTAGAAAGGAACTCATATCGAGGGTTAATTGTGCACATTAACCTCTGAAATACGGTGAAAGGCATCATATAGATTTACGAAGATATGACATAAACCTTAGCTGTCCCTATTTATGGCACCGACAGTTGAACGTCCATGTGCAAGTTGTTTGGAGCACAACACACCATTCTTCACACTCGAGGACTATCCTTTTAGAAAGAGGACAAGTGCACTGTAAGAAATACGCTCCTTTGGGAATACTTTGAGTTTTCATTGAGAAGCCTACATACATATGTCTGGTGCCTCAAAGTATAGTTATATCAACATTACCGTAGGGTCAGTTTCGGTCAATTATCAGCATTTATTGAGTACCTGCTGTGTACAGGGCACAGCGCTCCTTGGATGCGGCTAACCTTCACTTAAAACTCTCCTAATTGTGCAGTGCGAAGAAGTTGTGGGAATTGCGCGATGGCCCGAAATCAAGGCAGAGAGAGGCTATCACTCTGAGAAATTACATAACTCCTGAGAGGCAGCGCTTTTGCACCGACCGCCCAAATATTTTCTTTCTTCGTCGGCTCCTCGGAACCTTTGAGGCCAACAGACAACTTTGTTCCCCAGCCCTTTCTCCCTCTTTTGTCTGCTCGTCAGACTCGTTTTCCACCTTTGTATCGTCCCTTTTAGACGTGAAAACAAACACGCGAACGAACGCCCGGTTGGCAAGGAGACGGAGGCACGAGGGGCAAGTGCCGCCTCCGGCCGCCCCACGCCGCCGCGCTCCGGGCGGCGGCCGCGCCGGCCGGGGTGCCCGGGCCCGGGTTCCGCCGGGCGCCCGCGAGGCTGCGCCCGGGCGGGCGGGCGGGCGCAGGGCCCGGCGGGCGGCGGCGGCGGCGGCGGCGGCCCGCCGAGTCCAGTCCGCGTTTTGCGAGTGCACGCGAGTAATCAGAGAGAAGTGGATAATAGTTGCTCGGGCTCGCTCGGCTCCCTCATGCCATGCTGGGCCCGATAGGCTCAGCCGGTCGTGTATTTACCCATATCCGGGTTAGAGAGGAAAAGAGAAAAGTTTCATTTAAACCTGAACTCAAAACTTTCACCATGAAATCACACAGCGGGAGCAGGCCCAGAGCGTAAGGCGTGACTCCCGGTTCGGCTCCGGCGGGGCCTGCGGAGGGGGAGGGGGCTCGCTCGATCCCCGTCGGGGCGCGTGGATGCGCACAGGAGGGGCCGCGGACTAAAAAGTGGGTTTTATTGTCTCCCCCCCGCCCCCCGCCGGCCTCGCCACGCCGCGGCGATCATGGCCGCGCGGGCAGCAGCGGCGGCGGCGGCGCGGGCGCGGGCGGCCAGCGGCGAGCGGCGGGCGCCCCCCGGGCCGCGGCCGGCGCCCGGGGCCCGGGACCTGGAGGCGGGGGCGCGCGGCGCGGCGGCGGCGACACCGGGACCCATGCTGGGGGGCGGCGGCGGCGGCGGCGGCGGCGACGGCGGCGGCCTGAACAGTGTGCACCACCACCCCTTGCACCCCCGTCACGAACTGAACATGGCCCATAACGCGAGCGCGGCGGCCGCCGCCGCCAGCACCCACAGCGCCAAGAGCGGCGGATCCGAGGCGGCTCTCAAGGAGGGTGGAAGCGCCGCCGCGCCGTGCTCGTCCTCCTCCGCGGCGTCCTCTTCCTCCTCGTCGGGCCCGGGCTCGGCCATGGAGACGGGGCTGCTCCCCAACCACAAACTGAAAACCGTTGGCGAAGCCCCCTCCGCGCCGCCCCACCACCACCGCCATGCCCACCACCACCACCACCATGCCCACCACCTCCAGCACCACCACGCACTCCAGCAGCAGCTAAACCAGTTCCAGCAGCAGCAGCAGCAGCAACATCCCATTTCCAACAGCAGCGGCCTCGGCGGCGGCGCGGCTCCGCCGGGTCCCGACATGGAGCTGCCGCAACATGGAGGCGCCAAGGACAGTGCCGCGGGCGGCCAGGCCGACCCCCCGGGCCAGCCTCTGCTGAGCAAGCCGGGCGACGAGGACGACGCGGCGCCCAAGATGGGGGAGCCGGCGGGCGGCCGCTACGAGCACCCGGGCCTGGGCGCCCTGGGCGCGCAGCCGCCGCCGGTCGCTGTGCCCGGGGGCGGCGGCGGCCCGGCGGCCGTCGCGGAGTTTAATAATTACTACGGCGGCGCTGCCCCTGCCAGCGGCGGCCCCGGCGGCCGCGCTGGGCCCTGCTTTGATCAACATGGCGGACAACAAAGCCCCGGGATGGGGATGATGCACTCCGCCTCCGCCGCCGCCGGAGCCCCCAACAGCATGGACCCCCTGCAGAACTCCCACGAAGGGTACCCCAACAGCCAGTACAACCATTATCCGGGCTACAGCCGGCCTGGCGCGGGCGGCGGCGGCGGCGGCGGCGGCGGCGGCGGAGGAGGAGGAGGAGGCGGCGGCGGCGGAGGAGGAGGAGGAGGAGCAGCAGCGGGAGCGGGAGCTGTGGCGGCGGCGGCCGCGGCGGCGGCAGCAGCAGCAGGAGGCGGCGGCGGCGGCGGCTATGGGGGCTCGTCCTCGGGGTACGGGGTGCTGAGCTCCCCCCGGCAGCAGGGCGGCGGCATGATGATGGGCCCCGGGGGCGGCGGGGCCGCGAGCCTCAGCAAGGCGGCCGGCGGCGCGGCGGCGGGGGGCTTCCAGCGCTTCGCCGGGCAGAACCAGCACCCGTCGGGGGCCACCCCGACCCTCAACCAGCTGCTCACGTCGCCCAGCCCCATGATGAGGAGCTACGGCGGCGGCTACCCCGACTACAGCAGCCCCAGCGCGCCGCCGCCAGCGCCGTCGCAGCCCCAGTCCCAGGCGGCGGCGGCGGCGGCGGCGGGGGCGGCGGCGGCGGGCGGCCAGCAGGCGGCCGCGGGCTTGGGCTTGGGCAAGGACATGGGCGCCCAGTACGCCGCCGCCAGCCCGGCCTGGGCGGCCGCGCAACAAAGGAGCCACCCGGCGATGAGCCCCGGCACCCCCGGCCCCACCATGGGCCGAGCCCAGGTAACCCCCGCGCCGGCCGGGCCTGCTTCCGCCGCGGCGGCCTCGGCGCGCGCCGCGAGCCGAGTTTCTTTCTTTCCGCGTACTTTTTCCGCGTCTGCTGCCGGGGGAGGTGGGGGCGAGGCGCCCGAAGCCGCTCTAAGCCGCGGCTGCCTCCCTCGGAGGCCGGGGAGCGCGGCGCGGGGGCCCGGCGACGGGGTCTGGCCGAGGGCCGGGCCGGGCCGGGCGCTGGCGTTGCCGGCGGCCGAGCACCCCGCCTCGTCACCCCGCCCCAGGCCGGGGCCGCGCGCGCCGGAGTGGGGACCGCGCCGCCGGGCAGCCGCGCGGGCGCCCGGGACCATCCTGCGGCTTTTGTAACAGAGTCGGCGCTCGGGCCGCAGGAATGCCGGCCCCGTCTTCTCGGGCAGCGACAGCAGGAAGCTCTCCCCGGGAGGGGAGCGAGGAGCTGGGTCCCACCGCCAGCCTCTCCACGGTCCCTCCTAGCCCCCGAGGTGAAGGCAGGAAGGATAGGTCAGCTTTGTGGCCATCGAGTGTGCTTTTCGCAGTTTTGCCCAGCCTTTCAGAGAGGTTCGATGCGGGCTTTGAGTCGGAATGTTTACTAGTAAAAATAATGCCCGAATAGGCAACGATGCGAGGTAAAGATCTTCTAAAATATATCGATTCATTCCTAAGAATAGCCAGGAAATCCATTATTTGGCTTACGGGCTGCTCGAAAGGAGTCACCTTCAACGGATAGGCTGTGTTAAAGGAACACAGTCCGGTTACGTTGAACTTATTTTGATCGTGGATTGGGCATACATTTTATTCAGCAAGCCCAGGAAAATAGCAGACCAGTGAAAATTGATCTTTTTGGATCAGATTTATTTGGATTTTCTTTAATTTGTTGTCACCCGAGTCCGACAGCGTTACCAGAAGTGTCCTGCACTCTTGCTGTTTCTTGCTCGTAGGCTGAGCCTAAAGACTGACTTGATCTCCTTTGCAAGGTTTGGAATTTGAATTGTGGAGGTAAACTGGCTGTAATAGTCTCCAGACAGCTGCCTCTGAGTTGACATCTAATCTGCCATCTGATTGGCTCCCCTCTCACCATTGGGCATTTAGCACTGCTGATGTAAATAGAAGTGCTGAGCAGTACAGTCACAAAAATTCTTGCCACAAATAATAACTGAGCTCTGTTACAAGCAGACGCAAGGTTGAACATTATTTAGAGCTTAAATTATTATGAATCACATTTATTAATAAGAGGATTAAATACATAAAAACATTATGCTGATGTCCAGTGTCGGGCATTACAAAATTCAGATCTTTGACGGCCTTAACGTGGGCATTGCATGTATCATGGTCTTTAATTGCAGGGTGAGGATATGGCAGTTGAAAAATAATTAAACCAAGTATTTTTTTTACCAGTTTTTGGATTAGTTAAGCTTTTATAAAAGTATGCTTTATAGGTTAAACTGTAAAAAGAAATTAAGTTATCACACAGTTTAACGTAGATTTAAGTTATACTCTTAAAAATTTCAAGATTCTGATATACAACCGTAACAGTGAAATTTAATTAGCTTTGTAACGATTAAAGCTGTATTTCTAGTATTTTGTGTTTTTGACGATTTTGACCATTTTAAGATGTTTGTGGATGAGGTATTTTAGTTAGAATTGAAACTAAAAAAACGTGAAGTGAGAAAACTAATGTTTGCAGACAGCAATTAGTTAAAAGGGAAAAATGGATATTCTTGTAAAATACTAAAAGTCATTTTATATTTGCTTCTGAATGGGAGAATACAGAAATGTCCCAAGAACGTTTTTTTCCCCCTTGGTTATTTTGTTGGATTAGCTAATGTAAGCCTTATTTGAACTGCTTCCACAATGAATTAGGGAAACTGTATTACATGCAAGTTGTGCTGGGTGTGTTTCTTCCAAATAATTTATCTTTTATAGATAGTTTAATGCTATGAAAATTTTTAAAATTTTAATCCGTTAGAAAGGAATAACAGTGGTTGTAATACATGTTTTTGCTCAGCTTATTTGTTTAGTAGGGTGTATTTTAATAGTCATCTTTAAGGGAAGACTTGTCTGAGTGAATGAAGGACTGAATTTAACAGTCATGTGGCTCCCAGGCTAAGAACGTTAGTGTGCACTGCTTTCAAACCTTTAGTTAGTGGAGTTTTACTTTTAATGATAATACATTTTCTTATTCTTGATAGGAAACTTGAAATTTCAGTTTTTATTTTTGATTCGCACAGGTGAAAACATTATAGAGAAACCGTGTGTAAATAAACCCACGTAATTTTAAAAAGATTTGCTTTGTCAGCTTGCTTTTAAAGGGGTAGTGTAACATTCACGTCTTTATAAACTGGAAACGAAAGGATGATAGAGACAGACATAGCTCCGTGTTACTTTAGAGTATTATTTTTTAATGGTACCAATCGTTTTAAGTATTTTGTTTTCTTGGAATGAATGAGAGTGAATCCATTATGTCCTCAGTGTGACCCTTGGGAATAGCTTTTTTATTTTTGAGGGGGAAAAAAAATGACAGGCACATGACCTAGATTCACAGATTTCTTTTAGGTACCTTGCTGTATAACATGTGGAGTGTGTGTGTGTGTGTGTGTGTGTGTACATTTCTTCATTTTGGAACACGAGTATTATTTAGTATTTGTTATGGTAATTGTACTAAGAAACAGTCATTTGTCCAAAACATTAAAGTACTCCATAACTATAGGTCATAAAATGCTATTAAATCACGTTGTTAAATGATGAAATTTTCTTGTGGCTTTTAACACATTTAGTTTCATTTTTGATTTTGGGGAATGGTTTATATTGGGTGGCCAATATTTTTGTATTTAGGGGCAAAACATATGCATGCGTTATGGGGGGGGTCTTTTTAAAAAGTAAAATAAGCCATTTTATGATACAGTTTTGGGTTTTTGTGAGAGAAAGTATTCAGATAGAGTAGTCTCAAAAGCAAAACTGAGGTCTGCTCACATAATTAAGATTTTATAATGTCTACATTTTTGCTCAATTCTATTAATGCTATTTTAACTTTAGCTTTATAGAATATAATACAATGTAATAAAAAAGAAAGAACCTTATTTACCTTTTAAAAAAAAGTGATTAGCTGGCTTACAAAGCAGGCAGTTAAAGACTAGTTCCTGATTACTATAAATTCGTATAAGATACATTATAGCATAACATGACTCCCCATTTTATCTCTCTATGAAATCTCACCCTGTATGATATTTTCAATGTTGTAAAGACATTTTTGTGGCCTAAATTTATATATTTGCTGAGGTATGGCTGGCTGGCTGCTCTATGGTCAGAAGATGGGGGATTGGCAGCTGTGGTTCATAGAAAAGGCCTCATTTAAAAAACAAAATATAACAAAAATGTGTATTTTCTTTTTTTCCTAGGTTATTTGGGATGAAATTATGCACAGTTTAAACTTTTCATTAGGGATCCTGATTTCTGTGTACTGACTTTGACAGTTTTTTTCCTTTTTTTTTTTTTTAATGGCAACTACTCTTCAAGACAGCTTTCACTTAAATTTATGGTTATGTTAACAAAAAATCAATAATTATATTCCAGGAAACAACATATTCTTACTTTGAGTCTGTAATGAGGAACTTTAATCTCTCTTTTTTCTTTGGTTTTGTTTTTATCTATATTTAGGAAAGAATTTTTGGCAAGGCTTTTTATACTTGTTCCATTTTCCCCAGTGTCATATAGTATCAGAAGTGTGTACCTACTCTCTAAATATCGTGTTCCTTCATTCGACTTGAGAGAATAACGTCTTCACTTTGGTATAAAAATAGCATTAATTCTGGTTTGAGAACCACTTTTAGAAATGTAAGGCGTGTGGAAGAAGACTCAATATAAACTCTTGGTAATTTTATTAGACACAGACATTTTTTAAAAGCTAGGTGTGATAGAATGGGATCGAGTTTTCAGTTCTATTTTCTTATTAATGGACTTAATTACTTTATAATTTGGGGCTGGGTGTATCTGAAGAAGATGACTTCTGATTTAAGAGGACCTTACTTAATTTCCTAGGATAAATATCAATATGACAGGCAAACTGAAAAGATAATCATTTTATTTATTTAACCTTGTCCTCTCCTAGGAAGCGAGTGGTTTGATTTGAAATTTGTTGGGGGGTCTATGACATTTCGCTGCTTATTTTGAAAACTGATTTGGAGATATGAATTTTGGATGCGTTGGCATAGGAAACTGTGTTAGCTTTTTCCCAGCGTCCTAAATAACAGAGGCTTTTCTTACTCACTAGACTGACACTGCTCAGCACACTGATCCGTGTGCTTTGATCTGTGCTGGTAGAGAAGGAACTAATATTTCACTTGTGTCACTTTCATTTTGGACAGTGTAGATTTGTAAATTGGAGACTTATATTTATGCTTGAAAGAACTGTCTCGTGTTACTTAAAGCAACAGATTTATGGAGGTTCAAAATGAATATTAATAAAACTTATTCCAGTTTTTTTTTTTGGCAACATTTTGATTTTGAAAATGAATTTTATGAACATTTTATGACATTTTACAATGCTTTTTGTACTTAAGGGGCCGTATCCACGTCCCAGGCCTTTTTGGAATTGGGTAGTTTTTGGTTTTGTGCCTTTCCAGAGGTGTCCTTTCTTTCTCAGGAGAGTGCAGATTCTCTGTGGATATGTAAAGTAGAGCCACGCTCTTACTGTGTGTGCATGCTTGAGGCTGGGTAAGCCCAAGTCCTAGTTCCCTGTGGTGCGGGCGGGGGCGGGCCGGGGTGGGCGGGGGTGGGCGGGGGTGGGCGGGGGTGGGGGGGAGGGAAGTACCAGGCAAAACTGCTCATCCACCAAGGGTGTATTTATGCATCATAAATGTAAGTCTTTTATGCAGTATTGCTTTTTCAGTTTGGAGGCTATTTATTCAAGGCTAAGTGTCCCTTTTTGGTATAATTGGGTGATCGAATTTTGATCTAAAAACTTGATCTGCTTTAGTGACTTTTTCATTTAGAAATTTGATGGAAAGAAAATGATGTAGGTATCATTACCTAGGTATCATTAAATGTCCACTTAATTTGCCTTATGTTAACATCAAAATGAATGGAATTGTTGATTACCATAGTTTTAACAGTTCACATTAATTGTGTGACTGAGTGAATCTGTCCAAGTAAAACTCTGTGTTTCCGGCAAATATTTTCAGCAAACATTTTCAAAGTCTAACTTGGAGTAAATCTAAGAAGAATATTTCCTTGGATTTATTTATTTCAATAGACTCCAACAGGCAGTTTTCAAACCCACTTCTGAATGGATCAATGCCACAAATATTACAAGGCTGCTGAGTTTGACAGGTGAACTAATGATGAAATTAATTTGTTTCTTGAATGATGTTTATTGTTAGGAAAGAGACTAAAGCCCTAAAATCTTAAGCATGTCTGATTTACCAGTAGACATTCTGAGGTAAGTGGCAGCAGAATCTGGAATAGATCTGTCATAGCAGCGTGGTCCTTTAGAATTGAACTAGATTTGGCCTCTGCTAACCGTCCTCAGTAGGATGTGCTTACTCCTCAGTGTCTCGTTTGGGCCTTGATGAAAGATGAAACTTGAGAACCACACAAGAAGTCATTCCTTATTAGGTGACTCTGGAAGGGGAAGCCATATTTGATGAAATCCAGAAGAAAATCCTAGACCATATATATTTTTTAAAATATGGGATGCTAAAATATATATAACATAAAATTTACCATTTTAACCATTTTTAGGTGCACAGTGACATTAAGTACATTCGCATTATTGTGCAGCCATCACCTTATTCGTTCCAGAACGTTTTCATATTCTCAAACTGAAATAAAAAAAATATATATTTTCTTCTTTTCTTCATGTCCAACTTTAAAATTATTAGTATGTATTGTAAGTAATATAAAATCTTACTTTTTTTAACCATTAATCTTGTCCCTTCATAGTTTATTAGTAAATTCTTCCTCCAAAGTAATGGCTTTTTTGTTTGTTTGTGTTTAAGTTTATTTCTTTCTCCAGATTCTAACATTGGGGTAACTGACTCAAGTTTTGTCTATTTAGAAATGTGTGCTTTGTAGGTTAGTTATTTCATTGTCAGTTATGCCATTAAAAGTTTAAAAGCAGCTTTTTGAAACCTTTCTACTTAAAGGTTTGAGCTACTTTGTTGAGAGAACCTTGGGGCTTTGTTAGATAATAGGGAAGGGAAATGAAATGTTATTGTCATCATTTCCCCCTTATTTTTCTCTTGGCGGTTTTAGCCTCTTTTTACAATCATGGATTTTATTTTTTTACTGTTAGTAAAAATCATTTACAATGATAATATTTTTATTTGTATTTTAAGTTCTGGGGCACCCCACCACCCCAACCTAGGACAAACAACCAATCCACATGATGCTGTGTCCTTTTTCTAGTGTTCTAAGCACCAGATTTGTGCTTTTCCCATCATTTAAAAAAAATTTATAGTCCCTTGCAAAACCGCAGAAATTCTTGGTACCTGGGAAAATTCCCAAATTAGGATCATTTGCCTCTTAATTATATTTTAGAGCAGCTGCAAAGGGATACTTTGTAGGTCCTGGTTAGTATTTCTTGTGAACAGGCTTTTTTTAGTGTGTAAAATATTGGAATTGTATTTTAGCTGCTATTAATGCTGATACATAGTTTCATCTTTCTATGATCAGTTATGTACTTTAACACTGGATCCCACAGAGCGCATAAGCGAAAAAGTGAACTGTGATTTAAAAGCTCCTAGGGAGCAGCAACAATGATTTCTTAAGGTGTACACATTTAGCATTCGTGTATGCTGTGAGGTGTGTGTTAGATAAATATCTACTCTGGATGATCAGTTGGCAAATATTTATTGAGCCCCCATTTTCTTAATCAGCCTTGTGCCAGGCACGGACGGTAGCCGGGATCTAGGGAGTGCTGCTGCTCCAGCGTGCGGCTCAGGCAGGGGATGCTGTCAGCGCCGGTGCCCACCGTCCCCCGGGCCTGATGTTCTGGCATCGTTGACTCAGAACAGGTTCATTTAAACAAAGTGCAAATAGCAACCGTGTGGGTCAGCTGTCTGTCTGTTGGTCTGCTTTTTTTGGGGGTGGGGGGTGGGGCGTGGGGGAGTAGATTTTGGCAGTACAAATAATTGTAGATTGTTGTACAGCTGATAGGAGCTAGTGATTTTCTTTCCATTTCTACCAATCAATGACTGGCTTTGTGCCAGAGCAAAATATAGGTCTACTACAGAGAATAATAACTAAACGAAGAAAAACATGATCACTTTGAAATTTATATAGAGTGGTCCTTTTTTCAGTTTTCTACAATTCACGGGCTCTTGGAAAAAAGTTAAAATAGTCTGCTCAGATTTAGGAAGATACTTAGATTGCTGGTGTATTTTTGGTAACTGTTTAGATAATGTATGCTGGCTGAGGAGTAAATTCAGCTATTGCTTCTGGGTCCCGAAATAAACCTTTCAGAAAGCGAGGCATTGATGATTAGTGGAGGCTGTTCCAGAATTCTTAGTATCCCCTGTTTCTTTTTGTGATGAGCATATTAGAAATTAAAGCACTGACCATACTTAATAGCCTTATTTTGAGATGATGGGTAATTATAAAATTTGTCTAAAACTTAGTCTCTAATTTTTGAAATTTTAAGAAGCAAAACTTAAGATCCAATGACCATATATTTGTATATATCAAGCTGTAAACCCTTTTTAATATTCCTTAAATTTTCTGCTTCCAGTTTGTATTTTTTATGATAAATTCGCTTTACCCAATGAATTATAAATAACCTTGGAAATAGAAGTGTAAAAACATTGCTACTGTACTGCTGAGCAAGTATCTTTCTGAGGAACAGACATATTTCTAAGGGAACTGGTATGTTTGCTGTATATTAGTTTATTCTGTGATTATGAGGAGTTATGAGAGAATACGGAATGTATTACAAGGCATCCTGATGTAATGGAAAGATCACGGGCTTGGAGTTGGTCAGACCTTGATTTATTTGTAGACTTCGCTGCCCATTTTCTTGGAGACAGGGCAGGGGCTCAGTTTCCTTATCTGGAATGTTGCCTGCGGGCAGGGTTATCGCTGAGGTCATTGCTGTAAATCCTGTGGCATCTGTGCTGGCACCTCTCCTTTTCCCCCTCCCGTCCCCCCGGTGGAGTGAGGGGACCTGGATTCCTGTTCTCTGCCTGGCGCTGCTCCACCTCAGGGCGTGGCGGAGGACAAGTCTCTGCCTCTGTCTGTCAAGTAACCCCTCCCACCTTCAAAATTCTATGCTGCTTTGAATTAAAACAAAAAAAGTGCATCATTAGCTATGCACCTCTGAACAGCTTATTAAACTACACTAGCTGCCAGACATGTTCAGTGACTAGAAACTGAGACCTGTGCAAAGACACAGACTTTGTGATTTCCGCTGTAGTTTCCCTCACAAAATGTAGTTTTGCACTGATCGGGATTCGTGCAGACAGTTGCACGCGTTGGTTTTGGTTTGCCCCTGGGGCCCACAGTGCACTATCGTTGCACTGAGCTGCTGCCCCGTTTAACCGTTCCGTCCTTAATATTAACTAGTAAACTCTGTTCTCTGGCCAGGAATCATTCCTTTCTTAAACTTAGACCTTTCCACTTTCGTGATCTGCAAAAAAACAACTGGCTTTTTAGGGGAAGTAGTACTTTTGGCAAAGGAACAAAGTTTCAAAAAATTTAAAACCAGGCTTTTTTGAGATTCAGTGTGGTGGACTTGTGGTCTCTCATTAGTTAAGCAACTTGCTTCTGTATCTGCTTCACTTCACTGAGTATATGATTCAGATTTGGTGCTTAGCAGGAATATAATTTATTACGGCTGCTGCTCTTGGATAGTCAAAACAGGGAATGCCAAATTTGCGCATGCCAAGGGTACGTCTGAAATTTGTAAAGACAGGTTTTTTGTTTTGTTTTTTACATTTTTTATACTGAGATTTTAAAAATATCAGGGCCAAAATTTAATTCTATTATGAACAAATACTTACTGAGCACCACTTGGTGCTTAAGGTACAAAGAGTAAATATAACATATGATTCATCATTTTCCCTGGTGAATGATCATAGACTCCTGGTGTTTAAGTGGAAATTTAAATAAATGCCTACATCACTGTTCTGTAGTTCTATGAAGAAAGACTACATCCCTCCAAGTGCATCATCTAAGTACTCTTTGAAGAGTATATAATGTATCCAAACTGAAAACTTCATGATGAGTATATTAATTATATAGTTCCAATATCAGTTTCAAGGATATCTGTTTAGTCAATGTTTCACTATTTTATATGGAAGGTCAGCGCACTTGGAGATTGTTCTTAGGCACTGTGACGTTGGTGAGAAAGTGATCTTAATTTGGATTTTTGTTTTGGGTAGCATGTGGGTATCATTTAACAGAAATGACTTTATAGTATCATTAGCGTGAAAGAATTAAAATTTAGTTCTTTTAGTTTCACTGTGTTGAATAGTCTTTTATATGTCAGGGCTATGGGACTGTCTGTCATTGTAACCATTGCTGGGACATCAGACAGATGTTTGTGGAGAGCCTGTCCTGTGCCTGGTTCTGTGTTGGTTGATGGATCCCTTGGTGACTAGGGTCTGGACCTTGATGAATTGGCAACACAATAACTAAGGACAGATGAGCGTGCTACACGCACAGTACAGTGCTACCCAATACAGTAAGAACGGTTCAGGTGGGAGAAATTTTGATGCTGGAGGGATACCTCCCAGAGACTAAGTTGGGTGCGGGTACTCACAGTTTCTTTGCAAATCAGCTGTAGTCAGTACAACTGGACAAGCAGGAGGACTTCAGGTGACCAGGCAGGGGGTGGGAAGCAGGGGGAAGGGCAAGAGCTGACGGTATGCGGGTTAGTTTGGACATTTACCACTTGTGGGACCTCAAGCAAATTGTCTCACCTCTCTGAGGTTTGTAGTTCTCTCATTTCTAAAGGGAGGAGAAAGAATACTTGACTTAACCGATTGTCGTGAGAAGTAGATGTCGTAAAGCACTAAAGTTCTAGTGCGGTGCCTGGCAAGGATACAGTAACAAATGACTATACTTTCTCATGGATCGGAAATTAAAATGAGGTATGTGTTGTTCTGTATTAGTTAATTTAACAGCCTATTTAGTCTTTCAGAACAAATAGATTGGTACTGGAAGCATATTTCTAATCTAGACATTTCAGTTTTTTATTGCCTGATATATCTTTATCTTACAAAGTGTTTAAGAAAATTATGGAACAACTGATCACATTTCTAAAATGTCTTGTAGTTTTTCAGTTATTTTTTATGGTCATATTTTTTTTTAACTGGTAAAAAATAAAGTCAGAGGATCGATAATTGGAACATTGAATTTCACCATCATCAGCAAACATCTGGTGTCCTCGGGCAGGGGCGCAGTGCCAGGTGATAGGGGTCCAGAGACTGTGAATTGTTAAACCTTGCGTTGCTCGTAGTTGATCGCAGAGGAATGTTCTTAGATCAGCGAGTGAATGTTGGTGATTAAAATAAATAGGTAGTTCGTGGGATATTTTTTATTTTACTTATTGTCCCATTTAATTAGAAATATGACTTGAATAACTCTGGCTTCATGAGCAGCCTGAATTTTGAGCTCAAGGAAATTGCTGGTAGGCAGACAACTTTCAAATTGGCGAAGTGGAACTTTTGCTTCTGATTAATTTTCTTCATATATTAAGCAAGTAGCTTATTATTGTTAAGTGTTGAAGTTTTAAAAGTTGTGGTCACATGTGTTATGATTTTGCTGGGTTTAAAAATCTTCCCTTTTCTCCCTTTAAGTTCACTTGGCTGAATAGAGAAGACATTCAGGGATTCGGGGAGGGGCCAGGCTGACAGCAGCCAGGGACGGGCTTTGCCGGAGTCGGGGCTGCTCACCTGGTGTCCATTACGCGGGGCCAGACTTTGTCCTTCCTCCACTGAGATGTGTGTCAGAAGCGTGAATACTTTAAAGTAGTAGTGTTTTACTTTTATTCTACAGTTGGTTAAGATAGGATGCGAAAAGCAGTTTTGTGTTTTGTCTTTCGTTGTGCATAAATCAGTTCCTGCGGTTTTCCATATTGCTATATTATTGAGAGAGAGAATCGTGGAGAGGAAAGGTGGATTTTATTTAAGGCAGCTATATGTGTTTGGATAATTTAGAGGAATGTTGCCTTTTTAGTCTGTATACCCTTTCTGGTCTAAGTAGCCAAATGGTTCATCGAAAAATTAATACAAAGTGGTTGTAATTAGCTTTTAAGATATTCAAGCCAACTGATTTTTAATATGTTGAAGTTTTATTCTCAGCGCATCTAGAAATTTCATATGTGTGTTTTATGAAGAGGAAGGCGTACCAGCATGGCTAAGCTGGTAAAGCTGAAATCTGGATTTGATTTGTGTATATGGTGGTTTTAGGAACTCTCAAAGTTTCACACGTGAAATAAACTAGGTAGTGTGTGTGGCGTCACATGATCAAAATATTTTCCCCCTTGCTGCTGCCAGAAGCTATCTATTGCTTTTCAACAGTATTACTTGTTGGGCATCATGCCAAGATGTTAAAGACAACCCCTTACGTGAGCTGTTCCATTCTTAACCTCTTTGACTGAAGTGCCGTGACCTTCACATATGTAGATTAGCCATGTGCTCTGTGAATTGAAACTTGCTGCCTCAGGAAGAAAGGGTTTTTCTTTTTATTCCGCTGGGAATTTGACAGCCATTCATCCCTGACCTGGGCAGAGGTAATGCAAGGAAATTGGATTCAAATGGAACGCGGACAGATAACACAGGGAGGCAGGCAAGCTTTCTCCCTGGTCGAGGATGAATGTTCTGCGGTATGGATAATGTGCTGCTGTGAAGGATCTGGAAGAAGCGCGGCGGGAGGGAGATAAACGCAGGCGTTTCGGAACAATGTGCTTTTAAAAAGGACGGGGCTCTTTTGGGGATGTCTGATTAGTTTTGACTTTACTCTTCCTTTCTAACCTAAAAAATGTGAAATCTCTTTTGAATTTTTGTTTGTTAATAATACTTGAGAATTAAGTAATTTTACTATCGCGGGCAAGCATGGGCTTAAGTACATTTAATTTAGACCAGCCTTTCAAAAGTAGAAGTCATTAGAAAGTTGGAGAGATGAATGTTAGCACCTCTTCCTGGGAGAATCGTCACGTTTCCTGGCTTTGCCCTATAAAATTTGGAAATAAACTGATACTTGCAGAGATAGCTTTACTCATGTGAGCATTCTCACTCAGTTTTGTAGTGATTGATAAAAGTAATGAATTGCGAATTTTGGGTTTTTATTAAAACCAGTTTTAAAGAATGTTTATCTTTGCTTCGTTAGTAAACATATTTGAAATTAGAGTAAAACTCAGTATGAGTAGTAGCCATGACATTTGATGAGGTCGATAGGACAGAATTCAGCAGTAAAGTTCTCATAATGAGAATAAGGGGTCTGAAGGGTGACTCCAGCTAGTTCCCACCTAGCAAGAGGAGGGGATGATGGGGGCAGTCGGCAGTGTGAGAGCTTTTGTGAGCCTTTCAGAGCCGGGCCTTTCCTGTGTACATTAGGGCTTATGAAATACTATGGGTCAGCGCATCCCTTACGAGCTCTGCGAGCGGTGTCGTAGACACCTTGCTCTTTCTACAGGGTGCAAAAGAGGACGTCTGTGGGCACGTGCGTAATGGATACAGTAGACTAAGGGGGAAGCAAAGTTATTTCTGAGTTGAGGAAGACTTGTGTCTTTTCCATAGGAAGACTAACCAAAAGACAAACAAACTAAACACGGGAAATGCGTTTGGTCACGAGCATGCAGAGTTCAGGGCCTTTGCCGGATCTCTGTCAGCATGGCAGACCGAGGGCGCGATAGTGCGCAGTGACGCAGGACTCTGGCCTCCAGCATCGTCACGTGCAGCTGGGAAGACGGAGCAGCAGGCTGGCTCACAGAGCCAGGTTAAGGCACGGGCGGCGGTGAGGAGGAGCGGCCTGCACCTGAGAAGGCAGGGATGCTGCAGTCGGAGGAGCCAGGCAGCCTGCGAGTCAAGTCAGCGTGGACAGGGGCAGAGTGGCGCTCCTGGGAGGGAGGCCAGGCGGTGTAGACGAGGCAGGAGGAATGTCAAGATGCTAGTCAGTCAGCAGACACACTTTGTTTTTGTTTTTTTTTTTGAAAGGTGGCCCGTATAAATCTGATGTGGGGATATGTGAAATCGACCCCTCATTTTGGTCAGATGTGATTGGTAAAACTTAGAAAACATTGCTTCCTATTCTTGGCCTCTGAAATAAAGAAATGCAGGTGCAGAGAAAGATTTTTAGAAGAGCTTTAAATAATAGTGATATAATAAAAGCAATAACAGAAATAACAGCCTCTGTTGCGGAACACCTACTGCATGTGCCAGGCACGTCGTAGTTATTTTTTAAGGGTGTATATCGTTAATTGATTTTAATTAAATTTTTTATTGCGGTAATATCGGTTAATAACACGTAAGTTTCAGGTATACAACATTATAATTCAGTATCTGTATACTCTGTTGTGTGCTCACCACCAAAAGTCTAGTTTCTGTAACCACGCATTTGACTCCCTTTACCCGTTTCGTCCTCACCCCGCCCCCATTTTCCTTTGGTAACTCCCATTCTGCTGTCTGTATCTATGATGCTATTTTTGTTTTGTTACTTTTTAGTTTTATATTTGACATTATTGAAAAGATAAGGTTTTTGCCCTTTTCTGTCTGATTTACTTCACTGAGCATAATACCCTCAAGATTTATCCATGTTGTTGGAAATGGGAATATTTCATCTTTTTTATGGCTGAGTAGTATTTTATTTGACACACAAACACACACACACACACACACACACACACACACACAAACACCTTTTTTATCCAGGAGCATTTAGGTTGTTTTGGTGGGATTTCTACTCCTGATTTTATGCTGTTTTCCATAGTGGCTATACCATTTTACAGTGCCAGCGGCAGTGGACCAGGGTTCTCTTGTCTACATCCTCTACACCTTTATTTCTTGTCTCGGATAATAGCCAGTCTGAGAGGTGTGAGGTGGCATCTCATTGCGGTTTTGACTTGCGTTTCCTAATAATTAGTAATGCCGAATGTCTTCCCGTGTACCTTGTGCTTCTTAACTGCGGTCCTTCCAGTGGTCTCGGGAGGCACTGTCCCCGTTCCTAGACCAGTAAACCGGTAGCATTAAGAAACGTGTTTCATAGCCAGGCTCGCGTGATGCTAGAGCCTGCATCTTCTCCGCTGAAGGAGCGGTTCTCAAGCCTGCTTGCACATTAGGATCACCCAGGGAGGCAGGCAAGGTCTCCGAGGCCGTCCCCGCTGCGATTTGGACGTTGTCAGGCTGCAGAATGGCCTGTGTGCCCACAGAGGTCATTGACGAACTAGAGGTAAAATTTAGGGAAACAGATTTTTTTTTGTTATCGATTAGACTTGTAGAATTACTTTTTTACAGTTGAGGAGCTTTTCGTGTGCTTTGCTCGATAGTCATACTGGGCAAGGAAGAGGGCCGTGCACCAAAGGCAGGCAGGCGGTGGTTGCATTTTTCCGATTGTGTCACTGAACGTTAGTTTACGTCCACCTGTTAGAAATCCTGTCCCACAGTCTCGGTCATTGGTTTGAGTCACAAAGAGGGCCGTGCAGTGCTCTGCTGGTGTTTTAAGAGGGGCGTGGATTCTCTTTTCCGTGGGGTTAAGAGTGGCCGTGACTGGAGGCTCTGGGTCGGGGAGGTGATGGGCTAGCCGCTGCAACAGCGTCTAGTACCTAGTTGTGCTTAATAAATAGTTTTGGATGAGAACACGGATGAATGGACTGGACAGTGGCTCAAGGTCACTTGGTGTTACAAGTCCAGAAATCGGTCAGTCCAAGAGAGATGGAGAGAGAATGGGGGTGACGGGGTCAGAAGGTAGGAGAGAAGGGAGGAGGTAGCCAGCCGGAAGGGAGAATTTTAGAGTAAAACCAAACAAATAAAGTTTATTGTTTATTTGCCCAGAGTGGACCGCTGTGGTGGTGAAAGTTGTAAGACAACCCCCCGAATTAGTAATCTTAAAATAATCAAGATGTTAATGCATAGTTACAAGAAGAACTGTAAGGCTGAAAAATCCTGACTCTCCGATGAGGTCATTTCATGACGTATTGTTGTGATTATGTCTCTTTGCTGTTGCCACATGGCCATTCTGGAGCCAGGTTCCGTGGCGTTGGGAAGATACTAGAAGCACTCTAGCACCGGACCCAGCCAGAAGCCTCCTTCTGGTTTGTCGCTTACTTACCTGAGTAGCTTCTGGGCTGGCCAGGCCAAAGGATTTTGGGATGAGTCCTAATTTGAGGCTGAGAATATTTTCAAATAACATAGCTTCATGATGCTGTTTTTAGCTTAGAATTAAATGGAGGCTTTCCTTGTTTACTATTTTATAAGGATTTTTGCTTTATTAATTAGAATAAGTAATAGTCACTACTGGAGTAATCATAGATTTATAGTTTCGAAGTTAATGCTGAGTAAACCTAACCCATCTGAGGCAAATGGATTAACAGTATTTTTAAGAATGCACAGAAAGAAAAAACAAAACTGGTAACATACGGTTGCTGTATGTCACGGGAAAGTTCCTTTCTCTGAGCCTGGACTTTTAATTGTGCTTTAAACTTTAAACTTTTGAAGGAAATGGTCTTCTTCAGGGTCCTGGCAGCCACATTTTAATCTTGTTTGTTAGGATAAAAGGTATCTTTTGCCTAGAAAGCTAATACCCGTCTACCTGTGTTTGTCCTTTCAGAGAATTTCTTTAGTAATGTGTCATTCATCTAGTGCTACAATTTTCGACAAGTGCAGTTTTAACATCCTGAAACAGCTCTGAAAGCCCCAAGAAAATAACTGGCACAGTGCTCGTGGACTTAACTCTGCTGGAGGAGAATGAAGCCATTCCCTCCCTTTTCAAGCATAGATGATAGTTATTTGGTTCTCCACAGTAACTTTCCTTCTGCCGCGTTATAAGTACATCGTGGAGAAGTTAGCCAAGCCGCTGCGGGGCAGCAAGTCAGAAGTGAGGGCCTCATAGAAGCAGACAGGTGAGATGGGGCAAGTTCTGCCAAGCCACAGGGAGCAAACAAGATGTGCTGGCCAATGCCTGATGACTTTGCAAGGGAATCTGGTGAGAAGCAAGCCAAGCCTTTCATGTCCTGATGTCCTCGGGAGCCTTGAGCACCAAGCTGTAGGAGAAACACTGAGTAAAATAGTACTGGGACATTTTGAGGGCACCCTTCTATACCCCAAAGCACTGGGAAAGAAAAGTGGGAAGCTACGTTTGCCGGGTGGGTGGGAGACCTAAGTTGACTACCAACAATTAATTGCTAGATATTGTGTTACTTTATGTATATACTTGACAAAGAGCTCTTGATACTTTTCCGCACCTACTGTGTGACGGATACAAGGAAAAGAAACCCAGCTCCTGCTACCTAAGGCTTACTTTCCAGCAAAATTTGCTCCCAGAGAGAACAGAACCCCCATCCACATGGTGGTGGTGGGGGGGCTGGGGGGCGATACGCTTTATAGTCAGATGAACAGCAGGCGTCGGGGAATTCAAAAGAATTGAACACTTTCAAATATCGATTATTTAGTAATGAGGCTATAGATGAATACATAATAAAAATCAATTTTTGAACTATCGTGATTATTTCTTTTATAGTTTTAACAAAGAAATGTTCAGCACACACCTCTTATAGCACAGGACAGTGATCAAATACAGCATTTTGACTGTCAGTGGCTGAAATGGCCTTAGCGCTGCTATCATTTCTTCCAAGTTGAGAGGACGAGGCGATGCCGAGTTCTGGCTCTGACTCTGCGGGGAGAAGTCACATGGTACTGTACCTTTCTGAAGCTGTTCAGTTGCTTTTTTATCATCACGTATATTATTTAGTAAGAGACTTGTTGGGTTTGAGATTGTTCCGACCAGGTCAATGGAAATGCTTGTTGGCAGGTAGGAAATAGGGATCTGGAGTGGAGGAGGGTGATTTGGGCCCAGTGGGTAAAGGTGGGTTCTCAGCGCGAGGTATCGGCAGAGAGTGTGGTTCGTGAGTGTGCCTTTGGGAGCACACGTGTGGAAAAGGGAAGGGCACCGAGAAGTTTTCAGAAGCACGGGCGAAGAAGAAGCCAGCCAAAGAGCCAGGAAAGGAGAGGGAAAACGTAGGAGAGTCCGCAGAAGCCTCGAGGACAGAGATTCTGGTAGGAGGACATGCACGGCTGTGGTGAGCTCTGGGGAATGGTCCCGTGACGTGGGAGGACATCTCGGTTGCTTGGTCACCGGTGACCTGGGGAAGAGACGGCAGGGAGGAGGCGAGCCGCAGTAGGCCGAGGAGTGAGCAGGACGTGAGGAAGAGCTTTGAGACGGTTGGAAGCAGAGTGCGGCTTTTTTTTTTTTTTTTTGGTTTGTTTAAAAACCTCTAAACAATTTAATTGAGAAGAGGGGTAAAGAACTCAGGTTTGCTGCGTGCCTTCTTTGTGCCCAGGTGCTGTGCTCAGTGCTCCCTTAAATGTCGCTCGGCCATTTTTCCGTTCCCAGTGGACCAGATTCTGCTCGGGTGGGCACAGGAGGGGGCCCTTCTCTTCCTGAACCCCTAGTGTCCGATGCATTGTCTGACAAATGGCAGGACACAGTTCATGGTCACTGAGGGGCCACACACATCATGTGAGTCCTCCGATTTAATCCTTGCAGCATTCCTATGTGACAGGTTTTGCTGTCCCCATTTTATAGGTTCTGAGGACATGTAGGACCAGAAGGGCACATGTGCTTTGACCAAGGCCATTACATGATGGACTCAGGGTTCAAACCCGAGTCACATTAACTCAGAAGGTCATGCTGCCTTTTCTTTGTTAAGGTGGAGGTTATTCCACTTTGGTGTAGGTTGAGGGGAAGGAGCCACGTTTTTATAAAGATTATTTCCAGATGTTTCAAAAATAAGTTTTGTAATGTATTGGACTACTAATATACATTGGTGCACCTGATATCTTTGGTATAGCAGATTGTGAGCATGAGTAGTCAGCTGGGCTGAGGGGAGACATCTTTGAGTGTCTGGAGAGACTTCTGAAAGTAGATTATTGCAGCTGGAGAATTAGCTTGCGTTACTGCGACTTCTGTGCCAATAATCTTAGGCTAAGTTGTTATTATACATTTTCTCATTTTTCTGAAAACTGTTGTTTGAGAGCCGGCGTTGGGCGTTCAAGATTGGCCACTAAAAACTTGGCAATTCTGTAACAGTTTGCTTTGTGTGTGTAACTTATTCTTTGATGTTAAAATTGTTAATTTAACACTGGTATGTGTTTTCTACCATGTGTTTATAATGAAACCATCCTTTAAATTACAGCTCATATACAAATCTTCTTTCAGGTATTACAGACTATAGGTCAGATTCCGTCATGCTGCCTGAATCTCAAAGGGAAATCACTTGTTTTTCCATCGTACTGAAATATGGATTGAATAATTCGTAATGCAGTACACTTTTGAACAGTTACTAGGTGTCTAGCACTGTGCTAAGAGCCATGTATGCACTACCTGTGAAGTAAGGACTGTTGTCCCCAGTGGACAAAGGAGGAAACAAGGCTCGGTCTGGGTGAGCCTCAGGCACTGTCTAGGATGTGGTGCGGGCGCAGGTGAGCCCCGGCGTTCTGCGTCCACTGTCTTCTCAGATGTCGAGCTTCTCTCAGCAGGGCCTGACAGGAGGAGAGTTAGACGAGTGGTCTGAATTTATATTGTGGAACCTGTCATTTTAATAGCATTTTTTTTTCTTGCTTGTATTTATGTCATTTGATATTCTGCAAGGATATTGGAAAAGTTGATGAAGAAAGATATCACCTTTCCATCCACTGAGCGTCATTTGGTTACAGAGAGAGAAAATAGACTCCTCCAGGGAGCACGTGGTAGGTGGTGCGCCCCCCAGCCAGCAGGGGAGATGAGGGGAGTTACCTCCTTCTTCCTGGTATCCTAGGAGACATGCTTCTAAGGAGTCACTGGCACTCCCCTTTCCCCGTGGCAAACATTTTTATTGCACATGTTCCTTCTGATCCTGCCCCCAGTTAGGAAGCAGATTTGAACTAAAGCGTATTTCTTTCTTCGTGAGAACGTGAGGGGGATTTTATACTTGGTTTGGCTTTCATTAGCATCGCCCCCTTCCTAGAAGAGAAGACTCAGCATCAGGACTGATAGCGTGACTGAAGGGTTTTTTTTTTCCTGGCAGAAAGCCTTTTTAGCATTACAAGGACCCTCTAGAACTGCTCTGTCCAGTATGGTAGCCGCTAGCCGCATGTGGCTGTTTAAATTAAAATTAATTAAAATTAAACAAAATTGAAAGTTAAGTCCTGCCGTTGTACTAGCCACATTGTAACTGCTTTTAAAAGCGCAAATACAGCACACAAGAGAATGTCCCCGTTATCGCAGAAGGTTTTGTTGGGACAGCGCTGTCCTGGAGACTGGCTCATCGCGTCAGGTTTAAGACGCGTCGCACATGACGGTTGCTGCGCACTGCGCTCAGCGAGCACAGAACGTGAGCCCCTGGAATTTTGGATGGCTGCAAATGATACAGGATTTCGAATAATCATTATTTTTGCAATTATCTTTGCTATCAACAGTACGAATGTACTGTGGTGATCCAAAACTAAAAAATAATTGAAGAAAACAATAAAACACTATCGTGAGGAATTGTTTCTGTCTGCTCGTGAGCACGCCCAGGCTCCGGCCCTGTCCTGCCGTCTGAGTGCAGTGGGGACAGGGAGGCCGTCTGTGCTGCCCCCTCTTTTTAACAGAAAACGCTGCTGCTGTTCGGAAGCAGGCACGTGGATGTCTGTTACTGGATTTTGTTCTATATCCACTGAAAAATAAATGTAAGACTGGTTAGTGTTTTCTTCAGCAACGTTTGAATGAAAGTACTTGATTTCCCTGTCACAGCTTGAACTTTAACCAGTGGCCTGGTGCTTGGAGAAGGTTTTGCATTTTGCTATGGATAAAAAAAATACAATTCAAGGTTGACTAAAATGTCTTAACTCTTCATAGCAAATGAGGCGTGAAACAAATTGTCAAAAGGATGGAGACAAAATTATTGCAGCACTGAACGTTTAACTGGCTGGCGACGCTCTAGCGAAGGTGTGAGCCGAGCAGATGAGTGTGTAAGCGGCACCTTCCTCCTTTCCTCGTTCCCCATTTTTCACAGCTCGTCTTCACTAGAGGACCTGAGTCTGTGTCAGAAGCATCACAGCCCTTCCGAAAGTGTTAGATCGTAGTGCTGCTAAGAGGAATAATTAAGTACTATAAGCTGTGGATTAGAAGAAATAAACTTTCTGTTTGCAAACATTTTACTTCACATCATCATTAGATGAAGCAAAAATAAATTTTTAGTGCTTCCAAAAGCTCGATTATGTGTAAAGTATGTCAGTGGTTCTTTATGCTCATATACTTCTCCTCTGCGCATTCACTGATCATCGTGCTGTTCTGAATAATACGCTTTTTGGGATTTAGGATTTTAGGATTTGGTTGTTTGAATAATAATGCTTGAACTGAAAGATGATGAAGTGTTTAAGTTACGGGCTTTTTTACTTTTAGAATATCGAGTGCTAATTTAGGGAATGGCCGGAGGTTTAAGAGGTGGCACTTTATAGTTTTGGCTACCCCTCCTTCTCCCTTCACTTTGAAGCTTCTCTAGGTTCTTAGAATATGTTAAGAAATAGCAAATAGAAGATTACAGCTCTTCTAGCCCACAGGGCCTTTTCATTCCAAACACGGGGCATAGGACGGCTGAAATAGATGTTCCCTGTAGCAGCAGTGTGAGGGGAGAGGTTTTAAATAAATAAAGAGGAAGAGCATGCGGTCACCTTGTCTCCTCTGCCTTCCTCGGGCTAAGTATAAGTTATTTTATGTATTTCTAAGTATTTCTTAGCGTCTTATAAACAAAGGGGTATATGAATATATGTATATACAAGCTTAAGGTTATCTTGTGTAGTTATGTATGTGCGTTTGTGTTTGATATAACTACAAGAGTGGAAAATAAAGAAAACCATAATCCTATCACAGTAATACACCTGATAATACTTTCGTATCTCTCCATCTACTCATTTCTGGTAGGTGTATGTGTATGATCACTTTTTTCATCCCTTTTTTTTTTTTTTTTTAAACCTACCACTATAGTGATAGGTATATGTAAGGAGTATAATAAATTGATTATATAGCTTCCAAGCAACCCTGTTTCCTTTTTATCAGATTGACTTATTGGAACTGACTCCAGTGTGCAGAGGTGATTGAGTGTTTTGGGCATGTGATTCTGCGCATTTATTAAGCCTTTCAATGAAGATTTAAGAGCTAGCATTTTATTTATGGAATGCAGTCCACATTTATAAATTTACATAATAGAAATGCATGTATTCTTTCCTGTGAGTGTTCACATATAGAGGAGTAATGGGTCCTGCAAAGATTGCTACTTGCCTTTTTAAGAAGAACCAAAATATTTTCCTTTCCTTTCCTTTTGATTTACTCTCATCTTCGAGCTGTCTGTCTACGTACCGATAAGTTATCCTCACCCCCCGTGTGCATATCTGTTTCATGTTTGCCTAGACTTGTCTTTCTTTGCATTGGTTTTTTTGCATTTATTTGTGATCCCCTTGCCCCTGACTCCTTCAAGTGAATTCTTTTGCTCTCGTGTGCTCTTTCTTGCTTTCATTTTGTTTTTTTCTTTCTTCTCCGTTTCCTTTTCTCGATCCAGTTCTTCCTGTCCCTTCTCAGCTGCTCACATCGATTGGATCAGTTTATAAGCTTCACATTTCATATCCTGCCCTAAGTGGGCATTCACGTAGAATTTTTCTTGTGTCTTTTGTTACTTTTTGTTAACGTGCATTAAATATTTGGCCCTATTTATATCTCTTACTGTGTCTATCTTTTCTCCTCCTAAAACTGTAAATTTTGAAGATTAGGCAGTGTTACTGATTGCCAGTATTTATAAAGAGACATGTAATTTGAACAAGAGTTTAGCAAATGCAAACATTTTGCTGGAGTTTTTGTACTTTACTCACTGACTTTTGTTGAACCCGTAATTGCTTATTATCACTATGTATTTGTTCGCTTATATTACTAAGGCTGGAATAAACCTTTCTGAGTTCATCCTTGTCTGGTTTGGGCTTAGATGCTTTTTCTGGGGTATGATCCTTTGGATTTGAACTTAATGCAGATTTAGCACAAACACCTGACTCTCACCTGCCTGTTGCTGGGCAGTGCGCTCAGTGAGAAAGGAGAAGACACCAGTCCAGTGAGTAAGGGGTGAGTAAGGCGTTGGGGTTTGAATCCCCAGCTCCGCCACTTACTGTTAGTCAGATGGCAACAGTAAAAGCAGCACTGCGTTGCTCTGAGGAGTAAGGGAGGTGGTGCACGCAAAGCGTATAGGACGTGTTTTGTAAGTGTTGGCTGCTGTTATTACCATTGCCATTATTGAGGAAAGTAACAGGTTTACACTTTATCCAAGGGCAGGTGTCGCTTTGCCTGTAGGAATACTCTCTGCTCTTAGAGCTCCTACCAGGAACAAAGTGTTTCTGTCCAAAGGCCACCTTTGTTTTTATTTTCTTTTTTCACATTCCTACATGGAAGGAAAAAATAGAAAAGTTACATATATTTTGCAACTTTGAAACTTGTGATGTGATAACTTTCCAGTTAGAAAGCTCATTGCAAATGTATATCATGCGCATGTTGTCTCCATTACATTCACTAAATGAGGTTCAGTGCAGAGCCTCAGAATCTTAACCATAAACCTTGTTCAGCTTCTGTGTCCTTATCACTAAAGTGGCATTTAATGAACTGTTGTGAGGGTACACTCTCTAGGTCTTTAATAAATGATAAACTCATACACAAGACATCTAAACAGAACTTGAATGCATTTAAAAACAAAGGCTTATGGTCTTCAAAAAGTACTTTTGAGTTTCCGAAGTTGGGACAGTGTGCTTTAATATGCCACTCATTTGAAGAACAGGTTTTGTCTATGGCTTTACTAGTTTCATCAGAGCTAGGTTGGAGGTGCTCCTGTTTTCCATTTGTCCAGTCTTCTGAAAACAATTCGCTTACAAATACATTTCACAGACTTTTTCTTATCATATTTCCAACCAAAGTTTAAATGTGGATTGTTTGATTTTACTTAGTAATAACAACTTTGCAGATAATTTAATAATTTCCAAACTGCTATTCTTGTCTAGTCCTCACAATAATCTTGCGAAGTCTAGTTAGTAGCCCTGTTTATAAATGCAGAAGCTGAAGCAGAATGACGAGTAAGACACAACTTGGTTTCAGATCAAGTTTGAGTTCCCAGATCTGAGCTTTGGTACCGCATGCACACTGTCTGTCTCTGTGGTGTGTTACGGCAAGTCTTTAACTTCTAGAGACGTCAGACATTGGGATTGGGTGCAGAAAACTTTTCCTGTAAAGGGTCAGATAGTAAATACTTGAGGCTTTGTGGGCATGGACCTTGTTTCAGCTGCCCGGCTCTGCCAGTGTCGCACTGAAGTGGCCATAGACAGTCCGTGACCGAAGGGGAGGCTGTGTGCCTGTCACACTGCGGATGTTTGAATTTCATATAATTTTACATGCTGTGAAATATTCTTATACTTTTGATTTTTCTTTTTTCCAACTACCACTTAAAATGTAAAGAGCATTTTTAGCACACTGGTCCTACACAGACAGGTGGTGGACCAGATTTGGCCGGCAGGCTGTAACTTGCCAGCCCCTGGTTTAGATCAGGATATGGACAGGATACACTTTTCCATTTCAAGCTCCATCCAGATCTCCCCCCGCCACCTCGCTCTCCATTAGCTGTCGTTATTTACACAGCTCTGGGATCTCATAGCAGGGAGCAGCACGGAGCTGGCAGGAGGCTGGGTGGATTTTTGGTCTGGAGTAAGGCCGAGGTCCAGGGGGAGTAAGTGGATCGCCCAAGGCAGGAAATCCATTAGCGACAGAGCTTGCACATGTTAGATCAGATTTTTTGATGCTCTATCCAGTGGTCTATTTTTTTACTGGCTACTGTCACTTAATTTTTTTTTTTTTTACTGTCATTTAATTGCATTTCTTCATGTTTTAGATCCCCCAAGTTATCAGTTTTATTCTGAAGATTTCGAAAAAAATTACAGAAGTGTCATACATGAATATGCTCATAAAAGATTCAAACACTAGAAAAACATGTACATTGAATATTTACATTCCCCTTTATTGCCTCCACTTTCCAGCGGTATATACTCTTAAGTTAAATGGATTTTTTCTAATCGGTTTTTCTTTTAAAATATTGCCTGTGAACATATACAATTATATAAACACAAACATCTATATATAAGACCATATTACACACGTTCTTCCACTGGCCTTTTGCCCACCGAAGCCTCTTTTGGACATATCACAGTGGTCCTGTTTTTTTCTTTTCGGTTATTGTGTGTAGGGGGAGAGGAAGGAGAGGTTCTCATTGTTGTCTAAGCAGTCACTGAACAATGGAAAAAAAAAAAAACCAATGTTGTTCGTTTCTCCTGTGGACTGCTGAATCATTTTGGTGTGGCGTGGTCTCCTGAGGTAGTTGGCCGAGATTTGCCCGGAAGGATCACGACAGGTTCTTCAGGCATAAGCCTCACCTCGCTTCCTTTTCCGACACCCTCAGATGCAGGCTTAGGCCTCCTGTGCCACTGTGTGCTGTTCATAGCGAAGTTTCTTGCAAGGAGAGTGTTATGCAGCCTGTTCTTTGCCAAGACATGTTGCCTGTGATGCTTTGACCCTATCGTGACCCTATTGTGTCCTAAAGCAGCAGAGGGAGATGTTTCTAAGTAGTTGAATTCAATAATTGAAATTTCAGAAGTCATGGAGAGAAGATGAATGCATTTCCTATGGATTTTTTTTCCCTAAGTTATTTTCATATATCTAGTTAGTTCAGAAATAAGAATGAGAACGTAAAGAACACAACTCTAACATAACTCTAGAAACACCTCAAAGTTCTCTCTATTTTTTTTTTTTTAAGATATGTGGTGGTACTAAGTAGACATCCTAGTCAAATGTAGGCCATAACTTTGTAATTAAAATCTCTTGAAAACAGGGAGCGTTCATTGTGTTCCTGGCCACCTGTCATGTGGTGTTCTTGTGAGTGGGCACTAGCCTAAATTGACCGTGAACCAGAACAGCCCTGGTGCTAAAGTCAGCAGCTATAATACTCTTACGATCCTGCTAGCACAGATTTCCTTGGAATCATCTTTTTTCTTGTCATTCCGTTTTATGCCTTTTTCTCAGTTTCAGCTGGAATTAAAAACAAAATATTTCAAGTGCGCTAAGTCTCCATAGTTAAAGAAATCTCTAACCTCTACATAAATAATGAAAATTGAAAATAAAAACATCTGTATTGTTTGTTAATAGGATTTATTTATTATTCATACAAATTTTTTATTTGTCGATCTGGTTTTAAAACAAACAAATATCTTGCTGTCTTCTGCTCTTAGTTCTACTTGATGAAAGGAAAGAAACTTAAAAAAAATAAGCAAACATTTAGAGGCACTAAAATCTTTGATTATAAACAGTGTAAGGATTTTTATTTTATTGGACTTTGGGGAGAAGTATCTTAAAGTTTGTGCATATGAGTTTGTTTTATCTGTGTGACTAATTAATGTTAATCAAACTCATGTGGCTGAGCAAATCTCTGCAATAGTTTTTAGAGATTTGTACTCATTGCATCTGATTTACTCAATTGACTTGCTGTTATTTAAAAAGTACAACACCAATAACCTCATCTAAGTAAAGCATTGGCTGTCTTATTTTTGGCACCCTGTACATTGTTGATTCTGTGTATCAAGCTGGCTCACAAAGGCCACTGTATTTTGGCTCTGGACGCTGAAGCGCGTCATGCCATGACCAACCTCCCGACTGTAAAGAAATCGGCCCATGAAACTCACAGAGGATCTTTTGGCCTTCGCTTCACATGCTTTGTGAAAGTTTTGGTCGTTTTGTACACAGAATGGTATAATGGAGCATTGACATCATACTGATCCAGAAACCTGTGTTTCTAAATTAAGCTGCCTTTCTTTTTAAAAAGAAATTTGACAGTTGCAAAATTTTAGACCTCTTTTAATTTTGAAATCCACATGAAGCATAATCCCTGGAATGCTCTTTCACTGTTGCAATTTATCTTTTCATATGATATCTGATTTAGTTGGAAAGAAATGAGTAACTATGCATGCTTAAAGGAAGCAGTTTAATAAACAGGATTTTAGAGAAACAATCAGAATTACAAAGCAATACTGGTGAATCAGTTGCATTATACAGAAATACTAGGTTAGAAGTAGCTTTTAGGTAAGTTTGGGTAAACCTGAGGCTTTTGTACCACCATTGTCAAGTGCATTTAAAAATTTGTCTTTTTCATTTAAAAAAAAGGGTCGGGGTAACTATCTTTTCCCTTAAGTTTATTGGCTCATTCAAAAATGATTCAAAAATATCCTTCTCAGATCACTTGGGTGGAGGCCAGCCAGACAGTGGAGCTGGCTGGAGCTGTGACGTGGTCTCTCGAATTAAGCTCTCAGCATGCTGCGCAAGGCCAGCTGTTTGGAGATGCGCAGGGCGTGTCATGTGGTCAGGTAGCATGAGAAGGGCCAGGAGGTGCAGCCTACACTTAAGGATTTAAGTAGCCAGTGGAAACCCTCGGGGCTGATAGTCAGGGAATCGGATTCGGGAGTGGGTGACACAGGCTCTGCCTCGTAGACCTTCGGCTGCCTTTATGTAGGAGGCGCAGGCAACGGGAAGCAAACAGCCGCCGTTTTAAGGCATGTCTTACGTTGGTATCATTTTCAATACTTTTTTTTTTTTTCCAGTTAGAATTTAGGTTGACTTTTCGGGTATATTTTAGTTGTCATGTTTATTTAATTTACAGATATGTACATGTGGAAGATAGATAGATAGATAGATAGATAGATAGATAGATAGATAGATAGAGCGAGCTAGGTTCTGGGTGTAAATATCGAGTGCCTGCTTGCAAAGTCTTCTGTTTTATAGATGTGGAAATTGAGGCCTAGAGAAGTCGAGTAACTTGCCTCACCTCAGGTCCTCTAGCTGGCGAGCTGGAGTCGGATTCCTGCTCCTGTTCCATCTCCGTCACAGTGGGAGGGGTGTTTTCCTTTGTCTTTGTAACCTGTCTTGCCGTTTAACTTGGCCTCCTCTGCCATTGAGACAAGTGAACAGAAAATTGCAACCAAATCTTCTAAATATTTTAATCGAGATTTCTTCTGATATCACAGAAGAGACAGTTTTTATTCTCTCTGATAACTTCAAAACAAACTTGACAGGGAAGTTCATCCTAGAGTCCAGGTTTGAAAGATGAGTAGGATTTTGCCCAGAAATAGGAAGAGTAAAGAGCCACCAGAACCTCCTGGGATTGTGTGTTTCGGGGCTTCTTGTCGGTGGAAGTGCTGGCCTCCAACGCCAGTGCTCTGAGGTCCCGCATGAGAGGGTTGGAGTGGCAGGCAGTTCGCTCGCACATTCACGTGTGGAGGACCTGTGAGGAAAGCATGTCATTACTAAGTCGCGGATTAGTTTTACTGCATTACAAATTGGGTGTCTTAAAACAACACACATTTACTACTGAGCGTTTCTGTGGGTCAGGAGTCCAGGCCCGTCTTAGCTGTGTCCTCTGCTCTGGGTCTCAGAGGCTGCAGTTGGGGCGTCCTGCCGGGCTGCATTCTCATCTGGAGGGTGGACTGGGGGCTCAAGCAACAGAAATTTATTTCTTACAATTCTGGGGTTCCGATTTCCAAGATCAAGTACCAGCAAGGTAGTCTTCGTGCTGAAGCCTTTTCTCTTGGGTTGTGCACCCCGCTGTGTGCGCACATGACTTCTCTGAGTGTGCAGGGTGTGAGGTGGTGGCAGGGGTCGGGGAAGAACTTGAGAGGACACACACCCTGGCCTCGCGTCTTATTATAAGGACACTAGAACTGTCAGAGTAGAGCCCACCCTTATAACCCCATTTAACCTGTCTCCAAATATTAGTCATGCTGGGGTTAGGGGTTCAACAAAAAGATTTTGCAGGGACACAATTCAGGTTAAAAAAGTCTTCTTTTCATAGTTTGTTCATATCAAGGGATACTGCTTGGAGTGGTTTGGAGGGCAGTTAAGTTATAGACTTTTTCTATAGACTATTTTCTCGGTCAGCCCTGGGGAAATCCTGACTCCATCATATTGTAGTGTGACCTTGGGCAAGTTACTTAATCTAGATGACATCTTTTAAGAAAAAATAGTGGTTTGCAGGATTTTCACGAGGATGCTTAAGTTGTTTGTAAAGCACCCAGCACACTGCTCTGCTCACTGTAGGCACTCGTTAAATGGTGGTTGTTATTGTCTTTGTGGCTTGATACAGAAGATATTCTGTGTATCTTCTTCATCTTTTTATTATTCACATTAAATGATAAATTCTCCATGAATTCTATTCTTGCAACTACAAGTTATTACCCTCAGTTGAACTCCCATAGGACTGTATTTTCCTCTGCCCCATGGCATTGACAAGCTAATATATACCTTGAATTATCTAATACATCTCATATTTTCTGTTATAGTTTATATTTCTTAAAACCAAGGACCATCTTACTTACCTTTCATAGTGCTTTGCACATTAATATTTGTTCAGTTTAAACAGTTTTGAAATGAATGAAATGAATATGGCCTCTTAGGTAACTTGTTTTCTCTTTTATCTAAATCTTTGTTTCTTAACTTTTTCTAACTCCTGCCTCCTTTTGATAAATTTTCTCACACCTCTTCCATTCATATATATCTTCCCAAAAGACCAGGTTCCTCCTCACCACCTCCCTTGAAAGGACAGAAGCTAGACTTTTCCTGGAAATCCTTAACAACCGATATTGTTTCATCAAGCTCTACTTCTTCGTGGTATGTTATAAAAATAATACTTTCCCCCCTTTTGCAAATAGAAAATTATAATCCTGAATATACATTTTCGGTCGCACCCTGAAGCCAGCCCGAATTCCCGTTGATGCAGCATTCAGCCATCTTCACCTCCGAGGACTGCTGTCCTAAACCATTTCCGACATTCTGCAGGAGCCTCTGGTAGGAGGCAGCCAGCCATGCTGGCTGGCATGCCCTGTGCACAGCACGCCAGAGAATTCTCTGTCTTCACTTGATTTGCTCCTTTCGTAATGAAAGGTGTTAAGTTAAATTGATAATGCATTTGGATTTGTGAACCCTATTTTCGGAAACAGTTATAATGTGTTTAGCTTAAGAAGTGATCCTAGGCATGCATTATAGTTTTATAATGCCTTTTTCCCCAGAACTTAAAGTACTTTGTAGACTTTAACCTTATGAACATTCAGGCATCCCTGGGAACCATGTAAAAATTGGAGAACATGGGTCTTTTTCTGCGGGGGAGTAAAACGTGGTCGAGAGGTCAAGGAGGGGCCTGGCCTCCAAAGCGCGCCCCGCCCCCCCCCCCTGCACCACACCCCGGTGTGTGTACTGGATAGGCTTTGTCTCCATGTTCCCTAGCCGTGAATTTGTCACGTTAGCTTGCAGCGCAGGGGTGGGTGCCGCGTGCCAGTTCTCTTTACCAGGCTAGCTAACAGAACACACAGCGAGGTCACAAGATAATAGAGCAGATCTATGTGGTGATCTTTCTTTTTAAAGGAATTCTGTAGCTGTACATAGGAATCAAAATTTAGTGTACTGAAAGGAAAGTAAATTACATCTGGTCTCTTGAGGCCTCTTTTAAATTTAAAGCGACCCACTTAAAAGAGGCCTGATTTGGAATTGGATTGCATTGAATAGGGATTGTTTTAAATGAGTCCCCCATCCCATGGAAGTATTTTATGTATTTGAACATGACTTGGCTTTGCGTGATCAACCCTGCTTTTATGGAATGGTGAGGATGTGGGTAATGCACCTGTGAGCTTGGAGGAGGCAAGATTTAGGGGCTTTTGCAGAATTGGGCATTCTTTCTGAAAAGGCAAATTTGTGATGAAGAAAAATAGAATATTTGGCTGGTTTGATGCTTATGTGGATCTGTTTGAAAATGTAATGATATTGGTAATGTGTTCTCACTTTGGATGGTTCTCGGTAACAAAACTATTTAGGGGAAGACCCTTCTATTACTAGTAGACTATTAAATGGTAAATAGCAAGCAATGAATTAAGTATGTGTATCTAACAATAGGTACCAAAAGGTTTTTGAAAGACTGAATGAGTGTATGCTTATGTGTGTCTTCAGTTTGCTTAAAATGCATATATTTTGGTATTAGTCATAAACTCCTAAAATTTCTGGTCATGCCTTTTTTAATTAGAAAGTGTAAGAAAGGAAGTGTATGTGCAATTGAAATGGTTAGCAGTAGACAAGTCTGCCAGTCTACTATAGGGCTGCGCTTTGTCTTGATATTTACATATCAAGATATATATTTCGTAACATAGGTTAAAACTCTAGTGGTGAATCTGCGCTTTTTGCCTTCTAGTTATTATTTAAATACAGTAAACATCATGCCCTGAACCCTAGATGTGCACATTAATGTGGCAGAGGGTACTGACATAGAGTGCAGTTAGCACAAAACACTTTCAACTTTCAGGCTGAAGGGGATACTGCAACTTTGGTTTTCCTCCTTCATCCCCTTCTCCCCTCACCCATTTTTAAAATAGCAGTGCTTTTCATACTGTCAGAATTTCATGTTGTGACACCCTACTCAGAAGTTATGACAGCAGGGTAATGACAGCAACTGCCTCCTGAGAATCAATCAGGCAATTAATTTTGTAAATGAAATGCTGATTATACAAAGCTTCACATGAGAGGCCCAGTGATTAAAATCAATTTAACAAATTGTTTCAGGTGGGACTTGATTAATAATTTGCCATAAATGCTGAGGATCTATGACCAGCATTCCTTGTTGTTACTCTCACTAGCCAGCTATATATAAGAATTCCTGTTCTTGCACTTATTACCCAGCTATGTATAAAAATCTGTGGGTAAGCTAAGCAGTTATCCTCTCACATTGACTGGGATGGAAGCCATATATATACGTATATGCACGCACGCACGCACACACGCACACACACACACACGTGTATTCACTCTGGTTGTTTGTCTACCTAGGTAGACCTAGTTAACGATGAAACTAGAAGGCATTATTACCTTTTCATATCACCCTATTTTATGTTTTCCTGTGTTCTATTTAAAAATAAAAACAAAAACTTGCCCAGACATTTGAGTACAACCAAGTTAAACAGATGTGTTTTCTGTGAAGCACGTCTCAGTCTTTCCTTATGCTAACATGTATTATGAATCTTAATGGCTTTGCTTTATAGACATTTTTTATTCTTAATCACAGCTAAAAACATAGTTCGAGAAATGGAGTTTTAAGAACATTAAAAATGGTGACATAGCATGGAAATAAAAAATGCCTATGTTTGGAGCATTATAATTTGAATCCAGGAGAAGTCGCAATTGGAAGAGGAGACAAGCCGATGTCTTTCTCACGTTCATCTACCAAACACTTCTAAGTGCTTGTTACAGGCCTGACTCAGAATCAGCTTTCATAGGTTTTTTTTGTTACTTATGATCGACAGACACATCTAGGATGGCAGAACAATATTACCTAGAAGAGGATGGCCTGGCGAGGTTAAGGTGCACTTAAGTTTTATTTATTTATTTGTTTGTTAATGAAATAATAGCGGCAGCAGTTATCCGCTAGGCAAGAGAAGTTGGGGCTGTAGGGGGACTGGGGTAAGGGTAAGGAGGACGCTAGTTCTGCCCTCGAGGATCTCACTGAGGGGCAGACCAGCATAAGCAGAGAGTCACCGTTGGTTATGATAAACGTTTAATATCTAGTAAATGAGAGAGTCACAGTATATGGCAGGAGTCCTGAGAGGGCAGATTCCTTTATCTGCTGGTGCTTTGTGGGGTTTGTTTCACTTTAGGGGTAGCCAAAGGCGTTTAGGAAGCAAGGGTGTTCATTCCCGAAGGGGGTGTAGTAGATGCCTTAGAGTGTCGGCGGGGAGGTGTGCAGGGGGCTGTCCAGGTTCAGTGTGGGCTAAGACCTGACAGGTTGCAGGTGTGTCGCCTTAAGGTGTGCTGTGATTATTTGGATGTTGAACTTGTGGGTTTTGAATTTTTTAGACCCCGTTATAGCTCCCTACCTTTTCTCCATCAATATATCGATTCGATTTCTGGTCAAAGAATGAGTCAGAAAAGAATATCTGTAAAATTCAACATTCCTTTTGCTGCTTAATCATGACAGAAGTTCTGGCAGGGAGTAGGGATAATTCTAGAATTATAGACTGCTACAACAGGAAGGGACTTTCAGAGTTCATCTCTCAGTCTCTTACTTTACATGTGAGGAAGTGAGGCTCAGGAGTGAAATTGGCCAGTAGTAATGATCTCTAATACTTAATTGATCATTCGCTACGTGCCAGGCACTGTTCTGAGTTGTTGTGTATCTACTGTGCTATTTAATAATTATAACGACACTGTGAGGTTGGGGCTGTATTATCCTACCTTCTCAGAGGAGAAAGCTGAAGTTCAGAGAATGTATATCATCTGCCTAAAGTCACACAGTACGTGGGAACCAGGGTGCAGGCCAGGCAGATTTCACCCCGGAGTCCTGTGTATTTGTGCCTGTTCTGTACCAGGGCTCCTAAGGTCCTGTGGCTGGATGGTGTGACGGGGAGGCTGTGTCGCCACAGGAAGCGCTTAAGCTGCTAACCGGTCGGCGGTCTCCGAACCCTCTTCTTTATCCCACTGAAGCTTTGTCAATCAGTTTTGGAATAATTCTCTTTTTTATTTATACTGAGATTTAAAAATCCTCGCTGTGTTTTCGTTGGGGTAGTTGCTCTATTTTAAACCAGAGGCGGCTGCTCCCGCTGCCCGGGGAGCAGGTCCGTGGAGTCTCCTGTGTGGGTGAGGAGGGGGCGGAGCCCCCTGCGAGAAGTGGCGGTTATAAAGCACCTTTCGAAACTTATAGAAACAAATCAGGAAGAGTTCTGGGTTAAAAGATGGCACATTTCACATCTTTAAGGGCTGGTTTGAGATCTTTTAAAAAGCATAGTAAGAAACGCCAAGGGACCAGAAGCCTCATTACATCTTGAGGGATGAGCAGTGACCTTAAAAGGTGATTTGTGGGGGAGGGTCTCTCTGCACCAGAGCAGGGTTTTAACCAGATTTTTTTTAATTAATTTTTTTTTTTTTTTTTTTTTTGTGGAATGGAAGCTTCCCAAGAATTTTTAAAGCATATTTAAAAACATGTTCAGTCTGTATTTTGCCAAAACCAGTACCTTTAGGAAAAGTATCGCAACCTGTGCCTCCCTGCCCCAGGTATGCCTTCTCACCTACACTTCTTTGTTCCGTCTGTGTGCTCTCTCCCCTAGTTCTCCGTGTTTCTTTTCCCGTTTTCCTCTTCACATCACCCAATTCCTTCAGGAGCCAAGCCTGTGGACACCTGCGGACATGGCAAAGTCATTGGTGGTCCTCAGTCCTGAGGAGCCGTGGACCCCTTTGCAGATGTGAGGTGCAGAGATTTTCATCTTAAGTTACCTTGTCTTTCCTTTTTGTCCATTTTTTTTTTTTAGCTTTCATTTTGAAATTTAAAATTTATAGGAAAGTTGGAAGAATAGTACAAGGAAATCCCATACAACTTTTACTGTCAATTTTTAACATTTTGCTACATTTGCTTTATCTGTTTATCTCCTCACCTACCTACAGTATTTTCTCAGAATTGTTGAGAGTAGGTTGCATACATTCTGCCCCCATACTCCTTAATGGTGCACGTATGTTTCCTAGGAGCAAGGTTACTCTTGCACACCTGAGTGCAGTTATCACTGTCGGGCCGTTTCCCTTTGCTGCGGTCCATTTGATTGTGTCCACTGTCCGTGGAGTGTCTTTAGAGCAGTCTTCTTGCCTTCGGTGCAGATCTGCCTAGGCCTGTCGTATTGCACGTAGGTGCCCTATCTTTTTTAGTCTATAAGATTTGGGTATATATTAGTTATGTGGACTTTTATTTCTCCGAACAGTCACATTCCAATAAGAGTCAATGTTTTGCTCTCACCTAGTTACTGCTCTGATAAAGTAGGCCTTCAACAGGGCCACGACTCTGAAAAGCATGATGCTAGAGGCTGCCAGGCGCTCTTTGTCTAGAAGTAGGCAAGTCAGTGGGTAAGGTTCATAATATGTTTTTTGGCATTTTCTTTAATGTAGTTTTAGAGTTAATCTAAAAAATTTTAATAGTTCGAAAGAGGCGTGGTGGCAGCCATGGAGATTGCTGCGGAAATCCGTGACTCCTCTCTCTTTACGTACCACTACGTATGTCTTTGGGATTGTTCATTCATGCAAATCTCACACCAGACAGCTTTAGAATGATTGTCTTTGAGGGAGGTATTATCTTTGCTTGAAAGATGGGACAACTGTGGCTTAGAGCACTGGAATAATTTATCCAACATTTCATGGCTAGTCAGGAGCAGGAGAGCTGTGTGAACCCAGATCTCCCCATGTCAAACATTATACTCCTTCCATTGTACTAAAGATAGCAAATGGGTTTCTGCTTAATTGCAAAATCTGATAATTGGTAGTGGCTGCCTGTGGCTCCATAGGATAAAAGGTTCTGAGGCCTGCTGCACTTCTGGGAGACAAATGCTGGGATTGATTAGCGATGTCTGTCTTCTGCACAGTAGTGGAGGGTATTCATGCCTCATTGTGATGATTCTGGAATTATACCTCCAAATAGTAATGATAATAGCATCTCTACCCATTAAAAGCCTGTCATGTGTCAAGAACTTGACTGTGTCCAGCTCCCGCGACAGTTTTGTGGTGGCAGTGATAGTGTGCTTGCTGTACGGATGAGTTAACTGAGAAGCAGGGCAGTTACGTGGCGACTTTCTTTGGCATCGCACAGCTAGAAGTGGTGGGGTTGAAATTTGACAGTCTCACAAAGGCTTCTTTTCTTGGTTTGAATCTGTATTTCTATGGGAAATATAGCATGTTATTTTTCTTTCCTAAATAAGAGCCTGCTGCCGCGTCGTCGGCAGTGACACACGAGTGTGAGTGATGCTGCACACTTAGAGGTGTAAATTTTAGAAACTGTTAAAGCCGTGATAATAGTTTCACAGGTTTTTGGGGGGAGGGGTGAGAAGAATAAATCTGAGGGAAAATAGAAATATATTCCATCAATATTTTGATATTCCTTCTAGATCTAATTTACTTTCGAAATAAAAAAGTATGTATATACACTTTGGTTTGTTCATAAAATTATTACATTTGTTAAATTAACTTTGAAAGTGTAGTGCAGTCAGAGAGTAATTTACTCATTGTGTTGATGTACAGGCTGCTGCTCTTGGAGGATTAGGCAAATAATAACAGGCAAAAACCGGGGAACCGAGAGAGCCACATTTTCTGGATTTATTCTGAGGTACCTAGGTGACAGCTATAAGTGCGTTTAATGTTTGTCGTCGCCACCTTACCATTCCTATTCCTGTGGGAAGTCTAGTTGGGGGGACAGACATTTATCACGCAGTCACACAAATATTTGCGCAGACTCCGGTGACTGCTATACGGAAAAGTGCGGTGGTTTCCGAGGGGCCCTGCCTCGGTCTGGGGTTCAGAGCGGGCTTCTCTGGGACAGCGTGGTAGCGCTGAGTTCTGCGGGAGAGCAGAGCGCTTTCTCCGCGGAGGGAACAGTGCAGCTGAAGGCCCAGTGGTGGGAAGGGACGTTTCTCTAGAGCCCCGTGGAGGCCACATGCTGGGAGGCGGCAGTTGCCTGTTGGTGGCAGTGGTGGGTCCAGCTGACTTGGTGAGAGGTTGGCTGTGGTGGAGAGGGAGAAGGAAGAGTCAGATTGCCTCCCTGAACTCTAACTCTTACTACGGCTGTGTGTGTGTGAGAGTGACCCGGGGGCGGGGGGGCAGGGGGGTGTCTTTTACTGAGATCAGAAATAAGTGGGGAAGATCCTGGGCGTCCAGGCAGGACTGTTTGCTGGCTCTGGAGCTCAGAGAAGCCAGCCAAGGGCCGCCCAGGCATGAAGAGGTAATGGAAGCTGTGGCTTATATGATGAACTTGTGAGAAGTGAATCTTTTGTCTGCAGTAGTGCAGTTCTTACTTTTGCTGCCTATTGGCCATCACATTCTAGCTAGAGCCCCACTGCTTCATAGCTATGTGCTAAGTGCTAGGTTTGCAAAGATAAATAAGACAAAATTTCCACCTTTAATTAACAGTCTTCTAGGGAGACAAGAAAATAAATAGATGAAATTATTGAGTAATTTTGCTCTGACTTCAATTTGTTAATTTGTTAAGAGGGGAAAGAAGATTTCGAAATCTCTTACTGTGTGATACATCCTGTGGTACCTCGTTTAATCCTCTAGTAGCGCAGAAAGTGAGCATGGCTACTCTTAAATGTGAGCCTGAGTTCACGTAGCTGATTCGTACAGGCAGGGTTCACATCCAGGTTTGTCTGACTTGAAATTCCCTGTCTTCCCTTATATTTTTTGTCTTGAATTCTAAGTTTTCTTAAACGTTGGGCTATTTATTTTATATGTTAGAAAAGATGGAGGAATTTGAAGTGTCAGGAGATTGTCACCCAAAGGCAGATATGGACTCTTGGTTGTATAATCAGCATAGTCAGTCAATTGGAGGAGTGCTGTGGATCAATGGAAAAGATTTTTCTAAGGTTTCTAATGAAGACCTTCCACCAAGAATACTGATGTCAGGATTTCGGTCAGTTTTTATGAGTGGTGCTAGTGGTTAGCCCAAAGCTCTGTCCTCTCCCTTGACCTCAATATTTTTATCAGCGACATGGGGACGGCATAAATGAAATGGCATGCTCATTTAATTGGTGTTTGACGTCAAGACAGGAAATGCAGTTAATGTGGTGGATGTCAGGTTAGAACGGTGACCAGAAATAAGCAAAGTGAGAATCAGCAGAGATAAAGACAAGCTTTTGCCGCTTGAGTCAACCAACTAATTGTATAATAGGAGACAGGGAGGCGAGATTTAACCAAAGCTGATGGGATGGACCGAGAGTGCGAGGGAGATGCTGAATTAGCATGGAGATCCAAGGCTGCTTTAGTGCCAGTGTCGGGTCTGGAAAAGGAAGCAAGTTCCTCCCCACAAGACCTTTTGTGTTAAGGGGACTAAGAATTGGCATATTTGCCCAGAAAAGGAAAATAGATAGAGCTGTCTTCAAATATATTTGTAGAAGGACCAAAGTAAATGGATGTAAGTTGCAAGGAACAGATTTCTGTTATATAGAAGGAAGCCATTCATAACATTCATGGCTGTAGACACTTTTGGGGGATGCACACGTACATCATGTATAGACCAGTGAGGGTCTTTTTAGTTCTAAGACACTGTGCTTCATTGCTGAATTGTGATCAAATGAAAATGAAGTAAAGTGCTTTAGAAACACATGGCGGATGTTGGTCAGTATTTGACAATGTAGGTCAGGAGGGTCTTTGGATGACTTTCTAGAGGCTGTTCCATATACCTCTGACACCACATGCTAAATTTGTGATATATATACGTCATGGGTGCATTTTTAGAATATCTCTAAGAGTTAAGAGTCACAGTTTTTGTGTGTTACCTTTATTGCTAGTTTATAGAAGTTACTTTGTATGTAGGTAACAACATGTTAATATTTTGTGGCTAATCTTAATACCGAAAAATAAAAATCCAATGACATATAGATTTAGGATAAAATTTAAAATACAGTTAGGAAAAAATATTTCTTTTGGTCCTGTTTAATAATGACGTATACACGAAAAACAAACTTTAAACTTGGATATCAAAACATGCCTATTTCATATAAAAACTGCATAAATAAAAATTGCTTACAGTCCCATTTTTACAAAAAGATTTTCTCATCCTCTGCTCTCTTCCTTTAAATTTAATTCTGTAGTTCCACAAATATATCCGTTCTCTGTAACTTGCTCTAAGGAAACCCAAACCCAGACCCAAAGTATCGATAATGGTCATCTTTCCAAGTCCGTGTGTGTGTTGGTCCCTTCCCGCCCCTCCTTGCGTTGCAGGTGGCGTTAAAGGGCACCAGTAATTTGATGGTTCTTAGAGTAAACAACAGAACAGCCTTCTCCGTTTTTTCCTAATATCTTAGAATTCCACTTCTTGATCCTTCCTGTACCATTCTGTACCATCGTAGAACATTGCACGTATTCTCTTCCTGTACTGACAGAAGAAGAACTTACACTGCGTTGATACCCAGATTTGAAGTCCCAGTGTTTTCGTTCAGGTCTTAATCAACAGATTCTGTTTCGTCAGTACAAGCAGAAAACAAAATGGGTTTACGGCGCTGGGCTGCATTTTTCCTGCGTCAGCCTCGTGACCAGGCGTGGAGGCGCGGTGCGGCAGAGGGAACGAGCCGAGTCAGGGAACTCGGGTTCTGGTGGCAGCTCTGCCTGGTACTGACTGCAGCGCTGGGCAAGGCCCCACCATCCCGGCCTCCGTTTTGTCACCTAGGAGGAGGAAGTTCCTTTGGTAATTGGAGTCTGCGGTAGTGGTGACAGTGGTGACTGAGAATCCTGGTATTTTCTGGCTTGCAGAGGAATGTGCATTCGTTATCAAATGAGAGAAGAGTCTCTGGTGTGGTCCCTGTTCCTGTTTTTGATGGGAACCAATTTTAATTTTCTTTTCTCTAGAAGAATTTGATTACGACTGTTGCATTTTATGTTGTCATTGACTTCTGCATGTATGTACAGAATTGGCGTAGAATTGGTTAATGAATTTTTATTTTTGATAACATTTTACTTTGTCATCAGCCATCTTTCCTGAGGTGAATCACCACAGTCATCAGAGTTGTTGGTGCTGTCTGCTAAGTGAGACAAAAGACACAAAGCATGGACATTGCCATGTTAGTCTACTCGGGTGCTAAGAAATAATAGCACACGAAAAGAGGGAAAGCCAGCGCGTGCGTTAAATAACAGTACAGGGCAACTCGGCAGTCTGTTTGCAAGCAGCGTGGGAGAGGGTCCGGGCGGGTTCCGTGGATGGGGTCGCCGGGCCATGGGGACGGGGGAAGCTCTGTGTCCTGAACCGGGACGCGGCTGAGCTTGGGTCCAGGCTGAGAGAGCAGGGACGGCCTCAGAGTGAGGGCTGGCGGCTCCTCCCTGCTCGCGTGTGCTGGGAGAGGGACTGGGGGTTGCAGGAATGAAGAGGACGGAGCAGGACAGCTGTGTCCCATCCACCCCACCCCGCAGCAAGCCATAGTAATGTTTGCAGCATGCCTGGGAAAAACACCGGAGGCATTTTAGAGTTATATTTAGACATCATCACAGAAAAGTAAACATAGATTGCTTCACGATATGACAGCCACTACTTACAGGTCACTGTGGCTGGCTCTGATCATTATCAACCTAGTTTTCACATGGCTGTAAATCATGCACATCACTCTCAAACACTCCATGTTGTTTTTTATGTACTTTTCCATGTCTCTGTATAGTCCACATGACACATTCCACATAACATGACATATGCTGATCGTTATGGCTCCTTCACATTTTTGTAATCATCAAATATTTGGGGAGTTTCAGTTTTCTTTTTTGAACATTAATAAGTGACTCTGAGAGCCTTTATAAGTCTTACTAATTCAGTTTTCACAATCATTGTGAGGTGGGTCTTTCTCCCACTTAGTAGTGAGTGCCGTGTTCAGGGTCACACGGTGGGATAGGGCGCGGTCCTGTAGGTGTGGACTGAATTCAAAGCCCTTGTTTTCTCCCCAAGACTAGGCTGTCTCCCTTCAGTATTAGAAATGTAGCTGCCGGCAAGTTGGGGTGAATAGCACCCCTGCCTCATTTGAGAGAGAGTATTAGTGTTGGATCAGATAATTTTCAAAGCTTTTGTTTAAAGCTTATATCCTTCAGAAAGAGTTCCACTGTTTTACACCTACTGGTTCAAATACTCATTTACTCACCCTTGGATTTCATTATTATTATTTTAATTAAATTTGTCAGAGTGACATTGGTTAATAAACTTATATAGGTTTCAAGTGTACAGTTCAGTAATACGTTATATGTCTGTTGCATTGTGTGTTCACCACCTAAAGTTAAATTTCCTTCTGTCACCATATATTTGACCCCCTTTACACTTATCTACTACCTCCCTTCTTCCCCCCCTTTCCCTCTGGTAACCACTAAACTATTGTCTGTGTCTGTGAGTTTTTGTTTGTCTTGTTATTTTGTTATTTTCAGTCTTATGTCTCATATATAAGTGAAATCATATAGTTCTCAGCTTTTTCCGTTTGATTTATTTCACTTAGCATGATAATCTCAAGATCCATCCACATTGTTGCAAATGGCAGTATTTTGTCTTTTCTTCTGGCTGAGTAATACTCCACTGTATGTATGGACTACATCTTCTTTATCCAGTCATCTATTATTGAAGGGCACTTTGGTGGTTCCCTGTCTTGGCCACCATGAATAATGCTGCAGTGAACATTGGGGTGCATATGTCTTTGTGTTTGTTCGCAAATACCTTCTCAAGAGCTAGCCAACGGAATGGGAGAAGAAATTTGCAAACAATGCCTTTGATAAGTGGGTAACATCTAAAATATATAAAGAACTCATACAACCCAACAGCAAAAAACCAAAAATCCAATTAAAAAATGGATAGAGATTCTGAACAGACATTTCTTGCAGGAAGACATGTAAATGGCCAACAGACATGAAAAGATGCTCAACTTCACAAGCTATTAGGGAAATGCGAATCAAAACCACAATGAGATACCACCTCGCACCCGCCAGAAGGGCTGTCGTCAACAGGACAAGTAGTAATGAGCACTGGAGAGGTTGTGGGGAGAAAGGGACCCTCAGACACTGCTGGAGGGAATGTAAACTGGTGCAGCCGCTATGGAAAATAGTATGGAGGTTCCCCCAAAATTAAGACTAGAATTATCATATGACCCAGCAATCCCTCTGCTGGATGTCTACCCAAAACATTCGAAAACATTTATCCATAAAGAATTATGTACCCGATGTTCATTGCCGCGTTATTAACTGTGACCAAGACATGAGCTTCATTATTTTTGCTGTTTTATATTACTTCAAAGTCTTCTTTAGTTAGCACTAAGATAGAAGAACGTTTTTCCAAATAATAATTCAAAAGGAGAAAGTTTCTTAGAGCTCTCGCTTAATCCAGACAGAAAGACATGATTATAGATTAAGAAGATGTGATACTTTTTCTTTCTGTGGGTTTTTGTAATGCTTATCTTCAATTTATGGTTTAAAGAATTGGGCCAAAAAACATTGGGAAATATATTCATAAACTAAAACTATTTTCTTAACTCGATATTTAGGAATATATGCAATTACGTAGATAAATCATAAATACATGTGTGGGCATGCTCCGAAAGCGTAGTAATGAAGGAGTGTCTATGAGTATAAAAAGCAACAAGTATATCTAAAGAAGACTAGAAGAATGTAAGTGAGTCAGTCATTCTTTAACGTGGATGATCTCTAAGAGGGTAGTTGGATTCCCAGGCCAGCCTCCGAAAACCTTTTTTAACCTATAATATAGCCTAACTATGCTACCTAATATGTCTAGAATCTATGTTCAAATATGTGTTTTAAAAATATACATTGTACTCCTCCCAATTCAGTAGTCCTAAGGATGGGAAACCTTCTGAGGCTTTTGCAGGGTCCAGGTGGCAGTGACAGCTTCCTATGGGAGATCCAGGAAAGTGTGTGTGTGTGTGTGTGTGTGTGTGTGTGTGTTGTGTGTGTGTGTGGCATATGACTCATACATACATAGGTGTGTGTATGTTTGTTGTATATCCCATACATACTGTATATCCAAAAGCTTATTTGAATAAAGAAGAGACACAAGAAAGTTCTATCAAGTAACAAAATTACTTTAGAAGCTGAGTAGCTAAACCTAGACTAGTTGAAGAGCTTTGAAAATGGATGGTTCATATTGCGGTCTTCAAAGTACTTGTTTTATTTTGTATAAGTGAAGCTCAAACTGCAGCAGTTGTGGAATGGTATCTGGAAAGGAAAAACATGTCTGGAATAATATACTGAGAGAAGTATTTGAGGACTGTTCTTAATGTGGAACAAGTCTCTGATAGCATAAATTTTGTGCAAGAAATGAAAATGGTGATACTCTGGAATATCAGAACAGAAGGGTAGATGATAAAAATAGAAAATTGTTTTGGGTTAGATGTGAATGTGAGAAGTGACTTGGCCTTTATATTCTTTTGGAAAAGTCTTAGATTTGATTTAGTCTTTGCTTTCTTTAAGGAAATACCAGTAAAAAGCAGGGATTGAGATCCTGCAGTTGTACATATTTAATGTTAAAAATAGCGAGAGCACACAGCGGGGTGAATTTGGATTGTGGATGAATATTTAATAATAAGCCATAGGAGAGGTTAAAATTAAATAATTTGCACTGTATAAGTATCTGTTTTTATATCTGAAGTGTCAGTGAAACGTATTTGATGCATTTTGAGAGGTACAGATAATCTGTGGATTTCATGCTTTTGATTTTCAGAAATCTCAGGGTTAAGCTAACATTTTTGACATGGGTGCAAATTAACTGAATTTTAAGTAGGACTGTGAGAGTTTATGGCAGTGATGAGACATATTATAAAACAATTTTAGTCACTGATAAGATGAATTTGCTGCACTGTTATAGTATTATAAAATGTAGGCATTCTGGTCATTTTCCTATTTAAATTTTGCTTTAATTGAGCCAGTTTTGGTCGTGCACTATTTAAAGTGGGATAGTAGACCTTGCCTATGCCCTGGCAAATCCAGAATAAATGTGGAGATACGGCTGCTTCAGGGCCCCGTACTGGAAATTTAGCCTGAAATCAGATTTACTCAGCCTCTCTGTTGGCCATTCATTCACTCTGTGGATTTTGAAATCACCAGCTCAGCCTTGATTTTCATACTTCCCTGGAAAATTTTATTTTATCTTTTGAAACAAAAGTGTGGGAAATAATTATTTTGCCTTTTTAGGCTTAAATTTTAATTTAAATCATTCTGGGGAAACTCAGTTCTTAGTCCTCAATTCCATTTCAATATGTTTATCAACATATATGTTTGTATGTTAAATGGCTAAGTCAGCATATGTTATATAACATCATTATATTGTTTGAGCAATTTCTGTCATGGTTAAGTACAAAGTATTTTTGACTGGTGAAAGTAACAGTTAAAATTTCATGGAATTGTGAATTTCAAGCAGAACCGTTTGGCCTGCACATATTTCCATTCAGGTGAGATCAATTCCTGGCAGAGTCCCCTGAATCCCTCAGGACTGAGCTCAGGTATTTCCTGCGGGAAGGCTTTGTCGGAACCCATCACAGACGCAGCGAGACGCTCCCCCTCACGGTGCCTTGTGTGTCCAGTGGGGATGTCTGCTGACAGCTTCGTAAGCTTTGCTCATCCTGTCTCTTCCGATGAATTGTTCACTTCCCCAGGACAGCCATGGGCATTTACTTATTTTTGTGCCTCCAGTGCCTGGCACGTGGTAAACGGTAGATATACTTAGTAAATGTGTGGTGAGTGGATTAATCAAGCCATTAAAATGAGCACCAGGGTTTCCCTAGGGAGAAGGATGGGCAGACACTCCAGGCAGCCTTGGGAGTGCGGGGTAGGCGGGAGGAGGACTGGAAGTTCTTGCGGCTCCCCGAGCTTGGGTTCGGGGCCCACACTCCTGGCTCCCCTCTCTCACCTCCCATTCATGCCCCAGTTCCTAGGCTTCCAGTTTCTACCCCGACCTCTGTGAGAGACAGCCATTGCCCGGCTCGGCAGTGCCCGCCTAGGCATCAGGCCGAGCAGCAGCTTCTAGCCCTCGCCCTGGACGGCGGGCCGCGTTTGGCACGCCCGTTCGCTTGCAGTACGCGACTCCCTTCTCTCCCACACACCACGCTCCGGACTCGCTTACTGCACGTTCTGACCGTCTTGGCTTTCTGTGAGTTCCTTTTTTTCTCTTCTCCCTTAAACAGTGCTCTTTTCTAGAATTTCGTCCTCATGTTCTCACTTCATATTCTTCCCGGAGAAAATTCTTAAATTTTTGACATGCTTCCTCTCGCTTAATTCATCCAGAATTTACTGAGCATTTACTATGTGCCACGTGCACTGTTTGACTTAAGGTCCAGCGATATAATAGTACAACAAAAAAATGGCTGCCCTCCAGGAGCGTGTGTCCCCCGTATGCTGACGCCCCTGTTTATCATTCTAGGCCAGACCTGACTCCCCAAGCGGGAAACTCATTGCGTCTCCTCCTTCTGGATATTTTCACCTGGCTTTCCTGCAGGAACCTCAAATTTAATATGTGAAATACCGAAGGCTCCCACTTCTTGGGAGAGGGCTCATCTGCTTGTGCCGCCTGCCTGCTCTGTCCCACTTGGTGCCTTATCACCTGTTAAGCCACCCTTGACTCCTGTCTTCCATTGCTCAGTCTCCGAGCTGTGTCGCGTTTCCATCCTGTTCCTTGAATCTGGGCTGGCTTGCTTCTGCCTTTCTCAGGACCTCAGCTCACCTGCCTGCTATGGCAGCCCACCCTGGCTCCAGTCAGCTGCCTGGGAGACCAGCCTTCTGCGAGGTAGATCTGACTATAGCTGTGTTAAAGCACCCAGTGGTTTATCCCCAGGGTACAATGCGAAGCCTTTAAAATGACATTTAAGGCTCACTCACATACTGGCTTCCGCCTCCTTCAGCTTCTCTTTGCAAATTCCTGCTTCATTTGGATCTAAACCGCCTGTGTTCCCTCGTACACTCCAGGCGGCTCATCTCCCCTGAGCGAGTGCTTTATGCTGTTTGTCTGCTTTGTGGTCTCCTATACTCCACCTCTCCCCATCTTGAACCTGGATTCTTCCTGTTTATCCTGCAACCCCTAGAACCTTCCTGAGAGTCCCCATGTACTTACTGTAATCATAGAGTCTGGCACACAGTGGGGATCAAGTCATGGTTTTGGAAGGAGCTGACTCACCTGTTGGATGAGTTCTGCAGGTCCTTTGTAGTGGTGGTGAGGGACTTCCCCACACTGCTTAGCTCCTTGGAAGCGCCCAGGGCATGACGGCCTAGGTTGAGGCTCCAACTCTGGCTCTCCCTGGAGGCTTTGGCCCTGAGGCCCATGGGCTGACTCACTAAGCCAAAAGTAAAACTCCATGTCTAGTTTTGAATTGGTTATGTTGGTAAGATGCTCACTTACACAGGGAAGGTAGCTTGTGACTCACAGTCTGGGTGCTTATTCATGCACACTAGTGATCTTTGAAAAGTTTTACCCAGACATTGTGTATTATCTAAAATCTATCCTTTCACTTTCTAATGAGCACTCAGATGCATTAATGTTTGATAAGGACTTGCAGACTCTGGTCTAAAGTAAAGTAGTCGTTCCAAGAATACTTTGAAGTCAGAAAGTGCTCCTAGCCTCAGTATACTCCTTTGTTACTAGTGAGCTGGAAGAAGCCGGGCTCATTTCCTATGTGCATAGTAGAATTTTAGATGCAAATGTTTTCTCTCTTACGATGCGTAATCTTTCCTTATGTTGCTTACTCTGGATCCTTAATTGTTAAAACTTACTAAAAGTCAAAAAATAAAATGTCTTGTATTCATCTAGGTTTTTTCTTAACGTTCTGGGCTTATATTTGTTAGATCATTTGTTTTTAATATTTTCAAAAGGAAAGTTGTGTTTTTTGTGTATGTGTCAGCATAACAAACTTTCTGCCTTTGTAATAAATAAGGACTTAATACACCGACTTCTTCGTCTGTTCCTCCACAGGGCAGCCCGATGGATCCCATGGTGATGAAGAGACCTCAGTTGTATGGGATGGGCAGCAACCCTCATTCTCAGCCTCAGCAGAGCAGTCCTTACCCTGGAGGTTCCTACGGTCCCCCAGGTCCACAGCGGTATCCAATTGGCCTCCAAGGCCGGACCCCGGGGGCCATGGGAGGAATGCAGTACCCGCAGCAGCAGGTTTGTGCCGGTTTTTGTCCTTCCCATCTTCTTCCTTCCATTGGGCATGGTTTGTCTGTCATGTCAACCTAAGATCGCCATTGAGAGAATTAGGGGGCATTTCACAGATTTTCTGCTTTTTAATCGGCATAGTTTCTTCAAAATAATCACAGGTACAATTTTTTTCTCCCTTTCTTTTAAAGAAAAGTGAGCTTCTTAGAACAAAGTGGACAAAACTACCTGTTCAGTAGAAGGCCGGTGTTACCAGCGGTATTTGAAAGGTGTACTGTGGCATCATTTTGCAGTGAATTATATAGATCCAAGCCCTAAAGTAAATTTGGCTTTCTAGCATTTCTGGTGTCAGACTGTGTCACATTTTGAGCTGTGAATAGATTTCTTAAGGGCGAAATTTTAAGTTATTTAAAGGTCTTTTTCATGAAGATGGCATCATCTTAAAAAATTTTTTTAGTCACCCAAGAAGTTATTTCACTTTTATTTCTTAACATATTATTTCTCCCATACATTTTGAAAAAGCTTTTCATATAAGAGCGTTTCAATACATTTGAAAAAGTATTTCATATAAGAGGGTTTGATGTGTATGTTTTCTTAGATTTTTTACTTAAACAAAAGACTTCTATTATTATTATTATTTTTTTTTTAAATAAAAGACCCAGTATTTTTCTCTAGAATCAAATAGTTGGAGTTACCTTCAATGACCATCTGTCTCTAACGGTGGTGAACCTACAGTCTCTTGGTTACTGCAGAGAGTATCCTTGTTGTGTTGGCCTGAGGAAGCATGAAATGTGGATTCCATTCAGACTTGTTAGCGAATTTAGTTACTAGGAACACCAGGAAGTCTCACGGATAAATTCCCACCGGATAAATTCCCACCCCACCCTGCGCTTTCACCCCGGGGGCATCAGGCTGGTGCCCTGGGGCGTCCTCGGGCTCCAGGTGGGCTTTTCCATCGCTTTGCCCATGCCACGGTTTCACAGTTACTTCCTCGCAGGAAATGCTTCCCTGTGTTTGAACAGAAATCATTTATGGAAATAAGAAAAAATTGGATACAACTTTTCTCAAGTGGATGCGGAGAATATGTGATGCTTTCCATGCTGCATAGTTCTGCACTAAACGTTCATGAGTAAATTGCATCTGGGCCTTTTCTTTTAAAAACTGGATATTGTCTTTCCTCTTTATCTTTGTTCCTCCGCCGGTGATGTTTTTATTTTCAGGTGGTTGTAGGGAAAGAGAGAAGTAGCTCAGCCTTTGGATCCTTGCTGTTGGTTCCTTACATGGCCTTTGTGATTGTTGCAAGTTTTCACCCGTTTTGTTAAAGATTCGCTACTCAGAAATCTAGCAGTTAACATACGTAATTGTTCTCTTATTTTTTCCCACATTACTTCTTTTTTCCAGCAGTATTTCACTACTTTGAGTAAAAATTGTTATTTGAGCCTGCTAATTGTGAGAGGGAGATAATTTGTAAAGTATTGAAAAGTAAGGCAAGAGTTGTGATTTTCTCTCTCATTTTTCAGTTTTAAGACTAAGTTGCCTTTAGTTGAGGGGACAAAGGCCTGGACAGCGAGCTCCCGAAGCCGTAACTACATAGCTTATTTCACTTGGCGGCTCATGGTTCCAGCCACAGGAAGAGCATCGAGGCAGAAAGGTGGTAAGAAATAGCAGGACTAGTGGAGAGAAGTAGATGCTAGTCATTCCTCGTTTCTGCACCTTCCTTCCATCATATTTTCTTGACGTGATATTTGAAAGTCATTTCAAAAGATGCTGTTTATGGCAAGTGGCTGGATGCTCCTTTATCTTTTTCTCCGAATGAGCTAAAGTCTTCTTAGAAGTTTTTGACATTGGCTTAGTTTGCAATCCCAAGGTGGGAATCTAACAAACGGAAAAGATGTGTGAAGAATGATTGTCTGGAAATTTTTTTTTATATTTTCTTCCCCACCCATGTAAGGCTAACATTAGAAGACATATTACAAATAATAGAATAACTTTAATTTCTAGCTTTTTACTTTTATTTAATCCCTGCACTCTTACAAACTTTTGAAATCCAGTGACTCGGGTTTATTTGAAGGGACAGATTCTTGACGATTATCCACCAAGTATTTCAGCAAATTTTTAATTAAGGTTTTAGATTAGGTGTTTCACTGCAAACTAAAAGAAATGCTTAATTCTAATTAAGCACAGATCTTTCTGATAATAAAAGGGAAATCGTAAATCTGGTTAGAAACTGAATGCCCTGGCTGTAATATGTCAAACTTTCTTACTGAGTTCATCATAATCAGGAGTTCTAAATAATCTGTATTGCCTTTTCACTATTTCATTAGTTATAACACAGCTTTGAATATAGTATCTTGTTTTGAAATCTAAGAGACTGAACATAAATGAATGCATTTTTGAAGATGTGTACCATTTTAAAGGGGACACAAAGCTTTTATCATAGCAAGTTCATGTGATAAGTTAGGTATATTCTAATTTATAGTTTTGAAATGGAAAAAGAAGCGAAGCTATTGGTAAAGGTTATTAGAGCACATTTATATTGTTAGCTTTAGTCTGTATTTATTGGTGAGGAAGAATTTTCAGTGAATTACCTTGTTCCTAATTTTTGGATAATTATAAATTTGTCTACATACAACATCCTGGCACAGTTATTGGCCGCAGGTCTTATCCATCTTCTAGTACTGATGTAATTGGCTGAGCATTGTTGTAGTCATGGCAACTAATGTTCTTCAGGGAAAAAGTAGAAAGATAATGATGACATTGAGTTTTTATTGAGTGGACATCACCACCTAGGCATGACTTTGCTTTGGACAGCCTCCAAAGCTTTCTGTGTTTGGTTTGTGAACCTCTAATGAGCTGAATCCAGTTCATTTAATATTGCTCGTATATTTCTGCAGAGGATTAAAATGCAGGAATTCCAGTTTGTAAATTGAGTTGCCCACTTCCAAGCTGAGTGGTAAGTTGTCTTTGGCGCGGGTCACAGTCTGATTCCTGGCTGGCGTTCCACCCCTGGGAGGGGAATTCGAAATGAGTATTCTGAAGGGGCTGCAGTGCTCGTATGAACTGTCGCATGGAGAGGATCACTGCTGACCTTTTGTCTGAGGGTCAGGAGGAAGCGGCCACAGCGTGTATTAACCTGGTGATTCTTGATTTGTATGGTGATAATTTTTTTTTTTTGAAATATACTCATTACTGGGTCTTTGAAGCACGATGTGATAATAGTACATCATTTTAGTATTTATTAACTGAAACTAGATTTGTGGTCTTTTCACATGCTGATTGTCCTGCATCATCAGGCAGACACATGGCTAAACAGATTAGTTTTGCACGGTGCCCTAAAAACTAGCCTACTTGGGTTTTTATTGCGCTGAGAGGGGAAATGAATTTTCTATGCCTCCGTGGAGAATGCTCTGCCTGTAGGCTCCTGGAATTCAAACCTGGGGACGGTTAACAGTACATGGGTTGATTTGATCTAGGGTAGAGCTGCACAGAGGATATATGATCTTTCAGGTCACTAGCATCTGACTTTTTTCTGAGTTTTTTGAATATTTTAAAAAAAACTTAAGACACCAGTGTATCCTCCATGGGATCAAGGATGTGGGTGACCAGATGTTTTGTTTCATTTTTCTTGTCCTTTGTGATCATAAATGTATATGTAGGTCTGTGCCAACTCTCTTTAAAAAAAAGATTTTCACATAAACAAAATAGCACCCAGTAGAAATAGGCTACAGAGGCAAAGATATATTTATTCGTGTCAAGCAGATTATGTAGTCTGAGATTTTGCTTGAATTAACAAGGGTTATTGGTTTGATATTTTAACTTGCCTTATATTTTTGCAAAGGTTTGTATAATCTGATGCCTGTTGGCATTATAAAATCAGGGAAAGGGAAAGAGGACAAAGTGAGATATTTAAGTTCACGAGTGCTTTTGTAATGGGAAAACATGACTTTTGTAGTTTTTTATAACGGTCCACTTCTACTCTATTATTTCTTTAATTTTTATTATTTAGTTTCAGTTTATATTAGTTTATATCAGTTTATATTAGTTTCAGGTGCACAGCAGAGTGGTTAGACATTTAATATAATTGATGAGTGATCCCCCCATTAGTCTGGAGGCCACCTGGCACTGTACGTAGGTATTGCAATATTGTCGACTACATTCCCTATACTGTACTTAATATCCCTGTGACTATTTTGTAACTACCGGTTTGTACTGATTAATCCCTTCACCTTTTTCATCCAGTCCCCGAGTCCCTTCCATCTGGCAGCCATCAGTGTGTTCTCTGTATCTGTGAGTCTGTTTCCGTTTCATTTGTTTATTTTGTTCTTTAGATTCCACATGTAAGTGAGATCGTACGGTATTTGTCTTTCTCTGAGTTATTTCACTTAGCGTAATACCCTCTAGGTCCATCCATGTTGTCACAAATAGTAAGGTGTAATTTCTTTTCTGGCTCATATTCTGTTGTATATATGGACCACATCTTCTTTATCCAGTTGTCTGTTGATGGGCACTTAGGTTGCTTCCCTATCTTGGCTGTTGTAAATAGTGCTGCAGTGAACATAGGGGTGCATATATCTTTTCTAATTAATGTTTTGGTTTTCTTTGGATAAATACCCAGGAGTGGTATTGCTGGGTCATAAGGTAGTTCTATTTTTAATTTTTTTGAAGAAGCTCCAAACTGTTTTCCATAGTGTCTGTACCAGTTTGCAACCCCATCAGGAGTTCAGGAGGGCTCCCTTTTCTCCACATCCTCGGCGCTCGTTTTTTGATTCATTGATGATAGCCATTCTGACAGGTGTGACGTGATAGCTTATGGTTTTTGCATTTCCCTGATGAGTACATTGAGCATCTTTTCGTATGTCTATTGGCCATCTGTATGTCCTCTTTGGAGAAATGCCTGTTTGGGTCCTCTCTCCATTTTTTAATCAGATTGTTTTATGAGTTCTTTAGTTTTTAAAAGCACATCTATATGGTGAAGACCTTTACAACAATAAGAGCATGGAATGCAATCGTTTTAAAAGATAGCATGAAAAATTAAATAGAAAGTAGTTTTTGTTAAGGCGATCCATCTGAACTTACCACTTTCAATCTAAATAAAATTGAATTAAAAACAGGTTCTTTTTAAAAAGACTTTAAAAACCAATAGGCATTTTAATTTGTCTTTATCTTCTCTACCCTTTGGATGTGTCTGTTTTGCTTTGTGTTTTTTGAGTAAAATATTTATTTCAGAATATAAGCATTTTATTTGGTACCATCTTAACAGCCAAAACACTTCTTTCAGTGCAAACATTTGTTTTGGCAGCAGACATTTCTAAAAGGAGACAAACATTACAATTGTTTGGCTAAAATAAATGTTTTCTTTGGGGTTATTAAGGCAGCCCAGCAAGTTCTAAGATTCCCACCTGTGTTACTTTTGTAATTAAAATTATGTTTTGATGTAGTTTGAATAGGTCTCTGAAAAGTCACTGGGGAGGGGAAGACTGCTTAGAGACTTAAAAATTCTAGGTTTTTTTGGCTTGAAATGTATGTTTAGACTTAAGACTGTTCATCCTAAATGTGAACCTAATAATCAGGGTTTAATTTCGGTTTTCTCTAGAAAGAGCTCAGACTTCCTGTTTTTCAGGAGCGTGATTGGGTGTGACGGGATGAGAACGAAGTCCTGGCCTAACATAATGGCGAGGAGTGGGCTCCTCGTTCTGCGTTACGTTCAGATCTGACTTTTTGATAGTTCACATTCACGCAGAGACACCCACCTGTACCAGTGTGTGTGCATGCTCTTGCTCACACAAAGAATGTAAGACAGAACATTTGTGTGACAGTGGTCTCCTAGTGTAATGAAATGTGTCTGTATATGTATATAAATAATGTATTAGACATATGTTTTACCCGTGTATAGGTATACATACACACGCAAACAAATCAGTGAAGCGAAGGTAAAGATTTTGACCTGTAAAAGAGTGAATGCTGTGAGATTTCTTTCACCATTAACTTAAAGCATTTTTATATGTGAATGCTCTGAACTAAGAGACTTGGAGCCAGGCTGCTTTGCTTGTGTACCTGAAATGTTCGGAGCCCTTTCAGCAGATGCAGATTTGTATAAATAACGGCCTTTTGTTGGCCACATTTTGTTTGATTTCCTCAGTTGTTCCTCATCAGCGAACATGAAGATATTTACGGTTTCCCAGCAAAATACATTCGTACCTCCCGTTTCTGCTTCCAGGGAGGTAGCAGGTGCTGCTGTCTTCCATGCCAGGGTTCCCTGGAGATGGAGTTTTGTACCAAGAAAATGTTTTTGAAAAGATTTTTAGATATGATAATTTTTATTTGCTCCTTAGAATTTAAATTTCTGGACTACTTACGTGGTTTTATTTACTTTTTATATTGTAGTTGGATTTAAACATTTTGAGTCATTCAATATGACATTCTTAGTGGAGGTGTATTAGATCACATTTCAAGTTAAATATAAACTTAACAAATCTTAGCCTTTTTTCCTAAAAATGAAAGAAGGCAAGATTTTGTACTTGAGAAAATGTGAGATGATTTTTCTTTTGGTTTGGAAAGTTACTTTTATGTTTGGAAGTTTATATTGATATATATTATCTGAACATTTACATTATTTAGATATTCTGAAGATTATATATGGTATCAATGCCTGTTCTCTGCTGGTAGCTTATACTGTTTTTTCATTTACATATGAATTCTATGCATTTTACATATGTAGACTTTCAATCCAAAATATCTGTTAAGCTCTGTTATTTTTATTTTTGAGACATAAATCTCAAGTATATGTTTTAGGTAGCATTAGAATTACTTGAATATATTTTAAATAAATCTGGTTTATTTGCTTTCACCTAAGAAACATTAAGTATGATATTTATGTTAAAATTTTAACAATTCAATAAAGGCAACAGTAAAAACAACTAACCATATTCCTTTAGTGCTCCTTAAAAAAACCCCCAAAATTCCAGAAGATAAATTGCCAGTTAAAGTGACCAAGTGGCGTACCTTAGGCCAGTGGTTGTCAAGCTTTGCTGAATGTTAGAATTTCCTAGGCCTCTTAAAAAACTCAGGGATAGATGCCCCTATCAGTTGCATCTGAATGGAAAGGCCTTTTTCTGAGCTCCACAGGTGTCCCCCTGTGCCCTTTGAGTTAACAACCAGGTGTCAGAGATAGAACAATAAATAAAGACCTGAGGGCAGGTTCCTAACCCGCAGAGTTGCACCTGCTGGCAGCCCATTCTGGGCCCTCCTTAGTGAGTCAGAAACTCATCTCTGCCCTAAAGGGATGAAAGGTGCCCAGAAACAGGAGTTGGGACAGTTTAGTCCTTTCCGATTAATGTTTAAACTGTGTGTGAGATAGTGGAAAAATCTGGACCTCACCATGTTCATCTGCCACTTGAGGGAATTTCACCACATGGTCTCCTGGCTTGGATCTTCCCTTTAAAATAATAGTAAGTTAATGTCTTTTCATTTTAGTTTTAGATTTTAGAGTCTTGTCATCTCAAATATCGTCTTTTCAAATTTATGGGTTGATGCGTAACAGATTGTATTACAACAACTACTAACCCAAATTCTTTAAAATCCTTTTAAAGGGGAAAAAGCTGTATCTTCTTCAAAGATTAGCAAAATTGTTGCAACAAGTGCAATAAATTTTTTTCTTACTAAGTTTTATTATTTTTAAAGTGAAGGTTTGCTGAGATAACCTTCGGAATTCCTGGTGTGTGTGTGAGATATCTAAAGCGTAGTCTCTCCTTTCTGGCATGTGGGGAATCTTCAGGTTCAGATGTAACTTGGAGTCATACAAGGAAGCAAAGCGATCCAGTCACTGCTTACTCACTTTAGACATTATCGCTTTCTCAGTTGTCCTGAAAATAAGTACATGCCGATGACGTTGGGATAGAGCATGCACACCGACCGTTGTAAGGTTTATGTTCGTGTCATCGGTTTCTTCTTTAACCTCATGAAGGGGAGTTGAAGGCCTTCGGTTTTGATTTTAAACCAGGTTTTTTCTAAGGGTAAAGGATGATTTTTCTTTTTTTTAATGTTAGAAGAAAGTTAAATTCTTTACAGTTAAATGTTCTTTATGGCAGATTAATTATTTTTACAAGCAACAGATGTATTAAGGCTATTCGCCCTTATAATTTTAGAGAAACTTTAAAAGTTGAATCTGTCGTTGTGAGTGAAACGAGAAAGACACGTGAGCAGAGAGGAGGGAGAAGAGAAAGACGGCGGGCGGGAGCCTGAAGGAAGAAGGGGTTACGAGGGGGGAACCAGGAGGCAGCGCCTCGCTTCCTCCAGGGGGCTGTGTGGGCGCCGCCCCGGCGGTGGGGAGCCTGCTCAGCCAGGGGTTTTCCTGCCTCAGGAGGAAGTCCCCACGTGGAGCCAGGTGTCAGAAATTTCCTGGAAATTCTGAAGCCAAGACCTGAGTGGTTTCTGCGTATGTATAACACAAATATCCCTCGCCTGAAGCGTCGCCCCAGACCAAAATTTTGTAATTGTTTACAACAGCAGGAATTACTCAGCTTCTCTTTTCCTAGGAAGAACTATGTGTGATCTAGAAAACAGACTGTATTCTAAGAATTAACCAAATTAGGTTCCCTGTATTGGTATTGATTTATTAAGAGCATACTTAAAAAAAAAAAAATCTACAAACTAGTAGACTTGGCTCTTCAGGGTTAGTCAAAGGCAAGGACCCAGCTTCAAGTTCTATAAAACATCAAAGAGTGAGACTAATATCAGAAGCAGAAAATGAAAAGTATTGGAAGTAAAATGCAAAAAATTATTACTGCTGAGGTAATTTTTACTTATGGGTCTTGAGACAAAGGAAAACTAGCCAGATAGTTGTAATAGCTGGTCCCGAGGAGGGCTGTGGAGAAATGTCTGCTGGGAGGGGAGCTGCGGTCTGAGATGTGCACTACACACATGTACACACACGCATGCACACACGCGCGCACACGCATGCATGCACGTGCGCACACGCGCGCGCCAGCCACTTAGGGACTGTCCCCCTGCACTGCAAGTAAGGGCTCCGTGTTCCTTGTAATCAGCATCATCATTGCGTCCAGAGAGAACGGGGAAAAGGAAAGGGTCAGAATCACTCTTGGCATGTGGGCTCTGTGACCTCACAATTCTTCCTTAAAAGGGTCAGCCAAAAAGGGGGCTTCCCTTTCCTTAATTACTATATTATCTTAAAATTTCTCATTAGGTTTTCAGATATCTCAATGTTATCAAGATATCTTAAGTGTTTCACATCTTTTGAGGTTTTCATTATTCTGGGCTTCATACAGATGTAAGGCATTCCTTCTCTACTTCCTACTTGTCAGCCATGTGCCTTTCATCAGGGGATTTGGAGGTGAGAGGATCTAATTCCCCACTAATTGGCCAAATTTTCATAGCTGGAGGGAAGAGGAAAGTCCAGATTCCCTCCCAGCGCCCCGGCTGCCAGGGAGAACCGTCTTCCTCCTCCACTGCTGCCTCTGGTCGGGCCGCAGAAAGGCTGACAGCCCGGTGACGTCACTGGTCTTGTCTTCATGACATCCGGCACATCACAGCACACTTAGCGTAATTCCCAGGAGGGCGTTTAAACGACGTCTTGCTGCACATGCAGCAGGTCACGAGAGTCATACATGCAGAATGGAGAACGAGGCATTGGGGCCAGGGACTCAACCGCTGCCTCCCAGAGCGACAAAAAACGAGCATTAAGCAGCATGCGGCAGTGCTTAGTTCCAGGACCAAAGTTGGCTGTGGCTGGTGTGAGCATTCGAGTTATCTGCATGCATCCTGGCTGCAAGGGTGGCTGTGGCTTGAGTTGCGAATTCTAAATGGTGGACGTAGAACTTTTTGGTTATAAATCTTTGTAGCGAACACAGAATTGTTCTCGACAGTTCCAGAGTTTCTTTCTTTCTAACCTTCCTACGTGTCGTGATCCTGCCTCAGTGAGTGGCAGCACCGGGCCGAAACCTCACAGTCGTCTTTTCCTCAGCTTTTCAGTCTGTTTGGTGACCCTTTCCCTCTTCCTTCAGCATTACATCCAGAGACTGAGTAGACCTCACCCCGTGGGCAGCTGGGCCCTGGGCCCGGCCCCACCGTCTCCCCTTCAGGCTACCACGTGGAGTCCTGACGTCCGCTTCCCCGCAGTCTGTTTTCAGCCGTGCACCCAGAATGGTCCTCGTGGAGCAGTGGTGCCCAGCCCTTGCGGCCCCAGGGACCGGTGCTCCTATGAGACTGATGCCCGAGGATCTGAGGCGGAGCGGAGGCGGTGATGCTGGCGCTGGGGAGCGGCTGTGAATGCAGATGAAGCTTCGCTGCCACACCTGCTGCCCACCTCCTGCTGCGCGCCTGGTTCAGGTTGGCAGCCCCAGGGGTTGGGGACCCCAGCCTTATAGGGTGTAAGTCAAGCCGTGGCACTGCTCCTGTGAGTCCCCACTTCGCTCCCAGCCCCCGAGGCGCCACCCCTGCCTCTGCACCCCGTGCGCACACTCCCTGTGCCTTCACGTTCTCCCTCCGCCTGCAGGGCGCTCTCCCCACTTTCTAGGTTTCTGTTCACTTGTGAACTTGCGATGTCTTCCCTGACTCGCCCAAGCCAGACCACCCCTCTTCCCTTGGCCTGCTTGCTTTCTCCATCGCACTCATCTCCCGAGGTTGGTTTTTGCTCTTGTCAGGACAGACGCTCTAGACCCCAGGGGCGTGGTTCGCCCTGCCATAGCCCATCTAGAACAGCACGGGGCACTTTGTAAACATATCCAAACAAGTGCAGGGAAGAACTTGTAGAATGGTGGAATGGCCCGTGCAATCTGTGGCTCCCAGTGCAGGAGGGTGCGTTTTAACGGGGTGCCTGCCGCCCGGGTCTGCCTGAGAGCTGCCTCCTTCACCCCTGCTCTCACAGTTCCCGGTTGGACTCTGGTGCCCAGCGCCTGCTGATCTGGCGGGAAAGCCGCTGACAGCCTCTTGACTGGACTTGTAACCCTTTCAGATTCCTAAGGGATTTCTGGTACCTGAGAGATTGTCGCTGCTTATTTCAGCGTATGCAGTGTTAGGGGCCTCGGTGCCTGCTCCCTGATACTAACGCCATTGAGTAAATTGGAGACAGCTGCTACTTTGTTTCATGGCTGGTAATGTTTCTTTGAATTCTCTTATGTTGCATGTAATATGTTAAGTAGGGGAGGTGAGCACAGATCCTGGATTATAGCTGGATTGTATCTGGCATAAGTGTGATGAACTCAGGTCTTCTTCCAGCGCAGTCACTTAACGGTGCTTACTGGGGAAACTTCCATGGTCAGGATGCCGTTCAGAGAAAACACGTTTTCCGATGGGGATTTGCTGCCGCAGGGGAGGGGACCCCTTCGCGGGGCAGGCAGAGCTCTGCGATACCTGGTGGGAATATGAGGGCCGTGATGTGGGCTAAACCCCTCTCTGATGCAGAAATGTTTTACATTCAAACTCATACTGGGATTGTGTAAAAGTTGGCATTTATTTTGGGGGAAAAACCTCAAATGTGGCATACTAGTTCTCCATAAGTGAAACAGAGAAGTCAAGCCCGCTGTTCTTGGCGGACGTGTGCACGTGCTTTCTGGGGCCAGCGCACCTCTGTGGAGCTGAGCTGTCGGGAAGGGTGTGCCGCGGGCAGCCTGGGCACTGTCCCATTGCGCCCGCGCCGGCAGCAGAGGTCGTGGCTGCACCTAGAATGAAAGGTACACCTAGCAGGAAAGAGATGTAATTTAGATAGAATTTTAAAAAACTATTCCTACGTGCTTCATTCTAGTTGAAGATGAATGATAGATAAGTCATTTTCACTTTTAAGGATCTGCAGGAATTCAGTGCCCAGCATGGACATTGATTGCCTCATTGTCTTCCTCTTCCTCATCATTATCATCACCATTTTCCTGGGCCCATTTTCTTATTTGTAAAATATGAGAAGTTGTCACTGGATAATAAACGTGACAGTTGTGCCAAGTATTATACTAAGTACGTTTACATGGATATTCTCATTTAATCCTTGCCACGCTTTTATTTATCTCCATTTTATGAATAATAGTAGCAGCTAGCATTTTTATTAAGGGTGTATCTGGTCAGGCACCTTTTTACTTCCTTTACAAGTACTAACTTGCTCAGTCCTCCTGATGGCCTTCTGAAGTAGGTGTTATGCTCTTGTTTATAGGTGAGAGAACTTAGACAAGTCAGGCTCATCGAGTTGTTGGGTTACATGCTCACCAAGGGGCGGAGCGAGCAATTCACATCCTTTGCGCTTCAGCACTAGGCCCCTGCCAGCACTAGGCTGTGATTCTGCTAAAGCTGGAGTGCTTTTCATCACTGAGACTAGAATTCATCTGAGTTTGTGAATAAGAAGACTGATTATAATTAAGGTAGCCTCATTTTGACATTGAATACTAGTTTCATGGGAAGTCCTTGGTGACCTTTACTAAGTTGAAAATTGAATGTTACTATGTCTGTTGAACTTAAAATTAGAGCAGTTTTTTTAAATTGAGGTGAAATTAACCAGTTAAAGTGTACAATTCAGTGACATTTAGTACTTTCATAGTATTGTGCAACAATTACCTCTGTCTCATTCCAAAACATTTTTATTACCCCCAGATGAGAGCCCTGTACTCATTAAGCACTCAATTCCTACTTTCTCCTCCCTCCAGCCCCTGGCAGTCACTAATCTGCTTTTTTCCTCTGTGGATTTAACTATTCTGGATACTTCATGTAAATGGAGTCTCATGATACATGACCTTCTGTGTTTGGCTTCTTCACGCAATATGATGTCTGCAGGGTTTGTCCCTGTGGTAGCAGGCGTCAGTCTTCGTCATCCCTTTCTCCGGCTGAATACTATCCCTCTGTGTGGGTAAGGCCACGTTTTGTTTGTCCATTTGTCTGTCGATGGACATTTGCGTTGTTTCCACTTTTTAGCTAATGCAAATAGCGCTGTCATCAACATCTGTGTACAAGTATTTGTTGGAATGCTTGTTTTTGATACCTAGGAGTGGAATTGATGGGAATTCTATGTTTTAACCCTTTAAGGAGCCGCCAGACTCTTTTCCACAGCAGATGTACCATTTTGTATTAGACTCATGGAATCTTTAACATGGGTCTGGTATTTGCCGAGGTTCTGCTAAGAGCCAGGGCAACCCGTCAGCCCCTTTACGCATACCATCTTACGTAATTCTCTTCAAATCTAGGAGGCAGGTGACACTACTTCCTTTGCATGGGCAGACTGGCTAGGTAGCTCGCCCGAGGCTGTAGTAAGCATCGGTAGGGGATTCTGTGTTTCCTTTAGGTAGTGCAGCGGTAAAGACGTGCAGTCTGCACTGTCCACTGGGGTTAGGCACGATCGTTTTGGGTGCCACACAGACACAGCTTTAAATAGCAATGAATCGTATAGTAAGAATTCTCTTGCATTTTGTCTTATAAACTGAGGTTGCTCTAAGCCATTCTAACACTTCACAGCACCTCCTGCCCTGAGAGCCTGGGGCAAGCACCAGAATCCAGTTGGAATGTAATCATACTGTACTGTCTTCATAGTATTTGTTTTTGTGATTATCTTCTATTTGTGGCGAGTACTACTGGTTTTCTATTTATGGGAGTAAATATAGCTTTCTTTCAAAATAAAATTATTTGAAAGTGATTCACTTCAAAGAAAGATAGTCCATCCTGTAACTCACTTCTAGTTCACTTTCGCATACATTGATCGAATGTTTGCTATATGTTTTACTGTACTGGTCACTGGAGAATATAGAGGTGACAGTAACCAGATCTCTGTTCCCAAGATACTATGCAAAGAGATGAATTGAGAGCAGGTAGTGAGTGCAGGTATCAGTGTTTACCCTGGTGCTAGGGCAACGTGGAGGGGCACTTCCCTAGGTGGGATGGGAGGGGAAAGTGGGAGGGAATGTTAGACTGTGTTTGCGATTCTAAATATAGCAGATCCCCACTGAATTTATTGGTCTTCTGTGTTCAGATAAATACCATTATCTCAACTATCCATTTGATCTCTTATTTTTGGTTTATCGAATTAAGAGAATATTATTAAGATCTTTAGTGTTTTGTTCACTGTAGGGGAATTCAGTGTGCACTCCCATGGGGAGACATGTAGGTGCTTAGAAGGTGGCGTGCTGAGTGCTGAGTAAAGCCTTGTAGAATATGTTCTGGGAACAACCATGGGTGCATGGGGGTGGGCAGGTGGCTTCCCGGAATAGGTGACATTAGACCTGGACCTTGGAGTAAGAGTTGGCTGGGTCTGGGAGGAGAAAGTGGGGTGCTTTTCAGTTCAATTGGGTTTTAAATTTTTTATTGATGAATTTTATAGGATTTTTCACATTTTAAGTTTGCACAAGCATAGAATCGGTTTTATTTTCCTTCTTGTGCCTCCAAATTTTCATCTCTGCCCATTTCAGTGCTTTGATGGATCGGTTCAGAAAGCAACAGGGCTGGCTGTTCCTTGAAGGCTAGGCGGATCTTGTTTGATTTTTAAGCGGAGAAACTGTCTCTTCACACTTGGGCTTCCAGAATGGAGGAAGTTACTAATCATGCATCCAGAGGGGGCAGAAATGTAGTGAGTCTATAAACATTGTTTTAATAAGTAGACCCTGTTAAAGTGGCCTGTGATTTCTGTTAACATCAGAGATTATGCAATAACTGTTCCTGCATCGTACAGTTACACTTCTACAGCAGTTAATGTTTGTACCTAAAGAATGAATATTTGCTTTTGCAGTCTACACTGCTCATGAGTTTTGCATTTAGAAAAAGGAACCTGCCAGAAATCTAAAGTAATATTCAGGTAATATAATCAGTACTCTGAGCTTTTATCCTGGTGTGTTTGAGTGAATGATGATATGGAAATATGTAAAGAAGTTAAATTTTGAATAAAAACCTAACCATTGTTTATTTTTCCCCTTGAACAAGCTTGCTAGTTGGCTTTTATGTTCATCTCTGACTTCTGCTTTTACAAACAGGAATGTAAAAAGCAGTGCCTCTTACCAGTTTTTCTGATTCTTGCCAGTTTTATCTGTTATTATTGCCTCTGGTAATGTTAGCGCATCGTTTCTTGTTATACAAAGTTGCATACAATTACTACACATCTCTTCAAATTAAAAAGGGAAAAGTAATAGAGTACTTACTTCTGTTAATCAGGTCTGTTAAATTCACTACATGTGAATCAGATTTTTCTCTTCCTTCATGTTTTTCCCCTTTCCATTACTTCATTTTTGAAGCATGTTTATTAGTATTCATTATTGTTCTTATATGAAGGGCAAGATTTAAGAGCAGTATTATCTGTTTATTAAAAATTAGTTACTTGAAAATCTACAGCCACACATGAATCAAGTCAAATGATTCCTTTTAAAGGGAAAGAGGCGAGGGCTGACCTGTCTTGTTTTAAGACGATCTCCTTATCCTAACTCTAAGATGAGAAGGTTACAAATTCTGGTGAACCCTAGTGGCTCACTAGCCATTTGGAAAACTGAATATGAGCTTATGTTTTGATTGCTTTGTCAAGTATCCACACTTAAACACCCCTGCAGATAATGTATGGTGCAGACAAGCAAAGCATTCAGAAGGTTATATGTAAAAGGGAGCCAGTATCACTATCAGCAAATTTCCCATGTTGCCCTTGCTGTCCTCCTGTGCTTAGTTCGGTTCTCATGCACGGACCGCGGGGTCAGTCTGATCTGCCCAGCGGTCTCTTCTTGGTGAACTGTTACTTTTTCATTCTTGAAAAAGGTAAAAAAAATCTATATGCTGTTAAAGGGCACAGATAGGTGATGTTGGTTGGACATTCGGCTGCTGATGACCAGTGCTAAAGAGGCCTGTCATGCAGTGACTTGCCATTGAGGGACTCACAGTCTGGTGAGGAGACACAGATATTGAAAAATTTTTAAAAGTTTCTTTAATATTATGTGTACACAATTTAAAAAATAGTATTACAAGGCTTCTTGTGAAAAGTACCAGGTCCCACTCCATCTCGCCTTGCCTGTGAGTTCTGTTCCCCAGAGGCATCCATTTTCAACTCCTAATGGTTATTCTGGTACTTAAATTCGTATTTTAAATGACCTGCGATTTGTGGCTATTTTATCATTCCCCAAATTTAGACCATTAACTCCACTGTGTAAACGTCACTCCGCGCCGCCCTGCAGTTCCCTCCCTGTCGTGCCCCGTTAGACCAGCGTTCAGTGTGAACACGAACGCTGGAAGATAACTGTCTGCAGTCGAGACGTGAACTGTGAATACGTTTCCTTACTATGCAACATTTTATTGATAATTGCCTCATTGTTTTACTTTTGAAAAATACATATGTCACCAGTTTACCCTCATCTTCTGATGGAACTCTGCGTTTCCTCTCAGTAAGGTCGAACACATCATTTAGTCAAACTCTAGTGAACCTTTTTCGTGTTCACAGATGCCCGTCATCTTTTGAATAGCCGTGCTCTGGTTGGGGGAAGGCCCACATTTCAAAGCTCTGCCTCCACCATTTCGAATTCAGAACTCAAATTCACTGCCTCCCTTGCAGCTAGGTGCATTCAGATGATTTCAATTCTTCCAGGTAGACCAGCCGCAGCAGATTTTGACTGGAATGAAGCATTCTGCTTATTGCTTGTTGCCAAATTTCTGTGGCTTTTGGAGCCGCGATCGAGTCCCTCCCTGGTCAGAGTTGGAATCCCTGTCCCTCATTCTCTGTTCTGCTTTGAATACTCTCCTGACCTGCTGCACATGTGTAGCAAAGCTTTACTTAGCCATCATTCTTGGCATTTGGTCTCATCCTCAGTTTTTTGAGTCCCTGTCCCTGTCTGTTTGCACTTCCTTGTCTGGTGGAGCACATTCTCCAGTAGCTTCTTAGGAAGGGTAAAGCACAGGTAAGTTTCCCTGCACGTCAGAAAGACACTGTTTCTGACGTTACGCTTGACTGGTTGTTTGGCAGAGTGACGACAGGAAACGATTTTCTCTCAGAAGCTGCTGTCCCGTTGCTCTCACAGCTCAGCTCTTTCTGTTGAGAAGTCTAGGGCCTCATCCTTTACATGTCACCTAGATTTTCCTCTCTGGTGACACTTATTTCTCTGATTTCTAAAATATTAATGAACCTCGGAGTTGGTAGTTCTCTATTTTGCTGGACCCGTCTAGTGTGGAACTCAGTTCCGGGATGTTTTTTGGAAAGGAGGGGTATCATTTCTTTGATAATTTCCTCGTGTTGATTTTCTCTGATTTTACTATCTTAAATTCTTATTGTGTGCTAGAAATCCTAGATTAATTTTTTACTTTTTAAATCTTCTATCCCTTTTTCATCTCTTTGTCTTTCTCTCTCTCTCTCTCTCTCTCTCTCTCTCTCTCTCTCTCGGTAAATAGTTTGTTTTCCAGCTGTTCTGGTGAATTTTTTATTTCTGTTTTCAGTGTATCACTTTTCACAAACTTATTTCTATTCGCTAAATTCTTTTTTGTACCATTTTATCCTTTTTTCATGGGTATAATAGTGTATCTCCCTGAAGATCATTTTGGGATCTTTGTGTTCGGAGATTTGCTTTGTAGTGTTCCCGTGTTCCCTCTGAGTCCTGCTGCCCGTAACCCGGCCCTGTCTTCCTGTTGGAGGCTCTCCTGGAGTGTCTGGGGAGCCTCGGCTTTCTCTTGATATGTAACAGGTACATATGAACACAAAACTGGGAACTCATAGTTCTGTGGACTTGGACAGGTGTGTCCCCAGCTGGGCCTGGATGATGGGGAGGGGATTAGGCCATTTTGCTTGAGGAACCTCAGATGTTGTTAATTACAACCCCTCTCCCCCCACCAGTAACTTATCCAGAGAGGGTATCGGGGAATCTGGGGTCTAAATGTGAATGTGTACATGTGTATTTATACTTCCATTTAATCACTCTTTTCCATTGACTCTTCTCTTCTGCCAGCCCCTCCAGATGCCAGTCTCTTGACTTCTGGCAGGACTGGGGGGTAGGACTAGGAAGGGGGGCTCTGAATTCCTCCTTGCAGATTTTTCACCCAGCCCCAACCACCCTCTGATTCCTAAGTCTTTGGGATTCTCAGCTTTAATTAGCTTGCTGCTTATCCTCTCACCTAGAACAGATTAAAACTTTAATTATCACTTGTCTATCTTTTTTCCTTCCAAAAATTTTTTGACCTCTCTTATCTGCTATCATCTCATGTTTTTTTTTTTTGTCCTTATGGGTTTATACTTTTAAGAAAACCCTTGACCATTATTTTACTGGTGTTCTAGGAGGGAGTAGAGATAAAGTAGTTTTTCTAACCAACCTCTTGCCTACTTACCAGGTGTTTAGGGTGTGATACTTGGTAACACACTAGACTTTTAAATGGCCCAAGGAATTTGAAGATTGAGAATAAACCTAAGAATAAATGTCATGAATAGCACAACTGGAGTGTCCTCTGGTTGGGGGGAGCCTGGCCTGAGGAGGCTGTGGGAGGCGGGGGTGGCCTTTGTTTAGATCAGCCAGGAAAAGCCTCATGGAGCGCAGGAAGTGTGCTCAGGGGCAAATGATCTCCCCAGCTGTGTTTAGGACAGAGAAGGGGAGGTGGGAAGGAGGAAGGCCAGGGAGGCGCTCTTACCGTCCAGAGGAGAAATCAGTGCCTGTGTGGTGGAAAGTTCCCCAGCGAAGGGGAACTGAGAGGAGAGTCCAGTTGAGTAAAAGGATGTGAAGGAAAAAAAATTGGAGGTTAATTGCATGTGAGAGCAGACATTTTAATGACATTTACATCAAAGATGATCCTAGCCTTTTAAATTTTAAGGCTACACCGAGTGTGGATACACTGTAATAAAATTGTTACTGCAAATCTGTAAGTAGATAACATTTTTCTGGTTGCCCTTAGGATAAGAAAAGGGCAAGTTAAGTAAAATATTTTAAGCTTACATTTTTAGTCAGAAAAGGAATTTCTAACTTGAGTCTGTACAGATTCCGTGTGCCCTTTGCCAGTGGTTTTCCAGATGCTGAGAGCAGCCGCTGTCCTCCACCTGCACGTGGAAGCCCCACCTGTCTGCCTCCACCTCATCTGTCACTGGGCAGTTCTGTTTTCAAAATCGGTATTGAGAATCATGACAAAGACTTCGGAGAACTTTCAGTACTCAAATGAACACCATTTCATCTTTTTTTTTTTTTTTTTTTTAAGGCACACATTTTCACTAATGTCTCTGTTAACATGTAATTTTTTAACAATAGAGGTGAAACTAAAAGAACTTTCTGATTAATTCTTATTTAGCCAGAAAATTACATTAACCATAGTAGCATAGTTGTTGAGCACCTGGCGTTCAATTGTGATCTCGCTGTATTTGAGTTTGATCTGAGGGAACAGCTTCATGGTGTCTGTGTGTGTGTGTGGCCCAGTGCCAACACCAGTGTGAAACTAAGAACAACAACAGCAAACTGTTAGAGTAATTATAACAAAAGTCAAGTTTGTAGCTTATCTGTCAGGAATAAAAAATAAGAGTCCAATTTATTTGGCCAGTGTGTAGTGTTCACATTGCTGTTTATGTAACTATACATATGGTCTTTTAAAGTGATCGTGCTCTTTCACGATGAAATCTCTGCTCGCGTTTATCAGCTTTCACGAATGTCATTTTTTAATGTGTCCCTCACTGTTGAGAAAAGGATTGGTGATTCGGATACCTCAGGCAGAAACTTACACATAGACCACCATCCCGGCTGAAGGTCGTTATTCTTCCCTGATCATTCTGGTGCCCTGGTGTTGGCCTCATCCTTGGGCCCCTTAAGTTAAAAATACCCGGTGTGTGGTCTTGCCAGCTGGCGGGAGGCCAGGCTTTTTATAGCTGGGTCTGGCCTGGGAGTGGAGCTGAGCTCCAGGGGCCGCGCACCAGTGGCCCTGGGGGCAGGGCCTTCGCTGCCTGGAGAGTCCCTGCTGCCGGCCTGTCTTAGCTCTGTTCTCCTGAATCACATACAAGCGTAATCTGTCGCCAACCCCCTCCTTGATATCTTTCGGTAAGATATTTGTTAAACTAACCAAGGAGACAACTGGAAGTAAATTTTCCTGTTATTTTTGAAGCCTGTTGTACCATCTGCTAGGGAGAAACTTCACTGCCTGAGTACATAGATTTGAACTAATTGATTGAGCACCAGGTTCCTAGAGAAACATGTTTATTAAATGTCAACAATTTGGGGACATTTAGTTTTCATTTTTGGTCTTCTGTGTCCAGTGGCATTTTTCCTAAATTATGTCCAGAATTTCCTTGGCATTATGCATGCTACTTTTTATTCTAAATTGCTTAGTTTCCTAAGATTTCACTTATTTTCAGATTTTTTTTCCCCCTCCTCCCCTAAAAATACCTAGAAAGCCATATTTCTCCCTGTCATCTTTCCTGGATGTTGTTTTATACACTAAAACCATAGAGTTCAAGCAATAAAAACCATAGACACACATTGCTTTGTTTTGTAATTAAACACGGGTAAGGAGTTTGGTGATGTGAGGAATGACGTTACAGAATTTTCATTAAAAATAATTTTCAAGTCATACCCTTTTGTCATGATATGTGACTTCGTACTGTGACTTAAACATATTAAATAGTGGAATGTTACTTAATTCATAGAAGTGTCTGCATTTCTGTAGTTTAGAAGAGTCAGAACTTAAACTCCTCTTTCTGTAAAGTCTTACTGTCTTTGTATGTTTTTCTGCCCTAAAGAGCAAACAATCACGTTAATTTTCTCCCTCACTTACTCACCACTCGGTGGAAGGCGAAAAAGAAGAAAAAGACATGTTTGTGTGGGTTTGGGAAGGGGGAAGTTTCTTTCTTTCTTTTTTTCTTTTTTCTTTTCTCTTTTTCTTTTTTCTTTTCTCTTTTCTTTTCTTTTTTCTTTTCTTTTCTTTTCTTTTCTTTTCTTTTCTTTTCTTTTCTTTTCTTTTCTTTTCTTTTCTTTTCTTTTCTCTTTTCTTTTTCTTTTCAACACTCTTAAGGAGCGTAGTTGATAAGCCACTGGTAACAGCGTGCGTGGACGGGAAGGGAAACTGTGTCATTGGCCCCGACACTGATGACTGAAGGACAGTTGTTCACTTTCTCTTGTGGGTTGAAAATTCAGGAGAGCACATTTGACATCCGGTTTGCTGCAGCTTCACTGCCCTCTTCTTTGTGATACCCCCGTACGTGTTTTGCACAAGGTGGATTCTGTCAGAACTTGAAGCTTTCACAGTTGTCTTTGAACAGGTAGCACTGGACACATTTTTGCACAGAGTTACTCAGCACAGGGCTGCCTATCTCAGGGAGATAATATCTTGCCTACCTATATCTAAGTCGGGGGGGGGGGGCAAAGAACTGTACCAGTGTACGTACTGCACTGTACATAATCACCACTCTCCCATTTTGAATCATCACTTCTTTCTGAAAGTAGGAAAGATGGGACCCAGTGGTGGGAAATCTTGAGAAGGCTGGAACAGCATTTTTTACTGGTCAACATGAACTTCCATATTTATTTTACAGCAGTTCTGGTGATTTTGGACTCCATTCATATTCGGGACTAAATTCTCACAAGAAATGGTGTAAATGTTTTTCATCTGGTGGAGCTCTTTCTAAAATGTAAATGGCCTTTGTAAATTCATATTGTGAGTTTCTAATTTTATAGGATGGGAATCCGTAAAAACAGTCCCATTTTTAATGTCCTTTGTATTCATATCTTCAAAGGGGTTAGTAGGTTGAAAGAATAAGGACCATTTCCAAATCTTGTAGCACATAATATTTTAATAAATGGAGTACATGTAACTACAGATGGATCTGCTTTATTTTTAGGGAAACAAGGAACTTCACATTTGAGGGGGAATGGGAGAGTCATTCTGTGTTTTTTCTGTTTTTTTTTTCTTCTGATTACAATGTACTACTTGTAAAAGATTAAAAATTTTTTAGAATGATTAATACAGAAAGTTAAAGACTAAAAGTGCTCTGAAATCTCGCTCAGAGATAAGTCTGGTAAAGGAACGTCTAAGTAAAGTTTTAAAATGGTGTAATATTACACATATTCTTCCTCATCTTGCTTTCTTTGCTTGATATACCTTGGCTGTTTTCTCCATATTTTCATTACGCATATTAGATAATACTGCACAGTGTTCTTTTGTATGGATATGTCATTCATCTAATCAGATTGCTGATGGAGAATTATTTGGGACGATTCCAGTATTTACTGGTGACAAATGGTGTTGCAAAGATGCTCTTACAGTTGTTTCCTGTGAAAGTGTTTTTTAAAGATAAATTCCTAGAAGTAAAATTGGAGGTCCAAAGAGTCAGGGTTACTTTTTCTCTAACAGGAACAAACACCCAGGAATTCAACTGTGGCTGGTCTTCTGCTTTTTAAAAAGTATTTTAAAAATTGTATTCTAAGTAAACTACAATTTGAGAGGAATATCTCTCAGGATTAATTTTTGTTTGGAAGTGGATTTTATTTTTGCCATTTAACTATATCATTAGTCTTTGATCTGCAGTTGAAACATGAACGATGTTGTACAGTTTTAAAATTTTGCTTGCATTTTATAATAGATGATTAATAAAATGATAAACATAGTCTCTTCGGTATGAACATTATGCTTTCTGTTTTATGACCTATACTGTATACAGTAGTATTGGAAAACTTCTTTGGGCTTATTCTTTATCTTTGAGTTCTTTTTGATTTTGTACTAAAAATGATAGCTCAATTAAAGTCTAGAAAGTAGATAATTTCCATCATTATGGTCAATAATTTCTTGAACACTGTTCCATGCAGGGCTCCATAAAGTGGGAGAAAGTTTTTGTCCTCAAGCAGGTGGGGATTCACATGATTTACAGGGTGAAAGGTAATATAAGTAGAATAGGGTAAATTAAAACCTTATCATAATTCTTTATGCTAAGGTTTAAAGCGTAGTCATTTCTAATAATCACAGAGTGACTCCTTATGGTAATTAGTTTACTTCCACAGATAAATATTATGCACAAGAAGTATAAGCATTTTTTCTCTCTGAAAATTAAAGTTAGACCTAATATTTCAGAATTTCTCGTGGAAACATTACTCTGTCATGGCACATGACAGGTATGGGGTTTGCTGCAGCCCTTTGCAGCTGGTCCTTGTCTTTTTTCCAGTGGTTTAGAGCGTAGTAGGCACGTTTGAAAGCCACGGAAGATACTGAACGTACCACTTCTTTGAAGCTTCACTGAATTAAAAAAATTAAAAAGGAAAATGGTTTAATTTTTTTTTCTGGCAGGAGAAACAATAGTTGTTTTTTGTTAAATGTCCAGATAAGGTAACGGAGCATAAGGACATAAAAATTTCCCTATCATCCTTCCACCCAGAGATGACAGCTGGTTAGCAAGGTGTTGTTCGAATGTCTAGAACTTTGCATATTTGTTCAAGAAATATTTACGAGCAACACCCGGCACACTCTTGCGCATCTTCCGTGTGGTCATGTAATTTACCACCACGTCAGGGTGGACAGGCGCTGGCGTTTTCAGTTCTGCCGCGTGTGGAAAGGCCGGTCACCTGTGCGCTCTCCATATGCTGCACCCCCTCCAGCCCCCAGCAGGAGCTGCTCCCAGGTCATCGGTCGTGGCGGAGCCTGGAAAGGGGGGAACTTCCGACTGGAGGAGGAAATAACGCCCTCTTTGTTCTCCAAATGGCTTCCAGTCATTAAGGGTTCAGCTTGTTCCTTGTTATTTTGCAGCTTCTGTTTTCTGGTTTGCCTTTGACATTCCCGCATTTAAGAAATAACAATAAAGAGTATATTTTTTAAAGAAGAATGTGTTTTGGACGGGAGCTTTTCCTCTGTTTTGGGCAGTGACGTAAGGTTTCTGCAGGCCCCGCGTCTAGTTCTGTGTCTCGTGGAGGTTACTGCGGGTTGGCCTTCTCTGGGCCGGAGCTGTCCAGCTGCCGCGCGGTCTCAGACCTGGCCCACCTTCCGCCGCCGAGCTGCAGAGAGCGTGAATCGCTGCAGGGAGTCAGGAGTGCGTTTGAAATTTTGCAGAGATTGTTAAAATAACTGTTTCAGCATTCAAATGACGAAATACAGTAAACTTCTTACTCAGTTAATTTATTTGAATATTTATTGATCAAGTGCTTTATGTAGAACACTAAAATAGTGAAAAAGCCCAGCACATATTCAGAGCTGATTTGGCTTAAAAAAAAAAAATTATAGTCTTGAATATAGCTAGCTTAATGGGTCTTTAGCAAAACTGGCTTGGAATCAGCCTCTTATTCTTTAAAGGTATTATGGAGGTGTTGTTATCTCTCAGTGTTAGGTCGGTCTGGAAAAGGAACATTTGCAGTTGTGCGGATAGATACATGTTATTTACGTATTTCCTTCCTAATTGGGGAAAGTTACATTTCTGTTCTTTATGGCATACGCGTGTATGGACTTTGAATCAGAATATTTTGTTTAATTTGCTGTAGCCTTCATAAATTTAGTTTGTTTCTGTGTTTACGTCTCTTTCAACTTAAAAAAATTTAAGAGTCAGTGATTGGGTTTCATTAATACCATGTCTTCGTAAAAATTAGTCCCCTACGACTGTGCCTCTTTTCCAGTAGAATCTAATTTCCCCACAATTAGCAGATGTTTTTCCAAAACTGACCACAAGGAAACATGTTAAGACTAAGTCAGAGGATTATACAGAAGATTAAACTATGATTTAATTACAACAATTGACTCTCTGGCTCTATTAATAGCTGATGACTTACACTTTCCTGTGCCTGTGAGCTGTGCTTTACTGTGTTTTAGAGCTTTCAGATATAGTCATTAGTGTTCCCAGAGACAAGAGTCATTCTTTTCACTTATGGTTCATTTTTATGCTTAATGTTTCTTTCTCCACCATTTAATTGGGGGAGCAGAGGAAGAGAGGTTTACAAAATACACTTAAGCTCGAAACCCCAAACCTTCTTTATGCCTTTGTGAGCTTTCTGTAAAATGCATTAGAACCCTGTTACAATGCTGATAGGAGAGATAATGCTCAGACATTTTAAATGTTACCTTGAGGAGTATGTATACTATGTGCATCGTTTGTACACAGGCAATCCATTTGACTGATGGAATTACCAGGACCATGGTATAGGCTGATACTTTATAATCGCATAGAATTTAAGGACTGGATTAGGAATTAGAACTTGAGAATTCCAGGTTTAGCCCTGTGCTTTAAGTCTTGATTAACACATTGAATTTATAGCCTTTAAATCAGCCCATGTCATCATGCGTTGTGAGACCAAATGAAAGTCTGTGTGCAAGTCAGGGGTCCCCAGCCCCCAGGCCACAGACTGGTACTGGTTGGTGGCCTGTTAGGAACCGGGCTGCACAGCAGGAGATGAGCGGTGGGCAAGCATGCAAACCGGTCCCCGATGCCAAAAAAGGTTGGGGACTGACCGCTGGCTGTAAGTGATTTGAAGTACTTTGATATGCTCTTTAGGACAGTCTTGTCATTTATTTATTCAGAGTCCTAGGATTGTCCTAAAGACGAGCTTTATTTCCACCCCGTGTACGAGAATGGACCCTAATGGTAGATCCCTAAGTTGGTCAATTTGGGGCCTAAGCCGGAAAGGCCTTGGTTTACCTGCGGGCCACCCCGTAGGTCGGGGTAGGGCGCACCTGGAGCCTGCTGGAGGCCTGCCGGCACAGCTGCTTGTCCTGCATTGAGTCACTCTCACTTGCTTTGGAGCGCTTGGCCTTACCCTCTGAGAGATGGTTTCCGCCTTAGTAAGACGGGCCTGATAGTATCACCTGCCTCAGTAGGTTTCTGTGAGGGTTAAATGAGATGATACTTGTAAAGAATTTTCCAGTAGAACTCATCGAAAACCATATTTTTGTGTGTGTGAAAAACTTGTGAATGTTTTCACAAAACATGGTTCTTCATCGAGTTGTGAATTATGACAATAATTTTACGAACCAAAGCTAGCTAACTTACAGCCAATTTCCCCTCCCTTCTTTGATTTTTTTTTTTTTTTGCTAAGGATTGAACACGATTGCTCTGGTGAGCTAAAATGAACTTGAAAACAGCTATTTTGTTTGCGCTTGAGTGCTGACTGATTTTTATTCGGGGGGTTTTCTATGAAATTCAGAACATTAAGGATCTTTACCACGTATGACTGAGGCAGTTTAAGGGGGCCCCTTTGGGAGGGTGGGAGATGGGTTAGGGGGTATTGGAGTAGCAGAGCCTTCTGAAGATTTAAGTGTTTCATCCCCCTATGCTTATTAAATAGTCTCTTCAGACCCAAGACGAGTTGGAGGCAGATTCCAGAACTGACAAAATTGCCTCAGGACTGAGGAAATCTGGACTATGCCTTTGCTTTAGGTCTTACAGGTATAAACGATTCAGGACCAGCCTCCTCCCCTCATGGTCCCATTGAGGCGGGATTGTTTCAGACCCTGGAAATCAACTCGTGTGTGTCTGGTTGTTGTGTTTGAGTGTGTTGGGCACAGATGAAACTGAAAAATTTGGGAAAGTTATATTGAGTCCATTTCTTTTGTGAAAATGTTACAGCACATTAACCTCTGTAATTACCATAAATAATTAAAAGGAAAACATGATCATCAGAATAAATGAACAGAATGAGTTAGGTGGTAACACAGGCTTCTGTTTCTTTCATTGCTTAGTCCTGTTAACTTCTGGTTAACTGATAGCGTTTGTCTACTTGGGCCTGTCGATAAGGCTTTTGTGCTCAACTGCTGTCTCAGGGCAGGGGGTGGGCTGGGTGCTCTCGTTCAGAATGGAATATGTGTTAAAGGTGGAACCCAAGCTGAAATCACGTCACTGGTGTCAGCTTCATTTAACACTAAGGGATGTCTGAGCGTAGGTCAGAGAGATTGGGAATAATGTCCAGTTTTGGAAGAACCAACTTTCGTAATATTATCTAAATTATTAAGAATTAGCAATAAATTTTCAGAGGTTGCGTACGATACTTCAAAAGCAATGAGCAAATTGCTCTCTGATTTTCAAAAGCTGGGAATTTAACCAGAATTTACCCTGAGAGTGAACCTCAGCTACAAAAATATTTTTGTATACAAGTGCCTACAAGTTTGCATTTGGTAGAGTATTAGGCTGCTTCTTTATGGAACCTGCGTGTGCAAATAGCAGCGTGTAATTATGGTGCCGCAGGCCCGTTTCTTCACTTTCGTGTTTCACATGTTGTCCTGGTTTAACTGGTGCTTATTTCACAAATGAATGTTTACTTTCAGTTTTTTCGCTTTGACAGAATATCACGTTTTGGGCAGTGTTTCTGGTAAAAGTTATAAAATAAAATAAGCATTTTATAATTACGTTAAGATAGTAATAATCAAGCCAAGCAGTAAGTTAGCTGTAAGAAAACTGGTTAAAACACTGAAGCCATAAGTTCATCAAACAGTCCATCATTTTGAATGGAGCCCTGAATTTGATGTGTGTGTGCTATTCTGTTTACAATCCCACAGTTAGAGATGGTACTGTCTAATCCATTGATTTATATCAGAGAAATTAGCTCTGGAAGATGGGAACCAGCCGGTTACTCTCTTATGCATGGGATTCTTAGAGATGCTATAGCACTTTTATGAAAAAGACAATTGTTGAAACTGCTAATACAAAAATAACGAATATAGTGATTTGTTTTCTAGTATCAAATTATACGGAAAACTTTAGGCTATGTAACCGATTTTCACGTACTGTAATTATAAGTGTTCACGTACACTGGTTGTAGCTAGTGGATAAGATGGCAGGTTCTGGACTCCTTCTGGACCCGTTTCTTTGCAGCGTCGTTGGAAGGATTAAGCGTGTTCTTATGTGTTGGGCGCGTAGAACAGTGCCTGGCACAGTGCGGACACTCAGCGTGTGTGGTCTGATGTGCGCCCGAATGAGCTTCTTGCCCGCATGCTTAAATCAGTACATTCAGCTGTGTGAGTGCGAGGACCACATATACACGGGCATGTGATGACCATACAGCCTACGTTTTTAGGACACATTAAATGATAAGGTCAGCAGTTACAATCCCCCACTGTGTAGCACTTGCTGCTTTTAGCATTTAATGTACAGTAACTCACTTGATTTCATAGCAGTTCTGTGAGGTGTATACTGTTACTTCATTCTCCAGATGATGAAACTGAGGCACAGAGCGATTAAGGAGCTTTACCTAGTGCTTGTCGGTGGAGCAGCTGGAGTTGAATCCGGCCAGTGCCGCCCCACCCCAGCCACGAAGCTGTGTCGCCTCTCCAGCTCGACACGTGGGGCCTTGTTCTTACGACAGTTTTTTGCCAATGTACTCGTTTGCGTGTATATTTACCATGGCCCACGTATTGCATTGCATGTATGTGTATGTATTCTCATACACACATGAAAAATGCTTAGGTTTAATAATCCCCATTGCTTAAAAACACATTGCTTAACTGTAAAACATGTCAGCCATTTTGCTGAAACTAGCATACATGCGAGGGGAAGAAACTTGGGGGATAATCTAGAAAGGTGATCGATCGCGATGTCTAAGCTGCACTGTCGAAAGACGGGAGTCAGGTGATCCAGGGTCGGATGGGGTCTCTGACGTCACTCCTGTACTCCACAGTTGAATTGCCCCAGAAAGGCCTGTGGTTGGATTTATGGTGTCCTGTGGGAGCAGCTCTGATCGAGGAAACATATTTCTCCCCGGGGCTTTTTTGAAGAATCACAATAACTAGAACATCAGCTTAGTAAGATTAGTACGGTTTGCTCAGTGCTTTTAAATCAGTAGTCTCTCTTGAACCTCATAATAACGCTCTTAAATAGTACTGGGAGTATTACCATTTTCCAGATGAGGAAATCGAGGCTTAGATTAAGTAACATTTCCCGGATTATACAGTTTTGAAGTGTCAAAAGCTAAACCTAGGTTTTCTGAGGACAAAACCACATTCTCTTTGTGTGACCCACGGTTTCAGGAGAGTGTCAGAACCCAAGTCTCCTCCCCACGCGGAGGCGGCATGCAGCCCCTGTGAAGCTTAAATGCCAGACATAAGCCACTTGAAATTAAAGGACAGGTGGCCCAGTGGGTAGAAGCAGAGGCCCCGGCGTGGCCTTGGCCTTGGTCCAAACTTCTGGTGTGGGGGTTCCGCCAGGCCGCCTGCCTGGGAGCACTGCCATTTGTTTGCCTCGTGGGCCGTCTGTGTGAAGAAAGGCTTTTTCCTGAAATTTCTGCTCGGACTGGAAATTCGTGTTGGAGCGGGAGTTGGGAGAAGGGCTGAAATGCCATGGCAAAGGTTCTGGTCACTTGTTCTGGAAACTGCTTTCTTTCATTTTCATTTTTCTTTTTTTGTTTGGTTTGAAGAGAAGAGGCAAATACCTTTTGGTTAATCAGTGTAGTAGTCAGTTTTGCATTTAAAATACAAATGAATCAGAATGTCTAGTTTGTTTCTTTTCTGTTGTCCTTAAACTTCCGGCTTTAAACCTGATGTGATGTTATGTTGGCAAGAAAAGCCATTGGCGTTGCCACCCATTGCCTGATTTTTGGGCCAAGAAGCGACTGAGAGCAGGGCACAGTTCTCCTTCCCCCGAGAGTTAGTATTTCTTGTTGGTTGACTTACATACATAATATTTAGATTTTAGGGATTTTTTTTCCCTTAAACATTCCAATGTTTACTGGCATGCTGTAGTGCAAATGTGAAAAGGAAACTGTTAAAAATTTATTTTGTAATTTATACACCAGCATTTTATATGGAGCCATGTGTATGGCAGCTTTTCCATTTGTGTTAACTGGTACTAAAGCTTTTCTAGATTAAAAACTGTAGGTTGCAAAACATGTGGGTTTTTTTTTTTTTTTTTTTTTTTTTTGCATGTGCAGTTATTTCTTTATCACTGAGTTGTCCTTCCAAGCCTGGTCTAAATGTGCTTGAAAATTACCATCTGCTCCCTGCAGTTTGGAGAGGGCACAGAAAGACTAAGGTGGAAAGCTGTCACTTCTAATATTTTCATTCAGACTTTCACACCCTCCTTGTCTGTTACATAATTGCATGCAGCGGGAGCTGCTTCAGCCATTCGGTGGGATCCTGATTTTTACAGCGGGGCAGGGGGCCACAGGGAGAGACGTTAGTTTTAAGAGCTGGGGCACAGTACTAATGCAAATTTGAGAATCTGATAAACCATGAAAGCATTTAGAATTTAACCTCCTTGCTCAGTAAATTCGTGGCAAAGTCCGTTGCATAAGTGAGACGAATATGAATAAAAAACACCTATTCTTATGGATGCTTTTCCTTATACAGAATTTGCTTTCTTATAAATTTTTAATGCTATATTCTCATATTTCATTTTCCGAAGTTGGTATAGCATAAATTTAATGATTTAACAGTTCTTTACAATCTTACTTGATGTTAAGAATTTATTATAGATAATATCGGAAGGATTTTGGATTGCTTGCATAATTTATTTTTAATGTCCCTTTTTTTAATCTTAAAAATTGATCTATTTTGATTTTGATTGGAATGAGTAGCCACAATAGAATTTGGAAATGAAACATGACGGAAGCTTGTTAGTGTAAACTGCCAATAACTTCTAATAGTCAGGAATAAGAAGACCATTAAAAAATGGGATTTATGCCAATAAAAAGATAGTAAGATAAAGTGATAATATTATTATAGTCCAGAGCTGTAAATTTTAATCTCCCTGCAAATTAATTGTCTAACATCCACACCAAGCTGAAGGCAATGGTTTTATCCTTTCATTTACTTAGAGATGATTGTAAGAACTTAAGTCTTCAGTTGGCAAAACGATGGTTCTAACTTCCATTTAATTGAATCTTCAGTAAGTTCCACAAAAGATATTTAGTTAAGATGCCAATAATCGATTTTTGTGAATCAGCATTCTGTACTTCTCATAATTAAGACAGAAAACTTAAAACAGAAATTCCCGCCCCCCCCCCCCCCCCCACCGTCCCCCTATTTTCTAGCCCATGACGATCTGAGTATCTTTAGAAAAGACCTTTGGTCTATTTAAGCACCCCCTTTATGCCAGGGTATTTGCCTTTCGTGCAACTAACATTTTATAATTTCTCTGATGGAACAAAAACTTGTTTTGGAAAAAAATATATAACATATACAGGCCTTCAGAGAACAATTGGCGAGCCAGAGATCAGGTGTGTCAGTACATTACAGAGCGTGGTAATTACTGTAACAGATCTATAGGAAGAGCTGTGGGAGTCACAGGTGAAGGGGATATTGAGGCTGTGAAAGCTGGAATGGGGACCATGAATAACATTCGAACTGAGTTTTAGTGAGAATAACAGGAGTGTGTCTGTCTCATGTTCTAGTGGAAACAGTATGTTCAGTGTTTTATAAGCCTGAACTTGTGTGGTATGTTGATGAAGAGTAATCTGATTCTCACAGGGCTAAAGATGTTAGAGAATGCGATCGAACTTTGTGTTTGGAAAATAGATTGGAGAAAGGCTGTGAGTGTGCACAGGCATATGTACCATTCCAAGGAACTTGAACTGTGCTGTGTCTAACCAGGAGCACTTTCTGTTTTTATAGGAAGCTTTAGACTGAGGAGAAACTATGAAATTGGTGTTCTAGAAAGGCGTTTGCTGGCGATGGGAGGGGTGGAGTGGACAGGAGCCTGGAAGAAGGGTGACCGACAGGTTATTCTGCTAGAGCTTGGAGGGGATGGGCTGGCCTCAGGTGTGTTTAATAGGTTAAATACATGAATCTTACTAACCGGATATGAGGCAAGGCAAGGGGTGGGGGAGGGGCGCTTAAGCCGCTACTCAGGTGTGGAGCTTGGGCACCTGAAGGAATCCCGGAGGAGGAGCAGATCTGAGGGGAGACGGTGACCTGTTTTATGGTAAAAGCCTTTAGGGAACGGAGGTGTTCGGTGTGCGGTTGCATATGTGGGTCAGGGAAGGTGGAGGTTTCTAAGATAGAAACTTTGAGGTCCTGTTCTAAAGTTACTGTGTGGCTCAGTAACTGAGTCCTGGCATCTCTTTATAATGGACTAGAGAGCTTGAAGTGTCCAGTCCCCAGAAGTGTATTTTGACTGGTCTGTGGTGAGTCCTGGACTCTGTGTAACCTGGGTTGAAAATCACAATTGTAGGTCCATAGTAGAAGCCATAGGAAAGGATGTGTATTGCCTGAGGACAGACTTTGGAGCCCAAGCACTGAAAAGGTGATTGGTGAAAGGGGAGACAGTAAGTCAAAAGAATTATCTCGTGAACGAGGTGGGTATGGAGCCCTTACGAGGGAGTGTGCAGTGGCCAGCGATACCATGTTGAGCTGCACACGCACCCGGAATGAAGGGTTAAGAAGTGGCCACAGAGATTTCTTTTTGCTGTGATTCGATAGTGAAAGCTGAGGAGCTAATGAGGAAATGGAAGGAGGCAGTGAATGGAGACTACTCTTTAGTCTGCATGTTCCGTTGTAGAAGAGTCGTGAGTGCTTCTGCATTCCTGAAGGCCTGCTCTGTGCCCACCTGGTTTGCCGGACCCTGGCAGTGTAAAATTACAACTAAATTACGTCCTTACCCCCAGGAGCTAGTAGTCTTGGGAGAAGATAGGTGAGCAGATGATAACTTGGATCAGATGGTAAATTGAATTTTGTAAAATGAGTAAGAGTCATTTTATTAAAAAAGGTGGGACTTATGTCTCAGGCAAAAAGAGTAACATTGGGGTCTGGCTGTGGGGAGCAAGAGATGTATGGTGTCAGCCATTCTTGCTTAATGTGGGGACCTGCACTTAGTTCCAAGCCAGTAGCTTGCTTGAGATGATTCTGGAAGAAGTGTGGGTCGTGGGGAACTCTGCCAGATTGGGAAGCCTGACTTGGAGTTCCGTAAGCAGTGTGGAGCCTCTCTAGTTCTAAGTGGGGCGGGGGATAGTAGCCCTTTAAAAGTAGTATTTTAGGTAGGTCATATTCTGCTGCAGCTTGGTGGGAAAGAATGATTTAAAGGGAAGTAACCTAGAGATAGGCCGACTTGTGCTGAGGCTAGCCGCACAGATCAGAATAAAGTAGGGCCCAGTGGATGAGCACAGTGGTGCTCAGGTTGGAAAGGAAAGGGGTATTAGGACTGAAATTTTGTTCCCCCAAGATTCGTGTGTTGAAACCTAACCCTCAGTGTGATGGCATTAGGGGGTCGGGCCTTTGAGGGGTGATTAGGTCATGAGGGCAGACAGAACCCATATGAATGGAATTGGCACTCTTACAAAGAAGACCCCAGAGAGCCCCTTTGCCCCTTCTGCCATGTGAGGACGCAGTGAGAAGACTGGGAACCAGGAAGTGGGCTCTCACCAGTTTCCAAACGTGCTGGTGCCTTGATCTTGGACTTTTCCAGCGTCCAGAACTGTGAGAAATAAGTTTGTTTTTATAAGCCTCCCAGTTTATGGTATTGGTGTTATAACTGGAAGGAACTAAGATGGTAGCTTTAAGTCTGTGTAGATGGAAAATTACATAGGTCACAGAGGCTGGTTGGATTGGGGTGGGGTGCGGGACAGGAGAGGAGGAGGAACCTTGGACAACTCCAGAGCCTGTTGTTTGGAATGGGAGAGCAGATTTTGGGTCCATTAATGAAGCCTGAATATAGAAGGACAGGCGATTGTGCTAGTTGTGTATACTTGAGGATAGTAGTGAGAGGAGTATTTTGTGTTGTTTTTTTTTTTCCTCTAAGCATCTTAATGAAACTCCATTTTTGTAAACTGTCTTATGAAATATAGAATAGTTATGTCTTTATTTTATAGATAGGGAAACTGAAGTAATTAAAATGTTAAGTAACTTACCAAAAGTATAAAACAGGAAGTGGAACCTAGGTGTATGAATATGCCAGTTCTCTGTTCTAATCACATATAGTAATGGCCAAAAATGTGTTTTCAGTTGTTGGCTGGATAAGTGCATTATTCTGATCTCTGTGAGGCTACACACAACTCCTGAGCATTTTGGTTGAGCTCTGGGTTCTTCCTCTGCAAACTGGGATGCATGGGGCATGTCGCGGGGAGAAGAGATTCTGTGACCTCTCGGCTCCTTTGTGGCTTGAACGTTCTGTGTTTCTGGACTTTCAGTGCCATCGTCTTGAAATTGTTCTTTGAGGTAACTAAAAAATAGTGTTCAAGCCTTAACAGATAATCTTTTTTCTATCCTTTTTTCTTCAAGTAGAGAATAGAAAAATTATGTCTATAGAACACAGGCTAGAAATAGCTTGTGAGAACTAGTTCTATATTTTCTTAAAATTAATCTTCTTCCTCATAGCAAAGCCTCATGTACTTAAAGTAATTGAATGGGCTGCAGGGTATACTGGGAATTGTAGTTTTCCACTTCTTTGTGTTGTGAAGATTAATAATCTTGCAGCCCTCTGAGGGAGATAAGGAGAGGAGGCTCTCTGACAAATTGTTATCTTGTCTTTCAGAAGTGTGCTTTGAGCAGTGAATAGACCCTCAATGCCTCCCTTGGGCTTTGAGCTTGATTCTAAGTAATGGTAATATATAAGGTATGGCTGAAAATTTTTTTGGCTTATGATACCGTAATTCTTTTCCACTAGTGTCTTTAATCTTTTAGCCTAGTTTTAACAAAAGTTTTGTGGGTTTTTTTTTTTTTTTTTGCATCAAGGTTATAGGTGTAAACAGTGCACAAAGGCAGTGGTCCGACAAGGTGTGGCCTCGGAAGCAGTAGTCCCTGCCCTCCTCCTGCCGTTTCCCTTCCCCACGGGCAGCCATTTAACTTAGCTGGTTCTTTGAGGACGCCTTCGTGTTTTTGAATGATAAACTTGTATCATTACTTTATTTTAAGCTTGACTGTTGATTTCCCTTGGAAATGACGATTTAATTCTCCCTTCTCACCCTGTCCTCACCACAAGCATGAACCTTCATATCTGCTCAGCCCCCCAGTAGAGATTTGTTGTGATATTTGGTTTGACCGCTATTGTATTGACATTATCGAGGTGGGGAGACACTTCAGAAATGAGCCTTGTAGTGAGCTGCTCTTTCCCTTTCCTACACAGTTCTTTTTGGAGTTCATAGTTATTTTTTCTTGAGTTGTCTACGTGCACTTATCACCGTGCTTTAGGTTTTTTATCAGTTATAACTGTCCATCTTCGTCTCCATCTGCTGGAGGACTGTGCTGGAGCCTCTGGTTTTCACTCGGGCTCTGCATAGCCCGCGTCTGGTGTGGGCCGGCCGCCTGGGCACCCCCGCTGCCGGCGTTTCGCCCCGCCTCCCTCCTGTGGGGCGCGTCTTTGGTTTCCTGGATCCGGAGGCGCCCTCATTTCGGTGCAGCCCATCCTCCAGATGCTTTCTCAGGAATGGTGCAGAAAAGGGAAATTCTGTGATCTTGCATATCTGAAAATGTCTTTATTTTATCCACAGACGACTCAAAGTTTGACTAGGAGTAGAATTCTGGAAATCATCTTCCTTCAGAATTAAAAAAAAACTTTTATCGGTGTTAACATTGGTTAATAACATTAAGTTTCGGGTCCTTCGGAATTTTGAAGCAGTCGCCGTGGTTTGGCCCCTGGCGTTGCTTCCTGATCTCTCCCTGCCCCCCACGTTCGTGGGGCCCTCGTCCCCAGGTACCCAACTCTCACGTCGGGCCCCTTCATCCGCTGTACTCTTTCGGTCATGGAAAATCTCTCGAATTATCTATTTCTTTGATGTCCCATCTCCCCTCCGTTTTACTCTTCTCCCTTTCTAGAACTTCTGTGACACTGGACTTCTAACTTCCTTAGCTTTTCTACTGTTTTCTGAGTCATTTTATCATTCCCATTTCCAGAAGAGTTCTTTCTGCTGCATTTTTATTTCCTGTGCTCTTTCGCAGAAGTCCCTCCCTTTCCCCCCATCCCCGCTCCGTCCTATCTTCTTCCACCTCCTTCCTCTTTTTCCTTTTTCTTAATTCTTTTTACTTTTAATAGAATTCCGTTCTTGTTTCAGGGTACATTATTTTATCTCTCTGAGATATTAATGTCTGTGCTCAGTTTTGTATCATTTCACTGTCATCCAGTTTGTCCTTTTCTGCTTGTTTTGGTCTCTCTCTCTGCGTCGAAGGCTTTCGTCAACCTGAAGACAGCAATCCTTGTTTGTCTGGATGCCTTAGCAGGGCTTGCCGGTCACCAGGTCTGCTGTGGGGTACCTGGGTGGGCCACTTAGGGGAATTCGGGACACCCCCATTCCTGCCCCAGCGTGCATTGAGATCACTGTTATTGGGCGTCCTCAGCCTCGCTACGGGCAGAGGGCTGAGACGGGCTTGTCCGAGTCTGAGGAGCCTCAGCTCAGCACGGCGTGGGCGGGTGCCGCGCGCCCCCTGCAGCCGCGGTCTGGCCGAGGACCACTGTTTCTGCCCTGTTGACCGAGGCGCTGTGCTTAGTGGGAGAGACGCTGCTGCCTAGCCAGCTTTTAGCCAGCCTTTCTTGTCCTGGGCTCCCGCCCATCGCCCCAGCACGCGCGCACGGCCGCCACCACCCCTCCCGGCGGTGTCTGGCTCCACCAATTTCTGAGCCTTTTGAGATCTGCCTTTTCCGCCCTGTTGGCTGTTAGTTACTGCTTGTCCATCTATTTCTAGCATCCAGAATTTCGTTGCTGCTGTTGTTCTTGTACTTGTGGGTTTGTTTAAAAAAAACAAACAAGCAAAAAGCAAATGAAAAGCAAACTGTACTATTGTTTTTATTTTTAGGAGAGAACGATACTAGATGTAAGCCTTGAATCTGCCATGTTTATCTAGAGTCTTTGGGTTATAAATATATGCCATAAAATTAAACAGTTTGGCTTCATTTACTACATTTGTAGGTCTGACCCATGTGTGCTACTTTATAAATGCATATGTAATTTATGTGAATATGTAAATAACTGAGTTACAGTTTGTCTAAGATATAAACAGAATTGTCACAGACATTAAAATGTAACTAGCAGCTACAAGAACTGTCTTCACTCTGCGAAGTCTTCTGAGTTGTTTATATGGTTCGCAACTTGAAAACAGTCAGTTTTTCAGCGTGGTGGAAGTTCGTTCACTTAGATGTGATTACAGCGCATTCTGTTTTCTGTACAGACGTCTGAAATGACGTGAGACCAGTCTTTCCCTGACCGTGGATTCCCCCATTCAGCGTGGTCCGGCTCAGCCCTGACTTGTTACGATGGTATTTGTTTCAGAAATGTTTTCCTTTTAAAAACACGTGTGTGCACACGTAAGAGTGGGTCAGTGCACATGTAAGTAACCCATCGCGGCCGTCTTGTTCCAGGGTACAGTGTGCTCTTGGTCCGCGAGAGGGTCCGGGAGAGGGAGTGAGCGAGGCTGCAGTCCCGGCCCACGAGCCTCAGCAGCGGCTGGCAGCCACCTTGCCGCCGTTAGGCCTGTAGCTTGCACTGCAGTTTTCTGTGGCCTCTCTCCTGCTGCTTACTGCACACTCTGATGGACAGCTTCGATCCTTGATGACCAACACAAGGCACACAAATGATGCTTCTGGGCCAACTAAAAAGTAACAAAGGGGATAATCTCGGTGGATGTTCAGACCAAGTTTTCTGGTGGTCTCGGGCCTCCGAGGAAAGCGTGTACTCGTGCCGCGGGCAGTCAGGGACTGGGCGGAATCCTGTGTCGCCGGCAAGCCCTGCTGCCCACGGGCCTGGCCAGCGGACACACGGATGTCAGACACAAGTCCTCACTGTCTTCACTGTGTGAGGGGACCCAGAAAGCGTGGAAGAGTGCCCGCTGGGAATTCACTTCCGTGGGCGGAACTGCGAGGAATGTGTTTGCTCTCTGAACGGTGCGAGAGGTGTGAGCGCTGGCTCCCCGTGCGGAGCCGGTCCGGTCCGGTGGTTCTGCTGGGGCGTTTGGTTCTTCACGGACAGTGCTGACGAGCTGCTGGACAACGTCATTATCAGAAGTACTTTTTCTTTTTTCCATTTTGGTTATGTGTGACAAGTATGTGAATATATTATTTTGAAGTTTAAAAACAATGCTTCGGAATACTTTTTATTTTTCCTTTAGGTCTTTAAAATACTTTTTCAGATTAAGAGGGAGAAAGAGGAGTCTATCTACTTTAAGTGTGACTTTTTACAAATACATTTCATCTCAGCGGTAGTATAGCGGCTGACTCCTCTCCACATATCCTCCCCAAAATACAATTGCTCTACCAGTCGAATAATCTTTTATAAACAGACGGATGCACAAAGCACAAATGTTTGTTTCAGAAGTTAATGTCCGCAGCGCGTTGCTGTGTCAGCAGTGATAAAGTCTTCCCTATCACTGAGCACTGCTGCTCTGGTCCAGCTTGTCGCAGTGCTTTGCAGTCCTGGTATTCTTCATAACAGCTGAGGTCGGTGGGTCATTGAAATCCTAAGCTCTGTCTGAGAAAATGGTAACGAGCTGCTGAATGACTGGTTGTGTCAATACCAAACCATGATTGAATATCTAATGTATTATTTTGGTACAGTTTTCCACACGTTCTTTACTGTTTGTTGGGGTAGTTGGATAAATTATAACTTAAAAAAAAATGTACTCAGTAACTCTTCTTTCTCCCACGAGAAAATGGTGTTTCTTTAGTTTTTGTCACCGAAGTACTGGGTGCTTCTGTTGTATAACATTAGGATAAGTATCCAGGATCTAAACGATGCGATGAAGAAACGACTTCCGAAACCAAATGCTGAAGACAAAACGGAATAGAGGAGACACACACAAAACCAGTCAGAACTATAAACGACGTCTCTACAGAACTAGGATTAGAGACATTTTTAATTGTCAGTTTTTAAATGTTATTTTCTGTTTTATCATTGTGAAATTGAAAGATCTTGAAGGGGAATTCAGCAAAATTATTATAAAATAAAAGATGACAGACTAGTGAAAAATAGTGATTATTGGGATTTGTAATTTTACTCAGGGTATCCCATTTTAAGTGACCGAGGGAAGAGAACATCCAATGATTTGTAAAACATTTCTGATTTAAAAAATGAATTTGGTCTTTCTCCTTGAATGCATTAAATTATGTTAGCGGTCGAAACTTTTTATTTTAATTGATGTGCTGTGTGGCTGTGTGTGTAATCTATATGTATTTTTTCAAGAATTTAAAGATTTGGAAATCTGAGTTCAGATTTGTCAAAAGTGGGCAAATTCTCAGATTTAATAGGTTTAGCTGTTTTTCCCATTGATAATTCTTTACAAAAACAAGAGGCTGAAAAATATTTTTGTGTGTGTTTCTCACATCTTTTTTTGGTATAGTTCATTCATATTCCCTTCCTTTAGCATCTGTTTGTAAAAAGTGAATAATAATAATTATTTGAAATTTGGACATTTTTAGATGAAAAATCTATCACTTGAAGATAAACATTGAGTATAACTGTCTTATAAATATTAATGAAATTTTATACTCAAATTAATTTTAAGCTATTAGTCTACACAAATTTAATTTATCTGAAAATAGAGAATTAAAGTAGAAACGTGTCAGTGACAGATTAACTACTGTATCTAAAGGGTTGAGACATTTAGACTTAATTTTGTGCTATTTTTCTTCTCACTAATGTAACAGGCTTGCAAGCTTGCAAGTGGAAGCCACAAAGAGTTAATATAGATAATATGTGGGGAGAGAGATTTGTCTAAAGTGAGCTATAAAGTAAATTCCTTTATATCACATTTTATGTGCCCATTGAGATTTCTTTAAAAAAAAAAAAATGATGCGTTCCTATGGGGGAAATTGGTTCAGAGAACTAGTAGTAAAATCACACTTAAGAACTGTGGACATCTGTTGAAAATGGAGGTATTAATGAAGGCAGTGACGAATGCTGAGAGAGCCCCCGGATGGCCTCGTTGACACTGCGTCGGACAGTGCACACGTGTCTGGCGGAATGGAGGTCAGGCCTCCTGGACAACCCTCTAGAACATTATGCAGGGTGGAGTGCAGGAAGCCTGACTGCGATGGGGAACTGAGACTTCCTTAGAGTGGTTAAGTTGCTCAGGGTCACATGCGCCGAGACCAGAATCCTGATCTGACTGACTCCAGCTCTGTCATTCTTTTAATTACTGTTCTATCCTACTTTTGTGGCTGTTTGGGGAGTGCCATGTGGAAGGACACTTTCTGGTCTGAGAATCTTTTTCTTATTACATGTTCTTGTGCGCTCATAACCTTTGGGACGCGGTGTGACTACAGGGATAGCCAGATGCACCTGTTGTCTCAAATCCGTGACGTGGGCTCACGGGAGCATCATTGCGCAGGCGTCGCGTTCCACGTCTGATGATGCCAGCACCTTCCAGGCCACGTGGGACGGGCTCGTTAAAAGTTATCGGAATAGTTCTTTTTTCCCCTTTTGAAGAGCCGCAGAGTGCTTTTTTTTTCTGATGGCTTTTTGGTGTTTGAATGACGTATATATACTTGAAAACTTAGTTTTTCTTTATATTCTTAGGTTTAAAAAATAACAAATGAACATATACTTATATAGTGTGGTATGAAGATGTATAATCATCAAGTCCTATATTAGGAGGAGGCTGGAGTAGACTCTTTGTGGAATGACATGATTTAAGCAGCTACTTCTCAAGGTGAGTGATCTTGAACAAGCTAAGCTACTTAAACAGTCTGTATAATTTCCTTCTTATTAAAAGAGAGTTGTGATTACTAAATGAGATTCATGTGTAAAAGCAGGTAGCCTAGGACCTGGTGCTAAGTGCTTCATAAATGCTCCTTCCCCTGTTTCATCTTTTCTTGGAATCATAGCTGATCTGATTAACCCATCTGTTCCTGGTCTGTCTTGCTTCATGGCTTGATAAACATTCATCGATCATTTCCATTCAGCAGACAGCCTTCTAGGAGACTGAGTAAGGGGGAGTAGTATTTGGGAAATAACAAGGCTGCTTAGGCCCCCTCCTCAGATGCCATCGCCGTGCTGTTGGTGGTGGTCCACGAACCTGCGTGTGTGGTCATCCTTACACATTCTTTCGTTTCTTGGCGCTTTGTTTTTCTACTGTGTTTCTGCCCGGAACTGCCACCCATCTCCCCATTCCGACTCTGATGTCTGGGCTCCTCCTGCACCGAGACTACTAAGTGGGCCTGATGTCTGCTCTCGGCAGCTTTCGGGATGCAGTACCGTGTCCTGAACTGTGCTGTACGTTAGATCCGCAGAACTGCTGCTCATAACGTCAAGTTTGCAGCTTTTGTACATCTCCTCACTTCCCCCTCTCTTAACTCCTGGCACGCATTTTTCTGTTCTCTGTTTCTGTGAAAATGGCTTTTTGCTTTCTTTTTAGATTCCACATTGAGTGATATCATACAGTATTTCTCTTTCTCTGTCTTGCTTATTTCACTTCCAGGCTCATCCATGTTGTCAGCATAATTTCATATATATATTTTTTTAATGGCAGAAAAATATCTGTGTGTGTGTGTAATTTTCTTTGTTCCTCCCCCAAAGGACATTTAGGCTGTTCCCATATCTTGGCTACTATGAAAATAAAGCTGCAGTGGCCATGGGGGTACAGATATATCTTGAAGATCCCAATTTCGTTTCCTTTGGCTATGCACCCCGGAATGGGATTGCTGGACCACGTGGTGGTTCTAGTTTTAATTTTTTGAGGAACCGCCGTCCTGGTTTTTACAGTGGTGCACCAGTTTACATTCCCATCAGCAGTGTACGGGGTTTGCTTTTCTCACACTCTTCCAGCAGTTGTTACCTTCCCGGTAATAGCTATCCTTACTGGTGTAAGGTGACATCTCATTGTGGTTTTGATTTGCATTTCCATGTTGCTTTGTGATGTTGCTATTGGCCATTTGTATGTCCTCATTGGAAAAATGTCTACTCAGGTCCTTTGTCCATTTTTTCATTGGATTATTTACTTTTTGTTTGCTATTGACTGATATGGACTAGTATGCGTGGTTCATATATTTTGGATGTTAACCTTTTATGAGCTACATGGTTCGCACATATTTTCTTCTGTCCTCTAGGTCGCCTTTTTCCCTGTTTCCTTTGCAGTGCAGAAGCCCTTCAGTTTGATGTAGCCCCGGTTGTTTATTTTTGATTTTGTTGCCTTTTTGGTGTCTCATCCAGGAAATGATTACCAAGACGAGTGTCAAGGAGCCTCTTCTCTTTGTTTTCTTCTAGGAGTTTTACGACTATTCTTTCTCTATTGTGGGTTCTTGGTGCCTTTGTCAAAATCGGTTGACTGTATGTGCGTGGGTTTATTTCTGGGCTTTCCATTCTGTTCCACTGGTTTATGGTCCTGTTCTATGCCAGTACCATGCCGTTTTGATTACTGTAGCTCTGCAATATAGTTTGAAATCGCAAAGTGTGATGCCCCCTGCTTTGTTCGTTTTTTTCTTTAGATTGCTATGGGTATTTGGAGTCTTTGGTAGTTCCATAAAGATTTTAAGATAGCCTTTTCTATTTCTATGGAGAACGCCATTGGAATTTTCTTTCCCTATTGGACCTAGGCACATTGGAAGCCAGGTTTTTCGTGTCTTTGTCCTGACACCTCATGCGATGCCTGACAAATAGAAGGCTCTCAGGGAAAATGTATTGAATAAATGGGGCTGGGGCACAAATTTTGGTAAATCTGTGCGAAACTAACCTGTAGATGAATGATTATTAGGGGTTGGGCCACTTATATGTAATTTTCTGTCACTGTAACCGTATTATAGTTCAACTCCAGATGCTGACATAGTTTATAAGTTTAAAGTAACTTGAACTTTTTATAACTGGAACTTATAAACCATGTCAGTATCTTGAGTTGAACTTTACTTTGAACTTAATTCTTTTCCCTTAGAAAACATCCTTCTTGTGAAGAAATTATCCTACTTTGAGAAGAAGGTAGCTGCTACTAGTCTGTTCAGGCATGAATATTTTTGTGAGCTTTGGTATAAAGATTAGAGACTGATTTTTGAAAGGGAGAAACAGTGATTTCCTGGATAAATGAAAATATGGATGTACAGCACCGAAGATTTAGAACATCAGCATCTGAGAACCACCTCCTGTGGGTCAGTCTGTGTCTTTGCAGTTGGTTTGCAGGTTAGAGCCGTGAAACACAATGCAAGTGAGTTAGCAAACGCAGTGGAATCTGGTGCAGTGCTTTACTGTGACGCTTCAAGCCCTCGGAGGATCTTTCTTGGCTTCGATGTGTTTTCCTGATTGTAGCCTGAAGGGCAAGCCTGGTCTTCGGTGCTCCTGTGTCTGTGCAGCCTCTCCCTTGGTGGTCCCGGGCATTTGGCTACCTTCAGCTTTCTCCTTGAGGCCAGTCCTCCTGGACCTTTGCCTCCTCTCAGCTCCAGGCTTGCCTTTTCAGCTGTCGCCAAGGAGTTTCACCTGCCTCTTTAGAAACAGCTACTCCTCCATCTGATTTGCCTGTTCTCTTAACAGTGGTATCGGCAGCCCTGTGGGGGCAATGTCAGAGTCAAACTTGATTTTCGCCTTTGTTTCCTGTTACTGGTTAACTTCTCAAGTTTGTTTAATTTTAATGCATTAGAATAGGGGCACTGGCGTCAGGTGTACCAGATTCCCCTTGTGACTCATTTACCTGTTAGTGTGTAATGTGGAAGTTCCACACCTGGGCAGCCTTGCTCTTCTCATCTGTGAGGTGAGATGAGATGATGCTCTCTGCCTCATCAGGCTGCTGAGTGACCGACACACCATGGCCCAAGGCCTGGCATGTAGGTCCAGGGACCAGCGTGTGGCAGACCTTCACGCTGGAATTCCATCCCCCTCCCGTCTCTCGTTAGGGAGTCCTTGGAGACTTCCGATACCCTTTTCAGTGCCCCCTTTCGCCCCCCTCTGTCCTGTCTCTCAACCCCCTTGCCCAAACCCGGCCTTCTTATCTATGGCGCTTTCGATGGTGCCGTTAGTTTGGGTTCGGAAGCCCTCATCTCTTGACGATTTCTGTCTGTCTGCTGGCCCCCTGGCCACTCCTCACTCAGCCTCACTCTCTTCCGTGGAGCTCACCTGTGTTACGGCATTTGTTCACGGTCAGAACACGTTAATGTTGACATACGGTAGCTTTGAGCCCTGGCCCTTGGCTCCTTCCTATAGGCTTCTTGAGAGCAGGAGCCATAGCTTGGCTTCATCTCTGTGGTATCGAGCAGAAGAGCCTACTTGTAGGAGCTGATGAATTAAAGATTTGAATTTAATTGACTTATACTATCTCCTTTTGCCTGCCAGAATTTACAGTGCTTTGAAAGTACGTGTTCAAATTGCTTGTTTGAGTATATAGATCAAGAGTAGTATCTAGATTAAATATTTGAGACTGATAACCATTATTCATTGTTCCCTCATTTCTTCATTAAATTGGCATCAACTACCATTGCTCTACAGCATGTATGTGGCAGAGAATTCATGTGTAGAAGGAAAGAATTCTTTAGTTTCTTAGGAAGTGCTTGTGAGTAAGTACAGGCTGGTCAGATTTCAGAGCTTTGCAAATTGCTAATTGAGCACCATAAGCTGTCTTCATATCTGTGCCCGTCTTTCAGTCCAGTTAATGACAATCTGTGTTTTGCTCCCTAGGAAAGTATAGAACCATTTGCCATTTTTTCAAAATTAATTCCATATATAATCCTCAATGGTAAAAGCTTGAGAGGTGAAAAGGAGATAAATGACCAGATGAATTGTATTCTGGATTAATGTTTTTATTTTTATTTCATGCTCTTCATTTTAGTGTGAGAATAATAGACCCTTAAAATAGTTTTTCTCCTGTCAGCTTCTCTTCACAAAGTAAAAATGCCAGACTCTGTCCACATTTAAATAGTGTCATGCTTTTACCAGTGAGCTGTTGTTTAAAATGAGTTCCTTAGAGGGAAAAAATGTCACCGAGAAAGCTGTACTTACTGGGAATGTTTTCTTCGTTTTCTTCTTTGTAGTAGAAGGATGGCTGGCTGCCATGTTTTGTTGTTGTTTAGTATCACAAAGGTCTTACTGCAGCTCTGTTGGCGATTACGAGTGTGCTACATTTTGGCTAACAAATGTAGTAAATGTGATGAAAATCTCCTATGTTGTACATTTTTCCAAATAACATGTTTATATAACATGATAAATGCTTCATTTGAAACAATTGCTTTCCTAAAAGGAGGTTGAAAGTTCTTTTCTAGACTTGTAGTGTTACTGAAGTGTACTGCTGAATATTCCTAATTCTATGGTCTTTTTTTAAAAGCATACTTAGTTTTTTTTTTTATTCGTATATGCTATCCTTTTTGAAGTCTGAAAAGATTGAGAATTGTGCCTCTGGTTAATACCGTCGATTTCCTTATTGTACCTACTAGCCACTGAACAGATTCATTTAAAGAAATACATCCAGGTTCTATGTTTTTTGAGAGTCAGTAGGTGCGCCCATGCAGGAAATAACGTGCACAGACTAGTCCATTTGTATTCGCGTTTATACAATCGTGCCGTGGTGGAGTTCTGACTCTGCGCCCAGGGCCCTCTGGCCTGCGGACTGCGTGCAAGTCCTGGATTCCTCTTGCTGTCTCTGTCCTGGCCCATCCTCTTGCCCCTGCCAGGTGTCTCAGGTAGCCTCTGCTGTTCCTTGTCGGTCCAGTGACTGCCCTGGACCATGGCCCGGTCAGCTTGAGACTCCGATTTCTGGTCGTCAGCTTGGCATCTCCACCTAGCCGTGTCCCTGGAAACTGAGTTCTGAGTGTCCCGTTGGCTTTTCTTCCCCGCAGTCCATCAGTTGCTCCCGTAAAATCCTGGCGCTGCCCAGTCACGTGAGTCACCCACCCGGAGTTCGTCCTCGGTGATCCTCCCCCTCCGCAGAATTCTTTCCTTCTACACATGAATTCTCTGCCACGTACATGCTGTAGAGCAATGGTAGTTAATGCCAATTTAATGAAGAGGTGAGGGAAACCAGCCGATCGCTGGTTTCTGCAGAGTGCGCCACCTTTGTCGTCCTCCCTTTCTTCACGGCCTTCCCCTTACTTGCGTTCTTTGCCATCAGTGGTGCGGGCAATCGCTGTATCCTTTCAACTAGTGTCTTTGCCATTTGTTTCTCTCCTGCTTCTAGATTATTCTCACTTCAAGGTTCACAGACCTCTGAGTGTTCACAGATAGACTTCAGGAGGCTGTGGACACTTTGGAATGAGATATTAAGAATTTCACATATGTGTCCTCATGCATTATTCTGGTCATTATATTTGCAAAGGATCTGTGATTCCCTTCACATGGGGCTCTGAGAGTAATCTTGATAAAATAAGATATGCGTCTGATATGTTAACTCTCATGCATACAGTTCTTTAGTGAATTCTTATTTAAAATAAAATCCAAACTTCTTAGCCTGATGGCCTAGCGCTTCCGAACTGACTGCTGTCCTCCGCGCCGAGCTTAGCCCCTCCCCGCCGGCCCTCCTTCCTCTGTCTGCGCATCAGTTTTCTGAAACGTTTGCAGTTTAAGGATGCACCGTGCGGTTCCCTCCGTGCCTCTTCGTCACGCTGTTCCCTCTGTCTGGAATACCCATTCTGCCTTCCCCTTCCCTCTTTGCTTCAGATGTTACTTTCTCTGTGAAATCTTCTTTGCCCACTGGCCCGGCTGCATTTAGTCAACTTCAGCCTAACACTTGTTTCCTGGTGTAACAATTCTTGGTTGATATTGAATGTATCCACTACCGAACTTATGGTCTTCACTTAATACATTAGAACCGCCTGTCTCTGAAATCTCGTTACATGTGCCCTATGCACCTGCCCACATGTCGTGTTCTTTCTTGACTTCTGATCAGTCACCTGAAATCTTTTGAGGGACTTGGTTCTCTCCCTGCTCGTGTCTCGTAGACTCGATCAAGCACTGTCCTTCGCCATGTGTATCATGACATTTGTGTACCGTGTTCTGTCTTCTACTGTTGCTCTGCTGTGCTACACATTTTGACGTTCCGCTGTAGTTTCTCTGTCTTTCCTATTATTTCAGAAACTGCTTGTATCAGCCAGAATTCTTAGTTGTAAGCAATGAAAACCAAGTCCAGCCAACTCAAGCACAAATGGAAGTATAGACAGGCTACTGGGAAGCTCACAGAATTGCCAGGAAGGCTGAAAAACTGGGCCAGCAAGAAGGGCAGGCACCAGGGAGAGCACACTGCGAGGGCGATGCCTGGACCAGGTCGCAGGGACGGAGAAGGCGTCCGCCGTCACTTCGCGTGTGACGTCACGGCTTGCCCTGCGTCATCACCCCTCCTGGTGTTCTGCTGTGACACGCACACGTGGCACACGCCTGGAGCCGAGTGTTCCCCGCGAGGGACTATTCGTCCTGTCCTTGTTTCTTTGTCTTCCTCGATGAGTCCAGGACCAGGGCACGTGCAGTCGAGTGGCTGACCTGGGCCCCATGCCAGTACCCTTGTTGCTAGTGAGTTTGGAAAAGCAAGTGCCTGGCATTTTCCGCCTTTCTCTTAGGAGGCAGCGTTGACCCCTGCAGTTCTGACTCTGGTTAGAGTGCGTGTGTTTTTCCCACGCCACCAACCAATTCTCAGATACTTGTTGGGTAGCCTGAAGTTTTAAGTCGGTTCTGACACTGTCTGCCTGGAGGTAGCATCTGATCCCACAGGTTCAGGGCTCAGTCCCGCCCCCACTTCACATACCAAGCGTAAGTCCAGGTTGTCATCTGTGTCCTCTGTAGCTATAGACCAAGAGTTTTGAACAACCCCCTCCTTGAGTTCAGTTTGCTAGAATAGCACACAGAGGTCAGAGAAACATTTTACATAATAAGTCTCCTGTTATAAAAAGACATGTGAGGAACAGCCAGAGGGAAGAGGAGCACAGGGCAGGTATGTGGGAAGGGGTGGGGCCCTTCCATGCCCTCCGCCTCTCTCCCGGATCCGCGTTCACCAACCCGGAGTTCTCCGAGCCCCCGCCTTTTGGTATTTGTTAAGGAGGCTTCCATACATAAGCATGATCGATTAAATCATCGGCCATCGAGTCAACCGCCAGATCCTCTCCTGTCCCCAGGTTAGGGCACAGGGGTGTGGGATTGAACCTTCTGCCCACAAGATTGCTTCTCCTGGCAGGAGTCCCTGTCCTTAGGTGAGTTCAGAAAGTTACTTCATTAACGTAATAAAAGACACCTTTATGACTCTCTTCAGAAAGAAATTCCGTGGGTTTTAGAAGCTAGATGGCAAAGACCAAAAACATATTTATTATATATCGTAGGATGTTTGGTTGCTTCCATGTCCTGGCCACTGTGAATAATGCTGCTGTGAACATTGGGATGCAATATCTTTTTGGATATAGGTTTTCAGATCTTTGAGGTAGATACCCAGTAGAGGGATCGTTGGATCATAAGGTAGATCAATTCTTAGTTTTTTGAGGAACCTCCATGCTGTTTTCCATAGTGGCTGTACCAATTTGCAGTCTCACCAGCAGTGAATGAGGGTTCCTTTTTCTGTGCATCCTCTCCAGCATTTGTTATTACTTGTCCTGTACCCGAAATGTCCTAGATAGATGATTGGCTAAAGAAACTGTGGAACATAAATACAATGGAGAATTACTCAGCCATAAGAAGAGATGAAATATTGCCATTTGTGACAACACGGATGGACCTTGAGATAATCTTGCTAAGGGAAATGAGCCAGACAGAAAAAGTTGAAAATCACTTGATATCACTTATATGTGGAATATAAACCTAAAAACAACAAATGAACAGGACAAACAAACAGACTCATGGTTATCATCAATGGACTAGTGGTTACCAGAAGGTAGAGGGTGAAGGAGGAGGGGAGGTAGACAGGGCAAAGGGGGTCAAATACAGCAGAGTAGAGGGAGGGCGAAGTGGGTAAAGGGGATCAAATATCTGGCAGCCGAAGGAACCTGGGCTTTGGGTGGCAAACACAATGGAATACATAGATATCAAATTATAATGTACATCCGAAAATTATATAATTGTGTTAACCAACGTTACCCCGATAAACTTAATAAAAAATAACAAAAATATATTTTTTATAAGTCACCATATCACCGGCTCCTGTTAGACTCATAGGTTTCATGGCGTTACACAGATACTGGGGGAGAGTTCGCAGCCTGGGCAGCCGAAGGGTGGACAGGCGCTGACCGCAGTGCCGCTGGGCCGCCTGGTCTGCGTGTGCTTGGGGAGCTTTTGTTGGTGAGATGCGTGTTGTTGTCGTGTGACCGTGTGCGCAGCAGCGTCCCGTTCAGTGAGGTGGAGGGAGGACCGTGACGCCGTTTTACAAGGGGCAGAGTTAAACCCATGGGCAGAGAGGTGGTGCAGGCCACCGAGGGCCATGGGGCTGGCACGGGCAGAACTGGAGCTTGGCCCCCGGGCTTGACCCCAGAGTCCATGCAGCCTGCCCCCACCGCACCATGCTGCAAGGCACCGAGCCTGGTGCCCCGCGGGGCTCAGAGCAGCGCGGGCACAACTGCACGCTCACGCAGAACCCGTTCCAAGGGCAGAGCTGCGCCCTGGCGTATCTGGCATCGTGACGCTCACTTGGCATTGTGTATTCTTGTTCTGTCTACTTGTGTTGTTTAATGCTGTAACATCTTTCTGGTTGACTGAAGCCATATGTCATTCGAATGGAACCTGTACTTTGGCATCGGCCTGACAATCATTCATCTGTGGAGTACAGCAATAAAAATTATGAAAACTGTATCTATTCATTAGACCAGGGGAATTTACAAGCACTGTTGTGTCTGCCCCACAACTCTGCACTCTGGCAGGTGCAAGTACAGTAGATTAAGTCTTTGCATTTTTCCTCCTCTAAATTTGTGTCACACTTGCAAATTGCTTAGAAAGCAGATAGATGAGCAGCTTAAAAGAGCCCGTCAATGGGAAATGTGTTTTGGGAATTAACTACCTTGACACAAGTGGCAGAAGGGGTGTCGTAGTTGAAATTTTTCATATATTAAACACAAGCAAATTTGTACACGTTTTAGGAGTGTTAGGTAGGTTTTCTGTTACAGGGACACAGGGTTTGTATCCTAACTGTTTTTATAAAGTGTTACATCAACTCTTGCTGTGAGGATATAAGCATGTAGCGTGTGTGTGTATACACGCAGGGGTGTGTGTGTGTTTCCTGTGTTTTTCAGACTAGTGGCACATTTTGTAGGAAAACTAAGAGTCAACTTTTTCATGATGGTGGAAGGAAAATAAAGCAGAAACAGCAACAGTATAAGAACCTCAAACCCTCTCTGCAGCAGCAGATGGCAAACCGTCACCAGCGGAGAAACCTTCCAACATTAGGAGATTTTAGAAGTCTGTTCTGCTGGAGGCCATGGGCCTCGGGGAGCCCAGGTCCCCTGCTGCCCCCCTGGTGTGTTTGAGCTGTGAGGAGGGGGCCTGGGTGGCTGGGAGTTAGAAAGTGACAGAAGAAAGCGACTGTGAACAGAGGTGTGTTTTCTGGGGGAGGGAGACATCTTGAAGTGAAGAATGACCCTGTCGTTAGCGGGAGAGTCAGACTGGAGGAGCGAGGAGGGAGGAGGGAGGAGGGAGAAGGGAGGAGGGAGGAGGGAGGAGGAGGAAGCTGGGTTGCTGCTAACCCAGGAGGAAAACTGGTGGGAAGGGGGTTTGATTACGTTCAGACGAGAGCTTCTGCGCGTGTGTTTGCCGGGTAATCCGTAAGTCGGAGTAGTGTTAGGAGTGTCAAATGCAGTGCTTCTTATATGCTAAGAAAATTTTATAATTTTAAAAAGGTATAGGATTTGCATAAGGAGAAAACACTGATGGCTTTTGGCAGGTGGTAGGTATTGAGCTTTTTGTTGTTTTAGAAAATACTCGCTAACTTTGTACAGGGACCGAGTTTTAGGTTGACGACAGTGCGTCTGTCATTTTCGCATACTTCTAACGCAGAGAAAAAAGAGGCTAAAGAGAAAGGTTTGGAAGTGTGTGTGGACAGGTCTTGGGGCTTCACAGAGCCTGTGTGTGCGGCCACACTGTCCCAGTGCGTGGCCTGGGCCTGCGGGACTCCCGCAGCTCTGGTGACTTGTGGCTGGCCGAGTCTGCCACCCCCAGCCCCTCACTCTCCCCTCCTAGCCACCCTGTCAGCAAGGTGTGGAACAGCCTCTCTGTGGGCCCCACTTGTCACCTCAGTGGGCCGAGTTCAGTTAGTGCCAGGGCACCCCTCGAGCTGCTTGTCCGGACCCAGATTGAGGGCCGGTATGTGGCATTTGAAATTTTTGGTATTCCAGATTTGAAATTTATGATATGCCAGAAGAAATTCGAGGACATTGGATATCTTTTAGCAGTTTTACTTTTTACATAAATATGTATGCACACATATACATTCACATGTGTGTATATGTATGCATACACACATGCACACACATACAGATACATATACATGTAACGCGACCAGTAGCATACTCAGGTTCTCCCTCTTAAGGTCTGCACGCGCGAGGTGTGGTCTGTAGCTGCGCATCGCTCGCTTGGCAGGGAGCCTGGGGCGGCACGGGTCTGTTCCCTGGCCCGGACTGCGCCCTCCGCCCGCGCGGGAGCGCGAGTCTAGCGGTCCACGTCGGGGCGTGCCAGCGATCGTTTACGCTGTCTAAGGGGCGCTTCCGGCAGACAGCCCGAACAGTCGCTATTCCTTAAGAATCCCATGGCTTCGAAATACAGCCTTTGACTTCAGAGGACAGAACGTTCCCCTCGCTACCAGAGGCTCCCATGGGCTAACGTGAACGGTAATGCAAGGCGCCATCCCGAAGGTGCGCGCGGTGAGGGGGACGGTCTTCGTGGGCTGCAGGTCTCTCCACCGCGACCCACAGTTGGTATCTGAGAATTAACTCGGGTGGTAACTCAGGTTTGCGTTTTAAAACAAAATGCACTAATTCATGCAGAATCCGCTGTTTATACGGTCAGCGTTTTTCTTTTCATCGTCTGCTGTCGGCACCGCGTAGCCTTCTGCGTTAGTCAGAATTCCCCCGTCTGTCACCCGCGCCGGCCTGCACGGTCCTCGTTCCCGCCGCGCCTTCCCGTCTCTGCCGCCCAGCAGAGCCCTGTCCCCTTCCTCCGCCAGTCGCGAGCCGTCCTCGCCCCAGGACCGTGCTCCCTCCAGACCGAGGTCCCGCGCCTCGGCCGCGAACAGCACTGCGCCGTGTCGAGGACTCGTCCCCCAGGTCTGCGCCGTGTCGAGGACTCGTCCCCCAGGCCTTCCAGCGAGGCCCGCCCGCCACCTCTCCTGCCGTCCTCCGCTCCCGCTCGGAATCGCCCCGTTTGTTCCGAGTTGTAAACGTGCATTATCTCTCTCTTCTGCTTGTAAGCCGCTTATGTGCAGGGATTTTTGTCTTATTCGTATTTGTATATTCTACAGGGCCCAGGATGATTCCGTTCACTTTTTATTGTTCACTAAAATGTTGAATCAATACATGTGATATAATGAAAATGCAGAGAGCTTGGAATCTGACTTTGGAAAACAAAACAGAGATACAGACACCGACTATAAAGGGCCTTGCCACGCCGCCTCCTTTAATTTCTGTGGTCTGTTCGAATCGAGAGGCCAGCGCCGGGCCACATACTCTTACACATTTGAAGGTTCTTCTCTGTGGAAAGAAACTAATAGCCTTCTCATAGGATTGTCCTAGAGTTTAATGCGACCATCTATGTGAAAGTAGCTTAAAAATTTGTAAGTAGGATGTAAGCGTAAGTATTGATAGTGTCACGAATCTTATTTTGGAGGGTAGCTGATGTCAACGAAAACTGTTTACGATGAGGTCTGTGCGGTAGATACTGTCATGGCTCACTCTAGGGGAGAGTCAGAGCTGATGAGCCCTGTGCTGTAGTTTGGGGTGCGGGGGTTTCGTATTGAGGCCTCGGGGAGAGGACAGAGTGAGGTCACAGCAAAAGACGACCGGATCGGGGGTGAGGGCGTGTGGACTCAGTAGCTTCGTTCTGTGTTTTCTAAGGCTGCAAACTCAGTTGGCACAGCTGCCTTCGGTTTCTTCCGGTCCCTGTGTCGGTCGGCTGGGGAACGTTCGTGACACCTTCAGGCTCCCTGCTGGCACAGCATCTCACCTGGTCCTCTCTGCCCGCGATGGTCTTTCTGTCAGCAGCCAGCTTTCATGATACGTTAGCCGTGTTTACTCTTCTTACTAGCACTTACTGCACATTTCAGGTAGAAGGACTAAGGAGTTCTTTCCAAGTATTTCTCTCAAAGAGATGGTTTGCCCGAATATTTACGTCAACCGGATAAGGAAGCCGCAGCGCCTCCCCAGGGATGGCGGGCTGGATTCCTCCATCCACCACCTGCCCCCGCCCAGCGCGGCACCCCGCCCCTCCGATGCGTTGCTCTTCTGTTTTGGGGGATCTGTCCGGAAAATCAAAAGAAGTCATAGCCCTTCCTCTTCTTTCTGTTTTGTAATATTCTTCCTTCTCCTTTTGCTGGCTTTATCTCCTCTGCAGCCCAGTTCACGCCATACTTTTCATTTCTTTTCTCGGGCCGGAAGGTCGGCGTGCGGCATCTCTGGCAGTCGCTTCTTGCTCGCCATAGCATCACTTTATTCTGGCTCTCGGCTCAAGGCGGTGACCTGACCGACCGCGACCTCGTCTCTGCCCTTGCGTGCATCGCAGCCGATTCCTTCCAGGAGCTCCTGTGTGTCCCGCGTGGCGGGGCGGCGGGCAGGCGGCTCCCCATGGTGTCCCGTGTGGCGGGGCGGCAGGCAGGCGGCTCCCCGCTGTGTCCCGCGTGGCGGGGCGGCGGGCAGGTGGCTCCCCGCTCTGTCCCGCGTGGCGGGGCGGCGGGCAGGCGGCTCCCTGCTCTGTGGAGCGGGCTCCCTGTTGGTGGCCGGCTCCCGTCGAGCTGCTCCAGCAGTGAGTACTTCTCGTCCCCTGGCCATGGCATTGTGCGTCGAGGGCGGCCATAGGTCAGGGCAGAGGAACTTCAGGGACCAGTGTCCATGGACACTAATTATTCTGTTAAAATAGCATGTGAAGCAATTTTCCTGAGATCATCTGAAAAATCATCCCTGACTTCAGTGTGTTTTAAACTGTTCATGTGATTCGTTAGTGGGGATGCGAAAGCAGGGTAGTAGACAGCAGCCAGGTTTTTTTTTAACAGGGACAGGATTTGACCACAAACAGAAAACACGTTGCATCACATGTAGTAAGGGTGTCACGTGTGTTCAGGGATGTGATATAAAACAATTCTTCTGATTCAGAGTCAAAACATTTAAAACATTTGAAAGCCATTGGTCTGATTGACCTTCAGTAGTTTTAAGTTTCTTTGATTCTCTACCTTCTTTTCCTTCTACTGGAAATTTAAAAATTTAAATTAGGTGGGTTTTTGCTTGTTTTTGTAGTTGAGGTGAAGTAGACTCAGAACACAGTCTGCTTGCGGGACAGCCCGATGGAGCGTGGAGAACGGTTACTTGGGTTGAGTTGCGTGGCGGTCCCCTGGGCTCCCCGCCAGCTGTGCCTTGTGGCACGGCCACTTCAGCGGCACTGTGTCCCTGCCAAGCCCGGAAGGAGCCTGCGGTGAAGCAGCGACCTGGGGGCTCCTCAGTGGATGGGAGTCCCAGGTGGGAGGCGTAGAGCCCGCGAAGGATGGGGTGCCCAAACCCTAACGGTTGCTTTGCCCTGGACGTGTGGGGCGGTCATTCTCTACGAAGGGTGACAGGATCGTTAGGCGTATTGGGCTCCCACCAGCATGGGGAGTGGAGGACGTTGGGTGAGGTTTTAGGAGCCACCAAGTGACCAGATACTAGTGTTGCTAATTCTTTTCTTCGGCAGCAGGGCACAGCTCCAGGTTGGAGCGATTACTGAATGTAGCATCTCTGGTTAGACAACGTCACCGTCCTTCGCCACTCCTCCTACCGTGTCTTGAGCCCGGGAGAGCCTTCCTCACCTCGGTGTTTTCTTGCCCAGCTGCTGCTCCGAAGGGCTTCCCCTGGGCTCGTGAGCAGTATTCTTGCAAGAAAGCTAAATGTGTCAAGTGAGTCGTTGGAAATCTCCTCCCCCCTCTAGTGCGCAGTGCATCTTGCAGGATTTGTTGAAGTAGAGACCATTGTGGGATGCTGTTCAAAACCTGGCCTTTTCATTGTAATGGTGTATAAGAAATTGTTTTCTTGTAGAGCTAAAATATGATCTAATAGGAAATATTTTGGCCTAGTTATTCTTATTTGTCATTGGATTGGAGGGCTGTACCCGAGGACAATTATTTTATAACTCTTCACGCCATAGCAAAATAGTTAAATGACTTGCATTTTTCCGAAGTCTACTGACTTAGCTGACAAAGGTGCTTAGAATGGACATTCTGAGACTACATCTGTGTTGAAGCATCGTTTTGAGGGAGATCATTATAATTTTATTATTATTTATTTTTCATAATGAGTAGATTAGAATACCTAATTTTTTAATGATTTGTTAATATAAATAGAGGAGACAGTAGAAAGAAGTGAAACATTTAATTTGCTGGAAATTTTACGTTAAGTGAAGCCATCCTCTGCTTACCCTCAAGTGTCCTGCTAATTATTTTAAAACATCGACATTCTGTATTTTTTCCTGACCAATCTTTTGAGAATATTTGGCACATATTTTTCCATCTGATGATATAAAAAAATTGTAGATCTTCTTTCTCAAGAGAAATAGTTAAATCATTTTCTCTTTTTTTTTAACATAAACATTTGCTTTGAAATATATTTATACTTAACGGGCTTTGATAATTTATCCAAAGCATCGTTTCCTCATGTTGCCTCCACCTTAAATAGAGCTGCACTTTGAGCTATTACCCGGTATCACAAGTTTATCGTATACGTGAAATTTATGTGCTAAGTAACGCGAAGAGACTCCTCCTCTCCTCTCCTTCCTGCTTCGGCCTTGAGGGTTTGGTGTCTGTGTTGGTAGAAATTTTTTAGCCTAATACTTTCTAATTTAATCTGAAGCTGTTAGGTTTTTAAAATTTCAGCTCGTAAGAGTGAAAATGGAGTTTTCGTTTGCAGGCGTTGTCTTTCTCGCTCGCCATTCTCCCTCTGCCGAGCACCTCTCAGGCCCGCCGCGTGGACCCCGCGCTCCTGTCTGTCCTCCGCCCGAGTGTCCCAGGCCCGCACAGTGTCCGTTGCTCCTCCTGCCCCCGCCCGAGTGTCGTTTACAGCCTCTCCTCCATGCTTCATGCTTCCCAGTCCTCCCGTCCAGGGACCGGGCGTCGTGGGATTGCGGAGCGAGCATGGGCCGGGGGTGCACAGAGTCGAGTCTTGTTTGCGACTCTAGCTGCGGGAAGTTGTACCGAGTTCCTAACCCTTGGTCTTACTGACAGGGCTGAACCAGTGATCTCCGAAATCTCTACCAGTGCGAATAGTGCATGGTAAAGTAATTCACGGCACAGTGATTAGGCTTAGCCTTCTAAGGATGGAGCACTGGGTATATGTCGTCAGTTTCAAACAACAGCTTATTGATCCAAATATATGTTGGATATGTTTTTGAGTCTCTTCCCCACCCCCTGCCCCTCCCACCCCCCCCACCCAACACACACACATTCTGTGATCCAGGGAATAAAATGTAAGGAGTCAGTTTTTCAGCCACCGATGTGCATTTATATTTCCTCTAGTCTTTCTTTGCATGTCGGGTTTAGGGAGAAATCACTGCTTTGTGAGAGAAAGGGTATTAATAGTAGAAACCTCTTCTAATGCAGAATTTCTTTATCTTACTCATGATTTGTTATGAGTACATTTGAAAGTCAAGGCAGAAAAATACAGGTTCTGCTCATTCGAAGCCTGTTCTGTCCCCGGATAGCAGAGGACAGAGCCTGCAGCCACCTCCGTCCTCCGAGCCAGCGTCGATGCCTCCACTCAGGGAGGATGCTAGTAAAGGTCCCCGTGCCGGTTCTTACCTGGGACTGTCTGTTCTGCAGTCCCCTGGGTTCTCGGGGTCTCAGAGGGAGTCGCTGATCGCCAGGCTGGGGTCCTGGCCGGTGTGCGGAGGAGTCCGACCCCTTTGTGTTGCCGTTGGAGCCATTTTTTCCTGTCTATACGTTTGTCGCCTAACACCTTTGTAATTAGGGGTGGACGGACTCATGAGAGCACACATTTCTCCTTTTAAAAATGTCTCATGGAACACTGAGACTGTATAATTTTAAAGGATAATGTTTAAGAAAATATACTTTTTGAAATTGCCGTTTTTGAGGGGCTTCGGGGTTTTTTACTCACATTTTCATCAACTCATTGCCAAAATCATTTCCTCTCTCCCTCCCTCCCTCGTTTCCCTTCCATCCATCAGGAGAGAAAAGATATGGAAAGGATGTAGAAGCAGCTGGCCCCCTCACTCACTCTCAAAGGGCGAGATAGACTGTTGGTAATAATACAGTCTTCTCCGTCCACCCTTTGACTCTTTCATTAAAAAAGAAACAACTTCAAAGCTGTATTAAAAAAATCTTACACACACACACATGCACGCGCACACACGCGTGCGTGTGTGATGTAAAATCCCCAGGGTAAGAAGCGTGCAGTGAAGGGTCGCTCCCCTCCTGTTCCTCCGTCAAGTTTCCTGCCATAGAAAACACCAGTCGCTGGTCTCTCCGTTGGCTTTTAAAATTCTAGTCTTGCGCTGGTAACTGCCTGTTTTCTCTGTTTTCCCCTGCGCCATAGTTATCTCACATAGAAAGTCTGTTCCGTCGAGCGTTCCCTGCCCATGTTCCAGTCATGCGGTCACACAGTGGACATTGCAGCCTCAGCAAAGCTGCTCTCTCACAATCTCTGAAATTCCCCTCTGGCACATCCACTTTGGCAGCTGAGTTCACGTCGGAAAGTGGTGAAGCTCTTGGCTCCTCTTCTTGTGCTTTGTAAACATAGAACTCTCTGGCCCGAGGGGCAGGTGGGCCAGAGGTTCCTCTCCAGTGCCCATCGGTTGTACTTGCTGAGTATTTCCCATTTACCTGTAGCAAATGGTATCAGGCGGGTGGTTTTTTAAAAATGCAAATATCGTAGCCTGACACTTATTTTAAAGGCCTAGTAGACAGCCCTGCTGCTCTGTGTGAGAGGTGCTGTTATACTGTTTTGATTTTTGTTTTGTAATGTTTTCGTATTTTTTTAAAAATGGAAACACTTCAAAGATTACATTCTCTGCTTCAGAACTACCTGTGCAGCAGTTTGGGCAATAATATAACAAGAAAGATGGAAACTTCAAATTGTTTTCTAGTGAGGTGTATTCATTACCAAATAAATGGCATCATGTGCCTCTTTTCTTGGGAAAGTACTTTCTTGAAGACAGTAGAATCTCTGTGAAGCAACACAGGCCTTTTCCTTTCTTTATTTTTTATTTTCAAGTAGCTTTTTCTATTGAAAAGAACGCTTCTCTTAGCAGAGCTGATCTATTTATTACTAGAGATCACCCTCAAAGCTGTCCGTTCCTTTCTGTGCATACTGCGAGCTCCACCAAAGTAAAGCTGCTGGTCGTGCTGATGGATTTCCTAGTTAGTGTTCTCTAATTTAAAAATGACTGCATATGTTTACTGTGGAAAATACTTAATTTTCGTTTTGTTTTAAATGTAAATGCAGGTAGCTTGGATGTCAAAGCTTTCACATTAAGAACGAACATAGCTATTTTTACTGTTAATTTTTTTCCTGTTTATACTATTATATAAATAAGGCAAGTAGATTCATAGGTGAAGTTTTCTCCCGTGTGATGATTTATGAAAGATTTTAGACCGCTTGTTTTTATATACTGGTTCTCTTCAAGAATGGGCAGTATGAATTAATAATCTTTTGCTCTTAAGCACCCCCCAAATTTATATACATTAGAAATATGTTCCTCTTATTAGCTAAAATTTTTAGAATGAGATTTATTGTCTTGTCCATTACATACATGCTTTCTCTCTGAAGCTGCAAATTTTTTCCTGTAGTGCTTCTCTTGTATCCAAAAACACACTGTAGACTTTATAGACCTGTGATATTGAATGCCCTGGATGAATCCTTGGGAAGAAAGTGTTTTAAAGTGCATAATTAAGGCACTTGAGCGTAAAACTACAATTATACACTTGTGTGTTAATTTTGTGTACAGTAAGACTTTAGTTCAGCGCTGGTTGTAAATGAGAGGAAGCATCTACTGCTAGGGAATACCTGCATTTTATGAATACTTAAAATCTCTAATTGGCTGACCCAGAAGGAAAGGTGGAAAGATCTGTAGTTAGGAGGTAGAAGAGAATACAACATGTGTACTAGAGCTTTCATTTTAGGTGAGTAGAAAAGTGATGCTACTTTTGCCTGTAGCCGTGCTCGTCGTACCTTTGGAGTCATTCACGCTATTTTATTTGTTATTCCACAGTAAAGACCAGCAGGGTGAGAGCAGTTTAGACACACCCGTGAAAATAGTCAGGGGACAGAGTGAGAGAGTGGCGGACAAGGAATCTGATCTGGCAGGACAGAGGCTTCCGCTTGCATTGGTCGACTGCACATTTTTAAATCAAATTCTGTTAGGGGCACTCATTGAAGCTTGGAGTTAATTTTATGAAAACTAAAAGACTGTACCACTTTACAAAATGGATAATAATATTCCAGAACTTGTTACCCTCAAGAGGTGTAGCATGAACTAGAAATATAAATTAATTTAAGAAGGGTCTAAATAAATTCATGGATGATAGACTGGTAATGATTATGAGAAGGGAATAAAGGCTGTTCAGGAGGTTTTCCTGAGTTTTGGAAATTGAGGTCATGAGAGGCACTACCATTTAGTTCCCAGTCATGTAAAATATTCACCCTTCTGAACATCGGTCTGACCTAGTATTCATGTAAGCTGCGGTCTGCTAAAAATAGAGCAGTTGGACCTTTGTAAGCAATTATTGTAAAATCTGAGAGAGATTAAAGCTATATTATTGTCACTGTTATTTATGTTTATATAACCTTATATCGTGTGTACCTGTTCAGGAAGTTTTGGAAAACAAATTTCTCATGGAAAAAAAAAACATTCTGATGACAAATGAGAACTTTTCAATTTTGTTTCACAAAATCAGAAAGTAAATTTACGTTTTAATATGAATTTAACAAAAATTTTGTAAGCTGAAGGAGAGGGTTGAGGTAGCCCAGATGTGTTGGTCCCTTTTCCGTCTGTGGAATAAGAGCAGCATTTGTGGCCCGGAGGTCAGTCAGGGACGGGGGCGTAGGTGGAGGTGTCAGTGGCTCCGGAGCAGCGCTCGCTGCATCGTGGAGCTCGTTGCTGCTGGTCCTCAGGCCTGTTCTGGAGTTTACGACACTGTGTGACCCTTGGATACCTTGCCAGCTCCTTCTTCAACCGCCGGTTGTCCTTTGTGTCACTCAGGGGAGGCCGGGCAGAATCGAAGGGGCTCGGCCCGAGTGCGACGCTGCACACAGCAGTGCTCGGTCATACGCTCGTCGATGTTGTCTCTCATTTTTCGAGCATGAAGGAGGAATTTCAGGAAATTGTGGGTTTTTTCCCTCATTAGTCAAGCTTAAGGATAAGATTTTTCTTTTTTTAAAACAAAGTGAGAAAAAAAAAAAGCTCCTAAATTGTTTATCAGTCTCATTTGGGAACTTAGCTTAAGGGACTGTAGATTGTGGAGTAGTCGTGAGATCTTGACATTGTAAACTTTATTTATAACCTTCTCGCACCGTATTTTTGACTGGACGTGTTAACATAATAAAATTTCCTCATGCAGTTGGTTCAACCACACGTTGGCTTAGCATCTGAATTCCTGGCTGTGGGGAATTTTCAGTCTGTCTCTTACGCATGAAAAATAGTGTTTGATCTTTCTGTGAAATTGGAAGCCAGCAGAATTTGCCACGGTAATGACTAAAAATGTAGCTATTGTGATCTTATGATTTTTGAAATGTGTGGTGTTTTTTGTTTTGTTTTGTTTTGTTTTTGCTTTTTTCTTTTATAGACTTTACCTGGAGGGGCTCAACCCTACAATGAAAAACAAACAAACGAATAAAAATTAAGAGGTTTCTGCTGTTAAAGATAAATTGTTGTGATATACTTTTTGATAATGCTTAGAAAGACAGCAATAAATAATCTAACATAAATTGCATTTTGTTCTAAATTTGTGAAAAACACTGAGTTGGTTTAAGAAATGATAGATAACATTTTGGTATGTATTCCTCTAGGCTATTAATTCCTCACATACCACACATAAACAGATTTTCATATTAAAAAATAGCCTATACTATATATATTGTTTTATACCCTCAACCCCTTAAGTCTCACCTCAGGAATCCATGGATGGACTTTCTTGGTATTAAATACATATTATCTACAAAGAGATTCATTAATTTTAATGACTCTCTGCTATTTTATTGAATACCACACCTTTTTAAAACCAAGTTTTATTGATGGACATGTACTGTAGGCCTTTTCATATTTTTAAGTGGGGAGGACTGTCATGGGAGCACAATAAACTCCTTGCCACACATATCTTTTGCATACTTGTTTAATATTTCTCTTAAGATAAATTCCCAAAAGTAGAATTCTGGGTTAAATAGCTGTTGTTTCTATACATATTGTGATTTGCCTTAGATAAATTTACATTCTCAACATGCTTATTTCAGTCTGCTCAATTGCTGTGTAATATTTTGGATTATGTGAAGTGAAATTATGAAAACTCTCTTGTTAGGCACTTAGGAACAATCATTTAATTATCACACATGAAACTTACATCTAGGTATAACTAAGGCAGGAATGGTTTTAGCATAAATATAAAAATGCGAGGTGGAATTTTAGGTACCACCTTTATTATTAAGTATCTAGATAATCCGTCAGTATTTTTTAAAGTTGTTATTTGCATACAATAAGATACTTAGATCTTAAGTGTACACAGTTTGATGAGTTTCGAGATATGTATATTCATGAGACCACCACCCCAATTAAGATATAGAAGATTTTCATCAGTCTCAGAAAGTTTCTCATGGCTCTTTCTAGCCAGACCCAATATCCCACAACCACTGTTGTGATTTCTCTCACTGTAAATTAGTTTTGCCTGTTTTTGAACTTCATATAAACAGGTTATAGTGTGTTGAATTTGTATACATTTAATACAGTCCTTGCAACAAAAGAAAAGATAAATTGGACTGCATCAGAATTCAAAACTTTAGTGCATTAAAGAGACTATCAAGAAAATAGAAAGGCTACCTGCAGAAGATACTTGCAAATCACATATAACGTAAGGGATTAATATCCAGTATAAAGCACTCCTACAACTCAACAGCAAAAACCAGCCAAATTAAAGAATGGACAAAGGACTTGAATATCTTTCTGAGTAAGATAAACAAATGACCAATCAGCATGTGAAAAGAGGCATTAGTCATTAAGGAAATGAAAACCAAATCCACAGTGACTGTGATACCACTTCATACTCATTAGGATGGCTACTACAAGGACAAACAAAATTTTAAGGATTATCCAGAATGGAGAAATTGGAACCCTATTCACTACTGGTAGGAATATAAAGTGATACAGGTACTGTGAAAAACAGTATGGCAGTTCCTCAAAAAATTAAACGCAGAACTACCATATTACCCAGCATTTTCACTTTTGGAGGTATAGCTAAAAAAAGTGCAGGCATAGACTTGAGCAGATAGTCATATTCTCATTTATATAGCAGCATTATTTACAACAACCAAACGTAGAAATAGCCCAAGTGTCCGCAGCGGATGACTAGATTAAAAAAAAAAAATGGGTATATACTTACAATAGAATATTTTGGAACCTTAAAAATGAATGAAATTCTGTTTCTGTAACATGAATGAATCCTGAAGGCATTACGCTAAGTGAAATAAGCCTGACACAAAAGGACAAATATGATTATGTATATGTGAGGTACCAACAATAACCAAATTCAGAGAGACAGAAAGCAGAACAGTAGTCCCGGGGGCCGGGGTGGGGGGCGGGAGAGTGGAGGGTTATTGTGTAATGGGGAGAGTTTCAGTTGGAGATGGTGAGGTTCTGGAGGTGAATTGGTACTGGTCGCACAGCAATGTGAACCTATGAAATACCACCAAACTGTCTAAAATTAGTTAAAATGGTACCTTTTGAGTATATTTTTCCTCCGTAAGTAAAGAACAGTAGGTATTTAATCTGGAAAGTCGAAGATAACAGAGAGGCATGCTCATTACATTCCATGTCGTAAAATTAGAATGTTAGAATTTAGAGTGGGGAGTTTTACCTATATTAAAAATGCCTGTGATAAGTTTGGGCCAGTGGAAAGTTTTTTTGTTGTTGTTGTTTTTAATTTTTAATCTTAAATTGTTTTTCTCCAAAAGGAGGGATCAACTGATAATGTAAATAGATATAGATAATCCAGAGGCGACAGATCCTTATGGAAACTAAGGTATATTTTTGTACCATGACTTCTAAGCTCACATCAAGGAGGTTATAATATCTGTTCCAAGTGTTTTTATGAGCTTTTGTGGAGCTAGAACATTGGGCTGGACCTGGGTGTAGCTCAAGGCAGAAAACTCTTAACAGTTATATGTCAGTGGTGTGTGATTTATAGCATGTGAGTTATATAGTTATTCCAGGAGGTTTAGTCAGCAGTATTCATTGAGCTTTTACTACAGGCCAGGAGTTCTGAGTACAATGATGAACTAAACTGCCTAGGCTCCAACTCCTTTGGAATTTCCATTCCGGTGGGTGTGGTGGCCATGTGCTTGTTGTCAGATAAATTTGAGAAATCCCAAATTTAAAGGTAAATGGACTTCTTAACTTTTTAAGTATTTCACTGATCCTTTACTTTGCTAATTTGTTTTTAGTATGTTTATTTTTGACTATAGAATTCATTTCTGTGCATTAATAATTTGCCAGAGAACTGGCATTGAAGTCCTTCCTGTCTGAGATTTACCAATCTAGAGGAAATTTAGAAAGCCGTAATGAAGTCTTCAGCTCAGTGCTGTCCCAGGTGAAAGTTCTGGCGCAGGTGAAGGCGCCTGGCCTAGGCTTCCGGCGTGGGTCTATGGAGCAAAGTCTTGGCTGGGCCTCTTTAAATAAAGCCGCAGAGCCGGTGTGGCTCTCTCCACCCTCTCCTGGGGCTTCCTCCCGCCTCCTCCGTTCCAGGGAAGGGCTGGTGACGGCGGCGGCGGTGGACCGTGAGATATGGTGGAGGTGACATTTTTATTTTAGAATTTTATATTATGAAATAATTTAGGCATGCAGAAAAATACAGAAACAAATATAATGGGCACTTGTGTAACTACACCAGAATTACAGGTGTTACCATTGCCATATTTGCTTCATCTCTTTTTTAAAAAAAGGAAAAAATGCGAGGCTGAAGCTCTACATCATCTTTCCCCCTCTCCCCTCCCCAGAGTGTCATGTATTTCCTTTTCAGTGCCTGCTTTTGTACTTTTACTATGTTATAACAATGTATACTATTTTATTTATTAAAACTTATGCAAATGGTATCACACTGCATTAACCTTTTATGCTTTCTTTTGAAACTCAGCATTATATCCCTTAGATTTGATATGAGTCCTACTCCCGCCTTATTAATCACTGTGTAGAAATCCATTGTATGACTATAGCAGAGTCTAGTTTTTACACTTACCTACTGTGTTAGAGTTCGATGGTGCCCTCTTTCTGGCTCTATAAACAGCACTACATTGAACATCCTTCTGGGGACACCTGTGTTTCGTGGCTGTGTGCTTACAAGGGAAGTCGCTGGGTCATAAGGCAGTGCACCTTTAAACAGTGGGGAAACTGCTTTCTAAAACTTCTTTAGAAATAAAAAGGAGGAGAAGATAAACCTCGATAGTTTCTTCATTGTTGAAATATGAGCAAAAAGTTTAGGACAAGGTATATAAACAGGGCCTTGATTTCCGTACATTTAACGTGCTGCAGAGAGAGATGTGAAAATTAACACTCAGACCCTTGAAAGGCATCGTAGCCCGAACTCTCAGCACTTGGTTTCTGGCACGGAGCACCCATAACTCTTGGTAAAGTTGCACTTGCATCAAACAATCTGGTAATCTTGTTTACCCTGAATCTGATTGAGAACTGAGAGATAAACAAGAAGTCTCTCAGTAGCCGAAACCGATCTTAAAAAACTCGAGGCAACAAAAGTGCTTGTGCCTCCTCGCGGACTGGTCCCCCGGGCCTTCATCATCTTAGCAGCGCAGTGGGCTTCTCAGTCCTCAGCAGAGCCCATCGAGGCTCGAGGGTGATGAACAGTGGCTGAGTGCCTTGGCGGCCTGTGAGAGGACCACACGGTGAGACCGGACGTGTCCTCCGGGCGTGTGCAGACAGCTCGCGGCAGTGGCTCTGGGGCCGACAGTGTGTCGAGGGCTCAGCTTGTCAATTTATGTTTCTCATATTAATGATGATTTGGTTTAAAATTTCAGAAAATCATATAATAGGTCTTTGAAAGCCTTGCATCTAAATTGATTAAAACAAAAACAGTATCAATCGTGAAAAAATTAGACTTTAGTTCCAGACAGCTGAGGTATTATATTTAAAATTGATTTTTAAAGGTAAAATTTGGGAAATAATGAATACTTTAGAGCTAACACTATAACTCGTAGTTTAATATAGTTTATATTAACATAGTTTAATAAGTAATAGTAGCGTTCTTGTAGAATTTCAAGTAGGAGTGTTATATTGCTGACTATAATGTTAATACAAATTAATAGATAAGGCAGCCCCATTTCACAGATGGAGATGTAGGACAGACATCATTATGAGATTAACCATACTCATACAGCTGAGGTACATTAGGACTTGGATTTAGATTTTATACATGTCTAACCGGAGAGTCTCAGGCTGACCTGGAGTTCGTCACCTCTGCTCCGTCGTGGCTCCCAGGCGAGGACAGTGGGCTGGATGACGAGCACTGGGCCGGGCTGTGCTTCGTTATGAGTTATTTCATTCTAGGCTCATGGAGCAGTTGAGGTGCTAGTTAGGAGGGCACCGAATGAATGAGACCCTAGATCTAAAAGCGAACGGGGTTTTAATTGTGGAAGGCAGCGATAAAGTCTGCCAGGCAGGTGTGCTTCACTGTCTCCCCCCTGAAGGTTGCCGTGCTCTGCAGATGGTTGCTCTGGCTCCACTGAGGATTCGCTTACGCTCTCGCCCGCCCCACCTGCCTCTCAGTCTGCCTCCTCTGCACCCTGACCTGCCCCAGACTCTTCAGAGCCGAGGGAGATAGCTAAGGATTCTGGTGCATTTGGGCTTGCTCTCATGTTCGTCGTCTCTGTTGTCGTCTTCCATAGGAACCCCCTCCCCAAACAACACTTCCATATTGTGTGCAAGGGTTTCCGTACACCAGAAAGTCAACATATTAAAGTGCAATTCAGAGGGGAGTTGCTGGCTCTGTTGACTGAGCTTTACAGTCATTTTAACGCTGGCAAAAGTGTTATCCTAACTGCTTCAAATCAAACTGCAAAGATGCTTGTGTGAAATATAGTATTAGATATCAAATCAAACATATGGGTGTTGAACGGAGGGATATGTGTTGTGGTAGTATGGTATTCTAGCATGTGGAGTTGTATTTTATGGAAATTCTTTGGCTTGGCTTATGGCTGGGACATACATTCATTATGAGATATCAAGCTGTAAAATAAATAAAAGCAAAGAATTCAACTGTGCTGTTAAATGGTTTTCAGTACAAACTTGTCTGCTCTCCTAACTAAGGGTCTGTGTGATGACAGATACTTGTGATCCATTGTGGCCAAATATTTTGTGATCATTGCTTATTATAGGTCTTGAAAATAATCTCAGTTGGGTCAAAAAGAATATGAACTTTATAAGTTTCTGCATTTTTTCCTTCATTGTGTGTTTTATGAATTGCTGTGCTAATTGGACTTAGAGGCAAAGTAATATCTTCCTTCTTTTACCGTTTTCTTTTTTTCTTCATTTAATATCCTATACTCAATTTATTTTTAAAGCGTGTATCTGGAACTAATCACCGAATTAAGTGTGTGGGCTTCTGGGGTTCGATCAAGTTCTCGGAGTTCTCAGGGGGACCATATTGTGGTATTACCAGAGTGACTTCACCATTCTAGTCTCTAGAGTGCTTTTTGCCATCCTGGTATCTTGTTTTTCCTTTTCTTTCTTCTCTCTCCCAATTAGAAAAAAAAAAAATCAGTAGATTTCTCATTTGAAAAAAACATTAACAAGTACCATCCATGGTGTATTTACTGCATCAGGAAGAAGGACTTGCCTTTGAACAATGATTTCAAGGATTTTTAGCTCATGTGAATTAGAGATGGAAAAGGCTCATTTTAGACTATATTTTTGTCTATATGCTTGGTTTTTGCAGTGCAGTACACTTTGCTTTACATTATTATCTGTTTAATCAACTAGTAAAATACTATCCTTGTATTAGATATGAATATTTCTCTTTCAAGAACTCATATTCATGGTTATATTATTTGATAGTCACAGTATTATCTTCTAAAAATACTTCTTTTGATTGTAAAGCAATGCGGTTCCTTTTTCGCAAAAATTGTCAATGGAATTGCTGGTATGGAATGTGCTAAAAATGTAATTGGGAAGTTCTGACCTCAGTTGAAATAAACTTGCGTCCTGTACATGCACCCAGACCACAGGCCTCCTACAAAATATTAGTGAGTGACCTTGGGCCGTTGGAGTGCGTTTTCATTTTGAGTGTTGTATCAGTGTGGATTGACATGGTGCTGCTTTGACTTTCTTCGCAGAGGCTATTTTTTAATGTCAGTATTAGGAGCTTTTTTTCTCTCCGCTGGATTTTTATGTGGTTATCAATATCTGATAAAATGTTATTTTTTTTTTAAGTAAAGTCAGATTATCTTTTGACTTAATTGATAGTACGTGAACAGAAGGCAGTGCGTCAGTTTTCGTAAGGGAGACAACATTGAAAATACTGAATTCGGTTGCTTGGCAAAGAAGCCACTTCGCGTCGCTGAATGGAAACCATATCTGAATTCATTGAATTGCACTTTCTGACTTTCTCGCTTTCTTTGCCTGGCTTTTTGACAGATGCCACCTCAGTATGGACAGCAAGGTGTGAGCGGTTACTGCCAGCAGGGCCAGCAGCCTTATTACAACCAGCAGCCACAGCCTCCGCACCTCCCTCCGCAGGCCCAGTACCTGCCACCCCAGTCCCAGCAGAGGTACCAGCCGCAGCAGGTGAGCTCCGCTCTGCCCCGCAGCCCTCTGTTCTGTCCTCGAGTCGGTGTTCGAAGGCTTCGAGACATCTTCTTGTGCCATTTTGAAAATGCTGTTCTCATTGGGAAAAACATGTACTTTGAGAAAAATGCAAAACTATAACCTAAACTGTTTGTTTATGGATGGATGTTTGAGATTGAAGGGTGGGAAGAATGACTAGTTTAATAGCTTCTTACACTACCAAGTAGTGATAGAAAATGTCAGTCCTTTCATATTCTTTGTCATTTGTGTTCTGAATCTTTCAAGAAAGTGCTCTGTCACTTTGAGGCATATTCAGGAAAACGGTTTTATTGATCATTTAATCTTGCTAGTTGGCACATTCATGATATTTTTATCTTGAGCTTTTTCTTTTTTTTGGATTTTGTTTTAATGCCGAGTGCCACTATATCAAGACTTTGTTGCCTTTGGCAGTGTTATTTTTCTTAAACTAGCTTATAAACAGATAATCACTTCAATTACACTATATTAAAATACTAAAGGGAATCATATTCTTTATATCAAACAGTTTCTGCTTTAAATTAGTCTCATTAAATAACTCTTGTAGGTTATTGGGCTATATATTTCAGCTTACATGACTTACAGAAAAGTAGGACATGTGTAGTTGGTAATATGATTCAATTTCATCTTGTTTTAGGAACTGTCATTGAATGATATTGAAAGGCGTTGTGACTAGGGACTCTTACCTTGAATCCAAATGGAACTTTCATAGCACCTCCAGTCATAAGCATCATCATGTGAAGTTTCATTTTAGGTTTTCCTCTGCTTTCTGTTTTGTGACTTGGGCTGATGAAGAGGTAGGAAGACCACGACATTGACGATTCAGTTCTTTAAGTGCTTCTTAGACATTTTGAAGAGATTGTTGATGTTAAGTAAAACATATAAATATATGAAGCTTAATGTTACCAGTTCTGCTGATTTCTTAAATATTATCTTGAGATCATTGGAGTCTTTTCACATGGGACTTTTAATTAAGAGTTCTAAAGGGAGTTTATGACTTTAAACAAACATGTTAAATCCTGTCTTTTGCATATGTTTTCAAAATTTTGATATTATATAAAGGACTTTATAGAGGTAAGAATGTACATTATTTCTGAGTTATTTGGTCTAGTCTTGTTAAAATGTGGGAAAATCAAAACACCTTTCTCATTTCTTTTTAAGTGAGAGAGACCGGTGTCTGGGTTTGTGATATGTAATTATAGGCTTTTCAAGAGCTTTTGGAGCTTTATTGAACTTCTCTGTAGACATAGAATGTTTTGTTGTGTGATCGAAATTTAAGGATTAAATAGAGAGATTACACTATTCATTTTACTTTAGTGTGCTAAGATGAATCTCTGATTATAAAACCAATTTGATTAAGGATTCTGAGTGCCTATCATTTCCTTCAAAACCAAGCTCAAAATTTACTTCCTTTATGAAGCAGTCACTGATGACTTCTACCACAATTAGTTATTTAATATCCTTCACATTTAAATATTTAAAGCATACTACAGGTAAAATCTTAGTTTAATGAATAGTATTTTAATGGGCTTAGTTTAGGTCTGTTCTATGATTTGATTGATACGACCGTGATTTTATTGATTTGAATGCAATAAATTATATGGCAGGAAATACTATATAACCATAATTTTTAACATAAGTATTTTTTTTTTTTTGTATATTCTGTGGAAAACCAAACATTCTTCAAAGTATGTTGGAAATATTTTCTTGTTCCCTAACTATAAAATGTCTGTTTTTTAAGTTTCATGAAACTCCTGCGGAACAAAATCTGGAAGCTGGGAGACTTTTTAGGTAACTTAATCCGAGGGTCTGGTTTGTTGTTTAGGGAGTTAGGTGTTCAGATTGATTTAGAAACAAGATCTTGCATTTTAGATATAGAATAATTCTCCCTAGTCTATTCCAAAACAGAGTAAAAGACAGCCAGTAGAATATTTTCAAAATCAAGCTGAATTTTAAGAAGAATTTGTAATACTGATTTCACATACATTTAAAACCCAAAGAAACTCAACTATATTTAATGTAGCGTAGTTTTTTATAACAGACAAAACATTCCTTTCTGCAGAGTTTCCTTTTGTTTCTTGACATAGATTTTATATAAGACAGTTAATCAGCACATCCGTGTGTCTTTTGTCAATGTGATTGATACAGAAGGTAATTTAAGGCTTCCATTAATATATCTCACTTTGTGTCCTTAACATTTTTAAATGTCTAATGTTTTGAATAATCAATACATTCATATGTTTCAAAAATTAAAGAGTACAAGGAAAGGAATAGGTGAGTCTTCCAGCACAGTTCTCCTGCCTGATTCACCACTCACCTGACCCTTTGCCAGAAACCACTTTATCAGTTTAGTGTGTGTCTTTCTGGAGTTTGTTTATACAAAGAAGCAAAATACCGTATATTAATCTTTGCCCAAATGGTGCCGCACTACAACATGCGTGCACGCTTCTGTTCTTGTCACCCCTCCCCCACGCATGTATTTTTGTAGATCTTCCCAAAGGAGTACATAAAGCAGTTCTTCACCATACTTTTCTTCCATTTTATGGACATACCATAACATATTTAACCAGTTATATTTTGGTGGGCATTTAGATTTTTTTTTAGTTACTTGCAGTTTAAGTGATACTGCCATGATAATTTTTGAATATGTGCCATTTCATAAGTGTGCACTCGTATGTGTAGGATAAAGTCTTGGAAGTGACACTACAGTATTGACATGTATACGCAGTTATGATCTCGCTAAATACTGCCAGGTGGTTTCTCGTAGGGGTTGGACCAGTTTGCATCCCCGCCGCCGATGTGCCCCAGTACCTGTTTCCTTACATTTTTGCCAGTTGCATGGTTTTATGACGCTTCTGGATTTTTGCCAATCTGATAATGTAGTTTCAATTTGCATTTATCTTGTTACGAGTAATGGTTGAACATCTTACATATTTAAAAGTATCTGTGTTTCCTTTTTTTTTCTTAGACTGTAAACTCATATCTTTTTATCTTGAAATTTTGTTTAGTTGTTGGTCTTTTAAAAATTGATTCATAAAACTGTATATTAGGGAGACTGGACCTTTGGTGATTTTTGAGTTGCTAACTCATTTCGTCATTTGTCTTTTGACATTAATTATGGTATATTTTTTGTTCGGTCAGGCAGAGGGACTGTCAAATAAAATTTTTCAGTCAGTTATTTTCTTTTATGATCTTTTGATTTTATTTTTAGTGGTAGTACAAGCCTTCATACTTCAAAGTTACAAAAGAACTGTTCCATGTTATTTTATAGTACTTTCATAGAATTTCTTTTTACATCTGACTCATTCTGATCTACAGAGGGAGGTACGATCCCCCTTAATTGTCGTTTCCTAGCTGGCCGCTTGGTTGTTTAAGTACCTTTCCTCGTGCAGGTTGTTTTATTAGGGCCCTCCAGAGGACCGAAATCAGTAGGATGTGCACATGTGTACACATCCCATCTGGGCATGCACATGTGATTGGTAAGGAAAAAGAAATTTATTTTACGGGATTGGCTCCCATAATTATGGAGGCTGGCAAGCCCACAGTCTGCAGTGTGCGCTGTGGGAGAGCCAGAGTGGCAGTGCTTGTCCAAAGGCTGGCGGGCTGGAGAACCAGGAGGGCCTGAGTGAAGATGGCGTCCAAGCGCAGTCTGCTGGAGAACTCTCCCTTGCTTGGGGTAGCTGGTCGTTTTGGACTATGGAGGCCTTCCCCTCGAAACCTCCATTATGGAGAGCGGTCTGCTTTATTTAAAGTCACTGATTTAAATGTTAATTCCACCTCCAGACACTCCAAGATGACACATAAAATTAACCGTTACAGTCGTCTTTTCCCAAATGACTGGACTGCAGATGCCACTTTTATTAGTTGCTGAATTCTCTTAGGTGTGATGCGTGGGTTATTCTGGGATTTTCGTTCTTTTTTTATTGTCCTTCTCTTAGTGCACCCACCAGTACCGCACTGTTATTTATCCTTCTTTAGCGTCTGGTAGGGTTGGTACATATTCATTAGTCTTCTTTTTAGGGTTTTTCTTGACTATTTGTGTTTGCTTATTTTTTCACATAAACTTTTAATTTCTCACTGTGCTTTTTCCTAAGAATTTTGTCTTTTTTGTCGTTATTATAATGTAGTATTTTTTTCATTATATCTTTTTCTGTGAAACGGATAATACTTACAAAAGAATGACGGTAGGTAGGACAGACAGAAGCGTACCACATTTGAACAGTGTCTGCCGCGGGGAAGCCGCTGACCAGGACCAGGACCAGGACCTCGCTTGTAGTAAACACGTTGGCTTCGTCATGCTTGCATTGTGCCGGCTGGGAGCCTCGGGCCCCGCGGGAAAATGGGGCTGGGACGTGTGCTGGGCGGCTCTGAGAGGGATTGGGGATTAGGGATTATGTCCCCAGTACTGCTCCTGTTCAAAGGCGGGGTCCGTGACCTTCCCTTTGAGGGGAGAAGCCTCTAAATGGGTCCAGCCCCAGCCTTGGCAGTGACGTCAGCCGCCTTCCAGCGCGGGCCGCAGAGGCATTGTGCGGAAGACAAGCCCTCCGCTGTGCACTCTGTCCAGATTCCTCACCCACAAAATCTGTGAGCATGACACATGCTGGTGGCTCTAGGCCACTGAGTTTGGGTGTTTTGTTACACATCGTTACTGACCAACGTGGTTTGAATACTTCACAGGCGATGCCGTGAGCGTAACATCAGGGTCAACATAATGTTTCCTTGTCCCACAACAGCGTTGTTAAGATTGATCAGCGGATTCAGGTGCTGATGGCCTCCGGGACCACTTTAAATGGAATTTTCTTCGTGAGGTTTTGCAGACCACACCAGTAAGTGTTAACTTTGACCAGAAACCCTGGTGATGGTTAGCCCTGTGGTTGCCAATTCTCAGAGGAGCTGTTTTTAAAATTCCTTCTGCTTCTGAGTGTTACACGTTCAGAACTGGTATTTCTCTTTTCCTCTTGAATGGGCTCTCATGCTCTCAAGCGATGGGCGTGGCCCTTCTCAGGCCCGCACGTGTGGGGCAGGGGTGCGCCGCGCGTGGGGGTGGGGCGCATCCGAGGGGTGCCGTGTCTCCCTTCTCTCCCCTTTGGCAGCCCCCGCGCTTCTCCTTTACCCTGCTCGCTGTGCAGTGGGCGGCGGAAGGTGAAAGTCCATAGCAGGAGCAGCTCCTGTTGCTCTGACTTCCACGTTCCTGATCTACTTTCTGTATGTTTCCGGTTTTACTCACATTCACACCAAGTCTGTGATCCATTTAAAAGGCATTTATTTAATCCAGTATTTTAGACCTTTCAGTCAGTAGACAGAGTATCTGATCTGCCATGCTGCTGGAACCTGGGCTCTCTTAATATTTTCCAGTTGTTAATTTGCCATGCCTTATGTAGTTTGAAACATATAAACGTTAATATAATAGGTCATTTAGAACATACATTCCCATTTTATAATGGAACTTTTCTAATGCTTTCTTTATTCTTTCGAAATAAAATTCATACATAGTTACCTACACAAAATTTCAAACAAGTCAGAATAATGCATTAACCGTATATATAATAAAATATTGAATATTTAATTAAATGTTCAGACACGATTACATTAGAAGACTTGTGAAATAGATGTTTGCATATATACATATATATATATGTATATATGTAGGATTACTGTGAACTTGACAGCTACAAAATGAGACTGATACAAGAACGTCATATTAGCAACTCATGTCATAAGCAGGGTTGTCAGTGGTGACATCATCGTTTAGAGTAGTGGGCAACTCTTGGTCAAAGACCGAACAAAACAAAATACAACCTTCCCTCAATACACATGGTATTTTCATTCCTGGAAAATTCAGTATATAATAAAATTATTTTAAGACGGCTTTGTTCTCATGCACAAAATGAAATTGGGTTCTAGACTCAGACTTATTAGCATTTTGTATTGTTTTGTTTAAATCTAACTGAATGTTGGGATTTTTGAAAGTAGTGTGAGACATGTTTATACGTTTGGTCAGTCACTCTCACGTGTCGTAGGACAGTCTCGCGTTCCTGCCTTATACCCACTGTTTCATTGCATTTTCTTGTGTCAACTAACTACCCCCTTGAAATCTTGTCAACGCATTTAACTTATGCGCTTCCTAATTTTTTGAAATGAAATTCATATCTACTATGAGTTACCTATTACATATATATAAAATTTAAAAGTAATATCAGTAGACTGCCCTAAATGTATTGGGAAGGACAACAAGTAATTTACAGTAAAATATTGCAAATGTCTACAGTTAGAAGACTGGCAAAATAGTCAGAGACTTGCCACCCACGTGTGTAATTCCACGAACTCCACAAATGAGTGATGTAGATACGTTGTTGCATGAACAACTCAAAATCGTGAGCAAGATTTGAATCCATGGGAATTACCTTACAACAGTAAATATGTAAAATGAAAATACAGAGCTTTTAAAATAACACGCCCACAGAGTTGTTTAGCAGAAAATATAAGTTACCCCAAAATATGGAAATAGCCTAAATTTTTAAATAAAAGTTCATACATGGGAAAATCCAGTAAGAATGTTATCTGTACTATTAAAACTTTCTTTTTTTTTTTTTTTTGCCTTTATTGCATTTTCTCAATTACAATAAACATGTAATGTATATAATATTTTAACATATCGGGTAAAGGATGCCAGGTTAACTAATGATAAAATATAAGAAATTCCCAGTTCCAGCAGTATAGTGCAGCAGCCCCCAGCCTTTTTGGCGCCAGAGACCAGTGCCCCTGCGAGCATCTGGTGCCCGAGGGCCGAGGCGGAGCTGACATGGTGATGCCGGCCCCTTCTTTGCCGCCTCTTCTTTCAGACCCATTCTGTCTCCAGCTTCTGTTCAGAATCTCAGTGTGTATTATTAGTTCTTTTGCTTCCTCCTTGGGTCAAGGCGTACTGGTCTCTCACTTGCACTGTTCCAGTGGCTCCTAATTGGCCTTTCCATGCCCCGGTCCACTACAGGTGTTCAGCAGCCAGACGCCTTAGAGTGGCTCCTGCTCTGTGCCCATCGGGCACCTCCCCCCACCCCCTCCTCGATGTTTCTCAGACGTCACGTGCGCTTCGCAGGGCGTTTGTACTTACCGTTCCCTCTCCCTGGAATGCTCTTCTCCCAGGAGTCTGCAGGACTTGCCCTTGGAAGTCTTCAAACAAAGACTTACTTCCTTGAGGTCTTCACCCCGGGACGCCTTCCCCGATAGAAAACACAGCTCTTCGCACTGCGCAAGACACGCAGCCCTGTCTTCCAGCGCTCTGACTCCACTGTGCTTTCGTTTTCTCCGTGGCCCCAGTCGCTGGGTGACCAATTACACGCTTGTTGTTTTCTTGTCCCTGGCTCCGCCTATTAGAATATAAGCGTCATGAGAGGAAGAGCTTTTTGTCATCGTCGTCTCCAGTACCAAGACCAAGGCTTGGTTTCAAGTAGCAAGATGAAACCTGCCACCCTCCTGCTCCGTCCCACCTAGATCGTGAGCCGTCCCTTCACCCGGGGTCACCACGCTGTGCGCGCTACCTACCCGCTAGTCACTCAGCAGCCGTGGTGGCGATCAGAGTGACTGCTGTGCTCAGAGTGCAAGAGTGGTGATGCCGGCAGCTCACACGTGACAAGGAGAAGGCGCGAAGTGCTTTCTCTAAGCGACAAGGGGAATGTAGTATACTATGTTTTGAGAAACATCTGCATAACTTTTATTGTTATAATTTTTAAAATTATTATTGTTAATCTCTTACTGTGACTAATTTACAAATTTAACTTTATCCTAGGTACGTATGTATGCATAGGAAAAACGTAGCATATATAGAGGGCTTGGTACCATCCAGAATTTCAGGCTTTCACTGGGGGTCTTTAAGGTACCCCCATGGATGGGGGGGCGGGGTGACTATGTTTGGTACATAGTAAGCAAACTTTACAGTGTTGAAGAAGATAGACGTTTACTGCTGGCTATTTAGATTTTATAATTTCTTTTGATACTGCAGACAGTGCTTTGTTAAACAACTTATAGGTGACACTTTTGTGCGTTATGTGTGCATGTTATGTGTGATCCCACACACGAAAATGCTACTATCCTCTAGAAGCTCCCCAATGGAATTTCTGGGCAATAAAACAGGTACATTTTAAAGACTTAGTATATGTTTCCACATTCTTCTCCAGAGGTTTTAACAAATGATAGCCCCAACCAGCTCACTTAAATACATTTTAATATTTTCCAAAGGTTCATATTTTGTTATGTTATTTTTAATAAGGATTCTACGTAATTGATTTTTGCGCCCCAACAATGTTAAACCTCACACAATTCTGAATTATAGACTCTCCCTAATGTGGTCCTGCAGTCGTTGATTGCACAGATAACAGAAATTTGATTTCATAAAGGAAGGAGTACATAGTTGAGCATTTATAGTTTTTGATTTACTGTGGACTCACAGGCTCCTTAAGTATCACAGTTTCTTGTTGTTTGCTTCATTACCATTTGTTTCTCTTCTCCACTGCTGATCTTAGGGGACAAAAATAGCACTACGGGATAAGAATCGGCCTGGCTTATTCTTCCTGCTATAGTACAGCAGGGAAATGCACTGTCTATTCATCAAGCATTTTATTTACTCAGCACCCTGACATTTTCGTCTTTAAAAAAGTATTAGTTTTTTAGGATTTTAAAGCAAAGAATAGCTATTTGAAGAAGTTGTTTCCATTTTAAAGTGTTTTTGCATCCTAGCTCACTTACTCAAACTGTTTTACCAAGAATTTAATATTTTTGTACAGTAGGAAAAACCTTTAATGCTGTAAGTTTTTATTTTTTGTTTTCGTTTCCACTTGCCTTCCATTTCACCAGTTCTGGGTCATAAAGTATTATGTGCAGATCTGTTTCCTGTTCACTGTCCCCTCTTAGTGAACTCTCATTACCTTCCTCTCTCCTCCTTATACCTCTAGATTCATAATCTTTTTCCTTTTACCTCTGATTCCTGTTCTGCTTTGGATCCACTCTCATGAGATGCTGGAGAAGAGATCCCGTTTTCTCCTGCGGCTCACATTTCTCCAGGACCTTCTCCCACTGCCTCCTAACGGATGCAGCTGTTAGGTGTGAAGGGCAGTGTTCCAGGAATCAGGGGACCTGACGGGAGTTGCCTGGTGTGAGACCAGACTGTTAACGCCCTCTGCATCGACAGCGGCCGATTCGGCCCCGCTGCCGGCCCGCGACAGTCGGCCGCCTTGCAGAACCATCGCGCTCTCTCCATTTCTTGAAATCGCGCTGTTGTTTTCACAGCCAGAAAACTCTTTCTTTCGTAAGAGAAGATTTGTAGGAGGTGACTCCATACACACGGGCCTGAGTTTATTTAAGAAGGAAAGATATCAGGATGGATTTTTTAAAAAGCCCTGGCGTAAAGCGGCAAGAGAATTGCAAACTTTGCCTTTTTAGGTTTAGTTTTTTTTTTTTTTTTATTCCAGCTGATAGAGTTATCTCAGATTCTGAGAGAAATATTGGGTATTATGAGTGCATACTTTTCAAGGTATGACTTTATCTTTTTATTCTTTGAGCCTTAGGTTTACTGGAAAAATTGCAGAAGACAGAACGGTTAGAGAAAGCAAACTGTAACCATTTATTGAACCTCTTTGTGCTTGGAACTGTTTTATATGGTGGGAACCCTGTGATTAATAAGGCATTGTGTCTGACCTGAAGGAATTCCCAGTCTAATAGACAGGTTGACACGGGCAGGTAATGACACAACAGTGGGAGAGGTGGGTATTTGCACTGTGACTGGGTGTCGCTCAGGTGTCTCGGAGGAGGTCTTGAAGGATGAGTAAGAGTTCACTGTCAGGAGAAGAAAAAAAGATCTTGGGGTAGGACCAATTCTTCGCTAGTGAAAATAGAGTTAATGCCCAACCCCGAATTATACTGAACTGGACTCTCCAAGGGTTAAATAGTCAAGGTCATTTAGAAGGAATATGTGTATCATGCTTGGACCTGGTGACATATTGCTTTTCCTCAATGATTGAACATGAAATAAAAGATAATTGTTTAATAATATTTTAAAACAGGCAATAGCAGTAGCTCGGCAGGTTACTTGTATCAACGGATCACTCGGGTGAACCAAGAAGCAACTCTGTCAACGAATTTGTGACTTGTTAGACACAGTATTTAAGTTGTAGTTTCTGAAATACTGCTTTTGTCATCTTCATGGTCAGCAGTTTCAGAAGATGTGATAAACCGAAAGCATTTGGCAAATGGGCGTTATTTGAATAGAAGGGGGTAGCACTAGAGCATATGGGTAAAATTAAACTTAATAACTTGCCACTCGAATAAGTGAGTCAAGGAGTTTAGAAGTTACATTGAGCACGTTGGTGGTGATCACTGTGGCATAGACATTTCCTTATTGCTATTGTTATTCTAATCTGTGCTTCATGTTGTTTATGTGACAGAAGGTTACTTTCTAAGCCGCTTATTATTTTGCAACTTTTGGGGAGAATTGACCGTGGAAGGCCTGTGTTAAATTGCTGAAGTGCTCATATCGTTTGTTTTATAAAATTGGTTATAAGAGCGAAGACAGGAACACTTATAGTCCATTGCCATTAACTGCTTCATATTTGGATACTAACACTGGAGTCTATTAATTAACTCGATAATAAAAACTTCCGGAACGTAGGTTGCTAACAGTTATTGTTTGTTTCAGGGGAGCTGAGTGCGAAGCCTTGGGCTGTGTGGAGTGTTCAGCCTCCACTCTTGCCGGCCTCGTTTTTGGTTGTCTCAGGCTGGGAACCATCGTGAGGAGGGAGTTTCCCTTTAAGTTGATAGAGCCATGAGCATCTAAGGAGAGACCTTCTGGCGTCTGAGCAGGCCCACTTTCAGGCCGTTTATGGTTATTGACTTGGGTATCCACTTAGCTCACTGCTCCTAGTACCCGGGCTGCAGTTGCCCCTGTGAGCTCAGAGGTGGCGTTCGGGTCTGCTGGCTCAGCCGTCTAGGGCGGGCTTGGGCTGGGGGTGGCAGGGTTTAGGAGGACATGTATGAGAAGGTGGCAACTTTCCTTTTCGACTTTTTCTTTCTTGGGAGACAACAGTATATTAAAAGCTCAGCACTGATTTCGACTATAGATACAATTTGCTGTCCTAACAGTTTCAGTTCATATAGAATGGTCACTTTTGTGTATTCGTGTTTCGCTTCTTGTTATTCCTGAAAGCTTCTTGAGGAAGTGGATAGAAAAACTAATGAAGAATGAAGAAAACATTTTGAGAATGTTAGAATGTCATTTGATAGGAATGTTTTGTTGTTGTTTCTAATTACTGTCGAGATCGGGGTGATCCTGTAGGCAGTTGCAAGCATGTTCACCTGGGCCTTTGCTTTTGTAGAAGTGGAAAAAAGCAAGAGAAAAATCCTCAGATTTGATACAGATCTCTTCCAGTAATAAAGCATTTTTGGCTCTTTGGTGGAGGACATCCAGTAGTGATTGTTTTTATGTTTTGGATTATAATTGGGAACCTAACTGCATTGGATTATACTTTGGTAATGCTATTCATTTTCATGTTTAAAATATTAAAAAAAATTTTTTCTTTCAAGTTCCAGAATCAAAGGAAAATAACGCCAGGAAGCGTGAGGGATTGTATAGCAATAACAATGTTCTTAATTTCGTTTACTTTGGAAAGGGGACGAGCAGCCTGGAGGCCACAGGCGCGCCCCGGTGTGGTGCAGGACACACGCTCAGACACTGGGGCGTCGCGCTTGGCCGAGTGGGGCTTGTGTCGAAAAGTGCGGAAGGTCAGGTCAGCTGGCCGTGGCCATCGACTGTGGTGATAGCGGAGGACAGCCTTGCATTGTTTAAGATATATTTCACTAAAAGCTGAGGAACTTCAAAACAAGTTAAGAACAGGATTTCGTGTAAAAATGAGCTAAGCTCCGCACCCCTCCCTGTGTGTACAACACAGCTGTAATGTCGTGTGAGCTTTGAACTTTTTCCTTTCTGCTTTTCCCCTCTCTCTCCTCCATCTCCATCACTAGAGGTGCAGCTGTGGAACTGAGCCAGGTGTCTTACACTTGGGTGCACTTGGGACTTGTTCTCTAGCTCTTCATCCTGCTTGCCCAGACTCAGCGGGGGGGAGGCAGGAGCCAGTCTCCCCCTTTGTAGGTGGGGTGTCTGTCTGACTGGGGCTGCCTGTGGGTGTGGTTCAGCGTGCTCTTCTGCTTCCTCTCCTCTGAGTCCACTCCCTGCCCCCAGTGGTATTGAGGAATGAGGTTGAGGATAGAGCAGGATAAGAAATTAAGAGTATATCGAGGCTCATTATTCTTATTCGTATAGTCCTCTTTTCTTGATATTTAAATTCTGATGCAGGGGAATTTATTTTCCTGGAATTTTTGCTACTATCATCTGTCTTCATTTGTCTTTAAATGCTCATTTCAATTTGTTAAACTATGGAAGGTAAAGTAAAACATAACATATAAAACAGAAAAGTTCTCCATCAGTTTCTTTGTTTTTAAAAATTCTTAGAGTAAGAAGCTCTATGTATATTGTATTCCAGAAGGTTATGTGCAGATGTTTGAAACATAAGGTTACCTTTAGAGTTTGCTAGTGTGGGCAGTGACCACCTTTGTTTTCCTGGAAGGTTAACAGAACCAACCCCAGTTCACTGCGCAGTTTTCCTCACAGTGCTGGTCTTTGGGGAGAGGCATGGATTCTTTGCATTAGCCTTGGAGGTGAACGAAGGATATAGATCAAGCAGTGAGGTCGGGAGGAGCCAGGCGGTGAGCGCACAGCTGTGGTTTTCTAAAAGGAAATGAGAGGGAATTTTCTGCATCGGAATCACCTGGAGCATTTGCTCAAGTAAGTTCTTTCTCTCAAACCGTTCTCTTTGGGGAACCTGAGAATCTGCATTTCTGCACTCCAGTGGCTCTCAAACTTTGACACGCATCAGAACCGGCAGTTCTGATGCGTGTCAAAGTTTGAGAGCCACTGGAGTGCAGAAATCCTGACCTGCGGTTTCCATCCTTCTACCGTAGCGTGGACCGTGGTTATTATCCCATTGAGTAGTGATAGCCCTGAGAGGTTATACAGCACGTTATGCCCGAATGTGGGGCGCAGGTTCCATCCCAACTCTCTTTTAACCTAAAGGGTTGATGGTTTTCTTTATCCCTGTTTGTAGTAGAGATGATTCGGCTCCAGAGATAGGCTGATACTCAAGCTTTAAGGTCACTGATGTGCTGTTTTCCATTTGTTAACCTAGTGTTTTTCAGACTTTAGTGTCTGTCAGAATCACCCAAAAGGCTTGTTAAAACATAGATTCTTGAGCTTCCTCCCGGACTTTCTGATTTTGTAGATTGGAGTATGGCCAATAATTTCCATTTCCAACAGGTTCCAGGGTAATGCTGCTGTTGCCGCTGACCCAGGAACCGCCTGTTGGCCGTTCTGAGGTATCCGATCACAGTCCTGGGCCCCGCTCGCTTGGAGGGCACCCCTCTCCCCGGGGACCAGGTTCTACAGCTGAACAGTCGATGTCCTGCACAGCAGGGGACTCCACCTGGAATGTGCTCCTTGCTTTAGAGCAGTGGTCCTCACCTTCCCTTCGATGGAAAGGCAGGAGGCGGGTTATCCTCAGAATGTCCACAGGAAGTTGGAAGAGTTTATTTTGAGGATATGACTAAATAAATGCATTTTACTTTAATTTTGATATAATCAAAGGCAACCCTCAAATTTCTGGAGTCTTTTTTGTTCCTTTTTCCTCAAATAGAAATTTATTTGACTCTTTAAAGGTAAAATATTTCCTATAGTCACAGTAACACTTCACTGGAATATATATGTATTTTTAAACTATGAGGGAACCTCAGAACAATTCAGATTTTCCATTATTAAAGAAGAACTTTCTCTGGCCAACCTGCTTCCATTGAAGATTATTAAAGATGATAGTAATTGAATGCTAAGTTCTTTTAAGTATATTTCTTTCCTCATACTCTGTACTCTGGAAATGAGGATGAGAGAATTTCATAGAATTAGATGATGTATTTTAACATTTTTTTGAAAGTTATTAAAGTAATATATGTTCATAGTAAAATCAACAAATCTCTTGTTTTTTGCATTTTGTACAGTGCAAAACAACAAAATCTGTCGTTGGCTATCTTTTGTTGTCTTGTTATGTTTTTTTTTTTTCTGTTACTATTTTTAACGTGGTCTTTTCTTCCTTGGGTTCTTTTAGCTTTCATTCAAAGGCATTTCTTGGGGGAAGTCAGAGCACTTTTTAAAAAGTGATTCCTTGTACAGATCTAGGGATGGATTGGCAAGATAGGCCCGAGGCAGGCTCTTTCTGTCACCTTACTTCACTCTCATGGTCAAAAGCAAACTCTTTACCTGTTTATCCAGCGTGTGGATTCCATCGGCTCTGTTTCAGCAGGTCCCTGTCATGCCGCTTTTGTCCTTCACGCTGTTCCTTTAATTAAAGTCTGTGTGTAGAAACGCAAGCTACGTCCTGTCCAGATAACTTTTTACACTAGAATTAGATTACCTGAGCTTTTAATATGCATGTGATTTGGACCCTAACATCATTTGGAAATTCTTTAGTAATTATATTTTCATTTCAGTTATTTATATAAAGATTATAATGTTGAACGCAGTATTTTTGTAGCTAATCTGGTTTTTAAATTAATGAAATTACTATCTTCTCAATTCTGGTAAATCCTATTTTTGGTATTATCCCTGCTGGTTCTTGCCCATTAGCTTTTTGGGGGTTATTGAGAATTTAGTAAAAACTAAAGATCTTCCCAGAAAAATATATGCGTTACACAAAATTCGCTTTAATTTAAAGGGAGTTTTCAAATCCCTTTCACTTCAGGTTAAGAATTTAGGCTCTAAATTTGAGTTTCAACTTCAGAGTCCAGGTTCCTGGGCCAGTCAGCTCCCTGGTCTGGGGACGGAGGGGTGTAGGTTTTGGCATGAGAGTCATTCCTCAGCGAATGTGAGATCCCAGCGCCACTTAGTTCCAGAGCTGCTTGAGCTGCTGCTGCAGTAAGACGTGTAGGGCCATCCATGTAGGACCGCGGGAGGACGGGTCAAGGGCCTGGCAAACACATGTTGTTACGGACATGGTAACAGTTCACACTTAGACACTGGGTAATGACATGTTACCAAAAACCCCACATGGAAGCAATCTCTCAGTTATCAAACTTTAATGAAAATATTATTCTATCTGTAGGCAACAGTTCTCAAACTTGATAAGCAAATTTGTGAAGTTTATTAAAAATGTAGATTTCTGGATCCTAGCCTCAGGTTAAAATTCACCGGTTATGGGGTAGAGTCCAGAGAATAGTTCTTGTCTGGTGGGAGGAGGCGTGGGAAGGTAGTTGAATACATAGACTCTGGGAAAAGCACGTACTGGTTCTAATCCCAACTCTGCCGCTTGCCAACCGAGCGACCTCAGGCAGGTTACTCGACCTCGGTGCCTCAGTTTTTTAATCTGTAAAATGGCACTTATTCCACGGGGCTGATGTTTAGATGAAAAGGCCGCATTCAGTGAGTAAAGCACTTAGAAGACTGCCTGTCAGAGGGTAAGTGCTGTCTGATTTGTAGCTGCCGCTTCATCAGCGTCAGCATCAAGACCACAACGTCAAGTCCCAGTGGTTCGATGAGCCTTTTGATTCTCATTCTTAAGTGTGATTTTAAACATGTAGAATAGGTGATAATTGATCGAACAGTTAGATATGCCAGGCACAGTGCTCATTGTTTAAGGGTGGTCCCGCCTTTAATCATTCACACAGCTTCAGAGGTAAGTCCCTATATCTTGTCTAGTGGGAGGATGTGGCAAGTAATTCTTACATAATAAGTTACAAAGCTGGGATTGTGTGTGCGTGTTTGTGTGTGTGCATGTGTGTGTGACACAAAGCGTAGCTGAACATTTCCTGTGGCTCATTTAGGTTTGCGAGTTTATTAAAATAGTCTATTAAAAATCTTAATTACTTTAGTCCTTAGCTCTTGCGTATCTTCATATTTCTCTTTGATATCTTAGGAAATGTGATTTTAGGTAGCCACCTGGCTTCCCTTCTCACTCTGGACCCTTCATTGTGTAGGAAGATCTAGTGAAAATGAAAAGAAAACAACGCAAAAGCCGTTCTTGAGTGCCAGCGTAAGGGCCTCCAGGGTCCTCGCTGGGTAGGGGACACCGCTGCTCTTGGTGGTGGTGGCCTCTCTGTTCTCTACCGCTCTCAGGGTTCATCCTTACTGCAGCCTCGTGTACTGGTAAGTCCTGCGCCATAGTGACATTCTCGTTCATGGCAAACTACAGCTGTAGTGAAGAATGTGTCGCCAATATTAATGAGACTCATCAGTAAGAGAATCTCAAAGTAACCGCGTAAGCTTTCCTTTTTAGAATTGTTTTTTAAAATCTGGAAATAATTATTCCTTTGAATTGATAGAAAATGACATTATGAATCTCATCTATATATGGTGTATTAGAAGGAATATAGCTTTAATATAAGCTTAGAATCTGCCTAAGGAATAAGCAGCAATAAAAAACCATTTGAGCTTTGGTTGTATGATTTTTTTTAAAAAGCTGTAAAATATTTTTGGAGCCAAGAGTAAGATGCAGGGTAAAGTATTGATATTGACTAAGAAGAATGAAAGTGAATTGCCATTATTCTAAACAGACTAATCATAGCTATAAAACACCCTTTCAACCTGTGGTCGGGAGCACTGTGTGCCTGATGCACGCATTCACAGGGAGTGGAGGACGGCACCTTACACTGAGCCTTCCCAGGTGAGCTCACTCCAGTATGATGTCTGGAGTCGGAAACCGAACTCAGAAAAACTTATTCAGGGTTGCACAGCTGCTGAATAGTCTTGAAGTTGGAATTTGACCTTGAGTTTGTTTGACTCAGAGATTCATGGTCGTCAGAGAGATCTGTGCCTGGAAAAGGCTTGTTGGAGTCAGTGAAATGGGAAGCTGGGCCTTTAAGAGGCAGGACCGAGATAAGGGTAAGAGTTTCAGGTTTAGGCAGGGATGGCAGCTGGAACCGTGATCAGGACACCTTGATCAGGAGATGAGATTGAGAAGGGATCGCTGAGTCACCAATAAGGGCAGATTTTATCTTGGAGATCTAGGGAGAAATGAGACTGGCAAGGTTAGTTTAGTTAAGATAATGGAGAGATTATTTTTTTTAAGACAGCTAAGTGTTAGGATTAAATAGACAGCAAACATGTGAAAGATAAAATGGGGGTGTTTAAGAACTGATAGAGTAAATGATCTGTGCTTAGCGGGTTTTCTTGGGAGAGAGATGAAACCTGAGGGTCCAGTTAGGGGGCTCTGGTAGACTTTCAGGTGACAGTGGGGGCCAGTGCCACAGCCCCAGCCCCGCGTCTGGGTTCCTGAATTTGTCCTTCACACCATACCGCATTTTATCTAACGAATACTCCCACGCGTAAACCGAAGTGGGTGGGGTCCCCACGTGCCCATCACTCAGCTTTCCGCGGTTCCGTGGCCGGTCTTCCCCCGCCTCCCAGCCTCAGGACCGTCTTAAAGTAAATCCCTGACTCGTATCGTTCGAGCTATAGATAAAGGGCTTTAAAAAAGCAATGTAAACGTAATACAGTTATCCCGTTCGAAGTATGATTTTTTCATACAGTTATCCAGTCTTCGGATTTCTACTAGTCTCGGGCGGAATTAATGTTTTCGTTTTCCTTATGTCGCAGGGTGGTTTGAATCAAGATCCAAATGAAGTCCGGCCCTCGCAGCGGTGCGCACCTTTCGCGGCCGGGCTTTTCCTGTCGCCGTCTCCCTCTCTTCCTCTTCTCTCTCCTTTTTTCTATGACAACTTAGTTGTTGAAGAAACTGGGTCGCTTGTCTAGTGGGGAGCCCTGCAGCCTGAGATTGGCTGATCGATTCACCATGGTTTAATGTGTTCCCCAGCCCTTTCTGTTTCATGCAAATCGGTAGTTGACGTACGGGCTTTATCAAACTTACTATCGTTTATTTTTGGGGAAGCATATTTCATCGCTGGTTTGTTCAGGATGAGGTATAGAATGTCTTGGTTTTTCTCTTTTTTGATGGCACTGACGATTGCCGTAAGTCTTTCCCCTCCCTCTTAATTCCCAGTAGATATATTTTTTAACTACAGTCTTTTGCAGTCATCTTTTTGCCTTAAGACTGCCAGTAACAAACAGCAAAATGTGTTTTGTAGCACATTGCTACCAGGCAATGTAGCTGTTAACATGATAAATATTCTTGGACATGAGCCCAAGTTTTGTTCAGTTTCGTGTGTTTGTCCTCGTACATTTATTTTTATATTGCTGTGTCTAATTCTAAGTGTAAGCTCTTAGAAGCCATTCAGTCAGTCACCAGGCTCTTATTGAGAACCTGTCAGTGCTTGGCCCCGGAACCCAAGGGGACATAAGAATCTAGTTCAGGAGATACATAAACAAATATTTAAAGTACAGTGTTGCACATTCTTTAAGAGGAGTCAGTCTGAAGTCGGTGTGAGGTAGTCGTTTTGTGTGATGGTGGGGTTGACTTCTAGCAGTATCCTGAGGACAGCCAGTTGCTTTGCAGACGTAGAAGGAAGGACGTCCACTTGGGACCAAGACTGAGACCTGCACGTGCAGACGTGTGTCCCTCTGGGAGCCCACGAGCAGTCGAGTGGGTGAAGCCTTGCAGTGGGCTTGCAAGGACCTGGCGAAGGCCAAGGTGAAGCTGGAGTGGCAGCTGGAGGATGTTCGATGCGCTCTTCTGTCTGTGCCAGAGCGAGGGCTGTGGGCTGCGCTCAGTGGTCACCAAGGAGGAGGCCCATGCAAGCAGTAGTGCACCCTGGCCATTTGCTCTGCTGGCACCACGGGCAAGAGGCTGTGGTGTAAAGTGGCTCGAGTAAAGAGGCCGCAGTCGAAAGAGGAAGGAGGTGGACTTGACAGTGATTTGAGGCTTGGCGAAATGTCAGATGTGTCTGGATGACGAAAGAGCAGGTTTGAGGAGGACAGAAGAGTCATCTCTTGACGGGTGCGTGGAGCTTTACCTACAGGTGGCGATGTTCCGAACGCAGTTAAAGCGCACGGGACGCAAGTAGAGATTCGGGATCATCAACGTCTAGTGGTCAGTGTGGAGTCCTCGGGCCAGGGACCCGAGGGACACGTTTTCACGGGACAGGCAGAAAAAGGGAACCAGCAGAGGATCCTTAAACGAATGTAACCTAGGAAGGCGGGAGAGGCCTCTTTATCTTGCTTTTCATCCGCCTGTGGACCTTAAATAGTATTATAATTGAATGTTTTGGAAGTACCCCACATATAAAATATTAAGATTCATAATTTTTGAAAGAAATTTAAGAGGATATATGGAAGCCTTTAAAAAGTTAAAATTACATTAAGTCCTTGTTAGTAATAGGGCTTGAAGCCTCCAGGTGTCTCTGTAGTGCAGCGAGGGGTGGTGAAGGTTGGCCCATCACGTGAGATGCTCGCACAGGCCCAGACACCAGCTGTGCAAGTCCTTGAGGTTTTGATTTCTCATGGAAGGATATTTTCAACATGTTTAGCTACAAACTACAAATGGAGAGGGCAGTAATAATAGCACGCTAAATTTCTTGATCGGAGCGATGATTTCACGTGACCGTGGCTGACCCGTGCGGCCATCAGGCGTTGTCTCCGTGGAGGCGATTCCGTCGTCTTCCTCCGTCTGCCCTGCATCTGCCCTGCCAGGACCGTTTCTGTTCCCTGTTGGTAGCTGGAATCGATGATAGGAGTTTTCTAAAGCTGGGAGAGCAACGGAGCCAGAGATTATTCCGACCTAGGTATTGTGGGACATTGTAAGGCGACTCGGATCCTCACCACCTCGCTCTGGGTTATTGCAGCAGTGGTGAGTGGCCGTCTTTCTCTAGCACATCTGTATTTCATGCGGTTATTGGAAAAACCTTTCTTAAACAACACAAGAATCATCCTGTTCTAGGTCCAGAAGTCTACGTGGCTCCCTGTTGCTTTTTGTTTCAAATCTGATGCTCAGCAGGACGGAAGGACAGCCAGCTTTTGCTAGCTTCTGGGCTTGCACCCCAGCCTCTTAGTACCACTGCCATGTTTGTCGAAGTTCTTGGGGGTTATTTTGGTTTTTGTTTCTGTTTTTTGGTTATTACCTGACAGTCCTCCTACCTCTTCCCTGCTTTGGATTTTCTGCTTCTTATAATGAAATGAATTTGGTACTAATGGCAATCAGAGACTTTGATAAAAATGTGGAAAATGTCAAGGACACTTGGAAAATATTCCCATGCTGTGGTCATAGTGTGATGCTAAGGTAAACATCTTTAGTAAAGCTTTGTTCTGTTCCAGAATGATGGACTGTGAGTGTAAATCGACACTTCCTTTAAGAGCATTTTGCCAGTTTCTCTCAAAATTTTAAATGTACCAACCCTTTGGCAAAAATTCCACTTGCGGAGATTTTATGATGCAGAAATATTTCACAGGAAGAGGTGCACACGAGGATGTTTGTTATACTGCTGTACGGAGTGGGGAAACTGGGAACAACCTAAGCGTCCAGCACCAGGGGACCGGCAGGGGAGGTCACAGTGTCAATAATGCAGTACTGTGCGGCAGAAAAAATATGGTCGATGTTTAGGTGCAGATACAGGATGAATGCTGCAGCGTATTGTTAAGGGACCAAGAACATGCCGTGTACAGAAAGTTCGTCCTAGTAGTGTGTGCAGGAAAGTGAGTTTAAAGTCACATCTCTCTACACATGGCGATGCACTGGACGGTCGCTGGCGCAGCTGTGGTGGGCGGGGCCTTCCGCAGGGGGAGGGCTCTTTCCCTCCACTGTGGCTCTCTCTGTACCTGTCGGACTCATAGCATGGGATTATGTTCCCCTTTTGACTTTTTTTTTAAGCGCGTCCTTGCCATTTTACCCCGCCTTTTCGTCCGTCTTGCGTGGCATTACTGCGGAATCCGCTTCGTTACGGAGGACCGCGGAGGCGCTGGCCGCGGGCCTTTCGCGCTGCGAGCGGGACACTAGGGTCTCCACCTACACTAGGGTGCCCAGCCGAGGGGTGGCCCTCGCCGGGCGTCCCGTGCATGCCTAGGATGTTTCTCCCACGCTGAAGGGAAAGCCTGAAGCAGATGTGTGCCCGCCCCGTCCCCGGGCTCTTTGCACTCCGCTGTTGGTGAGTCAGTCTCCCTCAAAGAAGGTTGACACCAGAATCCACCAGTGATTAGAAGTTTGTGGGAGAGGGGAGGGAAATCACACCAGTAAAGGATCTCGCAAGGGGCGAACCGCGTTGCTTTTGCGTGGTTCTTCTGCGTCGCAGGCCAGGCTTACCCCGCGGTCCCAAAGCGACGGTGTCCCATGAACCCTTCCTTTCCCAAGGTGAACGAGCAGAAAGTGAAGACGTGCTTACCCGAGGACGCATCTTACTAACGGATGCACACGTGATCGAGAAAAAGCTCAAACGCTCGCAGACACAGTGCAGGTTCTGGGGGGTGATGCTGAGGTGCTGGGTGGTGGTCCCCGGGACCCGGGAGGAGCTTGGCGGGGCCTCCCTCCTTGCTCCCAGCACGTGTTGCCTCTGCTCATTGCAAAATCAACGGGGAAAGCGTCTCCACTTTTATTCGTAAGAGCAAAAATCGTCTTCGGACTTTTTGATTGTTAGCAAAAACAGGTACTGATGTTGGTCTTTTGTAGAAGCGAAGTGGCGTGAAGCCAGCTTGGGAAAAGCAGGGCATCTCCGTGTGATCGCAGCATGGTGTCCTTTTAAACAGTCGTGGCTCTGCGTGTGCACTGCAGGTGAATGCAGTAATAGTGGTTTGTGTCTGTAAACGAGTGTGCAAGTTTGTGTGCACTGAACTCGTAAATAACCAAAGATAGCAGCGGCGTTTTAAAACTATGAGGCTTTGCTTAGTTGTTGTTCGTTTATAAAAGTTGTTGAACATATTCTTTATTTTTCTGATACTGACATTGCCCTTTATTGTCTATTAAATTTCTTATTCCTATTTTACTCTTCCTGAGGTGAAAGTAAATACATATCAGAAAGTAAATACAGCTCAGAAGGGGAAAAAGCTAAGGTTTGTTATGAAATATAACTTTTATGTCTTTATTAAAGTTGCCAAGCATAGATTTTATAGTTCCAGTGTAAGCAATATAGGGATGATGATTGTTTTAGGTTAAAACTTGGTACCTTTTCTGGATGTTCTCAGTTAAATTAATTCTTATGTTCAAACATAAATTGAGGCAAAATAAATCCCATTTTTTTGCAGTTCCCACTACATTCTATTTTTATTTTCAATTGCAGTTAATAATTGAGGGCCTCTTATGGTTAGGAATAGTGTTTGAGACTTTGGTGGAATATACTTTGAACTTTGAAAGCCTTAAAAATGTGAACTGTAAAGTCATAGTAAAATTTTCTGATAACTTTCATAGTCTGTTAGTTCTGTGTTGCTAATTTTAGAGGGGACATTATCTAAATACAGCATTCACTGTAGTCATAATTTTTTTAGCTCTTAAAAAATCAGTTCATTTAGGTACAAAGAGAAAATAAAAAGAATTTTAAAAGGCTAATAATAAGCATAGGGCATACGAGCCTGTTTGTTTCTTAACTGAAGTTTTCTAAAAAAGAGCATCCGAGCACCACCGCCTGCAAACTGTGTGTGCGCACGTGTGTTTGAGGAGCAGGCAGGGTCTGCTCATTTGTGTGCCTATTGTGAGGCTGTCCCACACCTTTGTGGGAGTTTTTGTAACAGGGTGAAGGCCCTTGAATGGAGGCCTTGTGCCCTACTTGATTTGATATTCTTACCGTGAATCTAAAGGACCCTGCAGGGCACCCAGCGGGAAGTCCCTGCCACAAGTAGAAGTCTGGGATCCGGAAGAAACTTGGTGTGTGTGGGGTGGTGGGGGAGGGCGGTGCAAGTGGTAATGATCCCTCAGCCTCGGCTTTTGTCGCCCACAGCCTAATCGTTGCGCTGCTGGCAGCCGGATGGAAGAGCTGCCCGTTCAAGTGTTTCTCGATTGCACGTGCTCACTGAGACCTTACCTAACTCTTTTAAGAGAAAAACCTGGACAATCGGGATTTAATTCTCTTATAAAAGTATACTGACCTGGCATTATGCAGTACTGTTAGAGGTTGGGCAGGGGGGAGCGGGGGTGGTGGTTGTGTGTGTGTGTGTGTGTGTGTGTGTGTGTGTGTGTGGATTTATGTAAAGGGAAGGAGGGCTGCTTGGGAAATGCCGGATTGTTGGCACGATCCCTACTTTAGAGCCTGTTTAAGGCAGGTTGACCCCACACTAGGCTAGTTAAATCCAGTTTGGACGGCTTGCCACTTTGCAGTACCACTTCTTGGTCCAAAGTTTCTTGGCTTAAGAAGCGATGTAATTTTAAGTGTATACTGTGTGGGAAAGGGGTGGGGCAGCAGAAACTTTTTATAGGGTTTCAACTAATAAACATTAATTTTTAAAATAAAATTAATTTTTAAAGTAATATTTTGAGGATTTAACAGGAGAGGTAGAACTGTGTATCATGTTTCTTTAATTTTAATACATATTTAAACTGACAGAGAAAGGGAGAGAAATTTATTTTTAAGTGATATTTTCCATTCTTTTTTCCTCTCCGATGAGAAACTGGTTCTTCAGCTTTGAGTGCCAGTTAAGACATGCAGTAATAAGTATTTCACGTTCCGCCCTGCCGTCTGACCTCGGGTGTAAGTGCTGGTAGGGTGTTTCGTAGCTGAGCACACACAGTTAAACAGCTAGAGATCTGGTATATAGTAAGTTTGGTGCGATGTAGTATTGGGTTTATATAATATTAGTTCAGCACAATACTGAAACCATGCAGAATGCACCCTGGAGAAGCGTTCAACTGCATTGCCGGAAAGGCCATGTTAATGATAAGTTTCTGGTACCTCAGCAGGTTTTTTGGATGTGTTTTGTTCTCTACCACTGTTTTATTCTTTATTGTGGTTCTCTGGAAACTATGCCACGTGAACATATGGAATTCTATACATTGTGTTTATTGGTTTTGTAGCAACCCCTGGGTACTGGAGCTTAATAATTATGTTGTTTTGTGGGTTACCGAGAGGGCATATTAAAAATCAGTTGATAATAAAGTTTTCGTTAATTATTTTAACATTTTCAAGGTAATATGAAAGGCAGTTCAACCAAAATCAGAATTAAATAATAAAATGAGATTTGGGTTTGCTTTGGGTTGAAAGAGAGTTTGGTTATTGCTGAGTTTCTTCTGCATCTTTTCCTGTAAAATTCAAGTACAATCTTTGTATGGTTCCATAATACATTTAGTTATTAATTATATGTATGTTTTTGTTCTTGATGATTTGCTTTTTTTGTCTTGTTTTTGCTTTCAATAAAGAATTTTAAAAGATAGCTCTAACATTTCATGTCTGTTTAATTGTAATGTGAGTTGATAATTTTTGATAACCCTTTGCTTCATTTTGATTACTGAAGAAATTTATAACTCTTTAAAATATTTATGAAATGCTTTATGTTTGTGTTTGTTTAGGACATGTCTCAGGAAGGCTATGGAACTAGGTCTCAACCTCCTTTGGCTCCTGGAAAACCTAACCATGAAGACTTGAACTTGATACAACAAGAAAGACCGTCAAGTTTACCAGTAAGACATTAATGTGCTGATTTGGAAATGTAATGAGTTAAAGATTTTTAAAAAGAAGCGTTGCTTTTGTTTGTTCTGTGTTGTATTAAGGCTTAAGAGAGAGATTTCTAGATTTCAGATGTGATTGTGATTTATTATTTTTTAGGGCTTCATTCTTTGTTTTAGATAAGTTTATTTCATTTGTAGCTGTCTCTGAGTCCAGTCGGAAGGTTTTATTTGGCTGATGGGTTTTGTGGCAGAGTGGCATTTCTGAAGTACAGTCAGTCAGTTAGTCAGTCAGTCATGCTCTGTTTAGCTCGTTGCTTTCTGGTAGTGTTACAGGTCAGAGGTCACCATCAAAGTTGAACATAAAGGAATTCCCATTTGATGAGGTTAAAGCATCTGATGGTAGTTTGAATTTTTTTCTGGGACTTTATGTAATAAGAAATCACCTAGTCTTTTTTTTTTTTTTTTTACCTAAAAGAAAGTATTTTAGTTTAAAATTGGAGAGACAGCTTATAAATATTTCCTCTAGCAGATACTGTATGGTGAATGAGATGCATATTGACTAGAGTGGAGGCTGGCTGTATTATAGGGTATCATGTTGTGCCCAGAAATAGTTCATCTGTGCTTAATTTGCCTTTTTAATAGGCAAGCTAATTTAAATGAGGTTTTCTTTATAAACTAAAAGAATACATCTGTACAAAATTTTATATTTCCTTGTTAAAATATCTTTATTTGAAGAATTATTATTGCTTAATCTCTTAAATTATATTTAAGATGGGAGTGTAGGTTAACCATGATATTAAATATGTTTACATTGAATGAGATTTATTATATTATACTTGTAAACATTTGAGAATAAGCATTTGTACTGAATGTTGTACATGACATTTGGCGTGCCAACCATATCATTTTCAACTTATCTGTTGCCCTAGAGAAGAAGGTAAGTGATGGCTGCAGGACGTCCATTTTTTTTCAATCTGATGCACATGTTTTTGAAACTCTGAACTTTTACAGCTTTTATTTCTGTGGTGGAAGGTGGGTGAAATTTACTGTGGTCATGTTTTTAATCACAGTGGAGTATTGTCTAGTTACTTGGATTTTGAAGGAATGAAAAAGCTGATGATTCTATGTTTTACACTATAAGATTTTTTCTTTAGCAGGTAATTCACAGCTTTGGTGAGCACGTAGTATGTGTGTGCATGTGTGTGCACGTGCACACACATACTATAAACACTGTTGATAAATGGAACATTTTGCTGAGTATTTGGAAATTGGCTCATGAGTTTAGGAATTTTACTTGACTCTTGCGAAGCAGATGGACAATGAATTCCACTTTTCGTCTCCCAGATTTCCGTTGGTTTGTCATCGGCTGGTGATGTGTACTGTCATACAGGTTGGAAATACTGTTACGTACTGATGCAGATTTTCTGTGTAGCTCCAAGAGTAGTCTGCGGTGTACCGCTTTCCTCACGTCCCCTAGAACTCGGCCATCGCCCACTAGGCTGGGCATCTTTTCTTTTCATGCCTTTGCGTTGGAATGGGTAGTTGACGCTCAGCGAACTTCACAGCAGAATTAGAGATGGAATGCAGTGTGGTGGCTCCACAGAGCTGACAGAAGAGGTCTGCTCTGGGATGGTGCTCTGTAGGTTGATTACTGGTAACGGAGCTAAAAGTATTTTAAAAAGTGAGTCAGTATATTTGTCAGTAGTTGAAATTTTTCTGAATTGTTCTGTTTACATAAATACCATATAATGGCTTACTTTCTTCTTTCATCTTTACCTAGCTTACTTTCCAAGAAGATAGATTTGCTCATAATATAAAATTTCTTATGAAGCTATTAAAAAAAAGAATTGCCCTAATCGACTCAATAACGTTTCAATAATATTTTTTTAGAGGGCAAAGTTTCCAGGTTCTGTGGTGAGTACGTAGAAGTCCCAGTCGCTGAATGAAGGGCAAACCATAGAGCATCCGGGCACCTACACCCCCAGCCCCCCATCTGTTAAGATGAAAACGGCTTTATTTAAATGTATTTCAGTATGTCCCTTTCTTTCAGCAGGCTTTGTTCGTGTAGAAAGTTTCTATATGAATTACACAAATATGTTTTTCTTTACATGGATGCTTGTGTTTTACACAGGGTAATGCTAGTTTGGGGAGAGATTTGTTGGTATTCTGTATGGCTCTAACATCACATATTTTTAGTGTTACTTTTATTAAACATTTTAATGCTGGAACTTGGCTAATTTGATACTATAGGTACTGCGAAACTATATTTGTTACCACATCTGAATTCGCCGTTGGGTCTTTTGTAGATTTATGCTGCGTTTTTCCTTTTCAAGTGTCGATGACGTAAATACTGTCTTATTACTTAAGGTTTAAGACAATCTGTCATACTGGTAATCTCTAGTTTTGTAATTTGTAGCTAAGGAAGTTGTGGGTATTATCTGTACATATTTAAACATTGGTATGGTGATTCTGATGTATAATTAGTAAGTCTTTATCCATTATGTACATGACTGTAAGGAGGAAACTTCTTACGTAGTTACTTCTTAACCTTTTTGCTGAAGAGGGAAATTTTGTAATATTTTTCTGCACGTGCGGTATTTAGCATATATTTGATACACAGCTAACTTTCCATTACAAGCAGTCAAGACCTTTCCAGTATCCTATGCTAGGTCTTTAATTTGATCTCTCAGTCAGTGGTCCTCTCACAATCGTTCGAACTGGTATTTGTCTATATTTGCATGTCATTAAATTCTTGGTGATCTTCAGTAGCTAATATAGTGGACTTAGATCTTCAGATCATCCACATAAAGCAAATGACTGATAAATTAATACTTATCCTCTTGTTGCCTTGGGGCTATGACCAGTAATATTTGCTCTTCACTTAATTCACTCAGACCTAATCTCAGAACAAATCTTCCTTTATGTCCACTTATTTCTATACTTCTTAATCTTACAGCTTTCTCCCTGTTGAGATACATTAGTTTGCATACTCTTTGTATTACCATTATTAATAAATCTTAGCATATAGCATGTGATATAAAAATTAGTTTGAAAAGCTCTTGTCTCCCTGGATTAGTATCATTTAAAATTAGAGCACATTCTGTAGTTTTCTCCTGCTTCTAATATTGATATGAAATGAAGCCAGCATTTAAACAAAATAAACAGTGGGAGGTCTAAAAAATGCTATAAACTTAACTCCTTTATTTTATAAACTTGAATATGTCTTAATGTACGTTCTAAGATAACCACCAAAATATGATTTAATGTGCTTTTTGCTGAGTCTTTTGTTATGTTTTCATCTCTTGTGGCGTTGACTATTTACCCTTTAATTGCAGTTATTTTTGTAGCTGTCTTGGCCCCCGTTAGACTAGGATCTTTTCAGAATATTTATTATGCTTTTTTTTCAGTAAGTGTTTTCTGAATAGAATTTATATAAAAAGTTTTAAATACTTTCTTCTCCCAGTTTCAGAATTTTCTTTTAATTGCTTACGGAGTCTTTTCCAGGGTACTGAATTGACATCAGGAGAGCCTGTGTCACAGATGCGTAAAGATCATCAAAGTGTAGATCTGTATTCGCAGGGTGGTTTTATTATTAGATGTTTTCTTTTATAATAAAATTGCATTTGAGTTTTAGCTTGGTAACCTTAAAGAAGTGTGGGCACTTGTGGGTAATTAAGCTAAAAGGAGCATGAAAATATTCTTACTAACTTATATTTTTTAATTGTAAAAATAAATAGACAAAAACAGTAATATAATTTCAGTAAATACAGTACCGATAGATAAATTATTAATAAAAAATGAACATGTATAAAAGGAAGTAAACAAAAAGGTTTGATTTTTCTTTCTTGTTCTAAGCAAATTTTGCTTTCTTCAGGGATCTGAAGAGTCGATCAGTTTAGAAGTAACTAATTTGTTTTGTTTTTCAGAGAGGCCTGCCACCAGCTGTATTTCAGATAGCAGGTCCGTTATTCTGTTTACCTAAGATACAGAATATGACCAGTCATGTTCTAATAGCCTTTGAAAAGGCCCATCGGGTCATTAAAAACCTCTTTGTGACCCTTTTGTCCTTAAATAGGAAATTATATAAAGAGGTTGACATAAGAGGGTTTTGATCTTTCCCAGTTTAGTTTAAAAAAACAACAGACAAACCCAACTGTCCTGTGGAATCGTGCTTATGGCACTTTTGCTGAGTTTGCAATTAGAAGGAAGTATTGAGGTTTAGATAAAACATATGTTTTTTGGCCGTTTGTGAATGGGGGGGAAGTAGTAGGTGCTGATTGTTCTTGTTCTTTGAAACAGAGGATGTTAAATGGAATTTTGGAAGCCTGAAAGAGTAATTGGAAAATGTTATTACCAAGAATATTCTTTGGGGGTTTGGTATTAGCAACAGAGCATACAGTAATCTTCCTTAAATGAAAAAGAATACTCTGTGTGTGTTTTATGTTTTGTAGTGTTCGGTGATATTTATGTTAGGTAGGGGTAGAAGGTCATGTACTTTGGAAGCATATGTGAACATTGATATGTTCATAGGGACATTTTAAGTGTGTAGATTTGGTAGTATAGTTCCTGTGAACGATTAGAAATTATTGAGAAAAGCTAGATGAAGCATTTTTACTAATTTCTCAACCCAGCTGGAAATACAAATTGTTAGCTAATCTTAACCTATTAGTTGGTAGGTCCTTGTAGAAGTTAAAATTTGCCAGGTAAGAATTAGGTGTGTGGTTGCTGAATGAACCTTTTCCAAACTATGTTTTAATTATATCTTGAACTTGATTGAAATGGTTCTCATTAAAAGGTGAAGAATGTAGCTGTCTTTGTTGATTGATCCTTCTCAAATCATTTTGAACATTTAAAAATTATAAGTTAATAATAGAGAAATCTATTCAGTTGTCACCTTATCTCAGTGTTCAAGCATTAATTAATCTCTGTGTGCAACTGAAAACATAAGCCGTTTGTATCAGTGTTCTCTAGATGTAGTTGGAGTGTGAATTTTGGAGTTACGGATGCCATAAACTCCTACCCCTGGTGAAGGGAGCAGGAGGTTCTTGGCACATAGAGAGTCTGCAGATAGAGTTAATCACTGTCATAGTTTCGTAACCGAAGAAGGTACATACACATTTTGATATCTTGGAGAAGTTTTAAATGGAACACACTATACTTCCATTTCGTACCTAGGATTTACCATATTCTCAAATGTAATTTTAATCACTGGTCTATTCTATATGAAAACGTCAATTCTTTTTGGATTAAGTTTGAGAGAAATACCGAAAAACCTTACTTGAAAGCCCTAATTTAGAAAAAGTGATAGTGACTCTGACAAATATTTATATTCCAACATGGATTATTTTAGATATGATGTCCTATAATTTTATCCCCTAGAGGATTTTTATGGTATCGGTAGTCATTTTGAAAACAGAGAATACTTAAACAGTAAAAAGTAGTAAGCTGGAAGGTATGTTTCTTTCTCTTTCAAAACAATCTTCCACTTAGATATTTGTTCTGTAAATGAATATTCACTGAAACCTCACCAGTTTGGATTTCTTCCAGGTAAGGCAGGCTATATAAATGGAAAGGTTGAATAAATTAATATTTAAAAAGAACTGTAGTTTGCTTTTAAGTAAGTCAAATGTTTGTGTGCAAAGTGTTTCTAAATTAAAGATCTTCAGTCCTGTTGAAATGATAGTTCTGAATTCATTATAGCTGAGATATTTGCTTAGTAGCCATGTATTATTTTTTAAAAATTCATTTAGTTTTAAAAACATACTTGAATTAAGCATATACCCTGCAAACTTTTTCACATAATAATCTGAATATTTTCATTCAAAATATGGGGAAAATAAATTTCAACCCATTTTATGGGCCTGTCAATTCCAAAAAAAATTAACGAAGGAGTACTATTAAAAAATAGGCACTAGACAAAATCGGAGATGAAGAGAGGCTGAAGCATAACTGATTTGCAGGATGTTGGTTTTGATAATAGGAGGATAACCGTGATCTATAGTTGGTAAATGAGGCTCATTAAGTAAGGGATGATAAACGCAGATACCCTTGGCTAATAGGGAAGTCAGCATACAAGTTTTACCATAACAAGCAGAAGACTGGATGTTTTGACTCAGCTTGCAGCTCCCGGGATGGTCTGTGTGAGGACTGTCACACACGGGCGTGGGGGCTTAGGTAGGAGAATTGGTCAGCAGCATGGCTCCTTCAAAGTTTTAATTTTAATTTTTTATTCTGGAATGAAAAAAAAAAAACGACTGATGTTTGGGACACCTTTTCTCATTCTTATCTACTGTGTCGTTTTCTACAAACAGCAGCCCTTGGCATGCTGAGCTGGGAAGCTGCCTTCCTACTTTCCCCGCTGTGGCGCCTCTTCGCTGCTATGGCGGGGAGGGGGGGGGTCCCCCCGGGTTCTGCAGACGTGGTCATTATGAGGCCTTTGGTGCATCTTCCTTCATATTATTCAGGTTAGGTGGGAAGTAGATTTTAATTTACAGATTTCCACTTTGTCGGTAACTGAAGGCACACATCTGTTTTATATGACGAGAGAGAGGACCAGCAGGAGGCCAGTGCGGACTGGCTAATTGCGGTTAGTTTCCTTTTGGACCATTTTTAATATTAACTATGAGTTTAGGAGCTCCGAGGCCATCGAAAGCCAGACTGGTAGGCTAAAATTTTCAACATATGTGGAACAGTTAGTGCTTCAGAATATGCACAGCGTCACATGGAGAGCCCGGGGGAGTACCACATGTCTTCCAGAAGAGAGGACCACTTGAGTTGGATCTCAAAGTATCCACAAGAGTTCACCAGAGAGGGAAAAAAAGGAAGAAAGAACAAGTTAGGCAACAATTGGACATCTGGGAATATATATTAAGAAAATAGGTTATTTAAAAATGCATGAAGATATTTAAAACAAATTTATTTGGAGGTTAAAACCTGTAAACAGTATGTTCAAGCACTGAAGAGTAATTAAGGATATTTTGTTATGTTGGTTTAGTATTCTGTTTGACCATTTTTGACCTGCAAATGGCAATTTCACATTATTTAGCACAATGGACTTTCAACCTAATGAAAGTTGTTCCAGTGAAAATTGGAGGAAATCTATGAAGACTATGCAGAAATGGAGAAAAGAATTCATGAAATAATATTGGGTGAAAATAAGAACAAAAATTCCATATGTAGTATAAATTCAAGCATATAAAATGTTTTCATATTGTCAAAGATTAAAAAGAAAATAGAAGTGGGAGTAGTTATAATAGAAAAGCAGAAGTAATGGGAATATTAAATATCCACTCATGTTTGTTTGCTTTATATGTGTGCATGCATATTTATATATAAATCTATATGTATATATGCACGTACATGTATATATAAAGTTCGATGAACCAAGATGATATTAAATTATAATCAGAATCCTTTAAAAGTGCTTTTGTAGGTTAACTAAAATACTCTATTTTATCTAAGCCTGAAGGAAACACGTTAACCTGTATCTCCAGGAGGAAAAAGAAATTCGCTAATTTTATTCTTAAATAGAAATATCAAATAACAGCCAACTGAAGAGGGAGTGATCTGCATGCTATAAAGCACTGGGTTCTAGGAGGAAAAGTCCCAGAACACACATTTATTCCTGCTGCTGTCACAGTATCTGAAGCCAAGATGTGATGTGCTTAATTACACCTGAAATAGCTTTGAAAATCCTGTGTCGGAGATTTAGGGGATACTTAATTTTCTATATCTTGGGTCTTTGGCAAGAGTTCCAGTAGTGTCACCTCTTCTGACCTGATTTCTGACTCAATGATGAATAGCAAGGGTCTCTGTGAAGGCATCAATCAGATGGATATGGTATTGTATCCAATAGAGGTTTGCTGGTCAAAATCGTAACAAGTCGCTGGGTGTTACATAGACACCTATATACATGGCGGCGTCTTAAGGGTATCTGTTAGAGATGTATCAGTCAGGATAGGTTAGCTTATTTAACAGTAACAAAGAGCCCTGCAACCACTGAGGCTTAAAACAACAAAAGTCTGTTCTTTGTTCTCGTTACATGGACGACATAGCTCGGCAAAGGGTTTAACTCAAGGGATCAGAGTAACAGAGCAGCCGGTGTCTGGAACATGTCACTGTCCCAGAGAGAAAAGAACACTCTGGAGGGTCTTTACTGGTCTGGAAGTGGTTCATTATTACTCATGATTCACTGGCCAGAATTAGTCACAAAGCCCTACCAGTCATAAGGATGCAAGAAGTGTAGTCCTACTGTGTGCTGAGTAGGCAGCGAGCTGGACGTGCTTGCCAGACATCGCTAATGCTATCATGAGAGTCTTCTCTGCATTGTTTATTTTTAACAGAGGCATGCGATACTGAGTGCCTTCAGATACCATCTCTGAAAAACCAAAAACTGTCACTTTAGCAGAGGAAATAAATATACGTAGAGAAGGTTTTTAACTAAGCAAAATTTTCTTCCCTCACAATGTGGGATTTTAGAGGTGTCTCTCTTTTTCTCATCTATTTCTTTTGCTTTCTCTAAATTGTTGTAAAATAACTGAATGGTCTTGTTTTCCTTTGTTTGGGTCAAGAAATTTTAGCTGAAAATTGTTACTGTGTGAAAGAAGATTATTGACTCAACAAGCCTTAAATTTTCCGTGAATAACACTCCCACCCCCTGGCTTCAGGAACATGCCGTGCGTGCATTCTATTTGAAAATACAGACTGTAATTTAAAACAGGCAGTTTGATGCCCCACTGAACTTTGTTTAAGCCTGGAATAAAAGAGGGGTAAAAAGCTTTAAGTCAGAAAATAAAGTGATTAAGCTTTCTCAAGCACTTTTCTTCATAATGCATTCTATTAAAAAAAAAATGCTTCCAGGTACAATTGTCTCTTTCCACAGGACCTAAATTTTATCCAATGTTTTAGATTGTGGTGTGTGCACCTTTCCACTTCATTTCATTGTCGAGTCGTCACTGGAATTGTTTTAAGCATTTGTGTTCATTTGTAGGAGAACCTGTGTGCATGCATTTGTGAGTATTGTCCATGTTCATTGCCTGTGAGAACATTAATTCTGAAACCAAATGCAGAAATTTTAGTATTCACTTATAACTAATTTTTTAGAATTCTCTTGGCTTAAATAGTACCTGATTATTAGAGTGGAATGACATAAATATTTAACTGTAATATTCTTTACTATCTGATCATTATAAGCATGATTAGTTGGAAATAGTTTATATCACTTGCCTTTTTTTCCTCCTCACAAAAAAGGAGATGAAAGTTTATAATGATTATATGGAAGGAGTGATTCCTTTGTTTGATAAAATGGTGTATTTTGTCCTGGAGCGCTGTTCTAACAGTGATGCTGAAAGGCAAAGAGAGCAAAGTCGCAGCCAAGGTTCTGGTCTTGAACAATTCACGTGACTTCTCAGCACCTTCTTGTCCTCCTGAAAAAGGAATTGTTAGAGTTAGCAGCCTCAGAGCACATCGTAACTCCTAACGAGAGACGTGTGGTCACCTGGGAATCTTTGCTGATGGCTCGCGTGTGCCCGTGGTGGGCTCCCTCTGGTTCTTCTGAACGCGTGTGGGGATTTTAGGCTGCACGGGCCGTGGGAGAGCCGTGGCCTTGCGGACTCTGCCCCTGTCTCTAACACCTCAGCGGTCGCAGAGCTCCCCCTCGCTCCCTCCCGTGTGATCAGTTGGGAGCCTTATGCATTTGACTCTAGAGAAGTCCAGAGAGAAGGAGAAAGGGCCGTGTGAACAGTTGAGAAGTACACTTGGCCCTTAAACAACATGGGGGGTAGAGGCACCTGCACAGTCACAAACCCACCTGTGACTTTTGATTCCTCCGAAACTTAACGAATAGCCTGCTTTTGACTGGCAGCCTTACCGATAGCATGAACAGTGGACTGACATATTTTGTATGTCACACGTATGAGGCACTGTATTAGTAGAATGAAGTAAGCTAGAGAAAAGGAAATGTTAAGAAAATCATAAGGAAGAGAAAATACATTTGCAGTACTGCATATATTTTTGGAAAAATATGTCACTTGTAAGTGGGTCTGCGCAGTTCAAACCTGTGTGTCATTCCAGGGTCAGCTGTGCGCACACCAGGTGTCCCTGTGACCACCTGCCGACGTGGGGGCGGGAAGGACGAACAGGAAGGGAGCGCAGGACAGCGAAGTCTGTCTCCAGCGCCCTGCCCCGCAGACCGGCGGGGCCAGGTGCTCGCGCAGCGTTGCGTTTCGATTTCATGCTGGCGGGGCGAACGCGTCGGGTTTCCCTTTCATACTGAAAAGCAGCGAGCTCCTCTGCGCTTTTTAAACGGAGATTTACCACGCGTGGGAATCCTGGCGACCCAGAGATACGAAGATTGCCATTCGTTTAATGAACCGAAGCCAGTTTCATGGATAATGTCCCCCGAGAGTGTCGACACTGTGTGCGCGCGCGTGTGTGTGTGTGTGTGTGTGTGTAGCTCACTGGCTTGATTCGGGTGGGGTGGTATGTTAACGAGTCTTCCTTGGTATTTTATTCTTCCTTCTGTCAAAGCATGAAATGCTGTGCGTTGGGACAGTGGCATAAGCTGTGCCTGGTCTCCTTGTGAAAGTCTCCGAAGCAGACCAGAGTGTGAGCCTGGTGACCACCAGGCGACAGGGCAGCACCGCAGTGCCCTTTACTTTTCCTGTGGTGTGGGATGTTGAGTACATGGAACCAGGTAACACCTTCTGATGACCCTAAAATTGGTCTTTTGTAATTATCTGTAATGGAGAAAATTTGGCGTCAAAGTAATAATGTATTTATTATATACATAATAACTTATTGAGCATCGCTTTAAAAAGTCTTATTTTATATGTGAAAATATAAGTTAATTAATACTGGAAACTACTAGTAAAAGAATAATAAATATTCCCAGAGTAAAAGCCTTTGATAGTACCAACATGTAAGGTGCATGAACTTTAAAGACAGGACTTTCTGACATCTGTAGGGCCCGCTCGAGGCCAGATCCCACCGCATTCTGTTTCCGTTGTCTGGGACTTTTAGGTTACAAGATGAGTGAGTCGTACCATGGCTTTTATTTATGAGAAGCCTTCCTTTTCGAAATGCCTTGATTACCCCTGGAGGCAGGGAGAAGACTTGAGAGGCTAGGGTATCAGCTCACTAATGAGGGTGAGTCACATCATTAAAAAGTGATGGCAATGAGAATGTAGAGGGAAAATTATGTTAAAAATGAAGAGAGGGATGAATGATAGATGCTTTTAAGATTTTTAAGCTGAGTGGCCAGAAGGCGTGGTGCTGTTGGTGACAAACACGGGCAAATTGGTGGTGGGGAGTTGGTTTAGGGAGAAGAGAGTACCCAGGGGTTTTATGAGATTGAAGTCAAGTCTTGAATAACTTCGCTCGAGTTCTAAAACTAAAAGAAAGCAATTCATTTTTGCTATTAAAGCCCTAGTTTTTGTACAGTTCTTTATTTAAGAGGTAAAACGTCATCATAATTAGGAATTGCTATTCAGAGGCTGATAGCATTGGCTATAACTTCACATTTCATTTAAACTGTTGGAGATGATTTGAAGACTACTGTAACAGAGTTTGTATAAAACCAGGATCGTACCAGAGTGTTTTGAACTTGGAATAAGATGAAAGTGCAGTCTGAAGAAATAAATGAAACTATATATTGTTCAGTTGAGATTCATGTCATGTCTCATTTTATTTGCTTTTAGGGTTGTCATAGTGTAATGTATTTCTTTCCTTGAGTAGGGACAGGTTACTTTATATTACTTTTTTTAGTTCACTCTTAAATGTTTTAGACTTTGTTCTTCTACCGATTCATTTTGGAGGAATGTTTCCTTAGTTAAATTTATCTCATAAGTTTTCCTTTTCTGAAACTTATTTTAAATTTATATGTGAGTTTATTACACAGATTTAATATCTTTTTTTTTTTTTAAGGGTGTGCGACTATGGGAGGGGTCGGGGAATCTGGTTTTAACATGCTATTTCTGAAAGACGTTCTCTTTTATTTTGTTTACCCCTCGGAGCACCATGAGTTTCTGTGATACGTTTTGAATCCCAGCAGAGAGCGTGGGGCCTCAGGGAGAGTACGTGAAGTCTGAAGGGATGCTCTCTCTTGTTTTTTAAAAGTCAGGCCCTTCCCCATTCCCCCCACTCCTTTTTAGAGGGCTGCCGTCTCACTGCCTACGTAAAGAGCGAAGGTTTAACATGAATGAGTTCTTAATATGTGTGCATTTTTGCATATTTAATTTGATTCAGATTTTTTAAACTCTTAATTCCCAGATGTGAGAATAGAGACTCAAAAAAATGGCAGGAAGCATGCCTGAAAATTCAAGACATGGAGTTACTCTATATTGCATTTTATTAGAGCAGCTGCCGAATCCATCTGCTCCTGAAGATACCTCGCTGTCCTTGTAAACTTCAGTTGTCAAACCTGAGTCTTTCTCTTCTTTTAAATAAGTGTTTTGTCAATTTTGATTAAAATCACGAGTGTCCTTAAATAAATATAAATGTGTTCAAATGTCCCTAAGTGTTTTTGCTTTTCATAGTTACTACATTTATGTTTTCCTTAGCAAGCATGCCCAACTGTTGACATCCTCGATGAAGGCACACAGTTTTACTTTACATGGAAAATTCAGTTGCTTTTAACAGTCTTTTTATTTTTTGATTGCCTCCTTATGTTTAAGATTTTCTATTAGATCTAGGAATAAAATAATAAAGTATGAATCATTTCATTAACTATTAGTGTTTGTTCTTTCCTGCAACACATTTCAGCAATAGAAAATCAACAAGAAAACACATCGATATTCAGGATGCCTATTATTTAAAATGCTTTAACATATTTCTCATTTAATCTTCAGAGAACCATCTGTAGAATCTGCAAAATTCATACTTTAAGCCATGTGTAATTTCACAGAAATGTTTTGCCCTTTTGAGAAATCTCGAATATTTGAAAGTATAAGAGCGGTGATGACTATATCAAAATTATGTTAGCCTTTTATAAAAGACATCCAAGTGGCATTTAGTCGTGTACCATCCATGCTGGTGGCTTCAGCGGCAGAACTCCGCTTCCCAGCACTTCCGGGAACACTCGGCGTGGTAGCGGTCGGGTTAGCATTCTTGAGTGACTTCACGAGAGATTTTATTATTTTTACTACTTTCTTCCTGACTTAAGTGTTGCTTTTTATTATGGGTTGAAACAAGACGTGAAAGTTCTAGCTTTTTTTGATATAATTCTGGCCCTTTTTGGGGGTATCAGTTTTGAAAAGGACCTAAATACATTATGTTGACAAAACACAGTCACATATACTGTTAATTTTACTGCTTCTAGACTTCACTTTTACTCTTTGCATCACTTGAAATATACATAAACCTTTCTGTTTACTCCTCGTCACATAAGTGCTCAGAAAATGTGCATTTCTTACCCTTTGTTTGCCCTCCTTCTCCTTTGAAATTGCGTTTAGCTATCAGGCCTGTTAGGGTGTCTAGTCCACCAGCTTCCCTGAGAGGCAGCCTTCCCCCCCATGGATGCGGAGAGGCGGAACAGAGACGCGGTGGGGTACTGGGGGTGGTGGCCACTGACTCTGGAACCCCAGTACCACCAGCCTCTTTGGACAGTGTGATTCTCCTGCATTCACTTTGATTTTGTATTCTTTGTGTTTTTCTGTTATGTGGAAAATAAAAACATGAGAAAGCCACATTAACATACATTGTAATTTAAAACAATTTTCCCAATAATCTGCAATTTTTGGTTTAAGTAACACAGACCGAATTATTGGGAGAAGGGTTGGGGTGGGTGGGAATGAAGAGGCAGACTATTACAGGGTTCACCTCCTTGCTAACTAGTTATGAAAAGTATAGATGTGCAGTTTAGACAGTTGAAATATACTGATAATACAGAAGTGTAATATCGGTCGCTAGTTTTACTCTGATCTGCACTCCCAGCAGGATTGTCAGGGCTGTGTAGGGGACCGAGTGGCTCTGGCGATTGGAGTTTACCTTCCCCTTGCTCTCTCCACCATGCCGCAGCGAGCAGTAAAATCACAGGGAAAAGAAAAAGCATAAGCAAGGCCGTGGATGGAACTCTCCTTTGCTTGCAGTGCTTTAGATAAAACTCCTTAGATTTTGCAAAGAGTTTTCACATTTCTGAGACTGATAACCAGCCATAGTGGTTGTCCAGGAGAAACCTGCTGTGACTGATGGCACCTCTTTAGTGGGGGACCGAAGGTGGCAGATCAGGTGAAATAAGTTATCCTTTTAAGTCGTACGCGCGCACACACACTGAGAGGGAGCGGGCAAGGAGGCATGCCTAAATAATTGTATGAATGTGGTAACATACCTTTTTGAATTCTGCCTTTTTTCATCCCAGTCGATTAGATGACATGCAGTAAACATGCTGTTGTGACTCAGGCGGTGCTTTGAAAGGGGAAACACTTGTCCTGGTTTGTTGTCGTTGCTCTTTTAGACAGTTGTATTTGTTGATGTTTAAACTATACATCCCAAATAGGGAACTTTGGCAAATGGGTACTTAGCGAGTCAGCTATATTTGGCCAGCAGTGTTAGCTAGTGAAACGGTACCCGAACAGGTTATAGAGGAGATGGATATCACTTTACAGTTGTAAATCAATTAAGACATTTTACTTTTCTCAATATTTTTATTGAGCGTTCTGTCATATCCTTTGTGATGACCAGTTTTACTTTTGCATTTACCTACTAACCTAGTTTCTCATTAGTTATAAAAATATATGAAGTTTAATGTAATTAATGCACTGTTTAGCCTCCCCAACTGAATTTTTTTATGCCGTGTCATTCTGAAAGGTCTGACTCAGATACTGTATAACTTGATGAAAATTTAAGAGCATAGATTTCTTCATGTACAACAGTGTTTGAAAATAGCTTGGATGAGGTATTCTTTCAACATGCGTCCCTATGAATTATAGATTAATTTGTTTATTTTTAAATATACCAAAGGCCACTTTTGACAGAAAGAGTCCTGTTGTGACAGAACATTTTCATTTCCTGTGATGTTTTTATATAGAATTTATAATCCAAGTTCTTCTAAAGAGGATTTGAACTGACCTACAGTTACAACATTTGTATCAATTGAGACTACTCAAAGTGTACAAATTTAGAAAAATGATTTAAGAAGGGAGAAGCAAACAAACCCTGATAATAAAGTATTACGAATAACTATTTAAGTTAAGGCTGCATTCTTGACTACTAAGGTAGAAGGGGAAAACTGAGGTTATGTAATTATTAACATAAAAGCAAAAAGCATAATTTCTTAAGGAAAGAATATCATTTCTATTTTGTGAAAGGAAATAACTCTTTAAAGGAAATATAAAAATACTGCTGTGAAAATAATGAATAATGATGCCAAAATATGGGTTTTCTGGTTTTTATAGTGTTGAAATTTTTTCATATTTCTTGGGATGATTATCCAGGGCCTAAATTAGGCATTCTATCAAATAAGCGAATGAATGAATGAATGAATGAATGGCTATTTATTCTATAACTAGCTTAACTGTCAAAATTATAAACCCAGGAATTATGTTCAAAGGAGAAGCTTATTGAGTGTGTTCATTTCACAGTAATTTTTTTTTAAATAATTATTTTGTAAGCATGATATGTAGCAGGGTGAAATATACATAAGGAAATAGTTCAGTTTCAAAGAGAGTATCTTTCATAAACTCATTTTTCTTTGTTCTGAGGAATAGGTGACAAATTTGTTTCATAGTCTGACATTTCTCTGTTGTATGTTTTTATAGGAGAAGATTGCTAATCTTTGGGTTGTAAAATTTGGGCTCAAGATTAATTGGTGAGACAGGTGATCGCCTAAATTTTACAATGCAAACGTTCCATTAATGATGTAATATTTGTAACCATTCCAGTTTATGTCTTGTGGCAAAATTTATGTGATTTGTTTTTCTTGTACCTCCTGACTCAAGTACGTTATAACATTGGCTATGTGTTCCTCAGGAGAAAAAGGATGCAATCCTGGTCTGTCTAGCTCCTTTCAGAGCTTTAATGGGGAAAAATGCTAAAGCTGATGTGATTCCCCTCCGCTCCCCACCTCTGCACAGCCCTCTACCTCTCACCCTGGACCGGCTGTGGAAGAAACTTAAGACTCTGGCTATACTTTGGCTGCCATGCCTTATACTTCAGAGAGAGTGCGTGTGGGCAGCCCACCAGTGACCCAGCAGGGGACAAGGATCTTGTCACCAGCCCTGATTGGAATCCACAACTGTCCTTTTGGCCATTCATCAGCATGTGGGGTGAGGGAAACAGGGCGTGTTCTTCAGATCTGTCGAGAAGAGAAGGGGCAGCTGTATTTCGCTGCTGTTATTGTAAGGGAATTGGACTTTTCAGAGCCCCAAACCATAAGGCAGGATTGTTGAACAAAGAGAGAATTTAACCTATGTTTATGTTTATTCTGATAAAACAGCAGCATTGTGATAAAACTTCTGTTCATTGGTCGGCCACTCTAGTCATTTACAACTAACTTGCTTCCAGTAAGAGCAAGTCCTAGCAGCTTGGTAGTTTCTCCTTGTGGAGAATGTTCAGAAAGACTTGAACTTCGTTTTGTATTTCATCACCTCTAAGGAAATTACTTACTCAGGGTTTTGTGGCTCTTTCGGCTGTAAAGCTTGTGCTTTTAAAAACTGTTCAGCTGCAAAATCATGAAACAACACTGTCTTTGTCAGCTTTATTCATCTTTTTTTTTTTAAGACAAAAAGCTGTAAACTGGCCAATTGTTTGTCAGTATTTTACCTTCCAAGGGCTTTAAAAATATCTTGAGTTTGTTGGGATTAGATCAGGTAGTTGGAATAAAGCTCAGAGAGCAGAGTTGGGGTAGCTACTCCTGTGGCCGTGGTGCACAGATCGATTCTGCTTCCTTAGCTGGTTGCTTGTGCTTAAAACAATTTTTGCAAATGCCAGAGTTTCACAAATGTAGGAGTCGCAGTTGCAGAGGTGGCTTTGCAAGTCCCTTGGATCGGCCGTGCACATCTTCAGTCACTCTTAATTTGAATGAGAAGACAGTAGAAGCTATTTTTATTTTCTCCTGGAAGTAAGAGAAAAGGCAGAACTCTGAACCATGTAATTTTTAAAAAGAAAAAAAAAATTAGACGCTATCGAGATTCTTTCTTGTTTACTTTTTGTTTTACTTTTGCTGTTTCCCAATGTGTTTGACTAATGTGAGTCTTCCCCCAGGAACACGAGAATGTGTGGTACAGTCTGCCTCATAACCTTCCTGGGTATTTTTATAATTTATCATCAGCTGACACCGCCTGGGTAGAGTATTCTTACCACTCCCTCTGGCTGCTGGAAGTCTGAAATTACATCTTTGTCTTTGAAGTCAGGCATACTGTTAGCGTTGCTATGGCGACAGGGTGGGTAATGGCGTCCACAGACAGGAGATTGGTATTTAGCGTTTAAACGCTGCTGTACACAAGGCCTTGATTTTCAGAGTGGTTACTGAACTATCCCCTTTTAGTAAATGTTTAAAAATTACATTTTTACATGGTCTTACTAGATTAATAGTCATGGTTTATTTCATTTTAACTGCAAGGATAAAAGCATTATTCCATTAAATGGGTAGCTTTTTTCTCTTTAGTTTATGCATTATTAACACAGGCTTTCCTGTTTTGCTTGTAACATTTTATAGGCTTTTTCAAACATGCAGTCAGATTTGCTCTGTTGCTCCTTTATTTTTTGGACTTAACCCATTGTCTGCTTGATCTTGCGCAATTTCAGAGGAGACAAAGTTCTAACAAATGAAGCTTTTACACTAACATATGGGGCGTGTGTGTGCGTGCACGTGTCTGAGAAAATTGCAGCAGTACCTTTATTTTAAAATGTTTCATTTGTTTCAAGTTTCTGTTTAGCCCCTCTCCCGTACTATGCTCTCAAATGCCATATTAAAGGAGAGACTGCTTACAGTTGCAGGGAACTATGGGAGATTTTGAAAAGGTTTTAGTTAAAATAACTTTTGAAGGAATAGTCTCTCACTTTGTTAAATCTGTTAGGTCTAAAACCAGTTACTTATATATACATATGATTTGATGATTCTTAATTATTTTGCATTAGAGCAATGGCAAATCTTAAAAGTTCATATAATATATACATGTCCCTCCCTACCTGATATATGAATTACTTCTAAAACATTATTTGAATGCCTTGTGATAAGGAACCACTTCATTAAAAAGTATTTTTTCCTCATAATTTAAATTGTTAGGAAATTCTTACTTTCAGTAACTTGAAATGTTTTCTTGGATTGTGTCCTACTTCTGCCTTCTGAAATCATACAAGATAAATCTAAATCCCTCCTCTATATCATGGCTGTCCAGGTATTTAAAGACAGTTTCCATTTTACCTGGGTTTTTACGAAGCTAACTAGCTCCTGTAACCGTTTCACCACCACGTGGTTTCAAGTCCCTCTACCACCCTATTCTTAATTCTTTGATAAACTTCATTTTGTATCAACACTTCCAAGTGTGAATCCACAACTAAAGTGAGCACTCCAAAGCACGGCTTGGGTAGAGCCCGCCCGGCCTCCGCTTTGTTCTGGGCTGTCATGGTGCTCGGAGGCCAGGCTCTGTAGCACCTGCATCCCACCGTAGCCCTCTGATGGGACCTGCATGCGCCTCATCCATCCCGTGCCTGGTCCCAAGTGCAGTTTTCACGTTTACCCTTCCTGAGTGCTCTTACTTGTTTTGGACCATTCATTGTTCAAGCCTGCTACCACATTTTTTGGATCCTGAATCTAGCCCTTAGTGTATTCAGTATACTTAATTTCATGTCATCTGTAAATTTATATCTCATAATCACTCCTAATGTAAAAAATTAAAGCGATGAAATGCAGAACTTTTGGAACATTCTGGTTTCGCCATTCGTCCAGGCATAATAAACGTGGAGCTGCTCTGTGTTCCGCACCCCTTACAGGTCAACCGCGCCGCTGTGCTTGGTCAGAGGCCGGGTGGGGACCCAGGACAGTGAGGACCGGGGTCGCGGTGCCGTTTTCCAGAATTATTCATGGTGGATCATACATGACTCACCCAATGAAATAATACATGTAAAGGCTCTATAATATTGAAAGTTACATATAATTTGACACCGAGATAGTTTTATCTTCATCAAACCTAGGTTTTCTGTATGAGAGAAGAAAACCTGCTTCGCAAGCCAGTTCCTATTGCTGTCCCAGTGATATGCGTTGGCTCCCTCCCTGTATCCTGAAGGAATAGCCAAGGTACATATTAAGAAAAGGTAGAAGAACCTTTATCTGTCCCTGAGGGCCCTAGAAACAGCCTGAATGTCATGGATCCACAGAAGAAGGCTCCCCCCCACCCCCGCCGCCATGTTGGGATCTTACAGGCGAAATGGTCCCCTTTGAGGTCCCGTATTTGCGGAGTTAGGCTGTCGGTCACAGACGCCCACAGCCGATCCCATAGGCCGGTTCCTGGAGACAGCAGCAGGTGGGCGCTCGGGCCTCCCGTGCTCCGGCATTTCTCTGTGTATCCGACATACCCTGTGCCTTCCTCTCTGTCCCCCAGTGTCCAGGACTGAGGGCATCCTGGGCACCAGGGAAGTTAAAACTGGCCTAGTGTTTTCTAAGTATCCAAACCATGGGGAAGACATGCCCCAGGGCCTGGAGTCGGGGAAGAGGGCAGGGCAGGCACTTGCTTCTGCGGTACTAGGGGCCTGACTGGGACTCCTTGCCCAGCAGTACCTGTTGGGGAGGAGGGGGGAGGGAGGGCCATCCTAGTGAGTCACTCTGTTTTGAATGGGTCCCAGGTATTTTCATGAATTCATGGAGGGTAGGCACACAGTTTCTGCTCAGACTTGTAATAAGCCATCTCCCCCTCCCTGGCCCCCAACCTTCTCCTTCTGCAGAAGCCAGGGCTCCAAGTCTGGAGGTAGGTACCTGGGAGGCAGGGCACTTACAAATTAAAAATTCAACAATAAATTTTTGTAGACTGGGAAAAAAGAGTGCTTCAGACCAGTGCTGATTCATGGAGTGACAGGTGGGAGATAATTTTCTAGCACTGGTCTCTAGGGACAGTATTCCTTTTCCTTTGTCATTCTGTAGGCCCTGTGTGACCAGTGAGTGACCAGCTAAGCTTCTCCGGCCAGTAATTTTGGCTTGAATTTGGGTTGAGGGATGACGGGTAGGTTCTCACTCAAATGAAACTCTTAATGTGATTTTCCTTAAGTGAATTTTGGTTGCTGAAGATTGCCCTGCTGACAGATTTGTAGCAGAGAGTGTGTTACAAGGACTTTGGATAGTCTGGGTCAATGCCGTTCAGTAGAACTTTCTGCAGCAGGAGAATGTTTTGTCTCTGTGTTGTCCGGTAGAGTAGCCACTCACTCTCCTGTGTTACTTGAGATACGGCAAGTACGAGCAGTTGCATTTTACGTTTTAATGACGTTTACTTAGCCACGTGTGGCTAATAGATGCCATGTAACAGTATAGTTCTAGATTATGGATCCTACATAGTCGTGTTTTTAATACAAAGTGGATTTTGCTGAAAATAACAGTGTGCTTACATTAAGGCTTTCAGGTTCTTGGCATATAAATCATTGATTTGCAGTGCATTCTGAATTCGCATTTAAACATAACTCATTCACACGTGTACAGCAGACTGAAGGGACATGTATTTTGGATACAGAGTTTATCTGTTGCAGGGTTTTGGCATCTTGAAAACCAAGATTTCAGGAGTGAGGCTAATTGTACGTTCAGTGAGTGAGTGAGTGCTGTGCACTCGAGTATTGTTTTAGGAGTTAGAAAGCTCAAGTTACGTGTTATCACAGAGTCGGTTACCTTAAGCATGCCTTTTGGATGCCCCCGCCTCCCTCCCACGTGCACACCAATATCAAGGTCAGCTTCAGCTGTGAGACGTCCAGCCCCCTGGGCACAGACCAGACCTAGGTCAAGCAGTGGTGTGACTCACGGGGATCAGCGTGTCACGTGGCGTTCCAGGATTCTGGTCGCCTGCCCCCCTGGGCGGGTTTGAGCAGGCGCTTTACGATGCGGAGTATGAAAGGTCCTAAGACCTCTCGTTTGGCGTCTTTCTCATGACTGAGGTGTCATATCTGAGAAATGATATTGTAAATAATTTCCCTCGAATGCATACAGATAGCGGCTCCTGACATTTAGGACGTTTTCCTTGTGTTTAATTGTAAAGGGCATTAAGAGGTGTTTTTCCCCACGAGTCTCAGATAATTTCACATTTCGAGCATGAGAGTACGTTGCCATTTCAGGGCAGCACAGGAGTTTTCGTACTCCGACTCCTTCAGACCGACGTCCTCCCTGGCCAGGTGAGGAGGAGGGCGGGGCGGTTCGAGTGGCGTGTTTCAGGATTCCTCATCCACCTGGCGCTGCCTTCGAAGCCCAGCCCTTCTCGTTGCCGCCGTTCGCTTCTCCAAGCACCGCGTTTCCAGGCTCCTCCTACCAAAAGGTTACATGCGGACCTTTGGTTCACAGTCATTATCTCACACCTGGGAGCATCGTTTTATTTTTAAAATGTTTACTATCCCCGTCCTTTAAAGAGGAGGAAAATCACCGGGAATGAGTAATAATCATTTTTCAATATTGGTTTAATACTGTGGCATATAGTATACTTAAGCATCGAAAGTAGATAGTTGGGTTATTATTGGTAATGGGTCTTATGCATTCAGTCTGTAAACTTAATTTGTTTTATTCATGATGGAAGAAGGGGAATTCATGAATTCATTTTGCTAAGCAATTCTTGAGTCTTTGTAGGTGCGATTACGATGGATACGTTGCTGTTTGGAGGTAAACATGGGGCTCCCGAGATCCTGAAGCACTTTTCCGCAGATGTCTTTTGTTGCAGTACACATCCACCCACCTCGGTGTGGGCACTTAAATGCCCCTTCACACCTTCAGTATTTCTTTTGAATAATCATTATTTTTAACTACAGTCCAGATTTCTCTTTTCTTCTGTCGAGAAATCATAGTCTCCCCTCGCTGCTCCTCTTTTTGGAAAAGCCAGTAATTGAGGTGGTTTCTATTTAAAAAGCTCTATTAAAACCAAGAAGTGATTTTAGTCCAGGTAATGAAGCAAAGCACAAAAGACGAGGAAGACAGGAGTTGATAGTGTAGTTTACGAATGAAGCAAAGTACTTGTCAAGGTAAGGAAAAGTAAAGAAGCCCCCTCTCCATTCTCCCAGCTTGGTTGTTATCTGGCATTTTCAGTTAAGTAAAATCATTAACTGCTCATATGTGCCTGAAACTAAACACAAAATCTCAAAGACTGTTTAATTATCATACTTGTGTTAATAAGATTATAAGAAAGTTAGTAAATGGGTCTGTGGGATCTGCATAGGGAAGATGCTATGCAGAATGGACTAATTTCCTCTGCTAGTAGGAATACTTGTGTTCTTTTTTGTAATAGTTGAGTATAATCTGATTTTTAGTCTGTTCAAGAGGGTGAAAGCAAGAAACTCACCTTTACTTTTATTCTGTCGAAAGGTCTTTGCTAATTGGAGTAGTTTGTTGTGATAGTGTATACGGTTTGGGTCTAAAACCTCTTAAAAGGTTGGATGCAGTGTCTTATCAAGATATTTTCAATTAAATTTTAGTAGTTTACTAAAATGTTAAGGGAAGTCTTTAGAAAGTGGAACAGTGATAGAGTTAGTTGTTGACTACACTGTCAGTCCTTTTGAAATATATCATCGGTTTAAAAAATACGAATCTTTCCTCATCTCCTCATCCCTCCCCCCCCCCAGTAAGTAACTAAATAAGTAAGTAAATAAATATTTAAAGCTTTAGCTTTCTCCTGCTATAGTTTCCTTTGTATACAGTGTAGTTGGGTGAAATCTGTGAGAGAGCACTGTTAAATTAGGAAGTGATTTAACAGACGCATTAAGACATATGGCCATAAAGATTTTGTTTCTGCTGAGAAAGCGTGGAGGTAGGAGTTCAGAATGGGAATGGCAGTGGGGTGAGCTGAAGGGAGTGTGAATAATGTTTTCTGCTTGCGACAACTTTTTTAAAGTGCATTTAAAGGCAGTTAGGTCACTTCGTGGTGTTGTGAAGAGCATTTCGTTTTCCCAAATCATGATGGAAACCGCCTGTTTTTTGAATGACTTGAGGTTGCCCCCGCCCCGTGCTCATCTTTAGCCCCGACTGGCCCGGCGAGAAGTCTGCACACTGCGGGTCTTTTCTCCGGTTGCCCTGTGGCTGCCCATGTGTCCTGCTTAAATTTTCATTCAGAATTGTCTTTGAAGATCATCCACTTTTCGATTTAACTGAGAACACTATATTCATCCTAAACTATTGTCGTGATTTTTTTTTAGAAAAGCAATATTTGATTTTTTTTTTACAACTCCTAAATCTTTGCTTAAAAATAAAACGAATTTTTGTTTTCTGATGGGGAATTGGGCTTTGTACATGTGTGATGTGGCATTTGTTTGTATGACAGATGTCCTTTATTGACTCATAGAAAGTTCCCTCGTGCATTAATATAATGGAATTATTGTTCTTAAAATAATTTATCCTAGTTTGTAGTAAACTAAAATTATATTTTCATTTGGTAATTATATTAGTTCAACCAGTAGGAAATAGTGTGCATACACTTTCATTGGCAGAGCGTTGCCCTTAAATGTCCTTTTTGTTTATGAGCAAATGTGTTTCGTTTGTTTGAGTCTGGGTATGCATTCCTCTGTCAGTTTGCGTTGCACAGCAACTTGCTAAGCCTTAAAAGTTAAAGCTGCCGTTTCATGGCTAGTCTTTGCACTTATTTTTTATATACTTAAAGCGCAGTTGTCAAATGGGGGACAAACCCCACATTACTCTCTGAAAAAAAAGAGCATGGGAAACCAGAATTGGATTTGGATATAGCGAAGTTACACACGCCATTTTCCTGTGTGTGTGTGTGTGTGTGTGTGTGTGTGTGTGTGTGTGTATTAAGGCTTGAATTTAGAGAGGTGATTTTGTTCCATGAAGAAGCAGAATTATTCTCGGACCGTTTTGTGAAGCAGCACCGGGAAGCTTGGGGAGCAGAGCTCGCTGTGTTTTCCTGTGTCGTTCCGGTGCCGTTTTGAACAACCATTGATTGCAAAGTGGGCCACATTTTTACTTTGTGAAAAAGGAACAAAAAGAGGTAAAATGGAACAGTGATTTATAAATTTGAAACTTTTTGTGATCTCAGAGGAAAGAAAGAAATCTCCCTTCTGGAAAGAAAGAAACCGCAAGCCCCGGAGCTTCGCGGAGACACCTGTTTGCCGCTGCTCACGCGGGCCGAGCCACGCACGGACCCGCCCGCGGCGCTGCTGCTTAGTGGAAACCAAATGCGAACGCGGATTTCACAATTAATCAGCTTTCTTTCACTGTTAGGTTCCAAGCCAGAATACATTTTTAAAATACGCTATTCCACACAGCCTAAGGTGTATATTTTGGAAAATGAAATGAAAGACATCACCAGTAAGGAATTTGGGAGGTGGTGAAATGCCGACGTAGAGAATTGTGACTTTGGCTCTTGCACGTGGAGCCGAGGCACCTTCCCGTGCACAGCGTGAGGTCCAGCCCTCTGCTGCGTGCTGGCTCGTGCCCACTGGCAAGTATTGCACCCCCGAGCCTTTCCTCATCTGGATCACCTCTGGCTCGCGTGGGCTCAGAGCTGTTCACCAGCTCCTGCGCCTTGTGCCCTTCACCTGCTCTTGGCCCAAGAGTCACCTCTTGAGAGACCGACCCCATGATAGAAGCTTGGGGACCAGCAGTGTAAGGCTGCAGGACAAGATCACTGTATGCATAGCTTTTATCTCTGTTGAATGAGTCTGTGCACAGGTAGTGTCTGGCACTGGTGGTTTCTTGAACTAGAAGTGAATGGGCACAGCTCTGCCTGATCTTATGACTGAGGTTTCGTTTACTGAGGAATGTATTAAAAAAAAAAATTCCTACTATTTCTGTGTACTCTGAATTCTGAAATAAAAAAGCATCAGGTGGGAGGAGCAGCCTGCCAGGTCTTTCTCCTTATAAATAGTAAGTCGCCTCCAGCATACCATCAACCCCATTTTGCTAGAAAGAGCGGATGTACTGATTTAGTTCAAGAATAACTTTATATGTACATGTGCACTCTCTAAAAAGTAGTTAAAAAGGGTAAATGACAATTCAGCAGTAAATTCAGATTTTTTTTTGCCATTGTCTTTAAGCAGTTATTTCTAAAATTTTAAAATAAAACCAGAGTAAAATACACCTTAGTGTTTCCTAATTTGTTTATATGTTTTTTGTTTGTTTTTTAGAAAGTAGTTTTTCAGAAATCTGTGCCTCTGTCATTTTCTTTAGAAGTATTGTATAGTTGACATAACTTATTTTAGTAGATTCTGTTTTTAGTGGGTTTAAAAATCACTCTGTTTTACTTACATTTTGTGTTGCATTCTTACATCAAGTAAGGAATGTAGAGTTAGATTAGGAAATGAGAAACGAACCTGCTCAGGGACAAGTTTTTTCTTTTTAAAAATACCTTTGCTGGTTATTCTAATCACATAGGTAATAGGTATTCATTATAAAGTTGAGATTACTATTTTCTATATCTTAGACATTTTTTCTCAGCATGTATATGGATAGTTCATTATAGAAAAGCAGTCTTTTTTATGTACTGTTTATAACTTGCTTAAAAAACTTAACATAATTTCCTATCAAATATAGTTGTATACTATAATTTTTAATGACTACAAAGCATCCATATGAAATAAGCTCATTTAAGAAAATATTAAACCTTAAATATACTATATGTAATTAAGCATTGCATTTTTGGGTTGTCTTCTTGTTATATTGATCCTTAGTGTTCAAAATAGTACTTAGACATTAAAGAACAATAGAATATAATTTAACTAATATGATCAAATATTACTTTAAGTTAAATCAGAACCACAGAAGAGTTTGTTTTACAAATAAGACTCTTCAAAACAACACAAAATTTTTCTTGGTATATTTATTTGAGACTTTCCTTATTTATAGAGACTGTGTCATGTTTATCTTGAAAAGAGAAAATTTTATTGCACTTTGAGCCAGTGTTCCAAGAGGGATGACGGATAATCTTTGGCATGAGCTCGGCATGGTGTGAGTCAGTGTTCTGAACAGTTTTCTGTTCCCCTTTTCTTTAGAATACATACATGCCGGCCAAGTATGGAAAGGAGCCGCTTAATCACACTTGAATGAGAAATTCTTGCACACTACTCTTCTTTCAATCTCAGAATCTCTTCTGTCATTCTTGGAAGCAGAAACAAAGATTCTTCATTATGGCTTGCAGTTGTGGGGAGCGTTGTCTCCAGTGAACCCCCATCCCCACTCCCTTCAGCCTGGCCTTGTCACAGACTCAGCTGCATGCCTTATTAACTCATCTCTCGACCTTTGGCTCCTCCAGACTGTGAGCCGTCAAGGTTCCCTGTGACATCAGTAGTATGTGACCTGACTGGATATACTGCATACGCTGAATCAGCTTTTTTTTTCATTCCCTTCCACATGAGGAAAGTAGGCACTAAGTCTCGTTTTGAGAATTTATTGCTGTCTGTTGGTGACACTTCAGAGATCGCTCTGCTAATAGCCAAATGGAAGCTAATGTTCTGTTTTGGCCATTGAAGCCTTAAATCCTACTAATTTCTTTCTCTGACCCTCCCTCTCACCCCCCGCCCCTCAAAAAAAAAAATATATATATATATATCTTCATGCTTATGTGCTAAGACTCCAGATGGGCTAATTTTGATATTTCGTGTAGGGAAAATTAGGATAGGATTATTTGAGAGATTAATGGTTTAAATTCTTTTATGATAGCATAATTTGTGTGTACACTCAGGCCATAGAATGTCATGTGCATGTATTTATATGTCTTTCTGTGTGTAAAAAATTGTAAGTTTGAAATTATTGATTTTGTGAGAGAGCAAATACATTTTTGAATCATCTCCTTTTTAAAAACAGGTTAACCTCAATTGAAGTGAGGATTCTCTTATTTGAAAAGTTTATTTTCATAAAAATCATAAGAAAATTTACTAAGGTTATATTTATGTCTTGTATATGTAGTCTATTAAGATTTTATTTTGGCTATTTAAAGAGAATCATTCTTTGGTCTGTTTTATTTTAGCTTTTAGGAAATGAAAAATATATAAACAGCCCAAGTAACAATGTAGACGAGGCGCTAACTAAATTGTAACGAGCACCAGAGGACATAGGAATGTGTTAATCTCAAAGCTACATGATGATTTTTGTGTTGTGAAAGGTTGGCTTTTCAATTTGGAAGACTTAATTACTTTTCAAATGAATATTTCATAACAGTTATTTTTTTATGGAATATACATCTGCATATGTATTCTGTTTCCCATGTGGTAGACTTTGGTTCTCAGCAGTTTGAAATTCAGTTATTTGCCCTGCCCCCCCCCCCCTTTTTGTTTTGCATAGAGCAGCTGTGATGAAGCATTTGTTTTTATATTTTAAATACTTTTTTAAGATTCAGAGTAATAACATAATTCAGCAGTGCCCTCCCTGCCATTCCTTTGCTGATTCTTATATTGAATGTGACTGTACAGTTTATTTCCTAAATTTTATCTGGGCGTTTTCCACTCTGCCGAGAGGCGCTTCTGTCCGTCTAGGTGAGGCTTGTTTTTTCTGAAGCAGCTATCTTTCTTGCTCAGTCTCCCTCTACTTTATCTTAACAGTATAGAAAGTGTGTCATTTAAGAAAAATTGCTGTTGATAATTCCATGGCTGTTTTACCCAGTTTAGCAGGTGTTAATGGAATAAACTAAATCTACACTTCAACTTATGAATATGTATCAGTAGTTTTAGAAAGCTTAGAATAAAGTTAGTAAGTTTAAAATAAAACCTGGTTTCAGCTTAGGGCAAAAGTTATTGTAATACAAATATAGATAATGTTAAATAGCCTCTATTTAAATACAGTTTTGAAGTTTTGGAACCTAATGTAGAATTATAGTTTGCTGTTTATCTTTAGGAGTTTGTGAACAATAAAAAATTTTTGCTGGTAGACTAATTACATAAATACATTCACATGTACATTTGGAGTTTACTGCAGACAATTCAATCATCTTTACTGAGTCCTGAGAATTTTCAGATTAGACTAATTTTGTCTTTGAGATATAGGCAGTATATACTTTTTTGTTTTAATTACTGGGATGTATTCTTTGTATATTTACCTGTTTTCCTTTTTATTCATTGTTTCTAAAAGACTAGCAAAACTACATGATATCGCAGATTGGCCTCATCACAACTTCTCACAGATCTCTTAGATATTTAGGGTACGCTGCCCATTTTCTTTCCAGTAAATGGGACTGGTCTCCCCTTGTATGTATTGTTAATTTATCATTTAACGAGATAGACCTACAGCCAAACATGTTGTAGTTCACCATTTCCTGCTTAACTTGAAATTTACATTAAGACTTCAGAGTGGGCAAATTTGCTGCTGTCCATGCCATGTTTTAAGGAAGGCATTCTTTGAAATCTTGTTCCTCTTATTTTGATAGTGTAAACGTTTGAAAGGAGCAGTTTCAATTTGGGGAAAAAGTTATGACAATACAAATGTTGATAACTTTTGACAGCTTCTTTTTCTAGCTCTTTTAACAACTTGAATTTCCTTTTTCTCTGTCTTTGCTCTTCGTTAATGTTGATAACATTGTTCTGCTTTTAAATGGCTTTGATTGGAGATATTTCATCCGTCGTTAGAGGATCTGGAAACCTAGTCTTCCGAGGGACGTGAAAGGGGGCCCTAATAGTATTACTGTTTCTCAGGATGCACCTCACATTTGAAGATCTGAAGATCTGTGTTACTGAATATAAATTCGTTTTATACATACACGTGTGCATGTGCACACATAAACACACATGCATAGACATACACTCTTCAGATAAGAATTCCACAGTCTTAAGACTTGAATCATCATAGGAAATATCATTAAATAGGAATGAAAAAGTCATGAGGATAAAAATGAAGATAAATCAGCTTTCAACCGTCAGATTAATGATTAATTTGGAAATGAGGTTTTTTTTTCACCCTGATGCTTCTCTTTTTTGACTGATTTTCACTGCGCTCTGAATGACGAGTAAGGAGGGAACAGAGGGAGGAAGGAGAGAATGTGTGTATTTGTGCGTTTTGTACATGCAACTTGTTTCAGCACTTTAAAAATACAGTAATATTAATTTACTTCATGTATTTCATTTGGAATAAAAATTTCCAGTCTGCTGTGTAAATTAAAGCATATGTCATGTTTATTATTGTTATAGTGACAATTTAAGTTTTAGACTTTTCTGAATGTATTTGATGTTATTTGATCAGTGAATTGAAATTATCCTTTCATATAACATTGACTTATAATTGTTTTCAAAACTTAAATACTGTATGAACCTCATTTGGGGGGTTTGTGGTTATTTTAAAAGTGGTAGAAATAAGATTTACAAAGAACTTCCATTCATCCAATAGGGAGCTCAGTTTCAAAATTTATTTTTCTCTCAGTTAAGTAAACCTTTGCAGTCGATGTATGCACAGTTCATATTTGTGTAGATCTGGGGCACTGAATTTGTTTCCTATTCATTATATTCTGGGAAAGGACTGTCCTCGTCCCGCCTTAGGTCACCAGCGACTTTTCCCAGTCCCGGTGTGTCCTCTTTCTCTGTGCTTCTTGGGTCGGGGTGTGGGGAGCCTGGTGTGTCACGGAGCCAGCACTTGCTTACACGTTAGCCCCACGCCCTCGAACACTTTCTCTGGACTGTTGCCCGTTACCAGGAGATGGTTATTTGAAGTTATCATTTGGTAATGCTGCTTGGTAGTCAGTATTTTAGTACTGACTAATGTAAGTTGATATGAATATTTGAATAGTTTGAGTATTTTACAAAAATGAGGGCAAAATGGAAAATCAAGTGACAATATTAGTGATGAGAAATCTGAAAAATATAATACATAGGCACGAGACATTTGGAGAAGATATATGTAGAAAATTCTTTCTCTTAATAGATCATTCATTGCCCCTTTTCAAGAAAGTAAAGCCTCGTTGGAGATGATGTTTTAGAAGGCAAAATGTAAAGGAAGCATTTCTTCTCCTTCGTCATGCTCACCCTCCTCTTCATGGTCATCGTTCTGTGCGCTATGGAACCGCACCTGACTCCCATTGGGTGTGTTTGTTTTTGCTCTTTGGTTTTGTACATGTTTGTAGAAATATCCTCTGTACCTGTAGGACTGCCTATAATTTAAAAATTCTTATCACTTATAGTGGTTGTGAGAATAGAGTCCGCTGGGGTTAGTAGGGGCTGAGTTTGAACCTCAGCATGAGCACTCTAGCTCTGTGACCTGAGCAATTTATTTGACTTTTCTTTTCATCTGTTTGTTTTGCCAAAAATGAAGAATAACAATTTCTTCTTCATAGGGTTATTATTAAGATTACTTGAGGTCATGCTCATGTAGCACTTCAGCAGACAGTCACCCATTCTCGTAGTTCATAGTTATTCTGGCTTGAGGATCTGCTCTGGTGGCTTGGAGCGAAGAAGTCACAGCACCTGCTGGCAGATCTCTTAGTACCTGCGAGTGGAGTCCAGATGCAGGGCTGGGCACTCAGGTCGAAGCTGGGTGACTTTTGCTCCAGAGGGAAGCACTGTGGTAAAGGGTAGTTAGCTTCCGAGAACATTGGTTCTGTTTATGTGTTCAGGTTTTTCGTAGGCTGAGAAATTTAAGTTCAACTTGGTGTATTTCTGGTGTATTTCTAAACAAGTCAACTTAGAGAAGAATATGAGTAGGTAATTTATTTGTAAATTATTTCAAGAACGGACACTGAGTACATGCATACCCTGCTATTAATATCGCAATTGATTTTATATGTGTTTGGCAACAAAATTATCCAGATAATCTTCGATATGGATGCAGATCTCTGTTCAGAATAGGTTTGTTGGTCTAGGCTACAGTCATATCCCTTTGCAGCCCTAGGGTGGATGGTCGTTGAGTTTGTACTACAGCTCTGAGTGCTGGGGGGTTTCAGGAAAGCCAGCTGGAGGCAGGAGTATGGTCTGAATTAACTTGGTCTAAGCTACCAAGTTCACATGGCAGGTACGGTGAGCCATAATTCTCTGTGTTTACTGAAAAAAGAAGTCAGGAAAAAACTTAAGATCTCATAATAATACAATAATTACTGTACATATAGTAGTTCCCCATAAACCAAGTTAATTAACCTTGCTCAGCCTTATTCCAATGGCACTAGTTTCACAACTATTAATCTATAACTATAGATGTGTGACTTAATATACGAGAGCTTTGTGTGGCCAGAAGAACTTAGGTCAAAATATTTATTAAAATGGAAGTTTAAAAGCATCCTTTAGTGCTATATCCTGATTTTCTAAAGAAAATACATTGTCTAATAACTTAGAAGGCACAACAATTTCCATTTAGTTTTCTTCTGTCTTACTTATTTTTTATTCTGTATTGTCTTTTGCACTGACTGATGCCAAGCAAACCTCCGTTAAAGCAGTTCAGACTTTGTAAAGAAAATTAATGCTTACCCTTTCTGTATCAATTAGCAAACTGTAAAATGTAGACATTATAATATTATGTTTAATTACTAGGAATAAAAACTTTGAATTTTTAGAACATTACTTTTGATTCTTGTTTTTTCAAAAATTTTGACATTTTCTGTAAAACTTGAAATATGCTTTAACTATTTTAATCAAGATTGCTTAGTAATTTTGCTATGATGTTTTAAATTTTGGAACATTAACAACAATTTGTTCTAAACTATTTTAACCCTATTTCATTAATACTGCCAAATTTTTGTGATTCGTAAACAGCGTTGAAAAGAGATCCTTTTGGGTTACGGAACAGCTGTCTGTAGCTAATGGTGAAACATTATTTATGGCCAGCATCCCCTCCCCCCCCCCCACTGTGTACCTCTCGTGTACTCCCTCTCTGTACTCACCGACATGAGGGACCATTTTGGGTGCCTTTTGCCTTCAGCTGCCTCAGTGAATTTGCTTCCGTCCCCTGTCTGCTGTGCAGTGTGTTTATGTCTTGCTCGAGCTGAATTACAGCAACCGATGTTTGTGACCTGAGCGAGTGCCCATCAGATGCTGGACCTGGTTTCCCGGCAGCCTCGCTTCGGCCAGCCTCCCTGTGTACTCCTGGACCTCTAGTGGAAAAGCATCGCTCAGCCCCAAGTTGTGTTTTGCGTGGAAGTGGAGAGCTCTAATTTTCTCTGGATCCTGATTTTTCCCTGTGTTCCTGGGTCCGTTAGCGAATCCGATGCCACACAAATGACAAAGTTTACCGCTGCATCCTCACTCATCTTCGCGTACCCTCAAATTCACTGTAGTGAAGTTACCAGAAATTTGTTTCTAATTAAGAGTAATTATCAGAGAATGAAAAATGAAAAGGAGGTGAGATTCGGGGGCTTTGGATTCAAATAGACTTGAATCCGACCACTCCTGTCTTTGCTTTTACTTGTTTTGTGATCTTGGAAAAATTATGACTTCTTTGAAATTGCAATATCATTATTAAAATGAGCATCCTGTCTTTAGTGATAGGAAATTACATGAGGACTTAGTTTATTTCCACGTCATGTTCTTTATCTTTAAAATGAGGGTAAAAACATGTAGCAACAATGAAATAGAGTTGTTGAGAGAAGTGTGTGAATCCGCTTCCAGAGAAAATTTCTGAGTGAGGCGTGTCGCACAGCAACAGTGGACGAGCATGGGAATGTGTTCGCTGTTACTACTGTGTAGTAAATTACCCCTAATGTAGAGGCTTAGAACAACATCCTTTTTTTTTTTTTTTTTTATCTCCTAGTTTTCATGGACCAGGAATCTGAGTATGACATAGTTGAGTCCTTTGCTCAGTATATTCTACAGCTGATAATGGGGTGTCATTCAGGTCGAGGGCCCCTCCTGAGGCCTGGGGTCTTCTTCCACACTCATGGTTGTTGGCAGAATTCGCTTCCTTGCAGCTGTAGAACTCATGGCAGCTGCTTCAGGGCCGGCGAGAAAAGTTCCCTGACCCTATTTAAAGAGCTCTCCTCCAACTTGGTCAGGCCCACCCAGGGTGACTCCCCCCTTTGATAGACTCTGAGGGACCCTAATTTCATCTGCATAGTCCCTGACCTTCGTCATGAGTATAATATCCCAGCATATTCGCAGGCCCCGTCTGCAGTCATCGGGAGAGGATTATTGAGTGCGGACAGCAGCAGCCCGGACTCTGGGGCCATCTTAGAACCCCTCCTGCCAGAGTGGGGGTGGAGTAGGAAGGACTTACTTACGGTCCTTAGTGCGTACAGTTCCAAACTGGAAGTCTTTAAGAATACTAAATAAAAAGGCTAAAACAGTCATTTTTATTCACTTGGCAAGAGATTTCCTCCAGAATTCCTAAATGAAAATTTGAAATTCTAGAAGGAGTGTAATGTTAGCTAATATCTTTGTAGTCAACAGTAGCGGTTCTCAAGTGTTTATTGAGTACTTATGATGTCTGATAGACTAACAATCAGAAAAGAGAAATAAATGGGCTAAGCTCTCGTAACCTCATTTTGCAGATGGAGGATGGGGCGGGGGCACCCAGAGGCCCAGGGCACCCAGTGGTTTGCTCAGTGTCATGACGCCAGTGATGAGGGCTGGCAGTGAGCTGCACACTTTACCTGGTGTGCTTACGTTTGCCTCTCTGAGTATAAAACTGCAAATCAACTTTACTAAGAACATTTATTTTAATGAGATCATGTAACCTTGGTGAAGAATTTTCCCTTAGTTACCAGTGCAAGATTAACATATTTAGTAAGCATAAACACAAACATGGGTACCAGAGTTTGAAATAAGTACTCTAAGCAGAGATGCCTCTCTTACCCATTATTAAAATGGGGGACGGTCTCTCTCTCCCTCCTTCACTCTGCATTAGACCCTTGCTCTTGCCTAGATAATTTGAGGTTAAGGTGAGCACTTGAATTACGGCAGTCTGCTCATGTTCAGCTGCATCTAGCCAGAGAAACTCTTCTCTTAAACAAATGATCTTTTAACAAAGGACTCACAAAAACGGTTAGCCAGGAATTCTGTTTTTAAAATTTCCATTAAAAAAGCATTTAATAGTTTGAGGAATTTCTCTATATTTTGAAGGCAATAGAAAAATAAGAAAGCAGTAAGTACTTTCTGGCTTGGCATCTGTTAGTATTGCGTTGCAACAGTTTCACATTATATGTGTTAGTCTAAGACTAACAGCTGCATGTGGCTAGTGGCTGTCACCTTGGCCAGCACGGAATATAGAATGTTTGTTTCTCTGGTCACAGCAAGTTCTTTTGAACAATGATATTGTAAGTGAACATAGTTTATAACTTTGTGTAATGAAGAATTAACTAAATGATCTTTTGTATCCTTTCTGGTCCTCAAATTCTACACTTTATTTTCTATAAATTACTTTAAAATGCATTTTAATAGGGTATGTAGGCTTATTTTATTAGCGAGTTTCTAAGTTGCTCATCTTCCTGCATATATATTTTTATTTTTATGCAATGAAATTAATTTTTTTATTGATTTAAAGGGAGCTTAGTTTTTAAGCATCATATATTTTCTCCTAGTAGAGGCTAGAGACACATGAAATTAATAAAGAATATTCTATTTAGTTTATATTTTTAACTCTGCAAACCATTCTGCTGGTTTATTTGTCTTGAATGAGCCCCCTCTCCCTTCACCCTCCCCACACACACTTTTAGTTCAGATTGATTTACTAATTTATCTCAATAATTATAACATCTGATTTATTTGAAATTCTTTTGTAGTGATTTAGTGACATATTTTACTCTGATTATAAATAGGAAAAAGAGAGGAAATATTAAGATATATATTTGTGGTTGTGGTAAAAAATGTGTTGCCATTCCCCCCTACCCCCCCAACTGTCTCTCCTGTTCTGGTTAGTTTCGTATGACCTGAACAGAGATTCTTTCTGTATCTCAAAAGTTTTTCTTTATGTAACATTTTTCTACAGCATTTTACTGAGCTAATTTAGATGTGATTTCCCAAAGGGCATCCGACTTGAAAAATTATTTATTCATTCAAGGATTGACAATGCCCAGGGTTTTAGAGGAACAAAGAAGAGAGAATATGGGGAGGAGTGAAATAAAAACTGTGTTGTAGATTTGAGTTTTGAATTTTGAATTTTTCCTGTGGGTATATTTCAATGATATCTGTGTACATCTATTTTTTTTAATAATCTGAATAAAGATGTGCTGTCTAAACAAGTTCAGATTGACTACAGTTGAGGATTTTGAAACATATAAGCCCTTCTGAGAGCTTTAGCTTTATAAACCTGGTAATAAAGCCATGTGAGTCCTGGAATCATTATTGATACTTTTTATTTCCCACAAGGGAAGCATTATTGACTCTTCTCTTTGCAGCATACTGCATTTTAAAACATACTGAATTGTGGTTGTCAGATTGCTTTATAGTAAATAATCTCGTTTGGTTAATGTACCTGAAAGGCTAATTGTGTGAAGGGGTAGGCGAAAGTGTTGCAATTCTGCCTAAGATAAAGAGGATAAAGGTTAAATTGTTCCTTAAATATATAGCAACACAGAACGAAAAACCCAAATACTATATTCTCTGCCACCTTCTTCACACAAGACATATTATTATGTCAATGAAGTTATGCTAATTAAACGTGTGAAAATCTATGTTTTAGCTTACCTTTTGTTAGATATTGACAGATTTAACTCAGTAGCATCACCTGGAACAATGCAATTTATTAGTCGTAATTTTCTCTGTTTTAGCTGTTGATTTACGGTTTCAGATGTACGTTTTTATTTATCACAGCCTACCTTCAACTTGTGTTATGCAGCTTCACATAGAGTATAGCAAACTTACAGCAGTGGACTTCCATTTCGCCCTTCCGGGCCTTTTTACTGTTACTGTCATGGGTTTAATTTCTAGCTATAAATTTTGTTTATTCACCATTTGATGGACATTTGGGGTGTTTCACTTTACAGTTATTATGAATAGTTCTGCCCAGAACAGTCATGTGTAAGTCTTTCTGTAGACATTATGTTTTCATTAATTTTCAGCAGTTACCTACTAGTGGGATGTTGCCAGGACACGTGGTAAATGTCTAAGAAACCGCCAAGCTGGTTTTCAAGGTGGTGTACCATTTTATATTCCTACCAGCAACGTCTCCCTCCACGTCCTCAGCACGCTTTCCTGCAGACATGCCTGGGGCTTTGACTTGCGTTCCCTGATAACTAACCTGGAGCATCTTCTCACATGCGCATGGACCAAGGTGTGCTTTCCTTGGTGAAATTGCTATTCTAATCTTTTGCTAATTTCTTAATTGGATTATTTTGTCTTATTGAATTTTAAGAGTCCTTTATATATCCTGGATACAAGTTCTTTATCAGATATGATTGGCAGGTATTTTTTTCTGGCCTACCCTTTCACTTTCTTAAAGTTCTATTTTGAAGCAAAAGAAAACTCTTTAATTTTGCTGAAGTCCAGTTTATCATTTTTTAAATTATTTGTGCCTTCTTTGTGAAATGTTTGATTCCTTCCGTTTTGAAAGACATTTTCACTGACTACAGAATTTCAGTTTGGCAGCATTTCCTTCGGCGCTCTTAGAGATCCCTCCGCTGTCTTCTGGTTTTCGTTGTTTCCGATAAGAAGACTTATTTTTAATGTTCTTTACATAATGTGGATTTTTTCCTTCCTCTTAAAATTTTAGGCAATTATATTATGATGTGACTGTAGTCACGGACAGTGGTATGGTGGTCGTTTTCTTTGTGTGTCTTTCGCTTGGCATTCATTGACTGTTTTGGATCTGCGAATTTATGGTCCATCGTATTCGCAAAATTTGCAGCCATCTCTCTAACATTTTTTTCTGTTCCACCCCCCCTTGTGCAGCATCAATTCACATATATTAGAGTTTCTGAAGTCTTTTTTTCTTTTTTCTTTCTTTTTTCTACATCTATCTTCAGTTTCAGGTTAAGAGTCTTGTGTATTGTTTTATTTGATCTTCCATTAAACACATCCATTAGTTTCTTTGTATCAGACATTATAGTTTTCATCTCTAGAAGGTCAGTTTGGGTTATTTCATATAGTTTCCATCTGCTGAAGATGTGTACTTATTTTCTTTACCTTTTTGAACAATTGGAATAGTATAACTGAATATTTTTTACCTCCCAATTCCATTATCTTTGTCATTTCTGTGTGTATTTCAATATATTGATTTTTTCTTTTTGTTTTGGGTCATTTTCATACTTCTTCATATACCCAGTAATCTTTGATAGGGTGCCAGACATTATGGACTTTATCTTAAGTGCCGGGTGGATATGTAAGTGGGTATGTATGTATGTGTTTATATAAGTATCCTTCAGCTTTGGTGTGGGACCCAGTTAGTTCCATTACTTGAAAGGAGCTTGATCCTTTTGGGCCTCACTTTGAAGCTTTGGTCAGTGGGACCAGAATGGTGTTCACTAATTTTTGTCCCCCTTTTGAGGCAAATTCCTTCCAAGTGTTCTGGGCAGCTTTCCCTCTCTGACCGGTTAGGAACAAGAATTCTTCAGGGTTTGCCCTGAGGTCCATTCTTTCTAGTCCTTTTGGGCGGTTCTTTCCCCATCCTCAAATCGTCTCTTCACGCGGGGTGAACGTCACACTGCCCAGTCTTGGAGGGGAGACTGCGAACAGTCAGAGCCTTGTGTTCTCCTTTATTCCTTCCTGAGAAAAGTCCTCCCTCGTGGCCTCCTGGGGCTTCCAGCTCCCTTCCCCAGCTGAGGGAAAGAGATCCAGACTCCCACTTTCCCCGCCCCGCTCTGTGGTCTGGAAAGTCACCTGAGGCAGTAAGCTGAGAAGTCACAGGGCTGCTTCCCCCAGGCACCACTGTCCTGGTTGCCTGATGTTTAGTGCCGTGAAAATTACTACACTATGTACTTTGTCCTTTTTTTTAAAGGAGGAAAGTAAATGCAATCTGTGACAGAAGTGAACAATGGGACCATATAATTTAAAGATAGGGAAAAGTACAGATTTCTTCATAAAGGGTATTGAGAGGATGGTGTCTTCCATAACTTTCGTTAATGCCTCTGAGTTTTACTGTGTTAAACATGGTGCTAGACATAATTGTATCGTGTAGGTTGCTAATACAGTTCATAGTATAGAACCGATCTCATCGCCATGACAAAACTTTGCTCTTGTGTAACAGAAACTGTTAGAGGCTGTTGTGTGTCACTGTGTAAGACGTTATCGTCACTGTGCTGTTTCAGTAGGTGGATCTTTACTTAAAATCCCGTGTAGTTGCATGGTAGAGTATCTTAATATAATTCAAGAGAGAATTTAATGTGTGTGTTTCGTTATAGAAAGAGGCAGTTACTTTGTAGAATCGTAACTTTGACCTTCTAGTAGCTACATGTTTTTCCAGACTTCCTTTTGATAGCAAAGTCAAACTGTTAATGTTTGTTCCAAATTTCTCTCCATTTTCTATCCAGATGGCAGCTGACTCAAGTGCACACGATAATACATTCATATTTTTCCAGTTAAAAGTAATAAACCCATTTTAATGCTGTTGTCTTGCTAACGAATGACAGCTTTAAATGTCTTCAGTGCTATGTCTTAGTTTGTAAAACAAAAATCTTGAAAGTACTAGTAGTGTTGATAACATTACCTGATGGTGATTGAAAAATTTTACTTTTCTATTTTGTGGTTCTGTCATTACCACTGCCATATTTATCTGGCTACAGAATCATTTGAAAATTCTCAATGGATAAGAATCTCAATTTTGCAATGACAATTATATATTGTATCACATTATAATAAAATACCTACCTAACTGCTGAAATGCCTAGTTGGAAACTTGTCCTCTCTAGTCAGGTTCCAGTGAATCCTTTTCCCCTTGTACAGAATGTGCTGTTGGGCAGACTGAGTCAGCTGTAAACTCTCCATACCCTGCCACGGGGAGAAATGCCGACCCTCGTGACAGGTGTGGGAGGCTGGGAGGCCAGGAAGGTGCTGCACATTTTCTTTGCTGCTAAGGGTATTGGAAATTAGTACTTGCTCTACCTGAATTTGAGCTTGGCAGTGTTCCAGGAACAGTAGAGATTTGCATGAAATACAAACATGGATTATTTTTAGTCAGTTCTTCCTTTTAAACATTGATTGCAGTGTGGGGCCTTCCTTTTTTACCACCCAAGTTAGAAGACTGAAGAAAGTATCTGTAAAAGTTTAGTATTTCTCATTAAACAGTCGTCAGAATTTCTCATAATGCTTAAGGTCCATGAACAGAGTGTTGTTGTAATTTGATATATCTGGAAAAGAACTACTGAGTTCCTTTATACGTCCAGGCAGTGTATACAGATGAAATTCATGGTGCTTTCCCTTGACGAGTGTCTGGTTTTGTGGCAGAAGCTCTCCATGAGGCGATGCCCGACACCGAGGCTCTGCAGGAGACCCAGCGAGGGTCGCTGTGCGCAGAGGCCGCAGGGCCCTTCCTGCGAGCAGCATGAGCACCAGGCACAAGGAGCCGTGGTCTTCCGTGTCCTGGGAGCTGAGATTTTGGCTTAAGGCAGTGAAGAGTGCTCACGTATAGAGGGATGTATAGCTTTTGGCTCCCTTTCATTATTTTAGGAAGGATGTCAGAATTTAAGTCATTTTCATTCACTGAAAGAAACAATTTCATGGTAAATCTGTTCAGTATTTTGATAATTACATTTCAGTATAGGTCTTTGTCATCCCGGCAGTTGAGTGAAACTACTCTTTTTAATTCCCCGCTTAGCAAAAAATGGAAGGTATCTAATGTCTTGAGGCTTGGAGCAAGCACCCTGTCCTCCCCGCCTGACCCTGTCAGGCCACTGCCGTCCTGTTAGATGCAGCGCCATCTCACAGTCACATCATCTGCGGGTGGACATGTCGTGATTTTTCTTTTTCCGGGGATGATAGCGAAGTGGGAATGGGAGTTAGAGGCCGAGTTAACAGTCGGAAAATGGAGTCTGTACCTTCCTTCATGTTATGTATCAAGAATCAAGCATTCGAAAGCAAAAATGGGTTTAACGCACCTATGTTTCTTACTCCAAGGATACATTGTAACCCAGGTAAGTAATCTAAGTTCTCAAAAATAGGCAAAATTTAAAATGTGTAACGAATTTATAGGTGATACTAAAAAAGTCAAACTCTTTTTATATCTGTGTTTTTAAAAAATGCATGCGCATTCCTACAATCATTAATGCATGTTGTATATTATCTTCTAAATTCTTCAGTTGGCCTTGTTTAATGACTGTGTCCTGGATGAGGATTATTCCCTCTGCTTCCCACCCTCGCCATCCTCCCGGTACAATCATAGTTCAACTTCAGGTTGAGACCATGTTACTGTTTTCATTATTACACCTTTTTAACTTTTTTTCACTATCCTACAGTTATTTCCTTTCTTAGATAACTTTTAGTTTTGCCTGTAGTTAAAGTTTGCCTCTTCTTCCCTCATGTTTTTTTTTTTTAAACATCGATTAGTTTTTCTGCACCCTCCAGCAGCTTAGCAATGCAGTTTTTTCATACTATCGTAGCTGTCAAGATAACGTTTTTCAATTCTAATGTTGTTCCTGGTGTGACATACGTCTGGGCATCCAGACCGCCCCCCCCTTTTGCAGCGGCGGCCACCTTCCTCCGGCGGGGCTGGTCTCTATTTCCGTTCGCGGCTCTCTCCTGGGCTCACCCGCCAGCTTTTCCCCTGACTCCTCTTGGCATCTGATACGCGAATCTTCTGTTTCCTAAATCACTTGTCATTTGATTGTACACGTCCTTCAGTAGTTTCATGAGACAGTATGAATGGGAAGGAAACTTTTTAGACCTTACATTTTAAAAAATACTTAGACTCTCGCATTTAAATGGATTGTTTGGCTTGGCTAGATCGAGTAATGTAGGATGGAAATAATTGTTCCAAGACTTTAAAAAATATAATCTTCCAACTTCATATTCCTGCCTTCAAACATTTCGTGTTGCCGCTGAAAAAATTAGATGCCATTTTGGTGGGCGACCCTTTCTTTATATATGACCTACGGATCCCCTAACCCCCGCTCCCAAACCCCCACACCAGAGCTATTAGGATTTTCACTGTGTGTTCGTGTTTCTGTGGGTCTTTTTGCTGCTGCTGTTCTTCATTGTGCTGGGCACTGAGTTTGTACTGTTCTTTATTTCGGGGAAATTATCTTGTAATATTTATATGTAATTTCTTTCTCTTTACCTGCTTCTTCATTCTGAAACTCCTGTTGGCTAGATTTGGATACTGAATTGATCGATCTTTTCTTTACTAGTTTTTTCATTCCTTTACTGTTTTCTGCCTAAGCGATAATTTAGACTTTATCTTCCAACTTATTATTTTATTTTTCTCTATCAATTTTTTATTTTTTACTATATATTGTTTCATGTAACAGATCATCTCAAAACTTTCATTTTTATTAAGACAAACATTTCATCATCTCCCACTGTTTCTTTGGGTCAGGAATTCAAGAGGGGTGACGCTTTGGCTAGGCGTCTCTCAGTGGCGGCAGACAAGACACTGGCTGGAGCTGGGAGGAGAGTGGGGAGCAGCTAAGGACTGGCCGGTCATCTCCTCACTGCATATCAGGGCAGAAGCGTAGAGACAGGAAAACATGCATCGTGGTTGTGCCGCAGCAGCATGGGGTGGCTCCGGGAATGGGGATGAGCTGTGCAATATGGGTCCATTAGTGTAATCATCATGGGAGCTCGTTCTCTTTTCAATTTTATTTTGGGTCTGGTGAAATTTCTAACATTTTTTCTCAAAATATAATTTTCAGATCCTTATTTTTAGTCCACAGTGCTCTTATGCCCACTCCTAATGTACCTGATCATCACTGCGGAAGAAAGGCCATTCGGATAAATGAGAAACGCCCCAAAGCAGTCGTTCTCCAAATTAAGAATCAGGTCTCCTTGGACCTGTTTGGCGTGTCTTGGCCGTCTAGGAATTTTCGCGGGGCGTATAGCAATGACGCGATGTTCCTGGAAAACAAGCGCGGAGTGAGGGCAGCGGCTTTCTGCGACGTCAGGCAGAAAGTTGCAGGTTGCGAGGCGGTGGGTGGCGCAGTTGTGGGCGAAGCTTCAATACAGAATTGGAAATGAACCAGAAAATGTGGCTCAGGCTAAACGGAGTGCATTTCAGAAAGAGAGGTTTTGCGAGACTTTCATTTCCAAAGATATATAGCAGGCTATTATTAAACACTGCTTAATTTTTTTAAAAAATTCCTCCGGAAGGAAAGCTCCCATATAGTTTAAACATTTTGAGATTCTTCGAGGCTGTGGTTCTTAAGAGAGGTCCTTCACATGCGCCTTATTGACAATAGCTGTTAAAGAAGAAAAGTGAAGAGTAGTGAGAATAATGTGTTGTGAAAATTGCTCAAAGGATTTGCAGTCGCAAATACTTCTTGGATTGCCCTGTTCTAAATGTAGTACTATCCCCTGCTTTGGTAATTGGCAAAATCTTATTTAGTGTTTGCGTGCAGAGTGTGAAGGAATGTTTTTAATTCAGACAAATGTTCATGTTCAAAAGACTTATGAGTCTGGAAGAAGTAAATCTTTAAACTCAAATTGCAAGGCTGTCTGCTCATATTTAATTGACACACTTTCAACATTGGTTTTAATGGATCATTTGCAATTTAACTGACATTAACGACCTCAGTTAACTCATGTTGTTATATTACATTGGCTGTTTATTTTTCGTTAATTTACTTTAGTATTCAGCTTCCTATTCATTAAACGTTTTTCTTTTTGAAGGTTTTTCTCTCTTTATTATTAAAACTTTTATACACATATTGGGTTTAATTAAATATACTTTTATAGCTTAAAACATGAACCATATTGATAATAAAACTTAAACATCTGCACATTGCTATTAAGCTAATTCTGCAGGAGACCTCATACCTAAGTGTCATGATACTTTCCAAACCATCCTTAGGAATTTGATTCAGCCCCGTTCGATCCGCCTTCAATCAGATGCCCCATTGCACTGGGTAATTTTCAGTATTAGTGTTCTTACCTCCTGCTATTTTTCTGTCATTTTTTATCAATTTCTGCCAAATTTCCATTACTTAGAAAGCTTTTGTCTTCGCTCTGTCAAGAATCACACTGGTGGAGAAGTGATTTAGGGAGGCCCACTTGTGGCAAAGTGACATAATTTTCATTTGAATGACTCACCTGCCCTCAGGTGTTACGGCGGAACATCATCAACAGAAATGAGAGCCAGGGCTGGTGCTTAGGCTCTTTCTTGGGTTTGGCTTTGATTCTGCCACTCACTCACTTGGGCAAATTGTCTAATTTCTTTTTGCTTCAGTTTTCTTGCCTGTCAAATGGAACAACAGTACCTATGTCTTAGGTTAAGATTAAATGTAATTCACTTATAACAGTGCTTGACACATAGTAATTATTCAGAAAATGCTAGCTATTGCTATACCTACTATTATTAAGGACGTTTAGAACCTTGTACACAGACCGCAGTCAACTTTTTCGAAGGCCAATGCTGCTACTTTTGAAGGAAACAACTTTTAGCACAACAGCAGTAAAAGTGATGAAACATGATTAAAACACAAACTGGCTACTTACTATAAGCAATTTGTAAAAAATACAAAGGGGTGGAAATACTTCCCTTGCTTCCATTCCAGAGAGACAGTTACAGCTCGTATTTTTATCTGTTTCCTTCTTGCCCATGCTATGAAAATCTGATAGGAAAAAATGTGGATTTGCAGAACACAGTTTGGGGCTGAAAATGGAGGGATTATTGCCCAAGGATTTAGCTGTAGATTTACTAAAGACTGGGTCTTCAAAGAGTGAGAAGAAGGAGCTTAAAGGAACAGAATCAAAAACCGATAATGTGTTAAATAATGTAAACTGTTGGGCCAGTGACTTAATTTGCATATGCCTAGTTTGTTCAGTGTTTCGAAGGAGAACCGCTGTGGCACTAAGGAGGGACCCACGTTTCCTGCTACCGTCATCCGTTCTCACTGTTCTCACGTGGCACGTGCACACACTGTTCCCCGCTCTGCTTATCACGTGGCAACCATCAGTGAGGGGGAGCGGAAGAATGGCAGAGGCTCCCATAGAGACCTTTCATGGCTGTCTCCTGGCCACTCGTTCCCTAGTTGGAATGGGACAGCACGCCCTCTTGTTTGTACCAGAAAGTGAGTGAATGCACTAGCAAGTCATCAGGGACCGAGACAGCCACTAGTTCTAGGGGGTTCATGGTGTGTGTGTTGCGCGCGCACACACACACACACACACACACACACACATTTGCAAGCTTAGTGGCTTGTTAATTACTGCATCCAACATAAGTGATTTGCCTTCGATTTGGATACTGAAGCATTCTTCAGTCATATTTAACACACCTCAGCATACAGAACCTCCGATAGAATGGGAGGTTGATATTTTAACTGCGTTCTTCCTGTTATTTGGTGGTGGTTTATCCCTGATGGGCTGGTTCCAGAACCATCACCCCCAGCCACCGCCTCCACTAGAGAGCAGCAGCCGTTCGAATGGTTGCCGTGTAGGTTCTCACAGAGAAGGAGGGGGAATGGTTTCCTTTTGCTCACGTGTGTGCTACACCAGTGGCCTGGACTCCTGACCACGTCCGGGGCATGTGCCACAGGGGCCCGACGTACCTCTGCTGGCTCCCATCGTCCCCTTCCCCTGCCGTCGTGGCAGACCTGCATGGCGACCTTCAGATCGCTGCGTCTCTCCCGGGGCTGTCAGCTCGCTTTTGGATGTAGCTCCTTGGCCATTGTTTATCATAGTCTATCATCACGACGCTTGATTGTTTTACCCTTTATCTGTCCACCCCATTTGCTCTGCAGAACCGCTCCTCCTCAGATCACCATGTAGTGTTTCTTTGCTCCTACGTGTCTTTTTAGCGTTGCTGAGGGCAAAATTTCATAATGGCGGTCATTGGTGTCTCCGCTACAGAGGGGCCTTCTGTATCCCGGAGGTGAAGTAAAGATCGTGTCTTTTTAAGTTTGAAAATCCCAAGCAAGCGAAAAGATAATGATGTATTTTGACAGTCACAAGATAATGCACGTTAATCTTCAGTGACTGAAAGTCGTCGGAAGCTGTATCACAGCTGTACCACACAAAGCCAGTACGTAAACTGAAGAAAATCTAAAGTTTTACTCAGATTGTCATTTAGCAGGGGTTCTGAGTTTACACATTTGGTTTTTAATTCCATTTGTTCCACTTGACTGCTCTGTGATTGTGGCCATTTTACTTAACCTCTCTAAACCTCAGTTTCCTCATCTGTAGAGTGGAGTTACTAACCCCCGTGACAGGGCTGCCGTGAGGAGTCAGCGGGGTAATGTTTGCCATTCACGTATCAGAGCACCCGGGAAAAGCGCTCAGTCGGGGGGGGGAGGGGGTGCAAATCGCCGTAGAGATGGCAGTACTTGTTTCGGCGTTGGGTTATTTCCTGTCCGATGGGAACCCTTTCTACTGCCGCCCTGTGTGGGAATGGCAGATAGCACCCAGGAGTTAATCAGAGGCATCTCAGCTTGTAGTTTAACCCTTTGCTACAATTCTTGCCAATTAGTTTGATTTTGAACTTCACAGAGAGTAATGTGAAATGTCTTATGCAGCCCAAGTATTGATTTGACTCTGAATAAGGGCGCACTTCAAGAGCACGCGCCGCCTTGCCAGGCACTGGGCTTCCTGTTCCCGGAGCACAGACGTGACTGGGGGTGGCCTCGGGCCTTCGAGGACTTAGCCTAGTGCATTGTAGCGTCAGTGGACTGGATGGCAAGCCAAGGCACGTTTCTTTAACTTTTTGTTTTATTTTGTGTTTTCGCTCTATTGTATTTACTAACTGTAATTACGTGCCAAAAGTGGCTTTTCGTGGCTGATCATATTTCACAGCCATTATGATTACCAATTATAATGGTAACAACAACTAACATTGATTGAGGGTTTACCTATGAGCCAGGCACTTGTGCAAGCATTTTACATGTATTAACTCATTTGATTTCACAACATTCCGTCTATGGCCATGCCACCCTGAACAAGTCCGATCTCATCTGATCTTGGAAGCTGAGCAGGGTCAGGCCTGGTTAGTACTTGGATGGGAGACCAACTACAGCACCAAGAAGACCAGGTGCTGTAGGCAAAAAAAGTAAAAAAAAAAAAAAAATAAGGGATTGTAAACTGACAAGGTCTTTGCAATTGGTGAGGTCAACCAAGGGTTGCCTCGCCTAAAAAATAAAAAAAATAAAAATAAATCAATACATTTCACAACATTCCTGTGAGGACTGTTATCGGTCCTAGTTTATCTTCAGGCTCCGAGGAGCCGTAACGGGGCCACGATTAAGTGGCTGGCGTAAATGGCAGGGACAGAGCGTGAACCCTGGCTTTGTGGCCCACAGTACCTACTGTGCCGGCCTGGCCCAGCCTGCAGGAGCTGGAGGTGTTCAGAATGGGTCCCATCTGTTGGGCCTGCACACTGACAAAACTTGCAGTAGCCATCGTGGCTCTCCGGACGAGATGTAGCTTCTTTCCTGCTTAGAGGCCACTGAACCTCGGAGAGGTGGCCTGGCCGCCGAGGAATCTCCTCAGGCTTCAGGGCACCGGAGATGCAGCGACACAAAGGGAGTGGCCAGGTGCGGGACCGGAGTGAGCCACCAGCCGCAGGGAACGGTGGCGAGCAGCAGCACAGCGTCCTCCTTTCGGAGTCCAAGTTCAGGTTTCGGATCTTCAAGAATTAACCACAATTAAGAAAACAGTACTCAGCGAATTAAAAGAAGGCTCTTAATAATAGATCCTCAGATGCCTCCCTCCTCTAGAGGGTGGTATCTTATCATGTAAGTTTAACCATTTGAGACCATCGGTTAGTTTCAGGCGATCTACTCTGTGGTGGGAATTCTCGTTTTAACAAAGGGTAGGGGAAATTTCTTTATATCCTCAATATAATACTTTATATCCTCAATATAATACTTTAATCACAAGTGATCTGTTAGATGCAGAGTGTGGTAATTCTGGCACACAAACATTTATTTCCTATTTTGTGGGATGTTCATGATACTTCATTTTATGTTAGTTTGCACATAGACATGATGCTTGGGTATGAAATAATTTTAGACCTTTAAGACCTTAATATTTTTTAAAATTCTCTAAAATAAAGATTCTTCAGAGTGGCCATCATGAAGTTGGCGCCTAAGGACAGTGCCAGAGCTGCTTTAACTTTCAAAACTCCCAACTTTCAAACTTTTTGAAATGCAACAGAAATAATATTTATTCCTTTGACAAGCATAGATAGGAACCATTGCTCTTCTGTAAAGGCTAGAAACAAAATAGACTTGTTTCTTTTTGAAATAGTGTATTAACTTATGATGATTATCCTTTGAAGTTTTGTTCATAAATATAGACAGTACATTCTGAAATTTGTAAAGTCAAATTCCAAAAATCACATCTTTATAAAATATATACTATATCAAATATTTACTGAATAGTTAAATATAATTATTGAATGACACTTATTCAGATTATAAAATCAATATTTATTGAATGTCTCAGGCTGACAAAAGGCATTGTGCCATGACAACAAGGATTTTGGTGTGTAGAAATAGAGATGCACATTTTCACTTTTGGATATTTTTATCATGGATTTCTGTGTTTACTTTTTCTAAAAGTATTACTTGAGAATTTTTGACACAGAGACAGTGAAAGTAGACACATTATTTTCTTCATGAGTTAGTTGACTCAAAGTAATTGAATGGCTCATTTATTTGCAATAACGTCAGTAGTGGAACTCTGCTCGTTATGTACATTAGTCCACATTCTCTCTTAATAACAGATTTGACTGTACACTTAGATGGTAGATGGTCTTAGTGCAAAATGCTCCAATGGGTTTTAAACCTTAAAACAGGATCCGCAGTTTTGACTCCTAAGAATGCCATTCCATTGTTTAGGGATGTGCACATAGCAGTTTATAAGGTACCATTATTGACCTACTCCCTCCAAGGAGAAAGTGGTATAAGTGATATTTAAACAGACACACAAACAGGAAAACATACATTCACAAAAATGCTTTTCCTCAGTGAGAAAACCCAGTCTTTATACTTCAGTAATCAGAAATAGATTTGTTTTATTTTTTAAATGTTTAAGTGATTGAGTAACAGTAGTTACCCACCTGTCATTTCTGACAGCTACTATTCTTGTTACCTGTTTAGGGTCACCTTTTGCGCTCTATCTCTAATCTTGAGACCAGTTTCTTAAATGCCAGTTAGGTTAAGTAACCTGTCCATGGCCACATGGCTTTTAAGAGACAGATGATGGATTCATTCTCTCTCTCTCTCTCTCTCTCTCTCTCTCTCTCTCTCTCTGAGAGAGAGAGAGAGAGAGAGAGAGAGAGAGAGAGAGAGAGAGCGCGAGAGCTCAGAGAGAGTCTTTTGTCCTGAGTACTGAGTCCCCACCTTACCCGGCTGTGCTTAGATAAACCATGGGCGGAGAAGTCAGGGTAGATGGACTTTGCAGTGAGCCCTCACTGTGACACCCCTCTGCTGTGCAGGATTTTGAGCAGAGGAGGTGGCTGTGCCCTGTCCTTAGGGATTTCAGAGGCACCTGTCGACTAATGAGGTAATAAGTAGGAAGGAAGCCATAGCATCTCCCAGGGTGGGCTAAGATGATTTACAAACAAGTCTCTGAAAAATCAGTTTCGTTTTCCTTTCTCCTTTAGTTTTTTCTTACCAAAAAGAACTCTGGTTGCCGCTAAGGTACCAAAAAAAAAAAAAAAAAAAAAATTAAGAAGGAGAAAGAGATTGTAAATAGCTGCTGACCTGTACCCTAGTTTACAAGGTGGGCTGTAGAATGTGCTGACTAAGGAGCCAGCTGGTCAGATGCTCTATGGACAAAGATTGTCCTAAGTGAGGAGCAGAGTTCTGTGACCGTTGGAGCCTCTGCATCCCAACAGTAAGAGTTTGTTGGTGGATAACATATGCTTGCATAGCGAGTGTGTCGGCTTTGTGCCAGGCTCAGGGCACTGGACTAAGAAATGAACAGTGACTTGGGACAAGGTCCTCAAACCTGCCATTTAACTAACTTTTCAGAGCCTCGGTTTTTACCCGCGTGGCTAGTGACCAGTTCTTGTGCAAATGTGCTCCGCGGCAGTGCTAGAGGACTACATTATTGTCAGTGCCGTAACTAGCTGTCACCAGATTAGTTGAGGATCTACTTGTAACCTAGTGATGAGTTAGCGTGTCACCGAAGTGGAAGTCGAGGTGCCGGTTAAGTTTGAGTTCTGGATGAGCAGCAAGTCATTGTTTGATATGAGCATGCCCCACATGCGGCGTGGGGCACATGACGCAGAACCTGTTACTGAATCTGGAACCGCGTGTGTTGTAAGGATTCACTTCGGCAGTGTGAAGGGGGCCTCTCTCCCTCGAGATAAGCCGGCGAAAACCTCGGGACCCCGCATCAGTTGGAACTCTTAATATTTAGCTCCCCTAATTCTTTAAGCTCTTCCAAAGTCAGGACCAGATCCTCTAACCCTACGTGAGAATAATAGCAATATCTCGTATCCACAACACTTTTCCTCAGTTTCGTCCGGAAGCTCGGTGTCGAGTAGTCTAAACCACAGTCTGGGAGCTTTACCGGTGGCCACAAGTGGTAGAAACCCCAGGAGCAGTCGTGCGGGGCGAGGTCGCACCAGGGCCAGGTGCCTCTCCCTGCAGTGAGGGTGGCGCAGCGAGGCTCAGGACAACCGGAGGGGCTGGGAGAGGGGGTCTCAACAAACCCGTCACCAGCAGCCGCCCACCCCTGCGCGGCGCCCGGCCAGGGACAGGTCGGGCAGTGAGAGCGCAGGCCGCGCGCGAGGAGCCGGCGCCGAGTCCCGGCCCCGCCGTCCTCTGCCGTGTGCTCCGGGCCTGGCGCGTCACGCCTCTGGGCCTCAGGCTGTTCCCTGTGAGGTGGGGGTGTCCGCCCTCGGAGGATGGTTTTGGGGAACCAGATAAATAAGTCAAAACAAAGTCTTACAAGTATTTCGTAAATTTTTGCATATTTTAGAGATAGAGAGGATGTTGAGGCAATGGGTATTGCTGTTATGCTGCATTACATTTTTTGTAAGATTTACTAAAGGTTTTTGTTTTTGTTTTCAGCAACTGTAAATTTTAAGTCTTATCAATGCTTCAGAGTGAATTAGATTTTTGCTGCATAATGTTAATCAGTTTTGTGAATTGAAAGTGTAGTTTCACAATGTCATTAATGTCCAAATCAAATCAGCCTCCTGATTGATTTTTTTTAAAAATCTACATTTCTGCCTGAAGTGGCCATATTCGTAGATAACCCTGATAATTTATTGCAATGATTGAAAAATAAAATGTTGAAAATATGATGTGTGTTGTTGGGAGGGGAAAAAAAGAAACGTCATGAGCACGGCATGCGGGATGCCAGCCCAGAGGTCTCGATTATTGGCGTCACCTGAGCCAGGTCTGGTTTCCGTATCTCAGTCCCCAGGGAATTATTTTCGAGTCTGTTGTTTTCACAAGCACATGTGAATTGATGTAGTCTGTTGGAAGCAGCAAAATAGGTATAAAATGGTTCTCAAAGGTTGTGATTCACTATGTGTACTACACTAATTATTTGTATAAACACAATTTTTCGCCCTGTGACAAAATACAGGCGTTGAATATGAGTTGTACCTCAAAACGTTGACATTTATGTTTATAATACAGATTCCTCCCATGTTCTGTGCACGAACACTTTATTTCTTGTTCTGTAAATGTCTGGGGCTTGTAATTATATATTTGGTATGCCTTTTTCTTTGGGTATTGAGATAGATTCGTTAGCATTATCGTTATTGCATAGCATTTTATAGATTTTAGAATGTTTTGCCTTTTTATCTTATTAAATATTTACAGTCACCAAGAGGCAGACATCGTAAGCATTTGTCCTTATTCTGTGTAATGGGGAACAGATGTAGAAAAATTCTTAATTGCAAAGTTCAGACGACAGGTAGTAGAGCTGAGATTTAAACACATGTATTTTAACTTCTTTTTCACTGTTATTTTCACTGTACCGCACTGCTCCCCACAGGAACACCCCCCGCCCCCATCATTTCTAGAATTTTACGTTTAAGTTTGCATTTACATAATGGAATACATTTTAATAGCTAAAATTGATTCTCATCGAAAATCGATATGAAGTGATTTGGCTCTAAAGTCACGATTTCTGAAAGATCTAGAAGACTGAACTTGTGCAAAATAAATTATAAGCATAAAGACATTATTATCCCAGGAAATCATTTATCTGAAAATGTGAATACTAGCAAGTTTTCGTAATAGGTGTGAATAAACTCATATGGGAAAATATTTTAGGATATATTCCTACATTTTTTCAGTTTAATGCGTAAAGAGCCGTGTCGTCTTGGAGCTTATCACTTTGGAAATCCTGTTGTCACAGAATTCTGGAGAGGAGGTCTAGGCCCAGTGCAGAGTGGTGGCTTTTACAGCGTTGCGTCGGGGGTGGACAGAAGGTGGCCCTGAGCTCATGACGTGAATGCGCGCTCCATCTGGGTCCAGCTGTTCTGCTTCGACTCCTCTCCCAGTCTCTCTCTCTTCCGACAGAAGTTAAGAAGCATTGAGAAAAGTCGCAGGAGCCGGGTGCCGAGGGGCAGAACTGTCTGGCTCCGCGGGCAGTGCTCACAGGCCTCGCTGTCTCCTCCTGGCTTGTGGAGTCCGAACCCCGTCTGATGCGTCGCTGCGCTCGACACTGGTCTGTTTTAACAGCGGCGGGTAACAGACCAGCCCCTGCGTTTTCTCCGGTCTTGTATTCTGATAAAACAGCAACTCCAAGCTGTGTTTATTCTGTCTGAAAAAGAGGAAAAGAACATTCTTTCCCTCCAACTATGGCAGGACGTGACTCTTCAGGACAGGTCGCCGTGCACTGTGCGCAGGCCCGCGCGGCGCGGGCACACGTTCCGAGTTATTCGGCAGAGCAGTTGGAAGAAATTTGGGCTGGGAGAAGGAAAAAATGTACCTGTCCCCTCTGCAGTGATGATGTCAGCCTCGGGTGGCATCCGTGGGGCTTCCGTGTCTCCGGCCCGGAGGCCACGGAGGTCGCACCCGTGTGCGGCCGGAGCGCCTGTCGGGCGCCGCGCTTAGGGGTGCGGTGGCAGGTGATGGGGAGCACGTCGGGGTCGCGCTCAAACGCGTCGCGTTACCCACTCGTCGCCATGATGTGCCGGTTAAGAGCGTGCGCTTCGTAGCTGGGTAAAGCTCAGCCATGCAGCCAGCTAGTTGCGTGACGTCGGAGAGGGTTCTTCTCTGTTCTGATTCCCTCACCTGTAAGGTAAAGCTAACCGTGCCTGTCTCAGCGCTTCTGTAAAGGTCACAGGAGCCCGTGTGTGAGCCTGGCACATGAGGGCACAATACAGTTTTGTTACAGTGTTGGTCTCCATCATCATCATCGTCATCGTCATCGTCATCGTCATCTCAGTCAGCAAACACTAAAGACTGTTGCTCTCGTTGGGGCTTCAAGACTGTTTCTCCTGTTTCTGCCATTGGTCGCGCACCCGGACACCGGGCGCCAAAGGTCGAAGGAAGGAGCAGGCGCCGGCATGTGTCCCCCGCTTGTCCGCAGTTCATCCACGCCACCTCCCTTTACTAAAGGCCCACATCAGCACCTGCTTGGGCTAACGGAAGCAGGTCCAAAGAGGATTTTAGCTTTTAGGAAAGAGGCAAGAGTGAAAATGGTCTGCGCCGTTGTTTGGCGGCGAGCCTTGGCAGAGGCGGCGTGCGCCCGCGGCCAGAGGCGCCCCGCGCGCCTTCCCGCGAAGTGCGCTCAGCGTCTCGCCTCGCTCGCCGGAGTTCCAACTGCGTCTGCGGGGCTCTGCGCTTTGCGCCCTTCGGTTTTGTGCACCCCGCGTTTACTGCGCGCTAGTGTCGTTTTAGGTTTTCTGTGCGACTCGGTATGATTTGGTACATGATTTGGCAATGGCGGGGGGACGGTCTGGGGAGGCTCGGAATGTTTTTCACAGAAGCGAGTGGTACTGGCTTCCCTGCCTTACTCCATCTCAGTGTATGAACTCTCGCCGGCACACTCTGCTTTGGGACAGCGGGGGACGCCTGCGTTTGGCCGTGATGTTCCTGCGCCGGCGTTCGCGTTGTGTGGGTTGCGGGCGTCCAGGTGCCCCTGGGCCGCAGCAGAGGCCCGCGTTGTCAGCCGATGTTTCAGACCTGCTTTCAAGTGAGGCTCCAGGAACACGGGCATGAAAGACGGGCTCGGCGCTCCCCGGGGGCTCGCCTTGCGGCATGAAGACGGCGGGCGCACAGCTGCGTGAAGTGTCAGGAAGTGATGACTGTCGTGTACACAGTTAGATGTGACCGTGTGAAAGTGAGCGAACAGGCGCTTGAATTCTGTCGCGTGGTCAGGGACGACCTCTCAGAGGTTATAAACCTTTGATCTAAAATTCTGAAGGACGAGAGCCAGCTCTGGAAAGGTGACAGCATTCTGGGAAGAGGGACTAGCTAAGGAAGATGCTGACTGGATGGGTGGGGTGTCATTGGAGACGGGCCCTCAGGCACTACAGGTAGAGGAGGAGCTAGACTTTTAGTCTTTGGTTCCTTCCTTCCTCCCTCCCTCCTTTCCTTTCCTTCCTTCCTTCCTTCTCCCCACCCCCCTCAGTTATCAAGTGGTGATGTGTTGTGTCTGTCTGTGACCGGGATGAGAGAATAGTAAAGTATGTACAAAATGTCCTGCATACTATGAACCAAAGACATTCAGAGTAATTACCACGCATGGTCATATTTTAAAGTAGTGAAATAATTTAGATTTTTTTTTGACCTAATTTTTATTTTGCATATAACTACTTGCTTGGTCTTTAGCCCTTTATTGGACGTGGAATGGTGGTCTTAAGTTTTTCTTACCTTTGGGAAGCGTTGGGCGCGGGTTCTTCAGTAAGTATGGTAGATGTTACACACACCTGTTTCCAAACGCCTGCTTCTAAGCAGGCATGCCAGGTTGGGGACGATGTTATCAGGAAGGAGTTCACGCCTCAGTCTGATTAATCAGCCATCTTTTGGCTATGCTTAGAACATTCTTAGTAAGTAAACTATTTACCAGTAAATACAAAGTTTTTATTTCAGTTATTCATCATTGGGGAACTTGTGCAGGTTTAACACTGGAAAGATAAGAAGCGTTTAATCAAAATGAAAAATATTTTAGTTTGTTGAAAACAGCGCAGCATACAATATGTATATATAATAAGCTAAAGATGCGCACACGCCGTTAACACCTCCACGAAGAGGCTGTCGGCACACAGCTGCAGTTTCTAGGCTGTTTTTATTTCAGAATTGTAAAAGAAGACGTCATTCACAAGGACGTCTACTTACCAGAAATGTTTTGTCTTTTTTCATGTTTAAATAATCCTAAATTATTATTGTATAGAAGGAAATGTTATGTTATCTAAAGAAAAATGCCGTGTATTTTAGAATGTGTACATACGAACTCACACACACAGATGCATCAGAGAGACAATCCTGTCCTTTAACTTGCGTTCCTCGTCTGAGACTCTGTCCTAAGGAAAGAATCCGTAATGTCGGGGGCAGGAGAGGAGAGCTATGTGCACAAAGACGAGCTTCTTGCTGCCTTATTTAGACTGTTGAAAACTGGAAACAACCCGAAGGCTTGTAGAAGGTGCTTGCTTAATTTAATGAATTTTCACACACTCTCTCAATGGAAATTTTATATGACTAAAGTTAACAGTTGTTAAAATTTTTAGGAAGTTGGAAAATGTTTATTTAATGTTTAAGGTTATAGTAATTTTTCCCAGTTTTATAAATTTCCTGTATTTGCACTTATTTCCATAATAAGGAAAAAAGAATCCCAGAATATTTTTTTTTAATTTTTTAAAATCAATATTGGATATTGCTGCCAGACTAGAGTCAACAACTTTATTTAAAAATTAAAAAAAAAAAGAGGGTTTCAGTACATTTTAGGAGGTTTTTTTTACTTTGAAATGAACCACGTAGCTTCTGTTGTGGATTTGTTTTAGAAATAAATTCTAGAGAGGAGCCCTAGGATTTGGAGCACACACTAAAGCAAAGAGGAGAATCGTAAGTAATGAGTAGTAACATTAGTTTAAGAAGAGAATTGAAAAGAAGAATTTCTGGAACATAATATATTAGAAGTTCCAAGAGAACTTTTGCAACAATACTTAAGGAGGACTTAGCTGAGAAATTTTTTAAAATTTAAATTACACAAGAGCTTATCAGAACCTTTTAATTCGGGAAATAAGTATTACTAACGCAATGCATTAGTTACATTTATTTTCCTTTGCTTCCTCCCTTCGGCCCTCCCTCCTTTTTGCTCACTTCCTCACTTCCTTTCCTCCCCCACCCCCCGCTTTTTTTCTTTTTAAATCGTGGTGAAATGGAAATGTACATAGCGCAAGCCTTGCTGTGTTAACCGCTTTAATGCGTTCGGCATCGTGGACGTTCACATCGCCCTGAAGCCATCGCCCCATCTCCAGAACACTTCATTCCCCTGAGCTGAAATTCTGTTCCCATTAAATACAGACCCTCCATTCCCGCTCCTTAGGCTGCTGGCCCTCCCCTCTCTACCTTCCGTCTCTGTGACTTTGACCCTTCCGGATACCTCATGTCATCTTTTCTTTCTCTGTGGCCTGGGCGCTGTTAAGGGTTATCCAAACTCACTCGCTCCTCCGAGTCACTGTTCTGCCACGTTCACGGGCTCTGGAGTGGCGTGCGATGTGAAGAGCAGGAACCTGTTTGAAGTTACAGTCTGTTTAGCGTACACTAGTCTAGCCCTGCACAGGTAACTACGATAAGGGCTGATCAGTGGTGGTTAAAAGGCAAAGAGAAAGAAGTTGCGGTGCTGGAGGAATAGGGCCGGGGCCTGGGGTGGGCCGCGCAGTGCCCAGAGAGAGCAGTCCCCAGCCCCCAGGGGTTCGTGGGCGTGGGGGAGCCGGTGAAGCCTCCAGTCTCCGCTGGGCATCACATGGTATCAAGTGCTTTGCGGTTATTTGTCTGCTTGCTTCTGTTTTGTTTCCTTTTCGTTTTCTGGTAGCAGAGCCAGTTTGGGCTCAGCCCCTCCGTTGCCTGATCTTTGTGATAAATCCCTAGCTGGCCCTGGCCTGTCATACAGTGGGGTGGTTGGGGAACAGAGCGAATGCTCAGGAACCTAGGAGAATAGTCTGGTCCACTTAGGAGGTTAGAAAACCTGTAAGCAAACCTGGGCTTGCACCTGACCTTTTTAAACCTAAGTGAGGTCAACTGTCCTGATAAGAGTGCCAGGGGCTATGGTGTTATGAGAGTAATTTTCCATTACTACAACCCCTGCTATTAGCCGGGAGGATTTTAGGCACATGGTGCCTTTGCAGTTGAGCGGGGACTGCGAGGTCTTCCCTGGCATTCGGGACTTAGCCGTGTAGGTGCCCACTTCTCTGTGTTCGGGAGCCTCCCCAAGGTGACAGGATGTGTCCTCCCTGATGGTTCTTTCAGTGACTTGCATAAGGCCTCACCCTTTGTAAAGGGGGGCTGGGAGCTGACAGTTTGACGTTGGCACACCTGTCCTCCGAACTACGCTGCCTCCTGTATCAGGTGTTTGGGCTTCCTTTACTGTTTAAGAATGTCGCTTAGTTATAGACCATCCTGAAGAAGGTCAATAATTCACTGACTAGAATAAACAGTAAAAGTAGTTTGGTTTTTGGGTTTTTTTTTTAAGCTTTTAGGGTTATTTGTGAGTACCAGTCACCCCTCTCTACATTGCCTTGAAGTCAGTCTTCGTACAGGGTTCGTCAGAGAAAAGACTTGCCTGTCACTGAGCTGAAGAGGCTGTCACAGGCAGAGGCAGGAGTGTTCACAGGTGTTGGTCGCAGATAGATTTCATCGGAAACCCAGCGTGTAAGCATTGATCTGCACCACGTTCTATAAGGGACGTGGGCGTCTGTGGATGTGGGTGTCTGAGGGGAGTTCTGAAACCAGTCCCCTGCGGGTGCTGAGGGACGACTGCAGCTCCTCTTTGGCTAAAACAGAGGGAACATCAAAGGGCGTGAGACGCAGGTAAAGGAGTGGGCCAGGTAGGCAGTGGGTGCCATAGAGGGTGAGGGCGGAGGGGTGACGTGCAGCCTGTTGGGTGTTGGGAGCTCGCTCAGTAGCCGATTCGATGACCGAGAATGAGATGACTGGAGGCGAGAGGCCGGGTGGGAAACAGACGTGGTAGTTGAAGACTGGCCCCAAGCCAGACGAGGGCGCGGCATGTGGAGAGTGGGTTCCTCTTAGGCGGCAGGGCTTGGGAGGACTCGTTAGAGACCCTGGTCCTGTCTGTACAGTTTCACTACCTTAGATACAGAAGCGGGGTCTGTGTCAGCACCAAAAAAATCTCATAAATTTCATCGTTGCTAATAATGAAGTAAGTGCTCTATCACTTCAGACATTTAATTACTATTTATTTGCTAATGATGTTAATATTAGTTAACATACTTTTGAAATGCTCCAAATGTATTAAGTTGTTTAATCCCTCGCACCCCTATGATTATACTTACTTCTTTCTATTATACCTATTTGTAGAGGTGGAAAATGAGGCACAGAGAGGTTAAATAACTCTTAGCTCAGTCCATGTGGTGCTAGCATTGGGATGTAGGCCACCTGCCTGTGTAGCCAGTGTTTTGATCCTGGTCTTGAGCAAAGTAATGTAGCCAACCTCTTACCACAGTTCTACAAGGTTGCGAGGGGCTGTTCTTGGTAATTTATGAAGCAGTATTTTGGTAATTCTTATTCCTTCTTATGTAAGGATTGCTGTGGGATCCTGGAATAAGGGTATATCTAAAATGAAGTCTAGCAAACCGAACCTAAATTGATCACGCTCACATTGAGAATTCACTGGTCTTATCGCTGAGATTTTCAGTTTCCCTCACTCCCTCCTCCTCCCCTCGCCCTTTCCTCCCTCCACCCCACCTCACCCCCATTTTTCCTTGAGCACCTTTGAGTAGGGCAGAACTGTTCTTTCCTACTGATCAGTATAGATTCTAGACTGCTATCTCTAATTTTGTAAACATTTATATGTTTCAGCCTCATTGCCTGTAAAAATAACTATTTGAATGCAGCAAGGCTTCCTATAAGCTTAAGCAAAGCAACGTGTATAAATCATCTAAATTGAGATTGTACCTATGTGAAAGTGAAAAATCTGTCCTCAGAGTGGTTAACCCTTCACTATACGAAAGGTCGTATGACCTCTTTTGTTTTTAGCCATGAAACTGCTATTCACTCTTTTTGGTTCTGCAGTAAATTTGTAGATTATGATCAGTATTATCACCCTCCTGGTGAATCTAATGGTTTAACTTTGCAACAAAGAAACAGAGGGAAGAGCCAGTGTGTTTAATTGCACCTGCTTAGCAATAGCCTGAGAAGGATCCAAAAGCCAGACTCCCTGTCAGAGTTTCCATTTCTTTTTCATGATGTGTACTTTGGTTTTTTAATTTTGCGTAGGGGAAGAGGTGTGGAATGGGCAGAAGCGAATAGAATAACCATTCTCCACTTCATTTGTTCCAGTTTCATGTTTCCTTTTGTTTTTTAAGTGCAGGTGCTTTCTAGCAGGGTCAAAGATTTTTGTGTTCTTATCGTTGAGCATGTATATATATTATTGATATTTTAAAGAATTGGAAAAAATAAAAATAATTATAAGATAATTAGATATTTGAGCATTTTGCAATTCCTTTGAGCTCCAATTAATTGTGGAAAAAGCATTGTAGGTCTATCATAAATTCCCTTCTGTGTGAATTCTATACCTTTAGTAAGCAGAGCCAAGAACAAATTATGTAGTTATTGTGATTTGATTAGTTAAGATGAATTATGTGAGCAAGTTGAAAAAAAAAGCTTAATAGGTGTGAAGTGTTGCATTATTTTATGCTGTGGGAACTTTTATGATGAAGTATAAAATGAAAATGTGATATAAATTTGTTTTGAAGTTTGAGGAAAGAATTCTCTGTCATCAGAAAGTTGTTTTTTATGAACTATGGTCCATGAACAACCATATCACAGTAGACGTTGTGGTCCATAGTAAAATTGTAGATGTGTTTTATTTATTTTTGTGAGATGTTACTATGGATGTTATTGATTTACCTTTTATTACAAATGAATTTAAATGCGTAAAGTACCATAAAACGTATCACTATTGTCTTTCTCTACTACCCTATCTTGGTCGATACCTGTGTTGCTTATTTCAAAAGGTATAGTTACTTCTCAGAATTTATGAATATAAGGGTTCCACAGATCTAGGGAGCTCAGTACATTCCAACTTTAAATAAGAAATATTTGCCTGACTGACCGTAGCTGTAGAACATCAGAGACAAAGTCTTGAAAGCAGCCGGAGGAAAAAGAGCAGGTTACCTATAGAAGAAGTTGGTGAGATTGCAGATTTCTGTAGTACTGTGGAATTTAGAAGTAGGAAAAATGTCTACAGAGTGAATTTAGAGAAATTATTATAACTATTATTCAAGAATTATGATAAAAACATTTAGAGGTAAACAACTCAGGGAGTTTATCACTGAAAAACCTTCACAGTTCCTCCGGATGAACTTCTGTAAGAAGGTAATTCAAGAGAAAGAAAAATTATCCTCACAGGAATGTCCGAGACGTAAGATGGAATAGTAAACAGGTAGAAGTACAAATGCGGGTGAAGCAAAGCAAATGCGATATAAAATAATAATCGACTCTCTAAGTGTGGAATTAAAAGTAAAAGTACTCAAATGTTATTGAACAGCAATAAACTGAAAAGAGGGAGATTGCAACTAAAGTTCTTTACTATCCAGAAAGGGAGATTTTTGTTAAATATGTATGGTAAAATTACAGTAGAAACCACTGAAAGAATAAAAAGAATGAAAAAATTACAAATTAGTAAAGAAAGGGGGAAATACAATAGAACGGGGCCCTACTAGTTGGGTAGTAGTAATCTTACAAAAACAAAATAAACTTGTCAACTAGAGCATCTCAGAGCTTTTTAAATATCATAAAACCTATTCCTGATTATGAGAAATCTATAAACAATGCAATCAAGTTTTTAATCTTAAGTAGCTTAAATTCTCTTAATTTGTTTACAGTATTGATCAAGTTAGGAAACCTTTATATTCAAGCTCTTCCCAAATTAACGGAATGTGAAGTTACTGAGGCTTTACTGCTCTATGAGATCATGCGCCCTACCGGGGCTGCTACGTGCTCATCTTACGAAGTGAGTATTCTAGGTAAAATAGGAATGTAGGGAGCTTACAAAGTATGGTGGTTTTCAGTTGTAATCGCCACCGTGGATGCTGTGTATGTTTTTTGTTTGTTTATTTAATCTTTCAGTCCCCTACTTTGAAAATTTAATACTCTGATTTATTGAGCACTACTTTAGGCATTTTGCTAGGTTTTTTTTACTTATTATTTATAGCACTCACAACAGCTCTGCAAACATAGGTATTATTTTGCCTGTTTCACACATTGGAAACTCGATATTACAAGAGGTCGCCATGTTCATAGCCCCACAGCTGGCCAGTGGCAGAGGCAGAATCCGAACCCGATTTGCTTCACTTTGAAGCCCCTACTCTTTCTCAACAGGTTCCCTCTCAGCTCTTCAGGTATTCTGTAAGAAATGAATACCATGATACTTTCTTTTTGTTAATCCGTGGGTCATCTGTCATTCTGAGAGGCAGTTCCTTTGTTAGAGCAATAAGGGAAGACATGAGGAGGCGTTTTAGGGACCCCCACGTGTGCTGAGGGTAAAGCCGGATTTCTAGACCTTGCACTTCATGGCAGAAGAGCCAGTATGAGAGATTGCCCCAGAGGTTTGGAAGCCCTGGCTGGCAGAACTGCTGCCCCCAGGGTATCTTTCAGTCATAGTCACTTGCATTCAGATCTGAAGCATCTGTGAGCTGCACTTTCACTTATGTGTGTAGAAAGAAAAGAGCCTGTACTCTGTACCATTAGTGCCCACGTAGATTGCCACTGATTAATTCCCCATGGAGGGGACAGAAACACTGCGTATGTATAGCATTGCATTGCTTTATTTGAAGGATACGGTCTCAAAGATCTGGAATTCAGGGATGGGGAGGTAGCGGCATCTGAACGTTGGCATTTCTGTAATCCAGATCCTCTAATTCTGAGGATGTTGCAGTGTACGATGCCCGCAGCCTCAGGAGACTCCTGGTGCCCTTGGAGCCAGTCTCCTGCTCAGAATGAACCACCGTCTCTGCCCAAACGTTTCTCATCTCTGCCCAAACGTTTCTCTTCACCGCTTTGCACACAAGTGCAAAGGTTCGATTTTGTGAAAGTTCCCAGTAATCACAGGTCTGGTGAACCACAGTGATACAAAAAAAATGAATGTAAAGTACCTTATTAACATATTGGGAAAGTATTGTATATATCGAATCAAACAAAATACATTATTAAAGTCAATTTAACATCTTTTTTAAATTCAACATGGCTACTAGAAATTTTACAGTTATCTATGTGGATCATATTTGTGGCTTATATTCATTTTGGATAGTGAAGGTCTAGAACATTTTCCAGCCAGCTTCCTTTACCTTTGGCAGTGATGCTCAACCTTAGTTGAAAATTAGCATAACCTGGGTGCTTTAAAAACTCCTCCTACCCAGGTCACACTCCAGTCAATTACAGCAGAATCGCTAGAAATGTGGTCCAGAACCAATGTAGTACATCCTGGGGTTTTTTTAAAGGTTCCTATACACCATGACAACTCCCACCCCATATACACATTTTTTAGCTCCTTCAGTTACATTCATTAATTGATCAGCCCTTGCTGTTCTCATATTAAACCTATTTCCTTGTTATACTGTAACTCCATTTCTTCTTGTTGGTTACTTTCTGTAGAGTTAGAATTAATGTATTTGAAAGAGATGAAATATTTAATTTTAAGAAATAGAAACAGAGATGCTGGGTTTCAAATTGTGCTACATAGAGCAAGTTCCAGGGGAACTAGTTACAGGCTGAGCTAGACTGGAAAGAGGCCAGTTGGTTTAGTTTAGTGTTGGCCTCCAAGAAATGTATCCTGCAGTTATTTTTAAGAAGTAAAGTTTTCAAGAACGGGGGGGATTCCGTATTAGGCGGAGGTGTACCAGTGCTGTCTAGACCGTGGTTTTCCTTGTCATCAGCTAGTGGCCACGTCTTGATTCCCAGAGGGAGCTGGTTTAGGTCGAAGAACTCCAGACAGGTAGTTCTGGGAATACTGGAGTAGCAAGATAAAGCAGATCATGCGGGCTTCATTCTCAGCAGACAAGTGGAGAGAAAACCTGGAAGGAACACAGTCGCTTAAGTTGAGAATACACTTTGGGTGGCTAGAAAAATGTTGGAGGCTAACTAAGGACACCCTGTGTTGACAGGCTGCTCATACAAAAGTGGCCTTAGTGGTCACCGATTGACTCTAACCTAAAGACTCTTCTGTTTATGGCTCTCACCATCGGAATGGTATAGTATAGAACAGAAAGTGCTGACCCAGGGTCAGGAGACCCGAGTTGTAGTCTGCTTTTTCTCCAATAACTATATTTATGGCCTTAAGCCATTTAACCTACTGGGCTTCCATTTTTCCTCTTCTGTGAAATGAGAGCTCTCTTCATATCCAGTAGTCCATTCGAGCTCATGAATATTCCTGCAAAATGCCAGTGAAAGTAACAGATGTGCCCACATAATAAGTGTGATAGAAAACCGTAAACGTTTGTGAGTATCTTTAAGTAGGGTATGATGTTTCTGACCTGGTCATTTTATTGTTTTGACATTGTCTGCAGCTTCCTGTAACATGGTGGAGGAGGCCTGTGCCTCCGGAGTTTGATCTCAGCTTCAGTTACTTGTCTTCAGGATAATCCCAGGAGCCAGCAACTCCATTCCCTAATATTTAGATCCAGTACTTTCTGAAGTATGTTGACTCAGCGTTATTCATTTCATGTAGAGCAATAGCAGGACAAGAATGTAGTATCAAAACTGTCAAGCCCTCAGTTTGGGGTCTCAGTTGAGCCTAATGATAAAAATCAGTGCTAGAAGCAGTCTTACTGATTTTCATCAACACCATTTGGTTGGTCTAAAGACATTTACCAGGTTGTGTAACTGTCACTGATGACAGGATCTGTCATGAGCTAAGAATTTCAGTGCGTGTTTTGCTCAGAGTGAGCCTGGTATGCAACAGTCACATTACATATCATACAAAGATTTTGGTCGCGTGTGTATCGAAAGCTGAGGAGTGCTTGCACACAGTATCATGAACTTATTTTTTTCTGTACTGACTAGAAACTGATTGTACCATAGCCAAATTGGATGTCAGCACAAGAGGAATTCAGTGGCATACCTGAACAGACTGTAGGTGACCATTGAAAATCAATTAAAGGAGCCAGCTACTTGGGTATATTCAGGAGCACAGGCTAGCACTGCAGGAATCTCATACGCAGTGCCTGGCTGGAGAGCAGTGCTTTGACGTTGGGCATTGCTAGGGCACGTGCAAAAAGCATTTTAGGCATCATTATATTCTTGATGATAGCATTGAGTACTTGAATATTTGCTAGATTTTTTTTGTTTGTTTTTAATAGCTTAGTATAGAAACCTGCCTTCTGTTGGGGGCAGTCTCCCAAAGGAAGGAACTTAGTGAAAAAAAAAGCAATGTATTTCCCACTACTGGATCCCAAGGAGACCGGGTCTTAGAGCTGTGGAGGGAGCATGTGACTAAGGCTTGGCCAGTCTTAAGCTCTTGCTTAAACCACACAGAAGCCAGCAGTCCAGCAATATTAGAAGCAGTGGAATATTGGAAGCCCCATACTAGAAATGCCGGTGGTGACATTCTAGGCAAATGATTTCTGTTGATGCGTCTTCCTTGTTTCTTCTTTTCCAGCCCTGGTCCTCCACAACCAATTCTGTGAACTCACCCTATATTCTTTCATGAAATTCCCTCCCAGGATAAGTTAGCTAAACTCGTTCAATTCTTTCTAAGCACTCTGATTGATATAGTTATTAAATTAGCTCCTGTCTGAGCTGTAAACTAAGAGAAGGTATGCTATAAATCACTGGTAACTTGGGTCCTGCTCGATTAAGTGGTAAGAGAGGGTCTGTTTATACTTACTGGGTTAAAGCTTATTTGTAATTACATTGCTATGGTATATAAGCGTTTGGTTTTTTGTGTGTGTTTTTTTTTTTTTTCATCTCACCCAGTACAGCTAGTAGGCTTTATAGGCGTAAAACTTCACGTGACAATTTCTAAATTTCTGACAGTTACCTTATAGAGTACAGTGTGAGACAATGTTATCAACTCAAACTCCATTGAATTAAATACATTTTTGATAGAAGGGTGATCATCTGAATTCCAAATTTGAGAAAAAGAATAGGTTTTTTTTCAGTTAAATTAGAACCTTGAGATGGTATCAGGAGGAACAGTTGGTCTTTGTAAACCAAAGTGTGAGAAACTAAATGTACATTCCATTCCACAGAATTTATCGATTACTTTCTATATACTAAGCACTGCACTGTCTCTGTAATGGGCCAGGAATGAAAAGCTAAATACCAAAATATGTCATTCTCTGTCTTCTAGGAACTTGCAGGCTAAAGTAGCTAAAGTAGAAAACAAATAATCAGATCATCATAATTCAGTATTTCGAGGAGTAGTTGGCTAACCTATCGGACTGGGAAGGAAGAGGTGCCATTTGATACCAGGCGAATCTTTAATATGTGGTACACAGTAGTTGGCAAATGGTAGGTACGTAAATAATGTTTGTGAAATTAAATTTGAACTGTGCCTTGAAGAATAAGGAGTTGATGGAAGCCTGAATTAAAGCAGAAACAATGGCCATATAAAGATAGCGGCATGATTTCTGATTGGAACAATATAAGCACACATGAATAAATTCCAAACTTTTGAGCTCCAGCAGATTGGTAGTTTGTCATTAACTGAACAAAGAAAATACAAAAGTTGGTTTGAGATCAGTAGACTTAAAAGAGAAAATTAGTCCAGCTTTTGACTTGTTAAATTCAAAGTTCTTGAGGGGCATCTTCATGAGACTGTAGTTGAAGTCTAGTCAGTTCTGCATCTCAAGTGGAAACAAAGATAAAGATTTTGGATTCATCAAAATATTTGATTTCTGAAGCCATGGGAGTGAGTGAAATTGCTGAAGAAAAGTAATGCGTGCCTGTGAGAGATCTGCAAAGAAGATAATATTTTTAAACTGACATTTCTGGAGCCGATTAGATTTATTCTAAAGGGGACACTTCCTCGACAGAACTAAGCACTTCGACATCCTGTTGCTAATTGGAAGCAGCTTGTTCCCCTGATTCAGAGTTTAGTAAGCGCCAGCACTGCGCTTGCTGCCATGCCTTTCTGTCTTCCCTTCGTTGCTTTTATCCCCGGCCTGACAGCAGAGCGATGGGACATCTCTGTCCTTGCCGTGCCGGTCAGGCACTTCTCCTGCCCTGCCACTGCGTCCATCCCGCCCCCCAGAGGGAGAGGCAGAGTTTCGACGCTGTTCCTGCATCTTCCTGCCTTCAGGAAGGACGGCAGAAATGATGCCGCACTGATCAGAGCCTCTTTGTGACAGCCGTAAGACTGTCGCCGGAGACGTCTTCTCACAAATGGAAACGTTTTCCCGTTCGGTCTAGGGCAGGTTCCGTAGAAATTATTCTTTCTCTTCTACCCCACTGAAGACATTTGGCTAATTTAATTTATGTGCTTGAGCATTTGGCTGTGTTTTTGCAGTATTAGAAATATGTCAGTGTTAATCTTTACAGTCCTTCTTTTAATATTTGTATTTTATTTCCATACCAGTAATCACTGATACCCTTTATGCAATGATGTCTTTAATTTAAAAAAAAAAAAAAAAGTCCACATTGATATCAATTTATTAGTCAATCCCAAATAGCCCCCCCCCCCCACACACACACACAAGATATGAAGACCTATCCAATATGGCTGTGGAGCATTGGAGCTGAGGGCAGTCCCTTCAGATTGAGATGTGCCACATCTATGAAATACACATTGGATTTTGAAACAGCATAAAAAAAGTAAAATACTTTTTTACTCGATATAAAATACTTTTATATTGAGTACACATTGACATGATAATATTTTGGATATATTGGGTCAGATAGTCACCTTTTTTCCCTTTCCTTTTCTTAACATAGCTCCTAGAAAATTTTAAATTCCATATTTGGTTGCATTCTATTTCTGTTGGACAGCTCTGCTCTAGACTCATCTATCCCAAATATTATAAGCGCCCCCCACACCTCCTACCGCGTACCCCAGATGAGTTGCCCTTGCTGGTGGACTTGTTAGTGATTCATTGCTATTGTTTCTGATGTCACTGCCCAGTGTCAAAGCCAGTGGTAATCCAGCAACAATCCTGGTGGTTTTTAAAGCCACCCTTATTGATTTCAGAGACTTTTGCAAAGGACAGATTGGGGAAATAATTCATTTATTGAGCTACTCAGAGGTAGTATTTGCAACCAATAAAACATCTGTTGGAGACCATGAGAAGACCTTCTTTGTTGGGTTTGGCTATAATTTCTATAAAATGATTATTAGATTTTATAAAATGTGCTTTTCCTTTCTACCTTGTGTCAGAAGAGATTTAAAGTGGTCACTTTTCTCACGTCGATGCTCTTGAGCAACACTAGGTTGGGTGCCGACCCCTCACACAGTAAAAAATCTCCGTATAATTTTTAATTCCCCCAAACTTATGTTGTTCCTATGTATCCATGGGGGATTGGTTCCAGAACCCCCGCTTGGCTACTAAAATCCACAGATGTTCAGGTCCCCTCTAAAGTGTACACAGTCAGCCCTCCTCAGCCATAGACCCCACCCCCCCCACTGTGGGTGGTAATAGTTACAGGTGTTTATCGATAGAAAGCCATGTATATAGATGGACCTGTGCAGCTCAAACCTGAGTGGTTCAAGAGTCAGCTGTAACCAGTTAGCTGAACCCATCGGTAGAAAACATGGCTACCTGTTATTTTAGGAATAAGTGGTGCTAGTCAAAATTCCAGTAATAAAAATTCATGTTCTTCTAGGTGATTGCTTTTTATTCGCTTTTCAGTCCTCTCCTGAGACCTGACCTCATTTATCTGGTAAGAAAGCTCTATCAGACTGACAGAGGACAGTCCATAAGTAAAAAGGAGGTCACATTTAGAATGCCTCGCCTTCTCAAATTATGCTTTGAACTTGAAAGTAAACATAACTCTAGTTTCTTCTTCATGGTACAAATGTCTAGAACCTAAACAACTTTTAAGATGCCATCTTAACCTTTTAGTAGGGAAAAAATGTTCAAAAGTGAGTTGTAGGTTTATGATGATAAACTGTACTTCCTGGAGATAGTTATCTAAATACATTTATTTAATGATTGTCCATCTACGTATGAGAGAGAGGACTTGGGTTGCAAACTTACTTCCAGAAGATTGGTAAAGTGGATTATGAAAATGTCTGATTTCTAGCATTTCTCTCTTAAAAATTCCTGCTTAATTTAGTACCGACTATGTGTAGCATACTTTTTAGAGGTTTTATGGTTGGGAGAATATACATAAATATGCAATTGATGGACTTTGCCCTCAGAGACCTAAAAGGAAAAGAGACATGTATATGGTTACATGTAAAATAATAAAATTATCTCAGTCCTATTCAGTATGTACGAAGTACATTCTAATGAAGAGCGTCGAGAAGAACTTCCTGTAAGAAAGCACGGGGACTCCGAAAGGGCAGAAGTGTGGGCGAAGTGAGGGGCTTAGTATGAATAAAGCCCTGGAAAAAAGAACGTGGTAGGTTTAGCACTCAGGTCCCCAGAGAGGGTGATTAAAGGTGGTGAGAGCAGGGAGGCGAAAAGGCAGGTCAGAAACCCACCCTCAGGGCCCCTGTTCCCAAGGCGAGGCGTCTCAACTCGGAGCTCTCGGTAGTCTGAAGGATTTTGAGTAGAGTGACAGAGTCAAGCATGTCTTAGTGACACGGATACCTTCTGAGAAATGCATCTTAGGTAATTTCGGCGTCGTGCAAACATAGAGGTACTTAAAACCTACGTGGTATAGCCTACTTCACACCTAGGGTGTTCGCCTGCTGCTGCTGTACAGCACACAACCGTACTGACTACTGTAGGCAACTGAACACAGTGATCAGCATTTGCGGAGCTAAACGTCTAAGCATAGAGGAGGCGCAGTGGAAATATGGTATAAATGATGAAGTGTGCGTGCTTGTGCGTTACGCTTTGGGGAGGTGCAGGGGGAGAGCTGTGGAGAGAGAGGCACCCATGGGAGGGAGCGTACAGGTCAGAAGGAGGGAGGGAAGAGAGGGCGAGAAGGGAGAGCTGAGGCCTAAAGAAACCCGAAGAGGTAAAGCTTGAGGGGAGAAGCTGTAACAGGGAGAGGGTTAAGAGAGAGAGGGAGCAAGAGCAGAGAGAGAACAGCTCTGGGAGGAAAGAGATGAAGAGAAACGAACGGGAATTGAGTTGGTGCGCGCCAGCGCAGGCCCCCGGGGCCCCCTCCTGCCCGGGCTGCTGCTCTCTCTCCCTCGCCAACTCTGTTCCCCGCCCAGGACGGGTGCGGGGCAGGCGGACTGCACGCTGAGCCCCCTGTCTGTGCACGCCACCCAGCGCTAGCCGTAAGTGTAATATAGTTGGGGCCAGCCTTTTCTTTCAACAACGCAAATAAACTTTTTGCTTCTAATCCATTATAATCTTCTGGGACCACTGTCATATGTGCTATCCATTGGTGACCAAAACGTCATTATTTACAGCACATGACTGTATTCAAGTCTGTGGTTACTGAAAAGCACACTGTGACCCTGTGAAAGATAATGGGTGGGAAAGAGCATGGTGTCAAGGAAACGAGTTTCACAGTATCCCAGGTTTTAAAAGGAGAGATGAGGCGCTCAGCTAAGGTCGTGGATAGACGCTGAGATGAACTGGAAAAACCGGACTGAGGGAACGATTAGATGATGATCAAAGCAAACTTTTTAGTAAGCGCTACTTAGAGAACAACTGTCTGCTGCGATTATTATATTCACTTTATACATGAGGAAGCCGAGGCACAGAAATACTAAGGAACTCCAGCTCTTGGAGGAGTTAAATTCATTCATTAAATTCATTTCCTCCTGGGTATGGAGGAGAAAGCAATTTTAGAATCCTAACATTTCTAGCCTGGTGGCTGCGGCTTCCATCACATGGGAGAGGGACTCGTCTTTTACGTGTCGGTGCTCATGACGCTGCTGTTTTAGGCTCTGTTCTCATTCCGTTCTGCGTACTCTTCTGTAATAAACACAGTCATCCATCCCCATGAATTCAACTATCATCTGATTGCCGGTGACTCCATGTCCTTAGGTCTGTAGCACAGGGACCCTGTCCGGTACTTCCCACTACCAGCTGGCGGTCTCCTCCTTGGGTGTACCACAAGCAGGTCAAAGTAAGCAGTCCCAAACCAAACTCAGTTGTTGCTAGTTAATGTCCTAACAATGCTATTATTCAGGCCGCCAAGTTGAGAACTAGGGTGTCATCCTGACTGCTCTCACATGTAGCCATTATCTTAGAACTAGAACCATCCGAACATGCCATTATGTCTCTTAAGCAAGCATGCACACATGCAGAAAGACAGACATACGTACACACATCCTACATACCAATTAACATAATGTGGAGGGTTAAAAAGCAGCAAAAAGCCAAAAGCTAGCTGTAAGAAGGATAGGAAGAGAGAGTAATGTCAAGGGAGGGAATAGTGCATTTACAGATGATTCCACTTGCAGTTTTTTGACTTCCTGATGGTTCCAAAGCTATAGACATTAAATAGAAACATATTTTGAATTTTGGTCTTTTTTGGGCCTAGAGACATATGCCCTATACGATAGCCTTGATGCTGGGCAACGAGTGAAAACCATTCAGCAAAGTATGTTTCTAGGAAAATAAGTAATATTCAGAAAATAAGTAGATGAATAACAATAAATTTTGAAAAATAAATTCTTCACTAATGAAGAATTGACCTAAAATGCATTTGAATCCTTCTTTGTTCTTGCCTTTTAACCTTGTATTTAGCATTTTATATGTTACTCTTTCACATCTTGATACAAGTTCAGCACTTCATAAGGCATATAATTTAAGTTAAGCAATAAAAGATGAGACATGGGCTAATCTTTTGGGGGGGGCAGAAAATATTGTTATAACCATGTAGTTGTAAATTAAGACCTAAAAAATAGGTATTCGATCTAAGCATCTTGTTTTTTTGTTTTTGGTTCATCCAAACTTTAAAATTTGAATAAGGGTTTGTAATCTTTGAATTCTTGGAGTATATGCTGCTACCATGTGTATTTTTCTGTTATTAATATTGTCGGTGCTGTAATACTAGGTAGGGTTAACTAAGAAACGATATCGTGCAGACAACAATAAAGCCTGATTGTAGCCATTTCTCTTATTCAAACCGAGATTCGAAATATTACACATGGTGATTTAAAACTAACAATTTCCTCAAAATTGTATCATTTGCCCTCAAAGACGCACTAACCTTCCAGACGCGTCTGAGTGCCGCTGGCCAGCGCAGAGCCGCTGCCCTGCCCGGCCCGGCCCGCCCTCTTGTGTGCTGGTCCCTCTGCTCCTCTCTGTGGCTCGGGCTCCCGCTTGCTCCCCTCCTACTTTCCCTCTTTCCTCGTTGGCCTGCCCGTCAGTGTCTGAGTTAATCGTTCACCTTCCTAACAGTTTATCTATTTTTATTCCTTGCCAGTAACTGTCTTTGAAGAGTGTTGAATGTTTGAAAGAGAGATGATCCCTTTCTAGCCACGAGCCTTATTATTAGTTCTCATTTTTCTGTGCATTAAAAACAATTACTTTCCTTTTCATGACCAAGATCTATGTTTTACAATTTATATATCCAGTGATTTGATTTGGCACTCAGTTTGGGAGAGAGGCCGACGTTTAGGAAGGAAATACAAAAAAGAAGCCTGAAAGAGTTGGGGGCGGGGGGTGAATGATTAAGCAAGTTCAGAAACTCCTCGCCACCTTGAACCCCGGTAATCACGGAGGAGTTTTCTGGTTGGAGGCCGCGGAGGAGCAGCCGTGGGCAGGGCCGCGTCGGGCGAGGTTGTGCAAGAGGCTGCGGCGGGCGCGCTCCCGCGGGCAGGGTTCCCGGCAGGCCGCCCGCGCCCCGCCCCGCCCGGGCCCCCCTCGGGTGTCGGCTGTGTGCGCGGACGGCTGGGGGTCCTTCAGCCCGACTCGCCAGCCTGCCCCTGCCTGCCGGGCCTCGGGGCCATGGTCCCCGGGACTGGAAGGCGCCCGGGCCCTTTCTCCCCCGTGGGCGGGCGCCCCGGCCGCCCCGCGTAGCGCTCTCTGCGAGCCGGAAGACTGGCATCTAGGCAGGAGGTGCCCAGCGCCCTGTCAGACATGGTTTCGTGAAGTTTCTGCTGGCATAGCTTAACATTTAACTGAAACACTCGCGGGGGTGAGGAAGGCGAAGAGCGTTCATTCCTGTGCCACTTCTAGCCTCGATTCCACCCGAAATTGCTTCGTTTGCTCCTTAACCTCTTCTTCCCTTTGGCTTGGCAAAGGCAAAATCTGCATTTTTCTTTTCTCCTCTACTTTTTTTGGTGCATCTCTCTTTTACCCCTTCTCCACCACCCCAAAAGAAACACCACCGCCCATTTCCGGGACTTGATGAGCTGCAGTTCATTTTGCGAAATTAAAACGAATGCCTGATGCTGGAAAAGCACAGAAAATTGCAGGGGAGGAAGGACACAGGGTCTAAGTAGAGCCCAGGCCACCAAACACAGGGCGGGGCCGGTTTCTGTGGGCGAGGGGCGGGGCCGGCTGGCAGAGGCGGGGGGGGGGGGGAGTGGGGGGGGCAGCCCAGGCCCCTAAATCCTGGGCAGTACAGGTGGCCGAGGGTGGAGTGTGGGGGCGGGGCCGCGGCTCAGCCTAGTTGACAATAACAGGGCGGGGCTGGCGGCGAGGGGCGGGGTCAGCGCAGCTGGGCTTCCAGTGCAGGGCGGGGCCCTGCTTCTGTGGGCGAGGGGCGGGGTTGACGGGCAGGGGTGGGGTGGAGCCTGTAGCCCAGGCCTACAGGAACTCTTCCAGGCCGGCTGGTGAGAGACCAGGCTGGGTAAGAGGCGGGGCTGCTCCTCCATTGGCTGCCTCAGGGCTCAGAGTTGTCAGGAGCAGGACCGACCCAGGCCGGGGCTGCTCAGACAGGTTTCCGTTTGTGTGATAATGCTTCTTGGAGCGAAGTCCATCCTCATCATCATCAACCTTTCTTGGCGGGAAAACCAACTCACAGCAGCATTTTTTTTTAAAGCTGAGAAAAGTCTTAGCTTGTAAAGTTTCTTCTCTTGCATGTGCTTTCCTGTTCTTAATTAAATGCAAGAGTCTTTTGCGAATATTGCCTTTCTCCTTTTTCAGCCATTCTCTGACATGAAGACTTAGGGATCATTGGGTGTTCTTATTGGTCTCCTTGTGTAGGAGTTTTAAGTAGAATGTTGAAATCTAGACACCTTTGACATTTTCAAGGTAAATGAGCCAAAACTATAGTACATTAAGACATGCACTGAATCCAACTAGTAGTAATTAACTATGGCCACTCGTTTTTTAAACTTCTCTTATTCCACTCCATGGATTACATAATTTTTAAAGTCTGTTTATTACTTACCCGGTTGTTTACTGTTTGTGTAAATAGCTTCCTACATGGTAGGAAGTTGTGCCCTATCACTCAAATCAACTTGGAATTCTAGAAATTTAACAGAGGATCTATTTCTATTATGGGAATGCAGTTTTGAGTTTATCAATAGTGACATAGAGGCAGGATCTCAGAAATAAGTTTTGAATACTAACATTCTGCTGTTTGCTTTATGCCTTTATGCCTGTTTGCTGTGTAAATACATAATATTTTCACCTGTGAAATGTATAAAAATGAGATTTTATAAAAATGATAGATTATAGTAGGGACATTTCTAATCTTGATTGTTACTGGTCTCTTATGACACTTGTCAGTTCCATTTTAAATTAAGTTAAATCAATATTTGAGTGTCAAAAGGGAGAATCATATACCAAGATATATTGTTGTACTCCCCACCCCTCCTCCCATTATAGTGAGTACAAAGAGCAAATGCGATATTAGGGTAAACGGTTAGTGGGCCAAGATTAGCAGCTTTTTTTAGGTTTTGAGCTACAATCTTGTGTACTAGTGGTTAAATTGATTTAGGTCCACGAGTTTGGGATTGACAAACTTTCAACTCCTTAGCTTGGTAAATATTGAATTGATAGAAAGGCTTAATTTTCTGTGTATTTCAGAAACGGTACATATGTAGTAATTGTAAAAGAAAACAGAACACACTTTCACATAAGCTGATGGAATTTAAAAACAGTGTGACAGGAATAAACAACCATTTCACCTCTCATGATCCCAGCATATTCTGTGGTTACATGCTCAGGCCCCAGCCCCATTGGTGAACATGCATCTGAACTTACAAGTACATCAAGCTTTACTTAGCAGTCACCATTCCAATGTTGTCCAGAAAGTCTTAGATTTTAAGATCCTGACACAAATAACTGTTAACACAAAAGACATGCCAATTCGGATAGTCATTTATGCCCACTAAGAGCAGTTTCTGTTTGCTCTAGGCATTTGCCTGATTTATAACAAATTCTGAAGTTATACTTTGCCTATCAAATTTCCTAGTGAGTATGAGTCCTGCACTCACCCACGTTTTTTAAAGTGAACCTTAAAGTAAATAATAGATTTAACAGATTTCAAGCAAATGTCTAATTTGACTAATTTTGCATTTAGATGGTGGATAGGGCTAAGAAGCACCCATGCAAACATACATGCATGCATATATGCACATGTTAACAGGTGTTAGTGACCTCAGAGCTTATTTTTACTTTCGTCTTTACCCAGTTCCCCATTTTTTAAAATAGTGAATTTGTATTATAATTGGTACAACTACCCTACTCCTCTTTTAAAAATAAAATATGGCATTGAGCTCACATTTCATATGAGTAGATTTATTGCCTGTGCAAAGTTGTCACTGAACTCAAGAGCTTCATTCTGAACAAAAAATTTGTTTTACAGCATTTTACTTCTGCTTTGTGGAACCTTGCCTGGTTCTGTAACCTTTCTACGGGGAAAACAGTGACTGGCATTTTCGCTGTTTCAGCAATTAGGATTCCTTTCATCCCAAACACTGTCTGTATTCCTGAGACTGAAATGATTTGAACCAGGATCTTCCTGTGCTTATACCTCTGAATATTTAGTAGTTAGGATATTCCACCTCTGGACTAAGTTTTCTCAGCTTTGGTACCATTGACATTTTGGGCCCATTGATTCATCGTTATAAAGAAGCTGTCCTTTGCATTGTAGTTACACAGTAGTTACCAGGAACAAATCCCCACCATACCCCCAAGTTGTGATGACCAAAATTATTCCTAAAAATTGTCAAATGTCTCCTGGATTGGGGAGGTGAGGGTGTTATTTGTAGAATTGTTCCTGGTTGAGAACCACTGGCCTAGACAAAAATTTAATCTTGCTGGAAATCTTTGGCCAGAGTCATTTATAAAGTCTCAGTAAAACATGACAATTGTTGCTGCCAGATAGCTGATTTCTTTTTAAGTTTGGCTGTACATTGTTTATTTCAGAAACCTCATTTTTGTTTAAAAAGATATAAAGAATTTGAGCAAAATAGTCTACTTAATACAAAAACGTTAAAAGGGACTATTAAGAGTAGATGTTTCAGACCAAAAGTCCAGTTTTTAAACCTCGAAACTGTATTCCAACCCTTTTGCTACTTTTTCTATCTCAAAACAGTTTCATGGTATAGGCTCAGTAACTGAATTTCCTCATACATCTAGAATTATGGGACCGACTTACCAAAGATATGTAAATATGTGGTCCCTTAAGAGTTTTTTTTTTTAAGATTTGGATTTTAAAAATTGAACTTCAGACTTTCTGAGCTATAAATGAAAATACGGTTATGAAGAGGTTAGTGTCATGCATCAGATCTGAAGGTCGTATAATTTTTTTTAAACTTATACACACTACTTTAATGTTGCTGTAGTTTGGATTTGAAGCTTATATAGTATTTTCATGTCTCAACCTGTACATAATATTTTAACTTTAGTGTTGACCTTAGTTTGGTTTTATGTTGATTTGTTGGTTTTCATGTTGAAGTATAAATTTATATACAGTTGTATTAAATGACAAAGATTTTTGTTAGATAAATTAACTCTATCTTCAGAAAACAACCTAAATTTGTTTCTTCCTGACCACACAAAAATATTTAAACCCCCCCCCCGCCCCCTAGTAGAAAAATCTAGCAACTGCCAAATCTTACAGGAAATCTTTAGAAATTATCAACTGAAAGTTTCAACTCTACAATCTAGAACACTTTATCAAAACAAAACAGAGTAAGTAAAAGATATGTACAATGAAAAGCAAAGGCATTTTTAGCATGAAAAACTATGGAATATTATTTTAATTCTAGTATATTTGGAAAAGGTAAAATTTTCTGAGTGCCAAGGATTACCATGTTGCGAAATACAAAACATGATAACATGTAAAGAATGGTATTCTGCTAGAACCTTAGAACGTTTCTAGTGGAACATTAGCATCACCTCTAAAAGACTTCCCTCACCCTTTTATAGTCAGCCTCTCCCTCTGCCACACTCAGCTCCTAGCACCCACTGATCTGTTTTCCTTTCCCGTAGTGTTATCTTTTTCAGAATGTCGAAGAAATGGAATCACATAGTAGGTGGCCTTTTGAGTCTAGTTTCTTTGACTTAGCGTGATACGTTTGAGATTCATCGTGCTGTAGCTTATGTCAGTAGTTAATCCTTTCTTCGTCGGTGCGTAGTTGCCCGCTGTAGGAATGTGGTTTATAGTTTTGTGTATCACTGCTTGATAGACATTGGGATTGTTTGCAGCTTTTGACAATGACAAAGCCTCTGTAACTGTTTTCATGCAGTTTTTCAAGTGCACGTGTTTCCGTTTCTCCGGGGTTAGCCCCCGGAAGTGTCTTTCTGGATCATGCGATAGGACCACTTCTACCTTGGCACAAACTACCAAACTCTTTCCAAAGTGGCTGCATTATTTTGTTGCAATAGATTATTTTAAAAAATCAGTTCTCTTATTTGAATCCCACATGCTTAAACAAATTACTGTCTGTGGTGGAAGCAGAGGATTCCTCCTCAATAATTTATTCTTCAGGGGAGCTCTGTAATCATATGTCACTAGCATTTTAGAAAGTGACTTTATTATTTCGTGTCAAGACATGCCCCTTGATGTGTAGTGGTTTTTCTTAATAAAGCAGTTACAGATGAACGTCGCCAGCAAACGCAGGGCCTGTCTTCTCCTTTGAGCCGATCTCGATTCTGTGGCTGTGCTGTTTCAGGGTTGTTCGTTGCTCCCAGTCTGACCTCAGCTTCGTGGGTCCTCAGACACCCACGTCTGAAGTGAGCAGACAGATGCACTTATCTTCCCAGTTTATGCCCATCTTTTGAATTATCAGTATTTTTCAACTGGTCAAGAATGGAGATTCTTTAGAGACAAAGCCTTTATGGTCCTGTATACTAGAACGTTAATACTGAACGATTTTGAACTCAAAATGGCATAAAATAAACTGAGTAGCAAAGCGTTTCCACACAACTAATACCTATTTTTGAAGGCTTCCTCTTTTTCTCACACAGCTTTTTTAGATGACATGCTTATTTTGGAGAGAGGAAGAGGGGCAGAGCGGAGCAGTGGCATGCTGGCAGTTAGTTGCCTTGAAAACATCAACTCTTTTTCTTAATTTGCCTCTTCCAGAACTTCCTGTACTAGCCTCAGTTTCCTTCACATACTGAGAGTCTTGGTTTAAAATGTTCGTTATTGTTGCCTTTGGCAGATAAGGCCAGTCTGAAACGGTTCGTGCAAGAGAACAAAGGAGGTGCCACGATTGGCGTGGAGCCCGTTCAGTTTAGGTTCTTGGACGAAGCGCGCTTTGGGGACCCGTGAGAGGTAAAAAGTGGTTGTCTTCCCTAGAGACTCCTTAATTTTGCATTAACTAGTTTACCTAATCAAATAGGTAGATTTTTCAAAATAAGTCCCATCTGAAACAAGGATTAGTTTTAAGGTAAAAGGTAAAGGTTTGTGGTTAAATGCAAGTATAACTAACTTTATATTCTTTTTCTCTCTCTTATTGAGTTGTCTTTCTGTTCCAAGTTGATAATGAAGGTAGTCCTCAACAATTTAATTTAAGCTTCGAAAGGCTTTCAAGTCTGGTTATAACCACTATTTCAGTGTTTTTAAAACCAGTCTGTTTTGGTAGAAGTATTGTAGGGTAAAAGAGAAGTTTTTTTCATCTGTCATTTTTCTTACATGTAGACCCTGCTGACAGTCGAGGGGGTCAGGGATATGTGGACGGGGGGAGGGCAGCAGAGAAAGAAACCAGAGACAGAATCAAATTCATAATGTGCAACAGACATTCGGAGGCAGTAATAGAAGTATATAATTTGTTGATCTAAAAGTGTTTCTGTTTTTAAAACTTCCTTCCATTCTCATCTAATCAGAGTCGTCTTCGTCGCACCTCCTCCCCTTAGACGTGGTAGTACCTTGTACGTGGCCTTCACGCACGAGTCTCCACAGCCTGCCCACCTGACTCTTCTGCACAGTGGTTTCATGACAGCTTTCAGCTTGCTGTTCTGAGCTGACCTTAGTGATAGGCGGGACTAGGAGCGGAGGGCAAGTCTGGTCAGCTAGTACTTTAGCTAAATTTTCAACTTTCATTATCTTAGTAGCTTTATCCACTTATTTTTAAAATACAGTTTTTTCCTCTTTATGAAATGTAATTTAAATTAGAAAACAAGGTTTTGTTATTGGCTTACGTTTATAGAGCATTTGATTAAACTATAATATAGTAAAATTGTAAATGTAGTGTAGTAAATTTGATAAACTTTTAATATCGATTTGTGATATTAAATGAGTGGATACTTGGGTAAAGAGGGAAATATTGCTTAAGACAGCATTGAATTTGACAATTCACAATGTATATGATACAGTGGAAGATGAGATAATATAGTATTATCTTAATTTTTATAAAGTTTAGATAACTGCCATCTACTTAATGTTAAAAGTTTTAAACTTTTGAACTGCATGGACTCCTATAACTTTTATAGTTCTTGATCAGCCTCTTAGAACTTATGAATAAGTATAGAAAATATTAATAAGAAATAGATTTTAACTTGAAGTATACAGGAAAAGCAATCGCATAGAAATGATGATATAATGAATAATTAGTGTTTTACCATAATATACTTTCTGCTGTAATAAAATATGATTTACAGGAAGATCTGAAGGTAAATATGAAAGCATTGCCTTTATTGAAAGTCCGATGTTTTAAAAAGTTTCGTTTATAAATTTATATTATTTGTTGTACATACATTGGTTGTATTGGAAAAGCTAAATTAAATCATGAATCGATACATACATAGTGGTCTATATATTTCATGATTCCATAGTCTACATTTCTTAATAAACACTGGGAATATAGAAATGATTATCTTTTATGCATGTGATTTCTCATAGGCGTAGTGTTCTGTATGCCCCCGACACGTGCAAACACGTCACCGATGGGCTCACGCTTGGGCCGCTGTGGCGCGTCTGTGGAGCATGCGTGATGCTGTGCCCGCGCGCCTCCCCAGGGCTGGTGTCGTCACACGCGCGGGGAATTCTTTCCCTCTGCTGTGTTGTAGTCAGCCAGCCTAGATGCAAAGCTCAAGTTTTATTGAAATTCACTTAAAAATTTACTTTGTAAGGATGAACTATGAGTGTTCTTTTTAAAGTATTGAGTGTAATTATTTTTTGGTACAATTCTGAAAGAATCATTACATTTTAATTCACAAATAGAAAAGATCTATATGAGCAACATACTTCCTTCATTGCCATCAATTTGAAAACCTAAACCTTTTAAAAGAGTTTAAAGTACACTTGGCTAGAGAGACAAATGCATCGAATCCATATATATCATTAAATATAGTAAAAGTGGGCTTTGTTTTTTAATAACTCTTGGATGAGTGCAAGTATGTATATCATCAGCCAAATGGTACATGAGACTTTAATTTACATAGTCATATTAGGTGGAGCATGTTTTACGTCTTGTTACATCTACACCAGTGGCGTAACGAGGTGTTTCAAATCTGGGTTAATAAATAGGTGTTTCTATTTTATTGTTTGTTTTACAATCCTCAACATTCATTCATACACACTTATTCAACAGTTATTTATTGAGCCTCTGCTCTTGTGAAATATATATTTTAGTAAAGGGATAAACAAGCAGACGTCAAGTAGTAATACAAGAGAGGGAGAGGGGCTCTGTGTGGAGGTGACCCTTACACTGAGGTGTGAGTGATAAGGGACCCGTAATAGGAAAATCCGGTAGCAGAGGGTTTCGGGAGACGAGAACAGCCAGCGCCAAGGTCCTGAGGTGAGAAAGGGTCACTGAGGAATAGAGAGGAAGCCGGTGTAGCTGAGACACTGTGGATGGAGGGAGAGAGGTAGCACTGGAGGTCAGTGAGGCGAGCGGAAGCCACGCCGTCCAGCTTCTTGTGGACCGTACAAAGAATTGAGGTAGAATTTTATGGTACGACAATCTTTGTTTTAAAATAGGGCTTGGAGATGTAGATAGTGACTGTAGATCCTATTAAGTGCCTTTGGAACTGCCTTTAGTAGCATGACGTCTTTCCCTGGAACTCTGCCATAAATTCCTGACACCAAGTTTTTATTTAAGCCGAATTGTGTATTAGCTTCTGCTACGCAACAGACCAACCCATAACTTAGTGCTCAGAGCAACCACCATTTATTTAGCTCACAATCTTACAATTTGACAGTCTGTCCTGGGACTGAGTAGTTCTGGTTTCTGCTGAGCTCATTCTCCCTTTTTCAATCTGCTACTGATCAGCTAAGTGGCTAGGCTTCTTGGAGTTGGCTGGCTCTTGGCTAGGGTGATGTGGTCACAGAACCTTGTCCTCCAGCAAACTAGCCTGGGCTTGTTCACGTGTGGCTAGTTGACTTTAAAGACGATGACTAGAAGTATGCATTGCCTCCTGAATCTTAGACTTGGAAGTGGTACAATATGATTTCTGTTCCTGCATTCTATTGATCCAAGCAGATCACATGTCCATCCCAGATTAGATAAGTAGAGAAACAGTCTCCATCTTTTGATGGAAGGAGCTGTATAAAGTCACATTGCATAGTGTTTTGCACACTCTGTGCTGTACTCAGGGTCTCTTTTCTCTAAGCCATACCATTAAGTGAGGGTATCCTCACTCAGTTAGAGACATAATTAGAGAAGTTTGACCACAGTGTTGACCACCTTTGTTTTAAATTTAACAGCCTAGGAAATGAAGATACAGCTAACAGCCTAGTATAGAAGATAATGTGAGTATAACAATTGTAGTGAAAAGTGTAATTATAATACAGCCATGTTTGTTTTGAAATCATATACTTGGTATTAAGTGTGACAAATGCTTTTTGTTTGCATAGATGAAATTTATCATTGTTATTAATATTTATTGGTTCCCTTTATAGGGACAAGTTCTTAATTTTTAAATATATTAAGAGAATGTTTATTCTGCTCGGTAGCATTTAACAGTAGAAGGCATCATTATATGTTCTATTACGAGCTGACCAAATGCTGAGCAGTTTTAGCAGGCCGTGTCCTTGAGCTGTCATGTGGCCTATACGTGCTAATAAGGAGAATGAGGACAATTAATAAGAGAAGAATGCTGTCAAGGTTTTACATGTTTTTTTAAGCGTTTTTTTTTAATAGATTACAAAAAAAGATAATGATAATATTAGTAGTAAAAAGTAACAATAATAATAAAGAAAAGACAAAACAACTTCCTTGCTTCCTAAAATTAAAACTTTGAAGCCCAGTGCGAGCCAGAAGGTGGTAGGGTGGGGAGGAGCTTGTCTTGCAGTGTAAATTGTTCTAAATTCTGGGACATGGTTTTGAGCAGTTTATTTATGAATCTGCTTTTCCTTAAAATGTAGGTATAAGTTAATGGAATAGGTTGTAGTTGGATTATTGCTTAATGGAATAGGTTCTGTTGGAATATTGATCTTCTTGAGCCAACCAAAGCAGACACAGTAACCTGTAAGTAAAATAATATTTTAATCCTTTGAATTATCTAGGCAAATTTTTTTTTCCCAAGAGCATTTGAATTTTTAGTACTTGTGGACAAATATTGTGACTGAAAATTCAATCAGGCTCTTGTTGATTATTATTAATCTCCTCCCTTTACTCCCATCTCACTTTGAGTTGAATACCTCATAAGTAATTTTGCTTTTCATCCCTACCTGGAATTAGAGGCAAAATTTATATCATTTCACTGTTTAATTATGGTGAAGATAGGATATCTCTGGTTACTGAAGAAAGTAGGGGGTTATTCTGCATCCCAGTCATTCAAATGGAAAACTGAGTCACCTTTTCCCCTTGTCCTTTAAGAGTAACTTATAGATGGATCAGATAATTAAATGTAAAAATAATAAAGTCAGATTTATTAAAAGAAAACATAAGTGACTATTTCAAAAATCCTGGAGCGGAGAAGACATCTTCCAGCATGGCACATATTTTAGAAGGCATGAGGAAACAAATGGATAGATTTCAATATTTATAATTAAATTTCTATTTTTAATTCTACTTTTATAGTTTAACATGTCATGAGCATTTTCCTATATTTTCTGAAAGCAGTTTTTTATGATTATATAAGAGTCCAGCATATGATTATACCGTGCTTTATTTAACCATTCCCTATTTTTGCACATTTTTTGTAATTTGTTCTTTCAAACGATGCCGTAGTACAGATACTTATTATAGAAATAATTGATGGTAAATTACATCACAAAGATTAATTTCTCTTGATGTATGATAAAAAGTGTTTTCTGGGAGGGCTGTTCTTATTGGCATACCCATCATAAGTGTTGAGGGTTCTGTACACACAGGCATTGACTACTATATTTGCATTCTGTACCAACTTGAAAGATAAGACGTTTATTTACATATCCATGAGTACTATTGACATTTAATAATTTTTAATGTTACTGGCTTATATTGTTAGCCACTTTTAGTTGAGCAAGAAACAGATACACTTGGCAAAAAAAAAAATTATTGCATTTTAAGACAAAATATGATGAAAAATAAGTTCTCTCCCTTGAGACAATCACCGATGTGTTTCTTGCATATCTTTCTAGAAATGGCGAAAGCAGATCAAGCATATACTGACTCTCGCTTTTCTTCTAAACACAGGTGTAGCTTACACTACATATTCTGACTTATTTCATTTAATGTAGTATCATAGAAATCTTACCTGCACACAGTTACTTCCTGTTTTATAGCAGCACAGTATTCTATTGCTTGACTGTATTATCATTTATTAAACACTCCCTTGTCGATGGACATTTGCTTGATAGTTGTCAGCTTTTCACTGTTACAAAAAACTCCAGTAAACAGCTTTGTAAATCTTTCATTTTTGCAGTTGAATATTAGTGGGATTTGGGGGGTTAACACTTAATCATGTGCATGTGCATTTTGATGGATACTGCCAAATTACACTTCATTCTAAATGTATGTTCTCATCGTCGGTGCAAGGCTATGATCTCAGTGATTTCCCACGCCTTTTCCAACATTGTAATTATCAGAATTTTTAATCTTTAATAATCTGTAGTGAGAAAAATAATGTTGGGAGTTTGGATTTGCATTCCTTTAATTATGAATTAGGTTTTTTTTAATATATGATTATAAATCATTTGTCACTTTATTTCTTTTTGTGTATTCCTGATTTTAGAAAAAAAATTATTAAAATGCACATAGTTTTAGCATTGTTTTATTTTAATGAAATTGCTGCTAGATTAGTATTTTCTGCCTAGAGGTGAAAGTAAAAAAGACTTGGAAAGTGATTCAAGAAAGAAAAGAAACATGACCAGTTTTACTTCCAAATTCATGAATCTGCTTTTTCCTGATTTTAATGGTGGGATGATCGGAAATAAAAGTGGCTTGTTTACTTTTGGCCCAGATGGGGCTTTAGAGAGTGACTGAGGGAGAGAAGCCAAGTGAAGGGTTTTGTCCTTGAGTGGAGCGAAGGGCCCGGACAGGGCTTGGCTGCTGCCGAACTTTTCAGCTGGAACTTTCACATGATTTCAGAAGTTCTCTACAAAGGGAATCCTTTCAGGTCCTCGTGTTAGGAAGTGTCGACTGTAGCATCATTCGATGGGCAGGGCCTCATCTTGGACCTAGGGAGTCCCTGCTCTGCCCTCGCATACACGCACGCCCGCCCGCCCTCTCTCACACCTGGGCCCTGAGGATCCCTGAAGAGCTCTCTCCCCCGCACACATCAGCTCTGCCTCTCTCGTCGGTATCCGGAGTTAACTTTGAGTCTGTGTGAAGGAGAGCTTGCTTATTCTGTCCTCATTTTACATTTGCTAAAACTCTTGACCTTTTTTTCTTGATGATTTTGTATAGTACTGCCAGTTTTAAGTCTCCCCAAACTGAATTAAAAAAAAAAAAATGGCACCATTAAATCTTCTCTGGAATTTGAATTTATTTTTTTTAATGAATGTTTAAATACATTTTGCCTTGGTATTAATACCTCAGTGAAACCCAGGCCTCATGTAGTAAACACCCAGAAAGTCGTCGTTAGTGACTCAGGTAAATGCAGGCTGCCGGCCTTCTGCCCTCCTCCTCTGCTATCAGAGCTTTCCACTGGGAATGTGCTAATTTTTTCCAATTGTACATTTTTATTTTAATTTAAAATCATGACTCCTTTATAGCTAAATTTAATTTGATGATAATTGGCTAATAACTAAAATCCCATCAGATAAACACAAATTTACTCCTAGTAGGAATTATAGGCGTTTTGGGCTGGCGAAATATAAAATGCCTTTCTTTTTTTAGAGATTCAAATTTATGATCAAAGGAACAAAAAAAGCTTACCAGATTTGTGTTGCTACTTAGGTTCTGGGACTCCCACCTGGAAGCTGTGGCTGAAGGTTGAAATACTCCCTGCCCCCACTAGAGGGGGATGCCCTCCGGCTCCGTGAAAACCTTTGTGTGACGTTGATCTTCCTTTCTTATTCAATTGAGGTTAATCTCATGTTTTTAAAATCAGCTGTTTTTCTGTAGGTATTAAAATTAAAGTCTTACAGAAATGAAATAAAAAGGATACTGAATTAGAGTGCATATGTATTTAAACTGTAGTGCCTTTGAACAAAGCATAATTTTTTAAAGTTGCTTTATTAGATTGGCTAATACTTAGGAATTTCAAAACAGGTCTCTGAGCCCTCCTGGAGCTAGACTCCAGGGTGGAGGGTGAGGCTGGGCCTCTGAACCTCACCTCCATCGTCCAAGCCCCAAGGCCTGTTTCTGTCTAGCTGCTGCCTGAGCCACAGGGAGAGTCCCTAAGCCTGGCTGGAGAGCCTGGGTTTGCCGCCACCCCAGGCTGTCAAGTACAGGAAAGCCATATCTTTAAATAGATTTCTATTTGCTATTGAATTTTTTTGCTACTTTGCCTTTTTAAAATATGTTAAGCAAATGCAGAACTCGCTCTGGAGGTGATTTTGCAAATTCAAACTTATATTTTTAAAATAATTGCATGTATATTAAAGTATCACATCCAGGGTGAATGTACCTAACACTGAGGTATGCAGACATGATCTCTGTGTATAATTCAAGAGTAAATGTCATGGTGTTTATAGTAGTTAAGATTCAGCGAATTTGTTGTTTGTGCTTTCTCTTTTAAGTCGTCAATGTTGATTAGAGGTTTTAATGTAAAGAATTTTGAGGTTGGTAACCCAGTGTTGTAAAAGACTAGACTTAGGAAATGCTCGCATATGTATATGTAAATTGCAAATAGTTGTATTTTTTCCCCTCAAACGAAAAATCTGTAATAAGATCGTGTTTTTAAATCTAAAATTAGCTTTAGAAATCAAGTGTAAACAGAAACGCTATCAGTGAGTCTTATAATGAATGATTTTGTGCTACAGTGGATCCAACATTTCGGTCTTTAGCCTAAAATCGCATTTGGTGTCAGCAACATGTGGTTTTCATCCAGGTGAGGCAGCTCCCCTTCTCAGCACCCACCCACGCGTTTCTCCTGCTTTGTGCGCCAGACCAGTCTCTGTCCGGGACCAGGTGGCGGGTGGGCCTCACTTTCAGTAAAGCCGTTGGAGAATACAGTTTTTTTCCTTATTTCTCTTTTGGACGCCTTCACTTTTGTACTGAATGACAGTCTTATTGAGATGAGCTTCCTTTCTGTATTTCCTTCACCCAAGGGAAGTGTCCACTTTTGTTTCAGCAAGACACACTGGCCTGCGTACCTTCTACTTAAAACATCTACTACAAATGCCTAATTTTAAAAGGTTGAAAACCAACAGTGAAGCCACTAGTCTGATATCATCGCCCCACCCCCACTGTCTTCCCTAGATACTTAAAAAATATTCATATTCGTTTTACTGCCTTCTTTCCTCGCTCTTTTCCATCATATAGGTACTTCGTAGCAGTCAGTTAAAAGCTTTATACACCAGACTGAATAATTATGTTTAAAAAACAGTAATTATCAATACACGTCTCCTTCCATGCAGCTTTTAAAATTCATGTTAATAAGCTCTGTCTTCTAATGCATAAGACTGACAGGCAATTTTGAAGTTTTGCCATCATTTCACAACTTGTTGCTTAGACGCTGTCTGCCTTTTCCAGAGTGTTGCTTTTAGGAGCTCTCGCTCTGCAACATTCCAGGGACTACCCACTCTGAGGCAGCAAGGACAAGCACTTACTAGCACTTTCACAAGCACAATGAAATTGCTTTACAAGGCATAACTTTCCCTCACGGTCTGTCAGTAAAAGATCAAAAAAGTGTATCCAGTATCTTGTAATTTAAGTTAGGATGATTCTCCTAACTTACTAGATCATTTTAAGGACTTTAGACCACCACTTCCACATGAGGCAAATCTATTAATTTGATAAAAGCTTGCCTGGTTATAAACCCGGAACCTGGGCGTTGACCTGGATTTATACCCAGCTCTCGAAGACACTCACAGATCTCTCTTTCTCGACACCTGATGTAAATTGAATGCCATTTTCTCAGAACTCTTAGTTCCAGGCCTGTGCTCTGGTCTATGGCTAGACTCATAGAAGATTTCGATAGTGCCTAAATTATTTTTTTCCTTATGATTTCAGGTTGAAGTCTTGGCCCCGGAGGATACCGCCTTTGGACTCAAGGTGTGTAGTCTGATGTAGCTGACCATGTAGGTTTCCTCAGATCCCCTGGGTGTGTCGGAGGTCAGCAGAGAGGGCTCGTCTTTTTTAATCAAATGCAAAGGTTCTACATCTTCCAGAATTTCAGATTTCCCTTCTATTATGATTAAGATTAGACTGTGGTAGTGTTCTCTTGATCTTCTTTCTTTGCTGTGGAGAATGAGAAATAGTACAAAAAAACAAGAGTTCTCATTTAGTATTAATTGGCTTTTAACTTCGAATTACTCATGGAATAAGATTTACTGAAAGTCTCCCCAACCCCCGAGTTTTGGGGTAACAAAATACAGCCACCAAATGTTATCAGTGCTGTTTTTGGTTCATAACTCTAGCTTCATTTATCCACTTAACCATTCTCCCTGCTTCAAATGGTGATTGACTTCCTGTGCTCCAGTCACAACTAAATTAAATCCCAGCTCCTGCCTTCAGGTTGCTCACAATCACTTGGTAGGTGCAGGCCCCCTGAACAGATAGATACATTATACTGCAGGGTGGTTGTCTCCAGGCTGGAAGCATGCAAAGGATTGTGGGAGTGCGGTGGAGTTGGGTGGGAAGGTATTCTAGGAAGTCCATACCTGGGTGGAGCTTGCGGGCTTGGATTATATTTAGGCAAAGCAGGAGGACAGAAAAATAAGAGCTATTTTCAGGTTGGAGGAGAAGCATGAAAAAATCAGAGGAAACTAAAAGTAGTTAAAGTCTGCTGTGTGGCGAGGTCTCAGGCTGAAGAGGTTAACGAGTTGACTTTTGTCCTATGGAAAATGCAAAACTGTCAAAAGGTTTTAAGGCAAGTAGTGGTTAGATTTGCAACTTGGACAGTTTGGGCCGCTTCGTGGAGGATGGGCTTGCCAGAGACCGTGAAGGCCACTGGGGTAGGCCAGGTGAAAGGCACCGTGGTCCTGCGCTGGCCTGTGGAAGAGGAGAGACCCGTAAGGAAGTCCGCAGGACCTGTTCCTCCCTGGGACGTGCGAGGCGAGGAAGGCGGAGGGGTTGAGCTGGACACCAAGGGGGAGGTGCCGAGTCGCGCGGAGATAGGGAGTACGGGGCCGTCACCTGTTCTTTAGAATTACAGTCTCCCAGACCTATCGTTTTTATCAGATTCACTTGTACGCATTTGCTAGTAATTCTTAAATTGTGTGACTAAATTGGTAAGAGGTTCTTATAAGAAGAAGATGGCTTCATTTGCATGTGGAGGTATAGAAGGAGGACTATGTAGGTGCCATCAGTTACCTTTGAAGTCAAGTTCAGGAGAATGCTTGGTGAATTTAAACATATATCTCGTTCAGTACAACATATTTCCTTGGGTAAGTCCTTAGTGCTTACTCGTTTGGCAGTAATATAATTTGGTTACCAAAATAATTTTAAAAGTTCTTTTTGGAAGGTGAGTAGATAGAAATACGTCTTTACATATATGTATATATATGTAAGACGTATTTCTATCTAGTTCATTTCTTTTCCATTTCTAAATGGGCATTAGAATTCCACAAATCTAAAACATTTTTATTTTGATATACTATTTTGGCTGGCGTGTTTTTTGGAAGAACAGAATCGTGAATTTTATGCTCATTTTATGATTTTTGATAAAAACTATTACAAAAAAATGTATGTGCGGGAAAGTCATTTTAAAGTGAATGATGAGGAAAAACCAAGGGTAAGTATACATGTTCTGAAAAAGATTGAGAGAAGAAAAACGATAAAATATAGGTCACCACAGGGCCCACAAGGTGACGGAGCCCCCACTCCCGGGCACCCTTAAAGCTTCTGCTCTAGCGGAGGTCACCAGTCCCCGGTAGCGAAGGAGAGTGCCCGCCTGTCCCCTCTGCCCCACCATTTAAACCGAACCCTAGGAGTGCGTATCAAACCCTGCGAGAGCTTTTCTCCAAAGCTCTGTCATAGGACCCACCTTAAATTTCATCTCTTCCCTCCGACGTTTTCCCTCTTTGAGTCTACTCCAGAAACTGCACTTCCTTAAAATCCTAAGATTTTATCACTGCAAGAAATCTTTAAGGTCCTCTGATGTACCTTTCTTCCAAGTTAGAGAGGAGGGAGCTGAAGGTCAGAGGGCTCTTGCTCCCCAAGGTCATGACTCATCACCAGCAGAGGTGGGCCTGGACTCGAAAACCTTAGTGGTCTCATGATTCTTCCTCTGAATATTTAAGTACAATTTTTAAAAATATTTCTTGTTGATGTTTAATATAACTCACTTTTCTCTTTTGGCAATAATTTTTGGTATTTAGTTTAGGTACCTAAGATTTATTATTATTTTAGAGAAAAGTCTAAGCTTAAAATATCTAAAAATGAAATTTTAAAGTAAATGCTAAATTTGTTTACTCTTATGTATTACTTTTTAACTGTATCTCAGTTGAATAAACATCTTAGAGAAAAATAACATTAATTCAAACTGGCCTTCTAACTCCCAACTAGCTTAGTCTTCTAACTATACTGAGCCTTTAACCCCCCTCTGAGCCTAACCTCATACCTTGCCTTCCCCTCGAATGCTTTCCCATCCTCTTGGCATTTCAGGTTCATCCTGCCCTCCACACTGAGTTCACACCCTCCCTCTTCTGTGACGTGTTCCGTCAGCATCACACACTTCTTCTGAGCTCTCACCCCGTGAGCTCATAGAGCAGCCGTTGCCTTTGCAACTTATTTGGGGTTTCTCTCCTGCCAACTTGTTTCCATTTTCTTTTGTTTGTGGTAAACAGCATGGTATGGCCTGGCCCAGCTCCATTATGTGGCATTTTTCCCCCAGTAAGATTGTGTGCTCAGAGACTCCATCTTGTTCATCTTTTTATATCCATATTGACAGTAAATAAGTATTGCTGATTAGAGTTCTATACATGGTATAACAGTTGTGGTTGCTAAGAGCAAAAAAAATCCTTGGTATTAACATTACTACTGCATTGTTTCTGTTGTGGGATTTTCTCGCTGATTCTCTCGTTACCTGGGTTAATATATTAGCTTGGTGTTGTATATCATGGCTCTGTAGAGCCTGACAGAAGGAAGATACATTTATCGTTAATGCTGTTGAAACTGTTGAATAGTTCTGCTTGATACCAACAGCCAATTGATTCCGATTTATCTCACTATTAACTCAAATACCTTTGTTCATCGAGTTCTGCAGTTAGCCTTTGATTTCGTTCCGTGTCGTTGGACTGCTCATGGCAAGCTCTGCTGGCCAGAGTTGGTCTAGGAAATAAAGATTCTGAGTATTCATATGACACAAGATGTGTGAACACAACACAATTAGAGCAACCTTTTTGTTTAATTGATAGAAAAACCTGAAGATTGGAGCAGATACGTAGAGAATAAAAGGAATTTGTTGTTCTAGCAGTGTAAAACAGAAAAGATATTGTGTTGAGTAAAAAATAAATCCTTAAGATAAAGTTGGCCTGTCCCGTTGGACTTTGAGAGTAGAAAAGTTTGAAACAGGCTCTTGAAATTAGGGAGCTCTCTGGTGGTGTCTTATAATCATTCTTTCATTGATTTACATGGGGTTATGCCTGGGGGCTATCAGTACAGTATTTCATATTTAGAATGTTTAGCCTTGCATAATAAGATTCTACCTGTTAAAATGTTTTTCCTTTAATTAAGGTAACCACAAGAAAGCTTATATTTATCTTCTTTTGAAGAACACTTTTGTTTTTCCTATAAAGTCATATTAACTCTGTTTCTTCTCAACTCTGCTTGCTAGGGTGTATGTGTACTAGTGAATTTACTTGGCTAACTCTAAGTGGGTGTAGATATAACTTAGCATTATATCCATATATAAAGTAACAGTCATTGAAAGGAAACCAACAAAAATTTTCTTTTTGAAGTTCATAATCTTATCAACTCATTAATTTTCATAATATGAAGGATTTATGTTTACATTTAAATTTTTTTATTTAATGAAAATCTGTTAGAAATCTTTAGAGAAGTAGAAGACCAAGTTTATTCTTTACTGTTTCAGTAATTGAATCTCAGTTAACATTATAGAGTACATATTGATAAGGTAAAAGAATTTTCTATTTTTCTGTAAAAGAAAGATTCTAGAAGGAAAAAGAATTCATTGCAGTTCTGAAGTCGTGACTGGGAATCCATGTTGAGTTGTTCCCTTCTTTTGTTAGAGAATTTCCCAGCCTCTTCTTCTGCCATCTGCTGGTGGTTCAAACACTTACATGTTTGATTTTAAAACAAATCTGCTTTATTCTTATTTAGGAAAGATTTGGGGGGAATGTTCTATTTATATTCACCTGTAATATTTTGTTGCAGTTTTGCTTGTCATATTTAATTATCTTTTTAAAGTCTATTTTAGCTTCTTTTTCAAATCTGTCTTTAGAGAATACATGAATATAAAATTTAGAAAAGACAGAGACTGTGAAGGCCCAAAGCATATGCCATGAAGAGAGAAAGAGATGCAGACTTCCTGACGAGAGGTCTCGGGCTCCAGGAGGGAGAGTTGCTCGAGAGTTGCTGGGGTCTTCCCTGACTTCTGAATTCAGATTAAATGCAGAGCAGCAGTTCCGGCCTGCTCATTTGAACGGAGGCTACTTGACTGGAAGGGACCAGACCTATCTTTTGTTTTAAACCCTAGTATAAGATTGGAAAACAGATTTCTTGTTATCACCAAGGTTCTTTTCAGCCCTGAAATAATGCACGTTTTCCCCGATTCATTAGGTCAAACTTCCTCTCTGTCCTTATTTATTTTTCTTCTGATTTCTTCCTGTTAGTTTACTAGTCTAAGCTATTCTCAGCGTCTTGGGAAAAATATAAATATTTTTTGTCCACAAACAAATCTTTCCATGAAATAAAGCCAAGTAAATGTTTCAAAAGAAAGACAAAATATGGGAATTTCTTTTTTTCCTATCCTTAATCTCCTTTACTAATTTCTTTTAGAGCAGCCTTGACTAATTTCTTAAGCCTTAGATTCATGGGTCAGTTATTTGTTCATCTTTTCCTCGACGAGGAAAAATAACCCAAAATATTTATCAGGTTTTTTTCTTCACAATGAACAAGGTTAAGGGAGGTAATGTGACTTATTTTAGGCCCTGCGTAATGGCGAAGTAGAGCAAAAATCTATGGTTCCGCTTCCCGGGCCAGTGTCCTTTATACAAAATTATAGCAGTGCTTGTTAGTCCTCCCAGGACCGGAGTTCTGTGTTAGATTTGAGTCTTACAGAGTTGTGCTTTTTACAGCTCAAAATAGTCTAATTTGGCAATTTCATGTGGTTCAGTTCAGTGTATTAGGGCTCTCCAATATCATTTTAGATCAACATTCAATAGTGAAAACACTATTTTTCTTTAAAAGCTCTTTATCCCAATTGGAATGTGTATGTGTGCCGTTTGAAGTATTAGGTAATCACAAGATGTTTATGGAGGTTAATTGGCATGAAAGTACCCAGTTAGCCACATACCTCAATAAAAATGATTTTCCAGAACATTTTATGGAAAGTCAGAAATAGTTTATCATGACCAAGTGGTTTTTCATGTGGTAGGAGCTCCATTTCTTCTAGACCAAATGCTTTGTCAGGTAATGGTAGATAGCAGATTTTGTAGACGGCGTTCCTGACTGCGTGGTTTCAGTCACCAGATCTAGTAAGTACATCTAATGATGTCACCAGGTAAGTGGAGGGGAGCATGCTGCAGTGCAGTTCATGCCTGCTTTTGTCAGACTTACCTTGTTTCCTTTTGTAAAAAAAAAAAAAAAAAAAAAAAGAATGTTAGGAATTAAACATGGCCTTAGGTGCTGTGGATCACAAAAGTGATCTTTTTAAGCAGGGAGAGGAGCTATGCTGAAAGAAAGCTTATTTACTGATATATTCTGGACTTTGATTCCATTTTTTCCTGGAGACATTATTCTGGCACTATTTTTTGAGGACTTAATTTTCTGGTAATAATAAGAATGCATACATTCATTCTCCTTATCCGCACCCTCAAACACCTGTTCATTTGGGATGTGCACAAATAATTAGAGGCATGTTTCTGGGCTCGCCTGTGAAATGCCTCAGCACAGAGTTGCTGTGACCATATTAATAAACATCAAGCTGCTTACGATTTGTTGGGAAGGAGCAACGAAATTATTCTAGGGAAGATTAGGGATGCTTCTGATTGCATGTGGTTTAGGTTCTCTCCAGTGCCAAATTTTGAAGCCAGTTTTGTTTCTTCAGATGGTGAAAACCCTCCTCCTCCCCTCCTACTGCCTTAAAACTGGCTTTTACCCAAGCCATGTCAATTTTTGCAAGTCAGTTGAGAATGTCAAAGTGACTGGTGTTGAAAGAGCCAATATGTTGCAAGATGCTTAAAGCCAAGGAGAACATTTATATGAATTAAGGAATATATTGGGAGATGATTTTTAAAAATCAGATTTGAAAGGAAAAACCTGTTGAATTAATACTTGCATACCAGATGTATCACTGATAAATACTTGTAACAGATATTCCCCAATAAGCAATAAAATTACCATTTTACAACTGAAGTAATGTATCCTGTGGGTACATTTGGAAAGATACGCCAAGAAAAATACATGCAGAGTTCTTGAAATAATAATGCAAATAAAACATTTCATATTATAATTTTAAAATAACAGAATTTGGAAGCAAGAAAAAGTCTAGGAGACTATTTGTTTTGTCTAAATTCTGCTTTTACTCTGGTCTTTTGACAGTTGGCTTTTTGATATCGTATAATTGCTTTAGTGTCTTTGTGTGTATAGAAGGACTGAATTTTCCAACCGAGTTGTGGTTAAAAATCTCACAAATTCTAAATAATTAAAGTCATAGACTTTATATCTTCTTTGCTTTGTTGCAATAATGGCCAATTTTCATACTTGCCTGAATTCTGTTGGTTTTGTGGCTGCTATTGAATCACGAAGCAGAGGGTTTTGCCATATAATTTATTCATTTGTGCACAGCCAGAGTGGCCGTGCAGCGTGCAGTGATTGTGTGTCCCAGGGTGCCAGGTCACTGAGACTTGGTGCTGTGATTTGCGGCCCACTTTGCGAAGTTGCTTGGTGGTGGTGACACTACCTCTGGCTGAGTGAGGGCAGTGGGGGAACCTTCTTTCTCCAGGCCAGGGCATACCTCAGGTGTGGGTTTCCTGTGGTCTCAGGTAGATAGGTAAAACGGAGTGATGAACGTGTGGGAGGGGAAGAAAGTCCAGGGAATAATGCGACTCATGTTCTACGTGATCATGATGGGGAGTAAATTAAGCCCTGCGGAAATTTTTACTTTCTCGTAGCTGCACGTGGCAGTTTAAAACACTTATTTGGCTGCTTCATAAGAAACTGTGTGTTTTTATAAGAAATTCCTTTTAACTTCCATCTGCTCTTCCCCAGATTAAATTTTTACTTCATAATGACTTTTTTTTTTAATCGCTGAGGGAGAGAAGGTAAAGAATGGAGTATTAAATGAATAGATTATTTAAAATGAGAATTGGATATTACACATTAAATATCATGGTAAAATCAATAAACTTATCAAAAGTATTCCAAAAATAAGTTCAAATTTCTTGACCATTCTCAATTTAAAATTTATTACATCTTAAGTTTATAATTTCTTCTTAGTTTCTCATATTCTTATTTTTGTCTCATTTAATTCCCTTATAAAAGTATAAGCTTCTGTTACATGTTAACCTGTACTTAATATCACCATAATTTTTTTAAAAAAATTATTATATGCTGCCACAGTATAAAAATAACAAGATATTCCATTAAAAATATATTCCCTGTGATATGTGAATAATTTGATTTGGAAAGAAGCCTGGAAATCCTGATTTTTAAGCTACAAAAGGTACCTTCATCGTGTTGACATTTGAAGGGCTTCCATTTTGATAGTAAATGAGTAACCTTTATAAAAACTATTATATTTTGTTGAATATGAGCTATGAAATAGAACTTCCAATGGCACGAGATTCATAAAATGCCTATTTGTTTTCTGAACAACAGTGGAATTTTTCACTGTGCTATTTAATAGTATGTGCAAACATCTGGAAACACAAGTATTAATAAATGCATGCACGTATGTATACATGAATGTATGCATTCTTTTTTCTTTTTACGTAGGATGAATGGATAAGTTGACCCCCCTAAAGGATAAGTTTGAAAAGGAAGGAAATGGAGTTCTGCCAGGCTTGTTGGCTTGAGTCATGGACAAGAGCAAGGCCTGTCTGAACTGCCACTCAGTTTTTATTCTGCGAGTTTGCAGGGTTGGTGATTAGAGTGGCTTTCGCCCAATTATGCTGTGATTATTCTGCTGCACTGTAATTGACTGGGGAGATATGCTAATACCTGTCATTTGGGATGATAAAAGATGAGCGGGGGACGCAATGCATTATTTAGCTGGCTGTGTGATAGATGAGGGATGCGCAGAGTGCTTTAATTGCTGAGAAGAGAGGTTAAGCTGAACGAACGGATGAATTAGAAATGAGTTTTTTTATGGCTTGTGGAAAAGTGAAATAAAGGAAAATGTGCTTTAAACTAAAGCAGCAGATAGAAATGAGCACAACAAAACTAGATCCAGGTAGTTTGCTTTATCAACTTAAATATTAATGAAAAATGTAGTTTGGAGTTCAATAAATAATAATCAGAAAGAGACTATACAATAGTTTCTCGTATTAAACAAAAAATGTTAAAGGAATTGTTTTTATTTGAGATGACAGTATTTGTGATTTGTTATCTCTTAAATTGGTGCTCAATTTTAGTTTATACTGAAATGCAATATGCAGCAATTTTGAATTTCATGCTTTGTATTTTTTGAGTGTTAGCTTAAAGGTATCTGGATTTCCTGTGCCTGTGTATTTATCAATTAATGCAGACAGAGGAAGGCAAGAAAAAGAATGAATATTTATACTACTAGGAGAATATAATAATATAATTAGTGAGAGTGTACAGATAATTCTTGAGTGACAGGATCTCAGTGGTACAGTCCTCATATGCCACACACTTAGTTATTGGTATATTTATAGGAAAAAAAAATAAAGGAAAGAGAGATTTTCCCATTTCATATAATTTCCTTTTGTCATAGCCATATATAATCTTGTATGTATATTTCACGAAATTATTTAAAAGTACTGTTGTAATCTGCATAGTTATATGATTCGATGGTAGTGTTTTACTTTGTCTTAGTTTTGTGCATTTAATAGGGAATTATTTTGAAAATGCAGTCAGAACAGCAGTTGCAGAAATGGACTGTTACAAACTGAAGGTTGAGGCCTTGCACACACTGTCAGCGCTCAGGCACCTCATACTTTACCAGATAATGATGTCAGAAAGTGTTGTCCACAACTGTGCTGTTTTGTGTTGTAGAGGAAGCAATGGAAATACAGGCCGACCAGCAGAAGTTGTATTTTTTGTAAAATGAAGAAAATGACCCTCATACATTGTCGAATTATCTCCAGACAGTCCAGCTTCTCAGAGCCTGTGTGACTCGTCTAGTGTGGCTGAATTTATCAGAATAGCTTTCAGCCAGGTTATTGAATGGTAATGGATCTGTCTAGAACAAAGCATGCCTATTGGAATGGATGTCAACTGCAGACAGATGCTACACTCTGCCTCTCAAATAAGTCTTGTTGGAGCTGATCACTCTTCCCCAGTATAATTGGCACCTCCTTTGCACAGTCCCTTCTGAAACAAAGTAAAGTTTACTTATGGATGTTTTTAATCATTATCCTTCTCGAAATTCCAAAGTAGACTCTTGTAGCTACCTTTCTCAGACAGTTATAACATGAAGGGCTGCTTATACACAACATTTTATAAGGCAAAGTAGATGGTTTTATAAGGAAAAAGGTGCAGTTAGCTTCGAAGAACTTAAAATTAAATGGCAAAGGTACTACAAACACAGCAACTTATAAACAAACAACAGCACCTAACAATATATTTTTACAAACTTTAGTTACCCTATTTAAAGTACCCCATTTTAGAATGTAAGCTAACCGCAGAATGAAAGCTGGCCACAGCACTTTCGAGATGTGGTGTCTTGATTTCTTATTTTTTCTTGTCAGCGGTATGAAAAAAGTAGTATACAACCTATTTAATTTTGTGCACTTTTTTTTTAATACTAGCAATTTATTATTTTTCCATCCCACTAGGCAATTACTCAATCCTAAGACTTTGTGCCTGAGTCTTGGCTATAATTATCATCACTTGAATGTGAAAATGATTTTTTAAGGTCCTTAGTTTGAAAGGCTTTGCTTTGTTTAATATAGTCAGAAAAAATCATGTCCGTGGCTTTCGTTGTTTATATGATCTATCTCACTGTAAATTTGATTTATGAGAGCATGAAATTGTTCTTTTACAGATTGGAAGCCCGGGAACTGTGTGATGTCACCATTCTTTACTTTGGTTTAAGTTTCTCCCCTTGGAAATGCTCTGTCTTAAAACTGAGATTTGTAACATGCAGCCATGTAAAACTATCTATCTTAAATTTCCTTAGACTCTTGTAATAGCCTCACTGCCCAACTGAAGACTTTTTTTAATGGTGATGATGAGTTATAGTGTTTTTTTAATAATGTGGTTATATTATTTTATAATAAAATTTAAATATGATTATGGAATTATTGCCACTGGGAACATGAGAAATTACAGAGTCCATTTCCTTCGTGTAGCAACGGCAGGAAGCGAGGCCGGTGAGCAGGCAGCGAGCCTGCCGGACCCTGCGTCTCCTCGCTCCTCAGCGAGGCACTTCCCATCTCCCCCGGGAGGGCGGTTCTCGCCCAGTGAGCAGGGTACGTGGGAAAGAGTTGTGCACATTGAGCTGTACGGGGGAAAAGGACCACTTACTAGGGGTCGCTCATACAGGTGTGGGTGGTCAAGTTGGTTCAAACAAGTCACCTAACAATGGCATGTTAGTTACACATTTTATTTTAACACACAACACACAAAGGCACATTTACGTGGATGTCCCTCTCCAGCCACCTTTTGCAGTTATCTCAGCCATACCTGATTCTGTGGCACTGGATTAGCAGTTCATTCATCTTTAGTGGAGGCGGGTTTTTCAGCACCCCTCTTTTCCCATTTATGTATGACTCGGTTCCATATTTTACCAAGTTTTGCAGTTGGAGAAATACGGAGCACCAGCGTGCTTAGCAGGAAACACAGTGACAGTGACGTGTCGGGAGGCGAGCACCCCCCCGGTGAGAGGGGAGGCGGGGGGCTTCTCAGAGCAGCGTAAGCGGGTTTGGGAGGTGGCGGCGGCCTCCGTGGCGTCACTGAGTGCACCCAGGGGCAGTTGGAGAGGTGCTGCCGTGTGGACACGAAGACCGTTTACACTGCCTCCCCTCCGCTGTCTTCTGCACAACTAGCTCGTTTCCTTAAGAAATAGCAAGTTTCTTTTTCTTCTGAATCAAGCCGTGTCCTCAGTAACGTGCCACTAGAAAAGACACGGGTCATTAATCAGTTTAGCAGAGAGTAATCACTAGTTTACCTGCCTTATCCTACGGTTTTGGTTTTCTTCTTGCCAGTAAGGCACTCTTTTTTGTTTGTGTCTTTGTCACGTAAATTCAGTTGTAGAACTTACAGAAAGTACCCTTGGGACTAGCCGCTCAGTTTTTTTTGCTTTAGGGAGAAAACATAAATGTAAATAATTACTTTAAATTTTAAGCCTTTAGTTCTCACTGTAATATCTCCTTGCAGTCTTTTTTTCTTTCTTAAATTTAATTATAATACTCTTGATAAAGATAGAAAATTAACATTTAAAAAATGGAAAATTTAAGTACTCTTACAGGTGCCTCCTGGTTAGATTTCAGAGGAAAGGGAAATGGCTAATATATTAGTTTTCTAGTGCTCAGAACTAATGGCCACAAATTTAGCAGCTCGAAATCACACCCGCGCCTTCCCCCAGTTTCCGTGGGTCGGCAGGGCAGTCACTGGGTCCTCTGCTCGACGTCTCTTGAGATTCAGATGCGGGTATTGTAGGGGCTGCGGTCTCATCTGAGGGTCCAGCCCTCTCCCGGGCCCAGTGGTTGTTGGCAGAAGTCACCTTTCTGTGGCTCTGGTTCTGAGGTTTCCACTTTCTTGCTGGACATCAGTCACAGGCCAGTCCCTGCCCGCCGTCCCCGTGGGACCACCTAACTGGGCCAGGCCCACCGACGTAATCTAGTCATTCAGAGTCAGCTGCGTAGGGGCCGTACTTGCATTCTCAGGACCTCTCAGCCCCGTGTTGTAACATAATCACAGGAATGTCGTCATGGTCACAGTCTTGCGTTCAGCGGGAGGGGGCGATGCCGGGTGCGCACACCGAGGCTGGGGAGCCGGGCCGCCCCCGAGTTCTGCTGGCCACAGCTTCTGGTTTCACATTCGCCATCAGACTTCAGGGGTGGAACGGCTTTCTCTGCATGTACTGAAAGTGTTCTTAACTTAAAAAAAAAAAAAAAAAGAGTCTGGAAAAACGAAAGTGGGAGACAATAGACCATGTGTGACTGACGACATGGGAGTGAGTGACAAGCGCCTTTGACAGCCGCCCGGCAGCAGCAGTTCTGCTTCTCGCACTGTTGGCTCCTGAGGCTCCGCTCCGCAGCCGAAGCGAGTTTTTCCTGTAGACCTCACGGTGCCGGCGAGGTGCTTCTGGGGCAGCGGGCGGGGGCCCTGCATTCCGCTCTCCCCGGCTTCCTTCGAAAGCTTTGATGATCCTAGTTTCTTCTTCCGGTAGAAACATTTGGTTAAGACCTGGGCAGTCTTCACTGGCATGTCAGACATAGAAAACGAAGTCTCTGGTAATTCTAGTTAGTTTTATGGACTTGAAATACCATGAAAAAAGTTTCTTAATAATACCTTTAAAACTTATTTTGAGATTCAAATATGACATTCTTTTGGAAATACCTAAAGAGAAACTTGGCTTATGAAGTTCAATTTTGTGTTAATTTTTAAAGAATTTTTTTTCTTTTTTTTTTTTTTTTTTACAAATTGTGGATTGATCACAGGTATAACATGATATATTAAAAATCAAAACTGTCTTTTGGCTTTTTTTAAATCAATTTTACTTATATTTTTTAAATTATGACCCCCACGTAAAGATATTTTGAATTTATCTTTGCGAACACTGATTCTTTCAGAATTACTTTAGAGATAAATAATATATTTTATTTTACTTACTCATTTTTTAATAATATATTTTAACTTGGATTTCTGTGCACCTGATTTGAGTCCTTTTATGGAGGAATTCCATTGAGCCAAAAATTTAAACAGGCAGAAGTTGTAAAGCAAACTTAATGATGCTTTAAATTTACCCAGATTTTGAAAATGTGACAAATATTTTAATTTTTAAAAAAGTAGTATTTATCACACTTGATTTTAGAATTAAATAAAAGTTTAGAAACTTTAATTTTAGATAGAATTGATGACACCAACAATATACTCCATAACTGGAGCGGGGAATAGTTTTTTAATTACCGAGGAATTACTGATTTTGCCGTGAAAGTTACTCAATTTTGTTTCTTTTGCAGAATTTTTGAATTTGAATGGAGTATTTTATGGATTCATGCTTTGTGGGGAGTAAGTGTGGCTGCAAGGTGAACTACACAGCATGTAAGAAAAGCAGTGGCATAGTCGGGCAGGACAGACACCTTCCCGTGTGCGAGCTAAGTGGCAGGGTCATTGTCCCTTTGGATCCCATGGCTTTCTCTGCGTGAGCACGCTCACCTTGCTTCCAGTAGGGTTAGGAAGTTAAGATACGCCAGATGCCTCCCTGAGTGACACCAGCATCTCTTAGCAGCTGCTGTCTCTTAGACTGCTTTATCCTGATACCTGCGCTAGGCTCTTCATTTCCTGCCATTCTAAAAGCCACCCTTTTGGTGGCACGGTGTTTGAATGGAGAGGGCCTTGTGATCAGAGGGCAGACAGCTGTTGCGCACAGATTCTTCTCGATCATCCTGTGCTGGGGACCGAGGGCATCGGGATGAGAGAGACGCAGTTCTGGCTCTCGTTGAGTTTCCAGTGCAGTTGGAGAAATGGGGCCCTGCTGCACACGACAATGCTAGTTACCGTGACATAAGGGTGAAAGTACAGTGTGGTCTGGGGTGATCCAGCCTTGCAGGGCAGTAGACGTGGTGCCCTTGAAGAGGAAGGTAGCCTCACAGACAGGTGGGCACGAATAGGCAGGTTTGGCCGGGTCTGTTGACTTTCAGAGGAAGGTGTTGGAGGGCCCCGAGCACCTTGCCGAGATGTTTCATCATGTTTCAGCATGAGGAGGTATAACCAGACACGCTGCAGCCTGGGAATGGGGTTTTATTTTAAATTTTTTTTAGTCAACAATATCTCGGCATAAGAAAGACTTATTTGAGAAGATACTGGTTAGTTGTGTATCTTCAGCTTTTTAGAACGAACAAGAAAATACGAGTGCTTGGAAAATAGTAAATTGTTGTATAGATGAAAGTTTTACATTATCATTTTTGGCAGCTTGTTATATATTAAGTTTATGTGGTCAGTGTCAGGAATAAAAGAAACTGGTGAAATTATTCCATTAGCCAAAAGATGGTTTCAATAAAAGAATCAGCCAAACCAAGTCATTGCTTTTTTAAAGATAGTTTAAAAGTTACACATTTCATTTTTGCTCTCCTGCCTGAAATGTTCATTACATAGTGAATTTATAAATATTCAGTAGTTACTTGAAAATACAAGGTTGTTGAAGGTAGAGTCTGATTCATTTAATGTCAGTTAATAAGTGAAAGAAATGTTTACTCCTATACGTTACAAACATTTTCTGGAATTAGAATGTTGACTGGTTCTGACTCTTTAGCTCAGCAATTATTAATTAATTTCAATGGCCTAGGCCCTGTGGAAAGCCTGGGGGACGTATTGATTAGCAGGATACAGTGACCCTCGATTTCCTTCGTACCGGACTCTGCTGCCCGAATGGGCCTGTGGGCCTGGAAGTCCCGTTCCTGTCTTGGAAAGATTTTATGTGAGCTAGAGTAACGGTTTGTGGTTGATTCTGCTTTTGTCTGCACAATTCCGAACTCACAAACCAGTTTGTAGGAGTTTGAATGAGATGTAACGCGGTTGGTGTGGGGGAGAACGATGAGGGGAGAAACTCCGTCACCCCAGCACCCGCGCTGGCCCTGACGTCGGCATCCGGCCTCCCCTGTGAGTTAGGTCTGGTGGGCCGCACGTCAGCAGGACGTGTATTGTTCTTGGCAGGGCACTTGGATTTCTAATTACCAGATTCCTGACTTAATTGCAATTACCTGGACACCCAGGCAGAGTGAACTTTTGGAAAAGAATGTAATTAGCGAAACAGGAACTTTGCTGCCAACTCCTTTTCTAGGTACTAACACTAAACAGAACGCTGATAAGCACATCTGTAAAGACCCGTCGGTCGGTAAAAACAGTTTTTAAATTATCGTACATATCAGCTTTAGATTTAGAAACAAATGTGATGGTCAAGCAGAGAATGTTCAATCGTTGCTTTACAATAGTATATTATAAAGTACTCGTGTATCTTTTAAGAGTGAATAATAATCTAGAGTAAAGAATTATTTACCAAACACTCTATTTCTATACAAACACATGTTACATACTTTAAGAAATGTAAAATCCTTAGGTCTGTGCTCATTGAAAGAAAAAGATTATTTTATAATATTCGTTTGCTTCAGTAGTAATTTTTCTTAACAATGCTCTTTTAATTTAAAACAGATTCGCACACAACAAAAATGTTTCAACGTGGTTACAAACAGATTTAAACTTATTTAAAAGCATTTTAATATCTTTACAGCAAAATTTGAAATCTTCGTTTTCCCACTTCTCTCGTTTTTTTGTATCACATTCGTTAGCCCCATCGTGCTGCCTCGGTGCAGATTCGCAGTCCCGAGTTGGTCATAAATATCCGCGTATGGCTTATCTTAGTCCTTCTTTGATTCGGTCTTTAACCCCCTGCCAGTTTGCTCTTCTCAGCTTCTCTGGGTTCTGTCCTTCCTTTCCATCTCAACACATCCCTTGTCCACACCAAGGTTAATTTTGTCCATCTATGGTTAGTTAACTCATAAATGATCTTTTACAGCTTCTTCCCCACAGAGCTGCTGGTCTTTTTCATCTTTAACCTTCTTAAAAACGTAGCAGATCCGAGCCCCAAGCCCCAGGCTGCAGGCGCCTCTGGGTGCAGAGGGTGGGGTTGCTTTTCCTCTGGTAGCTTTATTTTTACCTGGTCTGATTCTTCAATCATACCTTTCCTTTTGTTGTATGTTTTCACATGCATTTATCATATTTTAATTTTTCACAGCAGTAAATTAAGAGCATAGACTCTGGAGCCTGGCCGCATTTGAATTTATATTGTTAGCTGTTTGAATAATGAGACTGTGTAATAGTAAATTTTTAAATAGGACTGAAAATAGTAAATACCTCAAAAAGTTGCAAAGATTGAGTGAGTTGGTCACGTAAAGCAGTTAGAATAGTACCAAGCACGTAATGAGCACTGTGTGTGTGTTGCTGCTGCTGTTTGCCGTATTATTGTCATTTGAGTCTCATATCCCCCTGCGAGGCGGCTGTGGCAGGTCTCATCCCTGTTTCACAGAGTGACGCAGAAGTGCCGAGGGGTTAAGTCATCGGCTTCACGTCGCATGGTTGGTAATGGATCTGGGCATTGGGCTCAGGCATTTGAACTCCTAGTTGTTACGACTTTTCAATCTATCTGTCCAAGGGTTTTCAGATTCAGGGGAAAAAAAATGTATAGGTCGCCCAGTTAAATTCGAATTTCAGAGAAAGAGTAAAATTTTAGTGTAAGTATATTTTAAATGTTGCGTGGCACATACTTAATACTAACAATTATTTGTTTATCTGAAATAAAAATTTAACTGGGACCCTATATTTTATCTGATAATCCTAATCCATCCGTACAGAGTATCCACACTGTGCAGATCCTTAAATGATAGTCCCCAAGTTGAAAAAGATAGCTAAACCCTTTCTGCACTTTTTCACAACCTTAAAATCTGGTTTTGTTTTTCAGACAATCCGATTAGAGACAGGTAAATCGAAGTGTCTGCGCCATAGTCTTCCCAAGCCAGCAACATGTCGTGGAGGGGGAAACGTTTTTGAGCGTGACACCACGGTAAACGTTTCTAGCAGTTAAAGCACACCGACTCGGCAGTAGGAAGGCGGGACGGGACGTAGGAAGGGCGCGTGCGCCCACCCGTGTGCCCCGCAGAGCGGCCGTGCGGGAGCGAGGCTCTCCCCCAGGCTCGCGACGTGCGTCCGGCGCCCTCGCCTCCCGCGGGGCCGGGCGCGCCTCCTTGCCCGCGCCTCCTCCCGTCAGGGGCCGCACGCCCCTGGAGACGTGAGTCTGGTTTCACAGCTGCCTCTGGCGTGTTCCCGGAAGGCACGGGAAGGGGTGCTGTGGAAAACCGGGTCACAGCGTCTGACCGGGACTCCCTCTCATCCTGTTTCTTCCATGGTGTTTGTCATCTTAAAGCATCTGTTAATCGGATAATGTTTTAAAGAAATGAGTCTCATTTCAGAATGACGATGGGCAGGTCCAACTGGGCCATCCTCAGTTCAGGGTTTGAAGACTACGGAGACCCGTCCGCATGGCGGCTCTTCCTTTTTCACGTTTTCGAATCTTAACAGATTACACTCAGGCGCCCCAAGGCGGGATATGGTGCAGGTGAATGAACCATGGCTCATTTTTTTCATGCCAGCATCAAGTATTGGATGAGGGTAGAAACGGGGGGGGGGGGGGGGGTAGCTAACGTTGGCTGAGTGACACACAGTACCAGGCACACTGAAAAGTGCTCGCGCTTTTTCTTTTACACATGTGCGACCTTGAGAGGTGGGCGGTACACGATGCACTTTCACAAATGACGAAATAGGCTCGGATGTTAGGTAGCTGATACTCGAGGACACGTGGCTAGTAAGAAAAAGCCACCAACATGCTAATCATAGGGGCCATTTGGTTCTGTTAGAGATTCAAGTGGTTGTGCTAGCAGTTACTTTTCCTGCGCAAATTGAATTCTCTATTACTGTGAGAATGGAGTCTGTGGAAGAACAATATATTAATTTTCAGGTGTGTATAAGTTAACAAAATTAAATGTAAAACTCTTGTTAAATGTACTTCTGATAAGTCAGACTTCTTAGAGTTGTTTATGTGTGGACTTAATCCCAGGCAGTGGACCTAACCATCTGCTCCTTCTAGAACCTTCAGATGGCCCGGGGCTACCAGGGAGAGTTGTTTCAGTTCTTCCTGACGCATTACAGGGTGTCATTACCATAGCAAATGCTCTGAAGTCCAGGGTCTGATCCTCTGCTCTGCAAGGCTCAGAAAGCAGTTTAACCAGGAGGATTACCAAGAGATGGATGGACTGCCTCTCCAGAGTGGGCTCACTGACCACCCTGGTTGGCAAGGCAGTGGTCTTCCTTGTGGCAGACCTAGGAAGAGGTCACTTTGTCAGTACGGCATCCGAATGTAGGATGGTTGAGTAATTTGAATGTTCTGTATTATCAGACGAGGATGGCCAGACACCTCCATCTCCACAACAGGCATGCTGGGCGTGTAATTATCTTTGATGTTCATTGGCCTGGATTCCTCCCCTCATTGTCAGCTTCATCGTGCAAAAGCTCTGTGATTCTTCTTTTTCTGTGCTTCTAATGCCAAGCAGCCCCTCGTTTGACTGATGGTTTTTCTTGAGATAGGTCAGTGCAACCGGTCTAGTTATAGGAAGGTGTGGCTAGCCTAGGAGTTGACCTTGCTGTTCAAGGTAACTGCATATATCTACAGAACAGTAATAATTGGTTTTCATGTATTTATAAACATTGAGAATCTAAAGCCCATATCTCAGAAAGCTTGTTAATGTTCATCTGTAATGGTAAAGTGCAGACTAAAACATTTAGAGGCCATGTAGCCTGTTTTACTAACAATATAGAAACGTTCTTCTTAGCATTTCTTCTGTTTCAAGTATACTGTTGCTTACAGTGTACATGAATGCTTCGCATTCGTGAACACTGGTAACCCAGTCCAGTGCAGGTGGGAAGTGGACAGCGCGTGGCCGGCTTCAGAGCAATGACTTGCAGGTGCTTCCTCAGCTAGTGTTACGCCGGAGAGTGTCGTGCCGCCCTGCGCCACACCCCCGCCCGGCTGGCCCCGGTGAAGCGCACCCAGCGGCCTGGCCCGGCGTGATCCCGTCACGCACATCCAGCCCCTGCGCCCTGAGTGCGGGTCCCCGCTCTCACGGTGGCTTTCTCTTTCTCTGCTCCCCTCTCCTTCCTTCTTCATTTTGAGCACTCAATCTCCTTCCTTTCCTCTTTTTTTTTTTTTTTTTTTATTTTGGCATCTTCTCTCTTTCCTTTTCCATACAAATAAACGCTAACAGGAATTACATGTCTTCTGTTCTTTTATGAAGAACTGAATTCAGTTCTAAAAAATTATTCCACCTTTAAGTCCAAATAGAGCTTTTGCATCAACTTCAACCTATACTCCACCAAAGTCTAAGTCGTTTGTGTAAACTAGCAAAGAAATTATTTGCAAGTAGTTTTGATTAAGAATGTGAAAGGAATAAAGTGGTGTTTAAGCAAAAAGGTTACTAGGATGACATTTTATCATATTTGGGGAAGTTTTTCTCTCAGAATTCCCTGTCCAGGCCATTGTAACAATGCTGGTCAAAGTCACAAGGAATGTACATTAAAGGAAGTTCAGATTAGTGAAAGCTTAAAGGAAAACCTATGAGACAAATGGCAGATGCTCTCCAATACAGTACTACTGAAGGTGAAAAGGCTAAATTGTCCCTTTTTTTTAAAGCTAGGGCTACCTTGGCTTTGGATATTATTGGTTCTGTACTTTAATTTGGGATGTTATCTTTCCATACGTTTATGCCTGTGAATTTGTTAATGTAAATGATGACAGTATTGTGGTTTACACTTTTATTTGATATTCCTAAACTGTCTCTAATTGATGAAATGTGCTTTTATGGTACCATTATTTAAAAAATAGATCAAGCTCTGCTTGCGTCAACCCTTGACTGCGTGGCCAAGTTGGTCTTTGACCCAGAATTGGTAAACGAACCCTGCAGGGAAATTACTGGAGAGTGGGAACAACTGTGGTAGTGGGGTCAGGGGTCAAGCCATTACCTACCCATAGAAATGTCCTTTTAAATCGGACTCCCGCTGAAAACAGGTCATGTACTCAGGGAGAACACTGAGGAAGAGTCTGGCGCGCGTGGGTGCTGACCGGTCAGGTGCGATAGGGCTGTGAGGGTTCCAGAGGTGGCCGGCTCGTGTTCTTTTATTTGCTTCCCCGTCCTATTTCATGCCAAACGACTGTGGGGTCATCGTCTAGGAGTCGCTCTTTTTCACTATAAATGTTGTGGAAGTATTAACATAAATACGGCAAGTGCACAGATGAGCGTGCAGCTTGCTACATTTCCTCAGGTGAACACGCTGGTATAGCCAGTACCCACCACCGCCCTCCAGCCCCCGGATCCTGGACCTCCTCCAGTTCCCCGCCCGCATCCTTATTCCGTCCTTCCCTCAGCCCCCACCGAGGGCAGCCACAGTCCTGATGAAAAGTCAGTGGGCGCTATTGGTAAGCCGTTTTTTTATTTAGCCTCAACCTTTAAAAATTACAGAAATGAAAGGGAAGTGTTAGTTCGGTTCTCTCTAATTTTGTTTCTACTGTTCTTCCTCATATAATTACTATTTTCCGAGGACAGTCTATGATCTCAGATTTTGAATTGTCTCCTGACAGATAATTCATATCAGTTTTAAAATGTCTTTCATTAAATATCTGAATATCTAAATAAAGGAAGTTTTCGTTTTAAGGTATTTGTAGGCCAAAACACCGTCCTGCCTGCACGACGTTATTCTGGCCTTTAACAGGTAGCTCGTATCTGGGTTCAGGTCATCTTTCTTTCCCGAGAACGAGTCACGTGTAGCCCTCATGCTCGAACACTGGCGGTGGTGGGCCGCTTGCGGTCCCCGTGGAGGATCTGGAAGCTAATTACAAGGGGGAGGATGTGCATTTTCTGTCAAAGCAAAACTAAGAATTTTTTGCTTGGAGAGGAAGAAGGTGGACTTGGATTGTTAATGATTTTCATTCTAGAAAAACAGCAAACCTTCTGGAAACACTGATAGAGGACCATTTTTCCTTTGGCTTTTTTCTTGTCTTGTGTTTGGAGCAGAAATAGTAACAGGAGGAGGAGGAGCGGGCATGGCATGGACTTCGAAAGGCAGAGCTGGACTCGAATCATAGCCCGGCCACCTCCCCCTCTGAAACCCGTTTTCTCTGTATAAAATGCAGTTGGCCGTCTCTACCTGATGAGACAGCTGTCAGGATTAAGTAGCAAAATGCTTTGGATAAAAAGATATAATAGTAATAGCGATCTTTTATTGTACCGTCACTATCTGCCAAGCACTATTCCAAGCGCTTTCTTTTATATCATTATAAACGTAAATTTAACAACACTTTTACCTGTTTTTGAGTGAAGAAATTGAGGCCTCAGAAAGAGTAAGTAATGTGTACAAGGCTAAATCACTATAATTAGCAGAAATAAGACGTGAACCGGGGTCAGACCACAAAGCCCATGCTGCTGGCGACGGGCTCTTAGCGCTGCTCACTCACCAGACAAGCGGCGGCTGTCCGTGGTGCCAGGAGGTGCCTGTGCCCCTGCAGCCGACGCCCACCTCCAGAGGAACAAATGGCCTTGAAAGCGGCAGGTGCACTCTGCTAAGGCAGAGTCTCCCCGCTCCCCTCATTCCCGAGAAGGGCTGCCGTTTTCTTCCATAGAAGCACCATGGCTTTAGGGGGCTGCCTCTGCCCAGAAGGCCACTTTTTTCCTGATTCCCACAAAGGTGTTTCCTGCCCAAATGTGTATGTACAGTTTTCCATACTGTTTGGCTTAGCAGTGATAGGTTACAATCTTAAATAATATGTATTATTTGACGATCCGCCCAAAGCTTTATCTACTTTTCTTGCTTTATCTCCCACATGTAGTCAAGTCATTGGTCCATTCATTCGTTCATTCATTCATCCATCCATCCAGAAACTGTTTCAACACTTACCGTGTATATGACGCCGTGCTTATATTTTCTCATCTTCCGTTACTTTCTCCCGTTTTTTTTTCTGTCTCTCCTTACTCTTTTTTCTTCTCGTCTTCGTGTCCTGCTGTCTGTAATCGTGTATGATAGTCAAAGCCAGCTTTTACATAGGTGAGGTTAATTCCACCATTCTCAGGAATTTAAATTCAGTTTGTGTACTGTACCCCATTTGTTTAAGACCTAAAACAGTTACAGATACTTCCGAACTCAGAACTCTATAAAATAAACCATTTATCTTATCAAATTGCACTGGGGATCCATTGTAGGTTGAGAACTGTGCTAGATCACAGAGGGCATACTTCATGGAGTGTGATGTCACAAAACAGTCGGTCTCTACAGTTTGCTTCTCTTCTGTTTCACTCTTGTGAATGCTTTGAGTAGTCAGCAGACAGAATGAACACATCAGATGCCTTATCAGCCTAGGCAATAAAATACATTTACCTCATAGCCGATTAGATTCCCCCTACATGTAATCACGAATTACAGTGGGATGCCCGCCCCCATTGCCGTGCTTGGGGCCGGCACCTTGCCCAGATCAGGTTGAGAGGTAAGAGGAAGTGACTGTTCCTCTGTCTGTGGCTGTGGGAGTTAGCTGTCCTCTGGGGTGCCCCTTTATGGTCCCTCGGATTGTGGGCCTGTGTGTGACAGCTGTTGCGATTCACCCACAAGGAGTTGGAATGAGCACATTTGTACATCTAAGAAATTGGAGAAATGGAAGAAACATCGCATGAGACACACCAAAGGGTAGCAATTAGAAAATAAAAGAAGTGTTTTAAGTCTCCAAAGGATCTATTAAACCGTGCCCTGCTATTGTCTACACTGGGACATTTCCGCTATATGGTTTTTCATGTCGTTCCTCCTTTTATTACCTACAAAGTCATATTCTTTTTTACTAAATGAAACAAGATTCTGAGATAGTCTGAGTCTAGATACACAGTGCAAAGTAATAATATTGGAAAATGCACCTAAGTAGGTAGACGTGTGCTCTCACCAGCAGTGCATGTGCTGTGTATGTGTGTGCTCTTGCACACACGTGCACACACACACACACACACACACACACACGCGCTTTGTCCTTTGACGCCTCAGAGAAGGCTATCAGTATCGGTACAAATGTTAGTGAATCTACCTAGAAAACTGCATCCTCAGGTCGTCCGTGCCCACAGAACCTGTGCATATTTTTTATACAAGTAATTTAGCCTTGCTGGACCTCAGATTCACATTCTAAAAACACAGAGCAAGAGGACGCGTTTACCCTGGCTTTGTTTCAGTTCTGAAAATTCTGTTCCTAACAATTCATCGTGTTTCACTTCTCAAGGGAGTCAAACTGCGCTTCCTCTCTTTTTTGTTTGTTTGTTTGTTATAATTTTTATTTAAATGTAATTGACATATTAGTTTCAAGTGTACAACATAATGATTTAATATTTGTACATATCGTGAAATGATCACAGTAAGTCTAGTTAACATCCATCACCATACATTATTGTAATTTTTGTCTTGTGGTAAACTCTTTTAACATCTATTGTTGGTAACTTTAAAACATACAATAATGTATTATTAACTCTGCTGTACATTACATCCACATGGTTTATTTTATCATGCTCCCCATGTTCTAATATCTATCTTTTAGGATAGATATTAGGTATTTCTACCTGAAATACTGTATGCGAGCCCCTTTAACATATACCAGAAACTCTCAAACTTGGTGAAGTATAGTTTAGTTAATACTAGCATGGGTTCGCTGTTGAAGTTTAAATGTAGCTCATTTTATTGTTTATATGTTATTCATGTCTTAAGGGTGTCAGTTTAGGGAACCTTGTTTTTACTATTTATTAACAGTTGAGAGAATATTCAGTAGTAAGCCCCTGAGGACCTTTTATGGCCTAACATTGTCACCCATGGGCTACCTAGTCTTAAAGCCATACTAATCAAGAAAGGTCATGACATTTGCAGCCTATTGCAAGTTTAACACCAGAGATATCTTGTATAGGCTACAGTTAATGCAATTACTTAGCTGTTTCGGAAATGTTCTCTAGAAAAACCCATGTTTCCCCACCAATATAAAGTAAGGCCTGTGTCGGTTTCTTAGCACGTCTGGACATTTAAACTCCCCTCTTTTCAGCATTTATCCTGTTCCTTGAACCACTAATGTTATGTTATTCAAGGGCAATCCTGTTTGAATGCTGAAAAGATAGACCAATTGCCAGTATCTAAAGCAAACATGGACAATTTTCTCTGTGAAGGATTCAGTATCAGCTTGACACTAATAATCATGAGTGGTAGGTAATGAGAGGCTGTGAGCCAGTGAAAAGGACTTCTGCAGACATACCTTTCTGACACACCAGCACTTACTGGCCCCGCTTCTGTGCCTAAGTAACTGCACGAAGTGGTATTGCAGCATCCTGGCCTATGAAAAGAGCATTGTCCTCTTGGAATCTATAATTCTCTTGAAGGAGATGATGTGGGACGCTGGTTATATATTTTTTAATTTATATTTACATTAAAAATGCATAAATTATAAAACTGAAAATCATCTGGGACACAGTGTTTGTTTTCTTGATACTGGGTGGCAAGTAGGTCAGTTGACTTAGTTATTTTTGCATAGATACTATGGTTTTAAAGATATGCTATTTTTCTGTACTTAAAGATTAGAAGGAAATGTGGCAAATGTTAGAATTTAGTTAGCTCTGAATAGTGATATCACTGTGGATTCTTATTTTCCATAGTTTTCTGATATATTTCTCATTTATTTTTAAGAAAACTGAGCTATTTTTAAATATTTTTATTTTCGTGACACCATGAAATAAGTGTTTCTTGTCATCGAAGTACATTTTTGTTTTGAGTTAGTCGTCAGTAAAATAAGTTGATCAGATCTTTTCTCCTTTTAATTAATATCTGTATTGGAGTAATTGTAAGTGTGATATTCCCTGCTCTTCTTAGAACATAGACATAAAATTGGGAAATAATTGAGATTTACATCTTATTTTTTGTATTATAAAGTTAATCTTCTGTTAAGAGGCGTTAATAATAAGGGCTTGAAGATACAGAGCTGCCTTAAGCAAAAGGTAATAATGTCCATCTTCAAAGACCCAGTAACACATTCCTATTCTTCAATTGCTAAGAATCAGCCTCTCTTCCTATCATTCATAGACTTGTACTTCTTTTTTTGTTACTAGTTTAAAATCTTCGGTGAAATAAAGTTAACACTACATGTGGCTTCATAATTGCAGTAATGATCACACAGCTGTGCTTTCCTCAGTTTGGAGCACATGTCAGCGCCAGGTTAGGGGCTGGGCTTCATTTCCTGCCCAGAGAGAATTCCGCAGACTGTTATTGCAGCAGCAAAGCGGAGCTCGGAGCTCGGGTGGCCGCGGCTGGGGGCCGGCCCGCCGCCCCCGGGGCCACGCACCGTCTGCCATGCTGCCGGCCCTCCTGTGTTTATTTATCTACGCGTGTACTTTCTTCTTACCTACTTTTCAGTTATCTATTTATTTTTTGCTAGATTAAGAACCAGTTTTATTTATGAGTGTGTGAATTTTCGAGAAGCAACTCTTACACTTAAATGAACCTGTAAGGAGCCCATAGAAAAGCAAGTGCCTGCGGCGCTAATAATGAGAACTGACAAGGCGTTCCTGCTGGGTTTGCTTATGACCTTCTGCCTTTGTTAGCGCTTGTGAGAAATTCCTTTCTAACCACAACAATGTCGTTGGAGTTTGGCCCTGTACGGAGAAATCCCGCCGAGCCCCGAGGCCCGCGCGCTGGCGCGGGTCCAGCTCGCAGCAGCCTGCCCTGCTCGTGGGAGCCGTGCGTTTCTTTCACTCCTCCGTGTCACTCCTCGGTGGTTTTCACCAGTCTTCATATACACGCTTTCAAAACCTGTATTGCTCTTATTCTCAGAGCCAAAAGCCTTTTTTTTTTTTTCTTAATACAATGTCTTATCTACTTAGCAGCGTTGAGGAAAATTTAGAAGAGGACAGGATGTAGAAAGGCAAAAAGACAGGTATCTTCTATAGAGGACAAATCTTGGAAATTCCTAGAGTCGTGGGCTGTCATTGCACCTCTGACAGCCTCATGAGGTTGCTCGTTCCAGGAGCTGAAGTGAGCTCTGCAGAACAAATTTACCTGGGGTGGTCATTTTATAACACTGTAGCTACTATTTCAGCTTCGTTTAGATACTTCACCTCCTTGTTTACTCTAGCTTGCTGGCTTTTTTCAATACCCAAATGAAACAGGAGATTGAAAAGCATCAGTTCACAAAGAAAAATTATGTTAAAATGTGTACTTTTCTTTGGAAGTGAAAGAAAATCGATAATGTTGAACACGTAAGGCTTCAAACAGGACCCGCGACAGCAGTGCGTTCCACATGGAATTAGCAAGAGCGTAGGAGCTTGCGTGACCCTAAAGCAGTGGCCTGCAGTGTTTCCTGGCGATTGGTCCTCTTGCTTCAGTGTTGCAGCAACGACATGCTAATTTGTATTAGATTATGTTTAAAGTATTATCGATAGGCATGTGACTTCTCTGTCTTCCGAGAATCTTTAGCTCTAGATGCTTCCGTGGAGAATAAGCTTCGCAGGACCCATAGAGTGGGAAGTACCTGTGTCTGTGTGTGTTGAGTGTGCATCAGCTTGAGAGGGTTCGGTTGTCAGGTTGTTGGGCTGGGGCCTGCTGTGTCAAAAGTTGTACTGTTAAAACCAATATTTATATTTTTGCCCTGTTCTGTTTATACCAAGTCTGATTTTTAAATTTTTCTCAGCCATCTTACGCAAGTATGTACAGATTTGCTAACGGAGACCGTGAGGAAAATTTTATTAAAAATTTTAGCCTATTAAGATACTAAAACTATGTACATGAGCATAATTTTTTGTCTACTTTGTCATTTCATTGCCACGTACATTTGCATTGTTTTCACATCTATTCTGAAAATACTAATAGGATTTCGTGCTGCTATTCAGTGTTTCCCATCTTTTGAATGGGCTGTTTTAAAAGTTCACTTAGTGTTTGTCTTAGAGTGGGCATAGATTAATACTCTGTTCATTAAGTTGTGCTTTGGCTATGTGTTAAAGACTTAAAATCTCCAGGGCCCCATTTTGTTTTAGTTCTTTTACAAAAAAATCTTAAGCATTTATTAAAATAACTGCTCAAATACAAAGAAGAGAAAACCTGTCAGAATCAGTCACCAAAATAACCACTGTTAAAATTTTATTGAGCATCAGTTAGTTGATACTCTTGTGCGTTAAAAAAAATAAATGTGCGCGCATACATTTTATATGTACGCATAAATATTTATGTTATGTAACTTTGTACTTTTTTTATACAAATTCAATTATGATGTTTGCTATTACTTGTCACTCAACAGTCTTCAATAAAAATTACATTTTTAATATGTATTTTTAATAATTATTGCATATTTTAAATAGCTCACTGACAAATTGACATTTAGGTGGTTTCTAATTTTTTTGCCTTTTTAATATCTAGTGCTCTTGTTTTAAATTTATTTGCATACTTCGTGACAAAAATCAAAATTGTGATGGCTAATATTTATTAAATGGATTCGTTATTAGACTCATTTTGTTCTCGCAGCCTCTCTGATACGGAGATCTATTTTATAGATGAAGAAACTGAGGCTTTGAGATATTAATTCACTTACCTCATTCACACCAGTAGAAGTGATGGAGCAGGTTTGAACCAAGCCTTCAACCTACTGACTTTTTCCAATCAATAACCTCTCTGGCATGCAGTATTTGTAATTGGTAACACTGCGTCATATAGAAGTGCCAAAGGCTATTTACTTATGTTAATAATCAGCATTATACTGTCAGCTCAAAACGTGATTATCTGGCAGTTTGTTAATGAATGGAGCGGTGCATCCATGCCACTGCTAGTCAGCCATCCATCCTTATGAGTGAGATAGTTTTCTAGAGGACATTGGCAAATTCTTTATCTTACACTCCTGATGTATTTTACATTATAAACAGTGTTAAAAAATCAAACTCTATGTCTGATATGTGTGTATGTATTTATGTACATAGCAGCTCTTGAACACTTATTGTGTACTTTTTATTCGTAATAATATTTGATCTTCACCATGGTATAAGTAATATTTCCCCCATTTTCGGATGGCGAATCTGGCATTTAGTGAGGTTAAGTTACTTGCTCAGTGTTGGTGGAAGAAACAATGGAGCCAGGACTTGATTTCGGATGAGTCTTACTCCAGAATTCATGCTTTTATCTGCTGTGTTATTACCGTCTACATTACAGTAAATGTGACCATTTACCTGGCACCAGACGTCATGCTTAGTTCTTCATGTACAAGCAAATCATTTAATTCTCCCAACACCACTGAGGTCATTACTTATATTGTCCCCGTCATACATTCAGGTGAGAGGTGGAGGCGGATGGGGCTCGTTTGCCCAGGTCCTCTGTGTTGGTCAGAGCTGAGAATAGAGGCTGGAATGAGCTGGTGGCCCGGAGCCCAGATTCTCTGTAACCCACCCCCCGCCGCCACTCCATAACCCCAGTACACAATGAACACTGCTGTGATCCAATACTAACATTGAAAAAGAAAAATGACATTTAATGGGTGCTTTTTGAAAGCAGGTTTCAGTAGAGGAGAGGGATAAGATGCAGAGAATCGGAAGGGGCCTTCACAGCATCTTCCAGGGACTTCCGATTGATGACCAGAGGTTAAGGCCAATTTTATTTTGAAATTTGGGATTTACTGAGCTAAGGAGGAACCGGGCAATGCGATGGGCTTGTGAGTCCAGTTACTTAGGTCTCTACCCTGTTCAAAGTTTTCAGAAGGCAAAAGAATGTGCATTGTACACTTCCGCTTTTCAGAATCCTATATCTTAATTTGTTTATGCTGTCTTTGAGACAGCTTAAAATGGACTAAAGTGATCATCAGAGAAAACTCGATTCTACGCGTGGGCCTGGGAACACACGCCAAGCAACAAGATAATTACTGTGAGTGTGATGAGGCTCAGTGATACTGTTGCGTGGCGTACAGATGGCTCTGTTGAGAGGTAGCGTGGCTGAGTGTGAAACACGCCCGGCCGCAAGACCTCTCAGGCCCTTACTGATATCATCATCATCATCATCATCATCATCATCATCATCATCGTATTATTGATGTTGAAAGTTTCTGTCTGAAACCCCGAGTAGGTATTTGACCACCTCCTTTTGAGTAGTGTTTGAAGTACTGTGTTATAAAATGGTGACATGCTCTTAGGAAAAAATATTATGTAAAATTGTACTCAAGTGCTGGCCCTCGAGGTGTTAAGTGACCAGCTGCCCCTGTGCAAAGACGAAAAACAACTCATTTTGAAAACCTCTTATCTAAGTAGCCTGGGAATCATAACTGAAAATTAGAAAATTGAATGTTTTTAAGTTTGACTTTTGGAGGGAGTATTGAATACGTTTTAAAATATAAAATAAGAAACATTTCCATCTGTACTTTAGTCAGACTAATCATGTAAAACATTTTTTGGATTTTGTACTTTTTTCTAAAGAACTCAGAAGTCTTAAAAATGATTTCTCTGAAAATATAAAAATTCATTTTTTTGTGTATTGAAGCCATTAAACTATTTTTATTCTAAACAAGATAATTTTAAATTATCTTCAAATTTTTTAATACTGAAGCAATGAAATAACTTGTTAGATTTTTTTGGCAATATTACAAAGGGAAATATGCACTAAAGGAAGAATATTGTGATTCGAATTGATGTGGCCTTTGCATTTATTTCGTTGTTATTCTATTTCCAAGTCATGCTTTAAAACAGGAGTGATTTGCAGTCTGATACATAACAGCATAAGGAAGTAATATCATCTTATATTTTAAAAGTAATGTCTTCCACACTTCCATATCTTTTGCTTTATCCATTATGTTGATCCATTGATAAGCATGATAACCCTCATTTTACAGTAACTGAAAGATTAGGTTGTCTGGTCCACAGCTGACGAATGAGGGCACCAAGCTTCCATCTGGCACTTTCCACAACAGCATCATATCTCTATGGTAACACTTTATTTGTGATTCTTAAGTCATGAGTCATTTAGGGTATTTTTCTTATTCTGCCGTTAGCTATGTTCCAGTACTAGAATATTTGTTATAATTGCGTCGATAGAATTACCATTGAAAACCTGTGTTCATAAGCAGTGCAGGCAGCCCTTGTACTCATTAAAGAGCTTATGAATCACTGGTCCAGCCGGGTCACCTGAGAGGCAGGGGGAAACCCCGCCTCCTTCACACAGAATTTCCTCTCTCTTTTGGTTGCTACTGTGTTGGGTTCTGCTTCCAAACCCCGATTCCTCCCTCCTGCTCAGCTTGGTCCCAGCAGAACCACAGGGTCCTTGTCATTGTCCCGTGGGACTGGGAAAACCAGGGGAGGACAGGTTCCCGCCACTGCTTTCTTGCACTGTGTGTGACTCCAATGACAACGCGGTTCAGGCTCTGTCTCAGCCTCTGGCTTGTGGTTGTGATGATAAGAGCTCACTGCGCTGATCCTTTTACTTATAATTTCTCATTTAATTCTCACAGCGACTCTTGTCAGCAGGTACAAGTATTTCCGCACGGACACACGAGGAAAGTGACACACGAAAGGTTTATGTCTCCCATGGTCTGTTGTTAAGTGGCGAAGTGGGGCTTGAATGCAAGTCTCCCTCACCACAGCAGATGCCGCCAATTCATTAAAAGTCAACTCAAAAGTTCTGCAGTAGAGAAATGCGACATGGGTCATGGAGGAAGGAACTTTGCAGCTCGTTCTGGTAGTGCGGATGTCAGGGAAGACCTTACCTAGTTATTAAGGGGTGGCTCTTGGAGGGACGTAGGGCTTCGTGGAGTGAGCAGTGTAGAGGTTCGTTTCGGGTTAGACCAGGTCGCTCAGGCTGTAGGCGCCATGGCAGAATGCCGGCTGCGGGGAAGGGAGTAAGGCCCAGGAAGCTCTTCTTCTCTCTTCTCCTGCCTCCCTCCGGACCCACAGTGCTGCTCCCACTCGCACGGTCTCTGCCGAGCTTTGCTACAGCTACTGCTCTAGACTTTTTGAATTTACGTGACCGTGTTTATGGTCCAGTACTCTCTTTTGCCTTCTCTCTTGCATTAGTTACATATTACTGCATTACTGTCAACATCGTGATATTCATCTGAATGTTTTTAGTTCTAATTCATTCTATTTCACTGCTGTATATTATCCCACTTTCAGAACACATCTCTGTATTGCTGGGAAATTAGATTGTCTTCCAGTTTTTTACTGTTAGAATACTGGAACAATGCTTCTATGCTTGTATATGTCTCTTTATGTACATGCGCCAGACGGTAAAGCTAGGAGTGGACTTTCTGGGTCATGAGACAAATGCATGTTCATCTTTATGAGATGCTCACAGATCGTCGTCCAAAGTGGCTGTACTAAGTTGTATTACTACTAGCTATGTCTGGAAAAGTATGGAGTGCACATTTTTCTCTCTGCAACGTTTTATCATTGTGAAGTCAGTCATTTAGTGTAGATAAGAGTATCTGTCACCTAATCATCTTATAAAAAGGAACTTAAGTTAACGCCCCCCAAAAAACCATACACGAAATAATCGTGTTGACTATGTAAAAATGAATGGAGACAGGACAGCTTTTCCTTACAGGAGAATTCTAAAAAACGTTGTAGGAATGAAGGAAATAGAAAAATCGACATTTGAACACAGGAGTAATGCTGCAGGCAAGATCCACTGATAAATACTAAAATTGGCAGGTGGAACTTTAAGGAGAAACAGGATATTTGCATAGCTTCATATATTATACTTTCCCCACCCCCAATATTTACTAATTACTCTGTGGCTTTAACACTTGGTTTTAGTTTTGACAAATTCTTTGAGGCTCCTCCTCCAGGAGGTGGAGCTTAATTCCCCTCCCTGGGTGTGGGCTGGACTTAGTGACTCCTTTCTCATGATTAGAGTTGGGGAAGAGTAACTTGGCTGTGGAGAAACCAGGCAGGCATCGCCTTCAAGTAGTGAGCAAAGTTACCATCACTTCTAATAAGTCATACACGGTGCCATGCAAAGGATGCTTCACTTCTGTGGCATTCTTCCCGCAAATCTGTAACCCCACCAAACAAATTGAAGGACAGTATACAAAATACCTGACAAATACTCTTCAAATGTGTCAAGGTTGTAAAAAAGAAGGAAATACTTGAGAATTTGTTGCAAAATAGAGAATAAGGAGAGACAGCGAGTAAATGCAGCATGGTGCCCTGGGTCAGATCTTCGAACAGGAAAAGACATTGCTGCAAAATCTGGGAAATGTGAGTTGTCTGTGACTGCCTGAATGGTGTTGTACCCATGTCAGTTGCACAGTGTTGATAAATGTGCCATGGTTATTATGTAGAATGTTGACATCAAGGGCAGCTGGGCGTAGAAACACTCAGTACCGTCTTTGCCACTTTTAAGTCTAAAGTCTTTCAAAACAAAGGTTTTAAAAATCCAGTGAAGGATGTAGAACAAGAATGTATGTTCATATCATTCCTGCAACTGGGGAAAATGTCAGAATAACTTAGCATTCCACAAAAGAAATGTCTCTTCATTCTAGTAGACTCAGTATAATTTCTGAGTTGTTTTTAGGTTGCTCATTTATTTGCAGTTCTGCTAGGTCTTACTATTTCAAAATATTTCATTGCTGTATACTGAAGAAATAAATGTCTCCTGAGGGCTCATGCCTTTTTGTTTTTAAATTTTATTTTCAGAATTTCTGTGTGCTAAGTAAGCATCATACTTTCTAAAGTAAACGGGTTTTTTTTTTAACCACGAGAGATGTAAAAGTTGGTACTGATTGCTTTTTTTTTTACAAAGATTTATGAGATGTTTTCAGCAGTAAAAACTGGAATCAGTAGACAGACCCTAAATCTCACACAGTTACAGATCTCGCTGGTTTGTGAGTTTGCTTTCAGGGCGCGTGGGTCACTCAGTCTCACAGTTAGAGCCTGGAGCTGGTACCTGGGAGGCAACAGCTCGGAAGCCGCCTCCCTCCGCCTCTCCTCTCTACCTGCATGTCTCGGAATTTGTCTATCATTGAGAGTCCACAAGAGACGGACATTTAAGTGTACAAGGTCACATATTATAGGCAAACTTAAATATAAAATATCGTCCGTATGTAAAAACTGCCTTCTGCCTTTATTTTCCCATCTCCTCCCACCATGGTTCCATCTGCACACCGTAGCTAGGGTGTGCCTGCCTCAGGGTGACGGTGCGAATCTCTCCCTAGATTATTCAGTATTCTCACTTATTTACACAGTAGTCTGTAATTTGTATTAATATGGTCTTTAAAATGCCATTGCTCTTGGAAGAACAAAGGGCCAGCATTTGTTCACATGCGAGTCCTTTTCAGTGTTCGCAGCACTGACTTGGGGCTTGACCTGAGACCCGGCAGGGCCTTTGCCACGGCGAACAGTGAAATCAGCCAGCAGTTTGGCCCGTGGGAACAGTGGACTGCCGCGGACGAGGCGCGGTGGTTTCCTCGTGTGAGAAAATGCACCTGCATCACTGGTATTTGGGAGGCACTGGCGCAGTGGTAGTCCTGGTTGTTGCTGGTCGTCAAGGTCACGGTCATCGCTGTCATCTGGGAGTGGACCTAGAGGGTAACCCGGAAGGATAACGTTACTTCCAGATTGAAAATTAATCTGAAATTCCATACAACCAAAAGAAACCCAGGAGTAAATTTCCTTACCAAATTAGCTCTAAGTTCAAGGCTGCCCATACTTTTTAAAGGGTCTGTTTGAGGCTCTTCCTAGCCTACATGACATCTTGAGACTGTTGTTCATAGTGGAAGAGCAGAGAACCGCCCTGGGCAGAGTTCAAAAACAATAATTTAGGATTCCCGCCCCTCCCCCCCAGGCCTGTGCAGTGGAAGAAAGTTCCCTTGCGTGATGCATATTTTATACTTACATTGTTCACCACTTCTGACTTTAGAATGGCAGTGCATTTCATACTAGGAGATTTAACCCAAGGACCTTTGAGGCTAGCTTTTATTTTAGGTGCTGATTTTAAAATTCAAAGGAAATGCAACCATTATAACAATTTTTGCTTAGATAGTATGCTTAACTCTGAATCCTGCTTTTGTAAAGTATCAGTTTGGCTGATCAGCCTATAAATGTCCTCTTAAAATGACAGTTACTCATAATGGAATATTTGCTTGAGAAAGAATGCAAGCGAATCAGGTGGAAGCCATTTCCAAAAAAAAAATGGTTCTTTGCTACCTCTTAAAATCAGTTTTGACTCATTAATTTTCCTTGTTATCCTGGCTTTGGATATGAGATTCCCATGTTAGGAGCTCATGACTATTTTTAAATTAACAACAGACACTTTTTTTTTTTCCCAGTTGACCTCTTACATGTACAGGCTGTGCCTTCCATATATTGTCACATATGATGAAGAGATGTTTATTTGCACATGTTGAAATAGAAAGTAAGAGATATATATAAACATATAAAGCATCTTGAAAAGATGTTTTAAGGCCTAAAAATTAGTGCTTTGAAAGTTTTTCTTCATGGATTCCATGTTTCTGTGCTTTTGCATTTTTTTCATTTAGACAGGAAGTCTCATTTTTAACTCCTTTGCCGTCTAGACAAATGAAAGCAGCAGGGACTTTTGTGAGTGTCTTGAAATGCACTAATAACACTTAGGTCCGTGCTGAAAAGAAGCCTGCAGATATGGAAACGAAACAGTCGTGAGCTTTTTCCCTTCTGCGTGTGTGTATATGTCAATCAAATTATTGGCTCAATTCTAATACCAATTTCAAGGTGTATTTGTATCACTTGCTCAAAATGGTAGTTCTAAAATAAGGTTGGAAGGTATGAAAGGGTTTTACAGTGTGTTTCTAAAGAGTTAAGTGTCTAATGAGGCTGGATGCTTGGCCTTCAGGATGTTAATTGGAAACGGCTGAGAATTCATTGCTAAATTTTAATAGCAAAGTCAGTAGTTTTCCGTAGAGCCTTTGTGGTAAATATTTAGAGAGATTTGCATGTGCTGGCTTTGTGTACTGTTTGCAGCTATATTTTACTGTCGAACTTATAAACTCAGTGGCATTCGCCGGCGACCAGTCTGTCCTTTCCTTAGCACCTGCCACAAGGAGTCACTGACTTAAAGTTAGGGTCTAGTCAGAGAAAGAAGAAAAACCAAACTCCTCAATTTCATAATTAATATTCTAAAAAGGAGAAGAGAACTATTTCTGTTTTGAGATGACTGAGAGGATTTTCTAAAGACCATTGAACTGGTGTTTTAGCCTGTGCCTCAAACCCATGGGACGTCACAGTGAGAAATCATTAACTGTATCCTATTAAAATCCTTAAACAAGAGACCTGAACTAGTCTCATTGATTGAAATATCTGCTCTGTTTCTAATTCAGTGTTTGTCCCCACTCTCTCGGGGCACTTCTGAGGACGAGATGCCCAAATGTGCGCGACGCTTTGCAGTTCTTTATCGGTAACTGATTTGATACCACCAGCTAATTGTGTTGAGAGCCACAGCTTAGAGTATTTTGAAGTTGGTTTGCTGTTTTAAAAACCCACTTATTTAATTAAGCAAGGGAGTAAGATTTTCTAACTTATTCCCAGTTCTTTAGGACAGTAAGACATCCCCAGCAGTGACTGATTTTATTGTTTAATAAATTAACTTATTAGATAAATTGAAAACCTTCAAAACCAAAGGTGTCTTTTAAGGTAGTAAGTCATAATATATTAATGTAAATATTTTTCGAGAAGATCATATACAGTATGTAGACACGAGACAACATTTATCCTTGATGTATGTCTATTTTTTTTATGTGTAGAGCTCTAAAAATTCTTCCCGTGCTCACTCCTCCTTGGTGACATGTTCCCATATACATTCCTCTGTCACTGCCCTTCCCCACCTTGTCCCAGCGTACTGAGTCTGTGTTAATTCATAAGTGTTTCTCTTGTCAGGGTCTGACAGGAGTATTATTGCTCCCCGGTGGCATTTCTCTCTAAGCACAGTGAAATCTCTTGTACTTGTCACTTGGGTTAGAATGAAAATTTTACATGGTCAGAGGATGGACGGGCAGTGGTTACAGAGCAAAGTCTTTGCAGGGAACTTTCATTTAAATTAAGTTTTAAAGTAAAACAACCTCGTTTTTAAACCACTGATTTTCTAACAATAAATGAACCATTGATAGGAGTTATATATTATTTTTGGTATGCCGGAAAAAAAATCAGTATTCTGAGTGATGTCAGATGCTGAAAACCTCACTTAATAGCAAGATTTTGCCAAATCCAATTGTCATGGCAAAATACTGAGTTAATACGTGTGAGCCTGTGAAGTCATTCCCTTCATAAAGAGGAAGGATGTAAGCAGTGCTGTGGGGCAGGGGTCCCCAGCCCCCTAACAGAGTGCTCCTGCAATTACCTTACCTGCCAGGCTTCCAGCAAGACAGATGGGAGCACTGTAGCTTGAAGGTGCCTTGGTGAGAATGAGAAGCCGTAAGGCCTCTCTGTTCTTTACAGGCGTCGCAGATCTGATGGCACTTACAAGAGAAGAATAGAGTTGGTGCCCTGCTGACTAAATTGTCCTCTGGAGGAGTATTAGTTACACAGCTTCTTTGTTAACTAGGCTGAATGTCTAAACTACTGTTGAACTTCCTTTATTAACGCGTTTTCAGATAGCTATACATATGGATACCCTAAGTATCTGCAGGGCGGGAATATTTCTCTAATTTACATGTAAAAGTTACATGTGTGTAACAGTGATATAGAAATTATATCTTTTTATGACTCTTCTGTTACACTGAGACATAGTCAGCACTAAAATTGTGAAGACATGTGAACACTGAGAAAGCCACCATTTGTATATTTTTCTCTTGCTATTTCCTTGATCAGCTTGTTGAACAACAAATGTTTTTCATGCCTTTGCAACTCAAGGGAAGTTCTCTTTAACACCCACCTGTGCCACTTTTTCAACTATAGCAGAAGTTTAAGGGAGCACAACGAAGGAGTTTAAAGCTCAAGCAGAGAATGTTAAGAACACAAAAGTAACAGTTTGGTTTTTTTATGAAGAAAGATTTGTATAAAATATTTAATTTTAATAATTAATGGTTTGTAGAAATCGAATCCGTGAAGTCTTTTCTGTGTTTAATTCCATTGGTAGTATACTAGAAGATGATGGTTTTATTATCTAGATATTGACCGGTTTTTTTTCTCTAAAGAGGCATGAAAAACATTTCCTCTCAACTGGTTATTTGTCTGATTGACCCTTTGTTTACTGGTGATACACATTCGTTGGGTCTTAGTGTGACTCTGCTCTCTACATGGCTGTGTTTCAGTAGAATGTATGGACACCAAAACTTGAATTTCAGATTATTTTTCACATATCACAAAATCTTTTCCTCCCTCTCCCCCTCCTTCCCTCCCTTCCTTCCTGTCATTTGAAAACGTTTGGCTTGTGGGTGGAGCAAAAACAGGCAGGATCTAATCTCAGCCTGCAGGCCTCAGCCTGAAATGCCCTGCTGCAGAGAGCCATACAGATGTTTCCCTTTGTACTTTATGAACTGGTCGCATGTGGTCAGGGACAGCGTGCGTGGGGCAGGTACATCAGGAGTTATCCAGGACCCCACCACTCCGCCACGCCCTCCCACTCCCCCCAGCTCCGAAGCTGTGCACCGTGAGGAGCCAGCGATCAGCCTGCGATGGAAGGGACATCGTTTGTGTGCATGTGTGCACCTCTGTTGGCTTGACTTTTGCTTTGAGGAACTCACAGCTGCCTTGATTGCTGGAGTGTAAAGACTTTCTACATTGCATGGAGCGTGTTAATTGCTTAATACCCCTCTTCTGTGTATACCTGGCTTCACAAATGGTGCTCACTTCAAAAGTCTCAATCCGGCTCTTCTCGCCGTCACGTTAAATGCAGTGTTTTACCAGCTGAGCACGTGCAAAATCACGCACGTCATGTGTCCTGCGTAGAAATGTTTACATGGTTTTTCTCTGAATTCTGGAGATGTGATTTAATTTCCTCCCTCCCTTACATTTTATTTTGGAAATTTAATAATAACTTTTTCTAAGTTGATATTTTCAGTCTACCCTGTTACTGTTATGTTTGTTATTTATAATTATGTGCAATTATATGGCATTGAAGATTACTCTCTATTTTACTCAGATGTTCTTTTTCTTAGCGCAAGAAAATTTTGTTTTTCTAAAACATCCATCTTTTTGTGAAATTTTCATAAACTCTTCTTTAGAATGTATTTTTTAATCACTGGCAATTTGGATGTTTAAAAAAATAGAAGCTAATTATGTAGCAGATGATAATAGATAAACTTTCCAGGAGACTAGAATCTTAATCCCGAGCTTGCTTTGGGACATGTTGGGGTACCCTGTAGCCAGCTCTGCTTTGCCTGGCTCCTTTTGTACTTCCTGGTCTAGATTCATTCTTCCAGTCCCAAGCATCTTCCTCTACTATGTTTTAAAGCCCTAGTTCTAAAGTTCTGGTAGTAAGCAGTGACGCGACATTAAACATTTCCGTGAGTGAGTGGGGTGAGTGGATCGAAGACGCTTTGTAGACCGCAGTATTTCTGGTCCCACTCTGCAGGATTTAATCCGAGATTGTCAAGACAAGTCTCTTTCATACTACAGCTCAGCCTTTAGGTCTCATTCCGTCCCTGTCTCTCGGCCTGTCCTGGATTCCCAGCCGCAGTGACCGGGGAGGCCTCGCAGCAGGCTGGCGCTGCTGCCCGCGTCCCCTCTTGGGGTGCGGACGCCAGAACAGGTCTCGGTGCTCCTCTCGTTCTGTCGAACATGAGGGAAAGCTGCCTCCTTCCTCTTCTCATCCTTTCTCCGTCATCTGCAGCAGGTTGATCTGTCCTCAGTATTATAGCCTTCAACAGTAACTGTCTCTTTGAGATTTCAGTTTCTGTACCTGTCAAATGGGGATTTTAATAATGGCCTTAGAAGTTGATATGATCAAATCAGATGGCATCAAAAATTGTTTATTTAGCTTTAAATTGTTAGAGAAGTTAAGTATGACATTATGATTGCACCTATGTTAGAAAAGCCTAGCTCAAAAGTCATACAGCCCTCCATTGATGACTTCTACATAAAAGGATCCAGAGCCTGGCGTTTTCAGTTTGGGACATGATCATTTATAAATGAGGCGTGCTTCTTCTGTCTGACTTATTTCGCTTAGCATGATATTCTCAACCACAGGAAAAATCAGGAACTATGTGATTTCTCTCATATGTGGGATATAGAACAGAAAGCAGCGAATGGATAAAGAAAGACTCTTAAACAGACAACAAACAGTATGGCAGTTACCAGGGGATGGAGGGAGGTACAAAAGGATAGAGGGGTTCAAATGTGTGGTGACAGAGAGACTTGACTTTGGGAGGTGAACACACAATGCAGGACACAGAAAATGTATTATAGATTTGTGCACTTAAAACCTATATAATCTTACTAACCAATGTCACCCCCAATAAATTTAGGGAAATTAAAAAATATATAAGAATCAGGCATTCCATTCAGATGGTAAGTCACTACTACACTGCTGTTTCCTATGCCTCTTTGAGTGGTCTGTTGGACTGGGGGCTGACACCTTAAAGCTGTCGGACGGTTTTACAGAGTACAACTCTACTCACTCTTTAGGGATAGATCAGATCTTATGGGTTCTACTTATGAGATACCTCATTAAAGTTCTCTAATAACAAGTGGCCATACTCTGAATTTGGGGTGTTAATCCAGAAAAACTTCATTGCTGAACATGATGTTGTTAGGACTTTCAAATAGTCTTTTAATCAGGTATTGGTCCAAATATGTGTTGCTCTATAAATACATGCTGTCTCTTTCCCAGGACCTGTCTGGCTCCATTGATGACCTCCCCACGGGAACAGAAGCAGCTCTGAGCTCGGCGGTCAGTGCGTCCGGGTCCACGAGCAGCCAAGGGGACCAGAGCAACCCGGCGCAGTCCCCCTTCTCTCCACACGCGTCCCCACACCTGTCCAGCATCCCCGGGGGCCCCTCACCTTCTCCCGTCGGCTCTCCTGTCGGAAGCAACCAGTCACGGTCTGGCCCAATTTCTCCCGCAAGTATTCCAGGTATTCACTCTCCTAAAAATTATAATTTTACTTTGTAGCAAAGACAGATCTAGTGTTGGTTTATAGCAGCAAACATTCCATTACCTTTTTTTATTACAAACTCTAGTGATGGAACCATGTGTTAGGGGTATAATTTTATAAGTTAACACCAAAGCGTAGGAGAGTCTCCATTCCTAAAAATACTCTACTGGTGAACATAAACAATTAATGAAATCACCAATCACTCGTATGTCTTCAGTTTGCACATTTACCTTAACTTACGTCAGAAAGTTATTTTTCCTTAGCATACGTTTTGTAATGATTCTGTTAAATAAGATCCTCTGTTAAATGGCACTAAGGTGAGATTGTTGGCTAGTGTCTGCCTTAGTTTTTATGGTTCTATTTAATTTATACAATGGCGGTTATTTTCTAAAATAGCTGTAGTGTTTATACTTATTAGTGTCTTAATTTGCCCGCACATATTCAAGGCCTTGTTGCTAATACAAACATTACCTTCTAATTTTGATACAAGAAGTTTATGTTTCAATTAACTCTGTTTCAGTAGTCATCCTTCTGTAACTTCTGCTTCCTTTGTTGTATGCTTGGGATTATTTATTTACTTACTTGTCGGTTTCCTCATCCTCATCCATCTTTCTTAGATCGAACTTTATCCATTCAGACCCACCAAACAACTGGCTTTCTTTTATCAGCAAACTAGATGTAATTTTTTCTGTGTAAATTTTGCTAACATGATACAGGTGGCTGCCAAATAGCACTTTTTAATAACCTATCAGAATTGATGTCGAATTGCTGAAAATTTTTCTGATAGTTAATTCTTTTATCTTGAAACCATGGTGTAGTGTAACCTTTTTTCTTTTTTCTTTTTTTTTTTTTACCATTTCACATTTTTAATATTTTAAAAAATGTTTATTATAGAATGTTTTATATATACATAAATATAGACATACATGAACACGTGTTACATGCTAATTATGAAACGACTATCAGATGACTACCCAGAGCTCACAGTCCTGTTTTTAAGTTTTATAGTATTAGCAGTGATATTGTATCTACCTGTATATTCCTATATTGTCCTTAGTCCTGTACCTCTTCCATGCCTCAGATATTCTCTGAATAATTTTTTAATCATTATTTTTGGTTTTGTGGGGCTTTTAAAAAAAATTTATTACAAACATTCATAGAGTTTTATCATAGTTATATTTATTTTTGAGCTTTATATCAATGCTTCACATTTAGAATGACTATGTAATTTATCATCCACACTGAAACACTGTTGAGAATGTAAGGGTTGTTGTTAATAATCACAGTAGGACAACAGGCATAAACTAGGAAGTTTCTGGACAAATCGGGGAATGCGGTCACCCTAGTCACGTTGTATGTGGTCTTCCACAGTTGCTTTCTTATCTAAATGTTCTGTTTCTTAGATTGATCCATATATTGGATATAGCTATAATTCTTACGCATTTTGATTAAGGCTTTTGGGGGAGGCTTTTAAAAAACAGAAGTGTATTTCTCACAGTTTCGGAGGCCAAGTCCATGGTCAAGCCACTGTCAAACTCAGGGTCTGGTGAAAGCCCACTTCCTGGTTCAGAGAGAGCCATCCTCTTGCTGCGTCGTCTATGGTGGAAGAGGCGAGGGATTTCTCTGGGGCCCCTTGTATCAGAGCGCTAATCCCGTTCATCAGACGCCATCCTCGTGACCTCACCACCTCCCCAAGGCCCAACTCCAGTATTTAGTGTTCGGTAATTAGGCATTTTGACGCTACCATTCTTCCTCATAGTAATTATAATAAAACTTGGATTTACCTCCTTTTAACATTTATAAAGCTATGACTACTCTATATTTCAGAATTTCTTAGGCAGTCCTTGGTATCAAGGTGGTTTCTGAGCTGTCACCTACCTAAGCATTAGAAAGTTACATGTGAAATATTGTATTTGTCAAAGAAGAACTCATTTCTTTCTGAATTAGATCAAATGGACTTTTCTTTATCACCTAAATTAAAACTTTTCCGAGGTATAAAGATATTGTAGTTTTTCATTTAAAATCCATGACATGGATGCTTCACAATCTGATGATTTTCATATATATGTTTATCATTCCATACGGGAATTTCGAAGCTTTTATTTCACCGTTTGGATTTTGACGTGATGTAGAACACGTAGCCCAACTAAAGACTCACTTTGTACAGCCGCTGTCACACATGATCGAGGTGGCTGCTCAGCGGAGGGAACTGGTCCAGAGTCCGATGCTCAGTTATGTGTCGTGCAGGCTAGAAGCTGGCCAGCGGATCCCGCTCCCCGGGACCCACAAATGAAGCCTGTCCTCCACAGTAACTGCAGGAGCCGGCCTGCCGGGCTTCTCTCTGCTCACTTCTTGGGAAAGTGGGGTTTTAATAAGAAGCGTTTAGCTTTCTTAGAAATGCTGTTAAAGCATGTTTGTCTTTTAAACTTGTGTCAGAAATGCCGACTGCCCAGGGCCTACATTTTCATTTCGCCATTCCGAGTCAGCTCTGTGTGGTGCTCAGTAAAGCCATTCAGTGAAATTTAGTGCAAGGAAGAAATTACATAGTAACAGTCTCCTTTTTGGGAGGCATGCTATTCAAGTAAATTCATAAGTGTTTTTGTCGAGCATAAAGATATATAGTAATAGAATTATATAAAACATGGCAAATAAAACATTTCATAATGTTAGTGTTATTCTAAGAGGAATAACTTCTCCGAAAATCTGAGAAGCAGTTTGAGCATTTGTTCGCTTTTCTCCCGAGTGGAATTACAAATGGCATTTGAACTAGGTGGACATTCACCTCCTCACTTTATAGCCACTTACCTGCTCTGTGACATTGGACAGGCCTGTCAGCCTCTCTGAGCCTCACTCTCTGCATCTGTAAAAATAATAACCACATCTCATAGGGTTACTATAAGATTACATGTGTTAATACACATACAGCAGGCACATGGTAACATTCGGTGCCTGTTGTCGTCGTAATTAGAGTTATCATTGTTATCCAAACTGAGACCTAGAGACCTGTCCATGGTAGTTACTGTCCCGAACAGCAGAGTCTTCTGATTCTTAACCCGTGGTGTTCTCGTGCGATTCTGAGGACCTGTAGTCGTCCCCCCTTATCCACGGGGGGCGCATGGGTTACAGATAGCAGGTACCATGCCCTGTAGTCACTGTGTTTTGTCCTGTACAGACATGTCGTTTCACTTAGAGGAAGTGCTTCCGGCTTCCCTTTGGCATATGCGAATTGCCAGCGGCGCCACTCCTGTGCTTTGGGGCCGTTATTAAGTGAAATAATGGTGACTCGAACACAAGCACTGTGATACTGGGACGGCTGATCTGGTACCTGACTCCTGAGTGACTCATGAGTGGGGGACACCTGCAGCGTGGAGACACCAGGCCGAGGGACAGTTCCCTGCCGCGTGGACAGAGCGGGAAAGTGCGAGAGCTCAGCACGCCGCTCGGAGCGACACGCAGTTTAAAACCTATACATTTTTTATTTACGGAATTTTCTATTTAAAATTTTCAAACTGAGGTTGACCACGGGGAACTGATACCGCAGAAAGCGAACCCCAGGCAAGGAGACTGCTGCGTGCAGTTTCCAGGGACGGTTTGCCGCGTTGACTGAGGTCGTGCGGTAGCGCCGCTGGAGCTCGCAGTAACAGCCTCGTGTGTTTTCACAACGCGAATCTGGTTTTCTTAGGTTGGAAAAAAAGATAGGTTAGCAGACGCTCCTCTTAGAGGTTGGGTTCTGAGAAGGTTTAGAAGAGACCAGAAAACAAGAGAAAGACAAATCTAAGTCTTTGCTTCACTCAGATCTTGGGCAAGTTGATTTCTGTGTAACGTGATAGGCAGGCACTCAAGCATACAATTTAATAATAGATGCAGTTCAAAACCCTGGGTTATTTCTTATACTTTTTACATGTATTGAGACAACGTCACCAAGATCACTGCCATCCTCAGTGGCCATCCTGGGCTGCCACCTGCAGTTGAGCAAGTTGCTTGTTGACCAAGGACATGGCCCGAGGCTGCTCTGCCGGGGCAGGGACACCCTTTTTTAAACCATGCAAAGGAACCACAGAGCCCTGAGTTCCTTTGTCCCAGACCTCTTGGTAGTCACCGTCCATGCTTTGAGGCTCCCTACTGCCCATTTCTCCTCTCCATTCCTACAGATAAGCCCAGGAACATTCACACATAGTCATCAAAATGTTTTTATAGACGCTCATCAAAAATTATATATGGTGTTAAGGGGATTTGTTAAAAATCATGCAGGTTTTTGTTAAAAAAAATTGGTCTTCTATTTCTCTGCACCTAGCCTATATGTCCCTTATTTTTAAATTGTTTGTGTGAACTCGCTCATAGGTAATAAAACCACACTTTAGAGATGATCATAAAGTTAATCTTTCTAAATTTAACCGAATGCAAAGACACCTTCCCTTAGAGAATGATGAGGCGCATTTAGTAATCGCACCTCCTCCTTTATTCATCTCTAGTCTTCACGTTTCAATTCTGTTAAGCTGTACATTACACCCTAAAATACTTTACAGTGTACCTTCATTTGCTTGAGTCTATACCAATGAAATAAAAGCGTCAGAGAGAGATCGCATAGCTCCCACCCTTGGCGAGGCACCCAAACTGCCGCTTCGGGGACATCTGCCTGGAATTCCCCTTTAGTTTTCTGTCTGTTACAGCCTTTTGCTTTCTTTGCCTGGCTCTCCTCTCATTCCCAGCACTAACTTGTTTTTTCTGACCTCGGTTCTCTCCCATTACCTCCCACTATATCTTGCTGCTGACTCTCCGCGTGACACAGATTGGCTCTTTCCATCACTGTCTCTCCAGCAAGTCGTTGTTAAAATGCGCAGCTGTTGTGTAGCTGATAGCTGGGATGAGGTAAAGCCAAAATGTTGGGGGCGGGGAGTCTTCCTAGTGTTCCTTTCCCAGGGTTTGTTGAAAAAGAGCAATCGTTTTTCTCCACCTCTGCCCTGGTAAAGGAAATTGACAGCTAATGAGAAGTATCACAGAGCTAGATAAACAAAGCCCGGCAAAGCATCCGGAATGGCCGGGTCTGCCTCTTGCCTGTTAAACCATCTCCCCACCCACCGCAGATCCTCCCTCCTGCCCTGCTGCCTCACAAACACTGTGAGTGTCATGGGGACAGCTGCTGGGGTACGCTGTGAGTGTCATGGGGACAGCTGCCAGGTTCACTGGCCCAGCACTGGCCCCGGCGCGCCCCGGCTCAGTGGGGTTTTCCCTTCCTGCGGTCTTTGCGAAGCAGGGTGGAGGTTTTCTGTGGTGAGTAGCCACGTGGATTCTCTCCTTTTGTTTGCACATTGCCGAGCTCTAGCATTGAGCTCTCTGTAGTTAGAGGGTAAAGAATTCAGCCCTGGTCGTTTAAACAAGCACCTGAGAACAGAAATGTATACATTGCACATTCCCCCAGTGCCGGTATGAATTTTGTTTTTACTTTGTTTTCAGTTCTCCCTCCTTCATATTGTTGTATTTATATGTAGAGAAAAACATGAAATACCCCCATGTTTTTAATTAGTAGCTGCATGTATGTACACACACACTTAAATCAAGCGACGCTTTCGCTGGGCACAGTTGATTCTGAAGGGTATACGAGAGTGAACATTTTGTTTCCCTTCTTATAAATTATCTCATCACGTTGTACTTGTGCTGCTTCCCAGGTTACATCCTGGAATGATTTACCTTGGTGTAAGGAGAATAAACTGTCGGGTCTTGAATGTATCGTGCAGGTCTTAATGCTGGGCCTAATTCGTCCTAGCACACAGTGGAAGCTGACACAGCACAACATCAGAATGCATCCCTGTCGCCGGAGGATTTAGTGGATGTTAATTTCGCTTGTCTCGCCTCCAGAGCCAAGCATTCCAGTTTACTAACAAAGCAAAAATGTAAATAAGCCGAACTTTTTTTTATTTTTATTTTATTGGCCAAAGGCTTTTGTCAGCTTTTTCCCCCATGCGCTTTAAGCAGCCACAGTGTTTAAATATTAAGAAGGGTGAACGCACAGTGGGGGGTGGCGATGGACAGGCACGTGTTAACTGTTGAGAGCCTGAAAAACATTTTTGTTTATAAAAATGTTTAATGTTCAGGCCCCTGGGAATAGTTCTTCAGGTCTGTTAACAAAGATCCGAGGATAGTAACTAAGTTTCTGAATAGATTCCCCCCACCCCCCCGTTCTTTTTTTTAGCATTTGCCGTTTGTACCAAGTCCCATTTTAGGTGGAATCAAGTCACTTTCACCCGACAGCAGGGCTATTGGTTATAATAGATTAGCACCAAAGATACAAAATTAGATATTCATATTAGTGTCGTGACAGAGATTTGGTCATGGCTGTTCTTTTTCTTGTATGGTACCAGGCGTTTATTCTGAGAAGACTCATCGCTGACAACATTTGTCCAGCCATCATAGGCAAAAATACAGCTTCGCCACATGCGGAAGTCAAACGCCCTCTTTTTAAGTGTTTCGGGCTCGGCCGTTTGAGGTGTCTCCCCTGCCTTCTCACGCGTCCCAGGGTTGAGCGCTGGCCGGAGCGGGGAGAGGCCGAGGTCAGGGTGCGTTAGGGGGGAGAGGCCGAGGTCAAGGTGCCTTAGCGCCGAGACTGAGCGGCGGGCGAGGGGGAGGGAAGGCTTTCGCTAATTTCCCAGAGCGGCCCTCGTCATCCTTTTCCGGTCACGTGCCCCTCCCAACTCTCTCCTTTCCTTCTCTCCCGGCCACCTGGAGCGTTTCCCCACGAGCACCTCCGCTCGCCTGCCTCCCAGGCCGAGCAGCGCGGGGACCCTCACCACGCAGACTCCTACCCGGCAGGTCACTTAGGTTGCCGTCCTTTAGAAAGGGTCGCAGGTTTTCAGAGCCTGCAGAAATGGCTTGGCCAGGGACAGCCCTCTCGCTCGAAAAGCACCACTTACTCTGCAGTGCAGCCTGAGTCTCTGACGCTTTATCACGTCAGCTCCCGGTCGGCGAGCGAGGCATCCAGCATAGCAGCCAGCCATGGTGAATTTGTCCCCCTCGGGAAAATCTAGACACTGAAAGGACACATCCCCGAAAGGGCGGCACATACTAGATCGAATGGGGAACGTGACTGCGGGCATGGCGCGGCTAGGGCTGTCCTGTGTGACCGCTCGCCTGGCCCCGCGCTCTCCTCAGAGCAGGGCCGGTGTCCGTAGGGGCTGCCATCCCTGCACATACAAACAAGAGGGTACTCTTGTCAAAAAAAAGGAATTTTCTGGTTTGATTTGACATTCAGACAAGCAGATTCTGGAAGGGTGCTGTAATGGTAAAGAGAAAAATGAATTGTAGTCGGGAGTTAGTCACAGGTTGGAGCGAACAGGAAGGATTTTAGTGAGAGGAAATGACAGTTCCGGGTCTAATCTGTCAAGACGAGCACCTGTGAGACGAACACTGGAGGGTGCAAACCGCTGTTTCTCTCTTTTTTAATCCATCAGCCTTGGGTTTTTAGAACCTTTAGGGGTCAAACCTAACTCATCCTACATAAGCAAATTTTCCACTTTTTAATTTATTCTTGCTTAATAAAACTCAGGGTAAAATTATGAGTTTATTTCTGTATATAAGTGATTCAAACCAGTTTCTTGTCATGATAACATCAGTAGAATCTCTAAAACTGGCATTGCATGTAATAACAGATTTCTTTTTTTTTTTTTTTTTTTTGAAAGTCTGCAGAGTCACCCCACCTGGTAATCTTATTTTAAAACATTTATCCAGTGTTCTTTTTTGGCTTCTCGAGAAGTAGAAATCCTGCAACAGCTTGTTGCAAGGAAGATGCATGCTGCTTATTGGCAGCTGAGCAGGAGAAAAATTCTTCAACACAAAATACCATTGATACATGGTGTTTTTAATCTCTGGCAGCCCGGAAAACATCAATTCAGCACTTCTACAAACCAGAGAACTTCAGCCAGTATTTTTTTTTCCCCTTACAAAGTAAAATATTTGTATGTTACACAAAACATAACTGCAGATCCTGTCCAAATGATGCTTAGCAAACTTAAGAAAGCAACAATATATTTTGTCTTTTGGAGAGAAGAGACTGCAGCTCTGTTTGGTTTAGTTATTAGTTCCTAGCGCCTCCCCTTTAGGATCCTAACTGAAAATGCAGCCCAAGATCCTGATTAGAGAAACTCCCTACATACTTTGGTCATGGTTTTCCCTCTGTTTCTAAAGGGCAGGGTCCTCAGGCTCCCAGACCCCGCATTTGCAGCAGCTGCCCCGGGGGTCGGAGCTCCTCTTCCCCTTAGACCCTCCTGACCCGAGTCAGGTGTTCCCATCACTGGGGAGTGAGGGTTTCTTCTTTTTTCCAAAGGCAAAAATCCTTTCAGTTCTTCCAGCTAATTTCATTCAAATGAAGCCTTTTCCTCCTCTTCCTCCCCCACATTCGGAAGTAAGAGAACATTAGGATTTTCTAAACTACACATTCCCAGTTGGTTTCATTCCCCCTCTTAGAATCAAGTCATGCAGTTCAAACTCCCCTCTCATTTTTCATTCCCTTTCTTTGTCCTTTTGCATATGAAAATAACGGAAAGCCTGTGTCACCAAGGCAGTATTCCGCGCCTTGTCCTCGCTCTGTAAGATTAGCGGTGACTAATGTGTTTACGTGGCTGATCCAGCAGTCCACCCCCTCTTCTCTGTTATTTCTTTACGTCGTTCACTGAAGAAGCACTTCAAATGCCCTCTTCACTGTTCGCTTCCATTTCTCGAGCTGAGTAGACCGTCACCACTCTACGCCTGTGCTGGACTGAATGCTGTTGCTGCTCGAATCGGCAGCACGCTGCCACGGCCGGAACGCCGCTGGCATGGGCCTGCTGTGCTTTCTGGCTTCACCGAGGAGGAGGAGGCAGAGTGGAGGAGTACAGAAGCTTTTAAGAAGGGATGTTAGCATAGAAGCCAGAATTTCAAAAATCTTTTGGAAAATGGTGATAAAGTAAATAGTCTAGGAACATCTTAGAGTCAAGATGTTCCTAAAGTTGGTTTCACAAACTTCTGATCTGTGTTAACTGTATTTTCCAAAGGGAATAAGTAGCAGTTGTGAAAGGAACAAAGCCATTTTACAGAGAGGGCCGTGTTTATTTCCCTACCTTCTGATAACCCCGGAGCCAGGATTGTTATGATGTGTTGATTGATTATAGCCGTTAAGCCTCTTACTAATCAGTTTCATCACTTACTCTCAATTCTCACACTTGCACCTTTGATTTCTCTTCCATAACAGGGTGATGTGGGTTGTCATTGACTAATGAAGAACAGAATTGGTTTCGGCATGAGACAAACGGAATGCCGACGCCAATCCTAAAATGCATTAATCTTTAATAATCCACATCTGCATGTTTATAAATGATATAACCGGGGATTGCTAATGTTGATATTCTCCCTTCCAAACAGAAAGTGACATAGGAGTTTGTACTTGCAAACTACATTAGATGCATATAGCCGAATGCCAGGAATATGACCTTGCTGTGGGTGCCAAATGTGTTAATTCATTGAATGGTTTGGGTTTTTTTAAGTAGCACGTTGCGCTTTTGCTGTTGGGGAAATCAGATGATTTCCTGAGGAAGGCCAACAAGCCCGATTGCTCATTCTTTTTCCTTTCTTAATTTTTCGTTCTCTTCTTTCATTCATCAATTCAGCAAAGTACTGAGCGCATATTGTGCTGCATGCATGTTTCTAGGAACTGGGGAAAACACACTCAACATAAATGACAAAGGGTCCTGTTTTCATGAAGCTTAAATTCTGGTAGGAAAGACGAAATAAACGAGTAGGTTTATTGTCAGGTATTAGGGGCAGAAATCGGGCTGCTCCATTAGAGAGCAATGATTAGGGAAGGCGTCTCTAGAAGTTGATCCTCACAGTGTCGACTCAGTGAGCGAAGGGCAGAAGCAGCCATGTCACTGTCTGGGAGAGAGGTATTCAGGCAAAGCCAAGAGCACTACCAAGGCCCCGGAGTCAGCGTTTGCTGTGCTAGGCGGGGACACACAAGGACGTCCCTGGGCTAGAGTGTGGTAGGCAGAGGGAAGTCACTGGAAGGTAGAGGAGGCAGGGAGCAGGTGGATCCAGTTTAGGCTATAAAGTACGTTTTGGCCGCTAAATGGAGAGTGTACTGTGGGCCAGGGAGGGAGCGGACAGGTTGCAAGGCTCCTGCAGAAGCCTAAGGGAGAGTTGGTCTTGGCGGGATGTGTGGGTAACAGGAGTGAGGGTGGAAGGTTTGGGATCCAAGAAACTGGTAAATGGTGGTTCTGTACAGTGGAAGACGAAGGAGCATGTTTTTAAAGAGGGGATTAAGAGAGTTTGGTTTTGAACACATTACATTTGAGATGCCTATTAGACTACAAAGGGAGATTTTGAATAGGCAGCTGATGATAAGGAGACTCTGGATTCGGAGTAGAGATCTAGACTGGAGAAGTAAGTTCGTGAGTAATTTTAGGGTTCTAGACGAGATCACGTAGGGCACCCGGCCTGCACCACGTTCACGTGAAGGGCCTGTGAAGCCGCAGATGGCTGGCTGGGCCTCACACCTGATTTCTGATTCCGTAGCTCTGGGGTGGAAATGGAGAATTTATATTTCTAAGAAGTTTCTACTTGATGCTGAAGCTGCCTGTCTGGGAACTACTGACGTAGGGAATGAGGAAAGCCAGTGGTCCTCCGCAGTGGCCACACGAAGCGTCCTCGGAAGGGGCGGGTGCTGGGCCACGCCCAGCGATGCCCACTCCGTTGGTCTGACCGGAACGCTGCACCAGCACGTCTGTAAAGCTCTCCAGGTGATCCTTATGCAGAGCCAAGGTCGGGGAACTCTGAGGACCAGCCCCTGTCTGTGGCCTGTTAGCATCTGGGCTGTACAGCAGAAGGTGAGTGGTGGGAGAGCGAGCGAAGCTTCATGTGTGTTCGCAGCCGGACTTGGTATTCCCAGTTATGACCAAGTATGTATAGGTCATAGAAAAGTTTAGGGATAAATAGCTTTTTTAGAGGGCAGCATTTATTGCCATTTTTTTCTGAGCTTTCAATAAATAGGTAGTGGTTCAATTGAAATTGTAATATCACAAGAAAAAAATTCCTGTGGTAAAATAATTTATATCCTCAGGCCGAATTCAGTTAGTAATAGAATCCCCTATTTTTGCAACTGTTCCTTTAAGTTCATGTCACATGAAATCTTAGAATCATTTAAGTTCCACTTGACAAAAGGCGAAGACATGGTTTTAGAGAGCTGAACCTCAGTGTATAGTTGTTTTCTAATGTCATATCATTGTTTCTCCTTAGAAGTGGACAGAGGGAACTGGTTCATTGTCCCCCCTTTGCAACACTACCGACCGTCACTTTGTGTCAGACCTTTGCTCCCAGAGCTGAGACCCTTCTGCTTGGCGTATTCATCCCGCCCCTTACCAGCCTAGCAAACTCTTACGTATCTTTCAAGACCCAACTCCATTGTCTTTGCCTCTTCAAAGTCACACTGATCCCTTCATGCCAGAGAGAGTCCAGCTGTCCCTCTGTGGTACTCGACCAAGCCCAGGAGCCTCCCGAAGACAGTGAACATTGCTTCCTTAGTATTCCCAGTGCCAAGAACAATGCCTGGCAAGTCAGAGGCACTCAATAAGAATTGGCCAAGTTCTCTTGGAATAAACAAGAGTTCTAGAATTGATTACTTATATAACCTTTCCTCTTACGAGCTGGGAGCCATCTTTCTGCCATCTTGTTTTACAGTTAATGGGATCATTCTAATTCTCTCCCTCCTGAAGGAGATTCCACTATGACAGATTATTTTTACTTCCTTTCCTCTCAAAAACAGAACCTGAAATAATGGGCCTAAGTTTTGTCAGTATGAACCAGATTCATTCATATGTAGCCCCTGCCTGAACTCTAATCCATCACACATAGAAATTGTGCCATGTAAATATCGTGGCAAAATTCTGGAATTATTTAATGTCCAATATTTTCATTATCTCATTTTAATAAATATCTTATGATATAACTAACCCTGTCTTCAAAGAAAATGAAGAACCGATTGGCTATGGAGAGTTTTATCCTTACCCAGATAAGATATAATGCCCATTTTCCAAGTGGCCAGTGTCAGCATTGCTAGATAAACATGGAGTTGTAAAATACAAGCTAGTGACTGGAATTTGGGCTGTAGCAACACATGAATGAGTGCTCCAGATATTCGAAAGTGACGAGTAGAAGATAAAAAACATTTATGGAAAAGATACCTTTCAAAAGCGTACTTGCCGAACATTTACTTAAAATCCGAAATAAAAGAGTTGATAAAGAACATAGGAGGCTCTGGTCCAGACCATCTCCTTCCCCTCATGTTTTCGGGGTCTAGACCTGCACCCTCAGAATGTCCCCCCGTGAGACGCTCCATGTGACCTGGGGCCCGTCCACCAGGCCCTTCGCAGTGGGCTCCAAGAGTGTCCCCGGCCGAACTTTGTCCCTAAGAGACACACCCCTAGAGCCTCACTGCAGCCTCTGGCCTTGGCCTCCGCAGTGCCTTTAAATAAGAATGATGAAGTGACGCAGTGTTGGCTGTGCCTCTTAGAACACAGAGGTTTCAGTGAGAATCCTCGGGTTTCTGCTGGAAGTTTTTCGGCATGATAAAATACTTGAACTTTCTGTCTCTTTACTTTTAAATTCATTTCGTACCAAGGATTTAGAAATCTAAAGTTTTATCGTAAAAATGAGCTCTTAATATTTAGTGTAATTACAAATGAGTGGATTTTTCATGCCTTTACAAAATAGTGTATGATTTCAGTGCATGAAATGACAATCCCTTATCTAAATAGAAAATATTCAGAAACCATGTCGTCTGTAACGCCAGTGTTTTATCTCTTGGTCCCAAATGGTTACATACTGTGCTGTCCTCCAGTATTAAGTCCCCAGACTGTGTGCCGTGCCCCGCCTTGTCGCACGTGCACGCACATGCGCGTGGCCGGGCTGCGTCCCCCCGGGCCCGCAGGCGGTGACACCAAGCGAGCGGGCATCCGCTTGCGGCCCTCGTAGCTGCTCGTGCGTGCGGCCCAGCGTTGGCATGACGCGTGGGGACCGATGAGAGGGGCGAGGGGCGAGAGAAACTTCTATGGAGAGAAAGTGCCTCGGCTTTGAAGGGCCCGTCTGTCTGTCGGGCGACGCGGAGCGGAGATCACGTGGGGAGCCGGGAGCCGGCGGGCGCCGCGTCTCATCTTTCTCCTGGGGGCCCAGGTGGACAAATTGGCAGCCCTGTTCGCAGCTTTTTTTTCCCCCTCTCCCCTTTGTACCGTAAGAACTGCTAATCGGATTCATGCTGCTGCAACTGTGGTTAGTTATTAGCAGAATAAAAGCAGATTTCTTCAAAAGAACGGGTGGGGGAAACGACTGTACAAAATTGCAAGGTTGTTAGAATCTTAAATGCACAGCAGTCGATTTTTCCCCTTATTCTGAATTATACGATGAATACAAGTCTTTCATCTGTCACTATACCCATTTCTTCAGAAGGCAGCCAAATATTAAGCTTCTCACACAAAAAGGGAATCTTAGAAAGAGGAAAAATATTGAAGAGGAATAAGAATAGGTTAGAGTGGGAGAAAATTAGGTTTTGTTTTTATTAATTTGTCCTAGTGAGAGAAATATAAACTGCCTGCTCTCGCGGGCTTCCCCTCCCCTGCCGCTCCCCCCGCGGCGGAGCCGGGATCGGAACAGGCTTCGCGGGGCGGGCGCGGTCCCGCGGCTCGCGTCTGGCGTTCGCAGGTGCAGGTGCGGCGCAGGGCCCCCCGCTCTCGCCGGTGACGGGGTGGGGGGGCGTGGCTCGAGGCTTCCCGGCGGGGGCCAGGAAGGAAGCCACGTCGCAGCCACGCACGCGTGTGCTTTCCCCGCCCCGAGGGCATTTCTTCCTGCACCCCCGAGACCCCCGGGTTGTACGCCTGAGCTCTAAAGCGCTTGAACACGGCGCGTGGGTACGAGGTGCGCCGAATGCAGACGGCGGGCTGCCGGCGTGCTGGTGGCGGGGCGCCCGAGACGCGCAGGGCGCCCCCGCGCACCCCCGCACCGCAGTTCGCGTCACGTTACCTGTTTCCTCTTCATGGCTTCACCCTCAGAGTTCGCCAAAGTTGAAGAACTTTCCCTAAAGTTTCATCTTTTATTTAGTGACTTTTTTTTTTTTTTTTTTTTTACAAAGATCTTTTTATTCACTTCACCAGAGTTACTGGCGGAGTAAAGAACATTGAAAGCGGGTGGAGCTGGGAAGAGAGCGGACCGCCAGGTTAAGCCGCGTCCCGGGGCAGATGGGAAAATCCCCCCTCAGCAAAGGCTGCGCCCCCCAGTCGCCCCCCTCCCGCCCCCAGGCCACTCGGGAATCGCCCGGGAATAGCCCACCCTGAGAGCGCTGGGCTGTGAAGCCGAGCGTCCCTGTGTGCACATGCTTTTGGACTCTGCTTTATCTTTGATCAGCGCTTATAGCGACCTCAGTGGTAAAGTCTAAAACTCTGGCTGTGTATTCCCTGACTCGTCAGTAGCTTGCAAGAGCCTTTTTAGTTTCTTGCCTTGAGTTCTCTGTAAAAGAGCGTTCACCCAAAGGCCTTTAATGAGTTTAAGATAATCCGACTATTAGACTGACTTCCATATGAAGTACATTAGGTAACTTTAGTGTGTTTAATTAATAAAAGAGGGCAGTTAGAAAAATTCTGGCTTCCATCCAGTGGGCTAGAGGAAATAATGTTGTATTACAACAAGTTGGTCTTTGCAATAAAAACAAAGAAACAAGAAGTATTTGTAGTACAAGCTCTGTAAAGACATAATTCTTACATGGAATGCACCATATTCACTTTCGTGTGTTACTCGTCAACTGTTGGGCCTTTGCAGCTGCTCTGTCTTAGACTCCTGGCAGTGAGATTAATAAAGAGATTCAAAACCCTCAGACTGCACTAGGGAGAAGAGTTGAAAAGATTAATCCAGCAGGTGTTTGATTGATTGTTTAGAATGAAGACATGTGCCTCCTGTACGGCTTCTGTCACGTTCAGGGCATCTTAGCAATTTCCTCGTTCCTTTAATGGCTCAGAAGTGTACCAGTCAGACACGCCTCTGCAGAACTGACTTGTCTATATTTCTAGGACCCGGTGGCACATCAGCAAACTGTATTATCTCGGGTAAGGACTTAGGAAAATCTAATGCTATTTTGAATGAACCTTGGAAAAATAGGGTGTGGAAGGGTTGGTCTTCCACATCGTTTGGACGCACTCAGGTTAGGGGACCAGGTTGTCACGGTTCTGTGTCCGCATTGGAGGGTGCCGGGAGGGAAGGGCATTCCTTTCTGCTCTGTACTGCTCTGATTTGAGTGGGGTAATGCACAGTAAAAGACTGTGGGCAGCCTGTTCACAGCTCCCTCTCCCACCTCCATACCTCAGTGCAGCACCTTCTGGGAAGAGCGTGATCCTATTTAAAATACACCAAATAATACTGAGTACTGTAAATCCACATTCAAGCACTTGAGATAAACTGTTGACTATAACCGCTAAGTTGGAACCTGAGCAGATGCTGTATTTTAAATGTCTGCTTTGGAGCATATTGAAGTTTCCTTTCAAACTCACCTAAATAAATGCCCAAGACTGGGACGTTCAATGAATTTATCTGTTACTGAAAACTCGTTTTTCACCCACACCGCTGCCGTTAGGTCTTCTCTTGGTATTTAAAGTTCACTGAAGGGGGTGACCAGTGAAAGACCGCTGTTGGCATTGCGGGGCCACACATCCTACCACGCTCTTCCGTGGGTTCTGTCTCAGCTGCTCAGAGGTCTCTGCAAGTGCGGAGTCACCATGCAACGCACCGAAGCCGTTTCTTAACGAAATCACATGTTTCATTTATCCTGGCGGAAGAAAGATCCTAATCAGTATTTCCTGATTCAGAAATTCAAGAAATAACGTCTACTCCAAAAACAGTCCAGTGTAAGAAGGGATAGTGCTCTTGCCGGTGGGATTGGCAGAACGTAAGAACTGTATCTTCCCGAAGATCTGTAGAGTCAAACTGCGGCAGGTGAAGTCCTTATTTACTTTAAAGATCCGAGAGACGACTGATTTCCATACCGCGAAGAAAGCATGAGGTTGCGCTCGAGTAAATCAGCCCATGTCTCCATTGTAGACGCCTCAGAATTGAATAATGGAGGGAAGGGCAAGGTGAAAGTCGGTCTTTGTTGTGACATATTTATAATCGGTAACAGTAATTTCTACAATGTATTTTTTTTAACTCGCTAAAGTTAGTCACATCACCAGGAATTTTTAAAGAGTAGAAGAATAATCCCATTTCTAATTGTCAGAAACTATGAAATATATACCGATTTGTAGCAGCACTACAGGGAAAGAATTTGATCGTAGCAGAGTTATTTGCAAGTTGACTGGAAATATTCCCTGTTTCTTCTCAAAATTCAACAGCAACCACAGCTTGAGCAATTTCATTCACATGAATTCACAGACCAAATTTTTCTAATAAGCGGGTCTTACCCTTGTTCATTTCAAGGACTTTATGAATAAGACCCAAGTCTTTGTAACCAAACACTTCACGATCCCTAAGTACTCTAAGGATCCTTATTGAGGAAGATTGGCTAATAAAATGGTCCAGGTTTCTATGGTTTAACGTGTCATTTCATGTTAATTTTAAGAAGCCAGTCCTCTTGAATTACTACTGGAGGAATATCATTTAAGACATCGCCTGTACATAGTAAGTACTCAGTGATTTTTGTACTTCATTTTTTACATTCAAGTAAAACCATCTCTAATTTATAGAAGAACTTGTAAGACAAATAAATATGTATTCCAGATGTTGCTTTCTCTTTATCCTCTTTTGCCCGAAGTCAGCTAATGTAGCAAAATTGGATGGGGAAAATGGATTCCTGGCAGTAAAACTGAGATCAAGTAATGTCTGTCTTTCAAACTCCAGATACGCTATGCCGATTAAGTACATTACTATTTCATCTTGGATAATGAAATCCATACTAGGGTAGCGGTTTGTTTGTTTGTTTGTTTGTTTCTGCAACAGCATGAAGGGAAGAAATGCTTTTTTCTGGCCACTACAGCTTTTGAAAAAATGGAATTTCTTTCTCTATTAGTACTGTATAGCAATAGTACCGTATTACTTAACAACGAATAAATGATTTGTTTGCCAGAAGCTCTTATAGTTCAGAGTTAGGGTTTTCTTACTGAGTGAGTTCCTATAGTTGTGTGCTTTAGTAAATTAGGAAGGAATTAACCCAGGGAATTTCGCCTTAATAAAGAATTAACGTGGAAATACTAGTCATCTTATCTGTATTCTCTGCTACCCCCACACAACAGCGTTAGAGTGTAACTTACGTGATTGGCTCTGGTCAGTAGTTTGGATCGATTTGTTTTGGTCTGTCCATAAAAAGTTGGGAAAAATAAAACTGCAAGTAATCACTTCACTAAAAATTTGCTTCCTAAATGCACTTGTAGCTTAAGTCTTAGGACTGTGCTTGCGTTAAGTGCTGAGGAATCCAGTGCACCCTGCACTAGATGTGATTTGAAGAAGACGCCAACCTAGCTGTTGCTGATGCTTACGCAGGCCTCTTTGGTAACTATGAGGAGTGCATCAGGTGTATGTCGTCATTAATAAATACCATTGGGTGTTTATTGACTTTTTGAGCAAGTGTCCCTGAACGTTTCTTTTCTACTACTATCATTTAAAATAGGGGTGATCAGACTACCACTTCGGGTCAAATCCAGCTCACCACCTGTCTTTGTAAATAAAGTTTTATTCATGTTCTTTTGTTTATGTATCGCTTAGGGCTGCTTTTGCACAAGAGATGAGTTGAACAGTAGTGACTGAGAACAACATATGGCTTGCAGAGCCTTAAAAATTTACTATCTGGTAATTTACAGAAAAAGTTTGCCTATTCTTGATCAGAGTAATAAGATAAAACTACCTAATTACTGGTAGTTTATAAAGTTTTAATTAACTCTTAGTCCTTGGCTTGGTTTCTAGAGTAATCAGCCACACACTTGTTTATTCGACCAATCTTTATTAAATGCTTACTGTATGTCTGGCTCAGGGGATACGGCAGGGAGCGATACAGACAGCATTCTCTGTGCTCACGGAACATGCATGGTGGTGAGATGAGACAGACAGTAAGCAGAAGTACAATGAGAACTGTGGGGCGCGTTCAGACCGTTACCTGTGGAAAGACACAGACATGCACTTGGTAGTGCTGACTGTGCGCCATCTTGCTCCGTGAAGCATGTCACGCTGTGGTCCAGTCATGCCTCAGTTCATCCACTGTGACTCAGATATGCCCGGATGTGCCGATTTAACAAAAACGTGACATGCATATTAGCCCGTTTACCCTCAGTTCTGTTAGATACTAAAATTCCAGTGTTTTGTCACTAAGAATATTTAGTTTGATGATTATCTCGATCCAGTTCTTAAAAGCTATTTTTAATTGAAAAAATTTCCCTCAAAACCTATCATAGTGTAAATATTAAAAAGAAAATATTAGAAAACAAAATCCAACAGTACATCAAGAAAATAATGCACCGTGGCGATGTTCCAGGAAGGCAAGGTCGGTTCAATATTATATCCATGAATATTATATACTATATTAATAGATTTGAGGGGAAAATATCACCTTTAATAAAATTTAATATCACGATAAATAGAAACACTCAAGGAAATAGCAGGTGAGGGATTCTTTCTCAACGTAGTAAAATGTATGTGCCTTAGTTTTAAAGCCAGTACCTTGTGTAGTAGAAAATCATTAGATGCATTTTCACTAAGATAAAAACAAGGGAAGGATGATCTCTCTCTACACTGTGCAGCAGTGTTCTCGAGGTGTCGGCCGCCGCAGGCAGACAGGAGCACTCAGAGGCATGAGAATGGTAGAAGAAATAGTGTCTCTGTTTATAGATGATATAATAGTAAACGCAGAGAATCACAGAGAATCAGTGATAAATTCAGACTATAAAAGAATTCAGTGCAGTGTTAGCAGGATATAAAATTAACATACATGAAGCTATGGCCTTCCTCTAGGTAAACACCTAAAAGACATGCTAGTAGAGAAAATCCCATTTGTAATAGCAACAGAAATGGCATGCTTAGGAATAAACTTAACATAAAATGTGCAAAACTTCTATGTACCTGGAAGAAACTGAAGAAGACTTTGAACAAATGAAAGCCATCCATTCTTGAGAATGAAATCAAGAGTCATCAGTTCTCCTTAAGTTAATTTATTGTAAAAGTATAATCACAGTGAAAGTATCAATAAGCTATTTAATATAGTTATACAAGTTGATACTAAAGTTTATATAGAAAGAGAAACATGCTAGAAAACACTGAAAAAGAAAAAGTGGTGTGGGGGTTTGTGGGGGCTAGCCTTACAAGACATTAAAACACTCTTTAAGGAAGATCTTAAAAGTTCTCATCACAAAAGATCAAGTTAGCTCCATATCTCATACCACACACAGGAATAAACTCCTGGTAGAATAAGAAGGAACTGATGAGTATGCACCTGAAGAAACCTGGGGTGAGTTGTTCTTCAACCTTGGTGCAGAAAGGAGCTTTCTAACTAGGACTCAAAATACAGAGGCACTAAAAATAACGAAAGCTAAATTAGACTACTTTTTTATAAATTCTATTACAAATTGTAGCATAAACAAAATCTAAGACACACTAGGAGAAAATACTCAAACACCACAGATAAAGAGCCAACATTCCCAACACATAAAAAAAATCTTAAAAATTTCAGGGCAAAAGGTTAAAACCCCAGATAGAAAAATTGAAGAAAGACAAATAGTTCATCAGAAGAGATATAAAAATAGCCCTCAAACATGAAAGAAGAGTCAAACTTACTCAGAAGTAGAGGAATGCAAACTCAAAAATATCAGGTAACATTTCTCACATATAAAACAGGTCAAATATTGCCAATGAGAATGTAAACTGCTTCAGATCTTCATGGAAGGAAATTTTAAAATATATAACCTTTGACCCAACAATCCCAGTTCAAGGAATTGACCCTAAAGGTAGACCTCAAACGGTACAAACATACATATGCAAAAGACTGGAACCAGCCTGAGTGTCCGTCCATAGGCGAGTGGGTGAGCAAACTAGTGAACACTTTCCAAGGGAGTACTGTAGACCTGTTTTTAAATTGAGAATATTATAACCTGGTGGGCAGTACTTCCTAGGTCATACTGTCAAGTGAAAAAAAAAAAAAAAGCGCAAAAGATACCTAGGATATGCTACCCTTCATGTAAGGAAGAAGATAATAGGAGATACAGGTATCTTCTCATTTATGCAAAAGATATATGTATTTCGAAAGATAATATGTATCAGCTGCACTATATATATGAGAAAGAAAAACCAAAAACTAAGGAGATTGGTTGTTTATGTAGAGGGCAGATGGGAAAGGGGCGGAAAGGAGAGATGGGAGTAGAAGGCAGCAGGGACGAGGCGGTAGAAACCCTTCCGCATGTGTCTTTTTGCAGCAGTCTGACTTTAGAAGTACTTCGTATCCCCGCCAAAATATCCAAGCGATTAAAACCAGTTAGGATATGGAGGGAACTCGAAACGGAAGACGGACCCTAACAAATAGCTCCGCGTTTTTCACAAGGATATAGCCGTAGACGAGGGAGAAGCGTCAGCTTTAAAAACTCAGTGTTAATGTCAAAGCCTACTTAGTCATCACAAAGTTGGTTTGTTCATTCTGCATGGCAATATTTTTTAATAATTACCAAATCTTGTTTAAAAGGCTTCGCTTACGACAAACATGTATCATATAAAAATTCATTGTTTCGAAGGTGTGTACTTAATTCAGTTGTTTCAAGGGGCTCTAAGCTGCTGTCTTATATGGACATTGGACCCAAATGAGTCTTCTGTGTTGCATTTGTCAAACACGTTTCCTGATGCATCATGTGCCATGACTGTGCTTATATCCGTGCCGATGGGGGACGAAGTTATTTCTCAGCAACTATGGAAATGTTGATGGAAAGGTGGAGGTGAAAGCAAACGGAGAACATAAAACAGTCCGGGCAAACCTGTCTCTACCATGAATAAGTTCTTGATTTTTCTTTAAGGGATGGATTTAATAAATGAATTCTCTCATTCCTTTAAAGAGAGATCTGTCTTAGAATTGCACCAAGCGACCAGCAGCGCTGCTTGGATGTGGCAGTACTTTATGAATTCATGAGATGGGTTTCTTAACAGCCCTTTTTATTTTTAGTTGAAATATTGTACATAAGAGCAGTGCCTTGAGCACGCATAGTGAAAGTAGTGGTGTCCTGTATTAGCGCAGAATTACTGTTTGTTTTTATTGTCACGAGTCTATGAATCCAGTCTGTCATGCAGAAGCCGTCATTATAATGTAAGCACTTACTGTCTTAGTGCAGCCGATTCCCCAGTGACATTTTTAAAAGTCGAGATTTGGCTGCAGAGTGCTTTAAATTTCTAAGTGGACTGTAGATTAGGGCCCTGGGGTATCTCATAGGAAGCACGTGACCCTGAGCAGACACATAGCACCTTTGTGTGTGTGTAGCCAAGCTGATGACCAGTGTTTACCCTTGAAATTATTTTCATCCTGAATGTTAAGTGTTTTTTACTTTACATTTAATTAGTTGGTCTTATGCTAATTTACGACAAATGTCTAAGAGTAAACGGCTGGTTGAGCAAATTCTGAACTGGCGTCTGCGTTTCATCCGACAAGCTGTGGCTGGAACTCAGGAGGAGCAGCTCCTCGTGGATTCACAGCGCATTTCGCGGGGTCTGTGAATTCAGGTCTGGGTTTTCACTTTGTCTGAGAATGAGTCTGGCTGTTGAACCCAGGAGCACTCAGAAATACATTCACGAGTTTTACATTCTTTTCTAAAAGTGAGCAGCACCAACTCCTAACAACTATTTCTAGCTATTATCGAAATGGAAAATGATCTCCCTGCCTCTCTGGCTGTCCCAGATGCAACCGTTATTAGAATCGGTAATGAGTGACTGTCCTCAGAGACAGACTCGGGGGACCGTGCCCGACCCGGTCTGTTACCCGAGCTGCCGTGGCGTGGAGGCGTGGAAGGGCTGTCCTTCCGCGTCACACACAGTGCTTGCATTACGACCTTCACCAGGAGGTCTCGGGCTCCACAGCCGAGGGTGTGCAGGGAGACACGCGTATATGTGTTTGTGGATGTTTCTGCCTTTCCAGTTTATTTCAGCAAAGGGGGAAGTCAGCAGACAAAATAGCATGGTTTCCACTCCGTGAGAGCTTGTGCCTTGAGGATTGTGCTAATAAGTTCAACTGCCTTTTTTATTCTATATTTTCAGCCTTAGACATACATCTAAACCTCTGAGCCAGAAAGTGAATTGAGATCATCAGGTACCTCTGATGGTTCTTCCATTTCAAAATCCTGTCTCCTGCCTTCACGTGACTCATTGTCTCTCTTAAAATTAATAAAATAATACATTTCTTTTTCTTTAATTCCTAGTCTCAGAATAAGGGCCATTAAATAACCAAGATTTCTTAAATATTTGTTATGCTAATGGAAGGATTAAAGGTTTAAAAGATGATTCCTCTTTCAAGGAGCCTACATCATAGTTTGAAAAGACAAACTAAGCATACATTAAATAAATGGAAATCAGTAGGTGCTATTGCTTTAATAGCAGTAAAGATCAAAAGAGATGCAGAGTAGTTATTTCCTTCTTCTGTGATAATAAACACTACATTTTATAGTCCTGTGTTTTATGTTTTTTAATGGCAATCTTCTCGTAAGTATGTTAAATCTCTGATTAATTATAAAGATTTTTTTTTTTTTGCCATCAGTTGCTATTACTACATTGAACAAATATTAACAATGAAAAATTGTGGGCCGCTGTGCATACCTGCCCACTTAGAGACTGTTTTAAACTCAGCAGGATGAGTTCAGTTCGTCAGTCTCAGATTTGTTAAATGCATTGAAGAAGTGCGTGTCGGGGGATTTCAGCCGCTAATTGATTTGTCTGGGAGTTTGGGAACTCATCCAGTAAGAAATTGAACTTCTCTGGAGGTCATCTGCTAAATGTGTTTATGCATGTTTCCTCCCCGTTTTCCACGTAAAAAGTGAAATACACTTTCTGAGCCACCTATGTGGGGGCCATACCTTTTATGATGATAAAGGTTAAATAAATGTAACTTTGTCTCGGTTGTGCACAATGGCAGCATTAACGCAAAGGCTTCCCATCCCCTGTTCCTTTCCTGTGCTTTGCAGGCAGTCAGATGCCGCCCCAGCCGCCTGGGAGTCAGTCAGAGTCGAGTTCCCATCCTGCCTTGAGCCAGTCGCCGATGCCACAGGAAAGAGGTTCGTCTCCCATTGCTGTCTCACCTACCTTTGTGTTCAGAGTGTATGAGGCTTTTCTGAATTTGCCTACCTATGCACATTCTTATTAAGACCCTTTCAGAGGATATTATGTTTCCTTATTAGATGAGCAAAATAAACCAGAACCTACACATAACAACAACAAATATGGAAAAGAAGGATGCCTTCTTGCAGATTGGGTGAAGTTTTACCAAAGCACAGTTCAGCACTCAAAGAACGTATGTGTCCACAGAGCACCACGGAGCACAGTTTCACACGACGATAGTCTGATTGATATTTGACCTTGCTCTGTAAAAATGGCTATTAATGATTCAGTTTGGATATCGGTTCTAATGAAGTAGAATGTTAGAGTGTTTGTACATTTAGCTGTTTTGATCAGTTATTCATGGTATTTAATATTAAAAATTTAAACACATAGTAAGACTTTGTATTATAAAATTGTAGGAGTTTAGAACTGGAGCGGACAGTCTGATCACCTCACTTTATGAATAAGGAGGTTTGAGGACCACAGAGGTTCTTTACAAGTTCCTCCTTCTCAGGGGCTAGTTCATGCCAGAGCCAGAAAAAAAGAACTCGGACTTTTCCTGAAGCCCATGAACCTTCAGGTGGTCCCACATCTGCCGACGCTTTGACCTTCAGCTCAGTTCTGCATGTTGACCCCCATGTATCATTGCCTTCGGCCTTCATTTCTTTACACCTGACTTCTCCCTCCCCTTCAGTGGTCAAGCTGCCTTTGGTGTGGTGGTGCAGTGGTTTTAAGCCAGATTAGGGTAGACCAGGGTCTACAAGGCCATTGCACCATCTGGTGCTGTGCCAAGTCACGCCCCGCCGTCTGTGAGTAGAGCTCGCCCTGCCCAGCCCGCGGACGATGCCGTTTCCTTCACCCCCCTGCCTCTCACACCAGCCCAGAGGACAGAAGTCGGTAGGTTGGGAGCTGGTATTTAAAGTTCTTAACTCCTAATGTTTACAATTATTTCTATGTGAATTATGCAGGTGATGATTTGCCTCTAATTAGAATTATGTGGTTTTAGTTATTTTACATGTTAAAAACTCAGCATGTTCTTTAGAAAGTAACACCAACAAAAAGATGGAATAACCTTATCTACACATCATTTGTGTTGAAATTAATGTTTAGTAGGAATAAAATGCAATTTTCATTTTCTGATACCTTTACATTTTTAATTTTATTATAATTTAATGTATAGTTAATACTTCAGTTCTCTCATCAAGATGCTACAATGTGTTTTAATAATGCAGTAGTTGATGGTTTTCAAATGTTGGAGTGCACGAGAATCATCTGGAGAACATGTTAAAATAGATTGCTAGGCCACACTCCCAGATTTCTGATTGAGTAGCTCTAAGTTGGGACACTTAAAATCTGCATTTCTGACGAGTTCCCAGGTAGTGCTGACGCTGCTGATCCGAGGACCGGAACACACTTTGAGGAACAGTGCTCTCTAAGGATGCTGCGTTTAATGACCGTGCGATGGGTGCACTTGTCTCCCTGAGCTTCCCCCTGTGCCCTCCTGTCTGTCAGTCTTGTAGCTCGCGTCCTCTCTCTCGTTGCTTGTTTTGTGTGGGTCCCTCATACGGCGCTGGTCATCTGAAGATGGCACAAAGTTCGTGGAGAGGCGCTAGGGCCAAGCGAGCGGGCGTTCTCCCCACACCCCTCTTCTGGGCCGTGGTTGCACCCACACTGCTGCTGGGGCAGGAGGGTGGAGAAGAAGGGACTGAGGAAGCCGTCCCGCATCGAAGGCCTGCGGAGGCCAGGCCCGCAGCGGGGCGGGCGGAATGCTGGCTCCACTCACTCCGGGCCAGCCCCGTAACTCCGTGCCCGCCGGGGGAGCTCTGCTGCTTCCGCAGGCGTTGAAGGGTAAGAGGTGCCTCATTTGAAAGTTCTACAATCCAAATCTTTAACACCGGGAACTAAAAAGAGAAAACCCTCCCAGATCTTCCAACAAGAGCTTCCCCAACCCCTTCCAACTAATGCGTTTTTAAGAAATTCGAAAATGTAGTAAACCAAATGTCAAGGATGAAATGGCAATGAGGACGCATAGCTAGACTTTTAACTTAACGAAGGTGTTTGGGAGGCAAAATCTAGGGTTTTCCTCCGATGTCCCTACACAGAAACGCCTATCTTGATGTTATTTTTCTGTTATTTTTTTAACCTCTGATTATCTTTATTATATGTAGTATGGTTTTGGTAACCGATAATGGATACATAAGACTCTGGCTAGTTACAATGACCATCACCTTCAATAGCAAATATAAATTTTATAATCTGCTAAATCCGAATTTATTTTTATGAACACGTTGCCCAGCCTTTCTCTGAAAGATTGTGCAGGAGACGTTACATGCATGTCTTGTGTGTCTTTTGTTGGTTGGACAACCCACTGAAAAGGAAAACCTCATATTTCTGAACGACTGTTAGATGATGCTTTGCCATGCATTAGTTTAATCTTAAAAATTTGGGAGCAAGAATTTTTTCTAAAAGGCTTTGTTATTTGTTAAAATCTAGGAATAAATGTTAGCTCCTAATGACATTTGATCTGATGCTTTAAAGGCAAATGACACAGTCATCTTAATGCTTTGGTACAATAATAAAAACATTTTTTGTTTGTTTTTACCATTATTTCTTGTGTACCAATAGTAGCTACAGTGCAAAGTAGATCTAAGAAAACACTTGCTAGAAAATTCTCCAGTGTTGATTCCCATGTTTTGAAACTTAATTTAAATTCATTTATGCCTTGACAGTTGATATATCTCCCCCCAACCGCTGCCTTATTTAGGGAAGTGATGAGAGAAGCAGAGAGGGGAAAAATGTATTAATGAGTTATCGTTTTATTAAAAAAAAAAAGTATTTATTCTCAGAAACCACGGACCTAGATAGACGAAAACATAGCTTCAGTATTGCTAAGTGTTAAAATAACCAAATGAACAGTTCCTTTTACACTTATTTTGTTTTAATAAGAAGGTGAGGATAAGAGAATACAATTCCACAGATAAACACGTTTTGTTTAATGTACCCACAGGAGAAAAATTTTCTCTACTGGTGAAGAACGTAGAAACGTACTTGCTCCGAGACAGCTGCACAGAGCCAGAGGTGCAGCCCACTTATGTTTGGGGATGCGGTTTTCTGGTCCCCGCCCCCCAAAGCCCTCAAGGGGGAGAGCCTTGCTGACTACCACCCTGGAGCCCAGGGTCCCTCCAGGCTCAAGAAGCGGAACTCAGCTCTGCCGTCCCTCTTTCCTGCTCGGTCCTCATAGCCCCAGTCAGGAAGAGCATCTATTAGAGAACTGTACCCCCTGTTCAGGAGAATTTTGGAAACTTGAGCCTGTCCTAGGATCTAACCCACCCTGGCAACTGCAGGGCCGTATCCTCTTCCCAAGGTCGAGTGCAGAGTCAGAGCACAGCCCAGGTGTCTGGAACAGGGCCTCTCCCGGCCCCGCGGTGCCCCCCACCACCCCCACGCCCAGCCCAGCATCGTCATCTGGTGCTTCTGGGGTTGCGTTTGTGGAAGGACAGCAGCTGCAGACCCGCTGCCCCACATTCTGCACAGGCAAAACAAAACAAAACAAAAAAACAGTTTTTGTAGTTTTATGTTTTCCGTAAAAGATATGTCCAAGTAAATATGGATGTGGCCATCATAGGTTACTTAAAAAAAAAAAAAAGAAACAAGGAAGCGCTTTAAATTTTAATGGCCTCCTGATTCCTCCACAGTGGTGTCTCCTCGGTGTTTGCATGCACTTTCCAACCTAAAGCGCGATGTGGTACTCTCCTGTTTGCAGTTTATATGGTGCTGGAACTTCTCGCTAATTAACGTTGAAATTCTGTGGGGTTAACTTCTTCATTACTGATATCTTTGAAAGTAAAAAAGGATAAGATTTCAGTTGAGCATTCTGTAACACATTTGCCATTGGTTTTTATTTTAAACATCCTTCTCCATAAACCTCATCTATAAACCTCACGTAACGACTTACTGAATTGCTATTAAAGCATCTCACCGAAAAAATGAAGTAGTATATATTATGCTACCTAGTCTTTGGAAGAACTCTTAAGATAATCCTAAAATGCTGTAATAAATTTTACAAGAAAATTGTAGCTAACGAGTTTAGGTTAGTTTTATCCTCATTTCTCAATGTTTAACGTGTATATCTGAAAATGTGAAAAGAGCATTAGGAATCGGCTTCTGTCCATGTTGTTCTGTTTTCCAAGAGGGCTTGGAGGGAGTACGGGATAGTCATCCGAGTAGATAAGTAAGTATAATTATTATTAACATCAAAATGATCACATTTTTAACCCCTGTAAAACGTTAAGCTTAATGAAACTAGCAAATGCCCTTCGAGTTTATTGGATTAGCAATTAGGTGAAAACGTTTCAAGAAGGCTTATTTATTTGGACAGATGTAGAGAGGTCAGAATTAATTTTTTGAAAACCTTTTAATTGAATTCCCTTTTAATTTTCACAGTGGTGTCTAGTTAAATATTCATGTTAATGCCGGCTGGTGGTTTTCTGAAGGTCTGAACTAGATCTGGATTCTCAAATTCAACATAGTTATTTAACCCTTTTCATCTAGTGCGCCAGCAGGGACTTCCTTAGCGTAATCCCATAGTATTTGAATAATTAGAAGGTAGTAATGAGGATTTAATTAGTCCTTGAGAAATGCTGAAAGCGAAGCCACTAAGAACTCTCCCTTTTGGACATGGATCGCAAACAGAGTCGAAGCTGCCGCGTGACTGTGATGTGCTAGAAATGAATTCTGTTGCTGGAGGCGGTTCTTCGGCACCCCTCTGTGACCGTCAGATCTGTGCAGAAGGTTTCCTGGGTGAAATCTTCCAAAGTTACTGAATAGCACCCCACTCCAACCTTAATTCTTGTGCACCTACTCAGCCACCTTTTGTTTTTTTCGCTTTCTCTCTCCTCCTGCTTAAACAAAGTTGTGTGAGTGTATGGGCTACTGTACCCGATTGAGAACTGGTTTTTACTGTATCGGTGGTGCCAAAATTAGACAAGCCAGATAAGTCGTGTATTCACTCTGGTTGCAGGACAAGGGAAGAAAAATCAGAAAATTCTGTGGTTTTATACATCTCAAGTATTTAAACCAAACAGTTCTTGACAGCTGTTTGTCAGAAGAATGATAAAATTCTTATGTTTGGAATATGATCTTCACAGTGATTTTTATTAGTAGCTCCGCTTTTACAAATGTAAATAGTAACGGCCAGAAAAAGTATGTAGCAGGTGGAGTGGGGTCAGGCATGTAGACGTTTGTGCACGCTACAATGAAAAGGTAAATCAGGATTTCTGTACTTCAGAAGTCTAAAGTTTCAAACTTAAATGTGTTATGTAGATCGATCGACTAGAATATGTCTTCATTATTCTCACATTTTTTTCTGCTATTAATCCCAAATGTTAACCGCCTTGCTATGATTTTTTCCCTCTCTTCAATGTTGTGTTTTATCTTCTTTTCGAAGTCAGAATAGAATTCCTCGTCAAGTTTCTAGGCATTCTATTTGCTTAGGGCAAATCTTTCTCTTGGTTTTTAATGCCAAGGGCAAAGAAAAATGATCTCTCAAAATAAATCCAGGGTCTTGCTATAAATTAAACTGAGCCCGTGGGGGCTGAAACTGAGCCTTGTTTATGCTCTGCCCCCTGTGTCTACAACAGACCTTGTGTATAATTGATGTGCAACAAAAATTGGGCTGGACAATGGAAAATAATTCAGCCCTCACACCCGTTCAGAAGTTTCAAATCTCTTTAGAGCACAGAGCAACCAAAGAATAAACTACTTCTTGTTCTCAGATTAAGAAGGCTTGCCAATATTAATAGATCTTCCGATTTCGGCATGTCGGCCATTCGCTGTGGCGCGGTGTCTCTCTCTCTGGAAACACTGTGGGCGTTTCAATCTTGTACCCGATTAAAGGTGCCGCCTCTGCCCGCCATTCTTCTCAGCCATGTTTCTGCGGTCATGCAGGCACCGCGTCCGTCCGGGCTGCAGTCCTCACCTGGAACCTGGCACCAAATGAGTTGTCCAGAGGCCACTTCGCCTACCCCTGGCCCCCGCCACAACCAGGCTGTTTATAACCCAGGAATATTTAGATGAAAATAAGTAAGATTTCTAAAAAGTTTTTAAGGCTACTAGCTGGTTTCATAGTTATATTTACACCAAAAATTTGTTTTGAAATTTTAAAAATTATTTTTGGATGTCTTAATTGGCCTAATTCTGTAATTGTCAAGAACAGATTACATTAGTATAGAAATGAAGGGGATCACCAAGACAATTGTTAAGGAGTTGGAATTAGGATGTGAGATTGTTTTTTCTGCTTTTGCAAACTGCAAAAACTAGTCTCTCTCTTGGATTCTCTCAGTTTTAAGTATGACAGTAAGTCTGCAGGTGCCGAAAGTTTCATAGGGTGTCCTGTTGTCAGAAAGTGTTCTCTTAATCTACTTCCTGATTACCGCTGTATATAAAGGTGCCCTCGTTTGTGTTGTAAGCGTACTAAACATGAAATGATGCTGCCTTTGAGCACGAGGGTATTGTCAGAAGGGCAAATATATCACTTTCCTCACATGCTGCTGTGTAAGTACAGCCGATCAACGTGTTAAGGCATTAATGAGTCGACCCCCACCCCCAGATGCAATTAATTTAGCCTCTGCTCTTAATTGAGGATCTCTGTTTTATAATCCATGACAGATGACAGTGAACTCAAATGGGAACTTACATACAAGAGAGAATATCTAGAAAGCTGTTTCTGATCTCTTCAGCCTCAACTCTGGATTGTGGACCAGGCCAACGCTAGTTAGTAATGAAGGAGATAACAGTATAGGACTTGTATTAACGTTATCATTAAATTGCTTAGTCTACTGTGCAAAGATATGTTCACCAAAAAGCTGGGGAAACAAGTATCACCTCCAGTAAGAGTCAGTTTGTATTCATTGAGGAATCAGTCTGAATTTTAGAATATTTTGGAGGAAGCATAGTTTTATCAGTTTTGTCATATGCAGTGTTTTTTTGAATTGCCAGTTTGGGCTTATTTTTAATCATTAACGCTCATTTGTAATCGGCTCATGATTCTTCAGCGCCAGTGTTCGAGAACAGCTGGGTCTTAGGTGCATTCGACAGCGTGCCCTCTCCTGTGCTGTCGGGTCGAATCTCGGGGACGGACCACCGTCTGCCCCACGCGGTCATCACAGTCTGTGAACTCTCCCCTTTCTTGGGACCCACTGTCACTGCCCTAGCCCAGGCCACCGAGGGACCCTCCGCAGCCTCCCAGCTGTGCCCCCTGTGTCCGCCCTGCGCCTTTCAGTCCACCTTCCACGCTGCATCCAGGTCCTTCCAGAAGGGTGATGCGATCGGGGCGTTCTCCTTCGCCGCCCACATCTCCACCTCATCTCCACCCCTGCCTGAAGGCCCCTGGCCCGTCTTTACTAATCTTTCATGACCTTGGTAGCCTGCCTCCTACTGCGTCCTTGAGTCTGTGTTTGCTGAGTGAACAATGGAGCAAAGCGTTACCTGTCACAGTGCCGCCCCACGGGCCAGGCACCCCCGCCCGCATGCAGTCTGACGGTGCTCGGGACCCACCGCTGGGGTTAACAGTTGAGCTTTCTCAGTGACTAGCGCAAGTCAGGGCGCGGACCATGAGGCCTTGCTCAGTTTCATAACTCCAGGGCCTCATATAAGTACATGCTTTTTCTCATTTTAATCTTCACAGAGTTTGGAACCAAAAAATCTGAGTTTAGGTATTGGCTTTACTATTAACTAATTTTGTGACCTTGGACAATTAATTAAATCTCTGCTTCCTTGCATGCAGGATGAGGGTCTGAGTGTCCCATGGATTCATGGCATGGATCAAATGCAATCCTGAATCCGGAAGTTATAAATTGCAAAGCACTGTGCAAATATTAATTAAAAAACGTAAGCATCGGAACAGAGACTCAAGTGGGACCTGGGTTGAAAGCCTTAAAAACTAGTTTCTTTGCTTTTCCTAGCACATAGCAACATGCATACGATTGTCCTTGCCCTCAGCACCGAAGCAGACTTTTGCAGCTGAAATTCACAAGATTTATGTAAGGAAAGGCCGGATGTTTTGTCCCCATCTGCCATCTGGGTGATCTGTCTGATCCCTCCCCGAATCTGATTTTCCCATTGGTAGGTGATGTCAGTGGCTTTTGTGGGGGCGGATGGAGAGAACGTAGATGCTGTCGTCTGTGCCTTCGAATGTAAGGGGGCGATGCCGCCAGGTAACCTGATTGCACAGCCAGAGGGACACTGGGGGGTCCCGGGGTGCGGCCTTGGACAGGTCATCAGTTTGTCTTCCTCAGAGCAGTTCATGTTGTAAAGAGACACGGGCAGGCACGTAAACACTAGAGATGTTAAAATGTAACAAGAATATTCTGAAAAATCTATTTTTCTCTCGAAATGGGAATCTGACACCTATTTGTGATGAGAAATCACCCTGCCCGTCTTTGAAATTGGAGACTCTCTGCTAAGGTGGTAGGTACCGCGTGTGACCATGATTTCACACATGTGGAGAAACATCTTTTATTGAATTGGCTTGAAGAAACAAGGCAGTTGCTCCGTGAATTTTTTAACAGATGCCAACATGGAAATAGAAGGTCTGTGTGCCAAAGGGAAAACATGCTTTGCGTCCTGGTGGCTTGTGGAACCCAGGGTGTTCCGTGGGTGTCCTGCCGGTGCCGGAGCGCTGGGCCAGCTGCAGGGGCGCCCCCGATGGAGAAACCACTGTCTGCCGTCATCGGCTCTCCGCCCTCCTCTCCATGTTAGCCTGGGCGTTCGCGCTCGCTCCTTGCTGTTTTCTCGTTCATGGGTAGATGAGCTATGGCTTGAGCTTTGTGCTTAACTCTCCCTTTTTCCAGCAAAAGTTAAAGTCTCTAGTGCTTATGGTGCAGACTTTGTCGTCTTGCATGGAAGAGAGAAAGGATACCCAGTCGGAGGCTGAGGTCTGTGTTAAAGTGCCTTCCGGTTTAATGTTCTGCAGTGTCCTATTTTCATTGCTTATTTATGTGACTTTCTAAATTAGTTTTCTACTATCCCTTCAACTTAGGGATGCGTTTTCATTGGCTGGTTGTTAAATCCATCAGTGACGTTCGGGAGCTGTGACAACCTGTCATTGCCATTTGGATACAGAGAGCTTTCCTTTCTGTTTTTAGGCAGATCATCTCCCCAAACAGGCCTTGAGGCCTAAGTTTGCTTTTCAATTAAATATAATTTCATTCTATTTTTGAGAATTTTTGGAGTACTTCTAAAGATAAACTCTGCCTTGCCTCGTAAAGAGTTTTTCCTTTTTCTTCCTGCATAAAAATATTCTGTTCATTTCATCTCTTATGTGGAAAACGTGATGTTTATTATGACTACATAAATCAGTTGCTTTAAAATTTTTTGATCTGCTAAGGTTTAGACAGTAATACTGAAACTTTCTTTTCTATAATTTTTTTTTTAAATAAATAAGAGAATCTTGTATCATATTTGTTAGCTCAGGGATAATACCTACTTAATAAACCACAAGTAGTACAATGCTGAAGAAAATAGTTGAAAGTTCCTAAAAAATCACTTATTTAATAATAATATAGATACACATTTTGGAAATGCTTGTTCTCTATTATGCCAGTTTTCCAAGATAGCAGTGAAGAGAATTTTTAAAAATTGAGCAGTGAAAAATGTCTCATTGGCTTCGTCTTTAACATCGGTCTCTGAAATAGAGGCTGAAGTCGTACTCTCCCTAGCCTTGACATAACATGGCTTAGAGTAAGACCACGTTGTTAGGAATTTTCCATTGATACACATATAAATATCCACAGAAGGATCCTAAAGAAAATCCTTAACTTGCAGACTGATTCCAGGTAGGGTCCAGCCGTCAGCTATTGGATACGTGGGCAAGATCAGTCAAAGGAGTATCAGATTGTAACATCTGAATTAATGATGTGCCTTTGGAATAAGCTTTAGTGCAGGCCGTTTGTGTCCTAGGTGGTAGAAACAAGCCTGGCTGAGATGGGCTTTTCTCACTTGTCTCCAGAGCTGCATGACAAGCCCCCAGCAGAAGATCAGGACTCCAGACTCAGACGCCTCCCTCCTAGGCCAAGGTCTGAGTGTTCTCCTTTGTAGCCAGAAAGAGACGAGTCTCATTTCAGACTCTGGTCTCCCTTTAAACCCCGTGAAATGAACCCCGATGGAATGCTTCATCCTCTGCGTGAGTGTTTACCAGGCTGGTGGTTGTCACAGGCGCCGGCATCCGCTGGTCAGCAAGTCGCCCTCGCTCTTCACATTGAGTCTCTTCGTGCGCTTGACAGGAATCCTGATTTCTCCCTCCCTTTCCTCCCTCTCGCCCTCTCTCATTTTTACTAGGCAAACTCCGGGAAGTCTGCTAGATGGGGAAGGATGCACACTGAGCCTTGCACCACTCAGCTAATCAGCCCTGTAGTTGTTGGGTATGTGGCCCGAATCCGACACGCTTAGCTGTTCTGAGCCAACTAACATGGCCGGCCAATTGTTTCTGGAACTGGCTGTCTGGAGAGTCATCAGAGTGAGGAAAGCCACCCACCAGCTTCAACGGGCGTGGTGGAGGAGGCGAGGACGGAGCAGGCGGGCCCAGCACAGTGACCCGGCTGCGAGCTGCCTCGGGAGGGGCAGCGGCTGTTGGCCAGGAGGCTCCGGCTGTGGCCTCGGCACCTCAGTGACTTGACCGTAGCCAGAGGACTCACGGCCCTTTCTGCCTTTACCGTGGGTCATTGGTTTGCAGGGGACCCTGGTTAGAGAGGCTGGTTTGGAAACTTGGAGTCATTCAGACAGGAAGTAAGTGGTGGGTTAGGTGAAGAGCAGAATGAGTACTAACTGACTGAGCCCCTGCTGAGCTGTATGCGTCACGCGACATTTCCTTGTTTCATCTTATGCGGTAGGCTAAGTTACCATCCACATTTTTCAGAAGAGGTGACTTAGGCTTGACTATTAACTTTTCTCAAGTCGCCTAACTATGAGTGGTGAAGCCAGAATTCGGATTGGCAGTGACAGGGGAGATGGACGGAGCGGGTGCAACTGGCAGAAATTTAGGCGGCGGAAATGACCGTGTTTCCAGCCTGTTGGGCTGTCAGCCGTCGCGGTCCCTCCTTGAAGAGCCGCCTTCCCCCGGAAACGATTCTTCAAGTGTGCGCAGTAAAACAGGGAGCCAGGCCGGCACACGATTACATTGTTTCCATAAAGTGGAAGGAAATGGGTCCCGAAGGAAGATGTGTTCTCAGTCATTAACAAGTGTGTCTGTTTCCAGCTCGCAGCCAGACACTTTTCTTGGTGCTGAGGAGACAGATGGGCGGAGACCGTTCACGCCTCGCTGGGGGCAGCCCGCGGGGGCCCCGGCGGAAGACGGGAGCCGGGCTCCGCCAGAGCACGGGGCGCTTCTCAGCACATGCGTGTCTGCCCTTCTGGAAGGCCGGGGGATGCTGTGACAGGTAGCAGGAGGCAGAGCCGCCAGGGAAGGGAGCGGCCACCTGGGCCCCCACGGACACAGCATGCTCAGGAGAGGACACAGTCTAGCGTGTTTCCAGGCTGTGCCTCCACTAATGGGGTTATTTAATTGAAAAAAGTAAAATATCAGGGTGCATTGCACATAATGGTAGAGATCGTGTGAAACATACTGTGTGTGTGCGAATAGTGCGTGCAGATATATAAACACGTACATATGTTCACATATACACATTGAATCTTGATAGGAAATAGAGTTCTTAACTATGGATTGCGGTTTAAAATGTTCGAAAGTCGCCTCAGCAAATTAACCTCCGTGAGCCTCAATGTCTTCATTGTTGTTTTGAAACTTAGATGAGCTAATAATGAACGAAGCTATTAGCAGGTGATACGTGCTCATTAAATGTCAGCTGTTGTTAGACCAGCGGGTAGCAGGTTGCCTGGGACATGAGAGGTAGTCGATGAAGTTTAAGTGAATGGATGTGCAGGGACTTGCGGGTCTAAAGCGACCTGGTGGCTACACTCAGACACTCCATAGTGTCTGAGTGACAGAAACACAGTGGGTATGCCGTGACGGGGCTGGAGAAATAGGCTGGGCCAAGTTTTGAAAAGACCCGTGCGCTGGGCTCATCAGCCTGGACGTCCGTCGAGAGTCAGTGACTAGTTCTTGAGCAAGCACTGCTCGCAGGTCCCTGCAGCGATGAGAAAGGGCGGGGTTCAGAGCACGAAGGGAACGCACTGGCCTCGCACATGAAGAAAGAGTCTTTCCCCTCTGGCGAAGGAGGAAAATCACCAAGGATGGGGCGTGGCTGTAGGTGTTTGCGGGTGAGAGGACAGGACGTTGTGAGAGGCGACCCTGCATTTTCCTGTGGCTCGATGACATTTAGCATCTGGGCCAGGGGAGGCCTTCGAGAAGGGGGTCACGTGTTAAACGAACCTTTGAACACCGCTGACCGAGCGAAACGGTGCCCCAGTGGCGGCTCGGGTTTAGGCGGATGCAGGAACCGTAGCTTCCGGGGGTCCCCGCTGTGACATCCACTGTGCTAGTCAGCCGTGTCTGTGTCTCCGCCGGACCTCGGAAGCTGTCTAGTCCAGAGTCGCCGGGGCGTCCCCCGCCCCGCTGCGGTCCCAGCTCGGGTCAGACTTCATCGGGGAAACGCGCTCGTCGCCGGTCGGAGCCGGGCCCTGACTCCCTCGCAGCCGCTGGGCCGTCGGTTCCGGTACTCGCCGCGCGCCGCGCCCAGGTGCGTGTCGGACGTCTGCCCCCCGGGGGCGTTCGCTCCACCAGGGCGGCGCTCTTCGTCTCCTGGCGTCTGTTTCCTCGGCCTCTGGCGCGTGCCCAGCACCTGGCTCCGTCTGTAAGATTAGTTTACCATTTTTCCCTGTCGACAGGCTTTAGTTTCTACTCGACTAAATTTTAGTTCTTCGAGGACAAGGATCGCATCTTCTTTTTCTGCGTGCTCTCTAATTCTTAGCGCAGTTCCGTGAGAGCGAGAGTAAAATCGGGGCATGCTGGCGGGCGTGCGCGTAACATCGTGGGTGGATGACAGCGCGCTAGCTCAGGTCGGAGCTCGCGCAGCGAGACGGGCTCGGGCGTCACCGAAGAGGCAGCAGTGTGGCCTCCGCGGAGAATTTTCATGGTGTAGAAAAGCACTTCCGCATGTGTTTCTTATCTCACTCTCAGAACGATCTCACGGGCCAGGACAGGAAGTGCATTCACTCTCCTACAAGGCCTGTGAGTCTGCGCGGCACCCCAGTCCAGAAGCCGCTGTGTCTGTGTTTTCTAAGTATTTCCTTTTCTCTGAGAGTGTAGCTTTTGCTCCTTCTTTTTTTCCTAAAAGGAATCTCTGATTTTTCACATCTTCATTTGGAATGCGTTAGTGCAAATGATTGTGACGTACACACACAGGTAATGAAGGACTCAAAATAGTGCCTCCACGTGTACTTTCGATGGATTTATGTTATGAATAAAGTATATAAATCATATTTTCACGTATATAAGTCTTAGAGTTTCTAAAATTTTTTTTTGGTAAGTCCTTATATATAATGTAAATTGTAACTATCAATCAAATCAGTGCTTTTTTCCAAAGTTTGAATTTCCCATGTTAGCTGTTTACTTGGAGCATATAATTCCATGATACATTTAGTAGTTCAATGGACTTTTATAATATGTAGGAAATTTATTTTTTAATTTCTAAATTTCCCTTATTAGAAAATTTGGCCTTCAAAACTCTTATAGCTTATAACTAGAAAAATCGTTCACCTTTTTTAAAAAGCAGCTTTACTCTCAGCCTTCAGTTTCTCTGTTAACAAAATATGTTATAAGCTGCCATTTTCTAAATTTCTGAAAGAAGCAAAATACAATCAAATAACTCTCACCATAAAGAGGTAGGAAATTTTTGGTCAAAATTTGACTTTTGAGAACATTTTAACATTTATTCAAAACAAGTTAAAACAGAACGAAGAATATGCTTAAATAAATATACATGGAAATTACCGACCCAAATTAGATTTTTCCTAGGAAAAAAAAAGTTTAAGCCAGAATCATGGAGAATTAGAGTTAGAAGTAGCATCTCTTCCCTCTCCCCGGTGAACAGGTGAGGGAACCGAGGCTGAAAGGTGACGTCGGTCGCCGCTGCTCACAGCAAACCCCGAAGGTTGGAGCCCACTTCTCAGCTCCGTGCCCTCACCGTGGATGGCCTGCCACCTCTCTTCCTTCCTTCCTTTGTGATGTGAAACAGTAGTGATCGCTAATAATCCTTGGACGTGTCCTGTGTGCCAGGCACCGCTGTACTTGTTGACAGGTGCTACCTCATTTACCGTGACCCTCTGGGGTGGATACACCTGTCCCCATTTTATAGCTGAGTGAGGAAACAAAAATAGACATGCAGAGGTTTGTTTTTTTTTAGGACAAAAAGTAGAAATACTTCTTTTTAAAGCTAACTTCTGTCTTACAGCTTTACATCAGTTTGTTTAGGTTATCATGATACTGAGTAAGCTTTTAAAACTCCGGTTATATCCACAATGGCTGCCTTCTAGTGGGATGACTGCTGGCCTGTAATCGATTGTATACTCTGCATCACTCTCCCTACCTCCTAACTGGTTTTCTAACTTTTAGCCCTCACGTCCTTCGATCCTTTCTACACGCTGCGTATTGCAGTAGAGTTAGCTTTACAAATGCAGGTCAGATCGTATCGCTTTCCTGCCAAGACAGTCTGTGGCCCACGCCGGTGTTAATCAGACTGAAAGAGCAAATTTCCACGGGGTCGCAGATTCAGGAGTTTCAGTGAGCCCTACAGCTTATCTGGTACCAGGAGCTGTGTCTACGGGATGACATACCGCACAGTTAAGACAGAAGGTCAGCAACAGAAAAATGGGCAAATGGTATCAACGATTCTAGAAAATGAAATAAAAATAGCTATTAAATAAAATGTTCAGCCTTACTCATCATAAGGGAAAGACAGAATGAAACATATATTATAAAATATCTCTGAACAGATACATAAAAGAAACCACTTGCCTTTGGCAAGGGGAACTCTTGTAGGACATGAGGTTACACAGTTTTAACCTCTTGGAATTTGTACACACATACGTGAGCACAAGAGTACACGATTCTACATGTTTGAATAAAAACAAATGTAGGAATAAAAACGAGCTTGTTCATTCTAGCTGGAAACTGCATCTGAAAGTGTGGGGTATTCAGGCAGCTTAGAAACCAGAAATTGTCATCAGAATCTCTTCTGTGTATCACATCGCAGATTACAGAACACTTTGACGTGCTGGCTCAGCTGACCTTATAGCAACCGCACCCTCATTTTAAGATGAAGAAACTAAGGCTTCGATAATTATGATTTGCCTAAGGTTACACAGCTAATGTGATCAATATACGCTGCAATATATTTACATATCTGTTTTTCCTACTAGATTCTGAACTAGCGATACAAACAAGACTGTAATCTAGGCTTTCTGTTACCAGTTGGCCGCTGTTAGATAATGTAGCTCAGAAAAGAGGGAAGTCATGTCACCTTCACTGTCTTGGGGAATATCTGGAAAGGGGTGTATCTAACTGAAAATATAAAACAAGATTTCAGGAAGGTCTTTTAAGTGGTGCCATTGCAAAAATGTGCAGAGAAAAAAATGATTTTTTTTCCGATTTCAATTTCTATGGAAGGAGCCGGATTCCATACCCCATATAACCTTGTCCCTAAGATGTGGAATTTGATCCCATGACACATTCCACTTGAATTAGCTTTTAGCATTCCACATGTTCTGGAGCCTTTTCACATACTTGACTTTCTACAAAATGCCAGTGATCAGTGAGATAGTTCTAGTGGAGCATGATGTGTATTTTTAAGGATTGATAAATAGAAATAAAGAATAAGTTGCCTGAGCAAGAATCTTAGAATGCATTTGAACAAACCTTAAGCATGTAGTAAGTGTCCCAGAGGCAACAGTAACTTAACATACTATATCATCAGAGGTTCTAAAGCCTTCAGCATGGATACTTTCATGGTTGGAGTGAAATTTCATGCTAATTAAAGGACCTGTATTTTCCTTAACTAATGAAGAAGAAAGCAATCATCCTCTGAAAGAAAGAAAAACCCACACAATCTTTATGAAATTGAAACATGTTTTTTATTAAACAGGACTCTATATAAAACTCTTGAGAATTTTATAGTAAAGCTTAGATAAATATTTCATGTAACATCTTAAGATGCAATCATTTATAGTAATTTTAGTGCTCTGATTTCTGTTTGTTTTTAGATTTGAAAAAGCAAACATTTTCTACGCTGATTTATATCTGGAAGCTGCCAATTGAGCCCAATTTCATAAGGCTTATCTTTATAAATAAATGAAATAGGATAATAAGGAACAGCTCTGTGTTCTTTTATTTTATGTCTGTCTCTTTAGACAGAAGCAATGTTTGAAGACCTTTTTTTTTTCTTTCTTTCTGAGATGTAAACACCAGCCTTCGTAAATGCCCTGTCCACTTTCACCCCCTAAGTTTAAGCTGACCTTGTCCAGGCACCTTCTTGCCCTCCCGCTGCCTCAGTGGGCTCCCTCTGAAAGCCTTTGCTCTAGGTTCTCCGCCGGAGCAGGCAGACACGTGCCGCCCTTGGCACCCTCCAGCGCCCTGGAGCCTTCACCTGACCCACGAGAGCTCTCCCCAGCCAGACTCCCGGGCTCTCGGGGCGGTTTTTCTGACTTCCCTTTGTTAATGTGGTAGTTTGATGGTGTTCGCTTTTCCTTAGATACATGTCTTCATTTGGTGTACACTTTAAATGAATATCCAATAGCTAATTCTACCCACTTCCTTATATTTTGATGTACCAAAGTAGTTTTTGATACCATGTGCCAAACTCTCTGCTAGGCACTTCGGACGCAACCGTGAGCACAGATAAGACCTTTGCCATCATGAGTCTTAGACACTTAGAGATGGTACATGAGCCGAAAATAAAATAAGACAATGACAGGTTATAAAAAGTGCTGTGAGGAAAAATGGGTGAGAAACAGCGGGACGGGCGGCCCTGGGGGCGGCGGGCGGCTCATGGGCGCCGCGGGAAGAGGCAGCGGGGGGCGCACGCTCTGCCGAGGAGGCAGTTTGACGTTGTCCCGCAGGAGCTCTCAGGCCAGTGGACTTACCGGGTAGTGAGGAGGAAGGGAAAAACCATCGGAAATGGGGCCAGCGGAGAAGGCCAGCGCCTCACCGCAGATGACCTCAGGCGCCTTGTGGTCAGGTGTCAGGTGCTGGCGTTTTATTCCCAGGATGGGCGGGAAGCCTGGAAGGGTTTTCTGCAAAGGGAAGATATGTTCTTATTTCTTTTTTTTTTTTTCTTGAAGATAAGTCTGGCAACTTTGTGAAAAGTAAACCAAAAGGAACACAGTGGTGGGCGAGGCAGAGAGAGAGACGAGTGAGACCGGGGCGGAGTGCGGGGAGGGAAGGCGGGAGGGGGGCTTTCGTAGACGTGAAGATGAGACACGTTTCAGAGCCAGAGGCGACAGCGCGTTCTGATGGGCTGATCGCGCATGCGGGAAACGAGGGGTCGTGGGTGTCGGGTGCTCCGACGTGAGCCTTTGGGTGAGTGGCGGTGTCACTGGTGGAGACGGGCAGACGGCGGCCAGAGCAGGTGTGCGAGAGGAGGGCGCTGTGTTCTGGAATAGTAGGATGCGCGGCACACCCGCCACCGCTCAGCATTTACCCGTAAGGGAGCGGACGAAACCGGACTCGGCGGTTTGCAGCAGTGTTCGGGCCTCGAGGGAAACCGTCACTGTTGCGGGACTCAGAGGGGAGAGAGCTGGGGTCGGCCCGGGCTTGAGGGACGGGTGGGATGTTCGAGTGGCCGAGACGCGCATCCTAGACATCAGGACGTGAGCAAAGCGCGCTCTGAGGGGGCGCGCAGGGCACGTCCGCCCTGGCAGGACCGGGGGGGGGGGGTGGCTCGTGGCAGGGGGCTTCCACCCTTACCATTGCTTCCTGTGGGGACCTCGTCTCTAAGGTCACTTACCTTCTCTCCCTCTTCTTTTTTCCCTAGTGCAAGTCCAGGACCCACTGGATTCCCAGGAGCCCTCTAATAAGTTCAGGGTCGGGACCTGGTAGCCCTCGGGGCTGTCTGAACCCTGCACACTGGGTCTGTCGTGTCTGTAGGTGCTTCCTTGAGGAATCTCACAGCCCGGCCTCCCCGCCCGCCTTCCACACACTTCCGTGTCCCTTTTTGTCACCCGCGTTTATATGTTTCCATTTATTTCTCACTTAGGTTTTATGACAGGCACACAAAGAAACCCTCAGATGTCTCAATATGGACCTCAGCAAACAGGACCATCCATGTCGCCTCATCCTTCTCCTGGAGGCCAGATGCATTCTGGAATCAGTAGCTTTCAGCAGAGTAACTCAAGTGGGACTTACGGTCCACAGATGAGCCAGTACGGACCACAAGGTAAAAGAAAAAAAAAAAAGTTTTTTCCAAAATGCATTGCAGCAGGTTGTAGAAATGTTATTATGTTAGTCTTTCAAGATCTTAGTGTTATAAACATCTTTTAAGATCCAGTTATTTCATACCTGACGGATTCATGAGGTAAATGCAAACCCACAGTCCTTTAGTTGCCTATAACGATGAGGAGAATAATTATAGCAAGTGTTCATTCAGCATTGATGGATCAGACACTGCGGTGAGCGCTCTTCATACACGTGTTATTGATAAAGAAGCAAATCCTTGGTTCTGTAATACAGTTCCAAACGCTTGTTGAGGAAAAGACACAAGCCTTGGCCTCGAAAGGTTTCTTATTTAAAACGTGAATTTCGTTGTGTCGAATTCTGATTTTTGCCCCCTCCCTCTCCTTAATTATCTTTGCAATAACGTGCTAACTATTCAGAAGGGTGTCATCTTGTTAATTCTTCTCCCAGTGTGTCTCCAAGGCACTAAATTGGGTAACTAGTAGTTCTGACTTTCCCAGTCCTTCCCAATCTTACTCTTAGAAGACCAGACAAAGCCCGAAATGGACACATCTTTCAAAGAGGAAAATAAGGCAAGAATAGAAAAGTAAGTGGAACCGTGCCCAAAACGCACTGTCTACATTCTAGAAGATGATGTACGTTGTTATAAATGTGTAGAATCCTTTTATCAAGGTTTTCAACCTGATATATACAGATTTTTTTTTTGTAAGTCACTTTTGGCAACAAAGTGTTTGCATTTAGCACCTTCTTTATATTTTGTTTCTTTAAATTAGACATTAATGGATAATTTACAGAGAATGAGATAACCTGGCACGATTCCCAGAGTTTCCTCACTTCTGAAAATACCAGGAATATTCCAAGTGAAAATGATGAATTCCCGCTAGGAAGCTGTAGTAAAATGTTACCACCTCCACAGGAGTCGGGTCTGCCGTGCCGAAGCCTGATTTCTTCCTAGAGGCCTTTGCCTGGGTTTAACACCCCTTCCCCCACCCCCCGTCGAGCTGCGTGAAGCCTCCACCGCCCCTGGGCGCTGCGGGCCCAGGCTTCTTCCCTGGCGTGTCTCAGGGGGCCTCGCCCGCCGTTTCATGATACTCGACAGGTTGCAACTGAGTGTTCTCATTTTCTGGAGATCTCTTTCCCAAGGGATGATGGCAGCTCCTTCAGTGCTACCGGCGCGCAGCATCACTTCCTGGCCTTACACGGCTTTGTTGCATTATATCCCAACTACTCTTCGTAGGAAAACTGTTAGAAAACCCAAAACATAAAACTTCGTGCAGGGCCCGTTCCTGCTCTTCTGGCCTGGACTCAGAATGGGTATAGATGTTGTGTTTTGCTTGATTCCCTTTACACCATGTCATAAATGGTTTTCCACGTTATCAATCCCAGTGAGCCCTAGGAATTTAAGTCCCAGTTGACAGGAACAGTGTGCCCCATTCGCCAACAGCCCCAGATAGTTGTGACATGTAGCAGTTTGTCGCTGAGCTAAGGCCAGACGGTGAGTCGCTCAGCTGTGAGAGGGAGCCTGCCTGCCCACCTCACCCGCCCTCAGTGTGGTGGGCATCACCAAAACTGGATTTCTTTGGCCGTTGTGAAAAGAAAACCTTAGTGAAAGTTGCGAGGCAGTGTATAAGTCGTGGTAGGCACAGAAAACGTGAGCTTTTGCTCAGACTGAGGCTGGAGACAAGGTCAGAATCTTGTCTGCAGAACTGGGGGTAGACGAAGGTCTCAGACTTAACCGTGAAAACTCAGAGCTTCATGGCATTCTCGGAGTTGGTCTGGTCCCTACTCGGATAACTCAGCCTCACACCCTCGTTCCCACAGTGCTCGTAGTAAGAGAAGAAGGAGTCCTGGACTCTGAGTCTTTCGTGAACAACTAAGCAAGTGCTTACAGTATAGGAGTTAAGAACAGGGAAGCTACCTTCTGGAGAATGGATGTCTTTTTTGAATAAAACTCTCAGTTTTCCATAATGGCTGAACATCAAGATTCTTAGTTTGAGAGCTCTGAGCCTGGGAGGGTCCTCATCCAGACGGCTGTGTTCATGAGCAGTTGCTTATTCTTTGGGAATTACTTTCCCTCTAGAAAAATGAGAAAATAAGATTACGTTACCTTGAAATTTGCTTCTAATTCTGTTGTCTTGAGTGTAAATTTTTCTTCAGCTCTGGAGCCACTGATAAAAATGCAGCCCACTAGATCCACTGCATGACATTTTGGTTGTAGTGTTAAGGTTTTTGTTTTGAGGTTTTTCTAAGGCATAAATACTGATTTCAGGTTCATATTAGAAAAAATTGTAAATAAGGATGATAACTTCCATGCTTGGCACTTTCCGACGTTGAAAGGAGATCTCTGCACATCTGTGCTGTGACGCCGCCTCCTTCCCCGGGCGGCACCTCTAGCAGGTCACGCTGTGAGGGGGACGCCTCCCCGGGTCCGCCAGCTGGCTCCTGGTGCTGCGTGCTTGAGATCGGTGTCCCGGCACGCTCTGAGTTCGAGCCAGACTTGCGCACCTTGCCCCCTCTTATTGCCCTCTCTCCAGCAAATACTCAATGACAGGAAATTAAGCTTGTAACATGTATTGTTCAGTTTAGTAAATATTCTTGCCATTCGCATTTCTCTCTTAGTTGATCTTTTTAAACAATGACCCAAAGTATTTTTTTTCTTTCCTTCCGTTAACTACTCAAATTATTAGTGAAATATTCATCTCGCGTCTCTGTGGTAAACGTTTTCGTGTCTCTGCAGTGACCCTCAGGTCACCAGTCTCATCTTCTGTTTCCGTGACTAGCTACATGACTTTCTTCTTGGTTAATTTTGTTTTTAAGAGCTCTCTGGGGGAAATACTTTACAGTCTCTTCTTACTAACCGTTTTATTGTCAGGAGCAGCTTCTCCAAAACTATAATTAGTAACAACAAACATTTATTAAATACTACTATGTCCTGGGTCCTGTTCTATGACTTTTTCATATTTTAACTTCTCCATTCTCTACAGCATGCTTTATGCTAGGTACTGTTATTACTCCACTTGACAGATGAAGAAACTGAGGCATACAACAGGTAAACGACTGTGCCGAGTGCACGGCAGTCTTGCCAGCATTCGAGTCCAGCAGGCCCACCTGTGTTCCTAAGTAGTGGGAGGCCCATGGCCTGATCCCCACTGCGCACATGAGAAGGTTAAGTAACCTCCCCATGGTCCCACAGCTCTGAGTGGCAGAGACAGAGTTCCGACTGAGGGAGCTGTCGGAGGCCGCCGGTCGCCGGTGCATAGCTCCTGGTGCATCAGACGCTCCCGCCCGCGCTGCTTGGTGCATTCAGGGAGCCGCTAGGGAAACAAGACCAACGCCTGGCCCTCAAGAAGCTAGGAGCGTTTCGGAAGTAAATCAGCAATACTAGAGATTAAGAAAAAACATTCCTATGACATTAAGAAAGGGAAATTTTTAGAAATGTATGTATATTAATACTGTAAAATCTGAATTATTAAATATACAAATGGAACGAAGCTAATCTAAATGTGTAAAACTGTTTAATTGCAGTATGTTTTATGAAATAGTAGTTTTCTACCTTCAAGCAAGCACATTTAATAACTACCCTTGCACAGTATTTGCAAGTAGAGGGCCATGGGGACTTGCTTTAATAAATAGAAAAGAATTAACATGTCAATTACATAATTATTAACAGACGAATTTGGGAAGATGAGAGCTGAAATGAGTTTCATCTTGGTAGCCTTTATGTCTCTTAAGGAAAAACACCGTCTTTCTCGTTTCTGTGTACTCTAAAACTGTGTCACACTCACTGGCCGCTGGTATTTTTTGCATATTTGTCACTGATTGTAAAAAGTGAAGGTCGAGCCTTAATTTTGCTATGAATAAGTAGTATTACCTTGGGCAACTACGAGTAAATCTGAGCCTAGATTCGCAGCTGCCACTCACGTGTGGTGGCATCTGGGCCACCGCAAGCAGCCGCGCAGTTTGTCCCCCGATGCCGTCCCGGGTTTATGCCCCAATTTGCATAACGCGCACCTGCGGAAGCAGGGAGCGTGTAGGTAGGTGAGTCTGATGAGCCTTTTATTTCTACATTACGTGGTAAAAGGTGTTTTTCAGACAAGGTAAAGTTTTTTCTCTAGAATAAAGTAGGTGCCATCTGAACTCTTCTTTCTCCCTTCATTAAAATGTTTCACATAAATTCAGCAAAGGCAGACTTTAAATGATATCTAGTTGAAATGAATGCAGTCTCGAAATATGAATTTCTCAATAATCTCAAAACTGTTTCAAGAGGAACAATATATAAACGTCACTAGTTGGTGACCCACTGGCTACGAGAGGGGACCTCACAGGCCCATGGCAACCTTAGTGTCACCGTGACCCCAGACTTCAGTCCCAGGACCTGTTGTCGGTCAAGCGGGACGCGGCCTCTCTGCTGCAGATGCGCGGTGCGTCAGGCGCGGACCCGGGGCCCTGCCCTGGCTCCCCCAGGCCCTTCAGCTGGCTCATTTTATTTTATTCTTGAAATGGGTTGTAATCCATGTGATGTGTTTACAGCTTCCTATTACCTTAACCTTACCTTATGGCTAAATTGACAGTGCTAGGCAAATATATTAATTCCACATTCTATACTGCTTTGCTGTTAAAGAAATCTTCTGAATCTGTACCCTGCTAATAGAAAAAAACAAATGGAAGTAGATCATTTTCTAGCAGAAAGTAGTTAGTGCAGTGTCCTTAGACCACTCTGCCGTCCTGACACACATTAGTGCAGTGTCCTTGTCATGTTCAAATTTAGCCTTCAGGTTTTAAGATTTAAACATGAGTTTTTCTTAACAGACTGATAATCATGATTGTATCAAAACCTGGCAATCAGGGAAGAAATAAGGAAAATTTAATGTATACATCAACTTAAAGAAAGGACAAAGTAAAAGCATAAAGCAACTTGAATTTTGACTAATAGGAAGGTAATTAGTTTAAGTAATTAATATTGCTGCTGAAAGCCGGCAGCACTCAGGAGTGCCGGCGTTCGCTGAGTGGCTAGGCGCACGGTTGCAGCATCGTCATCCGATGGACTTTTAACTCTGCTCCTGGTCTTGGTCATGACAATCCTGGCCCGCAGTGCAGAAACACAGGAGGTGGACATGCAGGTTTACTTAGCATCCTGGCAGCGGGCCTTCTCCTGGGCTCATAGCTCTGCCATTTTTTCACATGTTTGCTTGAAAAGAAGTGACCTGTTGAATCAACCCGTGAGACTGGCACCAGGTGTCCTCTCAGAAGGGCTCCTTCACCTGCAGAGGGGCCCTTGGTATCTGGTGAAGCAGGTCAGAGCTCTCCCTCCAGGGGGCGCCATTCCCATGCAGTCTCTGTGGGCCTGCGCAGGACACCCCGCAAGGGACACCCCAACTCTGAGCCCAGGGAGGGAGGACACAGGTGCTCCTGCCACGGGGACAGCGGTGGCTCTGAGATGCCTTCACTTCTTGCCATGGATATTGTACCGTTTTATGCTAAATGCGGCTATTGAGTTAATACCTTTTTACATTTCTTATGTCAATGCTTTTTCTTGTACTTACTCTATTTTGAGAAAAAAAAATTGAATATCTGTACATCATGATAGTAGGATTTAGCACATGACCAATATATAGTGAAAAGGTAATTTCACTGATTAAGAAGTTATCTTGTTATTACCGTTGGAACAGTGTGTGTCTGCTCCTTGACAGGTTTCGTCCATCCAGTATCCCTGCCCAGCACTGGTTACGATTAGTGTCCTTTTTTCTGACAGCAGCCACATGAGACACATAATCTAGTAGTCTACCCTTTGTCCGGATGAGGAGACTGACTTTTGGAGTGACGAGTAGCTTTCCGAAGGTCACACACGCAGCAGACAGTTACGCCCCTGCTCCCTCTTCCTCGCCCTGAAGACAGGTACTGGCACCTGACTGGACACAGGCGTCGCCTGGGCCTGTGCACGACGTCGGCCGTGGTGATGGCACTTTCCCTGATTCCGCTCCTGCTGCGGAGGGGCAGCCAGCGTGCACACACAGCTCGCTTCAGAGAGCGGCCCTCCTGCGACCTCCCAGGGACGCCTTCCCTCCCCACTCGGCATGAGTTCTCCCTGCTGTATGTTCTTCTTAGTACTCAGCACCACGTGACACAGCCCAGCTGATGCCACCAGAGTGTAAGCTCTTTGCCTTTGTTCACTGCCGAGTCCCCAGCCATCAGCACATAACTGGCACGTGAGAGGCCCTTTGAGAACTGTTCTTCAGATGAACGAAGACAGGTGCATTCCGGAAACACCGGCACACCTTGACGCCGCCTCGACGCCTGCTGGGGACTGGGTCGGCTGCTCAGTGCTTAAGAATTATCCTTGGGAAGTGAAACTAAGGTTCATTTTTGTCTGGTTTTATCTATCTATTCCTCTATATTTTCTCCATCGAGCTTGCATTACTGTATAGTTAACTTTTTTAAAGGAGTTAACTTTTGTAACTTTTGTATATTATAAGGTAATGGGGGCCTTTCTCCCTTCATAAGCTTTGTGTACTATTATTTCACGTTTAGAAGATTTTTTGAAATCCATGTTGACCTAAAAAAAATACAGCGCCTTATATATCAATTCAAAAACGGACTGTTTCCACACACAGTAGAATTTAATGCCTTTACTTGGGGTAGATCTGCTTTCATTTTGAACCTGTATTTGTGGTCTTCTTAACTACTTAGTCCCCCACCACCACCAAAAACAAACAGACAAACAAACAAACAAAAAACAACAACAATGCCTAAAGAAGCAGCAGTGTGTGATCAGCCTGGATAGAAAACTAGAGTTGAAAGAAGGGTTTTGAAATATAACTTCTGTTTTCAGAAAGGACCTTACTTAAATATGGTAGCCTGCAAATAAGCATGTGAGAAATGGTCAAAACCATTCATCATTAGGGAAATGAAAATTAAAACCACAGCGACAGCCACTGCATCCCTACTGGAATGGCTGATATTTGTGTTTAATTGGCAATATCAGGGTTGTAGAACAATTAGAAGTCTCATACATTTCTTGGTGGAGTTTCTTATAAACTGAAACATGTACTTACTATACAACCCAGCACTCTCATTCCTGGTTTTTTTGTTTTGTTTTGTTTTGTTTTTTTGTTTCAAGAGACTTGAAACATGTCCACACAAAGACCTGTATACAAATGTTAGCAGCTTCATTCATAATCGCCTCAAACTGGAAACAACCCAAGTGTCTATAGAGCAGGATATTAGTCAGCAACAAAAGGGAACAAACTACCGATGTGCAACAATATGGACACATTTCAAAAGCATGATGCTAAGTGAACAGGGCCAGACACAGAAGGCTGCAAATGTGCCGCTCTGTTTCTATGACAGTGCAGAGAAGGCAGGACTGTAGGGACAGGAATCAGATTGCGGTTGCCGGGGTGAGAATGAGATTGACCACAAAATGGCAACTTTGTGTCACGATAGAAACATCCCATGTCTTAACTGTGCTGGTGGTTATAGGACTGTATATGGTTGTTACTGTACGTAATTCTACCTCAATAAACCTAACTTAAAATAATGTTATGTAGTAGATAGCTATAAAAAGTGCTGAACATCTTTGGCTAAGCAAGATAAATGCATATTTAGCTCAAATTCACAAATATATTTATCGTAGTATGTAGCTAATTATCCATTTATTTTTTCCCACCCAGATTAAAGTGTCTACTCTATGATTTGTGTACCATTTTTACCCTCCACAGCATAGGGGAATAATACAGAATCTTTCATGTTTATAAGTAATTGTTGAATGATTGAAACTGAGAAGCAAAATTTCCTCTGTGAGTAGAAATGTTTAATAGTTCAATAAAGGCAGTAATCTTGGAATATTTATTGTAACCTAGGAAATTTAAATATTCTAGATTCAGATGCAGAATTATTTGCGATCCTTCTTATTACAGTGATGGTAGCTTGAATAGAGTCTAGCTCCTGCTTCCTCTCTCTGGTGCTTGAATCTAACTCCTGGTGGGTTGAAATCTGAATTCATTTGGTGACCAATTTTCCAAAGCTGGTGTGCCAAGATGAACCCACTTGAAAACTGTGGGCTCTTGGACTTGGCTGCAAGACCCGTCCAGCTGAGGTGGGCTGGCCCGGCATCTGCTGCCTTCATTGTGCTTAATGCTGGATCCATCTGTTTTCTGTCAAAGCTAGTGCCAACAAATTACTAATCTATTAGAGAAACATGGAAATAAGATTGCACTTCTCATTCCTAGCTTTTCCTCTCATGTTTTGCTTGGCTGACATATTTGGTTTTTGTTTATTTGGGGGAGAAAGATACGTTATCAAGTAGACAAAGAGGGGGAGCATGTATCATTTTTCACTCCTACACATTTTTAAAAGATTATGGAGAAAAGATCATATTAATGATTATTGATGATAATATGATCGTTGTCGATGATGGTGGTGATGGTAGCTGTCATTTATCAGGTAATATGTTTGGCACTGTACTAGTCACTTTCTACCTATTCCCCATAATCATCATTACTTTACAGGTGGCAGAACTGATGTTCAGAGAGGTTGAAGACCTTGCCCAAGGTCATGCCGCTAGGAAGTGTCAGAACCAATATTCAAACCCAGATTCTAGAGCCTGCGCTTTATTCATTGCTGCCTTACTTAAGCTATTCAAAGTCTTTAGGACCGTTTTTGTCTGGGCATGTGAGTTTAATGAGGAAAGCCTTTAAATTTAGTTTCAAGGAGAAGAAAAGGGGACTTTGTATTTCTTTTACCAAATAGAGCCTCTATAATTAAGACATATTCCCTTGGCATGTGCTTTTGAGTGCTAATTCGTGGATCAACCCCAACTGATTGAGGAAAAGCAGATTGGGGGCCCCACACTCAGTGGGCCTTTCTCAGTACCAGTGTGTGCATGTGTACGTGGGTGTGCACGGTGTTTGTGCCCTGGCTCATACGCCGCCCGATCACAGTACGTGCTTCCTGCTGCAGGACGCGGGCAGCTGCCAGACAGAGCAGACGGTCGACACGCAGCTCTTCTCTCCTCGGTGCATAGTGTGAAACGCACCTGAACAGAGTTCAGCAAAACCAGGAACCTTCTCTAGTGAAACTGCATTGTGGGCACAGTCTGCAACAGCTATGTCCAAATGCTTGTTTTCTAAAACAAGATTAAGGTGCCATTTCATTTCCTTCGAAAGCAAAGAGTACATATGTTTTCACTGCCTAAAGTTTCTTAACCAAATGAGTCACCAATTGAGTATTGAGGGAGGGTGGGAACTAGCCGCAGAGAATGGCATGAATATGTGGATTAGTTTCATTTACGTTCAAGCTGCAAGTGAGTTTATTTTTTAGTGAAAGTGAGAGCCAAAAGCAGTAGATTTCACTGCTGTCATCGGGTGGTCCGGTCGTGAGAGCTTGTGAGGTCAGGCGGGCGAGGAGGGGTCTTCATGCTTCCCGCAGACCAGGGTTCTGCCGGCGGCAGCGCGGAGCGCGCCGGGGAGGCGGGACAGGTGTCCCTCCCAGCAGGGGCGGGCATAAGGCGCCCTTTCCGCCGCGGCGGTGGGGCGGGAGGACAGACAGGGACCTTATGTGTGGTCTCGTGGGACGGAGATTCAGAAGCAACTCAGTAACTTTTTATAAAGAATGTTGAAATTGATCAACAGGGAATGCTTTTTACCTTTTACTTGAAGCAGCGTCCGTTTGATTTTTTTAAAAAGCAGTTCGAGTGCGAGGAGCCAGCCGCAGAAGGCGGGCTCGTGCGCGGCCGGCCGTGCCGAAGCGCCCCTTCCCTGTCCCCGTCCCCGTCCCCGCCCCTGCCCTCGGTCGCTCCCTCTGGCGTCCCCCGCGTCTTCCTGCAGTGCCGGTGCCTCGCTCTGTAATCCCGCTGCCGGCTCTGACAGGTCCCTTTCTGTCCTGGTGCAGCACTTCCGTAGCTTGTCCCAACATGGGTCTGTCGCAGGGGTCAGCAGATTATGGCCACGTCGGCCCCCCACCTGTGGTTGTAGATAAAGTTACGGGAACCATTTGCGTATGCGTCGCCCCCGGCAGCGTCCCCTGGCCCACAAAGCCTCTCCAGCCCTTGACCAAAAGTGTGCGATGAACAATACGCCTCATGGACAACCAGATAAAGTGCAGGTGATGCATCTGACGAGCGTTAGATGCAGTCAGTGCTGAAAAGTGTGGATTTCTTACATTTGCGGCGGATACAGCTGCAAACCTGATTTTACGATTATGATACTAGATAAATGTGGTTTTTCCTTAAGCATTTGATAAGGTCGCACAGTAGTTGCGTGCGTGGTCTGAACTGCACTCACAGACTGCCTGCGTGCGAACCGTGGCTCCTCCACCTTTAGCCATGTGACTTTGGGACAAGCTGTTCAACAACATGTACCTTGGGTCCTCATCTCTAAAATGAGGACTGCAGTAATAGGGACCTCTTGGGCTTGATGCAAGGATTAAATAAATCGATACAAAGAACTCAGAACCAAGCTCAGCACACAGCAGATATCAAGTATCTGCTTTCATTGTTATCACTAATCAAATCCAGTTTCTGCTGGAAACCTGGAGAAGCTCACGCCCAGCCTGAACCCTAAGACCGGAGGTCTGGGCCACAGGGCCCTGCCGAGGCGCCCACGGCCCCGTGCCCACCTCCCAGGCATGTGCAGTGCATCGGTAACATCACCTCGAACACGTCCGCTCTCCCCTCTCCCCTGCCTTACTCACCGTTCGGCAGTAACACTCCTACCATCTTTATGTCCATGTTCAAGATATTTTACGTGTGTTACATCATTTAACCCCAGCAACCTTTCGAGGAGACAGTATTAGAGCGGGTCGTCTCCGTTTCAAAGAGGAGACAGTGAAACCGGTCTAAACAACCTGCCTGGCGTCGCAGAGTCAGTCAGCGTAGAGCCCTCACTGCGCTCCAGATCCCAGCGCCGGCTGCTCGGACTCCGGAGGTCACAGCGCAGAGGGGGCACCATCCCAGGGGGCTTCGCCGCCGCCCCTGCTGCGCCGACCCTGCACCCCACCCTGCAGCCTCACTTCTCCTGCTTTTCACAGTGCACTGTCTTTTCATTCTGCTTCTGTATTTTTTCTTTCCTTGCCCTGCTACCCCACCTCATGTAGACACCGCACACGCACGCGCGCGCACACACAACTACCTAGACTGTGAGCTTCGTAGTTGCAGGAATTGGGTTGCATTTAACTCTATGTCCCCTGTGTCCAGTTATGGATGAGGAGATTCTTCTAGAAAGCAGTAAGGACTACTCAAGATACACTACTCCATATTCTATAAGCACTTGTCTTGCTACATTTATTTCAACAGTCATTTATTAGAAGGCAGTGCATTTTATTGGTTAATTACACAAGTTCCAGAGTGAGGTTGCTTGAGCTTGAATCTTCCTAACCTACTGGCTGTTGATTTTCTTCATTTGTAAATGGAACCATGGTTGCATCTGTATTTCATATAGTAACTGGAGAAATGAAGGAAATCGTTGATGCAGAGCACTTAACCCCGTGTCTCGTTCACAATACGATAGAGCAGTTATTATCATTGGAGTGGCATCATGCATGCCTTTAATTTCCATTTATGTACACATTCAACAAGTGTAAAAGATGCAGAAGGAGAGAGAGGACGCCGTCCCCGCCGTCCTGCTCCGCGGGGGTGTGCCCCGGTGTGAGCAGGGTGGGCGGCGTGAGCGTGCGCCTCGTCTCAGCCTCGGGGCCCGCCTGCCTCTCAGGTCCCACCGCCTCACTGTGTCGCGTGTCATGCTAATGCTTGAACCTGTATTCCATAAGACATGGCCTCACGCGGCACAAAGCAGCCCCTTTATCTGGTACTCAAGCCAGAAAATAAAGTAAGCGTCCCCAGCGCCCGCGGAAAACCACCACGATGATCCGATGCCTCCCCGCGCTGCCGCCCGTGGGGTTGGCAGGGCAGCTTTGCCCGGACGGGATGTGGTCCTACTTGTCATCCTTCTGAACCTGTCGTCGTCATGGCCCGGCGTGGTGGCGAAGTTGTAGCGCAGTCTCTGAGTGGCGCTCACCTAAGGACTCGGGATTAAATCATCATTGTGGTTAGAACGCGGGAACGAGGTGTTGGGCCTGTCGAGGCCACACCCGGGGCCAGCGTCCACGCCTCGCCTGGATCTCCCCCTCCAGGCCGCGGTGTCGGATGTGGCTTTGCCTTTGGAACGCGCAGGGGGAGCGTGTCTGGGATGCCAGCCTCGCCAGCGCCGGCGAGCGGCTTCGTAACTAAGCCCTGTCGCCCACGTTGTTGGACCAAAAGTATCTCCAGCGGATGTTTTTACAAGTCCAGATATTAAGTAAAAGGCTTTAATTTGTGTTTGCTTTTTGTTTAGGTAACTACTCCAGACCCCCAACGTATAGTGGGGTGCCCAGTGCAAGCTACAGCGGCCCAGGGCCCGGCATGGGCATCAATGCCAACAACCAGATGCCTGGACAAGGGCCAAGCCAGCCGTGCGGTGCTATGCCCCTGGGACGAGTGCCATCAGCTGGGATGCAGAGCAGACCGTTTCCTGGAAACATGAGCAGCATGACCCCCAGCTCTCCGGGCATGGCTCAGCAGGGGGGGCCAGGAATGGGGCCCCCAATGCCCACCGTGAACCGTAAGGCACAGGAGGCGGCCGCCGCAGTGATGCAGGCCGCTGCGAACTCGGCGCAGAGCAGGTACGCCGTGGGGGCGGGCGGTCTGTGTGTGGGCGGGTGCGCACGTGCTGAGCCGCTGCGCCCCCGGGTCTCACAGGGGTGGGGGAGTGGGGGGGCGGGGGAGAAGCGGAGTGTTGTTTCGCTTGGCCACAGAGCTCAGAAAAGTAAATCACAGACCATGTTCTCCGAGTCATCAGGGAAGGAGTCTGAGTAGTGGGCAAGTCGGTCATGGGACGTTATTTGAAACGGCCGTGAATAGTCATTGTAACCAGCAACCATAGGGAGTGTCCGTGTGGTTCCATTTAAAACAGCAAGGTTTGGGCAGGACATTCTAAGGCCTAAAAACTATTTAAAATCTAAACATTGAAAAATAACCTATCCCTTTTATTACCCCCACCATAAAAATCTTTCTAAAATAAGAACTTTGTATATGCACATATGTGTATTGTGTATGTTTGTCTAAATGTATATGTGTGTGGGTTATATACTTTGTATTATTATGATGATATTTCAGAAAGTAAGTTGATAGAGGAAGGCTTTATACTCAATTACTCATTTTTAATCCTGCTTTTTAAAATTAGTTCTTGAAATACTTGACCTGCATAAAAATAACATTGACTTAAAAATTTATGAGGCCAAAGTGAATATATTTTCAAAGAAGCACTTGTAAGTATTTTAAAACAAAGCACATTTAAAAATATGTATGAAGATATGGTACCTTGAAGGAAAAGATAGAAGATTCTGATTTTTTCAAAGGGAAATAAAAACTAGTATGTGTGTTTGTGTGCGTGCGTGTGTGTGTGTGTTTTAAATGTGTCCCTTTGTTACTTTTCCTCTGAAGCTGCTATTTTGGGAATGTTAGGGACCCCTCCAGTCTCACTGTTGGCTCCAAATAAAAAATCGAGGAATCAGAATGCAAATCTGTCATATTCTCTCTCTCTCTCTCTCTCTCTCTCTCTCTCTCTCTCTCTCTCTCTCTCTCTCTCTCACACACACACACACACACACACACACACACACACTCACTCTCTTTCTCCTTCTCCCTCACTCTCACCCTCACCCTCTCTCTCCCACATAACAATTATTTAGAATTTTCTTTATACAGTGAAGCCAAACCTATGCAGACTTTAGGGAATGTTTCAATAAACCTGTCTGTGAGGACTGGTTTGCCTGGTCCAATTGAAGTTCTAATTTAGGTTTAAATGAATTGTCTATTGTTACAACTCAAAAAGCACAATTTTTTTTCTTTATAAGTAGAAAGTACTTAATTGAATTTGACATGAAACCTTGGATAGTGATTTGGGAAAAAGATAACCATAGAGATTTTGATTAAAAAGTCATGATATGCTCCCTTTCTGAGCTACTTTCTATATCATTTTCTGTAAGTTAATCTATAAATACATGTATTCATGCATTTTCATTTTCTCTTTGTGGTCAGGAGACTGTTCCTGAGCCTTGCCCGTTCGAGCTCTCCAGTAGTTCAAATGGGGACTGTGTATTTCTTGGCTTTTACCACAGTCAGAGCCATACTTTAGAACTGTGAACTGAGAATCCTGCTCTGCCCTCACCTTTGCCCTGTCCCATGGCCTGTTTTGCTTTTTGTTTTTTTTTTTGTTTGTTTTTTTTTAAGGACTGTCCCCAGTTCCACTCCCAGGCAGCTGCATGGCACAGAGTGTCATGCCACACCCCATAACCCTCCGCACCTGTGTGTGGAAATGACAGAATGGACAGGGGGATTCATACTTGTCTGCAGAACAAATCCAAAGAAGTTGTTCTTCTGTTCTACTTTAGGCCACCATACATTAGGTCGCCTGCTTATCCCAGCCAGTCTGGGGCTGGCGGACGCCCCATGTTTTCTTCCCAGCACCCCAACTATGGCACCTCTCAGGCTCCCATGATGCACCAGCCTGACCAGTACGGGTAGGTAGCCACATTCCCCGATGCGCTGCGGGACCTGGCGTTTTTTTTGAACTGTTGGTGAACGTGCCATCTAGCTGCAAAAGTAACGCCCCGAACGAGACAGTGAAAGGCCCCACAGGAAGCCCGTCCCAGGGGGGCTTGTCTTTTGTTTATTTTTGTTTGTTTCGGGTTTTTTGTTCGTTTCGTCGTCCCATTTTGTTCCTCATTCTTACGAACAGCACTGCGGTGGTCGGGTAGCAGCCTGCATGCTGTCCCCAGACCCTGGCTTTGCATGGCTTCCGGCATGGACCCTTCCCTTCGTGCCTGAGAGGGAACGGAAACTTTCACCTCCGTGACAGTGGTGAAGTCACCTCCCAGGGTGTCATTTCCCCCGTGTGGTCGTGTCGTCTAGGAACTTGTATCGCGTAGCACCGTGTTGACTGTTACCGTCATTCCTGCCACCGCAGTGACCTGCTCCTGCACACACCCCTGCGTTCAGAGCGCAGAGACGCACAGCAGGAGACACGACTTAGGTTATTAATAGGACCCATGAGGGGTTTCATTATGTCATCACTGAGCAAACATCTGTGCCAAGGGTTTCTATTATTCCCTTCTCCCAAGGAGTTTAAGAATATTGAAGTCACCAAGAAAATACAACCAGATAATCCAACACAGAATTTTCTTTCTAAACACAGTGTTGCCATATTATTATCAATTACAACACAGGAATTACATACAGCAACAAAAAGTGTCTCTCTTCCTACTACAAAACTATATAATATCAGGCTGTCACCATTTTAGATTAGTGAAAGCTCTTAGAGTATGTTATTATTGAATGACTTAGTAAGCAAAAATATTATGATTGATATCATTTTGCACACAGTAACAATGATTCTATTTTCCTACGTAGATTGAACCACGTTTAGTAGTTACTTTCAATAGAAATTACCACATTTTTGGTTAAAATAAAACAGGGAGCAGTCAACTAGCTTTGTTTTCAGACTAACCATACAGAACTATGCTTTCACTACTTGTTACGAATGCATGGCACAGACAGCATTTTAATGGTTTTGTGTTGAGTATACATTTATTTAGACAGCAAGAGCAAGTGATGATTTTGCAATTGAGAGTTCCGAATCCTGTAAACATGGTTCTAAATGTCGACCAACAAGTAGAGATTTCTATAAATGTAATCCTAAACTACAAACATAATTCTGAAAGAGAAATAACAAATAGAGAATTAAGTGAACATACTTATTTGGGGGAAATTGTCTTTTCCTTTCACGCGGTACCTTCAAGGTCACGTCATGAATCAGTAGGAAGATAGCGTGGGGGGAGAAAAGCATTTATCATCAGCTGCTAAGCCATAGGATCTGTCCTTTACCAACTCAGGAGTCCTATTTAAACCCACAAAGCTAGTTTGGCTGTGCCTTGCCAAGCCACATTAAGCAGCTGTGTAAAATGAATTTAAATGGCATGCATCAGAGTGAAATCTCTTCCACTGGGGCAGAAAATCAATGTTAGCTAACCAGCACGGGAAGATCAGATCCGCACTTCGCCAGCCGCATCCAGACAGCTTCCTTAGACAACACCTCCTCTTTAATTAAAAATAAGAAAAAGAAAGATGTTGGAGTTCCTATGTAAATCTTAAAAAGTGCACTTGGCAGAGATTCGTCTTTGCAGGCCCACCCCATTAGCCCCGAATTTTGTCTTTCATGTCTACAGCAGCCTTCTTATAAAAGAAAGAAAAGAAAGTTTTATTTCTATTTTAAACCTTCCTTCCTTCCCACTTTTCCATACACATAATCCGCTGTGCCTTTTCTTTAAGCAGACGCTTGAATGTGGGAAAACGTGTGTAGTACATGTTCGAATGCTACGAGTGAAGAAATTTGGTTTTCAACCTGTTTTCGCTTCACCTAACAGCCCATCGCAGCACACGCGTGTTTTGGCTGTTGTTTTGTGTTCTTTCCCATTGGTAGCTCTGCCGGGTTAGGGTTAGGCTGGCGGTTTGAAAAGCCTGTTTGCTAAGTTTCAGTTTCTTTTCGGAGAGGAGGAAGTGGCTCGCGCTTTCAGAAACAGTGTTCACGGTTTGTTATAATGACTTATTACTCAAATAAGAATCCCACAGGGGCTAGAGCCTATGAAAGAACCCAAAGAAGACAAGGTAATGACCAAGGTAGTGAGTGAGAGAATGTCCGTGTGCAGTTAGAAACGGAACGCTCACTGCAGAAACGCGGGACGGTGGCAGTTACGCTTCAGGCTTTCTCAGCTGGTTAAGTGCAAGGTCGGCCAGAGAAAAAACACAGGTGTAACCGGTTGGAAGCCATTTACTGATTCCTTTTTTAAAGAGTGGCATGACAAGGGTGAAACCCACCTGCTGCACTGAGCACGTTAAGGACATATAGATGAATTTTTTTTTTCTTTTTCACCTTTCGAGTAAAGGAATTCTTTATTTTGATTATAAGAGGATCTATAATAAAATGTGGTGGATCTTATTGTCCAGGTACTAGATTGGCTGAGTCATAACATCCAGTTATTTGAAACTGACAATTTATATCTGTCTAGGACCGTCCCCCCCCCCCCCCCCCCCCCGCATACACACTGAGACTTTTTACTCAGAAAACGCATTGCCGTGTGCAGTTTTAAAGCATTTCTAGTTAATGTAATACTCTTTTGAAGTAATGAGAAATAGCATTAGAAATATTGGTTGATGTTACTAAAAGCTCGGTTCTGGGATAGCAAATGACTTTCATCTTCAGTCCGTTTCTGATGGCTGTGTTTATGTAGCGTCGTGTTGGAAGAATTCCGAGATGTCATCTGAGCGTAGGCGATCCAAGGTCAGCGAGACGTGCAGGGGAGGTGTCGGCCTGCCGCTCCCTAAAGCGTCGCTGTGAATCCCAGGCTACACACAGTCTGTGGTATTTTTTGAATGACTGAACCCATTATCGGTGACCTTTATGCTCAAAACGCACACACGTGTACATGCACACGTCACATGGATTTCGCTCAGTCGTTTAGTGTGCGGCGCATCCACTTCCTCAAGGGAGCACCTGCCACTGCCCAACAGTTGACATCCCTGCCACATATACATGGTTTGCGGGTTTGGATATTTCAGTTATCCCAGGGGTATTTTTCCTGGAAGTGAGCTCCAATACAATGCACGACTTCAGCGAATTTACAGAAAGCTCGGCAAGCCCTGGCTAGAGCTCCAGGTGACACCTGGAAGCCTGAGCCTGCCACCCCCAGCCGCACAGATCAGCTTTAGTTGAGTCTTCAGTGCCTTACGATGGTGTATGTCAATGTTCTGACACAGATCTTGAAGATAATATTTTTATAAGAAAAGGTTCCAAAAGGATGTAGATTTTCAGTTATGGAGTAATAGAATTTTAGAGCTGGAAGGATTTTAGGTGTCATCCAGGCTCTACCCCTTGATTTTATGGTGGAGGAAACGAAGACCTTCCGTGACATCATCTGTTCAGGATCATCGAGTTAGTCCCGGGCAGGGCAAAGCGGACCCTGGGGCCCCTCCCGGTCCTGTTGCTCTTCCTTCTACTCAGTGCTCTCAGTATAGATGTTTCCTTTTTAAAAATACTCTTAATTTTAGTTCTCCCTCGTGCCTGAAGGCAGTCCTAACTCTTAGAACCAAACATTAACCAGTGTCTCAGTGGAGGCCGGATTTTTTCACTAGCTCAGCCTTTGTTTCCCTGGAGTGGAAATTTCGTGCATTCGCACTTAGACTCGGTGTGCAGCGGGGCTGGTTTGTTTCTGGAAACACGTCTGACCTTGTGAGATGTGTTGGTTTCCTTGATGCCACACAGACGAGTGTGAATATTTCTCCTTGGCATCCTTCGGTTGCCTGCCAATAACATGTGTCCTTGTGACTGGCGTGTAGCTGGTGAAGGGAGGCTCGGAGCTGTGCGGCGTAGAACCAGAAGTCAGCGTTTTCACCTGGACAAATGCGGACACCTGTCCAAGGCTGACAGAAGGGTGCCCTCCCCACCCCCCGCTGTCCCCAGAGTCCTCCCCAGTGGACTCACCGGACACCACATGGAGGGCGACTCGTAGACTTCTTAGTTTTGGAAAAATGAGTCAATCTGAAGGAGTTCTCAATCTTGCCTGAAGGGAATTTTATGCTGAATAACATAACCACAAGTCTGGAGACCTACATTTTAGTACTTTCCATCATACCAAAAACGAGGATAACCGAAATTTTTAAATATTTTTGTTTTTAGTAAAATAGGAGATTGGCGGTTTTCATTAACGTTGTTCTTTAATCTTAGTCACTCTTTAACAGAGCAAATAAATTCTGTGGCGTCTTAGCCATTAGGTAGCTTGATGGGTCGCAGCCCAGGTCGGCCCGGGGGAGATTGAGCTGCTGCCTTCCTCTGCGGGGCGGAGCCGCTGCACTCACGGAGCGGGCTGACTGACGGGCGTCCTTTGGGGGGACCGGTGTCCTTTGGGTGCGCCCCACACCCACACACAGCTTCCGGCAACTGTTCTTTCTCGAAGCGTATTTATAATTCATTTCCCCTGTTGCAATTTGCCAACAAAGCACTTTTTCTCTATTATTTTTCTCTGAAGCCAGCATGACTCAGTTCTGCTGACGGGCCAGGAGCCCCCGGTGTGGAAATACACTAATGGCCGTCGTGCATGCGTGTGTCAGAGAGAAGGGGCAAAAAGCTTCTTCGTCGAGCTGTAGGGGGGTCCATGGTCCTGTAGGGCCACAAGCACTTGGTAGTAAGAAAGGTTCTGGCCCTTTGGATTTTGGACAGTTAGGTTTTAAAATAATAGCTGTGATTTGAAGAGTCATGTTATTGAAAGACAAATATTCCAAAGGCTTAAATAGTATTTTTATTTCTGCAACTAAACGTAAGTCTTTGCATTGTCATCCAAATACCGTGCTTTAATTTTTAGCCTTTTCTTCGCCTTCAAAATTTAAAACTTGAATGAGTTCTGTTATGTTGGTCTTTTAAGACGATTTTGATCGAATCTTTCAGAGTTACAGAACTGTTATGGCAGCCGTAAAGTACATTATTGGCCTTCAAAAAGTACTAAAACACTGATCAAAGCATGAAATGTACAGCAAACCTTTAATGGACTAGAGCGAAGTTCCCCGAGTGCTGGTGTTTGCTGAGTCTCCTGGACACGTACACGGCCCCACCCCCACCATGGGAGGGGCGAGGCTCATGAGCCTGTATTTTTGTTCTTGGGTGTGTAAATTGTGGTTTATTCACACAATGGCATGTTGCACGGTGGTTTAAAGGAGTGAACGTAATGTTAGGAGAGAAAAGCTAAGTTATAAGAGAGCCTGTGTTTTCACAAGTCCCCGGGCGGCCTAGTGAAGGCGGCCAGCACCATCTGAGGACTGGCCTTGGGATTCCTGCTGCTGAAGACAGACGCGGAGGGCAGGGGCCAGCTCGGACGCCCGGTCCTTCGTGCTTTCTCCGGATGGACGTCGGACGAGGAAAACCCTGGACGAGGTCCGGGGAGAGTGGGCAGCGTCGGAGGGGACCGACGATCACGTGGACCTGGCTGGCACCGCCGCCCCCGCATCGGGGCTCTCTGCTGATGGCAGCGGCGGTCTCCCAAAACCCCTCTCACTTCCCGCCTCGTAGCGCCCCCCTCGGACTCTGGTGCCCCCCTCGGACGCCGTCGCCCCCCTCGGACGCCGTCGCACCCCTCGGACGCCAGCGCCCCCCCCCCGGACTCTGACGGCCCCCTCGGATTCCGGCGCGCCCCTCGGACCCCTGCGCCCCCTCCGACGCCGAACCCGTCCGGGCCGCCAGCCGGGCGGGACCTGCCTTCTCGGGGCGGACCGTCCCCGTCCCCGTCCCCGTGTGCGCCTCACTGCCGGCGCTGCGCTCACATCTAGGGACTCCAGACGACTCGTGCGGCCGGGGTGGGGCCCTGCCAGCCAATGAGTGTCCCCTGGGTGAGGGGCGTGCCCTCGGCTCCAGGCCCAGCCTCGCGGCGCTTCCGCCGCCTCTGCCGCACTCCCCCGCACCCTCACTCCGGCCGGGCTCGGCTCCGCACTCGGCTCCGCACTCGGGTCCGCACTCGGCGGCCGCGGCGCCGCCGTCCGCCCAGCAGCGCAGCGCAGCCGGATCCGGGCCTGGACGGCGGGACGGGAGGGCGCCGCCTCTCAGGTAGGAGGCTCCGGCCTGATGCTCGCCGCTCGCAGCCCCCCCGGGCCGGGGGCCCCCAGCGGCGCCGTGCCGTCCCGCAGAGCTTGCAGGCTGATCCAGGACGTGCGGGGTGGTTCTCGGTCCGCGGGCCGGTCACCTCCGCGGAGTTTCGAGGCACTCGGCGGGGCAGGGTGCGCAGGCGGCCGTGATCTGGGTCTCTGGGCTTCGGGAAGCCTTGCGGGTGGCCTGGGAAGGTGTAGGTAGATCGTAGGTGGGGCCGGCGCTCTGACTGCTCCCAGGTCTCCATAGGGAGTAGCAACTCCCTGAGGCTCCTCTTACTCTTGACCTTCATTCTTATTTTGAATTCTTCTTCCATTATGTAGATTAAAAAACCAAACCTAACCAGAACGCACAGCTACAAAGCCCTAATGTTCTGTTTCTTGCTTTTAAAGCTAACTGTTACTGCCTTGCCTTCGATTGTTAAGTACTCAGCAGGTGAGAACTTACGGGATCCTGCCCCTCCCACTTCTCAGGGCAGAGCAACTGTGGGGCCGGGCAGAACCTTTTCTTGCTCAGTTCTAGGCCTTTCCTGCAGTGTTTTTACTGTAATTTCTAACAGTGTTTTGCTTAAGTTAAGTAACTTTGCTACCCAAAGCCACATTTAGCTCAGGAAATGTGTAAGAATTTTAGGAGGGTTTTTTAAAAATTAGAAATGACCATATTGATATATTTCCTGGTACTCCAGCCCCGGACAAGTACATGCCACGTTAGAGGGCTTTACAAAATATCGCCGGGACAAAGTATATGAGACGCAGATCTCATGACCTCAGTCCTTTTTCTTTTTCCAGCCAACAGACTAATTCATAAGGTCCACAAAGCCTGTGAACGAGTAGAGAGCTGTGTGTTCTTAATTACCTCACTCCTAAACACCACTCCGATTAGTTCGTCCTTGGTCGCCACTCAGCTCCTTAGCGTTTGTCGGGCGGGTGTGCTCCCCCTGTCTGCGGTACCCGTACCCCGAAGGAGACCCGCTTCCCTTATTCCTCCCTGTACACAGGAACGGAATATCCTGGGGCAGACAGTGGGTACCCCTACCACCGAAAACGGATGGCCCTCTTTGTAAATTATCAATCTTTTTTTTATGTGATCTCAAGAGAAACTTTTAGTTTTAAGTTAATGCAGTTATGAAAGGGCACTTTTTTCCTTTCTGTGGTGATGTCATGGCAACTAATTTTTCTTCCACAAGGGACAGCAGATGTCACTTTATGAGACGAGGGAACTGTGCTGTTTACATCTTGTCAGAGGCCAGGGAGAAGCCACATGTACCAGAACCCACAAAGTTCTGGGAGTCCCCTCGTACAGGCAAGAGACAGATTTGGGGACCTACTGTCGCCCTGTGGCTTTCATCTGCTCCCTGTACTTGAGGCAGCCAGAGCGCTCGGCATCAACAGGGAAGTGCTGACGTCAAAATCTGATTGAAGCATCTTCAAAAGGGAGGTTTTGAGTTCATTTTTGTACGATTGCCAGGACACAGTTTATAATAACGGCACAGTGGGCCTAACAAACCAAAATCACCTATGCGATGAAGAGAACATGCTTAATTATCAATCGCCAGAATTGAAGCATGCAGACGCTTTTGGCATTCTCTTCATACCCAGACAAGGACGGCCCTCGCTTCGAAATCCTTGAGCGCCGTTTGTTCTCCTGGTTGCTTTGAGCAAGAAGGTGGAGACCAGTCAGCTGCCTTAGGGACAGCTCAAACCAGTTACCTGCATCCAGGCGAGAAAGGAGGACTGAATCTTGAAATTGCACAACAAGTGCCATTTTAGCAGTCAGAGCCAGGAGCGGAACTGACAACAGGTGAGACCGCCTGAGAAGTCCACATAAAGTAGTTAGAAAAGGAAAATGTTTCTGACGGTACAGGCTTTTAAGAAACCCAGGATGGAATATGCAGTATTCCTCGGGGGTCGGTGGAAATAGCTTCACCAAGATGCAAAGGTGAAAATGCAGCTCTCTGGAGAAAGGTGGAGACAAGTAAGAGAAATGCCTGAGACGCTAGAGGGCCTGTGGCCGCACTAGGTTATGCCAGGAAGAAGTCCTCCTCTGGAGAGTAAGCCCGTAAACACGTCCCTAAAAAGACCATTCTCGAGAACATGCTAACAAAGTTACCATGATCCCTCTGTTGAAAGGGTCTTTTTCATAGAGTTGTTGAAATAGCCCATTTTTTAAAGGAAAAATGTAAAAACTTAAATGTATCCATTACCAAAGGGTTTGGGGAGTTACTCGTTTGTGGCCGGAAAATGACTAAATGTAGCTGTTGCTCTGTCGCGGGCATTCTCCACATAGCAACTTTCATCTGTAAGGAACCAGGCCGCCTTCGAAAGAGAGACGTTCAGAGCGAGGGAAGATCTTGGAGGGAAGACTCGGGCAGCACTGTAAAGGGAGGGAGGGTGGACAGAAGGGCCCATGCCGCTCGTACAGCTCGGAGGCAGCTCGCCCGAAGCCGAGCTCACGGCCGCCCCGGCGTCTCAGCCACTGCCCATTCTCCATCCGGTGCGAGCCGGGCGCCTAGGAAACACCTTGGTGCACCTCTCCTTTGCTCACTGCATCTCACTCATCACCAAGGCCTGCCAGGTTTGCCTCCAGGGCCCCACTTAGCTCTTTCCCGCTCCCCATGCCCAGTTCCAAGGCACCGCCATCTCTTACCTGGACTGTCGGAGTAGCCGCGCAGCCCGCCGGCCCTCCACTCGTCCTTCCTGCCTCCCGCCGTCCTCCTTCCCACAGCCAGAGAACGCTGCCTTTTAGATACAAATCTTTATGCCATTTCTCTTGCTTAGCAACCCCTCGTCTTTTCCTGTTTCTCTTAGGACACAGACAAAACTTTACAGAACCGTAACTTCACGTAGTCCGGCCCTCCCCTCCCCCTCCACACCCCGTTCTTACTGGTCCTCCTCACCCCGCCGACTCCCCTTCCTCGGGGCGCCTTTCCTCGCCGCCTGTGCCCTGGCGCACGCGCCGCCCCTTGTCCACACAGCCGGCGCCAGTCCACACTCGCCGCTCTGGTTATTTGACATTCGTTCGTTTGCTCGTTTGTTTGTTGTAACCACCACTGTGCTCATTCTTACTCCTCCACTCTCATACCTATCTTAGAACACCTGTCTTGAACTTGCAATGATTGGAAAACTATCTACTAAATAGAAGGTATTTCTGATGAATTTTAGTTATTTCTAGTATGTCTCTCTGAGTGAAAGGGGTGTAATAGTCTGGGTTTTTTTAAACACCCTGTGACTGTATTTTTATATAAATCTACAAAGTTTAAGTCACTGATACTTCTTCTGTTTGTTCTTTGTCTTTGGTTTCATGATACAAAGCCACTTTACCTCCGTGGGGCTGATGCCTGGCCAGAGCCACTGGCTTGTTGAAATTACTATATTATTTTGCTATCGCAATTGCTCATGCATTTGTGTCCGCAGGCATCCTCGTGGGGCTAGCCACCCCAAGGATGGGCCGGGGCTCAGCAGCTTTCTTTTCTGGTTTGATAGGGTCGTTCTGGAGACATAGGAGGGAGAGTTTTTCTCTCCTCAGGTGTGTAGATTTAAAATAACCTCAGCTGAAGTCATCCTTGCCTGGGACTGCTTTCCAAGAGTAAACTTAGGTTCCAAGTCTTTTACCAGTGTTGCTGGACACACACGTGAACATAGTCTGTGTTTATACAGCATTTAAAATAGGGCATCCTTTGTACTGTTATGTAGACAATTGGAGCTCTCCAAGAATAAACTCTGCTGAAATTGGGCTTTTTGAAGTTCACTTTCCTGGTTTTGATAACTAGTGGGTTTAAGTGGAAAAGTACCCCAAATTTCAGTCTCATAGGCTAATTTATTTAGTAAGTCATCTTTTCTGGTTTTATAACTCAGACTACATCTATAGTAACAATCTGTATCAAGAGAGGTAGGTACATTTGACAGTCGTACACAGTTTTCTAGTAAAGCACGCGTCGCTCGCTCTATGTCTGTCTGAACGTAGGAGTGATGTTTTCAGTGGATAAGCTAGAGCTGTCCAAGCGCGGAGCTGCTCTGTGTCTCTGCCTCCGGGACTTATGTGATGGCCTCGCTCACGTGTCGGTCGTTTCAAAGCGGTTCTCTGCCCGTCCCTCCACTTCTCCCGGGAGCTGTATCACGAAGACATTCATTTTCAAGATACACGTTTCACACTTCCCTGTTGATCACTGTCGAGAACACGTGGTGGTGTTTGCTAAAATGATAAGGCCTAAAAATTCTTTTAAAGAACCACAATCTGCAAACTTCTATTTTAAATTTTATTGCAGTTGACTTACAAAATGGATTCCATCCTGATATTTCTAACTGCTGAACTCAGACTGCGGTGGGAAGCTCAGTTCCAGCTTCTGCCTCCGCGGCGGACCACTGCAAATGATCGCTTTAAATCGGCGTTTGCTTCGGGGTTTTCCCCCAAACCAGCCTTTTTGGGGCAGATGAATGTGTGATGTTTGAGAAATCTCCAAAGTGACTAAAGGGAGTACTTGTAGAAACTCACGTGAGTGTGCGTGTGTGTTATACGTGCGCGTGTTTGTAGACTAGAAGCAGGATCGGGGGCGCTTTAGGCGAGTGGGTGCGCAGGCCCCACTTCTGAATTACTCGTAGTAACACCCCGGTGTTCGTCCTTGAGTGACAGACCGTAAACCCTCACGTCTAGTCCCATCGGAAGACCGCCTGAGACGCGGTTCCTCGGTCACTGCGCAGCCCCGCGTGTTTCGGTTTGGTCCCTGCGTCCCTGGCATTTCCAGGGCGGCGGGAGCGGAGCCCACCGGCCGCCCGCCCGCCGCGCGCACCCTGAGCATGTGCCGCGATGTGTGCGGCACCCACCGGGCGCCCTCAGGGGCGCAGCGCGGCTGTTTCTCTGTGCATCAGGCCCTTCCCGGACGTGATCTGGCCTTGGCTGCCACGGCCCCCACAGGCTAGGAGTCGGTGGCCACAGGGCAGCCGCGGTCTGCAGCAAAAGCCACCCGAGCCCGCAGCCCCGCAGGACCCGCAGCCCATGGGCCCCAAACCAGGGCCCGGGGCGGCGCGCACTAGCCTGGGGACCACTCACCTCTCAGCGGGGTTTACACGGAAGCGTTTCCCTCCCTTCAGTTTGAACTTTTGCCTGGGTTTGTTTTGTTTTGCTTGGCCTGCCCTCGTTTCCTTTCGAAAAAAAGAATGTGTCTCGTGATCGACCTCTTGGCTCCGAACGCCGCTTGGAGCGTTCCAGATGCCACAGTGGTCAGAAGGGGTCTGGCCGCGGGAGCCGGCCTCTGAGGGGCCGGCCCGGGGTCACGGTGGTCCCAGGGATGGCAGGCCGCCGGGCCAGGAGAGCTGTCCCCGGGCGGGCCGCACAAGCCCTCTTAGCAGCGCGTGACCCCTCAGCGGCCATCTTATGTCCTCTTCCACAGAGCAAACCGCCCCAATGTCCAAAATTCAGCAGAGAGCATTGGAAACTTGTAGTATTAAGTCCATCTTGCCTGATCAGAATGACCAAGTCTTGCCAGTAATTTCCAGAGCAATAATGAGTAGGATTGCTTCTGCGAGGGCCAGAGCCTGGCTCTCTCCACCTTCTGACAGGTGGCCAAGCGCTGTGCTCGTGGCCACACGTGCCCTGCGTCCCTGGGAAGACTTGCTTCCCTCTGGCTCCGACCCTGCTTGGGCACCAGGAGGCCTGCAGCGCTCAAGGTGAACTGCTTGCCAAAGCCAGTGTTGTATTTATTCCTTCCACCACCTCTCGCTGGGTCCACCTCGCTCAAAGCCCAGAGAAAAGCAGCAGTCTGATTTGTCAGCTTTCTCCAGCCAAAGAGGAGTCCAGGAGACAAGTAGAAAGGTGTACAGAGGCTGCTATGTAACATGGTCTCATCGGGCGTCAGCAATGCTAGAGGGCGTGTGGGGAAAGCAGTACACCCCACCCGTGGACTAGAAGCTGGCTTGGGTCATTCCGTTTTCTGCCACAGATTTGCTGTGTGTCTTTAGGCAAGTTATTTACTCTCTACGATCTTTATTATCTTTCTTTGTATGTAAGCGTAAATCCACCCACTTTCCTCTAGGAATTTAAAAAATCAAATGTGTAAAGTGCCCAGAAATCATGCCAGGCATATTTGTAAGTACTTACTAAGCTATTAGCGTTAAAATCATTATCAATCCCTCCATGTTCAAATGTAAAAACTGAGGCCCAGCGAGCCAAAGCGGTGCGCTCCCAGACCCCAGCCGCGGTGGGACGTGCGGCCAGTGGCAGAGTCGAGACCCCGCCCTTTTAAACCAGACACGTGGAAGCCGTGGTCGTGGTTTAACTGAGGACCGTGGTAACCAGCAGCTGACATCCAACACACCAGCCTTCACATCTTTAATTTTTTGTTATTTTAAGAGTATTTTTTAAAACCTGTGAAGTATACCATCGTCGTCTTATGGTGATTGAAGATGGACAGAATTTGGGGGAGAAGCCATAGGTTAGAGTTAGAGGGGGCCTTTGAAGTTACTTCATTTGACCATCTGCCTGGTGGGTTTTATATCTGATTCTCTTTTTCACCTTAGTGATAAACAACCGGGTTAAGGAATTGTTGGTCTCATGTACCTGTTGTTACACTGTGTGAAACGAGTCGGTGGAAGCTTGACAAGGTGGCCATCTGTCATAATTCCTGTTTACAATGATAAAAATGTTCTCTATCAATCTATTTAAAACATTTTTAGTAGATGTCACGTGCTCAGCTGTTCCTCTCAGGAGGAATACACAATCTAGAAGAACCAAACATGCACATAAATAGTTTTTAATACACAAAAGAACGTGCAGAGTGCCGTGAAAGGCAGAGTCTGCAGAAGGCAGCTTCCAGGTGGGCGATGCGGACGGACTCCGTAGAGCAGGTGGCCCCTCATCTGAGTCTTGAAGAATGGGCCAGAGGTGCTGAGAGTCGGAAGCAGTCAATGACTCGAAGTGGTCTCCAGAAAATACAACCCGTTCATAAGTTAAGGATGCTCTTCCTGAGATCTGTCTGCTAAGAAATTGAGAGAACCGTCCCAACATCTGCCACTCATTCTTTTGAAACAGTTGCATAAATGCTAAATTGTCTTTCATTTTAATGAAAACACCTCAGAAGGAACCTAAAATATGTGAGCTAATGCCAGTTGCCTACACGCTGATGTTAAGACCCTAACCATATAGAAATATGTTCTCAGCTGCTGGGCGATGCATTTATAAGTGTGTGACGACCCAGAGGTTAATCAGAAGCCACTGGATGGTCTCAGGTGCATTCATAATGAGCCGCAGTGGGGATTACAGTACTGACTCGGCAGTCTGTCATTATTCAAAGTGGAACCTCAGTGAGCTGAGCATTCAAGGGTGAACTAACACTCCTTTCTCCCAGAGCCGCACTCACACTATTAGTCTTTCAGCCTTCTAGAATGTTCTTTCCAAGCCATCAAGTGTTAGCTTGCACAGAATCCCCCTAAATGGTTTGTATAATAATTGAAAGAAAGAAAAAAAAAACCCAAACCTTTGATACTTTTAATTTTCAAATAGACCACATTTGAATTTTTTCTGCAAGCCAGAAAGTTTAACCCACTGAAAATAGCTACACAAAGAGAGTAGTATATTATTTTTTATTAATGACTTTATCTTTTAAAAAAATCTCTTTAAAATTTTTTTACTATTATACGTTAAGAGCCACCAAATAGTTTAATGGAGGTAGAGGGGTTTGTAATCATAATTAATTTAGAACAGAAAAACAAAGGTTCTGTGGATACTTTTTACCCCTCTTATTAGCTTTTTTTACTCTTATGAGTAAACATTAGTGACCAAAACGCTGAAAAGTTTTTTTAAAGGTACAGTATACTACTTATACAAGAAAAGCTTGCCCACATGTGGAGTCCTTAAAAGATTTTGCCACATCGTTGTCATCTTTCTTTGTCATAATTTTTCTGGGAGAATTAAACCACCTTGCCATTTAAGCCCTCCCCTCCTCCCCATCACCTGCTGTTAGAGACGTGACTTTGCATGACAGCTGTCTCCTTCAGATGGAAGATGCCGGTGGCACTTTGCAAGAGTGAAGAGGTTTCCCTCAGTGCAGACACAAAAGTAGCCGACCTAAGTCACCAGAAGGAGAAGGGCATGAGTCCGCATGGCAGTGGGGGAGGGGCGGGCCCGTCGGAACAGGAGCCTGTTAGGGACACGGATAGCTGGTCTGGGCGCCTCCTCTTTCCTGCCTCAGGAAATGCTGCGACAAGAAGCGGAGTCTGATGTTCACTGCGTGATTTTATATAGGGAGATGGTACGTTTTTAATAGCGCCTGATTTCAGAATGATAATAGGGTTGAAGGGAGTTTGGGAAATGCTTTCTCCCATATTCATAATATCAGAAAATTTAGGCCAAAGAATTTTTTTTTTTTAAGTAACATTCCCACACTGCTTATTTGTTTTTCATTTCTTGGCTTGTTTTTTGATACAAGGATATTCATTTTAATAGATCTTGTTGTTAGAAATTAATTTTGCTTGCTTTTGTAATTCCTGTTCTTATTTCAAGTTTCCCCTTTCTCGCTGATATTCCTCTATATAAATCATAACCTAGAACACTTAACATGCTTAAAAACATGTAATTTATTTATGGAATGTATATTATTTGGAATGTTTACATAGCGTATTACTTAGCTATAGAGTTCAGCCTCTCTCTCGAGGAAATAAATTATTCTGAGAAGATATGAGACATAGAAGCCCCATCCCTTGCATAAAGGCGTCATGAGGCGCGAGGCCGGGTCCGGCCGCTATGGACGCGCGTGGTCAGTGCGTGTGCTGTGCTCCTCTCCGCAGGCAGGGCGGGTTTCCGGGCATGAACCAGAGCGGACTGATGGCCTCCAGCTCTCCCTACAGCCAGCCCATGAACAACAGCTCCGGGCTGATGAACACCCAGGCGCCGCCCTACAGCGTGACGGCCAACATGGTGAACAGCTCCACAGGTAACCGTGGGGGCTCGGTGCTCCCGATGGCTGCGCTCCCCCCGTCCCCCTCCCTTTCCCCCTCCCCCTCCCTCTCCCCCTCCTAGGGCACCACGCTGATGCTGACGCACATGAACCTCTTGCAATCGGATCCTGTGGCGGGAAGGGGCAAACACTGCTTGTCTGCTGCTTGGAATCTTGCTCAGTCGGTGTCACTGTTTTGAGACTTGGGGGTCACATGACATTCTATGCAAAGAGCCATTCCGTGTGCATGTGGGTATATTTCAAGTGCCACTAGCCATCGCTTGCCGCATACATGCACTGAGTCCATTCTGGGGGGCCGTGTGGGAGCGCTGGAGCACCCCAGGACAGGTCCGTACCCTCCGCTCCTGGTGGTGGAGAGAAACGTTTCAAATCGTGGTTCAGGGGAAATGATCGAAGGGCAGAAGAGGTGGGCAGGGGTTAAAGTACTTTTTTCATTTAGGGAAATTCCCCTTCAAATGTACACATGGAAATAGTTCTTCCATAAGTGCCATTTGCAGGTTGTCTCCATTGAAAAATTATGTATTATTTTTTAATGAATTGTTTTCAGTCTTTCATTATGTTTAAATGTTTCAGCCCACTTTATGATCTCAACAATTGCGTTCTTACCAAATCCCATCTGATTAGTGCAGTTAAGAATATTCTGTCAGTTTGTGGAAACATCCAGAATGTCCAGAATGTGGAAAACTCCTAACTATTCCTTAGAGCCTGAACCACATCCTCAGGCCTGCTGACCACTTAGGCACTGTGAGGGCTCCTCCTTAAAAGAGAAAACACTGTGTAACTCAATTGACCTGTGACTTTGTATTATCACCTGTGAGAGAGATGGATGCCGTTTTGGCTAAGAGTCTCTCCTTTACTCAATACGGAGCTGGGAGCAGCTAGTTGGGTGTCCTGCGACACGCTGTGACGTGTGCGCAGGGCGCCGTGGAGTTGGGGGCGTGGCGCCCCCTTATTTCCTTTTCCCGTCCTCTCTGGCTTTCTCCACTTTCCTGACCTCTCCATCTTTGACAGGCCACCCCAGAAGCTGTAGTTTCTTTGTCGGGCAGAACAGACCGCTAGAGACTGGCTAGCACCCTGTCTAGGCTTCTGAGTCATTGGCTTCTAGGGCCTAATTTAATAGTGCCTTTCCCCGGGTACTTCTCTTTAAAAGTTTGTGGAAGAGGGAAAAATAGAAACTACCAGTGAAAATGAAAGTCTTTCAATACAATAGCACTTCCTGATGTTAAACAGGTGACCGTTCATCCCAGGGAGGTGAATGTTTTTGTATTTGCAGTGAAAAGTGAAAAGCTCTTGAACAGTCTGTCAGCTAGAAGCTTCCCCTGCCCTTCCCAGCGCCGCCCAGCTAACAGCGAATTCGGGTTACGACATGATGTGTGTTGTCTGGCTTGCTGAATAAAAACTACTTCGGAGCATTGAAACTACACAGTAAATTTTCACCTGCTATTAGCAGTACTCATTTTTTTCCTTTTTCCTTTGGACTCCAGAGCCACAAAAATAACCGACAACAAATAGATGGCACTGTGCCCTGCCTAGAAAGATTTATGCGTTTCTAAGGGAGAACCAATTTAATGGAGATTCACAGTTGTTTTTTTATTATTATTATTCAGCTAATTCAGCTATTCAGTATTTCATCCAGAGGAAATCTGTTCAATGAAAGGCCATTTATCCTCACAGTCTTTTGTACGGGCTAGTAGTATATTTTTTTTTATTGCATTGTGCATTTTAAAATATTGACTCTTTAATAATTTAAAAATTTATCAAATTTTTTTCTACACGTTTATGTGGTTTTATTTCAGCTGTATTAAGTCAGATGCTGCCTGATAGCAGTCACGCAGCACACCTGAGGAATGTTGACGACTTGGCATTGACCGTACCTCTTGTCGGGTACACGTGCATCTGCCAGAACTGTGTTGCAGTCCCCGAGGGCCACGGGAATGGCAGAGGAGCCCAGGATGTCATAGCGAGCTCCTGAGGGGCGTCTGAAGGCACACCCTTTTCTAGAGATGGGCCAGAAATGGCTCAGATCATCATTGCATTGGTCTTCATGGTTTGGTCCCGTAGAGATAAGTTCCCAGTGATAAAAGCAAAGCATTTTCCCCATCAAAAGATACTTTTGGAGAAAGCGAAGCCAATACAGATAATAGCCAAGCTGGCAGTGGGATTTTCCGCACCTCCCTTCGCAGCCGACGCGGTGGAGTTCCAGCGCCCTCCTTGCTGGGTTCAGACAGTTGTGCTGTAGACAGTGTACCAGGGCCAGGGCCAAAAGAAGTCCTCCTGAGTAGTGACAGTTACGAGCTTCAGTGAGCAAGTAGCTATTTAAATGACATCATCGCGAGCATGAATGTGACCAATATTTCTTAAAATGCTAGGGAAGTGGGATGGTAAGATGAGGATTTTTTTTTCCCCAAAAGGAGCGTTTTAAAAAAATTATTTGGATTAAAAAATTAAACTTGGTATTACTGCAAGCAAAGTTATAAGTCTCATATAACCTTGTTAAATACACCTTCATCTAATACTGGTGTTATTCATTACATAGTATTTATTCGTGTTTTGTTTTATAGTATTCGTTAGCCATGTAACATTTATTCATTATAAGCCGTCTTAAAGAAGACCTCTGAATTCCAAGATGTGCCTACCACCCGAGGCGCTGTTTGCCTCACCAGAAGCGCTCCGCAGCGTGGAGGGCAGTGTGGAGGGCGAGCCCATCGGTGTGACCTGCAGACCGGAAATGCGCTGCGTGGGCCACTGCGGCCAGGCCCTCCTCCCACACACAGCACTGCCACATTCCAACAGAGAATCTTTGCCAGCCCAGCACTCTTCAGTCCCAAAGTGTCCTATCGGTATCCTGCCGGTACAGGGCACAGTAGCGCCAACAGCCCTTACAAAGGAAAGAGGCAGGCACACGCCATCGGGGTCACCTGGAATGCATACTAAAACTACAGATTCCTGCGGCAACTTTTTTTTTTGTTTTTACAGTACAAATTGATTTATTTAAAATAATTACAAAAAAGCACAGCAAAATAGAGACTATCCTTAGAATTACTACCACTTTGTTAAGGATCAGGTAGAGTTAGAAGGTCGGAAACGGCATGGGTGGGGGAGCGCCCGGCTGGTTCTGAGGCTTCAGGTGCAGTGCAGTCGGTGACCCAGTGATCCAGTCTTCGTGTACTGGGGATGGTGGGGGGGTCAGTAATTTATCTCCGGGGAGCTCCTACGCCAGTCACATTCATCCAGCCTGCCCCAGTCATGGCCGCCTCTGCTCCTCAGGACCCTAACGCCAAGTAGCTGGCGGCATTCCCACCCTCCCTTCTCCACCCCATTCCCTGGCCATGCATACTTCCCTCCCCCTAAGGTGCCCCCAGAACATGTACTGTTTTGGCTACAGGGATCCTGGTATGACTAGGAAGGCTGTAGGGGACAGCCTTGTTTTTAATTCTTCAAGTTTGCCACAAGCAGTGAGTCTCTCCCCCAACATGACGTTCTCACGAATGCAAGTACCAAGCAAATGAGGGGTGAACCCTGCCTTCAGCGATACCAGCAATGCCCTAACCACTCACAGCTCACAACCATGTGCAGACTCCCTGTCTGGTGCAAAACACTGTGTCACCAGCTCACCCTCTCTGCACCTCAGTCCCCATGACAGGCATAAAGACAGAAGTAAATGCTTGCAAGTTTGACAGTAGATAAAGGCACATGAGCTTCTCTCTCTCTCTCTTTTTCTCACACACACATACACACACACACACACACACTCTGCAGACAGAAACCCGATGCGAGGCCATCTTCACTGCTGGGTGTACTGAGAATGGCTCCGGGGCCGCCTGAGGTCATTCTGATGTCTGCGGCCATGCCACCCTGCACAGGCCTGATCCCATCTGATCTCAGAAGCTAAGCAGGGTCAGGCCTGGTTAGTACGTGGATGGGAGACCACCTAGGAAGACCAGGTGCTGTAGGCGTTAAAAAAAAAAAAAAAAAAAAAAAGTCAGTCTTACATGTGCATGCTAAAGCTTGAGAACCACCGATCTGAGGTGTGGTCAGCAGACTCTTAAAAGAACTGCTGCCAGCCTTGTGTGCCATTAGCCATTAACTAGGAAATCAGCTGTTTTGAAATTAAAAAAAAAAAAAAAAAAAGACGAAACTACGCCTAGAATATAAATCTACCAGATGAATAGATAGCTGTTTTCTGTCTGAAGATTTTAGGGTCCTTTACAAAGGAAGTTTTGGGGCCTCTAGCACCATCGCCAGGGGTTGTCTAGGTAGTTTACAAGTATCGTTGGGTTTTTTGTTTGCTCACTTTAAGTTCGTGGTTTTAGATGAATTGCTGCTCTCCCTCACCCCCAAAACACAAAAGACGTGAAAAGCTGTGGAAGCCGTGGAAGCCGTCCCTCTCACACGGGGAGGGGCGTGCGCTGAGCCGTGGCGTGTTGGTAGCTCCAGCCTCGGAGTGTGGCCGTGGCCGGGGGCGTTGCTGGGAGCAGCAGTCCAGCGCAGGGGAGGTCAGCTGCTTCCTTGAGGCCGCGCTGCGGAGCAGGCGTGCTGGCTTTGCTCCGGGCGCTCTTCGTGGGGTGGCAGGAGTGGGGAGTGTGGGCTGGGATGGCGGCGATGGGGCCACGCATCTGCCCCCGTGGACAGGAGGCGGCACAGGGAACTTCGGGGGATTCTCCCGAGGCCTTGCCGCTCTAGTCAGAAGCATTTCTCCTGAGCTTCCCTCGTTCCTTTGTACGTGTTATGGTAACAGTGTTCTTTATGTATTTGCCACATATAAAAATAGCCATGAATATCTACAGATGTATCCGCATAGATAGGACAGGCCCTTTTGTGTTTTCAAAAACAAGGAATAAAATATTTTGCAGAGCATGGCATGTTATTTACCGTGAAAGAAAAGAACTGTTTGTGTATTTCTGGTCCTGTTTTACCATCTTCTGGGAATGATTTCGCAGCCCTGTAAGGAGACTAAATAAAGGAAGTTGGGGGAGCAGGAATGAATGTTTAAATTCAGTTTTACTCGCACCATATGTTCTTTATGTTCTTTTTGGAATATATTAAACCCAGGGTGCAATAGCCGCCTTAGGACCTTGACCCACACTTTAAGAAATCATTCCGGCTCTTAAATTTCAACGGGAGAGCCAGAGGCTAGTGCTTGCCGTGTGTTTACAGTAACTCCCCCAGCACTCGGCAGTCACGGGCTCTTTACTGCCCCTTTTTATGTCTGAGCTTTGCACACTGGATTACTGATGTCGATAGGAGAAAGAACAGTGCCTTGGTTTAACGCATCCTTGTAATAGCGGTGGTCTCGCTGGTCTCGCGCTCGCGGGCAGGAAGCGCCCCTGCCCTGGGCGGCACGTGGATCGCTGCAGCGACCCGCTGAGAATTCCGCCCAGAAGTCAAAGTCAGCATCTCAACAAAGGCATAGGAAAGGCCACAATAAGGAGAGACCTTATGATCCTTTTAATCACATAAAATTGACATCGTAAAGCTGGAGTACTAAGTGAAACTGTGACTCTAAATCCTAGCCTTATTTATCTCAAAATAATAAACCAGTGCAACTTTTGACAGTTTCTATATTTGCATAGCCCAGATGCCCACTCGAAAATGTATGATAGAGAATAAAGGAGTTTGGGGGTTTCAGACCAACATATATGCTTATGTTCATCTGAGTCTAATTTTTAAATCAGTGTAAATTACCATTAATTGTCATAATATATATTGACCTAGTTCTTCATGCTTAAAAATTACTTTTGTGTATATGAGCAAATTTAATGCACAAAGGATATTACTAGTTTTTATATTTCAAAAATAATGCTTAAGCGTAATTTATTATAAATGCTGACAAGACTATTTGTTACAGCCTTCGGAGAAGCAGGACGTGACCGAGGCCGCGTGTCCATGACTGCCACTTTCCTCTGGAACTGTGTGGCTGTCATCCCTCTGAACCCATTCTGTGAATAACGCGCAAGGACGTGTGGACTTTCATACATAAGCCCCTTTCCACACGCCTCCTGCTTTTTCCCCTTCTATTCTTCTAAAAACAGGCTCATTCTTAATGTACAGATTCACCGATTCATGTCTTGCTAGACCCCAGAGATAAAACCGCACGAAAGCAGCGAGGCGGTCTTCTCCGTGTAATCTCTCTCAGCTGCTTTTTCGAGGTTTCACACATTCACAAAAATAACAGCATTTTTAGCTGATCCCAATAGAATTTTCTCTGCAGCTGCATCACTTGAAAAAGCTTTTTGTTCCAGTTCTTAAAGTCTAAGTATTGAAAGTAATTTGAAAAAAAAAAAGAAAAACATCCCAATTATGATTTGTGTGTGCGGTGATGACTTCAAGGGCTGACTGGGCTGCAAATGGGCTTTGGAAAACAAGCCACTGTGCCCATGGAAAACACAGGCGTTCCAGCGTGCGCCATTGAGCGTGCCGACGCGAACTCGCGGGCACACGGCCGGGCAGGCTTTTCTGGCAGGACCTCTGGTCTCAACCTGCCGTGATGCTAACGATATTAGCAAATTAGCGCCACGAAGCTTGCCAGCTAATTCGCCAGAGCCCTGCTCACTCTCTCACTGCTGTAATTAAAACTAATTATTTTCTAAAACATAGTAATACATGAATATGTGCAATAATCATTTTGTAGTGGGCAATCTGTGGAGCCTTTTTTTTTAAGCCCTCTTTTCTTTTTTTTCTTTTTTTTTCTTTTTTGGCACATTATGCTCCATGTGCAGGGCCTTGGTTGAGCCAGCACTTTCATTTGCAGAATGTAAAATGGGTCCCGCTCATTCAACCTCAGGTCTATTTTATCTTGCAATAGGAGTGTTCTCGGGTCTTCACTCACGTGTAAGGCTCATAATTCTCTCCCCTCTCCCTTTCCTGTCTCCATCTCCTCGCACGTCTGCTTGGCGTCACACAGCCCAAGCGTCGTGCAGACGGTTTTCACAGTGGGGTTCTGTAGAAATTCAGCCGTCATGCCCCGGATATCTACGCCGATTCCCTTCCGTTGCCCTGCTCTCCCTTTAGCAAGAAACCGAAACCCATATTTTCAACTTCAAAATGTCTATTAGTATTTGCAACAAACGTGTATGTCAGTCGTCCTTTGGTAGAACTTTCATTCGGCAGCGTAGATGAACTTGATTGAATTTCTGAGCCCGGAGATAGAAAACGAGTTTCGCCTGGGATTTTCAGGTCGACCCTTGAGCTGCTGCTGAGAATCGATAAATACACACAGTGCACAAGGCGGAAAGGAAACCAGCCCCATCGCAAAATAATTAGAAATCCTTTCCTTTAAAACTTACTTTTGATTATATTGTTATTGAAGTCATCTGTTACAATTGTCTTCCATTATTATAGAATAGACCACATGCCATAGATAAGGTTCTCAAATGAAACAACATAAAATGTCAAATGATTTTGCAAACTATAGATTATCTGCATTTAGGAAATTAAGAAAACACTAAATTTTCTAGTCGCCAGGTAAAAATTACACACACTGTCGAGCATTTGCTTTCAACATCTGATGAGCAATTTAAACATTGGGTTTTTGTCACCTACTCTAGTAAATAATATTGCTGTACGTTGACTTCCAGTGGTTTGGGTCTTGAGTAAACGATTGCATGTTGTTGTTGTTGTTTAAGATACAGACTGCCAGAATGTCATGCTGCGTAGATTTCAGAAATTAGAGTCTTCAGAGTTACAATCTCTTTTTTCTTCCTTCAAGGGAAATTCAAGTGCCCCACGCATCACTCGGTAACTTGTGTTAGCGGGAGCACAGCCTGATGCATCCCATGTATCATCCTAAACTCTCTCTCCTGTTTTCGATTAGCATCTATGGGTCTTGCAGATATGATGTCTCCTGGTGAATCCAAATTGCCCCTGCCTCTCAAAGCAGACGGTAAAGAGGAAGGCGCCGCGCAGCCCGAGAGCAAGACGAAGGTATTTCCTCTGTCCTCTGCACGCGGCGTGGGGTCTGCCTCGCTAAAGCTGCCATGCTCTCTCTCCACTGGTGTTGGCTGACACTTTTTTTTTTTTCCGTTTGGTTTCTTTCTTGTGCATGCCTTCATTTCGTGCGACATGTTTGTAGTCTTTCTTTCCCCACCCCCTCATGGTGTGGATCTGAAAGTTACTAGTTCTTACGGCATTAACTCATGGTCGTGGGAGAGGGGTGGAGGGACAAGACCCACGCAAGAGAAACGCTCTGGGGGTGGGGAGAAGCAAGGGGTCTTGCCTGGTTCTGATACTTGCAGCCATTTTCTCTGCCTTCAGTTTATAGCTTCCTGTTTTGGCCGCCTCAGCAACAACAACATACTTAATATTTTGCTTTCCTGCCTTATTTGATAAATAAGGTGAACAGCTTTTTTTTTTTTTCCTTTCTTTCTTTCATAAGGGGTAACCCATGCTTAGCATTCCATGTAAGCTTGACGTAAGCATGGTGGCTTAGTGGCCTTATCCAGCATCCAGCAAACTTACCAAATTATACTAATTAAGAATGCTGCTTTAATACCTTTATATGTGTGTGTTTGTGTGTGTGTTTGTATGTGTCTTTATATATATCTATTATATATAAGTTAGTCTGTTAAACTGGATGTACTTTTTGTTATTTTAAATAAAGTTTGCCCTACCTTTGTCATTTTTTTTTTTTTTTTTTATTCCTCTACCACAGGATAGCTACAGCTCTCAGGGTATTTCTCAGCCCCCAACCCCCGGCAACCTGCCAGTCCCCTCCCCAATGTCCCCCAGCTCTGCTAGCATCTCCTCATTTCATGGAGATGAAAGCGATAGCATTAGCAGCCCAGGCTGGCCAAAGACTCCATCAAGCCCTGTAAGTGGCTCTGGTTTTTTGTTTTTGTTTTTTGGGGGTTTTTTGATAAGTAATTCTACTTTAATGCTTGTTTATTTATTTGTTCTATAAGACTTTTTCTTCAATAATTTATCCATGAAAGGGATTTATTTATAATCTTATGAGTAACAAAATGAGTAAAGTTTATGTGTATTATTATACAAGTTGATTTCTGGTAATGAAACCGCTATGATAAAGAAGCAACTCTGTACCAAGCATGTGATCATGTTACTGGGTCCGAACTCTACACAGTGACTTTGTGTAAATGTCTGATCCATTGTGCACTTAAACTTAAAACGAGTTACTTCTCTATTTACATGGGAACTAATAGCAGCTATGGAGTAAATGACAAGTTCGGCCTTGGGCCTAAATCGTTCATGGGCTGTTTTATCTGAAACATCTTATTTCAAAAATGGCTACCTGAAAATACAAATGTTACACTCTGGGTATGGTTTAGTATATCAGCCCTGTTTTGTTTCAATCCACTTGTCAGAAACTGACAGAAAAGTTGTGGAAATGTTAGTGCATGTGACTGGGATGCTGTTCTTAGGTTAATAATGTGCGCCTACATTAGTCATTTGAGATGAAAAATTATATCCTGCACAGAACTACTGGTAATCGTGAAATTAAGTGTTTATTCTCATATGATATATAAAATAAGTGATAAATATATATGATAGTTATCACATATATACATATATATATATAGGAGTTTTTTTAGCCTTTATGGTCTTTTGCCAGTAGAGCCTTTATTTCGTTACTAAAAAAATTAATTTTGTGCCATTAAAAAAAAGAAGCATGGCACTGTAGTAACCTTTATTTTACATTCATATAGGGAATCAAAAGATTTTTAAAAGAAAAAAATACCTTAACATGCAATTACTTGCCAGGAAGGCTTAATTAACACGCTAATTTTTGTAAGACAACGTATTGGAGAGCACACAGCTCAGGAAAAGCAAGTTGGAGGGAAGAAAACTCTAACTGCGGAGTCTGGCAATCTAGTCAAAACCCCAGAAGGAGGCTGCTATTAATTCTCCATTCACTGGTTTAGCAGATAGAGCTGAAGGTTTGAAGAGTTGATGGTTCCAGTTAAGTGTTTGTGAAATCCATGTAGGGCTCTTAGTCTAACCGCCATTTTCCTTTGCAGAAAAAGAAAGTGCAGATATTCACTGTTACCTTCTCTGTAGACATGTGTTTCGCTTTTGCAACCACCAAAATGAAATAAAATATGCTTCTAGGATGGGTTAAGCAGAACTAACGGGAAGGGAAAATGCAGCTCCTTAATTTTGATGTCTTTGTGTTATTTGCTTTGAGTCTCAGAAGGCAGCTAGCGTTTCGGGAGTTTTCCCATAATCTACCCTGGTTTTTGTTTTGTTTTTATTCGTAAGAAAAGCATTTTGAATCAGTAATACATTCAACAGGTAGAACTCAGATTACAACTTCTCAAAAACATTTGTACTGTGGCTTAGAGATTGAAATTCTTTAAAATCTTGACATTAAGACTAAAAGTTTATTAAAAACAAAGACTACTAATAGACTATATGTTTAAAAATTCTGCCTTGCAGATTTCAGATTTATAAAGAATGATTATTGTATTTTAACATACTAGTTACATAAACCCCACTTTCTACTTAAACATAAGAAAGAAGCAAACAAAATTGTTAACTTCATTTTCTGATTATCATACAATTCAAATCGCGCGTTACTTTTCTCTTTTTTTCTAAATAATCCTCCATACATTATCTCTTCCTGTATCATAACCATTTTTAGGATTTACAAGCAAACGTCTGGCTCCACGGTAGGTGAGGACAAGAGATGCTGTGGTTTTCAGTAGTGGAGGATGTTAGATGATTTCCTTATGTCGAAAGCAGCCATTCTCTTGAGTGAGATGCTAATTCAAGAAAGGAACGCAAGGAAGTTGTAATGAAGGACCTCACATTGTCTTAGTTATCAAGTCACTACAAATATATACAATTTAGGAATATTTAACTGGTCCTTCTGAGATATAACTTCAGTTTGTACTTAAAATTGCTCTGAACAGCGTCCCCAACAAAGCCTTGTCTAATGGCAGGCCTGAAGTGGACTAAATATAAAGATGCTCTGTGCTTGACAGTGTGCTGTGGGCCAACACCGTGTTGTTACAGAACATTCTGAAATAAAAATAAACATTCGCACATACACATATTACCAGGCATATGGTAAAGACTGCTGAAATGTAAATTTGCCTAAAAGACTTGAGGAAAAATGTACTTATAGACTTAATTAAATTGTACGCAAAGAAAACATTCGCGGCACTGCGATGTTGTCTTGCCGTAATTTTTCAGCATTCCTTTTCCTCGCCTCCACGACAGTTTCATGCAGCAGGATACAATTTCTGCTACCTCAACACAGCATGCAGTGGTTGTGGCGGCCTAGAAAAGTCAGCCCGCCTTTCTGCAGGGCCGGTTCGTTTGCCCCTTGTCAGTCAGTGGGTAGAATGGATGAGGACTTGTACCCAAAGGTCACAGCATAGCTAATAGCATAACAGAAAAGGTCTGTGTGGAGCCCGATCGGCGATGGCGTGTGGAGTTTTTATTTCCTAAGGCTGCCGTTCCTCTTCACGTGCCTTTTCTCTGTTCAGACAGCCAAACACTAACTGGTGGCCGGTTAGGAAGCGGACCCTGAGGGCCGGCAGTGGAGAAGTGCAGTGGGCGTCATCCCTTCTCAGCTTTCAGTCTTATTAGATAATGTCCACATTCACTTAGCTCCTCGCTCTTGGAAATCCTTTCCATAAGATATTTTAACAGCTGTTAATTTTTATTACGATGGTACTCGACTTTTCAGACCTTTCTCATGCTTTTGCGTATTCATTCATAGAACAAATACCTACCCAGGACCTTTAGTGTACAGTCACTGGTAGTGATTTCAACTTTAGCAGGAGCCCCGCCATGCGGCAGTTGGGTCAGGAGCGTGGAGGGCAGGCAGGTGACCCCGGGCCGAACAGAGGCTTCGGTGCAGTGTGTTACCAGGCTCCCTCCACCACGGGCAGATGGCACGTGCAGGCAGTGACGGGGAGCGGGGCAAGGGGCCTCGCCTGGGACCTCACACGTAAACAGGCCTGACCGCCCTCTTCTTCCGATGCAGTTCCCTACATTATGGCTCCATTAAAACGCTTTTTCAAAGCTCGAAAGACTGAAAGGTAGAATGATTCTATTAAAAACTGTTAAGTTCTTCTCATTTTAAGAGAATAAATTGAGATGTGCAGAAGTTAAACTTTATTCATTTAACAAAGATAAGAAAAGTTAAAATATGTAGAGTCAAACTACGTGAATCATTTTTGAGCTAGGAGAACGCAGAACGCAGTCGTTTGACAGGTGGGCGTGAGCTCCAAGCCTGCTCGGTCAGGGCGGGAGTGACGTCCAGGGGTCTTCCCCGTTCGTGTGTGGGGCGGACCCAGCCGCGAGTGGCAGGCATCTGAATCTTAGGCTCAGGATATTGGGAGAGCTCCTCAGAGTGATTTTAAATTGAAATGATTGCTTTTATTTCTCTTATCCTTAAATCGAATCTGAAACACTTTCAATTTTTCATAAATGAAATGCAAGAGGGAAGTTTGGGGGGTTTTGATTGATTTTTAGAGGAGAATGCTTTTTTTCCTTATGTCCTTATTTCAAATTTTATTTTCTTTAAAACATTGGGTTCAAGAATACCTCCCCAAAAGAAAAAATTTTCAATTCTAGAATTTAGAAACCTGATGATAATTACCCAATTAATGATGACAAAGCTCCTGAAATCAGTATGAGAAGCTGATATAAAATGTTAGAACCAGTTTTGTTGTTTTTTCTAGTCAAATATGCCTTCAGTATAAGAATAGGAAAATAAATTTTTAAAACTTACATTTGGATATGCAGTGTGTCCCATATTCTGCTACATACATGAGCACATAGACATGGGAATATGTGTGTATTTTTAAGCTCTTACCTAAAGTAATTTTTAAGTGATTTGCAGTTTACCTTGAGCATCAATGTAAATTCTAAAAGAACACATTATTTTTTATCCTGCCACTCTACATTTTTTAATTTACATCAACTATCACCCACTTTTATATATTTGATGTAAAGGTTTTATGCCTCAATAATTCTAAAGCTGCAGGCTTAAAATTTCAGGGAAAATAGCTTGGGAGAATTACATGTTAATTAGAAGGAAAGCTGCCATGCACCAGCTTTTATTGGGGATTATCTTGCTAAACAAGGTAGCATCAAACCTCCATGGCTGTCATGTTATTTAACCCCCCAAAATTCAGCAATATGTTTAAAATTATATTAAGCTAAATATAATGGAAAAGAGTTAAGAAAAACTCCATCTCAAATAACAGCTGATAACCTAGTAAATAAACATGAATAAATGAAGTAAATTTATGTTCCAAGGAAATCTTCATGGAGAATTTAGAAGTGATTTTGTGTAATAACCTCAGAGTTGCAAATATTACAGATACACAAATACAGAGACAGAAGAAAGGGAAAATTTGCATTTGGGCTGTTTGAGACTAAAAGCGTTTCTTTCCCCGATCCTGTAATCCACATGGAGGGCTTCAGGTGTGCAGGAACAGAAACCTGTAACATCTTAATCTCAAGTACAGTTAGAAAAATAAAAAGCCAAGAAACAAAGCCTCAGTATAAGCCACGTGAGCCCGTAAACACATGCGCAGAAAAGAAAATGTACATTTATCCGTAGATGTGCTGGGAGTATGAAATAGCATGTGTTCATGATTAAAGCATGGTTGCCTATTAAAATAGTTATCTAATTGCCCCTTACCATGGCAGAGAAGTTCAAGACCTCTTAAGTAGGGAAAGCTGGTCATCATGAGTGAATGCCAAAGCTTTAGCCAGCCATAATTTTATAAAGCTCTCAAATGAGCATGAGCATAGGGCCCACACCCCTGGGCCCTGTGATTTGTGACCTGCCTTTTATTTTTCAGCAAATACTATGCATTTGCTCTTCCTCCCTATGACTTAGAGTTTTAATGAAAGCACACATTAGCCATTCTTGCTTTAACAAGGAAAAGTAGAGGGCATGTAGTTTGGGGTGTTCTGCAGTACCACCTGTGAAATTTTAAATTCACTGACCATTCTCCGAGCTAACACCCTTTCATTTTTGAAAATGACGTGAGGCGCCATTGAAAGCTTGCCTTCTGGGATTCAATGCTTATATCAATAGAGTAAAAAAGATTTGGGGTTTGTTTTGGTTTCTTTAAGTATATGAAAGGGGGAGTTTGGGCCTTTATTTAAAGTCGACGTAAATTCTTAATTAAGAAATGTATAGTTTGTGCCTGAACTAGTAGCCTTCATTCCTGATTGTTGTGTGATAGCCGTAGTTTTTAAGTTTCTTCTCTCTCTGTACCTGATGGCTCATTACTTCTTTCTCACCTTCTTCCCTTTCCCCCTGCCCACCCCCTCCCGTCTCCAAACGCTCCCTCTGGGCTCTAGAAGTCCAGCTCCTCCACCACCACGGGAGAGAAGATCACAAAGGTGTACGAGTTGGGGAGTGAGCCAGAGAGAAAGCTGTGGGTCGACCGCTACCTTACCTTCATGGAAGAGAGGGGCTCCCCGGTCGCAAGTCTGCCTGCAGTGGGCAAGAAGCCCCTGGACCTGTTCCGACTCTACGTCTGTGTCAAGGAGATCGGAGGTTTGGCGCAGGTAAGGGTGAACAAGCGAGCGACCCAGGAGACGTTCTGGATCAGCTCCTACAGCAGCTTTCTTGGAATATATAGACTCAGGTGGTTTTTTCACAAAGAAAAAGCTCAGCCTGTGAGAAAGTCACCTTTATGGGGATCCATGCATGGGAGAGCATTAGGGCTGGGGCTCCCGGCTTTGCAACCAGCTCACGGTGTGACCTCGGCAGGTCATTTATATGGACCACAGTCCTCACCTGTAAAGTAAGCCATTTGGGCCAGGTTTTTCTATCGGGTCCCTGACAGCTGTAGAACTCTGTAGAATCTGCCAGGCTTTCATGGTAGATACTCCAGAAATGGTTTACAGATGCCTAAATTATTTGTCTGGATGAGATATAAATCAAATTCACTATTTCCCTCTGTCCATAGCGATTTCTCAAGACAACTAAGTCATACCTGTAAAACCAGGTCCACGACACCTGGGCGTCCAGGGGCTCAGTGCTGTCCTCCTTCGGGAGGGTGGGCTGCAGCGGGGCGGGTGGTGCAGGCGGGGAGTTGGGGAAGCCCGGCCCTGCTCTTCCCTGGCTCTCGGCCAGTCCTCGAGGCCACGCCTCCCCCGGTTGGTGTCTCCGGTCCTGCGGTGGGGCGGGGGAGGGCGCTCACACGCACCTGCTCGCACCTGCTCGCTCCGTGCAGGGCGCTGTGCTTCTCCTGTGTCATTGCCTTGGTCTTTCCCAGTCCCCGCAAAATCCCCTCCCGGTCGTCAGCCCCACACGAGAGATGAGACACTAACAGGATAAAGTGCGCCGGCACCGAGGCCGGGGACCCCTGGGAAAGTGGGGGGCCTGGCCCAGAGCGCGTGCTCCGCCCATCCTCCAGCAGACGCGAGGCCTCGCTGTGCGTTGGAGTTCCCTGGGGAGCGTTGAAACCTGTCCGTACCTGGGCTCGCACCCAGGTCGGCGAAGGGAGCCACTGTGCGCCCCAGGTGCCTAAAACACAGTGAGGAACCCTGCATTCCACCCAGGTGGCCCAGGTCACTAACTATCCAAGGGCAAGTCACCTAATCCCTGGGTATCGTTGAGGGCCCGCCCTAGTCTAAGTGCTGCACAGCTTTGGGGGTGCAGGAGAGGTCTTTGTTCTCAGCCTCCCTGAGGCGCCCCATCCCACCAGGGACCTGCGACCTACAACCAAAACAACTGTAGCTTGATTCAGAGCCTCGTGTAATCAGATGGTAAGTCATACGCTACAGACCAACTAAGTGTGAGAGGCGGTCTGCAAAGGGAGAGATCGAGATGCTCACCTCCCCTCTGCACCTAAACCCCTTGGCCTCTCTCCTCCATGACCTGGCATCAATTTGTTTAGGATCCCCAGGATGCTAAACAGATTGGGGTTACCCATCACAGACACGTAGAGATTGTCTGGACACCTTATTCTGACTCAGCTGTGCTATTACCAAGCCAGGTCTGTGAGCAGGGCTCTGCTGGCTTAGCTAATGAGGATCGCTCGACTGTAGCTATGATTCACAGTAGTGAGCGTTTGACGTTGGTCATTCACGCCCGTCTGCCCGGCGACCATCAGATGTGGCCGGAGCTGGTGCTGCCCCACACATGGATCAGCTCAAAGCCTTGCCCTTCGGGGTGCCCCAGGGAGCACTCTGCTTCGTTGCTGAAGCAACCCACAGGCCAGCTCGCCACAGGCTGGCATTAAGTGCCCAAAGTGGCATTAAGCATTTCCGTGAGCATTCTGTGGTTGATCATGCACCACTTAGTACTAAGTAAAAGGTTATAAAGAGCTTTGTGAGAAAGTTTGAATACAAAAATTTAACATTTCATTAAAAACCACTTGTCCCCTTAACGATTACCACGTATCGAACACAGGATGCATCTAAAGGCAAAATACTCCCCAAGCGTTTATTCTCGGGTCCTCATGTTTCATTCATGCATTTAACCTTTCATAACTCTGTTCCCCAGTGGGATCAAAAGGTTAAAATACCTAAAATCTTTATGTAACGTTCTAGGACTTTTTTTTTTTTTTTGCACCGTATTCTCTGCTGCCTGAGTGTGGGTGGAACCTTGGAAGGTCTGGTGTGGCCCTGCCCGTTCACGAGCTCCAGGTGCCTGCGATGTAGGCCAGCTGGTGGCTTCATAGAGCCCAGCCAGGTGTGACGGCTTGTGCTGGGCATTTAAGTTGGGGTCATTTGGTCGGGCGCCTTGTTCGCCTTTGCATCAAGGGTCCCTTTCCCCAGCACCGCAAGAAAGTGTCATGTGGGGGGATGGATGTGGCCAGAATTACCGGCTCACCTTCGTGGGAGCTCGTGGCCGTTGAAAGGAAACACTGTTTTTCATACCAAGGCTCACTTAAATTGCAAAATAATTCTGTTACTGCTTTTTAAATTAGTTTTTAGACACTTTTTTTTTTTAATCAGATGGGATGAGGATAAGTGTGAGTGAGTGTGTGCATTTGCTCAGATAAATCGCCCATCCCTGAGAAGCACCGGCTCTGGACAAGTGCGAGGCGTCCGGAGATGCACCAGGCAGAAGAGTCACAACGAGCAAGGCTTTTTATGTAGCCATCAGCAGGTTCCTTAATGGTTTTGTAACTGGAAATGCTGCCTTTGCAGCACCGAGTGGGAGTAATGAGCATTAGTTAAAAGAGGCAAATGAAAAAAAAAAAAGTAAACCAAGTCATTAAGTGCTTTTTTTGTCTCCTGGCTTTAAACAAGTCACTTTGCTGCAAACCAGTGATCCTGCCTTTTTTTTTTTTTTTTTTTTTTTTTTGCTAGGTTAATAAAAACAAGAAGTGGCGTGAGCTGGCCACCAACCTCAACGTTGGCACTTCAAGCAGTGCAGCGAGCTCCCTGAAAAAGCAGTACATCCAGTACCTGTTTGCCTTCGAGTGCAAGATCGAGCGCGGGGAGGAGCCCCCGCCAGAAGTCTTCAGCACCGGGGAGACCAAGAAGCAGCCCAAGCTGCAGCCGCCATCTCCTGGTAAGTGGGAGCACTGCAGCCGGCGCCCCCTCCTGCCGCGCAGGGGTCTGAGGAGGCCTCTCCACGGGAAAGCAGACAGCAGCGGGGTCTTGCAGAGGAAGGAGCGTTTCGCCTCGTCTGTTTACTGGAGCCCAGCGACGGCCGTGCTTGGGGGAAGAGGGTAAAACCGGGCACGTGGAGGCACCACCGTAGCCGTCCCTCGTTTAGTCAGCAGAGACTTCAGCGTTCCGAGCTCACACGTTGGTTCCCCAGCATTTCGAAGCATCCGTCTGACCTGTGCAGGCCCGTGCCCCTGCGAGCGGTGCTGGCCCCTGCTCGCCGGGTCGGTTCCCGCAGCTCGGCCCGTTGCGGGCACTCAGAGTCGGGACGTAGTTCCTAATGTCCCCTGCCCAGCAGGCTCTCACGTTGAGGGTCACATTGTCCCGGTAAAGGCCAGACAGCCCTACTCGGAGAAGGGGGTGGGGCCCAGTGAGCTTTGACACTGCGGCCAGGACTCTTAGGAGTGACGGCGGGTCCCCGAATTCTCATCGGCACGCCGGGCCGACGACACCTGCCTTCTCCGCTGCGTCTCCTCTCAGCCGTCGGGGACCCTGTCGCTCTTCCTGCCAGCCTTCGTTCTTCCTGTCGAGGTTTCAAATTTGAAATTACTAGATCGTTATGTTCTGATAAGTACAGTATTTAAGATGAGAAGAAATTTGCACTCTCCTTAGTTCTGGGAGGTGACCTCACTCGAGTTCAATTCGACTGTTGTCTGTTTCTGGCCATCTCAAGCCCTGCGACGGTCATTACTTACCTGTGCTGTCCATGGGGCCGGTCAGACCTGCCACAACCCCGTGGCACAGGCTCGCTGCGGGCTGAAATGGCAGAGCTAGTGGCCAGTGTGTCCTGAGCACCCTCAGGGCGCCAGGCACCTAGGTGCCCTGTCATTTACTCTCCCCGTCAGACCTCTGGTACAGACGCTGTTTTAAAATCCATAAGAAAACTAAGGCACGTAAAATCTAAGTGGCCCAAAGTCGCATCGATCGTGAGCGGGAGGGCTGGGCTTTGCCCTGTGCCGTCCGGCACTGGAATTACACCCGCACCCAGCATACTCGTCTGCCTGAACTTGAGATACCCCTGTAACGGGTAAAATGTTTCCACGTAGAGATGGTATTTATGAGCCAAAGAAAGAAGTTTAGCTGCCGTCTGGGTGGCCGCGTTGACAGCCACGGTCGCTAATCAGCGGATCTCCCGTGAACGCCGCTTAGGCCCAGCGTGCACTTGCAGCAAATATGCCCAGACTTCGAGCTGTCAGTTCTCGTACAAGCAGAAACCTCCTCACTGACCGCACCCTCGGAGACCCGAAGCCTTTGCCAGTTACAGTGTACCTGAAAACCTGCGAAACCCAATTCTAAACCGCTCACAACATCGCATCCACAGAGTAAAACAAGCTGCCCATGAACAGCTCTGAAACTTTTTCCAAAATAAAAGCCCAGTGGGGCGTGGGGGTCAAAGCGGCGCCGTCCGCAAAGACCTAAAGGCGTGCTCCACTTGCCGGGAGGGAGCGCGCGTCGCCGAGGGGGCCGCGCGCGCGCGTGGAGGACAGCGCCCCCGGCGTGCGTCAGCGTCGCTCGGGGGCCCGCTGAGGCGGAGCTCCCTCGGCCTGTTCTCCTAGCAGTCGGCCCGGCCCTTTTCCTCCTCGTTTACGCCGCTGTTTTAACTGCACAAAGAGCTTGGGTTGCAGACGCACTGGGATGATCCATTTTCTCCGTGGTCCAAACGGAGCTGACGTCTTGGGAAGCCAGCCGCGGGCGAGGGGGACCGTTCCCTGCACCCGTCCCAGTCGGCTCATCCGGCATGCTCCGTGCGCTGCTCGGGGCGCACCGCCCAGCGAGACCGAGCCGCGGGCGGGTCAGCGGGCCAGTGAGTGGTCAGTGTGTAACCCAGGGCCAGGCGCCTCCCCACCGTCCATGAGCCAGTGTCCTCTCTGGCTCCAGAGCTGTCATCAAGGGCATTGTCTCTGAAACGTTTTTGTCGTCGAAGAAGGAAAAAAACTGTTTCCAACAATTTGCATTTCAGGGTCTCACGTACTACAAAACTTTTTAAAAACTAATTTTCAGCCAGAATTTGAGTTCTTCGAAGTCAGTTTTTTCCTTAAGAACACAACTGTAGTTTATTCCTTACCAGCAGCATATCCATGCAAACGAGACTAAAAGATTCCCGTGAGACGTTCTAGGGTATTTTTGGGAGTAGTCACTCTGAACCCACTTAGATCCTGAGTCATTTGGCTGTCTCCAGCTGAGAGCATTCTGAATCATCAGTCTGTATTCCCGTTTTGATTTGGCGTGTCTGACAGGGACCTGAAATTCAGTTCTGTCAGCCCTTCGGGGGCGTCAGGACTTCACTGCGGACTGGCCGCGTGGCTTCCCACACAGAGGTCCAGCTGACTCCAGCCTTCCAGCGACCAGAGCAAGCCGTGGAAGCAGGCCCCCAGACGGAGCCTGAGCCAGGCCCGGGGTGCCGTCACATCTCTGGGGCGCCAGTGGAGATCTCGTTAGAGTAAAACTAAGTGCGTGTGGAGTTCTGATGAGCAGCCACAGGAGCTGCTTCCCCAGGTGGCCTGGGCCTCCTGTAAGCCCTGAGGTTGGGGGTGGCCAAGGAGGCTCCACATTCAGTAAGAAAGTCTGTAACCGAAAACCCATCCATCTTTGCTGGCAGGTGGCTGACTGCGTTTCTATTATTAGCTGACAGGTGATGTCACAAAACCTGTCATGGATCCAACTAGGGAATCCTCAGTGGAAGATAAATGAGGAAGGGGCTCAGGTTATAAACAAAGGTGCCCTCTGGGTGACCTCTAGTCACTGTAGACCTGGGACAGATCAGCTATTCTTCTTTCTCCCTACCCTACTTCCTGCAACCCCAGGCAGAACTAGGGCACCAGGTTCGTGCTGTGTAAATTATCTTCCCAGCTAGGAGTCTGGCTGTACAGTCTGAAGTGTGTGAATGTACTTAACCTTCAATAACCTTTCCATTGTTTACTTTCGAGTATACATTTGTAGCTTCTGGCAAAAGGTAGGGATATCCTAGAGAGTGTGCCAGCCTTGGCTATTAATGGAGCTTCAAGAGGTCGCATTCATTTTTTTTTTTTTTCCTGGAAGGAGAGGAAGAAACACTGGCAAGGGGAAGAATTTTTACTTTCTGCTTTTTTTTTAATGAGCTATAAATGTGAATACTTGTAAATAAGGGTCATTCCGAAGTCACAGCCTTGTGAGCCGGGTTTCCAGGGATGTGTGTGGCTGCCGTGTGCTCGGTCCGGACTGGGGGCTCCCGTTCCCACCTCTGCCCGCTCTCTGGGGCAGGCGCGGCTGCAGGGTTACCCTTATGGGTTTATAAAAGACTCTACTTTGTTTATCACATTTACTTGTTTAATATGAAGTTTTTAGGGTTTCACCAGCATTTGGTTTTATAAGCATGAGTTAGTGTGTTTTTCTTTTAAGATAACTACATCTAAAAAGATAACTTACCTTAAAAGTAAGTTTTCCTGGCATATCTGAAAACTGCCCTGGGTACAGGGGACAGTCCTAGGTACCCAGGGGACACCCAGGGGACACGGTATACAGAACACACAGCTCTGCTGGCCCATCGTCAGCACTTAGTCCCAGCCAGGCCAGAGCCAGGCAGACCCGGGCAGACCCGCTCTGGCTAGAGGTGGCCACACTCAGACGCCTGGGGCTTTCTAAGCAGGAGCGATACAGCCTTTGCCACTGCCAACCCCTTATAGCACTCTCCAGTCTCTAGTGAGCAGTTTGACTCAGTTTCCCCTAAAGTAAAATGTGGATAGTGATCTTTGTCATGGGCCTTGAAAACTGCATAGGAAAGGAACTGCAACTATCAGCTTACCCAGTGATATTATTTACAAGCAGTCGGTAATTCTGCCATTGGGTATGGTTGCAAAGGTATTTAATTGTGACCTGCATGGGGGCAGGGGTTCCACTGGTAGAATCCAGGCACAGAAGAGAGCACATTAGTGAGCATATTATTCAGTAATTAATAAGTGAAACCAGTATCTGTCGAACACCTCACATGCTGAGGATAGGGCAAAAAGCCTTAAAATAATATATTTTTCCTATAAGATGAGGCTGATTTCTTCATTAATCCCAGTTCAGTTTCGAAACGATTTGAGCTCTGTTATTCAAGTATATTTATAGTTAAAGCCAAGTCTCAGAACTCTGATAATGACATTAAGGAATTCTAAACCAGCATTGTGTTTGATAATTACAAATCTGATTTCATAGCTCCAAAAATCATTCCCAATGACAGAGCATAAACATATCCAGATGTTAAGGAGGTGTCGAAATCAGACATAAGGTTCATTATTAATTTGTATCATCGCTTCCAACTGAAACATTTCTCATTGCCTAAGCAGAACTAATTTTTCTAATTTTCTCAAACAGCACAGTAGTAGCCCATCAGATTGATACACCCAAATTTTCAATCCCATTTTTCCTTATTCTCAGACATTTAGATTGTCAGCATTCTAAACAAAACTGAAATAAACATTTTCTGCCTAAAATCTTTTTTATATCAGATTATTTTCTTGGGATAAATGCCCAGGAAAGCAATTACCTAGTCAAAATGCTTTACAGCTCATAAGTAATGTTTCTAAATAGTTTACTGAAAAAACGTTTACTTACCAATTTTCACTATAAACAATTTGAGTTCTTATCACAAGAAAAAAAATTGTAACTATGTATGGTGATGGATGTTAACTTACTGTGGTGATCATTTTGTAACATACACAAATACCAAATTATAACATTGTATACCTGAAACTGATACAATGTAATATGCCCACTATACTTATATTTTACAAAATATGTGAGAGCAACTAATTTTACTACGTTACCAGCAATGGATATTGTTATTCCTATTATGATGGCATCTTTTCTTTTTTTTTTTCTTTTTCTTTTTTTGTAACTAGCAAAGATGACCTTAATTTGATGACCTGTTTTTTCCCCCTTTTTTCTCTTGGTACTTACTATCATCAGCTAACTCAGGATCCTTGCAAGGTCCACAGACCCCCCAGTCCACTGGCAGTAATTCGATGGCAGAGGTTCCGGGTGACCTGAAGCCACCTACGCCAGCCTCCACCCCTCATGGACAGATGACCCCAATGCAAGGCGGAAGGTATGCCGACTATGAGCCATACAGAATCGGATTTGTCTCTTAACTTTCTGGAGCAAACGTTATAGAGAAAAGAAACGGTGCCCCTAATAAGTTTTTAAATGTTGATAGCAGCTAGTTTTATTCATTTGATTTATTTTGGATACTTTTTACATTTACAGATTTCAAGGTTGCCTTATTTTCTGAGGCAGCGTTTGGCTGTGACTCCCGCTCCATCATTAAGCTTTCCTTTTTCTCATCTCAGAAGCAGTACGGTCAGTGTGCACGACCCGTTCTCGGACACGAGCGATTCCTCGTTCCCAAAACGGAACTCCATGACCCCGAGCGCCCCGTACCAGCAGGGCATGAGCATGCCGGACGTGATGGGCAGGGTGCCCTACGAGCCCAACAAGGACCCCTTTGGCGGCATGAGAAAAGGTAGGCGCGGTGCGGCCAGGCCCCGCCTCCGCCCGCTGCAACCGAGGCGCCTGCATGGTGCAGATCAGGCGCGTTTGAGTCCCTGCGGCTGAGTCTTAACCATCTGCCCCTGAGGGAACGCACTTAGCATCTCTGCACCCCACTTCCTCCCCTAGAAACCGGGGTGATAATGGGGCGCCGGAAGGGTGTCCTGAGGACTCACTGAGTTAATGCGGTGCAGCCCACAGAGAGTGACTGGCATCCACAGGGGGTGGGCACAGCCTGGGCCGGGCAGGGCTGGGGCCGGGTGCTGGCGGGTATGGTGGCAGATCAGACCTCATTCCTCGTGGGGTCCACACTCTCCTGAGGGGACAAACGAAAACTAAACTACAGACTGTTTTATATAGTATAATATTTCAGATGTATCTGTTACCTAAAGCAAGATAATCTATACCTTTTCCTTTCAAAAGCTCAGAGCTGCTTATTCCAAGTACAGATTTTGCAGAACATGCAATAAATCCATCAACTCAGTAATTCAAAAGGTTCATGAATGTTGGAGGTAGCCGTTTTCCTTAGTGGTATGAGGTGCTAGAGAGAACATTTTGTTAGTGCTGTTGGTGGTTATATTACACTTTTAGACTCTGAAAATATGACAATAATATGGAAAAATAATTAGTAATATTTGGAATCTGGCTTCAAATGTTATCGCGAACCGTTCCAGTATCCTACCGACATGCTGTTAGACAGCGAGAGTTGTGTTTCTTTTGTTTCCTTGTACCTACAGTTGTTCTGATTATGAAGGAAAATTGGAGAGGATGGAGGATGACGGTGGATTATCTTGCTAGGCCCTCGGTAGTGGCTCAGAGGCCAACTCCGTGTCACATTTCCCCAGCATCTCTCAGCTCCCCGACCTTACAGTGCTGGTGTGTTTAGTTCCTAATCAGAGCAGATGAAACCCATAGGAGACGGATTTGCTTACAGCCCTAGCCCTGTGACAGTGAAGTTTCCATCCGCAGTTCACCTTATTCTGTCAGTGAACTTGGTGGTACCCTTGGATTTTTATTTAATGACCAACATCAGTGGAAACCCTGCTCTTTGTTCTTGCTGCTGCTGTTGCTGCTGCTGTGACCCAGGGAGACCCAGCTCACGGGCGACAGAGCCCAGTCTCAGACTCCGGAGCCTGGCGGCCTGGGCCCCGCCTGCTGTGGTCGGCCGCTCTGTGTACAGTCCTGGCGGGGGGGGGGGGGGGTCGTCCTTCACTCCGTGGCTGTCGGCCGGGACACTGGGGCAGCCAGCTGCCCTCATCCGGAAGACTGATTTGAGAGCTCTGCTGGAGCTGGGATGTCACTAGAATGGCTGGTGTCATGGGGAGGCCCTACTGGAAACTCAGCAGAGGCTTTCAGCCGAGGGCCACCACTGGGGCCTTTCCGTGGAGTCTCCTGGGCACTGCACGACACTGGGTGGCTCTCAGAAAGGGGCACTCCAAGATGACAAGCGCCTCCCGGTCTCCACCGCATGACACTTCCCAGTGGTCACCGCTGGTCGAGCCCAGTCTCACTGTGCCTCAGTACCCACAGACGTGCTTTTATAGGGAGTCGCCACAGTACAGCCTCCCGTCACAGGCGCCAGCAGAAGTTACACCCCTTTAATACGCTTGCCATGAGTGTTGTTGGGTGCATCTCCCGCCCCCCCACTCCCGAACTGAGAAATGATTACTATCAGGCACTTTAATATCTGCCCATACGAAGGCCTCGTAATTGTTTTATCTTGGATTTCTTTAATTGTTAGGTCACACATCTTTTCATATATTTATTGACCATTTATTTTTCTTTTTCTGTAATATTCCATTTATGTATGTTACCTCATTTTTTAACTCGTCAGTCAAATTTCATATTGATTTTTAAGACCTATTTGTGTGCTGGAGAATTAAGCTATTTAACTTTACTCATCCCCCTTAATTTTCGTCTGTCTCTGTCTTCACATCTGTGAAATGGAAAGTGGCATGCAAACCGGCTCTGCCGCGGGGTGGCGGAGATCAGATGAGATAAAGCATGCGAGAGCGCATTGCAGAGGAAGGTGCCCTCCGCCACTGTCGGGGTTCATTCCGCGCCCCTCTCCACCAACCGACAATTTATCAGCTCACAAAACTGTAATCCGCCTTTGCCTCCCGTGCCTGCCGTGAAAAGTAACCTTCATGGGATACAGAAGGTAGTGGTGGTGTACGTCAATTAAGATTTGCATTAAAATGTTTAATTTGCCTCCAGGCGAGTTTCTGGGCTTGACCCAATTTCCTTCAGGCTCTGAGCTGATGCTAATTTGCATATTTGACCTAATTGCCACTCTGCCCCCTGATAGAGATAGTTGTAGTTCATCCATACTTGAGTTGTTCTTAACTCCCTGGTGATTTTCTTTATCCTGATTTTGGAGTGAGTCGGTGGATGCGTTGTTTATGTTAAGGTTTTCACTCTCCGCCCCCCATAAAGGAAGGGAACTAACTTGATAAGTGTATTTCATCTCTTCCTCGCCATCATTCCATGCGGTGGTGTTAACCAACTTCATTTTACAGACAGGAAAATAACCTCAGAAGCAGACTAACTTGGGTGTGGGACTACATGCATTTTCAGTACTTCTGCATAACAGATTACCACGAACTTAACTTAAAACGACGTGAATTTATGACCTCACAGTTGCTGGGGGTTCTCAGCTCTGGGGCTCGCACAGCAGACTTCATGGTGTCAGCCAGGATGCCAGCTCGTGAGGCTCGGGGTCCTCTTCCACGCCCGTTCAGGTTATTGGCAGTGTCGGTTCCCGGCAGTTGTGGAATGAGGTCCCACTGTCTTGTTGACCGTCGTCTGGGGACCTTCGCAGTTCCTAGAGGCTCCCACCCCTCCCCATGCATGGCCCTGTCCACCACAAGGCTTCTTCAAAACCAGCGGGAAGGTGACTTGGTCCGTCTGTGACCTTGAGATGAGATTGGAAGGGCACAGCTGAACACTCTCTTGGTTAACTCAGTCAGCCAGTGAGGAACTTGAGTTACGTCTGTGGAGTCCCTTTTGCCGTGCGATGTAACATACTCATGGGAACAACGTCCATCACACTCAGCGTTCTGCCCACACTCAGGGAGGGGCTCACACGAGGCGTGCACATGGGGTGTGGGGATCTTGGGGTCCGGCTTAGAATTCTGCCCCCACTGGGCCCATCTTGACACCAGACCTTCCGCTCCTTCATCCACATCATCAGTCGTGTTAGGGATGAGATACACGTCTGCCTTAGAATGACAAATGACTAGAAAGGGCTGTTTGGGCCCTTCGGCTTATGAAAATGCTTAATTTTACCTGTTATTTAAAATATTGCAGTGCCTGGAAGTAGTGAGCCCTTTATGACGCAAGGACAGCTGCCCACCAGCGGCATGCAGGACATGTACAACCAAAGTCCCTCTGGAGCGATGTCCAGTCTGGGCCTGGGGCAGCGGCCGCAGTTTCCCTATGGAACCAGTTACGATCGAAGGTGAGTGTTTCCGAGGTGAGGATGAGGCGGCGTCCTGGAAGCCGCGCTTTCCTCCCGGCACCTGTCCTGGGCCCTGGTAGCCGATGACCCAGCGTCTCCTTTCCTGCCGGAGCCAGTAAGGACCGTGCGCCGGACGGCTGCCCCCAGCAGGCAGTGTCAGGAAGGCCTTGTCCCCAGGCCACCAAGCGCGGCTGTGTTTTTCTACGTGAATGCCCACCAAAAGCTCGAGTTAGAGTGACGCTGAGTGACGCTGGGGCCGGGCCTGCCCCACGCCCTCTGGTCCTCCCGGCGCTCAAGTGCTCCGTCAGCTCCCTGAGGCCGACACCTCCATCTCTCAGGCGCGGCCCCGTCTTGTGATCCGCTGAGAGCTGCTGGGTGTCCAGCGCCACCTCTGTACCTCCCGCCACGCTGCATCCTTCAGGGACAGTGTGCGCCTGGCAGCCCCGCTGGGCTCTGGGCGGCCACCGGTCATGGTGACTTCTTGCGAAGCTCTTCAGGCGCTGTTCCTTGGGCCGTCCCCCTCCCCCCGGGAGCGTTTTCACAGCATCCTCTGCTCCTTTGTAACCATCTCCAGCCATAGCACAGGCCTTTTTTCAGATGGCGTCCTGACGGTGGAGAGGCGAGTTAGATCACAGCCCTGACCCAGACGGGTTTGTGTTGAATGAGAAAGTAGGAAAGTTGCTGAAATGCCTTGGGGAGGGAACAGAAAACCTTGGGGTAGCTCCGTCCTGCTGTGCCCGTGTGCAGAAGCCCCTCCCCTGCCTCCTGAGGGAAGTGCTCAACAGCAGAGATTCAACGATTCGATATAATGTCGGTGATTTTTAAAGAAACAAAAGTCGAGGCACAAGCAAGGGCTCTTCTAGCCGTAGCCACACTGACACGCCCCAGAGCAGGGAGGCTCTCTGTCACATTCTTCAGAGTCCCTGCGGTCATAGTGGACCCCGCCGTCAGCCCGCATGGGGGCACAGGGAAGGTTCCCTGGTTTAATGCAAAGCGGGGAAGTTTGAAAACTCTGTCTCGTGCCTGGCGTTTTTATGTGAGCCTGGTTCTTGATGTTACGTAGCCATCACGGGCTCAGAGTGACGTGGTACTTCCCCGGAGTACCGTGGACTTGCGATTCTCACTCTGGCTGGGTATGGGGAATGTTTATTTGTATTATCTGCATTAATCACTTAATTGTTGTGTAGTGTTTAGTGTACTGAATCAAGGGTTTTACTTAGATGTGGTTTGTTTTTGAGGGTCCGGGAAAAGCTCGGGGGGGGGGGGCGCTGATGAGGTTAGAGGGAGAACAATTGTCCTGAGACTTATATTCTTAAGGGAACCCATCAGAGGCACTTTCCTGTTTCTTCTGGAAGGCCTTCTAGAACATCGCATGGCCTGGGTTTACGTCGTTTAGGCTCTTTCACGTTAGAGTTTACCCCGTTGCTAAGTTTTCTCTTCCGGAAAGTGTTGCTTATTGTATTTTTTTCCTCCTAACTAGAATCTGCCTTCTAGATATCAGTGTCATTAGCAGAAACTTCTTCAGTATCTGTTTGACAAGTGGTCTAAACATATTTATTTTATTATTCTCATTCCTTGACCAGTTTAGAAATATATTCAGTTCAAGTATTCCCTTTCCTCCGGGATCAATATACTAACTAAACCACTTTGTTTTTTTAAATTTCAGATCTATTTCTTTTTTAATGTGCTGTTTTTTATGGTATTTATAATTTCTCAGTGTGATAGCATTTGAAAAAAGTAAATGTTTTGTTCATTCCCATTTTAAGATTTAATAGGAATACGTGTAAATCATCCCTGTTACCCTTTTCCCTATCCTTTCAGGGTCATAGGGCATTGAAAACTTGTGTACTCCACCTATACAGTGGTTAGCTAACTCCGTACCATTTCGATTAACTTTGAGGTACATCTTAAAAACCTGAACACTTTGTATTCATAATAAGAAGGTGAGAAGCAGCTACATTTTCCACTGTTACATGCCCATGTTCAGGTACTTCTAAAAATGCAGCTTTGATTCTCCGACTGTTTTCGTGGTTTGTTGCTTTCATTAATACGTCACGGCACATTGTTGTGTGACACTCCCCGGGTACGCCGTGGTGCCTGGGTGGGGCCTGTACTCACAAAGGCAGAGGGTGCCTGCCGGACCAGCCGGCACACTGGCAGCCTTCCCAAAGTGGGCGTTCCCACTCCTTTTGCTAAAAGTTAAAAGTGCTGCTGCTGCCCAGAGTGTCTCTGCTGGAAGTTGCGTGTAGAAAAGCTGTTGAAAGTAAAGTTTTAGGAAATGGACTGTTCGTTTCTCTCCTGGCCTGAGGTCCTTTGTAAATGAAGTTCTCTCCGAATGCCTCATTCTAGGCATGAACCTTATGGGCAGCAGTACCCAGGCCAAGGCCCGCCCTCAGGACAGCCGCCATATGGAGGACACCAGCCTGGCCTGTATCCACAGCAGCCGGTGAGTTGGCGACAGGCGCGCATCTCTGTGCTTTTTGTTTAAAACACAAACTTGGATGACTTCTCAAGAGTTTCAGGAAGTATAACAGAGATCATTAGCATTTATTTGAAAATCATGATATATTTGTTTATGCTAGAAAATATTCTCAGGGTTTTGAAGCTAGCAAATTAAAAATAGCTCTTGATAGATGATATCCTGAAACAAATATAACATGTCGTAAGAAGGACATTCACCCTCGTAAATAATAGCAAGCCCAAGCTCGGTATATTTTGAAAGTATGTCTCTTGTGTATTACTGTATCAAACACTCTTTTAGAACAGAAATTTGTCGATATGCTTTTAAAGAGGATATGTAGAAAAACAACCTAAAATGTTATGTACTAATAGTGAAAACTTAGTTGGCTTTTTAAAAGTGAGACATTAATGACCGCACGTTTCGACGGTACCGGAAGGGTTTGCGCTGGGTCGCGCAGCCTCTGCAGCTCGGATACGGGGCTGTGCAGCTCCCCACCTCAGCACCCCACCTCAGCTCCCACCCCTGATGCAAGCATTGCACGTCACACTGCGGCCTCAGACACAGGGGCGCCCTTTCTAAACGGCTTCCAGGTCTGAGACCTTTGTGAAATAGAGGGGGTTTTGAACTTTAATTGAATTGGCGCATGTGTGGACAGTGAGTTGTGTTATTAAACCAACTGATCTCAAATAGTTTTCAAGTAAAGGAGAAGAACACTGACTCACACCAGCATCGCCCCTCAGGCAGTCCCATCCTGAGCAGAGGCTGTGCCCAGCTCTGTCCTCAGAGGCCGGGACCGGCGGGGCTGTCCTAGGAGAGTCCGACCTGGACAGGCTGGACGTCAGGCACGGGCCACAGCGTGCCGGGTGTCAGGGTAGCACAGGTCCAGGCCCAGGAGCCAGATCCCTTGTCGGGGCTTTGCTGTTCAGTTAGGTGTAAGAAACCTGTTTGCTCCGGGAACCTGCCGGCCGGCCGTTCCTGTGAGGTGCACCCCTCAGTGCAGCTCCAGGCCGTAGCCACCGCCTGTGTGGTCGTCACCGAGCTGCGCCAACCCTGGAGAAGACCAGAAGGGGAGGCTGCGAGCACATGCAGACAGACTTGGGACGGGCCTCTTGGAGCACGTGGCGCGTATCATGTAATAACCAAACTGTGGTACATAAACCGATGGTCCTTAGTTGTTGAAGGAGCTTCCCAGATTCGCTTTGAAATGAACATCCACCAGATAATAACTGTTTTGCATGATTTAAGTGTGTGATTATACCCGTAAAAGCACATCAGTGTGGCTTGTTTCTCTGTGACTTTCAGAATTACAAACGCCATATGGACGGCATGTACGGGCCTCCAGCCAAGCGCCACGAGGGCGACATGTACAACATGCAGTATGGCAGCCAGCAGCAGGAGCTGTACAACCAGTACGGAGGCTCCTACTCCGGCCCCGACAGGAGGCCCGTGCAGGGCCAGTACGCGTACCCCTACAGCAGGGAGAGGCTGCAGGGCCCCGGCCAGGCGCAGCCGCACGGGATCCCGCCCCCCATGATGGGCGGCCCGGTGCAGGCGCCCCCCAGCGAAGGGCCGCAGCACAGCATGTGGGCGGCGCGCAACGACATGCCTTACCCCTACGCGAACAGGCAAGGCCCCGGCGGCCCCGCGCAGGCGCCCCCCTACCCGGGCCTGAACCGCGCGGATGACATGATGGTACCTGATCAAAGGATGAACCACGAGAGCCAGTGGCCTTCTCACGTCAGCCAGCGCCAGCCTTACATGTCCTCTTCAGGCTCCATGCAGCCCATCACGCGCCCGCCTCAGTCCTCCTACCAGACGCCGCCGTCACTGCCGAACCACATCTCCAGGGCGCCCAGCCCCGCCTCCTTCCAGCGCTCCCTGGAGAGCCGCATGTCTCCCAGCAAGTCTCCCTTCCTGCCCTCCATGAAGATGCAGAAGGTCATGCCCGCGGTCCCCACGTCCCAGGTCGCTGGGCCGCCCCCCCAGCCACCCCCCATCAGGAGGGAGATCACCTTCCCGCCTGGCTCGGTGGAAGCGTCGCAGCCGGTCCTGAAACAAAGGCGAAAGATTACCTCAAAAGACATCGGTAAGTGTTCCCGGGGCTTTGCTCCCGACGCGAGGCCCAGCTGTGGTCCAGGATTTTAATTGTAGTATAGATGTAGTTCCCGTTCACCTGGAAGGTGTGCACTTCTTGTGACTACGTGCCATCACGAGGCGCGTTGTGTAAGGAGCAGCAGTCGGAAGCCACCGATGTGAATTAGGAAACAGTGCCAGCGAAGAGCAGGGGTTTAAATGGTAGTTTACACGCGGGCGTCCCCGCGTGAGAAGGCAGAGCTCCAGGGAGCACCCAGGGAATCCTCGGTGTCCGGGGGCTACATTTTGGGCGTAAAGATTTGACCTCAGCCAAGTGCGGGATCTCTGGAGCGCATGCTTAGCAGAATAGCTGCGAGGCTCACGAGACCCGAGGTGGCCTGAGGAGATGGGAAGGCGAGCCGCACGTAACTTTGGTAGCGACATTACAGACGGTGCACTTCCCTGGGAAAAAGTAGAGCCTGAATGTGAAATGTAAACAGATACGTGATATGATGTATGGAATTCGGTGTGACCTACAGAGTTGATGTAACCGTACAGCACTCGTAGATAAGGGCCAAGGAGCTATTTCAGTTGAATACCGATGCTGCGGCTTCATCCTATTGGGCGTGTTCTGCATACTAATTAAATATATGGGCTCCCCGGGAGCACGTACAGCGTTTCTGCATTATTTCCGAAGTACTTCTAATACAGCAAAGGGAATTACTGATCTTGATTATATAAAAAAAAATTCAAAAATCTCAAAATCATTTGATGTGAAATCATTTGCAGTGATTAGAAAGATTAAAGATATTAAAGATGTTTAAATCATTGGACATGAGGGAGATATATCGAAAAAGGAGGGAGAAAAGTACAGTTTTATATCGAGACTGTGCTGGACGTAAGAAAGAGACGCAGACACCGAGCACCATTTTATAGATGGAAATAGATGTAAAAATATGCACATGTATTTGTGTGCGTACATATGTGTTTAAATAAATCAATATATCTAAATTCTTATAAAATTTCTTAGCACGTGCTATACCACTATTGTGTTTAGCCTAGGAAAGTTTATATGTTCATTATTTTAAAAAGAAAGTTTGCCTTTTCTGTTAAAAAGTATTATGTACCTATCTTAGAAAATTTTAAAAGTAGGTGAAATTCAAACAAAGGGGAAACCCACGTTCCGCTCCCAACATGAGACTTCCTCTGGCATCAGTGCCGGCTTTGCCGCGGTGAGTCCCGACCGCACGGGTCCACTGAGACTCAGGCACCGGGCGGGCCTCTCCTCCCGGCGCCGCCGTAGTTTATCTCATTACTCTGTCGTCTTCACTAACACGAATGGGGAACACCCAAGTACAGCCCTTCTATTTCCCATCCTCTGGCTCAGACCAAGCTCTTGAAAGATCTGAGCCACCAGAGTTGCTAGTTAGTATTTGTCAGCAGCATGTTCTGAGGGCCGGAGCTCAGAAATAGAAGAGGACAGCATGGGAAAACCAAGACACTATCTGAGAGATGCTGTTTGGGAATTACTTTTTGCTTATATTCTGCATATTTACCAGCCTTCTTAAGATGCCACCTTGAGACATTTATGAATGGAACAGGGACAAGAAGACATGTACTATTTTTGGGTTTGACTCAGTTATCCAAACCGATGATGCATCATTACAGGCTCTGTTAGAGGGTAAAAGAAGCAAACCAGAGATGAGGAAGGACCATTTGTTGCTTAACCGCCCCCCCCCCCCTCACCCCCAGAAGCTCTGGCTCTTTCTAGTTTAACCAGCAAAGCGAAATGATCCTGAACAGCCAGTTTCGTAGGACAGCTGTCACCTCATCTAAAACCTGTAAACAACCGCGTTTAGAGGGCCCTCAGAACATGCGTTTAAAATCAGTATTTAACTCACACTCCTTTTTCTCTTATTTTGTTGTTTTCCATTTCATGCATAGCATGAATATTAATTATGTCCTCGCCCTTTCCCCTGTATTTAGTTACTCCGGAGGCGTGGCGTGTGATGATGTCCCTGAAGTCAGGTCTTCTGGCCGAAAGCACCTGGGCTTTGGACACCATTAACATTCTTCTGTATGACGACAGCACCGTCGCTACGTTCAATCTCTCCCAGGTAAGCCGGCGCCAGTCCCGCTGAGGATCGCGTGAGAGGAAAATAACTAACTCGTGTAATGCTTAGTGCTCACAGCTCACTTGTCTTTTTCGTCATTGTAGTTGTTATAAACCATCATCAGTCGATGTATGGTTGTCAAGGATTTAGTCCAGAATGATAATTTGTTTCAGTAGAATTTTTTAGTGTAAATATACACATAGCTGTATTTCTTATAAAAAAAAAAGTGATCTCATACATGTGTGTATGTGTGCGCACACGTGTGTGCACGTGCATGAGTATGTGTGGAATGGGTGATAGTAGTAAAACTAAATCGCTGTTTAGCATGGATGTTAGCAGGCCAGTGGGGGTTCATTCAGTGTCACACAAAATGATGTCTGTGGTCAGTGTTGGTGACGAAGCAGGCTGCGTTGGGACCTCACATCTTTTCATTAAAAAGAAATGTAAAAGGAAAAAGAAATTTTACATTATGAGAAACATACAGTTGACCCTTAAACAGCGCAGTAAGGTTTAGGGGCACCAACCCCACCGTGCATCCACCTTTGACTCCCAAAAGACTTAAGTTGTCCCTCGGAATCCAGGGGGTCGGGTCCAGCATCCCTGGCGGGTACCAAATCCGCAGACGGCCGAGTCGCCTGTGTAAAATGGCGCAGCTCGACGCACGGACGGCGCCCCGCGGCCGCAGAGTCCCAGCCGCGATGTGACACAGGACCGCGCAGGTGCTCGCCGGAAGCGTCCGCGTGTGAGTGAGCCCACGCCTGCGCAGTCCGAACCCGTGACGTTCATGGGGCCGCTGCACGTGCAAGCAGAGAACACAGCGTAGAGACTCTGCGTGGACCCCGCGTTGAGCTGAAAGTGATGAAGCTCATCATCAGACTCCTCTCTTGGTGTAGAGCCTCCCGCCCCTGCCTCTCAGTTACTTCGAAGGTGTCATTTAGGAGCCTACTACTTTTAGTGAGCTTACGCCCCGCCCTTGTTCAGGGCCAGGGTTAGAAAAGCTTCCAGACTAAGCTAGCAGAGAGAAGGGGGATCGAGGATTAGGAACATGCCCAAGTGTCACCTGGGCTATAGACTTTTAATGAAATACTTAGAAACGAAAACGGGAGATGTTTTCCCTACTGTGTATAAACAACTGTCTGCTTTTTTCCTTTTTTTTTTTTTATTTTTTTTTTTGGTGGTAGGAGGCGAACATCTAATTCCTTGCTTCTATTGAAATAGGACCCAAATCTTCTGTCTTCTGCTTCCTCTTTTAAGTCTTTATTGTAGCCCAGAAAGGCAGTTTTTCAGTCCACAGGAAGTATATTAATAAGGTCATAAACATGGCATGAAGTCTGTTTTAACAGAAAACAAGAATTACAAAAATTCGTGCCACTTTGGCTAGAATAACTTACCTTATGTTAGGTGAACCGCTGTGGATCACACATTTTCACAGCCAGAATTGCGTTAGCAGCTTTCCCTTTTTCCTTGCCCTGAGTAAAAAGTAAAGTTGGGGGGGGGCGGGAAGGGCACACACTCAAACCTTCACTTGAAAAATTGTGCCTGCGTGCCCTGAAGGCAAGTACTTCCCGTTGCTTCTTGGGTTTCCCCTTAATAATTATTTCCAGCTCAGGAAACTGACATCAGGATATGAAAGTATGTCTGATTCCCAAAACATTGTCATTAAAGAATCCTTTTACTTACCAGTTTGTCATCACCCCTAAACGTGCTGGTGTGGGGTTGGGGGAGGGTTGCTCATCACGGGGTATGGTATGTTGGTTTTCTTGATATAAACATTTGCTTAAAGGAAACGAAACTGGTTCTCACGGCTCTTGTCTTTCAGCTAGAGTTGTGACTAACTGAAATGCAAAATGCATTCTATGAAACATTCTAGTCCATTTATCAGGGACTAAATTGATTTGTTTTTAATTTTCTATGTTTATGAGCAACTGCATTGCTGAAATTATCTTCTCCCAAAGATATATAGGTAATGTAAATTAGAGCGACCTATGGCACCTGAGACACAAATAACCATAAAGCTTTAATAATAATAACTGTAAAAATTCAGGCAAGCAAAGTCTCAGATAAATAGTAGAAGAGAACAGACTTAGGGTGAACGAGTCTATAAAACTCACATTCCCATTTTTCTATTAATGCATTGTATCTAAGTCAGGACAAAAGGTGGAGAACAGCAAAGCACTCCCTCAGCGATGATCTTAGAAATATGAAAATGACAGGTAAGTTTTCATATTGATGGTGTAGGAAAGTAAGCAGCAAATAAGAAACATGGTAGATGTTGGTTTAGTTAATAATGGAAAGATCAGCAGGAGGGCTCTCACTGGTACACAGCTTCTCTTTTCTGGCCCATGCGAAAGTCCTGAAAACGTGATACTAGCGGTCAGGGTCCTTACCCTTCGCCGTCGTATCCAGGGTTATGACATCGTACCTGTTCTTGTTCTCCTCTTTCTCTCTAGTTGTCTGGATTTCTCGAACTTTTGGTAGAGTACTTTAGAAAATGCCTGATTGACATTTTTGGAATTCTTACGGAATATGAAGTGGGAGACCCCAGCCAAAAAGCACTTGGTCACAATGCAGCGAAGAAAGGTGAGAGCCTGGCGGACGATTCTGGGGAGGAGGAGGAAGATGCCGAGTGTACGGACGGGGAGGAGGACGAGGAGGAGGACGAGGAGGAAGACGGTGGGAAGGCGGGCACGGAGGAGAAGGGCAGCTCGGCCTCGACCCCGCCCGATGCCACTGCAGACCCGAGGGAGAAGCCCAGACAAGCCAGCAAGTTCGACAAGCTGCCCATAAAGGTCGTCAAAAAGAACAACTTGTTTGTCGTCGACCGGTCCGACAAGCTGGGTCGTGTCCAGGAGTTCAACAGCGGCCTTCTGCACTGGCAGCTGGGCGGCGGGGACACCACCGAGCACATCCAGACCCACTTCGAGAGCAAGATGGAAATCCCCCCGCGCAGGCGCCCCCCGCCCGCGAGCCCCGCGGGGCGCAAGAAGGAGCAGGAGGGCAAGGCGGATGCGGAAGAGCCGCAGGAGAAAAGCATCATCGCGACCATCGACGACGTCCTGTGCGCTCGGCCGGGGGCGCTGCCCGAGGACGCGACCCCGGGGGCCCAGAGCGAAAGCAGCAAGTTCCCCTTCGGCATCCATCAGGCCAAGAGCCACCGGAACATCAAGCTGCTGGAGGACGAGCCGCGGAGCCGGGACGAGACGCCGCTATGCACCGTGGCGCACTGGCAGGACTCACTGGCCAAGCGCTGCATCTGCGTGTCGAACATTGTCCGCAGCCTGTCTTTCGTGCCTGGCAATGACGCCGAGATGTCCAAACATCCAGGCCTGGTGCTGATCCTGGGGAAGCTGATCCTCCTCCACCACGAGCATCCGGAGAGGAAACGGGCACCGCAGACCTACGAGAAGGAGGAAGACGAGGACAAAGGGGTCGCCTGCAGCAAGGACGAGTGGTGGTGGGACTGCCTGGAGGTCCTGCGGGATAACACGTTGGTCACCTTGGCCAACATCTCTGGGCAGCTAGACTTGTCCGCGTACACGGAAAGCATCTGCCTGCCCATTCTGGATGGCTTGCTGCACTGGATGGTGTGCCCGTCTGCGGAGGCACAAGACCCCTTTCCAACCGTGGGACCCAACTCTGTCCTGTCTCCTCAGAGACTTGTGCTGGAGGCCCTGTGTAAGCTCAGCATCCAGGACAGCAATGTGGACCTGATCTTGGCCACGCCTCCGTTTAGCCGTCAGGAGAAATTCTATGCTACGTTAGTTAGGTACGTTGGGGATCGCAAAAACCCAGTCTGTCGAGAAATGTCCATGGCGCTTTTATCGAACCTTGCCCAAGGGGACACGCTGGCAGCAAGGGCAATCGCCGTGCAGAAAGGAAGCATCGGAAACTTGATAAGCTTCCTGGAGGACGGGGTCACGATGGCCCAGTATCAGCAGAGCCAGCATACCCTCATGCACATGCAGCCCCCGCCCCTAGAACCGCCCAGCGTGGACATGATGTGCAGGGCGGCCAAGGCGCTGCTGGCCATGGCCAGGGTGGACGAGAACCGCTCGGAGTTCCTTCTGCACGAGGGTCGATTGCTGGATATCTCGCTGTCAGCCGTCCTGAACTCTCTGGTCGCCTCTGTCATCTGTGACGTACTGTTTCAGATCGGGCAGTTATGACATCAGTGAGAAGGCAGCATGTGTGAGTGAAGACGAGCGGCTCCCGTGTAACTGGCTGTTTTCTGTTCTCGTTTATCCAGCGTAGGAAGAAGGAAAAGAAAATCTTTGCTCCTCTGCCCCGTTCACTATTTACCAATTGGGAATTAAAGAAATGATTAATTCGAACACTTATGAAATTAATATTTGCTGTCTGTGTGTATAAGTACATCTATTTGGGTTTTTTTTTTTTTTAACCAAAGTTGCTGTCTAGTGCATTCAAAGGTCACTTTTCGTTTTTCATAGATTTTCTTTTTAATGTTCTTTTCCATGTTGTATTATTGCATTTTGGGGGAAGCAAATTGACTAAAGAAAAAGTTGAGGCAAAAGATGCTAAGATGGGAAAATTTCACTTCACTGAGGCAAAAAGGTGAAAAATTATCAATTTCCTAGGTGTGTTCTTCTTCAGATAATGAAATAAAAACTGTATCCCATCGCCCAAAGCTCTGTGCAATAGAAACTTCTAGACATGTAAGAGTAGGGGCTCCAGGAGGTATGTCAGTCAGTAGTCAAAACTGAAACGATACTGGTTTCTCCACAGGAAAATGGTTACATTAGGCTAGGAGCACAAACGATTTCTTTTTTTTAAGTTAAGATTAAAAATACATACCTGACAACGATCAACGGAAGTTGCTTCCTCACCACGACCGTCATGTCTGCTGTCCGTCTTCTGACCTTCCACACGACAGTTCTTCACAATTCCTTTAATCATTTTTTAAATATTTTTTTTACTGCCTGTGGGCTGTGATGTATATAGAAGTTGTACATTAAACATACCCTCATTTTCTCTTTTCTTTTTTTTTTTTTTTTTTTTAGTACAAAGTTTTTAGTTTCTTTTTCATGATGTGGTAACTACGAAGTGATGGTAGATTTTAAATAATTTTTTATTTTTATTTTATATATTTTTTCATTAGGGCCATATCTCCAAAAAAAAAGAAAAAAAGAAAAAATATAAAAAACAAAAACAAAAAAAAGAGGGTAATGTACAAGTTTCTGTATGTATAAAGTCATGCTCTATTTCGGGAGAGCAGCTGATCACAATTTGCTTCATGAATCAAGGTGTGGAAATGGTTGCATATGGATTGATTCAGAAAATGGTTATCAGAACAGACAAAAAAATAAAATAAAATAAAATACAGCTAAAAGGAAGAAACACAACTTCAGAGATTTTTCAGTGATGAGAATCCACATTTGTATTTCAAGATAATGTAGTTTAAAAAAAAAAAAGAAAAAACTTGATGTAAATTCCTCCTTTTCCTCTGGCTTAATGAATATCATTTATTCAGTATAAAATCTTTATATGTTCCACATGTTAAGAATAAATGTACATTAAATCTTGTTAAGCACTGTGATGGGTGTTCTTGAATACTGTTCTAGTTTTTTTTTTTTTCAAGTGGTTTCATAGTAACAAGTTACTTACAAGATACAGGGGAAATACAGCTGTGTAATCACTCGTTACAAAATTACAAAATCCTGAGTCGGGAGGGACCCTTAGGGGTTACCTGCTTTAGAGAAGGGAGCAGTTTGATTTTCTAAAACTATATAGCTAATTGGTCGATGGGAGCAGGCAGTCAACTCCAGCCACACTGAGCTATGAGGATTTTCAGTCCACACGGGAGGTGGCTGCTCGCTCGTGAGCTGAGACCGCAGGAGCTCACTGACCTGCCAGCATGAGACCTGCCTTTACGAGCCCCGTCCCCGTTCTACTCAGAGTTCAGTCTATTCCATGTTTCTTCTGTGTGCCTCAAAGTTACTTTCCATTTAGTTTACTCCACCGTGTATAATATTTATATTGTGCAATGTTCAAGAGAATATGTTATATTGTATGTGGTGTACATAGTGCAAAGTGATTATTTCTATTTCAGGGCATATTAATATTCTCATATTCCTTCCTACCTGGTGCACAGTAGCTTTTTAATAACTAGTCATTTCTAATTTAAACTTTTTCTTCCTGGGTCATTGACTGTTATCGTGTAACAATCACTTTCTTTGAAACTGCTGCAGAATTAAGCTGTTAGTGGACACCCTCCTGTTTCTACCTCTGTACACCACCCTCCCGGGCACAGCCTGCGCAGACTGCAGGTCCTCTGCCAGACCTGTCACCGGGTCCACGCCACTCCTGGTAATACGTGGAAGAGCTAGACAAGAGCACACAGTTGCAATCAGAGTGTGGAGCGTGACTCTGTAGCGTCACGAGAAAAACATTTTTTTCTGCGAGCAGCTTCATCGTCTGTCCACTCCCACATTACTTACTTAGTCTTATGTAACAATGCAGCCAAATACATGTTGAATTAAAAACCCATCTATAATTCTACTTGAAATACATCTGCGTACTAAGAACAGATAATAGTGCTCCAAGCTTCAAATATGGAGATGTGTAAGAGGGAATTTCAATATTACTCTATAATTTCTCTCTTACCGAGTATGAATAAAAGATGTATACAAACTTTGAAGTTATCTAATATCCCAATTCATTTGTCAAAAGAGTAAAACCGTTACAGGAAACTGTTGTTGTCATGGTCGAGTGTGATCAATGCCTGCCTCGAGCTGGCCATTGAGCATGTGTTTGCATTCCGACATGCAGTGTCATCTCTAGAATAATCCAGGAAGACTCCAGCGTCCTCTCTACATGCTCAACCAAGCGTCAAGGCGACAGAACGAAGCCCATGAAGAACTTACAGCCCGCCTGAGATCATCCTGCCTACAAACTGCGTTATTGCTTTGTTTAAAAATTAGTTGTTTTTTTTTTTCCTATGAGGCTTTTCAGGAATTTTCAAGATGCCCATACTTTAAATGTGTACAAAAAAAAAAAAAAAGATAAAAATAAAGGTGCAAAGAAAGTTTAGTATTTTGGAATGGTGCTATAACGTTGAATCTGTTGGTATTTGAGTGAATTTTTTTAATGGCACATAAGAGATCATTGGGTGGCATGTGCTCAGAAATAACTTCAAATGTTTTGTTTGAGGTTGAGAATGATAATCAGTTTTTGCTGGAGAACGTGGCCTATTCAAAAACTAGTTAAGCCTTTTTTTTTTAATTATAATAGAAAATGATTTTTTAAAGTGGAATGCGAACAGCTCAATGATGCAACGTCAGCCATTAACCACCTCGCTAAGGTAAAGAATGTGGCTACCCCTGCCCCGAAGTCCATCCAGGTGAAACCGTTGGAGATGTTTCATTTCCCGTCAAACCTTAGGTACCAATTCCCGGTCTCTGTTCACCTGCAGGAAAGGTGTTACAAGTAAGCCAAACCACCCATGTCTTCTTGCTGAGTCTTGTCTCACCTCATCTGGGGAGCTGTGGCCCCCACATTCCCCCTAACCCCCATCCCCTGCAGCATCCTCACTCAGAGAGCTTCATAGACAAGCTTTTAAAAACACCAATAAATGTTTTTGTGGGGAGTCTGTAACCTACTAGCGTGCCCCATTACTCATTAATTCAGCAGAGACTCTACCAAGTACCAAGCTGTGTGCTCGGCTCTGAGAGACCCCCAGGGACCCTGTTTCCATTACTTGCCGGCCTTTCATGTCACATGATTGTAGAAGTAAATTAGTCTTCCCAATACAGTGTTTATGCGTCGAGAACACCTAGTCCATTTTGGTGACTGACGGCAAGGCTCTAGCGGTGGTGGCTCTGAATCTGGGTGCGGTGTGCGCTGCAGCCTGACCCAGGAGCTCGCCGTGAGCTCTGCAAAACGTGCTGGGGTGAACCGTCTCCGCGTCCCGTCTTGCTCTGAAATGTGACTCAAGCATCTGGTTCCTTGCTGCTCATCGTCAAGTGAGCGTGCTTGTGGGTTCTGAAGCGGATGGAAAAACAAGGACCCGGGCCGGGCCCCAGTGACCCCAGTTGCATGGTAAGCCCCTGGAAACGCGGGAAGTGATTGACCTTGTGCGAGAAGACCTTATTCTAGGGCTGTTTTGCTCTTAACACCCACAAGCCATCACGTGCCCATGCCCAGCGCCAGTCACTGAGTTTCATCCTACCCGCTGGTTTCCAGTCCTGCTCTTGCTTGGTGATGATCGAGTCACACGGTCCTCTCAGAAGCCAGAGTCGGTATCCAAGTTGATTCACTGTGGAATGTAAGTCTACTAAACCCGGAGGGGACGTTGGAGGAAAACTGTCAGATGTGTCCCCAAATTATGAGACTCATTTTTCCTCTTCCTGAATTTGATTTCAGGGACTCGAAGTTTTACCCCAGTTTTTTTCCAAAGTGTATTGTAAAAAAAACAGAAGAGCTCTCAAAAAGAAAATGCCTTATGTGTTCTCTTGGACATCTGTAACCTATATTATCATATTAAAGACAGAAATCCCGCCGAAAAGAAGCCTGCTTATCCCAAGCATATGCTGACTTAGTTAACTGCAGAACCACTTTTTTTAAAATCCTATAAACGAGCTACAGAGCTTTGGGAAATAAGCTGCATTAGTCTGAGGTCGTGCCTGACTCCCCAACATCCATGTCCTTTGCTGGCCAGCAGTGTGCTCACCCCTTACGCTGAAATCGATGTCCTTGCTGAAGATGTGGAACCTTCTCTCTGTGAGCCTCAGTTTCCTCGCCTGTAATGGGGGAGGACCGCCCACCTCAGGGTTGGTGAGGATTAAGTAGTTCTACAAGTCCTCGTAACCTCAGTGATCATCGTGTATTAAGCCTAAACACACATATACATGTAGACTTTGCTGATTGTCCTAAAGTGTATTTCTTGAAATTTTTAAATCTGGCCTAAGAGAATATCTTATTCTCATAACTGGTCACACAGTTTGTGTAACTTTTTTGTTGGGTTTTCCAGTAAATCCATCAAGGCTTAGTCTATTGCTCGCTTGTGTGTAGTCGCAAGCATGATTCTGCATAATTTCTCTGTTGAATGTCAGTTTTGGATGTAGGCCCACCAGAGGTGGGGGAAGACCTCACCTTTTAATTTTTGCAGGCCTAGGGGAGCATCTCTGGAATATAGTCATGCAGTAAACTTGCCCCATTCTGCCCTTCTAAAAGAAAAAAAAAGTGATTAACAACACTTTTCAGGGGTCAGATATGGCAGGTGGCCAATCACAGTGTTCCATTTGCTACTTCTTTTCATCTGATGCACACAGCAGAGAGCTTCCCCGGAGCAAAAGGACTTCAGTCCTCACACCTGGCTGGAGACGGGCCGTGTTTCTGGGGGCTGTGGAGGCGGCATGCAGGATGTTGGTCATTTCCACGTAGGCGTAAGGTCAGGTACATAAAGCCTGAGCTTTCATCTTCTGCATACGCGTGGCATGTGGCTGGCCCAAGATGTTGTACAAACTGGAGGGTTTCCCAAAGGCTGAAGGACCCTAAACCTTGGATTCAGCTCCCTGGAGATGTTCAAACAGAAGTGGTCCTTCAGGGAAGAACCGGCAGCGTCTATAACCCTGTTTCCAGTAAGTGGCGATTACATGGGAATGTTTTTTTTTTTTTCTTGCACATGAAAGACTTTCATAGGTATTCTTCCTAGAAGCCTTGGTATAGAACATTACAACACAGAGGCAGAGGCCGACGCACAAAAGGAGTTGGAACCAAACAGACCTCCCCTTTCCAAGAACGTGTCTGCCTGAGAACTGTTCACAGCTTCACGGGAAATCCAGAGACGGGGACTTTCAGAGCAGAAGTCGTGATGCGTTGGCCACTGAGCGGGGGGTCGGGGCGCAAGGGGGTCTTCCATGAAACCGCATCACCGGAACAATGTCCTGTGCCTACTTTATGTCTGTGCCTCGATGAAAAGGAACGCAGACCAAACCGACGCCCCAGTCAGGACAGCGGGCACGCCCTGCCCTCGCCTCCGACCCGAGTCTCGCTCCTGCTTCAGCGTCATCCTCCTCGAGAGCAGCACTGTGTTGAGTCACGCACGGCGTCACCTGCTCCCTGAGGTAAGCGGCCATGTCGCGAGGCCCAGCGCCCCAGCCCCCAGGAATCACCCTCATTCTCACGCCCGAGGGTCGTGTGACCTGGGAGCAACTCACGGTGGCATCCCTGCTAGACACAGACACTCTGCCAAGGACAGAGATCCCCAGGGGATGGCACAGGCTTCCTGCCCTCCAGGACCCTCACATACACCATGAGACTGTTGGAACGTGAACTTCTTTAAACCATGCCGTGGGGCCCACGAGCTTTCATGGACGATGCAGCCGACCCTCGGACGGCCCAGGTGCGAGCTGTGCAGGTCACGCCTTCGGGGATTGCTCTCCGCAAACACCTGTGCTGTTTCCCATCATGGCCCGGAGCCCACAGGTGTCGAGGGCCAACTGTGTGTTGATGTGCGCCATTTTGTACCGGGGACTCGGGCACCTGCGGGTTTTGGGTACCGGGGTGGGTGTCCTGGAACCAAGCCCCCTCAGATACCAGGGACAGCTTAAAGTTTGGGGCAGTCAGAAGTTATGCAGGGTTTTTTTGGGGGGGTGGGGGTCAGCACCCCTAACCCTGGCGTTGTTCAAAGGCCAACTGCACTTTACGAGAAATTAGATTAACCAAACCCCAGCTAGCTTTTAAAAGTGAAATTCAGAGTCACCCAGGGGGCGGGCCTGTCCCGTAGGAGTCAGTGTGGCCTTGAGCCCGGAGTTCCCTGGGGTCTCTCGGAAGCTGTGCTGGCGTGGGGGACCCCTTAGTCTACCGATACGTGACCTCGGTGCCTCCGCCAGGCAACAATGAAGGGGTTACTTTGACCATCTTTCCCGTTTCGCCTTTCGTCACCCACTGTGACTCAAAAGAAGACACCTGAGGAATGGAAGTGACGAGGGACACACGGGGAGGACACCAGGTTCTCAAGTGTAGATCATTGCTTGAAAAATACTGGTCTCCTGGGGAGTCCCTTCGTCCCTGCAGGGAGGGGAAATGACGCGTCGCCCACGTTTCAGACGCGTGCGCTTCCGGCGCGGGAAACATTCGCCCAAAGCGCGGTGCTTGTTTCGGGGGTTCCGTGTCTTGTCCCCCGAGCGGCGTGAGCGTGGGGCCAGGGCCCCTCCGACGGGAGAAGGCCCCGGGGGGCAGGCCCCGTGCGGGTCGGGAGAGGAGTTCGGGGTCGGGAGGGGAGCCTAGGGCGAGGGGCTCCCCCAGCCGACTTCTACGGGCGCCCCCTCTCCCCACATTCGCCGTTCGACGCCTGCTTCGGTGCGTAAGGGGCGATCGGAGTGCTTCTGGGGGGAAAGATCAGCTTTTGTCAGTGAGCGGGCTTTCATCGTGGTGGGCCTAGTTTTCGAAAATTAAATTTGGTGTCAGTTTCGGGACTCAGAGTGCTGAGCAGTCGAGTCTTGGTCGGAACCTGCGTCTCTCCCGCCGCCCGGGCCCCGCCTTCCAGGGACCCCGCCTTCCAGGGACCCCGCCTCCCAGGGACCCCGCCTTCCACGGACCCCGCCTTCCAGGGCCCTCGTTCCAGCGCCAGGCTCGTCCCCCGCCGTCATGGTTTTCAGCCCCCGGAGTCTCGTTTCTGGAGGACGCGCCGCGCGGCGCTCAGCCCGGGGTCCCGGTGGAGGCGGGGGTGGGGTGCCTGTTTTCTCGGAAGCGCATATGCCGCCGAAGCGTGGGGAGCCCTGTGGGGGGTTCCACCACTCCCCGGCCCCCCGCCCCCCGGGACCGGGAGCCCCGGACCCTGCCTCCCCAGCAAGGGCCAGCGGCGGGCACGACCCGCCCCGCGCCGGCCACAGGGGCGCAGGCCCGGCAGGTGCTGCCTCGGACCGGCTCCGTCCGCCCGCCGGGCCGGCAGGCTGTGGGGGGCTCCGCCGCAGCCCAGCGGGGCGCCCGCGGTCCCGGGCGTGTGCACCGCCCTCCCGCACGACACGGGCGCGTGCGACGCCACCGCGCTTTCTCACGCGACGACGACCGTCGCGTGCCCCACGGGGCCGCGCACGCCGGCGGGAAAGGCTTGTCCGTGTGATGCGTGTGGCAGAGATGCGGGCACGGGGCCCAGCAGAGGGGCTGGCCCCGCTCGGGGGGCCCGCAGCGGAGACAGCGGACGGCGTTAGAAAGCTCCCCGGGTGTCCTGGGACCCAGATCCAGAGCGGTTCAGCCACGGGTTTTGAAATGGCCTGAGTGGGGAGCAGGTGGGGCTCCGAAGACGGCACTGGAGCGGTCGGCGGGGACGAGGTGGCCGGGCCAGCGTCCCTCCTGAGGAAGCCAGCTGTCCCCCTCTCCCAGAGGGCTCCCCGGGGCCACGGTGATGCAGCGAGACATGAGCAGCTCCTGATCAGGCCCCAGCGGGCCTGAGAGTGACACCGATACCCGGGAGGCGGTGACAGGTGCAACCTCTGTGCAGGAAGGAGGATCCCATCGGCGTCCGTGACGCGTGAGTCGGCAGTGACCGGAAAGGCCAGACATGGGACGATGCCCGACCAGCAGAAAACCCCCAGCAGTGACTCTGGGACAAGGGAGGGGCTAAGGGCGGCCGCGGGATGCCCAGGTCTCGGGTCCCCTGCCCTGGGTCCCGAGTCCTCCCCCGGCCGGCCAGGCACTCCGGCCGCCCGGAGCGGAGCTGCAGTCCCAGTCGGGGCCCTCGGTTGCCGGCAACAGAGACCAACGTCGGTTAATTCAAGAAACACGGTTTGTTAGAAGGACGTCGAGCGGCTCGCAGAATGAAGAGAAAGGACACTAGGCTCAGAAAATGGGCAGGGACCACAGCAGGGTGCCAGCTGGGAAGCCACCGGCCGCGCCCCGGGGCCGGGCCCCACCCAGCTCGTCCTGCCGGGACCTCGCCGAGGCCCGGCGGCTGAGGGACACCGGCCAGCGGGCACACCTGCCGGGGAGGTGGAGCAGACTGCGAATGCCGTAAGCTCCTCCGTGACGCCGTCCTCGGAGATCCTGGGGTTGTCGCCGACCACGTGCTCGCGAGGTTCAGCAGATGGCGGTGGACGGTGAGGGGTCACGTCGTGCCACAAGGTAGTGGGGCCAGAAGGAGTTCTTCCTCTGCCGATGTTTCGGACGGCTCCGCACGCCGAGGCTTCTGAGGGCTCTGGCGCGTCACTGGGAGGGCGGAGGGCGTGGTGGTGGGGCTCCGGGTGCCCCCGGATGGGGTTCGGGGTCAAGGTAGGTGCAGAGTACACCGACAACAGAAAAAAACGGGGTTCCCTAATGAGGGGGAAAGCGAGTTGTTCGGGGAAGACATGGGGCGCGGGTCCTAAGGAGCAGAAGGACTCTGCCTCGGCGACAGCGAGCGGAGCCGTCGTCTGAAGGGCGCGCAGAGACGAGCAGGTGCTGGAGAGTCGGGCGAGGGCGAGGATGCTGGCCGCGGCTGAGTGAAGCAGGCCTGCGGGCCGTCATCGCGCGCACCGCTGGCCTGTCGCTGGTGTTCCCCGACAGCCGTGCTGGCTCCTAATTTTCCTGGTCCCCCCCACCCCCCCACAATTACCCTCCAGGAGCAGCTCTGTCCCCCTACCCCCGGCCGGGCCTCGCCAGCCCACGGAGCTAAGTGGGGAAATGAGATATGCGATTTCCGTGTGCCTCCCTGAGGGAAGACTGATCAAAGCAATCAGAAGTTTCCAGAATTGGCTGGAGACAAGGTCGGTCGGCGAGGCTGAGGAGGAGGATGGAGGAGGCGACAGCGAGGCGGTCACAGGGGCGGTGGTCAGCTCCGACGGGGGGAGGAGGAGGAAAGGGCAGCGAGTCCAGGGGGAGGACTCGAGCAAGGCTCCCTGGGCCCCGGGCACCCGCTCGGGAGGGGAGGGTGCAGCGGCAGGTCTGCAGGTTGCGGCGGCGGGCGGCCCCCAGGGATCGGGGGCCTGAGCCTGGAGCCCAGCATCTCCCCCCGACCAAATGGCTATTCAAGGCAGAGGCAAGTGTCCCATCCAGGCCTTCAGCCGCCTGAGTCTGCGGATTCCTTGGGACCCCCGGAGCCCTGATCCAGCTGTTACCTGCCTGGCCTTTGGTCCCTGGCTCGGAGCAGTGCCTTGGAGGGGCGACGGGTCCCGCCTGGCGGCCCTCGGCGGAAGCTCGGGAACTTGGCTGCGGTCAGCAGGGGAGCAAGGGGGCGGTGATCCTGCGTGGGGGGAGAATACTGGCCGATCACATCGAATGTATGAAATCGGAGCGGAGAGCGGCCTGTGTCAGAGGCGAGGCAAAGCCCTGAGCGCTGGGGACATATGGCATCTGTCAATCAAACGCAGAGCAACCTTCAGAAAGCCATTGGACGTCAGCCTGACGCGGCCTCCCCTGCTCGAGCGGGCTGCCGGCTCCCTGTCCCGCAGGCCCCACAGATGCTCTAGGTCAGGGACTAATTAGCCTTCCAGAGGGCAATCGGGGGCCTTCCGCTGGAACTTTCTTAGGAATTGTGCTGGAGCCAGGCTTCAGGCGAACACCTCTGGAAATGGGCAGAAGCCCGTGGAGGGGGCTCCCCTCCCGGGCACTGGGGGGCGGGCCGGGCTGCTTCCTCCGGTGCCTGGCAGCTCCGGGCCCTCAGCGGCCACCACGGCCACCACGTCCCCTCCCCCTCCCCCAGGAGCTTCCTCTCCCCTCCCGGCCCTGTCCCTTGGCCAGCTCTCCCAGCGCTCAGCCTTATTCTTCACCGCGGGGAACAATGTATGTCTCCAGAGCTGGCCCGTTCCGCGCGCTCCCAGGCCTTCGGAGCAGGGCTGGCACCGTGGCCACTGATGTTCGTTCGGTCGTGATGTCTTGCCGCGTGCATGCATTTTGTCGCGTGCATGCATTTTGTCCCCTAACCAACCCCAGAGGATTTCCTCTGAGGAACTTACTTCTGACGGGCGGATGTGCTTGTTTCCTCTCGTGTTTGGCATGATTTAGATTGAGGGGGACTTTGGTTCCGGCTTCCTTCGCTAACTCTTTCCGGTGGGGTCTTCGCCCACCTCTGAGGCAGCAAATGGGGCCAAACAGAGGTGCCAGCTTCCGCCAGGGCCCGGGCTGCCCGTGTGCGCCCTCACGCAAGCACGCCCTTTCCGCGGCCCGTTTCCACTGGCCAGTGCCACCTCCCAGCATGTGGCCTTCCTGGCGGTCACCACAACCTGCTCGGAGAGGGGCGGCCAGCTCCTGGTCACTCAGGCTTTGGCCGACGTGTCAGAGGGGTTCAGTGCATATCTGGGGTGTCCGAAGCCATCACGGGGCTCCCCATCCTCTCTTCCATCCCTCCCACCTCGTGCCTGATGAACCCACACACCCCTGCTCCACAGAGCAGACTGGTGGGGAGACCCCAAGACACAAAACTGGCCCGCCGGTGTCCCAAAGGGAGGGCCGGTCTCACTCCACCTCAGGGGAGGACAGACGTGGGAAGTACTTCCTACTTACCTCTCCCAGGTCAGAGGAGGGGACAGGGATTTGGGACATTGGGAACATAAAACTTCAGAATGTCCCCAGAATGAGAAGTGCGGAAATGCGGCAGAGGCAACTGAGTGCCAGAAACCAACCAGAATCCATTCGGTTGACCCCTTATTACTCGAACCCATCGCGAATGGGCCTGCAGGCTCCCCTTGGCCTTCGACGCCATTGTCTTGTCCTGCGGGGGCCCCCACAGGCTGAACTCCTGGGTCCAGGGCTCAGGGCTGCTGAACCAGTGCCAGGCGCTGCAGGGTTTGGGGGCCATGAAGGACAGCTCCGACCAAGCCCCTGACCCTTTTGCTACTGGCCAGCGGGGAGTGGCAGTGAGCAAAGAATCTCACAAATACTTCTTTCCTTTACTCCCTGCACCCGCCCTCCATAACCCAACCTCCCTTCTGTGTCCCTCTTATAACGAGCAGTTAAAAATGTGTCCATTATAGGAATTTCGGAGATAAATATTGAAAATAAAAATTACCTATAATTCAGGCACCCAGAAATATCCACTTTAATGAAGCGTTCAATTTTATAAGCAAATTTTAGAATGTATCGTATCATGAGCCTCTTCGTGTCATTAATTTTTCTAGAATTTGAACCTTAGTGGCTGCCTAGGGCTCCATTTATTTAATTGATCCCCTATTATTGGACATTTATGTCTTTTCCAAATTTTCACCATGGTAAAAAATGCTCCAGTGAACATTCTAGAAAGATAAATCTTCGTGACCATCTCTAATTAATTCATTGGGGTGAATTCCTATGGAAACAATGTGTCAAAAGGGATGACTATATTCAAAGCTACTTGGACATAAGGCCACGCTCACTCCGAGGACATCGCATCATTGAAAGTCCCGACGTGGGTGGACAAGAGAGTCCGGCTCCTTGAACCCGGTCGACACCGAGCATCTTCTTTCCCAATGTGATGGACCAAAAAAAAGATCTTTCCTGCTCCATTTTGATTTTTTTGTCAGCAAGCTTAAACATTTTTAAGATGTTTTTGACTCCTCTATATTTTGTCTTTTGGAAAATTTCTATGTGTATCCTTTGTCAGGTTTTCCACCAGGATATGAATCTTTTATAAAAATTGAATCTGTATTTTTTTTAAACTTTTTGTAATTTTTTTCCTTCCTCTTCACCCTCCCTTAGTTTTGTGCCTTTGACCTCAAGTTTCTTTACCTGCAACATGAATGCTTGGACTAAATGACCTCTTAACCCCAAAGGTGCTTCCAAAGAGCTCAGATCTCGCTCTGGTCACCCTCCCCCATCAGCAGCCTGCCCAGGTCTCTCGACTCATTAGCACGATTCCAGGGAAACTTGAATTTCAAATGTCTGCCTGACTCGGATTTCACACTTTCTTAATCACGCCACTCTGATCATCAGGCTCCCAGATGTGGGTGGGGGCCGGTCCCTCCCCAGGAGAAGGTCAGCTAAGGTCTCTGGTCACACACCAGCATCCTGGGGCCGGCCCTTCCAACGGCCACAGGAAGCCTTCACGGGGCCAGCCTCCCGGACTTATTGGCCGGGGGAGCAATGACATGACCACACGATGGACTTCGATGCAGCTGTAAATGCAGACAAGTAGGCTGCAGGTCGACGACATCCCTCTCAGACACGCGCACGTGTGCACACGGACCCGCGTGGAGAATGTGAGCTGGAGGCGTGCCCTTCGAAACGCCGGCGGCTTCCACCCCTAACAGGGCTGCCGGCTTTTATCTGGGGCTTTTACTTCGTATTTTTCTTCAACAAACGTGAGTTCCAGCCCCGCGAGTCACACCACTCCCCTCTCTCCGTTTCTCAGACGCTGCCCCCCACGGACTGCCCAGCGTGTCACTCGCTTCAGGCAGCTGTGGGTGGAGCCCCGATGCACCGTCTGCCGGGCAGTGTCGGGCCTCGTGGGCCCTGAGACGCTGGCCCGCGGAGGCCGGGGTCCCATTCTTGGAATGGGCTTTCTTCAGGGAGAATTTCCCCACAGTGGCCGTCTCGTGGGCCTCTGAGGGGCCTGGGGTCACAGCCCCCTCGCTTAGGGGTTCTCACGGGCGTGGGAGAAGTCACCACACTGCCTTTGCAAACGACACTCCAGGGCCAACAGAAGAACACAGCCCGGGAACCGGACAGTTAACCCGCCCTAACACACTCGCTCCCCGCCCCCTCCACACACACACGTGCACACGTGTGCACACTCGCTGGTCTGCCGACTAAGGTAGCGGGCTCTCAGGCCTGGGTGACGGGTGCAGCCAAGGCTGCAGGCAGGAGGAGCGGGTGGCAGTTGCTGAAAGAGAAAAGTCCGGACACTCCCGCAGTGCGGTCACTGGCCCAGAGCCCATAGCTTTATGCTGTTTGCAGCGGAAGATGGGGGTGGAGCCCCTTGGGAATCCCCAGCGTCGTCGGGGCTCACAGTGCCACCTGTGGATCACCTAGGCCCTCACTGCCAGGCCACTCCCCAGGCCCGGGTCCCTCCGCAGCCCAGCCCTGGCCTCCTGGGTCCCCAGAGGAGCCTCCTGAACACCGGATGCGAAGTTGGGTGCCTCTGAGCAGACAAAATGTCCCTTCTAGACACCGAGGGGCAGCTCCCAGGTTTCAGACGGTGGGAAGAAGCTGCTCTTTCTGTGATAGTGGGGGGAGGGGGGGCGGCAGGGAGAGCCAGGGGCCCGGGAAGGGCCAGGCAGCTCTTTCGGAGGGACAGGTAACTTCACACACACATTACTATGAAGCTTCGGGATTGTCAGCTCCTGGGACTCTGTGATGTTTCAGAGCTCTGTTTCTGTTTCAGAATCTTTGGAATTCAAGAAAACCCAGCTTTCCAGTGTGCCATGTGGTCGGTTGGGGAGGGGGCGGGGCTTTGGTCAGAAAGACCTGGAGACTTCATGCCCTCACCCAGCGTTCTCGTTTGTGAGTGGGGCCTCAGACGTGTCTGGGCTTGGGGTTTGACGAGAGAGCGTTTGTGGTGTTCTCTGCTCAGTGCCTGGAAATGGCAGGAGCTCAGCGGTTTACGTCTCTCTCCCGGAGCCTGTGACTCAGGACCGGGGACCCACAAGGGCGCCCAGTGTCAGGCCAGGTCCGCAGGGTGTGACTGAGCACCCGGAAAGCAGAAAGTCAGCTCCTGGCCCAGCAGGGGTGTGTCCAGTAAGGAACAGGATGGTTAAATACTTGTAATCACGACAAAATACGATGAGAGACTAACGAGCCAAGTGAGCTGGGAGTTTAAGGAAGGAGCGAGTCGGTTATTTATTATGTACATATTTATAGCATGCATGTTACGTGTATTTCATACTATATACGATGGGCAGGTAGGTGAGCAGACGGGTGATGATGGCTGTGAACCAGGAGCCGTGTAGAACGTGGGAACAAACCAACTTGGATGCTGCCCTCAGGGCACCTAGTGAGGCGGGTGACACAGAGTGATCAGGGAGGGCTTCTCTGAGGAGGTGACGTAAGCCGAGCCAGAGCCAGAGGACACCACCACGGGGAAAGTGGGGGCCGGGCCCAGGGGCGCCCTGCAGGAGAGCCCTGAGGTAGGGAAGGCCGTGGCTTTAGAGGGACCACAGGAGTAAAATGGGGAGTCTGCTTGTGGTTGATAGGACCAAAAGAGCCTGTGGCATTCGAGAGGAGTCCAACGACAAGGCAGGACTTCCTGGGCGGAGGTCGAGGCAATCTGGGGGTAGGCGTGAGGGGCCGTCCGGTGGGGCCCCGGGGCTCTGGCAGTGGCCAGGATGAGGCTGGCAAGGCCGAGAGTGTCACAGAGGGGCGGGCAGCAGTCCTCCAAGGAGCTTCTGCACACCTGGGCCAGCCGTGGGCTCCAGGGCAAGGTCTTGGGCAGAGGGCAGAGGGCGGAGGGCGGAGGGCAGAGGTCTGCCCAGGACAGGTTTACGGACTCGGGGTTTTCATCTGTAGCTGCTGCTTCCTCCAGGCCCCTCTGGAGGCGCTGGCTGTGGAAACCGTTTGTACACACAGTGATTTTCCCGAAACACGAGGCAGGAGCCGTCCCTCTCCCCACCGGAGCTGGAGCGTCCCGTCCCGGGCAGGTGGCGAGGGTCTCGTCCTCAGCAGGGTGGCCTGCCCAGGCTTCTCCCGCGGCCCGCGGCCCCGCCTGTGCGTTCGCAGCCCTTAGCGCGTGGGGCGGAGGGGAGCGGGGCCTCCCTCTGTGTTTCGTCCCTCAGGGCGGTGTCCGCACCCCGAGTGGGGTCTGAGCGCCTGGGCTCGGGGCCCGGGGGGTCCCTCGCTTCTCCCAGCCCTCCGGGGCCTGCACACATTCCCACTTTGAAACACCCCCGGGTGAGGGTCCAGTTTTCGGGCTGGACACAGGTACGTGGGAGGCATGGTGAGCGTGCAGGCCGGGCCATCGGCCCCAGGGGGCCCCTCTTCCCTCCCCCCCCACCCCAGGGTCGGGCCCGTTCTCCCCACAGAGGTTTCCGTCTGGAGCAGGGTGGGTTTCCCAACTCAGCGAGGTCCCGGAGGACCCGGCCGGCCATCCTGTCGCCCTACACAGCCGGGGCTCTGCCCTTCACGCACCCAGAGAGGGAGGAGAAGGCGAGGCCGAGGGTTCTCGGCCGCGTTTCTGTTGTCGTGGAGGGGGACCTATCGGCAGCAGATGGCCATCGTGCAGCGGTGGCTGACCCACGTCACGGGACCACCGCTGACTCTGAGGGGCCGGGAGCAGTGAGTGTCTGGCACGTTCCGCCTCAGCTTCCCGTAGGGGACTCAACAAGCCTGGGAAAGGGGGAGGGGCTTGGCTCCGAGGTTGGCCCTGGGGGGGACAAACCCATGTGGGACAGACAGTCAGACGGCTGGTGTTAAGAGAGGAGCGGCGGGACCCCCTGCTCACTTCTCCAGCGCAGGAAGCAGCTAATGCTCCCTCTGTCCCGTGTCTCTAACTCACAGGGACTTGAGGGTCAAACAGACAGGTATGGGACAGTCCCAGGTTTGCCAGCTCCCCGAGTGGGGAACTAGACATGGGAGGCGTGGACGGGGCTGTGCTGTTGGGGGACCGTTCGCACTGAGAGTGCCAACCGCCCCAAACCGAGGGCACTTACCCTAGCGATTGTTCTGTCCAGCGGGAGACGCTGCCGCCCAAGGATCTGGCTCAGATGCCGCCTGACATTGATCTTGAACTTTGCTTAACCCCTCCTGCCCTCCCTGCCCTCCCTGCCCTCCGCGCCGGGCCGTGCCCCCCTGGCGCAATTCCTCTCCTACCCTCATGCCCGCCTCCCTCGACGTCTGGGAGCTTATCCGAACCCCGAGTCTCCGTTCGGCACATCGCGTGTGTTTAACTCTGCCTCTCCTTGGGGACCTCTCCCCACAGCCCTTTCCTCCTGCCTCGCTGGGTCCGCGGCCACTTGTCTGACCTCCATGGCGACAGCACCTCTAACGGATACGCTGTTCCAAAGAGGTCATGCCCGCTGCCTCAGGTCACCTCCCTGCCTGCCCGCACCGCCATCAAACACACCGCTCCTCTTCCCGCAAATCATCAACACGCACCGCTGGGCTCGCTCAGGCCGCCGCAATTCTCTTGCTTTCTGTCTAGTTCTAAGTATCTCGAAGATGGTTTACTTGAACCTTTGCTGATCTGCACTAGACACTAGACTTTGGCAGTGGGGCTTGGGGTTGCTGTGGCGGGGGGGGGCGGGGGCTGCTCCGAGCACCGTCTGGGAGGGCGTGGGCCGCAGAGTCGGCCGGGTCCGTCCGGCATCTCCGGGCGGCCACTCGTCAGGTGTGTTCAGGAAGTAACCCCGGAGCACCCACTGTGAGCCGGGCCCCGGGAATATGACGTTGGGCCCGTACCGTCTCCTTCCCCACGAAAGCTTTGGGCCGGTGGGAACAGAGTCTCCACATTTAGCAAATGAGTATACAAGATGCCCACTTAGATTTGGATTTCAGATAAGTGTGTCAGTATCTGTTGTTCATCCGAAACTCACGTTTAACGGGGCATCTTATATTTTATCTGACAAGTGGGAGAGAGAGAAAGCACGTAAGCAAATACGGGAATAGTGCAGTTCCAGGGTGCTGGTGAGTGCTGGGAAGAAAACAGCCAGTGCTCTGTGAGCTCACCCCAGGGGGCAACTAGATGGTCACAGACGGGCTCCCCGAGGGCAGAGGCATGGGGAGGGGCCCCCATGTGCAAGCACGGGGGCAGGCGGTCCAAGCAGACAGAACAGCACGTGGAAAGGCCCTGAGGTGGGAAAGAGTTTGACCCGACCCCCAAACCGGCCAAGGTGACTGGGTGAAGGAGCCAGCAGGCAGGTGTGCACAACTCGGGCCGATGACGTGACCCACCTGGCCACAGCGAGAAGATGCTCAACAAATTGTAGCTATTTTGTGTCACGAGTAATAATTATGACTTCAAAAGTCAGGTTAAATATGAATTCTGGATATTGCGTGGAACACTCCTTCAGTCACGAAAATGCCACATTTATCTTAAGTTTCTACAAAGAGGCCATTTCAGTACATACAGTGCTGAATACCATCCGGCCAGGCGTAACATACTTGTCTGTACATTTAAAAGTTCTCTTAAAAATCAAGGAGCAGAATCCTGTCTGAAACCCCTATTTTCCATCATACGACGTTAAAAAGCCAACGAGGCCGCTCCCCCCACCTCGAGTGTCACTAGGAAAGTTACAGAACACAGATGTCCCTTAGCGGAGACCTGGAGTTTCCGCTGGCTCCCTCGCATTCCACCGACGCCTCTCTGTGAGTCGGGGCACGTCACCCGACGTCTCTGAGAACTCACCTGCTCATCTGTCCAACAGGCGTCGTACTCACACCTCGACACAGAGGGTCACAGTGAGGGCCAGCAAGGCGACGCCCGTCGAGGCGTCGCCAAGGCGCTGAGGGCCACGTAAAGGAGGCGTGGTCTACTCGCTGCTCCTGTCACAGCCGTCCCGACCCGACCCTCGCCTCGCTCACCCAGCAGGTGACGAGTGGGAGTCGGCGCTAAATCGCGTGCCCCGGGATTCTGAGCGGTGTGCAAATCACCTTCCCGACTTAACGGGCTGCTCGTGAGCACCGAAGCCAGAGTTAGTGCGGGGGCACGTGTCCAGAATGGAGCTCAGCTTTCGAAGGCTAAAGCTCAGTGGACAGTGTCGAAGGGAGCCGTGAGTCGCCCTCCTTGCCTGGGACCGTCACCGAAAGCCCTGGCCTTTTCTTTAGTGACCCAGCCCAGTTTTGTGTCACAATACCCCAACAACAGTAGGGACCGGGCGGGGGGGGGGGGGGGCCGTCTCCAGCAGAACCTGCTCCGAGGGAGACACGCTGGTCAGGGACCCGGGGACTGGCCTCCAAGCCTGTCGACAGCCCACCGGCCACGGGAGTCTCCGTTTTCTGCTCTGCTGCGCGGGGGCGGGGCAATGCCATCTGCGTCACCGCACAGCGGTCTGGGTTCACTGCGATGGCATATGGCTAACGGGCTCGGCGTGGCGCCTGGAGCACAGAAACATCCGGCAGCAGCCAAGGGCAAGGCCAGCGCCGCGTCCAAGGCCGTCCACGTTGCTGGGGGGGTGGGACCGTGCACGGTGTCGCCCCGCTGAGTGTGCGCGCGTGTGTGTGTGCATGCACACACGTGTGTGTGTGCGTCCAGCGGGCCCACGCCACCGTCCAGCCGCCTCTGTAAGCCACAGCACAGCAGTTCCAGGGCCCGGAGGCCCCCGAGTCCCCACGTCCTCTCCTTCCCAGCCGCGGATGCCCGATGGTGGACGTCAGCGGCCCGGGCCTCAGTTCGGGCTCTGGCTCCATACTGTGCTCCCGTCTTCTGCCTTGTCAGTCTCGGCGTGAGCGACAGGCCTCGCGGGCTGGAGGCGCAGGCCGGGATCGGGGCGGCCTGCTGCGCGGGATTCGAGGCGCAGCTACTTTACGGGGACGTCGGCCGCACCGGGGAAGAGCGTAACCTCACATTTTCGCTGCACCTCAAAAGGGAACCTCGCCTCTTAAATAAACAGCGCGTCCGCTGCTGGCGCTTGTGGCGACCGCCCGGAACGTAAATCTGCTTCGGAGGCGTGGGAGAGTGGCACGCCTCATGAAATACCCACGCGAAGCCTGGTTTAAAGCGGCTTTTCATTAATATAACAAACGAAGTGTACCAAAATTTGGAAGCGTATTCCTTCGGGCCTAATTAAAATACTGAGCAAAATACATGTGCATGTATATTTTAAATGAAGACATTCAGCAGCCGGGATTAACTGCGAAAATTCATCCGAGCCATGCGCCGTGAGCACGTGGCTCCCGGTGCCCCGGCCGGTCCTCTCCTGAGATGGTCCCGCCGCGTGCGTCGGATTCAGCGCCCGCCTGTGGCGGCCGCCGGGCTTTGTTTGAAAACCACCGCCCTGCACTGTGGTGAGCCTCCCGGGTGCTTTCACTGAGCCGGTCCTGGCCAGGGAGGATGTTCCCGCACACCCCAGAAGGGGCCGGAGAACGGAGCCCTCCTGTGACTGAGGAGGCTGTCCTCGGGCCAGCTCCTGTGTGCACGAGGGCCGTGTGGCCTCTGCCGCGAGAGCGTGTGGCCGGAGCGGGGGACGGGCGGGCTCGCTCCAGCTGGGCAGCCGCTGGGCTCCGGAACAAGCGCGCCGGGGGTGGCCAGGTGACACATGGAGAGGACTGGAGGGAGGCGGAGGCATGGCCGGAGCTGGGGGTGGAGGGGACCGGCCAGTGCGAAGGGCAGTCGGGTTCCGTCGCTGCCCTCATGGCCACCACCCCCGCCACAGCCCTTCCAAGGCAGTCAGCGGAGCGCGCGGAAAACCCGGCAGAGGGGCGCGGGGCCCAAGGCGTGCACTCGGGTAGCAGGGAGGGGGCGTCTCCCTGGTGATGACTTTGGTCAGCAACAGAAGACACCCCAAAGGTCAGGCCGCCTGACCAGAGGGACCCCTGGTGTCCCCACGTGTCCCCTCAGGGCTGGGCCTCGTTTCCAGACTGCGGAGCGGGACTTCTCGACATGGCCCTCTGGGACGTGGACACCGGTCCGGGCCCAGGGGCGAGGGAGCCCACGTGGGGACCGGACACGCGTGTGCGTCGTACACGCGTGCCGTGTGTCAGTGTGAGGACGGAGCTGCAGGAAGATGGGCTGTCTCCACACAGCGACCATGTCCGCGCCGGCTGACGGGGCACCTGGGGCCCCCACGACGGGCAGGCCGTTGACCCCTGCCCCTCACCTGTCCACGGAGACCAGTGGCATCTACCCCGGGGGGGGATGGACGCGAGGGCCACGGTCAGTACAGCCCGTGAAGCGCTCGCTGCTCCTCGGAGCAGAGGGACCTCGCGATCGCTCATTGTCTCTCTCGTTACCCGGCGAGTTACTGGCCCCTAGTCCAGTCCTTCGGGGAGCGAAGCGCCGTGATGATAATTGATGCTGTGTAGCGCTTCGTACCTTACAGTCACTTTCCTGTACCTCATCTCCTCGAACGTGTGACAACACGGGCCAGGTGCTGGGTTCGTCTCCCTCCCTTCACCCAGGCCGAGGGGGTACGTGATGCCCAGCGTCGCAGACACTGAAGGCTGGGGTGCAGGTTCCAATTCGAGGATCTGCCTTGGGACCCCTTTTCTCTCCACCTGGGGGTAGGGGAGGTGCTCCCTCACGGAACCCCAGAGAACGCTAGAACTTCAGAACGTCCCAGCCTTCACCTCGTGGGCTGGGGAGAAGCAGCGAAGCCAGGCCCGGCGGGCACAGACGGTGGGGGGATCTGCCAGGACAGTCTCCTTAGCACACTTCCATCTGGTCGGCGACTGGCTTCGCTCCCACGCAGCTGCAGCCCCCGTCCCCACGGCTCCGGGGGCCCCCAGGCCCGGGTCGGCCTCCCCATTCCCGGATGATCCGTCGGAAGGCTGGTGGCTGCTGCCCAAACCTCTGAACGTAACCGGAAACGTATGAAGAGGCACATAGTAAGGATTCCTGGGCTCATGGGCATTCTTCGATCTCGAGCTGTCACATGTGGCCATTTGCGTCATTCCCCATGAACAGGTGGAAACAAACCACCCAGCCGGGCCTGACACTGAGGAGAGGCCTGGCCGTGGGTGGTCAGCAGTGGTCACGCACGCAGCGGACTGCCAGTTTCGTGAAGCTAACGTAAGCATCCTCCACGAGTGGCTAGCGGAGCGGCCCCTGCCACACCTGCCCGGCCCCCCGACTTCTGGTTCCGCACCACTGAGTGACACCCCGTTACTCCATGACCACAATCTCTGAGGAGTCAGGGGAGACGTGGGCTCGGGTGGGGAGCGGTGGGGTGGGAAACTGCCTGTCTGGGGCGATTTTGAGGGGAGACTGAGGTGGGGAAGGCTGGCTGGGCCTCTTTTGTCCTTAAAGGCAGTGGCCTGATCTCAGCCTCCGAAGGGACACCGGTTTGTATCACCCGAGAGGGACAAGCGTGCGCTCACACGTGTGCACAGGAAGTCAGGCTCTCGCCTGCGTGAGGGGCTTCGGAAGCTCACGGCGACAGAAGGTAGAGCTGACCGCAAGGGCTCCTGGACGAGGAGGGAGGACATCTTGGAAGGGCAGAGGGACTGGACAGGTGCGTCGGCTACGACAGTGCTGGGCACAGGTGGCCACCTGGTGAGCCCGCCGCCGGGAGCCTCCAAACCGCCGGCTGCTCCCAGCGCGGGCCGCGCCCGCTGCCTCCTGCCCGTGCACATGCTGGTCCCTTTCCTGCAACGCCCTTCCTCGCACTCTTGACCTTCCAGACTCAACCTTCTTCGAACATCATGAGGATCTGAGTGACGTTTCAAGGAGAGGATTGGCAGGATTTGGATGGGGTCGAATGGGTGTCGATGGGAGCTCGGGAGAGGAAGGCGTCAACCCAGGTTGAACGGGTTTGATGGCGGAGGGCTGGGGGGCCGCAGCTTTTGCACGTGGTGGAGAAACGGGAAAGAGGGCGGCCGGGGAAAGGGGAGACGGCTGCCTGCCTTTGGAACAGGGTGAATTTCCCGTGACAGGGATACAGTCCTGGGAGACAGCTGAAGTCACCAGCAAAGTATACAGTGAGGACTCAGGCCTGGGGTGGCGACCTGGCAGTCAATTAGGTTGCTGGTGGCAAGAACAGGGCCTGGGCGGGGGGACCTCACACACGGTGGGGGAGTTGGGGTGGGGGAAGTGGGAGCAGGCCCAGCGGGTGGGGGCGGCCAGCGGGAGGTGGGCACTGACCGGTCACCCTCTCCCTGGCGGTTTTAACCCGGCTTTCTTTACTGTTCTGGAAGGAACCCAAAACCCCAGGATTTAAATTTTTATGCCGCTACTGAAATATAACAGTGTTTTTTTTTTTTTTAAAGCATTGCTTAGCACTTGCGACCTGCTCCCCGATGGCTGCGGATGGAGCCAGGCGCAGAGCTGGGCTGACAGACTGTGCCAGACGGGCAGGCAGCCGCGGGGAGCGAGCTAGCCACGCCCCGGCTCCAGCTCCCAGAAGAAAACAGGATTCTGCCAAGAACTGAGGAGAAGGACGGTGAGGTGTCCCTGTGCCCCCCTGCTCCTCTCCTGCCTCAGGCCGCAGGCTGCATGCAGCCCACGCGTTGCCCCCCAGACCAGCACTGGCCCTGGAGTCCTGGCCACCTCGGTCCTGAGCAGGGGGTGGGGGACAGGGGTCAAGGCCCCTTCCCAGTGGTGTGAGAGCGTTGGCTGAGGGGCTTCCAGGGTCCAGAGAGGGGAGGTGGAGGCCAGCGGCCCCAGGAGCCGGCCCAGCCTCAGTGCCATCTGGCGCTGGGGTCAGGCAGTGAGCGGGGAGGCCCCTGGGCAGAGTCTGGGGGCCCGGCGGGGTCCTGCTGTGGGCTGGGCACGTCCTCGGAGCGCAGCTACCTGGGCCGCTGCAGCAGGTGGGCTGGGACAGAAGATGCAGGTCGCGGCCCCAATCCCGCGCCTCCTTGCAGGTCTAGGGTGGGTCCCTCCGCCTGGGTGCCCGGATGGGGCGTGGCGGGGCGTGGCGGGCCAGCGGTCCAGGGAGCGCCCCGGGTCACCTGCTGGAGAGGTGGCAGAGCAGGGTGAACCGGCCAAGGGCACTTGGCCTCGTCCCCACAAGGTCACCTTCCCTGGGGCCCTGTCACGGCTCAGACGGAGGCCCGGGAACGGAGGTGTGGAAGTGTGGGTTAGTTCACCTGCCCTAAAGAACGCAAACCCAGGGGTGCCCCGCAAAAGCTGGCTTCTCCCACGGACTGCAAAGGGCCTCCGAGCCCAAGCGTCACCCCCGCCCCTCGCCGCCGTGGCGCTGACCCCCTGAGCCACCGCCCTGCCCTGCAGGTGGCCGCGGGCGCCTCTGCACCACGGCCAATGGGGCCTGCTCCCCGAACCTCCCTTTCTCCTTCAGGCACGCGGCTCTGCGGGGACCTGGCCAGGGACACTGTGCTTGGCGGGCGAGGGGCCAGGTAGGACCCGAGCCATCTCTGGTCAGGTCCCCACGCCCGAGCGAGCCCAGGTGCCACCTGCGCGCCCGTGCGTGCGTGCGTGGGGGGAGGGGGAGGCTACTGCTGGTCCCGCGTGGATTCCGGCCTGTCCCGGGCCAGGCGTTCGGCCACGCTGGGCCAGCAGCCCACGAATTGAACTTTCAAACCAGCCTCAGACTTACAATTTGGTGGCGACTTTTCCACTGACTCGTGGCTTCCCCGTGCCATTTTGGTGCCGGGTGATGGGCACGTCCCACCCCCCCGGCGGTGGGCACCGGCGCCTGCGCAGAACTCGCAGGGGCCCGGGGCGGACCCTGTGCAGGCTGAGTAGACAGCGGAGGCCCCAGGGGCGCTTCCCTCTCTGGCCCCAGATAGGCACGCAGAGGTATGAGAATTCCCTGTCAGCCTGTGGTCCTAATTGGAAGTAGATGTTAGAGATGAGAAGTTCAGTTTAGCAAAGTGAAATGTCACAGATTCTGAGTCTCACGCCAACCCCTAGCCTTTGGTATTTGACTGTCTTTATCCTTGGCAGTGTGTGTGATTCCCCTGTTTCAAAGACAGAGCTTTAAAGGTTCATAAAGCCCCAAAGATTCCAAACAGCTCTTTTAAAAGCACTTTGATGCTTTAAATGCAGACACATGAATTACATATCTCTTAAATTACACAGGGTTTTAAATCTAGAGAAAATGTCTTTAGCGAGATGGATTAGGGTTTTGTCTTGTGGGGGTAGTTTTTTAAAAAGCGTGTGTAACATATTCAGGTTGATGGTGGGAAGAGAAGAAAAAGAAGGTGTCGGTGAAGGGTGCTGAGACTTCCCGCCCCTGGCCCCATGGTGACTCTCAGAGCGGAGGAGGGACACATGGGCCCTTCCTGTTTCTCCCAGGCAAGGGCCATATTTGGGCCCTGAAAGGCCACGGGTCCGCTCCTTCAGAAAAGAGCAGCCTCCGTCTCTTCATGCCATCTCTACCGAGATCAGTGGTGAGTGAAGGAAGGAAGGATACAAAGAACAAATACATGTTGCAATTATTTCTCCTCGCTAGCTGGAGCTTGTCCACAACGAAAGTGATGGATCTTTTTAATCTCTCCAGGTCAACCTTCAATAAACCTAGGAGGGGAGGCCGTCTGGTATATGGCGAACGCTCAGGCTTTGGGGTCAGGCCTCGTGGGCTCGAATTCCTGCTCTGCCACTTATTATCTGGGTGACCTCTTTAATCTTCAGTGTCTTCGTCTATAAAATGGGATCGTAGTGGCCACTCAGTCCCTGGGTTCTTGTGAGGATTACTCTAGATATCGGCAAAGCCCTTAGCGAAGGGCCTGACACACAGGTACCTTCAAGAATAAATGGCGATGGTGGTGGTGGTGGTGACGGTGCTGCCGCTGGCGGCCGCGATGGACTCTGTTGGGAACGATGGTGGTCACGGCGATACCGGTGGTACTGACGGGGATCAGCACTCCGGCGCTCCTTCGGCAGTGGGTGGCTGTGCCTACCCTCTGTGCTGTGAGCTTGGGTGCACAGCACACCTCATCTCGTATGGTCCTGTACTGCTGGGTGCCCCAAGGGCAGACATCCTGCCCCTCTCCCGTGATGGGCCCTATGGACAGGAACCAACCCTTGCTCCACCGCTGAGGCAGCTGGTAGTCTTGCAGGGCGGTGGGATCACACACACCCCCACCCCCACCCCCACCCCCACCCAAGAGCGTCCCCTCTTCCCAGGCCTGAGAGATGGATCTGTTGATGATGTGGATGTACAGAGAGGCAGACTTTCCTGCCCTGCTTGGGTACAGGACTCTGCTGGAGAGTTTCTAGAGTCGCCAAAGGGGCCTAGAACAGTCTTGACCTTGGGCCTTTGCGAGAGATAGAAGAAAAGATGAGAGTTCTCTAAACTATTTCTTAGACCAATAAGCTTGGGAATGAGATTTCCCTAGAAGAGAGAGTTTTGGGAAGATGGCTTTCAGGGGCCACGGTTCTTCCAGAGAGACAGAAAATGTTGGTGATCACGCCCTGTGGCTGGTCTGGATCCACGCAGACAACGTCCCGTTTCCAGGGCTCTTCTGGGGCCCTTTGCATGGGGAAAAAAGTCCCCTCAGGCACCCCTCACCCTTACTCACCCCGACTCACCCAGACGCCAGTTCTTATTCGTTTAATTTGCGAACGTGTTCCGTATTTACTCGTTCATGGTTCTTGTGCCCCAGCTGGGATCGTAAGGCTCTGGAGGGCAGGGCTCCGGATTCGGTTCCTCGGATGTCTCTCAAAGCCTTTAGGAGGCAGCGGAGGGGGACGCCATGTTTGGTGTCTCCCACGTGCCGAGCGCAGTGCTTTGCACACAGTGGGTGTTGGCTAATGTCTACTGGGTAGAAAATGGTCAACGGCAGAGGCGAGGGTGTGTGTCGTCCTCTCGAGGCAGCCTCTGGCTTCGTCCTTCCTGACTCGGGTGGTCCCGAATGCCATGTGCTCGGGGCTATAGTTGCGTCCAGGTGGGACCGCTGGCGGCTTCCACCTGCGGTGTGTCTGGCAGGGAGCCACCTGTCCACTCCGAACACACACCTCAGGTTTTAAACCCAGTCCAAGGGCTTCTGTGGGGGAACTTAACTCCTTCCTCTCACTAGGAGACTTGGTGATTTTAAGCAATCAAGATTATTTGATTTTTAAAGATGAATTCCTCATGCAGTCAGTTTTCATTCCAAACTCAGAAATGCTTCGAATCTCAAATCCCCGTAACATCAGAACGTCCAGCTGAAAGTGCTGACTCTCGGTTTTACCGCATGATTCATCGTGGGTTTGGGGGCTGTTGGGGGTGGGGACTGAGCTGGAAAATCCCAACAAAGCACCACCATCACCCTAATCTCTCTCTATTACGGAAATTGATGGCGAGATGGGGGATTACCGCGCCTATAAATCAGCGCGGAGTCTTGGACAATCTAATACATTTTTCGAGTGTTGTTCTTGCTGGTTGGCACGCACAGAACTGCTCAACAGGCACAAAGTTTGCCATCAATCTTTCCCGGCCTCACCACCTCCTCCGAACCTTCCTAATATTTTATACATAAGCCAGTGTGGATTCGCAGGGCATTCCAGCTAGTAAATGCTCTGAAGATTCATCTTTATGGACTAGCAGCTCAGCTTTGTAGCGTCCCAGCTCCTCAAGATGAAAAGGAATTTTATTTGGTGTGTTATACTACCCCGGGAGTGGATGCTGTGGGTTGCTAGGTTCTATTATTATCGTGTGTGCTCTTCTCCAGGGAGGGGACAGCTGGAGGGTGGGGGCCTCGAGGGTGGGGCCTCAAAGCAAGGCCTTTAGGAAAATGGCCCTCTTCTTCCAAGGCCCTCCCCGCAGTGTGCCGGGGCCCTTTGAGGCTCCCCCAAGACCCAAGGGAGCGAGGATAGTGAGTTTTCGGCAACTGGGCACATGTCTCAGTTGATCACTTGGGTCCCTGCGCCAGGGGAAGAGGAACCAGGATCAAACGGATTAAACCAACTGTTGGGGGAGGGGCACGGCCTTCCCAAAGGAAATGAAAATAGTTGCAGTTTCATTTGCTTTTAAAGCACAGCCCTTGTAATAAATGCGCACAGCAAATGTGCTGAGCAAACACCTCGGCGGTCATCAATATGCGGGGGCTGTTTATTGCCTCATAAACTTGGAAGCGAGCGATATTGTCTCTTAAATCAATGGCTGTGTGGACAGCCTGGGCGCTCCAGGAGAACAGGACATCCAGCCGCGCCGGTGCTTAAATTAATGGCCGGAGCAGTGACTGAGCGGTGCTTAGTCACTGTCGAGGGACTCGGGAGCCGTGGCAGAGGTGGGGGAATATCCTTGGTGTGTGTCCGTGTGGGATGACAGGCCGGAGCACCTGGGAGGTGGGGTGTCCTCACCCCAGGGAAGAGGAGGCGCGGGTCCTCGAGGATGGTCTGGGTCCCCATCTCTGGTCCCTGGCACCTTGCATCAGGTCTTCACGGGGGAAATGTTGGAGGAAGAGGGCAGGCAGGAAGGAAGCCAGGCAACCAGGTTTCAAAAGATGATCATGGCCACTTCTGGGAGGCGCCACTTCCAAGCCGGGGTGAGGATAGACGCCTGCCCCTGGACAAGGCCGTGGTGTTTGCGAAGGACCAGCCCAGCTGAGGGACACTCATCAGGTCATTTACGAAGGGCCAGGGCAGGAAGGCGCTTGCAAAGGAGCCGGGCGGGCGTGCACTGCATAGTGGACCACAAGGGACATGTCCACTCCTAATCTCTGGAACCTGTCCATGTGACCTTTTGTGGAACAAGGGCCTTCACAGATATAATTAAGGATCTTGAGATGAAGAGATCGCCCTCCTTGATCCGGGTGGGCCCTAAATCCAGTGACAAGTGCCCTTAAAAGAGAGGCAGAGGGAGACTGAGAAGGCACAGAGGAGGAGAGGAGGCCGCGTGGTGACAGGGGCAGACGGGGAGGGATGCGGCTGCAAGCCAGAGAACGCCAAGGATGGCCGGCAGCCGCCGGAAGCTGGGACAGAGGTACAGAACAGACTCCTCGCCCTGGGGCCCAGCGTGGCTTTGGACTTCCGGCCTTTGAACCACGAGAGGGTACATTTCTGTTGTTTTAAGCCACCGTGGTCATGGTACTTACTTGACATCAGCCACAGAGACTAATATACTCCTCTCCCCCAAACTTGGCCTCAGAAAGTTAATGTGTGCACCCTGAGGTCTTCCAGCAGCTGCCCCGACTTTCTCAAGGATAACTGGTTCTGGCCAGAAGTGCCCAAAGCTGCGGGGACAGCCCCGCCTGGCAGAAGGTGGGGAACACTCTGCATCCCCACTGTTCTTCCGGGCCTCAGTAAGTGCCCTTCTAATGGGGACATTTAAAGCGCAGGCGGCCGTGTACACCTGAATCTGTTAACCTGCTCAGGCGCTCTGTGACTCCCGCCAGGTAAAAGCATCAATTAGAGCAGCAGTCTTACCGACTTCACAGTCAGGCTTAGGGACGGCGGCAGACCCCTGCGATGCCACGTGTGGTTTGCACCGGGCGGCTCGTGTCACCCTGGTTTTCCCGGCGGACCCCAGCTACTCCCAAGTCACACGTGCATTCCCAGCTCCCTGCCACAGGCGATTGAGTCTCTATTTTTCTCATTCATTTCCCCTCATCATGGACCCCAGTCCCTTCCACCTGGGGAGAGAGGGCCGTGGCTCAGCCGGGGCACAGTCATCACTCAGTCATTTTGAAAGCCGGTGAGTTAATTGGCCTGCTGACGTGTCGTAAGTGGACACGGAGGCAGAGCCCCTTTGAGGGTGACGTGGACAGATGTCTAGGATTCTCTCAAAGCCTCACGTGAGTGTGGTGTTGGGTTAAACTCTCTGCTTTAAAGGATCGGAAACCCCAAATTGTTCACACCCAGAGACAGTCCTTCCTCTCACGGTAGCATCCCAGAAGACGGGTCAGGACCTCAGAAGGACAATTTGCTACCCCACTGTAAGAAATAATTAGATTCAACTGTGTGAAATCGCCGATATTCATAGGCTTTCGACCTACAAGAGTGGCAATTTCATGTGGCTCAATGTTAATCTCACCATGGGACCTGGGGTACTCAGCTCTGGACGACCACAGCCGTCCCCTACGGGCCCCGCATGTGGGAGGCCCAGTTATCCCCAAAGGGGCAGTTGGTGAGCGATGAGCTAGAGCAAGGATCCAGGGCCAAATGGGGAGAAACACAAACAGAGCCCGGCAGCTGTCAGCTGGCACCGCCTGGCACTCACGGCCGGCCAGGGAGTTCTTCTGTCAAACGCCAACGCTGGACGAGGTCGCTCTGCGGCCGGGATGGAGAGGGGCAAACGCAAGGCCACTCGGTAACCATGTCTGAACACAGGCACAAAGACAGGCACACTGTGGAAACCATGAAATGACACCCCCCCCACCCCCCAGCCCCTCACCTCACCCCCCCACCTCTTAGGACCGGCAGCCACTTCCTTCCGGCTACGGCCTTGGCCTCGCTCCGCACTCTCCCCACTCTCCCCACTTCGATGTCCTGACACCCAGGCCAGAGCGACCGCCCCCCACCCCGAGCCCGAGCCCTGTCAGCCCCTGCACCGCACGCTCACCGAGGCACCCCAGGCTTCCCTGGTGTGCCCCGTCTCCCCGGTGGCAACCAGTGCCAAAGGATCAATTTCGTTCTAATACCCGTGTGTTTCCGGTGTCTTTGGCAGTGGGCGCTGGTGTTGGCATCAGGCCCGCCAGCCCGACCTGACCATCGGCCATTTTAGGGCAGGCCCACTGTGACCTCCACCACCACCACCATAATCACTGCCACTGTCCCTGTGACCAGCACCACCACGATCTCTCCCACCGTTATCACCATCACCACAACGCTCGCCACAACACTGCCAAGCGATTCACACACGTTTTTAATATTTCCTCCTTCAAATCTGTACGATAAGTACAGTTATCTCCGCTTTCCCAAATAAGGCTATTATGGCTCCGAGAGGTTGAGTATCTGGCTCGAGATCGCTCCACTAGAAAACGGCAGAGCAGGGATTTGAAATCCCAGCGGGTCAGGGAGGGACTCGCTACTGATTCTCAGCCACAGAATGCTCCAGGGCTTGACCCAGAGGCAACCTGCCGCCACCGCCCCTCCCCTCCTCTACGCCCCGCCCCATTCCCTACGCCCCTCCCCATTCCCTACGCCCCGCCCCGCCCCGCCCCTTTCCCCTACGCCCCGCCCCTCTCCTGGAGCTGGGATGTGAGCTGCTGGCAGCTGCCTAGGCGACTCTGCCTGCAACCCTGGCTGACCCCCGTCCGACCTGCGAATCGTGTGTTTCTTTAAGGTGGCTTTGCGCGTGTTTGCTCTGGTTTCTTATGGGTGGAGTCCGTAATGTAACTTTTACAGGAAGATCGTATTTCCTTCATGTCCAAGTTCTTGAGTCTATCTCCCTGTTGCCTCCATGTGCCACATGCGGTGAACACAAATTCTTTCCAGAGCTAAGAATAGAAGCGAAGATTTATGAGTCTCAATCTATTACTGTAACCGGCAGGATCGCTTACTCCCCATAGCCTTTATTTCATGACCACATTTTTCTTCGTAAACAGCACCTTTTTTAGATGCTACATAAAGAGGCCCAATTCAAAGTTTTAAATTCAAATTATTTGGGCTGAGAACATACTAAGCATCTGAACTGTGGGTGCAAAATACCCTTTTACATGCTTGAGTAAGCCCAAAACAGCTTAAAGGATTTTCTTCAATTTACAAAAAAATTCATTTCTGGACTGAGGAAAAAAAATATGATAAATTTCCACAAAAGCAATGCCTAGAAAGAGAAATAGCTCATGTGGCTGTGAAAAGCAAAGGCTTTATAGAAAATGCAACCCAGCCTACAAGTGAAGCTTCCTCGAGCCTATAATGCAGATATGAGGGGCATCAGGAGCATCAGGCTCAGGTGGGTTTCAGGAGAGTCTGCCTTCTGAGATTTCTTCTTCAGAGACAGAGAGGAAGAGAGAGAATGAGAGAGAGAGAGAGAGAGAGAGAGAGAGAGAGAGAGAGAGAGACACCTCCCCAGGACAAAGATTTGAAACAGTAATTAGGCTCACCATAAAGTATTTTAGATTATTTTTGATGATATTGAATATTGAATGTGAGACAGGGACTTTTTCAATTAGGGAAAATAGAGTGGCAGCTTGGCACGATTCACAGGAACTGCAGCAAAGCCCCAGATGCCAGAGAATTTCCCCCCCTTTTTTTCCTGTACGGCTGTACTGTGGTCTGGAAGCGACTTTCAAAAGTCCTCAAAAGACCTGTCACTTGCAGTGGTGGCTGCTCACTCACTGGTCCTGTGTGTAGAGCACTGTGAGTCATAGCTGAGCACATGGAGACCCAGCGGCTGCTGTCTGGGGCCCTAGGGGTCTGCCTGGCATGGTTACAGCCCCAGGGCCTGGCTCCTGAGAGGGGTTCCCTCCAGGCCCACAGACGGGGGCCATCGCTGTCTGCACCTACCAGACACCAGACACCATACCATTGTCGTTCTCGAGGAAAACCTTTAAACCAGGTCCAAGGCTCTAACAGTGAGAGCACCCAATTTCTTACTGTTTCCTCATTGCATCATCTCGGATAAGAGAAAAAAAGTTTTTAAAATTCTCCATAGAACAGTTGTCTCATCCACTTTGTTCATAGGCAGTTCCCCTCCATAGCAAAAACAAAAACACAGAAACAAATGGAAAACAACCAACAATGTCACCTCTCCAAAGACCCTGGGCGCTTCCCGGAGGGAAGATGTGTTTTTCACGGACCTCCGGGCGGCCAAGTTCTGTTGCTTCAGTTTTAATGTTTCACAATGGTGACTCCCACCAGGAATGAAAGCCTCAGACGCTGCCTGTCCCCCTGCTTGGCCCTGTCACCCCTGCTGTGGGCCTGGACCCTCATTAAGCCGGGGGGCGGGGTGCATTCTCATCAGGGTCTGCACTTCCCCTGGAACGTCAGACCCTCCGCGCAGGGGGCCTGTGGTTGCTGACCAGCCAGTCCCCTCTGCGCAGGCGCATCCCGCGCCCGTCTGCATCCCATCCCCACCTGCACTCCACCGCCTTCTCACATCGCCCTGCTTCATCCTCGCACCTGGAGCCCATCCCCTGCTGGCCCCGGCCTCTAGTTGGTCTCCTGTGGGGTGGGAAGCCCCGAGCATCCGCTCCCCAGGCCCCGACCGCTGAGGGGCCAGTGGCGGGTAGGGGGGAGCTGCAGGGCCAAGACGGAGCAGAGCTTCTGCAGCCCTGTCAGAAATACATGGATTTTTGTCGCAGCCACGAGGCCCATCCAGTTAAAAACCATCACCTGCGTGTCCCAAGTCTGTTCTGGCCAAGTGCCGTTGAGCCATTTCCGCAAATGATGCTGTTCCTTAAACGTGGCCTCATTTTCACAGCTGAAAATGAAGCAACCCCAACCCTGGACGGCCTTGAGGTTTTCCAAGGCGATGTTAATCCGCGTTCAGGCCTGGACGGGCTGAGGCCAGGGCCACTTTCCTCGTCTGGGGCTGGAGTTGGCACTGCACCTGCTTTGGGTTTCTGTCCAGGGTTAGGGAGACAGGCCAAGCTGCAGAGGATGGGGAGGGAGAGAGGATGAGCCTAAATTGTAATTCACACCTGGAAAGTATTTATAAACTGCCCAGGTGGAATGTGAGGAAGACTAGGCAGCCATTGGAAATTACAGAGCAAACCATAAACAGATCTCTTACCCTTTCACAAACATGCAGGCTGAGAGTAAATAGGAGAGAGGACTCGACCTTGCCCGAGGACTGTGTACAGGCACCTCCGAGGCACCAGACTGGGCGGGGCAGAGATGGAAACCGAGAAGACAAACCTGATTTCATCCCTGGCTCTGTCACTTCCTAGTCCTGTGACCTCAGGTAAACGCTTAACCTTTGAAGGCCGATGGAATCATCACAAAATCCGGGCTACCAGTACCTTCCTGCAGAGACTGAAAGGCATATCACTTACAAAACTGCTGTAAGAGCCCCTGGCAGATACTAAGTAATCAATGAACGAAATGTTAATTATGCGTAGCAGTTTTCTGCTACTTTTGATCGTCTTTCTAATAGCTATTGTTTCTATCTTACAAGTCTGGAAGTATCTCAGGAGTCTGTATTTAACTGTTTCCTTTCTGGTCAAGGTAGCAAAGAAAGAGAAAAAGATGCCTTGTCAAATCCCACTCTTTATAAAGTTTGCAAACTTTTCAAGGTTTTCTTTTAACCCAAACTTCTGTTCAGTGCCTCTGCTGATACAGAGGTGTCAGCTCTGTGCCTGGGGGTGGCAGTGATCTCCGTGCTGCTGTGGAGTTTCCCTCTGTGGGTCTTGATGGCATTGCAGCTAACTGAACCTGAGGCGAGGCGGGTGATGCCTGGTTAGGGACGGGGGCTGGGGAGTTGCCCACCTGCCTTGACCCTTTAACCTAACTCGTTTGTGATCCACTTTCTCCAGGCCTTGTTTACGTGCCTGTTAAATGGGGGTGATTAGAATAGTACCTTCTTCTTGGGATTGTTGATCCAGGACTCTTAAGTTTTAGGATCCCGGCATCAAATTAGCCATTATTTTATAATATTGCAGTCTTCTGAAATAACTTTTTACTAGAGAGTAACCAAATTATTTCTGACTCGGATTTGAGATTCGTTACTCTGCATTCTTGCCAGGCCACGATGTGCTTGGCTTTTTTAATTTAGCCATTCTAACAGGTGTGCAGTGGTATTTCATTATGGCTTTAACTTTCATTTCCCTAGTGATGAATTTTTTGAGCATCTTTCATGTAATTATTTGCCATCCATATATCTTCTTTGGGATTACCTGACAATTGGGCAAATTGTTCAGATCTTCTGCCTAGTTTTTAATTGTGTTTATTTATTTATTTTTATTGAGTTCTGAGAGTTTAAAAAATATATAGTCTGGGTACAGGTTCTTTATTATAGGTATTTTACAAATGTTTTCTCCCGGTCTATGGGGTATCTTTTCATTCTGAAGATCTTCCTTCGGAAAGCAGAAAATTTTAATCTTGATGAAGTTTACTTTATTACTTTTTATTCTCTTATGAGTCATATGTTTGGTGTTTAGGCTAAAAAATCTTTGCCTAAACCAAGGTCGCAAAACTTTTTTTTATGTTTTCTTTTAAGAAGTTTTATAGTTTTAGGCTTTACATTGAGGTTTGTGTTCCATTGTGAGTTAATTTTCGCGTATGGTGCAAGGTTTGGAAGGCAGTTCCGTTTTTTGGCATGCAGTTGTTCAGTTGTGCCAGAATCATTATTGGAAAGTTTATCCTCTCCGTCATTTAAGTGCCTTTGCACTTTTGTTGAAAATCAATTGATCATCTCTATGTAGGTCTATTCTGAAGAGCATCTCAGTGTTCATTATATAATCAATCCTTTCCTAAATTCTCTGCTCCCAGGCGAGATCCCCAGGCGGGACCCCTCTCTCTGTGCACAGCGCTGCTCACCATGGCCAGCACTGACTACTCCTCTACGTCCTCGAAGCTCTTTGAGCTTCACCCTGGTAGGACTTGACCGAAGATCGATGCACAGAGGTTGGAGGGGCATCGCCCACACCACATTTTCCAGGAAACTTATAATGCAGAAGTGCACGCCCCACTCTGGACCGTAGCTCTGATGCCCGAGAAGCTCTGAACCCCTGACCAAGCTGGAGGACCCAGAGCTCCCCCGTGTCCTCCCACCGCCCACCCCACTACCCCACCTCCCAGCCTCACCTCCTCTCAATTCCAGTCAGGCTGGAGAACCTTCAAGACAAAAAGATTGATTAGGAGATCCCATCTGCCTTCCAAAAGCACGGAGGTTAACCTCTCCAGCAGCCCGTCTTGGCTGCCTCTCCGCAGCCGCGTGGGGAGGGCTGAACAAAGGGTCTTCAGAAGAATCTCTCGCCTGTTTTCCCAGCAGTTAGGAATGAGCCGAAGCCGTGGCCAGCTCTCTACTTGGCAGAGCACCTGGACACAATAGTACGCTTAATGAAATGATAAAAGTGTCCCCACAGTGGAGCCTTGTTTCATTTATTTAACTTTTATTGACCTCTGATGAACCTCTGCCAAAATACCAGCACAGCATGGAAAGCTACGAGCGAGGTGTCTGCCGCCAGCAAGGGGCGGGTTGACCCTGTGGTCCCCTCGTTCCTCTCCAGGCCGGAGAGCTCAGCACCTTCATCCTCAGCCTTTAAGCTGCATCCCCTGTAGATGATCAAATGGGTTCTGAACTGAAACAAAACAAGACAAAACAAAACAGTGCAAATGTTTCCTTCTTCAAAAAAAAAACTGGTCTTGACCTGGCAGAAATGCAGAGGACTGTGCTCCTCAGCCTTCTTACTGCCCTCTTAATGGTGAGACGCTGCCTTTAGGATGTCCCACGGGCTGAAAACCATGTGATTTGTATCCGAACAAAAGCATTCCAGAGACCTCTTCCAAGGTATCTCTCTCTCTCTCTCTCTCTCTCTCTCTCTCTCTCTCTCTCTCTCTCTCTCCCCCACACACACACACACACAAAACAAACAGAAAAAAAAAACATTTTGAAAAGGAGACTTAATGGGAACACTCATTTGAGAAACACATCACTTCTGTAAGATCTCCAAAATGGCTTGTCATAGTAAAGACTTAGAGAAGTCCCGATGCAAATTCACCTGCAAATTTCCCGAACTTACACCAAGAACACTTTTTTTCCCCCCCACTTAACATCTATTAACGCCGGGGAACCCAATTCAGAAATGATGTTCCAGAAAATTCCTTAAGATGTTCCACTAAGCAGTGTTTGTTATCTCTTCTCTTCAACGAATGTCCTAGGATCACTGAAAGGGTCAGAGCGTGAGGACCCTGAGGTTTCCTGGGCTCCGGGCCTGTCCCTCCCTGGCATCCACGCGGGGTGAGTGTGGAAGAGGGGGCAGAAGCCCCGGCCAGCGCCCTGCCAATAACCAGCTGATTAGGACTCCTGGAAACCCCTAGATCAGAAGCGTCCCTCTCCCCAAATTAGCACACGCTGACCTATCATGACGCAGTGAATTTCTCGTACAGTTTCTTCTTTGCTCTTATACCAGTCGTCCAGAGATTCATTTTCTCCAAATGTCATGACTGAATTAAAAACGTTGTTTTTATTGTTTTTTTTTTTCTTTCTTCCCCCAACTCGCTCCCTTCTGTGCTGCATCTCTCTCCTCCCCCAAACTCAGTTTGGGGCTCGGGGTCAGCTGTAGAAAACTTCCCATCTGTCTGTCTGTCTGTCTGTCTTATGAAAAAAGTGGGAACGCCCCACCCCACCGGAAGCGGTTTCTTCTCTGCTGCGCCTCCGGCCCTGGGAAGCGCCCTCCCCCCGCGGCCAGGCAGGGGTGGAAACACCGAGTCAGCAGCTCAGGCGCCCCCCACCCCCACCCCGCAGCCCCCTCGCTCCCCGGCTCCCTGCGCAATGTGCTGTGTTGTCATCTGGAGCGTGTACACTCATTCTAATTCTTTCTGCCTTGTTATTCTGTCAATTTCTTAATCTATTTATGCTGACTTTATTTTTAGTGTGCCTATTGTGACAGCAAATCCTGAAATTGCCTCGGTTGTTTTCTGAAAATGGCCGTTTCCGAACCAGAATGCAGATCCCCGGATACACCAGTGTAGGCCCCGGGCGCCTCTGGGCGTCTGCGGCAGCTGTCTGCTTTCAGAGCTGCATATCAATTCCGCCCCCAGGGGCCGCCGGGAGAGGCGGCTGGGAAGGCAACGTGGTCTCTATTTAGATGAGCGTCTCTGGGTCTCGCTGAGAATGCTCGCTCCTTCCCCTTTCGGAGAATGTCTTCAACCGTTAATAAGTTCCCTCCCCTCGCCCTATCTTTTGTTGGCAAACTATAAAAAATGCAAATGACCCAGAAACCAATTAATTTTTAGAAGGTTGCAGCTGTTTTTGCTGCATTCACAAGACCAGGCGGGCGTGTTTGGGGTGTGTGTGTCCGCGACCGCACACACGCGCGTGAGGCGTCCGACTGCTCATCGCAGACCCGCTAGGTCTCCGGATCTGAGCCATCACTCAGCCATGTCAATGCGAACGGATCACTGCCAAAGTACATTCCACATCCTGGCACCAGGCGCCGCTGAGGGCCATGCCGGGGCCAGAAGGTGACAGCCAGATGTACGTCCAGTAACACAAAGAAGGGTCACCGTCTCAGACCTAGGAAGCGCGCCATGGAGAAGCAGAGGTGCTCGATGGCATTTTGGGGCAGCTGTGTGCTTCTGGCCACCGTGCAGGTGAAGGCTCCGATGGCTCACACCCTGGAGATTTCTGAGGTCACAGCTGCTGGCCCCGCTGGTGGCACTTGGTTAGATTTAGAGCTCCTAACCGCAAGCATCAGCGTTTCTCTTTTCTGGTGGGTCTCAAGATGCCGAAACATCATTCCTACAAGGGAACACTGTCAGTCTGCCTTCCACCTTCCACGGCATTCACCCCGTACAGTCCCTGTCCTTCCCAACAGCCATTCTGGGGGCCGGCGGCAGCTGGGTTAGGTTGTGGCAGGGGGCTAAGGGTTCCGAGATGTCAGCCTCACAAGGTGCGCTGTGCCCGGCCCAAGAGGTTCACGGCAATTCCACAGCTGACCGCTCCAGTATGGACATGTGACCCAGTCATGGCCAATGAGACCGCGCAAGTCTGCTGATGGGGCTTCTGGGAATGACTTTTTCTCCAGCTAAAACGACAAAGCCAATTAACAAAAAAGCCTTTCTGCACCTTTGCCTTCTCCCTGCCTCGAGCACTTGTGTGTGCCGATGGCTCACGGCTGGGCAGCACCCTGTGACCGTGAAGTGGCAGCAGTGCTGGGGCAAACAGTGGCATGCCGAGGGGAGCGGAGAGATGCCAGGAAGCCGCCCAGCACCTGCACCCATCCTGGACCTGCCGACCCGCCAACTTCCGGCCAAGTGACATAATTACCTCTCCTCAGCGCTGAGCGGCTGCTGCCTCCTCGGAACCAGGGGAGCCGAGAGAGGCCAGGCCCCGAATGACAAAGATGGAGCGGGAGCAGCTCTAAAAGCCCGGCCATTATCCCGAGTGTGTCAAACTGCAAAGAAGTAATGGGAGCGTGCGCTTATAATTTATCTAACTGCATATGGCGAGGACGCGGAAGAATCAATCTTGCCCTCTAAATCACTGACTAAAGGTGTTCTCTGCTGGGGCCCCGCTCAGCCAGGCCTCGCCGAGTGATCGTTTTCTGGTTTTATGCAGAGTAATTTGTCAAGCATTATACAAAGAAGTATAATCCAGAAGCTTGGCCCTCATTGAAATTATTTTCTTATCTCCATGCAGCCCTGAGTGCTGGGAGAGAGGAAGGAGGAAATCGAGAGCCGGACCCCTGGTGGCCGGGCAGCGGGTGTGTTCCACGGCACGTCCTGAGTCTGTGGCCACAAGCAGCTGCCACCGAGGCTTGTGCGAGGAAGGGACCGCCTTCAGCAAGCAAAGGCCTGGGGCTGGGACTGGAGGTGGTTCAAGAGCTGGGCTGTCCATGGTGGTACTCTTCTTGAAGCTTCCTGTCCCTTTGGCTAGTCCTGACCTACCCTCTACCAGGGAGGCCCAGAGCCCGGCAGAGCAGAGGGGGTAAGGGACCTGCCCCAGGGGTGGCTGGGGCATGGTGAGTTTCTAACAGGACAAGGATGGGTTTCAGTCAGTGATAGGATGGAAATAATAGCAATCCTGCTAAATGGCGCTAAAAGGAAGATGATGATGATAGATAGATGATAGATTAGATAGATAGATGATAGATAGATAGATAGACAGATAATAGATGATGATGATAGATGAGAGAGAGAGAGAGAGAGAGAGAGAGAGAGAGAGAGAGAGAGAGAGAGAGAGAGAGAATAGACAGATAGATCCTATGTCTATTAAGGTTTTGTTTCCAAGTTACAGGATTTCTCCAAACATTCTGGGCGAGCCCTGTGATAAAAGGGGACGTGGGAACTTCCAGAGGTAGAACAGCGCTCCCCTTGGGCCCTCTGGGACGTGATGCCCATGCAGAGGAGGGACAGGGCGTGCATAACGCACATCCCAACAGGAGACAGAACATTCTGGAACCATAACCTTAAGCCCGTTCCAATTCTACATCATGAGGTTAGACATGGCCAGCGGTTACGTGGTTTCACATCACCTTTAATATCTTCGTGTGTTTTAGGAATGTTTATAGTAAGCATGCGTTACCTCAATAGTCAGAAACAGGCTGAGATTATAAGAAGATGAATATCCAGATGAAAGAGGCAAGCTCAGGCCCAAGAAGCTTGTCAGGGTGAAGGGAGCACCTGCGGAGTTTCTTGAAGCCAGAACAGTGAGGGGCTGAAGACGGGGCACCTGTGTGGACCTTTTAACACATGACATGTTGCCCCGTCTTACCCCACCCCGCCCCCTGTGGGCTCTGTCTCATCCCGCCCACCACCAGCCCCCACCCATTAGTCTGCTAGGCCCACCCCAACAGAGGACCACAGACTGGGAAGACTTAAATCACAGAAATGTATTGTCTCCCAGTTCTGGAGATGGTAAGTCTGCGGTCAGAGCATCGGCTGGGCTGCTCCTGCAGAGGGTCAGGCGGGGGCATCTGTCCCAGGCCCCTCCCCGGGCAGGTGGATGGCCAGCTTCCTGTTCACGTGATGTTCTCCCTGTGTGTGTGACTGCGTCCAAATTTCCTCTTTTCGCAAGGACACCAGTGACATTGGATTAGGGGCCGCCCTGTGAACTCATCATGACGGAATCGCCTCTTCAAAGGTCCTGTCTCCAATACAGTCACATCCTGCGGTGCTGGGGGTGAGGGCTTCAGTATATGGATTTTGGGGGGTCCCCAATTCAACCTATAACACCCCCATTTTCTACCCTTACCTTCTTTTACCTTTTTGGCTTTCTTATTCTTTAAAACATCTGTTAGTACTTGCAGCCATTTCATTGTTTGGTGTGTGTCTTTCCCACCTGAATGTAACTTCCATGAGGACAGGGACACTCTCTCCTGGGGGCCTGCCACATTCGCGGAGTGAGTGAGTGAGTCTGCCTCTCACCTGTGCCTCTTGGTGCCCCGTGCCTGTTCCCAGTGACAGTAGCAGCCCCTTAACCCACGTCTTCCAGGGGTAGTACAGCCCAGGCAGCCCAGGGCTCGTCAGGAAACGCGCCAGTAGCAGAGAGAAGAGGCCTGAACCGCCCCCCAGAAAGCCTAGGAGGTTATACAAAGATGATGGCTTCTCTTTTTCCTTGTATCACCTGATTATTTGTCAAGACTTGGCTTCTGCCAGAAGTACCAAGGTGAAAAAGTCCATCATATCTGCTTCTTTTAATCTGCATTTCTCTCTGATGCCTTAATTAATGCTTATTTATTTTCCATAATAATGTTATTAATTTTTTTGAAGAGATATCTTCTGTGTTTATCAGCTGAAATGCCCAGAGCGGGTAAATATCATGAGAGAGAGTCCTGGGCTACCTGCTGCATAATTGGACTAAGATTAAGGAGGTGCTATTTAGAGTGTAAATTTGAGACTTTCTACAGCGGCAAGCTCTTTCTGGAAAGAAGGTTTTCCTTCTGGGGCCAGAGGAGTGAGGCGTTCAGGGGGGACCTGAGCAGCCCGGGTTCTCACAAGATTACCTCCACTACCATCGTCATCATCACCATCATCACCATCATCAGCATCAGCACCATCATCACCATCAGCACCATCATCAGCATCACCACCACCACCGCCGCCATCATTGTCATCATCATACATCATTATCACCATCGTCACCACCAAGGACCCCTCTGGCGGGCCTGAGTGCTGGGGCTGAGTGCCAGGCAGTCCAGGTGGAACTCGGTGCCCAGTGGAGGGGTAGATGAGTGGTCTTGGGACCCGAAATTTCCCACTGCTGGTTGTCCTGCAGGGGCATCCAGCGTTTGCACGAGGTGGCCGTGGACAATTTGAGAATTCAGGCATCTTGCGCCTTCCACACACCACTTCCTGTCAGCGGCGGAAGCGAGGCCTGGCAGGGAGAGCTGGGTTTCCTGACACCATCTCCCCTGGGGCCTGAGGGTGAGTGGAAATTCTACAGGGGCTGCCGTGGGCCCGCTGGTTCTAGTCGGTGCCCCCAGAGCTGTGGGCAAAATTGGGTTTCCCAGCTCCCTAAGGCAAGGTTTTCAGAATGTGGAGGAAAAATCAGGAGGGGGATCGTGGGCCCTGGTACCCCGGTCCCAGAGCTGCAGCCCTCTGTCCTCGGTGGGCCTTAATTCCGGGGTGGGGACAGAGGTTGGTGACGGAGAGGCTGGGCATCAGAGATGGGACGTGGCACCTCCACCATCCCAGCTGGTGCTGAAATCTCAGGTCGTCTGTTCACCTGTAACCTGGTCAGGACAGCCCCAATGGGTGTGACCACACGGCCACCCACTGTGGACCCCTGCAGCGATGTGCAGTCCTCAGAAATGCTGGTGTGGTCAGGTCCAGTCTGGTGGGGGTGAATTTCCACTGCACAGCGTTCGGCATGTTTGCTCCAGAATTTTCACACCGTTTCTGGTAGCCCTTGGTGAGGGTGGCCACTGGGGTTTTAAACCCATTTACCCCGAGATTACTCGCCGACAGTACATAACTCACAGGCTACGGTCCTAACCTCACCCTCAAAGTTTGCCACGAAGTATCTCGCTCTTATCACTATTTTCGCATCGTTCTAGTCTTTCGATAGTCTTTAGAGACAAATGACATCATTCCATTTACAGCATTCTGGGTTTAGTAGTGGTATTTCCATCTACAAAATATAGTAATTCTTGATCGCTGAAAATGTCAAAGCCTAGGAACGTCGTATTTCTACACGTGGTGTTAAATGAACTCTGGCGACGAGCTGCACCTCTTTTCTAAACAGGAAAAGGGGTGAACAGGAGAAGATGCCCCCGTCACTCAGGCAGGGGTTTTCAGGACACTGTGATGGACACGTCAAGGCCCCCCGAGACCTCAGGCCTGCCTGCTCAGACCCTCCTCCTTTTTATTACTCAAACTATAATTCGTATTCCGTACAATTCACCCACTGTAAGCATCAGGCCGTCTCGGGCCCTTCTGACTCCGTCTCCTCCGGAGGGATGGTGCGGGCCGTCCTTGCCCTTCGGAGAATCCCACCTGTGGCAAAGCCCCTGACCGAAATACCACCAGGATCCTTGTGACCTTGAGCCACAAGGAAATAACAGGATGAACAGAACTGAGAAAGTCAACTCCCCCCAACCTTCGCCCCGCACCCATGGCTTATAAAAAGGGCACACACACCGTGTTCCGTGAAAACCCTTTGAAGCTCTGGAACAGACCCACACACGTGTGTGTGTGCGCGTTCACACACACACACACACACACACACACACACGGGGCAAAGTGATAGATGTGACAGAGACGCTTGACAAACGCAACATGCTTACGTTATTGTGAACCTGAGAAGGAGAAACTCCCCCAACGCCCCTCCCTCCCACTCTGTCTCTTTCAGCTCACTTGTGAAAACTTGTGAAATACTCGTTTTGGGATAAATGGCTCAGACCTAGGAAATTCCTTCCTCCATCCCGTGACGGCCGTCGAGTGCCTTCCGGTTTTGCTCCGGGCCACCCTAGCGCCTGACCCCCCTTTCTATTTCAATATCTCCGCGAACAGCAAGGGAGGACCCCTGAGAGGAAGAGGACGTGGAGCGTTGGGCTCTGGGGTTCGGCGTCCCAGACGGTCCTAACAGAGCCCGTCCGTCAGCCACCGGATCACACCCGAGAGCTGGTGTAATGATGACCACTTCATTCACGTGACAACGAGCAAGTGGATGTTATTTTTTGCCTTGACCCGGACAGACTTTCTGGCCAGAGAAGTAGTATTTTCCATTTGAAGCCGTTACTGTTGTCGTTACAGAGATGGCTGTCGTTAGAGAGGTGGTATTCCAGGAGGGGGGTCAGGTGCCCCTGGACACTTTATTTCAGAGTCCACAGCTGTAGGCCACGTTGGAGTTTTTCACCAGGCTCTTCACCTCTCTGTTTGCATTTCGGGAGTGAAACCACATTATCTCCAGAGTCGTTTCCTGGTTTGGTTGGGAATCTTCAGAAAACTGGCTTCTGTAGAATATAAGGCTGACTTATCAACCATTTGGCCGATTTTGAAACTTTGGCTTCAAGAATGTGTTGGACACAAATTACAGTTCCAAAATCACATGAGCAAAAATTGTAACTTAATTTTTCTACAATCGCACTTAATTTTTATCTTGAACCCCATTTCTGTCTAATGGTAGAAAACCTAATCCAGTAAATTGCAGGCGAACTCGGATAAATTCGTGATCTGGCGGCCATTTCGTGCTTGAGATCAGTTAAAACAGGCATTCTCCCCCGTTTTCCTTGACGGCCCCTCATCTCCGGGACTGGCGGGCAGGCGGTGGCGTGCGTGGTGCGGCAGGTTACAGGCGTGGCCCAGATCTTCACCCGCCTGTGTCCGCCCTTTGTCACGTGACCCTCCGCCGCCTTTTCACTGACTCCGGCCTCAACCACATGGCCTGCTGTGACCGGGGGGATGTTAGCAAACGAGACGTCTAATCAAGCCCTTGCGTGATTGGACTGCCTTGATCTTTCCCTCTACCGTTGCCCAGAAAAGGAAGTGACCACGGCGGCCTGCTGTCCCCAGGAGGAGAACGAGAGGCATGCGGGGCAGGGCCGCCCGCTGCAGGCGTGAGCGAGGCCGGCGATCCCAGCAGCGGCCGGCGATCCCAGCAGCGCGAGCCGGCCAAGATCAGCAGAGCCGCCTGGTGAGCTGAACCCGCAGCAGCACCGAGGCTTGCGGTCGTGCGTTACACAGCATTTTCGTGGCCGTAAATTAGTGGCATGCGTGAGGTGGTGATTTCTAGGGGAAGTGTCTTCCCTTCTTGCTCTATCTAGCATTGGCAGAGACGGGAAGGCTTCCTTTCATACTTCACTGTTGACATCCTCTCCTAACGATGTCCACTGGCCAGAACGGTCCCTCGTCACTGTTCACCGAAGCAGTCATAGTTCCAATGGCCTTGGGCTTGCCCGTGGACTTAACCACGGCGATCCCCGAGGCCGTGCCCTCATCGTGACGCCCTCTGAGCTGTAACTCTCCCTCGGCCATGCCCGCGCCTCCTTAGGGGAACAGGAATATTCTCATCCCTTCTCCCGGGACATCGGGCCCCCTCGAAGGGCTTCTGCATGCCCGAGCTCCCCGTCCCGTGCAGCTGGGGTGGGGGCCTGACTCTTCACCTCTTCTCTCCCTGTGTATAGTTGGTGGTGCACACTCCTGACTAGATCCCTTCAACTTCTGAGTGCCCGGCGCTTGCTCCCAAGACAGTCGTCTCTGCGACAAGATTCAAGGCTCAGTTTTAACCTGAAGAGCCAGGAACTCGACATCCTCCCCGTTATGTCTCTGGGCTCTTTCTGTTTTCTGGGCAGGGCGTGCTGCCGAGTTCATCGGAAGAGGGTGGAATGACAAGGAAATAACCACGCGAGAAACCTCAGTGAACGGCACCAAAGTTTGTCCCGGCACACGAAGGTGATTAGTGTGAGAATCTCTTTTTGATGTGAGTTGAGTGGCCAATCAGAGTTTGGTGCAAAATCGATAAAGAGTTTAAGTGGAGAGCAAGGAAAAGATTGTGTGGCTGAGAGGCACCTGCGAGAGCTGAGTTCCAGTCTCGAGGTGGGAGCCACCTGAGGGCCTCCGGGATGAGGCGCCTGGCCCCTCACAGCCACAGTGTCATCGTCTGTAACAGGAGTTTGGACCAGGTGATGGTCTGGTCCCTTCCAGCTTTGAAGTCCTAAGATTCATGCCAAGAACAGCGAAGACCAGAAGCCCGATGTCTCATCCTGCTGAACTGACCACCTCCCCTTCCTTTAACTGACGGTTTTTCTAAATACGATCCCTCCTGTAATCGCTGGGTGGACAACGGACATCAGGGGACAGCTGGACGCTCATGTAAACGTCAGGGAGTGACAGGAAAAAGATCATGGGCTTTGAAGTTAGACCACCCGGAGCGACGGCGGCTTCGGCCACGTGTGCATCAACTGCTTACTCAACAGGAAGCACGGAGGCGGGAGGTCCCGAGACTGGCTTGTCACCCTGGACCTGGCCCATTCCAAGCCCCTATTATGTACCTTCGGCATATGGCTTTGTCCTTGTCACCTCATGGGTCTGAGAAGGCTGCCCCAGCCACGCACCTTACCCTCACACAACATGTCCAGAGGCAGGAAGGAGAGGTGGCGGGGGGGGAGGGCTTGAGGCGCATTTGTCCTTGAGCTGTTCACTCCGTTGTATCAGGGAGAAAATCCTTCCCAGAAGCCCCTGTTCCTACACCAGGTCCCCACGCTTCAGACAGCACCTGGCACAGGACTAGTGACAATCCGCGTGTGCCATCACACTCACTGTACACGCTCATTACGAGTAAAGAACACAAGGCAACCGTCCGGTTCCAGGACCTAGGTTCTGTCCGTCGCTCGGAGGAAGGAACTAAGGGAGTCAAACAGTGTCGTTTCCAGAAAGAGTTGGCTGTTCTGTGATTCCGATTTGGAGCAGGGATCATCGGATGGGAGAGTGAGTACCTGGCGCTGGCTTCTGCATAGATGTGATTAATGGAATATTCCGAATATTCAGTGAGGCTCTGATGCTGTAATAAAATTAGGAACCGGGCACAGAACAATGTCCAGAAGAACAGAATCTTATACACACACACGTGCACACACACACACGTAGACACACGCACGTGCATGCACACACATGCGCATAGACGCAGACATGCACACATACGTGGACACACCTTATGTACACACCACTCACACGTGTGCACACACATCACGCACACGTCATACACACAGTCTAAGGCAGGGCCCGTCCCTTCTGAGCAGCTGCGAGGTCTCTGCGGGCAGCTAGGCGAGGGCCTCGGTCCTGGGATCTGAGGTCTGACAGGGCCCCCAGGATAGTGGCAGGTGGCCCGGGAGGTGCACACCCCTCCCAGAAGCCCGGCCTCTGGCTTCCTCTGCCCTCAGAGCCACAGCTGCAGGCTAAGGGGGCGGAGGACGGGCTCCAGGTGGCCCAGGGTTTCCAGCTTGCTCCAGGCAACCCGAGAAAGCACCTGTGAGGTCGTCGGCGAGCTCTGATGACCATCTCAGTGCTCCGGTCTCTTCTAGAAAAGATCTGGAGCACATTCCAGGTTTGAAGACAAAAAACTCCTGTCTTTCCTGAAGAGGCCCATCGCTGGCTCCGGTTTGACCTGAGACTCCAGACATGAGGCAGCTGAACTCTCTAAAGCCAACTGCTCCTGTCCCGGCTGCTGTGAGGGTTAAATGAGATGCTGCCGTGAAGAGCTGCGTGGAGAAGGCGTGGCAGCCCGGCACGCGGGAGGGCCAGTCAGCGGCGGCTTCTCCACCGGTTGTCTTGGTTGTGAATGACAGAAGACACCCTGCCAGCTTACGCCAAAAGGGCATCGTTAAGGTGTGTTCGGCTGTTCCAGAGACCTCGAGAAGGCTGGAGAAACAGATCGAGGCTGATCTTCCAGGATCAGCACCTAAAATCACACCACAGAGCAAGCAGCAGGAGCTCGACTCCATCACAATCTCGGCATCCACCTTCCCGATGCCATTTCTGTCCTGCGAGCTGGGCCAGGCACCCAGGGTGGGCTCTGCAGCCACAGCCGCTGTCACCACCTGGAACTCGGTGCACTCACCTCCACCGGTGCCGGGGGCATGACCGGAGCCCCGGCTGAGCCCCTGCCCATTCGCACTCACCTCTGCGCCGAGGTCTGGCATGCCGGTGGCGTCCTAGCTGCAAGGGAAACTGGGACTTGCAACCTGACTTCCGTGTCGAGGGGTCAAGGCCGATAGCACGCGGACTTCCTCACCCAGGGGAAGGTCATTCGGAAGACACAGGGGGTGACGAATGGGACGCAGAGGCACCAAGATTAAAGGTAACTTTGAATGATGCTCTTCACCTAATCTGAGGCCTCCGTTTCTCTGTCCCAGGCCCATCGGGTGTCGCTCCTTGTGGCGGTGACCACATGGTGTCCCATGGGCAAGAGCGTGGCAGGACTGGTGAGATGAATCATTGGCGTGTGCGGAATGGGCACAGCCAGGACTGGACAACCTCTGCCACCCAGTGAGGCCCGGAGGTGGGCTCTCACAGGCCACCCGCGCCGTCTGCAGCCTCTCGCGGCTTCTCGTGGCCCCTGCGGGCAGCTGCGGTCATGGCGCTGAGGGCGCGGTTTCGCCAGCAGCCTGCTGTGCCGGCCCTGACCGCTGTCCGAGGGACGTCATAGCGCAAAGGGTCATCGCCATCATCCACATCATGCCCGGCACCGAACCAAGCACCTTAAATCTCCCATCTCTAAATACGACAACCCCGCGAGGGAGGTTGAGTGCCGTTTCCCCTCGACGGGTGGCGACAACGGTGTGCAGAGAGACTGCGGACACCGCGCAGTGAGTACTAGGGGCGCAGATTCGAACCCAGGCCCTTCGCCACCACGTGCTGCTGCTGTCTCTTTCCAGGCCGTGGACGTGAATTCACAGTCTCGTGCCCAACCTGGCCGCACAGACGACAGATAAGGCCACAGCGGGTCACGTGGTTTAGTCACAAGGTCCAGCAGGACAAGAGTAGGCAAAGGGGAAACAGTTGTCTTCCAACAGGTAGGAACATCGCTCACAACACCCCAGAGAGGATCGATTGGGAAGAGGGAGCCTCCTGCAAGGGCTGAGTCAGTCCGGAAGGCAGGTCTTGCCAACCGGGAGGCCCAGAGGCTTGACATAAAAAATGCGAGGCGCCTTTGGCCACCGGGCAGGTCTCCAGAGAGAGGGCATGACCCAACGGCGGATTCTGGGAGGGGCGGCGGGGGGGGAAGTCGGTGTTTGGAGATTGTTCCAGCTCAGCCTAAACCCAGCTTGCCCGGTGAACGGGTCAGCAAACAGCAGAAGCTCGGAGCGGATGGACTTGAGTGTTCATCTGTTCATTCACGCTCTGACTTGTTATTTTAGAAAAGAATTTGCAGTAGGATATAGCAAAGCAACACACACTCACTCACACACACACACACACATTAAAGACCCAGGAGAGTGGTTCGAAAAAAAACGAAGATAAGGACAAAATTAGAATGCAAACGTGCAAGCATGGGGGCCTGCTTAAAGACCGCAGTTGATCTGCAAATGCGGTTTCGAGATCCCTCACTGCAGGAGTGAAAAGAGAAATTCAGCCCGCTCCCGACTCACACCTGGTTCCGTCTCCCTGCCCCTCTGCCTGTGTCTTTCCAGGTCAGAAGTCCTGTTTTCAGTCTGCTCTCCGGAGGCCCCCCTCTCCCTTCCTGTCCTCGTTTTCCTCGCCCTTCCCTGGGTTTATTTTCAGCCGCCTGCTCTTTCCGAAGCTGCAGGGGCTGCACAAAGGAGGCCAGACTCCCTGCAGGCTCCTCCCCACCTGGGGACCCTGGAACCGGGGAGCCGGGCTGATGGCCCTCCCCCCTGCTGTTCTGCTTCGCGGCTGTGGGCAGCCGGGCTTGGAAGCCAGTGTGCCAGGAGACCTGTGCCTTGAAGCCGAGTGTGGGACGGAGCAGAGCCCCGGCGTCCTCGGGGCTAAGGGCCTGACCTCCCTCATCACTCCTGGCTCGTTCATAATCAGCTTTTCCATTATCTTGCAGCGAAGCCTCCCAGAATCACATTAATTGCCTATAACTGCAGCCGGGTGGTTCATTTATTCTTTTTAATTGGGAGGATGCGATTGGTTTAACCCCTATTTTTATTTTAAAAGCTTTCCGCGTTTTGTAAACTTTGGACGTGCTGAAGTCAAAGTGGCCAGACAGGGGCTCATACGAGTCCAAGCCCACGGGAGCCGTTGCACACGCAGGGCGGAGACCTCGAGGGTGGACAGCGGGGCGGGCGGGTACCATGACCCGAGGGACGGGGGTCATGGCACTACCGCCATGACCACCCGCACCGGGGACCGACTTCACGGGCACCAACTTCGCCACCACCGCCTCCTGCTCCCGCGCCTCCGCCGTCACCGCCCCCACCGCTCCTCCCGGCGCCGAACCCCACCTCCCCACCCCCGTTGCAGCTCCATTCCATTGGCTTCCTCGTTGCTTTCTTCCGCCATTCTCTCCGAAACCACTGCCTCCGTGTGACATAGTGAGACCGTTAGATCGGCTTTTCTCCATGGCTGAGTAAGAGCTGGACGCTGAGGGAAAGCCTCTCGAAATCGGAGGGGGGGGGGGCAAGATGGATGGATTGTGCGTGTGTGCGTGCACGCACACTCGTGCACACAGACACACGCATGTCTCTTCGGTTAAATAATAAACAAAGACATTTGAAAAAAGAAAAGAAAAAGTCTACTGACCTCTCTTATTGTTAACACATTGCTACCCTACGGAGCAGATCAGAAAAAAACTAAAGTATTTTGGAGAAAGCGGCTCTCACATGTTATCAAGCCAGAGAAGCGCCCAGAGGGTGCGCTGAGGCGCAGGGCTGAGCTCCACCTCTGTGGCCCGCTCTGCAGGTGTGGCTGGGCTCGCTCATTTGCATTTCTAACAGGCTCCCAGGATGCTGGTTCTGGAATCCTGAGAATCAGAACAGTAGGTTAAGCACACCCACACTCACATGCTTACACACAGGTGCACATGCTCACATACACGCACACGCACCACCAACAGGTAAACACTTGTGTAATGGAGTCAGCCTTTTATGTAAAAATTCCCGTCAAGATAGAGCTTGAAGAATATGAAGAAACAAAAATAAAATGGAGAGACGGAGACCTTCAACTTGATTAACCAGCTCAGAAAAGCCGTGTTATCACATGGCCCAGAGATGTGAATTCTGGGGACTGATACAGAAAATATGAAGTTTTGAGGTAAAAGAAATAACTAGAACCTGCTCTGGGTCGGGCTCGGAGCAGTAGGAGAACCTCTGGGATGCGGAGGCCGAGCAGCGACAGCGCAGATCCCTCCCAGGGGACAGGGAGGCGGCAGGCCCAGGCCAGAGGGCAGCAAGGGATGACGAGCTGGGCGGCAGAGATCCAGCCGCGGCCTGCACGCCAGGTTAGGGCACTGCCCTCTGCTGATGCAGCCGCCACCTGTCCTCAGACACACGTGCCCAGGAGGGAGGTGGCAGCTGAGCGCTGGGAGGCGAGGGCTCGAGTCAGAGGCCTGGCCCGTTGCGCGGGGACGACGCATGCGCACTCGCTGTGCCGCTTTAAGCTCGGCTCGCAAAGGACGCATGCGCAGGTGACACACCTGACTCGAGAACAGGCTGCTTAAAGGTGTATGTGACATGTGTCCCTTTGTTTCCGACTTGAGACTTGTCTGTAAAAAGGAACAAACGGATAAATTTGAAACAAGAAGGTGTTGGGAGGACCGTGGAGTTGAAGCAGGAGCCCACCCGCAGCCCGTCACCTGCCCCCCGCCCCCGCCCCCGGTGCCACCTTATGATGTGCTCTTGCTCTGAAGACCTTTCCGGTTTCCAGTTTCTGCCAAAATGCGAATGTCCCCGGGAGGTGGGGTGCCTTGAGCCCTCAAACGCAGGGACGGGGCTCCTTGTGAAGGCCCGCTCCTTCCTGGGATGTGGGGGCTAACCCTCCCCCCGTGGCCTGCGGGCAGATGGTAAGCTTATATTCTGACTCTCCAAACACCAGGGAGAGAAGAGAAACCAGAAAATACAGGTCTCAAACCGACCGGCTTGGGGGCCTGGATACTCAGGTGCAAAGCGAGCTCATTTGTGGCCGATCCCACCGGTTCCAGACACACAAGACGATACCGAAGATCTCAGCTTCTATTGAAATAGACCCTTCCCTGCCCCGACATCTGTGACACTAACCAAATCTCAGTGCCCAGAACACACCCCAGACCAACTAAATCAGTGTCCGGGGGTGTTTTCCAAACACCCCAGGTGATTCTGGCCGGCGGCCACGTCTGAGAGCCCGTGGCCTGACCTGGCTGAGGGTGAGAGATGCCTGGGGGACTCACTCCTCCCCTGCTGGCTGTGCGGCTGCGGGTAAGTGACCTGGCATCTGAAGGCCTCAGTGTCCTCACCTGTGAAGTGGGCTGAGTAACTCTTCCTTCGCGGGGGTGGGGGGGTGAGGGGGTGGGGAGGTGGGGTGACTAATGCAGAGGGCTTGTGGGAACGTGCCCGAGGCACAGGTGGCCCTGGCGAAGGGCGATGCCGTGATCGGTGACTTAGGAAACCGTGGCATGAGGCTGTGAGGACAGCTCAGTCTGGGCCCCGTGTCCCACCTGGAAAACGAGAGGGGTGGCGTAGAAAGCGTGCCAGGTTCCCCTGAGCGCTGACTCGCTGGGATTTTGCAGTCAACAAGGCTGAACCACCTTGAAAGAAAAGACTCAAACATCCCTCATGTCTTCCCCACGGATCTCAGCGAATGGCCGGAATCGCACGAGGAAACAGAACAGAGCAAAACAGGGCACACCCGCTACCGAGTCGCCCTCCCCTGGCCTCTCCCGCCCGCATTGCTGGGGTCCTCTCATTCGGAGGACGTGCCTGTCGCCCTCTTGCCCTTCTTTGTCCCTTTCATGTCCCAGGGCCTAGGAGTGACGGTCAAGGCAGTGGCCCCTCAGGGCGGGAGGTACGCTAAGATGTTAATGTGGTTACTAATGGAAGCTGGGATTTCAGGTGACTTTTTTCATTCATTTGCATATTTATGTTTTCTCATTTTCTACCTTGAACACATAGTTCCCGGTAGCAAGGGGAAAAAAGTCACTCACATAAGTAAATAAAAAGCACACACGTGGGAGAAAGCCAATCAAACCCAAATTGCGGGGCCCAGAGGCGGTAGGAGAGGCGACGCGGCTGCACCCGCGGTGTGGCGGGGTCTAGACCGGGGGAGTCAGCCGGCCGGGTAAGGAATTCAGAGAGCGCACTGCGCCCCAAGGAGCGGCGGGCGCACGGGGCCGGGGGCAGCGGGGCCTCGTCCCGGGGCACCGCCCCCGTGGGCCGTCGCAGGGGCCTGCCGGCCTCTGGGGCGCCCGGCGGGTGGTGGGAGGCGCGGGTGCCCGCGCAGCTGTGACCTCGCCTACGGACCGCAGCGGGCAGGGCCTCCGTGGGGCCTGTGGGTGCCCAAGAGTCCAGGGTGGGCTGGATCTAGGAAATGGGGCGGAGAAAGGACAGAAGGGGACGCTCCGGGGTCGCCTCCCGGCGACCAGCGCTCGCACCCGCGCATTCCGCGGACCCGCCTCCGCCTGCCACCAGCTCGCCCCGCAGTCACCGCACCGCGAGCCGGTCGTTGCTGCGCCCGCCCCGGCCAGCGCGGGGCCAGCCCTGGACGCCCCGAGGGCCGAGCCCCGCGTCCGACCCCGCGCAGACGCTGGCGGCTGCCCCCCTGCGGCCTGTCCGCGCGCCCGGCCCCGCACGGAAGGGTCTCACGCCGCGGCCGCGGGGCCGGGCTCGGTCGCCCTCTGCTGGGAGAAGCGAGAAGCGCAGCCACGCGGCCCGCACGGTCGCGTCGTCCTGCCAGCGATCAGTCCTCCACAGAAGCGTGGGAAGACCCCACTGGGGCGGGGGAAACGTGGGAGTGTAGACTGGCCTTGGTGCATCCGAGGGGAGCGGGACAGGCTGACCTTCGCGTCCCTTCGAGACCGGGACGTTTGCCCAGCGGCTCCTGCGTGCTGAACGCACGAGGGAGGGTCGGGAGGCAGAGGAGCAAAATACCGACCCTGCTCCTTCAGGAGCGGGCACGTTGCGAGAGCGACGGCCAGGCAAACAAGTAGCGCCACCCGCAGCACGAGCAGGAGAGGGCAGCTCCGGGTCAGCAGGCGCTGTGTAGCAAACGAGGCCATCGCACGGGTTTCCTGGGGTGGCTTCAGACGGCAGAGAGTTATCCTCTCCTAGAGAGATTTATGCCGGAGGCCCAAAGTTCCCAATTCCAGGTGTCAGGAGGGGCACCTCCCTCCTGGGGAGGCTCCTGGCCATGCCTTTCTCTTAGCATCTGGCTTTCCTAGAAATCTTGGGTGGCCTCGGCTCATAAACAAACCGCTCCAGTCTCTGCCTTCATGGTCACGTGACCGCCTTCCCTCTGTGTACCTGTATCTCTCTCTTCTCATCTTATGAGGACACCAGTCATTTGATTATATCCACAAAGTCTCTATTTCCAGATAAGTCCATGTTCCAGGTACAGGGATTAGGACTTCAACATATCTTCTTGGGGACAGTTTTCAACCCACACCGGCATGTTGGGGTGGGCAGGAAAGTCCAGAGGGAACTCTGGGTTGGCTCCAGAGGCAGGGGGACCCGGGAGGGGGCTTGATGATCTAATCCGGGATGTGGGGGCAGTGCCAGGTAGCTTCCTAGGTGGGGGCTGTGATGGGAGAGCTGGTCAGGGCGTTCCTACTTCCTGGTAATCACTGGACTCGGGGTCTGCTTGGGGGGTTAGATGAACCCATATACTGTAGGCAGTGGTTTTTTAGTCTCATAACATTTTTTAAAAGCTGCATTGCTTTTTTCTAGTTAGAAGAGTAATCCATGATAACTGAAAAGGTACAGAATCGTATACAGATTTTAAAAATCACCCAAACCTCAGCACCCAGTGAAGCCGCATGTAAATAGAAGCACATGTGCACATAAATGGTCCTGACGACACTGTTCACACTGAGAACTTCTGGAGCTGCGACTTCTGCCGGAACTTTGTGAATTTAGTTTTGCAGACTTCTTTCTAAGGAGTCTATTCTTCCCTCAAAATCCAGCTGGCGGTTAGGACCTGTTACCTCTGCAAGTGGCAGGCGCTTCTCTCCTGTGGCCCCGACGACGGGGGAAGCCCCTTCTCCCTAGACGAGCCGGGCGGGCTTGGTGGAAGGCGGCGGGAAGAGCGGGGGGCACGACCAGGTGCCTAAGCAGGAGCACTGCCAGGAGCACGAGCCTGCGGCTGGAGGACAGACAGGGTCACACTTCCAGTGCAAAGTGTCCAGAGAGGACAGGGGTGAAGGAAGGGACCCCAGGGGTCTTGGAGGGTCAGGAACAGGGCCAGATGGGGCGCGGACAGGAGTTGAAGGGAGAGGGTCCGAACAAAGCTCGGGCGTGACCCATAAGCACCGAGCTTCCCTCTGCGTGGTGGGTGGTGGGCGGTGGGGGGACATGACTCAGGGCAGCCAGGGGGGCGGAAAGGAGCCAGACGAGATGGGGGAGGGGCGTGTGTGTGTGCATACTTGCTTACTGCTGCTTTCGAAAAACTTTTCTATTTTATTCCATCGTTCCCTTCCATTCCATTCAATCATTCTACCATCCTACTCAATTCTGTTTCATTCCATTTCATTCCTTTCTGTTACAACTACTAAATGATGATAGCCTTAAATAAATGGTAAAGTATCTAATCACATAGGCAAAGACATCAAGAAAATAAAGGCATGTAACAAGGTCTGTCGGTGCCGTCCTCACTCCCCAGCCTTAGGTCAGGAGGTGGCCTTATCCTGAGCCTGGGCGCCTCGAGGCCTCTGCTCAGGGAGAACCAGGCTCCCTTCGGAGCTAGTCACAGGGGAAGCCCTGATTTACCTCTCGGCCGGGACATCCTTCTCTCGTGGCAGAAAGAAAAGGAATGACATCTGAATCTTTTCTAAAGCACAAATTCCCCACAACTGTGCTTCTCTGAGCAGAAGTGACTCTATGTTTCCCAGTGTCCCGGTTCGGCTGTTCCCAGCTAGCTAAGAATAATCCCCCAATTTTAAACCATACTTGTGAAGGCTTAAGTGAGGTGCGACCAACAGCCACAGTGCGAAGAAACAATGTTTACACATTTTTCCCTTAAAAGTCTTCTGTCCTGAGTCCAGGATTAGGGCAACGCAGGATTTTTCACAAAAACAGAAATTTTAAAACGTGTCAGTGCATAAAATGTTCTGTGCCACATTTATCATAAACGCCAAGTCAGGGCTTCAGATAACTCCAGAAACGAGAAGGCAACAATGGGAAGATTTCAGCGGTGTTTATTTCTATTTATAATTTGTACCCTGTCAGCTTCTAAAAAGGATTTGAGGCAGCTTCCAATAAAAGATGTGCCCAACAAGGTGGCTAAAATGGGAACAGAAAATTGAAAACTCATGCAGAAGGAGGAGGAAACAAAGAAGGTGACAAAATTACCATGACTCAAGGCTGAACTTCGCGCTGAGCTTTCTGGTGGCTGACGCGAGGATGGAGGCAGGAAGCCTCGCTGGTGTCATGACTGCGGGAAAGAGAGTCGCAGGCAGCGTGTGAGCTCTCTGACGGACGTCGGCCTGTCCGGTACTGCCTTTACTTGGCGGCAGCTGCGAGGGCCTCTGAGGAAGGCGACAGGAGTGCCCAGCTCCGCAGCCTGAGGCTGGCGGGGCAGGTGCAGCAGGGCACAGGGCACAGCTGGGAGAGGGCTGGCCTGGAGTGGGGCGCATGGGTGGCACGAGGGCACCTGCCTGGCCCCGGCCTCCGCCCTGGTCCATCTTCTCCAGAGAGGCCTCCCCCACTCTGTCCATGCCCTTGAGCCCCAGGAGCGGCAAAGGGGTGCTAGTGGTGGGCTAGGGGGCCCTCGGATGGTCAGCTGGGTGTCCAAGCAAGGCCCTTGCAGTGCCAAGGGCTGAGGGAAGAGAAAGGGGCAGCTGTGGGTCTAGGGCCATCCCACCCCCCACGTCCTGGAGGATCTCTGGGGAGTCAGAGTTCTACCTTGAACCAGGTTTCCAGACTACTCGTCAAGAGAGACGGAATAGATTTCACTTCCCAGCTTGCCCGCTTGATTTCTGCCTTTCACACGGACCTGTGCGCAGTCCTTCGGCACGGTGGCCTCCAGGAGGGTCAGCCCCAGGCCCTGCCGACGCACTGACTTAGGGCTGAGACTGTCTTTCCCTCCAGGTCTGCCGCCTTGGAGACAGAGTGGAGGGCTTTGTGGGCCAGACCTGCATTTCTCAGATGTGTGTGACCTTGGGAAAAGCTCCGTAACCTCTCCAGGCCTCCGTGTCCCTCGTCTCCTGGACTGTTGAGAGGGTTAAATGTGTCAACACATGCACGTCTCAGAAACGCCACGCAAGGGCCATTCTTATCACTACAGGGGCATCTCGGAGGCGTTGCAGCTTCTTTCCCAGACGACTGCAATCAATCGAGCATCAGAATAAAGCCAGTCAGCATCCTTCTGCTGGCAGAGGGTCTTGCCTTCACTTCGTGAACACGAAAGCAAAATGAAAACAAACCAACAAACACGCGACATCACCGAAGCGCAATAAGGCGGAAAGTGATCAGATGAGTCGAGTCGGTGACGGGTCAGTGACCGCCCCTCACTAAGCGGGTGTCACCTACTTCTCCCTCCCAGCGACGCCCTGAGTACGGGGTCGGACGCTGTGCCCAGTGGCTGCAGGTCCCTGCAGGGGCCTTTTGGTGCCGCCAGCAGCGGGACCTGACCCCACCTTCTCTGACCCCAGCTGATTCCTACCTTTTGAGTTTTGTTGCGGGGAAGGTGCAGTGGTCCATCCCTCACTGTCACACCAGGACCTGAGGATGGTCCCAGGGAGGGTGCTACCCTCCCATCCACAGCCACCCCGTGGTTCAAACATCTCGCCCTAGAGAGACGTGGCCGGCCCTACACCGTCACAGCTCTGCCCTCGCTCTCAGTTCCTCGCTTTTAAAATGATGGCAGTTAGCTTCCATGAGACCTATTGAAGTGCAATCCACAGTCTACACTCCAGTGAGGACGCAGGGCTCGGAAATGTCTGGTCGTTCGTGTTTGGGCTCTGCCGCCTCCTGCTGGCCACCTGAGGCAGGTGCCTGCCAATGCCGGCCGCTGCGCCTCCTTCCTGTCCATTCTGCAGCCAGAAGGTCCGCCCCCTTCCCCTGCGGGACACTGGGAATGCGTAAAGGGGGACTCTAATCCTCCTCACGTCCCCACCTAGTGTCCGCCAGGCTCTTAATAATTGTGCTTTAGATGAATGAATGAATGATGGAAAGGAAGTACTAATTTCATAAGGTCACAAGCTCAGCGAACTTCATGGACCTCCCCACTGTGTGCAGGCAGAGCCCGACTTACCTGCAGCCACAGCGTTTAACAGACAGACTCGCTTCCCTCTCCCGCCCCGGCCGCCAGCTCGCTGGCCAGGCCTGGGCTCCCGGGCCTCCCACGAGCCTGCCTTCCCCCGCGCCACCTCCACCTCCGGCCCCTTGTGGGCTGTTCTCTCCGTTCTCTCGTTCTCTCCAGCGAGGTCTGCCGGGAGGGACTCTCGTCCACGCAGTCCCCTCCCCTCGTGTCATCGTCCACGCTGTCAGCGCGGCGAGCCGACATCTGCTGCGACTTTGTCTCCCTCCCCAGTTTCAATCGTAAACAACTTGGGCACAGAGACGGCCCGACACTTCTAAGTGCTCACCGCTGACTTCTGAACGGCCCGAGGGGCCTCTGGGGTCCGGGCTGACTCTGCCCACCCCCTGGCGGGGGTGGGGGGGTGGGGTGGGGGTGAGAGGGAGTGGAGGTGAACATTGCACACTGGGCACCTGGATGACAGTAAAGATCCCGCCCAGGAGAGCAAAACAGGTGCCAGGAGAGGGGGAGGCGCGGAGTTGGGGCTGGGAGGGTGACGGTGACCAGCGCGGTCTCAGCCCAGTGGGCGCAGTCACCTGGGAGGTGTGAGAAGCTGGCGGCTGTCGCAGAAGCCTGAGAAGGTTGTTTGTTGCCACAAGTAGACGATTAGCAAAGACGCTTCCTGTGACAACTTTAGTCCCGAGCACCCACACAGAAGAGCTCAGCCCGGGGTCCTAAACCAGCAGCCCCTGCACCCCCAGGACGTGTAAGAAATGCAGATTCTCAGGCCCCACCCAGACCGCTGGGAGGACCCATAGGCCCTGTTCACTCCGACGTGGGGCATCTGAGCCTTCCCTTGCATCCCTAGATGCCTGGTGGTCCCCAAGCACTCAGGGGTGTGCTGGGTACAGGGTGGGACTGTCCCCCAGATGGTGCCTGGTTTGCTGGCCGTTGTGGCCTCTGGAGCCCAAGACCGAGGGGGCTCACCTACTGGGTGACAGGTGAAAAGTGGACCGGATCTGGAGGCCCAAGCATTGGGAGGACTCTGCCCGGATGGGGAGGGCCATTCCGGGGTCACTCACTGCGAACTATTAAAAGCGTTGAAGGCCGTGTGCCAGGACCATGTGCTGGGAGGTCTCAGGACCTGGCCGCTCTGTCGAGCATGGGTCATGTGCCCAAAGTCATCGCAGCTGTGAGCAGAGGGGTCAGGTGTGGGGCTGAGGAAGGGAGGTGGAGGGTGCTTGCGGGGGGTGGGGTGGGGGGTGAGGGGGCAGGTGGGGAAGCAGCTGGAGCTGAAGGGGCTCAGGTCTCCCCTCCCCCACCAGCAGCCCCCGAAACCCCTCGGGGAGGGTGGCCTGGTTACATGAGTGCTGCTGCGTGATTATGAAGAATCTTTAAAATATTTATAATGGGGCTTGTCATAAGGGAGTTTTAGTTGTAAAGAATGCACGTGGGCCTATCACATACTGAAGAGGGACCTTTGACAACTGGCCATGAACAAGGACAAGGAAGGGCGCTCCTAGCTGAGGCCCGGGCACTGGGCGGACCTCACGGGCCACTCTGGGGGTCCCGGAGCAGGATCGTCCATCAGCACGTCCTTGTTCTGAAAGAAAAAAAGAAAAAGCCAAGGCTAATTTAGCCTGCCCCCACCCTGCCCACTGAAGTTTCCTTTTGGAGAGCTAGGGCTGGTCCTGGGGTGGAACCCACACACGTGACCCCTGGAGGACACCCCAACAGGTTCTGCAGCGGCTGGCAGGGGAGCACTCAGAGGAACACGATGTCATCCAAACCCAGGGACGCTGAACCCAGGCCTTGACCTTCTGCTGGCTGAGAGGTCGGGAAGGCTGGCCTAGGTCAGGCTGGCCTAGGTTGGAGTAAAGGTCCCTTTGCTTATGAATAGGGTCGCGCTTAAATCTCCTTTCTCCCCGTGTTCCTGGAGCAGGGAGGGAGACCTGGAAGATGGAAGTAGATGGAGAAAGCCCAGGTGATCGGGAGACGGAGGTCAAGAGGGAGGTGTGGGATCACCTTCCTGCGACCTTGGAATCACACAAAGGGGGAGGGGGAGAGGGGAGGGGGCCGCTCAGGGTGAGGCGCCTTGCATTTTGCCAGGGAGCACCGAAGGTATGGGTGTTTTTAGGAATATTTTCTGGGGCAGACCAAACACACGAAGGCATCGAGAGATGCCCGCCTCCCGGGACTCCACCTGACTCAGGAACTGATCACTGTCCTGACCCGGGAGGCTGCTGTTTTGGAGACGGTGTCTGCCTCCAGCCTGCCCCACCGCTGGCCGCCCCTGGACATGGCCCCTGCCCAGCGTGGGGTGGCACAGCTCTTGCCGAGCAGCTACTAGGAGCGGGTGACGTAGAAGTTGGGAGCGGCCGAGCCACCGGGATGGCTCAGGGCCCGTGAGAGCCGTTTTTCACCTCAGTTCCTCGCCGGGGCGCGGAGTGTGGCAACACACATGGACACCGGAAAAGACGCTACCACCGTGTCCCCCGAACTTATAACTCCTGCTGTCGCCCGGCAGATCCGACTCAGGAAAACCAACCGACCCCAGGGTTTGTCATGCTAAGGAATTAACCGGCCACGGCGCGCAGCTCAGAACGACTTAGCGGCTGCTGAAAAAGCGAAGCCATCGGCCAAGGCTGCCATCAAAGGCACAAACTGGGGAGACCGGGTAGTTACTGGATTCTTTCTAGGGCACATTGGGTTCCCCGGGAAGTGGATGGCGGGTCGGTTTCTGATTTCCTCTGTGCCCAGCTCTGTGCCCAGGTGACCTGGGCCCACGGTGCTCCCGTGTGCCTTCCCCCCCTCCCCGGTGTCCGCGTGGACCTTCAGCTCAGGGTCTCTGGTGACAGAATAAAACTGGCCGCAGGGCTGAGGGAGGAGCCTTTCCCCAGACAGCGCCACCAAAGGGACCAGAGGGAAGAGAGCGGGCCTGTGACACGAAGTGAGAGGTGGCAGGGATTTTTTTTTTTTTTTTTTTTGAGGTCCTGCGTCACTCGGGCACGTAGATGTTTCTCTAGGGTCTCACCTGATCCTTTCGCTCCCTGACCCTCTGGTAACCTTTGAAATACTGAGGCGGTACAGCGAACGGACGCGCTCGTGGGGTCGGCCCCCACCCATCGGCAGCACGCGCCAGGGCCTGTGCAGCCGAGCCCCGAGCCCCAATCCCGGAGCCCCGAGCCCCAATCCCGGAGCCCCGAGCCCCGAGCCCCGAGCCCCGATCCCGGAGCCCCGAGCCCCGATCCCGGAGCCCCGAGCCCTGAGCCGCGAGCCCCGAGCCCCGAGCCGCGAGCCCCGAGCCCCGATCCCGGAGCCCCGAGCCCCGATCCCGGAGCCCCGAGCCCCGAGCCCCGAGCCCCGAGCCCCGATCCCGGAGCCCCGAGCCCCGAGCCCCGAGCCCCGGCTCGCGCGCGCCGCCTGCCGGCGTGGAGCGGTCCCCGTCGGTCACCGGCCCTGCTGCATAACCGCGACCCCCTCTCCAGCTGGGCCACTGCGGACCGAAGGGAGGCGGCAGGACACAGGCAAGGGGCACCGCGGCGATGGCCCGCGTCGGTCGGCACACCGCGGGCTCCCGACGAGGACGTCGGCCACCGGGGCTTTGCTCGGAGCGGAATCAGAGGGGTCCCCCCGCCCCGACGGCGGGGACGGCGGGAGAAGACAATCGGCGGCAACGAAATAACAGCAGGTACGTTCCCATTGCCCAGGCTGGCAGAGCCAAGGGGCCCTGCAGAGTCCGGCACAGCTGGGTAGGAACTGCCAAGTCCCAACTTCCTTTGACACTCAGTTGCTTCAACGTCCTCCTCGCAGACAGCCTCCTGCCGCATGTGCTGGGGACCCGGGTCTGCGGCCGAGCCTCTCCTTCCAGGGAGCCCACCTGGATGTGCCCCGTGGAGGGTGTCTGCGGGCTGCAGACCGGAGCCCGGGGTCAGAGGCAGTGTGAAGATGAGCTTTGGGAGCGTTTTCGGATGGGAAGGTAGTAGGTGTTCCAGAAACGTGCCGAGATTCCTCGGTTTGCCTGACTTAGTGTCTTAGGAAAGTCAATTAAGAGTGGCCCCACTGTCATTAAGAACATGATATACCTTCCTACCTATTTTTTTAGTGTTGTTTTCTGTTTTAGTGAGTGATCATGCCTCACCAAATGCTAATGAGGCCAAGGCCCCCTCCCCCCACCAGGCTTATGTAAGAAATATAAATCAAGGTCCCGAGTCACTCCGCTAATGCTGGGGCAGGACAGTTGAAAGTATATGTGCTTCTTGCTAGCTGCTGTTCTAATTTTCTCCAAACCCAAGTGAATTTGCTGTCTGACAAAATTTACCAACGGCCTCACGCATTATTACGGAAGAATGTCACCGCTTGCAAGAGACGCTTACTGTCCTCTCTACTCACAAAATCACAGCCTTTGATAATTAATCCTGATAACACCAATATAGAAACCCAAATATTTGACATATTATTCAGTGACTCTTGGAGAAAGGGGGAAAAAAATCTCATTCGAATATAATAAAACACTATGAAAATGTGTATTGTACTCCCTTTCATGAGAAATTTATTTGGAGAAATATTTGGTTTTTAATTTTACCTATTTTTTATTTGTACTTAACTATTTGTTTTACTTTTAGAGAAGATACATGAAAATGAGGTGAAAATATACAACATTCTCCATGAATGTACAACCAAACCTAGGAGATTAATTTTTGCCCCAAGTGAAATAACTAAATTCAGTGGATTTTAATTACTTTTGTCCCCATGGGCTTCGCTCCCCCCCCCCCCCAATTTCTTATATTTTCCCCTTAGGTTGCAATGATTAATTTGCAAGTTGAGTCCCATACTATCCATGAAACTAAGCAGAATGTGTGACAGGTGGGGAGAAGAAATGCCACGTCTTGACCAAGTAGGTAAAGAAAGGTTTTCCCCACCAGGTCAGCGTGACGGGGTCACCTGCGGCCGCTGCTCAGCTCAGCTCTGCTGGGCCTCTGGCTCGCTCGCCTCCGTGCCATTAAAATCCACGTTTCTAGCACAGATAGGCTGCGAGGCATCTTTCGAGGCAGATTCCATGCCCTATTTTTCATTCCCAGGTTGTTCTGAAACCACATTTTCTTGACTGAAAATAACAGCAGTCCACGGATACAGTTTTTCAGAGCAGCAATAACTTACAAGAATACAGGTTTTTCCCTTGAATAAATCCCGAGGCCTTGGAAGTCGGCCCTCTCTGCCCACTGCGTTTCCTCAGGACTGCTTTCTCTACCAGCTTTTTTGGGGGCACTGAGATTCTAAATGTAAAGCTTAACGCTTGGCTGATGTAAACAACATTCGTACTGAAAGCTGCCGTGATGTTGGCTTCCACGTGGAACGGAAATGGCTTGTGTTATCCAGCCTCTAAAAAATCTCTAGTGCTCAGCCTCCATGAAATGGATTGCTTATGGGGAGATAATGTCTGTTCTATTCCTTTTTAAGTCTGTGAAAAATGTCATCCTAGTTAATAGGGTGATTAAAACTCTTTATGCTCCAGGAGATAAATGTGATTATGTTTGTCATACTCTACCCAAGATAAAGACAGCAAAGAAGGCGAACTTGAAATTCCGTAGCATTTCCTCTCTTCCATATCCAGGAACATTCAGAACTCAATACACAGATGGTACTTCACATAAAGAATAACATTATCTGTTAAACATTTTTCCTTTCCATTAACCGATTTAACAATATGCCTCTGGTATAAAAGCAATAGACAAATGACTAAATCTTCTGATATCTGCGTTTTTAGTACAGAAAAATACCACTTTAATCACATGGATCGTTTTCTTTTTAATTTTCATCTGTGTTACTTCATTTTTGCTTTTAAAATGCAACTGGAGCTTATGCTTGGTACCTGGTCTAGGGACTCTGAGCCCATCAACCTTCCGTCAGCAGGTGATTCACAACCATCCTTACGTGAGTCCTCTGCCCTCCTCCAGGGACCGTAGCTATATGTGGAAAGGGATTTGAAACGCGCATGCCTTCATTCCTTCGGGCCTCCCACACGCCGGCCCCTGTGGGGACAGCGCACCCGCCATTGCCCCTGGCTCCCTCCCAGGGTCTGGCTGCCATCGGCATCCTGCTGTCACGGTCTACAAAACCCTCACAGGAGTCCCTGCCCTCAAGGAGCTTAAGAGGCAGGAATGTCTTAAATAGAATCATGGTTACTAATGATTTTCCCTTTTATTATCCCAGACAAGCTGGAAATTCTCATTTTCTCCTACCCAGTGGAGGGCTTTTAAAAATCAATACCTATTCTCCATCTAAGAAAATTAAAAATCCAGATTGTAGCTATAAATAGTTTTAGGTAGGCCCCCATTCTACCTGTTCAGGGGACTCTAGATCCAAACTAATAATATGGACAGAAACCTACTCACTTTGCTGTTGCCTTTTATCATTTCATTCAAAGGCGAGTCTGGGAGAGGACATCGAGAAGACACCACCACCGGCGGACCTGAGCTGGGCCCGGGCGACTGGAGGCTCCCCGCGCCCCGTTTCTGGACCGTGCATTCCGCTTGCCCTGGGACAGAGATGGGGTGCTGACTATGCGGACGGGGGACACGAACGACCCCAGTTAGGGGCTCAGCACCAACTCTCAAGATTCCGGTGGCGGGTGTGGCCACGCAGGACAAGCCTCAGATGTTCCTCTGGTCACCAAACCTGCCGCCGGCCACCAGAGTGGCCGCCCCTGGCTTCAGTCTCTCCCGGCCCTCCGCGTAAGGGGGCGGGTTTCAGGCGTTCCCCAGAGAGCTCCCGAGGAGACTGCCAAGTGACAGTTAGAAATCTCTCTTCTTAGCAGAGACTTAGTTAAAAATGAAAGACGGATGAAGTTTTTGCTGTTCCTCAACCCCGACAAAATTCATGGTCCTTTCCATTTAGGGTTTTTAACAGGTTACGTGTGAATCCCAGACGCTGAACGTACCGACTGAATGAACACTATGGCAGTTTTAGGAGGGTGACATGGTCCAGAGAAAAATGTTATACACTTGACATTTCATTTAAAATTCTCCTTAGAACTAAAACGTTTCATTATAACAGATTAATTTCAAATATACATTCTTAAACCTGACTGCTAATTAGGTAGGGCCTAAGCAATTATAAAGAAATCACACAATTCATATTCAACGAGAGGTTATTTTTCTGAACATAGATATATTAGGGTATTTTTCTTTAAAAAATTCAAATCTCCAGTAAAAATAATTGCATATAGACGTCCTGTTTTCTGTAAGAGCTGGACAGGAAGGGGTTGGCTGTGTATTTAAGGGTTCGTCAACAGCAAGTTTCATCAACAGAGCGGTACTAAACACTTACTATTGAGCCTTAATATGCAACTTTCTGGTTACAATATTTGTTAAGGTGACAACTGGGCCATTTTTACATTGACAACTGAGACGAAACTACAAACTGTCAGTCAGTGTTTGGGGACCCAGAACCGGTTTATCACAATTGTTCATTTTATACCCATCGTCCTTATTTCAGCGTAACTAGCTGTTCAAGTTCTCTTAGTCTGTTACTGGCTTTTGTCTAAGAATTGACGGGATCTTAAGGCGAGGTTATCAGGCGACGCAAAAACCCCATCGGAGCAGAGCGACACCCGCTGCCTGAAGCACACCACTCACCTGCCTGCCTGTCCCTGCAGGGCCGGCCTGGCGGGGAGCAAGGTTCCCGAGCTCTGACAGTCACATGCCGACACGGAAGGCTGTTGAAATCCATTTAATTAGACACATTGAGGTACTGCTGCTCTTAGGGGTCTGTTTATAAAGATTTCCATCGTCGGTTTTTATAAAATTTTTTTCAGGTACAAAACTTGGTTTTAACTGTTAGAGTCATAAACAGAGTATTTCCCCAGGGGGCTCCTCCACACAGAGAAGTAATCCAGATAATCATTTTTAAATAGTCTTCTGACTTTGGGGAAACTTTGCCTTCCCCCAAACACACAGCACACACACGTGCGCCCACATGGATTTTAAAGTAGAGGACAAAGACTGCGGGCCTCCCGCGCAGACACTGAACGCCACCCACCCCATGGCTTCGGCCAATCTGTGCGTCTTCCTGAGAAACCACGGAGTCCCTCTGCTGTTGGGCGTCTCCAAAGCTCCCCTTTCTGTACCAATCTTATTGGAATTCATCCACCACGCCCATTTCATTTGGATTTCAATGCTTCCTCCCACTCAACAGCAGATGCGGAGTTCTTGGGAATTGCTGGAAATATTGATTGCATTTTACTTCGAAAGTCTTTCATCTAAAAGAAGGGGGGAAAAAATCCATCATCAAATGTTAAAGGGAGGGGAAAAGAGCTGAACGATTAGGGCCGAATACCACTGCTGACTGGATATTTCACTGTTTGTGGGTACAGAGCAAAGGAAGACCGATAAAAGGTAAGAAACTGTATCCCAGCTACCTTGAAAGAAAATGATACACACCTCTTCTTTGAAGTATAAATCTACTGGGCCTTAAATAACATAAAACTCCACTCTGAATCTGGAAAGCAACAGGCTGTAAACTGTCAACCCTTTGTGATATTTACTCCCCAGCAGAAGAACGGTGTGTATTGTTGGCTTTCATAAATAAAGATGCAGCTGAGAATGAGATTTCTGTCTATCTGAATACATGAATATACTCAGCCCATTCAGTTAGAATTTTAGGTCCAGAGGGAAGAAGGGGAGAGAAGAAACTCAGCAGGGGGTTAATAAGAACAGATCCACGAATGGTGGATAGCCTAGCATGTTTTTATGTGCCAGTGTGGAAAATTCTAGGCAGAGGTTTTACTAGGAGAGGTTGATTTGGAATCTGAGAGTGGGAGCAATGGGTTGAAAGATCTTAACACATTTCCCGTTTAGGAGAAAAAAAAAAGTGCAGCTCACTGCCAGAGTTAATTTAATTTTATATAAACACACTCTTTGATGCTGAAGCAAACCTGACTGGTTTTCAACGTGAAAATAAAATATAAAAACTGTTCTTGGAGTTATTTCTAAACAGACTTTGTCTCTAATCCTAATGTAACAGAAATGTATACATACATCGGATTCATCAAATGAATCTTTGGCTAACAACTTTGAGAATGATGTTAATACCATGTGTAGGAATGCTACGTTTTCTAGGATTTGACTCTTACAGCGATGGAGAATTATATTTTGTAAATGGAAATACCACTACTAAGAACAGAATGCTATAAATAGAATGATGTCATTTGTTTCCAAAGATGATCAATATACTAGAGGGATGAGAAAACAATAATAAAGGGCAGACGTTCCGTGGCGAACCTTGGGGGTGAGGTCAGGACCATAATCCGCGAGTTATCTCGGGGTAAACGCTGCAGCCAAAGCGCTGCCGCTGCCTGCGAGTATTCTCGAGTATTCTCGGGGCAAACAGGACAAGGGTTAATGAACATGCAGGGTCAACCTGAAGCAATGGCTCCACCTAAAATGCACAGCGCCCGCTGGGAGGGGCGCTAACTTACGGGAGCTGGGTAACTTTTACTTTAGAGAGCACCAGCCACGCGCTCCTTGGCTCGTCCTTCCTACTCCTCATGGCCCTGCGGTGAGGACGGGGCAGAAGCACAGAACCGCCGCTTTCTCACCAGCCCCGCCCCAGCCCAACTCCCCGAGGGCGCGGATGTCCCCGACAGGGCCCGACAGGCCTCGCAAGGCACCTGGACGCATCGGCCGCACGTGAGCCATTTCTCAGAGTGGTTATTTTGAGAACTGGCTAATTTTGCTTTATGTTGATACTTATTGATTTCCATTTGACGCTGAATCTGTACCTCGTTTCCAAATCCGTAAACTCCTAGGCATTTATCCCGGTCATCTCGGCACTGCGGCTCGCAGCAGACTCTGGTGTCAGACCTCTCTGCTCAAGCCCTGGCTCCGACACGTGGAAAGCTGCCCATTTTCCCTAAGCGGTGGTCTCCACGTGTGCAGAATGGGGATCATTATCTGCTTACGGAGTTGTGAGGATTGAGTTAATGCATGTAAAGCACAGCACCTAACACACGGCAAGTGTGCAACCTACACTGTCACTACAGCGTCATCAAAATATATGTGCTATGTTTCAAGAACAAAGCTCATATGGATATAAGTATTGTGGTCTGTTTATTTAAAGCATTATTTCATAGTTATATATCATTTTGGTTTAAGTACTCTGACACTGGAAGATACCTAAGGTTACCCGCCATGTGTCGTCTGTAAGAGGTCCATGCCAACCACCTCGCTGTGGGTTCCGCACGCCACGGGCCCACAGGATGGCCAGCCCCTTCTTCCAGGCAGCTCTCTAGTTTGTGCTGCGATGGACTCTTCTCTACCTAGAGGCAGTACTGTATTCCTGCAGGAGGACTGAAAATGCTGGGTGTTTCGGTTGTCACAATCACCGGGGACTACCTCCGTGTGGTGGTGGGGGGAGGGCGTGGATGTGAAATGTCCAGGATGGCCCACTAAAAGAACTGCTTTGTCCAAAATACCAATAGTGCCCCACTGGAGAGCCCTGGACAAGACTAGCTCAGCTGAAGGGCGGCCGTCTCGCTGGAGGGGTTTGCAATGCGCTGCCTGGTCCTTACCCTCCACTTTTCTGGTTGAACATCTGTTACAACTAGGCCCAATGATGGAGGTTTCAAACAGAGTGCTGGGGTTGAAGTATCTTAGCCATCGACTAGCTCATTTAATACCCGTTTCCTTACTTGTGGGAGCAGGACTGCTGCTGACCTCTGTGCTGGGGTTAGAGCGACGAAAGCTTTACAGAAGGGTCCCCAAGCCCCAGGCAGTGGACCAGTACCAGTCTGTGGCCTGTTAGGAACGGGGCCACGCAACAGGAGGTGAGCAGTGGGCAAGCCAGTGCAGCTTCTTCTGTGTTCACAGCCGCTCCCCAGCGCCAGCATCACCGCCTCAGCTCCGCCTCAGATCCTCAGACATCAGATTCTCATAGGAGCACCAGTCCCTGGGGCCACAGAGGTTGGGGACTGCTGCTTCATAGGATCAACCGAGAAAGCCTTTGGACGTGTCAATAATTACAGTACCAATGGTAATTTTGAGGAACCTGAAAATTCAGCTTCTTCATAAAATAAAACAAGACTATAAATGTTGCCTGAACAGGAGCAATCATGTCTGCCATCTGGGAGGACCTACGAGTCAGGCACTGCACCAAGCCCTAGACTAAATAACAGTCTTCACGACTGCACGTGGCAGAAATGAGGACCGCCACTTCGCAAATGAGAAGCCAGAGGTGAGAGAGGTTAACCCACCCATGTGACTGCCTGACTGGTGTCCACGGCTCTTTCCCAACCATCACTCTGGTTCTGTGCCCTGGAAAGACACGGTACCTCTGTGACCTTTACTACCAACTTTCACTAAAAATGACTTTAAAAAACATATAGTGTACTCCTCTTGCAATGGTGACCATTTAGAATGGCATGGCATGCTCACTAAGAGCCAGTACTCACCCCCCTGTGGATAGAGGGCACGTTACGTTTTTCCACCCTCTTGAAGTTAGATAACCATGTGACCAGTTCTGGCTAAGGAAATGTGTGTCCCTTCCAGGGTGAAGCACTGAACTGCAGGTGTTGGTCCTCTGAGCCTCCCTTCCCTTTCCACAGCAATCATGAAAAGCTGAGTTGCCAGGGTGGGGCCTCGAGATCGAGGCAACCGGAGGGACGAAGCCAGCTTGTGGAGGGCAGCCGCCCTGGGGAGCCGTGTAAACCCACAGGGGATTTTCCGTAAGACAAAAAGGAAGTTTTGTTATTTTATTTAAGCCACACATTTGGAGACTGTGTTTTACTGCAGCATAACCCAAACTATCCTGATTGACATTAATGGTGAAGAGAATTACAAAATAGACATAAGGTATGCTCTGGTGCTCTTCAATGGGACATTACATTTGGTTGAAACATGATTAAATTATAAACTCCGGGGCTGGAAAAAAGAGAAGAGGAACTCTGTGCAGTTGAGCTTAAGCTCTTAGAACTACCTGGAACCGCCACCCTTCCCACTTCCGGGATGCTCAGTACATATTTAGTCCCATCACATGACACTGCTTCCTGGGGAGTCAGAATATTTCTAGATGTTCTCAATGAAGTAGTATGAGAACTCTGATCGGCATGGTAAAGGGTCATTTTGGGGGGCAGATTGCTGTCCTATGTCTACTTGATTAGATTCAACAAAGCATAACTGGCTTAGTTTACAGGGCAGATGTTGATACCTTTCACTTTTGATTAGGCCTGTGATATCCACCTGGATCCTGAGATATGTTTGAACATACCACATTATTTATTTAATATTCAATTGCATTAGGAAAGTTAACATACATTAAAAACTCACCTTATTTTCTAAGTTATTAGTGCTATCATGCATCTTCACTTTCTCTAAAACCCTCACTGTATCACAGGCATAAAGTCTAGAATCTGTAGTAAAGTCAATTGATTTAGGAATAAAATTGAAATGTGTTAACTTTTTGAGAAATACAATCCCTGAAATACTCACTAAAATTTTTTATGACAGTGATTAACAACAGGGCACAATTCAAAAGCTAAAGCTTTCTGTTAATGTAAGGTTAAACTGGGCTACAGGGATAGCCCCGGAGCACGTTGGGGCCAGGGCCCGCTCTGCTGCTGCTAAGATTCAGCCCAATAAGAACAATTCATAATATGCTTCCTGATTTAAGGTGCTAACAGGTCAGGTTCTCAGAGGCATTTCTAAAAGGATTTCAGTCAGGCTTTGTTTTTCGTAACTGAAAAATGTAGGGGGATGTTTTTCTCTACCAAATAAATGACAGCAACTGTACCATGTGTGACTGTCAGGACTTTTCCTAAAAGCTTTACATTTTACTGCATTAAATACTTCATAACCACCACCAATCTGATCACTGTTATTTCCATATTTTAACCTAATGATTGTGCTTCACTGGCTTAAGGTTGCACACAACACACACACACACACACACACACACACACACACGCGGGCGCGCGCGACATACTTGGCAGCTACCAGTTCATGATAATTTTTTAAAGGTCCTTCTTGATAGGCTGTCACAGAACAAAGGCAGCTAATGGCTCCATTACAGAAAGTACTTCTGTGTGTACACTTTTATATTGTAGAAAGTTATGTTTTAAATACACAAATAAGTAGTACATAACCCAGCCAGAACAGAAGAATTAACATGTATTTAATAAAGAGAATCAGAATTTCTATAACATGACAAACACCTACATCCTACACTTAAGACCTAACGGCAGCTACCTATATATTCAAGGCAAGTACTGGTACCTCAGTGGTACACAAAACACCTTCTTTGATGAAGTAGCTTAAGAATTGTTTTTTTTAAAAAATCTGAATGCTAAATAAGAGTTGGGGGGGCTACATAAATGGGCCAGTCACTCTACCCTTTTTTGTTTCCAACTTTTAGGAATTTAAGGTTATCCCAAATTTGACATATACAATCCTATGACTTCAGAATGGCAGATTTAACAACTTTAAAACTTAAAGTCCTTCTGAAGCTTCCAAAGTGTTTCTGCACTCTTCCTCAGACGACCCTCTTCTTCAGGGGTCAGCTTCACCTTTATAACGTCGGTAATACCATTCTCTCCCAGGACACAAGGAACACTGAGGGATACTTCTTCATTTATTCCATAGAGACCCTTAACTATGGTGGAAACTGGATGCACTCTCTTGAGATTCTTCAAAATGCTTTCTGATAAATCAGCTACAGATAGGCCAATGGCCCAAGAAGTATAACCTTTCATCTTAATTATCTCATACGCACTGGCAATCACATCTTTGTGGATCTTGTTCCACTGCTCGGGATCTTTATCAGTTCCTATGTCCGAGTTCAGATCCTTCAGAGGGACGCCGGCGATATTTACTCCGCTCCACACAGGAACACTTGAGTCTCCATGCTCTCCAAGGATCCACCCATGGCAGCTTTCAGAGTGGATACCAAGCTTCTGCCCAATCAAGAAACGAAAACGGGCAGTGTCCAGATTACAACCGCTTCCAATAACACGGCTTTGGGGAAATTCACTCAACTTCCAGGCTATATAAGTTAAGATATCCACTGGATTGGAAACAACGATCAGCTTGCAGTGAGGGCTGTACTGGATAATATTAGAAATCATTGATTTAAAGATGGCCACATTTCGCTGCACTAAATTAAGGCGAGTTTCTCCCTTTTCCTGCCGTACACCTGCTGTGATAATCACGAGGCTGGAGTTTGCAGTGACAAGATAATCTTTACTACAAACAATATTTGGCATTTTCACGAAAGGACTGCCATGTTGAAGATCCATTGTCTCGCCCTTCAGCTTGTCTTCAGCAGCGTCCACCAAGGCAAGTTCGTCACTCAAGCCTTTAAGCAGGATGCTGATAGCACAGGCCATGCCAACCGATCCAGTTCCTATAATGGAGATCTTACTGCGATGAACAACATCCTCTGAAGTTAGATTATTCATAAGCTCACACTTGACAGTTGCCATCTTGGACACGGCAATAACGGGCCAACCGCCCTTGAGCGGGATGCAGGCTGTCTGGCGGGGAAATGGTGCCATCCCCAGACTTAGGAAATTTGCTCTAGCAGCGCCTACTCTCCAGCTGGCCCGCAGGACTCCCACAGCCCAGCTCATGGCCACTCAAGAGGTGATATGAAAAAGTGGAGGAGAGTGGCAGGTAAGCTTCGAAGTGCGAAGGAAGGGAGCCAGGGACCGTTGGCCACGTCCTCAGCCTGCTACTGCGGCTGCGCAAGGCTGCGGGTCGTTGGACGCCCCATCAGCCTGCTACTGCGGCTGCGCAAGGCTGCGGGTCGTTGGACGCCCCATCAGCCTGCTACTGCGGCTGCGCAAGGCTGCGGGTCGTTGGACGCCCCATCAGCCTGCTACTGCGCGTGCGCAAGGCTGCGAGGCGTTGGACACTCCATCAGCTAGTTACTATGGCTGCGCAAGGTGGGCCTCTCTCACAAGGGCCTCCGCACTTCTCCGCACTGCTCTGCTCTCAGGCAGGCAGTAAAAGGACATCTTTAGCAAATGAATTCTGGAGTTAAAGTTTTACAAACATGAATTATCTTCAATATTTAATGTGTATCATGGGCCAACCCAGATCCCTGGGATTACTGCTTTGTATTTTTAGTGTGTGTGCCAGGTTAAACTGCTTTCATTAAATACAGATGAAAAAAGGTCAAAATTTCTGAACTATAACCCTGCCAGGAAGCGTAAGGAGCCTGTACACGGTCTCCCAATGGCCTCCTGCACCATGGGGATCCTGTTCTACACTGTACTCAGTTTGAGAACCTTATGCATGGATTCTACTGCCCTTGTGCAAGTCAAGACCATAACCCATAACTATGGGGAAGTCACAGGAGCTTGACAACAGGGTAAGGGGCCGATGGTGAGCTAGTCCAATACCAAAAGTTTACTGTGGAGAAGCTGTTAGCTTCTTTCTCCCCACTTATAAACTGAATTCTGACCATGAAGGGATTGCTCAAAGCTCTCCTTTCCTTCTAAGAAAGCAACGTCCTTTCTCCTAATGGGGCTCTTGGTACACATAGCGAATGCTCATGATCAGCAAAAAAAGATTTGTTTTAGAACTGATGCCGTGTTTTAGAACACGGAATCTTGACAAGATATTGTATATTCAGGTCTTGAAAAGCCATTCTCATTCTCCTTGCCACTGAAATGCTGTCCAGGAAAAGAGAAAGAATAAGTAAAGAATTTGGTGAGGGGTCAAGAAAGTGTGGCAATTAGCGGAGTTCCTGCAATCTTATTTAAGTGTGACTTACTGGCACTTAAGCAGGGACCACTCTGTTTAGATGGTACGGTCACAAGCTCTGTGACACTAGTAATGGTAAGAGCACCAGATATATCAGTTCTTTCTACACTATGGTAACCATTTGTCAAATTAAAAACAGGAATTTTAAAAATGATCATCCCTACTTAATGGTGGCCAACATTTTAGAGGGATCCTTTTACAAGACCAATTTTTGATAGCTATCGTTTCTTTTATTCCAGTCATAACCTGAAATGTTTTCACCTGATGCCTGTTCCCACCTTCTTCCTATAATGATTCCTTTGACCAGTCAAGTCATTTTCTAAGATAAGTGTTCTTGAGGATGAAATTCAAGGACATAAAGACTCTTAGCTAGATGGCTTCTTTCTATAGTAATTTTCTTTCTAAAGTTTGAACCTCTTCAGAAATACAATCTCTATGAGAGCTGCCTCTTCAGCTTTTCCCCTTAACCACAACTAAATCAATTTTGAAAAGAAAAAAAAAATACACTCTCCAAAATAAACATACCTCAAACAAAGCAGTTTTTTTTTTTTTTCTTAGATACTAAGTCTGGAGATAAGAACTAAGAAAGATGAAGAGATATACATGACCTCCACGGCAGATTTAGGTCCGCTCAAAGATGTGGGAAGCCAAACATAATTAGACAGCTCCCCGCCCTAATGACTTTCTATCTTAGGTGGCTCATTATTTCTTTTGAATGGAAAACCTGACTCAAATTTTCTGTTCAAAATGCAGTACAATATTATAGCTGATGGCAGGATTATGCCATAGTACTTTGGGTTACCCGCTGAGGAGGAATGAAGTAGGAAATGAAGATGAGCAGCATGTCTTGATCAAGAAGAGTTAACTAAGTCATTCCATTCCTTCAAACTAGACTCTCACTCCCAGCTCCCCAGCCCTTTTTCTACCTAGGGGTCCAGTTTAAATACAGATGCTCCTCAACTTATGATGGGGTTACATGCTGAGAAACCCACTGTGTGTTGAAAATATTGTAAGCTGAAAATGCATTTCATATACCTAACTGACCGAACTTCATGGCTTGGCCAAGCTTACCTTAAATGTGCTCACTTACATTAGCCTACAGGTAGGCACCATCATCCCGAGAGAGCACTGTACCACATATCACTAGTCCAGGAAAAGATCAGAATTCAAATTTTAAAGTACAGTTTCTACTAAGTGGGTATCGCTTTTGCGCCATCATAATGTCAAAAATTCATGTTAAACCATACATAAGTCAGGCTCATCTGTATTCCAGCTTCTCCTAAATCTTCTACAATGCCCCAAGCAGAACTGACTTTTTAAAATCTTGTACCACCAAAGTATTTTGTAATTAAATGTAATTACTTAAGAATTTATCACTCCAAAAGGGATCACCTTTTACTTACCAGCACATTCCTGTCCTCTAGAACAGAGCTTGGTCCATGAATAGAGATTCAGTAAATGTTTGCGACAGAAGAGAATAAGTAAATAACTATAGAACTGAGTTAAGTTAGTCAAGGGGGCTAAAAGGTGAGAGAGATGGAAAGGCACTGAGTAAAGGAGTAAAACATATAGGTGTTCGGGTTTCTTAGCAAGGTTGATGCATACATTTTAGATAAAGCTATGGATAAAAGAAAGATTCCTTAACTATTCTCAAAACTAACACCTACCTTTACCCAGTTAGAATATACAAAAAAAGAATAGGGGGAAAAAAATCGACACTGCTAGAAACACAGTAAATACAATGGCAGAGAGAATATTTTTATCTTTAAAGTTGTTTAAATGTTTTATCCTCTGGAAAGCTTTAAAAAAAAAAAAACTGCACAAAACCCTCGATTTGCAAAAAAAAAAAAAAAAAAATGAAAGCAGTGTTAATATTATAAATTAGTCTAAAATAGGCTATAATCTTATCAGTATACAAGCAAGACATTACACAATTATTTTAAAAGTTGTCTTTGTGTTTTGAAAGTCATAAAATGCAAATTGGAGTTTTAAAACGAAGTTGTGGGCTGTGATTCTGCTGCTCATAGATACTAAAATATATGTAACTATGTAATCCTTGTGTGGGGTTCTTTACAAATTCCAGCACCTGAAAGGATGTTCCTTTGTCAGCAATACTGGGAATGCTGGGGAAGGACAAAGGCAGGGCCACAAAGCTGTGTCCCTCGAATAGAGGGAGACTGTCCATTCAGAAAGCAACGCTCGGGGCGGTTTCCTACTTATGGTGTTCCAACATTCTAACGTGAATTGTCAAGTTCTATTAAATCTTATTTTTGTCCCTGAAAGGCATCATCTTACACATAATTTTTGGTGCAGTGTAAAAGAGCTGCTTGTATTAATCATAAAAATGAGAAAAAAGGAAGTAGTTTCCTGTGGCATAAAACACGAAAAACAAGTCATTAGTATGTGTGTAAACATCTCAAATCTTATCTAAAGATTGAGAACTTTTAACTTTATGGCTACAGGCGCTAACTGCATAGGTTAGCGCCTGTAGCCATAGGTTTTATTAATACACCCCTTTTATTTTCTGCCAGTGGATTAAGTAATAGAATACTACAGTCCCAGTAACAACTGCTTTATTCATCTAAAAAAAAAACTGACATGAAGAAAATCTTTGTGTATAGAAGTTACTTTCATTTTGAGGTAGAAACGTAAAGTTACCTTTATAAACCCTAAACTGCCAAAACAGATTAACTCCATGTTGTAAAGGTTAAAAATTAACTTGCCTCAAAACTCCAGCTAAGCAAAGAACAGTCAGCAGCGAGGACAGGGGGGAAGGGAGGAGTGCTCTGGGTGGAGGATCGGTAAGTCCAAGGCTCAGAGGCTAGAGTCTACAGCCACGCCACCCTGAAAGTGCCCAATCTCGTCTGATCCCGGAAGCTAAGCAGGGTCAGGCCTCTTTAGTACTTGAATAGGAGACCACCTAGGAAGACCAGGTGCGGTAGGTGTTAAAAAAAAAAAAAAAAAAGGCTCAGAAGCCAGGAAGAACATGGCTTGTCAGCATGGCTGGAACTCCAAGTGTGATGAAGGCTTATGAGGGACACAGCTAGGCTCCCAATCGAAGCACTACTGACATTCCAGGCCAGATCATTCTCTGTGGACCTGTCCTGTGTATTGTAGGATGTTTAGTGACGTCTTGGCCTCTATCCATTAGATAGCAGTAGCACCCCCATGGTTATGACAACCAAAAATGTCTCCGGACATTGCCAAATATCTTTAGCCCAGGGAGAAGAGAGTGGCAAGATCGCCTCTGGCTGAGTCAGTGAATAAGCAGGGCCAGATCACGTATTCATAAGCTATTTCAAGGGACTTGCACTTTATTCTCAATGGAAGAGGGAGCCACTGAAATGACAGAAGCTGTGTGACCGCCCTGCATTCAACAGCTGCTTACCCAATACCCCCTCTGATACGGATACTGAGGATGCAACAGTGAACAAGATAAATGAGGTCACTACTCTTAGAATGTTCACTCTTTTTGCAAAGGCAGATAAACCAAGAAAATGGTCAATATAATCTCATTTTGCAATAACTGCTGTGAAGAAAATAGGATAATGTTAGAGAAAAACTGAGGGATGGGAGTGCAGAGGCCGCCACAGTAGACCAGAAGCTTCTCTGAGGTGAAACACACTTGGGCTGGAACCCTGGATGGCAACACAGAGCCAGCTGCGCCCGGGATGGAGCTTCCTGGGCAAAGCTAGAAGAAAAGGCCCTGAGCAGGAACGAATCTGGTGTGAGGAAGGAACAGAAAGGCCTGGGGATGGGGGGCGGGGGGCGGGCGGGCGGGGAGGGGTAGCAGTGGGAATGGGGGTGCGTGGTGGGAGGGGTGAAGGGGTGGTTCAAGATGAGGTCAGCGAAGGAGGTGGGACCATGTCCTGTGAGACCTCAGCAGGAGCCACTGAAGGGTTCTAATTAAAGGAGTGACATGATCTGACCTATATTTAAAAAATACCTCTGGCTGCTATGTGGAGAACAAATTCTAGAGGAAGTAAAGGAGAGGCCAGTTTCTCAGGCAGGAAACTATTTCAGTACACTAGGCAAGAGACGAACGAAGGCACGAGAAGAAAGGAGCCAGGTTCTGCTCAGTAGCAAAGCCAGTAAGCAGGACTGGCGCATGGACCAGGGAAGGGAAACGCGGCTCTGAGATGATTCTTGCTGGGTTTTCCAGTTGAACAACTGAAGGGAGGGGAGGGGCGCTTACTGAAATGGGAAAGACTAAGGGAGGAGCAAGTGAGGAGGAGGTGGGGGACCAAGAGTCCCAGTCAGCACGCGGGTCACTGATGTGCCTGGGAGGGACAAGGACAGACGTACGACATATAGTTGTGAGGCGGATCTGAAGGTCAGGCTGGAGCGACATTTTTGGACACCATCGGCTTGCACAGATTGTTTTAAATGCCAGGGGCGAGATGAGAGTACCAAGGGATGGAGAACAAGAATCTGTGTCGGAAGCCCCTGACACTGACGTTTCGAGGCCTACCAGGGGAGGAGCCAGCAAGGCAGACCCGCAGAAATGGCCAGTGAGGCAGAAGGTGTCTGAGAAGCCAAAGGACAGTGTTCCATTGAGGAGAGAATGCTCGGCTGTGTCAGATGTTGCTGAGAGGTCAAGAGGCAGAGGATAAAGACTAGACCTGGATCTGGCCACAAGCAGGACACCGTGGCTCTGAGGCCAGCAGTTTCAGGGGATGCTGGGAAAGACGCTGGACTGCGGAGGGAAAAGGAAAATCTGCCCTATGAAAGGAAGGAGACGAATGGGCTGGTAGCTGGAGGAGGCGGAGAAATATCAAGAAAGAGTTTTCAGTGGAGGCAGAAACTAGAGCATGTCTCCGCACGCTGCAGCAGAGGGAAAAACTGACAATCAGCGAAGGCCAAGGATAATTACAGGAGTGAGGTCCTGGGGTAGGTCCCAGGGGTGAGATGGAATGCCCAGAGGGCGGTGAGTGGGGGGATGGGGACCCTCTGGTAGCGGCATGAACATTTTACCCACGGGGGCATGAGAAAGGCAGCGAGTGGTACAGATGCAGGCGGAGGTTTGGGGAAGGCGGAGCCCAGTGCACTGGTGTGGAGACCGTGGAGAGGCCAGGCGGAGGCGGGGAGGGGTGGGTGAGGGAGTGGCAGACCGATGACCACCAGACACGGGGGTGAGAAAGAGTGTGGTCATGAGTCGAATCCAGCTTTTCTCTATAGGCAACTTTGGGGACGATGCCGCCATTCACTGATGAGTGGCCCACACGTCTGGCTGGGAGTAGGGTACGGGTAGGGAGTTGGGTGTGAGCAGACAGTTCAGAGGGGACACACATGATGCTTGCAGGACGTCTAAGCATCAGTGTTCAGTCAAGCAGGCCCACGAGCCAGGAGCTCAGGGGTCTGGGTTGAAGACTCAGACCTGGCAGTTGTCTCCAAGTGGATGAAACCACCAGAGAGGGTGAACCCTGGGAACGGGAAAATGCGAAGGCAAAGGCAGGAATCTCGGTGTAACTGTGCAAAGTGAAGCAGCAGCATTTCGCAAAGAAATGGGATAGTGGGGAGTGAAAACTATGAGCCGAACAACGATCAGGAACAATTACTAAAAGAGTAAAGAACTATAAAAGCTCCAACTCTGTTAGCACAAGAGGCGAACAATAACTGATATGTCTGACTCATCAAGAAAACATGAAATCGTGTTCAGCACAGTTCACATTGTGGAAATATACATAGCACATTAAAAAAAATTTTCTTCTTACACTTGTTAGAAATATTTCAGTCAGTAAAATTCAGTTTGAGAAGACACTTCCATTTTCTGATATATAGGTAAATTAATAATATGTAAATATATCAACACATATATTTTCATAGTTTTAGATATTCATAAGTGACTAACTGATACTAGGTAAAACAAAGCTTTTAAAACAGAGCTTAGGGGGAAGCATATGCTATTAGGTCTTCACACCACAAGGCTTTATAGAGAGATCTGCTCATGTGAGTTCAATTTTCTGTGCTCAGTGTAAGAAATAAGGACAGAGAACGTGAGAAACCAAGTGAAATCAAGGACAGCTTTCCTCCAGCGCAATAAGGCTGGGAACATTCCTGGGGTGATTAAGCCTGATTTGTGTCAGGCCTCGGAATAAGAATGCTTTTATAGCAGAGCTTATCTTTCTAGTAATTGTTGCACATTCTTCCTTTATAAACTGCCTGGGGCCTTATTTTATTTATAAGAAAAAACTGATAGGTTTTTAAAGAGCTATCTTGGCAACATGCCAAAACAGCTGATTCCCTGCCCCTTGGCTTAGGGAAAAAAAATGCATGGGTCATTATCTCTCCTTTTAAACTGACGCTGTCCCTGTCATCAAATTGCTCCTCCACATGTGCCTCTCACCACCGGGCTGTCAAGCCCATTAGAGCTGCAATGGAATGGGAAGTAAGGGTTACAGAGATGTTCTTGTCACCTCGGACCTGAATTTAACTGATGCACAGTGCCACTTCCAATTAATTTAAAAATGATTCCAGGAAAATATTCCTCAATGCTTTGGCTGTTTGAAGGCCCAGAGCTTGACAGATGGACCATCTCTGCGAGACCGTGCTGACTGTTCTGGGCCTTCCCGTAAGTACTATTGGGAAGAGGAAGCAGGCTTGGGTCTGCTGACATCTGCAATCAGAATGAGAAATCAAAGCTTGCTTCATGGGGCAGAAGCTGGTCGCGATCCCTGGGAGCACTGGGATTAGATTAGGCAAGGACGTGGAGGGAAACGTCTCGGCCGCCTTTCAGACCCCCCTGCAGATCACTCAGAAGTGGCCACCATGAAACAATCTGCCAGGAGACAAGCTTTGTTTTCAATCTTTGACTTAAATCAGTGAAAAGTATATAACAGGAAGTCTGTTTCCTTTTTAGATATCTTAGAAGATATTTTAGATACCTTGAAAACTTTTAAGGTTCTCCATAGTTTCATTTTACATAGGGGGTTCTAGCTAGCATTCACTCTACAAAGCTGCTTCATTTGAAACGACTAACACAATGTAGGAATATGTGAGATGCATATGAGATACATAGGCATGTTGGTAAAAAACTGAAATTAGCAAAGTCAAAAGAAACAGATTTGACTACAAGTAGCAAAAGCCCTCAACTTGGTCATAAGGCAATGAAGAAGTGAGCCTAAATACTAACATAAAAAGAATGCCTAAGCAGCTACAAAAAAAGCTGGAGAAAGTATACTTTATTAGCATTATCCAATATTGTCCTAGAGGAAAGGTATAATATTACATCTCTTAAAAGAGCTTTCTAAGAATAGAAAAGTCAAATGACAATTTTTAGAGAAATATTTAAAATGTTTTATTTACATTTTATGTTTTCTTTTCTTTCTTTCTTTTTTTTTTTTTAAGAAAAAGAGGCCTGAACAGTATGCAAGCCTCCAATCACAGATTATTTCCATTAAAGCCCTTACAGCAGCAGGACCTTCAGAGAGATGCAGTAAAGGAAGAGATTATTTCCATCTATCAGACTGGCAAAAATTTCAGAGTAATAGAAGCCACTAATGGCAAGGGCGCCAGGGCACGGCTGACATCCTCTAAGCTGTTCTGGACGGCCCTTTAGCGGCAGATATCAAAAACATTTTTAACAAGCATTTTGATTCAACAATAACATTTTCTGTCTTTAGGACAAATTTCTTGACCAAGAAAGAGTATAAAGAGATGTATGCCTCTAAAGGTTCGCTATGGTGTTTCATGGTGAAAACACCACTCTCCTGTTGGCAGGAGAATGATTAAATAAACTGTAACACACAATAGAGTACTATGTAGCCATAAAAAGTGACTGAGGTTTATACATTCTACTATGCAGATGTCCCTCTGACTGTTCAGTGAAGAAAGGTTCCAAGGCAGCACAATACAAGGACATTCACATGTGATTATGTGACAAACCTACAGAAAGTCTGACAAGATGCTTTTACTGTAATAGGTGATTACAACAAAGTGAGATTTCTGGTGATTCTGTTTCCTTTTTGGTACTTTTCTACATTGATTCTTTTTCTTTTTCTTTTTTTTTTTTTTAACAATGAATACACATTTTTATAAGAAAAAAAGCCATCTGTTTAAAAATAATAGGTCCAAAATACATTTTTCTTTAAAAATCAATACCAGTATACATAGATAAAGACAATACTTCTTATCCAGTGGTAAAAGGTAAACATAAAAACAAACAAATAAAAACTTCATTTCTAAGTTAATTTTTAAATTTAAATCTCTGGACAGTTTGAAGTATTTCATAATAACTAAGAATGTTTTCATTCATGGTTTTATTACTACTGAGGTTTTAGCTCCTATTAGGGTAACAACTCTAAGTCATCTGTAAATTCTAACTTTACCAAGGATCATGAACATGTTATATATAAGCCATAGTTAACATCAGCAATGGGCAATTCTAACAAGGACTTTGAGATTATAGCCTCAACTCAAAAAAAATGTAGAACCTGGGTCCATTGGCATAAAAAGCTATAAAGTTTCCAACATATGAAATCAGGATTATTTACATACTTAATGTTTCTCCTTCTAAGGGGAGAAAAAAAGATAAGGTAGCCTAACCATAACTATGCTCAAATTCTTCAGAAATCCTTTCAAGTATCAATACCTACTATAAATTAAAAAAGGTAAAAAAGTTAACAAGTCATTGCTCTTGAGCAATAACTGCAGGTGACTTTTTTTGGGGGGGGGGAGGGTGGGGACTGGGGAATTACCAGTTGGTATCACTGGAGATCCTACGTACTGACTGAAGAGCATCTGTCCCAGCCCATCTCTACACTTACGTCTTCGGCCCTTACGAAATGATCTAATCAGAGTGCCATGCTGTGCCCTCACCTGGCCTGAACTGTCCTTCTCCCACACGCAGCGAGCGTTCGTTCTTTTCACAATTAAGTTACTGTAACGAAATTCATGCTGCCACAAAATCATAATCAGATGATAAAATACCATAATTCAAACTAACTGATGGACCCATACTGAGCAGCCAGGCTACGCTTGCTGGCCCGAGGCTGAGCGGGGGGTGAGCTGGTAAGGCGACGCCATGCCGAACCTGTACTGATTCCCACACAGAGGGGGCAGGACCCGCCTTAAATTCTGGGCGCACTCATTTGCTTCAGTCTGCTGACAAGATGGCTCCCACTATCTCCCCTTTTCTGAAACCTCTGATTACATGACATACCATTGTGTAAGACACAAATCTGTATTTATGTTTGATGTATTATAATTATTCTATGTGAAATGAAATTCCACAATGATTATGTATAAACAAAAAATAAATCCAAAATATTTCTAAGAATCTAAGCCCTTTGCTTTAGGCATTTCAACATGTTCCGTCTCGGGCCAGCAGATGTAGCTGTGAATTAAAACAGGGAATGTAAGCTGTTCTCAGTCAGCCATTAGATGGCAGCCTTTTTTTTTGAACTGGGTTTATATTGGAGATCCAGGACAGCTGAAGGCAGCCGCCACCAACTGTTCGACACCGGAATTGATTCTGATTTACCTGCATTTATCTGGAATGGTCATCTCAGTTGTTTATTGAGCACACAGACCCAGCCATTTCTGTTAACATTTTCTGTTTTACTTAGTCACTGAAAGATGACATTTTCCAATAAGAGGTAGTAAATACTAATAAAAGTTCACTGGATTCAAGGTAATCTCACAGTTTTCATCAAAACTCCCTCCGTGCAGGCATTCTCTAAATGCAGAGCTGAAAAATGCCATATTGCTCTCCACAAGCTTGGGGCAGGGTCATAGAATAAGAATTTGCTTAGAAAGCTTGAAAACCTAAGCCTTCTTCTACAAGTCTACTGGGGAGTCCTATCTTAACACAGTGCCTGGCTCAGGGTAGGCCCACAAATGTCTTCTGAATGAACAAATCAATAAACACTACTGCTTTTAAAAGCTGTACCCTTGACAAAACATCAGCGGTTCATTTTTCTGTGAGGCTTTTCAGACGTGGAGACCAAACCTATACACCTAATGACCCACATGTAGGGAGAGTGCATTTGCAGTCTCTCTATTTAGTTAAAGACGCAAAGATGCACTATAAAGCATTCCAGGTATCCTTATATTCAATAGGGCCAATCGGAAAAGAATTTTTCTCTCCTGTTTTATTTAGGCAATAAACCCCTTATCAGTCCCATACAACAAAGAAGTTCACATTCTAGAAACTAAAATAGCACAATCTAGCCCATGAAGCTCAAGTTTGCAAGCATAAAATTTAATTTAAATAACCTAATTTTGCTGGCATATGAAAATTTGCCAGCAAGGTTACTTTAATCAGACTAGGAGAAAAACAACATCTGTTTGTCTATTAGTATATTTTCATGAAAAGTACAATAATGCCTATGTTTAGTTATGATTAAGCCAAACGTGAACAACCCAATGCCAGTAATAATAATACTTACTACTCCAGCAATCCTCCTCTGCCTTCCCCTGTACTGAGGCACTCCCATCAGCATGCACATGTGCTATTAATTCTCCCAACTTAAAAAAAAGCAAACTCTCTTGACCCTGTCTCCCCCTTCGAGCTATGACCCCATTTCTTTCTTTCCCTAAGACTTGCTCACACATACTGCCCCCGATCTCCTGCCTCCATTCTCTTCTAGATCCATTCCACTCAGGCTTTACCTCTCAATGGCCACCGCACTGCTAACTGAGTGAACTATCAGTTCTCAACTCACGTGACTTTTCCACAGCATACATCTCCATGAAGTGCTTTTTTCACCTGGCATCCAAGTCACCATTCCCCTCGTCCTCCCTGCTTTCGGTAGGGAAATCTCCTTTGCTACTCTCCCTCCACCCCCGACCTCTGACCCTGGGGAGTGCCCAGAAGCTCCCTCCTCAGACCTCTTCCCTCCTCTCTGTTCTCTCCACGTTTACTGCCTTAGGGAGCTCACCTGGTTTCCTGGCGTTAACTATCTATAAACTGATGAGCCACAAATTCATATCTTCACCTTGCACCTCCGCCCTGAATTCCAGCCTTCTACAGCTAACTGCTTACTTGACTCTGCACTTGGCCATCTAAGACACATCGCAAACTGGCAAGTCCCAGACTGACCTCCTGACACTAACCAATGCCTGCTCCTGTCGCACTGGTCCCCATCCATTGCCCAGCTGCTCAAACCAAAAGCCGTGGAGACGTCCTTGACTACACTTTTCCTCTCCTTTTTCATATCCAATCTGTAACAAATCCTTGTTGATTCTGTCTTTGAAATGCATCTAGAACCTCTTTTCATCACTGCTGCCACTTATTCCAAACCACCATCAATTTCCACCTGTCACAAAGAGCCGGGTCCAAGAACTTCCTACCAGGGGTTTAATGACAAAGAAGCCAGTCATTCCGAATGTAGAGCTCTTTAGCTTGGGGTATAAATTACACACACACTGGCTCTTTGGATTTTTTCCAATGATATGTAAACACATTAATAATTTAAATAATTTTAAAATGCTGTAACTATTTTAGGATATTTATATATATGGATGTTGAACACAACATAGAAAGTTGTTCCAAATTAAGTAATTTTACTGAACAAGTAGCTAGTACCAATTCATATAAAATAAACATCTGGTATGAATTAGTCATTATTTAATTATATTTGAAGTTTTACCGCCTTCAAATATTTAAATTACTGATATGATTTATTAGTTATGAGAAATTGCCTAGTTATTAGTAAAAATTTAGCCACATCTGTCATCACTTCCTGAGACAGTGAACAAACTATGCAAATTTTAAGATCAGGAAGATTTAGACCTCAGAAAGCAGAATAAACACTGCAGACACCAATTGCGGGACTGTAGTTACTCACACTGTGAACTCCCAGCGCCTTCCAGACTGCAAAGCTGATCACGCCGACCCCGCACCAGGCATATAGCGAGCCCCAGCCCAGGGCTCGCAAGGCCAGGGAAGACCCGCTCTCCGGGAGGGCGGCGGTGGCCACGCTTCCCTGAAATGAGGACGGAAAGGTTGGGGTAAAAATCCTCAATTCGGAATAAATATTTGGGGAGTGTTTAACATGAATGTTAAAAACAAAGTAAACACAAAAATATCCCAGGAGAAACCTTTGAAATTTATATAGAACTATTTATAACTTACATTTCTACATTACTGAGAACGAACATTTTCCCTAGTTATCACGAACCAAATATTTATGCCTTTTGAAATGCCTATTTATGTGATTTGCCCAAGTTTTCTTATTTGTGCATTCTCTTTATATATTAATGTCCTTTAGCCCTTATACCTCTCATATGTGCTATCCTATTTCTCTAGTTTGGTCTACTTTTAACTCCTGTTTTGCTTTTTTGTTTTTGGTCAAAGTGCATTCTAATGTACTTAAGCTTACAAAAACTTCCTCTATTCTAAAATTACAGTCATTTTTCTTTTAGTTGTATTTTTATTTTTAAATTGTCTCTTCTTTTTACCCCTAACTCTTGAGATCATCTGGTTATTTATTTGGGTTTTGACGGGAACTGATGACTATAGGGAATTTACTTCCCAAATAGCTTAGCAACTGCCCAGCACCACTCCATCAATTAATCCTTCTCCCAACTTATTTGAGAAAATTACATATAGAGAGGCTTATATCTATTTTTGTGCCACTAACTTATTATCTATTTTTATGCCAGAATCACAGATTTCATTATAGAATCATAAAGTCTTAATATCCAGAAAGTACATCATACTCACTACTTTTTTCAAAATTTTCTTTGTTTCTGCCTATTAATTCTTCCAGAAAAACCCTTGAACATTCTGTCAAGATTTCTCTAAACCCCAAACTGGAGAAAAAACCTGCTCATTGACATTTTCATTAAAATGACATCAAACTAATTAGCTAATCTGATAAGAGATAGTAAATTTATAACATCCTGTCTTTTACCTGGAAATGTATTTCTATTTAAATCCTTTTCTTCTTTAGAATAATTTTTTATATTGTTCGACACATTTCTTTTTGTGTGTTTTTGTATCTTTTCTTTTTGCTCAACACATTTCTTAATAAGTTTGTTTACACATGCACTTTGTGGCTGTGAATGTTACTGATGGCGCACAGAAACTTCATTTACTTTTATCCTATGCCGGAGCATGCCTGGACCCAGTAGAGAGACCCAGTCCCTGCTGAGATAGACCTTAGACCCAATCAAATTTTAAAGAATTATTTCTTTAGCTATTTTCTATGATAAAACAATATGCTCTCTTATCATATTCATTTTCTCATATCGCTATAATTTCAGAGTTCCCCAAATGTCACAGAGTTCACATAAATGCACTAAGTTCTAACTGGCCTGAATTTCCATCCAAAAGCAGTACCATTAACCACATATTCTTAAACTGGAGTCAGTTAAGTGCTTTGGCCTACATTTTATTTTAGAAACTTAAATTAAAAATTCCTTATTTCCCTGGGAAGGAGAGAAATTATATATGTATAATATTTGTACATATATTTTTAAGTCTATATAAATCCACATGTTTTACTAAATAAAAAAAAGACAACTATGTATAAAAATAACCCTAAATTACATAGCAATATTCCCAATAAAATCTTAATTTTCTCAAACTTTTAGATTTTTTTAAAACAGTACGTGTTATATTTGTATATCAGCCTCAGAAATTGATTGTGAGATGAAATGAGTTATTATTTTCTACATACTTCCAAAAATGAATTTTAGTGAAAACGATATTAAAAATTGATCTGTTCTTATTCAGGTTTTAAAAGTCTAGTCACAAGCTTTTCCTCTGGAGTATATGTCACATGACCTTCATAAATTCTGCTCAGAATTTTCAAAATGAACATTAGATGATTTGCTGCAGGGAAAGACTTGCCAAAAAAAAAATGTTGCTTTAAAAGAGCTTTAGATATAAACACATATGCTAGTCACATGTGCATAATGAAATCCACATTTTTGCTCACTGCCACATTGTTTATGTTTTTAATTTGAATTAAAACGAAGGCACATGCATATGGAAGTTGAATCTGACAAATCACATTGTACTTATGGCATTTAATATCCCCAAGATAAAACACGAAAATTATTCTCTAGGTGAAAGCTATGTAACACATCTTATGCCTAGGACATGGGTGCCCCTTACATTCTAGCAGGTGACAAGAATGAATCTATTACTCACAGCTGCAGGGATGATCAAGAGCAACTGTTTAATTTGTCAGAAAGTCAACTGCATACCTAAAAAGAAGGTTCATGTTTTTAGTTTCAGTTTAATCTTGGGATGAATTTAATGCACATTAAACTGATATTTAAAAAGAATGTTCAATCTAGTTTTTTCCCCTACAGAGCAATCTTATCTGATACATTTTGATATGTTCTTTACATCATATAAATAGTGGCTGTGTTTTTATAATGTACACAAAATATTTTTTAAAGATTTATTTTTATAATTTCTCAGAAGTAGCTATAGCAGAAAGATGACTTGTCTATGTTATTTACTCGTTATATAAATGGGTCTTGAAATAACTGAGTTATTTTAAGAATTTTACTATGCTGTAATATGAAGATAAGCAGGGGAACCATATTACTATTTGTGTGTGTATATGTTATTCTGTATTTGCTTCAATCATTTTAATCAAATAGACATATAATATATACATTATTTTTGCTCATAGTGCCTTAATTAGTCTCACAATAATTTTATGAGACTGATGTTATACAAATGGGATATGTACCAATTTTTAAAAAAACCTTGATTATTTTAATCGGCCAAAGAAACTCAAGAGTAGACTATTTTGTCCACCTTAGCTTGTGCCTATTTCTACTTAAGAAGGAGAAAGAAAAATAAATGTTTACTCAGCACTTACTATTGCTCTCAACTCCCAGTCTAGCAAGAGACTCAGCTAAGAGAATACAAATAAGACATTAAATAATAATAACAGTGTAGGCAATACCTAACTGAAACCTGACCATTTTAAAGTCCTTTTGGGTTGCGATCTGAATCTGTATTATGATTAATGCCCAGATCCCCAAGCTAGTGGACAGAAATCCATTTAAATAGTTTTAAAAATAGCATTATTTATTCCCCAGATGTAATCCTAAGATGAACAGAGTGCCAATGATGAGCAGGTTGGTTAATCTCCTGTGCCTCAGTTTAACTGGCACAACAGCACAATATACCACCTCATAGGGCTGTAACAGGGGTTAAATGAATCCTAACCCTACTAACAGCATCTAGTTCACGGTAAGCATTCAAATGTTAGGTATCATTAATGCTAGAGAAAACCGACAGGCAGCGACTTTGGAGTATACTACCTGAGCGGCAGTATCCCTAAACTGGTGCTAGCTCAGTATAAACTCATTAGCTGCTCCCGAACTTCTGAGCTTAGCTACAAGCCCCGTTAGCTCTCAAACAGTCTGAATCCCTGGTAATGTTCTAATTCAAATGTTTTCCCAGAAGGAAGGCAGAATTTTACATATTTAATCATCCACAATAGTGGCTCTGAAACTTTCTGGTCTCAGGATCCATTTATACTTGGATCTCAAAGATTTCTAATTATATGAATTATATTGACTGATATCTAATGTATTAAAAATTAAGAAATTCTTGAATTTTACTTATTAATTCATTTTAAAACAAGAAACTCATTATAGGTTAATATAAATATATTTTTATAAAAATAATCGTCTGATAAAACAAAATTTAGTGCAAAGAGAGGCAGTGTTTTACATTTTTTGTTATTCTTTTAAATGCCTGGCTTAATAAAAGATAGTTGGATTTTCATATGCTTCTGTGAAATTGGATCTGTTGTGATGCTTTTTGGTTGAAGTATATGAATAAAATCCAGCCTCTCACAGATATGTGGTTAGAAAAGGGAGGAGTATTTTAATAGCCTTCAATCTGATGCTACACCAAGTCTTGACAAATAGCTTTCTAAAGGTTAGCTGTAATTCGGAATCTGAAGTCATATCAATGAATTCTGTACTTTGTTACATTAAAATCCATTAGTCTATTTTGCACTTTGACTATCCATGAATCATGATCATTCAGAAAATATTGATTTACCAGGTTATACATATCTTTCAAATGTTGACACCATTCATTAAATATTAAAAAATCACACCATTAATATTACTTTCAATCTCATCAGAAAAGCCTTTAAGTATGGAGCTGCTGTTAAACTCATAATAGCAGATACAAATTTCCTAAAACCTAATTTTCACTTGAAAGCTCAAATTTGATCAGTAGCAACTAATACTGACAATTGCTTGCTTGAAGAGACAGGCTCATTTTGTTCATTTTTAAGAAAATGTCTGCCAAATGCCCACTTCTGAATAACTATAGTTTGTCAGTAGTTCTTTCAAGTAGAAATGACATGCCATGAAAAAAAGCAGCTAGTTCAGCGTGCAACTCAACCACACAACCTCTTTTCCTAGAAAAAAAAATCTTTGATATAAAACAGAAGCACTTTATGTGAACTTCTCATTTCTTCACACAGATTAAAGAGGTACATTCAAGGGTCAAAACATGATAACATAATTTTACGGATGCAACAAGAAATTCTTATGCAATGGCTTTTTAAAAAAACACTGCGGGCGCACGGTAATGAAGAACACAATGACTGCTAGTACGGCTCAGGGCACGACCTTGATTATACCAAGACACCAGCGGTTTTACCCTCCATCGCTTCTGTACCATCAGTGCAAATGTTTCAGCATTGTCACGAAAAGTTTTGACTTTACAGACTCCCAAAAGGGTCTCAAGGATCCCCAGGCTTCTGAGGGCCACAGTTTGAAAACCACTGTGTTAGGCCATAAAGTGCATGTGTGATCATCAAATCTTAGAACAAGAATATTGAATGCAAAGTTGTGAACACCTGTATGTGTTTTTTTCCTGAGAAGGAATTCCTAGCTTTCATCAGATTCTCATAAAGATCTGTGACCCAAAGGTTAACGTGAAAACTTAAGCTTGGAAATCAAACCAAACTCCACTATTATAGGCCTTCTATGAGTCAGGTTTTACTGAATTCTGCCACGAGATATATTCTGCTCTGAATATATTCTACAGTATAGGGGGAAATGACTAGGAGGTTCATAGAAGTGATTTGGAAAGCTCCATATAAGCCCTGACATTCACAGAGGGATCCAAATGTACTTTTAATGTGGTCTCTTGCCATTACAGTATTCATAAGGCTTAACTATGATTATTAGGTTATTAAAGGTACATATAAGTGGGAAGGAAATTCAACTGGTTATGATTTTTCATGTAACTGTTCTAAAGCCAACATCAAATTGTAATTATATAATTATTTGTGTGACTGTTTAGTATCTGTCTCTTACACCAGATGCTAGCTTCCTGCGGGGCAGATATGTTTTGCTCATTTTTGTATTGCTTACACCTAGCTAACATAGTGCCTAACACATAAAAGAGTCCAAGCTAACATTTGCTAAAGCAATAAAGTAATGGATAAACCATATGGGATGGGAAGGACAGAGATAGTACAATACATAAGAACAAGTAACTACAAGCAAATATGAAGAAATTTCTTATCAACTAGGGAAATAAGCTACACAGTGATTGTTCAATCATGCTCATGGAGTAAGAGTTTCTGACTTAAGTAGTCATTTAACTGAGCACCTGCCGTGTACCAGACACTTTTCTAGAGAGGGGCTGCAGCAATGCACAAGCATGTATGGTCTCTGGGTTCAAGGAGCTGACATGTTTTTAACTAAGATGCACTTTATTTCAACATTTTAACATCTGAGATAGAAATGCCTCTTGCAATCAGCACTGTGTCAAGAGTTTAGTTGGTATCGCTTTTTCTTTCTGAGTGATACATAAAATATTGAGGCCTCTTACAACTGATAGTGAATTCCCTAGATTTAGACTAAAAGTCATGTTGTGAACCGGAAATGTACTGGATGAGCTTTCAAAGTCTTGTTCTGCTAAAATTTAAGAAAGCACATTTCTAATATTTAAGAAATAGCTGATAAAATTTAAGAAATTACTTCTTTTTAAATGAAAATAAAGACCACTTATTTAATTTGTGCCTTTGTTCAATCTTTGAGATGTATATAGGTTTGTTTCTAAAAGCTACATGAAAGGCCATCGATATTTTATTTTTCCTATGAAAAACAGTTCCTATTTATTTATAAACAATAACAATGCTATGAATAGATTTGGGGGTCACAAACCTTATTGAACCATTCAGGACTTTTCTTTTTGGCTAATGATAATGTTGTAACAAATCCAGCTAGCATTCCCGCTGCAGCAACAGTACCAAGGAAAATTCCACCTGCCGAGAGTTTGGGGCGTAGAGCATGGAGGGTGGGGAGAGAGAGTAAAGGGAAAAAAACCTTAAGTTAATAAGGTGTACACAAGTTGCAAGTACTACTTAAATTACATTCAGAATCACTTTTGAAATTCGAAAAACGAGGATAAACAGCTCTTGCCAAAGGTAAATGATAGCGGCTGTGAAATCTGCATGACGTAATGCCCTCTGGTTCCTGAGGTCATTCCGAGGTATCATTTCCAAGGGCAGAGAAGTCGCGCGGGGTCCCTTCGCCCGCACAGTGGCGTTAAGTTTCTCTCGGGGAGGATAAAGGAAATAGTGGGAGTTAGAAAAGGGAGGGCGCGAGAGGAACTGCAGAGGGGACGGGGGAAATGCAGCACACACAGAACCGCTCGCGGGACCAGCGCCCAGCCCAGAGGAGCCTCCGCCCCGCACGACCACGGACCGCCAGGCCGCCGGACCCCCCGGGCTACACTCAGGGGGCAAACCCAGGCGAAGGTCTCCCAGGGCGGGGCGTGAGTGGGAATGCCCGCCCCAGCGCAGGCACAGTCCGGGGTTAGCTCGCCCCGACACCCGCAGCTCAGCTCACCACACCTTTAACCAGGAAAAGCCGGTCCTCGGTGCATCCCGGAGCCTCCGACCCAGAGGACCGCTGCCCCGCGCCAGCGCCCGCGGCCTCCATGTTTATTAGCCTCCGCTACTGCGTCCCGCATCGACTGGGCCCGGGTGGAGTGAGAGCGAGGCGGAGGAGAAAGGTTCCGCTCTCACCCCTGTACCACCTGAATACCTGTCCGGGGACGGCCGCTGTCCCCAAACCCTCACTTCTCGCTGCAGGGCGGGGAAGATGTGGTAGCGGTGTCCCCCAGCCCGGCCCCGGGGACCGTGTCGCCCAGGCCGTCTCCCAGGGAAGGTCATTTGCTAGCTCCAAGGTAATGATCGCTGCCCTCAATACTGGGTCTGCTTGAGACAATGATCAGCCCTGACTCTAGGAGGCAGTGAGGGGTCGCAGATTGTGCCAGGAGCCCTGTCTTTACCTGGTTCGAGACTCTGGAACTCAGTTTCCTGATCACCCTTAAACTTTGTGCAAAGATTTGGGTGGGCGGCGTTAACATCTCACGATTCTAAGAAGCAGGCCTCAGTCTTTTCTTTGTCATATTCGGAGAAATTCTGTGACAGTCGTCGCTTAGGTGTGACAGGTCCTATCCGTGGAAGAGAGTCACCCTACCAGCTCTTCAGTGATGCGCCTCCTTCCCCAAGGTTTGACTGATCAGCCTGAGGCAGGAATGAAAGGCTTTTTTATAGCTGAACTGAAGCGAATGATACAACGCAGCGGGCGCTAACAGGGAGCTGCAAGGCTGAGCTCAAGCTGTTCTAGCGGGACAACGCTGGCGCCTCGCCGGCAGCCTGGTCTTCAGTCTGTAAATGACCATTGAGAGGACGAGGCTCCTAGTCTTGGAAAATCTTTTCAGCCTCTTAAATACAGACACATGACATCATCTTTTAAAATGAGGCAATCTGTCATTTGTTCACTCTGAACAACAACCACACAGCCATAAACTTCTTGAGGATGGCGATGGAGATCTTTATTAATTTTTATATTCCCCACCTCCCAGGGTATTACCTAGTTGTGGATAGTATATGAATATTGGTGAATGAGTAAATGAACGCATCAGTTTTTGCATCGGTTAAATGCAGTTAATTGCTCAAATCTGGGTTCAGGTCTGAAATCACTTTTCAGCTATGCGAACTTGGTTGGGTTATTTAGGCTCTCTATACCTCAGTTTCCTCATCCGCAAAATAAAGAAACTGATATATGTACTCATATGGTTGCTGTGAGAATTAAATGAAGCAATGTAAATAAAGAAGTTAGCATAGCGCCTGGCACAAATAAATACTCAATATATGTTAGCTCATGTATTTCAAATGGATGCAATCATACAGAATTTATCTAAACTTCGAATTCCTTGGAAACACAATGCCAGAGTCTAAACAGGCCCTTTAAACTGGTAAATGCTGTGCTGACTTGTTGAAGGTCTTAGGACTTAGCCTGCAACACCTTAGCACACACACACACCGAGTGCTTTCTATATGTCTGCCACTGTGCTAAGTACTTCAAATATATTACCTCATCTATCCTTCTCCATAAACTCAGATTAACTTCCTCAGCTCACATAGCCGTTATGTGGCAGAGCCAAGACGTAAATGCTGCTCTCTTCAAGTCCTTACATACCGCCCAGTGGTGCTCAAGCTTGAACTTGAAAACTGGAATCTCCTGGAAGGGCTTCTTTACCACAGATGACCAGCCTCACTCCCAGGATTTTTGACTCCGTTTGGTTAGGGCGAGGCCTGAGAACATGCATGTCTAATAAGCTCCCAGGTGTTGCAGATGCTGCTGGTTCCACTTTGAGGACATCTCTTTGACATGTTGCTACGGGTTACACTTCTTAAAATCTCATTTAACACTTGGAAATTTGTTCTCCCAAGATTCTTTAGAGATAAAAAGTGCTGACTCCTCAACTCTTCCTGCCTTTGCTGTCCCCACAAAAGTACAGAAACTTTGTATTTTAAGGATTTTCTTTCTATTTACTAAAAGGAACGAAAGAGTGATAACATATCTTTAAATCTAGGGACATTTCAGAGGCTGTACTCTAGAGGCTGGTTCTGTTTTGAGACACTAATTGCAAACATGCTTCATTCTTGAGGTTGCCGCTTACAAACTGCTACCTTCTTTCTGACTCCCCAAAGTAAAGGACAACTTTCCTCTTTCCTACAGGAAAGCTCACTTTCCCAGTAAACAGAGAGCAGACTAGGCAAACCCACGTAATCTTTGCCTAAGGTGAGCAATTTGCATTTCAAGGACCTTCCTCAAATACACACCCAGAAGAGGAGAGACTGAGAGCTCCTTTGACAGGGTGAGCTGGTGGAGTGAGGGAGGGAGTGTTGGGGGGATTATGACCCCATTCTTAACTGCGGGGTGGGTGGGCCCTTCCCCTTCCCACCACTGCGACTGCTGTCCCAAGTCCTGAGAGAAGGTGAATCCAGGGCCCCGGGAAACCTGTAAGGGGCAAGGACAAGGAGTCCTTGGTCCTGAGATTAGAACCATGTTCCAGGCACTCCAAGTTAGAACTCCTTAAAGAAAATGTATTTTAAAGACAGTGTTAACCAAGGTCTCATACTTTTACAGTGCATACAATTAGGTACCTCAGGTGCTGTCTGGTTGGTTAACTGGCTGGCTCTAGGAACTCCTGAATCCCCTGTAGTCCAGTTTCTATGGGAATGCATAATACAAGCTCCAAACAGGTGACTTGCACACATTTGCAACACAGTTTCTACAAGACACGAGTGCTAATTCTAAAACAGTAAGACAGGTATTTCCAAGCGTGAAAACCAGTGATGGGAAAGTTGTGGAACTTCAGTGCTCCATGTAATTAGAGCAGGACTCTTGTTTCAATGGAAGCCTGATTCCCTTTCAGGAAAAAGTAATAGAAATGTCATGCAAGCCGAGGAGGCTGCTGGGAAAGCAAGTTTTTCTGAGATAGACTCCATTGCTACTTTGGAGTTTGTTTTAGTCAGCTGAAGGTTCATGCCAGTGATATGTCTGACCACACACTCGTTTCAAGCCTTTTGGCCCTTGCAGATCCTATTTCAAATTTTGACAGCTAGAAACTTGTTATCATTAAAATTCCCAGAATTCAGGTAGCCCTCACTCGAGCTAGTTCCAAACACTGATGGGCTTTTTTTTTTTTTTTTTTTTTAACCCCTGTCTATTTTTAAAACATTTTCTCTTCAATTTCTCTATTCTTAAAGTATGAGGCTGAATTCTTTTTAAAATATATAAGGGTCACATATTGGTCATTTTTCTCCATGCTGCTTGATATAAGATAGTCAAAATATAGTGCAGAGATCTTTATAAGTTATTGACGAATTAAGTGTGTGCACAGAAGACAAGATCTCCTGGACCTTACACTGAATTATTAACAGAGATTAACTTGAAAAAAGTGTGAGGAAGTGCAACTTGCTAATTGTATTTCTTCTGGTGTCTGCCTTACTAAATAAAATGCTGACCAAAGTAACATTTTTATGTATTTCATTTGAAAATATTTTAATATGAGACATATTAATTTTGTGAAAAGGACAAAAAAGAAAGGAAAACAATAAAAAATACTTTAGAAGTGTATCATCTTACTTAAAAGAGGAATTTTTCTGTTTAAATAGAAGCGTTACGTAGGTTTCCAAAGCAACTCACCAAACTCTCCAGCAAGATATCCGGCGACAGCACCGTTGGAAGGCAAGGAAGCAGCAGTGAGACGCTCATGTTGGAAGGAGGCGCTGGGCTGGCAGAATCTGCATCTCCCAGGCTGCTGCTGTTAGAAGCCCTTGAATCCTTCCCAGTAGCTGCTCTGGATTCCCAGAGTTACAGCTACTTTGACATGCACTACAATCAATGTAGTGCAATATAAATGGTAAGTGCGGTAATAATTCCTCCTCGGTGAGCCAAAGCTCAAGTCTCATTACTCACTTCCGGTATCTCATTGCTTATCTCTTGGAATTGTATTGCATAACTGTCTCAGGTCGAATAATAGAAGTCTGCCTTCATCGCGGTAAATGAACGTCGCCATTATAGACTCCTTCCTTTCAATTTTTCTTTATTGTAGAGAATATCTTTCCTGTCTCTTTCTATGCTATCAGTTGAATTGTAACCGTTAACGATAAAGCAGAAATCTCTTTGAAAGTGGTTATATTTTAGAAACCGCTAGATATTTTCTTATAAAAGAGTGATGCATATAACTTCCTTTAACTGTGTTCTGTCTTGTTGTGAGGATCAAACATGATCACAGATGTTCAAGCATTTTGTAAATTGTCAAGTATTCTGGCAGTATCGAGCATTATTATCTTTAGTCCTGTGTGTATCCCAATGATCGAAAATCTCTCAGTCTCTGCCAAAAGTAAAACGTATTTCCTTGTATGCACTATTATTTTGCTGGTATTTCACATACAGGCACATGTGTTTCACCCATATTTCCTATTAAGATCCATAATATCAATTACTGTGTTATTAACTGCTTACTAAATTTATTGTGTTTATTTTGTATTAATTACCCTCTCCTATTCTGATGTATTAAAAAGTATAAGCTACGAAATGACTAAAAACAGATCCTATAACATGTATGATGAACTAATGAAAATGTCTTGATCAAATACTGTGTTTAGGCCGATTTCTGTTTTCATCCATTCTGCAGTATTAACTGAGCACCTACTATGCTCTTGGGCACTGGACTGACTTTGATGAACTAAGGAGACACAGCCCTTGGCTCATTGAGCTTATAATTCCATTACTTTCATTTTCTGAGTGAGAATTTTATCAAAGCATCTTTTTGTTTCAACCTTTGTGGGCGCTATTCTTACTATATTTCTTCTGCTTTCTACCTTAGTAAGTAAAATATGAACTAAAGCAACATTTTTATTTCTTTCTTATGAAATCCGCAGTGCTTTGGGTCACCCCTCTGCATATCAACTGTTATCATCCGTATGGATGGAGAGGGCCTAGGAGACTGGTCTGAGCCTGTGCTGAATCCACACTGAGGGGTCTCAGAATTCAGAGGGGGCATGCACGGCAGAGTCTAGTTCCCAGAAGTAAGCTCAGCATCTGAGGCCCCTGCAAATGCCTGGCAAGCAAGTAGGCTTGTTCTGGGGCACGAAGCACATGCCTCGAGTGTCATGGCAAGAGAGGTCTGCAGTGCAGGTGATCTAGCTGTGAGATGCAATGGAAGGGTTCCTACAGAGAGACCACGGCGTCACGGATGCGGGACAGGGAAGGGCGTTCAGAAATGCAGGCAGGCAGGCCGGCACCACCAAGAGATTCATCCATGGATAATGGCATCCTGATCCCGGGCAGACCTGAAGATCCGGAGGTGGTAACTGTGATTGCAAGGCTCAAACCCAGTTAAAATACCGAGGGCACTGAAATGAGAACAGTCAGGAGCTCAGCTATCAGCCCCAGAGTGCTGTGGTGCTGAGTCAGAAAGGTGAGTTGCGAGGTCCATAAACAGACTGTGATTCCGGTCAGGATGAAGGCTTGTCTGCAGGTGGGAATTGGTTCGTCCCTACAGGGGTGGGGGCCTGGAGGAGAGGCAGGGGAAGCAGATGGGGCCCCTGCCTTTAGTTGTGCAACTTGTTCATTTGAAGAAGGGCCTCGGGATGGAGTGGGGGGGGGGGGGGAGAGAGGGGAAGGGGACAGGTGGAGCTGGAATCCAGCCTTCTGCTCACCAAGACTGTGCTGGTACAGGGTTGCAACTGCCCTGGGAAGGAGTACCTTTTTTAGTTCACAAAAAGGCAACACATGGGCAGTTCTGGCTTTGGAAACATATTTTAAAACTGGATATTCAGAGGCTAGAAACCAATTTAAAATATTCCTGCTGATGAGGGTGTATCTTGTCCCTCAAGTGTATTAAGGCAGAAGAAAAAAATCTTGAGAAAAATTCTGAAGCATCCAGGGCCAGAGTCTCAGAAACAATTGCATGATTAAAAAGAAGTGTATATAGATTCAAAATGCCTTTGGGATTTAGAGAATAAGTCAGAAAAATGTCACTTCTGAAGAGTGCCAGCATAGTCAAACTACTTGAATTTACATTATTTAAAAAATATGTATACATGGACTTTGGAAAGTTTTCAAAAATCATTCTGGCTTGCAAGCTATTGCTCTCTGCATCACAAAAAGAAGTATCTATGGTTACTTTTCACTGGACAGTCTATTTCCATTTCAGTCACATATTCAACTGAGATTTGACCCCTTTGATTTACTCTCGCATAAAAAAGGAATGACCTCTTAGAATGTGATTATATAGCATGGCAAAATATTTCACTATATAGTAAATTACGTGCCATTTAAAATATAGTGTTTTATTTAGGTCAACTGTACAGGGCCCAATGCCTTTTATAAAACGTTCAAAGCATTTGATGGATCCATTGCTGAGTGCACTATAAATAAATACAACCTCAAATTCCAGACAATAAAAATGTGCTAGAGGATACATCAAAGCTACTGCCATTAATGGTGACTTTTTCAAGGTGATAGAAAGAGCCTGGACTAGTTGTCTGGAAGCCAAGGGCTAGATCCCAGCCCTGCGAGTAGTGGGGGATGATTTTCTCCATGTTTCTTAATATGGACTTATACTTTCCTCCTCTGTAAAGTGAGAGGAAGATTGAATAGATCAGTACTCTTTAAAGCATGTTTCATGACATGCCAATTCCAGATGCTGTTAGGGATCACAAATTTTCTTTTCCTCAGGGCTTCTCGAAGTCTTCAGGAGGACACAGTAAGCAGTGATTCTGTATGTTATTTTCACCTCCGTTTACCAGCATCTGGTGCACCTTAGACTACAGTTTGAGAAATACTGAACTAGTTGGTCACTAGGATTCTTTCTACTGCCCCAAACTCTATGATCCAGCTATTCTGTTTAGAGGACAGAGAGCAAGGCCTCTCCTTCCTTTTGCAGCTCAAGGTCAGGGCTAAAATTTAATGTCTCCGCTCTGCCATTAGTCTGAACCTGAAGGGTGGTCGGAAGAGCAAGGATCAGATCTCTTGGGGATGTAGGGTTTAATTCTACTGAAGCCAAAAATAATATCTCACTTTCCCATGTCAAATTTAGACTATTCTTCACATTCTAAGAGAGAAGAAAGAGCTATTTGTTGGGGGGCGGTGGGGGGGAGAGGTATGGGAAGCCAGAATGGTCATGGATGCTCTACTTCATTCCAATTAATTAGGAAGAAAAATGCAGTCCCTAAAGCACACTTTACATTGGTAGAGTTGAAAAAACCAAAATAGACTGACTTACAGTAGAATTAGACTTACTATTTCAAGCCCTGCTATATATCTATCCTTATTTGGTTGCTTTTCACAGAGTTGCATGACTGTGGAAATGAGAGTGACCTTGAGAGGTCATGTAGCACATGATCTTGTATCCAGGAAGGATTTCACTCAGATTCTCCTATTACAGATTGGGCAGCAGGTCCCTCTTAACTCCTGACTGTAAAGCAACCAATCGACTTGGGCACATTCTATCTTACACATAATTTCTCTTAAAGGAATTTAGTGCGCTGTGGTTATGGGGTCAGAACATCCTGGAGAAATTCAGTGATGTGTTGTATGCCAATCACCTCCTCAGCTTCTGAGGAAAATGGCTATATGACCCAGTTACCCTGGCCAAAGGAAAATGGCCCAGGATCACCTCCAGACCTAAAGACAGTCACCTGTCGGCCAGCACCTCTTTATTGCATGGTTCACCCCATCTGCAACGCATCTGGCAGCGTGTGTTTTGACTCCTCCTCCTCTTCTGAAACTCTGCTATCCTCCTCCGCTGTCCTGAAGCTGTCTTTTAAGGTCCCCTTTTCTCCGGCTGCCACACTGTAGCTGGAGTGATCTGTCATGATGCTGTCACTAGCAGCTATGGCCTCTTTGCTAGAATTGGAAAAATATGCACCTCTTTCACATAAAGTTGTTTTACATTAGCAGATCATTGAATAGCTGTATGCTTTCCCACTCACACGCCCTCCAGAAGCCAAGGCCCCGCGGCGGCCATGAGCTGAGGGGCTGGCTATACTTCCCATCATTACCTGTGGTCAGTTCTACCCCTACCACTGCCCCCAGCCCATAGCGGATTTCACTCCAGGAGTCATATTTTATCCCAGGTCCCGGCTTTTCCCTGTGTACCCTGCTCTATTGTAATGCTAAACCTATAAACCAGATCCATCACTGATGGAGGAACAGAACTCTGGGCAGCATGGTACTCTTATTTCAGTAGACATTGGACAAAGTCCCTCCTTTCATGATTTTATCAATAAGGTTGGTGTACTTAAAACTGGTTGGGCACCTATGCGCTGCCGTATTGACTGATGTATCACCTGGAGGGAGAGACCTGAGGGATGCTACTGCTCTCTCTCCACAGCCCTGGCCATTTCAATGAATCTGTAGGCAACTTGGACCCAGAGCCCAGAAGGCATGCTTATTAAATCTTACGGGAGGCACAAAGCAGGAAGGTTTAGTTATTTAACAAATGAGACGAGTGAGAGAAATGTCTCAAGGTTGCATGAACAGACCAAAACAAAAGTGAAAAACAAAATGAACTTTAACAGGGATAAATCAAATTTTCAGAAAATACACGAGTGTAGGATGGAGAGATTTGGCCTAATTCATTCCTGTGACAAAAGCACGGACCATTCAGTTGCCAACGATGCTGAAACAGTGAAGGTAGTTGTGTGCCTGCCTGTGACAGGTCTCTCCACTCGGTTCCATCCACTCTGGTACTCCTTTAGGGAGCATCCTCAGCAAAAAGGGCAGGTGTCGGGAGAGTAACTTGGACGGTGGGAACTCTTAAGTGTGTTATTGAAGAAAAAATAGTTGAGGGAAAGTGCTAAAGAAGGTAGAATCTCCTGGGAAACATATGGAGAAACTAGACTAGGTAGATTCTGTCCCTATAAATAAGAAGCTTCTAAAAATTTGAAATGTCCCCAAAATGGAATTAGGTACCTCGAATCTGACTATTTCCTATTACTAGGACTTTCTGTGAGGAAGTTGGGTTAATACCTGGCAGATGTGACAGAGAAGAAGTTCCTGCCTGGTGGCAGGTTAGAACTTCCGAGAAGGCTTGTGCTGCAGAATGTGGACTAACTCAGCTCTGCTGTCAGTGAAAGATGGTTTGGCAGGAGAGCAAGAGCGAATTTATCTCTAGGGGAAGAACCTCATTAATCAGGCTTGAGTTTAATACGGTGTAATGAAAAATACAGTAAGAACCGTAACAGGAAGCCAGATAATAAGCAGAATCACTTACTAAGGCAGATTAAGTAACCAAACGACAAATAAGGAGAACTTTCAGAATGAATCGAGGGGTCAGTAAGGTGGCTCATCTATAAGATCGATCTTACAAACATCTTTAGCTTTCCCATGTATTAGCTACAACTAATTAACATACAAAACAGAGAAAAAAATATCCCACCATGTGATGATCACAAAATTTACTGACACTTGAAAGAAGAAGACTCGACGGCAGCACATCTCTGGTTCAGAAAACTTAACTGTTCAAGCTGTCGATTCTTCTCAGCCAATAAATTTAATGCATTTCCGGTTGAAATCTGAATGGGATCCTTTAAAAAACTTGACAGAATGATTGAAAAATTCATCTGAATAATAATTATTCAGGAATGGTCAAGAAATTTTTGAAAAAGCAATATAACGAGTGGAGACTTGCCCTGCAATGTTGAAATGCATGATAAATTACATCGAAGTACCCGCCATCGCACAGGAGTAATTAATTAACTAGATCCATGGAACAGAATAGTAAGTACCAAAATGGACTTAAGTGCATCTGATAGCTCAGTAACCCTTTAAGATATTTCAAATCAGTGGAGAGAGTCAAAAAATGATTTGGGGACAACTGGCCAATTATTTGGAGAAAAAAGTCTGAATTCTACCTCATGTTACAATGAGCCCATAAAAGCGGTGGAAGAAAATACAGACGGCTATCTACTGGAATACATCCTTGAGTTGGGGAAGAACTTTCCAAGCATGAAACCAAAGGAATAAATATAAGCCGATATGACCATGTAAGTCTTAAAACTGCTCTATAGTGGACAGTGTAAATTTGCTCGCTTAATTCCACCTTCCCTTTGCCCTTGCCTGCCCCTCACTTGCTGCTGGGAGTGGCCATGTGACCGGTTTTCACCCATGGGCATAAGTTAGCTGGTGTTGTCTCTTCCTGCATCTTCTCTCCTTCTGCCTGGAATGCAGACCTGATGGCTGGTGCTCAGCAGCTGTTTGGTTATCATCAGATGATAAGCAGGAGGAGGCCAGTAGAGGCTGGGATGTGAGCCCTCACATTGTCTGCCCTCTGAACCAGTTCCAGCTGCTGCCTCTCTAACAGGAATTTGTCATGTGAGATAATTAGTCCTCTTTCTTTGAGCCGGTAGAGTGGGTTCTGTTATGTAAAAGTCAGATTCATTCCTGAGTCTGAGCTTAAGCCAAAACACCATATTGCAATAAAGGGAAAATAACAAACTGAGAAAAACGTTTACAGTACATATCACGAAAGTTAATTCCTTATGAATATAAAGACCCCTATAATAAATAAGAGATAAGAGACAGATATTCCAATAAAAATGGGCAAAGAATATACATAGGAAGATTTAAAAATAAGAAAATCAAATGTCTAATAAATTCATGAAAAAGAAAATCCAGCTTCACTAGTAATCAGAAAAATACAAATTAACATAACAACCTAATGATTTATCAACTATAAACATTGGCAAACACTGGAGCAATTATATCTTCCGGAAAGTGATCTGGCAAAACGCCTCTGGAGTCTTGGAATGTTCACGTCCTCTGGAAATCGATGCAGCGAAATGGTTAATGAAGTGCAAAGGTCTGCTGCCAGGGAGTCTCTTGCAGTGCTGTTGGTAACTGCCAAATTATGAAGCTGGAAGAAGTGTACAATAATGGAGCTCTGGTTAAATAAATTATGATCGCCCCACCTAACAAAAGTACGCTTCCATTAACCTACTATAGTAGAGGCAGATTTGTTGACACACAAAGATATTCATTATTCATTACTCATTATTAAGTGACGAGCAAGTTGGAAAACACCTCAGAAAGGAGGAAACCTTTCTATTTTTGTTAATACGTATGTCTGTGTGTTTATGTGTGTGAAAAACGGCATGGAAGAAAATCACTCGAGGTGTTACTGTCATCCCTGGGCCTGGTCCACATTGTCTGATTCTTTTGGTAATAAACATGCATCGCTTTTGAAATAGGAAAGTCGTTACCGTAAAAATGTTTCTTGGTGAGCACAGAGTTGGAGTCGGGGAGTAGAAGAATTGATTGTTTAATGGCATCTGGCTGAGATAAGCCGAGGTGTCTGTCTCTCTCTACGGCTACCAGAGCCTTCTGAGTTTTTCAAGCTTATTCCTCCGCAGGGTAATTCTGTGAGCACAGCCGATGTCTGCCGCTGCGATCTGCTTTTGCTGGCCTCTTCTTACTGACATATTTCTGGTTCAGATAGTTTAATATATTCGGTCGAGCTAAAGCCCAGCCTTATAGTTCTAAGGGTCCTTCTGCTTCTAAAGGTGGCTTTGCATCTCTCTGTTCTGATCAGTACAAGTGGTTTAAAGCTAACTCTTTGAGAATAATCTTATTTCCCCGATTTCCAAGGTAGTTGGTGGGCGAGGGGATGAGGGGTTGCCTCACAGTTGCCCCTAAATAGTGGCCGAGGAGTAAGCGTCAGAATCCTATAAAAAGATAATTAGTACTTTGCCTTTAAGGGAGGGAGCAGTGAGAAGGCTTCTAACTTCCTATTTTTCATTTTTCTTAATACATCAAGCCATGAGCAAGGATTGTATTTCCTTTACTATACTTCTCAGTCTCAATTCCTAGTTATTCTAAAAGTGACAATTTCCCTTAAGGCTATTATCATCATGACCTTGCAAAAGCCACATGTGCCAGTTGGAAATTCTCCAGGTTTTCTTTTTTTAATGATGGAAAATATTTTATTAAACTGAGAGCATGACTGATTGGGAGGTAGGTTGCATGGAAAAATATTGAAATTTATTATAAATATATCTATCAACCAGGGCTCAGGAGAAGATAGGAAAGTTCTCAGGTAGTTGAACAGAAGACTTTAATGAAGAGACTCTTTACAGAGAAGCAGACAGGGTGAAGAGGGGCCACTAACCCAGAAGCTACAACAGTGGGAAGCTCTTATAAGCCCTGGGCCTGAGGGAAACGTCACAGTGAGACTGAGTCAGGTAGAAGGTGCTCCCCGTGGCAGGCGGTGTGACTGTGTAGGGACGCTGACTCTCCCAGACCCAGGCACAGAAGCGGGAAGGGAGCAGGGGAAGCCAGCCCCGCTGCCTGCCCTCCAACCTGCCCCGGCGCCTCCTGTTGGCCAAATCCTCACAGAAATCATCTCCGCAAGGGACCCCACAGAGCTCTTCGGAGCACAGAGGCTAGCAGGGAGAATGAGGACAGATCTGCCGGCACAAGGCGGGGCGCGACCCGCTCACTCCCTGAAGGAATGTTTTGTTCTTTGAAAGGAGAAACACATCGACAATGCTTGGCTGTGCTTCCTCAACGTCCAGCTGTGCGTGGTTTCAGGAACGTATCCTTTTCAAGAGACACACAAAAAAGTCAAGCCCAGTGAAATTTCAGGAAAAAAAACAAAACAAAACAGTTATGGACGGAATGCCTCTGTATCCCCAAAATTCATACACTGGAGTCCTGACCCCCAGTGTGATGATATTCGGAGGTGAGGCCTATGGGAGGTGATCGCGGTCGGATGAGATCACGAGGGCGGGGCCCTCGGGATGGGATTGGGGTCCTTGTAAGAGGAAGGGACTGGCTCTTGTCCTCTCTCCGCCAGGCGAGGATGCGGCCGGAGGGTGGCGAGCCAAGAAAAGGGCTCTCAGAGCGGCGCCTTCATATCAGACTTCGTCCCGCCTCCAAAACAAGGGGAAATACATTCCTGCTGTTTAAGCCTCCCCGTCTGTGCTACTCTATCATGGCAGCCGAGCCGACTAGTCATATACCTAAAATCAAAAATGCATTCATGGAGCACATGCTCAGGGCCAGGCGCTGTGCCAAGTGCTTTACCCACGTGAGGTCATTTACTCCCCATACCTGTGGGCTAGATACTTTGTCCCATTTGACATAGGAGGACACTTGTCCACAGAATTAGTCACCTCTTGCTCCAGGTCACACAGCCAGCCAGGGCAGAAGCCTTCTATGGCTGAGGGTAGATTATTGGAACAGGCAGCAGGTGCTGCCTCTGTCTGGGCTATACCCTGCCAACCCCCAGGGTGGTCACGGGAGGGCTGCGCAGGCCTGAGAGACGCCTCTGTGACGCGAATGCATGACTGGCCTCTGATAATTACAAACCCATGTTGATAACTTCCCTCCTTCCAGCCAGTCACGTTGTGGTTGTGGTCGTTGCCAGGCAGAACAACCTGATGTGTGTAGATGAGTGGTTTGGACGGCTGTTGGAACACGGCGAGGGGCTGCCGCTCCTCGTCTAGGTGGCTAAGGTCAGCACCCTGCTAGAGACCACACTGGCAGGGTGCTGTGGAAGGACCCTGGTGCGGAGGGACTCTGGCCAGACGGTGGCTCAGCACAGCTGCAGAACCATTCAGAATGAAACGCCTGTAAGAGTCGCGGCCTGGCCAGACAGGAAGACGGAAGGGATTCCGAACCAAACAGGTAGTGAGGGGCTAGAGAAGGCTGACCAACGCCGTACCGTGGAGGCTGGTTTCCCCCGGGCTCCAGCAGGCAGGGATGCCGAAAGAAGTTTGGAGGGTTAGGTCCTGCTGCCACTTGAACTGAGGCATCTTCACGATTAACACCCTCTGCAGGGGGAGGACTGGGAGTCCCCTGTTGTCTAACGACAAGAAAGGCTCCTGGGTCCTCCAGTGCTGCAGGTAGCATCGCCCAGGACAACTGCAGGCTCAGACGCATGCGGGCTCTTCCAGGACGCCGCTGCCGGGCCAATCCGTGATTCCGACGTCCTGAGAAGACCATGCTGGTTTTGGGGGGAATGATGACATTGATCTCTCAATAGGCGAACTGTATTTCTAGCCCTAGGAAAGCTCAGAATTAGGCGTGGAGATATTGAAGTAGACCAACCCTCAATACTCACACTTTTGTGCAGTTCAGAAATACACTCGAAATCGTTGAGAAAATCTGGGTGTACTCGGATTTCACTGTTTGTAATAAATTGAAGGTATTAGAACGAAGACTGACTAGCCTCGTGATTCCAATTTAAAATGCATAATTAAGTAATTGATTTTAGATCCGTGATTTAAATTAAGTACAAAATTTGATTAATTTATAAACTAATTGGAATATTTACGTGAATTTGAGAGTCACAGTATTTATAGTTTAATTTATTAGCTTTATCACAGTTGTTTAAGTACTTGGGAAGGCTTTGCTGCTCAGGATCGGCATTTGAAGTAGTTCAAAAGAAAACTGAATATATTAAATTTATAACCGCAGTTTAACATATTTGAGGAAATTTAATTAACCAAAATGTAAATAGCAGTGATTGTTTAAAGGAGGTTAGTCTGTTCAACTTGATATAATTGGTTATTAATGAAAGAAAGAGAAAGAGTAAAATTAAATATTTTACTAGATGTGTAAGTAGACTAGGAGTTGTAATTTGAACTTGGAGGCGCAAGGAAAACTCGTTTTGAAAATTTGGCATGCCTCCCTCTTTTCCGGTTCTCTAAAGCTTTTGTCCAGGAGACTCAGAGGTCCCTGCAGCTTTATGAGATTAGTGGAGGCTCTGCCCATGTGGCCTTGAGGACAAGTAGTGAGACATGCCATTGTCTCTGTAGAAGGGATCAGAGACTTACACTGCTTATAAGAGGGGCCTCTGGGGTAGATGTGCCACAAGAAAGCCACACACACTCTTCCTAAAAAGAGATGTCCTCAGCAACAGGGGGCAGCATTGGATGGGACCAGACCATACCTGACGGAGCCCAAGACACCACCCCTCCACCCTCAAAATTGCCCACTTGATGCTTTTGCTGAGATGCTTTTTGCTGTCCTAGAGCTACAACTCTTTGTCCAGTGCTATAGAGACACCATTACCACTTAGCTCTGCCTCAAGTTCATGTGGTAGCTGGTCTAAAAGGAGCTCTAATTTGTCTTTTAAAGATGGTGAACATTACTCAGCTTGCAGTAATGCATAGATCTGGGCCCTGACAGGACATAACAGAAGGTATACTTACCTGGCCGGCAGCAATTAGAAGTGGAGTGGCATATTTTGAGCCAGAGAATGAAGCAGCTTCCAAAGAGAAGAGTCAGTACTATAAGAATGACACACCAGCTCTATCTCAGTCATCCACCGGGCTTATCCAGCTGCAATCACACCTGGATACGTAAACTACAAACAGCATCTCCCAACAAAGACACACTACAAGCAAAAAAGGACAGGCATGACATGAAGGGGGTAGGTACCCAATTAAGAACCCACTGACCTGCATGGACACCCAAGAGCTACGGCTGGTGTCTCAGAGCTGGCTATGGTGAAGCAAGCACGATGCCCTCTATATAGTGATTTTAGTTAAACTGAGCAAAGGTAAAATATAAATTATGTGGATTCCAATTAAATGGGTCAGGGACTGAATAAAAGATGCTTTCCTTCATTAACAAGATAATATATTCTAGACCAATTGTGTAAACAAAATTGGAGCGGTATAATTAATATGCATAACAACAGAGTTTACAAAACACACTCAATATCCTTTAGAAGTACCACCCTGCAAAAAATTGGTATAAAACTTCTCTGTAATTTTCAAAGGCAGCGTAAGGATTTTAAGTTGTTAACTTAATTTCTTAAAAATGTACTTGACAGTAAAAAGAAAATTTATTAGTAAGACCTTTTTTTCTAACTTAAATTGACTGTTATCTACTAATACTCATGAGTGAGTTCTTTCACAAGATTTTTATTAAGGTGGGATGGAGAGACAAAGGAAATGATATTATCAAAGACTAAGAAATATGTTTGGGCCTCTTCTGGGAAAGCTCACTTATCTCCCGGGAATAGAGAGAATAATAGAACAATAAGATAGAAACATCTTAACACACAGCCTCAACGCGACCCTTCCGCATGCTGGTTTGTGATCATAGGTTGTTACCTTTCTCTCTCTTTCTAGCCCAAGAGCTCCTTGAGGTCAGAAACTATGTCTTTTTTTTTGTATTCCCAGCACCTAGCCCCATCCCAGGTACCCAGCAGACACTGAGGAGAGGTCTACTGCACGACTAAGGGGCAGAAGGAATGTGTAATGGACATGGTGGATCGACCCTTGTTACTTATTTCAATCTCCTTCTATGGGCTTTCCGGTAGTACAGAGCCGAGAAAGCCAAAGCTACATTCCCAGACTCCTATGCACCTCCTCTTCTGCCTGTGAATTACATTCTACCAATCAGATGCACTTTCCTGCAGTGGGAGTGAGATGGGGGCCATCTTTCTCACCTTGGTTGTTGCTGTGGCAACCGAGTTTGTGGATACATTGGGTTTATTCCAAAGTGTCCAGTCACTAGTGTTATGGGTTTTGGATGCCTTTGCGGGCTGCCTGGGTGGCTCCCTGATATTTGGATTGCAGCTGGGATGGGGTGTTTTTGAACTCAGCACTTCTGGGGGCAATCTCCTGCCACCCACTGGCCTGACTGTGGCAGAGGTGGAACTCCACTGGAGGTCCAGTTTTCTGGTCTTACTTTAGGGTCATTCTTGGAGGTCATCCTGAAGATGACTCCTCCAGCCCCCAATGATTCTTGAAGCCCTAAATCCCCTGTATCAAATCTCTTTCTGCTTAAGATAACTGGAGTGGGTTCTGTCTCCTGCCTCTGAATGCTGAGTGACAAAGTGGAAAGGAGAAAGAGACTCAGTTGTAGGAAATTCAAAAGAAGGCTTGAGAGGACTTGACAGGACTTGACAACATGATGAAGAGCAAGAGAGAGAGTTGCCAGAGAAGGTACTTAGACATGAGGAACGTCACGAACCCAAACATGCGGGGCAGGTGAAGCTTGTTCAGTTTTAGACTCTGTGTTCACCATAATAATGGATCATGTAACGACAGATGTCTGTGGAAGGGCCGGAGAGTGATAGACAGGGCCAGTGGATAGAGATTTAAGTCATCAGTAGAAATCTGAAACTAACAATGTGTGCAGGTAGATAATCTCCCTGAAGAAGACATTGTGAAGAATAGGGCTGAGGGCCATTTCTTGGTAATTTTTATACTTTTAAAATAGAAGTACAACATACAGGAAAGGGCACTGTATCTTCGATACCCATTCAATGAATATTTTACAGAATAAACAGAATTGAGTGGATCAAGGTATAAAACATTACCAGCACTCAGAAATACCCCCATGCTTCCTCCCAGGCCAAACCTTTTCCACGGTAACCATTTTTCTGGTAGCTGTCGCTGCAGATTTTTCCCAGTTTGTGAATTTTTTATACATGAAGTCATGCAATATGTATACTTTTGTGTATGTCTCTTTAAAATCTTAACATGGTATTTGTGAGATTCATTCATGCTGAGCATTTAGCAATAGTTTGTTCATTTTCATCGCTGTGTAGTATCCCATAACATGATGATTTCACAATTTATTTATGTATTCTACTCTTGATGGCTATTTGTGTTATTTTTAGTTCGACTAATTAAAAATAGTATGTCACATGACCAAGCCCAGATTCGAGGAGCGGGGATATAGACCTTTTGGAGAAAGAAACCGCAGAGTCAGTTGCAAATCGTATGTGCCAATTGTAAATGCTTACCGAGATGGGAAGGATCAGCGGCCATTTTCAAATGTGCCGCGGTACCTGTACTGATTTGTCCTCCGAGCAGCAGTGATGGGAGGTTAGCTGCTCCTGCCTTCCCCAATACTTGGTATTGTAGTCCTTTTCATTTTAGCCATTCTGCTGAGTGAGTAGTGGCATTTTATTGTGCTTCTAATTTTCATTTTCCTGATGACTAATGATATTGAATACCTTTTCATGTACTAATTGTGCATTTGGATACACTCTTTTTTTGAAGAGACTGTTCAAGCCTTTTGTCCATTTTTTAATTGGATTCTCTGCTTTCTCAGCTCTTTAGAGGACACACACATACGTATATGTTCATTATTTATGTATTCTCACGGCTCGTTGCTTGCCTTTCATTATCTTAATGGTGTCTTTTGATAAACGGAAATTCTTAATTTTAGTAATGTCCAATATTCCGCCTTCTCCTTTGCATTTAGTGTTTTTAATGCCCTGTTTGAGAACTCAGGTGATGAAGACATTGTCCTAGGTTATTTTATAGAAGCTGTATTATTTTACGTTTAGGTCTATGATCTATCTGGAACAGATTTTCGGGGTGCAGGTAGGAGATTTAGGTTAATTTTTTTCTATATCGATCCACCACCATTTATTGAAAAGATCGCTTTTTATTTTCTGAACTCTCTGTTACATTCCAGTGGGATCTGTTTCATTTCTTTTCGCCAACGCCACAGTTTTTCTGATTTAGCTTTATAATAAAGCTTGATACCTGTTAGCATGCCTTCGACTTTTTTCCTTCGTCAAGATTTATTTTCACTTTTCTTGCCCTTTGCATTTCCACGTAAAATTTTAAATCGATTTGTCAATTTCCAATTTTATTAAAAACCTACAGGCATTTTTCACTGGGATTGCACTGAATCTACAGTTCGATTTGGATAGAATTAACCCTTAAAATATTGGGTCTCCCGATCTACGAACTCGGTACATTCTTTCATTTATCTAGGTCTATTTACAATTCTCTCAGTTATGCTTCGAAGCGTTCAGTGCAAAGAACTTGCACATCTTCTATTTGATTTATTCCTATCTATTTGACGCTTTTTTGCTGTTCTCGTAAATGGTATTGTCTTTTAAATTTCATTCGCTAATTCTTTTTGCAAGATACAGAAGGATGATGTTTGCTTCAGAGCTGTCTTATTGTCGCCCCATTTGAGGGTACTACGTCTTTTTTCTCTATTTACTATTGAGATATTTTTCTTAAAAAAATTTTGATCGTTTTTTTTTTTTTTCCCTTTAACTCTGACTTTCAGTAGTCTTATCATGTGCCTAAGTGTGGTTGGCTTTTGTGTTCGTCTTGTTTAGAGGTCACGGAATTTCCTGAATATGTGGCTTCATAGCTTTTGTTAGTTTCTGGAAACAGTTTTTGCACCATTGTTTCTCCTCTCCTGAAATGTTAATCACACACACATTAGGGTTTTTCCACCATGTCCCATAAATCTCTTTCACTCTTTTCTCCATTTCCATACGTTTTTGCCCTCTGTACTTCAATTTAGATTTTTGAACGGGCTTATCTTCCACCTTGCTAATTCTCTCTTCTGCTTTTCATCTATCACTAAATGTAGTTTTTGCCTTCTCAATTCAGTTATTATGTTTTTCACTTCTAGAATTGCCATTTAATACCTCGTTTTATAGATTCAGTTCTTAGTGAAATCCTCCATATTTAATCTATTTTTTCATGACCATTTCAAATGCAGTTATTTTAAAGCCTGTGTCTGAGGAGCTCAATATCTGGATCACATGTGTTTCTCTTTCTATTGTCATGGCTTTTTTTTTTTTTCTCTCTCTCTCTCTTGAATTTTCATCAGGTTATATTTTTTGGCATGCCTGGGAATTTGGATTGAGTGATGGACAATATGTATAAAAATGATAGAGACTCTAGATGATGATTACTATCCTACAGAGAGGACTTAATTTTGTTTTGATAAGCAGATCACCTTGATCCAATTAGGAATAGAGCTGATCAGAGCTGATTTTCAGGTTTTATTCTATTTCAGAGTTATCCCACCCTCACTCCTATGAGTAGCCCCTTCAGGGTCTCAGTTGAGAGTTTGGAGAATGTGCCAGGACTCCTCTTTTTTGGGGGGTCCCAGAATTCCAAGTCTTCTTTCCCTAGCACCATGAGATCATTAAAATCTCCAGTAACCCTTTTAGTCTGAGAAACTTTCTGTTGTATGGTTGCTTGGTTTCTATCTCTTGACCTATGTCTACTTAATTTAAAAATAGGTTAATGCCTTGAGAGGAAATTGTACAGGGAATGTGGAGCTCACTACTCCAGGATGCCGGCTGCCCAAATCCTTTCAGTTTTAATGTAGGGAGGAGGCAAGAGAACTAAGATGTTAAATCAAGCTACATTCAGAGACTGCGATATGCTGATCAGTCCTGCAGCCAGGCCACAGGAAGCCTGCAGAACAAAGGAAAATTTCTGCTGGGATTGCTAACAACCCACTTCCCCACACTGGGAAGGGAAAACAGAAAAAACAGTCTCTAAGTGGCGCCCTACCCAAAATTAAATCATTCTTTCCCTATGGCTAAAACCATGGGGGAACCATGGGTTGAAGACTGAGAACCGCCAGCAGACCTCTCACACTACATATCCCTACCTTTTCACACTACATACTCTTATCCTGCCTCACTGTGTGCCTATATCAAAGGAAGATGGGTAAACAAAGTCTTTAAACTGTGACTCACAGGAACTAAAGAAGGATGTGTAAACTGAATTCCCTACTGTAGGTCCCTCTTAGTGTCTTTGCTCTGTCTCTCTCACTGTCCCTGTCTCTCCCTTTTGCCTCTGCCCCTCCGAGTCTCTCTTAGGCTCTCTCAGTTTTTGCCTCTGAGAGGACACCGTGCTCTACGGAGCGTTACCACTTCTCTAATAAGCTTTTCTTTTGACTCTTACTTTGCTGTGTTTGAATTCTTTCTGACGTTCTACCAAGAACCCTCTTCTCTCTCAGTGCAGGGCTTGAATTCCCCCTACTCAGGGAAATTCGCCCTGTCCTGCATCAGTTTGATAGCCTCAAATTCTACCTTTTGTCTCCCTAGCCCAGTGAGACTCTAGCAGCACTTGACAATTGACGTGTGTATATACGTCTGTCTATCGACCTATCATCCATCATTTCTCATCTCCTCTATACCTCAGCAAAGTACCTGGGGAAACTATCAGTGGAAACTCTCTGGAGCACCTCGGTGCATTTTATGTCTCTCCAGAACCTCAACCCCTACGTCTCGACTGCTTTGGTTACTCTCCATTGTTTTCATGGCTTTCTTTTTATTCAGAGGGGGTGTTTTTATAGCTGTTTTTGTGGGAGTGTTTAGTCTGATACAAGCTATTCGTACCTAGGTACAAGTAGAAATTTCCCATTCTTTAATATTTAAAGAAGAAAAATATGTTGTCAGAAACATGTATTATGCTGAACGAATATTCCTCCTCTCTCGTGCAAACATGGAAGGCTTCTTGTGATGCTCCTATGTCTTCTGAGTCTCGCTGCTTTATTCAACGTTTGACCTCAAGTAGATTTGGAGAGTTCTGACAATTTGGTCCCGGCTTCTGTAACTTTCCATTAGTCCCCGAGGACCCGAAGTTCCCCAAACTGATCTCTGGGGGAACAGATTGGTTTTCCTTGGCTGCTTAGCAGCTGGGAGGGTGGCTATGGCAGCATTAGCTGATTCCCCAATGGGCAGGGATTAGCCTTGAAGAATCCATTGGGGTAAAATAAGTGTTTGTGTCATCTGAAGCTCAACAAGGGAAAATGGCTTAAATAAACAAGTCCTTGTTCAGATATGGCTGTTGCCAGGCCTAGGGGAACGGTTTCCATAGGAAACAATAATAAAAATAGCATTATTTTTAAACTGGGAAAAAATGACACTTTAGGTATCCAGGTTTTGAAATCACAAAAAATAACAGAGAAAGTGTTTAAAGATCAGCTACTTTGGTTTCACAGCACAGAATAGATGGTACCTCAGGTGTCCACTTAATGCACTCTGGGGAGGTTGGAGGTGAGGGTCGTGAGTGGTCCCTTATAGTGACCCATCCTACTCTGGGAACAATTAAAGCCATGATCATTTCAGTATCTCATTTTCTAATCAGAATTCTAGAACTCCTTTTTCTTTTTTTCAATTATGTAATCTAGACTGTTATTAAAACTTAACTCCCCTTCTGAATATGAGGATATAGTTTCAAGCACACTACACGTGCTTGAAAGAGGTTTTGAAACATCTTAAGCTTTTTCTGTAAGTTAAAAATGTGAAAACCTGGCACTGCAATCAAATGTTTTAATTTTTATCTATGGAGTGAGCTTTATTTGTTCTTAAGGGCTATGGTTTCTTTCAGCAGACTGAGTTACCAACCAATGATCACAAGATTTTCTTCTCATAAGAAATACTTTGTCTTTGATAAGAGCAAAGGACTCTGTAATTTTTCCTTAGTAGCTTTGACTTGTTTTCTATAGGTATCCAGAAATAACTCACTGCTTATAGAGCCTTTCTAAAAAACACATCCTCTCCCTCTGGTTACGCTATCATTCAGATTATGGAATTACAGACATCTGATGGTGAGCAATGTGAAATGTTTTTAATCTTTTAAAAACCGACTCATCTTAACGATCACTTTCCGCTTTCTGTTGGAGCAGCTCAGCCAATCAGAGAGAGATTCAGAGGAAGCAGGGTCCAACATGGGTGCTAGAGAGGTCTGGGAGAAGATGCCCTGGCAATGCCTGAGTCAGGAATGGGACTCAGCAACTTGCTCACAGATGTGACATTGACCACTCAATCCCTCTTCCCTCCAACTTTAAAGAGACAAAGCACTTTGGAATTTTATTTAACAGACAAAATTAAAGGTGATTTTAAATAACACCTCCATCCTGGGACAGAGCCGTGCTCAGAAATGCCTCGGGAGATAGTGCCTCCCCTGGAAGCTGGTCCCCACAGCACTCAGAGATATCTATCCAAAGGAAAGTAGCTCTTGTCCTTTACCGGAGTCACCATGAACAGGTATCCTTTGCCACATGAAAGCCTGCTTTGGCATCTGAGCATCCGAGCATCCGAGCACCCGAGCATGCCCAGCTCTGTCCGCTATTGCCAAGGAACGTCGGTGTCCAGAAGGAAATTTAAGATGATGGGAATAAGAAGATGGTGGCGCTAGTGACGCCTTGCTGTTTAGAGACAGCTTGAAAAGGGCTGGGAAGAAATAATGCAAAGGCAGAAAAAAACAGATGATGTTTTGATTTTGTGGTCAAAGGAACCTCCACTTACTAGAATTTTTTCGACCCTTCGAAGCTAAAGTTTAAAGCTATCTCCTTTCAGAAACCTTCTGATTGCTCTGCTGGGAGGGAACACCTGACATTTATAAGCTGCTTTTTGGTGGTGTTAACTCTGTGTGGGCCTAATGTGTATCACCAGGGCACAGCTTTCTCAGTGGGAGACAGAATGTCAAAAGCCACTTTGTCGCCAGGAAATGACCTTACATCAAACAGTTTGTGTGGTCTCAAATAACATAACTTTTTCTAAGCCTCATTTATAAAAAGGAGTTAGTAACAGTACATACCTGATTGTGATTGTGTAAAAAAGTAAATAATTCAAGTAACGTGGGGAGTATGCTGGTTAGAGCAGGGTACTCAGATAAAACAGATTGGTAAGTGTGTGTGTGCATGTATATTTTTTTCTCGTAACATTGATAGTATGCTATCCTAGGGCTACCTAAATAAGATGAAAGAAGAAAGAGCAGGGCCTGGCACACCTTTTAAACACTTGCCTTCTTTCTCTCTTTCCTTGTCTCTTGTCTGTATAGTTTTGTGTGTCCTCATCCCAAGGGAACCTGGCTACAAGGTAGGCAAACCAGACAAGAAAGCACGTTCCCTGTAGTCAAATGAGTTTACAAATGCTTTCCTGTCACAGTATGCCGGTCGCTGCAATCCCCTTTGTTGCTCTAGAGGGGCTACTAAGTGCTTTCATTGTCAAGATCTTTGGTTTGCAGCAACATCTTTCCCTTTAAGCAAAGACTACAGGCTGATTGACAGATTACATCAGAAGGAATCCGGAAGCATCTTAGGGTACTGTGCAGAATACAGCATCTCAGCACATGTTGCTAAGGTACCCTTCCCTGAGTTTCTAGGGTAACTGGCATCTCCATACCCGGGTTTGTATTCAGGCTATTCTTAGTATGATGATGACAGTCTGTAATTCGTTTAAGTATTCATGGCTTTGCTGCCTTCCTTCCTCACTGTTTTCTCTCTCCATAGACTTTTACGAACTGGCCCCAGCACTCCTTCCAACTGCTCCCAGAGGACAGCGTGACCTCCCTGCTTCCCTGGGCAGCGTGTTCGCACCGGATGGACCTGCCACCTGCCGCAGCTCCGCTGCGTTTGACAGTGGCAGAGCACCTTGTTCCTTCTGAAGCCTCACCCTCCGTCAGCCTCTTTGGCATTACACCCTGGGTTTCCTCCTCCCTCATCCATCCTTCTTTGTTGCTTCCGTTTGCTCCTACCTCTGTCCCTGAAATACTAGCATTCCCTAAGGTTCTGCCTCGAGAGACATTCTTTCCTTGCTCTATATATTTATTCTCCCTTGACTCTGACCGCTGACATGCTTATGAAAATAATGGACTAATGCAGAAAAGCCTAATGGAGAAAACTTTAAAAATCACACAAAACATCAGAGACAGCATTTGTCATCTTTTTTCTACATATATGCATATAGTTACGTGATTTTATAAAAATTGGATCACTCTATACACGTCTTTGATAGCGTGCTTTTAAAAACTCAATAAAATGATACGGCTTAAATGTTACAGGATTTTTACCATGATTTTAAGTGTGCCGTATTATATTAGTTAGCCAGCACTGCCAAGACAAAGTGCCACAGACTGGGTGGCTTAAATAACACAAATTCATTTTCTGACAAGTCCGGATGCTAGAAATCTGAGGTCAAGAGGTCAGCAAGGTTGGTTTCTTTTCAGGCCTCTCACTTTGGCTTATGGCGGGCTGGCTGTCTTCTTTCTGTCTTCCTCTGTGTGTGTCTGTGAAAATGGATTAGGGCCCACCGCGCGCGAAGCCATTATCCCCAAACGCGGCCACATTCTGAGGGACTGAAGGTTGGGACTTCAACATATGGCTTCCGGAGGTGGGGGGGGGGGGGGCAGGGGGAGGCACACTTCAGCCTGTAACACATATATTTTTAAAAATAATTCTTCACTCATGCCATTTTTTAAAAAAAATTTTTAACAAACATTTAAATGACTCCATGGTCATCTTTCATCCTTGGTTTTGAAATTTTCTTTTCATCTCTTAGATTGAGGATGAGTAGAGTTTCGGTAAAAGTCCAGGCTGACTGCCAGCTTCTCTCGTGAAACCGTCCACAAGTAGTTACTCCTGCGGCTGTGGCACGATGCTCCACTGCGCACGTCGTCCTCGTGGCAGTCATTCCGCTCGCCCGTGGTGGAGCCCTTGGTCACCTTTCGGTCACTGCACTTAGCATTGGAGACTGGTTCTCACTTATTGTGTATAGCATGTGTCTGAAACTCTGAGAATGGATGAATAAGAGACAGTTCATCAGTATCACTCAAATTTACCTCGGGTACCCAACAGTTTTATGGTTCGAACTGTACATTTTTCGTATTATTTCGGCTCCTTTTGTCTTCTTTTTTTCTTCTCAGTTCTCCCATTTCATACTCCTTTTTTCAGCCTATGAGACATTTTTCAAAAGTTTGCCTCAAGCTCACTCAATACTGGCGTTAACCTAGTTAGATTAGTTTCACTGTTAAGATATCAAAGTTAAAAAAAATGGAATTTTTATTAGCCAGTTTCCCTTTTGCCAGGAGGATAGTAGATATTGAGATCAAGTAACATGGTTAAGTTTTCTTGTGGCGATGGTTGTACATGTGGACAAAGCCATCATGGGGGCCTGACAAATATTAATGTATAACTTAGCACTTTACCCTATTGATGCTTTACTAGTGAATTAAACATGCCTTCCTGCTTTTCCCGGTATCCCTTCTACCCGGTGCTTGACGGCTCCTATATTCCACCTAAACCTCAATAATCAACCCTGCTAATGAAGCGCTGTCCTATATTTTGGTATGTGAATGTAGACCTCCCTCATCCCTGGAGGACAAGGCCAGAAATGGACTCATGAACTATAGGATAGGAGATGTCAAAAGAAAAATTCCCTTACATTTGGTGGTTTCTGGAGGATGGATTTTCGTCCAAGAAAACTTATTGTTTGAGAACTCTCTTATTCATTTCTAAACAAATCAGGGTATATAAGTGAAAAGGAATTCTGTTCTTCAAAAAAAAAATATTGCAGAATTATAAAAAAGTTTAGATGATAAAAATATAATAATCTCTCCCGTATCAACCATACAGCTTAAACTCCAGATCCTCTTTTTCTTCCTTTCCTCCTCTTTCTTTTTCAGAGAGAACAAATATCTTGAACCTGTGTTCAGCATCACTTCGGATATCTTCCTGGAAATTTAATATACATATAGAGAACCATAAACAAGATATCCTGCTATATTTCATATAAAAGACATAATATGTGTATATAACATTTATCAAATTTCTCCTTTCATATTTTCAAACTTTACATATTTATTCTTATAGTTCTAATTTTTCCATTTCACTCTGTATAATATTCTAGTGTATAAGTGCAAATCACAATTTGTTTATCCACAATTTATTTATCAAGTTTCCTACTAATGGATATATATGTTGTTTTAAATTTTAATTTGTTTACTCTTTAAAAACACAATGCTTAGTGAATGCTCTTGTACCTGTCTCCCTGATCTCCTGAATAGTACTAATGACCTAGACAGACGCAGTAGATGAGAGTTCCATTGTTTCGCCTCCTTGCCAGCATTTAGTAGTAATTTCAACTGTGGTTTTTCATTATTATCAACATTTACTATTGAATTTTGCACTACACAATGGGGAGGAGAAGTATGCAAAGATGCTCAACAAACGCCCCTCTCTTATTTATTCAGGGAGGGTTTGTAATCGAGTTGAGTTGGGTAGGAAAAAAAGCAATTTGAGTAAGTCCTTACTGTCCCCTCCGATTTCAATTTAACTACCAACTTCTACTCCTAAACTTCTACGCCTATATTCAATAGTAAACTGCTGAGACCTAATGGATGACCTAGACTCTGACCTTCTCAGTGTCCAGACAGGAAGTCAGCATAAGGCTCTTCACCTCTGAGTAAGGGAGTATGAAGACCAGAGGTGGAGAAACTGGATGAGCATAAGGAAGGTCCTTCTGGAAAGAGCGTGGTCTGAGGAAACCCACTGCTTCTCATTGAGCTAAGGCCGAGAAAGACACAACATCGCTTCACTGATGCTCCTACCGAAAATGTGTAATCTGATTTTTTCCTATCTCATCTAAAAGAGCGAAACAGAAAAGTTGAAAACAATCCTAGTTTGTTAACAAAAACTTATATCTACAGTGTTCTAGAAAAGATGTAAGATAACTGAAGTATAAGTTACTGTGTTATATTCTGAAATAATTTTAAACCCAGAAATAAGTCTGTACCAGTGAACACAGTAAAATGTCTTTAAGGTGAAATATTATTATAGGGACAATACAAGTTATAAAAATGAAAATTTCTAGAAAATATATTTGTACTCCTTATCTTATTAAATAATGTATAATTAAGAATATGTCTGAAAATTTTACAACCTGAGTAGGAATAATCTTCAGATTTTACTAAAATATAGTTATGCAGACGTTTGTGGGTGAGCGAGAAGACACATTTTTTTCTGAATTAGCAACCAGTTAATTGACCCCCAGAAAAAAATCTTCATGAAAGTCTCAATTTCCCTTTGAAAGAAAATTATATAAACAGTGAAAACTGCTAAAAAGAGGGAAACTAATAAAAATAAGATTACTACCTGCACACGAATTTACTATTTACAAGGCACTTTCACACATTTTTTTTGTACTCCCAACCAACCTTTGAGGTAAGTAGGTTTCGGTTATTATCCAATGAGGTTTTTATTTGCCCGAAATGCTGAGGATGCCAAGAAAAGTCTATTCTCGGACCTGGCTTCCATGTATTCAGAGAATAAACGCAAGTCAAACAAGTTGCATCCTTGAGTCGCTTTTGTTCAGAAATAGCATTAGACATTTCTCAAAAGTCAATCTTTATCGAAGAGACAAAAAGTTTCTGAAATCCACTTTGTCTGAGCAGTATTTTTAGTTGAGGTAAGTGTTTCTTAGTTTTGCTCACATCCTCTGAGGAGTAAGTGGGCGGTGACTGTGTAGATGTAGGTACTGTGGCAACGGAGGCTGGAGTCTCGCCTTTGGGAGCAGACTTGCAGACCTCCGGGCTGGACACTCCGGTGTTTCCTGTCCGGGTTTACTTTGAGGAGTGGTCAACTTGTTTCTCTCAGCCGATAGGAAGCTTCTCCTTTTACCATTATGTTTACTGTTCTGGTGCACGTTTGAGAAGTCATCAACGAAATGGTTTGGGAACCTTTGCCCTTCATAATTTTTGCTTCTCAGAAACCGAGTGCATACTTCTTTGCCTCTCAATTAACAAGTGTCTGTATTTTAGGTGTCAGTTTTGGCTTGGGCTTCAGGCATATTCCAGATTTATCCAGCACCTGCAGCTGGAATCAGTATGGACATGCTCCTTCAAAAAAGCTCTTATCGGTGCGCGAGGAACCGGGGGCCCAGACGCAGCAGCGGGCCTGACCCAGGCGAGCATCCTGTGATTTCAGCAATGCTGCTTGCATGCCTGTGGCAGAAACCTGCTTACGCTGTGGGGAAATGCCAGACAAACCCAAACTGAGTGACGTCGCACGAAATAAATGGTCTGCAATTTTCTGAAATGTCAAGAGCAAGAAACTAAAAGAAAGGGGGTGGAAAGGTTCCATGAGAAAGGAGAATCAGGGTATCTGTTGACTAAGTGCCATGTATGATCCCGAACTGGGAAAAATTAACTATAAGCAACATTGTTAGGACAACTGATGAAATTGGAATATGGGCCGTATATATATTTGCTCATAATTAAATGAGCCTGGAGAAGGACATGTACCAAACTGGGAAAAAGTGGGGTTAAGAGGAAAAATACTATTGTATATATAAAAAAGGCATACAGGATGAAAACATGCATAATTCCATTTTTGTTAAAAGACATACATAGTTATATTCATACATGTGTATCTATGCATAAATGAATTATACAAGGATGGGTAACAAAATGTTAATGGTTGTTAAGTTAATGGGAATTTGAATAACTTTTCCATTTTTAGCATTTATGAGTAATATAATTTCTTTTTTATAATACGATTTTTTCAATGCACATGTATTATTTTTATAAAAATACTAAAAAGACATTTTTTAGTGTTAAAAAAGGCAAGAAAAAGTCACTTGGGGAAAATTACAAGAAAACTTTGGATTAAATTTTTTCTGTCTCGTTCAATTTTTTTTTTTTATTGTAGTGTGAGTCTATTACTTTAAACGTGTTTTGACACAAGATTTTTCCCAGATGTGCTGAGCACATGTAAAAATGGGAGCAGGCTCTCTGGGTTGGAAGGAATTAAGGTGGCTGATATTCTGAGGGATTTTGTTGGTGTGGGGGTTTCAGCAGTTACTTCCTGCTATTTTAGAACTCTCAGAGGAAGTCCCTTTCTGGTGCTTTCAAAACTCTCCTTCTAGGACCATGTCCCTTTGACCTCCGCGTACTTTGACCACACTGAGTGCACACTTCTCCTGGCCCCAGAAGGTATGTACCTCACATAACATCCTGGGATCTGAGTGTCTTCTCCCTTCTCCAAGGATAAGATCGTACTTCCTCTTGGCTGCCTGGAGGTATTCTGAAAATTACTGAGGTGGGTTTGTGGAATGCTTTGAGCTTCTCAGATGAAAGGAACTGAGCTCTAATTTTGTTGACAACATAATCCCTATTGTCAGTGGATCCATGAGTCAGATGAGAACAGGGGAAGACCCACGAGAATTATAGACACTACCAGCTGTCAAGGTAGGGCCGGCTTGGTGCTCGTGGCAGTGATGGCTATGGAAGCTTTAGGCAGATGGTCAAATGTAAAGAAGGTAGAGTTAATGCTTCCAGAAGGCACGCTCACTAGTAACGGATGAATTGGTGGATAAAGTTCAGCTTCCTTGCCCCTCAGGTAGGGTGACCGCGAGGCAGGTTCTGCACCCCTTCCCGGAGTTCCCGGAGGCTCTGAGTGTCCGCCAGCTGCCGTGGTGTAACGTGCTCATCATGCAGGCTTCACAGGTTCCTTCCCCTCCCTGCTGCACCTCCTCACTATCCCGGTGGTGTTTTCTGGAATCCCCTCCCAAGTAAACTACTTGCCCTTGAATCCTTGTGGAGTCTTCTCCAACTAGAAACATCACGTTTCCCCACCATTCCCGTTTCCGAGATCCTGACCTCTTTTGTTCTACCTATCCAAATTGTCACCGGCATCGGACGTTGCTACAGCCTAGGCCTCACAGGTTCCTTTTTCCTGTGAAATGAAGATTCTCTATTCAGCTGGCAGTTAGGCAGACACGGTATATTCTTTCTGTTGAGTAATGCGCTAGAGAAGAAAAAGTAGGAGCCAGGCATACACATACCTGGCCTCGAATCCTGACTTGGGTACGTTCTAGCTGCGAAACCTTGGGCAAATCACCTAACTTCTTTGATCTTCAGTTTCCTCCTCTGTGAAATAAAAATAGTAATCTTTGCTTCATTGGACTGTCCTCTGGATTTAATGAGCTAAATATATAAAGGGTAGGATATTGGCTAATAAGATAATTATTTTTATTATATTATATTATTATATTATATTATATTATATTATATTATATTATATTATTTTCTTTCTCATGTGTCTTGATCTTGTCTCCTGAACTATATTGTAGCTTCTATGTCATATTTAACCTCTTTATCATACTGCTGTGCACATGACAGGCACTAAATAAATTTTTGTTAGTTTTCTAAAACTTTACATCAGAGAAACTCCTTCAATTCAAGATTCATTTATAGATTACTTGTAATCGTGGGGCATTCTTGAGGAATTTTTAGCAGGCGGCTCCTTCTTGGGGTCTCAATTTCCTCATATGCAAAACAGACATTTTGGTCTTTACTTCTAGATGCACTGAATTATAGTTTGGAACCTATATATTCCCTGAGGGCAAGTACGGTATCTTACTCTTTTTTCTGATCCCTTGACACTTAATACAATGCTGGTCACAGATTAAGTGACTTCCCAGGTAATGTAGAATCAATTCCAGAGGCCTCACCAGTCTTGTAACCTCTTATCCTTACTCCTTTACTATGCGCTCTGTCCCTCATTCCATTCCAGCCAGACTTTTTTCTTTGCTCCCCTAGAACTTTCTAGGCTTGATCTGCCTTGAGGCTGTTGCACTTGACATTTTTCACCATTTGGTTCTCTGCTCAAATATCTCAACAAGGTCTCTGGCTTACTCGTTTCACTATCCCAGAACTGTTTCTTTTGTTTTGTTTTGTTTTGTTTTGTTTTGTTGTTCTTGTAATCAGTCTCTGAAATTGTCTTATCATCTAGTCATTTATTTGCTTTCATTGTTTGCATTTTATTTGCATTTATTGTTTGGTCTCTCTACCTCTCCCTCTAGCCCCAGTATACACGCTTCTATATCCTTTTATATCCCTTCTGCTAAAACAGTACTTGGCACCAACTAGGCTCCTAAACAAAGAACTGTGAAATGAATAAACTATACCACACCTTACAGAGTAGCCTTTAGGAGTTGAACTAAAACCCTCGGCTATCATGCCAGGTTGTTGTGAACTGCTTTAGGTATGTGTCTGATGTGAATTAATTTCCCTAGGTTTGAGTAAACATGGACTGAGAAGAAACAAGGAATTCCTGGGAAGGCAACTGAAAACAATCATACCAGCTTATCTAGAAACTTACTTGTAATTTAGATATAATTAAAAGAAATACTTCTTTTTAAGGAAAGTTTCAAACATGAACATAAGCATAGATAAGAATAGCATAATAGACCGCTCTGTACGCTGTGGGGACAGACCCTAGAGTGGCCCTTCATCCTTGTGTGTATATTCCCCTCCCCTGAGTATATGGGAAATCTGTGACTTGCTTTCTCACCGATAGAATATGGCACGTTTGATGTCACCCTTGTGTGATTACTTTGGTATATAAGAAGATTCCATCTTGCTAGCAGACTCTCTGGAGACTCTCCTTGCTGGCTTGTTGAAGTAGCCATGTTGAGAAAGCCCACCTGACAATGAACTCCAGGTGCCCACTACGAGCTGAGAGCAGCCTCTGGCTGACAGCCAGCAAAATGCCAAGGTCTTCAGTGCAATAGCTTCAAGGAAATGAATTCTGCCAGTGACCTGAGTGATGGGGAAGCTGATTCTTGTTCAGTTGAGCTCCAGATGGGAACACAGCCTGGCCAACACCTGGATGGCAGGTGTGAGATCCAGAGCAGAGGATTCCAGGTACCTGGACACCTGACCAAAGAAACCATGAGATAATAACTTTGCGTTGTTTTAAGCTGCTAAGTTTATGCTAATTTGCTGCAATAGATTACTAATAATTTTCAACAGTTTCCCAATATTGGTTCATTGATACCCTCGTGTTTTTTTTTTGGAGGTGGATAGGCTGGAGTAATTTAAAGCACATGCAAATATTTAGATGTGTCCCTAACAGACGACTTTTAAAAAGCATAACCACGATGCTAGAAAAATTAGGTCTTAATTCAGAACAAGAGAGTCTTTTTAAAAGCCATCAAGTCAATGGATCTAGTATATTAACTAGACACACTCAAAAAACGTGCTTGTAATAAATCCAATAACATCCCGTTGATCACATGAGCTCAAGGACAGGAAAGCATATGAAAGCTTTCACTTGAAGCATCTGAGGCTGGCCGGTTGTTTTCTTTTTTAAGCAGTGCAGCCACAGAGTACTTAATTGTCCCCATAAGATGCTTGTCCATAATGTAATAGCCAAAACCATTGGAACCCAATTCTCACCGTATAAGATCCTACCCATTCCCCTAACCTGCTTTGGAATGGACGCTTGTAAATTCCGTTTTTCTCCCATAACTCCTTATAATTTCCTGTCATTCTTTAATTGCCATGCTACTACTTCTTCTTTGCTACAGGAAGCTCTTCCTAACTGGTCCCAATTCTTTTTCTCTTGGATAAATCAATCTCATCTCCCTTTGACCCAGGCTTTGTAAGGGAAATTCTCAAGGCTCTGGGTTCAATCCCATCTCTACCACTCTGGCGCTTTGTGATTTCTGGCTCGTAGTCGAGGGTTCTCTAAGCGAAATACAATCGTGTCTCGGAGGGTTGTGCTTAAGACTAGATGAAGAACGTGTGTAACGTGTTAAGTTCCTGCACAGAGAAGAGACGGCCAATCCCTACCATCCTCTTTGTTCGTTCTCTTTTCCAACCACCCAGCACCAGAAATGCCCAGCACCGTGCCTCTCCCGCCCTCGTCGCGAGGGATGTAGGGATTTGTAGTTTTTTTTGGTTCACTAGTCGTGTTTCCTCTCGGAGCCCGACGGCGAGAAGAACTACACATCCCAGTGGGCCGAGAAAGGAAAGTGGGGCTCGGAAAACCGAGCATCCCCGCCCCGCTGCCTTCGCTGTCGGCTGTCCAAGGGCTGTGCCCACCACCGGAGGGCTCAGACCCCGCGGCAAAGCCAGGGAGGGCGTGAGCGCGCGAGCGGATCGGCCGGGGCCGTCCGGCGGGGCGGGGACGCGCGGGGGGGTCCCCTCTGCTGCCGCGGGGGCTCCAGGGGAAAGGAGAGAAATAAAGCGAGCAAATTCTGAGCGCCCATGTCGAAGGGAGGCAGCAGCCCACGCAGAGCCTGGCAGCAACGGGGCTTGTCCTGCGGGCAGGAGGCAGGAGCCCGGGCCGGAGGGGACCCAGACCGCCCCGCTCATCCCCTCTCCCCGCGGGAGTCATGGAAACCCGGCCCCGAGTCCCCCGCCAGCAGTCCCCATCCCGGAGTCTCGCCTGTCTCGTGCCGTATCTCCCCATCCTGTTGCTGCCGGGGCTCGCCACCCCACTCCCGGGCAGCAGAGCCTCCCGCAACTCGACCACGCGTCCTGCTGGGGGAGGAAGTGGAAGGCCGGGGCAGGCGGGGGAGGGTCACCTCTCCGCGCGGGTTCCTCGGGTCCCCGAGAGTAGCAAGAATGGGTTTGCGTGTCGCGGTGTGAGAGTGTGTGCGTCCCGAGGCGGCAGCTGCTGCCGGGAACAACCCGGGAGAAGCGGGGGCGGACAGAAGCGGACGGAGAGCGCACGCCGCGGCGGGGCCGAGCCGTCCTCCCGCTGTACCGGAGGGAGCCAGGCGCCCTCCCCGGGGCAGCGCGGGGCCGGCCGGGCCGAGCCGCTGCCGGGCTTCGCAGAGAGGAGGAGCGGGAGGAGGGGCCGAGCTGGCGCGGCGCGGGCCACCGCCCACCGGCCGGCAGGAGGCGGACCCGCTCGGAGCGCCGCGCGCGCGCCGGCTTGAGCCTTGCAAACAAGTGTCTGTGGCGCTCGCCCCGCGGCCCTGAGACGCGCTCCGCCGCCCCGCCGCGGCCCTCCCCGCGCCCGGCCCGGCTCCTATGGGGCAGGAGGGGGCCAGGGGCTCCTGGTCGCGCAGCCCGCGAGCCCCCACCGCGACCCTCGGCTCGGGCGCTCCCGGCGGCTCCGCGCGGGGGCCGCGACTCGGCTCGGCTGCCAGGCGCGGCGGCGCGGGGTCGCGGCGCGAGCAGCGCCCGGGCTGTCGCCGAGCCCGCTCCTGACAGAATAACGTGCTTGGTGTCCCCACCCCTGGGAGGGGTTGCCGGTGCCGCGAGCGGCCTCCCAGTTTCCATCGCTCTCTCCTGGGGAGGATCCGCCGCCGGGAGGAAGGATTAGAATAAACCTGGCCGAGGCGCAGAAGTGGCTCTCGTGGAACCCTGTGCCGCGGCCGCCGCCTCGCGTCCCCGCGGGGCGCAGCGCTCGGGGGTCGGCGGGCCGGAGCCGAGGCGCGGCCGGCGGGCCGGGGGCGGCGGGACCGAGCGAGCGGCTGTGCGAGGGGGCGGGCGCGCGGCGAGCCCGGGACCGGCCGAGCGGTCCCCGGCGCCCCGCGGGGTCCCGGAGCCCCCGCACGCGGGCTGGAAGCGACTGAGGACCGCCGCCGCGCGTTGCGGGCGGGCACCGTCCCTCCAGGAGGGGGATCCGGCTATGACAGCTGGGCTCCCCGGGGGGTTAACCTGGGTGTCCTCCGCAAAGTTGTCGCCGAGCCCAGAACGCGCTTAGGGGCCGCGGCGCCGCGGCTCGGGGGGCGGCCGGGCGGCCGGCGGCGGTCGTGGCTCGGCGGGGCCCGCGCGGCCGGGGGGCTCCTGGGGGTGCGCGCCCCCCGCCGTCTGCCCTCGTGGATGCCTCCCGGCGGCGGCGGGCCCATGAAAGACTGCGAGTACAGTCAGATCAGCACCCACAGCTCCTCCCCCATGGAGTCGCCCCACAAGAAGAAGAAAATCGCGGCCCGGAGGAAATGGGAGGTTTTCCCGGGAAGAAACAAGTTCTTCTGCAACGGGAGGATCATGATGGCCCGGCAGACGGGCGTCTTCTACCTGACTCTCATCCTCATCCTGGTCACTAGCGGACTCTTCTTCGCCTTCGAGTAAGTGGCGGCGAAAGCTCCCCACGCCCGGCTCCCTTCGCCTCCCTCGACCCCCGCGCCTCCCCTCGCTACTTTCGTTTTCTAGAAGGCTTATCTGCTGAATATTGTTATATAATACGAGCCTTCTGTCCCTCTTTTTCTTTTGAAGGTATCTTTGCTTCTCGGTCCCCAGAGATAATGCAGTTCTGGGTCGGGCTCTAGGAGTGAGGAGAGGGGAGTGGGGACCGCTTGTAAGGTGTGTTGGCCTTGTTACTCCCAGGGCTTGGGGGGCAGGCCCCTCGCAGGTGACTGATTCTTGGCGCTGACTCTACTGAGTTTGGAGACTAGCAAAGCAGCCCAGAGGTACCCTGTGGGAAGGGGCATGAGGCAGATTCTCAAGTCAGGGATAAATAGGATCCACGTCCTTCTAGCTCACAAGCTGTGGGGCTTCTCGTTAAGCTCAGTTGACTAAACCTTCGACATACCTTCGCTGAATAATGAAGAATCTTGTTTCTTCAATTAGATTTCAAGGTGTAAGCCACCCAATGTGGCCTGGAAGGATAATTTCAGTTTTCATTCTCCTTAGATGTTTATTCTAGATCAACAATTTCTGATTTACCACGAGGTTTCGTTTTTTCTTTTCTTTTCTTTTCAACTCTGAGGTTTCTAAACTCTTCAGTTTTAAAAAAGTTTCAACAGAATGTGTTCCAAACAAACACTTTACCCTCCCCTCCCAGTATTTGGGAACAGGTGAAAGGAGACTTTAGGCCTGTTTAGGAAAAGTGACATTGCCTGGCAACTTTCTGATTCCAGAAACAATACTTTGGGACTATAAAGGCTTTTATTTTTTCTTTCTTTCTTTCGTTTTCTTTTTTTCTGGAAAAAAGTGCAGCGAGTCTTCACCATTTTCAGGAAAATCAAATTGGCCAGTAGCAACTATCCTTCTGCCAACTAATGAAAGATCTTCTTATTTATTAATGGTGTTAGATAAAGCAGTTTAACCACATTCCAGAAGCAATTTCGATTGCTCTTGTGAGGTCCAACATTTTCGATGCAGCTGCTTATGTAATTCCTGGTATCTCGTGCTCAATGAAAGTTGTAGCTAGCCCCCCCCCCATGGGAATAAAAAAGCAATATATTCTTGGGAGTTCTTTGCGCTTCCCATATCCTGGTTATAATGGGGTAGGATACTTTAATCTACTTCAGTTGGAGAGGGTTAATTAGAACCTTCTGTGTTTCTTTACTTTTGTCTCTGATAAGTATTAATAGGCTCTGATTTTGTACCTGGAGTTTGATATTCCAAATGGGGTCTCAATCGGAATTGTAGCATCTCTTGACGGTGTAACAATGTAACAATTTTTGCTTAAGGTCCTCTGACTCTGTGGGAAAACACTTTGTGTATGGGCATCATGCTAAGATGAAGGCTTTTAACAGGACTGAGTTAGAACAGGTGAGGAGAGAGATCTCTGGGCCACACCCTCCCCCAGGCTTTCTCACTCACGGCCCCTTCATTTCCACCTGTGTAAAGTCTCCAGGTCTCTCCTAGAAGTTTAACTTTTGTGCACAATTGCGACTAGTTGGAGTCTGTCGGGGGACCTGGGGGTGGGATGGTAAGGCTGTGAAGAGGCTTTCGGAAGGTTCCTTCTGCTGCCGCTGCTCCCTGCGTGCCCATCGGAAACCGGCCTCTTGTCCTGAGACCTGGGGAGCTGAGGAAGGGGCTGCAGGTGCCCGATGAGTTTGCATTCTGAGGCAACGGGCTGATGATGCCGTGTGTTTGCATGGACGTGCCATCCTTTTAATGGTGGCTTTCATTAGAGGTGGACTGTTACACAACTGTTACACAAAAAGTATTCACCGTGCTCCGAGTGTTAGCAGAGTTTTGAAGGCATCTGCGTCGCTATGAGTAGAGAAAATGGGTTAATTTTGTGATTGTGTAGCAGAGCTTCAGCCACAAGTGTGTTCGTGTGGAATGACGAACATTTTATTTTCTTTATACATCCAAGTCCTCACTCTGTGGTTAGGGGTCTTCATAGCCTCCCCCTGTCCCCCCCCCCCCCCCCCGTTATTACTTACCATTTTTTATTGCCTTCGTTCAAACATTGCTTTTAACCAAACCATCATAAATTCATTTTCACTTCATCTCTGTGAGTGTTTCTTCCAAGAGTTCCCCCAGAGTTCTCACTAGCAGGTCATCATGGGTCTTTTCTGCATCAGCGCTGTGTTAACTGATGGCTGTAGGAATAAACACATGAACTGGGGTTTTCTTAGCTATTATTGGCTTCATTTTTACATCAGGCATGTGTGTATGTGCGTTTGCCTGCGTGTGTGTGTTTGGTCTCCACGCGTGTTGCTTCAGTTAGGCAATTTGATATTTTCGGAAGGTGGGCCCATCTTAACATGACGCCCTGGCTGAGAAAAATAATAGGGGTGTTCAGACTATAGAATGTTATGGTTCGGCTAAGAATATTTGTCACTGTGTTGCTTTTAAGTTCTTTATCATTGCTAATGGCAGAGTGAAGTTAAATAACTTTAGCCAAATTAATTTGAATAGAGACTCAGAGAAACAATTAGTTACATGCATAGGTAATGAAATATCAACAGGCTAACAGATAAGAGATCAAGAGAAAAATGCCAGTTTTGTCTGCCTGCCTTCTGTCCTTCCTTCGGTTATTTAGTGAGCACATACTATGTGGTAGCCTGTGGTAGCCTATTTTTATTAATTTCACATCTAGATAACTTTAAGATTAGAATTCATTTTCAAACGTCAGAGTCCATGCTTCCCCATATAGTTACACCAAGGCAAAAATTCAAAATCTGGAAAGAAGACATGTAACTTCTGAAGTTAGTTTTAGGCCTCCTTATCTCGCGACTCTGCTCCACCCCACCTCTCGTTCCTGACCCTGAACACATGGGCAAGAAGTTTGTCGGAGAGAAGGGGGTTTACTGGAACGCAGCAACAGGTGTTGATACTATTTGCAACCCCAGGAGAAAGGCAGGGTAGAAATTATTATTCCCACATTGGAGGTGACGTGGCAGAGCCTTGGGGAGGTTAAGCGACCACCTGCAGGCAACACTGGTTAGTGGCCGGGCTTCCGGCTGCAAAGCCAGCCCCCTTCCTACTCACTGCGCTGCTCTTTCTTGGAAATAGGATAGTGGTTACAGGCATGGGTATTTGGAAGAACAGATTCTGAGATTCTTACCAGACGTATGACCCTAGGCAAATTATTTGACTTGATAAAGTCTCAGTTTCTCAATCTGTTAAATGGAATTAAGAATATCTACCTTCAAATGTTATGAAGATTAAATGCAAAAGGGTACTTAGTATGGGGTCTGATACATAAAAGAGAGTGTTCAATAAACAGTGCCTATGATGAGAGGAAACCTTAGAAGTAGCCTCTCTAGGACTCTGGTCCCTCTTTTCTGAGAGCCTTTGAAGGATGGGGTATGTAGATCAATAAGCAAGCATGACAGTGACAGCCTATTAGGGCTGAAAAAGTGTAGAACTGTGTAGTCTGTGGTGAAAATAAAGACCTTCATATGAGTCCGGGGAGTAGCTTCACTCTTGTCCCTTCAGCATGGGGTCTTCTAGGGATGTCTGGGGACTGCCCTTATCCAGACCCTGAGCAGGAACACTGAGGGAACCTACAAGAAGCAGGGACCGGGTTTCCTTTCCATTTTGGAGCTATCATCTCAGAACCGTGAAGACCGCAAAGAAAGCTACTTGAAGCAACCTGATTCAGCTTTCTACTCTTTTCCAAGGAGGACAGGGCTATTTGTCTTTGGCATTTTTTTTTGTTCAACGTATACAGAGTATGGATGTAAAGTGACAGCATTTCACAGCTGTACTCAAGAGGGAAGGGAGGGTGTGGGTTGCAGTGCTACCGAGACAGTCCACTGCTCCTTGAGGGGCTGGCTCATCGAAGATTCACCGCCCTTTCCTCCTTCTCACATCCCCAGAATTGCAGTTTGAAAAGATCACTGAACGTGATCAAGCGTCTTCTCTTTCTCTCTGACGCACACGCACACGCACACAGACACAGACATACACACACGACCTGCTTTTGTTTAGAGTTGACATTTTGGAAATGAAGTCTTTGGTTCTGAAATAGTGACACTTCAAAGTTTCTCGATGGCAGGGGTAAAGAAGGAGATGGCCCGGGAGGTCAGAGGAGGTTCATGTTTTCAGGAGGCCCCCAGGAGGTGAGGGGAGGCCTGCTCAGACCTTGGCCTTGACTGTGTCCTGGTTCCGTGCTGTCACCACGGGCAGTTTGGAGATGTCACTGGGGCCGAAACACTTGACCATATGGACACATTCTTAAATTTCTCATTACTACAAGTCCATTGGTGATTTTTTTAAAAAAGCCATGTTTTCTTTTCTCTTTTCTTCTCCTCTTCCTTTCTTTCCCCCTCTGTCCTTCTCTCCATCTCCCCTTCCCTTAGATCCCCTTCCTTCTCCTTCTTTCTTTGGCTAACACCCATGTGAAATACAGTAAGTCCCGACTTAAGGTCATCAATAGGTTCTGTGGCTTTAAATGAAATGTATAACACAACCAGTTTTACCATAGACTAATTGCTAAGAGTTAAATTCCTAAGGCATCTCATCAACATCATAATGAATGACACTGAACAAAGTGGCATTATTTGAGGGCCTGCTGTGACTGATGAGTAATTAGTAGCCAGTGGAACTGGGATTATTTTTGCCTTGAAGATGGAACAAGGGATTGTCCTCTCTAAACAAAAGTGCCATTGCCAATGATTTCTCCCTTATAGATTGGAAATCCTTTATTTTCTAGCAGAAGGTACTCCCTTTATAGCATACAAGGACCTCATCTTATCTGTGCTATTCAGAACTGCATTAAGTTCTCCACCATCTTAGAAAACATCAGGAAAGCATTCCATCTTCTTTTGGCCAAATTCTGGCCAAGATGTGCATCGTAGGACAGCCCAGGGTCAATAGCAGATGATAGTAATGGCCATCAGGACCCACCACTGAACATTCACTATTAGCATAGTAGATGTTTTCTTGGCTAACCAAGACTTTCATCTAGTTTTTCCTTATTTTTTAACTAAATGTTTTAAGCAAATAAAGTGCTCTGTGGTATATATGAATGTTCCCTAACAACCACCAGCACCTAGATAAATTTCGCATTTTATAGGTTCTTTGGATACTTGAATTCATCTACTACAACTCATAAGGATACTATTGACTACTAACGTTTGATTGTCTTCTCTCTCAACTAGTGGGAAGTGATTCCATATAATGCATAAAGGACTCCTGTAGGTTTCTGTAATAAGGTAGTGATGGTCAGTTATTTAATGGGTAATATCTATAGAATTTGGAGTTTTCTTTTGCAGTACAATGTTACACATGCTTTATTAATGGCAGTTATTATGTGTTAGCAAGAGAATTTAAATTAAGGGTTTCAAGGAAGTACATTCATTCTTTTGTAGCTGGTTAGGAGAGGGGTGGACAGTAGATACTTAAAATTAGTTACATCCAGGAATTTGGATCTGACGAAATGTCAATTGGTTCAGGTAAGTGTTGGGGACCATCTTAACACATATTGTTTAGTTTTTACTAAATATGTCCCCTTTTATTTCCGATGAGAAGGAAACTATTATTTTTAGCATTTTCCTCTATATGTAGTGGGTCAGTTTTTTTCCAGCTGATTTTTTCTTGATCTTTTGTTTTCAACAGCAGAACGATGATATGCCAAAATGTGGTTTTCTTGATAGTTATCCTTCTTGGAGTTTGCTAAGCTTCTTGGATCTGTGGATTAATACCTTGCATCAGTTTTGGAACTTTTTCATCCATTATTTCTTCAAATATTTCTTTTAGCCCTTTTTTCTCTTCTCCTGGAAATCTGTTCATTTTTATATGATACTATTTTATATAGTCCCATATGTCTATAGTTCTTCCATTTTTTAAAAATGTTGTTTCTCTTAGTATTTTGGCTTAATTACTATGAATGTCTTCTGCTCTGTCCTGTCTATGTAAAGCCATTTTGATATCTTATTTTTTATTTTGAACATTTCTACGTTTTACAAATAGTTTTTTATATAGTTTAAAACATAATTTCCATTCTTCCACTGGAATTCCCCATCTGTTTCCGTCCATATTTGCTACTGTTTCATGTCATGTAACGTATTTTTTGTAGTTATTTTAAAATCCTTGCCTAATGATTCCAACATCTATATCTTCTCTGGTCCTGCTTCTTTTGTCTGTTCCTTCTCTTGACTACGGGTTATATTTTCTCTCTTCTTTGTGTACTTCGTAATTTTTTTTATTGCATGAAATATTGTATGTAAAAGAATTGTAAAGACTAGTAATTTAAAAGTGCATGCTCTGTTTTCAGGCCACTGGTAAGTAGGCTGAGTCAATCTCATTTGTAATTGAAATGGACGTGGGTTTCACTGAAGCGTTAGATTAATTTCATCAAAAATATTTTGAGGGCAGAATCAGGACTTTCTCCTTAGAGATTGTGATCTTAGCCGTAGCAAAATTCTGAAGATTTCTTTACACTTCATTGCCTAGTTCTAACTTACCAAGCAGGAAGATTTCTGCTTTTTAGCCAGACTACCAGCTTTTTGGGTTACTGGGGGAATTTCTTTGCTTTCCGCCCTGCCCCAGCATTCTCAGGATGTCTCTCTCAGTCCAGCTATCTGACTCCAGCTTTTAGAAACTGCTACAGTGCCCTGGGTGAAGGCCCGTAGTACCTAAGAGAGATTTGTTCAGTTTTGATGTTCTGATCCCTGCTTTACACTTGGGCATGGTCCCATGGGCATCAGAGCAGATGTCTCCCAACTCGCTCCTCCTGCCTCCAGCCTTTGGCGTACTCTTGCTGTGCGTTTGGTGACGATCCATGGGAAAGAGTTGGCTTACTCTGGGGCTGAGAGGCTTCTTAGAATTCTAATCCATATGGGACAGTCCACATGTGGCCTTTAAACTTGGTTAAAAACTTCCTTGGCTTCTCCTTACTCCTGTGTATGGTGAATTTCTGTTCTTCCTGGAACTCCGCTAAGAATGAAAGCAGATGTTGAACTCTTTTCTTTTGGGAAGGGCTTAATACATTTAGGCTTGTTCACACCCTCAGTTCCCTGATATATTTAAAAAACTATGCTTTTGTAACTAATCCGTCTTGTTCTCATTGTTAGAATAGGAGTGATTGCGCTTAGAACTTTCAATTTGTGATTTTTTGAAACTTAGTATTGCGTTTCTCATATTCATTTATGTTGGTGCATATATGTGTAATTAGTTTTTATTACTGTGATATTTGATTTGTGTAAATATGCTCAAATATGTTCTTCATACTCCTTCTAATCTTTCTTTGATCTCTCACTGATTCTTGGTGTTTACTATTATTTTTCAGGGTGGAACATGCAAGGATGACTCTTCACAGATTTTGATTTCTTCTTAAGTGTGTCCTGGCAGCGACTGTGACATCTAGACCCAGTGCTTAGGTCCGGGTAGCTGAGATTAGCATGCGATTCGGTCTGTTATGCTTTTACACGATGAGAAAATATTTATCAAAGCGATAGGTGAATCATGACTGTCAAGTAATCATTGAAGTTGTATACAATTGAGAGCAAGGTTTAAGGAAATATACATCCTTATGATAAGTGAGGTACGTCTATAAAAAATTTCATCTTTATCTTCATGGTTTAATTTGATTCTAGTTTTTCATTGATTTTAAAAAGAAGGACTTAATTTCCCCCTCCCCCACACTCATCCCCTTACTTATAATACTCTGGGTTTGGAAGCTCTTCTCTGATCTCATGCCTAGTTTAGACAGAGCCCCTCAGAGTCCTTGTAATTAAGGTTCTGTAACCGATCTCTTCTCAGGCTTTAGTTGACAGTCCTGAAAAAGGGATTTCTGATTGAACCAGCCAGCCCTCAGCCCTTACAGACTCTTCTGTCTCCCTGATGCTGTAGGTGACAGAGAAAATCTCTTCCTCTGCCATGTTCAGCCCCAGAGCGAAGAGAAAGGCGACAGCTCTGTGTGTGTGTGTGTGTGTGTGTGTGTGTGCGCGCGCGTGCGTGCACGCGTGTGTGTCCATCTGTCCCTTTTCCTTAATTCCATTCTTCCAGTCCATAGATGTTGCGCTGTCCTTAATTGAGGCCTATCTTTGCCTCTACTTCCTTGGCCTTTCACAGCCGAGAGCCAGCCTCCCATTAGGACAGACTTCCCTGTCCCCCATTAGAGGTTTTTGTAGTAGACTTGCCTTCAACCACTGACTTCCGATTCCCAGGGGACCCGTCGGTTGTGCTGTTGAGAATCATCAGAATGCGATGGGCGGGTCAGGTGGCAGATAGGGGAGGGAGCAGCCAACTGCCCTCTGCTGCTGGACCTGGTTCGCCTGGAGATAGCCTTATCAGAGGAGGAATGGTGGTCTAACTCGACTGGGAAAGAATTGAAGCTCCATAAGTTATACTGTCTGTTGGTGGTTTTTAGGCACTTCTCGCAAATACAGGGAGACAGCTTTTCTTGTCTTTTCTTTTTTCTTTCTTTTTTTTTTTTTTTTTAACACAAAGCACTAGTCTGTTAGAGGACTTAGTTCTTGCTGAGATGTGAAATTATTGCCTCTCCTCGTACAGATAGTAGGAATCGAACGACTCTCCCAAGTGTGTGCTCCTGGCTACTTCCTTAACAAAGTCCAGGGTCCTGTTTTACAGCCCTCCTCCCGCGCCGTTCTCAGTGGTACGAGGTTGTGCTTGCTTCCTCTTCATTTGAAGCCGCTGCTCTCGTTAGCGTCTAGTATGTTTGTTTTCTACTTACCTTTGGTTATTTCTTCTCCTCCCGTGTCATGTCTGTTCCTTCCCGCTTGCCCTCTGTTCGTTTCGTTCATTCCCCTTCTGCCTTTCTTACTTTCTCAAGCAGGTTTGAACCATTTGGTGATCACTCTCGCCTTTCACAGTGGGACTTTCATCTCTCTCTGTCCCCTGCTTGGGCCACCTGCCCTCCGTCTTACAATTCTTCTTGCCTGTGGAGATCTCTACCCAGGTGTCCCCTGACGCCCGGAAAGCAAGTCATTGGAAACCGTGTTGTCGATGGCCCAGGAGAGACAACACTCTCCTCATCCCCAGAATTCATTCTGGAAGTGTTCTCCCTTTCACCCCTTCTCACCTACTTTCAGTCATCACCCTCTACTGATCCTTTTTTTAAAAAATGTCTGTTAGACCGCATTCTTCCTCTCTGTTTCCATACTTCATGTGGTAGTTTTCAAACATTTTCACAAAATCTTTCATTCTGTTCCCATAAAAAAAGATGGAGAGTGAATAATTCTTCTCCCCTCCAATATGGGCCAGGCTGAGTGACTCAGTTCTGAAGACTTGAACATGGCCGAAGTGGTGCTGCGTGATGAGGCTGGGTTAGAGCTGTGATAGAGCTTCCACCTGGCGTGCGGACAGGCGCCCCCTCCCCCCGCCCCATGCACCCTTGGAGGCCTGGGCTGCTGTGTGAGCAGCCGAGACCCGTAATGCAGACACTGCGTGGAGAGACTCCAGGCTATGTAGAGACAGAGATGCCCCCGGACGCCTCCAGCTCTTCCACCTCTTGCTGTTGGTGTGTTCGCTGCTCAGAGGCAGACATGTGAGTGAGTGAGCCCTCCCTTCCGCCCCCCACCCCCGTCTTTGAGCCACCACGGTCGAAGCTTAGGGGAGCAGACGTCAGCTCCCCCTGCCAAGCTCTACCCGCATGGCCGATCCGTGACCAGAGTGTTGTTGTTTTAAGCCATCGTGTTTTGGGGAGGTTTATTGGACAGCCATAGCACCTGGAGAGCTTACCATCAGAAGCTCTCAGGTGGAGACGGGTTTGGCGCGCGCAGCAATGGGCCTGCAACTGACTACACTGAGGCGATCGCGCTGAGGCTGGAGGATTTTTCAGTTACGGTAAAGTCAAGCTTCGCTCTTCTCACTCCATTTCGGGGTGCTCTTGCATAGGAGCGGGAGGGGTTGCAGCTAGAGAAGGCATCCGCCGTTGTGTCCAACCCCAGGTCGCTCTTGGGAGGTGGCCTCTGTCACATGTGTCCCTGCGGGAAAGTAGTTCGAGTCTAGGCCGTCGTCAGCCCACGCCGGGCCCACAGTCCCAGCTTCCTTTCCCAAGCTCCCTTCCCGTGCTGTCAGAGTTACCGTCACCGTGATAGACCCACACGCCCATCGCGTGGAAAAACAAATCCACACAAAATGGTCCAAAAACGTGGCCAAGGCCTTTCTGTTTTCTCGCAGTTCACTACGGAACGATGGATGACCCCGCTCTTTCTCAGCTCTTTGCATGGAGCCGTCCCGCCTGCTGATGTCGGGGTGGGGGTGGGGTGAACGTGGAAACACCGGCCTGGTAGGCACTCTGCCTCGACGCTGCTGGGCGTGAGGGCGTTCGCACTTCCCCCGGTCGCCTAGAAGGCCCGAGGCCTGGCTCACCTGCCCTGCATGCTTTTGACGTACGAGGCCTCTCCAGTGACGGCCTGCGGTGGCCCTGGGCCTCCGGAACCATGCCGCCGCGGCAGCGGGCAAGCGGACAGCTACCGATGCCCAGAGACCCGATCTTTCGAGTGGGCCTCAGAGTTACATAACCAGCACAATTTATCTTCTTGAACGGTGCTATTCTGGGGTCTTTTAATGCCACGAATTTCCCATACACACATTCTTGATGGCAGATAAGGGCATTTTTGAACATATAAGCCAAAGTCAAGTTAAATTCTGCAGCTATATATAGTCTACTTGTCTTTCTAACCGGGGAGGAGAATTCTTTACTCAGATTATCTCATACTTACCAACTTGATATAAATTTTCTTGCTTCTTATTAAGATAGCAACCCGTGCAAATTAAATTCCAAAAGAACCCTAACACACACATTCGAATGGGGATGGCCGTCTGTTTGGGGGACATGCCGAGCTTGTATTTGTGTTCCTGTTCCATTCGCTGTAAGCATATTTTGCACAGATATGTCAAAAGGTGTGCTGCTGTCTTTTTACAAGTCAATACTGATAGCTAAAGAAGCCCACTCATCGTTGTCAAGTTCTTATTTAGTCAGGGTTAACGTTTTTTCCCGATATGACCTCGGTTGGTGTTTTCAGGCAGCTTCTCAAGCTTTCGTGAGTGGGAGCCCCATCCAGCATCCAAGGGGAGAGGTGACGAGTGGAAATGAGTGAGGAGTTCTCTCTTTGCCCTGCACCGATTTTCCATTATTGCCCAACTACCACATACTTAGTAGCTTAAAACACCACACATTGGTTATCGTCCAATTCTGTAGGTCAGAAGCGTGACGCGGGTCTCCCGGACCAAGATCCAGGTGTCGGCAGGGCTGCCTCCTTTTCTGGTGCATCTGGGGCAAAGCCTGTTCCCGCACCTTGCCCAGCTTCCAGGGCTGACGTGTGGCCGCCTCTCTGTCTTCGCGGCCAGCGACGGTCCGTCTCTCTGTGCCTTTCCTCTGTAGTTACGTCTCCCTCCGACCACAGCCAGGAAAGGCTCTCTCCACTTTCAAGAACCCGTGTGATTAGATGGGGCCCACCCAGATGGCCCAGAATAATTCCCTCATCTTTTTATCACAAAGTCCCTTTTGCAGTGTAAGGTAGCATGTGCCCAAACTGCGATGCGGACATCTTTGGGTGGCCATGATTCTGTCTACCACACTCCTAATCCTTATAAATCTCCATGTTAAACTGGACTTGAGATGCTAGAAACCTTTATACAGCTCCCTGAGAGGGGAATAAAGTGGACCCCCTGAATTCCAAGGAATTCAGAATGAGGTGCAGCAGAGTATCTCAGGGATGGACTGGCCCAGTTAATGTCACGAGTAGAGTCCCCAGGGACGCTGACCCTGAGACAGAGGTTTGCCTGCAGGACTTTTACAGGGGTGTGCTCTCAGATCAGAACCGTGGGGCCGTGAAGAGAGCAGCACTGGGCAGATGCATTTGCAATAAAGTCTCCCGATCTGCTAGGCAGGGGAGCAGCCTCCGTAACCTACCCCTCCATAACCAGCCGCTGATGTGGGCTGCCCCAGGAAAGGAGCAAGGCCTTGGACCAGGCAGTTTCCTGAGAGGGTCGTGGCCTACAGCTGGCAGAAGTGAACATTCCAGCAGCCAGGGTAACGGATGCTTCCTTCCTGAAAGAATGGACGGGAGAGGCAGGATGGGGTTATCTGTCAGGCTGATGACTGTGCACTACAGGTCACGACAGCTGGATGGAGCAGATAGGTCAGCTGCCCAGGGGGAGGGTCCAAGCCGTGGTGGAAACAGAACAGCTAACTGCAGGGGGACGGAGGGAACCCAGCCTGGCAGGCAACGGTTGGGCTCAGGGCAGCCCTGGCGACTTCCTGTGGTAGAGTTTGGCGACAGGGAGGTGTACCATGGAGGGCGTCAGGCCCAGGTCTGAGGTTCGGCAAGCAGCTTTGAGGCCAGGAGGACCAGCGGGGCCCAGAAGTGCCAGGCGGGGCTCCAGTTCTGAGGGTGCAGGGAACTTGACGGGACCAGGGTCAGGATGTGGTCCCAGGACTGGACACGGTGTCAGGGTGGAGTGGTGGCCTGTGGGCGAGGGACGGTCCCGGACGGTCCCTGACGGTCGGGCTGCTGCTGCTCCGGCCCCTCTGGGTCTGCGTCTTTGGGCCTGTGAGCCGGCCTGCCTCTGGGTGGAGAAGAGGGAAGACGAACCCGGAGACCAGGTCGAACCTGACAGGTACCTAAATTTCCTTCTCGGTGCGGGATAGACCTGTCTCCCTCAAGGAAGATTTGTAAATATTTCACTGTTTTCCTCCTCCCTTCTCTCCGCCTAAGACAGACTCATGGGAGTAATGAGTGATGCTCTAGAAAAAAAGCTTAAGGAAGCACTCTCTCTTTTGAGTTTGGAAGACTGTATTTTACAGGAATGCAGTGGATTGCATGAAATTGCACTATTCTTTATTTTAGAACAAATATTGCCATTCTCATTTATTTTCCATTTTTTTGGTCAGAGAAAGCCTTTCTGTAGTCATAATGGTTCCTCTCCCAGCAGGGCCGCTCTCGGCACCTGCACCGGCCAGCACCGGGAGGGGTAAAGCTCTGACTGTGCGTCTGTGCAGTAGACGTCAGGTGCAGCTGCGGCACGCAGCTTGCGCATTGCCACCGTATGCACAGTCAGGTTAGTTCAGCCTCCAGAGAAAAATGGCGCCACTTGTAGTGTCTGGTCTTATATATTGATCAAAGTAACGAAGACGTTTATGAACCTCTGCGACATTCTTAGGGAACCTCGGATGACCGTTTTTCAGACTGGTCGGTCGGCCTTTGCTTTCCTAATTACAGCACTTAAGACAGATAGGTGAAGTCATCTCTCTGCACAGACTTTACTCATTTTCATTCCTTCAGGCTTATTCATTTCCATATCTTTCTTTGTGAGGTTTTCACTCTTCTTTTACTTTTGCTAACATATCTTGGTCTCTACTCCAGAAAGATGTATTGAGTATTTATCGCGTGCCACGCTCAAGGTGCCGTGCACTGGAGATTGTATGGGTGCTGTGTAGATCGAGGTGCCGTGGTCCGTTGTCCGGGCCAAGGTTAGTATTTGCTGAGTCTCTGAGTGAGCACCGTGCCGTGAGATGAAAAATGAGCGTGTTCGCATCGTCTGTCACGTGTTGTCGTGGGTCTGCGCCTTTTCTTCGTCTAGGCTCAGGTCTCATCTCAGAATGCTCACCGTTCTCTCTTCTTAAGATTCTTGTTTCAAAAGTAAAAAGCAGTCGTTGTGGTGGTCACTCACATGAAGAAAGCTGACCCCCTCCCTGGAAGGTTAATGGGCTTGCGAAGGAGAAAGATCTAGAAACAGAGTCTCTTGTCGTCCACGCACTGAGCTGGGCTTCTAGAGCTGGGCTCCTCTGAGCCTGGAGCCAGCCCAGACAGTGGCCCCCCTGCGTGCACATGTCTTTGCCCGTCACGGCTTTTTCGACGCCTCGCCTGCCCTTCCTTATCCTCTGTGAGCCCCTTTCCAGGGACCGGGCTGGCCCGATGGCCCTGATCCTGGTGGCCCCCAACGAATACCGGTCACAGTACTTAGAAAAGAAAGCGGGGGGATGACGGGTCGTGCAGGGAGAATTTTGCTCGGAATCAATTGCGTCGTCACCCTCAGGGCTGGATCACAGGCTTTCGAAAGCTATGAACGGTGAGAAGTTTGTGCGGCCAGCCCCGTCCCCACTACCGCATACAGCTCATATACTGAAATAAATTGTAAAATATTAAACTTACGGTTTTCCAATTCCAATATTCCGAATAAACTCATAGGGGCTGAACTTTTCTCATTTTTCACGCCCTTGCCCTATGGACGTCCTAGACCATTGTGTGGTTGTCCCTCAAGGTAATTCATGGGGGTCTCACTCTAGAAGGTTGTGCTAGAGCCGAGTGCCGGCCACGGCCGTCGGGCCCGGGTCCGTGTCCACCCCCTGCCGCTGCTGGCTTCAGTCCGCTGTCTCCACTGTGCCCCACACCCTAAGGTGGCGGCGGGGATGATGGCCGGATGGCTCCCTGTGCACCCGACGCCCCAAACAGCGTCTTTTTCAGCCTTCGAGAGGGTGAGCCGCACCGAGCGGTACATCATCGAGACCCCAGGACACACACGTGCGCGCACACTTACACACACTCGCACACAGACTCACAAATAGGAATGAAAAGATCACGGGGCAGCACTTCTCTGTCACGTGTGGTGAGCTCAGCTCTATTCAGCTCTATCATTTTATTCTAGACGGTTCACTTAAAAAGCGCTTCTGACCCCCGAAACTGACTTCCTGACCCACCACCTGCAAGCTGAGAAACACCGCACCACAGCCTAGCACCCGGGACCCTGCTGTGGGGGTCCACGGATGCCGGGCCCCCACGCCTCCCGCTGCCAGCCACACACCTCCGAGATGCGCACACGGCCCGTCTGTCTTGGTCTTACACAAGCGTGCGAGGTTCACGAAGCCTCCCCGCCCCCCGGAGGCCACCCAGCCACCTTCCCGCAGCACTGTCCTGCGTCTCTGGTGCTGGCCCCTGTGGGCTGTGGCTCGCTGTTCCCACCTTCCTCGGCCACCGGCGGGGAGCTCCCTGAGCCCACAGCCTGTCCTACTGCCCCTCGGCTCCCATGCACCTGGGACTAGTGTGCGGCACACAGTAGGCACTAAATCAGTGCTTCTGGGGCGGCGCCACCCCCAACGTCTCCAGGTTCCCCCGCAGGCAGCGTTTGCATGCGCCCCCTTCCTTCCTGTCGCCCGAGGCCTGACGCTGCCGCCTTTCACGAGCGGCACTGAAATGACCGTTACCAGTAACCCAATGTTCAGACACGGAGGTCAAAGACAGAAACGTGAGTCTTTTAAATAATGGGCTTCTAAGCACTTTTTTTAGGAGCACAAAAAAATATGTAAAAATAAGTGCTTTTCGAAGAATGCTTTTTTCATGATTAGAGCTGATGCTAGTCAGTCTCTTCGTAAACCACATTCTAGGGTTTTACTAGCTAAATATGGCAATCCTTTCCTTTTACGTCTGATTATGTAGTGGTAAAACTGGTGACCATTCCCCCGTTTTACAGATGAGGAAGCCGAAGGCTTCTAGGAGTCTAGATGACTCAGTCAAGGCCACACAGCTGCATGACAGGCAGAGGTAGGGGGAGAATGTGCATCTTCCGGTCCCCAGGCTGGGGCTTCCTCACTGCATTTTGTCTCTTTAATGGCAGGAAGGTATCGCAGGTCGTGAGTGGGAACGTAGTCTCCATCCCTATAACTGCTGACAAAACGACTTTGACATGAAAAATTTTTTTTGATACTTTTTTGTTTTAAGCTTTATTTCTTCCTTGGAACAAGTGGTGAGAAAGACACTGTTTCATCCTTCATTCGAAGATATTAATGTTCTCAGGTTGTCGATGTACATGTACTACCACTTTCCGAACTGGCCGTGTTCCGTTGTGCTATAAAAATTATGCTAATCTTTACCTGAGTTCGCGGATTTGGCTTATTGTAGAGCATCTGCTTTCATTAAAGGTCTTATACAAGGAAATGCAGATAGAAGTCCTAGTATGCACTCTTGGGTGGCAAAGGGGTTTTAACAAAATTTCTTTGTTTTGTCGCTTTTAGCTATTACCATTTTGATACGTCATGAGCTATAATGAAAGTAAATAACCTTCCAGGTGGTGAACCAAAAGTATACATTTTGTGAAATTTGTGGTTATTTAGTTAGGTTAGAATGGCACAGTCACTGATGTTTATTTTCTTTTGTTTCATACATTTGTTGACCCTCATTTAACCCGTGTGCCCAGGAGAGGGGACAAGAGTCAATTTCTTTCTTTTCCAAACCACAGGCACACAGCAAGTGGGGTGCAGACCTCCTGCATGGTCGTTCTCTTCCTTAAAGATTGAAAACGGCGTGGGGCTCGCCTTAGAACACTGCCCTCATCTATCACATTGTTTCCGTGGTAAAACTCACAACACATTCCTTGTCCCCAACGACTGGCAGACGGATGAACTATGGGGGCTGCCTACTCACCAACAAAGAAAGCTCTTTTCCTTTGAGCTGATTAGCTAAGCGGAGCTCATTAGCTTAGCTTAGTTTAGCAAGTATGATCTCATTAGCTAATGTGACACTCACACATACACACTCAGCCACGGCGATGGGGAGGAGGAAGGCGGCAGGCCTGGCACGGGAGCGAGATCGTCCCTGCCCGTCCTGGTGTCCTGCTAAGCCAGCACCGGCACCTGCCCAGACAGGTGCCCAGCACAGACGGCACAGAGCAGGGGAAAAGCACGGGGACCTCCCCCGGTGTGGCCTGCCTGGAAGTGCCCGGCGCCTCTGAGGGCTCGCGGCGTTATCTTACCTAGTCCTGCGTGACCTTGATAAGAGGTTCTGTTATCAGTCCCATTTTGCAGATGAGAAAACAGATCAAGTCATCCATCATAAGAGCCTGTTGTCCCTAAAATGTGCGGTCTTTTCTGAAAGCGGAGAATAGGGTGTTTGCTGGGAACCAGTTTATGTCCCCTATGATAATTAGTTGTTTTGCTCTGTGAAGACTCCCCACGCTGACAGGAGCCTTCATGGATGTTTGTGAGTTGCTTTATTGAGAGTCTCTCCCCATTTCCCTCAAAGGCGCAGCTGTCTGAGCCTCATTTTTCTCCTTTAAAAATGGAATAATAGCGGCATCTGACAGCTTCCCGGCAGCGATTCAAGGAAAGGGTGTACCTGAAACACTTTTAGCCTTGTGCTTGGCTCATGCACCCTTTTCTTTGGTCAGATGACTCGTTTTTAAATAAACGTTTTATTTTCCCATGTTGTATATTTACAGAAAAATTGTGAAAACAGGTTAACTCTTGCGTTCGCTTGTTGATATTTCCTTGCTTCCTTATACACTCTTTTGCCGTCGATAGAGTTTTCTCATCAGGACTTGAGGTAATGAATGAATTCCTTCTTCACCACTGACAGCTCAAAAAAAAAAAGCCGTTCAAGTGGATAAAAAGCAGCAGGTGAAATCTGGTTTCCCCACGCCAGTCACTGCATGCACAGGGTTTACACACAGGCCTTCAGGAGTGGGGGAGTTCAGCCTTGGGGTGCGAAGAGCAATGGAGCCAAATCTCTTCTGTTTGACTTATTTATTTTCCTGGCTCACGGAACAAGTACATTCTAAGTAGCTCAGGAATATGTTATCCTAGGATCAGAATCCAGAAACGTGAAACGAGGGAGAGAAATCCATCTGGGAACATTTTTATGCCACCAAGATCTAGTGCAAAACCTTCCCCAAGCAGAGTCAAAACTGTTGTTTATTTTAGTGTTTTTTGTTTTTTTTCTTTTTCCTCTTTTGGAGTGCGGCAGTGTGGTCAGCAAGCCTCTCCAAGAGTCTATATTGATGATGATGATGTGGAAAGTGTGTGATGTTGTTGATAATAACCACAATATATTTTTGCATAGGAAACTGGATTTTGAGCAGTGATTTTACTGAAATATAAATGATTCTTGATTACAACCTGGCTGGGGTTCAGTCCTTGAATAATATAGTGATTGACCTTAAAAATAAAGCGCTGAGTAGGCAAAGAAATTTCGTCATGATTTTGTAATAATTTAGTGTTATGGAAAGGGGTATGCACTGTGTGCTACATGCAGATTAAGGCGTAGGTGGGGTTTCAACTGAGAATTCTGGGTAATTTTCCCCACCCCACCCACCTCCACTCTGACCACCCCAATCTTCTCCGATTTGTTGCTCTTTCCAGTCGGGATAATACCACCCTTGGTGTCATTTGCAGAGTTAAGCCTTGTCCTTTGGTGGGCTCACTCTTTCAAATATTAATTCCCAGTGGGAGAGGCACACGCGAAGTCTGAATCACACCAGCTCCAGAGAGTACATTAACGTGTCACTTTCCCTCCAGGCCTGAGGCTCTACGCAGGAAGCTGCCGTTGAGGATGGTGAGGGGTGGTGCAGGGGTTGGGATCCAGGGAGGAGGGGCTCTGGGAGGCGCACAGGAAGGAGAAAGGGGTTGAAAGAATTCTGAAGTCAAAGGGACCCTGAGTCTGTTTGGTCATTCCTGACCCTATGGTGGGTCAACAGGTGTATGATTTTGGAAACATTTAGCTCCAAGAGTTGGGTGGAATTTGGCTTGCTGAGTTGGCGGAGGGAATGTTCTAGACTCAAAAGGAATAGCTATTCAAGCCAGGGGTTCCTCAGCTGAGCCCCGATTGCTCCATCTTAAATGGCACCTCTGTCTAAATCTCAGGAAGTCATTCCTTCGTCGAGATGGTTTGTTTTCAGCCATTCGAAAATTGTTATTATATAAATATTTTTATTAAAATCAGACATTCCTCTCTGCTGGAAAATGATCAAAACAAAGGTGTAACTCTGTGACGTCTACGGTGTAGATCGTGCCCCTTCATCGGAATGCCCTTGTTCAGTGCACACGCTGCACAACTGGACACGCAGCCTGCTTCATTTCGCTCCAGTCCTCCCCCGTCCGTTTCTTCAGCGATGCTGAGTCCCCACCGAGCTGACTACCTGGTGTGCAGAAGAAACCGTGCCTGTCTGTGTGCAGGCCAGAAAGGGACGCAGAGAGAAGACAGAGAGAGAGAGAGAGAGAGAGAGAGAGAGAGAGAGAGAGAGACAGACAGACCTGCTTGTCGGATACTCCGGTGTCACGCATTAAGATACGCACCGGCTTTTCATAGTAGCAGTATTATTTGCAACCTTGGATTCAAAGTGCCCTACATATGTAATAGTATTTCTATCAACATAATAGATATACATTGGGCAAAGGGGATTTTTGTCTAGTGAATTGACTGGATTTTTTTGGCGTTTATTTAGTTTGAAAAAATGACTTCTAAATGAGAAAGTCAGAATTTATGAATAAAAGCATGCAGACCTCTGAGCCAGAAATAATTTTGAAAAAAAAAAACTTGTCACAAACTCAGGTATCCGGTGCCTTGGAAAGAACAGGTTAGGACATGGAAGCCAGAGCAGCTTTGTGAGGAAGCAGTGATGTCGGACTAGTCTCGTTCTCTTGGAAGCTCTGCAGGGTATGGCAGGTGGGGGGAGTCGTGGGTATGATGTTACCTGTCATAGGTCGTAGCAAGGGGTTCGATTTTATAACGCCACAGTTATCCATTACTTGGGCAGAAGTGGTCCAGGCCACTGGCCTACACTTTGTAGTTCATAATGATTTCCTGGGAAGCTTTTGAAATCTTTCGGGTCCCACCTGAGACCTAGTGAATCAGAATCTTGGGGCTTCGTCTCAGGTGGTGGGAGTAGTGATAAAGCTCAGGAGACGTTATTTATTAAAAGTTATCAATGAGCGAAACAAGCCAATCTCAAGGGTTTATATATTGTGTGATGCCATTTATCCCTTTTCTAGTTTAGAAAAAAAAAATTCAGCTTGGGTAGAAATGCCACATTTTTAGGAGCTGACATTCTCAGCGATCGAACTGCTAAAAACGGAATGCTATAAATAGAGTGATGTCCTTTGTTTCCAAAGACTATCGATATACTAGAGTGATATGAAAATAATAATAAAAATGAGATATCTCACAGCAGACTTTGGGGATGAGGTTAGGACTGTAATCCGCGAGTTATCTCGGGGCAGACGGGAAGAGGGTACCGTTCTCACCATGACAACATTGTAGAGATGGAGAAGGGGCACGCGGTTGTCAGGGGTTAGGATGGGGAGGGATGGCGTGACCGTAAAGGACGTCACAAGGACTGCCTTTGTGTCGCTGGGACAGTTCTGGGCCTCGATTAACCTGAGGTGATGAAATGTCATAAAATCATGTGCAAAGTCACAGCGAATAGATGAGCGCACAGGAAACATGGTGCAGCCTGCGTGAGGCCCGCGGTCCAGTTCATTACCCTGTGCCTGCCGACTTCCTTTAGTTGGCAGGATGCCACTCTTGGGGCAGTTTGGGCGATGGGTACTTCCTTACATAGATAATAAGATCCGTGAAAAGGTTAAGTTTAAGGAAAATAAGTGAAGGAAGGGAGACATGAGAAGGTTGAGTGATCTCTACGATTCTTACTACTTATCCTGAGTCTATCATCATTTCAAACATCCAAGTTCATCTGAGGTGCAACCAATGGGTTAGACCGCACAGCCATCGGATGTATATGAGTTGGTCCTTATCGGTGGGTTAGTGTGAATCTGGGGAGGGAGTAGGAAGAAGGTTAGCACTGGACCTGCGCTTTGTTGACTGTTTTATCAGTCACTGCGTAATGGGGTACACTTCGCGATGGGTATCGTCTTAGCTCGGAGTGATCGTTGCCTTCCAAATTTGGGTAAAATGATGAGATAACTACAGCGACTTTGGTAGACTGGAGAATGCAGAGTTCACCTCGGGGAGAGTCCAGCTAGATAGTCACACAGGTTAGAATCAGAGCAAAATAATAGGTCAGGTTTGGGGCCTGAAGTTCTGGGAATCAAGTTGAAGTACCAGTGATTACAAAGCATTGGAAAATAAGATCCGTGGAGGGAAAAAAGGTTATGGAAATCAGCATTTTTTTTTTTTTTTTTGGCCCAGAGGCTAAAAGTATAATAGCTTTCAAATATGTGTTTCGGGAGCCGGTGGGTTTGGCTGTTTGAAACCTCCACCAAAGCGAAAGGATGTTAGCTTATGCGACTGAATGACGGATGGAAGTGAGACTTCCCAAACAAAGTCTTGGCGGTGAGGGGGGAGTGAACGGGGGAGGGGGGGGAGTCTCTTTCTGCAGAAGGGTTTTAAGAGCCAGGGGAGTGCCCGGTACAGGGTAGCGGCTCATCAGATGTCCGTAGAAGCGGTTATGTGGGGCGCCGCTGGGAGGGGAGGGGGCACCAGGTAATTGTCCTGGTTCTCTTCTGCCTATGAGGTCGACCTTATCTTTATGACACCAAACGTCTCGAGGACGACGACTCTCCGAAGTGCAGAGGTTTTGCTCATGTGGAGCGACCAAAGCTTTACATGGAGAGAGAGAGAGAGAGAGAGAGAGAGAGAGAGAGAGAGAGAGAGAGAGAGAGAGAGAGAGAGAGAGAGCGCGCGAGCTGATGAACGGCGCCTGTTCTCACCTCATCCTTTGGCGTCTTCTGGTTGGATTCGGTTCCTCTCATTCTTCCTCATACTCCATGCCGCAATGTCACCGCCTTAGACGATTTGCCTCGGGAAGAAGAATTCCTTCGTTCCTAGTTTTAAAATGACCTGAAATAGCATACAGTGTTCTTTCGGAGTGATGCCTTTTTTTTTTTTTTTTCTTTTTTAGGTATCTCTCTTTTAAAGCATTTTTTAAAAGTCAGGAGGCAGCCAAAATTTTCTCACATTCAGACACTTAGTGGGAAGGATGTGTGGGCGCTGAGAAGCTTTCTACACCGCGTTTTCTAAAATGTCTTTTGCCGTCTGAAGCCTGTCTCCATGGAACCTCGAACCTCTTTTCTACCCACAAATTATTCTTTTCCTTCTCTGGAAATTTCCTGCCTGTGCCTAGAGTTCCACCAGTGGTGGTTTCTCATGGTCACGCCGCTTGCTCTGGGTCACGAGGTTTCCGTCTGTGAAATGCCACTGTTCCTCCTCCAGAGAGGCAAGGAAGTGCCCGCAGTGGAGGACGATACCACGAAGGTCACCCAGCGCGGTGCTCTGTCTACGTAGTCACTAGTCATTGAAATTAATGCACCACTTACATCGCAGGGCGACAAATGCAGTGTGACTCGCTGCCCGTTACGGGGGAACGCGCCCTGTTCCAGGGCCTGCCTCCAGGATTTACTCAGTGTTTTACAGGCAGCAATCAACAAGAGGTTTAGGCCGTTTGTATCCTGGGTTCCTTCAAGAATGATATAGTAGTTGATTCACTTGTGAATCCCACAGATATGCCTTCGGTATTGCTGCGATAGGTGTTGGAAATTAACTGGCCACCAAACAGACAAGGTCCTTGCACTCGTGGGGCTTATAGTTTGAGGGTCATGTTAGCCTGGGCTCTTGGAGAAGCAGAAGCAAAGGCATCAAATGGACACGATGTCATGAGGGGAAATGCCCTAACAGGGGAGAAGATGGGGAGGAAGTCAGAAACTCAGGGAGAGCCTTTAGACCATGCAAGTCTGACCCCTAGTTAGGGCAAAAGGGAGAGAAGCCTGTGTAGAAACATCCTGTGTGGTCTCGGGAGGTTTGACACAGTTGTTGAGACAAGGGGTCCCAGGTCTGCTAGGAGAGGGTCTGTCTTAGTATTTTCGCTGCATTCAGTCATTGACCGAGGCAGCTGCCTATGAGCCATGCCTCGCGGGCACACACATTCCGAGATGGATTTCCAGGGGTGGGCGCTGGGCTCTCCTGGTCCTTTATGCTCCCTGCAACAGGAGCTGTGGGACGTGCATTCTCAAGGCTGCCATAGAAGTAGGGAAGGGCAAAGATAGTAACCAAAAAATCAGGTGAAAAAAATGTAAAATTGGAGCTGCTGTGAATTCTGGTAAAAATGAAGCGTACGGTGTCAGGAGAGGATAGTGGAGCTGTCTCATCCGCTGGGGTGGGGGTGGCGGGGAAGGCCAGGCCGGGCCGGGCCAGGCTTCTCCCAGGGGGCTGAGGTCTGGAGAACGAGACGGAGTTACTAGGTGAAGTTGCGGAGTTGAGGCGAGCTTTCCTCATGGCACTGCGGAGGGGCTGAGGGAAGGTAGGACAGCAGGTCTTTTAGGGGAGAGATAGGAAGCTATCAAACGGGAGGCAGCGCACTCTCCACAGGGCGCTTCCAACGGACTCTGGTTTAAGAGGGGGGAGCTGATGAGAGAATTAGGAAGCTGTTGAGGAAGAGCAGGTGGGGTATGGACCAGGTGTGGCAGAGGAGATGGAAAGAAGTAGATGTGAGACATCTTGGGGGAAGTATAGATGCCTATGCTTTGATTAGATGTGGGGAGAGGGGTGAGGGAGGAGGAGGAGGGGTCACGGGTGACTCCCGTGTCCCTGGTTTGCAGCATTGAATGGATGGTGGGAAGGAGGGTGGAGAGAGAGACAGACTTTTTGAGTTTGAGATGCTTCTGTCTAACCTGTTATCTGTGTGTTACAGGTAGTGATTGCATCTAAGGAGAAAGTTTAAAATGAGAGAGGGGCCTCCTGGGACATGTAGAGGTTGGGCCAAGGAGGATGTCACAGATGCTGAGAAGTGACAGAGGGGGATGAGGAGGCTAAGGAGGGGCTTCTGTCTTTAGGGACAAGGAAAGATAATGTTACAGCGAGGGGGCGAGCAACAGAATTGAATGTCCTTGCTAAAGAGGACCGTCGGATTCAATGACATGAGGGTCGTTGCTGACCTTAACGAAGGCTCTTCTGGTGGAATGATGGGGGCGGGGGGACGCCGGATTGGAGGGGGCTGGGGAATTAGTGGGAGGCAGGAAGCAGCCAGCTCTTTGACAGTGTGGCCGTGCCGGGGAGAGTAGCGACAGGTCAGCAGCTGGAAGGGAAGATGAGGCCGAGAAGCTTTTTATTTTTTTTCAGTAGAAGAGATGCAAGTAAATTCACAAGGTTCCAACTGGCTCTGAGAGAGAGAGTCCGTTTATTTGACAGCGCAGAGCTCCTGAGAAGGCAGGAGGGTGGGATTCCAAAGCCTGGGTGGCCGGCTGGCCTTGGGGAGGGGACACTTCTCCAGGGAGCCTCTGGGAGGAGACTCGGAGGAAGGCAGTGTCCAACTCTGAAAGTCGAGAACGTAGCTGACAGTGGCCACGGGTTTATTTTAAAATTCCTGCGACGTTCTCATTTGTCCTCTTTCATGGTCCATTTACCTTGGATTTTAGCCCAGGTGATGATAACCATGCTTCACATTTAGTGCTACAAACATGAGGACATTATCCTGTGCTGCTTTGGCCGGGGTGGGGGGGGGCGTCCATAAATAAACAGTATTTAATGCTGGCGAGGATGCTTTAGACAAAATTGAACTCTACAGCTATATCTTTAAATACTCAATGCTCCTGGTGTTTACCAAGGCAGGGGACAGTAAGAAAAAGTCGAAGAAAAGGAAGGTGGTCGGCCGTTTCAGATGACGGACCAGAGCGGAGCAGAGAGCAGAGAAGCTGAGTAACAAACATCCATTTTCACCCAATTGCTCTTCCACTCACAAGCCCGGCTTGAGGTGGGCAGAGGCCACCAAGGGGGCGTCGCTGTGGAACTTTAAACGAATCGGGGCTGAGGCTGAATTTCCCTCACACCTGCTAGAAACGTCTGTGGTGACGGAACCCTCTGCAGGTGTCGCACAGAGTGGTAGTCAGGCATCGTCGTCTGCTGTGGGTGGACATGGCCCATGCGCCGTCTGCCCGGGCCGGCGCGGGGGCGTGAGGAAGAGTCGGCACCGAGGACGGGCAGGTCCAGCCACCCTGACCAGCCCACTGGTTGCCGAGCGCTGAAGACCTGGGCTCATCAACATGGCAGAATTCTGAGCTGTGCTTCTTTCCTTCCTTTCAAAAGTAAGAGAAAGGTCTAGAGATTATTCGATAAGTTGGGACGGCAGGCCCTGTGCATGGAGCATTGAGTATTTATTTGGCTTGTTTCTCTAAGAATAAAATCTGAAGTGACTTTAGGCACGTGGTTGTATGAAACCGTGATGGGTTCTTGGAGAGAATGCTGGATTCTGGTCCTAGCTCTGCTGCTGCCCAGCTCTGCGCCCACGGCCAGCCGCCCTTCTCTCTCTGGGCTTCCCTCTGTTCACCTGTAAAGATGACCTAGTGGCCTCTAAGGTTTCCTCCAGCCCCAATGATACGACGGTCTATACGGTGCGGCCGGCCGGAACTTTGATTATTAGGACCAGTCCGTCCCCTCTCACCTTTAAAGTGAAACCCACGCAGATGTTATGCTGGAGTCCATGCTCTGCTGGGGAGGTGGGAGTCCCGTGGGGAGTGTTGGTCCTGCAGTCTTGTTCCCCGGGGAGGGCCACATGTGACTGTGAGATGCTGACCGTCTCTGCTGGGCTGTGGCTGCAGTCCAGGCCAAGAAGACCCGTGGGCCGCATAGGTGTAGGGGCATTCTGCCCGAGCCACCGACGGGCGCATGGAGCCCTGTTATGGTCTCCGTGATGTCAGAGGACACTCGATGTCCACACTCTACGGCCGGTGGTGTGTTTCTCTGAGTTCAAGTGACAGCCTTATGACATTCTTGCACAAGTGTTTTCCATTTTTAACGTCCTGTTTGGGAAGACTCAGTTCTGGACCCCCAAGTTCAAGTTTCTAGCTCGTTCACAAATCTCTTAACTGCCTGATTGAATCTGGACTTCTCTTCATTCTTCCCGCCCGTCTGAGCCACAAGTTTTCTAGATATTTTAATAGCATTAAATTGGTTTCCTGTACGTATCTTGAATAGTTGTTCGGCTGGCTAATTATAGCGCTAAAGTCACTTCTATGGGGATTCAAGGACTTAATGACCTGAGAGGATGATGGGAGGATATTGGCAGAGAACGTGGGTGCTGGGCTGGCCCAAGCGACTGTCAAGAGAACTATGCCAATAATAGTTTGGACTTACCCAGTACTTTCAATCAATAATACACTGTTAATAAATCAACAGATTACTACTTAAAAAATTTTTTTTCTTTGTGTTCTGGGCTCTAAATAGCTATTAAGTAATCTTAGTAATTAATATGATCATAACAGTTTATCGATGCTGTCTTTATTATCATTTTATCAAAGAGCTTCGCAAGGGATGGGAAAGAATTAAAAAATTGCGCCAAGATTAATCAATAGATAGGGCAGTGTCGTGGAAAGGATGAAGAGGGCCATCCGGCAGGCTTATCGAGTCAAGGACGGTGATTCGGTAATGTCAGGGCTTTTATGGAACAGGTGGGGTGGGGGTATGCTTCATGAGAGAAAAGCCGATTAGAAAAGAATTTGTTAGAAATATAATGTCCACTTCTTAAGTGCTTTAGAAAGATGGGTGAAAAGTAGCGGCAATAAGAACTCCGAGGGAGGTGTGGTTTTGCAGCGGGGAGGCGTGGCAGAGACTATGTCCTCGTGCAGAGCGGGCCCGCTCCCCCGGGCGCCCGCCCCTGTGACACCTGCAGCCGCGCGTGCACGGCGCGCAGTGTCCGGCCTCGGTGGGGCAGGTGACATTGGGGTTAGGGAAAAGTGGAGTCCGCTAGTCCTTTCCGCTCTTTCCAGTTCCTCTTCCCCCTTTTAACATTCAGAATGATCTTCTTTCCTCGGGGGATTTTTCTTTCTTTTTTTTTCCCTTTGCATATATTTAGGCACACATTTTCAATTTTTTCAAAACCTGGTTTTTCTTGGATCACTCAGAAGTTCTGCCAGGAGTCAGGTCAGCGTTTGGTACAGGAACCTATATAAAGCCGCGAAGTAGGTCGCGCTTGCCTGGCAGGGCCGGTGGCGCCTGCCTTTTCTCCGCTATGGAAATCATTAATCCGGAAGGACTCAAGCGGAATTTTAAGGGTTATTCATTCTCTTTTCAAAGATCCTGTGAGTTGAGTAATTTCACTTGGCTGGGAGATGGTGCGATAAGCAAGGGGAAGGTTTGGGGTGGGGGGAGATCTTAGATGAGCTTCACGGGGGCCTGTGTATAATTCTTCAGTTAGTGCTGGAGAAGCAGTTCTTGCCTGTCAGGATTTTGACTATGAAAACCACGAAAGAAGAACCACCACCTGCTCCGAGCCACTTGCAAAGCGGGATGCGCCCCTGGGAGCACGTGGCCCTCTTGGCTGTTGCCATTCCTCCCTTTCATCAGAGATCCCAGATCCCGCCCGAGTCCCGCTGCTCCGGACCTCAGTACGGATGGGCAGTAAGTGCCGGCCAGGTGCGCCGGTTGAAGGCATCTTCACGTTGAACTTCATGGTCATGGTGCCACAGGCTGAAGTGAGACGGCGGAGCCCAGCCGTGTTAGGGAACAAGACTGTTCGGACTAATTTATGCATCGCGTATCTATTATTATCGTCATCATCACCTTTACCACCAACCCCTCCAGGGGCCACTTGGTAAATGAGGACACCGGGGCGCACAGTCACGAGGCAGCTCAGCCGTGGTTACTGGCCTGGTGGTGGTGGTGGGGGGGAAGCACATTTATCTCTGACCCGATGCCAGACACTGTGCCAGACCCCAGGGGACGAAACAAGCCCCGCCCCCGGTGCAGCAGTGTGGAGCGGCGGGGGTGGGGGGGGCTGCAGACACAGACAGTGAACAACGCAGCATCAGCGAGCACGAAGTGAGGATGGGGTCGCGGGAGGGGCTCCTCGGACGGAAGCAGCTGGTCCTTAGTGCCGAGCCCCTCCCAACGGGTCCCACTTCGTCCAGCAGGAAGAGCGTTTTCTAGGGCTTGGATCCTGTTTCTTCAGGTGTCTGAATTTAAGGGATGACAGTGGCATAGGAAGGCGGTTTGAGGGTCCGACATCAGAAAACTCCCCGTGTTTTCAAGACGAATGTGTTACCGTCAGGGAAGCGATGCAAACTCTGTTTTGTCCTCTGCCAAATGTTTCCCATACCTGGCCAACGAGGGTTCCGGGCTTTTTTTTTTTTTCCTTTTAAATTCCGTGCCCTTTTCTGGATTCTGCACCTTGATGCTGCGCATCCCAGATTTAAATGCATCGAAGGGACAAGCTCGCTATGGTGGAGCCGAGCTCAGCCGCTGCTGTCGCCTTACATGGCGGGAGTGTGATCGGTGGAAGGTTACTAGGTTACTAGTCCTCATAAAACCCGAGTTAATTGAAAACATCATAGTTATTAATATTTATCATACTGTGAATTCTATTTCAATTTAATGGTTTTTAAGGATGTCGCACGTTTTATTAAAGTTTTTCCCCCCTCATTATCAGGTTGGGCAGGGTAAGCCCTATTTATATTGACCAGGAGGAGGCCAAGGTGATATGTGTAAGGCCTTTGCATAGACCTGATTCTGTGTTTTTATGTATTTTTATTTGGTATGTTTTAAATGTCTACCTTTTCTCTATTTTTCACATTTTCTTACAAAACAGAGTGTCTCTCTCTACAATATGACTACCCTGCTGGCCTTATGGATGCAGGAGAAACAGCTTAAATGTGTGCACTTTACTTCCTCTCTTTTTAAAAAGCAGTCGATACTCTTTCTTGCGCATTCTGTTTTTCAGTTGATAAGGAACATGTTTTCCAAGGCCAAACAACTCGACTGTGAGAGTATGTGTTTGTCAGGGGACACACATACCTTCCCTCAAGGCAGCTGCTACTTGAGTCGGTAGAATTTATTGCCATCAACATTCCTTAGCTTAATAAGGTCCCGAAAATGGCACTGACCATGAGTTCTCCACTGACTTTTCATGTGACTTTAGGCCTCAGTTTTTCTACCTCAGGACCGGGTGAAATGAAGCCCACTGACAAATGGTTCCTAATGAGGGCACTGACACTGGTATTTAAGTGTTAGAGACTTTTTATTTTAAATGCAGGAGGACTTTGGAATTTTTTTTTTTTTAATTTAGAATTTGCGATAATTCATATAGGTGCTGAGAAGACCTAGACCTTTTTTTTTTTTCATAGCATAAATGAAATAGGACCAACATGATCCATACGGGAAGTACATGAAATACTTAAGAGCAAACTGGTTCTCAAAGCCCTGAAGCTTGCTTACTCTGAAATTGAAAGTCATAAACCTGATTGTATTTTTAAAATTTCACAATTAAAGCCTCCCTTGTATTTAATCCACACTGGCGAGGCGTTACTGAGCATTGCAGTGTTTTCTGGGTATTACTTTTTCAGCAAATATAATAGGTTGGAGTGAGGTGGGGTATCCTGCCCTCCAGATAGTCAAAGTCTGAAGAGACTTTAAAGCATCCACTTGTGATATCTGAGGTTCTTTAACATAAGGTAATGGCAAAGCCTCTGTTTTCTACAGCAGGAGAATGAGCCTCAGCCTGCAGGTTAACTCTTGAGAAACGTGCCTTCTAAGTTGCTGAGCCTGTGTAGACTCTGGCTACTCCAGATGCCAGCTGAGGAAGGCATCGCCTAGGAGCTCGTTCGAAATGAAGAGTCCCGGGCCACCCTAGACCTGGAGACTGAGGATCTGAACTTAATAAGACCCCCGGGCAATTTGTGGGTAGAAAGTTTCAGAGCACCAGGTTCAGGTACCTCATTAGTGCTTTGTGTAGCCACTGAATAAAGGCGGACCTGGCAGGTGTTTGAGGTAGGCTGCGTCTAAACTTGCTTTCCCCAAAGCATTGGCTTATTTCACCTGAGTTTTAACAGACACATGCCTTGTACCCAAAACAAATAGACTTCTTTTCCATATCAAATAACACAGCCTCTGAAATAATTTCTGCAGATGTTTGAGAGGCAACCACTATGTGATATATTTAAACTCACTTTGTGGTGTTTGAAAACGTGTTGGAAAGAGACCTGAGCAGGGGAGAAAGACAAACCTTAAAGGGAGACGTCTCTGGCAGAATGACAGACCAGCGGAGGTGAGGGCTTTTGTTGAACATTAGGGATTTGTTTATTAAATAGGAAGAGTACAGATATGGGGGAGGGGGAGGGGGATGGATGTCCAAGCCCAGCTAAGGTAAATATCGAGCCTGATTAGGTCAAAGTCAAACATAATCACTGCCCTGTTTCTTTCTAGCACAATTTTGAATCACAAGGGGTAAAGGGCACGGTGAGGGAAAGGTCAGGCTTTCTGAGACTGTGGCCCTTCTCTCCACCAAGGCTCCACATCCAACGCCTAATGAAGAGACTCAGAAGGCAGAATCGGTGCCTCACTGTGCTACGGACAACTAGTTAAAGAGCCTTTCTGGAGGGCCTCCTTATATTTGCTTCGAGGCCCATGGCCCAGAAACACCAGCACGAGCAGGGATTTTAGCAAAGGGGATACATCTGCAGGAGATTTGATGAATTAGTGAAATATGCAAACCTGAAACAGGATCTCTCTCTCTCACCTCGCATGTCCAGTCAATCCCCACATCTTATGAATATCTCTCAAATATATCTCCTCTGCGTTCCACCCCAAGGCCCTGGGCCCAGGCCCAGCTTTCTTCGGCTCTCTCTTGGGACCACTGCGAAGTCTGACTCACCCACCCACCCCCCGTCCACGTTCGCTTTTTGCTGCATAGCCACAGTATAACCATATAATCACATAAACTCTAACATAAATTGTTCAAAATCTTCAAATCATTATTTTTCTTGGGACGGCATTATGTTTATAAATTAATTTAGGAAGAATCCTCATTGTCACGATGTTGAATCTTCCTGTCCATATACTTTCAAGTCTTCTGCATCCCGCAGGTCAGTCTAAATTCTCTTCCGACGGCTCTTGTCCAGTTGTTACATCTATTCTTAAGAATTTCACCCTGTCGTTCCTGTTCTAAGTGGAGGCCTTGTCTTCTTCCGCCTCTTCTAACTGGTTATTGTTTCTATACAAGCAAGTTACTGATTTCTACATAGGAATTTGCTCCTTCCATTTTGATGAATTCTCTTGTGGTTTTGTATAGTTTCTTAGTGGATTCTTTGCGGGGTGGGGGGGAGTTTAGCTATACAAGAATATCATGTGCAGATAGTGATAATTTTACCTTCTTTTTCCGATTTGTAAATTTATAATTTCTCTCCCGCTCAGGTGTGTTGGCCAGCTCCTCAGAGAACCGCGGCAGTGGACATTTTGTCTTGTTCCCGAGTCGTGAAATGCTACCAGTGTTCCCGTCCTACTTGCTGAGTTTTAGGTTGAGATAGATGTATTTTATCGTGTTAGGGAAGGAGCCATCAGAACTTCATTAATTCAGCATTTTTACAGAGGGGTCTTTAAAAATTCAGACCTGATCACGCCCGTCCCCTGCTTCTCATTGTTCTAAAGAGGAAGCTTGTGCCATTTTGCTCCTCAGCTCCAGCCAGACTGGCTGCCTCATAGCTTTTAGAGCATGCCATGCCCTTTCCAAACTTAGGGCCCTGGGACACCTGTTCCCTCTGTCTGTCACGGTCGTCACTCTGCCTCCCACCTCAACCCAACTTTCTTTGCCTGAACAGCTCCTCCTGTCTTTCCAAGCTCATCTCAATAGTCACTTGCTCATGGAAGGCCCCTCAGTCCTCCGACCTGTGCCCTTCCTTCTTCCCGGTGAGCCGGACAGAGTCAGATCGTGACATGCCTTGGGCGGTGAATACCAGGTGGCCATCATGCTGGTTCACATGCAGATGGCGAGAGCCGGGCATCAGGTGACAGGCCTGAGGGTGGGAAGGAGGGACTGGACCTGAGAGACGTGGAGGTAAAAGCTTTGTGGTTGGGCCACCAAATGGAGACAGAGGGTGGGGACAGGAAAGGGACATCTAAGGGACTCTGAGGTCTCTTCTTGGGTGATTTGATGGTGCTACTTGCTGAGATGGGGGTTCCAAAAAGAGCTGTTTTGAGGGGGGGTGGAAATGATGCCTTTAGTTTGGGACAACCATTCAGTGATCGTTTGTGGAACAACCACAGGGTGCCAGGCACTGCGTTACATTCTCTGTTTCCAGACCAACCTGGAGCCGTTGACCTGCTGAGTGGGAGGGACATGTAAGACACGGAGGGGGGATGAACAGCCGGTCGCCGGGCCTGGGGGTTCAGAGCTGAGGCGGGAGTGCAGCAGGGGCTCCGGACCGCGGAATCCCCAGTGGCGGGTTCGGTTGGGGAGAATCCAAGCCGAGTGTAGCAGAACCGGTCAAAGGAGACTTTGGGAGGAAAGCAACCTTAAAGGCGACAGAGGAGGAGCAGAGCCTGCGAATGAGACCGGAAGGGAATGGTAACGAGAGAGAAGGAAAGCAGAGGACGGGGACCCGGGAACCACGTGGGATGGGCGTGTCCAGAAGCAGGCCGTGGAAACGAGAGTCAGGCCCTGCAGAGAGGGTGAGCGGGGAGAGGCCCGAGGGGGGCTGCTGTGTTTGGCCCCTCGGAGGGCATCGGCACCTTTAGCAAGAGCGTCGTCGGTGGAAATGGGGGCATCGTGGTGGGTCGAAGGGCAAAGGCTGGGTGGGGTAGGAAGTGTAGCAGCCGCTGTAGACCACGTGTTCGTACGAGCGAAGGAGAAATCGAAGACAGTCTCTGGAGGAGAAGGTAGAGGAAGGCTTGGTCCAAAGGAAGAGGTAGAAGATGTGGGTGAGAAAGGGAATGGCTGGAGAACAAGGGCCCCAGGAGGAAAGGTGGGCAGTGCAGAGCGCAGGGTGGGGGGGCGTCAGTCTTGGACGGGGAAGGGCCATCCCGCCGCTAAGTTGGGTGAGAGGCGGAAAAAAGAAAGGACAGGCAGAAGGGCAGTTGGTGTGCTCATCTAATGGCCTCGATTTTCTCGGCGGGATTGATCAAAGGCCAAGGGAGATGTTGCGGGTTCACAGTTTGAAGGTGGCACTCGGTGAAATAGGAAGGGAAGTATCTCTAGAGGCGTGGCGGGGTTCCTGGGCCTCTGGGATTGGAGACCACTCGCGTTTTGGGGACCCTGCTCCCTGCTTCGTGGTTTTCTCCAGCAGGGCCTGGGAGGGTGGGGTCGGTGTGTGGAAGGGGATGGTCGGCTTGGTTATTTTATTTTATTTTTTTAGGGTCAAAAGACTTAGCAGAGAAAATGTAAGACCAGGAGATGGCAAGTGAGAAACGACAGTGATGGACCCGGGACCTGGGCTGTGAGAGGGAAGGGGTCCACGGGCGCGGGGAGCCAGGCCGCCTGCTGGGACAGCAGAGTGGGAGCCAATCCGAGGGCACGGTGAAGACGGCAGGGGGCCAGGGTTGTGAATCCCGCAGGGGCGAGGGTCAGAAACACGGCGTGCCATGGACCCGCCGCCTTCCGTCCGAATGTGGAAACGGCGTCGAATCGAGACCCTGCCCGGGGTGTCACGGCCCCCGAGGACAGCGGGGCAGTGCGTGGTGGGGACCGCGGGTCGTCGCCTTGGCTCGGCGATGGCGCGAAGGGAGAACCCGCGGTGCGGGCGCCGTGACTGCGGGCGGTTCTGCCTCCCGTCCGCGTGCGCGGTGTTCCGCGCCCCGCTCGCGCTCCGCATGCTCTGCGGGAAACCCGTGGAGGAGACTGAGGAAACCTCTCTGCACGGGCCATGCTGGAGCGTGACCCGGCGCGGGAATCGCCACCGCGTTGGGGGCTTTCCCTCTCGTCGGGGCAGCACCCACGTGGGGCGGGGCGGGGCGCGGCTGTGCACCCCACGCCAGGGCGGCCCCTCCGCCCCCGGCCCCCCGCCCGGCCAGCTCCTCTGGCCAGCTCCTCTGCAGCCGGACCTGCTCGGGAGAGAGGACCGCATTGGCAAAGCCGGGTAGTGTTTTTCTAAACTAGTGATCCGTGAACTGGTATCAGTCTAAAATTAGAGCCTGTGCGATGATAAGCTTTAATATGTGTCATTAGGTGGAATGACAAGTCATCGAGAGGGAAGTTTCCCATTTTGAAAAATCTCCGTGCAGATCAGGTGCTGTTACATAAAAGGGTGCCGTGACTTCCTCAGCTGCGATTCACAGCAAGCCCCCCCTACCCCCTACCCCCAACCCCCCACCCCCCAAGCCAGTGGCCGCGCTTCTGCCCGTGAGCGTGGGGCCAGGCCCGTTCCCGCTGGGCTTGTCGCCTTCGGCTCAGGCTGTGGGGACGGAGGCCAGATCCTTTGCCTGTTCCCTGGTCGCCTTCCCAGTGTGTGCTGGGTGATTACTGCAGTTAATTATAGCAGGCTTCCAGCCACTGGGAGTTCTGTTCAAATGTTCCAGCATTTTCTCTTCGCTTCAAGCCTCGTCTCCTTACCACGATTCCAAGTGAACGATCAGGGGTCCCCGCTCCCGGAACCTGCCCGTCAGGTGCTGCGTTTCATTGCCCGGAGCCCCTTGCTGTGATCTCACTCGAGTGACACTTATAGTCATGTACCTGGTTGATGGGAACAGTGAGTCACAGGTTTTCACATTTAGTACCTGAATTCCTTCCCTTCTTATCAAAGGGTGATGAGATGGTGTGCGCGGGCTTGGGAGGGGCTGGGGAGAGTTGGTGACTGTTACAATCGAAACCACTGGGATCCGAATGAGAGCCTGAGTCATCTCACCCTGTGTGGGTGGCGGTGGGCAGTGGGAAGGAACGGTCTGGGGTTTGCTAGTGCCTTGACGAAGTTTCTGAGGGCCCTCCTCCTTGGGTCTGTATAATGAGCATCCAGGCGCAGGTATCAAGACTCCGAAGTCACATTTGTACAATTAAGAGATATAATCCATTCCCGAGTTATGAAATCGACTTAATAGATTGCCGGTCAGAATTTAGAACAGAAGAGAATAGAATGGGAAGGGTATTGTTTTGTAAAATTTTTGTTTAGTTTCGTGTGTGTTTGTGTGTGCGCATTAGACTGTGTTGTAAAAATGCGCTTATTGCTGTGGATAATGGTCCAAAGTGAAATCACTGATCCAGGTGGATGGTAAGTCTTTAATGAGCCCTTTGGATGAAGATCGAGGATTATTTAGTCACTCTTGTATTCCCTTGCCTCTAGCAGTATGTAGCATGTCTTAGGTGCTCAATAGCTAGTTGTGGAAGGGAGGAAGGAAGGAACAGAGAGAAGGAGGGAGAGAGAAAGGAGGGAAGGAAGCTCTGATCTCACGCATCTGGGCTGGAATGAGGCAGAGCTAAGGAATCATACTTCATCCCAGGATTTCAGCTACCATCTCTTTTCCTCCCTTTGGAAAATAACTTCCTGAGGGATCTGGAAAGTGCCTCAGTGAAGATTCCCATTAGGATGGATAGAGGTAACTGGCTCCAAACCAAAAGCTGAACCTCAGAACAGTAAGAGGATCATCAGGTATAAAGGAGAATGCCCAAGAAACTGCTCTCACTAAGGTGTATGTAATTTCTGCTCAAAAGATCTGAATTAGGTAATATGGTGTATTAGTTTCCTATTGCTGTAACAAATTACCACCAATTTTTTATTATCTTATAGTTCAGAAGTCCAAAATGGGTCTTACTGGGCTAAAAGCAAGATGCCGACAGGCCGGGTTCCTCCTGGAACCCCTGAGGGAGTCTGTTTCCTTGCCCTTCTGAGTGTCTAGAAGCTGCCACCTTCCTTGGCTTGTGGCCTTATTCCTCTGTTTTCAGAGCCAGCAACATTGGCCCAAGTCCACCTCATGCTGCCTTCCCTCTGTCCTTGCTTCCAATTTTCTCTTCCACTTCTAAGGATTCTTAAGGTTACATAGGCCCCTCTGAGATAATCCGGGATAACCTCCCTGTCTTACAGTTAGATGCTTAGCCGAGGTTAACTCCATCTGCAACCTTTATTCCCCTTTGTCGTATGAGCTAACGTGTTTCTGTGTTCCCGGGGCTAGGGCATGGGCGTCTCGTGGGGCCATCATTCTGCCTACCACATATGGTTCATTCTGAGATCGCCAGTCACTGGCGGCCCCTGCCAAAGCTTTCGAATGTGGAGGGGAATACAGTCAGGCTGGGCATGTGTGCGGTGAGCATGTCGTGGACGTGATGAATGGTTCCAGTCACACGGAGCGGGTTCCGCATGAAGAGCCGTCCCTGGAGGGGGACCCGTCTGGCAGCTGGCTCGGCGGGGTTAGGTGCACGGCCAGGTTGCCGAGTGCTCCGGTGTGCTGCGTGCGTGTTGCCGCCCGGCTCGGCGAAGTTGTCTGTAAACAGCAGCTGTCTCCTTCTGGCTCGCCTACTCGCACCTGCCAGATCGTGCGCGGAACACGGGGTGAGAGCGCGCGAGTGTGGGGAGCGGGAACAGAGAGCCCTCGCCGGGCTCTGCGCAGTCTCGTTTGGATTTCGTCTTCGAAACAGCTGTCTGATGTTGGGGCCGTCGCTGTCCCTGTTTAGAGAGGAGGCGAGCAAGGCTCGGGGCTCATCCTTCATCAGTAGATGACTCCGGTGGTCTACCTGGCGGGGCCTGGAGGTCAGCCCTCAGGTTCTCCTCTCAGGAACCACACAGAGGCGGGAGGTCAGTGCCAGGCGCCTAGCACTGGACGGGTCCTCTGTGTGCTCACATTTGCCACCTCCGTCACGGAACAGCAGCACAGGGATCAGCATCCAACACGGGAGCGTCTCGGGGCTGGGAGGAGCCGCTCCGTGGACAAGGGTTCTGTTCGAAGGGGGTTTAATGACCTTACTATATTTGATGGGGTTCGGGCGCACATGTCCACGTTATTACTAGCGTGGGTTGTGTTGAAACCTGTTAGCTGTCAGGGCTGTCCGTGGTTACTTAGGCTCCTTAGGAAACTTAATTTGAACCAGTGGTCACAATAAACCAACGAGCACTTGACATTTTTCCTTTAGCTTTTTAAAGAAACGTTGCTTTAATTCTTTCCTCGTGCTCATGGAAGCGTTCAGCCAGGGACAGTACTGAAAAGTAAAGGGACTCATGAGCTGGCTCTGCGGAGGCCACGGGAGGAGGCAAGTTCACACGCAGTTGCTTTATGTTTGGGGTGAAATTTATGGAAGGCACAGTTTGAGGCTTCTTGCGCTGTGTTTGATTTGTAAAATAAGTGGAAAACATTTCAGGCCAACAAAGGCAAGCTTGTCTTACTCATCCTCATGTATTCGGTGCTTGACAGGGTGGATGCACGATCGCTGTGTAGGATGAATAATCACATTATTCATTCCTTTATTAATAAAATATCCTTCGAATAAGAGACCGTGTGGGACAAAGAGAACAGGGCAGAGCCCTCGCGCCACGGAGCTTCCTGTCTGGAGGACGCGTCTGCCCAGTGCTTCTACCAAGGACGTGAGCAGCTGCGTGGAAGGCGTGACGCTTCCGGAAGAGTTTGTCAGGCCGCTGAGGTGTCTGACTGCTTTTCTGAGCAATTTGTTTTCTCTGTCTGGTCGCCTTCCAGTAGGAGGCGATTTCTTGGATGATTTCCATTAAAATTTAAAATTCGATTTCCTGCGAGATGGAATAAAAGGTGTCAAGACTGCAGAGGGGCAGACCTGTTTGGTACTGGAAATCTAATTAGAGCTATTTCCGTATGGTTTCATGAATGGCAAAATGGCCTTCACGCCACTTAAACTGACTACTAAAGGAATATTTCAAAAAAAAAAAAAAAAGGTAGCAGGAAAAGCAGCTTTTCCACGCTTTTCGAAGTTGCCATGTACCCCTGACATTTAAGCATGTGCTATTTTTTGGGGACCATTTCTGTGTTTTCGAATCCAGATGGCTGTTCCAGAAGGAGCGCCGTCCCCACGGCTCACGTGGGACGGGAAGAAGGCGCCTTTAAGCTTCAAGGTCTACTCTGGAGGGGAGAGCTGGTCTCGGCGTCCCGTGGCCGTGGCCTCTCCCCTCCCGGGATGCGGTGTATCTGTTCCTAATGAAGATTTTCAGTGGCCTGGGGTCACTTTCCTTTGAAAACCTTGTCATGTGCCTTAGCAGATGGTGAGTCTGCGTTTGGGCATGAAATCGAGCATGCTGCTGGCACGATCGCGCTATTTCTCAAGACTTATTTGGGTAATAAGGATTTATAATTGAATTAAGTCGGCCTTTATAGCTAATTATTTTAATTTTATGTGGGCACACGTTTGCAGGCTAAATACCAAATCCCATTGTGTGTCTTTCCTGAGGACGAAAAAAAGAAAGTTTTCTCTGAATAATTATAGCCCCCTCTTGGATAATGCTTCCCCCCCCCCCCCCCAAATGCTGAAACTCATAGGTATTCACTAAATAAAGGGGGAAAAAGGTTACGGAAATAGTGACTGAGACAAAACCAGAGGCTTTGGGCTCTGAGAGGCCAGCCTGGGGCGAGGCGTTCGGGAGCAGCCGTCTGACATCCAGAGACCGTTTCGTCCTGGTTACAGTGGGCAGAATGGACCAGGTGAGCCCAGGGTCCCTCCGGCTCAAGAGAGTCTCCAATCGTGTGACTGGGAGACTTGAAGGGCAGGTTTCGGTAACAGCAGCAGGACGCAGTGACGTGCGCAAACATGCACATGTGCACCCGCTCCCAATCCCGAGCACAGCTGGTGGCCCTCAGTGACCTCAGCAAGCGTCCTTTTCCAGTGGACGTTAACAAGCTGTGACGTGACATGTGCCGTGGAAATGGAGGACGCTTTGATGTCTTCCAGTGGCTGGCTCGCATTTTTCCCGAGGGAGAACCGGACTTCTGGGTAAAGGAAATAGCAGTGACTACGAAAAAAGAGATCCAGTCCCTCCATCCATGCATGCACTTTGTCCCCGGGAATTGTATCAGTATGTGACTTAGCCAAGCACATGCGTCGTAAGTCGCTGTGAGTCCGTGCCAAGAGATAGGCTAAAGGATCTTAGAGAAACCCAGCTCTCAGATGCCTGCCTCCCACAACAAAAAGAAAATAGTAAGAAAAGTAGAATTGTATCTAATGTATAATTAATTACCAATAAGCTAAAAATAAGAAAAGCTAGCTTATAGAATATATATTTATACATTGCATGCTTTTGTGCAGTAGCTCTGTTATATTTTGAGTTCAGGGTCCTGGAGCTATTCTGAGGTCCTGAACAGACTACGACTGGGGGAGTGCCGGGCCCTCCTGTTGTCCCCTTCACCTGCCAGGTCACACCCCCTCCCCCCGCCCCCACCTCCCCCAGGAGCTGGAGTGTTTCCTAGCAGCCCGGATGGTGGCCAGAGAGGCCCTGGCAGACTCCTTTCTTCCACTCCATTAGTCCCGTGAGGACTTCATCCCATAAAATGATTTCAGCTCGGTGGTGGTCGCTCTCCACTAGTTAGTGTTTCTTGTCATGCCCTGAGGTGCCTGAAACATTGTATTTGGGTCACTGAAAACGCACCTCCTATGAATCATTTAGGCCACAGTAATAGCTACAAGAGGGCTTTCATTTACTATCCTCTGGGTACTTTCAAAATGGATCTTTCGCCCAATTTTATTTTAGTTTATCAGATTTTTGTCAGTCGGGATTGGGCCACACAAAGAAGACCACTCAATAAGCTTTGCGTTCTGGGAAGAGCCAAGTTAAAAAAAAAAATGCAGCTCTGGTCACCCCCCTTTATTTATAGTGCCCATGGAGCTATTTGCTTAATGAAACTGGACCTGGTCCACGACGGAGAGAATCCTCCGTGACATGTTTCGTAATAGCCCCGTCTGGGTTGGCTGTTGTCTCAGGAGAGGGGACCTGCTCTGGGTTTCCATTCCTGGACTGCCAGCAACGCCTTTAGACAATGAGGTGCCTCGGTGTCTCTGGTGGCTTATTTGTTTTGACCTTCATTCAAAGACATAAATGCACGCTGCTCGCGACATCACGGAGCACAGGGCGTCTCTGCCATCATGCCCGAAGAAGTTTGTGTTCACATGGGCAGGATTTTGAGGTTTTGGGGGTGTTCTAGACGTTTGTCACACTGAATCCTCATACTGATCTTAAGACCTTTACAGATGGGGAAACCGAGGCTCTGTGAAGTCGCCAGGTAACAAGAGGTAGGCATAGGGTTTGAGGATGTACGTCCTGCCCTTGAGGGACTGGTCTCCCTAATCCGGGCAGAATAGGTAAGTATATAAATCAGGAAGAGGGCAAGAGTAAGGGGGCACCGTGGGGAACATGCTCGCACGTGTGAGATGTGGTTTGAGTGGGAGGGAAGGGGGTGCCCCAGACAGCTTTATGGAGTAGGTGGTATTGGGACGGACCTTGAGGGTACGCTAGGACGCAGACGGGTATGTGCTTCCTTGACCTGTGCCTGTCTCTAGAGGAGATGTAAGCTCAGTAGGGCGGGGGGGGGGGTCTCCCCCCTCCCTGCTCCTGTTCCGTTTCTCCTTTCTGCGCTGCACCCCCAGGGCCTGGCATGTACTCGGCGTGTACCGCTTGAATGGACAGTTGGGATGGGCGCAGATGTGGAGGAAGGGGGTCTTAGGCAGAGGGAATAGCATGGGTGTGAAGAGCTGGGCAGGGTCCGGTTTGTTTTTTCTGTCTTGGGCAAGGAGAGGACACCGAGCAGTAGCTGATGAGGCAGGACAGTGGGCGGCAGTCACACCGTGAGAGGCGTGTGACTCCAAGCTAAAGGGTCTACAGAGGCCAGGTCTCAGAGCCCTGCCAGGTGTTAGCTGTGGGGCCTTGGATCACTCATTCAACGTTTCCGACCCTCCATTTCTTCCTTATTTATAAGATGGAGATAATGAAGGTACGATCTCATGAGACAGTCTGGAAGATTAACATCAGAGCCGTGGGGCTGGCGTGGCAGGCATGGGGTGCGCCCGGGGCTCTGTGGCAGGCATCCCCCAGTGCCTTTTGCTGGGGGCCATTGTTTCTCCATCACATGGAGCTTTAGGCCGAACAGCACCGTTTTCATTTTCAGGTGGCATGCACGGAGACAAAGCAGGAACACTAAACTAGGTTAATGGCTGTGCGCTTCCGTAAGGCGGCCATCCCCCACCCTCCCCCCTCGCCCCCCCACGCCGAGGATGCCCAGGTTCCCTGTACAGCGGACGGCGGACACCGAGCCACGTTCGGGGGCGTCTCGGACAGGCCCTCACTCCGTTCTTTCCCCAGCCTTAAACAGGTTTGCCTTTGCAGTGAGATCGAGGTTTTTAAAAGGACGTAAAGAGTCCCTTGCCAGAAATATTCCTAATGTTCCTATATAGCCTTGGGTCCCTTTAGTGGGTTCCTGGGTCCCCTGGAGGCCCCAGGGTAAGAACCCTTCCTTTAAAGGCTCAGCCTCAGCGTCGCCTTGTTACTAATAAAATGACTTCCTACGTCAGGGGAAAATGCATTCAAATATGTATTATTGAAGGCTACTGGCTCTGCTATGCAACTATATTGTTGACGGCTATGGGGTAATAAATATGTATATTTAAAACTGGGAAAAATAGTCCTGGGCATGCTGTGTTCCTCTTGTGAAATCATAGGATCATGTAGGTGGGATTTTTGAAGACGAGAAAGCACAAGTCGATTAAATTTATTGACCTTAGTGTTTCTACATTATTTAGTGTTCTAAAAAGGGGATTAGGTTAGTTGGAAGTTATGTAAACTGAACAATGATATAATTTAATTTTTTTTTATTTTTGTAAATAATGTTTTTAATTTTTCAATTATACTTGACATACAATATTATATGAGTTTCAGGTGTACAGCATAGTGATTAGATGTTTATATAACTTACGAAGTGATCACCCCGATAAGTCTAGTATCCGACACCATGCATAGTTATTGCAATATTATTGACCATATTCCCTATTCTGTGCTTTACATTCTGTGATTATTTTTAAAACTGGCAATTTGTACTTCTTAATTCCTTCCCTTTTTTCACCCTTTGCCCCTCCCCCTCCCATCTGGCAACCATCAAAATATTCTCTGTATCTCTGAGTTTGTTTCTGTTCTGTTAGTTCATTTATATTGTTTTTTAGATTCCACATATAAGTGAAATCATGTGGCATTTATCTTTCTCTGTCTGATTTATTTCTCTCAGTACTTATTTCACTCTAATACTTTCTAGATCCATCCATGTATCATGTAATTTTTTTTATTAAAGTAAAATATATGTAACGAAATTTACCATTTTAACCCTTTTTAAGTGTACAGTTCGGTGACATTAAGGATTTCATGTAGTTTTAGTTAATCCTATTGTGAAAATTTTCTAAATCTTCAAAAAGACCTGAGAAAGTGGAAAAGAGTTTAAGATAGTGTTTACTCAGAAAAATACACTTCTCGAATCAGATGCCGAGTGTCACACAAACTTAGGCTTTTTTGGGCAAGAAGAAAGGAAGCATTTACGATAAGAATGCTTTATGGAAAGTTCTCATAGGTTCTAGAAATAGGATTGTTTTTTATATGAAATGATTATTTTTGTTTTGCTGAAGAAGCAAGGAAATCTCTAAATTAGCCGAGTAAGAGAATTTGAGAGACTGCAAGGTTAAAATCTGGACTTTGAGTTGCATTCGAAAGTGCAGAAAATCAGTGAGACTCTTGGAAGCAAACGTCAGGTATAGATGAATCTCTGCGTGTTTCATAAACTGAAGTTAAATTACCTTCGCAGTTATCTACAGTACAGCGCAGGGCTAAAATCTCATGTGAGTTTGCGGATGCACACACAGCACCATAGTAACATCTATATTAAACTTTACAGTTTAACGTCGTTCGTAAGAGATGCTTGTGCCTTTCTGAAAGGACTTGCTGAGGGAATAAAAATAATTTTTTTTTCCCCCTTCTATTGTACCACAGGATATCCCTCCCTTATCCCAGGCATTGTTTTTGAAATCCAAAAGTCTGGCTGTCATATGAGAAGCAGCCAAAATATTAGCGTTGGTGTCAGGAAGTCAGAATACTGTTTCCAGTAGTGGTTCGAGCCAAAGCTATCTATGTTTTTTTTTTTGGGGGGGGGCAGGGTGGATAGCAGGGCACACTTTGGGCGAATATGTTTTATAAGTGACCAATTCAGGGCCTTGTCCAGACTGTGGCGAGTTCCGAGAGCTAAATTCATCTAGGATTGAGCATCCCTGCTGAGTTTAGCCGCTTCACCCCTCAAAGAATCATACCGCCACCAGGAGTCTTTATTGAAGTGAATGCGAGGGTCGCTCAGCGACTTTAACACCCTGTCGCTTGGGGTTGGTACAGTTCCTCAGCCAAGGCAACTTGGTCATTTCCCCCATGTAGTGTAGTCATTTACATTTCCTATTTCCTGCTAAATATTTTCCTCCTTCCTTCTCAAAACATCTTAGGGTCCTTGAGAAAATGGCAACTACAGATTCAGAGCACTAGAAATCATTTTTTAAGAATTCGTAAAAGACATGAGAAGCTTTGTAAAGATTGGAGAAGGACCGATTCTGAGATACCTCACACTAAAAGATAATGGAGAAGTCCCGATGGGTGTTGGTTGATGGCTTCACTTTATTGGGAAGTTAGGTGGATAAGCCATTCGCACAAAGGCACTGAGGGAGGAGCCAGGACCCCAGGAAGGGCAGGGGGTGCCGACCTGCATGGCAGAGCCACACAGACTGTCACCCTAACTAAGACGGTTCTTCTCGCTGGACTAGGCCCTGTGGAAGGGACCGGAAAAGCGAAAGCAGGATTCTTCCTGCTCCCCCGCTAGGAGCCTGTTTAGGAGACAGAGGATTTGTACACGAACAATAAAATAACGAAAGCCGGACTCCGAGGGGTCACGCGGAGCCACGTGGGGGCCGAACTCCGAGGGGTCACGCGGAGCCACGTGGGGATGGGGGAAGCGCCCCCCGACTCGGGGTTCATCAGGCCCTTGTAGTCTTCAGAAAGGCAAGATGAGCAGCGACTAGGCGCATGAGCCGCACAGCCGAGTTGCCTGGGTTCAAATCCCAGCCCTGCCACTTATCAGCTGTGTAATCGCAAGTGAACTGCTTAAGCTCCCCGTGCCTCAGTTTCCCCATCACTAAAACGGAGATAATGATAGGACTTTCTTAGGAGGGATGTTGAGGGATTAAATTAGGTAATAAATGTTAAGCGCCTGGCCCACAGTATGTGGTATATAAATGTTCCCTGTGCTTAAAATTGCTCTTAAAATTCCCAACTCCCTACCTGAGAGCCCGTATTGCTAGGAGTGAGTTTAGCTTATTGGACTTCAGGGTTCAGGGGCTTCTCTTGGGGAACCTCTGCAAAGCTTGGTGGAAAGTGACTCCCTGTCACCCTGAGGGTTCTGAAATTTCTTTCTTTTTCTTTCTTTTTTTTTTTTTAGGTGAGGCAACCTTTGGTTGACCTCACAGATTGCAAGGACCTCATCAGCTTACAATCTCTTATTTTTATTTATTTATTTTTTTACACCTACAGCACCTGGTCTTCCTAGGCTGTCTCCCATCCAAGTACTAACCAGGCCCGACCCTGCTTAGCTTCCGAGATCAGACAGGATCAGGCTCTTTCGGGATGGCATGGCTGTAGTGGGTTCTGAAAGTTCAACATGAATATTTACAGAGGAGTCACTCCTCCAAACACGGCATGGAACTCACAAATATCAGTTATTTCATTTTTTGAGGGTTATTTCCTTACGCCTCAGATTTGTACCAAGGAAGAGCTATCGTAGCAGGCAGTCGGTATCAGAATGAGCGGGCCGTGCCCCCCTTTGTCCCTCCACATTTTCTTCCCAGTCCCCCTCCACAAGAGGTGCGAGGCACTGGGTAATGAGTGTGTGGGTTCTAGAACCACACCGATTACTGGCTGTGTGACCCAGGGCTGTGAGCTAACTTCTATAAGCCTTAGTTTCCTTATCCGTGAAATCAGGCTGATAATGAATCCACCTCAAAAAAATGTGACGATTAAAAAAAAAAAGATCAAGCTTATGTAAGATGTCACCATTGGGAGAAACTGAGTGATGGGGACATGGGACCCTCTGTACTATTTTGGCAACTTCCTGTGAGTCTATTTACTGAGTATGGATGTTCTTTACTAAGTATTCTATATGTATTCTCAGTGCATCCTCAGCTCACCCCTGTGAGGGAGGTCCTAGGGGTGTCCCTATGATACAGGTAGGGAATCTGAGTCAAAGAAAGAGTGAGCCACTTACCCGAGGTCACCCCCAGTAACAAGGTCACCCCCAGTAACGAGGTCGCCCCCAGTAAGTAGCAGAGCTGAGTCTGCTGCAGAGTTGTGTACCATGTGCCTCTCCTGTGAGGCCAGCAAGGTGAGCTCCTCCAATCATGACAAGCCTCAGGGGTGCCAGGCGCCTCTCTCCTGTGTCCCTCACACAGGGGAGCAGAGCTTGTGCGCATGTCTTCCAACTTGAATGTGCACTACACAAGCACGTGTTATTTAATTTATTTTCAATAACCCGGATGAAATAAAGGCAGGCATGTTTATAACGTTTACATCTAGCACCAAATTTGGTGGGTTTGTTAGTATCTCGAAAGATGGAAATTGAATTCGAAGTGGACTTGAAATCTGTGTATCAGAAACGACCCGTCAACACAGCAGAGGCTTGACTAAGACTAGATCAAACACAACCCCCACACGGCCAGGACGGTCACGGTCACAGACAGATACACTCTGACAGGTCCGGGCGTCTTTCTGGATGCTGAAGGAAGACTGTGGTGTTTCCTCGAAACAGACGTGCCTCCGTGTATTAATAGCAGCATGACGTGGTCAGGTCAGGGCGTTATCTTCCCTCCGGCTGCTTATCAGACCCGTACCAGGATGCCGTGTCCAGGTTTGTGGTTCGATTTCAAAGGGAATGCGAGGTTGTCGGGAGAAGAGCAGAGGTGTGACCGAGGCCCCTGTCATGTCACCACAAGTGGACACAGACCTGCGGGCCTGTTCTTACTCTACCTGTGTGAGGGTTTTTTCCAATTAGGAGCTTCAAGGTTTTTTTTTGTAAAGAGCATCTTATCGTTGGCAGCTGTGCCTCCTGAGTTCCAGTCATCCTGAAGTCTTTGCCCAGAAAGAGCTTCCTGGTCTCACTGCTATTGGTCAGGCTGCTGCATCTGTGAAGAACACAGGTTGGCTTAAAGAGGCCTCTCTAGTGGCCTCCATGGTGTTCATGGCCACCTGTGGTCATTGCCAGGTCTGGCCACTCCGATTTTTGTTGTCCCTGCTTTATAAATGAGGACATGGTTGCTCAGGTGCGTGGCAGGCCGTCCTCACTTCTCCATGTCGCCTGTCCAGGGATGAAATACTGCTCACACTCAGTCCCCAGCTCCGGACAGTGATGCCGGGGTAACTGCCCTAACGCGGTCATTCTGTTTCACGCTGAGTTAGAGGCCATGCACGTGGCTGTCGCTGGACGTCAGTCACCACCTCCACCGCTGTCTTGCATCCAGGCATCTGTCATCATTACCCTTCCAATGGGTCTCCCCGCCCCCACCCCATCTCCAACCCTGTTCTCAACATCGATTGAATCATGTCGTTTCTCTGCTCAGAATCGACGCCCTTACGATGGCTGGGAAGACTCTGAGTAAGCTCACCTGTCTGACCTGCCCCAGTCAGCTCGGGTCCCACTGTCCCCTGGGCCCATGTCCTCCCGCTGCCCTGGCTTCCTGGCCGCTGCCCCCATGCCCAGCCACTCTCCTGCGTGGCCTGGCACTTGCTGGGAATTGTTCCCTTTGCTGGGAATTCTTTTCCCTAGATGCACAGATGGCTTCTTCTCTCTCTTCCTTCAGCTGTTTAGGCAAATGCCTCCTTCTGTCCTGCCCCCCACTGCCACAGACACCCCGTTTAAAGTGGAACTCCCCCTGCAATCTTATCCCCTTTCCCTAGTTTATTTTTATTCTGTATTCTTATTGCTATCTAACATTATGAATGTTTTACTTTTTTTTATCTTGCTCACTACCCCTTTCTTACGATTAAAATGTAGGCTTCTTGAGGGTAGGATTTTAAAATCTGTTTTATTTTCTGCTGAATCTCAGTACCAAGAATGAGGCCTAGATGTAGCCGGTGCTCAGTAAATATTCATTCGATGAATGAATGATGAGCAATATTGTTCATAGTCAGTATAAGCCCCCTAAAGGCAGCTTCGTGAGTAATTAATGACAGGTACCCGGTTTTGTGTCTCCTGCGGAACCTGGCACAGTGCCTGGCACACAGTAGGTCGTCGGTAAATATCTAGTGCCCTCATCCTGCAAGCAGGATGGACAGCCTCTTGCGTTAGAACTTGAAATGTCGTCAGGGAGCAAAGTGGGCCGCGTGACATATTCGGGTCTTTTCCGGTTGTAGGGTCTTGGGCCTTTTGTTGCTAGGCCAGAATGACCCTAATCGTCCCCCCCGACTTCCATTTCTGCTCCTTATGTGTGTGTGTCTGTCATAGTTTTATGTCTGCAAGTATGTTGCTTGTGGATGTCGAAAAGAAGAGCCTAGCAGTTTTCAGGAGGTGGGGCTCATGGCAGAGCCAGAAAACAGACGTCGCCTTGTATCTGGAGGGATCGCTTGGGGCCTGGGTCTTGCTAGGCTCTGCGAATCCTGCGTTCTGTCCCAGCGGGTCTCTGATATTTGAGAGGAGAGCTCTTCAGCTGGAAGTTGTTACCAGGCAGACACCAAATACTTGTTCTTATTTCCAAATTTCTGTTAATTTGGTTATTTGTTCTCCGAGGCTGTAGCCTCCTTGTTGCTGGCTGCTTCTGCAAGTGTTGGATTGGCAGATGTGTTGTGTGGGAGTAAGGAAGGAAAATTTCCTATGTTAATTTCTCTCTGACAAGCACATGTACAAATGTAGACAAAGCCTCTTGTGTGTATATATATATATATATATAAAAGTAAAGGATAAAAGAAAAAAGTCTCCATTCTCTAGTGTGTGTATGTGTTATTTCCATACAGAAGAGACCCCATGTTTCACGCGAACCCAAGTCAAAGCATGTATGGACTTCATTTCCTCCTTCTTCACATGTAGGATTTAATCAGGAAAACAGTTCCCGTGTATCTCAGCCACAGTTTTTCATTTATTAATGGAGAGCATTAGGGAAGTAAAATTGTTAAGTGAAAAATAACATGAAATAGCTCCACTTAATGACCATGGGCACAGAATTAATAACTATTGATAACAGTCAGTGATATGTATTGAATTCTTACTCAGTGCCAGGATCTGTGTGAAGCTTTATTGGCAATCATCGGTCCCAACGACCATCCGGTTTTCTCTGTGATTGATTAAAAAATAGCTCAAGCATGTTGGATGTCACTGTTGGTCGCCCAAACCCTTCCAGGGAGCCACAGCAGGACCATACTCGCACATGTGCGAGGAAGTTGCAGATCAAACCCAGCTGTCACGGGACTCGTGACTCAGGGCCGTGCACTAGTTAGCTCAGCCACTGTAACACACAGTTCTGAAAATTCACTGGCTTTCAACTGGGAACGTTTATGTCTTTCTCAGGTTGCACGGGGCTGCTCTTCAGGCTGCACAGCCCGGCATGGAGCAGCATGTGTCTGGACGTGCCATTCTCATGACAGGGCAGGAGCGAGATGCCACACGAAACCACAGCGTAAAGCTTCTCCTGTGATGTGGCAGGTGTCACATTTGGTCACGTTCTATTGGCCCAAACTAGTCCCATGGCCAATCTGGACTGTGGGGCTAGAGGTATATTCTTCCTACCAGGATGCATTGCAGGTCATGTGACAGAGGGTGGGGGCGCATAGTGTTCTTGAGGATGGGGACAATGGGAGGTGTCAGTATAACCCCTGGAGAGGCTGGCAGTCTGCACCTTCTCTTGGCCCGGGTAAGGGGGCGGTCTGTGCTGATGTTACCAGCGCGGCTTAGATATTCGATCTTGGTCTGGAAATGCGCTCTGTGCGACTAAGTTTGCGATCCTTGCTCTCGCTTCCAGTATCTGAACTCTCTTGGGCACCACTTCAGGAGCTGTGGGAAACAGCGGAGTGGTTGATTCTCCAGTCTCTTGTGTAAGAAGCTCTGAGAACTGTCTTGACTTAAGAACCATGACCCTCAGGATGTTTGGGGCCCGTGACTTTGAATGTGTGGTCTCCCGCCAGGCTGAGGCATCGTGTGGCCCTGGACTACGAGAGAGCCAGAGGCCGGGTTAAGAAGGTGACAGTGGGTGGACAGGAATCTCCGTGGACACTTTTCCGGAGGAAGGCAGGTGGCTGTAGAGCAGAACCCATAGCCGTGACTTCAAATCTCTGTGTCACAGCCAGGGTACTGGAGTCCATCCGGTCACCTGGTCGCCAGGGGATTAACTAGGGAGGGCGGGAACTGAACTCACCGGGAAATCGGGAAATCGCAGCTCTGGTGAATAGATCTGGTGTGTGGATGAGAACTTCTCGGGGATGAGGCTGTAAGGCACTTTCCTATATAACTTTGGATAAGTTTTTCAGAGCTATCTGGAGCCAACTTCTTGTTTAAAACTATGTAAACAGCATTATACATTCATTTATTCAAGAGACGCCACACTCACAGTGTTCAGAATGCAGAAAGGACAAAGGACTATCCAGCGAAAAGGCTTCGATCCCTGTCTCCCAGCTCCCTCCTCCCACTCAGGGGGCCCTTATTCATTTCTTGTGCATTTAGAATCTTCCAACAGGTGTTACGCTTGAACCTGTTCGTTCCTCGGTACAAATACTTTGTTCCTCAATATACCATAGGAACAGTATTTTGTGTTAATATAAATATCTTCGCTCTCGAGTTAAATGATGGAAGGAGACGGAAGTTTATAAAAAGCAGAGGTACAGGCCCCGAGCCCTGAGTATTTCAAAGTGTAGCGGGAGCCTTTAGTTAACTTATGGTACAAGTCTTTTCCTCCCCACGATGCCTCGATTTCATTAGCTGTAACTTTGTCTCAGTGATGCTTCTTGTCCAGCCTCGCTCAGAGTATTGGAAGCAGCTCTCTGTCCAACGCACACGCAGTAATCAGGACGTCGTTCGAAAGCCTCCCCATGCGACATTCATTAATGTGGCTGTTGTTAGAGAATGAGTTTGGTCGGAGAAAGAGGAGTAGATTAGTAATGGAATACAAGTCTTCGTTCCCCAGGCTTTCAGAACTCCTCCTAGGACTCTAAGCCCCTTTCTCCCAGGGCACCTGTTTGTCCATGGCTAAGTAAATATTATTTCCATTAACTAAAGAGAAAAGAAATGTTTGCAGGACACCATTTGCCTGGCAGCTTGCCAAGGGCTCTTTTATCCTGATGGAGAAAGCGTGGCCTGGAGGGCATCGAACAATATGCCTTTGTTGCCCCTGCAGAGAAAGCTCAGGGTGCTTAAGCCGGAAGCCATCATGGCGAGGCCTCCTGGGGAGTAACTCCCCTTCTCATTCTGGCTTTTACTCAGCAGGTGTCCTGTCAGAGGCATCTCGTGTCCTCTGCCACTGGCAGGGCCCCTGGTGGTTTTTTTTTCCTAGCAACAATTCTAAGTCTTTTTAAAGGAAGCTTTATCCAGAACTTGGTCAAAGAACATCACTGGGAAAAACAGAAGTCATCATTTCCTCTGGTTACTGGTTCGAAGCCAACTTAGGTGACTGTCCGCAGGTCACTCAGGGTAGGGTCCCACGGCCAGAGCGAAGGGTCAGGCAGGAGGATCAATGTAATGACCAAGGCAAAGTCCTGAAGCAAACATGTGGCCAGAAGTTAGGTTCGACACAGAGGGGACAAGGACAAGGGGGGAAGAGTCCACGGGGAAGCCGGAGCCGTGAGCAGCGACTCTGGGCGGGTCACAGCAGTGGGGCCTGTGGCGGGGACCAGCGGACACGCCCAGTGAGTGACTCCTAGCAAAGGGTTTCAGCACGGCCCTTCCCCCACAGTTTCTAGAGCTATAATTTACATTTATGTAAAACCATTGAAAATAATAGCTCTGAATTACTGGAGATAAATGAATATACTCGAAGAGAGAGGGATTCTAAGAGTTACTTGCGTTTCTGTCATCTACCACCTCCTCGCGGCATTTTTGATTAGACGGGGGCCATTACAGTTTATTAAAAATAAACAAAACCCAGTCGGGCTAGAAATAGATGGAACCTCGGTTCATTTGTCTTGCTGCTGTCTTCTTCCTGTTATAGTTCCATTTCATGCGGTTGTCTGGCCAGAAGAGTTTCTATTTTTAAAGCGCCAGAGGATGCGTTTGGGCTCGGGGTGGAGAGGCCAGCGCTGGTGTGGCAGGGGTGGAGTGGCTCTTGTCACAGGGAGTCAGGATCCTCCTCTGCCACCTTAGGATGGCTAAGGGGCTGCAATGCCGGGCACCATGCACGGGGCGCCATGCATGGGACGGAGAGAGGCTCTTTTAAGCCTAGCGTCCTATGGAAATTATCTGAGAAATCTATTGAAATAGTCTGGTCTGAAAGTGAAGCATCTCCCTTCCGCTTTTTTTATGCTGGGCCTTTAATGTTGTGTTAAAAAACCAACCAACCAAGTATCTTTAGATGCAGAAAAAAACAAAAACAAAAACTGAGGCAAGGTGGTTTTAGTTTGGAAAAGCCAGAGAGGTGGGGTCGGTAGGGTGGGTGGGGATGGGGAGTTAGGGAGCAAACCGAATGCTACCAAATGCGTGGATGTTATGAAACCAAGACATCAAACTTAATATCCTTCTCATAGCAACTGGTCCAGCACGAAGCCATCTCCAGGGCCAGCCCCTTCCCACCAGCTCAGGCTCCTGGCTCAGTGCTCATCCGAAAGAACGAGCCAGTTGGTTTTCATTGCTAAAACCTGGCGACCGCTCAGGCTGTAGCAATGACCCTTCATTTTAATGCGATCGCACGTCTCTGTTTATAACTGTGTTCTAAAACGAAGCTGCCGTGGCCATACTTCCCTTCCACTTCCTGCGACTAAGTCTGTATTTGGTGATCTTTATTACGTTAGGGGCACTTGGCACCTGTCTCAGGCCTTACCTGGGTCTAGATGTTCTATTAGAAACTCATCTTTTTTTCCTTGTGCATGCGCCGTCTGCACATTCCGCTCAAGCCTTTTCCATACGTCCTCTCCCTATCTTTTCTTAAACACCCAGCTCAACTCCTACCTTATCTCAATTTTTTTTCTTGATCTTTTGGTTGGTGTGTATCTTTCTTTTCTAACTGCCTGACACACTGTCTGTGTCACATAATTAGTGACTTGCTATGTCAGAATTATGTACCGATGTACTTACGTATATGTATGTATGCATAGGTATATATGTTTATAAATAAATGGTGTCTGAATATAATGCCATTTTATCTGCTGAAGGTCTTCTTTGTGCGTTTAGTTCCAGGACCTTGCTCAGGCCCTTCTGTTGCTGCGTGGGAGGGCGAGGGGTGGGGAGTCCAAAGGGCCAAATGGATGCACCTCCCTCTTCCTGGACCTGATCTGGGTACCTGGGACCTGGAATGCCTTGTCCAGATAACCTTGAACCCACTTTCAGTGGCCATGCAGGCTCTTCCCCATGCTGCTCCACGCCCCTAGGACTGAAGGGTGGGCCAGGGGGCTCTTACGGGAGGTGGGTGATGTGCAGGCTGGCCTGTCCCCACATGAGGGACAGGGAACAGAGCCATGGCGAGAGGAAGGCCAGGGCTGGGGGTGCTGGATGAGGCATGCCGAGGAGCCAAGAATCCCAAATTAGAACTTGACCTTCCAGGTCCATATGAAGACATTTGCCAAGGAAGATAAACCCATTTCATTTAAGTCTCTTACCATGATTTATAACAGGGTGAGTAGGCCTCTTTTGTTCTTTTATTCTACATGACAAATACTGAGGCTTCTCTCCTCACAGAAACTATACGCTTTTGCCAGCAGTATTTTAAAACTATTTTATTTGATTTCTTTGTAACTGTGATGCTTAGACCTGACTTTGAGTAACTGAAAGGATATATTTGGGATAATTGCAGAGTGAAACTCTGTCCTACCATGAAGCTTATCCCTTTACTTAATGAATAATTTTCCTGTCTAGAGTGTGTGTGGTAGGGGATAAAAGTCAGTATGTCTATTAGGTAAATTGAATGCGGCACCCTCCAAATGATCATAAAAATGTTCTTGCTCAACAGTTAGCTCATTTCAACACATACGGTATTTTTTCAGTTTATATTGCATTTGCCTCTCTACCTGTGTGTATCGATCTACCCTTTTCCCCTCCTATTATCACCTCCGATTGCTGATTACCCTGATGTTGTCATTGAGTGTGCCGAGCGTGTGACTGAGCACAGTGAACACTACGGGAGGTCAGATTACCGCTGTGTGCTCGGAGCAGTGAGAGCACAAATAAGAAATTTAATAAAACTTGAGAATTTATGGCTTCGAGACTAGGATAGACTATCAATATCTTGAAGAGACTGTTTTTCTATTTTTTTAAAGGGGCACCTTTGCCACGTTAATAACAATGAAAGCGCTTTCATTTATAATTAGCCAATTTTGTCCTCATAAACCCTTACGGAGAGACACGATTATCCCCATTTTATCAAAGAGGAAATTCAGGCTCAGAGAAGTTTTGCGACTTGCCCAGGGTCACACAGCTTGAGGCCAAGGGGCCACACCAAGAGTGAAAATCAAGCACAGGCCTCTTTGCCCATACTTTGCACCTCCCGGGCACCCAAGAACCTGATCTTATAAACAACCACGAACATTTGTCATTCAGAGAAAGGAAATGTCCTGTGAGGTGAGATGAGGTTTGTGAAGAAATAGGAAACTTGAGCCACGGTTCTTCAAATACATTCAAGGATCTCCCACCAAACATCGGTTTACCAGAAATTTAGATTTTAAAAAAGAATATAAAGACTATACATTGCATAGTACATGAATATAATTCAATTTCCTTTTATGCCCACTTTAAAAATCAGATTTATTGAGGTAGAGTTGACATAAAATCCAACCCTTTTAACATGCACAGTTAGATGAATCTGACAAATCTATTCAGTCATGCAAACATCTTGACGGTTATAATCAAGACCTTCTCTATCCTTCGGTGCCCCTTTAAAGTCAGTCCGTACCCCCGTCTCCTGGCAACCACAGACCTGCTGTCGTAGGTTCACGTCTCTGGAGTCTGACTTCTTTCCCGTAACTTTAAGCCCACTTTTCATTGTTTTCCCTTTGACTGTTAGTCCTGGGGCACTGGATTCCTCTCCCAGTGGGATCAGATGACGCCATAATTCCTTTCGACTTTTCGTTGATGAGCAGATTCACTCAGAGAGCTGGGCACCCCACGCCAACCACCACCCTGAGGTTTTCTCCATACTTAGCTGGGCTGTGACGTCAGTCAGATCTATGGGTTGAATCTCAGCCTTTCCGCTTTCTAACCACGTGCTCTGGAGCAGGTTTAACTTCTCTGGGCCCTGGTGTTCTGACCTCAGAAGTGGGGATGATAATTGTGTAAACCTCACGGGACTGATTTGAGGACTAAATGAGATTTTACATGTAAAGTACTTAGCAGTATCTGGCATCGCATAAGAATCGATAAGCATGAGGATTGTTCGGGCTCCGCCATTACATCTGCTTTCTGTCTAATCAGAGGCCTGTGCTGGGGACTCACTAGGTGAGCTTGAGGAACTTGCCCGTTTATGCTCTTTGTCCAGCCAGACGAATCTGCAGATTTTTCCATAGCAGATCGTGAGCCCTGTCTGTTGACCCTTTTAAAAGACACGATAACAACTTCAGTAAATATTTGTAAACGTTAGCAAATGAACGTCTTTGAACAGGAATAGTCGTGAGTCCGTGAAACACACGGAGAACTGCGGAAAGACGTCAGTGCGTCACCAGTGTGTCTCACGAACTTCGGGATCACCCACCGTTCTCCTTTCCCTTTTGCGTGGGATAGTTTCTTCACAGACTGAAGGTTCTGGAACTATCCAGCCCTCGAATAGATCAACCTTATTATTTCGAGAGATTAAAAAAAAAAAAAAAAGAAACAGTTTCTAAAAAAGTTATGTATTTCCCGCAAGTCTATTTATGTCTCTTGCCAATCATGTCTCAACATCCCCCTTCGCACCTGTAGACCAGACGCAGGTCGGCCGCTTCAGGTGTGCGAATGGCAGTGAGGGAGAAGGCAGCTTGTGCTTTCCATAAATATATTACCCAGCCGAGGAGAGTCTCAACTTAGATTTCCTGAAGGCACAAGTCCATAATCAGCATTTTATTTTACTCGGATTTTGACTTCTTACCATAGTATGGATCTGCAAAAGTTGTCTTCGTGTTTTTATTTCATCATCACTGTCACTTGTAGGAGAGATTTTGGTGTCAGAAATCCGGCCGTGTGTTTGTGTGTGCCTGTAGAGCTTGATCGTGCCCCTTACGAGTGGGATCTGACCTCCCGTCAGGGCGGAATGCTGAGGTGAATGCACTGGAGGGCCTACGCCATGCTTGTGACTTCCAAAGAAACCAATCGACCTTGGCTGTGATCTTGACCTTCATCAGAGCTTACAAATGCTAATCCTTGGTGCATCTTCTTTTGATAAATTTAGCCAGATCGATGTCGGAAATAATAACAATTTTTGAGGTATTTGGAGAAGTGGCAAATGGAAGAATAATGACCCTGTCCATTTTCCATGTCATGTGCTGCCATCTGGGACAGAGAAAGGTAAGATCAATGCCTGCTCCTTAACAGTAAAAGCAGAGTTATCCTGTGAGTTGGACTATGAGCTCCAAAAGGGCAGTGTCTCCCCAGATCCTGAGACAGTGCCTGCCACATAGGAGGCCCTCTAGTCAATCAACATTGGTTTAATGTGTATTTATCCAATAAGCATTTACTAATAAATCAGCACATGGAATGATGAAATAATAGTTTAATCTACTGCTAGACTACAGTAAAAAAGAATTGTTTAAGAGAGCATTTGGTTCTGATAAATGAAACTCAATTCTTTAGAGTGGAAGCATTTCACAGAAATTAGAAAAGCCCCAGACTCAGGTTTTTTCTGGAAGCCTTATTTCTTGAATATCAATTATTAAAGATGAAAGATACTTCTGAGAGGCAGCCAGAAAGCAGGGTAAGGGAAAGAAAGTGCTTGCTGAGGCTCCAAGGGATACGTGGGGTCCCCGGGATTGTGGGGGCCAGCGGAGAGAGCTGGAGAGGGCTGATGGTCTTGTCCTGTCAGCCCTGAGAGTGATCCAGAAAGTCGAGATGACTCTGGGGATGCTGGCCCGACTTCGCGCACTACCGATACCAGGTCAGCAAGTTCTGAGGCCGAGGTCACAGTGCCCAGCTAGCCCCTCCCTCCATCCGAACCTAAGCTTGGCCTGGACAGACTTCCGGTTTCTGATGTGTGTTTTGCCAGTATTTGCGAGTCGCCCACCACCTGCACTACTGATTTCCGAATGCACTTAGTATTTCTCTACAAATGGACTCACTCGAAAGCCTGGAGTTTGTCCATGAACCACTTAAACCATCTGCTTTGTGTGTCAGTCTTGAAGAAACTGGCTTAGCCACCTACAACCTGAAACATACCACCTTTGCTTAAACTCCTCACTTTCCAAGCAATAACATCTCTGAGGTAGGATTTTTTTTTTTTTTTGGAAGTGTGTCTGTGTGTGCATGTAGTGTGCATTCCAGTATTGAAACTCCCTAACCCAATTATGAGGTTTTAAAAGTAGATTCAGAGCCTTATGCTAATTTTAAAATACAGTAGCCCCTGCGTTCAGCTCAGCTCTATAATTTCAGCCTTTGCTTTGGGTAGAGCTTGTGATATCTTAATTTTCTGTACTGTCAAGGAAATTCGGGCTTAGGTTTTATAAAGTAAATTAAAAAGAAAGATGTTTGACAAGTTTTCATAAAGATCACTAAAACATGGGAAATGTTCTTTTTAATAAAGAAATTGCAGTCGATTCTCTAGTGGAGGGAAATAAACAAAATATTCTTGTTTTGCCCACTTCGCCGCTGCTGCCTGTCATGTTTAGTTTTTTCTGTAACGAAGTCTCCTGTCCTGCGAAGCTTCTGTTATGAGGTGGATTTATTTAGAATAGCAGTCAATTCTACTGGTCTTGGTACGTCCAGGTTCTTGGGGGATTTGTAGGACTGGGGGTGGCCATCCTCAGGTCCACAGGCCCCTTTTTGTTGTTAGCTGTAGCTGGCTTTCGTTCCTGAGATTACCTCATAGGCCAAGGTGGCTGCTCCAGCTCCAGCCATCACCAGCCACCCCCGAGGTCAAGGGACAAGAAAAGGAAGTCAAAAGATATCGCCTGCCACTTTTAAGCATCGTCTTATTTCCCTGCCGTGAGCTCAGTCTTTGCTATTTGCGAATGTACTTTTCTTCTGATATCAGAGTAATTTTCTGTCATCTTTCTAAATACTTTATGGTAACAGGTTCATGCTCTTTAATTCTAAAAGATCCCTGGCTGTGAAACGTGTTTATCCATAAAATAAAGAAGAAAAATGCAACATAATATTACTAATTTTAAAAATGCTTCTAATGCGTCTTTAAACAAGAACAAAATTAAAAGCAAACAGAGATAAGTGCTCCCATTTTTTTCATCCAGCGCATTTAAAGTCTGAAAATTTCGACAAGTTTTCCCCACATTAACGAAGGATTTATTTGCTGGCGCCCTGCAGGCCGTCCTGGCATTTTCTTTTCTTAAGGCTCTATTTGATGCTGACGTGGTGCTTAACTGCTCTCTAAGCCACAGTCTTAGCACAGTATTGATTTTGGTCCGACCCAAAGCATCCTTTTGTTAGTGCCTTTGACAGCCCCGGAGCGAGGCCGTGGGCTACTTCGCTTGAAAACAGGCCCGTTGAGGTGTCTGTCACTCGTTTGAGCAATCTCATTTATCGCTAATGGCAGAGCTTTGCCCATGCGTTGCTCCAGCCTCCAGCCGCCTGTCCCCGGAGGTCCTGCCAGGCCACCTGGAGGGGCAGCAAAAAGCGTTCAGAAGCGAACCGAGCAGGGCGCTCGCTGCCATGTCGTCACTGTCTTCCGAAGTCCTCGAGGCGTTTCCCACTTGGCATTGGCAGGATAGGGGGACCGCAGGGTTTCCGACGGTCACCGGCTGCGGACAGCCTCGGTCTGCCTGGAGGTGACCATCTCCATGGGCCGCAGAGGTGCCCCAGAGCTCAGTCACCGTGTCGTAGGACGGAAGGATTCAGGAACCCAAAAGGACGAAGGCGAGGGAGGAAAGCAGCTGGGCCTCGAAGCGTCACATCTTATGGAGGATCCGTTCTGAGTCGAGGTCCCTTCCCATTGCCACCTTCCTCGCCTTGGAATGAAGCAGGTAAAGCGCACGTGGAATCCCCACGAGGTTTTGGGGAGAGTGGTTTTCTCGGGTTTTCTGAAGTCCGGAGGCCCCGAGGACGCTGGGCTTCTCGTTTGTGTTTTTTTTTCTGGCTTCTAGAGGCACCGTGAAGTCGGGGAGTCTTGCTGCGATGCTGGGCGGGGTGGGGGACTCCTAGCTTCTGACTCTTTCACGCAGGTCTCATGCCGAGCAGGGGCCGGTCCTGTTTTCTTCACGAGGAGCAGAGAATGTAACCTTTCTTTCAGCCAGCTGGGGACACAAGCTGCCCTTGTTAGAGAGACAGTGACGGTGGGGCCCAGCCTCTCCCCTCAGATAGAGCCGTCAATTTAGACAGGGAGTTAGAGAAACACGGTGACCCATTGTGTGTCTGGGCAGCGCGCTCCCAAGCACTGATCTCAGTGTCAAATGACATTCTTCTGTAGCTGCCACGTACCAGTCCACACCCCCTACATCTGACTCGGGGAGGAGAGAAGAGAATTGCCTGGAGGCATCAGAGAGAAAGAACAGAGAAAGGGGGCTTTTGCTTTGGTGGGATGGCTCGGTTTCACGAGAGTTCCCTGATGTTTGCAGATTGATGTTCCCTGTTGGGAAAACACATCCTCTTCTGCCCTCCGAGGGGCCTGCGGCTGGGGCGGCTTTTCCTGATTTCTGCTTCCCAGGGAAGCCGCCCGCCCGGGCTCCTGGCACGGGATTCTGAATGGAGCTGAGCAAAGGCATTTCCCGCCGCGTGTCTGTCCTGTTAGCCTTTCAAGTTCGTAATCACTCTTCAGGGCCTAAAAAGAGACTCTTGGTACTTTTTCCAGTTGATTTGCTTGAACGCAGGTGCCAATTTGGCATCGCGTGTGGTCCAGGCGGCCCTCTCCTTGCTCGTTTCGCAGCTGGGTGGTGGCAGGTGAGGATCAAGGCCTGGCAGAGGAGCAGTGGGCGAGGCCGTCCCGGCGCCGTGGACGCTCGGTTTGTGCAAAGCGGGAAGGAAGGCAGCGCCCGGGCGCGGCACCCAGCGCCGTGACATCATTTATTGGACAGCACTTTAAAAACTCCAGAAAAAAAGGCGAAGCGTTGCTGTCTCTCCCTTGGCAATTTACACTTCTTCAGAGTGCAGGGTGGGTGAAAAGAGATCAACTGACCCATGCTAGCCTACTCTTTTAATCACTTTGTTTGTTTGTTTGTTTTTAAGTTTGGAAATTTGCGGAGAAAGGAGGATGTTCAAGAAGGATTTTACTACCCTTTAGAGAGTTCGTTTAACCATTTCGTTTCTGTCCACCTCCGTTTCAAGTTGCTGTGGGGTGGCATCATGCTTGGTGATTCCGTTCCTTATCCGTGCTGGTAAAAAGGCTGAGTCGACAGCCACAGGTCGTGAGTCCTCCAGGTTGGGACTCAGGATCGGGCCACAGGGACTTCACCGGCTTGGCCACAACACATGCAACTGGAGTCCAGAGCCACTCCTGGGGCTCGGGGGCAGGAATGTAGTTGGTGCCGTAAAATCTGTTTTGTGGATTGGGTTGGTCAGGGTCATCTGGGAATGATATTTTCTGTAACCAGAATGTGAAACTGATAGTTTGCTCTAAGAATTCCGGAGAAGTATCCTGCAATGTTTTAAAATGGACGAAAGAGCCTGCAGAGTTCTCTCCCTTTTGGCCTTTGTCAGCGAGTAAGAATACACGGAAATTAAGTAAAGATTGCACAATATTCCCTGGAATCTGTAGCAGTCATTTCAATGCTCCGTCCCTGCTTTTTTTCATAAACCCAAACTGGTAGAAATGTGATTTTTCTGTCGGCTGCTAGGAGGTGAGATTCATGTTGAAAATCATGCCTAGAAGTGAGGTGCCCTTGGCACAGGGCCCTTTTCGGGGTCTGACATGCGGCTTCTGCACAGAGTCTGCATTGCTGGTTGTTCTGAGGGGTCTCATCCAGCAGCCGCTGCCCGGCCCCGCCTGCTCCCTCCGAGCCAAATGTAGCATCGAAGGAGGGTCCCCCAGAAACGCGCCTGACCCCCAGGGTGGGCTTGTCTGTGTCCTGGTGACAGAGAAGAACAAATTTGAACAGATTAAAACAACACCAAAGAAACCAGCTCCTAAAACCCTGAGGAGCACATCTGCCTACACGGGAAGGATGGGTGAGCAGCCGGTGTCTGGCGCCGACCTCCCACCCCATGTACTGGGGGCTGTTTCTCCTTCTGCTGTCAGTATGTGTGAGGATCCGCTTATTGGCATTTATTTCTGTGTAAGCCGAGAGGAGTGTTTTTTTTGTTTGTTTGTTTTGTTTTTTGTGGGGGGCTGGAGGGGGGGAGGGTTATTCAGGGTAATTTTCTATGATCGTTAACAAGTCTTTTTTTTTTTCTCTTTGTAGTTCCCATGATGATTTTTTTCCGTTCGGTTTGGCATTGATGTTGCGGGTTTTAATTAGACCCTAATCGTCCCCAGGAGTAGAGAGTCCTTAGCACCTTCCTTTATTTAATGTGTGTCGATGGTTGATCAACAGAAAAATGGTAGAAATATCTTTTCTGTCGACATGTCTTATGTGGAACGGGAACGTAAGGGTGTCACGAAAGGAAAAAATTAGATTAATAATAAAGAATTTTGCTTTTTTTCTCTCTCTTTCTTAAAAATGTCAATCCAAAATTCCTTTGGGATTACCTAGCAAAATTCTGGTTTTCAGAATTCACAGAGGTTCCCAGTCTGTGGGCCTGAGCCTGGGGGGTCACTGTAAGGGGTAAGAAGTAGTATGTGTTATGTATATGTGTGGTGTTACATCTTCTTCAAGTGCGCATAGGTTCCGTGTGACTAGTTAAGCAAACACACAACCTTGCCGAATTCATGCTAGCCTTCTATAATTACGTATTTTCTCAATAATCAAAAGATATAAGATACAGCCACTGCCATATGGGGACACACATAATTTTTTAGCATTAAAAAATATTTTCTGTCCTTGAGATGGGTAGAAACTGCTATTCCGAACTACGTATCAGAGAAATATTGATCCATATGTAAACTTAGAGATTCGTAGGTGAAAGGTGTTTCTCCAAAGGTGTCTGTGGAAGAATTTTCTAGAAAACAAATTGTTGACATTTATGAAATGTAGAAAATGTGCGTCACAGCTCCTACCGTTTCTAAATGGCAGCATTCCAAATTATTGTTCGGTGGTGGCACCCAGCCTCGTAAGCGGAATAAGTTTGTCTCTCCTTGGCTTCTCTCCATGTCCCCTTCCCTACCACCCTTTAAGATTGTCCCAAGGGTTAGGAGGGAGACGAATTCCTTGTTTCTGTGGTGGTGACTGGAAGTCTGGAAGCTTCGCCGGAGGGGCGCCGTGAGTTACGGAAGAAGGAGACCCCTTCCACTGTGTGACGGTGAAGCTTGACCAAGGTCGTCTGGGTGTCGCTCATCAGTGAACACTGCCCGCCAGCTGCTATGGGCAGGGCTGGGGTCTGGGGGCGGGCGGCTGGGAGCAGGGGCATCGGGGGAGAGCCTCAGGATTGGAATCTGCAGAATGGCGGAAGCCTGGAGAACCTGGGGGCGGGGCGGAGGTGGCCTGTGCGTCCCTAAGTGAGGTGAGGGGGACAGTCAATGCGCAAGGCCTCCCCTTCATTCCTCCGAATCGACCCCTCAGCATGGAACTGTGACGTCTTTTAAAAAGACACCTTCCCGTTTCCACGTCTGCAGAGCTCACTGTCGATACCCACACAGCAATTTCTGAATCCCCACGACCAGGCGTTTTGAAGAAGCTTATTGCTTAAGGACTTAAAAAAAATAAAGTCCCCGCGTGGGAGAGGGATCATTTCGGTGTTGTCACATCCAGGTCCTCACCCCGTGTAGGAGGAGTCCCTTCCCTCGAAAAGCGTCGTAGAGGTCAGGACCGTGTATCCTTTTCATCAGAAGTTCCAGTCCTTACTTGCACACTTGACTTACACGGAGGCAGACAAGCACATGACTCAAACTGGGCCTGAGCGTAGACAGGACCCGTTCGCTCCGTTAGAAGGGATGCGCGAGGCAAGGTTTCCAGGGGGAGCGGCTCGAGACTCACCGCGCGCCCTCACCTCCGCTGCTCAGCCGAGCCTCCTCCGTGAGCAGGGGCCGGTAACTGCGGGAGGCAGGCAGATTGTTCAGATTGTTCCCGGACCTATTTTTTCCTGTTTGGACAAGAAATCAGATGCGCGTGTGCTCAAGAAGGCTCCTTTTCCTGCCCGCTAGCCGCAGCGGTGGACTGAGCAAGAAGCGAAGTAAGAGCTGGTTAAAATTAAAACGCACATGTCGTTCGTAGCGGAGAAGCTGATGTCATTTCTGTGTACTTCTGTTTTTGGAATCTGGAATAACACACACATTCCAGGGGGCCTGGGAAATTCCCAGGGGGCCACTGCCACGAGCACCGCCTCACTGAATCAGATTAAACTGTGGCAGGGGTTTTCGGCATCGAACCTCGACCGGTACCGGGGGGCGGGGGGCCTGTCTGTGTGGGGAAGGGTGCCTTTGAACAGCAGTCGACTTGTGGGCACAGTCTCTGTGCTTCTACAAATACGTTTGATGTGGATTCTTCGTCCTCCTTGTTGAATAATGATGGTTACTAAAAGTAGCTTCACGAGGGACATCAGGATACAGCTGTAGCAAGACATGGGAATCAGGCAGATGGCTGTGCGTTTTGGGGCTTTGCTTTCCTGAACTCACTGGCTGTGCCTTTACCAGCCCAAGGCCCGTGGCTCATGTCATTCCCAGGGGCAAAGGCATTCGGATTGGTACAAAGCACGCTCTCTCGTCAAATTCATACTTATCTCTAGGTCAACAGCTATATTTTCCATTACGTTCTTTAAATTAGGAGCCCCCGCCTTTACCCTTACAGACGTATTCTCCTTCTGCATTCGAAGTAAAAACAGGAGGGCACCTGTCGTCTTTGGGACTATGTGTACCCGCTTGTCCCCGGCCTGAGGGCAGGGCAGGGAGGTGCTGGGCACAGCTGGATACTTCCTTGCTGCGAAAGGAGGGCGGAGACAGAAGACCAGAGAGGGGGACAGTGCTGAGGGGTGAACGGTGTGTGGCCAGCCACCTAGTGACACCCCCTTCCACCCCCAAAGGGGACACTAGGAAGTACCTCCCCAGCCAGCCTCTGCGTACACAGCCAGGTCTTCCCGAGTTAGCGGTTTATCTGACCCATAGGGGCGCCCAGCCCCCGCCGGAGGCACAGTGCTTCTGGATTTTGGGTCCTCACACGTGAAGAGACTGAAATTGCTTTAGGATACTGTTCAAGTTTTAGAAAAAAATCTGAAGGCCCGTTGGGTGGGGTCCTGGTCTGGCCTGTGCCACGGCTCCGGGGAGGCCCTGTGGGCGTGCATCGGGCCACCTCCTTTCCTTGATGAGACCCCCACGTTCATCACGGCACTGCTCGCAACAACAGCCAGGGAATGGAAACCCCTCAGCTTCCCTCGATGGAGGAATGAATTTAAAACCCGTGGTGTATGCATACAGGGGAATGTTATTCAGCCTTCAAAAAAAGAAGGAAAGCCGGCCGTAGGCGACAACATTGATGAACCCGGAGGACCGTACGTGAAGTTAAATGTGCCAGACACAGAAGGGCGAATGACAGCCCTCATACGCGCCCGCCATCTAAAGCCGTCGACCTCACAGAAGCGGAGAGGGGAGGGCAGCGGTCGGGCGCTGGGGGGAGGGGGCAATGGGGAGTTGCCCTTCAGCAGGTGCGGAGTTTCAGCTACGCAGGGCGCAGGGCGGCTGGTTCTGGAGCTTTGCTCTGCCGCACGGTGCCTGCCATTAGCAGTCCTGTCTTGGGCACTTAGAAATTCGGTGAGAGGCGAGATCTTGTGTTGCGTTATCACCACACTTTTAAAAAGGTAGCGCAAAACTCAAAAAAAAAAAAAAGATACAACTCACTCTAGGTCCATGACTTTAGATCTTCCCTGAGCTTGCGTAGAGTTTCCTCTTCCTCACTCTCCCATGAGGTGAGTTTCACGTTTTTCTGCTACCGTGTTGGGTTAGCTCTTTCTCCTACTTACCTTGAATTTACCTCCTTCCTTCCCAGCGGTCTCCTTAGCTCCGTGATTTCAGAGCTGGTGGGCGTGGCCTGCTCACAGGTTCATGGCTTTTCCCGACGACGTATTTTCCTGGCGCTGTTCAGCTCTAGGTTTCCACGACCTCCAACGTTACACATGCAGTCGTGGTTCCTCTGAGAGTTTTAACAGGGAAATTTCCTCCAAGCCCCGAGCCCGAACTATGTTCTGACTTATGAGACAGACTGTATTTTTCTTTCTCTTTATTGTCGTTATGCTGTCTTCTGCCACATCAGGGGGGCGGGGGGCAGTGGGGTGGGGAGTAGCAGTGTAGTCTCTTGTTCTCAGAGTTTTTGCTGACGGGGTGCAGATTCCCAGGACTTTTTGTAAACGTCTGGGTCTTTTTTGGTGAGGGAAAGGAGTTTTGTATATTCGCCGGCTTCTAAAGATCTCTTCGAGAGCCCGTTTGGAGGCTTGCTTTGCTGCCGCATGCTGTGCCTGTCAGAAATGACAATTGTGTTTATAATTTGCCTCTAGATAGATGTCTGCCCCTTAAATCTGCTCCTGACGAACGTGGACAAGGGGACGGAGTGCCCAGTGCACAGGGCCTGGCGGGGTGTCCTTGGCCCTGCCCTCCCGTCCTTCGTGCCGATAGATTTGAGCTGGAGCACCCACTGCGAGGTGCTGCGTGTGAGCTGTCCACGGCGGATTAGGGAGGCGCCTCTATCAGTGTTGAGCTGAGACCCTCACGCAGTTATTAAGAAGAAAATGGTCCCGTTTCGTTTCTCAGCAAGTTTTCTGGAAGCCTGTAAAGACACTTGATTCTGGAGAGCGGCGTCCTTTCCAGAGCGATGCTCGTGTTGGCTGAGTTCGCGTAGGTTTATGCAGATCGCGTGGGAGAGCACTGACCTCACGAGCCGTCGGACGTGCGGAGTTGCCCACGAGCAGGCGAGATGGCCGCGAGCTAGACCTGCCGTGGGCAAGGCGTAGTTTGGAAAATAGACACCTGAGAAAATAAGAAAACATCATAGCTAGTCGTTTCTCTTGTCTCTTTGGTGTTTGGAATACGACGTAAGTACGAATATTGACTTTTGGAAATTGTTTCTTGTGCCCACAGCCTTCCTCATATACATTTCTGCATGGATAACTGTGTTTTACCAAACTCCTCTGTGCCTACCCCCAACACCTCAGCAGAAGAAATAGTTATTGATCCTAGGGAGAGAGTCATCCCAAAGGAAAACAAATGAGTGGGCCAAACAAAGGTCCTTCCAGGTCAAGGTGGCCATTTCAGGTGGATATGCTCTGACGTGTGAAATAATTCTCAAGCCGGGCAGATGCTGCTGGAGCTCTTTGTTCCATCCTCCAGCTCCTCCCACCCCAGCTTCTGTTGATCAGATCTAAAAAAAATCACATTACTTGATGCAACTTAGAAAATTATAATAAGCAAATATCTTTAAAAATCAGTAATAGACATACAGTTCATGCTTAAGTGTTTCACCATTTCCGCCACAAATATATGTTGAAAATCCTTCATCAACCTGGAAGTTCCGAAGTTCCCAGAGGTTGATGCGAATATTTTCCTGCTCTTGAGAAGGCTGCAACCTGGAATGTTCGGTTTATAATTATATTTTAATTCACTTACTTGTGTAACTTCGTCTTAATTACATATGCTGAATAATTCCTTTCACCTCAGAAATAACTCGTTTCTTTACCCTTTTCTACTCCTATGACTACAGATAGTTCATTTAGAGCAGGAATTGTTAAATTGTTCTTCTGATTAAATATTCTACTTCTTAGTTTTGTACATAGTGGTGTTCAGTAAATGTTATTGACTGATTTAATGACTACTTCTACTCTTCAAATTACATCTTTAACTTATGAAGTAGATTTTAGGGTGAATATATGTGGAACTATCATCTGTCCAAATTCACTATTTTTTCCCTCTTTCTATAAATGAAGATTTATGACAAGTAATCACATTTTTTTTTTTTTTGCCTATTCGAATTATCTGTTATTGTTTAATAAACCACCCCAAAAAAACTTAGTGGCTCAGAACAAGCTTTGTCATACTATGGTGTGGTTCTTTGGGTTGGCTTGGTTTGGCTGGGCAGTTTGGGGTTAGGGTATTTCCTGCAGTTTCGGTCTCACATTGAATAAGGCGGAAGCCCATGGCTTCTTCTCACAGGGCATGACTCGTGTGTGGTTCTGCGGGAACGGTGGAGGCTGGCCTAGCCTCTGTTCGTTTCCGTGTGGTTCACTTCAGCTTCCTCACAACTTGGTGGTCTTGGGGAGTCAGACTTCAGAGGCACTGTTCCAAGAGACCAAGGCTGAAACTTTAAGACTTCTCATGAGCTAGCCTTGGAAACCGGAGAATAGTCTCTGTCACATTTTCTTGGTTGAGCAGGTCACTAAGACTTGCCCAGACAGAGGGGAAAGCAATTAGGTTTTACTTCTCACTGGCCGGTGATGCAAAGAATTTGCAGCCATCTTTAATCTACCAAATAGCATTGAAAAAAGTAACTTTTTTTTTGCTCTTACATTTTGATGATTGCTTATTGGATTGGACTAATTAACAAAGAGAGACTTAGTTTTGTTTTAGAAAAACATGAACGTGTTCAGCTCTCTCATTGTGCCACTATAAATTTTAGAGGATGGTAGTTTTAGATCACACCTGATGACACAAGCTGAGCGGGGTACAGTTAGGTCCCCTCTCTGAAGCTGGTACTAGCATATCAATTCTGAGGTCCTGACTCACGGTTATGTGTGAGAGCCTCTCTGGGAACTGTCTCCTTGAGAACAGAACTGTGGGGTAGAGGCAAGCCACAATGAACACAGTAAAAATGGCCGAGCCCATCAAAAACAGTAACCACCCCTAATAGCGCATCTTCCCCAGGAACTCTACACATTGCGGAATGAAATGAAATGGTCTAGTTAGAGCCCCTCTTCCCGGGAGGGGTTGCTTTGCACCATGAGAGGTCATAGCATTATTCTATTTAGCAAAAGAGAGCGAGAAAAACAGGAACCTCCCAAGGTTGGTCTTTCATGAGGTGCCATGAGGCTGTTGCTAAAATATAATGTACTAAGATATTTGTGCCCTGAGGGCAGGTTGGCCTCTGTGCCTCAGTCTTTCTCAGGCTTGGGAATTTAGGCTTGTTTCTGCCCCGCCCTGGCCCACAGCCACCCCTGAGCATGCCCCTGTCTCTCAGGGAGGACTAGGGAGGGTCCTTTGCAGTCTCTGGGTCTCTAGCTCCCCACCTGTGTGAATGTGTCCGCCACCTATACCGGTTCCCATGGCAACTCAGGGCCTCAGTTCACCATGCTCTTGGGACAGCTCAGTACATACTGTGCAGAGCCATCTGCCCCTTAATAGTTCCGTCCACACGGAAAGAAAGGGAGCCTGTCCCCGAAGCCCCGCCACCGCAGCATCCTGGGCTGGGACGGCCTGGCACACAGTAGGCATTGAGGCAGCGTCCGCTGTCTGAGCAGTAAAAGGCAAAAGTCACATCTGTGTTTTGAAAAACTTGGAATTAGTTACAAAATCCCAAATAGGAGAATTTCAACAAGAGCTTAAGCATTTTGACTTTTCCCAAAAAGTGTGATAACTGACGACACTGGGCCTGAGGGGCCATCGTCGGTAGGAGCGCGTGGTGGCTGCCTTCCCCGGACTGCTGGCCGGCGTTCTGGGTGGCCAGGGTGCCCACCCCTATCACTTTGCACTCAGCCTCTTCTCCGTCTGAGTTTGCAGACGCCACGAGGCATGTTCCGTAAGGCATGTCGTCTCTGGTTTGGAAACGTCCCAGGGTGTCTTCATTTATTTTAACAGATGTCATAATATTCTTATACTTGAAGATTTTTTTAAAAAATAGTGACCTTGAGATACAATCGACGCACCATGAGAGTCACCCGTGTAAGACATACCATTTAGTGGCTTTTCATGTGTACAGGCTTGTACAGCCGTCACCCATGCCTGATTTTAGAACCTTTTCATTACCCCCCCAAAGAAACCCCGTGACCATTAGCAGTCAGTCGCCATGGCCTGCCCACCCCGCTCCTAGGGAACCGGCATCGACTTTCCATCTCTGTGGATTGGCCTGTTCTGGACACTTGGTGTAAATGGAAGCATGTAATCTGTGACCTTGTCTGTCTGGCTTCTCTCATTTAGCATGTTTTAAAGGTTCACCCATGTTGTAGCAAGTACCTTCAGCCCAGCATGTACAGAGTTATATGGGGTTGTGATGGGCCTTTTGCAGAGATAAGTGCTTATTAGATGAATGCATGTGTCTCCAGGACCAAGAACAATTCCTGCTTTGACCTCAGACTATACTGCTTGACCCAGCAAATCAGTGGAGTAGAGCGGAGCCTTGATTCTGGGAGAAGAAAACACAGTTTTAATGCCAGAATCCACATTTACTCTATGAATTAAGGAAAGAAAAAAAAAAGAAAAAGAAAGAAAATCAATCTAGAGCTGATTTTTTTTTTTTTTTTTTTTGGTCAGGCCTGCTCGTTTTCCAGGTGGTACTGTTCTATGAAAAAGGCAATTGGAAACATACGTTTTCGCAGTCGCGTGTTTGATGAACGCATAGCAGAGTGATGGAGGTCTGATTGGAGAGGCACTTATGTGGTCCCTACAGGGGGATGCAGAGGGTGGCTTTGCTCTCAGGTGCGCGCGTCACACGTGCCAGAGGCGTACCTGACAGCATGGATGGGCAGTGCTGTGCCGAGTTCACTGCGTGTCGATTTTCAGAGTAAGATTAGTGCTTCGTGGGCACCGTGCTTTCAGAAGCAAGATGACGGATGCTTTTGAAAACCGAGGGCCCATTTTAAGAGTTGTAGTTGCTTTTGATTTTTGAATATGTTCCCATGAATCCATACGCGTAGAAATTCCCCAAGCTAAATATAGATAGAAAGTATAAATGTACTTTAAACTTATCCTTATCGTAAGAAAAAGACTGGGCTAAACGGTCCTTATTAGGCATACATTGGCAAAGAGGGATTACGATAAAGAGAAAATTGCAAATAATTATTTGAAATTTTCCCTATTTCAGTTATATATGGAACCACAGCATAGCTCCGGATCGCATAGCTGTCATGTTTATTTACATTTAGGAAGTCGTAACACTGTTTTTTGCTTCTAGGATCTTTGTCATTGATGTTGCTGGGACAAACAAGAAAGGTTGTTCCCGCTCTTTTCATTACTATATTAGGAGTTTTATCATTTTTGTACAGATGATACTAACCTTCTTTTCACATATGCAAAATAAGGAGCAATTTTCTATTGTGTTTTGGTACTGTGAGTTTTATCCCAGAAGATTTTAATTAAATACCCTTTGCTGTTCACTTAATCTATCTGTCTATTTAAGTCAATTCGACTTTAACACAGAGCTACTAGGTAATTAAGAGTTCGGTGCCACATTCTGTATTGATGGGAAGGTCCTAATTTAGAAGCATATCATTGGAGACCTTTGCATTAAACTCGCGCTTAGGAGTCTGAAATATATTATTAAGTCTTCGGTCACCTCTACTTGGAAACAATTATGATTAAGAAAAGTTAAACGATTATAGAGTTTTGTATTATGTATTATTTGCTAGCATATATGTAAGCTTAGAGGCAAAGTAATAAAACGAACCCTCAGAAACCCACCATCTAAACTAGAACTTTTTACCAACATAGCTATGCCTCTCTTACCACAATCTCACAGTCTTAGACTCTTATCAACTTTCCCCAACATTAACCATGATACTAGTTTTATTTATTTTTTTAAGAAAAGAAGGTAGATGAGATCGAGACTTCTGTTTTCACATTTTACTCTCCTTATTTCCTAATCATATTTGCCGAAGGTAATTTTCCATGAAGTGGATGACAATACACTTTGATCTGACTGGATTTTAGTAGCCTCGTGCACATACGAGATGGTCTAAGAGTCGAAACTTAGCTATTTCTGGAGAGGTTCCATCAAGGACACTCTGGTCCAGATTGTTCTTGTTTACCAGGGTCCGCTGCCAGTAACTGAGTGGCAGGCCCACTAGAAAGTTTAGCTTCGTTTGCCTAACACTTAGAAAAGTGCCTGGGACTTAGTAAATGCTTAACAAATGTTCATTATATTTAATAATTTAATAAATGCTCATAGAAAAAAATCTAAGTGGAAGACTGTTTCAATACCATTTCATTTCAGATCAGTTTGAGCATAAGCTGTCAAATATATCTACGTAATGTGTTTGGTTTTTAGCCACGGATTATGACGATCTAGCATATGTTTTGAGTTAGAGCTATGACGCCTCCCACCCAGGGGTGCCCAGGGGTGATCTGTGGGGAGACATGACATCGGCCACCTGCACTGAATCGCAGACCTCCCCTTCTGCGATCTTGCTGTAATCCATTGGTCAGCCAGCGAGGCTGGGATTAAGAGCAGGGGCCTGGCGGGGAGCTTCCTGGGTTCGGGTTCTGGCTCGGGCCGTGAACCAGCTGTGTGATCTTGGGCAAATCACCCAGCCTCTCTGTGTCCCAGATCCCTTTTATGGGAAATGGAGTTATATCACCTACTTTATAAGGATGTTTTGAGGATTAAATAAATCTACATATGTGAAGCTCTTAGAACCATGATTGACGGATCATAAGTATGGTGTAAAAAATTTACTACTTTATGTGCCTAAAGATTTTTTTTACCGTGTTCATATTTTTAGTTGGCTGTCACCTGTCTTTGGGAAGGTGATCCCTCACTCACACCCCAGCGGGTGGGGGGGGGGCGAGGAGGGGTTGTTTCCTGCGGAAACTTCCTGGTCTGGAATTTGCTGCCCTCTTCCCTAACCCCTTCTCGATTTCCCTCAGGCTCTTTTACAGAAGAGGCTCTCAGAGTTTGAGCAGATTTTCAGCCACCGTTTTTGCCTCAGGCTTCTGCTCTGCAGGAGGCTGGTTTTAAGCGCCCATCGGACACCCCTGATCCCCTCCCAGCCCGAGGAGAGCTGGAAGCTCAGTGGCAGTGACCACAGAGTAATTTTTGTGGTTTGCACACGAATCGAATGGGACAGAGCGGGGCTTTCCGCCCGCCCCCGTGAGTCAGAGCACACTGGCCCTTACCACGTTAGCCTGTGCTCCCGAAAGGAGGAGAGAAAGGGGGAGCAGCCAGTATTCTCGGGGACCGACAGCTGCTGGAGGGCCACCTGGGCCTGAGCGGCCTGGCTGTGGCGGGGGCGGGGGGAGCGGCTCCCCTGTGAGGCCACGGGAGCCAGCACCCTCTCCCTGGCCATCGGAGGTTCCCCTCCAGGCCCATGCTCTTAATCCCAACACCACGCTGCCTCCCTGGTGCCATAAAACACGTCAGGACGAGCCCGCACCTCTCCGCTCTCCCACACTCTTGCTTTGGAATCTGGAGGAAGCACTTTTTGGGGTCATGCTTCAGGAAAATGAGGTTCTTCCCGGTGACTCCTTCTCTGCCTCTGTCACAGGCTGCTGTGAAGAGCAGATGAACTGCTTATAAATGGTGGGCTGTTGGGTTCCCTGGTGGACCAAGGGCAGTGGGGTGTCCGGGTCCCGAGGAAGAGGGGTCCCGAGGCTCCTCTTCCTGCTTCCAGACAGCAGACCGACTTTCGGCGGCGTTTAGGGAGGACTTGACATTCCCTTCAGCCTGGGAACTCGCCTGTGGCCTGCTCCAGCTGACCGCTCCCGCCCCTGCGGGCCGCCACTGTTTGGATCACGTGCGTCTGGAAGGCCCTCCGAGGAAAGTGGCTTTGAACGAAGCCCTTTCCGGGGCCGACTGTGTCATCGCCGTGCACCTCGGCCCCCCTCGGAATGTCAGCTGCCCTCTCGTGGTGTGCCCAAGTCCTCTCTTGTCGGTTCCCTTCATTCTGCCTACACGTTGGTTGAGAACCTCCTCATGAAGCTGTCTCTGGTCGCCCCTTTTTGAGTGCCCGATGTTTCCCCTTGGGACCCTAACTGATGTCGCCATTGTCCAGGTGAGATGTCGGTGGCTGAGGCTAGAGTAGTGACAGTGGAGATGCAAGGAGAGGAGCTGGAGGGTTGACTGTGGCTCGTTGCGTGATGACCACGGCCGCCGGCTCGGGTGACCGTCTCTCCAGGAGAGGGAGTGGGACCTCGGGACTTCTTTTGCTTTCCTGACCTCGAGTTTCGGCGGAACCATCTCCACTCCATTCTCGTGGTTCTCTGCCCTTGAGCTTGGTGCCACACACAGTTCCTTAGAGTGCCACGTACCTCGTGCGTGTCCTTGAAGCTCTTGGTCGTGGTGACGTGGCTTTCAACACGGCCTTATTTTCATTGTGCTGTTCGGGTTGCTTTTAATTTATCTCATTGTTTAGGAAATACGAGTGGTGAAAAGAATCATGTTGGTAAGTTCGACATAGGTTCGCATGGCTTGTGTTGACATTTTGGTCAAGAATGGGCCATGTGTATGATGGTGGTCCCAGAAGATGATGCTGGAGTTGAAAAATTCCTATTGCCTAGTGACATGTGGCCGTCCTAATGTTGTAGCAACAACTCGTTATTTATATGTTTGTGGTGATGCTGGTATACAGTGTTTATAAAGTGTACTGTAGTGTACGGTAATGTCCCCGGCTGTCACGTTCACTCACCATTGCTCCCGGACTCACCCAGGGCACCTCCCGGTCCTGCCAGCTCCATTCATGGTAAATGCCCTATAGAGGTGCGCCATATTTTATACCATGTTGTTACCATACCTTTTCTATGCTTAGATATGTTTAGATTCACAGATGCTTATCACTGTGTTCAGTCACCTACAATATTCAGTACAGTAATGTGCTGTACAGGTTGGTAGCCTCGCAGATACAGGCTAATCCTACCAGATGCAGGCTAACACCCTAGAGCCTAGGCGTGTAGTAGGCTCTATCACCCAGGTGTGTTTAAGTGCACTCCGTGATGCTTGCACAACGACAAAATCGCCTAATGATGCATTTCTCAGAACGCATCCCTGTCATTAAGTGATGCATGACCGTGATTTCCATCATCATAATTGAACCGGTCCAATGAATCTGGGCTCATTGCTCATTTATTGCGCCGTGACGGCAAGGACCTTATTCATCGCTTCAGCGCCAGCCCTTAGAACTGCGCCTGGCACACGGCAGGGGAGCAGTAAATACATTAATTGGCTAAATGTATGAATGAGCCGGCCGTGAAGCATCCGCCTGTGGGGGCCGACCCGCTGCTTTCTGTCATGCTCGCGTCTGTTCCACGGGCCACGATGAAGCTTCTTCACACGGAGGGCGCTGACGAGGAGGGGGCACCACGAAGTGGTGCCGTGAAATTGCTTTTAATAACGGCTGCTGCCTTCCCACATCAGGCGTCAGTGTACGTGCAGGCGGCGAAGGTCGGAGTCCAGAGAATGGATCTCGATGAAGGGATTACGCTGGCAAAACTTTTTTTTTTTTTCCTCACAACTTGACTAGTTCTTGGCACGCAACGTTCCCATCTGTACCACCTAGAAAACACCGAAGAAAAAGTGATTTCGTGATCTGATTGTCTCCACATTCTGGGAGTTGGACTTTTTCCGGGAAATTATGCTGAAATGTAAACTTGGCCTCTGATCGTAGCCGGTTGGGAATGTTTGGTCATTAAGTGATGCATGACCGTAATTTCCGAGTGGAGCGAGGACACCTAACGAGCGTGTAGAACGTTCTAGCATCTGTATCTCATTCGCTGTCTCTGCCTTAAGTGCTCTATGTTCTGTCCCAGCCGGTCGACACCCTCTTCGCTGCCCTTTGTCACCCCAGCCGAACGGGCCTGAGTGCTGCTCTCGGTGCGAACAGTCTGCCCTGCTCCCCAGAGTGCATCCGGCGAGATGAAATGGGGCGCGAGTGACAGGCCTCAGCGGGGCCGGCACAGCGTGCCAGCTGCGTCTGACCGCAGTCCTCCGTCCGGGCAGGTGGCTCTCCCAGCCTCAGTCTCTCACGGGCCCACCGGACCGGGCGGAAACGCAGTGTGCCGTTTGCACGAAAGCTCAGGAACCCTGGCAGCTCAGCCCTTCCTGGACGCACTCACTTTTAGGAATGCTGCGCCCCACGCTGCCGAAGCTCTGCGAGCGTGTCGGGGCGAGGCGAGCCTAACGCAAGAGCAGTTCTCACTTACGGGTCTGTCTGCCCGCAAGCCTCGGGCAGTGCGCCGAGGTCGTCTTCTTAGGAGAACTACCCTTAACACTGCGTGAAATATGTTCTTCAAACTCTTTTCTTCCCGAGCTGGTGACTTGACTTTCTTTTATATACAATCAATCACAGTGGGAAGATGCCAATGTGAACGTAGACTCGTGGGGGGAGTCACAGTCGGCCTTGATGGCACACCCCTGGCTCTCTGCGTGACCAAGTCCTTGACGACACGCCCCTCCGGCCTGCTTCTCGGTCATCACCAGCTAATCCCTAGAACCGCGGTTAGTGGTGTTCCTGCCGAAGTTACGGACAGATGAGCGGTTCGGGAGGTGGGGCTCCGGCAGAGCCCCTGCCACCCTGTTTCACATGCTTGCTCCACGGGGAGGCCAGGCCTCCTGGTTTTGGAGGACCGCGAGTTGCATGACTTAGAGTTCTCCTTGTTTGTTCCTATGTGTGATCTGCTAAAATCCGTCTGTGTGATGAGAAATACGAAGGCGTCCGAAGACTCTGGGGCCACAGACACAGCTGAACCAACCTGGGGCCAGAAACCCTCCCTTCGAAAAGTCTTCGCTACGTGATCGTTAGGGATAGTGAAGCAGATGGAAATGAGAGGATTCGGTTCGTTTTAAAATCATACGGATGTTGGAATCATAAACTCTCAGACCTAGAAGTGATCTAGAGGCCCTGACCTCCGACCCGTGATGACCTCCTTCCGGAGGTTTGGGCTTGGGGACAGCTCCTGCCATGCCTGGGGTGCCGCAGCAGACCCAGGCCGTGGACTTCCTGGGTGGGGCGGGGCTTCACTTTCTGCAGAGCACCCCAGAGAAAGATTTCCATGAGGGAATATGGGAGCAAGACAGTTTAGAACATAATTTTCCTTGTCCTGCTGGTATGTTTCCTTGTATTAAAAAGTTGCCTTTCTGACCCTTAGCCAAAATGTTAGTTATTTCTTTAGATATTTTTTTCCCCATTTGTTTATGTGGTTAGGTATTATTATTATTATTATTATTATTATTATTATTATTATTTAAGTGCTGGTTTTCCGGCTCTCCCTGGCCTGTCCTGGACTGAAAAATGTGTTTTTCCTACATTGATTTTATGTCTCTGGCAGAGATGTGCAGAGCTGCAGTGATTGACTTTTAAAAAGCTGAACCTTTTTAAACATTGTCATTTAAAAACCACACCTGGAGCTCCCGTCAGCCAGGTTGTCCTGACCGGGTAGACTCGGTCCCAGCACAGCGCTGGCTGGCATGTGAGTGGCGAGTGGAGTCCGGCAGACCTGGTCTCCTGTCTCCTGTCCGCTCTCAGCCCATCTCGGGGCCTCGGACCTCAGTTTCTTTGCAAACCTGCGAGGATTAAATAAAAAGCGAAAGGAGGAAAAAAGTAACACCGGCTTGTAGCGTTTGAGCCTTTACCACTAGCCTCTGCTGAGCACCATGCCACTTGATCCTCGCAGCAGCCCTGCGAGGCAGAAATGCTCAGCCTACCCGGTGTACGGTGCACAGACGCCGGCTCGGCCGGACCCACACCGTTCGTCAGTGGTGGAGCTGGGACGAAACCCCGATCTCAGCATTTAACCCCTGTTCCCACTGCCTTCCAGAAGCTCGGGATCTGATGCAGAGTTGGGAGTTTGATCAGCGTGGCTACAGTCGTTGCTCTTGTTAGACGGGGGTCTGAGAGCCAGGCAGGAGCTGAAGGAGGGTGGCGGAGGGGCCAGCAGCCTCCTGAGGGCCAGCGAAGCTGTTCGCGCTTTCCGGGGGCCACCCCTGCCCCCCAGGTGGGTGCCCCAGAGCTGCGTTCTCCACCTGCTTCCAGGCGGCTCGCTCAGGTTTTCCTCTCCCCAGCCAGCCTCGTGGTGGCCCGGGCTGGGAGCTGTGTGCCGACCATCTGGTCTTCCTGGTAGACTCAGAAATGCTTTCTCCCCAGTTCAGCCCACGTGGGACCTGAGAATTCACACTGTCCCCTCCTATGGGGAGACAGCCAACCCCACTATGCATCCCCTATCCCGCCTCCCGGGGGTCTCAGCACCCACTTTTCTCTTTCCAGCCTGACCTGCGTTTAGCAGCTGACTTGCCCCTTCATTTCTGGGGAGAGGAGCGTGCAAGGGGGTTTGGTTTGGGGAGAAAACACTCGCTGAGCTTCTCTCCTCCGCTGTGATCTGTTGTCAGGCCTGGGGCTCCCCCAACACGGTTGTCATGGAGCCAGGCTCCCCCTTCGCTGACTCTCAGGCAAGGATCCAGGGCACACTCTTGGGGGTCTTTGCCTCTGAAATCCACTTCCCCGTGGTCCAGAAACCCCTGAGTTTGTGTTGGTTCTGGGAGAGGATGTGGAACTGGTGTGTTTACACACGAGTATGTAGCATGTGACAGGAGCTGCCGTCCTACGGGAAAGCCAGGAAGTTTAACCCAAAACGCAGGATGTCTGAATAGTGTCCCCTTTTTAGGCATATTGAAGAGCTAAATTTTCAAATCTTAAATAGTCCCAATGCTTCTCTCGTTGCAGAGGAAGGCCACGTTTCTCCTTGGCTCCCCTTCTCCCAAGGGCCCCTGGGTCACCCAACGTCATTTCATTGCCCGCTTCCGGTGTAGGAAGGTAGAACATGGCCATCCGCAAGGCGGATCCGACCTGATAGAATGCGGGTTCATTCGTTATAGGCGTTTCGCTTTACAAATAGCGCACGTTTGCCCAGGTGGGCGTGTGCCGGGCTCAGGGCAGCTCCCCCACTCTCCAGGAGTCTGGACTGCAAGCCTGGTGTGGAGGTGCCTCAGGGTGGCTGGCCCTCTGCAACAATCACCTGTTCAATGTCTAAAAGTTAATTGAGTGTGTGTGTGTGTGAAAGACGGTTACGACTAGAAAATGAAGACGTTGCTGGAGGTTTAGCTGTAATGTTAGAACTAAGGCCCGCGTAACTACTTTCTTCATAAAAGTTGTAATAGCGTAAAACTGTACCAGAGGGAAAAAAAATCCCCTGATAAGAAGTGTTGATTTCTGAAGTTTGTAAGAAAAAATGGACAAATTTTAAAAAATGCCTGTTTTCAATCCTTGCAGTGGCTTTCATTGAATAGTTTTAAAACGTGGTTGCCTTACTCTCGTTTCTTAGGAGTTTAAAATTTCAAGAGCGTTTTCAGAGTAGAATGGAAATCTGTCGAGGACTTCTGGGTTTCGAAATGGGTGGTGGTGGCCGGTCTTAGAAGGGGGCTGGACTTGGTGAGACTAGAACCCAGAGCACCGCCTGGCTGGGCCAGACTCAGCCGGGTGCACTGTAGCCCGTCTTAAAACGTCCAGGATGAGAGCAGGAGCACCTTGCCTTTTTTTTTTTTTTTTTTCAAAGCATCGTTACAGATGTTTTTTCTTCAGCCCTTACAAACAACATCCTGTGGGGCCAACAGAGCAGATATTTCTCTGGCACTTTTTAGAACGAGTTTTCATCGTTTGGGCATCTTCATGCCCTCAACAGACACTTAGTGACCACCTGCCGGGTGTTTCATACAGGTAAGATGTTAGGGGTTCACTCCTCCATGGAGCTTGTAGTCTCATGAGAGGAGCAGACCGAGAGCAAGTGAGACACCACGATGGAGAGCGTGAGGAAGGAAGCCACAGCGTGGGAGCCAGAGAACAGCATCTGGGGGTGGGATGGAGACTCGACCTTGGAGGATGGAGAGGAAAAGGCCTGAGGTGGGAGGAAGGAGAAGGGGTCTGGCAAGGCTGTGGCCGGGGCTCCGGGAGCAGAGGCTGTAGGGCCAGGGGGTGAGCTCGGAGAGAAGCGTGGATTTTCCTCCCGGTGGGGTGGGAAGTCGCTGGAGGACTGTGATGGGGGTGACGGGTTTTGAAAGCTTGCTCCGGCTGTGGCTGTCGGGCGAGGAGGGGTTGGAGGGAAGAGTGGCAGAAGGAGGCATTACAGGACCGCGGAGATCAGGGGACCCGAGCTGGGTGCTGGAAGGAGGGGTGGATGGGGGCGGACAGATCTGGGAGGCCGAATCTCTTTGCCGATGTCAGTGGGATGGGATGGGGGAGTAAAAGTAAGGGAGGGGGTCACAGGCGACCTCTAGGTTTATAGATAGGAAAATAGAGGGGTGGTTATGCCATTTACTGAAATGGGGATGGTGGGGGGGGGGCAAAGCAGATCTTTTCATGCACCAGGGTGGGGGGAGGTGTATGAGGGTCTTAAAAATTCCTTTTGCTGTCTTTAAACAGATATGATCACATCGTTTAGCCACAATTTTCCAATTCTGTTTTAAATGCTTGGATTTGAATTAGCAAAATTGGCTAATTTTATCCACTTAATATATTTGGAAAGTAATCACGCAGGCGTGTATTCTACATCTAGATCCGTGGCATTAATCAAGGCACCCCGGTCTCTGGGCGACCAGGAACAGCAGATGGATCACCTTGGCCTCGAAAAGCTTTTAATCTAACCAGAAAGGCGAGATGGAACCACACGCAACCAACAAGTGACGGCCACTCGTAATTATCTAGGAAACTCTGCAGACAACATATAATCAAGTACATAATATAACATGAATCATATGTAAAATATAATGTGAATCATCTATAAAAAATCACATACGAAATACACACAGGAGAGTTCGGGAGCACATTCATTAAGTCAAGAAGGGTCTCTTAGAGGAGTTGAGTCACGAGTTGGACTTTGAAGGAAATGTCCGTATTGCTTTGTATGGAGAACAGGAAAGGTAAAGCTTTGGCAAGGAGGGGTGGGGGTGGGGAGGGTGCTGAATAAAGCCACAGAGGAGATGGACAAGCCGAAGTCACAAAGGTTGCAGTAAGAGTAATAGTAATAGCTACCAATGATCGAATACCTGTAAATACCAAGCACTTTGCTGGGAGCTTTACGGAAGTTATCCCCTTTAAATCTTAGCATAATACTGCAAGGAAAGTGTCCCCGTGTTCCATGTGGGATAAACAAGGCTGAGAGAAGCAAATTGTGCAGGGTCTCGGCATCCGTGGTGTGTACAGCACGGATTCCAACCTGACTCCGTGGTGATTTCATTCCTTCCCGGGGAGAGGTGGAGCCACGGCGGGAAATCCAGGGGCAGATGAATGTGGACGTCCTTGTATGAGGAAGGGGTGGTGGCTTCGTCACTGGAACTCCCTAAGAGCCAGTTTGAGAAGGTTCGAGTTTGGCGTTGATTCACTGAGTAGCTTGAAAACCTCCAGTTTCTTAAACAGCACAATAAACTATGACCATGTGACCAACGACATCCATTTAGACAAAGTGGTAAAGATACAGGCTGGGTGATCCCACAAGTGGATTCGAGGGTTTTTAACACAGACGGCCTCATTTTTAATGTTGAAACATTCTCAGTCGAGTTAAGAGTAAGACAAGGATGTTCCCTGGAGCACTGTCACTTAAAATTCTTCTTGAAATGACAGCCAATTCAATTAGGTAAGGAAAAAAAAAAAAGGTATAATGTAGTGGGAAGAAAGAGGCAAAATTATCATTACTTGCCAGAGATGTGATCGTTCATCTTTTTCTAGAAAGAGAACCGAAACCGTGAAAGAGATGCCTCAGATGGCCGTTTATAAATTTTTAAAAAACGCTTCCTTGATACAGTGAGCAACTAAAAATATAATGAAAACTATTCATAATTTAAACCCAATACCTGAGTAATTTATACAGAGGAATAAACTTTAAAGAAACATTCAGCGCGCACAGGGGAAAAACATAAAAGCCACTGAGGGATACAAAAGCATATTTGAATGTGGAGAATTATACTAAGTATCTAGATAGAAAATTCAATATAGTAAAGATGTCAATTTTCCCTAAAATTAGTGTATACATTTCATAGAATTCTAGTTTAATTACAGCATGATTTTCGGGAGGAATTTTTGACATTATCTCTGAGCTCTTCTGAAAGAAAAAAAAATGTATGAGCATATTTGGAATAACTCTGAAAAGTAAGTAATGAGAGGTGGGAGGATGGGAGCATTTTTGTTTATAAGTAATTCATTTTTTAATAATGATTAAAGCTGTGTGGTTCTTATTTAGGATGGACAGAGAGGTTAATGACAGAACAAGACCTAAAACATATAAGAATTTAACTTATTATAAACTCAGGCGTTTATGATAAACTTTACATCAAATCTAGATGGATTAAATTTTAATTTAAGTACAAACATAAAGGTAGTGGGAAAACTGTCAGTAACTATTTATATAATATTGGGTGAAGAAGGCATTTATAAGCATTACAAGAAAGCCGGAAAAGATAGGTACATTTTACTACATAAAATTTAAAATTTGGGCAAAAAACGAACCCTCTGAAGATGGGGAAAGTGTCTGCAAGATACTTGTTAGATAAAAGATTAATATCTTGAGAACGATGCAACAAAAACTTTCACTTAGTAGAAGAACGGGTTAAAATATATCGTACAGGCAGTTCGCACACACACGAAAAGAAGTACAAATGATAAACGTAAGAGAGACAGGTTAATCTCAATAATAATCAAAGAAATGAAAAAGAGAGCCCATTTCTCACTTGTTAGAGTAATAGCAACCATTTAATGAGCAGGCAACATTGCCAACAGTATGAGGAGTATGAGGAGGCCGGGCTCTCCCATACACTGCTTCTGGGTATACACAGTTGTGCAACTTTTTTGGTGATCAGTAGAGCAATCGATATATCAAAGTTCTAGAAAAAAAACATGTCCTTGACCCTAATGTCCCATGCTAGGATTTCATCCTAAGTAAATACTGTAATTCAACAAGTGAGCGAAGAGGAACAGACAAGTCTTTTCCCTGAAGTGTTGTGTGGAACAGTAAAAACGCCCACATAATCCAAGTGCCGATGCACCATTTAAACTGCGAGTTCAAGGTCACTACAGATGAGCGACTCGCTCGCGGGTTCATCTGCCTTTCCAACGGCGTCTCAGCCTGACGCCCGCACCGTGGTGCCCACCTCTCTCCGTCAGCACAGTGCTTGTGCCCAGCGGTCTCTGTACACGGCGTGTGAGCCAAACCCTGCTTCGGCCAGGCCCTCCGGCGCTGGTCGCTGAGTGCAGCCCGCGGCCTCGAAGCCGAGTTTCTGCGGGTAGCAGGCCTGCAGGGCCCTCCCTCCCCCGTCCCAGCTGAGCTTCCCCACGTCCGCCTCCCTGGAAGCTTGCCGGTTTTATCGCCCCATAGCAATGGCCCCGTCCCTGAAGTCTTTCAGGACTTTCTGTCGGAACCGACCTTGCTCAGTGCGAAAAGACAGACAAGGTGGCACAGGAGTCAGGCGTGTGCGAGGTCGGTCGGTCCCGAGTGGTTAGAACTGATGGGAATGGGCGAGGGGAGGAGAAGGGGGAGGGGGAGGGCAGACGAGGATGGAGGAGGGGGCAGGGCGTCCCTGGGGGCGTGGTGTCCTGAGGGTCAGAGCTGCAGCCAGCCGTTGTCATGGTCATGATGAAGATGGGGGGGGGGGGGGGTGCTTCCCACAGTACACTTTCTCCGTAACAGAGGACACGTATGGCCTCATCAGCCAGTGTCCTCATTTGTTAATTTATCCTTTACTGCCGCATTCAGGGCTGTGTACCCTCTGTGCAAATGGGAGGATGAGAGGCGTGTTCAGCACGGCCAGGCACGCAGGAGGCTCCTTCTCGGTGAAACTTTATTCTTTTGTTGGGGGAGGGGGGCGGGATAGAGCCCACATTTGGAGCGTTTTCTGTATTCTTAGAGTCAAGGACAGGAAGCACATTCATCCTCCCCCACAGCACCTGGCCACTGCTTTGCATGTAGCAAGTATTCAATAAATATTTATGGACTGATTGATTGGACTAGGTTAGTGTCCCCGGAAATGGAGAGAAAGGAGATAAATTAATCGAAAGGCTTTGTAAATGGAAAAACTGTAGAACTTAATGAATACATGTGTAATGAGATCATACAGGTTTCCTCTTTTACCTTTTTAATCAACTTCAGTGAATGAGCTGAATATGAATTTCCGCATTAAAGTTTCATTTGTTAAACTCAGAAATCGAAGGCTCAAATCAACCATTTTGGTGGAGAGTCCCCAAGCCTCAGGACCCTTAATTTGGCTCGAGTCTAGCAATAAGGTGCTTTAGTGACACGTGGCCTTGGCTGTCACCCCATTAACTGGCTCCGTAAACAGGCAGATAATAGGACATTGGAATGGACTTGGGACGGGCTGAGAGTGATTGTAATCACAGAGTCTGTAAGTGGCAAGCAGCTCGGTCGTAATCCTGACGATTAATTATTTTGATTATTGCATTATCTCTCGTGCGGATTTGCCATTTTCAGAAGCGCTCTGCTCTCACCCCCCGGGGCTGGCTGGTGGGAGCCAGAGCGCTCCTCCCTGCCAGAACCACCTTCCCCTTAATCACAATATCCGCGGCTAGCAGTGACCGAGCACCAGAGTGTCACCTCGTTCATTCCACAGAACAGCCCGCCAGGCAGACACCATTATTATCCTTACTTCTCAGGGGAAGAAAACCAGCCCCCTCGCTTACCTCCTCTGCCACTGCCTTACTATCAGCCATCGGCACCTCCCTCCTGAGTACAGGACCGCTCTGGGGCCAGGTGGAGCCTTTCCATATTCAAGCCCCACCTGTCGCCTCCCAGGTCGGAACCAGCAGTGGCTCCTTCAGGAGACAGACCGGGTTCTCCCTGGAAACCTCTGCCGCCTCGTCCTGCCGCCCACACCCTCGCTCTGAGTTCCAGCCACACTGTCCTTCTTATGTTCCAGAACCCTGGGCGCTGCTCCCGCCTTGGGGCTCAGCCACCTGTCCTGCCTTCCCGCCGTTCCCCGCCAACTGTCACTTCCCGGATGGGAGAGTGAGCCTTGGGGGTAGAGTCTGCTCTTTCGTGAGTGGGACCGCTAACGTATAAAAGGAAGCCCTCTTGTTTAGCCGTTTAATTCCTTCGCTGAGTGTCCAGGCATGTGTCAGGCGCTGCTCTAGCTGCTGGGGCTCTCCTAGTCACCCCGCAGAGACGCCACTCACGCAGCCTGCCGTCTAGGACAAGGGAGAAATAAGTTCCCACCAGGACAGGCAGGTGCTGAGAGCTGTGTGTGTGTGAAGGGGGTAGGGGCAGGAAGAGGCTAGGATGGCCGTGAAAAGGCCTGCAGGAGGCCACGAGTGACCCTCTGAGAAATGAGGGGCTGCCCGGGGAAGGCGTTCGGAGGGGGTGGGGGGGCATCTTAAGAGCAGAGGACGAGCATATTCTCCAGCAGCAAGGAGGGCAGTGGGAAGGACTTGGGGTGAAAGGACGTGGGGCGTTATGGCGGGATAGGGTCCTGTGGGCCGGGTACAGCGTGGGGTTTCGTTCCACGTGGGGCGTGACCCGTCGGAAGATTTTAAGCAGAGGAGGGTTGAGAGGTCCTCCTGGCACGTGAAAGGGCGGAGCAGGGAGACCGACTGAGGCGCTTTGGCAACAGCCCAGGCAGAGCGGCAGCGCCTGGACCGGGCGGTGTGGGGTGCAGAGGGGGTCGGACACGAGGCGCGGCGCGAGGCAGGGCTGGAGGTGGGCGTGAGAGGGGAGGAGTCAGGGACCAGGGGGTGCACGTCTCAGCGGTCGGGTCAGGTGTGTTCGCCCTGCGCCTCTCGCCGCGGTCTTCCAGCCGGGCCACGTGCCCCCCGAGAGACGGTGCTGGGCCCCTGCGCCGTGAGCCTCTGGTCTGGGTCCCTCCCTTGGTTTCACACTCTGAGAAAAGCATCGTTTTTTTTTTTTTTTTCTTCTCCGTGTTTGCCCGTCTGTCTGTTAACCGTGTGACCGCTTCGCTCAGTCCCTGGCGCCAGACCAGGCTCATCAGAGAGGAGCCTCCCTCCTCCCTCCCCTCCTTCTTCACCGACTGGCCTGATATCTCTGGTGCCTAGGACAGCCTGGCACATAGTAGGTGTGCAAAAAAATAGAAAATGCCCAAATGAATCAATGAATGAGGCCGAGAGAAGTGAAGAAGCCTGCCCAAGTCACGGATGTGGTTAAGTGGCTTTTGACACCACCCTTCCCCTCCAGGAGCTCTCTGCCCCCCACCCGCCTGCCCTCGGAGGCCTCAGGATCAGCATCAGCCGTGGGGTTTCTAGCGCCTTTGACCTTCGCCTTTGACCTTCACAAATCCTCTGGGAAAGCGCTCGGGCCCCCGCCTTCTGCCCCACCTCCCCGCCCGGCTCCCCTCTCCACAGGTTATTTTCTGGAACCCGGCAGGCCTTCTGATGGAAGTGTTTGTTTGCATATGTCACCCCGTGACGTGCGAGTGCTCTCTTCTCTTAGGAAACCTGCCACGTGCGCTCGCTCTGCGCCCCATCAGGGCTGCAGCCTAAATTAGAGCTTCCAGCTGTGTTTGGGTTTCGGGCATATTCATGGAGCCTTCTAGTCTCCTAGCTCTGTGCCGGTGGGAGACGTCGGCCTTCCTGAGGCCTGAGCGGGCCTCCTTCTCCTTCTCTGTCTCCTCTGAGGGCAGGGCGGACAGTCCCTTGAGGGAGATGGACACCCAGTGTCAGTGGAGGGCTCCACAGAAGGTGGCGGGGTCAGGATGGGGTCACGCCGTCCCACGGGGCTCACCACACAGTGGGGGCCCAGACGCCAGGACCCTGTGGCGAGGTCCAGGGTGCAGGCGCAGCAGCCTCCACCGCCACAGGCCAGAGGACACGGAGTCCTGCCGGGGTCTGCTCAGGGTCGAGAGAGATGCAAGTCAGGCCCGTGCCAGGGCTGTTTGACTGAAGTGCACAGCGAGCTGTTCCACACGAGGTGGGAGACAGACCGTCCCAGGGGCTTGTCCTGCCCCTCACCTCTCCCGTGCCCTTCTGACCCCTGCCCGGCCCCCTTGCTCCCAGTGACGATGACAACAGTAATACGGGTCCATCCTTTAATCTGCATCTCAGCCTGGAGGGGCAGACCAGGCTTTTGTTATTATTTCCATCTGAAAGATGACAGGTAACCTGAGTTTTACAGGACACCCAGGAAACGTGGCCTGGACACCGGGGTTCCTGACATTCTTTCCAGATCCATGCACGTGACCCCAGACCGTGGACAGATTTTATAAAGAGAAACATGACTTATTTTTCTCGTAGATTGTGGTCCCTCTGAGAACACCCGTTCTTGTAAAATCTTTCGTTGCAATTCAGCTCACTTTGTTTCATGAAGGCAGTGTTAAAGGAAATACCTTTTTAAATATGTAATTAAGTCAAAGAGAGAAAATGTTACATTGCATTTCGTAGGCTCCAAGGTCTCAAATCCATTTCATTTCCTGAATGCATAATCTCAAGTCCGTTTCATATCCTCAATACACATCCTGCATTTAAATGACACCGAGGGCTGCCAACCAATAGGCAAGTGATAAAATGCTCGTTGACAACTTGAAAGTTTCTTCCTGTCTTCTTGGCTACAAAAAAAAAAAAAAAAATCATCATTTTTCTATATCATATTTCCCTAGAAATAACCTAACTTGGAATGAGTGTCTCAGCTTCTCTTTATAGCTGTGTGAGGCCATCGAGTGGGGCTACGGTTTCCTGCACTGCTTCTTTGGGTTTGTTTCTCTTTCCTCTTAAAATGGATGTAGGAAAAGTGTACCCCAAGGAGACCGAGAGCTTTTGCAAACAGTCCCCTCCCCTGCCCCACCCTGTCCAAAGCTTCCATCTGTAGATTTCTTACCAAGCACTGAAGAAGTGCTAACTTCTATATTTGGGGCACTTAATAAGCTCTGATTTTGTTGTCCTGTGTAGCTATGATACTCTTTTTTTAGAGCAGCCCCAAATTGGAGTAGAGGACAAAGCTTCCGCACTTCCTGTTTTAATCAGCGAATGTTTGCGACGTCGGGGGCCCGAGGTGTCCCAGGATGGGGGTGCAGTGGACGTGCGCCCTGAGGGGACATGGCATGCTGTCAGGAGGAGGCAGGAGGCTGAGACGAGTGTCACTAATAAAGGCACAAACGGAGGACAGGGCAGGCGTTTTGGGGGACTGTTGAGAAGCCCAGGTGAATGAGCGTCCCTTAATTATGAGGGGCGTCCTGGGGAGCAGCCGGCGGTGTAAGGAAAGGCGAGGAGTCTGAGCCTCGCCGGGCAGCGGGGAGCAGTTGGCGGATCTGGAGCTGGTGAGGGAAACGTGGAGCCGAAGGCTGCCCCTTCTCGGCCCGCGCGTGTTCTGCCCACAGGCCCGGCCCGGAGGGCGCGGGAGAGGAGTCCCTGAGGCCCCAGGGTGCAGGGCCCGGCTCAGCCAGCTGCGAGGGCGGCCGAGGGTGAACAGCCAGGCGTGTGGCCGAGAAGAGATGGGATGGTGCAGGGGGACGTTGACAAATGTTAGATGCAGAGGACGAGGGGAGCGTGGGACCAGCCGGAAGCCAGCGCCAGGACAGGCTGGCTTGAGTGCATGTTGGAGGCTGTAGACACAGCAGGGTGTTCACTAACCCGTGACCCTCCTAGGACAGGGACCGCGTCTGTCGCCCGTGGACCGCTGGCCCCTGCTTCCATGCCAGCCCCCAGGGGTGCTCAGCACACGGCGTTGGGTCCAGTCTCCTCGGAGTCGCTGCTCGGTGTGGCTGTGGGTGGTGCGGGCACACGGGGCACACGGGGCACACGGAGGCTCCGGGGCCACTCGGATAGGACAGGGAGTGCTGCCCGGGGAGCTGTCCTCTAGCACGGTCCTCCTTGTGTGGTGTCTCAGTCCGTTTGGGCTGCTGTGACAAAACGCCACAGGCCGGGTGGCTCACAAACAGCAGAAAGTTACTCCTCACGGTTCTGGAGGCCGGAAGTCCAACGTCAAGGCGCTGGCAGACCTGGTGTGTACCTCCTGGGTCAGAGACTTCACACGATGAAAGAGGTAAAAGAACTTTCTAGGGGCTTTTGTAAGGGCACTGATCCCATCCGTTAGGGCACCTCCCACAGGCACTACCACCAGATAGCATCATGTTGGGGGTTAGGCTTCGACTGATGACAGATATGCCGTCTGTAGCAGGTTAGGTGGCAGGTGGGCGTGTGGTTGCTAAACTCGATAAGCTTTTCTGAAAAACAGCGTTCTATGATCTTAAAGCATCGTTCGTCATAGAAAGAAACGAAGGAGGCTTCACCATAAAACATTGGCGAAAGGGCAGCCTGAACGCTTGCCACACATCACAAACCACGAATGCAAAAGCACATCCAATCATGGTGAGCTAAACCTTTACATTTTCTTATTGCAAATCTCAAAAGACACCTTGAATTAAACGTGAAATGCTCAAATCCTCAGTAGTCATTCTTGTAGACGTGTGTGTGCAGGAGTCAACATTTTAGGTGCAGCTACTGTGAGGAACTCTGGAATGGCCGTCGACAAGTAGAAACTAATGTTTCTTTTCATTTTTTTTAAAAGGCAGAATCAGAGATCCTTTACAAATGTTTTCCTAGGGTGAGCTCTAAGTTTGCCTTATTGTTGTAAACTTTCTGTAGTGAACCCCGGAGCAGTATTAAGTGGCTTTGCTTTTATTTGAGGATGGCGGGTGGGTACGCAATAAACGTTTACTGAACGTCTTAATGTGAGGTTTGTTTTAAGAGAAAATGACATTTACCAGCTCTTTTCAGCAAACTTGTATGAACTCAGCAAATAAAATAACTAACATTTTTATTATTTTACATCTAAAATATTCTTATGTCAGTTAAGACTAGACTTTGAGAAGGCAAACCAAGCTTGGGGCTTTCTTCTTGTCTTTATTTCTCTATCAGTAAAGGATAAAAGAATGAAATGCCATTTTCATGATTGTCTACCAGTTAGGCAGTGTGTGGGTAGGAGACCTTTTAAACATTCCCACTCATGATGGACAGATCTCCATGAAGTGGTCAAATTGGCGTAGTGAGTAGGGGACTGGTTCAGTAAGAAGGCACAAGCGGACACTTCTCCCAGGTCCAGAAGGACACATCACAGAGTGTCTGTGGCCCTCTCGCTGATAAAGCACATTTCTTTATAGCGTTGTAGTAATTCCACACCTTTCGTGGCCAAGAATGCCCGTTCTCCTGATAAAACTGACGCCTCCTCCTGCCATATTTTTTGGGGGGTGGGGCCAAGCATCACAGGCCAGTACCACACAGCTCCTGGGACTCCCGCTCTGTCTCCCTAGTGTAGTTCTGAGGGCGTAGGGTCAAGTAGAGCCCAGTGGCCCAGTCAGTTCACCCAGGACTATCTCCAGGGCCTCTGTAGGTAGGTCAGCTTGTGTGGTACGTGGATGGGGGGCTACATCGAGGGCTGGTCCACTCCCATGCGGGGGAGTAAGCGCCTGTCCCATGCTGTTAGGGTTGAATCGTGCCCGCCCCTCCCACCCTAAAGATACGTTGAAGGCCTGACCCTCAGAACGTGACGTTATTTGGAAATGGGTTCTTACAGAGGTAGTCAAGTTAAAATGAGGTCGTTAGGGTAAGCTCCAATCCATAATTACTGATGTTCTTATAAAAGGGGGAAATTCAGACTCAGACACAGACACGCATAGAGGGAAGACCACGTGAAGGCCTGTGGGGTGCTAGAGTCTGAATGTGGTCCCCCCAAGTTCACGTGTTGAAATCCTGTTGCCTATGCCATGGTATTAGGAGGTGGGGCCTTCAGGAGGTGTGTAGGGCATGAACGGGGTCAGTGCCTTGTAAAGGAGGCTCCAGCGAGTCCCTAGGCCCTTGCACCACCTGGGGACCAGTGAGAGGGCTCCAGCTGTGAAGAGGAAGTGGGCTCTCACCGGGGTGTGACCGCACTGGTGCCTTGACCTTGGATTTCACAGCCTCCAGAACTGTGGGAAATAAATTTCCCTTGTTTGTCATTTACCCAGTTGGTGGGATTTCGTTATAGCAGCCAGAACAGACGAAGGCACCGGCAGAAGATGGCCACGTGGCTGCAGTAAGCTCCTGCAAGCCCAGCAGCCCCAAGGGTTGCCGAAAAACGCCAGGAGCTAGAAGAGGTCAGGGAGGGTGGCCCCCTAGAGCCTTCGGACGCCTGGGCTTTGGAATTCTAGCCTCTAGAACCGATAGACAACAGGCTTCTGTTGTCCCAAGCCACCCGGTTTGTGGTACTCGGTTATGGCAGGCCTGGGAAACTGATAGACACCCCGCCTTGCATAAGCCTTCAAAGGGCCTCCTTTGACACAGGTTACAGAAACCAGACTCGTTTTTTTCTTCACCGCTTCCTCTTTACCTCTTCGTCTTATCTGCTCGTCTTGTGAACGCCGTGGCATCAAACACTTTGTGGGTACGGAGGTAGGCTGGTGTGGCAACGCGGAGGTCAAAAGGTGATTCCGTCCGCTGTGAGCACAGTGGGCGAGGGAGAAGGGAGCAGCACTGTGGGAAGCCTGCCGCTGCGATGGAGCCCTGGCGGCAGGGGCTTTAGGCAGAGGGCGGGTGGAGGGCGTCAGGAGCCTGCCCAGAACAGTATCGGACACAAGATAACTTCATGACTTTGAACCTCGGAGCTCTCTGATTTGGGGAATTAGTTCTTGCTTTGGGGAGTGGTTATGACCATAACAAGAACGGCGGGAAGGCATTTTCATTTTAGGTCCAGTTGTGGGTTCCTCTGCCAACAGGATTAATTTCAGGAACTGGAAAAGGTGGAGTTTTTAGATGTCTCTAGATGCTGGGCTGTGATAGTGAGCTGGAAAGGTTTGGTTCTGCAGAGCTGGTGGGATTTGGGTACCATCGGATCGGGGTTAGGCCTTCCTGTCCTGTGACTGTTCCACAGAGGACATGGTCTGTACCAAGTGGCAGTGAGTCTGGCGGGCCGGGGTCAGGGTCATGTGCATGAGGTACGTACCGCCGCACGAACCACCCGAGGGAGCAGTCAGGAGGAGCAGGTCCCCGTGGGCCCGCGGCAGCCCAGGGCCTATGTCACATTTCACAGGAGTTCTTGAACCTGGGGACTTGGCAACTTGAGGTCTGTGGAGATCTCGGAGTGGTGAGTGCTGGAAGGCATTCAGCCAAGTGCAAGCAGTGTCTGGGGGCGCATCGTTTGTGAGTTATGGGATCAGAGAGGTCACCCCAGCTTTTAACCCGACCCCCCATCTTGACAGATGAGGAATCTGAATCTCAGTAACTTGCCACCAATTGCTCAACTGAAGATGGCGAGAGTCAGAGCCAGGGTCCAGTTCTCCAAGGCTCTCCCAGCGTTGTGTCAGGAAGATAGAAAGCTCAGACGACATCCGTAGATCCTTTATCTCAGAGAAAGAAAACCTTTCATTCTTCCTCGCAATCCTGGAATAATGATACATGTCTTGTCCCCTGAACTAATTATGTGAAAACGCTTTGAAAATGATGAAATGCGCTATGAATGGCAATGGATTATTAGCAACAGAGAGTTCAGAGAAGTGACTGGTGCAGACTCGGCGGGGGGGCGGTGAAGATCGCCCGCAGCCCCGGTCACGGGTGCGATTTTGACAGATGATGCGTATGGCTGAGGAGGGCCCCCAGGAAGGACGAGCGTGAGCAGAGGTGGGAGAGCTCGAGTGGGAGGGCAGGTTGCACGGGTGCATCGGCTTGCCCGGAACCCGGAGTTCCCGTATGTCTCCCGGCCAGCGCCTGGGGTCGAGTCCAAATCAGTGACTCGAAGGATTTGGTGCAGAAAAGCACCATGCTAGCTATCTTCACGGCACGGATTATTTTTCTATTCATGGAGGGTCTTTAAGGCACGTTATCTCTGGAATCACTTAGCAAGTGTCAGTCCCATTGAACACGGAGAACAAGAATGCTATTACTGAAGCAGATGTTGGCACTTTGCTCATCTTCTCTCTTGTCCTACTTTATTTCTTTTGCATGTATAAAAGTTAAAATTAAAAAATGGCGACTTCAGATAAAAGGGGTAGTGGAGACAACGAGCGGGGCCAAAATGTCTGTTAATTTAAACTGGGGACTTAATGGCTAGATTGAAGCTACCTGTCACTTTTACGTGCATTTGCTTTGCACCGAGTTCCGTGGCTGTCACGCAGAGATAACCAAGCAGATTTTGACCCCATGTCCTTACCATTAATTCGATTCATATGGGTTCTTAATAGCTTTGGTAAAGTGAAACTGTGTTTGACACTGTTTTTGTTTATGGTTAGATAATGTATTCGGTTCTGAAAACGTAAAAAAAAAAAAAATCAGAAAATGCTGACATCCTGCCCAGTTTTCATCCCATTCACCTTCTGCAGCTCTTAAACCCCTTGCAGCCAGCCTTCCACTGGGGACCAGAGAACACCTGTGCTGTGTGGGCACTCCTCGGATGTCCCCTTGCTGAACCCGTCAGCCTAGACCTACCTCTCCAGGAGGGTTTGGTTACTGACATTCCCCCGAGGACGACTGCCAGGTGGGCTCATGGGATGGGAGCAGCAGGAGGGCTGTGCGCCATGTCTCACGCTGTACAAGTGTCTGCTGCTTGGGTCATCTGAAGCATACAGGCCACCACTTAATTATAGTTGTGGTGTATTTTATTTAAGAAGTAGAGATTTGCTCAAATTCTGTAACTTCTTGGTCTGCAATAGATGCATTCATTTACTATTTAACAAATATTTAAGTGAGGACTGGGCGTTTTTCTAGAACAAGGTTCTAGCAATGAGCAAGACAGAGTCCCCACCTTCAATGTGGGGGCTTACCTTCTAGTAGGGTTAACAGATACTGAGCAAACCCACAAACGCACGTGTAATCTAAGATCACATGATAGTTGTTGACTGTCAGGAGGAAATTAAGGAGAATGGGGCGGTGAGTCCTGACGTGGGGAGACCAGGCTGCTTCAGACGGAGTCATCCGGGAAGGTGTCTTTGAAGACCTGATTACTGAGCAGAAACATGACCAAGCGAGGGTGGAGGAACAGTGAGAAGGTTAGCGAGGTGAGCGCATGGAACAAGGCGGGGAATGGTAGACCACTCGGCCAGCGAGGTAGCGCGGGGCCGGAAGGGCTCGGGCCTTCTAGACCGTGGTCAGGATGGTAGATGGTGTTCTAAGTGTAATAGGAACTCATTTTTAAAAAAATTATTATATCAGTTGCATGGAGAGTGGAGTGTTGGGGAGCAGGAGCGGGAACGGGGAAATGCAGACGCTATTGCAGGGTTCCAGAGGAGACCAGGGCGGACTGGCCGGGGGCCGGTGACAGAGGGCACAGGAAGTAATTGGAATGAGGAGTATTTTGACAGTTGCTGTGATCTGCTGACGGATGGATTTGGGGTGCGATTATCAGGGGAGCAGCTCTGCTCTAATTCTCCAGTTGGAGGATCCCAAGGGGCCACAGTCATAACCCCGACTCTCAGAGTGAATATGATCCGTGGCCCCTTCACAAAGGAGAAGAATGAGCAAAGCCTTAAATGGCTTTTATGATTTAAAATAAAAGAATTTTTAACTGTGATACTTTCTAAGGAAGAAGAGAATAAAGATTTTGCTTGCTTTGTATCACCTTTTTTTAAAAAAACCCTTTCCTCAGCAACCTTTCCAAACCACGGCAGATAGTCCTTAGAAAAATAAAGCGGATTGCTGTTGCCAGGAAGAAGAGGCCCATTGCGGGTTCATTACAAAGTTCATTACTTAGTGTATTGGAAAGATCTGCTTTAATTTACATTTTCTTCTGCTAGATAGGAATCCGAGACACAATCAGGACAGTTAATGGTGAAAAGGAGGCAAATAATGAAAATTCAGATTTTTCTCTCCTCAGTTCTGGCATTTGAAATTCTAAATAATTTTCTTGTAGAAACAATATTCAGAGTTGGGTGGACTCATTTTGGATTTCCTGTTTCCTTTCCTTTTGTTCTGTTATTATTCCTTCCTTCCTCTGAGGCTGTTTATCAGATTTTTCCCCTGCAAAAAATAATTCAACATACTTTATGATATTTAAATTTTTCAAAGACAGCAATGTTATTGCTTTAGGATACTTTTGTTTAAAAATATGCGAAATTGAAATAGCCTGATTTTGGGGGGGGGGGGGTTCGGGAGTGTCAACCATTTCTCGGTCTCTTTCTGAATAATTATCCCAGGAATCTGTTCTACTATAAATTAGCTGTATCTTTGGATCGTTTCTCATTCTTTAAGATTCCATTTATAGGCTGTGATGAGATATATTTCATAGCACTGCAGCTTGAGTTGTGATGTTGAAACCGTGTCCGCCCTTGCCTTGTGTCTGGGAACACAGGAGGTCATGAAGGGATGCATCCGTGTTCAGAGGGCGCCCACGTCTCTAAGGCCAATATTGATTTGTTTTAGAAAGCACCGATGAGACTAGCAGCCTGTGAAGATTATGGATTTAGCGTCTCACCGGTTCATGGAGCTGGCAGCTTTGCCTGTAGCAGGGTATCGGTGCTTAGTTCTATGATGAATCGATGATAATCTGATTTGATAATAAGATCGTCATTTCTTCAGCTGACATATATGTTGCTCAGATTCTCCTTTATTGATAAGAAAATAATTTAATAATGCTTTACTTCTTTCAAAGAGGGAAATATTTCCAGACTCTTTAGGACAGAGGACTTTTATGTTCTGTTCTGGAAAGGATGCTGAGGCGAAAACTCAGCTTTGGACCACAACCCGGACACCGTAAATGTTGGGCACTCGTGTGCTTACCCAACACTGTTCAATAACAGTATGGCTGCCATTTATTATCCACCGAGTATGTGGGGTTTTTGTTGCAGTTGTTGTTTTTTGTTTGTTTGTTTGTTTGCTTCGTGATCCACCCAACGGTCTTGCAATGTTGTTCTTGTAATAAAGAAGTTGGAGCTCAAAGATGGCTCTCTCAGGCCCTCCGGGAGTTACCAGCAGGCCAGTGTGCATGCAATGCGTGGAAAAAGAGGCTGAGAAGTTGAAGACAGCATGACCCTTCCTTTAGAATACATCCGCCCTGGAAAGGAAGACCTAGAAGGTAATTATGAAAGAGCAAGAAGACAGCTCTCAGTAACCAAGAACACCGTGACTGAGCGTGAGCTGCCTGCTTCACCCAGGTGCTGAGGGAAAGTGGATCAGAGGACGACCAGGCTTCGGCGGCATCAGCCAGCTCACTGAGGAGGCACCCTGAGCAGCATCTAGCTCAAGACTATTCTGAGCGGGCCTGTTCGGGCGGATTCGGGGCCTGCCTTGGGAATAAGGGCTGTGCTCAGCAACCCCAGATTTCTGAATATTATCCTTCCTGCCCGATCCCCACCTCCCGTCACTCACCCACCTTCTAACATGGCAACGAAAACGGGATCTCAGGTTCATATACAAACTTCCACCTTTCGCTTTACAAAAGTCAGGCACGCTCTTCACGGCTCATAAATGTTGTTGTTTTTGTTTGTTTTTAAATCATGCAACTCGTATCGAGATGCTTTGGTTGAAGTAACAGGAAGCCATATTCGGATTGACTTAAGCAACGAGGAAATTTCTTAGTTTACACAAATCGGCACCCAGAGCGAGAGAGTTCGGAGTTGGTTCATCCGGTGGTTCAGCGGTGCCTCAAAGGACCGGGCTGCTTCCCTCTGTCGGCTCTGCCTTCCACACAGGCAGCTTCGTTCTGTGACTGGTTCTCCTTGTGGGTGCAGGATGGCTGCCTGTGGACTCACCTGCTCCCTCTCTCACATCCAGTGAAAAGATAGATCCTGGCTTCGCATTCACTGCTGCTCGTAATAGTAAGGAAGAATCTTCCCCAGGCGTCTCCGGGACCAGTTACTAACAGAAGGGGTGGGATCCCTTAGACCACATGCGCCTGCCTTCCAAGCTGAGCTCAACTCTCCAAGCCACAGCTTCTGCTCAGCAGGGGTGGAGTTATCTGATTACAGAGTCAACAGCAGTGACCATGACACAAAGACTCAGAGCCACCGGTGTTTCCTGATGTGCCTTATTTTCCATCCTAAGCAGGATTTGGGGCCGATGAACAGTTTGATATGCAATGCTACAAAATGAATTGCCTAAAATTATTAGGAGCCAGGCAGTAGACATGTCCTCTAAGCATGTAAACATGCTCAGCTTCATTAGTTATCAGGGAATGTACATTAGGATCGCAGTGACATGCTGTTTGACTTCCACTAAGTTGGCAACAATTGAGAAGTCTGACCATACAAAATATTGGAAATGATGTGTGTGGAGAAACAGGACCTCTCATGAGTTGCTGGTGGGACTATAATTTGTCCAACACTTTGGGAAAAATTGGTATTATCTTGTAAAGCAGAGGATGCATGATTTTTGACTTAAAAGGATATGTACTATATATAATATATATATACATTTATAGAATATATACTTCAAAATGTTTGTCATTTCTTCAAAATTATGTTTAGGGAGGCAGGGATCAGAAGTAAAAAATAAATGAATAAATTTTAAAAGAGGACTTAAGCGAGTCTTCATCTACGTGCAGAAGTGTACGCTTTTAGTTTTTGTAGTGATCAGTTAATATTGGCCTTATTGCATATTTTTAATGAATAATTTGGAAAAGGAACGCACAAGCAAGAGAATTAGAGGAAGTGCTCCCTGCAGCCAGGTGGAGCCAGGATTTTGACATCGTCACCTGGACACAGGCTCCATGCCCCCTGGCTGCCCGGCCACCACGGATGGACTTCCTGTCAGGCCGGCCTGCCACCCAAGGGCCCTTTCTTTAGCTCATAGCGGCGCATCTTTCTGGGACATGAGCAGCTCTGCTCTCGACTTGGCCATTTCTTCCCTTAGGATTTTTATAATCCGTCTTTCAAAGATGGTGTAACATTTCTGTGCTATGTAGAACAGTTTGTGTTTCATAAAACACATACACACTCACCACACCACACACCACACACACTCACCACACCACATACACACCACACACAGCACACGCACACACACCAGACGCTATATACCGCACACACACACATACACAAACACACACCCCATGGGCTTTTTTGGTGAAAGAGAGCAAAAATAAATTAATTGTTTATTTAGAAGTGGATGGACTTGTTGGAACAGATAAAAATGTATTTGTCTTTTGATATCTATATTTTCTCATTTTTACACATTAGAATTTAAGATTTGAATATACTAAATAAGTAAGGAGTTATAAATTTTACATATTCCCATTAAATATTTTTCCTAACCTCAGGAAAAGCCTGTGTTTTCTGCCTTTGTATACAAGTAGTATTTCATTATCAAAGACAAAAAGTTCAAAAAAATTCCAGAAACGAAACAAAATCCTAGCATTTGGGAACATTGAACAAGGCACATGTTAACTGTCCTGTCAGTTTTCCAAAATAGTTTATACAGTACTTCATGAAAGAATGTATCCACTTAAAGGTATAGTCGGCACTGTTGTTCTTAAGGAGATGATGCTTTTGCTGAGGACACCCGGAGAGACGGCCGGGCTCGCTCGTTACATCTCGTTACATCTCGCTGTTAAGCACAGATTGCTCCGTAATAGCTTACTGTTCTCTGTAAAATGAAAACGAAATTGACTATTCAGCACCATTCTCCTTCTCCGAGAGTCATTAGCTTCCGCAAATGTGCACTAAAATCGCGGGAGCTGTCGCCGATGTGCCCGTGGAAAAGCTGTTCCGCAGCTGCGAAGGTGGCGGTGGCCTTCGAGACCTGCCCGTCAAGCCGGTGCCGGTCATTTAAAGCGTCGGGGCCAGGTCTGATGATCACTCAGCCATTTCTGAGCATTTCACACCGTTCCCTAAGCTGTGACTGCGCCTGAATGCTGTGTGCGCCCCATCTGAGGCTCTGTCCACAGAAAGGCAGACGTATGGCTCTCTTGACTTTTTGCTGTTTTATTATTTGTACTGGACCATGAACCACACTAACCACTGTATCTATCTATCTATCTAATCTATCTATATATATAGTATATGTATATAGATATATATTACATATATATTCATCCAATCTTAACTACTATTATTATAGTATTATTTGTTTATCATATACCACATTATCATTGTATGTGATTATTATATTATTTTGTGGCGATTATTATATTATTTTGTGATGATTATTGCTCTTGTTTCCCAAATTAAGAAACCGAGGTTCAGAGAGGTTAGGCAACTTGCCTGAGCCACACGACTAATGACGGAATCAGAGATCAGAGTCCCGTCCTTTCCCAATCTGGAGACGTGTCCTCTCGCCCGCTCGTCGTGGATCTGAAAGGGAACTTAGTTTAGAAACATCAATTCCCACTTTATGGAAATCACGGCTCAGAGAAAAAGAACAGCGCCCAGGTCTCCCCCCTGTCAGAAGTCTTCAGACCACATGCGCTTCCCGCTGCGAGACATGACTTCTCAGCTGTCACTCTGAGGAGGAGAGGGGCCTGCCGGGGCCTCACTCCGATCAGTGGTCTTCAGGCCACCGTGATCTTCCTGCGGTGACACGGGACATCCCGGTTGTCCGCCTTTCGACAGTGGCTGATCACTCACACCAGGCATCCTGAATGAGTTTGCTGTGCCAGAACTGGCTCTGTCGACAGAGACAAAATTCGTTGAGTTTTCATTACCACGTGTGAAAAATGTAGATTCTGAGATTAAAAGAAAAAAAAAAAAAGAGCTGGCATATGGTATATTGAAGGCAGGAGGGTCTAAATGGATTCTGGGCTCCCGAGGTCCTTTTGGGAGCAGCAGACAAGCGAGCTCAAGGCCAGTGCTGACCGCCACTGCCCTCCCCGCTCGGGGCACGCTGTGGGATCACTGCCCCTGGGCAGCTGGGACCCCCACTGTCTCCTCCGCAGGAATTTCCATTTCCACGTTCTGAACTCAGGTACGACATGAATTTCTCTCTCTCTCCGTGCAGTCCATGTCACCTGTGCTCAGACAGAGTCGGCCCTGTGAAGGGCAGACCCCAGGTTCCCCCTCTGTGACGGGTGGGGCTTCCTCTACGGATGGAAGGCTCTGCTTTGGGGGTCAACATAGCAAAAAATGTCCTCCTATGAGTCTGTTGTTGTTTAATATTCCTATCTCACTGAGAAGTCGGGTTGGAAAGGGTCCCCAGGACCCCTAGCATAGGACTTCGGTTTCTGTGTTAATTAGTGGGCAGTGGGCCAGAGAGGAGTAGGTTAGGACAAACGTCACAGAGGCAAAGGACAGATCCCGGATTCTGGCTGTTCGAGCCCTGATACCTCTTGACCACTGGGAAGTCTCACCGGCCTTGACCTCAGCAAGGCCGACCAGCCTCTCCCTGTGGGGTGGCCGCCAGTGGCACAGGTACAGAAAACACACCTTGAGTAACCCGATTAAAGAGCATGGGTTTGCTGGGGCTCACGTCTCAGAGGAGCAGTGCTCGACGGTGTCTCCACAACCCGAAGTCGGGTCCTAGGCAAGTCCGGGGACTCGGTGTTGTCACAGCGTCTTCGGAAGCGTTCGCATCAGGGGCAGGTGGGTACCTGTGGTATCACGCGGATGCCGTGCCATGTAGTACGGCTGTTTTATGGCGACGAGAATATTCTCTTCACACCTGGGCTGGGGAGATGGAATTTGTGATCAGAAGGTGGTCGCCGCGCGGGGCCGAGGACGACGGGAGAGATGGTTTTAAATGGCACGCCATCCGAGAATGGCGAGGCCTGATGGGTCGCCCGCAACGGAGCCCCTCTCGGGTGGCCAGTGAGGGACGAACACCGCAGACGTCCCCCTCTCCAGAGCTTCTCACTGTCTTCAGAGCAGAGCCCTTCGTAAGGGATGTGTGTTCTGGCTCCCGGGATTACAGTCCCGTTTAAGGCTTCTCTTCTGAGCTTACAGCAAATCAGGCACAATATATGTTTGTACATGTATCTTTTTTTAAGTAGACATTTCCTTGCTCTATCATATGTACACAGAAAAGCATACAAATTACGGGTATAGCGCCATAAATTTTCACCAAGTTACGGAGTCAGAGAGCCAGCACTCAGAGCAGGAAATGGCACCCACCCGCTCCCCCTGTGTCCTTAGAGCCACGGCCGCGTCCAGGGCCAGCCCTCTGCCATCGTAGGCTTAATTTTGCCTGTTTTTGAGCTTTATGTAAATGAAACTCCATGCATTCTTTTTGCTCAACATCCCATTTATGTGTCTATTTTATCACGTGCCGCGAATAGTACCTCGATATCATTGCTGTAAAAGATTCCGTTATAGCGATATGTAGTTTATTAGTACGTTCTTCCGTTGGTGAGTATTTGGGTTGTTTTCAGTCTGGGGCTATTATAAATAGTGTTGCTATGAGCGTCTTACATATGTCATTGGGTGAATCAAGTACATTCTGAATGTGAGTTCGCTCTCCTGAGGCAGTTTCATCTCAGAGTTCTGGGAGTACGTTCTTGTCATGCCCATGGGCAGGCAGCAGGCCCCTGAGCGCCTGGTCAGAGCTGCTTCTGCCGTACCCTGGTGCCCTCGTGGACCCGGCCAGTCTTTTCCTGCCAGATTTCAGATCTACGTCCTAAGGAATCCATGGGTACTTGTTGAATGAGTGTTTTGATGAGGTTGTGGAACCTAAAACGTTGGGTTGGAATGAAAAGGGAGAACGAAGGCTGTTTATTTCTGTTTTACCACCGCAGTATGCGAGGAAAGACACATCAAGGAGAAAGAAGGTCGGGTTTGGGATGCAATAAAGCTGGAGAATCGCAGTGCTGGTAAATGGGGACCCTCCGTGGGCCTTCCTGGGGTGTCAGTCACCAGACGTGATGAATAGTAACTATCTTAACAGTGGCAGGTGCAGCTGTCACCTTCCAGAAGAAACCCGTCCCCTTCATCTCTACCTGTCTGTAGTACACAGACATCACAACCTGGAGGTGCCTGGGGGAGCGGGGAGTGGTGGCAAGATTTCTTTTTCTCCCTTTGGGAAAGCTTTAGTGGTGAGAGCAAGTGCTGAGCATTCCCAGTGGAGAGTAGAGGGTTGTTTACACTCGGTTGTATCCGGAAGCGGGCATCCGTGGGCATCCGTGGGCATCCCTGGGCATCTCTGGGCATCCCTGGCATCTGGGATGGCCCTGAAGTGAACTTTGGGCCCAGAGAAGGGTCTCACGGTCCGCTCACGGGTTCTTTGTTGCCTTGAACCCCACTTCACTGACCTCTCCTGAGGAAACTGGGAGCCATAAGCGGTTCCCCCAAAGTGGGGAACTGTTTGTCCTGGCGGGAGTGGCTGCTTTCTAGAGGGCGAGGGGGAGGGGGTGTGCCCCAAAGAGTCAGGCATCCCCGCCCCCAAAATATCTGCTGAGCAGTCAGCCATGCGGTGCGTCTGGAAAACTGTCAGATGTGCCCGACGCGGTGGCTTCTGATGCTGAGCTCACACGTCGGCCGGGCTCGGGCCTGCACGGAGGGTCAGTCTGGAGGCTTCGGGCCTCCCGCCGGAGGCTTCGTCCGCAGAGCTGCTTCTGATCTCAGCGCTCGCTGCGCTTCAGAAACAGTGCCGGCGTGTGCTTTCCCTTTTTTGCTTTTCAAGAAGGTAGTGTCACCTGGAGAGGATGGTTTTTGAGTGTAGCTGGAGGCAGTGCCTGTGTTCTTCATCAAAGCCCCCCTGTTAGCCCCAGCTCGGGCTGGTAACCGAGAGGGTCAGCCAGGAAAGTCATCGTAGCATTGCCTGTGGACGAGGCGGGAAGGGGTGTGTGTGTGTGTGTGTGTGTGTGTGTGTGCACACGCGCACGTGTGTGTGCACGTGCATGTGCGCGCACCGAGCACTGAGGGGTTTGGACACAGCCTGGCAGGCCAGGAGGGGCGGTGGCCTGGGCTCCTTCGCACAGGCGGGCTGCTCGCAGCCTTGTTTACTTTCCCGGAGCGGGCGGTCACGTCCCTGCGTGGGAGGCCCGGTGGGACGGAGCCCACCCAGCTGCCGCTGCTCGTTTCCTTGTTCATCTCCACCAGCCCTGGGTCGAGTCCTGCTCCCGTGTCGAAGGCCTGGCTCCCGCCGGGTCTTCCTCAAGCCAGTGGAGTTTTACATTTGCCATTCGAGCAGGTGGCCCCAAATGGCAGTCACTTACAGACGTCAGAAGGGCCATGCGTGTGGCCGCCGCGCTCCTCGGGGCGGGAACGGGGTGGGAGGGGCGCGGTGCTTTACAAACAACCAGGAACGCGTTGTCGCCGAGTCAGTGCTTGCAGAGTAAAGGCCTGAAAAGCTACAACGATGAACAAGTTACGGTTCACAGGAGACGTGGAAGGAACTGAATACCATCAGCCGCCCTGGCCCGCCCGCCCACACGGCCCGGCCTGCTCCTAGACTCTCCCGTGCTCTCTCCGGACCCCGGTCCCAGTCCCCAAACCTCTGCCCATTTTGTCTTCTCATGTGCCACTTGAGTTTTTAGAATCCACCTCAAAATGTGTCTCCTGGAGCCCCGGAGAGGCCTCGGGTCTGCGGCTGTCCCCACCTGTGCCGGGCAGGACGCACCCCTCCCCCCCCCCCCCCCCCGCCCCGGTGCTGGTCTCCAGGCACGTGCTCTGTGAGCAACGCAGTCTTTACACTTGTGTGCTTTGGGGGCCTCCCCTTCAAGTGGGGACACAGGACAGGAGGAACGCTACCAGCCACACAGCAGCCGGTGTGAGCTGATCTGTTCAGGTACGGCCGAGACAGTGGAGGTACCTGAAAGTCCCTCCTGACCCTCCGTGGGCCTCCAGCACCAGCGGTCTGCCAGCTGTTCACGGCCAACTTGCTCCGTAAGCGGCAGGGAGCCGTGGCGTGGCGGCCTCAGGCGCATGGCGGAGGTAGAGTTGTTTTTATTTATTCTTCCCTGGAGTGTGGGGAGCCGAACTCCACAGAGGAGAAACTGAGTTTCAGCTCCATTTTTCATATTGTATTTCCCCCATCCTGATGTTAACTCCGGTAATGTCTTTACTTCGAACTAGAAGCGAAGAGACGAAGCTCGATATTTATTCTTTTATTTGTTTTCGCTTTGAAATAATCGTAGGGAACAATATCTAGTTTGAATAAACCCCAAAGTAAATAGGGCATCGCTGGGAAGAGGAGAGACACTCTCCTTGTTCGAGTCCTTATCTTAAGACGCTCAGTAAGTGTGTGCGGGGCAGCTTTTCTCTGCTTGTGCAGAGATGAGCTCAGGGAAGAAATGAGGGAATGATCTAAAAGGCCCCGGCTTTGTGGCTCTGGAATCCTCCGTTGCCCTTATGCAGATTCTGGATGACACAGAGCCCCCTGTGTCTGGTATGACCAGCAGTGAGGCCTAGGCGCCAGGGGACTTGAATTCTAGTCTCAGGTCTGGCCCTCGTGGCTGTGCGGTTCCAGGCAAGTCCCTCCTGGCTCTTTCTCTGTACAAGCAAAGGGTTCAGCTGGTTTGTTCCGTCAGACAGACAGACAGAGTGCTCGCTGGAGCCTGTCGCTTTGCCAGGTCTTGGGGTTGAAAAGCTAACCAGTTGGTCCTTGCATCCAAGAAACTCAGAGTCCTGGTGAGAGAGAGAAATAAGGAGTCAACAGAGGGCGGAAGGGGGCGCGGAGGGGCCGGGTGCCCAGGACGTGTCGGGGGCAGTAATGAGCTGGAAGTGTCACTCACTCAGGAAAGACTCCGTGGAGTGGGTGGCCCTTCAGCCGAGCTGAAGGGAAGGGCGTTTGTAAGACACGGGATGCTTCCCAAGGTCGCTTTACGATCTGGAACATTGAGTCTAATCCAGGTGTGTTTCCCTGGGTCCCATCCCCCACCCTGTCCTGGTCTGAGGGGCGGGGGCTTTGAAGTAGAGCCTTCCCCACTCTGGCTGGGTGCGGAACCTTCAGGAAGGCTGTTGTTCCCCTCGATTCCTGCCCGTCATTCACTTTGCCTGTCCCCGCTTCTCGGTCCTTCTTCCCCGGCAGTCGCGGCGTCTAAGTCCTGCTGGAACATGGTTAATTAGACGTGACCTGGCAGTCGTAGTTTGCACAAGAGATGGGTTCCTGAAGATCTCTTTGGCTTGACACTCACATAATTTGAGATTTTTTTCCCCATAGGAATGAATTTGTAGAAAGGGAGATGTGGTCTTCAAAGGCATGAACCTACAACCTTTAATGGTCTTGCTTGCTTGTTTTGAGCAAAATGTTAAAAAAAAAAATACATACTGATATACACAGGATGCTAGTGTTTTGTAATCTCTTTCTTTCCAAAGTTATAAAATTTCCAATGTTTTCCAACACTGGCCCTAGCCTCTACCTCTTAATGAGCACGTAAGCATGTCGATAGAATGTTTTTCAAAGATCGTAAGTTATAGTAGCTGTAAATATGTAAATGACAACATGGTCATCACCAAAATCAGTTGCATGTGTTCTGAGACACGAGACGAACATCTTGGCCATAGGATGCTGGTGCCAAGGATGGCTGGTGTTTGCACGAACCTGGGGCAGCAGCAGTGAATACCAGTATTAAAAGGGGGTTGGGCAGGAGTGCAACATGGTTCATGATTCACTTTCTGCCAACCTAAAATGACATGGTTCTTGATTATTTCTTTTAATTTAGAGGGATTTGAATTTTTGCACATAAAATGAAGCGTTATTAACATGTTTATAATTGTACTACTTTGCATTCCCATACATTCAGATGCACATAGAATGCACCCGCTTTGTTTACCAATGTGTAAATGAATTGGTGGAGGAGGGAGAGACGAATTGGACTGATGAGCAGATATATAGGTAAAGCCACAGAGCGTTCAAACTCAAGGGTTGATGGGGGGACGGTCAGCTCAGCTTCCTTTACAGACAGAGAAGTGAGGACCCCGGGAGGTAGAGTCCAGAGCCTGCACAGTGAATCAAATCATTTTTGTTTTGTTGTACGGTATGGAGTCGGCTTCGTAGCTCAGCGTGACCTTACAGTGCCCATCACAGTGTCTGGGCTGCTAAAATTCCGGGAAGCAAGGGACTCCTGAGGTTGCCACTCTGAACCTTAGCTTCAGAGCGGGAGGCTTCCTAGGGGTAAGGAGAGGTGGAACCCAGGAGCGAGGGGAAGGAAGGGCTAACCCTGAACTCTCTGTTGGGCTGTTGGCTGCCAGCCACACCTCCCCCCAGGAGCTGTGCTTCCTCCTCTTAACGACTGAATGACAGACGCAAGCTTCCAGGTAGCAGAGGGGAATGCATGCCTCAGGAACCCCAGGCCGCATAATAAAGGGGAGCATTCGAGGTGGTTGCATTAACCCAATTAAGCTGAAAGTTGCTTGAGTAGGTAACAAATTACATTGAAAATTTTTGCAAAGCTGGGCTGCACAGAGATACTCAGCTTTGGCACGAGGTGGCCGTGCATCTGCCCTTGTCACTTAAGGCTTAGATGACCTTTGACAAGTTGCTTATTGACTCCCTTTCCTCACCTGTTACAGTACATACCCATAGGAATTTTGTGAAAATTAAAAGCAGTCTTCGTTTCAGGTCCTCGGACCTATTCATTCAATATGTTATTTCCTGCCTCTATAAATATGAATCCTATGTCAGAAGTCGAACTGATAAAAATGGCTTTCACAACTGGAAATGAGAAATTTTACCATCAGACAATTAGAGTTTCAACTTGATACACTGTCTCAAGTTAAATTCAGATGTTAGTGAGAAACGGGTAAATCAGTGTCTGAACAGGAATGGATTCGACATGCCACTGGTTTTTTTTTTTTTTTCTGGTCTCGAAAAGCTACCAAAACCATTTTTTATAATTTTTTCTTTTTGTTATTTTCGAAAGTAATTTTAATGTGCTGTTTGATGGTTCTCGGAGGTCTCCTCACTGTAAATTCCCGCCCCCTCCCTCCTTCCTGCCCTCTCTCTGAAGCCTTGGGGGCATTTGTCAATGTGACTCTACAAACTGGTATGTTTCATTTGCCTTCTTTGATTACTGGAGTGGTCCATGGCCATTTTCCCGTCTTCTGTGTTGAAGTCCTTCGCTGCCCTTCGCGGGGGCCATCTGCTTGTCCTTTTCTGTGGTTTATGTAACGTGTGACGTGTGATCCCCAAATGCCTCTCTCAGCTCATCCGCCTCGACAGGGTATTAACAGGAGAAGCCCGTGGAGTTAGCCTGTGGCATGCTCTCGTCTCCAGCCTTCGTCGCGGCTGACATGTTCCTCCCCTTGGAGTCTTCGGAAGGGTTCTAACGGGAGGCGAGGAGGAGGTGACGTCTTGTCAGCGGCCATGCAAATCCCGCCACAGTGACTGGCGTCTTTATGTTTTTTCATGCCATTCGCAACAATGCCAGAGCCCAAGGGCGTAAAAGTTGGCACGGCCTGATTCCAGAAAGGCTGTTCTTTAAAACTCCTTATGCAACAAAGACTGGTCAAGGTTTATCTCTTTTTGTATAAAAGATGGGAATATTTTCTTAGGAAATGAAAAGGGGGGAAAAATAGATGTTTGGTGGTGTCTAGCAGGATTAAGGAAATGCAGTCGGTAAATAAAGAGACTTAAGAGGATCTCTGGGGAATGCCAGAGTCCTTTATTTGTGCTCACTTTATTAACTTCTCTGTTTATTTGCAGTTTTTTTTTTTTTTTTTAGGAGGGCACCATTCTCTAGCTCCCTGGTTTAATTTTAAGGTCTCTTCTGTGGCGTCTGCCTTGGGCTGTTTTTCTTCTTCCTGTAGGAAGGGTTTCAGCAGTTGGGAGCCTCACTCGCCCTCAGGCTCATGGATGGGGAAGGGGCTTCACTACCCCCCGCACCCCCCATTCTAAGCAGCCTCAGAGAGGTCCCCTTTCCTCCCCGCCCCCCACATGGTGACTATGAGACTCACCTTTTTCGATTGGGCTGCTGCACGTACCCCTCGGTCAGCTGACTGAGAGGGTTGGTTTCACTCTTAAGACCTGTGGGCTGATAGCCACGTTAGCTAGGAACTTCGGGAACTGAGACATGGAGGCCTCCAGCCCCAGCAGACATTAAGCTTTATTTGCTGGTCCCCAGGGTGTGGGGCAGGGACCGAGCAGTGAATGCCGACTGAGGCACTTGGGGCAAGCACCCTCAGCAGCCAGCCCAGGAGCGAGCTTCTGTGTGGGGACAGGGTACATACTTCCCTTCCTATGAATGGTAGTTCATAATACTTTTGGGGTCACAAACCCCTTGGAGAATCTATGGACCTTCTCCCCACAGACTGTGAGGCCCATAGCGCCCAGGGCCAAAGCCTCAGCTGAGCCTCCGAGCAGCAGGGGGACCGGAAGGCAGATTGCCATCAGTGGGGGCGGGGGCTGCCTCAGCGTCACCCCCTCCTCCCAGACCTGCGGCTCCTCCGGAGGAGAGGCTGAGCTCTCTGCTCATTTGTAGAGCAGCAGCAATTGATACCCCTTGGCTTGGTTGACCCGTTTTCCTAGGGCCTGACCCAGAGGTTCTGTTCAAGAATTCTTCTCATCCAAAAAGTGCCTGTACAAAGCTTGGGTTGTGTTTAGACAGCGCTGAGCTCCTATCATCTGGTACGGTGAGGCAAGCATGCCCTCCTCTAAGGGGAGAAGAGGGTCAGAAAGCCAGACCAATGGAACCTTCCAGTTGAAAAAGTCAAGAACTGTCCAGAACAAGTGCTTCAGGCACAAGATGTTGCCACTGCGTGTAGAGGTGTAGCTGGAGTGTGGAAATGCCTTTTTTTCCCCCCTACTTGGTACATCTCTGCTTTTTTTTTTTTCTAATTTTTGAAAAAAGTTTATAGTTTCAAGTATACAGTTCATTGGTTAGGAATTTATATAGTTTATGAAACAATCCTCCTAACTGCTCTTTCTCTCCTCTGGCCCTGCACCTGGCCATTACATTACTGCTGACTGTGTTCCCTGACCTGTGGTCTCCATCCCCATGACCGTCTATCAACTACCGATTTGTACTTCTTTGACCCTTCGCCCCATTCCTCCAGCCCTCCAAGCCCTCTCCCTTCTGGCCATCGCCAAATTGTCCTCTATATTTGTGAGTCTGTTTTTGATCAGTTTGTTCTTTTTGTTCCTTAGATCCTGCGTCTAAGTGAAATCGTATGGTATTTATCTTTTTCTATCTGACTTATTTCACTCAGCATAATAACCTCTAGGTCCATCCATGCCATTGAAAGTGGTAGGATTTCATTTTTTTTTTTTTAATGGCTGAGTTGTACTCCATTGTATACAGGACCCATATCTTGGCTATTGTAAGTAGTGCTGCCGTGAACATAGGGGTGCATTGATCTTTACGGTGCATTGTTTTGCTTTTCTTTGGATAAATACCCAGAAGCACAATTGCTGGATGAAAGGTAGATCCATTTTTAATTTTTTGAGAAACCTCCAGACTGTTTCCCATAGCGGCTGTACCAATGTGCAATCTCACCAACAGTGTCTGAGGGTTCCCTTTTCTCCACATCCTCGCCAACACTTGTTGTTCTTTGATTTATTGATGACAGCCATTCTGACAGCTGTCGAGTGACATCTCATTGTGGCTTTAATTACATTTCTCTGGTGATTAGTGACCTCGAGCATCTTTTCATTTGTCTGTTGGCCATCTGTATTTCCTCTTTGGAGAAATATCCGTACAGATCTTCTGCCCACTTTTTAATTGGATTGTTTGTTTTTCCGTTGTTGAGTGGTATGAGTTATTTACAAGTTTTGGATATTAACCTCTTACCAGATGTATCAAAGCGCGTAACTTCTCCCATCCATCGCGAAGTCTCAGGAGCGCTTCGGTCACGTGCTATGGCAGTCACGTGATAGCCCTGTCTCTCCAAACGTAAAAGGGCATCCTCAGCTCTTTGGGACTCGCTAATTCTGCTGCGTGTTTGGACAACGTATGGCACAAGCCCTGGATGGGTGAGGCCTGAGTCTGGACACCACGATTCCGATCTTTTTCCCTCTCCGCCGTACCACTCTCCAGCTTCCCGGTGATTCCCCAGCTTTGCCGTCTGCTTGGCAAAGTTCAAGGGATGGGCTGGCGGCTGTTTAATTCATTGGGCCTTTCGTGGAGGAAACATTGTCCAGAAATTCCATCGGCGGAGGCAGGCGTGACGTCCTTTGCCCGGATCCCTGTTGGTGATCGCTCGTTAAATATGTTTTTCCCAGATGTTGCCCCACCATATGCCCTAAGGTTTGTACCACGATTTCCCCCAGAACCAATGAACATTATGTTGTGTTTCGACTTCCTCGTTTTAAAATTTAACTAAGAGTCATGTTTGCCGCTGGGCAGCCCTCAGGAACCCTCTGTTCTATTTTAAAATGAACTGAAAAGATTTTTATCTCAGAAGTGTGTGGCTTCAAAGAAAACCGAAGAGACAATGTGAAAGTTCAACCACAGAAAATATACCTGGAAAAATGCAACGAGATGAGGGGGACGGTTAAGGCATTAATTAGTCAACGACACATGGTACTTTTTAGCTTTTGTCCAGTGAATTTTCAGACTTTCGTGAAAAGTAGATGTCGCAGCTGAGAAGCATGGAGTAAAAACAGCCAGACTTGCTGGCCTTACTGACCTGCCGCGTGCATCCCCCTGAGGCTCGTTGCCTCACCGGCTCGTCAGGAGTGTGTGTCGGAGCAGGACATTCAGTTCCAGAATGTAATGGCCTCTCGGAAGTGGGGGGCTTAGGATTTCGTGCGCCCCGCCCTCTTCTCATGGGAAGCAGGTTACTCCGTGGGCGTAACCTGGAATTTTAGGAAGCTTCTCTTTTTTCACAAATGAAAGATTTGCCTTACTTAGCTTTACTGAAACGAGCCTCATGAAGGCTGTCTTTGTTTGGCACGAAAGTATTTCGAAATGACAGGAGCAGTCCTCACCAGGCAGTGGCAACACCTACCTGGCTAACAGGGACTCCGGGAGCCCAAACAGTGTCCCGTGTGGAACCACCCCGTGGAGACGGTTGTTAATCAAGTGCAATTGGGAAACGGAGCCCAAAGGAAATGTTCTCGATTTTTTATTTTATTTTATTTATTATTTTGTTTTATTTTATTTTATTTATTTATTTATTTATTTATTTATTTATTTTTATTTTCATTTTTTAGGGCAACTTAAAGTATTTGTCAGAAGCCGCCAAGTTCACAGTGAAAGTTAAGCATCTTCAGATTCGCGTTGAACTAATTTATGTAGAACATGTACCGTGCACCCCCTGTTGTGCTGTGCATGTTTACACACACTTTTCTTACCTGGGTCTCAAAACGATCTGGTGGAATGGATCATGCCAGCCTTGTTGTTCCTTGAGTTTGGGTAGCTGAGGGGTTGCTCCCTCACTAGTCTAAACTCTAGCTCAGGGGGCGTCCTGACTGGTTGGAGTGCCGTGTGCCCCTGCAGGTGCAGAGAGCACACCGGGGCCCGCACCCCTTCCCTCGTACCCCCGTGTCAGTGGCCGCGGCTTTTCTGGGACAAGCGGCCACCTCCGCTGCCCTGCGCACACGAGTGCTCACACCAGCCAGGGTGCTGTCCTTAGTTGTCTCTCTGGCAGGTCCTCGAATCATCTCCTGCCCACCTACCTGCTGCCGACCCTCACTGAGAGGTGGCGTCTCCCCATAACCCCTGAGCCTGTCTTCTCCCCAACCTGGGCAAGGCATCCTCAAGCTAAATCGAGTTCCAGGGTTTGCAGGCATTTTTAATTTCATATAATGATGGTAACTGAGATCAGTATTAAAAAGGTGAAAACAGATACAGCCGTTAACTCTATTCCACCAAGAAAACGTAGAGAGGCCTGTCAGAGATGCGGGCTTCACTGTGGTACCGTCGCGAGAACGTGTCACAGGCTCGCAGGCCACATCTGATGCGTTTTCTGGTTCTGAAATTTACTACCTGGTGGCCCCGGGCAGATCAGTAAGCCTCTTACGTCTTAGTTTCCTCATCTGTAAAACTGTCTCAATAACATCAAGGTCATACCTTTTTTTTTGTAGAGAGTACGTGAAATATTTTACGTGAAAGTGCCTGATACATAGGAACTTGATCAAAAAAATATATACACTGTCATCTTCTCCCAGCAATCTCCCTGTCTGGCTCCCTGTTGCTTTGAAAACTATGTGACCACCTCTGTGTGACCACCTCTGTGTGACCACCTCTGTGTGACCACCTCTGTGTGACCACCTCTGTGCGTCTGGCAGGGCGGGCCTCCCCTCTGCATCTGTCTGCCCTGCCCTGGCCTTCTAAGGGGCCGCACGATCACATGGCGGGAGTCCTCCCCACCGCCGGGGAAGAACGCCTTCTGCATTTTTTAGCGCACGAGCACTTCGTGATGGATAGTCGGTAGCACCGGCAGCATCTTCAGTGGAGAGAAAGAATCATCTCTTCACGAACACTGAGTGCTAACCCCTTAGGAGAAGGGAAAAATAAGTCAGCAGCCCCCAGGGGCGACCCAGGACCCAAAAGCTCTTGATGAGGTTAATGTTGTTCGCTTTCGTGCTCCTGAAGCTGCCTCCCCCCCCGCCCCCGCCCCCGGGGCCTCCAGCGTGGGGTCAGAGTGTTCACGGGCTTGTTAATCAGCCTGCCTTAGTTTGTTTTTATTCCTCTCTCGTTGGGAAATAGAACATTTCTTTTTTCTTCAATACACGTGTAGCCCTTTTCTTTTCTAGTCAAAAGCGTCATATTTCCCTTTTGCGTCAGTGTACCGTGTAGTATTTTCCAAATGATGGTGCGTTTACTGTCGACGCCGCACTGTTTTGTGAGTTTACGCCTGAAATGGCCTTCCTGTTCGAACTCACACGCACCTCTGTCTGAACAGTCGACTCTTTCTAACCTGTATTCATCCTCTGCTGTCGATTCGAAGAGGTTTAGGATGATGGGTATGTTGAAAACCAGACCTTCCATTCCTCTTTAATCTTAGAGTAATATCATAAGGGAATATTTACTTGGTATTTCTTCTTCCTTTGCAAAAGGAAAAGGTGGCCCTCTCCTCCCCCCGGCCCCCCGGGAATAGGAGGAAATGAACGGTGGCATTAGGGTGAGGACAGCTGTCGCGGCACAGGGGAGGGCTGGCAGCGGGGCGAGGGAGCACCCTGAAATGAGTGTCTGCTATGCCCCCCCACACACTCCCTTTAATTCTTTCAACCGCGTGACGACCTTTGCTGTAAATCGTCTTGCAGTCGCCACGCGCGGCCTGCACCCGGGTCTGCTCAGATGACTCTGTTCCGTTCCGTTCAGCAGGTGTTTGTCGAGTGCCACGTCTGCAGCAGGAGCCTCTGAGGCGCTGGGGATACAGCGGTGACCACGCCACCTGCCAAGTCCCCTTGCCTGACAGTGGAGTCGGGTCCCGCTAGGTCTGGCGAGGCTGCACCTTTTCTCTTGTCGGTCGACCGTGGGGACGCGGGGGCACGGTGAATACAGCTTTGTGGCTCTGTGTCCTTGATGACGCCCTTGCTCTTAGCGACTGTCACCGCTGCTTCACGGGAGTCCCCGTCCGGGAAGCCTTCTCTGAGTCCGGCCAGGCCCGCCGGGCTGGCCCCCTTCCATGTTCCCGTAGCACGGTCTGCATCTCCATCCCCAAACTTGCTCTTTCGTTTGCAGCTGACTGGTGTGGGGGGCTGTCTCTCCCCGCGGCACACGCCCTGCTGGGGGGCAAGGATTTCGTCCTGATCGTCCCGTATTCCCCAGCACTGGGTCCCGTGCGTTGGCATGTGTGCAGTATGTGCTCAGAAAAAGTGCGGGGGAGATTGACTGAAGGAACAAATGACGCTCAGTGACCCCAGACGCCCCCGGGACCCACAGTGCTTGCTCTCGGTCTCTGCAGAAACTTTCCAAACTCCAAGGCCAGGGGGTTCCAAGTTAATGCTTCTCTGCAATGCCCAAGGCCACTTTCCCACAGCAGTGCCTCCTGGGCCCTGGTGGCGGTGGGGGGGGGGCGGGGCCCCCCAGGGCTCAGGTCTCAGTTCTGGGTGAAGCAGGGCTCCCTGCTTGAGGAAACCTGCAACAGCCGACAGTCACCCTGGGGATGTTGGCTAGCGCAAGGGAGGAGGAAACAGGCAGCAGTAACAACATTCCATGCCGAGTGGACCGGCAGCACCCATGGGTGTCTCTGGGCCGCGTCCTGGCAGAGAACCGGATGTTCTCGGGTGCCTGGGGACGGAGGAGAAGGGTAACCTATGTGCACTGGGCAGTCTAACCCAAGGGAGGCCATCCTCACCTTGAAAGAGGTTTTCCTGACTGCGTAACGATGAAACTGATTCGCATTTGGTTGGAAATGTCTCTGTCAGATCAGCCTCTCCCCAGGTTGCTCACGTCTGAGACAGGAAGCGTTCGGTTCAACGTCGTGAACATTGCCAGCGTCCGGGAGGTTTCGTGGGTGCCGCTTTTCGTCCCTTCTCGTCCCCGAAGGTCCCCTTTCTCCTCCTGCTGTCCTCGGACCCAGCCCCGACCCAAGGAAGGAGAAGGCGAAGCTGCCATGAGCCTGAGACTCTGATCTCCGGGGTGCTTGCTGGAAAGTGGGGGGCTGTGCCCGGGGATGGCGTGTGGCCCCGCGCCTCAGGCCCCCTTCTCGGCTGTCCCCCTGGGTTTCATCTCGTTTCTTCACTGTGGCATAGGGCCACCAGGCTGTAGTCATCTCTCCCTTTAATGTATAAATGCCCACCTTCTGCAAGGATGGAAATCTGTAAGGATGGCGGAGGAACTGCCTCCGGTTGAGTTCCCATGAGAACCGGCGTACAGACGAGACTTGAGATGGGGGATGACTGGGGCTTTGCATTCTTCAATATATGATACTCCGTACCCCAAAACACGTCTGATTAGGGTGATATGAGGCGACCCGCAGAGGGTGAGGGCTCCGCTTGACGGTTTGATCCAACGTGGAAGATGCATCTTTTTTATCGACGACTGACTTTGAAAAGGAACTGGCAGCTTTTACTATTCTGGTACCCCCCCCCCTTTTCAGTTCAGTGCTTTTACGCCTTTATTTTTCATCATATAGTCTTCCACTGAAAAAATTAGTCGTATTCAATTTAAAAAATGTAGAGACCACCAAAAAGCACACCGATCACCCTCACCACAAAGTAACATTTTAGGGCATATTCTTCCAACTCCGAATGTAAATGTGTGTTTGAAACAAAAAGGGGGTCAGCTCACCTCCCCTCTGTAGTCCGTGTTTTTTAGTTCATTCGACAAATATTCGTTGACGGCTGACGACGTGCTGGACCCAATCCTAGGCACGGGGTTACATCTGTGATCAAGCAGACGAAATTCCTCATCGCTTTGAGCTTTTTTTTCTAGTGGGAGAGCCAGACAGGAGAGAAGTGAGCACGTCCCCTGCCGAGCGGGGGAGATGATATGGGGGGACTGGCAGGGGCCTGGGGTGCAGCGGGCTGGTGGCAGAAGGGCTGACATTGTACCTGTGAGTGTGGCCAGAGCAGGCTGTCTGAGAACCTGGGGTGTGAGCCAAGGCGCGGAGGGGGCGGGGGAGCCTCGCGGCTCTCTGCAGGCAGCGTGTCCCAGGCAGAGGACGCGGCGGAGGCAGAGGCCCCGAGGACAGGCACGCGGAGTGGGCACGAGGGCGGAGCAGAAGATGAGGGAAGAAGGTATCGGGCCGCATGGCTCGGTGGCCTCCAAGAGGACGTGGGCGTTCGTTTCGAGCAGGGGAGTGACATGCCCTGACAGGCTTTCACAGCGTGTCTTGTGGGTGGGCCGGCCGGCGGGGACAGGAGCAGAGCGAGGAGAGGCGTCCGCCCAGGTCAGCACTGGGCGGAAAACCCCTCAGACCTGGTCGCTGCGGAGTCAAAAAGCGACTCAGAAAAGTCAGGCTCTACGTGTGAAGCTGTGTCGGGTCACCTCTGCCCATTTACATTTCGCTCACGTTTTTGAAATATCTGCACGATGGGGTTTTAAAATGGTGTCTAAATAAATCTAAAAATAGCTCTTTGAATAAGTACTTTAAAAATTCCAAGCGGACAGAGGACGTCGTCTAATTTGGCACGTGTTCCCTTACCGGGACCTCTGAATTTGGGCACCTGGGGTGGGATGAAGTACAGAATTACGAGCAGAGCGGAAGCCCTGCTACGGCTTCCCTGTGTGGAGCTGCCGAAATGCGGGCCCGCGCCCTCTCAGATGCACACCTTAGGGTTCTCAGGGCTGGGGCCAGAGCAAATCCCTCTTCTGGATGAAGGCCGCCCCGGCACACGCGCCCGGCAGGCCCCGAGGCGGGGAACTCTGCACGGGGACCTCTCTTGTCCTGCCAGGTTCTTATGGGTTCAGCAAGAAAAGCAAGATACTGGTTACTATGGCCAGTTAGTTTGCTGGCCACCCACCATCTGAAAATGGCACGATCATTTGAGCCAGGATGCTAATGGAAAGTCTGGCATGCGTGGTTGTCGGGTCTGAGCAGTCACGTTAGGTTATTAAAGAGCCAGTTTTAGGGCAGAGAAATACCGCTTTCCCCTGTGGTGTACACACACTAGCCAGAAACCTTTGGCTTCCTGGAATTTTAATCAAACTCAACGTCACTTGGCAAAAACTTTGACACATCACAATTTTCCCTAACAAGCCCTTGTACATTCTCAATAGTAGATGGGTTTTTTGGGGGGGCTATTTACGTACCGTGATTTGAAGCCTGTATTTTTAAACTACGGATTCCCAGGTTCTATGTCTGGGAATGGAACTGGACCAATCCAGGTGGTCTGGGGACCCCGAGTTAACAATAGTGGCACGGGCTTCGTCACATGGGATCTCTACGGGCTTCAGGCAAGGCCGTGCTGTGTTTGGAGACATCCCTGGGGTAGGCACCCAGCTGGGGGGCCTGCAGAGAGAAACTAGACTCCTTAGGAGTGTCCTCTGGGATGGGGGCGGGGCCTTCTCCTGCCTTCTCCCCTCAGCGAGCCTAAAAGCTACAGCTATCATAACGAAGTAGACGGAGACTGGTGTCACAACGAGCCTGCGGGGCTCGGGGCTCGGGGCGCTGCGGAGAGCCGCCCTCGCCGTCTGCAGATCCGTGCGTGGAGCTCCGCTCTCCCCCATCCCTTCTCTCTGCGCTCGAGATGCTCCTTCCAGTCTTCTTCTTGTTGTATGTTCCCCCTTTGGTCCCCGGGTCTGTTTATGTAAGTTCCCTTCTTCAACATAATCTTGGTAGATGCATCGTTATGTGTAGTTAGTAAGGAGGGGCTTTGCAAACACTGGGCGCTGCCGTGGCGTAGCTTATCGGGGGCTGGCTCTCTTGGAAGTTTTCTGAAATCGTCTATTTGGTTTTTTTCCTATTCTAGAGTTGTGAGTGGATGTTCTTTCTGAATCCATTTTTTTTTTTCCTCCATTCGTCTCCGAGTAATGTGCTTATCTTTGCCCTGTAGTTGTCTATTTTTAAGTACGTAATTAAGGAACAAATCATAAAACTAATGGTGTTTATGCCCCGGCCTCTAAATGAAAAATGCATTTATTGTACAGTGACTCATATGAAAAGGAAGTGATCATTTTTATTACAACCCTTGCAACCTCCACTCTTCACAAAGCTCCTCTGTTATTACTTCAGACACGTGAGTCATTGGCTCAGAGTATTTCAATTTACGATCATTTGCCTTAACTATTTATTATGGAAATACATTGCAATCAGGACTCCGAAATTTAAAATAGCAGGTTAACTCTGTGATTTCTGAAACTGAAAACCTCTTTGCGTGCGGCAAGGCCATTTCCCCTTCTTATACCAACTCTAACTGCGTGCTCATTTAGATGCATAAAGAAGAGTGTTCTCCTGCTTAAGCTCTCACATGTATAGGATAGAACAAAAATAGCAAACATAGGCCAAGTGCATGCTTTGGGGTTCTTATTCTTTTGTGTGTCTATCCATTTGCAGGCAGAATACGAACAGATGATTGGAATTGTTTTGATATGGGAAAAGAGTCTCCACTTTTTGTTCCAAAGGCCACTTGGTTTTAAAGTTTCTACTCTAACAATCTTGTTAATACTGTTCTGTTCTGTTTCGTTTTTGTTTTTAAGTAAAGCTAATCTTCCCCCAAAGCATGTCCTGCAGAAAAACAGAGAGACCTAGCCGTCCGATAATGAAATCCAGGTTTCCTATCTGAAATGTTTAAGAAATTAATTTAGGCCCAGGATTTTTGGCCAAGGAATGAGTTCTATGTCAAATTACAACACGTGAGCCAGTCTCTAAAAATGAATGCGGAATTAATGACAGTATTGATTCTGGCATGTGTCTGTTTGACGGTAAAATAACGTTGTCACAATTAATGGCAAAACACACTGATTGCGTGGTCTCAGAGAATAGAGCACCCAGAAAATGTTCTACCCTTCACGTGTAAAAATCAAAACACAAATAATTATTTTTTCTGAAGATGTGAGAAGATTGCTATTTGAACTGAAAAAATAAAAATAAATAAACTTCTAATGTTCGGCAGCGCTACATTTTCTGCCGATTACCTGAAAGGACTTTCTTTGCCCCTGACGTACACCGAGCTGGCCGTTCGTATTAGGCGTCGGGTCATCCTGTCGACAGTCGGGTCGGTCACGCTGACGCACACATCTGGTCCGAGGGAGAGCGTCGTCGGGGCTCTGCATCGCGCCGGCGTCTGTTTCGTCTGGTGCGGAAATGGCTCGTTTCTCCCACGTTATGAACGCGCATGCTTTCGGGTTCTTACTTTTTTTCCTCCTGTTAATTCCCCCACTGAGCTTCATGAAGAGTCAGATGCTCGCAGTGTGCTTTCCGCACGGCCCTGGGCTGTATGTAGGTCACAGTTCCTCAGACAGAAAGAGGACTCCGTTGGGTGTTTATAGCTTTGGCAGCTGCATCATCATCTTGTACCGAATCCAGACCCTCGGGGGAAGGAGTCTTCCTCGTCGCAGATGGCACTCGGATGGAGAACCCGTGCGCCGCTGCTTGGAAAATGCGAAGGAGCCATTTTGCGGTTGTCTGAACCCCGGCTGAGAATTGTCCTCACTTCCCAGAGCGCCTTAGCACCTGGGACCTGCGGGTCGCTGTGGGTCGGCTGAGCTTTCCCACTGGTCTTGCCTCCTTCCCCAGGGCTAGCGACCTGTGGTGGGCGGGCTCTGCTGACTGCCTCGTCCTTCCTGGAGGAGGGACCGCAGGCCTTCTCTGCTGTTTCTGGGCAGCAGCTTGAAGGTGTCTCTGGGGCACTGATCTCGTGTTTGCTGGGGGGAGGGGCAGCGTGAATTCTACCGCTTTTATAAAGAGTGTCGTTTAAGATTTCAAAGAGAGGCTCACGTGGTGCTTTGTCACAGGGAGGCTGGTAGGATGGGTCTGTCACAGAGCACCTTACATTGTACAAAGTGCCACCAACAGAAGGTGCTTCATCTGCTAGGGCTTCAGAGCGTGCAGGGCTTTGAGGGTCTAGTCAGTGCTGACGGAACGAGTTTGACTCGTACACTCAGCTCTGAACGGAGGAGAATCCGTTCCTCGAGCCGTGGAAGCCTCCTGCACGAGGCAGGTCCTTCGCACCCGTTTGGAGGGACCTAGAAGCTTAGACGGCAGAGAAGCGAGTTCTAGATACAGGGTACGTTGTTGGTGTTGAGAGTGTAGCTGATCTGACTTTCCTCCTCTTTTCTGTGTTACAGTAAAATTCAGTCAATGGGTCGCATTCATTCGGTCGCTCGACAGGTGTGTATCGAGTACTTCCCATGAGTGACGCACTGTGCTAGGTGCTGGGAAAGACGTGGAGATAGGTGGCACCCAGTCTCGCCCTGCGGGACTCGCAGTCCGGTGCGGTGCCTCAGGCACGTCCGCAGGTAGCCACGGGTACCACAGGAAGGGGCAAACAAAAATACCACCGCGGTGCGGAGAAAGAAGCCATCACTTCCGCTTGCAGGTAGCCGAGAGCAACTTTTTGCAAAGTCTTTATAGGGATTTGAAAGCTGGGGAGTCTTTAACGAGCTGAGACAGGGCATGAGGGCTTCCCAGACACAAAGGCTGGGTGAGCGGGGGGCCCGTTTGGGAAGGCAGCTGTCCTCACAGGTGTGGAAAGGGGAGGGGGCGGGGGGTGAGAAGGAGAGACCGGAGACCTGTAGGTGGAACGGGGTGTGGACGCCGAACAAGGAGCCTGAACTTAATTTGGCCGGAGAAGGGGTGCCGTGGCAGGCAGAGGGCTGAGATGGCTCCTCCAGATGACCCACGTGAGTTCTCGCGCAGCGGCGGGATCACTTTTAAAAAGGGAGACCGAGAAAGTCGTATTTCACATTCACGCCTGATCGATTCTTCCACGCGGACCAACCGGTCACACGGTTAGAAAAGCCCCAAGCAGTCATAGGCATTCCCTTGCCAACTGGATTCTTCCTCTCCCCCTTTTCCTAGACAGAGCCAAACAAATTAATAGACACTCAAGTGTAAATAATTAAACCACGATGTGTTGTCTCCGTGAAGACAATGTGTCAGGGGACAGAAAACTGAGGTCAAAGACACTGATCTCTACTTTTGAATGTCAGAGCCCAGCAAGGACAGCAGAGGCTCTCGTGGAAGGCGGAGGCGGTGGGGAGTCCTCCAGGACCATCACCCTAAAGATCACAGCCCCCCTATGCAGTGCACCTGGGACAATCAGCAATCGTTCAGGACGTGGTTTACTCATTAAGTGCATCTTGCTCCAAGGGGGTGAAGTTTACAGCTTAGAACAGGCAGACTTTGAAGTCACCCCCGTTACATGTCAGACCCAAAAGGGAAAAACGAAGACAGTGAAACCTAAGACCTGCTAAGCCACCTGCACACGGGAGGTTCTAACAGCACCGCAGTGTCCGTCTTTGGAGAAGCCGCGCGGAGCTAATAAATCCCAGCTCGCACCTCCCCGGGTGGGCCCGCGTCATCCTGGCTGGTCTGTCACAGTGTCCGGCTGTTCCTCAGGCTGCCGCTGAACAGCTGCACCAAGTTGTTCCAAGAGGGAGAACACTGGTCCGCTCTATCCGTCACCATCATTCAAGTAGGCATTCTTCTGTTGAGTTCTGAATTTAAATTCTAGAAAATTCTTTTCTACACGGTTGATCGTTTTCCTAACCATCAGAAAGAAGCCCACCTAGAGCAGATTCTTTTAGACTAAGAAAATACTTTAGGACTAATATGTGTGAATTGAAATCTCTTGGTTCCAGGGTCGTTTTTATGCTTCAGTGTGGACCGTGTTGATTTCTGGTTGTGATACACTAGCACATTTTCGAGGCTTCATACAGGGTAGGGTTGCTTTTTATGTGACAGTAAGAGTAGCAAAGATAATGTCATTTCTATGACATGAATGCTTTTTAATGGTCTTCCAGAGTTTGAGTTTCTTGATATTAACTCAGGGTTGATATCGCCGTCAGATTTATTTAATCAATAATAGGCTTGCAACAATTGACCTTTGACATCAGCTCTTCACAGAAGCTCCAGGTTGCCATGTGAACTTGCCCCATTAAACAAAACAGACACGCCCTGGAATGTCTGTGGCCTCCGGCACTGCACTGTGTCACGGAGGTGGGGGACAGCCCCTTTGGGACTCTGAGCTCTGCGCAGTACACATGTGGTTTTGATCGTCACTTTATGTTAAATCTCTAAAGGGAAGATGGTCATTCCCTGGCCAGACTTTTATTTTCAACCTGTCTCAAGTTGAAATGCAAGTTCTGCACTAGACCACGTGCAGGTAGCCTCCAGAGTGGGGCCGTCATTTAAAACCTTTTCTCCCACTGTCAAGACTGGCAGATCTCCATTGCGGAAAAACATTCCCTCTGTAAATCCAGGAGCTACATAAGTGATGTTTGCCAGCCGACGGCGTCCCCAGTTTCTTTTCTTTTTTTTAATTTAAATTTATTTATTTTTTATGGTGACATTGGTTAATGAAATCCAGTAAGTTTCAGCTGTACACTTTAATAGTAAGGCATATATATATATATATATATGTATATATATATGTACACTGTGTGTTCACCTCCCGTAGTTACCCCATATTTGACCCCCTTTCTGTCACCACATATTTGACCCCCTTTACCCCATCTATCTCCCCTCCCCCTCCCCTCTGGTAACCACTAGTCTATTGTCCAGGTCCCCAGTTTCTTAAATGTTTGCATACTTAACCCGAAGCTTTTCAGTCCCTAAAATCACACAATCGGATTTTTTAGAAAAACCGTAAGTCCCCTGAATCATATTAGTATTTGCCTGGAAATACTCAAGGAAACGCAATGACTCTTTCTTACACCAAGCAAAACGAGATTTTAAGACGTCCTTTTCATAGTTTACGTGAATACTTTCACAGGAGGGGATTTCTTGAGGTCGGACACGCTTCCGTTCCTGTCGCTCACAGGAAGTTCTTTATATCTCCTCGCTCGCTGCCAGATTCGCTCTCCTGTGAGAATCTCTGAGGACGTCGAAAGGCTCTAAGTGTCTGGGAGTCTGGTTGGAGTCCCATTGATGCAGGAATGACGATGGGTTTTTTTTTTTTTACGGTTTCCCATGAAGCCTGCGAAAAGAAGTCATAACTGGCAGTCTAGCCAAAGCGTGACATAGCGTTGTTTTTTGTCGATTGTTTTGTTCCGTTTCTGCGGGGGGAGTTGGCGTGGGAGAGATGAAAGCAATGTTAGAAATGTCATGTAGTTCCGTCTCTCTCAATAAGATGATTCTTTCGGAGACCACCTGCCGGGCGGGAGGTCTCGCCGGGTCACGTCCGGGGTCCCTTTTCCCACCTTCTCTGAGTTGTTGTGAAGTGTCTGGGCCTCTGCAGAGCGGGGGATTTGGGAAAGGCCTCCTGTCTTCCCTTCAGTCTGTACGTCCACGTCGCCATGCCTCTCGAGGACCCGGCGCTCTAACCTGCTTATTTCTGGTCTCAGCAAAGGGCATCATGGCCTGTGGTCCTCGAGGCCGCGACTCTTGCCGATACCCTCTCGCCATCCCATAAGGGACCTCGTCACCTCCCCTGCCAGCGCCGTGCAGGCCTGGGGTGCTGGGCCCCACCACCCCCAGGACTGAGCCCCAGTTCGCCTTGTCTTGGACAGAGCTTTGCAGTACCTTTCTGCTCTCGTTTCGCCTTTCGTACCTGGAAGGGTGTCCCCTGGAAGGGTGTCCCCTGGAAGGGTGGGCCCTCTAGGAGGCGCTTTCTACTCTAGATGATGTAAGTCTGTGATTCCACGTTTGTTCCTTGACGCCTGCGATGTTACTGAGCACGGTGACAACAGACGGGCCGTGGTCATCGGAGATCCCATCCTTCGCTCTGCTCCAGGCACTGAGCTCATTCTCACTGTGCCTCTCGGCGCATTTGTGGCATCAAGGGGCAGTGACAGTGGGCCAGAGCGTGGCGCCTAAAGCTGCCCTGGCTCCTGGACCCCCAGGGCCTGCCCGAAATAAACTTCAGTCCATCCCACGGGTGTCTCCCCCTGAATCGCCACGATCCTGGCTGCGTGTCAGCTCATGGGACTGAAGGACAGGAAGGGGCTTCGTAGGATGAGGTGGGCCATGGTCACCGATGGCAGCTCGGAGGCCTTCTGGAAGAGCGTGAACTTGTCATATTCCAGCCACTGCGAAACTGGCCTGCAAGTTTATTACCATAGCTCATGAACCCCTTTTGGACAGATTAGCTCCAAAACACTGATAAATGATTTCTTGCTTTTTGAGGGGGGATTTGCAGTTCTCGGCATTTTGTGCGCCCAGTCGTTTGACCCGTGACGGCAGGCTGGGTCTGATGAAGACAGTTCTAAGCTGCTGCGGTCTTATGTTGCGCAGTTTCGGGGGAGGGTGCGAGGGCCATGCAGGTTCGTGAGCTGCGTCTGCAGCGCGAGGGCGACCAGGTCTGCACGCCTTTCCGTGATGGCACGGGCGGGGTTGTTTTCCTTCCTCTGCCGGCACCTTTCCTGGGTGGCGGTGTGGCCGCAGACGGCCTGGGTTGGTGTGGCTGGAAAGTGAGGGTTAAATGGTCCATGAGAGAGAGTCCCCAAATGTACACGCTTAGCATGGCTGAATTTTTAATGGATATCAGTTTTGCATCTCCAAAGACGCTTTCGGTGTGGAAAATGTAGACTGCTTACTGGCGGTTACTGACGTTATCTTTCTTTTCTTTTTCCCCTCCCCTCCCGCCTTCCCAACCTGTTGGCAGCTGCCCGTACCTCGCGGTGAAAATCACCCCTGCCATCCCCGTGGTCGGTGGCATTCTGTTCTTCTTTGTGATGGGGACCCTGCTCCGCACCAGCTTCAGTGACCCTGGAGTCCTGCCTCGAGCCACGCCTGATGAAGCCGCCGACCTGGAAAGGCAAATAGGTAACCTGAAGGCCTGCCCTTTAGCCTCCGGTCCCTTCCCACTGCGCTCAGCCACGGCATGGCAGGACAGGCCGCGGCGCCCGTGCAGGATGGGCAGGGCACTGGACAGTGACGAGTGACCGGGGAGGAGTCCCCCAAGGGGCTGGAGGACCTGAGTGGGGATATAAGGTGGCCGCAGTAAGGCCGAGGGGCCGGCGGGCCAGAGGTGAGGTGACCTGCTGCCGCCATCAGCCGAGGGGCCTCCCTGAGCTCTGTTTTCTGATGTTTCCATGAAATCCCGGTGTCCAAGTCTGAAGGGACCTCTGTAGTTGTTGGTGGCTGCTCTCTGTCCCCTTCGGCAATCACAGTAGCCTGGCACAGGTGTCCACAATACAAACCTGGGAAAGCTCTGTCTTCCACCGTCATCTTGTTTATCCAGGCCAGGGTCCAGAATCTCCTTTACTGTGGCATAACAAAGATGTACCATTGTGATGGATATTGAGAAAAACAGCTTTATTTTCCCTTAGATATTGAAATCTTAGGATAAAAAGTCTACTACATTCCATTTTAAAGATAGTAAAACAAATCCTAAGCCCTCGCACAACAAACTTTCAAAGTCCTTTTCCATAATTAAACGGAGAGCTTTGTATTGCCGTTTAAAGTGTGCCCTTGTGTGGAGCTTTTCTCTAGTGCACTGATGATTTGACAGGCGTGACGGAGGGGCCGTGATGACTCGGTGTGGATGTAGGGTTTGGGCCTGAGAAGTCATTTAACATAGATGGTTCTGACCATGTTCCTCCAGCTCCCTGGGCTTCCCTTCTCTGTCTCACTCAGCCTAAAGACCCCCCAGTATAGTACAACGAGATAACAAGTGTGGGTCTTTATAGAGAGACCATCTGGTCTACCATCCCCAGGCTCTGACACGCGCTAGTATCCTCCTCTGAGCATCTGCCTCCATCCTTCACCCCTGTCTCAGGGGAAGGTGGGAATGTATGGTGAGTAGTCTCCTGGGCTGCAGCCTTCTTGTGTCCTGAGGTAAAGAACAAGGGGAGGGAGGATCAGCAGTGTCTTTCTTAGTCATTGCATCTTGGGTATTCACGACAGGGCATTAATACATAATTTAAAGCCTTACATTCATAGCACACTAATAATTTGTAAAGAATAGCATCGAACTGGATCACTTCCAAACCAGTGCACGAGGAAGGCTTTATTATTACACCGATCTTACAAATGAGCAAACTCAGCCCCGAAGAGGTTAAACGGGAGAAAGCGGCAGAGCCAGAGCCTCGTCCTCACGTCCCTTGGGTCCCAGCCCTGTTCCTTCCCAGTTGTCATGCCAGAGGGACGGGAGGACGATCAGGCCCCTGTCCCTTCCGGGGACAGAACCCGGCTTCTGGAAGCTGCGTGGCCTCTGCCCGCATCCTGTTAGCACGTGGGCCGAAATCGCTGGGCTCGAGGAGCGCCCACCGAGTCCCGCTCTCCACGCGGCCCCTTCGGCGTCTTCCTGCTGCGATTCTGCTGCCCTCCCCCCGCTCCTGGTGCGTGCGAGGGGCGTCTGTCAGATCAGCAAGGTGAGGAACCCGTTTCTGCCTTTCTTACGAAGCGGATGATCGAGAGCGCCATTGGAATCCTCTACGACAAATGCAGGTTCTCGGAGGCACGGTTTCCATTCTTCCTTATAAACATCGAGGATGTTGAGCAATTCACTCAAGTGCATTCAATTTTTTTTTTTTTTTGCTCAGAGAAGTATTTTTCAACATAAGGTTTTTTTTTTTTTTTTTTTAAACCAGCTTGGTCCCCGAACCGCCCTGAGACACAGATTCTGTGAGAAGCAGATGGGGTAAGGGATGAAACCAAATGTCATTTCCTGTGAAGGAGGGTAGAGGGGCTTTAGAAACAGGATGTTGGTGTGGCAGAAATGACCAGCCTGACACATCCTCTCCCCAAAAGGTAATGATGAAACTGGACGAAATAGTCGGAAACAATCAACTCATGGCTCTGGAATCTGACTATGTTGAGGGGTGGTTATTGATGAAGAATTATTGAACTTCAGATAAGAATCGTGAGTATCGATAGCATTCTCACCTGAGGCTGCTCCCATCCGCAACCTGAAGTCTACCTGGTCAGGGCAAGCGCTGAAGACCAGCAGCCTCCCTGTCAGAGGGACCAACTTGATTTGCAGTGGAATACATAAAAAAATGATAACTGAAACTTTCACCTCAACAAATTAGAGAAAGAAGAGCAAATAAACAAAGCCAGCAGTCCTAAGGAAGTATTAAAGAGTGGAAATTAGTGAAATGGAATACAGAAAACAACAGAGAATGTGAGGGATACCAAAAGCTAGTTCTTTGAGATCAACAAAATCTACGAACCTTTACCATACTATCCACCCCATCCCCCAAAAGAGAGGTTATGCAAATTGCCAACATTAGGAATGAAAGCAGGGGCATCATCATTGACCCTACAGAAATTTAAAAAAGGATTTTAACTTTATGAAGAGGATGAAGAAGAAAAAAGACTCAAGAAGAAATAGAAAATCTGAAGAACCCATAATAAATAAATTGGTTGTCCATATGTAAAGAGATGAATTTGAATTTTTACCTCACACTATACTCAAAATTAATTCAAAATGCATCAGAGACCTAAATGTAAGAGCTAAAACTATCAAACTGCCAAAGAAAACATAGGAGAAAATTTTTGTGACCTTGGGTTAGGCTCAGAGTTCTTAGATATTGACATCAAAAGTATGGTCTGTAAGAGGACAAAATGATAAGTTGAATTTCATCAGATTTAAAATGTGAGTTCTTCAAAAGACACCATTAAGAAAATGAGATGACAAGCTACAGATTGGGAGAAAATATTTGCAAATCATATATCGGATAAATTATCTCATTCTTATATATAGAATATATAAAGATCTCTTACAATTCAAAAATAAGACAAGTCCTCTAAAAATGGGTAAAGGATTCAAACATAACATTTTCCAAAGAAGCTATCTGGAGGCCAATAGCACATGAAAAACTGCTCAGTGTAATTCATTATGAGGGATATGCAAATCAAATCCACAATGAAGTACCACTTCACACTCACCGTGAGTGGCTCTCATTAGGAAGATGGACAATAACAAATATTGCTGAGGATATGGAGAAATGGGAAGCTTCATGCATCACCGGCGGGAGTGTAAAATGATGCAGCCGCTTTGGAAAACAGTTCCTGCAAACTCCTCAAGAAGTTAAACACAGAGGTGCCGTGTGACTCAGTGGTTCTCCCCCCGAGGTGCACATCCAAAAGATATGAGAACAGATGCCCTTGTATGTGCATTACACCTAAGAGCCAAGAACTGGCAGCAACCCAAGAGTTCGCCAGTGGGTGAACTGGTGAGCAGTATTTGGGATATCCACACATGAGATACTGTTTAGCAATAACAAAGAGCAAAGTGTCGACTTATGCGACAACGTGGATGAACCTTAGAAACATGATGCAACCTGAAAGAAGCCAGATCAAAGACTACCCGTTGTGCGATTCTGTTGATGTGAAATGTCCAGAAAAGGCAAATCTTTATAGAGACAGAAAGCAGATCAGCGCTTGCCTGGGCTGGGGGCTAGGAGTGAGGCTTGACGGACACAGACATGGGAGAACTTCTTGGAGTAACAAAAATGATCTAAAATTAGATTGTGGTGATGGCTGCATAATCTAATACATTTACTAAAAGTGTATCTATCGTGCACGTATAATGGGTAACTGTCGTGGTATGTAAGTTTTACCACAGTCAAATCCAGAAGTAAAGGAGGAGACAGGAGGAGGGTAGAACAGAAGAAAGGCGGGAAGGGCCCGCCCGTTCTCCGGCTGCGTGACCTCAGGCTCGCCCATTCTCCAGCTGCGTGACCTCAGGCCCGCCCGTTCTCCGGCTGCGTGACCTCAGGCTCGCCGCGCGCTTCGTGAACGTCGTCCCTGCGCGTCACCCCTCCGTGTCCTCCTCCCGTTTCATCCCTCCTTGGTCTCATCTGCAAATAGTGACGATGACACACATCCCGTGAGGTCGTCAGGCTCAGCCCAGTAAAGCGTGGTGTTTTTTTTTGAAGCGAAAGTCTCTTCTCCCGCCGTTGTCCCTTTGCCTTCTACACGCCCGTGTTGTCATAGAAAGCGACCTGACCCAGCGTAGGAATAAAGGGCAGAGCAGGTGCCACGTGGGTCTGATGCTTCATCAGCTGTCCTCCCGTGCATTACTTGGCCGTGACAAATAAGACGATGTTTCAATGAAATCTTGGCACATTTATTTCGTGCTATCTAACTAAAGAAGGAAAGACCGAAAAGCAGACTGGGAAACGTTTTATTAGTAGGGTTGTTAATTCTAATTATCTGTGGTATACCTCTACTTATAGAAGCCCATAAAAGCCACATAAAACCAAAAATCTGAATAATTTATTGAAGATTTGCCAAGGATCTGAACAGCTTCCCCATCTGCAGCCTTCCGGAGAGGAGTGGGTGGTGAGGAGGAGGCTGTGTGCCTCAGAGTCTGTTACAAGTCTCCTGAAACGACTTACCCTTTGTGTTTCTGAAAGAACTTTCCCAATAACTTATGTTGCAGCTAAAAAGACACCAAAGAATGGCATCGGGGGTCCAGGGAGGTCTCACTGGAGTTGCTGGAGCCCCTGCTTGGAAATTACAGTTTCAGAAATTCAATCTTTTAAATTCACTCAGGGACAATCAGATACTAAGCAACTGATTTGGGACCAAAGTATCTCATTTCGATTAGGGAGAGACCTGTCCAGGGATCAAAACAGGGAAAGTGGCCGTCCTACCTCCGCGACGGTCCACGTGCATCATCTCTTCCCAGCCCGTCAACAGTCCCGAGGCTGGGCAAAGGCCGGGGCAGCACCCGTGGGCCGAGCTGTGGGTGCACTTGCCTCTGGGGCTCCCAGGACAAGGCTGGTTACTTAGGAAACACTCTCCAGTGTCAAGGTAACCCCAGCACCGATAAGTGGTCTCATGTTTGCTGGCGAGAGCTGAGTCCATCAAAAAAAGCTTTCAAAAGTGGCAGAAGCTGAAGACTCGCGGCCTCCGCTCTGCACCTTTCCTGGCTGGCTGGTGTCCTGCTGCTGCGTGTGTGCGCATGCATGCATGCGTGTGCGCGTGTGCGTGCGTGTGTGTGTGCGTGCAAGCACCCGGGTGTGTCTCCCTGCTCTCTGCCTCTCTCTCTCCTTCATCCCTGTCTCTTCCCCCGCCACCCCCAGGCTTTGGTCCAGTTCTCATCCATCAGCTTCTCTTGTAATACACAGAACCAGTCGCCGTTTCTAAGACAAAAGTTTGTCCTTCATTATTTCCCATGTTAGTCCTTGGACTGCGTCTCCTCTGGAGACGTTTAGGAAGATGTCGTGGCTTCCCGACCCTTGTCAGCCGGCCTAACCCAGGTCCCCGGGAACCAGAAGCTTCTGCCGCCAACTCCGCTTGCCAGCGTGTTCTCTGCAAAGACATCCTAACGCTGTGCTCAAGAATAGAAACATTATACTTGGAATTTTAGCAATACTGGTAGCTTTTTGTCGAAGAAAATACTTTCTGGGAACACTGCTATGCCAATTTAAGACCTTAATCAGTTTTCTCTATCGCGAAGCTAAAAACTCTCTCCGGCTTTTCCCCGTTTCCATTTTCATTTTACTAAAATTATTTTTATTGGAGTAATTTCTGTTTCTGCATGAAATTTATAACCAAGATTTTTTTATTATTAATCTGTTTTTTTTTATATATCATGAAAGTTACCGTTATGAATTTTCTTATAGAACTATTATTTCTACGAAGACAAATCTTCCTGGCGATTTGCTTTTTTTACCATGTGAATTTTTTTAAGCCATTATCGATGTCCTTTGTGTGTGTGTTGGTTCCTTCTGATGGCAACGGCCGCCACAAAACTGCTTTAAAATCTGACGGTTTGTGTTCTGCCTCACGACGATTCTGTCGCCTGTGGTCGAGCGGTAACTGAATCTCCCAGACACGTTGCAGTCGCTCTGTGTGCCTTACACGAGATGTCCGCGCTGCCGAACAAACTTAAAAAGGGGGACAAGAGCGGGGACGGGGGGGAGGCGTCGTAGGTGGTTAATGTGATTGGTTTTTGCCAGTTTTCTTTTTCACAAGGTGACGTTTTCTGACCACGTCCCCCAGTCCTTATATGCACCCCCCTACTCACCTCCAAAATTACCACGGTTTATCCTTCGTGCCGTTTCTGTCTGTGGCGGTCACTTCAGCGTCTCGGGGACGTTCTGCGGCCGCAGCACACCGCTCAGAGTTGGAGCACCGCCCCCCCCGGGGTGCCCCTCCCACCTCCATCATCCTCTCCCCCCTGTTGCTCTCCGCCCTGTTCTTCCCAGAGTTCCCGCAATGCCGTTTCATCAGCTTTCGGGCTCTCTTCCTGCACCAGCTTAAACATTTACCTGTGTCCATTAAAATGAAATATTCCCCGTGCTTTTCCTGTAAAGTAATTGGCTTATTGGTCCACTATGAACAGGTAGAATCGTATTAATAGCCGTTTTTCATTAAGTGCTTCTCTCGTGCCAGGCATCAGGCTAAGCTCTTTCCATGACGATCTCATTTAATACTCACAACAGCCTCTGGGTGATGTTTAGTCACTGTAAACGTTCCTATTTTATTTCTGAGAAAGCCGGTGCTCAGAAAGGAAAGTGATTTGCCAAAGGTCATCCGGCCGTAGCTGGGAGCCTGATACAGGTCGGTCTGCCTGTCACACCCCGGCTCTTAACCACGGCAGGGGACCGCCCACCATCCAGTGGCCTCGGGCAGCCAGGCCCAGAGCCGGGGACTGCTGGGCTTGCTGGGGCAGGTAGCACGTCCCGTGTGCTCTCTCTCCCCGCACCCAGCCCTCCAAGCCGCCTGCCCCATCGGCTGCCTCTCCCCATCATATCCATACTTAGAAGTAGAGAGCCGGGTCCAGCGCTCTGTGGCTAGAGGGCCTGGCTCTCAAATCCTGGGCCCAAGAGAGCAGAGAAGGAGGAACTGCGGAGACATTTCAGACTGTCCAGTGCCCCTCGTGGAGCTGCCTGAAGGTACAGAGGCCTTTTGTCCAGTGGGACTCGCAGTGATGTCAAGATGTCCCACGATGCTCCTGAAGGAGCTAAGGCAAGTAGGGGGTGGGGCACCCCCACCATGTCTGAAACGCCTTCCGGGAAAGACAAAGGTTTATGAAGAAACTGGCATTCTAGGAATAAAAAGGAAAAGTAGATTCCTTGTTCAGGGGAAAATGCTAGAATCTTCTAGTGGTTACTGATGCCAAGGAAGGGTAGGCAGTGAGTGTCCCACACAGATGCAGCGTGGCGGCTCAGAAAGCCAGCATTCCTGATTGTCTCTTAAAAAAAAAAAAAAAAAAAAAATCTCAGCCTGGGAGAGCTGGAAACCAGATGTCACAATTCAAAATTATGGTATTTGGGGAAATACCACAAGATTGTGAAAGGTCTAGTTCTGAGGGAAGGGAGAGGCCAGAGGTTTCGTTTTCCCAGAGGATTTAGAAGAATGGATGTTTTTCATCCGGGAAGTTCACTGAAGCCTGTGCAATTTCTTCTTCCGATACGAATCCAAATTGGTAGGAAGGTTCCACGTGTGGGAGCCGAAGCCCGTTCCTGATGCCAACGCAAATGCGGTTGCTTGTTTGTGAGGTTAGAATGCTTGCTGTGCGCCTTTTAGAGTGGAGGATGGTACTGGCATGGCACCCGTGACCCCTCTCTATCACGCGCGCCCTTGGCGGATGTCCCCACGGTCCTCCAGATCGCTCCGTGGGTGGCAAGTGGCATTTTCCTCCTCCTGACAGGAAGAGACATCGAGACAGGGAGGCTCTCTAACTTGATGAGATCGCACGTTCGCACTCACTCTCTGCACCGAGCCGAGGCATCTAAATGCCTAAATCCACGTAGGTATTTCCGTGACCTCCGTATTTCCCATCCTGAATCCACTGGGCGTCTCTCTCAGCACAGTCGAAGATGTGACTTACATATATGTTCGCATGTACAGATCAGAATCTTTTCTATAGATCCGATAAACTCTCTAAAAGCAGCATTCTCACTTCATTTCAGATAAGAGGAAAGCTCTCTCTCTCTCTCTCTCTCTCTCTCTGTCTCTCTCTCTTTCTGTGTGTGTATGTGTGAGTGTGTGTGTGTGTGTGTGTGTGTGTTTGTGTGTGTTTTACTGCACCAATGTCATACTCTTTAAAGAGCTTGTGTTAAATCAGCAAAATGATGGCATAGAGCAATGTTGATGTGCTTCGCTTTGGGAAAAAAAAAAAAGTGCCCTATAATTATAATCAGGCCTCGTCTACGAGGCCACAAAAGGGGAAGGATGCCGAAGCGACCAGGGTGAGGAAACGGTCAGCCGCGGGGGCGCAGGGGAAGCCAGAGGCCACAGGGAGGGGAATCAAGGATCGAGTGGCATGAAAAGGGTGGAAAATCGGGACCACGCGGTCCAAGAGTGGGGCCAGGGGAAGGAGCAAGTGGTCTGGAGCGTGGCCATTGGGGGCCCGCCCTTACCCAGCTCGGGGCTCCGAGAGGGCCGCTTCCGGCTAATCAAAGGGCTTTCTGGCTCCAGATTTGCGGGTCTGCGGTGCTCTGAGTCACAGAATATTCCAGCAATCGTGGACATCATGCTGGACAACTGCCTTTGTTTACAGACCAGTTGGCTGAGGCTCAGAGAGACACAGGTACAAATCCACCTGTGCTCATGCAGAGCCCGTCAGTGACGGCCCTGGGACACCAGCCCTGGGGGCCCGACTGCGCTTCCAGGTCCTAAACCTCTCCTTGGACTTTTTCGCTATGAAACGGAATTTCTAGATCCTTGCTCCTCAAACTGCGGTCCCTGGGAGAGCCTCATCAACATCACCAGGGAAGCTTGCCAGAAAAGGAGAACCTCCGGCCCCAGCCCGCCCCCCCGAACTGGAATCTGCATTTTAAACAAGGCTGCTGAGCAGCTCGGCTCTAACGCCTCTCTACTTCCCGCCGGTGACCGCCAGGACCGGTGACCAAACCTGTGACCTTCCTCTCCAACGGCCAGCGCCAGCTTCCTCTCTTCAGCTCCCAGGAGTGGGGCAAACCACAGATGCGTTTACTTGGAGTGTTCCGTGTAGTGACCCCCTGCAGAGCCGCCTGTGTGTGGCGTCTTATCCTTTATTGCCACTTATCGATAATAGCTATTAATAAATACCCTCTCCTTAGATCGTGCCTTACCCCTTCCCAAGTCCATATGTGTTTTTACTTTCAGTAAACGCTATGGTTACGGGCACAGGCTCGAAGCTGAATCGATCCCACTGCTTCCACTCGGTGCGCGATCCTGAGAAGCGCTTTAAGTTCTCTGCGCCTCGATTCCACTGCATGCGCAACATCCCGTTGCAGCGTTCTCGCCCTGTGATTCTAGGAACAAATCCTTCCTCCTTCGCTTGACCATGAAAACCCAGGAGCCCAAGTACTTTAGAAGGTTATTTAGCAAGCTCAACTCCTTAGAAGAGGTGGCGTCTGCCGTTAATAATTTTAGAATGAGAAGCCCCGTCTCAACGAGTAAGCCGTAGGTGCCGTAGAGTAAGTGATGTTTACGTAACTCCCTGGAGGAGTACTCTCATTATTACTCTCGCTGGTGCTCTGGGGAGGGGAGACGAAGGGGACCAAACAGGAGCTCCTTTGCGTGAAGGAGCGAGCCCGTCTGCCAGGAGGGTTTCAGAGGGACGTCCGCGGCAGGGCGCTTCATCCCAGACTCGGCGGGGTGCGCTGGGCAGCGGAGGGGGTGGGTGAGAAACCCCCCGGGGGAGGAGGTTAATCGGAAGAGTGGGCAGGCTCTCCGCGAGGCATTTTCTTGTTACAAGTGCAGAGGGGCGGGAAGGGCATCTGAGGAACGAAGGGAAACAAAGGGCTCGGCGAGGGGGAGGAATCGCACCAGGGCCAGGAGGGGCCCGCGGAGGCCAGGCGGGCGCAGGCCAAGGGCCCCGGCCACAGCCACGCGGGGCAGGAGACCAGAGTTAGAAAACACGGGGCAGTGGGTGTCCCCCGAGGTTTCCCTGGGAGGACCCGTCTCGCACCCCGCTTCGTAACACGGGGTTCGTGGCTGGAGTCCGGACGGGGATCCGCTGGCGCCCAAGGCCGCTCCCCCGGCCGCAGCGTCTCTGCTTGTCAGTCACGGTCGTTGACGCCCCGCGTCCCCTGCGAGCGTAGATCCCTGTCCAGGCCTCATCTCTGGGGTCTGCGAGATCGATGAAACTAGACCACGGTCTTCGCCCTCCGACACTTGGTCAAACCCAGTCGCCGTTTGCTTTCCAAGTGGCCTGTTTCCTGCCTTCTTCAGAGTCACGTGCTGTAGAGTGGGGATTCACCCCCGGTTTGGAATATGTCTCCCTTTCCCTCCTGCGCCCTGGGAAACTCGGGTCTGAGTTTCGGGAGACAGAGCAACGGTGCTTTTGTTCCCCGGGTGTGAGGTGCGAGGCCGAGAACCGCCGCCTGAGACGCGGGCAGGGCGGAGGCCCCTCGGCACCGGATCGGGGCGCGTCAGCCGGACCAGTTTCTTCTTCTTCTTTCTTCCTCCCCCCTGATTTCTATCCATGTAATTGTGACGTTATAAACAGTGGGCTCATCTGAAATACCTGAACAGACTCGTTGTTACGGTGAATGCTTAGGGTCAAACTCCACGCTGTTTGATCAGGCCGCTGGCTCTTAGACTTGAGTCTGTTCCCACCCGTTCACAGCGATCACCGGTCCCACACCCAGAGTTTCAGAATCAGTAGGTCATAGGTCCCGGTGGGGCCCAGCATTTGCATTTCCGACCAGTTCCCAGGGCTTGCTGGTGCTGCTGTGCAGGAGGCTGCACTTTGAGAAGCCCTGGGTCAGAGACGCAGTTTCTCCTTCGAGATCTTTCTGCTCGTATGTGTTCCACATATCTGAAGGCAGAGTCGAACGTCTCCGGAGCGCCCAACAACCACAAGATTCACCATCTCAGAGGAAATGCTCGGGGAATGGGTGGGTCGCCTTCCTGTGGTCCAGATATAGGATAGTGACCCACATGGGAAATTCCTTGAGACACTTAGATGAGAATAACACCTGGACCGAATGAGCCGGGGTGGACTCAGCCAAGGCAAGCATCCCATGGTTTTCGCTTTGGGGGCCAGCATCACAGGTTATGACCGAGCGAACCCCTCTCTGCATAGAGCCACGGGTCTGGGTAGCTGTCATTAAACACCGGCCACAGATTTCCAGAGCTCACACTTGGGCTGGGGGCAGAGGGGCTGAGGACAGCATCCCACAATTATCAGAGCCTTTGGGTGCCTCGTGCCAGCAAAGCACGTTTTAAACCCCGCCCCCCCCCCGCCCGCTGCCTCATGGGAGACGCTTGCCTGCCACCTCCTCCCGAATGACAGCTCATCCCTGAAGCCACCTGCGGCCGCCGTCACTCCCAGACAATGTGGGACTGCCCTCCTCCTGCGCGCTTGGTCAAAGCCTGGTCCAAAGCCACAATCCTAGCAGGAGGACATGCAGGATGCATGTTATTTTACAAGATGTGAATGCCATGCGCTCACCCAGGTATCATGACGCCCTTGGGAGGGGGGCGGGGGGGCCATCCCAGGTGTCGGGGGAGGCTAGGACTTCCCGCCTGGATCCAGGTAACACTCCTGTGTCGAACAGTTGACCTTTGAAAGCACCCGGAGAAGAGGCCCACTCTGAACGGTGGCCTCCGATCCTTTGTTTGTTTTTAGCTTGTGTAATTGTATCCTGGTTCAGGCCCATTTTGCCAAACTTGGAATGTCGGCTGAGCCTCGTCTAAAAGGACGATACATATTCTCTCCAAGTCGGAGACCGTTTATCTAATTATTATTACAAAGTCCACCTACGAGACGGGCAGGTCTCCTGAAGAGATCGGAATTCCAGGCTTCTCAAGCCGGCGAGTGAGACGTGGGTGTTTGGGATGCGGCCACCCGGATGTCCCCCCCTGGGATGCCGCTCACCACTGTGCAGAGGAAAGGTTATTGAGAGCAGCGCAGAGCACCGGTGGCTGCCGCCACCTCGTCTCGGCTCCTCGCCTGGGCCAGGAGAGGGTTACGGCATGGTCGCCTGCGTTCCGTGTAAACGCCCGTGGCATTACGGGTGCCGCACCCGCAGGCGCGATGGGAGGGTGGTCTTTTCTCCCTGGCCAGTTAGTTATTATCGGCTTTCCAGGGCAGACCCATGACAGACGAGGGGCCAGCCGTTCTGCTCCCCTGTTCTGTGCCGCCACGCCTTGAACCGACTGCACGTCTGTGTTAAGACCCTTGATGCACCTTCTTCCACCGCCACTCCCATTCTAGAAAAAAAAAAAAAAGACACATTTTCGGTGAGATGCAAATGACCAGGTTTCGCTATTATACGTGGTCAGCTTATGACACGGACAAAAAGGTCAAGCTCTTAGAAAAGAACAGAGAAACGAAACCCGTCACGGACAGGTCGCCTGTGTAATGTGGCCGGTGTTGTCAGGAGGCCGTCTGACGCCTCCCAGCCTCTCCTGTAGCCAGACGAACTTTTTAGGTTGGTGACTACAGAGAGGCATCTGCATTTGTCTCTCAAGGAGTGTAGAGTGTTTCAAATTTCATGCGGCCGTTTTTTGTCTTGCGACGACATACCCACGACATTTAATGAAAAATATTCCTGGGTGGCCGTTTCGTTAGAAAATTAATCATGATCAGTAATCGATCCATTTTAAGCATGGCACCATCTTAAGGACTATGGAAGAATCTTTTTTTTTAAAAAAAAAAAAAGAATCCAGCTGGAGGCTAGCATACGCACGTATAACCACTGAAAGCTTTTGTTTTTATTTTAAACAACAGAAATTCATTTTATCACAGTTCCAGAGGCCACAAATCCAAGATCCAGGTGTTGGCAGGTTGGGTTTCTCCCAAGGCCTCTCTCCTCGCCTTACAGATGGCCAGAAAGTTAAAAACAGAGGGACCTTAATGAGGAAATGAAGACAGATCACCGCCGTGCGCAGAGGACGCATTCCGCACCCCTGACCGCGGGGCCGGGGAGTGCTTCGTGGTTGGGGTGTTTAGCAGCATCCCCACCCAATACTCAGTAGACGGCACCGGCATCCCTGTCCCCCATCGTGACACTAAAATTGTCTCTTGGCAGTGCCGAATGTCCCCTGCGTGCAGGTGGAGGGTGCAGAGTCCACCTGGTTGGGAACCAGTGGTCTAAAGTCACATGAATTCTGAGCAGGAAGCGTGGGCCTAGGAGAGAGCGTGGAGAGAGAGTAAGCACAGAGAGCTGTCTGGAGAGAACGCATCCGGTCTGTGTTTAGAGATGTGAGGATGAGGATAAGAGTCGGCGAAGGAGACGGTACCTGGGGGCTGTGAGGGGGTGAGGGAGAGTGAGGGGTGGTGGGGAGACGGAGGATAGGAGAAGGGGGGTGTTGTTTCAGAAGAGGGAAATCCAGGGGCCCAAACCGAATTTCTCTGGCTGGCATGCGTGGGGTACGAGAGTGAGGGGTAAGAGCGAGTGAACCTGGGCCGTGTCAGGGCAGGTAACAGCTGCCCCTCCAGCGTTCGGCAGGCCAGAAAACAGGATCAGGAAAGAAACGAGCCCGGCCGGTACTCACACAGCAGGTGCCGCATGCCCGGCGGTGTTTTCAGGAGCTGCAGGTGTGAATTTAATCCTCTCGGCAATCCCAGGAGGCAGATGCTGCCATTATTCCCAGTTGACAGCTGGGAGAACTGAGGCATGGAAAGGACAAATAGCATACGAAGGTCTCTCGGCTACCACCAAAGCCACCCAAGCCACAGTAGTGAGCCGTCTTGTCACCAAGCCCGCGTGTCCTTACCCACTGCGCTGGGCGGCGTTAGGGAAGGTGGTACCGGGTGCTCGAGTTCTTGCCACAAGGCAGGATTGGGTCTGAAATTCGGGTGGTCAAATAAGGCTTGAAAGGAACAAAAATATCTGCTCTAGCTTACAAAAATGTCAGGAATTTGTATGAAAAGTCAAGTAGACTCTCAGATTTTGAAGGAAAGCTAGAGGCGAAGAGTCCGAGCGGGTAATTCAGGTCCCTGGGCCCCAGAGAGGGATTGGGGTTGAGCTGGTATTGAAGCAGGGACTTCGGGCAGGAGGTGACAGGTGGGGCCTGGGCTCAGACGGGGCGTGGGAAGGGAAGGCAGCCATCTATGGAGGAATAGACCAGAAAAGAAACGAAGGCCACGTACCAGTGTCTTTTACTGTTATCCAGCGCTATCCAATAGAAACGTACCGTGAGCTACAAATGTGAGCCGTGTGTCTTTTTAAATTGTTCTAGTAGCCATTTTTTTAGTAGTAAAAAAAAAGGAACAGGTGAAAATAGTTTTACTAATAGATTGTGTTTTATTTTACCCAGTTCTTCACAATATTATCTTTTGAACATGTAATTGATATTTAGAGAGTATTGAGAGAGTTTACATTCTCTTCCCACTAAATCTTTCAAATCTGGTATGCATCTTATACCCACAACACGTCCCAATTGAGACTAGACACGCTTTTAGTGTTCAAGAGCTGCAGGTGGCAGTGGCCACCATACTGGACAGCTGAGGTCTGAACTCCCCAACCGCGATACTGCTGTTCCAGAGGGAGGCTGGTGATTACTCCGAGCTCGGTGACATCCTCGTCACTCTGGTTACCATGCGGTGTACAAGAATGCAGGCTCGTGGTTCATTTCCCGCCTCGGCTGGTTCGCATTACTGGAGGGATACTGCTTTAGAGCCTCCATCACCCGGAGAGCCCCGGATGGCCCGTTTAGTGACAAGAATGGGCCATCCGGGATGCTGACATCCAGCCGTTACCAACTCCGGAAGAAAACACAACCAGTAACTTCAGTGTTGAAATGAAATTCAGGTTCGTAGGAAGGAGGACCTTCCAATATAAGAAAGGCAGCAGCCCATCGATAAAGAGAGATTGGATTCAGGCTAAAGCAACGAGAGACTAAGAATTGCGTTTTTGGTTTTATTTCTTCCGTCTTAAATCCTCAATTCAGATCCTTTATGATTCCGTTTTTCCACTTGACCGTGCACAGGGTGGTTCTAGGGAGTCGTAACTAAAATAAAAATTATTGGTATGGCATTTTTGCAAAATTTCATCCAGTGAATTTTGGGGATATGAAACAGTATAGCAGGGTTCAAATGATGTGCAATGGGGATTTCTGCTGTCTGTTGGAGTCTCCTTCTCCTTCCCGGCTGAGCCAGAGAAGGGGAGGAGCATGCGAGAGGGGGCGGGAGGGGAAAACATCTGGAAATGCAACTCGACTCAACTCGCAGGGAGGGCTGCACAGCGACCCGCCTGGTGGGGGGGGGGGCGCTGGATTTCCCCGCCGGCTCTTCTGGAGAAATGAAAGTGAGCACTTCCGATTTCTAAGCAGACTTGCAGAATTATTGCAGCTCGACACACACACACACACACACACACACACACACACACACACACAGTGTGACCACTGAGCGGCCGCTCGGCCTTCCCGGGAAGCCCTCCCGAGGCAAAAGCAGTTAGCAACTGCTCTTCCGTGATGATAAATGCTTGTGGGTTTTCTTTCGTCAATATTTTACTAATTATTCGCACACTTCGGTAATTACGGACACAGAGAGTCCGACGGCGATTACGAAAGCAGATTGCAGGGGTGACTGGGTGGACTCGGTTGGTCATCAGGGGCAACAGCGTCTCTTTGTGACAAGCGGGTTTCAGCCCAGGCACCTGGCCGCCTGGCAGCCTCCTGAGCTGGGAGCTGTCGGTGACAACGGGCCGATGTGGCAGCAGTTGGCTGCCTTCTCCTCTGTTGCTCTCTTCTCTTGCCAGCTTAACTCCCTGGCAAGTGTGGCACAAACCCACTCCAGAATCGGCCACTCGCCCGACTTTCTGTTGGGACGACTGGCTGTCAGCAGCCATCCTCTGCCTGCGCCAGTGGAAAAATCCAACGAAGTAAGGGCTTGCCTCTCCCCTGTCTAACGGAAAGAGCTCAACCCCTCTGCAGTCTTGGGGGACACCTTCCCGGATGAGGAGTGCTGTTCATATTCCACGGGCGCTTCTCATTTCTGTTAAAATAACAGTCAAATGGTTTATTTCACCGTGTTGTGTTTCCTCATTTCAAGCTCCAGGCTGTCACAAATATTATTTCATAATGTGCCAGCTATAAATGTTTTGCCCAGAAAAACAGCCCAGAAGAAAACCTTGTTAAGACCTGAAATTTGTAGACAGAGCATCAGGAGCTGTCTTCCCACAGTGTGAGAAATTTTAGAAGTGAACGTGAGACCCAAAATAACAAAATGGTGGAGGAAGTCCAGTATGAAAGGTAACTGACATAGGGCCCACTTTACAGAGCTTTGGGGAGCAAAATCTAAACCTTACCTGGAAGATAAATGCGAAGATGTTTGTTGTAGACTTATTTATAATAGAGTAAAGAATTAGGAGCAACTTAAATGTGTAACAGCAAAATGGATAAAGGAATTATTGTATACTTCTGTAATGACCGTTAGGGAGGAAGCCATCAAAACATTGGTTTCAGAAATACATAATGACTTATGAAAATGACCTCGATACAATGTCAAATGTGAAAGTGCATGTACATTACAATCTTAATATACACACAAACATAGAAAAATGACTGGAAAGAAATATAAATAGTGTGTGTGTGTGTCGTCGAACAGGCCACAAAATTTTAATTTTAAATTAAGTTTTAATTTGTTAAATCTGGTTCTGACATTCCACGTTCTCTAGGATGAGCACATATTACTTTTACGAACAGAAAAGGAAAGCCAGTAAACGTCACGACACGGACTCTAATATGCGTCCTTGTACTGAGCATCCGTGAAGTGTCCCGCTTACTGGTTGCCAGGCCTTGGCGCACCTTGGACCTTCTCTTGGGGTCTCGTTCCCTCATCTGCTGGGTGGGATCCACTGGTGCCGCCGGACTCCCAGAAGCCCTATGAGCAACAGAGGCGCAAACCTAAAGAAACCGTGGCAACAGCCCGCCGCTTACATGAGCGGACGGCCCGACACAGAGCCTCGTGTTCGAGGTTCCGTCTCCTCGCAAACCCGCCAGGACGGAAGGAATGAGACTGAATACGGCTCTAATGACGTGCTCAGAATCGAAGCCCGTGAGACATTAAGACTGAAACACGGCCAGCGCTTAAATGCACATCGCAGGAAGACTTTGGGGGGGAGCCCGCGTCCCCGTAGCTTGGAGGGGTGGGCTGGCTGGTGCCGCAGAGTCGTTCGTTAGGAGGGCGGCTCCTGCAGCTGTTATCAACCCCGGGGACTGCCGTTTCCCCTGCTTCCCACAGCACAACGTGCCTGTGAGCGGGAGACGCCTGTGTGGATGGGTGGGGGGCCGGGGAGGAAGCCCAGAAGGCTTCGCGGCCTGATCTTCATCGGCGCCGGCTGAGCGGCTGCCCAGTGCCAGGGGGTGGCCGAGGCCAGGGGTTTCCATTGTTAGTGCAGATCCTCTCGGCGGTTTTAACGTTCTACCTGCCAGAGGTTTTTTTGTTTGTTTGTTTCGTTTTTAACCATACATGTGCTACTTTTCAATAATAAGGTGTAGTTAGGCGCATGTGAGCACGTTCCCCCTGGAGATGCTGACTCGGCACTTGGGCTTTCCATCAGGCACGCGATGTCTTAGAGTCCCCAGTGTGAGACCCACTGTCCTACACTGGGACAATTCCTGGGACACGAAGCGCGCACCAGGCATGGAGCCGGTGCTGTCACGCACAGCTCTGGAACGGCTGCTTCCAGGGCGTAGGTTAAACCCATACCGTAGAGAGATTCTCGGAGTCTTGCTTTTCTCTTACATCGGAGGGTTTTGCGGGTTACGTGAGAAACAGAATTTCATTCAGTTCCTCAGCTCAGAGAGCTTTCTTTGGGCAGGAAGGGCCAGAAGGTTCCGTTTGAAGGGAACCGGGAAAGGTGTGTGGAACGTCAGCCCGGGAGTCCAGGGGGATGTGGGGTGCGGGCTCCCACGAGAGGGCTGATACACAGTGGGAGGTAGAAAGAGTCTATACATCACCGTCTGCCGCTCTGAGGTCTGCAGACCCCTGGATGAGCCACCAAAGCTGCCCATTACGATGCAGATTCCCAGGCCACATCCCAAACCACGATCACAGTCTCTAGGAGGTAGAGCCTGGGAGTCTGCTTCTAGCACATTCCCCACATAATCCTCCTACACAATAATGCTTGAGATCTGTGGGCTTAGAAGTCACCAGATGCATTGGAGCATTTTACAGGCGTGAGGCACCAACGGGGCCCTGGGGGTTTGACAGCCCTCAGAGAATGGAAGTCGTGTTGACTGGGAAGCCGTCAAGGCCAGAACCCCCATCCACTGCCTCCTCCCCACTCCCACCGCCCCCCAGGCACCCTCTCTGCCCACGTTGGGGAAAAGACTAGAAACCCCTCAGGGGCTCTGCCTTTCCTGGCAGGAGGTGAAAGGACGAGGCCGGACGGTCAGACACCGGACGTGAGGGTCAGTGGCCTCAGGACCCACCGAGGGTCTCCCAGGACCCGAGCACTGGGCTGGACTTGGAGATTTCGAAGTGCACAGGACAGAGCCCTTGCCCGGGGTGCACACCCGGGGTCTGGAGGGGAGTAAGCGAGCTGCCCCATGGTCTGAACGGGGTGGGCACCCCTGTGCCCCAGGGAACAACGCGGCAGCAGCCGGGAGTCCTTCCTGGGAAGACCCCGACCCCACTCAGCCTGGGCTGGGAAAGCGCCTGCCACACCCTGGCCCCAGGCCGGGCGGGGAGCTGGGCGGGTCTCTGTGGCGTGAGGCGGCCTGGGAGTGGCCGGTGCCCGCGTGGCCGCGCTGACCGTGTGTTGGGCAGTGGGGTCCCCTTCCTACGCCCAGCACGATTTCTTCTGTCCGACGGGGGCGCGTGTGCTCGCATCTTGTTTTCAGTTCCTGGTTCTTGGAAGACACTTGTCAGGGAGGCAGGCAGCAAAAAGTTGGTCCATGGTGGGCTCTGTCTGTCAGCTGAGGCATGGCCACGACAATTTTGGTCATTTCTTCCCGTTGGATGCAAAAAATACGGGGGTGAGGGTTGGACACCGCCTCTAGCCAGCAGCGGCAGAGCGGCCGGCGCTGCCCAGGACTGAGTGCTGACAGCCCAGAGGCTCGGGCAAGGTGCTGTCATCCAGTCCTGTGGGAAATGGCAGGAGCAGCAGGTGGTGGGAAGGTTTGCCACCCGTCAGCACCCCCATTTTGAAAACAAGCAGCTGACGGCCTCTGTGGGCCAATTTTCTGGCTTAGTCCAGGCCGTGGGGCTTCGCTGCCATTCTGGGACTTCTCTAGAAGCCTGACAGGAAGGGAAGCAAGCGGCCATGGTAGGGTCAGGGGCTTCGGGTGCCGGGCCACCCCCGATTGGGCCACTCCGAGAATCTGTTAGTCTGCAGCCCAGCTCCAAGGGCAAGCTTCGCTCTGAGAACACCAGGGTCGTCGCAGGTGAAACTGAGCTGGAAACTCAAAGAGTTTCTCAGTCACACTTCTTTAGGTAGTTAACAGAAGAATTGAGGAACTCCTACTCTGCTGACGAGATAATTTAAAAAAAAATAAACATCCCATTCTCGACAGTGAAAACTGTTCTTTCCTGGTGGTCTCAGCTGACTGTCTCAAAATAGCGACAGGGTTTCCTTGGGCAATCAGAAGCTAAAGGCATAAAGATTCAGACTGCGATTCATTCTTCATATCAACCCAGCGTGGGACCCAAGCAAGTCACTTTATCTGTCAAGGGAAAAAAAAAATCAGAGGTATCAATATGTCTGTGTAGCTAGAGAGAGGCGGTAGGCATTTAGGAATTGTCTTTTATGTTATGCATACATATATATTTTTAAAAAAATATGTACAAATTTGTGACCATGACATGACCATTAATCTCTAGAAGTAGAAGCTCCACTTGCTTCTCATCCAGGCCAATACAACAGTCACGGTGACTTGACTGTCGCTACAAGTCACGTGGTAAGCACTGGCAAGAATACAAAGAAAAATGCAATTGTTTCATTTTTGTTGAAATCTAGTCCATGTTCCTATCGATCACGAGGTGCTTGCTGATAAATAATTCATCTGAATTCTGTTCCACCCCTATGCTTTTTTATTTCGCGGCACTCATAGTCCTTTATGAAAGTGCCAACGAGCTCCAGTTAGGGCAGACAAAGCCACTGCCACCCGTCCTGTGCACAACTTTACATCACAGTCATTCTTGGCCTTTTTGCAGACCTAGCATGAGAGAACTCAACGTTTGGGCCTCTGAGGGCTGCGGTGAGTTCACTGAGGCAGGTGCAGGGCCCTCCGGGTGTGATGCTAGAGACCAGAGGTGAGCCCTTCCTTGCTGATCCCAGTATAAAGGACAACGTCCTCAAGGCTAGAGTCCAAAGGAAGAGTATGGGAGTCTTTTCACTGTAATCACTCTCGGAGGAAAGGTGTTGAATTAGGTTATGGGTTGAATGGTGGACTGGATGTAGGTTAACGAGCATTTATGAAGCACTTACCTATTGTGCACCTTTAACCCCTTTACCATCTGCTCGTGGGACTAAAGCAAAAATACACGTAACGCATTCGCGAACACCACAGGCGAGTGACTCAGTGCTATTCGAACTTAGTGACATGCGTTCAAAGAGCACGAAGCAAAGTGGACTCGGGAGGCTGGGGAGCTTGTGCCCTGTGCAGAATCCTACACCACAAAACAGCCAGGAACCTCCTTGGTCATCTTTCCAGTCCCCTGCTAGGCAGATCCGTGGACCCATAGAAGTCACACACCGGTGACAGAGTCTAGACGACATAACTTGGTCTCCTGATGCCAAGAAAATGCTGTTTTCTCCTTAGCTTTCTCACGGCGCAAAATCTGGAGACTATTTTGGCAGATGAAAGAATGCAATGCCCAGTAGCATGAAAGGCACTTTTCCTAGAGATAAATGTTATGCTGAGGTAATCTGTGTTGTGAGCTAATTCTTTGCTTGGCCTCATACGGTCCTGTGTGGCTGCCAGAGGCCCAGGAGAATTAAAACTACACGAGCTCCAAGTGGCCCCTGATGAGTCAAATAAGCTCCTTCTCCTAGAGTTTAAGGATTGACAAAAAAAAAAAAATCTAAAAAACATCTTACTCACAGCCAGTCTTTAGATAGATAGAGAGGACATCATTAAAAATTATTGATGAAACTATGAATATATAATTATTTTTTGAAGAGCAGAAATACTTCCATGGACATCTAAATTTATGAATTGTAGGGAGTCAAAAACTATCTCAATTCCTTTTGCAAATGATTTATGCCTCTTCCCAAATTCTGTTTTAAAAATGACATTATTTTGTTCATTACAAAGTAATACGTACCAATTGTAGAAACCTCGGAAAGCATAGAAAAAATGTATTTAATTCTGTTTTTAATTAATTTATTAATCCTACCAATCAGAGATACCCATTTTGATGTAGTCTTCCAATATTTTTTCTCCACATAATATAATTTTACACAAAAATGGGCTCACATTATACATTATTTTGTTTTATTTTGGTTTTGGAATTTTTATGAGATTGTTTGAGCCAAAACTGATGACAGTTGCCTGAGGAGTAAGATCTTTAATGTTCTCACTCTACATTATTTTGAAAAACTAGATTTTTTCCCCTCTTAATATATATGAACCATTCTACCTCATCTTTAATAGGTTTGTCATAGTCCTCTATATGATCATATGTAATAACTAGTTCAACCATTTCCCATTTGTTGACATTTGAGTTGTACTCAGTTTTAATAATAAAAACAATATTGCAGCCAATAGTCATGAAAATTTCCTTAGGTCAAATGTCTAAAGTGTTCTTGCAGGGCCAGAAAGTATGTATACATTGTTAAGGTTTTGAGATAGATAGCCAACTCATTCCTCAAAGGATTATAATAATAACCACCGAAAGGACCTGAACATGCCTATTCTCCTTGCTCTCACCAATACTAAATATTATCATTTAAAATTAAACTCTGACTTCATTTGTTTGAAATTGAGAGACGTAAGTTAAAATTTTGAAATATATTTACTGACTGTATTTCTTTTTGTGTGTGTGAGTTGCCTGTTCATCTCGTTTGCCCGTTTTCTTACTGGAATATTTGTCTTTTCCTTAAGCATTTGTAAGAGCTCTTTAAAGATGTTATCTCTTGTTATACATGTAGCGTATGTTTCTACTTTATTATTTACATATTATGGAGTTTTTTGACATAGAGGTTTAAAATTTTTTCTGTAGTCAGAACTATCCGTCTTTTTTCACATGGGCTGGCTTGTCATACATGTTTACAACGGGCTTCCCACCCCGAAACCTGATAAGTTTATATACATATTTCCTAGTTCTTGTATGTGTGTATTTTTTACACTTAAATCCTTGGTATAAGATTTGAAGTATGGTTCCAGTTCCATATTTTTCCCCCTAAATGATGAGCTGTTTGTCCCAGCTCCATTTATGGAATAGCCCATGCTTTCTCCTCTGATTTGAAATGCTACATTTACAAAACACCGAATCTTACAGAATTTGCATCTATTTGGAAATGTTCTATATTGTTTCAGTGTTTCATTTTTTCCTGGGACGATCATTTCTCCCTCATAATTTTACTTTTACAAATATTCTCTCCTATTTATTCTTCCAGATGAAACTTAGAATCATTTTTTCCAGTGTGTCAAAATTCCCTCAAATCCAAATCATATTAGATTTTGATTAGCATTGTAATAGATGCATAAAATTACCTAGGAAAAATTGACATAGTTAAAAATACAGAATCTGCACTCCAATGTAGAATGTCTCTTCATGTTTTTCAAAACCTCCTTAAGTCTTTATATTTTTAAATACTTTTCTTCATATGAGACCTACTGCCATTCTGTTAGGTTTATTCCTAGAGTTTTGTGATTATTTTTTCTGTTGTAAACGGGACTTTACCCCCTTACAGTTTCCAAATGGTTATTACCAATGTTATGTATTAAACAACTTTTGAAGTTTCAATCGAGTGATCGTATTATACCAGTCATCTGACTGAAGATTCGTACTCATTTTAACCAATTTGTGTTGACTAAAGAGATAAGAGCATGTGATCGTAGTGCATGGGCATTTTTTTCCTTGAAAGCATAGTATACTTACAGCACCTGCTAGTCCGGGCGACTGTACTGGCATCCATATTTCCTTTTCCTCGGTGCTAAAGATAAAATCTTCGAACGTTACTGTACGGAATGAGATACAGCCAGCGCCTGTGTGCCGGTCCTTGCTAAGGCCCTCATATCAATGCCACTCGAACGTCAATGAAAGCCTTCGGGGCTTTCCTGGTGCTATGGAGAAACGCGGCCCTGCCCTCGCAGGATTTCTAGTGCCTGGTTTTCACCTTTGTCCTCATCTACTTGTCTTATAATATTACAAACACTGGCAGCCCAGATCGATCTCTATCACTGTGCAATATTTAGTAGTTTCTCACAATGCGGAAGCTGCGCCCCGTAGCGTAGAAACACACACAAACATTTCTGGCTTTGGCCTTCAGTAGAAGAGATGATTTTCATTTATACGGCACAGCAGTTTTGTGTGTATCCTCAGAGAACTCTGATGAAATTTGAGGGAATTAAAACTTTGCAGAGACAAAGCCACCTTTATTTCTTTTACATTGAAGGGCAAGGCTTTGGCAAAATACGGTATGGCAAAAAATAAGATATTCATTTTTATCTTGCTATCAGCATGTTTTGGATTAACTCAGTTAAATTAAAAAGATCATAGCTACTAAGCACTGTTTCTTTCTTCCATCTTTAATTGCATTTATTAGCGAGATACGTATAACGGGCCTCTAAGAGAGCTTTCGACAGCTGTGAACATCATCGCATCTGACAGTTCCAGGGCTTTCCATGAATTACAATATCTTGAATGACAGGCACCCAAATTATTATAGCTTATATGTGGAGAAACTCAGGCCAGTTATCTCCACTGGCTCAAAAATAAATACATAAGTAAACCCCTTGTTGCCATCCTTTGTTCCAATCCTCTGTAATGTAGGCTTCCAGACCTATTTTTACGAATAGTTGGGTTTGTACTCATGGAATTACTTTTGCCGCAGAATGAAGGTTGAACTTGACCTTCTGTAGTCACAGGCGAGAGCCATGTTCACAGGCCGGGCCTGACCACTCATGCATGGCTCAACTCTTTGAGAGCACACAAATGAGGACAACATCTCTCCTTCGATGACGTTTCATTTGATGGGGACTTTCTTACCTCTGACTCCAGACCACAGCTGTTGTTTGTCATGCTGCTTTTCAAACTGCCCCCACCCCCCTTGAACCAGAGCACAAGACAAGGGGGGCCCATCCGCGTGAGCCAGAGTTCTGCCCTTGCCCTTTGCGGGACATTCGGTCGTGTTTAGTTCTGTCCAAAATGTCCATTAAGACATTTGGTCCACGATAGTATTTTTTTTTTTAATGTATAAATACACCCAACATATAAATAAATGTTATAGGCTCTTTGAACTCAGGGACGTTTTCTAAGTGTGGATGTTTTAGATAGGGCCAAATTTCAAGGAGCTTTTGGTGTGGACCAGATATCTCCAGGGACATTTGGACAGGGTCACATGTCTGCGAATCCTCTCGCCTGTTTTGGATAATGAGGTTCTTTGCAAGTTTTTCTTTGAACAAAACGTTCTTCTGTTATAAATGCAACAAAAACGAACAGTTTGGGAACCCGCCCCGGCTGAGGCATTAGGCAGCCTGTCCGCGATTAACTGGATCGCATCGCCGCTCTGAGTAAGGTAGAGCTTTGTAAGCGGCGTGCAGCTTTCTCTCCAGTGTCTTCATTCTTAGCCAGCCCTTTAGATTCCCAGCCAGCGCTACGGCAGCTCAGCCTGAGTTCAGCTGTTCATGCAGCTGTTTGCCATGGATGCCAACCCTATCTCATCAGCTGTACGCAGGGAGCTTTTCTAAAATCACGGATTCTTCACTCCTACCACAGGTAAAAATCTTCGGGAGTAGGGAATCTACATTTTTCTAAAGCCTCCCAGGTAAGCAAGCTCACACATATGTACTTGTCAGAGTACCGAAAAGGAAGCGGGTGGGGATTTCCCCGGGCTTTTGTCCTGCTTGCTAACAGGTGTTTGCATCTGTGACTTCTCAAACATGCGTGTGTGTCTGAATGACCCAGGATTGCTCATTTCTAGCTAACTTCCTGGTGGTGCGGATGCTGCTGGTCCATGGAGCACACTTTGAGTAGCAGAGCCCTAGTCAGGGTGCCTTAGCCACAGCACTATTGATATTCTGGGCTGGATAGTTCTTTGCTGTGGGACTGTCCTGTGCATTGTGGATGTTTAAGCAGCATCCTTGGGCTCTACCCACTACATGTCAGTAGGATTCCCTCCCACTGTGACAACCGGAAATGTTTCTAGACTTTTCTGTCTGTGGTCAAATTTCCCCTGGAGGGGTCAAAATCACCCCGGTTGGGAATTACTGCCCTAGGCGATCTTGATCATTAGCCAAGTTTAAGGTCTATTATTAAATGTGATTTGTTTGTATACTTTCATTATTAAAAATCCATACTCAGGACTTATCTGCCTTCCCTAGAGTATAAGCCACACACACACAAAAGCAGAGGACTTATCTTATTTACCACTATATTTGAAGCACCTAGAAGATTGTTTAGCATATAGTAGGAACCTAATAAATAATCGAATGACTGAATGACACCAGCACTGAGTAGTGTATGAAGCTCACTCTTTGAGGCTACCTTTTTCTAAAGCCCTAAGCAGTCAGGTTTTCACGAGGCTAAAAAGTGCCTATTAAAGTTTTCATCTGACAAATATTTTGTCCTTGACAAAGTTCTCTCTGAAAGGAGAAGCATCCCACAACCCTTTGATGACCAAGCCCAGAATAAGCCCAAGTCCTCTGTGGTTCTAAACCATCGCCTGCAACTCAGAACAGCTTCGTGGTCCGGGAGAGGCAAGGTCAAGTCTGAGCCATTGGTGAAACATGGCTTTGTCGTCCACGCTCACCGCGTCCCCCTTTCTTCGCCTGCCACATTCTCACTGCCCTTTGACTGTTTTCACCACTTATACCCTCTTAATATGCGGGTAGGGGGCTTGGGGGCTCATGTGCAAAGTCACAACACCATCGACACTACTCTTCTTTCTATCGCTCCGTCTCCGAGCCAGAAAGCATCCGGGCCCGGCCCGCTCCGTTCCTCTTCCTGAGGATTCGACCTGCAGCCACGGTCCCCATGGCTGGCCGTGTGTACCCTATTTGCTCATGAAGGCAGGACCACAGAGTGGGTTCGGCCTCATTGAAAAATGTTAGGATCCCCCACCCACGCCACCCCCACCCCTGCCTCCAGCAAGGGCTGACAGGCTAATCTTTGTATATGTGTACGCCCCAGGTGGCCTTCCAGACCCCTTCCCCCAGGACTTCCCCGACCCCTGCCCTCTTCCTGCCTGCATGAAGGCTCCCTCTCCAAGTCTGAGCATCCTTAGATTATTCTGCTCACTTAAGGATAAGCCTGTGGTCTGTCACGGGGGGCAGCCCCATGCTCTTCCCCCCTCTGGGCACATGGTCCGAGCGTTCTGGGCATGGCGGTCAACCCGTCTGGCCAAGCACCAGTCCTGGCCGGGCTTCGTTCCCAGTGCTCCCTGTCCAGCCCAGAGGGAGTGCCGTTCCCCCAGTCTTCAGTCGCAGCCACTGCTCCCTTTGTCCCCGGAAACCCTGGTTTCACTCCCACACCAGCCCTTCCTCTGCGGGCGGCCAGGCAGCTCTTGTCACACGGGAGGGGAGTGTTCTCAGACAGCGCGAGGGCCAGGCGCACTGGGGACGCCCTGGGCTTTCTCTGCTGCCGGGCCCCTGGCACCTTGCCGTGCTGACGCCGAAGTCAGTCTTCCAGAGGGAACTCAGTATTCTCGTTTCCCGAATGCGCACGACAGACTGAATGACTCAGCAACTCGGGGCCTCCCTCCACCTCCCCAGCATGCCTCGCTTCTCCATCCAGGGGTGCCCAGGGCTCAGCCCTGGGCCCTCCCGCTATCGGACGCCTTCTCACCGCACCCTCTCTCCCACGCCATGACCAGGCCTTCGTCTCCAGCCCAGGCCCTTCTCTGAGGTCCCGTTCTACGTCTGCCCCTGCCCACATGTATTCCCTCACAAAGGCGATCTCCCCGGGACTCACCCTGGTCATCCGCCTGTGCCCTGTTTACCACGTCTGTGAATAATCGATGTTACCCTTTGCTCCTGGAATGCACCTACTTCTCTCCATCACCCAGTTTCAGCCTAGCACCCTCCCTGGCCTGTATTCCAAGCCTCTCCTAACTGGCCTAAATCCATTTTTTGCTTCCCCTCCCCGCAACCCATCTTTGAGATTGCAGTCGACATGATATTTTTAAATCCCTACCTGATCACATTACTGCACAGCATAGAACCCTCCTTGGCTTCTGTATTCGGGTTCTCTGGAGAAAAAAACAACAACAGAAAAAGTTAGATTTATCTTTAAAGAATTGGCTCATGGGATTGTGGGGGCTGGCGCCTGTGAAATGTGTTGGGTAGGCCGGCGGGCTGCGAAGTCCGGCAAGAGCTGATGTGCAGTCCCGCGTCCAGACTCCAGGGGGCAGAAGCCTGGGAACATAGGCAGAATTTCTGCATTGCTGTCTCTCCTCCTCCTTTGAGGAACCTCAGTCTTGGCTCTCAAGGCCTTCGGTTAATTGGATGAGGCCCACCCACTTTATGGAGGGTAATCTGCTTTATTCAGAGTCTCCTGATTTAAATGTTAATCTCACCTAAAAATACCTCCATACTGGTGTTTGACCAAACAACTGGGCACATAGCTTAGCCAAGTTGAGACATAAAATTAACGATCCAGTTCCTTTTGCACTTAGGTTGAGGGCCAGCATCCCAGACGTGACCGCAAGGCACTGGGCAGTCTAGCCCCTGTCCTCTTTCTCTCTGAGAGTCTCCCTGTCACTCTGGATCCTGGTCACGCTCCCCTCCCTTCGGTTCTTGGATACGCCACCTGCCTTGTGTTTTGGGGCCAGTACACTGTTAGCCCCTCTGCCTGAAATGCCTTGCTCCCAACCTGCAGTGTATGTGTGCACACACACGCACGCACATGCGTGCACACACACACACACACACACACTGTCTAGAGAAGTCCTGGGGACTTCCTCACCCTTCAGTCCTGGTTCAAATGCTTCTTCCTCTGGGAAGAGCCCCCATACCAGGCAGACTTCCCTGCTTCCCTGTCGAAAAATAGCACAATGGGTAATGATGCGTTTAGTCGTGTGATTATTTAATTAGTATCTCTCTCCTCCTCTAGACTGTAGACACCTTGAAGGCAGAGACCAGGTAGGTCTGTGTTGCCCACCAGGGAAACTCCAACACTCATAACTGTTGAGTGAATGAACAATCTGGAAAAAAGTAACCAGGCCCTAAATGTCACATGTCGTTCCTTTCTTGTAGCGAGGGTCCCCATCCCCCAGGCTTCAGACTGGTACCAGTCTGTGGCCTGTTAGGAACCGGGCCGCACAGCAGGAATTGTGCAGTAGGGGCGCGGGTAAAGCTTCGTCTGTATTCACAGCCGCTCCCCAGCGCCAGCATCACTGCCTCGGCTCCGTCTCAGATCCCCAGGCATCAGATTCCCACAGGAGCCCCGGTCCCTGGGGCCACTTAGGTCGGGTGCCGCTGCCTTGTCCGACTCATTCCGGCAGACGTGGGGCCTGCCTGCGGCTCTGGCTTCCCCACATCCTCTTGCCTGGCTCTCTTGCTCCTGCTTTCTGGAGCGCTCTGCTCTTCCTTGAGATGTGCCCGCTAAGCAGAGATCCCCCCCACCGGCCCCCACCATGTGGCTCGGGTTCGAGACTGCCTGTGTGAGCCTCACCTTAGGCATCAACTTCATCCCTTGAAAACGCACATTTGAGACACACCGACACAGCAAAGCTCTTAACCAAACGAAGAGGACTAGGGACTCTCGCTTCTTCATGAGCCCTCATGTGCATATTTGTTCCTAAACATCAATGGAGGCAAAGCTGTTGCCATTCAATCTATTCATCAGAAAACAGTCACATTTTTACTCTCGTGAGTGGAAACCTGACCAATGTCTGTAGACAAACCAGAATTTACTCTACTTCCCCCCACCTCAATACTTAAGGTTGACTTGTCTAAGATCTAATCATTAATATTTTCCTATGATCTTGGACTGGAAGCCAGGAGTCCAGCTTTCATGGCCCTTGACCGTCTTCCTTTATGACAGATCGGCCAGTCCAAGGTTGGGCAGTTTCTGCCCCAGATGTCGCAAAGCGCCAGAGGAAGGGGCCGGATGAAAACTGCAGACCCGTCAGCTCCTCCGGCCGTCCTCCGGCGTGTGCAGCAGATACGGTCACGGAGACCTGAGTCTGCAGCAGGTCACACTCTCCCTGCGACGTCTCCTTCGTGGGGAGACGCTCTGTTTTCCTTCCGGCTACGCACCTGTTAGCAGAGCTTCCTCCCGCTTTGGCGGACGCTGGCGGATGGTCTGTGAACCCAGACAACCAGGGACGCCACTGTTCTGGGTCCTCTTGGAAAATCTACAGCTTTTGAAAATTGGGATTCTTCCCTTTGCCTTTTAAAAACCCAGAGTTCAGTTACTGTATACAGTCGACCCCTGTTATCCGTGGGGTAGACCCTCAGAAGATGCCCAAGACGGCAGATAGCACTGAACCCTGTATAGACTATGCTTTTCCCTATAGACACAGACCTCTGATCAAGTTTAGTTTGCAAATTAGGCCCAGCGAGAGATTAACAGTAACTAATAAAAAGATAAAAGTGATTATAATATATAGTATTAGAAGTTATATGACTGTAGTCTCTCTCTCAAAATACCTCACCGTACCGCACTCACCCCTCTTCCCGTGATGACATGAAATGACGCAGTGCCTGCGTGATGCCGTAAAGTGAGGTGCCCGGAACAATTTAAAATGTAGGAATTGTTTATTTCTGGAATTTTCCACTGAATATTTTCAGACCACAGTTGACCATGGGTAACGAACCCATGGAAAACGGAAACGTGGATAAGGCAGGACTTCTGTAGGGCGAAGGTCAACGATTTCAAAAGTTCCGCAGTCTCATCCCTGAATTTGGGGCAGGAGTAAATAAGACGGCAGACGAGCGGGGCTCCCAGGACGCGCGCTCTCTAGCATTTTCAAGAAAAGATGGCTTGTTTGGAGAGTGGCTCCGGACTTGGCACAGGCTAACGGACAGCTGAAAGCTTAGTGGACTTGCAGTGCCGTGTCCCTGAGCTCATCCTGCCCTCTCCCCTTCCTCTCTCCTCGGCTCCCCAAATTCTCTGCCGCAGGCCGACTGTGAGGCCAGTGCTAGACTAAGGTTCTGTTACTGCTTCTGTTTCCGCTCACCAGTTTTGGGGGAGGGCGCCTAATGAAGGAAAAGGACATTGTAAGCTTTAGAGCTTTCTTTCAAAACGCTTGTGTATAAAAATGTCCTTGAGAAACACTGAGTCACATAAACATGCAGAACTGTTAGCGGTTTTTTCCCTCCAAATTCTAGTGTTCTTTAACCATGAGTTATTACAGACTTCCATTGAGCTTTTTCAACAGCTGTATTTAAACCACAAAGAGCAGCCCTAAGAAGCAGAGGCACAATTGTTGCCCAAAATGAAAATCCAAAATGCAAGTAATGGAGGATTAGAACAGGAAGGCCACCTTGCATGCCCTGTGATGCGGGCCACGGGTCCTCGTCATCCCCAGGGATTAGAAACAGATTCCATGAAGGCTGCTGGCATCCGTCTAGATGGTAAAGGGGACGCCTTTGTTCCCAGGTGGGTCTCAGGGCCTCGTCGCTCACCTCCGCCCTGGGCACAGGCGTGCCTGGACCCCACTGGTCTGCAGGATTATGTGAAAGAACAGCGCCTTAGTGTCACCCTGCAGCAGAGAGCTGCCCACACGGCCCAGCCCTCCCAGGTGACATGGACCAGCTGTGGGAGAGGGGCCTCTGGACCAGCAGCGGCTATGGACTCATTTAAGAGGAGTGACAGCCTCAGAAGGACCTTGTGGTGGGCATTCCTGGGGAGGGAGGCATCTCTGGACAGTGGGCGTGGAGGAGTTGGGGCACCAGTTCTGTGCACCCCAGCATCGTGGCTCCCTACCTGCCAGGACAGCAGGCAGTTCCTAGGGACCTACTTGTGCTGGACACCAGGAAAATAAACATGGGTAAGGCATGGTCCCTGCCCTCGAGCGTCATCTGGGGCAAGAGGGAAGTTAATCCTCATGCCGGATGCACTGGCAGAGATCCTGGTCCTCCCTCCAGCCCATGGACACCACCCGCAGAGGAAAAGTCTGTTTCGTTCCTGCTGCAGCATCCCCTCGAACCCCTCCACCCCCGCTCCCAGCACAGGCCTGGCACCGCATAGCATAGCGCAGAGCTAGTGACTGGATAAATAAACGAGCCGGGTACAACGCGAGCCCAAAGGAGGAAACAAGCAGCTCTGCTCTCAGCACGTCTCCGCAAAGAAGCTTGGGCTGGACCCGGGGGAAAAGGGTTGTCCCCACCGGCAGCAGGACCGCAGGCCCACGTGGAGAAGACGTCCCGTGCGGACACGGGGGAGTAGAGCGTGGGCGCTTCGAGCACTGGCTCTGCGTAAGATTGTGCTCCCAGGAGAGAGGAGGCCGGGGCGGGGGCCGGGGCCGGGGCACCGCTGCGCCTCGCAGGAGGCCCGGAGCTTCTTTGTCAGACTTGCACTTAGAGGGCAGGCTCTGAAGGCCATCAGGAGAGCAGGCCGGGGCGGGGTGCCCGGGAGACATTCATCAGACAGCCCAGCAGGACCCCCACCGACTCCTCCCCCATGGACATCTCTGCCTATTTATGGGTCCTCCACTGCCTCTGGCCTGGTATTTTGCTCAGAGTAAATCCTTTAAATATCAGTGGACTTTTTTTTTTTTTTTTTTCGTTCTGGAGTCCTTCAGTCACTTGATGATAGCATAACTGGTCCCCAAATCCTGGTCATCTTCTTCCATTTCTTTGACATAAAGAGCTCTCCAAATATTTAGTCAAAGAGTTTATGGGTTTGGTTTAATTCTTCAGCATCAGTTTACCATGTCTGCCGAATTCTGGGCTTCAGCTCACTTTGTATCAGAGGTTTAATCTTTCGGAAGTGTATGAACTGTAGGATCACTAGAGTTTGTCTTAAGGAGTACTAGCAGATACTGGCTTTTTCAAATCGTGACCATTCGGTCATCATTCTAGTGTAGGTAAGTTTGTCATCCCTGCTTTTCCAAACACGTCCTGTGACAAATCAGTTGTCAAACTTTTCCGATTAAATTAACTCAAATATTAGTGATTGGATTGTTGTTTTTACACCTCTTTGTCTTTCTAGTTTTTCTACCCATGTTTGCAAGAGCTAAATAGGCACAGCAAACCTCACAGCTGAACGACATAAGGCTGGTGAGGTGACAGTCATAATTAATTCAGGCTTCAGTGGCACCCAGTTGGCACCAGTAAAGATCTGACCTTATCTTTGATGTGTCTGTTCAAAGCCTGTTATTTTTACCCGACGCTCAGGGAAGTACACAGCCGGGCTGTCTCTTTGTCTTCTCCTTATGACAGAATCTATTGAGATGCCTTCCTCTTCCTTGCATATATGTGGGCGCTCAGTGCCTGTCCAGATGCCTACTGCGCTTAGCACCATTCCACAGGGCAGCCACCTGGGGCGCCAGGCAGGTGGGGCACATGCCAAGAGAGGGTGTCCTGCTTGGCAAGATCGCCCGGCATCGTTGGGGTGGCTCCACGGATGTTTAATTATTCCAAGTAGAAGGGTCGTCCCCCCAAAGAGGCAAAGCAGCAGGGCTGCCGCTCGCTTTTCCATTTCCCTGCCCTCCATCCTGTCCCTCACAGGTCCCCGGACTCTCCTCCCTCTCCCACAACCAGCGTCTGGAGCTTTCCATGAATAGTAATCGCTCATGAGGTTCACCCTGCCAGCGAGGCCGGTGTACTCACTAAGACCAAAAGCCTTGGGCTAAAGGGCTGCGGGCAGATTCCAGGCCTCTGACAGCCCCTTAAAGAAAATTGGGATAAAGGTGGGGGCGGGGTGCTGAAGTCATGACGCGGGAGTCATGGGTTCTATCAGTGAGTGACAGCCGCCCTGCCGGGGGGCAGAGGGGCTGTGCAGATGCCACCAGCTGTCCGAATCACCAAGCTCTCCACGGGAAAACGCCTGGGCGGCCGGGACTGATTGGCGAAGCGACCGTTTCAACATGAGCGAAGCCGTGTTCTCTGAGTTCTCTGTCACGTGCGTGAGTGTATTTGGGTGCGTGACAAAGAGGAATGGGAGAGCGAGCGGTGGGTGTGGTGTGTGGATGGGGAGCAGTCACAGGCACCCAGAGCAGGGTTCTCAAACTTCCAAGTGCGGGAACCCCAGGGGATCTTGGTAATTGCAGATTCTGCTGCGCCATCGCCAGGCGGGGCCCAGAACCTGCTTCTCAGATGACAGGGACACTGCATGGACCACACTTGGAGTGGTCCTCAGCTTTGGCTGGAGAGTCCCATACCTGGAGAGCTTTTGAAACCCCCTGATGCCAGACTGTCCCCCACCAATGAAATCAGAATTTCTCAAAGCAGGACTGAAATATCAGTAGTTTTGAAAACTCTCCGTGTAACTCCTGCTCTCATCGGTTGAGTTGGTGAGACTCATTCCTGCCACTTTGGAAATTTCCAGAAGTATGTTGCAACTCTTGCTGTCTGATAGTGTGTCCCTTGAGTGTGTATGGATTAAAAGGAACCAGCTTTTAATGATACCAGCTCTGTTTTGAGAGAACACCGTGAATGGCCCGAGATTCCCTCTAGCCACCAGATCTGCTCTGCCGTGTTTATCGGCCACAGAGCCCTGGGTGAAGCCTCATAGATATTCCTTCTCTCCTCCGTCCACCTGTGGCCTGTACTTGACTGCACAGCTAGCTGCCCAGATGCCTTCTGGCAAGTCTCACGGGGCTGTGAGGGGTCTAAACGAGGATAAAACTGGATGTTTTATCTTCCTGTAGAGCAGAGATTCTCAACCTTGCAACACGTTAGAATCACTCCAGGCGACTCTGATTTAATGGGTCTAGGGAAGGGGCCATGTATTACCGGAGTTTTACAAGGTCCCTGGGCGATTCTAAGGGAAAAGAACCAGACTGTAAATGAAAGTGAAACTTTAAAAAAAAAAAATAGACTATTTGTATTTTATTCAACATTTTAAAAACTGTTCTAAATAAAGATGGTGATCAAACGAACTATAGAAATTATTTTTAAAATATACACTTAAAGATTTAAATATATATATATGTATTTAACTCGACATGCCCCCGTATCCAATACCTGGTATTTCTGAGGAGGGCAGCGGGCAAAGTGGGCAGATTCTGGAGCCGGATTTGGACTTGAGTTTGCGGCTCCGAGGTGACTCAGGGAGTGAATGGGCGGAGCTTGGGGAGGGGCCACCGGGTGGGCGGGGCCGCGTATGCTTGCACCCCATTGGCCAGAGCTCAGCACGTGGTCACCCACCTGCGTGGAAGAGCAAGCACAGCCCCAGGCTCTGGCAAGAAGCGCCAAGGTTATGGGGCGGCCGGTCCCCCCGCCATTTGTATGTCTGGTGCCAGAAGCCTCCCAGAAAGGCACAGGTGAGCGGAGGCTGGGTGTGGGCGCTGCACTTGGCGACGCCGACCCCGGGCCCCCTAGGCGCGAGCGCCCGCCAAGGTTAAGCGCTACGTTAAGGGCGTCTGCTCTTTTTCTTTTCTCCACAGATATCGCAAACGGCACCAGTTCAGGGGGGTACCGCCCACCTCCCAGAACCAAAGAAGTCATCATCAATGGCCAGACTGTGAAACTTAAATATTGTTTCACCTGCAAGATTTTCCGGCCCCCTCGTGCCTCTCATTGTAGCCTTTGCGATAACTGCGTAGGTGAGTAGAAGCAGAAATCGCCTCCCTTCCGCCTCTAATGCTTGTGCAAAAATGCCTGCAGCTGACGGAGCAGCTGATCTCCTTTGACTAGACCGGCGCTAACAGTCAGCATGGGTGTCTCTTTAATCCTTGGAAACTGAACAACTCAATAATAGTTCATTTGTGGCCTGTGAGTGGCCTCCTGCCCCTATCCCTTTCCCCGAGCTTATTGCTACCAAATCTATCTCTTTTTTTTTTTTTTTTTTTTACATCCTGCACCCCTGCTCCCTACTGGTGCAGTGCCCTAAGGCCTTCTCCTCCTGGGGCACCCACACCAGAGTGGGGGTTCTTTGTTCCCTGGAGCTGCCAGGCCAGCAGGCACTTGAAATAAAACCCTTTCACCCTTGGGTCCCTCCATTGCCCAGCGAGCTGTCTGCACGTAGAGCCAGATGAGCTTTGTGCGTTCTTCCAAGTCCTTGGGGGTCGTTTGGCATGGGGAGCCTGAGGCCTTTCGAGCATAAGGAGAGGACACAAGGCAGAGGCCGGGAGACCTGTGAGCCTGCAGTTAGCGGTGTTTCTCTTCCCAGAGACGTTACAACCTCCCCTGTGTACTTGCTGTCCCCAGGACAGACTAGGGAAATGGGCAGAGGGGACACAGTGGAGCGCAGAGGTCCTCGGTTGAAAGACTCGGCCCTGCCATTGTTAGGCTGTACCCGACGTGGGTCCAGCCCTGTGCAATTATTTGGCAAGCACTTCCTGTCACTTCACAGTGACAGCCGCTGCTCACACCCACAGACCACCTTCTTCCCTGGGCTGGAGCTTCTTAGAGACGAGCTTGGCACAGAGCTGGCAGGAAGCCTACGGTACAAGAAGGGTGGTAAGAAGCTTTGCCACACTGGGGAGGCCCTCCCTCCGTCAGCCCCAGAGCCTGCTTCTAAGAGAAATAACTATAGGTATCCCTGGGCAACAGGGCACAGCCTCCTGTTTCCTCCTATGGGAAAGGACAGAATACCTCAAAACAAACCTTTTCCCTGAGTAGTAACACCTTATCGATTGCCAGCACTTTTTCGAGTCGACTGGAATTCGTAGGCTCAATTCTTCTTCAGGACAATAAAATGTTATAATGTACTTCCTGTTGTGCAAAGCACTTTTTCCTTTTCTTTGTCTGAAATTTACTTTATTCTAACTTTAGTAATCTACAATTTGTTGGAGAGTCCATTATTTCTCTATCGGGCCTTATCTTGGTGTTATTAACTTAGATAGATTCCTTGAGGCCTTTGCCCCCCAGGGGAGCAGCGTGGAATTCTCTCGGGTCTTTCCCAGGTAGGAAGTGGCCTGTAGTTAAGAGCCCAGAATCTGGTGCCACGTGGCCTGGGTGCAGACACAAGCTTCGTGACTGAGACGAGCTACTTCAGCTCTCTGTGCCTCGATTTTTTTGCATCTCTGCACTGGGGTCGGTAACAGCGGTTGAAAGACTGAACATGCGTAAAGCACTTAGAGCAGTGCCCGGCGGAGAGCAAATGCCCTGCGCTTGTTGGCACTGTTGCTATCATTGCTACTGCTCCCTGGAGATCTTTGACTGGCTTCCTCCGGACACTCTCCTGATCTACTGCGGCCTTCTGCAGGTGGGATGCCCACCATGTGAGGTCTTCTATGTGAGGGCACGTCGCAGTTTCAGCAAGGACCCATGACAGCCTTTTGTTTGATTTCTGAGACCCTTCCTGGTGACTCCGGCCCCCAGTGGCCATTCGATGTCCACCTTCAGGACAACTTAAGCCAAAAACAGCGCAGTGGCCTAAACATCTTTAGGGAAACGATCTGTAGGGATTCTCAGGACCCTTTCTAGGTTTGTGATTTTGATGTTACATGGTGGAATATTATTATATGATGGAATAGTGTGGAACTTCTATATTTTTTTTACATAAAAACTTCAGTTATTTTGCATGCTTTCCCCTAGGGGTCTAATGCTCTCATTCTAGTTGGCATTTTTAGGTAGGGATTTTTATAGGCGTTAACTATAAACCCAAAGTGGTTACCGGACACCTCCTTTATCGTTAGTAACAACGTTCACCTGACTGTTCCTATTTGTTCATTTGGATCAGGTGGTCTCAACCCTGTCTCCTGTTTCTAGGCTACATTCCCAATCGTGTTAAACTTTTCCTCCCCATCTCATAGTGTTTTAAAGTTCCCTTGGTATTATCGTAAAACACTTTCTGAAAGTTCATATAATTCTCTTAGTCATTCCCTCCATCACCCATAGGTTTACATGTTCCTTAAAGAACGCTCATGAATTAGATGTAAAATCCTCTTACCAGAATTGGATATCAATCCCGGTTAATGGTATACTTCTCCTGCAGCATATTTAAGGTAATATCCGTTATAGAAACCGCCGGCAGAGAAAATAAGAGCCACTGGTCTAGAATACGCGGGAGCCCTCCTGCGACCTTTCTCATAAATCCAAGTCACAGTGGCAGTCCAGCATTGCACAGCCGAGCACGCGGCGGCCTATAATTGGAGACTCAGAACAGCCACGGGAAAGGAGAGGAGTGGGGGAGCTTCGGGGCTCGAGAGGAGGAACACTGGACGGAAGCACACTGCCTGCAGCTGCCTCTAAGCAGCAGTTGCTGGACCCAGGGCTGGAGCATGGCAAGCCCTGATTAGGGCCCTGCTCTGTGGAGGGCAGGTGAGATAAGCTGCTCACGGCACTCCTGGAAGAACCACCCACGGTGGTTCAAGCCTACGTAGCTTTGCTTTCCCAGTTCATTATGCTGCGTCTGGGCCTTTGGCAGGACCCATTAGCAGACCAGCAAATTGGACCTTCTGCACTCAGGAAATAGAGTGGAAAGCAGATGTCTCCAACTGAGAAGTGTAACTGCAGAGTTTGCCACTATCTTATTTCGAGATAGGAAGTTTTTATTGAAAGAATTCTACCTTTTGCAGCCAGGGCAAAACATACAAGGATGTGCAGAAAGCCAGGGAAGGCACGTGTGGCCTCCCTTCCCTTAGGAAGGAAGGGGTTTGGGTTCGTGCTTCCTTAGGCACACAAATAAATGTCGCTTTGCGCTGGGAGAGGAAAGAGGGGACATGCAGTTTCCCAGGCCATTCAGAAGAGTCTTTCTCTTTGTTTAATAAGTTCAAAATGAGAGCAAAGTCCTGGAGAGTCTGTACTCTTACTTGCGGATTCGGGAAAAGCTTTCTTAGGGAGCAACTCTTGCAAATGTAGAGTCAGCAGAGCTTAGTGGTTGGGACATGGCCGTAAGGACGAATCCTTGTCCTGTCATTGGATAATATTGGAACCTGAGCATTTTTTTTTGACCGCCCCTACCTGTTTCCACATCTATGAAATGGGGTGACCCTAAGACAACCTCACAGGTTTCTTTGAGGAGTCAGGGTGGATGGTGCCCGGCATGCGCCCAGTGTAACCCTGATGCCCACTGAGGGCGCAGTAAATGCTTGTCATTCATGCTGTTGCCATGAGTAACGGGAGGAATGCTGCCGTAGTCCCCATAAATCCTGCAGAGAACGAGATCCGTCTGTCCAGAGCGACAGGAATCCCCTCGTCTGTCTGTAACCCGGTAGGGTTTAGATGCTCGGCCGTCCCAGAAGAGAATCTCTCCTCTCTGCCTCTGTCTCTGGTTACCGCTGTTTCTCTCTCTCTCTCTCTCTGACGCTTTCTCTGCCTTTCTGGCTCCCTCCCCGTGTGTTGCCGTCAGTCGCTTCTGCACGTTTGAAGCAGGGCGCTTTGGGTTGTGTGTTCATTCGGACGATCTTTGAAGTTCCAAAACGTTTAAACAACCAACAGCTGGGGCGGTGGAGCCACCTCTGCTCCCAGCTCCGCGGGCTCCCTCGGGTCATCAGAGCAGGAGCAGCCGAGGGGCTGAGGAGCTAGTGCGGGCTGGCGAGGTCCTCCCGGACTCACCGTGTACATTCCCAAGTCCCACACGAGTCCCTTCCACACTTCCCTGACCAAGGTGGCCGCTTTAAGGGAAGTCTGTCCTTTGGTGGGCTCTGGGCCAGTGTCTGACTTTCTCCAGTCGGAAGCAGCTTTACCTTGAGGCTGAGAGGTGGCCTCTGGATCCAGCAGCCACCTGGGTCCCAAAGCTGCTACCCCGTCTGGGCCAAGGGGACCCTCTGTGCACCTGCTGTGCCACATCTGGAGGTGCTGTGAAGACAAAGGAGGTGGCCCAGGAAGCCCCCAGGCTGTGTCCCCCTAGGGAGCTCTCTTCCCTCGTGCAGAGGTGGCCCTGGACCCTTTCTTCTGTCCCGTTCTGTCATTTCTGCTGTGGGTGGCACGAAGAACGTTCGGACGCCCTCTGAGGGGACTCGGCATCCTGTGACTGTTTTCTGGGTAGAGCTCTGCCATCATTTTTAAGGACCCTATAAAGCCTTCCTCGTTCCCCTGCCTCTTCCTTGCTGCGCTCGGTCTCTCCCCTCAGTGGCTCCTTTTGTTGACCCAGCTGCCTCCTCCGCGATGTGGGTTTCTGGGCTCAGATGGCAGATGCGTGTCTCGTCCGCCGTGTGTACCCTGCCGTGAGCTGCCCCTGCCCATGAGAGCCCAGTCACCACTCCACCGCTGTGCTCAACATTAAGAGGTTTCTCTCTCAGATTTAGAATCGCGGCTGCCGTCTGGCGTGGGGCAGCACTCCAGAATTTCCCTTCAACTATGTGTGTACGGTGAGAGGGCTCTCAATTCCCCATAGGAAAGCTATCATTTGAAGAGAATGGAGCACGCTGGCATGCGTATCCTGCCAGGAACCGAAACAAACAGGGCTTTACCGTACCGCCTCGTCTCCGGGATCCTTGCTCTTCACTCCCGTTTAATGAGCACCCGTGTGTCAGGCAGCTAGATGCATCAAAGCAAAAGACAGTCCCCAAGGATCGTTACTAAGAACAGACCAAGGAGAATTCAAGGTAGGAGGCACTGTATTTATCACACTACCTGAGGTAAAGAGACTAATTTTACGTTGGTCAAGAGGGCAATTAAAAATTTAGTCATGAACGTATATGTACCAAATAACATCGCATTAAAATATATAAAGTAAAAGTTGTTTAAAAATGCAAGGATACTTTGCTGTAAACATAATGCCAGTGAGAAACGACAGCACACCTCAGGTTTTGATGGCTCAGGTAGACGAAAGAAAGTAATGAAATAAAGGATACCGATAAATAATAAATGGATATGGAACTTTGTTTCTACAAAGTATACTTCCTTTTTAAAAGTGTAGAACATTTACAAAACTTAATCATTCGAGGCCACAAACAAATTTCCTGCTTCCTAAAAGATGTCACACAGACCATGTTATCTGAGGACACAACTATAAAACTAGAAATCAGTCAAAGATATAATACGCAACCCTAAGCAAATGTAGCATTTCTTAAAGACCTCTTTGTCATAACTCTTGGGTGACGGAAACGTCAAAATGGCAATTGTGGAATCGTTAGAAAATGACAATAAGAACAATGTAAAAGAAAACTATGCCAACTATTTCAAACAATTTCAAGCACACACACAGAAATAGTTAAGCAGAATAGAAATTGCTTGGAAAACGATCAGGTAGCTCATAGAAATGAAGGAGAAAGCCGGAGAACCAGGCTCAGAAACCAGGACGAGCCTGGGGAGGCCGGGCGGCCGCGTGCAGACAGTCACAGCTGCGGGAGGACCTCAGGGGAGGCGCGGGGCCACAGCAAGATGCTCGTTGCACCACCACTGAGTTCCGATTCTGCTGCTGACATCAGCCTGAAACTGACTGCGAGGACCATGGACGGTGGATCCAGAGGTCTGGGTGGGAGCCCCTGGGCCTCTTTCCCTTGCACACCCAGCACCAGCGAGGCGGGAGAGGGACCTGCCCACTTTCAGCTTCTATAGCAGGTGGGGGCGAAGGGTGGGGCCCTGCCTTCCACCTGTTTTTGGATTCTCCCCAAGCAGGAAATTTACTTGGATGGTGGATGGCCAATGAAGTAAAAAGTTTTCGAGAGTCTAGTATAGAAATAAAGCTGAACTTAGAAGCAAATAAACAGAGCACTCATCTCAAGAAGATAGAAAAAGAATTGCAAGATAAATTTAAGGAAAACAGGAAGAAAACAATTAATGACCTAAGAAACGGAAAAATAAGCGTGATGCCAGATCTAAATCTTTGGGAAATAAATAACAAAAAGATAAACTTCTGGTAAGACTGAAAGAGAGAAAATGAAATATAAATAACAGAGAACTATAGGTGAGGTTTGTCGTTTTGTCATTATTGGAAAATAATTATATTATTTTGTATATTGTATAAACTCAACGCCAATTGATTTGAAAATCTCAATGAAACATTATTTTATGGGAAATTAGCCAAAAAAAAAAAATTAGTGGAAAACCTAAATGGACTACTCACAATTAAAAACTGAAGTTTATTGGAGAATTATCCAAGAAAGAGGCTGGGCCCAATCTTATTTCCTAGTCTCTGAATAGTGTCCCAAAGCTTAGAGCAGGTTGGACAGCTTTTCCGTTCGTTTCACCATAATAGGCTAACCCCAAAACCTGACAGAAATAACATGCAAAAAAATTCTCACTTATAAATGAGAATTTATAAACCAACATGATGACATTACACAGTCAAGCGGTATTATAAAAGAATTAGCCATGATGACATAGAAAGGTATATTCCAGCGACCCAATCATTTTTTTTAATGTTACTAAATCTTAATATATCAATAAGTCAAAGACCAAAAAGTATGCGATCATGATAGCAGATACTAAAAAGAGATTGCATATAGGTTGGCACTTATTTCTAACTCTAGAACTCAGGAAACCACGATTGGAGGTGTGGTGGGCAGGATCTTGGCCTCTGTGATCTTCATCCTGTGGCGTTGCTCCTGTGGGTATGTCCTCGTACGTGGCCAGGAGGCTTTGCAGATGCCGTCAGGATTTCTAATCAGCTGACTCTGAATTAGGGAGCGGACCCTGGACTATCCATGTGGGTCCCGCGTCATCACAGGGGCCCTTTAAGAGCCAAGATGGAGACATTCCCAGAAGGAGGAGGATTCAGCTCATGTTACTGGCTGGAAGGTGGAGGGGGCTGCGTGTGTGGGGGCAGGGAACGCCTCGCTGAGCTGGGTGGGAAGGGCGGGGGTCCGAGCCCACTGAGACCTGTACCCCCTCCTTCATGTTAATCGTAGCCCTGACCTGGGCTCCTGACCTACTAACTGACCCAGCTCTAACTGAAAAAATTTTGAAGCAATAAATTCGTGTTGTTTAAAGCCACTGCATTTGTGGTAATTTGCTATGTAGCAATAGAAAATTAATGAAGACTATTCCTTTAACGTGATTTAGAAAAACCTGGTTTTTTAAATTAGTAAAATACTGAATTATATACATTAAAATTAAGAACAAATTAGGATGTCCACTATCACTGCTAATATTTAATATTTTTCTAACTAATGCAATAAGATGAGAAAAATAAACATGAACATATAACTATCAAAAATGAGCAAACAAAATTATCACTTTTTTTAGATGACGGGAAAACCAGCAGTAACAGTACTGAGACAAACATTAAAACTTGTTTTTTAAGTTTAGTAGGTTTAGGAGTCACCAAATAAATACATCTAAATAGGTTACTGTATATCATGAATCACAACAGAAATCAAGACAGATTCCCTCCACAAACTTATTTATAAATGTAATGCACGTCGAGCCAGATGAAATAATTGTAAAGTTCAGGTAAAAGCACGAGCCAGCTATGATAACCAGTAACATTTTGGGAAAAGATCAATGCAAGGAAATGCACGCTATTAGATAGTGTGGCGTCCAAAGCGTGTTCCTAAACCACAGGTCAGCTGCAGAAAGTGACTCAAGAGTCCCCACACAGCATGTGCATGCGTGTACTTGTGCGAGCGACTTCTGCATGGTCCATTTCCATGTTTTGATCCAAAGTGATGGATAAAATGCACGGCTCTTGTTAAAAAGGGCCTTAGGACCTGCGGAGGAAAGCTGTCAGAGAGGAACAGACGCAGTGGGGTGCGGTAAGTGCTATGGGGAGGGGTCTTTGAGAGCCCAGATTTCGTGCGGCCGGTCCCTGTGCCCAGTGTTACAGCATACGTAGGAGTTAGAGCGGGAGGCCCAGCAGGTGGACAGACAAACAGAACAGCTGCGCAGAGGCTTAGAGACTAACAGGGAAGAGCAAGGCACTCGGCCAGCGGGGGCGTTTGACAGCAGTGGACAAGGCCAGTCTCCTGAGATTATTGGGGACTGTGTACTCTTTGCTCCCTGTGCGGGGGCCGCCCCTGAGCTTCCTGTGATGGCGTGGGCTCCCGATGGCTTCCAGATCCTTGGCGTTGGCCTGGTGGTTTTTCTTAGTCTCTGGAGAATTATTCTTTCTTTTTGGTTGAAGCAGTAGGTCCTATAACTAAAATATATGATTTCACTTATATATGTGATTTTACTTACATGTGGAATCTAAAGAACGAAATAAGTGAACAAACAAAACAGAGGCAGACTCAGAATACGGAGAACAAACTGGTGACTGGCAGACGAGGTGGGGTCAGGTGGCTTGAGCGGAAAAGGGGAAGGGATCTAGAAGCACACACTGGCAGTTACAAAAGAGTCCCGGGGATGTGACGTACAGCGTTGGGCATATAGTCAATAATAGTGCAGTAACTGCGTATGGTGCCGGGTGGGTCCTGGACCAACCCGGGGGATCACTTCGTAAATTGTATAAATGTCCAGCCACTGTGTGTGGACCTAAAACTAACAGAAAATAATATTGAGTGTCAACTCTAATTAAAAAGTGAAAAATAAGTAAATAATGTATCAAACAAGCTAATGCTCTCGGCTCCAGGCTCCCCGTCCGTTTTCACCCCTCCCGGTCATCGACCTCCCCGGAAAGTTCCTGCCTGCCTCAGACCGGCCAGTGATTGTGTCCGCACGTCTGACTGAAAATGAATAAGTATAGTCCTGTGATCTTCTAGCCGAAAACCAACTCGGAAGTGTTTCTTTCCCGTAGTGCACCGAGGGTTTAATGGGACTGACAAAATGACAGATAAGTCAGGGAACGTGGCCGTCATTGTGGATGTAACTCACACTTTGCAAGATTGTGGAGACAGCCAGGATTCGTTGCGTGGCTCTGATGAAGCCTGTAGTTTTTTGTAGAGGGGTTCATTCATCGATACAAGAAGCTCCGAGCCAAAGTCACCCGCCTCTGAACAGTGTGGATAAGAACTTGGGGCATGTGTTTTGGGGCACTGACTGATTCCTGGTTTTCTTAGAAGCAGCTCAGGTGTTTTTCAGAAAGGGATGGGGTTTTAATTTCGTCACTCACTGTCCGTGATTCAGTGTTACTAGCTCAAGAGGCAGACGACAGAATTCCAAGCGACCGTCCTCCCTCGTTTGGCCGTAGGATGACGTTCCTCCCTGGAAGCCTTTTCGCTCCTCTTTGTTTGTCCCTGGTTGTCGGTGCCCCGTTTCCCCCTCTTCCTGCCACTTCTCGTTCCCTGCACGTCACTGTCTGTCCCCTGCTCTGCTGTCCGTCCCGCTGTGTCCACGGAGTCTCCGTGCTGCAGCTGGGGCCACAATGTCATTGCAGCCAGATAAGCCCGTCCCTTGTCTGGCGGTCTTTCTCCCCACAACAGGGTCCCCTATGTCCTGCTACCAAGAGTTTCCGCCATAAAAACTAAAATCGCAAAAGAGGGGAGAGAGATGCTTTTGAGGCCATAACCAGAATAAAGTAAAATTCCACAAAGTCTTTCACCTTTCGGAAGAATGTATTTCATATCGTGTTTGTTATGGGCATAAGTACGTGTAAGTAGATATCGGTTCCTTAAAGTGGAATCCCTGTGCCCGCCTGCATGTCAAGGTCGAGAGCCCGGGGACCAGACTTTCTCTGACCCCCTCTGGGCCGATGGCCGCGTTGGGAATGAACGGCTCATCCCTCACAGAGAGCAGCGGCCAGCAGCGAGACCTTCCGCAGGAAGCAGCCACTTCAGCAGAGCACCACTCAGGTGATAAACAGCCCTGAAAAGTTAATATCAATAAATCACTCTCATCTTTGAGGCCTGGTGGGAGCCAGGCATCATAAGTGTTGTTTTACAGATGAAGAGTCATTCGACAAGGCTGTGTTCCTCCTCTAACCCACCTTGGGGCCATCGTCCCTCTGGGTGAAAGCAGAGGTGGAAGTCCACAAAGCTGTGTGGCTCTATCAGGACCCAGGGGTGGACGTGGAGAGTCACGTGGAGGAATCAGGCCATGTCTGTGGAGTGCTTCGCAAAGCAGGCATTTTCAGCCAATCCAAAAGTATTTATTCACCGGCCGTTCTGTGCAAGTGTAAGATGGGCTTCCTGCATTTGACAAGTTTTCGGCCTACTCATGAAAAGTTAACATCATAAAGAAATATATGACAAGGTTGTAGCACTCAGGATATCTAATCTGACCTTAGGATGGTCATGCTAAACCAATTCATGTAAAGAGGAGAAATGGGAGGAAAGGCCGGAAGAATTAGATGGCAGCCACCTTGAGGCCCTTGGATGCCCATCTTGAAAGAAAGAAAAAAAGGAAGGAAGGAAGGAAGGAAGGAAGGAAGGAAGGAAGGAAGGAAGGAAGGAAGGAAAAGAAAGAAAAGAAAGAAAAAAGAAAGAAAGAAAGAAAGAAAGAAAGAAAGAAAGAAAGAAAGAAAGGAAGAAAGAAGAAAGAAAGAGAGAGAGAGAGAGAAAGAAAGAAAGAAAAAGACTCCACTCAGCCACTAGTACATATGCTTGAACAGAACAATCAAAATGTCAAATTTCGCCCTGGGATTTAATCTCACATACAACTATAAAGTGAATTGATGAGATGTATTAGTTAGCGATTGTCCAGTGATGCTGTATAACAAACACTCTCCAAAATCTCAGTGCCTTTTACACAAACAGCACGCCTCGTTCTCGTGTGCTCGTGGGTCGTCTGCGGGCAGCTCTGGGACTACGGCCAGTCTTGGCTCCAGGCATGGCTCAGGCTCAGCCTTCTCCTTAGCTTTGATTCTGGGACCCTGGCAGAAGGGACAGCAACTTCCTGGCATGTTCGCCTCGCGCGGGGTCACCGGACCACGTGACGTGCTGCCCACAAGTGAAGCATCTCGTACAGCCTCTGCACACGGAACATCTGCTAAGACGCCGTTGGCCAAACGAGGCGCGTGACCATGACCTTGAGCGTGACCCGTCCGTGGGGCAAGGGAAGGATATTCCACCTCAGGAGGAAGAGCAGTGAATATTTCTGAAATCACCCAGTGTGTTGGCTACCAGGAGACTTGAAGACTGAAGAACAGTTACTTTCCAAGAAGCAGCCGTGTGTCTAGATCATTTTTGTAAACACGCCGTGCCTCACAGTAGGTGGTCAGCAATCAGTCGTTCACTTGAGGTGCATCGAAATGAAAGTGGCTTCCGGCAACGGATGTGGGAGTTAGCGGAGCAAAGGATAAAACTTACCTTACCAGCCCCGAAGTTTCTTCTGCCAAGATATTTGTGGCTGCACCAGCCGATCCAGCTGCTCTCTGTTGGGCGTTAATAAATGTTTCACAAAATTCCACCCATGTCTTGTAGGAGTTGGGCAGGACTGAGCCGTTAAAGGCTGGACCCTTGGATGGTGAACAATAACCTGTGTGCTTTAGTCGTGAAAGCTTAATACAAGATTTTTTTAAAAGCTACGAAAATGATTGGGTTTGTCGGAATAGGTTAAGTTTTATTTTTAAAAGGTTGGGAAACGTTTTATGTAAAGGACTAATGGAAATGGAAAGATTATACCGAGATAAAGGAAGACGTAGTTATTTTAAAATCTAGTGATACACCTGTGAAAATGAGATTGTCCTTTTTGATTAAAGAAGTGAAACGAATACATAGAAACAACTTATACTAAAATAGCCCTTTCGTTGCTATGACACCATCATATTTATGTGTGGCTCTTTCCTGTTGGAGGGAGTTCTCCATACGTTGCCTCATTCATGGCTCCCAGCCACCCTGAGTATCGGTCTGGGTGGGAAATATCACCCCCAACGGCGACAGAACTCGGGTTCAGGTTCAGAACGAACAGAGACGCCCACGGTCGGAAAGCAAGACTCTGGCAGCCAGAACGAGAAGACAGCCTCCCAACCCCTGTGCAAACCCTCGTAAACCACAGACACAGAGCAGGGATCAGTGCAGCCGGGCCCGGAGGTAAGCAGCAGGTGGACAGGTGAGGTTTCAACGTGTGAGAAAAGGCAATCACGTCTGCCCCAGCCTGGTGGGGACACGCGGTTCACCCAACCATTCGTGTCCCCCGTGGATGGGTCTGCCTGGGTGGGGAGCTGGGGAGCGGGGTACAGGGAGAAAGCAGGAAGACGCATCACATGAGGCTTCTAGAGGCTCCGGGATGAGTTGAGAAGCTGAGCGTGTGTCATGACCGTGCAAAGCCATAAATAAGCTCAGTGCCAGCATTTCCCCAGGAGTCTCATAAAGCTACTCCTGGGGAAACAAGACAAGGTGTATGTGTCAGGGCTTTAAATTTAAAAAAAAATGCTCTCATATATGAACATGAAGGTTGTCCAGCCCCCCTGAAATCATGCCGCCTGCATCCTAGTTTTCGGTAGAGCAGGCACCCGCGGCAGCTGGGGCCAGGCCTTCCCCTGCGAGCCCGTTGAGATCCACGGAGAGAGTTTAACGAGGTGAGCTGCATCCCTGGGTCAGAACATACCAGAGGTCTCATGGAGAGCTGCAACTCTGGTAGAAGCCATGAGCCCCAAACGGAGGACGAGTTCAGTGACGGACCCCGCTGGCCGGGACTGAGCCGCGTCCCCGGAAGAACCCAGCATGGGAACGACGCCGTAGGTGAACCACCGTGCCCAGGAAGTGTCAGCCTCATGTCGCTCAGCAGGCCACACGCTTCATGTTCGGGTCAGTCACCGCGTGAGCCCCACGTAAGGCAGGGGCGGAGGGGGGGGCTTGCACACCCTGGAAGGCAGGGCTGCCCCCCCCCAGATGTCTCTCTCAGCAACTTGGTCTCAGACCCCGCACTTCAAAGGAATGGAGTCCTGGTTTTGTTGGTGTGTTGAGGACAAAGCCATCCCTTCGGGACAGACCTTGGGAGCCCAGCCCTCACACGGAGCGTGCAAAGCCGGATGCCGCCCTGTCCGCTTTCAGCAAGTGCCTGTGTGACTCGGCGTCCGAGGGGCTGGATCGCTGCCACCACGCCGAGCCAGCCCTTTCTCTGCCGACGGCCAGGCTGCTTGGGTGGCCGGTTTGTAAACGTGGAATGAGAACTATGACCGTCATGGGAAGCAGAGCCCTGTGTGGCCGGCCCCGTGGGGCCTTCTGGGTACCTGGGTCAGATAAACCTGGGAGCCATTTATATGGTGCTTTAGAAAGACACTTTATTAGAAGACTCTAATGATTTAAAATAATGCGTCGAAAATAATATTTAAAACGCAGGTCTTTTTTTATTCTGCGCATTTATTTCTTTAAAAATTGTTTTTGACGAAAGACCATCTAATGCAATATTTTGGAAAAGCACATCCCCACCACAGAGAAGTCCCAGCAGCAGAATTTCTGGGGCCCCCAGGGCACGTTTTCCACCTGCCGCAGGTGAGCGCCACGTGAGGAACCACAGCTCCGTGCGCACGGTACCCGGGCCGACGTCCGAGGCAGAGCGGAGTGGACCCCAGGGAGGGGACTGACCTCGCCGCGGGCTCTGCTTCTACCTGACCAGAAGTGCTCGCCGCTTTGCTGCCCGTGACTGTCAGACTGCGACTCGCTTTCAAAGCGCTTTTCTCCGTTACGCAGAAAAGCCACCAGCGGTTACTTCACGGGAGCCTCGTTCGGGTCTCATCTCCGCACACGTGCCCCTTCCCGACTCGCTGCGTCCCTCGGCTGTGCGGCTCCAGGCCGCGTCTCTGCGGCCTGTGTGCGCCTTTCTAAAGTCGGTCTTCCGCCCAGGTCGACGTCTCCGGGTCAGACCCGCTCACGCCCCAGACATGCAGGTGTGTCTGCTTCCCGGATGTCTCCACTCGGGGAGCTCAGAGACGTCCCAAATCAGCCTTCCTCGTGACCCCCACCTCACTGAGTGCGAACATCATTCGCTGGATGCGCAAGGCAGACGCCTCAGAGTCTCATCCGGCTCCTCCCTCTCCCATCCGCGCCTACCCCATCGCTCGGCTCAGTTTTCTTACGAGGCGGATCCCAGCTCCACCCGTGTCCCCGCTTTGCACTGTGGGGGTCGGCTGCAAGATCCCATCATCTCTCCCCTCGCCTGGGCAGGGGTCTTCTTGCCCCCCCCACCCCCACCACCACCGTCTCACCCTCTACGATCCCAAGCAGAATCCGATCACACGGTCTTTCTCCTTGGAAGTGCTTTTCTGCCGGCGGCTAATAGGAAGGAGGCCAAAATCTGTGCCTTGCCGCCTCTCCCCTCGGCTGGAACCACACTCCTCCTCCTCGCTGCCTGGGCTCCTCGCAGTCCCTGGGACCAGCACGGTCCTCTGTTAGCTCCTACGCGCCTCCAAGGGAGGGCCCCCATTGCATACCCCTCCCACAGCCCTCTGTCCTCTGCCCCGATGATGCTGGCCGGGGCGTCATGATACACCGTGCTGGCCAGGTCGTCATGATACACCGTGGGCTTGTGTGGGGACAGTCTCTGCCCCACGAGGTGAAGCTCGAAGAGGGCAGGGCTTGTCTGTTTCCCTCGCCAGGTGTTCCCAGCACCTCCCCCTTTGCCTGGCGTCCAGCCGCTCAGTTAACATGAGCTGGAGGCAGAGAAGGGAGGAAGGAAGAAAGCGGGAAGGAGGGAAGGAGGGAAGGAAGGAAGGGGAGAAAGAAAAATGATCGAATATTCCTCTGCCCGTAGCTACCTTCATTTCCTTAAAAGAAAAAAATGTTCTGTTTTGGGGGCTTTATGACTCGGTTAGTATTCTCAACTGGAACAAAAAAGTTTCTTTCCCCCAATCAAAATTAATTAAAATGCCACCCCCAGCCTCAAACCTCCCACTAGGACAAATGAAAAATTTCAGACTCCAAGAGAAATGATGGAAATTTTTAATGAAGTCTGATCAGGAACTAGTCACCCTGCTACAGTTCTGGGAGGACAGATGTGACGTCGTTGACAATGACCCATAATGCATTTAGGCCCAGTGCGGACATAACTTGTACATCGCTTAGTCATTCAACGAATATCAGAGGGCCTATCATGTGCCAGCGACAAATCTGAACAAAGCAGCACCTTTCAGACCTTTTCCCTCTGTGACTCACTGTAAGAAATGCATTTTCCGTTGGGACTCAATGTACCCAAACGCTCAGACGATCTAAGTTTTGGGAAACGGTACCAACCTGACTACGCAAGATGCCTTGATATTTTCTATCCTCGTTTAATGCTGGCCGTGACCCACTGCTGAATCACAGTCCTTAGTTCGGAAAATGCTGAATAAGACGCAGGCCCTTCCCGTAAGTGAAGCAGCCCCCGCTGCGTGTGGACGGATGGCTGTGGCAGTCACCCGGGGCCGTGCGGCTCGCCGGGCCCGAGCGGGGTCAGGCCTTCAGGAGAGGGATGCTCAGGACTGAGCGCGGCGCCCTTACCAGGCCGGTTAGCAGGTGCTCAGCATCCTGCCTGCCGCCTTAGAGCAACTCGACTCGAAAATTAGCTTAATTTCAGCGACGTCAACCAGTCGAGCCGTTCTTAGCCCGAGTCTAACAGACTCCGGGGAATCGTACGCGAACGGCCGTGTGTGAGTGTGTAATGGCGGGGACCCCGGTTCTCATCAGCTCGTCAGAACATTAGGGAATAAGAAAAAAACAAAACAAAACGAAAGGCTGAAAACCACTACCCTCGAGGTTAAAAAAAAAAACCTGAATAAAACGTGATCTTCCGATACTCGCTGGAAACAGTGTCTAAGAGGCGGACAGTTTTAGCATTTGCCGCCGCCGCCTCTCCCGTCCTCCGTCACGTCCCCCTTCCTTCCCTGACCTCGCTCCCATGGCGCCAGCGCCGGCCAGCTTCGCCAGGCCAGCAGCCCTCCAGGAGCCCTCTCTGCCTCCCCGCCAGCCGATCCGAGCCTCGTGGCTCCAGCAAGTATCAGCCGGCGTGGGGTCTGGTCTTCTTGACGCAGAGCTCTGCAGACGGAACAACGTGTTAGGCCGCTGTCACGCTGAGCAGTGGGTCACAGCTGCCTCACTGCACTTGCTCTGGGAAGCCCTCGGCAAACCCTTTCAGTACACTCTGTAGGCACCAATCTGCCCCAGATCAGAAAATCACATTGGCAGAGGACAGAGCGGGCTTCCTGGGTGCAGGGGACCCCAGGGCCGATTTCACGCTCTGCCGTCGCCATCTTGAAATTCTCGATAATCTTTTGATAGGATGCCCCGTAGTTTCCTTTCACGCTGGACCCCACAAATTCCGTAGCCAGTTCTGAGCATGAGATAAGAGCTTCGGCCTGTCCTTGGCTGTGCCTTTGTTCAGAGAAGTAATTAAAGATCCACTGATGAGATGGCCTGACTCAGCCAAGTGTTCGCATGCTTTATATGAACAAGGAAAAGACAAGACAACAATACGCTATATTTAGAAGCTGAGACGTCTGTGCCGCCCGGACCGGGGTGGCCGTTTGTCTCATGCTGTGTAGTCTGAGTGCTTTGGAGCCACCAGTTGGTTCTGGGCCTAACCCGGGGCCCAGTCGCTTAGATTCTGAGTTTGCAGAGCCTCCGTGCTCGGTCCTTTCACTACCTCCTAGTTCTGTGTCGACTGCAATTTCTGAAAGGTTTCACGTAGCTCCAGGAGCGTAGGATTTGAGTTGGAAAGGAACTTTTCTAGCATATTCAACCGCCGTGGCCCAGAAACCTGCCTAGGTCACATCACTCAGTAGGCCAAAGGCCAGGACCCAAATTCAGGTCCTCTAATCTAGCAATCCAATGTACCTTAGGACTGCTTAGAATAATTGCCGTAAACATTTACTAGCTGACTGTGAACTTATTTATTTATTTATTTATTTGTGGTTGTAAGCAGAGGGCATTTTAGAAAATGGACTGTAATGAGGAAACAATATATAAAACAGATACAGGCGTCTGTTCTGGTTGAAGAAGAAGAGGTGAGACCGTTGGGGGCGGGGGCCTCTCGGCACCCAAGGAGCTCAGTGCGGAAGTACGTGAGCTCTGCAGACACGTCGGGGCTGCAGCCAGTGCAGAGCGAGCTGTCCGGGGATACACGTAGAGGCCTGACGGGCTCGTGTCTGCTTTGCGAGGTCCCTCGGACGGCAGCGAGGAGGACAGACTGAGGGCGCCCCAGGGAGATTTCACAGTGGTTGGGTTCATGAAAGAGGTGACCAGCGATGTGCACCCTGCAGTGGGAGCAGGGGCACGGGGAAGGTCGGCCGCCTGGCTGTGAGGGATGAGAGCAGAGGGTGGGAGCTGGGTGCGTCCTCTGCCTTGAGCGACTGGATGTGTGATGCATCTGTTAGGAAGGGGTGAGTTTGTGAGGAAGGGGGAGGGCAGGGGAGCGTACCGAATAGAGCTTTGGACCTTCGCGATGTGAGGTGTCCGTGAGACCATCACACGGAGCCGTCTCACGGGGACTTAGAAAGCATGAACTGGCCCGAGGAAGGTGTATCAGTGAGAAGCATGAAGGCCCGAGGATGGAGCTCGGGGGATCCGGGACATCCAGACACACCCTCGAAGGTGCGTGTGTGCTCCGCGGTAATGGCCATTCCGATGTGACGTGGTGTCGATACCGATTTCAAAGCCTGCGGTTTCCAGAGTGGTACGGAAGGTTCCAGTCGAGACGGCAGAGTAGGTGGACACTGTGCCCTCCTCATCCCATGATCACATTAAAATTACCACTAAATTACGGAACAGTGAACCCGGAGAACCATCCTGAGGCAGGCCGAACAGAGCGCCCGTAGCTAGGGGGTGCGGAGAGGGCTCTGAGCGGCGTTGGTTGTCAGCACGGGCTTATTTTCAGATTCGGGTCCTCGTTTCATTCTGTGAGATGGAGGGGATCTCCCAGACATGGTTTCTGGCCCTACAGACCCAAAGAGAGTGTGAGGCCTGCCGCGGAGAGGAGCCTGGGTGGGGTCGGGGGGTCTGGGGCCAGAAGTATGCTCACCGAGCGATTAAGCATTTGCTTATAGAGGAGCTGGTTATCGAGTGTCACAACATGGCAAGCAGCAGCTGGAGAGTCACCGAGGCCCACCAGCATACCATGGCTGTTTTCACGAGGGCGTGCAAGTGTGAGCTTGCAGTGCTGGCCGATGTCATGGTGGGGCTCAGATTCTGAGTCTCAAGAAGGGGGCGAGGACTGGGCATGCTGTGGAAGGGGGGGGAGGGCGATTCTTCCGCCTGGTTGGAATGTACCACCTCCTGTGACGACCTCTGACCTCCTGGACGCAGGATGTGGGGATCCCGGGAGTCCCTTCTGCATAGTAACCAGCCAGTTCACTTTGTAAAGTAATCGGCATTTCTAGTCACTTTCTTAAATCTCCTTTCAAAAACAATTTACATTACAAGCTGAATCCTTTTCTACCTTCTCCCTCACTTTCTCTAGCCGCTATTTCCCTTTGCTTCTCTTTGGAGGTCTTTCTGTCTCTCTCTCTCTCTCTCTCTCTCTCTCTCTCTCTCTCTCTCTGTCTCTCTCTCTCTCTCTCTCTGTCTCTCTCTCTCTCTTCAACAGCATCCTAAGCATTTTTGTTTCTAATGCGCAGATTGACCTCGCGGTGTAAGCTGCCTCACAATGCATCTCCCCTGCATGCTTACGCCGCCTTCGAGAAGCACAAAAATCTCCCGGCGTTAGAGCAGGGAGTTAAACACAAAGTTAAGCCAACCTAGAAAATTTGAGGAAATAGAAATAAAATCGCCCGTTTAGGGAGCCGCAGGACCTTAGCCATCCGTTCGTCGGGCTCTCGTGTTCAGTGCCCAGAGAGACTCAGCGACGGGGCAGGTCGGGGCAGAGCCGGGAGAGGAGAATGAGACCCAGGAAGAAGGGGCACTTAGATCCACGTCGCTGTCCAAGGTCACGTTAGATCGTAGCGCAAAGGTTACGCCGATTCTACGCGTACTAATTGCTTTTATATCGAAAAGTGTTAGTTTTTTTAGCAAATGGAGCTAAAATCTGCAGCATCTTGTAGGACGTTGGCAAGGACACGAGACCAGAAGAATCCCAACACGTGCTGATAAAACACAGTCGTTTCGCATTTAATCTTACAGCTCTTAGGGGGCTTGGTGCTTGCTTACATGACCCAACTTTTTACATATGGAGAAACTGAGTCCCCACGTAAAAGTAATATAGTAATACTTTAAGGCCCCAGAGTCAGTTAATATGCTTTCTTGGTTTTTTGTTCCTCCATAAAATTAGACAGGTCGAACTCATTCTCATAAAAGGAGCTAAGAAACCTGCTTCGCTGGTACACCCCTTTGTCTCGAATAATGCCCTAAGCCCCACAGTCCGAGTAACTCATTTCGCCGACAGAGCAGCTTTGTCAGACCCATACGTCCCTGTAAGAAGTTCCTGCTTCCTCCGATGTTCGCTCTGCTGAGAATGAGGCCACCCTTCCCCACTGTAGAGTGCTGCTCGACTGAGGGCAGGCATCCCCGGATATGAGCTCGGTCTTTTTGGGCGTGCTGCAGAGGACAGAGGCCCTGGACCAGAAGAGACCCAAGGGCCACCACACAAGTGACAGTCTCAGTGTGACAGCGTTCCACTCTTGTTCCAATTCCTGCTGATGTGCTGTGCCCGCATCGGCGGGCACCCACGGGCGCTGCCCCAGGAGGGAAGGCCTGGGCCCTCAAGCCCTCTGGGCACGATGACCAGCAGGGAACTGGCACAGGAGGCAGTGACAAGTGGCGATGAAGGGTTCAGATTAGCACGTGGTTTCCGATGCCAACGCCTGTCTGCACATCCTTGGTCTGTAAAGTGGGCTCCACGGCATCGACCTCACCAGGTTTTGTGAGGATTAAATGGCACAGTTCATGTGAAGTGCTCGGCACAGTGCCCGGCCCGTAGCAAGGACTCGGAAAAGGATGGGTAAAAGTGAGAGGACAGGGAGGCACAGGAAGCACGTGGGGTCATCCAACCCGGCGTTGACCACAGCGGCAAAGCGCTTACGATGCAGCTTTTACTGCAAGATCCAGAACAGCATGAATTATTTGATGAGAACATGGTCCCCCAGTCCCGTAGCTAGTTCAATAGTTACATGCTCGTATTGCATAATTTCATGAATAACATGGGGACCGCAAAGGCCGAGCAATGATCTGCGCCGCTCATGTCAACAATCCTCATCCTAAGAAAGCAGAGGAGGTCCCCCAAGGCAAAGCTTTGCTCATTTTGGAGGCAAAATGCCCTAGGTTTAAAGCAAAAGTCATTTTCCACTTCATACCTTTAAAAAAACGTTTAACGTAATTAAAATCTGACATTTAAACGAGAAGTTTTGGGTTGTAATTGCGTCGGTTATGTCCCTTACTTCTGAAGACACTCGCAGAGCAAGGAGTTGGGGTTTTCCCTGCTGACACTAGTCTGCCCAGCCACGCCCACTGTGTGGAACACAGAGTCTTCAGGCCGCCCGGCCTTGGCCTGAGGATGTGATTTTTATCTATCTCTGGATCCCACTCTTGAGGGAATTACGTGAGAGTCTGACTTCTGGGAAATTTCAAATTCTTAACATTTCGAACATCGTATTCCTTTCTCTGGCAGCTTTCAAACCCAACTTTTGCAAACAGTTTTTCCCGAATATTTCAGTGGGTTTTTCTGTACTGTCCAATTTAAATTTTAATTAACTCCTCCATTTTCTCCTTGTTGGTAAGCCTTCTTTTTCATATTTCATCTCTCCCAGAAATTCAATCTTCCTTCAGTCAGGGGGAGAGGGGGTAGCATTATCAGCTCAGCGCCTGCATCTCCTGGGGGGCAATTCCTCCCCAATCTCCACGCTCCCCTCCTCTGGGACATGTGGGGGCAGCACTTGCCTCGTGCAGACTGATTGTCAATGGCATAATCGTGAAACAGGCAGTTGGTGCATGGTAGCTTTAATCACCCTTAATAATATTCTTTTTATTATGATTCAGAGTTTGGGGTTAACAAACGAGACCATAACTCCTTTTCCTGGACTATGTTTCCCTCCGCCATTTAATGGAACCTTCTGGCCCCACTTAGACTCTGAGCTCAGGTGACTGTTCAGATTTGCTGCCCCTGCCTGAATTCCCCCGCTACCCAGCCCCCTCCCGCCCCCCCCCCCGTAGCCTCTGGGTCTCCCAGTGGCGTCCTGTGAGCTATTAATAAAACCAGCTCTGCCTCCTTGGCCGTTAGCAAGGCAGGCCAGAGGCAACTTCTCTCCCTGAGCTGATTCGCAGTGACAGCTGTCCACTCAGCTCTATTAGCCTCAAGTGACCATCTTCCAACCCTCAGCCTTCTCTGAACATATTTGAATTTCGCTGACCCCTGCCTCCTGCAGCTGGCTTGCCCAAAATCTTATCTTTCACTATCATTTTCTATGTCTCCACCTGGCAACCAGGGACAGTGATCACTTGGAAAGCTACCAAGGCAATTAGAGGTGTCCGTTCCTTCGCTGAGCGTATTTGTGGGGTGTCTGCTACGTGCTGGGCCTACCAGGGTGACTCACCTCAAGGCCTCACCTGGGGCAGGAGAGTAAGTCCACAGGGGCAGCGTGATGCCAACCGAGGTGTGCTCAGCACCCCCTTGCCCCCACCCCCCGCAGCTCGCTAACTCAGATCCCGAATTTAAATTAGAGAACCTTCTAGGTGCATCGGCTCCCCACACTGCACCGTGTTCACTCCCTCCCCACAGTCTGAGTTCCTCTGCGGCCTCTTTTAGGGAGTAGTTCCTCATTCTTTTTAAAGGAAACCTCCAGAGACCCCCCCCCCACCTTTGGGCAGGACCCAGACTTCAGAACCAAGAGATGGAGCGGCAGCTCCAACGTGCTTCTTCAAGGACCCTCCCATCGCCGCGCCCCGCCCCCCACAGCCCAGGACCCAGGACGCCCCGTCGGAATGTTCCACACGGAAAATACACAAACCGACCTCTAATCGCAGCTGTTTGAAACGTCCCAGATGCTGCGGTTTGCACGCAGCTTGTGCTGCCAGCTGCCGGGCTCCCCCGCCCCCTCCCCCTCCAGATGTTCTCCCTCCCGGCCAAGGACAGCCTGGCTCAGGTCCCTGTGTCCGGCCGCACGCTCTCTTCCCAGCTCGGCTCCCAGCTCTGCTCATACTGGCTTCTCGTCTGCTCTTCTTGCCTGAAAACCAGATAACACAAGCCTCCCGTTCAAAACAACCCAGGCATCTCCTAAGCGTCCCTGAGTCCCCCAAGCTCCAGCCAGGGCCTCAGGGCAGAGCCGTGCAGGACAGGGTGAGCCAGCCCTCGTCCCGTTCACCCTCGACCCGCGAAGGGAGGACGTGGCTTCCCGCCAGCGAGGGCCAGAGAGCAGACGGATTTCAGGGCTCCGTTCGGTTTTTCTCTGTGCGGAGTTCATTCCTGGGCTCTGAGGAGTATGTGTTGTTTTCCTTCTCAGTTGTCCGGCACTCTGGCCCAGTGCTGGGCACGCGGCAAGGAGCCAATAAAGGCACGTGGCATTTCGCGGTCGAGAGTTCTGGAGGCGAGGGGGCCGGACCCCGTCCCCGCCTTGCTGCCTGTGTGACATTGGGCAGCGTGCTTGCCGCGTGGATGTCCCTGTGGCAGTTACAAGGTTTATTCAGTCATCTGACAGCTATTTATTAAAGGCTTAGGGTTGACAGATAAAAGCAAATAAAAATAAGGGAGATGATTTTAGGTCAAGGTGGGGGTGGAGCTGACAGGACTTGCTCGTGGATCGGATGTGGGGGTGAGGGAAAGAATGGGGTCGAGTGGGGTTCTGCGTGAAGAGGATCCGGTTTGGGGAGGGATAATGGGAACGTCTCTCTGGGTGTTGAGTTTGAGGTGCCAGGCCGTTCAGCGTGAGTCAGCTGCCCAGGTCAACGCGTGGCCGTTTCGGTATCATCAACATGTAGCTGGCATTTGAACTTGGGATAAAGAGGGATTGCCCGGTGAGAGAGAGGGAGAGTCCGTGGAGAAGGGCAGAGGCCCGGCCCGAGCCCTGGGTGCAGCCCCTGACCGGAAGCCAGGCGTCTGAGAAGGGAGCCGAGGAAGGAGGTGGGCGTATCAGGCGGCCGCTGGACAGACAGCGTCCTTGTTCCTCGGAGGCCTACAGAGTCCGTCAGACTCATGTACCGCTCTGTGGTCGGCAGACCAAGGCGGACGTAATAAATACTTAAGCAAATCATCGCTCAGTGAGCCCACTTTCTCAGTAGGATTTTCATCGGCCAAAAAAAATTTTTTTTTTTTAATCAGACAGGCTTCTAAATGGAAACTGCTTTCTAGTCAAGGCCACCAGAGAGCCAGGCCCGAGGTGTCCCTGAGCATCCTCTGTTGCTTTCACGACTCCGGTTGCCTTCGCTCAGGAAGGCACAGCGTCACAGCTTAGCTGATAGGAAGCTTTCTAAGCTCGTAACACGACCGCCGTCCACCGCGCAGAAATGATGCCCAGCGAGCCGCCAAGGCCTCGGCGCTTCGCAGGGGGACCCGGGGCGTTGATCACGCCTCCCGAGCCCCGTGTCTCCTTTCTGCTGGCTCGTCCACCACACACCTGGGCTTCGGAGATGGGCTTTGACAGCCAGAGACAGGGCTTCCATCCCACTACGTGCCTCTGGGCCCCAGCCTCCCCTCCTCACCCCCATTTTCTGCACTCACGTATCGAAAAGAAAAGAGGGCCTCTCAAAAGACGGCCTCAGAGGCTTAGGAAAATCTGGCTGGTTCGGATTTGTTTCCATCTTGTGCTTCTTTGTGCGGACTTCTCCGTTGGACAGCCTATGTTGTGGGGCGGGGGGGATGAGGTTGGGGTTCACCCTTCCACCTGTGCGGGCGGCAGCGCACGCGAGATGTACCTCACGTGGGGGCGTCAGTAGGAAGTCCCTTCCTTGGAGTGTGAGCATCTTCTAGGCCGCCAGCTTGTCACCAGAACGGTGAGCTCTGAAATTTCTCTCCAGGTCCTCCGCGCGGACTGTTTCTTGTTAATGTCACTTGCAGACAACAGTGACTCTTATAGTTCCTCTGCCACCACCACCTCCAGGTGGCCTCATGCCCTTTCCAAGAAACGAGCTTGTAGTAGACATAAAACGTGAGGCGAGTGACTTATGATAGGTGGCCCGGGGGTGATGAAATTGACTGCACGGGGTCGCTTTTTGTTTTATTTACGCAGTCACATCTCATGTAGCCCTGTCTGTGTGCTTCTCAGGTACGTATGGATAGGTAAAAGGTGAAAACTGAGCAGAACTAAGTTTGGAAAAGACCCTGAGTCAAAAAACTATGCGGTATGCCTGGCACCCCCGCCCCCTGACTTCCGGCGTCCCTACACGGGCCGTCCACGGTGGGTGGGCGTTCTAGAAGGTCACTCTCCATAGTCCTCCCGAATAGGAGACCAACATCACCATTGTCCTGAACATTTCAGGGCCAAGTGTACGCATGTCTGTGACCTCTCTCGACACACTCTAAAGCATCCCGTACGCTTTTTTAAAAATGCCTTCCCAGACATTATTCTGTTGAATCCCATGAGCACTCCATAAAGTACCCTTGTTTTATAGGTCAGGGAGCTGAGAATTGTGGGCTAAAAGACCCAATGGGCTACACTGCACTTGAAGAGTGTAGTTCATAACACCCTGAACAAGCCCGATCCCATCTGATCCCGGAAGCTACGCAGGGTTGGGCTTGGTTAGTACTTGGATGGGAGACCACCTAGGAAGACCAGGTGCTGTAGGCATAAAAAATAAATAAAAAATAAGGGATTGTAAGCTGACAGGTTCTTGCAATCTGTGAGGTCAGCCAAGGGTTGACTCGCCTAAAAATATATAAATAAAAAATAAAAATAAAAATAATATCAATCCTCCTGTGACTATTGCAATAGCAGAGGCATTCCTCAGGAAGCAGTTGTGGCTGGGTTGGGAAAACTAGGGATGGTCCCTCTATCCTGTCCCGACCCCTTGGAACCTGTCTCTGTAGCCACTTTACCGTGAGAAGCAGTCACTCAATTCTACACGCCCGTGAAGGGCGGAGACCTAGTGGCTCCCAGCTCAGCCCTGAACTTCAGAGGTGCCGGCATCTTAAGGGAAGACTGTTCTGTGAACCAGGGTGTTTTTTGTTTTGTTTTGTTTTGTTTTTACAGAAGAATCAAGCTTTTATACTTTCCTGATGATAATGAGAATAAATGTCTTCTCGAAACAGTAAAGTTCTGTTAAAACGAAATATGTTTCTGAGATGTCTCACTGTTCAGCATTTCTCTGAGTGTTACTTTGGAAATGTGTGCTCCGATACCATGGTTACATGATCAGAGCACTGGGTGGCGCCGATGCAGAAAGACGCCCGACTGACCCGATGGTTTCCACGTGTCTTTTCTCTCGTTGCAGAGCGGTTTGATCACCACTGTCCCTGGGTAGGCAACTGTGTGGGGAAAAGAAACTACAGATTTTTTTATATGTTTATCTTATCTCTGTCTTTTCTGACAGTCTTTATATTTGCACTCGTTATCACCCACGTCGTCCTTCGTAAGTATGCTGGCGAACTCAGATCACGTATGTAACCATTTGCCTGACTTCGGTTTTCTGGTTTGATTTTGAGTCGAGATGTTGATCATTTCGGGCTTTCTCTTTCTTCTCTCTCTCTCTCTCTCTCTCTCTCTCTCTCTCTCTCTCTCTCTCTCCCCTGCCCCGTCCCCTGCCTCACTTGCAGCCCGACCCTGTTCCTCCATCCCTCTCCCTGCCCCCCGTTCCCCATCCCCCACCCTGCCAACCGCAGCTGCCAGGGTCACACCCAGGTCAGGCTCTCTCCAACAGATAAGACTTTTTCCCTGACACACTTGTCCCTAGTCCAACCTCAGTGACTTCACGTTCTCGTCTGCTAAGGAACTCTCTGCAAGAATCATCCCCCGCATTTTGCACGAAGGGTAACGTGCTACAGCGATCCCCACAGAACAGTGGAGCTTTTTTTTTTTTTTTTAATATGAGATCTACTTAAGCAGGAGCAGTCACTCTCCCTGAGGGGGAAAAAAAAAAACATAGGGGTGAAAACTGGGTTTTCTTACACACAAGCCTACGTAAGCTAGAGACATACACTTGGTAAGAAGTTCAGTGAACTGTTAGAACATTAGTAAATCGCCCCTGGCATATGACTTGGTTAAAAATGAGATTTGGATATAAACGACTTTAATATATATTTGCCTGAGTAAATGGCATTTTTCGTTCCCTGTTCCGAAGGTCAGAACTTAGAATTTCTTTTGTCTCTTGGCCATTCACTTTCCTACAATAGGGAGTAATGAGAAGGAAGTTAATTGGCTTTGAACTATAATTTAAGCCTTTAAACTTCTGTCACAGTGCCATTAGCAACATTAAAGACCAGCGGTATCTCCTTTCCACCTGCCTCAAGTACAACCACCCATTAGCAAGTACAGAGCCTCTTTCTGGAACGTTCCAGAAAGTATCTAAGTCCATGCCTCACTTTCTTCCCGTGAAGCAGCGCTCAGCCCACAAATGGGGTGTATGCTAAGGGAGATCAGGAGGATTTTCCTCCCCTTCTCTTTCGGTGGAGTTTGTATGGGGCCCAGGGGAAGTGGGTGGCGTGGAAAGTTTCACGTTAATTCTTTTTAAATATTGGCCAAGTTTGAACATGAAATGGAGAATCCCAGATTTTGATAGGCATTTAAAGTCCTAGTTCTTATTCTTTTGGACTGAAATCCTTTCATCTAAATGTGACACAAATTCGTAACACACACTCGAAAGCCATAACTTGGCGGGAATGCAGGAAAGGGGTCGACGATCATTAGAGACCCCTCCCACGAAACAGGGGACGGTGCCAGCGCAGGTCTGCAGGGGCACCTCGCTCTCTCCCTTCGGAGTCGCCAAACGGCAAACGCAGCCGGGGTCCTATCTGTGCACTAACAGACGAAAGAATCAGAGAGAAGAAGCAACCGTGCACACAGCCACGGAAGAAATAAGCAGTGATATTCCGGCCCATTACCTGTGATACCGAAAAATAGCGTCCGAACGTTTCGTTTCCATGTCGTCTTTAGTGACTTCGGAATGCTTTCCCGTGCACGGTATCACGTGGTGTTTATGGCTTTGCCCCTACGTTCTGGATATCAAGGGCCAGCTTTCGCTTGCTCAGCCACACACTCAGACTCTGGGGAAACACACATACACGCACACACGTGCACACATACACACGCATGTGTGCACACGCACACGCACAGTGAATCTGGCCGTCTGCCACCACAGTCGTGATATACATTTCACTGTTCATCTCCTTCAAAGGTTCATTCACCCTGGCTTGAGCAAACTCGGTTTGCTGTGGTTTATGCTTCTACGTAGCTAATCCAATCTTCCACTAAAAGAGCATTCAGAACTGACTTGCTGAAAGTCACCTGAACATTTTGGACAAAAGCAAATAAAAGTTTTCCCCTAGGCTTGTTCTGCACCCCTCCCAAACGCCCCCACTAAACAACCCTGTCCCCACTGCCCCCCCATTCAGCTTGGTAGGTGATACTTTCAGGAAGGACAGAGTTTCTCACGTGGTTCCCATGATGCCCCTAAGATTCTGAGCACACTGGCAAAGGCAGAGAGCCGTTTGAAAGCAGCTGGGGAGCTGCCACCTGAGTTCCTCCTGCCAGGACAGGACTGGGAGGGAAAGGTGCGGCGAGAATTGTTACCGCAGAGATTCCTGGCAAGCCGATGTCTGGGATTCCTCAAAGAGGAAGGAGAGTTTGGGAATCCATACCGTTTGAGCCCAGCAGGAAAAGGAAGTCATTGCTTCTGCTCTCCTCATTTTGCCTCAGGATCGTGTTTGCTCTAAGCTCTGCAGCAGCCCACTCGCTGGCTTTGCCCTACTGACTCAGCAGCGAGGACGAGAAAGCCCTAAGCTTCTTGCATTCATTCTCCCACCAGTTGGCATCCTAGCACGTGGCACATCCTCGTGCCTCAGTGGTAGCCAGTGGGCACAGGGAGGAGGGGAGGCCGGCACAGAGGGCGTGGGAACTCGAGGAAGAATATGGAGCCGTCCCACTCACAGCCTTCCCGTAGCTGGGCACACGTCAGTCACAAAGAGGGGTCTCCTCCCACGTTGCAGCCGCACCGGCAGGACACGCCCCAGAGAAGCACTAGAGCCAGTCCTATTGTAGCTGCTCCCTCTTCACCCCATTGCTCCCAGGGCCAGATCACGTCCCCAAACTCGTGGCGTCGTGCAGCCCAGCAGGGACCAGGCATCACCACCCCAAGATGGGCGTTCCAGGGTTCCTTTGTGTGGGCTCTCAGTCGCAAGAACCATAATGTTAATACATAAAAATTGCTTCTTGTCAGATGCATCTTTGCTCAAGCCCTTAAAGAAATGTCTCTTTGCACAGACAGTTCATATGAAAATGACTTAAACTCAAGAGGGGTCGGTAATAAACTTCAGCTTTATGAGCTCGTTTACTCTGGACACTGAGAAGGATGTCTTTTATACATAGCCTAGTTTCTGGACGTCCAGGGTCAAAAGTTAACAAACTGGTAAAACAGCCTTTCATAAAAGAAGAGAAAAAAAATCACATACGGTATTCTGTATTCCTATTAAGATGAGGAAAACAAAAGAGTAATCTGAACTGTAATTTATGGGAAAGTGTGCAGACATTCATCTGCTTTTATGGAAAAAAATATCCTGCAGATGTTGGGTCTAATTATGAATCTGCTGTTTTCTTGTTGCATGACTTTAGCGGGATCTCAATCTGGGATCAGTATACAGAGTACTGTAGCACATACACAGTGTAATCATTTAATTGACCTGAAGACACCTATTGTTTTTATGTAGATGAGAGCCTTAGCATGAAAGCGGTTTTCTGGAAGTGGATGTTCGGATACTAAATTTTGGTTTCATTCCCACAGGGTCACAACAGTCAGGATTCCTAAATGCTCTTAAGGACACACCTGCAAGATATCCTTTCTGGTTGCTGTGTTTTTCACGAGGCCGACGTGTTAAGTATTGGACCAACCTTCTGCTCAGTTACTTCTTCCTCTCGTGCCCTGGCCTGTCTTCTCAGCAGTCGTATTCTTTTTGTTCTGTGCAGCATCCAGAGAGCTCCCTAATATTCACTCGCATGAGTAATAGCATCTGAATGCTTGAACTTCGCAGTGACTCATTTAGCCCTGTTTAAATTGCATTGCTCTTTTGCTGGGAAACCAAGTGTGAGTTGCTGCCCACCCCCAGAAACCCACGTTGATGTGTGTTAAGTCAGGTTGGTTTGGGGAGAAGGAAGCCTGGGAGCCCCGGCTGACTTTGTTTTGAACAGCAGGTGGTCCCTGGAGAATATTTGTGGCTGCCCCTGTGTGGGTCTGAGAGACTGTGTGGGTCTCTATCTTGGTAGGCAGCCACCAGATGGGAATCCCCCAGCTTCTGTATGGATTCCGTCCAGCAGTGAGTTTGGCTTCCTCTGGGCAGTATGGATAACCCGTGTTTATCCGTGGGAACAGAACACCTTTTCACAGCCCAGAGTAGACTAAAGATGGTCGATCTCAACTCATCCTGAGTAATCCCATCCTTTCGAATAGTACATACAGGCGTATGCCATAGGAATCTGATCTGGAAAACAAAATGTTCACCCATTACGTGCTCGCATGGGCCCCCCACCCCCAGTCCCCTTAGGTTTTACACTAGCTAGTGTGGCATCAGCCTCCTGGACCCGCTGACCTGGCTCCATCTGGGACCCGGGTCGGTATCTTCTTCATGTAACCAGGTGAACTGGACTTGGACTCCTTGTTACTCCCAGGAGTCATCATCCGTGGTGGAGGATTCCTGAAGAATGAACATCTGGGCTGAGACGGGCATGCGTTTCGATGCACGGACGTCAGTGACGGGGACTCCTCCAAGCGGGGCGGGGAGGAAGCCGGGGGCATTGCAGCTGTCCCGGCCCGGGGCCTGCGGGCTACCTGCTGCTCCACGGGGTCCTCAGGGCACTTCTGGCATGCCGCCCCCCAACCCCGCTGGAGCAGAGGGGCTGTGTGTGCTGGGCTTGTGGCAGCCGGGTCTTCGGGGTGCTCACTACAGACTTGTGGGTCTTGTCACCTCACAATCCTGGAGGAGTCTCCAGGAAAACCCAGGTAGCAAGTCCTAGACAGCTTCTAATTCCTTCTCCATCATACTTCGTTATGAGGTCCGGGTCCCCCCCCTCAGCCCTCTCGAGTCTCAGTGCTTTGACCCGTGGTCGTCAGCCACTGTGCCTTGGGCAGTGCCGTGCCGACGAGACCGGCTGTTTGGAGTGCCGGCGAGAAGGCTCGACGCCGAAGCGTCGCTTACACGTGTGGCGGGAGTGATTTCAGGGAGGCTTCTTCCCGTGGCACTGTCTGCGATGGGCAGGCTGTGCCGGAACGTTCTAGAGCACACGCGGCTGCCCAGGCTCGTGTTCTGGCCGTGCGATCAGGAGCGCGGTGCCCCCGTGAGGGGAGGAGGCAGCGTCGCATTCGAAGTGGCCAGCCCGCCTGGCTGGGGCAGCGGTTCACGTAGAGCCGAGATGGGAGAAATCCTCGCGCTAGCTGATTGTCCTCTGAAACGTCCTTCTCCGGTGGAGGTAACGCGTTTCCCTTGTGGCCCAGCTTTTGAAAACCAAACTGTTGCCAATGATGGCTGCTGACCCTCCACCAGCAGCCCGATGCTTTTCCCTTTGACGGTGTGACCGAGGCGTTTGGCAGCCACCCCTGCCGAGGGCGTGGCAGGCCCCTTACGGCACCTGGACGCGCTCGGCCGCGGCACATCCCGGCACCTCCAGGCCAGGGCCTCCCGCAGCACTACGTGCGCACGAGTCCAGCTGCATTAGCTTCCTGTGGCTGCTGTAACTAATAGCCACACGTCTAGAGGCTTAGAGCAACGTGAATGTATCATCACACAGTTCCGTAGGTCAAAGTCCAGTGGGCTTGCCTGGTTCCTGCTCCAGGCCCCACAAGGTGTTGGCCAGCTGGTCTCTTACCTGAAGCCTCTGGGGAGACCCTCTCCCGGCCTCGGTCAGGTGGTTGACCGAAGTTGTGGGCTACAAGCCCGAGGTCCCTGTTTCCTGGGTGCACTCTGGCCCACGACTCCTTTCCTTCTCAAAGCCGGTGACCGCGGATCGGGTCCCTCTCGCCGTGCATCTGTCCTGTCTCTTCTTTGGCCATCCCTCTGACCTCAGCCGGAACCGCTCCGCTTTTAAAGATCAGCCCCACCCTGACGATTCAGGAGAATCTCCCGTCTCAAGGTCTGTGACCTCCACTCTGTGAACTAACTCCCTTTGCCACGTAGGTAATGCATTCACAGGTGCCGGGGATCAGGGCATCTTCTGGGTGGGGGGCGGGCAGGGCGTGGCTCTGTCCATCCTGCAGGCCTTGAGGTGGGAGCTACCGCAGGGACCCGGCGCTCAAGTGCAGTGCAGTAGGAAGGTATGCATCCGAGCCTCCCCCCCCCGTGATGCCCGCTGGCAGGCCGGTCACCGCTGAGTCTACGGTGGCACCCCGCCCTCTCCTGTTCCGCCCTTTCTGTTATCCAAGAAAGAGTGGGTGAGAGACAAAAAGTGATGGGCAAAAAAATAGATAGATACACACATCTAATATATACACACACGTAAGAATACGCACACACACACACACACACACACAATAATATAAATATACATCTTCCCTGCTCTGAGTTCAGGCTGAAAACATCAGCAGAACTCCCCGTGAGGCCCTGCTTAAACGGGCCGGCCCGTCCCAACTTACAGAGATTATCATCCTCACAACTTTCCTCCTACTGATTCGGTACCCACTGGTTTAGGGGCACCTCCTGATCCACTGTCTCCTGGGGCCCTGGAAAAAGGCCGCCTAAAGCTGAAGCCAAACTATCCCGGGCAGCTGCCTCAGCCCACAGAAAAGACTCTCTGGTAGAAGCACCCACCCCCTCCCCGAGAAAAGCGAGGGCCCGGAGCGAGGCTCAGGCGGACTCCGCCAGTAGTGCTGCCGCTGCCTGTGTCCCATAGGGAAGGTGACGTGAGCGGTCCGGGCAAAGCTCTTTATTCTTCCCGGAAGTGGAGGAGAATTTCAGGAACATCAGACATAGTGAGGTGCTGGGTTTTTCAGTTACAAAGCCCTTTGGTATTTTAGGTGGGCCGCTAACTCCCCTGCCGCGTCCGCAGCGCAGCCCCTGAAGGCCCCCCCACCCCCGTTCTCACGGTGTTTTCTGTTTGAAGTACATGCTTCGGACAAGAATCCCTCTCTCTGTTGAGTGAGTCTATGAAGAAGTGTCACAATTTTTCAGTGGCCTTTTAATCCGATCCCCTGACCATGTTCTAAAAATATTTTCATGAGAAACGAGGACACGGGCAAAGGTTTCTCACACCATGGATGTACGCCACAAAACGTCCAACTAAAATCAATCTTTTTGATGAGGCGAGATTAGGAACAAAAAATGGCTAACTGACAGCTGACCGAGGCAGCTTATCAGAAATACTGACCAGAATGATGGAAACGAGGATAGGCTAAAAGCTCTTTGTTGGACCCACGTGAAACCAGCAAGACTTTAAGAAAAAGGAATCAGCCAGCTCAGTCGGTGAGCAGACCAAGGCTGGATGGGTCGTAGCTCCAGGGCGCAACAAAGCCAGGGAGGCAGAGGAGGGGGCCGGGGGGCTGACGGGGGCCTCATACGTGGCTGTGGGTAGAATGCCTGGCTCCTTGGGCACTCACAGGCCCCTTCCCAGTCTGTGCCCTCAGCCCTGCCAGGGACGACGGGGAGAGGAAGGACGCTTCCTGGCCTCCCTCTGCCTCCGCTCTCGCCACCTCCCGTGGCCTGCTCAGCGGTCCCAGCGACCTGACGCCTTTTCTTTCCTGCATCAGAGAAGCAGAGGCAGGGGGTGCAGGCCCCTGGAGCCACTGGGCTGTCTGCCCAGTGCTATGAACTTTCAAGGACCCCCTGGCCGTCCCCAGGGGCAGGGACAAAAGGAGAGTCTTCTCCCAAAAGGATGGCGTGGGTCCTCGGTCCCCAAGCCCGGCCGGTTCCAGCAGGAGATCCACCCTGCATCTGTTTCCTTCGTGATCCTCTCACTGAAGGCCCACCGCACGCACAAGCTGCTGGGGTCACGAAGCCAGAAAGCGGCCCGCCCAGGCCTTTGAAGCACATTCCATCCAAAGCGGGCAGCGCAGCGACTGGGAGGGCAGCGTGACTCATTTTCCTCCATGCACATCTGCGGGCGCCAAGATCTGGACTCTGACTCTGACTTCTTAAAAGCAGAATAAGTCTGAAATGTCACAAAAACATCACAGAATGGATGCGAGGTGGGGCGTGCGGCCCGGGAGGAAGCTGTGCATCCCGCGGGGACATCAAGAAAGGCGCTGGCAGGTGGGGTTTGCACGGGGCTCGGAGCGCTGGGTGGGTCCTAACGGGAATGGAGCGGGGAGGTTTCAGGCGAGGCCAGGCCAGCGTCCTGAGCTGGGCCCCAGGCGGGTGGGTGCTCTTTCATTCCCTCAGCAAGGTTGGCGTGGTGCTGGCCCCCGGAACGTAGCAGGTGCTCCCAGCCAGCGCGCCTCTGCCCCAGCGGTGTGAGCGCACGGATGCTCTTACAGACGAGCACACACGGTGGGCACGGGGAGAGGGCGCCGTGCCGGCTGAGCCCTGGTGGGGTGACGAGGGTCGGGAGCGATTGCCCCCGGGAAGGGGCTGGGGTGCCGACAGCACTGAGTACCGGCAAAGGAGCAGCCACCTTCTCCTGCACACCAGGGACCCAGCTGGGAGCGGGTGAACGACAGACGGCGTCAGAGCTGGGGTTCGTCGTTTTGCTTTTAGGCACGTGCATCTTGCAGTCGGGAGCAACAGCGGGGTGAAATAATGAGACTTTGCAAAGGAAAGGCCCCAAATCAAAATCTGCAACAAGCTCCGCTGCGAGCTAGGCAGATCAGTATGAGGAGGGGGTTGGGAGGGAAGTGGGGGAAGACGGGGAGAGGGGGTGAGAGGGACGTGTCAGAGCGATTCTGGGGGTTCAGCCCCAGGCACAGCGAGTGGAAAAGGAAGACGACTAGCTCTGTTTGGGGGGAGAACCGAGCTGTTTGAGGTTCGAGAAACGTTTACCAACAGAGCCTAAGAGAGAGCACACAGCGACCTCCGCTTCAGCCTGGAGCAACTAGGGGCAGGAGACAGGGAAAGAGGAACACAAGCAGGTGCCTGACAGTGACGGCGTTACAGCCTCATGGGAAATGCCACCCAGCGGCGGGCAGGGCAGCCACGTGGACACCCCCCTCCCCGGGGCTCCGGGAGGTGGATCCCCTCAGGAGCAGGTCTCCCCCATCACCATCACCGGGAGGAGGAGCCTGATGTCCAGTTAAAAGGATTACAGTCATTTTTAATCATGACTTATTGTTCAGTGCTCCCAAAATGAAGAGTTTTCAGTGGCTGGGAAATCAAATGGCAATTAAATTCTACATTTGTGGGGTTTTTGGACAGAGAGCCTTTTTCTCCCCGATTTGCAGTCATTTCAAAGGCACACCATCTGAAATACACGATGGCCTAACGGGCAGCATTCTGTTTTAGTGGAATTTGGTAGAAGGTGTGGCGCTGGCCAGAGAGCCCACATAAGCAAGGACACCATAGGCCCAGTGGACAATTGAGGAAAGGCATGGGCCTTTGCTAACTCTAGGCTGCCAGGGCCATCCAACTTGATATCTGTTGATCCTCAGGAGGACCCCAGAAAATAGATAGGACGGGCGTCCTTAATTCTCAAAGCTGGACCCACACTGAGAACTTAAATGACCCTGATTTCTCCTCTGCGGTGTAGCGGAAACTGGAGCCCCATTACCTTAACTACCAGGAAACAGACTCCTCCCCACTGCCCCTACCCGGTCTGATGGAGGGAATTTCATAAAGAATAAGCATCAGATTATGTCTCGGAAGATCACAAAGTCAGGGGAGGAGCTTATCTGTTTTTTTAGAACTGCCCAACTAATACGAGAACATAGTCTCACTAAAAAATTTCAAACGGTCCGAAAGGTAAGAGTGAGAAAGGACGCGTTGCTCGTCTCTTCCTCTGTCATCCTTGCCAGTTTTTCTGGGTCCTTCCCGACGGTCTCCTAAAGTCTGAATACATACATGTGCATTTATGCACACGTGCCAATATACAGCTCGGGAAACTGCTTTTGCCTAACGGGGATCATACCCTTTGCATGGTTCCACAATTTGATTTTTAAATATTTCCTGGCGGTGTTCTCATGTCAGCATACAGAGCTACCTCATTCTTTCTGCCACTGCTTTATAGAATTCCAGGCTCCAGACGAACCGTAGCATACTCTTCTGCTGGCGGATATTTAGATGTCTTACTCTTTTTCGTGTGGTAGTGGGTTTTCTTGTGTGTCTGTCTTCGTGCACGAGGGTTCGGATTTCTCTGGGAATGACAACTAGATGTGGAATCGCCGAGTTGAAAGGAAGTTGATTGACATGCCAAGTTGTCCCCTAACGAGATCGGAAACCATCATCCCCCCATTTCTTCCCGTCCCCCTCTCTGCATGTTACCAGGACTGTGATTTCTGTCAATCTGATGGGCTGAAAAACGTCATTGTTTCAATTTCCATTTTCTAGATACTAGTCGGTTTGTACACACTTTCGTGTTTTTTGCCTTTTTTTTTTTTTTTTTACCACAATGTGTCAGTTCATACCCTTTGCCCATTCTTTACCCAGGTTGTTTGTTTGCTCTTTTTCCTATTAACATGTCCTTTATGTATTCTCAGTAATAATCTTCTGAATATCTTTTGCCAGTATTTTTCTCCCAACCTGTTAACTTTATTTTTTTATACCAAAAAAAATGTTTATTAATAAAAATCGATTTATAAATTTTATACCGTATGGCTCCTAAGCTTCATGCCTAATATCTTCACCCCAGCATTATACAAAAAATTATTTTATTTTCCTCTAATGCCTTTATATTTTGTTTCCTAAGGTTAGCACAGTAATTCCTCTGCAGTATAATTCTATGCCTGTTGTGTGAGCTTAAGTTCTAACTCTGTCTTTCCCAAATGCTCTGTGAACGGTCCGCATACAGCTAATGTTCTGTGACGGCAGTTCTCAAACATGCTGGCTCAGATGCCTTTGTGTGCGTCAGAATTACTGAGGGCCGCACGGCACGTGTGTGTATGTAGATCACATCTGTTCTTATAGGTTGCGTTTGAAATTAGAAAATTTTGAAGCAGAGCGTGCGCGAGCGCTCACTCTGTTAGGCTGAGTGTGGACTTCCCCCGGACGGTAGACCTAGAGTGAGACTGGCAAGGAACGTCCTGGTGCTTGGGGGTTCGTGAAAGGATCTCGGGGACCCCACGTGCCCACGGGCCGCCCCTTGAGAACCCGCGGTCTGCTCTCCCGCCCCTAAACGGAAACGCCCTCTTTATCCCGTGTCCGCACGTCCGTCTGGTCCGCACGTCTGTCCCAGCTTCCGTTCCCTGCCGTCCTCGCCTTGTTTTGTTTTCTGGAAACGTCCTCTCCTGCCCCCACCCCCATGATGTTCTTTTTCAATATGTTTTACTTTTTTTTGCACATTTTCCCTTCCGGATGAATTTTGGAGTCTGTGTCTAATTCCGTGTTTTAAATGCCAGCTGGAATTTTGATTAGCATTGTAGCGACTTCATAGATTAGCCTGGGACGGTGACATGTCTTTATTGCCTGGCGTACAGGTGTGTGGGAGAGAAGGACTTGAGAGACTGAAAGATGGGGGTCCGATGACCTTGTCTGAAGCGCCTCAGGGCCTTCGCATTTTCAGAGTGTCTGCCACGTAAATCGGCGCGATGCCCACAGCCTGCATCCCAGGCACGATGATGGGCTCGCAGGTGACAAGGCCACAAGCCGTGGTTTCCTGTCTCTGTCTAAGGATTGTCAGGTCATCTAATTCATGAGAAAATATGCCGACAAGTTCTCGAACCTAAATATCTAAAAGCATCAAACGCCAGTGTTGACACTCGATCTAGAGAGCGGGGGGCCGCCTCTGCTCCCCCCCTTCCACCAAGCTCTTTATAAAAGTGAGCATTGCCGAGTCTGCTGTGATTTTTAGGGGGGAAAAAAAAAAAGATCCCCAACAGCATCTCTGTCTTATGTTTAAACATCAGGACCCCAGACAGAGACCTGATGCAGAATAAGGTGGGTGAGGACTCAGGGGCACATGTCTGGTGTCCACAGAGCAATGACCCCCAGCATTGCAACACCCACGGCCTCGTAAGCCTAGGACTCAGAAAAGAAAGGGTCTGAGGCTGCACCTTGGACGTCAGTGTTCCCTGGCCATTCTGGGATCTGGGGCAGTTCGGTCAATGAAACACAGGCTTTTTTTTTTTTAAATAAACTGTCATCTGGATTTGGCACTGGGCAAAAAATCAGGTCTTAGCCTGACCGCTGGAACGTGAAGAGATGGCATGTCCACAGAGGCAAGCTCGTCACACATCAGACAGACCCCAAGGCCATGGGGCTGCTGGACGAGGTTTGAGTCACAGGCGACCTCAGCCTCGCTGCCCGTCACGTGACCCTGCTGTGGTTTGGGGCCTTGGGAAGGGTTCTTTCTCTCCCAGAAGTCTGGAGGCCAAGCTCCAGCTCTGTTCTGCCTTGAACCGCTGTGTGAGTTCTTGTAAGTGGCTTGACCGCTGTGACCCTCAGCTTCCAAGCTGATTAGAGTAAAATCAGGGCGTTCTAACTTGGGGGTCCATGCGTATCCATGGAATGGTGTCAGGGGAGTTTGTAAGCCTTCTGAAATTATAAGGAAAAATGTGTTCGTAGGCATTTTTCTGAGAAAAAGAGTGGGAACCCCAACAGGTTAAAAGGCTTTGGTTCCATGATTTCTCACCTTTTATGGTTCTCCAAATACCCAAGTGTCCTCACCATTCTGCCCAATGCGACTTCCGCCTCCCCGCCGGACCATCTCCCCTCCACAGACCCCTGTTCCCGTAGGGGCGGGAGCTCAGCCCTCCCCACCCTCACCTGCCCCGGGCAGAACTGGTACACAGAGACCCTCAGAGCAGGTACTGTGGGAACCCAAGGGAGGGGCATCTGGCCATCAGCAGTTTTCGGTCCTTTTCAATTCCACAGTCAGCTAGCAACTGCCTCAGGGTGTGACATCTTGGCCTAGGGGCTGCGGGGAATTTAAACCCATGCCCCTGGCCACAGGGGAGACGCGCTGTCTTACTGGGAGTCGAGAGGGAGACAGACCAGGCCGGCAGTGGTAACCGCTGTCATTCGAAACTCATCTCTGATGCAATAAACGTTCAAGTGCTTATTAAGTTGACTCCTAGTGGAGTTGGCATGTTTCCTCTTGTTTCCCTTAAAAAAAAAAAAAAATCAGTAAATGGGTTTTCATACATTTAAGAGAAAAGTATATTTCTTAGTCTTATTATGGCATAGACATTTTCAGCGTCTAGCTCTTGGGTCAGCGAGGAGACGTGTTGTTCAAATATTTGTCCCTTGGTCCGAGAGTGAATTTGGAAGGAAATGGACTCCAGCTGCCACAGGTCCGGTAACTCCTGACAGGGTCTCCCCCAGCAGAGCGGGGGTTGGCCTAGAGTCACTTGTCCCGCAGCAAGAACTCAGAAGGGAACCAACCTATGGCTTTTCTGTCCTGCCTGCAGAGCCACACTTCCAGGGTTGAAATCCCAGCTCTGTTATTTCTTAATCAAATGTCTTAACTGCTTTCTGCCTCCGTCTGTTTCCCCACAGGTGAAGTGGGCATGGGGCTTCTCACTGGGTTGGTCTGAGGATTAAGCGAGTTGGTCCCTGGGAAGCCTTCGGAACAGGACCCGACACAGCTCGTGAGGCCAGCCATAGTTATGAACGATGACGGTCCTTCCTTCAGACACACTGCTGGGGAGAAGCGGGTGTGGGCCGCGCTCAGCATCCTGCCTTGAATTCGTGTCGTTCGGGTACAGCTGTGAGCTACCGGGGAAACCGCATTCTGCCGTTGACAAAATGTGTGTGAAGCGCATGAGATATTAATGTGGAAGCTGTGGGGGGGGGAGTCCCTTGTTCCCACTCTAAACCTTGAAAATCCTGCATCCGCCGGCAACAGTGCCTCCCCCGGGGGGGGGGGGGCGGGGAATGATTGCAGGCCTCGAGGAAGCGGCAGCGGCCAGAGCGTCCTCAGCGGCCGCCACTTCAGTCGCCGTCCTTCGCCTGCTCTGCGATGCCGGCTTCGGGGCGCGCCGCCCCTGGATGTTCCGGGCCGTTTGCCGGCCCCGCCGTTCCGCTTGCTTTGCGAACTTCTGGTGGAGCAGAAGTTTCTGAGATCCGAGCTCGGCCCTTGTGCTTTTTCGTGATTAAATCTCTGCTCCCATTTTTTCGCTCTCTTCTCTGCCCTCGACCGCTTCCCGCTTCCTTTCCCCTCTCTCTCCCTCTCTCTCTCTCTCTCTCTCTCTCTCTCTCTCTCTCTCTCTCTCTCTCTCTCTCTCTCTCTCTCTCTCTCTCTCTCTCTCTCTCTCTCGTCTCTTCCTCCGGCCTGTGAAAACTCACTGCCTCTGTCATCCGCCTTCACACCCCAGTTTTCCCGACTCACTTTCCCCCCTGCTTTACCTCATCGTCGCCGGCCTCCACCTCTGCTTTCAAACCAGTGTGGGGCGTGACTCCCACGCGGGCTGCCTCCCCAGTCCGTCCCCTCTTGGGTGGGGGCATGAGGGAAGGAGGAGGGGCATCTATGAGTCCAGTTAAGAATGAGACCCTCTTTGCCGCCTGGGCCACCGTCTGTGAGTCCCCACGTGCATACCAGGCCTCCGGCCATAACCATCCTCCCACCCGGATCACCCCGGGGGGAACGAAGGGGTTGCCCAGGCTGGTGGCAGCCCCGGGTGGGGGTCTGCTTCTCTGCATCTCTATCCCCCGTGGTTCCTCCCTACTCACCCACGTGCATCTGCTTTGCCAACATACTGCCTTCATTTTCCTCTTCTCAAGAGACGTAGCTGGTCCTCGCTTCTGCTCACCTCCATCCTCCGGGACGGGCAGGGCCTGCGGCGAGCACCGTGCGGCTGAGAGACCCCGGCTGCTCTGGGCTGTGTCCCCCTCGGCCGGCCAGCCGAGGATCACTCTTCTCCTCCTCAGAGGTCCTTTTAATTCCAGGTGGTGCTTTTCTTTGAGCTCGCAGTTTCTAGAAGTTCAGACCTTAGGACAAGTACAGCATTTTCTGCCTTTCCAAGCGCAGACCCAGTGGTTTGTCCTCAAGTTGAAAAATCAATCGGCAGGCAGGACCCCGTCCACATCTGCTGTTTCGTATGCGACCCCACGTGCCCCGACGGCGCCACCCATTAATCGTGACACTGCAACTTGTGGCGCTACCCTAGAGAGCATGTTTATTTCTCTGGGCTAAAGATGAATTATGTACAATCCCGGAAAAAATCAATGGTGATCTATTATAGCATGATGCACGGCCTCCATCCTTAAAAGCATCAGGAAAGCGGGAGTATTTACTTTCTCTCCCTATAATTTATGGCTGGGGGATGCATGGTGTATATTTAAACTCCCACACTTAAGATGGATTTTTTTTTCCCCCTGAGGTACATCTCTCTCTTGTAAATAGAATTCTGTTAACGTGCGTGGGACGGAAACGTTCTCTGGTCTTTTCCAGCTGCCACGCTCTTGGTCGATTTCTCTCTCTTCCGTTGGAGAATGCCACGCTCTTTCCGCTCGGGTTGTGGCATGTCTTGTGTGGAACGTCCCTCGGTGTCTGCTGAGTGTCCAGGTTTCCCAGTGGCCTCTCAGACAGCTGGGGACAGCCTTATGTGTCAGGGTTGGCTGCTGGGCAAGGAAAGGTTCCCTAAGTGAAAACGCCCCTCCCCCCGATGCCCCTCCGAGAGACGTCGCCGCTGTCTCAGAAGCCCACCCACAGGTGGGAGCAGGCAGCCACCCAGGGGTGGAGGGGCTGCCCAGGGAGAGGGGAAGTGACGAGGACAAGCCCAGCCCGGACTACAGCCATCCACAGTCAGCCCGCCACACGACTGTCAACTGCTGCTGGTGTGACAGTTTACCCACAGCCTCGAATCCCATTGGAACTATAGCCCTCTGCGTTCGGAAGCGAAAATTAGAGTCTGTCTGAAGCGAGTGCCAATCCTGTGGCCTTTCCTCGAAGGCCTGAGCCTCTGTGACTCCAGCCAGCGAGCTTCCTGGCTTTTCCAGCACGGTGAGTCACAAGGAGAAGGCGCGGGTCGGATCAGGAGGATGGTCAGAGGAGCTGCCACCCACGAAGACGTAAACAGGTCATGTGCAGGGAGCCCAGCTTTCATTTGGGGAGTGTGCGTGCCACGCAGGTGGCAGACGCGACATGGGGGATACCCCGAAAGTCTCTGGTTGGGCTAACGAGACGGTTAGATGACCCCGAAAGTCTCTGGTTGGGCTAACGAGTGGGCTAGGTGCGAGGGGCCTCGGGGGCTGCCTGCGGTGTTTCCTGTCCAAGTCTCACATCAGCCCGGCTGCCGAGGGGCCTGAGGGCGCTTCCTGCCCTCCCAGTTTGCCTCCTTGACTCCCAGTCACCGTGCTGGAGGCCGTGGTGTGCTTCTTCTCCGTCTGGTCCATCGTCGGGCTCTCCGGGTTCCACACGTACCTGATCAGCTCCAACCAGACAACGAATGAGGATGTGAGTTCCCGGTGGCGTGGGGCCTGGGTGTGATCAGCAACCGAGGGGAGAAGGGACCAAAGAGCTTAGGGGCCGAGGCCCCCTGCACATCCGACTCCAGACGGAAGCCCTTGGGGGCAAAGAATGTGCAGCGGGAGCGTTTTCAGCTGTCGTTCTCCAGTTCTCTGTCAGAAATCTCCGGATTGTCTTACTTTCTGACCACGTCAGCTAGGTACCAAGAGAGGCCGTGTGGCAGGCACCCAGTTCCAGCCCCGGGGAGGAGGTCTGGTTCTAGTCCTATGCCTCGGTTTTATGAGCAGCTCATCACCCCTCCGCCGTGGAGGGGCCAGGGCAGGCTGGCATCTCGGAGTGAACGTGAAAGTCTGCCTTTCGCAGCTAGCATCTCCTTTTTGTTGTTGGAGATTGCCTGGACCCAGAGTTCAGCCTGTTGTCCCAGATCCCATGCCTATACTTACCACAGATGGAGAGGAGGTGTATAAACAGGAAGCATGGTGTTGGAAAACGTTTCTTCATGAGCCTGGTCCTCTTTGCTCTGAATATTTAGAATCTGACGCAGGCTCCATTGGTATATGAATTCAATGTCTCAGAATCACTCCAGGTGCCTTAAGGGCTTGAGCAAATCAGTGCTGATGAAATCCGTGAGTTAAGAGAATATTAATACACTTTTTTTGTATTTGGTAACTATGAACATTGGAATCTGTGAACGTATTTTGGCAACACTATGAGGCTGATTCGGATGGGTTGGAATCGGCCATTAGAAAAGCCACATCGACTCTTTTGGCCGCCATTCCCTTAGTTACCATTTAGCACACTAAATGAGGAAGAAAAAAAAAAATCTCCACTGGCATGGATGAGCTGGCCCTTTAGGACCATGTCGTAGAAATGAGAGATTATCATCCTCAGAGAAAGTTACTTTCTCCCTAATGAGACCCGCTCTTTGGGGATATTTCCAGGTTTGGGGTTCCTTGACAAAATGATCTCCATTTCCCCTGCTGAAGAAATGAGTAAAGATGACTTGCCTTCGGGGTCTCATTCGCCTGAGCCGTGGCGTTAGTATGGAGGACAGTGTGTGTTACAACTATCCTTTTCTTTCAGATTAAAGGATCTTGGTCAAATAAAAGAGGTAAAGAAAATTACAACCCCTACAGCTACGGGAACATCTTTACGAACTGCTGTGTCGCCCTGTGTGGGCCCATCTCTCCCAGGTAAGAATCGGGACACGCCGTGCACTTCACTAGATCTCAGGGAAGCGGACGCCTCAGCCGCGTGGGCACAGGCTTCGCCACGCAGAGACCCGGCCTCTGCTGGCGGATTCGGTCGCACCGCTCAGAGGACCGCCAGGTCAGCGTTGCACTTGGTGCCACGGAGACATGGCCTTAGCGAAATAGAGGTCGTGGAGGTCTGGCCGTCTGTTGTGTTATGCCGGGCACCTTTTTGTACTTCCTGAATTTCTTTCACGTTCAGAGGAAAATCCCCTGAGGGGCAAGTAGGGAAACTGAGACACGCGACCTCACTGATTATTGAATGATGTTGAGCGTCAGTGGCAAGCAGGGAGCCATGGTTATCGTGGTAAGGGAGTCAGGACATGATGTAGGGCGCAGTTAGAAAACCTGTAGAAAGCACTGCTCACAGCTGAGTCGTGTGGGATGTAAATGCTAAAATAGTGCAGGAGAGATCTGTGTGGCCCGAAGCAGTTGAGATCATGGTGATGATAAGACAATGACATTAATAATGGCAGGAGGTGCCGTTTATTGGACCGTGGTAGGCTCTGCTCTCAGTGCCTGATCCGTGTTAACTTTCGGAACCTCACTCTGTGCCTGTGAGGCAGGTACCGTTATATCTCATTCTATGAGTGAGAAAACTGAGGCACAGAGAGGTCAAACAACGTGCCCAAGGTCACACAGCGAGTCAGTGCTACCTCGTCAGGGCTCGCACCCAGGTGTCTGGCATCAGGACCGGCGTGCGCGTGGACAGGGGCTCGCTGCCGCCACGTCAGAATCGTGCAAGTCTGCAGCAGGGTCAGCTCCTGACTATTCATGAGGTATACCCAGGAAGAACGTGTTCCCAGCGCATCGATCCATCATCAGAAATACTTATTGCGTGAGCGTTCCGGGTCTCTAGAGTGCGTTTCCAAGTCTTCACTACTTCCTGCCTTTTGGTCTCTAATGTGCAAAGTGAAGAGAGACCACGGAAGGCTCGGGGACCGCCTCCGGGCAGCTCCCCTGTGCGCGCGGAACCTCCGTGGCCAGCGTCACTGGTATGTGCCATTGGAATGCACATTTCAGTTGATCGTCAGCCTCAGCGAAACATCATTAGGGAAGTAAGAGTGGCTGGTGCCCCGCCCCCCCCAAAAGAAGAAAAAACCCAAGCTCGTATTCCAAGACCATTTAGCGATTGGTACTGGGTTATTGTTATTGGTGCTATTAATTGGATCATTTTTCTAGTTTGGGCCTAGAAAGTTGGGAGCCCAGTGTGTCACCCTCCTCCTGAATTAGATGTCCTCGGGGGGCGCCTCTGAGTTGGGGCTGACATGAAAGGGCAGCCAAGGCCTCTGGGTGGGGGTGCCACCTCAGCCTGGGGTCAGGCGTGCCTGGATGGCGCCAGCCCCTCTCCAAGAGACCCCAGACTCACCCAGGAGTCCCTCCTGGGGCTCTTTGGGCCAGAAAAGCCCATGGTAAGTGCACGGTTTTTCAAAGTTTAGCTTGTTTCCTGTTGGTGTGTTAATTTGAGGCCTTGGAAGAGTGTAAGAGGCAAGCGAGACCTGAGCAAGCGTCGTTCCCCGTTCATAAAACATACATCGGAATCCAGGGAAAGAACGGAAACGTCTCACATGTTGTCCGAATCGCGTTTCTTGTTCCCAAGTCTTTGATGTGGTGCTGCTGTGTATTGTTTATAGACCAGTCTTGTCCCAACCAAAATTATTTCTGCTACGACTAGATTAAATCTGCTCTTTTGGCGGAGAGGGGGCTGTCTTCTTTCCAGTGCCCAATTCCCTGTGGAGGGGGTGCTTCTCAAGGATGCCCCAACCTGGGAACCCTTTGGCTCACCCAAGAGTTTGCGCAGGGACAGTGAGCCGCTGGCCGTGGGCTTCCCAGAGCCAGCCAGGCAGAGTGCAGGGGTGATGTTCGCCCTGCTCCTCCCCCTGCCGCCGCCTTCTCCTCTCTCTGCCCTGCCTCTCCCAGCTTGGCTGCCCTTAAGCGGGCCAGGGACTTCCACCGGCCTCCCAGCCAGCCCCCTCCCCGCTGAGCAGTGTCCCCTGCCTCGGACAGGGGCTGAGAACCACCTGTGCACCCAGAATCGTGCACTTGAGTTGCCTCTAAAACATTCCTAAACAGTGTAGCGATGTGCTCGAGAGAGAGAGAGAGAGAGAGAGAGAGAGAGAGAGAGAGAGAGAGAGAGAACACGTGTGTGGTGTGTGTGTGTGTGTGTGTGTGTGTGTGTGTGTGTGTCCTGTTTCCCAGTGAGAACTGTGGACCCACATTCAGTTCTGTACACAGTGTCCCCAGGGGTATGGGGACAGCCGAGTGGGAATGGCCAGGTTCGGGGGCAGGGGGATCCTCGTACAGGCCTGGCCGGAGGAATAGGAAATTGGAAAGACGCAGCGTCCCGAGGCACGGCCAGGATCAGGCCCTGCAGGGCGACGCCGTGAGCCAGCCAGTCGTGAGCGTCCCCGGGGCCACCGCTCCTGAGTGCGCGCCGTGCGGCAGACTCCGTGCTGGGTGCCAGGGACGCGTGTGCGTGTGAAGAGCGCGCAGCCTCGCGGGCGACACAGCGCCATCGGTAGCGCATGCTCACGGCAATGGCGGGTCCGTGATGGAGGGCGGGGTGCAGGCTCCAGGGGGCGGGCTTCCCAGGGGAGGGGGCTCTAAGCGAAATGTCCTAAAGGGTGAGGAGGGCTCGGGAGACAGGCATCGCGGGGGGACAGACAGGCAGAGGAAAGAGCACGTGCAAAGGCTCGGAGGTGAGCCTGGCTTGTCAGAGGAGGAGCTGAAGGGTGCGTGGGAGGGAGGGAGGCGGGCAGGGAGTGGGAGGCGAGAGATGAGATGAGGGGTGTGTGGCCCGATCAGGAGGCGCTCGTGGACCATTGTGAGGACGAGAAGGGGGCTCGTGGCAGAATGTCACGGTCTCGGGTGGTGGCCGGCACGTTAAACGGGCTGAATGCTCCGGAAGCAAGCGGACAACTTCATTTCCGCCCCGCTGCTGTCCCTTCAGACTCTCTTGACGACCTAGTTCTTTGTCTGCTCCTGGACGAAATGCCCTGCAAGTCCCTTCATTCCTCCTGTCACTTAAGAGGAAAAAAAAAAAAAAAAAAAAGGACTCAGGGCGCTTTCATTTCCTCCAAACGGCGTCATTTCAGCAAATCAGAACTTCAGACTTCGTTGAAGGTTAACACTTTACATCCCTTCATGCCTCCCAGGGCTGGGATTTCAGTGTATCTTTTAGGGGCTACAATTTAACTCCCCAGAACGCCCCACTGAGCCAGCTCCGCACTGGCTCTCCCCCAGGACACCCACGTCTGGCCCCTCACCCTCTCCGCACCAGCCCCCAGCCCCCCGCCCTGCTCCCTTCATCGGCCGGGCACCGGGGACTCCTTAGTCCCGGACACCCTTCTTTGCTCTTCTTACCTCCAATCTTATATGCCTTCCAAGGGCAGGGCGGGGGGTGGGGGGCATTGCACACTTGGTCTGAGAACCCCTTTGACGGCCCTGCGTGGGCGGGGGGAGGTCCAGCACCTCGTTTGGCAGACGGAGTTCTTTGTTGCCTCTTGCCTTTTTCCGAGCCTGTGGGGACTCAGCCGATACCAAAGCAGAGAGCGTTCCATTTCCAGACGCTGTCACGAGCACTTGCTAAGGGCTTGTTCTTCTGTCGGGCGCAGACCTGGAGGTGGGAGTTGTCAGGACAACTCCCGTCTTCTCAGACTGGCAAGCGGGAGCGGCCCCCGGCAGCCCAGCCCCCGGCAGCCCAGCCCCCGGCAGCCCAGCCCTCCGCCGCCCTTAGGAGGAGGCCGTGGGGTGCACCCCGCGCCCTTCGCAGAGGTTACGGAGTGTGTGTGGCCCGAGGCCCACGCGGGGGGCCGGGGGGCGCAGCGGCAGGCCCACGTAGTAGCCGAGCCGCCTGTTGTGGAAGCGATGGACCTGTGGACGCCGTGCGTGTGACAGGAAGACGTGGGCTTAAGGCTGGAGAGGGACGTGGGAGACGGGCGCGCGAGGCCTGAGGGCCGAGAGCAGGGGCCCGGACCTGGATCGCAGAGATGGAGCACCCCGAAAGCTGTGCCAGCGGGAGGGGTTACGCGCTGGGGACGAGGAGCCGGACAAAGCGCTGCTGGCGATGGGGGCTGCGGACGGGAGGGCGGAGGCTGGGGGAGGGGAGGGCGCCTGCGGCAGGTGGCGGTGAGCGAAAGAATGCTGCAAGCATCCGAAAAGGCGGAAGTGACAGAATTTGGCACCCGACTGCCAAAGATCAGTGGCGGTGTCCCCCAAGGTGCCTGAGGTGGGGCCCGTCCCAAGAAGAGGGACCCCTGGAATGGAAATGAAAAGCCTTGATGGTGTCCTTGCCGTTCCGTTCACGCTCGTCCTCCTGTTTTCTCTCGTAGCCTAATTGACAGAAGAGGGTACGTCCAGCCCGACACGCCACAGCCGGCTGCGCCCCCCAATGGGATGGCTGCGTACGGGGCCACGCAGTCGCAGAGCGACATGGTAGGAGCTGCCTGCAGTGGGGCCGCAACCCCCTGCGGAGACTTCTCTTTCGCTTGTACACCCACTAACCCAGTAACGAACCAGGCACACCTGGAAGGCTTCCCGGGCCACCACTGAGTGGTGGGTCAGACCGGGGGAAGGAAGGTAGCGGCTGCAGAGTAACTGGTTTCTTAGGGGGTGCAAAGGGGAAGTGCCCACAAAATCTCTTCCAGAAACAGCTTGTGGCACCTTGTGATGGGAAGTCCCCTTATACAGACCAGGGCATTGTCTGGGGGTCGATATACAGCTACCGGAAGCAGGGCTGGCTGGACAGTCCCTGTGTCCCAGTCTGTCCCTTTGCCTCAATCTGTACCGACTCCCTTACCCGCTTTTTCAATGTGCAGTGGATAGTGCTGCTGGTTCTCCCATTCAGCCAAAATCAAAGGTCAGCCATGCACACCTTAGTATAACTAAGCAGACAGCAAAAACCGGCTGGGCGCCTCTCGGAGGCGGGACACAGTCGGGCTTCTGTGCTGTTGTGCCGAGGCAGGCTTTGCTTCCCGTCCGCAGATGAGCGACTCCATCTAGTCTTCAGCTCATCCAGAAAATGTCTTTCGGCATTATTCTTTTTCATTCTAGAAATTTTCATTTGGCTATTTTTATTTCTCTGCTGAATTGTAGTTCCTTGTTGAGATTCCTTATCCATTGACTCACTGAGACCATATTTTTCTGTAATCATTTGAACATGATTATATTATTGATTAAGGTCTATCTGCGAAGAATATCTGGCCCGTCTTGGGCTTGGTGTCTGTTGACCACTTTTTCCCTTGACTCTGGATCACATTTGCCTATTTGTTTGTATGTCTATTGACATTTTATTGAATACCGGATATTTTGGACGGTATATTATATAGACTCTGGATTTCGTTATCTCCTCCTGAAGAGTCTTGACCTCGTTTTAGCAGGCAGCTAATCATCTTGAACGTTCAAGGGTCTCGTGTTGGGGCGTGATTCTTGCTCCTAAGGCCCCGCCTGCCTTCTGACTGCCCTCCCTGGTTACCAGGACGGTTGACAAAGCACTGGAGGTGTGAACGAGGTCAGGGCCCCCCAGCACTGCTTTGTTCAGCCTCCGGTGTGTTTGCTCCTCCCCCCCCCCTCCCCGCCCCATCGCAGCCGCTACCCTGTCAGCCTTTGCGGGGAGGGAAGCTCATCCCGCACATGCTCGCCGCGGCCTTTGGTGACGCCTTTGGTGACAGACTCGTGGGGACCCCCGTTAGGGCCTCTGTCCCCACCCCCCGGCTCTGTGCAGCATCTGCTTCGCTGCCTCCCGCACTCAGCGGGACCGACCGCCGCGCTCCGCGCAGGCTCCAGCCTTCGCCATGGCTGCGACGGTTCCCCCAGGAAAGAGCCGGTTGTCTGTCGGGCTCGCCCTGCGCATTTCCCTTCCCTTGGGGATTGCGATCTTGCGTGGTCTGTTGTGTACTGTCGGAAACGTTTGCCTCGCATGTTTTGGGCCGTTTCACATACTCTCTCATCTGCAAACAGAGGGCCAGTCTCCCACCCGTATCCATCATTCCTGGGGCTAGAGGCCTGCCTCTGTAATTAGAGGACAGGTCCAAGTTGCCGTGTGCGCATGCGCACATTTTTTGTTACCCATTCTACCAGCAGTAAATAGTGAATTAGCCATGGGGCGCGATTATTCCGGCCAGAGCCTGCCTCAAAGGAAGAATGTCCACAGACATTTATTTAGATTTAGCACCAGATGGGGTGTATTCATCTGGAAGGAAAGGCTGGAGGGAAAGAGGTCCCAGATGTCTCTGCTTACATTTTTGCCTGTTCTTTTCTTTTAAGACCGAAAGCTAAGTCAGAGAGGTACTTCCTGAATGATGGGAAGAAGTGCTTCTAGGGAAATGTGCACTATTTTAGAAATTGGAGCTAAAGACGTTAGGTCTTAGGGAAACATGCAGATAGTGCCGTGCAGGGAAAATGGGTAAATATCGACGGAGAGCTGGCACCGAAATGTCCACTGAGGCCTTCCTCGTTGTCTCGTAATTGGGAAAAGTCACAGTAATTTACCATCTCATGTCATTTGGAGATGCGGATGGTTACGTGCTGTCTAAGTGATCTTCCTCCTACCGCAGATTCCCCAGGAAGAGAGGGTTAGAGAGTGACGAATTGGCATCCACAGCTCTAGGATGGTGCACGTAACCGCAGTGCGGCCTCGTCATCTGAACACCTGTGAGATGCTGAGGACCCGCTCGGCGCATGCGCAGATGACCTCAGTGCCCACTGAGGATTACGTTTTCATTATTCCCATCTATCTGCCTCATTGCTGGGTTTGGTTATCACCTCACAGTGAAGTTCTGTCGCTGACAATATGTGTATGTAGTCATGGTCCAGTTTTTGGGACACGTATCTCATTTAATTGTCAAGTGCTTTAAGTTCTGCATAGCACCAGGGTGACAAGTTATGTTTAAAGCTGTCACTTGTGGCTACAAAGATTCTTTGGGATCATGTGCTAAACACAAAGATAATACATAGTGGTTGAAACATCGTTTATTTATTTATTTATTTACTTGGAAAATCATGTGCTATCGTTACTTAACCTAATTGTTAAATCCCCCTTAATCCAATATCAAAACAAGACTACACCTGTTAAACTAGTATTTCAGAAGAACTCTCCATGTATAATCCGAAAAATCAAATAGGGTAGAAAAAATAACTTAAGCAAACTTAAACGATAATGTTACATAAAAGAATAAAAAGGAAGATCTCTTTCTAGCTTTTGTTTTAGGTGGCTTTTGGAAGTTTGTAGTGTTTTACCATGGTGGGCAGCCACGAGAACCCAGAACACCAGAACACAGCTTCACGGGCAGACAGAAATAAATTATGCCCGATGTGAGTATTTTGACAGAAGTGCAACAAACTAAATAATTTCATTCGTTCTTAGCTTGTATAAAAACCACCTAGAAAACTCCACATTTCGCTTTCAGCAGCGTTTGTTTAATCTGTACTCGAGGGTCATTTCAGATAAGAAGCCAGCCAGGGTAAAAGGAAATGTATTCCAACATGAGCAATTTTATTTGAAAATCTGCAGAAACAAAAAGTAAATTATCTCTGGGGTGTTTTTAAATTGTAGCATTAAGCGCCGATGTGTGTGACATCGAACATCTGAAGCCATAAACTTCTTTGCAAGGTAAATGCCCGCGCTTCATTTAGGCAGTAAATCAGCAACCGTCACAGTGACTTATTGTGACTACGGCCAACGCTCCAGCACCCAGACAGAATTCGTTTTAAGCTGCCAACAGAAGGGTCTTTTCATAGACACTCTTACAAGCGATCAGGTTTTCTGTTCTATTAGTATTCAGCATTTGGATGATTTTCAACCTAAAAAAAAAAAAAAAAAAGGCAATTTCCTAGGGTTCAACTCTATATTTGATAAAGAGGAACTTTTATGGGTTGTTTTGGAATGAAAACATGACTTTCTCCCTTTCGGATAATGAATCGTCATTCTCCGATATCCTGGGGGCCTTGGCCATTTGTACTTCAGATTATAGAACTGGTTAGCTAAACTACAATACTCCCAACAGCTCTGTGGTGGTAGTGCTGGAAGACGAACCCCGCCACCGAGATGTGAGGGGCCAAGGGAGGGGCGACGTCTCCCTCTGCTGGCTGAAGGATGAGAGTCCTCGACGGAAGAGGCAGGAGGGCTGGGGAGAAGGTCAAGGTGAGAGAGGAGAGAGAGGTGGACGCAAGAGCAGGAACACAGGGAAAGAGGAGCGGGAGGAAAAGCCCAGGCAGGACGGGAAGGAGGGGGCAGTGAGGGCAAGAACCGGCGGGACCGGAGAAAGCAAATCAAGCAGGAAAATCAACCAGAAAGGGGCAGATGACAATTAGCAGCAGAGTTTTCAAAGGAAGAGGGGTGAGAACTCCTCGTCACGGGTCGTCCCCACGGGAACCCTAAAATAATTGGCCACTTTCTCCCTCGAAGTGCTCACATGGGAGCTGCGACCCTGAAGGTTTGTGCACTCGTCCTCCTTGGAATGTTGGCGTGTGCTAAATGAGGAAAAGCTCTGACCCTAAAAAAACAAACAAACAAAATCTCCTAATCAGAATTGCTTCTAAGAAGGAGATGCTCAAAACATGCCACGTTAATATTGTAAGCTCCGAGCTCCACTGGGCAGAGTCATTGCACTGCCCTTGGTTGGAATCCAACAGGACCCATAGTCTCCCAGTCAAGGGGCTGTCATGAGGCAGTTCCCTAACCAGTTATATAGGAGGATTATATGGACAACATCCTCTAGAAGAAAGCCTGGTCCCTGAGTCCCCCTAGACGGGACTGGTCTTCTAAACGGATGTTGAATGTAGCAAACTATTTTCGAAGCTACGGGAAATGAGCAGGATTTAGACACTTAGGTTCATGGTCCCAGTAATTGGGCTCAATGTTAGATAATTTTAATTAAATGTTTTAGGCAAAATTTTTCTTTCAAATTTATAAGCCCTTCAGCTTTACTCCAGTAAACTGGAGTGCGTTTTCAACAGGGTCCTGGCCGTGAGGCTGAGCACAGATTTGTGACAGTTTTAACGAGGTGTCATCTTGCCCGCGAGACAGGGCCAACAGGTGTGTGCAGGAGAGGGCCCAGGTTTGGGGGGGCCTGAGGCATGCAGTTGGGAGTCCTCTTTGGGAAAAAGAAAACAATATGCAAAACAAAACAAAGCAAAAGCAAGGAGCAAGGCTTGGGAAGGGGTCGTTCGAGCCAGGGACCCCGAACTTAAGCATCGTAGCTTCAGAGTAGATCTGCCTCCAAGTCAGCACAGTGATGTTTCAGCGTGAAGTCTCGGCTGGCTCCTCAAATTCCTCATGACCAGTGAACTTGAGCTCTGCGGAACCCAACAGACCACTGTTTGCAGCCACTCCCTCCCAGAAGGTTCTGATGGGTGCCCAGAGGAGTGATCAGGGAAGAGAGGAGGGCAAGTGATGGGGGAAGTGGGGGGAGACCTCGGAAGTCAGAGGGGGCACCTCTCTCCTCACCCTTGGGCCTCCCGACCTTGACAGCCTCCTCCAGCTCTGCCGTCTAACACGTTCCTCTCTGAGTCTTTACCAGGCAGTCTGCTTTGGGCTGGTCCCTAAAACAAAATTGGCCAATTTGTTTTCAATGTTTTTTTTAAAAAAGCCTCTTTCTTTGGGTCAACGGAGATGAACAAATCTGACTTGCAATTTCATCTTCCCCTAGAGCTGGGGGCAGTTGCGTGGACAGAAGTATTAGGGCAAGTGAGGGCTCCAGAAGGAACCATTGAGAGAAAGGCACCTGCCCTCGGTGGGGGCATCTCAGCCCCGGGGTCACTGGAGGCGACCCGCGTTCGGAGCCGTACTGAGCTACGGGCAGTGCCGGAAGCTCCGCCGGCAAGGAGACTAAGTGGTGATTTTCCTAAAACATTCTTTGCAAAGCACAGTATATCCAAGGCCCGGGGATAGTTTCCAGAAGATGAATGTTTAATCAGGAAGGTTGCTCTCGTCTGCCTCTGCCTATCAAGACGGAGCTGATGTGCAGAAACCTACCGGCAGTGTGGGAGAGCCAGCAGAACCTCCCAGGACCAGGGCTCTCTGGTCCTGACAGCTGCCCGCTCAGCAGCACCGCCCCCCTCCCCCACAAAAAAAGTGACCCCTCCCCCAGCTGAAATTCCTTGTGAGAGCAGAGGACGGGCTCGCTGCTCAGTCGCCCAGTGGAAAAGCAGTGCTGTGGCAAAGATGACTTGGGAAGACGGCGACATTAAATGATTGTTAATGCCTAACAGCCCCTTCCCAGCACCTTTTAATGGCGGTTTCATCTCCAACGAGGAGCCCTCCGCTCGCTCCCCAGCCCTTCCCCGCCGTTCCCCAGCTCTGGGTGTTTTGAAGTTCCCTTAATGACAGAAAAGCCAGGATCTGCCCAGACCGCTGGCTTTCCCTCCTTAAAGCTCCGCCTTGAGTTTACTCTTGCCTGGAACCAACGTCTTTGAACTTGTAACACCTGTAAATTGCTTAGAGACCGAGGCTCTTCCTCCTCTTCATGGAAGCTTGCTGGGGGGTGGGGTGGGGGGGCTGAGGATGCCTAGGGGTTGGACTACCACTTGTGATTTCAGAAAGAACCCCATTTGGCTGGGAAGGACGCACACCCTGGAGCACGTGAAGGAAAAGCCTGAGGAACTGAGTGCTCCGGTCAGGTTGCTCCCGTGCCTGGGGGTGGGTCAGTGACGGGGTGCCAGGTGCGTCTCTGGGCAGGAGGCGGGCGGGGAGCACCTCCATCGCGAAGCTATCAGGCCGAGGCTCTGCAGTAGTTTCAGAGTTCCAAAAAAAGAGAAGGAATAATAAGGCAAGTAACATTTCTTAAGCACCTACTATGTGTCAGATGTGCAGTGGAAACAGATTTGCAGTCCCGGCCCCCAAACCCCGCATCCAGCCCTCGCTTTTATCGGTAGGGCCTGGGAGCAGGCCACCCACCCATCTGAGATTCGGGGTCTTCATTCGTAAAGAGGGGAAACGGGTTTGTCCCGAGAACTTCGGAAGAAACGAGTGGCAGGCACTTCCAGCTTACTGCTCGAATGCCAAGTCACGACGCGCTCACCCGATATCTGCGCCCATTCCTCCTCCTTCCCCCAGAAGAAACTCTCTAACGAGTCGCTGCACAGACTCAAGTTTAAGGTCTCCCAGCGCCCCGAGATCTCTTCCAGCTGTTCTGAAACTTGCCCACAGCTCAAGGGGAGGGTTTGCGAAGGTATCGGAGCGCCACGTTCCACCGGCCAGAAATGCGTTTGCGTTATTTCCTCTGGCCAGTGAGTAGAGCGAAACGAAGGACGTGAGACCTGACATGGTTTAGAAACAGTTGGAAGAAAAGGAGATCCCTCGTGAAGTGTCGGCATTCTCTTTTGCAGATTAAAAAAAAAAAAAACCACAGCAGCTCAATTAGTGTTTCTTGAACGTGACGAAAATTTAGCAGTGGGGAATCCTAGGGCTTTCTGAGCAGACCGATCAGACCCCCAGGAGCTTCTGTTTCCCGTGTATTTTTCTTTCTTTTTTTCATGATAAAATAGACATAGTATAAAATACGCCGTTCTAACCGTTGTTAAGTGTACAGTTTAGTGTCATCGAGTTCACGCAAATTATTATGCAGCCATCGATACCATCCAGCCTACGGAACGCTTTTCATCTTGCAAAACGGGAACCCATGCGCTGAGCACCGACTCCCCATTCTCCCTCTTGGACCCTGGCAAACACCCCTCTGCTTTCTGTCCCTGTGAATCCGGCTAAGCTAGGGACACCTCGCAGAGGTGCAATCGTGTAGCATTTGTCCCTCTGGGTCTGGCTGATCTCACTTAGCACGATGTCCTCGGGGTTCATCCGTGTCGTAGCAGGCGTCAGAGCAACCTCCCTTTTTACAGCTCAGTGATACTCCATTACTGCGCAGGCCACGTTGCGTTTATCTGGTCATCAGTAAATGGACGCTTGGCTTCCGTCCACCTTTTGGCTACCGTGAAGAACGCTGCTGTGATCGTGGGTGGACAGGCCCCTGTAATTTCAGGACAATGTAGTACAAGTGGTTTTCAGCAGACAAGAAACAGCTGCCTTGGATGGCCGCAGGCGGCAGAGCCCGCGGCGTCGCTTCTCGGGGAGGTCCTGTCTGTGGACGAGGGCCAGGAGTACGGTGGCCGGAGGCCATACGTTACTCCCTGGGCACCTGTGGGCACTGTGAGCTTGAGCCGGCGTTCGCCACGTGAAACCATGCTGCTATGCGCTCTCTGACCCCGGCCGACGGAGGCATCACTAACGGTTTCTCTCTCTCTCTCTCTCTCTCTCTCTCTCTCTCTCTCTCTCTCTCTCTCTCTTTCGCATCCCGCCCCGCCTCTGTCCCCATGTCCCCTCCCCTCCCAACCCTGCGCCTGTGGCATCGTCTGGCCTTCTCTTTGCCGGCTCCCTCCTGCTGTCCAGTGTGACCAAGACCAGTGCATTCAGAGCACCAAATTCGTTTTGCAGGCCGCGGCCACGCCCCTGCTGCAGAGCGAGCCCAGCCTCGCCAGCGAGGAGCTGCACCTGCCCGGGAAGCCCGGCCTGGGCACGCCCTGTGCCAGCCTGACTCTCGGGCAGCCCACGCCGCCCTCCTCCATGCCCAACCTCAGCACGGAGGCTGCGCTCACAGACATACTGCCCCTGAAGGAGGAGCACGTGGGCCACCAGTTCCTGACCCCGGAGGAAGCGCCCTCACCGCCCCGGCTGCTGGCGGGCAGCCCCCTGGCCCACAGCCGCACCATGCACGTGCTGGGCCTGGCCAGCCAGGACTCTCTGCACGAGGACTCGGTGCGCGGCCTGGTGAAGCTCAGCTCCGTGTGACCACGTGGCCCGGCTGGGGACTGCAGGCCGTGGGAGCGGGCAGAGGAGAGGGGCTGCCCCCCACGGCATCTTCCTCATGCCCCTGTGCCACGGTGGCAAGGACACCTTCAGGTCCTGGACGCAAGGACCCCTGATGGCAGGAGCAGCAGGGCCCAAACGCCTCCAGCTCCGTTCATCGGAATTTTCTGCCCCACCCCCCGACCGCGTGGATAACGAGTAACTGTTATGGAATATGAAGGGTGGGCATGGGGACAGAGGGGCCTGGGGCGGCCGCAGCCAGAGGCTGGGGGAAAGCTCAGTGCCGGATGTCAGACCGTCTGCTCGCTGCTTTCGTTGACAGATAACACGGAAGGTTTAGACGACTAGTGGCCAGGCTGAAATTGCACTTAAATGTTATGCTACTAATATTTGAAATAGACATGCCATTCCATTTGTTAATTTTTTTTTTTTTTTTAATACCTAAAGGGAAAAATCGACCAGACGTGGAGTTGCATGTCACCGGGGACTGTTTACAGTGGTGTCCGTATTCAGAAGGAAGTGCCGCCTTCTTTCTCTCTTTCTTTTAATTTTGTGAATTTTCAAGTGCTGTTTTATGGGAAGGGAGTGCAGGAAACCAAGGCCCGAGCCCTCGCTCGCCAGCTCGCTCAGCTGAATGGCGCGTGGGTAGGTGGCGCCCGGGCCGCAGAGGCCTGCGGGGTGTGATGTCGAGAACCAGTTAACCTTCTGTTCAGTAGTTACCCGAGGTGTTGTGTTGTACCACACACGCCACGGGCTTCACCAACGTGTGTGACCAGACTTCCTGTGGACAGCCAATAAAATGACGTCCTCTGTTATTTCGGATCTGTGTACAGTTGTCCTTAACAGCTCCAGTGACGGCGAAGTCATCTGGACGGCCTGCTGAGAGTTCGTTTTTCTTGACGTATCCCTAGCGAGGCATGGTCCCGAAAGGGGTCTGTATGGGATGATTTCTTAGATGGGAAAGTAGCTTTTCCATCGGCATTTGTTTTCTTCTCTTTGATCATCTCTTTTTGACACAGTCTTAGCGGAATTTGCTGTTGACAGACTGCCAGGTGGCAGTTAACCTACGGCAGGTGGGAGGGAGTGGGCATGCCGCGGGGTCACCTTCGCTCTGCATTGTGTTCATGTGGCACCTACCTCGGAAGGGTAACGTGCGATCCTAGTTAAGATACCAAAACCTGAGGAGGAGAAACCGTCTTACAGTGTGGGTGAGATCGTGTAGACCGAGCTTCTTACCAAGACGCGAATCAGAATGGAATTAAGAACATGGCCACTTCCTCACGCCCATTTACCATCCAGACCGGAACTGGCTTGATACTTGGAGAGCAGGTCACCGAGGAGGCAGCTGCAGGGACTTAGCAGACTTCCATCCTTGCTTCTCTCCACATGGTAAATCCAACAGCCAAATCTACGCAAGTCGAAAACTATGCTCAGGCTCCTCGCAACCACACAAAAGACAAGATGCTTTGATTAATGACACAAGAAGCCCCGAACGATCTGCATTTATGGAAAAAGGCTGTGTCTCCTGAGAAAGAGTTGCCATTTTATATAAAAGGAAAGGAGGAAGGAAAAAAGGGTCAAGAAATAATTCCTGCTGAAAGTAACCACCACATTCTTGCAGCGTGGCGTCTTGAACCATCTCTGTGTGTCACGCTGCACATACAGATAGGACACCAGGAAGGTCTATTACATGTGGTCATTTTTATAGTCTGGATCTCCTAATTACCTGCACCCACTCGGGATTTATAATAAGGGGACAGAGCCCCTCCGTACACGACCGCACAGCCTCACACGCACGGTCACCAACACACAGGGTTCACCGTGCATTCACCGCCTGTGGGCAAAACACGACGGCCCCACAGTCTGCCTTCCACAGCTTCCCAACCTTCTCTGCTCTTTGCTCCCTTCCCTCTTCTCACTGGCGAGAAGAGATGGATGCCTCAGATCTCACACTGGTGTCCGCGGCCCTGTCCGTCCCCAGCTCCTCCACATGGAACGCAGGCAACCGTTTCGGAGTCTTCATTCCTAACATCCTCTAACTCGTGATCACTGGTGGTTGCTGGCGACCTGTGACCAGCCCTTCTTCCCCCCTCATTGTGGAAAACCTCCAAAAAGCGATGATCATTATTCATTTGTCTTTACATGATGAATAGTTACTTAATTTATTTTCAGTGTATTATCAATCTCCCAGCCACCCTCAGCCCTGTCCCCTGCACCCACCTGACATCATTTATCAAAGAAGAGATTGTGAATTCTGGTGAAACCAAGGCTCTTCAGGATCCGAGAGGGAGATGAACTTGAATGAGCCAATTTGCTAAGACAATGAACGTCTTAAAACCCAAACCAGGGAGGTACCCACAGCCCTTTACTCTGGTGGCTCAGAAGAGAAGGGACAGCCTGTAGAAGAGTTCATGCCCTTCTTCCAGCTGGATAGAGGGATGATCTTGGGACAGGGGCTTGCCTGGTGATGAGCTTGCATTTCCCGTTAACCGATACATATAATTTTAATGTTGAGTGGTTCCATCTAGCTGTGGCTGAGTAGACCTTGATCTTTCTAAATTCTGTCAGTGCGCTACAGATTGATTGCATGCTAGCTATGAAAAATAAGATAAATATTTTACCATGCTATTAAAGCTTGGACCATTATCAAATACACATGCACATACACACTCATTGTCTCATTTAAAAATTCATCTGCTTCATTCTCCAGCAGTACCCCAGGGAGGACAGACAGGCTTCCCAGGCTCTTGAAGGCTGAATTTAGCCTGAATGCCCCGGCCCCCTAGGAAGGAAGTGGGTTGGAGCATCAGAACAGCCAAGAGCCTGCATCTGAGAGGGCACAATGACATGTCTTTCCATGCCTGCGGAGAGTTGGCCCAGCTCTGTGTGTGTGCGTGCGTGCGTGTGTGTGTGTGTGTGTGTGTGTGTGGTGTGCCCACTTGAAAATGCTCTTTCCAGCTTTCAAATGTAGCTATTTCAGCCTGGGAGCATGCTGGCATATCCCCACCCTGTGCCAGCAAAATGCCAAATCCCTGTTCTGGTCCAGAACAGCACACAGCGAGCCCCTTCCCACCCCACCCCCTCCGTGGGTGGTCCTTGGCTGTCGTGTTCAGGATGCTGACTGGGGTTCCGGACATGAAGCAAACCCCACTTTGTGAGCCGCGTTCCTACTCGGTCCTGCATGGGTCCCAACGTGGCTTATGGCTGTGAAGGCCCCTTAACTCTTCATGGCCTGGACCCGGGCCTTGCATCGGATTCAACAGCGAGGAAAATGGATTCGCCCAAACAGGCGGTAGGTCTTGGCACTGCCTCTTGTGATGGCAGTTGCAGGGAAGTTCCGGAACTCGAGTCATTGGGGGCCCCCCTTTCAGTCGTGACAGCCTGACTGGCTCCTTTGCAGGTTTCGGAGCCTCCCAGCTCTCCTCCCCAGTGACCACGTCTCTGTTACTTGGCTGTCCCCTTCAGCCCACACACCATCCTCTTCACCAGGAACCCGGAGCTTCTCCGCCTCGGGTTACGGTTTCTGAGTTAGCCGGAAGCTATCAGGGGCTCAGATCCATGGTTTTAAGAAATGTCTCTAAAGTTGGTTGCTTTTCCTTCACCCGCGTGAGCACACTGCTTAGCCCATGTAGCTCTTGATCGGGTAAGAGGCGAGAATAGAGGGAACAAATGTTAAATACTCTTTTCTGATGAATGCCTTACAACTGTTTTGAAGCTGAGCCTAAATCAAATCAATGTTTACATTTTTTTTTTTATTGAGTACCCATGAGATGTGGGAGTCTACCAGATTTTTGTCCAAATGGGAGAGCCTCTCAAATGAATTCTTAATCCTCTGCTCCCCCGCCCCACCTACCCTGGAGGTCTATCTATGGCACTGTATGCTGTCTCCATGTTACCTCGTAAAAATCTGCCTACCATTTGTTTCCTTGAAACATTTCTCTCTCTGCCTTATAGGAGTAAGTTATCATTGAAATATTAAATAAGCTGAAGCGTCGTTTTTTTTTTTTTTTTCCAAATAAATGTCAAAGATGCTAACTTTTTTTGGTGAATCAGTAAATCCTCTGTCTATCTGCCTGTTGCACACGATCCTGATAACACAGGGAAGATGGATTTTAAATACGAGTGGTTAGTACGTTAATCCAGACATTAAAAATAATTGGGAGGCTGAAGATTAGATTGTTTCTGGAGCAGCCGAATTTGCCACGTAACAAGATAAAGGGCCTCAAATGGAATTAGTTTTTCAATCTCATAAACTCCAGGAATTATATACAGAATGGACTGGAAAGCAGATGGGTGTCTTGTGCTATTGCAAAGACTTTTCTTCCACCAATTGTTGACTTTTTAAAAGATATTTAGTATTGCTGATGAAGATGTGAATGAAAAACTCTCTTAATTGCCCTGGATGTTTTAAAATGGATAGCTACACTGAGAAGCAGTTTGACATATGCAAAAAACAAACAAACAAAAAAACACATGTTTTCCGGGTTCTATGAGTGGAGACAACTTTAGTCTAAAATAAAAAAGTAACAAAAAATAACATAATAAAGATCGAAGCCTTGCTAACCATTTGCCTAGGGCATTAGGGCATTCTGGGTTGGTATTTCATAATAGTCAAACATTTTGGCATGAATAAAAACATAATTTTAAACTCTTAGCGTATTCAAAGTCCTAATTCTGAATAATGGTGAACATAACACATAACATTGCAAGCTTTGTTATGCCTTCCACATTTTAATCAATGTTTGCAGAATTGACCTTAAACCTGAAATAAAGTATTTTTCTCCTTCAATAAAAACTTCTAATGGCATCAGATATGAACCTCAGTCTTTATAAGATAGATATTGTCAAGGTCAACAAGATGTAGGGAAGAGAAGGACCACCTTGCACGCAATAAACTTGCACTATGTAGACTCTACCCGTCTCGGTCATAATGGGGTTTTCTGATCGCAGATATCCAGATTGGCTTCCTACAGTTGGGATTCTCAGCTTTCAATTCCTAAATGACTTTAGAGCAATGCAAAACCTTAAACCCCGTAATCTACTTGTTTTGTGTTCCCGCTTCTAACACATACACACACACACACACACACACACACACACACACACACACACACACACCAGCCTCCGACATCACCATAGAGGAATTGTGCTTGGCTACTAAAAATCACTAAACAATAGTGGCTTAGACAAAGAGATGACTTTTCATCCATGCAAAATAAGTCCAAAGTTAGGCAATCCAGGGTCGTCGGCACGGTGCCCCGCCACCTCCCCCCAACACACACACACACACACACACAGTGTCATCGACATCCTGCCTCTTTTCCTCTTTCTGTCCTGCCATTCTTAGCGCTGGCTTCCATCCTCAGGGTCATTTTATGGTTACGAGGTAGTTGTTGCAGCCCTTGAAATAAACCATAAAATAAATATTCATATGTAATGTTGCTAAAATCACATTTTTACAAAGAAAAAAGAATCATGGGCAATTCAATGAAATGAATGGAAGAACAGTATTATCTTCCCCAATCGATAGAGCAGGGTCACACAGAAAATAAGAATATCGAGATATCATTTACGGTTCGAACGCCAATCTACCAGAATTTCTGCTCTCAAAGGGCGAACACTGTCCCTCTTGTGTTCGCCGCCGCTGCTGGTACCAAACGCAGCGCCAGGAACATTGCTGGGGCTGATGCTAACACCAGTGCCTGAGCTCCGAGCAGGTCTTCGAAGAGCTAACCGTATTTAACGGAGAGGCCACGTGGCTGACAAACGGACAGGAGCTCCCTTTCGTATCACGAACGAGGCTAATCTGTAATGAAGAACCGAAAACGAAATGAGTACAGGGCATGGACTCGTACATGAAAATACATGCCATACTCGAATATATCATGGACTATTATATATTAGTGCATGCTAGTTTCATACAATAATACGTATTATGTATACTTTTTGCCAATGTATTATATTCTGTAAATTAGCTCAAAACTTGAAATATTTTTTTTTATAAAAGAAAAGTCACGAATGGTATTCAGATCCTAGATTAGTCCACGAAATAATCCATAATTTACTCAAATAAAACTAATGGCGATCCTAGGATCTAAACACCCGCAAGTATTTCTGAACCCCAAACTTCTCTAAGTTCTAAGCCCTGAGTTTATGACTCTTGGGGGCCTGGGCCCCTAGACAATGGCCTCCCCAACTGCTGCTGTTTCTACCTCACTGCAAAATAGGTTCGATCCATCTTAAGAAACACAGGGAGCTCGTTAGATTCTTTTAAATTTCTACTAGAAATGAACAACAAAAACAATAACAACAAGAAATCCTTAAATTTCCTATTTCCAGAGAGTCAAAATAGTTAAATTCTCTTGTAAGGTTTCTCTTGAAAACAAGCGTTTCGTGTTGCTATAGAGCCTTCAAGAACTTCAGCTGACGTGGTTTTCTGGCAGAAATTCTGGATAACTCTACAGCTAAATTCAACTCGACTCATTTGGGATTGAGAATTTTGTTGTTGTTGTAGTTGTTAATATCCTGAGTCAAAACACACGATGTGTTTGAAGGGAAGTCCAGCCGACATTGAACATCATGTTGAAAAATAAATATTGCTTTTAAAAAGGTTTTCTTGACCTTTCTGAAAAAGTACAAAGACAATGCCAACATGCAAAGCTGCTTGTTACTGTCCCTTTCCGAGAAAGGTGGTCAGACAACATATCTCTTGGCGGCATCTGTATTTCTGATTGAAATCTAGTCTGAGGATTAAAACTTAATTAGTTTGTTAGGTCAGTCAGGAAGCTGCGCTAGAACACACAGTTTCTGGAGATAATGAGAACAGATGAATTGGAGGCCACCAGGACTTGTTCTCCACCCACCGTTCCTGTGGAACTGCTGAACGGGGCCTCCGTGGCCCTAATACCTGCAGGTCGGCTGAGCTGAGGCCGCGCACAGCCAGCGCTTATCCGCTGAGGTTCTGCCCTCCCCCTGGCCTCCTGGGGTAACGTGCCTCATGCAGTTAGTTGTCTTCCCAAGACCTAAATGGAAATTAACTTTCTGCAATAAAACCTAATCCAAAAAGACACGTTGGAAGGTAAACGAAAACGTCAGTGTGAAGGGCCCTGTTATTCAGTGCGAACCATCTCAAAGCCACCTGTCGCCTGTCGCTGGCTTGGTGCTCCCCAGCGGCCCCTCCTCTTCACAAGGACAACCCCCTCACTTGTCACAAACAGGATATAAACAAGGGACCTCGTGAAAGAAGACTGGTCACCTCGGGACTGTCAGCTTCCCTGTGACTGGGCACTTCCCCGCAACCAATGGCTTCTGTGTATTTTCAGAAATGTGTTCACATGCGAGCTTCTGGCTGCTGTGGCTGGGCTGTTTTTAAATTTTGTGTTATCAGAAGGAAGGGGCTGGCATTTGTCTCTGCCAAACACCTCCATGTCGTCGTCGGGCGGTGTGTATCCTCCTTAGACCCTTTCCTCAGCACCCTTCGGCCTGCCAGGAGGGACACGGGGCCGCGGTGAGGTGTGCAGGAGGGCGGTGTTTCCTCTAAGAGTGGAGAAGAGCCTTTCTCCCCTCCCCTGTTTTTAACCATCTACTTCCGTTTATACAACCCGCGATTACTAGCCGAACTACATTCAATTCTCAGTGTTTTACAGAAAAGCCAATGCGTACACAGATAATCGACAAGAAGACATCAGAAATTGACTATAGACTCGGTTCTGAGTGGTCTGCTCGGTAAGGAAGGGTAACAATGCATTTGAGAGGAGTAGGTTATCCACAAAGTGACGAGCATGCCCTCAAGTCACCCCAAGTTGAACTTTTCTAAAGTGAGACTCGGGCACATACCAGAATAGAAGTAAGGGTTAATAGCGCCTCCCAATTCACACACCTGGGACGTCCCCCAAAACACAGGCATGGTGATAAGTAGTGGAGATCTCCCGTGAATATTGGGGTTTTGAAATGGTTCATGCTCAGCATAGTCAGAGAGAGGTCATGACTGGTTCACAGTCCCAGCCGGCCCCATGGAACCAACTTCCTGTTTCTTGGCTCACCTGGTCCCTGGTTTGGACACAAGAATTGTTCAAGGGCCCTCTGGTGGCAGAAACCACTTTAAAGACCACGTAACACAATTTTCCCCTCCCTCGGTTGGGTGCCCTGAGCAGGGTATGAAATCCGTCTAGTGGGTCCACATTCTTCTTAGATGTGATGGAAGAGACTAGAAGGATTAAATAGGAAGTGGCAAATTGCTTTGCCTATAATAAGAATAGGCAATTGGACCATAATATAAATATATTTTCTTACAATGGTCAAAAAAAAAAAGTTTGAAAAAGATACTGATCTAATTTACCCACTCCCACCCCTGTCTTTCAAAGAGAACACTGGAAACCAGGAATTTGAAATGTCATGTTCAAGTTCAAAGAACTAGTTAAGGACAGGGCAGAGGTCAGTGCTTCTCAAATCATCAGTTACAAAATACAGTTCTTAGCTTTTAAAAAATTTCTTATTCATGGCACACTAATACTTTTGTAAAATATAAGAATGAATTACTAAAAAAATGAAATTAAAAATAGTCATGTAATAGAAAATCCCCAATATTTCACTATTAGATTCAATAGACACAAAATACTGACGAAGTGCCATAGAAGTTCATAGACACAGACATCACTCTCTGCTGGTGTCTCCTGGCCCCTGCCCTGTGTAAATCTTGCCTCTGTTGATTTTAATCTGTATCCTTGTGCTATAATAAACCATAACTGTGAGTAGAATGGCTTTTCTGAGTTCTGTGAGTTTTTCTAGCAATTTTTGAGCCTGAGGGTAGTCTCGAGAACCCCAAAACATTACACTCTGGTACAGGCAGCTACTCCCAAGCTGCCTGTAACGATTCTACAAACCTACCATACCTCCCACCTACAGGCTGTAGCACCTAAAATTCTGTGCTGCGGACAATTCAGGCCTTTCCCACAGAGCAAATATGTTATCTAAAGACAATAGGAGTCACAAGGCATTAAAATTTGAGCGAGTTTTTTTTTTTAAATCATAATAACTGGTAAAGAGCAAGAAGCAGAGGTCAAGTAGGTTTTAGTAGGAAAATTAAGAGGACCTGGCACGATAAACTTGCTGGAGGTATAAGATTTCAGGAATTTGAGAGCTTTGAGAAGAAAGAAATTTTAAAAATAAATCTGGAACAAATTAAATAAACATAGCGCTAATCGTAAGAGCTGTTACAGACCAAATGTGTTAGCTTAAAACAAGAAGAATGCGAGACATACGTCGTATACACCTTGGTTCGTCCTTAACAACTGTCAAGTCTGACATATTTAGAAATATCGAAGATTCGGGGGAAGAAAGGGGGTTGGTTTTTTTCCTTCCAATTTTCTAGGGTAAGTGATAAAATCGTTAATTAAAAAGATAAATTGTTGGTGAAAAATGTCCGGAGGTCTTGCTGGCCTTGGTGTTTTAAGCTGTCAGCTAAGCAGAAGGAGCAGCGGAGCCGGGGTCCGGGCTGGGGGAGGAGATGCTTCAGCCCCCTGAGCCCGAGGGCCACGCGCCCAGGCCCTTCAGGCCGCTCTTTGAGAAAGACACCTGTCTCCTTTCACTGCTTCAGCACGCGGTGGCTTCCTTGGCTGTGACTTGGCGGACGACGCCTCGGTATCTTCCAGGACACGCACCAGGACGTGTGTGTCGTCTCTGCGGACTCGCTTGCCCAGGGGACTGCCTCTAATTCTGAAGGTCTCCTTCAGGAGCTAAAAACTTCTGCTCAAAGGTCGCATGCTGACAACAGGGTCGGTGAAGGGCAGGTGAGGCTGGAATGCCCGGGGCATTCTCAGAACTAACCCCCCGTGGCCACCTTCAGCCCGGTTCTGCCGAACCGCCTCCCGCTCCTGCGTGAGCTCCCAGCCCTCAACTAGCGAAGCCCGCACGGCGCTCGGGGAGGCTGAGCAGCCCCTGCGGGGTGGTGGCAGCACTGGCAGGTCCCTGCCCTGCTTCTGACTTCTGTCCTCGGGACGATAGACCTGAGGCTCAGTCTCATGTCCTAAGGCGTAAGGACTAAGGGAGCAGGCACGCAGAGGATGAGGGCCGGGAAAAGAAGCAAGCGAGTCACACTGCCATTATCGGGGCAAAACCAGCTCGAATCAGAGAGAGAGAATGTATTTACAGAAATGACGTTTACGTGTAGTCACATGACTAGCGGCTCAGTTTCCTTGCAGAGGAGAAGCACCGTCCAGGCTCACACACGTCCAGCTGCCTGACTTCGAAGGACTTCGGGGGGTCTGGAGAGGAACCGTGCTTTAAAAATACAGCAACGACGCTACTGCTGCAGAAGGAAGAAGTAACTACGCCCAAGGCTTCGCGTCCTCTCTGTGTGGTCGGCAAGGAGACAGGGCCTGCCCCTCGGCTCTGTGTGCCCCTTGGAGCAGCCTCTCTAGAACCTTCGTGGCTTCCCGAATACACTCTCTTCCACAGACGACTCGGTTTTCTTAAATCCCTAGGGAGAATAAGATGTATAATAGGACTGTGCTCCCCGTGACAATGTCCTGTGCAAGTCCCCAGCTCTCTTACAGGTGACCACAGGTTGACCGGGCATGGGGAGGGGAGGGGAGGAGGACAGTCTGCAGCGTTATTTCCGAGGTGTTTGGAGCTCAGTGGTTGAGAGAGGATTAGGGAGGTACGCAGGAAGATGGCACCCGGTTCGGCCCTGGCATCTGCTCTGTAAGCTCCTGTTCTTCATTTCGGCTGTAAGAGCTGGTCCTTGCCAGCCCTAGTGAGCTTGCCGAAGCCACACAGAGGCAGCTGCGTGCAAGAGAAATGTTGCTGTGTCTCCCCCACTGGCTGGCCGTCTGATGTTCCTTTGGCGGACCACCCTGCCCACTCTCACTCAGTCCTGTGGTTGAGGGGAAGCTGTCCCTTTGCCCTCTGCAAAGGATGGGCACATAGGCCTGGACTAGCAGGGCGCCTGCGTCCTCTGAGCTCTGTACCACAAATTTAGCCACTTAAGAGAGCAGATTCATTCTCTCAGTTCTGGAGGCTCGAAGTCCAAAATCAAGGTGTCAGCTGGGCCCGTTCCCTCTGAGATGCTGGGGGGACCCTTCTGCGCCTCCGCCAGCTTCTGGTGCTGGCCGTCGGTCCTCGGCGTGCTGGGCTGGCAGCTACCTCACTCCCATCTCTGCCTCTGTCGTCACATGGCCTTCCCCTGTGTGTCTACATCTTCACATGGCGTTTTCCTCGTCTTATAAGGACACCAGTCAAGTTGGATTAGGGCCCATCCTAATGGTCCCATCTAATTGATTATATCTGTAAACACCGTATTTACGAATGAGGTCACATTCACAGGTACCAGGAGTTAGGGCTCCAACATATCCTTTGGGGCGACGCAGTTCAACCCATGACATCACCTCTTGCCTGAATCATAGGCGGCAACCTCCTGACGGTCCTTTCTGATGACAATCTCTTTCTCTCCGATACAGTCTCCAAACTGCAGCTAGAGGGCAGCCTAGAATACAGCATTCGCAAGGATGACCACGTTCCTCCCTCCTTAAGCCCTTCGCCAGCTCCCCACATCATCTGTGGGGCAACCCCCACACTCCTTAGGATGGCCTATGTAGGGGCTGTCTGCAAACCCCCTCTCCCGGTCACATGTGAAGACACAGTCTCCGCCTCTCCTTGAACTTGGGCTGGTCCTGTGACTTGCTTTGACCAACACAAGGCAGCAGAAAGCAGGCTAGCCAGGTCTAGACCTCGACTTCAAGAGGCCTGGCAGCTCTGCCTCTGTACTCCTGGCTGCCTGAGCCACTGTGTGGGGGGCTGACTTCCCTGCTGGAGACAGGCCTGGTGGTCACCCCCTGAGCCTCAGTGATCCAGCCTCCCTCACCCCTACCCCCAACGAAGGCACTGGACACATAAATGAGACCATCTTAGGGGTTTCAATTCCAACTGAGGTCCCAGCTGAAGGCAGTCAACACCCCACGGAGCAGAAGAACCTCCCCCATGAGCCCAGCCAACCAGTTACAAGACATAACGAATCAGAGTTAACTCACGCCGCTAAGTTTTGGGACAGTTTGTTATGTAGCAGTAGAAACCGAGACGTCATGTGAATGCTTCCTCTTCGGCCTCATCCACTCCTGTGCATTCCCAATGCTCTGCTCCATCCACACGTCCCCGAATGTGCGATGCCTTCTTAGGTTTCCGTTCACTTCCCCTGGACTCTTCCCCTGGCGCACCTGACACACTCCTGTTCATCCCTCGAGCCCCAGCTGAAACCTCTGTGCCATCTGACGCTGTCCCCGACCACTCCCTCTCATCCCCCTAATCCCTTCTTCTATCCCTCTCTGGCATATTCCTTTATTCGAGTTTCTATTCTTCGATAGTTTGTTTTTTCTTTTCTTTTTTAATGGCCTCCCCGCAAATTGTGAGTCTAGGAGAGCAGAAACAGAGACTCATTTATTTACCTTTGGACTTGCAGTGCCCAGTGACGTGCCTGGCACCTCACAGATACCCAACGAGTCTCTGAACAAATGGAAGAATGAACAGAGGCAGGAAAATGCAAGAATACAAAACACTTTCTTGTCTTTCTTACGAGCCCTCATCTGAGTCCAGGTGGAGACAGGGAAGGTGAGTCTTGAAACTTGCCTCCATCCTCGTCTACAGCTTCTGCTGCAGGTTCTCGAAAGCACGTTGTCTGCAAGCCTGAGAACATGAGCCATATGAGCACAGCTCCTGAACCTCATTCCGGTGGGGTCCGAACGACCCACTCTCCACAGGTGCTGCTGTTTCTTGCAGAACTGCTGCTCCTGCCTTGAATTTGCACCCACAGGTGGCGTGTAACCCCCAGAGCTGGCCAAGGGCGGGTGTCTCTGAACCCATCCTCCTCTCCTGGGAGCTTGTTTTCAGGGTGACCAGGACTTGTTTTCATCGGGTATGGCAAGACACAGACATGAAACGAGTGTCATGACAGAAGAGGTTTCTGCTCACAGTTTCTTAGAAGCAGGAGGCAGAGCCGACCACGCAGAGCCACACAGGGAAGCCCCAGGGCCTGCTGGGAACGTGGAGGTGGGGAGAGAAGAGCCCCCACCGTGATTTCCTCGGGAAGGAACAGGTGAGGCGGGGTGGGCAGGTTTAGGACTGGTGAGTTTGAGTAATTTTAACGGGCACTGAGGCGTACGGTCTGTCCCTAGAGTTGGTGCCTGGGCTGACTAGGGCAGGCGGATAGTGGCCCAGAGTGACAGCCAGATGGAGGAGGTGATTGGGGTGGGCTCGGAATGGGTCGATCGGCTGCGAAGGCTCACTCTGGGCAAGTCTGTATACCTTTAGAAATCCACTGGTCCTCAGAAGTGTGGTCCCTCGGGGTCTGCAAAGCCTCGGAGGTCAAAGCACTAGAAAGACCTGGTTATACAGGGCTGCACGTGTCCTGTGTTCTGTGACCCCGTTGGCAAGTGTCCTTGGACGGTTCGTTCTGGGCTCTTTACATCAGAGGCTGCTACTTTCCTATCAGAGACGTGCAGCGATGCGGGCGCCCGGCATGGAGCCTTTGCTGAGGCCACTTAACGTGCCAAATCCGATTACTCAGGACACCCCACCGGAGGACGCCATCCCGCCCTCCACGTAAAAGACAACGCAGCGACTTGTCCCTGGAGACAGTGCAAGCCCTCTGTGGCGTGCAGAGTTGCACCTGCCAGTGCACGCAGCGGCATCCTCGTCGGGGTCCAATGCACAGTGGCCAGTGCGAGGAACGTGCAAGGCTCCACACGGTCTCACACGCCTCGCGCTTCGGTGAATCCGCGCTGTGTGGCAAAACCACACGTGATTATTAAAGAGCAAGCTGGACCTCAATCCACACGTACAATATTAGTACAAAATGTCTGGGGAAAATATCCTCAAACGAGGACAGCAATTTCAGCAAAGATCCCTCACCTGTTCACCTGCGAGGATTCTTTTTATTTTCTTTCCATGACTCCTGCGGGGTTCGTGATGAGAGAATAAACGTTCTATGTTCCCATGTTCTTAGAAATCAAGGACATGTATATCTACTAATCTCAACTTCCGGACACGTGGAGATAAGCAGTGTTTCCATGGCGAGTTTGTTTAATTCTAACTAAAAGCAAAGGAACGTGATATGTTGATCGGCCGGTGTGATGTCATTGCAGGCAAGTGGGTGACTTCTCACGAACTTTGCGATATGCTGGAAATAAGCCATGAAATCCCTTGGACTTACCCCAAAGGACGCTTGAGGGTCAAAGAATACGTGCTTGGGAACCCCTGGACTACAGTTTGAAAGATCCAGAGGAACCAAACCCAAGTCCTCCTTGACCAATAAAAAATGCCATCTGCCACATCATTCGGAGTAAGGATTACTTTTCAAGAACAATAATAACAGCCTTATATGTTCCACCCCCCATGATAAGCACTTTCTATGCACATTTGCAGTGAATTATTATGCTAATCTTATGAAACTGGCTCATGGGAGCACAGGAAAACCCAAGGCCCCTGCTAACCGGGAAGCCAGGATGAATCTTAGACCCCAATTACTCTCAAGCCTGTGCTCTAACCCCTCAGCTATGTTGGAACGTGGGATTTAAGGATCTCTAAAGAAAACTGCATTGGTCCGCTTGGGTGGCCATAACAGGACGCCATGGGCTCAGTGGCCTAAACGTTTAGATACTTATTTTCTGGAGGGTATATGTTGTATGAGGTCAAGGGTCAAGGTGCCTTCAAGACTGGTTTCTGGTGAGTCCTCTTGTCCTGGATTGTAGATGGCCGCCTTCTTGCTGTGTCCTCGCATGGCCTCCTCTCTGTGTGAAGAGGGAGAGAGAGCATTCTCAAGTATGTCTCTTCTGTTTCCAGGGACCCCAGTCCTGTGGGATTACGGCCCTGTCATGACCTCATTTAACCTCCCTGAAGACTCAGTCTCCACATACAGTCATACTGGGGGCTAAGGCTTCAACATGTGGATTTGGAGAAACAATTCAGTCCACAGCAACACGGCCTGCACTTTCATGGATCCACTTGAGAAGCCACCACCTGGGGGAGCAGGTGAGGCATCCAGGCTCTGGGGTCTGCCAGGTGAGGTCAGACTTAACCTGAGAAGTCCAAACACCTGGTGCTCATATTCTTATTAACAAGGGAAAAGCTGCCTTTCTAATCACCATTCGGATTTTTCTGGGGTAGCTTTCTTTGTTCTTCTGGCTTCTAGAAAAACGTGCGTCTATAAGCAGAAGAGTCCTCGGCACCGTGGAGCCCGGGCGAACGTAAAGACCGTGGCTGTTAGAGTCACACAGCTCTGAATTAACGTGCTGGTTCGGTCGCCTGTGAGCTCTGTGACCTTAAGTCAGTCACTCAATCCTTCCGAGTGTCACTTGCTCCATTTTCAAAATGGCACCCCTCACAGAGTATTGCGCCAGCAATATAGATAGGAAAGCTTGCACCACGGTCCCGACCCCCAGCAGGAACTCCGAAGACATCCGTCGTATGCCAGCTCATGGGCTGTGCCGCTGGCCCCTGACGGGAAGGCCTGGACGGAGACCTTCCACTTGGCCACGTGCTTCAATAAACCCCGGGCGCGTCTCTAGGCCCCTGTCCTTAGAGTCACCGGGGCATTGATATCAATGCAACACCTGACCATTTTGTGAGACTTTGGTTGTCACCAGTCAATTAAATTAGAGCCACGTTTCCTCCCAGGGCCTTCAGGTATCGGATAGAGGCAGTGTCCCCTAGGAGCTGGTCGAAACTGGGGTCCTGAGAGACAGCACTGTCACCAGGACAGGGGCAGAAGGTCTGAGCTGAATAGCTGGTCTGGTCACTGACTGCCTTAAATGGCTTGAAACTGGCCATTTCCATCTCGGAGGCCCTTGGTTCCCACCGGGACAGGGGCATAAAGTCTGAGAGCCGGCTGGGGGGCCGGCTGACAGACAGTGCGCCTTCTCTGCCTTCCCACCTCCCAGGTCAGACCCCAGTGACAAGCAGGAGCTGGAGCGGGCTGGCAGGCAAGGGGAGACGCCGGCATTGTGGGCGGTGGAGCCACCCAGTGACAGGAGATATAACTTATGAACCCGCCAACCTCTGATGGACGCCGAGCTCTACTTACTAACGACGTACTCTCGGGGAGCTCCTTCGTGTCTGCGGGAGTCTGTTTTCCTTGTCTGTAAAGTGGGCACCATGTCGCATCCTCTGCTTAGGGAGCAGAGATGGTCCATGCAGAGCACACGGCTAATGCAGTAGCTCTTAGCAAGTAGTAGCTATGCTTATCTCTGTCATTGTGACTTACAGTTCTTAGGGAGGTGGGCTGCCAGACGGGAACTAAAGCCCAGCCCTGGAAATGCTCAGGGATTTCAGGCGGGAGAGGAGGACAGGGCCACATGTCCCCAGGACAGGGGGCTTTTCTGAGCTGGCATCGCCTAGCACACAATGATGGGGTCCTTTCCAACAAAGGGTCCCCATCTTGAAATGCCCAGTCACAGACAGAGAACAGGCCAGTGAGGCCAACACACTGGCTGGGCAGGGCTTGCCCTTTTGCAGTTATGACGGTTCCCTCGGTCAGGTGGGACTTCCCAGGGTCCCCTCTCTCTGCTGGTTCCTACATGGGAGAGCAAGCAGCTATGCATGAGGTCACCGGGGGAGGAAGGAGATGTGGATCTCTGATCTCCACGATGTTTCCTTAACTCTTCCAGATTTAGAAGATGCTCAAGGAACCTCCGTGACCTTGAGAATAGGTTTATCAGCTATGGCGGGGGCAACCAGAAGCAGGTTGACTGGTGGCCATTTCTTGCTCACGGATGGAAGGGCAAAGAAAGAGAAAGCAAGTATGAGGCACAGTGTGGGGAAACCTAGCTCAAAAACGCTCGCCCCAAACATTCCCTCATTAGAGGGACATCTTAGTGGATGATACAGCCCGACCGGCTTAGCCTGGATTGGTCAGCCAATCCCTGCCAGGCAGCAGGGGGCGGCCATGATTGGTTAGGCTTATTGGAAGCCACCTCCCACCTTCTGCTGAGCAGGAACCTGTAGCAACCAGAACAGACCCTTCTGCAGGAGGAGTCTGTCCCTAGGAGAAGCACGTCCAGATCCGGGTTGCTCGAGCCTGTGGATGAGTAAACAAAGTCACGGTTGGGAGCCATCTGGCAGGCTCTTGGTGCTGAGCCCTTATCATGCCCTATGCAGGGCAGGGCGCCTGCTGTCCGAGAGGGGCGGGGAATACGCTGGGCCGGCCCCGCCCACCTTTCCCTCTCTCTTGCTCTAGTCCACCCACTCACCCTTCCCTTCGCCTCCGATTGCTCAGGCAAGGTCAGCCCTCGAAGACCGGTTCTGCCTGCCAGGGGCTCCATCAGATCATCCTCAATCTGTAAAATGTGCCAGAGGACAGAGGCATCCCTCCGAGGGGGCCCTGAGCAGCCATCAATCCAAATGACCACAGATGACCACTTCCTGCCTGAATGAGCTTCGCTTTGCTCACGAAGGCAATACCTCATTGATCTGTATTATCTCTGAAATGACAGTGGCCTAACTAATTGGGAAGGCATGACCTCGGAAAATAATTTCACCAACTCCTCCCTCTAAAACAGTTTTCTGGGTCAACCAGTAGGTGAGAAGTAGCTGATGGTTTATATTTTAGGAGAGAAGAGGTCGTTCTCCACCCCAACGTAGCTGACATCTCCTAAATCCAGGCTCACACAGTTGTCTGCGCATCAGGATGGCGACCGAATCTTACCCCTTATGTCTACACGGCTGGACCGCTGGCGACTATCCAGAGTATTGAGTCGAAAAGGATTCCGAAGCCGCACCAGGAAGAGTATTGCTTTTCTGAGTTGGGCCTCTTTCTCAGCCCTCGGGAACTACTGGCATAGAGAAGCTAAGCCCAGCTGGATCTGGGATAAATGATCTATAAACAGGGGGTGGGAAAAGCGAGATAAAGTCTAAAATATCAAAGTCCTGACTGGGTTTGGTCAACCCTTTTGTGTTCCTGCCATGTGACTGACTCATCTGTGAGAAAAACTCAGATTACATTAAATTTATGAGTAACTTAATGGTGTGCAACCAAGGAATGAAGAAATCTTGCAACACAGCTTTGTTTTCCAGGGCCAAGCGTCCCCAGCAGTGAGTTATAACAACCCTCGTGACTAAACTGGCAGGCCCCACATCCCGGCTGGCCTGGCCGGCCTGGCCCAGGTCCTGCAGGGCGCAGAGCCGCAAGGGTGGGGTCCCCTTGTTTCAGCCTGGAGAAGAGCCCCACTCAGCCCGGGGACTAGCCAGGCATTCCCAAAAAAAGGACTGGCGCACTGGGAATCCCTCCCCATCCGAAGCTTCACTGAAACCGGAGCCAGGTGGACCCTCACTCACAAGGGATGTCTCCTAAAATGGCAGGTCACTGTGTGCTTTGCTGTTTAATGAAGTAGAGACATTCCTTCACCTTTTTTTTTTTTTTTTGTCCTGCTCAGAGATAGAAAGGAAGGAGACAAGCTAGGAATAAGGCAGCGTCGGCTGCCTCTGTCCTTGCAGCCAGACGTAAAGAAGCAGTGTTAGGAAGGGAGCCGGATATCACGATTTAAAAATAACCATCGTGACGGCTGCCCTGTTTCCAGCAGCAATGAGAAGGCAAGCGCTGTCTCAAGCCTTTTGCAACCTCTTCTTCATTTACAATCACAGTAGCCCCATGTAGGCTCATTGGATGGTTAAGAAAGCCTCGGCTCGAAGCCGATGTTTGCCCGAGGTCCCACAGCTGCAAGGCGGCCGTGATCTTTCCACTGCACCCAGGGGCGAGTTTCGGAGCCTGTGACGGAGGGGCCAGCAGGCAGACAAGCAGCGAGGGCCTCCTAACGAGGAGCAAAGCGAGCTTTCTGCTTGGAGGATTTTTTTATTGCGAGAACGTTCAAGCCCGTGCGCTTTGCTGGAGGCTCTTTTTGTTTTCTTTGATGCATTACAATCTGAATTCAATGCCCTAGAAGATATTGAATAGACAGGACAAAATCCATTAGGCCTGTTGATTTATGGCTTTTCGGCTTTTAGAAGGAGCAGCTCGCTGCGGCTCGTTTTAGAAATTTGTCTCATTTTGCCGGTAAGTGATTTACGCCATGCTTCCATTATTGCCTCTTTTGGGGAGGAGGGGAAAATAATACCAACACAAAGCAAAGTCAGAGTCCGATAACTCCGCGGATGCTGCTCCGCACCCCCGCGGCCCGTCGCTGTTGGCGCCACACTGGCAGGGCTACGTGTCGGCCCCTGAACGCTGACGGCTGTGCCGTCTGGTCCGCGGCCGGCCAGAGGGCTCGCGCCGCATCCGTCCAGCGCAGCACACCTTCCGGGGCTGACAAGAGGAGGGCCGCTGGGACGGAACCGGGGTCGGCTCAGGTCGCTCTTTGTCATCTCTGCTCATCTGTCGAAAGCAGCTCGGGCTTCGCCAAGCAGGCCTCCCTCAGACCTGCACACAGGTCCTGCTCTCCCCTCCCCGCCCCTCCCCAGGCTGCGGAAGGAGAGACAGCCCCCTCCCTCCCTCGACGCCTCCTTGACCTCCCTGCCACTTCACATGGTCGCCCCATTGTCACGCTATTCACTGCCCAGCACCCCCCAGATGGGGTTCATCCACCAGACAGCAGGTCTGTAGTCCCTCTCCAGCCCCTAACACGAGGCCCTGCACACAGTAGGTGCTCCATAAATGTTTTGTTGAAACAACAGTTCACATGCAAGTAACCGAGGCCGAGCGGGCCCGTCTAAGGATGGCGCTGTAGGCTGTTGCCATAGAGACATGTCGCAAGCCTCTTTGAACTCAAATCCTGTGTCCTTATCTCTCTATGCATTCTAAAAAGATACCACTGCATGAAAGATGCAAAAGACTTTGCCATAATAAAGAAGCTCTGCATCTATGAGTTCAGAAGTCCTGAATTAAAAAATAAAAACTGGGTAAGTTTAGCATCACTCATACTAGATGTATGTAGCGGACTGCTTTATGGAACGAGCTTGACTTGGCATTAAATGCTGAACAAGTGTGAATTGCTTTGTTTTCCTCAGACATTAACAGTCCTTCGATGGTCTTATTCGGAGTCCGTATTTCTTTGATGGCGGGGTTATTTAAAAAAACTCATCTCTGTCCGATCCACGTTCATCCACCTCCACTTCATCCCTGCACTCCTGCCGGCAGGGACAGGCCCTTTGCTCGGAGGTTTGGCACGAGGCGGGGGCTCTCTCAGTACCCGCTCCGCCTTGCCCCTTCTTCGGACAGACGTGCTGTGAAGGAAGAGGAGAAGGGGGAAGAGGAGGTCAAGTTCGCCACAGGGCTGGTGCCATCAGCCCTGTCTCGGCCGTCAGTGCCGCTAGGGGGCAGTGTTTTCTGCGGCCTCCCAGCCGCGGCTCCTCTGGCTTGGCCGACTTGGACCCCACCCCCAGGCCGTCCCCAGGACACATCCCACAGCCTCCTGCTTCTAGGGCAACTGCAAAGGGCTCAGGTGTGGCTGCCTGCCTATAGGAAACGCTCGCCTCTTGGCAAGAGAGCCATGGCTCCACCACTGACTCCTCCTCCAGCCTTTCATTTCAGGGGGACGCAGCTAGAAAGATAAGAAAATACAGTTTTTTAAAGCAGCTCCAGAACCGAGGTGGGGGGGAAATCACCCCCTCCTCTTTCTAAGCTCAGGGTAAAACAGTCTGATCCTTCATGTTCATGGAGGAGAACCCAATATCAGAAAATGCAAAATAACGGTCAACCCCAAAGAGCTTACGCTTTATTCTGGAATTCAGCCGAGACTTCAAAGACAGACCCAAGCACGTTTAGACGCTGAGAGACAAGCTCGAGTCCGGCTGGTGTTTTCCTGACTCTGTCTCGGTCTCTCTGGGTCCTGCGTGAAGATGACTCATTGGTGATAATGTCGTGGAGGCAGTCGCTCCTGGGGAAACATACATGTCACACCAGGAGCTCAGGGATGCAAATACGATAGCCAGGGAAACCAGACGTACCTTTCAGCTTCCAAAATGAGTCTGATCGAGTCCACACTTAAGCCTCCTGGTTCTTGAATGTTCTCGAGTGTGTCGGGTCGTAAAGATGTGCTTAGAAGAGTCATGAGGGATTTCGTTCTCCTTTAAAGAGCTTTTCCCTTCCAGAATGCCACAGTGGGTGTGAGGACAATCTGGCTGTGATAACTGATCGCCAAGGTGGACTTGGCTGATCTGGCTGGCTGGGTAGGTGTCCCCATTGGTCCATGTGTATCTCTCCCGAAGCTGTACGCTCGGTCCGAGAGAACAACCTTCTCCCAAAAATGAGGATGATTCTTCTGTCCAGGGTACATGCTAGAACCTCCCAACCAGCCCCCCAAACGCCTCACCAACAGAAGAATCCCACTGGCCAGTGCCACCTCCGCGGATGGTTTCCAGAACCCATCCTCCCTTTTTGCTTTCCTAAGGAAATCCCGATTTTCACTCAAGTAGCCTCCCCTACCTCGTGCAGCCCGTGGACTTCGGGAGAGGTGGACCCAAAATCGGGAGGCCCCTGATTAGTCTAAGACAGAGAACGGGGTGATTCTACCTCACGCCCGGCCGTGTAGGTGCAGACGCAGAGAATGGCATTCGGACGACTCCAGCATTGGTTCGGCAGTGACCCCGTATGGGCTGACGAAGCACAGCGGAGATTTGCTGGAAGTGACCACCTCTCCCTCCGATGGCGCGTTGGGTGGATGCCAAGGCGGTGCGGTCACCAGGAGAGGAGCCCGGCTGACGGCGACGCTAACCCTCTGGGAGGCAGAACGGAGAAACAAGGAGAGCCTAGGGTCACGGAGACGCTGTGGTCAGTGCACCAGCCGTCCTCAGAGCTGCCCTAATGCCAGCCTCTCTGGGAAGGAGAGCCTGCAATGGCTCTTACTGGACGGCCAGTCTGTGACAGTAATTTAAAACATTCTAATGAGACGGATGGTATAATTCATTGACCAAACCCAGCCACTTTTGAGAACGAACAGGGCAGTATTAATAACCAGACCAGGGCCAAAGACAAACTGGGACAGTTCCAGGCAAACAGGAGTGCTGGGTCACTCTAATCTCGACTGCTAGAAACCACGGGCCGTATCCTAATTAATCAGGCCGTATCCTAATTAATCACCGTAAGCTTGACAAAAAATGTAAAATCAGAGTTACTCAGAGGGATTAAGTGCTAACCTGATTCAGGCCCTTCTCTAATTCCTTCTCCAAACTGCAGCCAGAAGCATATTTTCAAAGCCCAGGTTTGAGCATACCCTCCCCCGGCTCACAACGCCATAACGCCATAACGGGGCGTCCTGTTTAAAGGCGTCCCGTATAAAGCCAGAGAGCATTTGTTTACGGGAACTCTATTCCCTCCAGCCTCCAGGGGCTTTGTGAACACTCTGCAGGGAACACAGTTCCCTCCCGCCCCTACCACCCTCTGACTTACCAGCTACCACTCCCCCTCCCCGCCCCGCCCCCCAGGTAGTCAGCTCATCACTCCTCCAGCCTCCAGTCCACCTTCCTTGCATTGCAGAACCCGGTAGACCGGTCTTGCCCTTCCTAGTGCTTCTCTTGGCTGCTCAGGGTGGTTCCATGTGAACAGAGGTGAGTCTGTCCTTGCTCTTTGTGGTGTGAGCCCCTTGCGTGATGCCTGGCCACACAGAGATGCTCAAAACGCACGTTTTCATTGAAATACCTAGGCCTAGGAATGAATGCAAAGATTAAGGCCTCGGCAGAAATCCCAGAAGAGCCAGCTTCGGAGTTCACGGCGGGCCCCGCCCTGTTCCCTGCGGCCTAGCGGCCTAGCCGAGTTCTCAAGGACTGAGTAGCTCTCTCCCATGATGCCTTTGACTCCCGTGAGGCCCGAGCCTCGGAGCCGGGCTTCAAAGGCTCACCTGCGAGGGGAGCAGGGCTCTGGCACGCCCTTTCTTCCCATCGCATCTGATGCAGGCGCTCTAGGCTCAAGAGGTAAAGTGTTGTGATGTTTTCTTTCTAAGCCCTAAGCTGGAAAGGGGCCATGTTTTCTTATACTTCCAGTTATCCAAAGGCCAAAGCCATTTCTCCAGTAATTACGTTTCCTCTTTGGCTGGCATAAGTGGAGGGGAGAGTCATCTCTTTTGTTATCTCGGTCTGATAACGAGCTCCCTGAGCTCCCTGATCACAATTCCTCAGCAATACCGGGGTCAGGGCTCTAGACGAAAGATGAAAGAAAAACTGTTTGCCGTCTTGCCTAAATGTGATCACACACGATCTTAAGTCTGTGTTCTGGGAATAACAGGGCCTCGCACCCTCTGTAATTACTTTTGTTGCGAATTCGGTTTTCTGTCCGTGTTCTCATAACTCCGGCAATGACTCTCGGCTTCTCCCGCAGTCATGTTTCCTCTCACACAGCGATCTTAGCAGAGTTTCTCTTTGCCTTTAGTTACCTTGGGAGATTGGCAGGGGGTGAATGAGGAGGAGCTCAGAGAAGGAGCAAGACCGACCATGCTGTGGGTAGAGACGGATGCTTGCTCTAACTTCCTTAGGTGGTTTTTTATTTTCATTTTTTATGTCTTTTACAAACTCACTGCTGAAGGTATTACCCAAGGCCCCTAATACAAGGGTTCATCCAAAAAAAAAAACCGTCAAAATTCAGTGCCCGGAAAATATTCATCTCTCAAGAAGTTTTTCTCTAATCGGGCAACATGAACTGTACGATCTGTCGCAACCCCCTTTTATGTCCTGAATGAGTAACTTCTGGAATGAGCACCAAATTCGCCCACCTCGCCCTCGGCCCTGGCTTCTGAGTCCCTTCTTATCCCTGTTTTCACTGCCCTAATTTACACATGCTTTAATATTTTAAGCCACCCTTAAAACCTTTTTAAAAAGTAGACAGGACCTAAATGATGCAAAAAAAAAAAATTCTTCCTCATATTAAACGTTTCTTGAATCTTTTGAAACTACATTTTTTTAAAAGAGCAGAGTCACATTTTTTAAAAAGTCCCTGAGAGCTGAACTCTCCCCGTGAGCTAATAACTGCAGGTCCATTGCGCAGCAAACTCCTTGTCTGTCATTTAATTTCCTCGGACTCTGGGTTTGTGCCTCTATCATTCAGGCTCGGTAGGTTCCAGCCACTGAGCAAACCGACCTCCCAGAGGCTGCTGAGAGCCTGGCAGGCTTTTCCTGTTTCGGTTGGAATGAATATTTTAGAGGAAACCTCTGAATGCCCTCCAAACACCGGGCCCAAGGACCCAAAGTCGAAGGAGAAGGGAGATTTAGCCCTCAATGCAACCCAATAACAAGGACACGTACAGCCTTTGGAAGCTTCAAACCATGTCAGGGGCAAGTGTCCAGTTTGACATCCTCCCTCGGGGACAGGATCTGGGTCCCCCGCCTGCTGCTTACAGGCTAGCGGGTGAAGCCTTCCAGCTGAACCGTCCCCAGCTGGTAGGAGATGCCACGCTCATTACATCGCATCAACTCTCAATAGCATCGCCTGGAGTTTTTTAATTGGTGATTGGATAATCGTGCAGCAGGGGCAGAAGGAACCGGAGCACAGTCCGTTAGAGCTGGTTGTGATCAAAACTTTAAGTCGGCCACACGGTGCTGTGATGTACAATCATTCTTCCGTTTCCGGTCCCACCGGACAGTATACTTCATGAAGACAAGACGCATCTTTTAGAATTCACGGCAATGTGCGTGGCATCTTGCAAACGGTGCGTGTTCGATGCGCGTTTGCTAGGAAATCGATGGCGGTAATGAACAGAAATCGTCATTGAGTCTCATACATTACTGTCGTCAGTATTGCTTTTCCCACAGTGAAACCAAGTTGTCGGTTTGTGTCTTTTTTCCCCCCATTTCTATACCTATAAGTGGTCCCATCGCTGTTAGAGTTCCTGATACCGAATACAAGCTGCTTCTACAGTCTCCGACCCAAGCACACACACAGCCCCTCGGTGAAACGTGAGCATGTTCGATACACTTCCCAGTATCCAGGGTCACGGGTCACCCCATATCCCCCCTTCCCAGTGGCCTGAGTTGACACTCCCCAGGTTTCGTACTCGCCACCCCCTTGGTCAGCATCACTGTCACAAGCACAGACTCTGCAGCCTGGGTTAGGTCCTCCGTCCTTCATTTACCAGCTGTGAGAGTTCGTGCAAGTTACTTACCCTACCTGTTACTGTTTTCTCTGTAAAAGGAGGATAATCGTAGTATTTTCCTGCGGTGGATTGTGAAAATGGGCACAAATTCTCTCTGTGTCTACTTCCTTTGGCAGTAGACCTGGACCCTAGTTTGACCAACAAGATGATAGCAATAGGAAGCAAGTCATTGAGACGTGACCCCTTACTGCCTTGGAGCTCTGAGGCCGCTGTATGAACAACCTCAGGCTAGTCTGCTAGAGAATTCGAGACCACGTGGAGAGAAGCCCCAGGGATCCCAGCCATTCCACTGAGACCATCGTAAACCAGCCAGTCCTCAGTCTACCTGCCAAGCGACCACAGATGTGTAAGTGAGCCCAGCCAAAATCAGCCACACCTAGCTCAGACCTCACAAACTGCCCAGCGTGAGTTAAACGAATGCTCATTGGTATAACACATTTGGTTTCGGGTTACGTGGCAGGTTAAAATATGGGCCCCAAATTTTTGCCACTCTTTCATTGAGAAATAGGGCCTACATCCCTTGAATCTGAGTAGGCTTTTGACAATTTCAGCTAGTAGAGGACATCGGAAGTATTGCTATGTGATTTCCAAGCCTAAGACACGAGACTCAGGCTTTTCCCTCTCGGGCTGCTTGGAATCGAGACTCTTCCTGTAGGGGTGCTCCCTCTGGGAACTCCAAACGCCATGCTGTGAGAATCCACGTGGGACGGCCTCCGTAGGTGCCCCAGGCGCCAGTCTCAGCTGTGCCCCGTAAAGTCATCCCAGCTCAGGGGGAAGACACGAGGGAGGAAATGTCCAGATGGTTCCGGCCGCCGGCCGTTTGAGTTTTCCAAGCTGGGATCCCAGAAGAGGGGGCGCAGAGACGAGCCAGGCCTGTGTTGTCACAGAGTTTCCATTTCCAGTGCAATTAGGTTCGGATGCTTTTATTGTCATATAGGCTCATATTTCCTTCTGGTATTATTTTCTTTCTTTCTGTCTAAAGGACTTCTTTCGACATAGTGCAGGTCTGTGGGTGACGAATTCTTCCAGCTTCTGTATCTTTGAAAAAGTCTTTTTTTTTTTTATGCTTTCATTTTTGAAAGGTATTTCATGGGTATAGGATTCCTGACGCTCTCTCTTTTTCTTTCAATGCTTTAGAGGCTGCTCCACTAACTTCCCACTTGCATCGCCCCTGATTAGAAGTCTGCCATTATCTTCGTTTCTCTACATAATGTGTCTTTTTCCCTCTGGCCAATGTTAGGGTTTCTTCTTTGTCGTGAGTTTTGAGCAATTTGATTAGGATGCGTCTTGTTTTCTTCATGTTATTTGTGCTTGAGTTTCGTTAAAACTTCTTGGAACTGTGGATTGATAATTTTCCAAAAATTTAGAAATTTTTCAAGCATTATTTCTTAAAATACTTATTCTGTCTTTCTCTCCTTCCCTTTGTGGACTCTGATACCATAGATTAAGTTGATGCAAGCTATCCCACAGCTCACTGGTGATCTGTTAATCTTTAAATTCCCCCCCTACCCCGTGTTTTTTTCTTTTGGGTGGTTTCTACTGCCTTGAATTTACTAATTTTTCTATGATCTACTCTGGTTATTGATCTCATCCACTGTACTTTTCCATCTCAGACAGTGTAGCATTCATCTCTAGAAGTTCGACTTGAGCCCTTCTTATATATTCCATGCCTCTCCTTAATGATTCAAACATACCGACTATAGATAGAGGACTTAGAAAATTCTGAGGTTGGCCAAGCAGGTGGATATCCCTCTCTGTCTGTGCCTTGCAGTACAGTTGCCACCTTCGGTGGTGGCCTGAGACTCAGGAAGTCCTGGGACACCCTCTGTGCTCACGTTTGTGAGCAATGGCCACTCCCAAGCTTATATATCAACTTTGAAAAAATTCTGGAGGTTCTGACAGAAGGTGAAGCCCTCCTCTGACATTCTAGGTAGAAAGAAGGGAGACGTTCCTTGGCCTCCACGTTTATTTTCAAAAAATATAGAGTCTCACAAAGCCAGGACGCCATCCACAACCCCTCTGGACCTGCAGGGACAGTTACTGGGCCCCAAAGTGACTTCGAAAACTTTGTGTTGGACAGGGTTGTCCTGCGAGGCCTGCACATCTGGTTGTTGGAATCACAGGGAAGAAGAGCTTTTCCACGAGCTGGGAAGGGAACAGGACACCCTCTGCAAGCATGAGGTGGTCCCCACCTCCAGAGGGACCTGGAATATTTCAGGAGTCTCATCCTTCAAAGGGACACTAATAGGTACAGTCACAGCCAGGAACAGAAGTGCATCTATGTCTTTAGGGAAACTGTCCTAGTCATCTTCATTAACTGGGACACCGTTTGTGAACAGAGGACTCTATTCAATGTTTTATATATAACAACAACCTCAGCAGTTATTTATGATAAGAACAATAACCATAACAATATCAATAAATAACAATTATGATCATGATGACAACATGAGTAGTAATAATTTTAATGGTGATAATAATATTAAACTAAGAAGATGGAAAATAAATAAGTAAGTAGAAGCCCCAAACAGTGGCCACGCTGGGGTCAGGAGTGCTTTGGTCTGGGATTCATTTGTGTGTGTCCCTTGATGAATTCTTTCTTCATTCTCAGCATCCATAATACCTAATTACCCTGATTGGAGAGGAAATTTGTATTTTAAAAACACATTTCAAATTGGTTGCTCTGTTGTATTAGGTTCAAAGAGAATGATCAGCATCTTGTTCTAAGGCAGGGAGTGGGGGGTGCTGAGTGAGGCCAGCCAGGAAGCAGAGGGTCCAGAAGCTTCTCCTTGCAGCGGAGACAGGAGAGGGCCATCCTGGCAAGCGGACGGAACTGTGCCAGATGAGGAAGCGGGCTCATGAGGATGGATGTCCTGAGGAAGTGGACGCCGAAAGGCCGAGGGGAAAGGAAGAGCCGAGGGCCGAGGCCCTGCAAGCCTGAGGCGGCAGCCACGCTGAGCTGCGTGCCAGCGGAGCCGGTCAGCGGGCGCGGCCACTGTCCTCGCGGCCTCCATGGCTGCGGACGGCTCTGTCAAAGCTGAGAGGGTCCTGAGCCACTGAGACCCCACCCGACCCCCTCCCCCACACCCCCATCCCCACCCCAGATCCCAAACCCGGCCGTCTTCCCTCTCCTGGGAGCCTCGCGTGAACTACCTTCAGGGGCTGCTAAATTGGGCTTTTCCCTAAACAGAGAGCAGCTCAGTTTAACCGGAAAGCCTGCTGCATCCGAGACAGTTCTGTGTTTTAAAATCCTTGTTCGGCTGATTTTTGCACGTTAAGGTTTCTGTGGGCGAAGGCGAAACCGCCCCCGCCCACCACGATGTCCGCCGGCACCGGGGGACACCTCCACCTCGCTTCTGCGTGAGTGGCGCCCCCGTCCATCTCCCAGGGGCTCTGTCCAGGTGGATTCGGAGGCGCTGGCGCCCCCTACAGCTGTGCCGCGTGGCACACCGCCTGGCCGCTTCCTGCGCAGCAGCTGGGACGGCTCTTCCCAAGGAAGGAATCCTTCCCAGAAACCTCTCAGCAGACTTTCTGTCACATCTCGTTGACAAGAACTGGGTCTCTTGCCCGTGGCTGAATCGCTGGCAAGCAGAATGGAACTCCCGGCATAATTGAGCTAATGAGGAACTGCCTCCTTAGGGCCGGAGTGGGGACCATCCCTCCCGGAAGCAGAGTCACCCAGCACTGGCGAGAGAGCCCATGAGTGCCAGGTGGGTTCCCCGCACCCTCTGTCACCGTTTGCTCGTAACCGTCAGAGTTTCCAATACCACGGGCGTCCAGGGTCAGACGCAGCAGCCAGTGCCGGAGGCAGCAGGGACTCCTCGGGGCCGGGAGCGCCCACAGCGAAAGAACAAGCAGCACTCATCGGAGACGGGACTTCACAGCCGCCGCAGGGTCAGGGCGTCTGCAGGGCCCCCTCCCGGCCCCACTCAATTTTGTCTCGGTTGTCACAGATGTCCCAGGCCACACGGGCAGCCTGGCAGCCACTGGTTCCTCTGTGAGAATGCGGGGGCCAGGTTGGAGAGGCACGGGCTCTAGACTTAGATGCGCCTGAGTTTGCACCCTGGCTTTGCCATTTACTAGCTGTGTGACCTTAGAAATGTTACTCAACGTCCCAAAGCCTCCGTTTAAAAATGGAGATGGTAATATCTACTTCATAAGATTGTTGTCGAGATTTTTTTTTTTCTAACCAGATCAAGTCTCTAGCACATACTAGGTACGCATTTAATGAACAACTCTTGAATTTTGGTATTCTTAAGAATCGCCTGCGAGTCCAGCTAAGCATGCAGATTCCTAGGACTCTGAGCCCAGAAAGGCACATGTTCCACAACCACCTCCAGGTGATTCTGATGTCGATGAACCACGGGCCAGCCACACACTCAGAAACACTGCAGTGACATGTTGCTGACGCTGTGCCATTAGCAGGCAGAATCTGAGCGCGATGACTGCCTTATGCAACAAGAAGATTCATCTTAATTTTAATTATCTATTATTAGCTGCACTTCAGTGAAAAAAACAATAAAATCTGCAGTTTTTGAGGTATTTCACGGGCCCACTGGAAAACGCCGACTAATTCCTGTGGCATTCTCTTTGCACAACTCAACCAAGAACGTGGCCTTTGCGGTCGAAGGCCTTCCCCAGGGAAGGAAGAAAACCAAATTAAATCTTTGCAGCCAAAATAAGACCGACATACCGAGCGTCACGTTTCCAGCAGACGACCTCTTTCCAACCTCCGGTGAAGAGCGGGCCCGACCTGGCTCTATAATTCTGCCCATCGGCTGACCTCCTGCCACAGGAAAAGTCAAGTGTTCAGAAGAGCAAAGGAGAACCTCTCTCTTCCCCTCCCCGCCCCAATAACTTTGGCTCTGCCGACGGTCTCAGGAGGATCCAACACTGCTTATTTCGAACTTCCAGTCTCTTGGCTCCCAGCAACTCCTACCCTGCAGCCCTGTTCCTGCCCGTTATTGCAAAACTAGAATAGAAAATATTTTGCAGAAGCCGTGACTTGGAAAGAAAGCGCTGGGAAGGGAGAAGATGTGTCAGCCGCATCTGAGCGTTGAGAAGGAAATTTAAGGACAGTGCGAATGATGAACTCCAGTGAGGGGAAGGGTGTGTTGGGAAGTGAGCTCCTATGGATCGGAGGTTTGGGGAGCAAAGGGCTGTGTGATGAACGGCACTGGGCTCGTCCTGCCTGGCTCACAGAGACTTGGCAGCAGTCAAGTTCATAAAGAAATGTGGTCTCGATGAGAGTGATCAGCGGCTCTTTTCCAAAAGGGCAAACCGAGGACGAAATGAATTGAAATGAGATGGAAGGCGCTCTGGTTAAAGGCCAGTGGACCCCAAATCTGGCCGGTCGTTGGAGTCACTTGAAATGCTGGGGAAAGTACCCGTTCCCAGGCACCACCCTGACCCCTCCCGAGGAACATGAACTGGCGCTGGGTTTGGGAAACACCGTCTTGGTGGTTTCCGGAGGTTCCTGGCTGACGGCCTTTCGGGGCAGGCATTTCTCCTATAAATTTTTCTGAATAGTTAATGCAATTTTCTATAGTTCACTAATCGAATGTGTAAAACTCTGAATCTTCGCAGCTAGCACCATTTTAAGATCTGTGTGAGTCCTAAGACTCTGACTTTTGACCTCCCCCCAAATCACAGCAAACGTAGTGAAAGGCACCCACAGACTATCATATGACTTTGACTTCTTTTCATTTCTTGGAAATCATCTAGCTACTCAAGAATTTTTGCAAAGTAAAAAAATAAAATCTACAAATAATTTTCTAATGTAATGAAAGTCTCATCAATGCTAAATTTAATAGCCAAGGGAGTGGATCTAATGTTATATTTTTCAGGCATTTAAAGGTTTATTAATTTTGACTTCGAAGATTTATTTGTGTAATTTTGATCTAATTACCCGTCTCAGGTCTCCGGCACTTTTGAGGCCTCTCTATGTCCCCACACTGTACCGGAAGTGACTAAAGGACCAAACACCCTGCCAAAAACATCCCTGTGAGGGAATATTACTTTAGAAATGAGAGAAACCATCAGGCACACAAACCAGTTTCTCTACCATTACACAGCCACTAAGAGGCAGAGCCAGGACAAGAAGCTAAGGCTTCTCACTCCAAACGCCGCACTCTTTCCATCGGTGACAGAGAATGTGCTAGGTGGCTTCTGAGGACACTTGCCTCCTCTCATCGCTATTATTTCCTGCATCATACAAAACTCAGGGGAATTGGTGTCAGAAGCCTGTGACCTGGCAAAGGGAAGGCTTGAAACTGGCGAGAAGTCAAAGATTTAGTGAAAACAAGCAACAGATGAACTCAGAGCTCACCGACCAAGTGGTTTTGGTCAATAGCGATTGGTTCGTTCTATTTTCAAAGCATTTTAAGCATTGTTCACCACAGGAAGTGATTTTGCTGGGTCCGTAACTAGGTGTGCACAAACGAAAATCTGTTAGAAATGGAAAAGTCACTATCTAACCAAGACACCCAACGAAAACAAAAATGGAAACCAAGGAAGGAGGAAACCCGCTCAGAAGATCTATCGTACCCTTCTCGGATAGGAACGGGATGCAGGTGGTAGGAATGTGGGTGGGGGGCGGTGTGAGAGCATAAAAGAGGGGGTGGTCAAACTCTCCGTGAGCGGGTCAGGGCAGGCTTCCGATCTTACTGAAGCTGAGACCTCGTGGGGGAGAGTTGCCCACAGGCAGCCAGGCTGGGGGCAGTGTGACTTCTAGTTAAGTGACTGACCCAGATCCCAAGAGGCAGTGGAGATGTCCAGTGGACAGCGGGTTCTCAGTGCTGGGGTGGTCATTCTAGGGTCGTGGACCCCATGCTACCTGGATGATATGATGATGCCACAGAGAAAACAGAACATTCTAGCTTGTCCTCTTAGAATGTGTTTGCCACGTGGTACCTGTTAGCATCGGGGGAGTGTGAGATGTAATGTCCCAGGCTGAGCTCCACGGAGAAAGCCCGAGCGATGTTGACACACATGAAGCAGCCTCCCCCGCAAATTCGAGACGTCTTTCGCAATTGTCTCCAGGTTCGGCGAACCCCCTCCATCACCCCCAGTAACCCATCCTGTAACAAGTAGAAGGAACCTCACTCAGGACAAACCTGCCAATGAGAATTTCATCATCAGTTTAGAGGCATCTTCCTCAGGAGTCACATCCAATGGGATGATACACTGTCACCCTTTGAAAAGTCTCAAGGGATCCAGCATCACCTGGGAGTTGGAGAACAAGGATTTCACCTACATCCTGTGAGTTCCAGCTCAGACATCTAACACAACCTTGATTCAAATGGAGACGCAAGTGGTAGCCCTGGGGTGGTTCTGATGTCAGGAAGCAGAGAACGCCGACAGCCTCGCCTGGGCCCAGGGAGGAGGCGCGGATGGGTGGGTAGGCCTGCGGAGTCCTCAGCACGTAGACGGATGGCAACGAGGTCAGTGGGAATACATGTGCCGTCTCGGAGGGTGTGTACAGTGAGAGGGAACCATCCCGCCCTGGGAACCCCAGCGTTTCAGAGAGGAGAGGAGAGAAGTAGAGGCCTGTCCTCACAGAGGCTCAGGAAGCGGGCAGGAGAGGGCGTTTTTCAGACTCAAAGGAGTTAAAGTTTCAAGGAAGATCTGTTTCTTATCCGCAATATCCATTATCTTTTCTTCCATTAGAATTAAATTTTTATCAAGGCATATACATCACCACCTGGAATTATGACTGCATTGCCAAGCTTCTATTGCAGCTAAATATCGCTTTATGATTGAGCTCTGGCCAACAGCATAGGAGCAATTACAGTGGTTTAGCAGTTGCCAATATCTACCCCCATCTAAAACACATTAATTTATTGATCCTGGATATTTTTAATAGTAAAAGCTCGGGAACAACCTAAATCTATGCATCACTAGGGAACTGGAAAAACAAATTACGGCACATTCATACAAAAACATATTTTATAGCAATTTCTTTGTGACAAAACAAATCCATATGTACTAATGTGGAATGATTGCCAAGTGTTAATGTTTAAATGAAAAAGCAAGGGCCTGAAGAGGATTGTAGTATGGTACCATTTCTATATTAATGGATGTTTGGATGTACTTACACGCTCGAATATGCATTAAAAACCTCCGAAAGGACTCATAATGAAACGTGGGAGAGAGCTGCTTGAGGGCTTGGGGGCAGGAGTGGAAGAAAACTCACTTTTTATTCTAGGCATTTTTGTACTGTTTAACTTCTTTTTTATCACAGACGGGAACTACTTTTTATATTTTATTTTATAGCAGCTTTATGATGATCTAACTTATATACCATAGAACACATGCTCTACACATGTCTACAGGTCAGTGGCCTTGAGGATATTCACAGAGCTCGGCCACCGTCGCCACTATCATCGTCCCGAAGAGGAACCCCATCCATAGCCAGCGACCCTCATTCCTGTCACTCCTTACCCTCAGCCCTGGACGACCGGTAATCTACGTTCTGTCCCTTTATATTTTCCTATTCTGGGCATTTCGCATCCGTGGAAACTCAGTGTGTGGCCTTCGGCGTCTGGCTTCTTTTGCTTGGTTCAAGGCTCATCCACGTCTCTGCATGTATCGACGCTTCTTTCCTTTTTGGGGCTGAATAACCTGCCATTGGATGGATAGGTACTATAGTTATGACTATCGATTTGCAAGGCTGCTGAGGAGCTAAAGGGGAGCTTGAAACAGGGCCAGTTAGAACTCCACAAAGCTCACTGTTCTCACCAAGATTTAGCCATCTTTCTTGAATAAAGCTCCAGGTATTGTTGCAAGCTTCTGGCTAATTTCCAGGGTTCTGAAAAACTTGATTTTGACAATTTTCGACAGTGTTCTTGTTGCTGCTATGGAGATCAGATTTTCAGAGGTCCTTACTTACCCTACCATTCCAAAGGGCTTCTTGAAATTACTATTTCAATCATAAATTTTCTTTTAAGAGTGAATTGGGAAAGGGGTCGTGAAAATTAAATGATGTAGAGTATATAAAATAACAAATCTAATGCCTGTGGCATGGTACAGGCTCGACATTGAAAACAGCAGCTCTTTTTCTGTCATCATGACGACTCCCAGCTGTGCGGGAGGCAAAGCAGGGACCAGACCACCCAGACCCTGACTCTCCAGCCCAGCGCCCGTGAGCAGACACCACCTTGCCTCCCCCACCTCACTGCAAATGGTCTGGAGCTGCAATAACAGCTCAATCTCTAGGGATCATCTTCAATACCGTTTCATGGATGGTGTGACTCGTCGAATGTATAAGAAAATGCGTAAGGAAATTTCATTCCGGGGTCACACGCAGGCTTGTAGAGACATCAGCGGAAGACACATCTCTTTCCTCCTGCTTCCAGTGTTCACTCGGGTGCAATCAGCTCCCCCAGGGAACCACTCCTGACGCCCCGATTCCTCACTCCGTCCTCCCATGTTCCAGGGGATGCATGGCACTTCCGGGGACACACGTCCCCACCACTAGGGACCAAGAAAGACCTGGAAACCTGCCCCGCCCCGCTTCTTGTTCCCTTGTGCCCTCACTAAGGTCGCCATGGGGGAACCACGCTGTTCTGCCTCCATCTGGACTTAGTCGCTGTAACTTCAAGGAAGACGAGGCCTGAGTCAAGCCGAGCTAGGTTCAAAGCCCACGCTCACTATCTACTGAGTATGTAATTTGGACAAGTTGCAAACCTCTCTAAGCCCTGTCCCCCTCAGCTACAAAGTGGGGATAAAATTACCTTTTTTGCTAGTTTATTGTGATGAGTAGAAATCATATGAATCGAAAGCCAGGTATACAGTAGGTGCTCATTAATAACAGCTTTATTTATTTATTTTTTATAGCTCTAGCCAGCTGCCAGCGCAGGCTGTAGCACTCAGGTAGAGAAGCCATTTTTGGCTCACCTGGAAGGCCAGGTCTGGATTTTGACAGCTGGCTTCAGAAACGCATCTTCCTTCTCACCTCTCTCGTCCTGACTCTTCCGCAGGCGCGGAAACCTTTCCCGCATCTTAAATGACGGTGCCGTGGCCTCCTCTGGGATCTGTCCATCCGGGAAAAGAAGACAGGATCCTTCACAGCCCCCGCCTGAGTTCTAACTCGGGAAAAGCCGACTCGGAGCGCTTGGCATTTCCATTCTGCCCGCAGTGACCTCAGCCGTGAGTTTCATTCACTTTCCCGAGCTCGGGAAGGATGGGCCACTGACAAAGGACGTATTTTCCTCCTCTTAATGAATCCCAGAACGAGAAAATGAGAGATTTGCTCACGAGGAGGAAATCGGGTGAATGAACGTGTGACAAAGTGTGTTCTGTGGTTAGATGCTTATCCTGGGCGGGGACACGTGGAGGCTTTTTAATTAAAAATTTTGAACTGCTCCAAATCAGCCAGTTTCTCAAATACCAGCTTGATCCCAAATTGCTCTTTTTCCTCCCACTACACTTGCAAACATGGAGAGAAAGTAACGTGGAAGATGTTTCAGTCTTGGTGCTTGAATACAATGTTATATAAATACTTTGTTATTCCTTATTAAAGCCCACTGGCCCTGGCATTCTGGTGATTGGAACATAAAAAGACAGACGCAGTATCCAAAACAGGAGTCAGAAAAAACTGCACTGAATATTAGAATTGATAAACAGCATCCTACAGGTAGGACCCCAGGCATCCGAGGTACCGTAAGTCACTTTTTAACTTGTAATTATCAACTTTTCTACATAAGCCTTGTGGGAACCCCTGAAACAAGTGAGGAGCGTTCTGCCTAAAAGCTGGAGTAGTCTAAGACTAAACTTGTATAGATGGCACAATTGTTTCTCTTTAAAACCAAACCAAACCAAACAAAATCATTAAAAATTCCAATATAGGAAACAGGTCCTTTGCGGTAGTTACACCAGCTACAGGATGCTGGGGAAGAAGTAGTTGACAGCCATGCCCCTCTCAGCTTCTGTCCCCAGGCAGGACGCCGAACGTGGCCCTTAGATATTAAGGATCGGAGGCCACGTTTCTGCCCCCTAGGGTAATCTGCATTCTGAGCATTACTCTTCCTGCCAAATAGAGAGCAACACACCCAATCCTAGGCCCAGGGCGAGGAGCCCCGCCACGTGGCTCCCGCACGACCAGTGGCAGACATTTCTGCAGTTTCCTGGAGGGAACCGAAGACGCGCCGGAGGTTCGAGTAGTACATGTCCCTGTCATCTGAAATATGAACGCGGAAATATGAAATAGGTTCTCCGAAACCCAGAGAATGAAGACCGGCCTATGAGAAAGTCTGTCTCGGCACAGAGCAAAAGGCGGTCGGAGGGAATTGGACAAAACGCGTGTGTGTACCTGTGCACGCATGCATGTGCGTGCACGCACACAGACACACACACACACAGACATTTTAACCAAATGAAAATAGTCTATTTCATAGCCCAACCTGACCAAATGATGCCTAATTGTGTTCGTTCACATTTTTTAAAAAGTGGTCAATGAATTGAGACTTCCAGCATTAATCATTTGAACTATTTATTCATCGAAGGCAAATTTTAACACTACCTCAAATTTAGCTTGTCTTCAAATGACAAGGCTGGTTTATTACTGTTACTAATTGACACCTCATCAACGTTAGCTTTCAAGGATTGCTCACTCATAGAGTTAGCTTAAGTATAAAGTTCGATCATCTTCCACTGGAAAACAATTTATTGAAATTATTAATCCCTCACAAAGAACACTTATGGAAAATAGAAATCCTCTTCATTAGTGTTCATTAAGTAAAGCAGATAATATTAGTAATAATAGCTGACATTTATTGAGCCCCTGTTATATACCGGGTGCTCAATTGACGGATGGTACCATCTTGGATCTTTACTAGAACTCTTTGAGATGAGTGCTGTTATTATCTCCATTTTCCTATCAGGAAACAGAGTCTCAGAGAAGTTAAGGAATTTGCCCACAGTCACCCAGCTGGTAAGAAGCTGAGTTGAGATTTTTAACCCACAAAGCCTGAATCTACAGCTGGAATTCTAAGCATATAAAATCAAACAAGAGTTTTGTTCCTTATATTGTTAAACCCAACTTATTTTATTTCAACAAAGCAACATCGTTCATCATATTAAATTAATGTTATTAGTCTGAATGTTATTGGTTTTGTCATTTTGTTTTTATCTAATTTGTAAATTTATCTTGGTTTTCTAATAGATCTGTCAGTATAAAGCTCTGAACCTAGTTTTAGTTCATTCATATTTAAGTAACACAAAAAATAATTTAGGTTGACATAGTATATATGTAAGAAATTTTTTTTAAAAAAAAAGGGTCCATCCTTTACTTATGTATTACAAAGCCCAATATGAATAGAAGAACACCCCTTACTCAATATAGCCTTGTCAATGTGAAACCTTGAGCATTAAAGAATATTTGACCAATAGTTCATAAGTCTCTGTGTTCTCATTTTTGTTTTCACAGCTTTTTTTTCCTGAGAGTTTAAGGAGCAGTGTGGAAAATTTTCAACCAATTAAGATATTCCATTATACCATTATACGAAGAGTCGGGAGGAGTTATTAAAATCACATTAACAATGGCCTGGCATTCAGTGGTATTTTTCCTCTCAATATTGCAAGCTGCTTCAGATACATTATCGCATCAATCTTTTCATATCCTGAGGAAGTCGGTAGTGGGAAGTCTCTTTGTCACAACCTCACGAATACAGAGTCCAAAGCACAGAGAGGTTAAATAAAACTCACGAGAGGATTCATGTCGAGCAGTGAATTTACACACTCAATTACCTGTAGAGTCTAATCAGATTTCACGTCTCCCAGGGACCCCCCCTTATTGATCCTGAGTAGCCATCAGGCGAAGAGGTCTCTCTGCCCCATGTGTTTACGCCGTTCTGATTAGTGGGGTTGAGCGTTCAGGGCGATGGCCGAGGGTGTGATCAGAGTCTGGTTTGACCCTTAGCTCTATCACTTACCGGCTCTGAGAACTTGAGAAAATGACTTAACTTTTGTGGGCCTCAGTTTTCTCATTTAGCAAACGGGAATAATTATAGTCCCGACTTCAAGCAGCTGTTGTGATAATTAAATAAGATTGTGTAAGCCAAGGGCCTGCCACTGGTCTCGTGCAGGACAGAGGCCGAAGAACTCGGAGTAGTTACCATCGGCGGTGGCGATTCTGCTAACGTGTATTTCTTTTCTTCAAAGCCAGCTTCGGGCGTGGAGACCCTCGCCCTCTGCTCACCACAGAGACATTTCTGAATGCGAGCTCTCCCGCATAACTGCACACCGCCGCCAGAACCTCGGGGCGTCAAATGTTGTAGTCAGAATAAGAGAGCGGGGGAAGAGGGCTCTGCGGCCACCCAGGAAGGCAGACACTCTGCAAGGGACGTGTCTTAAAGGCGCGTCCCTTGATGGATAGGAACTCAGGACCACAGAACTGAAAAAACCAGAGACATGAATGACGGCATTTCTTCCCCATCTCCCAACTGGACTCTGACCGTCTCACTTTGGCCTAATGTTCAACGCCTCCCCCTCCCCTGGTCTGCCCAGTCTCCAGTTACGACTTCCTGACAACTTCCGAGAAACTATTTCAGGAGCCTAAGGCGTTTCCAGAAAGAGAAACAACCTCAGGGAAAGGAAACGCTGCCCCGGGACCTGACCCTCCTGAACCGTGGAGATCCTGCTGATCTCACGGAGCAGGTGGCGTCCGGGGGAAACAAACTAACGGTCCTGCGTCAGGTGGCTGCCCTTCTGGAAGCAAGGTCAAAATATTTGTTTTCCTTATAATGTTCTTCTGATCCCAATTCAGAGGACTATACTTTTGGCTAAAAGGAAACTGCTAGGAGTCGAACTTACTCCGGCAGTGTCATTATTACCCAGGGGCCGACCAGGTGCCCTGAAGGGGTCTCTCCACTGTCATGGAGAGACTCGTGTCATGGAGAGACTCCACAAGCCTTCTCTCAACTGCATACTGATGAGAGGGCTCCTGGGATTGAAGATTTTTTTTTTCCCACAAGACCATAAATTATCCACATATCCTGCTCTTCAAATTTGGAGTACGGTGTAATTGCATCTCTATTTTGCTTTCATTCAATCACCAAAGACCCCCAATAGGGAGCAGAAAGGTCTCTGACCTGCCTAAAACCAAAGAACTGCTTGGTCCGCTGTCAAAGTTTCTAGACAACAATGTCCACAATGGTGGTTATCTCCCCAATATTCATTCTACCCCAAAAGACTCATCCAAACCACTCATGATAACCCATTTCCACTGGCCAGTGGGTGGTTTAGTAATAGAAAAGAAAGAGACATGTGACCCAGCTTTGGCCACGCAGACTTTGTAAAGCGAACCTAGGAACTGTGATTTTTTTCTCCCGAAAAAGAGTATTTCACGATCTCCGGGGAGAAATGCTCTCGGTTGTCTCTCTTCCTAGTGGCCTCTCGTGGCGCCGTATTCCTGAGTCTCAGTCTCTGCTTCGTTCCTCGCAGGGAAGAGGATGCATCCGAGATGGAGACCAGCTCAGAATTCGTGGACATGTCTCTTTGAATGTGCACAGCAATAGAGACTGGCACAAGTTTTGAGTTTGCTTTTGCTTTTTTTTCCCTCAAAGACTAAACGAAAAAAAAAAAAAAAGAAAGACGCTTTTCCACTATTCAATTTAACTTACTCAAGTAGATTACAGTGTGGCAGTGGTTACCGTGATTTAAGCTTGTGAGGGATTTAATGTGAGGGATTTAAAAGCCATTGCTTGAAAAAATATATATATCTTTTTGCATCTTAAAAAAAGAAACGCCGCTTCAAAACGGTCTCGATTTTCCATTCCCACAAAGAAGCAAAGCTAAATGCTTTTAATACTAAACACATTCTTTCGTGATTTCTAGGATCATGGTGGCCAAGACAGAAATTGAAAACTACCCGCAAGATGCCTCTCCAGGAATCGCTTTGATCTGCTCAGATATGGCTGGCAAGGCAGGGAAGACGCTCAGGTGCTGCGGAAAGATAATGCTGGTGAGTCATACTCATGGGGCTTTTTTCCTGCGAACCCAGACTTCCGTTTCAAGTGTGACCTTTGAGATGAGACACAGCATCGGCTGACTGACAAGACAGTTGTCAACAGTCACATCTGATGACGTCAAGTGTTGGTCTCCATGCTTTATTTCGTTAATGCCGACCTCCCCAGTGTGGCTGAAAGGGTTAAATTGGAACACAAATGTCACAGTGCTCTGTAATTTGCAAGCGCTCTGTAATTTGCAAGCTCTCTGTAAACGAGTTTCCATTTGCCCTTCATCGTGAACCACCTCGAGGCACAATAACTCTGAAGTGTTTGTAGGCACAGAGTTCCTCTGATGTTCGGTCTTGGTTTACTCTCTCCCAAGATGATCAGAGTTTCCAGCTCCTGGACCGTGAACGTCACCCTGGAGGATAGGAACCACTTCTGTGCCCCTGTAGGAGGCACACACCAGCAAGGAAACACTCAATGAAAATTGGGGCTGGTCCCTAGGGGGCAACGTGGTCAAACATATCGGGAAGATCTGGCCACAGCCAGCAGAGGGTGGTGGCAGTAGGAAGTGGATAGAGCATTTTAGGAATGAAGGAAATGGGACCGATATGCAAATGAGGCCGGGCTCCAAGCCCCGAAGCTATTGAAAGGGGCCAGATAATCCGGAGGGTTTTGACAGCCCCTCCCTCAGATGTTAGCTGCCACCCCTGTCTGTTCCATCACCTCACACATCCGCGCACTAAACCTTGGGACAGCAAGCCATCTTTTGCCACCCAACCCCCAACACGCTCTCACACTCACACCCTGCCCCCGCCCCAAGAGAGGGCAGCTTAAAATATCTACATTGGGATTACGCCACTTGTACAAATCCCGAAGAGTAAGACAATAAGTAACAGACCAACGAAGGGAGCACAGGAAAGTGAACCGTGACGCACACCGCAGAAGCAACGTGAGCACCTGAAAGTGTTCGGTCGCTGTGATTCGATTGTTGTCGTCCTTGCCATGCAGTACCCGTGTGCCCAGGGCTCGGCAGCCACTGTCCTCACTGGAGCTTCGCACTCATCATGTGACTAGCCACTCTGAGGAGTGACGAGCCCACGCCACACGAGCCACACGACCTAGGAGAGGCAGGCGGCGCCGGGATTCGCACACGGCTCCTCGCCCCGGGCCGCCTCGCTCTGTTACCGCTTACGCATTCATTCACGTAACAAGGGTTTATCGAGGACTTCCTCGCTCACTGTACCAGGGGCCCTGGCACTCCCTGTTGCCAGGGATACGGAGATAAAAGGCATGATAGTGTGGTACGCCGTGGCCGTGGCAGAGAAGAGTCACCAAATGCAGACTGGGCGGGACGGCCAACGCTTGCAGCAGGAGGCGACAAGAGCATTAAAGCCTGCCGATGGCCTTAATGGCACTCTTCAGCGTACTTCCACATGCCACGATGATGTGCGGTGACTGCAGATGCAAGCGGTGCCCCTCCCTTGTTTTGCGATGCCCACGGCACAGCCACACTGGCTGACCTGCATCAGGACAAGGTTCGAAGGACGACTAGGAGAAGTGGGCGATCGGGGAAGAAAATGGGGGTGAGGGCGGTGTGGGAGACTGGAAGGGCTCCGGGCAGAGGAGAAGGTGGGGAAGTCTGAGAAACGCCTCTGGGCCCCGAGTGGAATAGCGACAGGAAGTCTAAGAGGTAGTCACAGGCCACGTCACACGGAAGGCCTTTTATATCACGCCGAGGAGCATAGATTTTATTCCGAAGAGGACGAGGGTGTTTGGGAGAATCTTACACAGGGAAATAGTAATATCATAACTGTGATTTCAGAAGTAACATCATGCCGGCATGATGGAGAAGGGACTAGATGCCGTAAGTCTCTGAATGGCAGGACCAGCGAGGGGCTTCCTGCATAACCCAGGGGGAAAATGACAAGGACTCGAGAGGGCAGTCCTGGTGAGGGTGGAGGGAAAGGGTGGGTTCTGGACTTCTTTAGGAAGTAGAAGAGGTCAGATTTACTTCCCAAGTGATTATGAATAAGTATTGTGGAAGAGGCAGGTGTCAAGGATGACTCCAAGGTTCTGGCTTAGGTCACTGGGCAGATGGTGACACCATTTCCTCTGAATAAGCAACTTGAGGACGGAGACTGTGGCTTATTCAGTGCTGCATTATCAGCACACGGTGCTTAGTAGGTGCTCAATAAATGTTTATGGAGTGAATGACGGCATGCCTGCCAGCTTGAAGAATGTAAAAAACAAGCCGGGAGTGGAATGATGGGACCCGTGGAGTATGGGATGTTTGAGATGGCCAGATGAAGGTGCGCTGCAGGCAGTCAGGTATGTGAAACTGGGTCTCCAAAGGGAGATCGGGGCCAAAGGCACAGGCTGGGGAGACGTCCCCATGCACGTTCAGAGAAGGGAGCGTGGAAGACCAAAATCATGGTCAGATCCCGGGAGACGTTGACAGTTAGAGGGCCAGCAGGGGAACAGGAGCCCACAGAAGAGGCGTAAAGAGAATGGCAAGAAAGGATGGCGCTGGACAGTTTCAAGGTGGTGCCACAGGCCCCTGGAAGACCAAGTAGAATGAGGACTCAGTTCCACACGTTGAATTTAGCAACCAGGAGAACAGAGTCATGTGGACCCGCCCGGTACGCACGCTGAGATGCTGCAGACTGCTGGCGGAGCAAGGAAGGACGAGGCCTGAGAGACACGCCGGGCAGTGACAGGTGAGCGCCGGGCCGGACGGGCTCGAGAGGATCGATTGCTAAGCTTCCGGGAATTTTGTAAGTTGCCATGAAACACAGCCATTACGAAAAATTCGATGTTATAAATCTACGAATTGAATGCGCTGGACTAAAAACGAAAGGAATAAACCCCTAAGACTCATCGCTTCCGAATTACTGACGTTTTCGGTGCCGTCGGGGTTATTCGCATGCCCTCGGCGCGGCGCAGGTCCTGCAGAACCGGGAGCTGCCGTGCAGCTCTCCCCAGCTCCACGTTCAGTGGCCGTCGTGGGGGCACGTCCTTTCACCTTCCCACCGGGCAGCGTGGCTCGGGGCCTTCCTCTGGAGAGCCCAGTGCTAACACCACTGACAGCGGGCCGGCGAGGCTGCGGTAGCAGCGGGGCCAACGCTGGAGGATTCGGACAAGGATAGTTCTTAGCTTCGGGGGATGCCGGTGTCAATGGTCTGGAGAGCTCTGGCCGGCTTGAGGCAGGGCCCAGCCAGCAAGGGTACAGAGGATTGTGGGTAGGCAGGAGGTAGGCGGCAGGAACTGGGGTATCGGTTGCCTGGCCTGACACTCGGGGCTCGAGTTCAGGGTCAGAAGACAGCCAGGACTGGGGCAGAGGCCACCCCGAAGGACTGGTCCCTCACACTCTGCTCGTGTTGGGGCAAGGACCGCAGCAGGCTGGCCTCAGGCCCACTCCCCGATGGGGAGGGGTTTCAGGTCTCGTCACCTCTGGCCTGGCTGACAGGAGCCTGCGGGCAGCTGCGGTGAGCCAGGCTGGAGGGAGGCAGCGACCGGCAGCCAAACAACGGGAAGCGAGACTTATTTATTTAAAAAGGAAAGAAAAATAAAAATAATTTTGAAAAATTCTGATGTCGTGGGCGGCATGAGTCACTAGTTACACTCGACGGTCGCCAGGGGGTGGGGGCCGTGTTAGGAGGGTGGAGGCAGGAGCCGTGGGAACCAAGGCTCATTGTCTGCAGAGGATTTTAAAAATGAGAGGAAAACCAAATAATCGGCCTGCTGTTTTATTACCCCCATATGTGGCGACTCTGAACAACGGCAGTGATGAGCCACTTCTCCCCCACACAGCCATGGGCTTCCGACAGTCTTCTAAGCAATCGGTTGATTGTATCAGGACAGGCGACACCTTCTTTAGTTCCTTTTTTGTGGTGTCGGCTTCATAGAAGCACTTATTTTTAGAGCGGCGGAGGTAAGTCTCGCTTTCCATTCAGACGACAGCAAGTTTCAAGGGCCCGTGATACGCTGTCAGTCGCGGCAGGAGTTTAGGACCATTCTTAGAGATGGGACACGTCCTTTGGAAGAACAAGGCAGAGGGCCTTGTTCTGTGTGTGCAATAAAACATGTCAGAAGGCGTGAGTCATCACTTTCCTAGTCACCTAGAATCAGCCCTGGCAGAGCAGAAAGAGGTTTTAAGCATAAAACAGTCTCTGTAAAAAAAAAAAAAAAAAAAAAAAAAAAACCCATGAGCTTGCAGGATGTGCGGGGGTTGGCCCGGAAGCAAGTTCCGGTGCGTATCAGCTGGATGACCTTAGAAGTACTCTGCTCAACGGCTCTGAGCCTCAGTTTCCCCATCTGCAAAATGGAGCTGGCCATTCCTGACCAGCTGTTTTCCGGGTTCTTGTAAGGATGGAGGGGTCGCATATTCCAGAGCTTGGTGCTTTCCAGGATCCAAGAAAGGGAAGCATGTGTCCAGAGTGAGCGTGTCTGAGGAGGAACATCAACTTCCACTGTGGACACAGTGTCCTTAGGAAAGCGTGAGGACGTCAAAGTGAAAACCGGAACTCGGACCCTGGGTAAACAGCTCCATGGGGGAAGGCACAGGGCCAGGGCTCTCGCGGGGGTTGGGGGCGCTCAGCCCAGGAAGCACGTGCATGAGAAAGGAGGTTTGTGGGAGCAGCGATCGCATGGGACTGCACCTCTCGGCAGCCCAGAGTCGCCGTGCCAGGCTGGGAGCAGCGTCCCCAACACTACTTGCCAAACAGGCAGATTCAGTTGGTAACCAGATGCCTCTTCTCTTTTCATTGGCTTTCCTGCATTTTTGAAGAGTGATGTTTCTTCTGTGAAGGAGAGGGTAGAAATCCTATGAACATACCAACTCTCCCCAGTCGAATGGAAAATAAAACCAACAAAAATGCCCCCCGGCCTCTTTCCTGCTTGCTCTGCTCGGAGTATACGCTGCCGTATGCATAACATGAGCTTTCTCTTTCCTGCCTGAGAACGGAAGGACAGTCCTTTCTGGAGGGTGCCGATGTTGGCACTGCCATGATGGGCGGTGAACTGGCAGCCCTCCCAGGTGTGGTCCACCTGCCCTCTCTGAAGCTGAGCAGGGGCTGGGGACGGAACCCGCCCTGTGCTTCCAGGCCGGACCCTCCCAGAATGAAAGGAGCTTTTCCACGTCGATCTCCAGGACTTTCCAGGAAATCTAGGTAACCAGGGGCAGGACAGGTCACTACAGAAGAGGACCTGCTCATCCTGCTCGCCTGCACTTAATACACAAGGCGAGGCCGAGAGGGGAACAGGACAGATACAGGACAGATCAGATTTGAAGAAATAAGTCAACGAGATGGTCCTGGTGTTTACATGACTGACGCAGGAGTAGGTCGGGCAGGGAGCCACGCATCTAGTGACCTGCTTTTCCTAGCTGGAGAGATGCCAGGTGAGCTTCCCTCCCAGGTAGAAACCCGCCTTCTCCATGAGTCACCCCCTGCCTGATTCCACTGACCCAACCCAAGGGCCAATTACTCACGTGCTCTCTCTCTCTCTCTCTTTTTTTTTTTTTTTTTTTTGGACAGTGTCTTGCTGACAATTTCTCAAAATGCTGAGGTGAAGAAGCTTGAAATTTTATCCTGGAAAATTTCGCAGGTTAAGAAACATGGCCAAGTGCCCTCAATCAATTACAGGCACATATAGAGTCAGTCTCATTACGTTTTTTAGTGTGTTATACAAACTGCCCAACCACGCTGCTTCTCATTCTCCAAATATAGCCTCTACGAAGTAAGCCAGACTATCACCAGGCAGGGGTTCTGCAAGCAGAGGAAGAAAGCAAAGCAGGTGTCAAGGTTCGTTAACCTCATCTTGGTCTCTTTCTGAATACTGTCACCCCGAAACGTCCAGGCTGCCTCTTAAGGTTTCACGTGCAATAATGCAAATTTATACTTGCTTTGTGTATGCATTTTTATGTCTCTCTTTGAGCCAATTGCCGCACCGAATCGAGGTACTTTTATCTCTGATATCCTGGATCTCAAATAACCTGCCGTGGCGTTTCCCATCCCTGTGCCCTCTCTGAATCTACTTTCAAATCATTAACCCTGCTTTCCTCATTGGCTTTCCTGTTGGAGTGGCCAACGGGCGCAGAGAAACACAGCCTTCATATTTAATCGAGGCCACGAAGGCCTTTCCTTGGTAAAGGGGAGAAGGTATAAGTCACAGAAGCCATAACAGCCGATAAATCTTGCCTGAGAAGCTGGCTCTCTCCCCCAGCCATGTCCAAAAGCTTCATTACACAGTAAGTGTGCAGAGGAAGTGAACCTTAACCACACCAGGGCTAAAAAAAAAAAATCACACTGGTTTCTGGATGTCGCTTTTGTAAATTAGTTTAATTGCATCACATTTCCACCTTGAACATGTGATAATAAGGTCAGGGTTACCCAGGAGAAGGCAGAAAAACCCCGGATGTGTCACTGCGTGGCACCTTCCTACACAGTCTCTTTTTCCCTAGGAGCTGATGATGAATCATTTGTTGACATCAGTGGAGCCATCACATGGCAGGCACGAACCGGGCTTCCTAGAGCAAAGCCACAAGGAGCAGGAACGCGAAGCCCCGACCCTTCCTTGTGGAGCCAAATGTGAGAAAGTCTCTTTCTCTGTACTGTGTGGAATTAAATAACCATGTGTTAAAAAAAAAAATTACATCTACTGCCTTGCAACACCAACCTGTAAAATATGCTGGAGCACCTTATAGCTCTTGCAAAATATAATTACAGATACCAGTGCTTTGAGAGTTTGCATGAAAATAGTCCAAATCAAATTAAAATAGTAGCAAAGGCCGAGTGTAAACCTGTGATGTCCATTCTCTGAAAAGGGACCAGGAGTAAGGCCAAGAGTTAATAAGCCTTTTCGGATCAGCAGGAGACTGCTCCATTCAGCCAGGACTGTCAGCCTCAGAGATCTGACCCCGCCCTCCTCCACGGAGAATTAAATCTGAAAACCCTGATGGCAGATGTTTTTGTGTGGGTATTCCCTGTCCCACCACGATGCAGAAATAAACAGCTACAACAGTGGGGGCTTGGAGACATTCATTTTTTAAATTGATTTGTTTATCATCTGAATGCAGTTCAGTAAATTTCCAGAGAGAAAAGATTGGGCAGCTTCCACCATTATGAGCCAAAAATTTCACATCTGCTAATGTTCCATCCTGACTCTCTTAAAGAGAACTATAATATTTGTGCACAAAGAAGCTTCAGGAATAAGTCAGATAAGAGTCAGGGAAATCCACCATGTCAGGGTTCTTTGTACCAAAAAAAACTTATGAAAGTTCTTGGGCCCATCAGTGTAATTGACTGGAGATATATTAGCACATTTCCCCACTAAATTATCATTACAAAAATCTTTTAAATAAAAAAAAATTTTTAAATAATTGATCACAACAATAAAGATAATAGTCATAGTAAATACATATTTTCTGGAAGGTTTTAATGAAAAGCTGCTTAAACATCTACTCACTAATTCAGGCACTGTTTACCTATATCACGGTTTTTGTCTAGATGCTATTGGAATGCTTCACCTAAGTTATTTTGAATTCTGACACCTGGGTACCAGACGCCTACCAGACCGTCTGTCCAGCTTACGATGACTCCCAGTTCTCTGGTAAACCTCATCCGCCGTTTCCAAGGGGTTGGGCTGACCTCGTTCATCCTATGCCTCCTGCCTCTTGTCTCCAGCAGCCTGGGTGCCCACCCTGCCCAGGCTCGGCCACTCACTGGCCCTTCTCCAGAAAAAAATCAAGTGGAACGAGGAAGTCTTTCCCATTTTCTGGACTTAAAATGTGCAAACTTGAGGGCGGCCATGTTCCCTCCCTCACACTGGGGAGCAGGGGAAGTCCCTCTACAAAAGACAGAGAGGAAGCTCCGGTCCCTCCCAGGCATGTACCCATCCCTCCCCGAGGTCTGGCTGCAGGCTCTTACCTGGTTCCCTTTGACAGTCCTGAAAACTGACGTTTTTCCTTGTTGGTTTCGCTCTGGGTGCTTTCTGTCTCATACAATCAAACGATCTCTAAGGAGTATAAATTCTCATTTCAGAATCGCATCATTCTGTGCAGCTTTGGGCTCCAAGCTGATCTACCATGAAAAGCCTTACAGCTTCTCACAGGCACTGGCTCTCAGCTCTTCGTGCAGAGACCAGCTACTTGGGTGTGAGCCCTGCTCATTTTAAGGATGTGAATTTAGCAAGTCCCTTAGCCTCGGTGAGTCTTAGTTTTCGAAACTGTAAAAGAGAGAAATCGACTAAAAAATAATAATGTGATAAAGTGCACAAAGCCAAAACTTTGGGGTTAGCCTTGCGATGAAGTCCCAGCTCAGTCGCCACTCAGAGCCACAGCGTACTCATCAGGCTGTTTTAAAAATTAGGCAAAATATAGGGCACGTGTAGCTATCACCGGTGTTCCCGCTGCAGCTCTTCCTTCCCTTCCCAATGGACGCGAAAGTTCGTCATAACGAACCAACGACTCCCCGGATAAAGGGGATATGTAGAGAATCTTTCTTAAAAATAAAGAGCAGCTTCTAACTCTTTCATCTCTTCTACTCAGCTGGAGGCGTTCAGCCTTCTGGCCATGTAGCTTCCCAGCTCTGGCCGCTGTAAGGCAGGGAGACTATCTCTGCAGCCAGGTGATAGCAAGGATGCTGCTAACGAGGTGATGACTCCCCGGAGGCACCCAGCCCTGGACGCCTGTCCTCAGGCCACTTAACTCCTCCGAGCGTCCTCTCCTCTCCGTCAAGCCAGGATGACGATGTCTCGGCTTCGTGGGGTACTAGAAACGTTGGAGGCAGTGTGGACGAAGTGGTTCGATGTTGATGATTTTTTATAGCAGTCCTCACTTAGAATTTGCCCTGAGTTTCCTGTCTCCCACTCACTGCAGCAGAAATAGTCGTCGTGACAGCTACGTGGTGTGTCTCTGTTAGCACGAGCCCCTGACATGCTTTTTCTCCGATCAGCGATTTTCCTACTATGTCATCACTTTAGGAAAGGAGTTAAATCAAAAATTCCTTCCCTTAACATTTATTACTGTATTTGGTTTTTTAGGAACTGAGATTTGCCTTCAGTGTAGCTTAAAAGGAACAACTTCGACAGTTCGAATGTGCCTAAAGCTCAGTTCATACCAGGATCCTGTTTTCTCTTTAATCAAAAATCATTTTAAAACAAAAGTTAAAGGAGCTTCATTCTAGAAAATAAAAACAAAGTGACGTGCTAGAAATAAAATCGTGGTCTGGGTTCTCAATTTCAGGCCAGAGTTGATTCTCAAAGCTGCCCTGGACAATGGCGATGCTTTGAGGTTCTTGGGTAGAGTTTTGGGGGAGAAACGCTGAGCCATAACACTGGGTCCTGTCTGAACTTCTGGGCCTAGGAGAGGCTCTGCTGTAACCACATCCTCAATTTCATAAGCCATCAGGTGGTAGAGGAGTCAGCTCATCCTGGCTTGTCCAGGACCATCTCATTTTTAAGTCTGGGGTCCAGGTAGCTCCTCAGTCCTGAGCAAACTGAGATAGCTGGTCACCCTAACAGGTGCTAGTCTGCCCTGCCCGTTAGCCTTACTAGACATCTGATCCTTGTCTATCCCATAGACATCTCTTAAATTTTGTTTCTTTTCCTTTCTTACCTGTATAGGAGAAGAAAAATATCACAGAAGGAAATAAGTGTTTGAGGACAGATAATCCAGTGAGGTCAGAAACTAGTGCTTTGTACAGCCATGGCCTTGGAGTAGAAATTGTCCTCACTTGTCTCATAGCTCAAGGACTCAGAAGCAGAAACCCATCCCCGGTGATCAGGGCACCCCTGGCTTACCTTTACGGCTGTGTTTGCTTTCTCGCTTTTAAACAAATGTTTTAAAAGAATATTAATCGGCACCATGGACACCACACTAACTTCCTCTTCATACTTTTTCTTCTATCATGTGTGGACTGAGGAATTGGAGGGGATGTTTCCCCTTTCCAGCCGGAGGAAATATATTTGCAAAGAAAATAAACCCCACAAGGAAATTCCTCTTGCCTGGTACTTTTTTTTTTTTTTTTTTAAAGCAAAATTTGCTGGAGAGGGGTGGTTCATTATAGTGATCAAAGTAAAACATGTATATTACCACTGACTAGAAAAATAGAGCAGAAATTTTTTAAATCACACATAATCCTGGAATGGTACCTTTTAAAACACACTGAGTGCCAGGATGTCTTCGACAAGCAGTACTTGTTCAAATGAGTCACACCGTCGTTCAGCAGAGCCACCGGACGCTCAGAACGTTCTGTTCCGCCGCCTCTAGTGCGCTACCTGCAGCGGCAAGCCCATTTCCCTCGTCACCACCTGACTATAGATCTCTTGCTCCCCGATGCTGATTTCGTGATGGAGCCTTGAGTCCATCAACCCATCCATCAACAAGTACTTGTAGAGTTTCTACAGCAGTGTAGGCACCCCAGGACTAAGTCGGGGTGGGACCCGCCACACCCTTGTGGGCAGGAAACACACAGAGCAAGGGTAACAAGTTGTACCAACTGGCTGAGAGAGTGCTGGGGGAGTTGGGAAGCCAGGGGACCCATCCTCGTCTGGGAGGCTGGGACAGTGTCCTGGAGACATTAAGCCAAAACCTGATGGCTGACTGCCAGCAAGTCAGGTGAAGACAGAGAGAAAGCGTGGTGTCGGCCAGAGGGACAGCCTGTGGGAAGACTCGGAGGCTGCAGGTCCCTATTTGAGAGACAGCATGGGAGAAAGCCAGGGTGACTAAAACACCTAGGGCCAGGGAGAGCGAGGCATGAGCTGAAGATGCCAGGAAAGGAAGAGGGACAGGAGGGGCCAAGTCTGGAGGTCCATGTCCTGGTTCGTGGCCTCCTACCACGAGCAATGAGACGCCTGCCAAGACTCGGCCACGTGGGCAGCCAGGACCCTTATCCTGAGCAGGGCCAGCTGCGGAGGGCAGGGCGGGTGTGGAGGAGAGTGACTGGAGGTGAGAAACCTCTGGAGAGGAAGAGGGGGAAATGAGTGGGTTCGCAAGGTATCTGGGTGACAGCATCAGTGGAACTTGGTGAATGATTAAACATGGGGTGAGAGCGAGGGCCCAGATGGCAGGTCACAGAAGGAAGGACCAAGGGCCTGAGAGCTGGGCGGACAGCCCTCAGGGGCCAGGCCGGCTTCCTGGGTGGGCGCGTGACCTGTGCAGTCACACACGCCCGTGCTCAGAAGACCCAGCACCTCGCTGGCTACTCTGCTCTTGCCGTCTTGAAATGCTTCATTGTTTTTGAACAAGGGGCCCTGCGTTTTCATTTGGCGGCAGCCTGCAAATTACGTCGCTGGGTCCGCCACGGGCTTACTGTCTTCTACATGTTTATGCAGAATCTTTGCTCGGCCCATGAGACTTGCGCTCCATCCGAGGCCTCGAGATCGTCGATCTAACCCGTGAGGCAGGGCATGAGTGGACTACGGCCCAGGGGGCCCAGCTCAGTGCTGTGTGTGTCCGTGAGCTTATTTGTGATGGAGTTCGCGAGAACAGGAAGACGGAGGCTTACCGTTGACTAATTTTGGGGACGCTTAGGAGACTGAGAACACTTCAACGGCCTGAGCTTCGAGTTCGCTGCTTGAGTAAAACAGGAATTTCCCTCACCCGAGTTTCATCTAGTTTGGTAATTCATGCTAAAAAATTCCATCAGCCAAGCCAAAGTTAAATGGGCATGTCTTTTGGCAGAAAAAACTTTTTATAAGCGAGTGATTTATTATTTTATTTGGCTAAGAATTTCAAAGGATGTCTGAATCTCATGCAACATGAAATTTACATTTGAAAGAAAATTATTACTGAAAGGATTTAAGAGTAAAATTGTGAATATCCCTATGCTTGCTCTTCGGGGAAGAAAAAAGAGTCCTTTACCAAAGTTTAAGATATAACACAATAAACTGATTATTTAAGGGGTGGTTCCTCAGAGTACTGGTTAGCACGTCTGCTTGACATGCAGAAGGTCCTGGGTTTGTGCCCCAGGTGGAGCTATGGACCATTCCCTGGGTGTACCAGGCCCCCCAAGTGCCCCGGGTGTGCCAGGCCAGGCCCATGCCGTGAGTGTGTGAGAGGAGAAAACTCGCCTGCAGAGATCCGGTTCTTAAGGGGAGATGGCAATATCCATAGGTCAGGGGTGAAATTGGGGGTGGGTGGGGTGGAATTAAAAAAATAAAATAAACTGATTATTTAAGGAACTGCCTATGAAATTTACTAGAATTGCTATTTTGATTTGTAGGCTCTGGACCAAATAATTACTTTCAATATTAAATGAGAAAATAAACAATTAAGAAAAAATGAGATAGGAGTCACCATTCAGAGTTTCTTTAGGTGTCTCACATCCACTTACAGCAGCAAATTTCTATAAAATACTAAAATTATAGGAAGCATAGGGGAAATTTGAGAAGCCCTTCCAAATATTTCCGAGGCGGCATCTTTTGAAGTCTATTGGTAATATAATTTAAAGGAAGGGTTTTGACATCAGACAGATTTGGGTTCTAGCCTCAGATCCCTCTTGGGCAAGTTGGCTGACCTAAGCCTCGCTTTCTCCACATGTAAATGGAAATAACCCCTACTTTGTTTGTGATTTGCATGTTGGAGTCATTTAATAACTTCCATTTTTTTTTAAAGCTACATATAAATTTTTAAATAGCTGCTAAAAGCAACTACATGCACCATTATCTGTGTGAATCTTGGTGAATTTCCTTAAAAATGAGACTTCACTCCTTTTCTAAGTCACTCAAGTGACTCAGGGGTCAGGGGCCAGTTACTGGGTTAAACCGCTCTGCTTATGACAAATTGGTGAAGAAATTGGTGTTTTTCCTTCAGAAGAGAAGAGGTAAAGAGGGTCTCATGTGGGGAGAAGAGAGGAGAGAGGGGGCAGTGAGCCGATGTCACCTTAGGGGCCATGTGGGACGTATCCAGAGGAGTCGGATGGGCCTTAAAGGACGGCGTCCCCGAGCTCATCCAGGGATAAGTGACATTATAGGTGTGCCATCCCTACAAGTGTCTGGGGCTGCCACAATAAAGTAGCATGAGCTGGGTGGCTGGAAACCACAGGAATCAATTCCCTCACAGCCGGGGAGGCCGGAAGTCTGAAGTCAGGGCACTGGCAGGGCTTGGGTCCTTCCGGAGGCTCTGAGGGAGCTTCTGCCCCCCGCCTTTCCCTAGCTTCTGCTGCTGCCGCTGCCCTCGGAGCACCTCGGCTGGCAGACGCGTCGCTCCGGTCTCTGCCTTCGTTGTGGCATGGCCGCCTCCCTGTGCGCACGCCTCTCCCCGTCCTCACGCGGCATTCTCCCCTCGGGGTGTCCCGAATCCTCTTATAAGGACATCAGGTCGTCCTATTCCAGTATGACCCCATCTTAAATGAACACATCTGCAAAGACCGTATTTCCAAATCAGGTCACAGTCGCAGAGACCAGGGGGCAGGGCTGGAATGAGTCTTTGCTTCTCGGGCATCGTGTCTGGAACCCGTTCTCCTCACGCCACTCTGGGAAGCCCTGCCGTGCATCCGCCTCCATTCCACCCCCGCTGCTCCCCCACGTCCGGGGAGAGGTGTTTATAGTTTGTGAAGTTTACACTGAATGCACCCCCCATACATCCACACAGGCTGGGACCCGTTCAAGCACCTCCCCACGAGGACCAATCCAGCCTGGGACTCACCTGTTCCGGCGAGGCGGCAGGTACACCCCTGCAATGCAGAAGACCACCCGAGGTGGCCTGATACCACCCAGCATGAGATCCTGTAATGAACTCTCCTTTGCTGACTCCAGGCTCAAGCGACCTTCTGAGGACAGCTTACCTTTCCAGGTGAAAAAGACAAGGCGAGCGTGGGTCGGCTGGAGGACCCTGGAGTCAAGCACTGTGCTTCACTCAGTCAAGAGGCTGAGCCGGGGTCAGGTGTGTGCCCCGAAAGGCATGCTGTCTCTCCGGAGCTCTGGGGATGAGGGCACTCACCTGCAAGGCCCCGCTGACTTAATTGCACCGTGCCAGACGGCCAGCGCCCAGCTTCCTGACCTCGTTGCCCAGGGGCCCATCTTCTTTGGCAAATTCATCCTAGTGCGAAGGTTGGGGTCTCCCGCAGTGCAAATGAAAGACACCTGGCAGCCCAGGGCTGAGAGGGTGGGGAAGCCCGCAGGAGGAGGTGAAGGAGCCGGGTGGAGAAGCGCAGGAATTGGGGAAGGGAGGCGCGCTGGAGGGAGGGGCCTGTGTAAAGGACGGGGTTAGAGGTAAAGACAGGGGGTGACCGATGGCCCGAGCTTGCGGGCGCAGAGATGGGTCCAGAGCACTGGCGGAATTAGCCTCAGGCAGGGGAAGGTGGGCCCTGCCATGGTCTGCCACCAGGGTCTGCCATGTAAACAGCTTCTCTGCGACAGAGGGGTCTAGAGCGCCCCGCCCTGCAAACTCTGCCAGGGGTCACCTTCCTTTCGTCTATTTGGGGAAAGCTGAGGGCTCGTCAGAAGCGCTGTATTTTCTCTCACATCGGTCTGTGCTGTAACCCTCACCTAGCTCCAAACCAGGTGTGGAGGTGAGTTGTGGGGCAGCTGTAGAGGATGCACGTGGCTTGTCTGGCCTGAATGAGAGCCTCGTGCGGGGAGGGAGAGGATGAGGCTGGACAGGTGGGCCGGGGCCGGGGCTGGAGGGGGAGGGCTTCCCTGTCACACCAGGAGCTGCTGGAACAAGGGAGCTTCTAAAAGTGTGAATCAGCAGGGAGTCCTGCCTCCAATCGCTGGTCATGGGACAGGAGGTGGAAAACATAGGTGAAGAAGAATGTATATTATTTAAATTGTGGATTGGGGACAATTACTGTAATTTCCTCAATTTTTCAACAAGGACAATGGAAATCGACAAAAGATGTGTTCTGGTGCCATCTCTGGCCCCGTGGGACCTTAGGCAAATCCTGTAACCTCTCTGCAAATCAGTTTCCTATGTCCCAAAGGAAAATGATACCTGCCCCATCGTATTGAGAGACCTGCGGATAATGCGCTGGGGAGTCTCATCACAGAGGTGGGAGCTTTAGCCAGACTCTCTTGGTGGCTGCGCATGGCCCCCGCCCTGAGATGGCCTTAGAATTCATGGAAGGGACAAAAGAGACAAAAGGTTAGTCTAAATAGCAGTTGAAAAAAAACACATAATTCAATTAGATTTGAGTGTGCTGATTTTTTCCTGAGTGGGGGTGAAAAAGATAGGTCTGCTAAAGTCAGTCAGGGCCTGGGTTTCAATGTCACCGCCTGCACTTGACGGCAGTGTGTGTCTCGCAAGTCTCTCCGGCCTTCTGAGCCTACAGTCTCCTATCAGTGAAGTGGGGACAATCGGTACACGTAGAATTGTTGTGAAGATTAGATTCAGTGGAAAACCTAAACCGCCTGATACGGGAGGTAGTCAGCTAATGTCCGTCATTGTTCTTTCAGGGTGGGGCAGTCTTATTTCTCTTATTATCTTTCTTTTCCAGGCACTTACAAGGAAATTCACCTTGGCTTGGGGAGAAGCAAAGAGTGGGTGAGCTAGTCTGTCTTCCTGGGGGAAAAAAAAAATCTACCTTCAAAATACATAGTTTCCTGTCACGTATTTTTATTCTGGTTTATTTTCCTTAATAAGAATAGGACTGTTTAGAATGTGGAGTTTCCAGGGGTTTCAGAGCATCTTCTTTATTCCTCTTTATTTCTCTGGTTTTTATTGGGCTCTCATGATTCAAAGCCCTTCAGGGCTCTGCCGACTGTCCCCTGGCCCCCTGGGCTGTCCCATGAGTCAGCCTCCTTCTCTGGCCCTGTTTACTTCATTGCAAGATGAGAGTCGTAGAAATAGTCACCGACCTCAACAGGATGTCGTGGCAACTCGCAAATAAATAATTACAGAGCACGCTCTCATAAAAGCTCCAGATAAAGCTAAATATTATGTTTGTAGGAGCTCTCGAAGCAAGATTTTCTTTACAAGAGTCCAGCTGGCCGCCCTTGTGTGGCTTGTGAACTTGGCCTCCCAGCTGGGTGTGCTCCTTTCTCCCAGGGGACGGGACTTTGGTGGCCCATTTCCCTATGAGTGTGGCCTTCCGGGGCCAGAGTCCATCCCCTTTGGTAGCGCTGAATGGGGACCGTGGAATTGCCAGGAAATTTGCCAAGACTTTCAGGTAAATGTGAATTTCGGACCAATGATAAATAATTTTTTTTAGTATGTTTCATATATTAGTTGTCAGAGGAGCAGAACCACACTTATACTAAAAAATTATTCATTGTTTATCTGAAATTCAAATTTAACAGGGCATCCTGTTTCAAGGTAGCTGTTCGTTTGCTAAATCTGGTTCACAGTGTTTTAGCAGCACCATCTCAAGACCGTAATATTCAGACATCACGATAATCAACTCCTGCCTTCAAGGAATCACAATATCTGTTATTGGTCTTAATATTAATGTGTAATGTGCTTCCGTCCCACACCAGGTCACACCCTCCCTAAGGCAGGAGGCTTTCCCTGGGGCTGCTTGCCTAGTTTTGCCTTCTGCATGTCCACCCTGTCTGTGTGTCTAATATATAAAACTCTAGAAAGTGTTTCTTTAGCTCTAGGACTTTTTGATGATGAGAAAATGTTCAAGAAGCAATGAAATCCATACTCTGTAAGACGGGGGTCCCCAAACTTGGGCTGCAGACCGGTACCGGTCTGTGTCCTGTTAGGAACCGGGCCACACCGCAGGAGGGGAGCAGCAAGTGAGTAAAGCTTCATCTGTGTTCACAGCCGCTCCCCAGCACTAGAATCACCTCCTCAGCTCCACCTCAGATCATCAGGCACTAGATTCTCACAGGAACACTGGTCCCAGGTGCCACAAAGGTGGGGGACCACTGCTGTCAGAGACTATTTGGTTGAACTTATAAAATTTGTGTTTTTCAAGGTCATAAAACCAGCCAAGAGTGGCTGTCTCACATGGTTCAACATACAGGCTGCTATTCAAGACACCCTAGAGGGTGTGGAGCGGGGTCTGCTGTCAGGCCCGGTGACTCCTCCGTACCCGAGCTGGGACTGGCTTCTGGGCTGTCTTTGTTGTGGTATCTGCCAGTTGCTTTACAGCCTGCAGGTCCTGAAGGTCAAGTCTCAGTGGAAGCGTGTGCATTTCCACAGAGTAGTGAGTGTTTGCTGGTCAGTTTCAGTGGAGGCCTTTAATTTACAAAATTCTCCAGAAAAGGTTGATTGTGGAGATTAGATTCTGGGAATGACAAAGTAGCTGGGCGAGACTAAACCCCAGAGAACACTAGAGAAACTTTTTTACTCTTTGAAAGCAGTGGAGAATAACTAAAAGCAGGTACAAACTGGAGTGGAGTTCACACTTGAACAAAAGAAACTGCACCTGGTGATTCTTGGAAGTTTGCAGCTTCTTTTTTTTTTTTTCCTCCAAGGAAACTTCCTGAACCCCTATGTTCCTTATAGGTAGAAAACATCAGCCTAACTGGCTTGAGGTGCATATGACGACAGTGGTACAAAGTGTGTATGTGTGTGTGTGTGTGTGTGTGTGTGTGTCACACGGAACTACACTGCTATGAGGTCTTAGGAGGTATTCGATGTCGTACAATATCACTTCTAAGTGGATTGTGATAAATTAAAGACACACTTTGTAACCACTTGAGCAACTACTAAAAAAAAGGCAAAAAGGTAAAGCTAAAGAATCAGTAGAGGGTTAAAATGGAATAATGAAAATATTTAATTCAAAAAGAAAACAGAAGAAAAATAGGGGAAAGAAATATAGATGGGTGATTGAAAAACAAGTATGAAGATGGTAGACTTAACCGTATCAGACAAGCAAGCCTAATTTTATGCTGCCTTAAAGAGCGGCACTCCAAACACAGATGCAGAAATAAGATGAAAGAAGCAAAGATGAAAATATTCACTCTGAATATTATAAGCATAAGAAAGCTAGAGAAGCTACACAGATTTTGGACAGAATCCATTTCAAACAGAGTTCAAGACAAGAAGTATTACAAAATAGAAAGAGGGATAATTCAAAATTACAAAAAGATCAGTACATCGAGAAGACAGAACAATACAGAATGCTTGAAACTGCACGTAACAACAACGAAAATGACAAAAATGAAGAGAGAGGCAGACGGATCCCCAGTCATGGAGATGTGAACACCTGCTCTCAGGAACCGATGGCACAGAAAGTCATCGGGGATGTGGAGGATTTGCACAGCACTAACGACCACCTCGACTTAACAGACATTTATAAGCACACACACGCGCGTGCACACACACACACACACACACACACACACACACACCCCTGCAAAATAACAGCTTCAAGTAACCATTCTTCACAAATACACAGGAAACATTCACCAAGGTAGACCATATACTGAGTTATAACACCTGTCTCAATAAATTTCAAAATATTGAAATTTAAGAGTATGTTCTCTGTCCACAAATGCATTAAAATAGAAATTGATAACAATGAGATACCCAGAGAAGCCTAAAATATTTGGAAATTAAACAACATTCTTCTAAATAATTCTCAAGTCAAAGAAGAAATCACAAGGTAAACTAGGAAATACTTCAAACTGAATGATGTATTTTCAGATGACTTATCAAAATTGGGGGTGGGAGGCTATAGCTAAAGCAGTGATTAGAGGCAAATGTATAACTGTAAGTACTTATAGTAGAAAAAAGGCTTCAAGTCAACTAGCCAAGTATCAAGTATCTACCCTAAGAAGATATAGAAAGATGAGCGAGATGAATCCAAAGCAAATAAAAGGAAAGAAGGGAAAATCAGAGCAGAAATCAATGGCATCGAAAATAAAAAAATTTAACCAAACCAAAAGTTGATCCTTCAAAATCATTTATGCCGCTAAATTGACAACTTCAATTAAATTGATAGATTCCTTGAAAAATACAACTTATAAAAACTGATAAAAACAGGATGAACTAGAAGAAATGAATAGCCCTCTCTATATCTATCGAAGAAATTGAATTCACATTCAACTTCTACATGGTTTCTGTGGTGAATTCTATTAAACATTTAAAAAAAGGACTAAGACAGGGCCTAAGACACATCTTACACAAACTCTCAGAAAGTAGAAAAGAAAGTGTAGTCCCCAATTTATTTATGCAGCCAACATAACCCTGATACCAAAACCTGTCAGAGGGAATACAAAAAATAAAAATTATAGACCAATGTACCTTATAAACAAAATTCTTAACAAAATATTAGCAAATTAAACCCAATAATATATAACAAAAAATAATAGACCATGACCAAGTTGGGTTTATTGCAGAATCGCAAAGTCAGTTTAACATGAAAAAGTCAAACAATGAAATCACCATATTAACAGAATAAAAGGATAAAAACTGATCATTTCATGGATGCGGAAAAGTCATTCAACAAAAATCAATACCTATTCATGATTTTTTTTTTCAAATTCACAGTAAACTAGGAATAGAAGATCACATTCTCAAACTGATAAAGAGATCTATGGAAAATGTATAGCTTACACCATACTTAATGATGATATACTGAACATTGTCCCCATAAAATCAGGAAAAAGATAAGATGCCCATTCTCACCACTTCTATTAAACATTGCACTGGAGTTTCTCTGGTGGTCATAAGTATATGCTTTGCAGACCTCCCACTAAAGAGACTGTAATTGGCCAGGGATCCTAGCCACTGACCTCTGAAGTCAATTACAGTCACAGGAGTGTGATGGCTGGCTTGGGTAAATTTAACAGAAAATATGCAAAGACCTCTACCCTGAAAACTACAAAACATTGCCAAGAGAAATGTTAACTGTGGCTGTTGAGTCTACAGCTCTCTGTCTCTCTAACCTGAGCTCTGTGCCCTATAATGAGGGGCTGGAAAACTCCTCGCTTGACTGAGTCTAAAAATGACCCATTTCACAAACCCATGGATACCCTGATGCTTCCCATGAAACACTGAATATCCCTACCCCGCCATCCAAGGTCAGAAGCAGCTCAGGACATTATAATGCCATCGCTCCCTGCCCAAAATCGGGTAGCCTAGTTCCACATTAGCCGTTAACATTATCATTATGAAAATATGGGGAATATTTTATAAATATTTAGTTTCTTGAAAATGTTATATTAATAGAATGCTAATTGTCATTTTATAAGTTATTAATTCTTTATATAGTCTTAAGACATAAATTCTAGAGCATAATCGAATGACCTATATGGTTTTCTGAGGTTCTGGTATCACCTACAAATCCTAGCAGAGTGCGAGATAAGTCCTGGTCAATGAGTCCTCATCATTTGGAACTGACCCTTTGGTCATAACACAAAAATGTTAGTAAACAGATAAACCAGGTCTAATAACCATAGCTAATATTTATTAAAAGACTTATGTGACAGACACGTGCTCAGCATCTTCTGGTGGATAATCTCAGTCTTCACAGTCACCTTGAAACATTATTTTTACTCCTACCATACAAACGAGAAAAAGTGATGCTTACTTAGTAAGGTTAAGTAATTTGTCCAAAATCATATTGTTAATAACAACAGAAGATACTGAGATAACACAGAATCTCCTAACTCGGGGGTCTAGGGACACGAGGAAATTGTCAGCACAATTCTGAAGGCCTGAAAACCTGTTTAAGAATAAACACCCATTTTTTCAAGAGAAACATTTAGGGTTCCCTTAGAGGTTTATAATCCTCAGAAGATGGAACATCATTGCCTGACTAAGGCATCAACAATAAGCTATGTCCAGATTGGCTGATCTGGGAAGATTTCCAGGTTTTGTTTTTCTCTTTCAAAGGCCCTTATACTTGAAGCATAGTTCCAAAGACGGTTAATTCCTCTTATAACCCAGAAAAATCAGAATTCTAAATAGATATTTTAGAACTGGTTTTCCCAGGGCTTCTAGGTTGGTGTATAATATACTAAAACCTACTAGAGATTAATTTGATGTGGAATCATCACCCTGTAATGAAGACTTAAATAACTCTTTACTAAGTTTTTGCTGCACAAAGTTTTACAGTAAGATTTACAGCATTCAAATATGATTTGACTCCCTGGAAAAGCCCATTTTTCTATAAATTAAATTATATTTGAAATGCTTTAAGTGAGGTTGCTTCATCAACTTCAGTCTGTGGCTAAGACTGGAATAAAAAACTTGGGTTGAAATACTAGTTGGGCCACTTAATAGCTATGAACCTGTAGACAAGTTACTTAATTCTCTGGGCCTCAGTTTCCTCATTTTAAAAATGCTGATAAGAACATCTCCCTTATGGAGTAGTTGTAAAGAAGAAACAAAATTATCATATAAAAGGTTCTAATGCTGTTCCTGGTACACAGGAGCCTGTCAAACAATTATTTTTCATCATGTAGAGATCTTATTGTCAACAATTTTCTAAAGTAAAAAAAAAAATCACCCTTGGATTATCCTTTGTATAAATCCACATTTTTTCAAGTCGGTTTTAGAGGCACTGAATCATAGAAAAGGGGTAAGCAAAATTTCTGTAAAGGGGAATAAAGACTTCAGATTTGGGGGTCAACTGGTCTTCGTTGAAGCTACTCTCTGCTCTGCAGCGTGAAAGCGGCCATAGACCCACAGATGAACGAGCAGGGCCGTGTTCCAGTTAAATTTGATTTGCAAAAAGAGGCATCAGGCTGGATTTCACTCACGGGGCCACAGTCTGCCAGCCTGTGTGGTAGAAGATAAGATGGAACATCTTGGGAGTCAGACTGCTTAGGTTCGAGTTCTGACCTTGAGCTCGTGACTGAGCATCGCTGTGTTCCCTCGCCCATCATAACAGCACTTCGTTATAGGGTCGTTGTATTAAATGGGTTAATAAACCTAAAACTCTTAAAACGCTGCGTGGGACAAAGTAAGTGCTCGAAAAATAAAGTTGTTATTTTAATTTAAAGCAAGTCACAACTCGTGTATCAGTTATGATTAGATCTGAGTAAGAGAAAACCCCAAATCACAAAGGCTTGATTCAATAAGAGAGGCCGGATTTGGCCCTCCCATCAGTCCTCACAGAGTTGCTAAGTCAGCTCCACAATCAGCAGGCGCCCAGGACCCTTCTACCTTCTTGCTTGCCCACCCTCAGGCTGCGGTTTTCACTTCTGGGTCCCAGTGGGTGCTTGACTTCTAGATACCATGCCCAGAGTCCACATTGCCACCAGCAGGAAGAAGGAAGGCAGGGAGAAGGGGTATGCCCTCTCCTGTTAGAGATATTTCCCAGATGTTGCATGCGCCCGCCCCCGCTGCTTGTTTCCCATTGGTCAGAACTGAGTCACGCTCAGGCCACTGCAAGCTGCCAGGGTGCTGAGAAAGGTAGTCTTTATTCTGGGTTTCCCCTGAGAGTCCTATTACCAAGAAGGGAAACAGGTTTTGGGAGGAAACCAGCACTCTCTGACACAACTCTGCTTTCCAAAACCTGATATAATAAAATCAAAGCCCTTAACGTAGCAAAGTCTACTAATAGCGAGTGTAAGGGAAGGTGGCTGACAGGGAAGGGGGAATTGGAAACAGGAAGAACATGGCCAAGAAGGGAAAAGAAGGAGCAGAAGGCCTCCCGACGTCGGTGTTTTAAGTTTTATTCATTGTGGTCAGCTTGCTGCGAGGCCGATAGGGAGGGTTGGGGCACAGGAATCATGACCCCCAGTCCTTCTCCTCTGTCACCACTGACAAAGGAGTGCAAGGTGCTGGCATTTCCTCTCCTCTCAACCCCAGCAGGGCTGTGATAGTTAGTACCAGTGGGTGTGGCCACTGGGAGGATTCGCCAGGAAAATTCCCCAAATCTCAGGGGAGGGGCCTGAGGGGCCTGCCATTGCTTCTCAGCTCTGCTTTAATGGTGACGTCGTCGGGGCTTGTCTCTGCAACACACTCGCCCTCAACCGATTGTCCCCTCTATCCCAGACAGCCTTGCCCTCCCACTTCTCTCGCCCTCCAGCACTTGGGGGTAGGGTTTGGGAGGAAGCTCTGCCTTTCTGGCTCTCTTTTCTACTCCCCAAGTAGCAGAAGCAGCAGCCCAGCAGCTGCTGAGTTAGTTGCTTCAAAGAGCGGAACAGCTGGATTAATTTAAGTCCTGTTAGGTCTGGCTCCTAACCCTTTTGACAAACATTTTGGATCCCTTTAGGAAACGATAGGATGAGAACAAATTTTATCTGAGTCACTCTGATGCATCTGAGTTCTGTGATTGTGAGTTTTTAGTAAGATTGCTTTTGAAATTTCATTTTGTTTTGTTTATAAACACACTGTTAGGGAATTTTTAAATGCGCATCTATCAGACTCCTGCAGTTCTCACTTATGCTGCCGAATTACTTTGCCATCACCCGTAATTCTTCACCTTCCCAAACTGCATATTCAGGTTAAATTAATTCAGTGAGTCTAAATTGCTGATGATAATCTTCAATTACCATTATCTGTTCCATTCAGAAGAAATTTTTATAGTCTTAATACATACCTGAAAATTACTTTTCCTAATACTGAAGCAAAGAATGAATTTAATCTCTGTCTCGAATGTCAATGCACCCCCTCTGGGACTGTGCAGTCAGTCACCTGTTTGGACTGACTGAAATCACCGTAAACCATAGCACCCAGGCACTGTCCCCAGTAGGTTTTCAATAACTATTTCTTGAATAAATAAATGAGAATCATGCTTATGCTAATTAATGTTTTTGAAAAGCAGGTCCCATCTTCCTGAACAAATACTTCTCTGGCCCTTGCCAACGTGACACCCTCCTTCTTGGCACAAACTGTGGGTGTTACATGAGTAATATGGTAAGTTGCAAATCAATCCACAACTGCTAATCAGACCACTCTGGGGAAATGCTTGCGTCCTAACGAGCTCCTGCATCACGTGGGGAGATGATGGCTTTTCCCTCTCATTTCTTTGCTGGGACACAGTATCAAGTAACGTTGACAAGTAACTAATTACTAAAATTTTCGGTCAATGTGAGACACACTTATTGGTATAATTGTGAAGGAACCATTTAACAAGAGGTTTGGGAAAAAATAATCCAGCAGAAATCGAACCCCATTGAAAACATCTGAACCCTAAAATATTTAATTGAGGCTATCTGGAAACACAAAAGTACCAAAATTCCTTCAGAATGTTATAAACCCTTCAATGTCCTAGCTTCTTAGAAGAGCGTTTATTAAGTATTTAAATTATCGGGTGTGTAAGGTGTGTTTGCTTTGGCTTCAGCCATGCCAAGAGGATGCTCAGAACTTTTTACCTTCGGCCTCTTGTTGACATCTCCACCCAGTACTGGCCTGATGACACCGGAATCACTTCTGAACAATACCAAATGGCGTATTTTAGGCTTTATCAGCCTCAAAATATAATTTAAAGTCTTCGTAGCCAAGGAGGTCCATTTCTCAAACCCAAGGATCTCGGCTTCGGAGATATTAATGCTCTGCTGAAGATACTCCCCATCCCCCTAAGTTTTCATTCCTCCCTTTGCTTTGTGTATGTGTGCATCCCCCCATTCCAGCCGAACTGCCAGTTCCTTCGCGGGCAGGGATTTTATCTTACGTTTGCGCCAGTCACCGCCTCAGCAACACACAGCACCGTGCACAATTCTTCATCGAAGGAGCAAGTGCACAACAAATGCTTATTCAATAAACTGAGAGACATGGCCATCGAGTACTAGCGCGTATTTACTGTGTCTTGTAAACTCATTCCGGATGTATTTACAAGAATGTTCCGATGGGTGACAGCGTCAGGGAAATTGGCTGATGGCTCCACAGGGCCTGCTTTGAAGAAACACCCTCCCATGGCAGCCTAAGACCTGGTGTATTTGTTGGGGAGACAAAAAAGATTTCACTGTTTTTTAGCCACATCGTATTATGGAATTCTGGAATGTTCCAAGTATATCTCTTCCATCAACTAGGCCAACCTTTCTCAAGAAGAAACCAGGGCTCAGACAGCTTACGGGACCTATTCAAATCGTTAGTTCATTGTAGAGTCGGTGCTGACTCCAGGTCTTCTTGCTCCCGACATCTCCAGCTCCTATTTTTTTTCTACTACTGTGCCACATTGCCTTGAGAGACTGCTGAAACAAACAAATAAATACCATGTGTCCATCCTTTTTACTAGTAAACTTCTTTGAGGACTAAGTGAGAAGAGTCTTAGTCCTGAGAAGGCCATTATACTTAAAGATTAATAGTAGAAGAGTTTCTTTTCCTGACCCACGTGAACTTTGCAAACATAAAAACATAACACGTAAGTCACATCATCCAAAGGATTTTGCTCTTACTCTCTAGCGCCCTATAACTAGATATTTTCAACGATTCACTTTAGAAAACTATGTTTAGTTAATACACACTTTATATTTATGGGGAGCTTTTAAAAATACTAGATTTCCGCAGATGCAGGGTGAAAATATTGTCTTGCTCAAACTTTCCCCACCAAAAAAAAAAAAAAGAGAGAGAGGAAAAGAACAATTGTGTGTGAGTGTGTGTGTGTGTGTGTGTGTGTGTGTTTAGTGGAAGAAAAGTGAAAGGAAACAAATCAAGATGAATTTTAAAATAAAGCAAGTTGATTAATGGAGACTGGAAACTGAACAATCAAATGCAATATGTCACCTAGTCTAGATCACAAATCTAACAATACAAAAATGAAATATAAACATATATCTTGGAATAATTTGAATATAGACTGGGTATCATATATATATATTTTTTTCTTTTTTAGAGGGTATCATATTATGAAGGAATTTATTGTTAATTTTGTCAGGCATAACCATGGGGTAATATTTCAAAATTGACTAAGCAAAAAAACAATTTTTTTTTCAAAAAACAATTCTTAAAAAATATTTATATCAGCGAATACTTAACCTACTTTATAAAATAACACAAACGATGGAGGGGGTGTGGGGAAAGGAAATCTGTGCGTAAGAGCCAACGTCATTCTTAACGGTAATCACTAGAGACACTGATTTTAACCAAGCCCTAAGGTAACCTCAAACAGACTTAAATGCGTGTCTATTTCCATATCACTTTAGGAGACGGAAGAAAATAAGAAACCATCATCCTTAGTTTTTAGACATGTGTAAGGAAAAGTATTCAAGGATGAAATGTTGGGGGAACAAAAAGGTTTCATTGTTTTTCAGTCTGAGATTAGCTTTAAAACACTTCCGCAAATGGAAACGATTAAGTGTGTATGACAAAATATTGGCAATTGTAAAATCAAGGTGACAGTTCCACAGGAATTCATTATCTTATTCTCTCCACTTTTATACATAAAATTGTTATGATAAGTTTTCACATGAACAACATAGAAAGTACATTAAGTGAAGAAAATATCTGCTTCTTTGACCTTAAAAACCATGTCAGTGTTGAACAACTTTCGATATTAGTGTAACTGTCGAAATATCTTAAATGCAGGAATATTAAACTAACCAGTGGCCTGACAAAAGTAGTGCCTCTCACCGTTTCATAAGTGAAAAGGATGTCAGAACTTTAAAAAACTGTATGCACAAAGTCAGTATTTTCTTTAATGAGGAAGTGTGACTTGAAGACTTAGCATTGTAGGAATAAAGGAAGTTAGAACCTGAAGTCCCTCTCAGGAATGATTCACAGTCGAGATTAGGAGGCAAGTAGCTTCCTCTGTATGCCTTCGATTCCAGGAATCTGGGGACTCCTCTTCCCCCCTCCCCATCCCTTGCCCCTGGTGGTTTTAAATTGATGCTCCTGTGCTCTTCAGCGCTTCCTTTTCACATGAGGGGACTCTTTACGACCTTCCCTCACTCTGAATAAATGTCAAATATAGAAAGGGGAAGAATGGATGGTGGCGACAGCTACGCAATAACGTCAACCGCTGAACCGTGCACGTAACAAAGGGAAATCTTGTGTTCTGTGTATTTTACCACGATTTCTTTTAAAAAGCTAAGAAAGTGGTAAATGGAGAACAGAGCATAAAACAGTAGCTCAGGAAACACATTTGGAACTAGTTTGTCCTCTAAACCCAAGCTGCTTGTGTGTGCGTCTCCTAGGGACGGCATCAGGGGCTATTTGGAATTGTGTGGGGACATTTTCCTATTGTCATTATTACTGAGTGGGGGATGCGCTGCTGGAATTTAGTTGGTAAGGGCTGTAGATGCCAGACTTCCCGCAACGCAAGAGCGGTACCATGAGATGAAGAATTGTCCCACGTTTGCGTGAATCTCAAGTGTCCCACCAGACATTCATGAGGTGAAAAAAATACTTCATAAAGATCTGAGCCTGGAACTCCATTTTACGTATAAAGGCAGTTTTCGTTGTTTTTTTCTTTTCTTTTCTTTTTTCTTTTCTAAAATATATATATAGTTTTCGCAGTCACTGGATTTTTCCTGGAATGCAACTGCCGTGTAAATTGAGAGAAGACTGTTTGGTTTGAAACATTACCAAGAACTTGCTCACTATTTTGGAAAAATGAGGTCACCTATAGCAATGCTGCCTGCCCATGAGCTTGGGCAGCCAACACACACACCTTTGTCATTCTGCTCTTGGAATATTCACATGTGACTTTGGAACAGAGCTGTTTCGAGTCTCCTTTCAACTGCCTTACAACCAAAGAAAGGTTTTAAAACTAAAACAGAGGCATGAATACAAAAATCTAGTTTAATTTCGTTAAAAGGATTCTTCTAAATGTTTTCGTAACAATTGCTATGTGTTCGCTTTTGTCATACAATGATGAGAAATGCAGTGCAAAGTCGTATATTGAAATTATGCACTCTGTAGTTGCCTATTATTTTTTGGTCTTGCTCCGACACTGTCCCCAGGGGTCTACCACAGGGCTTCTGCCCCTGTTCTGCTGTCCCCTTTCCGATCCCTTCTATGTCCATCGCTTATTATAGCCCCCTGTCTCCACAGCTTAACAACTATGGAGTAAATTTAAGGAGATCACTGTGGTGATTTGCTGTCCCTCGTCAAGAGGTAGGAATTTATTTTGACAGCACACTTACAGGTGAATTCACAGTTCGCCCGTGAGTATCAGATTTCCTCCTTTTCAACAGTCTCTCGGTAGTTTTGGCACATGTTATGACTTTAATTAAATGAGGCTTTCTCTCCTCATGTATAAATAAATTCAGCTTGTTATTTACTTAGCGCATACGCATACCTTTACTCTTCCATTTTCTGTACTGTGTCTGCGGAGGGGCTTCTGATCTTTTTACTTCTTATGAATGCAAACATTCATTAAAGCAGGTGCAAATACCTATTTTATTACGTCTTCAAGTGCAGCTGTGCCTGAGCATGTACATGTTATTTTTATAATTAGGACATCAAATTTGTTTTTTAATTGTGTAGTTTCAATTAGGCAGTTATATATATATATATTTGTATATGTGTGTGTCTATGTGTATAAGTGAATTTTATTTCTTGATAGTAGCGGAGGCATTCCAAAATATCCATTGTGCAAAGGAGGTAGGTATTGGGGCTGATAAAGATGAGAACCTGTGGCTTGCCATGTTTAACTATTTGTCATCTCCAGGGTGGCTTGCAAGATCTGAGGCATATCATAAAGATGGAAACAGGGTGACAGGGACACTTTAAAACCCCAGGGACAGTTGAGGTAACTGAGAATGGAAAATCCAAAGCAACCACAACATTCCACCCTCAAATGCCTCAAAAGCAGTCATGCAGGCTGAGATTTAGAGGGGTTCAGGGTAGCCCCGGCACCGGAAACCTGAACCTGAGAAAGTTGTCAGAGAAGCAGATTTTAGAGAAGGATTTGCTTAGTTACGGCTGCCCCCGCCAAATGGGGCCATCTTCCCTTGCCCCCAGCCCCCATCCCCAGTGGAGATGTTCAAACAGCTGCTGGATGCCACGAAGGGGCGACCTCTGAGAAGTCGTCCTGAGCTGGACCCACCTGAGCGTGGTAGAAGTTAGGGGATCTCAGCTCTGGAACCAGGCCGCTGAGGTCCAAAGTCTGTGCTTGCAACCTCCAAATGGGGTGATGGCGGGGCAACTTAATTTCCCTGTCTCAGTTTCCTCATGGGAATAATGGAGATGGGGAAAAAAGTAAAAAAAGAAACTTTTCTGCGAGAGTTCTTGTGGCACCAGCTAAGTTCTCAGCAGATGTCAGCGATTCCTACTAATCTTTACAAAGCACTGAAGAGAGAAGCGGAAGTTAAAAACAGAGAGTCCTAAAAACTCGCCACTTCCTTATTAAGACCCAGTTATATTTTGACCCTTGGGTTCCATGAAACTTTCCTCTATTCTCCTCTGACAGTTTTTTTTTTTTTTTTGTCGTTTATGCTAAGTTAAGTTAGTATCAGAAACCTGCAAGCAAAGAAGCGTAACTAAGACAGAGGAAGAAAATTTAAAATAGCCTCTGAAAATAGAGTTAAGAAGTCGAGAAGAGCGGATTAATACAGTGGCAGTGTTTGGGCTCACTGTGGTCACAGACCCCAGTGCTCACTTGGTAGATGCTCTCTGAACTTCCCACGCGAGTATCTATGAGTGTACACACAAATCTATGAACCTGTGACAATGCCGTAGGACATTAGCGAGCATAGAAAACCATAGGCAGAGTGTGGGGGGATTGCCACTAATTTCGGAGTAGATGAGGTTGTGTTGAAAATTACCTTTCTGAATCATACCTGCCTTCCCCTTAAGCCAGCACAGTAATGGATGGCTGGAAAGAAGGCATCGGGCTCTGACTCACTGCCATTAGGTGATCCTATTAATAGCTTGAGAACACTTCTCTGAGCAAGTCAACTTGTCATTCATGTGTGTTAGTAACAAAGAAGGTCTCAAATGGGCCAGGGCTCAAAATATCACCATCACCCACCTTCCCCAAAATGTCATTCAAAGAATAGGAACATCATGTAATAATTTGGGGGAACGTGGTTTCAAAATTGACTAAGCAGAAAGCAATTTTTTTTTTTTTTTGCAAAAACAATTCTTAAATAATATTTATATGAGCAAATACTTAACCTATGTTATAATACAAACAACAGGGAGAGGGTGTGGGGAAAGGCGATCTGTATATAAGAGCCAACGTCATTCTTAACCGTAATCACTAGAGACACTGATTTTAACCATGTGACTCTTAAGCCTAAAGTAACCTCAGACTCTAATGCCCTCTATTTCCATATCACTTTAGGAGATGAATGCAAATAAAATGCAAAACAGGTCCCAGATAACAAGAGACGCATACAAAGAAAATAAGAAAGAACCTTGAAGAACAAATCTCGAGTCAAGGGGACTGAATCGGGACCAAGAGTATCAGTAAGATTATCAGTAGGTAATGACGCATCAGAATGCTTCCTAACGGAATGTCGAAGGAACAAGCAAGATAAAACGCCATACACACATGAACGCAATTGTGTAAAATATGTGTAGAAGAATCTGGCAAGAACCTGGGAAACATGTTTCAATTAGTTGTATCAGGGTATATGTGGATTTCTTCTGTTTCTTTGTCCTTTCTTGGTGTTTGTGATTTGCCAACAACAAATACATATTAGTTTATTAAACAGGTCTCATTATTGCGAGCAATAGACTCTGACTCCATCTTCGGTTTGCAGGACAGGCAGGCAGGCTGGAGGCGCGGCTGGCAGAAACCCCTTTGCTTTGGGGGGGTACATCGGTCTTTTAATCTTGAGGCCTTCTGCTGCTCATATGAGACCTGCCCACACTATGGAGAGTGATTTATTTTACTCAAAGTCTACTGATTTAAATGTCGGTCTCATCCAACAGCACTTCCAAAGCACCATCTGGACTAGTGTTTGACCAAATATCTGGATACTGCAGCCTGGCCGAGTTGACATGTATAATTAACCATGACAGCATCCAGGTTCAATGAGTCGAACCCCGGGCGTGTACCGGAATCCTGGCAACCAGAGCGTGGGGGGAGGTGGGAGCCCACCTTCGCTCCTCTGATGAGAAGCAGTGCTCTGTGCCCCACCAGCACAACCCCCAGGGGAGGGCCCTCGAAGCAGGAAGAGGAGCCGGATGCTACACAGCCTTAAAAAAGAGACATTAAAAAAAGACATTTTGTATGATTATATTTATAGAAAGCAAAAAACTGGGTTTTTTTTTCTTTTTTTTTTCTTACGAAGGGGTTACAAATTCGGCAGCAAGCCCTCAGTGAGATTTAGAGAGCCCGCGTCACACCAGCTTGGCTGGGTGACTTCATCCAGTGACCCAGCAGCTCCTGCACCCCCGTGCCTTCCACTTCCTGCCTCTTCCATCCAGGTCGCTGTGTAGCAATCCACCCAGCCGCCCCCGCCGCCGGGAACCTGCGCTTCCTCCTGGATCCTCCCCTCTGTTGGTCTTACTTCCCACATCCAATCAGTCACCGGGTCGTACCATCTCAAAACGTTCTTCCTCTCTGTCCCTACGGCCACCGTCCTGACCTGAGATGTCATCATCTCTCACCCGGGCTGTTTCCTGAACCTCCCGATGGATCTTTTCTCCCATACTTCCTTCTCTACCATCTCTAACCATCCTCGACAAGTCATCCTGCTCTCCCACCCCTTGTCTGCCTGCTCGCCTCGTGTGGGTTCCCAGTGTCCACACTGCTCCATTTCGCGGACAGAGGGGACCCTTGACACGATGTTGTGATGTGTTGTGATCGGAAACACACATCCCACCACCAATGACGAGAGAAGACAAGACACCCATCAAAAGCTGGAAACCACAGAACTTTAAATAAATCTATATTTCCCAACTGAGGATGTAAAATAAAGCTTAGATTTGTTCCACGTTGCTCAAAGTGTTCTTCCAGGTAAATTTCTCACTCATTTTGCCTGTTTATAGCCCCTGTCATAGGCCCTATCGTCGAAACGTTTATGGTACTCTATCCTATCCTTTTATGTGTTCATTTACACCTACACTCCGTCATTCAACACATGTCAGGCACTGAATATAACCAGATGTGTAAGAAAAAGCCGATATATTACAGTTTACCACATACATCAGTTTTTCCTGGCCACAGGCCTGGTATTGAGGTAAGATTATTAAGTGCCTGCCACAGTAATAGACGCCCATCCCACTCGTAGTCTGTAAGTTGAAAGTAGTTATTTGAAAATTTTATTGGCACTTCAGACACACAAAAAAATGAATAAAGGTATGTTTCTCTGTTTCACCAGACTATTAAGAAGGATAAACAGCCAAAACAGTGCTAGCCTAAAACTGCATTAGCCTATAACTATTCATCATTTTAAAAAGAATGAAAGGCACCTCGGTCTCTTGACTCCTCTTTCCGCCGTGTGGTAAATCCATCATCTGTGCCTTTTCCCGCCTCCTTATTTTCACTGCATTTCTGCATATGCCATAGGTTACTGAGTCACTTATCTTCAACAAATGTAACAGTTACTCAAACGCTCCAAAATATTTGATAATTGTAAAGAAAAGCACATTTATGAAACATTATTCCATGGGTCTGATTTTGGCTATGCAACTTTTAGTGGAAAAAATAAAACATGCTGAAGTTTCTCTATACGCAATCACTAATCTCATTTTTTTTTAATGTAAAGCAAATCAAGCAGCTATCTGTATCCTACTCTCTCCTAAACGATTTTAAAATAAGGTAAAAAAATGACAGCTGGTTGCCATCCAACCAACACTTTGACGCACAGTTAAACAGAGTTGGGGAGAAGAAATTAATGACAAATGGGTATGGGGAGACCTTCCGGGATAATGAAAATGTTCTATATCTTGATTAAGGTGGTAGACAGTTCAGGATACATTTCAAAACAAAATGAACTCTACACCTAAAAATCGCTGCATTTTGTTGTATGTAAGTTACACCCCACAGGTGATGGCTACGTGTACCAAATCCATTCCCTTTTGCCCCTGAGGCCAAATGCCCGAATCCGGCCACTGTACAGGGAGTGTACTGTTTCCCCGCCTCCTGCAGGCCGGGCAGATGTGGAGGCTGCAGTGAAGGGCTCTGAAGACTGTGAGGATGCTCTAAAGGGAAGTGTCTGGGTCCCCGAAGCACTGTACCCTGCAACGCCCTCCCCAATCTCCCAGCACGCTCATGTCTTCGTGAGTTTTGGGGGTTATTTGCTATAATAGATAAGAAGATACTATAAAAATAGAGTCATTAAGACAACGTGGCATTGACATAGAAAATACACTGATAGAATGGAATAGAGAAGACAGAAACACAGCCATCCATACGCTGCAGATCAGAGAGAAAACGATGGCCTAGTCAATTGATGGTGATTGATGATATTTAGGGAATTGAAAATGAGCTCCTACCACCATACACACCATAGTCCCTAGATAACTTCAGTGTTCACACGGCTGCAGCTGGCGAGCACAGTGGCCTGTGCGCTCATCTCCTAGGCCACTTCTCCCCGGCAATTCGATTGTTCGTATGATTAACTCTGGATGATGGACCATGAGCAGAAGCAATACGTCACTAGAGGTGAGATAGTTTGTGGTCGTCCTCAGCATTTTCCCTTCCTGTCAGTTAGATGGATGACGTTTGAGTGATCGCAAAGGTACGGGATGGTGAAGCCCCCAGATGAAAGCGGCCTGGCTCCCTGAGTCCCGGGGAGCAAATATGCCCAGGAGAACCATCCAGCCCGGCATTTTACATTGGGCTTTGTGTGAGCAGTAAGTAAACTTTTATTGTGGTAATTGCGTAAAATAGTGGGGCTTATGATTATCGCAGTCTGCAGGCTACCCTGACAGATACAAGGGTGAGAGGCAAAACTTTAAAGCTTTTAGGAGAAATATAAATTATGACTGTAGAGTAAGGAAGAATTTTTTAAACGGGACACAAATATTACAACCGTTTAAAGATACCTACGTAGGTATAAAACTATAGAAAGCACACGCATGTTTACAATATTGAGAAGACTGATTATTCTTGGGAACGAAAGCAGGAGATGCACTTGGGTGAAGCACATAGCTTCAGAGGTGCTAGAACATTCTGTTCTTAAGCTTCACGATGTTTTTAAAATTTTTAGTTTTTTTTTTATTGTGGTAAATACGCATAGCATAAACTTCACCATCTTAGCCTTTTTTAAGTGTACAGTTCAGTGGTATTAAATGCATTCACACTGGGCATCCATTCCCATAACTCTTCAGCTTTTTAAAATATTTTTATTTAAAATATATATGTAATATATATATATATTATTTGCGCTTTTGCACATTGATACATCTCACGATGTTAAAAGGTATTGCCCTGAAAGTATATCCGTGAGATGTTCTAGATACGAAATGGAATGACGGAGTGCTATATACATGCAATAAAATTGCATTGAGCCATGAAAAGGAGTGAAATTCTGATACATGCTATGACTTGGTTGGACCTTGAAAATATAATGCTAAGTGAAATGGGCCAAACACGAAAGGACAAATATTGCCTGATTCCTCTTATATAAAATATCTAGAATAGGCACATTTATAGAGATAGAACGAATATATAAGAGATTAGCAGTGACTGTGAGGAGAGGAAAGTATGGAATGACTGCTCGATGGGTACAAGGGTCTCTTGGAGGCGAGGAAAGGGTTTTGTAAATGGTGGTTCTGGTTGTACAACATCGTGAGTGTAAAAAATGCCACTGAACTGCACACTTAAAAACAGCTAAAATAGTTAGCATTATGTTATACATGTTTTTTACAATGTTGTTTTTTTAAAGACTTATGGAAATAGTTCATACAGAAGCAAGAGAGATTAAGAAATCTGGAAGGACACATGCCAAGTGTTAATAGTAGTTTGGTTTTTTTTCCCTCATTTACTCATGCCAATGTTTTACAATGTATAGGCATTACTTTTTTAACTTAAAAAATGCAAGGATAATTTTTTTAAGGACGTGAGAAAGAGTTATCTGAGAGGGCGGTGGAGGATGTTGAAAAGAGAGTCAGGGGATGCAGCCGAAGAAGCCGCGGTTGGTCCGCCTTTGGCGCGCACAGAGGGAGTGAGCAGGAGACGGCCTGTGCGGCGGGCGCCCCCTGTTTCGGGATGAACCGTTCCTCCCCCCCGCCCTGCCCCCCGCAGAAGTCACATATTGAAGTCCCAGCCCCTGAATAATTCGGAATGTGATCTTATTTGGAAATAGGGTCTTTGTAGACCCTATCTATCTGTCTATCTCTGTATCTCTGTAAGATGAAGTCATAATGGAGGAGAATGGGCCCCTAATCTGTTATGACCAGTGCCCTTATGACAAGGGGACGTCAGGAAGCAGACAGGGAGAAAATGTCATGTGAACATTAAGACAGAGACCAGGGTGATGCATCTATAAGCCAAAGCGCACCAAGGATGATCAGCAAACCGCCAGAAGCAAGGTATAATGGTCAGTTTTATATACCGACTTGGCTGTGCCACCATGCCTAGATATTTGGTCAAAGATTATTCCGGGTGTTTCTTTGAAGATGTCGATTGAGTGAGGTTAACATTTAAATCAGCAGACTTTGAATAAAGCAGATTGCCTTCTGTAAGTCAAGTGGGCCCCATCAATCAGTTAAAGGCTTTAGAACAAAAATGACCTTCTCCAACTAGGACTTCTGCATGTAGACTGCCTTTGGACTCAAAATTCTACTCTTCCATGGGTCTCCACCTACTGGCCTATCCCATCAAATTGGAGACTTGCCAAGCCTCCACAATTGCATGGGCAAATTACTTAAAATCTCTCTCTCTCTCTCTCTCTTTCAGATGATGATAGATAGATAGATAGAGAGAGAGAGAGAGACAGACAGACAGACAGACAGGCATCTTCTCAGTTCTGTTTCTCTGGAGATCCCTAACCAATATACTAGAGGAGAGACCTCGAACAGCTTCTCCCTCATAGCCCTTAGAAAGAACCAACAAACCCTGATCCCAGACGTCCAGCTTCTCGAACCGTGCGACAATAAATGTCTGTTGTGTAAGCAGCCCAATTTATGATATTTTGTTACATGGCCCAAGCTGACTAATACACCATCCGAATGCAGCGGGAACCTCTCCCTCTCATGAGAGAGGGTACGGGTCTTGTGTGGTATCTACTCTGCATTCCTCATACTCTGTTTTCTGTAGCATGTAAGAAATTAGTCTCTATTTGGAAATCTTCATAATGCTACCAAGAAATACAAGAACATGTGAAGGTAGAGAGACTTATATCCGTCCCCGTAGAAATGGTTTTTGAAAGTCAACAGTATCCTTTAGAGAAATGACAAAGACAGAAACTGCAGCCACGCTGATGGCCTCAGCCCATCGCAGGTCCTGACGGGCAGATGACAGCTGCAAGGGAGTTGGGTGTCTGTTTCTCTTTTACTCATCTCGGATGCTGATTTTTTCCCCTTCCTAGGTTTACTTAACATTGCAGTGGATATTTAGGCAAAACAAAACAAAAAACAAACAAACAACAACAAAAAACACCTTCTTTATGTTGACAATTTTCATTTCTCAAATGTTAAGGAGCTGGTAATAACTAAAAAAACTAAAATAATGCTGAACGTTTTTAATCATTGTGTCATTAAATTACAATTTTAGGTTTAGTATCTTAAATACAACTATTTTATGCTCAAATTAAAAGTTTCTTCTGTTGCTAGTCTAAGTGACTAGACCTGCAAAAGACCCTTACAAATATAAAATCCTTTATTTAAATCGAAAATTTATAATTAAAAAATGGGTTTCCCCATAGCACTAAAATACTCAAAATTCCACAAATATCTATTTCCTCACCACATGACATAGGGGACAACTGGGACTCTCCTCTCTCGGTTCCGGGCTCACTAGGAAGTCCCACCTCAGCATGTGCCGCTGAGAGCTCGGTCTTCGGTCCTGGCTTCCACAGGTGCCCCTACACTTCGCCCTTGGATACCGCGCATCTTTTCACTGCTCTATTATCTCTGGGTCTTCAGCACTAACCTCCCTCTAGAGCCCTGATCTCCTTTCCAAGTATCTCCTGAGTATTTCCATCCCAGATATCCACTGAGGGTTCAGCCAAGGCTCAGCCCGCCAACCCCAGGGGGAAGCTGGAGCCTAGAATTTATTTGACTGAGGCCAAACATCGGGCTCGGCTCTTGGCCTGGGGGAGGAAGCCCGCTTACAAGCCACAGACGACAATAGTCCAGGCAAGCATCTGGCACAGGGTAGGAGGGGCCTGAAGAAAAGGCCTGCCAGGGAGGTCCCTCTACATTGTCATAGTCATAACAATGACTACATTGATAGTCATAAAAATGTTACACCCCTCCCTCGTCCTCTTTGCTGCTTTTCCTTCTGAGATTCTTTCTTAAGGGGTGTTGGGCCTTGGTCACTACAACTTCTCTTTTCAAAGATCATGTTAGTCGCAGAGGCGCAAGAGCCCAGCTGCGAAGGAAGGAAGTCAGCCACTGGGCTCCTCCCTGGCACCTCATTGCTATTAACAGCTGCACCTTTCTCCAGAAGAGCTAATAGGAAGCGTGACAATAGTACTGGTACTCAGTGCGTGCTGAGGAAATGCTGGCAATTAAACCGTTATCTGGAGTTAGAACCACATACATACGATTTCTTTCCACATATACATGTAATTGGTCAGTGAGTCCTGCATGCTCTTCATTCAAAACGCTTCTTACACTTACGCACGAAAATACCTACCGATGAGATGATGCGATGTCTAGGATCGTACTCTATACGACATGGGCAGGAGATGTGGGTGTGGGTGGGGATGAGAGGTCTGACCAACGGTTGATGGTTTCTGGGGCTGGACAAGGGGTACATGGGAGTTCATTTTACCGGTCTTCTACTTCCGAATTTTGAAATTCTCCGCAATAGAAATTTAATGACAAAATTATCTCTCACAGTGATTCTTTCCTTTCTATCCACTGTACAGACATTTACACACGCAGGAAGATACTTAATGAGCAGCAACACTGAGGAGCATGCTCCCTGGGGAAGACTGGCCCGTCACACAAGAGGACCACGGTGGCACGTTCCCTCAGTGCGTCTGCATGTGTCCTTTGTGGCCACCCACCTGGCAGGCTCAGAAACTGATTTGTCACCACCTTCACTGTACCTCTGCAGCAGAGGGACAGACTCACGCGAGCCAGGCTCAGGAGAGCAATAGCTCTTTCGGATGCCAATCTACTCTCCTGTAATAGAACCTGAAACTGCTGAAGGCTTGGGACACTGGAGTCCTTTCGCTGGTGGCTTCTCTCCCTTTAGGCGAGTTGATGGAGTGCACTGAGCTTGGAATCCGAGCCCTGGGAGTTCACCGTGCTCAGCAGTGAACTTGGTCTAGCGGCTGTCAGGCAAACACAGCTTGCCCTGTTTCATTGCTGTGTCCTTGCTAAAACCATTCCTTCTACGTTGAAAAATTGAAATTTTAACTCCGTTTCAAATTCCATCTTTTTTTTTTTTTTTAAGTTTCCTGATTATGCCAATCATATGTGACATTTAACTCGGGATAATACATCATAATCACAGGACAGGGGGCATGAATGTACAACCTAGACACTTACATGGGACCCCATGCTCAAGGGGCCACACACGTGGTCTAGTGCTCGACTATGTCACTCTTGAAATTCTTTTTTTTTTACCAATGAAAGAATGCCCATGACATTTGTTAATAGTTCTATAGACTGCAACAACATCACACAGCCATTCACAAGAAATCAATATTTTGTGCATTTACCTTTCCCATAATTTCCTGTAAATTTAAGATTATCTTAACCACCTTAATCTTTCCCCATGCTTGACCCATTAGTTAATCTTCCTTGAATCACTCCCTTTACTTGACTTACTTGAAATTGATAATTTTATTATTCCATTGGCCCCTCTATAAATTTGTTATTATAATCATACATAAATCTTTGTGGAGTTACACTAATGATTAAATCATGAATGCTTTATTTAATATGTCTAATAAAATAATTACTTTTCCCACATCCCCCAATGCTAACATCTTAGAATATTTTTAATTCTGGTCTTACCCTTCCCAACTTATATTACTCTTGTCATACATTTTAATTCTACATGTATTTTAATCTCCATGAGACATTTCTAGTATTGCTTTATCGAACAATATTCACTTATATTTATCTATCTATCTATATATATTTTTCTTGCTCTTCATTCCTTCTTCTCAGTTTTAAACCAGAGATTACTTTCCATTAGATTTCATAACTCACTCTGGTATTTTTTCTAATTCAGGCTGCTAACAATAAAATGTCCTAGCTTAACCATTTCTTGAGAAATCTTTATTTGGGGGCAGTATTGCTACTGGGTATAAAATTTTATTTTCCAGGTGAGTTCTTCTTCCAGAAGTTTTATAGTTTCTGGTCTTAACATTTAAGTCTTTATCCCATTTTGAATTAATTTTTATAGCATAAAATAAGGGTCTAATTTCATTGTTTTGAAATTCTTAATCAGTTTTGAACATTTTCATTTTGTTCTGAGATCTGCAAATTATGTAGTTGGATCGTGCCCACTGATAGAAGGTCTTGGATCCCTGTTTTAAGTGGTGGAATCAGAGCATAGGTATCTGACCTCCAACCATGTTGCAAAATTATTCACATCCCCTTCTTTCCAATTCTACCTACTGAATATTTATCAGACCAGTTTTATGCAAGAGACCAATAGTTCCTTAATCCTTCCCTCCCTCCCCAAACAATACATTTTCAAAAGGACATACTAAATTGATCTCTAATTGTCACATTCTAGTGGGAGACATTTGTTTGTGAGGTGCCTCAGCCCTGGAGCAAGTGTGCTGGGGTTTGAGGTCTGGGCAATGTGCTTTGACTGACTCCCCTGAACTGTTCTGCTTCTTCGCAGCTTTTCGCTTCTTTACATCCGAAACCACAGATGTTTCTCGCAGTGGTTCTCATGGCAATAGCATGAGAGTTTTGTAGCCAGGAAGATCAGAGAACATTTGTTTAATAAGAGTGAATAGCCAGCCAGGACTGCCTTAGAGCCTCTGCTATGGTCACAGGATAGATGTCTTATTTTCCTTATGCTATATCACATTCTAGGGGAGCACAAAATGCATTTTTCATGCCTTCATGCTTATATACCATAGCTCTTTGCACATTATAGCCTCTCAATGAACGTTTTATGAATGAAATAAAGAGTAGCCAATAGATAAAACTAGCCCTAATAAGAGCCACTGCTTCTTGAACAGCTAGCATGTGTCAAGCACTGGACCAGAGATCTTGTGTACATCACTCCAACCAATGACCTGAAAATCGCCCCATGAAAACCACACCTTTACTTTACAAATATTGACATGGACAGGTAACTGGTAGGTAGTGACCATTTGAAAGAATCATATGTGTTTCTGAATAGTTATTTAATACTTAAAAAATTAAGCTTGGAATTTCTCTGTTTCTACAAAGTGTAACATTAAACTTCTTATATATTTTGAAACCCACGCAGGGCTTGTGTTTATAAGAATAGTGAATTTCTATGCCTTTGTTTATTTAAAAGAATATTTTGCATTTTGACCTTTCCTGACTGAATCAAAGGTTTAATGATCTTTAGCAGAAAAATTGCTGAAATGCTTGTGAAAATTCTAAGAAACTAGAGTAGAGATGCTAGACACATCAGAAAAGAGATTAAATATCTCAAGCAACTGAAACAAAATACAATGAGGTGAGGAAAGAGAAGAGCGAAGAATGAGAAGAATGACTTAAAAGGAAAAGAAGAAAGACGTGCACAGGAGTGAGCATGCACAGGTACTGGATGTGAATTTTTTCAAAGTTATAATCTTTGTGGGACAGCATATCAGGAAATTTGCTACAGATCCAAGAACAGCATTAAGAAACTGGCACCCAACTGAAGCCTACCAGGTAGATAGTTATTGATAACAGTTAAGATCTGTTAGGACGGCATGCCACTCCAGCTAAAGATGTTCTTGCTAAGTCCTCCAGACAAGCCTTAGGGCAAGATCAGCATAAATGAGAAAACTGAGAATCCAGATTAAATAACCTGCACAAATTCACACCGGGGTTAGCAGCAGAAACGAGTTTCAAGCTGAGGACTGTCCCGCCTGCTCACCGTTCGGCCTTCAGTGGTGGGTGGCCTCTCTGAGCAAAGGCCTGTGGGAGAACAGGACTGCAAAGGGACAGAGGCTATAATTCGCAGTGCCCAGCAATAAATCATGGTGGCAGCAGCAAACATCCTGCACTTGTGGTTAGGAAGTGTTGTCATTAGAATTGCCTTCCACGAAGGAGTAGTGTATGTTTGTGTGTGCTATCATGTTAGATAGGGCTTTTAGCTTTAAAAGTAACTCTCCCTAACCCATGACTTGAGCAATGACACACGAGCTAGCAAAATGTCCTCTGCTACCCAACTCGTCCTACTCTCCGTATCATTCACTCTTTATTTACTTCTTTGCATCCAATCACTGTCTATAAATATGTTTCTGAGAACTCACATCAGAGTCTGTCCATAATGGGTCAGAGAATCAAAGCAATGCCCTAGGGTAAAGCTTAAAAAGACATGGGGGATGCTAAAGGCTGAGAGCCAGCTAGTTAGCTAGTCTTCGCATTCCTGCTCGGATCTCAGCATCCTACCCTAGCCTTCCTTCTGGGGATCAGGACTACCCGAACCAAGCAAAGGGCCAGCATAGATCCAAGAGCGAACTGTCCTTATTGTAGCCTACCCCCGCCTGCCAGTGTCACCCCTGACATCTATGCAGCCTCACCAACCTCCAGCCTCTTCCTGCCATTACTACGTCCCTTCCTGCCTGCTCAGATCCTGGCAATCAGATTCCAGCTAAATCTCTAGTTTTAGACACCATTTCTCATTATTATACATGGATCGTGTCTCCCAGACAAAGGAGAGAAGTGACTTAGTTAAAATGGAACCCAAACTAAAGCCAACAGATTAGCCAACCAACCAAAACAAACAAAAAAATATTATCTACTTTTATACATATCATAGGCTAGTTAAATATTGAAGGACAGCCTTCTATAAAATAACCTTCCCCATTTCTCTAAAACCCTTGCCCCGCTTGATTTTTCATCAGAACACTTAGCTAAAGCCCCCGACATGTCATATGGGTAATTGTTTATTTCCTCCTCCCACCCGCTATAGGTTTTAAGTTCTGAAGGCACAGGGACTTTTTTCTCCAACACCTCCAATGGTGCTCGGTGTGATGTAAGGACTCAACACACTTACTGTGATTGGAAAGGCACCTGTCACACCTCTTTCTGCTCTTTATTTTTAAGGCCACCCCTGAGGTTCACTTTAACCTCATTTAACTCATAAAGTGAGAAAAAAATAAACCTTTGAGCCAGAGCCAGGCTGCCTCTGGGGACCTGTCCTATTCCCCACTGTCCCCATTCTCCAATATGTATAGTGGAATTTTTTAGGCACATACAAGGTATTTTCATATTTTTTACACAAATGGATTGTACTCTACGTTTTTACTTTTATTAATCTCTTGAAATATAACCATTTTCTTATAGGCTTCCTATAATTTTATATGTATGGATATACCATATTGAAACAGATTGCTTTCTGTTTGGGGTTAGTACAGAACAATGCTTTACTGAACAATTTTGCTCACTTGCACAAATCTGGCAGCAGGATACAGTCTCAGACGTAGAGCTGCTAGGTCTAAGGTTATGGGCACTTTCAATTTTGGTTAATATTATGAAATCAGCAGTTATTTAAGTGAGCCTTGATTTCTTCATGTCTGTAAACAGTGGACAATGACTTTCTCAAAGACTTATTAGGACTAAATGCGATTAAGGCACGTAAAAGCCTAAACTATAGTGAGTAGGCGTTCAATGAATGTTAATCTCTAGCTTCCCTTTTAGACAACTATTTATGAATATTATGACTATAGCTTTAACAGTGAACTCAGCAAACACAAAAATTTACAGAAAATTTTGTAACACCATTTCCATTTTAAACTCCATTGTTGAATGTTACTCGTGAAATCTCTGGAGGTCAAATAGAGTATTTTTGAGAGGACATAACCCTGACATTAACTCTAAATACTGCAAAATTGACTTGATAGTTTCCTACACACACACACACACACACACACACACACACACACACACACACAATCTCCCTGATAATAAAAACAAAATGTACTTGACTGATATATCAATTAAGATATATCTTCCAGCCATGTGTTTTGTACTTGATTTTTGCTCAATGTAAGTCACTCACTTATTAATAAAACCCGTAAGTACAACTCTGAAGAAAAACATTTTGACAAAGAGTATGGAAAATTTTAGACCTCATTTGCACTTCAGGAAACATGTCGTGTCTTCTCCCAATCTCTGGGGACCTGAGGCATGTTTAAAATGGTCAAAAGTCCAGAAGGAGGTTCGTGGAACGTCTCAGCACCGGGTCCCCAGGCCCGGGGCCCAGCTGCGGGGACCCCGGCTGAGGCGGAACCTCCGCGAGGCGCCGGGCGGTCCGGGGAGCCATTGCTCCGCTCGTCCCGGCTGTTTACTTCGCACTCGTTTGGCGCAGCCCAGCGCACCGCCGGCCCGGGGCAAAGATCCCCGTCGGTCGCCCGGCCACCCGTGTCCGGCCGGGGGACGCAGAGTCAGCCTCGCGCCGCCGAACTTCGGCCGCCGTGCGCGGCGCGGTCGCGAGCGGCCGGTCGGGCCTCGGGTCCCCACGTCCCCGCACGGCGCCCTCGCCGCCCCCAACGTTCCCGCGGCGGCCGGGGGGCCGTGACCCGGGCGCCGACCCCGACTGCGGCCCCGCGCTCGGGAACAAAGGGCGCCGGGCGGCGCGGCCCGGGGCGGGGGCGGGGGCGGAAAGTGGGCGCGGAGGCCGGGCCGGCCGAGGGCACCGGGCGCGCTTCCGCCGGCCGCGCCGCGCGCGCCGCGGTAAATGGGAGGCTCGGGGGCGGGGGCCGCGCAGCCGGGGAGTTTCAGGAACTGCAGGAGCGGGCGGCGGCTGGAGTCGCCGAGCGCCCAGACTCGGGGCCGAGGCGCAGCTGCCGCCGCCGCCGCGCCGGGGCCCAGCCGTAGCCGCGCTCCCCGTCGCCGACCCGCCGCCGGCCCACAGCGCGGCGCGCGACAGGAGCCGGCCGTCCGCGGCCGCCGATCCGACCGCCATGGCCACGAAGGTGAGGGGCGCGCGGCGCAGGCCCCGGCGGCCCCGCGGCGGCGCTGGGGGCGTCCGGGCCGGGGGCGCGGGCGGCGGTGCCGCCGACGAGGCCGACGAGGGGCGGCCCGCGGCGCCGGGGCTTTCGGGGGCCCGGCTGGAGGCGCGGGAGGGTCGCGGGGCGGGACCCCGGACGGGAGCGGCGCCTCCTGCAAAGTTTGCGCCGGAGCGTGGGCTGCGGCCCGGCCGGGGGGACGGAAAGTTCCCGCGGCCCCCGGCTCGCTCGGAGGGGCCGCCCCGGCCCTCGGGGGCCCCTGGTGGTGTCCGGAGTGGTGTCCACTCCCCGTCGCACACGTCCGGCCGCCGCGGAGAGAGCGTCCCCTCCCCCCGCCCGGGGGTGGGCCCCCGGCTCGCCGGCCGCTTTTGGGGGGCCCGACCCCCGGCGAGAAGACCCGGCGTTTTACATTCAGGCCCGCGAGCGAGAGAGCCCCTGGGGAGGGAAAACAAAAATTGAACGCCCCGCGCTTCCCCTTCCTTCATTTTTCTTGTTTTTCTCTTTTTCTTTTGTTTTGCTACCTTTTCAGTTTGAATGGTATTTCCAGCGTGATTAAAATACAAAGAGGGAAATGACTGTACTTTCAATAACTCATTCGCCTGAAAAAGGCCTAGGCCCCAATTACGTGGTGGAACTTTGATTTCGTGTTTGGTAATTGGCCAGCAGTGGTGCTGGGCTTATTTTAGGGTATTGTGCGAGGAATTACCGGTCACTCTGCCACCAGCGTCTGTAGAAGCCACCCTTCCCCGATCCCTTTCCTGAGGCGTCTTTAGTTCTCGATGTGAATTAGGAAAGCCTCGATCACTGAATAAAGACTTGAGGTGGGAGACCCCTCTAGGCGCTAGTCTTGTGGTTGGAGGAATGGAGTGACTTAGGCAAATAGTTTTTTATACTGTCACCTTTGTTAAGATCAGTGCTCTCTTCCATATTTTGTTTGAAATCTCGAAGCTTCTATTGGGTTGGTGAAAACCTTACATTTTTGTAGTCGTTGGGGTTTTGTTTTTGGTAGAGAAGTAACTTAGAAAATGGTAAGCAGTGTAAAAGTTCCTTTGAAAGATCAGATTGTTTGATGTCATTCCAGTCTGTTAAATTCTGTGCCCAGAATCTGTTTAGGTGCAGTGTTTATATATATATATTTTAAATAGGAATTCTCCAGAGAACCTATCTCTGGCTGTTACTGAAATAATTACCTTCTCGTTAATATATTATTCGCTATGTTCTTCCTTGGTTTCATCAGGTGTGATATAGCTTGGTACCTTTTTAACATATATAATTTTGTGTCGATCTTTTTAAAAACAAAACTGAGCTCAAGCCAAGGATGTCTAAGGAAATTTGATTTTAAGGTTTGTTGACAAACATTCCAGGAATTTCCAGTCACACGGTCTTATTTCACACTCACTCACCTTGCAACCTTAAAAGCTGTTTGTGGTAGCTACCTATTCAGAGGTGGTCAGTGCTGTGGTATTTCACACTCTGACCTACTAATGCATGTTGCCAGTATTGTCCTTTTAAGTGGTGGGACCAGGCTTAGTAGTTGGCATGGGTGTGCATAATGAAAAATCTATTTGATAGTTACACCTAACTTAGTTTTTCCACAAAATCGAAAAAGATGGTAGTTCTTGTACTAAACTTGAATTGCATATATCATTGCTAAACACAAGCCTTGAAGCATGTGTCAGCAATTCTGACTTGATTGTCTACACTATTCTGAAGGCAGATTCCAATAACACTGGCTCTTAGTTTCTTTGACCTTTCTAATCATTATTCCACATGGGACTCATTTCCATGTTAACATAGTGACAAAGTATTTCCATTTTTTAAACAAGGAGAAGCAAAGACGCACTTATTAAAAGAGGACCCTTCCTCAGTTTTCTGGTTTTCCTGTTTCCCGATGATTCTCCTATCAAACCGGAGTCTCATTTAAATTGTTCCTGAGAATAAAGTCCATGCTGTTTCCCCACATCAACATCTGCGTGTTGTGGGCTTTTTCTTTTCTTTAATTGGGTAGATGGGGAGCATGTACTTTTTAGTAACAATATCTGACTTTTTATAAAATTTAAGACTTGTGGCACTCAGGCTCTTGCTGCAAGCATTAAGTGAAGACAAATAAACGCAGTATCTTAATATTTTAGACATTGTTGGGTTTCCTGTTGAATTTACCAGGGAATAGCTTTGGTTCTTTTAGATCTGATTTTCTTATGTATTCTTATATGTTTTCTTGAAGATGCAGTTATTTTTGAACTTCATGACCTTTTAAAAACTCCTCTGGTGTACTCCAATAGAAATTATCTTTTAGAATAAAAACGTAAATCGGGCACCTCTCCACTGCCAAGGAAAGTTAATCATTAACTGCATCTTTTAAAGGGCTTATCTGTTCTTCCATTCTAATCATTACTCAGTAGAGTGCTGAACTTAGTTGTGAATATATGCATATGTCACTCAAGCCAGGCAGGGCTCATTTAACAAATAAGGAGAAAGGCTAATATGAGTGTGTAGTCTTGACTGCTGTTAGAAGCCTCAAAAGGTTATATTTTGACACAGTCATATGATGAACTTACTAGTAAATCAAATTTTATTTATTAAATCTTGGGAAACAAATTTTTTTCCCCCCACATATAACAAAAGGAAAATAAAATCGTTAATGGAAGTTAATCCGTAGCTGTATAACTTAGCTGTGATTCCCATGTCAGAGTTAACCTTTGGTAACTAATTTGGATCCTTTTGTGCTTACGTAGTCACTGTTAGAGTCATCATTATTGCAAGTATCTAGGAGTCCCTGATGCTTTTTTTTTTTTTTAACCTTTCCAGTTTCAATGGCTAAAGTTACACATTTGTGTTATACTGCTTGTCTGGTGAAATTAAGTTGAGTGTGGAATGTAGAAATACTGATAGGAAATGAGTGAATTTCTCAGGACTGTTGCATGATAAATATTCATAAGAACAGTTCAGAAAACATACTTTGTAATCTCTCCTGAGCAAAAACCTATATATCTGAAAAAAAGAATAGAAATATCTTTCTAAAGAGCCTTAAGGATTAAAGTTGGTCTCAGTTGTCTTTTTTTAAAAAAAAGTATGGAAAATGCTAACCATTCAATTTTGTGTAACACTAACATTTTTTAAACTCTTACTAAATAGAATATCTAGACATCTTTTGTATAGTCAAAGAAAGATTCTATGACAGCACAAAGGTAAACCAATTTCTTATTAAAGAAGGGATAGATTAGAAAGCATTAAAATTTTGCAGTTTTCTGCAGAATTTTATATTGACTATCTGAAAATTATAGTTTTACTTTGATTGCCCACCTGACACTTTATGATTTTGCATGTGCTGTTCCTTTCTTTTCTAGAATGCTGTTCTTTGGCCTCTTCCTCCAGGTGGCTTCTTTTTACACATTATGTCTCAGCTCAAAGTACCACTTCATCTGGAAAACCTTCCTGATCTCCCCGATCTTTGTTACTGGGTCACAAATGTCCCAACTATCATTTCAGGTGTATTTCTGTGACCTGTGACTGTCTCCTTTAGGAAGCTGTCAGCTCCAGGAGGCTGGGACTGTGTATGTGTGTTTGATCACCTTTGCATCCTCTGTGACCAGCACAGAAGTGAAGCTCTTGATAAGCTATTATTATATGAATGAATGTTGAATTTTCTTGCTTCAATTCTTCCCTCTCCAGTTTGAAAAAGCAAAAAGATGTTCCAGTGAAATAAGTGACTTTTAAGGAAAACTCTTTATCTGCACCTGTAAGCTTTCATTCGTTTAATTGTGCGTTTTGGTAAACTTTGTAAGTATACGTGCACAGTGGAAAATACACATCTACAGCCTAGGTATTAGCAATGTCTTTTAAATAGAGTAATTCAGTTTTACTAATGATTACATGAGAAACTGGTTCTTATGTTTTAGGGTTAACTGGAATGAGCTTCGTACTTCTGAGACTTTGTAAAGATTTATCTTAATCCATGAGTTGTTAGAGGTGTGTTTAATTTTTTAAAGTATAGGGTTGTCTTGTTTATCTTTTTTTAATGATTTCTAACTTAATTTCATTGTGATCAGAGAATGTGATTGCTACTAACACTATACCTGAAAATTTGTTCAGGCTAATTTTGTACCTAGCATGTAGTCAGAAACGTTCCACCCGTGCATAAAATATATATATGTATATATATATATATATATATATACACACACACATTCACATATACACACACACACATACACAGACACACATACACACATACATACATACATACACACACATGCACATTGCCTAATTGATACGTGTGTGTGTTCCATATGTGTCCATTAGATTAAACTTATTGTCTTGTTCACATCTGTATCTTTACTAACTCTACTTGATCTGGGATCTAACTGACCCTTTGTCTACTTGAGAGACATGTTAAAAGGTGGATAGTTTTGTGTTTAGAATTGGTATTATCTTCCAGGTGACTTGAACTTTTTATCGTTATGAAGTGACACTCTTCATGGTGCATTTTTTTCTTAAAGGACATTTCATTTAATGTGGGTTTACTAGTTTTCTTTTGGTAAATATTTGTCTAGCATATAAAAGCCTGCAGCTGAATTTTACCTTTTTATCTAGTCTGGCTATCTTTGTGGTTAGAGAATTTTCTCTGTTTTTATTTGTGTTCACCAATGTGTTTGAATTTCTGGCTACCATCTTATAGATTAATTTAGGCTCTCCTTTCTATTTATTTTACAGCCCCCCCCCCCGCCCCCCAACTCTTTGGAAGGTTTGTCCTATATGTTGGCTTTTTCCCAGTGGTTATCATAAGCATGTATGTTACCATTTCTAAGTTAAAGTCTGAAATTACTCAATATTATTACCCTCCTCCTGAGGGTAAAAAAGACCTTTGGATGTTTAACTCCAATCGTCTCCCACAGGATAGTCAGTTTTTGCCCAGTATTTGAATTCTGTCTTTTCCACCACAAATGAGACGTTTTTATTTTTTGTGCAGTAATGTTTATTTAGATTTCATCACATTTTAGTGCACCTTCGCTTACTATTCCTTCTTACATTCCAGTCTTTTGTGGGATGATTTTCGTTCTGCTTAAAATGAATTCTTTGGAATTTTCGGTAGGGCAGGTTTGTTGTTGGTAAATCCCTTATGTGCACAGATGTATTTTGCCCTTTCTTGAACCATAGTTTCCTAGGTACAGAGTTCTAGGTTGACGGTATTTTCTCTTGGCATATTTGAAGGTGTTTTTCCTGTTTTCTACTGGCTTTCGGAGTTACTGCTGAGAAATTCGCCATCCGACATTGTTTTCTAGATGGTCTGACTCTTCCCTCTCTCTGTTTTTAAGACCTCTGTCATTAGTATTTGGCAGTCTCACGGTAGTGTGTCCGCGGGTGGATTTTACGCACGCAGCTTGGGGTTTCATGGGTGGCGGGGTCTTTCGGAAAGTAGCTCCAGCACAGTGCAGCCCAGTAGCCCTTTCTGTGCCGTTGCAGTCCCGCTGGTGCCGCCTGCCACACGTGGCTCGTGAGAATTTGAAATGTGGTGAGTGTGACCGAGGGAGCTGTTCAATTTTAATTTAAGTAGCCACATGTGGTTAATGGCTGCTGTATTAGGGAGTACAGTTGTAGAAAATTCCCAGCGATTATTATTTCAGGAGTATTGCCTCTTCCCCATTCTCTCTTTCTGGAACTCTAATTAGCTTGGAAAGATCCAGCAGACGTCTCCTTCCTGGCTCAACCTGTCGTGTGCTCTTTGTGCTGCATTCTGGGTTATTTCTCTGGCTCTTTCAGTTCTCTGGTTTTTTTAGTAAGGCTTAATCTGCTCTTTTATCCATACCTTTACTTTTTAGTTATATTCTATTTTTAGAAATTGTATTTGGTTCTGTTTCAAATCTGCTCGGTCATTCTTTATCGTCTCATTCTTTCTTCATATTTCGAAGCTTCTCTTAAGCATAATTAACATTTATGGTTTGTATCTGTTAATTCTAATATCCGAAGTCTAATTTGGCCATCTGTTTTTGCTCATTCTCACTCATGGTACGTTGTTTTCTTGTGTATTTTTATTTTTTCTGTGAGTTACTCATTATCTTTGGAATTTTGTCTAAGGAATTTTGTTACCTAAGATGAAGTTATGGTCCTCCAAAGAGAGTTTGTCTTTGCTTATGCCAGTCTCCTGGGGGCACTGCATCTTCGGGGTCATTCTGACTTTAATTCCTGGCTTCATATTTTTTTGGCCTTGCTGGGTAGCATCAACATGGAGCTCATATCTCAAGGGCAAGTTTCCAACATTCCTCTACCCTGTGTCAATGATGATAAGTTTCCTCGCCGTTAGAGGCTCTTCTACCCTATGTTGAGGTCCTCTTGGGGTCTCAGCCTCTAGCCCAGTACAGGAGTCCTGCCCTCCCCCAGTACACCCTTCAGAGCACAGACTCAAAGTCAGGGTCTCCAGAGTTTGGAGGAGACTCCCGGGGTTTCTGCTCTCACTTCTACGATCTCTCTAGATTGGTTCCTTTTGTGCTGACTCAGCAGTGTGTTTTAAAAGGTGTTTCTTTTTTGCTTTTAGTGTTTTATTCAGCACTTAAGTGTTTCAGTTTGGTGGTGGTTAGGGGTTTCGGCCTGCCACGTTTGCCAGAACAAAGTCCAAGTCAGAGCTTCTTTGTAACACTGTGAAGGGAAGGAATGGAATGTGTGCGTGGAATATGCCCACTCAAAGGGTTAACCCAGTCTTTGGAGGGAAAAAGGTGAAAAAGCAAAGTCATTAAGCATTTAAGTCCAAACCACACCTTAAGTCAAGCAATCCAAATGACAGACTGTAGACATTTTACTTTCCAATTGGAGCTTTTTTCCTCACCCCGCCCCCTTTGACTGTTAAAAACACATGATAGATTTAGCACACTTAATCATTTTTAGGCATTGTAAATACAGTGCTTAAGGATGTTATTCAGTATGACTCAATTTTTCTAAGCTATTTTTAGTTTCTGAAAATTGAGTCATATAGTAGTATTACCTGCAGAGACAGGATGCAGAAGTTACCTGTTTGTGATTGTTCGTTAGTCAAAGAGACGTAGAACTTTAGGGTGGAGTTAATGAGGGTGAAAAATGCAGCTTTATTCTGGGAACTGTCACTCATCTTTCATGGACTCCATTTGAACTCTGAGCTCAGTGCCAGGTCCTGTGCTCCACGATGGGCGTCATCTCAAAGGCTTTGTCCTTGCCCTCAAGAACATGGTCCCAAAGCCGTAGTGTCCTGGAGAGATCTGAGTTCCCATTGGGCGCAGTCACACCTTCTCCAGCCCACAAGGCTTTCAGAGGAGCGGAGTCTGGAAAGGTTTCTTTTCTTTAATTCACTGAGTGAGTTTTAACCCTTTTTCTGTCACATTAGTCACTGTAATAATACATAGTACACCTTGACAGTCTGCCAAGTCCAGTCTTTGTCTCGTAAGGTCGCAGATACTGAGTTCAGCAGGCATTTGTGCCTCTCTCATGCTGGAAGTAAGGATGACAGGATCTGAATCCTTGCCTAAGAGAATTGACAGTCAGAAATTAATGAGTTATTTAAATTGTGCCAGTTAAATGCCAGTTTAAATGTACTCTCTAATGCAGATTCACAGAAGAGGACTTGAAAATGTAGGTACGAGTGTTAATAGTTGTCTAGCTCCTGGTGGCTGCACCTAGCATCTTCTTTTTCATCTTTTATACTGCTTTGTATTCTCAGGATTTTGAAAAATGAATATTTATTGTTTTTGCAATAAGGAAGAAAACAAGATAACTTTTTTAAATTTAAAAATTTATTGTTGTTAGGCAGGCCCCTAAAGCAGATTCACAGACTTACCCATCTTCCATTAATTTATTTTAAGTTATACTAAGATGAAAAAAAATGTTTTTAATTAATGCTTATAAATAGTAAGTGGCACATCACTAGAAAAATGCATTCAGGATTATACATAGAAACTTAGAAATTTATTTTACCTCCTTAAACACCATATTTTTTATGTCTTCCAAAGGGGAAAACGATTGTTTTTTAAATTTTAAAACAAACTTACTCTAACAACCAGCACTGAACCTGAAAGTCTTAAAAATTGTTGCATCCTAAATACGTTTGTAATTTTACCTGCCTCTCTGCACCCTTTCTCTTAGGAGCTGAGAGGAAGCAGAGCAGTTAAGCCTTTGTGAGGCCCCAGCAGTTTTTAGCTCGTCTGTACCCTCCCCACCTTCATGAGATGAGAGTCAAGAGTTTAAGATTTTTGCAGCCTTTTTGTTGATATGTCAGACTGACTTTGTCCTGTGATTACTGTTAGCAATAAATTAAGCGTATTCAGTGTGCTTAGAACCAAAAAAACTCAGAGCTAGAAAATCAGTGGTCTTTAGACAACTAAGGTCTGTAGTTATTCTAGATAGATCCGTCTTAATCATTTAAAGCCAAGACGATACCAAAAACATGGAGATTGTTTTTTAAAATTCTGATATTTAAAGCTGCTTCTGGTTCTAGTCTTTATTACTATGTCCATACTACTTTAAAATCCATCCCCCCTTTTTATAAGTAAAAACATCTCATTCTTCCTGCAGTTTTTATATAAAAGTCACAGGTGTTCTCTAAAATGCCAAGTATTAAATATCTTCCCGCAAACTTTACCTTTCCCCTGACTCAGTAGGAGTCACTGCTATAAAGAAAGATTGTGAAAATTGAAACAAGCTCCCATCTAAGAGAGAAGTTAGACTCTTACTAAAGCACATCAGTATTTTCTGGGGGACAGTCATGTCTCCTGAGTTTTCATGGTGGATCTGCATCCCAGTCCCCACCCAGAGAGCTTGTCAAATCACAAATTGCTGGGCTTTACCCCCAGACTTTCTGATTCTGGAGGTGGAGCCTAGAACATGTATTTCTACCAGTTTCCAGCTGATGCTGATGCTGCTGGTCTGGGACCACACTTTGAGGACCACATTTGTGGAAGATGGAAAAAGAAAAGTAAATCTGAGTTCTGTGCTCAGCTTCTCCCCTGGAGTCTGGGCACTCTGGAGTGGGCGGGCACTAGCTGAGTGCAGTGAATGTCGCTTTTTACTTAAAGGACTCTTCATTCTAGCAGGGTCCAGGTGATGCTGGGAATCAAAGGATTCATAAAATAGTCTCAAATAAAAGCTGTTCGTTTCTCATCAACTGTGGTTTTCAGTAACTTTCGGTCATTTGTATTATGTACAGAATGACTTAACACTATTAGCGCCTCTGATTAAGGTGGTGAGGTGACTAGGGCTGATAATTATTGCTCCTGTTGCTTTCTAGTTAGCCAGAAAACATGCCCTGCAATTTTGTATATATCATCATAGTTCACAGTAATCAGTCCAGATTTATTTGCATTGTATACATTTCTAAAGTAGTTGTATAATGCTGACAATTTTTAATTCACTAGGGGGATTATTATGTAAACCCTGCTTTTAAATTACTTTGTAATTTAGATAATCTATGGTATTTTTATAAATCCAGGTGTTTTTTTTTAATCTTATTGCATAGTATTGACCTATACTTAATTTTGAAGAATTCGAATTTCATCAGATTCAGCTTTTCTATTTTCCCACTTAGACGCCTCAAAGAAGTAAAACGACAAATGTTTGTGAGAGCCAGAGAAAAGAATTGAATATAGTCCCCAAAATGGAAAGTATGGTCCCCAAACTAGTCTCCTCGGACCTTCGAATAACTGCATTGATTGGCGTGGGACTCTATCGGTCCGAAGGCGTGTTAGGTGCTCTTGCCCGCAGCCCTGGTTCGGTAGTGCCTTTCGCAGGTTCTGTGCGGTGCCTGAGGGGACGGGAACTGTTTCACTGTTGCGGTGCTCTAAGAGGGCGCAGTTGTCTGCAAATCTCAGATACGGTCTGTCCTAACGCTGCAAGTGGCTGTTTCCCCCTTCCTGTCCATTTGCTGTCTCACTGGAGTTTTGGAACCAGGGAGAAGGTTCTTCTCTCTGCCTGTCACCGGCTGTCACCATCGTCCCTGGGCTCTGCGCTTTCCCACTGTCAGCTCTTCCCCGCTTTAAGAGTGGAGGTGAGGGCGGGGTGTGGGCGGGAGAAGCAGCCTTGCCTCCTCCCCCTTTTGCAAAGACTTCGTCCACGCCTGGAGCTCTCCTCTGGTAGGGACCTTGGCGCCCACAGGCAGGAAGACTTTTAGTCGCCTTGCGGTCTGCTGTGTCGCATCCCTCCCCGGAGGCAGTGAGCAACGCTGGTTTGGGAGTGGGGGTGGGGTTGAAAACATAAGGAGAAAACACCCCTAAAGATGAAAAAGTAACATTTCAAAAATAGTATCTCTACCAAATTGTCTCAAGGAATAAGTAAAAGTTTATTAAAAGGGCATACCAGTGTCTGGCTTCTAGCAGCGGATAGTTATTTTGGTTGGGTGGTGTTATTCATGTTATTATGTAGTAAACTAAAAACTGCGATCTGTTAGACCCCAGTTTTTCTAATTTCAAATTACTCTTGTGGAGGCGATGAACTTTTTGTTCTGCTTCTTATCCAAAACTCTATTAACCCAGTTTCCCAAATCTGGGTGTCTGGCAATTTGAGTTTGATTCTTTTTACCATTGCCAAGGTGTGTCTTGTTGATTCTGGTAAATTACTGATCATTCATCAAAACAAGATAAAAACAATGCAGAATGTTAGAGGCATGGATGCCAAGTATGAATGAGATTAAACAGTATATTGGCATTGCTAGAAAATCTTTGATATAATACCAACATGTGTTTAGCAGGTCCGTTTACCAAATTCACAGCACGTTTCATTGGATCATCATGTTGTTCCTTCAGTAAATTGTTGAGTACCTGCTGTGGGCCAGAAACTGCTGAAGCATTACATATAATTTTAAAGTCCTTGCACTAAGGTAAAAATCCCTGTTCTCATGGACCTTGCATTCTGGTGGAGGAGATGGCAATAAATAAGGTCAATAAAGAGAAAAATAAGGTAAGGAGAAAAATACGGCTGGGAAAGAAAAGAGAATGTGTTAAGGTGTGTGTGTGGCGTGTGCGCTGCGTGCACACAGAAAGTTAGATGGGGTGACTGAGGAGGCCTCCCTAGGAAGGTGACCTTCAAATCAAGACTTGAAGGAGGGGAGGGAGCTGCTCATTTGGAACTTTAAGGAAAGAGCATTGCCCTCAGGCAGGAGCATGCCTGCTCGACCATCCCTTCTCCTGTCTGTAATCTGCGCATCAGTGTAGTCCAGCCCAGGCAAGAGTAGCATGATCCCTCAGGTCATAGAAAGTTAGGGTCGATGATAAGGGTTTGGCATTTATTTTGAGTGAGATGCAAAACCATTGGAGGGTTTTCAACAGACATAAACTGACTCGTTTCTTTCTTCTCTCTCTCTCTTTTTTAAGAGTTGATTTTGCTTTTATGGGCCAAAGCGAACTGGGGAGGCAATCCTTCCTTTGCTTTTTTTATCAGGCATAAGTCTTATTTCATCCCTTCTTGAAACTCGATTGATTGTATATAATTAAAGTTACACTAAAGTCACATTTAAGCCAATCAGCTCAAGAGCTGCAAAAGGGTTGATATAGACTGTCTTTTTATGTATAAGGAATAGCACAGTCAGGTCAGCAGAAAATAATTTTTAAACAAAATTTCCTTTTTTTCTTCTTTTTGTTTAAAATGAAATTTAAAAATTTTTAAATACTGGATTTTAGATTCTGATAGAAAATTTCAGATCATGTCTCCTGGATATACTGAAAGTAAATACGTACACCTGTCAGACCATTTGCTCCTTTGGGCTATAAAATAGTTGGTTTGGCTATCATCATTTTATTTTATCATTATTATTTTTTTAGGTGAGGCAACCCTTGGTTGACCTCCCAGAATGCAAGGAGGTTGTCAGCTTACAACCCCTTATTTTTAATTTTTTTTTTATGCCTACAGCACCTAGTCTTCCTAGGTGGTCTCCCATCCAAGTACTAACCAGGCCTGACCCTACTTAGCTTCCAAGATCAGATGGGATCGGGCTTGTTCAGGGTGGCATGGCTGTCGGTGGCTGTCATCATTTTATTGACCAGTGTTCACCTATACAATAAGTAAAATATTTCCAGAATGGCAGATTTTAAACATTAAAAATGTTTTAATCAATTACAACCAACTTCTGTTGGGATCACTGCTCGCTACAGCAGTGTCTTGAGTAAACTTTCTGAAGCCTCAGCAGTTTTGAGAACAGTAATGTAAGGAAGCAACGGAAACACTGGGAATTGGGTCACAGTGTTCTCATGGACTTTAGAAGAAATGCTATCATCCTGGCTTAGGATTTTGAGATTCAATGAATCTTTATTTTCCTGGTTTCATTGTGATGTTTTTTTTTAGGTATGAAATATGTTTTTGAAATTTTATATGCTTTGTGTTTAAAACCGCCAAGGTGGTGGGTTTTGAAGATAATGCCCAAATAGTTTGGCATGATTCAACGTTTTTTATTTTAACTTTATAAAAATTCTAAATATAGACAAAAGTAAAACAATACATTGAGCCCCCTCTACATATCACCAGTCTTAACAATTATTAATTCCTGGCCAATTTTATTTCCTCTAACCTTCCTTTCTCATTTTCCCCTTCATTATTTTGAAAAAATCATTTAATGATATTAAATAATTCCAGACATTATTTAATGATACGTATTTCAGTGTATATACAGAAAAACATTTTTAATAATATTATTTAATATCCAGACATTATTCATTGACAACTATTTTTTAATGATAAATATTTCAATGTATACTCCTAAAAAAAAGACTTTCTAAAAACATGTACTAATAATTACTGTTATCCCACTTAGAAATCACAAATAAATTCATAAATCTTGAAATACCCAGTCTGATGGCGTATAATGTAAACATATTCATGAATTAATAGCTTGCTGTATTCATTGCTTGATACGCGTCAAGGTAAGGAGAGTGCCGTCTAGTTTAGCTAGAGGGTTAGATAATAGTACTTAAAAACTTATTTATTGACATTCGTTTGAATCTGCCAATGTTCTTTTAAAACAAATTTTGCCGTAGGTAATGTGCCTGTAGCTAACACACCCAAAGATTTTAGGATCTGTGTGTCGCTCGCCTCTTGTCAGCTTCTGCACTTAACACGGTCCTCAGCGGACGAGGCCCTTCAGAAGCCTTCCTGTGCGGTGCAAGTGGCCCTGGCACAGGACGCCTGGAACGAGAGCCGAGGAGAATGGGATCGTGTGTCTCCTGTTACATCGTGGGTGGCAAAGACGTGGTCTGGCTTTTCACCTCCGTGTGTTACCTGCGATTGATTTAAAAGTTGATGTAAATGAAGATTGGAAAAGAAATACTAACCATCTTAATCAACTTAAAATTCATAAATATACATTTATTCACCAATCCTTTGATAGAAAGCCAAGAAGGTCTTTTCTTTGAGTACGTACTTCTGATTGGAGGTCTCAGTGATCCATCTTGAATAATCTCATAATTCATTGCCTATGATTTCCATTTTTGGTTTCTTTTAAAGAATTTAAAAAATAATTTCAAAACATTGTGAATACAGAATCCTAGATTTTTAAAAGTTATTAGTTCCCATTTGTCTTAACTATTTCTCAGCTACACTTATTTTGACAGCAAACTTTTTAGCAACTTTACTTTATCAGAGCTTCTTAGTCAACTTAGTTTTCTTAGAAACAATTACTCTTTTTTCATATTCTTGTTTGAGTAGCTTATGTAAAAACAAGTGCTTAGCTACAACAAAGTACAACAGACATCAGCAGGTTTAAGAAACATCTTGGTAAACATGCGATTCACCTGGTGGGACCAGAATCGCCCTGTGTATTGTGGAGTTGCCTCCTAAAGGGTTCAGCATGCCACACGTTTCATACAGAGACACAGAGCGTCAGTAAGCCTGGTGAATTGGTCCTGCGGGCTGCAGGATGCAGTATATACTCTTCTGTTAATCAGTCATATTGTTGAGATTTGTGGCGAGGTACCTGGGATTGCTTAGGTTAGAGTAAGTTTCTCATGGATCCTTCAGGCTTTGAGGAGAATTGATGGTGGGCGATGAATTCAGTATTCGTTCCTTAATATTTTAACTTAATCAGTTGCCTTTAGTAGATCAGTATCCTAGTGCCATATCATGATTTATCAGAAGTGCTTCTGTAACGTTTTCAGTGAAAATGGATCTTAGACAATTATCTAAAAAGTAACAACATAGTTTACTAAAGTGCTGTGGTATCAGAGAAAGTGATAATCGTAGCTCTTCAAAATTAGAGGATCTTACAAGTGTGGGGAGCTTCGTAGTTACAGTTTCTGTGGTAGTCTTCCACCTTTGAAGTGGAAGATTTAATTCAGCAAAAAGGGACATACTCTTTCTGGCATTCCACTTTAGTCTATACGTATGTAGTGCTTATTATCATTTGCAACTAAAGTAACTACCTAGGTTACCTACCTTAGAGGATATAAAAGAGGTGAAGACATAGCCTCTATCCTTGAGGCCCTCCTGGTTTTAGTGTTTTTAAAAACAAATGTACAAGACCATATTCAATAGGAAAATGAGAGAGAGCGACCAAATCGGTAAGGCTCAGAGTAGCCTGTACCCTGCTCTCTCTGATTTGTTCCCTCCTTGCCAACCGTTTCCCTGGTCACAAGCAAGTCCTCAGCCTGCTCTGCTTCTCTTCTGCTTGTGCATTTGCTTTGTCACACCACGTTCTGTCGTATCCATTTCTCTCTCCCAGCGTCCTTTAAGGGTGGTGGCTCTTTCTTGTTTTCACATCCTCCTGGCGTGGTCAGTAGTAGCTAGCTGTTCAGCACGTGCCTTTTTGAGTCAGAGCTGGGAGCCATCTGGTTGGCCTGGAAGGGACTTAGGCTCTCCATCGGACAGTCCTGGGTTGCGGTGCGGCCTTTGCTGCTTTCTAGCTCTGTGACCGTAGGCAAATTAACATGACCCATCATCTGTAATTATGGCAGAGTCTACCATATTTCTTGCTGGAATGTTAAACTTCTTATGATGAGCAAGACAGTCCCAATATAAGGAATATAAGGAATTGTCCTCCGCTTACCCACTATTGAGAAACACTTGCCTCGGCTAATTAGCCCAAGATCTGCCCCTGAGCTGGACATGGGGGTTACCTTACAAAATGGGGGGTGGCGCTTTATCCAGCAAAGAGGGAAGAAGAGAGCGTGAATGTTGCGAGCACTCTGCAGTGCTCACTCCAGTGGTGACTTCCTAGGTGAGAGAAGAGAGCCAGGGGGGTTGGTATTGCGGAGTAGGAGGCGGGGTTAGCCTTTTACAGTGGGGTTAGGTTATGGAGGATTCTTTAATATCAGAAAATGAATCTGAGCTGGATCCTAGGTAACAGGGTGTCATTAGGCATTTTCAATGTGTGGCATGCCGCCTGTTTTATTAAGAGAGCCTCGACCAGCAGAGTGCAGAGTTCACTGGCTGAGAGGAAAGATTGTGGCAGGAAGATCATCAGTTAAGGGACCAGGACGTGATCAGCTCCAGGATAACATATCACAGGTGTAGGGCAAAGAACTGGATTAAAATTCCAATTCTTCCATCTCGTTGGCCATTCCACCTCAAGACAAGTTACTTGATGAGTGTAGCTGGTGTGAGCTGCAGTGTCTCCTGCAAAATGGAGTAGGACCACCTTTTAAGGTGCTTTGAAACTAAGGACGGATGAAGTGCCTCATGCCTGGAAACGCTTAGTCCACTTCACCTTTCTGCCAGAGTTTACTGGTTTGCAGAAGGAGTCCACTGCAAAGGGAGGGGATGCTGGCAAAAGTCTGGTCAGAGATACGTTCCCGCCTCGCAGATGGTGTCCAGGTAGGACCCCTCCAAGGAGCTGTTCTGGCTCCTCAGTCTTCACGTGTAGTGAATCCCTCATTCTGTGATCTTTTCTTGGTTGCTGTTTCGTTTTATATCTTATCATTTAATCAAGTTTGATTCATTCTTCTGTTTTTTGGTATAATAAGTTAGCTCTTGAAATTGCGTGTTATTTTGCTAACTTAATTCTCTTTGGCAGGCTTACGTTACTGTATCTTTAACCTTGCACTTGCGATGCAGTAAAACCAGCTGTGGTTCTGTGCTGAGTTTGATATTAGCCGTATGAATCCAGAAGGGAAATTGCCCTGAAGAGGAACTGCTGATAACAATAAATCACAGCAAGAGTTCTGGCCTTGTCCACGTGTTCAGCTTGAAGCAGATACCCGTATTCCTCGTATAACACAGTTGTTTGTGTCTTTATGTAGATGATCTTAAGGAGAAGCATCAGTTTGAGTAGTTAAATATTAATCACATTTCACTTAAGTATAGTAGTAGTCTTGAAAGACTTTAACATAAAATAGTTACATTGTTTAATGGGCCCAGAGTGACTGGCAGGTCATCTAGATTAACCCTGCCATTTTTCATGTGTGAAAGCTGAAGCCTAGAAAATGGCCAGTGTCTTTTGCCTTATACACTAATTCATGGTTATGATGGCCACCCTGCGCCATTAAGAAAAGACTGCTGTTTCAGGTATTTCGTCCAGTTTTATAGCCATATGCAGCAAGAGGGCAAGTCTAATATCAGTTACTCCACTGACTTCTGCTGTTTGATTTTGATGAATTTAGTTGTTTTAACTGCTGGATTTTGATATGTCACTTATTCATTTAAGGTACTAGTTTTTCTCTTTTTATTTTGTTCATACCGTAGCGTCCTTGGTTCCATCTTTTAATAGTTTTATCCTTATAAGGCCTCAGCCGATTCACGTCGTACTAGGAAAATGCTGCTGAGTTCCAGGGCGCAGGTTTGTTTCTGCCGTTTTGCATATGTTCAGTGTTTCACAGTTTATCCTCAAGGTCCCCAAGCAGCAATGCAGACTGCTCTATGGCTTGGATCCCCTTTCCAGTGCCTCTCCCCGGCACACAAGGGAGCCTTCTGAGAACCTTTGTATTGTTTGAGAAATATGAATTTAGGGGACGTTTCAGTCCATATGAGGCACTTGAAGCCACTGAGTATTCTAGAATATTTTGATAGATTGTGAAAACTGTCTCTCTTCAATTTTATGAGATAATGTATTTTTTTTTCTAAAAGTTATCGTTGGAGTCCTCAATCCAAGAGTAATTAGTATAGTAATATAGTGTACTTGCTGTGCTCCTTAGCATAAAACAAAAGGGACTAGTAGCTAAAACAGGAATTTATTTTATAAGACAGGTTAATCTGAAGATAGTTTTCAACTGCATGGGGCAAATAAATAGTTAAAGGTACTTTGTGCCGTTTTGGAAACTTTGTGGAATTTGTATTACATTGCCATATGAAAATGTTGAAATTTTTAATATGGTCTTTGGCTGTTGATTTTTCTTTGTGGCCTTAAAGTGCTAAAGATCAAGGGTTTGTTTTGTGTTTGTTTTTGTTTTGTATTTCTGAAGTCATGGTATGTTTCAGGTGCCCTTTCTTAAGTGAGCAGAGTACATCTGAGATAAGTTCATTTATAATTGCTCCCAAAAAATTCCCTTGGGATTTCGGATGAACTGCAGTATATTTCTAAGCAGACATCTTTATGGTGTCGCATCTTGTTCTCAGGAGCGTAGTGGGATGTATTGATAGGCTTTCTTCACTAAGGTTCTTCACACTTTTGTTTATCACTTCTGCTTCGTATTTTGTTTTTTGTTGTCACTATTGGGAATATCCTCCCAATTATTTTTTATTCAGTTAGTGTTTCCAGAGAAAGTTGATTTTTGCCAGTTTATTTTAAAATTGGTCTAGTTAAATTATTATTATCATATTTTTTTCAAACGAGCACAGGCAAGGGCTTCCGTGTGGACCATCCGCTCAGCAGGCTGGGTCGTCCTTCCCTGGGTACATACAAGCCCTGCAGGACGCGGGATCAGTGGTCGAGCCCCTCAGGTGGGGCTGGCTCTCCTGCGATCTGGCTAAGTAATAGATTCCAGAACCACCTTTTGTGGGAAAAGTAACCCAGGCACTCAGCTCTTTCCCTTGAGCCCCTTGGTGGGCCGGAAGAAGGCAGTTATGCAACAGTGTTAAGCACATGGGTGTGTGTGCGCTTGTGTGTGTTTCAAGAAGCCCAGAGGTCATGATAGCTAACATTTACTGGGCTCTCTTTGTGCCAGTCACTCTTTAAGCGCTCTGTATTTATTACTTCATTTCTCTTGTGTGTCACGAGGGGCATGCTGTTATCCTTATCTTATTCTTGAGGAATTTCAGAGATTTTAAGGAATTCAGCCTAGTTGAACCTGCGTGGTCTGGCTCCAAAGCCAGCTCAATGGCTGTGTTACCTACCAGTGATTACATTTCCTCCCCTTTGGGGCTGGGGAGATAAAAACATTGTCAGCACACGGCCCTGGGGTAGGGGGTAGGGAGTGGCTGGGGGTGGGGGGTAGGGAGTGGCTCGGGGTGGTGGCATCTGCACAGACAAGACACTGTTCACTAGACTCTTGTAAGTTCTCCACCAGTTGTCTCTGGGGTTTGGGGTACTATTGTTTTTAGACTTCATATATAGTATATACATTTACAATGCACATGTCCTTTTACAATCAGGGAAACAATGAGGCTATTTTACTTTTAACCACAGCTAAGTAGGTTTCCTGTGCTTTGCCCTGGAGGTGGAATAGTGGATTCGTAACCTTTGCAGCTGTGATAAAGAACAAGGTAAACATGCCGATACCAGAATCCTAAGCTTAAGTAAAACATGAAATGTGGAAGAGCATGGGTACTGTTGTTCTCAGTGGTTTCACATGTACGTGCAAACACGTGTCAAATGTATAACATTTCAAAGGGTGCTTTCAAAACTATTAGCACTTCTGTATTTTGGCAGAAGAGGAGGAACATTTTTTAACTTTTCCTTTTTTAATTTCATTATATTGCTTTTTGTTGTTGTAAAAGTGCATTTATGTGTATACTTATGTATAGGGAAAATCACAGTACTTAGAATGAGAACTCCAGGAATATGTAACTTTAATACAGATTGTTTGCCTTCCAGTCATCTTTGGAGCTGAACTCTGAAGTGTTTTGTGCTTTGCTATAACCAGGAAAGCGTTCTCTAGTAGATTGTGGTATTTTTAACAGGATTCTGATGTACATGACAATGCTTTCAATTTTCGTTTTTTTTTTGAGTAGGCATTAGGTTCATATTATAAAAAATACTGAAGGTACAAAGGGAATAACACTGAGAATTCCTCTCCTATCCCTCCCCTTCCTGGGCCCGTCATCTTCTCTCCTCAGAGGCAGTGTTATGAATGAATTTATTTTGTATCCTTACAGAAACATTCTACACATATACTGCCAGACTCACGTTCCCTTTTTTTTACACACGTGGTTGTGCCTTGCTTTATCTTCTCACTTGATAACATACATTAGAAATAATGCCACAGCCAAACAACGAGCAGATCCTCGTTCTTACTTGCTGCAGCACAGCATTTCATTCTAAGGAGGCGCCCTGCTTTCCTAACCCTGCTTTCCTCTTAGGCTGTGTCTGGTCTTTTACTAGTAGAAATAGTGCTGCAGTGAACAACTACTTACATGTGTCATTTTGCACAAGTGTGAGTGTTTCTAGAGGATGAAGCCCACAAGTGGAATTTCTGAGTGGAGCGTGAGTGTAATTTTGAGGGGCGTTACCAGGGGCCCCCCACCTCTGCCGGTGCCATGTCAGGACACTTATTTTCCTGAACCTACACCCTCACCAACATGATGTTGCCAAGAGTTTTGTTGCCATCCTGATGGGTTAAAAATAATATTTGTTTAGTTTTATAAATGAGGTTTTACATTTTTAAGAGCAATTTTTATGTTTTTTCCCCCATATCAATTAATAGGTAGCCTTTATAGAGTAGGGAACCACTCTATAGTGATATGAACTGCAAATATTTTCCCCAGTTTGTCATTTATTTTTTATCTCGTTTATATTGGCTTTTGTCAGGCAAGGCAGGTACGCTTTATTTTGGGTGAAGAGAAATCTTCTCCAAGGACTTTAGGATATTGTTTCATATTTGAAGTCCTCCACTGCAAGATTATTTTTTAAATTCTCAAGATTTCCTGTGGTACTTTTTATAGTTTCCTTAAAAGCCTTTTTCTTATGGAGAACGTCAGACGTACTCAAAAGTGGAATAACGTAACGAAGTCTGCGCGCCCATCACCCAGCGCCAGCGCCGTCCACGCCCCTCAGCTCCCCCAACCTCGCATTCTTTTTGAAGAAATACCACATATTTTATTACTTCATCTGTAAAGATTTTAGTGTATTTCTCTAAAGATGGGGAATCCTTTCAAAATATAATACCATTTTCATACCTAGAAATTAAATACTTTTCGATATCATACATCCCTTAAGCATTGAAATTTCCAGTTGTCTCACATGTCATAACGACGTATTTTCTGTTGACCTCGGAATCTAAATCGTCTAGATATTTAGATTGAGACCAATCTTCTAAGTCTCTTTATTTATAGGTTTCCCTACTTCTTCTCCTAGTCCCCTGCCCCCACCCCACCTCTTAGGCTTGTTTTTGTCTTTGGGAATTATTTGTTAGAGAAAATGGGTTCTGTAATTTTTTGTGTCTGGATTTTCTTATTGCATACTCGTTACATAGTTTAATATAGTCCTTTGTAGTTCCTGTAAATTGGTACTAGGATCTAGAGGATCAATGACGTTCAAATTCTTTTTTTCTTTCCAAGTATGTGTATTGTATGCCATCATATAAGTATTGTATGCCATCAAAAGGCAGATAATTTCTGGTTGTCTTTTGGATGTACCATGCTTAGATGCATTAAATTATTAAAGATTGATAAATGATATTGATTCTCTCTTTTTTTCTCATTTATTAGCTATCCTCAAGATTCATCCATGATTTTGCATATTGCAGAATTTTATTCTTTTTTTAAGGCTGAATAATATTCCGTCGTATGTATATACCACATTTTTTTTATTCATTCATCTGTCAAAGGACTTTTAGATCGTTTTCATGCCTCAGCTATTGTGAATAGAGCTGCAGTGAACATAGGGGTGCTAATATCTCTACGAGATCCTGATTTCATTCTTGTAGATAAATACCCAGAAGTAGAATTACTGGATCATATGGTAGTTCTATTTTTAATTTTTCTGAGAAATCTTTATATTGTTTTCCATAGTGGTGGTACCAGTTTGTAAAGGAGAAACAGGATAAATGACTGATTTTTTTCTACTTTAGTTACCAGTTTTCAAAATGAATTGGTTTCATAGTATCCTATAATGATGGCCAATTAGTTTTGTCATTTGAACTCGTGGGTTTAAACAACTTTGATGTTTCAGCTCTTATCTTTATTGATGATTGTATTATCCTTCCTTTGGACAGCAAGCTCCTCTGCGAGTTGGAGCCTTTGTCCTTTTGATACAATCATAGAAAGTTTTGCTAATGTCTTTGATATCTGGTAGGAAAAGATGTTCCTGGTGTATCTTGTGTGTTGTGTCTGGGTTTTGTTCTTGTTTTTTTCCTTTGAAACTTGAAACCAGCCATTTCTCTAAGTAAATCTAATTCCTTTTCAGGGAAAATGCTATTGGAGATTCCAATCTGGGCATTAGATAGGGGATTTCTTTATTTCTCCTTTTTTTTTTTTTTTTTTTTTTTGTAAACATAAATCTTTTACCCATCTTGGAATTTATTTTGGTGTAAGGCATTCACTTTGGTTTTTTTCCCAGAGAGCTACTGATTTATTGGAAAACGACATAATGCCACTTTTATCATACTACTACATTTCTGTGTCTTTGGGACTAGTTATGCGAACTTTCTACTTTTTCTAGTCTCTACTTTTGTGTGTGTGCGTGTGTGTGTGTGTGAAAAATTTGGAGTATTTTTGTCTATTTTTATGCCCATATGGATTTTAGGATCAGTTCTGTTTCAGAAAACAGAAGTCCTGGTTATCTTTTTATTAAATCATTGAAGGGAAAGTTGAGATCCTGATGGTATTGGGGCTTTCCTTCTAAAAACATGGAGTGTGGTTCTTCGCATGAGTTGGTCGCGCAACAATTTACTCCCAAACTTAGTGACTTAAAACAACACGCTCGTATTGTTTCTTATAGTCCAGTGGGTGGTTTTTGTGGTCTAGAGAGCAGGGCTGCGGCTGGATGGCCTTGGGTGGCCTCAGCTGTATGTGCAGGGGGTCTCACTTTGCATAGTTGGATGGCTGGGGCAGGGCGGTGGTCTCCATCTGCAGAGGAGATCCCACGCTGGTTCACTTCAGGTCACAGAGGTGGTCCTGGCGGGCCCCAGTGTGCGAGTGCTTTTCAGGCCTTTGCTTGTGTCCCATTTGTTGTTATTCTGTTGGTCAAAGCAAGCACACGAATCAAGAGGTGAGAAAATAGCCTTCACTTCTTAAAGGGAAGAGTAGCAAAGTCACATCATAAAGGAGTATTCATACAGGAAAGGGAAGATTTATTGTGACTGTTTGTGCAGATAAGCACTCCCCAATGCTCTCAATTTTCTGTGTCTTTCAGGAACATTTTAAAGCCTTTCCCAGATCAATCTTATACATATCTTTAGTTTATTCCTAGATATTTTTATCTTTTGAAGCTACTATAAATGGTGTCTCTCCCCACCCCCATTTTAACTTAGAATTCTTGGGCAGATGATAATGTACACAGTTAAAATTAAAATAATATGAAAAGAAATACACTGAAAAATCTCACTCCCATTCCTGTTCTTACCCATTTTATCTTCCATCTGTATGGTAACCAATTTCAAAATAATTTTATCTAGTGCCTCTTTATGGAAATACTGGCAAATATTAATATAAATGCTCTCTACCTGTGAAGAAGGTAGCATGCTCTATGCCCTGTTCTGCATCTTGCTTTCCTCAATGATGTAATCATTCCATGTCAGTTCATGGGGATAGTTCTCATTCATTCTTTTATTGCTACATTATATTCCCTTGTCATGATATTCCATGATTTATTTAGCCAATTATTGCCTATAAGTAGACAACTAGGGTTGTCTACAGTCTTTTTATATTGCAAGCAGCGCTCCAGTAAATAACCTTGTATGCATGTGTACAGGTGCATCTAGAGAATGAACTCCCAAAATGAGATTTCTGGTGCTGATATTTTTCTTGATTTCTAAAGCTCCGTGTATATTAGAAAGGTTAACTTTTGTGACATGAATTGCAAGGTTCTTTCCTTTATACCTTAGGTTTCATATATTAGTGATTTTTGTATATAATGACTTTGTTCCCAGCCATCTTATTATAGGTGTCAACAAATTATGGCCCAGGGGCAAAATCGGCCTGCCATGTGGTTTTTTGTTTAATTGGAACACAGCCACACTCATCGTTTATATGTTGTCAAGTTTTTTGTTTGTTTGTTTGTTTGTTTTTGCACTATAGCAGCAGAGACAGACTGTATGGCCTGCAAACCTCAAAATATTTACTATTGGGCTCTTTACTGAAAAAGAAAAACCGACCCAATTTAAAGCAACCACATCAAAGTGTTTTGTATGATCTAGCCATTTTGACATGGCCTTAAAAATAAAAAGCCAACTAAACGTGTGTGTGTGTGTGTGTGTGTGTGTGTGTGTAATTATGAAGCAGTGGCAGAGTAGGCAGTCACATGGGTGTCAGAAGTGTCTTTGGGCACGTTACTGGTAATAGCGATCTTATGTATGATACGGCCAGTTTGATACCAAACATCAAGTAATTGTTAAAATTGCCTTTGTTCGATTGTTCTTACATACAGTACGTAAAGAAGCTTTGATCTGGGTGAGTTTGGATAGAAAATCTCATAAAATCATCACAATTCCTAACAGATTGTCCTCAGATTTCCTTGGTCCACGTGCTTTCCAGAACCGTTCTCCGTGAGTGGCGTGGAGGGCGGGAGGAGGGGCGCGGAAGTGGACGGCACGGTTTGATTATCGAGAACTGTCGTTGCCTCTGGGATTATATAATTGCCTTTCGTTATGCTCGTATTTAAGATTATTCTAAATAATTCTTGCAGATTTATATTCCTTTACTTAATTTCTATTCACATTTCTTTTTGTCTTGGAAATTTTGTCTTGGAAATTAGAAGACTGCTCCTCTAATTGACCACCAGTTTTAGATGGATCATGTTTCAGGATAACAGACATAAACCCATTTTAGGGAAGACATTTTTAAAGAACATATTTCATTTCGTTTTCATTAATTTCATTTAGTTTTATTTTGAAATTTTTGCATAAGAAAAATAAAAATTTCGACCATTCTCAGTGGCTATCACCAATTCTTTAGAGAAATTTCTTCTATTGGAAAAAGATCTTTACTAGAACAACTGTTAAAACCTTAACAGAACTTATCATCTTAACTGTATTCTTTAATAGATTATTAAACACATTGCTTGTGAACATTTAAGGAAACTGACTAATTTTATTTCCTTCTTTGGAAATTTTAAGAGAACCATATTCAAAAAGTGGTAATTAATTGACCTATGTCCCCTTGGAAAGAATTCCTTGTGTTGTGCAGCTGTGTTGGGCCTCGGGCTGCCGTATTTAACAGTTTTACTGATGAAGCACGTGAAACTATGGAAAGCAAGCTTTTCAGGTGTTCTGATGACAGCAGGAAAGGCTAAGGGATAATTAGACGATGGGTTCAGAATTCAGAAACCTCCTAGTAGATTGGAGCCATGGGCTAAATCTAACAAGATGAAATTTTACTGGGCTATTTAAGATTCTGTATTTGACCAGAATACCAACTGAATAAGCACTGGCCAAGATTTAACAAAGATTACTGAAATCATAAACTGTTATAAACTGAAAAACACTTAAGCCTTAACCACTTAGAATCTAAGAACAGATACATCTACATCTGTTAATGGCATAATAACAGTAATTGTCTTGGAGTCTGTTAGAGTTCTGCTTCTTCTGATGATCTGATGGTTAGGTAAAGATGAGAAATAAAGCATTAAATATATAAGTTTTTATAAAAAGTCAAATGAGTGGGTTAAGTAAAAGAAGCTGGCCAAGGTAAACTAGTTATATAGAAATAGCACCTGCACCCTTACCTGCAGTTCTCAAGGGTGTCATTAAAAAGGAATCTTCCTTCAGTCTCTTGGATTCTGAAGGTTTATATATTTTAGTTACTTTTTATTTAATCGAGTGTCTCTGCTTTAAAGATGGGAGACCTCCGTTGCTGAAGATTGACCGCTTTTCCCCAAGATTTACCTGTGATTTGTGTGAAACCAGTGAAGCAATGCCTAGGGAATGGGAGCTTGTCTTCTGCTTTCTAACGCCTCTGTAAACTTTTTTGGCGCCAGTTTTTTTTGTTTGTTTTGCTATTTTGAACTCTTTAATTCTCTATCGTTCACATTAGGTTCTAGTTTTTTTGGTTTTGGTTTGTTTGGTTTTTGTTTTGCAAAATATATATACCCACTGTTTTTCTTTAATTTAAAATGTTTTCTTAATGAATTCTTCTACTTGAGATTATTGGTTTGTATCAGCTGGGACTCTCTTAGTTGCAGTGACAGAATCTGAACTCACATTAGCTTAAAGCACCAAAGCTTGAGTGACTGAAAAGCTCTAAGGGCAGAAATAACCAAAGGCTTGTCCTTCAGGTGATCCTATCAGGATGCCTTTTCTCTTTGTCATTCCACTCTGCATTCTGTTCCACTTCCCTTTTCACACTTTCTCCATACCTCAGCTCTTTAGCCACTGGCAACATTTTTGCAGAAAGACTCACTTTTCCCAGCATCCATATCACTTTCTGGAAAAGAGTTCCGGTTACCCCTGTTTGGGTTATATGCTCAGCAATCACTTGGAGTCCGAAGAGTTTCCAGAAGGAAGGGACGGGAGCAGCAAAATAACACATGATTACAACATGGATCAAAAAGAATGAATGTTTTTATGCTTTTCTCTTGTCTTCTAAAAGGAAATGTATGGGTGGTGGATCCTGCGCGTTTCGGCCAGGTGTGTGTAGCGCACTTGGTGTTCGGTGCCTGAGATGCTGACTTTGAGATCTTTGACTCCAATAATGTTTATTTACTATATTAAGATAATCGAACTTATGTGTAATATTGCGGTCTCCTAGCCATTCGCCTTATGGGTAGTACTCTTTGAAATTGCTATTGAAAAGATGAAATATGGTCAGTCAAAAAACACTGCATACTGTACACTGTACACAGTATGAATTCAACATATAGTGTGACGTTATCTACTTATCAGGAACTCTGGACATTTAGCTCTTGAAAATTTTGTAGTCGTTTCTTAAAAGTAGAGTTCACATGGGAAAAGCAGTGTAGAAAATGGATCTTTTCTTTCAAAGGCCACCTCAAAAATAGACAGATTGGCAGTTGGAGATCAGCAGCTTTATGTTTGGGTATGTCTGTGGGTGAGAAGACGAAAAAGGAGAGTGATAAGGCAAGAAAGTAAGAGGCCAGGTGGAAGCCAAATGCAGGGGTGGGGAGACAGTGTTCGATGCTGAAGGTGGCCAGTCTTAGCTAAGCTTTGTAAGAATCATTGCGTCTCTAAGTGAAATGGTCATTTTTCTGTTAGCGCAGTATGCTCATTTGGAAATGTGCTTTTAAAATCTTTTTGTTCTCCAAATTTAAATTCACTTCTAATTTTTAGGAAGCACTTCTAGGTGAAAAGGAAAATCTTAGATCAGTATTTTAAATAAACCTACTATGTTTATATACTTTTTTTTTCCGTGGGTAAGTGTTTAGTAACATTTAAATGTGTAAAAGAGTTTTACCAAGTTGTAAATTTGGTAAACAAGAGGCTTGGTATTCTGTATTTGGGCATTAGTTGGATTTAGCTGGATTAAAAAAAACATGTTAACCAGAGTTCTTAAAGAACCATAAAAAAACATCCGGCCCTTGTCAGCACGCCAGGCCCCTCCCCAGGAAGCTTGCCGTCCTGTGGGTGCGTCTGACCCTGGGACCCCCCTGAGCCCCTCCTCACAGCCGAGGTCTTCCTCAGGCCTTCCTCGCCCTCCTCAGCCCTCATCTCACATCTGCCCTCATCACACAGGGGTTGAGTTTGGTGTCACATGTTTTTAAAAAATTCTCCACAACGCGACAAGCAGAATTCTATTGACTTTTGCAGCTGTATGAGAAAACCGCCTCAGCAGTTTGTCCTTTGTAATGACCTAAGGAGAACTGTGATGCGTATAGAGTTCTCTGCCTGCAGTCTGGGCTTTTGATGCCCCTTCCCTGCCTCCCAGTGTGCAGACAGAAGCCAGTGATCTGGTGCGGGGTTTTTTTTGATTGACAGACTGTGCACTACCATTTGTTTCTTTCCAACATTTTATTATGAAATAACTCAAACATGTAGAAAAGTTAAAATCATTTTCCACTGAACCCCATAAACCCACCATCTAGAGTCTGTAACATTTTACCGTACCTGCTTTATCACATATTCATCCTTCAGTTCATCTTACTATTTTTGACATATTTCAAAATAAGTTAGTACCGGGTTTTTTCCCCTAATCTCTCATTATGAATCCGTAATCTTTGTTGTAAAGATTATGACATTAAGCAAGTGTGGAGAAAGAGCGAAACAGCCTTGCCCGGCTCTTGCTTATGGTGGGTGTTCAGTAAATATTTGCAAAGTGAGTACAGTTCCATTAGTCCTGTTTGACTAGCCCTGTGGGTAAACTTCGGTTTTTCCTCTTAGGACAATTACTTTTAAAATAAACCATATGTTTTCTAGGTACGTGTGAGCCCCAATTTATAAGATATATTTATTATATATCATAAAAGTGTATATAAAATATACACTGTGATTCCCTCTCTTGGAATACTTACACACGTGGCAGTATTCCCAGGCATCCACATTTCTGGGTCGGTGCCTCAAGGACCCTCTTGAGGAAGAGGTTGAAAGAGCCCCACCTCATATCAACCAAGCAGCTTCTCTTATTGTGTTTGCTATGAAATGAAGATTTCTTTGCAGGAAAGAGTTTGAAAACTACCGCTCTTCAGGTTACTTAGCCAGTACACACAGGTCTATAAAATCATTGTGTAGTGGGAGGTATCGGAGCAGAAGAGACTAAATATATCTTGCTACCCAAGTCTTACATTTCTGAGTTTACTTGGCCAGGGGTACTGCATTAGCAAAGTTCATCCCAGTGGCTCTAGATAAAGAATAGTGAGAGTTTTAATTGCATTAGGAATAATCTAAAGATGTGTGACTTTTGTACGTGCGTCCGCATTTGCATGTCTGTGTTCTCAGCATGAGCAATATCTGTATTTTCACTTGGTACCTCCTGAGAGGAGGGGCACACTTTTTTTTGCCCTAATCAAGTGGGTGTATTTTGAGTACTTTGGGGAGCTAATCCTCAGTGCAGTGTGGGCAGCTAACAGAAACTTCCCTTGTTTCCAAAGCAGAAGAAGGGCCCTCACCCGTGGGCGTCACTCTTCCTCACGGGAGGGTGATCAGTCACGGTAGTCACATGCCCCCCTTTCTTCCACTGCATGACGACGTGTTTGTTCACGCCGGCATGTTTACAGAATGAACTTAAAGGTCGTTAGCTTTTCTCCTGTTAAGTTTATATTCGTAATTTCTCTTCCTCTCTACTTGTAACAGGCTCGGGTTATGTATGATTTTGCTGCTGAACCTGGAAATAACGAACTGACAGTTAATGAAGGAGAAATCATCACAATTACAAATCCGGTAAGAGAGCTATTATGTCTGACTGTCCCTTAAGGACTTATTTTTAAGATTTTATTACTTTAATAAATTGGTCATTCACATCCACATAATTTTTTTTTCCTATTGATTACAAAGTATTTATGGTGGAGTAAGAATATTTTAGAAGCATTGAGAAAAGTTTAGTCCCCTAAAGATCGCTAGGTGGGGTTCCATCAGACTGAAATGGAGAAACATCACAGCCAGATCAAAGGTTTAGAGATTAGAAAGCATTCAGGGTTTCTTAGAAGTCTCACTACCATTCATTGATGACCTATGTGCCAGGCATTTCGCTAAGTGCTGTGCATATTTTCTGTAAAGTGTTTTCTTCATGAACTCTGTGAGGTTGGTATTTTTAATCTTTTTTTTTTACAAAAGGGTAATGAGACTTAAAGAGGTAACTTGCCCAGGGTCATTCTACTCGTTACATAGAAAATCAAGGATTCAAAGCCACACCTGTTTGGCCTCTTAAGCCTCTGCTTTTTCTTCTCTGCTGGGGAATGCCACACGTAAACAGGTGTCCCAGGGGTACAGGGAGTGGATATGCCAGTAGGAGACAGACTAAGAAACCTGGCTATGTACAAGGCCATACATAAACTTTGGATTTCATTTGTTAAATAGTGGATTCATTTCAGGGTTTTGTTTATTTTGGTTCATATTGCTGTATGGAGGTGACATGATGAGACCTGCACTTCAAGGAAATTAATCTGGCAGAGGAGTATCAAATGAATGGTGCGCTGGAGTCTAGGGACCTGACGTCAGGTGGCAGCAATAGGAGTTGCAAGGAAGTGGATACAGGAGGCTTTGGAGACTCACCCACTGCCGGTGAGAAGAGTCAGGGATCCCTGAGGTTTTTGCCCTTTGCACCTGAGACAGTGCTGGATTTATTAACGTGTATAAGTCAGGAAGAAGAGCTTCTTTGGAGAGATTAAATGAGTTTAGTTTTAGATATGTTACGTTTAAAGAATAGTAAATAATCAGTCCTGACTTGTAGCTTCGGATCAGTTTAAAAATGAAATGCAGAGCTGGAGAGGAGGGCCGGAGACAGGCCGGCTCCCCGGATGTCTTTGACAGGAAGCACGCGAGGAGAGGTGCCGGGAGGGCCAAGGGGACCCTGGGAAAAGGGAGGCGGCAGTGCGGGCGTGCTCCACCCCGTGGGAGGGAGGAGGACTGCGGCAGCGCCAAGAGCACAGCAGGAGAAACAGCAGTGACCGAGAGGATGGTAGTTCTTCCACACGGGTGGTGGTTTATGTGTCTTAGATACCGAAAAGAGTTACTGGTAGAAGAAGTATAAGTCATTTTATAAAATACGCTAGGAGCATGTAAGTAAATGAGTTCTATTTTTAATCATAGGAGACATTAAGATTCTTCTTTTTCAATCAAAAAATATTCTTCGTATCTTGGTAAAATAGTATTGTCTTTAAGGTGCTGTCAAAAATGGACAAACTTAAAGTGATTTTTAAAAATGATGTTTCATCTAGATACAGGTAATTAACTAAACTTACTATTTTAAGAGGGAAAAGTGGGACTTTGCTGAGAGAATAGATTGAAAAATGGGAATCCTAATGTAGAGTGCTTAATTTCGTTTATTAAAATTACTTATCCAGAAGAGCTAAGGAATCATGGGCTAGTTAGGTTTTTTTGAAACAGTGGGCAATCCCAAAGTGGTGAGGCTTAAACGACCGTTTGTCGTTGGTCGGGGAGCTGCAGCTCCGCTGGATGGTTCCGCTGGCCTGGGCTGGCTCGTGCCCCTCATGGGGTCCAGGCTGGGGCTCGGGGGCTTCATGTGGCCTCACTCACATGTCTTGCAGTGCTCCTGCTGGGGGCTGACTGGCTTTGAATGGGATGACATGGAGACTGGGCCTTGTCTCTCTCATCATGTAGCAGCGCAAATGTATTCACATAGCAGCTCTTTTGTGGGAAAAAGGTGTTGTTTGGGGGAAATAAACAATCTGAAGTGCTAATCCTATTGAGGCCAGGCTCTGAACTGACTGCATATTATTTCCACCTCTTTCTTTTGGCCAAAGTGGTCACAAAGGACAAGGCAGATTCTAGAGGACGGGGTGTGCTTTCTCCTTGACAGTCGGAGCTGCAAATCACTTTTTGTAATCCACAACAGAGCAGTAGATAGAAATGAAGTACAAAATGATGGCATTCTATTAATAGGCTGTTTTAAAATTTTTGATCACTTATTATCGAAGTTTGATTTTTCTTTAGATTTTATAATTTTCTGGAGTAAAGAGAAGGCTTAAGAATTTAAAAGTTTGAACTGTGTTAACTCTAGGAGTAAAACACTCAATGTTAATTACTTTTCATGCCTAACAATTTCCAATCAAAATTTCTGCAGGAAACTCTAAGTCTTTTTTATTTTCTTTTATCTTTCCTTTCTTTTCTTTTTTTAACTCTCTTAGGATGTTGGCGGAGGATGGCTGGAAGCAAAGAACAGCAAAGGAGAACGAGGTCTTGTTCCCACAGACTATGTTGAAGTAAGAGCTTACTGTCATGTATTAGTTAAACCTAGTCTTTGTCAAACATCTTTTTATGAATTACCCACTTAAAGGACTAACTGGAAGATAGCAACTTTATTTTTAATAAAAACAATTTCCATTGTAGAAATAGTACATGATAATTAGATAAAATGTGGAGAGTACTTTGAAGTAGAACTAAGAAAAAATATTGCTATAGGCCCAAGTCCAAAGAGTGACTCCAGATATTCAGGTCAAGTTCTTTCTGAGGATAGCAACTTTAATTATTCTGAATAAAAGTCCCTGTTTTTTCATTTGCTCATATTATATAAAAGCTGTTATCTACAGTATTGTTTATTGTAGAATTGATTCATAGAGCTTAAATGGTAGATTTTTTTTACGTAGCTAGCTTCTTCCTGTGTTAATTTAGGACATACATCTCGATTCCTTCTTCCACTCCCATAGACGGAATGGTCATGAATGAACTGCTGTGGACCATAGCCCGGTTTAAACCCTATTAGGACAGATGCCAAAGGTGGTGTTAGAACACCCTGCGTGAATGAGGTTCCCAGCCGGAGACACGCCCACTCAGCTGACAGACCTCTTCTGAGTCAACCTCCTGGCACCCCCTGCTGGGTGTCTGTAGGTCTCCCAAAACAAAGTACTCAGTTGCTGATAAGCTTGTCTCTGTGATAGAAACTAAGGTTGTCTGGTGCCTTGTGAGTAAAATCAGAATGAGGTCAAGAATAAAGGTTCCTGTGGTTTCCCTCCAGTAGAGAGGGATAATGCCGTGGGAAGATGTTTACTGGGGTGCTGCCTGCGGAACGGGAAGGCTGCCTGTTCCTGATTGAGTTGGCCTGAGAAGTTTTGAATCATTTGGAGAATCGGATGAAATCTGTAGGCCTTCCTCTCAGAGATATGTGCATGCGCATGGACCCCAACCTTTTTCATATAGTTTCAGAGGGTTCACAGGTCCCTTAACTCAGTCCACATGTCTTATATTTATGTTGTATTTTAGTTGTGCATTCCGGATTCTAAAAGTTGACAAGAATGAGAAAAATCTGAGGATTTAAGTGGATATGGGCATCAACTGCACCTTGTAGAATTCTGCATGTTCACAGAAAGGAATAGTTAATACAGATGATTTGAGGCCTACTTGCCCTTTAGAATATAACCCCTTTTCTGTAATAGTTGACAATTCTTACTTGCCCTCAGGGACTCTAAGTCTGAAATATCTCTAATCTATGGAAATAATTGTGATTCTTCCTAATATTCAGATTTTGCATAATGATGCAAAAGATCCATTTTCTTGTGGAAATTCCGTGGCTGACCAAGCCTTCCTCGATTCCCTCTCAGCAAGTACAACTCAAGCCAACGCGTCAGCAGCCAACAGTAACAACCAGGTAAGTCTTACATCACCCTGCAGGACGAGGCTGGCTTTACTGAAAACAAAGCGCATTTGTGAAAGCTTGTGATGTGTTACAGCTATTAAATGTTTGTGTGGCATTTCTTTTGGGTATTAACAAAGAACCCACCTGTTGAACCTGCTGAAGACTGTTTATAAAGTTGATTATAAGAGAAAAGACAGGGTGTTCATTGAGAGTGGCTTTTAAAGTCTGGCATGATACGAACACAGACCCCATAGCTGGGAATATCCTGTCAGGTGAGGATGTGGAACGACAAGAAGCGTCCTGGGCTGAGGCAGCCAGTATTAGAGCTCTGGCTGGGACAGGGAACGATTCGTCTGACCGTGGCACCTAACACACACTCTCAGAGCAGGTGCAGCACATGCCAGAGTGACTGCAAATCCTGCATTTGGGGCTATTATTATATAACTTCTAGAAAACTTAGAGTAGTGGGATAAATTGAGGAAAATCCACTGAAATTTTACATTAATTTTATGAAAATTTGATCAGTTTAGGTGATGCTGCCTGGTTCAGTTACTGCTAGATGATTACCTAGAGTGAGTGACAACAAAAAAATTGAGGGGATGGATATCAAAGTGTTATTGCCGCCTACATCCTTGGAAATGAATGCGTTTTAGGGAATGTTATTTCTTGGTATTTTTTCAACTATATAAAAGGTTTAAATCATGTGAAGCCAAATAATCATATCACTTATAATGATTTGCTTACAGAATGTCTATATCAACTTCCCAAGAGAATTTATCAAAGTACTATTAACATTTATAAACTACAGATCTTATACACTTTAGCTTTTTGTGGACACCCTGAATTATGAATCAATCTGGCCCAGATATTTAAAATTCAGAGGCAAAGTGATCACCATAGTTGAGCATTTTCCTGTATTTTGTTACTCTGTAATATCTGAAAACATTACTAGTTAAAGATTACTGAAGATAAAATGTGAAGAAACAGTAGTTAAACCTTACCTGAAGTTTAACCAGGGATTCTCAACCTGACCACTGTTAACATTTGGGGCCCAGTACTTCCTTATTGTGACATTCAGCAGCATCTCTGGCCTTTATGCACTAGATGCGAGTAGCACCCCCGTCATTTGTAACAACCAGAATGTCTCCAGATGTTGTCAGATATCCCCCGGCGCCCAAGACAACCCAACTGAGATTCATCGAGCTAAACAAAAACATCAGTAAAGTGAGTTTACGTTAAGTTAAAGACAGCATTTTAATAAAAGAAAATTATAATGAGATGATCATAGAGTAAGTGAAGGAAAGAAGATGGAAATATTCATCTTATTTTAATTCAAGAACCTACTTCAGCCGTTATCTCAGCACTTTAGCTGATGAACACATTCAAATCAGGCATGGTCTACAGCCATGTCACTCTGAACAAGCCTGATCCCATCTGATTTTGGAAGCTAAGCAGGGTTGGGCCTGGTTAGTACCTGGATGGGAGACTACCCAGGAAGACCAGGTTCTGTAGGTGTAAAAAAATAAAAAATAAAGGATTCTAAGCTGACAGGGTCCTTGCAATCTGTGAGGTCAACCAAGGATTACCTCACCTAAAAAAAAAAAAAAAAAATCAGGCATAAATCTTGCTTCGTTCTAAAAGTCCGTAGCATTTAAGTGTAGCAATATAAACTGATTAGCATAAATCTGAATTTTCTTCCAGGTTATTTAGAAGAAAATAATAACCAACTTTTAAAATGTTGGATTTTTACCAACCCAATCTAATATTAAATCTAATAGATCTTTTGAAAGAAAAGAAAAAGTAAGCTGTAATTAGAATTAACAAAATACAGAAAGCATGACCATAATTAATTGAGCATTTGGATTTCATTTAAATTAAGCAAAAATATTTTTAACAGCCATCTATACTCTCAATGATCTGGGCTATGAGAGCAATTTAAATAGGCCAGAATTATGCTACGTTTTACAAATACCATGAAGATGTCATGAATAAGAGACCAGACAGCCATATTTACTTGGCAGCTTTTAAACATTTCTAAATGTCAGTAAAAAACTGCTTTTGTTTCAGTGATGTGTTTCTTGGGATTTTCTCATTACTCTGGCCTATGTTCTCTTGCAGAGGACAGTTTTATTCGGAGGACAAGTGTGTCAGAGAGCCAGGCCTCTCTCTCCTCTCCCTGATCAGGCCATGCAGGCTGCACCCCGTCTTTTCGGTCTGGTGCGCTGCAAACTTCTGTTTACCCTTCTCAGTACAGTTAATCTCAGTCAGGCTTTCTTCCCCCACGGGCAAGTTAAAGCTCTACAGCTCGGTGGCTGGTTATCCAAAGGTCTGACTGTAGTATCTTTCTTTTAAATCATATCTTTAAAAAAGAAAAGATCCCCTAATGATCATGTCCATCTGCAGATCTCCTTGAATAACTTATTTTTGAGCCTGGTAATTTTTTATTTATTCAAGCCTTACTTTGTATTTTTAATCTATATTGCATTTCAGAGAAACTAAATTCATAAATTTGTAACAGAATATGTAAAATAGCACTTTCTTTAGCTTTTTATTTTTCTTAAAACTCCTAATTTGGGGTTGCTTAGGGTACCTTGTGGCTCTAGCTTCTTACTGAACAGCCACGGGTGCAGTAACCGGTGCAGATGTAGCGAGCACTGACACCTTGATTACAATGACCCGTTAGGATCTTTTCTCCCTTTGCTGGTATATGAGGGAACCCCTCCTTTATCTGTAAAACGATCCAGTCGCCTGGCTAGGTACAGACTACAATTGTAAACATCAGAGGATTATAATGCATTATTCTTTAAATGTATTGGAGCACTTTCATTTTAAAAATGATAAAACTTTTATTTTTTAATCACTTGGAGAGATTAAGAACTTTTTTTTATATAACCTTGGAATATGAAAGGCCTTTTTGAGCAGGACACAATATCTAGCAGCCATTAAGGAAAGAATTGCTACAATAAATCGAAAAATAATATTAAAATAGGAAAAATATTCCTAACATGCCACAGATACTAGCTAATTCTCTTAATCTACAGAGAACTCTTCTACATCTATAGTAAAAAGATGAACAATTTAGGAGAAGAAATGGGCAAAGTATGTGAACAGAGTTTTTATTGGAAAGAAGTACAAATAGCAGATTTCAACCCGAGTCCCTGTCTAAAGGTTTGTGTTCTCAGCATTGGCTGTAGGACCAGGAGCTGTCTCCAGCCCCTCACTCCAAATTGTTAAAAATGATTTTTTAACAATTGAGGTATTAAATGCTCTAAGTTAAGTGAATATTTAGGAATATAACATCTTTTTATTATGCAGAGATTTTCAGTGTAATATGTTATGAAGGAATTTTTATTGGTTAATGGATAACGAAGGCCATAGTACTTTTATGTTAGAGTAAGTGAAGGAAAGAAGTACATTTTGCTTTTTTGTTTCTCAAAACAATCCATTTTAGGCCATTTAAAGGCCATTTTGTAGTCCATTTTTTAAATAAATTTGCAAAAGAAACCTTCATAAAAATACTGTTTGCTTATTATTATTTCATTGTTTCCAATGAGGTCTCTGATACCTAGACCTCTCATAATTGCTTATCAAGATGTCCTCTTTACAAAACCCCCATCGAAAAGGTTATTTGTCTCCCCACCCCCCACTCTCAAGTAAATCTCTTCAGTACTTGATGACAGGGCTTTGTAAGGAAGGTTGTATACATCCACTGATAGGATTTCTTGACATTTATCTTCAGAAATGCCTTAGGAAGGCAATACTAACTTTCCATGTTTCTTTGATCTCAGATCATTGCCTTATATGTGACAGACAGCTTTGTGCATGCAGGGAGCCTTTCAAAAATACATATTGGTGAAATTTATTCCTTGCAGTGGTTTTGGTGGTGGTGTTTGTTTTTGTCTAACAGAAAACAAATGACAAAAGCAAAGGGGTTTTTTTCTACCTTAAAACTGCTATGATAAAGGGCTAATCAGCATTGTTACGTGCACAACTTATCATCAGAAGAATTTCCATAAAAGTCCATTTAGCATGAACTTTTATTAGCTCTCTCTAGAAGTCAGTGTTCTTTTGCTATTTGTGGCGGCATAAAACTACCTATTTTAAAACCTCATGCTAACAAAAGAAGTAAACTCTCTAGGCTAATACAAATACTCGTTTTCTAAGGCAAATTTTATTCTTTTGATTTTCTCTATTTAAAAAATAAATACCTGGAATTGGCATCTGGCAGTTCAGAATGAGAATTAACTTAGGATTTGTTAAGCCGTTTAAATTTCAAGGGGTAATTTCTAGTTAGTATTGATGCGACTGGCTACCAATGGGTTTAATATGTCCTAATGATCTAGCCTCATTTTAAAAAGAATGTACAAGTTTGATATTTTATTAATGGTTTTCTGAAGACAGGATTTCATCTGTAGGATTAGATGATGTCTTTTGAGCAAATATAAAGAATAAAATAGGAAATTTTACAACTCTTCTGCATTTTGACCTGAAATAGTTAAGCTCTTTACCTAAAAGAATTTTGAGAAATTCTTTTGAGAAAAAGAATTGTTAAGTCTGTGTCAGAAACCATAAGTGTTCTTGAGTACAGGAATCACATTATTTGCTTTGTATTTCCACTTCCTAACATGGTTGGCACATGGTCATTAAACGTTTGATAAATGAGGAATGTCAGATAAAGACTGGTCATGTGACTTGGCAAAGATAGAAAGAAAGAAAGAAAGAAAGAAAGCTCTAATAATCTCAGCCTTCACAAAACAGGTAGCTTTCCATTCATTTTTATTGTGTACCCCTGGACAAAGTCTTGCCTTGGGTGTTTCTAGTTGCACAATTTTTCCTTCTTTCCTTCCAAGCAGGAAACCGATTATTAGGGTGGAGTCGTGTGATAGGCCATGGCATGGTGAGCTAAATGACAACATAAGCCATAGGATGTAGAAGTGTGTGACGGAGGCACAGCAAGAGTTTCCGTAATGAGGTGGACCCTCGAACGCTTCTCCGGCCTCTCCTCCGAGATGCTAATGTAAGAGGTAGTGAGCCCAGGGTTAGGGGCTCCTCTTACCTGGTGGAATTAGCAAGATGAATGACCCACATTGAACTCCGCGTGTCTCTGTAAGGGGCCGGATGGGCAGTGGCAGCTCTGAGTGCTCATCCCTGTCTTTTGAGCCTTCATATATCCTTTGTACTCCTGTGTGCTGGTCGGGCAGAAAGCAGTCTTACTGAAATATACATTATCCTTTTCATGATTCTCAGACCTAGGTCACTTGAGGTCTGACCTAGTTCAAGTGGACACAGAGATAATGGCATTCGATGCCCATCTCTTCATCTTCCCCCATTCTCTCCGAGTGTTCTCATGGTCCGTGCGGTGAACATTTTTTTCTTGGACCACGTCTCGTCTACTTCCTGGGTACCCAGTTAATTGAGTCAGCGCTCACTGTTGTTATCTGACAAGCTCTTGTTTAGGTCTCACTGCATTTTCATTGACACCTGTTGTCAGAAGTAGGAGTGTGATTCTTACTATTCCAGGTCCCCCAAGGATGTCATATAAGAAGCAAAATACAACAAAACCGGAACCTGTCATTTTTGTGGTTGACAGTTACAGACTAGTGTTTTTATTTTCTTTAAAAATTCTTTTTAAAATAGCATTTTATTGTTGTGGAAGCAGTGCATGTGTTCGTGTGTGAACATGGGTGGGTGCACACATGTACGCCCATGGGAGACATGTAGGAGTATTTACTGTTGGTAACCTTTTAAAAGTTGACAGTCTTTTCCTTTTTAGTACATTTTCATCTCACATATCATTCAGACCAAATTTAATATCCCAGTTGACCCCCAGTTGTTCGTTACAACTTGTTCGTAAGTTAGTGTCCAGTCTAGGACCGAGCGTTACATCTCGTCATGTCCGTTGTGTCCCTGTGAATTCTTTTTTCCAGCAGAGTGTCTGCCCTTTCAGAATCCCGCCTTAGCCAGCTGTGTAGAAGTCTTACATTCTGGATTTGTCTGGTTGCTCCTCTGTCCTCCTTATAAATTGGAAAGTTGTACCTCAAGGCTCAAAGGATTCAAATTGCACATTTTGAGCAAGAATATAGCAGAGGTGATACTGTGTATTCATGTTGCATCACATCAAAAGACATCATATCCGGTCAGCCCACGATTGCAGATCAGAATGACCTCGGGTTGGGTGGATGACAGTCTTGTGCTCCCATTATTGAGTTATATAGTTTCCATGTGACCAGAAAGTAATCTGGTATTAATTTAATGCTATTAACCATTCACCTAATGGTTTACCACCAATGGATAATCCTTGCCTGCCTGAATCTATGTTATTTCTTCCACATTTACTGAACTGGCTTTCCTCTGTAAGGTAGCACTTTCCTCCATTAACTGAAGCTAGTTAGCTACCTTGAAAAAGTTTGCGTTGGAATTCAATGTAGATGTCTAATTCTTTCCCTTTAATTGCCTGTATTCAAAATAAGAAGTTTTTTAAATAGCTGCTTCAAATAGCGACGAGTTTTTCTACCTTTCTTTTTTTTAGTATATTATGGACCCATGGATTTACATTGATTCAGTGTGTTTCAGGCCCCTAGAGTGGATTTTTCTTTAAGCTTAAAATTGTCACCCCTCGGAAGCCCATTTAAAGTGTTTCCTCTGTCTCATTAATATTCGAAAGCTTTCTTGCTCTCAAATATTGTTAATTCTGTCATCTGTGTTATTACTGGGTCAGCTATGATTGATTTTTCTCTTGTTGTAGGTCATATTTTCCTACTTTTCATGCCCAGTGATTTTTTTACTGGATGCCATACATTGTGATTTTTACCCTGTCATATGCTGGATATTTTTGTATTCTCGTAAATACTTTGATCATTGTTCTGCATGCAGTTAAGTGACTTAGACACAGTTTAATCCTTTCAGTCTTATTTTTAAGCCTTTTAAAGTGGGGTCAGAGCAACATTTAGTATGAGGACATTTTTGCCCTTCCGTGGAGGCAAAACCCTTTTTAGCTCTGTATGCAGTGCCCTGTGAATGATGGAGTTTTCAGCTCTGGCTGATGAGGCGGGCCCTGTGTGAGGGGTTGATGCTCAGTCCTCTCATGTCCACACGCTGTCTGGTCCTGAGCTGAGACCGGGTTCCCTTCAGTCAGTCAGATCTCCCCGTTAGGCTTCTGCCCACACGCCCAGCTCCGTCCTTCAATTCACAGAGACCACCGGGCTTCGGCTGGGTTTTCCACCCCCGATTTTTAGCCTGCAAAGTCTCTCTAGGCAGGGACCAGATCCTTTATTGCCTGATGCCCAGTGGTTTGAAAACAGTTACATATTTCATCACTATCATTTTTATTTTTTAAAATTTAAGTGGAAGCATAAACTGATCCCCGTGACTCTGTCTTGTCTTCTTTGTGTATTAATGAACCTCCAAAACCAAGTTTATCTACATCTATAAAATAGAAATAATACCGCCACTTGACTTCACAGGACAGTTGTACCTGAAAACACTTCATATAGCCCTATAAACATTAAATAGTGGCAGCGACTTCCCTAGTAGATAGTGGTGGAGCTGGGATTGGAAGCCTGGAAATTGGGCTCCAAGGCTGTCCTCTTAACAGTGATGCCCGTTTGGCCCGTTTGGCCGTTGATCGGCTTCATGGGCGTGTACCAGCTTCTGTTCTCACAGCGATGCTGCATACTGAGCCAGTCTGGACCTCGGGCCATACACCAAAAGACCTTGACTCCTGAGCCCATGGCCTGGCCACGCTGTGTTGTGCTTTCATCCGGGCTTGGCAGGATTCCCCGTGGCTCTGCGGTCGCTGCTTGTTGACCAGGTGGCTCTGCTTATCTCTTCTGGGCTCTCTCCCGTGTGTGGTGGCCGTGAGAGCAGAAGATTCAGAATCCTAACATTTTTTAAAAAGCTTGGCTATGTTTTCTCCTGTGAGTTTTCTTCATTGACTGTATGACTTGCGTTTGTTCCGTTCCGTCTGCCCGGCTTATAATTATCTTCAGAGCTTCGGTGATACCGAGTCATGACAAGTCTCCAGAGTCTGTGCTGGTGCATCGAGGGTAACCCACTACTGCACAGTTGGCGCTTTGCTTTTTGCATGTAATGTTTGTGAACAAAGGGCATGCTGGAATTGTCTGACGAACTTAGCTTTGCTATGGTTTTGCTGTTTTTAGTTAAAAGTTTTGGTGTACTCTTTTTTTCCGCATTTACTGAGCACCTTTTTTATTTTAAGGTGGATGTTTTGGCTCAGATTGGTTGTGTTGAAAGTCTCAGCCAGTCACCGCCATCTTCACCTTCTCCTCCTCCTCCTTCTTCCATAAATAAGGTAAAATTCAAACTCGAATGCAAGAGGAAATAAACGTTTAAAACCCCTAGAAGTAATGCCTTTTCCCCAATGAGGTTATTGTTTCAGGTAAAGTATCTCACCAAAGCTCTTCTCGGGGATGCGGAGAACTCTTTAATCAAAAGCTTCCCTATTAATGCGATCTGGCCTTGAAACCATTTGGAAATACAACTGTCTGATCTTTTCCCCTAAAGCATAAACGAATAGGTGGACTAGTGCTCATGGGGATTTACTCAGAGAACTGCCAATCTTCATTCTTTCCTTCATATTTAAATGAGGCCCCATATAATAAGATAATGTCTCCTGAGCGCATGCTGTGTGCCAGATATTGTATTAAGTGCTTTATAGTCATTGTGTCATTTAATCCTTATAAAGCTCCTATGAAGAAGTTAATGTTACTGTACCCACTTTTTAAGTGTAGAAATTAAGAGAGTGGGAGTAAATTGCCCAAGTTCATACAACTAGTAAGTGCTAAAGCTGGGATTCAGACCCGGGAGACAGCTCTAGAGCCTAAGTTCTTAACCACTGCGCCTACGTGAAATTTACTCGAATCAAATTTTGTTGAAACCAGTGGTTCCTGGGATTTAGAATTCAGTGGACCAGTATTCTTACCCTTGCCCCCTTTCGCCGCATGTTACATATTCGTAAGACACACAGCTCCCTGTAGTTATCTCAGGAACAGCCATTGCATGGCCATGCTGGCTCCGTGCTGTGGTCTCTCTGGCTCTACAGGCAGGTACAGAACAGATGGTCTGCTTTCTGAAGAAACTCGCCTTATGCTATGTCTTTCAGTGGATCTATTTAAATAAGTGTCATGATATAAAGCCAGTGTAAATGTATTTCCCTCTTGTCTTGTGAGGATAGGATAGCTTTTAAATTTGGAGTGCTAAGTCAGCAGAAGTGTTGAATTAGGTGCCCCTGACCTAAGGAGCATTTAATTTAGTCGGTGTAGGGTTAGGGGGAGAGACAGATACAATCAGCCAGTTTGGGTGCAAAGCAGGTTAAATGCGTTTATAAAAGAAATCTTGACAAACATGCTTTCGGAGTATTTTGTTTTAACAAAAATTTAATTTAATAAGCACTTAGTACACGCCAGGCCCCATTTTCAAAGGCAACAGGGCATCCGTGGTGACGCTGATGAACACAGCCCTTCTCTGTGTCCCCCGTGTGCATCCTGATGGGGTGCAGAAAACAGAGTGATTGTATACACAGATTTGTTGAATTTACTGACATTTCATTCAGACTTCAAGCATTGAAAAGTTTAATGAATTTCATAGTGAATAATCACATACTCACCTTCTAGATTTTTGACCATTAACATTTTAGTCTTCTTGCTTTATCACACATCTGTCTGTCTGTCCATCTGTGCCCGTCTGTGTCTTCCAGCTTTTCTGCAGTGTGCTGACACTACTTTTATACCATAGGAGACATCGTTATTTTAGAACATGGTATGTCCTGTGCTAAAGATCGCCTATTCTGTGTTTGACCACAGCAGGTGATTTTCCTAGAAAAGACTCAGAGTGCTATACCTAAAGAAAATCCAATTTCCCTCTTCGTGAAATAATGACAGTGTTATGAAGGTTAGATGTCTGACAAAGAATAATATGTATTTAATACAAATGATCCAAAACACATATTTAACCACAGTTTTTTTAGTCCTTACCACTTTATGTAAGGTATTTTGAGAATCTTTGAGAGGAATTTTTTAAAAATAAGATAGGCCTGTGCCCGTGACTTACTAGTGGGCGTGACTCCCGATACACAAGTCACTCTAAGAGAGGACTACCCGTGGGGGGTGGAAGCATGTGGCGATGTCAGCGAGCAGGCTCGGAGACCAGAGCCCGTAGCGGGTAGGACTCGACAAAATTCGGGAAAGTGAGAGAGAAGGCTTTCTGTGCAGATAGACTAGGGTAAGCAAAGGTGAGGAGGTGGGAAAGTTTGGGAGACTGAAAAGGTGAAGCTTAGGGTGAGGGTTGGTGGCAAGTGAGAATGAGGAATGTCATGGAGGGAAAAGTTAGAACCTTGATTGATGGACTAAGGAGCTTGGAGTTTATTCCATGGACAGCTAGGGCTCACGGAGAATTTGTAATTACATGTGGTTGATAGAGTCAGGTGGGGTTTGGTACCATACACAGAGGGAAAAGAAGAGGACGAAGGCGAAGACATTGCTGAGTAGAAAGGAGAGAGAGGAGGAAGTTGGAAGAAAGTAGAGAAGAGGCGCCACGGAGTTCGAGCAGGGGAGCGGAATGAATTATTGTGTGCCCGAACGCCTGCGGTTAAGGGACAAAGAGGGTTATTGGGCGTTGAAAGCAAAGAAGTCAGAGGCCAAAGTATGGGAAGGGCAAGTTCAGAGGAAGACGGAAAGTGACAGACTGTGTGAGCTGATTAATAGTTGCTGATATTAGAGGAGGGGCCCTGGTGGTCAGTAAAAAGTCATCTGAGAGAGGGAGGGAGGGAGGGAAGAGGAGAGAGATTCGGAAAGATTTGGATCAGGCTTGGAAAGATTTATTGACAAGAGTCACATGAAACCAAGATGGAGTGTTCCAGGAAAAATAACAAAAGGCAGAGAGAAGCATACAATTAACTAGATTTGCCTAAAAGGATTTCGTAACCTTCACAGAGAGCTAAGATCATACATGTAACAAATAATACAGCAGTTATTACAAGCAGTTTGTAAACAAAGTTTTAGAGAGAACTGTCATGTTGCATGTTTCTGTCCTAAGTCATAATTTTTTTAGGGTACTTGCTATGGACAGTCCACATTTGATTTTTTCCCTCTCAATACTGATGAAAGTTTTTCTCTGACAGTTTGCTAACACGTATAGTCTTATTGCCATGGTAATGCTGAACTTTTCACTTTTCCTGTTGTTCTGGCTTTTGGCCTTTCTGTTCCTTTGCAGATGACTTCATTTAGCTTCTGTCAGTCTTTCCACACCAGAGTCAGCAGCCTGGGTTTGAGTTCTAGACTGAGGCTACCCAGCTAGACAGAGCCAGAGCCAGAATCCCAAGCCCGTGACAGCCGGCCTGGAGGGAAGCCGTGCTCCTCACTGAGCCGCCCTCCGCACGCCGCCCTGTATGGAAATCCTAGACAAGCCAATGTCTGTACGCACTGTCACCTCACTGTACAAAATTTTTGTACTTCTTGGGATTTTATTCTAACAACAAAACCCTGTAATTTAGAGCTTGGAGGGCACAGAGTATATAGTGCTGAATAACACCCTCCCTCAAAGAAAACTGTGGAAGCGAAGGACCCTCATAAATGAAGTGTGATTGCCTGACCCTCAGCACGACTGCCTGTTTTGCCAGTACCCACTAGAGTGTCTTGAAGGTATCACCTTGTAAGTCATGTGTCCAAGAAATTCAGTCATGTGGATGAAATGTCTTTCTGCTATTAATATGTTATTTAGAGAAAAATCACTAATAACTTCATTTGAGAGCATAAGAGATGTTAGAATGAAATCATACTTCCACATGAAAAACATATTCTGTTTTCGATGCTTCTGGTATGTGGCAGGCAATTATCCACACCATCTGCTGTCACTTAGGAGTGAGAAAGGCCAACCACCGTAGAATTCTAAAATGTCAAAGAGGTATATTACACAGTTTGGGTAATTTTCTTACAAATCTCTCTCTCTCTCTCTCTCTCTCTCTCTCTCTCTCTCTCTCTCTCTCTCTCTCATTTACTAACACTAGGTTTTGTTTGTTTTTTTTTAATGTAAGAAAGAAAACTCAAGCGAAGGGGAAAATTTGCTATTTCACATTCTTGGATAAACAAATTCAGCATTGGAATTGTATTGTTGTTGTTGTTGTTTTTAAATGGCACTACTTGTTTTCCCTGAATTTATCTGCGAATTCGAGATGATTCAAATGAAAGCTAGGTTTTTTAAAAAATTCGCCATCCTGATGCTAAAGTTGTTGTGTCAAACCTATAAAAGATGTTACGCTAAAGTGCTAATGATATTCTATCTAGTGGGCTCCAAAGTAGCTTGCTACTTGTACAGATAGATTAGTAGGATACAGTGGAGTCTAGCAGTAGGCCCAAGTCCAATATGAAAAAGGTGACATTTCCAATCACTGGAGGAAAGATGGATTATTCATTAAATGGTGTTAGGACAGCAGACTAACTACAAGAAAAAATTAAGCTCGACTCCTATATTTTTTCTTATACTGATGTAAATTCCAGGTAAATTAAAGATTTAAAAATTTAAAATCAAGGATCCAAAAAACCAGAAAAACCATGGTTGCCTCAGGGGTGGGTGCAGCAAGGGCAGGGTGGGCTGCAGGTGCTCTTCCTGCAATGCTCCTTGAAATCGGGTGCCATTAGTTTCCTGTTCCAGAATTTTATTTATAATATTATTAAACTATAAAACTACTCTAAGGACTAATGAGAGAAAAATATTTTAAAAATAGTTTTGGAGTATGGTAGCCCCCATTTGTGCAAGACAGAACTCCTCGGCATGTCAGTAGGAGTGTAGAAATGTAACTGCAATTTCTTCAGAGAGCAATTTGACAAAATTCATCAATTCCAAATGCTGTCTCATTAGCCTAGCAATTTTTCTTCGGGAATTTCACCCAGATTTATTGGGCAGGTAGGGGAAAGATGTATAAGAATGTGCATTGCAGCATTATTTACAGTAGCAAAATACTGAAAACGAGGTGAATAAGCATCACCATCTGCTGGTTAAATTATGGAGAATAGATACAACAGAACTCTCTGGAGCCATGTAAAAGAAAGATGTCATCCAGATGTGCTGATGTACTTTGGAGAATGTTTCAGGCTGTCAAGTGGAAAAAAGAAGAAGTACAGAGCAGAAAGTATAATTTGGGCTCACTTATATTAAAGCCAAAAAGGATCTCTGTGTATGGGGTGTGTAATTACATAAAGGAATTTTGTCAGCTGTAGTTGTCTTTGAAAGAATTGGTGTCTTAAGGTGGTAGGCATATTTTAAATTGCATGTCCATTTATTCTGTTTGAATATTTTAATGGGAATGTATTACTTTTTCAAATAAAAATAACACCGAATTAAACCTACAATCGATTGCTATAAACCAGTTAAAGTGAATAAAACAGATCCTCATTATTAGCATGTATACTCTCCAAAACATAATGTTAAGTGAAAGAAAAGACAACTTGCAAAATGATACATACAGTTTAATGTTGTTTAGTTCAGCCTTAAAAACATAAAAGTCGTGAATGCGCACACGTGCCGCGGAAGTGTAGAGACGTGCGCAGGAACGAGTTCAGCTTCAGAGAGTAGTTCCGCGGGGCAGGGCCGTGGGGAGGGAGTGGGCAGCCTGCTCTAGCAGGTTCTCGGCTGCCGTCATACAGTCCTGAGCAAGTATGGCAAAATGTTAACACCAGTAACATCAGGTCGATGCGGCTTTTGTTCTTTCTTACATGTTTAAAAATTTTTATTCAAATTCAAAATTGTTTTAAATTTCTATCGATTTCTTTCAGCACTTCTGTTGTCCGTTGTAGTCAGTTGTTATGTGATTCCTGCTGATTTGAGTCATGTTTTCTAGATGTCACAAATATTCTTCCTCCTTTTTTACCTCTAACAACAGGTCAGCAGTGGCAGTGACCCCTGGTCAGCCTGGAGTGCCTCCAGATCTGGAAACTGGGACAGCACGGATGGCTGGGGAGCCAAGCCAGAGGGGGCCGCAGCCCAGAGAAACACTTCCAATAACTGGGACACTGCCTTTGGTCATCCCCAGGCCTACCAAGGACCAGGTAAGGAAGAGAGCTCCGCTGGTGGCGGGGCCCGCCTGAAGACTAGGGCTTCTGAATCAAAAATGGATTTTAATCCAAGGAACTCATCTTAGGTGCTCCTAAGAGCAAACTTATTTTTCTGGATCCTAATGTAGGTAGTTGTTGTTATAATCTTTAGTCCAACCTCAGTTGTCTGTCAAGGAGCCACAAATACAAATACTCGCAGGGGCCAAGTCCTTAAAGCAGAAGAGCAGAGCGGCCCTGTGGGGCTGTGCCGACGGAAGGGCAGCCCCCCTCTTGCCAGTGGAGCGATACCATTGCAGGGCAGCTGGGCCGGTGTTCCTGGACCTCCACGGTCTCAGAAAGAGACTGGAAAGCTCGATTTTTATGTCATCTTCGTACTTTAAAATTTTAGCAACTAATACATTTGTTTTTAAATCTTAGGCCCCTCAAAAATGTGTATATAAATCGAATATGGCTCATCACCTGCCACTTTATGATCTCTGCTTAGCTATTTCATCTTTTCCTCAACTACCTGTTTGACTGCCAGGCTATTTAATGGAAATACTGAGGCAGAAAAGGAATTTATAGAAGGGAAAACAATTCAGGAATTAACAAGTGGTATTTATGTTTGTTCTGAAATTAAAGATAAAAATCTGCTCAATATTTTTTTATGATCCCTGTATGAGCCCATTGTGCCAGAAATTGAGTGTGCTACATGGAAAGGAACTTGCATGCAGGAGCCATAAAGGGCACAGGTACTGGTCCCAAGCCACCACTCGTAGGCAGGAGCTGGACTCATGGCAGGCCCGGGGGTTGTGGGCTCAGTAGACATGGTGAGACCAGACTGCTGACGTCGAGTTCTATAGTGGTTTGGCGTGGCCCCAGGAAACTCGGCCCAGATCCTTCTACTACTTTCTACTCTTCTCTGTTTCAGCATTTGTCTCTCGTGGTGGCACTCTTAGGGCAGAGATCCCATGGCAGTTCCCTGCCTAGTAGCAAAAGGCCACCTCAGACCACCAGAGGTGGGAGACAGAGGCAGAGAACGGGGAGGAGGCAGGAAGCAGGATCTGCCAGCGCCTTGTCTGATGCAGAGGATGGTTATGTTCGGCTGCCGATGCTGGTTAATCACTTCTTGTCTCTCATTTTTTCCTCTTTCCGTTTCTCTTCCATCCCTCGTCTGTTTCTTTCCATCTTTCCCCCCATTGCCGCTTCCTCACCTCTATTATTATTGGTGTTACACAGTTCCTTTTCAGAGCCCTTTCATCCCTTTGACCTCCCCAATCATCCTGACTTAAAGGGTATTGATCTGCTTATTTGCAGATTTATAAAGCAAGATTTATCCATGAATGGGCCTCTGGGAGGCTTTCCTTGAGTACCACGTAGCGTTTTTATGGTCCGCGTTTATCTGACGTTTCTTGGACTGACAGTCCTCTTTAAGTTGTTTCTAATGTGTCTTCTGCTGTGAAAGGCAGAATCTACAGTTCAAGCCGTAAAGCCGACTGCAGGACCTATATTCCTTGTACTCTTCATGTCTGCCTTATACTCCACCCTTTTCTCCTTTTTTTAATTGTTTAACCCACTTCATAGTTTTTACTAGAAAATTAAGTCATTCCATTTTTATTTTGTTTTTCTTTACTGACAATCTTCCATGCCCACACCAGCAACTGGTGACGATGACGACTGGGATGACGAATGGGATGACCCCAAGTCCTCTTCCCCCTACTTCAAGGACTCAGAGTCAGCCGAGGCAGGCGGTGCTGCGCGTGGGAACAGCCGTGCTGGTTCCTCGTCCATGAAGCTGCCACTTAACAAGTAGGTTTGAAGGGAGTCGGGGGGCGTGGACTTCTCTCTGTGTAGAACAGACAGATGGTACAGAGGGGATTTTCTCTTAGGAATTTATAATGTTTTGGGCATGATTTGGTCATTTTTATTTTGATCACAGCTTGGAAGCTTATTTAAAATTGTTTTTTTTGGCTCCTAGACGCCACTTGATTCTCTCTTGTATGAGCCATGTTTTAAAGAAGCCTGGGGACAAGGGAAAGGGGGGAACTCAGTCAAGAATGAAAAAGATGATTCAGGCCCCTGAGAGCATCACATTGGCCTGGTATCTGAATGAAATCAGAAGTGGCTGATATTTTGTAGAAATAACATTTCTTTTTTCTATTTTAGCTATTTTGCTTCCTGAGAGTTTTTTTCTTTCTCATTTATTTATTTTTTTAATTATAAAACTCAAATTAATCTTGTCTTCTTTAGAAGTAGCACTTTGGATGGCTATACATTTATTTATTCCAGCTTTTCTCTAATTTTAGAAATTTGCTTTGGATTTAGATTTGATTCCTGGCAGTAGCCAATTTTATTATGTTTTAGGTCTCTACTAGGAAGACTGGTTTTCTTTGAGTCTCTTAAACTGGCTCTGAGGGCCTCACCTCAGGAAGCCAACACAGGGCCCATGAGCAGTGGTGGCTTCGGGGTTGCTGTGGCTTCTGCAGTTGGGATACATAAATTCTGGTGTGTGGCCACTGCCCATGTGGCCAGCTCCAGTTCATAAGCTTTTTACCATTTCCTCCTGTGACCGGGGGGACATTTTACTGAGCCCTTCACTCTTCGTGGGGTGATAGTTTCAGATCCAGGTAAGCAAATAGGTACCATAAATATACCTCCTGGAGTCAAACTGTTCTCTTACTAGATAAAGCTTGATTAAATGACTAATTGGCCATAGAACAATCTGATTATATTAGGTTTCGTTTACAACACTTTCCTAGGTCTAGTACATCCGAAAGATAGAACAAGGTTAAAACTATTTTAAAACTGTTGTATTAAGTAAATGCAGATGAGAGCTATAGAATTCTTTTAAGGAAAGATTTGACTCACAAGCGTTTGTCTTCATGATTAGGTTTCCTGGATTTGCAAAACCTGGGATGGAACAGTATTTGTTGGCCAAGCAACTAGCAAAACCCAAAGAGAAAATTCCTATCATTGTAAGTTTATTCATTTTTGTTTCTTTGCTGCTGTTTCTGATTAAGCTCTTTTATAATGCTTTAAAGCTAAGAGGGTTATTACTCATTTGGAAAGTATTTTTAAACACACTTAATGCTCCAAGTAACTGCCAGTATTTGTTAGTATTCTAAGAGTACTAAAGATAATTAGCATAAAGTGATGCCTATCATCTGGTTTAGATATTCTTTATATTTATCTATTAGACTTAGTAATTGAACCAACAACACCCATACCATATATTCTTTTAACAATTTGTCTTCTCTAAGGTGTCTTAAAGTATCTTTTACATGCTATTTGGTTACCTGGTTATCTATTTAGCTAATAAACCCAATTCAAATATTTAGATTTCTACCCTAGCAAAGTACATGCCTGTTATCAGAAGAAGGTACCTTTTCGACTATGTTCATATAATTAATTAGTCTATCTTCCAGTAGACAAGCTGTCGGGTAACGATAAGGAGCTAGCAAATAAAAGCTAGGCGTTAAGGACGCCATTAAGACTATCTGTCTTAGAGTAACTTCATTATTATTTAGCATGCCGATAGATTTCCTGTGTAAGAGCTGTATAGCTGTATATTCCCCGATGAGATTCTGGAAGAGAACTGAGGCTGTCTTCTGACCCTGCTGACTTAGCCCTGTAACTCTGAGATGGGGGGAACCTGAGTGCAATCACTATGGACTCAGACAAGGGTGAGGAAACACCTGCTCTTATTCTGGCATCTCTGAGTCTTAGGAAACTTGATCAAAGTCCACGGATGATATTGGATTTATTTTATTACTTGTTCCTACACCTTTGAAAAGCTTAAAATCCTAGGAACCTCCAGAGAGAAGGACTGTGACCAAGATCCCCATTCATCCTTCTTCCCTCAAAGCAAAGTTGGGGTTGTTACTTCTGATATTAAAGATAATTTTATTTTCTTCAGACTTTCTTGTAAATACTAAACATGTATTATTGTTCTTTTCATTAAATTTAAAACTCCACACAGTTTAGAGCCATTGGCCCTGCCCCTTGGATTCTCAGAGGGGACTTTGTCACAAGCGTGGTAATAGTTGTGGAACAGAGCATTTGAGTTTGTCCCCCAGTGTTTGAATTGTCCCACAAGTCTTGGGTAGAGCTGGGCCTTGTAATCCACAGGCAGGCCTCCCTGCGTGGGCTTCTTGCGTGGGAAAAGAAACTGAGGAAAGCCATCAAGTCTTTAGGCAATGAAGAGAAAGCAGAGATCTTAATTTAAGGTGCGGTAAACTTCCCCACTAATAAAATACTTGTGAGTATTGAGCCCTAGTGGATCAGAGTTGCTTCGCTTGGTCCCTGTCACTGCAGGAAATGCCCCAAAACATCCTCTTGAAGATTCCTACTCCGCGGCTTTAAGAGTTTTCTGGATCTGGCCTTCCTCTTGGGCACCCAGAGCACCTTGTGGTCAGAGATCTTTAGTCTCTTATTAAAATTCTCTGGGCCCCTGTCACCGTCCTGCCCTAATGACGTCTGATCTTTCATATCCCACCCTACTATTTTCTCTTTCCATGTTTAAAAAGAGTTAGGACTGGGTACACAGAAAATGAGAGTAAGTGTTGGGGAAGTTCGAGGACAATTCGACGTGGCCGAGACCTCCAAAGGTATAATTTTAAATTTCACAAACTATCGGCCCATGACACATAAGAAAAATTTTTTAAAACTAGCCCTTCATACATATAATTAAGACAACTGGACTAGAGAGAGAAGAATTCTGTTCCACCCAGCATGCCCAGAGAGGAGGGAAATGGGCATCTCTTCTGCATGGCCTGCAGTGCCCATGTGCAGAATAGGAGAATCTGTCCTGGCGAGTGTGTGCTTCCAATACAACCCCAACAGGAACACGGAGCGCATACGTAACTCTCAAAAGAGAGCAAGGATGACCCCCCCAAAGGACTTCTGGGCATAAAAAGAATCATTTGATGACTTACATCAATATTATTTGCTATTTTTCCATGTAACAAAATTAACTCTTCCTGGAACATTGTGTAGGTTGGAGATTATGGCCCGATGTGGGTTTATCCTACCTCTACATTTGACTGTGTGGTAGCAGATCCCAGGAAAGGCTCCAAAATGTACGGGCTGAAGAGCTACATTGAATATCAGTTAACACCTACTGTAAGTATCCAGGTTACCAAAAGCAGAATCACACTTACAGCACTAGTTACAATTGGCTTTTTTCTGCATTTTCTGTAGTTGGCATTGGTAACTTTTTCTTTTCTTTTCCTTCTTTCGTAGAACACTAATCGATCTGTAAACCACAGGTATAAACACTTTGACTGGTTATATGAGCGTCTCCTGGTTAAGTTTGGGTCAGCCATTCCAATCCCTTCTCTTCCAGATAAGCAAGTCACAGGTGAGTGTGTGTGACACTGAACTCAGGATGATAAGTAAAAAGACTCCAGTTAGAGTATCCTGATGTAAATCCATAATGGCATTTTCCATCCTCCAGAGCAGGGGTCCCCACCCCCCGGGCTACGGACTGGTACCTGTCCGTGGCCTGCTAGGAACTGGGCTACATGGCAGGAGGTGAGCGGCGGGCGATCGAAACCAAGCTTCGTCTGCGTCTGCAGCCGCTCGCCAGCGCCAGCATCACCACGTCAGCTCCGCCTCAGATCCTCAGGCATTAGATTCTCATAGGGGCACCAGTCCCTGGGGCCAGAAAGGTTGGGGACCGCTGCTGTCAACGAGCAAGATGTGTACATTTGGAAACAGTGGCTACGCACAGCTGTGTACACTGTACACGCACTTGGAAGTTCCCTAAACACCTAACAAGAATGATTCATAAAATTTCCTGTCAGAGTTCCTGTATACACATCTTGAATTCTAGCAAAGTCATTATGTCTTTATTGCTACACCCTTTCCTATAAAGGAAATATGTGAATTTTTTAAATGTGAAAATGATACCAATAGAAATGATCCAAATAACCTAAAGTGGAAATAATACACGACTCAGCGGATGTAATAAGCACATGATGCAGTCAGTCCGGCTCCATTGTTTTCATGAAAAGTGTGTCAACATCAAACGTAGCAGCCACAAGCTTCTGTTAATGCCGGAAGTTCCCAAGTTTTCTACTTAGTTATTTAGGTGACTATATTTAAATATTTTTTTATTTGTCATTGATTATTACCTTCCCCTCTTTTTCATTTATTAAAGGTGTCATGTTTCCCCCACTAGACCTGCCCCAAATTTTCTGGTCAAAAATCCATCAAGGGTGCCATCAGAGCCCTTTAAATATGCAACCAGAGAGAATTTGTTTCTGTGTCTGTTTCGAGAACTGTCATTGTTCTTTTTTTTTTTTTTTTACTCTCCAGCCTAGTATAGAACTTGGAATATGAGTACTCAGGACTCAGTATGTTTGTCTTGGAATAAAAGTTTGTAAAGTAGCTGCACTTCACTAAAGATTAGAAAGAGTTTGTTTGTAGCTAGAAAATGTTCAGATAAATGAAACTAGTCAGTATAGAAAAGAAAAAATCGAAGAGAGTAAGGCCTGAAAAGTTTGAACTAGAAAAGCCTCTAAGAAGTGGAAGACGTCCATGGCTCACCTGAACCCAGCGAGAGGTGACATGGAGGCCAGGAAGGAAGGGGTCTTTCCAGAGGTCAGGGAAGGCCAGAGCAGATCTGCTCCTCAGTCGCTAAGAGTTGAGATAAATGGTTTAGAGAGGGACTGAGAATCTCGACCAGCCGACGGCAGAGCCAGCTCAAGACGGCTTTCAGCTTGGTACTGAGGTTTATTGCTACATGCCAAGCATTGTGTGTGCCTAGACGCTTCGCTTATGCTTTCTTGGCTCAAGAGATGTTGGACACGCTCTGCTCAGTAGTGCTAAAAAGGTGTTTGAATCTGATCCTGGAGCTTGCTCTGTTTGTAATATGAGATATGGACCGACTAATCTTTAGATAGAATTAGTAGTCCTCAGGATAAGAAAGTCATTGTCCTTAAAACTTCACTTTGTTTTACATTTTATGTTTCTCTGAAAGTTTTTAAGGAAATGGAAACACTTGTTTCTAAAAAGTTGTTTTGATTTTGATTTTTTTTTTTAATTTTCAAGAGTTACAAATTCTCGTGCAGAATGGAGAGTGGGCTGCACTGCCAGGCAGATAGACACACCCTCACTGTGTGGGCTGCCTCCGGCGCTGCCCGGAAGCCGGGTCGGGCGGCCAGGCTGGCGGGGGCTGCTGCCTCCGTCCACTCAGGCGCCACCACAGCCCTGTGCCCGCTTCAGACGGTCACTGCTCCTCCTTTCTGCTCCGCTCGTGTTAGATCGCAGCTTCCTTTTTAAAAAATTTGGATTGCTTTCCATGACAAGTTCAGTTCTGCCTTTCTCCCTATTTTCAAATTTCAGTCCATTTCCTGAATCGTATACTCTTCTTTATCAATTTGAATTGATTGGTACAATATGTGCTCCATGATGTTTAAATAAATGGATCGATGAGCTTATCTTTTAGATTTTAATACATCATTTATTCTAAATCAGCTAACTCAGTGCTGTTTTAAAGCATCATAGAGTCGTGGTTCTGTTCCCACATTAAGGTTTTGTTTAAAATAACTTCAGGCCTGAAGCCAGGGGGATGTCCTCGAAAAGCCAGACAGCGGCAGCCCCTCATCTGAAGATAGTCGCGCTTTGATTCGTGGCCTGGGCTGTGTGCCGAGGAAACTGAAAAGCACAGAAGCCACTTTATTTCTCCGTTCGCGTGTGTGCCTCCTGCCCACGGCGCCCACAGGATCGTTATTATATAAACCCCCCTCTCGCTTAAGCCCCGGAGGAAAGGAAAAGGAGTGCCAAGTAGATGATGTCATGGCATTTCCGTGGACTCGGTCGCTCCCTGAAGAACTCACAGCTGACATTTTTTACTTGTTCATCGATTTTTTTTTTCTTCGTGAACTAAGATCAATCTGGTTTTATTTCTGGGTGCAAAACTCGTGTATTTGCAATTCTTAGTGAAAACCTAAGTAAGATTTGTTGAAAATAGGAAAATGGAAATCCTTCCTCCCGTTTTTCTGATTCCTTGGAAACTGGTATGAAAATCTGACCAAACACAAAATAACATCTGAAGTTGTCGTTTTGGAAGTAAACCAGCTGCGGCAGAAGAATTTTCAGGAGGAACAAGAATCATTAATTAATTTCAGCCAACGAGAAGATTATGAGCTCTTGGTATAATTCATTTGCCTCTAATGGGGAATTCGGCATAACCCCGCTTGATCCCTGGAGCTTTTCTCTCCAGGGGGTGGAAGGTCATCTCAGCAGATGAGACTGTTTCTGCACAACCTAAGCTTAAGTAGTACTTAATCTCTACTAGTAAGTGCAGAATTTGAAGTGCTTTAATATACAGCAGGTGTCCAGACCCATCATGTTGCTCAAGTGCCAATTTTTTAGGAAATGACTTTTTCATATGTAGGTCGATAATAGTCTTCTTGTTAAAAGACTTGTGCTTACTAGTACTCATAATTTCTAAGAGAAAGTCCAGACTGCATTCTTTAAATTTTATTTTTAAACCTACGTGTAGTAAATTCGCTCCTTTAGGGGTACAGTTCTAAGCGCTGACAGCCACCACTGCAGTCTGGCGACCGCTCCATGCTGGATGCGGAAGATCCCATCACTTCCCAGCGTCCCCTTGAGCCGCCCGTGCCCGCAGTCCTAACTCATGTCAGCGCTGATTTACTTTTTGACTCTCTAATTGTGCCTTTTCTAGAATATCATTATAAATGGAAGCACATAGTGTGTAGTCTTCTGAGTCTGGCTTTCACTTAGCAGAACGCATTTAAGATTCATCCGTCTTGTTGTATATCAATAGTTTGTTTCTTTTTATTTCCGAGAATGTTTCAGTGTGCGACTATAGCATAGTTTGTTTACCTATTCATTTAATGAAGTACATTTGGGTTTCCAGTTTGGGGCAATGCTAAATAAAGCTGCCATAAACATTTTACATACAAGTTTTTACATGAATGTAAGTTTTCATTTTTCTTGAGTAAATACCTAGGAGTGGAATGACTGGGTCATATGGTAGGTATATCTTTAATATTTAAGAAATTGCCAGACCGTCATCCAGAGTGGCCGTACCATTTTGTAATCCCCACCAGCAGTGGATGAGACTGTCGGGGACTCTGCACCCTTACTTCCGCTTTTGATCCTGTCTGTTTTTCTTTAACAAGTCTAATAGATATGTGGTGATATCTCTTTATGGTTCCGATTTACATTTCCCTAATGACCGAAGGTGTTGAGCATTTTTCATGTACTTATTTCCCATCCATATATTTTCTTTGGTTGACATGTCTGTTTAACTCTTTTGCCCATTTTTTTTTGGTCAGGTTGTTTTGTTATAGTTAAATTTTGAGAATTGTTTATGTAATCTGGAAACCAGTTTTTCTGTCAAATAATGTGATATGCAAGTAATGTGTCCCAGGTGTGACTTGTTTTTCTGTTAACAAGATCTTTTGCCTAACAAAAGCTTTTAATTTTAATGAGGTCCAATTGTTTCTTTTATGGATTGTGCCTTAGGTATCATGACTAAGACCTCTTTGCCTAACCCAAGTTCACATTGATACTTTTTTCTACAAGTGTTGTGCTTTTAGGTTTTACATTTAGGTCTGTGATGCATTTTGAGTTAAGTTTGTATAAGATGTGAGGTATGGCAAGGTAGGAGTTTACGTTTTGTATCTGGATATCCACTGGTTCTAATACTGTCTGTTAAAGTGTTCCTTCTCTGTTGAATTTCCTTTGCACCTTTGTCAGAAGTCAGTTGACCACATTTGTGTGGGTTTATTCCTGGATTCGGATTCTCTTTTGATTTGTGTCTGTCCTTTGCCAGTACCACACTGTCTTGATTAATGTCGCTTTAGTGAGTCATAAATCAGGTGATATGAATCCTTTAGCTTGATTGTTTTTCAGAATTGTTTTGGTTCTCCTCCTCCTCTTCCTTCTCCTTTTTTGCCTTTCCATGTAAATTAAGAGTCAATCATTGATATCTATAAACAATCATGGTGGGATTTTGATTGGAATTACATTGATTCTATAGATCAATTTTGGTAGAATTGAAATCTTAATATGTAGTCTTCTAATCCAAGAATATAACTATATCGTATTTGATTTTCATTAGTGTTTTTTAGTTTTCATTATACAGATTCAGCACATACTCTGCACATATTTCAGAATACAAAATCCATTAGGTTTATATGTAAGAATTTTATCAGATTCTGTTGTAAATGGTACTATTTATTTTTTAATTTGTTTTTCAGCTGTTTGTTGCATTAGATACAGTTGATTTTTGTGTATTGACCTTCTATCTGTGACCTTGCCAAACTCACTAGTTCCAGGAGCTTTTTTGTGGATTTGAGAGGGTTTTTTATGTAGATGCTCATGTCCTCTAGAGACTGCCTTATTTCATCCTTTCCAGTGTGCGCCTTCTGCTTCTATTTTTGACTTTCATTGTAAAGCAGAATAGAAATGGTGAAAGCAGACGTCTGCTTTGTTCCCAGCAGGGGAGCGTTGTCTTTCACCATTGAATAAGAGGTTAGCTTGAGGGTTTTTGTAGATGCCCTTTTATCAAGTTAAGGGACTTCCGTATTTTCCTAGTTTGCTGAAAGTTTTCTGCATAAATGGATGCTGAATTTTGTTAAATGTATTTTGTGCATCTATAGCAGTAATCACATGGTTTTTCTTAATATGCTGAACCAGCCTTGCATTCTTGGGATAAACTTTACTTGGTCATGATGTGCCACTCTTTTTTTTTTCATATTACTATATTCAATTTGCTAATATTTCGTTGATGGAGTTTGTGAATATGGTCATGAGGGTAATTGCTCTAGTTAATCTTGTAATGTCTTTGACTGGTTGTGGTATCAGGGCATTTCTGGCCTCATAAGTTTGAAAGTATTCCCTTTTTTTCTATATTCCAGACAAGATTCTGTAGAATTGATATTGTTTCATCCATGAATGTTTGATAGAATTCACCACTGAAATAATCTGGACCTGAAGTGTTCTTCGTGGGAAGGCTTTTTAAGTCTGAATTTCCTAAGCAGACATAGGGCTAGTCAGGCTGTCTTTTCTTCAGTGAGCTTCAGTAGTTTGGGTCTTTGTAGGAATTGATTTATTTCATCTAAGTTGTTGGGGGTGGGTTTAGAATTGTTCATAGTTTTCCTGTATTCTTTTAAGGTCTGTAGTGATAGGCACTCCTTCAGTCCTGATTTTGATCATTGGTGTTTCCTCTCTATTTTCTTGATTTTATCTCTCGTTTTTCTTTTATCTAGTTCATTATTTTTTACTCTTGTATTTTTTCTCTCCATTTGCTTGCTTTGGATTTTACTCTTTTTCTAGTTTTTTAACATGAAAACTTATTGTTCTGAGATTTTTCTTCTTTTCTATTACAAGCATTAAATGTTACAAAATTTCCTCTAAGTAGATTTAGCTATGTCTCAAATTTTGATTTGCATTTTCACGTTCATTCAGTTAAAAATATTTTCTAATTTCCTTTTTAAGTTCTTTGACCTGTGGATTATTTAGAAATATGTTTAATTTTTAAATATTTGGGCATTCCCATTTTTTTTGTTGTTGTTCGGTATCTAATTTTATTCTGTTAGGCCCAGAGAATAAGCATACTTTCTATGATTTTGAATCCTTTTAAATATATTGTGCCTTTTTTATGACCTAGCATATGGTCTGTACCGGAGAGTGTCAATGTGAGCTTCAAAAGAATATGAACTCTGCGGCAGCGGGGGGCGCACTCTCTATATGTATTGTCAGTTAGGCTGAGCTGGTTGATACTGTTGTCCAGCTGTGTATATGGCTATAATACACGTCTTGTAACATCACAGTGCACTTCAGATTACTATTCTAGTAAATTAATAGAAATCTCTCTGCGGTATAGCTTCATTTCCTTCCCTCTTTTTATGCTATTATATATTGATATTTACGTATATTGTAAATGCATCAGTGTAGTGTGATAATTACTGCTTTTTACACTATCTTTTAAAGAAGCTAGAAGAAGCAGTTAGGAAACATTTATCTATGGAGTCTTTTACATTAACCCACATATTTTTGGTGTTCTTTTCTCCCTAGGAATTTGGGTAATTTCCTTTTAGCCTGAGGTAGTATGTTTTTATCCTGAAGGGCTTCCTTTAATATTTCTTGTAATGCAGGTCTGCTGTCAGTGAATTCTCTCATACTGTGTTTATCTAGGAATGTCTTTCTTTTGCCTTTACTTTTGAAAGACAGGTTTGCAGGTTATAGAATTCACGTCAGATAGTTTTTCCTTCAGCATGATGAATGTGTCTTTCTGTTGCCATCTGTCTTCCGTGTGTCAGATGAGAAACCATTCTGGTCATTGGTCACACCGATAGACATGTGTGCACACCCTACCATATGAGATAAATTGCTGTTCTCTCGCTGCTTTCGATATTTTTCTTACTGTTTTTGTGTTTCAGCAGTTTGATTCTATTTATCCTACTTGGGCTTTGTTGAGTTTCTTGGAAATACAGATTAAAGTTTTCTATCAGATTTGGGAAATTTTCTCCCATTATTTGTTCAAATATCTTTTTCTTCTTTCTTTTCTCCTTTGGGGTCTCCCATCACAAGTATGTAGGTGTATTTGATGTTTTCTGAGGCTCTTTTACTGTTCATTTTACTTTAGTATTTTCCTCTCTGTTCTTCATATTAGATCACTTCTTTTGATTTATCTTCAGATTCAGTTATTCATTCTTCTTCCATCTTGAATCTGCTGTTAAAGTCTCTACAGTCAATTCTTAATTTTAGTCATTGTATTTTCAACTTCAGGGTTTGCATTTGATTCTAATTTCTGTCTCTTAAGAATCTCTTATGTGTTGGTTCCTTGCCATATTTTTCTTTCATTTTTAAAGCACGGCTTCCTTTAGTTTTTCGAATGTTGATAGAAGCTGTTCTGTCTGCCATTTTGTTTTTGTCTGCTAAATTCAACATCTGGGGACACTCACCAGAGGGTCTCTCATGACTACTTTTCTCAGCATGGGTCACGCCTTGCTGTTTCTTTACAATCTCTTAGTTTTTCATTGAAAACTGGATGTTTTAGAGAATATTATTTTAGCAAGTCTGGATTCTGATTTTTCTCTCTGAAGGTCATTGTTTCTGCTTCATGTTTTTTTTGTTTGCCTGGGCTAAATCTCTGAAATTCATCTCTCTCGAAGCTCAGTTTTTATATTTTTCTTTTTAAGTTTGGCTTCCTAGGGTTCACCTGTACCTGTGTAGATTGGGGATAAGCCTACCTCAAGCCATTAAGGCTTCTGTCCTCTGCCAGTGTGAATAGGGGAGCACATTCAAAGCACAGGTCACTTTAAAGGTAGCCCTGGCTTTTACCTTCTCGGGGGCCCTTTCATGTTTCCTTTACATATGTGTGCCGCCTCAGAGTTGGCCAGGAGTGTGTTGCTGGTTGGGACCCCCTCTAGTCTGCACTGGTTCTGCCTTGGCCTCGGCCTGGAGTGTCTGTCTTGGCTCTCTCTACCATATAACCTTGGCTAGTGGAGCCGTCGGCCCTCCCTGGTCACCGGCCTCTCGATTGTCACTGCCACCACCACTGAATATGGACATCTCCTGCCGCTCTGGGTCACGTGAGCCTCCTCCCTCACCAGGGAAGCTGCGGCTGCTAGTCTTCACAGCCTGCTCCACCCGGCAGAACTTCCAGCTCAGCCAAGGAGAGGGTGGGAGGCACGGGGCCACCCTCGGCCCGACTTCCGCTGTTCTTGCCTGAAATTCAGCAGTTTTACAAACATAACCTTTTCAGAAAGCTCTTTGCCTTTGGTTGATTTCCAGAGCACTGATTTTTTTGATTGTCTGGGTTTATAGTTTTGGGGGGAATGGATATGCTGATGATCTCACTTAACTGTAGCTGGAATTTCCATCTTCAGAAACCTTTTAACTGATGGTGATTTTGTTTGGTAGGCTTATGAAAAATCTCAGTGTTCCCCTGATGTTTGGTGTGCCAGGCTTGTCAAACTGATTTTCTACTTTTAAAACAAATATGACTTATTAAGCTCTGTTTTAAGATGGTCATAAGTTCCAGAATAGCTGCTTTTCTTATTGCATTCATGGAAAATGTACTTTTTCTATTTTCCATTTAAGTAATTTTAAAAACAAAGGAGGAAAAAAAACTATAGTCCTGAGTTACTTTGCAGAAATACTAAATTTACATTTGTATATCTGAGATATATTGCATTTGGATGCATTTTTATAAATATAGAAATTTCATGTACTTTGAAAGAATTATTTATTAAAATTCCACACTATCACCCCTTTTTTACCTATAGGACTTAGTATGACCATATAGGAACTAGCATAATGTTAGTTTATAAGAAAGAGAAAGTTTTTCATATTGAAATAAGATTTACTTTTAAATTCATTAAGTATTTTGGGGATCCTTGAAGAACATAGCACTCCACAGCTATGATTATTCTTGTCACAAAAGATTTGTTAATTTGTCAAAATGGAATTCGATTTTTATAAACTAAAAAAATCTGTTGTCTCTTTCCTGCGGATCTTAGAGCATTCACTGTGTTGCTTGTTTTTAGGTTAGTGAAAAATTATGATGGTTTACCTTTTTCTAAATAAGTGTCAAGTAGCCAGCAGCTTTTCAGCTGTAGTAGCAGTGATTCATTTTAGACAAAGTTGTATATCGCTCTTGGCGTGTGTCTTGCAGGTCGCTTTGAAGAAGAATTTATCAAAATGCGCATGGAGAGACTTCAGGCGTGGATGACCAGGATGTGTCGTCATCCAGTAATTGCAGAAAGTGAGGTTTTCCAGCAATTTCTAAATTTCCGGGATGAAAAGGTAGGATATTTTATTATGACAGCTTTAGAGTATATTGAGAATTATCTCATTCATACCAATTTTATGTCTGAAAGGAGTTAAACTTATGTTGGTTAGGCGATTATTCCTCATTTCCTCCAAAGACAATGAAGGGATAGAAAACTAAGTCCCTGCCCTCAGGAATGAGTCATGAAATATGACCGAATGGCTTGCTAGGATAGTTTTCTTTAAAAAGGGATGGCGTGGGCAGGGGATGAAGGATGCCACCAGGTGAAGAACTTCTTCCTAGATGCTCTTAAAAATGGGATAGACCCCCAAACTCTGCGGGCTATTATCAGTGTGAGTGAGGGTAGTAGAATGAACGATATTTTGTGATCACATTTTAATCTGAAAGCGTAATAGCATTTTGAAAGGAAAGGTAGGTTCATAATCGAGTCATCCCTCCCAAAACCAGGTGGTTTTCACACTGTAGTTGCGAGTCTAGAGTAGATGCTGCTCCCTGTACGCCCCCATGGGCAGGCATCTGGTCAGTGGTCATCTTTTCTTTTTTGATAATCAAGAAAAAATTGCTTGACATCCCATTATTATCTTCCTTGAAAGTCATTTTCTCTCATATTAAGCTTTTTACTAAAGATGGTTTCCCCATAGTTTCTCTCACAACAATTATTACATGCCTTAGAAAACAATCTAAAGAATAAACGCATAAGTTAGCTCAGATGCCAAAAGCAGACATGAAATACATCATGATCCTGGAAAAAGCCATGAAATGATTTTCACGTTTAATGAAAGAATATCGTATACCTTGTTGGAACTTTCAGACAGAGATTTACTTGCTAAACTTCTTTGGCAGTACTTTTCCCTACTAAAGTGACCACACTTACAGGAACAAGCTAAAAGTTAGGGCTCGGTGTGTTTGCACACAAATGCATACCCTTAACATAGTTTATGTATTTAAGTATTACTGCATATTTCTAGAATTTACGGGCTAATTTGAATGTGTTTTATGTGACCAGGTGGGGGGTTAGAAAGCATTGAGGTGTTTCAGGGTTTCTTTGTGAATTTGTATGTATTTTGGGTCTAGCCTTGCAGGCTGCTCTGAAAAACTGGTTTTTCCGGTGAGATGTGATATTCAGTCACAGCATTGTCAAGTAGCCACATGAGGTTCTTTGAGTGAGATGTGGAACCCCCTCCAAGCTTGTTGCCTTGCTTGTGACCCACAAGGGCTTATTTTATTGATTTGGCAAGGATTTGATTTAGGAAACACTTCTAGAGATTTTTTTGTGTGCAGAATATTATTAAAAATAATCGACATTGGTTTTGTTTTGTTTTGTTTTGTTTTTAAAATAACTACCACCTTCAAAGATTGATCAACCTACTATAAAAGTGATATAAGAGAAAAAAGGAATCAGGGCACTTGAGTTCTAGTCTTGACTCTGCTTCTAACTACCCCTATGATCTTGGCGAAGGCATTTACACTCTGGGCCACAATTTCGTCACATGCTAAATGACAGTGTAAAACTAGCTAGAATTGGTTTTTGTGGTTAATAGTAGCTCTTATAGATTGGACGGACTCAAAATTCCAAAAAAATCTATGGAAAAAAATTATTGTAAATAAAATTAGTAAGGTAGCTGTATATGAGACATCGCCTATATATTGGCAGTAAACAAAATGAAAGTCTAAAAAACCTATTGTTTACAATAGCATCAAAAATGTTGAATACCTAAGAATAAACATAAGAAAATATACAAAAGATCTACATAAATAATCAAGCGTCATTATTGAGAAAAATAAAAGAAGACCTAAGAAAGTTTTCCATGTGCTTTTGTGAATTAAAGAACAGTAAAGATATCATATGTAGAAAATCCAAGTCCTGAGACTAGTCAAGATACCCTTGAAAAAGACTGAAGTGGGAGGAAGACTTTACTGGGTGTTAAGACTCACAAAGCCAGAAGAATTTCAACAGCAAGGGAGTGGCAAAGAGAGATAAACAGACCAGCAGAACAGAACCGACGGACACTTGATTTATGACAAAGATGGTGCTGAGAACAGTGGGGGAAGGACAGTCTATTCAGTGAATGGCGCTGGATCAGTTCGATGGTGCCATTGGGGAAAAACGAAAGTTGGTTAGTACCTCACAAGAATCTACTGTCGATTTTGTTAGAATTGATATTAGCATTGTGGTTATGTTTTTAAAACATGGCCTTCTCTGTTAAAGTTATATTAGTGAGATATTTACAGGTAATATTACATTATGCCTGAGATTTCCATTTAAGTAAACAAGAAAAAGAAGGTAAAATGGAGGAGAGTAGATAACACAAGATAGGCAAAAGTTTGATAACTATCAAGGCTGAATCTGTAGGGGATTATTTCTTCTTTTGTATGTTTGGAAGTTGCCATTGTATAAAGTTTTTTAAAAAATCATTTCCAGATAGTTCTCAGGTCTAAATGTAAAAGGCAACACAATGAAGCTTCTAGAAGGTAACAGGAGAATATCTTCATTCCCCTAGAATTTCTGAAATAAGACAAAAACAAATATACAAGTAGAGACTGATAAACTACATTAAAATTAAGAACTTCTATTTATCAGAAGAAGCCATTAAAAGTAAAAAATAAGCTTAAGATATGAACATATATAACCAACCAAGAGCTGGATTTTAAAATATATGAAACCCCATACAAATAGATAAGATAATCTACCCACAGAAAAGCTGGAGATTAGGTAATGTTTTGTGAAGTAAAATTTACTTCACAAAAGAAAGTATCTGAGTCATCAACAGATGTTTACAGAAACACTTAATCTCATTAGTAATCAAGGAAATACAAATTAAAACATAGTGAATACCATTGCATACAGACCAGAGTGGCTAAAATTAGAAAGTCTGACCATATTAATTGTCTTTTGGTGAGATGGGAAGCAGCTGGGACTCACATACTGCCAGTGGGTGTGAGAATTGGTTAAGACTGCTTTGGAAAACAGTTTGGCATTATCTGCTAACATGGAACAATTTTCCACTCTTGGGCATGTACCTAACAGAAATGTATGCACGCATGCACCAGGAGACATGTTAGAAGCAGCTTCATTCAAACTCGGCAGGGGCAGGGGCGGCTGCCAGTCGTAAAATGGATAAATAAGTAGACTATTCACACAATGGGATATTATACAGCAACAAATGAATGAACTGCAGCTCTAAAAACAGTGTGAGTGTAGCTCCTGGGCCCAGGTTGAGCAAAAGAAGCCAGACACAAAATAATGCAAACACCAGCAGAACTATAGTTTAGGTACTCAGGCTCAGGTAGTAAAACTCTGAAGTGAGGAAATAACCGTAAAAGAGAGGGTCATGGTTACCCTGCGGGGGAGGAAGCGGTCGTGGTGGGGCAGGGCCGTGAGGGGGCTTCTGTAATGCCAGCTCTTTTCGCTTTCTCGGCCTCTGTGGTAGTGCATTCACTTGGTGAGAATTCCTTACACCGAGTAGTTTTGCTCTGGGCACTTGTCTGTATGTATGTGTGTATATGTTATATATATCTTAACAATAATATGTTTAAAAATAGCCCACAATATTGGTTCTTGTATTTTAGAAAAGTTTTAACCTTTTTTAGAAAACAACCTAAAATTTTGAGGCACTTTGTCAGAAACCATAGGGAGTATTTATACCCCGTGTGTTTATGCTGGTGGGTACTGGGAAAGGAAAGGCGGCCGAATCGCCTCCCTCTGAAAGGGCTGAGCCCATAAGGAGCGCGCTGCTCAGGATGAGGCTGCATTCGAGATGCATAGCGCCCGGCCCAGCGTGCGGACGGGGATGGCGTGGGAGCTGCTCCCTGACAGATAAGGATGAGCAGAGAGCAGATTCTGCTAGGGAACTTTGAAGGGCGAGCTTGACTCCGCTCTCCACTTTAACTTGCGCTGTTCCTCTTCACAGGAGTGGAAAACTGGGAAGAGGAAGGCTGAGAAGGATGAGCTGGTGGGAGTTATGATATTCTCCACCATGGAACCAGAGGCGCCTGACTTGGAGTTGATAGAGATGTAAGAGACATGGCCAGACTTTCCTTCTCTGCCTCCTTCGCTTTCAGGTCTTGGTCAGTGGAATTCAGACTGTGGGGCCAGAGTGTGTGACGCGAGTAGGGTTTGTAGTCAGATGACAAGGAAAGCATGACTCGTGCACAAAAGCACCGTCTTCCTAACCGTAACATCAGATGGAAATCTGCTGGCCTTTCACCTTAAGTCGGCGGTTCCGTAGTTGGCAGCGGCTGGCAGCTATTTCCAGAAAAGCGTGGTGAAGCAGAAGTGCCGCAGAGCCGCCAGCACCGGCGCAGACTCAGCAGGGCGCAGTCTCTGCGCCTCGCCTCGCGGGAAGCAGCCTTGCCGGCGCGTTCCGTGTTTTTTAATCCGTCGTTTTTAGTCACATCATCTTTTTTTAATGTAGGCTTGGTTGAAAATCTGGAGTCGTTCCTTTTCTATATAAGGTCTAATAGATCTTGGGGTTTGTTTTTATTTTAAGAAGCATTTTTCTTATGAAATCACTGCTCATGTGTTACCAAAAATACAGACAAGGGAAAAAGAAAACCCACAATCTTCTAAGTACCCGGAGAGAAAACCAGTACTGATGTGTCGGCCTAGGTCTGTCGTCTTCCAGATCTAGTATCTAAAGGAAAAATGTTTAAACAGAAATGACCCCACGCTATGCATTCTCTTTTATAATTTTTTTTTTTTAATTTAAGAGTACAGTGCGATGATTTTTTTCAGGGTGGTAGATACTTTTTACATCCTCAAAAAACTGATACGTTCAGTATCCCATGAGAGGGCTCTGCATCCAGGTGGTTTTCTGTAACTCGTGGTTGGAATGAAGGAACAGGCACCATTTGCTACACGTATTATCATTTTACAGATTCGGCGGCACCTCTAGTGATTGAATTTCATTAACTAGATAGTCAAATGAGAATTTTATTTACTTTTAGAATACTTTTATTTAAAAATTCACAAGGAATCGGGGAAAGAAAGCAGAGTAAAATATAAATGACACATTTTTAAGTAGTTTTTTAAAAACTGAATCAAGCCTGCTTTTAAGACCAATTTAGTTAAAGGGCAGCCGTTATCAGCAAGAAAACGGTCCTGTGGTTATGTTGGCTGTGCGTCTCCCCGACCACATGGGCTTTCCTCCTGCTCCTCTTGACTCTGGACACTTGGTAGCTAACCCTGGGACCGGCCTTCCTGTGTTTCGCCCACAGAGAGCAGAAGTGTGAAGCTGTCGGGAAATTCACCAGAGCCATGGACGACGGCGTGAAGGAGCTGCTGACCGTGGGCCAGGAGCACTGGAAGCGGTGCACAGGGCGTGAGTGCGCTCCGCGGCCCCGCGGGCTCTGGCAGCAGGGCGGGCTCTGAGTCACTGCCTTGTTGCTGGGGGCGGGGCGCGAACCACGCAGGGACCTGAGGCCGTGTCCTCCCAAAGCTCTTTGATGACCCCCACTTCGCAGTCCAGATTAAACGACAGATAGCGGCTCGAACAAAGCCAGTTCAGAAGCTCTCATAAAAAGCACCGCATTTGCTTAAAGATTTCGTTATTTAGGGCTTCGTAATCTATGGGACGTTAATCTTTTCTGCAAGTTTAGAGAGTGCTTGTGGCTATTTTTAATCTCGTGATTTTACTTTCTAATCGTCATCTCTTTGTAAGATGTCATATATTTCACCAACACCCTCATTTTTCGGGGGGGAAACAGCGTCAGATAGCCCAGGATGGCAGCAGCGAGGTGTCCGGCTGTGGCGTCCTGCCAGGCATCAGCCCCGTTCCTCCCTGAGCCTCAGGAGGCTCCGGAGGCCGGACCACCGCGGCAGCGGCATCCACACAGGCGGCTCTGCCAGACGAGCAGGAGTTTTCTCCCCTTCGAATCCTTCCTGCCTCACTGCCTGCACAGCCTCTGAGTCCCAGAGAGGAAAACTGGACCCTAGTTATGGCTCGGCCATGCGAATCTTGGGAGAAAGGAACTTCTAGTCTCTCACTAGAACCTACACAAATATTGACGGTTTCCAGTTATTTTTTAAAAAATAAAAACGGCTTCTACTTTGAATTCTAAAAGTAGTACGTACCCACTTTACAGTTATATCAAATACTTTGGTACTCAGCATAGGAAGGAGGTTAAATTATCTATTTTTGTAAAGATTTTTTTAAAGGTGGTATTTTTCCTCTAAATAATGGAAAGGAATCAGAATTTAAAGTAAAAAACAATCTTAATGAACAAGAAACTGAATGTGAAGTGACTTGTGGATGAATTATTAAAGTAACATAGCAAACTTAATAGCAATTCTAAGGTGTATTGATCCAGACTTGAAATTTAAGTCTTACCATAGGAGTTGGTAAACTCCAGCCTGCAGGCCAAATGTGACCTGCCGCCTAATTTCATAAATAAAGTGCTGTGGACACAGACATATGCATTTACTTACTTATTGTCTGTGGCTTGTCCCACGCTACAGCAGCAGAGTAGTTTCAGCAGAAACCTGTGGCCTCACAAAGACTAAAAGATTTTAAAAGGCCATGCGCGCCTCCCACTGGATGGCCCTCTACCAGCCACGTACCCTATAACAACTAAAGGCTCGTGGCGACCGGGCTGCCCATGCCTGAGGGTGGACACGGGGAGGAAGAACGTGTTCCTTTCCCGTGGAAAAGGAGCAGAGGCTGCATCCGACATGCAGAACTGCCCCTGAGCTACCGATGCTTACAGCACAGCATTAGGAAACAAGGTCGATTCAAGCCTTTGGCCACCAGGAGTAACTCCAGAGCAAGGAGGGGAGTGACACTTCTCTAACATGCAAATGAAGTCATTTTAGCTGCAATTCACATAAATTAATTTAGCTGTAAACTCTCAGGAGGCTGTAATAACAAATCATTTAAATTCATATGTTCTTTGAAAGTAGTTTTTCTTTTTTTTTAAGAAATATTTTAAAGAGTTCAAGTTTTGAAATTTTTAAAAGAATATCACAAAAATCTGGGGCTGCGATTTTTTCGAAAGCATTAAATCCTTTATGTTTAACATCTGGTCACCTCCATGTCCTATATAACCCATAAGGCCACATTTGTGAAATAGAGAATATTGGCTTAAAGCTATTCTTTTTTTGGAGGGAGGATTGAAGCACTTTGTTTAATGTTTGATTCAGCTTTATCTCCTTTCTTTTCTCTCACAAAAGGGTTTTATAAAAATCCTAATCTGTAAAGCGAGAAATTTAGCATACCCTGTTGAAGCACATGGTACATGTCTTTAACCCCAGCTATAGAGGCAAAAACTGAGTTACAAAACGGTAAACGAGCTATTAAAGTTAAACTTATATAGCTTGAATTCATATTTCCTGCGTACTGCAATTTATGGACCATGCTTCAGATTTCTCTGGCCTGGATTTAAAAAAAAAAAAATTTGAATTATTTTTCTTCTTTAATACTACACTAATTCTTCAAATGCAAACAGTGGTTTCTTTTGAAAGACAAAGATGTGATTAAAGGAACTATGTACGGATGCAAAGAAAACAGCCTCAGATACAGAGACTCTTGTCTAGGAAGTTCTCCAGAGTGACCCCAGGACCCTGGCGTGTCCCACCAGGAGGACCCTGGCAGGTCGCTCAGTTACTCTTCCTACACAGGCCCTGAAGTCCCTCCTCACTGGCCCTGTGATGTCCCCCTGCCATTTTTTTCCTCCACACCTTGTTGCTTTTAGTTTTGTATTGTTTCTTTTTGTTTGTTTGTTTGTTTGCAAATAACCATTCATACATATGTAACAGTGGGAAAAACAATGGATTTGGAATCACAGGTGACAATTCTGTTTACTGGCCATGTGACCCTGGGCAAATCGATTTCCTCACCTGACTTTGTCTTTCCTAACCAATGAAACGGAGGTGGCATCTCTGCATCGGGTAGAGGGGCCGCTGTGCTCTCCAGTGGGGTGATCTGTGAAGCACTCGGTAAACTCGACCTCGTCTTCTAAACGAGCTTCCAGTGCACTCTGGTTTCATTTGGTGAGCGAGAATGTGGGCAGTGGAGGTGGTTGTTAATAAAAGCATCCACCATTAATGGAACAACCGAGTAATCACGAATTGAAAAAATATTATTATTTTTAAAAACCCAATCATTTTATTAAAGAACATAGACTATTTTGAATCACTTCACATTTCTTTTATTATAAAAGTAATCACTTTTAGGAAATAGTTGAGTCCTATTTCAGTTAGCTCAGAGGACCAGTTGACAGCTTACTACTATTTCTCTTTCAGCATTACCCAAGGAATATCAGAAGATCGGAAAGGCCTTGCAAAGTTTAGCAACAGTGTTCAGTTCTAGTGGTTACCAAGGTATGTCTTTATTTTTCTTTCTTTCTTGAGGCTTTCCTTACTTTTCCAGGCTGAGCATCCTCAGGCTCTCGCAGGCAGACTGGAGCCCTCCAAGGATGCGCTCTTAACACTGACACTCAGATCCACCACCTGCACCGCACTCTGGACTTTTGCAGCCTCACCTACTGCTTTTGAGAAAAGTAGAGGGTTGTTATTTGTATTTTCTTACTAGCTTCTTTGCCTTTATTTGCATAGCTCTTCTTTCCATAACTCATAATTGGTTCTTCAAAAAATGGTAATCTCGTTTACCTTTGGAACAAAGGGTATCAACTTCTTCTGAAAACTATAAAAAGGAAGAATCAAGCATTTAACCTGCTTTTCCTCTTCCCATACCTCAAGGTAACCAAAAAGTAGTTAAAGGAAAGTTGTCCTTCATAGAAGTATTCCAGCTCATAAAGGAGGCGTGATAGAAGTGGAATAGCATCATTTTGCAAGCCCATACCAAAAGCTCTAAATGATCTTCATCTGTGGCTTCTAAGATCACACAAAACAGAAAGAACTAGAAATTGTGGCATCTGAATCTGATCAAGCCTCTAGAGCTAATGACTAGTGTAAAGAAAATACAAGGAACAAAGGACTGTGTCATCACAGCAGAGACAGCAAAGCCCAGATCGTGGTACCAACACAGATGACCTGGTTCTCTTCAGCATGCCCCCCAAAGAAATTTACAAGCAAAGGAATACGGGGGGGGGGGGGAACCTGTAGGTTTAAGAAACACGTCGGCTTTATGCCATGTGGTCCTGTCCACATCCTGATTCAGTGTGGTTGGAGATGCCAGGAAGCTGAGCACTGACTGATCATTTATGTCAAGGACAGTTGTCTTGTCTTGTCTCAATTGTGATGTGGTGTTGTCCTTATTTTTTAAAGAGTCCTTATTTTCTGGGTAAAATTTATGGATGAAATGTTCTACGGCCAGTGAACGGGAGAGGTGGAAGTAGATGGCATAGGTGGAAAATATGCTGGCTGTAAGCTGTCCATTGTAAAGTTAGGTGACGGATGGATGGAGGTTCATTCTACTATCTCTAGCTTTGAACAGTTTGAAATTTTCTGTAATAAAAGTTTTAAGTAAAATGAGTGAAAAGGCAATATAACTCAAAACCAGTGGTGTAACTGTAATAACTTTCAGGTGAAACAGATCTCAACGATGCAATAACAGAAGCAGGAAAGACTTATGAGGAAATTGCCAGTCTTGTGGCAGAACAGGTAATAACCGTACAATTCCAATTAAGATTTTATGCCATCTAGTCTACATATTTAATTTAAAACCTATTTTAAGACAGACTTTGCAAATGGATATCCTTCTCTTTTTCATTCCTATGTGTCTTTGTCAATTGTATTTGGTAATAGTATTTCTTAGGTTTAACTAAAGTGATGGATAAAGTTGTCATCAAGAAATCTAAACGAGTACCTTCCAGTGTTGAGGGCTCGGGTACAGTCTTAGTTATCAGGGCTCAGAATACACAGGAAGGAGCCCTGGCTCAAGTCCATGTTTGACTCTTCCTTAGCCTCTCTGGGCCTGGGTTTCCTCACCTGGGGAATGGTGAGGAAGGAACCTACCTGATAAGGAGCGCAGAATTCAACAGCCAGTAAGGAGGAAGCACCTGCTCCCGTCCAGCATGGGGCAGGACTTTGTCACAGCACGTGGCGTTTGCTGGCGCCTCTAGTAGCCTGTTCTGAATCCTTTTTACAGATGATAGAAGTAAGTACCTTTAAGGGGAATGACCATCTAAGTTGTTCCAAATCCCCAAGTTAAAAAAATTTTTCAAATGGCTTTTAAAAATATGTTGGTGCACATGTGCCTAACATTCATGTAGTGGCATTAACCACTTTTGTGATACTTATAAAAAAAGATTAATTTTTAAAACTGTTAGTAACATAGCTATGAAATGTTATAATTCAGCAAAATTGAAGATGTTAAAGTTGCCACTTAAATATTACCAGATTCATGTTTTTATATTTTCTGCTCATTTAAACATATTTTGTTTGCTTATATGTTAATATACAGTCTTAACTAGTATTTTTTCCCCCTCATGGTGTTCTACTTTGGGCTACCTCAAAATAGCTAATTTGACCAACCAACTTAAAAATTATCTGATGTTTTATCATTTTCTTTACAACCTGTGGTTAAGAAGATAGTAGTAGCCTTGGAGATTATTTTTTCTTAGGAAAACTAAGCTGACTGTGTAACACTCAATAACCAAATGTAGTACCTGGAGGATTTGGTTAATATAATCCACAGATAGAACAGTTTTCCTTTCCTTGATTGTCTGAATTCCTCTGCCAGTAACAACCAACCTATGTCTTGTTAATAGCCAAAGAAAGATCTGCATTTCCTGATGGAATGTAACCACGAATACAAAGGCTTCCTCGGCTGCTTCCCTGACATTATTGGCGCTCACAAGGTAACTCGATGGAGAGATGGAGACTTTTACAGACAACAGCCCGGGTGCATCAGGAGCTGCGTGCACAGCCACCTGCAGGGGGAGGCTTTCTGGAGCCAGCGGGGAATGCTCACACTGCTTAAATAGCCAGGCCCCATCACACGTTTGGACATAGAGTTTTCAGTTTCTTGTATTATGCAAGATTATTTTGTAGGAACTAAAAATAGAAAAGTATTTATGCATGTAGTTAAGTCAGGTATTCAACAAAATAATCATGGTGTTCAGAGTTCAAGACAGTAATAGGAATAGTCTGTCCCTTGTCAGTGAGACCCTCTCAGCTACTGGGGTCCCCGAAGTGCCTGCCCTGTCAAGAGGAAATAAGGTGTTCCGCCCCGGAGCCAAAATCAAAATGTTGGTGTAATAAAAAGGAAACAATGTAATTTCCATCAAAAAAGGTATTTTTTAAACCAAATAAAAAATCGATTTAGGGTGTTCTCACATTTTGATTCTGATTAATTTTTTCTGTTTCAAAATCTGTTACCTCAGAATTATGGATATTTTATCAACCATAGTACGTTGTGATATACTTGGATTTATTCGCAAACTCTCCACAAAGGGCTCGTCTGTGATCCTGACGATCCTGGCATGTGTCCATTGCAGCATTTGACTTTGCAGTTAAAGTATCATGAAGAGGTAGTAGCATCGGTAGATAGGAGGTTTCGTGCAGCTTCAGACAACGTAATACAAAACTCAGAACATTTTCTGTGTCCATTCATCCATTGATGGACGACTAGGTTGTTTCCACATCTTGGCTCTTACAAATTATGCTGCAGCGACCGTGGGAGTGCAGTATCTCTTTGAGATAGTGATTTCATTTCCTTCAACTATATACCCAGAAATGGAATTTCTGGGACAGTCTCGTCATAAGAAAAAAAATTTGTAACTGTGAGGATGACAGATGTTGTCTAGACTTACTGTGATGACCATTTCACAATAGGTACATGTATCAAATCATGTTGCACACCTTAAGTTAATACAGTGTTATGTGTCATTATATCTCAGTAAAACTGGAAAAGATAAAATTAACGAAGTTAGAATCTCCGTAAATAGGAACCTCAGAACGGTTGCTTTGTTGTAGGGATCCACGCCCGCAGAGTTAGTTAGTTCCAGGCGCGGAGCCTCACGTGTGCCTGAGTGTGGCGGCTTCCTTTCCACACAGCTCCAAATAATGGCTCCGTGTCGATGCTGGAGCGCGAAACGTTGGGCAGCCTTTATAGCTAATTCCATCTAAGCGTTCATTTAAATTGAGTCAGTGCTGCTCATAGAAATCCCAGAAGAGCTCAAGCCTTACGCTCTGCACGCCTTAGCGCCGGCCTGAGATCCCCTCGCTCTAGTACAGAAGAGACGGAGGGCCGTGTGCTCCAGGCCACCCTCACCGGATGTCCCTGTAACCCGCCGCGCCTGCTGGCCTGCTGCGAGCTGTGCTCGCCCCGGCAGCGGCTTGTAACTCTCACAGAAATAGAGTGCGGTTCAGTTTTCTATTCTATCGTAGAATAAAAATGTAAGTTTTTGCATAATTACATTTTTCAAGAATAGTAACCTTTTTGCTTCCAAGTGACATAAAGAAAACGACCTTTAGATGCTTTCCCTGTGTTCTTATTTTGTGGCAGTGTTTTCCTATTCAGTAGCAGGTCAGTTATAAAAGATCTTGCGTTGTTATATTGTAAACTGATGGCTGATCCTTTGAGCTTTGTTTTACTGATTCCATTTCATTTTTACATTTCACAGGGAGCAATAGAAAAAGTGAAAGAAAGTGATAAACTGGTCGCAACTAGTAAAATCACCCCACAGGACAAACAGAACATGGTGAAACGTGTCGGCACAATGTCTTACGCATTACAAGGTAAGAAAAGGTTCATGCGGAGCTAGCGGAGATCATTTTCCCCAGGGAAGTTGCTGTTTTCCTTGCTGGAGAGAAATCCAAATGTGATGAGTAGTTGAGTAAATGAGAGCTGATTTCAAACATCCTCAAGCCTCTTGTTCGCAGGATTCTAGTGTTAATGAAAATCTACAATATTTTACTCATTCACACATTTGCCTGATGTAACTGTGAATGACAACTTGATTAACTTAGTACATTTTTATTATTTCTTAGAAGCATTGAAAGTTCCTTTTAAACCCTTAATATCAGCACTTATCATAATGCTCTATTAGATTCCCAGAGTCAGCTTTTAGTAGTCTGTAACCAATATGCCCCAGGGCCAGGAGGTGGAAAGGCTGTTTGGAGGAAGCATTTTGGCACAGTGTGACTGTTAGGAAAAAGATATTAATTTTTATATATTTGAGTGTTTTCCAGCACATCGGAGCAGCAAATAGATTTTTCTTGTTTTGGTGGACGGGTAGACATTTCATGGGCAAAGGAGAAAGGGGAAGGATATTCTAGTATGAACAAAAGCACACAAAATAATGGTACAGGATTATGTCGTTAGCCTTTGGGAATAAAACCTAGTTGCATGTTATTGGGGTGATCATGGAGGGTCTCGAAAGCCAGGCACAAGAGACTGGACTGATGCGGGCATTGAGGAGTCATTAAAAGGTTTTGATGAGGAAAGGAAAAAGCACTGCCTGAAGGAGACGGGTTTGCTGGCCACATGGGGTCGGCGGGAGGGGCGACGCGGGTCAGCCCAGCCCGGCCAGAAGACCCCAGTTTTGTGGCATGCGGCATCGAGGGCCTGAGGAAGACGTTGTGCGGCGGGGAGGGGACAAAGCACATTTGCAGCCCGTCTGGGCAGCCACCTTCAGGACCGGGGCATTTGTCAGGGACAGAGAAGACCGTGTGAAAGAGTTCCAGAAGTAAGGCAGCTTGGGCAGTCGGGGAACCTGATGGCAGGTTTGGGTTTCGAAGGGTTTGGAATAGGGAATTTGGTATTGAATTTGTGTTGGAGGTTACCCAAATAGGTAAATGAGTAGCTTTGTACAACTTTAGATAACTTAATGTAGAACAGCTTTTTTAGGCATTGATACCACTCGTTGGCTTTCTAGGCCCGGAGTGTAAGGGAGAAGGCAGGTGGAGGGGCGGCCAGGTGCTCTGGGAAGGGGGGCCTCTCCAGGCTTGCTGGGGTTGGGTTGGTAGTGAGAGACACATTTCGACGTGGCATGAATCGATACATCCCAGCAGGACGAGGAGCGGGTGTCAGACCTCCTGGCCTGGCGGGAAGCGGTTTCTGACAGTGCCCGTGCTCAGGGGTGGTGAAGCGCCAGCACCAGGCGGGGCCGCCCCGCGTCTGCTCACCTGCCCCGCCTGTCAGACCCTGAGAAGCAGCCTGGACAGTCCGTGCAGAAGGGACACAGCAGGGCTCACAAGGTGCCTGCCAGGCCCGTCAACAGGCCGGAAGCTCTGAGCCACAGCTGCTTGTCTGGAGGCTGCGCCCTCGCAGCTCCCTGCTCACGCAGCCAGTCAGGAGAGGAGGCACGTGCGGGCCATGGTCCGTGCTGGGTCTCATGGTGTTTAATGTGCGGATCAGCAAAAACCCTCCGCTACTGGAGGGTGGTGTTTGCCATTAACTGTTCACATTGTTTTTCTGGCCTCTTTATAAAGTTGTTTGTTAAGAACTGGCACTGCCCTGATGCTGGCCAGATTAAATTAGTTGGTGATGAGTCGTAACCCAGCAAAGAGCTAGGTGTTGTTTGACGTCTTGCGGGGGGGCTGACTGACGTCTCGGTTTTGGTTGTAGCTGAGATGAATCACTTCCATAGTAACCGCATCTATGACTACAACAGCGTCATCCGCCTGTACCTGGAGCAGCAAGTACAGTTCTACGAAACGGTAAGTCGCCTCCCCCAGGCTGTCTGTGCACACATGAAGACAAATTCATGGTCACGTACTTGGACTGTATAAAGTTTATCCGTTTGTATTTTTGAATCCTAAATTTTAAAGCAAAAGAGGCTAACTGTTGAGTGGGGTATATTTTAATCTTTTAAAATTGCATCTGCCTTTTTCTTTTGAATAGCATTGGATAAAAAGGTTTCTCTTTTGAAGAAGGGGTACTGGATGTTGACTGTGAGGTTCCCTCCCATCCCTCACAGCCGCCCTGTGCGCAGGGAACACTGCTGAATGAGATGAGGTCACCCTGCCACCCATGCAGGCTCAGCTGGGGCGGGAGCCTGGCACCGCACAGGACGCCACAGGCCGTCTTTGTTTGCGAATGCAATTTCAGTTACCAGAGGAGCTGCAGGAAGAAAATGCCAAAGAGAGAGAGTGAAACCTTAAATATTTTCACTCCGAAAGCGCAGACTCTTTTACCTCTGTGTAGTCATTTTTTTGTTCAGTACCGTGCACAGTAAACAGTGCTCTCGTGTGTAAATGGAAACACAGACACCTGAAGACAAGCTAACCTGAGAACTGACCAGGTGCCCGCTGCCATGTTTCTTACTAGTTCTCCACTGTTCCCATGGTACCGACATGTCTGTTCAGGGATAACAGTAGGAACCCCAGGTTCACATCCATGCACGTGTTGTCTTTGGGCTTGACACTGCCGAAATGCCTGTTTCTGACAGCAGATTCCTGAAAGGGAGCTGTGATTGATGTGGTTTCTGCATATTGTGAATTGTGTGTGGGAAATGGTTTCGGAGACCAGTCTACAGAAAGAATTCCGGAACCAGCAGTTCCCCCTCCCAGGGTGCGGCTCCTGGGGTCGCTCCCACATGCTGCGTCCTTCACTGGTGCCGCTGGATGGTCGCCTTTCACCAGGTGTTAGAAGGATTACATGAGCGCGGTGCCATGGTGTAGCGGTCAGCACACTTTACATGCAGAAGAGCCTGGGTTCACACCCCAGTGGAGCCGCGGTCCATGGTCCACAGCCATGCTGCCCTGAACAAACCGGGTGTCTGATCTCAGAAGCTAAGCAGGGTTGGGCCTGGTTAGTACGTGGGTGGGAGACCCCCTAGGAAGACCAGGTGCTGTAGGCGTAAAAAATTTAAAAAAAAAAAAAGAAAAGATTACATGTGTGAGAAGGTGATTGAAGAGCAGGTCTTGAAATACTGATGATGTTGATGTGTTGTTATATAATTCTCAAGCCCAAGATTTAATTATTAATGACATCGTAATTCAAAATAGGAAGCTATGTATTTAATCACTGATTTTGTTATACCTAACATAGTTTTATGAGAAAGTAACCCTTAATTATTAAAATTTGCGTATTTGTTCATGGAGCCAACATTTATTAAATACTAAGCACGTATTTTAGGCGCTTAGGATCCAAGGGTGACCAAGGCATCTGTATCCTAAAGGAGAGGCTCAGGCTCATCACCGTGACTGCAGAGCCGCGGCAGCTTTGTAGTGAGGGCACGCTGTCTGCCTGACGCTGGCGCAGAGGGCGTGCTCGTCGGCGGGTCTTGGGCGGTCGCAGGTGTCCGAGCAGGCAGGTGGACCTGGGCAGGCTCGCAGACCGAGCCTCCTGCCTCATGGGGGAAAGCGGGCAGTCCGGAAACGCCGCTCCTCAGGGGAGCAGGGCCCGTGCCGTGGGAGGAGGCGGGCACTTCCTGCGGGCCAGGGCCCCACCGTTGGCAGCACGGGCCGGGCTTTAAGGTGGGCTTTGGGGCAGCAACATGGAAGCTGGGCTGGCGCCAGAAGAGACTAGATGCATGGACCCAAGTGTGTGAAATTGTGACCATGTGTTACTCATAAGAGATGGAAATAATAGGATACTGTGAAGTCATAATGGGAGTGCTGTCTCAATGGTTTTTTCTCCCACCAGATTGCAGAAAAGCTGAGGCAGGCCCTCGGCCGCTTCCCGGTTATGTAGAATGGAACGGAACATGAAGAAAACTCCGAAGTGCTTCTTCCTGACTCGGGGCAATGCAGTTTAATCTCCCCCCTATCCAAAAGAGAAGGAAAGAAAACCAAAAAGAAACATGAGTTCAGAAAACTGTTTACCAGCTTAAATGCATCAGTTATATAGTCTTTCTACATCCATTATTTAAACCAATATTTAAACCAATGGAAATTGTCTCTATTTTGGGAAAGTACTTAAAATTATCAGAATTTTGAGTGGAAAATTAGAGGTTCCTCCCACTGATACTTTATATTAAATTGTAATTTATAAGTCACCCACAATTTTCCAGTTCTTGCCCAGTGTCAGATAATTGCTAATTGCTTTCTTAAAAATATGAACTATGCCAGAATAAAAAATATATGTTTGTATATTTTTATAATTCCTTTCAAGCCTTTGAGATTCCTGTCTGTTTAGGAAAATCTACCTGCCTTTCACTGACATATTTATGACTCAAGTGCTTACGTTTTCAGGAGGGGACACATAGAGGCACGCTCTTGAGCCTGTCGTTGGGCTTCATGGGCCTCACATGTCCGAGGACGCAGCTTGGCAAAAGCCGATGATCAGGTTCCCCTGCTCCCTCCCTCCGCCCCCACCCCCACCCGAAGTCTTCCACAAGGAGTGCTTTCTGTCCTCGCACTTCCTTCCTAAGCATGGCACGCTTTATGCTAAAAAGAATAAAGTTGGGGACACTTTTTTCAAATGCTCCGTCTCTGTCCCCCGGGATGGAGCCTGCCGATGTCAGTGCTCAGGAGAGAGCGCCCTGGGGACAGACAGGCCCCTCCAGAGCCCGCCACCCATTTTCAGTCTTCTGATTGTAGACTAGCGTCTCTTGGTAGTATCTGAAGAGACGAAACAGTTTCATAAAGCTCTCCCACCCCACCTGGTGGAAGAGCCTAGGGACCCACCAGGGTGGCAGCCCGCATGACATGCGGTAAGCCCCAGAGCTGTCGTGTTTAAGAAAAGCACAGTGGATGGTCTTCCTGACGGGAGCCTAAACCTCAGACCTTTCCTGCTCACTAGCTGTTAGAGCCTCCCCGGTCACCAGTACTTCAGCGCGCGGCGTGAAGCGGAACCGCAGGCCCGTCCTCCTCCCGCGGACGAGCACTTCCGCCCTCCTCAGTGGCCTTACTGCGTCGTCTTCGCCGCTTTGGCTTTTTGGACCTGGTAATTATATTATAAAAATTGGAAAGTTTGGGCCAGCACAGATAAAGTGAAGCCAAAAAATAAGTAGAAGAGGAAATCAGATGACCATGAATATGAGAACTTCTCGTTCTTTAATATCACGGGTTTTTGTTAATGTTTTTTAAGTAATTTTCCCTACTTGATTTTTCTTTTATAAAATCTCATAGAACAGTGTTTATGATACAGCCATTTAATATATGTACAAATTGTAAAGAATATGTATAAATATTTTACACAAATGTAAGAGCATGTAGAAGCCAACATATAATTGTTTTAAAAAACTGTACAGTAAATTCTCAAAGCACTTTTTCAAAACACATTTTGATGTTTCTGTGTGATTTTTTTCCTGTTTTCTTTTTCTTTTTCGATAATTGCTGCTTGTTGCCAGCTACTGAAAACAGCCCCCTTGGTGCCATAGTACAGGTCGGGAGAGACGCCAGGGTAGCTGGGTGGGGACCGTGGGCGCCGGGGCCACTTCTTCCTGTCGCCTTCCTGAGCCTCTGTGCCTGCTCAGGCCGGGTCACACACGTTCCATCCCATCCGGTGATGGGGCACTGCCCTGCACGCCCAGCTGCGTGGCCTGGTGGGCCAGGTAACGCCTGTCGTGACGGACAGCTCAGGTCGCACGGTAACTCGGTGACCGGTGGTTAAGTGTCAGTCTCCGCTGAGGCCCAGCAGCAGGCCAAGAGGGACTGTTTGTCTGCAGAGGACGGCGGGGCTCTGTCCCCGGTCCTGAAGGCCTGCTCTGAGGTTCCCCCACGCGGCCTGCGGCAGGCTGCAGCGGGCGTCCTGGTCGGCCACTGCCTCGCGCACGTGGGAGCCGCGGCCAGCAGGGGGAAGCACGCACGGCAGCCGGGCCTGTCGCTCCTCGTGGCCCAGCGAACCTCGCGCCCAGGGTCTGCCTCTCAGACGCTCTGCGCTCACTGGTCTGAGGAAGGGGCCGGGAAGATAAGCAAAGACTAAGAAGGTGACATGGGTGACTCGCAGCCGACCGTGAGCCATGGAAAGTAAAGGGACTGGGGAAGACGGTGACAGTTGTCCCCTGGGTGTTGACATTTGGAATACTGCCCTCCGAGTGGCAAAACGTTAACGGCCTGGTGTATGTATCATTCTCTCCAGGTTCCACACATCATGCAGGTCTTCTCTGTTGATGTCTTGAGTTGTAATTATTTGTATCCACCGTGAGATATCGCAGAAGAGCTAGAATTATGGAATCATTTACGATTTTTACAAATCTTGACGGTGTAGGAATAGTGGCTACGTATTTGGGGAGGAGATGAGCCCAGAGGGTGGCGGAATCTCAGGCCGAAACGCAGCGCTCGGACCAGGAAGCAGAACTCGGGCCGTTGGGGTCGAGCTGCTCCACTTGTTCTTTGGGGGTATGGTCAGGAGTGATACCTATTGTAAAAGTATATTTTCCCGAGTTTTTAACAAAACGAGCTTGTATTATAATGCAGAGTCATTTGCTCTGTTAGAAGGATTCGCTCCCCAGACCATCCGTTCAGTGGACGGTCGTTAGACCGGGCCCTGGTTCCCACCGCACGTGCGAACCTCAGTCCCTGCCGTTCAGCCCTCCTGTGACAGAGGACTCCCCAACAGTTCGAGGATGACCTTCCAGTCAAGAAACCGTTGGTCGTGTGGAGATGTGAATTGTGAGCTGGAGTTCTGGGCTGTGGTTGCAAGTCTGTCACCTTGAACAAGTCATGTAAGCTCTCCTGACCTCAGTCCCCTCATCCAGAGTCCCAGGACGAGGACAGAACAGGTGTGTCCTCGAGCTCATTCCAGCCCTGGGATCCTCTCAGGAACAGAAGAGCAGGGCTGGGGCTCAGGCCCAGGGACACCTGGTTTCCTTCAGGGGGCACTGCCTCCCACGTGACCCCTAGAGGACATAGTCCCAGTGAGTTTAAGGACAGGGCGGGGTGTGCCCCAAAACTTCCTATTTTTAGCACTCATCAGCCCTGCCAATTCAGAAGTAGGACCTGGCCCCCATATTCCCCGGCTGCCCGAGAGGACATCTCCCCCGGCAGGCGACACAGGTAGCTTAGGAGCACCTGCGATCCAGGGCGAATGGGACACACCCCCCTTTTCCTCCGTAACCTCGTTGATTGGAAGGCAACTCCCTTAGCAGTTCGTGAGGTGAGCTGCGGCCACCGGCTCTCCTCTGCAGGAATCATCTTCGCTTTACGGGGCGGAAATGAAGTCCACGAGTGGCACCGTCTGCTCCAGGCCTTGTAAATTCATGCACTAGTATTTACAGATTTCTTTTACCATCACAAAATGATGAGCCTCTGAAACAGTGAGGGACACCTGTAATCTTCGTCCCTCCCACCGTAGGCGTTAGTTGGGCTACAGGAAAGGAGAACGGTCCTCGGCGAGGTTTTTAAAAGTTAAACCACACCTCCTTTGGCTTGCAAGATTCTGTGTGGCCTTCTCCACTTCCTTCTGAATAGCACGGTCTCAGAAAAGTCCAAATCATCTAAGAGACTCTCTGAGCTTACTATTTGAACATTGAATCCATATCATGTGATGTCCTGTGACTGGAAAGTTAACCTAAAGCATGTGACAGACCCGGAGTGAGGCCCAGGGCCTTGTTCAAATCTAGTTTCCGTGTGGTTTGACGCCGGCCGCCGGGGCCTGCTCCACTCCCTCTCTGGGCCTAGGGGGCACGCCTGTCCACTTCTCACTCCGGGTTTGCCTAATCCAGATCGTTTTTCGCACTGATGCCTTTCTGATCAGCACCTGTATATCGTGGGTGGTCAGATAGTAGCGGTTTTCTGCTTCGTTTCTTCGTCATCAGATAGAAGTAATTCTCGAGGGAGGAGGTGAAGGGCAGTTAACAGAAAGGTGGGGAACGGGGCGCATCCAGGACCAGCTGTAGGACGTCAGCTCTGTGCAGGTTCTCTGGCCCACCGGCCCCTTCCCCCACAGGGGAAGGAACAGCCTCGGGTTGAGTGCAGTTCACGCCTTCATGTAATAAATGTCGGCCACTGGGATTATCAGTTCATCTGGATCTCAGTGCCATGCCTTAGCCAGGGTCAGCTGGAGGGACAGCGAGCAGGCCATCGGGCAGGAAACGCAGGCTGCAGACAACTGAAGGCAGCGTGGCAGGAGCCGCAGTGACCTGCGTGGGTTCCGGTTGACGGTCGGCTTTTCTCCAGGAGTGACCAGAGCCGTTGTGGGGTTCGCATGTTAGTGGCTCCCTCTGGCCACAGACAGGAGAGTGGATCCTGGCGGACGAGCCGGAGCCCCCTTGCGAAGGCCCTGCCACGTGCCTGCATTCTGACGTCCTCATACCCTGGGCGGTGACCCCGGGGCCCATTTCCACTCCTGTGTGAGTTTGGGGCATTGTCCGGCCCTTTGGTTTCTGGTGGCTGTGTCACTATCGCCATGTGGCCTCACGTAAAGACGTGAGACACTATCCAGCCACAGTCTGCCTTTCTAGGGGGCTCTCCTGCAGATCTTCAGAAGCCAACTAACTCTCCCCCCAACTCCCTTCCCCCCTCCTCTCGCCCCCGCTTTCCCTCTCTCCCCTTCCCCTCCTCCCTTTTCCTCCTCTCCCCCTCCCCCTCCCTCTTCGTCCCCTCCCCTCTCTCCTGCTCTTCAGATCCTAGCCACCTTAGTCTCCCTGAGCCCATCTGTCCCCTTAACTCAGACCACGAAACTATTGGGTTTTCCACCCCCGTCTGGGCCTGGAATCTGCTGCACTCGCACAGTACCTGGGCCGTCATGGGGCTCCCCTCGTTCCTCTCGGCGATCGAAGTCCCGGGGTGCCTGCTGTCGAATGTCTGAAGCCATTTCCATATATCCTCTCTCTATTTGAGGAGAGTAAACCGGCCTGTATCATCACGGCAGGAAGCGGACAGCCTATCATTTTTTTAAATCTAAGGTGGGGGTAGTTTTCACAGAAAACATCTGGACACGCATATTCTTCAAAAGTTAATTTTCAAGTTACGTTCCAATAGTCTCTGCAGCGGACATTACAGCCTTTAGCATTTGGTTCTCATTTCCTCTGGGCTCAGTGATGCTTTCTCATCTCCATAAAATTAGTCATCAGCACGTGACATTCTTTGGCCAAAGAAGGGAGCTGGGAGCAGCCCGTGCACCTCCTGGGGGAAGCATGTGATCGCTGGTGCTCGCTCTCCAGCCCTCCCCCTACGGAGACCGTGGAGCCAGTGGTGACATAAAGGGGCCGAAGGGTTAGAACTGAGCCACCACGCTGGGGAGAGGCAGCCCGGGGAGCTGCTGGGGCCACAGCAGATTACGCACGAGCAAGAAATAAGTTCCTGCCGCGCCGAGCCACGCAGACCTGGAGTTGGTCCTTATGCGGCACCAGCCTGCCCTGACTGTGGGAGTCCCCCTGGTGGCCGGGCCGGAGTCTGCGTCCACCCAGACCCGGAACAGGTGTCTGAAAACACGCTGCCTTAGGGACTCCGGAGCATTCGAAAATGTGCCGTGTGGAAAACTATCAACCCGCAGCAGGAAGCAAAACGAAACAAAAATTTATGAAAGCAAACCATTTTTGTGAGACTGGATCCTTTTGCTGATGTGTTGCAATCACTTCCAGATGGCTCGATTCATGGCCATTCAGAAGGGTTTATTCTTCCCTTGCCACACGTCTTAACGGAATGGAAAACAAATTAGCGTAAATGGTGGGCACATACCCACGACAGGAGAACCCACCCCAGTGAGCTAAAAATTTCCTTTGAGGAGCCCTCAGCTCTTGATCCCCGTCCTTTGCACAAGGCTAGCTAACCATTTCCTGGGGCCCTCCACATTTCTTTGTAGTTAAGATTAATTTCCAACCACCCCTAGAGGCACTTTTGTTAGCAGCTTCTTCTAACTTGCCTCTGAAATGGGAATTCTTGGCCCGTGGCCCACGTAGTCCTTGGGTGTGTGTATCAATGAATCACATGTGATCATAGGCAGGTTACTCATGCGCCAATTTTTTTTACCTTTTTTTTTTTTCCTGAGGAAGGTGTATCTTTCATCAGATTTTTAAAGGTACAGGTGACTCAGTAAAGGGTCACTCTTAGACGTCAATGTCCTCACCTAACCAGACTTTCATCTCGCATTTTGTTAACTGCATCCTGTTCTTTTTCTTGTAATTGCTTCTCCTTCTCTTTCCTTTAATAACACATGAGCTAAAGGGACGTCCTGGAGGGAGAGAGGTGAATAATTGCACAAGCAGATGGGAAGTCATTTCCAGTGAGTCTTCGAAGCTTCCAGCTGATGACCCTGGTCGGCTGTCTGAGCTACACTGTATTTTAATCCGTGAAAAGCACCCAACAGCTCTTTGTGCCCAGAATAGCTGTGCCGAGTGACACAGAGCAAAGCTCTCTCACCCTTTGGCCGAAGGCGGGAGACACGGGAAGGCATGAGCCGTGCGGGGAAAGGCGAGCGAGCCCTCCCTCCGAAGAGGTGCGTTTCCCTTCAGAGCTGCCCGTCCTGTGCGGCTCCGTGTGGGGGTTTACATCTGTGTGTGAAGGGTTTTGGCAAGAACGGGAGAAGTCGTGGCAGAGAATCAAACGAGAAGGCAGAGAAAGCTGTGCACACCCGCGCCGCTTCCCGAAGGCCTTGGCGCCGACGGGCAGAGAACGCTCATTCCACTAATTATGAGCGAAGCTTCCGGATGTGAAGGGCGTGAAAAACACCTGGCCGTCTCGTCCACGTCACTGTCTAGAGAGAGATGGGCAGGCACCGGTGGTCTGGGCGGGGGAGGCAGGAAGGAGTCAGGGTGCAAAACGGCTCAGCCACTGGGGACACTCCGTGCACTCCGGGAGACCCGGCTGGAGCCAGCAGCGCGGAGTCATCGCAGACTTTCAATATGCGATACGTCCGAAGACAACCTATGAGGCATTCTTACAGTGCAAAAGCCACGTCCTCATCGAGAATCGACACCTCTTGCAACGAGGGGTTCTTTCGGAAGCTGTGAGAGCGAGGACTCAGAAGACGGATACGAGCCGAGCAACCCGGGACAACAGTTCCCTTGTGATTCTTACTGTGCTCACTAAACTCCGGGAGGTCCTCTTTTAGGTACCATTTTGTGGTGCGTCTTACGTGGGTTTCTGTTCAATCTTGAGGTTGAAACAGTCACCCAGCTTGACCTGCAAAAACGCCGTGATAGTTTTTCAGCTGCTGTCAGCTTTCTCTGTCACTCCCCTTTTCATCCATGCTCCTGTGGAACTATGTCCACGGGCACGGTGACAAGCTGGTCTCGTTTCCAGCGCTGTGCCGAAAAGACTAACTATCTGTGCCTTAGTAACCGGCACATGAGGAAAACCTGAGTCCGTTAGCTTCCTGGCGCAAAAAAAAGTTCTCCCAGACGGACAAAATACCAAACCAGAGAGCAGTGTGACCAGCAGAGAGACACTGGGCGGGGCGTTTGGGCGGCTGTCCAGCAGCAAGTCCAGCAGCAAGTCCCGCTGGGGCCCTGGCGTTCTCGTGAGCAAATCGGGAATCGTTGCGGCCCTTCCCACTCCGCCGGGTTTGCCTTCAGAGGAGATCAATGAACCGTGGGACAAATTCACGTGTAACCGTTTCCAAGGCAGCATCGAGTCCCTCGCTAAAGGAGCAGCAGCGATGATCAGGCGCCGGCGGTGAAAAGACGAGGCCCCAGCTCGTCAGCTCCCAGCTGCGCTCTCACGCGTCCGGCTCAGACGACGAGACGGCAACGTGGGTGGGCGGCGGCCAGGAGGCGCCGCCGTTTCTGCGCTGAGTGGCACCCACTGGCTTTGCTCGAAACGTCGGCCCACCCCGCTGGCTGACGGCGGCCCTGCTTCCCTGGGCTCCCGCTGCCTACGACGGAGAATTCGCAGCCAGCCCGCGTGCACTTTGACCTCGTTGGTCTCACCGTGCAGGCTCTCCCAGCGCCCGTGGCTGCCGGGCTTGCGTTACGTCGCCTGTACCTCGTGCATCCGTCTTTCGAGTCTAGACTGTGGGAACGAAAGACAGGTGTCAGGTGTCACCTGCACCGCCGTCTGCCAGGGTCCGCGGACGAGGGTCAGCTTCCCAGCGGCTCCGGGCGGGTGTCCCCGCGCCGTGGCTCCCGCACGCAGCAAGGACTCGTGGAGTGCCAGGCGCCGGGTGTCCAACGGCGCCGACGGGCGCGCGGGCCCGGCTTCCGGGAGCCAGCGGGACCGGGGGGGGGGGGGGGCAGGCGTGGTGCCGGGGGGCGGACACGCGCGTGGGGCCGGGCACGGCTCCGTGCCCTCGACTCGCCGACGCGCTTCGTTCTCACGGCTCGTCCCCGTGAGGCGCGAAGAATCCGGGGCACCGAGAAGCTCAGCGAATGGCTCGGGGTCGCCCAGCGTGGCACGCGGAGCCGGGACTCGGGCCCAGGCCACCAGGTGCCGGAGTCCGGCGCTGACCTGCAGGATTCCCAGTGAAGGCGGCCAAGGGAGGAAGCGCCGAGGCGTGCAGGAGTCACAGGGGAGAGAAGAGGGAGACGCGGTGGGAAAGTAGGGTGGCCGCGCCCCTCTGCGGGGTCACGCGCAGGCTGGAGAAAGAGCGCCGAGGGGGACCCAGCCGGGGACGACGGCGTTCCGAGTCGGGGCTTGACGTGCAGTCACGGGACCAAGCGAGGGGAGCCCGCCTGGAACTCGGGGGTGAGGAAGGAACGGAGGCCGGTGGGGGGAGGACGGCAGGGCCGCAGGAGCGGGGACGGGGCTCACCGCGCATGCTCCAGGGCAGGCACCGCCGGAGTCCAGCGACGGGGTGGTCGCAGTGGTCCGGCGGAGAGACGGGCCCCGGCGACGTTTACCTGCTGCTCGGATGTCCCTGGCTTGCTTCTAAACAGTGCCGGAAACGCCCCCACAGTCTTGCAGACCGGCTTCGTTTTAAGTTCATAATCTCAGAAGGGCCCCAGTGAGAGGGGGCGTGGGTGGAGGGGGGGGTCTCCTCTTTAGGGCGGGGGACACTACTGCACACTTGTAACCTGACGGAAATGATCCAGGAGAGAGGAAGAGATGGGTGACGGGGGCCCGTGGGCCTGTGGGGAGGAACAAAGTCCTTGGTGGGGAAAGAGGGATGGGGACCCAGCACGTGTGGAGGGAAGCGGGAACTGGTCCTCCACCACCGCCGGGAAGACCACGATACGGGAGGTTCGGTGATGGAAGACGAGGACTCCTCCTCTCAGGGAGGTTTAAGGGGAGGATGTGTGAGGAAGGAGCAGACGGCTGAGATAATCGTCTTAGAGAAACCGAGGTTAACCATATAACTGTCCTGGATGAAGAGGCAGCGAAGCTTTGAGATCATGAGGTTAAAATTCACAGGCATCGTAGCCCCCCACTGTGGTCCTGAATTTCCTTTTTCCACCAGAAAGAATCAGGGCTTCTTGGAGAAATGAAGGGTTCCGGGTCTGAGGAGCAGAAAGTGTACAAGGTGGAGCTGGCGCTGTCATCCCAGAAGGCGAGGAACTGGTCAAAGGCCACTGGAGTCATGTCAAGAAAACCAGGAGCCGACTTAAAGCAGTTCCCACTGGCCAGAAAAGGTACATTTTGAGCATCAGTAAGGCTAGAATTGCAGTGGACCGGACATCACGTATGTTTATATCCAAATATGGGTTCACAAGGGGGGAAAAAGTAAAAACAAAACAAAACAAACTAATCGGTCACCACTGGAGGATATTATGGACAAATTCACCGAGTTCACAATGAAGAGAATCCTATTCTACTTGTTTAGTTTACGTCACCGTTGGGAATGTTCTGTTTCCGGAAGCGTGCCGGCTCCAGATGAAGAGGGAACGAACGACAGAACATAACGGTCTGGGAGAGGATGGCGGCCACACCGCGAGGAGGGACGATCAGACCCGCGCTTCCCGGCCAGCCCCAGCCATGCAGCAGAATCTGCCCGAGCCTCTGCACCCAGCTGCCAAGCTACAGATAACACAGAGGCCGGGGGAATGCGCCAAGGAAACCATCGCAGGGCGCACGCGGCAAGTCCCGGCTGCGGGGGCGCTCTGGGCGCACGGCCCGGTTGGTTTGTTGGTTTGTTTTTTCAATAAGCAAACTGCAAAGAGGAAAAGAAAAAAAAAAAGAAATGGGAAGAAGACCGATCCGTTCACCGGGGCTCGAGAGACATGTCGGCCACATTACGGAAGCCCTGCTTGCATGACTCACACACGCACTGCGGGAAGCCACTTACGCACGTGGAAAGATGAACTCTAATCGAATGTCTGGTCACACTGCGCAATTACCGCGTAGGAAAAATGACGCCGACGTGCAAGGTCACACGATTTCTCCGGGGGCATCGGGGACTCGGAGCGAAGGGGGCGCGGAAGGCCAACGTGGCGTCGTCGCGGGAGGCTGCGGTCTGGGCGAGTGAACGAAGGCGTCCGTCGGCGAGCTGAGGGGACCGGCGTTTTGCCTTCAGTAGTCACGGTGTTAATATCTAACGAAATAGCGTATGTAAAAAAAACGTCCTTCGAAAAATGGTGACGTGTGACTTAAAAATTAGGGCTGGACGTCTTCGACAGCCAGCGGCGAGCGCACACAGAGACGCGGTAAACACGCCGTTTGCTGATGGGGCGACTTGCTTTGCCATCCTTGTGGAGATCACGTTTTTCTCAACCCTCCAAAGGGGCGTGTGAACGAAAGGATGGTTTCTAACTGGTGGGCGTATTTAGACGAGAACTCTTATGGAGGTGAAGGCCATGGTTAGTTCTACGTTTCAGGAATCCCTTTTAAGGAAAGTACAAAGGTACGTGACATTGAAGGGACCCCGAAAATCGTCCGTGTCATCACCTTCGTCAGCACCACGTGGTCAGAGCCCGATCAGAGGCGTCTGTCCGGCACGTTCGCTGCGCTGTCGAAAGTGGGGACACAGGAACGCGGCCCAGGAACAGCGACCGTGTCGTCAGCGATGGGGAGCAGGAGGCACGAGGCGTGGTCGCAGGAACCTGGAGCGTCGCCGGGAGACGCCAGGGCGGTTCCGAGTCACCGTCGCAAGTTTACTGCACGCTTTTCATAATCCAAAGTCGATATCTAGATCCTCGGCCATACGGAGGGTCAAGCGAAGAGAGAAGAGTCGTCAAAAGAACTACCCCACCCCCACCGATTCCCCAAAACCGCTCTTATCGGGGACAGCCGTGACGCCACACAGCCAGACCCAAGGGTCCTGTCTTCCTCCTCCTGGCCCCGTCTCAGCCTTCGCCATCGTTGATGCCATCTGCTCCTTGAGACACTTCCTCCCCCCTAGATCCCAGGACACTGTTAACTGCCTGCTGAACTCCTACCCCAGCTCAGGCTGCCGTCCTCCCCACCTGCTGAACCCGTGCAGCCCCGAGGATTAAACGATCGGTTGCTGACAGCCTCCATGTTTACGTCTCTGCCCAGGGTGACTCCGCCAGGAGAGATGAGGGACGGCAGGTGCGAGGTGCCGCCTGGCGGGAGGCAGCCATTCTCCCACTGCTGCCATGATGATGCTGGCTGCAGGGAGCTGCCTGGCCCGAGGTCATACCCTTCTCAGAGACAAAGACTGGTCAGCGCAGTCGGGCCACCTCCACGGCCGGTCCACTCTGGAGGCCCCAAGGGGTCAGCGAGGCTGCATCACGGTTCAGCGCCTTCATTCTCCCTTGGGCAGTGCTGGTCCAGAGCTCTCCCACTGCACCTGTGCCCGAGGCCTCGGCTCAGGGTCTGTCGGTCACAGGGAACCAAGCCGAAAACCACGGGGGAGGCCAACGCCGGCCAGCAGAGAGTCTCAATCCTGTCGACTCTACCTTCAGACCCTGGAGAGCTTCGGGAGGGAGAGCCCACAGGATTGCAACGTTTTCCTTCTTCCTTCAAGAAGAGCCAAACCGAAGATCGGCCGAGGCTGCCCACTCAGGTGTCTGCCCACTCAGGTGTCTGTTCTCTCTCAGGGACCAGGGACCTGAACGCGGCTTCCGGGTCGCAGCACCGCAGCCAGCAGCCAACGTTCAGGGCCCTCCCAGCTCTCACCGCGGGCCAGGCCCCCAGGGGATGGCGCGCCCTTCTCCCCTCTCCACCCGCCCTGGCCCCCTCCTCACAGTCCCACCCTCCACGGAGGAGCGGGTCCTTCCGGCGAGTGGGGGCCTTCCTTCCTCACATCTGCAGACAGCATCCTTCCCACGCAGCATCTCTGGCTCTCCCTCCCGCCCTTCTGCTGCTCGCCTTCTGACGCGTGTGGGCCTGGCCCGTCGTAGAAAGGCCTCGGCTGTCCCCTCTGCCTGCCACGGTATGCGGTTCGAGTTTCTCCCAGCCAGGCTCCTACAGCGAGCAGACGTCTGCCTCCCTTCCTTAATGGTTTGCAAGCTGACCTTCCTGCCCAACCCTCTAACAACACTGCCCACTCCAAGGCCACCATCGCTTTCTCACGAAACCACAGTTCTTTTCTGAGTCCTCACTTTAGAGACCTTTCTAAGGTTTTCAAACCACTGACCACTCCCTGCTTCCAGAACATTCCACACCCAACACTTGGCTCTTCTAACCTCTCAGGCTATTTCTTTCCAGTCTTATAAAAACGTTTCTTAAGCAGCACACGAGCAAACGAGAGTCGAAGTCGACCTCCGTGAACCTGCGTCTCTATAAGCCCTGTTATCTGGAACCTCAGCATTGCAAGAAGCTTGGAGTCTGAAAGGGAAAGTGGGCCAAAGGGACACCGTTCTCACGAGCGAGTAACATCCTTGTGTGGACAGCTTATGAGCGTCGTACCTGGGATGCTCGGCACTTCTTAACTGGGTTTGCGAGCAAGGCGTCAGAAGACCAGAGAACGATTTGAATCTGTCTGTGGTTCACGTTTTTATCCTCTGAATCATCACCTGGGAGGTTGTTCACAGAGGATCCAAAGTCGGGTCATTCCGGGTCATTCCTGAATGTCTGCAAGGGTGTCACTGAGTCCTGCTTGGCACTGGGGTCTCTGCTCCTTCTGGACAGTGCCCAAGGGACGAGTATGTGGACCCATGGTTGTCTTCTCAGTGTGAGCAGAATAGGGGAGGACAGGAACCAGGCTGGTTTGGGAGCCTGAAGGAAGCACCCCCATGGAGGTCCCTGGGGGCTCTGCACACACAGCACTACAAGAGGATAAGAAATGCCCCAAACCACAGGATGGGCCATTCCAGGGCCGGCCTCTCCCCATGCCCCTCCCCTGTAGGTGAGTTCTGCCAGCCAGGCGGAGCCCAGGGCCAGGAGGCGCCCTGCCCTCTTATACTTAGCTGTGAGGTCATCCTGGGTGGGGCCACCTACCCCAGCCAGATGGTGCACAGATATGTGCCCCGTGTTCACGTGCGTGAGCACAAACTGGTCTGTCGTCGCATCTGCCCTTAAGTCCGGGACTTTACTCATAGAGCAGGGGGAGGGTCTGCGAGCTGGAGGGCGAAGGGCATCGGCAGGGAGTGGGGAAGAGGCCCCCACCTCGCTCCGGCACCCACCGGCACCTCACAGATGCCCCTGCTTGTCCATTCCCAAGCTTCCAGCCCCTTCGCTCCTCTGGGGTGGTGGACCCGTCCTGCAAGGGCGGTGGGGGTGGGGTGGACAGGTACCGTCGTGAGGAAAGCGGGCTCGGAGAAGTCAAGGTCACCCGGGAAACGGCGGCTCCACGGAGGTCCCAGTTCCCGCCGAGATCACACACCCTCGATCTCCAGAATTTCTGCCGGGCGCGGGCGGCGGACCGCGGTACCCGCACGTATAAAAAGCGAGTAAAAGGCAACGTTTATCAACACTTTGCACACGCCGGACGCTCACTGAGCCCTGTACGCGTGAATTAGCGCGATCCTCGCCGCAGCCTCACGACGCGGGCCCCGTTACTGACCGCGCTTCGCCCGCAGGGCAGCTGTGGCCGAGCCGAAGGGACCCGCGCGGGGACGCGGCAGTGGACGGAGAGGGAGGCGCAGCCCCATGGGCGGAACCGGGGACGGCGACCGCCGCCGGGGGCTCCGGCCGCGCCCGGGCTGCCCATATAAGGCCGCGGGGTCCGTGCGGACCGCGGGGCGAGCGGGGCCCCCCGCCCCGGACGGCAGCCGCCCCCGCGCCGAGGAACGTGTGGAATCCCCGCCCCCGCCCCGGCTCCGGCCGCCGCCTCCGCGGGGGGCGCTGCTCCTCCCCGCCGGGCCCGCGGGGACCCCCGAGCGAGCCCCGGGACGGTCCGGCGCCGCCGCGCGCGCGCTTCGGCCTCGCCGCTGGGGGGCGCGCGGCGCGCGGGCGGCGCGGGGCCGGGACGCGGGGAGGCGCCCGCGCGCTCACCTGCCCGGGGCGGCGGGTGGCGGCCGGGGAGGCGGCCGGGGAGGGGACCGGGGAGGGGACCGGGGAGGGGCCTGCGCGCGGCTGGAGCCTCGGCGCAAAGCGAAACTCGCGGGAGCCGCGCGCCCGGGGAGCCGTGGCCGCCGCGCGCCCTCGGGCCGGACGCGGCCCCGCGCCCATGGCTCTGAGCAAAGGGCTGCGGCTGCTCCGGCGGCTGCAGGCCGCGGGGGACAGCAGCGTCCTGCTGGAGGCGCGCGGCCGCGGGGACTGCCTGCTCTTCGAGGCCGGCACCGTGGCCACGCTCGGTGAGTGCGCGCGACCCCGCGGCGCGGCCCACGCGGGGGCCGCTCCCCAGCTCTCCTGGCGGCGGGGGGCGCCCGGGGCGGCCGGGGGCGCCTTCCCTGCCGAGACGAGAGACGTGGGCACCTCCCTTCCCCGAGGTGACCGCCGGGGCCCTCAGGGTGAGGGGTGGCGGCTTGTTTGAATGAAGCGACGCCGGGACGCCAGAGTCCACTTCTGCCTGGGCCCCTTGCGCCCCGGAGGCCCGCGGCCCCTCCTCCGCCGGGTCTCCCATCCGCCGGCCCGCCGGCCGCAGAGTTCAGTCCTCCGAGAGCACCCCCCACGCCCGGCCTTTGATGCCCCGCGATCCGCCCCGCGCCAGACAGATTTCTGCGGTTCAGAGGGGTCGATTTAAGAGCCAGCCGGACCAAGTGCCTGGCGCGCTTTTTCTTGGGCACCTGTTGATGAAACCCGTTGGTTTGTGTGGCTGGCTTCACTCCCAGAGGAGGGGATGGGGACAAAAGCACCGTGACTGGACTCCGGAGACACCGCGGATGGCATCTTCGTGTGTGTTACCAGGTCCAGTAGAGTCTGCTCGGACTCCGGGTGACCCTATGAGTGAGTGACCCTGCACACGAATGCTGCCCACAATGTCCTGTCCTTAACAGCCTGTTCAGCTCCTGTGGACTCCTGCCAAGGGCTTCTTTTGTGGAGTCAGTCATGCCACGTTTGGTCTTCCTCTTTTTCCTGCTCATGCATCTTTGTGGAGAGGCCTGGGTAAAGCAAAGAATAGAACTTAGAGGCAAATAGACTTCCCAATGGTTCCGTCTTTATGCTGAGTGTATTTGAAATTGGCTGCCAAGCCCGTATGTTTCACATACGGGCTTCAGGAAGTCTCGAGACTAGCATTGTGCCAAGGACTTTGGAGACAAGCTCATTTAATTTTCACAATTCTACATAAGAGCTATTATTATCCCCCCTATTACAGATGAGTAAACTGAGGCCTGGAGAGGCTAAGAAACTTGCCCAGTGTGACACAGCTCTTTTTGACTCCCATGTGGCTATTTCTGTAATGTCATCCAACGCCTGGCTTCCTGGAATCACCCACCCCCGGTCCTTTGTTTTGTGGCTGACATTCATAAAGAAGGTGTAGGTAACACATGAACACGGGACAACAGGCCTCCCGCTCGTGTCCAGCTGGACCGTCTTCGCTTGTTCGTAGCTAAACAAAGTACAGAGGAGGGCCACTTGTCCTTTAGGTGGTGGACGACTGAGGCACTCATGTCCACAGTACTTTGTAAATGTCTTCAGTCTTTTGTTCTCAGTCATATGCGTTGATTCCTCAGTTAGAGTGTATGTCTTGGAAAGACAATCTCTTCTCCTTCTACTTCTCTAATAATTTTACTACCATCTAGTTATGGGCTTGTTTTCAGCCACTTGGTTACTGAAACAATGTCTCTAGTACGGTCAGCACCGTGAGTGTGCAGTGAATCGTGGATTAAATTATTATCAGATTGTTCCAATTTGTGCTCAGTCTCGAGAAGGCCAAGTTTGGTCATTTGCTAAGGTCTTTCGAGACAAACACAGAAATTTCCATTCCATTTTAGATGTCCACTTCATAGCACATTTATCAGAGCCGAGGGATTAATTTCATGTCACAAAACTATTTTTCATCGAAGAGATTAAAACGCCCCTCAGTTGGATTACAATGTTGAGCGAGATTCAGACACATTTAAGACTTCCTTTGAAGCCACTGGGCGAAAGAGACTTTATTTTTTTCAAAAGTGGAGCTTTAAATATGATTCACGAAAGTAATGTAATGCATATTTTCCATTGAGAAATTAAGTTGGGGCTGAGATGCATGTACATGATGTTGGTGATTACAATACCCTGGATTCTAGAACTGGGAATGTAATGAAGGGAATGCGTTCATCCTCCGCTCATGTGTGACCCATGTTTGTCATAACCTAGCATTCATTTGTTTTTCAGTATACCTTGGGCTGAATACTTCATATTTAAAGTCTGTTTTTCTCGAATTAAGTTAAACTGTCGTTGTTTTAAGCAGCTATAGCGGTTGGTGGTGGTGCTGGTTCTGAGAAGGATGGGAGAGCCTTCTGTTACTAGAAAGTTGTTGTCTCAAACGTTTAAAGTACCCTAAATATGACATTATTGGCGAGGACGGCTCTGAGTTGGAAATCCCCATCTGAGTTCCAAAGGGCTGGCTTTTTGCTTTCTTTTCCTTGACAAGGTTAAGAGTGCTTTCTCTCCCCGCTCCCCCCCCCCCAGAAGATTGCAATCTGTACTTTTGTGTGGGACAGGACACCTGTGGCACCTGGCACAGCTGACAGTCAAGTCCTGACTAGTCGCTTCTGTGAAGTTCAAGGTTGGAGGCAGCTTCCTTTTCCTCTTCGGCCATGGTTACCATGATGGGTCTTCTCAGTGAGGAACGAAAGGCCAGGGACACTTAAGCAGAGGGTTTATTCCTATGTGGACAATGGTTTCTCCCCGGCCACCAAGTGGTCTTGAGTTCTGCCCAGCTCTGTGGCACATGCACGCTGCTGCTTTTAGGGGGAGCAGCAGGAGAGCTGGGTGGTCCCCACAAGTGTAAGCACAGCTCGTAAAGGCACATTTTACCCCATGAGGATCCTTCCTTGGAAGGGCCTCTCTGTGGAGGGGGCTCACAATTGCTTAGTGTTTTTCAGGTGGAGTTCGGAGGCCGTCGGGGGCTTGAACTGGCTTGTGGGTTTAGGAAAGGCCGCTGGTCCTTGACTGGTGGGTCGCTGGGAGCAGCCCTTCTGCTCCAACATGACTGCAGAGGTGGCCACATCAGGCCATCTAGCCGGCCAGCAGACAGTTGCTGAGATGTTCTTCCCTGTTCCTGCTTCTAAAAGAATCAGGTGGAGAATCTGTCTTTGATGCCAATCAGTGGAAACAGGAATTCCAGAGGCAGAAAAACCAAATATATTGGCACTCATTCCAAAGGGTTTTATAAAGTTTTCTTGGTGACCTGATTCAAGGGCAGCAGGCTTCTCAGGTAGAGGTGAAAAGCCACAGCATGTAACGAGTCCCCTTGGCTCACAATACAAAATTAGGGTACAGACGTTCTCTTATTTACACATCGGGACAAAAAGTACTTGCTGTCTCTCCTTTGTCTCCTTTAGATTTAGTGTGGACAAAACGAAGGGAAATGTGCCTGTCGCTCATGGATTTTGTCCATTTCCAGAGCTGGCCCCAATGCTCCAAAGTTCAATGTTCTCCAAACAGCCCCGAGTGTCTGTGTGTTTGCAGGGGTTTGTAAGTGAGTGCTGCCCTGCCCACCCCCTTTCTCAGCCTTGCTCGCTGTTGATCGGGCAGTGGGGGAGGGGGTGGGGAGGAAGGAGGCTTGGGAGACTTAATTAAGTTAATTAACGCGTGTCCCTAACTTACTTAGAGCTTCTGGGGGGAAAGTTTCTGTGTAAACACTGGGCCCGGGTTTTCCCAGCTGCTGTGTTTGTGAGAGAGGACACAGTGTAGCACTTTGTTTGACTTGGGGAGGTGGACGCGGAAGACAAGCTTCAACTAAGCCGCTGCCTGGGTCGCTTTCCCTGGGTCTGTGGCCTGGCTTTATTCGTCAGTGGCTTGAAGTCTGACCTGCTTAAGCGCATCCCAGAGGATCGACTGAGTGGCTGTTCTCTCACTTCTCCTGGGTGAAGACGGCCGAAGCACAGGTGGGGCCAGGTGGGGGGGCCAGGTGGGGCTCTAGGCGCCCGACCTGGGAGATGGAGCCTCAGCAGCAGCCTGGTGGCCTCCGGGGCTGCAGCACAGGTTTGCTCAGCACAGTGTTTACGGAAATGCAAACTGGGGTAGTGGGGGCTTCTCCCTGTGGTTTTTGGACCTCCCTTTAATGGTGAGAATTTTCAGAATTCGCAAAAGCGAAAGGAAAAATGAATCCCCATGTACCCTTCACTTAGCCTTGATAATTATAAATATATTTCAAATCTATGTCACCCATCCCTGTAATTTTTTTTTTTTTATGAAAAATAAGTCTCCTAAAATTTAGTCGGTTCAGTGCCGAGCAAGGCTTTAATTTCTTTGACTTGGATTTTTTTTTTTTATTCCTGACTTACATTTGCATATATGTGTGTCAGTTTAAATTTGACTCAATAGATTTCAATGTAACCAGCAGCAGAAACTTGCTTGCTCGTGGCTGTGTGAATTGGTTCCCAGATTCTGGCCAAGATACATTTTTAAAAGCAGAATGGTCCCACGGGAAGAGTAAACCACAGCCTTGAAGAGCAGGGGGTCCCCTCCTTGGGGCGTCGCCGATGGGCTCGAAGGAGACAGTCTGGACCCACTGCCCTTAGACCACAGTAAGAGGGTCCTTGCCCGGTACCTGTCACCAGGATGAGGAGCTGGGATGAGGGGCTGTGTGCACCTGCTGCTTGTGCTCCCAGTCTGGACGACACTGCAGGTACACAGGACCGTGGAGTCCCCGACGCACATCGCGCCCAGCCTGCTTCCCGGCTGCTCAGGTCGCTTCCCAGGGCCCCGACAGACTGTGCAGCGGAGTGTCGCTTCAGGCCCAGGGCACCGGGGTTGTGGCAAGGGTGCCGGGTGTGGGTGGAACCAGACCTGTGTGTCCTCGGGCGTGTGCACGAGGCCCTTGGCAGGGTGGCATGAAGCCTGGAGAGGGGGAGGTCAGTGGAAGGACCGGGACCTGGCCGGGCGCAGCTTCCTGCAACCGTCCACATCCTGGACCTGGCCTTGCAGCTAGTCCCGGGGGACACATCTCAAGCTGACAGGATAGAACACACTTTGTTTCCTAGTTTGTTAACTGGATTTAAAACTTAAAACTAGATTGACTTATGGGGTGCAGCTGGAAAGCAAAGGTCCAGAGCCGCTGGGGAAGCTGGGGAAGGAGGGGCGGTCGTCATCCTTTCCCTTATCGCGGTGGTAGGGGAGGGGCTGGCAGGCAGCGGCAGGGCTCACCTTCAAGGTCACAGTAGACCAGTTAAAGGCACTTCTTAATTGCTTTCAAGGACTTGCTGGAGGGAGCGTTTGGGCCCCGTTGTGTAAATGTAAGTTCTTTCTCAAGGGCAATTTAATAAAAAATTTTAAAATGTGCATTTATTTGATCCAGTTTTCTAAGGGTAGAACTTTATCTCCAGAAATATTCACACATCCTGAGCCCATTTTGCTCCAAGGATGTTCATTACAAGCTGTTTTGAATTTTTAGCCAGTTAAACAAATTTTGGTCCAACTTAATAGCTAATATTTATGGAGCACTCACCGCGTACCAGGTGCTGCTCTAAGTGGTCTACATGTGTCGTTTTATTTAGTCCGCACAATGAGGCGGGTACTAATAATCTCCATTTTACGCTTGGAGAAACTGAGGCACAGAGAAGCATGAGAATTTGCCAGAGGTTCTACCTCTAGTTAGTGGAGGAGCTGTGATTTGAACAAGGCTGGGAGGCCCCAGAGAACAACAGTATGTTTAGAAAAATCTCACTCTTAGAAAAAAAAAGGAAATTCAGTGTGTGTGGGAAGAATACCGGCTCGGGCCCATGTTTCGGTGCTTATCCTGGGTTTTAAAACGCACGCGTCGGCAGTGAGGGCCAGGGCTGCTGGCGAGCGAGCCTCAGTCCAACACCCCGGCCGGGACTGCCGCCTGGGTGTTCACCCGACTCTGCGTGGAGTGGTGTTCCTGCTTGGGGGAGCAGTCACCCCCTCTCTGAGTAGGGCGTGTGTGGCCTTTGGCCTTGTGGCTTGCAGAGCTGCGACTGTGCTGGGTCTTATCCTTCGTGGGTGCTCCAGCACCCAGAACTCGGCCCGATGCCAAGGCAAGGCGCCGGAGAATCTGCTAGAGGCTGCTCAGCCTAGAGGCAGAAACAAGACACCAGCTTTCCCTGAACAGGACCGTCAAACGGAGAGAACGCAGGGCCGGTGTCATCGCGAGGCCGGTGTCATCGCGAAGTTCCCCCTCCCGCATTTTGCGTGGGGAGAGAGGTTCCTGCGCGTAGGTGCTGGGTGCCCTGTGGGAATATCTCTTCCTGGCCTAGTTCGCTCTGCCGAGTGGGTGGACTTAATCGTGCTTTGCACCTGGGGTGGGCACTGGGCACCCGCCGTGGCCCTGGGCTGCGTCTGCCACTGTAGCAAAGGGCCCCTGGCCTGGAAGGCGGGGTGCCTCTGGCCGTGTCCCGGGGGAGGCGCCGGCTGGCCGGCTGCATTCCTGGCACGCGAGGCTTCCTGCTTCAGAGCTGGCTCCGGGCGGGGTGGTTCACCCAGAGCCCGTCCGCTGTGGAGGGCAGGCGGGCAGCGCCTGGCGCTGGCCCAGCTCACGGGAGCAACTGCAAAGTAGGAACGCGAAAGTCCGAACTTGATTGTAAGGCAGTTCCCTGAGGATATGGGACTGTTCCGAGGAGGCTCGCTGCGATATCGCGCGAGCTGGCGCTTAATTCCGTTCCTGCATCTGTGCCACTGCTGCCCGCCCCTCCCTTTCCTGAGGCCCCGCCCCTCCCCTCCCTGAGGCCCCGCCCTCCCCTCCCTGAGGCCCCGCCCCTTCCCCGAGGCCCCGCCCCTCCCTTCCCTGAGGCCCCGCCCCTCCCTCCCTCCCCTGAGGCCCCTCCCTTCCCTGAGGCCCCGCCCCTCCCTTCCCTGAGGCTGGGGCACGGCGGGGCGACCTCCCCCGACCTCCTTGTCCAGCCTGACGCCTAGCCGCCGGGTCCCACTCTCCAGCTCCCACTCCTCCTTGTGTGTTTTCGGTGGAGCCACACGTTCCCTGAGACCAGGGCCTCACCCGCCCGCCACTCCTGCTCCTCGACGAGGTCCGAGGTGACGCTCAGGGCAAAACGGGGTGAGGTCTCCTTTCATCCGCCTGCCCACGTGCGTGCACCGGCCAGAAGACGTGCAGGAGCTTGCAGTATAGAAAGAAAAAGCAGTTTAATACTATGGACTTGGCCCATATGGAGCCGGGGAACTCGTGCACGAAAAAAGCCGATTCCCTGATGGCGTGTAGGTCGCAGATCCCGCCAGGCAAGACCCCAAGACACCGCGGGTTAGAGGTTCAGGGTCGAGCTGGGAGCTGGTTGGTGGGAGATGAGGTCGGGTAATAGATCACTTGTTCAGGTCCTCAGGACAGCTCTGAGGTCTTCTGGTGTCCCATCTCCCGGGAAAGTTCCACGTTAGGATTCAGGAACTGAAACATAAGTTAGTCAAGATGCTATCCTTAGCCTGCCAGAGGTCCACACCCTGTGACCACTAGTCAGCTCTGGCTACTGTCCTCTGCTGCCTTGGGGACTGCTGATTATCCAGGGCAAGGCTGGGTCTCTGAGGGGCAGAGAGAGACAGAGAGAGGGATATGGTTTCTAGAGCTAGGATTTAAAACTGAATTTAATCAAAGTCCTAAGGACCCTCGATCTCATTCTCCTTTCAGCGTCAATGTGGGATTTGAGGGGCAGAGTGGGGTGGGGAGCAGGCAGGGTGTTCATGGCTGATGCTCAGACCCAGTGGAGCTCCGGGGTGGCCCAGCCACCCATTAAGATCTAGGAAAATGGCCAGATTCAAGGCGACCATCTCAGCTGGCCACTACTTTTTTTTTTTTTTTTTTGCTTTCTACTTGCCTTAACTGATTACTGACCGGAGGTGGTAATCTCTACCCAGAAAAAGCAAACTGCTTCCCTGTCCTCAGGTCTGACCCTAGACTATGGAGCTGCTTCCTCCAGGCCCTTCCCGTCTTTCATCTGCTGCCTCGGGCTCTGGCTCCTTAGGCTTCTTTGTCTTGGGGGAGCTGAGTTAACCCCTCCAGGCCTCAGAACCCTGATCGGAAAACAAACGAATGACAACCTGTATTGCCTTTCTACTCAGAGATTCTTTGTCTTAAAAAAAAAAAAAGAAAAAGCTTAAACACAAGCATAAGCAAATAAGCAACATCACCACTTGACACATCTGCTTAAAATTATAACTACCCAAAAATAGGAATCTTAGGAGAAATGACCTGGCAATGTAAAATCTAAGATGGCTCAGATCTAAGTGTGAGCCAAACCTGGGAATCTGATGCTATACATTTTTCATGGGGTACTTATAAATTAATTAAAATGCATGGAATGTAGCTCCACTCCGCCCCTTTCCTATAAAACCAGCAAAAAATAAAAAATAAAAAATAAAATAAAACGTATTTTAAGGCATTCACAATTTACGTTTAAATATAGGAACACAAAGTAGGTTATTTATTAAACATCACAAACCGTGATATTTTAGTAGCGCCTTCAGCCAATTCTTATTAACACACATTACCATTCTTAAAAATGCCTTCCATTATGTTGCATAATTTGTTGTTGTTTTTTTTTTAATAATCTGGACTGAGGTGGATCGTTTGTGTGTCTCGGCACGTGTGGCCTTTTTCGATCTGTTTTAAAAAACTGACTGTGGTTGCATGAATTTGGCTTCGCCACGAGTCTTATCCATGGCTGATAAGAATACTGTTTGTTGGAAAAACTCTCTTTGAGTGGAGGAGACAGTTCTCTGCCTCTCTTACTGCCTGATTTAACCAAACTGAGGCCAAGGGGAGCAGAGCCGGATCTGGCCAGCAGTGGAGAGTGATCAGAATGCTGTCAGAGGAGGTGGCTGACTACATGACACCGCGTCCCCAGCCGATTTGAACAACGAGTTTGGATAAAGAAAGGAATATTTGAAAACAAGATCTGGAAATAAGAGCCAGGCCCTTGTAACAAGGTCCATCTATTTGTCATTTCTATTTGTATCTATTTGTATCTATTTGTCATTTCACTAAGACCACCAGGACAGGAGAAGCCTGAGGACTGACCAGAGGGAGGTGTCCGAGGGCCCCTGACCAGGAGGGGAGGGACAGTGGTCAGAACACATCTGCGTGGGTCCCACTGGAGGCCCAGCAGTGGAGCCGTGGGGAGGGAATTCCATGTTGAAATTTGGTCACTTGAGTGGAGAGACAGAATCTTTTATTTCTCATTTCCAAGGGCTACTTGCCTCTTTCTCCAGGCAGACTGTAAAAACAGTGTTTTAGGGTGAGGACTGAGAGGTGTTTGTCTGATAGTATAAACTGATTTTAATCAGAAGTAACAGAACTCTGTCTGTCTGCCTGTCTGTCTATCCATCTTATCTGTCACCTAACTATGAATCATCTATATCATCTATCTATCTATCTATCTATCTATCTATCTATCTATCTATCTATCTATCTATCTACTTTTCTGTTTATTGACAGAGGAGGAGGTATGATTTCCTTTAGGCTGTTTAAATATCGACAATGCCAAAGACCCCAGGGAGCCTAGGGTGGGGACTGAGAAGGTCTGGGCTTCTGGCGGTAGAAGGGTGTGTCCTCCCAGCTGTGTGTGTGACGGGAGGGGGGGGCCTGGGGGGCTCCCCTTTCCTGCCCAGAGCCCCACTTTGTGGGTGTAACTTGGTGTCTGAATCTGTCCAGAGGGGGCGTTGTTTTCTAATTCACAGGAAGATCCCCGATGGGCTAGAGGCGGCCGTGGAGAAAGTCGACTGGTAAAAGCTTTTTCCTAACTCGTGTGGTGTAATAACGTTTTAAATCCAACCACAGAACTGGTCCTTGTGCCCTACACCGCGGGAAAAAAGTGCATAAGGCCACATATATGAAGTGAGAAATTATAATGAAATCCTGGTGCTCGCCTAGAAACAGCTCCCGCTCTGGAGTGTTGGTGGTGGGGGAGAGGGGGAAGGGGGGGGTAGGAAGGTGAGGGGGTGGGGGGAGGGTGGAGGCTGCACGTCTGACTCCAGCAGCACCCTCCCCCGCTAGGTTTCTGGTTCAGTTTGCTGTTAGGAAAATGAGGTTACTGGGAGCCTATTAGAATTTTGTCCTAGGAGAGGAAACAGAGCCAGGAGGAAAACTCACAGAGCGGCCCCGTGAGCAGAGTTGGTGAGCTTTGGCGGGTGGCCTTCGTACCCCAGGCCGGTCACCACCACTGTTCTCCTGGGCCCTCTGTGGCTTCTGTCTTCCCCCCTCTGGACACTCGCAAGTCTTGGACGTGGGTAAGATTGTGCACTTAGAAAATCCAGGAGGCAGATCCCGAAGTATCCATGAGCGCGGTGATAGCGCGCCTGGCATTCGTTGGTCAGTGTTCTGGGAGACAGACTCGCACGCGCACGCACACGCACGTGCACACGCACACACGGCGGGGAAGGGGATGTGAAGTAAGGCTGAGGAAGGGCCGATAGCCGTTGGAGGTGGCCGAGAGGTACGTGCTGGTCCATTAGACTTCGCGCGTTAATACGCTGGCTGCCTTTCAAGCTCAATACATAAAACTTGATCACTTTCCCATTTACCATCATTAGTCAAGTAATGGGAAAAAGATTCCACTCCCAGTGACCACAGTTTCTGGGAACAAACATAATGACCTAGATAAGGCCTGAAAGAAGAAAGCAATAACACTTTAATATGGAAATAAATGGAAAGGTGCGCCACATTCTCGGAATGGGAATATTGGCAATGCAAAGGTAATAGTTCTCCTCCATGTCATCCATACATGCAAGGATCCGAGTAAAATCCAATTAAATTCCAATCAACAAGACTTTGATATAAAACTTAACAGGCCGCTTTTAAAGTACCTCTGGGACTCCCACCCCCCTTGAATGTGTTCTTGTCCTGATCCCCCCTTGCGGTTAATGCCACCCACATATGTGGGGGGGGGCAGTGCTCAGGGCAAAGACCCGTGAGTCATCCACATCCCCTCTCTGACTCAACCCCACCCAACCCGCCGGCAAGTCCAGACCCTCTGCCTCCAAAAGCCATCCCACGAGCTCCCGTCACAACCGCTATGGCGTTAACCTTCACACTGGACTCTCGGACCTGGACTGCGGGTGGCCACTCCCGGGCATCGCACACTGGCCCGATCAGGCCTGGCTGGCCTGTGTCCTCTGCCCGGGCTCGGTCTCCAGCCTCCTCTCCCACCATGTCGTGGCTCACTCCCCTGTCTGGGTCCTGCCTCAGCATCTCCGCACCGGCTGTGCCCTCCGCCCGCGGTGCCGCCCCCCCCCCCCCTTCCCCGACCTCCGCCTGGCCGCCGCCTCCTCATTCAGGCCTAACTCAGCGGCTGGTGAGACTTCCCTGACCGCCCTAGCGGCACCAGCCCCCGGCCTCCACGCCCCAGCCCTCTCTGTTCCATCCTGTATTGTCTTGCAGCACTTAGCACTGCAATTACCTTATTTACTTGCTTGCATCTTCTGCTGTTGGTGAGCTCCTCTGAGCAGGATGCTGTGGGTTGCACCTCATTGCTCAAAAGGATATGTCCGCACCCTGCCCCCTGGCAACCGAATGTGACCTTGTTTGGAGATAGGCTCTCTGCAGAGCCAGTGAAGGTGGAAAGCAAGAGATTGGGGTGATGCCGCCACCGGGCACGGAACGCTTGGGGCCACCAGAAGCTGGGAGGGCCGGGGAGGGGGCCACCCCAGCACCTTCAGAGGGAGCGAGGTCCTGCCGACTCCTGGATTTTGGACTTCTGGCCTCCGGACTGTGAGGGAATCGATCGCCGTGGTTCGAACTGCCCAGTGTCCGGTGCTTTGTCGCCGCAGCCCCAGCATACGAAACGGGGCGTCATCTGGCCAGTTCGTACTGTCTTCTCAACACTGGTGTGGGGAGAGGCCCAGAAGCACTGCTGAACGGTGCAGCAATGGCAAAAAGGGCCAAGAAGGTGTCGAAAAAGATCGGCGAAGACAGGCGGGATCTACCAGACAGCAAGACACAGCATCAAGCCATGACGATCGTGCAGCAGGCACACGCAGAGAGAAGAGAGGAGAGGGCTCGGAACGGGCTCGCGTGAGGGTAGTGTTGTTGGTTATAAAGGTGGTGGTTTAAGTCAGCGGGGGGAAGGTGAGTGTGGGTGCACGTGACTGGCGCAGTGCCGGCGGGGACTCTGCCTTCGCTCAGCCGGACATTCGGACCGGTGCACCCGGCTCCACTGGTCGGAGAGGAGAAGGGCGGAAACCGGGCCTGCCCCCCAGCAGTGCCCACTGCCCCTCGTCCAGGGCAGTGAGTGGTCTTGGCGGCATTGCAGGCAGGTGACCTCTCGCACAGTCGTCTGTGAGTAACTGGCTTCCTTCCAGCTCAAAGCCTCATGCCCGCAGGAGCCCCGCACCCCTTACAAAACCCCCAAAGATACAGATCCCAGAGTTCACCCAAGGGCATGCCCAGTCCCAAGAGTTGTCTTACATAAGGAGGCCCCAAGCCTGGAGTCCCCATTGGGGGTTTATCATTTATTTATGGTTCTTTCCTATCCAGAAGCAATTTACCAGTTAAGGTCATTTTTATCATAAGTAGTTTTATCTACTAACATAGCTGACATTTACCCTTTATGGGGTCCCAGGGAACCAGAGCTGGAAAGCTAAACAAATGTCAGATTCTTACACAAAAGGGAAAGATTTTCTTAGGCCTATGTGGACGCTAGTTAAGTTAGAGCCTACATTATTAGATCATACAACAGACTAAATTCCAGAGGTATTTAAGGGTTAAACGAAAAGACATCCAACTTGTAAAGTATTAGAAGAAAACATAGGAGAAGCTTTCCGTTTTTGGGAATGAAAAGCCTTTCTAAGCAAAGAGTAACACTCAGAAGTCATACAGGAAAAAAGTTCGACAGATTTAGGAAATATTTTTAATTGAAGTATACTATATAAAATGGAGAAATACTGAACATACAGCTCCATGGATTTTTACAAAGTGAACACACATAACCTGCGATGAGACCCCTAAGACCCCCCCCCGCCCCTCCTCCACCCCCGTCAGACTGGTAGATTTGATTACATAAAACGTTTAAACTCCGGGCTACCCAGAGACACCATAAATGTAGCTGAACGGCATGCGAGATACACCAGGACCAAAGGTTGCTAATCTTCGTCTAAAAAAAAAGAGCACCTATCACGGAGAAGAAGGACGGACAGTCCGACAAGAAAAAACTGGCCAAAGATCTGCCGAGCATTCTCAACAGGAAAAGTCCAGGTGGCCAAGCCGGGGGGGGGGGGGGGGTGGCCAGCCCTGCCGGTCGGGTCGGTCCGGTCGCCGTAACCAGCACCGCTCGCGTGGCCGCTGAGTGTCTCGGTGCTTCTGCTCCGTCATTCCTCCTGTCTCCCGCTGTGGCTTGGGACAGACAGGGCCCTCCCTCAGCCTCACCCCTCCGTCCTGGCCCGACAGCTGTGCCCTTATACCGGTCCCTCCCCCTATCCTGGGAGACGCTGGGTCTCTCAGGCACCGGCTCGCTGGGCCAGCCCCACAGGCTTCCCGACAAGCCCAGGTTTGCCTGGCCCTTCAGAGGACACACCTGTTAGGTCCCAGCCCAGCCATGCTCGGGGCTGGGGATACGGGGTCAGGGCGGGGCACAGACGACAGCTGTGGTGGGACCTGTACCGTTTCTTCCCTAAATACTTGGCAAAATTCCCCAGTGGAATCATCTGCACCTGGTGCTTCCTGTTTTGTAAGATTCTTAATTATTGATTAAATTTCTTTAATAGGCCTAGTCAGATGACCAGTTTCTCCTCATAGGAGTTCTTTCAGTCTGTGTCTTTCAAGGACTTAGGAGGCGTCTTTGTAGCCAGAGGTTGGGGCAGGCCATAGGTATGGTATCCCGGCTGGGAAGGCTAGGGTTTGGGGAATGAAATAGCCCCCCTCCCCCAGGAAAAGTGTGGGGGGGCCGGCATCAGAGGCAGCAGAGTGTTCGTTCTGAAAAGGCGCGCTTCCCCAGAGAGAGGCTCCTGGAACCCAAGGGCTCCCTGGGCAAATGCCGGGACTTCCTGGACTTCCCTCACCCCTCCTGGACCTGCGTGGCCCTGTGTCACACACCGCGCCCCTGTCACAGGTGGCCAGGAGCACAGCTGCGGCTCCGAGCAGTCTCTGAGGAGCACCCAGCACGGGCCAGCACACTGGCCTCATCAGGTCTCTAACGAAGAATGCTGGTTTGCTCTCCAAACTACAGAATCAGAGTGGCCTGTTTTCTGGATTCTGGATTAAAAGATAGGGTAGGAATCGACGTTTGGTAGATGGATCAGCTCTCACTCCAGCCTGCTGGAGCTGTGGCTCGCCTCTGCGGGCCCCTCCTGCCTGGCATCAGCTCTCCTGGGGCCCTGCCTTCACCAGCCTTCACACAGCCTCCAGGGCGGCCTAGCTCCTCGCGGCTGCCCGCACACCTGGGTTCCTCCTGGCTCCCCAGAGAGGCCGCTCCTGCAGGAGCACGTGCCCCCTTGCTGAAGAGCCGGGCTCCTGGCTGGGCGGGCTCTCCCCTACCCCGCCCCATCATGGCCATTAGCACGGTGGACACCGCAGACCTCCTCTCTACGCCGGTCCTCCTAGCTCCCTCAGAACCCCGCCAGGTGGGCACTTTGCAGCCCCCCAGACCCTCGGTCTGTGGACGCCTGACCCGTCTTCAGTCCCCACACGCCCTTGCTGTCCTGCTTGGATTCTGACCGGTGGCCGCGAGGGCCGTCTGCCTGCACAGTACTCCGGGCGTTACCCCGCGCGCGCCCCTGTGCTCACCAGGCGGGGTCCCCAACCCTGAGCGAGCCGCCCCCCCCCCCGCCATGCACACACACACACACTCGCGTGGCTGCACGCGGCCTGCATGCCGTCACCCCCACGGGTTTCCAGTGCTGTCCGGCCCCCTCATTGCGTCTCCCTAGGGGGGCGCCTCCTCTGCTTTCCGGGGTGACTGTCGCGTGCACCGCCTGGCCCCTCTCGGCTAAGATGTCACTGGGGAAATCAAAGCACGGAAAAGGAGAACGTTCGCCAGCCCGTCCCCCCGGGTGCCCGCCCCATGCCGGCGGGCATCGCCTCGCCTCGTCACAGCCAGCGACCCCCGCGCCTGCTTGTCCACCTTCATCCTCCCGCTTCCTCTCCCCTCCCCCAGTTTCCCCCTGGACCTCAGGGCTCGGTCATGTCCGCCACCCCCTGTCCCGCCCGCTTCCCCACGTGGCGGGGAGGGGACATCCACGCCTGCGTCTTCTCCACGCTCCCCACCCCCCCCGCCCCCCGCGTCTCCCCGGACCCGTCCCCGCCGCGCCCGTCCCCACCCGGTCTGCAGGTCCCCCGCGGGCCTGGCTGCCAGCCCGCAGCGCGCCCGGTGGTCACGCCTCCTTCCCGGAGCAAGGCGTGGTCTCCGCGTCGGGTCCCTGCCTCCCTGCGTCTCACGCGGCAGCGGCAGATATGTGTGGGGCGCACGAACGCACACAGAGGGGGCGCGTGCGTGCACACGGGTGCGTGCGTGGAAATAGGGCTTCGTGAGGGAGGAGGCACTGAGCTGGCCTGGGCAGGGCTGGGCAGCGCCTTCGGGGGTTTGTGTGTCGGGGGGCAGGGTGACCTGACGAGGACGAGGAGAGGGGAAGCACCGAGGAACTGGTTTGGCCGCTCAGTCAGTGCTGGGGGCAGAACCCCGGGCACCAGGCCCGGCCAGAGACCTAATTTGTTAGTCACGGAAAGGGCTCCTCGGGGGAGGAAGTGACACGCCCAGCTCGCTTGGCCGCAGGAGGAGTCCCTTCCGGGGCGTGGGGGAGGGGGAGGGTAGCAACCTCGGGCCCAGGGGCGAGATCGGAAGGCTGTCTTCCCCGTGTGTAAGGAGAACCCGTGCACATCGGTAGAGAAATGGGTCTTTTCTGTGCTTCATTCCTATTCCCCTTGGGTGAGGGGGCCACCGTAGCCCCGTCCTAGGTATAAGGAGCTGCCCATCGGGGCTCGGTCCTCCTTCCCTGGCTCGGCCAGAAGCATATTTTCAGCACTGTGCCAGTATTTTTGTGACGCCCGGACTCGCTCTTTAAGGCCGCGTCCAGCTCTGCGCTCAAGCCCTCTTGCCCAAGGAGCCGGCCCAGTCACCTCAGCCACAGCTGACCGGGGTCAGCGCAGGGAGTGGGTGTGGGGGGGCCCCCCCAGCCCCGCAGAAGTTTTTCCAGCTGCGGCCGCAGGAGAGGATACGTTTTTTCCTCTCCTTTTCCCCGTCCTGATTGTGGGAGACGGTACATTTGCTTAGGTAATGCTCTTTTGAGGCCCCCACTCCCAGCCGCCTCTTCTGTGTGGCCTGGGCGTTTTGTGTGTGCGTGGGAGGGAGGCGGTGGGGAGGGCAGGGACGTTCTTGGCGCTGCCGCGTCTGCCCAGTTGGCTTTTGTCTCGGCTCTCCAGCTTCTGTTTCAGACTGATGTTTTTGCTTTCCACTGTGCTTAGCAACCCTCCTGCAGCCTCTGTCAGCCCTAGAAAACTATTGTCTTCCCAAAGAGCTGCTTTAGCTCCAAAGCGAAGGAACAGCCCCGAGACAGCAGCCTGCACTGAGCTCAGAGTGAGCATGTCAGAGGAGGCAGTGACCTTGATCTGGATGCTTCCAGCCTCTCGAGACCCTGAAACTGAAGAGGATGGTTTCGTATCGTGCACAAGAATGCAGCTGCAAACAGCACTTCAGTCTGCATTGTCCACTTGACCCACTTGTTTTTCTGACCCGTGGGCTGGGCTCTGCTGGAATTTCCTGGTGGTGTGTTATTGTGGAAAATATTACGAAGGAACGAAGCACGTGTGATCGGTTGGAGCATTGCTCTGTACGGGCTGTCAGCCTCCTTGGCCTCCTTGGCCTGGGTGTTAAGAAGCCAACTCCGGCTGCAGCTGTGACTGCCCCTCCCTCCGAAACCAGCCCCAGCCTCGGGGGTTCTGGCCATACGCCCCGTCCTCAGAGTCCGTGGCCAATTTTGTTCTACTCTGGGCAAGCTACCTTTTTCCCCTGCAGGCCTCTCAAGTTCTCTCTTCCACTTCACCTGGCCGTCAGGGCCCAGGGCGGGAAGTGTGTCCCCTTGGCTCCTCTTTGTCCCCTCCAGCCACTCGCCTTCCCTCCTCTCTGAAAACACTCAACTTTGAGTCTTCTGCACAGCGCCCACCAGGAAGTCCTCCTAGACTTGTCTCAACATCCAAACTGTCAACACCCCACCCGGATCCAGGGCAGGAACGCAGCTCACTGGCAGGGCCCTGGGGGCACCCTCCAGGGGCATCCACACGGCCATCGGGAGCCCCCCAGGCACGGCTCACGCCCCTGGCGTGGGTGCCAGGGCCACCTGGCAGGGGGTCGCTCCCTACAGAATCCGTGTCAGGCGGCCGAGCTTCCAGGGTCTCTCAAAAGACGGGCCCCATGTGGCCCCGTTGCTGTGATGGTTCACCTGTGGTTCCTCCAAATCCAGATCCTTCTATCAGTCGGGTCTATTTTTATCATAAGCCACGGTTTCTAGTAACATAGACAAACAATTTTTATCAGGTTACCAGGGCGACGAGGCTAGAAAGTGAACCTAAGGTCAAATTCTTTACCAGGCTCTGTTGACCCTTTGGCCACACATACCAAGGAGCCACATCACCCACTGCCCCTCCCCGTCACCCATTGCCCCTCCTCGACCTGCCTGGTCCCTTGGCCACTTGACCTTCCTCTGTCAGCCTCCCCAGGGCCGAGTCCTGCCCTGTTCTCGGTACCTTCAGTTGCCGTGGCGATGCGTCTGAAGCCCTTGGCCTCCCCTTCCCTGACCTCCCCTCCTCCGATGCGCGTGCCCTCCGTCCTCAGCCACTCGCTCCGCTGCCGTACCCTGGTCCCATCTGTGTCGAGCATCCCTCTCCATCGCCCACCTGCGTCCTCTCGGCTCTCTCCCCAGCCCCCTCCCCCGCCCCCCCCCCCAGCCATCTTCGGCCCTCCTGGGATTGCGATCCCTTGAACCCGCCGATCCCTTTGAACCTGCCGCCTGATCCCAGGCCCTGCGCTGTCCCCGCCTCCCCTCCTCTCCCCGGCTCCCTCGCTCGCCTCCCCGCACTCCGCCTCCCCTGCTCGTCCTGCTCACTGGGCAGAACCGCTGGCTGGCTGGCTGCTTCTCTCCTCGCCTGTACCCTCCTCTTCGCAGCTGGACGTGTCTGGCGAGGACGCGGAGCAGGCCGACCGGGCTCAGTGTCACCTCACGATCCCCAAGTGCAGGGGGCCCCCTCGGTCGCTGTGCGTCCCGTTCACGCTTCCTGCGTCCGCTACTTTTTCGTTCCTTCCCTCCTCTCGGCTCTGCTCCGACGGAGCTGCTTCTCTGCTTCTCGTGGCCCTGAGAAGACGGAAGGAATCAGGGGGGACTCTCCGCGGTGGCCGCCCGCCCGCCCCTGCGCCGGTGTGCCCCCCGTCTGTCCCGGGAGCCGGAGGCCGAGCGCCGCGCACGGACCGCGCGCGTTTAGGGCGAGCCCCCGCCGCCCCAGAATCGCACGCCGGGCCGCCGCCTGCTCCCGGGCAGGGCTCCCGCCCCTCTCTCCTGCCGCACGGGTTTTTACCCCGACCCCGCTCTCTCCCTCACCATTTCTATCCGCGTCCGAAGTGGGCATTAACCTCCCATCTTAGAGAAACCTTTTGACGCCGCCCACCCCAACCCTCTGCCTTGCGCACACGTGCATGCACACACGTGCATGCACACACAGACACACGCACACTCACGCACACGCGTGCAGTCCTTGAAGAATCGTCTCCGCTCGCCGTCTCTATTCCCTCTCCCCACCCCCATTACTGTTTTGCCCCTCAGCTTTCCTGAAGCTGCTCTCCGTGGCTCCCCAAAGCCTGACGACAGGACGAGCACTCTTAGCCACGGGACACCGAGCCGCTCCTGACCCCGCTGTGCCCTGCTCCCTCGTTGAAATGCTTCTTCCTCTGGGCTTCCAGGACGCCACACAAGTCCGGCTTTTCTTGAATCTTTTCGGCCATTTCTCTTCAGTCTCCCTGACCTTGAAACACGCTGTCCCCTACCCTCACCCCCTTCCTCCCCCTGGCGACCTCCCCCAGTCTCAGGACTTTCAATGCCTTCTGTTTGCTGGGGACGCCCTCCCGACTTCTCTGCGGACTCCAGGCCTGAGCGGCCCTGTTCTAGGCTTCTCCAGGAGGGCGCCTGCGGGTGCGTGGGGCCCGCTGGCTTGTCGCCCTGACTCCCGATGCTGCAGCCAGGCCTGTCCTGCCAGCCTCGCCGGCCCGGGCGACGGCCGCTCCATGTGCTCAGTTGTTCAGGAGACAAAGGTGCCATCATCCTTGAACCCCATCTTTCTCCGCATCCCCTCCACGTGTCCTTCTGATTCCACTTTCAAAATACACGCAGATATTTGACGACGGCAAGGAATTATGGTTAAGGTTTGTTTAGATGCGATAATGGTGTCGTGGTTGCATTTCTAAGTAGGACCCTTATCTTTTAGAGATTCTTACTGAACTATTTATGGGTGACATGATATGAAGTCTGGAATTTGCTCAGAATAATCTAGGGCAGAGATTCTCACCAAGAGGACTCATTAAAACACAGCTTTCTGGGGCTTGCGCCCAGTTTCTGATTCAGCCGGGCTGGGCCGGGGCCTGGTAATTTGTGTTTCGAACACTGGGTGGTACCCGCTCCCCGAGGCCCACTGATCTCAGGTGTAGGGGTGGGGCATGAGCCGACTGCGGCTGGAGCTGGTGGGTACATGGTCGTGTGGGAACATAGAATGGATCACACTACTCTACTTTACCTTGGAAATTTCCGTAATAAGAAAGCGTGTGTGCATGTGTGTGTGTGTGCATGTTTGCATATGTGCATGTTCGTGTGCGCGCGCATGCACGTGCATGTTTGTGTGTGTGCGCGTGCATGTGTGCATGCATGTGTGTGCATGCACGTATGTGCGTGTGTGCGCGTGCGTGTGTGCTTGCACTCCCAGAAGCTGACTGTTTCTCAGCACCTCCACTGCGACCACTGTGGTCCACCTAGTATCGTCTCTTGCTTGGGCCATCGCAGTGCCTGCTAACAGGCGTCTTTACCTTCCCCCTGAGCCCTCTAAAATCTCTTCTCGACAGAGCAGTCAGAGCGACCCTCGAAACCTTGCAAGGGCTCCCTCTCCCTCAGAGTGAAGGCCCAACCTTCCTATAAACTAGACAGCTCTTCGCCATGGGTCCCCCACCCCCATTCCCCTCCCTGTCAGACATGCCGACCTCCTCGCTGGTCCTTGAAAATGCCAGCAATACTTCTGCCTCGGTACGTCAGCCCGCGCTTGCTGGGGCCACGTGCTCCCCACCCTTTCCCTAGCCATCTCTCCCTTCCTTCTGGTCTGCACTCGAAAGTCGCCCTTGCAGGAAGGCCTTCTCAGGCCGCAGTATGTGAAACGTGACACACACACATGCACACACACACACACACACACGCGCGCTCTTCACACCCTGCTTCCTTGCCCACCGGTGCTCCTTAGCTCACATCTCCGTCTGTGTTTGCTTACTCATCTGTCCACCCTGGTGGAAGCTCTCTGGGCCCCCTCACTGCCTTCGTGGCGGGTCTAGGCAGTGCTGCTGCTCCCGGCTCCCTCCCCCACCCGTTGGCCTCCGCTGTCATCACTCATCAGTTCCTGACACACATCCCTTCTTTGCGCTGCTCAGGGCCCGCTTCGGGGCTGTTGTCTGTTTGGTTCCCCAGCTCAGGACCAGCCCCCATTGGCCCTCAGATGCACGGCCGCTGACTGCATGGCTGCCTCCTGGGGGCGAGAGATGGACAAAGAAGAGGGCGGGAGAGCAGAGGAGAGGACTTTCCTTAGCAGGCTGGACGTCCGTGGCCAGTGGGAGGGGGAGCAAAAACATTGGCACAGGCAGAAACCTACAGGAAGTTCAGCAGAAATGTGGAAGACAGGAATGTTCTCTTTCCGAGGCCTTCAGGAGGGAAGGACAGAAGCTGCAGACGGGCGGGCCGTACACGACCTGCAGAGGTGTGCGTTCCGCCGACACACTGCCTAAAATACATCTGGATCGGCTGTCAAATCTGAACAGTCAGGGCTGTCCTATTTCTCTCGAAAAACTGGAGACCTGCTGGTGCGAGGCCGGGATGCCTGCCTTGGGGCCGCTGGCTGGAGCTGACTGGCTGCTCCTGGTAGAGGGGGCGCATGCCCTCTGGTCCCCCGCAGCCCCTCCAGCGCCTCGTTCACTTGTTGCCTGCCTGACGCTTGTAGACATTGATCTGTGACCTCTCTTTTGAAAAGCAAAGTGGATTTCTTCGAACCTAAAACCTAAGTGAGGAAATGCATCTCTTTGGGACAAGCCAGTTGTTTGGCCAGGCTCTGGGAGTGTTGGGGGGGACCGAGGGAGCCCCGCATCACAGGGTGGGTCGGAGGGGGATGGGAGGGGAAGACGCTGAGAAAAAAAAAATGAGCTTACTGGAGAGATGCTTTGCAGGGACTGGCTCCGCCCACGAAAAGATTCACGAGTGTTGTGGGCTCACATATGTCCCTCCAAATGACACGTGGGATTCCCAACCCCCAAGGACCTCAGCATGCGACCTTAGTTGGAAATAGGGTCACCGCAGATGTCATTAGTTAAGTCAAGATGAGGTCCTGTTGGAGTAGGGTGGGCCCCAAACCCCATGTGACAGGTGTCCTTATGAGCAGAGGAGACAGACATGGGGACACGGAGAGAAGGCAGAGGTTGGGCTGGCGCAGCCGGAAGCCGAGGGCCCCCGGGAGGAGGCAGGGAGGCCGAGAGAGCCTGGGCCTCCGCACCTTGCTTCCAGACGCAGTAGCTTCCAGAACTGTGAGCCGGTAGACCTCGCTGTTTTCAGTCACCTGGCTTATTTGCAGGTAGTCTGTTTGTGGTGGAAAAAACAGTGTCTCACAAGAGCATCACACCCTCGAGGGTCACACCTCCACGTGAGTTGTCACCCTAGAGGCAGGCGCGGAGGTGTTTATATTGTGGAGTCAGCAGTTTAGAGGACTTGACGTGGTGGTCATTTGTTTTTAAGGGGTGACGACGAAAAGCGTTTTGTGTTTGTGTGTGTGTTTGTATTTGTGTTTGCTCGACTTTCCCACGGACGGGCGACGCGGCGTGTGTGCCCTTGTCATCTGCGATGCAGCAGGACGGGGGGGGGGGCGGGGGGGTCCGTCTGTTTCCACAGCGTCTCCCCGTGGCCGCGTCCCCACGTCCCCACTCCGAGGTGTGGGCTCGAACACGTCGCTTTGCCGAGCGGTCTCCTCCTGCCGCTCGGCTTCTCAGGATCGTTCGCAGACGTGAATGAACGCATGAGGACGGCCTCGCCGAACGGTTACGAAGCCGGGAGCCGGGTGGCACTGAGGCTTCGGGGTTCCGTCGACGGCTCCATAACGCTCTGACGATCGAATTTTCTATATATATATTTTGTATCAAGATTATTGTCTCGCATTTGTCCACTTGCCCACTGAACGGAGGCCCGTCTGCCGCTCCTGGCTCTGCCCGCCGCAGCAGCTGTGGACGGAGAGACGCCACGTAGGGCCACACGCACATGCTTGCAGGAGGGATGTTCGCGTCCACCTGTGAGGTTGGGTCTGTCCTCGTGCAGGGAGCAGATCCACTTCCAGGAGGACTCCGTAGAGCTGGGCTTGGCATCGCCTCTGGTCAGAGGACGTGGTTCATCTCCCCGGGAGCAGATGCGAGGACCAGAGAGGATGGCTCGTCCCCCTCACCCTCCGTCCTGTGGGACGGGAGAGCTGTGGGCTCGCGGAAGTGGGTCGTACCTGTCCGTGGGTCCCTAGGACATCCACCTCTTAATCCCCAGCTCCCATTAACGATCCCTTACAGGGCGGAAGGGGCTTTGCAGCTGTAATAAGAGTTCAGGGCCTTGGGACGTGGAGGGCATCGTGGGTGATCTGGGTGGGCCCGGCGTACTCACAAGAGTCCTTAAGAGATGGGAGAGGGAGGCGGGAGTGGGGGAGGGGGTGAGAAGTGAAGGCTGGCCCAGAGCAGAGCGACCCAACTGCCGGCTTAGATGAGGGGCCATCGGGGCAGGGGCCACGGAAGCCTCTAGAAACTAGAAAAGGCCAGGAAACAGATTCTCTCCTGGAGCTTCCGAAAGGAACATAGTCCTGCTGACACCTTGACCTTAGCCCAGTGAGACCCTCTGCTCATGCAGTTTGCCTTGGGGTTCACTGCACACAGACCTGGGGCACCTAGGAACCCAGCCTCCTGCTGACAGGTCCCTGGCGGCGGGGGGGTGGGGGCGGCAGCACCCGCACAGGGAAGCCTCCAGTGGACAAAACTCAGGAAGGAAGGCCCTCCCCAGCTGGTGACGATGACTCACTCCCGTTGCTGAGCTTGAGGAGAGTGACAGGGCCAGGCCCGAGGCACCTGCTCTGGGCTCAAACCCAGTGCCTCTGGCCAGCCCCCAGGAAGCTGTGGGCGCTTCCGGAGAAGAAGGTTTCTTCGTGGGGAGGTTTGAAGCTGCTGCTTGGTGATTCGCTGGTGGTGAAACCTCCACACCCATGACTGGGGGCCGAGCTGTTGTCGCTGCGTTTTCCTCCCCGAGTGGGTGGGGAGCCGACTGGGAGGCTGGGGAGCGCGAACCCCAGCGGGAGACTCAGCCGCTGTCTGTGATGTGTTTCTCCCCCAGCTCCGGAGGAGAAGGAGGTCATTAGAGGCCAGTACGGGAAGCTCACCGACGCCTATGGCTGCTTGGGGGAGCTCAGGGTGAAGTCCGGTGAGTATCCCCCGCAGAGGCGCAGCTGTCAGGCACCTGTCAGCTGGGCAGAGCCGCTCCTGTGTTCGTTTGGAAAGACTGCCAGATTTAGACGCTTTATTTTAACAGTTAGGATCTTTGAAAATGTTTATTTTGCTGAGCTTGCACCTCATGCTGGGAGGTCAAGGTGAGTGAAGCCCAGTTCTCACCTGTCTGTGCTGCTCCTGACCTTGGTGGAGAGAAGGCTCACCTTCATTATTTGCCCACCAGGACCTGAGTTTTTGCAGTGGGGGGAGGGAGGGCTCTGCTTAGGGGGTCGTTTGTTGTTTATAAGGGATTTATACTCTAGAAGAGGTGGGTGCCAGGGGTCCCAAAGCCCCTGGACAGGCTGGGTGTGTCTGGAGGGAGAGGTGCAGGGACCTGGCATTGTTGGCAAGGAGAGAAAAAGCCACCAGGACCTGAGTGTCGGATACGGGGTGGAGGGGTGTGGGGAGGTGTGAGCGAGATGGAAGGAAATGCTGTTCACAAACTGGGCCATGCGGTCTGACTTGAAAGGGCAAAGAGCTTCCGGGGAAACGTGGGCATCCTTGCTCAGGATGAGACTTGAGGGGCTGAGCTGTCAGCCCGGTTGAGAGCGCAGCTTCCCCATGAGGCCACCGAGTCACCTCTGCACTCCTGGGTCTGCAGCCACCATGTCCTTCCTCCTGCCTCAGCTGCCTCCTTTGCGTCGGCCCCACCTGGGGCCATTGATGCATCATGGGGCCAAGACCAGAGCGCATGGTCGACATTCCTGATTCTCGGCCCCACTGGGTCAAAAAGGGAGCGGCTGTGGGTCGAGCACACTCGGGCATGGCGGCTGTCCCACAGCAAGCACCTTCATTTCCACGCCTCCCTCAGCAGCTGTTTGCATGGGTGGGGGACATTTCAAGCCGACAGCACAGCGCCGTTTGCTGTTACTTTTCTGGGTCTTTTGTTTTAGGGGATGATTTTTCTTGAACTATGATGATGATGATGATGACACTGATCATTTCCAAAGTGTTTAGGAAAAGCACTTAGTACCCACATGACAAAATGCATGCATTAATTGTCTGTTTTGTGCCAAGGGCTAGAGAGTCATTTCTTAATCCTATAAATAAGCCAGTGTGGTAATGTATCTTCATCCGCATTCACCGTAAAGGAATCAGGCTCACGGGGTCAAAGTAACTTGCCTAAAGTAAAAAGCTCAGCCAGGACTGAAATCTGGGTCTAGCTCCCTCCGAACGCTTGCTTCTTTCCATGAAGATGTGCTGCTTGCCAAGGGTTTTCTACAGGATTTCCCCCTACAGTGATCTTTCTGAGGTCACCAAAAATTCCTGTGGCCCGTGCCTCGATGGTGATATGAAGATGACAGCTAAGCTTCCATCGTGCTTGCTCTGGGCTAGGGAATGCGTAAGTGTCGTGACTGATCAGCTCAGCTCTCCCAACAGCCTGTTAGGTACTGTTGCTGTCCTGTACGGACAAAAAGAGAAGCTCAGAAAGCCTACACGCAGGGTTCCATCTATTCTGTGACGCATGCTATATTTTTACATTGTAACCTCCAGGCACTCAGGCTGTGTTACAGTTGTTGGCAGCTTACAGTTACTGTTTTCTCGTACATAAATGAATGGTCCATTTCACATCTGAGGGTCTCCCTCAGTGCAGTGCCGAAGCTTGCCCAAGGTCTGGCAGTTCTCAAGTGCGACCCAGGTTTTAAACACTCCCCTTCTGACAGCAGGGGCTGCTTTCAGCCTCCAGGCCACTCTCTTCCTAAAGGGGCAGAAAGACTGAGCCTCTAGGGACAGGAAGAGCAGTGCCTTCTCCCACCCTCTGGGGGAAAGCACTTTTTTTTTTTTCCTGGGCTGTGATCTGAGGTCAGCTATAGGATGGGAAGCTCCCCCTGGCCCCCCAAGAAATATTGTCAGTAAGCAGGGTGTCTGTGGGGAGCCTGGCCCAGGGGCCAGGGCAGGCTTCAGCAGGATCTTCCCACGGTAGGGAGTGTGGGGAGAAGTGACCAACTCCTGCAGCTGCCCTAGGCAGGGCCCTCCCTGCTTCCTGCATCCAGTGCCCACCGGCTGGCCCTCTGCTGAGGACCGAGCAAGCACAGCCTCTGGTGTCCATGAGGGACTACCCAGGGAGGGCCGTGCCCTGGCCTAGAGGGCCATCAGGTCACCAGACCCCATATCTGATGTCCTCTGAATACCCCCTGCCTGATGGCCAGACTCCCCCTCCAGGGTGGGCTGCAAAGGCGCTCTGAGTGTCGTGAGGGTGAGTTTAACTTTCGGAATGTCAGGATGATTCCGCCTCTACAACACATTTCCGAAAGTGCCCTGGAGTATCTGAAGGACGGAAGGATTCGGCCTAACAAGCAACTTTTTCAAATACCCTTTGGTTAAGATGAGAAGCGTTTGATTTAACTTGATTTTCTTTTCCCACTACAAGTTCCCAGCCAAGAACTAGAATCTGTTTTCTGCCCCCGCCCCACCTGCTGAGGGGCTTATTCCAACTTCAGATCACCCCCAAAATGACCCTCCTGAGTGGGGGTGGGCCTCCCTTTTGACTTTTTAAGGTTGAGGGTCTCTGAGACCTTGTCAGCCTCTCAACTTGGGGCAAATTATTCTATTCAGTTTACAGAAGCGAAAATAACCTTTTTGTTAGAAATTAAGAAACGTGCACAAACATTGCATAAAAGCTTTATCTCAGGTTCCTAAGTTTTCATTGAAAGCTCAAATTCTCCCCTTCCTCCCCGAAATGCCAGCAGAAAGGGTGTAGAGGCCCCACAATCAGCAAGGGAGCTGGGCTTCCCAATAACTACACAATACGGAGCATAGAAAATGAGAGTAGAGCAGGAAGAAGAATTTATCCCAATGATTACAGGGATTTAACTCGCTTTTAACCTAATCTCTCAAGGCCTCCCTGTTTCATAGCCTCGAGAGTTGAATAAATTGAAGTCTTTAATAAATTACGTCTCCTGGAGTTGTGCACAGCCCGAGAAGCTGTGCGTGGCCGCCCTGAACGCTTTCCCCCAAACAGCCAGCCCCCCTGGGGTCTAGCTCCAGCCCCCCTGGGGTCTAGCTCCGGCCCCGCAGCAGACTGGCCTTCTGCGTTCATTTGATTTCTCTAGGGCCGTTTTCCCACCTGTAAAACCAGGAAAACCACCTCATGTGTATCTTACATAGTTCTTAAAAGAATTACATGAGAGAATGAACGTGGGTCCTGAGGGGAAGGGGGCCGGCCTGCAGAGGGTCTCTCTCGGAGAGCTGGGTGTGGGGTAAAGGGCGCACGCCGAGGGCCTGCATGCTGTTGACTCCCGGCGGGCCGTCCTCCTGCACAGGTGGCCGAGGGTCATCACTTCAGAATGAGAAGTCTCTGGACAGGGACGTTTGACAGTCTTCTGAGATCCAGGGTATGCAGTGTCTCTAGCAACTCTTGAAATGGCCGTCATCGGTCTTAAATAATTTATTTAATACCCGTACCTAGTGGTGTGCTGGCGGAGGGGGAAAAGGCCCCGATGCGTATGTAGTGCTTGCCACTTTCCGTGGTGTGAATACGCCGACCCCGGCTGACCTCAGGGTGCCAGTGCGGACCTGGGAGAAGCACTCAGCTGGCTCTCGCGAGCGGAGGTGAGCGGTCTGCACCCCGCGGCCTGCACCCCGCGGCCTGCGCCGCTCTGCTGCTCAGAGCGCCTCGACACGGTGCCACGGGGCAAGAGAATTCTGAGCTCATCAGTTGGGGGGTGGCGTGCGGGGTGCTCAGGGATCGTCTGGCCAAACTCGCCGCTCCCCAGTGTGAATGCCCAGCGTTCCCAAGTCCTTTGTTCACAGACTTAAGTGTGACAGTGTCCCGTGCAAGGGGGAGGGTAGACGAGACGGCAGCCCAGGCTGAGACAGGTAAGAGCCGGGCTTGGGGGGAGAACTCGGAGCCTGAGCAAACACGGAGGAAGGCCGGACCAGGAGAAGCAGGGGCCGCGGCGAGCGCGGGCCGAGCATTGTCCCTGAGTAGACGGCACTGTGTCTGCCCTGACTCGCCGTGATCCCAGGGCCAGCCCTTCCCAGCCAGATGCCAGAGCAAGATAAGACATGGCCCGGCGCTGCCCAGCTCAGGGCTGCGGGCCCACCCTGGCCGGGGGGCGAGTTTCAAGGGCGGCCTTCCGGAGAGAAGGAACTTCCAAGGTGACACTGAGGTTTCGGAGTGTTATCGTTCAGTCATGGTGAAGTGTCCAGAAAACCAGATTTACCATTGAAACCGGTTCTAAGTGTGTGCTTCAGAGGCGTGAAGGACATTCACACTGTTGTGCAGCCAGCTGTCTCCAGAACTTTCTATCTTCCCAAACTCTGCGCCCTTCAAACACTAGACAGTGAGGAGCAGCTCTCTGTTCTCCACCGTCCTGTTCAGGCCACAGACAGAGTCGTCTGGACTGTGAGCCTCCGGCCCCCTGGAGGTGTGTGTGTGTGCGTGTACGCACGCGTGCGCTTGTGTGTGTGCACGTGTGCGTGTGCACATGTGTGCCTGTGCCTGTGTGCACACGTGTGTATGCACATCAGCACGTGTGTGCATGCATGCATGTGCACGTGTGCGCCTATGCATGTGTGCGTGTGCACATGTGTGCCTGTGTGTGCACATGCGTATGCACATCAGCACGTGTGTGCATGCATGCATGTGCACGTGTGCGCCTATGCATGTGTGTGTGTGCATATGTGTGTGTGCATGTGTGTGTACCTGTGCGTGCATGTGAGAGTGTGTGGGTGTGCGCACATCCCCTTCTGGTCCGGTGTGTGCACTGGCCTGTGACCCTTTGCCTGCCTACCTGCCACCTCACCTAACTCTGGCCAGCAGTCCCTGACCTGGGCGTCATCTTGCTTTGGCTGGAGCCCTGGAACAGAGCGTGTGAGCCGGAAGGGGCATGGAGATGTCTGGTGCGCCCCTGCTGAGGCCCGGGCAGGGCAGGGGACTCGCCCCAGGCCCCGCAGGCTGCTGGGGGCTGCAGAGCCCCAGCCCCGTCTCCCGAGGCCACGGCCCGTCTGGCTGGGCCTGTCTCCACCTTGCCGCCAGAGCTTTCTGGTCTCAGGCCCCTGCACGCCGCCTCCACTAACGACTTCCAAGCAGCGCCCCAGGCCCAGTTTTATCCCTTAGAGACACCTCTGTGGGGGCCACAGGCCAGCACCACCCAACAGGTGGGCCGGGGGCCAGTGACCTCCCCGCAGGCTGGTGCTGGGCTCAGACCAGGACCCTTTCCTCCAAAGCTGTAGCACGTGGAGAGCACGCGAGGCTGTTGACAGGGTCACCCCGACAGAGGGGTAACAGGGAGCCGCCTGCTCGGCTGACAGGGCCGGGGGGCGGGGGCGGGGATGGGGGGCTGCCTTCGGAGAGGCTGAGGCAGTTCTGGAGTCACCGGGGAAGCTGAGCACAGCTCACAGACGTGGTCCATTCTGAGGAAAACCACGCCCGGGTACCCAGCTCCTTCCCGTCACTGGTTTGCCTAATGACGTGCCTGTGAGAAGCCAGCTCCTCATCTGCTCCGCCCTGTCCGCAGCCGCAGCTCTCTGTCTTCTCCTCCCACGTAGCATCTCGCTTTGCCCCGGGGAGTGAATACCTCTAGGAGGTCAGACGCCGGGACAGTTCAAAAACGCAGTCGTGAGCAGTGATGAGGACATCACTCACCTTGATGACTCAGTAACAGATCTGTGTACGAGTCAGGTGATGGCCCATGGTCTGCTCTCCGCAAACCGCAGAACTGAGCGAGGGTAGCGGCTGACAGCGTGAACGGTGATTTCGTTCTTGGATCATTGTTGACTTTTTTAGCCCGTAACCAAAGGACTCCGAAGAATTGACTGACGTTGCTATAATGAAACCTATTCCAGACCCATAGATTTATTGATGTGAACACGTTTTCTTAGTGTTTATGCCCATCAAAATGAAAAACAGAGCTAGGATGGGTACGGACAGAATCTAGTTTTATTCTATCAACAGACGATATTTATCCATGGATATATGAACTAGAAATCCCGTCTGTCTCATTGAGGTGCTTTTCCAACAAATCTTTTTTATACGTTAGGTGATTATTTAGCAAAATGTTTTGTTTACATCATTTGGCTGAGGGTGTCCTGAAAATCGAGCCAGAAGCAGCTCTTTTTAAACGCTTTCGCCTTGAGGATCAAACTGCTGCACAATATGACCAGGGTGACCAGTACAGGACGTGGGAGCACAAAGTGTTACGTTGGGATAGGACTCTGGGGAGGAAGCGGAGTGGAGTAAGAGTGAAAATCCTATCCGTTAAAGAACTCGTTTGCATGTTCCTTTAAATAATAGATGGTGATGAGTATCACGTCACGGTCCGGGTTCCGTCAGAGGCTGGTGAAGAGGCCCGCAACGGTTTTATTTTTACATGTCAATATTGAGCATATGCTGGGAGATACATTACAACCACTTAAACTAATGAGGAAAACATTTGGCGTCGATTTAACAATGAGCTAGAGGCCCCTTGATCGCCCGAGCTCGCAGGGAGACCACGAGTGGAAGCGACTGAAGACCCGAGGGCTAGGCAGAGCCCGGGCCTAGGTGACGCCCCTGCTGGCGTCTTGGGTCCAGTGCAGACAAGCCGTGTGCTTGGGCAGGCGAGTCTGCTTCCCTGGGGGACAGCCGCTCACGTGTGAAATGGCGATGTCCTCACGCTTAGGCTGGCGGTCCTTCTGCAAGGGTCTGGTTAAGGGCACCAGGCCTGGAAGCTGACCTGGTGTGACCACCTGCCCAGGGTCCGAGTCCCAGCCCCCTACCCCTGTGTCACCTCCAGCAGGCTACTTAACCTCCCTGTGCCCCTGTCTCCTTTGTGATAAAACATGGCAAAAATGGCACCTCCCCCGAGAGGTCTCCGGGAGGAAGTTGGTGGCTTGGTGCCTGGTGCAGGGCAAGCTCCACCCTGAGAATCAGCTGTCATTAAAACACCGGGTTCTGCAGCCGACATGGTGACTCATTCGCTCGCGCCCCTCCTGAGCCCCTTGTCCCGACACTCAGGAGCCCGAATTCTCCGTGGTGGCGGCCGGCCGTCCATTTGTTCTTGTTTATTTTAAGAGCCTTTTCAACACCTGCTTGCAGCACGCCCATCCCCAGCCTCCCCCCGGCCCGCCCTGCACAGGAAGTGCCTGCTGCCTTCACAGCAGCCTGGGACTCTTGCCAGGGACGTGGTCCCCCCACGCAGAGGCTGTGAGGAAGTGGTGCTAGAAATCAGCTTCACATCTCCGATGGAGAGATGGGAAGTAAAATTTTCCATGCCTCTCCTTGAACCCGCTCCCCACGCAGTCTAATCTGGGGCTCACGGCTGAGCTCCAAGGGGTCTGACCTGAACTCTGCTTCTCCCCACACCGAGCCCGTCTGACGTCTGGGCACACGCTGTGCGCGTATTGGCATTTGTGAGGCTCTAATATGAGGACCTCAACCCGGCATGAACCCCACCTGTCTGCAGGAAATGACGCCTGTCCCACTTAAGAAACCCAGCCCCTGACACCTGTCACCATCTACAGCCTCGTTCTTAAGTTGTTTTAAAATGAGTCCTGGGTAGTCTGACTGCAGAGGTGGGGTCTGAGCCAATCTGGTTGTCTTACTGGACGGTCCCCTCTCCCTCCAGCCAGCAGGCGTGGTATGAGTGGTGACTTACTTATTGAATGAGGGGACCTTTCATAAAAACCGGACTTTACATGGCCCCACGCAGCCTTCTCCTTCCTGTTAAGTGTGAGGGGGCGCCGCGGTGCGGGGCGGTACTGCTGGACTTGGCCTTCTTAGGGGTTTTTTTATCCGAGCGTCGAGAGATACGAGAGTGTTGACTGCATTGCATTGCTGCAGGTACTGACCGCTGACCGTCTGGAGCCGGTCTTTGGGAGACTATTGGAAAGGAGTGGCGTGTGGACCAGAACCCCCCCCCCAAAGGCCAGTCAGTCTTGGGCCGCCTCCTGAAACAGAGGAAGAGGGGTGCTGTCCCCACGGTCCCCAGAGCCAAGCATTGCCGTGTGCCTTGCTGATGCAGCACCTTTGGGAACCAGGGGCCTTGTGTGGGGGGCCAGGGATGCAGAAGGGAGAGCAGCCATGGATGGGGTCCCCGGCAGGGGCGTCTCCTCCGGGCACAGGGCCAGCGGTGCTTTGGAGCCTTTCATGGGGGCAGGAGGCTTGAGCTGCTCTCCTTTGGCTCGTTTAGGAAGAATTCCTCAAACTCTTGCCATGCGCAGTGCTGGGACATAACATTGAAACAGGGCACTGCTCCCAAGGAACCCCCAGTCTGCTGGGGATGCAGGTCGGGAAGGAGGGTGTTAGCATATGCCTGTGACAAGGCACGGAGAAGGGACCACTAACCGTCTGGGGAAGGCAGGGAAGGCTCCTTGGAGGAGGTGCTGCTGAGCTGACTCAGCATGTTCCTGATAAGGGCAAAGGCAGGAAGGTCCTGACGAGCATGCGGAGGGCTCGGGGCGCTGCAGAGGGCGGAGGCGGGGAAGGCGAGTGGGGTAGGGAGGGCTTGTGGGAGACCTTGTGGGGCAGACGGTTGGGGGGTGTGCCGGACAGAGGCGATGCCTTAAGGCCCAGGGGTGTGAGGGTATGTGACACATTTGAGGAGCTCAGAGCACAGCCCAGGAGAGCTGCTGGACCCCAGTGTCCGAATATGGGGAGGCGTTTCCATTTCAGTCCCAGGGGAAGTGGGAGCCACAGAAGGATTTAAGTGGAGGGGGGTCTGCTGTCAGGTGGGTCTGGGAGGGCACACTGTGACAGCTTGGAGGACTGCCTTTAGTCTGGAGGCCCTGAGCCAGGCAGCGGCTGAGGATTCCTGGGAGGGTGGGTCTCAGAGGCTCTGGGTGCCAGATATGGGGAGAAAGTTGGGGGGGGGAGTGGGGGGACTCCAGGCCAGCAACCTTCAGACTTGACTCTGGGAGGCAGCGGGATCACCTGCGGCTTGTTAAAGCCCAGGTGGCCAGCCCTCGCCCAGAGGTCCGATTGGGCCGAGAATTCACAGTTCTGACAAGCTCTCAGGTGGTACTCCTGCTCCTGGGCCAAGCTCGGAACCAGGACGCTAGGCTGCGGGCTCCAGTGGCAGTGTGGATCCCCGAGATGCTGAGATTAGGAATTCGAGGGGCCGGGGGAAGTTCAGGAGTGAACAGGAAGTCACACAGCTGCAGCAAAATCTGGGCTGTTTGGGCCCCTCGTGACCACAGCTGCCCTGCAGTGAGTGGCCCATGGCGATCCTGAGCCCCTCTGTCTGATTATCCTTCCAGGTGGCGTGTCCCTGAGTTTCCTGGTTTTGGTGACAGGCTGCACTTCTGTGGGCAGAATTCCAGAGGCCGAAATCTACAAAATCACCGCCATCGACTTTTACCCGCTCCAGGAAGGGGCCAAGGAGGAGGACCGCCTCGCGGCCCTGAGGAAGGTCCTCAACTCGGGCGTCTTCTACTTCTCGTGGCCCAACGACGGGTCTCGCTTCGACCTCACCGTCCGGGCACAGAAGCAGGGCGATGACAGCTATGAATGGGGGAACACCTTCTTTTGGTGAGGCCCTGGCCCCGCATCCCTTGCCCCCAGGGCACACGGCAGGCAGGCGCGGGTTGGCACCTGTGTCCTGCTTGATCACTTTGCATCATCCCCAGGGGCCTGGGTTACCTCTGAGAGCTGGGATCCATGCCCGCTCGCTCCCCACATGGTGAGGGGAAGACTGAGCCCACATTCCCCACTCCTGGGGTGAGGGACGGTGTTCGAAGGGGACTAATGTGGCTTCAGGGGGGAAATCCGGGCTGTTGGTAAGGAGCATGCGAGCCGCCTCCAGCAGGCGCTGCCGCCTGCCCAGCCATCATGCCTGCGCTCAGCGGACATGCTCACCACCCGCGTTCGGGGCCCTGCTCTAAGTTCTCCGCAGGTAGTAACTCACCCTCCTCGTAGGTCTCTGTGAGGTGAGTCTGCTATTCCCGTTTTACAGATAAGGAGACTGAGGCTTCAACAAGTGAGGGGTGTCGAACCCGGGCATTCTGGCTGCAGATCACAATCCAGCCCCAGCAATGTCCCCATCCTAGCAAGGGGACGTGCAGTAACACGTTAAGATGTGTCCTGAAGCCCAGACAAAGGTGGCCGGGCTTCTGTGCGTGTCGGGGCACGTGGGTGCTCCTTCACGGACACAGCTAGGTGGGCCACCCTATCAGTATGTAAATTGCCTGTTGCCCTTTCTGGGTCCTGGAGGTAATGACCCTCACGAGTCCTGTTAACAGTGGTCAACATGCACTAGGGCCCAGGCGGGTCCTAGTGCATGTTGGCGGTGCCATTCCTTCAGGAGACGTGTGGGAGCGAGTCAGAAGCAGAAATGACGAAACTCTGCTGCAGAAATTGTTCCAACGTACCTCAGGTAGCGGGTGTTCTCAGAATTCCAGTGTCGGCCCTTGGGGCTACCCCAGTTTCCCAGCCCTAAGACAGGATCGGCGAGGTGCATTTATGCCCTTTCTTTGTGCCCACCCCCCACCTTTGCCCAAAAAGAAGAAGTCAGAGTCCCCGTCAGCAGATGCATGTTCTTTCCTTGGTGCTTGGGACCCCCACCAAGGAACTGCCTGACTTCCCGCCATGTGTCCTAGTGCGCCCACCCCCGGATCCTTCCAGGTTCTCTGGCTTTCAGTTTTTTGGGCAATAATGTGCCCGCACTTTAGAGCGCATGTGACGCTGTGGCTGACCTTGTTACAGCGGGTCTGACGCAGCGGGTCTGACGCAGCAGGTCTGGCTGGAGCCCGAGGTTCGGCATTTCCGGCAAGATGAGGATGGCAGCACCGATGCTGCTGGTTCGAGGACCACACTCAGAGTCACAGGTCCAGGGGGCCGTGCTTCTGGGAAGCCCTAGGTCCATTTTTCAGGGTCCAGCGGTGCATGTGCCCCTGAAGGCAGCAGAATGTAGGGACTGAGGACGCTTTGCGCTGAGGCTAGGTGGCCATTTCTAACTGGGACTGTCAGGCAAGCAGAGGCAAGAGGTCCCAGATTCAGATGCTGTGACATTCCCTGGAAACACCGCAGGGCCAGAGGGGGTACCTGGGGCCTCTGGGTGCCCCAGCACCTGTGTAATTGCCCTTCTCAGGCCTCCTCCTGTCAGCTATGTGGCCGGAGTTTTGAGGCACCCGGAAAACAGGAAGTCCGAGCAGAGACTCACCAAGCAGGGGCTGCGAAGGCCTCAGATCCTCAGAGGCCCAAGTGGACCCCAGACTCTGTCTTGAGTTGGGAGGGGGTGGTGGCTCTGGAGGATGCCAGCCTGCTGGGTGTGGTGTTTGGGCTCAGGGTGGCACCCACAGAACTGGCCACATCCAGTCAGGCCAGCTGAGCGGTCACAGGCTGGATCGTCTAAACCCACCATTGGGGGTGCCACAATTTAGATCTAGGCCCACATCTGGAGTCAGATGGGGTCAACACCGAACGTGGCTGGTGAATAAGGGAGAGTGTACGTCGGGGTGAAGTCATTTTTTCCGGGCCGGTCGCTGACCCCACCAATAATTGCTCCCCTGTACAAGCAAGGCCTGCAAGGAAACTCAAAGCTGTTTTCCTTTCTGGAACTGGGTCTCTTCCTCCGAGGGTGTGATCCTTCCTCCCACAGAGGGTCGGGCAAGTGTGATTTCCAACAGGGTTTATTCAGAGTTGTCCATTTGGCAAAAGGCGCCTTCTTCTGACCCCTGGTGGTGACCCTGGCTGTGTGGCTGGAATAGTCTGGAGGCTTTGCCTTGATGCCATGTGCAAATTTAATCGTTACTAAAGCCGGTTTATCATCTGAAGTTTAAAGAGTGATGCCGAAGAGGGAAATAACGTTTTTGTCGTCTTTGTGATGGTCCTTTCTTCATGTGGACAAGTGCTGTGGCTCTGAGAGCTCAGAAGGGGGTCCCACGTGGCCACTTGGCGCCCAGGCGGAGGTGGCCAGGCTCACAGTCGGGGAGGCTGGCCTAAGAGCTGGGGGTCCCTGCTTCTTGGAGAAGCCGCCTGAGACGTCAGGGAAGGAGAAAACGCTGCCCATCTTTGAGGAAGGCTCCAGAGCAGGACCAGTGCTGTCTATTTTAAACAAGTAGGGCATTTGATCTAGACGTCCTTAGTACCTGACAGGAGGGAGTCTCCCGAGGGTTCCCGCCTCCCTGGAAACGAGGTAGGGGCCTCAGAACAGCACCGCTCGGGGCCGGGAGCAGCCCAAGGTGTCCAGGTGTCCACGCGCCCCCTCTGATCCCTCCGTTCTCGGAGCAGCCACTTGCTCCGCTGTGGATGTTGGGAGGCGGAGAGAGGAGGATGGGGCCGCGGGCAGGTGCAGCTGCCAAGGTGGGGTCTTCCCCAGGTGCAGCTGCCGAGGTGGGGTCTTCCCCAGGGGAGGCGCAGGGACGGCCGGGCTGGGAGAAGAGCCCGGCTTCCAGGTCCACGCTGCCGCTTCCGGGCTCTGTGGTGTAGGGCGAGTGTGCAGTTCCGTTCTCTGTGCCTCGGTTTCTTTACCTGCACAATGGGCGAATGAATGATAAATACCTGTCACCCAACGTCGTTCCGAGGATGGAGTGAGTTAATCCATCCTGAAGCACTTAGAATGGTGCTGAGTGCACTTGATAAATGTTGCTCTTCATCCCCGTCATTACACGGGTCACCAGGGGAGTCCAGAGGCCCAGAACAATCCGCCAGGTATGGAAGTACTGGCACTTTGCTTAAGTCTTATTTTTTATCTCACCTTCTCTTATTCGTTTGGGATTGCTTTGTAATTTATCTCATGGGCTATGTATATCATTTAATGCCTAGATTTAATATGATCATTTTTATTATTATGTAATTGCAAAACACGGTTAATTGTTTTACTGATGGGGTTTCTGATTTTAAAATGTAGAGGCCAGGCGGGGGTCTAAAGCGGAGCTCCTCTGAAATTGCTTGGAAGGCTGGTGACGATGGGCTCACAGTCCACGCTAGGCTTGCCGGCGATGGTACTGACCCGGTGGGGGCTTTGGGAAAGGACTCCTTTCCCTTTCCTGCCGCGCACGTCTCAGTGGCCTTGCTTGGGGTCTCTCAGAAGCCCGTAAGTATCCCGTGGTCCGTGTCCCCAGTGGAGGGCTCACGGGGCGCCGTGCGCATGCGCCAACTGTTAAGCCGGATGCTGCGCGCACAGGTGCTTCCTCGCTGCTTGCTTTGGGCGCAGTTTTCTGGAGGGTGTGCGGTAACCTGAGTCGCAGTGGCGCTCTGTTTTGCAGGAACCAGCTGTTGCACGTGCCCCTGAGGCAGCACCAGGTGAGCTGCTGTGACTGGCTGCTGAAGGTCATCTGCGGGGTGGTGGCCATCCGCACCGTGTACGCCTCGCACAAGCAGGCCAAGGTCTGCCTCATCTCCCGCATCAGCTGCGCACGCGCGGGCGCGCGCTTCCACACCCGCGGCGTGAACGACGATGGCCACGTGTCCAACTTCGTGGAGACGGAGCAGGTCAGTGCCCAGGCGGGCCCGGCCCGCAGGGGTTCAGCGTGGGTGCACCCCTGCAGATGCGTTTCTCTCGGGGGGGTATTTGAGGCCGTTGTGATGAGCTTGGCTCCTGACTCCGACTGGAGAACGGAGCGGTGGCTGCCGCTCCGCCTGCAAATGTGGCCTCTGGTTTGAGGGCGTATCATTTTTGATTCACTTCTCATGCTGGGAAAATACTGCTTAGCTGAGGTATTTGCAGCTGAAAAGAACCAGGCCTTCTTGCCATGATCGTGAAAGGTCTTGAAAGGTGGCAGTTATGCAGAGAGCATCTGAGGAAGGATGAACCAAGAGGATCTGAAAATCTTTTCAAGACAGAATTAAGTAGATGGGTAAGGGGAGGATGGGAGAAGAAGCAGTTCTTTCTCATTCTCAAGCAACTCAGGCTTCACCCTAGAAGCAAATCTTCGCACCTGGGCGTGAAATCTGCGTGCGAAGCCGCTTTCAGCTGCCGCGGACTCTAACCATCTGCTTAGTTTCTCATTGGTTTGTTTTCTAAGTTCTGTTCTCATTCCCAGAGATGCTGCCTTCCAACTGTTTTCCTTTTTTTTCGGTCTAACTTGCAGTCTGGTGGATAGTGCCACCGTGTAGACGAACAGGTGGACTACATTATGAGAAGGGACAGCCCCGTGAAAGGCACAGGTGCAGTGTGGCCGTGGGTATCAAGCGGCAAACGCCTGTGTGTGTTTAGTGGCCATGTGGCTCTGCGTTCCCTCTTTGCTGCAGCTGTGACGGGCGGTTTCCTGCGAGGACCGTAGCCAGTTTACTTCGGCACAGATTGGAGCCTCCTCCTCTGTGTGAGCTGCCACCCGCCTCCCGATGCCCAAAGGTCAGGAGGGTCGTCTTGGGTCAGACGCTGAGTGGGAGGACGTTGGAACGGGGGCCTGAAGATGGGCGGCAAAGCCAGCTTCTTGCCTGTGACTTCTCACGCTGTCTGCTCTCCTGGGTATAGACGAGGCAGGTAAATGAAGATCTGGTTAAAGGTGACAGAATGCGACCCCCAGGTGGAGGCTGCTTTCTTTTTTTTCTCGCTCTTCTCTGCACAACGAAAACGGCCTTCTTTTGTCCTCGTGGCCCACCTTCATTACCACCGTCCCTGCCAGTTTTTATCCGTGTGTCGTCAGACTTTGAATCATCCAGTTAATTCAACAGATCTTTAGCACGTGAGCCGAGAACTGGGGGCCCAAGGTGCACAGCCTGTTTGTACAAATCCAGTTACCAGAGCCCAGGGACCCGGTCACTGAACCCGATTCCAGGGGCTTCCCTGGGTGGCCCTGGACCAAGGCCCGCTCCACCTGGCTGTCCGTCCAGCGCTCCGGCCGATAGTCCCTCTTTGGTGCTCCCTGGAGTTTTGAATTTCAACCAGTTTGTTTGTTTGTTTGTTTGTTTATTTATTTTTATTGAGGTCTCATCTATTGTATCTTACCAAGCATGTCGTTGGAAACTCGACTGCACATTACCGTTCTCTATTAGAAGACAGGCGTTTGCTCGGAAAACGTAAGGGGGCGGGAGTAGTTTCCTTGGGCAGCTGTAGCAGGTGGGCGGCTTGAACAACCGGAGTTGATCTTCTCGTAATTCTGGACGCCAGAAATCCAAAGTCCAGGTGTGGCAGGGCCAGGCTTCCTCGGAAGGCTCCAGGCGGGACCCTTCCCTGCCCCTTCCAGCTCCTGGTGGCCCAGCTGGTGGCCCGGCTGGTGGCAGCGTCACTCCAGCCTCTGCCTCCCCCATGTGACGTCTTCCCCCCGTGTGTCTCCCCTTTTCCTAAATACGCCGGCCATGTTGGATTAAGGGCCCACCCGACTCCAGCGTGACCCCGTCTTAACGAACGACGTCTACACGGACTGTTCCCAAATAAGGCTGCATTCCAAAGGGCCGGGGGTTAGGGCTTCAACATGTCTTTTGGGGGGACACAAGTCAATCCATAACGAGGACATAATCCTGTGTTCAAACACAGCGCATGAAGCTTCACGAAAATCTATTGTCCTTGCTTTTCTCATTTTCCTGCAGACCAGGGGTGAGGTCTTTGCTCTGTGTATCTTACTGACATAGGCCTGGTGACTTGCCTGTGGCTCCTGTGTGCCCAGTTTACTCACTCGAGCTTGGAGACAGGGTCCTTGTCCCCTTTTACGCCCTGTAGGCAGCCCAGCAAAGCCTTATAAATATAAATGGCCTGCCCCTCTGGTTCCTGGGGCCCACACCCTGGTGCTGTTTAAACGGCCTCCACCTGCCTCCCTTATCGGAACTGGGGAGGTATTTCTTGGCTCCTGCAGCCTTTGTGGCCATCCTGCTCCCTGTTTTTCCCTCCCTTTTCCTCCTCTGGGCTCTGGGTCAGATGGTACTGCTTCCTCTATGAAGCCCTCACCCCTGCCTGGCTCTTAGGAGCAGCAGATGAGTTGACGGGCAGCCAGACCCCCCACCCCCCACCCCTCCATCCGCTCCACATGTGCTGGCTGCCAGAGACAGCGTGCAGCTGCAGGCGTGGCCCTTGCCCAAGACCAAGAGGTGCCAACGTGACCCACAGCGATTTCCTTCCCACCAGACACGTAACAGGGACGAGGGCCATGGCCTCGCACGCGGAGCAGTTCTTTGTGGGGCACGTACGTTTCAGGCTACTGCCGATGGGCCACAAGCTCTTTGCTGTGGGAAGTAGGAGTCCAGGCTGATTGCCGCCATCAGAGGGCCCCCAACCGACATGCCCACCAGGGCGTGTGGGAGAGAAGGCGACTCCCAGGGGAGGGGAGGAGTCAGTTCCCGGAGCCAGTCCCAGGGTGTCCTTACTGGCAACACGAGAGCAAACTCGGGTCCCTAAGCCGAGTTTAATTGTGAGCCGGCCCAGTGGGGGTGCAGCAGGAACGAGACGGACGAGCTGGCCTGGCAGGCAGGCGCCGCGCCCTCCGGGACGCCCCCCACAGTCAGTGCCCAGCTGCACGGGGAAGGCAGCGGGGCACAGGCACGCTCAGGGGGGCCCGTGTGCCAGGCGGGGAAGTGTGGAGGGACAGGAAGTGCAGCTGGAACCCAGGAGAGCGTGCAGGCGCGTGCCCCCCTGGGAAAGCGTCCCGCCGAGGGATGCCCGGTGACACCCGCGGGACCCAGCGTGGCCGGGTGGGGGGATCAGCCCCGCCCCGCAGCCCACCCGGTCCTGGGCACTGCGGGGGCACCGTCGCCCTCTCTGAAATGTCTCCAGAGGCGGGATGAGCAGAGGTGGCTGACGGAGCGGGAGTGCCGCCCGCTCCGTCGGAAACGTGGGCCGATGGTTCACTACGCGCTTTGGGGCGGCGGAGCTGCTCAGGGTGCTCTAAGCTGGGCTTTTTAACAAGGAAGCGTTTAAGCGGAATACGTACTCAGCACTGTTCCCGGCACGTGGCAGCTGCGACCACCCCCCCCCCCCGCCCCCCATCAAAGGATGGGTTTTTTTTTCATTTTACTTTTTCACTTATAGTCGACATTCAATGTTATATCAGTTTCACGTGTACAGCATAGCAGTTAGATATTTATATGCCTTACAAAACGATCGCCTCAACAAGTCTCGTACCCACTTGACACCGTACGTAGTTATTACAACATTGCTGGCTGTGAAATAGTCGCGGGGAGGTGAAGTGGAGCGTAGGGACTTCACGTCCCCTGTTTCCTACCTGCCACTTGTACTTCTTAATCCCTCGCTTTTTTTTGTTTTTTTTTTTTTTTTTTCTCACCCAGCCCTGCAACCCGCCTCCCATCTGGCGGCCATCGGTTTGTTCTCTGTACCTACGAGTCCGGTTCGGTTCTGTTTGTTTATTTTATTAGATTCCGCATCTAAGCGAGATCATAGGGTTAAGTCGGGGGTTGGCGCCCGGGGAGGGTGCTCAGCCTGTGGGCGTTGGCTGAGCCCCGGGAAGCGTGGACGCATGGTGAGCGTGAGGGCACCGGCCTGGGACCCCGTCGGGTGCAGCCCGTCTGGGCCACAGTGATCTGATGGCATGTCCCACTCCCTCGAGTTTGCAGGAAGCACGGCTGTGAGTTCGGGGCCGGGATGGTGTCATGGGCAGGCTGGGCCCTCGACGTGCGGTCTTGGTGGCTTTGCTTCTGGTGACAGCAGTTGTGCGCTGCATCCTGAGGCCTTCAGATCCAGCGGGCGGAGTGGGATTGATTGCTCTGGGTAGCACTGTGTCACCTGCTTCACGACGTGACATTTGAAGAAATGGCGGCCTTTGAAACTCAGTCTCCTCGCCCGCGGGTGGCAGGCAGCGTCTTCGAGGAGCTTGGTGCTGAGCCCAGAGTAGGAAGGAGGCTCGGCCAGGGCAGCTTGTCCGCCTTGGTGGCTGCAGGTCACCTCTGGCCGGGGTCCCCTGCTCCAGAACTGAGACTCCTCAGACCCCAGCCCTGAGCCATGGGAGTGGAAGTCCTGTGGTACTCGCAGGAAGGCATCATCCTCCAGCAGACGGGACTTCACAAAGAGCAGCCTGGCTTCCTGCCGGGGGCTCTCAGCAGGCAGCCGGCTTCTCCTGGTGCTCCCCCGGCGCTCGGAGCCAGCACAGGAGGTGCCGTTGGCACCGTGTGCTTCTGCCTTATTTTAACGTTTTCCTGAGGGGAGCGAGCAGTCTTTCTCCTCCAAGGCAGGCTGTCTGTGGGAGGATTGTGTATGTGCATGCACAGTGTGTTTGTGCATTGTGTGTGTGTGCGCGTGTGTTGTGCATATGTGTTTGTGTATGCATGTGTGTTGTGCATATGCGTGTGTTGCGTGTGTGTGCATGTTGTGTGTGTGAATGTGTATGTTGTGCATGTGTGTGTGCAGGTAGACACAGCGTCTTAGTTTCCCTGGGAGGAAGCCATGAGTCACACCTGGGGGGCTTGCTCTGTGGCCATGACTCACCATGCAGAAAAGCAAAACCTATAAAGTCCCCTCAGTCTACCAGCAAAAGGAAAAGAAGGTACAGCGCTGACGGCCGAAGGGAAGACCCCGCTGGACCCAGGGAGGTCAGGGCAACTCTGCCCGTCCTCCCAGGAACCAGGCTTGAAAGGGCTGGTTTGTAAACACCTCACCCGGAAACAGAAGTTCAGCGAAAAGGCTTTCAGATGCGAGCCCCCCCACCCAGCCGCGCTCATCCTGCTTTGTCCCGTTCTCTTCGTGTGGCTGGGTTTCTGCTCCCGGTGCTCTGTGAAAAGGGGCAGCTCAGAGTTGCCAGGTCCAGGGGGTCCCAGGTCTGGCCTGGCCACCACACCGGCACTGTGGACGTGCTCCTTCCTGGAGCACTCCACTGCTCTGTGTCACCCTCCCACCTCCTCTCCGTCCTGTCCTGGGGTCCCTCTCGCCCCAGCCTCGACCCTGTCGCCCCCATGCTCCGATCCCACCCAGCCTCCCCCAGTCCACACAGAGCCTCCCCCACACTCACTGGCCTGAGGAGACCCCGCTCCCTCATGTACCCCTCCCCCCGTGACCAGATGACAGTAGTGCCCCCGAGAGGGAGGGAAACAGGCTGGAAGTGGTTCAGGAACGTCCCCAGGGTCATCCCGCCGTGCAAACAGGAGCGGGACCTGGGCCGGTCTTGTCCCAAGGTCCGCGTGCCAGCCTGCTTTCACGCTCTGTCCCGCGTCAACTCCCGCAAGGACCCCAAATGCCCCCATGTTAAAATTACAGCCATGAGGTGAGATGTCGCATCTCCCGCTAGAGTAAAACCCGGGTCCTCTCGTCCAGAAGGGGAAGTACAGCATTTCCTTCACTGGCGTCTGATGATCAGCTGTCCCCTTGGAAACAAAGTCGGTCCTGCTGAGAGGACGAGACACAGAACCAGAAGATGTCTGTGTGGGAGGCAGGAAAGGAGAAATTTGGAGGCGTCTTGTCTTCGTGCCGGAAGTGGGGGGTGGCAGAGCTCCGGGACAGCCGTAGGTGTTCTCTGAGACCCGTCCCGCCCAGGTTCCCGCTGAAGAGCCACGGTGAAGCCGGTGAAGCCGGAAGCGGCACAGTTAGCATGCGGTGACAGGTAACGATCCACAGCCTCAATCATCAGGCCCCGGGTGCCGTCAGGCGTGGTCCACATAGGGGAAGGCTGGCCGGTGGGTGGCCGGCTCGGTTTCTTCCTGGGCGGTCCGGTCCGTGCACCCACGCGTGCGGCCCGGTCGTTTGCTCACGCCCTCACCGCAGCCGGCTCTGCCTCCAGCGGTGTAAACAACCTGCGGCTTTCTCCCGATTTGGGCAGTAGAACAATGGGGGGTGGTGACCCGTTCGCTGAGAGTCAACGTCTGGAAACAGACCCCAGGTTCTTAGCCCAGCGCCTCTTCCCTCTGGAGATCAAGAGATCGAATGTCAGCTCAACCACGCAGCCGCCGGGCTCGTGTCCTTCCGGTCGTCCAGGGAGCCCGCGGGTCTAATGTTCGGGTCCTCCGCTGCGGAATTACTAATGCATGTGCGATTGGAGCGTGATCTAGCCTCGCGGAAAGCTGCCCTGTAAGGGAGCGGGCTGGCGAGGGCTGAGAAGGAGCAGCATCGCCCCGGCCGGCCCTGCCAGGCCAGGGTAGGGTTACGCAGAAAAAGGGCAGCGCACCCGAGAACTGCCACGGCCTCTCCCTCGTGATGCCCCGGACTGTACTTTCTGTCCTTCTAGAACTCCCTTGCGGGACCGTGTCAGTGGGGGCCTGCAGGCAGAGGACGAGTTGGTACCCCCTGGGATAGCTATGCGTGGGGGTGTGGGGCAGATCAGAGTCTTCAGCGTGTAAGTACCCTCTGTTCCCACGCAGGTGCTACCCCGCTGGAAGTCGGTGGGCGCCGTGTTGCATGTGTTGCCCTAGTGGCATGTTTAAGAGCGCAGGGGCGTAGCGCCGGGACCAGCCACGAGTTCAGGTGGAGTCTCGACTTGCACCTGTCAAGTGCAGGGCTGGTTCACGCGGTCCTCCGTGCCGTTTCTTTTGGCCACAGCTCGTTCCTTTCATTCAGTCAGCCCTTGTCCTCTTGCTCTCTGCCACTTAGCTAGCTGACGAGGTAAAAATAGAGGGCTCTAAGGAAGGCCTTAGTTAAATCCTGGAGCACATTCGCTTCTATTCCTGAAACGGGGTGGTGGGGGCGCATCGCTGGCCTTTCAGGAGCTCCATGGAGCTGTGCAAGCGCCCTGCCGGCTGCCGCAGACCCCGGGGGGGCCCCCCCGGCCTGCTCCAGACTCCGTGGCGGCCGATCAGCAGCCAGCACGCCGCAAGCGCGCCCGGCGGCCCGGGGGCCAGGGAGCTGCGCGCCCCGCGGGGGAGGGCCGCCCTGTGCCCTTCGTTCCATTCCGGTGTCGGGTCTCAGGCGGCCGGATCTCGTTACCGGCCCAGGACGTTTGGTGTCACTGAAGAACACTTTCCCTTTATGTCTCCTTGTGCTGCAGACGATTTACATGGATGATGGCGTGTCGTCTTTTGTCCAGATCAGAGGCTCCGTCCCGCTGTTTTGGGAGCAGCCAGGGCTTCAGGTGGGTTATAGATGAAGTGTGTCCGCGTGTGTTACTATCTGCCTTCTCTTCTACACAGCCGTGCTCTGTGTCTTTCATGGCACAGTTTCTGGCCTTTCTCCTCAGCCCAGGTGGATTGAGCTGAGCCTTCCGAGTGCACGTGAATGTGTGCAGGTGTGTGCACGTGTGTGGGGGGTTCGCACAGAGAAACATAGACACCGTGTGTCATTTTCTGACCATGAGCTCACTGTTGGCGCGAGTGAAGTGGCAAGGTGTTTGCCGATGAGTAAACCACGCAGTACGGCTGAGTGGGATTCCCTTAAGTTAGACCCCAAGTTCACGGCATTGACAACGTGCTTAAAGACGCTTTGTGGGAGCAGCGACCGTCCCAGAGGCAGGCACCGGCCCTGAGGGCCGCGCGGCCGGTCTGGCGCCTGTCGTGGGGCCACGTGAGACTTGCACGGAGCTTTCCCATGATTTCTAAAAATACAGCTTGCCGTCCAAGACTGGACTGCGGTCAGAGCGGAGGTATTTGGCGTTCCATCTCCCGGGAAGAATTCGGGTCGTGGCGCCATGTTCCGGGAACAGGTCCGTTGTCAGTAGAACGGGCCGTTTCATTCAGCGAGTTCCTTCCCCGGAGGGTCACTGCGCTTGAGATGCCCAGCGGCAGTCCCAAATCGCCCTCCCTGGCCTGAGGGGACGCTGGTGCTCTGGGCCTGCGCCGGGCCTCTGTCACTTCTGCTCTTCTTACCGAGGGCTCAGCGTTGGGTCGTCAGCTGGTGACTACAGAGGCTCCGGGCCACCTGCCAGGTTCTCGGGGGCGTTGGACACCCTGGGTCTTACGTGGCCCTTGACCTGACCCACTGTCAGCTGTAGGCGCCTGGTCCTCAAGGCTGCCCTCACGCCGCAGTTGACGGCCGTGGCGCGGTACCATGTCAGCCCTTAGAGGTGGGGGGATGAGGCCCTCGTTTGCTCCGAGTTGTCGGGCGGGGGAGGGTTTATGAACTCAGTCTTTCCATGAGAAAGAAGCGACTAAGATGCATGAGGGCAGCTGGCGGCCTTAAGTGGCGGCAGAGCGAACCACTCCTGAGGATGATTGTGACGTGGAAAATTCCCCTGGAGTGTGTCCCAAAAGAGCGTGTGTGTGTTTGCTGAGATATAAATTACATTCCATAAACGTCACCCACGTCAAGCGTACCGCTCAGTGTTTTTTTAGCGCATTTACAGAGTTGCGTGACCATCACCGTAATTTAATTTTGGAACACGTTCATCGGGGCTAGATAATCCGGTCCAGTTAGCGGTTACCCCTGCCAGCTCTCCCTGAGGCTGAAGCAACTGTTAACATGCCATCCCTACAGACTGGCCTATTCTGGACAGTCCAAAAGGGTTTTTGAAACTTGGTTTCTTTTAGATTTGAAAATTTCCTTCTGGAACTTGGGGAACTCTGTACTTAAACAAAAAAAAATCAAATGAGTAGATTGTCAAAAGGAAAAGAGGGAGACCAAGTTATGTTTCACGTAAAAATGTGTAAGAAATCCACAAGTTGGGGGGATGCTCATGGCAGAGTCTTAGAATTTGGGGAAGACACTCTGCAATCCATCCATGTCACCCCCTCACCCAGTTCAGGGGCCCCTCGTCCCAGAACCCCGAGAGGCTGGCCTCTAGACACTGAGCTCGAGGCCAGGACGGGGGACGTGCTTTGGGGTGTGCGTGGTTATTGGCAAGTCCCCCCTCGCCGTGCTCCCTGCCCAGGGTCTGCAGCCCCGGGAGGTCCGCCTCCTCAGGCCTTCACGGCGGAGCCTCGTGGTCCTCCCTCTCTCCATCTGGTCTTCCCCAGGACATCCCAGCGACCTCAGCCATCCTCAGTCACACTTCCAGGACTCTGCGCGGCCTGGTCTCCTTCTGAAAACAAAACAAAACTCGTTTGTCATCCCTTTTTAAACTCCGACCTCCGATTTGTCCCCCCCTTGACGCAGCCCAACCCCGCAGGGAACAGCTGTCCCTCGGTCTGAAGGGACAGTGCCCGTGCGTGGAACCCTGGGCGGCTCGCTTTTCGGCAGCTTTACCACCTTTTAAATCATAACTCTTGTGCTTCTCCAGAGCCTCGTGGTTCCTTCAAAATAAGCTTCCGGAGGCTTTGTGGTCATTCGTCTTGTTAAGGTTTGCCAACCCGGGATCTAATACCCATGTGCGTCCTCTCAGTCCAGCCGTCATCAAAGAAAGATCAGGTCGTCTTCACAGGGGGCCCGGAGGGCAGCTTTCAGTGGGGGTCCATGGTCTCCCTCCCTGAACTTCATAAATCGCAAGCCCGAGGATTGGTTCTAGTTGTTTTTCCCCATTTTGAACTTTCCCCCTTCCTTTTTACTTAGATGGAAAGTGCAGATGTTTTGGGGTGAATCGCTTGCGTTTTAAGTTGCAATGTCGCTCTCTTGTGGACTGTCCCTGGGAACCAGGGAGCCCTGCCAGGGACAGGGGGCGGGGGGATGAGGACAGGGGCCCGGGGACTGGGCACGGGGGCCGGGGGCGGGCACAGAGGACTGTGGGGTGATGCATTGTCCGTGAGTTTTCACAGGAAAGGTACCTTCATTAGAAACGCCTAGATCTGGGGCCGTTTCTAACAGCACCGTGCCTGTGTCAATTTCATCTTTTACCTAGCGAATAAATAGGTTGTAGAGTTGAAATTTCACCCTTAAAGCTAATCGCTCTTGGTGGAGCTAGTTAGAGAGTATGTTTTCCACACGCTGTTGGTCGGTTGAAGATTTTGCCCCCTCGTCACTTGGGAATGCTCCTCCCCGGTGACAGGCAGACGCAGACGCCTGCAAGGCGAGCGAGGCCCGCGCTGTGCGGCTCTGTCTGACGAAGCCGGCGGGGGCAGGGTGCAGCGCAGGCTGGTCCCCCTGCTGCCCCCCCTTGCCGGCCGACCGTCGCCCCCGCCCCGGCACGGACCGTTTCCCGAGCTCTCAGATGCATGGCCTCCTGTGTGCTCATTGGCGTGGATGCATCGTTCTTCATTCCAGAGGGTGAGGCGGCTTCTAGAACAGCGGTCTCAAAAAAAAAAGAGAGATTGAGGTGAGGGGGAAAACTATCTATCACGAAAGTGACCTGAGGCCAAGATAAGGTGGCCCCCGGGCAGCTTTAAAACTCCTGGTGCATGCTCACTCGCGCAGGGCTCCCGAGCTCGCGGCGGCTGCCGCAGACACAGGATCGATCGCGCGCCGCGTGCTCAGGGCGTGAGCCCGGGAGGGAGGCGGCCCCGGGCTCCCGGGCCTGCTTCCCACGTAGGAGCCACGTGCTGTCGAAAGGCTCTTACCTCGGAAAAAAAACCCAAAAAGTTCTTATCTCAAAACAATGTTATCTCGAAAGGGTATCTCAAAAGAAGTTATTTCAAAACCAAAGTTCTTATCTTAAAAAAAAAAAGCCCAGAAGTTCTTATTCTTGGGAAGCTTGGTTCATGCGGCTGTAAAACAAGGCCTATCCCCCCGACCTCACAGGGTTATGGAGAGGATTAAATGCCATCATGTAGATCAGAACTGAGCACAGCACCTAGAACTTAGAAAGGACTTGGCGGCTGTTAATATCGTCAGTGACAGTTACGGCATCTGCGAGACAGAAGTACAAGTCGCGTTAGGGGAAGCGTGGCCGTTTGCAGCCGGAGAGTGGAGTGAGAGTCCCCCCAAGTCTCCACGGGGACACCGGGAGCCGCAGTGACATAGAGATGCATAGTGTCCTCACATCTCTATCAGCACAAGGACCAGTCAGTCTCCCAGGCCGCTGCATGGCGCCCCAGAGTACGGCCTTTGTTCATCCCGCACACACCCACTGAGCATCTGTAGGGGCACGAGGCAGAGCCCCTGATGTCAGACACAGCCTTTGGGGAGGAGGGGGCCAGGACATGACAATGCTGTGTGACCAGAGCCTGCGAGATGGGCCGCTCTGGGGAGGGAGGGCTGGTCCCCCGGGCTGAGGGGCGGGGTGGGATCCCCGGACACGGAGGGCGGGCCGTGCAGAGCGGAGCACAGATGCAGAGGTTGCCAGCCCTGAGGTCCCGGCTACTACGCAGAGCAGGCCCTGGCCCGGCCGCCTGCGGGTGGGGCATGGCGGGGCGTGAGGCTGGGGAGTCAGGCCTCGTACATTCTGCTCAGGAGGTTCCATTTTCGCCCAGGAGCCTCTGAAGGAGCGGTCCCCAAACTTCACTGCACATTAGAACCCCCTGGGCAGCTTTAAAACTCCTGGTCGCATACCATCCCAATTAAATCACAATGTGGGGGGCGGGAGCCAGGCATCAGGACATTCTGAAGACCCCAACATTCGGGAAGGTTTGAGAACCACTCGGAGGGACGCTGATACGCCAGTTTTCTGAGAGTCGGGAGGGAGAAGTTCTGACAGGCGACACCTCATCTTGGTGTTTCCTGGCGCCTTGTTATGATGGGGTTCAGGGGTGGCTCCCTGAGGCCACGCTCTTTGCAGGCTGTCCCATCTGGAGGCCACGGTGTCCCTCTGCCCCTCATTGGTGATGTCGATTTTGATCACCTGGGCAAGGTGCTGATGTTTCTTAGAGTTAATGTTTCCCTTTTCGACTAATAAGCAATCTGTGGGAGACACTGGGGGACCATGCGAAGAGCTCGTTCCTCATCCAGCTCTCCCCGAACGTTTATGGTCTGTGGATGGTTTGTGCTGACAGCTCTTTACTGCGGTTTATGAAATGGTGAGTCGCCAGCAGCCTCCCACGTCCGTCGGTCGGTATTCCCCTGGGAAGAAGAGCACCCCCTTCTGCCCACCCCCGTGTCCAGCCAGCTCTCATCTGCATAGAGCCATGGATTCCCATTGTATTCTTCGGGTTATAATCCATTACTGTCCTTATATAAATGACCCAGATTTGTCTAGAGAGAGCTCCTTCAAGCCGGCTCCCATGACATGTCGTTTTAAGTTTGTTTTTGAAACTTCCTGTGTTTACCAGATAGTTTGAAGTAATAAGGCAAATTAGTCTGTGGATAGTTGCAACTCAGGTTTTCGGGGCAGTCACGGCCGCCCTTGCTGCAGGGCAGGCTGGGGCCTGGTCTCTCCCGGGCGCAGCTGCGTCTCTGGCCACCGAAGGGCTCGTGGGCCTCACGCAGTCTCACCTGGGGTCTGTCCTGTCTGTGGAAGAATTCCTGCAGCGTGTTCCATGCTGAGGTTGGGACTGGGTCACACGGGGCCAGACTCAGGCTGTGGGACCTGAGTGCCGGGCCTGGCCGTCCTGAGATGGGGGGGAGGGTGTGCGGGGTGGTGTGCAGGGGGCTGGAAACAGGCCGCACGGGGCCCGGCTGGCAGCGAGGTGGCCATGGGGAAACCATCGCTTCCTGGGTGGGCAGAGCTTGAGGAGTCACAGGTGTCATTTCTCTCTGTTTTAGGTGGGCTCCCATCATCTGAAACTCACCAGAGGCCTGGAAGCCAACGCCCCTGCTTTCGACAGGTAGGGTCGTCTGACACCGCCCTAAGCCTGTCATTCTCAGGGGTCTTCCTCCTGTCAGACAGCAGCACAGGGGACAGAGTACGGCGGGAAGGCCAGGGCCCCACAGCCCGGGCCTAAATCTGCCCTTTACTGTGGTCCTTTATGCAAGAAGGGTGTTTCCACAATGAGATTTTCAGCTTCTCTCAGGTACCTGAAGTTTCAGTATAAATGCTTAGGTGACGCTTTGGTTTTCGGGTTTTTTGTTTTTTTGTTTTAATTTATTTTTTAATGGCGACATTGATTAATGGACTCCAGTAAGTTTCAGGTGTACAATTCAACAGTAAGGCACATATGTGTACACACACACACACACACACACAATGTTCACCTCCCATAGTCAGATTTCTTTCCGTCACCACACATTTGACCCCTTTGACCCCGTCTACCTCCTCCCTCCCCAGGTGACACTTTTGTTTCTATCTCAACAGTTCCTTCCGCAGTGAGGCTTCATCCATCTACGCTGGTTCGTAAGGGATCAGCTAAATTCTAGGATGTTCGTGGCTGTTTTTGTGTTAAAAGTAATATATGCCCAGGTTTTAAGAAGTCACTGCATGGAACTAGGTGTAAAGTGAGAGCTAAAAGTCCCCTCACTCCCAATTTCTGCTACTAGAGATTTTTCTTTTTGTTGTTTACTCTGTGTTGTTTTACTCTTCGTTGTTTACTGTGTATTGTTCTAGGAAGAAAGGCGCATAGCTTACTTTTTTAAAGCGCAAATCAGATTATGACAATGTTTTCCAACTTGCTCACGAAAAGCCATGGCTAACCTGAATGACTAGTATTTTGAACTCGAAATCGTTAACATCTCCCTAGAATATTTGCTTTTTGAAACTCAGTACTGAGTTTCAAACTTAATATCATAAAAATTCAAAAAGGAATTATTTGCTGTCTTAATCATTCTGCCTGAAGCTTCCTTTGGGCTCCTGAGTTAGCCGCCCCCGTGTGTACCAGACCGGAAGCAGCAGCCTGGCTGTGGCCCGGTCGGTAGCCCAGGCCCAGTGGTGGACGTTTCCTGGAGGGGGGGGGCCCGTTAGTGAAGATGCTTTTGCCTTTTTCCCGAGTGCGCTTACTGTGTCCTACACGTGGTACGCGGGTTTGTTTGTTTGTTTGTTTTTTTCCAGTTGGCATAGATCTACATTAAATGTCTCAGGAAATAGCAAATGTATAACTAAAAACGAAACTCTTCCTGAGCTGACCAGAAGCCAAAGGGGAGGGGTCTGCTGGGCTTGTTTCCAAAACCTTCATGTGTTTTATGAGCTTAAAAAAAACTTTAAGAACATTGACACAGACTTAAAATTGTTGAAATCCTGTTAGTGTGTGTCTGTCTGTCTGTCCGTGTTTGTGTGGTGTGTGTCTGTGTGTGTCCCTAGGGAGTGTCTGTGTAATGTACACTTACTCAGAAGAATAAGCCCGCTCCTTTCTCACACGCTCCCTTCCTTAAATCTGTGACTCACCGAACACGTCTCTGCGACTGCGAGCCCTTTTACAGGCAGCCACTTAACATCCTGGCGTACGGGAACTCGCTCGTTTAAATACGTTCTAACGGGGAAGGGTGACTTGAACCCTGCTCGCCCGTCCGCGTCCAGTGGGAGGTTCAGGCTGGTGACTAACCAGGTCACTCCCATTTGTGAGTGGTGTTTGGAAGTGAGGTCCTGTGTTTCTCTCTCAGCCGTGGTGGGGCGCTGTGGCCCCCTGTGGAGCAGGGCTGTCTCACCTCATGCAGGGGTGCCCCCAAATTTCTGGCATTTGCCGGGGCTCTGAAGAGTTTCTCAGTTCTTCCATGTGCTTGGTCCAGAGTAAATCCCTCCCCCTCCCCCAAGCCAAGAAAACCCTTTACGTGCATCCCTTTACGTGCATCCCTTTACGTGCATAGTTTTAATACACAGAATACTTGTCACCATTATTCACTGCTGCTCTTGTACTTGTCTGCCACATCCCGGAGGAGAGGGCAGTTTCGAGCAGGCCTTTGGCCAGGGCCGCTTGGGGAGGATCGTGTCTCGCAGGTGGCGCGGTTCTGACCTTTTCTGGGGCTGCACCTGGGCCTCACTCCGCATGACAGTGGACGTCCACGGCCCCCGCCCGCCCTCCGTCTGCATGGAGCTGGCTGTGTCTGGACGTGAGGGTGTGTTCAGCTCTCGGTCCCTCAGTTATGCCCTGAATATGAGAAGGATGCTGGAATCCCGACTCCTCAATGTCCTGAAAAACCCCACAGTTTTCCAGGGAGCTCCCCGTAACAGTAACAGATGGTGCACAAAAGGCCCTGAATGCACAGGGCCACCAAGGCCAGGGTGAGTCTTACTCGTGCTGACCTCGGTGTGGCCTCCACGACTCTTCCCCTCAGAGCTAGTGACACGAGTCTTTTAATTATCAATAAGAAAACTATCCTAATTTTAAATTAAAAGGAAGAAAAGGTAAACTATCGCCTGCCAAGTGCTTGTTGCTGTTACTCACCTTTCGGTCCTCACAGCCGTTCTTACGGGATGAGCATCACAGCTTCACGGCACAGACGAAGGAGGCAGCTCGGAGGGTGCAGACTTTGATCCAGAGCCTTTGGGATGGGCGGCACGAATAAAGAGTAATATCTTTTCTCTCCCAACCTTGGAATTGGGAACCAGCTGAGATGTAGGCTCAGAGATCAGTCACTTGGAGATCAGACATCAGCCTTATTTCTGATAAGGCGCATTGTGGCCTGAGTACGGCTTGGATATGTGGCCACAACCGGCTTCCTCGGATTTCACCCCTAAGAGAAAGATGCTCACTCAGTGCCCAGTGGCTCAGACTCCCCACCAGCGCAGAGGCTGCTGTTGGGTCCACGTGTCAGACCTCAGGCTGACACGTCTTCCCTGGGCGGGCGGACCCACGTGAGCCCAGAGAGGCCGGGCCACGCACGTCCCATTTCTTCGGGTACCCTCACCCAGGGCTGCCACATCGCTCAGCTCTCGGGACAGTGCACAAGCCCGCTGGCTTGTGCAGAGTTTCTGCTTGCACTGACCTCACCAAGCCCTCCGTCTCCCCCGGGAGGGACCGCAGGGAGGCAGGGTTGCCACGACCGTCACTGGGGATGGGGGTAGACTCCCCCTTAACTCGTCGGCCGGGCAGCCGAGACCACCCACTTCAGAATTATGTTCTCCTGCTACACAGTGCTGCCCCTCAGAGTTATTAAGGGAGTGTTTTTTCTCTTATTGGGCTAAAAATGGTTCTTTTGTGATAACTTTTTTAAAAAAAATCTCTTTGTAAAAGAAACATGTCATTGTAGAAATTCAGAAAACATGAAAATGTTTAAAGAAGAAAAGAATTTTAAATGACATAAAACTCTACCACTTTTAACACCACAGTTTGTTATAGTCCAGACTTTTTTCTATATTTAGGCATAAAGATCACCCTATTAAATTACAGTTTTACATTTGCTTTTGGTTTTTCCTTTTTTTTTTTTTTAAAAAAAAAACACTACATTTAAACATTCCTAACATGATCACAATTGTGGTTCTCAAAAGCTGGTGATAAAAGATAAATATTAGCGTCTCTCCCTAATATTTCAACATATAGATTTTAAAAATGGTTTGTGATATACAGATTTTTCTAAAGACCGAAATTTTGTTGTGCCCTCTTGTTTGGGTCAAGCATCATGAAATGCAGCACTTAGACTCTGAGGTTGACAGCTCTCCCAGTTTTTCTAGTTCGGAAAAGGACAGGCAGGACCTAAGGAACTAGATTAATCTGAGACAGTGCACGTGCATTTACAGGCTGTGTGGATGAAAGGCTGCGTCAGCTGTTCGGGAGTCGACGGGCACGTTTCAGGAAGTCCAGCCTGTCCTCCGATGTCACGCTTGTCTCAGAGTCTGATCCGCCGTGTTTGTTCTTGGCCTGGAGGACGGCTCATCCTAGATCCTGGCGCCCAGCCGGTCCCTCCCACCCCCTCTCGCCTCGAGGAGGGCAGGGCTGTCCACCTGTGTCCTGGGGACCTGCGGTCACCGCGCTGTGCTGCTGTGTTGCAGGCATATGGTGCTTCTGAAGGAGCAGTACGGGAAGCAGGTGGTCGTGAACTTGCTGGGGAGCAGAGGCGGAGAGGAGGTGCTAAACAGAGCCTTCAAGGTAATGGCGCCCGCCTCTCCACAGTGGGTGGGGGCGGGGGGGGGATGGGGAGGTGGTGCCCCCGCCCCCCAGAAGCAGGCGTCTGCAGGGAGCCGGAAGCAACGGTGGCCCTCTCTCCACGTTCGTTCGGGAGGTCCGCTCCCTTCCTCCCACTGAGAGCTCCAGCATCAGGTGGTTTGGACTCCTGACGGGTCAAGTGTAATTTTTACGAACTCATGGCAAGATAATTTGCCCGACGTCAAACAGAACATCTCCCGTCGCCAGCTGCATTTCCTTCGGTACTGCCTGCTGGGACCTTGGGGACTCAGAACAGCTGGGCCTATCCCCGGCTCTCCTGGATGGACACACATACGCTCACCCGCCTGTGCATGTGCACACGCACGTGCGTGTGTCTGGGCTTCGCCCCACGCACCCCTGACCTGGTCAGGGAACCCGAGCTCCCCCTTCCCTCCCTGGTCTCGCTCCGCTGCTGAGGGCACCTCCTGGCAGTTCATAGAAACACCTGCCGGGCACTTGTGCCCAGAGTGGGTCTTCTCGTGTAAAGCGAGGCGTCTCGCGCGACTTCCTCCTGCTGTCTTGGAGCCTTCAAACACCCCACCCTTGTTTGGGCTGCTTCCTGTGCCCTGCTGTCCTGGGCTCCCCTGGGTTCCGCTGTGCTGGGCCGGGGAGCTGTGGGGAGAAACCCTGGACAGGGGACGAAGCAGTCAGGGCACGAGGCTCCCCACCCCACCCTCGGGGGTCTCTCCCTGTCCTCCGCTCTCGTGGCTGCCAGTGTCTCTAGTCTGCACCTTGAGAAGCCACAGAATGGTCCTTTTTTAGTTGCCCATGGTCCCCACGTAATAGAGAAAAGCCCGGAAGCCCCTGACGGAGTCTGCATTAAGACCTCACCAGAAGTGGCTTTCGCTGCCTCCCTGACCCCTGGCTGAGGGCCACCCAGTCCATTTCACTCTGCATAGGGAAGCCACGGGCCTGGAGCAGACTTTGCGGTTGCCAGTTTCTTATGGCCAGACCTGCTTTTCCTGTTTGGTTTGTTGCTGTTAGCAACAAGCTTGAGAATTGTCTCCCTTCACCCATCCCGGCAGCAATGTGGGCAGCTTATTTTGAGGAAGAAGGAAAAACAAAGGGAAAAAAGGAAGAACCCCCCAAGAATCTCGTTATGCCTTGAGCTATGGGACAAGATGTCCATCAGCCCCAGTCCCATCGGCTGGTGGAAGCCCCCCCGAGCCAGTGGGCTCTTGTCACAGGGGATGGCAGTGGTCCCGTGGCCCGTGTCGGGAGGGCAGGATCCTGGGCAGGCAGGAGGCAGGAGGCTGACATGCCACCTGCAGGGGACCTGACCGGGCTGTCATGTGGAGCCCCAGTGCCCCAGCCCGGTCACCTCTGAGTGCTGAGGTCCATGGACCTGCAGCCCGGCTGCTACCTGGAGGTTTTCAGGCCACAAGGTGCTTGCTCCGGAACGCAATGGCAGTCAGTGACACACTGTTCAGTGGGGCGACTTCTTTTCCATAGCGAGACTTCCTCAATGATGGCAGTCACACGTTGGTTTGCATCCTTGCCTGTGGTGGACGGGCACTTCGAGTCACAGGGAGCAGACGGCCCGACGTCCTTCTGGTCCTTCAAAGTCATCAGACCATCTGGACAAGTCTGACCTGAAGCCGTGCAGGGCAGCGGGAGGCCTGAGCCAGGTCTCCTGGGGGGGCAGTCAGTTCCTCCTTTTCCACGGGGCTGCCTGGTGAGCGAGCCGCGGAGCGCTCAGTGAGGTTCCTCCTGTGGAAGGGGGGCCCCTGCCGGGAGCCGCGGAGGGCCTGCCGGGAGACCCAGCCCCTTCAGAGCACACCCACCTGGAGGCCTGTGCGTGTCCAAATGGGGCCGGTTACCGGGGCAACGGTGAGCTGGATTATGAGCTCCCAGCCTGCTGCGCTGCCCTGTGCCCCGTGGGCCTGTGGCACTTGGGTGCCCGAAGAACAGAGTGGTCTTCCATCACCGCAGAGGGGTGATGTCGGAGGAGGGCTGCTGGCTGCCCGGGGAGCCTCGCCCGCCCTGGCTGCCGTTGGCCCCAGGGGGACCTTCTGCCCTTCTGTAGGCAAGATGCTCTTTCTGGGTTCGCCCCCAGGGTCTGCTCTGTGCTTCCCTTCCGGGGTCAGGACCGACACCACCCCTTGGTCCTCCATAAGCCGCAGCGCTAAACCCTGCGATCTGGTGGTGACCGACGGTGTCAGCTGCTCAGGCTCCCGCCAGGAGGGCCGCGCGGTGGCCGGGTGTCTTCTCCCCTGGCCCCCTCCCACCCTCTCCCTTTCCCCTTTCAGAAGCTGCTCTGGGCTTCCTGCCACGCCGGTGACACGCCTATGATCAACTTCGACTTCCACCAGTTCGCCAAAGGCGGGAAGCTAGAGAAATTGGAGAACCTGCTGAGGCCCCAGTTAAAGCTGCACTGGGAAGACTTCGACGTGTTCGCCCAGGGCGAGGACGTCAGCCCTCGGTGAGTCCTCGCCCGCCCTCCCGGGCCGCAGCTCAGCGGTGTTGGGGACCTGGGGTTCCGGCCTCTCCGTCCCCTTCCCCTCGGTCAGGACTCGCTTTTGTGAGTAGATACAGCGCAGCGTCACGAATTGACCACGAGAGGGACTGGGGTAAAATGCGGAGCCACGGGCACCGTGTAACCCATCCAGACGGTGATAAAAACCCTTGAGGGTGAGAGGGACAGCCACCGGGTCCCCGCTGCCCAGGGAACCCGGGCCAGGGAACCCGGGCCATGCTTTCCCTGCTTGGAGAGGAGGAAAAGGATGGTCCATGTCCTCACACTGCCGTTCCTCCTCCTCATTCACGGATTCTGTATTCGTAAATTCGCTCGCTCGCTAAAATTTGTCACCCTAAAATTGACACCTGTGGCCCGTCGTTCACAGACAGGCTCAGAACGGTAAAAACAGCGCATGGGTCAGTGTGCATGTCCCGGCTGAGGCCGAGTGTCCTCGCCGGCTTGTCAGGGCCGCGTGTGCTCGCCGGTCGTTGGCGGCGTCACCGTTTAAAGCGGCCCCTCGTGTGGCGGCAGGCGCCGTCTGGGGCTTCTCGGTGCAAGGAGGCTGTGGCGTGTCCCGCGGAGCAGACCCGTGCGTTAGGGACGCTTCGTTCGGGCATGAGCGTGCTGCTGGCCGTGCGTTCGGTGCTGATGAACGCACGGTGTGTGTTCAGCCAGGTCACATGTGGACAGGCTGATGGCAGCGTGTGGCCGGAGGCCCGCGGGAGCCTCGCACAGAGCTGTCCCCTCTTAGCATGGCACAGCATTCGCTTACAGTTCATTTCACCAGTTGTTCACGGGAACTTTCTAGACCGTGACTACAGTGAGTCACGGGAATTGACTCTTCATGATGACTCAGGCGTGCGGGCTGCTGAGAACGTGCGCTGGGGTCCGTCGGGGTAGAAACAGGGGTCCCGGTGAGCTACGAGGGAGGAAGTGAGGGGTACGTGTTTGTTTTGGGAGGGGTCTACGGACATCAGGCCACTGTGCTACAGCCACGGCTCCTTCCAACAAAACCCGTAGCCACTTGCGTTTCTTGTGGTTTTCCTAAGTTTTCAGAAAGGCACTTTGCGGATGAACTGTCTCGACTGCCTGGACCGGACCAACACCGTGCAGAGCTTCCTCGCGCTTGAGGTCTGTCCCCGCCGCCCCGCCTGTGCCGCGGCCCCGGCCTCTGGCGGCAAGGGCCGGGCCGAGCGCGTTTCGTCTGCCCGACGAGGGCGGCGTCGCTGGCCCGGCTTTCTGACTGGGCAGTGGTGTGGGACGAGGTTTTCCCGGGTGGCCGGCTTGCCTGTGACCCGCCACAGGCAGACTTTTCATGCACCTTTTGTAATGCCTCCCATTCACGGTGGCCCAAGGCGCCAGGTGCGCCTTGAGGAACACAGGTGCCGTGTAAGGGTTCCCGGGAACGGGCCGTGGGAGGCTGGCGAGGTGAGGCTGGGTCTGAGGCCTGGGAGGGAGACCGAGCCTGGCTCCCCGCTGGGGGGAGGCGGGGGGTTGCAGCAGCTGCCCTCCAGGCCTGCCCGCCTGCCCCTGCCGTCCGGCCCGCTGGTGGCGGGGCAGGGAGGCCAGCAGGGCTGGGTGGGGTGATAAAGTTAGAGAGCGTTGCGGGGGGGTGTGGTGGAAGCCCCCATCTCTGATGCAAGGGTTTCCTCCCTCGTCCAGGAGGGGCACAGGGTGATCACGGGGGCTGGTGACGGTCCCTGGGGCGGCCGTGGGGGAGCCTCTGGCTGAGAAGTCAGTGACAGCTGTCTCTTCTCACCCAGGTCCTACACCTGCAGCTCGAGAGCCTGGGGCTGAGTTCCAAGCCCGTCGCCGACCGCTGCGTGGAGTCCTTCAAAGCCATGTGGTCCCTCAACGGGCACAGCTTGAGCAAGATGTTCACGGGCAGCCGGGCCCTGGAGGGGAAGGCCAAGGTCGGGGCAGGCCGCGGGGGAGCGTGGGGGAGGGCGGGGGCCCGCGGGGCCCCGCCTCACGGCCCGCGCTCCGGCTCTCGGCCGGCAGGTGGGAAAGCTGAAGGACGGGGCGCGCTCCGTGTCCCGCACCATCCAGTCCAACCTCTGCGACGGGGTGAAGCAGGAAGCCATCAAGCTGCTGCTGGTCGGGGACGTCTGCACCGAGGCGGCGGCGGCCAGGGGAAGGACGCTGCTGGACAACACGGCCCTGCTGGGTACGGCGGCCCCCGCCCCCCCCCCGGGGGCATGGAGGCGGCGCGAGCCGGCCCTCCCGCCCCTCGCGCGGCCTCGGCGGGCGGGAGGTGGACAGTCCCGAGCTGCAGGGCTCTGCGCTCCGCTGGGACTCCGGCTCGGCCGGGTGACATGAGCGGTTTGCAGCTGCGTGTCGTGTTCTTCTATGAGATGGGCAGTCACGTGTGGCCACAAGAGGAGGCGGAGAGACTCAGGAAGAAAACGAAGTTTTTTATGCTCATGGGGCCTCGAGATGGCAGGGTTCGGGGGGCACACAGGGCCACATGGAAAGTCCCCATGGTGGCCAGGGGGCAGAAGGCAGGAGCCGGGGAGCACGTAGGCCGTGGCCTTTATCGGGCCTTCCGTGGGAAAGGCAGGGCAGGCCGAGCAGCTTGGGGCCGGCCAGTGTGAACCGTTCTGGTGGGCTCTGGCTGGCCGGTTCCTGGTCCTGGGATGGCTACGCAGAGGGATGGTGCGTCCCGGGGTGTGGGCCAGAGAGAGGAGACGGGGCCCGGGATGGGTTCGTTTTCGCGTCTCACACACCTCCGCGGCTGCTTCACAACAGCCGACGTGTAGAAACATCCTAAGTGTCCGCGATCGTTACGTATAATGCAGTATTACTCAGCCACGAAAGAGACGAAATCGTGCCCTTTGCCACAGCGTGGATGGATCTTGAGGGAATTTTGCTGAGTGAAAGAAGTCAGGTGGAAAAGGACAAAAACCACATGTTTCGCTCGTAGGAAATAGAAAATGAAAAGGAGGCGAGCGAAGAAAATAAAACGAGAATAAACTCACAGACTCAGACAGCAGAATGGTGGTCGCCAGAGGGGGAGGGGTGGAGATGGGCTGGGTATGGGGGAAGGGGGTTCACCGCATGACGATGGACAGGAACTAGGCTTTCGATGGGGAGCACACAGCAGGGTGTACAGGTACCAAATCATGGTATCGTACACCGGAAACTTCTGTGGTGTCATTAGCCAATATTATCTGAATAAAAATAATTTTAAAAAGAAAAGACTAATTGGCTAAGCCCAGGAGGGCAGTGTCTGCCCAGCCAGAAAGGTTTTTTAAGACGACTAAAATTTACGTAACGTATACAGAAAATACAAATGCGCGCAGAATGCCAGCTGTCACCGCGTCCCCCAGGACTGCGTGCTTTCCGGCCTCGAGGGGCGGCCCACTCTTGCCCTTCCTTAGTGTGGACTGTTTTCCCAAGCCGAGAGGAGAGGACTCTGAGGGAGTCCCTGGGCTCTTCCGCAAGGGTCGATTTCTTCGAGCGCGAACTCACCCCAGAAACGCCTTCTCACCCCGAGTGGGTTTCTGGTCCCATTGCCAGGGGTCTTTTTCCCAAGGAGTGTCCAATGAGGGCCACGTCTTGCTTCTCTTCTGGCCTCAGGACCCCGTAGAAGTAGAGCCCACCATCCGCTCTGGGGGGCAAGACTGTCACGATTCTGTCAATAACTAGAGGTTTCTTTTTTTAAAAAAAGTGAGATATAATTGACATAGTTTCCGGTATACGGCATAATGATTTGATACATGTCTGTGTCGGGACTGTGATCACCTCAATAAGTCTAGTGAGCATCCACCACCATACATAGTTACAAAACGTTTTCTCATGAGAACATTTAAGATCTACTCTCTTAGCAACTTTTAAATATACAATAGAGTATTGTTAACTAGAGTCTCCATGCTGTGCATCACGTCCTTGGGGCTTATTTATTTCGCTACTGGAAACATGTACCTTTTGACCCCCTTCACCCATCTACTCCTGGCTTAAATTCCCCTGTGACCTGATGTCACAGCCTCTGTGTGTTGCGGAGACGGTTAGGAAGAAGAGTCAGAGTCTGAAAATGCTTTTACGCACATGGATGAGGGGGAGGAGGAATGGCGAGGAATGGCAATGCTGGCGGACCCCGCCCCTGTCTCCACGGCTTTCTAGTCTCTCTCACAAAGCTGGCCTTGTAATTTATTCTTAGTTACTCTCAGGTTAGTAATGACAAACTTCAGCCCATTCCCAGGCTCAGCCTCAAGGCCACCACCGTGTTTTTAGCTATTTCTTCTCAGGTATCTTTTTCCCATCCTCGCCCCCAGAGCAAGAAGTCCCAGAATAGGTCAGGCGTGTGCACCCTCCCTGCAATGTGTCCTTGTGTGCAAGTCCACATCTGCTCCCGATGACCTTGTTGCTCCAAGCACCAGGCATCCCGCCAGGACTGCAGGCATCTCTCACAGCATCTGTGGCTCTGGCTAGGGGCAGGGCACCGGGGGGGGGGGGGAGGGGGATGTGTTTTCAGGCCTCTGTGGCAAAAACGCCACAGGGGTGTGTCCCGGTCCCGGGGCCCGAATCCGCAGGACCAGGCGCCCGCCTCCGCCCCTCTCTGTGCTGACAGAGTCCCCATCCGTGTTTCGGGGGGTTGGGGGGGAGACATGAGGTGCAGATGCCGACAACCGCGCCCTCCTCTGCCTCCTCTCAGTGACGCCCAGGGTCCTGCGAGCCATGGCCGAGCGCCAGTCGGAATTCACACATTTCAAGCGGATCCACGTTGCCGTGGGGACCTGGAACGTGAATGGCGGGAAGCAGTTCAGGACCAACCTGCTCGGGACGGCTGAGCTGGCGGACTGGCTGCTGGACTCGCCGGGGCTGGCCGGGGTCGTCGAGCCCCAGGGTGAGTGCGGCCGCCCGGGCAAAAACAAAGCATGGATTCTGGGACGTGCTCTGCCCCCGGGAGGTTTGGCGTTCGGCTCTTCCGGCAACGCACCGTGGTCTGGCATCCCAGGGCATGTTAACCGTTTGGCGCCTACTCTTCTCCAGATGTTCGGGGGGCGGTGCAGGGGGCAGGTATCAAAGTGGCCCCCCTCTTTTCTCTTCACGTGTAGAGATCGTGCAGTTTTAGGTTGTGACCACGAGCACCTTCATGCCGCGAGGAGGGCGGGCAAGGCGGCGTCTGGGGACACGCTCCTGCCAGCAGCCAGACTCATGTTTCATGCCGCCTTTTCCCAAACCAGCCGTGTAGCTACAGGCTTCCGCTCTAAGTGGCCACGGAAGGATCTGCGTGTCCCTCTTAAGAATGAAATACGTCCGAGTTTGACACCTTGCCTTTTGTCTTAGATCATGCGAGGTAGTAGCAAATGGCCTCAGAACTCAGGGTTTGAGGAGTAAATGATTTGTCTGCAGTCAGCATTTAGCGAGGGGCCTTGCTTTGTCTGGCTTCTTTGGATTCTGGAAGAGACTGGCCATCCCGGTCTCTGCCTGTGGATGTGCAGGGGCCTCCCGCTCAGTAGCTGCCCCGGGCGGTGGGTCCTCAGAGCCCGACCCCAGTCTGTGCCCTCTTGCTGTCTCTCAGAGTCCAGAGTTTGGGGCCGCTGGGATCCTCGTGTCCATGGTGGCCATTCCGAGTACCCACCAGGGCCGGCCCTGTAAGCGCTGAGAACATCAGCCTGGGCCCAAGAAACTGCCTTCCCCTTTTTCTAAAACGGGTCCTCGTCATTTGCCGCAGGAACGGGGCGGGTGGCCCTGGCACACTGGCTCTTAACTTTGTGGGGGATTGTATGGGGCTAGCGTGCTTCCCGGGGCCCCCACTGAAATGTACCTGCGTTCAGGAGAGGGAAGGAGTCGTGACCGTCACCCAGCAGAGCAGAGGAGGAGCGTTTTCTTCTTTGAGAAAGAAAAGCAACTCGCAGCCCGTTAAGCTTGAGGTCCCAGGTTTCCCTGTGTGGCCAGCAGGATAGTGGGGATCCCGGCCTTTCTAATGGAGTCAGGGATGGGGGGCGTCGGCTGCCGCAGAGAGTGGAAGGAAGCGCGTTGGGCTGGATGGCTCGGGCCGCTGGGTGTCAGAAGGACAAGGATGGAGGACACAATCCAAGAGGTTGTGTTAAACTCGGAGCTTCCTCACTAAAGTGCCTCCTGCAAAACCAGGCGTTTCTGGAGGGGATTTCCTCAGGGCGGGCCCCAAGGGACAGGGGCCACCCCCTCGAGCTGGGCTGGGTGCTCCCTTCTCTGGCCACTGTGCGCCAGTCAGTCACTAACTGGGGAAGGCTGAGTCCAGCGCTGTCTGAAGTACTCTGGACACGAGTGTGAGACAGCCCTGCACCTGGTGACTTAGGGTCTGGTGCACGTGGGAGTCACAGGCAGGAAGTGTGCGGCAGGATCACGCTCACTACACGCCAGGGGGTGGGGGTGGGGGGAGGCAGGGACTTCACGTGTGGCATCTGATCCATACTTCGCGGCGACCCTGTGAGGTGGCGGTTACTGTCCCTTGCACAGAGCAGAGGAATGGGGGTTTGGAGAGGTCAGTCACGCGCCCCAGGATGCAGACAGGGAAAGGCCGTGTGGGTGATGGAGGACGGGAGGGGGAGCCCTGCGTGGGGCTCTGCCTGGCGGTCTGGATGGGAGCCCCTGGGCACAGGGACACCTGGCCCACAGGCAGACGTGGGCCCCGCAGGTCAGCGAAGGCGGGCCCGGGCGGGTCTGATTTCCTTCCTCTCCTGCCTTGTCCCCCAGATGGCAGCAGCCCAGCTGACATCTTTGCCGTGGGGTTCGAGGAGATGGTGGAGCTGAGTGCCGGGAACATCGTCAACGCCAGGTGAGGGGCCGGGAGCGAGGGCCGCTGGCGAGTGACGTGGACCCCGCCGAGGGCTTCCCCGAGCCAGGTGCAGGCGCAGGGGGCGGTCCTGCGTCCGAGTCCGCTGACCTGAGCCCCCCGCGGAGGAGGGGCCTCTGACCGCAGTGCTTCGCTGCTCGCTGAGGTCACAGGGACAGGCGGCTCGTCACCGTACCTTCTCTGCGGCGCTGCTGCCTCGGCCCCGCGTGTGGCTGGGGCGTGAGCCTGGGGCGGGGGCAGAGGGCGGCCCGGAGGGCGCTGGTCGCCCTTCCTGGGGGGAGGCGAGGAAGCAGGAGGCCGGGGAGGAGGTCCCGGTCCACCGGGTCCTCAGGGAGGACGCCGCCAGGTGAACACCTGGTCGAAAGGCAGCCAGACCTTTTCTTTCCTAAACCGGTGCAGCTTTACTTCTGAACAGACGACAAAACCAGACTCTCCGGTGCTCTCACGAGCAAGGGCCCATGCTGGGTTTCCGGTAGCAGGGGTGGGGTGCGGGGGGCGGGGGCAGGGGGAGCTGCGACATGCGTGGCACAAGCAGACCTCTACAGATGGTCAGTCCCCGCGGGATCACGGCCTGGCACGAAGGGAGCGCAGTCGGCAGGACATCCGCCTGTCTAAGGGAGAAGCTAGGGGCTGGGGGCCTGGGGGCCTGGGGGTGGGGGAGCCCACCGCTGACTGTACAGCATCCGTCCTCCGCAGCACCACCAACAGGAAGGTGTGGGGCGAGCAGCTTCAGAAAGCCATCTCTCGCTCCCATCGGTACATCCTCCTGACTTCGGCACAGCTGGTGGGCGTCTGTCTGTACATCTTCGTGCGTCCGTACCACGTCCCGTTCATCAGGTGAGAACGCTGGATGCGCGAACATCTGGGGGGACGGGGGAGAGGGGGGCGGGGGGCGTGGCGGTTCTGGGTGTTTTGTCCAGACTTCCTCCTCCTCCCCACCTCCTGCGACAGGAAATGGGCCCTGCCATTATTCTAGATAAATGGAACGAACACCCCCCCCCCCCAGGAGAAGCGAGGCTGAATAGAATATTGTCTAGCGAGTGAAAAGCCACAATGGGAACCTTCTGGTTCCAGGAAGCTGAAGGCCCTCGGAGGGAGCGTTACACGGCCCTCGTCACCCAAGCCCAGCTTCGCACAAGGAAAAGGATGCCTTGCCGAGGTTTAGACAGGAAATCTCTGACCCAGCGCTGAGTAACCCTTCAGGAAATGCCAATTCCTTGGCCTCTCTTAAAAAGAATTCTAAGTAACGTGTGTGGGCGCAGCGTCTCTACCATCGTCACCCCGTTATCATGTCTCTCGAGTGACAGTTTTACGAACGGTCAGGAAGGGAAAGCCTTGGGAGATGGTGATTGTTGTTGCATGTGAGTGGGTGGCTGTGTGTGTGTGTGTGTGTGTGTGTGTGTCTGTGCATAGGTGTCCAAGTGGTGGGAGGACCCCGCCTTTCCCCTCACCTGTCTCCCTGGCATTATTCATGTCACCAGAACGTCCTCCTGTCTCTCACTGCCGAGACCGGCGCTCTTTCCTGAGCAGGGCCACGCCTCCTGGGGCGTCCACGCACTTAGAGGCCCACAGGGGTGCCCGTGGCAGCACCCGGAGAGCAGGACGCTCTGTTCGTCACCCTCTCCCGCACTTCGAGGAGATGCTGAAGTCTCCTTGACTGTGTCTCCCTGATTGTGGTGCTCTGACTGTGGCCGCGTGGCAGTGTCAGAGTGAGTGGGTAAAGGCCAGTGAAGCGTAGGGGAGGGGGGAAGGGCGGGGTCGAGGTCGGGAGTGCCGCGAGGTGCTCCACATTTCCCAGATGCCGCCTGCGGTCCCGGACGCCCGCGACCTCGAGCATGTTCAGCTCACACACCTGTTGGCCAGTTCTCCCCATCCCTTGTCTGCTGGGTGATGCTCCCGGGGAGCAGGCGTAGGCCTCCGTCTGTGCTTTAGTCCGTCTGTCTGTGCGGCCACGCACTGGCTCGCAGGCGTGATAAGCTGGAGTTTTAATGAGAGCGGAAGTCTGCACTGTGACCACCGCACCAGCTGGCCCAGCCTGAACACCTGGCAGTCTCCTGTTCCTCAAAAGGGGTTGCTTGCCTGACGCCATCTCCTGCGCTCCGCAGGATGCTCTGCAGGATGATGGATGGACGGGGTGGGGGCTGGTGAAGTCCACGCTGCTTCCACAAACAGAAAGCGGGGGTACAGGTGATCCATCGTCCAGGGTGGCTTGGGGTGCGCTTTCGTGAGTGCTGAGCACGTCAGAGCTGGGGCCGTGGGGAAGACGCTCCAGACCTGCCCCCAGGTGTCACCAACAGCGAGGGGAGGAGGTCAGGGGTGACCGGGAGTGCATGGTGGCCGCGCTGGTCACTGCGGCTGGGGGCTGAAGACGTGAAGACACAGCGTCAGGGGGGGTGGGCGGTGGTTTGGGGAGTTCTCAGAGCTGCAGGCCTCAAAACAGGCTCGCGCTTCCCGGGGTAGCCACTGAGGAGCCCCGGCCGCGCCTTCTCTGTTCCAGGGACGTGGCGATCGACACGGTGAAGACGGGCATGGGCGGCAAGGCCGGCAACAAGGGCGCCGTGGGCATCCGCTTCCAGTTCCACACCAGCAGCTTCTGCTTCGTGTGCAGCCACCTGACGGCCGGGCAGTCCCAGGTGAAGGAGCGGAACGAGGACTACCGCGAGATCACGCAGAAGCTGAGCTTCCCAACGGTGCGCCGCGGGGCGCGGGCGCGGGCGGGCGGCGTGGGCGGGCGCAGACGCGGGCGCAGACGCGGGCGCAGGCGCGGGCGCAGGCGCGGGCGCAGGCGCGGGCGCGCCGGCCTCCCCACGGGCCGGCCCCCGCGTGGCTGTCCCTCCGAGCTGCTAACGTGGGCAGGCACTGGGGGTGCGAGCAGGGGAGGGTCCTCCACCTGGGGGACCAGGCACTGCGGGGAGAAGTGGGCCCATGCCGTAGAGGCAAAGCAGGGGTCCAGCCCTGGAGGGTTCCACGCCCCGCCCCCGCACGGTTCCTCAGCGACCTTAGCAACCTGCATTTTTTTTACATGCGTTTTCCGATTTTCTAATCTAAGTGTGTAGAATGGGGAAAGAAGACCAGTGTGTCTAGTCTATGGCCATGCCACCCCGAACACACTTGATCCCGACTGAACTCGGAAGCTAAGCAGGGTCGGGCCTGGTTAGTACTTGGGTGGGAGACCACCCAGGAAGACCAGGTGCTGTAGGTGGTAAAAAAAAAAAAAAAAAAGGAAAAAAGAAAAGAAAAAAGAAAAGAAAAGAAAGAAAAGAAAAAAAAAACCAGTGTGTGCATGCTTTGTCCAGGGCGACAAAGCGCATTCGAGTCCCAACAGTGCAAGACTCGTTTTTCCTGAGTCTCACGCTTCGGCACATACATTCTGCTGCGGCTCAGATGAGGAGACACCAGTGAGTTCTGACCTGAGCCCTGGATCCGCCCACCTGGTCTTGCTGTTGCCGATAACGCACGCCATGCTGCCCTCTCATGGTGATCCAGAGGATTTCGTTCCCAAATTCAGATGTGAATGTTCTTTTTCCTGTGCAAACGTGGACAGCCAGCCCGCACACCTCCAGCGGGTGGTAGCTGTTCTTGCTACGGGTCCTTACACTGTAGCTGTTTTTGCTACGTATTCTGCCGGTGTCTTAGACGTGGTCAGCTGCTGCTGGAGCTCGTCCATTTGAGGCCAGATCCCTTAAAACTGACAACCCCTTTACTAGGCGGCACAGCACTCCAGGCAAAAATTCCTTCGTTTTCGTCAATAAGTGCTGTCCTTGTAGCCTTTGTTAGTTGGATTAAAGAAGAAACAAACGAGTTGGGAAATTCGTGTTTTGTAGTTTTCTAGACCACATACCTGTTCTCTTCGTGTGTCTGTGCAGTTTTAAAGAGTCCAGCCCTGTCCACTTAAAAAGTTTTATTGGAAGTAGTAAGCTTGGGATGCATTCAAAAAAAATTAAAGGACTAGTGGTAATGCTCTTTTGGCCAGCAGCAGAAATATCGAGGGTACCTATAAAGTGACACTCCACCTCTTCACCTTCTGATAAGGTAGCCACTAGCCACGCAAAGCTATTTAAATTTAAATTGATGACATGAAAGCTCCCTGGGTTGCCCGGCTACACTTCATGTGCTCGGTGGCTGCAGCGGCTGATGGCTCCTGTTTTGGAGTCGGATGGAAAATGTCTCCATCGCTGTAGAACGTTCTAGGCAGCAAGCACTGCTCTCCACAAGCGTGGCATTTGCTTGCGATCATTTTAATTTTCTGTCCAGATTATTGTCGCTGGTTGTAGGGGAGGACCTAGAACCATAGAAGAGAAACAGATTTTGGTGCAGAGTTCTGGTTTTTATCATGCACTTAGTAGGGTGACCTTCAAGGTTCTGAGCCTTTTTTTAAATGTAAAAGAGACCCAGTAGTGTGCGCTTCACAGGGCTGCTGGGAGGACAGCGTGGCCCCGGAGCAGAGCCCAGGCCTTGTAGACCTTGACAGGTAGCAGCAGGGGGCTCCCAGGGCTGTGCCGGGGACGAAGGGCTCAGAGCGACTGGGCCAGATGGGGAGGGAAGAGGAATGAGACTGGAATGGAGGATCACGGGATGAAAACGTATACAGTCCACGGCCTTTCACAAAGTCGCGTGTTCTGAACATTTTTACCTGTTCCCTTAAACCTCGTCCTCATAACACTGAACGTCTGGGCCATTCTTCTTCAGATAAAGACGTAACGGAGCAGGAGCACAGCCCGAATGTTGACTTCGGGTCGGCAGAGTAAATACCGGCCGTCATGCTGCCCCAGTTAGGGCTGGAGCTTTCTCCAAACTGCGCAAAAACACTATTATTTAAAATTTAAAAAGTAGGCCATGTAAAAGTTCCTCGGTAGGTTTAGGGGATAAGTGAAAAATGAGGCCTTTTAAGTAACATTTTAAGAGCAGTGCATCGGCACCCGTGGGATTTCCTCCCCTCCCCCGCCCGGCCCGCCAGACGGGCGGAGTGGTCACCGTTTTCTCTGCAACGTAGGGAAAGAACATTTTTTCCCACGACTACGTGTTCTGGTGTGGCGATTTCAACTACCGCATCGATCTCACTTACGAAGAAGTCTTCTATTTTGTCAAACGCCAAGACTGGAAGAAACTTCTGGAATTCGATCAGCTCCAGCTGCAGAAATCCAACGGAAAAGTAAGTCGTGCCCTTGAAATCGTTTTTCGTTAGCAGCCACCCCAATAGGGAGTCACGTCTGCTGAACGTATCCGCTCGTGTTCGGCAAACGGAAGCTCCGCGAGGGGGTTTCACGACGACTCTGACCCGTGCGGCCGGTGAAGGCAGAGAAACGTGAGCGTCCGTCCACACACACTTCCTGTCCCTCCTCCAACGGGCTGCGTGCAGGGTCCGTGTGTCCTCATGGCCGTGGGGCCAGCGCTATACAAAAGGACGCTGGGGAGCGCGCAGGCCAGCCGCAGGGGCCGGCGGCAGTGGAAGTCTCGCTGCCGACGCCCAGTGGGTCTGCTGTCCCTCACTCCTCCACGCAAGCTGAGCCTGCCTTCCTGTCCCACCAGGGAGTGAGTAGCCGAATGAGCTGCACGACACGGCCCCGTGTCAGCCTCAGAGCACCCCGCAGTGTGCGGACGGCGAATGCCGGTGTCTGCGGCCCCCCCCCCACACTCACGTGCAAGCCTCGTAGGGACCATGAACTTCAGATGCGCTAAGCCACCAAGTCACCTTAGGCTCTGCTCAGAACGCCGCTTCGGCGATTTCCTTGTTTCTCGTTGGCGGAGACACTAACAGGGTCTATATCTAACGTGCTTGACACGCCGAGGTGCCGGCGTGGTTCTCGGGACTGCCCCCCTAGACCGGCTACTCTGCCCATCGTGCAGACATCCTTGCCTTGTGCCTTTCACTGTCTGTGCGGGCCGACGAGCTGCCAGGGTGACCGGTCGGGTGCCGGAGGTGGGGGGCAGGGAGACCCAAGGGCGACGCGTCAGTCGGCGGGACAGATAACCGTCACTCTTTTGCTAATTGAAAGGCGCACATACGTCCAGGGTTAGACATATTTGTCAGTATAATGTAGATTCTGTGACTTTTAGGAACAGAGCAGCCAGCAACGTGCCTTTTTTAATTTCGTCTTTGCATCTAACGTACATACTCTAAGAGAACTCAGGTGGTCTTGTGACTCCTTTTTCTTCCAATAGATTTTTAAAGACTTTCATGAAGGCAGCATTAATTTCGGACCCACCTACAAGTATGACGTTGGCTCCGCCGCCTATGACACAAGTGACAAGTGCCGCACCCCAGCCTGGACAGACAGGGTGCTGTGGTGGAGGAAGAGGCAGCCTTTTGACAGAACAGGTGTGCGAGAGGTGTGCGCGAAACAGGCGACCAGCGCCAGGGCCGGAAGGTCACGTCGCTTTGGCTCAGAGCTCTTCGCTATGAAAATGACATTCTTGATAACCCCAGACTACACCACAGTCATCCCAGATGTCAGCCCCCAAACTTCGGAAGCCGTGCTTTGGGGGAGCTTCCCTTGTCCCCTGCATCATGGCTGTCCCCACCCCACTGCCCTGTCTGCCTTTTGTTCCCGGCAGCGCAGACAGAAACCGTGACTCCGCCCTCCCACACGCATGCACTTTATCCATCCATTTCTGTTCACCAAACTCTTCTCTGCTGAGAGCCCGGTTCCAAATCGAACGTGCGCAAGGCACGGGAAAGATGAGAGTCGGTTATCACTTAGTTGCCAGGTACTTCCAGAGCAATGATTGCCCAGCTAGGAAGTGCAGTCGATTTAAACTTAGAACACCTGTAAACTGGCGTATAAGCAACTAAACGTTTCTGGGCAGATGCGTGCTGAGATTTCAAAGCCAGGAAATCACAGCGATAGATTGAAAAGATACGTTTTCATTTGGATCAGTTTGTAGACTCTGCGTGGCACCAGGGTGCCGAAGGCGGGGACGCCTTCACCTTCTTAGCCTCTGCGTCTTGTCCTGTACAAAGGGCTGCAGATCTCCTGTGTCCCTTTGCCCCTGGGGAGGAAACCCTGTAGCAGCAATTTCTGTGCCCCCTTCCCCCAAGGACAGCCTCTGGGGAGGATGCAGGTGGCACTGGTCTCACCGTTTCGGACAGTCCACATAGGACAGTCTTTACTCCAGGCCCCAGGGCATGGTTTTAAGCCCAAGGGATTAGAGCGAATGAGTCTGAGACAGGTGTGGTCCATGTCCCGGGTCCCTTTGTAGAAGCTCCATTGTCAACATTCACGTATATTAACACGATTTTGTGTCATCTGTGGGTCTCTTGGTTGGAATCCTGTGAGCAGCCGAAGAACTCAACCTTCTGGACAACGACCTAGAAGCTGACACCAAAGTCAGACACACCTGGTCTCCCGGGACCCTCAAGTACTACGGCCGAGCAGAGCTGCAGGCGTCTGATCACAGGTACGGTGCTCACCGCCACAGGCACGGGCTGCTCTGCCAGGGAAGGTAGCGTCTACTGCTCTCCACGGGGGACGGTGTGCCGTGCCCATCGGAATGTGTGGGCACTTGCGTGTGTGTGTGTGTGTGTAAAACAGCAAGGAACAAAGAATGCCGTGACCAATGGCTGTGCACCCGCCACCAAGAATTAATCAACGCTAGCCTTTTATCATTGCTCTGAACACTATGAAAACTTCAAAGACACAATCCGTAGTATTGTGTCATTTAAATTCTCATAAAGGATGTCACTGTGCAACTTACCTTTTTTGCTACTTAATATTTCGGAGACGCAATCACGTTGACATTGCACGTCACTATCCGAGACCTGGCTCCTCCATTCGTAACTGCTGTCCAGGGTAGTTCCACTAAATAGATCCATGGAAGTTTCCCATTTGTCTGTTCATGAATGTGTTTTTCTAATATTTTATTAAAAACACCATAGGGTCTCAGGGGTTTTAAATACGTTAGGCTCGTGTGTCATGCGGCGTGGATGGGACACAAGCAGTGGAGGTCTGTCATCCCACGAGCGCTGGGACCTGCTGCAGAGGGAGAGTCGTCTCGTAGAAGAAGGGTCCCCAGCCCCTGGGCCGTGGACCAGTACTGGTCCGTAGCCTGTTAGGAACCGGGCCACACAGCAGGCGGTGAGCAGCGGGCTGATGAACGAAGCTTCATCTGCGTCTGCAGCCGCTCCCCAGCACCAGCACCACCGCCTCAGCTCCGCCTCGAATCATCAGGTGTTAGATTCTCATAGGAGCACCGGTCCCCGGTGCCAAACAGGTTGGGGACCACTGTTACGGAACATCTTTTAAAGGATGGCGTTTGAGGGTGTAGACAAGAAGAGTTTGATCTCCCCATGTCTGCCACCAAAACTAAGAGAGAGTGGGTGGTGAAGAGTTAGTGGTCAGCCCCTGTGTCCAAATCTTTAGATACCGCTAAATTCTTCAGGAACCTGTTGTCGCAAATGTACAGCACTTACGTCGTCGTAAGTGAGCCTTGGGAACTCTTCAGATGTCTGACTTTTGGGTTCAGGAAGTGTATTTAGAAGCGTTCACGTCCCCACAGTTTATCGGTGGGGCTTCGGTCCAGGCCCGGTTCCTGGCACCGAGGATAAGCAGTGAACAAAACAGAGGAGACCATGGTCTCATGGAATTTTCTAGTGAGGACAGACAGTAAACAAATAAAAGCACTATGGAAGAAACAAAGGGTGGCGGCCGGGGTCGGCCAAGCGGTCGGTGCCGTTCCGCCCCGGGCTCGGGGAAGGCCTCTCCGAGCTGGTGACGTTGGGGCCGAGCCCGGAAGGAATGAGAGCGTGCGCCGCGTGGACGTCGGCGCGGGCGGCGGGGCAGCCCACCGCCCTGAGTCGGAGCACAGGGAGGTGGACAAAGAGGAGTGACGGGCAGAGTCACGAGGACACGAGACGAGAGGAGCGAGAAGTCCAGACTCGTCGGAGCCTCGCGGGCCGGGTTTCGCTGGGAGCTGAGTGACCAGGGCGTGACAGACTCCGGGGGGGCCAGGAAGGGATCGGTGCCGGCTCTGCACCAGGAGGTCGTAGGTCGCGTGGTGAGGCGCGGCTGGGTTTGCGGTAGATGTTGGAAGTGGACAGAATTGGCTGAGGGATGTAGGGGGTGTGTGAGAGAGAGAGAGAGAGCAGGTGACCGTGACTCCTGGGTCTGGGGCCTGAGCGACGGGAAAGACCGAGTAGCGTTTCCTCGGCTGGAAGACGGGGAGGTGCGGACGTGGCCATAGTGGTTTGAGATGCATCTTAGACGCTCACTGGTTTTTCTAATTACAAAAGCCAAACGTCATGTCACCATTAGGAAAAAGCATACACAACCAGCAAGAGACCCTTGTCCCGCCCCTAAGACGGAGTCTGGCGATGCGTAGTTAGGTGTCTTTCCCCCGCATTTTCCATGTGCGTTAGAAGTTTCTACACACAAACGTGGACCCCTTGGCGCTGTGTGTCATGTGCACACACGCTTATAGAGGCAAAAGGTGTACCGGAAAATTAGGATTATAGCACGTGAACCGTTGTCATTTCCTTTTTTATTATCGCAAGTAATTATAGGTTCACACGACCCCGATACCGTTTACCCAGTCCGCCCCCCAGTGGTAAGACCCCCTAAACCCGGAGTTCGGGGTCACACCAGGATGTGGACGCCGACACAGTCGAGAGACAGAGCGTTTCCGTCACCGCGGGGGGTCTCGCGGCGCTGCTTCGTAGTAGCCGGACTCATTTCCCTCGCCCTCCGACCTCACCGCTGTCGGCCACTAATCTCTCCCCCCTTTTCCATCGTTTGTGATTTCAAGAATGATAAATGGAATCCAAGTGGTGGGGGGGGGGGCAGGGCTGGCTTTGTCGCTCGGAACCCTCCGGAGAGCCAGCCTGCGTCGTGTGCGTCAGGCGCCCGTTCCTCTCCGCCGCCGGCGAACGCCGCTGCCCGCCCCCCCACATCAGAGATGCTCCCCCTTCTCCCCAGCACGAGTAGCTTCTCCGAAAAGGTTTTCTGCTCAGAGACGGTTGGGAAACCCTTCAGTCCACATCCGGGGGTCAGATTTCCCCCGATCTTCCTTTTTCTTGCTTCCGCAGGCAAAAATAGAGACGTGCGCGGGGTGGGCTGCTGATGCGATCACCCGTGCCTCTGAACTCGTACAGCACCCCCTCGTGTTGAAGGCTGCTGCTGTGCTATGTGCTATTCTGTGTTGTTTTACTTCCATTTTCTATTACGTTGTAAAGGTCTTCAATGTTATAATCTTCATAATAAAGGATTTTCTAACTTTTTTGTAAGTAGAGCGAACCCATCCCTATATCAAAATTACAGTAACGACTGCATTATTTCCTGCGGATCTGTCCTCCTTTGTTCGCCAAATAGATTTCTACCAAGCTAGTCTGAGTGAGCGCCCAGCGTGTTCCCATGTGGCTGCGTCATAACTTAACTGTTTTCCTATTAAGGAACAGTTAGCTTGATTCCCCCCAATCAGCAGGGCGGTAGTGGTCAGCCTTGTGCATGAATCATGGTTGGAATCTCTGGTCAGCTCCTTAGAACAAAGTTGATCAGCAGGTCAAAAGAGATGAGCATTTTTGAGATTCCTGACACGCATTGCCAAGCGGTCCTCCGAAAAGCTGGACCCTCGGCAGAGGGGAGATAGATGCCCACTTCTCTACGTGGTCAGCAGTGCTGGTGACGGCCACACACGAAATCTTTGCTGAGAGTTGGTGGTGTTTTCTCTCAACGCGTCCTTAGATTTAAAAAAAAAAATATGCCAAGATAGTACTAAGATTGGGGAAGGATGAAGACTTCAGTTCCTGGGACGGGTCAGCAAGGCTGCGGGTGCCCGTGCTGGGGCCGCGACAGAAGCCGTAGTCGGTTCCTGTTTGCAGCCGGGCTCTGGGGACTGGGGGCGGGGGGTGCCGCGTAGCCGTCGCGTCCCGGTTAACCGCTGCCCCGTCTTCCCTCCGTGTCTAACGCAGACCCGTGCTGGCGATCGTGGAGGTGGAAGTCCAAGAAGTTGACGTGGGTGCTCGGGAGAGGGTGTTCCAGGAAGTGTCCTCTTTCCAGGGTCCCCTGGATGCCACCGTCGTCGTCAACCTCCAGTCGCCAACCTCGGAGGAGAAGAACGAGTTTCCCGAGGACGTGCGCACCGAGCTCATGCAGACCTTGGGGAGCTACGGGACGATCGTGCTCGTCAGGTAGCCACCATCCCTGCCCGGCGCGGGCTCTGGCGCGGGCCCGCGGGGCCTGCCGCGTCGCTCGTGAGGTGGACTCGCCTTACGCCTTTCTTCCAGGATCAACCAAGGGCAGATGCTGGTGACTTTCGCAGACAGTCACTCGGCCCTCAGCGTCCTGGACGTGGACGGCATGAAGGTGAGTCGTGCTCGGCCACCGTGGAGCGGGGGGCTCCCCGACCCCCCTGGTTTTCTCGTCCTTTCGCCGGATCGTATTGTCCCCTCTCCTCACCTGCGCCTTTAGAGGTGCCCCGCGAGGGCGGGAGCGAGGGCGCTTCCTTCTGGAGTCTTCGCTGAGACGTCTAATGTCCAGCCCTGGCCGCCTGAGGGCTCAGGAGGAAGAGCAAGGCGTAGGGAATGGCTCCCGCTTGCGCCTCCCGGGGCAGCTGCTGCCGCCATCCTTCGCTTCATAGCGCGTGTTTTGAAACACGCATGTCGCAGCGAGTCGCCGTTTTGATAACCCCCCTGATTTTAAATTCACACGGAGTGAAAAAGCTAGAGATGACAGTTCAACGTTCATCTAGAGCCAACGTGAGCCTGGCCGAGGTCCGGATCCGGCGTTTTTCGTGGCAGATGTGAAGATCGGCCTGGCTCCCGATGCACGAGTTCGAGCGACGCCACAGTTTGGGGACCCGAGGGGGCTGTGGGGCCCCTGCGTCGTGCTCAGATGGCTGCACTCCCTCACAGGTGAAAGGCAGGGCAGTGAAGATCCGACCGAAGACCAAGGACTGGCTGAAAGGTTTGCAGGAGGAGATCGTTCGAAAGCGGGAGAGCACGGCCTCCATGTCGCCCACGGCCGGCTCCTGCCTGCTGGAGGAGAACTTCGACTTCACGAGCTTGGACTACGAGTCGGAAGGCGAGTGACTCCGAGGCATCCTCAGGCGTCGGTCTGGCGAGGCGGGCAGGCGGGCAGGCGGGCAGGCGGGCAGGCGGGCAGGCGGGCAGGCGGTTCTCCCAGCAATGGCCGTTACGGGGTCAAGATCCCTCCTGAGACCCAGCCTTGAAAAGGTGGTTCCATCCCACGTGCTGAGTTGGGCAGCGTTCGTGTGTAAGATGATGCACAAGGAAACGGTAAATGGGGCCTAGAGACGTCGAAAATTGCATTTAAAATAGTGGTTTTGAGGACGTCAGGCCTGCGGGCTTGGTGCTTGTCCCAGACAGGAATGGAATGCAGGTCCCATCCCGGGCGACACATGGGCGCCCAAGGCCCATGTTGAAGCGGACCCACCGGGGGAAGGCTGTGCCGTCTCGCACCAATTGTTTGCTGTGACTCATTTCCTTCCCCCAGGGGATATTCTCGAAGATGACGATGACTATTTGGATGAGCTGAGCCAGCCCGTGGTCTCAGACAGTGAGCTGGGGGGAGAGGACCTGTCCGAGGGCCCCGGCTCCACGGCCGCGGCGCCTCCCAGCAAGTCACCTGCGCTCACCAAGAAGAAGCAGCAGCAGCCGACCTACAAAGGTAGTGTGGACCTCCCTGCTCTGAGGAGCCTCCGCCCTGAGCGCCGGCTCAGCGGCATGGCATGCCCGTCCCGCGTGAGCGCCGGAGCGACCCGGCGGGCGGGCCGTCGGCTCTGGGCTCTGCGTAGGCGCCGGCTGCCTGCACGCTGGTTTTTTTCTCCAGTGATCTGTGCTATTTTCACAACTACCAGTGCCGCTGCCGCATCCCCGAGCCCCCACGATTCCCGTGTGTCTCCCATGGCCACCGCTCTGACCTGCTCGTACATTCGCGCCTCTCTATCCTCTCCAAAATTTCTCTCGGTCAGCCCCATGAGAGACACACACTCCGCGTTGCCTCTGTGTCGTTACCTTCTTGACACATCCTTATACGTTAGTAATCGTACACCTTTCACAGGTGTGAGCGTGCACAATGTGGTACCTTAGCGTCATTATGTCACTGTAGACTTAAGAGGGACGGAAAGTCCTGTGGACGGAACTGCACGTGCCTAGATCACGTGGCATAGTGACCCTACCGAACGAGTTTTAAAACCCGTCAGCGTTACGTGGGCTGGGAAGTGGGGGAGCTTGTATTTCAGCATGAGACCCCAGTGCCGTTCCATCCACGGCCCCGAGTGCCCTCCAGCTGCTGGCCAGCGTGTTCTCTGTTGGAGAACTGGAATTAGCAGGTGCAGGAGCTGAGCCAGGTGGCAGGGGCTGAAAACAGAACAGGCGTGAAGTGGGAGGTACAAATGTATAGCGGCCCCAAAGCTGGTCCGTAGCCTGGCTGGTGGACCCGTCAGGAGCCTTGGAACTTGCAGGTTGCTGAGTCCCGTCACAGAGGTGTGAACTTGGCGGGGCGGGCTGGGCCCTGGAATCTGGCGCTTCGGGGCGCTCCCCGGGGGACTGAGAGGTGCTCCCCGGGGGACTGAGACGGTGAGGTTGGGGCACTGCTGCCCGATCCAGGACCAGCAGCCTTCGCTGGCGTGCTGAGGGGGTTCCGCGCTCTGCGCATGCACAGGGGCCCTGCCCTCGAGGGGAGGCGGCTGGAGGGATGTGCTCCCCTGGAAAGAGGCGGCCCCTTTCTCCAGCGTGGCCATCATTCGGGCCCCCTCTCTGGGGAAGGGTGGACGTGACAGCAGATGCCTTTTCGAATGAGGATCAGAGCAGCGGGGCGGGGGATGGGGCATCAAGGAGCTGTATTCGCCCCCACGGGGTTCAAGCATTCCCATTATGGAGAACCCACCCCCCCTTCTCCTAGATCAGCCTCATGCCACAGGGGGTGGAGCCGTGGATTCGATGGGGAGCCTGTGCTGGAGGGTGGGGGAGGAGGAAGACCTGAGCCTGTCCCGACTGTGCGTGTGATACGCGTGTGCGTGAGGCAGCAGAAGCGGGCCCCCCTCGTGCCGCGCTCAGCCTCAGGGGCTCTGACGGGCCGGGCCAGGGCGGCGGATGCCTGTGGAGGAGCCGGCGCCGGGCGCGAGCGAGCGGGGCCACCACCGAGCGGGGCCTTGCCGCGGGACGGCAGGCCGCCCGGCCGGCAGAGGACGGAGACCGTCCCCCGCTTCCGGAGCAGCCGTCGGGCGCACGAGTGAGGGCTTGCGCGAGGGCCTCCCGTTGTCCCTGCCCCCTCTGCTCTGAGCGGCAGTCGTGATTGTTTCAGGGGGAGACCCGCCTGCGCACCAGGACATGTCTGTGTCTCTCGTGTCTGAACAACGGACCCTGTCCGGGGTTCACTGACGGTCCCAAGCAGGCACCGGGTGCCCTCCCCCCCCGACCCCCGTGCCAGCACACGGGGGACACCTCAGCCACCCCGCAGAAGCTCCTCCTGGCACAGGTGGCCCTGTGCACCCCTCAGCCCGACCCCTGCCCCAATGCCCCCCGTTCACACTCCGCCGTGTCCTCCAGATGATGCTGACCTGGCGGAGTTAAAGCAGGAGCTGGAAGCCGTCGGGGACTTCCGCCACCGTTCTCCAAGTAGGTCTCTGTCGGTCCCCAGTAGGCCTCGGCCACCTCACCCGCCGCAGAGGCCCCCCCCTCCAAGTAAGACTTTGCTGCCTTGGCCTTCCACGCCTGCTGGGAATAATTGCGTCTTTGCTGCTACTGAACAAATGGCTCTAAATCACCTTCTACCTGGCCTTCGAGTCCCCCAGCACGCCCTTTGCCTTCTTCGGGCTTCTCGTCTTCAATCCATGATGCGTTTGGTGTCAGAGATGGAGCTGTGTTTCTCGTGGCAAATTAAACGACCCCTTGATAAAGCTGCCCTCGGTCCTCCGCAGCTGTGCTTCGCTTTAGGCTTTAAGCTGCTTTCTGTTCAATGCCTGAGAGACTGGAAGCCTGGGGGTGGGGGTGGGGGTGGGGGCGGGGGCAGGGAGACACGGGCTTGTTAAGCTCCTCCCTCCCCCACGGCCACCCCGACCCCCAGCGTCTTTCAGAATCCTCTCTCTCCTTGGCTGCAGCCAGCCCTCTCAGCTACTGAGTAAGCCCAGGCGCACTAACGTGCAAGGCAACGGCAAGCCCACCTCTAACCGGGCGGCTTCCCGTCTGTGAGTCCTGGGCCAGGCATCCTCCAGCCTGAGGATGAAGCCTGCCGGCCCGGGTCTCGCAGGACAGCGCCTTCCTTCCTGGCGCCTCGTGGAAGACTGGTTCGCCCGGCACACTTCCACTAACAACGTGCTCCCGATCAGTTCCCAGTTCCCGCTGCTGTTCCTTCTACCCCCGGCCCCCGCAGATGTGGCGCTTAGACCTAGATTTTCCTAAGCCTTTACTCCTAATGGGGTTCAAGTCGGCTTACGTCACAATAGTAATTGATGGCAAGCCAGGGCACATGATTTTTTTTAAGCACGTTTTTAAATTTTCTGTGTCGCTACTCGGAAAATTTTAAATTACGTCATATTTTTTGTAGAAAACTTGCAAAAAAATATGAAGAATAAAAGTTTTCATTTCATTTGACTACCGACACATCACAGCTATTGATCAAAAGACTCTCAGCCTTTCTCTAATTATACATATCTATATCTACAGGCAATATTTTCTTTTCTTTTTCTTTTTTTATTACAAAATTGGTTTCCATTTTATTTGGTCATTTGTCTTTCATCCGACGTCTGTGTCATTAAGTGTTCAAGAACACGATTTGTGAGTAGCCGCAGGTATAACAACGTAGATTATTCTCCTGCTTGGGGATTTTTTTGATTTGTCCACGAAGCATTTAAAAATTCCGGTCCTAGTAACAGAGTGTTTTAAACCACCCCAAAATGAATTGACTTTTATGTCAGATCCGGACCTCCCAGGACGTTAGACTAAAATCCTCATTCAAACAACGCTTCTCCAGAGAATCCAGACTAACAGGCAGCAGAAGTCAGAGAACCGAAAACACTCGGTAGTAGCTAGCGCCTTGGTGAGGGCCACGTGCACCCTAACGGCATCCGCAGCCTCGTCCCCCTGGCTCCCGGCAGGCTGGGGACCCGCCTCCAAGCCGCCGGGGACGTCCCCGGGGTTGAGACTCTGCCCCTGTTGGTTTTCACAGCTGGTTTAATGGTGAAAAAGTCGGCCTCGGACGTATCCATCTCCTCGGGGACCCACGGCCAGTACTCAATTTTGCAGACGGCAAAGCTTCTGCCGGGGGCGCCTCAGCAGGCGGTGAGTACTCAGCTCAAAGCGAAACGGGGGGCGTTCCCAAGCCAGGAGGTCGGCCCCCCATGCTTCATCCTCCGCCCCTGCGGTCACGGGATCACCTCTTTTCAGTGAATGAATAGATTTCTATCTCTTTAGCCCTCTCTCTACCTGTCTACCAGGTCATCCCCAAACCCTGTGACTTAGTGGCAGGACCTTTGTGGGCTTTTAGATGGTCATACAGGGCGTCCGAAAATTCACGTTGGCTGAAATTCCAAGTGTCCCTGGGTGGTGGTCTCCAGACTTATTGGCTTTTCTCTTCCGATGGCTGGTGTTGACCTTGGTGCCTAGGGTGGTGCTTGGTGGGAGGGAAAACCGGAGAAATTCAGATCTGTTTTTTAGACAAAATGATGATCGTTCTGGCATCAGGTCAGCTGAGAGAAGAGGCTAAAAAGAGATCTGATGGGCCTAAGGGCGCAGTGCAGGGACATGAGTGGTAACAATCATTGGGGTTTCAGAGGTGACAGGTTCCAGGGGGTGGCAGTGAGCCACTAGAGGCAGCAGGTGAAGGCTGATGGAATCGAGGTGGGGTGGCGGGGAGAAGCCGGGGTCCTGCGTGGAAGCTGGTATGTCCCTGGAGGTGTGGCGAGCTGGGCCAGCGGCTCACGCACTCAGAGGAGGAGCAGGGGTTTGACGAGACGTCAGTGGTTTACAGGAATGAGGGCAGGTCACCAGGCAACCCCGAGGTTTGGGTGGAAAGGCGAAGACGCAGACGCATATATCTAGAAGGTGTTTCCATAACTCGGCTGGGCCGCGGAAGGCATGGCTTCCGATGTGCCTTCTGGCTCTTACCTGGCTATCGAAATGGAGTTAGACAGTGGCTTGTCCACATTGCAAAAGCCCGTCACCACCCAGTTTGGGGCCTGAGGGTCAGCAGCTCTACCTAGTACTGCATTTCTCTTCTTGGCATGTGAGTGCTCCTGGCTGGGGAGGGGGAGGGAAGGCTTGAGGGACACGGTTTAGGCAGGAGTTTGTTTTAATCGCCGTCCGATGGAGCTCCGTAAGTCTCGCGTACAGGCGGTGGGCAGTGAACATGCCAGGCGAGGCTGTTTTTCTGCCTGTGTTTGACGCTTCTCTTCCTCTCTCTGTCCCCAAGCCCAAAGCTAGGACCGGGATAAGTAAACCTTATAACGTCAAGCAGATCAAAACCACCAACGCGCAGGAGGCGGAAGCAGCCATCCGATGTCTCCTGGAAGCCAGAGGAGGTGCATGTTTGTGACCCGGGGCTCTCCGGCCACCCGCCTTCCCCTTTGCCTGACTTCTAAAAGGGGCCAGGAAGAGAAAGTGACTTTTTCTTTTGTTCCCGAATGTGGTGTTAAACAACAGCACCCTTTAGCAACATCTTATAAAGTCCCACTACTAAGATCTGTTCTCCATTTAAAATTATACATTTAAAGTTCAGTAAGTGTATAAACATAACCCCAGGATTAGTAAGGAAGCAGCACTTAAGGGAGAGACTGAAATAAACAAAAACGGATTTTAGAAGAGGTTAATGCTGCAGGCGCTAACTCGTTCTGCTGTAGATAAATAACTAAATAAATAAAAAGGAGAGTTAGGGGCACATGTCCCTGTTTGAGGCACAAACTCTGCTGTTTAAGTCGTCAGCAATTATAGGTTGTTTATTGCCAAGCAGAGAGGGGCCTCTTCCCTGCCACACTGCCTGCTAATTTTTATTGCCATTTCTTCACCTGACCCGTTTAAACCGTATTTTACCTTGGAGTCTCTCCCATGCCTTCAGAAATCACCGGTCGCTAACATTTTTTGGTTTTTCTTTTTATTTTGGAGAGGGGAGATGATGCCCGCCGAATAGCCATATACAGTTAACAATTGCCTGATTTGTTTTTAGTCAGGATATTTAATTTATTTGGAATTTTTAAGTCACATTTGAAGAGAGCATAAGCTAAGAGGTTGCAAAATACCGTTGTGGAATGACATCATCGCAAGTGGTTTTTAAAATTTACTTAAAAGTACCTTTTATTTTAAAAAAATCTACAATCGTATGTAACAACTCAAGTGTCCGTCAGCTGATGAATGGGTGAAATGTGATGTAACGGTACAAGGGAATATTATTTAGCCATAAAAAAGAATGGAGTAGTAAGACATGTTATGTTATCAGCGGATCTTAAAAAAACAGTATGCTCAGTGAAAGAAACAAAACACGAAACAGACCACGTAAACATGAAGCATCAAGACTAGGCAGATCCACAGAGACAGAACGTTCTGGTGGTTTTCGGGGACCGGAGAGGGTGGGGGGTCACTGCTGTGGGAATGTGTAGGGTTTCCTTTTGGGGCGGCGAAGATGTGTTTGAATTAGTGGCGATAGTTGCACTTCAGTGAATACACTAAAAAACCTCAAGTTGTATTCTTTAAGAGGTCTATTTTATGGCGTGTGAATTGTATCGTAATTTTTTAAAAAGTTCTATAGCCGTTGAGGTTAGGAGAGGTTTGGCTTCACGGTTCCTTGGTCGCTGGCCCTGCCGAGGTTTTGAGGGTTTTGGGCCATCTCCCCTGAGAAAACGTACATGCACATAAAGTTTTGCATGTGCGGTCAGGGCGTCACTGACCCTCACGAGGGCCAGCCGCGGGCCCTGCTCACCATCCCCGTTGAGAAGGTGGGCGTGAGAAGTGGGGGGCCAAGCCTAGCCACGTGCACTTGACAGCCCTCAAGTACTAATTTTCTAGACATGGGAGACGCTTTGTCTTAGTGAGTTACCCCGGGAGTGTAGGCTGTCTGAAGATGGCCCCACGCGGCGACGTGCCTCGGCCCGTGTGCCAGCTGTAACGCTCCATGTTTCAGGTGCCCTAGGAGAAGCCCTGAACACCACAGCCCTGGGGGACCAAGCGCCGTCCACAACGGACCCTGCGGCGGGGGTGACCCCGCGCCTGCCCCGTCGGCCTGCCCCGAGAGTCCCCGCCATCAAGAAGCCGACCTTGAGGAGGACGGGAAAGGTAAGACCCGGCAGCGTCCGCCCCTCGCTCCGGAGTCTCTCGATGAGAATTGCGTCTCGGTCAAGTCCGTCTCCGTCCACACCCCGAGTCCCCGACGACGGTGGGGGGGCCCGTCCCTGCGGGGCACGCTCGGCGGGAGCGCTCTGCTTTCCACCCCCGCCACGTCCTGCTCCAGCCGAGCAGGAAAAGCAGGAATTTGTCACGACACTTCCTGTGCGCTGTCCTCGTCGGGTCCCCACGTCACGCCGCTGTGGGAGGCCCGAGTCCAGGGCCTCCGCGGATCCCCGTCTGTGTGCGGTCCGTGTCGTGTGCACGTGGAGCCAGGTGGCCAGGTCCTGCGAGGCGCCGGAGGGGCCACGGCTGCTCTCGCCACTTTTCTTGCAGATTGTGTTTTGCTCTCGCTCTCAAGCGTCTCAGCCTTGCTTGCTGCTGCAGAGACATGAGTTTGTCCGGACGGTGGCAGCCCAAAGACTGGCACCGCTAGAGGCATCCGGATCCTCCGCTTGATCGCAGTTTTCTGGTGCCGGACGCTCGGTAACCCTGGCTGGGCGCCGCAGGTCGCTGCCGCCTTCCCGCCTGGGGACGTGTGAGCCGCGCCCCCGGCGCCTCGCTCCTCCGGAGCTCGCTCTGTCTCCTCTGTCCGCTGCGGCTGGTCGCATCTGTCACTTCCCATGCCTGCTTGCCAAACAGACCCTCTTTCCTCCTCGGCTGCCCTGTGCTCGCTTTGTCTTTTCTCTTCAAAGCCAGGGGCAGAAACAGGCTCAGTTTCCCAGCCTGCTGCACGGGGGGCTGTGTTTGCTGTTCGATTTCTAAAGAACCAAAAGAAATACCACAAGGCCAATGCTTCAACTATCCATAGCCGTTTCGACACAAAAGCTTCCTTTCATACCGTGCAATTGTTTCCTTTGCGATAGTTTTGAATCCGAACCAAGGAAGTGTGTGCGTAAAGTTTCCCATTCTTCTGTATTTAAACATCCAAGATTCGAGGAACAAGTACATCCATTAGTCCTTGACTTAGCGTAATGACATTATTAATGGAAGTGACCTCGGCCTAGTGCAGGGCTGCGTGAATTATCAAAGCCGCGGCCACAGAGTTTCTGAGAAGTTCGCTCTTAATAAGGGGAGGGCGTCATGCCCTTCCCTAAGGTAGCGAAAGAAACCCTGTCTCAGATGATCCACCGCGAGCGCAGTTTCACGGTTTCCACGCCTATGTCATTGGACCTGCTGGTACCACGTGATGAATGTGTGTCTCTCCGGTGTCGTTGTTGACCTGTCGCGTTTCTGCTTCCCGGGCATTCTCAAATCTCGGATTTGCTAGAATGTCCTCCTAGCCCCACGCCCGTTCCCCTGCCGGCTCCGTGCGCCCGCTCTCTGATCGCCGCCCCGCCGGCGCTGGCTTCTCGCTGACGCTCTTTATCGTGTCTTTCCTCAGCCCACGTCACCAGAAGAACAGTTTGGGCAACAGGCTGCCCGTTTCACAGTCGAACCCTTGGAGACAAGCCTCGCAACCCCTCCTCTAGTGACGGTCCCTCCCGTTCCCAAACCAAGGACACTGCAGCCGGGGAGAGAGGCCGAGAGGAGGCCAAGCGTCGTCGGAAAGCCAGAGCCACACGACGCCCCTGCTGTGGCCTCGACGCCCCTCGTGGAGGTCCCGCCTCTCGTGCCCCGGGTGCCCCCGAGGAGGAAGAAGTCGGCGCCCGCGGCCTTCCACCTGCAGGTCCTGCAGACCAACAGCCAGCTCCTCCAGGGCCTCACCTGCGGCGGCGGCGGCAGCATTCCTGCACACCGGCCCGACGGGGGCGCGCGCTTTCCACCATCGGCTTTCCCGGGCTCTTCGTCCGCTGCAAGCTCTGAGACCGATGGCCCCCGGGGGACAAAGCCAGAGGCGGCGTCCCTTCCGGGGGATTACCAAGATCCCTTCTGGAGCCTTCTCCAGCACCCTAAACTGTTGAACAATGCCTGGCTTTCCAAGAGCTCTGACCCCCTGGACTCGGGGACCAGGCGCCTCGAAAAGGCACATACGGCCCCACAGCAAGTCGGCGGGACGGCTGCCGAGGAGCCTTCACCAGAGCACAGGCACAGAGACTTCGGGCACTGGGTGGCAGTCAGTGACAAGGACCAGAGGACGGTGCTGCAGGTGTTTGACCCCCTGGAGAGGACATGAGAGGGGAAGGCCGACGGCCGCGCCCCGCGGAACGTGCGCCTTCTTCCCTCAGGCGGAGCCCGCTGGCCTTGACCCCCGGTCAGATGGGGCATCCGTCCGAAGGCACAGCGAAACGCCATCTGTGCTCCTGCCACTCTGCGCAGTTCGCGAAAGTCGTGTCTGTTATTCAATAAGATGATCGCGCAGCCACCGAGATTCGTTCCGCTCCAGACTCGTGCGTCTTGAGTTTCCTCGCGGGGCTATGGGAAACCGCCCGTTAGAGTCAGCGGGTGGCCGTCGGGGCCGGGAACCGGCTGATCGTGCCCAGGATGTTCTCTCCCGTCGAATTTTAAGCGGCCGTTCACTGTATGTGTGTCTGTGATTTTTTTTTTTTTTAATTTTGTTTGTAGTTCGCAGATTTGGAGCAATGTTTTGGTGACTCACTTGGAGGTAGATGCATGAAGTGAGGGCTACACCGAGAGGTGGCGGGGACCACCGAGAGCCGGCCCCGGCCCCCTGGCAGGCTAAAGACATCAGCGTCGGGCACAGCCCTGGGGTCGACGAGCCCGCGCGGCCGTCCCTTCCCTCGGGAGCGCCCGCTTGTTGCGAGCGGTGCGTGCGTGAACCTCGCCCACGCGGCAGCTGTATCAACAGTGCTCTGGTTCTGAAGTGTACGCCCCCCGTTAGCTCAGCCTGCGCTTCAACTGGCCAGAGACCCCCGCGCCCTGCCTCAGACGCCGCAAGCCCCATGCCACGCCGGCCCTGAGCCCCGGCAGGCCGCGTAGCCCGGTTTTGACACGCTCTCGATCCCCTATCAAAGGAAACCTCGTGGATTCCTTTCTTTCCCTTAGGTCTCATGCCTGGTAACTGGCCCACATGCTCGATTCTGTTATAACGGGACGAATATCTGCTTTAGCCTGGTCTGCCTGGCTACGTAGCTTCAGGAAACAAAGTGTCAGCATTTCCGGGTTTGCTTATCTGTATGTTTATTAGGTTTGTTTTTTTTTTACCTATGCATTTTCTATACATTTCCAACACCACATCTTCTTACCTATTTAATCACTTAAAAAGACAGCACCATACTGTTATACATTTTAACAATGAGTCCATTTGGGGCAAATATATTTTTGCTAATAAGAAAGTCTCTGGCAAAACCTTCGCGTGCCACACACCATATTCGGAAGTCTCATAGAATCACGTAACAATGAGTCCGTGTTATACCCAACGCGACCAGGGACTTCCTGTGCTAAATTCTAATGGTCGAGATGTCAGTGACCATCTTTTCCGGGGAAGACCACTCATTCTACCTATCAGACCTCTGGGATTTCAGAGTTATTTCTCATCACCACTATCAAGATACACTGTAGATTATTCAAATCTGGCACTCAAAAACAAAACTACCATGTTCATCTCATTTCATCTGAAAATTGATCAAGAAAAAGGTATTGGTGACCCATAGCGATAAACAGAATACATGGAGTCGACCAGCCATAAAAGACGGTGTTTCCGGCCCAGAGTGACAAGGACACCTTCTGCGGGAAGCACTTCGTGTCATTTTTCTCTCTCTAACAGAAGTAAACAACACGATCCTTGCAAGGGTTAGAAGGAGAAAGAAAGCAAGATGCGTTAGATAGGCTTGGAGAAGTTTAATAATTTGCTGGGGTTTACACTGCTACTGAGGGTACAATTGGGAATGACAGCAAAGATTTCTTAATTCGAGTGCTCTTTTCTCTGTAACCTGTTTTCCTACCAAAAAGGAGGCAAATTTGAAAGCCACCAGTCAGAAAAGCAGGGGAAAAGCAGAACCACAACGGCTGCTTGCAGCGCTGGGAACAGGCTGCCTTTTGGGTTTCTCCTTTGTGCCAGAAAGCCAACAGTCAGTAAACGGTACAGAGAACAGAATTTCAGTTAACATGGCCGCTCGTCACAAGCAGCCCTTAAGAATCCGAGGGTCAGAAAGCACAGAATCGTGCCGACCTCGGGAGGCAGGTCACAAGAAAAATTACAGGTAGTTTAACATGAAGAATTGAACAAACATCATTTGATCGTGAGCGTTCAAGTTTGGTGAACCACACAGAGGGGACTTAGAGCTGATACTGTGTCAGGTTCTCACGCCACTGTTCTCTCAAAAAAACAACTGGGATCGCCTTGTCTTTCAGTCGATGCTTAATCGTCGGCAGGTTTCCCGGGTTAGCCGTGTCAGTTGACAATGAGCTGCTGCCATGCTGGGGGTTTCATTCTGTGGTTTTGTATTTTCAATTTTACTTTGACGCCTCCACACAGGGCTTCTCATTGTACCCTTGTAGTTTACTTCGTGACTTTTCTGTAAGACATTACAGTTCACCGCAGAGGATCGTAGGCACAGGACTTTACGATTCAGCATCGTCTCTGACTCCAATTACTATCCTCCCTTTGAAAACAGTCTTCTCCAACTACTTGCCTCTTTTTAGAATTTGGTCCAGTAAGTGACTGAAATTAGGACATCTGCCCAAGCAGTTCCCGTGAAAGTTGAACGTTGCTGAAGTTCAAGACACGTACTAAAATTCTACCAACATGTATAAGCAAAGTAATGAATTAAAATGTTCTCTTTATAGTGAAGTGATTTCATCAGAAAGGAAAGCCACAAAAATTATTTATTGACTGACTGGCAATTAATAAAAACCCTGTAATGTGTATTTGAAGTGATCATTTGTACTGAAATTGTAAAAATATACCTATTAAATATTTTGCCTTTTTTAAATTATTTGGCTTTTTTTTTTTTTTTTCAGATATGAAGAGAGCCCTTTGGCTAGTCTTCTATTCTTGATGAAATGTGACTACTAGTTATTCCTCTGAGTTTTTGTTTTTGCTTCTTTTTTCAACCACCAGACTAAGTTGAAAAATCATAAAAGTAGTAATTTAAGAATTTATTACTTGAATTCTTAAGGATGCCAGTAGGAACCACTATGATAACATATATAATAACTTTATGCGACAATGTCTATAAGACTTGAGAGACGGTATAATTCATTTTCTATGGGGTCTTATGGCAAACTTACAGAATCTTAGACTGCTAGATTGGTTTGAGTACATGACTGAGTTACAGGCGGGAAAAGGGAGTAAATCTTCAGGTTCTGTCTACGTTATCAACTGACCGACGCACAAGTATAGATTATAAATGTCCTCTAATGACTTTCAGGAATAAGAATATACTGACAATCTCAAAAATAATAACGATGGCTAGTCCTTCCTGACCAGTAAGCACGAGACTGAGTTCATTTATCTGAATGCACAGTCCTGGGACTTGATCCAGGGGAGGAAACAGCTGGTTACAGTGCCTTCCTTCCCAAGGTCACGGGGGAGAGAGATGTGAAACTCATGCTCACAAGGCCAACTTCGCGTCTACGGAGTGACGCCCATCCTGAGGCGGGGAGTACCAATGAGAGTGGCTGTGAACGGAGGGTCGGGGACGGTTTGAGAGAAGAGGATTAAGAATTTGACAAGTCGTGAAAGTGGATTCGTGTCCATGGAACGGATGTTAGCTGATGGGAAATAACTTCAGGGGACCTTAAATGAGTTCAGGATTTTATTCTATAGATAACGGAAGCTGTGGAGTGGAAATACCTGAATACTCTCTGGTCGAGTGGTTAAGATCACAGGTTTTGCCTGGGCAAATCGCTCTTTCAAAGCCCGATGGCCACCTATCCGTATGTCTTTGGAAAAATCTCCATGCAGTTCCTCCGCCCATTTTTAAATCAGATTGCTGGATTTTTGGTATTGTGAATTCTTTGTATGTTTTGGATACTAACCCTTTATCGGATCTATGACGTGCTAATATCTCCTGCCATGCCTGAGCTTACCCTTTCTGTGCTGATGGTGTCCTTCGCCATGAAGAAGCTTGTTAGTTTGATGTAGTCCTAAGTGTTTATTTTTTATTTTGTTGCCTTTGCCTTTGGTGTCAAATAATAATAATAAAAAAAATCATTGCCAAGACCAATGTCAAGGAACTTACCCGCAATCCTTCCTTTTAGCACTTTTATGGTTTTAGAACTTACATTCAAATCTTTGATATTTTTTGAGTTGATTTTTGTATATGGTATAGGGAGTGGTCCAGTTTCTGTTTTTGCATGTATCTGTCCAGTTTTCCAAACTCCATTTATTGAAGAGACGATCCTTTCCCCATTGTATATTCTTGGCCCCTTTGTCATAAGTTAAGTAACCATATACACATGGGTTTATTTCCCGGCTCTCTATTTTGTTCCATTGATCAATTGTCTGTTTCTGCACCAATCTGACACTGTTTTGATTGCTATACAGTTGGAAATCAGGAAATGTGTTGCCTCCACTATGGCTCTTTCTCAAGATTGCTTTGGCTACTCGGGATCTTTTGCAGTTCCATACAAATTTTCGGACTGTTTGTTCCATTTCTGAGGAAAAGTTCATTGGAAATTTGATAGGGACTGCACCGAATCTGTAGATTGCTTTGAGTAGTATGGATATTTTAATATTAATTTTTCTAACCCATGAGCAAGCAGTATCGCTCCATTTATGTCTTCGGTTTCGTGCATCAGCATCTTATAGTTGTCAATGTCCAGCTCTCTCACCTCCTTGGTTAAATTTTCTAGGTATTTTATTATTTTTGATGCAGTTGTGAATGGGATTGTTTTCTTTATCCTTCCAATAGTTAGAAACGCAACTGATTTTTGTATACTGATTTTGTTTCCCACAACTTTACTGAATTTATTCTAAAAGTTTTCTGGTGGAGTCTAGGACTGTTAATATATAATGTCACCTGCAAATAGAGACAATTTTACTTCTTTCCCATTTGGATAACTTATGTTTCTTTCTTGCTCCGGCTAGTAATTCCAATACTATGTTGAATAAAAGTGGCAAGACAGGGCATCCCTGTCTTGTCCCTGGTCACTCTTGAGTATGTTAGCTGTGGGCTTGTCCAATATGGCCCTATGTCAATGTACACTCCCTTTATACCCGCTTTGACTTTTTATCATGAATGTTGAATTGTGTCAAATGCATTTCTATTGAGATAATCATGATTTTTATCCTTCATTTTGTTAACGGGATAGATCACATTGATTTGTGGATGTCAAACCACCCTTGCATCCCCAGAATAAATCCCACTCGATCGTGGTGTATGATCCTTTAACGCACTGTTGAATTCGGTTGGCTAATACTTTGTTGAGCATTTTTATATCTACGCTTACCAGGGATATCAGCCCGTAACTTTTTCTTGTAGTGTCCTTGTCTGGTTTTTGTTTCAGGGTAAGCCTAGCCTCAAATGTTTGGAAGTGTTCCTCTTCTACATTTTGGAAGAGTTTTAAAAGGATTGGTAATAATTCTATGTTTGGTTGAATTCACCAGTGAAACGATCAGGTCCTGGATTTTTCTTCGTTGGGAAGTTTTTTGGTTACTGGTTCAATCCCCTTACTAGTAATTGGAATGTTCAGATTTTCTATTTCTTCATGATTCGACCTTGGTAGATTGTTTCTAGGACTTTATTTCTTCTACTTTGTACAATTTTTGGCATATACTTATTAGTCTCTTATGATCCTTAGTATTTTTTTTTTTTTTTGGTATCAGTTGTAATGTCTTCTCTTTCATTTCTGATTTTATTTATATGAAATTTTATTTTGCTTGTGTAATAAGCTCTTTTGCTTAGTCTGGTAAGAGTAGCTAAAAGCTTGTCTCTTTTCAAAATCCAGTTTTTAGTTTCACTGATCTTTTCAATTGTCTTTTTAGAACTTCACTTAATTCTGCTCTGATCTTACTGTCTTTCTCCTAACTTTGGGCTGTTTGTTCTTTTTCTAGTTCCTTGATATATAAAGTTAGGTTGTTAATTTGAGATCTTTTTTAATGCAGCCATTTATTACCATGAATTTCTTAGAACTACTTTTGCTACACATCCCTAAGTTTTGATGTTGTGTTCCCATTTTCATTTCTCACAAAGTATTTTTAAATTTGATGTCTTCTTTGACCTATTGATTATTCAGTTATATGTTGTTTAATCATCACATATTTGTGAATTTTTCAGTTTTCTTCTTGTATTTCTAGTTTCATATCATTGTGGTCTGAAAAGATGTTTGATATATGTCTTCTTAAATTTATTAACACTTGTCTTGTGTTCTGAGACATGATTCTGGAGAATTGATCTACAGTTGTTACTCCCTCCCCCATTTTTTGTCACAATTTTATTTTTATCATGCATATCCATTGACAAATTATTGTAGTTATTTTCACTATTTTTGTCTTTAACCTTCATACTAGATTTATAAGTGACTTATCCACCACTATTCCAACATTAGTCTGGATTTATCTAGTTACTTTTGCCAGTGAGATTTATGCTTTCATGTTTTCCTATTATTAACATCCTGTTTCAGCTTAAAGAGGTCCCTTTAACATCTCTTGTAAGGCTGGCCTAGTGGTGATGAACATCCTCAGCTCTCGCTCTTCTGGGAAAATATCCCTTTTTTAACTCTGAAGAACAACTTTGCCAGGTGTTCTTCATTGGCAATTGTTTTTCTTTCGCCACTTCGAACACATCATGACACTTTCTGGCTTGCCAAGTTTCTGCTTAAAAATCTGCCTCTGATCTTATGGGAGTCCTCTTGGATATAACAAGTTGTTTTTCTCTTGCTGCTTTTAAGGTTTAAAAGCAGCAAGAGAAAAACAACTTGTTATATCTCCTTGTCTTTAATTTTTGACAGTTAGAATGTGTCTTAGTGCGGATCTCTTCAGATTCATCTTTTTTGGAGCTCTCTGGGCTTCTGAGTTAGGGGAGATTTCAGCCGTCATTACTTCGAATAAGCTTCCTGCCCCTTTCTCTTTTCCTTCTGGGGCCCTTATAGTACAAATATTGGTCTGCCTGCTGGTAGCTCCTAAGTTCTCTACACTGTCTTTGCTCTTTTTCACTCTTTTTTATTCTTGCTCTAACTGAATGAATTCCACTTTGAGTCTGCTGACCCTTTGCTCCGTATGACCTACTCTGCCATTGAACCCCTCTATTGAATTTTTCGTTTTAGTTACTGTATTCTTCAGCTATGGGATTTCTGTCTGGTACTTCGTTTTGTTGTTGAAATTCTTGCTTTGTTTATGCATTATTCTCCTAACCTTGGTGAGCATCTTTATTATTTTGAACTCTTAGGCAAATCATTTATCTCCATTTCATTGAGGTCTGTTTCTGGAGTTTTATCTTGCACTTTTGTTTGAAAAACATTCCGCTCCATTTTCCAAGACTCTCTTGGTTTCTGTGCATTGAGGAGCCACTTTTCCTAGTCCTGAACGGGTGGTCTCACGTAGAAGACGAACCTCATCATTCATCCCACTGAGTTCCTGGTTGTCTCTTAAATATCCGTGATTGTCCAGGCTGTCATCTCTGTTCTCAGCGGTCCTCAGTAGTTGATCTGCCAAGACGTATCGGTGTTCCAGAGTGTGTGTGGGTTTTCAGCGAGCACCTAGGTGCAGGCTGATTGGATGTTGGGTCCTCAGACTGCAGCTTTTAAAGTATGCAGAGACCTCTTTCAGAGACTGGGAGATGGTTGTTTCTGCCTGCTCCCTCTGCACAGGGCCCTGGGTGGATAGAAGTTTGAGAACTGTTTGTCTGCTACAACCCTGTGGGACCCGGAAACACAAGCCCTAGTGGCCACTACAGCCAGGGACCAACGGGCAGCGGTCGCCAAAGCCGGGGCACCGGACACATGTGCAGGCTTCTTTCAGGGAGACACCAGTGACCTGGAGTGGGCCGGAGGGAGAACCCGAAGGCGGCACCCACTGGCCTCGCCAGTCTCCAGGGAGGATCCACCTGTGGATGTGTGCCAAATGAGATGCCTGACCCGCAGGCTGCAGCTCTAAGACACAAACAGGCCTCCTTCAGGGAAGGTCGGAGGGTGGGGGTTCATCTCCGCTGCCTCTGTACCGAGCCCGGGGCGAGCCGTGCTGTTCTCGCAAGCCCATTAAAAACTGCTGCTTAGCTGTGGTCTCACAGGTGTCAAGGATACACGCCTTGTGGGCTTTCGGAGCTCTGGGGGCCCACCCTTCAGGTGGAAGTCTTGAATGGACGGAACCCTCCATCCTGCACGGAGGAGCTGGTACTCGTGCGTCCGTCCCAGCGGTCCCTCACCGCGCCGAGGGCGCTGCGTGCGTGGGTCCCCGCCCACTCGACGTGGGCGTTCCATCCTTCCGCTCGTCGTGCAGGAGATGCTCAGCTAGTTTCTGCATTTCTCGCAGAGGGAACTGCTCCGTGTGCAGCGGTACATTCAGTCCGCACAAACAGGTGAGTTCAGGAGTCTCCTGCATCAACTTTAAAAATGTTTTAATCTAATACTCTAATACTCCTAGACGTCAAAATAGTCTTAACTCTCGATTACAGACATCTGTACGACAAACGCCTTTTATGCATGGGGAGGGCATTCACACCCTTTAACGGCCCTAGGAATCAGTGCACATAGGGCTCTCATTAGCCTTAACCATCCTGACACGAAGTCTGGATTAAACTAAAACTCAAAGGTTCTAGCGAGCTGAGTGTTCCCCAATGCTGGGGCCAGGTGCTAAACTCCCAGGCCAAGCTGAAAGCAGACAAGAAACTGGAATGTGACAAGAATGACTCACTCTAAATTTGAAAACTTCTTAGATATTAAACTGAACTACATCTTCTGGTTTATTAAGGTAATTTACAATGCCACCTTTAATAAAGCTTACTTCTAACAAGTTTTAAGTGATTGCTTTGGGGAATGTTCAACATCCAATATAAGGGCACAGTCAGTTGTAGTATTTTAAAGTGACATTTATTGAACACGTTTACATTTTTTCATGGACATGATTTTTATACTGAATGTCAATAAAACACCACATCATACAGTGTACTTGATATTACAAAGGGCTGAAAATCCAGGAGGGTGAGCCTAAAGCTCACTTGAGGAATTAGATAGAATTGGAGGAGCACTGTGAATATGAACCAAGTTCAAAAGAAGTCTATATAATCACTTTTTCTCAGTAGGAAGTAAACGCCGGTGCCCACCACACTCCAGCGCCATCACCGGGCAAAGGCCTGCGCCCTCCGCCGCACCCAGCTACTGGCCCCAAGACGCTGTCAAGGAAGGTGAGGCTCCGTTTTTTATTTTGACACTTTCCGTTGTGACATCTGATTGAGACACGGGGGGCGGGGTAAAGGGAACTCAGTGCCTTTGAGATTTAGGGTTAACGATGTATCCGGCAGGTTTGGGAGGAATGCGGTAAGAAGTGAAAGGGGTGGAAGTTAGGATAAGTGACTTTTCATTCTCATCCTCGCTTTGTTTACAGCTTGCTTTCAGTGCTGTGTTCTGTAACACCTATATTGTTTCCTTCCCTCTCAAACAGATCATTTAAAGTGACTTTTCAACTGAGGGGAGAGGCAATATAAAGGTTCACTGAAATTTTTCCAGAAAGGATATTTAAACAAAGCTGACTAAACTAGGAGAACCATTTTATTGATGGTCTAAATTTAAAGATATTTCAAATACATGTTTTCATACTTTGTGTTCTTCAGGCAGTGATTATTTGAAAACATTACTGACTTACATCTCACAAAACTGATGAAGTGAACCTGTGTACATCACAGTCAATTCACAGAATAAAAATGTTCAGTGACTTGCCCGAACACTACAGTTAGTTTAACAGTACATTAGATCTTTCTCCCAGACCTTATCTTTAAAGCACAGCGATCACAGCTATGTCGAGAGTTTAGCAGAGTGTGGTTTCATTCCGTTACCCTTAAGTTAAACCATGGCTGAAATCATTCATCATCTGCCATGGTTCATAAGAAACGGATAATAAACCAAACATATCTACGCATTCTCCCCACAGCACCCCATTAACTAGTGCTACTGTTAGCTAACTTGCTGGTGTTAGCTAACTGTCATGTTCACTGCATATATATATATATATATATATAAACTAGTTAACTCACTTGTTAGGCTGTTGCATAATTAAACAATTAGATGTTGGTAGGGTTTACACTCAGAGGCTGTACTCGTTTTAAGCTTTGACTGCCATTCTACAAATGTCCACCTTCCAATTAGTAAACAGACTGCTTAATGTGATTCAGCAATTCCACTCCTAGAACAGAGCCAGGAGAATCAACAGCATAAACCCACCCACAAAAAAATGTACATCAGTGTTAACAGCAGCACAACAGCCAAAAAATGTCTATCACTCGATGAAGGCATAAATGAATGTGGTATATCCATGCAGCGAAATATTACTTGGCCATAAAAGGGAATGACGCACTAATAATGCTACATCATGGATGAACCTTGAACATTATGCTAAGAGGAAGCGAGACCCAGAGAGGCACATATTGTATGATTCCATTATATGAAATGTTCAAAACAGGCAAATCCAGAGAGACGGAAAGCTGATTAGTGTTTGCTGGGGACGGGAACAAGAGGACGTGGAGTGATGGTTAATAGTTACAGGTTATTTTGGGGGACGATAAAATGTTCTGAAATTAAACAATGGTGATGGCTGAACAACTCTGTAAATATACTAGAAATATACTAAAAATCAATGAACTGTGCATTTTAAAGGGTGAATTTTATGGTATGCGAATTAACATCTCAATGTTATTTAAAAAGAAAAAGTCATCAACATGATGTCCTACTTCTCCCACGCTGGAGTTCAATTACTACCGTTTCCAAATGAGCAAGAAGGAAAGGTATATTTTATTTAGCTAAAAAGAATCTGAGAATCTTGATACTAAGTACTAACATATATAACAATTTACAATAGTTTTGTTTCACACCCTGATCAATAGTGGATTAGCTACTTTATCTGGGAAAAGTTACAAGTATAGGTAGCTAAAGTCTGGAAAGAATTACGATAAGCTGGAATTTTTTTAAGGAGAAGTATTTGCCCCCAGCAGTATGAAAATAAAACACGAGGAACCGACTCATGGAGGAGAGCAGGTCTAACAAAGTTAACATGTTAGACCAAGGTTTTCTGTGATGGTTAAAAACATTTACAGGACATCAAAACCCAGAACAGAAACAGAATCTTTCATGTTCTAGTTCATTTTCTCCATTCTAGGTACTCCCCAAATGGCATTTTTACGGTGAGCTGACGACAGCTATCCCTTCAGAAGCCATCAGTGCTCCTCCAGCATGAGCCACAGACAGTTACCGGTGACAGGAGGCATCTCTATCCATAGCAGCTTGCTCTACGTCACCCGGGACAACATTGTAAGAGACACAGAAGTTAAAAGAATCCAGCCTGCCCTTCGTTCTCTGAGTGCCGCTTCTGTTTGTGCTTTACAGAATATTGTTGCCTGCAACATACTCCAGACCGTATCGATGGTGTTGTGAGTGTGTATGCATGACTGCTTAGAAAGAGGAAGAGAACGCCAAGTTTCTTGCACTGTGTTCACATATAAGAAATGGAAGACAACTTTCAGTTTTCAAGGTCTTTGGCTAACGTTTCACGGATGAATCGTAAGGTACGTTGGTACAAAAAAGCATCCTTTTTCTCTGGCTTACAAATGTTCAAATGGTTAACATCCACAGGAATTAGATCTCCAATGCCTAAATCTGAAGGAAACAAAAATGTCAATAAAATCTAAATAAAAATGTAAACTTCCCCCCATTAATGTTAAAAGATGCTAAACGCGTCGTTCTAAATATTGATTCAGTTATAATAAGGAACTTAAGATAATGGAACTTGAAGTCTGATCACACCAGAATGGATTCTCAGGAGGAATAATTTATGCTTCTTGTAAATTCTTTCTTGTGTTCTGGCCTTCTTAACAGTGACCAGAGCCTGGGCACTATCGTCAAAACTTTTATACATTTGCAGGTTATTTCTAAGTTATTTCACTTTTTCTAGGGTTTATATTATAAACTTGCTAAAGAGCTCCGTGTCCCGATACAAGCGTGGGACGGCTCACAGAGGACCCGTTCTACACCCAGACCGCTGCGGTCACTCCCCCCAGGGGAGGTGATTGGTGCCTCAGAGCTTTGCTTGAGCCTCACAGGGCCGCCGAGACGGAAGTGACGAGAGGTGCTCGTGACGCCAGCTAGGTGAGGGAGGAAGACGAGCCTGCTGGGGACACCAAGAAGCTGCAGACAGAATCGTGTCACTACGAGCAGCTCGGCCACAGGACTAACTTTGCTTTTAGCTTCCAGTTTTTGGTTTTCTTTTTTAACACCCAGCAGCCGTTCCTCGACCTCTTCAAGTCCTTCAACTACTACATAGTAACTCCGCACCCTGTGACGTATGGCTGTGAGACGAAGCCTCTTTGGGTTCCACTACAGAATACTAAGTCTTTGACATTTTATTTAGATAATAATATAATGAGGTCAGGACAAAACTTATTATGCATACCAAAGAACCATCTGGAAGGCGCTCCAGATACACACTGTCTGTGGCTGCAAGGAGCTCTCTGCGTGGTTGAGCACCACCAGACGGCACCTAACCCAGCCTCAGGGGGGATCAGAAAAGGGTCTGGCAAGCATGCTGAGTTCCAGGGAGTAAAAGGTGTGGGGTGCCTAAAGCGCAGGGTGCACTCAAGGAAAGAACCAAGACTTGGGCCCCGCCCCCTGAGAGCCTATAATACATACCGAAGTAGCAGGTACCGGTCATTCCCCTCAACTTCAGGATTGAGAAGAGACTGCACTTTTAACACTGGCTGTTTTCCATCGAAATCTTAGTTGCTTAAATATTTCTCATTTTTCTTCCACATATTTACTAAAGTTCTTTAGTTGATTTTTTTCTGAGGTTTCTACATGCAATTATGTCTTTAGGTGAAATGCCCCTTTTAGTCTAGCTGACAGAAGGGCTTTGTATTTATATTCTCACCTTAATACAACAAAGTTCAATGCTGATGGCTAATTTAGAGTTAGCCAATTAACCCTTATCATCTAATCAGTTAAATGGAAGAGAGGGGTAATGCCCAAGTTACATGTTTACAGAGAAATTTTATCTATGGCTGAAATTAATAAATGGAATCTAGATCTTCATAAAAATCTCCTAAAACTGAAAAACTGAATATACGAGCTGACATTAATGATTAAATGCTAGGTGCCACCAACCCGGCATCTAATGGCCAACAAGTTTCAAACGAGCGAGTACCTGCTGATTCCACGGGCACCACGTGCAGTTTGATCATACTACCAATGGAAGTTGGTAGTGTTTCTACAAAATTCAGCACCTGGAAGTTTTTGTCTTTAGCAAACTTCAGAAAATCATCCTGTAGTGTTTTAAGTGCAGGAGAATCTGTAAAATTATAGAGAACAAGATTATGGCAAGTTCTTTTAATCCAATTCATTTTTAAAAATGCATTAACCTTCTAAATTTAGAGGGGAAATGAGGGTTCTGATTCAAGATGGTGGCTTATTTTATCTAATGCCTAGGAAGCCTTGAAGGTGAGTAAAAAGCTAAAACCACTGAGAACTGAGAGGCAGCCTCAGGTGGAGAGGACGCAAGCATGTGGGTCTCGGGGGTCCCCAGTGTGCCCACCACTCTCTGTCCCGCAGCCTCAACTATGAAAGGACAACCAAGACGCACCCGCTATTCGAGGAAAGCCTGCGACCTAAAAGAGACAGACCCAACAGCAAACGCAACCCAAGCTTGGAGGAGAGAGAACTCAGTGAAGAAGCAGAGAGGTGCTTTTTAAAAATCCCCTAATTAGTATCTTCAAAGAATGATTTCAAAAGACAATGTACCAAAGAACAAGGAAGAGCTAATGGGAAATAAAATTTAACAAAAGGTTTAGAAGATAAAGCAGAACACACAGAAAGGCTAGCAAAAAAAAAACCCAAAAAACAAAAAAACTGCCATATTAAGGCTCAGGCCAGAGGCCCCAAATTCTGATGAATGGTTATTCTAAAAAAGAACGCTTACTAATCAAATACATAGTGCTTTATAGTTAATACGCTGAAAATCTTAAAAGCTTGTGTATATTTTAACAGTTGATTTTCCAAACTCATGAAAACTCCGGTAAGACTACTTTTAAGTTTTTAAATAATTTTATATTTGAACCAATGGCTTAAGAACAGAAAGGGAAGGTGCCAAAGAAAAAGTCCAAACTAAAAATTTTTCGTGACAGTCTAAACACGATTCATATACAAATAATGAGATAACACAGTCCCGTTAGAAAGTGCCTCCTTCCCCTCCGTAGCTGAGACGACCCCAGCTCCCTCTGGGAGGAGCGTTACCCTTGCTGAGCTCCTTGACTTCCAGCGAGGGGAAGAGCAGGTAGCGCACGTTGACCGAGAACTCGGCCAGGTGCGACCCGCGGTGCGGGACGCTGTAGAAGACCATCCCCCTGGTGTTGCTGATGACCGTGCTCAGCTCCGGCTTCCGGGAGGCTTCCAGCAGCATCTTTTTGACAAGAAGACCTAGTCACAGAGGAGGAGGAGAACGGCGCCAAGGCTATTTTTCTTCCCTCTATTGTTCTTAACTGCACCCCTGCCCTCCTCCCCCCCAAAAAAGGCAAAACAAGAAATATGGAGAGACGCTTTCTTTAGAAAGTTTACACAATAGTTCTGTGTCATCCAATAAACGAGGCCTTAAAACAGTAACACTTGATAATGACACTCGTCCTCTAGCCTAGAGCCTCAGCCTTACCCATAAACAAGTAAAGTTCTAGACCGAGTATCGCAGGCTGTGCTGTCCCACAGGAGGAGCATCAGGCGCCGCCGTACTGGTGCCCATCAATGAAGCAACTACGCAGCAGCCGGCACCCCCGACCTGCCCCCGACGGCCCTCGGACGCCCACGCCACAGGACCGGACCAGCGTCAAGACACACGCAGTCCCGTAAGACTCATCCACCACGGGAAAAAGCTTCTATGGGAAACCGCACCTAGACAGGCCCCCGCCTCCCCGCACCCGGCCTGGAGCCAGTGTGAAACACGAAGGTCACACAGATGGTGACACGGGGTCTCTGAGGACACAAAAGGTGACATCTAGCTTTCTCTCAGCGAAACACTTGGACTCGGCCAGCAGCCCTGAGCTTCACCAGAGAAATGAGGCAGAGGCTGCAGGAGACCCTCTGGGTGGGTGCTGAGAATTTAGAGCTGGACTGGAGAGAGGGCCAGGAGGAGCAGACGTCGTTTAGCAAGCGAGCACGGGGACCCGCAGAGCAACGCCTGAGGGGCCGGGGAAGCAGGCACGAAGGGGCTGCGGTGTGGGCATCAGAACAATGGACTCTGCAATGGCTGGGGTGCAAGGAAGAAAGGGGAGCCCTGTGACCCTCCAGGAATGTCGAGGGATTGATACAGGCCGGGTTGTATAAGCCACGGACTGCTTCTGATGTTTATTCATTAAGTTGTCAAACTCACACCCCTTTTATATGGTTTGTTACTAGTTGTCTCCTTCTAGAAAAAGAAATAGCATGGAAAGAGAGTAGTAACTTAAAAACTAGGAGGGAAAAGGGTCACCATGAAGTAAAACAGCTGCGATGCCTCAGGTCAGCCCCGAGGGCTGACAACGCCCTCGCCGCCCGCAACCCAGAATGAAACGCACTCACCGCCCATGCTGTGCGACACCCAGATCACCGGCCTGTCCCCGACACCGGCCGCTCGAAGCTTCCTGAGAAGCTCGTTGCTCCGGAACGCGATGGACTTTCTGAACGAAACGAAACAGCAGGCATGACAGGAGGCTACTGGCCCGCCACCAAATTTTGCTACCCACTTTTTAGGGCAAGAACCTGTGTGTGCTGGACCAAGGCTGCATTTAAGGTCAGGGATACTCCCTGTTCTCTCTGCCTGATCCCTGCAATTGCTTGTTCCCTCCTTCCAACAGTCACGGTGAGATAGCTGGGAATATCTCAAGCCCCAAAGGAGCTGTTCCTTCACTAAACAAGCATTGTCTGAGCATATGATATGTGGCTGGCAATTTTCTCAGGTCCAACTTAGGTCTCCCACCAACTGCCACCACCTCTTAGGACACGTGTCATTTCTTATTACATAGCCTGACAATGAGAACATGTCTCTTTTATAAGTTTATCAAGCCAGTTGTCATTGCCATTTAGCCATTGTTTGTATTTATGCTGCGAGGATTAAGCTTTCGTCACTTTGGTTTGTTACTCAGAAATACCAGAAAGCTATTAGCATCAGAATTCGCAGTAAGTGACTTTCAAACATTTATTTATAGCTAACTCCTCCCAGAAAGATAAGAAGGTCAGGTTTGTTTTTCATAAGAAAATCCTGTCTGTGGCATCCAAAGATAAGACTCCCCTGCACCCCAGAGGCCCCCTTGTGGCCTGGGCCCTCGCCCTCCCGAAGCTTCTCGTTACCTTTCCATCGGGCACCTTGCCCTCCAGTCGCTCAGGCTGGTGTCGTACTCCACAGATATGATTCGGAGAGTGGGACAGTCTCTTGCTAACCACGTCTATGTAAAATTAAAGGTATAAAAGAACATACATAAATTTCCACTGCCCTAATTATTTCCTAGTAATTAAAATTCGTAACTAAAGGGCTCTTGCAATACTGATGACTAAGTTAAAGATCACAGTGCAATAAAGTATAAAAGTGACTAGAAAAACCATTTCAGCATTTTATCTTTTTATGTCTCTGGTCACAAGGTGGGATCGATATTTACAGCATAAGCCCAATACGGGTTTCAAGAGAATGTTCTCAATTTTAATCTGCGATAGCCAAAAGCAGGGCCTGTCTCTGGAGTCTAGATCAAATCGGCTTTCTGAAAGTATTCCACGGAAAGCTGTGCTCTTGGGACAGACCGCACGTGCGGTCATCAGGGACAGAGTGTGTGTCGTGGTCAGGGACAGACCGCGCGTGCCGTGGTCAGGGACAGACCGCGCGTGCCGTGGTCAGGGACAGACCGTGTGTGTCGTGGTCAGGGACAGACCGCGTGTGCGGTCGTCAGGGACAGACCGCGTGTGCCGTGGTCAGGGGCAGACCGCGCGTGCCGTGGTCAGGGACAGACTGCGTGTGCGGTCGTCAGGGACAGACCGTGTGTGTGCTGTGGTCAGGGACAGACTGCGTGTATACTGGTCAGGGACAGACCACGTGTGCCGTGGTCAGGGACAGACCGCGCGTGCGGTCGTCAGGGACAGACTGTGTGCACAGTGGTCAGGGACAGACCGCGTGTGCCGTGGTCAGGGACAGACCGCGTGTGCCGTGGTCAGGGACAGACCGCGTGTGCCGTGGTCAGGGACAGACCGCACGTGCCGTGGTCAGGGACTGGGCCTCAGGACTCAGAGACACTAACGACAGGCGCGGTTCTGTCTCTGGGTCCGCGACCTGCTGTCGTCTCCCTACTTCCCTGTCACCAGAGAGCACAGACTGTTCTTTCTGCTTGATACGCCTTCGTGAAGGGGAATCAGCAGCAGTGAGTGGGACAAAGCTTTGGACGCTATAACACAGAGTCGCAGCATCAATTTTCACTGAGCTTTAGATCAAGTCAATGACTTCACCCCAGGGTTAAGGCTCTCATGAAGAAATAATGTCAAAAAAATCCAAAGTATTCCTCAGTCTTTCTATTTTTATAATTATTAACGTCACAGAACGAGCCAACTATTCTGAATGTATTATTTATTTTATTACATTTTTAATGAAGTGAATGATTACTGGCCCTTGCCTGTTTTTCACTTACTAGAATACTCTTTTAGGAATACAGACTGTGCCCTAAATTACACTACACAGGGGGACAAGCCCAGCTGTTCACGTAACACACCACGAGTGTCCCGAAGGGAAAGAACTGCATGGAAAAAAGATCCCAGCACAGAAGAGACGAATAAGCAAGTCGCGATGAGGCCCCAACGGCCAGGGACACGGCAGTGTGCGGTGGTGCCGCTGGCCAGCCAGGGCCGGCCGCGCCCTTACCTTGGGCCAACACGCTGTGTACCTGCTTTCGTCCTCTGAAACCTGGTCATTTAGAACCTGGTCATTGTCCTGCTGGCGCCACGTCTTGAATGCCGCCCCCATCAGGCCGTGAACAAAAAGGACGTCGGCTTTAATGGGCTGACTACACGGGGGAAGCAGAACAAACATGTTACTGTTTTGATGACGATCGACACAGCACTCTCTGTACACGGTGCTTAGCGGGTTTATATGACACGAAATTAAAAATCAGGGAAGCTTTACAAGCACAGGTTTGCTAAAAAAAATCCTAAGGAATTTTGGCCAAGACATGCACAGTGCTCACTGCTCTCTGAAAACGGAGACATATCTAGCCAGGGCGCCCAACCAAATCAATGACGTGACAGCTGTCACGTCGGATGACCCTCCAAAGATGTCCATGAGAACATCTCACAGATCAGTAAAAGCATTTGAAATGTTAAAGAAGACCACATTAGTATAGTTTTAAAATCAGCATCCATGAGAGATTTTCACAAATTTGGATAATGCTTTGGATTCAAGGATAATACTTATCAAAAATAGAATAATATTTATTATTTTTTATGCCTACAGCACCTGGTCTTCTAGGTGGTCTCCCATCCAAGTACAAACCAGGCCCGACCCTGCTTAGCTTCCAAGATCAGACATTGGGCTTGTTCAGGGTGGCATGGCCATAGGCCATGGACTGTGGCTCCTCTGGGGCATGAACCCAGGACCTTCTGCGTGTAAAGCAGACGTGCTAACCGCTACACTATGGAACCACGACCAGAACAAATGATATTTTAAAAGAACATATTCTTTCTTCGGATATGACATTTAATAAATAAGTAAACAGTATATTACTTGAAGCTATTTATAGCATACATTTATGCTACACATATAGAATACTGTATTTTATTTATAAATTGAAATTAACCGGACAATCCATTTTTCAAATTAAAAAAAAAAGGTGCTATTTTCTGAGCTATTATTTTAAAGTGCACACCGAAAATCCAAGATACATGTGACTTTTTTACTGCGTCCTTTCTGTTCTGTCTCAGCAATGACACAACTGTGACGGGGAACACGAGTCAAGTTCACTACAAGCTACCCGCTCCGGGGCCTGCTTTCATACCTGACAGAAACCCGCTCCAGTCCCCTGAGGTCTAGACCCAGGCTAATCTGATTGCCTGTCCTATCCCTTCCCGCCCAGACCGACCTCCGCAATCCACATCAGGTCAGATCTACGTGAAAATGCCGCGAAACAAAGAAACATGCATACAGAGTGTACGTGTGACAAGTTATAAAAGAGCATGAACCTTACTGAACATAAGTCCCTGGCGTAAAATAACCCTGATCGTTTAGCCAGTTCTGTACTCCTGCGAGTCTGCCAATTCTTCTGAGGTTATTGTGGACAAACTGTTTCAGTAAATAAGGTATCTGACTTATCTAAATGTGCAGAACTAAATGGAAACGGTAAGGCCTCCCACGGGGACGAGGCGGCCTGCCGTACCTTGTGCGGTACTGGGGGTGCAGCACGTACACGCCGTCCTGGTATTTTTCCCGCACGGTCTCTCGGTCTAGGTTAGCCAGGGTTCTGGCGGCATGCGAGGCCTCCATGATGTCCTGAGACTTCATTGCTTCTGCCAGTATGGAGACCCAGCCTGGAGGAAGGGACACACCACCTGAATGCGGCACTTATCGCTCAGACTGTCATACAGAGGGGAAAGGGTTCGACCGGCTCGCCGAAGTCGGGGGGGCCACCTGCTGCACATAGGGGAACCGAAAAGTTTGAGCGGTGGAGAAGGTTTAACAAGGTCGCTGCTGGGAACGTTAACTGGAGGATGTGGGAGCCGCGATGGCCTTTAACCTGCCAATCTGATAAACACAGTGACAACCAATCTGCAGTGACTCTATGCTCAGCCATAGCAAAAGCAGATGAGCAAGTTTTTCCTAGTGTTGAGGTCTTAACCAAAGGTGTGTCAGAAGGGTAAAAGGGAAAGAGATTTCTAGGGCACGGGCAAAAACATTACTGAGATGATGGAAACTACGCTGCAGCGGGAGGGAAGTAAAGCATAAAGAGGACTCATAGTTGGCAATGAGTGAGAACTAAGGTTTCCAGTACAAGTTCATGGTTTAACTTAATAGAAGGAGGTACAGACATGAAGAAAACTGGGTTGTGAGTTGTTCCCTTCTCTTAATGACTACACTGTCGTGGTGACATACAAGTTGTATTTCTCAATGTAACACGGGAGCACAAACATGTCCTCATGTTTCTTGTATTAAGCAGGATTTTGATTGGATTTTTAATAATACAAAATGCGACCCTTAGGTTTTGACATTATGACAATATCCTGACTGTTACCAGCATCGGCATCACACGCCTAAACGTTTTCAGGTGCTCCTCACCTTTCACATTCGATCTGGTGAGTCTTGTTTTCTACATCGTCTTGGTGCACCTTACTTAATGACATGGTGACAAGTTTGACAGTTTTTAGAAATTAGTCTAGGGGCTTTAAAATTAAAAGAATAAAGAGGACCAATGGCTGGGAGAAAGCAGGGCGGTCAGGGGACAGCAGATTCCGGCAGAGAGGAAAACCGCTCACTGGGAGCAGATGCAAAAACAAGCTTGAGTGAGAGGACGATGGACTCAGGCGAATTGCTACTTTTTTAGGTGAAGTAGTTTCGGGAAATGACCAGGTCCAAGGTATAGCATGGCAGCGAGTACCGGACAACTTGGGACCAGAGAAGGAGGTCAAAAAAAAAATGAGAAGGTCAAGGAAGAGAGACAGAGAGGCCAAGGTGTTTAGTGAGCTGTCTGGTAGAGACTGAAACCACCCAAGAGGACTGGGCTTCTATTAAAGGAAGGTTTCAGTTAGAAGTAGGGTGGTGGTGTTGTTTTTTTAAAATACAGAATTTTATCAATTCTCTACCCCTTCAGTGAAAATGAAAATAGAAATCATCCAAAGCACAGAGAGAAAAAAGTTTTTGAAAAGAAGCGAACACAGTCTCAAATGACCTGTGGAATGGAATCAAGTGATCTAATAAACATAACTAAAGTTCCAGAAGGAGAAGAAAGAGAAAAAGGACAGAAAAAGCTTTTGAAGAATACTGGCTGGAAAGTTTCCAAATTTGATCCAGAACATCAACCCACAGATTCGGTCAGCTCAGCGGCCCCTGTGCAGGATAAATATAAAAAAAGACACCTAGGCACTTCGCAGTCTAACTGCTGAATAGCAAACATAAAAACCTTAAAAGAAGCCAAAGAAAAAAGACACACTACATGCAGGAGAACAAAAGTGGTATCAGGAGAGACTTCTCATCCGACAACGGTGCCAGGAGAGGATGAAGGCTGACGAAGCGCTACCTACACGACCATTTACCCACAGGAAACGTCTTTCCCTGGATAATAAAATAAAGATGAAATAATGCATTTTCAGAAAATGGAAGGTCAGAGAACTTGCTGCAAGCAGACCCAGATGTTTAGGCTCAAGGGAACTAACATCGGATAGGCTTTAGATACATAGAAGAAAGAATACCAGATGTTACTACAAATATGTAGAAAAAAACTGTTTCTTATATTCTTTAAATATCATCTGAATGTTAAAACAAAAATAACGATGTATCATGATATCCCTAACAGTGCAGGAGTGAAATATCACAATACCACAAGGGTGGCAGGGGATGCAAAGTGAATTACATTGTTGCAAGGATCTCACATTATATGTGATGTATTATAAAACTAATTCAAGGCAGACTGATAAGGATACAACCATTAAAAAAAAAAATACCAAAACTATTGTATAAAAAACCAAAAGAAGAAAAGAAATAGTATGCAAAAATAGTCAAGTAAATCCCCTTTCCAAAAAAAAAAAAGCCGGGAAAAGAGGAAAAAAGAAAGAAATCAGAGCGGGCAAACAGAAAACAAGAGCGAGATGACAGACACGACCAAACGACGACGATGATTCCATTAGATGTAAAGAGGCTAAATAATTAAAAGAGAAAGATTGTCAAACTGGATTAAGAAAAAAGATCCAACTATGCACTGTCAATAAAAGATGTCTTTTTAAAGTCACAGAAAAATGAAAGCAAAAGGAGGAAAAAGATAAAAGATACGCAATGCAAACAGCAAGCATGAGAAAAAAACCAATGCGACTATTTCGATATCAGACAAAGTAGACTTAAAGAAGTATGCCAGTGATTATAAAAAATGAACACTTCACAGGAAGAAAAACCTAACAGAACTAAAGGGAGAAACAGACAAATTCACAATCACAGCTCAAGAATTTAATCATCTCTTAGTAATTCACAGCACTAGACAAAACTCAGGAAAGATCTAGAGCAGATTTGAGAAATAGCATCGGCCAACGTGGTTTAAGTGTTGTTTACAGAGCACTTCACTTAACACTACACACACTTACACTTATCCAAGTCCACACAGAACACTCACCAAGACAGACCGTAAGGCAGCCCATCAACTGAGTCTCAGTAACTTTCCAAAGATTAAAACACAGGGTATGTTCTCTGAAGACACGGAATATTAAATTAGAAATCAGAGACATACGAAACCTAGGAAACCCTTAAGCCTTGTAAATTACAGAACACATTTTAAAATAACCCATAAGGCAAAGAAGAAATCACAAGGAAAATTAGAAAACATTTCAAACTGAATAATGATTAAAACACAAAATAACAAAAATTTGAGGTCTGCATCTAAAACAGGTTAGAGAAAATTTGTAGCTTTAAATATCTGTATTAGCAATTTGTAGTGATTTTAAAATACGTCTTCAAATTCTTTGACGCTATTATCATCAAAAGGTGAAGAGGTACCCCCATAATCCCCCTCCCATTGACCATGGGCCAGCCTTAGTGACCAGCTCCTCATCGATAAAGAGTACAGGCAGAAGTTACTTCCAGGGCTAGATCATAACAGACAAAAGAGCTTATACCTGGCTTTCTCTCAGGGCATTTGCCCTTGGGACCCAACCATCATTCTTTGAGGAAGCCTAAGCCACATGGAAAGGCTCAAGTGGAAAGGCGCCAATGGCCCTGCCCCGCTGAGCTCCACGCCAGTGGCCAGTAACAGTTTACAAGCCCTTTGAGCAAGCGATCTTGGAAGCAGGACAGATGCTCTGTCCCACCGCTGAGCGGCCCCAGCTGACGTTGCAGAGAGCAGATATAAAGCATCCCTACTCAACCTTGCTCTAATTTCAGATTCATGAGCAAAACACATGGCTGCTGTTTTAACCACTGAGATTTTTTTTTTTTTGGGGGGGGGGTTGATACACAGCAATATACAACTGAAACAAGAAAAAGGGTTAAAATCAGTAATCTAAGTTTCCACTTTAAGAATCTATAAAAAGATGAACAAATAAAACCCAGAATAAATGGTCCTTTAGAGAAGTTTGCTGAGCCCTCTTCTGATCAAGACACTTACATGGAAATTCCTAACTTCTAACGTGTGTATGCATGAACATATGCACGTGCAGTTGACCCCTGAACAACAAAGAGGTCAGGGGTGCTGACTCCCCATAGAGCTGAAAACCTGCATAAAACTTTTGACTCCCCCCCAGTTTAAGCTGTCCCTCAGTGTCTGCGGGGGTTCAGTTCCAGGACCGCTAGCAGATACCAAAATCCGCAGATGCCCAAGTCCCCTGTATAAAATGGCGCAGATCAACGCACAGTCGGCCCTCTGCACCTGCGGACCCCGGCCGCGACCTAGAACAGCACAGGTGCCCGCTGACAAACATCCGCGCGTAAGTGAGCCTGTGCAGTCCAAGCCCGAGACATTCAAGTGTCAGCTGTACATGTGCGCATACGTGTGTGTGTACTTATGCGTATGTTTGTGCATGTATATTGTATATATCCTCTAGCTTTTTCCACTAAAAAAGCCAAGAACAAAGCCACCTCAGGAGCAACAAGCACACTTAGCACCCAGATCTTGGTCTCTAAAAATGATCCATATCAAAGATATAAACTATTAGATGGTCATCAGCAGAAACTGCTCTCCTGTAACTGTCCACACACTGATTATCTTAGGTGTGGATTGTCCACCTATCTCAAGCGATTCCTTGCATCACTAAAACAGGTGTTCTAAGGACCCATAACTAACTCAAAACAGTCTTTACTCTACTGAAAAATTAATGTATCATGTTGGGCGGAGGTAGGAGAACAAAGGACAAGATCCAAAATACTCAGTACATAAAGTCGTTACCTGATTGAACTATAGGAGAATGAAGATGTTCATTCAAAGCCATATTTCCAATGATACGCATTATATTTCTCTGTACTTTAGGGCAGTCCTTGTGAAGTTGGTACAGCCTCTGGAGCAGTTGCAAGCCTCCATTTGCTTCAATTTTATCACAATGTGTGGATATCTAGTACAATAAATTAATGACAGCTCACTTTACGTTGTACGAATTCACTAACCAGGTGACACAACATGCTGATGGGGCAGCTGGGTGGCTCCTGCTCAAAGACAGAGACCCAGAGAGACACCCGAAACTCTGCTTATGCAAACAAATACACAAAGCCCTCTCTGCCTCAGAAGTGTTTCAAAATCACTGAAAGAAAGAAGTTATATCTTGCCAGGACTTCTGAAATTTTCATTCACAATGTTCTATTTAGCTCTTGGTCGGATATAACCAACAATGTCATTATTACAGAATTGATTCAATGTACAGTAGTTATTTGATGGGCTTAAAATTATCTTAAAACGGTTCTCTACCCTTGAGAAACCTGCCCCAGGAACTCTCACAGAGATAAGTAACATCTGCCCCACGCAAGCCCATAGGTATGGGGATGGCCCAAACTTAGGAGGTGAAAAATATTTTTTTAAGAGAAAGATCGAGTAAAAATAAAAAGAAAGAAAAAGGGATATGAATTTTTAATGAGAAAAGAGATAAAAGAAAGCCAAAGGAAATATGTGTATTAAGGTAAGGTAGGGGACAGAACTGACCAACAAGTCATTACGGTCTGCCAAGGTCACCGGCGTGGCCTTGCCTCTTCCTATCACTAGTTTTACTCACTGGCATGACAACATGTCACACATATGCAGCAATTATTATTCTCTAAATTTTTATTAAATTTTACCTTGTTTCACATGCATTTGAAAGTATGCATCTTAGACATACGTTCAGACATGTAATAACTTGAGAGACTTCTGGAAAAGTCCCTATTATGGTCCATGTACTGGACTTTCTACTTAATACATCTACTGCTTCAGCCACGGGCTGTTAAGTCACGGAAACTCGAGCTGGCTGCCCCACATTCCCTTCTGTAGTCCAACACTACAGACCAACTGCTCTGTGCCCGATTCCCAGTTCCACAGGTGGGAACTAAAGATGACCAGAGGGCAACAAGCTTTTGAGCCGTGTCTAATAGTCCCCAGACTAAACTGGAGTGTTGAAATCTCTGGGATGACGTTTCTCACGATGTGGGAGGAACAACCTGCAGCGGCCTCGCCAGGGAGGCCTGTGGCCCTGTGACATATGCCAATTCCCGGGCTCCACCCCACATTCAATAATTAAAATTGCTAGAGGTGAACAGGAAATGTGCATTTTTAATGATTCCTAAGGAATTTTTATGCATTGATGTTTGAGCACCACAAAATTTGTTAGAAAAGTTACCACAATGCTGAAAAGTTTAAAAATCATTGATACATGCTATGGTTAAAATGTGGTTATTCAAATATTTCCTCTTTTCCTATCTTGACATATCTTTTGACAGATATTTCAAATGAAATTAACTACCTAATAACTATTTGTAAAAATGATCTGAGAAAGACAGTGGCAGACAGCATAACTCAAAGGTAAATGCTGTATGTAAATGACAGATTGCTTTATGTGCAATTAAGATTAAATCTATTTTTAGAAATACTTAGCAAAAATGAAATTCATATAATGTTGTTAAATCATGATTATCAATCAATATGAACAACTAAATGGGGGGAAAAGAAGAAATTTAAAAACAAGCCAAAAGCTTTTGCCTTTTTTTAATAAACAAGGATACTATCCCCTGAATGAACTTGTATAATTTTTTCAATGTGATCATAGACGCAAAGCACATTTGACAACGTAAGTTACCTCGGAATGTTTTACCAAAGCGTCTAAGCAGAACATTTCCACTGCAGCCGAAGGGACTTCTCCAAAGCTCTCAGCATAAGGAAGTCCGTTTCCTCCGAAACACCATAAGCCGCCCTGCAAGTGAGAGAACCAACTTTTACTAAAAAAGTGACTAATATTTTTTGTTGGGTGAAAAAAAATCTCTGTATTTATACAGTATTAGAAAAAACTAATACGTAGGACTCTAAAATATCACGCGGGCTGCTGCTTACTAGAAAACATGGGATTATTCAGAGAGCAATCTTTGAGCCTTAATTCTTTCCTGTGTTCTCTTATCTAAAAGTACAAAGTACTAATGCCCAATTTTTAACATCTGAGAAAAGCCAGGGATCAAACACAATGTTCCAGTGTCAGATTATGCTAGTAGATTCTACTTAAAGTCTATTCATTAAAATAATAAAAACAAGAAAAAGCATTAATAAAAAAAATTAAAAGCAATGATGATAATGATCATTGACCTTTTAATTCTTCTCAAACTGAAATTCAAGTTCATATAGAAGAATAAACAAGAATTAGGAAAAGTATATAAAGAGAAGAGCAGTGAGACCTAGTCCTAACAGATAATAAAACATAAGAATAAATTGGAAAAAGAAAATTTCAACCCTTAGCACGGATTAAGTGCTAATGTTACCAATATGCAATCATCTCTTACAAATCAGTGAGAGAAATACCAACGTTATGGAAAAAGGAGCAATGGTCTTCACACAAAGTTCTTAGGAAAAGGAACATAACGCCTCTAAAATACATGAAATGATGCCTAACACCACTCAGACTGAGAGATATGCACAGTGAAACTACTGAGAAAGGGTGTTTTTCATCCGTCAGATGGGTGGGGAGACAGGCACCCTTATCAGCCTGGTCCTGGTCGTATCGACAGGGCCACTTCTAAGGAGGAAACTTAGTGACAACTGTCAAATTACAAGGGCCCATGCCCTCCGACATACAGCACACAGGCATGGTGCTACATGGACGTTTGTTCCCTGCAGCACTGTTTGTAAGAACAGAAGACTGAGACCACCTAACTTAACACCCATCGACAGGGTGTCAGTTAGATAAACGATGGCACCGTTGCACAGTGGACTGCTGTGTATGGAAAATTTTGAGTCTCTTCGTATATTGATATAGACCAATCTCCAAGATAAACCCTTAACTGAGAAAAAGAAGGGGCAGAGGAGTATATAGTATGCTACCTTCCGTGTAGAAGAGCATGTATAACTCTGTGTGTGTGTGTGTGTGTGTGTGTGTGTGTGTGTGTGTAATAGGGTGAGGAGATGGAAGAAAATTACCACCCTATCTCCTTTTGAAGTGCTTCGTATTTGGGTGAGGGGTCATAACTTCGTGACACATGCTACCTGCTGGCAAAAGAGATCGAGTACAGGGTATGTCTCTCAACAATGTATATATAAAGCCCGAGAGTTTCCTATAGGAAATACAATCCATAAGTTTCTACATGTTGAGTTAATTTATAGGATCAACCATTTGGTGAACCTAGTCAGTGTTCAAAACACTGCGTTGCTCTACAATTCTTACTATGCCTTCCTCTCTGGTGTAATATTGTTTTTCTGAGTTTAATCGTGCTGGATCTCAAGTCACGCAATTTAAATGGAGGACGAAGCAGGGTTAATCGCTGGAGGCCGCCCCTCCCCTCCCAAGGTCAAGGGCAAAGAGTGAGCTGGCGGGCTGTGGGGAGGAGAAATTCTTCTTAAAGATCCACCACCCCGACCTGCCTCCCCAAATCCTTCTCCCCACCTCACACCCTCGGATCACCTGACCGCTTTCCAACCTAAATGCTCCAAGGAAAGAAAGGGGTGAAGGAAGAGAAACGACCTGGGATTTTCGTTTTTCTTGATCGTTCCTTAAACGGGAAATAAAAGTGCAGTTGCGATTTCATTCTTACTGTTGGCAAAGCTTGTGCACTATTTTTGAACTGGCAGATTGTATGGCAGTAAGAAACACAAGCAAAAAAGAATAAATAAAAAGGTATAAACTCATGATGTGGTCACATGTATTATATTCCAATTCCTAACACGAATAAAAAAATTACTGCCATTTTATCACTAGATTAAGACATAGGTTAAAGAAATTCATAAAGATTTAAGAAATGCCACACATTAAATTCTGTAAGTGCAACTAAAAAAGTTTCTTAAGGATCAATAAAAATGTTATAGCAGGTGAAGAGAGTGACAATGTTAAACACAATAATAAAAGGTAAAGTATAAAAATTAAAAGGCGACAATAACAAAGCCTAAGAGGAAATGTCAATCAAGTAAGTTACTGAAGAATTTATATCCATTTTATATGTTACTTATAGGTAAGAAGCAAAGCATTTTATGTATAACTTCATTATGATAATCAAATCGAGACACATTACTATGCGCTAACATGGCATGTTTGAAATGCCTTTCAACAAGTTTATAAGAGCCAAAGGACTTAATACAAACTTCCCGCACCTCCCCTTAACCATATAATCAACATTCCAGCTAAACATAAGCCTTAGTTACCTCTATTTTGTCTTTGTCATGCAAAAATACTTTGAGAACAGAAATACGCCACTGTTATTTAAATATGTACAAGTTGTGTCCAACCTAGCTCTTTCGGGAATGTTGTGGTTCATCCATTCACTATTCAATAAATATTTATTGAGAGTATACTGTATATGAGGCACTGTATCTGGCACTGGGGAGATTACAGACTACTGGAAGAGAATAAGAGAAATAAATAAATAAACGAGCAAACAAATATATAAAATAATTACAGAATGGGATCAAGGCTAGAAGGGCAATAAATGAAATAAGCATTAGAGATCAAGAGGAAGGTCCTTCTGAGCAGCTGACATGCTGGGATCTGAAGGACAAGGAGGAGGCGGCCACGTGACAAGCTGGAGGCAGAGCACTCCAGGCGGAGGGGACGGAAGTAGATACACACTTAGCAAGGCCAAGGACTGGGGAGAAAAAGCCGTGCGGCTGCAGCGCACTGAGCGGGGGGGCTGGGCAGCTGGGACGGTCAGGGAGGTGGCGAAGGAACAGACTCTGGCAAGCTGAAGCCAAGGCCGGCAGAGAGGCCCGTCGCCTGACAATAACGACCTGCTCTAGACACGCCCTGCTTTACCTCTGTTACTTACACCTGATGAGCAGATGTACCCATAACCGAAGTGGGGAGGAGGGGGGGGGCGGGAAGTTGGCAGATGACAGAGATGAGTTCATTCCAGCAGGAGGGGTCCTCGACTGCGCCACGATGGATGCTGGGGGGCCGGCAGCACCCAGGAAGCCCGCTGCAGTCCCCTGTTCTGTGTAAGAGCCCCGCACGGCTCCGGCCCCTCTGGCATTAAAGAAACCGCCCGTCCCTCAACACTCACTGCCTGCCAGCCGCCTTCACTCAGTCACGGCGCATCGCTGCGCTCACAGACCAGTGCCTGAAGCTCCTCCGTGCAAGGGCCCCAGACCCTAAGGGCTGAGCTGATTTCAGAGAGACTTTGGGAAATTACAGGGTAAAATGATAATACTAGAATTGCAAGATTTTAGGTGGATTGTCCTTAAGACAAGACCACAAAAGCTTCGTAATGGCAAATCATTTCAGTGTACTGTACCCACTGTTCTCGTGACTGGGCAGTTTGCCACATTAGATCAAGAAGAAATCACAGTCCAGTACATCTAAACTTCTGCATCCCTGGCTGCTTTCCTAGGCTCTAGGTCCCAGGTACCCAGGGTCCCCTAACTGAGGTTCAAATTGGGGACACACTGACTGACGGTCCAGATGGTAACAAAACCAAACAACTAAAATCTGGATCCTGACATCAGGAAAGACTCACCTTGCTGGTAACATCAGGGAGAGAGGAGGACCCAGGACCACCCCCTCCCTGTCCCCCAACCTCCCACCAGAACTGTCAGCAAATCTGCAGGCACACATCAGGTGGCTGCCAAGGGTCTCGCTGTGGGAGCAGTGGCAGTAAAGCGGAGAAGCGCTTTCGCTCCCACTGAACAGAAGAACAAAAGGAGAGAAGGCCGCTCATTGCCAGGGCGGGCGGGCGCGGGGACGGGAAGTTCGGATGCGGCTTCTAATTGTGGCCCCTTTGTTTCAATACGTGTAAGAGCCAGTCTCTGGGGTGTCTTCATAGAAGACCACAACCTTAGCGCTCTGTAGTTTGTGCACACTAAGTGGGCTTAAAAACAACGCTCAATCTCAAGCATGAATTTTGAACCTGGGGTTCAGGGCAGGTACGATATAAACTTGGGTGGAAAAAGTTACACCTTTCTTTCCCTAACCCCTAGGTAAAATTCTGCACTGTATTCGATTACAAACAATGACAATAAGCACAGTAAGTGGCAGTCTGTGTGACGCTGGCTGCAGCGGCAAGCACAGGTATGTTCCTGCTGCATCTCTTTTAACTGAAGGTAACGTGACCTCATCATTCCTTCGAATGCCGACTGCACGTTCTCACTGGTGACCCAGACGCAACACTGCCGTCCAGTGTCCCCTAGTAGCAACTATGGTAGAGCCACATACGGACAGCCTAGTCCTTGGTTTAACGTTCTTATTCAGCGAAGCAACAACGGCATTCACACTGACGCACTTCTAAAAAGTAGACTTTACACACTGAGTCGAGCCATATGAAACCACCGTTCTCCTCGACCCCATCCCTGAAAGGGTCTTAACGCGATGCCAGTAGCAATGAGCTGGTTCACCCCAGGACTTGGTTTCTAAAACCCTCAGCCTGAGAAGGAACCAGGGTTTCTTGAAGGATCAGCTGATTCTGGGGCTTAGCAGGGAAAATTTAAAATGAGCCTGGAGTATTTTCTAAAATCAGATCATAAAGAAGTGCTCAGAGAATAATGGAGACAGTTCCACAAGACGCAGGGGCCAATGAAGGGCCTCCATGGCCACATGAGACACTCTGAGTATCAAGGTGATTAACAGTGAGAGACTACAATCTACTGGATAAAATAATCATCCACGAGCCCACGGTTCTGCGGTCAGGAAGGCAGGGGAGAGGGTGGAAGGAGGAAGGAAAGCTTTCCCCACGGCAGATTACCGGCTAGTCGGGAAGGGGGGGCGACAGAGCTGGGGCGGGGGAAGTCACCACTCCGCAACCACCCACCAGTAACTACTATTCGGGCAAGATTCATTCAAAGGATATTGAACTACACCTGAAGAGGAACAGGACAGTCAGCCTCAAAATATCTCCTCTCCCCACAGATCCTGTATTCACAGCAAATAAAACATAATTAACATTAAAGCAGAGAAATCTGGCAAGTTACGTCAACAATAAGGGGACAGACTGGCACCATGAGCTCCTGGATGTGAGCCACGGGGAAACACACCAATGGCCTATACTGTATACCTGTGGCAAATGCATCTAATTAAGCCTGAATCTAATCATGAGGACAGGGAGACGCCCTACACTGAGGGCGGGCCCTCCACACGGGCCACCGCCCAGCACTCTTCCAAAATGTCAATGGCACGAAGACAAAGGCTGACGCATTCTTCCAGGTAGAAGAGACTAGACCATCAGACGCTCAATCCTAGACCAGACCGGGTCAGAGTCACGGAACGACAACAAAACCGCCACAAAGGAATTACTGGGCCAACTGACAGAAATCAAATATGGAGTCTACATCAGATAGCAGTGTTCTATTAATGTTGACTCTCTGAGTTTGATAACTGTCCTGCAGTTATGTGAGAGAATGTCCTTTTTGTCGAGAAATCCGTGCTTAAGCATTTTACAGGTGGCGGGGCATCCTTTCTACATCTAACTCTCAAATGCTTCAGGGAGGAAAACTGTAAATGTACGTGACTAGACATAAAAAATATGTCTACGGAGAGAACAGAGGTAAGTGAGTGATGATAAAACAAATGAGATAGATATTAATAACTGGTACATCTCAGTGAGATGTATTAATTTCGCAATTCTTTAAGTTTGAAATTTCAAAATACAAGTTAAAATATTTAAAAAATAAACTTTCCTGCTTTAAATGTATTTTCTTGTTATTTAAATGCATTAATAAGAAGTACATATGTTAGTTATAAAAAGTTGTTTTTTTACTTTGGTTATTTCAACAGAATTGGTTTCCTTCGTAGTCTAGAAACGAGTCCACAGACTCTACAGCGAGCCAGCAAGGCGTCTGTGGCGCGCGAAGGAGAAGCAGCCCGGCTCTGAAACCACAGGGGGCCGTGCGGGCCACCTGCCGAGCGTGGGCCGGGCGACGGGCCGGGGGTTCCGCCACCTGAAGGGGGCCTGGGGACTCACGAGGCACGTGCCACCGACGGGTCATGCGGCCCACTACAAACCAAATGCACGCCCCTCCTGTCCCTTCGCCCCCAACTTTCTGGCGTGTAAATAAATCCAAGAAGCCTGACTAAACCGGAGTGGGGACAGGTCAGATATGAATAAGCGAATGGAGCCGCTTACTGATCTGACAAGATGGGACCATTTTCTTGTTTACAAAGTGTTCAGAGGACCGGGACACAAGTCAAGGCGAAAGCAGCACCTTCCAAGTAAAAAATAAAAGGTACGTCATTAAACACAAAGCAGTCGTTTTTTAAACAAGTACCAAAAACGATTGCTTTCAAAGTTTTTACTTAAAGAATCAATCTATATATGCATGTGATCTGCCCACATAGAATGGAAATATTTTGATTAAGTATCTGTTTGATCATTTCCAGTGTGATCTATGATTTCTAAATATACTACCTTAGAACACGGTCAAGACAATGCAAATAAAAGGCCATGTGAATTACTTTTTCAGACATCACTTTAGTTAGGGGAAATCTCGTTTGAAATGAGCTCACTGAGATGGGTGGGGAAAGAGGGCTGGGAGGACGGCAGGGCACCCACATCCTCTCTAAGGTGGTAAATGTTCAAAACCACGCACAGCCAGTTGTAAACGGAAACGCTTTATGCTGCTGACTGAGGCCACGACCTCTGAGGGGACCGAGAAGTGGCACAGGGTATCACACCACGCTCTCCCTCTTTACTTAGCCAAAGGGTAAGGCAGCACCATAGCGGGTGACAGAACAGTACGGAAGGCGAGAGCCCGTTAGCGGAACAGTAACGAGCGGAAGAAACTCTCCGATGCTGAAAACGAACACCAGGCCAGGTACCAGGCGCTCTGGCAATAAGGAGAGCGCTCAGTGCCACGGTGGGAGGTGGAAGCAGCCCGCAGTGCAGAGCCCTGGGGCACCCTGCCCGCGCCTCGACCGTCCCCACGGCCCTATCGGTAAAAGCCTGGTTCTGGCCACGCTGAACGGTCGGAACTTAGACGAGACTTCCTGAAACCGAGGCTGTGTTCCCCGGCTCCCAGACGAAAGGGGAGCCCACCACCGGAGAGGAAAGAGCACAGATCGGGTCAAGAATTACTCAGAGTAAGAGGCCCGTGGTCTCTTGGATACAGCACGGGCAGCACAAGCAAGAAAAGAAAAAAATGCAGAAACTGAACTTCATCAAAATTAATGTATGAACTATCGAGAAAGCAAAAAAATCTACAGAATGGGAGAAATATGTGTAAAAAATATAGCTGATAAGGGATTTAAATCCAAAATATGTAAAGAATTCTTATAAGTCAATAATAAAGAGACAAGTGACCCAATTAAAAAAATGGATAAGAGATTTAAATATTTCTCCAAAGAAGATATGGGAATGACCAATAGGCACACAAAAAATGCTCAACATCATTAATCATTAGGGAAATGCAAATCAAAACCAAAATTAAGATACCACCTCCCGCACAATGTGATGGCTATAATAAAAAATACGGACAATAATGTTGGCAAGTATGCAGAGAAATTGAAATCCTCATACATTGCTAGGGGGACCAAAAATGGTGCGGCTGCTGTGGAAAACGTTTTGGAAGTTCCTCAGAAGGTGAAGCACAGAGTCGCTATGTGACACAGCGATTCCACTCCTCGGCATGTGCCAAAAAGAATTAGAAACATGTGTCCGCACAAAAACCTGTACATGAATGTTCACAGCAGCATTATTCCTAACAGCCAAACAGTGTAAACCACCAAAATATCCGTCAACTGATGAACGGACAAAATGCGGTCCATCCATACAGTGGAACGGTACTGGCCACAAGGAGAAATGGAGGGCTCATGCATGATACGACACCAATGAGCCTTGAAAACGTTGCACTAAATAAATGCAAGAAGTCTGACACAAAAGGTAACATTTTGGAAGATGTCCGGAAGAGGCACATCCATAAAGACAGGGAGTGGATTAGAGGTTGCCAGGGCTGAGGGATGGGGTGGAGGATGGACAGCGACTGATAACGGTTCGGGTGTCCTCCTGGAATGACATCGACGTCCTGGCACAGACAGCAATGATGGCGGCATGACTCTGTGAGTACACCAAAACCCGACAGAGTATACGTGTTTAAAGGGTGAATTTTATGAAATGTAAATTGTATCTCAATAAAGCAGTTATTTTTTTAAAACTAGCTGAATTGGAAATACCATCATGAATTGAAGGCCTTTTAAGTAAAAGGTGATCATTCTGCTCTGTTGTTAGGCAGGTCAGAGTCCCAGGGCTCACCTGCTTGGCCTACACAAGCACTCCCAGGGCCTGGGTCTTGGACCCAGGTACCATTCTCCTCTCTGCTAAGAAGAACCAGATCTCCCTGGAGGAGCAGCCAATTCATGTTGTAGGGCAGAGAGAATTAAGAACCAGGGACACCTTACTGTCAAATAAGAAAACAGAGGTGCTTTCACAGCCACCCTGGGGACAGAATTTAGAAAGATAATGAGGTTAGCTTCCAGAAAGGGCCCTGGTGGCCAGGCAGTGGCATTCTGAGCTTCAAGAAGAAAACAATGTAATCAATGGAACAATTCCGAGACATGGCCCAAAGTGGAAATTATATAAAGTATACTACAAAAGTCACAGCTACTGATTTGTCCCTAATCTCTCATAAAAAAGGGAAATGAGAAAATGACAAATCATTCAATTGGTGAAAGAATACAGAATATTATGATTTGTTTTACTGATACTTTCCCCTAAGTAAGCAGATTATAGAGTTATTATAGTAATAATGACTCTAGCTTGTTTTGATTTCTCTAAGAAATAGATACGGGACATTTTATAAAGATAAAAAATTTGCTGAAATGATACCAAGAGAGCATTAGAATTCAGTAATAGCCCTCCAGTGGGCTGGAGTTGGAGTCCGTTTAGAATGTCATGCCCAGAACACTGTGCTGTGATTCACTCAGAAGCTGCCCCCTGCTATGCATCGGGCTGTTTTATGCCAGTTATTTACATCCAGTGAAATGGGCCATGGCTAAAACAGTGGATGCAGAGGATGCAGGAGGGGAGGACATACCCATCTCCACCGGAAGGACTTTCGGGGTCTGCGGGCGGCCTGACTCCGAAGGCCGGGAGCGTCCCCAGGGAACACTCAGGGCCCTAGTGACGCTGCCCGGCAGTCAGAGCACGCTGTGCCCTGCTAACTTACGGCATAGTCTCCGTTAGTTTTCACACCCTTTGCCACTAAACAAACTTTACAGCCCACAACTGTGCCTCCTGGAGTCTTCCTGTCAATCTCATCACCAACCCTAACAGCGGCCACGCTGGTAAACAAAGGCCAGTCCACGCCTTGATCGCAAAAAGTAAAGGGCTCAGATTTAATAGGTAATGGGAAGCCAGCTGAAGGGCTTGAAGCAGGAGCATCACCGATCTAATTCATGTTTTTAAAGGGGATCACTCTGGCTACTGCGAGGACAGGGAACTGGAGAGAGTTAGAGCTTGACGTGGTGCCTACAGCTTAGAGCGGTGATGGAGACGTGACCAGGAAGCTTTCTGCATCCAGCAAGATGGTGAACCTGGCGTCTGCAGAACCCTCCCACGAGGAACACGCTTGGTAAAATATAGTGAAAGCTATTTTAAAACACAGCCACGCTCTAAAGAAAATACAAAGAAGAAGTAAAGGGAACCCCTTGGGTGTTAGAATGAAAAAGAGAACATCCGGCAGAAGTGGTTACGCACACAGCGGATGCTGTGAAAGGCCGCAGGCCCCCTGGAATGGGATTTCAACATCTGCTCAGCGCAGGAGATGTGATTTGGGTCTCACACTCTGTGGGAGTGAGACGTGAGGTCCCCGTATAAAGGCACAGCCCTGGAAAGGTTGCCTCCTTTCTATAAGGGGGTTTGGAAAAACTCTGCCCACCAGTCCATGAGGGCAGCAAAAAAGTCTATTTCTGCTTAGGCTTTGGGTGAGAAATCACAACCCTAAGACTATGCTATTTATTGATGTATCTGAATTTACACTCCCTATGTGACAGAAATTCCAAACTAAGGAATTAATACAAAAATCTAGTCCTATAGCAGTGAACTCCAGCGGTATCCAAAAGAAGCGTACACACAAATTGCTCTATAGGGTAAAAATGCACGAGCCGTGTTAAGCCACAGTCTAACATCAAGGAGAGTCGGTATCACCCCAACGAACTGAAATAATACGAGACTCTGAAAGAGACTTTTAAATTATTTTCTAAGTGGAAAAATGGAAGCCAAGATGAAAGAACAGGACACTATGGAAAACGACGGTGGCCAGGACCATGTGGCTTCAGTGAAGATGGTGAGACAAACGAATTCATTTTTGAAGACAGCTTATACGATCTGCTGATTAGCTGGACATGGAAGAATCGAGAACTCCTATCTTTTGCATAAGCAAATAGGTGGATGCTAGGCCATTTACTGAGTGAAAAAGACTAAAAAAGGAAGAGCTGAGTGGGGGAGGGCAGGCTCACATGCTAAGCTGGGGATGCCTGTTATACATCCAAGTAGAGATGCCTCATAGGAGGTTAACTATTCCAATCTAGAGCTTAGGTCAGAATGCAGGACTAGAGGTGTCAATTTAGGCATCAGCAGTGTACAGGTGATATTTAAAACCCTGTAGATTACCATCTGTCATTCTTCAGGATGTAACCTCAGAGTTACCTCCTGGGAAGTCTTAAACCTCAGAGTAACCTGTACCTCTCTTACGCGCTCTGTGATTTTATTTACCTGTCTCGCATTTATCCTAAACGCCTAGTCCAGTGCAGGGCACACCACCAGAAGTCAGTATGTTTGCTTGGTTCTTGGATGAATGACCAACTAGTCCAAGGTTCTAAATGCTGGCCCCTGGCACAGCATCGCGAAGGAGTGGACACCCCAACATATCACTGAATGAACAGGGGAGCTCACCTTCTGAGCTGCTAGACTCTGACTGCTTTCGCTCAGAGCCAAAGATGTAAAATACCGGATACACTCATCCAACTCCGTTTGAGGTAAAGAAGCCAGCAGGTGTCTTAGCTCTTCCTCAATGGTAGAATCCTGAAATAAAAAGAAAGAAATCCTTCTTGATTAAGCTCGACAACTGAGCACAACAACCAAAAGCACGCAAAGAATCAAAGCCCCAAAAGCAACAACGAAAAACCCAGATAAGTTAGTGTTTTTAGTCTTCAAGTCACCGCCACCCCCAGGCAGACAGAGGATCATTTAGTTTTCAATTCTATAATTTCATGTCTTCTACCTTTCAAATTGAAAGACCTATTGCAAAGTATAGCTCAAGATTTTCACCTGATTGGCTACTTCACATATTGACTTAAAAGTCAGTTATTATATTCTAACTAAAGTCGGCTTTTAAAATCCAGAACTTGCTACTGATTTTCCCAAGTATCTTACCTCTAGCATATCTGTTTTCTATTTTTCAAAAACTGATAGCAACTTTTCAGATTTTCCTAGGAAAGGTACTCAAGAAACCTGCTCAAACATCGATGTTAGTGGCTAACGACTGCTATCTGTGTGTATCTATCTACTAATAACTGCATGCCGTGGTTCTCCAGCTGCTGTTTTGCACCCCAGGAAACATTTAGCGATATCTGGAGATGTTTTTGGTTGTCACGACTTGGGGCTGCTACTGGCATCTAGGGAGCAGAGGCTGGGATACTGTTAAACGTCCTACAATGCGCAGGACAGCTTCCAACAACAAGGAGTTACTTGGCCCCAAGTGTCAATAGTGCTGAAGTTGAGGAAAACTGATCTAACGGCAACCTGGGAACAAGGGAACAGTTCATGGAGGCTATGAAGTCACCCTCTGGTATACAAGACTCTCGGTCCCCAAAAGGGGAAAATAACATAGGAGACTCAGCATCTCCTAAGGAATCAAGAAACCTTTGTATGAAAAATACAATTTCAGGTATATGACGTTTACCTGCTTGTGACAGGTAGCCAACAAACTACTTTTTGAATATCTATTTTATGCCCAAAGTGAAGATTGTCTGTTAAATTTTTTCACTCACTGGATTATTTGATTTACTTACTTCTTTTAAAGATGGCAAAGGAGGTGGTCGGAGGAAAAAGCGAAGATCACTCTCTTTGCTTCGCGCCAAACCAATAACAGTTCTCAGATCACAGGCTTGGGCAATCGTCCTGTACTGGTAATCTATTGTCAAAGTATATTGTCAGCACCCAAGTGAGCTCGGAAATTGTTTCAAGGATTAAATGAACACGCTACTCGAAAGCACTCTAACTTTTAAATTACGAGTCTGCAATTCAAGATTTCTCAAGTATTTTTTTCACAACTACAACATCAGTAAGCTAAATATCCAACACTTCCATAACTGATCTCACGATTCTCCTCAACATTTATCTGGGTACATCGGGGGCTAGCTAATATTTTTGAAAAGATGAAACTCAAATGTGGAAACGGATAGGTCAGAACCAATTTAACTCCTCCTTTTGTAAAATAACCCTGGTGTTCAAAAGCTATTGTGATCACAACTCCAGACGCCTGAGGCTGCATGCAGGCCTCTCCCCTGGCGACAGTAAGCTGCTCCGGCATTCCGTGATGTCCACGAATCGTCTGTGGGTCCAGAGAGCGGGACTTTGTTTTCGCCTCCATGACTGGACCACTGCGCTCTTTACGTATTGCTGTAGAGCACAAATCCATATGATCTAACCTAATCCCCAATGTCATGGGATCTGCAGGAAGGGCCTTTGGGAGGTGATTAGGTCACGATGGCAGTCACCTCGTGAATGGGATTAGAGCCCTTATAAAAGAGACCTCAGAGAGGCCCAGTGTCCCTTCTGCCACATAAGGACGCAAAGAAAAGATGGCCAGCTATGAAACAGCAAGCAAGTCGACAGATACCAAATCTGCTGGCACCATGATCTTGCATTTCCAGCCTCCAGAACTGTGAGAAATAAATTTCTGTTCATAGCCCACCTAGCCTGTGCTATTGTGTTATAGTGGCTCAAGGAGACTAAGACAGGTATCAAATCAAAACTCCAATCACTGACATCCTTTTTAATGATGGCAACTCATAACCTGGGCAAGTTCTTCAAGATCAAGTGGGGAACTTTTCAGAATATAACACTCCTGGGCTCCAACCCTTATTTTCCTGACACAGTAAGTCTGAAATGGAGTCCTGGGAGGCAGATTTTGAAAAAGATTGTTATTCTAACATTAAAAAATTTTATATTTATGCTGTTATTATAATTATGACCACCAATCAATCAACTAACTTGTATGGAGGCAGAGATCATATTCTGAGACTTTTCTTTGAGAATATTATTCTAGTTTTTTACCCAATTTTATGACTCTACTAACAAAGTGTACGTTAGTCTCTGTACTAAAAGCAGATCTGAGCTCTTGATCATGTATTTTTACTGCAAAACTTGAGTTTTAGATACAATTAAATATTTTAAATATCCCTTAAAAGTGATATATGCACACAAATCAGATACATCTGTCTACTAATTTAGACCCAAGTCGGATTGTCAAGTGAAAGCAAACATAATTGTAAGATGCAGCAAGCAATTAAAATATATTTCACTAAATAGGAACCAAAAGAAAATGCAAACACAACATTAGGCCATGACAGAAACCAGCGTTCCTTCTGAGCGTCTCTAACCGAGCGAAACTCTGCTCCAGTACAAAGCCGCACGGACGTACCTGCCGCAGCCCGAGGCTGCTCTTACCACGCTCGTCTGGCCACCAGGCCAGCTGGCTTTCACGGGGTTTCTTTTTCTAATTTCTGGAAGTACTTTTAACACACTGAAAGCCTGCCTGAACGATTTTCCTCCTTTAATGCCCCTTCCCTTCTCTCACGTCAGAGGCGGCGCGCGCCGGGCCGGCGGCTCACCGTGCCAGTGCCGGGCCGCCAGCATCTCCCGCACGGCCTGCGCCCGGGCCGCACTGTCGTCCGACCGGCTCTTCCGCAGCAGCAGCCACACCGCACACTCGTGCTCCTCCAGGTCGACTGTGCTGAATGTGTCTGCAGAGGAAAGAGAGGCAGCGTGGCCGCTGGACACCCCTCACGCTTATTTAGTGTGGCAATTTAGAAGTGCTTGAAAACCTATTACAGGAGAGTTCAGTCTATTTCCAGGTATTGCTAATAAGTGACAGTTTAGTCTCAGCTGTGTAGTATCTATGTGCTTTTGTTTTATATACCATCTTGTTTTTACTATGTGGGTTTTTATTCCCCTACCACAGCTTGATTTTAGATATTTGCTCAATCTATATGCCTATGTCTGTATTTTTTTCTAAACTGTATGAAAGGAAATTGCAGAAATGACTTTTACCTTTATAGTTCATCTTGCATCTCCTAAGAATAAGCCTGTGTTCACCTATGCAATCACAATGCCATCATAACACCCAAGAACACTAACAAAAACCTTCCAAAATCATCTAAAATCCAATCTAACTCCATATTCGAATTTCTCCAATAGTCTCCAAAATATCTTTGTTTTTGAAAACCGGATTTAACTAAGTCTGTTTGCTCTCTCCTAATTCTAGAAAGCATTCCCACGCTTTCTTTTTTATGCCAACTTTAGAGGTCTGGTAAGCTCTTCTCTGGCTTGCTCCATATTATAGAGTCTCCTGTCTGTGAGATCTACATGTTTCATGCAATATTCTCATTATGAGAAAATATTAATACTAGTAATAAATTATTTTTTAAAAAAGTCCTCTAACAAATTTTAAATTTTGAAGTGGCCATATTTCATCTCAATATTTATTTACGAATAGCTACCAACCAACCATGAAAGAAGAAAACTGCCCCAGGCATTAAGCCCTTAAAATTAAATACAGCAAGAGAATGTTAATGAAAAATATCTCAGGTAGATCATCAAGTGACTTTGTTTACTGATAAGGATTCTCAGTTAAATGTTGGATACTTACCGGCAAACGGACCCTGTAGTATCTTGGCTGACGTTGCCAATACTTTCCTTACTGCTTTGTGAAGCTCTTTTCTTGCCTGATAGAGGATTCCTAAAGTGATTACAATTTAAATAAAATGAGGTATGTACTCTTCATGCTAAGCCCCAATTCTTCAAAAAGAAATCTCAAAAAGAAAATATAAAATAGCATCTTTCTGTTATTGTCACTATCAAAGCAAATAAAACCACATGGGAACACAGAGCTCTAGATCCCAAAATACAATTGCTCTCCAAGTCAGGGAAAAAGTAAAAAATAGAACAAAAACACTAACCAAAGCTAACAAAAATCCTTATACACAACATAGGATTAACTACATTCAGGAAAATGTCCCTTAAAAACAGTCCCTATATTTACTAGTTAAATCGTAAGCTATAAAAATTACCTGTGTAACTGAAATTGTAACACCATTAAAGCATGTTGAAAGATAGCAAGGTGAAATAATAATAAACACAGCAGGAGAGTGATGAGACCTACAGCTCGTAGGCAGGGAGCAGCAGAACCTGCCCCGCTCAGGGCTCAGAACGTGCTAACCGGCAGGGGTGTAACATGCAGCTCTGTGCGGTGACTCACCAGGCTGCCCCTATCTTAGTGAAAAGATACGCCTCTGCGCTAAAATTTCATGATCACCAAGCAATTGTCTGATTCCTATTTAGGTTTCCATGCGACTAACAACAAAGAATATTCTGACTGGTGAAAACAGGTTTTCCAGCCTCTAAGACAGATTTTTTTTCCCCTCTGTAAATAAGTTGGTTTCATATTTATGAATCCATATCATGAGCTTAGTGTGCATGAATTAATCCCTGAAATCAGAAATATCTCTGAGCTAAGTGACAAAATCATGTTTTTATGCTGGCCAAACTGAATGCCAGGTGTGGACTCTGAGTTTGGACGAGAACAGCTGCCTGGCCTTCACTTAATTACAGGAGAGCTGCGAACTCGGGTTAGACATGGAAGTCTGAAATTTTGGCTTCAGTTTATTCATTAGGGGCTTGGTTCTCACACAGTTTGGTGATTATCTTAGAGTCAGCTGAATCTATCTTATTAACACTGTTTTAAATATTCATTTCTAAAATTCAATAACTAGCTTCCATTTTTTCACAAAGATGGAAATACTTCGCTATAAACTTACCATGATTTTCTCTTTTATCTATAGGAACTGTGTTCACGTAAATGTATGACTTCATTTTTTCTCTCTCTACCACTTGAGTGTCTAGTGTCAAAGACTTCTTCAGGGCCAGAGCCTCATAGGTAAGAAATAATGAACCTCTTAAAAAGAAATAAAAAATTCACCATAAATATATGATAAAAATGTAACACGAGTCACTCATAATCTTTTCATAGTGAACGTTTCGTTCTTCATTGGGAAACACGTATACAGTAATGTGCGTATGCCATATATTACATTTGTATATACGTGCAAAATATATGTACAAAGGCAAACACACATTTCAGTTTAACAAGTAAAAATAAAAAGCAACAGCTACATTTACTCAGGCAAAAACCAGAACTTTTCATAGTACCCCAGAGCCCCATGGTACATTCCCCCGGCTCCCGCCCCAGTCCTGACCCGTTACCTCATTGCTACAGCTAATTATTATTCTGACTTTTATCATAGTAACACCCCTGCTTTTCTTTAGAGTCTAGCACCTACACATCCTTAAACAAGAGCTTAGTTTGTGTGCCTGTGAACTTCGCAGGAATGGACTCACTCCAGACGCATTCTTCAGTTCAGACGCGTTTGTGAGAGCCACCAGCGCTGTGCACGAAGCCAGAGTCCGTGCGTTTGTGTTTTCATACAGCACGTCATTCATCCACTGAACGGATGCACGTCGACTTACTTCTCCATTCTACCACAGGCGGGCATTTAGGCAATTGCTAGTTTCAGTCTATTACAGGCGACCCTGTTACACATCTCGTACAGCTACACTGTACACACAGGTGTGTGTGTTCCTCTAGAGGACATATCTAGGAGAATTACAGACTTCCTGACAGCATATATATTGTTCAACTTTACAACATAATGCCAAATTGTTTTTTCAAAAAGATTAGCCAATTTGCACTCCCATCACCAACATAAAAGTTCCTCCTCTTCTAAGAGTTATACCTAATGACAATTTTTAAATGTGACATACAATGTTGTTCGCTGTGTCCCCCCAAATGAAGGATTCTTTTCCTTTCATCACATTGCCCTGCATACTCCCTATATCCACACACCAAGGCTGCACTGTCTGGATTTAGAGCTTATGAACATTAGTTATACTAAGCCTACCCCGGGGCTTCCCACCCCAAAGCAAAACCACATAAGACAAAAAGCCCAGATATGGCTTTCACCAGAGGAACAGAGAGAAGACTCAAGAGAATCCTCTTCTCTCCAACCTAGATGCCCATCAACAGACGCCTGGATAAAAAAGTCATGATTTGTAGATACAATAGAATATTACTCAGCCTTAAAAAAAAAAAAAAAAAAGAAATCCTACCATTTGCAATGACATGGGTGGACCTAGAGGTTACTATGCTGGGCAAAATAAGTCAGAGAAAGGTAAAAACCATATGATTTCACTTACATGTGGAATCTAAGGAACAAAAAGAACAAATAGAAAACAGATTCGCAAATTCAGAGGACAATCTGGTGACAGCCAGAGGGGAGAGAGGTTAGGGGCTGGGAGAAAGGGGTGAAGGGTTAGAGAAGTGCAAATCAGTAGCTGAGAGAGGGTCACGGGGTTGGGGGGCGCGGCACAGGGGACGCAGTCAGCAGTGATGTAACGGCTGGGTGGAGGGCCGGGGGGGCGATGAGCAATCAGGGGCGTCGCTTCATAAACTACGTAAATGTCTAACCAATGTATTATATATAATAGTTGAAATTAATAATAAAATAAAATGCTTTTAAAAAAAAGAATCCTCTTCTCTCTTGGGAATCTACCTAAACAGCCTAAAAAAAAAAAGCAAATGTATTTAGTATTTTTACCATGCTTTCCATGAAGGAGAAAATTCTTTACTAGAAATTGTGTGATTAATTTCTACTCTATTTCTGAATGTGATATAAACAAAGAAATTATGTTACAAAAGAGTACTCATGTATCTTTTGCCCAGAATAAGTCAAAGGGAAAAATCATCTAAATACATTTTGCCTCCCCTTACAATACCATGGAGAAATTTCATATTTGGATAAAATGCCAAATATACCTCTTTTATCATTTTAGCATCTGAGTTGATTTTATATTTATACTAGTGAAAAAAAGTATTTTTAACAAAAACACTAGAGCAGTATTAGACATACATTTAACATGTATATCCTCATCTAAAAAAGGAGAAAGAAAAAATAACGAAAAATAAGCTTTGAGAGTTGCTTCATTCATTAAACACACACCTCTAAAATAGCGTGAGGTGGGAGGTGTCAGTCTACTGGTTGTCTCAGGTGGCCTCAATTTCCTTTCATGAGAGCTTTATAATGACTTAAAAATTTTTCAAAACTAATTTAGACTATAGTCAATCTTTACCTTCTTCACCCGCTTTAGAACCTAATGTGATTTTAAGCACGTGAAAGCTAATTAGTGAGTTCCCTGCTGTACCTGTCAACTGGTTTCCTTGAAGCGACAGTGCCAGGTGGGCGGAATCCCCATTATACACTTGGACCCAAGAGAAAACAATATTCAGAAGGTGAAGTAACTGGACTGACCGAAGTGGTAGAACCAGTGATTAACCAGTGACGCGTCCACCTAATTCCGAAACCTATACCCTTTTCACTACCTGTAAATCACTTCCACTGAGATTTCAAATAGTTGCATGAGGGTGCCAATTAGTATTTGCAGTTGACACTTACCCTAAAATAAGCGATCCAGTTACCTTTATTATATTTCCTTCAAAAAAGAAAAAAAAAGTCAATGTGATGAATTTCATTTTAAAAATGTAACGGGAAAGAGGCAACACTGTTATGTCTCTATCTCTATCATACATAATTGGATAAAAAGTTATTGATGTCTTCCCATCAATAAAATCAGTTGCTATCCACACATGGCTTCTGATGCGCAGATAGAAACGAATGAACTAATAAGCGCTACATATAAACACATAACCGATGTCACTTTCGTTCTCATCTCGCACTCCTCCGCCCCTTCCTCCACCAGCTGCTCTGCCAGCCCCCAGCGAATCAGCGAGACCCTCGCTCTGCTTCCGGGCCAGCATGGCCAGGCTTCCAGCGCTTCCACTGAACACGACACCCAGGGAATTGACCTCCCTTCTGACCCCTTTAATTCACGACCAATTCAGTGAAGGAGAGGGGATAATTCTTCCCACCCCTACTAAGACTACAATGTTGAGGGGCTGTTTGTCAGGTGGAGACACAGTCCCTTCCCAGAGTGATGATGTCATAGCTGGTGGTTAAGTACCACGTGGAGATAGCCCTGTTTTAAATGCAAGTTATGTGCTACAAGTTTATTTGTAATTTTTTTGTTCAGAACTTGGAAAAAACTTTTTGCTGTTAAAAAACAAGCACTAGAGCTCTCTCCTTCCGCCACCTCAGATGCCGAAAGAAGGCCGGCGGAAGGAAGGTGGCCCGCGCCCCTGCTGCTATGGAAGCAGGGGGCCAGGAAGGTGGCGAATCCATTGCCTGAGAAAAGACCCAAGAATTCTGGCATTGGACAGGACATCTGGCCCAAAAGGGACCTCACCTGCTTTGTCAAATGGCCATGCTACACGGCGCTACAGCAGCAAAGGGCTGTTCTCCATAGGCACCTGAAAGTGACTCCTGCGAGGAAGCGGTTCGCCCAGGCTGCGGGCTGCCAGACTCAAGTGCTCAAGCTGGCACACGGGCACAGACCAGACACGGGCACAGACCAGACACGGGCGTAGACCAGACACAACACAAGGGAAGCAGAGGTTGTTGGCTCGGGCTGAGGAAACACCTGCAGGCAAAAGGGATGCCCGCGCCAGGAGGCCACCTGTCCTTCGAGCAGGAATTAATAGTGCCCCCACTTAGGTGGTGAACAAGAAGGCTTGGCTGGTAGCGACTGCACATGATGTGGATCCCATCGCCTCTCCCCGCCTGTGAGGCAGGGGCTCCCCACTGCAGCATCCGGGGAAGGCCGGGCTGGGGCGCCTGGTCCATGGGAAGACCTGCACCACCGCTGCCTTCGCAGGGGTTAACCTGGGAGACAGGGAGCGCAGGCTAAGCTGGTGGTACCACGAGATCTGCTGTCGCCGGGGACGCAGCGTCCCGGGCCCCCACTTGGCTTGCACTGTCGAGCTGGAAAAGCCCAAGGCTAAAGAACTGGCTACCAACCGGAGCCGGGTGTACACGGTCAAGTTTTCTGTACATCGAGGTAATAAAAATTCGACTTCGAAAAAAAAAAGAAAACAGAACAAAACAACTCCCAGTGGCAGACACAGCTAGTTGCCTATCGATACACCTAAGCCCCTTGATCCTGACTGACACAGCCCGATTCCCATCGAGTTCTCACGGCCCTTGGCCACCAGGGCTGGCTGTACAACACGGCTGTAGCCAGGCACATACGGACGGACGTCTACAGGGAGGGACCCGCAAATAAAACGACAACGCCTCAGGAGATGGATTCGGCCTTTCTGCCTTCTCGATGTCCAGGCATTCAGCAACTGTCTTGTGACCATGAGGACAATAAAGATAACGGAGCAGGAAGACAAGAGGATTGCTAAACTGCCATTCCTGCCTCGTCTCTATCTTCACTTCCTGTTACATAGAAAAAATGAAAACCTCGTTTAAGCCATGATACTCAAGTTTCTGTTACACGTGTGGAGCATAACCTTAACTTCACAGATTACCCATGATGCTTTGATGCTGCGGCCAGCTCACAATCTATGTAACCTGTAATTTGGTGGCAGCAGAGAGGTAGCCCTGAGCTCAAGAACACGTCTCCCCTCCCTACAGCAATGGAGGACTCTCCCCAGCCGACCTCCCTACGCATCCAGCAAGGGAGATGAACATCCCTCCCAAACTCCATGACCTAGTGGCTCCAGAACAGGGAAGAGGACAGTTCCAGATCTGCAGGGACGGGATCAGAAGTTGTGACACAGCGCTTCCTGACCGTGCGACTCCTCTGGGGTGTTTTCACCCTGAGATGGCTTCCCGGATGTCCCCCCCACCCCGCCCTGCGAGCCATGGAGCTGCCTTCTCTGCTGCTACCGCTGTTACCTCTAACCAGGATGCTTCGTGTCCCCTGGACCCCGGGAACTGAACAGTCTCACAGCCTTTCCTCCTACCCTAAATTCACTACTCAAGTTTGTGCTGTCAGAAATGAGAGGGAAAAAAGCTCCATTCTCTGTTCCTACTCCCCTTTTTATAGTTAAAATACAGAATCACAGAATTTTCTAGATGAAAAGGATCTATCCTCAAAACATCTATTGTAAAGATCACAAAAAAGCTCCAGGGAACAGAGACTTTGTGTTCTTCAACGTAGGTGTACCTCACTTTATTGTACTTCACTTTGTTTTTATATATCAAAGGTAAGAACCTCCACCAGCAAAAAGATTCCAACTCGCTGAAGGCTCAGATAATGGTTAGCATCCTTTAGCAATAATATTTTTTAATTAAGGTATGTACATAGACGCTAACATAGTAATACAGCACACTCAATAGACTACAATATAGTGTAAACATAACTTTTATATGTGCTAGGAACAAAAAAAAAATTCACGGCCCACTTTACTGCAATATTTGCATTACTGCAGTGGTCTGTTACTGAACCCGCAGGACCTCTGAGGCTGGCATACCTCTACTGTATCCTCACGGCCGAGGCTAGGATAGCACCCAGCACAGAGTCAATAATAAATAAATATTTGTCAAATGAATGAAGGTTGATCCAGGCCAATCTTCTCATTTCACAAATAGTAATAAATAAGGTAAATAAAGATTTGCAAATAAAAATAGCTTAGTGCTAGATCCTAAGCTCCTGTAAATCAAGCCCGTCATCTTCCTTGCTCGCCACTGAATTCCCAGAGCCTGAGAGATGTGCCTGGCACTGTTTCCTGCAGGAGCTTAATAAGAAGGCAGGAATACTTAAGGCGAGTTCAGCAGGATGAGCATGAACCTGACAGGGAACATCGGGCAGGGAAAAGACTCCCAAGAGAAAGGAGTAGGCATAGCTCTGGGCGCACGCATCTGGGGTGGACCATTAGCACAGAAAAGACGTACATGAATCTGAGATTTACCATGCGTTACAGTCCGCGGGTCACCGCCCTGGAAACAGGCCACTGTTTCTATAAGAAAATATTAAGTTGTACTCACTGATATCTTTCCAGTAATTGCTGCTTTTTGGCGGAGAAGTTGAGGTTCCTATTCTTCTGCAACAGATGACACAATAAGCAGCCAGGGACATGCTGTGTATTTAGAACAATTTAGCATTTAATTAAAAACATTTCTTTTAACCATGAGACTATGTCACAATCACAGTGGATTGTTTACAGTGTTAGATTTTTCAAGACAAGGAAGAAAACGTCTCAATTAAAAAATGTTCTCCCTTTAAAAACTTAAAGCTGACTTATTAGAATAATATTTTGCTTGTACTTTGATTATTCTTCAAACTGCGTCTAATTGTGAACAATGGTTAGTAGGAAACTGGAAAACACAAGATTATTAATCGGAATATCAATATAGGAATCAAAATTTTTTAACATCTTTAAAAATATATATACACATACGGGTAGATATTTATTTTTACCTCTGATGACTGAAGGCCCTACAGAAAGGAAAAGCAGCTCTAAATGGAAGATATACTTAGAACCCATTGAAGTATTTAGCTTTTCTTCACCTTCACGACGGTACCCAACATTGTTTAAAATATTTGAAATTTCTTAATTGTTGGCATCCTTTCAAAGAATGGTTGCTCCATCATTTCATCAACTGACTAAAGATAATCTAATTATGATGCAATGATTTCTAACACAACTCAGTATTCCAGAATCATATCAGATTCTCTTTGCATAATATACTTTTTTCTTTTTCTTGAGAGACTCATGTGAGAAGTGGTCCTTTGTTTAACATATAAAAATCTTCGAGCAGCTTTATAGAGATGAGGGGCAAATGACTTGGTGTACACGTGTAAGAAATTTGTTAAGAGTTAACACAAAATAAAAAACTTTTTTTCCTGTGTTTCCAATACATCAACTGATGACTAAGCAAACTCGTTTAGGTCACTGTTTCTTATTTTCTCACTTGTTTAATGAGTTGCTGCTACTTCTCTACAAGACATAAGGACAGTGGTAAAAATGATATAAAAACTGCAATGAAGTAGATGCTCATCAAACCAGGGCAGAATGTAATGTAAACTACTTTGAGTTTGGGTATAGATTTGCATTTTAGTTATTATATGAAAACTTGACTAAAATACAAATGCAGAGCAAAAATACCCTGCTTCTTTCAATCCTCACTCCTACTATGAAGCGGTCAACTGTACAACACTGTATTATACAAGCATTCTTTACCATTACTTCTCTGGCCAAAAAAACCTTCACAGTGTTACCTTAAACACACCTCCCCAGGCAGGCTTCCCTCCCGAGTCCTGGGTATAAACCTGAGTATACTGGAAATACACTTCCTAACCTTATTATCTGGATGTCCTCAGCTGACATCATTGGCCCTCGCACCTTTCTCCAGAATAAACTCCAAGTTTCTGTTTGAACTCTCTCAGTCTCGATCTCCACCTGCTCTCCAACCTCGACACACCTTCCACCCCTTGCTTTTCCAGGAATGAGCAGCCCGGCGCGCGGCTCTGCTTCCTTCCCGCTCAGCCTCCACTCTGCGGCACCACTTCGCCCTCTGCCTGCTCCCCCACGACCCTGGGACCCTCCACTTTCTACGACCCTGCATCCCTAACCTGAAAATGTGCTTTCTCCGTGCCTAAACCTGGACAGCCCCAATGCGGGTCTGGGTGAAAGACAACTGGGAGCGGGGTCTCAGAATGATCTTTACTGTCCCTCCTCAGGTCTCTCCTCCCCACAATGACTACTTCAAGCAATCCACATACTCTGCCCAGCCTCCTACCCTACCTCCAGCCCTCTCAAATGATCGCGTCTCTTATTTCACTCTGAAAATTAAGACTGAACTCCCTTAACTTCTGCCCCATACCCACACACAGGGAGAGATCCAGGTACGAGGGGCTTGACATTTAAGTAGGGAGGCTCTTAAAACACACACACACACACACACACACACACACACACACACACACGAAACCAGAAATATCAAATTAGGTACTAATGTAGAAGTTATTTACAATGAGAAAAGAAATCACAATAAATGGAGTCTTGGAGTCTACAGCCATGCCACCCTGAACATGCCTGATCCCATCCGATCTTGGAAGCTAAGCAGGGTCGAGCCTGGTTAGTACTTGGATGGGAGACCACCTAGGAAGACCAGGTGCTGGAGGCGAAATAAATAAATTACAAATAAATAAACGGAGTCTTAGAAATTTTGATACCTTTCTTCTGAGAGACCACTAGGCAATTTGTCAGACATGCTTACATATAAATGCTTCAAGATGACAATGTCCCTCCCTACCTGGGACACTGCCACTCCGAACACTGTGGGGGCCTGTACACTAGGACGCCCTAAAGCCTAAGCTTCCTGACTCCACAGTAAATCTACCCTGGTCTGCAAAAGAAGGTACATTTATCCACATCACCTTTTCCAGATGCCAACTTTCCATCTTCATCTCATTGTGTACCCTGGTTCTGAGGACGAGGCCTCGTCCCCTTCGCAAAGGGAGGTGCACCGCCTGTTCTAGAGCTCATCCTTTCACTTCCAGGGAGCCTTGGTTCATTATCTACCTGCCTTTCTCTTCTCTCTCTTCATACATTTCCTCCTTAACAGCTCTTTCTCCTCCTCCCCCCTAAATACGGGATGTTCGTTGTTCTCCCATCAAAATACGATAACAAAAAAACGACTGGAAATAAAAAACTTCTCTCATCTAAGCACCCTCTAGCTCTTCTCACTTCCCTTTATAAGATCTGTTTCCCAGTGTGTCTTCCTCCAACACCGAAACGGCACTCCCTAAGGTCACCAGTGAGTGACATCTTGTTGCTCAATCCACTTTTCAGTCACCTTACTTGTTTGTCCAAAGCATTTGATGACTCCCTCCTTGTTGAGCTACTAGGCCGTTTCTAGTTTTAGTCTTGCATTTTTGGCCACTCTGCATCTAGTACCTGTCAGAAATGGAAATCTGAGATGTTCTGAATAAGGCAGCACAGCCCCCACCCTCGGGCCGCCACCCGCCCCTCCCCCCCAGCTTAATGCTGATTCAGCTGCCTCCACCTGGCCTTTAAATATCAGTGTTCCAGTGGGTTCCATCTGCAGTCTTTCCTCTCATGCTATATCTCTGGCTGAGTAATTTCAGTGTTTTCCTCACAAACACCTATAACCTTATGATTCTCAAATCTCTGTAACTAGGTCTCTCGAAGCTTCAGATACATATATTCATATATTCATATATTCATTGGCCTAAAGCATACTTCCACTTTAAAGCACCACGAACACTTAAAACCCAGGGTTTCTAAAATCAAATCCTCATGCTCTTAAAACCAAATATCCCAAGACCATTTATTACTAGACCATGGTTTTCCCATTGATCAGAAATGACTCATCATACACCAAAGTCGTGTCTAGCGAGGGTCCATCATTGGACAGTTTTGTTCCATTGGCCTATCTGTCTAACCCTGCATCTACGTGTTCTTAATTCCTATGTGTTTAAGCCTTGATAACTTTTAGAATGAGCACTCCCACCTCCATTTTCTTCAGGACTATCTCAGCTATTGGGATTTTGATTGTAACTGAATTGAATTTACAGAGTGATTGGGGAGAATTGATATCACAGAGTCTCACCATTCATGAAAAGTAGATCTTCAAGTCATCTTTTAGATCTTTTGTAATTTTTTCACAAAGGTCACATGTTTTTTGTTTCTTCCTTTCATGGAAAATTTCAAATGTATATGAATGCAGAGAGAATAACAAAATGAACCCCATCACTCAGTTTTAAAAATTTTCAACATATGCTCAATCTTGTTTCATCTAAACTTGCTCTCTCCAACTGGATTTCAGCCGAATAGACATTTTCTGTATCTGTACTAGTGCGAAAGAAAATACGTTACTGTGACCTAGGAGCTGAAAATTTTATCTTATTTAATTTTAACTAATTTTAATTTAAATAACTATATAAGCGTGGCTATCATACTGAACACTGCAATCTACCCCATAACCCACAGTTACTTCCCACCACCACTCCACTATTTTGAAGCAAATCTAAAATGTCATATCACATAACCTGTAATTGCTTTAGTCTCTCCTCCCCCCAACCCCCCAAAAAATTAACTACCATTATGTCCAAAAGAAAAAAGTACTCCTTAGTATCATCAACTATCTAATGAGTGTTTCAATTACTTCATTAACTCTTTGTTTAACACTATTGGTTTATTAGAAGCAGGATCTAAACAAGGTCCACACACTGCATTTGGTTGATAATGTGCCTTTTGTAGAGATTATTTCTATAATTACTGGTTTATTCAGATTTTCTTTCCTTTAGAATTAGCCTTAAAATATCTGTTTCTCAAGAAAATGGGAATTTAAGTTTCAAAATCATTAGCATAAAGTTGTTCTTGCTATTCCTGTTTTTCTATCCCTAAAATTGTCTATCATTTTTTCTTAGCAGTTTATTTGTACCTCTTCTTTTTGACTTTGTGCTTCTAGAAGTTTATTAATAGAAAAAAATTGTTTTTTAATTTTTTATCATTTGTTGGTTTTGTCTATCATGTTTTGTTTTCCAGGTTTGCTCTTATTTTCTTCTTTCTTTGGGTTCATCCTGTCCTTTTCCTAACTTCTTCAATAATGCTTAACCTTAGCAGCAGTTTTTTGTTCATGAATTCATTTAAGGCTATAAATTCCCGTCTAAGTTTTGCTTCACCTAAATTTCACAAGTCCTGATCTTTCCACTGTGACTGATTTCCTCTAATCCATGAATTGTTTAGGATTACTTCTAGTTTCCAAACAAAATTTCTAAAGATTATCTTTTCATTGTGTTGTATGGGATTCTTTGGAATTGTGGAGACTTGCTTTCTTACAACTAATATTTATAAGTCTATCCTATATTTATTTTTTTGTTATGGGCAGAATTTACTATAGCCATTGTATCAAGCTTGTTACTTGTGCTGTTAAGTTTCTGTACCCTTACTAATTTTTGTCTGCACAATCTACCAGTACCTGACAGAAGTTTTTTAAAATTTTCATGCCTGCTCGTGCATGTCAACTTCCCCTTGTAGCTATTTCTTCTTTAAATTGTTTATTCGTTCAACAAATATTTATCTGAGTCCCTATGAATCACAAACTGTTGTAAGCACTGGATATATAGCCATAAACATACAAACTATGTCCCTGCCTTTATGGATCTCGCCTTGTAAAGGAGAACTCCTTAATTAGTGTGCTAAACAAATACTTGCAATATTTTGTCAAGATGTGAAAAGATATGTCATTAGAGTACACAAATTCGTGAATATGTGACCCTTAATACCCTGTTCCTCTTTATCCTTATTAATGTGTATTGCCTTGTGTTCTAGTTCATCTGGTATTAATATTTATCAGTTTTCTTTTAACAAGTATTTACCACATCTTTCCCCATCATGCTTATAATCTTTTTATAACACTTATATTTAATTTCAAAACCTGTCCTTTAATAGATGTGTTAAATCCTTTTACACTTATTGTATGTTGAACAGATCATGTTTTTCTTTAACTGGCTTAAAGTTATACCATATATTTCTATTCATTTAGAAAATAACTGCATTTTAAACATGCTACAAAAGAATAAATTTAAGCAATACTGTTATCCTCCCAAATGAGAACGTTAAAATGCTTTAAATCCAGTCTGACCTCTCCTACATTCCTAGGCATTTTTGTCTGGTATTTTAATTCCACTTCGGGGTGGTATTTTAATCACCCTAAAAGAAGTCATTTTCAAAAGTAGTCAATTTATATATTTACCAACATTTCTGCCAACTTCTTTCCTTACTATTGTTTCTGACGTCTATGACTTCCTTCTGGGTTCAAATCATTCTTGAAGAAGGCACATCCTTTGGTCGTTCTTTCATGAAGGTCGATGCGTAGTCAGCATTCCCATTCATAGCATATCTGAAAATGTTCTATTTCACCCTCTTTATTAAGAGAGCTGGTTTAGAATTCTAGATTCGCAGGTTTCCTTTAGCGCATTAATACTCCCACTGATATTTCATCTGATATTGCTCGTTGCTCATGAGAAATCTGCGGTAAGTCTAATTTTTGTTTCTTTGTAGGCAAAATAATAGTAAAGAGGATAAGAATGTTCTCTGTGGACCCACACTGCCTAGTTTCAAATGCAGTTCCACCAATAACTTGTATTAACTTTGTGCCTTTTATTTCATGATGCTTTAACATCTTGGGTTCTTGGGGACCCAGGTGACTGCCCCTACCAGGGTTAGCTAATTCCTAGAGACTGCAAACATAAGCTCTTGAGAATACCTTTCATATCCAAACTAACCAATACTTAGTTCATATTCTCAAACGCTACCTTTATCTATCATACACCAAGCCAATATTCCCCCTACCCTAAAACAAAGGCCAAGTATCAGATAACTAGAGACCACCACCCCTGTAGCACAGAGCCTGCCAAAATTATTCAAACTAACCAATCCTAAACTTGTTCAGCTTGCCTATCCTGTGCTATCCAGTCCCTCCCAGAAAACCGTGACAAAGGCGGGGGGCCATGGTTTCCCTTCACTCCCCTCCACCTCCTGCCAGACCCTGAGGTTTCCCCCAGGTGGCTCCATGTGGTGGAAACGCCCCTCCTCTAAGGAGAGGTAAACAATTAACTCCTTTCAAGGCAGTTGATTCTGTGTATGTCATCTTACCACACTTGAGTAAGAAAAAATCCTGAATACATTTTAAAATACAACTAGACATATGACTATGGGCTAGTTAATTAACCTGTGTCTCACTCTACTCATCTAAAAAATAGCAATAACAGGACTTTAAGGGTTGTTATCAATATTATGAGCTAACACATGTAAAAAGCACACAGAATCGGGCCTATTCCAAGTTAAGTGCTCAATAAATGTTGCTTATCACAACCGTGATTATTATATTCCATCTGGCAATTTAAAGATCTTCTGTTTCTCTTCTTAAACTTCTTTACGTCTGGGTATGGATTTGTTACCACAGATCCTTCTCAGGATTTGGTGTGCCCCCTCAGTCTCTGAACTTGTATTTTTCTTTGATTCTGCAATATTCTTAATAATTATCACCCTTAATCAACTAACTCTACAAGCCTGGTATGTATGTCCCAGTAATTAAGGTCCCTACTGATTTCTGATAATCCAGTAATTTACGGCAGCCTCTACCTCATTGCTATGACTTTTTTTCTGAGTTTCCTTTTCTCTTCTCACAACTCCAAGTTCTTTCATTACATTTTAACTAAAAGCTTCATATGTATGGAGAGAGCAGAGCATCCTGCCTGAAACTGAGTATATAGGAACAACATTTACCAAAATAGGAAAATGCAGGAAGAGGAATGGATTTGAGAAAAGGATGAATTCTCAATTTCGACATGCTGAGATTAAGGTTCCTGTAAAATATTCGTGAAGGATATCCATTAGGCTACGTGGGTCAGCAGACAGTTCTAAGGTATAGGAACAGATTTATGAGCCATCAGCATATGCTGTTAGTTGAAACTATAAACTTCAGCTGAAATTATTGAAAAATAGTGTTTCTCAAAATGTCATTCTAGGATTACCTGCAGATTGTTAAAATCCACATTCCCAGGGACAATTTTAGCTTGAATTTCTCTGCTGTAAGTCTCACAAGGCCAAAACCAAGCTGTTAGCAAGGCTGCATTGCTTACTGAGAGCTCTGGGGAAGAGTCCGCTTCCAGGCTCATGCAGGTTGCTGGCGGGATTCAGTCCATTCGGCTGTAGAAGGGAAGGCCTTGTTTCCTTGCTAGTTTTTGTCTGGGCGCCAGAGGCCTCCCTCTGACCTCTGAGGGCAGCCCCTGCGTCTCAGAACCAGCAGCAGCTCACCCTCACATTGCCACATCTGACTCTTCTGCTTTCCTTTCCCACTTTTTAAGGGTCCATGTGATCACAATAGGCTCTCCCAGGTAATCTAAAATAATCTCCACGCTCTAAAATCTATAACCCTGAGTCTGCCTGCAAAGTCCCTTTGCCAGGCGTGCAATTTAACATATTCACAGGTTCTGGAGATTTGGGTGTGGACATCTGGAGTGGGGGGGCAGTATTCTGTCTACCACAGGCCACTATGAGCATTCTGACACAATATTTTATAGAAGTGTTTTGATTTCTCTTGGGTAAATACCTAGAATTGCTGGGTCATAGGGCAAATATATGTTTAACTTTATGACGCTCCAAAATACTTATCCGACATGACTGCACTGTTTTACGCTGCAACCAGTGATGCAGGAGCAGTAGTTCCAGTTGTTTCACATCCGTGCCAATGTCTGATGCTGTCAGCATGTTTGATTTTAGCCATTTAGTGGGTACATGGCAGTACCTCACTGTGGTTTTATTTTGTAATTCTCTGAAAACTAACAACAGTGAGCATTTTTTATATTCATGTTAGTCGTTTATATTTATTTTTGTGTGAAGTGCCTGCTCAAGTCTTTTGCCCATTTTTAAACTGATTTGTTTTTAAATGAGTTATAAGTTCTTTACAAATTCTGGAAACAAATCCTTTAGCACATATATGTACACATACACTGCAAATAACTTCTAGGCTGTGACTTGCCTGTTCATTTTCTTAAAGGTACCTTTTGATGAAGAGTTTTAACTTTCATAACTTCTATCGAATTTTTGCTTTTATGGTTATTATATTCCTGTCTTAGAAACTGCTGCCTACCTCAAAGACACAGATAATTTCCTGAGCTTCTCTAAAAGGCATTTTTGTTTTAGCTTGTACATTTAGCTCAATGATCCACCTCACGTCGTTGTGTATTGGGTGAGACAGGATTTGAGCTTCATTTTTTTTCTCCTACATGGATATCTAGTAGCTCCGGTATCATTTGTTGAAAAGATATTCCTTTCCTCATTGAACTGACTTTATATCTTGGTTGTAAATCAAGTGGCTATATAAATATGCATTTATATTTATATGCATTTATATTTATTATAAATGCATATTATAAATATATATTTATTAACTGCATTCCATTCCAGTCATCTATTTGCCTATCCTTATATAAATATCATGTTACATTGACTACTGTAGTTTTACAATAAATCGTGCAGCCAGGTAGTATCCATTCTCTGAATTTGTTCTTTTCAAGACTGACTATTCTGTCTCTGGCACATCCACATAATTTTAAAGTCAACTTGTAAATTTCTACTTTTACACAGTCTTTGGGATTATGATTGTGATTGCGTTAAATCTGAAACACTAATTTTAAGCAGAGAACAGAGGAGAAATTCTGAGGAAACTAGGGACACAGAGAGTAAAAAGGAAACAGAACAGTACCACATGAGACAAATACTTAAAATTCCAATAAATTTAACAACAGGGAGCTCCCTGGAGCCTTTATAGTGGTAGCTTCATTGCCTTAGTCAGCGAAGAAACAAGACTGGAACTAAACATCCATTCTCCTCTTCCTTCTTATTAATAAAACCCCTGAATTATAGCTGGGCACACAAAAACGAATAAAGACTACATTGTCTATATTTACCTCTAGTTAAGCATCGTCCCCAAGAACTGGCTCACAGGTTGTAAGTAGATGTGTCACGTGTAACTTCTGAGAAGTGTTCTTAAAGAGAAAAGTATGTGCCTTTCTTCAACCATCCCTCTTGCCATGGCAGTGGCAGTCTGGAATTAAAGCAGTCATCTCCACCATGAGAAAGCATCCTAAGGATGGCAGACCAGCAAGACAGAAGAATGCAAGTCCCTGATGCTCATGGAGCTGCTTCCATGACAGCCGTGGCCCGCCTACCTATGGAACTATATGCACATTTAAGGCATTATTATTGTATATTTTCTTGTGATGCAACTGAATCTAATCCTACCACATCAGCTTTAAGTATCTGTATGCCACTGATCCCAAAGCTGTATCGTCAACTATAATCTTCCCAGACCCACCTATCCAACAGCTACTGGAACATTTCCACTTAGATGTCCAACAAGCCTTTCAAACTTACTGTCCGAAACAGAATTCTTTATTTTTTCTCCCCCAGTTCTTCCTCCACTCATCCTCTGCACTGCCACCAAATAAATGGTAAGTAGTTTTTGATGGTAAATGGTAAATGATTCATCTCACGGCTCAAACAAAAAACCTAAATGTTGCCCTTGTTCCTTGCTTTCCCCTCATCCCCTATCCAAACCTTGCACAATTCCTGTTCTCTGCTATCAGAACATACCCCAAATCCATCCACTTTTCTCCACCTTCCCTGTCACCACTCCAGCTTAAGTCATCATCACCTCTCATTTGGAGTAACTCAACGGCATCCTCAGTGGTGCTTTTCATAACTTAAGAACCCCTTCCCAGAAGATGAAAAAGTTCTAGGGATAGACAGTAGTGATGGCTGCACAATAACATGAACACCACGTGTACACCTGCTAAAATGGTAAATTTTATGTTCTGTGTATTTAACCACAAGGAAACAAAGAGAGAAGTATTTCCTAGAGACAATATAGCCCCCTGTATCTTTTTCTAAATAGTTTACAGATGTATCTTTCACATCTAAGACTTTAATCCACCTGGAAATGATTGTTGTGAATGGTGTGAAGTGGCATCTAATTTTGTCTTTATTCTATATGGATACCACATCTCAGCATCGTTTACGGACTAGTCTAGGCTTTTTCCTTTGCTTTGTATGCTAACTTCCCATAAGTATGTGGGCGTATTTCTAGGATCTCCATTCTGTTCCATGAGTTTACTTTTCTATCCCTGAGCCAATACCAGTAATTAAGACAGTAGTCTTAATTATTACAGCTTTATATTGTTTTGCTATCTGGGAGGAAAAGACTTTATTTTTCTTCAAAATAGACTCAGCTATTCTTGGTCCTTTGCTTTTTCATATATATTTTAGGTTCAGTACATCAAGTTCCATGAAAACCATACAGCAACTTTAACTGAAATTGCAGTGAATTTTTAGAATTAAGGAAAATTGACATCTTGATATCGGGTCATTCCATCCATGAATATTGTATATCTCTCCATTTACTTGGGTTTTCTTTTGTGTGTCAATACAGCTTTACATTTTTCTCCCTAAAGGACTATATAGCTTTAGTGTGATTTATTTTCAGATAGCTTTAGTTTGAAATACTATTATAAATATCTTCTGTTATTCTTAAACTCCCTAGTTAGCTATTGCTGGTATACAGAAGTTATTTTTTTACTCAGAAATCATTCCGAACTAAAAACCATTTTTTTTTTTGGTTATTGACTAATCCTTCCCTTTCCCATAGATTTATGACCTCTTATAAATTCGTGTAAATGAATGCATACATATGTACATACAAACATCCATGTTTTTCTTTTGTTGTTCATGGCTATTCTGTTTCAATGTTCTGTCTCTTATACTACAGCACTGTTTTAAATGCTATAGTTTTATATTTTGATAGTATTACTCCTCTGTCTCAAACTTTTTTAGTTATTAATGTCAGTTTACTCTTCCTGATAAATATTACAATCACTTTGTCAGGAGAGGTGGTTCTTCCCCAGAGCTGACCAAAGTATATAATTTGGGGGTTCTAAAGGCCATTTCTGTCACTCTCTAACCAAAATGGCCCCTCCAATCACTCTTCATCATATCACTATCTGATAACTTCTTATTAACCAATTTTAGTGTCTCCCTTCTCCACTCCTCACACCCCTACACTAGAATTAGTTGCTTGTTTCCCATTGTATCCTGTGTCGGGCACATTTTCAGTGCACAAAAATGTTCGTTGAATAAGTGAATTTTAAGTCTGGGTGATTCGGAGATACAGGAAGAAAGGCAGGTTTTGAAGTGTGGCTGAAAGATGAGAATTAGTTCAGTTTGAGAGGAGTTTAGAACACTCGCAGGTTATTAATGTGCAGGCATCAGGCCAGCACCTGGAGCACAAGAGTAAAAGTTCAATGTGATGCAACTGATGAGATGGTCAAGGAGGAGAATGCACGCAAGAATAAAAAAAGCAAAGATACTTGGGAAGAACTAAAGAGCAAATAAAAGAGAGTGCGTGCGCCTGTCGTGTGGAAACCAACGAGTGGGGAAAGATTCGAGAACTAGGAAAAGAGAAAAGGGAAGAGCTGGGTAAATCATGGGAACACACGCAGTAAAAAGCTGCATGAGCTCAACTGGGGAAGTAGTACAATTTGCATGATCCTCGGAGAGAACTCTGTTAGACTACAGATCAGAATTTGGGGAAGGAATTAATTTTAACCTTTTGGGGTCTCTCACGTTAAAATGACCGTTACCAGGTTTAGAGGCCTATCAGCATTCAACCTATTCAACCTCCCGGTCATAGTTAGACGCTGTTTTGAATTTGAATGTTCCCATTCGAATGAGGGAACTGTACCGTCCTCCTGGCTATCATCATTCCTAGATTACTGCGCCCCTGCTGAAGGTACCAGCACGTGCCCTCTGGGCCTCGGAACGCAACCAAAGGAGGGCGGCGGCGGGGAGAGTCGGGCTGCCGAGTCTCGGAGACCCTCACGCCCCGCGGAGGGTCAGGGGGTCAGCTGGGAGCCGCGCGTCCCCGCCGAGGAACGCCCGCCGCTCCCCAGCTGCGCCGCGTCTCCGCCCTCGCAGCTCCCCGCCCTGTCCATCTTTGCTGATGTTCTTGCCCGCCCCCACGATCCCGGGCCCCCTTCGTACCTGCCCGCACGTGGACTTGGCCTGCCCCGGGCCGCTCACCGCGGACCGGGTCAGCCCAGAGCCGACCTTTCTCTGCCGCGCCAGCCGGCGCCCTCCACCCCGCGGCGGGCGGCACGTGACCCCGCGCCCCGCCCCTCGGCCCAGCCTGCGCCCCGCCTCCCGCCGGCGCGCTCCACCCACAAGGGCGACGCCGACGCGATGACGTCACCGGCGCAGGCGCGCTCTGTCGGCTACGCCGTGGCGCTGCTTGGTCTGTGGGCTGAAGGTACGTGCAGTCTGTTCTCGGAGCGAGAGGAGAAAGTGGGGTGCGTGGAAGGCGGAGGGGGGTCGCGAAGAAAGAGAGAAGGGGGAGAAAAGGCCTAGAAGTCTGTCCTTTAGGTCTTGGGGTACAGGGCAGCGTTTGCACCCTTTCCGGGCCTTTTCTGATGTGGCTGTGAATTTCCTTTGGAGAGACCTGTCCCTGCGCCCAGGTGGATATAAATTTCAGGATTAAGTTGAGGTGCGCTGGGTGTGTTCTTTCTATCACAGATCTTGGGGAACGTGATTTATTTGGTAAAGGAACACGACTAGAGAACGCGACCTGTACTATTTTCTTTTTTTGGCTGGGAGCAACTGCATAATCTCTTAAAAGTCTCTCATCTGTAAAACGAGAAGGACTCAATATATAATTTTTAAAGCCCCTTTTAGAGTTACCATTCTGTAATTCCTGCCTCCCCAGACTTTATCTTTTATTATACTCCTGGTTGGGAAAAGAAATTTTTTGAATAATGTTTTAAAACTTGAGTTGGGCACATTGGTGTACTTAGGAAGCTTGCTTTCATCAGAATTGGATAGAATTTGCAGGTAAGGTTTATACATCAGTATTCCAATAGACTCATTTTAATTTTGTTAAAAGATTAGAATATGTATATGATTTCTTAGCCTTAAATGTTTAATCTTTAATGTTGATAGACAAATATTTAATGTTCATTTAATATTTTGTCACTTTATTCCTTTCGTTAGCACTTTTAAGGTCATCTGCATCTTTCAACAGAGGAAAAGATGGTCAACGTTTTGAAAGGAGTGCTTATAGAATGGTTAGTAGTTTTTATACTTAATGGGTTTTTTAGAATTAGTTTTTTAAGTTCTGAATAAATCAAGTCTTTCAGCTTTCTCAACTTCATTTTTCTTGTATAACAAGTGGAACAGATTTTGCTTGCTAAGTTTTTTCCTGGTATCAGATTTCAATGTCTCTGTTGAATTGATGTGATTGGCATTATTTTCAGAGACAGCATGTTTGTTAGATTAATCCTCTTTAGAGGAACAGTGCTGGTGTTCTCAAACCATCAGAGACTAGCTTGAATTTTAGGATCCGCCTAAGTCTTAACCATCACAAACTCTGATCTTTTAAAAAAGAGAAAAAAAACTGATTTAAGAACCAGTTGAAGGTTGCTTAAACTAGTTACTAGTCATACATTTCAAAGGAGAAACTAGAAACCTTAATGGGCAGAGTCGAGTTCCTCAAAGCAAGCTTAGTTATCTCGCAGTCTGAAAACGTGACCTGCTGGCCCACATCCTGCTCTGTCTCCATTTGTTTGCATGACAGTAATTCTGGGACTCCTGCTCTATGGATACTCCCACTGTCTGACAACACTTCTATGTTTCTGTCTCCCTAATATGAGCTATTATATAGGTAATGGTACAGTTTGCTGTGATGGCAAGTCTAAGGGAGGAGCAAGGCCAAACCCTAGGATACTTCTGGCATTTACAGCAGCACTGTCCAATAGAAATATGAAGCAAGCCACATATGTAGTCTTAAACTCTCTAGTAATTTAAAAAGTAAAATGTAACAAGTGCAGTTAATATATTTTATTTAACTCAATATATCCAAAATATTTCAACAGACTAAGTCTTCAGAGCCCATTCTAAGACTTCAAAATCGTACAGCCTTTTTTCATATTAAAGTTTCAAAATCCAATGTGTATTTTACAGCACAGTTCACAGACTAGCCACATTTCAGGGGCTCAGTAGTAACATGTGGCTAGTGAGCTACCTTATGGAAAGTACAGATTGAGAGTTCAGAAGAAAACAGCTAGTGAAGTAGGAGGGAGGCTAAGAGGGAATGTTTCGTGAAGATGAGTGGGCTGCGTCAAGTGATTGTGAGAGAGAGGAGAATAAGGTGACGCACTGGAGGGCTTTGAATTTTTGGTGCGAACCGTTTTAATTGCGAGGTGGGATAGATCCCAGTCAGGAGTGGGAGTATACTTTGAAATGGGAAAGGGGGGAGAGGAAGTTGAGACTGGAGTTTTGTTGTCACAGTGAGCAAAGGACTAGAGAAATGGGTAGCTAAGGAAGGATATGGTAAGGGACTCTGGTTCTTGGTATTTTTGTCGTTTAATGCGAAAGAGTAGAATATGTCAAAAGAGCAAAGAGCTGGAAGGGAGAGGTATTCACTTGGGGGAAAGCAAAAGGGACCAGATCTCGGTCTCGGAAATCTGAACACTGCTGTTTTCCTTTGGGGAAGACTTCTAGGCAAATTTTTGTACTTCATTTTTCTTATTACTTTGTCATAGTTAACATTTTCTGGTTGGTCTTTTAATATTTTTTAACACATAAGATACACAATGCAAGCTATAAATTTTTTCCCTTTCGTTTTTTCCAATTCTCTTAAATTTAACCTTAACCCCTAGGATTTGATAAATATTCACTTCTCTCTTGGAGAGTTTTTCTATTTTTGTGGGTTTGTTTTTTGTTTTTGTTCTTGTTTTTGTTTTTGTTTTGATGTTTAAAGTTTCATTCATCTGGAATTTATTGGGGGGGGGGGACATATTATGAACCGAAGATCTAAATTAGCCCCTTTTTTTGGTCAAATATCTGTACAGTTGCTCAACACCATTTATTACCTTTCGTGATGATGCATGGTGCCTCTTTTATCAGTTGACTTACCTTGCTGCTTTCCCCAATCCCATCTCATATCCATTTTTTTCTTTGTCATTGATGGCTATTTGAGAAAAACTTGGAATAATTTAGTCTGTTTCCAAAGTAATCCCTTTGGAAGGAAGGTTGAGATTATATCAAACCTATATTTTAATTTGAAAAAAGGTGGTGGCCAGACTGCTTTTTAAAGAGCACAACTCTGAGAGTCTCATTAAAATCTCAATGGAAGGACTAAGAGTACAGATTTGTAAAACGAACCAAGGTGTTAGTTTTCTTGCCTGAGCAGCTCTTTGCTGGTTTGCTGAGCTCTTTGCTGGTTTGCTGTTTCGTTATCAAGCCTCTAAATTCTGCTTGGGCTCTAATGGCCCTCTATCTTCTTGCTCATCCAGACTAGCAGCATCTGGAGCTTGTTAGAAATGTAAAATCTCAGATCTCACCCCAGATCTACTAAATCGGAATTGTACATTCAGAGGATCTTCTTAAAATGCACTTAGAGTTTGAGAAGCACTTAATCAACTTAGGCATGATGATCAGTTTCCCAGTGGAGGATTGCTTTGCACCAGGTCTACTTAAATTTCGTAGGTGGATACTGTCTTTGCAAAACTAATTTCTTCCTTTCAAGGTGAATTCTAAAGTGTAGCCTGAGCAATTTTTCAAAAGGGTAACTGTCTTCCCAGAGATAAATCTTCCAAAAGACTCCAGGACTGAGAAATAACAGTTTCATAAAGGGCATGGCTAGGGCTGGTGGGTACTCCTCGTGCTCAGGTGCACGTGTTAGGGTAATAACTGGAAACATCCTTCAGTTTCCATCATGTCTGTATCTGATGCCAAAGAGAAGATTGTTAGTAATACGGTATCACTATAAGTCTGTTTATTACCTCATAATATCCATAGATTGTGTGAAACGTTTAGGTATATTTGAGTACCAAATTTGATAGGTCTGGAGTACATAGGCAAACCACTCAGGGATCTCCTAAAACTACTTCCATTGTCCCAGTGATTCTTCAAATTCCAGGAACATCACCATACAAGATAATATAGTAGCCTAGATAGTGCTTTTCCACATATTCAGTCCAAGCAGCCAGCAAAATACGGGCACGTATGGCCTAGTTCAGAAAGAGAATCTTAATGTAACACCTGTCTTAGAATGGCTTAATTTAGTACCACGTTTAAAGTCCATGTCTATCAGTGCCTTTTAAGTGATTTTGAGAACAGTAGAGAAGCAAATAAACCACATTATAATCGTGGCCATTTAGGCCCAACTATCAGTGAATTGAAAAATCAGGGTACTTGGATATAAAATGCATTCCTTCCAAGGCTTATGAAATACCAGAACCTAAAGCTCAGTATTTTTTGTTTGTTTGTTTATAAATTTGTGTTTTTACGTCAAAATGACATTGGTGAAAATGTCCTCTTTGTTTGAATCCACCACTATCAACTGCTAGGCTCACAGCAAGCATTTTCCCAAATCTAGCCAACCACAGCAGTATCGAAGCACGCAGCATATGTCCTACAAATGACTGCCCAATTCTAGATGCTGGAGCAGACCTTTGGTGTGACAGTTACCACATTTGGTTTGGCAAGTGCTTTAGCAAGGAAGATTTGTTGCAGAGGTGCAGATTCCAACCAGTTTATAGCATAATAGCAAAAAATCTGGAGAAATAGGTAATATTAGACCAGATTATTCTTATGGGTTTGGCTTCTAAACGTTATTGTATATGAGAAGCAAATAAGAACTAAGGCAAAACCAGTTTAACCATCCTATTCTTTCCCAGCATTCGTGGGTCTCTTGCGAGCCTCTGCTGCTTTGCCAGGCCATATTGCTAAAGTGTCCATGGGCACTCAGAACAATGCCTGAGATAAATATAGGAGCTGCTTCGTAAATATTTATTTACTGAATGAGTTTTGTTAACAGAATTGAATCAAGGAGGGCAGTCAAAGCCTCAGTACCACAATAATTTCATTTCTAGAAGTTTATCTTACAGAAGTGATCCTAAGGAATGATCAGAACTGTGGATTACAATGTAGGTAACTAATCGTACTAATAAAACATAAAATGTTGACCGTAACATAGATTTATAGTCAAATAATATAGCTAGTAAAATATTTGAAAACATTTTAAGTGGTGTGGGACAGTGATACAATACAATATTAAATGATGAGTGCTGAATTCCTTTAATAAATAACGCTGAGCATTTGCCAGATACTATACTAAGCACTTTGTAATATTCAGTTAGTTTTTACAACAACCCTATGAGATATAGGTGTTATTATCTCCATTTTATCAATGCAGAAATTGAGACACAGAGAAATTTATCACCCTGCTCAGGGTTACACAGCTATGAAGCTGGGATTTTTAAACCGTGGTATTTGACTCCAGAGCCCAAGCTAGTAAGCCTTATGCAGACAGTTTCTCCAAAACACATCTAAGTATAATAATGTGTTAACTTAAAAAAAAAAAAAAAAGTACGCACGTAATCTTAGAAAAATACCATATAATCTCGGGTTAATCTTTTTCTAACAGAAATAGTATATCTGTTAATAGGGACAGAACTAGGTGATTTGAACCTCTCTGCCTACATCCTCCCACATACCCAGATTCTCTTGGCACTTTAATTGCTCCTCATTTGAATTTCTACGGTCAGCAGGTGGTTTTGGATATACTCTAATGCACTCAGCCTGCAACGTAAGCATGGTACTGTCTCCATCTTACTACTTAAGAGCCTAAGACATAGAGAGATTGAGTGATTTTATATGATACATATTTTGGTTGGCTGAGCTAGGGTTCAGGGTTAGGCTTTTTGAGTTCAGTACTCTCTTGTGTTTTTGTAGCAATAAAACCTTTTATGTGTCATATTGGCAACTTGGGTCCCATTTTTCTGGTTAAGTTAATGTCCCCTGTGGTGACCCTTTCTCTCAAGACCAACGCATGTAGCAAATATTTATTGAGTACCTACGATAGCTGGACCCTAATTTAGGCACCCATATCTCAGGCCAGACAAAACCCAAATTGAGAAAACATTTTGGAAAAGGCTTATAAGGGGGAAATGTAAGGGAACAAAGCCATTTCATATCAGTGACAATTTTCTAAAACCTTCTATTTCTAGTACATACAAATTTATGGAGAAATAGTTTTAAGTTAGTTATATCATTAGATCTGTTAGCTTATTACTATCAGGAAGGATAGTTTACCATAGACTAAACCAAGATTATCAATCCGATGGGATAGTGCTGACAACTCTGTCCATCTGACCAATTAACTTGATGGCCTGATTTCCTCGGTCCTAGGAGACCCCTCATAGGGTAATCCTTATTAGAATATATGTTCTAGGGGCTATTCTAAGGTTTTTAGCAATGGGTTTCTTGATACCTGTCCTCGTTTCTGGGGCAAAGACACTTTTTCCCTGTTCACTAGCCCTGGTCCCAGCACTTGAACCAGCTGTTTTTCGGGGAGCCTGGCTGCGGTTTTCTCCTTTTGCCAGCAGGTTCTCCCAGAGGCCTTCCATGGAGAAGAATAGCCCTGCGTTCAGGATAGTCCAGGCCTTCGACGCCTCGTAACAGAATGTCCCTTAAACTTTCGAGTGTCTTTTTGAATTATCACAGATTATATTGTAGTCAATTCGAGAATCCCGTCTCAGACTAACTGCTCTCCATTTCCTTTCAGAAAGTTTAATTGAGGAGATTGACATCGGAAGTAGTGATTCCCGTGCCTCACTGGCCAGTCGCTCACCTCACCTGTCAGTCAGTTGTCCGTGTTTCCCACACGTGGGGACAGCACAGGTGTTCAGGGTGATTTGAAATGGAACGCACATTTGAGTGTGGGGCTGGGGAAAGAACACAAAAATAGTTTTTTTGTGACCAGTTTAATTTATTTGAGAAAAAAATAGACCACATAAAGATGACTGGTAATTTATACCAGGTGAAGTTAAGCCTACAAGTTGATATAAAGCAGTTTCTTTAAGAAGCAATGTAAAGAAAACGATTAATTTGTAATGCAAGCGTTACAAGAGATGGCTAAAATAGCAATGATACTATGTGTGGGGGTTCAGAATGGGTCACCCCAAGAAGTGCCTGTGGTATGTAGATTATTTTGAGCTAAAAGCAGTTGAGACCCTGTGGGCTCAAGAAAAACTTCTGCCCCTGCTAACTGCATAGAAGAATTTAAATTAGGGGCCTTGCCCATAATAAGAGCTGTCACCAGAAGTAACCTTTTCTGACCTATCTGTAGTCAGGACAAGCATCTCATTACTAAACATCTGCTCCCTGCGAAGCCCCTGGTGCCTCACCTCATTCCTCAGCTCAGGGCGTCAGATACTCCTCAGGGTCCATTCTGTCTGAACCTCTCACGTGTGTGGGGTCCCCATTCACGCAAAGTTCAATGCGGTTTTCTCCCATTAATCTGTCTCATGTTGATTCTTAAACGAGCCAAAAGAACCAGAAGAGGGAAGGAGGAATTTTCTCCCTCCCCCACATATGCAAATGGAAGAAATTTTGAAAGCACAAACATGATTCAAAGCACAGATGGACACTTCTTGGTTTCAGCTCTTTAACTTCTACGTCATTGAAATCATGTAAATTTATTTCATCTAGCAGTGTTCTGGAGACATAATAGTCTTTATCATCATTTAACCTTTACTATCTCTAATACCTCTTATAGCAGCCAATTACTAGAATAAATGGGTGTCATCTGTGAATACACTGAGCTCAGACAGTAACATCACTTTTGGACAGCAATTTTCAGTGTCTATATTTGTTCTCATTACTGTTAACATTTGGACCCAAAAGTTAATTTAATTTAAAGGGCCAACGAAAGGCAATTGTTCTGTTGTGTAAGGTATACCCTTCGAAGAAACCTCCGAGTGTGGTGTTTATAGAAAATGTCGAGATTCTTGTGGGACAGAAAGGGCCTGGAGGGTCGGGTGGGCATGTGAGGAGAGGCGAGTCCTCCCTGTCTCTCGACTTCAGGGAGAGGAGGAAGCAGCCTAGATTGAGAGCACTGAAGAGGATTTGTGTCTGCGCCCACACCTGCCCCGTCTCACGTGGCTCTCCTTTCCTTCACCACCCCTCTCCCACCCGCCCGTTTATTAGTATAGGGCAGGAGAAGTTTAGCAGAACAATCGGGTTTTTTTCAAGAGCGTCTGAGCAGGAGCACAGCGGTCGTAGGGACGCTGAAGCCGTGGATCGCCGTCCTGTGGGCCCCCCAGGTCCACTTTGAACTGTCCTCTGAAAGGACCCTGGTCGACCTACTGCATTTCTCCCAGCTCCCTCCTCAGACCGCCCATTAAGCTCCTTCTCATTTTGTTTCACAGCCTACTTTTTGTCAATAATTGATCGATTGTGTAACTTAGTGAGATTTTTTGAGCAGTGTTACTACTTTGCAAAAATTTAATTTTTTATTCTTTGTAACTGCCAATATTAGGGAAGTGCCGAAAATGTTAAGTTTTATGTTTCTCCTTAAATCTGTGACCGTTACGTTATCTGTCTCCGTCAGAGACCCCCGTTCTCTCTCCCATCCATCGCTGGCTGTGGCTGCCGTTCCGTCCCTTGCCGTCTGCCTGGAGGCCCTCATTCTCGTACGTTTTCATTCACCCGGAGGGTCACAGCCTTCCAGGCCATCCCTCATCCCTCTGACATGCATCACCTTATGCTGTATACATCTGCTTTTCTAAATCCCACCCCCATCCTTTCCGCTTTGCCCTCTAGATCCGAGTGAGCTAGCAGAATCCCTGCGGCCTTGCCCTTTTCTCTGAACTCTTCAGCTCCTCTCCCCAGGCTCCTTTTCCTTTCAGCCAAATGGTACGAGAGGCACTAGAGGAAATCGAATAGTTGTCTACTTTATTCCTTGTCACTTCTAAAAATTTTCCTTTCTTCTCTAATAGGAACCCCGTTCTGAATCTCACACCATCAGACTAGACCACGCGCTTTGCGGTAATCCACAAATACCCAAATCTTTCCTTGGTTTTTCCTTGAAGACTGCCTGTCACTCTTCAGTAGCTCTCCTCTCGGATTCTGAGTGGTTTCAGTATCCGTGTGGATAGTCCTTCCAGGACTCTGCCCTCTCAGTCCCCTGACCTCCTCTTCCAATAAGCTCGTCCTCCACTCTGTCACAGCCGTTCGTTCACACAGTCAGACCTACACCTGTCCCTACCAACGCCGCCGTCTCTTCAGAGTCTCCGTTCCAGACTTCTAACCTCCGCCCACCGCCCCCTTTCTCCAGTTCAGTCCCTCCAGTGCCACATCTTTCTGATCTCTGCAGCTCGGCCCGAAGTAGTCCGGCGATTGTCCTCCACCACCCCAGCACCCTCTCTTTCCTCCTCAGCCAGCCCGTGCTCCACAGTCCATCAGTGTCTCGAAGACACTCCCAGCTCCCTTGCCCGCCTCCGTCACACTGCCAAATCTGGTTACATCCAGCCCCTGCTTTCCCTGAACCTTTACCTCCACAGCCCTCGGGGACTGGAGGAAAACACACAGGTGAGGCGTACTGTGCAGTCTCCCTTCAAATTCGTGACTGCTCAACGCAGACGGACCCTAAATGCTAGCCAGCAAACTCGCGACGTTCCCTAGTTCACTTACTCTCCACTTTCCTGGTAAAGCTGTTACAACAAATCTAAGAGTTCATTGATTTTGCAAACTTAGTGATATTTTATGTACCTTTAAGAAAAATCACTGCCAGTTATAACTATAATATGCCCTTGGTTGTTAAGACTCATCTCAATTTCAGTGTTGTTAAAGCATGTTGGGGGGGGGGGGTGAAATGTGCTTCTTAAAAATGGATGGAATCTAGTATTTCATACCTTCAGTTTCTCTTGCCTCAAACAACTTCCATGTCTTCGCTTGCAGCTGATTCCTTGCTTCCTGTTTCACTGGGAAAATAAAAGCAATCAGAAGAGACCGTCCGTGAGTCTCTATCACGTGGAACTGTGCCCATATGTTCCCCCCCTCCCCGCCCAGTTTCTGTGAATGAACTGCCGTTCTCCTGTCTGAAGCCAGCTTTCCTGCTTGGGAACTGGATCTCATCCTCTCCTGCCTGTTTAAGAACACTTTTTCAGTGGTTTTCCTCTTTCTCCTGCTTTATCAGTTTTTTCCTCTACTAGATCATTCCCAGCGTATCACAAGCATAATTTGTCCCCAGCCCTCCCAGGCGACAGCTGAATCCCACACCCCTTTCCAGCTCCCACTTTATTTTCAGGCTGTAGCGGAATTTCCCAGACCCGTCTCTGTTCACTTTCTTCAGTTTCTCTCCTCCCTCTGAAACCCACTCGTCAGCCTTCTCCCTACGACTCTACCGAAACTGCTCGCGCCAAGGGCCAGCAGCCTTCCAAAGCCAGCGGTCAGTTCTCAGTCCTGACCTTACTGTGCCTGTTAACCACGCTTGACGCAGTCGGTCATTCCTCTTTCTGAATATCCTTTGTCCACTTAGCTTCCGGAACTCGTCATGCATTCTTCCTACCTCAGTGGTGACCGATTTATTTTTACCTTTTGCTGTTGGGGTGTCCAAGGCTTGGTCCTTGGACTTCTTGTAGCTTCCCCTGTTGTACATTGATGACTGACTCTTGCTCTACAGTCTGGACTTCACTGTGTGAACTCCACAGTTGTATATCCAGCTTCTTACTCTGCTTCTTCATTTGGATGCCGTAGGCTTCTCAGATGTAACATGCCTAGAACCAGCTCTTGATCTTACCAGCAGACCTGTTCTTCCCACACTCATCCTCAGTAAAACAACTCATCCTTCCGTTTCCTCAAACCAAGAAATTTAGAGTCTTTAAATCCTCTCTTTCAAAACTCAAGTGGAGTCTCAGGAAATTTCGTTGCCTTTATATTTAATATATGTCTACAATTCAGCCATGTCTCAGCATCTGCCACCACCTAGATCCAAATCCTCGTCACCTCTCGCCTGGCAACAGCAGTCACCCCATTGGTCCCTGTTTCACTCTTGCCGCTGCCACCGCCCCTCACTCACCTCCGGGCTTTTCTCAACCCGGCAGGCAGTATGACTCGTACATTTCAAATGTAACTCAGCTTGTAAATTGCCGTGTCACTTAGTAAAAGTCAAAGAGCCTAAAATCATCTTTCAGGTCCCACATCATCTGAAGCAGTTGTAACTTTCTGAGCTCCCCCGCCAGGCGCCCGTCTCTAGCCCCCTTGGCCTTGCCCTTCACTCTGCCTCGGATGCTTTTCCCCCGCACTGCCTTCTGCGGCTCGCTCAGACGTCACCTGCTCCGCAAGGCCTTCCTTTACTCCCTCAAACTCGCAAGAGCCTATCGGTTCCATCACTGCCATTTCTCATCCTGCTTTTCTGGGTTTTGTGTTTGTTTATCATAGTTCTACTGCTAGAATATAAGCTCTGTGACATGGAAGGTTCCTAATGGTTTTCTTCATTGCTAAATCCCCAGGACTGGAATAGGGCCTGGCACATGATAGGTACTCATTAAGTATTAAATGAGTGAATACAACTTAAAATAGCAGATTTTGTCAAATCTAAGTGAGTAAATGTAGCCTTTAGGTGTTCTGAACTTAAGTGTAAGATAAACATACTAGAAAATAAGTTTAAAATCTGTCACTTCTGACGTGGGTAGATCTACTTATTCACATAATTTTACAACATAGTAAACTATTAATACAATCATTTTAGTGGTAAGCTGAAAGTAAGAAAGTTAGGAAGGCTTGACTTTTTAATAGTTAATATACTGTGAACCATACTCATTTAGTGAGTAAAATAAATCTTTTGTTGGCTTCACTTATTACCCATGTTAGTATCTGAAAGAAGTAAAACTTGTTTTTATTGTTCATTAAATTTTTCTGACCTTTTGAATTAAATTATCTTTGTAATTGATGTTGACATTAAGAAACCAAAAGATTGTAAGATTATCTTTTCTCTAAAAATTAAATCTGTATGCAACTTGATGTTTTTATATTCATTTTTTGCCAAACACATTATTGTATATTATATTAGAACTAAAGGGCATCCTTTGTCATGATTCGGGACTTTTATGAGAGTTATTTCTTAAATCCAAGAAATTATATACCTTTATGACTATCCTATTTGTTCCAAACTAAAGCTACAAATAAATAGAATTGAACTGGATCTCTTCTTTGAGTTCAGTATTCTCAAAGAGATTTTATTAGGATTGCCTTTAAAGATTCTGAATGATAGTTCAGACTTAACAAGGATCAGAATTGTAAGGATGGGGGAAAAAACTTGAGTATCTACTACAAACCAAATACCGTCCTTGGCATTTCTCTCCTTTAATTTTCATGACATTTCTTATGTGGGCTCACTATGAGGTTTTGGGAGATTAAGTACATATGAAGGTCACACAGGTAAGTGATAGAGCTGGGGCTGAATCTAGATTTGACTCTTATTGTACACCTTGCTTTGTCAAAGTGGTTTAAGTGGTTCTGTACCTTAATTTGTCACTGGCAAGATAATGAAAAGCTTTGGCTTTTTAAATGTGATGGTCACCAACAAGTAAGGAAATTCATTTTCAAAAATCAGTTAAGGAGGCTGTGATTCTAAGCCCGATTAACTGCAAAGCTTTGAACGTTACCTTTTCACTTGTCAGTGATAAATCATTCTTTTAAAACCTTATCATTCGCCTCTTACTCTTAAACTTGCACTAATAATTCTGAAAGAAAGCTACATCTATAAGTCATTAGTTAACACTTGAGACAGAGGGGGAGTGAGAATAACAGAACTTTTTTAACCTAAAAATTCTTCGTGTTCAGTTCTAGTCACTTGGGTCCTGGTTTAACGTGACAGTTAGGTAGCTCATCATTATGTGTTTACCTCTACAGCGACCCTGCCATGAAGCAGTTTCTACTGTACTTGGATGAGTCAAATGCCCTAGGGAAGAAGTTCATCATTCAAGACATTGATGACACTCATGTCTTCGTAATAGCAGAGTTGGTTAATGTCCTCCAGGAGCGAGTAGGTGAATTAATGGACCAAAATGCTTTTTCTCTTACCCAGAAATGAAAATATTCGGTACTGACCACTTAGAAATTAAAAGTAACAAATGTGAGAGACTGTCCATTCAGTCCATTACGTGACTGGTTAGCAGCGTGCTGCGGGAAAGCCTGGCTATCATTGTGCAGAAAAAAAGCCCCTGAGCTGATTTTCTTGTTCTGTTTTTCTTCAGTACATGTACCCTAGAATTTAAAAAAAAAAAAAAAAAAGGCTGTAACAGTTGGCTGTAATTTGACTTTTATTGTCCTTTATTAAAATATAAATGTAAATGGTTTTCCTACCTTTTAATGCCAATTTAATAGATTAAGAGTATAATGGAATATGCTTTTTAATTATCAGTCTAGCCTAGATATTTGTTTGCTTATACCTGTTAGTAGTTATATGTTTCTGTAGTGTGGATGTGGTTTATTTTGTTTCCAGCTAGAAACTTCACAGAAGTTTTTAATCAAAGTAAAACATACATACCAAAAGTACACAAGGCATAAATGTACAAGTCCCTGAATTTCCACAAACTGAGCACACCTCTATAACCAGCACCCAGATCCAGACATATGAAATCACCACCATTCCAGAAGGCCTCCCCAGGGGTAAGGGCTGGAAAGGGCACCGTCACCGACCACCCAAGAGCAGACACTGTGCCGACTTTTGACAGCTCGGTTAGTGTTGTGTACCTTTTGACTTTGTATTAGTGGAATCCTGCAGCGTGCACTCTTGTCTGGCATCTGTTACTAGAGATTCATCCATGCTGTTGGCATAACACGTGGTTGGCCCTTGAACAGCCCGGGTTTGAACTGTCCGAGTCCACTTATATGTGGGTTTTTCCCAGTAAGTACTATATTTTCCAAATGATTTTCTTACTATTTTTCTCTAGCTTACTTTACTGTAAGAATATAATATATAATACATATAACATATAAAATATGTGTTAATCGACTGTGTATGTTATCAGTAAGGCTCTCAGCCAGCAGTAGGCTATTAGTAGTTAAGTTTTAGGGGAGTCAAAAGTTGTAAGTGGATATTTGACTATGCAGGAGGGTTGGTGCCCCTAACCACCGCCACCCCCATTGTTCAAGGGCCAGCTGTAGTTTTTTCATTCTCGTTGCTATATAGTATCCATTGTTTGCCTCAACAGTACTAGAGATATTTTGGTTATTAAATAAATCAGTCCTTAAAATTTAATAAGTATATATTCACGAAACCTCAATTTGAATTTGATAAACACACATCAGAAAATTTTACCAGCATTGGTGCTCATGCTGTTTTTCCCCCAGTGGCAGCATGTATACAATTTTATTGTATTTGTTGAGAAAAGAAATAGAAGTATAGAATCTAATTATAAAATATACTGGCATTAGTTACATTGATAGTCTATGGTTATTATAATAGCTTCTTCATTCAGTCCATTTAATCAAGAAATAATTAAGTACTTGGCGTGTCCTAGATGTAAAGGATAGATACAGTTGTAAAAAAGATACATAAGGCACCTGTATCAGGAATACTTTTAACGTCAAGTAACAGAACACCAGTGAAGAGTTATTTAAACAGTAAAGAAATTTAATTGTCTCATGTAACAAGGAGCCTGGAGATGGTTCCATTATTGGGAGCAACCTGCTTCTGCTCCGAATCATGTCAGCTTTTCATTCCCGGCTCTATACCTCATGGTCACAAGGTGGTGGCCGCTCCAAGGGTTACAGTCACAGCAGCAGCCCAAACCAGGAAAGGGAGGCTCCACTTGCCAGCAGAGGAAATAAGGGGAAAACTTCCTCCTGGTGTTAACTCTTTATCGGGGAGAAAAATCTTTCACAGAATCTTCCCACAAGTCCATCCCTAGACTACTCGTTGGCAAAGAGAATGGGATAATAATTGACTTAGATCGGTGATTCTCAACTTTTAAAATCACCTGGGGTCTTTCTTACAGAATTCCAAGTAATTTATGCAGGCCAGCTGAGGTGGAGCTTGGTTCCCTACTGTGAGTATGGGTTGCACTTAGTGACTTGCTTCCAAAGAATGAATTCGGACGGGGTGAAAAAGTAACTGAAACCTGGAAGATACTCTGCTGGCCAGGTGACCAGGGTGAACACCAGAGATGCGTCATGTCGAGAGCGTGCACCCCTAATGATGTGATGAGAAGGGTACTTCACCTCTGAAGTTTTCTTCCTAAAAATAACCCAGGTCTTACAAGGAGAAAAGCAGCAGAACACCACAAATTTAAGGGAATTCTATAAAATATCTATATTTCTCTATATATTTTTTTATAATATATTTCTATAAAGTACTTTTCAAAACCACCAACATCATGAAAAACAAGGCAAGACTGAAGCACTGTCCCAGGTCAGAAGAGACTGAGGAGACATGACCAGATGTGGAGTGGTCGCCCGGATGGGGTCTGGGGGCAGAAAGGGCACCAGGTAAAATCTAAGAAAATCTGTGTAAAGCCTGCAGTTTAGTAATGTTGTGTCTGCTTTTGTATATCCTTGAAGATTTCCATTCAAAGTTTTTAAATGTAAATATTCTAGCATACAATATGCCTACGTATGTTTCAGTAAAGAATAGCATAATGGTTAATAGCATGGATTTTGATAACAATTTTGTTTGAATCTCAGTTTTACCATTGAATAGTTGGTGATTTGGAGCAAATTACTAAACTTTCCTAAATATTGGTTTTATTATTTGTAAAATGCAGATAATAATCATGATGGGGTGATTTTAAGGATAAAGTGTAACCTGCATTGTTACAGTGCATGGCCCATAATTAAGCACTTACAAATATATTCTATTTGGTGATGCTTTATCTCACCATCCCAAAATAATGTGGTGTTCTCTCATATGACACTTCTATTTGGGAAGAACAAAATCAGCTTAACACATTAAGTCTTCAAAAAAGCTTTTAAAATGTTAGTTCTAACACCGATCTTGAGATGCACACATTGCTAAGTGGCAAAGCCCTGTAGAAATGCACAAGAATACGCCTTAGGGACGGGGGCCCTTTCCTGGGCTTTTCCTTTCTCGCAGGCTCCAGGCAAGCACCCCTTAGGAATCCTCAGCACTCCTCAAACCTCCCAGTTCCATGACCTCAATCTGATAAGCAATGCCTTCCCCTTCCCCTCTGCCCCTTCCTCTCCTTGTGAAGCCAGGATCCTCAGGTTCATCACAGTGGAAGCCTCTTGCCTAGAAAGCCACATCGTGGCGGCAGCTGCATCGTTATTCTTGGATGCCCTGACGCGCGTCCACGATCCCCTCCGAGAAGCACTGGCCCATACGGGAGGAAGTACCCTCCTCCAGGAACCAGCTTTCTCTGGGGAGCCCTCGAGCCCTGATAAACCGAGTGCAGACTGGCAGCCTCAGCCTCACCTGGGAGCCCACTCCAAACCTACTGAGTCAGAATCACATTTTAATGAGTTTCCCAGATGATGATTAATGCACATTAAAACTGGAGAGCTGCCATGAAGAAGCCACTCTGGGACAAGGCAGAGGGTTTGAAAGCCGATTTGGGGAGCCACAGGAACAGCAGATGAAGGCATCAGATGAGGGTCTTCCCAGCACACGTGGCTATTAATCGACTGAGTGCCTTTCAAGCATGTGACCTGGAACTCCCTTCTGCTCCCAACTGAATTCTGGGGAGAAACTGGGGGGTTAAAGGCGATGAGGGGCATGGTGTTACTGTGAGGAAGCTTTATAATGTCACCCAGTCCAGAAAGGGGCAGATAAGTATTTACCAAAGTAAAGCCAGGTTCATTACTTAACAATAAATAGGGTCTAAGTACTATTAGTAAAAAATACAAGTTCTGAGCAGTCCCACTGTACAGATGGGAAGCACAGCTGCCCTATCCAGCGCTTTCGTGCGACTTAGAAAAAGGTGCCAGGTACTTGGCTTCATTGCCGCTGGTGCCTTTGGTTGGAGAAAAATGTGTCCTTCTATAAGACTTGCTGCCCCCACTCACCTTGTTAGTGGGATGCCCTTGTGTACAGCCTTAAGTGGTCACCTGGAACCTACAGTGCAGAAAATAAATGACTTGTGACGGGACAACAGGGCAGCTGACTCCTGCCTACCAGATCACTAGGTTCCCTCAGGATGCACTGGTCGGGTAAGCTGCTTCATTTGCTAATCTGATACATTGTGACCAAATGTTCTATGTAGAGTTGTTAGGTGTCCGCTTATTTTTAAATGTTAATTTTGTCCTCGTAAAAGCAACATGTAACGAAAATAAAATAAAAATATTGACCACAACCTCACCACCCTAACTCAACCCAAATTAGCCTCGTGTTGTATTTTCTGCAAATCTCTGGTGTGCTCCGCAGTTCGCAGACATCCCAGGCTGTGCATTTAGAGAAGATGGGCCACATTCTAGAAACCGGTGTCCCAACTGGCCATTAACGCCTGGGCCCCACCCGCCTCGTCCCCACACTTTCTCCCTGCGGTCGTCTTCCCGTTGTCCCTGCTCCTTCGGTTTAGTGATCTGTAAGTCAGCGACGTGGGCTCCTGCCCCAGCTTGTGACACCCCACCTCCTGGTTGCCAACCTGCCTTCTCCCCCAAGCTCATCTTCAGGCATTTGGCCTGGAAAGAGTTCCCATGTGGCTCAGTCCGGAACCCAGCTCGCCATGAACTCTACTGTCGCCAAATGACATAGTCTGGAACCATTTCTTGACCCCAGAGGGTGGGATTCAGATTCTGTTTTCCTCGTGTATATGTCACCAGACTTGACTGCTGTCTGCCTTGACTGTATGGTTTATTTAAGTCATTTCAGCTCAGCCTCAGAAGACCAGCAGTGGTCACAGCAAGGGCCTAAACTTGACAGCCCGATGTTCTTTTCTAAGATGAGACTGTGGCTTCTGACCTGCAGCTCGTCTTGAAGGACTTTCCTTTGGACTCAAGTTGCTCTGCCTTTTCCAGACAGTCCCAGAGACAGACCTATTCTTAGCTAGGTCCTGGGGCAGCCTTCCAGGGGCTGTCATAATTGGAGTGTGCATGCATATGTGCGTATCCAATGGTGTTAAAATAACAGTTCCCGTGTGGCCCAATAGTTCCTTAAACATCACAAGTTTTAATGACTACCAGCGAATCTTCAGGTCCTAATTTATTTAGCCATACCCCTATTGCTGGAGTTGAGGTGACTTTCAGTATTTTGAGTAATAAATACAATGATAACTTGTATAAAAAACTGTTGGATTATTTCCTTAAGACTTTTAGACATAGAGTCACTGAGTTAAAGAATATCAGTATTTTTATGGCCTTTTGATGTATGTTTCTAAAATTGCTTTCCAAAATGATGTACCAACTGATAGTGCCACCAGCAAAGTCTAAGCGCACTGCTTTCACAGCACACTTACCAGATGTCATTTCATCCTTCAACAAACAGGTGCTGTATTCAGGACTGTTAGGGGACATCGAAACAAAATTCTTGCTGCCACCAAACTCAGGAAAGAGATAACATGATAAAAATAAGAAATGTAGGGTATAAGAAATGTGTATTTGGCCATTCAGATGACCAAAGTATATTTCTCACATCTGCGTGGTCTTCGTCCATGTTCTTGACTCACAGCTCCCCAAACCCTTGGAATTTCTTAAGTGTTGAGAGTTGTGGAGGTGTCTTGTTATGTGAATGAGGTTTTTATTTTTTTAATTGATTTTTTTATGGTGACGTTGGTTAACGAAATCCAGTTTCAGCTGTACATTTTAACAGTAAGGCGCACATGTATTTACATTGTGTGTTCACCTCCCATAGTTAGAGGTCTTTCTGTCACCACATATTTGACCCCTTTGACCCCCACCTACTTCCCCTTCCCCCCTACCCTATGGTCCATGTCTATGAGTCTATAGAATGCAGCTGGTTGCCAGGGGAGCTGACCATGTGACTGCAGAGCCCTGCTCCAGACTTCTGGGGAAGGGAGAGGGATGAGCTCGAATGGCCTGCCAGTGATTTCATCAAGCATGTCTGGTGTAGAGAAGCCTCCAGAACAACCCAAGAGGGCGGGTTTCGGACGGCTTTTGTGGTGAACACGTGGAGGCGTGGGGAGGGCGGCATGCCGCGGAAGGGCATGGGAGCCACGCACCTGACCCTTCCACCTGGCTGTTCCTGAGTTACACCTTTTTATGATAAACTGGTGATCTCGTGAGTGACATGTTTTCTCTGCATTTTGTGAGCTGCTCCAGCAAATTAATCGCACCCAAGAGGAGAGGTCTGTGGGAACATCTGGATTTGTAGCCAGTCAGAAGTGGAGGTGGCAACCTGGACTTGTGACTGGCGTCTAAGTCCAAGGAGAGGTTATGGGAACCTCCACTCTATGATCAGCTGGTCAGAAGCCCAGGTCAGTCTGGGCTTGCGACTGACATCTGAAGTGGGGGTGTGTGGGTGTGCTGTCTTGTAGGACTGAGTCCTCAGCCTGTGGGATCTGATGCCATCTCCAGGTAGAGAGTGTCAAAATTGAGTTAAATTCTTGGACACCCTGCTGGTATCTGAGAATTGGTTATCGGTGTGGGGAACCCTCCCTCCACACGTTGAAACTAGGTCTCAGGACACCTAAGAGAAACATTAACCCACAGATTCTAAGCAGTTAATACAACTCCAGGACAGATGCAAAGAAAGGCCATACGTACGCACGGTGTCGTCAAAATGCTGAAACCAAAGAGAAATACTTAAAAGCAGAGGAAAAAAATACTCATTACATACATCATGAAAACCAGTGAACTCCAGGAGACAACAGAAACATTTCTCAACTGTGGAAAGTGAAGCAACGGTCAAGTTAGCTACTAAAAATATCCTTCAAAACTGAAGTCGAGAACATTTTCAGACAAACCTGCGTTACAAAGAAACCCGAACGACATCCTTCAGGCTGAAGGCACGTGATGGCAGCAGTGGGCCCGGGTCGCCGGGGAGACCGAGGGGCGCCAGAGCAGGGGCGAGTACGTGCAAGCACACGAGAGACCTTAAGACAGACACAGTCGTCTTTCCAGTTCCCCCTTCCCCTCCTCTCCTCTCTCTCCCGGCACAGACGCTTTGGCACTGGAGGGGGAGAGGGGTCGAGGGGGAGGGCGTGCCGCACCGTCTGCAGTGGCAGGAAGCTTCAGAGTTCCAGCAAGTGGCATGGCAGGGGGTAGGGTGCCAAACAGACACAGTCGTGGTAGGGCCTGGTGGCCGAGGACGTGGGAGAGAGACGAAAGGATGTCATGCAGAGGCTTCTGTGGCAGAGAAAACGGCAGCAGAGGGAATGGGGTGCGGAGGTGATAAGGGGGGCGTTGGAGAGAGTGGTTGGGAGATCCGGCTACACTGAACGAATACGTCAGCTGGTTGAGCAAATAAATATGCGGAGGATAATAGCCCGGTTTCTCGCTGTCTGAGAAGAGACCTACAAACATGGAAAGGGGGAGGGCTAGAAAGAACACAGGAATGTTGGTTAGAATTGGCAATATGCTACGAACTCATAATATATAGTCTATAAAATACCCAGATAGTCCTAGAAAAAGTTATAAATGTGCACGTGCAAAAATTTCCTATCTCTGTCTCCTGGAAGGGCTTAGAAGTAATGCCAACCTCATAGCAAAAGCCCCAGATCTTGGTCTCTTAGTGCTATGCTTTACCAAAAAGAGTCAGAGTTTCTCGGAGAAATGGCTCTTAGAGAGAGCTGGAACAGAGAACATGTAAGACAAGGAAGGATACAGAAGGTCTAATAACACTGTCTACCCATTTGATATTTACTTCACCCAAGGAAAGCAGAATACACATTCTTTTCAGGTGTATATGCAACAGTCATTAAGACAGCACCTGCTGGCTCATGAAATAAGTCTCAATGAATTTCAAAGGATAGAAAAAAAAAACCAAATTAGAAATATCGGGAATGAAGGGAGAATATAATTATAGAGCCTACAGACATTAAAAGCTTAATAAAGAAAATTATAAGAAACTGTCAATCAATTTGAAAACTTGGATGAAATACATAAATTCCTTGAAAAAAATAAGATTTATAAATACCAACACGAGACAAAATTAAATAGCCAAACATCCCTATATTGTTAAAGAAATTGAGTACTTAATAGAAAATTTTCCATAAATAAAACTCCAGGCTCAGCCGAAATTCTATCAAGCATTCAAGGAAGAAATTATACTCCTTTACACCAACTCTGAGAAAATAGTAGTGGGAAGGGCACTTCCCAGCTCATTTTGTGAGGCCCACATAACACTGACACCAAACTCGGACAAATATCATGAGAAAAATTATCAACTAAAATCTCTCATGAGAACAGACACGACGATCCTCACGAAATATTACCCCACAGAGTCTAGCAATACACAAGGAAATATATATACATTTTTTAAAATCAGCATTACAACAAGGATAATACATCATGACCAATTGAACAAGTTTATTTCATTGTTAAAAAAATCAATTGGTCTCTCACTATATTAACAGAATACAGGAGAAAAGCCATATGATCATCAAATACATGCAAAAAAAGTATCTGACAAAATTCAACACTCGTGCATAATAAAATCCACAAACGAGGTAAATATGGGAACTTAATCTGATAAGTGCATCTGTTGAAGTAACTATAATTAATATATAAACAGCAAAAGGATAAATGCTGCCCCTCTAAAATTGGGAATGAGGCAAGAATATCCACTTTTACCATTTTTAATCTTTATTTAAGTAAGCCCTAGACAGCAGAATGTCAAGAAGAATAAACAGGCATGCAACGTGTAAAGGAAGAAGTACAACTGTTGAATTCACAGACATGAGTGTGCGCGCTAAAAACCTTATAAAACCTAAAAAAAAGACTAGAGTTGAATTTAGCAAAGGCATAGGATATTAGATCAATAAACAAAAATCAATTTTTTTCTGTACTAGCAATGAAAAACTGAAAAATGAAATTTTAGAAATACCATTTAAAATAGCATTAAAGTAACAAATACATAGGGTTTCCTCACCCTAAGTGAAGATCTTAGCAGTCCCTCCCTCAGATAGTTGTCGTTAGGGTTAAATGGACAGTTATATTTAAACACTTAGAATACTTCCAGGTAGGTCAAGTGTCCTGCGTAAATATTAACCCAAATCACACTGTGCACATCAGTTATAAGGTGAATGGAAGAAGTAATACGGATTTTTTAAAATTTGCGCTGAATGTGAACGCTCTTCCTCTGCCACAGAGAGGGAATCCGTGACTTATTGAATATGTGACACCGCGTTAACACATCTGTTAAAATTTTGAATCCTGACCCAGGAGTCTGATATCATGGCACTGAGTGAGCTGTTCCAGTAGGGGGAGCTCTGACCAAGAGTTTGAAAAGGGCAAACCCCCTGCCTCTGCGTAGGGGGTCCAGACCTTCCATAACCTGGAGTTTAGTCCTTCCTCTGCTCCCTGTGCTGTGTTAGTGAAATAAAGCGCTGAGAAGCAGTATATTGGAATAAATTAACTTGACTTAGAATTCAGACTTAATTTCTACCAGAGAAATGATGCATTTTCCTTGCATGGGCAAGAAAAAAAAAGTGATTTTCTACTTATAAACATTCACATTTGGGGATTACAAAGACTATGTGTGTGTGTATGTGTGTATATATATATCCTTTTTTTCCCGTATACAAAGGCTTTCTTGGCCTCAGATGTCAAATTTACTCTTACGCTTCCACACTTCCTGTACTGTTAACAAAAAGGAAAAGCTCACACACAGACTCTGGAGAGCTGCGGCTTCACAAGCTGGAGGCATTTTTGTTGTTGTGTTTTCATTTTTATTAAATTCAAAATCGTTGTCCTATATATTTTTTCACTTGTTCTTAAGCTACATAGTCTAGAAGTGCGATGTTTTTGGTTTGGGATTTGGGTTTTTTTTTTTTTTTTGAGGTACATTTGACAATGAAGAATTGTATATATTTTAGGTATACGATTTCATTGATATACACTGTGAAATAATCACATTTGAGCTAATTAACATACCCATCTCTTCAGATAGTTACCACTTCAGCAAAAGCCATTGTAAATAAGTTTAATCACAGGGAAAAGATAAGACTATTTTATACTAAAATTTATATTTTCCCAACCAACCTCAATATCCTAATATGTAGACTGCATATGTAGCTTTGTCCCCAGAGCTCATTGTGTGGTACCAGCATTATGAGTTTTCACACGGTTGTCGTTTATTTCATAGTTGCCCTGGAAGACCTTGATTTCAAATCAAGTCAACTGAAGGGGATATGTCTCACTAATTTCAGGTTGCTAGGCAACTAGTCTACTTCTCCATAGCATCTCTTCTATCGTTCAGGAGATGTGGGAAAGTTAGCAGAAAATATGTACCATTTAAGACATTTTTTTAAAAAAATCATTTTTAGGAGAACTATCCAACCTATGGACATTGTGTTGTCTTATTTCTCCAAGCCAACTTCCTGTTCCATCTTTCAGTCTTATGTAGACAAATAAAATTAATATTTAGAATTCTTCTTTAGAGAAATGAATGAATGTCAATATATCTTTTCTTTCTCATCCTCTGAAAATTCTCAAATCAAATCTGTTTTTCTTAAAACTCGTATCAAAACCAAATATTTTTCATGATGTCATACCAATTGATAGTCACTGTTATCACTGTATGTGGTTAGGTTTGCAAGCCCCGAACTCCAGAAGCTGATGATTTCCTGTAAGGTATCTTGCCTGTAATTATATATCCTTAATTTACAATGATTACTTTGGTACATGATATGAAAACCATTTCGAAATATGGATTTTTCATCTCAGATAGTTTTACATCTTAAAGTTATAATTTAAATCCTAAAGACAGTACTCATTATTAAAATTACTAAGTATAGAATCCTTAACTTCATTAATCACTTTATTTAAAAGATCAGAGAATAGCAAGACAAAACTAGTCCAATCACCTTTCCAAGCTGAACCTTCTTTATCACATCTCACATACCTGCCAACTAGCTACCCAATATATTTATTCTTAAATACCTCATTCCTTTACTTAAAAAATCCAGAAGTAATTAGGTAATGTGAACCCTTTCCACAAATGTGTAGTGTTAATTTTATTCCAAACTATTACAGCTTTCACATGAATACCTAATTTATTCATCTATCATCCATCCATTCATCCATTGATTTATTTATTCACTCAGTCAATGTCATTACACATTTAATCACTACTTGCCACTGTTCTAGGCACTAGAGATGAGAATATAATCAATAGTAAACATGAGATTTGTTCTTTTTTCTCTTAAGGTAAAAAATTTCTCAGATGTCTACTTAGAGCTTCGACACTTCAAGATGTTAACATTAGCTGCAGGTTTTCAGAGGCTTCACAAAATAAAGTGTATTTTGCACTCCATTAGCAGTCACACACAGGTATTTCTTGTTGGTGGTCGGCTCTCCGTCATAAATGATTAAAAAATTCAGGCACTTTCCATCTTGTGGCGTTGTTCTCTTGGGCCTCAAGGTTTTTGCATCTTGCCGCCAGCCAGGGGAAGAGGCAGCATGGAGAAGCACACTGTTTCTTAACTGCCTTGGCCAGAAGTGACATGCATCGCTTCTGATTACATTCCATTGGCAGCCATCAGTAGTGTGGCCTTGCCAGGAGCAAGGGTGGGGGGTGGGGTCGGGTTGGTGTTGGGGGGCATTAGGAAATGTCATTCCTGGCTAGGCTAAGATTTCCTAGCTACAACTCTTATCGTATGGAAAGGCTTTAGATGGGACAAGTAGCCATCTCTGCTACAATATCCCAAACCTGCACAATTGCGAGTAAGTTTACTTCAGTGTAGGTAAATCATTGCTGGGACTCATCTCTTCTGCAGTCTGATACTTGAACACCTAAGTCTTTCAGAGATTTTCTTCCTCTGTCTAGTTTTTTATATTAACAAAAATTATTGAGTATATCCAATAAGTGATTCTCTTTGGAGCGATGCTTAAGTATACCGGTGTGACTTGGTATTTGTATCCATTGTATCCTATTGGTGAACATCTGGGGAGATTTTTCCACCAGTAGGAGGAAAACCAATCTAAAATTGCTCAAGCAAGAAAGGTGTTTATCATCTCAGAGAACGAGAAGTTCCAAAACAGTGAAAATGCATAAAATACATATCAGGGTTGGGTCTTCGCTGGGTCAAAGTGGCCTCCCAGGCCAGTCGTCTTGTTCCCACTGTCCTTCCTGTGTGGGCTGGCTCCTGTCTGGTCACAAGGTGGCAGCAGCAGCCCCAGCCACCTCAGCCTCACTCTACGGAGCAGCCCTCAGACTTTCTGGAGACGTCTTCCCTTCACTCTCTTCAAAATTAAGGACCCCAATTCCCCAAAGAGCTTTTTAAAACAATAATGTAGGTTATGCCTATTGATATTTACCGTTTTATAACTTAAAACTGAGAAAATTTAAAAATGTTTATTAATTCATTTATAATAATAAACCTTTATGGGTTAACATAAATCACACATCTTCATGAACAACTACGTTTTCCAAAATAAAACATTCTAGTGAGAAGAGTAGCATCGTTTTACATTTTTTATACATCTCTTTAAATGTCTGGCTTACTACAGAAGACGTGGGCTCTCACGTCTGCTTCTGAATTCAGTCTGCTGTGGTATCGCACGTCACGTAACCTCTGGAAAAGACCAGAGTCATTCAATCAGATTCATTCATCAGAATCATTCATCAGAGAATGACAGTGAAAGATGCAAATGACATCTTAGTATTATTATTAAAACAGACCTCAAAGATCCCTTGAAAAGGGAATCCTTGTATTTCCTAGTAAGAGCCAAGAAGCTGTTTCTAGAACCCTTCACCAGCAGATGACCCTCATGTTCAGCTGACCAGAACGAGATCACTTGACTATTTCTAAGGAAAGACAGCAAAACTGGCAGGATTGGCTTCTATCAACAATTCTTTCATATGCATCGGAACCACCATCTTAAAACAGATTGCTCGGCCCTCAACGCCAGGGTCTCTGATTCAGGAAGTTTTGGGTGGAGCCTGAGAATGTGCATTTCTGGCAACTTCCAGGTGCTGCTGCTGCTGCTGCTGTGAGAACCACTGGCTCAGACCAGTCAGGGGTGGGAGTCGCCAGGCTTCCGGAACACTCTGGTGTGAGAACACAGACAGCTAAATAAATTAGGGTTCTCCAGCAAGCAAGAGGGGAGAATGGCTGTTGGTGCAACTGTGTTTGCTGTGCTTATACACTTAAAATTTATAGTAGATGCCTCCAAAATAGAGAATGCTTGAGCACTGGTGCCGTTAGTGACTTTTTGCTAGTTATCAAGTGTATCTTGGTTTCATGGTCAAGGGAAGAAAAGGGCGGGTGAGGGAGAGTTACAGAAAAGGAAAGGATGGGGTAGAGATAAAAACTTAATTTTAAAATGCCCTGCCTTTTCCTCTTCCTCTACAGCCTACCTGGCTTAAGAAAGGTAAGTTGGATGAATTTGATACAGAGAAAGTCAATGTAACTGGGGAGGTCTACGCTTGCAAACTCATTTTGCTATTTTGTATTTTAAGACGCGTAGTGAGGTCCAAAGCTGCACGCAGCCGAGCCGAGTGCCCCTCGCAGTTAACCTCGTTCTTCACGTTCACACGGCCTAATAAGATGAAATATTCCAAACTGTAGAGAAGCCACAGGTTAGGAAAATGCCCTATATCGTTCTTTCCATTAACAATTTCGTTGAAAAGCCTATAGAATTTTAGAGCAGAGAAGGATCGGAGACCGACGCTGCTTCCGCATTTTGCAGACCAAGGAGACGAGACCAGAGAGATGGCGTGACGTGCCCACGCTCATCAGTCGCCAAGTGGTGGTCCAGATGTCAGCCGGGCCTTGTGACCGTGTCTGTTCTTCAGCCCTGACTAGCTCTTCCATGCGATGGCTAAAACAAAAGTAAGCTAGAACAAACAGGTTATGTATGGATAACGGATGAGCCCAAAGTGGTAACGGTCTTATAGCCGAGTGATGCTCCAGCTCCCAGCCTCACGCCCTAACCACCTTCAGTCCCGAACACTGCATCATCCCTGGGCTCCCAGCTCCCTGGCTCTCATTCCCAGGGGCCTCCCAGAGGGCAGCCAATCCCTCCCCCTCCACCACCAGGTATGCATCCAAACTGCCTCCAGCACAGCCCTGGGATGGCCGAGCCGGCTCTGGACCTGCCCAGATGCGGGCCACAGATTCTATCTGCTCTGCTCTCTCAGCGCCCCTGCCCCGTCAGATGCCTCCCATCCCTGGGCCGGCAGCCTTTGTGCTGAACCTCAAAGGAACTGCCCGGAGGGCCACTGATCTGGTTTAGGAGACCAGTTCTGCACATCACAAGGAGAGGCCGGTTAAGGACACTGCAGAAAAACAAAGCTTGCCCAAGATGACGTGTCTGCCTGCCTTAGCAGTTGCTTCACTAAGGCCATTTTCACTACCTTTTGGGAGGCCACTGACTACTCTGCTTAAAGTAAAAATTGTGCCCACATTTTCCTACTCAGACAGGGTCTGGTTGGAACCTGCTGCCTGAAAGACACCTCAGCAGAGAAAGGGGTGGGAGGGAGGAGAATAACACTTCAACTGGGGGGCCGAGTGTGACAGCCTGCTCGCCTCTTCTCCTCATGGAGGGAAGGAGACGATGATAAGAACGCTCTCTTTGTTAAAAGCCATTTTCTGACCAGCCCCAGGTGCAGGCCACAGATTCCATCCGCTCGGCTCTTCAGGCCTCCGAAGGGAAGGCTCTGAGACAACAGAGCAGATGTTTCCTATCTTTCTCCTTTCCCGAGTGGGCCGTGCAGGACTTCCGGCCCTAGACACCTGGGGCAGGTGTTCTCCTCACTCAGGAGAAGCTCAGAAGAATGAGGTGGAGAGGGTGGTTAGTGGAGGAGGGGTCCAGGCTTTATGACTGAGAGGTGAGGAGGGCCCTGCATTGCTCTGCATGTGCAGAGTAATGTCCAGCCCAACTCTCCAGAGAAGAGGTAGAGAGGCCTGGTGGGCTCCAGGCTACCCCTCCCCTGATGGGCCTGTTATAAGGCTCTTCCTTATCTAATCCAAATCCCTCTCCCGTAAACCCCCAATCACCATTTCTTGATGTGGGTAGTGCTTGGTCCAAAGTAGCAGCTCGATAAATAATTTTAAAAGGTTAGTATGCCCACATGGTCATATTCACCCACACGGCCTTTGTCTCTTTCCAGGTTAAGTTTCCCTAGTCTCTTGAAAAGCTATTTATCAAACTGTGTAACATTATAATACAGCTTCCAGACCCCTTACCAGCCCCGTCAGCCTTCATAGGTTGTACTGCAACTTATCAATGTCCTTCTTAAAGTGCCTGTGGTAGGGCCCAGAACTGAAACAGCTGGATGAGGCTGGCTACGCAGATAGCACAGCGGACCACGGGCACGTCCTCCTTATTCTGCGTGCTGTCTTTCTGTAATGAGGCCTAAGTGGGTGCTAGCATCTTTGGCTCTCAGGACCTCTTGAAAGACAAAAGGCTTGCACATTATTCTCCAAAAGCTCCAGGTCCTTTGCCATGGACGCCTTCCATGTGCCCATATCCAAGATCCAATTTCCCAAACCCTGTGCTGAATTTCTTGGTGGCTGAAGAGCTCAAGTCAGCAGAAACTTTGGTTTCTGAACTCTTTCGTGGCCAGGAAGGAGGGAAGATGTGACCAGGGGTGCTGGGTGACAGGGAGGCAGGAAAGAGGCCTTGAAGCGCTTCTGGATCTTCATTATCTGGATGTCTTAGAGTAACACGATGGGGAGAGAAGGGCACAGAGCCCAACCCAGGCACTTGGCTGTGATTTCTGACCCCTTCTGCCTTCAGGTCCAGCCTTAAGAGTAGCACAGTGGTGCCCAGCCACGGTGCTAGCCCCAAACTCCTTCACAGGTGCACAGCCAAATGTGGACGAGTGTAAAATATTTACATCACAACCTAATCGTCATACTGTTACCAAGATGCCTATCATATCTGGTTTGAGTTCTGAGCTCACTGTGTGACCCAAGGCAAGGCAGATGTAAGGACAGTATAATTTTCAAAGAAAGGTCACATATCTCTCAGAATATAATTTGGAAGCTTGATCAGGGTAGTAAGATATTTGTCTGAAACTTGAACCTAGAACTAAAGGACAGCCAGTTAACAGAATCATAATCATGAATGAGAGACAATTTCTTTCAGTAATTACTATTTAACAATTATTGCGGATTGGTTTAATTTCTTCAAAAGCGTTGCCAAATTTTCTAATATTTAAAAGTATTTTAAACACAACAAAATGAGGATTGTTGGACGAGTGGGATTTTAGAGGCCAATGGGAGGGTCCCTATGGCCAAATCTCCTTCCTAATGGCTCCCAGTTGCCTCTGATTACTAAAAGAGAGACAATCATTTTCATTCATAATTAGATTTAAAAAAAACCCTTAAAATGTAGATTCACAACAGATTTAATAGATTGCTATAAATGAGCCTTCAAGTTACAATGTCTTAAGGAAACCATTTTCGTCCTCAAAAGGTAGAGAGAATAGGTCCCTAAGAGGAGAGGGTTGAGGGTAAGGTGGGGGATGGGGGGCACCCACAGAGAGTCACAGGGAACAGAAAGAACAGTAAAAATAAGAACCAACAAGGCATAGTGGTTGGCCCATGGTAAGCACCTAATAAACCTGAGCTATTATTTTTGACTGAGTACCTATTATGCTATTATGTATCAGGTACTGTACATAAATTAGTTCATTTAATTCTTTCAGCAGCCCTGTGAGGTCGATAGTATTTGAATGTATGGTTAAAGCAGCAGTGTTAGGCATCTCGTTCTTATTGTCACTTATTTTTTAAGTGGTAGAAGCAGGACTTCAGTAAAGGCACTTACACCAAAGGCTGTTCACACAACCACGGACACCGTGGGAAACCACAGAGCCAGAAAACGAACATAAGGGCCTTGACAGATGTCACAAGAGTTGGCTGTATGTGTGCCCAAGAGTGCTCCAATGAAAGAGAGTCTACACATGTGGGCCTTAAGGAAAACTATGCTGATAAGTGAATATTGTTTCATTGTGCAGAAGGAAAAACACCTGTGTTGTTTCAGAGTTGATAATATTTGTTAAATCACTTTTACACTGTTGTATAGATTGTATTTGTTAAGCCAAGGAAGTTCTTCAAGTACATATTTATTTTCATCTTTATTCCTTTTACTGGCTCTTTCAAGTCTGATGGTAAGGGTCACATATTTCGAAATTTGCTCCAGGCTCTAGTTGTCTATCCCAGTGTGTGTGTGTGTGTGTGTGTGTGTGTGTGTGTGTGTGTGAGAGAGAGAGAGAGAGAGAGAGACAGAGACAGAGACAGAGACAGAGACAGAGAGACAGAGACGGATGGACAGACACCCTTGGAGGGTAAGGGCCATCTTACATACTTCCTCTGGTTCCCCACCCTCTAGCCTGGTATTGAGCTCGGTTGGAGCATAATACTCATTCCATTGAATTGAGTGAAGATTATCTTTTATGTTTAAGATACTCTAAGACCTAAGTGTAGTTTTCTTTCTTAAAGTTTTCAAAGTTAATTTTAGGAGTATTATAAAATAGGCATCATCAAATAATACTGATCTTGATACTTCTATTAAATACATTATACTTACGTGCATACACTCACAAAGCAAATATCATTTGTTTAAAAATCACCTTCTTCAAAATTAAAAAAATCCAGGTAGTGCTAACCAACATTTATGAAATCTTAAGGCATGGAATTCCAGAATTTAAAGACTCTTGGTCTAATTATTTCCCTCCTGACGACCAGAAATTCACAGGGGCAGGAATTCTGAAATCTGAAGCAGATCTGAGAAATTTGGCAATAAAGCAAAACAGGAAAAAGTTCTGCTCCCTTACAAAGAGTGGCTGCTATACTTGACTATACAGGATTTTTAATGCCTCAAATCAAAGAAGAAAGGATGTCGATCCTATTTTTAAAAAGAATTCCACATACGTGAACAGCCACACAACCAGCAATGCTATTTCTTTGTACATGATGGAAAATGAAGGACGGATGCAGAAAGTTTCCATTCCTAGCGGGTCATCAATTTAATGGGGGGTGGGGGTGGGGGAAGAGGCATGAATTCTTTTTCCCTGTGTCAGTTAGGATGACGCTATCGGTCTTTCCTCCGTAAGACCAACTGAACGAGAGACTCTGAGATCATACCCATCAAAGAAAGACACAGCAGTGACTGACTGTCTTCCTGGGCCGGGGGGAGGGGGGCGATGCGATGGTTCATTGTCCCGGCAGATCTGTTGTCTAGTGGCTTTCAAGTTGAGACAGTGCGATCTCCACTTCCGGCTCCGGCGAAGTTCGGTCAGCACAGATCATTACATGGCCGGGGAGTGAGGGGCTCTCGGGTCGGCGGCCCGGACCGGACTGGCGGCGGCTCGCGGTTTCCAGGGCGGTCCGAGCCGCAGAGTGGCGCCGCGGGACGGCAGCGGCGGGCGCGCGAGGGGGTCGCAGGGTCTGCGGCGTTGGGTCCCGTCAGCCGGAGCAGGTGGCGGTTGGGCAGCAGCCCCGGCGAGGGCGGAGCGCGACGCGGGGGTGGCGGCGCCGCGACCCCGGCCCGGAGCGGGCGCGCGGGTCCCCGGGGCGCGAGGGCGCGAGGCGGGCCGGGGAGGCGCCTGCCAGCCGCGCGGGGTCACGTGGCGCGGTCACGTGGCGCGGAGCCGGGCCCGGCGGCGGCGGCGGCGGCGGCGGCGGCGGCGGCGGCGGCGGCCGAGGGAGGCGGAGACTCGGCCGCGACGCGGAGGGAGGCGGCGGCGGCGGCGGCGGCGGCGGCGGGGCTGCCGGAGGCGGAGGGCGCGGAGGCGCGGGGCCGCCGCTCGGCCGCCCGGAGGTGAGGCGGCCGCGGACCGCCGTCACGACGCCCACCCGCTCGGGGCCGCGGCGGGCCCAGGGCGCCCTCCGAGCCGGGCCGGACGCCGGTCCCCTCGAGCGGGCGCAGGGTCCCCAGCCCCGGCCAGGCCCCTCTGCCGGGCGGGCGGGCGACCCCGGGCCGGAGGGCGGCGGCGCCCCGGGCGGGGCGGGGGGCGGCGGACGTCTTGGGGGGCGCTCCCCGGGACGCGGGGGGACACGGCGGCCGCCACCCGGGCTCGGGGCGGCGCTGGCTGCCGTGGAGCTGTTTTCGCCTTTTGTTTCAGCGTATCAGAAAATGGGGCGAAACAGGAGCTTGGTGTGCGTGTGTGTGTGTAAATCAGGAGGCGTTTGGCTTGGAGCCATTTTTTTTCTTAATTGTGGAGACAGAAAATCCCTTAAAACGGTTTCCCCGGGGAGCTGGGGCTGTGCCCCTCCTCTTCCTCCCCAGCGTCTGGATGGAGTGGGTTTCCCTCCTGCCGCTGCCCACCTTCTCGCCCTCCAGTCGGCCTCCCCCCGTCCCCTTCCTGCCCGCCCCACCTCCGTGAAGCCCCGGGGCGAGCGGGGTGTCTGCAAAGCGGCCCGGTCACCTGTCGTGGCAGCTGCATGGAAATGCTGGCGCTTGGGCTGTCTGGTCTGTGCCGTTTCCTCTGGCAAATCACGGAGATTCGGCGCCGAGCACCAACCCTCTCCCTCTTTTCCCTGCGCTCCCAAACAAAGTGCATGGTGCTGGTTCCGAAGTTTGACCCGCTTGGGCAATTAGCAGGGGGAGTCGTCTACTTTTTCCTATCACACCACTTCAAGGTTGGAAAAGGTGAGGGCCATCTAGCTTTGTGGAAGGAAATGAGTGTGACACAGTCCTATTGGGGAATGGATGTGACTTACCTGCTAATTGCCATGGTGATCAGAAAGTCTTCTAACACTTTTCTCCTTGGGGACAATCGGCTCCCCTTGCAGGGAGCCGCTGCCTGGATCGCTCTATCCGAGGGCTTCTCTTCCTCTTTGTACTTTGCGGTAACAGTAGGTCAGCAGAGCCTTAAGGACACCCAGTAGGCAGGTTTTAAAAAAGCACATGGAAAATAATTTATTTCTAAGGTTTTGAAGAATGTAACTATTCCTTTGGTGTGTGTTGGGGGGGGGGCGGGATCCCTTTTCTTCCTGCTTCTCCTGTGTGTCTGGGGTTTCCATTTCTTTGTAGCTCCGGGTTACTTCTTTCAGGCAAGGGGCCGCTGGGGGTGGTGTGGTCCTGGAGAGTGCTCACCACCAGGCCGGGCACCACCGGATCGCTGAGGGCGCGGTTGTGATGGGAGAGAAATGACGGGCATCTTGCACATAGCCAGCCACACTGCAACCCAGAGAGCCGCCGCCGAGTCTCTGCAGCGTCTCCTGGTCATCTGGCGGGGCAGTTTGCAAGTTGATGTCAACATCGTGCAGTGCTATGTCACATTCAGACTGAGGGGTTCTCAGGCATCCCCGCCCCTCCATTATTTCTTCATAGTTTACTGCCTTGGAAATGAGTATATGAATAAATCATGAGTAGCCACATCTAGTGTTTAGTTCCTCAATTTAAAGACTAGTAATTTGTGTGAAATAGTTGTTGAGGATGTGAATTTTTTTTTTAAGAATTTTAAGTGCTCTATTTTAGTAAGGGTTGTGAAAGTAGCAGTATTTTCACATGATGGGGGAAGTGTTGTTGACCTCTAGAGTTAGAGTATGTGGAACCGAGTTAGAGTGATCATAGAGGGAACAAATTCTAACAGTGGCGCTTTCAGTTGGGGGAGAAGTGTGGAAAGCTGGAATTGCTTCCTATGCCTGAGAAATAATACAATGTATGCATTCCTGTATATTTTAAACCAATGACCTCTTCATTTTAAAAAGGTACGTGTATCATGTTGAACTTCTTGTTTTCATATGGATCTATGAGAGTAGCAGTTTGGTTATTCACACTTTTTTCCCACCAGAACTCTTTTAACAGAGAAAAGTTTTTTCTTAACCTGTAAAAGGATACATGGCACATGAAACCTACTTTACATTAAACCATCCAACACTGATGCTGGGATCCCAGGTAATGAAAGACCGGGAGAGAGATGGCAGCCTTCCTTCCCGTTGAACGTCAGTCTTCTCACTAGAGAGTGTATAAGACAGAGGGTGATGTGCAGGTTTTCTTTTGGGTTTTACTGCAGATTCACTGAGTTTTCAAATTCAGGAATGTTTCCTGAGTGCCTGCCTTGTGCATGGCGAAGCTAGGACATTGTCCTTCACCTGTTCCGCTGCATTTACATTGTCCATTACAGTCTCTTTCCAGTTCTCTACTGTGAAAGGAGAAACATTGAAGATAGATCGAGTGGCCAAAATATGCATGTGATTCATCGAATGCATTAAAAATTGCGTAAAGCTTGTTATGAAATGATTTAGTTATTGCACTGGTTCTTATTTAGGATTCTGTGAAGTAGTTTCAGTATTACCAGAAGCCTTACTGAAATTACACATTTGCCTTTATTTAGTGAGACTGCTAAGGCTGCAGGGACTATCTAATTAAAATATCAAATTTCCTTTAACTTGGCTGGGATAATGTTAATTTAGTTACTAAATTTTAACATATTAAACAATTTCTTTTATAAGATATACATACTATAAAATTTACTATCGTAACTATTTTTGAGCATACAGTTCAATGACATTGAGTGCATTCACCTTGTTGTGGAACTGTCATCACCATTCGTCTCTGGAACTTCTTTGTTTTTCCAAACTAAACTTTGTACCCATTAAACAATACCTTCCCACCTTCTCTTCCCCCGGCCCCTGGCAACCTCCATTCTACTGCTCTCTCTATGAGTTCGACTATTTTCGCAACCTCACAGAAGTGGAATCACACAGTATTTGTTCTTTTGTGACTGGCTCATTTCATTTAGCATGATGTCTTCAGGGTTTGTCCATGTTGTTGCATATGTCAGAATTTTCTTCCTCTTTAAGGCTGAATAATATTTCATTGTTTGTACATAGTGCATTTTGTTTATAAACATTTAAAATTTTAACCTACTAAATGTTAACCACCATGGTAACATAATAAACAGCTCTCACTGGAAATTATAGATAGCTTTGTTTAATTAAAACAGGAAAATAAAGTAGTTATTAATGCATAGTACCTTTTTAAATATAGGACCCATGGGGGATAAAATGATAGGTATGTCATGTACTCGCTTGGTCCTGTCATTTCCCTTCTGTATGGGTAGTGACATACAGTACATCTTTCTGAAATTTGTGGCTCATGCAGGTGATGTTTTCGTTTCCCAGCTAATGTTATAATGGCAGTATGTTTTGCTGGATGAAAGAGTACATAGGGCTCACCCTGAGGTACAGATTGTACAGGAAGGATGGGGAAAATGTCTGATTACGTCCCTATATTTACCACTTCTCAAAATCACGTCAGATCCCTAGCATCTTCCCACAGTGATGGGTGAGGGTTTTTTTCTTTTTGTGTACGTATCTTTATGAACTCCTCTGTTTTAGCATATGTGATGTGTTATGTTTCAGTCCATTTCAGTTATTATCCCTTTGATGCTCAAATTGCCCGGTCGTTGGGCAGGTAGGCTTATTCAGGTTGGCTCCAAGTCTCTATGATATGCTTCTAGTAATCTGTGGTAGCTTCTTTGCTTTTTGGTATGACGAGGTATTTTAGGCTCATCCTATACCCTTCCCATTCCAGATTTAGAATCAATTTGTAAAAAAGCAATTTGTAAAAAAGCAAAAAAATTAATAGCCAATAAACATATTAAAACAGTCAATTTCACTAGAAATAAAGAAATGAAATTAAAAGCAAAAGTAAGATACCATTTGTCATGGTTTGAATGGGTCTTCCTGAAATTCGTATGTTGAAGCTCTATCCTGAAGTATGATGGAGCCTTTGGGAGGTGATTAGGGTTAGGTGAGGTCATGAGGGTGGAGCGCTCATGATGGGATTAGTGCCCTTATAAGAAAACACCTGGAGCGCTTGCCCCCCCCACCCCAGGTCTTGCACAAAGAGGTCATGTGAGCATGTAGCCAGTTGGTAGCTGCCCTTAAGTCAAGAGGAGAGGCCTCACAGTGAAACCTACCTGTTGGCATCTTAATCTCGGCCTTCTCAGCTTCCAGAATTGTGAGAAACGAATCTCTGTTGTCAAAGCCACTCTAGCCTATGGCATTTTGTTACGGCAGCCCAAGCCAACGAAGACACCGTTTCTCAAACATTAGATCGGTAATGTAATTTAGACTCAATTTAGACCTTACTGGATGTGAAACAATTGGATAAAGCTTAATATAAAATATTGTTATGATTACTTCTTCTCTTCCTTCTCTTGGTAGCTTTAATACTCGGGTACTTCCTGGTTTGGAATGGGAATCAGGACGATAGTAATTCCCAGGGCTGGTGAAGAGGTGGTAAATGTGTACGCTCAGCAGAGGTGTAAATTGCTAAATAGCTGCTGTTACATGTCAAAATGTAAATTTTGCAAAGCCTTTAACTCAGCAAGTCCACATTTAGGAATTAATAGGAAATAATAGGAAAAGTTAGCAAAGATATATGTATATAGTTAAGAACAGTTATACAGATGTATAGTAAATAACCTTAAGGAATTGGCTAAATAGATATGGTACCTTCATTGCATGAAGCCATTGAAAATGATACGGCTCTGTATTAACCATTCTGGAAAGATGCTCAAGATACATTATTGCGTGAAAAAGGGAGGTTACGGGACTGGAGGCACAACACTTACCTATAACATAGAAGATGAGGAACTACTAGGCTCTGGAGGCCAAGAACCAGGCCTGCAAGGATCTAGGCTTCTGGAACCGCCCAGTGGACAGTGTGTTTCAGTTGCCATGGTCTCACAGACTGCACCAACTGGTTTCATTCTTGTGTCATAAGATGCTGTGTTCCTGGAGAGAGAATGTGATTGCCTAGTTTGGGTAATTTGCTCACCCTTTGGCCGTGTGTGTGTGCGCGCGCGCGTGCGCGCGCACACAGAGAGAGAGAGAGAGAGAGAGAGGGATTGCGATTGCTCTCAGCTCAGTCTCACAGACCATGCGGAATGGAGGAGGAGTCATGACAAGAGTTGAGGTACTTTTAATTAACAAAAGGGCAAGACAGGGAAGGAGATGCCCACTGTGGGCAATTAAAATTAAATAAATTCTTTGCTCAGAAACGTTGAATTAATCACTGCAGTTCCATGAATTACTGCGAACTCCGAGGGACTTGGGCTTTCTTGTCACTCTAACACCCCTTGTGGCTTTGCTAGGACGTAGACCATTGGTCGGCTCTCTTTGGTTTCGTGCTTTCATTGAAAACGATGGGTCAAAATTAAAGTTTTGAATTTAAAAAAATATATGCTATTTCCCCTTTAAAGGGGATTAATTTGGAATCAAATGTGTTTTTCTGATGTCCGTCAGTAGGAACGGAAGTCTTCGTACCTGTGCGGCGTCAAGGACACCCACCCTTGAGAGAAGGAGTGGTAGAGCAGAACTGGAAAGCGGCGTTTTGGAAAGCCTCCGGTAGTAATGGTGTAGCAGATTGCGGAGTGTAGGGAATTATTCTGTAGGTGTGCAGAGGTGCTGTGCAGATAATATACACTTATTGGAACATCTTTCTCACTGTTATTATTTTTAATCAAAAGCACAATTAGAGTCAAAATGGATGTGAAAGAGCTTTGAGAATGATAACACTATAATTTAAGATACTAATTTCTCACTTTTTAAAAATTAAAGACTCAATTTAGACCTTAATGGATGTAAGGGGATTTGGAAATGCTTAAAGTATTATGTTGTTACAGTTATTTCTGCTATTCCTTCTTTTGGTAGTCTTAATCCTTGGACATCTTCTCCCATCTTGGACATCTTGGACTGGGCAGTGTAGAAGCATTGGGTTAAAGTGTTTTTTGTGTCAGATCTATTCATGTCTGGTTAGGGTCTTTTAATGAGTAATTTTTGTGACAGAAGTCTCAACCTTTACTTTTAAGTCTCAGCTCTTAATCCAGCTAGTTACTACTGATTGGAACACTGGGTTCTAAAGGCTCTTATGTGTCTGCTTTCAAAAATTGTTGCTCAATGTTTTCAGATTCCACTTACATATTATAGACAGACTTTACTGGGTTCAGAATTTTCTTATCCTACTGAATGTTTCTTTTACCAGCTTCTTGCGAAAGACAAAGGGAAGATTAGTTTAAACATGTGAAGCACTTACTCCTGATTTGTGCGTGTGTATAATTTTCAACCTCTGGCAAGGAAAATCAAGAGTCTTGTGTAGAAAACCCTTCAGTACCATGTTATTGCCCCTCCTGAATGCTTTTCTTTTATCTTTGGCTGTTAAGAGTGTATGTTATCTTCCTAGGGAAACACATGGCATTGTTAATTGATCCCTGTGATAAAATAGTAGTGTCGGAGGCCCTTGATGAGCGACAGACTGAGCTATTATTGTTAGTACTGGGACAATTTTAATATTTGCAAAAAGTTGATCAGTAGCGATGTTACCATATGCTGAGACTATACAGGATTGTCTTTGAGCATAATCAGTTTCTTAAGCTTCAGACAACCCTCTGAGCCACAAAACCAGATGGACAAATTCAGCTCCACTGGTTCGAAGATCAAAACATACATCATAAGAAGTTAGCTTACGCTGTGTCTGAAAACCCTGGTCAGCCAAAGCTGACGTTTTAGGTGGCCAGAGTTACTGCTTACAACTGTTAAGTAATCAGAAAGTTTCACTACGTGTTAACATTTGTCCGATTAGAGAAGAATGTCTGCAGAAAGTTATACCTGGATTTAATTTATCTGAGTGAAAGAAGTTTAAGGGGAATGGGTTATGGAAACGGCCAACAACTGGATGAATGTGGTTAAAAAACTCAGGTCACATTTTCCAGTGCTCACCAGCAGTTTGAACCTTCTTCGCTATTGTTCTTGTTATCTTTCCTCACGAAATTAGAAACCCAGTTTTGTGTTTCCTAAGTAGGAAGTTAATTTCTCTGAATTAATTTTCCAATATCTGAATAATGAAATAAATTCTGGAACATTTGAAATGCTTGGAATAAAACACAACTCTTAGTAAAAAGATAGAAAAGCTCACAGTTTGCTTATCTTATTCCAATAGTAGTAATTTTTAATACGGTGACAAATGAGAATGAAAGTATGGTTTTGTCACCTTAGCCTTGATTTTTAAGGGACTTGGGAATAAATTAGGTAGGTAGAATTGGGGTGCTGCCCAGAATCTCTTATAGCTTATGAGAGCATCGGTTCACAGCCTTTTAGGATTTATGGCATTTCGTTTGTGCTTAATTTCGCCTCTCCCTCCGCCTGACCGTGCTGACGGCTGTGACAGTCAGGACTCGGTTATCAGTGGACAGCAATGTGCTGATATATGAAGTCCATAAATAATCTCTATAATTCAATTTTATCTAATTACATCAACCTTTAATTTTAACTAATCACTACCAGACCTTTTCTGGACCATTGACAGACTGCAAGATTACAGTACGATGTGGCATAAATTTAAGTTTTTGATTAGTTAAAATTCATGTTTTGAAAAAACTTGCAGTGTAGTACAATGAATCGTACTTATGTGTATCTTATGTGTATTTATGTGTGAGAAATGTAATAGAGAAACCATTGTAGGTCCCTTCTAGGCTGAAATGCTTTTCTTTACAGAGGTATAGATAGAAGCAGTAGTATTTATAAGGTGCTTCAAAATCAGCCTTCTATGAATTTCATGTAATACATTTGTTATAAATAAGTAGAGAAGTCTCAAGGTTGACTGCTGGTTCAGAAATGGCGTATCATTTCTAATTCTGAGGTCTGTGAGATATCACATTGTCTTCCCTTTCTTAGCTTTTCGCATGTTTGCGAATAACTGTGGTCTCCGTAGCCGACTGATGGTCATAGAAATGGAATCTCCTTGACCTCCCTTCCCCCGTGTTCAGACAGTGAAGTTCTTTCTCTTTCACGTGACAGAGAAAGAAGTGCACGCGCTTGGCTTAGAGAACTGACCTATTTCTCTGGTGTATACGAGTCAGCCGAAACTTCGTGTGGGAAATAGGAAAACCATCAGTAGTCACTGGGAGTCAATTTAAGTCAGTTGCTTCAACCTTTTAATTTCAGTCAGTTATTCTTAAACTTTTTACTACAGTGTTAATGACTAGCAAAACTGGTTTGAGCTAAACCTCCTTCGGTGCTGAGTAAGCTGTAGAGTGGGCCATAGGTGAGTGTCTGGGGAAGGAGGAGTGCTGCGGAGACTGGGCTCATCCGCGGATTAGATCATGTATGGACTTCACAAGTTGAGATGAGGTTTAACTCCGTCCTCTTCACTTTGTGGCTGTCTGGTCCTAAGTACTGTCTGTTACCTCATGATGTTAATTTGAGAAGTGAATTATCTTGTAGCATAGGAAGAAACTCCAGGTAAGTAAAGCAGTGGAAATCTGCCTAAGATTTCTGGGAGAAGATAATCGACTGGGATGCAAACTTTAGCTACTAAATTTTTAGTCCAGTGGTTTTAATCATGGTCACACTCTTCTCTGTGAGAAATATTTTGTTTCTTGGCCTCTGTATTGTTTTATGTGTGGAGCATCAATGTTGAATGAGGGTTAACACTTTCTGCTTCTTAATTTTTAATGTGATAATATGACTGATATTCATAATGTGATTCTAACTCTGACTTCACATAAACTATATGTATATAGGGACATCTTGAAAGAAGTATATTCTCTCCAAAAATTCTCTGGTCTCTTCTAAACTTAAAAATGCAAAAATAACCACCATCAAAAAATTACTATGGTTCTAATATAAACTGTTAACTGAGAGGTAACTGTATTTTGTTTATAAAGCTACTTTTCCTTTGAATGGGTGAGTCTCTAGAAATCCAGGTGGAAACCTGCAGGTGGAAGGTGACTGCCCACCCATGGTGAATGCGTTTCTGCCTCCTCTCTCCTGTTCGCCCAATTGGCTGGTACAGAAATTTGAGTCTAGTTTTGATGGGCAAGGTCTTCATACATGTTAGTCTTTTCTGAGGCTCCCACTTCTGGTTGTGGTTTGACTAAGGTTTGCTATCGTGGGCACCAAGTAGCTAAGCTTGATGTACTAGGCTTATGAATAGGAAAAGGGCTTTGGATTCTAGAAGGAGACTTGGTCAGGAGCAGTCAAACAAATTAAACAGAAGCTGCTGCCTCTGGGGAATGCTGCCCTGAAGCCCTGCTTTCTCTAGGCGAACGCCCAGGCCACGGGGAATCGGAGGCAGGGGTTAGAATGGGAAAAACTGATTTAAGGAGACACTGAATTCAAGTGTGGACATGCCATAGATTTGACACGTGGAAAAGCAGTCGTAGCAGATAGGACACCCCCTTTTTAAACAAAAAGTTTACTACATTATGGATATTGACTCCTTTTCTCGTGTGTGTTATATTTTCCCAGTTTGTTGGTCTACGTGGATGGTTTGCTTAGAAAGTCCTCCTAATATATTTTTATTTTAAACTTTTTAAATAAGCTTTTTATCTTGGAATAATTTTGGGTTTACAGAGAAAGTGCGAAGACGGCGCACAGAGTCCCCGTGTGCCCTTCAGCCAGCTTCCCCTGAAGACCGCGTGCCGTGTGGCCGCAGAACGTTTGTCGAGACTGATAGGTTGACATTGGCGCAGCACTGGCTAACCTCTGGACTTGGCTCGCGTTTTCCAGTTTCCCCAGTGCCCTTTCCCAGGGTACCACCTCGCATTAGCCGGGGTGGATTTCAGAGGCCGGACCACGGACGGCTCCATGTTCTGTGCGGTAGCTGGGCTCCAAACACGGCGTTTGCGTAGGAGGTGGCAGTTTTAAAGTTCACAGAGTCCTTTCACAGACGTACACGTAATTCATGTGGAAAATGCTCTGGATCGTTTGCCCCTAGCAGGCGTCCTCCTCGGCCGCGGCACAGTTCTGCACGTGTGGGACACAGGGGACCGGGCGTAGAAGTGCCCCACGTTGTCCAGACTGCCAGTCGCGGCTTCCATTTTCCCTTCGTTGTTATCCCCGAGAGGTTTTGCTCTCGCACTGTCACCTCATCCTTCTTTTGCCTGGAGCGGAAAATCAGGATATGTTGTTGATTTTCAAGTCCTGGGGAGGAAGGCGCCATCCCTGTGAAGGAGCTGGCATTAGAGTGACCCAGGGCATCGCTCCTTTCACCCTCCAGAGCACTGGTGCCGGGCCTGGCCAGTCTTCTCACCGCCTCGCCTGGGCGAAGCGTGTTGTATCTAAGGAGAAGAAAGGGGGTTGGCGCGGAATGGGTGCATGTCTTCCTCTTGAGCAGGTTCGAAAAGCTCCGTGGCTGCTGGCCCATCTCCGCTCCCGTGTAAGTGGGGACATGAACGGGAGTAAGGTGAGGAGGCCGGGCAGGAAGTCAGGTGGAGCAGAAGCCCCGTGGATGACTTCATGCCCGCACTGCCTAGTAAAATGGCCTTGACAGGGACATTTGATGCCTCCGCACTCGCCGGCGCGGGCTTCACCGCTCGCGCATGGATGGGAGTTGCGCTGGGCTCGCTCGTGGCACACCAGGAGCTGCTTCTACCTGCGCATTCGGATCAGCCTCCCCTGTCCTCGCCGAACACACTCCCACGCTTTCGTAATCTTTTCTGACTTGGACCCCCGCCCGCTTCGCCTTTCCGCCTAGAAAGCAGTGAGGACATGATGGCCGTGGTGCGTCCTGCCTGAGGAAAGGGCAGTGAGGGGGCGCCGGCGCGGGCTGCCTGCGGACCTGCGAGACAGTTTCCATCCCAGCCGTTAGGATCAGTCAGCCATACTGGAAAGCCTCCAGCCAAGCCACAGGTAAACTGGTAGGTGTACCTACAGGTAGGAGTCCGTCCGCCCTTTTAGTTCCCAGCGTTTTCTCTGTGGCTTGGGACTTTTCCTATTACAAGCGATACTGTTGCTTTCATACGCATAACAGTTTAATACAGCCTTTCCCCACATATGCCATTTTATTATGTCTTCACAGCAACCTCGCGCATTTTCTCATTTTATGAGAAAACCGAGGCCAAGGCGTTTGCCATGAAGAAGCACAGGCTAGAAAGGCAGAATCTGATCTAGTCGGTGGGTCAGAGGTGGCGTCCCTGAGGAGGCGCAGAGGCCTTGGTGAGAGAGATCCCTTTTCACGTGGGGTCCTATATCCCGTGGTCTTTATTTCAAGAGCAGAGCCGCTGACCGTTTCAGTGCGGGCTATGGCAGGAGTACAGTTAGCTACAGTTAAGCCGCCCCTGCTAAAGACAGCCTTGGCCTGACATTCCACAGATCCAGGTCGATTTGCCGAGCTGGCGAGGAGCAGGCCCTGGTGATTCGCAGGTCCGTCCAGGAAAGCATAGAGGAGCACCTCTGCCTGGAACCTGACAAAGTAAACCATCTAGGTTCTTTTCTTCCCCCTTACACACACACACACACACACACACACACACACACACACACACACACACACACGCAGCTTTCATGTTTTCTAACTTAGATGTAATTTGCGTACAGTCTGTCATTCTCTTAATGTTTGATCATTTAGGTTAAAAATGTAGCCGAGAAATCTATGTTGGGGTTATAAAAACAGGATAGATGGTTTCACTGTAAATACAATTTTAAGGATGTAGTAATGTGTCTGAAATTGAACTTTTAGCATCTCCAAAGGTTTTTCTCCAGGTTCGATATAATAAGATCTGCTCTGATTCTCATACATATGGATGTATTAGCAAAGCTGGATGACATCCCAGTCAGTCAGGCGGGGAACCTGCCCGAGCCACGGAGTGGAACCGCGATGGAAGCTGCAGCATTCCTGTAATTATATTAGGATGTGCTGTGGTCCCTCTCTATGTTTATTAATTAGTGGAGTTGTAACGAGACTTTCCCCCCGCCCGTGCTTTTAAGGATGCTCATCAGTGGGCCTCCGCGCAGGGTTTTAGTTGTGTTTGGGAGCCTTCTGCGTCCAGGTGGGAGGGATCCGTGTTTCAGGTGGCAGCAGGTGAGCCTCCCGCCAAGTTGGCATGATGGGAACAGGACTCTTCTGGGTTGCCATCTGTTTGTGGCTGATAGGAAACCAGCAGTGACTTCTGAGGAGTTTATGTTGAAATGCGTAGGAATTAGTAATGTTAGGACCATGCTGATCAGGTACCAGGAGGTGGGAGGAAACAGGCTGTGTGGAGTGAGGTTTCCTTGTTGCCGTTTCCGGGAGATGGCTGCTCGGGTTCAGTGGTCCCCGCCCGGGGCCCCCAACCACTGCTCTTTCCTGCCCACGCACCTCAGTCCCAGGTCTGTACTCAGCTGCCCATGGCAGGGGAACACCACGTTTACATGAGTGTCACATGTACCACGCGCGGCGTTTGCCACTGAGGGGATTCGGTCTGTCTCTGTAACTCTTTTAACGTGTCAGGTGTTTTGGTGCTTTTTAAATTTGTGGTGAAATACTGGTAGCAAAATTTATCATTTTAACCATTTATAAAGGGTGCAGTTCAGTGGCATTAAGTGCATTCATATTGATGTCTGACCATCATGATGGTGTCTTAACCGAACTTTTACATACAGTGTCCCTCAGCATCCTTAGGGGGTTGGTTCCTGGATCCCCACAGATACCGAAACCCACAGATGCGTAAGCCCCTTATGTGAAATGGTGTAGTGTTCGCATGTAACCCACATTTGTGTACAGGCGACAGCAGGGTGTGCCTACACATCACTTCACTTGCGTGGGTTGAGTGTAGTGCTCGGTGCGTGGCAAATTCAAGTGTTGCTTTTGGGAACTTTTGGGATTGTTTTCAATATTTTAGACTCCGCGGTGGTTTGAGTCCGCGGCTGTGAGACTCGCTGACGTGGAGGGCCCACCGCACTTAGAAAATAGTGGTGCTGCTTCTCCCTGGACCAGAATGAATGAAAATTCATCCTCACGTGCTGCCTCATGGGACGTCCCTCTGGTGTCGAAGCTCGCATTCGCTTCCTTTCCAGATGGGAGTTGCCTAGGTGAAGTGGGGGTGCTGGCAGCCCCGTTTCTCTGGGTTTGGTTTGCCGCTCTGGGACCTGGGAAGCCCTGCTCTCCAGGCGCAGTGATTTTGGTGGCGTCCCAAACGCGCTCTGTCTCTTCAGTACTACACCTCAAAGCTAGGGTGCGGAGTAGAGAGCCGCTCACTCCGCCTTTAGCCCAGTATTGCTTGGTAGGTTAACTAGAGGAGTGGCCTGCGGTGGCCTGCCGAGCGTGCGCCAGGCCCAGTGACCCCGGTCACCTGCTGCCAGGGAAGCGGGTTCTCAGGGACCGCTGTCCCTTTCTGGCCCGGGCGGGTTCAGTCGGCCACCTGCCTGTTTCTGTCCTGCCTCTTTCCGGTCAGCAGAGGACTGGGGAGCCCTGTGGTAGGAGGGTCTTGATTACAGACAGTGACCTAACTGAACTCACTTATACAAACAAGGGGAGTTCGTTAGGATTCTGGGCTGTCCACCGGAATCTCGGCAGGAATACAGCTGGGCCTCAGGTCAGACCCAGAGACGGGAACGCTGTGTGGATGGGCTGGGGCGCCCCTTCCTTCTCTCTCCGCCCCGGTCTCTGAGCTTCCCTCAGCACAGACCAGCATCCTCGACTCGTAGGTCCATGTGGCAGACATGGCTGCCAACACCTGTGGTTTTCATACTATGCCCCAAGTGTCTTGAGAGACTATTTTCTCTTATGTTCCAGAAAATTCTGGAATTCTGGGAGGAACTGATGAGTGGTCATAAAAACAGTCATTTTCCTGGTAACCCTGGGGAGGATGAGAACAGTTAAAGAGGCCATCGAGGTTGAGCAGAAATGGCATCCCTGCTACAGTTCACAGAGGTGTACAGGGCACCCAGCTGGTTCAAAACCATGAGGGGACCCGGTTGTGACAGCATCTAAGGTTTGTATTAGAAACCAAACCAAAGCAAATCCATAAAACCAAAATCTAAACCAAAGCAAGGCACTGCCACCAACATGACCAAGTAAGGTGAGGGGATGAACCTGCTGCACAAATTCCGGAATTACTTTTTAAAATATTAAACTTCTTTCTTAGTTAAATAAATTACGGCATATTTTCATATCAGCAGTGTTTGAAGTCAGAGCTTGATTTGAGATATATATTCCTGAAAACTTGAGTATAAATAAAATATTTTAAGTTAAATTATATTTTAAATGCACAGGGAGAGCTTGCTGTTAGAAGGAAGGGCTCTTTTGAAAATCTTTTTCTAACATCCACTAATTGAACTTTCTAAATTTGAATCTTCCTGCATCACTTTCGCTTAGATCAGAGTGTGCCGGTGGACTGTCCTTCCTTGCTGTCATCACCTGGTCAGGGTCACTGATACATTGGCAGATCACATAATCCACTGATTTCAGAGGTTATGAAAAGTAGCTGCGCCTTTTTTATTGTGTGGTTACGCACATGGATCCCCTGTATGAATTTGAGAACCCTCTAAGAATTGGAATTAAATTGGGATCGAATGTCCTGTGTGAATTGTGAACCTATATGCAGTAATCCAAGGAGATTTGAAAGTATTGGTTAGTAATTGCAAAGTGTCAAGAAAGGGTGGTCTGATAATTCTGTGAATTAGTGCCATTTGAGAATTTGAGAATTTATGAATATTGGTTTGTCTTTTCGAATGTGCACGATCTACTTCATTTGCATATCAGTCATTAAGGTATTTATTACCCATTTGACCTATTATTGTGTTTAAAATTAAAACTCAAACAATTTTTCCTCAGAACATGTGGCTTGTGTGGAAGTGTGACTTATTACTGGCGTTGAGGGGGATCCGATTAGCACCTAAATAAACATTGCTACAGTGGAGGACACCTCTGGAAGGCTGCTCTAAATGCCCCTTACTCTGCTAAATTTCCTTCTTTCAAAAGGGTAGAAAACATTTATTGCTGCTTTCAAGGATGTAGAAGCCAAGCAGAGTTCTGAAGTAGTGCAGAGCGAGCCTTGCCGTGGGATGCAAACCGGGAGTGCTGCGTGTAGGTGGTGGGAAACCCTTTATCCCAAATGACCCTCCTCCCGTTCTGCAGGCCTCTCTGAGGACTGGGGAGGCGCAGTGCCTTCAAAATGATGTTGGAAGTAATAATGTAAAAGCAGAAAAAAATCATACACGGAGAGGCCGATTTCACGTGGTGCCTTATGACAACACAAAAGATCTAATGTAAATTTGACAAGCCACTGCCTGTGTTAGAGTTTTCACAGCATTTTTAGAACTGTCACCTTTGACCTTTGTTGATAAAGGTGATAAAGGGTGGAGCAAATAATCTTTCATTTACAGATGGGAAAACCGAGTGTGGGAGAAACGGCACCACTCAGCTCTCCCAGCCATTAACCGAGCCGCCAGGAACCCATCTTCTGGGTCCTGGTCACATTCTTTTCCCATTTCGCTTTTCCCGCCCTTCCTTTTTTAAAGAAATTTTATTTATTTACTTACTTATTTAGAGCCCAGCCTTCGCTCATAAAAGAGTAGAGGTAGCTTAAAAATAATGACTAAAAAGGAAGTTATATTGAAAGAAGATTTTGGCTTAAGTAGGTTTCTTCTTAAACTTTGAAAATGAGGATCAGAGAAAAACTGTTTATTTGGTTAAAATTAAAACCTCTGGGTGCCCAGAGCTCCCTACCGGTTTTTAGGTCATTCCACAGCCCCAAATATTAAGCCCATATAAAACCTTTTTATTTTGCCCCAAATTTAGGGTTGTGTGAATGGAGAAAGGAGTAACCCGCGAGAGCGCTTTGTGGCTGCAGACGTTTTATCTTGGCTCTTTGGGTATTATACTTAGTGCGTCAATTTTTGATGTTCTTACAAGTGTAAGCACAAAAAGCAGCAAGATATCACAGCACATTTGTAAAATGGAGGGAAACCACCCATAGTCTCCACCATTAGCAGTCTTAAGCACAGCATTCTTTTGAATTCTTTTATATATTTTTTTGTAGTTGTAATCAAACTGCAAAACACCTCTGTATGCTTTTTAAATTTAACGTAGCATAATTCTCATGTTTTTGTACGGTCTTCATAATTACGCCTTTTCATTGTATAATGTGGTATCACATGTGGTATAAAATATGTTTAACATGAAGTTTACCATTTTAACCATTTTAAGTGTACAGTTTAGTGGCAATCAGAACATTCACATTGTTGTGCGAACATCGCCACCATCCGTATCCAGAATATTTTTGTTTTCCCAAACTGAAACTCTGTCCCTGTTAAACAGTAATTTCCTATTTCTACCCCCAACCCCCACCTCCCAGCTCCTGGCCACCGCCCTTCTACTTCCTGTCTCTGATTGCTGTAGATACCTCACAGAAGCGGAATCACACAGTGTTTGTCTTGGTGCCCGCCTTACTTCATCTAGCATCTTGCCTTCAAGGTTTGTCCATGTCGTAGCACGTGTCAGAATTTGCTCCCCTTTTTCAGGCAGAATAATATTCCATTGTATTTATATACTACTTGTTTATTCATTCATCTGTGATGGACACCTGGGTAATTATACTTTTTGAAGGCTGTATAATATTCCATCAAGTAGATAAATCATAATGTACTTAAGTGTTTGACTATTATCGGACATTTGGGTTGCTTCCAATTTGGGGCTATTTTAAAAGAAATATAATGGATATCATTACTTTTTATCCTTCTGTTGAATGGATTATAGAAATACCGATGTTCAGCGTTATTTGCTGTTTACTGAGTTAGAGTTTAGGCTGAATGTTTGGATGAAGAGAATTTAGGTGTGTGCTAAATTAAATGCATTACTCCACGTTTTTATTGATTATGCCTTAGTTTAGTGAGGAAGGGCTACCTAAAGAATTCTTGCCTCAGCAGAGTGCCGCCTCAGCGAGAGAGCATAACCCAGTGGTCTGTGCTGTCAGAATGACCAACGTTTTGATAGTCAAAGAACTGGACCCCAGACGCTATTCAAGAACATCTGTTGACTGATAAACAGATTATACAAATCTTTGAAAATAAAACATGTACAGTGCCGAAACTATAATTCTTACAGGTCCTAGTGGTCATGCTGGGGAAGAATTGGCATCTCTGTTCCTGTTTCCATTGTTACCAGTCATTGGCATGTCTGTGAATACAGAATTAGCATGAAAGATGTGAATCTTGTCCTCAAAGATCTTACATCCACGTTGTCATGGTAATGTGTCAGACAGACAGAAAACCCAAGGCTCTGAGTGATGAGAGGAGCCGGCCTGGGGCCTGGGCTCGTGCAAAGTAGTCCATGGCAGGCCTCACTTGCCTTTTAGACCATTGTCAGACTCAGGGGAGAGGAGGCCCCCAGAGGATTCCAGAAGAGGGTCCTCAGTGTGACGTCCTGCCCTCCCTTCTGCTGCAGGTATGTTAGGCTGTGTACAGCTCATGGCCACCTCATAGTGCACCTTGCATATCATTAGAGAATTGAATCCTTTGCCAGTCAGCCTGTCGCTGTGGCATTCCAGCTGAACTGGGGTGTCGCTCCCCTGCCCATGGGGATGGTCAGACTCCCATCCCCCTCACGCCGGGTGTGCATGGCCTTTGCCTGAAGCCCTTTGTTTGAGGGCGGTATGCTTACCTGTGCCTGGACGAACTGAGGCTCTTCCGTGCTCTTCTGTCTTCTAACCCCATCTGCTCTGCGTCTTTCAGAAATTCCTCAAGGGCCCATCAGTGGTACCTTTGTTTTCTGCAGATAGTTCTTTGTACTTTCATATTTGTTTGGTTATGTTAATGGGAATTTGGGAGAGGGGATGGTAAACACATAGGGCTCGTTCACCATCTGAATTTATCCTTGTGTATTGTGTTTTCCCCTCTTGCTGAACTCTCTTAATGGTACTAATTTCATTCAGTTCTGGTGGGTTTTCCAGGCAGAAATTGTATTACTTATAAATAAGGATGAATTTTGGCTCTTTTCTGCAACTTTTTTTCCCCCGTCATAATGGACTTCCTGGAATTTCTGGTGATACTGAATAACATATTGGTGGACATCTCTGATTAATTCTCACCTGAGCCAGACTGCCTTTGGCACTGTTGGTTTTAATTACTTTCTGCATATTGCCAAATTGCTCTCTGGAAAGATGGACTGGAAGTGGAGTGTGCTCATTGCGCACTTCTTCACCCGTGCTGAGTGGCCAGAATGTTGGGGAGCCTCTTTCTAAATTGCAGTTCTGTCATTTTAACTTTAAATTTGGTCACTTGTTTCCTCTAGAAATTCTGGAGTCTGTGAGAACAGTCAGACTTGGCCTAGATGCATACATTGTTTTATTCTCATCAAATAACTACACATAATTCCTCCCACCCGACCCCCCAATTCCAAAACTATACGGGTGTAGAGTGAAAATTACCATTTAGTGGCAGGCAGCACAGTTTGGTGGAAATGTGTGGGTCTTGGAGTCAGATATCAGATATTAGCTCTGTCACTAACAGCCTGGTGATTTTTGATAATCTTAACTGGAACTCTTTGAACCTTGGTTTAATCACTTGTAAAATAGGGGTTTTACTCTCTCCCAGGGAGGCTGTGAATATGGAGTAAGATGAGAAGTGGGCCCTTAGGAATGCCCCTTAGTCAGTCATTAGTCCTCGCTCTGTGCCTCCTCTCTCCCCGGTGGCTCATTAATATACTAAGGCCATTCTGCAAGAATTGTCAAAGATTTTGGTAGACTTTAATTTTAATCAGAGATAAAGTTTTACCTTCCCTTCCCCCCCATGATTCTTTGTCCCAGTTTAATTTTCAAATCGAAATCAGGGTGAATGATAATTGTTTTTACATATTCTTTTAGTAACTTATTCCAGATTTTAAAAAATTGCTTAATGGGTAGACTATCAGTAAAATTACAACAGCAATATCTCACATTTACTGAGCAATTATAACTGTGTGACAGGCAGGTAATTAAGGTATTCTGTGTGTATTTATTTAATCTTCTCAACAATCCTACTTTATAGGAACTTGAGGCACAGAAAGGCCACTCACCTCAGGAGTGTGGCCCAGGCTGCACACCTGGGCCGTCTGGCTCTGGTGCCGTGCAGGTCAGCGGCTGCCGCTGCGCTGCCATCATGGTCCCGAAGGGGTCGTTCTCTTCATTTCGTATGCTTAAAGCCTATTCCCTTGTATATCCATCTATTTAAGCTATCCCTCTATCCATCCATCTATATCTATCTATCGATATAGATAGAAATAGAAGTATGTAGAAGAAATGACCTGGGTGTTTGAAAACGCTAATTATTATATAGTTAGATAGCAAGTGTCAAATATAGAGCATTCACGTCCGTTGAATATGTTAATTCTAATCTGTAGCGCTAAGACTTTTTCCTTACCTGCGCAGTATAATTTTATTTATTCACCCTTGAAATTGCCACCCAGATCTGAACCTTATACCTCTAGGCTGCTTTCTTCCCCTCCGTGGGGTGAGCGTCTCGGTTCAGGCACCATTGGCTCGCCCCGGATCACTGCCATAGCCTTCTACCGATCCTTTCTGGTTTCACTCCGTCCCCTTCCAGGTCTCTTCCACGCAGCAGCAGTACTGGTCCTGAGATGAAAACCAGAATATTTTGGTTCCCTGCTTAAAACTGTTCAGTGGCTTCCCACTGCACTCGGAATTAGATATAAACTCCCTTCTGTGGCCGGCAAGGCGCCTCCTAAACGTTATCTTATGCCCTGTTTCCCACTCTGTGCCTCCCTGCCTGGTCTTTTTTCATATCCTCTTATGCACCCAAGTCTTCACTGCCTCTCTGCCCCTGGCTGGAAAGCTCTCCATCACTTCCGTGGTCCGCCCTGCAGTCCCTTCTCGGAGGACCTTCCCTCCCCAGCCCGTGCAGCGTTCTTCCCCCTCCTCGCAGCTTTCATCCCCAATGGCAATACCTTGTCTCTTCCCTTTTGCCCTTGTCCCCCCTTTAGAGTGTAAGCTCCCTGCGGGCTAGAGCGCAGTAAATGTTTGCTGAGGAACATAAATACAGGTTTAATTTTAGGCTACTTTAGAAACCGAACTTCTTCCAGTTGCAGAAGGTGTTTTGAGTTCCAAAAGAGCTGAATCTTACAGAGCCAGGAGCACAGCCCACCGGAAGCCATGGAAAGCTTACTAGTCCTGCCACTTCGGAGCACGCAGCCGGCCAGAGTCCCGGGGCACTGACCCCTGGGTGCTGGCTCCTTCACTTTCAGTCCTGCCCTTCTTCCTTGTGCACCACAGAGCTTGACCTTGGGAGACCGCTGTTGCCCAGACCGTGGAAAGCGGCCAGACCGGGGAGCGCTCACGCATGGTGAGGAGCTGGACCCGGGAGTGTTTGGCCGTGTCCCTGCCTCTGAAAGGCCGTGGGGTAGGTGACCTTTCAGGCCCTAATCTGACTCTCACCAGCTCGGATTCTCCAAGACACTTGGACCATCAGTTATGACTTCTTTAGCTCTGTTGTGAATCCCGCCCCGCCCCTCTGCAACTCTGTCGCTGTCCTGAGGGATTCTTCTGGAACCACCTTAGATGTACAAATACTTTTTAAAATGACAAATCCTTTTATTTTCTTTAGTGACTAATTCTCTCAGGATGGGGTCTAAGAAAATGTGCCTCATGAGAATCTCTGTAGTAGGCAAAAAGATGGGATTTGGGCTAATTTTAGTAAATAGGCAATAACTGTTAGCAAATTAATTAAGATCTTGTTTGCAGTTCTTTTGTGGAGGACAATAAATTATCAGCTTATTTAAGACCCTGTGACTTCCAAAGAACTGTCATTCTGTGAAAGTATTGAATGAGGATGGGCCCCCGCCGTGAGGGGTGGCCGTGTGCGAGCACACTCACTTTCCAGAGAGGGGCATGTTCTCTCCCACCAAGCCGGAGTGAGGACTGATGGGCCGGGGAGGCCTTTTTCCTAAAGCAGCAAAGACGCAGCACGCCCTCGGTCGGCTAGGGGAGGCCAGACACGGCCCTCATTAACAATGCTTCGGTGGTTCCCTGTTCCTAAGCTCATGATTTAGACAGGTAGCAGTAAATCAGGACAGAGGGCCTCAGCTTGGCAAGCTCATGCCATAGGATCCCTTCCCTACAGCAGTCTGTCTTTTTAAATTTGGAATAACTGGGAAGTGATGGGGGTAAAGCACTTTCTCTACAAACCAGAGGTGTTTCTATTAGCAAAAAGAGAGGGCCTGCGTTATCAGAATCTACAGATGTTCTTCTGCCTGGCTTTTCTTGGTCCTTGAACAGCCCACAGTCAGGGGAGGTCAGGGAAATGAGATCTCTTCATAGACACTGAGGAGAGTTGGGGAGAGTCTTGATGTTGGAGCCCAGGTACACTGGGGGTTACAATGACTTTTGAGGACTAGCTTGTGTAGCCGTGACCATGCTCGTGACATTACCTCTTTAGGTTATTTAGACAGAGTTCTGAACAGCCCACTTAAAAACAACCCACTTGCAGACGGACCTTGACCCTGCGGTGTGTGGACTAATTGGGGAAGTTTGTACCAGGGACACCTGGAGCAAGGATTGGCGTTGGCCGCGGTGGCGAGGACACCTCCTCGTCTCTGCTCTCTTGCTTTTCTGGCTGTGGAAGAGCTCGTTTCCAGTGTCACGCTGAGCTTGGTGACTCTGACGTTTTGGTGGCTCGGGGCGTAACTTCCGGCTTTCGTGGGGCAGCTGTTGCTCTGCACTTTGAGTAACAGATCTGGTAGCAGGACACCTCGGATGATTCTCAGGCCGTGGCCAGTTGGCGTCAGTGAAGCGGGCACTCTGAAACGCCCCGCCGCCCCCCGCAGCCGTCCCGGCGTGTGGGTCCCGGCAGTCGCCCTTCCTTTTTCTGGCAGCAGTAATCTCTTTGGTCTTTCTGGGCCGTCTCAAGCTTGGCTTGAGGCAGCTCTGCTTTCTGCGCTCAGGGCCCATCCCTGCAGCCCTGTCGCCGACTCCTGAAGGCTCTCCTCTTCCTTGGACACTGGGGCCTCGTGTGTGTTGGGCCTTCGTGGCAACGGGCGAAGGCAGTTGTGAGCTCCCTGTCTTGCCAAATTCATCATGTGGAGTGACAGAGCTTCAAGGGGTCTTAAATCTGTTGATTGTCAATCAAAGGACTACACTGTGTTTGCTTTGGGTAAAGTATTTGGGGGCGGGGCGGGGGAGGTCTGTTTTCGCAGCACAGTTCCTTCCAGACTCTGTAAGCGTCGGTCTTGGTGTATAGGACAGTGAGCTGTAGTGACAGTGCAGCGTCGTAAAGAAACAACCAAACGCAGCACTTTGTCTCTCCCTCCAGTGGTCGCGATGCAGTACGTTTTGGACATTTAGAGGGGAAATGCAGAATACATTTTTTTTTTTGTTTTTTGTCCCTTGCTTTAAAAGGTAAGATGATCCAGCACTTTCCAAAAGATGTTTTTATTTTTGGACTAAAAGATAGTGTTTATGCTCATATTGATTGAATTGATCAAAATAGTTTTAAAGACATATGCCTAGCTCTCTCTTAGGATGTAACACTGATAACACTGATTTAATTTGAGAAAATTTTATACCATATTTTTAGAAGAATAGTTGCTTTGACGGTAGTGAGAGTTTTTCTTCTTGATCAGTTTACCTGTTTTATTACTTTATTTTGATTTTTAATAGATGCCAGCAAGTGTTTATTAGAGCCAATTATTTGTTGTTGTTGTTTTAATCCTGATTTCTCTCCCCTTTAAACAGCTAGTTGAACAAATACGTATTGAAGGCGCTGCGTCAGGAATGGTGGAAGTGAGGCGACGTGTCAGTGTCAGGGAGTCGGGTGATGAGGCTGGGCTTCCTTTACACAGACCGGGAGTGGGGGGTAGAGGCGGAGGGGGTGGCGATCCAGAAGACTGGACATGGTTTTTGATGATGTAGAACAATATTTGTTCAGAATTTGAATCTCATATTTGTTTTCTACCATTTACTTGAAACTTTTTTTTTCAGTTGAAACTTTTTAAGGATACTGTTAGTTTACATATAAACACGATTTAGCCCAGGTGTGACAGAAAGATGTGTCCTTTTCCTTTCTGTTATCTTCTGATCTCAATATCATGGGGAAAAAATAACAGAGTTTGATACTAATAATTTTAGAGACGCAGTCGCCAACCTCTTTGGCACCAGGGACCCATGCCCCTGATGATCCCAGGCGGAGCCGAGGCGGTGCTGGCTGGCTGACGTCTGGCGCTAGGGCGCGGCTGTGAACCCAGACGAAGCTTCTCCCGCCGGCCTGCCGCTCACCGCCCGCTGTGCGGCCTGGTTCCTGACAGGCTGGGTGTGGCGACCCCTGGTTTAGAAAATACTTCCTAGCCTAAGTATGTGATCTTTTATTTGCACCCATGAGGAAAGTCTTTAACACATGGCTTAAACAGCGCAAAAATCAGTTTTAAATGACTTCATCAGTGTTCAATTTCAGATAATTATGTTAAAAAACAAAAGAAAGAGAACCTCCCCCTCTCCGCTCAGTCATCTGACACTAGCATAAGTGTCCTTGGTCGCTCTCCTTTCCTGACCCTTGGAATGCTGTGGGTTCCCCGATGGTCTCACTGGGACAGGCAGCAGACTGTTCGTCCTCACCCACAGGTCCTCAGGTGCGGCAGACAGCTGTGAACACCTGATGCTTGTTTGGCTTCGAATTTAGCATGTGAACTGCTCTACTAGAAAGTCATCTCCTAACCACCGGGCTGTTGTTTCGGATGGTGCTGTGAAATTAGGTGATGCTTCTTTATGACCATGCTAACTGTGAGCCATTAACCATGTGGGTGGACAGGAAGGACATCACAGTAGATGTGAGGGTTTGGCTTTCTTAGTAACTAGGGAGTCAAAATAGACAATTTAGTAAGTGAGAAAATTGTGGATTTTTCTTATATAATATAGTCTCCATTTTTTTTTAATTTATGAACTTGAGTGTTCATTGTTGAGAGGTAGGCCTTAGTGTGACTGTTAATTAGAACTGTAGTATAACAATCTTGTGGTAGGAATCCCAATGTAATATGAATACATTTAAAGAAAGGAAACCTTATACATGATAAAGGGAATAATCAAAGCCATGCCAAGTACGTGATACTGTGCTTTCATGCCATCGTATCTTTATCTGGAATTGCTTTTTATTTTTGATACTGGACATTTATTACCTATCCTCCTTGGTTATTTAAAGTCATCTTTTCTTCATATTTCTTCATCAGGAATTTGTTTTCTTAGCTTTTTGGAATAAGAGGCTACCTGAATGTAGATTTTCTTTTTATTATGAAGATTAGTTTCTTATAGAAATTCTTAGATGAAGTTAAAAACTGTGCTAAGAGAGAAAGCCATGATCAAGAGGAGGCCCCTCCAGGGTGCCTCAGTGCCTCTGTAGGTGGGGAAACTATTGGCACAGTCTCCGATAGCTGCGGCCACAGAGCTGAACGCCTAGCTCTCTTTAGGAAGGTGGCCGTATCGGGTGATTCACTGAAGATGCAATTTTGCGTTTGAGACCCGGAACCATCTTCAGCTTCGCAGGAGACGATCTTATATTCTAGAGGTATTTAAAAGGTGCGCTCTAATCGTGCAGTACACATTTTAACTGTTTAAATTGGGAGAAACACTGTCATTTGTCATCTAAATTAGAAAGTCGAGGGTGTGTTTTATTCCTCGTTTCTCCACTGGTTAGCACAGAGGCGAGGATGTAAGGCGCTCAGGTGTTTGCTCAGTGAATGAAAAGATGGAGAGATGGATGGATAAATAGTTGGGTTTTGTTTTAAAAATATTTTATTTAAAAAGAATCAGTAGCAGATATATTAAAATATGAGGAAAAATGCCACTTTGAGTCGTCTGTGTTCTCGATTCTTTGGGTAAGTGACCAGAAGGGAGACCGGTTATCACGTGGGGCCAGATTGAGCTGCCTCAGTTTGGGATGTTCCGGGAGGGACATGCAGAAAGGCAAAAGGAGAAACAATTCCATTTGTTCCTGTGCAGTTTTACTGGTAGCTGAGAAAGGTAATTCAGACTTTGGAGTCCTAGGTTAAAGTTCCTGCCTTAATTTTCTCATTTACACAACAGGCCTAAATGATGAGGTCTTCTTTCTTATCTTAGTGTTTATTCTGTCACCCCAGAGGGATGACAGGGGTAAGTAGCAACATTTCACAGATAAGCAGTGGGGGCAGGGAGCAGGGGTGCATGCTTTAGGGCCTTTTTCTAGCTTGTTAACTGGTCTGATTGAGAGTCATGCTTTTTAGGAAGAATGGAAGGACACCTTCTCTGTCTGTTGGATCCATAGCAGACCACAGCACGTGTGGGACTGCAGGACCCCAGTCTGCAAAAAGATCACTTTTACTGAATTATTCTTTTACGTCAAATTTTATTCCTTTGCTATAGGAAATAAGTGTAAGTCTTTTCTACATGCGTGTGAAATTGTTACAGCTGTTGCCCTCCCTCTCCATCGTCTGATGGCCCTTCTGTCATGCGTCAGTGTTGAAGTTTTTTCAGAATTTAATAAAAGAGAAAACATTATCTTTCCTGGACAGCTAGACAGTGTCCTCATTGCTGATAGGTTAACACCAGACATTCCCGTCTCCCTTTTCCCCAGCGGCAGGCGCGCGCAAGGCCGAGTGTTTGTGCTTGCTGTTAACGTTTCTGCTGTCTCCTTTTTCTTTTTATAAGACGATAAAGTCATTTTGTTTTGCATGCACTTTTTTATAAAGTGCTTTAAATTTTTTCTGGCGAGAGTCGTGTTTTTAATACATTGATTGAAACAACAGACGCTGTCATTATTAAGTACCAGCTTCGAATTATGCTTGTTACTACAACCTTCTTTTCCCACTAATTCCAGTTGATTTTTTTTTTTCTCATTTAGTCCTAGGGCACTCTGAGTACCTCCAAATTTAGGTATACAAATATCTTATTTAAGACCTTAATAGTATAGTGTAAGAACTTGAAGGAAACAGAATTGATCTGTTTCTTCCAAAAGCTAAGCTTTTTGATAAATGACTATGAATCCCTCCTGAGAACCTGGGTGATATAAATCATTGCCTGAACCCAAGACTGTGTTCATTATCTGCAGCTATGATTATAGCTTAATTGAAATGTGGCTTAAGGGAAGATTTGGATCATTATCTTTCTTCCTGCTACCTGAAGTGTACTCTTATTTGAGGTAACACTGTTTTCTGGGAAGAAGGTTCCTCCACTGATCAGACAGAAGCCCAGTGGAAAGTGAGATTCTGCAGTTCATCCTCTCATGTTTTATTTGTACAACTACCCAACGGTACTACCAGTAAACTGAATTTTCCCTGACATGTTTCATTCCTGTTGGTGTTATTGTAACAACACCTGTTGGAAGCAGGCATCTGGATCCTACAGGGACCCGATGCCTTCCTCGATGAACCGCATTTTTTTTTTAGCAATTTCTGATATAGGACGTCACGTTAGGACACGGAAAGCTACAGAGATGAGCATCTGTAAGTTCTGAGGGGTGCAGGCGTGACTGGGTCCTCGTCTAGCTTCTTTGAGCTTCATTTTGCTAACTCGTAACTATCTCCCACATATGGTTATTATTACAATAAAGGGAAATAATAAGAAAAGTTGAAGCATTATGCCTCGATACATTCAATAATAATCGAATCAGAATAATAAACATTTCCAAGCCCTTGGTGATGGTCCACTTACTCCCCAATCTGTGTAACCAAATTCCTGTGGAAAACAGCTCTGTGATGTAGAGTGTGACATTCTTGGGCTCTGAATCTTCCGATTTCACAGTACTGAATGAAGCACAACTGATGAGCTGTTTCCAATATTGGAGCTTCCACTTCATTCCCCTCATTTCCTGTACATGGGGTGTCCTGTGCCACATCTCTTACTCAAATTTGATTGCACTTTGGATCTGTGCTTGCCATGAATTTATGGGGCAAGTTATATACACAAGTGACAGTACCGTATTCCTAAACCGTCCGTCTTAATTGATGAACTCAGTAAAGAGTAGCATTGTGCACTTTACCTTCCGGTCATCCTTCAGAACTAATTCTAAAGGCCACATTGGTCTCCAGTCATGAAACAAGCTCCTGCCTCTGCCCCCTGCCCCTGCGGGTCTCTCCTCGCCCCCCTCCTCGCCCCCTCCCGCCAGCCCTGCCTGGCGCTCGTGTTGGTTGCGTGTGCTGCCCTCACCCGCTCTGGGCATCCCCTGCTTTGACGGCCCAAACGGTTTCACTCCTGCCCGCCTTGGGAGGGATTTCCGAATCCCCGTCTGTAGGTGATAGGTGGTAGAGTCTGGCCTCCTCCTGTCCGGATATCCTAGAAACCCTCCTGCTAGAAACACTTCCAGCAGAAATAGTGAAGAAGATAGAACAAACACCTGTTTGCTAATCTTTATTGCAAGAAAGTGAGAAACCCACAGAAAAGAGGAGTGAGCCTTCCTGAGGGGAGGCATCTGACACCAGAGTGAGAAGTGACCTGAGGGGACCTCTGCCGATACCAGGGACCAGGTTTCAGGGAGCTGGAGTTGCACCAGAACCTCCGAAGGACTGGGCTGGGGGTGAGTGTGGGGAGAGAATACTGTCGGCAAAGGGAAGAGGCTGCTTCTTAGCTTTATTTTAAAAAGTCTTTGAATCCCTTTGGTTTGAGATTTGAATTTGTTCTACCTGCATAGTCTGGAAAAACCCAAGCTGAGAAACTCATTTCAGTGCGTCTGGGTTGGAAGCACCAGGGGCTTGACAGAAGTAAACACAGACCCCTTCTGGAACGATGCCACCTGCAACCCACTGACTGCGAGCTCTAAAAAAGCAGAGCATGAAAACATTTATAAGGAAATGAGCCACCGTGTATGAGAGGCACCCTAAAGTCGGTTATGATGTGTGTGCCGTTTGTCCCATTCGTTCATCTGTTCATTGGTCAGATTTTTATCCATCACTCATTCTAAACTAGGTGCCATTCTCAATGCTGGTTTATAACAGAAAACCTTCTGTGGGGAAATGGGTATTGGGCCATTGACCAGGTGATTGGAACATCTGGCCCAGGGCCCTGCCCACTTCAGGGCTCTGAGTCACTGCAAGATAACTGGTTATTTGCTGGTCCCAGATTGAAAGCAACCGACTTATATCAGTACCTTTATTTTACAAATGAAAAACAGACCACAGTGGTTAGATAATGTGCCCAAGGTATGAACCTCAGGTTCCTTGTCTTCAGAGTGGGGTTAATGCCTTCCTCACAGAGGTGCCGTGATGATGGAGGGTCAGCCAGCACATCACTGGCCGCGAGCACGCCATTCTTCCTTTCCCGTCCCGCCAACAGTCACAGGTAGTGCAAGGACTCAGTTCTGAATTTTGGGCTGAATGCTTTTCTGCTGCTGGCTGGACTCCAGGAGATCTTTTATCGTTCAAGCCCATAGGATGTCACCCTTTCACTCTTTGTTTTACGATTACATCATGTTTGTGAGTTTTGCTTCCATAGTTTGTGAACTGTTTAAATTCAGGGACCAGATCTTGTATTTTTATGTGAACTGTATATTACCTAGTCTTGAGCTGGCTCCTTGGTAGATGTTTTATAATACTTGTTTATTGTTGTTTGATTAATGCCATCGTTATGAGGAAATGAAAATATTTCTATCCAAAAAAGGTATTATGGTCATTATGTGAGAGTTATGGCAAAGTAAGAAGATACTTTGCTGGCTCTTTACGATGCAGACGTCTGCATTCTGCCCTCCCAGCCCCCGACTGATGAGATGACTCCCACCTGGTTTCCTGGGACAGTCCGTTTCGGTCCTGGGCCACTCGTTCATTCAGTGCCAGGCCGGGCCTCTCTCCATGTTGGTGGAGATGATTGAATGCCCACAACTGCCTCTGTGTGGCCCCAGGCACATGTTCAGAATCAGAAATGTAGCCATTTTAGTGGGCACTGGGCCATGGGATAGCTCTGGTCCCCTGCCTCCCCGCCCTGCCCTCTGCCCCAGTGCGTGGTCCCCGGTGGACAGTCAGGCATGCTCTCTGTGTCCGCCCTGCCCATCCTTTGGCCGAGGGTCAGCCACTCCTGTGTGCCGTCAAGACCAGGAAGGAATCACTTGGAAGTTATCCCTCCCACAGAACCCAGCCGCGGCTGGGCCATAGCCAGGCCTGTTTTCTGTGCAGTTGCTGGCTGCATTTCAGCTATCCATTTGAGCCCTTTTTGTATGAAAGACATGGAAATGCCAGGGGATTAATTTTGCAAGTAAAAAAGATGGCAGCAGATGTAAAAACAGATTTACTCATCATGATGTAAATTGGTGTTTTGTTTTCATTTTAGTTTAACAATATATAGGTATTTATGAAAATATTTGGCTGTAAAAAAATTAAGAAAAATAACCAACTGCCATATCTGTTATAATCCCATTCAGTTTAGTTCTTTGGAAAGAACTTCAAGTTGTAAATTTAAAAAATTACTGAAATTTATGTTAGTATTAAAAATAACCTTAAAAAGTTTTAAGTGATAATCTGAAAGACATTAAAATTCAGGTTTGCTATAATCGATTGTACCTTTTTTGTATAGATACAATAATTTTCGGGAAAGCGGAATGCGGTGGCGGAACTAACACTCAGTTGTGTCGTCATGTCCTTTATTTTTCTCCGACAGCTATTACCGTGTTTTTTATCTTTTTTTGTAAAGGAAACTGTTTATATTTTTATCTCTTCTGTAGCCGTGACCAAGAGGGTAATTTCTTCACCTCAACTTGTTTGTTCCCGTGTGCGCGCTGAACCGTGATGGGCCTGACCGTGCCGCGTCGCCGTGTCCGTGCACGGAGCCCGCGTCCCTGGCGTTCCCGGGGACCGTCAGCGCGGCCAGAGCGCCTGACCACGGCCGGAGGGACAGTGGCAGCACCTGGGGGCTGTTTTTAGCTGCTTGCAACTTTGTACTGTAATGGCATTAGTATTTCAGGGCACATTCGATGATATGATTATATGATCTTATTTGACGTATTTACTGTCATCCAAGACTACAGTATTTTAGATGACTAGGACTTAGCCTGTTAAGAGCCCCAGATTTTCAGCTCTTTTAATGGAAAAATTTTCAAAATAAGCAGTTTCCTTCTTAATCAGGGGTAGTAGATATAATAGAACTTGTTTACTATTTAGGGTCAGATCTTTTTGTTTGTGAGGATACACAGTGACACTTCGAAAGGAGTTTAGGTTGAGTTTCTTCCTACATTTATTTGTCATTCATTCAGCAAGTATTGAGCTCTTTCCTAGGTGTGAAGATTCAGTGATGAGGGCATAATTCCTGCTCTCAGAAGTTTCATAACATTATGGGAAGGTAGACCAGGACAAAAAGTCCTACGGAAAGCAGGCAGCTTTGGGATCCAGACAGACCTGGATCGAAAGTACAGGATGAGTGAAGTATTAAATTCTGCCTAGCGTTTGTGTGACCAGAGTTATGCGTGCATGAGTCTGTTTATCTGCCTGTGTCAGTGGAAAAACTTCCTGTAGTTCACTGGCCTATAAAAGAATACAATTTATAACATCATTGGGAAAGCATTTTTATTCCTACATAGGATCATTTGTTCTTTGGGTAAAAGATTTTTAACACCATGTACCAATAAAGGCACTTTTGTTCACTCGAACACGCATTTATTGGCAACCTAATGCATACACTGTGCAAGATGTCTTGACAAACAGGCGTTTGGAAGTCCTTACCCCGAAGTAATGCTCAGGCTAGCAGGGAATATAGGAGCTCATATTCCTATCACATGGTGGAGAATTGAATGAGCAACTTAAGAAAGTTAGAAAAATTTACTGTGAAGTTTGAGGGAAACAAGTCCACACCCAGTGGGGAGAAGCTGGCGAGGATGTATGGAGTGTGAGTAGTTTTGAAGATGCATCAGGAAAACTGGGTAAAATTGGGGGAATTTGGGATGAGCTTTGTAATCAGGATAAGCTTGGGGCTTGGCGTACAAGCAGAAAGTATACTTTGAAAGGGGCATGATTTTTACAGAGGACAGAGGTGGAAGACAGGCTATAAAAATAGGTGGGGGGCCATTTTGTGACCAGCCCTGAATGCCAGGCCAGGGGGTGTCCTTAGTGCATGAGTTCAGGTGACTACGGCATACGTTACTCCTGGAGTGAACCCAACCAGATCACAATCTAGTATTTTCTTCATATGCTGTTTGATATGCTAATGCTGTGTTTGGGAATTTTGTATCTTAATCATGAGTGATGTTATCTTTACTTTTCCATTCTTACATTCGCCATACTTTTTTTTTTTTTTAATAGCCTCTTAACATCAGTTGTGAGTGTTACCACTTTTTCTGTTCTCCGGATGAGTTTTTGTGATTCTGCAATAATCTGTTCCTTGAACGCTGGCAGAAATTATCTGTACAGTACCTGGACTCGTTATTTCATTGTGGGATGATTTTAAATTACTGAGTCATTTTCGTTAATGAGTATGGCACAATTTAGACCTTATCTTCTTGAGTTAGTTTTGTTAAATTATGCTTCTTAGGAATTTGTCTGTTTCATGTATTATCAAATTTTTTGCCATTGACTTGTTCATGGTATTCTTTTATCTTTTCAATTTTCACCGTTTCTGTAGTTATATTCCCTTTTTCATTCCCAGGACTGCTCGCTTGTGCTTCTCTTTTCTTCTGTCTTGGCAGAGGTTTATGTCTTTGATACCGTTTGTGAAGAGTCAGGACTCTTGGCTTTGTTTAGTTTCTCTTAATGTTACTGTTTCTATTTTATGAATTTCCATTTTTATCTTTGTTATCTCCTGCCCTTACTTTCTTTTGGCTTATGCTGTACTCTTTTTAATTGAACGTTTAGCTTCTTAATTTCTACATTTCTTATTTTTCAATTGTAAACATTTAAGGAAATACATTTTTTGGCAAAGTACTGCTTTTTCTATAGCCAGCAATTTTGGTATATAGTATTTTAATTAATAGTATTTTCAACTTTCCATTCTGATTTCTTCTTTGTTCCATATATTTTTGTAATTGCTTTTAACTTAATAGCTTTGTAGTCATATAAAGTCTCTATGACACTTATTCTTTGAAGTACATTGAGACTCACTTTAGACTGTAAGTTTTGTCAGTGTTCTGTGTGCTTAAGAAGAACGTGCAGTCTCTGAAGAGGATACGCAATTCTCCATGCCCTGTGTTCATGAAGACCAAGTTTGTTAATTGCGACATTTTGTAGCTTCTAAATGTTTACTTTTCCCCCCATCTGGAGTATATGTAATTGAGAGAGCTGATTGAAATGTACTCTGATGGTGCCTAACTCTTTTGTCCCCATCAGTTTTTGCTTTGTATGTTTCAAGGTTATTTCATTAGATGTCAATCAGGTTAGAGCTGTGATACCCGCCCGGCGAATAGCACTCCTATTGCTGTGTGGCTCCCGTCTTTATTCCATAACTAGTTTCGCCTTACAATGTATTCTGGTCAGTATCGACATAGCGACCCCAGCTTTCTTTTGGTTTCTGTGTACATGGCATATTTTCCTTTTTAATTCTTTTATTTTCATTCTTAACATCATCTTAGGCTTTAAATATGTCTTGTGTGAGAGACATCTGCTTCACAGATAGTTAAGGACCTTACATAACAAAATATTGTAATTCCTCCCTCCTGTCCCTGTATCATTCATTGCTTCCTTCTTTTCACTTATAAATAAGCACACCTAGGCATGCGCGTGTTTATATATGTATGTATAATTGGTATTAATTTGAACAAACTGTCATCTGTTAGATCAGGTAAGAGAAAAATAAAAAGTTTTATTTTACCTTATTCCTTCTTCAGTGCCCTTTATTTTTATAGATCTGAGTTTCTGCCCCTTATCATTGTCCTTCTCTTTAAAGAACTTTTAATAATTTCTCATAATGTGTATCTGGTGGCGACAAATTTCCTCAATTTTTGTTTGCCTGAGAAAGTATTTATCTATCTTTCCACTTTTTAAGGGCAATTTTACAGGGTGCAGAGTTCTAGGTTGGAGGGTATTTATCCTCAATACTTTAAATATTTCCTGCCACTCTCTTGCTTGCATAGTTTCTGGGGAGAAGTCAGACGTAATTATCTTTCCTCTTCCACAGGGAAGGTGTGTTTTCCCCCTGGTTTCTTTCAGGATTTTTACTGTATATTTGACTTTTTGTATTTTGAAAGTGATGCCAAGGTGTGTTTTTGGAGTCATTTATCTTGCCTCGTGTTCTCTGAGCTTCCTGGATTTGTGCTTTGATGTATGACATTAACATGTGGGAAAATCCATTCGTTATTTCAAATATTTCTTCTGTTCCTTTCTCGTCTCCTTCTAGCATTCCTGTTGTGTTTGTGTTAATACCTTTTGTAGTTGTCCCACAGTTCTTGGATATTTTGTTTGTTTGTTTCAATCTTTTTTTCTCTTTGCTTTTCAGTTTTGGAGTTTTCTGTGAGAGATGTCCTCAAGCTCAGAGATTCTTTCCTCAGCCTTGACCAGTCTACTAATAAGCCCGTCAAAGACATTCTTCATTCTGTTACAGTATTTTTGATCTCTAACATTTCTGTTTGTTTTGTTCCTAGCATTTCCATCACTCTGCTTACATGGCCCATCTGGTTTTGCATGCCGTCTGCTTTATTAGAGCCCTTAGCATGGTAATCATAGTTGTTTTAAATTCCTGGTCTGCTAATTCCAACATCCCTGCCATTTCTCAGTCTGCTTATGATGCTTGCTCTGTCTCTTCAAACTGTGTTTTCTGCCTTTTAGTATAATTTAGTAAATTTAGCAAATTACTAAATTTGGTAATTTGGTAAAATTTAGTAATTTTTTCTTGATAGTTGGACAATGATACACTGGTTAAAGGAAACTGCTGTGAATAGGCTTTAGTAATGTGGTGGTAATGTGGTGTGGGCCCAGGGAAGCGTTCTCCAGCCCTATGATTACATCTCAGGCTGTGTGTGTGTGTGTGTGTGTGTGTGTGTGTGTGTACACGTGTATGTGTACATGTGTGTATGTGAGAGCATTTTTTTTACTGTGAAAAATGCATAACAAATCTTAACTATCTTAACCATTTCTAAGTGTATAGTTCTTTAGTGGTAAGTATCTTCACATTGTTGTGCAACCAATCTCCAGAATGTTCCATCTTGCACAGCTGAAACTCTGATCATTCTTCCCTTCTTACAGCTTCTGAATCACCACTCTACTTTCTGTTTCTATGAATTCGACTACTCAAGGTACCTCACATAAATGGAACCACACAGTGTTCGTTTTTTTGTGACTGGCTTATTTCACATAGCAGAATGTCCTCAAGGCATCCACGCTGTAGTATGTGTCAGTATTTCCTTCATTTCTAAAGCCAAATAATATGCCTTTACATGTGTATAGTACATTTCATTTATCCATTTATCTGATGACGGACACTTGGGTTGTTTCTACCTCTTGGCTGTTATAAATGATGCTGCTTTGAACATGGATGTGCAAATATCTCTTCAAGATTCTGCTTTCAGTGCTTTTGAGTATATGCTCATAAATGGAATTGCTGGATCATATGGTAATTCTGTTTTAAAAGAATTTTTTTGAGGAAACTCCACAGCGTTTTTCCATCACAGCTCTACCATTTTGCAATCCTACCAATAGCACATCCTTGCCAACACTGTTATTTATTTTTATACTAAGCATCCTAGTGATTGTGAGGTGATATCTTGTGATTTTGTGTGTGAACATATGTTCTTAGTTCTCATACTAGCATTTTTTTTCAGTTTCTCTAAAACACCACATTCTCTTCTGCCACGGTCTTAATGCTGTCCTGTTTCTTTGGAATGCCTCCCCGTGCCTCCACCACCCAGCCCAGAACACCATGTACCTCTCTGTGGCATTTGTACAGCCATGATTATTTGATTAATGTCTGATCATCACCTCCAGACTGTAGGCTCGTTGAAGGTAGGACCACGTCTGTGTCTGCTTGTCACTGTGTTTCAGCAGCCACCTGGCTTAGTGGCTAACAACAGGAACATCGATGATCATCACGAGTACTGTGTAGCATTTGCTCTGAGCCGGACACCGTTCTTAAAAATTAAGGTATAATTTACGTATAGTAATTTCACCCCTTTAGTGTACAGTTCTGTGCTTTTTGGCAAATGTAAATGGTTGTGTAGCTTCCATCATATCAAAATATGGAACAGGTCTATCACCTCCAAATATTTTCCTGTGTATCTTCTCCCTTTTTTTCCTGAATTTCTCTGTGTCTTCCAGTGTATTGAGATATGATTGACATATAACATTGTGCAGGTTTAAGGTGTAAGGATGATTTAATACATTTAGATATCGCAAAATGATTACCACAGCGGGGTTAATTAACACTTCATCACCTCACGTAATTGCCGTTTCTTTTTTTGTGGTGAGAGCATTTAAGATTTGCTCTTTAAGCACCTGTCAGATATGTAATACGGCGTCCTTAACCGTAATCACCACTGTATGTTACATCCACATAACTCTGGGCCTCAGTCTTGTAGTGGACCTTTGTCCCTGGACTGTCTTCATGTGTTTTTCTGACCCCTGCCCTTAGGTAGGACAGGTTGGCTGGAGTGGGCCGGAGTCGGGCATCTCTCTTCCTTCAGGTCATTTAGGCATCTCTCTTCCTTCAGGTCATTTAGGCTCTGATGAAATCCTATTTGGTTAGGCCCTAGTTAAATCATTTTTCCTGAGGGCAGCCTTTCTTAAGAAGAACAGGTTGCGCTGGTGTATTTCAAAAGGTTTCCTTTTCTCCTTCCCCTGCTGGAAGCAAGGGAGTTTTCTCCGATACTTACTGTGAGGACCTGGTGGGCTCCTGGAGGTAAGATTCGCAAAGTCTGGGGACCCAGATGGCTGGGTCCCCCTGAAGTTTTTCTCACTCGGACTTGCTCATGCTGAGCCTCCTACGATTCATAAATCACTGTTCGGGTGTCTCTGCCCTGGGACTGGTTCCCGTGGACGTGTCAGCTTACTGGTTTATGCTCTGGTAAGTGTAATTCTTTGTATTAGCCTTTTGATCTCTCTAATTTTTGCCCTGTGACTCACTTTTCTAACAGATCTAAGAAGAGTTGATTTTCCCATTTATTCAGCTTTTTACTTGTGTTAGGCCACAGTGGTGATTTCCATAACTTTATGCCAGACCGGAGCCCAGAAATCTAAACCTAATTATTTTAAATTCTGTTTATGTTCATTTCAATTTCTGAAGGCTTGGGATCTAGACTTCTGTCTACTGACAAGTTGCGATGACTTCTCTTTGTATCTTTGATAATTTTTGATTGTTAACTGATTTTTGGTTGAATGTCGTTTGTGGGAATCCTTACGTTCTAAATTGGGAATGTTTACTACAGACAGGATTTGGATTTGCATTGTTCTGACCTAGAACCACGGCGCGCCAGAGGTCTGGGGCAGCTTTAGCTTCCTATGTGGGCCCTACTGAATGTGTGTGACTAAGTCTCTCCACCTTGAGCTTGGACCAAGTTTGGATGTGTGATAGGGCAACCAACTGCCTGATTTGCCTAGAACTGAGTTTTCTAGGATATTTGACTTACAGTGTTAAAACTGGGATAGTTCTGGGTAAACTAGGCAGTTGGACAAATATGTGTCTTTAGCTGCATTTCCCAGATAACTCTGACTGTCTCATGGGTATTTATTTGTATGTCGTGCGCCTTCCTTGGAGATATCTCATACTTTTCTGCAAGTCCAGCAAGAATTGTGTTATAATTTACCCAAGATGTAGTTATATAGTAGTGGATAGGCCCTGCAGAGCATCCTGGAAGTGTAACCTGTAATTTCACTCTCTAGTTATAGAGAACATGTTCCCATGTCGTTCCATAGTCTTCGACAATATAATTACTAGTGGGTTGCATAGTATTGTGTTTTCTGTCCGTGCCAATATTTACTGAACCAATATCCCACTTTGGACATAAAGGTTCTTTTAGATTTTTCCCTTGTAAAAATGCTGTGGTGGATATCCTTATCACTAAATCTTTGCAGAATCCAGGATTATTTTCTTATGACAAATTTCCAGAAGTAGAATTACTGAATCAAAAGGTTTGCAACATTTTAAGTCTTTTGAATTATATTACCAGATTGGTCTCTGATTTCTCTGCATCCTGTGTGACACTAGGAATTACCGTTTCTTTCAGCCTTTGTCACTTTGATAAATGAAATGCGCTCCCTTTTTAAGGCACGTGACTTTTGATACGAGCAAGCCCTGTATATCACACCACAGTGTCTCACTAAGTTTCAGGTGTAGCTTCACTCTTAGAAGTATTTAACTCCCACTGTCTTTTAATGTAGTTATCAAGCTGTTTGTCTTACAACCTCCATGCCCTCCTCTGTCTGTACAGATAATTTGATGTTCAGGTTCTTAGAACTGGCTGTTGAAACCAGGCACAGAAAGTAAATAGGAAGCAACTTTCTCTGAAAATGTACGTCCTTGCTGTTCTGTGAGCACAGCAGTGGACCCACGGCAGCATCTGCCTTGAATTCTTTTGCTCACGTGGGGTGCGATGCCCATCAGCCTTAGGCTTGCGGGAGACCTGGATTCGGAGTGGTTGTTGTTGACCCAGGGTTCATAAAGAGAACCTCATTTGGTCAGCATTTATCGTTTCTCTTTTTCTTTGGAGATTATTTGGGGCTCTGTAGCATACTTAGTGCCTTATCGAACACTTAATTAAATGCAGTCCTGGTGGGTACTGCAGGTGAGTTTATGGTTTAGTAGATATGATGAATTAAACAGAAAAATAGCTCTGCCACAAGCAGAGAAGACCCCTGCCATGTGAATCTGTGCAGTGATTCAGTGTACCACCTCTAAAGGAGTTGGTGCTGTTCCGAATAAGATAGTTTTTCTGTGGAATGCATCTCTAAAATGTACAGAGCAAGTTAATGGGAAGATGATTTGATACCGACATAATTATAGTAAGACTGCACCTTTTAAATAACCCTGGGCATAACCATGCATACCTGTCTTTAGTTATCATCTCACTAGTATGTTTTGAGAATTAAGAGGTAGAGAATAATACAGTAAATATATTAAGTCATTATTAAACCGTGTTATCCGTGCAGTGGTGGTGTAAATTTTTCCCACCTCAGTTGTTCCCCTTCATGTGGATGTAGTCACCTGACAGGTGGTTGCTGAGAGCAGCCCTACCTGAGGAGGCAGATTGGAAGGCAAATGTTAACTCGCCTCTAGGCAGCTATTGAAGCAAATTAGGAACCAGTTAGAACAGCCTTGGGCTCTTCTAACCAGTTAGAACAGCCTTGGGTATCTATAGGTTGTGGAAAATTCCCCAGGGGAGAGAGAGTAACTGTAATTAGAGAAGGTCATCTTGTTACTCAGGTTAAGAGTTCAGGATCTGTGCGTCTGTGGGAAGGGGGCAGCTAGGGGAGCCCTGGGGGTGGAGAGCGCCCTACCTCCCTCCACCCCGCCAGCTGCAGAGCTGAATCGGAGCCCGTGGGTGCGCAGGGCACTGCTCCTGTCCCTCCGGTAGCAACTGGGGTCTGACTGAAGCCCATCACCAACCCTTCCTGCTTTGTGCTCATCTCACAACATCTGTGTCTGTTTTCCTCGAATCTACTTTTTGCTTCTCATTTCAACCTTCTGCTTAACCACTCTCTTAAATTTTTATCCTTTAGAAAGAAATAAAAGTATATTCTGTAATTTTATCTCCATTCGTTACTATTCATATGCATTTTGTGTGTGTGTGTACACTTTCTTTGCTTGAGAACTAAAATAGTATCTTTGATACTTTATTGGGATTTTCTCGATTGGGAGAGTACTCATTAAGATTGGATATAATAATTTAAAAATTTTTTAGTAATTAAGTTTTCTAAAAATCCTAGAGAATGAGTATCTACGATAGCTTGTTAAACCTGCCTCCTGTGAGATACATCATACTTGTAGAAGAGTATGGCCGACATGTAGGAAGTAAAGAACACTTAGGGAGTGGGTACCCGTGACCACCACCCAGACCAAGGAATAGTACTCGCGTTCCAGCCACACCCCGTGTGTGCCTCCCCCAGTCACAGTCTCCCCGCCCCCAGAGACCACTGCTACACCACTTTATGTTATGTTACCCCTGCTTTTAAAATGTTATTCATACTATCTATTTATGTAGTCCTAGCTGATCAAATTAGCTTGGCCTGTTTTTGAACTTTATGTAGATGGATTCATATTGGAGGTACTTTTTCATAAGGTCCCTTTGCTCAGCATTATGTTCGTGAAACTCGCCCAACTTGTTCTGTGTAGTTAGTTCATTTTCACTGCTGTGTAGAATCCTGTCGTTTGGATATACCACACTTTATATGTTCGGTGGGTGTCCGGTTTGGGCTGATGTCCGTGATGCCGCTGCCACGAATGCCCATGTGTCTGTCCCCAGGAGGGATTGTGAGGAAAGTGCCTACGCACATCCTCAGCGGTGGAATTGCCGTCTGCATCTCCAGCGGTACCAGCTGATACCTTCCCAGGGTGGTTGCATTCTTATAACTCTTAATGAATATTTCTGTCAAAATTGCGTAAATGAAAAGTATTTTCTCTAATCTGTCTCTGATCTCTAACATTAATTCAAATTATTTTTAAAAGGTGCGTTTTTATTTCCCCACTAGTGAATGTTATTTTTGTCAGGCGAAAGTAGGAATCTGATAAAACAGCAAACTGTAGTGGAAATAACTCCAGTTAGAAAATGGAATACCTGATTGGGCGCAAAAGGGGCGGAGGACACCGCATAGGGGCCTTCGGCGTAAGAGATGTTCAGGTGAGGTTTGTTGGTTAGTTACTCCGGGAGTGCCTGCGATTCCTGTACAACGCGGCGTCTCTGTTTTCTTTCCTCGACAGTGTACATTCTGTCCCTACGGCGCGTTCTTCCCACACGCTGGGGCTCCCAGTTTGCCATTAGGACGGGATGGTGTGGAAGCGCAGAGTGGGAAGCCTCTCGGGAGTGTTCTGACTCCTCGACTGCTGTCAGGTGAACTCAGTCACGCACGGGTGCTATTTCTCTCAAGACTGTGATTTCCTGAAAGCAGGAATGGGGTTTTCACTGACTTATAGGAGTAGTCTGAAAGTAAGCTGTAGTTGCCAGAAGCAGGTTTGGGCCAGAATTCAGTGGTCAGCATTGCTTATTCCTAATGAAAAGCTCCAGGGATCACTCACGGGCCTGTATTACAGTGTTTGGGGTAAAAAACATCATAATGCCAAACCGAGGAATTATTTACTTCCACTCTGTCATCAAAAGCTTTGTTGAATAGTTACTTTTCTAAATTACTCGATTTTAAAAATTGAGATGAAGGATATGTAACAAAATTTACCATTTTTATCATTTTTAAGTGAATTCAGTGGCCTGGAGTACATTCACATTATTATACAACCGTCTCCAAAATTTTTCATCTTCCCAAACAAACTCTGTACCCAGTAAATAATAATTCTCCATTCCCCTCACCCTCAGCTCCTGGAAACCACTATTCTGCTTCCTCTGTCTGTGAATTCGACTGTTCTGGGTACTTCACAGAAGTGAAATCCTACAACATTTGTCCTTAACATGTCTGGATTACTTCACTTAGCATGATGTCCTCAAGGTTCATCCATGTTGTTAGCATGTATCAGAATTTTATTTCTTTTTCAAGGTTGAATAATATTTCATTGTACGCACCTGCCGCATTTAGTTTATTCATTCATCTGTTGATGGACTCGGGATTCTTCCTCCTTCGGTCGTTGTGAATAGTGCTACTGCAAACATAGGTGGACAAATATCTGAGTTCCTGCTTTCAATTGAATGGTTACTTTTTAACCTTGTTATACCAAACTGCTTTATTCATGTTCAATCGACAGCCAGCTTCCCTCAGAAGCTAATCAGTTACGTCCTTTTTTTCTCATCCTTACGAGACAATAAGAGGGAAAGAAGGGTCGTGCCCAGCATCACCATCTCTGTTAATGGCAGTGCTAAAGCAGGAGCCAGCCTTTCAGTGATTACGGTTCTGTAATTGTGTTTTTCTGTTACAGTTTTGTTTCTATTATCTATTTGAGTCATAATAACATAGCCTGTCATTTATTTCTTAAAATAGCTGCCTTATTTGTCTTAACACATGTGGTATTTTATAATTTTTAAAGTTTGGTTAAAAACAAAAGCAACGTATATAAAAGGAAATACTTTTGTCTGTGCTTTTACTATGGAAGTTTATTATACATACCTTAGTTACTTAAGGCTTGCATTTCGGAGAGTCAGCACCTATCATTTGGTTTTCAAACTGTTTGGCCTCAAGGCCCCTTTTTATTCTTAAAAATTGTTTAAGACTCAAAAGAACATTTGTTTATGTGGGTGTTAGCTGTTGATATTTACAATATTAGAAATTAAAACAAATTTTAAAAATTTACTGGTTCATTTAAAAACAATTAAATGTTATAAATAATATATTTTTTTTATGAAAAATAACTGTTTCCTAACTAAAAAGATTTACTGAGAAGTGTGGCATTATTTTACATTTTGGAAAAATATCTCTAATTCCTGACTTAGTGAAAGATAGCTAGATTCTTTTATCTGCTTCTGCATTCAATCGGTGCAATGTTATTTTTGTTGAAGTGTTTGAAAGAAATCTGATCTCATGCAGATATATAGTTGGAAAAGGGAGGAATATTTAATAGACTTTCAGATAATGATGGATACTTTTCTTTGATACTATACCAAAACTCAACAAGTGGTAGTTTCTTAAAGGTTAGCAGCAATATAGAATTTTAAATATATCAGTGAATTTTTCGGTTATATTAAAATCCATTTGTCTTTCTTAAACCTTGAATGGCTTTTTTACTCAAGCATAATTTGTATCATCATACATTGGTGATTTGGAAAATATTGGTTCACCAAGTTATGCAGATTTTCCAAACATTGACACACTGTGAAATATGAACTACAAATTAAAAATTCACTCAATATTACCTCCAGTCGCATACAGAATGTCTTTCAATCTTGGGGGTGGGGGGGCTGTCATGCTCATAGTGATAGATGCTGGTTTTCCTCAAATTCTAATTTTAACTTGAAAGTACAGCTTTTATTATGGGTAACAAATACTGTCAAGTTTCCTTAAAGTGACAGGCTCACTTTGTTCATGTTGCAGAAAATGTCTGCCAAGCGCCCGAGCCTGCATTACCATAAAGTGTTCTTCATTCTTTCCAGTAAAGGTGGTATTCGTGAAAAAAGCAACTTGTTCAGCTTGCAGCTTACGCTGTAGCCTAAGTGCTCTTTATCAGGGTTACCATTGTATTCCCGTAGTTAGCAGAAATGCTTTATGTGTAGTTGCTGTTTTGAAACAGAATTTTAAATAGCCATGTATGTACTCAGTGGTCGAGGTGTAATAAAATTAATTTTTACTGCTGCATCAAGATGTTCTTAAGTGAAGCTAGCGTTTAAGAAAACATCCGACGAGTTGTGGCACAGTTCGGCGTCAGTGCCTCGATTGGTGTGAAGAGCTGACAGTCGGACACACCGTCACTTTGGCACCGTTGATACAAATTGTCAACACAGTGAAGACAGCGGATAAGGTCTTAATATTATTATGAAAATAATTTTGACCTGTGGACCCCTGGCGGGGGGGTTGGGGGAACTGACGGTTTGCACTGCCGTATTTAGTGTGGATGCTTTAATAGTCGTGAATTTTGCTCTTGAAGAGTTCAAAACCCGGCGGTGTGTATGGCTGAGTGTTGAGCAGTGGTGTTTGCTCTTCAGCTGTGATGCTGCCCCCAGGCCAGAATAGGGACCAAGGTATTGTTATGCCCTGGCATTAGCAGTTTGGGAGGAAGAATTTGAATTTTACAGCATTTAGTTTTCACTTTTTCCTCAGGTTCAGGTGCTTCCTGAGAGATTTTGGTTGTTTTGATTTATAGCACGTAGAAAGTATATATACTATGACTCATCTGAATTTTATGTGCAGCTGCTGCCCGGCTCCTGCCTGTCCTCCCACTTTTACTGAGTACCTGGTTCACGCTAAGTGCTACCCCGGACACGAGAAAGCCAGGCGTCCGGCGTGTGCGAGCGTAGAGGAGCGCACCAGAGTGCAGGGGGTGAGCGTGGCTGCAGGTCGGTGCGGGGTGTCTGGGGGTGGCACGGGAGGCGCTGTCGTAGGTGGTGTTGAAGGGCGCGTTGGGCCGGCTCGGCCAGGGGGCAGCGGGAGTGGAGACGTGGAGGAGAGGAAGAGCACAGTACTTTGGGGCATAGGGAGTGGTAACACGGGCCGGATGTGGCGGCTGCGGTAGGAGAGAACCGGTCGAAAGCAGATCGTTAAAGGCCTCGCTGGGACTTGCTCGCATGGACCAGTGGTTCTCAAAGCCTGGTCCTCAGACCGGCTGCTTTAGCGTCTCTCGGGAACTTGTTAGACGTGCAAATACCTGGGCTTTGACAGGGGTATTTTGGCTGGGGCTACGCTGTCTGTCTCACCAGCCCTCCAGGGGACTGCACAGGACAAGGGAAGAACAGTCCAGGCTCTTTGAGCAGCTCTGAATTTTAGAAAGGTCACTCTGAGGGCCCTCTGGAAGGGGGCCGGTGAGGAAAAGTTAGGGACCGAGTGATCCGGTGTTCTGGTGGCTGGGACATGGGACTGGGCCGAGGGCGGTGGGAAGGCGGAGTGGATGGGTTTCCGGGAGGTAGAGTCCATAGCACTTTATTGTTAGCGGACAGTTTAAAAGCTGAGAAAACAGCTGTGCTTTGCTCTGGAACCTGCCCACAGTCAGGGCCGGAGGGGTTTTAAAAGCCCTGCTGCCAAGTGTCTTCAGGGAACATCTTTTACTGATAGTGAAAAGATCAGTTACCAATAGTGAAAAAATAGCCTCTTCAGTCTCCGTTTGGAGCTTGCCTGCTTAACCAGGCAAACAGGAAAGGACCGGCAGCAAAACGGGACAACTCTAGGGCAACAGTGGGGAAGAACCCAGCCCGTGCCTCTGTTCTCATTTTGGGGACTCTATTTTCTGTTGAGTCCAAGCCTCTGGAGGGGTCAGGTGGCACTTTCAGGGCCTGGAGCTCAGAAAGGACAGCAAGGTGTGGGAGAATGGAGGCGATGATTCCTCTCAGCTACTGGTAAATTAATAACTGGCCCATGTCATTCAGGCTCCTCGTGTCGTGTGCCGTCTGTAGGTGGGCGAGGTGTACCCTTTTGCTGTTTGAATTTTAGCTTCATCTGATATGCGTGAGTGTAAAGCTGGGTCTCTCGTTTCCATTACAGTGATTATTCTTTTAGAACCTTTATTCTTCAGTATTTTAAGTTTTCTTTTATATCCTATTTTGTTTTACAGATTTGTAAGACTCCAGGGCCCTCAAGCTGTGATTAATCAGATGGTTCCTGAGACGGCTGGGAAAGCAGACGCGCTGTGTGCCAGTTGAAGAGTGGATGTCTGTGTGTATTTAAAACCTCCTTTCTGTACATGCACATTTCCACAAGAAGACGGGCTCCTTCTGGTGCACACGTGAAGAGTTTTACAACTGATGAAAATTAATTTAAAAATCAGATGGAGCAACTTGACACCGCTGGGCTCATGAGCTCAGGGAGAAAAATATATCACTAATGGCCAATTTTCCATATGGTCTTCACGGGTAAAGAAAGTTTGCAAAAAGAAGAAAAAAAAACCTTGCACAGATCAAGCCTCAAAAATACCTCTCCAATTTGAAGAAGGAGCTAAGTGAGACGGTGACTGAGGGGGAAGTGTGATTTCAAGCACTGCAGGTGGGATCAGGCAGTGTTCATTTGCACTTTAACTTTCAGTGAGTTTGGTGATTTGGACAGACTTCAAAATTCTGGACTGACAAGTAACTGCTGCCGTGTGGTTATTATGATCGGAGGAAAGCCAGTTCAGGTTCGATGGGACAAGTTTGAACGGTGAACTGATTCCTTTGCCTTTTTCAGTTGATCGTAATCGAGACATTTTAATTTATTATTTCCTTTTTCCTTTTCTGTATCTATAGGGTAGTATCTTAAGGTAGCAATTGAAACTGATAATTCCAAGATAAATATCCAGGAACGTCCAAGGGCAGCTGCTTTTCCTTGGACTGTACATGTGGCGTTTGGAAACGTTCTCTGAATGCGAACAGGAAAGGACCGGCAGCAAAAGGGGATAACTCTCTAGGGGAACAGTGGGAAGAACCCAGCCCGTGCCTCTGTTCTCATTTTAAGGGATCCTCTTTTCTGTTGAGTCAAGAAGACTTGTATATAAGAAGAGGCTTACCGGATGGACTTACTTCTGAGATTAGTTTTTTCCTTCGAGGTGAAAAAATATGTGATCTTTAGGGGCAGAAAGGGGAGTGACTAGGGGAAGGAAGAAGGAGACGAGGCAAAGAGACTAAATCCTGCAATGAGGCTCGTTGTCAGCAAGAGGATTTAGGATTCACCTGAGGCAAATACTCAGAGGACTTTCGGAGCTCTAGAACGTTCTGGCGCTGCTGAGTGAAGGGGCATTCTCTCTGCGCCTCTATGGCACTGAGGGCTGCGTGGGCCTGCGGGGGTGCAGTCAGATGGAGCCCAGCCCTCCCCGGGGACACAGCCACCTGCCAGGAAACCGGCTTGGGCTCTGAAGTGGGATGTTTCTGGTTCTGAACAGTGGGAAAGAGTCTTTTTTTCTTCCTGAACTTGGACTGCTGTCTGCACAAACTCTGGTCGTTTTGCACGGTTTGTGTGCCTTTTTTTCCCTTTATGCAATCCTTTTCAGCTTTAGCAGCAAAAATTGTCTAGTTGCGAAAACACAGCAGAGGGCAGCTTCAGAAGGAGGATGATCCCATGTTTGTCTCTGCACCTGAACTTTTGAAGAGAAAACTCCAGCTCGAGGGATTCTTAAAGCCTTAAGTTACTTGAAATCTATGTATTTGCAACCTTTGGTCTCTGGAATCATATTACGCTAAACTGGAATCTCAGGCTGAGTGAGAATAACCAAGCTGAGTAAAAGAAAACTCAGTTTCTTGATCACCGTGTATTAACCATGCTCTTTGTGCAAAGGGCGGGCCTGCTCTTCTTCTAAGGACTTGAAAATAGAAACGGACCCCGTGTTTTTTTAAGCATTACCTTTTCTTAGCAGACTGCCATCTTTTATAGAGGAATTTTTTCACTATGCATTTGGTGGATCTTTATAAAATACTGACCTTCTAATTAGATCCAGGTCAATCTTAATTAAAGGGAATCGGGGGAAAACAACGCAAGCCAACCACAAAAATAGAATAAATCAATGAAAAGAATTGATTTGAATTTTTCGGCATTCAGCATTACTTTTTAAGGGGAACAGTTCACTGAGAAAAGTATGTATGCAGCGGTGGAGCAGGGGCCTGTCCTTTGCAGCGACTCCAACATCCTGTGCCTGTCGTGGAAGGGCCGCGTCCCCAAGAGTGAGAAGGAGAAGCCCGTGTGCCGGAGGCGCTACTACGAGGAGGGCTGGCTGGCCACCGGCAACGGCCGGGGCGTCGTGGGGGTGACCTTCACCTCGAGCCACTGCCGCCGGGACAGGAACACCCCACAGAGAATCAACTTCAACCTGCGCGGCCACAATAGCGAGGTGAGCCGGGGCCACTGTTGTCTGGCCACTCCCACTGGGGGTTTCGAGCCCCCTGCTTCCGTCTGCTCAAAACTTACTTTGCTTCAGCTCCTTGGACTTGCTGCCAGGTGAAGCTTGGCAGACCCTGCATTCTGTCCTCTCTGTCCCTGTGGGAAGGTGTTCAAGCTGGGCACCAGGCCACCTCTTAGGGACCAGGGACCATGCCTCACTCCCCTCCCCCCACAGTGAGCAAGCCCCTTGCCCCTCCCAACGTGCCCTGAGAGCTCTAGCGAGCGAGGAGGCGCGACGAGGACGTGGCTCCGCTCCTGGCCGCAGGGCCGCGCCGAATTGCAGGTGTCGGATCTGATGATCTGCTGATTTCACAACTGAAAAACCTGAGAATGTTTTTCTTCTAGAAAACAATTTTTACAGATATTATCAGTCATGCAGGTTAGTCATGGGTGGTTCTGATTCTTCGTTTAACAAGATTTTCTTCACTTAAGAGCAGACAGGCAGCCACACGTGTTTACTGGAATTAGTGTCATTATAGGGACACAGCCATTACAGGAATGGTCTCACCCGGATTCCTGGGTTTGGGCACTTCCCTGAGAAGCATTTTCTGAGCCCTGTTCCCCCTCTCCTCCCCTGTCCCCCACTTGCCCCTCTGCACCGAGCAGTCTTCTGTGGTTGCTCTACAGTTACCCGCTTGTGTGGCTTGGAACACTTACTTACTGGAGGACTTTCTGTTCTTGGCGGTCTTAACTTCCTCACCTGCCATTGTTTCCAAGATTGTTTCTTTATTAATTACCTTTAACTGGTTAGCTCACTTCAGTGTGGCTTCTTTCCCCCGCCCCCTACTGAAATGGTCGCATGCCCCGTGACCTTATATTGCTAAACCCATAGGTTACTTTTCTGCAGTTGATGTCTCGGTGGGATTCAGTGGAGCTGAAATGTTACTTTCTCTTGATTTCCAGAACACGACACGCTCCTGGTTTTCGTCTTACTGTTCTGTTTTCTACTTTTCACTCTTTTTTGCTGGCTCTACCTGTTTTCACTTCATTTTTAAATGTTCGAGGGCCCCAGGTATGCATCTTTTTCTAGATGATCTCTTTGAGTCAGGTTTAAACTTACCTATTTGCTGGTGACTCTCAAATTTATGTCTCCCACCTATTACCTTTACCCTCTAATTCCAGACTTGATTCGTCGACTTGGTGTCTGAAATACTACGCGTCTCAAACTGTAGGTCACCCAAGAGAACTAGTTTTTCCACTGTCCCTTCAGCCCCTAGGCCTGTTCTGTCCTCTCTCTGCCTTTTCCCCAAGACCAGCCAGCCAGCCAAGTTATAACGCAGACATCACCTGCCCTTTCCTTGGCCCCAAATCCAGTACTAGCATGACCACCTACTGTATTCCCCATTCGACTTCTGATACCTGAAACGTGACCTCCTCTCCTCCTTCTTCACCCTCATGGAGCTTTTGACTTAAACTCTGCTGTTTATTAACCCATCGTGGAGGGCTTTGCTGAAGAGTGTATGTTTAGTTTCTCAAGTGTTGTTAAAACAGTCTAAAAAGTTTAAATCTCATGTACTTTCATTATCTGTGCTCTTTCCCAAGAATGCTATATGACCTATGTCACAATTGCAAAGAGAATGGGGATTTATGGATGAGAAGAACAATCTCCCTATCTCCCTTGCAGTCGGATCTTAGGTTCCCGTGGCGAGTCTATAAACCTGGATTCGGCCTTCTCTCTCCCTCCCCTGGTTCACCCTCCTGTGGTTCACCCTCATTTCTGTGGTTCACTCTCCTTTCTAGAAGACCCTGAGCCGCTGGCAGGCTGCCGAGCCTGGTCCTGTTTTCACATTAATGTCAACACTCTTAAATGTAGGAGACATTTGAAAACCACTTTTGATTTTAAGACATGTATATAGGATTTAACATATTTAACATATTTAAGGATCTATACACTAATTCTAGTGAGAAAATTTGGCTAATTTTGGGTTAAAGCCAGTGGAAAGTCACTGCAAATTTTTTTCTTCCTTATAAATTCTTCACGAAAAGTGATTTTTGGTAGATTTGTGATCACCCACTGCGGTATCGTAGTTGTGGACCTAAGGGAAGACTTGTTTCCCGTGGCGAGGGCCTTTTCTTTCCCCGCTTCTGGTTCTGCTTTTCCGCGTCTCTGTTCCAAGAAGTTCCAGCGCTTACCGCTTAGCTAGCCCGTGCGGTCCTGTCCGAGTCGTTCGTTTACTCATGGCCACATTGAAACAAGTCCTTTCTTCAGAGCTTTTGTGAGAATCTGTTTTTGAAAATGGTGAATGCCATGTATATAAATGATGATGTTAAAGCACCTCGTATCCTGTTTTTTAAATTATACTCTTATTTTCCAACCCTTATGTTATACTTTATACCCTCAGACTCAGTCACTGGTCTGACTCATGAGGCCAGAGGCCATGTGTGTTGGTTTCTGTCTCACAGTTAAGACTCAGAAACGCGCGTGCAGCCAGCAGAGACTGCCGCGTGTGTGCCGCGTGTGCCCCTGGGGGCGGGGGAGGTCACGGCGCGCCTCGGGAGTCCACAGCCCAGCGGCAGGGCCGAGGGGCTCACCTGGGTACCTCCTTCCCCGTGTGCAGTTTCGGTAAGTGCGGAAAGCAAGCATCGGGTCCTTGGAGGAATTAAAGGTGAGGTTTACCACATATTTTGTGGTGAAGGTGACCTTTGAGTGGGGCCTTGCGAAATAGTTAGAATTTAGATAGTCTTCTTCCGAGTGGTGCAACTCCTTGCCACCTTCTAGCTTCAGAGAAGCAGTTTGTCCCTTCTGTGTGACATGAAGGCGTCGTGTCTCCCTTGGCTCCAGCCTGAGCCCGTGACTGCATTTGCCTAGTCACGTCGGGTGCCTCCCAGGAAGACGCAGTGGGGTCTGGCTGGAGAGGGCAGGGCCCGTGTATTTTTCGCCTTCCCCGGGACCGACTCGCCGTCGTTGGACAGGCAGTTGGTGTTCTTTGCTCCTCCCCCCTATGCCGTGAAATGTTTTGGGCTTCGTAATGGGGATTTCACCCTTCGGGTATTCTGCACTTCGGTCAGCTTCAATGGCCGAAGGCTTAACCGAGGTGCTGCCTTAATAATTTGACTTACGCAATGCTCAGGTGCAGCCGTTTCTGTGCTTAATGTATTTGCACGCAGTTGTAGTTAAGTTTGAAAAGTTACGTTCCCATGTGTTCATGACCTATCCGAGTTAAAGATAACTTGTTAGCGACTTGGCACAAATGACTCACTTTATGTGGCCGCCCTGGTGAAGCGGCCATCTCGCTGATTTGTGTGAGGATATTTTAGCACGCTCGGTGATAGCGTCTTGCTTCCTTCCCAGGTGGGCCCTGTAGGCGTTCCATCATGTAGGCACGTGGCGCCCCCCACGGGTGGACCCAGGAGCTTGACCCATGCCTGCTGTCAACGGAGGGACACCCTCCTCACGATGGCGTTGCAGGAGTAATGGGCGAAGGAAGCTCGGGGCTGCCTGTGGAAGGTTCGCGGCTTCGATGGTGTGCACAGCATGCTTCAAAGCTGTACGATGTTTGAAGATAGGAATTTCAATACCACACTTTCTCAGGCTTTCCTATACTTTTTGCAGGTAAACTTTGACTGTATTAAAAGTGAAGCTAGTGATGGAAACTTACCTAGGTTCGTATCCTGGAAAGGAATTTAAAAGAATAAAATCCACCTCCTAGAGTTTGGTGGATGCTTCATTTTTATCTGCCAGCTTTAGTAGTAAAGATTTCCTGAGTAGGAAAAACAGAATAAAAGAATTTTCATAGTGAGACTGGGAGAATGGAGCAATGTATGAACAAAGTAAATGTGATGTTTTAAAAATAGATGTTTAAATTTCCTGAATACAGGCATAGTTGGCTTGGTTTTCATGGCGAGAGCATCTTCCTGTTTAGACTGGGCATGAAAACATAGGTGAGGGGTCCACTGGGGCGCAGAGCACTGAGTCAAGCCAGGAAAGCTTTCTGGGGGTGGTGGAGGGGGGCTTGGGGCACGAGCTGCATCTCGAAGCCCCTGAGGCTTCTGTAAACACTTGAGTGCCACGCGGGGCTGAGCTCTGCTGGACTTGGGCGTCACGATGAAGGAGCCAGTCCTGCGCAGCCGACCTGCGTGTCAGAGGATGCGACTGCGTGGAAATGCTGCTGCTGCTGCTGACGGTCGCTGTAAGTTAAATGGCCTCAGTTTTCTGTGTGCTTCATGTTCGTTATTTTGTTTAACCCTCTTAACAACTCTCTACAGCTTTGTTTCATGATCCCTGTTACACAGTTGAAGAATCTGAGGTTCAGAGATGCTCTGGAAATTGCCCAAAGTGTAGAGTTAGATGATCAAGATGGCAGACCTGGGATTTTAATTCATGTCTGTGTGTTTGTCCTTCTACGAGACACTGCTTCAAAAAGGGTAAACCAGTAAGCGGAGAAAACAGAGTTATGAGTGACCACGGCATGTTTCGTGGGCACTGAAGAGTTTGGTGAGGTGCTGGAGATTACTGCAAGGTAAAGCTGCTTGGGCCGGGGAGACTGGAGTCTGAATGGTCATGGGAAACAAATAATAGCAATAAGTGTTCGTGGGATGAAAGAAGGCAGTGCTTTCGGTTGGGGCAGCATTCCGAGACTGTTAGAAGATTGTTGTATTCAGATAGAAGTGTTGAACAGATCACATGTGAGCATAAAAATTACCCAGTTCAGCGCATTGGAAGTATTCAATTTATTGTGGATATAATGATCTTCAAGAAGTAGTATAAACATCAGTCACCACAATACTGTGATAGTGGACCTAGTTAGAATCTTGAGACAAGAATATAACCGGTTATTATAGATAGAAGGTGTGTGAGAAACAGCTGTTTTAAATGTTTTCACCTAAAATGGCTTATCCAGTATTTTTCTACCGAGCGTGGTAGTGTGAGTTGGTTTTTATCACAGGGATACGTGCACGTGGCTAAATGCCGCTGATGAAGAGCAGCACTGTTCTAACTCCTGTTTCTCTGCCACCTACTTCCTGTCCTGGCTGTTCACCAAAGGCTTATAGTATTTTCTTTCCTTTTAATCAGTTTTGGAATTTTGTGCATCGATGTCTTTCCTATCTTGGTAGGTGGAGATTTAGCTCTTTGCTCTTTCTTTCTTAGTCATGCAACCCAGCTTTTCCCTGCTACCTAATCATCCCAGTATTACTATGTCATAATAATCGGTTAACTCATTCTTTAAAGTGTTTACATTATTTAAACTGTGTCAATATTGTGCCCAGATGATCCAAGTAGAGTACTATGACTATATTTCCTTTATTGTTTAGCTCTTTTTCTCTCATGATAAAAATTGTCTTATTTTTTCCCAGCGATTTAGTTTCTTTACCTATTGTGAATCTTCCTGCATCTTCAATCATTTCTAAATATTCAAACAATAAGGTGATTTATTAGTTCTTTTTGTTTTTTTCCTGGAGACCTCCATCCGGGAGTCCTCTGTCCCCTGCTCTCGCCGGGGTGGTTGCTCAATGGGCCTGATGCCCAGCTGACTTCCTGAGCCTCCTTTTATCATCATCTTGGAAAGTCCTGTTGCCCCTTACTTCTGCCACATCCCTTGTTTCCTTGTTTTCTTTTGTTGTTTAACTTCTTTTTGTTGGAACATACTCAAGTATCGTCCTACGAAAGAACTTGTAAGTCGTGTTTTTTAAGACTTGTATGTATTTTCAGTCTATGGTTGGGAATCCTTGTATTCAGGGGACCAACTTAAATTACGTGCGGATGTTTGGTTGGGCAGGGGTTGTTGCCCCTAACCTCTGTGTTGTTCACGGTCAACCGTATGTCTAAAAATGTTTTAATTCTGTCCTCATTCTTGATTGATAGTTTGGCTAGGTATAGATTTCTAGGTTGGTTCATTTCGAAATTTGAAGGCATTTTTCCGTAGTCTTCAAACCTGTAGAATTATTATTGAAAAGCATAGTAGTTAAAGAGTTTAGGCCCTGAAGCTAGACTCCATTTGAATCCTAGCTTTAAGCACATTATTTAATTTCTCTGTACTATAATCTTCTCATTTTTGAAATGAGTTTATAAATAGTACTTTCCTCATACAGGGTTTGGTGTACGGATTAAATTAATTACTATATGTAAAGCATATAGTAACTTGAGGGCTTTGTAAAATTATCTGTTGTTGTTATCCTAAATTCTCTATATGTGACCTTTTAAAAGATTTTAATTTGGCATCTGCTCTTTTTCCTAGGTATTCTAAAATTTTGTGATAACGTTTAAAACTCATGTACTGTAAAGGTGTTCGGCGCCTCTGAGCGTGTGTGTCTGGGGATGTTGTTTTAGTCAGTGGGCTTTGTTGCGGAACAATCTGGGTGCGAACCAGCCGTTTTGTTGCTCACTGCCAAATGTCGGCATCTCAGCACATTCCTCTGGTTGCTCAGTTTCTCTGGACGTTCAGTTTCCCACCCCTGTGACTGTACTCCTGCCGCCAGCGTTCTGAGAGCCGAGGGGCAGGTGCGCGCTGCGGGGAGGCAGAGACGGGAGGGCGAGGCAGAGGAGGAGGAGGAGCTAGTGCTTACTGAATGCTTCCTGTGTGCCAGACACCATTCTGAGAGCCGCGACTCATTTAATCCTGAGAGCAACTCTGTGACTCTTGAGTCTATTATTATCGTCATTTTATAGATGAGGAAACTAAGATACGGAGACATTAAGCAGCTTGCCCAAGGTCACACGCCTCTCCCGATTGACAGAGCTGAACCTGAACCCGGGAACCCAGGAACCACTCATAGTCCACATTCAGCCTCTTGGAAAATCACCTGTTCTTGTCCCAGTCTTTGCTGTACCTGGTGTCTGCAGGGTTGGTTTCTGTGGGTCACTCTGCCAGGGGAGTGAGTCTTCAGTGTCTGATGCTTTGGGGGAGAAGAATTGCCTGGTTACATATGTAATGGCTCCAAGGGAGGGAGCTTCCTCTGGCTGTGTGGGTGCCAGACTGACCTGCTCTGTGAGTGGCTCTTTGCCCAAACTCTCTGGGTTTAGCCCAGCCTGCGCCTCTCCCAGCACCTGGAACGTCATTCCTGAGCCTTCCCTGGGCTCACTTCTGCCAGGAGCCTCTCTCCAGGCACTCCACTGGGGCTTGCTCTGTTCTCTGAAACCAGTCGCCACCTCTCATCCGTTTTCTGCCTCTGCGTGCTGTGGTTTGGGTACCTTGAAGATGGCTTTCATGTTTGCTTTCATGTTCCTTGTGAGGCAATTTCTAAGAGAAGGATTAGAGTCATCTTTACTTTGACATCTTAAATCAGAAATCTCCCATTAAAGTATTTTTCAAAGGTTCTTAAAGGCATTAAAAATAGATTTATTTTCCCTAAACAAAAAACAGAATATAATAGAATTGTATTTTATTAGGAAAATAGAATTTGTCAAAATAATGGCATTGTTCATTTTTTTTCTTTAGCAGTTTGTTTTGTCTAATTTTTTTCTCCTAATAGAAATAAATTATCATGTCTGAAAGTAACTTAGACACATAGAAAGCACTGTCTTTTGGGTGTATTTTTGCTAGAGAGGATGAGAGAGGGATGTAGGTATAAGGCAATAACTTCTTTGGTAATGGTCTCCCAGGGAAGCAGCTTCAAGCTGCATCATGTCAAAATGAGAGCGAATGAGGTCATTACTGAAGTCCTGGGCAAATAAATATTTCCATAACTCTAGGATCTGTTCATGATTTATTAATAGGCGAACCTATGGATTCTCGAGATAGACTGCTTGGGTTTGAGCTGAGCCCCTTTCTGTGTGATTTGGGACAAGTTAGTTACCTGTGTGTGCTGTGGTTGCATTATCCGTAGGGAACGTAACACCTGCCTCCTGAAGAGCTTGCGGTGATGGAAGGATCCAGTCCACAGACGGAGCATGAAGAACTCGTTCAGTCTGCGTTCCTGTTACTTCTGGGTGGACTCATGGCCACGCTTGCGTGTTTTAGCCCATCTGCATTTCCTTCCGAGGCTGAAACGGAAGGGCCACGGCCTCTCTGCTGAAAAGTGGCCTTGTGATTGGTCTCAAAATATGGGCCTGGGATGTGAGGCAGGAGGCAGGGGAGGGGCTGGGAGCAGGGTCGGAGGTGTCCTAGCTGGGAGGGAGGCTGGGCTTATGTTGCTAGTTTTATCCCAGGCTTTGGATACTGGGACAGTGGGCACCTCATCTGTGTCACTTCCTGATCTGCAAAGTGTTCTCGATTGTGTCTTAAGCAGAGCTCGTTCTTCCTGCCTACTTCCTGCCTACTTCCGTCTGAGTCCACAGAACCTGACTCTTGGCCTCAGGCGTACATGGAGCCACCTGTTAGTCCTTCTGCAGGGTGGCCGTTAGGCACAATGCAGAAACGGGGCTGTGGTACACTGGGCAGCGAACGGGTAGCATGTTCTAATAGGAGGTTTGAGCCCAAAGTCTATTAAAGTCATCTCTGAGATATGGTCAGGGATGCAGTGGGAGGGTGGGGAGGGAGACAGAACACAAGAATCTCACTGGGCAGCAGCTGGGTATTTCTAATTGGGTCCACCCACACGCTCGACTCCGGACTTCCAAAACAAACACGCCTGTGCGTTCTGCCCAAGATTATGCTGCCGGGTGTTTTTATTGTACCTTCTGGCAACCTACGTTTGGTTTCTCTTCCTCATCGTTGCTGTTTTATGGGATTCTAGCTGGCGTTTGTTGTTTTTTCCACTTGGCCTACTTAGATTTGGTCTTCTCAAATTCAGAGGAAGTTGTCTCCATCCTACAGAACTTCACCCTGAAATAAATCGAAAGGAGACATTCTATATAAATGAGTGCTCCCATTTTCCTTTTCAAGCTCACATTCAACCTTGCTTTCTCTGTAACAGCGTTCAGAGCAAAAACTAATATTGTCTGTCTTAGCTCTATTTGTTTTTTTCTTTGCTTCTTAAAATTTTAGAGTTTAAGGGAGTATTTGTTCATCAGATCTTTAAAGTAGAAAATAACATCGGAAATAGCATTGTTGTCAGTAAGGTCTATTTCGTTAATTCCTTGGTAGCAGAAATAAATATTTAATGGCTTTGTTTCTAAGATAATGTAAGTTAATGTTTAAACTTGGTAAGTGTATTTTATTCATTTTATTCAAACAGTTTAAAAAGAAAAGTGTAAAAACCATCTGTTGTTTCTCCACTTACTTGATATTTTCACAATTTTGGATTTTCATTTTTCCCCTCTTCAGGAAATTTTCTATAGGTGGTATTTGTGACTAATTAGAGAATTATTTAGACAACATGACCCAAGAGCTCTTTCTTGTCTCCTAATCCTTAAAATTTTTCTTTTTCCCTTAGTTATACCTCAAGGGGAGTCTGGATCTATAATGTTAATTGACGTTTTTCCCTAGTAATGAAGGACTTAAGAGAGCAACATCTCTTAAAAGAAAAAGCATTGTTATATTTTAGATTAGCACTGAGCAATAGAAATACAATGAGTCACATATAACTTTAAATTTTTTAGTAGCTACATTAAAAGGAAAAAAACAGGTCAAATTAATTTGAATAATGTATTTTATATAACCCAGTATCTCCACAATAAGCATTTCAACATGTAATCAGTATAAAAGCTATTAATGAGATTATTTGTATTCTATTTTTCATGCAGAGACTTTGAAACCGAGCACATCTCAGTTCAGATTAGTTGCTGCCACATTGGAACCCTGCTCGGTTTTAGTTCTGTTGAGGGTTATGGCTAAGCTGCCTGCTAGCCCCAGAGGGCTTATTAATGTGCACCCTAGAACCTTGGATAAAAGGTATTTTAAAACCTTATTATCGAAGTTGCAAAAAAGAAAAAAGTGAAAAGAATACTCAGTGTTTCTCACGTTCACCTATTTTCAGCCCGTGCTTCCTCGCTCCCGTGTTGGCACGTGTGCGTGTGCACGTGCGTGCGTCCCCCGCAAACCGTCTGAGAGTGTGTCTCTGGATCTTTCACCCTGAACGCTCAGCGTGTATTTCTGCAGTTGAGGGCCTTCTCTCACATAGCCGCAGGAGCGCGGCGCCGGCTGCGGGAAGGTTAGCGCTGGCTCAGCCCTCCAGGGTGCCGCCCGCGCCCCGCCTCTGCCGCCGTTTCCCTCTCGCACGGGATCTAGTTTGGGGTCATGGGTTGCATTTGGTTGCTGTGGATCCTTTTAACCATGGAACAGTTCTTCGGTTTTTGTCTTTCACAACATTGATGTTTTAGAAGGACGCCCCTCCCCCTCTGCATTGGGGGTGTCCTCGTTTTTATTGTTATTATTCGGGATATAATTCAGGTTAATTGCCCCCAGCCAACCCTTGTCCGTGATGTCGGACGTTGGTGCCTTCTCAGGGTGTCCCGTGTGGAGGCCCACGTTGTGTCTGCCCCTCGCTGCCGACGTTCATTTCGATCACCGGGGCAAAGTGCTGTCCCGTTTCCCTGCTGTGTAGTTCCTGTGTTTCCCCTTTGCATTCTACAAGCAGTCTGTGTGGGTCACTCTGAAACCACGCGAGTATCCTGTTCCTTATCAGAATTTCCTCCCTAGGTTTATTATCCATTGATGATTCGTGCTCGAAGCAGTCTTTACCATGATGGTTGCAAAATGGTGATTTTCAGCTCCAGTACCCCCTCTACAGAACATTGCCAGGGGACAGTCTATATAAATGAGTGCTCGCATCCTCCCCTGTTCATCCATCATCCCTCTGTCCATGCCTCCATCCATCCTCCATCCATCCATCATCATCCGTCTATCCTTCCATCCTTCCATCCATCCATCCATCCATCCATTCATCCATCATCCATCTGTTCCTCCAACCCTCCATCCATCATCCATCCATTTACTTATTACCAGTATGAACTCATAGGTTTCAATTTTTTCATTGTTTATTAAACATAATTATTTACACCCAGTTTTTCTCAAATTGTTCCAGACTTGGCCATTGGAAGCCCCGTCAGGCTGTTGTCCCTTTGGTGCACCCCAGTCACTGGGGTACCGCTCTACTTTCTGACATAACAGTATGTTCCAGTCTCATCTTGTACTCGCCCTGCCCCAGGTCTGGAAACAGCCATATCTCCAGCGAGAAATGCTTTTGCTTTTGGAGCTGGATGTGGTGTTAGAAACTAGTATCTGACCTCTGTGTTCATTGTTACTGGGGTGCCATTGCCTTTAGGCCCTTTCAGTGGATATCTAAAGTATACATACACACGTGCTGTAGAAAGCTGGGCCTGGTCAGGAGAAAGGACACACAGCAGGTTGAACAGGGAAATTTTAATATGAAGAATTATTAAATGATAAAAGAGTAACTATAAGATATGAGGAAACTATATGGTACCCTGGGGATGAGGGAGAGGACCCAAGGAAGGACAAGCTTGGATGGGGTTCTGATCTCACAGGAGAAGGCATAGTTCATCCCGACAGATAGCAGAAAAGTTTGTCGCCTTCGCCAGACTGGAGCTGGTCTGGAGGCAGGTGATAAACCACCCTCTGGAGGACAGGGAGGGCAGCAGGAGACCCCCAGCTGGTGGTGTGGCATGCGGGGGCAGTCTGGGGACAGAAGCTTTCAGAGTGGTTGGGCCATGTGGGGTCTGGAAGGAGGCGGGCTTACAGAGGGATGACCACTCCGTGGGTGTCCTTCTGGATCCTAGGCAGCTGGGGTACAGGTGTCAGGGCCTCTGGTTTCTCTGTGGAGGGCACTGTGGAAAGGCCAAGGCTATGAGGTCACAGGACGGACTGTTCTGAGCCAGTGGCTGTGGTAGCTTCTACTGGATTTCCTCACACGCAGCATCCTCCACTCCCACGGCCCCTGGGAAATGCAGCATGCCTTCACCTTTCTACAGTGCCCCTCCAGTCAGTGCCTTCTACTGAGAAAGCTTAATTCCGTGCTTCCTTTAAGGGAGAAGGCCTTACCAATTCCATTATTTACTACAGAGCAAACGTTAAAGGCTGAATTTGGAGCTGGGAGGTAACAAACTCACACACATACACACACGCATATTTTAGAAATCATGAGTTTATGCTAATATTTCCAATTCTAAATCACCCCCTTTCCTTCCCCTATTCCATATTTCTATTTTTTTCTTCCCTAGTTTGCTCAATCTCATAATACACCTAAAATAATTTCAGAATTTCTTTACTCATATTATTACTAAAAACAAAACTACTAAAAAGATCTTAAGGACTGAATGTTTGTATCTTCCCAAAATTCAGATGTCGAAGCCCTAAGTCCCAGCATGGTGGTGTTTGAGGACGGGGTAACCAGGGTTAGAGGAGGTCGTGAGGGTGGGCGCTCAGAATGGGATCAGAGCCCTTGTGAGAAGAGTCACCAGAGAGCCTGCTCCCACCGGTGGACAGAAGAGGCCACGTGAGCTCGCGGCAAGATGTTGGCTGTCCACATGCCAGCAGAAGAGGCCCCATTGTAAAACCTGCTCTGCTGGCACCCCCTTGTTTCTCACGGCCTCCGGAACTGGGAGGAATGAAGCCTTGGCTGTGTGAGCCGCCCAGCCCATGGTGTTTTGTTTGGCAGTTTGAGCCGAGTAAGACAGAAGTTCAGAATCTGCCTCAAGTTCTTCCTGCCATGCCACGCACCCGCACCCTGGGTGGGCATGGTAAGTACGGACGGTCTCAGAGTGCTAGGTCAAGTCTTCATTGTGGGCAGCTAATTCATTTGAAATACAGTTGGGTATATCTGCTTCATTTTCACATCAGTTTTGGATTTTTCCTCTTTCCATTCTTGTTGATTTAATTGTTTTGGATATGTAGACATTAACATGTATTCAAAGTTAAAAAGACACATAAAGAGGTATACTCAAAGAATTGATGCTCCTTACCTTAATTCTTCCATTCTCTCCACACACCGAATAGATACTTCATTACTTTCTCATTTATTTTTTCTATTGCCTAAGCATATATATGTTGTCTATATATATTTTATGTTTTCTTATTTCCTCTTCTTTCTTTGACAAGAGAGAGTATAATATATGTGCATTATTTTGCCTGTTTTATTGAGATATAGTTGACATATAACAACATTGTGTTAGTTTTGGTCACACATATTTATATATATTTTGTACTCGGCTCTCCACTCATTGTCTGGAAGTGACTCCATGTCAGCGCCTGCAGATCCTTCTCATCCTCCTTTAGGGTTCGAAGTGCTCCATTGTGTGTATGTACCAGATATTCAAACTGTCTCTAAGGCTGAATGTTTAGGAGGTTTCCTGTGGCTCCTAATGGTAAACAATGCTGCAGTGAATAACTTGCACATGCGTATTTTGTGTTGTTGGAGGTGTACCTTCAGGGTAAGTTCTTAGAAGTGCGATTGCTGTGTTGGGCTGTGAAGACTTATGTGGTATTGTTAGATATTGCCATTTCCCTTCCATAATGATTGAATCATTTTGCATTCCCTCCAGCAATATATGGAAATACCCTTTTCTTCCACAGCTTCATCACCAGAATGTATGATCAAGCTTTTAAGCTTTTGCCAGTCTGCTAAATGAGAAACGACACCTCAATATAGTTTTAATTTGGATAGCATTTATTATAAGTGAAGTTGAACATGTTTTCTAATATTTAAGGACCACTTTTATACCTTATAAGTTGTCTAATCATATCTTTTGTCCATTTTTCTCTAGACTTTTTAAACACTTGGATTCTTCAGATTTTAAAAGTTCTTTAGGTTTATTGGAGATATTAGTCTTTTGTTTGTGATATGTATCACACACATTTTCTCCCAGTTTGTTATTTATCTTCTGACTTTGTTTATTGTATTTTTTTTGCTATGCAAAAGTTTAGAAAAAGTTTTATACAGTACAATTTATTAGTCTTTTATTGCTTCTGGATTTGGAGTCATAATTGAAAAGCTTTTTCCTACACCATCAATATAGAGGAAATCAGCCATATTTTTTTTTAGGTTCAGGAAGAGAGTCATAACAGAATACTGCTAGTAAGAAAATCAACATATCTTTTGAATTATTATGGAATCTTTCATCCATGGCTTTCTTACAGCAGGACGAATGGTAATTAAGGCAGATTGGTTTAAACTCCTGCAAATACATAAAGAACAGAGAGATTGCCACTTGAGTTAAATCAGTGACAGAATTGAGAATGTAACTCATTTTTAAGAAACTCCAATTCCTTTGTCTATTTTGAGTCAGTCCCTAATACCAGCCAATCCACTCCTTCTGAGATTCTTATCTTTTAGCCCAGGTCCTTTTGGTTAAGGTGGTTTCTTCCTGATTTCGTAGAGCGTTTGGCCAAGTCTCATGACTGTCTCAGAGCTCTGCCGTGTTATTGCAGGGCTGAGGTTATCTGGAGAGGGGTTACAGGCCATAGCATTTCTTAGCCTGTTCTCCATGACCCTGGCTGAGGAGAGACTTGGGATAGTGATGATCTCTCTGTGCAGGAAAATACGTCCTCTCGACCCCTCGGTAGAGATTGTGTGAAAAGCCCCATCTTCGAATGAGCTCACAGCAGTCCAGAGGCTGGGGGACAGCCGCTCCCCTCTGTTACAGAACAGTTGAAAACAGTGCTCCCGTGATGCAGCTGCATGCGGTGAAAACACGGGGACCAGGGAGCAAGGAGCTGGTGCTGAGCCGTGTCCCCGGAGCTCCCCACGTGATGGAAGGCTGGAGAGGAGGAGGCATGTGTTCTAGCTCTAATGCTCACTGGCCGAGTGACCCACCGCCAGCCGCTTGCTGACCTTTAGCTTTGGTGGTCTCGAAGAACTTTTCCAGCTCTAAGTTTCCAAATTCTAGTTCCTTTTCTACTTTTAATATTTATAGTTCCTTACATTCTGCAAACTGCTAAGCACTTTTGAGTCTTTGTCCATTTTTTTTTTAAACTAAACATTCACTTCCTCCTAAAAATTTCCTTTTTAACATTCTTGGTCTTGAGAGTATTGCTCAGATAAGTTGATTGGTATTCGACATTTTGTCACTTCCGTCTGAGTGTAAGCTACGTGGAAGTGGGCTTGGCTTTGGCACCTTAAATTACAGATAGATAGTGTATTTCTTGCTGGTGTAGCTTAGTGCTACAGGGGAAAACAATTCTAGGGGCTTAGTGACATGGAGGTAGGCCCTGACGTTTCAGTTTTTTTACCATATAGACCAGTAACTGGACACTGCTTCCTGGCCCTAAATTGAACCTTCTGTAACTATGGCCAAATGCTGTGAAAACTCGTCGTTGGGTGCAGAAGGGATTGGGTGAAAGTGTGGCTTGATCCTTATAGGTCTATTCCGGTCACTTGAAAAACACTCAAAATCCGGTAATGGATTCATGCTGAACCGTGTCCAGTGTTAGTCTCCCACCCCACCCCCCAGCGCATGTTCTGTGTCACTTGAATAATGGGATTTCCTTCACGTCTGAAGAACGGAGAATTTAATTATTAAAAAAACTAGTTTCCAGCTTGTATGAAATTTATTGGGAACATTTGGCCCAGTTGTTGAGCAGGTATCTTATTTTTCTTATGTGGAAAAAGAACCAATTAAATTTTCACAGATGTGACCCAGAGCCAGATGTGCCCTTGAGGTAGCCATGTCCCTTTTGTAATGGTCAAGAGCACAAAGCAGTTCATGCTGCCACATGACAGTCAATGGTTATTGTAGATTTAGCTTAATCTGGAAGGAAATGCCAAAACTTTCATTTAGTATGAAATTCATTTAAGTTCCAGGCATTTATAACAACTACTATAAATGGAAAGCTTTTTTCTAGAATAAATTTATGCCTGGAAAGTCAGCTTTTCATATTTTTTCCTAGTGAAGATGCATTGTGATTGTTTTACCGTTGACATTTACAAAAGAATAAAAACGCCTGTGTAGCCTATTTTGACCCTAAGTTTTCATTCAACACATTTGAAAAATACTAAGCATTTTCTTTGTGCTAGCCACCATGCTGAGCGCTATAGGGGCGAAGATGATGAACACAGATTTCATTCATGATGGCGTATGTGGTTGCAAGTCCAGAAAGACCACTTATATTGGCTTAAGCAATTAGTAAAAGCAATGTATTGGCTCATGGAACTGAAAACATCCAAGGAATTTCAGGTTCGCGTCCCTGCGACCTGGCGTCGCCATCTCTCTGCTTCTCTCTTGACGTCACAGGCCAGCTCCTTCAGCATGGGAGCCTCAGGCTGATAGTCCCCCAGTTAGTTCTCCTTCCCGTGAAAAAGGGAGACTGTTCTTCTCCAGAAAAGGTGCTGGGCTTGACCCTTGTGTGTGTGGAGTTAGTCGTGGGTCCAAACTGGAACCGGCTCTGTGGCCAGAGGGAGGCTCTGACTGGCCAGGCCCGGCCAGGGGTGGGCGGGGTCACCCCTTTCCTGCCCTGGGGTGGAGAGAGGTGTTTCCAGGGGAAAGCCGAGGCCCCGCCCCTCCAGGGAGCGGATGGGGTAAGCGCTCCCTTTGCCCCCCGCACAGCCTCTGCCCTCCTGGCCCACAGCCTTGTGGAGGAAGAAGGAACTTCCACACCGACAGCATCGGAGCGCGGTGGTGCTGTGGCCGAGAACACCCGGACGGAGCGGGCACATCAGCAGGAGCGCTTCTTAAAGTGCAACGGATCACAATTAATAAAAGGCGGACGCTCGAAATCACATGTTTAAAGGAAGCGCAATTCGGTGACGGAACATGGCAGTTAGCCTTATTTTGGACTTTCTAGGGCAGCGAACCTGTAGAGTCGGCGTCCGACCACTCTCTGGGCGGAGCTGGAGAGAACTCCGTCGCTGCGGGCTGAGGCGCGGAGGCAGGGCAGTGGCGTCTCCCTTCCATACCCCATGTAATAGGGGCCAGTTCAGTACTGTGGTACTGAGCCCGCCACCTGATTGACGCCGCACCTTCTGTAGGGGAGACTGGTGAGCAGGTGGCAGAGTGATCCTAGCTGCCCCAAGGCAGAGCCAGGACTGCCAAGGGACCAGAGATGGAAAAGGGGACTTCGTGGATGGAGGGGAAATCACAGGGCATTCCTGGACGGCGTGAGAGTCCCTGAGGACTGCTTTTCTCATGTAGCTATGAGTGCTTTTTCATGGGAAAGAGTTCCCCACACTGACCTATATGGCTGTCCCTGGTCACCTGTGAGGACTCTCCTGACAGGTGTCTCAGAATCAGGTGGGTGAGAGTCCCCATGCTCACCTGGGAGGTGTCAGAGAGCTCAAGGAGCATAATCTAGTGACCAGGTGAGTTCAGGTAAGGTAGATCTGCTCCTGAGTGCTAAACTCAGCTCACTGAGGATAGAAGCAGGAACGTGGTCTGACTGGCCCTGGGGGGAAGCCCCTCGTCCTCTGGTGGCGGCGCCCCCCCCCCCACGATGTTGAAACTCCAGTGGCCGCTAGTAGGCATATTCAGAGAGCTGTAATTTTATTTGGTGGAGTCTTGGTAATTTGGTGACTAGTGAAAGTGCATTTTTCTGGGAAAGTTTATCAGAAATCGTTTTGTATTTATTTGGTCTCTAGATTCAATAAACCTCAAACAGTAATGTAGACATTCAACTTACAGGGCCACTCGTAGCTGCCGAGTCCAAGTCATGTTTATGGAATTGAATCCTCATTTAGTTGTGTTAGGTTTGTTCCCGAGTCACCGAGCGTCCTCCCCACACCCTCTACCGTGCACACACCCCTCCTCTGTATGTGCGTGTCGGGGGCCGTGGGGCAGGGTGGGACACACACGTGCACACACACAGAATGAGATGGGTGTCGTCTCTTAGAGGCAGAGGTCCCACAGAGGAGCCGGGGCTTGTTCCCCAGCCGCCCACCACTCGGGCACTGGCCCTGCGCTCCCTGTGAGCATGCTTTTCTCTACATCGCCGCAAGTGGTGCTCGTCTGGGGGGCTTCTCTCAGCCCTGGTTTTCCCTGCAGTGTGCCAGCCACTTGGACCGACAGTCCCAGAGGACCTTCTGCTCTGGCACTCGGTGACCGCAGTCACTTGCTGCTTGTTGCTCGTAGCACCTGCTGGGATTGAACTCATTGCCTGTTAGCATTTTTAGGGACGTATCTGGTGTATGTTATTTGAGTTAGAGTCTCTGAGGGACTGCCGAGTTGCTAGAGACGCAGGAATGAAGAACGACTGAAGAGTTAATGCGTTTTAAGGCTATCTCTTGTTTTGAAAGCATGCTTAAGGAAACTTGCACTTTCAGAAGATTAATGTACACAGCTTGTATTATTTATCAACATGAGTCCCATCTTCACTTTGTTGTTCATTTGCACATACTTTAGATCCGAATCCTGAAAACTAGAGATTTCAGGATTGATTGTCTGTGGTGGGAAAATGTCTCGTATGGCTGATTCATTCAGGGAAGAGATTGCATAGCCAGCCAATTTGGTAACTTTCAGCATGCAGGGTTCCTGGAATAAGGAAGCAATTATATACTGATTAGTTGTTTTAGATTTTATATTTGATACTTTCAAGTGAAAGTGGAAGACCATGTGCTCAGTGCCCATCTTACTGACCTTTTGAAAGGATAAATTAAAAGGCGCATGGTATAAAGAATTAGGATTTGGAGGCAGACTTTGCATCCATTCTTGGTTCTAGTCACTAGCTATATAATTTTTAACATGGTTCCTTAGCTGTGAAGCAGAGATTACAAAATCATATAGGGCTATCATGAGGATTAAATAGGATAATGTATATATCACATATAAAGTATCAGGTACAATGTTCAAGTCTGAGAAGACATTCAATAAATGGCAACTGCTAGGCTTCCTGTAGTGAATGTTAAGCTTAAAAATAAACAATATGTCTTAGGACCAAAAATTTAAATTTGGGGATACTTCACAACGTCATCAGTCTGATAAAATCATACAAATAGGGGTTTGGTGAGCATACGCATAGAATTATGTGCCTGCGCTTTCTCCAGGGACGCTCCACCAGCCCAGCCCCAGGGGACGGGGGAGGCTGGACCTGCTCTTCAGCGGGCTGGCAGGCTGGCGGAGGGAAAGGGGTTTCTCCTTGATGTGTTGCTCAGGTGGCCCGAGGCTCACAGACGGCTGACTGGGGAGAGTGGGGTGAGGGGGTGGAGTTGTGCATGAGTTGTGCTCTTGAATGGGTGTGTTGGACCTCTGAGCTGCTTGTGAGGGGGCTCTGTCTGCCAGGGTCGCAGCTCTCACTCCACAGGGGAGGTTCGCTCTAGTTCCTGTCGAAGGGCTGGGCTAAAGTAGAAATCAGAGCCTGGTTGAAACGGGTCCAAAATGACGTTGGGATTTAGCCTCTCCAGACTTCAGCTGGTTAGCTCATTGTTGGTGTGCTCTCCGTTTTTCTATGTTTCTGCTTAAAACACAGCTCGAGGTAATGCTGGGGTGAAAGGGGCGCAGGGGCCGGCTCGTGACAAAAAGACTAAAGGCTCTTCACTGGTTCTTTGAATCTGTCGGGACAAATATACGAACATACAAAAAACAAAGTACGTGGAGAAAATAATGTGTGTGAATGTTAAAAGGATCTGTGTGGGGGTTTTTTGGTACTAAAAGTTCCAGTACTTGGGATTCTAAAGATTCATTAGGCAGAATATTTAATGACTTAAAACTGATCTGGACTTTCAGGTTTTGCTGAAGCAAAGCCAGTTTAGTCACGCCTTTCCTGTCTTTTATCCTAAAATATAAGCAGGGTTTACATTTTTGCCCTTTCCTCAAGACTGCAGTAATTATGATTCCATAATTCTCTGATCTTTGCTATGTACTAATTTGACATTGGACTTTAATGTGTGTGGATTTTTTTTTTTCAAAAATTCGGATGTAAAATATGACCACAACTGTAGCAAATATGCAAGACAAAGGTTATTGTGCAGTACCAGAATGTAGAAATGTCAGGTAGATTTTATTTTTCTTTTTCTGGCAAATAACTTTTTTTGTTGTACTTTTTTTCTAAAATAAGCCATTACAATAAGAAATGGTTTATATAGCTTTCAGCAAATTGGAAATCCTTATTTTCCTGCACTGCAAGGGTAATTGACATTAATAATATAATCCTAAGGCATTACAGTATTCTAGAGTATCTTCCGACTCATTAAAGAAAGATTATCTTAAGCGTAGTTTTTTAGTGCGTTACATTGTTGCATTATAATTAGTTGAAAAATAGAGATCGGTGTCTTTCATATACATGAGAACTTTCTCATTTAAAAAGTAATACAAGACCCATTAACACACACATATGTGAGTATAAATATAGAAATAGAAAATATTTCCCTGCATTCCTAATCTAATGGCTTCTTCCCATTCTGCTAACGCTGGTCTGAGCTGTCAGGGTCTCTTGGTGGGGTTAGTGCCCTGACCTAACTGGTCACCTGCTGCTCCTCTGTACTTTCCTTTGGTTCACGCAACGACCAGAATAACATTTCCCAGCGTGCGGGGAGCCCCTCACCCCTTACTCGGCTGGCTCTCTACCTGCCTGGGCGCCAACTTCCATCCTTCGTGCTCTCTCGCCTCCCCTGAGGCCGAACCCAGCAGTCAGCCCCACTGTGGGTCGGTGCCTCTTCGCCCCCGGTTCCACCTGATTCAAGGTGGCTTTTTCAGAGAAGTCATCCCCGACCACCAAGTCATGCTTTATCCCTTCTCCAGATGTTTTGCCTGTCACAACTAGATCTTTGGTTCTGAATAACGCTTGGACTATATTACCTGTCTGATTAAGAATCTAGAAGGGTTTCTAAATTATCTCGTCAAATGCAGACTCTCCCACCTGGATGTTTTTCTTGATATACTCTCTCATCTGAACATTTTTGTTCTCTGCAGTATACTTCGAGTCCCTTCCCCTGCTGAGATGCTATGTCTAACAATTGGCCACTTAACATGACCTTAAGTGAATAAATGTCAAATGCTAAGTGAAAAATCCCAAACGCTGATGTGCACGTGATTTTATGTTGTGGTCTTTCTCCGTGCCTGTCAGGTCTGCTTTCACTCAGCGCAGGTGGGCGCGAACTTGTTCTTTGGTACTTTGCACTTGAATTTTCAGTCCCGTGTCGTATGCTCCTGAGCCACACATGCCCAAACCTACCAGGCTCCTTGACGAAAAACAGAGCGAGGAGAAGGGCTGCTGGTGAAGCCGGCTCTCGCAGCCCTGGCCGGCGGCTCCTCCCCCTCAGCCCGTGGGCCAGGACGAGAGGCCAAGACGAGAGGCTCTGGCGCCAGCCCTCGTGTTCGCGCCCCCAGCTCCGTGTCGGGCCTGTTCTCGAGGCCGAGGCTGCTCCTGAGTGGAGGTCCGCCACAGTGGCAAAGGCTGGCTGTGGACTCGAAAAGGTGTTGTTTCATTTGCAGTTTATGGTCACACATATTGTGTTCTTAAGAAATAAATGCTGGTGGCATTTCATGGGAAGAACTCTTGGTAGGTGTGTCCCTTCAATAACTGTGACTTACCATGGTATTTATGGACCCACAAACTTAGCTCCCGTGTGTAATTCGGATTGTCTGCATTGATAAAGCTGAATTCATCATTCGGAAGGATTAAGTAGCATCTTTTCATATAACTGTACCATTATTTGTTTAATCATTCACTCATTGGGGGCATTTAAAAAATATTTTTAAATTTTCCGTAAAATAAATAGTATGTTGCTCCATTTGTATAATTCCTTGGGATGATTTTTTTTGGAGCTGAAGTTTCAAGTGGGATTAATAGGGGTTAAAAATTTGAATTATTTAAAAATTTTGTTGTATATTTCCAGATTTCTTTTCCAGGAGGACTGGCAAAATGATGAACACCAGATTTTTAAAAAGACTTTTGGAGTTTAGAATTTCTTTTTGGCTAATTAAGGGGTATCAAGTAGTAGATTATGGTTTTAGTTTTTATTTCTTCATATAAGAATTAGGTTGAAATTTTAAAATAATATTGATTTTTTATATGGACTGATATCGCTTCTTTAACTTTTGGGATATAGTAAATTTTTGTATGTTCATCATGTTTTCTCTATTAAAATATTGGGTTTAATAAGGAAAGGCAAATAAGATTTTTCTTCCTTTCGAAATATTCTTTGGTATTTATGCCTACTTAATTTTCCTGATAAAATTTGACTATCACTTTTTTTTTTTTTTTTTTACTCCTAATAGCCAGGGCTGCAGAGAGTAGAGAAAGAAAAAAAGAAATTCAGGCTCCAAACCAGGGTGAGTCAGCTAGAAATCTTCACGTGGGGCGCATGCCGATGTGTGGCGCCCGGCCCGCCTGCCCCCCGGATGGCCCGGCTCCCGTCCTGCGGCCCCTCACACCCCGCCTCCCGTGGTGCTGTTTCAGACCTGCATGTCAGCTGGGCTTTTGTCTCCACCTCTGTGTTCAGTATTCTAGGTAGAATCCGCGCGCCTCTCTCCATGTGTCTTTGTCTCCCATTAGGGTTCTAGAATGTTCTTTAGGTTACTTAAACCCTATTTGAGTTAATGGCCCCAAATTACTCTTACTGCAAATGCGATTGCTTTACAATGTCATTTGTAGGTCCTACAGCTCTGTGTGCTTAATTGAAAATTTTGAAGCCATAGAACAATAAACAGATTCAATATGTATGTATATTTTAGTACTTTGTAAGTTGAAAGCAGTGTGCTTAGTAAAATTCATCTTGTGCTCTCTTTTCTACTCTACCTGAAATTACTTTTCTGACCTCCAGCTATAAGTTTCCAGCTTCTTTAATTAGTTCAGGCGACTCTTTATTGAGTGCTATCTGGGGACAGACATCAGGAAAATTAAAATGCTGACTCGCTCGTTAGTGTACACGGGCAAAAGCAGTGGGACTTGTATTTTCCGTCTTTAAATTTTAGATCTTTGAGAAGAGATCATGCTTAAAGTCTCTGTGAGCACTCAAAGGTCTTTTTTTCTTGAGATTGAAACACGGTCTCTAACAATAAAACTCTTCTGAGTAAAGCCTCCGACTGAGATTCTCGGAAGTAGATTTGTTCATGTGGGCCCTTATTAAGAGTGTCTGAGAGTATCGCCCTCTGACTCAGCCACAGTGTTTGCTGTGGAAATTGGCTCCAGGGTCTTGAGGGAGCTCCTCCTCTGACCCGGGAGGCTGCCTCCTGACCCCAGAGGCCCTCAGGGTTCTTCATCAGGCTGTTTGCTAAGGAGCGCCTCGGGAATTCGGGAGGGGGGCACGTAATTGTATCACGACTGTACCTGAGGGATTTTGCTAGAAGATCATTATGTCTTTATTTTCCCCAGTATTTGCACTTCTCCTTTGAGAAAGATATTTAATAATTGCTGATTGACAGAATAAGTGAACTAGTAGGATAAAAGCTGAAGTGTGAATAATTTATGTGCTTTAACTTCTTTTAGTTCATCTCTAAGGCATTTGGAGAGCAGCTACGCAGTGTCATTGAGAAGCGGGGGGCCATGAGTGCACATTCTGGTGGTGACAGGCCAGCGCTCTCTGTCCTGTGTTACCACATTTGCTGACTGGTATCACCATCACCGTAAACAGATACAAAACTGTCTCCTGACAGACTTCGAATGTGTGTAATAGGCAGACTTAGCAGAGTGTCAGTTTTCTTTTATTTCATCACTTAAAATACATATATATATATATATATATTTTTTTGAGACGACTTGTCAAGAAATGTGGAAAAAAGAGGAAACATTTGTCCTCAAGATGCTCATTGTCAAGTATAAGTAAAATCGCCAAACAGTGTGATAGTGGGTGTGTAGGATTGTACACAAGGTGTTTTGTAAGCAGTGAAGGGAAGGTGGGATTCTTCAGGGGATGGTCCAGACCGGCGAGCTGTATAAGCAGTTTTGAAGGGTGAATAGAAGTTGGCGAGGAGACTCGTTTGGCCAACAGGCAGCGTGGTAGGGAGGAGGCCGACAAGGAGGTTGGGGTATCGCGGTTGACTGCAGATGTTGCGGGTGAGAGCGCTGGAGGAGACAAATGCAGGCCATTCTTTCAAAGAAGTTTGATTATGAGACCAGAAAACCAGGGCAGGCACGTGGTTGGGGGAGTCAGGGTCTATTCCTAACAACTTTAAGGTCCATTTAAAAAAATAGGGACTGTTTGAGGGACTGTTTCAGGCCAGATTTTAGGTAGAAAGAATTGATGGGCAAAGCCTCCAGAAGATCAGCAGGTCAGACTTCGAAACAAAGAGACACCCCTTTCTCTGAGAGCAGAGGGACAGGGGTTTGAGATTGATTGGAGGATGCAAGGCCGGGAACAGGGCGGAGGAGCTGGCCTGCGGAGCATGGTGAAGCTTTGAAGGAGCTGCAAGGAAGTGGCAAAGGGACCCGGCCGAGGATGAGTACAGGACAGCAGAGACGAGCTAAGCTTTGAGACGAGATACCGTGCAGCGGTTCTAACTAGAGCCCGTCATGTCTCCAGCCGTGCCCAGCTTTTCGGAAAACCAGAGTTTTGTCACAAATACTACACGAGATAACTAAATAACCAGACTAACGTGTTCTTAAGTCTTGTTACTGAAGGGCATTACTGCATGTGCTGGCAGCTGTCGTACTGACCTGCAGCCCCCAGCTCCCCGGGAGCTCAGAGCATCCGGGAGCGGGGCGTCGTGGCCTTTCGCTCCCTCCCCGTCATGCACTGGAGGTGAGATCGGTAGTTGTATTTGTGACTGACTTTGCGACTCTCCAAATAAAGGTTTTGTTTGGCTAGAAATTACAGACTTCTGCTGAATATGCTTTCTCTCCACCCCGCCCCCCACACCCAGCTTTATTGAGATACAGTTGACATATAACATGGTGTAAGTTTAAGGCATGCAGGGTGATGATTTCATATTTGTATTTATTGCAAAAGGATCACCATGGTAAGGTTAGTGAACCATCCATCATCTCGTGTAATTGCCGTTTTTTAGTGGTGAGGACTTTTAAGATTTACTCTTAGCAACTTTCAGACATATACAGTCACTGTGCTGCACGTTACACCCCAAGAACTTATTCGTCTTATAAATGGGAGTCTGTGCCCTTTGACCACTTTCTACCATTTCCCTCCTCCCGCAAGAATGCGCTTTCTTTCATGCAAATACATGAAAAGATGGGCAGTAGGTGTTAGGTGTTACCCAGCAGTCGGGCAGAGGGCTTACAGGGGCGAGGGGTGGGAAGTAGGTCTGAGCTGTGGGATGGGAGTCACTTTCGTGGTCTATCTTCTAACAGGCATTTGAAATGGAAATCTTCACGTCTTGTTGGAGGACCACGCTGAGAACATTCTCCTTTCCAGGACTCCATGTTGACATGTAAAGCACATCTGAGATCCTATGTGACGGTGACCATTTAAGGCTCAGAGGACCCCCGATGCCAGCAGTTCCTCCAGATTAGTGGAGAAAGCTGTGGTTTGTGCTGTTGTTTTTACTAGCCCAGCGATCCACACCTGTTGCTGTGATCCTGTGCCCAGAAAAGGGACTGTCTCCTGGAACCTAAAATGTGACTCTGGTTAGAGGCCAGCACCCTCCCTCCCCGCCCCCGCAGAGGGCTCGGCGTGGCCCAGGCAGCAGGGACTTCTGTACTGGCCTTTTTCAGTTGCTGGGCTAGTTGGGCAAAGTGAGGCGGAGAGCCTTCATGTCCATCTTTGCTGCTTGTTGGACTCTCTGACCTCTTGATTTACTACTACTTTGTAATCTTAGGACCTCAGTTACTTGTTATAGTCAAACGCATGAGTGTTTGGAGTCCTGGTTACACCACTTAGTAAGGAGGTGAGGTTGGCTGTGTCACTGCACCTTCTACGCCCAGTGGTCACTTCTGGGCACTAGGTTATGGTTACATCTGTCCTGCCTTCTGCATGGGAATACCCTGGGCGTGAAGTAAGAGATCTAAGCAAAACACTGCAAATTTCAAAGCACCACACAGAGGTGGTTTTTAGTGTTTTAAAGTCGAGAGAATACACTAATTTTCAACTTTCAACCCTTCCCATTGCCACCTCGAGATCGGTTTCTCAGAATCTTCTCTGTAAAACCACATGGGGGTGCAGGTGGGGGAGGAAAGAGCTACTGGGCCTGAGAAACTTGGATAATTTTTAAACTAAAAACTGTTAAATCGCCAAAGCAGCAGAGCCTTATGAACAATTTGTAGAGGCAAAAGTGATTTCACGTGTATATTTTAAATGTGTTTTGTGATTATTCTATCAGAGTCGTGCTCAGAATGCCCTACTCTCATAGTACTAAGGTATTTTATTTAAACAAACCTGTTGGTCCTCATGCTAGACTGTGTTTGTGTGTAAAATTGTATTTCAGTTGGTTCATCTGGGAAAAGCTGATTGACACACCTAGATGTATGGTACACCTTGCTTAGGCAGTCAGCACCTGTTTCGTAAAGAGAACTTCAGGGCAAAGCATTTCTCAGTGTCATTCTGGGTAATAAGAGATAAATGAATTTGTGGGTTCTCACAGTAAAGGGAGTGTCCTTTCTAGGCTAGTCACACCTTAGCATTCGGTATAAAAAGACCTATAAGAAATGGCTATGTATAGAGAGCTCTTACTCGAGGGTGGGAAACACAGCTGGCTCTGATGTACTGTTTTTATTCACGTAGATTTTGGTGCCGTCCGCCCTCCCCTGAGAAAACGGGCGTCTCACTCTTCACAGTGGTGCACGCTGACGGAACTCAGGGAGACACTCCCTCTTTTTTTAAAAGGAAAAAAGTCGGTTTTTGGCAGTCATTGCTCTTTCTTCCCAGATATATCAAAGGCAGATCATATGGTCTCCAGCTTGTAAATCAGAAATTTTCAAATGCTCAGAATTTCTCCCCTCTCCTCAGTTAAATAGACCTTGGCACAAAAGGGTCACATTTTGTCTAACTATGTGATGACTTCTGCATGGGCCTGGCCCCTGCACATTATCTCTTGGTTCTTGTTCAGCTCTTGTCCTTTGCTTTTCGTTTCATCTGGACCTGGGGACTCTGTGACTGTTAGGCTCTGCTGGAACTCAGGGTCGAAATTAGTGTTTTGGTTTTAATAAAACAAAGCCACTGAAGCCTTTGCGTTCCTCCCGGTCTCCCTCCAAAAGTGTGAGTCTGCTAGAGTAAGCACACGCAACAGGAATTACAGGTATCACGGCGGCACCCGTGCCCGTCAGCTGAAGGGCGGCACTCGCTGTTCACCGCCGCTTTGTCGCGCTCTGCATTCTTAGTGCCCACCTGTCCATCTTGGAGTGCTTGGCAGGGTCCAGTGGACATGGACACCTCCAGGAAGCGACCGACCCTCAACTTCTTCTGGGTTTGCAGTCTCTAATAGGAATATCAGTGTCTGCCCAAGGGAATGTATTAAGTGTCATGTGCCTTAGAAATAATTTTTCCAAGTTGATATTATTTTTCTGAGCACTGTGGAGATTGAATAAAAAAGGACATTGTCGGCATGCAACGGTAGCAACTAGAATGTGGCATTTATGATGAATTGGGTTCTGTTACAAAATGAATGGGTAGCAATAACCAGAAAATTGTGTATAAGAGAAGAAAGAAACTCATTAATATTTATTTGGCAGGTATTTGTTGCTCATCCGTTTACCGACTGCTAGAAGAAATGGAAGATTGTAAGAGTAATATTTCACAGGCTCTGAGCAGGTGAAATGGGCTTTGAGCAAATGAAGCCCTGCTCAGGAAGAAGTCTAGCAAAAGATACAGCCCGCGTGCTTGTCTCCCCTACCAGAAGTCAGCCTGCTGCTGCGTTTACGTTGCAGAATTTCTTTTAATGTTGTCATACAGTTGGATTTAGACCTGCTGTTTTGCTGTTTTCTATTTGCCTTATCCCCTTTTTATTTGGTTCATCCGAGCTTCTTTTCTTACCTTCTTTTGTATTAACCAAAATTTTTTTCATATATCTTTTTAACTTTTATGTTGGTTTTCAGTTCTGTTTCTTTACTATAATTTTTCTATGATTATTCTAAAGATTACAGTGATCCCCCTTATCCACTTGTCACAGTTTTAAGTTATCCTCAGTCATCTGTGGTCCAGAAATTGTAAACGGAAAATTCTAGTAATAAATATTCCTAAGTTTTTTTGTTTTTCATTGAGATATGATTGACTTTACAATATTATATTCGTTTTAGATGTATAACGTAGTGATTCGGTATTTATATGACTACGAAGTGATCACCACAATAAGTCTACTTACCTTCTGTCATCATACAAAGTTATTACAATTCATAAGTTTAAATCGCGTGCCCTTCTGAGTACACGGTGAAACCTCAAACCCTCCCTCTCCATCCCACCCTGGATCTGAATCATCCCTTTGCCTGTGTGCACTCCCGACCCGTTTGTCACTTAGTAGCCAGTTATCAGATCCACAGTCGAGGTATCACAGTGCTTGTGTTCAGGCCACCCTTCCAGTAGCCCAGCGCTACGTCACAGTACATACGTCATTCACCTCACTTCATCTCATCACGCAGCACTGGGTCCTCTCACAAGAAGAAAGGTGAGTACAGTACAGTGAGATAGTTCAGGAGAGAGACCACATTCATGTAAGTGTTACGATCGTTCTATTAGTTATTGTTGTTAATCTCTTTCTGAGCCTAATTTGTGAATTAACCTTTATCATAGGTATGCACGTACAGGAAAAACAGTACATGTGGCCATTTCAGGCATCCACTGGGGATCTTGGAATGTGCCCCCTGCGGTCAGGGGGAAGACCGTGTAGCATCCGTCCAGGATTTAGCACTGTATAGTTTAGGTTGCTACTGAGTTAGTTCGGCTGAGACAGGAGGCTATCACAGCAGAGTTCCCTGCATCAGAACTTCTGGAGGGCTTTGAGCAGAGGAATATGGAGAGAGGCTATTGCTGTGAACAGTGCATCCAGGTCCACCGATTATTTGAGTAGAGTAGTATTTGCTTATAGTCATAAGATTTTTAAAAATTATGAGTGTTTTTCACTATTTAAAAAATAGCAATGTGTCGCCCCTTAGTTTTGAGAGAGATGAGTCTTAATTAAGTCCCTGAAATAGAACCTCAAAGACACATTTAATCAGTATTCTATATCGTCTAGTTTTTCATTAGTGTTTTCTTAAGTGGCGGATTAGTGTTATATTTCATTCAATCAGAAGTGGACTCTCTAGTTTATCGCTTCTTTCTCAAATCAGTTAGCATTTTAATGTTTACCTCTTTGAGAGGCGTGAGCCACTGATTTTCTTTTTAAAATTCATACATGTACATTCTCCATGGAAAGACAAACTGTGTTAGAAATGTGTGGATTAAAATTCAGCCCTCCCTGCCACCAAAGGGACATCTCTTGACACGTAAGGAGCTGGCTGTCCGCCGTCACTTCCACGTCGATTCCATCTTTCTGACAAAGAACGTGTACTCCTCCAAGTTATACCAACTTCCCCCTGACTTTGGAGGTTCCCTTACAGATGAGTGCGTCTGTTCCATCTGCTTCTCACGGCTTAGAACATTTCCTGTCATCAACACAAAAATTTTAGGCGGCTTATTCATTTTGCCTCAAGAACGTTCAAGCTCCACAGCTTTGAAAATTTCTCAGTTGGGTGAAAGATTCTACACAGAAGATCCCATAGCACCATTGAAATAGCTCCCTTGCATAACTGGCCTGTGTGTAAAAATAACAGTTGAGGAGCATCAGCTCTTGCCCAGGGCTGTGAACCGGCACTCTTGGCTATTTGTGCTGTCTCCAACCACAGACTGGCTTCCAGTGTGTCCTGCCAACAGATCCTTTGTAGAAAACAGTGAGCTCGTTCCAGTGAAGTCTCATACTGTCTGTGGTCCCTGACAGCACTGCAGACTGCGCGTGGTGTCTGCCCAGGTCTGACTTGCCAACACTGAGGCATTTTCGCGATTGTGTTTATACTTCTCTGAGGTTTTTGGTGCCTGGGGTTATAGATTGTCTCACTTAACCAGTACACAAAAAGTGTCAGTGTGGCAAATCCGACTTGAAGAAAGTCAGATACAAAGTCACAGTCTCTGTTAGTGAGACTGTGGGCTGTTGGAAATTAATAGTCCTTTTATCTCCTGTTTTATCACATGAAAAACTGTGAGCCTTGCTCTTGCTGTCAGGGTGTACAAGGTTACAAACAATTTACAGAGCCTAAAAGTAGGCAGATACTTGCTCTGGGATCAAGATGTGGAGATTCTGACATGACTTTATTAGGGAATGCGTTAACATGTTGCAGATTGTGCAAAGGAGACAATGTTTGTATCTGAATCACTGTTACATCTTTAAGGGCACCCTTTTTTTTTTTTTTTTAATTCGCTTAAGCGTGCCAGCTAGATTTTTATCATTATTTTAACTCCATTCCATTGAGGTTGAAGATACGATCTTCACATGTGTTTTGTTTTAATTAAGCCAGCACAGAATTGGTATTTGTGGAATATTCCTTTAATAAGTACATATTAAAATAGTGATATAATGTCATGCTAAAAGAAAAACGTACCTTTGCTTAGAAAAGCAGTTTCTCTTCATTTAGGTGCAAATTGGAGATAATTATGATTTATCAAAACTTCACTTTTTAAAATCGGTAAAATTTTAAAATAGGTGAAAAAAATCATAATTTTGTGTTAAATGTGGAAGAAATGGAACACATTGCTGAAGGCCAGATAATTTGACCAAGGAAATGCTCAGCGAGTGAAATGACTAATAATAACTTCCCGTGGAATTCTTCCTCATTATAATCACACTCCAGGGAAGTTTTAAATTTAGAAGGAGAAATAAGAATCTGGATGTTATGAAAAATATTTCGATAATATTTAGAAGCTGTCCACTTGTGTTTTTATATTTAACTGGAAGTGAAGTATAAAATATAGAAGAGGCAGAGAGTGTAGAGGAAAGAATACTAAATTAGGAGTCAACCAACAATAATTAATTGTCTCAGCCATTAATTATTTATGAAACCTAAAATAAGTCTTTTATTCTCTCTCTCAACTTCTTCCATTACCCTTCTTCTCTTGGGTTTTTTAAAATTATTTTTGTTGAAATATATATATGCTTTGGTATTTCCTGTGTAACTGTCTACAGGAGGTAAACCCAGTCCTTATATTTCAGAAAACATCTTTATTTCATCCTCACTCTTCCTGATGATAGAATTCTAGATTAACAGTGGTTTTCCTTCAAAACTTTGAAAATATGACTATTGCCTTCTAGTATTCATTGTTGCTATTTTGAGAAGTCTGCTGCCCATCTAATTAATCATTCTCTTTTAACTCTTTTTTTCACCTTTTTCTACTTTTTTACACGATTTTCTCTTTATCCTTGACGTTTTTCAGCCTCACTACAATCTATCTCGGAGATTTATTTTTATCCAGTCTGCCTGGCACGTACTGTGAGCTTTCAGTATCGAGTCATGTCTTCAGTTGTGGGAAATTGTTAGCATCAGTTCTAATATTGCTTCCACCATCCCTTCTAGCTTCATTTCTGGAAATCCTATTAGACGTATGTTTCTTCTCAGTCTGCCTGTTATGATATTCTCTCCATGTGATCTCTTTTCTGGACTCTGAGCAAGCTTCAGTTTACTGATTTTTTCTCTTTGTGCCTGGTATTGAGTTTGCCTCATCTATTGAGTTTTTAATCAATAACCATATTTTTTATTTTCAGGATTTCAAATAGATTTTTGTTTTCAAATCTACCACTTGATTCATTATCTGATTGATTTTGTTTCAAAAAAGTTGGAGGGTAATTTTTCTTTCGTATATCTTTGAAGGTTTTAACACATTAAAGTCATTTTCAGTGTGTCATGTTTTCATTTCGTCAGGAGTGACTTCGTCAGGTCGTTGAGTATTTGTCAATCTTTCCTGAAGTCAGTTTCCTTTCCAGGTGTTGGGCTTTTAGTTTAGAAGCCTGTCCTAAGCGGGAATCTTTGTCCCTCTCTCCGCCCTCCCCCTGCCTGGGGAGTGGTTTTGCTCTAGACTCCACCCCACACCAGGCCCTCACTGAGCACCGGATCTCAGCTGGAGGTCCAGCTGCTGCCCTTGGTGCCGAGGGTAGTAAGGTGTGCCTGTTAGTCCCTCCATGGGGTTCAGGTGGCGAGCCCTCTGCTTCCTCCTGCTGCTCCAGGTGTCGGCTTTGTCCTCGCCATAGTCCCCAGCCGTGGTCACAGAAGCCTTTTGGTTTTTTCCCCACAGGCAAAGTGGGCTTCGTCCAGCCGTGTGGTGTAATGCACTGAGTCCGCTGAGTCGTGCTCCAGACCATTGGCTTTTGTCCCCTCCCTGCCCAGCCATGTGCCTTTGGCTGCTGCTTCCGCTCCAGGCCTCCGCCTGTTTCTGAGCAGTCGGGCTGCAGCCTCAGCCCCGATTGCCAGCCTGTTTTTGGTCCATGTATCTTATTTTTCTTGTTTATAAACATAATTTCCTTACTTCCTCCCTTCACACCTCCCCTTTGTTTCTCTCTGCCTAAAATTCTTTTATCTATCTTTGCTATCATTTGGATTAGTGAGTGGTATTTAAAACCTGAACTCAAAGACATCCTGCCGAGAAATTCTGTCCTAGTTTCTTCATCTTTACTAAGGAATCCCTAAGGTCCCTTCTCGCTCCCAACATTCTAACTTCTCCCTAAGCACCAGGCAACAAGAGAACTTATCTGCGGAGTTAGGTGTTTGGCATATTACAGTTACCCCAATCCCTTTCCATCCTTATGGATCTGGGCCAAACAAGCTCATGAATTATTGATCTCAAAAGATGTCCAAAGTGTCATAGCCTCTGCAGAAGTTTTTCCAGCTATTATTTGCCTTCTCAGTTATTATTTTGCATGCTGGACTTTGCTTTTGTAGGAAAAAAACAATAACACAAACTCTCTAAACCATAGGAGTTCTTAATGGCCCAAAGACCACTTTGCTGTGGGAATGGAGCTGGCACTGGCCCCTTGTCTCTCCCGTATACATCTCCAGCGCTCTGCCTGACCTCAGAGACCTGGACGCTTCCAGAAACAGCCGCTTAAGAACCGGGAACTTGTTTTCATTTTCTACTAGGAAGGAGTAATAGGTTTTCCAGCGATCTGTCCATTCCAGCATGACCTAGAGGGGACTCGAAAAGGGACGGAGAGCGATTGATCATTGTTGGTCACAAGGAGCTGGCATGTACAAGCTTCTAAAGTCTCTCTGTGGATGGTCGCTAGAGCTGTTTATGTTTCACGAATAATGTTTAATGAAGAACTGCCAAAATTGCCGTTAAAATTTTTTGAAAAATAAATAACTTAGCAAGGAAAGGGCCATATGGTATCTGTTTAAAACTGGAGGCATAGAGTCTATTTTAAAAAAATAGACCTACAAAAAAGCTAAGTACAAACTGAAACACCCCCTCCACTTTAATAAAAGTAATATTTAACTATTCGTGGCTAAATTTTAAAATTAGACTGAAGAATTTAAAACTTTTACAAATAACATATTAAATTTGGCAAGAAATTCCAAGGAAATATAATGATTCCAGTCCGTTGGTTCTCAATGATTCTCTTACAGTTTGCCTCCTAAGTAGAAGGACTTGCAGATAACTTACAGTTTTTAGGGAATCATTTGCTGTAAGAGAAGAGGACCTGGCTCAAAGGAGGGCAGAGAAGTCAGTAATAACAGCAGGGAAAGATGGGCCCCTTAGGGAGCCCCAGGGAGAAGATGGTCCTGCTGTGATTTGAGAGCCTGTCCTCCGCCAGTGGCCCCTGACTCTGGCACTCACAGGTGCTGGTCTCAAAACCGACGTCAGCAGTAACATATTGCCTCTCCACTGAAAGTTTGAGCTATCCACCAATTTCCTTTTGTTGAGTCTGTTGCCTCGTGATTGGTTCATCCGTAAAATAAAAGACCATCTATGAAATCACTAGAATATTTTTGCATGAAAGTTGCGATCATTAATGCTAAAATGATTTATAACAGAATTGAGTGTTCTCTTCCATTTAAATGCTTGATTCAGTGTAATGTTCTTGGTCCTGTGAACAGCATCTGATAAGTTTTTGTCTTACGTTGAAAGCATATCAGGAACACATCCCTAATAGTCTCTGATGGCATTTGTGAATTGGGCTAATTAGCTCAGTTGGTTAAAACACTTGGTTGGAGAGAGCAGAGTATTGCTTCAGCCCCTGGGCTGGCCAGTTCATTTCTTTCAGTCTGCTGAGCACAGAGCCTTGGTCCCCGAAGAGGGATGGAACCCCACATTGCTATTACAGAAACACTTCAGGGGCATGACTTGGGAACGGTGTGTGTGTCAGTGCCATTGTCATTAAGACACACACACACACACTTTTTAAAGTACATAATTATGTAGTCGCCCCAGGTGGGACAGGTGAAGTTAAATTTTAAATGTTTTTATCTTTACAGTATTTGTACAGTATTTAGCAGAGTGTTCATTCAGTATGGGAACAGAATCCTTATCATGTGGTTCCAGGTCTCTGTGTGACCAAATTTACAGAAAAATGGGCCATGATGTAGTTTTATCTGTTTTGGAGGTACTCGTTAGAGTTGTTTTATAGTGCCAAAGAGCCATATTAGGAACTATGGTGCCACATTGCCAGAAGTGTCTCTTTTTATACCTCATGAATCAGGTAAAAAAATCTAAATGTATGTTCTTCGAAAGGCCACGACTTTCACCTCAGCATAGCCTTTGTTTCACACAGCTTTTATTTTGTTATGATGGCTTATGATGGGTGTCATTTTACAAGGGAGGAAATCTGAGCGCTAAGAGGCGTTGACTTAGCCTCTGCCGTGGGAGGAGGCCGGGGCAGGAGTGGCGTCCTTACCTTAGGGCGCCCGTCTGGGTGGGTAACTTTGTTATCTCTTGTGTCAGGACAACTTCACTTGAGACTTTCAAAGACGGGAGCAGACTGAGTTTCTAGTATGTTTTTAAAAGCGAGGCGTGGGACAGATGATGCTGTCATTCGGTTTTGGAAAATCACACGTAGATGCTTCTTTGTGCAGAGACTATCTTGAGAAGGATCTAAGAGACCCACTTGGTAACCGCGCTTGCCTCTGGTTGCGGGAAGTGGCGCAGTGGTACCAAGATGTTGGCCGGGTCAGGCAGCGATTGGCCCAGGGACGGGGTTGTGACTTTTGTTAGCACATCGAAAAACAAAATTCTCGTTCTTTCCCGCTGGGCTTGAATGAGAAGAGAATGTGGGACTCGGAGTAGCCAGCCGTCCTCCCCATTCTAACCACAGGGACCGGAGACGAAGCCAGCGTGGAGGAGAGCAAGGCGCGTGGGGTGGCACCGGCGGGACCTGGCCTGAGGCCGCGCCCGAAGCTCATTCCGCGTCTGGCCCCTCACTGGACTCCGCGCCTGAGCCAATAAATTCGCTTTTTGACTTCAGTTAGTTTCTTCTCATATATTTCAGAAAATAAAATGCCAACCAGTATGGGGTAATAGCTTTTAAACGTCAGGATTACTTGATGATTAGATGACATGTATCTGTAGTACAATGCTTGGTATGTAAAAAGCACTCCTTGGTCATGTTTAGAATGCTTAGTCGGAAGGCCATCTCTCATTTACTGATAACCTGCTGTAAGGGGAAGTAGGGGCTGCAAGAGAGATTATAACCAAGCGTTTGCTTCCTTTGCCTGGCGCAAATAGACTCTACTTCTATTCAAGGCCAAATAGTTGTTAAAATTTTTTCAAAGTCTCTTTGGCATATTACAGCCAAGAAGCACTAGCTCTGCTCAGGTTCCAGAGTCAATTTAAATCCCTTATTGTTTTCTAATTAAAAAATAATAATAATACAGTTCCATTCTATCTGCTAATTAAAAAAAGCAAAAAAAAAAAAAAAAAAGCTGTGTTGGGTGACTTAAAAACAAACAGGAACTCAGCAGCAACCAAGCAGGCAAGGACTGATCAGGCCTTCGAAGACGCCCCTCGGGACTGCGTGGGTTTTTGCTACTTTTCCTCCTTCAGCTCTTCCAGGCAGGAAAACCAGATCAAGCTACTACAAGGATGGGGGGAAAAATTTAAGTTGTTAACATTAAACACAGAGCCCATAGGATTACCTCAGAGCAGAAATATTATTGTTGATTTTCTGACATCTCAGCAGCCCTAAAAATGCAGTGTGGCACACATTTTAAAGATTAAATTGAATTAAAAATCAATTTCTATTTTGAGAATTCGAGTAGCGTGAGATAATTGGAAAGGCCTTGGAGTGTTTTCTGTAATGGCTGAGAATCATTGTTCTTAACAATAGAAATGAACTCAATAGAAATGACAAGCGTTTTGTATATACTCTAGCTAACCTGATTTTTAAAATAAAAACGTTCCTAATGCACATGCAGCACATGGCCCCATTTGCCATAATCTTGACATTTTTTTCCCCTTAGGACTTTTATATGATTATCTTATCCCAGACACCGTATTTCTAAGGTGTCGTCTTTTTTCTTACCCATAAGTACCATACACAATACGTGGTTTTGTTTCTGTCTTTACTGCTTCATTACTTTCACATTCTGAAAAGGGGCACGTGCTGTAGTGAATTAGTCCAAAAATATCAGGCAGAGATAAATCAAGCCGATAGGCTGTTCTCCGGCCATCGTGATGGAAGCCGTGGGTAGCATGGTGCTTTGGCGCGCACTGCCGACGCCCGCAGGCTCTGCCCAGCCTGACACTGCTCACCCGGCAGGAGCTGCACATGACGTAGGTCGTGAGGGGGGCCGGGTGGGAGCCGAAGTGTAGATGAACGCTAAGTCAGGTTCTTACAGAGGAAGGCCTTTGCCAGAGAACGTGGAGTCTGATCGGAGTGGCGAGAGGAATTACAGCAGTACGAGTTTATACTCATGTCACCGTCCCTGTGCTCAGTCTTTCCACATGGTAACCTGCCGAAACGCCTTAGCAGCCTTCGGAGGCGGGTCCATGACCACCCGTGTCATGCAGGAAGTCCAGACACGGATGGCGAGGCCACTCACTCCAGGCACCCAGTTAGAGCGAGGGGCTCGTGCTCCTCATTGCCACCTGCCCTGCCTCCCAGGTGGACTGCTCCTTCGGTGAGCTGCAGGGTACGAGCTGCGGGGGCCCCGGGGACTCCCCCGTGACGCTCTCCCTGTAATAAACATCATACCTTCTCCGTCGTACCGGTTGGCTCTGCGCTCGAACCAGACGTGAGGGCCACACCAAGCTCGACCATACGGGAAGTTTCTGAAAAGCAGTGGGTTCCGTTCCCCTTACAGTTATGGAGTTTATCTCCATGTAGTAATGCTGTCTAATGAAATTAATGCTTTTTGAGGAAAGGACATGGGGACGAACAGGTCCCGGTAACAGTTAACTCCTCCAAGAAGCTGCCCGAGACCTCCTCAGTCCTCACGGAGTTTCCCTTGGGGTTCATTCGTAATGCTTGTTTGCCAACTGCCTCGTGATGTGGCTCGGTTTTAGTTGTTTTTCACGTGGGCACACTCAGCGGATGTTTATCGAGCCCCCCCTGTGTCGCACTCTTCGCAGGGGGGCGCTGAGGACCGCAGTGGCCCGCGATCACGGGGCGGGCTCCGCACGGGCAGAGAGCCGGGGATCCTGCGGCGAGAGCAGTGTTTGCCGCTGCCCGGAGACGGGCGCGGGAGGCCCGTCTCCTTCATTCTGCGAGGGACAGCAAGCTAGCAAACCGAATGTGGCCACCTGTCCTGCCGTTTGGGAGCCTTGATGGCGCAGACTCTCTGGACGCGGTCATAGTGTCATTTAGGAAGAGATTAATAATAGCGTGACAGTGCAGAGGCCCGCTGAGATGAGGTGCTGACCGGACGTAAACAGCAGACGCTTTCCCAGAGCGGTGGGTAGATAGATGTGAGTGTATTTTGTGGATTACATCGATCTTCTGAAAGAGGAAAGAGATTGAGGAAGAAGAGTTTTAGAATTCACAGAGGACGGTGGGTTTCAGCCCCCCGGTTTTGGATTCTGGCGTGGGGGTTCCGCCAGGTGGGAGAGGACAGTCACTCGGACCAAGGAGTGGCTTTCAGCCTGCCCCCGACTGAGGCGGCCTGCCCCGTAAGTTGTCCGCGTAATTCCACGTAGCCGCCGTTTTACTGTTTCATGTCTTGGAAGCGGTCCGGGTGGTGTGTAGGCTCGCTGCCCTTCCCAGCAGCACACATTCAGGGACCCCAGGACTCACCACACCACGCCAGCTCGCGTTGCCTGAGAGTTTCTGATTCCGGCTTTTCAGCGCTGAATTTATTCATGAGCATCACCTCCTAGGACTCATTACATTTTTGTTTTAAAACAGGTCTGAAATGTAACATTTTCCCAAAGTAGCTTATTAAGGATATTTTTGGTGTGTTTATATAGTTATCAGGGTGTTATTTCTGTGTTTAAAATTGTAGCTTTGCTGTGCTTACCTAAGTGTTAAAGAAGTCAGGTTCTCAATTATAATTTAAGCAATTAAATGGGAGGTGAATTTTTTTTTTTATTTTTAATTTAGGATTTTTCTTTTTGTTAGCCGTTGGCAATCCAGTGTGTGTTCCTTTCTCCTCTACTCATCAAACATTTGTTGAGTGCCCACGGTATGTCAGCATTCGTTCCTGGGAATAAGAAGCTGAATGAAATATGGCCCTTGCATCCGTACCCAGGCGGTTTGGCGTGGAGACAGGCCCACACAAGTTTAGTTTGTGAGACGACTGAGAGAAGGGTGCGAAGGAGCCGAAGGTGTGAGAGGCCAGTTACGCACGTCAGGTGCTGCGGCAGCTGCCCCGTGGCCAGGGGACAGGGGACAGACAGCACGGGAACCAGAGTTGCTGGCTCCGGCACCGTCTTAGTTCAGGCTGTGATTACAGATGCCACACACTGGGCGGCCTTTAAAACATTCATTTCCATACTCCTGGAGGCCGGAAGTCTGAGCTCAGGCTGCCAGCAGGGTCAGGCTGGTCACAGCCCTCTTCCAGGCTGGAGCCCGCAAATGTCCATGACCTCGCATGGCAGAAGGAGGGTGAGCGAGCTGTTTGGGGTACTTTTTATAAGGACACTAATCCCATTCATGAGGATCCCGCCCTCATGGACTAATACCTCCTAATACCACCCCCTGAGGCATTAGGACCTGAACACGTGAGTTTAGGGTGGGACGTACTCAGACCATTGCAGGGCCGTTCGACAGCCTCTGTGTGAATGACAGCACCTGCTTGCCCAGGGTTGTTTCATGCTCCTATTCGAGTTACTGTTTCTCGTTTCTTTTGCTAATACTCTAATGCCTTTCTAATTGAGATAGTATGCGCTATTACATAATGTGCGGTAGGTAAGGTAGTAGGATTTGTTACTACTACAACAGGAATAGTTGCATTTTAGTGGGCAGTGGGAAGCCAGTTGAGCTGCTCGTGTAGAGTGTGAAGTCAGCCTGTTAGTGAGGTATTTATCACATGTCTGCAGCATGCCCAGTACTGTCTTACTTCTACAATGGGTGATAAAAAAGCAAATACCAAGAATATCACTAAGTAACTTACAATTTACTTGAAAAGAGAAAAACAAAGGGGTGGTCATACTACGCATATATGTGGCTTTTTATGTGCCAGGTGTTATGCCAAGGATACGACATGAATTTTCAAATTTAAACTCAAATATTATATGATGAAGATACTCTTATCTCCCATTTTTTTTAATGAACGAGGAACAAATGTTTAGAAAAGTTAAGTAACTTGCCTAAGTTTAATTATAAGGTATCCTGTTGTTTTAAATGTAAAAGGAGTCTGCCGTAGAGGTGCAGATTTTCCAGATCTTCTTCTGATTGCCCTGTAGCGCATCCATCGAGCCTCTGCATCTGTGCTGGACACTGCTCGGTGTCGTGAGCGTGACGGGACGTCTACCTTTGAGGGGCCAGATCGAGCAGGGGAGCCAACTCCTGCACAAGCGTATCTGGATGTTTTAATATGTTCTCTCTCAATGCATCAAGTTAAGTCCTATCATGGTTATTTATTGTAGCATAACAACCATTCCTACACTTAGTACCTAAAACAACAGTTGTTCAGTTAGCACAAGATTCTGTGGGTGAGTTGTTGGGCTGGGCTGAGCAGGGCGGCTCTTCTGGTCTCAGCTAGACTCAGTCTTGTGTCCGTGGGCATCTGCCAGTCAGCTAGGCGGCTCTGCTCTGCGGATCGGCAGGCTGTCAGTCAGGCCACATGTCCCTCTTCATCCAGCAGGCGAGCCGGGCTCGTTTTCACGGCAGCTGGGCAGGATTCCGAGGGAGAGAAGGCAGAAGGGGGCCGGGCCTCTCAAGGCCTGGGCTTGCGACTGGCACGGCCTCTCTTCTGCAGCTTCTGTTGGCCGGTCAAGGGGGCACGCCCAGGTTTAGGGACAGACATACAGGTTTTCCCTCATGATGGTAGTAACTACAGAGGGGGAAGAGGATGAATTGTGGCCAGTTTTCAATCTGCCTCAGGTTTTATAATTGAAATATATACCAAATGCATTGAGACTTAAAGGAATAACCCTAGGGTTTCTATCTTGGGAGTATTGTGATGTGATATACCGTCACATTGAGTGATCATGATGGGGGAAGGATTAGTTCAGGTTGGAAGCGTTGAATTAGAGGTGACGGTCAGTTATCCAAGTAGATGTGGACTTGTATTTAATTGGAAACTTGGACCTGGAGAAGTCAGGGCTCCGGACAGAGCTCTTTGCAGTCATCTCCCCAGAGTGATGGGTGGGACTGTGAGACCAATTTTACTCCTAGGAGGAGGAGGGCAGACATCTTCACTGCCGTCTGGGGAGCAGACTGGCCCTAGGAGGACCAGAGTGGACGGGGGTCCTCATTAGGGGCCGGTGGAGTTCTCTGGGAGCGAGACCAGCCTGGTGGCATATGTGATGGCGGTGAGAGTGGCCGGACCAACGAGCAGTGAGAGAAAGACAGGACTTCTGGCTTCCCGGCTGCTCACTCAGAAAGGTGGAGTTGCCATTTACCGAGGCAGCGAAGACCGAGCACAGCTTTGGGGCATTCGTAAGGGAGTCCCGAGTTCAGGCAGAAGAGGCAGGCTGGAGATAACACTTTGACACTTTGGGGTTCACTCTATATAACTGGTATTTAAAACCACTTTTAAAAAGCCACTACGTTGAATGAGGTCGCCTAGGGGTGCCGTAATAGATGATCAGGGGCTGGGAAGGGCGGGTGGTGGCCGTAGGAATAGGGAGCGGGGAACTTCAGACTCTTAAAGGAAAAACGAACAGGACTTGGTGATAGATGTGATTTAAAGCCTTAAGGAAAAGGATTTAAAGATACCTCTTAGATCGTAAGAGGAGTTTGAAGATAAAAATGGACAAGCTTCCTGGTTTCATGTATTTTAAGGTCTTGTCAGCAGACGGTTTATTATTTTCATTTTTATAGTAAAACTGTGATCAGGTGAGATTCGAGGCTCCCCACGGAGGTTCAGCCCGCTCTGCACAGCCCCCGCCACCATCCGAACCCTTTGCTTTTGCAATAACATGAAGTTAGGAAGCGACGATGCTGAACAAGTGTTTCTCAGCCCGTAAACAGCCTGTCTGTGCTCAGCGGCAATGCCTTAAACGGCTCCGGTGGTTCTATATGGCACTTTTCGGGCAAAGCAGAATGCTGGAGGAAGTGGCCTGGCCCAGGTTTGGTTCAGTGCCGCTCCAAGGGGCAGGGCCATTCGGTAAGGGTTGTTCACATCTAAAGTTGGGACATCTCAGGAGAACCTGGGGCCACATGGACGACTTCCTGTTTGATAAGTGCCCAGGCATGCGCCAGGCTCCAGAGAGAAAGACAAAGGTGAGAGTCGTGTTGCCCTTGCGGCTTGTCTGGTGAGAAAGCCAGGCAAAACAGCAGCATGTTGGACATGCGAGGTGGAGGGCTGCTTCGGGGTCGCAGTCGGAGAGGGCTTCCTGGAGGGGGCCTCTGTAACTCATCTGCTCAGTGTTGGGGGAGTGGCCATGGGCAGGGAGGAGATAGGTACCAAGTGGTGGTGTTTCAAATTTTATTTCTGACTTCCTCTGTGCTTCCAAAAAAAGCAAATACAACACCATGATTTTATCCAGGGCTCTATCTTGAACTGCGAACGGTTTGGACTGTAGAAAGTGTACGGTGCACACACCACGGAGTGTGGGAGGCTCCTCGCAGGCTGCGGTGGCACCTGCTGCCAGACGTGACATTTTGGCAGAGCTCGCCACACGGGACGGATAAAGGCCTAAGTGAGCTCTGTGCCAAGTCAGGACAGATTTTGTAGCCAAGTAAGTCAGCTCAGGTTTTGTCATCAAACGGGTTAGTGAAAAATATTAGGTTTTCAGAGATTTTTGGAGTCAGACTTGTAGACAATTGTGGATTTATATTCCAAACGTAGGACTCTGCTTTTCTATTTTCTTCTCCTTTTACGGACTCGGAGGTTGGGGCATGTTTTAGAACGTGGCAGTGAAAAAACTGGGTTTGCAGCCTGCCGTGTGGGACAAATTCTGCCTTCTGAGCTGTGGCAGGAAATTGATACCGAGAAGGCCAGTTCAGGTATATGTATTTTTCAATAATGATTACAATATAATTTCATTTATCTTTCCGAAAGCTCAAATCATGAAATGCTCTTCGTGAAACTCCAAGTAGAGCAAGTTGTCCCTTTACAGTTTGTGTTCACCTGCGTTCGGCACCATCACATTCGATTACGTGCCGGGCAGGTATCTGCTTACACACATGTCGCCCTTACTGGACAGCCGGCTCTTTTCAGGTGGGGAGCCTGCTCTTTCTCTCCTCTCTCTGGCATCCGGCGCGGTAGACGCTCGTGGCTGTACATGTCTGTAGGAGAAGCAGGAGCGTGGGGAGGAGGTGGGTACACTGCGTCCGCTCCATGCTTGGCCATCATGGTGTCCCCCATGTTCCTCAGGAGCTTCCAGAGGCGTCAGTGTGCTCTCTTGTATTAAACTGACTGTCATGAGCACTTCTTTAAGAAACAGATTTCTGGGAATTCATCTGACTGGCTGACTGCTCTGGGGTTCGGGAAAATTCATCTGTACCTACGTCTGTTTACTTAGGGGCTCTGTCCAGGGTTCCTTGTGCCTGCTGATCCTTGGGAAGTGGAAGGCAAGGACCTGGTCTCAGTGCCCTATGAAGTGACGGGGACACTACCCTTCCAGCACTGCGTGTCTCTCCGCGCAAGAGGATCATGGAATATATACCAAATGCATTGAGACTTAAAGGAATAACCCTAGGGTTTCTGCTCTCCCTTCATTTGCCGTGTTTCTCCAGGCGCAGTGGGCGACCAGCAGGCCAGGGGTTGGTTGACTCTGGTCTGCAGTTTCTTATTAGTTTCTCTTTAGTGACATTACTGTAAATCTCTGAGCCAGGTTCTCATCTCTGCAATGACAGTGATTAATAGATAAGCTCTACCTCACAGGCCTGCAGTGAGGATGAAATGAGAGATTCTTGACCACATGGTGCAGAACACACCACTTCGTAAGCCTGGGTGAATGTGGTTCCCTTTCCTCACTGACAGCCCTTCATGGTCAGTGAGACTGTGCAGAGTTGGTTAACACTAGCATTTATTTGAGAAGTTGAGATGTCATTACAGCAAGGGATGGTGGTTAATTAGACCAATGTCCTTTTCACATACGTGAATCCAGTACCATAATAAATACCATTAATCTTGGGAAGTCAAAAAGGAGATCTTGAGGGGTGGAGGGGGCGGTGCTGCGAATGAATAAGAACTAAAGTTCAGGAATCGAGGTCACAGCCCATCTAGCCAACAAGGGGTCATAAGAAGCATTGGCTGGAGCAGTATGGCAGATTTGGTTGAATCTGGGACAAAATTCACCCATCTTGTCCTGGACCGCTCTGCTCAGCACCAGCCTTGAAGTCCCATGGCTATTAAAGTATAGAATCTAGACCCAAACCTAGTCTGGCGACTTCAGACCTAGGGTGCTCTTCCTGCCCCCTGCCCACTCATGATTGGAATAAGCCCACCTACCCAGCGTATGAGAGGCGTCAGTGATGATGAAGACACTGCTTTGCGAATTCTGTGAAATCTTCCATCCTGTTTTTCTGCCCATGACGCAGGAATGACTCTCTACTTTCATGGTCCCGCTGTGGGGATGATAATGGGGGTCGAGGTGAACGTGGCGCATACAACAACTTAAACACATATTTTTGCTGCTGTTATCAAGGCACGGATATATGTCATTTAGGGTGGGGTAGTGCCTGTTTCAAGGTTGTGGATAACGAATCTGGAGTGAACCTTATAAAGGTGAGTAGAAATGGACCGTTAAGATTATAGCATGGCAGATAAGACCTGGGATGGGGGTGACAGGTGAGTCCACAGCAGTTGGGAACTGTGCTTTGAGCTGTACTTGAAAGGCCTGAGGCCACTCTGAGTGTGCAGGTGGAGCCTGAGCGGAAACCTGGGGATGGCTTCTTAGGGCACATGGCACATGGGTGTCCTGGGGTCGGGGGTGGGGGTGGAGCGGTAACTGCTGACTGCCCAGTGGAATTCGTGTTTGATATTTGAGAGTAAAGGGTGGCTCTCAGCAGAGTAGATGGGAACACTTGGCGAACCCCATTTTAAAGAGTTCCAAAGAGGGTGACTTCTGGGAGTCAAGTGCAGCTGAGGAAAGGCTTGGAAGAAAACGAGAGTAAAAGAAACAGCTGGACTTGGCAGAGTAAATGAGGATTTCTGCTGCAGAACCAGCATCATCACAAGACTGGTAGAGGAGGGGCATCTGATGGGGACCCTCAGTCTGGTCGGTAGGGTGCCAGGAGACTGGCGACGTTCTCGAGCTCTGTCTTAGCCTTCTGAATTACAGTAGTGTTCTCTTTTGTTAAAATATGTTATCTCAGATATTCTGAACACAGTTTTTCCTAGCACATAAAGCCAATTTAATTTTGAAAATTTGACTTCTACTAAGAACTGTATGCTCATTTAATATTTACTTTTATATCTTATTAGTTGGCGGTGGTTGAACTCTGAGGCCAAGCATTTTAATTTGTTTGACAGGTTATTAGCCCACTGTCTAAATTGGGTTGAGGCAACATTATCACCCTGACTAGGATGAGTAGTTCAGTCCACATCGATCTGAGGTGCCGGAACTGCTGGTGCCCTTGTTGGCTGTGGCCGACAGACTCTGGGGGTGAGATGTCCCCAGGCTCGTGGGACTGAGGGCCCATCTCATGAGTGTTCAGAGAGTGTTTGACATGGAGAGACTGCAGAGCCAAACAATCTGCATGGGAAACCCCTCACAGGAGGCTTTAGAAATTCTGAAATTAATTCCAGATTGTGTCTTCCAGTCCCCAGCCCCAATGTCAGGCTTTAAGTGGGTTGAGTCAGTCGACTAAAATAACCAGTGTTTTCACCTAGAAGGCAGGTGCCTTCACCTGCCTCATCGTGCTGCTGTTGTGAATGAATGTAGATTCTTTCTTGAGTAAACCTCTCAAATTACCAAGGAAAATGGGAAAAGTGCGTGATCGCCTCCTGGCCTTCCAGTTCTACTCCCACCAAAATGATCCTTTTGGTAGAAATATCAGGGTCTTTTGATGACAGTGTATGTAGGCGAAGCGTTCTGGGACCGTTCTTACTGACTTTCCGATGCATCTGGCCACCGTTACAAACCACCTCCCTGCAGCCGGGGCTTCTAGCTCGGCGCCACCTTGATTTAGGTTGTAGCAGAGATGGTAGCCCACAGCGGGTGGTTTTGGTCAAGACAAGAAACACACTGTGACCGACAGGGCATGTGTTCTGGAGTCAGAAGACTCTGCCTTTAAGTCTTCCTTTCAGTTTAGTAAACATGTCACCTAATGTGAGCTACTCTTTGAACCTCAGATGCTTCTGTGAAATGATGATGCCACCTGTCTCAAAGAGTCAGGAGGATCAGATTAATATCTATATATGGAACATATACACACAATATATAAGTATACATTGTGTATTTATACATTATAACTTATTTATTAAACATTATCATTTGGGATAGTGTTTGCTACATAAAGATCCTTATTCAGTGTTAATTTTCATTCTCCTTCCCCACAAGAGTCTTGCCATCAAATATGGAAACATACAGCTCACTGTAAGTCAGCTTCGAAAGCTCACACATCGTTTAATATCCTGATCATAAAGGTTGCAGTTGACTAGCTGAAATATTCACCCCAAATGTTATTTTATGTAAGTCTACTCACAACTATCAGATCTAGCACTACCCTTGTCAGTTTGATTACAAATTTAAGGTAAGGTTGGTTTCTGAATTAGAATAATAAATTTGACATTTAAGTGCTCAAACCTTAATAAAACAGTGATTTCTCAAAATTTAATGAAGTGAAACTTATCAACTAGAAATAATTTGGGAGATGTCTGGTCTTTCATGATGACAGACTAATAGGTGCTAATAGATGTGTACTCTGGCCCAGTTTTGAGAGAATAACACCTGCATAAGGTATTCATAAGTGCTAATAGAGACAATATTGTTAATTTTCTTACTACTTAAATATATGTAATTCATTTTTTAAACAAAATAATATTTAAAAAATATAACTTATGTATAGGAAAGAACCATAATCTTTGACTATAGCTACAGAGGTCAGATAGGACATTCCACATCACTCAAAGAGGCAGTAAACCGCAGTGGTCAAGCAGAGACATGGGCCAGTCTGCCTGGCTCGGAATCCCACTTAATCATTTATTAGATGAATGACCACGAGTAAGTTCCTAAAGCTCTGTTTTTTATATCCTCGTTTGCAAAATCGAGACCATAATTATTTCAGTCTCATAGGGTTGTTGAAAGGACTGGATGAGTTAACGCCTGGAAAGTGCTTAAAACTGTATCTAGCACAGTGTTAGCTGTTCTTAAAGCTTCAGAAATTGGGGAAGACTTAGTTCATTTTCTATTTAATTCTCTCATCTCAAAGTGATTGCAAAAATAAACAGGAAAAATTGTGAGAAAGTCATCAAAATGGAAAAATGTTATAAAAACAGAGGATAAAACCAGGAAGAAACTGCCTGCGGTATAACTGAGAGAGTAGGTCTAGCATGTCAGGGCCAAACCCAAGAGGGAATTGAGCTCTGCATCATAAATGTGGAGCTGTTTTTGTAGTTGTCAGTTAAAGCTTTCAGTGCAAGTTCATTGTATTACACCAAAGTGCAAATCAGAATTTGAAGACTTCTCATCTAGAACATCAAAGTTACTATATATGCTTTATGTACTAAATGGCCACCTGTCAGTCACATATGTATCTTAAAGCTTTACGAAGTTCTCCGCACAACATATCATCATAGATGTCCTTATGTGAAGCCATTGGGACTGGTAAGTGGTTGACTAATCCTAAAAAGACAGTGAGAGAGAAAGGTTGGTTAAAATAGGGAATCATTAAAAAATGATGCATGAACCTTGTATATTTTACTATAACTTACAGTTTTTGAATAACAGATTAACCAGTAAATAGTTTTTCCACGTGTTCACATGGATGCCATATTTTCCCACTGTCCAAGGCATGTGCTACTTACTCTGAAACACAGTGCTGCCAATATTTACCCGGGGAAGGTTCCAGTGGGAGTTCAGGGTGTCTTTTTTACACACACACACACACACACACACACACACACACGCACGCACACCCTGGTTTCTTTTTAAAAACGGATTTACTGAGCTGTAATTCACATACCATACAATTCACCTGTTTAAAGTTTTCGTGTACAACTTAGTGGTTACAACCATTTATTTTGAGCAGGACTCTAAAGCCACTTGGGAAGGGAAGGGCTGCACTCGCTCTAGATCATTCTCTCTCATATTTGACAGTTGTATCAACTTCATTTAATTCAACTGAAGTCTTTTTAGTGACATGCCTTGATTGAGTCTTTACAAATTTAACTCAGTTTTCATAGTTAAATTCATATTCATGAATGTGCATGTGAACAGCTCAAATTCATTTTCCCAACAAATGAATTCTATAGTTAATCAAGTCTGCTGTCAGATATTTACATAGTTACTTGGAGAGAATTTTTACTTTAAGAGATTCAAGTATCAAAAATGGTTTAGCTAGAGTAAATATAATCACATCTTTTCTGTTTTCTAGCTATTGTAGCAAATTGCCAGGCACCAGAGATGCCAAAGATGTCGGGGGACACGGCTGAGTTGGGGGTAGCAGAAATGGGGTGGGGAGCAGGGGCACAGGGTACCAGGGCAGGAAAAGCTTCCTGTGGGAGGTCAGCTCAGCTGCGGCTTGTGGATTGAAGGTGGTTCTCTGCATGCGCCCCGGCACCTCTGCGCCCCCGGACTGAGCAGGCAGCAACAGCTGGTCCGTGCCTTCACGCCACTGCCACTGAGGGGGCTGGGCAGCTCTCCCTTAGGTCCCTCGTCTACAGCTGTGCCAGTTCTCGGAGCCCTGAGGAGCGAGCTCTCCGGCTGAGACAGACCTCTAGGGAGACTGCCAGGGACTCTCCTGACGATCAGTCTGCGTATCGTGGACGGAGGGCTCCCGACAGTGTCCTTAAGGGGGTCCTGGTCGTTAATAAGAGCTGTTTTGAGGCACTCTCCTCCCCAGCACGAGGGGCTCGTGATGTGGGGACAGGAGAGGGCAGAAGGGTGGTTCCTTTGCCCAGGAGTTTGTGGTCTGGGTTAAATACAAAATGCAGAAACATGAAATCACTTGAAACAAGGTATCAGTGCGTGCAAAGGCGATGACAGGAATGGACTCTTAGAAGGGTATACGAGGAGGCACTGGGCTGTTAGAGGAGGGTGCCTGCGTATTTGTTGGGATTAAGGTGTCTTATGCTCTTTGCTGCCTCTGCTGTGAGGGTGAAGACCATTCTCAGTGGTCGGACTGTCGCTCTGCTATGGCGAAGGGCCCTGGGGCACCTGCAGAGGGACTTCACTCACGGCAGTATGGACCTCAGTCTCCCTGGAGAGGAAAAGAAGAGGCTCGGGTTGACAGATGGTGGGGAAGTCGAAAGGAACGGGCTATTGCTCGCACCGTCTGCGGCCGCGCACAGAGCACGGTCCAGGGCGCTCCCCTGGCTGCGTTACGGGGTGCGGTCCGTGCACGCTCCCTTCCCCGTCAGCATCCTTATTCAGGAGCATGGCTCTCTGTTGAATCTGAAATTTCTCAGGTGAGAAACACATCTGCAGGGTTTAGATGAGGCCAGGTGTTGTTTGTTCAGTGTCTCACCCAGAAAGACGAGTTAATTCTTGAAGGAAACAACATTGGGCATGTATCAAATTCAGCTGCTTCAATTCAACAAGCCACAACAGTTAAAAGCAAGGATATCAGAAAATTTTGAGATGGTATCTATGTTTCTGAAAAATGAGCAGTTCAGCAGGCTGATGAATAAGATCTAAGTTTTCCAGCTACAGAAACCCCAAGATGTTGGCTGATTCCTCAGTTATTTGTGATATTTTAAAGATGCAGTAAAAGTCGTGTATTGAAAGAAAAGTTGTCATGTAGATTCATTCAACAAGAATGGGAAATATGGTATGTCATGATCCATGAGGATGATTTTTATCTTGGGTGGTGAATATTTGTGTGGTAGGATATTGTACTTAGAAATGGGCGTGTCCTATTTGCATAGTACTTAACGAGATAGAATCCAACGTATCAAAATACGAAAGCCAGAAGGATCCTTGGAAATGATGTAGGCCAACTTGATTTTCCAGCCGGCACAAAGATGCGAAAGGCTAACGCCCGGACTGGAACGCAGGTGTTCCGGGTCATCTGGGGACAGTGCCCCTTGTCCCGGCAGCCGCGCACACGGAGCCGGAGGCACCTTCGGGCCGCGCTGGTATGGGGCTGTCAGAGGAGGAGCCGAGGGTCTGTCTCTGGTTGGTAACCGCTCAAAGGCGGTGGCAGTGTCTTTGGGACAGTGCCACTTCCCGACCAGACGCTGGGTGTGCTGGGCTAAGACTTAGGGATTTTACGGAGCAGGACGCCGAGAACCCTGCTGTCTTAACTGCCCTGAAAACCGAAGAGGGGCATCCAGAAAATACATGCAGTAGATTAAATGTAAATAATGAACCCACACATCTGGTCGAAAAGATGATTGTAATGTTTAAAACAAATTTTTCATCGCAGTAGCCAAGTTAACTATTTCAATAATTGGATTTCCTTTTAGCACATTTAGTGGAAGTTTAGCAGTAGGTCGATGCTCAAGAACTAAAGATCATTTTTTTTAAGGCCGTAACGTCACCGATGTTGAGAGCATGTTTAATTTCGATCTGTAGTGTTTGGAGTTGGGTGGCGATAGGAGGTCCTCTGGTTCTGATCCAGTCAGCTCCCTGGTTAGATCAGTGGGCCGCCGGGCCTCTGCCCTAAGCCTCCCCAGCGTGGCGGGCTCCTTTTGAAGACAGCGCCTCCATGGACAGGCAGCGCTCGGCGACAGAAAGTCGTCTTCCATAGTAAACACCGGGCTGCTTATAATCTGTGCTTCTGTCTCCTAATTCTGCGCCAAGACTTTTTTCCCGGTTTTCTCAGAATATTTTTCGTAGTTCATTTTAGCTAGTCAAAAGTTATAGACTAGAAAATTTTAATTTGAAAAATTTGAGCATTTCCCACAAATGCAGTAGTTTTCTCAGCATAAACAATAGGATCATCAGATGATGATTTGATACTTCATTTTTTAAGCAGGAGATCACACTGGACTAGGACTGGAGGTTCCTGGCTCCTGGCCCCTACTCTGCCTCTTGCCGTTTGGGTACTTGGGGCCAGCTAACCTCTCTGAACCTCTGCTCCTTTTCTGTAGCGTGAAGGTGATAGCGCCTGCTCCAGGGTCCAGGCCATGGGGCCCTTTTGAGAATCGGATCCTTTCATAGTCTGTTTCTTTACAGGTGCAGGAGGTTAGCTCCCTTGCTTTGCGTGGAACATTTTTAATCATAAATATGATGATTTCGAAAGTCTTGAAACCCCAGGAGTTTGGTGGGTTGACAATCAGTTGATGATTTTCTATATTTATTTAGAGACAAGGAAGAGATTTAAATTCAAGAATAAATGTATGCGTTATAGTGTAGAAGCTAACGTGTTGGCTTAAACTAACACTATATACCTCTTAGTTTGAGTTGGGATCCTCACTGCAAATTAGAATCAAAATGCAAAGGGGGGGCGTATCATTTGCTAATTATTTATGGGCTTAGTGCTTTTTATTCAGAATACTTTATTTTCTATTTTGAGGTTACTTGATTCTACTCTTGGTACTTCAAGTAATCTGCTTGTTTTGGAGATGCATTAGCACCAAAGTTCTCTTGTTTGTTTTGTTTTCAGAGGATCCCTTTCTAAACACGGAAGTATCTTTCCTGGCCCGGGAACCCTTCTGTAGTGGGTGGGCAGAAGTGGGTGTGAGAATGCCGGCTCAGCACGGAGCAGTGTTGGGGGAACAGAGTTGGGAGCGGGGCAGACGAGAGGAGCGCCGCTTGCTGGCGGGGTCAGTCCGCTGGCCGGCGCTGCGCTAGGTGAGGAAACCGAAGTGCACGCGAGCAGAAGCGCGAAGAGAAGCTCTCGCTGCCGCGCAGACGGCAGGCGCGATGCCCGCCTCCCTCTTCCTTTCCCTTGGCTTTCTGAAGTCAAGCAGGGAGTCTGTCTTTAAACCTATGCTTTGTCTGTCTTGCCAAACGGAAATGTATTGCTGAGAAATTAATTCCAAGGCATGCAATGGAATTGTTTCACAATTATGGATTTTGGGGGAAGAAATAAATATGAGTAAAAGGAAATAGTAACAGTGTTTTAATTGAAATTGGTGCACATGACACTGTTATGAGCTTTTTGAATATGTGTGTAAATCTCGTTTTACAAGAAACATTGAGTATATGGTACTCATTTCTGTTTTTGATAAAACTATTACATTTTCCTTTAATATTGTTTGAAATTTCAAAGGAAATGGCTAAAAATTCCTTAAAGTATGTGTATTATATTTCAATAACAAGTTTTTAAAAAGCAAATCAAAGCCATTATACTTAACATACTTGTTCAAATCCCGTGTGTCCTTCCCACTCTGCCTCCGCATCTTAGATTCCGACATGTCCTCCTGTCCCTCTGTGAGATGCTCTGCCTGGCGCATTATCATATGAGCGAGTGGGTACTAACTGAACTATACTATAATCTGAAGCTCAAATAGAATAGAATGCCCTTACTATCCTCGTGTATAAAGTGTATCGCAGTATTCGATGTCAGGACCTTTAGCTTTCCTGTTAGAAGGCACAGTTGGACCTGACTTGATACTTACGAAATTTACACCAGGGGAACAGGTGCTGTATTTCCTTTGTATCAGGAGTGCAAGGATTAACTGAGAGGCAGGGACTTGAATTCACAGGTGCCAGGTATTCCCACATGGTAATGTTCGCCGTTCTAATAGGCATAGAGTTGTCTCACTGTGCTTTTATTAGCATTTCCTAATGTCTGATGATGTTGAGCATCTTTTCATGTTCTTTTTTTTCATCTGTATATCTTTGGTGAAGGGTCTGTTCACATCTACCTTTTAGAACAAAATGGGAAAATGGGTTGTTTTTATTTTTGAGTTCTAAGAGTCAGAGCCAAACCAGGGCCACTATGTGCATTACGTTAGCTTGATATGTCTTTTAAGTAATCAATCTATAGGTTTCTTGTCTTCTTTATTGTTTTCCTTGCATTAGGAAAACCCAGAGCATGAGACTATCTATAGGATAAATGGATTTTCCTAATTTTATCCCCAGGATGGTATATAATATGTTTTTCTGTCTTCTGTAATTTTTGTACACTAGTTTTCGGGTCTGGAGACTTCAGGCTTGATTTTTTTTGGTATTTGGTACTCCTTAATGGTTAACATCGTGCACTTCTCTTAGGAGGTATATATGATCGTCTGCCTCTTTTTGTGATGTTAAAATTGATCAGTTAGTTAGGGCTCATCAGTTTGATCCGTTCATACTACAGTCCTTCATCCTTTCACAAAATGATTTTAGCAGACATTGAAAATCTTTGCCTAGAGCCATTGTTACATTAGTAGTTGCAAAATGTTGATATCTTAATTTTGTCATTCCTCTTTCTTTTATTAACTGGAGTACTTATACTGAGAAAAACTGCCTGATCAATTATTTGATCGTTATATGGTACTGTCTGTAAATAATGGCTGGACAAATGTGGCTTTTCTTTTTTCCCCTTTGCTTGCCAGTTTTTAGAGTCATAAGTTCTATGCCATTCTTCAAAGGCTAATAGTGAAGATTTAATTTTTTTAGGATCATTGTGAACTCATGGATATTTGCATACATGAATTTTAGCATACTCATCTCAGTGCCTTGCACAAATTTTTTTCGATGCCCCAATTGTCCCACCTTGGTCAATGCAAGCCCCTTCTAGTTGCTTCTGGAGGCCTTTTGGTATCTACCTCGCCTTCTGGCATAACGAGATGTCTCAAGCTCATCTTAGAACAGCGCTGTTTTTTTTTTTTCCTATCGGAAGGGTATACCCACCCTAGTAGCAGTGAACGCACCTATATCTTAGATTTTTGGATCTAACACCCATGTCTTGGTTTTTCATACCATTTTCCTATGAAAAGAACCAGGACTCTATAGAGAAATGTCTGATTCAAGGACTAGAGCAGGAAACATACATGATGAATCTGGAGCACCTCTACTGTCGGAAATTAAGGTAGTGCTAAAAAAGAAATACAACGAATGTGTGTGTGTCTATGGGGTGGTGGTGAGGGGCGGATGTATGTCAGAGGGACAGCAGGAGCCAGCTGGAAGAGCTCCCAATGGCCAAAGTTGGAACAATTTGAACAAGGAAATAACTGAAGTAGTATTGGGTTCTACCCCAAACTATGACGTAAATACCCATGTGTCCATACCGATAAAACAGGTACATAAACGGAGGAGGACGGAGGTGGACATGGTCGTCCACTCCTTAGGTGTGGGCTGCTCTCGGTCCCTGCCTTCCAGGGTGCAGTGCGGAAAGGGGAAAGGAGGGGTCACTTGGCAGTGAGGAAACCTGACAGACACCACTTCAGCCAGGTGAGTTGAGTCAGCTCTAAGTCGGCTAAGGCCAACATCTGCTGTCTACACCACGAGCATTTATCTAAGCGTAGGTGGGAAGTGATGATGGAAAAACACGCTTTGTCATGGTAAGAGGCGTTGTGACCTCAATGAATAGTGTTTGTTTGTTATCGAAAATACTTTACAGTAAAATTTTTACTCAGGAGGTGGCTTCTGAGATAGAATGGAGGAGGATGGAAGTTGGAATCACAGGGAGTATCATCTCACCGGATTGTGAGCTGTGCACAATACCATGGCTCTAAATGGTCAGGAGATGAATGTGTCAACCATTGAGTTTCCTACAGACTGTATTTCTAGTGTAGGTAGAGCATCTTATATATTGCTGTGGTGCGAGACTCCTGCTGCCACTTAGCAGACAGGAGGGCGAGGAATAGTAATTTCGCATTCGTGTCAGAAGACTCGGTAGAGTTCTTTTTTTCTAACTCAGCCTGATAATGTAAACTGTTCAGTGAGAGGCTTTAGAAAACATCAGGAAGGGGTGCACAGCTGTCGTTTCTGTGCCCTGCAGAAGCTGGGGCTGAGAGGTTCCCCCCGACACATCTGGGTTCGGAACCCTTTGGGGGCTCCGTGGTCCCTGGGGTCCAGGGCTCTGGCCATAGACCTGTGTTTTCCGAATTCCTTTCCTGTCTCTGGACCATTTCCTTCCAGAAGTTCTTATCAACAAACTGAATAGAATGAGTGAATGAGGACTGAATTCGTGAACATTTAAATGGGAAATAAGTTGGATTATGTGGAAATAATAGTTAAAGTTTTCCCCAGATATAGTCAGCATTTGCAGAGGGCTCAAGAAGAGACATTCCTACAACTCAATAATAAAAAAGACAAATAACCCAGTTAAAATGGGGTAAAAGGCCCAAACAGACATTTCTACAAAAAAAGATATACAAATGCCAAAATAAAACAAACAAACAAGAAAAACACTTGAAAAGGCGCTCAGCACCATTAGCCACCAGGGAAATCAAAACCACTTCACACCCACTAGGGTGGATAGAATCAAAAAGACATAATGGCAAGTGCTGGTGAAGATGTGGAGAAATTGGAACCTTCATACATTGCTGCTAGGAATGTGAATTGGCGCAGTCACTTTGGAACGCAATCCGGCAGCCCCTTAAAAAGTTAAACATGCAGTTACCATTTGACCCAGAAACTCTGCCCGTAGGCATATACCCAAGAAAATGAAAACCTATGTCACACAAAAACTTGTACACAAATGTCCATAGCGGTGTCATTTATAACAGCCAGAGAGGGAAACAACCCAAATGTGTATCAACAGAATCTATTAACCAAATGCGGTGCAGCCGTACGATGGAACGTTATTCGCCCATATAGAGGAAGGAAGTGCTGACGCTGAGGCACGCCGCGTGGAGAAGTCTTGAAAGCATGCTGAGTGAAAGAAGCCAGGCTCAGAAGGCCACATGTTGTGCGATTTCATTTATGCGAAATAAACAGAAAAGGCACGTCCATAGAGACAGAAAGATTAGAGATTGCCTAGGGTTCGAGGGCATGTTGGGGGTCGATGAGGGCGTTCTAAGACTTAATGTGATGGTCGCAGAGCTCTGTAAAGAGGTAGCCTATAGACCATTGAATTATGCCCTTTCAATGGGTGAATGTGAATTCTGTCTCCCACCGCCCCGAAAAACCTCATTTGAACCGATTCTAACGTCTTCCCGTAGAGAGAGAATGGCATAAAGTTCTCCAGAGATGTGATTAATTGTTCCTTCACAAACCGTTCGGTTTAGAAAGGCCTGTGGAGCGGCTGCTCTGCGCCTGGCACAGTGCCGGGCCTGGGAACAGAAGCGTGGAAAAGTCGTGCTGGTGAGGGACGTTTGGGGGAGTCAGTGCAGGGTGTGAACGCAGGTGCCACAACTAGAAAGAGCCTGCCGTGGTAATGGGCCATCAGGGAAGCCTTCATCACCAGGTGCCAGGGGACAGGTGAGTGTTCCAGGCAGAGCGTGGCAGGAAGTATGGGGGAGGGTGTTGATTTTTAAGGTACAGAGTTGGCCAGGTGGGGTGCAAGTGGCAGGACGTGGGTCTGGAAAGAGGGACAGACTTTCGAACCGTTTCTCTTATATTGCAGAGGTCAAAACCACACACGCAAACGCCGTGGGGGACCGACTCTGGTCCAGGCAGTTCCAGCGCACGGACAAGCGTCTCGGAGCTCTCGCCGGCCGGACGTGCGCGCGCGCCTGGCGCCGGAAGGCCCCTTCCCACCCCCCTCACGGCGAGTCCAGTGGGGTGCGCCGCCACCACCCCACCGGCAGACGGGGGCGGGGGCAGACGGGGGCGGGGCACCGAGCGGGCCGGCAGGCTGCCCGCAGCCACGCCGCTGGCGATCGCGGGGGGCGGGCCAGGGTCAGGGCCCGGGGCCAGGGCCAGGGCGCAGTCTGGAATCCGCTGCCCGCGGTGAAGTTCTTCCAGCCTCTACTTTAAGATGCTCTTGGCTCTTTGTTTAAATGACTAAATGTATCTAAAATTAGGCTGGCACCCATTCTCGTTTTTCTTGTACCGTTGAAGTTATTGCTGTTTTACTTAATAAATTACAGAATAGGAAGAACCAAGTGGTAATAGTTGTTTACAGGGATTTATTACTCGATCTGTTGGTATTTAGCATTCATTTGAATTACATTCTTTTCAGGTTGAGGGAAGTATTCCTGAATATTGGTGATACTGGTTGTTTAATGAGGTGGGTTCCTATAGATTTTTATACAGTATAAATGATATTCATATTTATCAACACCATTTGAAGGGTTCTTGCCGGAAAAGAGTTCATCTTTTTCACCATCCTTGAGTTGGGTTAACTGACTGTTTTATTCTCCCTAAAATAGCTCTGGGTGCCAGGAGTGAAGTGACGTATTCAGGGCCCTTTCAACTTCCGGCAGACCTGCTCTATATTTTTAGTGTAGATTTCTGTACTTTTAATAGTCCTCAATAAATATTTATTCATAACGATAACTGCAAAACGTTAGAACATCTTATCAGAAAGGTAATAGGCTAGCTATTTTTTTTTTTTTGAATAATCAAAGACCCAGGTCAAAGCTTAGCTTATCCTCTGTCTTTATAGTAAAACATGCACTTCAGCTAACACCCTAAATGCTGAGGTTCTTTTGTGCCCAGTGTAAACCTGAGCCCCATTTTCCTTTAAAAGGGAAGGAAAGTCCTGCCTTAGAATGCCCACACAGATGCTTGGCGCCTTGCCACATAATCTGGGCGACTGAGAACCCAGCTGGCTGGCCGCTGGGTAATTCCTCAGCACTCTGGCATGTCCCAGCACCGCCAGGCAGTCTGCAAGGACTCGGAGAACAGGAAATCAGCCGCCGCGAGATAAGGCGGCAGCTCCGAGCTGCAGACAGGGAGGAAATGAGACTGCTAATCCAGGGTGACAGCACTGGCGGCTCGACTTTATTTTTAAACCGAGAATCGTTGGAAAGGTTTCTTTCTCTAATTTTGGGGAGCTACCCACCTATTCAGTTGTACCGGTTAGAGCTCACAGCAAAGAAGTGTGGGAGTGGGGACTGCGCTCCCCCACCCTGCTGCGTCGCGACTGATGAGGAATCCCGAAGGAGGAGATTGAGTTTGAACTTTCTGTTTATCCAGCAACCACCACCATGATCTCCTAAGACAAAGACATCGTTAACGTTGGAAATAACTGCGAAATGTGTCTCGCCTCTGCCCTTTCCCGTCTGTGTCACGCTGTGACAGTGCCGGCAGCTTTCGTGGAGGATAGGGGCTTGATTATTGACGTGAACTAAGTACGCCGCCATCCCTGGCGGTGGATGTTAAGGAAAAATGGTGAAAGTATAGAAAATGGGACTGACCTCTGCGCCCCCAAATAAGACACCTTGTCATCAAATACTATTTTATAAGGAAGGGCATAGTAGGTGGATGTTCACTGTGTTAAGGAAATAACTGATCGGTGATGAACATCGTGTTATTGGTCATATTCCGTCCTGTGGCAGCCGTTCTGAGTTCATTAGTGATTGCGGGCTTACAGGACGCATAGGTGGCTTTAGGGACCAAATTGTAGCCACGTGCACTTTTGCAGATCACACAGCTTGGGCCACATCATAACTGGTCTGAAAGAAGGTGACGAAGTTGGCTTTTATTGAGCATTTGGAAATTCTAAATTTTATGATGTATTACATGCATTTAAAGATTTTCGTTGTACGTATTGGTTTTACTGTTTTAAAAAATTAGATCAGTAATTTAAATAGAGAATTTAAAAACCTAGACTTAAAAAAAATGAATCTGGACTTGTTTCCCGCCCACATCCACTGGCGTCGAGGGTCCTCTCTGATTGCAGAGAGAGCACTAGATCATGTCCATTTAGTGAACTGAACTCTACGGGGACAAAGATGTCGTAACGTCTGTCTTCAACACCTACTAATCTGTCATAGGCAGGCATCACCCTTAGCAGTTATTAAAATGCCTTTGGGAGTTGAAAATAACCTGCTTGAAATAGTTTTCAATAACATTTTATAGTTCAAAGATGTAACTGAATAATGATCATAACTTCTAATTACACGTTACCGTCTGGCACAATACATTTAAAATTACCACGTGTCAGAATTCAGAGACGAGCGTGCCTCTGTCCCTCAGGCGGCGCGGCTCGGGACGGCGCACGTACACCAGTAGTTCCAGTGGGAGGTGCCAGCGCTGCACCTGCAGGTCTGTGACAGTGAGGCACGAGGTCTCAGCAGAGGGACACGGTTGGATGGGGCTGCTGGGAATGGTCTGTGTCCAGATCTGTGGGAGTTGCCTTTGGCGTGGGAGCCATCAAAATAGATTAGGCTTAATTTGACTCGTGATTGCCACATTTCAAGATTGCAACCTCACAGCTCTCTTTGATGTTTGCAGAGTTCTAAAAAAGATTTACAGTATACTTACATTTTAAGTAGGTCATAATTTCCTCTAGGAAACTTTGCAGATTCTATTATGCATCTTAAAACTAATGGTAATGCCACCAAGCGTGGCGGACCAAGGCTGGGGGTTGTTCCCCCTCTGGTGCCTTGAAAACAAACACATAAACCTAAAATCAGATGTACCCACGGTACAACTCTGAGAAAGGACAAGGCATCTGCATTGGTCTATGTTTCGGACACAAATGGGCTTGAGGACAGGTCTTGGCATCTTGGCGGTTCTTAAAATCTGTCATTGGCCCTGCATGCTATTTTAGAATACAGCTGACCCTTGACCAAGATGGATTTGAACTGCATAGGTCCACTTATATGTAGATTTTTTCAATAACTATACAGTCAGCCCTCTGTATCCCCAGATTTTGCGTCCATAGATTCAACCAGCCGTGGATGTGAAGGGCGGACTCTCTGCATTGATCTGTGCCATTTCTTATAGGGACTTGAGCATCTCTGCAGGTTTTCATTTTCACAGGGATCCTAAAACCAACCCGCCATGGATACTGAGGGACGGGGTATGTGTCTCTAGTCCCCCCGTTGTTCATGGTGTCAAGTTAGGATTTGGAGACCGTTTACAAAGGTACCACATGTTCACAAGGGTTCTCTATTTATGAGTCACGAAGTCCTAGGAGAAGACGGAATTCAAGTGCTTCTCATAAATTGCAGGTGTGCTCTTGCTGGTTGAGACAGTCCTGGCTTGACGGATACACATCATATACGTCCATGTATCTGTGGATGTTCCAGCTCCTGGGTCACATTTTACCAAGAGCGGGGCCCGGTTCTCTCCAACTCCATAATAGTCACAGGACCACACAGCACGAATCGAATCAGGACAACCCAAATAGCCGACTGAAAGAACAAATTCCACCCATCACCATCTCAGGGAACAGTCACCACAGCCAATGTGGGGGGTTGGTTTTGTAGCTCCTGGAATCACTTCAAAGCCCTGTGTCCTTATAGGTTTTACTGGACTCTGCGATGACAGTCCTCAGGCATTTACCTCATCCCAGGCCACCTACCAGGGGGCCCAGCTGTTAGATGAGGGAGTCATAGTTGAAAAAGGCGAAAGTGATTATCTGGTTCAAATTTTTTCACATTTAAAAATTGCTTTTGAAAAAAATAAAAATAAATTTAAAAAGCCAGACACAAAAACCAAAAATAAATAAATAAATAAATAAATAAATAAAATTGAAAAAAATTGCTTTTGTAATCACACATTTTGAAACTTATAATTTCTTTGTATGTCCTCTGTGATAAAGTCTAAACAACTTAGATATTTTAAGTGTTTGTTTTCCAAGTTGACCATGTTTAGATACCGAACTATTTGGAAATAAAGAGTCAGGGAAAGATGTAGAAAATTTCACTTTGAGAGGAAAATGAAATAAATAGTCCCCGCCCTTTCCATTTTCTGTACTAAATAAATAATACCCCGATTCAAATATACAGTAGATTCTGTGAAACTTGTTTTCCCATCATACAGGACTGTCAGATGAGAGGTCCTCGCACTTGCGAGGGGCTCAGGGCCTTCTCTGTGTGTACAGCAGCGGGCATTTTCACGTTACAGTTTACCGTTTGCTCAGATGTCTTCTGTTTGTGAGTCTGGTTCCCTCTGACGCTGCCATGTGTGGGCCGTGCTCTGTCCCGCCCACTGAGCCCCACATCCTCCACTGGTCTGTTCTTGACCGTGCGTTCCGTTTGGTTCTGAAGTTTGATCTCTTTGTAGGTATAACCCTAGCCCCCTGGTTTATTCCCTGCAGTAAATATCTTCTCGGTTGTTTTCAGGTCGTGCTGGTCAGATGGAATGAGCCATACCAGAAGCTGGCCACGTGTGACGCGGACGGAGGGATATTTGTGTGGATTCAGTATGAAGGGAGATGGTCCGTGGAACTGGTCAACGACCGAGGGGCTCAGGTGAGTGGGCAGGAAAGTCTGCCGGAGACAAGGCAGACCGCGTGTTCCGGGCACACGAACACTTTCCAGTAGGTGGAGTAGGAATAAGGGAAACCAGCACCCGGCTTATCTTTCCTCGTGAGTGTTTCACTAGATAAAAAGGGAAAGATCACACTCCCTTCTCGTTGACTCTGCTGCTGTTGCGAGAACTCTCCGAGTTTTAAGCTTTAATTAAATCTGTGAAATCATTTTTTACCATTCAGTGTTGTGATTACTTGTTAAATTTGGATCCTCCGAAGTGCTTCTGGCACATCCCTTTTTTGCTCCCTTTCGAAAGGTATTTTCCCTGTGTCGCAGGCTTTCGCTGTGTCGCACACGGGAACTCCACATGGCTGTTTCTCACAACCTACTCACCACGCTGAGTTTTCGACACTTTCTTCTGTCAGGTTTCAGTTAGCATGGCCCCTGTCGTCACCCCCCAGCTCTTCCTCTCTGGTACAAACCTGTCTCCACTCCCAGGAAACCAGCTGCTCCAGGGGCGCCCCACTGAGCTGAGCTTCACCCATTCTTCCAGCTCGTGGGCCAGCTCTGCTCTTCCTCCCACACGACAGTGGGCTGCTCGGAGGACCTCCGCTCCCGTGCTTAAGGACACGTGTCCCATCCCAGGGGGTTAACAGAACTGTGGCTTCAGAACCGAGACCTCGAGACCTTTACTGACGAGGGGTTTCTTACACCATTTTACTCTCCAAGGGTGGTTCGCCTGCGGCTGCCTCTATACATTTCTAAGGAAAGGATCTCGCCTTCCCCTCTCCCATCTGTTGCTTCAATAAGCTTTGAGCTCCCCAAGTTTGAAAGATACAGACCAGGGAAGCGACATGAAATTGCGAGGAGTGGAGATATTATTAGCAGACTGAGGATCTTTGTGAAATGTCATCACAGAACACAGATCTACCTCTGGGTAAAAACAGGATTTTCTTTCTTTGTGAGTTATTTATTTTTTGGTGGTATACATGTTGACTGACTCTGAAAAGGTCTTAGCCATTTCCCGTGTGTGCACCTCTATAGAGTGAGAAAGGGAGAGGTGGACCCTGCCCTCTGACTACTAATGAGCCTCCTAAATAGAGCTGCAGGTGTGGGAGTCTCCACAACCTTGAGTCAGGCCACACAGGCCAAGAATCTCGTTGTCTGGCTTCTAAACGGGGCATGCTTCTCTGTGCCTCGGTTTGCTCATCTGCAAATATGGAAAGTGCTTATAGCACTGTCTGCACACAGCAGTTGTCTCCACATGTTGTCATAGTGTCTGTGGAATTACGAGGTGCAAATACCTCAGAGCCCCCGAGCACAGCACCCACCCCCCCGGAAATAGTCGCCATGATGTCATCACTGAACACTGGCTTTCGTCTCGAGGCAGCAGCTCTCCCTGGCCTTCTGCAAAGTGGAGCCTTCTCTGGATTTACCATTAAGGGTCTCTAACGTGCTGAAGTTCTCCTGTCCATCCAGCGTGAACTCTTTTCTTTAGAAACACATAGTAGTCAGGTGAGACATGTCTTCAGTTGCGTGGCAGGAGGTGTTTAAAGCGTCACTCGGAGAAAGAAGGCAAAGGGGAGCTGGGGCTGTAACTCAGGGCTTGGCTTTCCGTCTGTTATCTCTCTGTCTCCATGGGAATCCTGTCAGAAGATGATATTCTCAGTTAATGGGAAAAAACCCAGGTCAGGGAGGGAGGTTTGGTAACTTGCTCGAGAAAGTTCATAGGTGCGAAAGCCAGAATTTGAACCAGGTTTGTGTCCAAAATTAACCCTAAGTGCATCATAGACATAAATGTCAAAGCTAAACTTCTGGACACCTTGGATTTTCAATGCTGGGTCAGACACAAAACGCATGACCCATAACAGAAAAAAATTGATACTGGACTTCATCAAAATTTAAAACTTTCACTCTTTGAAAGATACCATTAAGAAAATGAAAAGGCAAGTCACAGAGTAGAAACAATTATTTGCAGCACACATATCTGATAAAGGATGGTATCGAGAGTTTTTAGAACAAGAAGAAGGCTGACTTCTCAATACATGTGAATAGGTGACTATGAATAATACCTATATATGAACAGGTAAGGGGTTTGAGCACAGCGGTCCCAAAAGATGGTGCGCAAATGATCAATGAGCACATGAAATTACGCTCAACATACCAGTCATGGGAGAGATGCAAATTAAAAGCACCAGGCCATATTACTACACATCTGCTAGAATAGCTGTAACGGAACAGGCCGACGCCACCACGCCTTGGTGGGATGTGGACCTCTCATGTGTCCACAGAAGGTCTCGCACGTGAATGTTTATAGCAATTTTATAATAGCCAACTACTAGAAACAACCTAAGTGTCCAGCAATTTGGGTCGATAAATAAATTGTGTATTTATACAATGAAATATTACTCATCTATAAAAAGGAATGCATACAAAATATCAAAATACCTTCACAACCATTATACTGAGTTAAAGCAGCCATGCACAAAAGTAAACATACTATATGATTCCATTCACGCGGAATTCTGGGACAATCAACGAGTGACAGAAATCAGGTCACTGGTTACCTCGGACCAAGAGCAAGGGTAGGGTGTTGACTGTTGAGAGCAGCTTTCATTTATTGTATGCAAATCATACTTCAGTAAAGTTGGATTTTAAAAGGTTAATAATACAGCCAACAATTATTTGACAATAATTTTGAAAACTCATCTGAACTGGACAAATTCCTAAGAAAAATTTTAATAGAATTAATTCAAGAAGAAATAAAAAGCTCGAAAGCTTGACCGCCGCCACAACTATGACATAAATTGAAACAGTGCTTTAAAATCTTCCCGTAAAACAATACAGAGGCATACAGTTGCACAAGCCTGTTCAACCAAACTTTCAAGCAACAGGTCATCCCAGTTTATACAGATTCTTCCAGGTAGTGGGAAAAAAATTCATCTGCGAGGTCAATATAACCCTGAGAAATCCAGACACGTTACAAAATAGGAAATCATAGGTCTGTTTACTCATGGATACAGATGTAGAAGTTTTTAACACGTTAGCAAATCAACTTCAACTATATGTGTAAACGATAATACTTCACGTCCAGGTTGGGCTACTTCTAGGTAACTGCGCTTTCCCTTTCACATTACAAACTGACCCCTCTTGCATCTGTGTCTCGCAGGTGAGTGACTTCACATGGAGCCACGACGGGACTCAAGCGCTAATTTCCTATCGAGATGGGTTTGTCCTGGTCGGTTCTGTCAGTGGACAAAGACACTGGTCATCTGAGATCAACTTGGAAAGTCAGATCACGTGTGGCATATGGACTCCCGATGACCAGCAGGTAAGGCCTCTTGAATACGGCTACGTAATGTTACAACCACAAGAGCGGAGGAGGAAACGAGTTAAATACTGTCACACAGGGAAGACGGGGTGTGGACGGAAGCTGGCGTCAAAGCCTCTTAAAGAAGCACAAAGGAAAAGAACAATGACAATACCCAGGTAAAACGTACAACAAAAATTTGAAGTAAATAGAATGCTAACGAAATAAGATTTCCTACCAATATGGTAAACAATGAGTTAACGTTTTAATTGTAGAAAATGTTGGTATAAATTTAGTTTTAAATTTACACAGCCAATTGATAAATGGATAAAGGACGTAATAATAATGTACAGAAAAAGGTCAGCTAGTCAGTAATCATATGGTAGGAAAGTATTCATTCGCCAGGGGAATGCAAAACAGCATAATAAGGATGTATTTTCACTTATTAGCAAAAAAGAGTAATAAGCCAATACCGATGATTTTATTGATTACTGATGAGCGTACAATCAAATGAGCGTTCTCGTTCAGTGCTGGTAATAATGCGTATTAGACCTTTGAGGGAGCAATTTGGTGTAGAGTTATGTCAGAAGTCTTAAAAATGAACATTCACTTTGACCTGGTAATATACTTTAGGAATTTATCTAAAAGAAAGGGACTAACAGTTATTCATTAAAGCATTATTTGTGACAGTAAAACTTGGCAAGGGCCTACTTGTCTAAAAATAGAATGGCTAAGTAAGCTGTGAGGTGACCGCTTAAAGCGTCACATAGTAGTTCAGCCAGTTACAGATTGTGGTTACGAAGACGGCGTGATAATCTGGAAGAGCTCTCAGGATGTAAAGGGAAGGGGGAGGCCAGGGTGTGCAGGGACGTATGTGGTACGAGGACCGCATCACCCTTTCATGGTGATGAGCCTCTCAGTCATTTTTAGAAACCTAATTTCAAAATTTCCTTTAATGCGCCTGTGTACTTTTATGATAAAGTAATATATAATAACCTAATAGAATTATATATTGAGTAACTTTTTTACTGAATTGCCTTCCTGTAGTCAATATATAATTCACGTTCTCATTATTTTCAAGTAAAAAACAGTCAGTATTTTTTCTCTTCTCAAAATTAGTATTATGAGAATTATAAAAAGATGTTCTTAACTCCAAATTTCTTCCCTCGCCCTCCCTCAAAAGCTTCTAATCATCCGGCAGCTCGTGCATATCTGTATGAAGAAGCATTTGAATTTATGTATTGTAACACTTCATTTTTGTAGGTTTTTGCCACCCCTAGAGTCTCCTGCGGTTCACTAAGTGACCTTGCACGCACTTAACTTCTCCTTGCAGCTTTTTTCTCTGCGACAAGGGAGTGAATTATTTCCTGCCTAATTCCCAGGGCTTTCGTAATGACCAAGTGAGCGAACAGATGTGAAATCACTTAAAAATATTTAAGTGGAAGTCGTGACTTCACATTCTTCCCTCGCCTAGTGATGGGACTCATGAAGCTCATGTCACAGTCTCCCTGATGAGCTGTTCCAGCCAGTGTCCCCAGCGTAGTGCATGCACGCCTGAAGCCTGACAGGCACCGGGCCCAGAGATGCTGGGGACACAGTGTGTAAGACTTGGCACCTGCCTTCGATGTGCAAGGGGCCCGTTGAGGAGGCAGACCCAGGGCACCCTGTGCTGCGTCCTAGAAAAGGTGCTGAGGCAGCAGGCAGCGTGGTGTCGTCAGCGTGGCAGTGGAGGTGGGTGGCCGCTTCCAAGCCAGGCACTGGGACTCCACTCCTTAGGCCCGCCCACAGGACCGGGGACCATTGGCAGGTGGCTGGGCTCCTGGCCACAACCTCCATTCCGATGGTTGCCTGTACGGGTTCTATACTTAGGGCTAACGGATAGGATTTTCAAGGAAAGTGCTCACTGCCTTTAAAAAAATAGGCCATAGACGTGCCGAGGGGCCTCAGAGGAACTTAATACTGAGAGAAGAGGTTTGGGACACCAGTTGGTCAGGTTTGAATCAAGACACGGAAAAACAATATTGCTTCCTCCATGTCTGTCATGCTTTCGTGCTCTTTCTCGGTTTGTAAATCATTAATGAAAAAAGAATATGAAGTCAGACTACTGTTCAGAACGTAATGCCCTGAGCATTGCATTACAAGGCTCCCCTGAGAGTTGCTGTTTAAAGCAGTACCTCCAGGTCTCAGAGTATGGACTGCGAGAGGCCACCGTGTCTCTTCCCATCTCCTGGACAACTTGCCCTTAGTGTAGAGGTCAACAGCCTCCAAGGTGAGCTGCTTCCTTGTATTTTGAGATAGCTCTGATCATAATGGGACTTTAGGCCATTTCCTGTTAACTTTTACAAATACAAGCAGTACTGTTTTATAAACATTGAGTTTGAAGTCTAGCTGTTTTCTTATTTGTCATGGATTTTCTTCGTTCTTGAGTGGTGATTTATGTACCCTTTGGGGGTCATGGACTTTTGAGTGTCATTGGAAATTGGGAACTCTTTCCCTGGAAAACCGTGCACATTATACATACATGATTATACGTGCGACTTCACTTAGAATTTCGGGAGCTCATAGGTATCCATCCATGGATTCTCCCCTTCAGATCCTGATATAGATAGTTTAGAGGTGACATTTGGGATAATCTTTCCCAACTTTTTATTATGCATGTGTTCAGATGTTACAAAAAAATGGAAAGACTGTACCCTCCTTAAATTTAACAGCTAAAACTTCGCCAGGTTTGTGCTCCCTTCCTCTTCCCCTGCCCTCCCTCCTTCCCTACCTCTGTCTTCGCACACACACATTTTTGATAGCACTATTTTTGATAGTGAGCTGTGGACTTCCTGGCATATCACCCTTAAATATTTCCTATGCATGTCCTAAGAATAAGGTCATTCTACATTACCACACCTAAGAAACTAGCAGTGATATTATCTCTATTCAGGCTATCTTTATATTTGTCTAATTATTATAAGAATTTGTTTCATAGACTTTATTTTTTCTTTTTGATATTTGGAACCAGGATCCAGTTTTGTTCCTATACAGCAGTTGGTTGTTAAATCTTTAGAAGAGTTTCCTCTTTTCGAAAACTTTTTGCGACACTGCACTTCTAATGAGTTCGCTGTGACTACCTTGTTGAATGTCTCACATTTCGTATTCATCTTATCGTTTACTCATACTATCCATTAACTTCTCCTCCTAGCACCTGTGTTTTCTATAAATTGGAAGTTAGCTCTAAATGAAACAATTTTGGTAAGAATACTTTATAGGTGACATCCTGTTCTTTATACTGAACCACATTAAAGGGTGTATAATGTCATGTTATCCCGCTATGAGAGTTGCTAAGTTTGATGGACTTTGTAAAAACAAATTTATTTTTCACGGCATGTTCTTAATTTCATCTACATGTATAGCTAATTTTTTCAAGTGATGTGTTTTATTTCAGGCTAAAATTTGTCTTCTGTTAAATTGCAAGAAGGGCCTGTGAGCATACCTGGAGTTTATAGAGTATGTGAGGACTCTAAGTCTTCTTGGCTTCCATAACACAATTCCATAACAGAATTCCACAGGCTATGGGGCTTAAATGACAGATATTTAGTTCTCACCATTTTGGAGGCTGGAAGTTCAAGATCAGGGTGTTGGCAGGTTAGGTTTTTTGTGAGACCTGTCTCCGTGGCAGTGGTTTGGACTAGCATGATGGTTTGAGAGGCCCCCAGAATCTCTGGAGAGGTTGATTGGTGAGGGTCTTCTTTTATGAAAGGCTAGTTTGTGAAGACTAGGAGAGATGGCCATTTTTTGTCTAATACACAGACACCAATACAGAGAGTCAAAGAATATAAAGAAAGAGGAAAATATGTTCCAAACAAAGGTATAAGATCAGTCTCTGGAAAATAACTCCAATGAAATGGAGATATATGATTTACCTGACAGAGAATTCAAAGTGAAAATCATAAAGATGCTCAGTGAGGTCAGGAGAACAATGCTTCAACAAAGTGAGAATTTCAATGTAGAGACAGCAAATATTTTTTAACAATCAGAAATTATGCAACTGTAGAATACAATGACAAATGAAAAATCCACAAAGTTTCAGCATAAGATTAGATCAAGCAAAAGAAAGAATGAATTTGAAGACAGGTCATTGGAATATCCAGTCAGAGGGGCAAAAAGGGAAAAGTGAGATAGAGTAAAGAAAGCTTAAGGGACTTGTGGGCCTCCATAAAGTGGATGAATATATGAATTTGGGAGTCCCAGAAGGAGAAGGGAGAGAAAGGGGCAGAAAGCTCATTCAAAGAAATCATAGTTAAAAACTTCTCAAAGATGAGGGAGGAAATGGATCTCCAGATCCAGGCATCCCAGCAGCTCTAAAAGAGGATGAACTCAAAGAAATTTACACTGAGATACATAAATTGTAATTCAATTTTCAAAAGACAAAGAATTTTAAAGCCACAAGAAGAAAAAATAAAATATCTTATACGAAACAACCTCCCCATAAGATTATCAGCAGATTTTTTACTAGAAACCTTGCAATCCAGAGGGGTGTGCTCATATATTCATAGTGCTGAATGGGGGAAAAAATGCCAACCAAGAATGCTATACCCAGCAAAACTGTTCTTAAGAAAATGGAGAGGTAAAGACTCCCAAACACATAAAAATTGAGATTGTTCATTAGCTTTAAAGAAATGCTAAAGGGGGCCCCCGAGTTGAAATGAAAGGATGCTAAACCACAATATGAAAGCATTTGAAAGTACAAAAATTCACTGATAAAGGCAAACATATAAATACAGAATACTTTGTTACTATGATAGTGATATGTAAATCACTTTTAATTCTAATTTAAAAGTTAAAAACAAGAGTACTAGAATAACTGTAACTGTAAAATTATATTAATGGATGCACAGTATAAAAAGAAATTGTGACATCAGCAACAAAATGTCAGGGGGAAGAGGTAAGAGTAGTTTGTGTGCAACTGAAATTAAGTTTTTGTGAGTTTAACATAGACAAGTGTAACTCTGAGTTGTTTTCTAGTAACCACAAAGAAACCACATGGTAACCACAAAGAAAATACCTATAGGAGATACACGAAAGAGAAAGAAATCCAAGCATGTGAATACAAAACAACCAGTGGAACACAAAGATAGCAAGAGAGGAAAAGAGGGGCCAAAGAACCGTGAGACTGATGGAAAACAGTCAACGAGAAAGCAATAGCAAGTCCTCGCCTATCCATAATCCCTTCAATGTCAGTGAATTAAACGCCCCAGTCAAAAGAGACACAGTAGCTGAATGGTTAAAACAGAAAAACAGGATCCAACCGTATGCTGCCTACAAGAGACCCTTTAGATTTAAGATCATCTGTAGGCTGCAAGTAAAGAGATGGAAAAAAGTATTCCATGCAAATGATAGCCAAAAGAGAGCAGAGGTGACTATGTTTATAACAGACAAAATAGACTTTCAGTCAAAAACCGTCACAAGAGACAAAGACATGTAATGGTAAACGTGTCAATTCATCAGGAAACATAACAATTATACATATATATGCATATAACATTAGAGCACCTAAACACATAAAATACTAAATATGTAAAGCAAATATTAACAGAATCAAAGAGAAAAATGCAAAGCAATACAATACTGGTAGGTGACTTCAATACTCCACATTCTAGATAGGACCAGTGGACTTTAACAACAATGTAAACCAAATAGATTTAACAGACGTATTGAACACTCCACCCAACAGAAGCAGAATACATATTCTTCTCAAGTGCACAAAGAACATTCTCCAGGATGGATCACCTGTTGGGTCACAAAACAAGTATTAGCAAATTGAAGAAGATTGAATTCATGTCAGGTACCTTTTTTAATCACAGTGGAATGTAGCTAGAAATGAATAGTGACAGGAAAACTGGAACATTCACCAATATACAGAAGTGAAAGAACTCTTAGTTAACCAGAAGGTCAAAGGAGAAATCACAAAGGAAATTAGAAAATACTTTGAGACAAAACAAAAACACAGCGTACCAAAACTTATGGGATACAGCAAAACGGGGGAGTTTATTGCAATAAATACCTACAATATAAAAGAAGGACGATCTCAGACAATCCAACTGTATGCTTAAAGGAAATAGAAAAAGAATAAACAGTCCGAAGTTAGCAGAAGGAAGGAAATAATAAAGTTTAGGGCAGAAATAAAGTGAAATGGAAAATAGAAAAACAATAGGAAAAAATCAACAAAACTAAGAGTTGTTTTGTGACAAGCAACAAAATTGACAAATCTTTAGCTAAGGAGAAACGACTCAAATTTTAAAATCAGAAATAAAAGAAAAGACATCATGACTGATGTCACAGAAAGAAGGATTTTTTAGAGAGTGCTATGAACAATTGCATGCCAACTAATTGGATAGTCTAGAAGAAACAGATAAATTCTTAGAAAATAGAACCTACCAGGACCGAATCATTAAGAAATAGAAAATCTGAACAGACCTATAACTGGTAAGGAGATTGAGTCAGTAATCACAAACCTCCCAAGAAAGAAAATGCCAGGACCAGATGGCTTCACTGGAGACTTCTGCCAAACGCTTAAAGAATTAACACCCTTTCTTCTCAATCTCTTCCAAACACTTGAGAAATGAACACTTCCAAATTTATTTTATGAGTCCAGCATTACCTTGATACCGAAGCCAGTGACACTGTAAGAAAAAAAGTTACCGATGTCCCTGATGAACATGGGCACAAAAGCCTCCTGCAAAGTGCTGGCAGACTGCATCCATCCTCACGGTACAAGAGCCACACACAGTAATCAAGTGGGTTTTATCCCTGCGATGTAAGGATATTCAGCATGTGAAAATGAATTAGTGGGATATTCATTAGCAGGATATAAGATAAGAACCACACGGTCATCTTGGTGGTTATAGCAAGAACATTTGACACAATTCTAAACCCCTGTTGTGATTAAAGACTCTCAACAAACTAGGAATAGAAAGAAATGACTTCAGTGGAATAAAGGTCACATATGAAAATTCCACAGCTAATATCATGCTCAATGGTGAAAAACTAAAAGTTTTTCCTCTATGATCAGGAACAAGATGAGTTTGCTTGCTCTCTTCACTTCTGTTCAACCTCTTTCTGGAAATCTTAGAGCAGTTAGGCAAGAAAAAGAAGTAAAAGGCATCAAATAGGAAAGAAAGAAGTAAACGTATCTGCAAATGATATGGTTTTATATAAGGAAAACCCTAAATACCACACACACACACACACACACACGTTAGAATAAATGAATTCAGTAAAGCTGCAGGATACAAAATCAATATACAAATATTTTTTACAGCAAACTATCTGAAAAGGAAATTAAGCAAATCTCATTTATAATAGCATCAAAAATAATGAAATACTGAAGAATAAACGTAACCAAAAAGGTGAGAGACGGTGGCAGGGAGTGCTGTTCAGGGGGCGTGGCTTTTCAGTTAGGCAGGACGGTTTTTTCTGGAGCCTCCCTGTGCAACATGGAGCCTGCCGTTAGCAGTGCTGTGCTGCACACTTAACGTTTTCTATAGATACCATGTTCAGTGTTCTTACTACAGTAAAAAATATAATATGTTTGGAGTGGGGTGGGGGGGAGTCTGGAAATATTAGCCAGAGCAGTTAGGCAAGAAAAAGAAATTCAGTTACTTGTGAATTTAGTGTTATATTTTCTTCGCATGCCTTTGGTAACACCACAGCATGACAGTGGCCTTGGTTTTGACACAGAAGCCCTGCTTGACACCGTTTGTCCAGATGGCTGAACTGTATAAAATTGAGGTTATCAGGGTTCCTCATGGTGGTTCTGAACCATGAATGCATTGCCGCTCTGAGATCCTTGCCCTTGGCATTGAAATACATCTTCGTGTCACATTGCAGGGAGGTGACATGTGCCACTACCAGGGACACACTCCTAACGAAATTCTAAGCAGCCCCTGTTGAGCCCTCTTCCTGACCAGGCCTCAGCTTTGACCTAGAAAACTAGATTCTCATCACAAATAATACACACACACACACACACACACACACACACACACACACACACAGAGAGAGAGAGAGAGAGAGAGAGAGAGAGAGAGAGAGAGAGAGAGAACGGACAGACATTAGCACACTTCCGTTGACGAGGCTGTAACTAATGATGACAACTCTAGCCCCCTTTAAGTTCTTGCCTGGAAAGCTCAAGCTGCCAAAGGGATTTACTGTTCAGTCCTAAAAGCCCGTATCCATGTCTCCCAGTCTCTGAGAGGCTAGCACCCTAACTTAGACAAGCACCAGTTAGCAAACCCAGGTGGCCAGCCCTGCCTCCCACTTTTTGTGAATGTCCACCTCCCTGCCTCTGCTTGAACCCCGGCCTGCCCACTTCCTACTCCCTCATCCTTCCTTCAGGGCGCCCAGCCACCTTTGCACGGAGGGAAGCTGAGTTTGGTTCATGCTGTACCCTTCCCTATTGGACTAGTTATTACTGGTTAAAATCTGTCCTTACCTCTGACTAGTGTCTGGCTTTCTCGATTCTCCACACCAGTCACAAGTGCTGTTGGGTCTGCTTCCACCAGATGCCTTTTACTCTCTCAGACCAGGAAATTATTTCCTTACAGGCCTTTTGTCGAAGAAGTTTATCTGTAGCCACAGAAATTACTGAGAATTATTGTTTCTCAGTATTGAGAAGTATATTTAGATATATTAAAGATTTGTAGCATTTTGAAACAGGAAAGGATTTGAGAGCTCATCTAATAGGACTTTTTTAGTTGTCAGAGAATACCAACACTCAGGGAGGTGGCAATCAGTTCAAAATTACGAAAATAATTAGGAGTTAGAATAGAAAGAGACCCCTGTTCAGCCGACTCCCAGTCCTGAATTCTTTGCAAAGGAAAGGATGTTTCCACAGCAGATTTGGACCATACACCATGTAGTCATCTCAGATTCCAGAGTCATTTAGCATCTCCCACCCAAATTCAAGGTGCACATTCACCCCCAGGGACTGCGTGGTGAGTGGGCATTTCGCCCTGCTCCCAACACCTGATGGAGTTACAGTTCTGAAACATTTCTTTCTGCCTCATTCAATATACTTAAATATGTATCTTTAAGAGTATATTCACATGGTACAAAATTATGAATGTTCAGAAGGGTATATGATGAAAAGGCCCCTTTCTGCCGCTGTCCCCAGGCCACCCAGTTCTGTTCCCCTGAGATAACTGGTGTTCCCAGTTACTTGTGTAGCCTTCTGGAGATATTCTAGTAAATGCGCATCCTGAGCAGCCCTGTAGTTAGACCATTCCCCGCCACTGCCAGAAAACCTGTGTGTGTATCTTAGAAGGGTGAGTAAAATTAAAAATGGACCCCACAAGAGTTGGGAAGGCATGTTTTAGCAATGGGAATTATTTAACATTAAATTTGACGCATGAGGCAGATAGAATATCTCCTCTGACAACCTTTAGACATAGGATAGTCTCTCATCTTTATGGGTTAGTTTATAAGCAATCGTTTCTGCAGTGAAGAGATGAAACAAATTCAGAATTACACGTTTCGCCAAAGATTCAAATTGTTTATTATAGATATTTTGGATGAGATGTCTTTCTCACATTTGTCACAATAAGCTTTAAAGTATCTGTTTTAGACATGATTGTTATAGTTAACTATGAAATCAATTCTTTTTTTTTTTAAACCAGAAAATAGTCTGTTGGATGTGGTTCCATAGTGTAGCGGTTAGCACATCTGCTTCATATGCAGAAGGTCCTTGGTTCACGCCCCAGTGGAACCATAGTCCATGGCCTATGGCCATGCCACCCTGAACAAGCCTGATGTCTGATCTCGAAAGCTAAGCAGGGTCGGGCCTGGTTAGTACTTGGATGAGAAACCACCTGGGAAGACCAGGTGCTGTCGGCATAAATAATAATAATAAAAATTAAAAAAAAAATAGTCTTAATCAGTTGAACGATTCTTTCATCTACAACTGTCTTTCTGACTTTAGTGGCTCTGTTTCTTTAGTTGCAAAATATTCAAATCTGTCCTTGAAGTGCATTCTAAGGCTAGTTTTATAAAACCCAACAGGGAGGTCTTTAAAAAAAAAAAAAAGTTTTACTTCAGTGGCATCTCAGAACAAAAGTTTCCTGATAAAGAGCAAAGGGACATCACAGTTTGTCCCTTCATTCCCATCCTCAGCAGCACATTTAGACGTTTGCCACCAGTGGGGCAAGGTTGCTCAGCAAAAATTCATAATCACTTTATTTGCTCCTTCAGCTTTAAAGCACAAAGGCAAATGGGGAAAAAGTCAGTTCCTCTGGAACCAGTTCCACTGCCGCTAGTTAAACTCTACCACAAGAGAGGTGCGCGTTTATAGAAGCGTGCATTCTCGCTGCTGAAATCTAGTCTTGGTTCAAGAATTTAGCTGGGTACCAGTGTCCAAAGAGGAAGGTACTGATGAGATAGCATCGCTGCTTTCAAAACCCCCTTTGGTTTATGGCTTGGTTCATTTTAAATTACTGGTAATAATTGTGTTACATTTTAAAATAATTACATCTAAAAATAGTTTAGAATGGAGCACATGGAAATGAAGAGATTATATACGGATATCATAATTATTTCAAAATTTCATTGTTGTTAAAAAGGCCCGTCAGGGAGAGACAGCCCTTCAACTGGTTTGACCCGAGGACCCTTGGGTTCCTGCCAGCTGGTTTGGTCCTTTGTGTCCACGTCACCAAGGACATTGTCCCTCACCCATACACAAAGCCTGCAGCCCAACAGAAGAAGCAGCAGGAAAAATATGTAATTGAAAGTGTTTCGGAGGCCAATTTTGTGGGAGTATTTGATATTGGTTTATAGCTTAAAGACAAAATTAAAGTTCTCCCTCTATAGGAAAACTTGAGCAAAGGCCAAAGCTTTGGGCAGAAACTCATTTGCTAACAAATAGTCACCAAGTGTCCAGTCGTGACGGGCAGCATGTGAGAACGTTGGGTGCAGACTCACCCTCGAGAAGCTCATGATTGAATGGGAAAGATGGACATGCAAAACAGCAAAGTTCTGAGTGCTACGGGGTCTGTGGTTAGGGCGACATTAATTGCATGGGGTGGATCCCAAAAGCTTTCTTGCATGGCATCTGAGCGCTTGTTATGTGTCAGACACCGTAGGGACAGGGGAGATAAAAGACACGCCACAGCCTTTGCCGGGAGAGGACCTGGGTGTGCGTGTGTTGGTCGGGGGAGGGACGAGACCATGCGTCCATCTGGGCCACGCTCACTCTGCAGCTCCTTCGACATAGCCGAGGTATAGCTGCATGTGTGAGTCCAGAGCTCAGGGAGAGGCCTGGGTGAGGAGCTAACGCGAGTGGGGTCCTCACAGCCGTGGGTGGACATGACTGTGATCTAGAGAGAGGAGTGGAGAAGGCCTAGGGCCAAGCCGAGATGAGGAGACTGCCCAGGAAGGAGGAGCTGGCACCAGGGCACCCGGAGCACCAGAACTAGGGAGTAGAAGAGGCAGAGACTGCTGCATTTGCCAGCGCGAGTATTCGTTATTATTACACTTGTCTGTCTGATTCTCTTGAAGTCTTTGGCTCACATAAGCCTTATCTCATTGGAAGTAATTAGGCATGAAAAGAACTCGTAACAGATTTTTTAAAACCTGATTTCATGTTGTATCAGTGCTCTGCAGTTATCTGTGACGTGCTCCCGAACAGAGTGACTTCCTCCATCACCGCTTGACAGCTAGACCGTTAGCGCTGCCCTTTTTCCCTCTCTCCCGTCTCAGTCGTGCACTGTCTTCCCACGAGAGCCGTGGCCGGAAGTGACGGGGGGCGGCTCGGGGGCCGATGCGTTCTTCTCTTTGCGTTAGTGCATTATCGAGCGCCGATAACACATTATGTCACGGGGCCTTTATTCGGAAGTTAGGTGTCTGTTCTGTCGTCTGGTATCTGTTTCTCTAAAATGGAAAAATGTGAGAGTTACTCAGAAGGCTTCAGTGCAGAGGCCTTTCCTCCCTCCCGTCCCAGATGCTTCCTGCCCCGTGTCATCTGATGTGGCAGGCCCTGGGGGGATGTGGCGAGCAGAGCAGACGTGGTCCAGTCCTCAAAAGCTTACAGTCTAGCGTGGGAGTCAGACAGAAATCAGATGCTCACACGGTAAAGACAGAGAGTCGTGATGCTTGCCCCAGTGGGAGATGTGGGGTGACGTGAGAACCCACAGTGAGAGGGGCCGGGGGACTTGTGGGGATCGCTGTATGTTAATGTGGAGTCCTCGTGGAGAAGAATTGCTGTCGCCTGCTAACGAGCTATCAGTATTAAAAACAAAAAGTCGTGTGTGATAAGGCGGCCCCTCAGCCAGCCCAGGGTACGGAGCTGCTCTTCAGAACACATTAAACAGACGAGTGCGCATGTGGAAAGGGGGGAAGCCTGCCTCCCGGGGCTGTCACCCAGCACATTCGCTGTGCAGTGAGGTTCTGACACGTCTTTTTCTTCTGAAGTATGTAAATTATACATTTCAGTTAAAGTTACCGGAAGTCATGTTCCATATTTATCATCATTTAAAACTGCTTACCAGCACATTCAGCATGTGCCTTTTCAGAGCTTCCGCCGGTCAGACCCACTCTGGGGTCTCCAGTCCTCTGCCTGTGCCCCTGAGCTTGTCGTGGACGTGACGTGCATGCTTACTTTCTTTGCTGACAGCCAGAAACTCCACTTTTTGTAAAATGATTTTCATTGTGTTCCTGTTAGTTTCATCTGTTTTTCCTTTAAGTGGCATGCACCAATAAATTCGTCACCATCCCTGGGTGGGGAAACCATTCTAGTCCCGCCCCCCCCACCTTTTTTTTGTTTTCAGTCATTAAAAAGTAGATCGTGTTTAAAGAAATATTTGATGCACATCAATTTATTCTAACAGCTCTGTAAATTCTGTGAGCTTATTATTATTCAAATGAAAGATATTTGCCCTTGCAGTCGATCTCTCTTAATCATGACCGTTTATGTCCTAAAGTTGCCTTTTGATTGTCACCGACTTTAATTCAGTCATTGAACAGCAAATACTTACTGTGCGGCCGCCGTACCCGAGGCTCTTTGAGATGCCAGGAGTATAGCCGTGGACAGTCTGTGCCCCAAACTTAGTGTCAAAATCCTAAAAGCAAAAAGAAGCAAAGACGTAAACAGCCTTAAATAACTTTCCCCTTGTGTAAATACTGGCCCTTCTGCTTGGACGACCCTGGTCTGACCACTTAACGGCTTTGTCAGCTTACTTGACCTTCGGTGAAATGGAAACAGTTTGCTGGGTTGTCACAGTGAGTTGCTCAGGGGTAGACAGATCTCATTAGACACAAAAGATGGAAAGTTTTAATGGCAGCAGATGCAGAGACTGCAGGGCCTGCTACCCAACACAGAAGGTAACACAGCCATGCACCCTGTGGAGGTCCTGCTCCCCGGGCCCCACGGCTCCCCTCGGGGACATCCATCTAGAAGACGTCACTTGTCAGGGAGCTTCCAGCAGCTGCAAGACGCTCTCGTGCTGCTCCGATGGAGGGGTAACCCCCAAGCAGCCTTCCTCTGCCCTGCCCGTGTGCCAGCTCTGCCATGTGCCCATCCGCGTTCCCTGGCACGGTACTCTGTGCACTCCCAGACCTGGGGACGTGAAGGGGATTCCCTAGGGACAGCCCGCAGCACAACCAGACTTGGGGACATGGGGGGATTCCCTAGGGACAGCCCGCAGCACAACCAGACTCGGGGACATGGGGGGGTTCCCTAGGGACAGCCCACAGCACACCAAGCCCTCAGCCTGTCCGAGTGTCATTACAGCAATGTGGGTACTTAGGATTATTTTGACAGTTAATGAAGTAAAAAGCTTTTAGTATAGTGCTTAGCACAAAGTCAGCACCCAATGAATATATTAATTTCATTAATGTATTATAACATTAATTATGAATTCATACATTAGAACCATTCTTATTCACAGTGAAAACCTTAAACAACCTATTCCAGGAGCATCTTTTCCAAATATGAAAAATGTGTTTTCTCTTGAAACATACACGGACAGTTGATTTATTCTAACATACACCTGTTTTTTCTAAACTTGAGAAATTCCTAACAGCAAACCTCTGCTACTTCTTTATTTTCCAGAAAAATAAATGAATATTATCCTCTTCTTAACCCTCCACCTCCACCCCCCCCAAAAAAAAAAACAAGAAAGGAAAAACAGACACAAAAAGTGAAACTGTGATTTTGCTGGTGTTATTTGAAATGTCCAGAAGACGTAATGAATATTTATTGTGCTATTGGTCACATCTCAGTATTAGAAGACTAAAATTTTTGCCGTAACAACCAGCTGAATTACTACTTAACGCTTTGTGCACGCCCTCGGTTCCTTACCTGGTCTGCGTATTTAGTTCTAAATACATGCTGTCCTTCTAAACAAGTTGACGCGATGAGGTTTGCCGCCCTTCCTGCCTGACCGGCGTGGTCCTTGTCCTTGCTTGCAGGTGCTGTTCGGCACGGCCGATGGGCAGGTGATCGTCATGGACTGCCACGGCAGGATGCTGGCCCACGTGCTGCTGCACGAGGCCGATGGCATCCTCAGCATGTCCTGGAACTACCCTGCCTTCCTGGTGGAGGACAGCAGCGAGAGCGACACCGACTCGGACGACTACTCCCCGCCCCAAGGTCGCCCGCTGCTCTGCGGGGGCAGGAGGGTGGCGGGGGGGTGAGCCGCTCGAGAGCAGGAGGGGCAAAGGGCCTCCGAGGCCCAGCACCGGTCCTGGGAAGAGGCCTCGACCCAAAGTGCCAGAGCCGCCCACCGAGCCTCTGTTCTTGGTTTGACTGTTCTCTGCCGTCCCTTTTCTCCCTCCACTGGTCGGGTTGAGGGAGTGTCATTTGCTTACATTTTCCTAGGGATAACATGAGGCTTAGGACCCTTTCCGTGTCCCTGGGGAGCAGGGAGAATAAAGAGAGCAGGGGAAGAGAAATGCTGTGCTGTTCCAGTAAGTCAGTGGACCACGTCCGCGTCTCTAACGCTGTGAAAGCCGCAGCTTTCGTGTGCGCGTGGCGAAGGCCCGCGAGTCGGCCGGCCACCCACGGTCCTAGCTTCCCACGCAGACGCTCGTCCTTTCTCAGTTCAGAAGACCGCTCGCCCCACCCGGCCACCCCGCCTCACCCCGTAGCCTCGCAGTGATGTTAAAGCCGATTAGTCGGCATCGCCTTTGTAAACATTTGGATCAGTGATGAAAGATGGTTTCTTTGCTGGCATTGATTCCAGCTCCCTTCCCCCTGCGCAGCACGTCCTACCCGCAAGTGTGTGAGAGACCCGGCGGGGCCGCGGCCTCGACGTTGGCGCGGCCGTCACCGGCCTCAGCCCCGCCCCGGCCTCCTCCCGCCCCGGCCTCCTCCCGCTCCTCACCAGCCTCCCATGCCCCGCCCCTGTCCCCTCAAGAAGAGGAAATGGCATCGTGAACAGCGGACAGCACCGGCTCCCTGAGTAGCAGCGGTCACGTGCTGCAGGACCTCTGTCCCGGCCCGGACCACTGCGGTCACACCGCATCCTGAGTGCCCGCAGTGGTCCACACACACTGGACAGTCCGCTCTTTGCTGTGACTGCGGGGTGTCCAGGGCACATCTTTCAGCACCCCCCCCCCCCGCAGCCCCCGCTGGCGCCTGCCCCGCTGGGACGGGAGTGCTCGCGTTTTGTCTGTTCCCTCCGTGACACCACGCGATGCTGTCGCCCCTCCCGGGGACATGGGTATGCACACTTATTTGTGCGTGTGTGTGTTTGTTTTTGGAGAAGGTGATGTTCACCCATGAGAAAAAAACAAAAACAAAACTGAGACCAGTGGTAGTGTTTGAGGATCGGCGGGCCTTGAGGGAGCGTGTTCTCGGCACCCACAGGTCCATGCGGGGTGACCGGGCCCTTTCCAGGTGGGACCCAGTCTCGAGTGAAGTGTTGATCGTGTCTTTAGCCTCATGGTAATGGAGTCCGCCTCTGAAAACATTGGGCCAGCACGCTGTTACACAGAACGCGACTAGATTGGGTGCAGGTTTCCCTTTCCCCACTTGTCATTTGAAGAAAGAGGATCCAGAGACCAGGGTTATGCAGCAAGTCCAGAGTAGGCCTAGGGACAGAATTTAGTGCCTGTGCTGCTCTGACCAGCTGCCCCTCTCAGGAGCAATAGGGCGATTTGGGGGTGACAGGGATGTGCCTTTCAGATAGAGCAGGCCTTCCCTGGTGGCCAGAGGAGTTTGAGCGCAGAGGCAGGCGCCTGCTGCATCTTTGGGTGAAGCAAGGGAGAGCGATAACTGGGGGCCCACTGCGGGCGGGACTGCGTCGGCATGAACCGAGCGGGGAGGTCAGGCAGCCCACCTGACGTCTGCCAGGGATGAGCGTGGCGTGGGTGCGACACCCAGGGGATCCTTGCGAGAGAGCCCTGACTCACCTGGCCCAGGGGAGGGACTGACATTTACTTCTTGAATAACACATGGAAGAATCCAGAATGTGGTTCGTCATGGCTCCTTTCTTAACGCCCAGTGAGTACTCCTGGAAGTTACGAAGCAGGGTTTTCCTCACGTTGACTGCACTGCAGATGTAGCAGAATTCTCTATGAGCCACGCCCAGACTCAGCCTTCTCTCAGATTTGGGGTGTCTTCTGGTAAAAGCACTCACGGTGGCCGCCGTGGCTGCTCATGTCCTAGAACATTCAATAAAAGAGTACTTAGTGTTGAAAAGCAATTTTCTTCTGTATTTTGGAGCAGGATTAATAAAACATGTTCATTCCTTTTCCTGCCATCTTTATATGTTATATGACATTCCAGTAATTTACGTTTACACATCACGAGAAATATATAACATCAGCACGCAGGTTAATAAACTTTTCACACACATTTTCACCACCGCACGACAGAGCCCAAGGACCCCCACTGCGTGTCTGTCCCCATCCTGCCTGTCATCCCAGGGTTCTCTGGTGCCCCCCGCCCCCGCCGGCCCGTGCGTCCTGAGTGGTGGGGACGTTGCCTGGCTCAGTAGCGCCCCAGCCCCGAGCGCGAGCGGCATCCCCGGGCCGTTCGCTGTGCGCTCTGCAAGGCTGCAGCGCCGTGGACTCGATTGGGTCGCGTGCTCATCGCCACTTTTTCAGTCAGCGTTTCTGTCCCCACAGATGGTCCAGCAGCGTATCCCATCCCGGTGCAAAACGTCAAGCCGCTGCTCACCGTCAGCTTCACCTCGGGGGACATCAGCTTGATGAACAACTACGACGACTTGTCTCCTACTGTCATCCGCTCAGGGCTGAAAGGTACGGAAGGCTGTGTGGGACCCCAGGCCCACAGGTCAGCCTTGCAGGCCGGGGGCCGCACACCCAGCACTTGCTGATGCCAGCCTCTGCAGTGACCTCCGGGCTTAACGGAGTCCGGTGGTGAGGGCCACTGACGTTCGCTCCTCTGCTAATCTAGCCGCCGCCAAGTCTCGCCTGGAGGAGGGACTTCTGCCAGCTTCGCTGCTCTTCTCCCCCTGCGGCAAGAGCGGCCCTCTCTCGGACACACGGAGCGTTTGTCCTGGCTGACACGGTGTCCTCGCAGTAGTGGGCGGCAGGCAGTACCTGGTGTTCTTGAGGCTGCAGACGACGCCCAAGACATACTCACACGGACACCCTGTCATTTTAAGGCTCATTAAGGAACTGATTATTGCGTAGTACCGTGACCTGAACAGACTTACGGAGGCTCCACAGTTGCCAGGCCAAGGCACGGATGCAAAGGTCAGCTGACTGCCTAGTCAGGTGCTGATACCTTCCGGATACGTTGCGAAGTGCTCCTCTCTCAGGAAAATCCATGTCCATGGGCATTTGGGGTATCCTGAATTTTGTAGTTTGAGAATACTACCGATGATGTGACCCTGACGATGATGTGACCCTGATGAGTTTTTTTGAAAAATAGTCTGTCTCCTCAGTCAAATGGTACAATGCACAAAATCCTGGGCTCCCTCTGGTCCCCAGTGTTAGGGAGACCACTGTAACCCGAGTAGGGGAGGGGCACGCCAGAATCTTCAGTTCAGCCTGCTGCTGCCGTTCAGAGCTCGCCATCAGACCAGAGTCGCGGCCATGTGCTGCTGGACTATTCAGGAGTCACAGGGAAATAGATAATCAAGTCTCTAGTCCAACCGCAGACCGGCTGGAACACATCATGCGTGCCTGCACCCTCCCTCCCCACGAAGCGCTGACCAATTCTATTTTAAAATTAGAGAATGCCTTTAGAAGCAGGTTGCACTCCCTCTGTGGGTGTCCCATTTTGCTGTTTCAGGGCTGTAACCGGAAGGCGTTGCTTAGCCTGTGAACTCCCGAGGGACAAGGACCGTGTAGCTGTCCTTCATTACGCCGCAGGCGGCCCCGATCGGGACCGAGCGAGTGCTTTTGTGGTGACGAGCTTAAATTCCTGGGGATTCTTCTGAATTTTCTGCCTTTAGTGGAGCTAAAATATAGGGATGGATATCATAAGCTTGCCATATATTTAATAATCCAAGCTTTACTTTTTTTCCTTCAAAAATTCTATCTTCAAACCTTTTTAACCAAGGTGTTTAATTTGATCAGAACCTAACTCTAGTTCTGGAATCCTGAACTAAGTTCTCTACTAAATATCTGATTAGGGCTGAAAAGAACACAGTCAGCACTTAGTTCCTTTTCATTCTTTATGGGGTGAGTTTTTCTAATTGTTCGCTGCCTCGCCCTACCGACCGTGGAGCTGTGCGACCATGGAGCTGTGCGTTACTCCTTCCTTGGAGGTGTTACTTTGTCCCCCGCCAGACCGGGTTTCCCTGGGGCAGCACCGCCACGTCCCACCAAATCTGCAGCACGGGGCGAGCGCAGACTGCTGGCGGGGGAGGTGACCCAAAGGCACCCTCCCAGATGGGACAGTTTTTGACCCGAGTTTTATCCTAACTCCTATCCCGTGTGATCCACGTAGTCTTTCTCGGTCACTGTCTCAGAGAAGTATCATCAGAGAACTTTTCCAGTGAAAACAGGAGGCTCATGAAATTCTTCAGTTTATCATCAGCACCATAATTCGTGTCATGTGCGAAAGAACCTAGAATGTCATTTAGCTTACAGTCCCTTGACCCGACCTCTTCCCCACCACCTGTCAAACTTCGTCCTCATTGCAGATTTGTATGTGGGGTAGAGAGGTCGGTTTGCTTTGCAGATGTTTTCTGAATGAGTTCTCCTTGACGAAAAATCTGAGAATCCCAAATTGGGGACTTCTTTTTATCATACAATTAACGTTGGATTGGTCCGCTTTATTTAGGGTTTTTACCCTTTGTTGTGGCTTTTACCCTTTCTTGAGGATGTAGGGGAGAAAGAACATTTCCCTCTACCCATCTGACGCTCTCTAACTGGGGCCTTGTAAATTAGACCGACAGGAGACAGATGGACAAGGGAGAAACAAACAGGTTTATTAACACATGTATTATGCTTACCACGAAAGCACTCAGAAATGAATAACTCAAAGCAGGGGGTTGAGCTGAGAACTTGGGTTTATGTAGCATGTTAACAAAAGGACAGTACATTTTTTAGAGGCAACAAAACCACGGAAAGGGGCCATAAGTTTCTAGGGCAGCAAATTGAGGAAGGAAAATGCATGGGGGAGCTAATGGAAATTAAGGGCCATTCGGTGACATTCGTTATATAGATTCTTTTGGTGCCATCTTGGCAAATAAGGGTCTAAAGTTGTCTCCAGTGATTAATTTATGTCCTTTCTGGTGAGGGTGGCACACATTTACAAATCTGTCCTGTTTTTAGGTAGGAGAAAGAAAAGCTAAGGGTTCTTATCATAAAAAGCAGACTCTTGAGAAGAATCAGTCCTGTATTCTTAGCCCCCGGCGTGGTCCAAGGTGGTAATCTTCAGATGTCCAGTGGGCTGGACGAGCGAACAGCTTCTTCCTGAGGTCACTCAGATGGTCATCTGAGGGTCTGACACGTGTCCAGGCAGTGATGCAGGACTGGAGAGTTGAAAAGTATGAGTTCCCCGCCTGGTGAAAGCCAGGACAGAACCGTTTCCTCGTCCCTAGCCACCTGGCCACAGTGACTCCATTCTATCTCTTCAAGCTGTTCCTCACCTGCGCTAAAGACATCCTGGATGTTTGCTTGAAAATGCTTGGGTTCACGCTTAACTCAGAGAGTGCCTACCTAGGAAACAGAACCCCCCTGAGCGCTCAGGGCCTGTCTCTGAGCAGCCTCTGAATGATCGTGTGTCTAAACCAGCCCTGCAGGGCCAACAACCTGCTTTTCTGTTGAGAAAAACCACCTTGTGACAAAATTCAAAGAATCTAAGTTAAATCAATCAGTCGAACAAGCAAACACGTTTTCACTCACTCACTGGCCAAGCGGGCCCGCTGGGGATCCTTGGGAGTTGAGCTGTCATCTTCACTTCTGCAGTATCGCAGTGACATTTCTGCCCTACATAGCGGTAGACTCCATTTTTTTGTCGTTGTTTTTGCCTGTTAGTGTTAGTTGCTCCTCCTTTTGACTTTCTCTGTGGTTCCAAAGGTGCCATCCAGAGAAAGTCATTTCGGTTTCGTTAGCCGATTGGGCTCTTCCCAGAGCGATCGAGGCAGCAGGTGTCCAGAGCACACTCGGTGTGTACACACATCCTCTAGCTTCTTTATAAAAATCTAACTCACCAGGATGTGCATTTAAGTCTTATTTTTCATTTCCTGGTTTTTACTCAACCTTATTCATATGCATTCATAAGAAAAAGGGGGAAAAACTCCTTTTATTGGTGCGTTCACTATCTCAGGTTGTAGAGCTTTTCATTTCGTGTTTGTCTGACTACTTCCACTCAGCCCTCTGCTCCCCCCTCTCTCCAGTTCCTGTCTGTGGTTGACTTGATGAGCAAGCTCTGGCTTCCCTGGGGCTGGAGAGCCATCTCGTCCCCAGGGCCACGGTCCCGTCTTCAAGAGAAGTTAAGAACTTGGTGACCTCAGAATGGCCGGTGTTAATGTCAGCATCAGTACTGCATGGGAATAAGGGGTGTTGTGGTCACGTGGGACTTGCTAGAGCTCAGGGGCTGTCGAATTCTAGACCTAGCTCTGAAATACTTTCCTGTCCGGCCTCTGTGGAATGGGCCACCGAGTTCTAGATTTCAGAGATCTCTGTATAAGCCACATACGGTCTTAGGATTTTACTATGCTGTAAATCTTATTAGGACTAATACAATTCATAGCCTTTTTTACAGGCACTGACTGGCTGTAGGTGACATTGCATCTCCAGTGTGGACACAGTACTACCACCTCACACAAGTTTCCTCTTCTTTCCTAAGCCCCACAACATCATCAGATGTTGGATAAAGGTCAGGGCAGATAGTCAGATGCAGATATGTCCTTCACCTGTACGTTACCTGCCCAGCGGTGCACAGAAATCAAATGAGCACAAACTTAGGCTTTGCTCTTGATGCACTTTCTGCTTTTAGCACTCACGACCCCTAAGTTACCTCTGGGGCAGCAGGCGCAGCAATGGGAAAAGCACTTAGGCCGTACAGTCAAAGGCTTTATCATCTTCCCTGCTCTCTCAGAGTTGTGTAAGTCCCAGTATGGAGTGCTGGTATTGGAAATAGGTATGTACCAGCCAGCTTTGTCATATGCGGTTTTGCCTGATTTAGTTATGTTTTGGGGGGACTGCAACTCCTTTCTATGTAATGAACGCCTGTTTTTAATAGTACATATCATCTTCAGAGAAATGAGTAGCTGATGTCCTCATGAGAGAAAGGGGACGAGCCACCATTGTATTTGCTCTGCGTCTCGATTTTTTAAACTACTTAAGGGAAAGTTCGGGGAGGGGGGTGTCACATCTTCAGGCTGACCTTTTTTTCTTTGTGATTTCAGAGGTGGTGGCCCAGTGGTGCACGCAGGGAGACCTCCTGGCAGTCGCTGGCATGGAACGGCAAACCCAGCTCAGTGACCTTCCCAACGGCCCCCTCCTGAAGAGTGCCATGGTCAAGTTCTACAACGTCCGAGGGGAGCACATCTTCACACTGGACACACTTGTGCAAGTAAGGGCGTGTGTGAGGCACTCGCTGGGCGCCCTGTGTTCGCATGCCCGGCCTCCAGTAAATACTCGTGAGTGGGTTATACTCTGACAGAGTCTAATCCTTGTGGACTTAATTAAATTATGGGGCATAAACCAGAAGGAATGGGGAGAAAGACACGTTTGCCTTTTAACCAACACTTTATTCCGTTGTCTCGTCAAGTGAGTGAACAGTAAGCAGAGGGACCTGGTGTTTATCATCGGTTTGAAGCAAAAACCAGAAACTCGCAGAAGGGAATGCCAGATCTTCATTTACTCTCTGGTGCTATGTTTGTTGTGCCAGTCATGTACTTTTATATTTCAGCTAAGTAATTGTTAAACAGTAAGTTTAAAAAGCTTAAAGGTCTTTAAGAAAGTATGCATAGGTGGACCCCTTTCTGTTTGTTATGTCCCAGAAATCTTTAGACTAGTTCATTTCTGGTCAGTCATAGTGGAAGACAAAATTCTCAGTGGGGTGGCAGAGACAAGGCTGTGAGTGAGCTGACGATTGATGCGGGGTGATGATAAACTAGAGACTTGTGTCCTAATCTTACCCAGCTCATCAGAGGCAGGTATCCCAGATTTGGGGTAATTGGTAATTAGATGCAGACATTAACTATTTAAATATATCCTTTTTTAATGTGGTTAAGACACATAACAAAATTTATCATCTTAACCATTTTTAAGTGTAAGTTCAGTAATGTTAAGTGTATTCCATTGTGTTGTAACCAATCTCTAGTACCTTTTCATATTGTATGACTGAATCTATGCCATTCTGTTTCTATGAATTTGACTTCTACATGCCTCATAGAGGTGGAACCATATAGTGTTTGTCTTTTTGTGACTGGCTTATTTCACTGAGCATCATGTCTTCAAAGTTCATTCACATTGTAGCATGTCAGAATTTCCTTCCTTTTTAAGGCCGAATAATATGCCATTATAGATCGATCGATTGATCAACTGATCGATAGATGGCGGAGAGAGAGAGAAAGCATGCACATGAGAGCGAGCAAGCTATAGATACAGATATATCACATTTTGTCCATTCATCCATCAACGGACATTTGGGTCCCTTCCGCCCTTAGCTATTACGGATAGGGCTGCTGTGACCAGGTATATACAGATATCTGTTTGAAACACTACTTTCAGTTCTTTTGGATAAACACCCAGAAGTAGGTCTGCCGGATCATATGGTAGTTCTATTTCTGATTTTTTGAGGAACAGCCGTACTGTTTTTCATGGCAGCTGCCCCATTTTACGTTCCCTCCAGCAGTGCTCAGGGTCTCATCTTTCCCACATGCTCACCAGCCCTGGTTATTCTCTGGTTTTTTGACAGTAGCTGTCCTGATGGGTGCGCGAGGTGGTATCTCATCGTGGTTCTGATTTGTATTTCCCTGATGATTAGTTATGTCGAGCATCTTTTCATGTGCCTGCCGGCCAGCCATTTCTGCTTCTTTGGAGAAATGTCTATTTAAGACCCTTGTTAGTTTTTTAATTGGCTTATTTGATTTTTTGTTATTGAGTTACAGGATTTAAATATATCTTTTGACAATGCAGTATCTTCTGTGGGCGAATAAACACTTGTTCAAGTACCCAGGAAACATATTGTGTGTGGCTGGGGCTGCGCTCTAAGCACTAGTGTATAGGAACGGGACCCAGGAGCCATTCAAGGTAATAAGCAGAAATTCAGCCGAAGCTGGATAGTGAGTCAGTGCTGTCCATGCCTGCCCTGCAGGCAGTAGAGGTGGCGGTGGTACAGATTGCCTAATGTTGGGAATGGGAAAGATTAATGCAGCCGAAAGACAGAAATAAATAAATAACAATAGGAGTTTAGGGAGCCCTAGGGGTGTTACGGGAAGGGGCAGCCATGCGGTCTGGGTGGGTAGCCGCTCTATGACCTGAGACGGGGAAGTGGGGAGTCGTGATGAGGCATGTGCAGGAGGAAGTGGTAAAAACAGGACGGGAAGTTGTGGTTGGTTAGGAAATTCAGATTCCTGTTTTAGAAGTGGAATAGTTGTGGGCGATGAAACAAACCAGGGAAGAGCTAAAATAGAGTCAAGTTGAGGCCATCGGCGTGAGGCCAAGGTGTGGGGCAAAATAAACGTAGATATCGGAGTCCCCGCAGATTTGGGACTGGAGGCGAGGTTGCCTTGTTTACAGTGGTGCCTTGCGCCTCGCCCGGAACATAGCAGGTGCTCAGTAAACACGTGTTCAGTGGCTCGACGGAAGGACCGTTATCAACACGTGCTTTCTTCATTTCTTCCTGTTTGGTGGTTTTTGAGCTGGTAGGCTGTGTGCCTTTCCCAGTCAAACCTCATGCCACTTTTGTATCCCCAGTCTAACTGGAAGACAAGGAGAGGATGGGAATTTTCAGTTCTTTCTGAGTTAGTAAGGCCTTTGTGTTTATTAGAATATTTGTGAATTAAAGTGCGGAAACACTCACGTACGTTGAGCATTGCCCACCGTTCTGTCTGACTCAGGGTGCCCTTCCTGGCGGCATTCCGTTCCCGCTCCAGGAAATGTCCTTCCTGCCATCTCAGCTTGGGGAAACCCATCCTCTTTGTTCAGGCCAGGTCAGTCGCCTCCTTCTCCAGATGGGCCGGGTGATTTTGACGCTTCTTCTCTGTTAACCTCAGGGCGCTTCACGCCTCTGGCATCTGTTACACTTCTCTACTTGTCTGATTTTCTTGACACCAAAGACCTCGTTTTCTTCATTCTACTGATCTTCGCTGTGCCCAGAATGTAAGAGGCTTGGTGGCCTTAACCATTGCAGAAGTTCTCATCAGCTGTCGCCTCAAAGTAACATGGGTCTTGAATTTAAACTATCTGAGACTCAGGGATAAGAGAGGAGTTTGGCCAGTTTTCTTTTGGGGAAAAATAGCCATACAATATCTCACAGGTTAATTCATCATTGATTCTTTTTTTCTTCATTTGAAGGTCCATTTCAATCACTGGAGAAAATTGCCTTGAAAATATAAAGTTAAATAATGATACTATTAAAAATCAAGTGCATTATTAGTTATATATAGCACCAACTTAACCCGGTCCGGAGTGGTTCCACAGTCACATGTCATCTGCACTGTGCTGTTCAAAGAGTCCAACGGCAGGGACGTTTTTATAGCAGGAAGGAAGTTAGGCGATTTATTGAACTGTTTATAAAAAGAATTTAATGTAGCTTAGATTGGATAATTTATTTCCAAGTTAATTAGATTGTAGGTTATTGCATACAAAGCCGTTGCCAGGCGCAAACTTGCGACAGCCTCAGCTTTAAAATTGATTCTCCTGATTTACTCATAATAGCTGTGTCTGTGGCTGGAGGTCTTATAAGGAAATGGACTGTAATTTATGTTCCTTTCCTTCCTACTTGCTGTAATTTTAAATCCTGTAACTTACCTCATCAGCTGTGATCGGTGACCATCTGTATAGAATTGCACGTCTGTAATCTGACAGCAGACCTCCAGAGGTCGTAGTGCTGATGAGTTCGCAGGCTCCAGCAACTCGGGTCTAGGTTGTTGGTTAGTTGGCTGGTTTGTTTTGTTTTAGCTTTATGAACTTTTTTTTTGCATTAAAGGCAAGTGGGAGCAGGCATCTTACATTCTATAAGGTTCTATAAACGTTTCACTGTCAAGTAGCCCGCACAGAGAGGCCAAGGGGTTTCTCCCCCGGCCCCGCCTCAGAACGGCAGCTCCGTGAGGGTGGGAAATGCGTCCTTTCCAGTGTCAGCCCCTCACCCCGGGAGTGATCTGGCCCAGCGTGTACATTTAACAGGCATTTGCTCAATAACGGATTGGCAGCTCGTAAATGAGTGAGCGATTGGATGGCCTGCATCATGTAGTGCCAGGAGATGAGGTTCGGAGGTCATGTCTTCGTGTGTTGTCGGGTTGGGACCAGCGGTGATGACTGCCCTGCGTCACGCCGCGGCAGGGAGTCCTGAGCGAAGCCACCTGCACTCCTTTAAGCAGCTCAGAGCGGGCCATCGAGACGGGGAGACGCTAGGAGGCCACTCGGCCATGCAGGCATGCCTCGTTTTGTTGACCTTCATAGATGTCGTGTTTTTTGCACATTCAAGGCAAAGACCCTCCAGCAGCAAAAGATTACAACTTGCTTTATTGCCGTGGTCTGGACGCGAACCTGCAGTGTCTCCCCGGCGCGCCCTCATGTTGACCACTCACGCCTCTGGCTGAGTAAGGCCTCTCGCTAGCCCAGCACTCACCCCTGCGCAGGGTGCCACCCCACTCACAGTCCTAGAGGGGCAGCCCACTCCCAGCCCCTTTCCCTCCAATCTGGGTGCATAGGACACGTGAACTCTTCCACACAGATGAAGATTTCGAATATTAGCAATTTCACAGTTCTGGCCATTGCTTCTAAAAAGATGTCATGTTGTGTGATTCGAGAAAGAGATTAAGTCCACAGATCTACACCTGAGTTTTCCCCTGGCAGACAGCAGCTGTTCAAACAGAAGCGTTAACTGGTGGGACATAGAGAGATGGACCTGTGTGCCCTTGAGTGCCCCCGGGCCTATGGGACTTGAACACTCGGTGCCTTTCTGGTTGGCAGCAGCTGATGCTGGAGCCAGCTGTCCTCAGGAGGACGGCGCTCCGAGGGCGAGGGCCCGGGGCACGCGGACCCTGGTCCTAGAGGACGGAGCAGCAGAAACTGCTGAATGTGGGCAGCTCAGTCAAGACATGGCGCTGGTAACAGCCCCACAACCCATGTCCATAGACACGGCACAGGCAGTCGCTAGCACCTCGACGCTTGTTTGAATTTCCACCAGCATTCGTAGCCAGGCCTTTGTGGGCTGGAGTGCCAGTAACAGCACCGGAAAACGGGCACCAGCAGGAATGAGACTTTAAAAGAGTACAGTGCCGTGTGATGAAGGGATTTGCATGTGTGCGCATGGTCCATTCTCTTCTTCCTTCCCCCTCCCGCCCCCGTCCAGCTTTATTGAGATATACTTGACATTTAACATTAAGTTTAAGGAGTGCAGAGTGTGGATTTGATACAGTTGCATGTTGCAGCACAGCTACCACGGGAGCTTTACCTAACACCTCCATCACACTGCATCACATCATTACCATTTCTTTTCTGTGGTGAGACCATTTAAGATCTACTGTCTTAGCAACTTGCAAGTGTTTAATACAACAGGTTAACTGTACTCACTTTAGTCCCCTAACCCCACAGGAAGGACTGTCAGTGGGGTTACAGGACTAAAGGGATTCCGAGAGGCCGTGGCCTTGTCACCAGGCCTCAGGCTCAGCAGCCATCACAGTAATCAATCTCCCTACATCAGAGAGCCCTCAGAATCTTCAGACAAGGGCGGCAGCTCTTACTACTTGTGAATTTTTCCTTATTTTTCTAATACAGCCTTAAAAATTATGCCAAGGGTACCCGTATTTTATACTTTATTGTCAAACGGGGAGCATATGCTATAAAGACTAAGTTAAATGAGCATGTCCCCTTCCTCCTGGTGCTGGAATAAATTGTCACTGGCTTGGGCAAGTAAGTGAAGGCTGCACCCAGATTGCTTTACTAGCTCTTCTCGTCCCGCTCTTAGAAGAGGGGATGTCCTGGTAACCTTGCTCCAGGTAACAGGTTGTCCTTCGAGACCCTGCAGGCCTCACTTCTCCAGGCTAAGGAATTTCAGCTCTGTCCTGCCACGTTCTAGTCTTCAGCCCTCTCGACTCCTTTCACTCCTCCTCGCTGGGAATTCTGTTTTCCTGGTGGATGCAGCGCGCAGTGTGGAGAAGCACAGCCCGTCCTCCCTCACCTTGGAGATGTGCCTCCTGCTGCTGCTTGCTCACTTGACAGTACTGCCAGGCTGATTTCTGCTTGCGGGCCCACATGACCTGTGGAGTCTTTTCTGCCCTAGTGAATTCTTGCAGTCACTCTCCATGCAGCCCGTTTCTCCTCTAGTCTGTTTGCCTTTTCTGCAGACATGTGGTTCTGTTTGTTTCTGAATAAAATATCCTTCACCAAAAGGGTTAAGGAGAGAACCGAGGGGAGAGTTTGGGTTCATTACTTAATATTTGTGCTTGGCAGTTAACTTTCTTAGTGGAAATCACACATTCTTTATGAGGTTGTATCACTATACTGACATGTAAGAGAGGCGATAAGACGAGCCTCCGTGCAGAGTCGAGGGAGAAGTGGGCGGGAATCTTAGCTCGCCCACTGTTGTCTGTAACCGAGTTCGCCGGCCTCTCAGCTGCAGATCCTCCCGTGTTCGGGGGAGTGAGGATAGCTACGTGATGGAGTTGAGGGGATTAAAGGAGGCAACGTATGTGCTCATCAAGATAACTTAGTGTGCGGCGTTCTTTTTGTTGTGATGGGTAGTGATTATACATGTAAATGTAACAGGACTTTTATCCAGTTTGAACGTCTGAACCTGGGTTAAGTTCGTTTGTGCAAAGATATAAGAGATACATGCTCGGCACAATAATTTTATATAAGACCTTCCCAAAATGTGCAATCAGCTGTTACACAGCAATGTATAGCGACTAAAGGAAGCAGGACTAGGGACGGGGCAGGGGCTGGGGGAGAAAGGCCTGTGGCCCTGCACTGTCACCACTGGCATGGCAGGGAGAGGACTCAGAAGGACCGGAACGTGGCGGAAAGAAGTGTCCGATATTTTTACAGCCGGTTCCACCCAGTCAGGTTGTGCTAATGAAAACCATTCTTCATTTCTTGAGCTCTACGTAGTAAATATTATGTTGGGCCCAGGGTTGGGGCTGTGGTATATCTTTAAGATTAAGCATGATTTCACTTCTAATAGAACCTCCGTCCTGACCTGCCCTTAGCGGGGTTCAATGATCCCAAAGAAAACTTTGTGTGTATTTTTTATGTGTTGCCTGCCCTGTCTTCAGCAGTGAGTGGTAGCCTCGCTCTCAGTCGACAGGCCCCTCTGCCGGGCCTGCCCTCTGTGTGGCATGCTTGGGCGAGGAGGCCCATCTCGGAAGTGCTCTGGGAACCCCCAGACTTGAGTTCCAGGCTCCCCGGTCCTCCCCCAGGGGCTGCCTGTCCTCACCGAGGTGGAAACAGAAGCCAAGTTATCTTCAGCCTGGCAGTTTGTTCTGAAGTTGAAACCAGAATTAGCCGACCCCGGAGGCAATATTAAGCAGGCGTCTTCACGTGTTTCTTTTATCTCGATGTTTGTCACTGAAGCCTTGGGAAAGTTCTGTTCCTATCTGTCATTCCTGCAAAAGGCCCGGTATCCCCCTTCTGACCCTTGAAACCCCTCAAGACCTCGTTAGAGCAGAGCTCCACCTGTCTAGACGGGAATGAGCGCGACGCCGGCTGCCGCCCCACTGCAGCCCCCCCCCCCCCCGCCTCGACTGCTCTCACTTAGACGGCTCCCGGACGCCGGGGTTTCCCGCTGCAAGCAGTTTCTGACTTGCACGTGTGGGCATCGCCTGCCTTTTAAAGCAAATGATGGCCACGGACCCCTTCGGGAGACCGCCGCAGGGCCTGTGTTTCCCTCTCTCTGCCCTTGCAGATGGCTCTCTGCTTGCTCTGCCCCGTCAGCCCCAGGACGCCTGAGAGTAGCAGTGATGTCACGTCCGGGTCACGACCCGCGAGGGGTCCCTGGAGCACTCGACACCCTTCATCGCCTTCAGTCCCCACAGCTCCCACTTTACTCACGACAGCACAGGCGGCCTGCAGGGGTGATGCAACAGTCCCCAGGCCACACTGCCGCTGCTCCAGACCCAGGGTCGGTTTGACTCTGAAATGCTCCCTGTCAGGACAAAAGGGAAGGGCCATCTGGTCTGCCTCCTCGCCGCCTGCCCGAGCTGTGGGAACCAGCACCTGTTATTCGGGGGTCCAGATAACCCGAGCTTTAGTGAGGGTACGGGTTACCGTACCCCAAGCTGATGGCACCTCTGGTAGAAACGTCGTTACACAGAGCTAAGTTAGGTTTTTTGGCACCAAATTTAAGAGACGATACCTGTAAAAGAACTTGGTAGAACCATCGCAGTGCTGTTTGTGCTCTGGCCTGAGGATATAACTACTGTTCAGTGAAAATACTGCATTTTCATAAAGTGGTCTTTTACCATCTCTGTTGTACTTTTCTAAATGGTCTCGGAAACCATTGGGTCACTTTCTTTTGCTTGAGACGGGCGCGCGTGGTCTTCCTTTGCGGACGAGCGGGAAAGCTGACGCGTCGCCTGCCTCCCGCCCCCGCAGCGCCCCATCATCTCCATCTGCTGGGGCCACCGGGACTCCCGGCTGCTGATGGCGTCCGGCCCGGCCCTGTACGTGGTGCGCGTGGAGCACCGGGTGTCCAGCCTGCAGCTGCTGTGCCAGCAGGCCATCGCCAGCGCGCTGCGAGAAGACAAGGACGTCAGCAAGCTGACCCTGCCCCCCCGCCTCTGCTCCTACCTCTCCACTGCCTTCATCCCCACCATCAAGGTAGAGCCCTCGCCCTCCTCCTGCCCGCGGGGGGCGGGGCAGGCGGGGAAGGGAGGCGAGGGTCCCGGAGCAGGTGCGCGGAAGTCACGCCCGCCCCCCGCCCCCGGCAGAGTCTGCGTGGCGAGGGCAGCAGCTCCGCCACCGTGCGCCCCCACCCCCGCTGCCCGCGAGGGAGTCCGGACGTCAGCTTTCTCACAGCAGGGGCAGTGTCCGAGCGTGGCGGCTGTGCCATCCTGATGAGCAGTCTGCCCCGTTCAATCCTGACCTCCTGGCAGATGCCATTATTCCCACTTGTGGAAGCCGGAAGCGCGTTCCTAGCAGTCGAGTACCTTGCTCTATAACTAGTTACAAGAACGGTCGGGATTGAACCAGTTTAATCCTAGGGCCCGCGGTCCCCGCCACTGCGGAGGAGGGGTGGCCCGCACCCACACTGGCTGTCAGCCGTCTTTACGTTGATTGTAGCGCAAATGCAGGTTTTCCCTGGCGGCGTGTGGGGTGTATGTGCCCAGCGCTGTTCGGGGTGTGGGTCTCCCCCAACCTTAGGTCCTTCTCTGCGTTCCCTTTTTTTGTAGTCCCTGTGCTTCTACGTATTAGATTGACTGCTGGGTTACTTGTTTCCTGAAACCTCGGCGTTTCAGACTCTGTTGTGATTTCAAGTCACTTTACCATCTTGCTTCTGTGCCAGTGACTCTCCATCATGGCTGCACATTAAAATCCCGGGGGAGTTTTTAGGAAATACACGTGCCTGGCCCTCACCCCCCTGAGGTTCCCTGTCGTCGTCTGCGGTGGGATCCCGGCGGAGGTCTTTTTAAAGGCCCCCGGGAGATCCCGATGTGCACCCCGAGTCGTGAGCCCCTGTCCCACGCCGCTCAGCGGCAGCGCCCTGTCAGAGCAGCCAGCGGTGGCCACAGTCTCTCCTTTCTCTCCGTGTCCCGCCTCCAGCCCCCAATTCCAGACCCCAACAACATGCGAGACTTCGTCAGCTACCCCTCGGCCGGCAACGAGCGTCTGCACTGCACCATGAAGCGCACGGAGGACGACCCGGAGGTGGGCGGCCCGTGCTACACGCTCTACCTGGAGTACCTGGGCGGGCTCGTGCCCATCCTCAAGGGCCGGCGCATCAGCAAGCTGCGGCCGGAGTTCGTCATCATGGACCCCCGGACGGACGGCAAATCAGGTGGGCCCCCTCGCCGGTAGGATGGAGGGCCTCATGCTTAGTGTGGTCCCTGCCAACCCACGCAGGAAGAATGCGTGTTTGTGAGATGCGAGCCTGTGCGGGCTGGCTGGGAGCATCCTCGAAGCTGCTCCATTACCAAAATCCTGTGGAAGTTAACGATTCTCTGAATGCATTTGCTGATGGGTTTTTAACAGCATTGGCGAGGCTCCGCGTGGTTTGGGCCGTGGATGTCGGGCACGTCAGCTCCCAGTTAAGGGGGCGCTGGGAGCACTCTGTCCCTCTTTCAACAAGGGCCTTGACGTACCCTAGAAACAACCTGAACCGAACGGTGCGGTACTGCCTCCGCCCCCGCCAGAGCAAATGACATGTAAACTTTTTAGACCTTCAGTCTGCTCCTCAGCCTCCCGCTCCGGTCTTGCCTCCGCCTGTCACTGATACTCGGTTGACTGCTTCTCGGCTCATTGCCAAGGAAAACTCCTTGGTCACCCATAAAGATTTTGGCACGACGAGCACGCCTTCCTTCTAGAAGCCCTCGCCTCTGCCGAGCTGCGTGACTCAGTCGGCGTGTGCTCAGGGCGCTCACTGCACACCTGTCCCTGTGATTCCGTTTTGTGAGGCTTCCGAGGGAAGGGCTTTGTTCTTCGCGTTTGCGGTCAGTGCGCCCGCCCGGTGTCCTCGGCCAGGGACCGCTGAGGCCTGCACGCCCCGTCAGCGGTGCCTGCCAGGTGGAACGTGGCGCCGCCCCTGAGGTTTCGTCCTGCACTGACAGCAGAGTGAGCAGCCCTGTCCTCTGTGCTTGTCACCCGTCCGTCAGGCTGCTGGCAACCTGAGGGGCGCACAGTAGCCATGTTGGGGTTCTGCCTGCCCCCAAATCCTGAGGGCCTGGAGGGAGGGCCCCGAGCCACCTTTGTGCACCCAGTGCCGGCCAGCACCGGTCACTGAAACAACGAGAGTTGAGTTAGGTTTGTTTTCATTCGTTTAGTGCCTGTTCTTTGCACGTCCCACGTCCTGTTTACGCTCTCTCCTGGACTGGCCTGTGCCCCTGCTTATGTCCCCGAGGCCACTGTGTGTGCAGCGTGCTCAGACTTATTCCCGTGTCACAGTGCAGGGGCGTTTTCCACCTCGGCCGTCCGTGCCCCTCCCGTTTCTAATGGGACTTTTTTGGTCTTTTGGCGCACGTTACGAGCTAGTATCAAGAGTAGGAAGCCCGAGTGGAGGGCTTGGGGCCTGGCAGGGAGGCAACCGAAAGGGCAGGAGAACAGGGGAAGGAAGGACGGAGGGCGGGAGGGAAGGAGGAAGGCAAAGCGAGAAAACCAGGCGAGCAGCGCATGTTGACTGGGAAGGAAAAGTGACTTTAGGGGAAGGAGAAAGGAGCCCGTGGTGATTGGAAAGGGCCGAAGGAGGGGAGCAGAAAGGTCGAGAACCCAGTGCTCATCACGCCTTCTTGCCCAAGGTTTGCTCTCTGAGCTTCTTCCCATGTACAACAGATCCGTGAGACCTACGTGCTCATAAGGTGTCGAAGGGGTCTTAGGTGAAGAGCTCGCTTCTGTCCCCGTGGGTGACACACTTCCCACTGGAGAACAGGGCAGACGCAGCACACGGGGTGGCCACGGGGCCCTAAGCACGCCCCAGCCCACACTCCGCCCACCCAGGCCTGAGCCGCGGGGAGCCCGGCCTGACCGCGCCAGCTCCTGCTTCTGCTTGGAGCTCACGTTATCAGCTCGTTCCAGACACAGCCTGGCCCGATGGCCGACGCTCCTGGGGAGGGAGGTGTTTTATTTTTGTGATTAGAAGAGTGAAAACGTGACGCGGAGCCAGTCCACAGCGCGCGTGCGGTGCCCGCTTCGTGCTCGGTGCTGAGCTTCCTGTGGCGGTGACGCAGCGCCAGGCTTCCCTGCTCTCAGAGTTCGTAACCTGCTTCGGGTGATAAGACGGCTCAACATTTGAAAACTTCAATAAAAAAGTCAAGATTTAAATACCTCAAGTCAGAAACAGAAGACTTGCCACCAGACAGAGCGTGACGAATGGCCAACTGCACGGTGCACGTAAAGTGACTCAGAGGAGGGCAGGGTTCCTGATGTGGGGAGCCAGGTGTTCTCATCGGGCTGCCTCCCTGCGGGTCACCTGGGGTGCTCGGGCCTGCCCCTCACGTGGAGTCCGCGGGGCCGGGGCGAGGCCTTGGGGGTCCGCAGCCGGGCGCGTGCGCAGGCCACTGCCGCGGTCGGAAGCCCGTGAGCCGCTGTCGTCAGCGTTCCCCAAGCTCTTGGCAGGCGGCGTCCTCCTCGTCGCCAGGGCATATTTGTATGGCAGGTGGCATGAGTCCCAATAATTTTTTTAGCAAAAAAAAATCCACAATAGTTCAAAAACTATTTTTACTCAGAGCTTGCTATGGACTGAATTGCCACCCCCCCCATTCACATTTTAAAACCCTAACTCCCAGTGTGGCTGTATTTGGAGACAGGGATTTCAGGAGGTGATTAAGGTTAAATGAGGCCATAAGGGTGGGGCCCTAATCCAGTAGGGTAGATGGTCTTACAAGAAAAGGCAGAGTGAGAGATCTCTATGCGCGTGCGCACAAACACACACACACACACAAACACACACACACACACACACACACAAACACACACACACACACACACACACACACACACACATCAAGGAAGGGCCATGTGAGCACAAAGCAAGGAGATGGGTGTCTGCAGACCCAGAACCCAGTCTGCTGGCTCCCGATGCTGGCCCTGCTCCGCCTCCGCTGTCTCATGAGCCAGTTCCTTATCCTCTCCCTTCCCCTTCTCCCCCCTTCCCTCCCTCCCTCATGTCTGTCTGTCTGTCTCTGTTATATATTTATCTCCTATTGGTTCCATTTCTCTGAAGAACCCCAAATAATAGAGATTTTAGTACTGAGAAGTGGGGTGCTGCTATGACGAATACCTAAATACATAGAAGCAGCTTTGGAACTGGGTCATGTGTAGAAGCTGGAAGAGTTTAGGGGTACACGCTAATGAAGATACGGATGCCCGAGCAATTTACGGTCAGGCGTCGGACAGAAATGAGGTACACGTTGCTAGAAACCAGAGGAAAGTGATCCTTGTTATAAAGTGGCAAAGAACCTTGCTGAACTGTGTTCTCGGGTTTTGTGGAAGATAACACTTTGAAGCCAACGAAATCAGATATCGAGATTTCTAAGTAGTTCTGAAAGAGTAGCTTGGCTTCTCCTGACGCTTATAGGAAAACTGAAGAAGGAATGTTAAGCAAAAAGGAAGCAGAACTTGAGGATTGGAAGTTCTCACCTGTTCTTACAGGACAAGATGAAGGACGGCTGTCGGACAGTTTGGATAGAGCTGTCTGACTAGGAATGTGCCTGTTCCTCAAGGGGGAAAAATGACCCCCAGAGGTGATCCAGAGGCCATTGGGGCCAGACAGCCTCCACCTGGAGGCTTGAGGACAAGAACCTAGCTCAGGACATGGGGGTGACACTTCCACCGCAGTAGGCCTGGAGAGCGGAGCGTCAAACCAAAGAAGAGGATCCTTGAGCCTTCGGATCCCGTGGGGTTTGCCTGACGAGATCTCACGCTTGCTCGGGATGTCTCCCCCGTCCTCCCCTCCCGTTTCTCCTTTTGGAAGGGGCTGTGTATCCGAGCGTGTGTTGCTCTGTGTCTTAGAAGCACGTAACTTGCCTGGTTTCACGGGTTCACAGCTCCAGAGGAATTTTGCCTCCGTGTGAATTGTGTCTTGCATCTCACCCATATCTGATTTGCATATTTAGATGAGACTTTGGACTTCAGATGTTAGTGTTGATGCTGGAATGAGTTCAGACTTTGGGGCTGTTGGGATACAATTGAATGTCTTTTGCACACAAGACGGACATGAATTGAGGAGGATCTAGGGGCTGTATTCTATGGACTGAATTGTGTCCCCCCTAATTTCATTTGTTGAAGCCGTAGCTACCAAAGTGACTGTATTAGGAGATGAGCCTTTAGCGGTTAATTGTGTGGTTAAATGAAGCTATCAAGGTGGGGTCCCAATCCAGTAGGATTGGTGACTTCATAAGAAAAGGAGGCGAGGTCTGCCCTTCCACACTGAGAAAGGGCCATGTGAGGACGGCCCAGGGCGGCCGTCTGCGCACCGGGGGGAGCCCGCACGGGGCCCGACCGTGCCAGCGCCCCGCGGTCAGGCTCCGGCCGCCCAGGCTTTAACTACCTACTCTGTGGCAGTTCAGTATGGCGGCCTGAGCAGACTAAGACGATTTCTATTTAAAAGCTATTAAAACCGCATTTAAAGATTTCTTAAAATTTTAATAATATATCTCATTCAAGCTGCATATTTCGAAAAGCCTTCAACCTAGATGAAACAAGCATATTTTTTAAAACTGACAGAATTGGCATGTGAAGCCCCAGATATTCTAAAGTTTTGGTTTTCAGAGAACAATCTCAACATAATGTTTTTCTGCAACTTAGATGTTTATTCCAGAATTTCCATGATAAATTGCTGACACCACGTCCATAGAACTAAGAGACACACCCGGCCACCGGGCCTGGCCTCCCCGAGTGTGGCTCTGACACGGTGCGCTGAGTTTCTAGGGGTGTTGATGACAGGTGGCTGGCAAGCAGGGCTCAGGGCACATACTTTTCTCACACACCTCCTTTAAGTCCCTTCTGTGGGGCGCTCCTCACTGCCCTTGGCCAAGTGGTTCCCAGCCACTGGGAGCCATAACAGTTGTTGGCGCCCGCGCCCCGCGCCCCAGGGTCCTGCTGCAGCGGTGTGGGGCGCAGCCACTCAGCACAGAAGGACCTCGTTTGTCTGTCAGGAGGTATTTATCAGCCCCAGGGGCTGTTCTCGCCTCCGTGGTTACAGCGGGTGGCAGGCCCGGCACCTTCTTCCCTCGTGGAGTTGACGTACCAGTCCGGGAGACGGACCGAAAAGCTTGTGCCCCCACCCACTCAGATTCATAGGTCAAAATCCTGGTGCCAGCGGTGATCGTATTAGGAGGTGGGACCTTTGGCGGGTGACTAGGTCACGAAGGTGGAGCTTTTGTAGTCATGAAGTTAGTGCCTTATGAAAGAGGCTTCAGAAGAATCCCCAGTCCCTTCTGCTACAGCAAGAAGTCTGCAACCCAGAGCGGGCTGTGACCAGAACCCAACCCTGCTGGCACCCAGATCTCAGACTGCCAGCCTCCGGAAGCGTGTGAGGCAAAGTTCTTTTGTTCATGAGCCACCCGGTATGTGGTATTCTGTTACAGCAGCCCAAACTTTACTCCGTGAGTAAAGGTGCGAAAAGCAACGGAAGGCCTGTAGCATTTGCGAAATCCTGGCGCGAACAAGTAGGTCAGGAGTTGGGCAGACGATGCTCTGCTGAGCCTCCTCAGGGCGGTGAACTGGCGCTGATCTGTGAACACGTGGGAGCACCCCGTGTGCTCACGTGCGTTTGAGCCGTAGCCAAGCTTCCTCTGATCCAGTGACTCCTAAATCAAACAATACAAGGCACTGGACGGAGCATGTGAATTAAGCCTTTTTATTTGATTGAACTCAAGGGCGCACCGCTGGAATTTGCGGGATTCACGAGCTGTGCCCTCTGATCCAGCACGCGGAGTACGAAGGGCTGGCCTAGTAACTCGGCCAGGCATCAGCCAGCCTCCTTCCACGTCGCGCGCCAAGCCGTACCGCTGCCCCCAGTGGCCTCAGAGGGGCCCCTGTTCGCAGATGTCACCTCCGAATGCGCAGAAATTTAGACATAGGATTGGATTAACAAACTCACCCTTTAAAATGTAAACAACCTTATTGAATGGTAAAATCACTCTCATTCCATAGTTCTATAAATTATTTCATTGTGATTGAGCAATTCACCTTTTTTATTACCTGGCAAGGTTCTTGCAGTCTCAAGGGAATGAGGCGTTAGTCGGCAAAGTGATTTTGGGGAATGTACTTGCAGAGAGGGCAGAGGCCTGGGGATAGGGCCAGGCAGGGGATCGGGCAGTGCAGGGATGTCGGGGGTGGTGGCAGGAAGGCAGCGAAGGAGAGGGGTTCCGAGGAGGATGGCAGACGTGGACTTCAGCCGCTTAGTTTTGTGACGGCTCCACCTCTGTGCACATCGCCCGATGCTGTGGGGCCGCCGATCTGCCGCCTCCTGGGCAGTTGATTGGCAAAGTTATCTTGAGTAGCTTTGATACAGCCACCCTCGGCAGAACACACAGGTGCCCCTGAAAGTCCCCCTGCACAGGTCTCCCTTCCGGCTCCATCATCGGGACAGCCAGGCCCCCGCAGGGCACCTTGCGGCAGTGCCAGCAGACTGTCCGGCAGGCAGACGTGAGCAGCTCTGTCAGGCCTCCAGTCTAGAGCAGCCTCGGCCACCACAAGGGCCTTCGCAGGCCCCAGGTCAGAAGCAGGTTCTTGAGGAGTTCTGGGCAGCTTGGAAGCCAGCGTGGACGCAGATGGACGCAGAGGGGCGCCTGCTGGCTCGGGGGGGGGGGGAGGGGTACAACAACAGCACAGCTTTTAGCATAGCCAAGTGCCAGACTATTTTCTCCATTCCAGAGGTGTTAAAATGCCTGCCCACTTGGATAACAGTAGGAGCAATTGCTTTTGTTTAGAAAACGTACGAGCATTCAGATGTCGGAGGAAAACGATGCTCTGCTCTGCTTCACCCTCTAGACTTAAAACAATGGCCCGTGGAGTTGGTCCATCCCTTGGTTTCTAGTAATAATCTTTGTTAGGGTCTGATTGCTATCACTTCCCATAAATTTGCCATTGTTGTCTTACTAGATGAGATCTATGGGAACAGCCTGATTTCTGCCGTGATCGACAGCTGCAACTGCTCAGACTCCAGTGACATCGACCTGAGTGATGACTGGGCCGCCAAGAAGTCTCCCAAAATCTCCCGAGCTAGCAAGTCGCCCAAACTCCCAAGGTAATCTCGGGGTGCTCCCCTTTTTTGTGTGCCTCTGGAGGCGTGTCTGTGTGATCAGAATCTCACTGGCACCAACACCAGGGAGAGGCCAGCAGGAGGGCCTCCCCCCTCTGGGGGTGGCCTGCAGTGATTACAGCCTGCTTCTTTCACCTGCTGGGTGAAAAAGACACCCAGTAGGAAGTTTGCTAAACCCCAAGACTTCCCTAGGGGTCAGTGCTGATGATGGGTGGCATGGGGTAGCCAGAAATTTGTGGCTTACTTATATATTTTTTCAGTTTGAGAAAAGTAATAAAAAGATTTTATATGTATGTAATATGTTGAAGAGAATGCCATTTAAATGGCTATAATATTGTAGTTGGGAAAAAGTAAACCAAAAAAACCTGTAGCTCCCAAAGGCTTATTTTGAAGAGCAGCAAAAAGCTAGGGAAGAGTAGATGGAAGGGCCCGTGGTGTTGCAGATAAGAAACACCATCTCCTCATCCTGGCTCCGCCTCCCCAGGCTGTATAAATGGACAAATCCTGACCTGGATACCAGTTTCCTGATCTGTGGAAGTTCATGGGTGGACCAGGTCTTCACCTAGTTCTAGAAGTGTGTAATGCCCTGCAAAATTACATTTACATGCAGATATGTATCTGCCCAGAGCGTAAACACATAATTCTTTGTGCAGGTGGTAAGCCAGTGTATTCACCAGCTGCTGAAGATAAAGAACATTTCCGTTGTCCTGGGACGTCCCCTGGGCCCCTCCCATGCCACACCCACTCCCTACAGTGATCACTGCTCCTGCTTCTGTCACATGAGTGGAAGCAGTGTGTCCACTTTTTATATTTGGCGGGGTTTTTTTGCGCATTCATGTTGTGTCTGTCATCGTTTTTTTCTTTTTGGCACTATGGAATTCCATTGCAGTGACTATGCCACAGTTTGTGTATTGCATTTACCAGTTGATGGATGTTTGGTGGTTTACAGTTTGGGCCTATGATGCATGAACCCATTGTAGACCTGCGGGTCTCGTTGTGGGCATGTGCACACACTCATCTCAGGTGTGTACTTAGGAGGGGAGTCACGGGGCCAGGGGTAGATAGATGTGTAACTTTATGAGAAACTGCCAAACAGTGTTTACTCCAAGACGCCTGTACCATTCTGTACCCCCCCAGCAGTGTACGAGAGTTCAGCTGCCTTCACTCTCACCTACAATTGTACTGTCTGTCATTTAAAAAATAATTTCACCCATTCTGGTAGGTGTGTAGTGGTATCTTATTATAGTGTGATCCTCAGTGATTGATGATGCTAAGCAGTGTTTTATGTTTATTGGCCATTTGGGCATCTTCTTTTTGTGAAGTGTCTATTCAAGTCTTTGGCTCATTTTTTTATTGAGTTGTTTTTCTTATCGAGTTGTAAGATTATGTATCTAGCTACGACTCCTTTGTCAGCTCTATAGACTGCCATCTAGTCTGATACATACATGGACTTCTTCTGTCATGGTTAGTGCTCGTTGTGCCCTGCTTAGGAAATTCTCGTCTGCCCTAAGGTCACGAGACCCTCTCGTGTTCTCTCCGGAAGCTTCACAGTTTTAGCTTTCATGCTTAGATCTCAGAGTAATTTTTGTGTATAGTATTAGAGGTAAATGTTCATTTTTTTCCCATGTATCCAGTTGCTTCAGCAATCTGATTGATTTTTTTAATATTTGTTCTAAGATTGTTAAATTAAAAATAAAATTATGAATTTTCCTACACTATTATAGTGTTTCACCTTTTCCCATTACTTAAGCAGAAAGGACTTTTAACACATAAGCAACAAAATCCTTCACCTGTCGATGTCCTTTTAAAGTTTCTGGATGTCGCCATCCCTGTAGCTGGTTTGCGTCCTCCCGTCTTTCCCTGCATTGAAGGCCATCACGCGCTGGCCGGCTGTTGGGCGGATGGTCCTCTCACAGGTTAACCTGCGCAGCCCCGTTGGGAGCGCTGGACTTCTCACCCAGCTCTCAACAGGGCACATGAAGCTTCACGCCTTTCTTTCCTAGAACGTCATCCACCTCACCATCTTCATTAGTATAACAGTCTCTTTGGGGTAGACTGGCATTAAATTCAAGTATCCCCATGGTTTAAACGAACTGGGACCACAGATCTAACATGGGCTCAAAAAGCAGTAAAAAAACTTTAGTTCCACTGATTTGATTTAGATATTGCAGGTGCTGAAATGCTAGGTACATTTATTGAAATCCAGAGGTGGTATTAGGAGTTGTAAAGTTGTCGCGGCTGTGAGATGAGACATGACTCTTCCACCTGCCCTTTCCCTGGGACTACTTTTGCAGACCCCTGGCAGAAGGTTCCGGGACAGTTCTAAACTCCTTATAAGTCAGTAGAAGGTGAAAGACATTTAATTTTTTGAGGTTCCTTACAAACGAATCACTTATGCAACCTGGCTTCTTTCCTCTTGTTCTTAAAGCAGAAGCAGGCAAGAGGGACTTGGTTAGATTAACGGGAATGGCTTCAAGGAATGCGACACCCCCAGTGACTGCTAGAAGGTGAAGGGAGGGCCAGGAGTGCGGGGCCTTCCCTGCCATGGCTCCCGACCTCCTGCCTTGTCTCCCCAGGATCAACATCGAGGCTCGGAAGTCTCCCAAGCTGTCCCGGGCCGCTCAGGAGATGTCCAGGTCCCCTCGCTTGCCCATGCGCAAGCCCTCCATCGGCTCGCCCAGCCTGACGCGAAGAGAGTTTCCCTTCGAAGACGTCACTCAGGTAGCTTCTCGGTCCGGCGCATCACATGCACAGGCCGCAGGCAGGCTGCGCGCCGCTGCTGCTCCCTTCCCCAGCGCTTCTCCCTCCCCGGCTTCTCTTCCCCCAGCGCTTCTCCCCTCCCTCGTGCTTCTCCTCCCCAGCGTGTACCCCATGGTGGCCAAACCCTCCCTACCCCGTGTCCGTGCTAGTCACTGAGTCCCAGACACCAGGCGGTCGGGACTAGAACCCTGTTGGTCCTCCTCACCGCCCCTGCTTCGGGCAGGCCCCGTGGGCTCTGCTGGCACCTCAGACGCCGCCCCACCCCCTCCCGCCTTTGCGCCTTTGCTCCGCCTGGGCCCCTGGGAGCCCCCTGCGTGCAGACCTCGCTTCTCGTCTGCCGGGAAGGCTTCGCTGCCTGCTCAGCCACGGTCGTTCCCTTACGACCCCAGCTGGTTCCTCGGTGACCTCCCGTGCGCGCACCTCGCCTCCTGCACTAGGGCCGCAGCTCTTTGAGGAGCTGAGCGTTGTCCGTCACGTGATCGCCCTCGAACACACATGCGCGTGGCGTGGACACAGCGATACCTTTGTAAATTCTTTTGAACGTCACTGACTGAGAAAACTGCTAATTGGGTGGTTTCAGGGTGTAACGATATCAGTGCCGCTGATGTTTCTAGGAGAAATATCAAGGATAAAAATGGATTCAGAGCCAGGACACTTTCGAGTCCGCTGCTTGGGGGAAAGGCGAGGTGAAGGGAAATGCGCGCCATTCCCTTTGGTGGCCCTTCGAACCTGCGCAGACTCGCTGGGACACATCTGCCTCTCGCTGCCCACCTGAGGCTCCCAGCTCCGTGAGCCGCTCTCTGAAAACAGGTGCCGGACATGCGCAGTTGGCTTCCGGTCTCAGTGGTGGGAGAGGTGGGGGGCGAATGCCGCCGCAGCGCGCACCTGTGGGTCCCTGAGCGCTTTTTAAGTGTTAGCATTCTTAAGTGATCTATGGAACACATGAAAGTAGATTGTGATTTTTTCCCCCCTTTTTTTCTCCCGCAGCACAACTATCTTGCCCAGGTCACCTCTAATATCTGGGGAACCAAATTCAAGATTGTGGGCTTGGCTGCTTTCCTGCCAACCAGCCTTGGTGCAGGTAAAAACCACGTCCGGTCTCTGCCCCCTCTCTCAGTGGCAGCTCAGACTGAAAAAAACAATTCCAGCCCTCAGTGGCCTAAAGTAGAAAATGAGCCCTTAACGACATCAAAAGATTAGCATGAACTTTACCTTCCAACCTTGACTCCAGCCACTATGATCTCACAAAGATCAGAGTGAGCACTCAAATTGGGTTTTTGTTAGTGGTACTTTCATTTTTTTTTTTGTATAAGCTCTGACTTATAAAAATGACAGAAATAGCCAAAATCTCTCAGAGGCTTCTGTCTATTTTGATTTCTCGCCTTTTATGGCATCCAGGTTTGGCATCAGTACCTTTAGGTTCTTGAGTTAAAAGAAATTCCTGAAGAAAGTCAAAAAGAAAGAGTTAAAGACTATACGGAGAAGCTGGCCGACTGGCGAATCTTTATAGACGTCGTTTCTGAGTACCAGATAAATACCCCATCCATGAAAGTTGAGAGAGTAAGGAAAAGGGAAGTGAGGGCATCCAAAGCCAGCTGGAACCTGGAATCTGTGGTCCCATCAGTGCTCTGGATAAAGCCCACAGTACTGATTTGTCACATTTACTTAGGGACAGGAAGGAGTGAAATGGCAGGAGACTCTTTTCCAAGGGCTTCATTCTGACAGGCACATCCCGATGCAGGCCCTGGAGGTGTGTCGTTCCCTCGCCACCTTGCTGGGCTGCCTGATCATTTAACATGCACAAATGTCTCTGGAAGGCTGTCTGGGCCAGGTAGGGTTCGTTCACCTGTGGCTGGTGGCCCCATCTCGAATGTGTTCTGCGTAACCTACTAGAAATGATTTTTGAAAAATTCTGAATCTGCCTATAAGATTCAGATGCTCTTAGATCCTTTTAAGTAAATTCTTCTTGCAAATTAGATGTTTAAGAAGACCCATTGCAATGTGTACATCTTCAGAGACATATTAAATAGTGCTGCATTTGGAGTTTTCATTTAGAGGTTTCTCACCTCAAAGAAAAAGAAGAATAAAAGTAAAACGTAAAAATGATTTAGAAAATTACAATAGACTGTCCCTGTACGTAATGCAGACAAATCTCTTAGAATATTTTCAACAACCTGCAGACTCTGATGACCACAAAGTCTGTTCCTTGGTAGCACTCTACTGATGTATCAGCTAATTCTAATAATCTATTTGCCCATCATGCTCATCTCGTGAGTAAGCTGAGAACTTAGCCATCTGCCTACAGTGAACACGGAGAAAAGAAATGGAGATGCGGATATCCTTAAGGGGTCTTTTCATTCTGCCTTTATTCCTTGGATGTCGAGAAGATCCACACATAAGCCAACAAGGACCTCAAGATGGCAGGGTCTATAGGTGCCTCTGCAGCACGTGCTGCTCCCATGCAAGGAATCTGAGTGCCCAAGACAAACGCTTTCTGGATGACTGCAGGGAAATAACTGCCCTCATCACTGTCCTTTTTAAAAAGAGTATTTTGGCTATTACTATTCATTAGTTGAGCTAAAAGAATTTTCCACTTGATTCAACTCAAGAAAGGAATTGAAGTCTTGGAGTCTGGAAGGTATGTCACTATAGCTCCCTATTAAATGATCTTTGGTGTTCTAGTGGATCTAAAATCGAGTGCTGTTCACATACTGGACAGTTTGTTTCCTGCAATTAGAATGCTTGGGCCCATGCAATTTTTTCATTTTTCATTTTTTATGTTTCTTAATTTTTAAAATATGGAATAAATTCAAAATTCATAAGACTCGAAAGACTATAGTACAGTAAAATCTCTCTCATCCTCACCCCTAGCTGCCTACTTTATTTTCCCCTGGAGGCAACTGATGTTATTTCTTAATCCCTTCTGAAATTTTTATTTATTTGATAATCTGCACAACATAGAGTAGCGCTTTAATACATTAGTTCTTAAACTATATGGAATCATCCAGAATTTTTAAGCCAAAATTCATCCTCTTTCATATGAATGTGGATGAGAGAGATGAACAGTAATAACCACCAGGCTGGAAAATCTCCTTAGCCCACACCAGGCCCAAACCGGCCTTACGAAGGCGCTCCCGAAAAGAAGGCTGTCATGCCATGAGAGTGTGGGCCAGTCGGCCACCAGGCTGTTGGAGGTGACAGCTGTGGAAAGAGAATTTGGCTGATCTTAACAGAAAGGAAAATAACGACTAATCTCTACATACCTCATAAGAGTATTAAACATAAAAGAATATTAAACATAAAAGAGTATTAAACATAAAAGGAAGTTGACTGGAAATTTCATCTTGATTTTAACCTACTATGAGACTTGAATTCAGGTTCATTATTTTCTTAACTTACTAAATATTTTAGTTGCAATCTAGGCTTTCTCTTAAATGACTTTGTTAATCAAATTAAATCTTGAATGTTTAAAGAAACCATGTGGAAGTTCCCTGTAAATCGCTACATGATTACGCAATTGAAATCGAAGGCATTAAAACAGGAACCCAGCCCTGAAAGGAGGCAGCGTGTTGTCCCTGCCGGACCCGTGTCGCCCTGACCTCGTGGCTGCTTTGCAGCAGCCCCTTGACTGCCTGAGAGGCCCCGGAGCTCGGCACTCTGGTTATCACAACCATCTTCGCTAAATTATCCTTCTGATTGCAAATGAGGTTTTTTAAAAATACATTTATCATACCCTAGCTCATTCCAAGAAAGCATTTAAGCCTAAAATAAGTTTGTACTATTCTAATCATGTGGCTCAACAGACAGAGCACAGGCAGAGCGCTGGGCTAGACCGGGAACTCATTGCTGAACCCAGACCGCGGCGCGGGCGCGGGGCGGGCTCCGGGGAGCAGCGGAGCGGCCTGTTGCGGGTCTGTCCTCACGGCAGGACTGCCGCCCCACTTCTCCCGTGGCGTTGTTGGCGCCTAGGCTCTCGTCCTCACGTCACTGCTAACCACCTCCCCTCCTCCCCACCAGTCATCTATAAAACCAGCCTCCTGCATCTCCAGCCGCGCCAGATGACCATCTATCTCCCAGAGGTCCGGAAGGTTTCCACGGACTATGTCCATTTACCTGTCTTCAGCCCAAATGTCTTCAGTGAAGATGAAGATGACTTACCAGGTGTGTTCACACGGCGCGAGCCAGTTTGTCAGGAGCCCTCCCTCAGTGGATCATGGCAGGGGACACAGTGGTTGTCGCTTCACAGCCTCTTCGGGAGCTCTCTGGGGAACGCCTGAAACCCACCCCCTTACTCACAGGGCAGGGAGAGACCGAAGCCAGGGGCGGCCACTCCAGGTTGGCCGGCAGCAGGTTTGGTGATCAGGAGGACTTACGAGGCTTGTCCTATGTGGCTGCACCTGCCACCAGAATCTTGAAAGTTGGTGCTGAGCCCCTAATGGGTCAGTCACGTCTCCCATCCAGATAGTCTCAGCACCCTATCTCTGTCCCAAGGCTGTGTCCTCGGGGTGGCTTCTGGGAGTGAGGAGGGAAAGCGGAATGCGGAGTCCAGAGATGGGGCACGGGGAGCCCCCAGGCACCCCGGCCCAGCTCCCAGGTCCGCCGGGGGTCGTGTCCTCTCGCTGACCTCCCCCAACAGGATTATGGCATGTCACAGGAGAAAGATCACATACTATCACTGGTTTGGGGAGGAGGGAAGCCACTAGAGCAAGGACAATTAAGGTGGCCATGCTGCCTCACGTTCACAGAGCACCTCATGTCACCCTCGCAGTAATCCTCTTAGTCATGTGCCCAGATAAAGAGGCGCTAAGGGACTGAGCGAGTCTCAGTGAAATCAGAACTGAACCCTAGTCTCGCTGACCCCAGCCAGCCCTCCTCCTTGTAATCCCTGCTTAGAGCATGGCGTCATTCACATGGTCCTCAGCTGCCCACGGAGCCCGGTGTCTCAAACCCTTCCCCAGGTGGAAAACCTTTGCATTTAAGCACCTCGCTCCCAACCTGCAGTGCAGGTCTCAGTGCGTAGAAGCCTGGTCTCAAAGGCAAAATCTGATACAAGGTTTTAAAATCCCAGTTTACCAATTTTCAAGTAGCTAAAGCATCTTAAATTAAATTAATTTTAAGTGTTTCCTAGTGTGGGGAAACCTATTTTGATTAATAGATAAGAATGATTTCTAATTAGTCTGCCATTTATTTATATGTAACTATTCTCAGAAAAATCCACCTTCAATTTTATAAATATGGAGATTCCTCTCCTTACCACCAAGCAAGGTCTGAAAGCCTCTGCTTTCTGAGCCAGAGGAACCCTGCATTCTCCTGTATCTGGTCATTCTGGAACAGAGGGCCTCTCATCCTCGCCATGGGATGGGGGGGGGTCACACATCCCCACTTAGACTCTGATCTTCGGGAAGTGGTTTACCTTCTCTCAGCCCAGGTTTTACATGTAAAATTACCTGTCCTATGTTTTCTGACAGGAGCCATCCTTGGTTCTCTGATGATGGCACACCTCTCCTCACAGGCAGAGCTCATGGTCTAAACTAGCGGTCCCCAACCTTTCTGGCCCCAGTGACTGGTGCCCCTATGAGAATCTAGTGCCTGATGATCTGAGGCAGAGCTGAGGCGGTGATGCTGGCGCCGGGAGCGGCTGCAGATACAGACGAAGCTTCGCTGGCTAGCACACCACTCTCCTCCTGCTGTGCGGCCTGGTTCCTAACAGGCCATGGAGAGGGTACCAGTCCACAGCCTGGGGGTTGCGGACCCCTGGTCTAGACTAACACAGTGCTAATAGGCAAGGTTTCGCAATCACATAAACCTGCAGTTTGGTGAAGCCTCATATACTTGAGTTTCAGAGCTTGTCCCCTGCTATTCGAGAATCGTGGATTTAGAAGTCTGACACGGTCCCCTTAACTCCCTCCCTACTCCCCCAGAATGTGGCTAACATAGCTCTCTCCGATGCTCAGCTGTTTTTGCCGCTGCCATTAACTATCTGCGGTTCTCAGTGAGAGGAGGGAACGTTTTGTCTCAGGCTTACACTTCACACTGGCAACATGGCAGAGACGCCTTCAGCGGGAAGATGCCTGTCCCTGGGAACCCCTACAGACCAGAGAGCATGTGGAAGAGGGGCTGAATAGGAACAAAAGAAAACTTGAGATGTGTAGCCAGGGGAGAGCGACATCTCACTGGAGGACCCAAGGGAAGGCAGGGAGGGAGGGGATGGCTGTTACAGGTACCAGGGGGCGGGCTTAGCTTTCGATGAACCAGGGAGCTCCATCCTATAATGCTGGTGGAAGTTCATCCAGCTTTTACAGTTCTCCCGTCCAGTCCTGTTTCCTGCCCATGAGCTCGTTGCCACACAACACTCAGGCCAGTTGAGCAAACTTGTCAAGCGCTCAATGGGCACTTAGGACAGGACAGGACAGCGGGTCTGAGCACACACATGTGTCTGCAGGCAATTGCTCAAGCACACGCTCCACTAAATTCCCACGGGAGCCCGTGGCACATACTTACGGACCAGATCCAGTGTGGCTCCGCCTTACATGCTGTTTGAAATGCTCACAAGCAGATAAATTAGGAAACAAGTCTTCCCCTAACATGCAGATTTGCTGAGGATTCTTTTCTTCAGTTTCTCTACTCCATGTTTCATGGTTCTGTTTACAAGAACTTCACATACATACACATTTTAGAAGCACATCTGCCCCGTGGCACATCCCACATTGACCAGCCCATGACCTGGATAAACCCACATGGAAACTGAGGCATGCATCCTGGGCTGGTTTCATACTGTGCCCTTGCTGTTTCTTCCACAAACGAATGGGCTCTTTTGTGGATATCACGAGTAAAAAGCATCTTGAAATAAGTATTTGCCACGGTACCAGTACATGGTACCAAACTGAGAAGGTGCAGAAGTGTATTCATTGACAAGCCCTAACAATGTCCTTAGCTGATGGACGAGAGCAGGTGCCCTGCAGGCCCCACGTCGGGCAGCGCTGCCTGTCCTTCCAGAAACACCAGAGAAGCTTTGTGAAGCTTGTGTGAACAGCCCAGCTTGCCCCAAGCAAACACATCGCCATTGATAGCAGTTGCATTTTGTATGTGAAAAGACTGGATAAGTTGAGAAATATTGCTTATTCTGACCCAGTTTCATGGCACTCTTGTAAACAGCTCATTTTTCTCATTTCCTTCCAGTGACGGGAGCATCTGGCGTGCCTGAGAACAACCCGCCTTGTACCGTGAACATCCCCATCGCACCCATCCACAGCTCTGCGCAAGCGATGTCCCCCACGCAGAGCATCGGCCTGGTGCAGTCCCTGCTGGCCAATCAGAACGTGCAGCTGGACGTCCTGACCAACCAGACCACGGCCGTGGGGGCCCCTGAGCACGCAAGTGACAACGCCGCCCAGTACCCAGTCTCCAACCGCTACTCCAACCCTGGACAGGTGATCTTCGGAGGTGTGGAGATGGGCCGCCTCATCCCGAACCCTCCGCAGCTGCCCCTGCCGCCGCCACCGGGGGTGGCCCAGTTGTCAGTTGCGGACCACGGAGGGGACCGCGAGCTCGAGCACCTGCAGAAGCCGGTCAAGGCGCTGCGGCCCGCCCCGCCGCTGTCTGCCGAGGGGGATGCCGTGGTGTTCGGCGCCACCCAGGAGGTCCAGGTGGCGAAGCTGAACCCCCCACCCCCTTACCCAGGAACCATCCCGGCCGCCCCGACCACGGCAGCGCCGCCGCCCCCGCTGCCGCCCCCGCAGCCCCCGGTGGACGTGTGCTTGAAGAAGGGCGACTTCTCGCTGTACCCCACGGCGGCGCATTACCAGCCGCCCCTGGGCTACGAGAGGATCACCACCTTCGACAGCAGCGGCAACGTGGAGGAGGTGTGCCGGCCTCGGACGCGGATGCTCTGCTCGCAGAACACCTACACCCTCCCTGGCCCGGGCAGCTCGGCCACCCTGAGGCTCACCGCCACCGAGAAGAAGGTGCCTCAGCCCTGCACCAGCGCGACCCTGAACCGCCTGACGGTGCCGCGCTACTCCATCCCCACGGGGGACCCGCCCCCCTACCCCGACCTGGCCGGCCCGCTGGGCCCGGTACGCGGCGCCGCGCAGCGGCTGGACGGCGGTCTCATCCACGCAACGCTGCGCAGGAACAACCGCGAGGTGGCGCTCAAGGCGGCGGCGCAGGCCGAGCCCCCGCGGGCCCCGCTGCAGCACGCGTCCCTGCAGCACCCCGCCAAGCCCAAGGGCGCTGCGCAGTTCCCCGCCCGGCCCCCGGCCGCGCTCTACACCTGCAGCCAGTGCAGCGGCGGGGGCGCGGGGGGCGCGCAGGCGGCCGGCGCCTCCCCGCTGGCCTCCCAGTCCTCCTACAGCCTCCTGAGCCCGCCCGACGGTGCCCGGGAGCGCACCGACTACGTCAACTCGGCCTTCAGCGAGGACGAGGCGCTGTCCCAACACTGTCCGGTGGAGAAGCCTCTGAGGCACCCCGCGCTGCCCGAAGCTGCTGTGGCCATGAAACGGCCGCCCCCTTACCAGTGGGACCCTGTGCTGGGGGAGGACATTTGGGTGCCTCAGGAAAGGACAGCACAGACTGCAGGGCCCAACCCCCTAAAACTGTCCCCTCTGGTGGTGGGTCAGAGCCAGCACCTGGACGTGTCCCGCGTGCCCTTTGTCTCCCCCAAGTCCCCCGCTAGCCCTACTGCCACCTTCCAGACAGGCTACGGGATGGGAGTGCCGTATCCAGGGAGCTATAACACCCCCCCTTTGCCAGGAGTGCAGGCTCCCTGCTCCCCAAAAGACACCCTGTCCCCAACACAGTTTGCACAGCAGGAGCCGGCTGTGGTCCTGCAGCCGACCTACCCACCCAGCCTCTCCTACTGCACCTTGCCCCCCATGTACCCCGGGAGCAGCACGTGCTCGAGTTTACAGCTGCCGCCCATCGCCTTGCACCCCTGGAATTCCTACAGCGCGTGCCCACCCGTGCAGAGCCCCCAGGGCACTCTCCCCCCCAAGGCGCACTTGGTGGTGGAGAAGCCCCTCGTGTCCCCACCGCCCACTGACCTCCAAAGCCACCTGGGTACAGAGGTGATGGTAGAGACTGCAGACAACTTCCAGGAGGTCCTGTCTCTGACGGAAAGCCCGGTCCCCCAGCGGACAGAGAAATTCGGAAAGAAGAACCGGAAGCGCTTGGACAGCCGAGCAGAGGAAGGAAACGTCCAGGCGGTGACAGAGGGCAAAGTGAAGAAGGAGGCGCGGACTCTGAGCGACTTTAACTCCCTGATCTCCAGCCCCCGCCTGGGGAGGGAGAAGAAGAAAGTGAAGAGTCAGAAGGACCAGCTTAAAGCGAAGAAGCTGAACAAGACCAGCGAGTTCCAGGACAGCTCGGAGAGCGAGCCGGAGCTGTTCATCAGCGGGGACGAGCTCATGAACCAGAGCCAGGGCAGCAAGAAGGGCTGGAAGAGCAAGAGGAGCCTGCGCACGGCCAGCGAGCTGGAGGAGTTCAAGTGCCGCAAAGCCAGCGAGAAGGAGGACGGGCGGCTGGGCAGCCAGGGCTTCGTGTACGTCATGGCCAACAAGCAGCCGCTCTGGAACGAGGCCACCCAGGTGTATCAGCTGGACTTCGGGGGGCGGGTGACCCAGGAGTCTGCAAAGAACTTCCAGATCGAGCTGGAGGGGCGGCAGGTAAGCGTGTCCCAGGCCTGCCAGAATCGTGACTTCCTGGTCTTGGCAGGTCTCTTTGGGTTTTAAGAACCGGGTGAAGGGTCTCGGCACTTTGGGGAGCATTTTCCAAAGGCCACCTGGGAAATATGGAAAGCAACTGATCCTCTTCACGGGGGGCCATCTGGGGTTGTGATTTTCAGGGTGCCCATAGCTATCCTTTATTTCTCATCAAAGTGACACATGTACTGATTTTTTAAGGTCAGATGACTCTATAGACCCACGAAGAGAACTAGGAGGACCCTGCCCAGCCTTGCCCACTCCCCCCCCAGAGGCACGAGCTTCTGACTCTGCCTTTTTCCAGATTTGCCACCATATTCGTAAAGGACATGTTTTTGCTTTTGCTTATATTTATCAGTTACTCAGTTGTGGCATCATGGATTGAATGTTTCCTGAGAAACGGGAGGGTTTATTTTCTTCACCCTCACCCCGTCCCTACACATGTGTGAACTCTCCTTTCCCGCCTTGTCTTAGTTAAGTCATCAGTTACCTTGTTACGCCAGTAAATGTGATTCACAGCTGAGCCATGTAGTAGAGTCTAATTGCCTTCCCTTTTTTATTATATAGGTTTCTTTCCTAGACAGAATAATTACCCAGTTTTTGTTTGTTTATTTCTCTGTGCATTTATTATTAAGTCATTCCGCAGTTCTCAGCACCGTTAAAACACGTCAGGTAGTTCGCTGGTTCTTCCTCCTCCAGTCCAGAACGCTGCTCTAGCCGTGCTGCGGAGCTGTTTTCTGGGGCTTCGCTTCTCCACCATCCGGGGAATTCCCTTCACCTCTCATATGTAAATCTCATTGTCATTAATTCACCCAACAAATATTTATTGAGACTCTGCTGTATGCCTGGCAATCCTCTGAGCCAGGAGTCGCCAAACTGGCGCACGGGCCAATCTGGACTGCTGCCTCTCTTTATAAATGAAGCTTGACTGGAACACAGCCATGCCCGTCCACGTAGTCTGTCCGCAGGGCTTCCACCCTATAACAGCTTAGTTAAGTAGTCGTGGCAAAGCACGTGACCTAAAATGCCTAAAAAGTTTACTGCCAGCCCCTTACGGAGAGCTCGCCAACCCCTGCTCTAAGCGCAGAAACTGGAGCAATGAGGAAAACAGAAAAGCCCTGTCCTCGTGGAGTAAAACGGAAGAGAGGCCATAAACAAAAAATCCATGTAGCATGAGGTCACGCGGTAGTGTAACGTGGCCACTGAGCACCGAAATGAGAGGAAAGCAGGCTCCAGAGATGAGCACAGTGGGAAGGAGGCGTGCCGTGTCCTGTGCCCTCTCTGAGCAGTGACATTTGACAATTACGATTGACGTTTCTCTTAAGCCTCTGAGCCCGTAGATTCGTCTTCCTGCTCTTTCTTTCTCCTGCCTGTTTTTCTGGGTGAGGAAGCCGCTTCTTCGACCTGTGGCGCTTCCCATGCTCTGGGTTTTGCTCTTTGCCTCTCCACTGCGTTAACACGCGCCTCTGTTTCTGACGAGCCCATAGACAGGTAGATCTAGAAGCCTATCAGAGTCCCTTTTGTTGGCACGTCCCTCACAGACCGTGTCGCCTCCGCCCACTGGGAGCCGCACAGCCCCGGCCGCCCTGTGCCACCTCATTCTCCTCTAACGTCTTTGCTTCCCGCGCCTGCCCAGGTGATGCAGTTCGGAAGGATCGACGGCAATGCGTACATCCTGGACTTCCAGTACCCCTTCTCGGCCGTGCAGGCCTTTGCTGTGGCCCTGGCCAACGTGACTCAGCGTCTCAAATGAAGAGACTGGCCTGGGCGGGAGGAAGAGGCAGAGGAGCTTCGCGGAGCGGTCTGAACGCAGATGCCAGAGGAGCCCGCGGGGGCCCGGGGGCCTGGGGGCCTGGAGGACGAGGCGAACGGGAGGAGCCTGCCAGGCCCAGGGGAGGGCACTGACCTTAATCATTGCCATTTGTTTTGGTTTTTATTATCTTTTATCGTCTTTCTTTCTTCTTTCTTTTTGAACAACAGAAAAATACAGGAGAGTGGTATTTGGAAGCAAAAGTGCCAGGCGCCTGGTGTTTTTTTAGGAAATATAATTGCTTGTAATGCCCTACTGGGTTTGCTTCTGTCGGCCACCAACAGGGGGCGCTCCGGAAGGCAGGCGGACCGCCTCTGGCCTGCCGCTCCTTCGCACACGAGGCGCGCGCGTGATTTTCATTCTCCACAACATCACCACTAGTGTGAAAATGAGAAACCTTTCTAAAAAAACACAACCAAAAATCCTGAAGGTACAGGTTCCCTTAGGGGACAGCATTTAATTCACGTGTTATGACTTCCCCAAAGGTGACTTGATTAATGAAGGGTATTTTGGCAAATGCACTGTCTGACTAGTAAAGGTAGGCTTTCTATGGGGGTGCTATTACCAGCTCTGACTACAGTTCGCTCCTGATGATGTAGGGGGAAGGCATGACGGGCGAGGAAGGAACTCCTGCACGTGTACACGTGGGTGACTTATGTGGCGTGACTTGAAATAGTACAAGGGCTACGCTCCTCTCTGGAGGATGTTTACATTGAAGACTCCACTAGTTTTATAATATGTCAGAATTCCACAGGTTCAGTAGGATTGACTGGAGAAAGTAAGATGCGACAGCATGTGGCCGGGGCAGTGGTTTTCTCGGCGGGCGCCCGGGTGTCCCTGAGAGGTACCGTTTATTCCCGCTCTCCTTTCATTGCCGGCTCTGGAAAATGCGGCCGTAGACATCTTTGCCATGACACAACGCCGTTCTGCACTTTCCCTTTTGCTAAAAATGCTAACGATACTGATTTGAAAGCGCTCCTTTCCTCTTCTCATCTGCATTAACTTCATTCAACTAGAGGTGTTTTTCAGCAGATTAGAAACGTAACTGAAAAATTTTAAGCATTCGCCAGGGTATTAAGAGATAGGGTAATAGTTGACTCTTCCACAGAAGTCCCACAGTCTTCAGGAAAAAAGGTTGTTCATTCACTGTACAGACTGTTTATTGAGGAGATAAACCACTGGGAGAACGTGGTGAAAATTGTAGTATTTAAGATGGTTAGTTTACCACTAAGAAATCCACCGAGATGATCTTTTCTCACCCCACGCCCTCCTCGGGGGACACCTTGGGCAGCATCCGGCCCGGACGAGGAGACCCAGTTTATTATTTTGGGTTGTTCTCAGCCATGATGTTGATTAGGGCAGCAGCATGAGAACTGTGCACTGGCTTACAGTCCTAAATTTGGATTTTGTTTGAAAACAGACAAGTGGAAGATACTACAGAAAAGTATTTAAAAAAAAATTTTTTTAATAGAAAAACTTGCCCATTCCTTTCTCAGAGCAAATTAACATCTGTCACCCACCTTCTCTCAAGCCCCTGAAGAAACACAGGAAGATGATAAATACGGCAGAGGACATCTCCTGCTAAAACCAGAGTTTCCCGTCTTACATCTTAAAATGTCAAACCCGACTCTTTGGTGGGTAAATTCTTCCAGAAGGAATTTAATAGTTCCTTATGTGAATTATATAATTCCTTTATGTCAGTTTCCGTAGTTTGATGTTTCAATGCTTATTATTAGTTGTGCAATATGGTTGGTTATAGCCTATTTCTAAAATAATTTAAATGCAGTTCCCTGTTTTATTGTCCAAGAGATAATTATTTATCTTGCTTTAATAGTATTCTTAAGGGTTATTTTCTTAACTATGTACCATTATGGCCATTTTATTATTTATTTAGAAAAATAGTAACATTTGTAATAACTTACTTGGTAGCAGTATATTTTACTGCAAGAAATAAAGAGGATATGCTAGAAGGGTTTTTTGCTGGACAGTTTGTAACTTTACCTAATTGGGAAAATTTTTTCTATTAATCCTTTAAAAGTAATTTTTTTTTGCATTTTGTAGTATTGATTATATTCAAAGGAAATTTGAATATAAGATAACATATCCTAAAGTAACATTTCCTCTTTTGAAAATTATATTTTTAATCAAAAATAAAAGGTGATATGAAATGAGAGGAAACTTAGCATGAGAGTCGCAAAAAAAAAAAAGGAATGATTAGTAATAAGTTCAATTTTTAAAGTTCTGATTGGTGTTTGAGATACAAGGACCATGAAAAACTACATTTTAGAACTTTTCTTAGTAAGAGCAAGTATAAGGGGAAAGCCTTGTCATAAAGACTACAGGTACCTGTATGAAGAGAAAGCAAGTGTATGTAGCAAATAATTGACTAACCTGACTAAACTCATAGCTCACCCCCCACGTGGAGATAGAGGTGTCTGTCTGGGATGTTCACACGCACGCGAATGAGCAGCTGCTGCCCACTCGGCCCAGAGGCAGAGGGGATTTCAGATGCCAAAGTCCCTTAAACAGATACAGTGGTTGTAATGTGGTGTCTTTGAAGTTGGTAATGATGCTTTACTTATTTTAAAAATTGTTTTCATTCGGTCAGTCTCGATTCGTTAAATACAGCAACGGTCACTACTTTATGCAGCAGAATTCTACATCATGTTTACTAGCAATGTATGAATATGAAGATACCTCATTGAATCCCGAAATTTAAAAACATCAGCCCAGTAAATAGTCAGCTACATAAAAAGTCCATGCCTTTCTTGAGGGAAGCAGTATATTAGCAAACAAAAAAATTTTTAATTTGTTTTAATTTTAACTTCATCGAACCAAAGGCACAGATTTGTGTAGAATACACCCATCAGATGTTTACCCTGAAAAAATTGGTACCAAGGCAGCGTAAAATGTCAGAGCTCTAATGGCAGTGTAGGTCAGGACCTTGCAGGTTGGTATTTTTCACCCGTGGCCATTGCTCCCTTGTCAAGTGTCCCGCGAGGGCATGCAAAGATGTGTACATTCATCTTACAATCATAGGAGAAAGTCAGGAGGCTCAGAATCGATCGAACCTGCTCTGCCACAGAGCTGGAGGGGGATCCCGGGCCTCCATCTGTCCCTCCATAAAGTGAAAGGGACCACCTGGACGACCTCCTAAACTCCTTCCAGCTCTGACAGCCCAAGGGCTCCAAATGGGCGGGTTCCCCATTCCACTTTGTGGACTCGAAGGTATGTCTCAAAACATTGCCTTTTGGCAGAGAAATGTTTCTTTTCCTGTGTTAATGAGTGGTCTACTAAATGCAAATCAGGGCACTTAATATCTTTAGAAGCTTCACCTCCAAAAGCAAATGCATTTGCAATTGTGTTTTCATACAATGCCATAGAAGCCCCCGCTACACCTGAGACAGGAGCCTTCCCCTGCGCACCCCTGCTCGGTGGCTGCTCGTGAGAACAGCCCTAAAATAAGTCCACACTGGCCCCAAAGACCGGAAAGGGAGTTGAATACAAACAGGAGTGTACGCCGAGGCCGCCTTGAATGCCTAAGTGTGCTCTGCAGTGGTGCATGATCTTCCAGTTCAGAAGGTTTCTAGAAAAGGACCCCATTGTATGGGGCTTTTATCACTTGGCCACATCAATGGCTGTGATCCAAGTCCGCAGAGACAAAATGTGTCAAAACTGTCGTTTGAGTTCCTGGGAGTTTGTAATAGCACACAACTCAAAACCTTTCCCCGTTTGTGGATTTCCTTATCTCCGGCTGATAAAACTCTGAAGGGTTGTGGCTTATTTTGTTTTCGTTTCTTTGGCTTTGTGCAATTTTCTTGTAACTCATACCTATATTTTCTGTTTACAAGTTCTTTTAAAGGGGAGGGGTAGGGTTCTAAGATCTTGTTTATTGTAGATAAAAAAAAAAATTTTTTTTTTCGTGTTGTAGAAAAAGCATGGGTTATGTGTTTGACTGAAAAAGGCACTGTATTATCTACCAAAGGGGTATTGTTTTTGCATTTGTTTATAAATGCATTATTTTGGTACTGTAAATTTGGACATAATTTCTGAGTCTATTACTACTGGCATTTTCTTTCTCTCTCTCTCTCTCTCTCTCTCTCTCTCTCTTTTTCTTTTTAACTAAGTGCACAATGCAGGTGCCCAGACCCCACACCAGACCAGACCACCAGCATGTACCTGTCCAGGCCTTGGGGACGACGCACTGTCCCGTTAGCCTCGCTCCTCCGAGTTGGTTGGTTGGTTTGTTTTCAGTACAGCATTCTGCTTTGTTTTACTTTCCAAGCAGGATCTGTTATCCTGCTTGCATTCTAATGAGCTCACCCCGATTTGCCTCTCTTCTTATGTATTTTGTGTATTAGATTGTGAGGGAGGTGTTCTAGAAGGCATTAATGGTTTGCATTCCAAATGCTGTGGTTTGTCCAAATTATTTTCTGTCTTTATTATTGAGATGGACTAATCTCCTTATTTTTTTCTTGATGATTTGAAGTTGTAAGAATTGTCCAGCTATTGCTTAATAAAATTTTGCAGATCAAAAAAAAAAAATCAATTGTTTGTGTGCGGAATTAAGATGTGGGTCTTGAGTACTTTGAGAAGAAATCACTGCTCTCCATTGGCATGACCCATCATCCCTCCCGCTGCTTTACCAGATTACTGGGTTACTGCCGATGGCTACCCGATACCCTGAGATCCTTATCATTGCTCTTTTTGAGAAGAGAAGTCAGAGGTTGTACTGTCTTCTTGATGAGATGGTTTCAGTTTGGTTTTCTTTTTTCTTGTTTTTTAAAGAGGACTTGATTCAGGATGCATCTGTCGTAACACCTGCAAGATCAGAGGCACTAAATACACTGACACCTTCTTTGTTACTTTGTAGAAAACACTGAGCCAGGTTTTGAGCAATTCCACTCTAAGTGCTAATATGACTGTTAATTGTTGTTATTGCTAATGAGTCTTCCTGAACCTCCTCACTCTACCCATGGAGGGGAGGCAGGCAGGGACTGGGGCTCATGGGAGGCTCCCCTGCAAACACTAGCTCACGTGCATGTTTACAGAACTGCCCCTTTGATTTTTCAGAGACAAAAATAGACATGTGATCACTCAGGCTTTACGAGACAGAACCAAAAACCACGGTCAACTCTAACGTATTCTAATCGTGCATTAAGCTTTACAATAATCAGGACTATAGATCTGTGCTTTAAATAGTAATAGCTGTTAGAGACTAACTGACCTGAATTTTGTATGAGAATCGAAACATTTCTCATTGTATTATGAAGGTTTGTGAACTGCAAGTCAATAATTGTTGTATCTTTATCACTTACACCAGTTAGCAAGGAGCCCTGATTGAAAACAAGCTCCCTCTTTCCCTCCTCCCTCCCCCCAAAAAAACAAGGAACCAAAACCCTAAGAGCCAGGCTGGGTCTGAGTGTGTGTTAAGGACCCATGTCTCAGATCACTGTCCCCACCTGCCACATGGTCCACTTTGGGACAACTTCAGCACGAGTCGATGTCCCCAGAAGTGATTTGTTTAAAAAGCCCTGGTGAGAGTATTTAGCAAATCTCTTTCCTTCTACCAGCTTATTTTGAAAAGGGTGCCTGCTCTTTTTATTCTGGGGTCCAGTATTCTTTTCTGGCAGTGTTAAGAGAATGGGGAATCAATTTCCTTCTCATACCCTAGCCCCCAGAACTCACCGTAGAAGAGAAATGACTATCCCATGGAGACTACATTGTAATTTTCCAGGAGTGCACAGCTAGGTCTCCAAACCACATTATAGAGTGGATGCCTTTTGCCTTCCTTTCCTTTAAAGAAGAAAATTGAAGCATTGAGTGGTTGAAATGACTTCTGGGTTCCATAGACAAAAACCAATCAGAAGTAAAATCCGGGATTTCTGGGTCACATTAATGAACAGACCTAGTTTATTCTCAGCCTCTCACTCTGGTGTTTCGTAATGATTCGCCTGTAATGAGCCATGAGCTACTTACACTTAGTCATCTCCTGAGAAAGGGGCATTAGAAGGCGGCCGCCCCCGCCTGGCAGCAGGTGATGTCATCCTCCCTGCAGTGGAGACTGCGTTCTCGGGTCCTCGAGAGTGGGCGTGTGGCCCTCAGGCTGTGTTCCTCACCCACGCATCACAAAGGAGCAGGCCTGTGCGGGTTCATGTCTCTGCACACCTGAGAAACAGGTGCTCAATGCACTGCAGAAGCTGAAGCCAGCACGTGAAGAATGGGCTCATGTCCTAAATTTGCTTCAAGTTCTCGTCAGAAGGATAGCTTCGAACAATAGCAGGACCCCGGCAGGAAAGCGGGTGTCAGGTGTGAAAAATAGTTACACTCCATCCCTTCTGCTTTCCGTTTCCCGGGTCTTGCTCTCGTCCAGGTGCTTTCTGAGTCCATTTTCACCGCCTGCACAACTATAGCTCCCTCGTCCCCCCGAAAACGCGCGGGGACAGGGAGGGCGGCGCTGGGATGACAAAGGCTGGGCGCGTGGCAGTGTCAAACTGCGGCGCGGTGGCCGTCCCTCGGCCATGCCAGCCGCTTCCCACCGTCTTCGACCGTTAGGGTGTGGGGAGAGCCGTGTTCTCACTGTTGCCGCTCTTCTCCAAAATGGAAGAAAAAAAGGCGGTCCCGACGCCATGCTCCGCTGTGTGCGGGGACCCAGGAGTCCCCATGTCTCCTCTTGGTGTGGCCTGTGGTTTCTCCTTCCCCATGAATCCTCTCAGCGTTTCCTGCCCCCCCCCCCCCGCAACCAGGTGCCACCTCGAGGGGCTCGTATGCGCCGCCTGCCACCGCCTTCCGCTCTGCCCTGGAAGTCAGCGCAGTCCCTGCTGTTACAAGGAGATGGCCCTTAATCCCTGATCCCTGTTCTTACCCGGCTGGCGTCACGGCCACCCGGCTCCCTGCTCCCTTCTGCCCGGGAAAGGGGCCAGCAGCCCACGCGCCACAGTGCGCGAGACGCAGACGCGCGACGCGCCCGTCCCCGAGGGAGCACGGCCTCCAGTGACGCATTCCGTCCCGGGCTCGAGCCCGCAGGGCCCCGCGCGGCCCGCTTCCCGCCTTCCCCGGGCTCGGGACCGCCCGCGGGCGGCTCTCGAGTGCCGGGATTGCGAACTCTCCCCGGGACCGAGGTTCGGCTCCTTCGGTTCAGGTCCCGATAGGAAACAGCCCTGTGACGGAAGAGAACACATGTGTCCCATCAGAGCGGCCACCCGCCCCAGGCACCAACGACCCCTGACCCCCGATCCCAGAACCACCTGGAAAGGCAGGTGCTCTAAACGCCGCCGAGGGGTCGACTGGCTGAAGTGCCAGCACCTCTGCCCCACCTGCGGCCACCCTGCCCGCTCCTGTGGGCCGCACCCCAGCAGGTCCCTTCCTTGCTTCCAGGGGTGAGCTCACAAGCATTCCCTCTCCCAGCACGCGCCTAACTCCCAGGGGCTTGGGAGAGAGGGCACGACAGACTCTTAAGCCAAGTTTCTTTGCAAACAGCTCCCAGAAAGAGTGGCTTCTCCTGGACACCCTCAGACTAGACCACACCGGCCACTTGGGAACGTCACATCCCGAAGACCCGCTCGGTTCCTGGCGTGAGGATCATAGGCCAGGTCCCGCTCGAAGGTGGCCAGAGCGGCGGAGGCGAAGCCCCGCAGTTCCAGGAGGCCGCTGCTGCAGCTCTGCCCCCCACGGGCTCCTGACGGGGGCACAGGGGGCCGGACCACTCCCCACGCCCCTCCTTTCTTACTGTGGTCTTCATCACGCAAGTCTCTCGAGATGGTGCCTGAGAAACGTGACGTGTCCATGTGGAATAAAGGACTGGTAAATTTGGACTCGAAAACAATTTTTACAAACCAGCCAAGAGAATTTTATAGGGAACTGGAAATAATTAGCTAAAGTCTCCCTAAATGGCACAGCACAAGGATGTGTGGCTTGTGCGTAGTTTCTCCCGCCCCCCCCCCCCCGCAGAAAAAACAAAGGTAAAAATGACCCCAACGACCCGCCCCCATAATAACAGCAAGTTCGGCGCCCCCAGGTGTGGTTCGCCTCCTCCAGCATCCCGAGCCCTCTCCCGCCTCGGCCTGGGCCCTCATTACCCCTCACCTGGTCTTCGGGAGCCTCGTCACTGGTCTTCCTGCTGCCTCGTCCCCCAGTCCACTCTCCGCTCAGCAACCAGAGCAATTTTTTTTTAATTTAAAAAAAAACCTGTTTTTATATCAATCCTCAGCCTTTATATCATTCCTTCGCCCCAGTCTAGATCGAGCGTTTTGTTACATTCCTCCAGAGCACATGTCCCCATTGTACTCACACGTTCATTAGGATGAACATAGAACAGTGCGTGTCCTGTCTACACTGTGGGTGCTGTGGGAGTGTCCGGTGCCTTGTACGGTGCCTGGAACATGGTAGGTCTCAGTATATATAAAATCGCTAATAAATAGGACTGATCTAAGTCCCATCCGAGAGACCGCTCGCCACAAGCAATTTCTCATTCAGCCGAATTCCAGTATGAATTAGAAAGTGTGACTGTGTGCCTGGATTTGACTAAAGGTAATCTCTGGCATCAGCCCTTTTACCCCGTTACTCTCATTCCCCCGAATGGCCAAGGGTCCTGCTTAGCCTCTGCCAAGGGCTCGGCACGGCAGGAAAAATACAGGGATAATCTCAAGACTTGAGAGCCTCGCCAAGGTGTTTTACGTGCAGGGTTGCTAGTTGTTGAGCAAACTTGACCTCCCAAGGCCATTCCTAAAGATTCCAGTTGGGTAACTAGTTATCACAAACACTTACTGAACACCCATTGGATACAGGAGGTCGTAGCTGCTGCTTCACACTCCTCGACTCAGTTCTGCCAGAAAAGACCAAGCTGGAGAGGCGCCAGCTTCCCAAAGGAGACTCTGACACCAAGCAATTCTGCACGTGTAGGTACCGACCACCATGGCCTCGGCATATTGCGTTTGTATGTTTTAAGTCCTTTTCTATTAGGGAAACATACTAACGAATTGGAGTGAAATCTATCTGGGATTTGCTTTAAAATATCCCAACAAGAAAAATGGGAGGGGGAGTATACAAAACAATAATGGCAAAATGTCGATTCCTGAGGCTGGGTGAGGGGTGACGGGTACACAGATGGGGAGTGGGTGAAGGGCTTCGTCACACCAGCCACTACTTCTGAGTGTGTGTGTGTGTGAAAATTTTCATAATGAATGTCTTTAAATGGCCTCAAAATATGTAAAGCAAAAATCGATAGAACTATAAAAATTCACTGACAAATCCACCATTGTGGTGGGCGCTTACCACATGCTTCTTTCAATTATAGACAGATCTAACAATCAAAAACTTTATTTCATGGACACAAACAAAACTTGGCACCCAATAACTAGAAAATACAAAATCTTTTGAAACACACAAAATACGTATAAAATTAATCATATACTAGACCATAAAGCGAGTATCAGCAAGGTTCAGAGGATCAGTATTATACTATGTTCTTGTAACACAATACAATTAAAGTATAACTCAATAATAAAAAGACAAAACTGTTTAAATACTTGAAATATTTAAATTCATTCTAAATAATCCATACTTCAAAGAACTGTGTGATAATGAATCAAAACTGGTGAAATACCATGAAAACAGTACTTGGAAATTAATTTATAGCCTTAAATGCTTATTTTTACATAGGAATAAAAACTGAAAATTAGTAAACAAAGCACACGTCTTCAGACATTGGAAAAATAACAACAGAAAAACTATTTTTTAAAAAAAAGAAAAAAATATAAAGAACAGAATTTGAGGAACATAAAACCAAAAAAAAAAAATGCATTCAACAGAACCAAAGATGCCAAAAGTTCTTGGAAAAGATTGGTGAATTTCACAAATATCTGGCATGATAATATATGTATGTATATGAAGGGAAAAAAGCACAAATAGATGATAATATTATGAATAAAAATGGGACATATCTTTAGATAGATATTTTATTAAAGCTAAGAGAATAGGAATGTCTTGAACAATTGTATGACACTAGATTTGAAAAATTTAGAAATGAAATCATTAGTAAAAAAATCTTTCCAAAAAGAAAATACCAAGCCAAATGGTTTTACTGGTAAGTGCCATCGACTCTCAAGTAACTGATCCCTCCTGTCCTGTACAAACATTTCTAGAAATTAAAAAAAAAAAAAAGGAAACTCTCTTTTTCCACCATGAGGCAAGTACATTGATACCTAAACAAGAAAAAGTCCAAACCAAAAAGAGAAATAACATGTTATCTCAAGTAATACCTGACACATTTTTGTTTTATTTCCCTTTCTCCTTCTAGGAAATTTGTATTTGAACTGATAAATCTTTTATCACCAATATTTAGCCACTTAAGTGTGAACTTCCTTTTTTACGTTAACTCAGAAAAACAGGCGTACCAGTCTAATGTTTAAGATTGCTCTCAGGGTCCCATTTATTTCACCTGTTTAAGTAAGTTATTCTTGGTTTGGCATTTTTTGCACTGTTCTTAGTTTCAAACAAATGGAGAAACAAATTAACCTAAGTTTGTATAGAGATAGAAACAAGTTACCTGTGTGTGTGTGTGTGTGTGTGTGTGTGTGTCTATAGAATGTGTGGGAAGAGACATCATATTTGGACATATTGTTTTAACATTAAAAAGTAATTATTATGACATAACTGTAATGAAATAAAATATACAGAAAAAGAAAAGTAATTATAGTATACTATATGGCTTAGTTGTGCATAACACTTACGCAGTTGTAATATAGGGGTGTGCATGTGTGTGTGATATTTTATCTAGGTTATCTCCTTGTGGTAAAAGAGGTAACAAAGTAGATGAATAGCCCACAATCCTGGAGCCGGAAGACTTACATTGTCCTCTAGGGACGACTGTAGTTTAAAAGGGGCAAATGTCTAGGTTGGAGAGCTAGGAAAGACTTCTCAGAGGATTTTTGTGTCTGGGTATCTTTGAGGTTGATTAATATTTCCCCTAATGATAAGCTCTCTGTACCCAATTATAAAATATTTAAAATATGGCGGGTGCTGGCCTCATAGTCTCTATCTCATTACAGAAAATAAAATCTGCATGTGTGTTAGAGTTCTTCTCTCTGCACCGTATTTTGGGGATCTCCAGTTCCAAGCTCCATTCTTTGTCCTCCTAAGATGATTAAATAAAAATGCTCAAGTTAATGAATTAAAGCTAAAACCTGACTGTGCAAAGTGCAGGGTGATCAGAAGTTACGGGAATATTTGCAAGGTCTGACAGGAGAGCTTGGCTAGGAGACAGAAACTTGTTGTAAAATGTAAGGGGAGGGAGGAAATAAAATATGACCATAAACAATAAAGAGCAAGGAAGAGCAGGTGAAATTAAAGCACAGGTAAAGGTAGCAGACAATGAGGGAAATCTGAGAACGTCTAACGGTGAGTGAGTGGTCATTAGACTCACCTTAGGACCCACATTCTGTAATTTAGATTCAATAGCGTAAGTTGAGCCCCCAAAATGTATATTTGTGAAAGTTTCCCACGATACATCTTAGATCAGTCTTGCATGGAAATCTGTCCAGAATTTACGTGGAAACACGCTGACATCACCTGAAACAACTGTTCTTCCACTGATTATTAGAAAAATTCCCAAGAGGAGAGATGACGTCATCTTTGGGTAAGTCGTCAATGGAAGACATGTTGATTCGGGAGTTTTTATTTTACACACTAGCGCTGAGCTTTGTAGAAGATGAGAAACTCCCTTGCCTAAATATTCCTTTGTCGTTAAAAAAATAATGTTTATTATGAAATAACCATAACGGGTTTGGTTTTAAGCGTTTTTGCGTTAGGCGGGGGAACCTGGGGCGGGGTAGCAGAGCGGTCCGTGAGCTGTCCGTGGTGCTGAACGCGGGAGCCGGCGCCGGCCTTTGACCTTCCCGGCAAGAACGGGCTCGCGGTCCGTCCCCAAGGCCGTTTTCCTTTCCTCTCTCACCTTCAGTGTCTTTTCCTTCCCAGCACGAGCAGTAGCGGGAGTGGCCTTTATATGTTTTGTCCTGGGCGGCGACGACCGGGTGTTGGACTCCCCGCGCCCCTGGGCGGCGGCGCGCGGGCGAGGCACCCTCGGCGGGGCGGCGGGGCGGCGGCGCCGCGACCCCATCCGCGCCCCCCGGGGCCGGCTCCCCGCGTCGTCGCGGCCCCCCCCCCCCCGAGCGCGCCGGCCCCGCCTCGCTCCGCGCGCGCCTCCCCCCGCCTGCTCCTCCGCGTCTCCCGCACCGCCCAGCGCGCCGGCAGCCCCCGGTCCCCGGAGCTGGGGCGCGGGGCGGGAGGCAGAGGGGGCGAAGGGCGCGGAGCGCGGGGCGGGGCGGCGGGGGGCGGGGACGCGGGGCCCCGCGCGAGGGCGGCGGCGGCCGGCGCGGGCATGGACGCCGAGCGCGCTGCCTTCGAGCCCCCGCTCTGCGGCGAGCTCAAGCGCCTGTGCCGGCGGCTGCGGGACGCGTACCGCGAGCTCCAGGAGGACCTCACGCCCTTCAAGGATGACCGCTACTACCGGTAGGCGCGCGCGCCGCGGGGCCGCCGGGCGCGCGGGCCGAAGGGTGCGCGGCCCCGGGCCCTCGCCCCAGCCCTCGCCCCGCGCCGCCCGCGCCCCGCCGCCCGCGTCCCCGCCCTGCTGCGCCCCCGGGCTCGGCGGCGTCCCGCACTTCGCGGCCTCTTCCCCGCGGCGAGCGCCGAGCCCCGGGCAGGGCGGGGAGCGAGAAGCCGGTTCGGGGCTCCAGCTGCGGCACCCGCATTCTGGGGGGTCAAGGGCAGATCCGGGGAGCTGGGGTGAGGAGCTGTTTTTTTATTCCCTAGAAACCTGAACCGGGATTCTCAGATTCCGAGAGAGGGACCCAAGGGCTTTCGCCCCGGCTCGCTCCTCCTCGTGCTCCTTCTCTTCCCGGCCTTCTTCCCCGCCCCCGCCTCTGTCTCCCGCCCCCGCGGTCTCGCTCAGGCCTCGCTCGGTTCTGGTTTGGGGAGACCATCACCCCCTCTCCGGCGGAGGGCGGAGGGTCTTAGCCTCTCCCCTGAGGTCCTCGGGCCACTAGGCCTCGGTGGAAATCTCTGAGGCCCGGTGCTGCTGACGGCCTCAGGGCTGAGCGGTGTCTCGGCGAAGATGTCGTGGGAAGCCGTGCATTAGCGCCGTCCGGGAGCTGCGCGTTTGGGCGTGGGTGTGCATCTCTGTGTCCCTCTCCTCTAGCCAAGGTGAGAACTGTGGGGGCCGCAGGCCCTTGCCATGGGCACCGCCCCTTCCTCCCTGCGCTCCGCCGATCCGATGGGAAGGTATGCCCCTTGCCCATGGCCGGGCTCATCGATGTGATGAAGGGACCTGGAGACTGGAGCCTACACTGATTGTGTCGCTGCTAGCTCTGTGACCTTGAGGAGGTTACCTGCTAACTCTGCCCTTCAAGCTTCCTCATCTGTAAAATGGGAAGCTTGAACCAGAAGGTTTCTGGGAACGTCAAGATTCTAGTTGTGAGTTGCTCATTCTGTGCTTAAGGGTGGCGAGTGTGCTGCATGGCCATCTTCGAAGAGGTCGTCGTCGTTTCTGTACCCCCCGCCCTGTGCGAGGAGCCATATATGCAGGCTCAGGAGAGCAGGTACCAACTTAGCCTCGGACCTTTCCCAAAGCCCCTGGCTCCTCAGGGCCTCATCGGTGGTCTATTACAGAACAGTCTGTTGGTCGCAATTACTGAGTGGTTTTTTAAGAATGTAATTCCAAGATCATATGGGGTAGCTTTTGGATGCACCTCAAAATCTGTGTAATACAGCCTCCTGGGGGACAGTACGGGGGAAACAACCCACAGATAGTTTCTAATCTTATTTTTGATTTATGCTCCCATCCCCTTTCCCACTAATTTCTCCCCATTCTTTTTTTTTTTTTTTCCACGTTTATTTTCTTGGGAACATATCTTTGGCAAAGGAGCAAGTGGATAGTGAAATGGTCTTGTGGCAGGGAAGAGAACAAAGCCACGTCCCCGGTTCATCCACAACTGGATCATCCTTTGTTCACTCACCCATTTATTCTGCTAATAGTTATTGACCATCGCCTATGTTTCTGCTGTTGTTCTAATTAATGGGAATACGGTGGTCAGACAGAGTACCCGCTGTCGTGGAGCTCAGATAACAAACAAGTGGGTACAGATCGCTGTGGGTGCTGGGAGGATGAACCACGCGACACGATGAAGCGTGATCGGGGTGCTGCTTCAGAGAGGGTGGTCAGGAGAAGCTCTCTGAGGTGATGCTTCACTGAGAACTAAAGAATGAGTTGCTCACTAGACAATGAGCTGACAAAGAAATTCCCAGAAGAGGAAGGACAAGCGCAAAGTTCCTGAGGCCATAAAAACAGGGTATGTTCGTGGAACGGACAGAAGACCAGTGTGTCTGGAGACCAGTGGTTAGAGACAGACAGTGCCAGACATTAGAGGGCCTCGAAGGCCAGACCGAGGCATATGGAGGTCACTGAGTTCTGCCGTGAAGCCAGCGAAGGGTTTTAAGTGGACAAAGTGGCATGAGCAGCGTGGCCGCCTGCCCTTCAGCAAGCAGTTGAATCTTTGCTCCAGAAGCAACTCCATTAGCTGAGTTGGATCCGGAAGACAAAGCCACCGTGGCTGGCAGGGGGCAGTGATGAATTCTGCCGCCTGCGATGAATGCGGGATGCTTTACAATATTGTGTGTCAGCGGAGCAGTCAGGCTGAATCGCCGAGACGCCTTTATAGTGGGGCGAGGTTTTAGGTCACTGGACTCTCTTCTGCTGCTCCACTGGGTGTTTACATCAATGGGTTGTACCTTTCCGAATCTCTGTGAAACACTTTTTGGTTTCTAAGTTGGGAAGCCGAGAGTTACAGCTGCTGCATCTGTCTGGCTGGAAGATGAACTTGCTACTATAATTTTTGCTTTTTCTCTCCTTACCATCTTTGTTTCCTCATTAGTGATTTGTGACTAAAATGCACCCGTCCTTTTTATTCCCCCGGAGGACCGGGGACTTGCCTCATGTAGCTGGTAGTTTCCTCGTAACCAGGCCCAGCAAGGAGACAGCCGCGAATGCTCTGTTTTTCAGAGATGCTTGGCGCCTGCATCAGCTGGCACTGCTCTCTGCGTATTAGCTACATAATTTGGCATCACTGAAGAGCGGCAGCTGTGCGATCAAAGGACTCACAGTCGTTTTTACAAAATGAGAGATGACAGTTGCACTGCCTGCTAGGAAAGGGGGAGCCGGCATGGCGTAAGTGAAAAATACAGTAGGCCGGGCATCTGCAGTCCTGGGTTCCAGTCCCAACTCCGCCCTTCACTAGCTCCCCGGCCTTGGGGGAAATCACGATTAGCTTCTACATCAGAAAAATGAAGCCGGGATGTCGTGAGGCTCAAGGGCTTTATGAAGATAACACACAGGTGCTTTCAGCTACAGATGCGGAAAAGCCAAAGCAACATGCCCGAACGACAGTGGAATGGGTCGAGTCGTTGAGCCAGCAGGTTGATGACGTCATTAAGCTTGTTCTTTTTGTCTTGGTAGCAGTTGGCTGTGATTGGCTGCTAGTGGTCATCGGGGCCATTGCTTCTCACACTCGTGGGGGGAAACTGGCCGACTTTCTTTAGCTCTCTAAAAAAGAAAATACTTTGAAGCCCACGGCAAAACTTCCTGAATCTCCACTATAACCCCCACCAAAATGGTAATGATGAGGAAGACAGACATGTTGATGAGAACATGGAAGTCTCGTACCCCACAGATGGGAGGGTGAATTGGTCCCCTCGCTATGGAGACTGTTTGTGGCAGTTTTTCCTAAACTGAACATACACCCTACAGAATGCATACAGATGTCTGTCAATGGACAGGTCCTAAAATGTTCCCAGCAGCACGATTTGTCATACTGCTAGTCTGGAAGCCAGCCTAACACTCATCAACAGTCGAATGGGTAAACCTGGCTTATTCCATAATGGAATATTATACAGCAATAAAAGTAAGCAACTTACAGCTACACACAACAATAAAGATGAGTCTCACACACACATAATGTGAGCACAAGAAGCCAGACACGAGGAATACATATTGTTTGATTCCACGTGGATAAAAAAGTGCAAAACAGGCAAAATGACTCGACAGTGTTAGAAATCAGAATAGTGGTTGCCTTTGAAGGAACAGTGAACGGAAGGGAGCAGAAGAGTGTTTGCCGGGGGCTGGTTACATTTTGCTTCTTGATCTGAGTGCCAGTTACACAGGTGTATTCAGTTTGTGAACATTTATCAAGCTGTACCCATGCGCGTACTTTTCTGTGTGTTTCTTATGCTTCGATAGAAAGCTGAAAAGAAAGCCAGCTCCTGGGTCTCAGCGATGACGTCAGGGCCCTTGCCCTTTCTTGAGCAGGTTCTGGCAAGGGGGTGGAATTAGGCTCCAGGCATAGGTCTCCAAGGGAGGGGCACTCGCGGCTGAACCAAACTAGGTTTCCGTGGGGAACGAGACGTGGAGGATGGATGCCGGGCAGGCGATCAACTGTGTCTATGATGTAAACCGCAAAGGGTTAATGAAACATGAAGGACAGTAAATACGTTCCTTTAGAACTCAGTTCTTGGAGAATTTGTGGTTGGCCATTTTGGTGATCCATACTTTGTGTTTCGCGGTAATACTTCACCTCTGTAAAATACAGGAGCGACGGAACTGGGCTTGCGTTTTCTTGGCTAGTGGAGTGATGCCCCGGGCTGTCCTAACTCAAGAGGCGTCCAGAAGCAGCATTTCATTACTTCAGTGAATTCATGAGGGCCGGGGCTGGCCCTTGGTCTTGCTGACCTATTCCAGCTAGCACACTGAGAGAAGCCTGTTTTCAGCGAAGGCTTTATATTAACCAAGCTCGGCACTAACGTCCTTCATCAGACGCCAGTTTATTTGATTGGCAGATGCAGACCCACAAGGAGGCAGATAACGGTGGGCAGAGCATCAGGGCAGGGGAGCCAGTTAGATCACGGATTCTTAATGCAGACTGATCATCGGAATCACCTTGGGGAGCTTTTAAAAATACAAAGGCTCAGGCCCTACCCTCCAGGATGACCATTTGGCCAGCTGGGGCTGGTCTGGGCTGGAGAACCGTGAGGGGTGAGCGGGATGTTTGAGAATACCAGGCCGAAGGAGCCATTCGTTGGGACTCCCTGTGCCCTACACAAAGTTCAGCAGTTGCAATCAATGACGACCTTGGCTGATTTTCCCTTTTCCACACTTCTAGGTTGACCCAGCTGCCTTTTGAGATTAACACCTCTGGTCAGGTAATGGTCAGGTTTAAAGGTCTGAGAACCATTTTTTCTAATTAAGGCAAATCCGCATAGCTCTCCCCTGACCCGTCCGTGATGATGTTAGTGTTAGCATTTCAGCGGGCTAACTTTTCTCCTTGTGTTCAAGTTATTGGACATGACTCGCTGTAACTCTTGAGTCCCAATGCCCCTCTCTGTCTTGTGTTTCTTTATTTTGGTGGGAGGAAATGATAAATATCCCTGACGAGACCGTGACTTTAGAACCAGCCTCCCTATCACCATCATGTCAAAGGCAAACAAAGAGGTGCATTAACTTACATGCCTGAGAACTTAGAGTCGGGCACTGGCCTGGCTCAGTGAGGGAGTCTGGTGCCAGGTTTTCTATTTGGGACACGACACAGGCCCCAGACACAGGCCAGGTCCAAGGGCCTGAGCCAACACCTGAATCAGGGGCCAGCGAGTTGCGGACGCCAGGACGGTCAGCTCCCTGAGACACATCCACGTCTTCGTGCCTCCCCCCTCACCCTGCCTGCTCCCCAGCCTCCAGCTCCGGGCTCTTCCTCCATCAGTTGTCCCCACTTTTTCTCATGCCTCAGTCTTCCCCTTAGCTCGGACTCCCTCCCATTTGCTTACACCTCTCTGTCCACACAAACTCCCCTCAGCCCCGCCTCCCTCGGGAGCAACGCACCGTCCTCTTCCACACATCCGTCTGGCTTCTCCTCGCCACTGTGGGGTCCGAGCCTGTCCCTGCAGATTGGCTCCCACGCTGTCGGTTTCTTTCTTATTTCATGGGAGTCGCCTAACTCACCCCCACCGGCGACGAACTCAAACCCTTACACACCCGATTGTTTTAAATATGGCCCCAATTAGCATACTTCTAGCCGTTTAGAGTCTGCCTGCTCTGCGGACCCGCGAAGATGTCGCGCCAACACCCGCTAGCCAGCGACGTGACAGCCCTGCGGGCGAACGGGCCCTGGGCTGCGGCCGCCCTTGGCAGCGCTGCGACCCCGACTCCTCGCCCGGCGGCCGCGTGACCGCACGCGTGGGCCGCCCCTGCGATCCCCCGCTCCCCCGGGAATCGCCTGCCCTCTTCCCCTTCTGGGCGGCGGCCGGCCCTGGCCGCTCTCGCCGGAGGTCGTGCCGCCGGGAGGGGCGGCCCCCCTGCGCGCCCAGCCCGCGCGCCACGCCCCGAAGCCGCTGCGCGACGCTGCCACCTGGCGGTTCTGTCCTCTCCTTGCTCGGCCTTGCGACCCTGCGCTCGCCACGCGTCCTGGAGCTGCGCCTGCTCGCCGGCGTCCCTGGTGCCCTCTACGCATCAAACCCAGTGGCCCCTGTCAGGCGTTCACACTGTGGCATCCCGAACGGCTCAACCCAGAGCTGGGACTCTCGTCTGCCCCCGAAGGGGACGGAGCAGTGCCATTCTCTCGAGCGCGTTCTCTCCCCACCTGCTCGTCTGCGCGGCTCGAAGCCTCTCGGGCTGCCTCTTTCTGTTTGCTGTTAGAACTTAAAATGAGCCCTACATGTCCCCCAAAGCCCTGACGCTATGACTAATAGCATTAAACACCCCCGGCAACAGAATTTGGGGATATTGCTATTTATGGCCTCTAAACACCCAACAGGTGGGTCACCAGAGCGACAGAATGGCCTTCTCCTCCATGTGGGGTTGGAGTGAGAATTGGGAAAAGTTGTGTCGTATGAACCAGACACCAGCAGCTCCTGTTACCTGTCTGGCAGCCTTCCAGGTCAAAAGGAGATGGTGACCATACCCCCCCCCCCCAGAGGCTAGATGTGGAGTCAGATCTGTGTCACCTTGGGGACCCCCAGTTAGGGCATCAGGACCTGCTCCCAGTTATTCCGTGACTTCCGCTCTTTGTCTCGGCCTTGGGACAGTGTCTTGGAGCCAGGTGAGATTCAGGGACTTTTGGGGGCGCTCCTCAATAAGCTACCTGATCCAGAACGTAGAATACTCAGGGGAAATTCAAATTTGCAATTCAAGATCAGAGCCAAATATTTTCATCTCTCCATGGACTGACTGGTCACCGTGAGAGGGAGACTGTGCCACCTGCCCTCACAGGCTCACAGCAGGGGGCAGACTTCTGACATCCTCGCCTGCCTCTGGGAGGGTGCGAATATTCTGCTTCTCGGGGACAAGGACCTAGATCGGGAATGGACATGTGTGTCATCACCTTTCCTGCCTCTGCCTGTGAGCTGTCATTCGGTCCAGGTCCAATGCGTGCCTTCCAGTTTTCAATGTTTGAATTTCTGCAGTTAAGACTTTAGCTTTGTTTCTCGCTCCCTGGCCGTGGGCTGCCACAGCCAAGTTCCAGGATGTCACGGTGACTTATGCAGGGTCTAAAGAAGGGGTTTGAGAGGGATTTCTTGATATTAGGGCATGGACTACACACTGAGTTAATTATTAATGACACTAAGCAGGGGATCTATAGTTTGTGAAAAATGAAGACTCATCTTTGCATTCTTTGGGTACGGCTGATTTATTCGGGGGGGATCGTGGGATCTGAGAATACTCAAGTCTGAAGGACCTTTATATTTCATCGGCCAACCTCTTTTCCCCTTAAGCGTCCATGAAAACGTTGTTCCCTCTGCCTCTGTTACCACTAACCTAGCTCTAATTATGACAATGTTCCCGTATTGAGACAGACTTTAGCTCCCAGTGAACTTTCATTCAAGGCCCCTGGCCTTGCTCTCAGGGACATCTGAGAAGCAACCCACATCCTGTCTTGCCCAGCAGGCTTTGGGGGCATCTTTAGGCGGCTCGGGGGGTGTCGCTCGGTATTCTCTCGCCTCGTTCCCGTTTATAAACATCCCCACTTTCTGCCACGGTTCTTCAGGGGATGTTTCCCGTTTGTCTGTACCATCCTGGTTATGTTCTCTGGCTTCTCCCTGTCTGTGTTAAAGATTTAGATTCTTACTGTAGCATGTGATAAAGTCCCAAGTCACATTGTCTTACGCAGAAAGGGAATTTCTTGGATCATTTAACTGAAAAGTGTGATGGGGAGCAGGGGGCGGGGGGGGGGGCGGGTCTAGCTTAGCAGAGCTAAATGTAAGAACTCAAAAAGTCCTCAGGATTCTCTTTTTCTTTTTTCTCTTAGCGTTGCTTTCTTCTTGGACAGGTTATTTCTCAGCCAAGTTCTTCCCAAAAGATGGCAAAGAGAGCCAGCTTGGGGTCGAGTCTCTTGGCTCCGATTGGGTCAGATGTTCACAGCTGAACCCATCGCTGTGAGGTGACTGGCCAGGCCTGGATTGTAGTAATCAAGACGATGCTACCCCGAGGAAGGGACTGTGAGCTGGGAGGACGGAAACAGTATCCTGTTCGTTAGAGCCCCACTTAGCACGTGGCACCCAGAACTGATCGCCGTGCGATGGTCCGCCGGGACGGAGACGGGAGTGTCGTCCCTCGCTCCACCCGGACATGGTATTTCTCCATTTATGTGGCCCAAGACTCCCGTCACCTTATTTCCGTCCAGATTTAGACATCGTTTCTAATCTTGAGTCGGTCACCCTCTCGAATCGCACAGCCAGAGGCCGATCTATTCCGAGGCTGTATCGCTGGGTGTGTTTATGTAGAGAACGGACTTCTCTCCTAGCCATGTTGTCCCTTTTACTAGTAGGCGCTGCCCTTCTTTGTGCCTCGGACTTTATTCTGTCAGACATTGAAACTGTTACCCTGTTATTGTGTACTCACTACGTGTCAGGGCCCGGGCTAAGAGTTTACACGTGTTGGCTTCTGGGATCTCCCCGGCAACCCTCTGAGGAAAGTGCGGGCTCCTTCCAGTGACGCGAGGGCTTCCCGGGGGAGGCAGCATGGCGAGGGAACAGAGCCGTGGAGGGAAGAGCCTCGGTTCCTGCTCTGCTTATTAGAGAGAAAGTGGGTCAGCTGAAGACGGGAGTCCGGGGGCTGCGAAGCCGCAGGCCAGCAGGGGTCACTAGCATCAACTCCAGCTGTGACCTGCGATCACGCCTAAAGGAAGTCAGAACTCTGAGGTCTTCCTGCCCTGGAGCAAAGAAGAGGCAATAGGAGCTTTCGTTACTGAGTTCTTCTTCCCGAGTCTCTGAGCTGATCATGTACAGGGCCATTTGCTTTTAAAGAAGTCTTTCATCTAGGGGTGTTATAGACCAAATTTTGTGCCCCAACCCTTCCCCTGCCACCACCTCCCCCCACCCCCGCACCCGCAAATTCATATATCGAAGTACTAACTTTCCAATGTGGCTGTATTTGGAGTAATGACGTAATTGAGGTTAAATGAGGTCGTAAGGGTGGGCCCTGATCTCATAGGATTCATGTCCTTATGAGAAGAGACATGCTCTCTCTCCACACACACACACACACACACACGAGAAAGGCCACGTGAGGACAGAGCAGGAAGGCGGCTGTCTGCAAGCCAGGAAGAGAGCCTTCGCTGGGAGCTTAACTGGCCAGAACCTTGATCTTGGACTTCTAAGCCTCTAAAACTGTGAGAAAATAGATTTCTGTTGTGTAAGGAACTCAGCTGACGGTGTGTTGTAATGTAGCCCCGCCGACTCAGTCGGTAGGTTAGGGAGAACTGAAATAAGCTGTTTCTGTTTCATTCTTATTGAATTCAGTGCCTCGCTAGAGCATGAGTACTCAGGGTTAGCCGCTATTGGTTTTTATTATTAGCTAGGTAGGTGAGGAGATCACAAGAATACACCTACAAAATGCTAGACAAATGTCACCTGTTAAATTAGGAGGTGAGCTTGTGTCCCTTGGAACAGACACTTGATTTCCTAGGATACCAAGAGCATTTGCAGATGAGCCTCGAGTTGCTGCTGTCACCTTTGAGAGCTAGCAGCGAATGGGGGTCAGCAAGCTACAGACTGGTGGGCTTGACTTTGGTCCTGTTCTAGAAGGAAATTATTTAAAAGGATGGCTTGTTGGCCGTTAGAAAATGAAATTAACATTAGGTATGAGTAGTTTTTCTAAGAATAGGTGCTGTCAAACCAACCTAATTTCTGATATCTTGATCCTTTTTGAAATAAGGCAGAGTTTCAAATACATATACACTCACTCACCCATGGATTGAATCTCCCAGTTAAATGGAATTACCGGGGGGGGGGAATATACTGGATTTAGAAAGCTTTTTAATAAGAATAAAGTTGATAAATGTGAGCCGAATGTCTCTGATTAAAGAGACTGTAGCTGGTAGCCCATGTGCACCTGACCTCAGCTGGTTACCATGTCCCTGTTACATTCACGAACACATGGGACACCAACAATGGAGGTCTATGTTGGGGCCAGGTCACCCTGGGTTCTTACCAGTAGTCCCTAAGAAAATCATTTAACTTCTTCAGGCCTCGATTTGTTATCTATGAAATTAGGACGATGACCACTGATAGCTCATCAAGTTGTTAAGCGATTTGTTGGCTCTGGCCTCGGTCTAACCAGCCCAGTAAGTGCCGGTTATTCTCACCGGGCAGCACAAAGCCAAGGAGGCATCACGAGAATGGAATAATGGGCGGAATGGGCTGAAGCTGCCCCAACATGAACTCCTTCTTGGGCCGATATAGACCTCACCGGGATGTGTCCCATTCTGAGTTTAAAGCGGAAGCTTGCCCAGCGGAGGCTCAGAGGAGAGGGCCTGGGCGTGAACGGGAGGGACCTCATGGGAGGCCTGGATGCTGGACCAGGCATCTTTCTCGGAGCCTCAGAATACGTTAGGTCCCTCTCCCTTCGTCACAGACACCGTCATGGCACCTTTCCATTTCCTTTTCCATCACAGTTAATGTTGGAAGTAAAAATAAACGAGAAAAAGTGTGGTCTAAGCGATGCGGGGCAGCAGCTCAGGGGAGGACCGATGGGGAGAGGGTACCAGGAAGCAGTGGCGGCCTCACAGATGTCGACACTTTTAAACCTGAAGTCATATGAAAACATCAAAGGTCTGTGAGGCTGTCTCAGGAGAGGCCAGGCAGCAGACAGCACTGGAGAAGGCCGCTTCCGATGGGAAAAACTGGCTGCCTCGGGGCACATGCACGCGGCAAATGGGTTTTGTTTAGTCTTCTCAGAGTCTAAAATACTTTTTGAATTAGTTTCCAGCCTCTTAGAATCGGAAGATATCACATGAGCTGTCATGTGTGAAGTGAGGCTCCTTCAAAGTGCCGAGTGCCAGCTGCCCCTGTAGACGATGCTCACGGTACCCACCTGACCTGTGTCCTGTTACTCGCCTGTCCCCGCGGGCTCCAGCTTTTATGTTCCCCGGTCTTGTCACCATGAAGAGCCCTTTCCCTCCAAATGTCTATAAAAATAATTCGAGAAATAATCTTTTGTTATGGTTCCTTTAAGAGTCGGGGTTTAGGATGCAGCGCGCTAGTAGAATTTCCTGTCGTAATTATATACTCTGAGTTCCAGCTGCGGCTTTGCCTGTTACCACCACCCCCTGGAGATCAGCTCGAACATCTTGCATTCTATTCTCTCCTACCTTCCCCTTTCCACCCAGCCCCAGGTGAGTTAGGTGCCCTTCCTCAGTGCCACTGTAGCAATCTGTGCTCGTCACACTTAGTTTTCGTCCCATGCTGTGTCCCTAAGTTTGCTGAGGGCAGGAACTGTATCTTATTCATGTTGGTATCCTCCCGCCAATGCTAAGCCTGTTGACAGCTTAGTGAGTGAATGAAGATACATTAGGAAGGAAGCTGGAGTCTTGTTTTCCTCATTCAGTTTGACTTTAAACCCACAGCAACACGGAGACAGGGGACATTTTAACTAATGCTCCAAAGAGATCCTCGGAAATATGCAAACCGTGGTTCTCATGTCTTCTTGATTGCAGAGGAGCAGAGCTGCGAGCCATGATTCTAAATCAAGAAAGCGCTTTCGGTCAGCCGACCTCTCACCCTGTGTAGAAACAACTGCCACAGAGCTTGTCCCCTGACACTGGCTCCTGCACCTTAGCAGAACCAAGACATGAAAGCATCTTTAGTTACAATTCCAGCTCTGTGGGACGTGGGACTCACTCGGCATCCTTTCTAAGGGACAGCGTTCGCTCTGGGGATGGGACATATGCATGCTGTGGTAGCTGGAGTCTAGGAAAGGTTTGCAGAAGGTACCAGAAAACGCCGGGAAAGCTCTCCTGTCATCACTCATGGGTGTCAGAGGTTCGCCTTGGCTTTCATTCTCCTTGGAGTCACATACCTCTCTGGAGGTATGAAGAGTTTTACAGGTTCTCTGCCGGGAGAAACGCAGACCCCCATGCTGTCTTTCAGACAACTGCGGCAGTCAGGGACTCCCAGGGCCCGTTCTTGCATAGACACTCTGGAATCGCGGGTGTGAATGAGTTACTGTGCTGTCCGCTCTGCTAAGGACAGAGTCAAGTCATTCATTCATTCGTTCATTCATTCGTGAACGCTCAATTGAGCCCGGGCTCAGGGCCGGCCTCTGTGCTCCGGAGGCACAGGGGAGGTGGACGTACCGCACGCTCAGCCCCACGGGGTCAGGAGGAGGCCTGCCAGGGTGTCCCCCAAACCCTGCCAACACTCACGGCCCCGCCCTGGCCCCGCCCCTGGTGCCCGCCCCGGCCTCGCTCCGGGAGCCCCGCCCCAGCCCGCCCACGGCCACGCCCCCGGTCCGCTCCTGGAGCCCCGCCCCGCTCCGGGAGCCCCGCCCCAGCCCGCCCACGGCCCCGTCCGGGCCTCGCTCCTGGAGCCCCGCCCTAGCCCGCCCACAGCCCCGCCCCAGCCCGCCCACGGCCCCGCCCCCGGCCCGCGTGCCCACGGAGCCCGAGGCGTCCGGCCCCGCCCACCGCCGCGCGGGCATCTTCCGCGCACGTGACCGCGGCCGGCATCGCTGCGGGGATTCCCGGGCTGCTCGGGCCGCGGTTGTTCCCGCCACTGCTCCGGCGGCTGCCGTGCGGCCCCGGGCGGGCTCGGGCGCGGGCCGGCGCGGGCCCCGGGGCGGCGCAATGGAACCGTGAGTGCCGGCCGGGGGTGGGGCGCGTGGCGAGGGCTCCCAGGCGCCGGGGCCCGGGTCTGGGAGCCGGGTCGCGGGGCCCTCCGCGCTCGCGGAGCTCCGGGGGCGCGGGAGCGGGCGCCGCCGTGGAGGGGGCTCCGTGCGGGGACTCGACGCGGGGCGGGAGTGAGCAGCGGAGCGGGGCCGGCGTTCCGGGGGCCGCCGCGGCCAGAGCGCGCCCGGCAGGCCCGCGAGGACAGCCGGAGCCTCCTCGCCGCCGCCGGCCCTCGGTCCCACCCCAGCCTCCCCTGGAAGGGCGGCGGCCCCCGCGGGCGCAGTGGCCCCAGCCATCCCTCCTCTCTGTTCAAAGCGAAGTCCTTTCCGATGGCTTTTCGATGATGCTGGCGCGTCGGGAGCCTGCCACAGCCTCTTTAGGTCCCAAGGATGCTGCGTCTTAGGAGTTTTACAGCCCGCGGACTTTGGGCCTCGTTACCTCTGTGAAGTTCAGGGGTTTTAATGAGGAAAAACCTGGCTGGGGCCCCATAGACGCTGTCCTTAAAGCTCCTAAAGCTCGCGTTTGACCCAGCCACCTCCTGGGTGTCCCCCAGGGGGCATCTGGAAGAGGAAAAGAGAATTTAAAAGACCTGTAGCATCTGAGTTGCAGAAAGTCACGGAGAAGGAATGCCCGAGTCTGCCGTGTGGAGCGGCGTCTGCGACAGGAACTTTGGAGGGCACATTCCCATAGTCCAGGGCCTCAGACAGGGCTGTGTGTTTCTCCGTGTACTCCGGGGTTTTAGAAGCGGGAAGAGTTCTGTTGGGCCTCTGCCGATTTCTCTGTGGCCACAGAGAAGTGAGATCCCAGCTGTTGCCCTCATGCAAACACACATGAGGGGAAGAATGTTTCCTCCTGCTTCCTCAGAAGTCTCTGACTGTAGCACAGCACAGGACACCAGCCTAGCGCCAGAGGTTTAAAAGGCCTTTGCAGTAAACCCCGGGTGGGGGTAGGTTGGCAGTACTGCCTCTGCACCACTCCAGGGGCCACCATTCGTTTGTGGGCCGTGTGACGAGCACTTGGATGACTGCAGGAAGGGCGCCTCCTGGACTTGTCCCTGTAGCAGAGTGACAACCAGCATGTCGTAGGAGGCTCTCGCATACGAATCTCCTTGGGCGGTGTGTGGTGGTGCTAACCCTTCTCGTGGGACATTGCGAGGCAGATTGCGACATGGCGTGGGCGTTAGCCAGCACGGTAGTCCAGTCTCCTGCTGGAGTCCTGTGCTGCCTGTTATGTGACAGGGACTTAGTGGGAGTCTCTCCTGTGGAGTAGTAGGCACCACAAACACTCCTCGAAGCCGTGCCTCAGGCTCCGTTGAGCAAGGGGCAGGGTGGTGGACATGGTTATCTGGAGGTCAGCCCGCCACCAGCGTCCAGCATTCAGAATGGCACAGAATTGGATAAAGCCTCCGGCAGCAAATAAAAATCGTAATAGAAAACAAGCCTGAAAATCCAAAGCATGAACCTACCTGACTTAGGTGCCTGGCGGGGTCAGAGGGCTCTCGTTGGCAGATGTGACTTGACTTGCGAGCCCAGTGCTGAGATAGGTGACAAGGGACAGGAACAGGAAGAAAAGCTGGAGAGAGAATGGGGGGGTGGGTGGGGAAATGGAAGAGAATAGAGGGTCTGGAGGAGCAGGGGCACTTCTTGGGGCTGGGGAATCAGTTTGGGGTCTGTGACGCTGCAGATCATGGCCCGGTGACTTCCTTGCTCACATGTGGCCCAGCCGACTTTTTAAAAAAAGGACAGGAGAACGGGCTATCCAAACCCACCAAAATGAAGAGTTTCCAGTTCTTAAAGCTTTACGCTTAAGTTTCCTGCAAACTCCGTTTTTCTGATAATGCCAGAGAGGTGAGAGATGGATGGAGTTCTAGGACGGAAGGCGGGTCTCAAACAGTTGCTGACGTGACTTCCTGTCTGAGCTATAGGGTTGAGATTCCTCAGGTTCATTTGTTGCTTTGTTCTTACTGCAGCATTTCTATGCAAACTTACATAAGGTTGACGTTTTGCATGAATCTTGCTTGGTGTTTACAACTTGTTTTTAAAGAGTATTTTACATGCCTCTTTCATCCTTGGGCTTTTAAGTGTAGAAATGTGTTTAATTAGACTCCCCGGCCAGCAGTGAAGGGGGGCGGGGGGACAGAAATTAGCACATCGGAGTCCTGCTGTAGTTTCTATGTCCCAGGCTTTCTGAGTCTCCCAGTGCTTGAGGGGACAGTAGGCCAGGGGCAGTATCATACTTCTGCAACCACAGAATTGTTTAAGATTACACCTCTTAGAATAGATTTTTTTTGGAACCAAAATGATCTCTAGAACTAATAAGAAGTAATAGTGTTTACTGTGTACCAGGTACTGTTGTAGACACTTTGTATACGTCATTTCATGTAATCCTCACAGCCACCCTCCCCCATGAAGAAGTTTCTCTTATCTCCATTTGACAGATGATGATACTGAGGTGCAGAGAAAGTGAGTTCCTTGAGGTCGCAGCTAGTAAGGTACAGAGCTGAGACTAAAGCCTGGGATGTCAGCTCCAGAGGCCGTATTTACTCTTGACACATGCGCTGTCGCCTCTCAGTGACAGCTAGGAACGACAGTGCAGGGGCTCTTACGTACTAACTCATCTACTTGTCAGGCGGTGGGGCTCCTCGGCTTCCGGGCCCGCCCCAGGTCCCCCAGCTGGTCACTGGTGGAGGGGCCTTCCAGCCCAGGCTGTCGGCCTCCAGTTCCTGGTCCTTAACCACAGGGCCTTACTGCGGGCAGCCGGGTAGGGCGCCGCCTGCGGCCCCGTGTTGGCCAGTGCGTGGCCTGCTGCCTTGTTCCCTCTGCCCTGTGAAGGGCATTTGATGACCTAACCGGCATGCTCCTGGGTGTGAGTCACTGGCAAGGATACACAGGAACTCATGGTTTGTTCATTAAAATACGTTTTGAGGTTGTCGGGCTTTGACTGTTTGCATGATGGCTTTTCTGAATAGCTAAATTATTGTAATACATTCAGGTCAATGGAGAGAAATTTGAGAACTCTTCTCAGAGTTTCTTCTTCTCAAAACCCACTGAATGGTAGGTTTAAAATTTTGGTGTTGGGGCCGAGGAGTGAGCATGAGGGGGTGCTGAGCCGCCTTTCAGCCCCTGACCTTGTGGGTTCAAATCCCACCCCCACCTCCCGCTGACTGGGACCTCAGCAGGAGATCCCCCGCCCGCATCCCTCCCAACATAAAGCGGGCTGATAACACCTGCCTCACGGGAGGCACCTGGCCTGCCACCAAATAGGAGCTTAGGGAACCGAGCTCTCCTGCCCTTTCCCTCAGCGGGTTGGGCTCTGAACGAGAGGAGGGGAGGTTTTCCACAGTGACTCTTTGGGGATAGAGGGAGGGGAAAGCGGAAGGGGAAAAGCATAGTATTCCTGACACGATTTCGGTGCTCGCTTCCCGTCTGAGGACTTGCCAATGTTCCTGGTGCCTCCCACCTGCCCTGTGGGCATCGTCTGCGATTTACAGACAAGACGCCGGAAAACACCAGGGCCAGGAACGTTGGCCCGCCCACCGCTGAGCCTGCCGGCCCTTGGCCGCCCGAGCAGTCGGGGAGCCGGGATGTGAACCCAGGCAGATAGGCCCCCGGCTGGTGCTTTGAACCACAGCAGAAGAGATTATTTTTTATGAGAAAAATGAAATCTGAACTAACATGAGGATGGGCTGAGATTGAAAGTCTCTTTCCACTGCCCCGATTCTGATCTTCAGTTCTAAAGTGGGAACTCCAGGCAGGACCTGATGAATGGGTCACAGAATTTGTAGTGCTGAACCGTTTCAGCCTTAGCTGCCTACTGAGCTGTGACTTTATGAGACGAGATGACACGAGCGTGTATAAAACCCTCGGCCTCTGGGGTGCTGTTTTCTCCCACCCTGCTGTGCTTGGGTCCCGTGAAAGGCAGAGTTTGGGGGGCTGCCTCTCCCTCCCATCTCTCCCCGCTTCGCCGAAGGACGGCCCCCGGAGGTGTTTTCTGGAATTCTCCGCTCACCCAAGTCCTCTCCATTAGCGGTCATTCTGCGCCAGGCCCATAAAGAAGCTCATTGAGTGCTCGCCTCCCCGCTTTCTTCCGAGTGCTGTTTTATGAACTCTTATGGGGCCCGCGTGGGAGGGGAAAGTGCTCAGAGGGAAAAGCAGCGTTGGCTCCGGCAGTCGTGGAGTCCTCGGGGGCCCCGATGGGTCACTGGCTTCCCAGCTGGCGGAGCGGGGAGCAGGCCCACGTGACCGAGGATGCGAGGCTGGCAGGACTGAGTGGCGGGGGCGGGGGCGGGGGCGGGGAGGCACTTGCTTGGAGCTGCTTTGGCGGGGCCACAAACACGTTAAAAGACAACTGTGGGAGACAAAGGCTAAATTTTGCAGTTCAGTTTTCTCTCGATCATTTATCCTGGCAGGGAAAGAAGGCGCAGGAAGCCGAGTGCAGCCAGGCAGAGTGCGTCGCTGGGGAGGGGATCGGTGGTTGCTGGACGCCCGCCCTTCGTAAGGCGCAGCCTGGGGCCCCGAGAAGCCGGCGGGAGCTGCGGGTCGGGGGCGTGACAGTGTGGGAACGCTTGTCACCCATGATGAAATTCGCGCCAGTGCCCCCACCCTGCAGCCAGCCGAGGAGACGCTGTTCTCTCAGTGGCCGGGAGGCAGGACCCCGCTGGGCGGGGAAGGGTGGGGCCTGGGGGCCGGAGGGAGGAGGCGGCAGAGTGACCCACTGTCCGTGGAAGTTGGAAGGGCAGTGCACAGTGACGGGGATGGGGGGTGACTGTCTCACCTGCTGAAAGGACAGCCCAGGTGCCTTCAGCTAGGTTTCCACGCCCGTGCGTGACTTAGTATCTCGAGGTTCATTTTTAATTTTGGTTTATTTTGGGGGCTGTGTATATTGATGGCAAACTTTTAGTTCTTATAGGGCATATCATGAAATGTGGCTTAGACATCGGGGGTTTTCAGAAATCGAGCCGGGCTCGTCTCGGGTTAACTGGGTAGCTCTGTGTCCTGGTGACCTGTGTGCTCCCGCTCCCAGGCCCGCGGGCAGTGCTGCCCTCTGACGTGCGGTGCGGCCGCAGCCGCTCGGGCAGCGCGAGGGCGGAGGACGTTTCCCGCCCACCCAGCGCCTGGCCGCGCACCCGCAGGTCCTGCGCCCTGGTGGAGGGGGCCGGCCAGGCGGGGCCTGGGGTTCTTGGCCTCCGCGCGGGGGGCCGGTCTCGCTGGCAGGGGACCACGGTGGGAAGGGGGCGGGGAGCGGCCGGTGGGGCTGCCGTCTGCCCCGGAGAAGGCCCCTTCTCCTTTCTTCAGGGTGGCGTGGGCACACGGTGGGGGAGTCGCGTCCGGAGTCGCAAACGTCCACGAGCATCCAGAGGCACGTGAGCGGTGGCTGGCGGTGCAGCGCTTGGCCGTCACTCTGAGTGACAGGGAGGTCCCAGTCGTGAACTGAGAGCGAACTCACCTGGCTGTCCCTGGGGTGGCCGGGTAGAGGGCAGAGCGTGGGGGGCTGTGGGCAGGAGAGGAAGAGCAGGGGAAGCTGCTGCGGTTCAGTGGCAGACGGCAGCGCCTCGGCCGGGGACGCCAGAGGGGCTGAGTCTCCGTGCGATTCGAAGGCTCGTGGATGCATCAGGAGCGAGGGAAAGGCAGGTGTCGGAGGCGGCTCCTTAGGTTTTGTCCCGAGCACCTGCAGGGTGGGAGGCGCCATTTCCCCAGGTGGGAAGACGGCGCACAGGCTCAGGGGAAGAGCGGGAGTCTGGTTTTAGACGTGGCGCCCTCGAGGGGCTGGCCGGGTGGAGCTGTCACGCAGGCGGTTCGTGCAAGTCTGAAGTTCAGCTAGATACAGACGTGGAATTGTCCACGTGTTACTGTCGCTAGCAGTGGGGACCAACGGGGGGCGAGAGTAAAGGCGGGAGGAGGGGCAAAGGGCAGCCTTACGCGGCGGTGTCCCAGGAGGCGGCAGTGGGCCTTGGCCGTGGAGAGCCCCAGTTCTCCAGCTCTGTCCTCGGGGAATTTATGGCTCCACAGACTTCCCCTTGTGCAGAGCGGCCCCCTGGGAAAGGTTATGCGTACGCACAGCAGTTTGGATTATGGCCGCAGTTTCTAGAGTTGGTTTTCCAATAAAGGTGTTTTTAGTTTCTCTGGGAAACAAAGCTGTCATGTTTTAATTCACCCATGGAATTGAGATTAATTGAGAAGGGACCTAAAGAGTCCACGCTGGCCCTGAGGGGACAGTCTGTTCTGCTGCGTTCGAAAGGTCGTCTAGGGCTTGGGAGCTCCAGCCTGGCCAGGATTCTAGAGCGTGCGTCTGAGGCGCCTGAGTGTGAAAAGATACATGGGCCTGGAGAGGGACTCTGACCGTGTGTCTCATCAAGAGAAGACGAGGCAGACGCCACGCCGGCGGGGCTCTGCAGGAAGTGAGTCTTCCTGCTCTGGGTATCGAAGATCCTCGTCGGCTCTGGTGCTTGCCCCAGCCAGCGAGTGTGGGGACGTGGGGTCCCCTTTCCTATCACCAATTCGAGGGAACTTCACGAACACTTTAAAGATAGCTGACGGACGTTGAGAGCGGAGTAGGTGTTTCGTGGATGCCTACTGTGTGTCTGGTGTCCGTGCAGAGAGACCGGTGCTTTGTCTTCAGGGCTCAGCTGTGCAGTACGGACCCCGTGTGCTGTGACGGTTTTAAAATGTGGGGAGCGGTGAGATGGGGAAGCGAGGGGAAGCCTCGTGGAGAAGGGGGTACGTGCAGGGAAGCCACGAACGCCGTGTCGGATCTGGGAGAAGAGAGCGTCATTTCCGATCAGGAGCCCAGTGTGCGACCCGCGGTCTGGAGTCCGGCCTGACCCTGCCGGGACACAGCATGGAATCCAAGTTCCAGAGCCTGAGGCTTGGGTTCGAATGGCTCCGTCACTCCGTGGCTTTGTGATCTGGGGCCAGCCGCCTGCCTTCCGTAGCCCGAGCCTTCTCATCCGTGAGGTGGGGATACTGAGTGCCTACCGCAGAAGCTAAGTGCGATGGCCAAGGGGCAGCTTGGGGGGACCTTGAAAGCCATGGGGGGCACTGAACTTTGCTGAGTGGCCGTGGGGGGCACACAGGCTTCCTGTGCGGGGTTGTGCGGCGGAAGTGCTGTCATGCCCGTCTGGAGGGTCGTTGTGCGGGCGTGGTGAGGGCCGGGCCCCCGAGACCAGTGCGCATCGCTTACGGTCAACAGGTTTACAGTCTCCGAGCCTCAGTTTCCCCGTGTGTGAGCAGGGGCTGGACTTCGTCCCTGAGGCAGTTTCTGGCTCTGATGTTTTAAGGCTTTCTGGCCTGTTACAATCTTTCGGGTTCACAACCTGAGTTGGGCTCAGGCCGCTCAGTCCACTAGCTCTCCCCTCGCGCACAGTAGGGTCGTTTGCGGTTCAGCCTGTGGACCCGAGTCCCAGAGGAAAAGGTCGAGGCGTCCGCTCCTTTCCTTCTTCCCTGCGCCACCGCACGTCTGCTCGCCCGAGGCCTGGCGGGTCCTGCTGGAGCGAGCCGACCCGGTGTCGGCAAAGCCACGTCGGAGCAGCGGCGGCTCCGGGGCCTCACCTTTGCCTCGAGATAAAGTCCAGCTGATTTCCTGCGAGGAACCGGAGACTCTGGCCGCGAGGGAGAGGCCGTGTGTACACAGAGCCGTGTGGGCTTTGTGTCACAAAAGCAAATAGCCGTTCCCTCTGTACCTGTTCAAGGCCTGTTCTCTCGCCCAGAGTGTGTTGTCTGTCACCTGTGCACGAGGCGTGAGCAATTCCTTCCTGCGGTCGCAGCTCCCGGGACCAGGAAATGCTCCTGGAAGAGAAACAGCGCAGAAGGCGAAGCAGGCGGGACCCTGGCGCGCTCACGCCTGGGTCGACGGGTCTCCCCTTCGGTCACGGGGCAGGGCTGGCCTCCTGCGGGGCGGCCTGGCCTGCCACCTCCTCGTACCAGGGCTGATTGCAGCGCCGCCCTGTGCACGCGTGTGCCTCGCGTCTGGGGCGGCACCGAGGACTCGGCACGGAGACCATGTGGCCCGCCAAGCCTCAGACGCGTTGTCTGGTCCTTTCAAGATGTGTCTTTCGTGTGCCGGCCTCTGATGGGGGCAGTTCTAAGAGAGGGATGACCCTTGCCCCACCGTTTGCTTCTGACGACAGGGTGGAGTACGGATGACCCGGGGGAACCCGAGCGTGCGAGCGTCAGGCTGGGTTTCCACGTCGTTAAGTCACAGAAAACTGCCAGCAGGTTGCTCGCTGGCAGCAGAGCAGGGCAGGGCGGGCAGAGCTTCGCCGCCGTGGGGCGGCGCAAGTGAGGGGCCTCGGCCTGTGAGGGACCCTGGCCAGGAGGCCTGGCACCGTGGCCAGCGTGATGCGGGTGGCACCTGGAGTTCCCAGGCTGGGCTTGACTGTCACAGCTAAGTGACAGCCGCACGTTTGCCCGTGCGGGACTTAGGGCCTGCCACTCAGGCTCTGCTCTGGCAGCTGGGGGCGGGGCGGTGTGTAGGCGGGGACCGGCCACCACTCACGTGGCATGGGCGAAATGTGCCCTGAGTGGGCGTGGAAGCCGTAGATAGCACTTTCCCCTGCCACGAGGAGTGGGTGTGGCTGGCCCTGTGCATCCCGGGGTGGCAGGGCCCCCTCCGACCCCGGATATCCCGGCGTGTCACCCCCCTGCAGTGGTCCCCGAGGCGGGCGAGACTGTCTTACCAGGCAGGCCCCCTGGTTTCGGAGCAGGCCTATGGCCGGGGCGAGGGCTTGCAGGCGGGGCGGGTTCCGGGAGGGGCCACTGGCCTGCCAGCCCCTGACCGCGGGCTCCCGCTCCGCTCCGCAGGCTGGCGCCCATGCGGCTGTACACGCTGTCCAAGCGCCACTTCGTCCTCGTATTCGTCGTCTTCTTCGCGTGCTTCGGCCTGACCGTCTTCATCGGGATCAGAGGTAAGGCGCGGGTTTGGGTCCTTCTAGCCTTTATCGTCCCCTCGCTGCACTGCTTTTTAGCCCAGCCCGCCGGACCCACCTGCTCTCTCCCGCAAGGGCCCTGCCATGCACCCGCTGGGTGGAGGGGTGACCCTGCTTCTGCCCCACACAGCTGGGGCCTGAGGTCAGCCTGGCAGCGCTGGGCGACCTTGACAGTGTAGCTTTTGTTGGAAAGTCAGACATTTCTGGAGAGTCTGTTGCGAGCCAGGACGCAGCCCGGGTGCTGGGGAACCCCGACCATGCTGGCGGATGTGGGAGACGCCGGTGGACATTCTCCTGCAGCGAGGGGCGGGGGCTGAGGTGCGGGGGGCCCAGGCCTGGGGCGGCCACGGGGGCAGGAAGGCTGCTCTGGCGATGCCCGAGCCCTTGGCAGGAAGGGGCCTGCGGGTGGCGTTGGCCTTGTCTTCAGGGCCCGGGGTGCCCTGTGGTCCCCCAGCATGCTGTTTGAAGGGAAGGGACCTGGGTTTCTGGGAACCTTGTGAAAACCAGCCGGCTTCTCTGGACCTCAGTTTTCCACTTCTGAGAAAGGGGGTTGGATGCAATGATTTCAAAGGCATTTTGGAAGCTAAAATCACTATGGCGTGTGTACCTCCGCGGGCTAGTTTCTTAGTCTGAACTGAAACTTGGGTTGGTGAACGGACTGAGAAAGCTGGGGAGAGGGTGGCTATTTAGTTGCTATTTTCCTGCGGCTGGTGAAGGCGATGATGGTGACAATGGCAACTGTAGCCAAACTCTTGTTTTTCTTCCCATGAAGTCCCCAAAGAATAAGTTACATTAATCACAGCACAAGGCGCACCCGTTACCTTGCGTGCTTTTCACGACTGTCCCTTGAGGTTTGTAGGGGAGCATTCACGTTCTCATGATCTCCAGTGTCGCTGGACCTCAGCCAGCCCTCGTTTCCTTAAGCCACCGTCTGTGTCAAACGCCCAGGATCACGTTCGACCTTCTCCACTCTCGCAGAAATGAAGAGTGATGCGGCAAAGGCCGAGAGGAGAAGCGTGACGTCGGGATTGCCGGGCCCCGTCCCTCGCTTCCGTGGAGCGCTGGCCTGAGCCGGCGTTCTCCGGAGACGCTGGTGGGGTGGAAAGCCAACAGGACATTTACATAGATACAGATTCCTCAGGAGGAACTGGCTCCCTCGTGTCAGTACGGAGGCCGAGGAGTCTCGGGGCCGCACCCGGTGGGGCCGGTGAATTCCGTGGGCGTGGCCCATTGCCGTGAGGTGACTTTCGTGGTCAGGAGCAATGGCATGTGGAGTACTGTGATGGCGGATGAGGCCAGCTCGGCCGTCCACGGACCGTAGTTTTGACAGAAGTGTTGCATGCGGGGAAGGCAGTTCCGGGCCCAGAGTGAATGTTAGGTCCAGCGAGAACAAGACGCGGCCCCTTCGTGAGGCAAGAGGTCCCACGCAGTCAGTCCTCACTGATCACCTCGGTCAGGGGCTGGCTGATCAGGGGCTGGCTGACCGCTCCCCGCCACCCCCCAGGAAACAGGGCTGTGTCAGGGGCCCGGTGTCGGACTCTGCTGCTGGCACACTGGGCGCTCCGCGGTGGCCGTGGCCAGGTCAGCCTCGGTGAGTGGAGTCCAGGTGCTGAGCCCGTGCATAACCTCCACCCCTGCCCCCGGGGCCACTTGCTCATGAGTCCACTGGGCGGTGGCCGGGGAAAGGGGCCGACAAGTATCCACTGGGCGGGTCATCCTTCCTTCTCGATGGTTAAAACCTTCCTTTACTGAGGTCACTCTGGCGAGCAGTCACATGGAACACAAGTATTTTCATATTTTTGTCTGTTTAGAGAAGTCCGTCCACATACCTCTTCCTCCGATTTCCTCGTCGCCATTTTTCCCACGTGTCCCTTCCAAGTCCCTTACCATGTAGGCAAACCGTCGGCCACACCCAGCTGGCATGTAATCCAAGCACAGTGGACAGCCAGGGGCACCGCCCCACGCTCCGCCCGCTGGGGGGATTTTCCTTCACCTCTGTCCTTCAGGGGTGTCCTGGGGGGTGCAGTGGCTCAGCTGTCCCCTTCAGGTGGCACCTGCCGGTCGCGAAGAACCACCTGCAAACCAGGCCCGAGCCTCCTCGTCCTCTGTCAGTTAACCTGAGAGAACACAGGTGCGTCTGGGAGAGAGAACTTAGCGAAGCTGAGTGGGGACCATGGGCCACTTCTTCCTGTCACCTTCCTGAGCCTCCAGGGCCTGCTCGGGCCGGGTCACACCATTACTGTCCCATCCGGTGATGGGGCACTGCCCTGCACACCCGGGTGCGTGGCTCGGTGCGTCAGGTAACGCCCGTCGTGATGGACAGCTCAGGTCACACTTGGTGGCTAGTGGTTAAGCGTCGGTCTCCGCTGAGGCCCAGTGGCAGGCCAAGAGGGACTGTTTGTCTGCAGAGGACGGCAGGGCTCTGCCCTGGGTCCCGAAGGCCCGCTCCGAGGTTCCCCCACACGGCCTGCCGCAGGCTCCAGTGGACATCCTGGTCGGCCGCCGCCTCGCGCACGTGGGAGCCGCGGCCAGCAGGGGGCAGCACGCACGGCAGCCTGGGCCTGTCGCAGTGCCTCCTCTAAGGACCCATTCGTATGCAGCGGCGTTTGGGTCACTGGGTGCGTGGGCCGGAGTAGCCCACCCAGCTGGGGGACACGTCACCTCCAAACCCCAGAGGCCGGTCAGGCGTCCAGCGTCTGTTCTGGATACACGAGGGCCCCAGGGCAGCAGCTGATCCTCACCTCAGAAGGGGTCTCTGCAGGGCGCACACCGGTCCCCCAAAAGTTCACTGAAGCAGAAGGCTCCCAAAGTGTCAGATTCATTTTCCACCTTCTGACATGCAAGTGTCTTGCTGACAAGTTTAGAGTAGTTGCTATGTGTCACTCACTTGCTACGATCAGCATGACGTCATCAGTGTGACGGACCAGCATGATAGCTTGTCCGGGGGAAGATGGTCCGGGCCTCTGCGGACTAAGTCGACATCAGCTGGAGAGTCGCTCTGCCCAGCTGCAGGACAGTGACGCGTACTGCCGGCCTTGCCAGCGAGAGCAGACAGCTTCTGGTGGGCCTTGTGGGGATTAGAGAGAAAGCCACCTGCCAGAGAAGTAGTTGCACATCAGGTGCCAGAGGATGCGTGGATCTGCTCACACGGGAAGCCGCGTCTGGTACAGCAGCTGCGCCTGGAGTCGCCACCTGGTCGAGCTTATGATAATGTGCTGTCGCCCTCCCGGATCCACGCGGCTTCCACACAGGCCAAACGCAAGTTGGATAGGGATGTGGGAGACTCTCGAGCCCTTCGTGGTGGCGCTGACGTCTGCAGTCCCTCCAGGAGTGCGGCATTGGCTTTGGTTTACTACTTCGTAGGTGGAGGCATCTGGTGGCTGCCACTTGGCCTCTCCCGCCCTAGCAGCCCTCACTCACGCCGTAGGTCAGGGAACCGGTGGGGTTTCTGGCAGCCGCGTGCTCCAGTTACGCAGCCTGGACTGGGGCGTTGACCACTGCATACGCCTGGGCTCCTGCTGGTCCCGTTGCGACACGTCCCTGAATGCAAACCCCAGACGTCCATGGACCCCACTCTGACCGGCGGACCACAGTGCCGTATTCGGGTCTCCTGCAGTCAGTGTCAGATCAGGGCTCCTGTCTAGGAGTCCCCCAAATGTCTAATTATTTCCTTTTTCCCAGTGCACGTTTATCTTGGTAAAAGGCTATAGGTTCCTTTAGGGGAATGGTGAACAGTATAAATCATTGGCAGTGTACCAGGTTGCTTTCTTAAGGGAACCCCGCACCCTCTTTGTTTAAGGGGTTCGGGTCTGTAACCTGGCTCAAATCTGGAAACTGTAGAGTCTGTGACTCTGTTTCTGTGATTTCAGGTTAGACTTTGTTCACTTGACCTGGGACTTTTCTGTTTATGCAGATTAAGTAAGAATTTAGTTGGCTTCCTATGAATTTCACTTCTGGGAACACCGTGCTCAGGCCACGCGGCAGGTCGGTGTGAGTCAGGCTGCCGTGATTGCCGCCTTGACTCTGCTGTGCATGACGGTGACCACGCCCACCTTGCCTTTGGCGGCGGAGAGCCACCGCCTGGCCCGTGCCACCCTCAATCCAGTGACCCCGCTGCGCTTGTTTTCCCAAGTCAACAACCGCAATTCCCGCAGTTCCCGCCGTCAGGAAGGCCTGGCGTCCGGAGAAGGGCTTCGCAGAGCTCTGAGGATGCTGGGGCTCCCCTCGCCCGGAGGGTCTTAAATGACAAATCCAGCCCGACAGATGCTCCGGGCTCCCCAGGCCTCTGACTCCCTCCTCTGCTCTCAGCCAGACAGGGGTGGCCTTTCGATTCACCCACCTTTTGGTCTTTTTTTTTTTTTTTTGCCAGCCAACCAGTCAGGCTGTTAGAGTCCTAGTGCGCGAGCTGTGACTCTCAGCGCAGAGTCTCTGCGTGGTGCACCCCAATCCGACTTTCTCCTTCCCCTGTGTCTCACACCGGGGGTCCATTCCCGCACATGTTCTCCGATCTCTGTCCGTATAAATAAGAAAACTCGAGTAGTTCTTTTGGGGTGTAGCACCCTCCTCATGAGTCACCCTTTGTACCTTGCCTGCTGGGACTTGAGTCTCGTTACAGTTCTAGAAGTGAAGAGGGTGGGCCCTGAGGAGGCTCAGCTTTGTCCCTTGAGGCGGCTGCCCCGGGGGAGGCCAGTCCCGTGGGGGGTGCAGGGTGGGTCCCTTGGAAGGGGAACAGCCGCCCCCACTGGGGATGGGGAGACCTCTCCCGCTGGCACAGGCGGCTCGTCCGTGTGCCCCAGCTTCGTCAGGATCTGCCCGGGTGTCCCCGAACAGGAACCCACTCCCCCCTAGTCGGTGCCCTCGCTTCAACAGTGCAACACCTGTGAGGCCGGGCCTCACCTTGTGTTGCAGTCCGGCCAGTTGCAAGATGAGGGTCTGGGCTTGATCTTCGGCGGTCTCTGCCCGGCGGCAGCAGGCGGTCAGGGCCTCCTTCAGGGGACGCAGAGAAGCTTCCGGTCACTTGCGGGCGCTTGAGCTGGGGACTCGGACCCCCCAGCTCACCCTTTTCTTCCCCACCTTGCCCAGCCGCAGCGGAGGCGGCCAGCCGGCCCCTTTACATGGGTTGGTTTTCGGTAAATGTTCCAAAGTGGCGTAACCAGTCACCTGGCTCCTTGCTGCTTGTAGGTGGTTGATCAGGTGTATCCGACAGAGGTCCTGCATCTTTTCATGGCCCATCAGTGCTCCCGCTACGACTGGACATAGTCATCGGCGTCTTTAAATCTAAGCAGGTTAGAGAACCAGTTCCAGAAACCCCAGAACCACCCTGGAAAACTCATCCTTAACATTCTTTCCTGAAGAACCGAAGTCTGTGTTAGGGTTCTCCAGAGGCACCGAACCCGCGGGCAGGCGGGGCCCGGGCACCCGGGCATCAGGGGACTGGCGTCGCAGGCCGGCAGTGGTTTGTCTTAGAACAAATGCAGGTCTGAGTTCATTCACGCCGTTTCCTTTGATCGGTTATTTTAAGGCCAAAGCTCTGAAACATTACAGGGTAGGATTCTACGAAGCCTGTATATCTGTCATTTCAGGAAAAACCTAAAGTCTGTATTAGTGTACATGATGCTTTTTTATATCCTCAACTTCATAAATAGTTTTGGAAGACTGGATTAAATTGGATGAATAGATAGATGTGTTTAAATTTTTTAGCAGAAATCTTTAAACTGTACGAAATAGACACACGCCGTGTGCGTCACGAGTGTTCCCCTGGGCCCACGTTGCAGAGGGGCCATCGAGAGCAGTGGAGCGGGCCCGCCCGGCCCACAGGCCAGGGGCACCGGTCCGCACCTGTGTGGCGGCCATTGTGCCACCTGCGCTGGGAGGTCGGCAGGTGTGGCAGGTGCGGCAGGTGCACGCATGTGGCTGTGTTTGCACGTTTGTATGTTTTACATGTGTATAAAACCCCTAAAGACAGACCAGGAAAATAAGACCACCTCCTTGTGATGTATGTATGAGTCTGTTGTGGTATTTGATAAAAATCAGTTAATTATCAATAGAGAGATAACCTGCCTGTTTTTTCTGTTACACTCTAGGGCCCAAAGTGATCCAGACTTCTGCAGCTAATTTTTCACTAAATAATAGCAAAAAGGTAAGACCGACTCTAAGTGGCAGCCCGTGGGGGTCATAAACTTCCGGGCCACTAAGAAACGGCCCTGCTCGAGAGGGTCCCTCAGGCAGCCTGCCCCGCGCTGCAGCGTGGCCCTCGGCAGCATGCAGTGTACTCCGCTGCCCGCTGCCGGCCGCGGGGCTCTCGTTTGCTGAAGCGGCCTTTCCCGATGTAACAAATACGTCAGTGCTGAGGAAGGCCGTGGCGTTAACGCGTAGGGGGCAGCAGTTCCCTTCCAAAGGGTGGTGAACGCACCCCGGTTCCTCACACCTGCAAGTCTCACTGGATTGGTGAGTCCTGAAACGCTCGCCATGTTTGCCAAAGTGAAGGCGTGGTCTCCATGTCCGGTTTCTGACAGTGACGGTTCCTCTGGCATGAACTAGTTTAAATGAAACATCTTTTCTTCTTCTTCTTCTTTTTTAATGTGCCTTGATTCTTCACCGTCATTAGAGAAAGTTCCTACCGATGGACCTTTTTGGCATTTGTTAATACATACTAACTTATGAGAGCCCAAACAACGAACCCTTTTGTTTCTCTGCACAGCTAACATGATCTCTGTCTGTAAACTGAACACAGCTGCCTTGCGTCCTCGTGGCATCGTAACGTGCGGTTTAAATCTGATTATCTGACCCCGGATATCTCCCTATCTGTTCTCCCAGCTCCTTGCTACGCTAGCAGAAACCCTTACAGGTTTTCAAACAGGCAAAATGAGACAAATGTCATAAAACTGACACCTTTTAATTCTCCCTTTTGCCACTGCTAGCTTGGAAGGGCTCCTGTTTGCCCATTTTCTTTGCATGCCCTAATTTTCTTTGCCTCCCAGGCCAAGGGTCTGATTCAAAGAGGTCCAGCCATGGGGCCCCTGCACCGTAGTTTGGTCTTTGAAAACGCTAGTCCCTCACGATATCATTTTGACACTGAAAACAGCCACTGTCCCACAGAACTGACTCGCCTCCAAAAGGTCATCCTCATTTCTGAAAGATCATAGGTATTGGACTATTGAGGCCTGTCAGAAGCACTAAAACCCCAAACCACGTGTCCGCATGCAAAGACTGTGCGTTCAGAGGTGCTGTTCTCTGGCCCTGTGCGTGGTCTCCGTTCCCCGCAGCCCTTAGACGCCAGTGTTGCGTTTTTCGGCAGACACCACATGGCCCCTCTCATCCACCCCCCGAGGGGGTCTGGCTGACCGATACCGCATTAGCGATTCTTGCGAACGTATATCTTCGGTGTTCTTATTATCTTATTATATGTCTCATCACATGGGCTTTTAATTTTTTCTCTGCGTAGGGGTGTTGTGCCAAGGCTGCGGGCGGTGCAAGCCACTGCTCGCAGGTTTTCTCGAGAGACAGAAGTGGGTTGCAGCAGGAAGCCAGCCCTTTCTTTTTCTGGAAGGCAGGATTCACTCATGTCGTCAGAAGGAAAACTGCACGTTTCTGTTTCAGTGCCGATGCGCTAACCTTTTTTGCTGAATGTAAATTATGCATGTGAAGGTGAGGTATTTGGTAGACGTGATGAAAAGGTCACGTGGGTTTCTTTAACTTTTTCTTTTTCCCTTAGATAAAGCCGATTCACATACGTTCGAATCCGCTGTCTAAATATAATCAGCAGCTGTGGCTGACGTGCGTTGTGGAGTTGGACCACTCGAAAGGTATGAAGCCTGGAGGTCTGGGATGACTTTCCTTCGTACAGAGCGCTGTATTTTAAAAGCCGAGCGCTTTAAAATCCACACATGATCAAAGATGGATTGCAAGGATAGTCTGTATTCTTTATAAAGGCGACAAACTGGAAGCCCCCTAAATGTCCGCCAGTGGCTTTGGGGCACATCTTCTGTCACGGGGCGTTTCACTGAGGCCTGCCGCTAGTGCTGACATGTGACGCGGCCCTCGGGGTGCCGCTGGGGGTGCTGGTCCGCTGGTCAGGGGCTGATACCTGACACAGCCCTCGGGGTGCCGCTGGGGGCGCTGGTCCCCAGTCAGGGGCTGACATGTGACGCAGCCCTCGGGGTGCCGCTGGGGGTGCTGGTCCACTGGTCAGGGGCTGACATGTAACGCAGCCCTCGGGGTGCCGCTGGGGGCGCTGGTCCCCAGTCAGGGGCTGACATGTAACGCAGCCCTCGGGGTGCCGCTGGGGGCGCTGGTCCGCTGGTCAGGGGCTGACACCTGACACAGCCCTCGGGGTGCCGCTGGGGGCGCTGGTCCCCAGTCAGGGGCTGACATGTGACGCAGCCCTCGGGGTGCCGCTGGGGGCGCTGGTCCCCAGTCAGGGGCTGACATGTGACGCAGCCCTCGGGGTGCCGCTGGGGGCGCTGGTCCCCAGTCAGGGGCCGCGTGCTGCACGTGCTGCTGCTGCAGCCTCTGCAGTGGGGATCTGGGAAGGATTAAGTCCTGGCAGTATCCGGAGACATTGTGACCTTCTGATTGTCACAGCGGGGGAGAAGGGGGTGCTACTGGCATCTAACGGGTGGAGACCAGGGATGCTGCTCAACATCCTACAGTGCACAGGACAGACCCCACCAAAAAGGCTTGTCCGGCCTCAGAACAGCAGAGGTGCGAGACTGAAGAACCCCGCCCCGAAGCAGCCGCAGTTTATGATGACTTGTCTCCATTCAGCTGGAATGGCCCTGGTAGGACCGAGAAGGCGGTCACCCACTTCATTTTCTATGTTCTGTGGTGCAGGTGAAGAACTTCGGTTGGGAAATAATTTGAAGAGAACCCTATGGCCGTAGTAAATTAAGTGGGAAAAAGTGCATATCACAAAATAAAAAACCCTTTTTGTAATGTTTTAAGAAGATGAGTTTGATATCACTGTGTATTTATATACCTAGAAAATGGTCTGGGGGGGCCGCACACGGTCATGGTTACCTCTGGGCGGGATTGGTTATACATGCTTGATGCCATTTTTATATTTTTTATATTATATGATTTCTTCATAGGCATATAATTAGAAAAATAATAAATTATATCATCAGAAAAAGAATCTATTTTCATATTGGTATAAAGTTAGATTAAAAATGCAGGAAAGAAAAAGTAACATTTCTTTAGCCTTTAAGTATTTGTCCTTTTGCCGAAATGAAAGTGGCGGATCTGGAACGAGGGTTTTGGCGCGGGCGCCCAGCCTACACGGTGGCTCGTGGACCCTGACGGAAAGGCTCCACTCTGCTAGCTCTGGTGCCGAGGTGGCCGGAGGCCCTCCTGATGGTCACAGCGCCAGGCAGGCGCCTCGGCTGCACCCCGCCCGCTGTGGCCTGACACTGCTTTCTTTCTTTCGTAGAAACGTACAGTCAGGTGAGCTTCCCCATGACTGTTGAAGTGAGCGGGGTAGCTCAAGATGGAACCACCACGTTCATTAACAGCAGAGTGCACAACCGGACAAGGACCCTCACGTGCGCAGGGGTGAGTGGGCTCGGAGGCCCCTGGTCCATCATGCTGCGCGATCACGGACCTGCTTTGAATCAGACCAAGGATGGTGTGGGAAACTCGCCTCACTTTATGCGCCAGCTCTCACGAATGCACAAACATACACGCATGCTTGCACACATGTGGACACGCTCATGCACACACATGCACAAACGTAAACAGACGCGCTCACACACACACACACACACTCTGAGCGTGTGCGACACCCGCTTTCACTGTGTGTGCAGCTTACTGCCTGCCGTGTCCGTAGGTGACTGTTGGTGGGCCCCCATCACACTCGTCTGCCACGGCTCCGTGGTCGTTTTTGGGGCTCAGGGTGGCTCCCCACGTGTGGTGAATGTCTGGATCCATCTGGGGGCTGAGGCCCGGGCCTCGCAGGAGGCGGGCCTGCTGCTTATGCGTCTGCTTGCGGGTGCAGCGGGCGGCCGTGGGCAGGAAACCCGACGGCCCGTGGCAGGACCGGCGCCCTCACCCTCGGTCTTGTCGGCGTGACGGTCAGGAGCGGAGGAGTCAGACAGAGGTCCCTGCTGTGGCGGGGAGGCCCTGTCAGGACGCCTGGTAGCGGGGAGGGCGTGCGTCTGACACAGGGTGCGGACAGCGGTGTCCCCGCCGGGCCGCATGCCGGGCGCTTCCTGGACGTCACCCCGCAGGCCCGCGGAGCAGGATCTGTCACTGGAGCCCATTCTATACAAGAAGGAGCCGTGGCTCGGGGCGGTCAGAGCCGGTGAGGGAAGGGCCAGGACTGCAGCCGCACAGGGCCCGGGTGGCGGCTGAGGAGCACCGGCCGGGTTGTCCCCGAGGAGGTTCGCAGGCGGGCGGCCTCCCGCCCAGTGGCCGTGGTCCCTCCCTGCCGACGGCTCCGAGGATCCTGACGTGGGTGAGACCCCAGCCTGAAGGGCACAGGCTGTCGGGAGGGCCTGGCGGCGCGCCCTCTCCCCGCGCGGTGGCCCTCACGTGCCAGCCCTGTCGGGTGGACCAGGACGCACCACAGCGAGGGGCCTCGGCCTGCCTAGTGTCACCGCGGTGCTGTGTGCGGACTGGCCTGGTTCTCACCGCGTGAAGTGGGGCCACGCCTTCCCTGCCTGTCCCTGGCGAGTGGTGAGGACCGAGTTGAATGTCGTGTGACAGCGTGCGGTGCCCGCACAACCCCGCGTGTCTGCGGCAGGTGCCGAAGAACCAGGGGACGCCAGCCGTGGCGTCTGCAGGGCCCGCCACACGAGCAGTAGCCTGCCCCTCCGTCCCGGGGCAGACGGCCTGGGTCCGGCCTCAGCAGCTGGCATGGCTGTTTCCCGAACTGAGCAGGCGATGGTGACTTGACCCTGAGGCTGGTGTGACTGATCTTGCTGTTTTGTCTGGGACCCAGGGTTTCCCGGGACACGGGACTTAATGCTTTAAACGGGGGACATCTCAGGCCCCCGGGGACGAGTCGGCCGCCCTGCCTGGAGCCTGTGCTTTGCGTAGGGCCGGCTGCCCGCGAGGCCCCTGGTCTGCGCTGCTGCTCGGTGGGACGCGCCCGCCGTCCCGTACACCGTGACGGTGGCCTTTCGGGCGTCGCCGTGGTTGCCCCCTCCCCCGTCGGCGGCCTGACTTCAGTTTATATCGTGTCGCCGTCGGGAGCTTCTCCGGTGGTTCTCTCCCTGCTCAGGTCCCTCCCTAGCCCTGTGAGGAGCATTGCTTTGACTTTAAAAAAAGATGGAGTGTTTTGTTAACAGAGGCATTGACCTTGACCTCCTTTTGTATTACTTGTTTTTGGTGTAAACAAAAGACATGGTCTAGCCAGGTAGCATGGTTGTCCGCACCTCGAGGTGAGAAGGCTGCAGGTCTCTCAACAGAGTGATTGTCAGGTGCTTCGTAGTTAGCATGTGCACCCTGGCTTGAACTTGGGGTCCCCAAACCCTCAGATGGTTTCACTGTAGTTTTTAAACTTGAAGATGGGTACAGCCTGAGATATACTTCTTTTGTTAATTGAAACACATCCTGTAAATCCAGGCAGATTCTTAATGTGTAAGAAGTGCTTTGCTACTCAGCTCAGATAGGTTCACGTGTGTAAACCGGCTGTCACACCGAGTACTTAGCTGCCCCTCCCCATGCATCACCCCGTGACCATCAGAGATGGAAGGTCGATTTGGTTTTGGTGCGACCAGGGCCCCACACTCACGTGGCCTGTGAGCGGTGGCCTTGTGTAGAGCCAGGCTGCCCGCGAGGCTGCTGGTCTGCGCTGCTGCTTGGTGGGATGCGCCTGCCCTACTGTGTGCATGAGGGAAGAGAAACCACAGCGCAGATGTAGTGGAAATCGCAGTAGACTCATGCTCCAGCCTTGGGAGAGCCGGGCCAGCAGTCCCCCGGCCCATGGCAGGGGACCACGGTGCAGGCCCGGCATCACCATCTGGCCTGGCAGCTTGGAGAGGTTCTGACGTGTGCCTTCATGTTGGCTTCATGCCGTGTGCTCACCTTTTCTCCACCACCTTTCCTGTCCCTTGGGTCAGCAGCCCCCTCTCCGCCATTGTCCTGTTACCCTCTCAGGGCCTCCTGTGGTCACTCAGAGCTGTTTTCCTGCCCTGGCCTCAGGCGTGCCTGGCCTGGGAAGCCAGTGATCAGTACTAGGGGTGACCGTGCCCTGTTGAGCCACAGTGCTGACAAGTGCCCCCGGGAAGCCATAGAACTGCCTGCTTCTGGGCAGAGAGAGGGCCCTCTGATGGCGCCTCCCTCAGGGACCGACAGGACTTCCGAAGGGGCGTGCCGGCCGGGCCAGCATGGCGGACAGAGCTTTGCAGTCTCCGCTGGCCCGGCCACAAGTACACAGCCGCGTCCCCTTGCCACTGTGAAAAGAGGAGACCCGAGGAGACCCGATGCTTGATTCTAAAGGGCGAAAGGAAGGGGTGCTTGGCAGGGACGTGCACACGTACCCCCACGTGAGCTCGTCAGCTGCGGTTCTCACGGCCTTTGCCGTGGCTGCGTCCTGACCTCCCGACGGGTTTCGGGGACCCCGTGTCAGGGGCGACAGGCTGATTGGGACCAAGGAGAACGCGTCACCCGCTGTGTGTCGTCACAGCAGCTGCCGAGGGCTCTGGCTTGGGTCTCCACTCCCCGCCCCCTGCCCCAGAGTTTGTGGGAACGTCAGGGTGTGTCATGCTGCGAACTTCTTCATGCACGTGCATGTTATTTTAAATTGCCCAAAGCAGAAAGTCTAAGGACTGTAAATCATATATTATTTGTTTCCAAAAGTGCCTTTTTGAGTCTTTCTTTCTAAGAACTGTTTTTGGCTGGCATCTGAATTTTTCTGGGCTTCCGGCAACTTCCCTGGAGATGATCGGTTCTGATTGTCTGTTGCTGAAATGTGTAGCTTCGAGGGTCGGTGGGTGGGAGAGTGAGTCCCGCGCGCTTTACAGACACAAAGCCTCCTGTGTGTTTGCAGAAGTGCGCAGAAATCGTCGTGGCCCACCTCGGCTACCTGAATTACACTCAGTACATGGTGACCGTGGGGTTCGAACACCTGGACGTGCCCGTCAGGGAGATGAACTTCACGGTGAGTACGCCCGCCGACCTCGCGTGTTCGCGTGGCTCGTTCGTTAGCGCGCGCTCTTCTGACAAGTGACCGGGGTGGCCCAGCGTCGGGATCATGTCGTTTTGGACAGCGAAGGACATATGCAGTTTTCAAAAGTTGTAGGAAAACCACAACTTTTTTAAGGCCATGGAACCAAGAGTAGCTTCAGAAAGAGCGTGAAATGGGAAAACCTTCGCAGTGTTCTGAGATGGAGGATGGAGAGAAGAGATGGGTGGTCTGGTGGAAGGTCGTCAGGAGGCTACCCGATGAGCGGGGCTTCCTGCCCCGGCCCCTGGGCGTGGCTCGGGCCCCGCCAGAACCCCCGGCGAGGCGCGGGCACTGCTCTTACGTGGCCTGCCCGAGTGACACGGGTCCGATCACTGGGCTTCGTATCCCCAAAAATCGACCTCCTCGTTCCTTCCTCCCCCTGGGAGGCGGCATAGCCCCTGATTCCGGAGCGCTTCCTCACCCCCGAAAAGCCCGTTGGTGTTCGTCTCCTGCTGTCCTCTCCCAGCCCCCAGCCGTCGCTCATCTTTCTCTCCCTGCGGACTCGCCCCTTCGGGACCTTCCTGCCTGTTCCGGACATCTCGTGTGAGTGCACGCACACAGCATGTGCTCTTTTGTGAGTGACTTCTTCCACTAAGTGCAACATTTTCAAAGTCCATCCATGCTATTGCGGATATCAGTCCTTCCGTCTTTTTTTTTTTTTTTGCCAGATAATATTTCACTGTGGGAATACTGCATTTTGTGCTTCCATTCATCAGTTGATGGGCATTTGATTTTTTTTCCCTTTTTGGCTATTCTGAATAATGCTGCTGTGAACATTTTAGTGAAGAAAACTGTCTAGAAGGCTGTCTCTGGGTGGTAGGCTTAATGTTTAATTTTTTCTCTTTTCTGTTTTTCCTAATGAGCTCTTACTGCTTTTATAATCAAAAGAGAGAGAGAGAAAAAAAAGGCTCCTAAGGCAACTGCTATGTGAAGGGGAAGTCCAGGATACAGTCTAGCCTTTCTCAGAGGGTTAGCTATGGAAGAGCTGGCTGCCTTAGAGAATTGCAGAGTAACATTGTCTCCAGCTTATATTGAGACATAATAAGAAATTACCCTTACGCAGAGTGTTTCTTTATCGTCTATAAAATTGCTCTTGGAGACAGTATCCATTATGTTGTGAACTTTGATCTAAACCTCCAGATGGAATTCCCTTTGTCCACATGTTCTGACTCCTCTTATTAGAGAGCGAGAGCTATAAACGCATCGCATTTCTCTTTTAGTGTTAGATGCTAGTCATTTCAGAAATAAGCTTTTATGCTGAATTGCAGTAATTACTGACGTCCTGGTCCAGGTTTCTGCTATAGTTATTTACCCACTTTCTTGACAATTTTACCATTTATACAACATTAAAAATTGTTTCTATCAAATCTGGTTTTTTAAAATCATCATTAGGAACTACCTTTATTCCTTTTTGGAAGTAAACAATGTATATGGAATAAAGTACGTTTTAAAAGTATGTTAGTGATACTATTACACACTTACCAGAATGGCTAAAATGAAAAAGACGAGGAAATGCCACGGTTGGCCAGGGTGTGGGGCACCCAGAGCTCTCCTGCCCCGCCTGTGAACGTGCGAATTAACACAGTGGTCACGCAGGCGTGTGTTGCCCAAAACACGTGCATTTAGATGTTCACCTCACAGCGGCGCAATTCTCAGTAGCTCCAAATTGTGAACTGCTTTGCTCATCAACAGGAGACCGAACACGTGGATTGTGCTGTATTCCTATCATGGAATATTACACAGCAATGAGAATGAGTGATTACAGCTCCGTGCACTATCAGGGATGACTTTATAAGCACGATGTTGGCTGAAATAAGCCAACTACAGCATGGTACCTAGTGTGCGAGTCCCTTTATATAAATTACAGAAACGGGCACAGCGAATCTGTGCTGTTAAATCAGAATTAGTGTTGGTGGGTTAGTGGCTCGAAGGGGCCCGAACAAGAGGGGATTCTGGAATGCCGTGATGCTTCTTAATCGAACCTGGGGCATGCAGTTTGTGACAGTTCATGGGGCTGAACACAAGGCTATGCGCGCGGGTTTTGGTATGTGTACCATCTTTTAGTACAGACGTAGAGCATGGAGTGCGCTTTAGAAGTCGGAGTTCATTAGGGTTGCTATGTAACCACACTCATTTCTTCAGGCGGTCCCTGCTGCTTTGACTTTCGAGAGTTTCTGTGCCTTTTGCTCGGCATTTCCTTGGAAATCTTTGGTGTTTGGAGTTTTGAGTTCTGCACTCTCCAAGTCAGGAGTCCATTCTCGCTGTGTGTGGTGGTGCCCTCGGCTCTTCTGTAAGGGCTCCAGGGCCACGCGGTCACCTTCTCCTGGATGTCACCATTTGTTTCACTGGCCGGGTCTTCCTCCTCGAGGAGAATGAAGTTCAGGGTGAAAATGATCGTAGTTGCTTTTTCAACCTCCTGGGAGGTAGCGCTGTCACCAGGGCAAGCTCAGAGCATTCGGACGCTCTGTTGTTAGCAGAATGTGTCTGTCCTTGCCATACTTTTCTTCAGATTTTTTGTACTTAGGATTCATTGAGCTTCTTGGATTTGTGAATTTATAATTTTCATCAAATTTGCAAACATTTCGGCTATTATTTCTTCAAATATTTTTTCTTACTCTTCTGCCCCTTTCCCCACACACAAAGAAATTCAGGGACTCCAGATATACATCCCTTAAGCTGCTTGGCGTCGTCTCAGGGATCGTCGATGCTCTGTTTACATTTTTCTTTCACGTTGGGTCGTTTCTGTTGCCGTCTTCACGTTCACTAAGCTCCGTAGCGCCCACCTCGCAGTTCTCTCCTTCACACGTGCCGTCTTTCCTTCAGCTTCTCGGCGTCCTTATCTGCTAATTCTGTCGTCAGCGATTTCTGGGGCAGTTTTGATTGATTCATTTTTTTCCTCATTATGGTTCATGTTCTCTTGCCTTCTTACACGTCTGGTATTTTTGACGCTGCGAGACATTGTTGATCATTAGGTCTTCTATCCTTATAAGTATTCTTGAGCTTCGTTCGGGGATGTTGTAAAATTACTTGGAAATGGTTCAATCTTTTCAGGTCTTGCTTTTAAACTTTACTAGGTTGGACCAAAGCAGCAGTGAGTCTGAGGCTGATCTCCCCCCACTGAGGTAAAACCATTGGAGCAAACTGCCCAGCGCCCTGTTTTCCTCTCTGTTGGGGGAGCGGGCGCTGTCGCTGGCCCCCATGGGTGCCCGTGAGCCTCTGGGGACTTTTCCCCACCTCGGGTGGTGTACTCACACTCATACACCGGTCAGTCCTCAGGTGGGGAGTGAGGCCGATACCCTCTCTGTACAGCCCTCCTCTCAGTGCTCTGTTTCGTGACTTGGAGCTGACGAATTGTCACCCTGGATTCCCAGCGGGGTGTTCACGGCCCTGGAAGACCACAAGGCTCTGTGTGGTTCCCCCAGGATTGGCACCTGGAGAGTACACCTCCTTCGCATCAGCCAGAGATGATGTTTTATTGCCTCGTGTCCAGGGTCTGGTGTGTGTGTGTGTGTGTGTGTGTGTGTGTGTGTGTGTGTGTGTGTTTCTAGGGCCTGTAAATCTGTATCTATTCCGAAGTGGATTTTTCAAACTCCTTAGATGATTTTTCACTCAGCGAATGGAATGGGGCTCGTTGGCCCAGCGCAGGCAGTGTTCTGGGGTCTGGTGGCGAGTTTGCCTGGCGACAGGTCGGAAGGGCTGCTGCCTTCTGCCTGCCACTGGCGTGAGGCACCTGCGTCCCCGGCTCTGCTGGGTGCACTGCTGTCAGCGTGAGAACCGACAACTAATTCCACTATGGTTTTTGGTTTCAGATTCCTATTTATATGTTTCACTTCATCTTTTTTTTAGAACATCCTACCTAGTCATAGTTTCACATCTTTAAAAAAATGTTTCTTTTCGTGGCAAGCCTAGCTTTCTCTTATAAAGAGATTGACAATATTGACTCTTTGAGATTTAAAAGCCAAATGCTCTTATTATGATTATAGAATAGTTTATCTTCCAGATTCATCATTAATATAACACCATTTAAAACTATGTTCAACTCTTGGTAATTAAGATTTTCAAAGTCTGTATTCTTTAATATAAAAAAGGAAACGCACTAGGTGTTGAAACGTTAGACCGTGTCAGGAAGCCTAGGGAAGAGCGTTTCCGGGCACCTGCGGCCCCTGGCGACCCGGCCACTCTCCTCAGACGCACGTCTTTCTCACCTTGCGTCCCGCTCTCCCTTTCAGTGGAAGACGTACGACTCCGCGTTTTCCAAGCTGGAGGTCTGGTTCCGTTTCGTCTTCCTGGTGCTCACCTTCATCGTCATCGTAAGTGCCGTTCCCCTGACGAGGGCAGACTCAGTCGATGAACTGTGACCGTCAAAGTGCGACCCTCACGGGAGACCCCTGAGCTCCGAGAGCTCCGTCCGGTGCCGATGGGCATTACTGAACATCCCGTCTGTCGGCGAGGACGCCGCAGTGTGTGCTTTAGCGGGGGCTTCTGTGCAGCGCGACGCTAATTACAGGTCCCTGACCTGCAGGCAGACTCTCCTCAGCGTGCAGGGACAGGCGCTGGCGTCCACAGCTCAGCGCGGCCCTGGGGGACGTGCTCGCCCGTCACGCACGGGCCACGCCCGCGGAGGCCGGCCTGTGAGGGCCGGCGCTTATGAGCTGGAGGAGGAGAACGTGCGCCTCACAGTGACTCGGTGCCATCGGGGGGTGGGCTTCTTCCTGCATCGGCCGCCGGCTCCGTGCCGACGCAGATGGGGTGACGTTTAGACGCCGTGTCCACTCTTCGCAGTGGTAGCCACGCCCATCCCCACCCAACGAGCACTTGGTGCCTCACAGACTAACCATGCAGAAGGACACGGGCTCATGGGGGCACGTGGGAAAGTGGCGGCCTGTGGCGACCTGGGACCTGGTGTGGACGGAGGGCAGGACGGAGCCGCTAGAACACAGAGAGCTGGGGACGGGTCACACCCGGGGCTTCCTGTAGTGAGCTTGCCGCAGGAAAGTGGAGAAACGCCATTTACGTTGGGTCAGTCAGGTGTCCTTGCTGTTTGTCGAAGCATCGCTGGGGCCTGGGGTGCTGCTGCCACACTCCGGGGCCCAAAGAGCTGGCACCCAGGGCCCTGCGTTTTTAAACAAGAGAAATGGTCGGAGCCTACCATAGATTGCGGAGATGACCCATTGGTGTGGGCAGTCCAATTGCCTGGAAAAGTATTGGCTTGTGCTAGAGTACAGAAAAACAAAACAAAATAAAACAGAAGGTAGCCCCAGGCATAAAAATCACAAACTGTTTTAAAGCAGGTGGGAGACACCTGTCCCGTGGGCCACTGCACCTCCTTCGGGGATTTGACACGAGCTCTGCCCGTGGTCGTGGGCCTTGTCCCTGGGGCTGCTCCCCGGGGAGCCTGCCGCCCTCCTTGGGTGCTGGGGTCGTCTGTAAATGCGCTGCAGGGCGCGTGTGGCCCGGGCCCCGGGGAGGTCCTTCTCCGCGGCTCCGTCCCATTCCTTGTCCCCCCAGCCCGATGAGGACAGCCGTGACCCTCTGATGCGGGTCCCCTTTGCAGCAGCTCACCGTCCTGTCTCAGTTGTCACCGATGCTCTCAGTGGTCAGTTCAGCAAGGGGTTGACTCAGAGGTCACGGCTGGCATGATGCCCGTCGACGGGCAGGCTTACGGCGATACTGCGCCAGGCGTGAGCCGAGACCGTGACCGTGACCGAGGCCCGGTCTGCTTTCCAGTGCCTGTTTGGTCACTCGCTCCGGAAGTTTTCCATGAGGGACTGGGGGATCGAGCAGAAGTGGATGTCCATTCTTCTGCCTCTGCTGCTGCTTTACAACGGTAGGTGCCGTTTGTATTCCGGAGCTTTCCCCTTTGGAAGGTAGAGCCGACGGACGCCTGAGGCAGCCTGGCCCGCGTCTCCAGAAGCGCCCCAGGTGGGGTGGGGGCCCCGCGCGTGGGTGATGTTGCACCAGGACCCAGCAGGTGCCGGCAGCTTTCACAGGAGGGCCTGCTTCAGTGGCTGGAACCGAGGAGGGCCCCAGACGCGGCCTCCTGGGAACGTGGCCGAAGGTGGCAAACGCCGCGCCTCCCTCTCCCCGGGCTCCAGAAAGCTCTGGCTTCCAGAGCTGCAGCCTCGGGATTCCCAGGCCTGCGGGGAGCGGCTGGCATTGTGTGACTTCACTGGGGCAGTCTGTTCGTTGGCTTCGGGTTTTCCAAAAAACACAGTAGCCTTTGGGGACAGCCTTGCAAGGCGCCGGCGGCCGCGCCTGCACCGGGCCCTCCCGCCTTTCGTGTTCCAGATCCCTTCTTCCCGCTGTCCTTCCTGGTGAGCAGCTGGTTCCCGGGCATGCTCGACGACCTCTTCCAGTCCGCGTTCCTGTGCGCCCTGCTGCTCTTCTGGCTGTGCGTGTACCACGGCATACGGGTGCAGGTGAGCCGCGCCGAGGAGGTGTGACGCCGTCCCGCGGGCCAGCGGCCTCCGCTGGTCGTCCTGGAGGGACTTAGCCTTGAGAACCTGTCTCCAGCCTGCTCATCAAGAGAAGAACGCACACTTCGTAGAAATGACTTGAGCATCCGTGATCCAGTGTGCGCTACTGGGGGTTAAAGGTTTGCTAGGACTACTAACTGCTCTGTTCCTTCCTCTTTTTTGCATTTCAGGGAGAAAGGAAGTGTTTGACATTCTATTTGCCTAAATTCTTCATTGTCGGACTATTGTGGTTGGCTTCTGTTACGCTAGGAATATGGCAGACGTGAGTAATTTTATTACGTGTGATGCTTCAGTATGGAAAGTGTTTGGCCTTGTAGACAGATCCAGAGTTTAAATGTATTTCGTGAACTCATCCAGAAAGGAATCTGTCATGCAGTGTTTCAAGATTAGTGTGGGTAGTGTGGCTTGAACTGAGGGTTCATTTTCGCCTGAATGGCATGTGGAGAGAGAGACAGCTCTTCTAGCCTAGGATGGAAAACGCCTCCTGCAGAGAGGTGACACCTTCTTCTGTAGGCCGCCGCTCAGGGCAGCTCCCAGTTCGCCACTGTCCGCCCGACGTGCCAGTGGCTCCCGTGGCTTGCACCTGTAAACTTTCCTGTCCTCACACCAGCTCTCAAGGTTCCTCTTTGCTGCTTTTTTGGTCCCTCTGTGAGATGGTGCCACCGCAGAAGCCTAACGGGGTTTCTGCAGAAACGAGTTCCGTTTCAGGGGCGTGTCTTTGACACCTGGCACATCAAACTAATGGCTCAGTAATGACAGGACTGAGCTCACACCTTCTCTCCTTCCCTCTCTGCCTACCTTGTCATCTCAGCTGTCCGGTTTCATTGTAAACTGGGTTTCGTGGAAGTTTACATTTACTTTTATCGCTTTGTCTGCTCTTCTATTTCCTGGTGCCCATAGATGTCATTGAAAGGTGCCTAGAAAACAGACCTTAATTAAAATGACAAGAGAAACAGTATAGGGACTTTTGCAGTGGAAGATACTGTGACTTCATGGTGCGGATGACTGTGGACAGACAGAACCGTTGGTAGCATTTTGTGTTTTCAATGTGAAATTTAGGATTTCTCATAAATTTAGGATTACTTTTTAAAAATCCTTTACTGTTGGTTAGCAAGTAGTGTGTGTTAAATTTTTTAAAATCTGAGTATAAAAGAAAAAAACTAATTATTGATCTATGACTATTTTGACAACATGTTTTTAGAGTTAATGAGTTACACGATCCGACATACCAGTACCGAGTTGACACGGGAAATTTTCAGGTAAGGATTGTGAATGAAGCCTGAGGATTTTTTTTTTAAATGGTGTTTAAAAATAATACCAAATTTTGTAACTTAAATTGCATCGTTGACACGAGCTTGCTAACTGGCTATTTTGGAAGGATTAGGGAAAGTTCATGGGTGGAAAATTTAGAAAAATGTGTTGGAGTGGCATGAAAAATAAACGTTTAAAACCCGTGTTCGCTCCCAGCCCTTGGTTTGTGGTTGAAGTACCAGGGCAGAAGCTATCAGATTTTGGGAACATTGTTGAACAATTAAGAAAACATTTCTGTTCATTTAGTTCTTTAAAGTAGTGGGAGGTTTCCAGCGAGTGAATGGCCTGGCCGGAGCCGGCAGCCGCAGGGCCCAGCGCTCCAGGTGGCTCCCTGCTGCTACTGCCCATCACACAGAGGCCCGCGAGTGACAGCCAACCCCGAGTGTGGCTTCCCCTCGCCCCCCGGCCGTGTGGCCTTCCTCTGTGCCTCTCGGCAGCCCCTCCGGCCACAGCTCCCTCTGAGCGCGCTGCGGACCCACGGGGGTCTCAGCGTGTGCCCCGTGCCGGGCAGTCCCGGAGGCACGCGCTGAATCTCGGCCTTGGGTGACATCCAGCCTTTCTCTGTGGCTTCGCAGAGTCTCCTGGAGAGTGATGGGGAGTGCGATAGGGAGCAGTGTAAACGCCGGACCCTTAACCGAAATCCGGGCAGGAGCGCCGCAGCCTCTCCAGCCCGTTATCTCCCGGGCGGAGGGGCTTTGGAGGTGGCCGGATGTGTGCCTTCTGAACAGCATGCCACGACCTTTGCCCTCAAAGTGTACCCGACCTTGTGAGGGAGAAAGAGCGTAGAAAACAGAGACCAGGACCGCCAGGATGTGCCCTGCGGACAGCGGGCCCGGGTCCCTGGGGGAGGGGGCATCTCTGTGCCCTTTCACTGCGTTTGGGGGAAGGGGCTGTACCTTGCGTTGGAGAGGAGCGGGGAGGCGGTCCGGGGCAGGGAGGCGCTGTTCCAGCCTTGTGGGCCAGGTGAGGAGGCGGGCGGCCGGCCAGTGCCCAGCGGCGGGGAGCCCTGAGTCAGCCAGACTCGGGGGACTCTGCTCCCGAAGCCGGATACCCTGGGAAGGCTCAGGGCCACATCGAGTGAGGGGCGGGGCCTCAGTGGAGGTGACTCTGGTTGGCGGGCACACTAACGGAAGGGCGAGGAAGGGACTGTTTGACACATTCTCAGGGCAGAGCCTGCAGACGCAGGTGACAGACCACACGTGAGGCTCTTGGTGGAGAGCATAACCCCTAGGTTCAGAGAAAATAATGCAGAGTCATGCTGATCTCCTGTTCTGAAAGCTTTGGTCTAGTGCAGCCTCCTCATTTCTCATGTGAGGAAACTGAGGGTGGCCAAGGTTCTTGCCTCGAGTCCCCCACTTGGAGCTGCGAGCCTGGTTCCCAGGCCCCCAGGGCTCCCCGGACACGTGGCCGGCAGCCCCCTCTCTCCCGGGTCCTCTCTTACTTCATCTGTGAAATAGGGTGATAATGGAATCTTCCTGAAGGAGCTGTGGGGATTCACTTACACGAGGAAGGCGAAGCGCTTGGCACAGTGCCAGCCCTGAGAAGGGCTTCAGGTCACAGCCACCTGTCTGTCCCGTCTCAGGCGGGCGGGAAGCCAGCCACGAGGGGGCTCAGGAGTCCTCACAGCCCCCCTCGGAAGGACAGCGGCCTGGTCTGTTCCTGAAAGAAACACTGGAAATCAGAGACTTCTCGGAAGCCCAGAAAAGCCACAGGGACCCACGACTGATCTGGTGAAGTCCCTGGGTTTCACAGACGAGAAGATAAATCCCGGACGACAGTCCCAGCTCTGACGAGGCCGAAGCAGACGCCGGCTTCCTGACCAGCAGTCCCTCGGCGTGGAGGGGGTTCTGGCTCCGGGAAGACGGGGCAGGGATGGAAGACGGCGCGGGGCGGGGCCCTCCACGGGGGGCGCCTGCACCTCTAGCAAGAGAGGCCGCGTCACCCACCCCGCGGGCGGCCCCACCTGCCTGCCCACCACAGCCTCTAACCTCAGAACCAAGTGTTCTTGTTTTTTCTGTGAAAACGTTACGCAGTCCTGTGGTTTCAGGCCTGATGTCTTCAGGTGCTCTGGGTCAGCCCCCTCATGTCACAGATGACAGGGTCCAGCCCGCGGCGACTCGCCCGAGGAATTCTCAGGGTCTGGCCCTGGATTCTTTGACGCGTGTCACCATCTTCACAGGCAGAGCAGGGAGCCAGGCCTCGCCCCAGGGACAGAGTAGGAGCCATTGCTGCTGATTGAGCACCTGCTACGTTCCAGGCTGTGTGTGTGCACGCGCGTATGTGTGAGCGTGCGCCAGGAGCTTGGCGTGTGCGAGGGAAGCAGCGTGGGTTCTCGTCATCCGATCGCGAGGGCTGGGGGTCCTCTCGGGTGGAGCCGCCTGCTCTCCCAGCGAGGATGGGAGGCTGAGCACGTGACCGTCGGGGCTCTGGGTCCCTTCTGGAAACGTCTGCCTCCCCCCACCCCCCCGTGGCGCTGGGCGGAGTTGCAGCACCGAGACCTTGTTTCATTGCAGGGAATGAAAATGTTCTTCATGGTGGTGGCGGCGGTCTACATTTTATACCTCTTGTTCCTGATCGTGCGGGCCTGTTCTGAGCTGCGTCACATGCCTTACGTAGGTCAGTGCCACTTCACAAATGCCCAGTGCAGCCCGGGTCAGGAGGCGGCCTCACACGGGGGGGGCCGGGAGGAGCGGCTGGAGGCTGCCAAGCAAGTGGCCTGACCTGCAGGGGAAGACCCAGGGGCTCATCCTATTCTCACGGACTGGGGGCCAGCACCGTTGGTCCCTGGGGCAACAGGGCAGAAGAGATAACTCTGGGCCATTTAAACAGCGCCTCAGGCCAGCGCAGGAGGGAGGCCCGTGGGCTGGGAGCCAGCTGGGCCCGGCTCCAGCGAGGCTGTGGGAGCCACCTGGATCCTTCCAGCCTCGCACCTGGCATCGGGGCCGGTGGGCGACTCGCCTTGTCCTTGCGTCAGGCCAAGCCGCCTCACTTCACAGGATCCTTTCCCCCAGTCTGGGAACCTCCTGGACTCTGGAGAGGTGGGACGGCGTTTCCCCTGGGCTTCAGGCTTCGTCCCGGGGGCCGTTCTTCGTCTTCATCCAAGATGAGTGTGGCATTTACTTCTGAGGTGGTTTCAAGGGCGTTGCTTTCTTTTCCAGACCTCAGGTTCGAATTTTTGACTGTGTTGACTTTCGTCGTGCTTGTCATTAGGTAAGACGACTTTATTTCTTGAAAGACACAAAATTGAGTATTTTTCTCTCTTGACTGTCGTTTTTCCCCTTTTACAGGGTTAATTTTAGGGTACTTGTAGCCAAGTGTGGTCACTAGGTCAGGGAGGGCATGTGGCGTGTTGGAAGCCCGGGCACCTCAGCCGCAGGGTGCTCACCTGGCTGGGCGCGTTACCTCCGAGCTCCTGTGGGCGTGCAGGTCGGTCCGCCGCCTCCCGGAGCCATGCGCTGTGCTCCCCCAAGTGTCAGACTTCAGTGGGGCTTTGCCATGACCTTGAGTTTTATGCAGCATTTGATCTCCTCGAAGACAGTACCACACGTGTTACAGCCCGTGTGTCTCTGGCGCTAGGTACAAGGGTTGTGTCTGGACTTCTCAGTCTCACACACACCTTCACATCCTTCTACGCGCACTCACACACACTCCTTCTGTATAGTCTGTCTTAAAAGTTGTTACGCTTTCGTGATTTTTCTTCATGCGCTTCAAGGGCATTCGTTGGTTATGCAGCGAATACGTGTTGAGCGCCTGCGCGTTACACAGGCAGACAGCCCCCCCCACCCCGATCATGGCGTTGATAGTCCAATGGAGGGAGACGGTGATAAACAGTACACGCATCGCCTGGGCGCCTCAGTCAACACGCGGGAGCTGACACGGCAGGAGGAGGGCGGCCGCTTCAGGCGGGGTGGGGACGTCTCTCCGAGGGAATGCCTGGCCTGGGGCCTGAAGGCGGAGCCCTGAAAACACATGGGGTGGTGGCCCAGGCAGCGGGGCAGGAGGAACTGCAGCGTCACAGGAAGTGGGGCGGGAGGGGGGGCGCTGCTGGAGCAGTCGGGTGGGCCCCGCAGGCCGCCCTGTGGCGTCTGGGCGTTCGCAGGGATGAGAACCCCCAGAGGGATTTAGGCCAGAGGGGAAGGGAGCCGATGTACATTTTTATTAATGATCAGTCTGGCTGCACGTGGAGAATGGACCACAGGGAAGGGCGGCGAAAGGCGGGGTGCTGGTGGAGGTCGTGGGCGGTTGAGGGGCGAGCCTGGCCCCCTGTTATCAGAACCTCCGTTCTCGTGTGTCGGAGGCAGGTGTCTGAGCAGAGGTGTGCCCCTGGCTGCTTCGATGTGTGGGTCACCGCGGGAAAGGGCAGTGTGAGTGGGGAGGCGAGCCGCCCTCAGGGGAGCTGGGAACTGGCGCAGGGAACAGCCTGGGAAACAGGACCGAGGCGGGGAGAGGCCAGGTGGTGCTTCGAGGCCCTGACCAAGACCGCGACAGGCGGGTGTCAGGGCTAGCTGATTTTGTCCCAGCGGCTGGCCCTCCTGGATCTGAGGCCGAGCACCCAGCGGCACGGGTTGGGTGTACACCCGCATGTGCGTGCGTAGGGACAAGTTTCCATGCAGAAATCCTAGGGACTAGACTGTAGCTGTTAACAGAGTTACTAGAGTTACTATATCAACTTATTAATAGGTTATGACGGGGCCAGTGCTGTTTATGTATTTTACATGTTCCCCTCCCCTTTTTTCCAGCATCGTCATCCTTTATTTAAGGTTTGGAGCACAGGTGTTACAAGACAATTTTGTAGCTGAACTCTCAACTCACTACCAGAATTATATCCTTCTCATGGGATGCCGCCAGGCTTCAGGAATGCACTGCAGTCTAGCAGTTAGTGTGTGAGGTCTGTGAGCATCAAGAAGGGGCAGGTCACCTCTCGTCGCCTGGCCTGCGGAGCCCGGGCACACAGGGGGCGCTCGCATGGGCCCCCGTGCAGCCCTGGGAAGCGTTGACCCTCAGCAGACAGCAGCTCAGGCGCCCCAGGTGAATTGGCCCCAGGGCCCGTAAGCATGTGGACTCAAGCCCAGGGACCCCAGTGTCTGCAGCTGCCCTTGGCCCCTGGCACCATGGCCCAGATGTGCCCAGCTGCAGTGTCCACAGGGAATTTGAGCCTGTGCCCCCGGGAAGGGCTCACAGAACAGCGGGACCCCCTTCCGTCCCTGTGTGGGCGCCTGAGGCCAGGGATGGGGGAGGCTTGGCGCCTCCACAGTGAACTCCTCTTTCAGATGCTCGGTAGGCCATCTGTGTCTTCCACTCCCCCGCTGGTGACGGCATCTGCCGGGACGCTTTGGGGTTCATCCTTTACATCTTGGGTTCTTCCCTCGGAGGCCTCTTGCATCCTTAGGATTAATGCATGATTTTTCAAATTGTTGTGACTAAATTTCACACCAAACTTTTATCGGATTCTCAAAGGGGCCTGTAGTCCGGCAGAGGTTAGGAACGACCAGTGGGAGGGTCTGTGTGCAGTTCTTCGCCTCACACTTGACCCGCCCGTGTGCGTGTGGCCTTCCTGCCCTTGGCTTGATCATGTCGGGTTCTGGCCCCCGAGACGCTGCCACGGACAGGAGAGAGCATGGTCACCTGCTCCTTGCCAGGTGAACTTGAGGGGTTATTGTGAGCTCTGGCTGTGGGCTTGCCCCTTGGCGTCCTGAGGGCTGGGTCATGGAGCCCCGGGGTACTTGGCGGTGGCCGGCAGCAGAAAGGACTGGCACTGGTGGCTGGAAGGGGCGGCCAGGCCGGTCGCCATGTCCGAGCGTGGAGTTCCGGAGCTGCTTACTTCCCTTGACCCGTGCCACCAGCCGAGTTCCTGTCCTTGTACGGCTTGCTGAACTTTTACCTCTACACGCTGGCCTTCGTGTACTCTCCGTCGACGAACGCCCTGTATGGTAAGCCGCCCTGGGGCCCAGGCTCCCCATTGGTGCTGGCGCCCCAGCTCACGGCGCCTTCTCGCTAGCGGAGAGAGACGAGGTAACTAGAAATGGCCCCGATTTTCAGTTAGAACGCACGGGCACTGCGCCATCATAGCACACGACGGGAAACGGAATTGAGTGGGTCCTACAAGCACCATGCCCATCAGCCGTGTGACACTGAGTCTGTCGAGTCGGTGCCATGGCCACTCACAAGAAAGCCAAGATATACAGTCTTTCCCCAGAAAGCAAAAACAAAAACAAACCGCCCTGTTGCACAAGGAGGGCACAGGGTGAGCCCTTCCTGGGACCCGGGCAGGGGCGCAGTGTGTGAGGGCCACACCCTCCCTTCCCCCCCTCCACCGCTGGCGTTTCCACGGTGAGTTCTCAAAGCGCCTTCTGAAGTGCTCGTTTGAGCCTCACAGCAACTGTGTGAGAGGTGCGGCCACTCTGTCCGTTCGCAGGCGCAGATGCTTCGCCGCAGGCCCCGGGTTGGGGGGGGGTGGGCGGGCCGAAGCGGGCGCGCCCCTCTGGTCCCCTACAGACGTGGGAGAGAGTCCCCGCAGGCGGCTCCACTCGGGGCTTCTCGGGATGCTGCCCTGGCTGGCGGGTGAGCAACATGCCCAGAGGCAGAACGATGGCTTGTTCGGGTCGCGCAGACCCACATGTGGAGACCAGGGTGAATCCCAGCCCTTTCCGAGGCCTGCCCTCCTCCCGGGCGGATCACGGGAACACGCTCTTGTTGGTTTTCAGAGTCCCAGCTGAAAGACAACCCCGCGTTCTCCATGCTGAACGACTCTGAGGACGATGTCATCTACGGGTAGGTCACCGTCCCACGCCCGCGTGAAGGCCGACGGTTCTGCCCACGTGCTGATGGGTTAATCGTTCTAAAATTGTTTTCGAGGCATTACGTTTCCTTTACCTTGAGTGTCACATGATTCCGTGGGTCTGTTTCCACATTATCCAGGCATAGGCTGAGTGGTCTTTTTTGCTGAGCCCCTCCAGGGGGCGGTGACCACAGGAGGGACAGTTCTTTCTGGGTGATGGGCCGTGATGGGGGGCGGGAAGGAGGTGAGGAGCAGGCACTATCAGTTGGCGACAAATTGAGAGTGAAGCTACGAAGCGAGTTCTTGCTGGACTGGCTGTCGGCGTGGACAGGAATAAAGAGCTGTCAAGGGCGGACTGGGGCCAAAGGTGTCTTTTATGACAGGAGCGACTACGAAGAGATGCCACTGCAGAACGGCCAGGCCATTCGGGCCCAGCACCAGGGCGGCTCCGACAGTGACTGAGCGCCTGGCGGTCGGCAGGTGTCGGGGGCCTGCTGCCCTGAGCGACCGTCCTGGCCTTCCCTGCACCTGCCGGATTCAGACTCGTCTCATAAGCAGAGATTTCCTGGTCCTTATTTGTTTACGTATTTCTGAAAGGGAAACCAAAACGAAGGACAAATTTAAAGATTGGGCCAAATTTGTTAGAGTGGCTGCCTTTATTTGGGAAGAGAGGCGCTAACGAAAAGGTTAAACAGCCAAATCCCTTTTCAAAGACATCAGACGAGAGCTCACTCATTTTCAGTGGTGAAATTCCTCCTGGTTTTAGTAGAGACTTATGTCCTTATTTAAATAACAACGGATTCCATGTTAGAGGAGGGCCCGCAGCATGGGACAAGCCTCTTCTTCCTTCCTTCCTTCCTTCCTGGCTCTATGGTACCATCAGTTTTGACCCCTCACAAGGACACGGCACACTGGCTGACCAAGCATCTTAAGTGACTGGCAGTTCCCCCTGTCGTGTGAAGAAACGGCTCCTGGGGGAGCCGTGGGCGGGCAGGTTCCAGCGCTCCCACCAGAGCAGGACTAGTGTGTGGCGTTCTCGGGAGGGTTTGGTACGGTCTCCAAGGACAGGGTAAGATGACTCACACGTTGCCACCCCCAGGGGAAAGGTCTTGCTGCCAGTTTCCCAAGGACCTGTTTGAACATGTGTGCACGTTACGTGCTTGGACACAAACGGGTGTCCATTAAATTCCGATAAGCTGTAGTTTCCGCAGCTCTGCTAGAGATGACGCCCCGTAGAGCTTTCTTTTTTAAATAAAAGCTAAATAAGTGATTGACATAGATTGTTTATTGCCAAAAAGGTTTTCAGTTTCTCACTTGGAAACTAAATAAATTAAAGCATTTGAGATGGTTTACGGAAGAAAGTCTTTGGGCAGAAGGTGTTTTGTTGGGAACCTCTTCCACGGTGGTCACAGATGCATCTCCCTGCGGGAAAGAGAAGTCTGGAGCTGCCGAACCTGTGACGCCATGGAAGGGCCTGGGGACTCTCCAGTTCCTTGTCAGACGCCTGGCTGGACACCTCTGCTTTCCCTTGACGTGCTCAGCCTCTCTCTTGGACTGTTTATGTACGGCTGTCGCAGGCATCCTGATTGGTGCCTCCCGGTGCACAGAGGTCCAGGGTCATTGCTCTGCTCTGCAAACAGTTCCTGCGTGTTCCTCATCTATGCATTAACGCTCAGATTACCCCTCGTAGCTGAAAACTGTATTCCGCATTAGGCAGTGCTGGGACCTTATAGAGGTTCATGAGCTATTTGCTGTAACTTCATACTTCTCTTTTTAATTTAAACGTTAATGCTAATATACCTTTAATATGGATTCCATTTACGTTTTTGAAACCTGTAAATATGAATGTTTGAATTAAAACAACTGTTATTGCAAGGGTAATTCAAGTTTACATGGTTTTTACATTTGCAACGGTGTGATTACTTTGATTCTGTGTACTGAGGTATTGAAAAAAATTACCAAATTTTACAACTTCTATTAAGACTGACTATAATTTTATGTAAATTGACAAACTTGTGCTGATTAATGTATTCTAGTATGTGACAGTTTACATTTTAATCATAAAATAATTGTCTATAATTTGAAATGTTATCAGTAAATGTAAAATATTCGAGGCATTTAACTATACACCTTAGAACTTTTAAAAATGCTTTTGTCCTGTAGTATAAACTGATGACTGATATCTTCATATATTGATTCATCATGGCACCAAGTCAAGGAAATGAAAAATATGGAAGTATTTATTTACTTCCATATTTTTGTAACTAAGTTGGAGACAAAAGAAAGCACTTAAAGGGAAAACAGTATTTTCAGTTTCTCTTCCTGGTATATCATATATATCAATATATTACATACTCCATGCAAAATTTTGCTTAGAGTTAGTATGTATTATATTTGCCCTGGTGTTAGGTTAAAACAATAAAGTTGACCAGAAACTTTATAGATAGTACCAAGAATTTTTTTCTTGGAAAATATCAAAATTTTATAAACTAAATTATGAACTCAAGGGCTGACTCTAGTTTCCCACGGTGATGACTTGAATAACACCATCTGTGGGATGACTTCTATACTAGTGCCCTCTGGGGGAACCCGAAAGATGGCCGGTGGTGTTTCGGGTTCCCTAGGGAGAGCTTCATGACCCATGTGGGGAACAGGTCCGCTTGATTTATTATTAAATCATTACAGCAGTAAATTGAAGGGGATTTCTCTCAAGTCCCATTTGAAAGGCTGGAGAAAGGGATATATAAAACATATTAAAGGTTTTTAAGATCGTTCCTGTATATAAAATTACAGATTGCAGTAAGTTTAGATACATTATGTAAACCCAAACCGCTAAATGGACAGATTACAAATGTCACCAGCCTCAAGTATTTCATGAATTCTTTACTGAAAATAGTTATTCTTAAATAGGTTATAATGTGGTAACTCACTTCCTGGAGTCCTTTTCACAGGGAAAAACAATCTCATAGAAGGGATGATTAAAAGGGACACCTAGTGAAGGCTAGACTTAAAACACTGACGTGTATTTATGTATTTTGAGGGTTTTAGAAACCAGTTGCCTTAGAGATCAGACTTTTGAAAAATCTTTTCCCCAGGCCAAAGGGAAGTTGCTTTAGTCTGTGACATCTTGTTATCCTGTTTTTCTTGATTTCACGTTTTAGATATACTGGTAACTATAATACCGTACTATGAAACATGGGATTTTCTGCTACTGAAACTGCCTTTTTACAAAACAAAAACAAAAACAAAAAAACCCTGTAAATATTTGTAAAACAAACTTTAAGCTCGAAAGGAAATCTAGAGCTGTGTGTTAGGTCTTTGAACTGCCAATGAGCACAGGAACACCCGATCACTGAGCATTGTAATCAATCAAAAATGAATAAATGTTTGTTGCAAACTTACACCGTGGGAGTACCTTCATTCTGAGACTACATTTCTGGAAAATGTTAATAAATTTTTACTATTCAGCCCTTATTTTCGTGTATTGATTTGTTTGCTCTTTGCTCGTTTAGTTAATTCTACATTCAGACTTGAGTGTTTTCGGGACAGGAGCGGGGCTGGTTTCATTTCAGCAAGTGGATGTGAAAGTGTGTCTTTATTACCGTGTTAACTTGGCTCCTGGACAAACACAAAGATGAGAAAGGTCACAGGACCAGGGTTTGGGGCCCACCTTTTCACTTACTTCGATGGGACTTTAAATCAATCGGATAACCTCCACACATATTACCTGATTTATAAATAACGGCATAATTGTTTCAGGCACTAAATGAGTGATTATGGAAGCATTTTTGCAAACCCTGAAGTACTAAACATTTTGTGTGTATACGTGACTGCCACTGAAAAGTAGAGAACACGGGAGTAGAAGCTGAAGTGTTGCACACGGGGCCCGAGAGCTCTCTGGATGCAGGAGCAGGAATCAGCTTGCCCACCTGCCACAGCTTAGGCTCCAGGAGAGGGGAACGTCAGAATGAGGGTGCGAAGCCAGGGGTAGACAGAAATCTGACCAGAACACAGCGAAGCCGTCCGGATCCCGGTCCCATGGGCGATGTCAGCAAATCACTGCACTGGAGAGGACCAAAGCCAAACTGCGAGCTTCCTTTTTTCATTTTTACTGTTTTATAGATTCTAAAGCTGCCAACTAAATATGAATGATTCATTTGTGATATTATTTAGACTATAAAGGAAAACACAAACTTTAAATTGGAATAATTTATTATTCTAACAAAAGTACAAAGTATGGAAAATTAGCGTACTTGAATCACTTCAGAGAGTAGAGGAAGTTTCACACTAGCGGATTTCCGATTTTAGCACCTTTGAACAGAAACATTCAGAGTTGAGACAAGGGGCAGTCCAGGCTTGGGACTGCCGGTGGTGAACGATTCTGACGTGGGGTGTGCAGTTCCTAGAACGGTGCTGTCATTGGGGTTTTCTCTACATTCTGACTGCCACGAAGAACACTTAGAGAGCCAGAGAGGCGTTCCACACTGACGTCACAGCTGGCGGTTGAAGACGGCGGAGGGACGCTGAGACAGGAGCGCGGAGCGGTCACGGGCAGGGGCAGAGGTCAGATGGACAGCCCGAAGGTGCTGACGATGCAGTACATGGTCTTGTTCTCCCATCGCACCGTGCAGCTCCCTGCGGGGGGCAGAGGCACCGGAACTTAGGGCGACGGAGACTTGCTCGTCTCATTTCTCATACAAAGCTTACAACACTCAGATGCCTACCTCTTTATGATACATAAATAGAGAAGGGTGGCAAGTCTCTTCTATAAAACATTTTAAAAGGTGACTAATAAGCACGCATTCAGAGACATGACACAGCCGAGCACACAGGTCATCACGCCTGCTCGGAGTGACTTAGATCTCAGCATGGACCCAGAGGCACTGCAAAACCATCGGGAAACTGCCCACGACAAACTTCCACCGAAAGAACGGAAACCGTACCGTCAGTAGAGCTGTCCCAGAAGCATGAACTCGCTGTGTGCAATCCTGCTCCGTTCTTCTGCATAATTACACAGGTCACTTCAATTAAAACAAACTTGTGTTAGAGAAATCTACCTGGCAACACTGATTTCTCTCTGCCCACGTTTAGGATATATATATCAATCGCCTGGCTGACGCTCATGATAAAAATTACAGGTGGAGACTGTCCAGTCCTACGACACTAATCACACACATCCCTTCGCGCACACTTGTTCTAAAAGCATGTGCTCTGAAATGCTGTGAAATCCTAGGCGTGCCCTGCAATTGCTCCCGCAGCCAAACAGGCCAGTTTATGACGATTACAACCTAAAATAACACGCACCACTGAAGGGACACGCCTCTCCAGAGAGCTTTGGGCTCGGGCACCACACGGCCACACTCACTCTTCTGACACCAGACTCGCCTCTGATCAGTGTTTAAAGCACCACCACCAGTATATACGAGAAGGAAAAAACGATTACCAATGTATTTAAATGGTTTTCCCAGCTTGGTGAGTTGGCTTAAAGTTTGTTCTACTACATTTGTGGTCCATTGATTCACTTTGCTGTGCTGATAGGCGTTGCCACCAATGGCGCTCTCTATAGCCTGGAAGACAGAGTGGGGGGGGGGGGGCTGTTAGCAGAACGAACCCGAACGCCTTCCCGTTACTGCTCAGAACTGAAATGCTATTCCCATACAATGCAAGCTTATCTTTATCCATGACGCCTTTGTTCTAAAACCTTTTGTTTTAAATGTCACATTTAAATTTTTTATATATTTTTTAAGAATCCTTAATTATATAGTGTGTCAAATTTTTTTAACATTTTGACTGAATTTAATATTCACTGTTGCAATAAGTACCTGGTGATAAGCAACATTTTTCCTATGACACTAGAAAATATTTTACTTTGCCTATTCTTTTCTTAAAAGTGTAGTAGATACAGGAACTTTATCAGCTGTTTGTACAACCAACAATGTACAAACGGATCCAAATGATCATGTAGTCACAAATACTTCCTTAGTCAGCATTTTCTGACAATATTACCATGTAAGTGTATTTTTCAGATAACTAAAGAACTATGTATTCCAAAACTTAAGTTTATGACGAATTTTCTTCATTATGAAATCCCTTGTCTTCTTTTTTTGTGCTGTGTTTTGGGGAGGGCCCACGCCGTACGCTTCAAGAGTCATTCAGATGCGCGGCCCCTTGCCGCTACTCGTGCTCAAGTTTGGCTAGGACGTCCCCATTTTATGATTTTCTGGGCCTTCTGTGTTGACGCCAGCACGCCTGCTTCTCACCGACTTTCTTCGCTATCCCTTCTCTATCTCCCGACACACTTTGCGATTCACTGGTTTTCAGGGAGGGAAGTAAACTCCAGTGTTGGTCTCGCCCAAATTTACTGCTCTCCAATACTTAAAATAGCTCAAGTCCACAGTCCACCTGTCGCCAGGGGCAGAAAAGCTATGGACGCTCGTGACCATGTGAAGGCAACACCGCAATACCGCTTCGCGCTTCCAGGGAGACTGGCTGGGTCTACCCTTCAACTGTACTTGCTGGCCGGTAACCAAGTCAAAGCTAAGGCAGAAAACAAGTGAGGCCAAAGGGTACTTCGTCGCCGACTCCACTTCCCACTTCCTGCTCCCCCCGCCCCTTCATGACAAACACTGTATTTAGAAAAAGATGAAGGGCAAACTTACAGATCCTGCAAAGCAAGTGGAAAGTTGTGCCTGATGCTGATTAATGTAGATGGTAGAACAAAATCATTTTGCTTGATTGTGTTCACGAAAATGGGTTGTGATTCTTTTACCTCTCTGACAGTAATCAAAACTTTGCACTAATAATAACTTGCATTAGAGTTAATTCCAAATCACATACATAACCTCAAATGGCAAACTCAGGTCATCTACACACCTTCTTTCAGCCAATGGCTTCGCCGTCTGCTCAGCTCACACAGGAAGGGGAGCTGACTGGGAGGACCCGTCCCGCCTCAGCCTGGCCTCGGGCTGCCCGGCTCTCCGCACTCCTCCAGCCACCCCCCTCCTTCCTTTCAGTCCCTCGGACTCCACGCACAGCCAGCCACAGAGCCTCTGCACAGGTGGCCCCTGCCTGGACCGTCTGGCCCCCTCCTCCCAAAGTTAATGCTACTCTACTGACTCTCTGGATCCCGGCTCTGAACTCACAGGTGGGTCGGCTCCCTTACGGCCCCCAGCAGGGAGTGACCCAACTGGAAATGCAAGTTCACACTTTCCGGGGTGGTTATTTGATAAATATCTGCCCCACCCCCGTAATGTAAATTCCTTGAGGGTCAGTCCCCTGTCTGCCCCCCTCAAACTGTATTTTTTGAGTAAGTGAAGAATATCCTTTTTTTGTCTCCCATTCTCATCCCTAAGGAAAATACTGTGGTCGATAATGATAAAGTGTGTCGTTTAGGAGTGTTAAGAAAAACAAAGGAACAAATAAGCCCAAACTGGATCACCAGGTCTTGAATAACTGGAAGAGAAATATTTACTCTTTCTTCATTAAACACTGGAAATATTTACTTGAATACCATGAATCTTTTATGCTAAAAGGTTATAGAATCAAGGCTTCGTAACATTCAATAATAACACTAGTATATAAAATTTCCCATCTGATTTAAAATATATAATTTACATAATATGGGAGTAATTCTTATCTAGATAGTCACTGAAGTAAAAACTGTTATTTGAAATGCCAAAACACACAGGCTTAGCTGAAACGATTCCAAGACAGTATTTAAAACACATTATTTTCACGCATATAATCCATTAATCAAATATTTAAGTAGGCATTTCTCCTCTTACCTCCTTTACAATGTTGCTCACTTCATCGACGACAAATGATGTCTGTAAGGAAAAAAATGAGTTGTTTGATTTAAAAGATTCGTATCCACTGCAGCATTAAGGCAAATTTAGGTTATGAACATACTTTAGAAATGAAGACCTTAGACATAATCTAACCAGACTGTTAATTTTACTGAGGGGAACATTACAGAGACTCAGAAACATTACGGACGTCTGCGAGGGTCACAGCTGGCAGTGGCAGCCAGGGGGCTAGAATACATGTACATACGATTTAAAGGTTTGTTTTATTTTGTTTTAATTGTGCCGTGATCCAAGACTGACTTCACTTTAAACTAGAATTTAATCTCTCCATCCATTTCAACTGGCCATTGCAATCATTAACATATATAGAAGTGTAATGAGTTGACTTCTGTATAAACCAACTGACACTTTCCCTGCTGTAACTGATTAAGAGCCCTGGAACTTAGGATGCTTGGGGTTTTCCTCTCTCACTGCTGTCCTACTTTGGGACGACAGGACCAGCTGCTAGCGCAGCCGTTTGCCACCTGCGTGTCAGGATGGGCTGGAAGCGGTGGCAAGATGCCAGTGGTGATCTCGCGCCGGGAGTTTATAAATGGTTTTCTTCTCCTTCACACTTTTACACGTGCATTTGAACAAGTACGAGGTTTCGTCTGAGTCCTGGGCACAGGACTTAGCTGTAGACATGCCTTCCAGAGGGCAGTCCCAGGCCCTCAGGCTGGGTGCATCCTGGGGGAAGAAGGGCAGAAAGCCCTGCTTTTGGCAACGAGTTTTCCTTCCTGCCAGGCTGCTGGCCACTGTGGCTGTCCCGGCACAGCCAGGGGGTCCAGAGCTGACCGCCTGAAGCCCTCTCACCCCCTGGACTCAGAAGTCATCTCGGAGGTGGAGATGAAGCCAACTCACCAAGTTAATGAAAATTCCCAGTATCTTAGAGATTAGAGTATTTCTCAAAGTTTAGAGGGTCCTTCCAGAGAACTTCAATGACCCTAAACCACACAGGAAAGTCCCTGTATAACTTCCTATGTGGTTAAAATACGAAAAAGCTTGAGGACATTTTGATGGACTTTTAGTGGAAAGTACAGTAGTTGTTATCGAATCCACTGGGCAGTTAGTTTCAATGTCTACACGAAAGATGAACTATGACTTGAGAGTTACAAGTCTAAGTATCTACCCGACGTTAGAGGAGATGCAGAAAAGCCTTAGCTCACAGGCAGTTAGGAGGACTGGCATGGATAGCTGAGACATGCCGACTAGAGAGCCATGGTCTCGTCCTCACAGGGCTTCATGTTGTGTAAGTGACACGTCACTATGTTCAGCCCCTTCGACTCACAGATGTGCAACGGAGATCTGGAATAATGACGTCACTTAGGCAACTGAATGGTGAGAGCTAGACTTAGAATACGGAAGATCAGAATCCAGTAACCAGGGCTTTCTCTTACATTGCCATTTCCTTTTTTAAAAGTTTTATTCAACATTCCTATAATATGAGCCTTTTCCCAATATTATATCAGTTAATAGTTCACGGGGGAAACTTTTCCTTCGCTATTCTTGTACTCACTTGGTGGCTGCCAGCATTCAAACACTGACGACGACATTGCCACAGAAAGTCTGCGCTAGTTAAGAAATTAGATCAAAACAAACTCTAGAATCAGTCTGTAAGTCTCATTAGATTTTTTCCACCTTCAAAACATTTCTGCTTAAATTTCAAATATGGTAAAATAGCAAATCTTCCCAAATTTATCTGTAGTTTTTATTTTTGACAGGCTGCATAACACATAGGACTCAATTTATCTTTATTCCAACAAGAATTATTTATCAAGCAGAAAAAGGGCAACTATTCTGTAACAGCAACATCCATCAGCTACACTCCCTCAATGCGTCTTAGCTCGAAGGAAAGCCATTTAACAGCACACTGTTACGACGAATGTCTGCTGCTGGCAAATAATTGTTAAGTGTTGCCTTGCTTCTTCCCTGAAGTAATAAGGGATGATTTTTTTTTTCCCCCTACAAAGAGGAGCTATCTCACTGACACCTCAAACTGAACTGAAATTAAGTGACGGTGGCCGCAGTGGGGGTGAGCGTGGCACTGAAGAACAAGGTGCGGAGCGGAAAACAAAGGCAGGTTCTCCCGCCGTGCACTTCTGCATCTGCAGACAGCCCGAGCGTCAAATCCGTGTCTGGAGGGACCTGAGCGACGTGACTCTACGTGCGTGTCACCCCGGAGTCGTGCGTGTAAAATACTGTATCAGCTAAGAGACAGACGCACGGGCGGCCTCGGTCGTCCCCCACCCCGGGACGCGCGGCGCCTCCTCCAGGGTGGAGGTCCGCATCCCTGGATAAAGGGGGCGAGTGACGTCACCCCGGGCGCCCCGGCGGCCTGGGCTGGGGCGGGGCCAGCGCGGAGCAGGTCGCGGACGGAGTCGGCTGGGGGAGACAGGGGCGCGGCGGGGGCGCTCCCGGCCAGGCCGCAGGACCCCGAGGGCGCGCACCGCTGCGCGGGGAGCCCCGTTTTCGCCCCACCCCGCGGGCAGGGTGACGCCGCCCGGAGCGGGCCGGGCGGGGTCACCGCGAAGCGCTGGCCGGTAGGGAAGGCCGCCGCCCACGTCCGGACGCGGCCACACGCCTTGGCTGCCGACGCCCACCCGAGCCCAGAACTCCCGCCCTCCACGCTTCCCGTCGCCGAGCCGTCGGTTACCTCTTCCGCAGCCTGGTAGTCTTCCATCTTTTCTCCGGCGCGTCGCCTCCGCCTCCCTGAGTAGAGCGCACTGCGCCGGCGCGGCCAGGCCCCGCCCCCCCGCGCTTGCGCCCCGCCCCTCTAGGGCCTCGGCCACGCCCCCTCTAGGGCCCCGGCCCCGCCCTTCCGCTGGTGTCTCTACCTCTCCTGCGCGCTTGTCCCGGACTCGCGATTATTCCCTCCTATCGCCCTCCCGGAGGTGGAGGTTTCCGCGGGAACCAGCCGGGGTAGCCTGGCAGCTGATTAGCTCGCAGCAACTAAAACAAAACACATGTACAAAGTCAGTTCGGGAGGGAAGAGTCTCTACTGGCATGTGTACATTAACTCGAACATTCAGATGGGCTTGGACACCTAGTAACAAATTGTAACTTGACTTCTAAACATGATGGGCAGCGTGAGATGTTGGTTACAGTCACCCTGGGGATCCAGGGTTAGGAAACTTTAGCTCTGATTGAAACTTTTCTTTGGGGAGGCAAGTTTTCCATATAAATGAGATTTTAAAAACTTATTTTAAGCACCATGTAAAAAAAAAAAAACACTTTTGGTTGGAAAATGTTTAAACGCTGCACACTCTCTGGTTGCCCTAACTAGAATGACCTAGACATACACTTGGCTTTATGAAAATTAGTAATTGCACTGAGCTCTGGTACAGTGAGTGCTCTCCAAGAAAGTCATATGCACCTGCTTGCATGGACTCTGGGTTAAGAGCTTTGACTTTGGAAACTGCTTTTTCTGGTTTTACCATGCCCTTAAAGTCAAGTTGTCACTACTTACCTGTCTGAAGCCCAGCTGCCAAAACCCATTTCCCATCCCCTCAAGAAGAGTTGACCACAAGATCCTGAGACTGGGCAGAATTAAGCTGCAGAACCCACCTTCAACCCATCAGCAACCCGTGTGGTTTCTATCCTATAGAAACTAAGTTCCATGCAGGCAGAATCTGTTCTTTTTTTTTTTTTTTTTTTTTTCACTGATGTCTCTCCCCTGCCTCTTCAATCGTGCCTGGTACATAGTAGGTGCACAATGAAAATTTATTGAATGAATGAATGCATGCTTTCCCCACTAGTGTTAGTTCAGCTTCATACCCAACTGAGAACTGGGGAGTGGAGAAAGACAGAATCGCCTTCCTGCTTGTGGGGACATAGAGGGCTGGGGAGAGGAGGGCAGAGCCGTGAAAGACACCAGGTTGCTGTGCTCTGGACACCAGGCCTGAGCAAGGAGGCCTGCTGGGTGGGGCCTGGGTGCTCTCCCATGCCTGGTTTCTGCTTTTCAGATTCTGAACTTTATTTTGAGTTTTGTTCTCTTCCTATTATCTGGCTCAACTCACCTCTTCCAGTATTTCATTCAGTCTTGTGCCTCAGTCTACATGGGATTCTAATTCTGACAGTCTTTGTTTTGTCTTCCTGACATTCCTGGCTTCCTCTGAGATTTCATTTTTAGAGAGTCCTTCTCAGTCACTTGACTTGCCTGCCTGCTTCTGGGCCCTCAGCAGCACCACGATCCTGAGTCAAATGGGGACTTTTTCACTCTCTTCTAATTTTCTCCTCCACCATGGACCCGAAGCCCCATTAGCCAAGAGTCTTAGAATTATGTGCAAAGCAAGAGCGAGCAGGTTCCGAGTGAGCTTCTGCAGCTGAAGAACATGAAGCCTGGGACATCTTTTGTAAATAGGTCCACAGCCTTTCAGGAACTTTCTAATCCAAATGAGTGTCCTGAATGGCTGCCAGAATGGTGCAGACCCAGCGATATTGTAACTGAAAATCACCCACATGTGCATAAATCAACAGAAAACATGTCAATGTGAATTAAAAAAATTTTACATGACTTTAGCTTATATGCATTGGGTCCTGTTCTCCAGTTTTAACTATCAAAGAACATTCGTTAAATGATCATGGTATATGATGCCCTGAGTCTGCTGCAAAAGTGGATAAATTGGTCTGTTTATCCTCAGAACCGTTTTTTCACTTACTCAACACTCGTTCTGTGTCAGCCCCCCCGCTGGAGCTGAGGCTGCGAAGGTGACTAAGATGCGGTCTCTGGAAAATCCTCAGAAGCTACTTTTCTGTAAATAAGAGGATTTGAATGCTCTGGGCTCAGCGACGGTGCAGTGCTCGGGAAAATGCAGCGATGTAGAATCGCGTTCTGCCCAACAGATGTACACTCTCTAGGGCCGAGAAATTTCAAATCACAGACATTTGGACGTTCACCGGCTGCCATTCCCAGCACCCAGGGCGGCCAAGAATGAATGTCCATCGGAAGCAGTACAGTAGAAACCACTGACTCATAACTGCTCGTAAATCTCTGCTACTCAAGCATATTTTAGAATCATGTTAATTGCTGCTCAGTAAGTCAGTGAATCTTGGGTCTGTTTTTAATTTGGAGGTTAATAGTGGGTTGGCAGATGTTACACGCTTTCTTCCTTCAAGTCAAGTCTCTTATATACAAACCGTTTAGAATTAGGGATCAACCAACAACTAAAGGCTAACTCGTGGCACAGAACAAATACATACACTATGTCAGTCAGTATAGGTTTGGTTAGATGCAGAAACAAATGATTCCAGACTCTTTGGTGGTTGACAAGAAAGATGTATTCGTTGTCACTCACACTGCAAAGGTCGGCCGTGGCTCTGCCCGATGTCTTCTCCATGCTGGGACATGGCCGATTGAGCTGCGTGACTCCAGCGTCATCAAGGGAGAGGGAATGGTGGCCCAAGTGCAGGCTAAGAAGGTGCTCCTCATAAGTGGCAAGTGCCACCCTTGCGTGCATTTCGTCGTCCAGGGCACGTCTCTTGTCCATGCCTGAGTTTCCAGGGCAGGGGCGCATCCGGGAGAAGAGGGCTTCAGCCTGCCGCACGCAGCACCCTGAAGGGTCCCGCACTGATCTGTCACCTCTGTGCTCTCTTTGCCCGACTCCTGCCCATACATCCGCATGGCCGTTCCCCTACGCCCGCTGCTGCTCTGGCCCGATCCCCAGCCGGCCCCGTGCCAGCTCACCTTCTTTCAGATGTGATCTAATTTCTACCTGCTCAGTTTCAACACCCAGGCACATTGCATCTTCACCAACACTGTAGCCCCAGGCCTTAGATCAGTGGTCTTCAAACTTCTTTAATTACACACCCTTCTAGCAGAAACTATTTTTGAGCATGTACCCAAAGCGATGTTTATTTCAACTGTGATATATTAAACTATGAATTCATTTATGAAACATTAATAAAATTTAGGTTCTCACCTTTTAAAAAATAAATAGAAATAGCAGTTTAAAATTTTCTTAGTATATGCTGCAGCAGTGGTTGAATTATATCCCCAAATTCATGGGTTGAACCACCAGTACCTCAGAATATGACATTCTGTATTTGTTGACAGGGCCGGTAAAGAGGTGATAAGTCAAAATGAGGTCGTTTAAGTGAGTCCTGGTCCAATATGACTATGTCCTTACAGGGAAATAGATTAGAACATAGATATATATAGAGAGATGATCATCTGAAGACACAGAAGACAGCCATCTATCTACAGGCCAAAGAAAGAGGCCTTCAGGAGAAACCTCCCTGCCAAAACCTTGATGTTGAACTTTCAGATCTCAGAATTGTGAGAAAATAAATGTCTGCTGTTTAGTCCTTCGGTCTATGATACTCGTTATAGCAGCCCTAGCAAGGTGATGTACCTGCTTTGGAAATAATGACTCCAGGTTACCTTCGTTTCAAAGACATTACTTTCTAAACTTTCCTAAATGGATTCGCTCAGTCCCTTATGCAACGAAATAGTAATACTACCACTAAACAGCAGTTACTATTTAAAAAAAATCTTCTTAGGCCAGGAGTCCTCAACCTCGATCACTAAGGCAGTGCCTGACATGGTCGATACACAATAAATACTTGTGAATGAATTGAATGAACTATAAACTAAGACGGAAGCCTTGTGGCCCTCACCAGGAAACAGGCTCAGGGAAATGGTTTGCTCAAGGTCACGTGGGTCTGTCTCGCCCCAACGCTCGACCTCACAATTCATTTTTCTCTTTCGCCATTCTGACTTTTTGCAGACCACAATCACCTCCCACCCACCTCTGCTCTGCTCTGCTCTGTACCCTGACGGAGTTCACCATCCCAAGTTGTCATCCTCATGCCACGGAAGAATGAGATTTCAGAACGGAAGAGCCAGCGGGGTGATCGAAGTGAACCTCACTTACAGGTGAGGAAACCAAGGCTCAGGAGAGTTCAGAGAAGTCCAGTGACTCCCAAGGCCACACAGTGCTCCTTATTCTTGGCCACCAGCTGACTTGCCGGAATCCTATTTTCTCGATTAGAGTTCGCACTGGTTCACCTTCAAGAATGAGTGTGAGACCCTCAAAAGTGCCCATTAAGGGAATGAAAAATCAAGTTCACCGAGTGGGAGAAGATATCAGCAACATGAATATCTGACAAAGTGCTCACATCCTGAATATGTAAAGAAATTCTACGAATCAATAACAGAGAGACAGATAACCCGGTAGAAAAACAGTCAAAAAACTCGAACAAGCCCAACATCGAAAACACCGATCAACTTATAAAATGACGCTCAGATTACGCAGCTACACAAAACATCAGGGAAATAAAAATTAAAACCATAATGTGATACCACCACAGATCCACCGGAATGGATAAAATAAGATAATAGCAAATGTTGGTGAGGATGTGGAGCACCTGGAACTCATTGGCAAGAGTGTAAATTAGTACAGCCCCTGGAAAATTGTTGGCAACGTCCTCTGACACTGAGCATACGCCTAACCTATGACGCAGGAATTCCACCCATAGGCACGTAGCCAACAGGAACAAGTACAAATAATCACCCAAGGGACTATACAAGAATGTTCGCAGCGTACGCCATTCATAATACCCCACAAGAATAAATAACACAGATGCCCATCAACAGCACATTAGACAAATACATTTTGTAGATATTCATACAATAAAATATAGTACTTCAGTGAGAACAGCCGAGATGCTGTTCAAGCTCAATTTCTTGATAGGAATTCGTTCACTTTGGGAACATTCATCAAGCTGTCCTTATGATTTGCATCATGTTCCGTATGCGTGTTATACTTCCACGAAATTTACCGAAAAAAAGCCCATGCCAGTCTTGTTCTCAGTTGATTCCTGAGTTAGCAGCTGTCGTTTGAAGTGTAGTCAGTCATTTACATTTGAGGTTAATGTGACACCCCCTGCAAGGGTGGGAACATCTGACTATTTGAAGCCTCTCGTCTCTCTTGGGGGTTTTCTTGATAAGGGTGGAACGTTTCTTTCAGTAGCATCAGCTTGGTCTTTCCTCCAGCTAAAAATGGAAACTGTTGGCATACGAGAGTGCCTGGTTGTGCTTTTGGGTGGCTTTGCTCTCGGGATCTTTGGTGATGGGGGTGGGGGCAGAGGGGGGGTAGCCACAGAGGCACTCAGGGCCAGCCCGGAGGGCACACTGTTTCAGCCCTGTGTCTGACAGGAAGGAAAGAGAAATACGTCAGATGTTCTAACGCGAAGAAAAATTGACTTCCTTCTCTCCAGCACAGAGTGCCCTGGTCCCTTCTCTTGAAGCTGCTTCAAAGGTAGGCTGAGCGTCCACGTATAGCTGTTTGGTCAGGTTGTTTTGGGGGGTGCGGTGGGGTGGGTAGAGAGTATAGTTATGGTTACTATTTTTGACATTAAAAGATGGAAAACAAAAACAATGGTAAATTAGACAAAGGATGACTTGTAATTTTATTCAATAGCATACATTTAACATTCAGGGTAATAATCATTTAAATGAAATGGAGGAAATACTTTATAGCTGGTTAAAAAAACCCTAAACCAAACCAAAAAACTATCTGAAACTAACCAAACTGTCCAAAAGCTATAGGTATGATTTTTTTTTTTTAAAGCAATGGTATAGAGTATTCAATTTCTTTTTGGGGTTGTAAATTCATATATGTATAGTTTATTACTGTTTTGCTCTGAATCTGCTTCTTAGATTCAGTTTGTTTTGAGCACCCATAATCTCCAGTTTGGAGAAAGAACAGAAATGTAATTTTAAAATAAAAAAATTAAGTTAGCTGGGATCTAATTTAATTTTTTTCAGTTAAGCTTCCTTAAGCCCAAAACAGATTTCTTGGCAAGAAGAGAGATTCTTAGAGGAAAATGCACATTAGATTATTCAGGATCTGTTAAGAAGTTGGAACTGGTGTTAAAAAAAAAAGAATATTTAGCCAGGGTAGTGGGAGAGTCTAACTTCTTCTCCGCTTAAACAAAGCATAGGCTGTGGCATGAAACAGACCCAGATTAGAACGTGACTTGAAGTAAATCAGTTAATCGCTCCAAGCCTCACACTCCTTACCTGCGACCTGGGTGTATTTACTTTATAACGTTGTAATGAGGATCGAGATAATGTATGCGGAGTACCTGTCAGACTGTCTGGTGCAGCGTTCGTGCTAAGTCAATAGTAGCTCTTGGTGCAACAAAGAATATAACTAACAATAATGATGAGTCGTACCAATAACAATATAAGAATATGAATTCTCATTTCTTTAACCTTCCGTAAGAAGAGGTCATGGAGTTTCAACTATGGGGGGAAAAAAAAAAGACTTCTATTTCAGTGGTTTACTCTGATTCTAAAATACCTTTTTTCCTTTGGTGTTTGGGTGGTAAGTTATCAGCCTGGGTAGGAGAGGATGAGTAGAATCCACAGTGCCCCGCGGGGCTGTTCCGCGTTCTCCTACCTTGAGTAGGCGTCAGGTGTTCTGGGTTTAACCCGCGCACATGCAGCCCCATAGAGCATGGACGGAGTTTCGAGGGGCCCGAAGCTTTATATGGACGTGTGGAGGCTTCTTTAAGAAAACGAATCCAGAATGAGTTACGGGATCTTGGGTGGGACCGTGAGAGTAAGGGATGCCCAAGCCTGAGCTTTGCTAGCTTCCAGCATACCCACCTCCGTCTAAGTACCGAGAGAGCGAAAAGGGGAATTCATAAACGCAATCTCCACTGCAGTGTCAGACTGTGACGGCCGCCCGGGCACGTCGTCTCCCCTTTGCGAAAATGAGTCTGTCAAGCCTGAGAGTCTGAGCCCCGTTTGGGTCAGATCCCAACCCTTTTTCCATCCACGACCTTCCTGGGGCGGACCGCCGTTCTTGGTGGCTGTTACCAGCCTTCCATGAAGACTATGCATGAGTGAAAAGGGGGCAGCATTTGTAAGGCGGGGGGAGCCACTCTGTTTCTCCTGCGCACCGGGCAGAAAGCCTGTGGCTGCATGCCGGAGCACTGCAGCTTCTCCAGGAAATGGCTGTGGTAAGAACACCACGGTGGCGGGGGCGGCCGGCCCCCCGAAGTGACCTGCGCTGGGAGCCGCTGCAAGGCTGCGGCTTCCAGGCTCCGAGAAGGTTCTGTAGCTTCCCCTGAGAGCCGGGGCCGCGGTGGTGGCGGTGGTGCTCACACACGGGGTGCTCACACACAGGCACGCGGCAGTGATCCGCCACGTCTCCACCCGGTGCCGTCTCCCCGGCATCGGCATCGCGGGGAGGGGCCGAGGCTTTATGTCCTCGGATCCGATGACCAGCTGCTCAGGGGTGAGAGGTGATTCCACGGCAGGAAGAGGGACCACTCCCTGCAGGTGAGGACGCTTGCGTTCCCATCACCCTTTCTTCTCTCTCAGGTTGCACTTCTCGTACCCGCCCCCACCACACACACACACACACACACACACACACACACACGCACACGCGCGCGCACACACACACACCCCCCCCACCCCCGATTGATCAGATCTGAAAGCCAAAGTCAAGTGCTGTTAGGTCGGGGAAAGAAAGCAAGCTGTTTCAACATCCCAGCACGTGACTGGCTATTTGGCTCTCCTGGTGAATGGTCCCCCCCCCACCCACGTGTCTGTCCCCTGGGATGTGGTCCCTGACCCACTGCCATTTCTGCTCTCCCCACAAGGAGGGACTCGTGCCTCCCTTTCTCGTAGAGCCTCGTGGTTTTTATGCTCATGCTACTGTGTTATAATTTATTTTCTGCCTGGAATGTGACCTTGTCGAATGCAGAAATCCTACTTATTTTAGTTCCCCGATACCTGGCACGTGTTTGGCAGAGAGGAGGCCGATAAAATCGGGGTTGTCGAACTGGTGCGCTAAACACATCACCACACTGTGTTCGTCTGGATGCCGAAGGTCCACCGAGTCCAGTGTGACTTGATGCGGACAACACGGATTGGGGTACAAGCTGGGTTTAGGTGAGCAGCCCCGCCCCCCTGCCTGCGTCCCTATCAATCTTGGACAAACGGCTTCGTTTCCTACCTGCTGGGGCCTCCCGAAGGGTAGGACGGGGCCAAAGGGAGCACTTCTGAGTCCGCCTCGTTTTGTTCCAGTTGTTGCTCTAGGGCTGTGCCCAGATGATTCTGGAACTGGGGTTTGATCCCAGATTGTCTGACACCCAGACCGAAGCCGAGATGGGAAGGTCTGGTGCAGTGTGTCTCTACGCGGTCGTGGGAGGCTTCTTTCTTCATCGAGGCGCTGTAGTGTGGGCTTTACTTGTTTTGTTTTTGTTTTTTAAATTGTTAAATGAAATTAGACTAGTAGGTGACGGGCTGTAAAACAAGGGCAGTCAGCGTTACAAAGTTACAAACTGCAGTAGGAAAAGGAGGCAGGGGCTGGACTCACCTCCGGCTGGGTGAGGATGGAGCCTGATTCCGTGCTGGGGGCAAAATAAACCCAATGTGGGAATTCGTTGGCTGAGTGAGAGGGTAACCAAATATCATCACAGGGAAAGGGACCTGGGAGATTGCATTACTCAAGCTCTATGAGACCGAAGGTCTGCACGGGATCATTAAATGAAATACTTTCTTAGCATGCTTCGCAAACTCTGAAATGACTCTCGTTTTCCTAAGCCTTTCAGATTTCGGGAGGCAGAAGTTTATAAACGAGTGCCGCCGGCCTGCTCGCCTGGCCATCCTCACTTCCTACCCTTCTTGAAGTCACGCTTCCTGCTTTGGCAAGCGCACTCACATGTCACAATGCTCAGCGGGTTTCTCAACTTAGGACAAACATTCAGGACCTCCTTGCTGGGTGGTGAAGGATCTTTCAAACCCGATGTTACCCTTCGAAAGGAAACTTGCCCGTAAGACAGAATGAAGTCAGGGTCACAGTAGAGAAACACACGAAGTAGAAAGGGGTTGTAATGAAGGAGCAATTAATTTCAATTGTAAATGTGGAGAAATTTCCTGAATTAGGTTGCAGTCAATCTGGACCTTGATAAATTAACAGTAATAATGACGATAGTATTACTACTGCTGCTGCTAATAATAATAATCACAGCTAACATCTATTGACTGCCTATTTACTTTTTTAACTGAGGTACATTTGCCATACAATATTCTTTTTAGCTTCATGTATACTACACAATGATTCAGTACTTGTATAGATTGTGAAACCATCGCAGCCATAGGTCTAGTTAATATTCATCAGAATATAGTAATAATATCAGAAAATATCAGAATATCAGAAAAGATAGAATTTTTTTTTCTTGCGATGAGAATTTTTAAGACTCTCTTAGCAACTTTCAAATACATAATACAGCATTATTAGCTATGGTCGGTAGCCATGCTGTACCTTACATCCTCGTAACTATATATCTTATAACTGCAAGTCTGTACCTTTTGACCCCTTGTACCCATTGTGCCCACCCCCCCACCTCCCACCTCTGGCAACCACCAATCCGTTCTCTGCATTATCGACTACTTATTTTATGCTGGCCACTGTGATTTACGTACTTGGTGTGTATCAATACCCTTCATCCTCCCTGGGAAATAGGTGCTGTAATTCTCTCTGCTTTATAGATAAGGACGTTACGTCCCCAGGGCTTAAGTCACTGGCCCAGCATCTCGACAGTGAGTGTCGGGCAGAGCAGAGCCGCACACTCAGCTGGGTTCCAAACGCTGGTTTCCTGGCTGCGCCCTCACCGTCTCCGAATAAACGAGGTTTTGGTAGGCGGAGGCATGAGCAGGGACAGAGGCCTGGGAGAGGAAACGGGCAGGATGCGTTCTGGGAGTAGTCTTGAACGACTGTGATACGGGGGCATTAGAGCACTTTGGGGAAACGAGAAAGGAGTAGGAGGAAGAGGCCAGGCCGGGGATGCCACGTTCCTGCGCCAGGATTTGTTTCCAGGCGGCGAAGGACATCGGCCCCTTTACTGGAGGAAGAAGGACACATTCCGACCTCAGGATTGTTAGATACACTGCCCTTCACCCTAGAGCCGCTCCTTTTCATTCCTCAGACGGAGTTCTCCCATGCTCAGTGGGAGTCACCTCGGCCGTGAAGATTTTCCTGTCCTTTCCGGTCTCTAGTCTCCCTCCCACTCACCAGCCATTCGGTCCTGTCACTGCGGCTGTCTGCATGCGAGCTAATGGGTACAGCCAGCCCCGGACCCCACCACTTGTCCCTTTACCACGTTGTGAGTGTCACGGATGCCATTCTCACGCCTCACTCCGTCATCCCGCACAGTAAGACACGGCGCAGGGCGAGGAACTTGACGCGAGCTAATTGTGATAGATTTCATCATCACCGCCATTTCCGACTTCAAAACATCACAGAAATCAAAGGCATCCAAGGGAAAAAAATATATCTATTTGTTTTATCCATGTTTTGAAGAATATAAACAATAATCCAGCATGGTTTTTAATTTTCGACTAGTGTAGGTGACCAGAAATGGAATCCGCAAAGGGGCACCTAATGCCATGAGGGGGATGAAATTATCTGTCACATTCCAGGTGTTTATCATGGACTTGGGGGCTCACTAACTCCATCTGTCAACCTAGAAACCTCTACTGACTAGGAAGAAGTTTGCTAAAAAAAAAAAAAGAACTTAAAACTTTTATAAACAAGTAAATTGTTGCCACGGGCCTGGGAGCATCTCGTCTTGGATAAATAGACTATGAGAGAAGAATAGTTTTAGTGGCTCATTTTTGAGTGATTTGGAAGATGGATCACAAAGGAGAATCCCCAGGTTGGCAGTCGATACAAATTGCGCGAGAATTCAAATGCCAGTCTCAGCGGGATAAAATGCAGATTCTGTTCAGCAAGGTTGAAAAAAAAAAAATGCGGCTGAAATCATTCAGACACTTTCTGCTGAAAGAGGAACTCTGAGCTCTCAGTTATAGCCTGGGATTCTGATCAGACCTGGAATTCCATGAGCAAACGAACTCGCGGGCAAACCGAAGCCCCCAAACCAAAACCCACACGACTCAAAACAACAGCAACGCCTAACCAGTCCGCTATTTCCCCCGCCTCCTTCCCTGCAAACCCAATAATATGTTGAAAAGTGAATGAGAGGATTGTACAGTTTGATTTGTTTGTGACCTGAGAAATCATTAGATCCTCTAATTCAGTAATTCTTAAACCTCTGAGACCCGAGGCTTGCTCTTTATAGGAAATATTATGTAGTTCACCTTTTACAACACAGAAATGGAATTCATAGATAATATAACGTACCCATACTAACAATGATAATAATAATAATAATAATAATGTCATTGCTGTGGTAAAAGGAGAAATAAAGGATTATAAGAATGTAGTATGCATTCACATAGGTAAATTACATCTGACAGTGAAGCCGTCAGGTGTCTGCATACATAGTTACTTACGTTGAATATGACATCTGCGAACGCAGGCTGCCAGCAGTGTGTGGCATTAGTGATTCACATACAACAAGCAGTGTTGCCCTCCACTTTCTGAAATGACAGACAACTCCGGTTGCAGTTCTAAATGAAGCAAAGTACAGTCTTCCTTCAATTCGTACAACAGTTGCATTCTAGAAAACTAGGCACACACTGTGTGATGATGCTTTGATCGACAACCAACCGCGCCTACCACGGTGGTCCCTGCCTCGTGATGTCATAACCGTCACGTGTCTGTGGTGGTGACGCTGGTGCACGCAAACCTACTGTGCTGCCGGTCACTTAAAAGTAGAGATGTGCAATGTGTAGGATACCTAACAGTCGATGGTAATAAACAGCTATGTCACCGCTCCCTGTATTTTTTATTGTTATCTTAGAGTATACTCTTACTACTTAGAAGACAAAGTTTTCTGTCAAACAGTATGCAGAGTTACACCAGCATCAATCTCATAAATCCATCTCCTGTTTTCTGTGTCTCTTGAAGGAATCATTTTCTCTTGTACTTGACTTAATCGCATGTTGTTTTGTATAATAACATATAATCCAGGTTTGTAGCCCAGGAGCAATGGACTGCGCCGTAGAGCCTCGGTGTGTAGCAGGCTATACCATCTAGGTGCGTGAAAGTGTACTTTGTGACGTGTGCACAGCGATGAAATCACTTAAGAACACATTTCTCAGAATGTATCCCCGTCATTAAGTGATGTACGACTGTATATTACAACCCTGAAAAATATACTTTGTGTTTCTAGAAAAGTTTAACTCTGTTATTAGATCATTATAATTTTTTTCCTAATAGAATTATCTGGTAAGATGGTCAACATTTTTACGGGAATGGAAGTTAATTCTTTGTCACTGTAACAACTAAAAACATCCCTGAAAACTTAAGATGGAAATGGGGTACTGCCCAGATTGAAAATCCTGAATGAACCCCCAGGAGCTGCGGTATCTGTGGTTCAAATGTGGCGGGTGAGATGTCCACAGCACCGAGCTAACTGGGACTCTAGGAGGACGCTGGAAGCCAAAGTGCAAACATCTTCCTCGGTTTCTGTTAAATCTCGACGCTAAAGATCATTGGGTGATGCTCTGGGAAGTACCGATTGCATTGTTTCGAAAAAATCACCCCATTTTACAGAAGATTTGGAGACAGATCCTCCAGGTTAAAGAAAAAAAGTACACTTCAATCCAACAATTGACGCCTTGGTTATTAACCGAGTATTAACAGCAGAATGTAAACCAGTGTTCGAATGACTAACAGAAGGTTTTTAGAAGCTGGAATCCAGACCTCTGAAAGTCAAGAATGAAAACACAGTGAGATGGATGCTAAACACGCATACCTCTAGTGCTACCTTTAGTTTTCTAAGCTTTATCCCCGTGTCAGCCTGGAATGCCAGGAAGCACCACGCTTTGGTCTACGTTTGGCTTGCAATTTGCTGCTATGGCCTTAGCTTTCATTATAATAGCGATACACGAAGCACAGCTTCGCATCGTCTGCCAAGCCGCCGCTCAGAGAAGTGATCGTGTTCTCAGTCTGTGCGTTTCACTTCTTGTCATCTTTCGGTTTATTGGAACTAGATACCGCGCTTGGATGTTATGTTTTGTTCTGCTGTTCTGCTTCGCGTTGCTGACTAGGAAGGTCAGAAATACACCTAACACTCGAGTGCAGTGACTGTTTCGCTGCAGGTCCCTGGTGGAAATATCTGCCCCTTTTCACTCTGGCCGCTAGTGTTTCTCTAACCTTAACTGTCTTCTATATGCTTTTATTGTAAGCCACATCATATTCTTGGTAGAAATAGGATAGGGTGTAAATCAAGACACGTACCGTAAGCATCTGAGCAGTGCCTGGCACCTGGAAGGTGCTTAATAAGTTATTTACTGAGCGCATGGAACGAATGAATGGCCCCATCCTGAAAATGAACTGAACTTCACTTTTCTGTAACTAGCAGTGAATGGCCACTAGGGGGAGGATGGGCTTCCACTTAACCAAGAACAGGCGCTCCCCCACCCACAGGCGTGGATTTGGTAGAGCACAAGCAGTGTTTTTAAAGAACTGAATCCTGTATTTCTGAAATGCATAAGACCTAGCCTCCTGGAGGAGTGGACATTTACGTGGTCCAGGATTCTCCAAGTTTGTGCACTTGGCGGTGTCTTGTCCAGCACGGTACTGCACTGGTCCTGCCCGAGGAGCCAGAGAGAGAGCACCAGACACACGTACAGACGCTCAGCACACAGATCACGTGTTCCGAGCCCGGTGCAAGAATCTTCACTTAAAATTCTTGAGAATCAGACAAAACGGACAATTCTTGGCCCGGGAGTGTGGTTCATTGATTAGAAATAAAAAGAAAGTGAGAAGGACCGAGAGGCAAGTTTAGAAAAAATAGATTTCTCCGGTTGGTGACGGGATGGCTGATCCACGCCTTATCACTTAGCACTTGATTACACGCTGTTTCACGTGCCTTTCCTCTCTTCCAGGGACTCGGAGGCTCCGGGAACTCAGATCTGCTGGTTCCGTCTGTCCATCTGCAAACTGAGGAGTAAGGGTGGACGAAGCTTTGCCTCCGATGGCACAGTGAGTTCCCAGCCGGGCTGGGCTAGAGCCCAAAGTCCTCGTCACTTTTCCACCGCCTAGATAGGAAGCCTTTTGACAGCAGACACGGGAGAGAACTTGCTGAAGACTAGAAGCCGAGGGCGCGCTTCCCAGAGCTCCGGGTCTTCCTGCTCCTGATAGAGCCTCTGCCTTTGGGTGAGCAACATGTTTCAATTTTCTCTTACAATAGAGAAACTGACACTTAGAGAACCCCTTCAGCCAGGGGTCCTTAGCCTATTGGTCCATGAACTTGGATGGGAAAAATTACATCTTTATTTATTTACTTCTAACTAAAATTTAGCATTTCCTTCGATTATGAATATAGGCATCAAACCAGAGTGAACAAGCAGAACTTGTGACTGCCGCCAATAGGGATCACAGATATTTTCACGCTACATTGTATGTCACAGGTTTCAAAATGTTATTTATAGTCATCACTCCTCTTAAGTTAAGGTACTCGTTAGATCAGTGCTAGACCTCATTATTTCAAGCATCAATGAACATACATGTTACTATATGATAATTAAAAAAAATATTTCAGTATAATATCCTTTGTAACTCAGTGTATCTTTTTATGCATCTAAATACAGAGGGTTATCCATTTTTTAATACAAAGATTAAGGAAAAACGTTTAAGAATCTCTGCTTAAAGGGAATGAGCCCTCAGGGCTCCATTAACCTCTCAATCACCAACTCGCTATGGATCATCAATTAATATAATGTGGATTTCCAAGAGAGCCCAGCAGAGGAAGTTTAGCTTCTCAAGCGCTGAAAGGAAGTCTTACTAAGGAATTCATGTAGATTTTGTAACAAAATGGCATTCTAGCAAGCATAATGCCCTTATAGAAAGTTTATTGATTTGAGCATCTACAGTTTCTGCATTTCATTGTGAAGTATCTATCCAGTGTTGTAGCAATTCACAGCTGTCTTTTTGGTTGAGGAGAGAAACAGCTGGAAGGTGACGTCTGCCCAATGTCACTGATGGAAAAAAGAAGTAGGGAGAGTGTTGGCGGAACTGCACAGCTAGCATTAATCAGAAACGAGACCCCATACGTAAGGCGGCTGGAGAAACCATTAAGGATCATAAATAATTGATAGCTTGAGGTTGCAGTGGCGGCCCTTCCTTCCTCTCTAATTGAAAATTTTTGAGTTTTGAAGTTAATTGTAAAGATGATAGCTTGCAGTCGAGAACATTGTTCTGCTAATGTGTTTTCAATTAGGGTGATGTACATTAAAACACAGACTTTAATACCTCTAATCACTGAAGATATGGAATTCATATTAGAGAAATTCAAGTTTGGGAGTTTGAAGCTTTTAGAAACACGAGAAGACAGATTTAGTGAAATATAAATCCTTACGTTATCACCACAGCAGGAAATGCAAACTTCTGTCTGTGTAGGACATTTTGTCTTTTCCGAAGTTGTACTGCAGAGATACAAGACCAGGAAAACTGATGCTACTTTTATTGCCTTTCCTACAGGTATGAACTGGTAGGGCTTTTAATTATTTCTGCTCACCTGAAAACACTTGAAGGAGAAAGTTAGCCTCTCTAAGACATTGATGCTCTTCTTAATGCTATTCGTAAATTCCCTCGGATGGAGGATCACTTCTGCTTTGCAGAAATTATCTGCTTGGATCCATGCATAATTTAGAACAATCTCTGGCAAAACTTCAGAAAAAGATAGGCTGTTGTCTGAGACGGATGTCAAAGGCTGCGGCAGGACCCAGTGAAAACGCTCCCTGGGTGGCACGAGGCTCTCGGAACGACGACTCCAACAGAGGGACAGCCTGTTGGGGCTTTCTCGTCCTGAAGAGTGTGACGCCTTTAAAAGGGGGAGAAAAAAGAGCCACAGGGGACACCGTTGCCAGTGAAATTGGAGCAGGAGCGCTTTCGAGAACTGTGGCTTGGCTGCTGGGCTCCGGGCTCATGGAGTGAAACTTCGCCTTGCAGCTGAGAAACGAGGGAGAAATGGCCCAGGAGGTCGACCTGAATTCCCTCCAGGACTTGGAACGCGAGGTCATTCTCCAGGTCCTGTACCGAGACCAGGCCATTCAAAACGTGGAGGAGGAGAGGATCCGGTAGGCTGTCGTTGCAGTGGGTGGGAATGCTCAGGGTTTGGGCTTTTCCTGCTTGGAGCCTGCTCCTCTGTACGCGGCCTGACGAGTCTGACAAGACGACGGGACTGTGACTGGGGGATATTTTGCTATCTTACTCACCTTCGAAGATGGTAAGGGACCAGGGAGGCTGCTTTTGTTATTTATTTAAAATGGTGCCTTTTCTGGTGAAAAATTTGCCTACTTGGTGGGAATAATTCAAAGGAAGCTGGCAGGTTTTCAAGACAGCCTGCAGGGAGGGGAAAAATGTTTCCCTAAACTATTTGTAGCAATAACTGAAGGCACAAACGAAGCAACTTAGAAACAGCAAGCCCGCTGGAATCCACTTCTTTTCTTTCTTCTTCTTCTTCTTCTTCTTCTTCTTCTTCTTTTTTTGTTTTTGTTTTTGTTTTTTGGTTTTTTTTTGGTTGTTTTTTTAGCTTACTTTTGCTTCCAAGTGAGCTCTGAGGGAAGGAGGAGTATAAAATACGAACCTGCTCAGCCTGTTCCCAGGCCGATTTGTCAACAGGGAGCTTCTTTCCTCGTCTGCCCTACACCAGACAGGCCGTTTCGTGTTAACATTCAACACAGCGGGGCTAGACTGTATCAGAGCGGTTGGTGTGCATCTCTGGCTGTCCAGATCCATCTCTAAACGGATCAGACTTAAATAGACGTGGCTGCTGCGTTTGTCAGGGTTTACAGAGGACATGCAGTCTAGAAAAGGAGTAATGGAGTAGGCTTTTGGGTTTTGTATTTAATGGCAGAACTCTTTCAGAATCTGCCAAGAAAAATACACGTATCAGACAGACCTTTGGACAACCGAGTGTCTGAGGAGCGAGGGAGGTTTCCTGGTCGCTGGGTGATGTTCTTTGCCTGGCCTCGCCTGTTGTTCTAAAGCTCTCTCAGTGTGCTTACGCTTTCTCCCACCGAGAAACGCAGTGCGTGGGCCAGAGTGGAATTTCCTTTGACGATCGAAGAGCTTTTCGTGATTTAGAAACGTCATTTTGAATATCCACAACGAATATGGAAAGTGTGGCGAGGGTGTTTTGTTCCCGAGGGTACTGATTTTGGGGGCAAATCCTAAAAGTTGGACGTGAGCTCGTTTCTTCTCATCATAGGTAACAGACATTTTGTAAAAGAGGGTTCTGGTAAATGGCAGTGGGGGTTCAACATAACAGCCCTTTGCACCAAGGCTTCTGTGTAGGGGGAAGAGGGCTCTGACCGCCATAACAAACCAGTAGGAAAGCCGACTGTCAGTTACATGATTTCATTGCGAAACACGTGACAGTAGCAAGCGCGTGTGCTCCATGTTTATAGATCTGTCCATTCCCTGCATGTTAGAATTACTGTCATTTTCTGCGGATTTTTCCTCCTCTTCCGTCGCTGTTCCTGCTTCCCATCATAATGCCCTCAGGGCATGGAAAGATGACTCTAGAACGAATTCGCAGCGAAGGTCTCTGTGCTGGGCGTATGGTTTATGCTTTGCCATTTAATAGCCTCATGATCAGCCATGGTGGGGCCAGGGGTGCGGGATGCTGGGGCGCCTCGTCTCTCGCCATGGCGTTGCCGGGAGAGGGGGGAGGCCCTGACCGTGGAGGACTGTGCCTGGCGTCTGTCCTTTCATTCAACCGAATCTTCTGGTTTAACCCCCTGGGCCACAGGAGTCTGAAGACGCAGCTGCAGCATCTCCGCTGGACGGGCAGCAAGGGCCTGAGCCAGGAGGACAAAGAGCGGTCGTGCGCCCGCTGCCGGCGGGCGCTGGGGCTGCTGCTGAACCGGGGGACCGCGTGCCAGGGCTGCAGCCACCGCGTGTGCTCCGGGTGCCGCGTGCTCCTGCGCAGGACCGGCGTCTGGAGGTGCACCGTGTGCTACGAGGACAGGTGAGGATGGCGGGGGCCACGCGCTCCCGGGCCGAGCTCCGGAGACGGCCTGGGACAGACCGGTGGTCACGCAGCCGTCGCTCCCCAGAGTCGGCCGACGCCGCGGACGGAGTGCCCGGCCTGGGCGGAGCGGCCTCTCTAGACTTGGAAGGCACTGTGACGCAAAGATAAATTCTATTATATACAAAGGTTGTTTTTTTTTTTTTTTTTTAATTTTCGAAAGTCTGTTTGCAATGGCTAAAGATGCGCTCATACAGCATTGAGATTGGTTTGGGTTTTGACGAGGTGCCTTAATTTTCTTAGAGCTTCATTTATCTCCTCCAGGAAAAGCGGAGTGACTTGTGACATAGGGGACGTTAGAGCGCCCTGGTGCAGCTTTAAGTAAAGCCTTTTGGAGGGAAGCAAGCTGACCTGTATCAGACATGCGAATTAACAAGTGTGTAGGCTGAATTTACATTTATTTTAATCTTTCGGTGTTGTGGGCTTTGTTTGTTTGTTTTTTTAAATATGGCATTGGTATTGTTGAACTCTCCATTTTGAAAATGGTAAGGAACATACTAGGCTGGGCTCCTACTGCCCAAAGCAAGAAGGGCTTGTCAGTGATCTTGAAAACCCCAGGGAGAGTGTTTCCGGGGCAGAGGTCACGGAAGGTGTGAGAAGGGAGGAAATGTTCGCTGTGAATCTAGGAGAGCCGTCAGAGGCTTAGAGATTTGAAAACGACTTCTAAATACCCCTGCAGAGCCACGAGTGCCCTGGGGACAGAGAGTGTGAGGGTTGCTCACGCAGTGTGGGCAAGGAGGCTGGCTTTCTGTTTATTAGGCACCGTGACATTGATCTTCTCAAATTTCCTGTCCCTTTGCAAGGCTCGATGTGCTTCAATCGCTCATCCAAAGGCAGGCGAAGTCGTCCAGCCAGATTTCTTTGGCCGCAGGCTGCTTCCCTTCTGTTTCTCTCCAAGGGGCCGAGGCTCACTGGCTCCTATGCGTCTTGTTTCTTTGGCTTGAGAGGGAGGAGCCAAGACGCCGTGAGCTGCCCCTGTGCGTGCTTGTGTTCAAGCAGCTCTTGAGAGAGCGGGCGACAATTCCTAGTAATCTCTAGAAAGATCTTAAGCTCTTCTTCCCGCACTTCAATCAGCCACATGTATTTGAAGTCTAATAATGAACATTGCTTGCTTGGTAAGGAATCGAATTCTTCAATGTTTTTTTTTTTTTCCCCCTAATAGTTAACCATAAGCAAAGAATCAACACGGGAGGACGGGGGTGGAGGTGACCCAGGATGCGGCCCGCGTTGAAATCTCCGCCCCAGAGGTGTGGGGCCCTGAGTATCAAAACTTTACCCCCTAAGCGCACCAAGTGTGATTTCTAAAACCCCAGCTTCCTCATTTTGAAATAGATTGTTTTTCAAAATACCTGAGATAATTGCATTACCCCGAGAGAACTGACACAGGAAATCAGATGGGGAGAGAGCTAACTAATGTCCCCCCTCCGTGCTCTTCCTCAGCACCCCTCTGTTGTCTCCGGCTTGGTCCACTCTGGGCCGCCGTCCTGTTTTAGAGCCCAGCGAAGACAAGTCTGGGTAAAGCGTCAGGCTATTTGACATTGACCACTGGCCCGAGACCGGAAAAGGGTTTTGACCTCAACCATTTGCTCCCCCTGCTTCCTCCTCAGCTTGCGACCCATTTCTAAGGAGCAAGTGAATGTGTTTCTTATAGGGCGAGGAAGAGGGAAATGGGTTTCTAAAGCCAAGAAAGAGAAAACTCTAGAATCGCAATTTTTTTTAAAAAAATAAGCAAAACCAAATGCAGATTGGTGCAGCCAGAGTGGAAGGCCCGCGGAGCGTGCTGGCCTTGGGCTTGTGCTGAGTCCTGGGAGACAGCTGAGGTTTCTGCCTTCTGAGCAGGTTCTCGCTCAGAGAACTGCAGAGTGCAGGGAGCTCAGAGCAGGCAGAGGCCGGGGAGGGCTGAGCTGGCTCCAGGTGACTTTCCAGAGCATAAGTGGTTGGAGCATTTCTGGGAGCAGGTCAGGATTAGAGAAGGGGCCGGACATTGTCAGGGAGAGGGAATGGCGTGGAGCATTTCTTTACAGTGAATATTTATTTAAACCTTAAAATAATCTTACGAGGCAGCCACTGCTATGAGCCTCATTTTACAGGTGAGGAAATAGTGGCTGAGAGCCGCAAGAAAGTTAGCCCAAGCCCACATCGTCAGACAGCCTGTCTCAGAGTCCCGTCCTTCCTGACCTCTGCCCTCCGCTGCCTGCTGGGGCATGTCCCCCGGTGGGGGGGGGAGGAGGGGGCAGAGTCTTCAAAGCCACTGGGAAGAGTTCCGATCCTGGGCGGTAGGAGATGGACTGTGAGCATACGCGCTTTGCTGGAAGAAAACCACACAAAAATAGGCCAGCGCTCGGCAGGACAGACTCAGGTGTGGGAATCGGATAAGGTGAACGAGCCTCACACGGAGGTCCTCGCAGTGAGCTAAGCACGAAGCGATGAGGCTCGCGGCAACACCAAGTATGTGACGGACAGTTCAACCAAGGAATGATGGGGGTGATGGTTATGGCAGATAAAAGAGAGGGAAAGTGAAAAATGGTTCTGAGGACTGGCTCTCAGGGCCTCAGAGAAACAAAAAGAAAAAACGAGTAACGGCGAAGCCACAGGAAGAACCTCGTATGCAAAGACAGGCTGGGACGAACTTGGAAGAACGTTGGTTGAAAGTTGCTTCCGGTAGTGAGGGCCACGTGTTGTCCTTAGCAGGAGCCATCAAAAGAGGGCGACTTGGGAGAAGGAAAGAGGAGTCAGACGCATAACCTATCCTTGCTTCTTGGTTCACTTCTCCGCCTTGGAATTTACTGACAATTTCTGCCGTAAAATGGCACAAAGTAACAACTATGTCGAAATGGAGGAGCTTCAGTTTTCTATTGGTTTATTTTAACTTCATTAGAAAACAGCGTTAAACTTGAAGACTTAGGTTTACATTGATTTTTTTTTTCCCCTTCAAAGTGATATACTATGCGATAACATCAAATCCCACCTAAGAGAAAGCTGTTTTCCTGAGGGGTTACCCCTGTTCCGACTTCTTCCTTCCAACTGTGATCTTTTTCTCTTGCTTTGGCCACAAGACATCATTTCTTCTTCGGCTTCAGATATTCGCGGGTCCGCTTGCTCTGTTTCCTCAGGAACATTTTACTATTCGTAACATAACGAGAACAGAAATTTTTACACTTAGGCTTTTAAATTGTAGCAGGTGGTACTGTTGAATCTAGGGTAATTTCTGGGACTGCTCACATTTTCTCTGACATTCTGTGCCCAGTGCCAATAAAGAGACACTTAAGTATGTTAAATTCCAAATTGACCCTGACCTTGGCATTCCTATCCCTTCTTGGTTCTTAGGTTGAGAGCAGTAGTGGTTAATAGATTTTGGAATTTATTAAAGGGGATTTTGGGGGGAGCTGAAATACATTTTACATTTGGACTAAGATGCAAAGATATCATTACATGTTATGTTGTATTTTTCACATTGTGTGAAATAATGTTTTTCTTTTATTCCTAATCACCGCGTTGCATTTATTTAATTATATTCACAATAACCAGAAATATAAAGGATACAATGCAGCCTACAAGCCAAGGCAAAAATTATAGGTCTTATCAGTTACACATTCTCATGATGAGAACTTAGGAAGGATCTCCCGATGGGTCGTTTTCGATGGTGGCCACATTGTCTCCTCCCCTGTATTCACACCCCTTTGCGACGCAACTCTGTAGCTCCTTCCAGCCAGAGCCAGGGACTGTTTCCCCACCCTGTGACTCCGGGCTGGCTTGTCACTTGCTTTGACCAGCATCATGCAGCAGACGTGACATTGTGTCCCTGGGAGCCAGGCCTCCATATGTACATAAATGTATGCTCCCCGCTCAGGGGACCATGTCTTTCCTGCCTCTGTGGCACGGCGGGCCAGCCTGCTGCAGGGTGACAGGGTGATAGGGTGCACACCACAGCTGAGCTGTGCAGCTGTCAGGGCTCAGGCCTCAGACGTGCGAGAGAGCCCAGGCTGCATCAGACAGCCCGACCCCGACGAGCAGAACTGCCAAGCCCGCCTTAGACTCACGAGCACTGAAAAATGGCTCCGCATTACCGCCTGCCGAGTCCGGGGGCAGCTCCGTTTGTCCTGCAGTGATAAGTCCCTGGTGCAGATTTCACGGGGGAAAGCAAAGCATCCAACTCCCGAATTCTGAAACAAGATTTCTCAAGTGGTGCAGGTGTTTTATTATTGTTATTGAAAATCAAGTGATATTTCAAAAGAAGTTCTATAGCAATTATATTTCTTGCTTAAAGTAAAAATTCCTAGAGTTTGGAAAATGTAATCTTTTAAATTACAGACTGATACTCCCAATATTTTCGTGTTTTGATAAAATAATGAATCAGTGCTTTATATCCACAAAGGCAAATAACTAATGTGTAAGGAAGGAATAATTCACACTTATTACTGTAAATACTTCTGCTCCTCAAGTCGGTAAAAGATGTACCCTGTGAAAGATTAAAACAAAACAAAAAAACTGGAATGCCAGTTACAGGAGAGTTGGCCACGGAAGGATTTAACTCGGCACCAAGGTCAAAATAACAGTTCTCTACTGCCTATCTTCTGTTTCAAAGCTTGAATTTTTTTTTCTAATGGGATTTTTAACGTTGCTGATAGAAACTATGTACCTGAGCGTCACATGAAAAAACATATACCAGCAAGTTAAATATAGTGAATAAAATGTTTTACATCTCCGCATATTTACTAATTTTCAAGAAGTCACTCACTAAGACTAATTTCACAAGGAAAAGCCTTTTGTCCTTTAAAGTAGTTTTTTTTTTTTTTAATTAGAAATGACATTTGTTTTGTTCTAGTTCTCACAGTATAGCTTGGCTGTTTCATATTATATATTATATATATGTCATACACACACACACACACACTGCTTTCTGTAGGAATAAGATAGATATAATTTTATATGGATTGTGATTTTTTTAATCTGTTGGCCCAATGAGAGAAATGATTATTTAATAGTGTTCGAAGCCTCGTTACCGAAAAGTGGATATTTACGGGGTACTTTTTGAAAAGTTTATTTATTTATTTTTTTTGCCTCCCGAAAGGAATGCTTCCGCCACGTTTGAGTGTCTTTGCTCTCGCCCAAGTGGAAATGTTCTGTGGTCGGCACCTGATCAGTCATAGCAGCTCTTGCTTTTAAAACCTTTTCGAGATGAGTGGGCTGTCTGCATTAACTATTTTGTTTCTACTTGAAGTTGTCACCTCCCTTAGTTCAGCTGAAGTCTTTAGCCCCACGAGGACAGGTGGTTCCCGGGGCCGTTTTCCTCCTTTTCCTGGGCGGGCACTCTGCTTGGTGGGGAGGCGCTGCTTGGTGACCACTGTGGACTGTGGGCTGAGCATTGGCTAGCGTCAAGGGCATGGGTTGAGTCAGTACCCAGATGCAGGGGTGCTGGACAGGCTTATAGTGCCTTTTACATCTTGTTTTCATAAGACCCTCCACAATACCACACACATGTCCATAGATCAGACCAAGTGGATTCCAATGACAAATAGAAATCACGTGTGGATTCGACGATTTTAGACGATTCAACTGCTGCACTGTTTTCTTAATGCAGATATTTAAGAATCGGCATGAAGAAGCTCTTCTTTTTTGTTGCAAGAAGGTTGTCCGCAGATTTCTGCCCAGTGTGAAAGCTGATCTGTCCGTTATGGCCTCTGAAATGCCTTCTAGCTTTGCGATGCTCTGGGGGAATGGGGTTCGATTTTGTAATATCTTTCTCGGACTCAAACTTATACTTAATGATTTTTTTTTAGTAATTAACAGAACTGATTCTTTAAAAGGAAAGAAATGAATCTGCCTAAGTCTGCTATATACTTTGCTACCCATATGAACAGTACTTTTATAACTTACGGTAAAGAAGTCATCAGATAAGAAACCGGTTATTCCCTCTTCCTCTTAAAATTATTATTCTTTTTAATTGTAAAATTGTAAAAGGCAGTGAAACTGCTGCCTTCAACAGAGTCCTCAAAGCCGGGCTGAGTTTTTGCCAAGTCTGAAATGATTACTTTGCATTTCACGCGAAGAGGTCTCAGGCTCCACAATCTAGGGCTGGGAAATTTGTTCCCTTTACACCTGGGAAAAGGACGGGAAGATGTGCCTAACAGCCGACATGACGCATAATCGAATGCGGTAAAGGCGTCCGAGCTCATTTTGAGTTCTATTTAGGAAATGAGTATTTACAATTTGAATCTTATTATCAAGGCTCACAGAGCCTAAGAGTGAGTGCATTGCGAAAACTTCTTCCACGTAACATCACACAATGAACATATTAATGTTGCTTTTCACAATATCATAGCTTTCAAACTGTACTTCAAAAATTAAGCCCAGGTTCCTAACAGCATTATTCACAACAATCACCGGTAGAAATAACCCGGTATCCATTGACAGATGAATGGATAAACAAAATGTGGTACTTCTCTTTCATACACATTGCAAAATATTATTCAGCCATACAAAAGAGCAAAATTCTGACACATGCAAAATTGTGGGTGAACCCCGCGAACATTATGCTAAATGAAATAAGACAGACGTAGGAGGGAAAATACTGTGATTCCGCTTACGCGAGCTACCAAGAGTAGACAAACTCACAGAGATGGAACTGTTTCATAGATAATTTTATTTATTCAGCCAATCATTTTGAAATAGCGACATTATTTTTAATGATCACTTTTTATGTTTTAGAATACTCCTTCAATGATTATTTTTGTCATCCACATAGTTTTATAATTATATTTATAACAAACATTATACTGATTCTGTATTTGCGCCAATCCAAGGGCTTATTGCTAATCTTTTGAGACCACGATTTCCCAATTTTCCAGTTCTTTTTTTTTTTTATCCGAAGGTATCTTTCTCCAGAAGAGTACGTGGGCGGCATGAGTTCTAATCCATCACACACCGAGGATGCCTTCATTGGCTTTCCCTCGTGAGCAACGTCTTCCCTGGGTTTTCAAATCTTGAGTCTCGACCTTTTCGTTTCAAAATTTCGTGAATGCATTCGTTCTTGTCTTTTTGAATTTAACATGACAGAGACACTTGAGGTTATTTTTATTTTTATTTCTTTACGGATCGTCTGGTTTTTATGTACTAGAAATATGATTTTTTCCCCCTGTATCCTTGTAATTAAGAACAGTTTCTAGTATGTGTCTGAGAATGAGTCTCTCCTATTGAGTTTTATGAAATAAAGAACATTCCTTTGAGCTGCCTAGCCCTTGGGTTTGCTTCTCTAATTTTTTTTAATTGTGGTAAAGTATGCATACCATAAATCTGACCGTCGTCACCTTTTTACGTGGACGGCTCGGTGGCGTGAAGTGTATTCACGCTGTTGTGCAATGGTCTTCATTATCCATCCCCAGAACTTTTTTGTCTTCCTGAACGGAAACTCTGCACCCATGGAAAGACTCCCTTTCCCCTCCCCGAACCCCTGGCAACCACTATCTTTACAAATTTTCACTACTCTAGGGACCCCGTGTCAGAGGAATCACGTGGTATTTGTCTTTTCGAGATGGCTTGTCTCACTTATCACAGGTCCTTAAGGTCCATCCCTGTGGTCGTGTGGATGGATTTCCTTTCTCTTTAAAGCCGAATAATATTCAATTGTATGTATAGACCACATTTTGTTTATCCATTAATCCGTTGATGGACGCTTGGGTTGCTTCCAATGTTTGGCTCTTATGGATGATGATGCTATAAACATGGATGTCAAATATCTCTTTGAGACTCTGCTTTTAGACTTTCATGTGTCTGCCCAGAAGTGGAATTGTTAGATTGTGTTAATGTCTTGAAGACCTGCCATATTGTTTCATAGCAGCTGTATCATTTTACATCCCCACCGATAGTACTCAAGGTTCCAGATTCTTCGCATTCTCAGCAACACTTGTTATTTTCTGGGTTTTTTTTTGTTTGTTTGTGTATTTGTTTGTTTTTGGGGTAGTAGCCACTAATGGGTTTGCTTTGCTTCTTGGCTCAGTACCATTTTCTTTACTCAGGTCTGGTTATCTGCATTATTCTTTTATGCCTCTCACTCTGGCTTCTTTAGGAAAAACTTTCCAGACATAGGTTGGCCTTATTCTCTATCCTCCGTCTTATCGTCACCTTCAACATTCAGCGTCTTTTTCCTTTTTGCCATGGTCTTGGAAAGCACCTCTCACATCAGCCTCACCAGTTTGACTTTCCAGACTCCCCATTTTGCTCTTTCCATGCTGGTAAAACAGTTTGTTCTGCTTTGGGGTTATTCGTTTCCTAAGTCTTCTTTTATTCCAGTCTGCTGTCTCTATTCTTGAGCCTGGTTTTCCCTTAGGCCTTTCTGTTTCCTTTTCATAGAGGTGGGTCTTGAACGTTTTTGGAGACTAACTGCTTTCTGGAACTTTCCTGCATCCTCTCGGTGATGTGTGAGCAGAGTAAGCGCTTCCCTGGGCTTTGAGACTCCGTGTCTCCTGCCTGGAGCATCGCGTCCCAGGCTCTCGCTGACTCTCCAGGCTTCAGGTTGGGGCTGTGCCAATAGCGAGTAGCTGTCCCTTGTCCTTTGCCCTCCTCATGGCCCCTTTGGCGTGGCGGGTCCCTTTTTGGATCCACGGACAAGGCACAGCCTCCACACTGATTTTCATTGTCAAGGACTTAACAAGTCCGGCTTTGTCTGGCTGCAGAATTTTTCTTACTTTTGGTGACTACTTATCTGATCCAACAAAGCGGGAAGCACAAACCTGTGGCCAACTGTCTGTCAACAGCCCACAGACCTCGTCCGATATTTATCACTTAATGCCTGAAAATGCGGCCCGGGTCCTCCAGGCCTCCTCGGCGCCCACGGCTCCCCGCTCTCTCAGGCCCAGCCCACTCTCCGCGTTTGGTTTCTGCTGGGCGCCTGGCTTCGTGAGCCCGCCCTTCGCGTTTAGAGGGCACGTGCATGCTGTCCCCGGCGCTCTAACTTGTCCCTGCTCCCTGCAGGCGTGGGGCTATTCCTTCGCTCTCCCTCCCACTCACATTCACCGGCCCCTGCCACGCGCCTCCAACGTGCTCAGAGCCCCGAACACAGCAGGGACCTGCCTTCTCTCTGAGGTCAAGTAAAGGCAAGCGTTCGGTGTTTTGCATGGAGCAGTGGTAGCAGCTTGATAAAATCGTTCGTTTTTTCTTTTTAATCTTCATCTCGATGCTATTACTTCTCTCTCGGTTACCTAGGATTTAATCACAACGATCAGTCTTTTTTCCTGTAAGAACGTTGAAATCAGATCAACCGAGCTGGTGCGGAAAAAAAAAAATGCAACTGGTTTGCTTTGTAACTAAAAATCATCTTAGATTATCTGAAGTACAACAAATGCCAACCGTATGCGTGCACGGGATGATCTCAGCTGGGAACCACCTCCCGGTTGGACAAGCCAGCTCGGAACAGTTAGGCCGATCTCAGCTTTACGTTGTTCGGCTTCTTCCTCGGGAGCTTCCGCAGGTTGTTTGATGAGCCACCAGGCCTCGCTCGAGGCTTCGTGCCATCAGGGCACTGGTTGGAAATGTGCTTCTTTCAGCGTTCATGCGTTGACAGACCGATTTTCCTTGCACCTCTGTCCATTGAATGGTGGAAAATATATTGAGTAAAACTCCAGGGACATCACACTGACTTTTTCGGGAGCATAAAGCGTGGACAACTTAACCACCTGCAGATTGGAGTAATCTGGACGCAAAATAAAAATACATTCCAACAGGCCTGTTGGCTCGCTGCTTGCTGACAGTAAGGAGGTCAAACCGTCAGGGTTGACCGTTCGTATGCTAGACTTTGCAAAGTGCTTTTCAATAGTCATTTCTCATTTGCTAATGAAATGACAGCATCGGCAGAGTTCAAGGCTATGAAAATGGACTTGGGAGGCTCCAGAAGTTTATCAGGAGCCTCCCTGTATCTGTGCTTGGCAGCTCTCATTACCACGACCCTCATGCAGAGTTCGAGGAAAGGTCAGACAGCGAGAGAACTCAGGTCTCCTGACTCTATACCTCCTGCTTTCTCCATCACCCTGGCTTTTGTAGGTTTTTTTTTTTTTTTGAGATATATTTGCTGGTTGATTGAAAAAGTTTTAAGGAAGCAAGTCGTGATTCTGTTTGAGAAATGTAACACCTATTGCCGAGCTCAGAAAATGTTCCAAGAAGGTTTCGCAGCCAGATTCTTGAGTAGTTGTCTGGGAAGAAACAGGAAATGCTTCCTTCGGTTACGGTGAGTCGGGCTACCCCGTGGTGGCCCTGACGAGGACAGAGACACTGCAGGTGCCACCACTGCAAGGTCTGCTCACCTCTGTTTTAGACAATAAGAGCAATGAAGGGTCTTCCTCTGGAAACTTGGGGTTTGTGACAGCAGGGAGCCCTTGTGAAAGGCACTGGGAATAATTGCTTCTGAAACGTCTGATTCTGCAAGAATTATGAATGGTGACCCAGCTCAAACCTAGTTCTCAAAGGAAACAGCCTCAAAGGCAAAACAATGCCGGCCGTCACTTGGTTTAGGACAGTGGGTTTTAATCCTTCCTTTCCTCAATCACAGATAAGCCCAAGAGACCTGTGGGTTTGCGACCGAACCTCTCTATGACAAATAGGCTCCTGCTCGAACGTCACAGGTGGCAGCTGGGAATCAGTGAGGAGGCTGGAAGGTTACATCCGATGCCCGGCGCTAGGTGACTAGTATTGTGATTTGTCTGCTTCTCGTGTGGGTTCTGAAGCCAGGACTGGGGGCGGCCGTGGTCGTAGTTTGCGATGGCGATTTTCTCAGGAGTCTCCGCCGTCCTCGCCCACTTCCCCGTGACCGTTTTTCGTTCTTCGCCATCGCGTGTCCGCGTGCTTCCTCCTCATCCGCGGCCTGCGTCTGGCCAGCTGAGCTGGCCCCAGAGAGGGTCACCGTTTGACGTGCTGCCGAATCTTAGCTCTGCCCTCCTTTGCAGTCTGAGGCCTCCCCCCATCGCCACACTTGGTCTTGTATGTGAATGCTTTGGGTCACAAGGGTGAGGAGCTGGAGAGTGTGAGAGGGTAATTAACTAAGACGGGTCACCGCCATCAGGGGAAAAAAAAAAAAAACAACCCAGGAAGTGCAGCTGATTTATCAGACACAGGCCGTCGGTTTTGCTGTCCTGCTCTCCTCGTCTAATGGTTAGACCTTGTCCTGCCTATACGGACGAGACAGCCTCAGAAACAGGCACTCGGAAGGAATTCGCCACCCCTTCGATCGCTCCAGGCCCGCCCTAGTTTTTGTCCCTCTGCCTGATTTCAAGGGCCAAAGGGAAAAGTAACTCCTGCCGAGATGTCGAGTTCTTCTTAAAGCGTTTCATGTTGACTTAGTAGGCCAGCTATTCGAGTTCCTGATGTTATAGCTGCAAACATGTCCCTGTCTCTCTAGAGACGTATCACAGCTGCACATTTTATATGTTTTTGGCTCTGAGGAGTAGTGACTGATTGTCAAAATTTATAAACGCTCGGTGTATGATTTTCTTCTTCGAGTCACTAAGTATTGGAAAAAATCATTTTTGTACTAATCAGAGATTTTGATAGTTTCTAACCAGATGAAGGGGAGGAAGTTTGTTGCTGCCTCTGACAACCACTAGGACTGCATGGGAAAGACAGTCTGTTCCTTTAAAAACAAAAACATGTGGATCGGTGTATATTAGCGAATTTACTTACACTGACGGCATTTGTAAGCGTTAACTTTAAAAAGGCGATTGGAGCTCACATTTAGCCTAAAAGAGCCTGCCTGGTGGGCAGCATCTTTCAATAAATGCCTTAACAGAAGAGAATTTGCCATGAGGTGAAGTTTTAGATTTTTCTTAAACTTACATACCCAAGGAATTGACAGGTTTCGTGGCAAATTATTTTAAGGGCGTGAAGAACTTATCTGTGCGTTTACCTTCCTACTTCCTAAAAGGATGTTAACAATCCTGCCTTTCCGAGGTTATTTGAGGTTGCGGGTGGTTTCACCAGAAATTTGGAAACTATCAAAACACGCTTCAGGACTTCAGTTTCAAGCAGTGGTCATATGAAAGTGCCCCCCGAGCTGTCTCAGACCAGCTGGCTAAGAAGTCATTTTCCCGGTTTCTCAAGTGGTCCACTAGGACCCCGGTCACCGAATCTCCACTGAGGCACATTGTTCCCATGTCCCAGACTTCAGGTCCTCCCTGGAACCTTCTCTGTTGGCTCTTGGTAAACGTGGCTAACTCAAACTCACCTTAAACTAAGCTAAGGATGATGATCTTCCTCTTAGCAAACGGACGGCATGGAGTTTTTTTGGTAGTTTATCCTTTATACCATTGCTTCCCACCATACATACGATAAGTTATTATCTTTTATTTTATTTTTTTAAATTAAATTTATTAGGGTAACATTGGCTAATAACATTACATGAATTTCAGGTGTATGACTTAATAATACAAAATCTGTGTGTTCAATTTTGTCTCTCGTATATTTATTCAGAAGGCATTAAGTACTTATTATGTGTTGGGCACATGCACAGGTTAATATGACTATGTTACGTGCACTTATGACATACGAGGTAAAATATGTCCAGGTAGAGATTCCCCCCTTTGCCTCTTAACCTCTCTGAGAAAGCAGTGACGTTAGGGGTCGGGCCTGAAACTTGCTCCCGACGTCCCTTGCCAGATGATACACGTGACGCTGTCCACCTGCCTCTAACCCAGAGCTGCCGTGTCCACATCTCTGGCTGAGGCACCCTTTTCTGCTTGTTTTTCAGAAATGTGAAAATAAAAACCGGAGAATGGTTCTTTGAGGAACGAGCCAAGAAATTTCCAGCTGAAGGTAAATGCTCTTAAAATCTCCCCTAAAGTAAAATGTTATAGTCTAGCTGTAAAATATTTGGTTTCAGACGTTTGGATAGAAAAGGCCGCGTGGGGCGCGGTCGACAGGCCTCCGCCTCCCGTCCTCCTGGTGCGTTGGCTTCTACTTTCCTGCCCCTGCCCCTCGACCCCTGCCGCTCCCCGCCTTTGCTCGTGACGCTGCCCTCTCTACCCCCATTCCCACCTGCTGAAATCCACCTGTCGACGGGACGCTTCCCTGACTTCCTGCCTCTGGCAGTGATGATGTCTCCCTCCTCTGAAACACCAGCAGCTCTGACATGCCCATCTCTGGACATGTTGAAAGTGCCTCGTCGCACATCATTACGTGTGCACGTCTCTCTCTCTCTCTCTCTCTCTGCGAGCAGAAATCTCGTTAGCTCTCGCAGCACCAAGCGCAAAACCGTGTTCGCGACACGCGATACAGTGGTCGTGTGACCAGCAAGCGGGGAGCCTTAGGATCGCGCAGACGTGGGTGGCGGCGACGTGGCCACGTCGCGGCTCCGTGAGTGGAAGTGCGTGTCTGGTCCACGTCCCATGAATGTCTCATAAGCTATTTGCAGAGTCGGCGTGACAGTGTCATCGGCTGCTGGGACATGAAACCACAGAGAGGGCTGGTGGGCCTGTGGTTACGGAAGTGTCCTGGCAGAGGACGCGAGCGGTGCAGATAAGACGGCCGCTTATCAGGTGCACACATGTGTCCTCGAAGGAAGACGGGCGAGTCCCGTCTGTCTACAGTGGTAACGCAGGGGGCCCCCTCCTCTGTGACGTGTGAGCGGCAGTGGGCACGGCCCTCGAGGGAGCCTGGACTGACCTAGAGGGAACGGGGTAGCTCACTTATTATTATTATTTTTTTCCTGGAAAAAAAAAAAAAGGCAGTTTGAAGTAGAAAAACAAGCTCTTTAGCATCAACCACAGGCCCATCAGCCCTCTCTGTGGCTTGGCCGGGGCGGGATGATCTGCTTTCTCAGGGGGCTTCTGTGGCCCTCTGAGCGCCCTCTGGGGGGGCGGGGCTTCCACATGTGACCCGACAGAGACAGGCAGAGCCCTGCAATCCCTTAAAAGAATTTTTTTTTATTATTATGGTAAAATATTAAATTCAAATGGTAAATATTAAACTGATCATTTTAATTGTCATTAGTTACTGTTAAATATTAACGGTAAATATTAAATTTACCATTTGAACCATTTTCGGCTCCGCAGTTCAATGGCACGAAGCACATTCACAGTGTGGGCAACCATCACCGTCATCCCAAACTGAAAGTCTGTCCCCATGAAGCGATGACTCCCCATCCCCGTCCCCCCAAAACCCCTAGTGACCTCTATTCTACCCTCCATCTCTGTCAAAAGCTTTCCCGGCCTGGCTTCGGAAGTCACACCCTGAGCTCGAGGCAGGGTGGGAGGGCACCGCACAAGGCTGTCACTCTCAGGAGGCAAGAATCCTTGACTGTGTTTGTGACGATACATAGGTTTCTATCCTGCTTTTAAAATTCAGCTCAGCATAAACGTTCCCCTGTGCTACCAAGACTTCTTCCAGCACATGCGGACCACGGCACAGCCCATCTCAGACGGACACTGCCGTTTATTCAACTGGCTTCCTCTTGTCAGTGAGTGAACCGTATTCAAATTTTTGTATCGCAGATAATCCTCTGAGAACATCCTGTGCAGATATCTTGGCATCTCTGTTTGTTTCCTTCAGATAGGTTCTTAGAAGTAGAAGAACTGGCCGGATGCATGAACTCGTGAAGGCTTTAATGTGCTTTGCCAAATTGCCCTCTGGGAAGTGCGTCTTCATTTGCGGGGTGTGTGAGTGGGCCTCTTACCACGTTCTGGCCCCAGTAAATCCCATCCCTTGGGACTCAATTTCAAATTACATTTGTGATTTTATTCTGAATGAAAAAAAAATTGTTTAAAAAATTGAGAAATGAAGAAAAGCATACCTAGTAATGTTAAAAATATGGCAACTTCGCTCTGGTTTCTGATGACTGCATCTCGTTCTATCATTGGAGTCTGTCATTTGTTTAACCAAATTGCTGTTGTTGGGTAGGGATTTTCCAGTTTTGCTGTTAACATTTCTAGGAGTTTATAATATTAAAACAATAAATAACACTACAACGAATGACCCCATGGGTAAGTCTTTATCATGTCTTCAGATATTTCTAGAAACAGAAGGACAGGAGGACAGGGTAGGAACATTGCCTCCAGAAAGGAGGATAATTCTGGAATTGTCCTTAAAAACAAGCAAACAAAACCGCTTCACCAATTTAGTAAAACCATGTAGGTAGTCCAAAATGGTTTCTCGTTGTTTTAATTTGAATTCGTCTCATCACTAATGCGATCGAACATTTCCCACCGTTTTCCTCTTCCGTAGGTGTTTGTCAGATGTTAAGGCTCTTAGCCCTTCTTATTCACGTAGATCGTACCTTTCTGCTATTTATTTATTTATTTATTTTTTTGACACACCAACGTTCTTCCTCATTGTCATCAAATCTACCTTTTCCTGTGCGATTTTTTCCTTTGCTTTTAGGCTTCAATACTCTTTCCTTTCCTTATAATTTATCTTCTAATTCCTATGCTTTTATTTGCGTTTAAGTCTTCACCATGCATCAGGAGGCCGGATCTCATTTTATGTTTTCCTTCCAACCGTCACGGCTCCTAACGCCGTTTGTTATGTAACGAGCCCCCTTCCCCCTGGTTTGTAATCCAGGGCCATCGACCGCACAGGCCGGGGGCACCGCTCACCTTTATCCCAGCCCTGAGCTGCCGGGGGTTCTGGCGCGTGGACCCACGTGGTGCAGCCGCAACTCTCGGCTGCTGGAGTGTCCTAACCAGATTTTTGAATCCTGTGAGGGTAGGAGCTATGAGTAAACGAGTAAGTGGATGAGAGGGTAAGGGTTGGGCTGTTTGGAGGTAAAAGCTGATGCTCTGTGCAGTGATGGCATTGTCAGTGCTTAGCATCCAGTAGGCATCCAAAATTAAAAAGTTAGCTTTCTTTTCCTTTTTGGCACCCAGAAACCTGGAGCTAAATTTAAAGTTCAGTTGAAGTAATTCCAAGAATCATTATGCTCTCTGTTATCTAATTTTTTATAGGCTTTTACTTCTCTCCATTTTAACGATCCTATTGGATATGTGCCATTTAAGATAAATGCTCCCAAAATTCCCTTGAAAATAGACCGGGTAATTTACCCCAAAGACTTGAAAACCCATATCCCAAAAGATATTTGCACACCGATGTTCATAGCAGCATTATTCACAGTGGCCAGGACATGGACGCAACCGAAGTGTCCTACGATAGATGATTGGCTAAAGAAGCTGTGGTACATAAGTACAATGGCATATGACTCAGCCGTAAGAAGAGAGGAAACACTGCTATTTGCAACGAAATGGATGGACCTCCAGATAATCATACTAAGCGAAATAAGCCAGACAGAAAAAGTGAAAAACCACATGATATCACTTACACGTGGGATATAAACCTAAAACAATAAATGAACAGGACAAACAAATGGAGACTCATGGACATGGACTATAGGCTAGTAGCTACCAGTGGACTATAGACTAGTGGTTACTAGTGGGGTGGGGAAGGAGAGGAGAGGTAGACAAGGTAAAGGGGGTCAAATATAGGGGGGGTAGAGGGAGCGTGAAGTGGGTGAAGGGGTTCAAATATATGGCAGCTGAAGGAACCTGGGCTTTGGGTGGTAAACACACAATAGAATATACAGATGTCCAATGATAACGTACACTTGAAAATTATACAATTGTATTAACCAATGTTACCCCAATAAACAATTAAAAATTAAAAAGAAAGAAAATAGACCAGGTATAACTAATAATCCAAAGAATAACGATAGCTATAAATTGTGGCCGTCTGGTGTGCTAATTTTCTGATTCTTAAAAAGGTTTAAAAACAAGAAAAAAAAATGAACTCAAACTCTTCATTTTGCAGAGAGATGGTACAAAAAGCACTTAAATATTTTGCTTTCCATAACGGTGTTTTTTTTTTTTTTTTTTCTGATTAGACTGGTCTCTTTTTCTCCAGGATGGTGTGATTCGGTACTTAGTTGTGTTGTCATGAATGATTCCTCATTGGCCGTAGTTGCAGTTCACCTGTGGCGGACGTGGGGGCCTTTTCCGGGTCTCCGGACACGTCTCTGGCAGTTGTCTGGCCATTCCGGTATCGTTGCCTCCCGTCCTTCCACCCTTGGGCATTTGTCAGTCTTCACGCAGAGTTTTTACTGAGGCTTCTGGGACCCCCTGCTCTGTCTGGGATCCGCAGGCGGCTATTTTAAATGCGGTATTCCTGACTCCGTGGGACCAGGTGGGGCGTAAGTGTATATTATATTAACGAGTCCCCAAGAAAGTCCTATTATGCACTTTAAGTTTGAGAGCCACTGGTAAAGGAGCAAAGTTAATAAACTATTACTATGGACATTTTCTACACTAATAACTGGAAAACTGAAGCTGAAAACCCATCTTTGTTGTTCTTTAGGTATTTGCCAAGCATATAAAGACAGTGCCCTCTGCTGGCGCCTTGCTGTAAATGCACAGGTTTTACTGTATTTTACAACCACAACTTTTTTTTTGCTTGATATTTGAGTTTAAAAGCAGAAAGATGACATTATTAACAATAATAATTTTAATGTTAATACTTTTCCAAGTTAAAACAGTTAAATGAGACATACAAAAAATCTACTGTGACTTTCACTTTATTGTTAGCAGTTGGGGAAATAAAATAGCAGAACCCCTTAACAGAACCCCTGATAATGGTCTCAATGATGCATTATCTATAACTAACCAGGGTGATACTATGTCTAATAATTACAAAGAAAAATAACTTTTATTGCCTCCTCCGAGCAGTAAATGTAATTTAGTTCCTCGAGTGACTTTGCAGAGTTTTGTTTTTCCACACGGGCAGCTGGGATACGGGCCGTCTGATCACAGGGCTGTCGGGACAGCATCGGGCTGGCTGGGCTTAAAGCATTCAGGGTCACGAATTGAGAGCAGTAGGTGCCCGTAAACATCGGTGACCCTATCGCCAGGCCCTGCCTTTGTTGCCTGTCCCCCCGAGGGCTCAGTAAAGGCCGCCTGCCCTTGGAATTCAGCAGACGGATTCTGCGAGGAGGATTCGGTAAGGCTTCCTGTGAATTACACATCAGGTGTCTCGTTCACGTGCTTGCCGCCGTGCGAGCGTGTCTTTATGAAGGCACGTCTCTCTCCCAGGTATAACTTTCTGTATATGCTTTTACCCTATTTTAAAGAAAATGCTGAATATTTTCTTCTCACCATTCTCCTTAAGAGGAAAGACCGAATGAACTCAGCACGCCGAAGGGACTGTGTGCGTGAGAAGCGATTTTCCCCGCCGACTGGATTGCTAGTCATGTCCCCGACAGGTTTTTTTAGAGAGATCCATTTAAACTGGTCAGAACAGAGACTATCACGTCAGCTTTCGTGATAACGTAGCAGAGTAAAGCTTCGACCTTCAAACCTTTTGTTTTCCAGGTAATAATCTTTCAGGGGCAGGTCGTTCGTTTTAGTCTTTTTTTTTTTTTTATTTCATGATGCACATGGCTTTGTACATGATAGCAACTCAATAATGGGATCGCTTAGATTGTCCAAGGCAGTTTGAATACCTCAGTTACCTATGTATATAAAATCTCAGATATCTCACCGGCGGACTGGAGTGTCTCTGGTGCTTCCTGATTCCCAGCATTCCTCCCATTTCTGAGCCTCTACCTCTCCCACTGTCCTCTGTGGCCCGTTTACCACCGCTTGATGACGAGGCCACCTTAGGCGACCGATGTCTTTGGCCATGAATTGCCGTGACCACCTCACTACCCGCTTCCTTCTGTTGGGTTTTCACCCATTTGCTTTGAACCCGGAGGGGAAACTATGGTTAAGCGGGCTAGTTATTAGGCTTTTCAATATTTTATCTTACTTAATAGTCCCTGCGCTGCCGGGCGCTGGCAAACGGTATAGCACACAGGCCCAATCTGGCCCTCCACTCGATTGTGTGAATAAAGTCCCGTTAGCGCACAGCCATGCTAACTCCTTCCTGTCTGTGGCCACTCGGCAATACAGCGGTTGAGCAGATGCAACAGCGACTCTGCGGCTGGCAAAGCCTAGAATTCTCTGCCTGACCCCGTCCAGGGGTTGCCGCCCTCTGCTCTAGATTATCAGTTGATAAAACGCAACAACTCTTTCATGACCATTATTATTTTTCCTATTTAAATGAACAGAATGGGAAACCAAGGTGAACTATTGAACCGACGAGGATTTCCGAATTCAGAATTCACATGTTCACATAGTTAGACCAAAATAACTGATCAGGGTAGTTTCCAGGGAGCATCTTGACGACTGGATGTTCAACTACCTCTTGACATGAGGACGTGTTTTAGAAGACCAGACTCACATACAATTAAATCAAATAAGGAATCATTTTGAATTTAAGAGCTCCACGTTCATTTTTTTAACTGCGGTAAAATACACGCGATATAAATTCACTATTTTAAGTAGACAGTTCAGTAGCTTTAAGTACATTCACTTTGTTCTGCACCATCTCCAGAGGTGTTTCATCGTGCAAACTGAAACTCTGTCCCCATTGAACACCAACTCCCCCTCCTCCCGCCCCAGCCTCTGGCACCCCCCCCCCCCGTTCTGCTTTCTGTCTCTAAATTTGATCACTCCAGGTACTTCCTATAAGTGGAATTATACTGTATTTGCACTTTCGTATCTTTCTTATTTTCCTTCTCTTCGAGGTCCGTTCGTGTTGTAGCGCGTGTCAGACTTGCACTCCTGTTCAGGACCGAATGCTACCCCGCCCCATCGGATCTGTATTATCACATTCGCTTATCCGTGCATCCATTAAGGATGACCAGTGCAAATCGTGCTGCTCCCTGTTCAAGCCCCTGCTTTTAGTTCTTTTGTGTTTATACCCAGAAACGGACTTGCCGGATCCGATGGGAATCCCACGTCTAATTTTGTTGAGGAACTGCCGTATAGTTTCTTCGGAGTGGCCGCCCCATGTCATGTTCCCACTAGCAGTGCGCAAGGGTTCCCGTTTCTCCACGTCCGGCATCCAGGCTAACACTAGGTATCTGTTGTGTTTCTTATGACAGCCATCCCAACGGGAGTGAAACGGTCTCCCGTTACGGTTTCTTGTTTGTTGTTCTTCGGTCATTCAGTCAGTACCTCCATGTCTGACAAACCCGGCATTAATTCTATTCTGTGCCCTGGACTCTTTTTTTTTTTTGATGATTTAGTCCGTGTAGCTACTGCAAAACGTTCACCACAATAAGGCTTAACTCTTCCTTCACCTCGCGTAATTCCCGCCCTGCCACGGTGACGCTCTGCTCTCAGGGGTGAGTGCTGTGCTGTTGACAGTAGTCGCCTCGGCGACTCTGCCCCAGGTCCCCAGACCTTGTTCGTCTCTCGTCTGAAAGTTCGGACCCTTCGACCACCATCTCCCATGTCCCCCGGCCCCTGGCCGTCACCGCGCGACTCTCCGTTTCTATGAGTTCGATGTTTTTAGATTCCACGTGTGAGTGCCATTGTACGGTGTTTGTCTTTTTCTGATGTCCTCTAAGTTCATCCATGTTGCTGTAAATGGCAGAATTTCCTTCTAATAGTCCATTGTGTATATCTGTGACATTCTCTTTATCCATTCATCGGTCGATGGATATTTAGTTGGTTTCTGCAAGTCGGCCATTGTGAACAGTGCTGCAGGGACCATGGGGTGCCGATGTCTCTTTGAGACAGGGGAAGTGAATTCAATTCCTTTGCATATTTTTCCAGAAGTGGGCTCGCTGGGTCATATAGTAGTTTTATTTTTAATTTTTTTTTTTTCGAGGAAACCTCCTACTGTTTTCCATAGTGGCTGTATCATTGTGGTTCTGCTTTAAATTTCTCTAATGATTAGTGATGTCAAAATTTTTTTTCATGGGCTTATTGGTCATTTGTACATCTTCTTTGGTGAAACGTCCATTCAAATCCTATGCCCGTTTTTTGAAGAGGGTGTTTCGTTTGCTTCTCGAAAAAGGAGAACGAAGCTGGAGGACTCACACTTCACTACAGAACTATGGTAAGCCGACCGGCAAAAAGACAGACACACAGAGCAACGGAATAGAATAGAGAGCCCCGGAGAAGACTCTCGCATATACCGTCAGATCCTTTTGAGAAGGGCGCCGATGTCATTCAGTGGGGAAGTGGTATAGTTTTTTCAATAAAGAGTGCTGGAAAAAACGGCATATCCACAAGGGAAAAAAATTAAGTTGGACTCTAACCTCCCGCCATAGACAAACATTAAATCAAAATGGACCAAAGACCTGAAACTATATAAAACTCTCAGAAGAAAACATAGGGGAAAACATGACACTGACTTTAATAGTGATTTCTTAGGTGTGACGCCGCGGGCACAAGCAACAACAGGGAAAAACCCGACAAACTGGACTCCGTCAAATTTAAAAGCGTTCGTACATCAAAAGACACTGTCCACAGACTAAAGAGGCAATGCCTGGAATGGGAGGAAAGATTTGCAAATCGCATGTCTGACAAAGGATTAATGTCCGGGATCGTTAGGTTAGAGAGCTTCTAAAACCCACATGCAATTTTTAGAAAAAATCAAAAGATGCTGAAAAGCAGTTTGTATCCTAATTGTGCCTGGCCGTCAACACACCTGGACCGGTTGCCATCAACCTTAAGGACCTCTTTATGGAAGAGTGACTGCCCAGCTTTCGATGATTATTATTCACACAAAGGCATCCAGAGTTCCTGCTGATAGAATAGGGGGACCTTAATTAAAGGGAAAAAAAATCATTTTTCTTTCTTGCAGCTAAGCAGAAGAGTAATGTCTGGTGGCAGAAGGCTACCAAGTGAGAGAAGCTTCCTGCCAACAGGGTCGTACATTTACCGTTATTAATTTCTGTTCTCCTGGAGGCATTGCTTGCTGATTCATAGTCTTGTACTTCATCTTCTTTCGACCCGGGGTAGTGTCTTGGCCCCAGTTTTGCCTAAGCTAGAAACGTCTCTAAGAACTAAAATATACGTAAAAAGGCCCTGGAGTCCAGCTCCGAAACCATTTATGAGAAGATATGACGATTTTTTACAGGATGAGGGATTTTTAGGTCAAATTTTCTGAGCGATTTTCCATTTTGCATGTGGGAGACGAAGATTGATTTAAAGCTTTATTGCCCCAAAACACACTGAAAATGTTCAACACCCCTTCTGATGCCTGGTTTAATTCACCTTTTTCTCTAGCCTTTGAGGGATACTCAAGCTCCGGTGTGGGCCAGCCCTCATGACCGTCACGTACGGTCGTACAGGTCGGGCAGCACCCAAGGACGCCACCTCTGAGAGATACCCCAGATTGGTGGCAATGATTTTTCTGACATATGCAGCCAAGTGAGCCGTTCTAACAAAATCCATGTATCACGACCAACTCCTAGGGGTGGGCACGAGCCATCTTGAGAAAGGCGCACGCTGCGCAGTCCCCAGGGAGGCTCCATGTGGGTGACCCCGCCTGTGCTTTGCTCTGGGTCACGCATGGAACTCCGGGGTGTGGTTTCCTACGTACGGTGCTGCTCCCACTCTGTGGGCGGCAGCAGAGAGGTGGCCGTGGGCCAGGCCACCCTTCTGCTCAATGGCCTTGTCTGTTAGCTCCACTGCTGTCTGGGTGTGTGTGACTTGCCTGAATGAAGGGTTACTGTGGGTCCTCCCAGTGCCAAAAGGGGAGTTAGTGGTCACATTGGAAGAACACCAGCCCACGTGGACCCCACAGGTCAGGACGTGAGGCGCCTCAGCCACCGACGAGCAGCCTGGTTTGGCCAGTCGACTGAGGTGCACTGGGACATCCCGGGGCATCTGCCTTGTGCCCCAGCACCGTGAACCATGTCGTCCAGAGAGAAGTGTGGGGCGGCAGGGCGTGGCGTCCGCTGCAGGCACTGCGGGCGAGGGCGCAGGGGTCCTGGGGCTCCGCGTGCCGGCCTGGGGTCGCCACGGGGACCGGCTCACGAGGCGCACCCTCTGTGCAGGAAGATTTATAAGCAGCTGGGGTGCGTTGCCTTGCCCCTGGTTCTTTGACTCAAGCCCTCTGCTGGGTGTCCGGGAGACCAAGATGCATAAGACGAGGCGTGTGTCCTTACAAGGTTCGTGGTCTAGTGGGGAAGACCAATATATATATATGCAGATGATCACAGTGCAGCTAGAGAAATTTTAATGAAGAGCTCACGGGGTCTACCGGGAGACCAGCTGGCGAGGCCAGGCACAGATCCCCGGAGCACAAACCACAAGAAGGGGTGTGAAGGGGGGCGAGCAAGGGGCGTGGAAGAAGAACAGTCTAGCAGGTCTGGAGCATCCAGGAAGTTCAGCTTGACCAGGACCTACGAAGGGGCCGGGTGGCAGGCGTGATATAGGAGAGGTAGGTTGGGACGTGCCACACAGGGCCTCCAGTAGTTTCCTCGGGCCGCAAACGGGGTGCCCTCAAACAGCACAGATGGACTGTCCCACAGTCCCAGAGGTCGACGTCCCAACTCAGGGTGTCAGAGGGACCGCGTGTCCTCCGCCGGCTCTCGAGGACCCTTCGCCTCCTCCGCTAGCTTGTCCTCTCTCGGCAGTCCTTGGTGATCTTGGGGTGTACGCACATCCCTCCCTCTAGTCTCTGCCTCAGTTATCGGGGCCATCGTCAGAGCGCCTTCTCTGTGTGTGTCTGCCTTGGGGTCCAAAGTGTCCCGGCCCTATTGGATTAGGACCCACCCTATGCCCTCCTTTTAACTCCATCTGCAAGGACTCTGTGTCCAAGTGAGGTCAGGTTCACAGGTGCCAGGGTTTTGGATGCGACTCGGCTCATAGCCGCCTCAGGTGCTGGTCAAGGACATCGTACCTGTGCCCACATAGGCAGCGAGAGGCCAGCGAAGCAGGGCCGGGACCTCGTGTGTGCTCTGGTGCGAGGTGAGGGGCTGGTGCTGGGAGAGGAGCCGGGGGCGAGGAGCGAAGGGAGGGGCGCTGATCCAGGCAGGGCCGCGAGGGGTGCCGTAGGCCTGCTCACTGCCGGGCCCTCTCCCCCAGGGACGCACGCCCAAGGGAAATGCCTCCGACACAGGTGCACATGCCTTGTTTTCGGAAAATTTAAATGCACGTGACAAATAAGAAAAAAAATTACCAAATTAAGTAAGAAGTCTTACAGAATTTTCAGGCAATCGGTCATTGGTTTATATGGGGTTATTTTCCCCCCATGCTTCTTTTATTAGGAAACATTTCAAGCAGGAGCAAAAGCAGAGAATGTGAAACCCGCATTCCAGTCACTCATTTTGTCACCCGCCCAGCGCGGTCCTACCTCGTTTGTGCCCAGCTTTACAGGCAAGTGGTGGCACAGAAGCCAGCTTTGTCATCCGTAAGCTTCGTGACTTTGGGTCCATTTCACAACGTCCCTGAACCTCAGTGTTTTTATTGATAAAATTGGGACGGGGTCTGGTGATGACCCGGTCGGCTGCGGATGAATGTCAGCTGTGCCTTACCGAGTGTGCCCCGAATTCCTCCTCCTCTCACTGGGGCCCCGACCTACAGCTGTCCCCCAGTGAAACCGCCTTACCAACGGGGTGGCCGGAGCAGGGGGCAGGGCCACTTCTTCCAAGCGAGCCACCCGTCTCTTGGGGGACCTCGAGGGACATCCTTGTATGAGCATGTCTTCCTAGTAGTTGCATGAATTTTTGAAACACGTTAACCAAGAGTATTCAGTGCTTTTAAGGAAGCCTCTGGTAAGACGTAACGGAGAAATAGGAGTAAAATGGAAATAAAAGGTGAATCAGACCGAGCCACAGGGCAGAGCTGTTAAATTCAGTGAGAGGTTCCGGTTCTGCCGGCCTCGTTGGGCCTGGGGCTCTGCATTCTGACCGGCTCCCCGCCGGCGCTGGCTGGGAGCCACTGCCCACACCTGGAAAGGATGCCGGCCAAACCAGGGCCCACAGGCCAAACCTGTCTCTCTGCCTGTTTTAGTGTGTTCCGTGAGCTAAAAATGGGCTTTATGTTTTTAAATGGTCAAACAGTCAAAAGAATAGTATTTGTCACACAGAAAAAGTATATGAAATTCAAATTTCATTGTCCATCAAGTTCCATGTGTACACGGACACACCCACTCATCAATATTGTCTATGGCCGCTGTCACAAGGACAGAATCGCCTAAAAGGTTTGCTATTTGACCTTTCCAGAAAGGGTGCGCACACCCCGCGGAGCCGGCGGCCAGGCCCAGTGTCGCGACGGCCAGCAGGGGGCAGCAGAGAGCTGTCTGGCCTGGTGTTGAGGCCCCGCCCCGCCCGGACCCCAGGGTGGGGGTTCAGAAGGGTGACAGAGGGGGACTCAGCTGTTAGGAGGGAGAGATGGGCCTGCGCAATTAGCGCAAGAGGAAGTGGAGGAAAGTGGGAGTCAGCAGACAAGGCCCAGGGCAAGCAGGGAAATAAGAACCCGAGTTGCTGGAGCTGTTGGGCAAGGCCCGCAGGGCGCGGGAAGCCGGCCCGACAGGACAGGACGGGACAGGATGGGGTGGCGGGGAGGTGGGGGCGAGCCCAGGAAGCGGGAGCCCCAGAGAAGGCCGTAGGGAGTCACCGAAGGGCTTTGGGCGGTGGGGTGATAGCATCGCGTCCGCGGGGGAGGGACAGTGGCTCTGGTGGCCATGGCAACAGTCCAGGATCCATCGGATGAGGGGCTGACGCAGGCGGGGGCAGCGGGACGGGGCGGAGCCGCCACAGCCGCTATGGAACAGCGGGGCCCCCGAGGGGCTCGAGACCGCTGCGCCTCGGGTTCTGCATTTCCCCGCAACACAGGCCAAGCGAACGGCGTGGCTGCTGCGTTTCTCTTCCCCGCGTTTTTCTCTGCCTGCACAGCCCCCCACGCTGGTGCGGGCCTGAATCTTTGCTTCTGGGTGGCGCCGGCAGATGTGGGGTTCGCTGTCACCAGCGGGGGCTGCCAGGTTGAACCCGCAGCCTTTCTGTCCTGGCTGGTTTTTCATGAGGGGCGAGGTGCACAGCCTCCTTTTAGAATCTGGCGAACACCATCACGAACCCCAGAAAAATGCACCCGGGCAGGTGGACTGAAAATCTGAGATGTGGTTCCAGGGCCAGTGCCTCCCCCCGAGGGCAGCAGAGGATGCTGACCCCGGGGCTGCCGGCTCAGGGTCCTGAAGGGTGTGGGCCTTGCTGTCAGCCTCCGCCCATCCTGATCGCCTTACTCCCCTGCCCTTCCTCGTGTCTTAGGAGATGATGTGAATTCGTAAGTCTGTCTTTGCAATGGATTAAAACCTTCTGAAAGCAGAAATAGCTAGGCAGAGCCACCACCGCCTAGCCTGGCGGGCCTGGTGGCCCTGGGCTGCGTCCGCACAGCCCTCTGGGGGAGTTCTGGGACCGGAGACTGACCGCCTTTGGCCCTCCAGGCTGGGCTGGCTGACCTCTTCCTATGCACTGGGCCAGGAAACATCGCGTTCACAAAACATTGAGCACATAAAGTTCTATTTTTGGGGTCTTAATACATCATAAATCCCTTTTCCTTGAAACAAAAAGAGTACTATATCAGATGCAGTCTTATTTAAGAAATTATTAGCCTCTATCGCTAGAAATAAGTAGATTACATTTTTTCAAAAGATTAATCTTCATAACGAGGAACGTTTAAAGGAATATAGTCATTCAATTATGAAATGTTTCCAAGGAACAAATGGAAGCTTGGAAGCCTGAATTGAACTATTTTTCAAATTCTCCCAATTTAGAAAATCTAATCCAACACCAACTTTTGATAAAAGCAGTCATTTCTAGCAATTATGGTCTCTTACTCGTGCATGTATAACAATAGCTTTAATGGAATATAATTTACATAGCCTAAAATCCACCTGTTTTAAGTGTATAATTTAATATTTTTTTTGGTAGATTTACAGTTATGCAGCCATCACTGGAATTCAATTTCGGAACATTCCTATCCCCCCAAAATGGTCTCTGACATTTTAATCGCAAGAAGCGCTCTTAGAAGAATCATCATTTTAATTTGTTACTTCCTGTATTTGCATCATCCAAGCTTTATTCTGACTAATCATGACCTCTGTCAATATTTCTTCCAGGCAGGCACGAGACAGCTGGAGCAAAGCTCTTGCAATCTTATCAGAGTTTGAGGTGAGTTGTGGAAGGGCAGGCCGACCTGCAGCCTCCAGCCCCGAGTCACGGAGGACCCACTGAAAGGTGTCCTGGGTCTCCTGACTTTCAGAGGTCACTGCCTGGGAATGTAACTTTTTTTTTTTTTTTTTTTTTTTTTAATTTTAAAGTGCCTAGAAAAGATTCAAACGGAAATGTTTCCGAATTCTAATGCCAAGCCTTCTAGGAGCTAACATAGTATTTTCTCGCTAAACGTTTTATTTCGTTCCTTAAATACTCCTGAAATTTCATAAGGAAACAAGCTATTATTTTCGGGGGCACGTTAAATGGGATTCTTAAGCAAGCGTTGGGTGAGGTCCTGTCCCCAGGACCTCACTCAACTCCTGACACTTCGGAGACATCGGTGGACTTGACTAATGGCCTGAGCGATGCCAACGTCACTACACAAAATTCTGAACACCTGGCAGTCTTGACACCGTCAGGAATGCACACACCTGATTGCACTGAAATTAAAATATTACCAAAAGCTCCCCACCAGCAGCTAGTTTTTTTTTTTTGTTTTTGTTTTTGTTTTGTTTTGTTTTAGCCCATAGTGAGATTTTCCAATCTCAGGACTTTTTCACTTCTTTATTCCCCCGTTTCCTTCGCCACTTCTTCTAGCACGAGCTCCTCGTACCCCTCACGGTTGAATTTACATCCACGGCATTTTCGGCACGTCTGCCGGTGTGTTTTCCACTGAGAGAACACATGAGTCCACGTGAGGCACGGGCGTGGTGTTGGGTCCCAGAGCCTGGCCGGGCCCTGCGGCCGCCGGCTGCTGGGGGACACCCGGATGGGGTGCGTGGCCCAGCCCAGACTGCACGCTGCTCAGTGCCCACACTCAGACCCCGGGGACAAATGTCCTGAGCGGAGCAGCAGGTCCGAGCAGGGCCCAAAAGTGAGGAAGTAACAAAAAAAAAAAAAAGAAAAAGAAAAAACGAAAGCAAAGGAAGAGAACTTGAATGTAGGACAATGACGACTCTCATGTGCATCTAAGGCTAATGCTTGCCTAGTTCATGACCCAGCTCTTCTTCCTGTGTTTTTCCTTGGCAGCAAAATTTCCGTGGTGCCTCCCACCCCGCCTCCTCTCAGCGAGAGCTGGTGCAGCGGCAGCCCTGGCAGGGTAATGAGTCTGTTCTGTGGGCTTCCCCAGGAAGGGGAGCGGGGAGCGGGAGAGGAGGGCAGGGGGTCTGAGCGGTGGGGCCGAGAACCTCCTGGCGGAGCGATCCAGGGGCAGGATGAAGACCCGAGGGGGGTCGGGCAGGGCTGCCGCCTTGCTTTGGGGGCCCACGCCCATCTGCTTCAACCACTGCCGCCTCTCCTGCCTGCACCCCACGTCCCCGTTGCTTTCCTCTGGCCTTTTCGTCGCCTCCCTACCCTGACTGTGCACTGCGCCCGTGAGCGTGGGGTCCGGATGCGTTGCACTGTGTCTGGGGCTCTCTGCGGGTCTAACGGGAACCACAGGCTGATTCGCAGGTACGTGTGTGTGGCAGGCCCTGCGGGAATGTGTGTGTGTGTCTTCCGGGTGTCCGTAGGCACTAGCGTAGACCAGGACCGTTTTGTCCAAAGAAATGAGCCGTGTGGTTTCAGGGGGAATTACCTGGTAGAAATAATTACGTGTCTGGCTTGCCTGCTGTGGCAGGTGTGAGAAATAAATGAAATAATGTCTGCACGGGTCCGGGGGAGCTGTAGAGTGTCATGGACACGCGTGATCTCGATCACTTTCATGAGCGTCATTCCTACTTGTCTGTAGGAAGAAGCAGGTCCGCTGGGGAGAGAGAGCCAAGACATTCTTTTTCCAGCTTCAAACCGAGAGCCTAGAGGGGCCTTCGAAATGCTGCTCTACTTTCTCCTTGAGGTTTTAAATTCTCCAAAGCTGTTTGAGCACCACTGTGCTCAGTACCCATTTACTGGACGGATGGACGGACGGACGGATGGATGGACAGATGGATAGATGGACAGACGGATGGATGGATGGATGGATGGATGGATGGACGGACGGATGGACGGATGGACAGACGGATGGATGGACAGATGGGTAGATAGACAGACGGATGAGTGGATGGATGGATGGATGGATGGATGGATGGATGGATGGACGGATGGATGGACAGATGGGTAGATGGACAGACGGATGGGTGGATACATGGATGGATGGATGGACGGATGGATGGATGGATGGATGGATGGATGGACGGATGGACGGATGGATGGACGGACGGATGGACAGATGGGTAGATGGACAGACGGATGAGTGGATGGATGGATGGATGGATGGATGGGACTTGCGGAGCGAGCGATCTCCTGTGTGGTCTTCTCTCTTCCTTCTCGTTCTCTCTATAGCTCTGGGGGTTGGAGCTAACCCTTGGCTCCAGGCTGGTCACCTTGCGCCTGTATCACCCTCGGCCTCTGTGTCACACACATTCTGTCCCTGCTGCCGTCCTCTCTGCATGGAGCTGGGGCGGGCGGGGGTCGTACGAGAAGGAGGTTAAAGAAACAGTCACCTATTTACTCGAGTACCATCTTCGAGCCGATGAAACGTCAGTCACCACTTCTAAGAGGCGGTCACAGCCTTGACCAAGCCCCTTCCTTTCCTGCGGGCCTCGACACTCAGAGCAGAAAGCCGAGTGAAGAGGACAGCTGCCCCTCGAGAGGACAGCGTGTCTGCACTCCGGACATGCCCACCCACACATCTGCACGCGCCTGCCGACGTTTGGGGGTTGGCAGCCTGGAGGCGGCCGGGATGAACCCGGCCGTCAAACGTAACTCTCGCTCTCTCCTTCTGTCTGTTTTAGTTACAGGAACTTGGTCAGTTTAAAGGATTTAATAAGTCCGTGGAAAATTTGTTTCTGTCTGTTACCACCCACATGAAAAGTAAGTGGATGTCCCTCCCTGCGTTTGTCCCCTCCCCACCCCCCACCTCCCACCCCGGGCCGGCCAAGCCTCTCTCTGTCCCCGGAAGAGCCAGAGCCCCCAGCCCTTCATCTTTCCAGGCCCAGAGCAGGCCTCTGGGGCCCTGGGGACGAGGAGACGCCCTTCGGTTTGCCGGGCTGGCTCCGTGTCCCCCCTATTCCTGCGCAGACCCACCCCGGTCAGTGCACTGGGTCCGGCAGCTCGCAGCTCACCCTGGTCCCCCTCCCAGCCCCTCCCGAGGATCAACACAGAAAATGAGAGGGACAGAGGGACAGAACCGTTCGGGCCGGGCGGGGCCCCGTGTCTGTCCTTTGCATGAAATTACTTGTCTGTTTTCCTTTCCTCCTCGGTAAATCTATTTTCTTCGGTTAGCAGTAATCATGGGATTTGCTCGTAGAATGTTCTTTCTGCTCAGGGATGTTTTCCTGTTTATCTTCACATGCAAGTCCCAGAGAACAGCCCCCATGCCAGGCCTCCCGAGGCGGCCGGAGCCGTCCAGGCGTGTGGAATAAGTCACCCCTTCCAGCTGGACCCTGCGGGGCCCGGGTCTCGGGCGTCGCCTGTCTCTGCTCCCATTCCCCACCCCTTCCTCTGCAGCTGCAGGAGGGAGGCCTCAGTGTCGTACCTGGAACGACCTTGCCATTTGATTTTAATTAGTCCTCTGTGGTCCCCACTAGCTCTTCTGAGCTGTCACATGAAGACAATGAAAGTCAAAGCTGCTTCTCAGATAAGCAGAGACGTGGCTGTGCCGTGTGACAGTCTGTCCCCGTTTGCTAATAGAGCTTGGAGGTTTAAAATCACCCCTGTCACTCCGCTGGCTGTGGGATGACACCTGCCCTCTGGGCATCAGCCTGAGACACAGGCGGCAGCGGCTGCCTGCCCGCCGAGCAGCCGGCCTTGCTCCCGCTGACACCGGTGTGAACCTTCTCCCTGGCTCTGCCTGGACGCACGGCCTCTCGTGCGGCTCCCTCCCAGCAGTGCCGTGCTGGATCACACCTCGGCATTCCCTCTGACCTCGCCGCCCCTCAGTCAGACCCCCAGAGAGGCAGGGCGCACGTCTCACCTCGTCTCATGGCCGAAACCCCCCAGCCAGCGTCCCCACTGCTGCTTGTCCCAGTCTGAGTACGTCACAGGACTCGGAACCCTCAGCCCAGAGGCAGGGCTGGGAAAAACCCAGCTTCCTGGGCCCCTGGGGACCACGGCCGGCCCAAGACCTTCCCCGGGGCTTCCCGCTCGTGCCGTGGGGCGGGCGTGTGACCGCGTGCTCCCTGCACCCCGTCTCGGCTCCTGGCAGGGGCTGCTCATGCCTCTTCGGGTCTCGAGCCATTTTGGATGTATCTCTCTTGATCCTTTGGGCCCCCCGTTTCCTGCAGCAGTGGGCGGGGAGGATGGCTGTGCTCTGGTGGCGCCTGGGGTCTGTGGGGCATGGCGGTTTCAGAAGCCGCCCCGGAATGGTGGCCTCTGGCGACGCTCAGTGAGGAGAGCCCAGCTGGAAGGGGCGGCTTATTCCAGCCCTTTTTATTGTTGCCGCTTTTCTAGGTTTCCGCCCAGCAGCCCCCTTGGGAGGGGGCGGGGGGAAGGACCAGCGATTCTTGCTTCAGGCCCGTCCCGTGCTTCTCCCTGTTCTTTTCCTTTTCACTGATAATCCGATCATTGGCCTCCTTGTTAGAACCCGCATCGCTTGGGAAGGCCGCCTCCAGCCCACCCCAGGCTGTGGACGCAAATGCGTCAGGTGAAGGCATAGCTCTGGGGTGAGCGACGGCTGGGGGACATCTCCTGGGGCCTGTCACACCTCTCGAAGCCCGGCCTAGGGTTTGGCTGCATGAAGAGTTCATGGATCTTGTGGACTTTGAGGGCCCGAAGGGAGCTAGAACCTTTCCAGCTGCTGAGTGTAGAAAGGGGCCCCCAAAGTTTCTGGGTGGTTGCCTTGAGGGTATGAATGGCACTGCTGTCAGAAAGGAGAGGCTCCCCTGCCCCCACGTCCTGGTAGGGAGGGTGAACACCCTGGGACTTTGGAGGCATGGGCTGGACCTCCTCAAGATTGGAGTTCCCAACCCCTGGGCCTCAGACCAGTAGTGGTCCATGGCCTGTCAGGAACAGGGCCGCACAGCGGGAGGTGAGCAGAGGGCTAGTGAGCGAAGCTTCCTCTGTATTTGCAGCTGCTCCCCAGCGCCAGCATCACCGCCTCAGCTCCGCCTCAGATCATCAGGCATTAGATGCTCCCAGGAGCACCGGTCCCTGGTGCCACAAAGGTTGGGGACCGCTGCCCTAGGTGACGTGTGGCCTGCCCCATGTGGTGTGTGCAGGACACTAATAACTAGCAGAGAATAAGGGTTCACACAGGAGCATCTCGAGGGAGGGATCAGAAGACAGAGGGGCGCCCTGGGATCGTGGTAGCCCCCCAACCACGAACGGCTCATGAAATGTGGCAGGCCCGAAGTAAGAGTAAAATACACACCAGATTCCGGAAACTTAGTGTTGAAAAAATAAGTTAAAATTTCTATTAATAATTTCAATATCAAATATGTATTTTAGCAATATTTTGAACATAGTTCATTAAAGGACATATAGTATTAAACTTAATTTTGCTTTTCTTTTAATTTTTTTAAATGTGCCTACTAGAAAATTTGAAATGACATGAGCCGCATCATGTCTCCATGGAGAACGCTGCTCTAAAGACAGTTCCGAGGTTGTCATTTGAGAGCGACAAGGACCTCATGAAAAGAGACAGAATTTTGGGGCAACAAAATCCCCTCTGAGGTGGCTCTTGCTGCTGTGTGTGGGTTCCTTCCCACTTGATTCATCCTCCTTCTAGACCACTGTCGTACTGCAAAACCAACACAATTTAAAGTCATCTCTTCAGGTTTTGCTCACCAAAGTAGTTATGAGGATACTTCTCTCTGAAGAGTCACAGGAAGTGGTGTTCAGTTATGCGATCTGTGCAGAGGGCCCCTGAAAGCCAGCTGGTTTGTTAGGCCGCCTCCTCCGTGTTTGACAATGGTGCGTTCGTGCTGTGGGGCCCGGAAGGCAGAGCAGCCCCGGCCGGGAGATGTGTCTAGAACCCCCACCCTGACGGCGGCCGTCAGCCTGCAGGGCCGTGTGGTCACACAAGTCACTTTCAGGAATCCAGCTCTCTCCTGCCTGCCCAGTGCGTCCCCCGCCCGGCGCACAGCGTCTGGGGGCTCCCCCCTGGGGCCTGGAGCTCGGCGCTGGACACGTGCTATCCTCCACCCTCCGTAAACTCGCCCTCACGGGAACTCGGGCCTCGCCCCACGTGCTGCGGGAGTGCCCGAGGAGGGCCCCCGCGGGTCTCGGCAGAGCTGCGGGCGCCCACCTATCATGTTTTGTATTTGTTTTCTAGAACTCTCCAAGTCCCAGAATGACATGACCTCTGACAAGCAGCTCCCGAGCACGGACGCCAGGCAGCGTGTGAGGCAGACGGAGAGAAGGAGCCAGTCTGACACCGCCATCAACGTCACCACCCGGGTATGCCTGAGGCCACCGCGCCGCCGCAGGATTGCCTCCTCGCCCATTTTCTCTGGAGGCTTATGTTCCCTTCCCTTGTATAGCAAAGCATTAAGCGGTCTGAAAAACATAATCACAAACCCCTCTCTGCGCAGAGGCTGGCGACAGGAAGGCCCACATTCAAGGTCTGGTTAGAGAGCAGCTCAGAGCTGTCCAGCCTGATCCCAAGCCCCTGGGGCTCGCGCGGGCCCACCAGAGATGCCCGCTGGGGTCCAGGCCACGCCCAAGGCAGAGGCCTCACCTGCAGAGCCAGGAACACCCGGTCGTTCCTGGGGTCCGCAGATGCCCTCGCCGAGGGGCCTGAGGTACCCCTGCTGCCAGCGACCTCTGGTTAAAGGCTGTTCTCATCTCTGATAGAAACTACTGAAAACACGAATGGTATGTGATCCTGCGGGTCCCGCGGGTGACCTTCCCCAGGTATCTAAACCGCAAGACGGATCTTCGCTTAAGGGCTTTTAAGGGAAGGAATTACTCTGGTTTTTCACTAGGATTATGGGGCCTGAGAGAAAGACAACGTTAGGATCCGAAACAAGCGAAGTTCTAATCTAGCTCAGGTGACCTGGCGGTGGCAGGGGACACCAGCTGGCTGTTTACAGGGTCGATACAACCGCTCTGATTGGCGGGACAGGACAGGCGCCCCCTTCGCTGTGACTCCGTCCAAGACGTCCCCAGACAGACTGCGCTTTAGGCAAAGGGACGAGGTTAGCCTCGCGCTCTTGCCGGGACGTCCACACACACGCTCGGGGTTTCAAATCCTGCCTCCATCCGCTCCCCTGCACCTGGGCAGGTCCCGTGAACGTCTGAGCCTCACTAGGCTGGCCCCCCTATGAAATGAAGATCATAATACCTGTTCTGACATGGGACGGGATTCCTGTAAAGATCCCTTGAGAAGACGTATTATCTAAATTGCTAAGTTATCTAAATGTAGAATCTGAATTGCTAGCATTTCTTCATCTGCGCCAGGCTCTGTGCTAAAAGCTTTACCTGGACTATCTGCGTTCACCTCACGCCGCCCCATGAGGTAGGTGATGCATTTGGCCCTAAGTTACATTTGGGGAGACTGAGGCTTAGAGAGGTTACATCACATGCCCCCAGTTACATGTCGAGAAAATTTCGGGCAGCCTCGGCTTGGAGGCTACACTCTGGAACAGCGATTCTCGGCGTCAGTGTGTACGTGAGTCTCGGGGAATGTTGGAATGCAGAGTCCCAGTCAGAGGGTCCGGGTCTGTGCGTCAGACGCGGAGCCTCAGACGCATTTCAAAGGAGCGCTCAGCGAGCAGGTGACCCGCTGGCCCTGTGACCTCACCTCAGGAGCAGGTTCTAGATTGCCTGCGATCTATTCGCAAGGCCTTTGGAACTTTGACGTGCAGACAAGCATTACTCCCCATCGGTTTCCCAGGGTCCCTGTAAACACTGTCCCAGCTGCTCTTCTTGCGTCAGCAGGCGGGGGAGGTAGTGGCATTGAGGAAGCGCTGCGTTCCTGCGAAAGATACTGTTGCTCCCGTGATAGAGACCTAGAACCCAGTGTTAGAGGGAGGGTAATGCCTTGTCTAATGTCCCTCGGCCCATCAAAGGCGGAGCCGGGAGCAGAGCCCAGGTCTGCATTGTTGGCTCTAAACTCTTAATCTCTTCAGTATGTGCCCCACATAAGGAGGACAAAAGGGCCACCAAAGAAAAGGGTTCAGGAAGGTGATTCTGGAAGCACAAACAATTCCCTTCCCTGCCTGGGTGGGAGGAAGCCTTTCTCATTGTAACACGGACTCAGGCTTAAGGGCATACCAGGTCCTGTTCCCGGTGAAAACCCCTGATAGGTGTTTAACTCGTCATGTCCTTAGAACAGCGCCCGTGAGTTCTGTGCTGTCACTGTCCCTTAAGGAGGGGACGCAGGGACGAAGGGCGGACCAAGGGGGTGATGTGGCAGGCAGTGAGTGGCAGGGCCAGGCGGAGCCTCCGTGGAGATGTACCTGCGATGCCGGCGGGGAGAGGTGCCAGCGAAGGCTGTAAACCCGCACGATTCCCGCTTCGGACGCCGCGCGCCACGTGCTGGGACACCCCGAGCATCTGCCGGCTTAGCTTCTGGCTTCTGGAAGCTGACACAATGTGGCATCTGGGGCATTCGCCCTGCCCGCTGCACATGCACCTGCAGCGAGCCCGCCTGATCGTCCGACGGGGCAAAGGACCTCGAGGGTGGACGTGAGGAGGAGCAGGAGAGGCCGTGGCTACAGAGTCCCCGTCACGTGGACACCGCCCTGTGCATGCCCGCCCCGCTGCTCGGCAAGACGCGCCCGCCGCTTCTGCAGGCACTCTCTCTCCCCCGCTCACGGCAGGATCTGTCCTTTTACTTTATTTTTATTTTTTTAACTTTAATTAGTTTTGAGTAAGGCTCTGGCCATTTTAAGGAGCCATGTAGGCAACGTGTCTGAAGTACTCAGCAATCCTGGTGTGGATCGTAAATGCTAAGTAATTATTGGGTTGAAATAACAAAGAGTTCGCCTTTAAATGGGACGTCCGTCAGACGGCAATTACACGCGCCTCGGCCCGTGAGCTCACAAAAGTTACGCTCACACTTCGTCAGAACCCAGGGGGCTTCTGGCCCGCGTTAAGCACACGCCGAGGTGTACCCCGGGAGCAGGGGGTGTCGGGACCCACTGCGCGGGGGGCTACACGGAGGCGCAGAAAGAGTAGATAACGTTCTTACAGCCTCACGGCGACTCTGGGGTGCGAACCGAGAGAGCAGCTCAGAGTCGCCGCCACGTCACTTGGGTCTGAGATACACGTTCTGAACGTGCTGGTCTGCAGACCCTCACCTGGGCAGCCGGAGTCTTCAGGCAGTGACTTTCCATACCTCTCCTTCGAGATTTCGTCCTTATTCTGGTGGGATCTTACTGTACGTCTTACTGGTGTGCGGTTGATCTGTATTGGCCATGAAAACACATACCTGTTCACCAGGAAGGAACATGGAAAGCTATTAGGTAGGGGCTGTTTCTAGCGGGATAGGACGAGGAGAGGTGGAGAAGAAGACTTTATTTCATTCTGTGCCCTCTTGTGTGATGTTACATTTTTTTCATGGACACTCGAGGTCTACAGAAACAGCCCAGCAGGGCCCGGCACTTCCCGCACGCCTCCTCCCCACCGGCTGGGCACGCCTCCTCCCCACCGGCTGGCCACACCTCAGAGGTGAGCAGCAGCACTGAGTTACAACCATTAAAACACCCGGTGGTCCTGATCCTCAGATTTAAGGGCGGTTGATCCTTCCAATGGTCCTGGCTGGGATTCGCCAGTGCTCAGAGCACGCGCTATTGGCCGCGCCCAGCCTGTGTGTTTTTCTGATACCTGTGGGTGTTTACGTCACAAGACAGCACTCAGGTGCAGTCTCGGAGGCGGCAGCGGTCGCTCTTCCTTCTCTCAGCTAAGAGCAGCAAAAACCCCGAACACGCATGTCGCACGGTTCCATAATTTGATCAAACCGAACCTAATGTTTATTGACCTTTCAGTTCGTGATATGAAACTGAACTCTTTGCGGAGTAGGCCTCATGTTCTCTGTTTCACATTAGACAGTTACTGAGATACCTTAAAAATCACAGAAGGAAAAATGCCTGTCTCGATGACGTCGACGAGCCGCTATCTGGATCTTGATGCCCTTGAATAAAGACCGACAAGGTCATCCAAGTCCTTCAGAATTTACTGCGGAAGAGGCGGCACGAAATTTCCACCTGGATTCCTTAGTCAGTCAAGATGGGCATGTTCTTCAGAACTGGCCGAGCTTTGGAATAGCTTAAAATATTTATGTTTGCATTTGAGCTTTATGAAAGGTTTTCCAGAATCCTAATGTGTTCAGAAGCATCGCCTTCCCTGGCTTTGAATTTGGCCTGCCACGTGACCACTATTCTGTGTTTCTCCTATTCCTTTCCAGAAGCTTCCGTGTCTTTTATGATTCAGAAACTATGTCGCCTTAAAGGAGACCGAGTCACATGGCTATGTAGTGAGCATCTAGGAGGCACAGAGCTTCACATTAATAGTTAGCTCCATCTTAGTCCCTCTGTCGTGGTCTGGCTGCTGAGCGCTGAAAATGTGTCTGGTGTGAGCAAGGAGATGAGTTTATGACTTTTATTCTATTTCGGTTATTCGGAACTCGAATTTAAGTAGCCGCATGCGACTCGTCGTCACCGTGTTAGAAGGCACAGCTGTATACACCGTAGAAACACTCACTTATAAAAAACACTTTTATAAGATTTGGAGATACATTTTGATTTTCCTCTTTTTCATGAGCACATTAGAGCGAAAACTCTGCCTCTTAGATGAATGTCATATTTCGTGTGATTAAATGCCAGGATCGTTATTAAGGCAAAATGTAGACTTCCATTCCTTTAAGACTTTCTCTAAGCCATAAGTAACCCGAGCGTCACTGTGCGTAAATATCCCAGGGCCTGATGCTGCTGCCTTGGAGGCCCCCAGGTGTGTGTGCATGCACTGATCAGACCAGACCTCTTCCTCAGCGCCCGGAAGTCTGCTTATGAATGCCACTGGGGCGTAGATGCGGGCTGTTCTAGCTGAAGCCACCACATTCACATGGAATCAGACCAGGATGCGGACTATCTTATTAATTTGCTATTTCCATTTCCAGAAGGTCAGCGCACCGGACATCCTGCAGCCTCTCAGTCAAGAGAGTCCCAAACGCCTCACCCTCCCTGTTTTGAAGCAGGAAGATCTCCCGCCCCGTCCAAAGCCCGGCGCTTTGTTCTCAGGAGGCTTGAGACAGGTGAGTCTTCTCTTGTGTCCTTGACGCATGAGGTGGGGTTGTCCTCAGTCCTGGTCAACGTGGTCGTCGGGTTGGATTGGTCAGCACGAGTAGTGGCAGGAGGAACCGGAGCGTGACGGCAGAGCTTGGAGGTTAAATAGTTTCCTTAGTTAGATTGGGGTGGGATCCGGGAAAACCTCGCTCGGCTTCAATGGTGGTTGTCCTTTTTTACATCTTATTGCAAACGTTTTTATATATACAGGGAGTAATTGAGAATAAATAATGATGTCTTTGGACGAGAAGGTTTTCATTTTGATGAAGTTTAATTTATCACATTTTTATGGTTCTGTCTGTCTTGGCTACTTACAAGTCATGAACATATTCTCCTATATTTTCTTCTAGAAGCATTATGGAAGTTTAGCTTTTACCTATAGGTCTTGATCCAGCTCATTAATTTCTGTGAATGTCATATAGTAGATTTTCAGGTTCATTTTTTCTCCCTACATGGATACCCAATTATTCTAGCTCCATTTGTTTAAAAAAAAAAAAAAAAAAAAAAAAAGACGCTTATTTCTCCATTGACTTTGGTGTCTTTGTGATAAAAACTGTGGGTCTTTTTCTGGGTTCTCTATTCTGCTCCACGGATCCCTTCGTCCTTCCTTATGCCAACAGCACACTGTCCTGAGCGCTTCCCCCCGCCCCCCGCCACCCCGGTATCCAAAATGCTGTGCGTGCACCTCTGTGTGCTTTCCTGGGACCAGAATTGGGCCCTCCAATGCAATTATGCAAATGCAGCTCACACAAGTCCTCTGAGTCCTCTGGCGGTCCCTGGCCTGGGGCACACGGCTCCATCCCTGAGGATGCTCAGCAGCCGCTTCTTGGATGCTGTGAGAGTCCGGGCTGGCACAGCCAGATTTGCAGTCAGGAGATTCGGAGAGGCTGTGTTAGGATGGCTCAGCCCCCGCCCCCAGGACTAGGTGTGGTTTGTACTCGAGAATAGATCAGAAAGGGCCAGTACTGAGGATACAGTTTCCTGAGGTCCAGGCAGGCACAGATGACTCCAGAACTTTCTCTCCTATGGTCGAAGCCTGTGGTGGGCTTGAGACAGGTAGGCCACAGAGAGCTGGCCTCTGGGAGGCTTTTCCAAGGCTCACGGGGAGTTTTGCCTCTGCCCCAGGTGACCAAGGACCCAAGGCATCCAGTCAGCTTGAGCCTTTATAAGGCTGACCCCAGAGGCTGCACCTTTCAAGAGCCCATGGGGCGCTTCCCCTGCACTGCCTGGGGGCCCACCAGGCTGGACTCTAAACTCCTTCAGGCCCAGAGTCATGTCTTTGCACAGAAATCAGCATGTGGGCAGAGACTCGGGCCAAGACCCACCCCGCAAATGGTCCACGGGGTCCCACACAAGCTCCCCCTCGCCCCAGCCGCTACCACGTTCCCTGCTCGTTCACTCGTTCGACACGCTGGCCGCTTGCTGGCCCGCGAACAGGTCAGGCTCACGCTCGCCTTGGGGAGTTTCTGCTGCAGTTGCCTCTCCCAGGCACAAAGCTCATTCCGTCCCTTCTTTCCTATCTTTGCTCCAAGGTCACCTTCTCAGGGCACGTTCTGCTCCCACTGCCCTTACTTGCTCCACGTTTATTCTTGTTCTTATCACCGGCTACAGTTATGCAAGTGGCTTATCTGTCGTTTATTGTCTATTGTAATTTCCAAGCACCCAGAGCAATGCCCGACACTTAAACAGCGCTCAGTAAATATTTGTGGAAAGATTGGATCAGTCCTTGTCCTCACTAGCATTTATTGAGAGCCTATTATGTACTAACTACTGAGCGAGGTGCTTGCCCTCGCAGTCATTCCCGGTGACCTTGTCAGTGGATGCCGTTATCCCATTTCACAAATGGGAAAACTGAGGTTCACCACGGGGTAAACCTGATTCAACCCTCAGGACACCCTGTGAGCCAACGAAGCCCAAGCATTTTGAACTATCCCACGGGACCAGTTGACCTCTTAAACTGAGTGGTTTTCTTGACTCCACCCCCTGGTCCAGCTTCACTCGAGGCTGACCCCCACCTAGAAAACCTTTACGAGTGAGTCAGGGGGAATGGCGTTAGGGTGAGGCGATGCGGGCGAGAGTGTTCATCTCGCTCAGACCGTTTTTTAAGATAGTTCTTCCAAACCACAGGGCAGATTCAGGAAGACTGCATTCCCCCTTTCTTCCAAAGTCTTCTCTGCGTTGTGCCCTTAACATTTATCATCAAGAGGCTGAATTATTATGCATTTAATCCTAACTTTAACCCTCAGACCGAAGCAGTGTTCGTTTGAGGGAAACTAAACTCTCACAAAGCAAATAACTGGTTGTTGCTTCTTGCCCAGAGATGTTGGTAACCCTGAGAGGTATTTATATTCTCTGAGAAATAGGAACTTGGAGCTAGAAAAAGCTTATTACATCTCTACTTATTACAAAAGTAGAAATACAAACGAGTAGTAAATAGGGGAAACACTCAACCTCCCAAGTACTTAAATCAGTGCAAGATTAGAGCAAGCCCTATTTTGGGACCATTTTAGCAAATTTTTTAAATGGTACAGCTCGGTGTTGGCAAGCGTGTGGAGAAGCAGACATTCCCACAAACCACTGAAGTGAATCGGAGGGCAATTAGCAATATATATCATAAAGTGCATGTTCTCTTTAATCCAGCAATTTTAAATACTCTTTAAAAATTATCATGCATGTGGCCGAAAATGCGTGTACATGGATGTCCACGGCAACATTACTGATAACTGTTTTAACTTTGAAAAATTGGAAATAACTCTGGGGAAGCAGGAAACTTGCCTCTACCTTTCAATGTTCTTTTGGTTGGTCTAATAATCAACTCCACATGAGACAGATTGACCAGAGAAAATAACCAAATTGAATTCCATACATGGACGGGAACCCCACATTCATGAGAGATTCAGAGACCCCACATATGTGAGAGATTCTGAGACGGGAAGGGAGGTGAAGCATGTATAACATACTGAGCTAAGGGCGAGGTAAGGACACGTGGGGCTTTAAAGGGGAGTACGGTCACCGCAGGACAGATAGACAGATACGCAGTAGTTGGTCGTTTGCCCTGGCATAGAGACAAGCCGAAAAGGTTACCTCGGTAATTTCTCATTATGGGCAAGGCTGCGAATTTAAATTCGTTCAGGTAGTTTCGAGGGGCAAGAGTTTCTCTTGAGCCTGTGAGGTCTCTGTTGCCTTTAGCTCAAAATTATCCTCATACGACAGAAGCCTATCTTGGGGTGACTTGTTCTGAATCCTACATAACCAAATGTCCAAAATACAGCAATTGTTGAATAAATTATGGTACGTTTATTCAGAAGAATATCTTGCAGCAATTAAAAATAATGTGTTTGCAGAATATTAATATGGAAAATATGAGATTACAAAGTAGTGTTATATAGCAGCGCATACTTGTGCAAATTGAATGATCGACATGCAGAATAACTGAAAGGATTATACCGAAATGTCGACCCTGGAGTGGTGGAATTATGCCTTTTTCTTAAAATTTTTTTTTGGTTCTTCTGTGTTTTCCGCATTTGCTCACTAAACCTGAGCCTCTCTGCCATCCACCTGTTCTTGGTGATCAGGACTGACTTTTTTTTTTTTTCCTTCAGTATAGCTGTGGTTTCAGCTGACTCCTTGCTTTCTGCCTTTGTAAAATACAAGGGCATCGGACCTGGCTTACAGTCATAGTAGATAATTCGTGACCTTCAGGGAAAGTCACCAAATGCTCCCTTGCTGGCCTTCCTTAGGCAGCTCTTTGCTTTTACTCAGATTTACTTTTCTTTCGAACCCAGACGGCACCAGCGGTGCTAATAAATAAATCAGGTCGAGTTCTTAGTTGCTCTCCTGGGCCACGACCTGTTAGCTGCCTTCATTTGCTGCTCAAAGATTCAGTTCTGGCTTCCTGGGGAGATGGAAGCAGAAAGCCCTCCCAGGGCAATGGTGGTAGAGTTATAAGGTCATCTCAGAGGCGATGCGATCGACCGAAGGGTGTGTGCTCGGCTGTCCTCTCATTATGAGCTTGTACTTTCCCCGGCTAGGCAGATGCAACGGTTAAATTACCCGGAGACACCACCGTCATCTGAATTAAGAACCCAGGTCCACTTCCAGCTCTACCTCTGATCTGCTATGCAATTTTCGGGTGGGTCTTAACTCGTCTCGCCCTCTGCTTACCAACTTATGACATGAAGGATGAGTCGTTACAGCGCTTCCTGGGTGCAGGGTAATTCTGGGCGCCCAGCTGGATGAGCCAGCTGCATGCCCGCCCCTTACTGGGCGCCCAGCTGGATGAGCCAGCTGCATGCCCGCTCCTTACTGGGCGCCCAGCTGGATGAGCCAGCTGCATGCCCGCCCCTTACTGGGCGCCCAGCTGGATGAGCCAGCTGCATGCCCGCCCCTTACTGGGCGCCCAGCTGGATGAGCCAGCTGCATGCCCGCTCCTTACTGCACCTGGACAGCTGTGCACGCGGCAGGGCAGACCTGACGCCCGGTGCGAGCACGCGGAGCTCCGGTCTGCCCTGTCATGTCACCAGCCACAAATGCGCCCCCAGTGCCGGCGGTCGTGATCCCGATGTGTTTCTCCGGGCGACTCAGTTTCCTACTCTCCGCAACCACCATTTCACACCTCCTCCGGTCTTTTCAAACCTTCTTCCGCATTCTTCCTCCTCATTCTTGACAAAGAAAGTACCCTTCCTACTTTAGGACAGAAGCAGAGTCATCTTGGAGTCCCTTTAACCCTCTCAATGCCGAAATTAACATCCGGAGTCCGCACCCAGCCTGCTCTCCTTTCCCTCCCAAGCAGCCGAAGCCATCGCCCCGATGACACTTGGGGTCCCAACTGCTCCTCTCCCATCGTTCCCCCCACTGAGAGTAAAGTGCCTTTTCCCTCTGCGGTTAGGGAGAACTCTCCGCTCGCCCCTTTTCTCCACGTGGTCTCCTCTCAGGCAGCCCACGCCTTCTGCAGAGACTTCCTGCCCATTCGCTTTGATCTTCACCCTCTTGAACACTTACTCCTTCATGCTGTCTCGCCGCTCCATGCCTTTCTGAGTCTGTAAAATTTAAAAGTTGTGTGCCATTCTAACAGTTCTCTGCAGGTAACATCTGTGTTGGCGGGGAACACCTTGCAGAGCCAGCGACTAGGTGTGCTGGGGTTGGTTGTATCCCTGGCCTTAGTCAGTTCAGGTTTGGGTCTCTGATGAGTCCTTGGTTTGAATTTTATCTCTCTAATGAAAGAGAAAGCCCCAGGCTTTCTTCTTAGTTTCTTTCCAGCCACCTGATAAGGAAGTCAGCGGGCTCCCTGCTTCTATAGAGTCAGCATTGAGATTGGGTGAATATTTATGCGAATTGAGTAGTAATTAGGCCATTTGTTCTGTCTTTTAGGCACAGGCACTCCATGCTACCTGTCTCCATCATCTAAGCTTAAAGCGCCCGAACCTATGAGGGCAGTTCTGATTTTCATTTCAGGGCCCCGTAAGAATGTAAACACAACATATTGTCTTTGAAAGCTGCATGCTTTACATATGTTTGTTCCAGTAACTCCTCGCCATAACCCCATGAGACCGGTATTAATTTTTCTGTTTAGATTTTGACACAGCCAGTGAGTAGCAGGGCCAGAATTTGAATCCCGCTCTCTCTGAGTTCTAGTCACGGGCTCTCAGCCCCACACGATGCTGTTTTCCACATGGCTGTTCCTGCCATGGATATTATCCGCCTTCAGAGAGTTATCTTACAGAATGGCACAGGAGACAGTCCACTTCATCCCAAGTGATTTGTGTAAAGAATAAGATGGTGTCACCTTTACTGCTAGGCCAAGACTGTATCTGGGCACGGCAGGACCTTCTGAAGATTCCCCATCTCATTAGGACTGAAGATGTGGCAAATTATAAGTCGGCGTGTTATTAATTTAACATGAGTCAGGATGCATACTCTGTGAATTTTGATTTATCTGATATCTTGAAATCAGAACGGAAAAAGAATTGATGTTAGTGAAGTAATTTGTTATATCTGTCATTCTTGATTTCAGGGAAGTTTAATTAGCATTAACAGCACCTGTACAGAGATGGGCAATTTTGACAATGCTGACGTCACTGGAGAAATAGAATTTGCCATTCGTTACTGCTTCAAAACCCATTCTTTAGAAATCTGCATTGAGGCCTGTAGGAACCTTGCCTATGGAGAGGATAAGAAGAAAAAGTGCAATCCGTAAGTGTTTTTTTCTAAGTTTTGACGTAAAATGATAGATACATTGATTCCAAAGTTTATGTGGAAAGTCCAAGAACAAGCAAGGCAATTGTAGAAAAAAAAAAAGATTAAAAAGTAAAAATACGTATCAAGAATTATTATTAAGCCGTAGTAATTCCAACGACGTATTATTGATGCAAGGCTAGATAAGCAGGTCGATAGAGCAGAATCAAATGCCCAGATACAAACCTCAGCATATAAGGGAACTTACATAATCAAAAGGCTATTAGAAATCAATGCAGAAAAGATGTACTTCAATAAATGGTGTTAGAAAGTTTAACTGTCCATATAGGAAAAATAAAATTAAAATCCTGTCTCATACAATCCGTAAACAGATTAATGTTTTTCCAACTGATAGATATGAAATGGTATCTCATCATTATTTTACCATGCATTTTCCTGATTACTAAAAAGCATGAGCAACTTTTTATATACACATTAGCCACTTAGGATTTCCCTTCTGTAAACTTCCTGTCATCTGAAAGATGGCAGAGTAGGAAGCATCAGGAATCCATCTCCCCACACAGACAGTGATTGCCCTGGCAGAATCCATCTGATGTATCTATTTTGGAACTCTGGAGTCTCTGAAGGCTTGCAACTTCCAGGGGCTCTGATGGTAAATTGGGGTTAATATCGGTCAGCTGCAGCTCTTAGCACAGTAGCAGCTACCCATCCTCGAATCCCGACCTGCAGGCGGGCAGCTGTGCATGTGTTCCTGGAGCCTCTTGCACACAGCTTGCAGGAGCCAGGGTGGGCAGAAAGGATTCTGTCCTCCATTTCAGGGATCTGTTCTCTGATTGCTGCCTCTGATCACAGAGGTACAGACAAAGAGACATACAGCCATAGTTGTGCTCACCTCCTCCTCTGGCTGCTGTGATTTCTAGAGTGTTTAAAGTCCTGGCGCTCTTATTAGTGTCCCTTTTTCATTTTTCGCCTCTCGGAAGCCAGGTACTACAGACTAGGACATTCAAAAGCAACTGCATATGCAAGGGGAATTAGAAGGTGACCATGCTTGCCTCAGAAAAACCTGAGAAGACCTTCGGTTTACACCTCAGGCTGATCTTTGGCAAAGAATCCATAAACAAAACACTGGCAAAGGGGGAGGATCTGATTTCCGGAGTTAACACATTGTTAGACGTAAATGTCCAGTGTTCAACAAAAATAACGAGGCATGTAAAGAAACAGGAAAGTATGACCCATTCAAAGGGAAAAAGTAAATCAACAGAAACTGTCCCTGAAAAAGATCCGATGGCTGGTTTACTAGCCAAAGACTTTAAAACGGTGTCTTAACGATGCTGAAAGAACTAAAGGGAGATGTGGAGAAAGTCGGGAAAATGATGTACGAACAACATACAGAGATAGGAAACCTAAAAAGAAACCACAAAGAAATTCTGGAGCTGAAAACTATAATAACTGAAATGTAAACTTTATTGGAGGGATTTAAAGGCAGGTGTAAGCAGGTAGGAGAATCAGTGAACCGGAAGATAGGACAATGAAATGTATTGAGTCAGGAATAGAATGAAAAACGATTGAAGAAAAGCAAACGGAACCCAAGGGACCTGTGGGGCATCATCGGGCAAACTACATACGCACATGAGAGTTTCAGAAGGAGGAGAGAGAACTAGGGGCTGAAAGAATATTTGAAAGAAAAAAAAAAACAGCTGAAAACTTTCCAAATTTGATGAAATACATGAATATAAAGATCAAAGAAGCCCACTAAACTCCAAGGAAGATGAACTCAGAGACCCACGTAAACAAACTTTGAAAGACAAAGACAGAGAATCTTGAAGGCAGCAAGAGGAATTGGCAGAATGGATGAAAAACATAGGCTCCAACTGTACGTCATCTACAAGAGACTCACCACGTAGCCAAAGACACAAATAGAAGATATTACATGCAAGTAGTAGCCAAAAGAGAGCAGGGGCGAAATACTAATATTAGACACAATAGACTTTAAGTCAAAAAAGGTTACAAAAGATAAAGGACATTATATATTAATAAAAGGTTTAATACAGCAAGAAAATAAAATGATAAACGTCTATGCTTCTAACAACAGACCATCAAGCATATGAAGCAAAAGCTGACAGAATTGCAGGGAGAAATAATTCTGCAATGATGCTTGGAGCTGTGCATACTACACGCTCAGTAGCAGCTAGAACTACCTGTCAGAGGTGGATGAGGAAACACAGGACTTAACACAATAAACCAATGAGACACATAGCTGTGTATTTTATCATTATGACGCCTTAAGCTATGCAGGTATATTTTATATGTCTTACGTGCGTGAGATCTGATAACGATCAGCAATTTAAGAGTAAACGAACCTTGAGGAATTGGTGACGGTGAGCCCGGAGGAGTTTCCCTAGAAGTTTGACTGACAGGGAAGAAGAGGCTTGAGACTGTCGCTTCAGGAAGGACCCAGATCGAGGGGGGTGGGGGACCGTTTTTTTTTTGCTTGGGGAAGGTTTTAAGCCTGTTCCCAGCCTGTGGGGGCAGGGCCTGGACCAGCGGGGCCGTGGCCATCAACGCAGCGGCCAGGGGAACCAGGACGGGCGGTCCTGGGACCTGAGTGGAGGGATCAACCTAGAACAGGATTTGCGGGGGCCGGGGGTGGGGGCGAGTGCTGGCGGAGAGTTCACCCTGCCAGCCGAGCTGTGGGCTACAGGCTTGGCCCAGAGGGCTCATGAACGCAGGGCCCCCCAGCAGCCGGGAGGGCAAGCATGGAAGCCACACGAGGGAAGGGTGAAGTGTGAGGCATACACTTCCCGTTTCCACTTTCCGTGCTCGGCGGAGGGAGGACGAGCTGGCACATGGCCTGTGCATCCAGGTAGATCAGAAACTCCGCCTCCCTGGAGCCCCGAAACGGCAGGTGATGAGCAGTGAGGATTGCTCAGGCCTCGGGCGTGAGGGAAGCAGCCGAGCTCCCACCCCCGGGAACGTTCCAGAGGATGGTGGCCAGACTGTAAACAGAACCTGCGTGCCCAGCACTACCATTGTTCACTGCCAGTGCTGGCCCCTGGGCCCTTTCCCTCAACCCCCCAGCTCGGCAGGAAGCAGAGTGCAGAAAACGCTGATGTGTCATTCTCTTCCTCCCGAACCTGCGTCCCCGCCCCCCTGAGCCTTCACCCCCTGTCTGCCTTTGGCCACTAGGTATGTCAAGACCTATCTGCTGCCTGACAGATCCTCGCAGGGAAAACGCAAGTCTGGAGTCCAGAGGAGCACGGTGGACCCAACCTTTCAGGAGACCTTGAAGGTATTTGCTGGACAAATACTCATGTGCTGAGTTCCCCCGTCCCGGGCTGGGCACGCGGGCCAGAGTTCACAGGATGAGTGTTCCAGACTCTTGAGTCAGTGAAATGTAAATGCAGACGCTTATGTGTTTCTGCAGGGCTCTGTCAATCAGTGGCAAGGTGGCAGAAAATAAATTTCAGCCTTTGTACAGGAAAAGTGCAGAGTCTGCTGGACTCGAGGCCGGCTTTTGATTAATGATTTCCGAGAAAATGGTGAAAAAGAACCTGGCTGCCTCTCAGTTTTTAAAACTGATTTCTCTGCTGCATTTTTGTGACTATCAGAGAGACATCTTATAAATTAAACTACCGCGTCACTATCTTTGGAAAAGTGCTCCTTTATTATAATAGGTGGCAAACCCAGGTTTGTTCTTATGTTAAGGGGAAAAAAAATAGTCATTTTATGAAAAATAACTCAAGAGGAATTATTTGGGTTTCACTTTCTTTGGTGCTAAGAAATACGATTTGTGGTTTAGGGCCAATCGAAGATGGGGGACTGCCTCGTGCTGGGATTCAGGGCGGAGAGTTGGAGGTGATATGTAAGGTGTTTGCAGATAGCGGGTGTGGGAGGCCCCGAGCTGGGAGGACTGTCCCGACTCATGGAGATGTCCCCAGTCGAGGCTGGGAAGCTCAGGGATCTCATGTGTCAAGACTGTAAAGCAGAGGCTTTGTTTGACTTCCTTGGCGAGAAGGGGCACTTGGGAACTCCCAGCCGGGGACCGTCTGGGCGGCTGGCACAAAAGTCCCCTTCGTTAAATAATAAGAGCCATTGTTTTCTGTGCCCTTGCTATGGTCAAGTGCTTTACATACTCCTGAACTAGGTATTAGAATCCTCGCTTACCAGCGGGGAAACCGAGGCTTAGAGAACCCACGGTGGGCTGGCAGGCCTCAAAATGTGTGTGCACAGGGATCCCCAAGGGATTTTTAAAAAGGAGTAGATTGCGATTCAGCAGGTGTGGGTGGGGCCTGGGATGCTGCCGGCCTGGGGCCACTCTAGTAGCAAGTGACCAGAGATCGGTCTTCGGATGGTTTTGCTCACGTACCTGCTAGAGGAATTTTGAGAAGCAATGTGCCCCCTCGCACATTTTAAGTTGGCATCTAAAATTGCTCAAAAGTTTTTACAAGGTATTTTGCTCCAAATAGAGGTAGATAAACATGTCACGTTTTATGAAATGGGGTAAAATTGAGGATTAACTACATTTTCGATAAATATGTAATTATACGATTTGATTTTTAAAAAGTTTGCCTTATTTGAAACACACGCAGAATCTCAAAGAAGTCACCTAAAATTTTAATCTGTTGGTTTTCTCCAATACGTTGTGAATATTTTGGTTGCCCTGGAAAACTTCGCAGAAACACTTAAAAGTATCAGCGCCCCTAATGTAGTCTAAATTCAGCACAGCCCGACACAGGCTTCACAGAAATGCGTGTGAGACGGCAAAAAGGGACGTTGGGGAAGCTGAGCAAGGATCAAGAGTTCCGCAGGAGCCGGTATTTTGAATCACCCCTTCGTTTAGCATACTGGGGGTTCACAGCACGCGGGGCAGGACGCCGGAGTGAGGTTCCGGGTAGAAGAACCGTCTTCTGCCAGGTTTGAGAACAGTGCCCACGTGACAGCTGAGACTCTCGAAGCCGATCCGAGCAGAGAGCTCCTCGGGACATCCGTCTGCACTCCCGCTCAGCCCGCGGGAGGGAGGCCCGGGTGGCCGGGGAGTGCGGCCCCGGGAGCCCAGGCTGACCGTCTCTGTCCCGCCCTGCAGTACCAGGTGGAGCCTGCCCAGCTGGTGACCCGGAGGCTGCAGGTGTCCGTGTGGCACCTGGGCGCACTCGCCCGGAGGGTGTTCCTTGGAGAAGTGATCATTCCTCTGGCCACGTGGGACTTCAAGGACAGCACGACACAGTCCTTCCGCTGGTATCCGCTCCGGGCCAAGGTGATGTCTGGTTTGGACGGAGCGACCCCACCCCCACCGTGAGACGTTTTCAAAGGGATCCAAGAAAGGAAACCTACCTGGGAAACCTCGGACCCAAGACAGTTGGGCACACTTGCCAGGCTGTGACTTCCTAGGGAAGTCGGGCCCTCCCGGGGGGTTTGGCTGAGGGATTTCTACCTGCTCAGGTTTGTTCAGGTCCCTGAATGGCCTTATCCTCAGTGGAGCCCACACACAAGCCTACATCGGGCTGGGTGTTCAGCTCTCCCACGATGGCCTGACCCTTTCCCCCAAATTCCGGGTCACTCAGTGTCGGAGGAGGTGGCCCCCGCCTCCTCATGAGTCTGTAGGCCAAAGTCCCCACCTGCGGCCAGTCAGTCCTGCAGGCTAGAGTGTGTTGTTTCTGAAAGCCCCACCCCAGCCACACCTGCGACAATGGGTGAGAATGACTGGCCCGGAGGCTATAGGGCCATCGGGCTGGCAGTGGTGGCCCTGGCCGGCAGGACTTCCGTCCTGCCCTGGCAGAGCCGCAGAGCTCAGGGCGGGGTGGGGCAGGTCAGGAGGAGCTGGCTGGGCAGTGGGAAGGGAGGCCGGGGGGCGGGGAGGTTAGCATTTCTCGGGGCGGCTGCTTTGCACACGTCTGTGCCGTGATCCAAGGCTGTGAGGGAGCGACGGGGGAGGAAGCTTGGGCTCCAGCGTCTCCTAAGAAATGGCAACAGAAGGCGGCAGCTCTACCTGCGAAAGTCCCGCAGAGGCCGAGTCTTTACCTGGCCTGGACCAGGTCCCACCATGTCTCCTCTCTTTACCGCTGAAGCCCGGGAGGCGATCGGTCACGACGCCTTGATCAGAAACGGCGCCACATTCTGGCCACTGCGGGGCCAAGCCCAGGGTCCGCTCCCACGCCTCCCGCCCTCTTCTCTCCGGGGGTCTGCCTGGCCCCGCCACCCACACCCGGCGCCCTGCCCTTTCTTGTCTCAGAGCCCCGGTTCGTCCTCAGACCGCCACTTGGAAACCCCCTTGGAAAGCCGCCTCCTGTCCAAGGCCTGCCCGAGACGTTACTTAAGTCGTACCTCCTCCATGAAGGCCTTCCCGATTTTCCCGGCCAGATGAGGTCTTCCGCGGGATCCCGTACTGGGGGTGCCCTGCCCGTCTTGTTCCCCCTGGGACCGTGCACTCAGGACCAGAGGGGCTGCCACCAAGGCCGGTCACGCGTTGGCAGATGGGCCAGGAGCAGCAAGCGCCAGACCGAGGCATCCCTCCCGATGCTGGCAACAGGGAGCAGCTCCAGTGCTGGGGCCGGGGCGTCTGCTCACAGGCCATCCGTCCCCTCTGGCCCTGACAGGAGGGGGCCGCGTGGGTGGCATGGGGCTAGTGCGGGTTTCTGGAAGCAGAGGGTGAAGTCAGCCTCATCTAATTTGGCACCCAAGGGCCAGCCTCCTTCCCCAGAGGTGGCCAGGAGACCAAGGATTGCCACGGCCGTGCAGGGGAGGCTAGCCCTACGGGGTCCTGGAGTCTTCGCCGAGCCCTTGCTGAGCCCTCGCTGGGTGGCTGCTCTCACTGCTGGGGGCTCGGGGTGGGGGGCCCCCCCGGCGCCCTTCCCGCCCATGGGGAGAGGGGTCTTTGCTCTCCAAGCCCTTCCTACATCACTTTCTGGCAAAGTCACTCGTGCCCAGACAAGCCACCTGAGTGGGCAGGGAGGCGTCCTTGGTGGGGAGCTGGGGAAGAGGAGCTGGCTGACTCAGCCTGATCGGAGAGCCGCCCCTGAGCTGTGGGCACCGAGCCTGGGACCCGGTTGGTCTCCGAGTGCCTGCAGCGACCCTGGCATGGCAGAGTGGCTAAAATCGTTGTTTACTTTTTTCCAGCTCAGGTTGTGTCCAGGTGTCTTAGGACTCTCCTGTGGAATGTGCCAGCGCCTTTGAGCCTCCCTGCTTGCCAGGCCACCTGCCTCTGGTGGGGTGGGCGGCTGGATGGCTGAGCCATTTCTCCCCCGTGGAGGCAGCCTGCCATGGGGACACCTACCCAGGGCTCTCGGAGCCCTGCACAGGCTTTGCAGGGGTGGGGTGGGTGGGAGGAGTGGGGAAGGCAGCGTTTATGGACAAAGCTGAGGCACCTGGAGGAGCCCAGGGGTCCTGTGGGCTGGGGACTCCTGCCCTGAGTGAGCTCTGCCTCTTGCCCGTAGGCAGAGAAGTTCGAAGAGGGCCTCCCTCCCAACAATGGGGAACTCGCAGTCCGGGCCAAACTGGTGCTGCCCGCAGGGCCCAGCAAGCTCCAGGAGTCTCAAGAAGGTAGGTGGCCTCCGGCCCCATGACTGTTCATCAGTCTCCTTACAGGTAGGCCGGTGTTTCCTAGCACTTCCTGTTTGCCGCCTGCTGATCCCAGGTGCTCTTGTGACTCTCACCAGGAGCTGTGGCACCCAGCCTGGGAAACGGGGGTCTCTGGAACCCACGGCTCCGAAGGGAGTCAAGCGACCCAAAAGGCCAGGCCTGTGATGCATGCTTTACGGGGTTCTTAGGACACCAGCCCCAGTGCTTTCTCCCAAGGGGGTGGCTTGGGGAAAATGGTCCCGCTGTGGCCCCGCTTGAAGAATGACCTCCGGCATCATGGCTGGGAGTCTGGCTCTTTGGGACCCAAGAGCACATCTCAGGGCCCCTGGTCACGTCAGAAGCTGCTGCCCGGCAAGAGGACGGGTCAAGGACAGGTCCTCCAGGACCTTATAGGTTTAACTAGCTTAAATAACGTGGGGCATGCCGGGGAGATGAGGCGGGGAGCGAAGACGAAGCATACGCAGTTCCGTGATGGCTTTTGGTGATTCGCTATGTGGAAGCTCACAGGACCAGCGGCAAGCACCCCGTGGTTATCTCCGGCCCTGCAAAACAGAGGTCTTGGGGCCGTGCCTTCCCCCAAACCATGGGCTCTGGGACATGTGCCCTCAGAGAGCCTTCTTTGTGGTGGGTGAGCCCCTTTCCCTGGCCGCTCTCTCAGGCTGCGCGGGCCGGAGCACACCCTCTCACCAAGCTCAGTTTTGGGGAGGCAGTGCTGTGTGGCGACCTGCAGAAGGGAGTTGACCGCGAATGCTGGCTTCGTCCCCAGGGGCAGGGCAGCCGTCGCGTGAGGGTCAGCTCTGTTTGGTGGTGCTGGGAGCCAAGGACTTACCCGTGCGGTCGGATGGCACCCTGAACTCGTTCGTGAGGGGGTAGGTATTACAGTTAATCAGGTGGGATTTACTGATAACCTGTTATTCGCACGGCAGGGTCCTAGGACCTGTAGGGAACACCGAAAATAGCCATTTTAAGTTCGTTGCATTTTAGCTTTCCTACCAAAATCCAACGTTAAGTCGTGTCAAAGACTCTGATCTCCAAGAATTCATGGGGTTTGGACATGCTGAGGCGAGATTCGGAATACTACATTTTAACCTGAAACCCAGATCTTCTTGGTCCTTGTTTTATCAGTGAATCAGCTTTTTTTCTGACTAAAATGGAATGTTAAAAAAATCACGTGTTTATAAATATTTACTCGGCTTCGCATTCCCCTTGGATTAGCAGTAAGATGGATGGTTTTTCAGATTTCATCCTCATTCTGAGTCACTACAGGGGTGTCGGTGTTTTGCAAAGGAAAGCAAACACCATTAATTATCACGTAGAATTGCTAAATCCCTGTGTCATAACAGAAAAATGATGAGCTACCTGTCAAGGTGGAACTGGGTTTGTGTCCTAACCCCGCCGCTTATCTGTATGGCCTTGGGCAAGTTACTTGGCCCTTCTTCTGAATTGATTCTGAGAACAGGGTTAATACGAGATAACGTGAGTACAGAGTCCTGGTCCCTGGGTGGCAGGTCTAGTAAGCCACGCTGTCGCCTGGTGGTAGACCAAAGGAGGGGGACCAGGACAAAGGCCACGTGGCCTCGGAACCCCAAATCGCCCTCAGCGTCTGGTGCAGAATTCAGCTCTCAATTCCAAACATCCTAGAGCGAGGTCACGTAGCCAAGCTGGTGCTTCTCATTCACCGTTTAGGGTTTTTATGAGGATGTTAATTTAGCCCTTTACTTAGCACTGACTCTCACTGGTGAGCAAGTCCCAGCAGGGAAAGGGGGCCACGTCGGGGGGAGGGGGTGGCGGGGATGGTTTTCGATCAGCTTTTCTTCCGCAGCTGTCTCACTCTGCCCGACAAGCAAAAGCTGAGGCTGAAGTCCCCGGTCCTGAAGAAGCAAGCGTGTCCCCAGTGGAAGCATTCCTTTGTTTTCAACGGAGTAACCCCTTCTCAGCTGAAGCAGTCCAGCCTAGAATTAACAGTCTGGGACCGGGCCGCCTTCGGCATGAACGACCGCTTGCTGGGAGGGGCCAGGCTTGGTTCCAGTAAGTCCATTCGAGATATTTATGGGGCCCAAGTGCATGTTGGATCCTTAGTGACTGTCTCACATGGATACTATTAGAAGAAAAATCAGGCTTCCGCGATGGCAGGTGACTTAACTGGCTTTGCAATTGCCTGACCTGCCATAAATGGAGATTACTAAGTCTCCCTCCTTCTTACTCTGCAACTGAGCGATAATACAGCAAAGCATCTCAACAATTTAAATCAGATTTAGGATCTGCTAAAGAAACAAAAACCACAGGTCTCAAAATGGGCTGAGTACAGTATTTGCTTTTGTTTTTGGTGTCAATCACGAAGGGATTATTTTCTTAAGGGAAAATATCTTCTTAGCCCAAACTACTGGCAACTGAGAAAGTATTTCATTAAGATTAGGACAGAAGGGCAATGTGCTTGTGCTGCTCGGCAGGGGTGTTTCTGGCATTTTGCGGGGGACGGTCTCTTGTCGGGGAGGGCTTGAGCGCCCCAGCCCTGCCCACCGGTTGCCAGCAGTGCCCCCCAAACCCTGACAACCAAAACAACTGCACACATCTCCAAGGCCTGCAACCGAGGACCACTTCAGATAAACAGGACTCACTCTTAGTTTAAGAAGAAATATTGTCCAAAGCAAACCTTCTTCTTCTAAGTAACTCCTTTCTATGAACCAACCTGGCCACCCACACCTCTCCACAGACACCCTGAAGTGTTAAGACTGTTGTCAACCCTCCCAAAAGAACCAAGTCACCAAACCTGTCCTCTCTTCTTTCAACTAACAGAAAACGGCTTCAGGCTTTTGAGGCCCCAAGTCCCTGGGGAGAATGCCTGTGTCCTGTCCTCAACACAGTTTTGTTGGCGGGGGGGGGGGGGGGGGGGCAGGTGGGGAGGATGTCTCTCTTTTCCAGTGGTTGACATTTTAATATGACATTAAGTTGAGCTGAAAAATTATACTTTTCTTGCTGGTCTTCATTTTTAAAAGGCTGGGGAAAGGGGGAGAGTAAAGTGGCCTCCTGGCCCTCCGTTACTAATCTGTTGTCTCACGCCACAGAGGAAGATCCAGCTGGCGGCGCTGACTCAGGCTCACAATCGAAGCTTCAATGGCAGAGAGTTCTCTCCAGCCCCAATTTATGGACAGACATAACCCTCGTCCTGCACTGAAGCGCAGGTTCCAGGTGGCAGCGGGGCTCAAGTCTGCGTGCCTGCGGGTCAGCTGAACTGGGCGTGGACACGCCTCCGGACAGGCCCCGTGGGGTGCGACCGCTCTGTCAGGTAGCCAGAAGGTTCTTCCATACCCCTCAGTGTACGTGTAAGTTAGAGCAGGGACCACTGTCATGTCAAGAAGTCTCAGGCTGGTTATGTGCTTTGAGAGGTGTGGAAAATGACCAAGTTTCAATAAATGTTCAACAGTTACTTAACCTCTGTTTCCCAGTGCTCGTCGGACAGTGCGAATTACGGCCTCGTTGTGTTGTGTTTCAAAGGAAAAGGAGCCCGGTGGGTGTTTGGTGGCCCCCATCCTACTAGGCAACTTTATAGAGGCAGGTCAGCCAACTCCACAGAGGGCAAGGAGGACACCCCCATTCTGCATAGGTCATGTCTAGGGTCCGCCCGAGGACCCCCCAGCCCCGTCGCTGGCAGGACTGCACCGACAGTCTGAGAAGGGGTCTCCCACCCAACCCGGCAGGGACGACCCCGGCTGCACCCTGCCTCTCACGTGCCCGCGGTGCCAGGCTCATCCCACGCAGGGCACGAAGGGAAGGACGAGAGCTGACACTCCCACGGCCTTCCCACCCCAGGATGTGGCGGAGGATGGAAACAGGTCGGAACAGGTTATTCTCATGGGACCGAGACCCCGGCCAGGCCGGAAGAGCCCCTCCGCGGCTGAGGTCGGTCCGAATCAACACCACGTGTGTTTTTCAAACACCAACTTGTGACAGAAAACTGAAACGTGCACAGTGAATGACGTGCAAGAAGAACACGGAAAGGGAAAAAAAGGTTCCTTTTACAGATGTGATCGCGGCAGTTCCTCAGCTTCGTCAACTGCCCTCCCATATCAGATCAAGTGTCCTGGCTGCGTGGCTTTTAATATGTAATTCTTTTATTATTCTGTAAAAGGTAACAAAATACACAGAACGAAACTTTCCCTTTTTTTTTTAAACTAATGGTACAAACCCATATTATTGCTTATATATAAATACTATACTCTATAGCTGATCATTAATTAGGTGTGTAAGTCCAACAGTGTAGCCCTGTTAAAAAAAAAAAAAAAAATCAAGAAAAGTTTATCCGAGAGTGCAGCGTCCTCCTGTGACATTTCTCCTGAACGGGCATGGGACTTTGTCGGCTGCAGACCGGTGGGAGGAAATCGCTGAGTGCACACAGGTGTGTAAAGGAGTGCTTTCGGCTGTTCTTAAAATAATTTTCACCCCTCAAAAAACATAAATATACAAAGATGCATCCTTCATAGAAATCAAGTACAAATCAATCAATTTAAGCTAATTTCAAATACAGAAAAAAAGTATGGCACAGGATATAAGCCACAATGTGGTTTTAATTATACTGAATCTCGTATCACACATGCCAGCATGGAGTTTGTCATCCAGACTTTACAGGCATCTTTCTTTAATTCAACCAGCCCTGCTCCAAGCATAAGACAGGAAGTGATTCGATAATAATAATAATAATAATAAAAATCAGGCCTGTTTGGCACTATGATACAGATGGGAAAAATAAACCAGGGAAGCTCCCACTGGTCCCAGCCCCAGAATATTCCCACTGAAATAACTACTCTCTTTTTAAAGGAACTGGAGTACGAGGAGGGGTCTAGACTTAGAGAACTACAAACGGGAGTCTGAGAGTCTGAGCGCGACGCTGGGCGGGGCAGCGCAGGCGCCGAGGCCCCGCCCCCCGGCCGGCCCGGCCTTCACATGGCCTCGAACTCGTCGATGCGCTGCTTGGTGTTGCCCTGCCGGATCTGCCGCAGCGTCTTGTACTTGTCCCGGCCTTGCCTCATGTTCTCATTGTGGATGATGTCGTTGTGGGTCCTCTTGTTCTCGTCCCTGGCCTGGGACAGCTCATTGGACAGAGTCTGCAACACCAAGGGGCACCGGGTCAGGCCCCACCCTTTCCACCCGCCTGGCGGCTCATTCCTGGCGGCTCATTCCGTCGCCCTAAGGGCCACCTGCTCCCGCGGGAAGCCAAGGACACAGGGGAGCGCTGGGGCGGAGCCCCCGCAGCCCCGCCCCCCCCCGCCCCCACTCACCATCAGCTGCCGCTGCACACGCTCGTTCTTCTCGGCCTCGGTGATCCGCTTCTCCTCGTTGCGGTCGTCCAGGATGCCCTCGCTGGACAGCTCGGCGCTGTAGCCCGAGTTCTCCGTGCCCTCGTCCTGTAGGCTGTCCTGGACGTGGTAGCCCACCGGCTCGTACGCGGGGGGCGGGGGCGGGGGCGCCGTCATCACCAGGTGCAGCTCCTCCTTGGTCTTCACCAGGTCATCCTGAGCTTCTCTGGCCTTCAGAGGCAAACCAGCAGACAGGTGAGGGCTTCTCGTGCAGAAGCTCGTGTTGAGTTGGGGCCATGTTTTTCAGAATCACCTCTTCTTTACGAAGGAGGCCCATTCTCCCTGCTAGGAGGGACTACGCCCCTCTGTCGCCCCCTCCTCCCCCCTTCCCGTGTGGCGCTGGCTGCATGTAGCATAGACCGGAAGAGGTGGTCACAGTGTCTGGTCAGCAGTGTGCACTGCAGGGTCTCACCAGCCTCTTCCAGGTTGGGGCCTCACAGTAGTTACCAAGCGTGCTCACGGCACGAAGAAACTGATGCCAGGGCCTTGATATTTTCCTAGTATCATACAATCTCTCTCTGTAATCCCAGTCTATGCTCATTGTACATATTTTTGGGAAAAAAATTTCCGGCCACTAGAAAGGACCGTGCTCACATTCTGGTGTGTGGTCTCACCCCTTTTCCTGGGCGCCCGTCCCACTCACGCGCTGTCTCGCCCTTCACTCCTGATCCTTCTAGGAGCTTTCAGAGGTTCGCACAACTCAGCGCCGCCCACCTCACGGCCACCCCAACCCCACAGATGAGCTTAGATTGTCCCTGTTTTTGTAACCAGCTTTTCTCAGTACTTTATAATAAGCACTTTCTCCAAAAACCCAAGGACTGGATCTTCTGCAGGGACCTCGGACTGCAGGGGGGGGTGGGGTGGAGACCAGCGAGGGGGAGGGGCCTGGCATCCCCAGAAGGGGCTGCTGCGGAGGGAAAGCATGGGAAAGGACAGGCAGGAGGGCTGGGGAGAGGAACCTCCCTCCCCACACACACAGCTTGGCAGAGGTCTGTGCTCTGGACCACACCCAAAGCTCTCGGGGTGGACAGACAGGCCCTCTGCGTGGACGCTAGAGCGGAACACATCTCATCTCACTATTGGGCCCCAGCTTGTTAGAGCTCTCTGCGGGGTCCTTGGAGTGCTATTCCCCACCTGCAGTAAGGAATCCAGGCCACCTGCCCGGGCCACACAGCAAATGAGGGGCAGGGCTTGGACTCTTCCCCAGTCTGGAGACCTCCCCCGTCTAGATCCTTCTACCGTGCCATGCCGCAGAGACCAGCGGTCAGGACAGGGCTTGTTCCAGGCCCTGTGGCTCGTTGCTGGGGGCACCCACATAAGCCGATTGAAAGCTGGCTCCTGAGGGGGGCAGCCCGGTGGGGCCGAACACTTCGGGTTGGCCAGAGCAGAGTGGGAGGAAGTTAACAGTGGTTCTTTGTTCTCTGCTCTCCCGGTACTGCAGTGTGGCCACTGCGGGCAAGCCCATTCCCACGGGGATCTCTGTCTAGGACCTGCGACCAGGATCCGCAGAGCGCTGGGAAACGTCTCCGAGGCTTTCGATGCGCCACGCCAGCCTGGCCCGGCCCCACCCCCCGGGGGTGGGGCTCCGCCCGCCACTCACCCTGTGCTGCCACTCCTCCACCTCGTCCTCCTTGCGCCTGCGCGCCTCCTCCAGGAGCGCGATCTTGGCGGTGTACTCCGCGAGCTCCGCGGCCTGCACAGAGCAAGCCGCAGTGAGTTCCCCGCGCTGGCCACAGAGCCCATTTGTGCAGGAACGGCCTCCCTCGCATCCCTCACTCCTCCTCCCAGCGGGCACTGTCCTTCCCCGGCCACCAGCCCGGCCCCTCCCCACCGGCCACGAGACAGCCCCAAGCAGATCACTTTACAGCCCAGACAGAAATGATTGTAAGGCAGGTGTCACTTTTTCGATCCCCGGAGGCCGCCTCTCCATAATTCAGCACCGTGAAACCCGGGGACTCCTACCAGCTGCTCCTGGCTCTTTATCTGATCCACCGCCTGCTTCTCCAGCTCCTCCTTTGAGCGCAGCGCGGCCATGCGCTCAGCCTCCAGCCGCTCGGCCTCCTCCTGCGCGCGCTTCCTCTCCTCCTCCAGCTGCAGGGCCCGCTGAATCTGGTCGGACAGCTCTGAGGGGCACAGAGGCAAGGCCGGGCGCTCAGGGCTCCACTGGGCACCCGGAGGCTGGCCCGAAACACCCAGCCTGGGGATGGGGCGGGGTCACCGCGGGGCAGCATGGCAAAAGCTACACGGTAGTGGCCGGAGTTTCAGGGTGACAGGGCCTGCTGCACTGTCACTGCGAGGAGAGCATCCTGCTTCCCGCCCACTGTTTACAGGACACATGAAGGCTGGGCCTGGGTTCTAGTTTATGGCAGGGAGGGGACAGAGCCCGGGGCCCACACTGGCCAGTTCTGAGATCTTGGGACAACCTACTCTGACCAGCGAAACCTTAACATGCTCTTAAGGAAAACGGGACAACCCAGCACTCACTTCCTGGGGCTGAGAAAAACTCTAAAAGGTAGTGATGCACATGAAGCATTTAGCACAGATGGTGCTGACATCCGGGACTATTTTCTCATCTGATGACCATTTTCCTGTCTACAAGTCTCTATCCTGGGTGCTGTGTTTTAAACCGAGACGGACCTTCCTCCTGGGTGTGTGTGTGTGTGTGTGTGCATGCGCGAGCGAGCTGCTGTCCGCCTGTCCCTCTGTGAAAGGTCCCCCGGGACACGAAATCCGAGGCGTGCGTGCACCCACCTTTCTCGGCCTTCTTGGTCTTCTGCTCGTAGTCCTGCAGCCTGAGCATCAGCTCCTCCTTCTCCCGCATCATCTGCTCTTTCTCTCTCTCCACAGTCTCTCTCCTTTTCTTCTCGGTTTCCAGCTGCTGCCTGTTACAGGGAGGGCAAGAGGTGGCACAGGAAGCTTTAGCCTCTGCAGGCGCGTGTGCTGTAAGCATGTCAACGAGACATGTGCCAGCGAGACACCCCGGCCGCAACTGGCCCCGGAGCCAGCCTGTCACCAGCCCCAGCAATCTGAAGGAACAGCTGCTTCTCGGTCACCGGCTGTCCCCAGTGCCCAGCTGCAACTAAGGAGGGGAGGTGGTGGCACTGACCAGCTCCCCCGAGCACCCCTGCCCTGGGCTCTGCCGCCGCCCAGCCCACAGCGGGGCCAGCCCTGTGGGCTGCCCCCGCGGCCCGCACCCCGCTCACCGCTCCAGCTGCTTCTGGTGCTTCTCCTCCCGGGCCTGGGCCTTCATCTGCTGCACCTCGATGGTGTCGGGCTTCCTGCGGCGCATGTACAGCTCGTGGTTGCCCATGCACAGCTGCAGGATGCGCTTGTTGATGCGCAGGCGCGGCGCATAGAACACGAAGTCCTGCAGGGCAGAGCGGCGCTGTGACCCGGGCCCTGGCCGCCGCCCCGCTCCACCAGGTTCCAGGGCCTTTTCCAAAAGGCCTCACGTAGCAGAGAGTAGGGGGCCAGACGGGGCCCTCTGGATAAAGCCGCTGGCTCCAAGTGACGAGATGCCAGAGCGCACGTTCTCAGAGGCATGGGCCGTGCACGCGCACGCGTGCACCAAAACCCCACCCCCGGACTGCCGCAAAGCTGCGCCACGGTGCGGGGTCTCACGGCCCCGGGAGCCCAGGACCCCCGAGGCCCGGTGCTGCCTGATCCTCAGGTCAACGACGTCTCTTGTCCTCTCCAGCCCACAGCCACACCCCTGAGTCTTGCCGGGGCTGCCGCAACGTCTACTGGGCGCGCCGTCTCCTCCGCCTCAAACTGCCGCCTCCCGCACTGCCACCCGCACGGCCCTCGGGTCTCTGCTGGATCTCCGATGCCATCCTGTAGCTCCAGGACCAGGCGGAAATGCCGTGGCCTCGCACACGTGAGGGCCAATCACTGTGGCCCCGACCTGCCCCGTGTTCACCTAAACTGTGCTCTTTCCCAGCTGTGAGCATGTCCCCAGTCGGCCCCCCCTCTTTGGAAGGTCATGTAAAAGCCCATCGCTTCTGTGTCCCCTGCACGCGCCGCTGACGTCAGCCACGGTGTTGCCGGCAATCCCCTCTGCTGACTCGCCTCCCCACCCCCCACCCCCCAGACAGTCAGTTCCCAGGCCAGCACGGCCATGCTCATTCACCTCTCCGGCTACAGGACCAAACCAGCCCACTCAGCGTTCCTGGTGCTCCGTGGACACCTGCCAGGTGACTGACAGTTCAGGCAGCACTGCTACCTCCAAGCCCCACGACCCTGAGCACGTCACTGAGCCTCAGCATCTCCAACACTACAATGGGGCGACGGCCACCTAATGAGGTTGCTTGATGATTAAATCATGCCATGTTCGTAAGGACTCAAGACTGTGTCTGGCACGAGGAGAGTCGTTGGGGCACAGAGTGCTCACTCAGAGAGCACTGCAGGCCCTAGGGACCGGCTAGCAGAGAAACTGTAAAACGAAACAGCGTCCAAGAACTTTACGGCCAGTGACAGCACAAGTTCACCACATGTGACACAGCTTGCTTCCTCGCTCCCGCTGTGCTTAGCGCAGGTGACCGGGGATACGGCCTAGGCCTAAAGGCACGTGCCAGGCAGGCTAATCGACCCGCTCAGGAAGGTGCTCCTTGGCTTCCTGGTCTTTGCGGCTGTTCCAGAAACACCGGGGAGGAGGGTAGTGTCGGGCTCAGGTTGGGGGGAGGCTCTCCTGAGGGGTTCACACAGTGTTAGTAAGTCACTGGGTTTCCCGGGGAGGTGTCTGCACAGCTGGGAGAAACAGGTCATTTTATTACCCACCTGTCTCTTATTGCACAGGAGAAAACACTCCTGTGTTTTGGTTGTATGGGCAGACGCGCCACCCAGGTCTTGCTGTGGCTCCTGAGTCCTGGACTTTGCAAAGGAACGCTGGTTGGCACCAACTTCCTCTTGAGAAAGTTTAAAAAACCAGGAGACGGGAACTGCGGGGAGCATCCCCACCCTGGCCCCCAGAGTCCTGGGGACAGGCCCGGCATTGGGGACACCAGAGCTCTGAGCCTCCTGCCTGCTCTTTGCGGGGAGGTAACTATTAAAACTTTCTAAATACTCATCTCCAGCCAATGCCCACGACACTGACGAGGCCCGGGGCAGGCCCTCTAAACTCTGACGGAGAAAGAACGTCTTCAAGATGAAAACCCTAGGCACGAGGAAAGTCTAAGGACACGAATCCAAATGCAACCTTTAGAGTAGTTGAGAAGTGAACCAGGGGACCCCAGGATGCTCCCCTACTGGGCTCCATCAGCCCACGGCGGGGTGGTGGGGGGCGGCCAAAGGTCATGGTTAAAAAAGCTGAGCATGGTTAAAGGGCTGGTCGCACCATCAAATGCCAAGTTTCATTCCTTCAACATCCTGAGAGCCTTCTGCTTGCTCCATGAGGCCACAAAGACAAAAAGCCCTTTTCTGAGGGGAGACAGCGGACTCAGCCCCTCACAGGGCCACCTGGGCAGGCTTCGAACATTTAGGGTATTTGAGGCCCCAGACTGCAGTACGTAAGCGGACAGGGAGCAGGCCCGGCTCTGCAAAGGAAGCGCCCGGCCCCGGAGAGCAGGTGGTGAGAGAACAGGACAAACTGCGGACAGGACCCTGCCTCGCCCTCGGGGGCTTCCTTTGCTGCCTCCCTGGGAAAAGTTTACACCTGGAGATGCGACTCCGGGTGTAAAGATGGAAGCCGGGCATGCCGGCGAGGAGCGGAGCTACAAAGCAGCCCCGTGAGGTGTGGAAGGTACAGGGACTCGGCCCCTGGCCAGCTCCTCACGTCACAGCCCCCGAGACGGGAGCCTGAGCAACCCAACGATCGGAAGCAGTCGCCCGGTCCCCGCCTCGTGTCCCCTTTAAGTGGCAGAGGGGGTGGCCGACCTGCTGCCGCATCATCGCGGCAGTGTTAAATTTACTGCCGGGAAGCACGCTGCTTGTTCTGCTTGTCTGACCCATCTCTCCCACCGGCCGAGGACGTCACGAGGGCTGGGAGCCCCGCCTGCGCCGTGCGCCGGCCCCAGGATGGTGCCCGACGGGCAGCCAGCCGTTGCTCTCCTGGTTTTCCCTTTTTTTCTTTTAAGTGATGGCTTCACATAGAACCACCGTGTATGTACTAAGAGTACACTTGGCTAATCCAACCAAGTGCATTCTAATTGCCTCTCTCTGCTTGGGATTTTGATTAGGAAACAGTTGGCAGCTTTTCAAAAGCTAACCTTATACCAAATTAAAAAAAAAAAATCCTTAAACAGTGTAGTCCAGAATTCCTGTTTGTCAGTCCCATTAAAAAAAGGTCCTGAAATATTAGCATCATCTCACAGAGGAGAGAGCAGCCTACGCAGGGACTTCAGGGTCTTCTTGCCTCCTCACTGACCCAATGCCATGCCCCTGTAACGTGGGCACACGGCGACCCCGGCTCATGATGCTGCTCTTTAATGCGCCCTGATATCACAGAGCTCAAGGGTCTGTATTTTAAATAACTGTGCAGCTGCCCATGGAGTAGGAGTCGAGAGCTTGCAGAGAGCAGGGAACATTTTCAACAGAAAACACTTTCACAAACGGTGTCGAGACCTCTGGTCTTCACATATGTGGGACTAACCCATGTGCGGGGAGGAGCAGCTGGACAGTAAAGCCCTGTGGGGTTAACCGTGGCCGGGCGGTGCCCAAGCCCCGTGGGGGGGGCTCCCCGACGTCCGGCCTGCAGCAAGCCCACGCTCGCCTCTCTCAGCCTAACGCTGTAACTAAGGAACAAAAATTACATGAGACACAAAGTCCTTCCCAATCTATAATTTTGGTAAAACTCAGAACAGACTCTAAGGAAAATAACGGAATTTCTTCAACCAGTGATTTTTTTTTTTTTAAGAACCGGATTTCTGATTAGAAAACAAATTCCTCACCCTTCCACCACACTATAGTGCGTACGCATGTCTTAAATTTTCTGAGCAGAATAAACCACAAAACCAAATTCCCGTAATGCACTGGTCTCTGCGGCTGTTCGCTAACATTCAGTGTTCTCTAAATTCCAGGATGTGAAGCCTCATTTCCAACTACGTCCTCGCAGGATGACCGCCCGCCGTGGGGGACAGCAACGCTCCAGACATGAATCTGACTTTTCCTAACAGGCGCGAGTTGCAAGGAAAGCTCTGGAAGTCCAAAGCTGGCTGGCCCTCGAGGCTCGCAGCAGTCACCGCCACACTCCGGGCGGGACCGGAGATGCTGCCGTGAGCCCCACACCTCGTGTACGCTCTTGGGGGCTGGCCAGTTTCCCACCTGGACACGACCGTTTCACAGGCCCAGAAACGCTTACCATGTGGCAAAGGTCAATGACTCAGAGCTGCCCTTTTCTGCATAAGGAATGAAGACATTTGGAAACTAAGGTGATAGCTCGCTTTTGACAGACACCTGGCCTCCGTGATAACCTCCCACTGCAGTGGTCAGTCACATGGCTCAAGCTAACCTGTTGGCAACCTTGCCCCCCACCAACACACGCATGAGTAATCACTGGCTCTCTGTCACTTAGAGAATTCTGATTTGTCCTGAAAACACATTTGACGCTAAGAATGAAAAACAGTCACCCCCACGTATGATCCGCACGAACTTACAGGAGACTTCTTGTCGATGGGCTTAATGACAAACTTTTTGTCATTGAAAGAGATGTTCCTGATTTCACTCCACGGGAAGCCAATCTTTGGGGTCAACCTGAGGTTAAAAAAGTAGATGGTTAGATATGCTTGGATAGGCTGAGAGGTTTGCAAATCTAGTCTTCGTACTTTCGAAAGTATAAAGCTAGCCCAAGAAGCATAATATATAACACATCATTATGAAATAATCCCTACCTGCACTAGGTGAGTCAGTGGCTGCTTGTAAGGTTCAAGCTGTAGACAACCTCAACATGTTACATTAGACTTTCTCTGTTTCAGATCCCACTCTAGAAGTAACACAGATCCTCAAACCGCCAAAGACACTGCCGCCAAACGCAGTCCTTTCCCACATGCCATAAAAACTTCCAATTTAGAGAAGAGCATGGGCGTGGAGGACTCTATTGGCTTCCAACATATTTAAATAAAAACCGATGGGCAATGCAGGTCTTGCTTTGACAACACAGGCCAGGCCATGGCAGGGAGGGGTGGCCTCTGAGGGCCAAGAGACGGCATCTGAGCCCAACGGACGGCTCCTTTGGGACACAGCGGTCGTGCGCACCTGCAGGGATGTCGGGGCACCGGCCAGGCGGTGGTGTTGCGTGTCAGACCTTTTTGGCTCACGTCCCTTCCCACAGCCCTGCCCCGCAGATGCACCGGTGCGTGCGGAAACGCATCTGGCCACCACGTGTCACAGCTCCCCAGCCAAGATGCAGAGTTCGCTGGGCTATTCCAGCTTCGCATATGGGATCAAGAACTTTTAAAGAGGTAATTTTTGTTTACAGGTCCCTGAGCCCCAAAAGGAATTCGAAATATCTCCGGTCCTGCCTATGACTTCAGCCGACGTCCTTACATGCGGCTGTAAGAGTGACGTCAGCATTTGCTGCTCGAGAGTATACTGTCCTTCAGCACACAGGAGCAAAACGCTTTACGGCAGGGGAGCTACAAGCCCAGCGGCCGCTGCTCGGCCCTCAGCCGTGCGGTCTACACTGTGGGTCAGATTTCCAGCTCCCAAGCTGCCAACAAGGCAGGGGTCTACCCTCCAGCTCCTAGCTTTATGCAGGTCTCTCAAAACAGGTTCTGATCCGAGACAGCGCGGACCTTCGGGCTGGACAGGCATCTTTCTTTCAAGGGTTGAGCACCCTGTCACCATGGCCTCTGGCCTTCTGCTTTCTGGTGTGTCTAGGAAGTGTCTTTTTAAGACTGAGTGCTCCTAACGATGGACAACAGCCCCTCGTAAGCGTGAGCGCAGTATCGATGACGAGGCCTAAACACGGAAATTATGACTCACATCTGAGTTAACAAACCTCTTCTAATTCTTGCCCGTAGTTAGGAAATTAAAGTCTACAAGGATTTCCTGCTCTCTTTAAGAGTTCACATGTAGAACATGAATAAAGAAGAGCCCACCGAGAAGATTTCTAAAGGATTTATATCATGAGTCTGTCCTTGCGTAGGCCACGTGTTAAAAGAAAGAAAAAAAAAAAGTGAGAGTCTTGAACAACAGGGACCAGAGCTCTTTAGAGAAAGAGCTGGTTCCAGCCTGGAGTAGGGACAGTGTAGGGCGATCCTGGAAAATTTTGAAGTAACAGGTAAAGTGCTCAAGAAACAATGGGGTCATATCGAAAGGGCACAGAGCAAACTTGAATGGGCTCGTAAAGGCAAATCTCAAACAATTTGCGCGACAAAATAATAACAGCATGACAACATAACCCACAGAGTAAATTAAATGTCCACGAGTCCATATTAATAGAAGTAACTAAAGAAAGAAATGGAGACATGGGCTCCCTACAGCAGAATCTCAATTAATACATGTAAAAGGGATAATGAAAGAGTCTCATGCTCTACCGACTGAGCTAGCCGGGTGCGTCAAAAAGGAATAACTATAAAAAAAACCAACCAACCAAACAAAAAAAACCCCAAAAAACTCCATTGCTCAAATATGAGAGTCATAATTGTTTCATGCAAGATTCATCAAGAGATGCTAGACTGATGAAAGAATGATAAGAAACAGGACATTTCCAGAGTTGCAAAGTATCTCCCCAAAACACAATCATCGATTAGGGAGGGAAGGGCAGGAACTTCGCAGGAGCCTGGCAGACACCACCTCGACCAGTGATCAAAGGTAACACCACCTGTAATGAGAGATTCTGACATCATGTGCCACCTCGCCGGGCCCTGGAAGGGCACGACTAGAATGTAATCATGAGAAAACAGCCCACGTTGAGGGGCTTTCTACAAAGCCAATGGCCAGTACTCTTTGAAGGCATCGAGGTCCTGACAGACAGACCGCGTGGGGACAGAAGGACATTAATGGACAACTGGTTATAACGGGAATGGCGTCTACAGACTGTTCACAGTGCCACAGCAATGACAACGTCCTGATTCGGACACCTGGAATACGGTTCCAGGTGTGAGCGTTTGGGGAAGCTGGGTGAAGCCCATGCGGGAATTCTTCGTATTTACTATTTTTGAACCCTTTAAAAAGTCTGAAGGGATTTTAAAACGAATAAGGAATTTTAATTCAGAATATGCCGCTGAGCAGGGTGATGATGTTCTAATCTTGATACGAGTTTGGATTTAACAGGCAAATGTGTTTGTCTAAACCCAGCGAGTGAGCACTTAAGAACTCTGCATTTCACTGTATGCAAACGTTCTATCAAACGAAAATGAATCATGCCGAGTTCTAGTAAATGATATGCATGTTTGGGAAAGTATCCAGATGCCTGCAATTCTACTTTGAAATGTGTCTGAAAGAGAAAGCCAGAGGGGACAGTGACAGTTGGATGGCAGGGACATGACAAAGCCCAAGTAGCAAAATGCTGATGCTAGAATCTCGGCTGCAGGCACACGGGCGTTCACCGGAAAATCCTTTTCTGTTTTGCAATTTGTTTTAATTTTTTCATTTAGAACGTTTAGAAAAGGCCTAGGCAGCGCTATTGGGCTGGAGATCACGCCATGCTCCACAAAGGGGGCAGCGGCCCAGCCTTCGCCCTGCGGCAGTGACGGGGGCAGAGAGGGGGGTGTGACCCCGCCGGGGACTCGCCTCCCCCACCGCCTGCTGCACCGCCAGTCGACGCCCCTGGCACACGTCCCAACTCTCTCCTCTGCCAGTCTGAGGCGAACTTTTAAACTTCTTACTAGAGGTGGTCTTATGGGAGCCCTTTGCCATAGCAAACTTCTATAAGAATGGACTTGAAGAAATTGTTCCACGTTCACGTTAGGGTTCCAAAGATCAGAAAGGAGAGAAGGGAGCATCTGTAGGGCAAACCCACGCCAGCTAGGGCCACCTCTCCTCCTGCACAGGTCAGCCACCAACGATGCAGCACAAAGATGCAACCCTACCCCCTAAAAAGGCCAAATTAACATATTCTGTCTAATGAGTGTAACTTTAGAATAACTGGAAATAGTTTATTTAAAATGGTTGGTCATTACAATGTGTGTGAAACACCATTTCTAAAGTGAATAAAACAAAAATGTAAATCAAAATATGTGATTTACAACTGAGTAAGGAATTTGATGGAAAAGATAGTGAGTTGGCTCTTGTTTTGGTCCCCAACTTCTCTACAGCCCTTGCCAGCATCTTCTCCCTGGAAGGGTCAATCACGTAGCCTGCTGGAGCCCGAGCCCACAGCACAGTCGGGGCTTACTGACAGCAGGACCCCAAAACGGAGGGAGCCCCCCCAGAGAGCAAAACGGTGCTCTCAGAGGACTAAAGAACTGGGGGGGGGGGAACAGGCTCCCCTCGTTTTGTTTCATTTTTGTTGTTCTGTTTTAGGTCTGAGGACACCACGTAGAGTTCTAACACAGCTCGCTCATCTGGACTTTCTCTGTTCCCAAGCTGATAACGCCCCTCACGGAGGGTCTGGGTCTGCCAACATCCTCCCCCACCCCCCACACTCCCTCTTCTTCTGATCTGCACGTTTACAGAAAGGAAGAGACAAGTATTTTCATCCCACCCGCTCCCCCTTTCCGGTTATGCATACAACGAAAAAGGGACCCCCAAAGACGTGTCCCATTCAGAGCATCTTTAATACCAAGAAGAATAAGCGCCGTAGTGAGATAAAGATGTCGTTATTGGCAGGGAGCGCTGAGCCTCTCATCACCCGGCTCACGTACTTGACGTATCCCATTTCTCACCTGAACAATGGTCCGAGAACTTCCACTGTGAGCTCTAAGGTGACACGTCAACACTCGACACCAGGCGAGGGGTGCCAAGCGCCCCCCCAACCGGAGTCACGATCTCCTGCTTACCCTGGAAACCGAGCTGCCAATGTTGGTTTAGAAGGAGAAGTTGGGCCTATTGATTAAGTGAATATCTGGTCAGCGTTTTCTTTTTTCCCTAATCGAAAAGGGGAGCAGGGAGGGAGAGAGGCAGGAGGTGGGGCGCCCCCAGGCCGCAGCGTCTTCTTTGGGAAGAAGACCCCTCTGAGAGAACTGCCAGTTTCACTGACAAATTGGGGTGGGGGTGGAGTGGAGGAGGAGGAGGAGTCCGGCTCAAATTTTACTTAAAAAAAAAAAAGAAAGAAAGAAAGAACATTTGCGTGGGTTGGGGGTAGTTACAGGCTGACATCAGCAAGTTCTTGCCTATGGCTGTTTCTTGCAGCTTGAAAAACCTGTTTGGACAGGCCTGGCCATGGCTATGTTACAAAATCTGGTCATTCAAGAAACAAGTTCAAAGAAGAGGCAGTTCCCACATATAAACCCCACGAGGCCGCTGAGGCCGCTGTGTTCTCTGTTCTGTGCATGGCCGTGTTGACCAGCCACCATCCCCCAACTCGGGGGCCTCTGGAAGGACCTCGAACTGGCCTCCCAGCCCCCTCACTTACCCAGACTATTGACATTTCTCTACAACACTAGGTCTCACATGCCCAGGGGAGCGAGCCAAGTCTTTAGTAACTCAGTTCTAGCTTCTGGAAGAGTTCCCGTGATTCCCTGACAAGCATAGTGCGTCATGTCGAGTAGCTGGATTTTTCCAACAGACCCCGATTCCCCTCATAGGATCCTAAGCACGCCCCATCCAACCTCAGGCGCCCAGTGGGGGGTTTAAGAGTGTGAACCAGGCCCCTGCCTGACACACACCCAGTGCAGAGTTTAGGACCATCTGGGCCAGGCCCGCCTGACACCCAGTGTGGGGTTTAGGAACCTCTGGGGCAGGCCCCTCCCAAATGCAACATATCTGTACTTCGGGTTCTGGCAAGAACACATGTGGCCGGGGTTATAGGTGGATTCCTTATGTGGTGTCATTTGTCAAAAGGGGTACCACTCCACTTGTGAATGCCAGAGGGTTTTTTTTTAGGGACTCTGGGGTGTGGGGGAGCCGTGAGCATGAACGCCTGAGAACAGGCGGGGTGCACGAGGCAAGGCAGGGAATGAGGGAGAGCCACGACTTCAAGGAGCAGCGGCAGCTGGGAGGGAGCCGGGACACGCGGCCTGGCCTGCGCTCCGCGCTCGTTCCAGGGGCCCGCGTGCACCCCGCAAGTCTGGGCCCCGCTGCCCACGTCCGTGGAAGTGGGGTCCCAGGCCAAAGGGCTGGCCTCGGCATCAGGCTCGGGCGCATCCCGGCCCGGCACCCCCTCAGCCAGCACCGCTGCCGCACTCTGCCAGGACCTTGAACTTGACGGCCGCTACCAGGGCTTGTTTAGGTGGCCCTTTAAGAGGGACATTCCAGGGACAACACAGAGTCTCTCTCCCCCTTCCAGGCCCAGAAGAGGCAGTCCCCTCTTACTGCCTCCGAAATGCAGGGAGCTTCTGATCAGAAGCTAGAATTTAGGCTTCTCCTCGAACCTGAGGGACTATCTCAGAAAACTTGCCCTCGCTGAGTCAGAGTGATTTTCTGTGTATCTAGCTTCTTGGGGAAAAGAAAAAAAAAAAGGCCTACACGCAGTGTTTGCAACCACAGGGATGGGCACGGGAGGTCAAGGAGCGGCCCGGCCTCCTGGCTCGAACCCTCACCTGGCCTGCTTTACTGCTTTAGAGCTCACTCAACGGACTAAACCAAAAACAGGCAATCAGATACCTCCAGCACTTTCAGAGGCTTTAGCTAAATCGCCTGCACACAAAGGCCATTGTTTGCAGAACTGCAAGGTCCCAGACAGCACCACAAACATACTCAGCTGGCTGGATCCTGCACAAAGCCCCAGGTGCCTGGCCCTGCCGGGGCTGCCTGGGTGGTCCCTGTGGGTGTGCTGGGGAACCCGGCCTCCGTGGAGCGGGGGCTGTGGTCACAGACCTTCGTGGGCTCCCTGCTGGGCCCCTCAGCACGTGCTACATGTACCAGGTAACGGGCCATGGTGACAGGAGAGAAACAGTGCGCAGCTGTGAGCCAGCCCCCCGTGTGGCCACAACACAGCTGGGCAGCCCTTACAGATCCACACACTGGGCCAGGAAGTGGCCAGATCAAGACTTCAGAAGTAACCCACATGCATATCTGCCGTTTACTCCATTGTTTCCAGGCCCGACACCCCACCCACTACAGAGAGTCCCAAAGTTCAACTCACTTATCGTCCTTCTCATAAATATTTAGTCCGAGGGCATCCACTCCGAGCCAAAGGTCTGTTCCTTTCTTGTTTTTTATCTCAAAATAGTTGATGCCGTACATTTCCAGGTCCTGGGCAATCTTCAGATACTCCAGCATGGCGCTGTCTCTAGTCAGGGAGAACACACATGGGCGTCACGGTTCGTGCACACGAGCCTTGGCAGCAGACACGCCGCCGGCCTCGGAAGTCAGGCCGAGCGTGCAGGGCGGGCCCGCAGCTGCGTGAGCCTGTCACGGGCCCGTCCACACCTGAACCCAGGCTGTCCCGGGCATCGACCACCGAGGGACTGCACCCGTTCTCCAAGAGCTGAGCTGACTCACAGCGGTGGCCCTGGACCTGGGTTTTCCTCTTACGTTTTTACTGGCAGCCCCGAGCACTCTTTCTCTCCGGCCCACACAGGGCCCCCAGGGGATCCCACTGCCCGTCAGGAGCAAGGAGCAGCCAGGGCTTGGCTTCAAGTTACTTCCTTCCACACAAGAAGCTTGGCTCGAACGGGAGACTCAAAAGACACATCTCTGAAGCCCAAACTGCAGACGGGCTTCCGGGGCTGGGATGATGCACGGGGTGACCGCCGAGGCCTGGGATGGGGGTGATGGGCCCCCGGGGGCTCTGGCCACTACTTACACTTCATGCCAAGTGATTCTCACTCGGGATCAATGCTTTCCATTTAAACACACTTTTGAAGGCAACAGCCCTCTAGATAATGAACCAACCCAGCACCTCTGTAGCTCTGTGACAGAGAAAGGAGTCACCCTGATGGCTTGCGACCCCTTGACTAAATGAGGTTTTAGACACAAGAGGGAGAGAGGGCTTAGGGCCTGAAAGCGTCTTACCTCAGGCAAGAACACCCGGCTTTGTTGAAGAGAAAGCCTCCCTTGCAGCGAGTTACCTCTCACTGCTCTGCCAGACACGGGACTGGCCCTGAGGACCCTAACCGCCATCGGGGACCAGAGACGCCCAGCCAGCACTCACTTGAGCATCCCGCGGTGCTCGGCATGCCACACCTGGATCCGGTCCTCCCACTGGTCCCTGGAGAGCTTGTGCTGGTCCATGACTCTGGAACACAAAGGAAGAGGAGGGCATGGCGGTGCCACCCCAAAGGGCCGACAGGTGAGAGACAGCCCTGCCCGCCCTCACGTAAAGCCTGACTTTTCAGATAAAACCACCCTAAAGTGCTTTTGCTTCTGCTCCTGAATGGGTACCATTTCTACTTACGGCGACGTGCAACCTGGAAGCTTTAGAACCTGGGGCGAGACGCACCCAGTCTTGTTGGAAAACTTTTTTAAAAAGGTGTTTTACTTTAGGAATTTATGTGACCATTAGTGAATATGAACAGACTTGACATGGGCCAACTTATCACACAACAGGATGAGGGAAGCTGTCAGGCCGTGAGAGGTCTATTAGGCTGCCGTATCCGCAAACAGCACGGTTGCTCTCCAGCTCCCGTGGGGAATGGTCCTTTCCCTGTTTCTTTAGCAGACCCTGTTCAGGTGGGTCACCGGTGCCTTAGGGGACACATCGTGCTGGCTCAGTGCCTGCTGACGGCCAGAGCACGTGACCGTGAACCCACAGAATAGGAAATGACCGGCGTCCCAGCCCAAGCAGCACTTGGCCTTGACAAAGTCCCTGTGCTCTCTGCCTGCTTCTGTACCATCAGCCACACCCGGGCCTGGCCACCTGCTCACCTCTGGGGGATCAGGCGCTCGGAGCTGAGGTATCCGGACTTGTGTGTGTCTTTGTTATAGTCCCCAAACTTGGCCTGCACTGCATACGAGCCGAGGAGCACTGCTGTCTCGGGGGGGCAGTAAATCTCATCGCTGAGAATGCCGTCCTTCACTTGGAGGAAGAAAAGCTTCTGTGTGATGTCCTGGATGAGCTCCTCAGACACGTCTTCAGGGTAGAACTTGGCCCTGAACTTGAACTGGAGAGGGCTCTCCTTCCTGACCTCCTGGGCTGACACCTGGACGTGACAGAGGCAGACTCTGAGTGCGAGTTCTGAAGACAAAGACCCGCGCTCCCAAACACAGGTGTCTAGCTACTGACTCAAAGGGTCCTTCAGGACAGTTTGCAGAAGACTGTTTATTCTGCAAGTCACCTTTTTAACATGTAAGAAAAAAAAAAAAAAAAAAAAAAAAAAAAAAGGCCGGACAAAAAGGTCTATTAAATTCCCACACTTAGCAGCGGCAGCTTACTGACACACCAAGTCACAAGCCCAGCCCTGATTTTCTAGGGACAATGAGATCAATTCCACAGAACTCGAATTTGGAAACACCTGCCCCAATGACTGGTGTGCCCGGCATCCGGCCACGTGGCCGGTCTAGCCCTGGACCACAGAGCTTACTCTTAATAATTCCTCAGCCTCTCCCCCAACTTGCCATGTAACAGGAGAGGAAAGCAGGGATTTGGGAAAAGGAACATTTTTCAAATTGTTTAGAGAAAACACATTTAGCTTACTGCTTTCCTTTATAATTGCTAAAGGAATTATCCAGTCTTTGAAGTTAGAAAATAATCTATCGCAGGCTCGAACAAAGCAATAACAGGTTCTTACAAAACAGTGGATGATTCACGGTTTATAAGATTAACAACCTCATTGGGGGGAAAAAAAATACAAAAAACTAAGGTCAGCTAAAGCTAAGCAATGAATCATCATATGCTCCAATGAGTGAGCAGAAAGGAGAAAAGCCAGGGTCTAATTTCTAACCAATATCCCCAGTTACTGGAAACCTGCAACCTTTTTGACTGTAAAAGTTTTACACAAATAAAAAGGAACCGAAAACAAAAGGCAGAGTGAGCGCCTCCGGTTTCAATGTCAACGTCGGGGATCAACATCTAATTAACAGCCTGTGAATAGTTAACTTCGATTTACCTTTTTATCAAGTTTCAGCCAGGTAGGAAATCCTTTATTATCTACATACTGGAGGCCAAAGTACCACACTTCCCGGAGGCCGATAGTCTTAACGACCTGTGAGAGAGGGACAGAGACGGGAAAGAACACAGGCATGAGAACTGGATGGGCGGCGGCCACCAGCAGCCGCGGTCACGTGGTGCAGCGTGGCCGCCCAGAGAGCAAGGCTCTCCTGCCCTGTCGAGTGCCTTGTTACTACCACGGGCTAGTTTTGCCCCAAAGCTGTGAACCGTTTACTTCTAAAATAAATCTTAGGAAGTCTTAAGACCTGATAAAATCGCACGCCCGCTCCTCTATTGTCTCGTATGCCTTCCTCGGTAAAGACAACCAGGTGCGTGACCGCGGGCACCCAGAGGACCGGGCACAACCCAGGGCACACCAGCAGTTCAAGTGTGGGTCACAGGTGTGAATGTCACCTGAAAGGTGTGCCCACGTGAAAGAGGGGGTGGAAGGTTCCAACAGGAAGCGGGGAAGACCTGGGCCTCCTCCGGCTGTCTATCTCTGCCTCTCGGTGGGCTGGCCCTGCGTAACCGGGGACAAGGGGTCAGCAGTCCAGGAGAGGCGGGAAGCAGATGGTGGCGGAAGGCGGGGGACAGGGAGGCAGTGCTCGCGGTGCGAGGCATTCTTTCCGCCTCCAGAAAGTTGAAATCCTGATACAGGAAGGTAGACTTCAACCGAAGGTCAGAGCAAGGACTTCACGTCTGAAAGTCCTCCACAGGTCCAGAAAGTCTCCTGTGGTCCGTTACAGAGAGCCCCAAGCGGGTTATTCATGTGTCTCGGAAACAGGAAAGCAACTTGCTGTGGTCTCTGGGTGAACATCATCAAAACTGAGTCCCAGAGCTTTGCTGTCTGGTTTTAAATCCCACGACACACAATGTTAGGCCTTTAAAGGAAAAGGTTACCATTCTTCGAACATGTGGCTTCTACCATATCTAAAGGGGAAAGTGGACTGAGCACATGAGAAATGATACGGTGGGTGTCTGGAGGACATGCTTAAAATAGAATCCGGAATTCTGAATGAACGGCTGCCCCGAGCCCGTTTCTGCGTCTGTTTGGGGCCTGGATGCCTGCTGGAGGCCCAGGAGTCTCTCCATGCCCCGCCAAGAGCTGACCCGCCCCTCATTCACCCGGAAAAGGGGAGTAAGCATCAACCAGGAGTCCTCGTGGCACGGAAGAAATTTTGCTTCCAACACAGTGCTTTACTCCCAAGTCTTTCATGAAGCCCGGTGTCTTGTTCTTATGGTGACGAAGCAGAGAAGGCTGATTGGAAGACCAGATTTTCTATGCCCAATTCTGCTAATGCCTCATTCCCTACAAACCTCCATCTCATCATTTGGGTATGAGACCTCCCTTACCTTACTCTTCAGGTTGTTCCAAAGTTGCACAAAAAAGCCCCACCTACAAGGCAACTAACTAACTATCCTCCCTCCAATCTCGGCTTCCCAAGACTCGTGCCCAGCTGGGGTCGTGGCCTGGGTCTCTGGCGGGTTAGAACGATTTCCTGCCCACTGGACAGCGCTCCCATCCCTGTCTGGCCCCTGCTGACTTTCAGGGCCACAGCTCAGATTCCTCTTCCCCGTCTACTAAGATGGGGCACAGACTCTGGAACCATGTCATGGTCGGAACGCGGGACCCTCCCTCTCTCGCTCAAAGCCTGTCCCCCGTGCCCTGATCGGCCACATCTTCACGGTGTGACTCTCCCCCGAATTTCCAGAACGACTGCCCTCGGAGTTTCAAAGCCCTGTTTCTACCCCGGCGGCTTCCCCCGAACGACACGACAGAATCAAACCACCTTCCTCTCCGCAGTCCATTCTACCAAGCAAGCTGCACGTCCTGGCGGGGAAGCCCCACGCCACCGTTCCCGCCGTCCTCAGCCTGGCCACTGGCCGATGCCCACCAGGGAGGCTCTATCCCTTTATCTCTGCCGCGGCGGGGTGTTAAGGGGGCGGGTTTTGGAAAGAAAAGGATCAAGGTGCATCTGCTGCGTTCCTCTGCTTCATTAGGTGTCAAGCAACAGCGGAAAACACTTTCTGACATGGGAACAAGGCCGCTAGGTCACACGGCCGAACCTCCTCGCCGCCTCAGCGACTCCAGCAGTGGAAACGAACCACCTGTGCCGAACAGGCAAGCCTAAGTGAGGTCCAGAGGCGGAGGAACCAACCTCTGGCTTGGCCCTTGCTAGCTGTGTGACTTTGGGCAATTTGCTTTCTCTCTCTGGGCCTCCAGTTCCTCATTTACAATATGCAGATTTGGTCATTGTCCAGGTCTGCTCCAAGCCCAGCGTTCTTAGATTCCATGGTATTTTTCATCGGGGATACCCCAAACTAAAAGAAAAACAAACATCAGCTCTACCAGAGGGCTTTGAGAAACGGGTCCCGTCACGGACGGAGAAGGGAGAGTAAGTGGGGAGAGGGAGAGGGGGCACAGAGGGACCCCGAATCCGTCTACTACTCCCTTTCTCCTAACTGACCAGCATGGAATCTCATTTCCTGTGCTGGGGGCTGGCTGACAGGTCAGACAGGAAAGACAGCGTGGCAGTGGAGGGTTCAGTGAGACCGGGCCTTGCTTGTTCTGTAGCTTCGGGGTTCAGGGAATGTTTTCTGGGCTGGGGGAGTGTAATACGGTGCTCTACAGGATGGTGGACGGGCGACTAGAGAGCTTCGGAATGATCTGGATGAGAAGCGTGTTAAAACTCGGCACGCTGACTGGATTTCTGCGTTCAGTTTTTAAATAACCTCTGTTTACCGGGCGCGTTCCGGGCCCCTTTGTGTACACCTGCTGATCCCCAGCACCACACCACTGCTGAGCAGCTCATCTAGTCTTGGAAAAACACCTGACTTGAAACCAACACAAACGCCAAACAAGATGCGATGATTCAGCGTTCAGGGACACGCGACGGTCTGTCACGATGGCTCCCTGGACCGAGCAGCCGAGATGACGTGTGATGTGCACAGCCCCACGCCGAGCACGCGCGCGTGCAGCGGCAGAGCGAGAAGTCTGTGGAAATGAAACACCAGGGCGAGGTACCCGGGCAAGCCTCGCCCCCTCTCCACGCCTCCCTCCCCCACTTCCGGAGGCTCCCCAAGGAGCGGGGATGGCGGTCTAATGACTGACACATAATGGCATCTGTATCTTGCAGTGTGGGTACCACAAACTCTTCAACAGCCTCTTCCCCATGATCTCCGAAAAGCGACATGGGAAGGAAATATGGACGGTGGAGGCCGAAGCAAGGGAAGCGAGATGATCAATACATCAAAACTTTACACTAAGGCAGAGCTTCCCCTCTCCGCTTTACAAAGAAGTTGCTCGTGGGCGGGGGGGGGGGGAGGGGGGCACATTTCCCAACGGGGGTCTCTGTGACCGAGGGACAGGCCTCCAATCCCAAGCACGGTGCCACCTGGCACTCGGCTAGCTCCGAGAAACTCACCTCCAGATTATCTTTCAGGAGAAACCTTTAGAATGTCGCCCTAAGGTCAGCCCCACCCAGAACAGTAAATGTCTTTATCCTTATTGGGTGAGGCAAAGCCAGGGAATGACCTCAAAACAGTGGCACGGGGACAGCCGTGAGGTGGCAGTGTGCACACTCCATCACCCACACACTTCTCCCAGGGGCTGCGGCAGAGCCGGCCCAGCACGTGGCGGACAGGCGGGAGAGCCCACCAACCCCGGGGGGAGCCACCCACAGCTTCTAGATCCGCCACTATGCGGCTCCCAGCTTTCTACGTCTGCACCCGCTCCGATTTCCAGGTCCGGCGCCAGGAGGCAGGACATCGCCTCTCCTCCCCTGGGAACTCGGGGAGGCGGACACGGCTCCAGTGACTTGCACACTCACAGCCAGTCCAGTTGCCCTACTGAATTCTTGGCCCCAGAGCAGAATCCACTGAGCCCAGAAAGCAGACGGCGTTCTCTCTAAAGCTCGGAACGGACCCACGGAGGAATGATCACAGCCTTCCCGGGGATTCGCCGTCCTTGCTGAAAGGCTCCGCGTTCCCCTTCGGGCCGCATGCACCGTGTCCCTCGGTCACAAGAAGAAATCTGCAGGAGCGTGGGTGTGCTCCACGTTGCCCGGCTCGGGGACGGGTGTCTGCTGACACCTGAGTGAGCCCACAGTTAGAGGAAGCCGGGGAGAGGCTCACCCCAGAATTCGTGGTCTGCTCGGTTCCAGTCATGCCCTCGAGCAGTGTCAAACCCCCGCTGCACCCTGCCCTGCAGCAGACTGAATGGCAAGAACCAGCCAGGGTGACCATGGGGACCTCTGGGGGGAGGGGGCAGGGGTGCAGCCGGAGCTTCGGACGTGATGAAAGCCCCCGACATTGCCTAAATTCCCTCTCAGGGGGGTGTCTACGACAGCTGAGTCCCGTGGCAGGAGAGGAAGTCGGTCTGCTCTATAAAGAGAAGCACGCAGCAGACTAAGGAGTATCCTTGCAAGCAAAAGCATTTGGATGTTGCGAAAAATTTTTCTAAATGGGAATTCTCTCTCTAAAGCTCACAGCGGCAACCAACCTGATCAAAGAGCTGTTTTCCCGTCGTATTCGGCTGGATGGCGAACTCCAGCTCTGCGTCCATGGTGGTGACGCGGACGTTGATCTGGAAAACGGAATAAAACGAATCACACTTAACCGAGAGAGTTCTTTCCGCTTGACAATCTGAGCCTTCCACACACACTCAAAACCACTCTGCGACATGACGCAAGTCTGTCCCTTTTCAACACCCATTCTCACGCTAGACACACACACACACACACACACACACACACACACACACAGCGCTGATGGTGAGAGCTGACGAGTCTCAGCACGTGCACACAGTCTGGATCTAAACGCACACCCTCTTCTTTAGTTACAGTGCATTCACACTTACGTCTAAGCTGCTTTTCTACAAAAGTACTTTGATCGCTGTTAGCATGTTTTCCATACACCATCTCATACTGACCGTTACGACAGCCGAGAGAGACACCAGTGGGCCGGGGAGCCTGCTCCCTCAGACCACGGCGTAAGTGAAAGGAGAGAGAAGCGGCTATACACCAGAATGTTTACGCCACCCGAAGCCACGGGAATAGGGAGAAATGGCTAAATGCACATCGAGGAGGCGAGGCTGTCCCACGGTAACATGAAGTGGTAATTCCCATGAAGAAGAAACACGGAAAACTGCTTCAAAAACTAAAAATATGACAGGCAAAATGGTATATCCCCTATAAATGAAAATTCGTGAGCTCGGCCTGGACAAAAGATGAAAATAAAACGCAAAAACAGAAGAATCACTAGGACAGTAGGAGAGCGGAGAACTCGGGTGGTGGCGATGGGGGAGCGGTATAAGCGTCAGATGCTGCGACACAGTTATTTGCTTTTAAAAAATTTATTCCAAGACGGTTTTCAAATTTATCACTTGAGAAAACCCAGATCTACTTACTAGCGTATGAAAAACACACAAATCTTACTTTATATCACTGTCCCAAAGGAAAATGACACGGCCACACCGCAACTGTAATGCTGAATATGAAGAAATGCTTGCTTCTCGCCAGTTTTCAAGTGAAACAGAGAGCTGCAGCTGAATTTTTCCTAGCCCAGACGTTAACGTAATGAAGACAGATTAACTGTACTGATATTTAGCTGACAGCGGTCTAAGTACCCAGCCAGGGCACGACACGTTAGCTCTGACTTCGGGAACGAAATTAGTCTTTGCAAATCACCAACACTCAAGACTGAGACGACTGAGATACTTTGCTACACACTCAATATGTCTAAGGGCTCTCTGGTATTATGGCACAGAGAAATGAGGCTTAATTTTCCGGAGACTTAAAAAAATGTTTCCCCGCCCACCTCAAATCTATAAATTAAAGAAGTTTGCGGAGGAACAAGATTAAGTGGACAGGGACAACCGGGCACAGTCAGGCTTGTTGGATGTTTGGATCGACATCAAGAATTGCAGTTTCCAGTTCTGTGGCCAGTCGAAGAGCTTTGTAAATATTTTCTGCAGTGAATGAAACTGGTTTGGAGTGACATCAGAAATGTGGCAGAGTGAGCGATGTCCCCAGCGCTCTCCCCTTGAAACAACAATAAGCTGAACATCTAAAACTCAACAGAAAACACCCAACCTTGCACACCAGCACGTCTGAGCGTGGGATCTGTGCATAACAGCTACCACAGAATATACTTTCATTAATGCCCAGGCAGAGAAATAGTCCACTAAACACCATGGACAACCAAGGTGACAAAGCAGCTTGGAAAGAGAAAAATCTCCAGAAAATAAGCTTAAAGACATAGAAATATGTGACTTAAATGACAGAGAATTCAGGATGGTACTTCTGAAAAAACTCAATGAGATCCAAAATAATTCTTATCAACACTTCCAGGAACTGAAAAAATAACTAGATCAGCAGGATGAGTGTTTAGCAAGGAGACTGAAACCCTCAAAAAGAAACAAGATTAAGCATATTTTAAATTTTTGATTATATTAAAATATAAATACCTAAGTTTTTTAAGGTTCTGAATCAGGTTCATACTCGACTCCAAGTTCACACGACTCTTTGAAAAAGCAAATAAACTTCTACTGAGGTTGTACATAATAAGCTAATAGGATGTAGAAAGTGAATTTACTAGAAATTAAACGTAGCGAGGTCTGCATAATCTCTATTAACTCCATCTCTCATTCCAAGAACTTTGACTACCCGCAGTTCTAACAGGCCATTTTGCTAAGTTTTAGTTGGTCTGGCCTTTCCAGACTTCTTTTCATGTGCTCCAACAACCCCAAGGCAATCACAAAGTCTGGTATATCACCTCGAACAAAGACGGCAAACTTAGAGATCAGGTTAAGTCCTTCTGGCACTGTAATAACAAACAAAACTGGGCAAGCCAACAGGAAGCAATTTGTGGACCGAAGACTGGAGGCTTTTCCTCCAATCTCCTGTCCACAGGCCCTGTCAAAAGGTTAGTTAACTCCCAGCTCTGATTTGGGGATGTGCCAGAATTATTTTCAGAAACTCCCCCTAAAACTACAAAATCAAGTTAACTCTAATCAATACATGTGTATATTCATGTACAGTGCACGCACAATCTGTTTTCTGATAACTTGTCAAATATACAATATATTACTCTTGAAAATGAATGACAGTCATATATATATTTTTGAATCTTAATATCTTCCTACTTTTATAAGACATTTGCTTAATGTACATAGTTATCTCATTCCATGGAAAATAACCCTTGTTTTTATGTCCCGTTCCCCACAAATGCTTAAAATTCTCTATCGGTTCTACATATTTGTATTTATTTCTGTATATCTAGGGTCCTTCTTAGTGGTTTTCTGTAACAAGAAGCTCAACTGCACTAGAGACATGAAGTATGTGTTTTGCTGGGGAGGGCTGTCTGGTGTCAGGCTCAATCCCAGGAACATTACTTAACTTTTAAATATCTTTATCTGAGTATGTTTTAGTTGCTTTAGTTCTTTTCCCATGTTAATTTGAATCCATGTATGTGTGTATCAGGCACAGTGCGATCTTGATACAGAGGCAGAGATGAGAGAACTCGTGAGCTCTCAACAACACGTGCATGAAAAGCATGGTCACGGCCAATGGCCTCAATGGGTGTGTGCGCCGCTCGACGACTCACTGCCCTACGACAGTTTCTCGCCGGGGGTGCTCCTGGCATTCTGGGTAGCGCGAGCACTCCTTCTGCAGGACTATCTATCTCCATCCAGTACTGCTGGGCCTGCCGGCCAAACACAGGCGCCCCAGGCATTGGGACGTCGAAACGCCCCCTACACACACACACACACACACACCCGCCCCCCCCCCAAGTGCTCTCTGGGAGAAAGGGGAGGCTCCCACCCAGACAAGGACCACAGCACAGTGCTGCCTTATTCGACAGCATGTTACACAGTTTCACGTTGAGAAAGACTATGAAAACTACTTTCGACTTCATGGCTCTTGAATAATGTGCTGAAAAACAGCATAAACTTTTATCAAGGTTTAAGATGAAACATTTCCTCAGCTAACAGGACCATGCATACGCATATTTGGGTCCACTTATCCAGGGGCTTTCACAGAAGCCGGGCTTTGGCGATTAAGTAAACACATCTAAATCCCAACTGTATTTATTACCTTCGTTAGGGTTTCAAGGGAGGCAGTTGTTTTTAGTGAACTCGGCGTGCTGGGGTGAAAGCTGGCGCTCGTGGGGGTGACGGCGACATAGGGAATAAGGTGGGGTTACACCATCTCACGGGGTTTACGTGAGACCGGCCCCCACAGAAAGTCAGAGCGCCAAAGACTTTAATACAGAGCGCGCGCACCCAAACCGTGCACGGAGCCGAGGCGAGAGCGCATGCGCGGTGCGTCCCGGTCCTTCCCCACGGGATCGCACACTTCGCACACTCTATTCAAAGGCAGTATTCGCTGGCAGCAGCAAAATCATATAGCGATATGTATGTAGTGTAGGTGTGTGCACGGAGGAGGCAGTCATTCATTTAAAATCTACCCCTGCCCCCCAAAAGGCAGGGTTGATCTCAGGCTTGCCAAATACTGAAAACCTTTTGAACATTCTGCTTTTTGTTTGGGGGGGGGGGGTAGTAATCAAAGTTTAATTTTGCTCGTGTATCCTATTCCCCGCCTCATATGCACACACAAAGAACCATGTGGGTTTACGGTGTAGATGATGATTTAATAATTCTTGTCTCCCTTCCAAATACTACTATTTGAGACTAAGATATGGTCATACTGCAAGTTCTAAAATGGTAGAACATATAGGGAACCAGACATAATCATCCTCCACTGTTTACAATGAGATTTCATAAACAAAGTTAGATATGAAGTTAAGCCAGCATTCTGATGATTAAAAATAACCAGGGCTTTCTACAGCTATGTAAGTCAGAGCTTTAGAGGATGACTTATCTTAGACACAAGTCAGGAAAACTTGGCATTGAAGATGCTCCAGCCCCTTGAGGAAAACAAGGTTCTAACGAATTATGTATATTTTTTCACACTAACCATATTTAGTAGAAAAATCTCCTTTATTGCCCCACAGTAGCCTAGCTCATTAGAGCAGTTGTATTTTCACTTTAGTACCAGAGGTAAGTTTCTGATCTATGACCAGAAGAATATCATTAACACAAGAGACAAATGCCTAAAAACAAAAACAGGAATGAATTTAATTTCTTAAACAAGAACAAAATTGACCAGTAAAACTTATTAAATTTAAGCAAAATACTGTGCGGGTTTTTTTCATAAAGAATGACTAGAGTTTCACAGGTATTTTGCTCCAGGTCGCTTGCCCAAATAGCATATATTATTTAATACCAGGATGTAACGCATAAACCTACCTCTGCCTTAGTTAATGAAGATAACGAGAACCTAACTATCATACTCTCTGTCCTACCTTTGCTTAATGATCTACTTTTTAAAAAACCTCACATTTGCTGTTCTTATTAAGGGTTATTAGCTCAACTCAAAACCACCACACCACACACCGAAAACCATATCGCTTCGTTCTTCTTCCAGTCCCAGCTCGCCCCAGCTGCTGGGCACCTTGCATCCTTTGGGGCTCACTCATTCTACGAACACCCATCGCACGCCGACTGTGGGCACTGACACCCTGTGGGGCACTGTGGACACGGAGCAAGGAATCAGATCTCCCCTGCCCTTGAGCCGCGTAGTATGGACCTCACGTAGCTGTCACACACCGGAATGGGGTTAACCATCAGGGTTCCCAGAGCGGCTTTTCAAACACTTGCATTTCTGGGCCACGTCCCAAGAACCTGGATTTTTGAAAGCCACTTGAGTGATCTGTTGGACTGGCTGAACTCACAGATCACTGAACAGCGGCAAGAGAGCGACGACCATGAGGCCTGGGTTCTAAACGTGGCACTGTAACCTACCAAGGGCCTCAAAGCAGGTGACTTCCCCTCCATGGGCCTCTGCCCCCTTATCTGCAAAAAGGGTTGGACTAGATGCCCTGAGGTCCTTTCCAGCTCTGAAATGTTAGGTCCGAAGTCCAGGGAGGCAAGGTGAGAATTCCGGAGCAAGAGCTCAGCGCCCCAGCGAGGGGGACTCCTTCTTGGGGCACGCAAGCTTCCGGAGCAGGAAGACCCATGAGAAACGAGCTGGCTGCTCCAAGCTGGCCAGGAGATTGTTTTCACGGACAAAAGAGAAGCTCACACCTGTTTTCACATTTCCTGGAGGTGGATGTAATCCTCCCGCCAGGCAGACGCACACACAGAGAAGTACAGATCTTAGTTCTCCTATGCAACTGACATCTCTTTCCGATAAAAAGGTATTAAACCTCAACCTTTAAAAAATAAACTCAGTAACAATTCACCCTACTAAACCAAAATAAATCCAGTGTCCCCTCTGTTCACTCCCTCAAGCAACGTAGCAGTGGGGAGCGAAGACGGGCCCGGGGAACGGGGCGGTGGGCAGGACCCCCTTCGCCCGGCCACTAACCCCGCTTGCTTGTAAAATGCAGTATGTAACTGGAAATGACTGTGTCTGTAAGGGATCTTCATTTTAATATTCTATAACTTAAAGATTACCTGAGTGTCTTCTGAACGAAGTCAGTGGCTGTGTGGGTCTCTGTAAAGGCAGAGTGACAAGAGGTGACGCATTGCGGGGAAGGGGCGCAGAGGTATTTCGAGGTCACAGAAGTTAAGGTTCTGTTCCTTTTTGTTTTTTTAACAGAAAGGCTTTTTTTGAGTATCTTTGCTGCATTAATGTAAACTGTGAAGGGCCTCAGCGTAAGCCTCCCAGACTGCTCTGTCCACAGAGGTTTCTGTTCCATGGAATATCCCAAAGGACCAGTATTTTTCAGAACACACTTTGGAAAACATGATTTTGGGACTTCCCAGTTTAATTTGATCAAAATGGTATATCTAAAATGCCTTCTAAGAGCCTGAGAGATGTAAAAGAAGACACTGAGTTAACAAGAAATATTATATTTTACTTCTAATCCATGCTGACCGCTGAATTTTTGGCTGTCAGATTATCTCCCTCCATTATTTCCCTCATTTTGGTAAATAAATATTTGGCGGTATTTCCTTTGGGAAGTGTCCACTTCCTCCTGAAGAAACACTGAAACTCGGTTTAAGATGACCTCTCCAATCACACTTTTCACGGAATAAATTCAAACTGTACTAAAGAGCACAAGGCAGGAGGTAAAAGTTCAAGACCAATTCCTTCACAAACTTTATAGACAAGCAGCCAGGCTTCATTTTAGCAGCCAGAACACTGTAGAGGAAAAAAGTGTGTAGTGATTTTCCTATGTACTCGCTCAAGAATCAGGAAAACCATTTAAAATAGAAACACTTGAATGTTTGGATTCCAGGCAGTGGATTCCGTGATAACGAATTAATCCCTATATTATCACACCTGCATTTACTCAAAAATTAGTCTGAGTCTATCCAAGCACCACCAAGATTACAGGCGAAGCTTGACCTTTCGTAATCATTGAAAATGTCAACGCTGTTTTCCAACATTCCAGCCCCCTTCCGAAGGTGCCACTTCAGCAACTTCTAACAGCTTTCAAATATTTGGATAAGACCTTCCAAATACTTAGAAAGGCTCTGAGAGGAAGTAGATACAGCGAACTTTCTCCCACAAATGGGGGAAGAAAAACGGGAACGTGGCAAGGAAAAATTCTCACGACTGATAACGACTGAGTTATAAAAGCTCTCTTCAGATGCTAGTTTGGGTCACTCGATTAACAAATTATAAAGACAATACTGTGTTTTGATTTTCATGTTGTCATTATGTATTCTTTTTTATTTTTTATATAGAAGCCTTGCTGGAAAATAATTTTTGCAACCATGAAATCTGTCCATTTGCCTGGTGGTTTTTAGCATATTCACGGAGTTACGCAACCAATACCACCAACTAATTTTAGAACATTTCATCACCACCCCCCCCAAAAAAAACCCCATGCCCATTAGCAGTCACTCCCTATTACTCCCTATGATGACCACAAACCTACTCCCTGTCTCCACAGATTTCCCTATTCTGGAAATTCCATGTAAAAAAAAAAAAAAAATCAGAGAACGCGATCGTTTGTGAAGTGCCTCTTTCACTAGGCATAATGTTTTCAGCATGCACCCATGTTGTAGCATCTACCAGGTCTTCCTTCCTTTTTCATTGTCGAATAATATTCCACGGTCTGGCTCGATCACTTTTGTCTACCTGCTATTTCTGAACTGGACTATGGTCAGTTTGGTATTCAAACTGGTAAGAAGAAGAAAAAAAAAATTACGGGGGAAAACAGGATATAAGAAAACAAAAATTTTAAAAACTAAAATGCAGTTTACATTTTCTGTTTTAAAGCTGTAAATGAAAATGTTACACGTTCTCAGGAAGAAGGCGGCAGCGGCCCGACAGATGGATGCTGCCCTCAGAGGCCCGTCCTCCCCCAAAGCCAGAAATAACTGTGGCCATCACAAACTCCAGACCACCTCTTCGCTGTGACCGAGGACACGGCAAGGCTCTCGTGGAGCATTTCCCCTTAGATTTTCAGCAGACACTGAGTCTTCTGTCATACATGTATCTAACTACAATGGTGCCAAACAGACCATGGCTGGCACTCAATTTAAGTACCAAAAACCCCCAAATAGTTCACTGATCATCAACTACATGTTTTGGGCTTTCTCGGATGGATTTAATCCCTCTCCACCCCTCCACCCCCAGCCAGAGCCCTGTTTGCTGCTGCGCAAGGAAGCGCGGCAATCCCAGACATGTTCTGCGAAGTCTGGCGTCCCACAGTCATCGCTTAGGAAATATGGCCAGCCACACCTTACATGCTGCTCCCTGGGGCCTTTGCGCTCCTCTCTAAGGCCGAGGTTCTCTAACCTCAATGCAAAAGAATCACCTGGAGAGCCTGCTGAAACAGTTTCCCGGCCTGGGGCTGAGTCTGACTCAGGATGTTGGAAGGGGCCCCATAAACCTACAGCTCTCCCTGGCTCACAGGTGAGGCTGTGTGGCAGCCAGTGCTCAGGGGAGGAGGGGAGGAGGCGGTGCTCAGGGGAGGCGGCGGCATCCTGGACATGCGAAAGCCGCCCCTGCCACACACACACACACACACACACACACACACACACACACACACACACGCCTTTTGACAAGATTCCTATGTTACCTGCTACGGTTTATATACCCCATTATGGGACACTTCACCAAGTGTCCCTCCCTAGGATAGACCTCAGCTCCCGGAGGCAGTTTGTCTTCTGTGAAATGTGTCCCAGCAGACTGGTCCCTGTTTTACTTCTCCCCCTCCCCCAACTTGCCACTCCCCTCCCCCACCCCCGCCTCCCCCCCCATGTCCTGATCTCTTTATCTTTGAGAAAGATAAAAATCAGTCTCTATGAAGAATACTCCCACTCAGTAAATCATAGCATTAGCTAAGACACACAGTGGTCACTGTTCACGAATGCTGGCTAACAAATAACCAACCTCTGTAAAACATTACCGAGAACTCACTTAGCAAACCTTCCGTGGCTTGGTGTAGAAACGCAGAGGTGTGACTTCAGCCAAGGCAGGCAAAGTCGGAAAGCCCCAAAAGGCAAGTGGATGTTTTGTTTAGCTCTTTTCCCTCTGTATCACCAACTCAAAGATAACTTTGTTTCTATCATAAAGAATGGGTGTCTTAGTTACGGTGTGCAATGCCGGCAACACTCCATAAACAACATTACACAGAAGTAATTGCCACCAAAAATCCAATTACCATTTTACATTGTTACAGTTTCTAATAAGCATATAGTTAGAAGCGTCCAATCGTTCTTTATTCAAGAAAGGCAGTCCACAAACTATCCTGTTGTACACAATTATTTTAAGGACAGAAAGGCCAAAATAAAAACCAGTACATCGCTATGAGAAAGTATTTAGCAAAATATCGAAACATTATTGTACAGAGAGAAGACAAATAAAATAGAAATGTGGTCCTTAAAACATAATTTTTAATTCAATGGAGGAAAGTCCATATTATCATGGGAAAGACCATCAACACCACGTATCAGTCGAGAGCTGGGAGGCAAGGGTCCGTCTCTCCAATGCTCCCCACATGTTACCATATTCCAAAGTAGGCTGAGCTCCAGGTCAGAAATCCCAGTAATAAATGTTTAAGCTCTAGCTCTTAACACCACTCTTTGAGGTCACTGACCTTTAGAGAACGTGGAAATGATAGTATAAATATATCTTACCAATAAACTAGCCTTATGGCAAATCTGTAAACTAGCGGAAAATAACTTATTGTATTGCTATTCCTTTCATTCAAGCTCATCTGTATCTTAAGTTTAAATTACACCACATCATATCATTTTATAATTATTGTCTTCTGTAAATTGAGAATGAAGGTGAAGAAATTGGCTCATCCAGCTTAGAAAAACCTTCAGATGCTAAAAAACAAAACAAAACAAAACAAAACAAAAAAAACTGGTCACCTAGCTCCACATATCTTGTGAAAGTCTGTGGAATTAAATATTACAAAAATTGTCAGGTGATTCAGCTAAAAATTTCGTGCGTTGTTTTGTCTGTAGCATGACAAACCAACAGAGACAGATGCGATGGGATACAAAATTCAAATTCTGGTAAAGTTTTCATATAACTACAAAATAGTAGGGTAATAGTCTAGTCTTTTACTGCCCAGTAATGGGAATAATAAAACCATCAAATGTTAGAGCTGATGAGAGTCCACTTGTGACAGCTCCTATACGGTCAAAGTGCCTGCCCATAGTTCTGTTATCCCTATAACTTTCCTAGGTCATGCGATTTCGAGAAATGTGAAGTCCCGAAAATCTGAGAAGGCCAGGGTGGTGCCAGTGGCGGGCCTTCTGGTCTGCTGGTGGCCATCTCAGATCTCCAGGGAACTCCATCTCCTGTGAAGCTGGTGTTCCCTGCCCCCACAGGAAAATTCAAGCTGCGACACAGGTAAACGATGCTGACAACTAATAAGTTAATAAAACGACTCTAAATTCTCGGTAGGTAGCATGTATCCACAAACTAAATTAACCTACCACAACCAAGTGTCTCAGGTTATGTCATAATCCTTCTGGACTAATAGCTCCCCCCTCCCGCACCCCACCCCTGGGTGGGGCTGTAAACCGGTAGTCCTCCGGTTAGTGGTTAGTGTTTGCCAAGGTGCAAATTACTAATGAAAAGCAAGGTCAGAACTGCAGGATTTAACTTCAAATGAGCCAACTTAAGTCATAAACCAAGCAGTTGTTAGTAGAGTTTCTCCGTTCAAAGCACGGTCCTTATTTATTTGGTTTTAAGAAATGTGAGTATAAACTTGAACTTGGAGGACTGGGGGCAAGTGTGCCAGGTCCCAGCTCAGCCCCATGCCTCTTACCCAGAACAGCTTCATGAGTGTCAGGGCTTTGGGCACTGACCTCATTTAACAGAGAATTCATCATCACTTTAAGAAATTCTGAGGGTAGCTTATTCTTGAAAATTAACACTACCCTTCTTTTCTAAACTTCTCTCCTCCACCCCCCTTAGGCTAAGCTTACAACCTAAAACCTAAATTCTTCATATGCAGTAGATAACAACAGGGCAGAGTATAAACATAAAAGAGGGTCTTGAATTTCCAAGTAACTTTTGTTTCAGCTATGTTAATATTACATTTTAGGGAAAGGGAGGCCAAAATAGAAATGGAACACTATGTTACATTTTATATTATTCTTCATGTGAAATATATATGTTATTAGTAGAACAATTAAAATAGTGACAAGGTATAACTATTTTATAGGGTGACTGAAAGTGTACTGCTTGGTGAGAGGTGTAAAGTTATCTTAGTCTGACTTTCTTTTAAAGGCTGAGGAAACAGCCCCAGAAAGGTTTACAACTTCCTCAACTTCTGGTAATCAGCCCCTAAAAATATTTATATGTGTATAGCTCTTAAATGTCATTTGTAAAGTTGTATCTTTGAATGCTTTTAAATTTTTGAAGTTTGTAGTTCTAAATGCCAGGGTGAAAAAAAAAAAAAACATATAAGAAGTGCCCAGATCAACTAATATCCATCTCATAATTTCAAGAACCATGTAATGAAATCTCAAGCCTTTCTTAATAGCTCCTTTTGCCTCTGAAAGTAAGCCACTTCCTGCCCCCAGACCCACTTCCTGTCAGCCAAGGCTGCTTAATGAAAAGCCAACCAAACAGTCCTGTTTGTGCTCATCACAACCAGAGAAAATCAGGACCTTAGAGCTAGACGGGAACTTTCTGAACAACTTTCTGAACGGTCGCATGAAAAGGGAGTAGTCAGTCTCCTTTACAATAAAACCAGGCTGGGAAGGGTCCGCGCTGAGCCCTCCCCACTGCTCACCAACTAAGGTATTGCTTTTGGGAGGAAGAAACTGACGCAGTTAAGAACCTGCTTTTCAGATGTTTGACAAACGAAAGGATCATCACTCTCACGTTAGCTCCAAGTCTGTGCTGCAGAGTGACACAGTAGTATGTAAAAATAATGTTTCTGATACTCATTACACTGTCCATTTTTTTAAGATCCTTCTCCCACACTGGGAATGGCATACACTGTGTAATTTTAATATGAGAACGAACTAGAATGCTTAGACAATATTTTACATAGGAAAGGGGAAATAGTCATAGACTTACATTCTACCAAAGAAACTATTCCTTTTCAAAAACACAAATAATCTACATCCTTTTCTTCCCCCCACAGGGCAGTCAAAATAAATGATCATTCAAGGTTTCTCTTAATCTAATAAGCTTGAAGTCTTAGATCTGTAGCGTGTGTTTTCAGGTTTACTAGATGTGTCATACCTACCTCAGCACCAACTTCGTTCGCTGAAAAGTGAAGTTAATTATATACACAAATTTAGGATCTCATAAAAGACAAAAGTCAGGGATGGAACCAAGACGGCTATCGCATGCTACAATGTTTTTTAATTCTACGCTCATAAGATATAGGATATTAAAGACCTATAGACTAAACTTCACTACCCACCCAAAATAAACTATTTCCTTTGTAAATTTAGAAGTCCGTCAAGAGTCTTTTCTTTCTAATCTGTTGGGCAGGAGAGCCTATGAATGAAGGAAAATGTCAAAACAATATAACTCCTTTGCTAACCTGTTGCTTTAGGGAAGGACATATAAAATAAGCCACTTAAATCTTGTGCCATTTCTAATATAAAAATCTTTGCCCCTAGTTAAGATCACGTGTACTGAAAGAGTATTTCTCCTATAAGAAGCTTAGACAGGATGTATTTGAACTGTATCCAGAAATCTTTACTTTTGCTATCAAAAATAGAGAGTAAGACACAAATAGTTTTTTCAATCCAAATTAAATGAGTAAGCTTACGAAACTTGCTTGAATAAGCAAACTTCGATAAAACTTATGCTTTTAAACCACGCTGTGTTTTTTGGAAATCGTACTAAACTGGAAAAAAAACAACAACTCTCTTTAACGTATACTTTGTCACAATCAAGTATATGGCATCCGGAATGGGAGTATCATTATGTACATAATCACTTGGCGGGAGCAAGGAGCCCTGGCAGGCATGCATAGTCCCATGGCCCACCGGACTCCTGTCCTTCTGTCCCTGTGCTGTGTTTCCTGCAGGTCCCACCTCCTCCCACCCCCGCCGCAGACCACGCAGCCTACGAGCCCCGATCTCCTAAAATGGCTGCATGAAGTTCTGCTCAGTAGGGCCCACATTTATTATGTTCGCTTCCAATTTTCAGCTCTGAGAATGCTGCTATTGAGACAATGACCTATTTCCAGTCGGGTCACAGCACTCTTCCCCACCCCCACCAACAACAAAAAAAAAAATCGTGGGAATGAAGAGGAAGAGTGGGGCTGGCTGGGAACAAACAGTTCTGTGTGTTTCCAAGTCGACTGTGACTGGAGCGCGCCCTTAACAGAACGAGTGTGGCGGGCAAGGGCCCTCCCCGCCCAGTGGGATCAAATCAGTCACTCACTGATCAGAACTCAGAAGTGTTCTCCAGAAACTGTGGTTCTACCTCCCGGTCCGTGGAGAAGGTTCGCCGGTTCGCACCAGTTCGCACCGGCAGGCAGGGCAGGCTTGCTGGGCGGCGTCTCAGGCCCTGGGTCCAGGACCCCTGACGGCAGGGGAGGTGGGCGCCCCTTCCCACTAGACTCAAGTGTTTGGTGATTTGGAATAGGAGCAGCGTCCCTTTCACACTTACAATGTGCTTCGAAAATACAAACTTTTTTTGGCAGGGGAAATTTGAAACATTTTTGCAAAAGTAGGGAACAGTAGAATGAGCCCCCCCCCCCCATACATTCATCCAGCTCTAACTTTCTAGCTTTCTTGATTCATCTACTCTTTCTACCAGTTTAAAAAAAAAAAAATTGTGGGCATTATTTTAGCCACCATATATATCATTTCACTTGTAAACACTTCTGTTTGTAGCCCTAACAGACCACACACACACACACATATACACACACACACACACAACCACTCACTATATAATTAAAAACTATTCCTTAATATTTAAAATTCAGTCAGTATTCAATTTTCTCTGACTGCCTCAAAAATATCTTTTTACAGTTTATTTATTCAAACCATGTTGTGCACTTGGCAGCCTTCTCATCATACTGTATTTCCAAACTGCCCTGTTTGGCCAGTTTCTTAATAAACATCAAGTGCTCCCCACCCTATCACCCCATCTAAGCCCCACTAATAGTCTCACCCAAATAGCAATGTATTATGTAAACAGATACTTGAACAAGAAGCAACATCCGTAATTATCTAACCAAGGCAATGAAACACCTTAATAAGAATACTATACTAAATGCATAATATTTTAATAAAGAGGTGGTTCTCAACTAATATTTATATTCTAAGCTTTTACCAAATGACTTGTGGTTTATTTTGTTCTTTAAAAACATAAGGAACACGGTTGGATAGCCCTGTAAGATATATTTTACAAGAAATCTACGGATGCAGTAATAGTGTGGTAGACAAAACATTATTCAAAAAAGAACACATTTCCCGGAACCTCGTCAGTGCCTGAGAAATGATGGAAGAATCCATCATTCTTCCAAGCCTGGCGAATGATGACAGGTTTATCAGCAAACCTATCTGTAACAAGGTCTTGGAGAAACATCATTTTGACTCACTGTCCAATGCAAGGGTGACTGATCAAAGAACAAAAAATAGACAAGATGTCACACTTTGCTCATTCATAAGTCACTCTGCCCAGAGGTTTTAACTCTTCATCCAACGAGGAGTGAAAGAATAAAAGTGCCTCTCTCCCTTGGCAAATGCAACTGGAATCTGACAACGGCCCTCCCATCACCCCCTGACGTTATATTAGCTGCCTGAAAGTTCTTTCTGTTCACCAAGGTACCCCCAGGACTCAAAAACCTGGCACCTACGTAGGCACGCTATTTGTTGAATGAACGAACACGTTTTATGGAGGGATGTGGGTGATTTACATTGCGGCAGCAGCAGGACAAAAAGGAGGGGGAAATTTTCGGTGTTCTTAGGCTAAGTCAGAAAAAAAAAAAAAAAAGCCTGTCCTGAGAAATGACAATTTAAATAAATGACAGTTTATTTAATCAGATGACTGTTTGGTAGTAACAAGTAGAGTTCTACATTTATTCTGCCCTCTGTGACAGAGAAGAGAGACAGAGCCAGGCCCAGGGCCAGCAACTTCCTGTCCGTCCTAAGTCCCCAAGGAGGAAGAAGGGCACAGGGAGGCTGAGCCGCTCGCCCCAGAGCCCCCACTACGAGGCGGCAGCTCTGCCCCCTTGGCCATCCTCCCTCCCTCTAGGTATCTGCCGATAAGGCAAGAATTCAAAGGTTGTTCCAGAAGCAGATAACGATGTTCTTCCCCCGCTCCCCCCCCGCCCCCAATCACTATGCCTCTCCACGTCTGTGGCCAGGAAGAGACAGAAGGCAAAGAAACAAGTATTTAATGTCATTACAGGCAGAAATAAGTTCTGTAAAATAAAAGGAAGCAGGGTACAGGATGGACAGCGAGGCAGAGTGGTCTAAATGAGGGACGGAATTATAAACCTATCTATAGGTTTTCCTACACACGCTATGGCAGGTCAAAAGTAAAACTTAAATGGTCGATGATTTAAAAAAAAAAAGAAGCAACTCATTTATGTAACACTCACCTTCCAACTCCAACACCAGGCACAATTTACTTCTTTTTAGCATATGCCAACAAATACGTCATCATGGCATGGCTTAGCAAGTGTGACACCAGATGCTGCCACTTTCTCTGCAGAGGGCTGGCCGGCATGCCAGCCTTGCTGCACATCTGACCTCGGCACCGACCATGCCTGCTCCTTGCTCAGCTCCACAATACAGCGCCAGACTCACACAGCCTCTTGAGATATATATATATATATATATATATTTTTTTTTAATTAGAACCAACGGGGTGGATCTGCTTCCAAATATTATTAGCTTAGTCATAAAATATATACGAGGTATAACAAACACCTAACGATTATTTTTATTCTAAAGCAAGGGGCTGGCAATTTTTCCTATAAAGAATCAGATAAATGTTTTGGGCTTTGCAGGACATGTCCGGTGTCTGTTGCATGTAATTTTTCTTGTTGTTTTAAACAACCTTTAAAAATATTACTAGCTGGCAGCCCATACAAAAACAGGCCACGGCCAGATTTGGACTCCGCCTACCCCATCTTAAAGTACTAACGATATCTGAAACAATATCTGAAACAATTTTTTTTTTTTTTGATATAGCCAATTTTAAACTTCTCTCAGGCAAAAATAGAAAAAAAAAATTAGGGTGTGGTAAGTGACTTCGAACTTAACACAAAGAAGCAAAATTTGATACAGTTTGATTCTTAGATGGTATTTGTCCTTCCTTTATCAAGAAAAGCTGGGCCAAGGTCGGAAAATTTTTATTTTGCTTTTAAGGTTTGTTTTCTCAAATAGGTGTTTTGTTTTCTTAAAAAGAAAACTGTTAATGCAGTTTTCATTTCCTTTGAGACAGCATTACCATTTACCTAGTATTTAAAAAAAGGGCTCAGAAAATGGAATGAGTCATGACCAGGTCAGAAAACAGAGCCGACCGACGGCCGCTGCCTCAGTCCTCCTCCTGCCCTTGCGTGCTGGTGAGCTCCTACGCATCCCTCAACACCCGCTAAGGCATCTCGCCAGCGGGGAGCCCTTCCCTGGCTCTCTGGGCACTTAATCTTCTCTACGTGCCTCTCTTACCACACTTATCATCCTGCACTGCGATTCTTTCATTACCTGTCTGCCTCCCCTATCAGACTGAGAAAACCGTGAAGGCAAACCCCATCTTCCTTATGTTAATAATCCAGCACCTAGCACATAGTAGCACAATGACAGGGCTTCAATAACAAGGAGTGAGCCCAGGTGGCCTACAAGAGAATTCTGACTCCTAGGAGACACGGAGGATGAAAAGGAGGTAGGGTTGCCTTTCACTAAATAACCCCAACACTTCACACGCTGTTTTCCTCAGAAGGCCAGCTGACAGACTACCTGGTTTGTAGCAATCTGGGAACCAACACCCTTAGATTTAGTTATAGGTTACTCGGAACAGTTAGTAAAATGAGTTCCCGGGGGTGGGGGAAGTACACGAGACATCACAAAGCTCACAGTACCTGAAGATAAGCGGTTTGCATTTCATAGATGCAAACTCGGCCTCGGTTTATTTTATGTAACATTGTTTTCATTTAAAAACTCTACTCCCATTTTACAGATGGCAAAATTAAGGTCCACAAAAGTGAAACAGCTTGCCAAAGTACAGGTAAATAATAATGAAACTTTATATGGCTCTTCACATTTTTATTTGGAAAAACTGTGTACATTAACCATATATTTAAGCATTGCATTTTAAGCAAAAGTCTCTAAGTCACCTTACGACATAATGTTGTTTCTTTCCTTTAAAAAACAATGTACAGAAGTCTAGGATAAGATCATCATTACATCCACACACATGGATGGTAAGCGAGTTAGAAGGAAAATAATGCTACCTTCTGGTCTTTTCAATAAACACTCCCTATTTAATTAGCAGTGGCAAACATGGTTAGTGTTTAAATTACAAACTAACGAGTATTTGGGGAACCCGTAAGGAATAACTCGATGTATTCACTGATGTCGAAAGTAGGCTATGAATTTCATTGCTTCACATGAGAGCTGAAACGTCTAAATACTGTAAGAAAACAGGTGTATTGAATCATCCTAAGAATCTCCAAATTGCTAAAGACACGAAAGTTTAAGACTAAGTAAAAAAAAAAAATTTAACTTATAATCATTCACTAAGAATAGTAACAGTCTCCTTTTCTAAACTGTAAATATTAATAAAACTACTCCACACTTAGTTAGAAGACAGGCTATTTTTTAGGACAGTAACAAGAAAGGTCAATGTAGAAGAGTGGGAAATAAAAAAAGAGGAATAGAATCTTTCTTGCCAGCCCTTTAACAGGAAATGTCTGCCCTTTTCCCCTTTCAGAAACAAAGAGCCAAAATCTGAGAGCCCGCTGGTCACTGCCAAATTAAGCTCTGCAAATGGACTCCCTGCAGAGAGGAGATCAGATCAGAGAGATGCTATCGCACATCTTAGCTGGCCTTGTCTTTCTGGAGTTTGATACCCATCCAGCTACCTCCTTTGCCCCGGCCCCAGCTCCGTTCCAAACATCAGTGACGGCACCCGTGGCGTGAGCCGAACTTTAAGAAGGTGACTGCATCCACTCCTGAGCCTGTGACGGCGTCCGCTAGGACGGACGCTCTGGGGGCACGAGCACACTGGCCCCCCGTCTCTGCTCACACATGGACTCCAGGCCACCCCCGTGGAGGGGGCTTCATTGCATTGTTGGGGTCCAAGAGAAAGGAACATATAAAATCTGCCCCTTTCCTGTGAAATCGGCAGTTTCCAAACTCTGAGGTGCACCAGACCATCTGGGGAGCTCATTTAAAGCACAGGGGACCCAGTCCTACCTGGCCGTGGAGACGGGGACTCAGCAGTGCTTGTGAGGGGCCCAGGAGCCTCAGTCTCCAGGTATTCACACGCACCAAAGTGTGAGATCACTGTGCTAAATTAATCCTCACTTTTAACTGTGTGTGTATCGTGCGCACACACCCTCAGGAGAAACGGAAGGAGCCGCTGGATTACTTTTCATTTTTGTGGCTTTCGAACCACTGTGGCTTGATAAGTCTCGTATTTGAACATACTTTGGGAGGTAGCAGTTCTAATTATGAAAGAAAGCAAGGACTTTTACATCAACCAGTTACGAATTCATTAACAAGCCGTGGAACCCAAACCCCCGGCCTTCCCTCCCACGCCCGGTCCTTCCCCAGGTGCCTTATCTCAGGGAAGGGACGGCACCGCCAGCCACCCGGTCCTGCAGGCCAGGCTCCGGAGGCTGGCCTCGGCACCGCCCTCTGCCCCTGCGCTGCCAACCCATCCATCACCGAGGCCTGTCAAGTCTAACCTCCCTCAGAGCTCCCGAATGTGGCCACTCCTCTCCATCGGCACCGCGGCCACCTGAGGCCAAACTATCCCCACCTCTTGAGGGCTGCTCCGAGCTTGCCGCCAGCTGCCTCCTACTGATTCTCACGCTGCAGCTGCTGTGTGAGCTTCAAGGCAAATCTGATCAGGTCACCTTACCTCAGGCTTCTCCCTGAGGTAAGGCCCCAAACACCTGATCACGGCCTGCAAGGAAGACTGCATAGCGGGTCCCCGTCTCGGGAACCCCATCCTACTCTCTCTCCACACAGGGCCTCTACACGGGCCGTCCCCTGCCTCCTCCGTTCTGCACACCGCTCAGCCCGGTCACCACCTCCTGGGGTGCCTTCCTGACCCCCCTGACTGGCACTTCCCCCAACTGCCACCAGCACACCCGCCATCACGTACACTCGAGTTATTTTACGACCTTATCTGTCCCCCTCACCAAGATTGTACATCCATGATGACGGGGACTATTTCTGTGTCGGCTGATCTCGGAAGCCTCGACAGCGAGCATGGTAACACAGACACCCACAGAACTAAGGGATGAATGTACAAACAGACTCATTGTGCCTTACAGTGTGACGATGACGGATGACTAATCCCGGCCACTGCCACATGGGAAAATGTGAGCTACCTAATTGACCATCTGCCCGCGGTGAAGGAGGGGTGTACAGAAAATAGATCCCGTGTGTCCTCCTCGGGTGGTGGGAGGGAAGAAAAATGTATCAGCATACTCGGTAAATCCTGTCCCTGCTAAAATATTTAGTGGGAAACGCTATGTATTCCCAGAGCGCCAAGGTCATCTCAGGAATTATCCTCAATGTTTGGCACAGGGCAGAACTTTGAACTCCCTTTTGGAGTTTGTCACTGAAGGGAAAATCTACTTTTCTATTACAGCCTGTCCTACCAACAGCTGGTGAATGACAGGCTCAGGCACCGCTGGTGCCTCTTAGAGGCGGTCGGGGTCCAAACCCCTCAGAACACGGCTTTGCGCGCCTGGCCTTGAAACACAACCCGTTTCACTCCTGAACTTCACTGCCATGCTCTTCCCTTCTCACTCCCCCCGCCTCCTCTCCATCGCAATGAAGAAAGCAAGTGGGGGCACAGAAGGAAGCAGGAAGGAGCCCCGTGGGGTGTCCTGAACTCTGGGCACAGAGTGCTCCCTGAGCCAGGTCCCTGGGAACAAACTCCCACGCCTCTCCCCAGGTGAGAGGAAGTCCAGCTGAGCCGAGGACCTCAGATCATCCTCCCCGGAAGTCTGCCTACCAGTCACACAAGAGCGGGGCCCCAAAGCGGCTGCAGGAAAGCAGACCCGGGCAGCGGGCCACCGCCTTCCCTGGGAGCGCCCAGGCGGCTCCTGTCCTCCCCACGGGCCTGAGTAAGACTCAGTGAGGCATTACGGCCCCCTCGGATGGGGTTCCTCTTCATTGTCATACTTCACCTAAGCCTCTCTCCCTCTGGGAGGGACTCAGAGTGGTCCGCCTCCTGTTTCAGCACTTGCTTGTGTCTGGGCTCAGGTCCCAGACTGAGCTCCCCAAGGACAAGGTCTGGCCCGCCCATCTGTGCAGGCTCCCTGTGCCCTGCTCGGTGAGTGGACGCTCAGCATTTCTAACCAGTGGTGGCTGGAGAAGCAGTGTTGGGAAAGCAGCAAATAAATATAAATTTCATTTGTACTGTTTTGTGAATAAAGCCACCCACTGACTCGGTTTACACAAATCAATCAAAAATACTTCGGCAAAAATACAAGGATTCTGGTATTAGCGCCAAACCCCAACCACTCAGAGTTACCCACCTTTCTAGGTAAATGTTTGACCCTCAACCCTGTTGTCAAACATCAAACTGCCATGAAGCCACCTGACAAAATTCCTAGCTTGGGCCTGACTCTAAGCAACACAACCTTTTGTTTCAAGGGCACATCTGTGGAGCTTGTTGGTGGACCCTTCGGCTTTAGCATTGTCTGCTGTGGCTTAAAACAGTAACAAAAACTAGATACTCTCGAGCAGCCTTAGAAGTACCATATCCAAACGTGAGCAGGCCCCTAGGCTCCTCCTGGCCACCTGTGGGGTGGCCCTAGTTCAACTCACGTGAAGAAAGGCTTATGTGTATGTACTTTACAAGGCGAAACTCCCGAGAACCCACCACCACCACCACTGAAAAGGGGACAGGTAGGACTTTCTCAAAGGAGTTACCTAAAAGGCGATCTCGCAACACCGTTTGGAAATTGTAACTGTAGCCATTATACAGTCCTTCAAAAGGTGACTCTGGTTATTGGGACCCTTACACACCAGGTGATAGCTACTATCATTCCTGAACAGTTTAAAACCCATCTTTGTTTTGTCAGAAGAACATTTTCAAAGTTTCTGATCCAGCATGAAAGACAAAATGAAATTAAAATGTACCCGCCATAGGAAATAGCCTTAAAAATGAACAACATTCTAACACACGCTGCAAAATGGATGAACCTCGAGGGCACCATGCTGAGTGAAATGAGCCAGACACGAAAGGACAAACACTGTGTGATTCCACTTAAGCGAGGTCCCTAAGAGTGAAATTCACAGACAGGAAGTAGAGGGTGGTTGTGGGACCTGGGGTGGGTCGGGGTGGGGAGCGTCTAACAGAGTTTCTGTTTGGGAAGGTATGTATATTTTACGAACATAAAAATCAGAAAAAGAATAAAAGAGAGTTCATTACAAAAAATGAAAAAGCATGTGACAGAAAACTGGTTTACTGACTTGTTTCTGAAGGATATCTTAAAAAGCTGAACTCTGCATCTTTTAGTGAAATAAATAAAATCTTGGCCACTACTCCCGCCCGCAGTGGGGGCTGTGCCCTGAGTAAGACTGTATTTAGGTCAGTTTTATATTAAAGCCTGGCGGGATCATGCTGCTTGCAAGTGCAAACTGAAAAGAAATTTGTGTAGGAAAAGAATTTTTTGCTTCATGAATGAATCATCTTGATGCTGTAACAGGCAAAAACTATACTGGCTTCTGAATCTATTAGCATATTAGCATAGTAACTTATTTAACTTAATAGTAAAATGAGACGATTAATTAGAAACTCCTTTTAGGGAAGCTAACACTTAACGGTAGAAAAAGCTCCTAAGCGCTGACTACAGAACGTCTCTGTAAAACTGAAAAATAAATTCCCCATCTTTTATTCCAATTTTTAATGAATCCAGATTTGCCTCCATGATTCAAAACTCAATTAAAACATCGTAAATCCTCTCCCCAATGTTTCGTCAGCAGTTCACCTGTGTTAAAGCAGATGGAGCACACGCTGGTTGCTAAGAAATGCCCACCGCGAAGAACCTGCCTTGTTCCCACAACTTAAATGAAAGCCAAAACACCCCAGGCCTGGCCAGGCCTCACCGACAGGGTGACATATTCAGGTTCGGGGGTGTGTGGGGGGGGACGGCGCATAGCACTTTAAATCAGCTGATGTTTATGGGGTGCAGCGGGAGTGCAGGGAGACGGCCTCCTTATCAAACTCCAGGGCCGCCCTCCTGTGCATTTCCAGTCCATTACTAAACCTCTTTTGCGGACAGGAATCCTGCTGCAGTGGCAAATTCCCGGGGTGACAGAGCACAGCCTCACAGGCCCGCCTGCCCGCCCGCCACAAAGCCAGAGGAAGCGGCAAAGGAAGATGTGGGTGCTCTTGGGTCCCGACACTTGCAGGGGCTCAGGCTGGTGTGCGACATTGGAACCTGGCTCTCCCTGCCCTTTAGACTCTTCGAGACCCTTCCAAGTTGCATGAGCATACACTTTCTAAACAACCGGAGCAGTGTAAAGGGGATTCTGACTGTTACCAAAGCCCGTAGCAGAGAGCACCGTCGCCGTGTTCTCGTCCGTAATTTCACGGAAGGACCAACAAACAGCAGCTCCCGTCCGTTTGAAAAAGAACCCGGGGCTACAGGGAGGCGCCCCAACACCTCGCCCAGGTAACTCCGCTTGAAAAGAAACCCCGAAGAGCTGACTCAGAAACTGGGTTACTCACTGGTTTCGGCATTTTCGGTTCCTGGTGGGTTTTCCTCAGTTCTCTGGAAACAACTGGCCAGCAGCGGCTGAGACGGCTCTGGGGACCTGGAGGCAGAGGGGACCCCTTAGAGCGCGCGCCGCCTCCCGCTCCTCCCCCGCCGCCGCGCCCCGACCCTCGGCGCCCGCCCCGCGCGCCGCTGGTTAGGAACCGGCCGGGCGGGCGCCGGGATGAGTCACCGCCCAACCTGCAATTACGGCGGGCCGGGCGGCGGGCCCCGCGGGAGGGGCGCGGGAGGGGCGCGGGAGGGGGCGCGGGAGGGGCGCGGGGCCCGGCGGCGGGAGGGGGCGCGGGGCCCGGCGGCGGGAGGGGGCCCCGGAGGGGCGCGCCGAGGAGACCCGGCCGGGTGGCGGTCGGGGCGGGGGCGGGGGCGCGGGCCCACCGAGGCACTTCTCGGGGCTCGCAGGAAGCCGGCGGGGAGCCCGGCACCCGGCAAGTTTCACTTTGTGAAGCAGCCGTTTGCCCACGGCTGAAACCGCAACCGTCAAGCCTTGGAGAAGCACTTTTTAAAAAGTGTCCCCGCCCGCCCGAGCCAGGCGGCAGGGGCGCGGGAGGGGCGCGTCCACGCAGCCCGGCTCCGCCAGCGCTGCGGGAGGGGGACCCGCGGGACGGAGAGGTGGCGGGGCAGCCGGCGCGACCACGCGGCAGGCTGAGCTTCACCTGCCGTTTACTCGGGCCGCACAGGAGACCCGTGCGCGGATGGCGGGCGGGGCCGCCCCCGGCCGCACGCCCCGGGGCCCCGGGACCCCGGGACCCCGCGCCCGGCCGGGCGCCCGGCGAGCCCGGCTCCCCGCGGGGACCAGCGGTCCGCGGCTCGAGCGCGGCCGGGCCGGCTCCGCCACACCTGCCGTCGAGTCCCGGCCCCCGGCCCCGCCGCGGGGCGCGCACCGCGAACCCCGCGAAGCCCGCGGCCCGCGCGCCGCTCGCCCCGCTTACCCGCGGCGCCTGCAGAGGACCGCTGCGCTCCCGCTGTGGCTGAGCCGGCGCTGTGCGCCCGCGGCCGGCGCTCCCGAGTGTCCCCGGAGGGGCGGGGTCCCGGGGCCGCGCCCCTCGCCGCCCCGCCCGCCTGCCCGACCTGCGAGGTGCACCCGCGCGCAAGATGGCTGCGGCGGCGCCCGCGCCCCGGGGCGCCGCCCGCCCCCCGCGCGCCCCCGAGGCCAGGGCGACCCGGGCGGGGCCTCCCCGCACCCGCCCCGCCGCCCGTGCGGCGTGGAGACCACCTCCCCTCCTCGCCGCCCGTCCCCTCGCCCTTGGAGAAGAACTTTGCCGAATTTGGTTCAAGTCCCGATTGCACATGGTGGGCGTGAGACTCCGGCTCCGCAGCGGACGGAGGGGAATCGAGAAAAGATTAACCTGGAGGCCCGGCAGCCACGGGGGCGGGGGATGCTGGGCGCCCGGGTGGGGCCGCCGCGTGCTCAGGTCATGCCGCTGCCCTTGCGCGGGGTCCGTGGCCGAGCCCTGAGCACCCGGGGCCCGCGGCGGCCGCGGTCGGGCAAGGACACAGCCTTGTGGACGCCCTGTCGCCGCACGCTCTGGTTATAGACACACTGTAGTCTCCTTTGCCTTGACCAGCACGAGGCTTTGGCAAAAATCTCCATAGGTTGAGATCCTAGGGATTATTTTTAGTTTAGTTTTTTTTTTTCCCCACTGTAAATGGTTCTCAGGAATCTTTTAAAACACAAATCCCCATGGACTTTGGTGGCCAGTAAGGATTTGTTGTGCGGAGATTAAGAGCTGGCCCTAGACTCATGTATCTCCAAGCAGCATCAGCGTCGCCTGGGAAGGTGCAGAGATGGAAAATCACAGGTGTTGCCCCAAACCTAAGGAATCAGAAACTCTGGGGCTGGGGTCCAGCAGTCCTCCTTCAAGCCCCTCAGGTAATGGTGATGTAGACTAAGGGTTGAGACCTGAGCAGGCTCCTGAATGCCTTTCCCCGTGTCAGCTGAGTGAGTTCTTTAACTCTTTCCTGCTGTTAGTTTTCTCATCTGTAACATGGCGTAATTATGGCCCCTGTTTCTTAGCGTGGTTGGGAGGACTGAAGGAGTGAACAGGAGTAAGGTGCCTAGAACAGTGCCTGGCACACAGTGAGCACTCACGTCCACCCCGGAACAGAATGACCAATGACTGTGGACAAAGCACCAAACTCCCACTTTGTGGGATGAAGATACTGGTAGTTCCCTCCTAGGTGGGTTTGCAGGACTAAATAAGGCATGCAAGGTGCTTGGCACAGTGCGGGACTCCTTCTAATGCCGAACCTGTCAGGAGAGCAGACTGCTTCTGGGGGGCCCCTCGTCAGTAGGCACCTGTGACCCTCTCCAGCTGCGGGTCCAGGGCGTTTCAAAGTTCCAGGTGAAGAGGAGGCCTTTCCTGAGACTTTGTCCTCTATCTGGGCACGTTTGTTCCCTTTGAAAAACCATTTTTATTCAAATGAAGGCGTAAAGGTAATGCTGTGGGAAGGAAACTATGAAAAATATTTAAGTAACCAGCAGTAAGAATGGTTCAGATTGGACACGTTATCCTAGGACACTATCTTCACGCCTTATCAAACCCCAGAGCCCTGTTAGTCATTTTCGGCCCATTATCTGCTGATAGTATGTGCTTCCAATCTTTTATCTCAGTATATTGTCTTCTGAACTGGATGCTTGAAATTGCAGTGGCCCACAACCTTTATTTCTGAACTTTACCCCTTAGGGAAATGCTGAAAAATGAACTGGTATGTGGCAGTGTGGTAAAAATGAAGAGATCATAGGTTTCAGAATCAAACAGAGCTACGTCTGAATTCCAGTCCCAGCACTTACAAGCTTGTCACTTTGGGCAAGTCTCTTAACCCGACGAACCTCCCGCCTCTTCATCCAAAGAACGGGGATAATAGTATATATTTCGTGGTGTTCTCATATCACTGTGTCATGCAGTGGGAACACTGAACTCACTCGAATTTGACTTACAAGGATACTTTTCTCGTATCAAGTGCTACTTTGCATGCGCACTCCCCATGTGACTTACATAATAAGCATTACACATTGTATCTACATGCTACTATACAGGGTAAAACATTTGTACTGTTATGAGTGTTTTGAGGGGATTTTCCCAGGGTAATTTATTTTCACCTGACTTTAGAACCTAACGCCCTCGCACGGCTCTGCCTCTCTCCCCCACCCCCAACATACACACGAGATCGAACTCCGAGGAATCTACATTTGCTGAGGACAGTGGTACTGAAGCTTCGGTGTGCATTAGAATCATTCATGGGGGCCCCTCTAAGAATTAGGGGTCAAAAAGTCTTAGATAAACCCTGGGACCCACTGCTTTCTTTAACAAGTCTCCAGGAGAGTCTGACGTACACCGAAATTTGAGAACCCCCTATGTAGGGTGTGGTAGAACCCTGCCATGTTACTTACCTTGCCCCTCCCTTCGCCCTTCTGTGGAGTTATTCCCCTGTATTTGTAAGTCATGGGTTTGTTCATATTTGGAAGGAAGCGAGGAAACCTGGAGCCAGGAGTCTTGGATGCCATTCTCTACTCTCCTTTGGACTAGCTATTGACCTTGAACGACTTGCTGCTTGTTTCAGTTTTTTAGCTAGAGGAGGGAAACCATCTGTCAACACATGAACCTGGGGAAAGGCTGGTGGTGAAGTGCTGGGGGTTCTTCAGGCAGGCGACACCACAGTGAGGCTGGGCAGCCCTCGAGGTATCTGTAGACACAGCGGCAAGGGCAAGGACTAGTGCAGGGGACATCCCCTCGCCCTGACGGCGGGATTCCTATCAGATCCCCTGGGGTCCTGTCTCCACCCTGGTGCCAGGGTAATCTCAACCCTTAAAGAAAAGTTCGCAAATAGTGTGACAACCTGTAGCCACAGTCACTTCAAAAAAAAAACAGTTAAGAAGGACACGGTGAGAAGGCAGGCATCTGCAAGTCACGGAGAGGCCGCAGAAGAAACGGAACCTGCTATAGCCTTGGACTCGTAGACACCAACACTATGAGAAATTAAATGACTATCGTTTAAACCCAAAAACAAACACAGTCAAGAGACAGAGGGAACTGTATTGAGTTACCCTTGGCAAACTAAGGATTTGGGGTATATTTCAGGACTCGATAACCTTGGGTGGAAACTCGCCGCGGTGATTGTCTCGAGGACCGGGAGGACAAGGCCCCGACGGAAGCGACGCGGAGGCCTCGGCCGCAGTGGCAGCATCTCATTAGGTCGTGTGGTCGTCCACAGTGCCGTGTACAGCATCCTTTGCACCTTTGTGCGGATCTGAAATATTTTACAATAAATCCTGTGAATGTGACATCGAGTAAGGTTTTCATTGTCAGAGGCGACCATTAAAGAGAACTAAGGATCTCATGTGATCATAGAAATGAACTCAATATGCAAATCCTTGATAGAACTAACATTCCTCTCAACACCTGAAGGGGTGGCCAGATGGTTCGTGCAGTGTGAGCATGCATGGGAATGAAAGGGATTTCCATAGCCTGACAGGTGGCCACTCTGCCTTGTGTCCAGAATTAACTTCTAATGGCCTTCGAAGGACAGTAGAGTAGAAGGAGCTTCTTGGTACTATTTTGATTTTCATCTTTACATAATTTGGGTCCGCTAAGGAGAATTCTGGCCGTAGGTGTCCTATTTTAATTGTTTCCTTTTTTTCTTTTTTAATAATTCACATAACCATAATAGTTTCTATGTAAAAGAGTACCAATGACCACAGAATTTGACTACTAAACTCCAGAATAGCATAGATTCTTTTATTTGTTTTATTCCTAATTGTTTTGTGGCTTTTTTTTTTTGGACAAAAAAAAGTTTTTTTAGCTTAAAAGCATGTGGTATGAGGAGGTCGCGGATGGGACCCTCCACACCACTATGAAACCCTCATTTTACAGAGGAATCAGCTCCACAGAGATGCAATCGGTTGTCCACACCTGCACCTAACCTTCTCTCGTCAAGACCGCCAGGGACCTCCATTTTGCCGAATCCAGAGGCCAGACTCCCCTCCCTCGTCTTTCCGTCCTTCCTTTCTGCTCCGCAGCCTTGGTCACAGGGAACACTGCCTGGGGACAGTCTGTTCTCAGAGTTTCTGTGTCCTCCTCGCTCCCCTTTTCCTGGTTCCTCCTTCTAGGCCGGCTCTCCAGTTCCCGATCCCCCCCGCCTTTCACTGCAGGGCCCTTAGCTAAGCTCACCTCTTCCTAGGCCATCTCCTCTGATCCCCATGCTTAAATGACACCTCCAGCCCCGACCGCGCTCTCCAGCGGCCGCTGTGTCCTGGGTGTCTCTGGCATTCTTGGGGCACTTCGACGACGGCTCCCTCCCCGCCTTTCCCCGGTGCCTGGCCCCAAACCTACAGGGCAGCCTGAGTTCCTCTCTTTCCCTTGACCTTGTACATCCGGTCCGGCAGACCCAGTCGTCCCATTTCAGAACAGATCATCTGCATGTGTCCCTCCCCCGCCTGCAGGTTTTAGAGTCGGATTCAAACCTGTGGCTGGCCCTGCGTGCTCCAGCTCCTGCCCGCTTCTCCAGCCAGCTCTGCCGTTGGTCCCGCATGGCTCGCTGCTCGCCACTCGCTGCCCCTGCTCCAGCCACCCGGGCTGTTGTTCTGTGCCTCAGGGACCTGTCCTTGGTGCACCCTCTGCCCGGCAGGCACATCCCCCCTCTCTGCCAGCTGGGCCTTTTCTCCTCTTCCATGTCTTTGCCCAAATACCACCCCCTCCGAGAGCACTTCTGACCTCCCCATGGGATGTGCCACCTCGGCCGCTTCACCTGATTTACTGCGTCGCGAGCACTCAGCGCTCTCTGTCACAGTCTTGCTTATTTGCTACTATTTTCTTTCTCCCCCGCAGGCCTTGACGCTCCCGTCGCCCTCAGCAGTTAAAACAGTGCCTGGCGCGTAGTAGATGCTCAATAAATATGTGTTGAATAAACACATGAACAAATACTGCCGGTCAGTACCAAACCTGTGTGCTCAGGTTGGTTTTCTGTCCAATATGACATAGTGCTGTCTGCTGGGTTGCTAACCGTGGAAACTCTGTACTCACTTATACCTGGCTGTCCAAAACACCATCGAAAAACAGAGATGGTGAAAAACTGTGTTCAAAAAATGAACTCATCTATTTAGAATCTTTCTAGTTTTCCCTTAAAGGTCACGAATTCCAGTTTCAGGTGGAGTTCTAAGAGGTCCGATGAGCTCTTTTCAGGCAGAACAGATTAGGAGGAAGGTACGAGCAGACACCTGGCAGCAGTGGAAAAGGGCCCCGGACGGCAACGCCAAAGTGTTCATGCAGAGCAGAGGGGGGCGGGAAGCTGGGCGGGCCGCGGCCACGTCGCCCAGAGACAGACCCGTCTGCCTACCCCGGCAGCCCGGGCCCCGGAGGAGAGCCCAGGGCACCGGTACACGGTCACATGGTAGTCTTCTCAGAAAATGAGTGATTTATGTCTGCTCTACCCTGTCAGAGAGCATGTTATTTTGTAATCTTTAAAAATTGTAAAATGTTTTAAACCTTCAGGAAATAATTCAATGGGCAACTATGTGCCCACTGTCCAGATTTAACAAAGGGCAATATTTTATCACATTATCTTTAGATTCTTTTTTTATAAGAAAAAAAGAGAAAGCGTTATAGCCCACCTTGTCTTCCCAAAAAGGAGCATACCTCCTAAAGTTGCTGTCTCATCAATGCACAGTTTAATGTTTTATACGAAAAAAAAAAAAAATCCACTATGTGAAACAAACTATCTCCCAAGTAAATTAGATTTATTAATTAGCTGTGTGGTTGCAGAAGATAAACAATAAACACTTAAAAATCATCCTATTTCTTTTTCTTGTTTTCTTTCTCTCTCTCTTTTTTTTTAGTAAAGCAGTTAATGTGTGGGAAATGCCAAGTGAGGCCCAGGTGACTTTAGCATCTGTCTGGGTCGCTATCTGCTCAGACCGCGAGCTCCCTGAGGCAGAGCAGAGTCCGCTGCTCGGTGCCCCTAGAGCAGAACCTTCGCGTAATCGCAGCTCAGGACCTGTTTACCGGAAGAGCGGTCAGTGCATCGACTCCCGATACCGATACCGCGGGGGTAAAAGGCGGAGCAGAGGCCTGCCAGGCCACGTGTGTGGCTCCACAATGTCTTCCTTGCAAAAGTCAAGACACTGAAGAAGCCCCGGCTTGAGCGGGGGGAAGCTCACAGCTTCCTGCCGAACGGGGCAGTTTAGGAAAAGCTGCCGGGGTGAGCCAGGCATGGAAGTTGAACGCGCTGATGACGGCTCTGAGCCCCCAGTCGAAAAATCTGTTGAAAATTCAGACTTTTAAAATGGCGACAGATTAAAAAAATTCCTCTTTGGGATGTTTTCAAAAAAAAAAAAAAAAAATTAGGCTGGACGAACCCAGAGCCCTGTGCGTTCTCTGCAGCAACAACATCTCACCGGGCCCTCGTCTAGATCCTGGAGATCTGACGTGTACACTGGAGGTCTGGCAATTGAGATTTGCTTTAAAAAGCCATTTGAAGACAGAGCCAACAGACTTCTACAGCAGGTGATGAGCGTTATCTGGCCTGCTTGGATCTTACCGAAGGCTGAAAGGACTGATTCCAGAATAACATCTTAAGCAATGCTTTAGCCCGAAGCGTGGACCACATACTTCAACGGACAAATATTTATTGCGTTCCTACCCCTCCTCAGGCAATGAGCTAGAGTGGGGAACCAGACAGATGAAAAGCCTGAAGCTTACACTTAATTAAAGCTTGGCCTTTGGCTGTTTGGGGTTTACCAGATTCCCAGGAATTTGCATAAAATCAACCTTGTGCCTTGGCCAATCTGCAATTCTAAGCCACCTCCTCAGACTGGGTCCTCGAGTGACCCCAACGATTGGATTCAGGAATGCATAGACGGCTGAGGGATGCAGTCCAAAGAGGGCCGTGAGATCTGGAGCCAGACCCGGGGAACGTCGGTCGGCACAGCCTCGGCCCATGCCGGTTACAGGCGGGGAGCGGCCGGACCGGCAGAAGGTGGTCTCCAGAGAAACAGGATGGTCCGGCCACCCCTCCGCTTGTGCTGGTGGCTGTCACCGGGCTGGAATGTGGGCCTGTCCTGCCACACATATCCCATCCAAGAAGAGCTTGAAATCCCGATTTGAACATGGAATCCTCCAATTCTTAAATGTTGGCAATGATTTAAAACACTTTCCAAAACACTCTGTCGGCCAGACAAAACACGTCTGCAGGCCGGGTGGGTCCGTCCGCAGCCGTGCACGCCACAGACCCGCTTTATGCTCGCCCAGGCACACGGGACCGGCTGGGCACCATGCAACGCCCGGCTCAGCTCCAAAGCGCCGCGGCAGGTGCGCTCTGGCATCGCGCATCGCGGGCGACCCTGCTGGCAGGCGCTGCTCTCCCTGCGTCTGCACGTGGCAGAAAACTCGGCGGGCGCCGGGCCTCGCCACACAGGTTTCCGTTCTGCACACACGCGAGGTCAGCTCTTGGGGCACACTTTCTATTTGGGGAATTGTCGCTGTGGGTAACTCAAGGTCTTACGCTTCAGGGGTGTTCGAGGAGGGGGTCCCCTCGTTTATGGTGGACACTGCGCCCTGACGATTGGCCGTGGCTTGCCCTCCTGGGCAGGCCCGAGCCGCTCGCCCTGTCTTCCTCACGCACACGCCCTTGGCAGGAGAGCAGCTCCCGGTCCTCTGCACGCCACGGTGGCGTTGTGCATCCAGACGGGCCGTGTCACACAGCTTTGCCGTTGGCCAGCTCCTCCGATGACTCATTCCCGTCCCTTCGAAACTTGTTTCAGGAGTCCACAGAGGTGACCTTGGACACTCTGCGGGCATTGGGCATGGAGTCACTCCCATTCCAGGCAGCTTTCTTCGTCTAAGGACGCCGGGCCATCTTAGAGCACGGGACACTAGGCGTACATTTCCGAAGACCTGCTGTCCCTGTGAAATGATTATGAAAAAAAAAGCAAAACCATTCGCCCACGATCAAAAAAGCTATTTTAAGCCTCGGAGCAGAGTCCTCCATCCTCTGTTTCCTAGACTTTAGGGCGCGGGTCAACAGATAACGATGCTGACAGACGGGGTCTTGTGAATGTACTGAGGCTCGGGATTCCGGTGTTACTCGTTCTCTTCCCTTTATCCCAATGGCTGGCCGAGGCTTCTAGAACTTTCTCGTAACTGAGGAAGACCTTGCTTCCACGTGGAAGACAGGCCATGTCTTTGCTTCGGAGGGACGAGGGTGACAGGTGGGGCCTCCCTGTCCCCTCCGTGGAGAAGGTCTGACTCGTACGTTGGGAAGGACGGCCGGGCTGCGTGGAGCTCAGCCCTTTCCCTTTCTCTCGGGAGCCGGCCTGCCTGCAGGGCCACACATGCTGTAGGACCCATGGGTGCGCCCGGGAGACCCACGCAGTGTAGAACTGCCTCCGACGAGGTGGCGCACTGTCCAGTCCTGCGCGTCAGTTTTAGGGTGTCCGCTTGCCCACAGATCTAGGGTGGGGCGCTGCTCCTCAGCACTGCGGCTCCCAGGGGTTTTCATCCGTCGTTTCAGAACTCGGGTGCAGAAGTGTAGCATTATTCATCAGGCTCCTTCGGGCTGCCTCCGGCGCCCCTACTCTCTCCCTCCCAGGTCGTTCCACGCAAGTCGACAAGGATGACCATCTCTGGGTGTCATTTCAGTGCCTTGAATGTCCTGCTTGCGTGCTCTGAGTGCCTCCTGAAACAAATGAAAACTTCCTTTCATTAACGATTTCAGGGCCCTCTGGATCCGCGAGGCTTCTCATCTACCTGAGCTTGATCCCCGCACTCCCTGCGAGAGGATCCGGCACCTGTTCCGTGCAAGCACGCCCCCTCGCCCGCAACTGTCCCGCGCCCCTCGAAACCCCTCCATCCTCCCCGGCTACACCGAAGAGAATTTATCCTTAGTAAAAGCGTTTCGATTTCAGTCAGGAGCTTGGTTATGGCTCCTTGAAGACATCTATCCATCTTTCCTCAGTGTCTGGCTCGGGACGGGGCTCAGTCAGCATCGTTGTCCCCCTGGCGTGGCTGAATGACCCAGAATGCTTTTCTCTGCGACTCCCCACTGCACTGAGTCCTTGGCAAACGGTAACGGCCAGGATGAGGCAGCAGGTGACTCACCGAACGTTCATCCTCAGAGACTTTTCGCCGAAGAGCCTACCCGTGAAAACAAATCCAGCTCCTCATGCTGCGCTCGCTGCTTTTTTCTGTTTTCTGCTTCCTCGTCATCCTGTGTTTAGTGAACATCTCTTCGTTTATGTGTATTTTTCTGCAAAATGTATGTTGTTTTGTGTACACCTACTTTCGATTGACACAAATGACATAAGGTTGTGTATTTCCTTCTGAGTCTCCCACCCCACCCCCACCCCCCTCTTTTATCACCTACCCATGTTGCTGCGGGGTCATCGAATCCCTGTTCGTACCTGCCTAGCCCAGGTGTGTATCTACCACGTTTCACCTGTCCTCCCAACCGCATTGAATATTCACGTTACCTCCACGGATGCCACGAATATTGCATACAGGTCCCTGTGGACCTGAGAATTTCACTGGGACATATAACTGACAGCGAAATTGTTGGGTCCTAGGAAGGTTGCCATATAACTCATCCTTCGAGAAAGGACAATTCAGGGAATGAACGAGACACCATTAATAATTACATCGGGGCGAGAGGCATAAACCAAGACCACCCCGGGCAAACCGAGATGGGCGGTCACCCGAGTCGTAAGCTTCGAATGTGTGTAAGTTGACGAAGAAGCATCAGGAAGGCTCCCGCGTCCAGGCGAGCCCAGGGGTCCCACGCCTCATACCACACTTATTTGGGACCATGACGATAACTACGAAATACCTCATTCTTGTTTTAAATCGCATTCCCCTCTCTGATCGCTGACGTGTCTGAGCGTTTCTACCATGCTTGCTGCCCTTTTGGATTTCTCTGTTTGGGAATTGTTCCTTTACTTTGTCTATTTTTGTTGGGTTTTGCTTGTTCTTTGCAAGTTTCTTATGTTTCCTAGGTATTAGTCCCGTCGGGTTTAGACATTGCAAATATGTTCTCCATCAGCTAAATAAATTTTGTCCATGTTGTTGAATTTGATCTTTCTAATCAAATTAGTCCATTCTTTTGCCTTATAGTTTTGTGTTCTTAAGATTCAATTTTAGACATATTTTCCTTCTCCTATTTCAGAAGAGCGCGTGCCTTCATTTCTTCCATGAACTTTTTAGTTTTACCTTCCGCACGTCTTGAATCGTCCTGGAAATCAGTGGGCTGACATAGGGAGGCAGTTTTATTTTTCTCCACATGGCCTCGTTCGCGTCATGGCCTATCCTTCCCCATTGGCTCATGGCGTGACCTTTATCACGTGTGACGCTCCCGGGTGGGCCTGGGTCGCCTGCCCGTTCTCTATTCTGGTCCTTTGGTCGGTACCTTCTTCCATCTTACCACGCGATACAGCTTTGCCCTAAGTGTATCTTCATGTCCGACAGAACAAATTCCCCCTCCTCATTCCTCTTTTCTCAACATAGATTTTCATGAGATCCCGCTATGAACAGTGACACTCATCAAGATCTCTGCTGGGATCCGTCCAGGACAGGCTGGGCTCCGTCGCTGCGATATTTTATCTTAACTTCTGTCTCTTACGATTGCGCTCATCGTTTGATCCTTAGATGTGAAGGGTCCTTTACAAATATAAGATTTTTGTTATAAAATTCAGAGTGGTATTTCATTTCTACTCAGCTATAATTGTGGTGAACGTATTTAGTATAAACCTCTGAAAAAGTGAATGCAGCATGCTGTGTCATCTGAGAAGGGCCCCTTCGCGGCTAAGGGACCTGGGCACACACGCGGCCGGGGGTGGGGGCGGGCTTGCTCGTCGTGGGGGTGACGGGGAGAGCAGCCTCGCCTTCTCTGTACCCCGTCCCTCAGGACCGGTCCGGGAACCCTTGCCTCCACTCCGAGGCGCTGCCAGGCAGGCCGCAGGTTGGATCATCCCTGAAGGTACCCAGTGCCCACTTGGCCTCGTACTGGTCATAAGCGTCTGAATGGTCCTCAGCCCCCTTCCACCCCGTGCTCTACCCTCCGACGGATCCCCGCGTATCCATCTCTTCTTTTACAGCCCGACTCCCACTGGTGTTTTCCTGGCCGGGTTTCCAGCCTCTACAGCCCCTTCCCCCGCCCAGCCCCGGCCACTCGTCCACACTAGCCCTCTGGCAGCCCCAAGGGCCAGGGTCGACCCAGTGCCTTGGGGTTCAGCACCAAGATGTGCATCAGGGGAGTCCGGCTGGCTTTGGGCTTTTACTCCTGGTTTGTATCTTGCGTCCCAGATCTGGTCATTGATGCGATTGCTCTTTATTTTCTTAGCCATCTTTACTTAGTAAATGCCAATCCTATGTGAGGCATTGGACTGGCCCCGGTTACTGGAGCCTTGTTTTGTTTCCTGAGCCTGTGTGACCTCGGACAACCGGGGTGATGCCTCATTCTTTTGACTCCTGCTCCAAGGAAATAGATTCTGGGGTGAGGGTATCACTACCTGTGGACCTGTTTCCTGGATGCGGATCATCGCAGACTTTAAAATCACCTGTTCCACAGTCACCCTTCCCAGTCATGCTGAGGTGGATGTTCATACCTCCCCGCCATGAGAGACGAAGGCTGGGGCTCAGAGGTGACATCGCTTACCCAAGGCACGAGGCCAGAAGGCATCAGAGCCGAGGCCGCAGCCAGAGCCGTGGCTAAGTGCACGTCCCGACGCTCTTGCTCTCAAGCCTTCGGGCTCTAGCTCAGGGCAAGGCCTGCTGGAGCGGCTGGGAAGACCTGGGACCCAGGACCAGGCCATCCGTGGGGTCAGAGAGGCCGGGGCCAGCAGGACAGAGGGCGCAGCCAGGCGGGCTGGTGTGGGGCTCACTCAGCTGGGGGTGATCGTGGGTGAGAAGGCGGGGATCCAGGCAGGAACTGACCCGACTAAGGAAAGGACCAGGGCCTGGACTCTAGTCAGAGGAAGGACTTGCGTCCCGTGAGAGGCCTGGCAAAGGAATGGAGGGCCCGGCCCCGAAGAGGCAGCAACGCAACAGAGACATAGAGATGGGGGAGCAGGGCTCCGATGTCGTAAAAACAGGCAGGCAAGGGGGTGGAGCGGGACTCGCTTGGTGTCAAGTCCAGCAGAGGAACAGCTGCCCTGGGGAGAGGTGGGTCTCATGCCCAGAAGCGACAACCTGGGACACCATGGGAGGGCCTCATGGAGAAGGGGGTGCGGGGCAGGCGCAGACCCAGCCTGACAGGTGCCCCGTCTTGCCACCAGCCCCACGGTCTCTCCCCACACCCAGCTTGGCTCGCGCAGGCCTTCCAGACACCCCTGCCTCCGCCGAGCGTCCGCCTCTGCTGCGCGCTCAGCCCTCTGCACCCCACCCCGCCTCGCAGGCCTCTGCACCCCACCTCGCCCCCTCACTTCCTGCCGCTGCCTCGCCCGTTAGGATTAAGGGCGAAAGCAGCAAGCTTTTCTGGTTCCCAGTCTGTTTTCCTGTGTGACAGACAAATCCCTGTGATCCGCGCCGTACGCCTCTGCTCAGACACTCAGTGCTGTTTGGCACGTGAGTTTCCCAGGGCTGTAGTGACGAAGTATCACAAAACAACCGAGATGTGTCGTCTCACAGTTCTGGGGGCCAGAAGGCCGAAGCCAAGGCGTCGGCAGGGCGGTGCCTCCTCAGAAACCCTGCTTCCAGCCTCGGGCGGCCTCAGCGTCTGGTGGCCCGGGCATCCTCGGCTCGCGGCCCCATCACTCTAGTCTCCGCCACGTCATTACGCGGCCTCTCCTCTGTCTCTGGTCTCCTCATAGGAACACCAGCCATCTTGGATTAAGGGTTCGCCTTGCTTCAGTCCGACCTCATCTCACCTGAAGTAATTACATCTGTCGTGGCCCCATTTCCACTCTGAGGTCCTGGGGATTGGGACTTCAGCATTTCTTTTTTTGGGGGGGAGGGGGGGCACAATTCAACCCCTTACATCTAGTGCAAGAGTTAGCTGGACTCAGGCCAATATTCTGTGTAAGGTCTAAGCCCCTTGCCTACGGCTTGGGGGTTCAGGAGTGAAACACACTCGGATTTGTCATTCATCCTCTTGTATAAACTTGATCCAGATCCTTAAGCGATCTGTCTTTTCTGGCCTGTCAAATAACCACGATACCTAGAGTTACTGTCATATTTATTAGAGTCAGTTCACACCGACGTGAGTACCCAGGAAATTGTAATTATGATTATTAATATTTTGCATTGAACAGAGCAGATACTCAATAAATAAACGTTTGTCGCCACTTCCTCTAATAAATGCCTGCTAATTGGCAGGTCTGCAACACCTGACCCAATGAGGTTTTCCAGAGGGAGGGAGACGCAGTGGGCAGCAAGGCCTGGAGACTCTCTATCTCCTGGCATCATGGCATTGCTGAGGTGACAAGGTGGCAGCTGCTTGCTCGATGGCAGGAAGATTCTGGCCTCCACCCCCACAGCGCAGGATCCTGGCCGGCTCTGCGGGAGTGAGAAGGTGGAACAGGTAAGCGACTCCACGCCCTGTTCTTTGTTCTCTAGGCTCCGTGTGTGTGTGTGTGTGTGTGTGTGTGTGTGTGTGTGTGTGTGCGCGCGCACACACACACACGAGCACCTGCGCGTGCACACACACTGGTGGAGGGCCCAGGAGACGGGCGCCAGAGGAGACGAGCATCTTTCTGGACAAACATATTCAGGCTGGAACGAAAGACAGCAACGAGAGCATGGCCGCCTTCCTGATTTCTTTAAGGTCCAGATTCTCCTCCGGAAAGAGGGTGAGTAATGGACACAGGAAAGGGGATGGAATCAGAGAGCTGAGTCCAAAGCAGAACGCTACCTGGGAGCAGCTGGGGTGGCCTCAGGGACCACGGTTTTCTCTTCTATCAAGTGCGGCTGAGGAAATCTACCTGATTGAAGGAGAACATGATTCAAATGCCAGCTGTTCATCCTTGAAGACACATTTCCGAAGCCCATCTAAGTTTACAGAGCTTTGCTTTGTTGTGGTTTTCATTTTTGCAACAAGAAATGAAAAATTTCTTAATTACCATTAGAAATAAGAGACTGTGTCTAAGGCCCAACGTTCATCCATCACCGGATCGAACTTGGCATTGCTGATCCTCCCTGTATTTCGTTAACACCCAAAATGACATATTTCTGTTTCAAGGGGTTTCCTTCTCTTAAGAACAAACTCTGACCTGGCATAGGGCCTCCTTAGACGTTAAATAAGACAGATACTTCCACCGTAGAAACTCATCACCAACTCCTTGAAGTCTGTGGGGAAATTATTTCAAGGAGATATGTACCAAATCACATGCAGATTTTTAGAAAAGAAGATAATGATGGAATTTCATCCAGGATCCACACACGCAAGAGTCAGAGATCATTGCACCAGGCAACATGTGTGTTGATCGACACCGAGACATACTGCAAAACATGGGAAGTTTTACTATTAAATTTAGATCTTCCAGCATAGCCAGGGAGGGCAAGGATAAGATGCTCACAGATAACCAGAATGCAGCACAGACCAAGGGACATTTGTAAGAGGTACAAAATGTCATGAGGTCAAAGAATAAAGAGCTCAACAAGAAATGAAAAATCCTTTTGGGGCAATAAGGAGGGTACTCGATGTCCTTTTTTCTAACGTGGGAGAGGTCAGGGCCAGATAAAGAGAAGGGAAAAAAACTATCGTAAGCAGGAGATCCAAGTCAGAAAGGTGAGCTCTAGCTAGTATGGCCGGGATCCTAATCCTACATCGATCGCCGCATTCCGTTTCCATTCTGGTTCTGCATTTATTCATTGCCTTTGCATTTGCCCAGGTGAGGCAACTAACTCTGCAACACAGGGCATGCAATTACCTTATCTAGTGAGCTCGCAATCTTAACAGAATATGGTAGAAGTGCTGGATTCCAAGTTCAGAAGCTTAGATAATTATTAGCAAAAGCTACCCAATAATTTCACCAATAAACTGAGTGGTAAATGCAAAGACTATTGGAGAGAATTTAATTTGCAGTAAAAAAGTCCTTAAAATATCATTCGCAGCTAGGATGGCAGCAGGAAATGGGTCGTACTATCGGCAGCTTCCCACGCCTATTGTATCGTAACACCGAAGGTGAACATGGCAACTCCTTTTAGAAAAGCATTTGGACACATTTTCAGTGTCAAGTCTTTGTTTGTTATGTATAACTTTGAGGTCTTTACCTTGTGGCAAACTGAAAAATAACTCAAACTGTTTAAACCCCTCATTATCTTCATAATATAATTGCTTTAGGCTTTGAGAAAGTTGGGTTTCCCAACTGAGTTCCACAAGGGGCATTAGATGAGGGAAATGTCCAGCCTGGGACGTTTCTTGAAAGTGATGTCACAAAGCTTGTCTGCAGAAGATCTCCAGGATTCCAGGACTTCTTTCAGAAACAGGACATGCCACTGTGAGGACCCCAACAGGCATGAACCGGCCAAGTTCCCACTATAAATGGATCTTGGAAGATGTGACATTTCAATAGGGTTCTAGGCTGGGAGATCAAAGGGAGAAATGGGCTAAGTAGAAAAAACTTGTTTGAGATCCTTAGTTGTTAGGTTTTTTTAAGACACGAAGATCGGAATTCATTTCCGCTAAGTTCAGAGACTAGGTGTGAGTGGCCTGAAGTTCTGGAAAAAATTTATCAAGAAACCAAAAACACCATGAAAATGACTCAGGCTTAAAGGAAAATATAATACTACTACTACTAATCATTATTATTTTTGTTTTTAAAAAAGGCTAGCGATAAGAAAGAACAAAAACAAACCCCTAGATTTCCGAAATACCAGCACTTTGAGTACTGCCAAATTGAAATATGTACACACTTTCCTCTTAAAATGAATGACTTGTACAGCAACACAAAAGCATATGAAAATATAAAAATGTAAAGCTCTCTGGTAAAGGTAAATACATAGACAAAAACGAAATCCTTCAATACCGTAATGGTTGTGCATAAATCACCTTTAATTCTCAAGTAGAATGTAAAAGATAAAAGCATAAAAATAACTTTAGCTGCTAATGGTACAAAATATAAACAGATGTAATTTGTGATATCGATAATCTAATTTGGAGATGTAAAAGTAGTTTATGTATGTGATTGAAATTAAGTTGTTATCAATTTAAAATAGATTGTTATAATGATGTTTTATATAATCCCCATGGTAGCACAAAGAAAATGTCTACAGAAGATACACAAAAGACAATTCAAGAGGAATCAAAGCATGTCACTCCAAAAAATTTTAAAAACAAAGGAAGGCATCATAGAGGAAAAGAGAGGCAAAATAACCACCCTCCTCTCCTCCCAGAAAACAATTAACAAAGTGGCAATGGTAAGTCCTTACCTATCACTAATTACTTTAAGTAGAACTAGATTAAAGTCTCCAATCAAAAGATTCAGAATGATTGAGTGGATAAAATACAAGACCCAACTTTATGCTATCAATAAGAGATTCACTTAAGCTTTAAGGATAGATGTGGGCAGAAAGTGAAAAGATAGGGGGAAAATCCATATAAATGGTAAGCAAAAGCGATCGGGGGTGGCTATATTTATATCAGACAAAATGGACTTTAATACAAAAATTGTCAGAAAAAAACAAAGGGCGTTACATAAGAATAAAAGAGCCAATTTGCTGAGAATATATAATCATTATAAACATATATGTGCACCTAATATTAGAGCACGAAATATATGAAGCAAACAGAATAAGGGAGAAATAAACAATAAAAATAACAGGGGATTTCAATACCCCATATTCAGTTATGGATAGAACATTCAGGCAGAAAATCAATAAGGAAACAGATAACTTGAATAACATTATAGACCAATTGAACCTAACAGATAAATACAGAACACTGCCCCCAATAGAAGCAGAATATACATTCTTCTCAAGTGTATAAGGAACATACTTCAGCATATATTACATGCTAGGACACAAAATAAGTCTTAACAAATTTAAGATTGTAATCATACCGTATCTTCTTTGAGCACAATGAAATTAAACTAGAAATCAATAACAAGAAGAAAATTGGAAAGTTTACAAACATGTAGAAATTAATTAATATTTTGGAACAACTCATTGGTCAAATATGAGACCACAAGGGAAATTGGAAAATATCTTGAGTCGAAAATGAAAGCACAACATACCAAAACTTATGGGATGCAGCAAAAGAAAACAGGGAAGTGTATAGTGGTAAATGCCTCTAGTGAAAAAACAAGAAAGATCTCAAATCAGCAACCTAACTTTGTGCCTCAAAGAACTAGGAAAAAAAGGAACAAGCTAAACCTAAAGTTAGCAAAAGGAAGGAATCACCAATATTAGCAGAAATAAACAAAGTAAAGAACGGGAAAACAATAGAAAAATTAATGAAACTAAAAGCTGGTTTTTTGAAAAGATAAGCAAGACTGAAAAAACTTGAGCTAGACTAGTTAGGAAAAAAAGAGATTCAAATAACAAAAATCATAAACAAAAGAGGAGACATTATAACTGATGTCATAAAAAGGAAAAGGATCATACGAGGCTATTATGAATAATTATATGCCAACAAATTAGACAACATAAAAGAAATGAAGAATTTCCCAGAAACATGCAACAAGACTGAAGCATGAAAGAAAACAAACTAAAAGACTTACAACTTAGTAAGGAGATTGAATCAGTAAATCAAAACACTCTCAGGAAAGAAAAGCCCAGCATCTCTGATGGCTTCACTGGAGAATTCCACCAAACACTTATAGAAGGGAACACTTTCAAACTGATTTTACGAGGCCAACAATATCCTGAAGTTCAGAATTCAACAAAGATACTACAAGTGAAGAAAACTGCAGACCAACATTCCTGCTGAAGACTGCTACGAAAATTTTCAACAAAATACTAGCAAACCAAATTCAACAGTATGTGAAAAGGATTTATTATACAGCATAACCCAATGAGGCAGGCATGACCCAATGAGATTTATTGATGGACTGCAAGGATGGTTCAACACAACAAAATCAAATAATACAATATGCTCCATTAATAGCATGAAGAAAAAAATTCCACATGCTCATCTCAATTGACGCAGAAAATGCGTTTGACAAAATTCGACAACGTTTCATGATAAAAACACTCAATAAACTATGAATAAAGGAAATTACCTCAACGCAATAAAGGCCATGGATTCTGTCGAATCCATATTGACCCCTTCTCATAACTGTAATGAATCACTGAGCAAGCTAAGAAGTGTTTGATGTTATTCGACATGAACTTAGAATGTGTTGCTCCTGGTTTGATTTAAAAAAAAAAAGTTTCTACACAACAGATCTTGGGCATATTCTTGTTTTGTGCCATTGCGCATGCTCTGTCCCCTGCCTGGGTCGCCCTTCCAGATATTTAACAGCTCTCGCTTCCTTCAGGTGTGTGATTAAGTGTCACTTCCTCAGAGAGCCCTTCTTGTTCACTGTATTTAAAACATCACCTCTTATTAGTTCTTACCACTTCCTCTGCTTTAATTTCTTCATAACACAATGCCACTGATATTAATGCATACAGTTATTTGTCTGCATATTCATGGTCTGTTTTGCTTGCTAGAATGTAAACTCCATGGAGGCAGGTGCTTTGCTTGCTGTGTTCACTTCTTTTTCTGTGGGGCCTAGAACAGTGCACTTAACAAATATTAGTTGAATGAGTGAATGATCGAATGAATGACCAGTTGCCTTATCATGTATTTCTCTATGATTGGCTAAGGAGTCGTTGCTGGGGTCCAAGGAAATGGTTACCCAACAGGTAAAGAGGCTGCCGTCCCCAGCAGGGCACCTCCGTACCCCCTCTGCTCTCAAGAAGGGGCAGCTTTCAGTAAGCAATTACATAACAAGAAACTCTGCTTTCTATAAATTATGAATGCAGATACTTTATCATAGCTTTGCTTTCTCATATTTTCAGAACTTAGTTGCACCTGGCAGATTAAAAAATATATCAGATTAAAAAATGTTTCTGAAAAACATTTGGACTCGCCTGAGCAGTTTTACCCGATGGGGCCAGAATAGAAGCAGCTAGCAAAAAATTATGCTTGTAGCTAGAAGAACATTTGTGTCGAACGGGTTAGCACTTTGACTTCCTGTCTCAATTTTTATTTCCTATCCACGTTGCTTAAACAGCTGTAGTAAATATACTCCAAACCTTATTGAAAGATCAAAACTGTATCTTAGGATTCTGACTTCCCTATTCACTCCAAATTCTTAAATTTTATCTAGATAGGGAAATAGTTATTTGCATGTTCAAGAAAGCCAGAAATCAAGGAAGATCACTGGAAAGTCAGGTGATGTGGGGATATGAATTCATCTCACTTAGGGAATACGGTGCCAAAAGACCAACCATAAAGTGAAAAATAATTACGCCCTGGGGAAAGGCCGTGGCAGACAAAGGAGGGGGGAGGAGGAGGAAGAAATGACAAGGAGAGAGGAAGCGATTTTCTCATTAAAGTTGATAAAATAAAGAAGCGCGTTAGCTTACTTTTCCTAGAAGGTAAGGAAGATGAAGAGCAAATGATTTGTTCTCTGCCAGTGGGCGAACGGTCTTGTCCCATCCGGCGTATTTCCTTCTCTGACTGTGATACTTACTGAAATGCGGAGAGTCGGGGTAATTGTGTAAGTCCTGGGTTTGGTGTGAAGTTGATAGCACTTTGCACATTCCTCTGGTGGCCGTTATCTTGCTGTCCTGTAATATTTGTTTACATTTATGTGTCCTGTGGCAGGTCACCAACTCCTCCGGTGCTGGGCTCTAGACTCATAATCCTCTTTACATCAGCATAAGCCAATAAACCTTTGGTAAATCAATTATGGAGGGGACGCACCTTTGCCCTACAGTCCTTCAAACTCATTCAATACCTAATTAATTCAAATTAAATTAAAAAGGCCTAGAAAATTCGTAGTCCAGCATGAAATCTAGTGACTTGTTACCGATCAACAGGTGTCCAACTATTTAAAAAAGAGAATAGAATTCCATAAAAATTCTCTAAACATGATGAGAGATTTTCTAGTGAATAGACTATTAAGTAAATATTCAGGAAATATATTCAAAGTGTGAAAGGAAGAAATTAATTTTCACAGATAAAAGAGATTTTTAACAATAAACAACTTTGCAAAGTTTGTTTCCACAATAATATACAAATTTGCACTGATTCTGCCCATATTCACTAATACTTGACTATTTTTCAAATACTATAGCTTGCTTCCCAAATTGGAAATTCTAGCCATCAGTATTGGCCCACTCGTTTATTCATTGATTTATTCAACCAGTATTTATCAAGCCCCAACTACGCGCCCCAGCACTGAGGATACTATCGTGAACAGACATCGACGTGCCTTCATAGAGCTCAGAGAAATCCAACAATTATAAAAATAAAGGAAAAACCTCAATCGTGATAAGAAGACGGATAGATGCCCATGGTGCTGGTGTTAAAGGGAGACTTGCCGTACGCCGGGTGCTCAAGGAAAGCTCTCCGGGAAAAATGGGGAATAAGCAAGGTCTGAAGGGAGGTGGGTGGACCAGGTCACAGGGAGGGTAGAGATGCAGGCAAAAGGAATGACAAGCTGAGGTTCTTGTCAGGCAGTGAGTCCAGCCGGGCTGAAGCAGGAGACCATGCCAGGGTGTGTGGCATTTCAGGGAGTCAGACTTGGTGAAATGGGAGGTCAGTGACATGCTGTAAGCCCGAGAGGGGTGGGGCGGCTTACGCTGTGGCAAGACCTGATCTGCCTTTCCCAGGACTGTGGAGGAAGGACCAGCGTGGGCAATCAGGCAGCTAGGGCAGCAGGCAGGAGACAGGTGGGAGGCCTGACGTACCCCGCCCCGGCCCCGGACAATGACTCCCTCTTAGCAAAAGTCAGTGTTTTGCCACCAAATTAAAATAAAAGCTGAAAATGTATTTCCAACTAACAAGGAAATGGAACACCAGTCACACTGTACCCAAATGATTTTTTAAAGTAATTGCCTTCCCTACCCTGCAAAGCCTAAAAACTCCTTACGGCGAGGACATGCATATTATCTAGCATTGCATCTCCAGGCCTAGCACACCGTAGCTGATTGCATGATTGTCCAGTAAATGAAGGAAGCATGGCATCTTCCTTTGCTAGGGCCACCATAACAGAGTACCATAGTCTGGGCGACTTGAGCAACAGACATTTATTTTCTCACAGTTCTAGAGGATAGTAGCCCCAGATCGAGGTGTCTGGGTGCTGCGGGGAGGAGCTGCTCCAGCCTCCCTCTGGGCTTATGGATGAGTCTTACAACATCCCCCTTCCTGTGTGTCCCTGGGCCCAAATTTCCCCCTTTTATGACAGTCGTATTGGATTAGAGCCCACCCTAAGGACCACGTTTTAACCTCGATTACCTCTATAAGGACCCTCTCTCCAAATGAGATCACATTCTGAGGTCCTGTGGGTTAGGACTCCAACACGTGAACTTTGGGGGACACCCGCAGCACATGGGGCTGTGCATTTTGGACTCTGTTTCACAAGGCAGCTTTTGCTTGTTCCGTTTGCCAGTGCCAGCTGCCTCATGTGCGAAGCCCTGGAAAGCTGAGTTCAGGGAGGACAGAGCGGGGTAGGGAGAATTATTTCATCTTCCTGAAAAAGCCTAATCGAAGTAGGTAGACTTTCCAGACGCTGATGGTTTGAATTGTGTCCTCCCTCCCCACCACCAAGTTTATAGATTGAAGTCCTAACCCCTAACCCCTCAGAATGTCACTGTATTTGGAGATAGGGCCTTAAAGAAGTAAATAAATTAACATTAGGTCATTAAGGGGGGGCCCTAATCCAATAGGACATACATATATACATCTATCAAAGGGAGACGCAGGGAGAAGGTGGCCATCTGCAAGCCAAGGAGACCGGCCTCAGAAGAAACCAACCCTTCGACCCCCTGACCTCAGGCTTCTGTTCTCCATAACGGTGAGAAAATTAATTCGTTATTTCAGCCATGGCCTGTGGTATTTTGCCATGGCATTCCTAGCAAACTAATATACAAGCCACACTGGCCGACACTCCTATTCTTAAAACCTAGTTTCATCTGATAATCCCATGCCACGGTTCGCTTCCTATTAATGAAAAGCAGTGTTCCCTATGGAGTCGCCTGGTGTACCCCGCACTGTGCTAAGAGCGTTATCAACATAATCCGTCCAAACGCGTAGACGTTAGGACTGTTACGATCTTAATTTTTATGGAGAAGGAACCTGAGCAGAAGAGATGTGAAGTAACTGGCCTGAGGTCGCGCCCCGGGCCAGACTGATGACTGTTATGAGAGGTGAAGCCTCAATGCTTTGTGGGGTCTGGAGATATAGACCCCACAAAGCACTGTGGGGGATAAAGAGATTAACTTACCCCTTACAACGATTTCCCCTCAACAATAAACAAACAAACAACCTGATTTAAAACACGAGCCAAACCTCATCAGAGAGGATCTGCCGCAGGCGAGTGAGCATATGAAAACATGCTTCACGGCACACGTCACCGGGGAAATGCAAATGACAACAACGACGAGACAGCCCTGAGCACCTACGAGAATCACCCACATCCAAAACACTGACAGCATCAAATGCTGACACAGATGTGGAGTAATAACTCTCATTCGTTGCTGGTAAACGTGCAAAATGGCGCGGCCACTTTGGAAGACAGCGTGGCAGTTTCTGACAAAACTAAACACTCTCGCCGTACAATCCAGCGACCGTGACCTTTGGTATTTATCTAAAGGAGCTGAAAACGTACGTTCATGCAAAATCCTGCCCATGGACGATTGTAGCGCTTTTACTTACGACTGCCCAAACCGGAGAGCAGCAAAGCTGTCCCGCGGGAGAATGAACAAATAAACTGTGTAACATCCAGAACATACAGTATTATTCGGCACTAAAAAGGTTACGAGCCATCGAGCGATGGAAGACATGGAGGACACTCAAATGCATATCGGTAAGCGAGAGGAGCCAATCGGAAAACGCTACGCACAGCATGATCCCAACATCTGGGAAAGCCAAAAGCTATGGCGACAGTAGAAAGACCAGTGGTTTCCAGGGATCGGAAGGGGGGGACGAACGGGCTGGGTGCAGAGGACGTTTAGGGCAGAGAAAACACTCGGAGTGATGCTACAATGCCAAATCCCTGGCGTCGCGCATCTGTTCGAACCCAGAGCACGGGCAACGCCGAGCGTGAACCCTAAGGTTAACCCGCGGACTTCGGGTGAGGACGACGTGTCCATGCAGGTCCATCGGTTGTAACAAAAGTACCGCCCTGGTGGGGGATACCGATAACGGGAAGACTACACGTGTGTGGGGACAGCGGCGTTTGGGAAATCTCTGTGCTTTTCACTTCAATTTTTCTGTGAACCTAAAAATGTTCCAAAAAATGTCTTTTTTTTTTTTTAAAAAACCTACTTTCTCAGTATCTTGGGTCAGCTTGTGACTCCAGATTCTTCTTAATTCCTGCAGAAATCATCAGTCCTCCATTAGTGGTATTACAATTATACCAGTATTTCAGAGGCTGAATGAAATATTTTGGCCTTTAGTATTATCACAAGTCATCGGACTCTTATTAAAACCAATCTTAGACGGGGAAAAAGAAGATGGGAAGAAAATGACCGATCACCAGATAACAAAGCACGTCCTTAACAATTGAAGCTGAACGGACTCGCGCCGATGCCGCAAGGCCGTCCCGGTTTATTCGCTCGGGAGAACGTTCACAAACCTTTGAACGGAGCAAACACAGAGCGGGGTACACAGAACCTTCCCTCCTTGTCAGCTAGCGTGAGGGGTTTACGACCTGGGAATGCCGACAAGAAAAACACACCTTCGATGTCTGTTTCAAAAAGGGCAATAAACATGGGATGGAATAACATGTAAAATATTGACCTTTTCTTGAATGTAAAACTGCCTGCAGTGGTACAGAGGAAAAAGGTATTCCCGTTTTTTATGTCTACCTGCCGAACTGCTGAAATTTTCATTTTTCCGTCACCAGCGCCCCCTTCGATAGCTGAAACATATACGTACTGAGACACGGCTAATCCAGCTCTGAGCGGAGTAGCCCCGGACTTCACCATCTTCCCTCCCACGGATACCCGTGCCACCGCTCAGAAATGTTTGAGACTTTGTGGAGGAAAAGGGGAATTTCCCCATACCTGGAAGGGTTAAGCACTGAGTCAATCTAGAGCAAATGGCACACCCAGTGTGAGGTCCGTGAGGGTGAAGTAATTTATCTGTGAGTCATATCACTGAATACACTCTGTTCTATAGAATGTTGGTTAGCAACTTGCTCCAAACATCGTGACCAACGGCTCTGTTATACACACGTCTGCAAGTGGGGGAACTTGCTCGTTTTGACTTGGCATCAGGCAGTGAGATGAATGTGGCATTGAAACGGACTTGGGTTTTCACTGGTGGATTTAGCACCTGAAAGGGGGCACTATGTCGCATGATTTTCTTTTCTTTTCTTAATTTTTATTTATTTATTTTTTATTTAGGAGCGGTAATCCTTGGTCGACCTCATAGACTGCAAGGACCTTGTCAGCTTACAATCCCTTACTTTTTTATTTTTTATGCCTACAGCACCTGGTCTTCCTAGGTGGTCTCCCATCCAAGTGCTAACCAGGCCCTACCCTGCTTAGCTTCCGGGATCAGACAGGATCAGGCTTGTTCAGGGCAGCATGGCCGTAGACCCATGATTTTATTTTCATACTGCACATGAAAGGCAGAGGAGAAGGACTGTACGCCGGCACCTCTGGCTAATAGGAAAAAGAGTGACATTCCTGAGAAATTTTCAGTAAGGGGAGGGCTGTGTAAGAAAACAGAAGGAAAAAAGAAAGAGAGAAAGAAAGAAAGAAAGAAAGAAAGAAAGAAAGAAAGAAAGAAAGAAGGAAGGAAGGAAGGAAGGAAGGAAGGAAGGAAGGAAGGAAGGAAGGAAGAAAGAAAGAAAAGGAACCCTCTTATTTTACCATATCATGGCTTTTTCACACACTCTGACTATGTGATTAAATTCTTAGCAATTGGCAGGACTTCATAATGACGGGTGTTTTAAAATAAAACCTTAAAACCCAGTTAGTTGTTCCAACCACAGACCCTATTAAAAGAACACTGTATTCGTAAGTCAGGAAGAATGAGCAGGGAGGGCGAGGCCCTGTGTGTCTAGGACCAGGGAAAGGTGTGAGACCTTGCTGTTTTGTTGCTAGGCAATAGGTTGCAAGTGACAACAGTCCCTTTTTCTCTAAAGACCTAGTGTGCTCTTCTGGTTTTGTGAAAGCAGTGTATTTTCTTGGAACAAGAAGTACACACGGAATTTACACTGATTCATGATAGTCTAGTAAACAGTGTTTATAAAAGGGAATGTTATTCTATTTTTAAAATGCTGTGTTGGCTTTCCGTCGCCACCTAAGAAATCATTTGCCTAAGGAGACAAAGTTCTTTCCTTTTCTCAGTTGGTTACCAGCGTTTGGCTTGTCGGGCTGTGGTCTGTGTGACTGTGACTCTCTCTGAGCCTCTGAAACAGGGATACCCAACCCCCGGGCCACAGACTGAACTGCAGCCGGAGGTGAGCAGTGGACACAGCGTTGTGCAGCCGCTCCCCAGCACCAGCATCACCGCCTCAGCTCCACCTCAGATCATCAGGCATTAGATCCTCATAAGAGCACCGGTCCCCAGTGCCAACAAGGTTGGGGACCACTGCTCTAAAGTCCACCCCCCCGTTTCCCGTTGAATAGTGATTATGCCTCCGAGCATCTCAACAGAAATTGTGTCTACATTCAGAAACGTTATTGGATTTGATTTTATCATTTCAAACCAGTTAGCTAACCCTGACGAGAACGTGTTATAGTATCGTCTGTACTTCTTTTATCGATCCTATCCCGGTATAGTGCATGCATGTGGTGTACTGGTTCCAGTCTCTGAGACAGGGCCCTAATCTCTTGCATCCTACAACTCCAGTAGCATCTAACGCAGAACTTGGCATGTAGTAGATACGTAATAAGTGCTTGTTGAGTGCACGAATGCACAAAGATGAACAAGGTTTTGCACCATCCAATTACATGGATTTTAAATAGATTCAAGGCAGGCAGGCTCTGAAAATAGAGAATTGATGTTTGGTATTTCTGTAAAAAGATACAGAAATCCAAATACACTTAGTTTTGAGACATGTCCCTCCTCCTCAAAGCCCTATGTTTTACATAGAAATATCAACTGAAAACTCTTGGGTATAGGTTCAGAATGCTGATATTCTTTGAATTTTAACAAACCATTAAGTTATTTCTAAAAATGAAAAAGTAGAAAGGTTTGAGAACCAGCCCGTAGGTTTACTATTTCCCTAAGGTGAGTTGTTCTCCTGAAGTAGAGTTAGGGGTTTGCTGCCACACCACCACATGATCTGAAAATGCGTCCCCGACAACAGGAAGTGACATGTGTGCTGGTCTTTTTTTCTTTTCTTTTTTTTTTTTTCCTTTTCACAGTGTAGAAGAATCTTTGGATGAACTTTATCTCTTGGTTTTCAGAAGAGTAAGATGCGTCCCCCCTCCCCATCCCTGATACTCTGTAGGACATCGATTCTTGTTCCCAAAGAAGGATGGTTAATATGGAGCGCTTGCCATATGCTGGCCACCATTCTAAGTTCTTTACATGAATAATGCTTTTAGTCCTCACAGCAATCCTATGAGGTGGATGCTATTATTGTCCATTTTATAGAGGAAGAAACTGAGGCACAGAGAGGTTAAGCAGCTTTCCAAAGACTCTGCATCTCGTAGGTGGCAGAACTGGGTTGGAACCCGCACAGACTAGCTCCAGACTCCACTCTCCTAACCCTTCCGCACCACCTCTGAAATAGAGAAGGGAGAAAGAAAGCCCTGACACACGAATCGTCACCACACCAGATGTGGACTCTCCACCCCGCTGCTGCCTTCCACAGCGGCACTGTCCGCAGCCTGTGCCGGGCTGGTCTGGGACTGACCGGTGGCTCACTCGCACCACGGCTCGAGGGTCTTGCAAATAAACGTAAGTGAATGCAAGTGCCGTCTTAGACCCAGAGCTCCCTCGTCCTAGGCCTGGGCTTGTGCTGCATGGAGCCCAGCCTCCCTGGGTTTGACTTGAGGACCGGCCCTCCACGTCTGCACCCTGAAAGCCTGGAACTGGCTCTCAGTGGGGAGCCAGGCAAGGCACTATGATAACAACTGAATCTGTCCAGGGGAGGTGCCTACAACACGCACCACACATACACACACTGAGCACACCACACGCGTGCGCACTTGGACACATACCCACACCCACAGTATGCTTTCTGTAGCTGGGTTGCCTTCCCACAGCTCCTTTATCAGCACACACTTCTGAAGATACACCCATACCTGCATTCCAAGACCACACGAATCACTTCCCTCCCTGCCGAAAGGCCCTCTCACTCCCAGTGTGAATCACAGAAACTGCTGCAGAGCCGCCTGGCGTGGGCCCCACCCTGCCCACAGGAAGTGAGAAAGAGTAAACACACCATTCTCCTCTAAGGGCTGGTGCACGCGTTTAAGTAGGCGATTTTAAAAAGCGAGAGCTGTCGGAGAGGCAGTGGCAGTAGCTGAGGGAGGGCACGGGATTCCCGTAAAGTTTCCTCCAACAGGGCTCTGAAATTACAGAGCCCCGAGGAGGTGGCCCCTCTTGGATGCTGACCACTGCGCCACCAACAACGCACAGAGAGATCAGGGCCTTTGGGACAGAGGTGGGGTCAGAGGGGCAGCCTTGGGGGAGGATGCCAGGGTGGGGCTGGCTCTTTTAGTATTAAAAAAAAAAATCAAAGTGTCATTTCTTTCAGGAACCTCCCTGCAGGGCCCCAAAGTCCTCTGGTACCCAAACAAAGGCCAAGGACAGTGGTGCCTCAGAGGTCACTGGGTCCTTGAGGTACTGCCGATGGTCGGGCTGCCAGTCAACAGGGGTTACCATGTGATCCCTGTGGGGCAAGGACCCCAAATTATCAGGTCTAGTTCCAGCATGCAATTTGGACAGTCTCCAGTGATTGGGGCAAACCAATATTCCACTCATAATCTCTCCAAAAAGACAAAGAGCCGCCAGACAAACCGCTCTAGAACCATGCGAAAGTGTTGATAAGTGAAGCAGATTACAGAGAGTTCTGTGCACTGGAGTCACCTGGGTCTTGCTAAAATGTGGATTTGGGGTAGGGTCTGAGCAGCCCCATCTCTTGCCATTGGCGCCAAGGCAGCCGGTCCATAGATCATACTCCAAGTGTCGAGTATTGGGGGTATGAGAGAGCACTCGGGATGAAGTTGGTGCATGGACCCTGGCAGAATCGGGGTATGCTTCCTCAGGTGTGGGGGGTCGAGATGGGTCCTGGTGGTGAGAATGGATGGGGGGAAGGGTAAAGAGGCCCAGGTAAGGCAGAGGGTGACCTGACGGATCCCCAGGGTGTATGGCAACTGCCCCCTGCTCAAGGATCGGGATCATCTCACCAGGTACTCTCGAGGGAGTTGAAGAGTTGGAGAAATTAGGAACTTGGAAACTGAACTCTGCCAGGTAGTAGCCGGGAGACTAGGCAAGTCTCAAAAAATTGGGATGGCGATGCCAATCCCACAGGATTGGTGTGAGGATTAAATGGGATGATATAGAAAGTGCTTAGTAAAGGGCCTGGCACAGCATAAGCAGCCAGGAAATAGAATACTTATTTATTATTATGATTATTATTAACTGAAGCCAAGGAGTGGTGTGTCTCCTGTTTACTTCTGAGCCCTGGGCTCAGAAGATGGCGCCCTGTGGCAGCGGGGCCTCCCCTCTGCCCACGTGTCCCCCGCGATGCTGGGGATGGGAAAACTGCACGGCGGCAGCCAGGGGCCAGAAGGGCCCCATTTCCCGGCCGAGGAAGGGCTGAGGCTGTCCTGTTTCAAGACACAAACAGGGGAAAGGATTCGAGGTCCTTAGGTCTAATTTAATTTTTTTTTTTTTTTTAGGTGAGGCAGCCCTTGGTTGACCTCACAGACTGCAAGGACCCTGTCAGTTTACAATCCCTTAATTTTTATTTTTTATGCCTACAGCATCTAGTCTCCCTAGGCGGTCTCCCATCCCAGTACTAACCAGGCCGATCCTGCTTAGCTTCCGAGATCAGACGGGATCGGGCTTGTTCAGGGTGGCGTGGCCGTAGACAGGACTAATTTATTATGGAAAAAATTCTTCAGCGATATGACAAACAACCCGTCATTACGCTGAAATGTCGCCGTACAGCAGACTCTTTGTACTTTAGTCACAGTATATGGGGACATGTTCTAATCCCAGGTGCAGCCAGATTCAAGATGGGGATTTACTGGCGTCAGGTTTTCTGACACTGGTCATCTGGAGGGCCGCTCGCCTCCCAGGCCAGCCAGGACTTGTGCCGAATGGAGTTGCTAAGGCACTTTAGCGGAAAGGCGAGGAGTTTGCTTTCCCCAAATATTTCCCTCTGAGAGATAAACCAAGAGATAAACAGGTGTCAGGCAACGCCAAGCTCCAGCTAGACCAGGCCTCGGGGAGAGCACTTTCGAATGTTGATGCAATGGGTAGATTCTAAACAGCGATGATTTATTTTCCAAAGTCTCTGGTATTTTTTAATCCTTATTTTTCTTCTCCTCCCCTTCTCTTCAACAGGCAGGGCAAACGATCTTCAGGCCGACTGGCTGTGCTTTTTGTCTTCCTCAGGCGAGTTTGTGTGTGAGATGATGAACTTTCACATGGCTGTTATTCGTGGTCATTGCTATTCCATTCTTTCGAGGATGTATCCAACACGCAGGGACGTTTCTCAGTTTTAGAGGTAAAGAGACAGACACAAGGCTACCATCCTCACTAAGCAATATGTCCCCTCTCCTCCCTGGCACTGACTGGGCTGCTCTCCTTGCCCCTCCCTCCTGAGGAGCCCAACCTCAGGGCACCCTGTCCCCCCACCTGCACCTCGGGAGGCTCCCACAGTGGCCTCTGGCTGACCAAAGTTTATCAGCCTGGACTTCCTCATCCTGGGTCTCAGTCCAAGATGACAATTAAGTTATCTCACTCTTGTTTACTGGAGGGAGGAGGCCTCCCAGAGGCCCCCACCCTCGCCTGGGGTCATATATGCATTTTAACAGCTGCATTTATTGGTTCATTTAGCAAATAACCAGGCAGAGGACAAGTAGACAGTAAACAGAATACCTGTTAATATCATCATTGGCAGCTGAAGCTTATCGAAACAGTCACGTGGCAGCCGAATGTCCGGCACAGTGCAAGGGTATTGGGTCTACAGGGATGAGCAAGATGCGGTCCCCGTCTCTGGTTCTTCCCAGGCCATTGAGGATGATTGACAAAGAGTACGATTTTAAACTGGAGATGACGAAGGTAGAATGAGAACAGCATGCTCCGTGCCCCAGAAGCATGTAAGGGAATGGCCGACTGCCTCCGGAGGTGGAGAATACCTCACAGAGGAGGTGACATTTGGGCTGTGCTATGGTTTGAATGTGTCCCCCCCCCCCCCAATTCATGTGTTAAAATAACGATCCCCAAAGATGGTGATCCCTCACCCCATCCACGGTGTGAGGACGCAGTGAGCAGGCGCCAGCTGTGAGCCAGGAAGGGGGTTCTCGCTAGAACGTGACCATGCTGGTGCCTTGACCTTGGACTGCCAGCCTCTGGAACTGTGAGAAACAAATTTCTGCCTTATAGCCACCCAGTCTGCGGTACTCGTTATGGCGGCCGGAACGGACTGAGTCAGGCTGTTGCTTCAGGCGGAGTAGACGTTTGCCAGAGGGAGAAGGCGGGAAAGGACATGCCAGGCGGTGAGAGCATGTGAAGGCAGAGAGGCGGTCGTGAGAGGACGTGGTCTTCTCGGGGAGGAGAGTGGTCTGGTTCGGCTACAGTAGAGGTGGGACGGGCACAGTGGAGGTGGCTCGTGAGGGGCCCGTGTGCCACCCAGGGAGTCGGAACCTTGTCGTGGGGCAATAAGCAGCTAAACGGGAGAGTGACTTTTTGAGGACCACGTGGCAATAATGATGGGATCCTATTGGGGACCGCTGCTCTAGACAACAGCCAGGCATCAGGCTTTCAAGATCTTCTCACTGACAAACTATTCCTAGTTGTATGAACCAGCTCCTTCTTAAAAGGCTGTTCATGGACCTGGTGAAGCTGCCCTATCCATCATGTATGTATGTATGTATGTATGTATGTATGTATCTATCTATCTATCTCCCTTTAGTCTGTAGTCCCACAGCAATACCACAATATTTCAGCCACTAATCTTCATCATTTGAAGTGAGCTTTGGGCCAAAAACTATGTGAACTTATCTAATAATTGCTGACTTTAGCCAGAGAGGGATTTACCTTGCATTCCAGGCATCTTTAGGATTCTCACTGTAAAATGCTACTGTCATGAAACCATCCTGCGCAGATCCACCCCATGTAGCATAATTCTTTAGTTTTACCATCAAGAGAATAATCGAGATTTTGCAATGTAAGGCACGGCAAATGGCTGGGAACGTTTCTGTGTTTCGTTCTGCTGGATTTCGAGTTTCATAGTCTTTGGACAAGGCCCTCCTCATAGAATCAAAATCCAGCACCTTTCCCAGCTCGGATGGACCTCTGAACCAGCCTCCAGGTGTTCATGCCACCGCTGCATTTCTTGTGCTCCCCTGATTCCTTCGGCAGGAACACTCAGCCTTTGTCTCGCCAAAAGGGTGCCCCCATCGTGGCTGTGACCTTCTGCGACACAGACCCGCTGGGTGGGGCCTTCAACGGACCGTTATAAACTCCCAAGAAGGCGCCGGCAGACAGCCTCACCATGTGTTTCACAGTAAAGTGAGCAATGTCGGTATGAACTCCTCAAACTTCCAGTTTTTAGACAAAAGGCTAAGTCTAAATATGTCATAACACTACATGTATTAAAGGTGATACTTATCTCCCAGGCTGCTGGAACCATTTGTTTGCTATCAGAGCACAGTGACTGACGATGTCCGGCAAAGCAATTTCCCTAAAAACCCGTGAGTTCGCCTGAAGTTCTAATCCTGGGTAAAATACCTTATCATGGTAAGTATTAGGGGTGATACCGCCACTTAGGAGAACCGTACACCTGGTCCGAGTCCTCCATTTTTCTTCCTTTAGAAGGAGCGGGAAAAGCCCATCTTCGGACTCCGGGAAGCTGCTTTTCTGATATCCTCTTAACCTCCTTTAAGCTTCACACGACCTGCAGGGTGATGGTCGAATGCCTTAGCCTGGCTCTTCGTCTCCCAACACGCCCATGGCCTGAGCCCTTGGGCTCGGTGTTGCCCACGATCCCCACAGCCTTCTCCAGCTCTTCGCCCCACACACATCCCTAAATTCCTCCCCTGCAGTAATTAGTTCTCAGCTGCATAATTGGCTTATTCATCTCTTCCCCCCACTCTAGGCTGCAAGCCAGCCGTAGCAGGCACCATGACCTAGTCACACTTATTTGTATGCTTGGGTCATAGAGAGAGATCATGAATTATTTGTTGAATGAACATGTGGACGAATGAATGAACCTATGCACGCTTCACGGGGGCCACTTAAAACGTAGACTCTCGTCGGCTCAGGTTCCGGAGTGGAGGCCGTGTTCCCTTGCTTAGCAATAGTAGAGGGCACTTTCATTACCTGCTACCGTTTGGTCTTTCAGTTTTGTCAACAGAAGATGTTGTATTGGGGCAACAGGAGAGAGTTAGGGTGCAGGCTGGTTTTCAAAAGCAGCCCTTTATTGGAGCAAGAAATAATCTGGGTCAATCACACCCTACGTCACTCTTGATGGCAATGAAAGGAGTTAAAAGAAGGAATCGAAACCATTATAATGAACAGCACTGGCATCTGGTGTCTATCACATTACATGCTCAATTCATATCACTATTTTCGTAGCTAATAACATCGGTTACTTGCAAGAGCCGATCTTGTATGTTCTACTTTAATTTCTCACATCGTACTATATGTAAACATATGACAATTTCTTATCCCTGGGATACAATTTCTAGTAAAGATTGCTGGGTTTAAAAGTATAGGTTGATGTAGTCTAAAAAAGTGGGTTTGTCTAATTTCTTTTTTGTTCTATTGGCTGCTCATTTGACTTAGTCAAATAATCCAAACAGGTTTTTGGGTGTTAGGTACATGTTGTCTAAGTCACACACTTTTGAATTAGAAAAAACAGCTCCACTTAAATTCAAACCATTTAGTTAAATGTACTGCTTTGCAAGTTTCTGGAAACTCAGTTCACTTAAAATATATTTGGATGTGTGATGGCTGGCAAAGTTTGCAAAGTCTGCATTTTTATAGTAAGACTCACTGCTACCTCACTATGCAAAATCTAGTCATACATGCATGTATGCACACAGCACACTTTATAAATTTATACTGGAAAAGAGGACTTAAAAGTTTCCCTGTGACTAGCAGTGATGAAAACAATCTGTTAAGATCTATTAACAAAATAAGTGACTTTAAAAGGAAACAACGTTCCCTAAATTATATTTTAAAAGAAACATCTTCAATTTTTGTTAATGCCTGATTCTGTTCTTAGTGTTTTGTGGTTTTTTTCTTTTTTTTCTTTTTTCTTTTTTTTGTCTTGCCAGACCAAATCATTTTCCTTGAGAACTATGCTCAGAGAGTCAGAGCTTGGGTCAGTGAGAAAGAACAGGTTATTATTACCTTAAAAGTACAGTCTATTTCTCTAATGCCTCTTTGTGAACAAGGCTATTTTGCTGAAATGTCTTCAAGAGAGCACTATTAAAGAATCACGTCTTACACCTAACAGATTTTCAATAACTATTTGTTAGGTGAATGGCGGACACAACTAAAGCCGAAATTTGGAAATGATGTTCCTGAAATTTCAATAAGGACATAGGATATTTAAAGTCATGGATGGTAATAAATGGTCTTAATGTAAGTGATCTATTATGAAGTTCAGTACAGTCATCGTAGCTCTGTAATAGGAACAATAAAGGTATAATCATTACAGCTACATGTTTTTCTTCTTACATATTCAGGAGAAAGGGCAAGAAAGAGAACTAACATTTTTTAATATTTGCATATACCACAAACTAATTCAGGAACTTCACATGTCTCACTGAATCCTTGCAGTAAATAAGGTTGCAGAAGAAGAACATGAGATTCAGAGAAATTTGGAAACTCACACAGAATTGAACAGGAGAGTAGTAGGCTGCAGCTTGTACCCCGGCCTGCCTGGCTCCAAGGCAACTCCCCACCCCCCCACCCTCCACTGCCCCCCGCGGTGTCTATTGTACATGTATTTGGAACTTTCATCAGAAAAATGTTCGAAAGTCATTCTTACGACCAGTTTGCTTCCCGGTTCCTAACCAACCAAGTGGATCTAAGTGAGGCCACTTTGTAAATGGTCCAGTCTCCACGTCAACGAGCACAGCAGAATTGAAAATCTTTCCAAAAACTCTGTCCTGCAGGCTTACTGGGGCCTGTTGTTTACGGGAGGTGGAAATCATTAAGACCCCAGCATCATTATTTTCCAATAGTAACAATCCTTTATTTATTTATTTTTTTTAAAGCCTGCAGCAGAACAAACATTTTCCTGAGGATTTATAACACTTATTTACTGATCTCAACCCCTTTTGTGCTGGCGTAAGCCTGAATTTCCAGTTGATGAGAAAAGAAAGTATACAATGCTTAGTAGATAAGGGCACAAACCTCAGAGTCAGACAACTTTGAGTTATAAACCTTGGTGCTGCCATAATACTAGTATGACTTAAGTCAAGTTATTCAATCTCTTTAGGTACTTGGTTTCCTTTTCTGTAGAATTGGTGTAATAATGGTATCTAAGTCATGGAGATTTTGTGTAAGGATTAAATAAAACACCTCAAGCTTTGACAATGCTTGGCACATAGAAAATACTTAATAAATGACAATTTTTATTGATGTTGTTCGTGTTCAGTAGTTACTAAGTTAGGTTCTGTCTACATCCAATTGCAAATGATCTTCAAGGCTATGAGCTCAGGAACTCTGATGCCTCTATCGGCTTTGCAACCAGAGGTGATATTTGTGATTCTAAGGAGAAAACAACTCAAGCTAAGTTTCCATATACAGAGAGGGATGGCTTCTAATGGCCCTTTTCGTTTATCTTTTTAAGTATGAACAGGATTTTTGATATTTTGGAATCACATTTGATATTTATTCAGTAACTTTCACCGAAGAAGCTCAAAACTAGTTTGTCACCAAAAGAAACTGAAGAACCTTGGGACTCAAAGAACTAATGCCGCCTGACTGATGGACGACCAGAATCTAGGTGAGGCCAAACGTGGCTCTGATTACGATATGGAAATGCAGTGGAAATGAGATCCTTTTGAGAAGTCTAAGCAGTGTTTTGTCCCTCTGGCTTCAGAGAAGGGTAGATAACTGCACTGTAGGAAGAGAGGGGAGGCCTGGCGACAGCCTGGACCAGAAACGCAAAAGCCCGAGTGTTGTTTAGCAAACAGTGAGGTAAGAATGGCAGACAAGGCAGGTCTGCAGAGGGAGCTGACAGCGTTTCTAGGCAGGAAATGCAGCTTTGGGCTAGCATCTGGTTAAGGCTCCTGTGCTTCTGCCATGTGGCTTGTAAGAAAAGTAATGCCATCCAGCAATTCCCTCCCAGAAGCATTTTTGGTCCTTAGCAATCCTTTTCAGCCACACAGGCTCTTTCATTAAAATACAACACAACCGACAGCTTGCACCGTGGGCATGGATGTGCCAAAGCACCCATAGCGCCTGTCGGGGGGCAGCCTCCGCCGGGACACGCCCCACTCCACCACCCGGCGGGGCCGCCGGAAGCGCCCCTCCCCCTGCTCTCGGCCCCGCCCCGCGGCGCGCGAGCGTGTCGTCACCCGCTGCTGGCCAATCAGGGCGCGCGACCAAAATAGCGCCATATAAATCCGTGCGGCCCGCGCCGCCGGCGCGGAGCCGAGCGCTGGGGTGGGGCTGCGCGCGCAGGTGAGCGGGGCGGGGCTGGCGCCACCTGCGGGTTGGGGCGGGCCTTGCGCACCTGTTTCCGCCCGACGTATCCGGGAAGGTTGTTAGCGGCTGCGCCAAAACAGTCGCGTAACTTGGTGTTTGTACGGGTGACGCCAACGCGCCTGGGCTCGGGTCCAACCGAAGCCGTGGCCCGGCTCTTGCCGGGTTCCGGCTGGGGAAGAGGCGCCGGTCGCGGCCCGCGCCTTGCGTAATCACAGGGCTTGCTCAGAGAGCGGACTGCAACCGCGTTTCCAGCGGTGACTCCTTGTCTCGCTGGCGCAAATGGCAATGCGGCCGGCGCACAGCCCGGGAGGAAAGTCTAAATTGAACGGAAGCATTTCTGTCCTCTGGGAGCAGGTTTGCAACTGTGGGCGAGGGACAGAAGGCCCGTGGTGACGATATAGACAACCGTCCCTGGAGGAAGAATCAATTCAGGGTGGGAGGCGTTTCTCCAGGTCACCTCTCTAGAAGGAGGTGACTCATGAGCTATTAGGTGGTAAAACAAAGCCTTGGCGTCGTCCACAAGTGGGTTCTAGCTTGTCACACACCTACTCTGCGACACAACTCATCAGCAGACCTTGAAGTACTCCCATCCTTAAGGTGCAGATCATAATAGCACATGCCCGACAACATTTCCGAGTCGCCCTCGTGGTGATCATGTTCATGTCCCCCTCATTTCCGTCCCCCCCTCCCTTCTTTCTCTACTCCTTCCTTTCTTCATTCCATTTTTTTCTCTCATTCCTTCATCTTACTTTTTTCTAATAGAGGTATAACTTAAACAATAAACTGCACAGATCTTAAGAGCATTACATATGTGTACATATGTAATCAGCTCACAGATCAAAATTTGGGACATTTCTATCACCCCAGGTTTCCACCTGCTTCTTCCCAGTCAATACTTACACCCCAGAGATAACCACTATTCTGACTTCTGTTAATATATATTAATTTCGCCTGTTCTTAAACATCACGTAATTGTGATCAAGTACTCCTTTTTTCTGTGTTTTCTTCCACCCACTATAATGTCTGTAAGATTCAGCCATAGCGTTGCTTATATCAGTTGTTTGTTCATTGCTGGTATGAATATATTGCAATTAATATATCCATTCTACCATTGATGAACATTTTGGTTGTTTTCAGTTTGAAGCTGTTGCGAATGAGGCCGCTGTTCACATTCACACAGTCTTTTGGTGAGTAAATGTACTCAATCTGGGCGTGTACCATTTTATTTTATTTTATTTTACTTTATTTACTTTCAAGTATACAGTACATTGGTTAGACATCTATATAGTTCGTAAAATGATCTCCCCAATTGCTCACTTCCTCTCCTGCCTCTCCACCTTGCCAAGGTATTAATGCTAACTGCATTCCCTATGCTGTGCTCCCCATCCTTGTAACCATACATCAGCTACTGATTTGTACTTCTTTAACCCTTCACCCCATTCTCCCAGCCCCCCAAGTCTCCCTCCCCTCTGTCCGTCACCAAATTGCCCACTAGATTTGTGAGTCTGTTTTTGATTAGTTTGTTCTTTTTATTTCTTAGATTCCGCACTTAAGTGAAATCCTATCTTTCTCTGTCTGACTTAAATACCTTCTAGGTGCATCAAAGCAATATCTTTTTCCACCCCCTTCCTTTTCCTATGTAGGCGTCTTGTTTTCTTATCCTTTCAGCCACTCTATCTTTTGGTTGGAGCATTTAATTCTTTTCCATTTAAGGTACTTATTGATAGGAATGTAGTTGTTACCATTCTTTATTCTTGTTTTTGATACATGTTTTTTCTTCTTAAAGAGATCCCTCCAACATTTCCAGTAATACTGGCTTGGTGGTGATAAATTCCTTTAGCTTATTTTTGTCTGTGAAGCTCTTGATCTGTCCTTCTCTAAATGATAGCTTTGCTGTATAAATTATTCTTGGTTGTAGATCTTGGGTCTTCATCCTTTCAAATGTTTTTTTGCCAAGCCCTTCTGTCCTGCAGTTTCTTTTGAGAAATCAGTTGCCAGTCTTATGGGTGTTGCCTTATAAGTAACTATCTGTTTTCCTTTTGCTGCTTTTAATATTCTTTCTTTGTATTTAACCTTTTGCATTTTAATTATGATGTGTCTTGTGTGTGACTCTTTGGATCCCTGATTTTTGGAATTCACCGAGCTTTCTGGGGTTTTATGTCCATTTCCTTCACCAGGTTAGGAAAGTTTTCCATTATTATTTCTTCAAACAGCTGTTCAACATCTTAATTTTCTTCAGTTACACCGATCAGACCGATATTTGGTCCCTTAATAGTGTCCCTTATTCTCCTTATATTATTTTTATAGTCTTGGCATCTTATCTCTTGCTGTTCTGATTTTGTGTCCTTGGCTTTTCTGTCCTTTAGATAAAGCATTTGATCCTTTTCTTTATTCACTTAATGTATTCCTTTGTTTATTCTATTTAATATATTTCTCATCTCAGATAATGTGTTCTTCATTTCAGACTGGTTCCCTTTTATAATTTCCATTTCCAATTTTATGTTTTTTTTTATCTCTTTGTGGAAGTTCTCACTGAATTTATCTGCGCTTCCCAACAGTTCATTGAGCATCTTTCTAACCAGTGTTTTGAACTCAGCATCTGTTAGATTACTTGACTCCATTATATCTGGATCTCTGTTCTCTTCTCTCATATGGAGTCTGTTTCTTTGTCTTCCCATTTTGGCTGCTTTTCCTTGTCTGTTTCTATGTACTAAGCAAAGCTCCTAAGTCTCCTGGTCTTATCAGTGTGGATTTGTGAAGTAGGCGTCCAGTGGCACAGTCCTGAAAGGGGTTCAGCTGCAGGCCAAATTTAGCCCAAGCCTCTACCTCTCCAAAGCCACCTGTTAAGATTCAGCAAGCAATCCACAGATGCTGTGCTTATAGTTCCCTCAAAAGGCCACACTGGAAACTGAGGCCAGCTGCCTCCTCCAGCGAGTCTCAGCAGGGAGCATCTGACTCGCTGAGGAGACACCTGGATGTGGCTTGGGTGGAGTCGCGGGTTGGGGGAAGCAAGGGTTTAGGGACTCCTCTGAGCGGAGCAACCTCTGTTATCCAGTTTGATGACATCACGGTTATGGCGGCTCTGTGTCTGCGCACTAGGATGGAGAAGGCTTAACAGGGTACAGTGGATACCGCCGGCACTTCTGTACTGAGCAAGTCTCGCCTCAGCCCTCACTCTGACAATATCTCCCTGTCAGTCCCTGATGCCCCCTGTGTGCAGCCGAATCGGCCCTGGTGTTAGAGTGACCAGGTCCATCACCAAGAAAATTCACTCACCGACACGGCCCCTTTAAGAGGCGTCTGCTGCTGCCGCTGCCTCTGTCACACTCAGCTGCTTGGGACCGGGCAGCCCTGTGTCCTCGCTCCGTCCTACCTTCTGCCGTTGCAGGGCGATTCCGTGGATTTCTCCCTACCCGTATGGCTTGTTCATCCCAGGCAATCCTTCCTTGCTGCTGCTCCTTGTTTCCATCACAACTTGGATTGGTCGCCAGGGGGAATGAACAGAGCCTCTATCATCTATGCCATTTTTTTTCTCTCGAGCAGAATTTTTGTGACATAGCATAGGTGTGTATTTAGTTTTAATGGACACTACCTAGCAACTCCCGAAAAGGTTGAATCAGTTTATGAAAGTTAGTTACTTCGCATCCTTGCCAACAGTTGGCATAACAGCCTTTTCAATTCTTGGTGACTATGTGGCAATGTTTCCGTGTGGTTTTCATTTGTATTTCCCTAATGAACAATGATCCTGAGTCCCTTTAATCACTTATTAACCATTTGGATAACCTTTTATGAAATGATTGTTCAAGTCTTCTGTTTTCGTAATGGCCTTGTCTGGCTTTTCCCTAGTATTTCTAGGAGTGCTTTATATTTTCTGGAGATGAATCTTTTGTTAGGCATCATAAGTATATTCTCCCAATTTGTGCCTTGCCTGTTCAGTTTCTGATGATGTCTTTATTTCAGTTTGTTTTAAAAAATCAACATACAAGAACATCGAGTTTTTAGAAGTTTACTGTTCTGTGCGATTTGACACATGTATAGTGTAGCCACCACCATAGTCAGGATCCGGAACAGTTCCGTCATCTCACAGATTCCCCTGTGCTCTGTGATCGTATCCTTCACCCACCACACTAATCCCTCCCTTGTTGCCATAGTTTTGCCTTTTCCAGAATGTTCTATAAATGGACTCATGTAGGGGGTAGTCTTTTGGGTCCGGCTTCTTTTATTCAGCATAATGCCTGTGAAATTCATCCATGTTGTTGCGTATATCAATAGTCGTTCCTTCTTATCACTCAGTAGTATTTTATCATAAGGACGTACCACTGTTTATTGACTTGTTGAAGGAAATTTGGGTTGTTTCTACTTTTTGACAATTATAACTACCGCTGCTATAAACATTTGTGTACAGGTTTCTGTGTAAACGTACATTTTTATTTCTCCAGATTGAGCATCCAAGAGAGGATCGCTGGATCATCCGGTAAGTGTATGTTTAACTTTATGCAAATATGCCACACTTTTCCAGAGAGGCCCATCTCGTGTTCCTGTCAGCAGCGTGTGAACGTTCCAGTTTCTCTGTACTCTCACCAGTACTTTTTATTATCACTGTTTTCATTGTAGTGGTAAAGAGGAATTTTCCACTTAAATGGCTAACCTCATAATCAGCTTCGTTCTGCTTCTGTAGACGTGCTTGCCGCATAGGCCGAAGGGCAGGGTGACCTCGAGATCCACTGAAGACTCACCCTCCCCTTTGCTTGTTCTGCCTAAGTTCCTGTCCGAAAATCTCATGCTCTGTAACTTCCCGTAGCCCACAGCCACTTCCGCGCTCTGTAACCGCCTGAGGACAAATTAACCAATTGGCCCGTGCCAACTGTAACTGCGTGGATAAGCCCTATAAAAGTAAGGTCACCCCTGAGCTCGGGGCCCAGATCTTCAGAGCGCTAGCTCCTCTGGGACCGCCGGCATAATACACCTGAGTTCTCCAACTCTCCGAGTGCTGCTTGGTTTCTTGCCGGTCTGATTTTTCTGTTACGTTTCTGGTGCCCCCAGCGAGATTCCAATCACACTGGCTCTTTGAGCCTCCGGACTGTTGACTCGGCTGGGTGGGAGGGGCTCTGAAACGAATGAGGAGGTAGGTGCACCCCCCACCGGTATTCTGGGTTCTCTTTCAGACCGGCGCCCTGACTCCCCGGACGGCCGATTCCCCAACCGGACTCCTGGGAGGGACGGACCAACGCACCAGGAATGGCCACAGGATAAGGTAAGGCCCCAGGGCTCAGCACCCCAGTCAGGTCCCGTCTTCAGAGGGAAGAGGAGCTTGATCACCTCCTAGTCTTCAGTTAGAAGACAGGTCAGGGTCTTCCCAGGGGAGGAAGACAAAGATTAGGGCCTTCCGAAAGTGGGGAGGCAATGTTTCCACCTCTGGCATGTGAACGTGTGAGCAAATGAGCGGCCTAGATGGTTGGACTCGGTCAGGTACGAATCTGCACCACAGCCGGGCACCCATGAGGTCCCTAAAGGTTACAGAGTCTGAGTGAGCTCGTCTCCGATTCTGCGGTGCACAGCATACGGTCCAGGGTGGCATTGAACTAGTAGTGTCCGATCGTAAGTCACAAAGCTGAGACCACGACAGCCACGCGTCACCTAAGCTCCTTCAGGACATGGCCAGACGAGCACCCGAGTGGTCTCCTCTCTGCAGGAGGCCCCCGACCTTGTTTGCCTTTGCGCCACCGACGCAGGGTGGGATACACAGGGAGTAGGGACAACTGATTACCGATTCGGCTTAAGAATAGTCGATCTCCAAATGGGCCTTTTGACTTAGAGGTTTTCTGTAAGATTATTTTCTTGAGATTTTAAGGTCTATTTTCTCCCTTCATTAAGAAGCTTCCTAAGACAGTATAGGTGGAGGTTCCTCTAAGCCAGTGGTCTTAAATTGTACGTCGAAAAGTTGTAAGAAAGGTTTCTCAGAGGAGTTCGGGGTTAAGTTGACCCCAGGAAAATGTCACACTCTTTGTGAGCTTGAGTGGCCCGCCTTCAGGGTAGGATGGCCTTCAGAAGGGAACCTGGACCTCCCCACTGTGAGGGCTGTGTGCCACGTAGTGACAGGGACCCCTGGACATGCAGACCAATTTCCGTACATAGACTTATGGTTGCAAATCGCTACTGTAGTGCCCCCTGGGGCCCGGTTCTGTGCAAATGGGCAGGGATAGAATAAGGAACTTGTGGCCTGATCAACTTGGGCAAAGGACAAGGAAGAGCCAGCAAGAGCCACCCACCAAGGGGACCCTGAGGAAGAGCCTCTCTTCCCACCGCCGTGCATCCCAGCAGCTCCGCCAGGCCCCACACAGTTACTGGACAGCCCTCCGCCATCTGTGCCTTCACTGCCCCGACAGCCTGAGCAGCCACCAAGCCCGAGTCCACGGCGCCTTCGCTCAGCCATTCAACCAGCCCAGATGCCTGCGGCCATCCTGATGCCTGTCGGAGAGGATGGCACACGCCAGCCGGCCGCCCTGTCCTCTGATACCAGCCATTCAGCACAACCCGCCCCATTCGGAGAAACCCCAAGCGGGGACTGACCTGTTCGAGACTCATCGGCCTACCTGGGATGACCGCCGCCAACTCCTCCCAACTCTCTTCAGCACTGAAGAATGGCGCCGGATTCTGTCAGAAGTGCGGGGGTGGCTCCAAGGACAAGCACCGGGCGGTGTACTAGACCCTGCAGCATGGGCCTCGGGGGCAGAGCCAGACGCCAGGCCCAACTAGGACTTCAGCGTCCTGAACAGAAGAGAGTCAGTCTCTCGACAGTACCTGCAGGCCATACTGCAGGGGCGAGAGCTGGGGCCAGGAAGCTGACAGACATGTCCAAGACGGCAGAGGTACTGCAGAAGCCAGAGGGCTGCCCTCAGAGTTCTCTGCGAGGCATTCCAGGTGTGTCCCCCTTTTGACCCTGAAGCACGAGAGAACCAGCGCCTGGTCAACACAGCATTTGTGGCTCAGTCTCAACACTGACATCCGCCGCGCCGCCAGCTTCAGAAATCAGAGGCCCGAAGTCTACTCAAGCAGGCCGGACCTGACTGACGTTCCTCTTCAGAACCCAGAACTGGTGTTGTTCACCGACGGGAGCAGCTTCGTCCATGAAGGACAGCGCAAAGCCGCTCCGCAATAACGACCACAGATGAGGTGGCCACGGCTGAGGCTCTGCCTCAGGGCTGGTTGGCACAGTGGGCCGAGCTATGGGCACTCGTCCAGGCGCTGTGGCAGGCTGAAGGGAAACGGGCCAATACCCGGGCCAGTACGAGCTGCTACTTTGCACGTACATGGAGCCATTTATAAAGAGAGGGGACTACCGATATTGGGAAGAAAAGAAATCAAGAACCAAGAAGAAATCCTTCAACTGTTAGAGGCAGTCTGGAAGTCTTCTCAGGTGGCTGTCATTCACTGCTAGGGCCACCAGCAAGGAACTGACCCCGTCAGTAGGGGAACCGACTGGCAGACCAGGCAGCTAGGGAGGCTGCCAACCAACCAAGTGCCGCAGTGGGTCCTGAGCCAGTCTCCAAGGTGCTCCTGGCCCCAGAATTGCCTCTGTCCCCGAAATACACCGAGGAAGAAGAACGATGGGCCTTACGTGAGGGGAACCAAGAGAAACGAGGGCTGGGGGGAGCTTCCAGGTCAGAGACTCTGTTCCCGCTGCAGCGGCAGCTCAGCTGGTAACACCACCACGAGGGACCTCACCGAGGGAAGACTTCTTTAGAAAGCCTGTCGGGCTGCTACAATTTCATACCCAAGCCCCCAACCCTGTGTGCCCAGGTCAGTGCCGGATGTGTAACTCATGCACAAACAACGCCGGCCAAATGCCAAAATCCAACCCAGGAGTGCTAACGACTGGAACTGTGCCGTTTGAAAACCTGCAAGTGGACTCTACTGAGGCCGAACCCTGCCGGGGCCTCCGATCCTTGTTCATGTTAGTTCGTACCTACTCTGGATGGGCCGAGGCTTTCCCTGCACTCACTAAACGAGCACAAGAAGTAGCTAGAACCTGATCGAGGGAAATTGTCCCAAGATACAGGCCGCCCCTCTCTGTAGGATCTGACAGTGGACTTGCCTTTGTGTCTGAGAGAGTCCAGACTCTGTCCAAAGCTCTGGGAATCAAATGGAAGCTCCACATGCCTACAGGCTTCAGAGTTCAGGGAAAGTTGAGCACATGAACCGGACCCTGAAGACCGCTTTAGCTAAGCTCTGTCAGGAAACCCAGTTACCTTGGACAGACTTACCGCCTTTGGCTCTGCTCCGAGCATTGTGCACCCCAAGGCCTTCAGGCTACTCCCCTTTTGAAATCCTTTATGGGAGACCTCCCCCTGTACTAGGGAAGCTAAAAGGATACCCTCGACTGACAGCTGACCTAGAAATGTCCTGACACCTTCAGGCCCTAGTGAGGATCCTCTGCCATATCACCCAGGAAACCCTAGAAAGAGCCCCCATCCCTTTAGGGAATTGGATCCACCCCTTTCAGCCAGGAAATGAAGTAAGGGTTAAAGGCTGGAAGGAGGAGCCACTCCAGCTGAGCTGGGCTGGCCCTCACACTAGTATATTAGCAACTCCCGCCGCTGTTACCTTTGCAGGTGTCACCCCGTGGATCCACCACACCCAGGTGAAGAGAGCGACGCCTCTGGAAAAATGGGAGACTTGGGCTGCAGAGCCTCTTTCTGATCAGCTGCTCCAAGTCACATTCTGGAGGCGGCAGAGATCCACCTGAGATCTTCAGCCCTGCTCTGGCCACCCCGGAAGCTGGCCAGTCGACGCACGGCAGAAGCTTGAGGATAAACCGTCCAGACTGTCCAGGTACATCATTATCATCCTTTAGCTCTGGCCCTCGTTAGTATACTTGTCCTGCTGCCTCCTTCAGAGTTGGCCTCAGTAGCACCTGCCGATTGGACTCTGATTCAAAAGAGACACTTCAGCCCTGACCTATTTAGCCTACATCAGGATCCTCTCGATTCTTGCATGTTCAGGCTAAACCCCTGTTCAGTACATTTCTACAGACTTTGTCTAATTGCCATTGGTTGTTTCAACTTTTTATAATCATGAGGAAAATCTTTCCTTTGTTAATTCTAGTAGGATTTTATGCTCAGGTCTCTCTCAACTCACCCGACAAGGAAAATATGAATATTGAGTACTTATATAGGACTCTTAATTTAGCTTATCATCTCTTAAACTCGTCCACCAGGGACTTGGCTACAGATTGTTGGTTCTGCCTGTCTTCATCTTCTGCCCATTATTCGGCTGTCCCCATCCCCATTCGGTACTGGGCAACGAGTAACATGACCCTTCACCCCAAGTATCGGGGAGGCCGCCCATTCGAAATGATGAATATAGAAAATGTATTTGATTTCCGAATATCCGCCGTGACTAAAAGCACACTGACAGGACGGGCGGCTAACCTCTTAATGTCCTACAGGACCAACTTAACACGGGCAGCCTCTGCTGAGCCTCCAATTTGGGGACCAATATCAACTCATACAAACCTTAAGTTCCAGGCACCCCTTTGTATCAAGAGAAGTCAAGACCCAAGCCAGAGCCAAAACTTAGGCTCCCTTGAAGATTCTCATTGCAATTATACTATAGAAATAGAACCTTCGAAAGACTGGTCTAGTTTCCAAGTAGCGCAGGCTGCTCCATTTAAGAAACCTGTACGATTCTCATGGAAACCCAACATAAAGACTACAGGGTTACCGAACAGAAGTTCAGGTTACTGTCAGGGGCGGCCAAGTGACTGCTTAAGCATCTTTCCCTGGGAATCCTGCTCCGAGCCCTCCCAAGAAGAGTGCCTGCTCTTAGCAGCATATGAAAACCTCACTGAACGGGTCTTTATAGACACTAAGAGAAATTTTTTACACTGGGAAAACAGAACCTCTGGAGCACCTCAGCATGATTCCTCTGGACCCCTCCAACCCCTCACGGGGGCAGTTCTAGCAGGGACACTTTCAACCTGGGAATCTGAAAACAGCAGAAGGCCGAATGATCACCTTTTCACTATCGAGATGAGTTTTTGCCTTGGAACCCCAGGTATATTCTTTCTTTGTGGAACCAAGTCATATCTCTGTCTCCCGGCTAACTGGACAGGGACCTGTACTCTGGTGTACTTGGCCCCTGAAATAAACATCGCTCCCAACAACCAGTCCGTGACCATCCCTCTAACGCTCGCAAGAACCAAACGAGCGACACAATTCTTCCCCCTTCTTACAGACCTCGGCGTTGCCGCAGGGGTAGGCGCTGGCACAGCCGGCCTCGCCTCCTCCCTGTCCCATTACCAGAGCTTATCTAAGGACCTGTCTGAGAGCTTGGAAGACATATCCAAAAGCATCCTCACTTTACGAAGCCAATTAGATTCCTTAGCAGGAGTAGCCTTACAAAACCGTAGGCGGCTTGATCTTCTAAAGGCCGAAAAAGGAGGGTTATGCTTATTTTTAGAAGAAGAATGTTGTTTTTATGCTAATCAATCTGGTATAGTTAGAGACGCAGCCAAGAGGCTTACACTGACATCCAGACCACACTTATACCAGCCCCTAGGCCAAGAAAATCGAGAGTTTGATGCCCTATAAGAATTTAAAGGGCATCAAAAGGAGGGGGGATTGAAGAGGAATTTTCCACTCAAATGGCTAACCTCGTAATCAGCTTCGTTCTGCTTCTGTAGATATGCTTGCCGCATAGGCCGAAGGGCAGGGTGACCTCGAGATCCACTGAAGACTCACCCTCCCCTTTGCTTGTTCTGCCTAAGTTCCTGTCCGAAAATCTCATGCTCTGTAACTGTCCGTAGCCCATAGCCACTCCCACGCTCTGTAACCGCCTGAGGACGAATTAACCAATTGGCCCATGCCAACTGTAACTGCGTGGATAAGCCCTATAAAAGTAAGGTCACCCCTGAGCTCGGGGCCCAGATCTTCAGAGCGCCAGCTCCTCTGGGACTGCCAGCGTAATAAACCTGAGTTCTCCAGCTCTCCGAGTGCTGCTTGGTTTCTTGCCGATGTGATTTTTCTGCAACAGTGGTTCTTACAGGTGATGGCGGTACCACATCATGGATTTACTGTACATTCCCTGAAGGCTAATGATGTTGAGCGTATTCTATGGGTTTATCTGCCACACAGTTATTCTCATTGGTAAGGTCCATTCAAGCCTTTTGCCCATTTTTTAAAAACTCAGGTGGTTTTCTTACTGTTAAATTTTGAGTATTCTTCAACTATTCTGGATACAAGTCCTTTGTTAAAAAGACTGTCTTTATTCTGTTGAATCGACTTTGCACCTTGGTGAAAAATCAGATGACCACATTGTGTGCTTATTCACCCATCAGTTCTTAAATTTCTGCTTTTTCCTTGTAGCCTGTAACTTACTCATCATAGTTGTTTTAAATTCCACCTCTCATCATTCCAAACTGAGTCGGGTTCTGATGCTTGCTTTGTCGCTTCAGACTGTATTTTTTCTTATCTTTTAACATGCGTTGTAATTTTTTTGTTGACAGCCAGATGTGATATATCAGGTAATAGGGACTGGGATGATTAAGCTTTTAGCGTGAAGTTTTATGTTAATCTGGTCGGGAGTTGGCCTTTGTTTTAGTTCCCTCCCTCCCTCCCTCCCTCCCTTCCTTCCTTCCTTCCTTCCTTCTTTCCTTCTTATGCTTCCCTGTTGTTTTGGGGTTTTTCTAAGAACTCCTTCTAAACACAGTGTCCTTTTTACAGCTAGCTCTCTCAGTTGTAATCCCCTGCTATATACTGGAGTCCTGTCCATGTGGTGGGAAGGTGTGGGGGAAGGGATATGGTCTGTCATCATATAACTAGGTCAGAGTTTTTTAGTAGGCCTGAGTCCTTGGGCTGTGACTTTTCAAAAGCAGTTAGCCCTTTTTCTTTTTTTTCCTTTACCTGAGACAAGAAGGCTCAAGGGGGTTGGAGTTGGCTGATTGCCCGTTCCTCTGTATCAGATAAGACTCTGGTGTTTTCTTTACAGGGCAGGTCTTTGTTATGACAACCTCTCTGGGTGTTTTTTAAAATTGTTACTTTTCTCCTTTTCTTACCTGAAACCCTGGTGGGGTTCCTGGAGATAAAACTCATGAAAGTGTGGGGCCTCTCTAAGACTGGGCCCCCAGGAGAGCTGAAACCAGTTCTGTCGATTAATTTTTAAGGTTGGAGATTTTCCAGTTATCTTTCTCTTACTGTTTTCTGGATTCCATTGTAGTAATAGAACATGTTTTGTGTGATTTCAGCTTTCGAAAATTTATCAAGGTTTGTTTTATGACCCTGGATATGGTCTATTTTGGTGAGTGTTCCTCAGGAAGAATGTATTAGGTGAAACATTCTACAATATCAGTCAAGTCAGTTGGTTGATGGTGTTTTTCAGTTCCGTAACTTTGCTGCTTTTCTTTTTGTTCTGTTGATTACTGAGAGAGGATTGTTGAATTCTTCACCTATAATTGCGGATTTCTCTATTTCCCCTTTCAATTTTATCAATTTTCGCTGCAAGATTTTGAAGCTCTGTTGTCAGGCGCATATATATTTAGAATGGCCGTGTCGTCTTGGTGACCCTTTTATAACTTCAAGGACGGTAACAGGTCTGAGGTTTTACCCTGCTTGGAAGCTAACAGGTCAGCCCTTCGCAGCTTCATGATGCTGGCAGAAGCCACTGGCTCCCGAGTGGCCATAGCACCAGCATTTGTTCTGGTTCCTTGGGGCCCATTCCCCACTGAACGAAGTGAAGGAAGTGAGTTGCTTCCCGGCGGAGGATCCCTGCAATGAGGGGACCCAGATCTTGGATAATGGGCAGCAAGCCTTACTGACCTTTGCTCCAAAGGGAGACCTTATCATTACACTAGACTGAGAACAAACCAAACCCTTGCAGGGTGGGACGCACTGTTTCTGTTTCCAGTGCTGTTGACTATACAAACGTCCTTGAAAATATACTCCAGACCCAGCAGCCATATCCCCTGCTCACAAGATGTTCCGAAAGGTGAGAGCCGTTGGAGCATTGTCTTTCTACAGTCATGTCCCTCCTCATCCCTGGGGATTGTTCTTGCTCTGAAGTCCAGTTTGTGTAGTATTACCCTAGCGACTCCAGTGTGTGTGTCTGTGTGTTTTGTTTTGTAGACAGCACGTAGTTTGGTCTTTTTTCTACCTGCTCTGAAAATCTCATATCTTTAGGGGTCAGCAAAACATGCCCTGTGGGTCAAATCTTTTTTTTGTCAATAAAGTTTTATTGAAATCCAGCTATGCTTATTCATTAATATCTTTTCTATGGCTGCCTTCCTCCTACAAAATGAGTCGAGTAGTTACAGTGGAGCCCATATGGCTGAGATATCCCCAAATATTTACTCTCTGGCACTTTATAGAAACATTTTGCTGACCCCTCTTTTAGACCATTTATGTTAAATGTATTTATTGACATATCTGGATTTAGGTTATTTTTAATTTTTATTATTTTCTATTTATTCCTCTGTTTTTCATTTCTTTATTTCTCCTTTCTTGCCTTGTTTTGGGTTATTTGAATATTCTATTTTAATTTTCAACTGAGTTTTTCATTTTATCTCTTTGAATATGTTTGTAGTGGTTGCTCTAGGGATTGTAATACACATACTTAATTTATTTTAACACTTCACAGTCTAATTAGAACAAGTATTTGGTCTCTTCGAGTGGACTGTAGAAACGTTACCACTATGTAGGTCATTTAACTCTTTTTTATGTTGTAATATCTATTTATTTAGGTCTTCTTTAATTTCTCTCAGAAATGTTTTGTAGTTATCAGCACAAAGACTGGGCACTTTTTTTTTGTTAGATTTATTATTAGGTATTTATATTTTGGATGCTATAATAAATGGCATTTAAATTTTTTTCATTTTCAAAATTTTTATAATGATATGTGGAAATATGTTTGTTTTTTTGTATATTGACCTTAAAGTCAGTGACTTTGATGAATTTATTTACTAATTCTAATAATTGGTTGTTTTTATTTTTCTCTGTATAAAATTGTCAACTATAAATACATGTAGTTTTCCTTCTTCCTGTGCATTTCCTTCGATTTCTTTTTCTTACCTTTTTGCATTATCTAAGACCTCCAGTACAAAGCCAAATAGTAGTCTTGAAAGCAGACACTATTTAAGTAACTTGGAAGGATGAGGGAGATTCCACTCTGTTCTTTTTAATTCAGTACTGTGTTTTGTTTGGTGTGGTCTGACATGGCCCTTGGAGGGACTGAGGGTACCTTGTTTATTTGCAAAGACATCAATTTTGTCTTTTGTAGACTGATGGGAAGCAAGAGGTAGAGAGATTCCCCTATTGGGTACATACCTTTGTTCAAATTAGAAATAGAAAAGGTGTTCTCTTCTCTGGACTGATGTAGACGTGGTCATGACTCAGGGCTTGGTGAACTGAGCATGAGTTGGATTTCAGACACTGTCTTCTTGGGTGGGCCTGTATGCAGAGCACACATTATACACTGTTTGGAGGGGACTGGAGAATACACATGACTTGTCCTGGAGATTTGGGTACTAGCTCATCAGTGTCAGCACTGGGAACAGAGGGCCCATCTTTTGATGGTTCCCAGGGTTTCCGACCCCAAATCCCTGATCTAAATCTCTGATATGCGACTGATAGCACATACCTTGCTTTGCTTGCAAAATAATTTCAAGTTCCAATATTAGGAAAAAGGAGTGGAGGATTATCATCATTCCTGTCTTGTATTTCTTTGGAGTTTTCTTGCCTTCTTCACAGTTATCTCCCACCTGTAACTTTTTTATATTTAGATCATCCATCCATCATCTTGGTCCATGTGAGAAAAACTTGAATGTACAGGATAAGCTGCATTTGTAGAAGGCCAAGGAGGCAGCATCCTGGGTTTAATGGATGAAATTGGAGAAGCTCACACACCCCTCTGAAGATAGTCTGCTTACCCTCTTCTAGTATCTGATAAACTCCACTGCGGGGCATGCATTCCTTCACCTGTTTTTTGTCAAGGGTGTTTAAGAACTTTCTGTTATAAAATGTAAATGACCCTAGAAGGAAAAAGCACAAGAAGTCATTACCAGAATTAAAAAAAAAAAATTTCCCCTGCTTTATTGAAGTAGAATAGACAATTGGTTGCTCATATTTACATTTTACAATTCGATGAGTTTTTTTCAATTACGGTTGGCATACAATAATATACCAGTTTCAGTTGTTCAACCTAGTAATCTAAGATCCACATAACTCTCAAAGTGGTCACCCCACTAAATCTAGTCCCCCTCTTCCCCCTTGTACGTTTACTACATTATCAGTCATCTTCCCCAGGCTACACTCGGCATCTCCATGTCTCTTCTACAACTATCCATTTGTACCTCTTAATCCCTTTTCCTTTTTCCCCCGCTCCCATCTAGTAGCCCTCAAAGTATTCTCTATATCTGTAAGTTTATGTCTGACTTTGTTGCTGTTGTTTATTTGTTCTTTAGATTCCACATGTACCTGAAATCACGTGATATTTGTCTTTCTCTGTCCTTCCCATTTCATTCAGCACAATACCCCTCAGGTCCATCACGGCAATATCTTTCTCCATTCCCTTTCTTTTAGTGTGTGTGTCTTTTAATATGAAGTGAGTCTAGTCTCTTGTAGGCAGCATATGCAGGGGTCTTGTTTTCTTATCCATTCAGCCTCCCTATCTTTTGATGGGAGCACTTAATTCTTTTCCGTTTGTGGTATTTATTGATAGAAATGTAGTTATTACCATTTTTCTCGTAGGTAACTAACTGCTTTTTTCTTGCTGCTTTTAAGAGTCTCTCTTTGTAGTTAAACTTCGGCATTCCTTGAACGAGATCCTTACGCTATCGGTGCTCCGCGGCTCTCACCTGCATCCCTCTCCTCACCTAGGGCATCTCTGTTCTCTCTGTCTTTCCAGTGTCCTAGGACAGTTTAAGATGGGGTCATCCACATGGGTAGGGGCAGAGACCAAGTCGAGCCTCAGTGTGAAGACGGGCATCGCCGATGGCCTAGGGAAAGTCCTCACTTGACCATAGGGACAGGGCAGCTGGTACAGCCCGGGCTCAGCTCGGGGGCTGGGGACGGCGCGGGGTGGGAGACCCCGCGTGGTAACTGCCGCCACCCAGACTGCGGCTTTCTCACCCCCGCCTCCAGACGGCCAACCCCGACCGGCTGCTCTCGCGTGACAGCGGTGGCATTCGGGGCAGGGCCTGGGACACACCGGCAGGACGGTTTTTCTTTTTTATAGAGGTTTAACATGCACACAACAAAGTGCATAAAGAACACTCACGCACACAGCTCAGTAAAGTCTGACATTCGTGGGCACCTGGACGACGACATCCCAGATCCAGGTGGAAGACGTCTCCAGCGCCCTGGACGTGCCCGTAAGTCCTTCCCCGCCAGCAGGATACAGTTCTCCCTGTGTCCTTGTCGTCCCCACGCACGTAAAGGCGAACACCATTTCGGCCTCTTTCAACACGGAGTTAGTTATGTCTGCCTTCTTTTGCTCAAAACAGTATCTGTGAGATTCATCCACTTTGTTCATTAACATTTTGAAAATACTTTATCAACTTCTTAGTTTACCAAAAATGGAATCCTTTCACGCACACTGTTCATAACTGGTCTTGTCTTTTACTAAATCGATGACGGTCTCCCTTGTCAATAGCATTCTTCTGCTATAGAGCTTTAAAAGTCTGCATAATGTTCTATCTTACGTATGTGCCATTATTTATTTGACCAGCCCTCAACTGTTCAACATGAGATACTGTTTTAAAAAAAAAATGCAGACAATAATTCATTGAACATTCTTGCAATTAAACTTTTACGCACATTCTTATTTCTTTAGGATAAACTCTCACAAGTAGAATCACTAGGACAAAAGTCGTACATGTTTTTAAAGTTTTGTTATTCTGAACAAACAGTGTGCTAACTTTATATATTAGCAACATCAATGCGTATCTGCTTCATCAAATCTTTACCTTTATTGAGCATTATGTTTTGAATATTTGCTTATAATATAGGCGAAATGTATCTTTAAAAAAATTAAAAGTGAAAAAATGTATCTTGTTTTAATTTGCATTTCTTTAATCGCAAATATGGTCAAACCCTTAATCGTGTATTCATTAATCACTTTTTCTTGTCTTTCAACTCTCGATGTCTCTGTGTCAAGCAAGGTTCAATTGTAGATGACAGAACCACTCATCCTGTTTGAATGTGAAAGAACTTTGACAAAGGGCATTAGCTTCTTACACAATCACTGGAAGAGCTGGAGGAGCAGGACCTGTCTGGGCTTCCCAGAACGACACCTAGAACTGGTGCCTTGGGAGAGCAACTCCTTTTGCCCCAGTCAGCTTCACTCGAGGTATTGGGCCGTTGCTGCCACAGCTGTTGACCCTCGAGCCACGCCAGGTCTGTTAGAGCAGGAGTCCCCGACCTCTGAGCTGAACTATGGACCTGTAAAGGTCCGTGGCCTGTTAGGAACCGGGCTGCACAGCAGGAGGTGAGTGGCAGGTAGAGTGTCATCTGTATCTGCAGCCGCTCCCCTGCACCAGCGTCACTGCCTCAGCTCCACCTCTGTCATTGGGCATTAGATTCTCAGAGGGCACTGGTCCCTGCGGCCACAGAGGTTGCAGACCACTGTGTTAGAGCTTCTCCAGCAAAAACTAATGCTCCGTGTCCTGCTCCCAAGACACATTGCTATTCACTAGGCCGGAATCTCTGCTAATTCTACACAAGAGCAAATAAACGACAGCAGCAGAGTGAAAAGAACCCAAATACAAAATACCTAGAAACGCTGGGGTAAATGTAACTAATAGCCTTTTGAATGTTTATTTGAGGTTAGAAGGAGGTCAGGGAAATTCCCAGGGATCATCAATGCGAAGGGAGCTGGAAATGAGTTGTAAACGAACCTTGAGGCTATTGCTGGGGGCCTTTACCAGTCTGGTGGCTTAGATACTTGGATGGCCACGTAGGCGCGGTAGACAGTGCCTTGGGGAGCACAAGCAAGTTAGGGAGATGAAAATCACATAGTTGCAAGACCTTCAAAGGGCTGTATCCTCCGGGAAAGAACGGACTGAATAAAAGAAGCGTGAGAAATGAAGTCTATGTGGCATTCTGAGCTAAGGAGAAAGATGTCTGGGGGCTTCCAGGGGTCATTGCAAGATGGTAAGAAGAGCAGGTGCTCGGTGATTAGAAGTGTGCCCTGCCCCACGGAGAGCAGATCAAGAGGCATTTCTGGTGGTAGCGCCTTCTCTGGCGAGGCCCCCAGTTCATGTTCTCCTGGGTTGTTAAGGGGCTGAGATGGAGGATGCTTCTCTTGAGTCTACAGCATCTCGGTTGCCTGTAGCTCAGAATAACCCACATACCACAGAAGCACATCTTGGGGTACCTCCGTTTTGAACCCCTACACCATGCTGGGAAATTTTCTATGAAACACGTTTCTAGGAATTATTTTTAAAAATCATAAATTTGCCAAGCCATAGAATGTTAATATTGTAGGCAGCTCATAATTGCTTACTTCTTAGTTTTTGCGAGAAATTAAGGTTTTTAAAAGTTAGAGATTCTAATACCCGTAATTGAAGCTGCTAGAGATAAAAGGGCTGACTATGCAAGAAAGGTAAGATGTGTTGCTGGCCAAAAAAAGATGTGGAATGAAGATGCATTTTCATCAAGGGATGTAAAATTAATTTTGTCTTGGTGGTTCCAGAATGGGAAGCGAGAGCGTTTCACGTTGTTTAATCAAGCTGGCTAAAAATAGAAACATTATTATAAGGGTTTAAAAATTAGCCTTTAATATCAAAAATATACTTCCGTAAAGCTAAAACTTCATTTTCTTTTGCTAAAAGGACAGTTTTTTGGAGTATCAGTCTGCTCCTGATAAGAGAGTGTAAAAGGATTTTCTTTTCAAGTAGTCTACCCAGAAAGCAAAGATTCTGTGTTTTATCAAAATTATTGTCTGTGTTTTATGTCGTTTTAATCAGATCTTTTACTTAAGAAAAATGAATCTTCTCATAGTAAGAACTAACCTGTATTTGTCTTTGAAATCTTTTATTGACACTTTGGTAAAATACATCGTTTTAGTAAATGTCAAAATCTTCTCTGACAAGCTTCCCAAAATCAAATTCAAAAAAAAAAAAAAAAAAAGTTGTCATGGCCCCAGACTGACCTTGAGAAGTCTCAGGGGGCCCTAGGAAAATCTCAGAAGAATTTGTCTCTCCCATAAGGGAGGTGTCTCACTCATTAGGCGTGTTTGACATTAAGTTAGGTGGGAAGCGTTGTCAAATAAGAAATAACTTTGAGCCTTCTTTACGTTGTATTTGTATATGTTACAGATGTTCCAGAAACATGTGAAATTCTTGGAAGTCTGAAATGTCCTAGCATAAGATGTCTGTCTCAAAAGTTGAGGCGCGCACAGAAAGGATTTGACCTGAGTATCGCCTTGTGGCATGTGAAGATCATTCTGCTTCTGCAAACAGTGGCCCCTTATTGCTTGACCTTGGTGTGTTCTTGTAACACAGCAGTGGTCCGTTCTTAAGCCAGAGGAACTCAGATGGGTAAACTATAACTGTAAGTCAAACGAGCCCTTGGCTGCTTGATTCCTTCAGGCTCCCTGGCAAACCCATTTTCAAATTTTTGTATTCCTTCATCCAGCATAGTACATTGAAGCTGGTCTTCATCCCCTTACCACTTAGTTTGGGTTATCAGTATGTTCTTGTTGTAGTATGTATGCTTTCCAGGTGGGTTAAAGCCTTCTGCTCCCTACCCTCAGGCCTATACCCTCACAGTGGCAAAGAAACTGTTAGCAAATGTGTTTTCACTCCACATGAGAGCACGAGATAGTCTCCCACAGACCACTGTCTCTTGGTGTATAACCGTTTGTTGATGCCTTGTCTCCTGTAAATCCTTAATGTCTTATGCGCAAGGCTATCATTATCAGATTAAGGAAGATCTCCCAGGCCCCAGTTCAAGAGATCCTGTGGGTCATAGTCTAGAGCCTGGAGACTGGGTATTCTGAAAGCTTCATCAGGAAGCACAACCTCTGAGCCCCACTGAAAGGGACTTTACCCAATACTCCTGACCACTGACACTGTTGCAAAACTAGAAGGCATCGAACCTTGGGTCGCCTCTCACGGCTGAAGACGGCGCACCCTCTGATTCTTTCTTCACATCAGCCAGAGACGTCCCGATCAGATTGTCTAGGAAGGGAAGTGGCTACAGCCATGGAGATGGCTTCCACCCCAGACACAGGGTCAGGGCTTCCAGCTTAATGAAACACGAAACCCTTGCTGCTTTCCTTTCTTTCCTCCGGCCTTGCTCTGGGAAGTTAACGCTGTCATCCACATCTCTTCAGGCCATGGTTAAGGCGGTAACCTCTGGAATTTAGGGCAAGTTTTTAGTTCGGGCTAGGAGAGAACCTAGCCGAGCCCTGGCTCGAATGGGCGACGGTGCCTGTGTGCAGTGGTCGCCATTCTCTGGTGCCTGTGAATGCTTAGATGGCTGGCACTCAGCCGGGCAGTGCCTCTTAGATGATCTAACTCTACCCTCACTGTTCTAGAAACGACCGACCAGGAGGCTTTCCATGATTCAGGCTTTGCTGACTTTGGCAGGGCCATATTTTCCCAGCTAGGGAAAATATGAGACAAACGGGAACAGGATCAGAAACCCCTCCTCGAAGCTTGGAGACTTTGCAGATTTTCTAGCCGTGGCATCAGCTGCCCAGCAAAGGTCCTCAAGCTCTCTGACCAGAAGTGTTCTTGACAGCAGAGCAGCCCTCGGCTACTGCAGCTGAGCAAGCAGGTGTCGGTGCTGTGGCCGGCCCACCTGCCGTCGCTGGGTCAAGGCTTCCGGGGAAGTCGAAACTCAGTTGCATGAGATACTGAGCAAGCCCTGAGACTCCATCAATGGGTCTTGCTGTGATCAGCTCGGCTCTTTGGGCCTGTGGCTTCAGAGTGCACCCCGACGTCGGGGATTATGGTTATCGTAATAATCCCCCTGGCGTCGTATTCTTTCCACTGCTCTGAACGCGTGTTTGCAGCCCCCACCTGCCGAGTAAATGATCTCCCTAAGTTTGGGACATCAGGGAGGGGGCCCAGAGAATGACCGATTTCAGGACTGTGGACCCGGAACCAAAGCTGCAGTTGTGCCCCATAAAGGTCACAGACGAAGCAAAAATGTCACGCCAAACCGAGGATCAGCAGAGCTGCAGGGCAGCGGCTGAGGGTGACACTAATGCTTTAATTCTTGATCACATCTCTCAGGTAAACTGAGAACATGATCGAAAGGGGGGAACTCTTAAAGGTAACCGCAGGTCCAGAGTGGCGTCGCTCGTGCTAAAAGCCCACGATGCCTAGATTTCATACCTGCTCCGTGTGCGGTTTCAGCCTCACCCAGTCTGGAATGTTTTTGGTCAAGAACCAGAAAGGTAGTGTGTCCCATAGGGCCTCTCCATCCCCCACAGAAAAAAAGAGGTGACCTATGTCATAAAGACCTTTCCTCCTCCTTCCCCCAAAGACAAGACGTCCTGCCCTAAAAAGAATCCTTTCTTTTATCAATAGCTCCTCTGCCCACCCTTCTTCCTATAAACCCCCCTCCCCACAGCCCCTCGGGGCCCTCCGGTTGCTGGATGGGACGCTGACCGTTGGTGAATTGCTTAACAAAACCAGTTAGATCTTCAGATTTACTCGGTTGAGTTTTGTTTTGATCATTCATATGAAGCTTTAACATGTACGAACTGATACCTGAGTAGTCTTTTACTACCTGTACACCCAGGTAGTAAAAGAATCCCGTGGATGTGGGGACACAGCCCAGGGAGGGCTGGGGGAGACTGCGGCTAGGCTTAAGGCGGCGCTGGACTGTTTCTGTAACGTTTTATTTCTTAAACTGGGAGCCGGGGAATGAAAGGTGTGGATCATATTACTTTTTATACCTTTGTGTATGTTTGAAATATTTCATTAAAAAAAGGAAGAAAAAAAAGCAAGTGAGCCCCTGTCTTCCTTTGTGGGGCCCCGGAGGTGGGGCGGCGACCTCCCCAGTGACTGGGGGCAGGGGCCGGGCATCGCTGCGATGGGCGCCCCACCCTTTACCTCTCCTCCTCCTCTGTGCTTCTCAGCAGTTCAGGGGCGATTCCCGTGTGACTCACACGGGCTTTTGTTAATCTCTTCACCAGCAGATACTTGTTAAACACTGAAATCTTGCAAATGGAAAGAATTCCACAGTAAAGTGTAAGGAGTCATCCAAAACTCTGAGTCTCGGGCAAGACTGGTTCAAAACAGTTCTACCTCGAAACTTAATCTGTTAGATTCAATCATAGCAAACTGACTGCTCTGATAGTTGAATCAAATATTTAAATGCAGGAGTTTTCGTTTGCCGATTGGTGATACTGATATGTGAACAGGGAAGAAATCTCTTGAGATAAATAAACCTCACTGGGAAAGGGGCCCCTTGCTAAGTTCCCTGGTGGAAGCGACGCCTCCCCAGATGGCACACGTGCTCTCTCTGGACAAACCAGTTCCCCGGCAGGCAGGCTTCCTGCCTTCCCAGAGCCGACGCGAATCAGCTGACCCCGGCTTTACAACCCCACTGCTTCTTCCCTCGCTTAAAAGCCTCTTTCTTTTGAAAGCCATTGTGCGAATCAGAAAATTAACATCTAAAAAGACTTAGCAGCCTTGGAACCTGGGAAAGCGGGAGAGTGTGACCTTCCCGAGGGCACTTGGACTTGGAGAGGGCCTTTGCAGGTGGATCGACGGTGGCTGCGGAGAGGCGGAGGTCCCCAGGATGGGGGCAGAGAGGGACTGTCCCTCCCGCCCCGCCCCCCAGTCCTCGCAGACCGCTAATCAGAGGGGCCCCTCCCTCCCGCCTGTGCGTTTCCTCCTTTCTCCCGCTGAGCTCTAAGCAGACACCAGCAAATGTTTTTAAAAAGAACGAGGGAAGCCTATTTTAGTTACTTTCACTTCTCTAAATTTTTGATCATTTCGGTCAGGCGTGAAATTCTTTTTTGAATTTCCATTTTCAAATCTATTTCCCACGTTCTATAAAATGTTAGACTGTAGACATTGTCTTTTTCGTGAAAAAGAAAAGACAGACTTTAGGATTCATGTTCAAAGTATTTCAGGGCTCAGTTTAGCATTCAAGAACGCTGCTGTGAGGTTTTCTACTTTTTTGTTTTTGCCCTAGATTTTTTTTTTTTTTGGTCTCTTTTGTCTCCTATATATTTCCAGCCCTTTGGACTTCGTTGAGGAGAAGGCTGTGAGGGTTGAAGAAAGAACGAAAATCTCTTCTCCAATAACTGATCATTACCACGACTTCTGATTCTTGAGTTCCTTGCATCTATTAACTCCTCGGGAAAAATCCGAGCCTACGTGTACCCTTAGAAATTCAGGAAAATTCCTGCAGTTAGCGGCACTTCAGCGAACCCGAGTGGCGGTCACAGGACGTCGATCGTCCATGGGTAGGGCCGCCACACGAGGCTGACCAGATCACACTTTCAAATTCGCTTGCAGCACATCTGCGGGCAGGAAAGGGACTCCGATGTGTGGTCAGGTTAGTTCTAGCCACGCCGTCGCTGCTGGGGAGAAGGTGGCGGACGTGAGATGGTCCGGGCCACGAGGAGGAGGCGGCAGGTGGCCTTCGGCCCGGGCTCCAGGTGGCTGTGCATTCTTTTCTACTTGGGCCTCACGTGGAGACCCGTGAAGGAGCTTGTGAGCGCTGATCGTGATTCCTGCCTACACTTCATCGCCCATTCGGCACCCTGCAGTCTGACTTCTGTCCCCAAGCTCCACTGAAGCACCCCCCACCTCCCCCAGGCCCCACTCGTCCTCATGCAGAGTCCAAGCCTCTCCCTCCCCCGCCCCCAACCCCCAGCCAGGGCTCAGCCGCTCTGCAGCCGGGCCCCTCACTCTCTGCTTTGAATCCTGGGCGCTGGGAACACGCTGCAGCCTTTTCCTTTTCCCTCTCTGGCTTCTGGTTTCTTGTCTTTTTGTCTTTTCCTGGGGGGGGGGCGGGGGGAGGGGGGGGTTCGCATTCCCAGACTCCAGGCTCTGCAGGTCACCTGACCCGAGCGCCCAGCCCTCCGTTCAGTGAAAGTGAAGCCTGGAGCGAGTCACAGGACTGGGCTGATACCGCAGCCACCTCCTCCCCCGGAGAAGATCAGGTGAGATCACGCTGGCCTCAGGCCTTGCACAGTCTGTCCTGAGTAAGCACTTCGGGAGAGCTGGTTAGCATTGCGGTGACGGTGACGCTTCCTCGCTCTGCCTGCTCGGGTCACTCCACCCTGTGCCTCAGCCCCCGGCGGGGCTGGGGAAGGTCGGCCCCCGGGCCGGGCCCCGCTCCTGACTCCCGCCAGCCTCCCTGTGCCTCCGGCCCCGAGGAGGGTCGCGAGCAGGCCTGCGGTCGCGGGGACAGGTGCCACAATGTTCAGGGAGAGAAGTGACCATGGTCACACAGTTGGCCAGCTGGCCAAAGGCGCCTCGGGAGCTCCGGCATGTGCCGCCGCGTGTCTGGTTCCCGGGGGCGGGGGTCTCTTCCCGTAAATTCGATGTGCGCTACGACATCTTCGATGGCCGCGTTGTGATGTGACTGCCGTGCAGGTGGTGGCCCTGAGGGGACAGAGGCGAAGCCGACCTCCTGTCCCCCAGCTTCGAGGCGAGGCGTCTTCGGCCCGCCGGGAGGATGGACCGTGCACACCTGCACGCCGTGCTCGGCGCCGCCCTTTACAGACCCCGCTCGGCTCCCACTGCCCCCCTCGGGCGGGCCCTGCCGTCCCCTCCCCCTCCCCCTTCAGTCGCAGCCCCTTGAACAGCGAGGGAAAAGAGAGAAGGGCAGGAGTTTTATGGGCGGGGCCAGCCGGGGCCAGGCCTCCCGGTCCTCCAGCGAGAGGGCCGTCTGCGAGGGGGGGTGTGAGCCCGCGTCCTCCCCGCGGCCGCACTCTCCTCCGGCTCCTCCTCGCTCCTTCCGCTAGGCCCGTCCAGGATCCACCCCCTCGGTATCTGACCCCCTCACATGTGAACCCCCCGCCCCCGGCCCAGGCCCTGGGCGTTTGGTGTCTGGTCAGCTGGCCTTCCCTCCGCAAGCTCCCTGTTAGCGGGTTCAGCCTGAACCCCCTTTCCCCCATGCTTCATCTTATTGATTTTTCCTCCACGGACCCCCACTCTGCAACTTGGCCATAAAGCGACACACTTTTCTTTGTCGTACCTGGAGTTGGGCCCATTCTCTTCCCCTCCCGCAGAGCCCAGTGCAGCGGGCCCTGCGCCTGCGGCAGGCAGCCCCGAGGAGGCCTGCCCTGCCTCTCACAGGTGTCAAGACAGGTCGCCACGTGGGTGGCTCGGTCGCTGTCGGCCAACCGCGGTCATACTGTCTGCGGGGCCCGGCGGTCAGCTTCGCCAGGGGCAGTTACCTGTGTAGGTGAATGACAGGCTGAGCTGCGGAAACATGACGTTTTGCCTTGTTCTTCGAGAAATCCGAAAGAATGAAAAGATAATCGTGCCTTTTCCTATTCCCAGAAAGGCTGCCCAACCTTTCCTGTCCTCAGGCCGAGACCAAAGATTGCAAAATCCAGTGTTCATGAGCGGATGACTAGCTTTGCGAAGCGGCCCTAGCGCCGTGGCAAGGAGCAGCGGCGAGCGTGGCCGAGCAGGGTCCCCTCTGCGGCCGGCCCCGGACAGCAAGGGCGTGTGGGCCTGTGGGCCTGGCGTGGTCAGAGCACCCGCTTTTTCCACAGAAGCTAGGAATCCAGGCTGAGGAAGTGTTGGCAAGGGCTATGAGCAAACGGACCGAGTGGGGGGCAAAACGCCTCAGCACCCGGCCTTCGGGCATCTGCTTTGTAGAATCTGGGTGGAGTCTTGTTCCCTTCTGGTTGGGGGACACTCTTGAGGCTGACACTGCCCGCGTGCACCCTCCGCACCCCCCGCCCCCCCGTGGACTTCGGGGTATCCACCATGGGGCTGGTGCTGGTGCTGCTGACAGGGGCCCAGAACTGTGCCCTGTGCATCTGTAGTGTTTTGGATGGGGCATCTGAGTCACGTGCCCTCACAGAGTAGCCAGCCCGGCTCAGAAGCCATGGCTCGAATCTTCACGCTGAGGCCTGGCCAGGAAGAAGGGCACCCCCCCCCCCACACACACACACACCTTCGTGAGGACCCCGTGGGGCACCAGAGCTTCCTCCAGATCTCCCTGCTCAGGCCAGGAGTCCCCGGCGCAAGCCCAGGGGTGCCCAGATCGGGGCGCCTCGGAGCACCGCTCAGCCCAGACTTTCCGATAGGGCCAAACCATGGTTAATCGGTTTAAAACATAAACACGTGCAAATATATTCCAGGTATCGGTACGTCGGTCTGTGTGTGCTTAACATCTCCCGTCAGGACCCAGGGGGGAAGCCCGGGCGCTCCGAAGACGTGGACGCTCAAGATCAGGGTTTTGCGGGGCAAGATTTTTTCTTCTCTTAAACTACGGGAGGTCGTTATGAATCCCGGGGACCGCAGTTCTGTGCCACCTTCTCCACTTAGGGCCGCACTTAGGAAACCGTGCAGGTGCCTCATGTCCCTGTACAAACACCTTGCCGACGACGGACCCTCTAACACCCGAGCCGTTGGGTCGTCGTGGCTCCGTCATTTACCGTAGCGCTGCCTCTTCCCACGCCTGGGTCTCCGCTTACGGACTTCAGGGGTTTCCGGTAAACGTCAGGGATGCGTTCACGCCGCCTTCTTCTTCGTTGTCGGACGTCGAGCTCTGTGGGGGTCGCGGCTGTTTGGCTGCAAGGTGTCCATTCTGCTTAACCTCCTCTGCACGCTCGGAGGCGCTCATGTCGGAAATGAATTCGCTGTAACCTGCGTCACTCATAAATACTGACACGCGATTCTCAGGAAAGTCTGTTTACGTGGAGAATAAACGAGGCCCAGAACACTGAGTTCCGTCCACGATGCAAATGCCCACTTCCCATCCGGCGGCTGACCTCTCATTTCCAAAGGCTGAGTAGATGGTTCTGGAAGGATAAGTCCAGCTGTTTGAATTGAGGGCCCTGGAAAATTTTCCTGGAAGGGTGCCTCTTTGCAGCTGGGTTTCCTCTCAGGTGTAGCAATTAAACAACGGCCAAGACAGCCCTACTTCCCTTGAATTCTGAGTTTCAAAGGCTACGTGAGGGTCCTCGACATTTGCTGGTGCGGTTTTTTCGTAATGGCTTATGCCGGGGTCATAACGTTACCCCAACCTGTGCCCTCTACGCTCTCGTTTGGTCTTCCTTCCTGCATCGCCCCGTTGCAGTCTTAACTTTTCAGCTCAATTTATAACTTATTCGACATGAAATATTGTCGGCAAGCCTAACGGAAAGTTCCGCTAGCGGAGGGGAGACCGTCTCGGTGCGGAACGGTCAGCTGTTAGCCGAAGCTGGCACGCGTCCGCAGGGCGCCCGTCCGCAAGGACGCCGCGGCAGGCCGAGCTCAGCTTCGCGTGCTTGTCCGGGCTTCCTCACTTGCCTGCTGGGAACGGTCTGGCCTCTTCCTCACGTCTGTATTGAGTGTCATCCAAGTGGATCTCTCCTTTCTCCTTCGTGTTTATTTTTTGTAGGGTGTTACCTCTTAGCAGTCTAAGCGCCGAGCTGGCTGCTGAATACAGACGTGATGGACTAATGTCCCAGTGGCCTCTCACAGGCCGCGGAGGGGACCCTAGGACTCCAGGCTGCGACATGGCAGTGACGTGTCTCACCAAGATGCCACCTGGGGCTCTGGCCTGACCGTGTGAGCGGGGAATGGGAGGGAGGTACGACATGATGGGGAGGGAGGCGGAGAAGACAACTCCCCCCTCAACATGAAGAGGTCCTGTTTAGAAATTCCTCTAATAGAAATGGAGTCCTTTGGTTGGGCTTTCTCTCTTTGTAAGATTTTGTGTGTGTGCGTGTGTGCGTATGTGTGTGTGTTTCTAGGCGTTTCGCAATTTTTTCTTTCTTTAAAAGTGTTGCACATTCATTGCAAAATAATTTAAAAATCCATATAGGCAACAAACAACTCAAATAATTAACAAAGTACTACATACATTGAAATAATATTTATATTCATACTTGAGGTCAAAAAAATATATATAGAGAGATTTATTCTCATTCATTTTTAAAAACTGGTGTCGTACAATACACACATCTTCAGTAATCTTAAAAAATGTTTCTGGTAGTGAACACGTTTCCTTTTCAATAAATATAGAGCTATGTCATCATTACGTAGTTCTGTCAAAATGCATTCAGATAAAGAAGTTGTGTAGAGAGTTCCCAGCTTTATGCTTGGGTGAAAACCTTTTCATACAGCCTGATATACGCGTTATAGGTTTATATAGATGTTTTTTTCTACTGCCTTCATTTTTCTTTTAGAAGATGCTGAGCGCTCTTGGAGAGGTAGGACACCAAACCATGTACTCGGAGGTCTGGTGACTACTGACGGTCGCTGGGGCTAAAACCAGGCCAAGCCGCGCCCCCCACCCCAGGTTCAGCACACGGGCACCCCCCCGCTCCCTCTCCCCGTGACCTCCCTGTGGCGGAGGGCTGGCGTGCCTCTGCGTCTGTGTCTCTGTGAATGCCGCCCTCGGTGTGAAGCCAGGCTTCCTGTGTCGGAAGGTCAGGCCTGGGTGGGATAAAAAAAAGTCCATTCAGTGACTGCGCAGGGTGAGATGGAGGACAGACAGTTCTGGGGGACACGGTCCTTGCCCCATGGGACCATTATCTTAGTAGGGACCTTAGACCAAAAATGGACTTTTACTGAACACATAGAACTGTCATTCCCCCAACAGGGGCTCAACCCCCGAGGCTGTGGGCGCCACTGCCTGGGGCAGTGAAGGCCTGAAGTGGCTGAGAAGACTGTCTTACCTCACGGAGGTGCAATGTTGGGCCCACACTCACCTGTTCAGTGAGGATTTCTCGGGAGAACCGTTGGCCATGTTTTGGCTTCAGACGGTGCCAGGATTATAATTCCATCTACATGTTCGATTCATCTTCACAGGGCTGGACTCTGAGGAAAGGGTAGTGACTGCAAACATTTTTGCAAGTTATTGGAGCTGCCGTCCTGTTGCCCTTGGGGGCTCTGGAGGAGTGAAGCCATTTGGACGGTTGCTCAGGGTGTTGGGAGCCTGCAGGTCCGTGTTGCTAAAAGAATCCAACATTCTTCTTTCACCGGATAATTGCACACAGTGTCAGAAAGCCCAAGGGACCCAGAAAAATGCTAATACGGACACCGAACACGGCATCTGTAGTGCTTAGTTGGATGCACCAGGCTCTTTCCTAAGTGCTTCTGCTTACTGACTTATAAAAGCCCTGCGAGGAACGTGCTGTCGCTAAGCCCACATGGTGGGGAACATAGGCACCTCGAGGCCCATGAGCACATGGCTCCTCAGGGGTGAAGCTGGCCTGGCACCCGGGCGTCTGGTCCCGCCACCCCACCGCGTTTCTGTGCGGAGCTGTTTGTGGTCATTAATTCAGCTGTCACTCTAAAGCCTCGTGTTTTCAAAATTTGCAACCTCTCTGCACCACAGAAAATATTGGGTGGGTCAGAAAGTAATGGCTCTCATTCAGAACTTTCTCATTCTGAATTTATTCATTTATTCAGGAAATATGCAGAGGGTGTCAGTTATGCAGCAGGCATTGTTCTAGGCACCGGGACTGTACCGGTATTCATAACGGGTATCTAGATAATGCAGAGTAGCTACTCGAAACAGACAAAGATGCCTGCCGTGGTGCGGCTTATGTCCTGGGAGCTGAAAGGTGAAGGCACAGAGGAGACCTCTCAGAGTTTTAGGCTGCTGCGTAAAGAAACCAGGAGCTTTAGAGGGGGCCCTGCCCACGGGGGACCCCTGCCCACTGCAGACCCCTGAGTCATCGCGATCACCTTGCGCCTCAGTCCCTCTGCAAGACTGTGATTTTCCACTTGATTCAAGCAGCTTCTCTTTCTGCCCCCCAGGGGTCCACGCCGTCTCCCGAAGTTACTCCAGCTCCTGGTCCTGGCGTCAGACCCCGTCCATCCGTCCCTCCAGTGAATTGGTCCAGTCACTCATCGGATAACCTCTGGGTGAGTTCCCACCTGGGGCCGGGCGCCGCGCCGGCTCCTGGCGGTGGATTCGGGAGGCGGCACTGCATTTATGAAGCGGGGAAGAACGAGCGACAGCATATTCCGTGTTTGGATTTAAAGACAGAAGTCGGACGCCGAGAAGTTCAAAGGGAACGAACGTCCGTGCAGAGTCGTCTCTGGTTTCTCCACGTCTCTTCCCGTCAGGTGGCAGAATGATATAGCGCAGGGGGGAATTTTGCGAGGTCATCCAGCCCGCATCCTGGCGGTTTTACAGAAACTGGAAGGGGGTCTCAGACTGAGAACCTCTCCTGAGGCGTTTCAGAGACACGGTCCGTGCGCACGGGCAGGTGGCGCGGTGTTTGGACCGGGCGGGCGGTACCATTGTCTTTGATCAGTTGTTCTTCATTCCACCCCATCTCCTTAATGTAGGCAAAATGGTAGGAGCTCTCAGCTATAGGCGTAGTTAGCCTTAGGATTCTCTCTCCATTCAAGTCTTGGTCCAAAGACCAAAACCAAGTAGAGGATGCTTCCCTGTGGGTTCAGGGTCGTTCAAGGCCCCTCCTCCTTCCCTTCCCCCCTCCCTCCTCCCTGCCCACCCCCAGGGCAGAGCACAGGCAGGGGGTCTGGGTCGGGAGACCGCACAGGGCACAGAAGCTGTGCTAGTGCCCAGGCGAGGGCGGCGTTCCGCAGCTTGCCCCTCAGACTAACCCGTGAAGATTCATCTTCGGGCGGGGAGCTTAAAACAAATGGAGAGACCACCCGCTTCTCATTTTGCCCTTAGGAAACATGTGGGCATGGGGACTAGGTGACAGAGGGTGAGAGTCTGGAGGCCTGCCGGAGATGGCCCCAGCGCGGTTAGCATCGCCTTCATCGTGGCAGATCATTAGACAGCTGCACGGAATTGTGGGCGTGATCCTGGGCTCACTATGTGGGGCTCAGGTCATCCGAAGCCCAGTGAGGGTATTTCCATGTGAACTCTGCCAGCCATTTCTTGATAAGAATCTTATGAAACAAGATCTCACGTTTTTATGACACACGCGCGCGCGCGCGCACACACACACACACACCCTGTAGTCTATAAAGATTTTTGGTAGAAATAATAATAGCCGAGCTTCACAGGGACCAGAGGACGTGACACTTGAGCTTGGGGATCAGTGACAAACACAAAAATGTGTCCCCAGGAACCCTCCAGGCTGTTCAGTCCCCTTCCGTCCCTCCGCGTGTGGAGAGCCCCGAGGAAAACGATGCCTCCCCAGACAGCAGCCCCAAGCCTTGGCCTGTCCCGCCTCCACGTGTGGGCTCCATGCCTTCGGGGCAGGAAGTTATCATTCCCATCTTGACTGACTCATTTAACAGGAATAAGAAGCTCACCTCTCCAGGAAGGACTGGACCAGGAGGACAGACGAGCACACTACGGTTCGGCTGTGTCGTGGAACAGTGCACACCAGTTGTACATGCGCCAACCTGGGTGTGACCCAAAATAATTACACCGAGTAAAAGAAGCCACACGAAGGAGGAGTATACAGTCAGCTCTCTGTCCCAGCAGGGTTCACATCCGCGGATTCAAGCAACTAGGCATCCAAATTATTTGGGGGGGGGGGGGTAAAAACAGAAACAAACATTCGAGGAAAAGAGCCCCGGAGAGTTCCAGAGAGGAGAGCTTGAGTTTGCCGGTGCTCAGCACTGCACTGAATCCTTTCGAATGGAGTGATGCGTGGGCTCAGCCTGCGGCACCCGATAAGCACATGTAGATCGTATACAAAAAACAGCGTCATTTTACATAAGGGGCTTGGGCATCTGCAGACGGTAATGTCCGCAGGGGGTCCTGTGGCCCATCGATCCCCCGCAGACACCAAGGGATGGCTGTTCGATTCAATCTCTATACCATTTTAGACAATGCAAACACATCCACGGGGACAGAAGATCGGGGGTTGCCTGGGGAGGGAGGGGGGTGTGTGTGGATTGCAAAGGGGCGTGGAAAAACTGAAGAGATCCAGATATGCTCATTATCTTGCGGGTGGTGATTTCACGTGTGCACGCATATGTCCAGACTTATCAAGTTGTGCACCTTAATTATGTGCTGTTTATTGTATGTCAATTATAATTCAATAAAGATAAATAAGCGAAAAGTACCTAAACTGGGAGGATCTGCCATAATTATTAATGAGATAGGAAATGGTTATGAAAGCTTTCGTACCAAATAGATGTTCCCTAGTTTTCACGGCAAAGCCTTTCAAAAGAGTTACTGAACTTAAAGATGAGTTCTATAATTTTCTTCTGTAAAAAGACAGTCTTGTAAAATTTGCTAATGTGTTCTGACATTCTGAAGACGCCCTCGTTTTCCAAACACTTTTCCCATCCACCGGGTGCTAGCCTTCTCCCGTCAGAGATATAATGCTTGGTGGCTATTTTTGAAAACCAAAAAAAAAGAAAAGAAGAAGATTGTGTGTATGTGTGTGTGTGTGTGTGTGTGTGTGTGTGTGTGTGTGTGTGTGATCTGATCTGATTTTTAGATAGAACATTTTCAAACAGATGTCTGGAACTGTTTCTGTCATTATGTAATTTAGTTACTGAAAATGATGTGTGTCAATTTTAAATTTTTATATTTTCCCACTTCAAAAGTTGGAAACAGCGTTTTCTCACCAGCTGAAAATGTTCTAAATTAAATGTACAGGCTTTCAAACCACTTACTAAAATTATAAAAATGGAACACCCTCTGATTAGTTTGCAAGAATAACTAGTGGATATCAGAGAGGACTAAAATTTGCTGGTTAATTTTCAGCAAAACCTTTTGTGTAATTGGTGAATGAGATTGATAAGTGAGTATTGTAATTTAACAAACACAGTTAATGATCTTTCTTCCGTTTGGCTTTACTCATCTTTTTCAGAGATACCTTTTTTTTTGGTTAAAGGCACCCATCAAAACCAAGTAATGAAATAAGAGGAAATTAACACTAGACTTTCAACTTGCCATATCATAAAGTATTAAATCAATATTTTAAAAAATTATATACATTTTAATCACATTGTTCTCTAAAAATTATTGGTATTTTATATAATATCAATAGTCTTCATGAGGATAAAAAAATCTTTGGACACATTGATAAATAAAACAGAACATTATTTCAGGAAATCCACTAATAGAGATGCAAGATAAAAAAAGTGGTGACCTCTGCTCTAGGGATATTTCTGAAGATGCTCCCGTTCTCCACTGCCTCCCACCCTCTGGTGCTCCCCTCCTCCCACGACTAGGGACTTGGGTTGTGGATGTTGGCCCGGCTTATTGCTTGAATACCGTTCAGTGGTAAAGACAGTCACGGGCTTTCTGGTACACAAACCCAATGTGTTGTCTTGGGTCTATGGGAGCAGCCTCAGGCCTAAAGAATCCCCAGAGCACTCGGCCATCACATGCGGATGCTGTGTTTGAACACGTGGTTATGGTATAGTTTAACAAAGTGACCTTCGAGAACAGTAGCCCTCAGGATGACTGTAAATTATTAATCAAGTCTGAGGACCGGGAGGCACGAGCCCCAGGAACAGCTGACTGAGCAAGTCCTGTTACGGAAGACAGCACCCCAGCTGTCCTCGTGCCATTAAAGCAGCTGTCCAAACCCTTTTCATGGGCTGATTCAAGGAGGCCGGGGTGACTGAGGGCACTACTTCGCCTCAAATAAGGACAAGACGACTACAGTGTAAGGTGAGAAGCCAGAGTGGAGACCCCGTGCTGTACTTTGGACTGCTTCTGAACTTTGGCTGTACCTTCAGGTCCTGGAGAGCATGTAAAAGCATAGCCTGGGGCTCCAGAACTGAAAAAAAAAATTCCTCAGGGGATTCCATTGTGCGACCACAGTTGGGAGCCCCTGTTTTAAAACCGTAATTGTCATGGCACCTGCTTGCCTTCTACTTCTGGCCATTACACAGAAAACGGCATTCAGCTTGTCCTTGTGCTGGGGGGGGGGGGGGGAACTAGAAAAGAGAACAGAATATATAAGTCAACTATTTTCAGGCATTGAGTAACGGGCAGAACAGGACCGTGACCTTGAGACATGGGAAGCATACTAGGCAGATCCCACGGTGACCCTGCTTCCTGCCTGCTGCCGCACAGGGAGGCGGAGCTCAGGCTGAGTGGTGACCTTAGGAGATGAGAGGAGGAGGCAGAGATTGACCGGGGCTCTGGGCTGCCGAAGTAGCTGACGTTTACAGAACAGGGAACCAGAGAAGAAGGGAGCTGTGCAGGATCCTGAGACAGAAATTGTGCGAATCCCAAACCAAGGACTAGGCTGCGATTGTCCAAGACGAGACGCCTCAAGGCCTAGGAGAGATTGGCTGCTGTGGAGCTGGGAGAAGAATGGTAACACTAGGAGCCATACCTCACGGGAGGCGTTGGACTTCTGATTTGGCCCGAAGAGGGAAACCTCGCTGAACACCTTGGTCATTCCGGTGAGACCTAGGAAGGCTGTGCCCAGGGAGTAAGGACTACACCATAGAGTAAGGGCGACACCTTAGGACTAAGTTCAAAACCAAAACGCATAATCCAAACTCTACGACGTCGTTTGCGTTGTCTATACAATAAAAAATTGGTGGACATGCAAAGAAACAGAAAAATGTGATCCATGATTGAGAAAAAACAGTCAATAAAAACAGACTCCAACTGATGTTGACATTGGATGTTGACATTAGATGTTGCAGACGAAAACTTTGAGCAGCGAATACGAACATATTCAAAGACTTAAAGATGGTCCCGATGAGAAATGGGACTATTAAAAAGAACCAAGTGGAAATTTTGGAACTAAAAGGCACGATATAGAAAATGAAACTTTCACTACTTTGCAGAGACTGCAGAAGAAAGGGTTAGTGAAAATCTGAAACTAGATCAATAAAAATGACCGAATCTGAAGAATAAAGGGAAAAAAGATTTAAGAGAAGTGAGCCAAGCCTTAGTAATCTGTAGGGCAATTTGAAGCAGTCTAAAAAGCAAGTAATTAGAATGACAGTGGAGGAGGATAAAGAAAATGGCATAAAATTATTCAAAGAAATAATGGTCTCAGTCCTTCAAATTTGATGATAAACATTTATCTACAGATCCAAAAAACTCAGAGATGTGAGAAACGGGGGTGGGGGAGATCTTTTGAAACATAGAGAGACGTCCCCAGATCTTTCCCCTTTAAACAATAAGCCAAACATCTAAAACTCGACAGAAAACACCCGAAATGCACACCAGCACATCTGAGCGTGGGATCTGCACATCAGGGCTACCACAGAGCTCCCTGCAGGAGGAGGGGGAGGGGAGAAGGAGCAGTGAGTTCCCCGAACAGCCTTGCCTGGAAAAGCTGCAGGGCCCAGTCATCAGGGCAGGAAGCAGAGAAGCGGGTCGGGACAGCAGAGGAACAGCAGTTGATTTTTGCTGGCGTGGTTGCAAAACTGAGGCTGAGCCACGGGCTCCAACTCCCAGCCCAGGACCCCTCCCCGCCCCTCATACCCTCCCAGACCAGGCACCGCGGAGCCCCAGGGGAATCTGAGCAAATGTTGCTGAGACTGTTGCTGACACTGACAGGGACCGAAACTGAGGGTAGCGAGCGTGGTTAAATATCTACAAGAAAAAATTTTAAAGCTTTATTAAGACTTTATATAAAGCAGAGATCTAAGATGCTTAGATGCCACCTACTGGAAACCAGAAGAAAAGCGCCTTCTTTGCAACAGGCTAAAGAGAGGCCTTTATATAATAAATCTTTCTGAAAAGACAGTAGACTACACTTCTATTAATGCCCATGCAGAGAACTAGTCCATTAAACACCATGAACAACCAAGGTGAAAAGGCATCTCAGAAAGAAAGAGAAAAATCTCCAGAAAATAAGCTTACAGACATAGAAATATGAGACTTAAATGGTAGAATTCAGGATTGTACTTCTGAAAAAGCTCAATGAGATTCAAAACAACCCAAATCAACTATTTCTGGAATTGAAAAAAACAACTAGATCAGCAGAGCAAGGAGATTGAAACCCTCAAAAAGAACCAAATATGAAACTCTCAAAAAGAACCAAATAGAACTTCTAGAGATGAAGAATACACTGCAAGAGCCGAAAAATGAAATAGCAAGCTTGGGAAATACATTCGGCCAAATGGAGGGAAGGATCAGTGATATCAAAGACAGAAATCTAGAAATAAATCAGAAGGAAGAAGAGAGAAACCAAAGAATGCAAAATAATGAAAGAAAAATTCAAGAACTAGCTGATACCATCAGGAGAGGAAACATAAGAATACTGGGAATTATCGAAGGCGAGGAAATGGAACAGGGACTAGAAAGCATTTTCAGATAAATAGTTGACGAGAATTTCCCAAGGCTAAGGAATGAGCTGGAGCTTGGAATTCAAGAAGTCAACAAAACACCCAATTATCTCAACTCAAAAAGGCCTTCGCCAAGACACACTGTATTAAAATTATCAAAAATCAACGACAAAGACAGAATTGTCGGGGCAGCCAGGGAGAAAAAACCGGTAACATAAAAGGTAAACCCATTAGATTATCCTCAGACTTCTCAGTACAAATCTTACAAGCCAGAAAGGAATGGAATCAAATATTTAAACCATTAAATGAAAAGAACAACCAGCCTAGAATAATGTATCCAGCTAAACTCTCCTTTGGCTATGAAGGAGAAATTAAGACTTTTCCAGACATACAAAAATTGAGGGAATTCTCTGCTGCAAGGCCTGCACTACAGGAAATACTGAAGAGGGTCAGTTCATCCAAAACAAAATGAACAACAACAACAAAAAAGCATAATTAGGAGTAAAGTGACTATTATGCAAATAGAAACAGAGGAGTACAACCCTTACTAAGAACAAGGCAATGTAAGCTTAAATAATAAGAAGAGAATTTCTATAACAAGATGGTAATGAACGTTCAGCATACATAGGAACAAACTGATATAACAATGACTGAAAAGGGAGGAAATTCAAAGATCCAAATTTTCAAGAGAAAGATATAAAAGTCATCCAAATAGGAAACGAAGAAGTCAAACTGTCACTATTTGCAGATGACATGATTCTCTATACGGAAAACCCTAAAGACTCCACAAGAACACTTCTAGAAACAATAAGCAAATACAGTAAAATCTCTGGATACAAAATCAACATTCAAAAACCCATAGTTTTTCTATACTCCAATAATGAAGTGTCAGAAAAAGAAGTGGAAAAATAATTCCTTTTGCAACTGCAACAACTGCAACAAAGAGAATAAAATACCTAAGAATAAATTTAATAAAACATGCGAAGGACCTGTATAATGAAAACTACAAGACCCTATTAAAAGAAATCGAAGAAGATACAAACAAATGGAAAGATATGTCATGTTCTTGGATTGGAAGAATCAATATAGTTAAAATGACCATATTACCTAAAGCATTATACAGATTTAATGCAATTCCTATCAAAATCCCATCGGCATTTTTTAAAGAAACAGAACAAAAAATCATCAGATTTGTATGGAAGCACAAAAGACCCCGAATCACCCAAGCCATTCTGAGAAAAAAGAACGAGGCTGGAGGCATCATGCTGCCCAACTTCAAATTATACTACAAAGTGACAGTAATCAAAACAGCATGGTATTGGCAGAAAAACAGACACACGGACCAGTGGAACAGAATCGAGAGTCCAAAAGTAAACTCATATTTATATGGGCAAATAATTTTTGACAAAGAAGCCAAAACCATACAGTGGAGACAGGAAACCTCTTCAATAAATGGTGCTGGGACAACTGGAAAGCCACCTGCAAAAGAATGAAACTAAAATTCACTCAAAATGGATTAAGGACCTAAAGATAATACCTGAAACAATAAAATGCATAGAAGAAAACATACAAACTAAACTCAAGGACCTTGGACTTAAAGAGGATGTTATGAATTTGACCTCAAAAGCAAGGGAAGTAAAAGCTAAAATAAATGAATGGGACTACATCAAACTAAAAAGCTTCTGCTCAGCAAAAGAAATCATCGACAAGATAAAAAGAGCCCACCATCTGAATGGGAAAATATATTTGCAAGCAACAGTTCCGATAAGGGCCTAATATCCAAAATATACAAAGAACTCATATAACTCAATAACCAAAAAAAAAAAAAAAAACCCCACAAATGATGCAATCAAAAAATTAGCAGAGGACCTGAACAGACACTTCTCCCTAGAGGACATACAAATAGCCAAGAAATATATGAAAAGATGCTCAACATCACTAGCTATTAGTGAAATGCAAATCAAAACCACAATGAGATACCATCTCGCACCTGTTAGAATAGCTGTAATCAACAGGACAAGTAATAACAAATGTTGGCGAGGATGCAGAGAAAAAGGAACCCTCATACACTGCTGGTGGGACTGCGAATTGGTACAGCCACTATGTAAAACAGTATGGAGGTTCCTCAAAAAACTAAGAATTGATCTACCATATGATCCAGCAATCTCGCTACTGGGTATTTACCCCAAAGGCTTGAAAACTCATATCCGAAAAGATATTTGCACACCGATGTTCATAGCAGCATTACTCACAGTGGCCAGGACATGGAAGCAACCGAAGTGTCCTATGATAGATGACTGGCTAAAGAAGCTGTGGCACATAAAGACAATGGCATATGACTCAGCTATAAGAAGAGAGGAAACACTGCTATTTGCAACAAAATGGATGGACTTCCGGATAATCATACTAAGCGAAATAAGCCAGAGAGGAAAAGTTGAAAATCACATGATATCACTTATATATGGGATATAAACCTAAAAGCAACAAACAAGCAGGACAAACAAACAGAGACTTAGGCTAGTGGTTACTGGAGAATTATAACTAGTGGTTACCAGAGTGTAGAGGGTCGGGGAGGAGGGAGGAGGTAGACAGGGTAAAGGGGGTCAAATATAGGGTTTAGGGGGAGGGTGGAGTGGGCAAAGGGGATCAAATATATATTTGCTGAAGGAAACTGGACTTTGGGTGGTAAACGCACAATAGTATATGCAGATGTCAAATGATAATGTACACCTGAAAATTATATAATTGTATTAACCAATGTTACCCCAATAAACTTAATTTAAAAGAAAAAAAGAACAACAGCAAAAAAAAAAAAAAAAAAAAAACCCAAAAACAAAAGACTCAGAGATACAGGACAAAGAAAAGAAATCACATGTAGGCCTATTATAGTCAAACTTTTGAAAACTGTAGATAAAGAGAAAAAATTTAAAGCAACCAGAGAATAAATGTGTATTACTTTTAGGAAACCAAAGATTCAAACGACAGTTGACTTCTGAGAAACAACTAAAGCCAAAAGGTAATGGACTCACCTGGAAGAAAAAAACTGTTAACCCAAATTTCCATATCCAGGAAAAACACTTCAAAAATTAATGTGGGAAAAAAAGTCATTTTCAGATAAATGAAAGATGAGAGAATTCGTCACCAGCAGACCTGCACTATGAGAAATGCTGAAGGATGTTCTTTGGGCTAACAGGAAAGATATCACATGAAAACGCAGATCTACAGGAAAAAAAATAAAATGCCTTGGAAATAGTTAACATGTAGGTCAATATAAAAACCTTTTTTTTTTCTCCCTGTAATTATTGAGATACAATTGACTATTTAAGGCAGCAGTTAGCAAGCTTTTTCTTAAAGGGACAGATAGTAAATATTTTAAGCTTGCAGGCCACACAGTCTCTGAAAGACCTACCCAACTCTGCCAATGTAGCAAGAAATCAGCCATAGATAATATATAAACAAATGTGCATAGCAGTGTTCCTATAAAACTTTATTTACAAGTATGTCTTTTGTTAAAGCAAAAGCAGTAACATTATATTGGGGAGTGTGCATATGTACATGTGAAATATATATGACAATAATAGCACAAAAATGGGGAAGGAAATGGAATATTACTCAAAATGTTCTTAGATTTTATGTGAAGTGACAATATTAAGTCTAATTCGACTGATAAGACAAGTTACTAAAATCTCAGGATAACCACCAAAAAAATAAAAAAGGTATAATTAAAAAAAGACTAAATGGAATACTAAAAAATATTTGATTAACTCCAAAGAAGGTGGGACAAGAGGAACTGAGTAACAAAAAACAACAAACAAACAAACAAAACCCTGATGACAGAACTAGAAAACAAACAGGAAACCGGTAGACTTAAATCCAATCATATCAAAACTACATAGACTTACGCCGATACGGTAATTACATTAAACATAAATATAAAATACTTCAGTTAAAATCTACAGATTGTCCGATTGGAAAAAAGGAAGCTGTAACTATATGCTGTATATTGAGACATACTTTACATACAAAGAGACAAGTCGAAAGAAAAGGATGGACAAGTTGCACTATTCAATCAGCATGTGTGAGAAAGACGGTGTGATCATATTAATATCATACGAAGAAGACTTTACGACACGGAGTATTACTACCAGAGAAAAAGATGGAAATTTTATAATGATAAAGGATCAATTAATCAAAGGAGACCTAAGAATCCTAAATGTATATACGCCTAATGAAAAATTTCAAAATGCATGAAGCAGAAACTGTTGAAACTAAAGAGGGAAATAGAAAAATCCACAGTTATAACTCGAGATTTCTAATGCCTTCTCACCGTAATTGATAGAACAAGTGGACAATTGGTATGTTATAGAAATTTGACCAACACTTCCAGACAACTTGGCCTAACTGATACTTACAGAACACAGCATCCACCTGCTGCAGAATTACAATCGTCAACATCAGCAGCTTCAGCAGTAACAGAGCAGGAACACGTGTGGGTAAGTCCAGCATTTCTGATGACATCCACCAAGGGTGGAGTTGCGGCTCTAGAATTAGGCAGCAGGATCCATCTGGCACAAATTTTGTGTAGCAGGTGGAGGTACATAAAGTGATAATCATGTAGCCATAATTTATACAAATCCAATATGCTAAAATTAATGCACTTTGGATGGAATGTTCTAATTCATGATTCTTACCCAGTAAACATAGCCAGGCATTTTAATAGTGGGTAAACTCCTTTGTCAGAAGTAGGGAGAGGCACATAGTATTATGATTTCGTGATTGGCTGAGCAACATAACAAAGGCTTTATCTTACTGTTATTTGTGTGAACGGTAGAAGCCAGGCTATTGTCACGAAGAAACACTTCTTTTAAAAATATAATCAGATTGTGTTGACACACAGAGAAAGAAAGCATGACCAGTATAGGAGAATACATTTGGGCTAGGTCTAGAGTACTCCCAAGGTGATTAGTAAACCATTTCTGCCTGAGAAGGTAGAGACGGGAGGTAGAGAGATGATCATTAAATGATTAAACGACTTAACTATTATTGCAAACAACCATGACATCACTCACCCCCAGTAATCTCTGTGTTGATTGTGTTTTATGTTTTATGTTTTTAGCTCCTTTGGGGGTAACCTGCTTGTAGTTGTTAAGGTTTGGGTTTCAAGTATCAGAAACCAATTTTGCAATTATTTTGAATAAAAGGGAAAATTATCGGAAGGACGCCTGTGTGTTTCGGGGAATCTGAACAATTGTGCTTTGTAAAGGATGCTGCCTTTGGTGTGACTAATACTTGCAATTGGCAGTTTCTGTTTCTATCTCTTCAAAATTCCAGCTTTCTGTGTGAGAGAATGTGCCATGTCTATCGTGGGTCACTTGTCTTATGGACCAGTCAGCAAGGGGGACGGGCACATGGTCACACAGAGGCACCGTAGGGCAGGAAGAGAGGGACAGTGACAGAAACTCTCACCTTCTACCGGCAGGTCTTATTCTTTTTTTTTTTTTTTATTTTTTTTTATTTTTAACTTATCATTAACTTTTAAAAATTTTTATTAAAGTATAGCTGACATACGACATCCTATGAATTTCAGGAGTACAGCATAGTTGTTCAACATTTATATGCCTTATGAAGTGATCACTACGATAAATCTAGAAACCATCTGTCACCGCACCGTCGTTTTTGATACCATTGACTGAATTCCCTATGCTGTACATCACATCCCAGCGACTTGTTTATTTTATAACTGGAAGTTTGTACCTCTTCTTCTCCTTCACCTTTTCTACCCATCTCCCACCCCCTCCCCTCTAGAAACCATCAGTTTGTTCTGTATATCTTATGAGCGTCTTTCTGTTTTGTTTGTTTTCATATAAGTTTTTGTTCTGCCCTCGACACTAGGTACGAATTTTGTCCTATAGACAATATGTTTTTATTAAGAACTTGTGATACTCCATTGAAATAAATGAATATTAGGTCATTCCTCTTCTCAAAATCTTGGAGTAACTCTGTGTTCCATCACAGGAAGGCCCTTCAGAAAACCTTCCGGGCTGAGCGTGATTCGGCCGTTACTGCCTCCACCTGCCTCCTCCCCCCTCCCGCCTCTGCTCACCCCATTTCAGTCACAGTGGCCTTACTGTTCCTCGAAGGCCAAACTCTTTACCTCCTATACGTCTATTCAGATTTTTAAATTTCTCCTTGAATTTTAGTAAGTTGTGTCTTTCAAGGAATTTGTTCACTCCATCGCATTTGTTAAATTTCTAGACATAAACTCTTCATAACATTCCATTTATGTCATTCCTTAATAGTCTTTGATTATCCTTTTAGCGAGTCTCCTCTATTTTTTTCTCGAAATTGTATCTTCTTTGTTTCTTGATCAGTCTACCTGAAGATCCATCGATTTTTTTTTCTTTTCAAAGAACCAACTCTTGGTTTCACTGACTTTTCTTTTTTCGTTTTCTGTTGTTTTTCTGTTGCATTAATTTTGGCTTTGATCTTTATTATTTCCTTTCTTTTACTTTGAGCTTATTTTGCTTATTATTTCTAGTTTCTTAATTTTGAAGCTTAGATAATTTATTTTAGACCTTTCTTTAAAGCCTTTAAAGCTGTAAATGTTCCTGTAAGCTTTAGGTAGATAACACAAATTTTGATATGTTTACATTTTAGTTCAGTTCAAGGTATTTTCTAAGTTTCCTTGTAATTTATTCTTGGATCCATGGATTATTGAAAGTGTTATTTAATTTGCACTGTTTGACTCAATTAACTTATATACTTTTAAACTTGTATGTTAAAAAATTTCAAGTCTGTAGGAAAACTGCAAGAATAACACAGAGAATAAGCCCTTCACTTAATTTGCTATGAGCATTTTACCATTTCTCTCTCTCACCGTATTATTGTTAGCTTTGTTTTTGTATCATCCACATTATTAGATTTGAGAATATGTTGTTGACCTCATAACCTTTTACCCCTAAATACTTCAGCATATGTCTTAAAACAAAAACAAGTTTATATAACTACAATATAATTGTCAAATTCAAGAAATTTAATACAGTTTGACATCCATTTATGATAAAAACTCTCGATAAAGTGGGTATAGAGAGAATGTACCTCAACATAATAAAGGCCGTACATGACAAGCTCACAACTAACATCATATTCAACGGTGAAAAACTGAAATCTTTTCCTCTAAGATCAGCTTAAAGCCAAGAATGTCCATTCTTGCCATTTTTATTCAACATAGTACTGGAAGGCCGAACAAGAGCAATTAGACAAAGAAAAGAAGTAAAAAGACTTATAAATTGGAAAGGGAGAAGTAAAACTGTAAATATTTGGGAATTACATGATATTATACATAGAAAACCCTAAAGACTCCACCCAAAAACTGTTAGAACTAATAAGTGAATTCAGTTAAGTTGCAGGGTACAGAATCAATATACAGAAATCTGTTATATTTCTATATGCAGATAACAAACTACCAGAAAGAGGAATTAAGAAAACAACCCCATTTATAATTGCCAATAACGACAGGAGAAGGAGAGGAGGTTGGGAGTGTTCGAACCTCAAGTCTGGAGAACGAACTGCATACCTCATTTATATTTTTTGCGATTTATTTTGGGTTTCAGTTAAGTATGCTAGACCGACAACTTTTTTTTTTTTTAACCAAAATCTATTGACTATCTTTATTCAGAACTGGAAACACTAAGAATTCAAACTTTTTCTTTTTAGTGGTACATTTATAAAATTGCTATAAAACAAAGTTATGAATTAGACCGTTTTGTCGGTGATTCAGTAAAGTCGATCCTGTTATTTTTAAATCCGTCGGGGCTCAAGTATTATCAGAGTGTTATGACATGATTTCAGAATCCTTGGTCCCAAAGGCTTACGTGGCAGCAGCAGTCGGCTCTGTGGTCTGTGATCCCGATGTCTGTGCCCGGGCCCCTTTGGCTAACACCCTGGGCCCTCTGCGCTCTTTGTGACGAAGCAGGTAACTTACACTGGTTCTTTTGTTAACCTTGCTCTGTCAATGCAATTCAAGTCAATTGAGCAAATTGTCCGAGGCCTCTTTCCCAGAATCTCAGAGGCTCAGAAAAGGGGTTCAGGGTTGAGCGGCTTCCAGCTTTAGCCTCACTGTTCTGCCTCCAGACCCTGCCGAGCTGACCTATTGCAGCCTCTTGGGTCTGAAAGAGTTGATGTGCTGATGGGAGCACCCTGTCCCCAGGGAGTTTTGGCGCAGCAGAGAATTTTAGCAGGTGGTTTACAGTGTCTCTTAATATTGATTCTTAGGTCTGAGAACTTCCTTAAGCCGATAAAAGAACATTGATGAAATAATACAATGCCTCCTTATGCTGGCCCCGGGGAGGGGCAGGTGTGTGGGTAAGGAGACCGTTGGCCACAGTATTTCTACACATCACAGAGGTGGTGCTTCAAGACCTACGTATGTACTAAACAGCCCCACGCTTCAAAGAACTAAGCGCAGTGATTGGTAAATGCTAGTGTTAGGTATTTAAACAACATACTCTGAAGTTTACAAAGTCTTTCCATTTTTTTTTTCTTTTGCCTTCAGATGGACATACTTTAAGATTACTGCTGAATTCGAACTCTCTACCGTTGTAAATTCAGTTCATAACACCGGACGTTGGCTAAATCCCCACCCGTGCCCACCCCTGGGCATGGTATTTGTGCGCCCCCTGGGCGTGCTTTGTTCCGCGGCAAAGCAGACTGTAGTTGGAGGCACGACTTCCAGTTCCGGTCGCTAAGCTCTGGAGAGGCGGGGACCCTGTCTGTCATGTTCATCTCTGTATCTCAAAAGCCTAGGAGCCCGAGAAATGATGCCGAAGGAATGAATACGTGGAGAAAAGAAATTTGTTATGGGTTTCTGACAAATTTCAAACAGATTATAGAGGCAAGAGTGGTTTTTATTAAGGCATATCCTTCCCCATTGTTCCTACAGACAGCAATTTAAAATATCTACCACGTTTTGCTTAATTTGGAAGCTCTAGATATTCTGTCTTTTAAAGTAGTGCTGTATTCTGCATTGAGGACGACTTGGGATTTATAAAAATAATTTTGAAAGAGCATGCTATGAGACTTTCAGTCAATTAGCTAAATGTCAGGACTGGTCAGACTATACTACGCACTCTGTGAGCCTTTCCGTCTCGTCAGATTCATTGAAATTTTGGTGCATTAGCAACTTAGAAGCTCGCAAACTACCTTTCATTAAAATTACATTTTCAACCAAAGCAAGTTATGGGATATAATAAGCATTCTATAAATTATATTTATATATATATATCTATATATGTATGTGTATATATATACACATATAAAAAAACTCATCAATTAAAACATACACCTCATTTAAAACTTGAAGCTTTGATACTTCATTGATTTTTATTATATATTATTTTAACATTGCAATATTTGCTTTGGCCCATATTACCTGAAAATAAATCTATGATCATATTCTTAATATGGAGATATCTCCTAAATCTCTGAACAAAAGGGATGGCTTCTTTTTACATGATGTTGTAAAATTGTTTTTACCATTCATCAAAGTCCGTGAGATAGGATTTGGTTATAGTCGTTTTAATTATACACGACGCATTTGGGGCATTTTCCCCCAGGGAGCGTGGATTCTCACCCATGCTTCTGAGCCCTTGATGTAGCAGAGGGAGATGCTGGGGAGGGCGATGGCGTTAGCGAGGGTGGTGGGTTCTGCCCGGGCTCCCTCGGCCTCTGTTCCCCAGGGAGCTGGGAGAGCCGCAGGAATCGCTCTGGGCCGGGAGCGGCTCCGAGTCCACCCGGCCCAGTCTCACTTTTTCTGTAACTTTGGGAAGTATATTCTGGGTCAAATGAGAATAAAGAAACCGCCATGTATGAAAGACCCCAGAGAAGAAAATATGCTCAGTTTTCAGCTTTTTAACTGTGTTATGTAGCTGCACATTCCACTAACTTGGGGAGCTTTTAAAAAAAAAAAGGTAGCCAGGCCCCACCCCCGATCGGCTGAATCACAGTGTGTATTCATCGTAGAAGTATTATTTAAAAAAATTCTTTTAGGCGTATCTTAAAATGATCATAATGGGGTTGACGAAGTTTGCTAGTTGAGGGCAGGCAGGGTTTTATTTTATTCGTTTCCAGGAGATGCAAAAGTCGAGTCAGCAAATGTATCTGTCCGCCAGTCGTGTTCCTGGTCACAAAGACACAGCCCGACCCACAGCAGGTACTAAAGAAGGATTTGCTGAATGAAGCAGCGACAGAGGATGGAACCAGGCTGTGCTTCCTCCCCAAGGCCCAGATGCGCATCCTAGGCTCTGCCTTCCCAAGGCGAGGCGTCCTCCCCCGAACCATGCTCCCAACAGACTGCGTGTTTGACAGGCGATACCGTGAGCCTTTTCTTATTGAATGCTATCTTTTCAGAATGTTGGTTTTTCTTTATTCTGGAAGGAGTAGATAGTGGTTTATGATTTTTCTGACTCACGGATGATAACGACAGTGTTAAAAAAGGGTTTAATGAATAACCTATAAATCGAAGAAGTAAATCACCCATGAAATAGAAATGTTCGCATTTCTATTCATCTTTCTTTCTCCCATCCAAAAAATAAAGAGGTGATTCAAAATGTTATGGTGAAAATCTTCTTGATGCAAAGATTAAAGAATGATCTTGGATTAAAACAGATTCCCTGTGAAGATACATATACACAATATATAAAAATTGCATTTACTATAAGGCAGTTATCTCATTGAAAAAAACCTAGAACACTGACCAAACAATACAATTTTGCATGGGACTCACTTTTCAGATACAGGAAGACTACCTGGCCGAGAGGGTCTGATGGAAATGTGTTGGCTGACCTACCCCCAGTAGAAAGAAGTGCATGATTCTTTAAGAATTTAATACATGAATGATATTGAAGCAATTAAAACACCGTAATCCCTGAATCTACTAAAATTATTGTATAATTTATAATAGGTATGCTAAAACACCGTAATCCCTGAATCTACTAAAATTATTGTATAATTTATAATAGGTATGCTATTATAAACCTTTCACTTATCTGTGATTTCATTAGAAATAATTTTAGCAGCTACTACACAAGAAGTAAAAACTATTAGAAACAACAGATTTGTATATTATGAGTCATTTGTATAGTTTGTTCTTAAGGAGTTATACATAACTTAAAAATTTTTTTTAATTAAAATTTTCTAATTTCTTAAATAACAGAGGAAATAAGATTTTCAAAAAGTGATCAGAAATTGATGGGTGAGTCCAGATATCTTTTGTTGCCTATATGAATTGAAGAATGGTAAGCTAAATCTTCAGAAAATTTCAAGTGATAAATTTTTATTGGAATTAGGGGCACATTTGTTCGTTTGTAAATACCTGTAGGAAAAATCTAAGCATAGCAACTTACTGGATACTACTGGGGGGGGGGGGGAAGGAACTTACATTACACACATATATAAACCAAACTGTTCTCTTGACATTCTGGGAAAATTATAATACTCCAGTGCCGTGTAAACTGTTACTCCATTTTCTATATTTATATGGAACTTGCTCTATAATTAAGTCCTGTGTTAAAGATGTGAATACAGTCACTTTTTAATTTACAACGACGCAAACTTTCCGAGGTTTCACATGGTCAAACTGTGACCGGACAGGTAGTCAGCCGCGGCGTTCATCCGAAAACCCACCTGCTGATGCTTCTCCCTTCGGGCAGTGTCGGGGCTCCTGGAAACGTGATTTCTGGAGGTGAGCGTCCTGTTTCCTACGGAGAGAGTAACAGTGGAGCTGATAGTCGTGGCCCCGCTCAGTGGGAGGCAGTACAGGGAGGGGGCGTCTGGAACCAGCCTGCCGGGGGCCAATCCCGGCCCTGCCTCTGAATAGTTACGTGACCTTGGGACAAATTCCTTAGTCTGTGATCTCGGTCCCCCTCGTATCCAGGGGGATGACCACAGTGCTGCTTAGCATGGCTCTCAGTTCTCGCCCACTTAGCAAGTACTCTCCGCGCTTGACGAAGCCCCACATGCTTTTGACTCTACATTTTTCTGGGCACTTGGCCCCTTTAAGTGTCTGTGACAGAAGTCCAGGATGGCAGCACTCAGGATCCTGTCACATTTGGTGCGGCCACAGCTGAAGTCCCCTTGCGCGGTTCATCCAAGTCCCGCAAAGGGCGTTTCTTGGAGGATGTCCAGGAGGCTGTGAGGCGGGTGACATTCGCATTGACTTAAAAAGCGGGCGTTTGAGGCAGGGTCACAGACGGAAACGGTGGAGGATTTTTGACACTGTCTTTTCCATCCATCGCTGACTGCGAGCAGGAAATGAGAGCCAGCGTGATGCTGTAATTCACAGCAATCCGAAGTTTGGAACCGACGTCGAATAGATCATCTCGTCCGGGCCCTCGCTGGACAAGTGAAGGGAGCGAAATGGGAGGACCGCGGGGCTGTCACCTTCCGCAGCCGCCAAGCAAGAGTCAGGACGAGAGCACAGTGCTCCTGGCGGGGCCGCACACCGCTCGTTTACTCGGAAGCCACTTACCGAGCCTGCACCGTGCGGCAGGTGCGCCGGCGGGCCGGGACAGCGCGGGGAGCAGTCACTGACGTGGCGCTGACATCGGCGTTTGCCGCGGCATTAGGGGTCCAGTTCCTGCGTAACACTTGAGCTCAGAAGAAGAAAAGTCATCAGATGATTCTGAACAAACAGAGCTCCTAAGGCCACACGTGCGGTAGACGTGGTGGCGGTCGCTAGCCATCGACGGCAACGAGACAGGAGGCGCGTCGGCTGCCAGTGCGCTGCCCGAACACAGGTTTGGCTTTTGTCACTCGCTTTCGTTTCTAGGCGGGCTATGCAAGTGATCCCCGAGGCTTTAGAAAGTTTAACCATTTATGCACCTGACTTTAAAGGGCTCTCTCTTCCTCTGAAAATATTGATCGTATTAGTTTCCTATCGATGCCGTAACAAATTAACACAAGTTTAGCAACCGCGGAACAGCACGTTTATTATCTTACAGCTCCGGAGGTCGGCAGCCCCAAATTCCTTTCGGTTGCTCACAGCATGGATGTCGGCAGGACTGGCTCCTTCCGGAGACTCCAGGGAGTATACGTTTCCTCGTGTCTCCAGCTGCGAGGCGGCCCACGGTCCTCGGCTTGCGGCTGAATATCACAACTTCGGCTCCTGTCTCACGTCACCTTCTCTGACCCCGACCCTCCTGCTCCCCTCTTCTGGCCAGGACAGTTTCTGATCTGAATTCATTTGTTAGTTCAATCATTATTCCCAGAATGCAATGTGTCTTTTTTTTTTTTTTTTTTTTTTTTACTGCTTTCAAAATTTGCTCGTTATTTTTGGTTTTCGACAGCTTGGCTATGATGTGTGCTGGCGTGAGAGATTTCCTGCTTATTCTGTATTGTGTCATTGATCATCTTATATTTTTCATTTTTCCTCTGTTCCTCACACTGAATAATTTTTATTGATCTTCCTTGAAGTATAAGTACTTTTTCCTCTGTCCTTTCCATTCGCCTGATAAGTCTATCCAATTTTTCAATTTCAGATATTATATTTTTCTGTTTTAGAATTTCATTTGTTTTTTTTTCTTCAATCATTTCTATTTCTCTCCTGAGATTTCTTATTTTTTTATGCATTGAAAGTGTATTTTGTATTATGTCATCGAGGAGAGTCCTAATAGCTGTTTAAAATTATTATCCGCTCGCCCCAGTATCTGAAACATCCTGACGCTGGACCCCGTTCGTTTTTTTTTTTTTTTCTGTTGGAAATGTGTTCCATTTTCTTGGTTCTTTATATAATGGATAGTTTTTGTTTGTTTGTTTGTTTTAATCCTGGACATTATGAATGTTAAATTGTGGACACTAAGGATTGCGTTATTTTTCTCTCGTGATTATTGTTTCTTTTGTTTAAGCAATCAAGTTACTTTGTCTGTGTTTGAATTGGGTGACAGCTGCAGAGTCCATTCAGGTGTTTTGTGTTTTGTGACGCTCTGCTGAGTTGGTTCACACGTACGTGGTTCAGAAATGTGGGCAGTCATATTTGGTGAAACCCTCTCCTGCTTGTTCCCTTCCAAGATTCCTTCACTCTCTTCAGTAGCCATAATTCCTTAGTTTTGGGTTTTTCTGGCCATCCCCTCCAAGAGCATGTGCTACATTTAGCCCTAGGATAGAAGCCATGCACACAGGGACTTACTTAGTACAGCTCCTTCCTCTCTCTCTCTCTCTCTCTCTCTCTCTCTCTCTCTCTCTCTCTCTCTTTCTCTCTCCCTCCATGGCCTCTCTCCCCGACTGTCTGCTCTGTCCTCTCCAGCTCAGCGAAGTCGTTGCCTTTTGTCTAACGCCCAGGGCTCACAGTCATGTTCTGTGGGGAGCCCTGCAGTTGCGTCTTATTCTGTTCTTACTAGAGTTGGAAATTCCCATTTACCATCTAGCATAAAAGACGATTTATTACAAGAAGGCAAAAACGTAACTTATCCAAATTCCACTGACTCTGGTGGGAGAATGGAAAACTAGAACCACCTTTCTGGAAAGCAGTTAACATCCAGAGGTATTGAGAGCCTAAAATTCTTCAGTGATCAACAGTAGGAAACTGTTCAACTAATATTGCATTTTTGTAAGGAATACCGAATAATATGGGAAAACGCTAAATAGATTAAATGATAAAAGCAGAAAATAAAACTATATTCGACATGATCCCAACTTGGCGAAATTATAAACATACACATTCACATAACAAAAAAGACTGGAAGGAAATATTACAAACAGGAAATATTACTCACAAACTTTTGGCAGTGAGATTACAGGTAATATTTTTTTCTTTTTAACACTTTTGATAACTTCCAAATATGTATTCTCAATGAAATAAAAATAATATAAGAAGCAGCAACAAAATGTATTTAAAAAAAAGTCTATAGATCTTAAAAGTGATATATCGAAAGTAGATTTTCCACCCTTTCTCTCACCCCAATAGAAAGGATTTTTACTTCATTTGCTAGGGTAGGAATTATTGGGGATTATTAATGTGTGTACCCCGCTCAAGAGATGAGAGTGGTGTGGACACATATTTTGACATTTTTGGGTTCCACCTACCCATAACATTTCAAAAACAAGTTTAAGAGTGAACAAGTGGTGGGGAAAAACCCAAATAACTCTTTATCTTTATTTCAGTTTCTTATAGCACCTCCCTTCCGAATATGGTCTTAGAATAGAGGAAAGTTCTTTAAATGAGTAAAACTTACAGTATTGTCTTGATTTTTTGATCTTGCCATGATCGATTGAGTTTTTGTGCACTGAATTAGAATCGGAGATCCATAGAATCAGATAGGTTCTCTCAAGTCTCTTTCTGTACTGTGATTACTATGTGGTCTTTAACTCACTTGGGGGGCCTGGAATCCAGACATAATCCATGTCCTGTCATAATTCATTAGCTTTGTTTGTTGCTGAATTTTGGTGGTCCCCAGAATTCTTTCAACTTTAAATGCAGTAATTCTGCTGGTTAACTCAGAACTCAGAATAAGCTAGACATCATCCTGTGGCAAGAAGGAATGATTTGTAGAGAAGTTGGTCTTGAATCTCAGTCACCTCTAGCATTGAAAACTTTGATGTAAGTGCTTTTATTCTTTTTGAATTGTAATAATACTATTCAGATAGTTGCAATTTTCTAATGAATTTAAATATTTCCTAAATGACTAAGATACAGTGACATATCCTGAGGCAAGAGAGAATACCTACAAAAAAGAGCTCTTCTCGAAGAATATTACAAGGAATATGTTTGCTGTTTATTTTTTTCCCATGAATATTTTGTCATTTTAAAGGGGAGAGCTTATTAGTTTTTGGTTACTTACTAGGTGGTGAAGTCTCCTCTTTTGAAACTCATCTTAGGTTAGAAATGTTTAAGGAGCAATAACTCACAAGACTGAGAATATGATGCTCTTTCTTCATGCGAGAGAGAAAACTGGTTTATCTATACGAAATTTGAATAACTAAACATTGGATTTACATATTTTGGGCAGAAAAACAGAGAAGCATTTCACCTATCCAGGAAGACTGAAGAATAAGTATTATGGATGAATTATTATAGATAGAAAAGCTGTGTGGTTGTCTGGCCTCTAAATTTTTTAAAATAAAGGATCACACACCAAGAGTCTTAAATAGAATCCACTGAATATAATTTCACTAATTTTTGGTGATTCAAGTCATCTTTATAAACATTAACTTTTCGATGACAGGTTTATAGAAACATAATTTGCACATAATAAAATGAGCCCTTTTAAAGTGTACAATTCAGTGGCTTTTCGTATATTCACAGAAATATAGAACTATTACCACATTTAATTTTAGAATATTTTCATTTCTCAAAAAATTAATTCTGTACCCATTAGCAGGCATTCTCCATTAAAAGCCCCTCCGCCCCCAACACACACATACACACACAGCTCTGGCTACCACAAATTTACTCTCCATCTCTAAGACTTTATTATTCTGGACATTTCATGTAAATAGAATGATGTAATTTGTGACCTTTATGACTGGCTTGTGTCATGTAGTGTAATTAGTTTTCAAGTTTCATTCATGTTACAGCATATAGTACTTTCTTCTTTTTATTGCATTATTTGGATAGACCACATTTTATTTATCCATTTATCAGTCGGCAAATATTTAGGTTGTTTCCATTTTGGAGCTTTTATAAATAATGCTGTTATGAACACTCATGTACAAGTTTTAGTGAGGCCACGTTTCCATTTCTCCTGGGTATATGTACCTAGGAGTGGGATTGCAGAATCACATGTAACTCGATGTTTAACATTTTAAGAAACTGCCAAACTGTTTTTCAAAGTGGCTGTACCATTTTACAATCCCATTGGCAATACACGAGCTTTGCAATTTCGCTTCATCCTCACCAGCTCTTGCTGCTGCCTGTTTTTTTTTTTTCTTTTCTTTTCTTCTTTTTTTTTAAGTTAGCCACCATCTTAGTGGGTGTGATGTGTTATAATAATATGATTTCATTTTCTTTATGTGATGACTAAAGATGTTTAATACTTTTCATGTGCTTATTGGCCATTTGTTTAAATTCTTTGGAGAAATGTCTACTCAAATCCTTCGCCCATTTTTAAACTGGGTTGTTATTTTCTTGTTGAGTTGTAAGAGCTTTTTGTATATTCTGAGTATAAGTCCCTTTTTAGATATGTGGTTAGATAATTGGTTTGAAAATATTTTCTTCCATTCTGTGGTTTGTCTTTTTATTTTCTTGTTGGTATCCTTTGGCACACAAATGTTTTAAATTTTAATGAAATCTGATTTTTTTTTTTATTGTCATTTGTGCTTTTGATGTGACAAGAAACCACTTTCTAACCTGTGGTCCAGTTACACTCGTTTTCTTCTTAGCATCTTAACGTTTTAGATCTTACATTTAGGTCCATGAGCTAAATCCAAACGAGTTCATCCATTTTGAGCTAATTTTTATATACAGCGTGAAGGAGGGGTCCAACTTCATTCTTTCCCGTGTGGATATCAAGTTGTCCCAGTACCATGTGTTGAAAAGACTATCCTTTCCCTATCGAATGTTCTTGAACACTTGTCAATTGACCATAGATGTATGGTTTATTTCTCAACCGTCGATTCTATTCCATCGATCTGTATGCCTAGCCTTATCCCATACCACACTGTTTTGATTACTGTAGCTTTGTAGTAAGTTTTGAAATTGGGAAGTGTAAGCCCTAAATTTTTTTTTTTTTTTTTTAAGATCGTTTAGCTGTTTTTGGTTCTCCTGGAATTCCATATGAATTACAGGACTGGCTTTCCCATATCTGCAAAAAAGACTTGGGATTGTGATTGGTATTGTATTGAATTTATAGATCACTTTGGGGAGTATCATCATCTTTATAATATTAAGTCTTCCAACATGAACATGAGATGTCTTTCTATTATTTAGGTTTATAATTTCTTTAATTGGTTTTGTCGTTTTCAGTGTGTAAATTTTGCACCTCTTAGGCTAAATTTATACTTAAGTATTTTATTCCTTTCAATGCTATTATAATGGCATTGTATCCTTTCGGGTTGTTCACCGCTAGTATATAGAAATATAATTGATTCGTGTATACCATTTTGTAGCCACTTGTTGAACTCATTTATTAGTTCTAGTCTTTTTATAGATTCCTTATGATTTTTATATATAAGACCATGTCTTCTGCGGTTAGAACTGGTTTTACTTTTCCTGTCCAGTCTAGACGCTGGATGCCTCTGCTTTTCCTTGTCTAACTGCTGTGGCTAAAACTTCTAGTACAACGTTGAATTGAAGTGGCAAGAGTAGACGTATTTTTCTTGTTCCTGATCTTAGGGGAAAAGCATTCAATCTTTCACATTAAGTGTGATGTTAGCTGTGGGGTTTTCCTAGACGCCTTTTATAGAGCTGAGGAAGTTCCCGTCTATTTTTAGTATCGGCTGTTTTAATTATGAAAGTGTATTGAATTTTGCTATTTCTACATCTTTTGAGATCATGTGGTTTTGTTCTTTATTCTATTAATATGCTTTATTACATTGATTTGCAGATTTCACAATTTTGCATCCCTGGGATAAAGTCCACTTAGTCATGATATGTAATCCTTTTAATATGTTGCTGGATTCTATTTGCTAGCATTTTGTTAAGGATTTTTGTATCTGTTTTTAAGGGATGTTGGTCTGTAGTTTTCATGTCTTTGGTTTGGTATTAGGGTAAACTAGCCTCATATGATGAGTTGAGAAGTGCACCTTTTTCTGTTTTGAAGAGTTGGTGAAGGATTGATATCAATTTTTCTTTAAATGCTTCTTAGAATTCACCAGAAAAGCCATCTGGGTCTGGAGTTTCTTAAATTAATAATTCAATCTCTTTGTTATAGGTCTGTCAGGTTTTCTATGTCTTGAGTCAGTTTTGGTAATTTGTGTCTTTCTAGAAATTTGTCCATTTCACCTAGATCATTTAATTTGATGGGAGACTGTTGTTCAAAATATTCCCATAACAATCCTTTTCATTACTGTAAGGTTGGTAGCAATGTTTTCTTTTTCATTCCTAATTTTAGTAATTTGAGACTTCTTTCGTTTTTAGTCAGTCTAGCTAAGGGTTGAATCAACTTTGTCAGCTCATGAAGCACCGACTTGTGGTTTTATTGACTATTGTTTTTCTACTCTCTATTTCATTTATTTCTGCTTTTTCCTTTATTATTTTGTTCCTTCTGTTTGCTTTGGGTTTATTTTGCTCTTCATCTTTTAGTTTTTTAAGGTAGAAGGTTAGGTATTAAGATCTTCTTTCTAAACATAGGTTTTTACTGCTATAAATTTCTAAGTACTGCTTTAGTTGCATCCCATACGTTTTGGTAGTTACATTCTTGTTTTCATCCATCTCAAATTATGTTGTAATTTCTCTGTGATTTTTTTTCTTTGACCCATTTAGGAATGTGTTGTTTTAGTGTTCACGTATTTGTGAATTCCCCACATTTACCTCTGTTATTGATTTCTAACTTCAATGTATTATAGTTGGATAACATACTTTCTATGACTTTACTATTTTAAATTTATTAACGCTTATTTTGTGGCTTATCCTGCAGAGTGTTCCACGTACACTTGGGAAGAATGTGTTCTGTTGCTGAGTGGAGTGTTCTATAGATGTGTAAGGCTAATTAGTTCCTCACGTAGTTCCCATCTACTTTTTTGTTACCCTTCTCCCTGGTTGTTCTGATCATCTGCCTAGTTGTTCTATTTATTAAAAGTGGGGTTTTGAAGTCTTCGGTTATTGTTTTTGCATTGTTTATTTCTCACTTAGTTTCTATAAGTTTTTTTGCTTCATTCATATTGAGGCTCTATTGTTAAGCTCATATGCATTTATAATTGTTATGTCTGCCTGATGATTGATCTTTTTATTATCAGAAAATATGCTTCTTTATCTCTGTAACTATTTCTGTTTAAAGTCTATTTTGTCTAATGTTAGTATAGCCGCTCCAGCTCTCTTTTGGTTACTGCTTGTGTCATATCTTTTTCTGTCCTTTAACTTCAAACCCATTTATGCTGTTTGTTTATTTATTTAGCACTTTCAGTGATCCCATTGCCTTCCAGTCTCCATAGTGTCTGTTCAGAAGTGAACTGTTAATCTTACTGAGGAGTGCTTGTACATAATGCATTATTTTCATCTCGCCGATCCCAAGATTCTCTTCGTCTTTGTCTCTTGACAGTTTGACTCTGATGTGTGTAGCTGTGGATCTTTTATCTTACGTGGAGTTCATTGAGCTTTGGGGATGCAGATACTATCATTTTTCATCAGATTGAAAAAGTTTTTGGCATGGTTTCTTCAAATGTTCTTTCTGCCCCTCTTCTCTTCCTTTCCTTCTGGGATTCCCATCACACGTCTATTAGTGTGTGTATAATACCTCACTCATTTCTCTTCATTCATTTTATTTCTGTTCCTCTGACAGGATAATCTCAATTGACTTAAGTTCAATTTCGTAGATTCTTTCTTCTACCAGATCAAATCTTCTGTTGAAGCCCTGCAGTGAATTTTTCATTTGTGATTGTACTTTTCAACAGAATCTCTCTCTCTCTCTCTTTTTTTAAATGTCTTCTACCTCCTGATATTCACTATTTGGTGAGCCGTTATTCTTATACTTTAAGTCTTTAGACATGGTTTGCTTTAGTTCTTTGAGCATTTTCTAATAGTTGATTAATGTCTTTTTCTAGTAAAGCCAAAATCTGGACTTCCTCAGCATAGTTTCCATTGACTGCTTTTTTTCTTCTGCATGGACAAAACTTTCCTATTTTTTGCATGTCTTGCATTTTGGGGGGTTGGACTTTGGACATTTAAAAAAATTAAAATGCAGTAACCCTGGACATCAGATTCTGGCTCCACTCCCCCAATCTGAGTTTTTGTTGTTGTTGTTGTTGTTGTTTGTTGTTTATGCTGTTTGTTTAATGGTCTTCTTGAGCAAATTCTGGAAAGTCTGTATTCTTTGTTGTGTGCTTCCACTGAAGTCTCTGCTTAGTTTAGTCACCAGCTAATGATTAAACAGAGATTTCCTTCAGATGCCCTGAACCAGTAAGTCTTTCACCCTTTGCTTGTGGGCTCTCTGTGTGTTGGGACATGCCTTCATTATTTAGGTAGTTTCCAATTCTGACTTAGCTCTTAATTTCTGGCTGTGTAGAACCTCAAGGTCAGCCAGAGATGAATGATTAGAGTCTTCTCAGCTCTTTCCTGGGCATGCCTTGCAAATCACCCTACATATAGATTCCCAGAAATGTACTAAAGCTCTTCAAAGCCTCCTATTGACATCTAATTCCCCAGATTTCCCTTTGAAGATTTTCGGTCAGCCTCTCTCCTGTTTGTTACAACTGGTATTTCTGCTTCAGGCAGCTGTGATGTTAAACAATTGCTGATTTTTTTCTTTTACAAATATCCTAGTGTTAGGACTTTCTTCATTGAGCAAGTTCTGAGTCAGATTAAATAAAGAGAAACCTTGTAAATGAACTTCTCCAGGAAACTGCCAGACAGGTCAAATTATGACAACTCTCTGGAGGTGTGGCTTTCTGGGGAGCTCTAAGCCTGTTTCGCTCCATTCAGTGGCTGCTCAGCTCCTGGTTCTCTCGGTGTCTGTGAGTCTGAGTCTGTTGGCTTTCGAGACTTTTGTGGAACTGGGAAGAATGAGATAGAAATAGGGCAAGTTAAGATACCACAAAGCCCACTGCTCCCATCGAGATTCAGCCATTTTTCTTGAATAAATGCTCTTCCTTGTTGCAAACCGTTGGTTAATTCCCAGAGTTCTGAAAACGTTGATATTTTTAGAATTTTTGCCTGTGTTCTCATTGCTTTTATGGAGGAGCCTTACTCCACCATCCAGAAGTGCATCCTCCATAATATTAATTTCTGTGCTGTGCCATAATGATGTATTCGAGGATCTGCTGAGGATTCAATTTTGGCCCCAGACTGCTGTGCTTTTTGAATTATCTATTTTTCCTGACTTTTTTTCCTGCCTTTTCTCTTATAAATGTTAGCCTATGGGTCTTCTCATAGCAGTCCCTCACTCCTTGTTAATCTGTTACTTCTACTATGCTTTGGGGTTAATATTCAATAGCCACACTGGTTAGCAACATGCTAGAAGCGGGTTGGACTTCGTGACACTGTGACTGCCCAGAAGTCATTTTGGTTTCTTCTCCCCTATGTTCTAAAAATGAAGTTTCTAGATATCCGAATTTAGATTGAGTTGGTGATGTACAATCATGAGAGAGGACAGTCCCACAATATTCATTGCTAAATCAGATTCTATCCATAATAGTATACCTAATTCTGGGAAACAAGTTTTACAATGACATTGACCAAAAAGGAGTTTCAAGGTAACGGTAACCAGAATGGAGATTGCAGAAGTTCTGAAACTATGCTATATGAGGAATAATTGGGAAGAGTGGTGATATTTCATGGGGAGAAATAAAACTTGGGAAAAAAGAAAAACGTACTGGAGTCTAGGATAGTGCTAATATGGTAATAAATTTATTCTGTCTCCCTCCGCCATAATCATATTATGACTAAAAAGCATATGTTATATAATAGGACAGATTTTGACTGCGTATAAAAAAAATTCTAAGAATACGGACTGTACAACAATGTAATTGACTAAATATTTACCAGAGCCTTGGGCCTAGGGAGACAAAACTAAGACAGAATCCCTATTCTAGAGCAGCTCATAGAGTGAAAGCCGTGTCCTTAAGGAGTTAAATAAAGCCTGAATAAGCACCTGTTAAGGATCCGGCATTGGATGGAAGATTGAAGAATAAGACAGGTAGGGTCCATTCTAAAACTAACACTATTAGGGTCTGAGGTACAGGCTGGAGTCCACCGGCACCCTGACGGAGCTGGCAGGCGACTCTAGGAAAGATAAAACATTCAGTGCGAGTCTGGAGACCTCAAGGAGTGCAGCTAGTTCTGAGCTCTTTGTCTACCAAGGTCTCTTTATGGTCGTTACTTTTGAAGTTGGAGGCAAGTTAACTTAACTTTAGGGTTTTACTGACACCTGGTGGTAAACATGGATCTCAACAGAATGCATATAGTGATAAAATTTAATCATTTTGAACTCTATTTTCAAAAGGACTTAAAATTGTTTAAATTTATCTTTAAGATACCTTTTTCCTGACATTTCACACTTTTAAGTATCTTGATTGACTTCATTTACAAACAAGCCTATAATGCCATTATTGTATCTTTTAACTCATATACCTGTTATGCTATTTTCATGGTTTATAAAAAACAAAAAAAAATCTAAATTATCAATTTATTAAAGTTTAATTTGTAAGTTAATATCACTAAAATGCAAAGGTAAATACGACCTAATTCAAAGAATTACAGACATCAATCCAATACCACCAATATTTTTTAATGATAGTGACACCCTATTTGTAACATTCTTTTTCAGATCACTGACTATGAACAAGCTTGGAGGAAGTTTGTTCTGATTAGACCCAGGAATTATGGCTAAGAAACAATAGGTGCTATTTGGTCTATGGAGCAATTAAACTTACATTGGAGCCTCTTCACAATGTCTTTATCCTAAATAAATAAGTGAGGTACATGGCTATGGCTATTGAGTTATGTGTGTGTGTATATATATGCGTATATATACACATGTGTATGTATATTATATAGAGTATACAAACATACATATGTGTATTATATGTATTATATGTATGTATATATTATATGCATGTATACTCTTTATATATATTATACACACACACACACACAAGCACACATACATACTTTTTGTGATTCACCTATAAACAAAAGAGAAAAGCAGAATGTGTTACAATTTTCTATAGTAAGCAAAGCACACGAAAACTAAGATTATAGATAAAAAATTTAGCTGATGTGGTTAATGTGTTTTAACAACATGAGGAGGAAATGAAAGTTTCCTAGGATATAAGAAATCGGTACCATTAACATTTTGATATATGCAAAATGCCACTTCTCCCATCCCCATTATGACTTTTAAAGTAATTATAATCTCCAAATACTCTTTTCTTCTGCAAACCCTTCACTCTCCTTTTTAAAAAAAAAAAAAAAAAAAACCCACAAGACTGACAAGCCAGTTCCTTTTCCTAATTAAAAGGGCAAACCACCTCATCCATGGCGAAGACTGCATCCCTGCAGGTGAGGACGCGAGCCCAGGTGGTCTGGCTCTGGCGTCTGCTTTCAGTTACCACCCTGTGCTGCCCTGACGGACGTCTCGGGCCGACGCAAGTCAGAATGGCTTAGATGCCATGATGCCTGCACGAGAGGAAACCACTTCTACTTCTCTGTTTTAGCGATAAGGGAATTTATGCCAGAGATGATAATCTCTACACATTTATTACATATCGTCCATTGTGTTACTATTTAGCTTCTGTGAGCTTAGTGTTAACAGAAAGAAACAGAACTCATAAGAAGAGTCTTAGCAAATGTGAGCAAAGCCAATGCAAATTTGGAAGATTTTTATGCCTTTAACCCATATGTAAAATTGCTTGCAGTAATAAAAAAATCTAGGCATGGACCCTGAGCATAATGCCTGATGACATACCGTAAATCTTTCATGTGCTTGAAGAAATTCTTCATAAACTTTGAGAAGATTTAAAGTTTCGATTCACTACTTTTTTTCTTCAGATAACAGAAAACCTGTCTCTCTAGGTTTTTTCCCAGGGACGGCGCCCTGACCTCTCAGTTACTTCTGTTTCTCCCTGGGCGGCACAGGACGGCAGTTAGGCCGCACCGCCAGGTGCACCTGCGGCCTCCTGCATGTCGCCCGACACACAGCAGCTCCGTTAACGTTCTCTTGCTGACCGAACTAACGACTGATTAAGAATGAAAATCAAAATACTGTCACACATACCTCAGAAGGGGTGCTATGAGGTGTAAATGATATAGTATACATGGAGAAACAGTTTGAGAACCATATGATGCTATATAGTCACACAGTACAAGTCTTTTTTACAACTGGAGAAAGATATTCTTTCTCCATTGTTAAAATCTGGATATGTTTTTGCTACCTAACTTAACAAGAAATTAAGGTAAATGTGTTAATAACTCCAAGTTATTTCAAGTCACTACAGCTTACATACCTATAAATATTCTGAGAGAAATAGGCTACATCTACCTGAAGCTGCGGAGGACTTCAGTGATCGCTTAAAGTCAACATGACTTCAGAGATAAAATACCTATGATTTCCAATCATGCAGGTATACTCTCGAAACAAGTTCAGATTCAAAAGTTAAATGTGAATTCCTGTACTATAATACAGTTGCAACATGTAATATCTTACCATATTTTAAAAAGAGATTTATATGTACTAAAGTTGAAAGGTCTAAGATATACCGTTAAGAGAAAAATGCAAACAGTACATTTATATTGATACAAAGAAAAGTCAACCCATATCTTTCTACATGTTCAAGTATATATGTATATAAATATCTTCAAAAAGGCCTAAAAGGTACACCCCTGATTAATAGCAGTGCTTACCTCTGAGGAAGGGCGTGGGTTTGCACAGGTGAGTAGGAATTTTAGCTTTATTTGCCTGAAACTTTTTAACAGCAGGAATGTGAAATACTAGATGAGAGCATATTAGTGACTCACAGAACCCTTTGGGCCTTATTTGAATATTGGAGGTGGAAGGGGTAACTCTCTGGTTCATTTTATACAAATAAGGGTGTATTTTTGGTCCTTAAAGGAGGCACCACAGCTTTCAGTACCATGACATCTGGGCGTTCTTGCACAGAGTAAGTTACAGTTTTCCTATACAGAAGAAAAGCTCAGTGGCTGGTGGTTCTGATATCTAACATTAAATATCAGACTTTGAAAAAAAAAAAGAAACTAACCCACACATTAGAAAGATAAAGGAAAAACACATTTGTTAGTTGTATGTGGTGATAATGGGAAGCTTGTAATTAAGCATAATTCTCATTAGAGTTACAATACAGCTTCTAGATATTCCACTATTAAATAAACGGAGTATTTAAGTTTCACTTTTTATTAGTTTTATTATTTTAACAAATTTGATTTGCTCAGTCCATCAGACAAAAAGACATGTTGACGAGATCCAGCATAATTCCTGTGGCCTGAGGGGACTCAGGCACCACTGCCTGACCGCAACGCTGGCTGCCGCTCGGCTTCGGGGCTCCCAAGCTCTCCTCTACTGTGACAGTTCTTCCCTCCCTAAGGATTTCCTCACTTCTCCAGACACCGCTTCTTCTTCTTCTTCCACGAGCTCCCTTTCCTGGGATGACGTTATCTCGGTGTACCTGCCTTCGGGGAGTGTTCTCGGCAGGGAGTCTCTGTCCGGCCTCTGTGACTGCGATGTGCTCTGGTCCTGGGACTCGGGACCCGCCAGCGAGCCTCTCGCCGCCTCGGCGCCGCCCAGCCCGGCCTCGAGCTGCACCGACTGCTGTTTGTCCTCCTTCCGCTCGTACATCGTCAGCCTCCTGTCGACCACCTCGCGAATCAACACTGAAAAGTTACGCGTACAGAGATCGCCGTGACTCCTCGTGCTTCAGCAGTTACAGTGCTGACTTACAGATGAGCATCGAACGTTCGTCTCTTCCCTACATCTTAACCTTTTACATGAAGTCAGCCGCTTAACACTCAGTGACCTGAGTATGAATTACATTCGATGCTGGTTTTAACGAGATGTCATTTATAAAGTAATGAAAGAAGATAGTAATTGTAACCAAATTGTAGAACCAAAAATAATAATGAGGGCAAAAATTTGTGCCTCTGTTAATATATTTGATATACCGGAAAATCAAAAACGAAAAAGATAAAATTAACATCTTTCTTCTATTTATTCTTTCTACTGAAAATTTTTAGAGCTGACTTTTAAGTAAAATAAAATAACTTACTGTCAAGCACTATTCTTCCCACCATGCTGTGTTCCATGGTTTTCTCGACTTCATTCATTAGCCATGGAAGGAATCCTATCTCAATATCTATAATAAAAAAAAAAATTAATTTTCATCATTAGGTAATTTTTATGAATCATTAGGAAGAATCTGCTTTCACCCTAACGTAACAGTTTCATCAACCTCGTTTTCTTAATACGAGATGTTAAACAGACTCATACGGTGCGACTCTGGCCGTATCCTCTCTGTATGTTCTGGTCCATTTCCTTTCTATTGCACTAGAAATAATAGTATTTTCAAAACCATGAGGGCTTCCTTGGAGCCAAAGCCCTCAGAGCTGACTGTACAGGTGCAGTCTGGGAGGGCTCATGCAGGTGGGCTTGAGGTGGGGATGCGGATCTGGAGCAGGACCGTCACAGAGATGCAACGCCTGGAAAGAGGGTGCCCCGACTCGAGGGCATGTGAGCACAAGGCCATTCGGAAACGGGTCAGAAACCAAGTGCTTCCATTAGCGATAAAAATGAAAATCCATACTACTGTGTAAGCTTTTTAAAAATATGGTCCATTACAATATACATTGTTAATGTTCCACAATGGCTTTTTTGGAGGGTAGGCATCTAATTTTTATTTTTCAATGGGGTGACAATAGTGAGACAGACTATTTATTATATTCACTATTATAAATGATTTTAAGCCAGGCATGAATCTCGTTTACAAGATTTTAAACAATCCATAACTGACTTTTTCAGAAATTAATGAGAGGAAAGAAGTTTGCTGGCCTCTGTGACTCAAACAGCCAAGAAGGCGGCGGGGGAGAGCGCTGGGCCCGGGGTCGGAGTTCCGGTCTGCTGGAGGCCTGACCACCGCCCTCGACCGAGCGCTCGGGAAGTAATCTGCCCTCTCCACCCCCCAGGGTTACTGGGAGGGTCAAACGGTATCACGTACGAAAAACACTATATAAATTACAAAGCATAACACAGATGTAAACTAGTCATGTGTCTGTAATTTGACCTCTATGTACTGAATTGAATATGTAATCAGTGAAAATCAACGTTACTAACATCTGCCCCAGATACCGCGAGCCATTTGAAATAGGACCTGCACACAGAGCACCGCGGATTTCGGTACTGCGGGCCGAGGCAGGAGGGTGGCGGCGGGGACGTGGCACTCAGGGGACGCGGACGGACGGCTCCCAGGTCTGGGTTCTGTCAGGGCAGGGAGCATGTCTCCTCTTTCTTAAACCTCCAACGCTGAGCACAGCACCGGGCTAGTGTATTAATACGACCCTGAGAGCTGCCCCCAAGAGGTTTGTGATTAGAATAGGAAATCGGCAGAGAAAAAGGTAACAACAACTTACACTCACGTAGTGCTTTACTACTTACAAAAGTTTCTCGCTATATTATGACATTTAACTCCTAAATAGTCCTCATTTCACATGCAAGGAAACTGAAGGTCATAGAGCTAGTTAATGATGAAACTGACATGAATTCCATATTTCTTTCTACTATCCAATGCTGCTTCTCCATAAAGACAAACTAACATCCGAAAATCAGGATCTTTATAAGACACTTACTAGTAATAGCGTGTACTTAAAACTATAATTGACTTCCTTTGCTTCAGAGATAGAAAGATTTCAATTCGAAATAAAAACGGGCATGAGATCAATTTGAGCTGTTAAGAGGATGCTTATTGTTAATCGAATACCAGTTAATGGAATAAAAACCTCCACAAACCTCTTTCGATGGGGTCGAAAAAGTAGCCTCCGTCCCTGAGGCTGTCGAAAACGGAAGGGAGCAGGTCGGCCAGGTACCGCTGCGCGAAGGCGCGGGCGGCGATTTTCTGCGAAGTCTCGTTGTGCTTGTGTATCACGTCCCACTGCTGCTGCTTCCGGCGCTCCTGCCGGAGAAAGCCCGGGCCCGCGGGCACTTAGCCGGCACGGCCCCCACCTGGACCGAAGCCGGTGGGCTCCTGCCGGAGAAAGCCCGGGCCCGCGGGCACTTAGCCGGCACGGCCCCCACCCGGACCGAAGCCGGTGGGCGGGAGGACGTCGACCGACGGTCGTATCAAACACCGACAGCGAGGTGTTTACTAAAGGTTCCTATTTTTCATCAAGATTTTACAGAATTTCAACAGCTAGTAAGTACTGAACTCAGAAAAGAGATGGAGGGTTAAGGTAAAATGGAGTTCCTGATACATTTTCAAATAAAACAATTTCAAAATATACATGTTTGACCATATGGATGATATCAAAGGATTATAATAGTTATATTTTTACTTAGTATCATAAAGCATTATTGATATGAAAATTAAAGCTTAGACATTTTCAGCATAGAACGTGAGCCAATGAACTGTCTCACTGGTAATAATTCTCTGAATCTATAAAGTTTTGAAAATTATAAAACCTCTCTTTTTCTTTGTTGCTTCTTGCTGTATACCACATATCTATAAAGCTAATGAAATGTCTTCTCTACTCCCATGTAGAAGTAGTAATACATTTTCTAATTAGTCTAGTTTCAACGTTTAAGCAAATATAAATCTAGATGACTTGTATTCTTCATTTTTTTCATGTTTCCTTACAGTAAATAAACTAATAAATAAGTATTCTTTGATAAAGATTTCACTGATTGGTTCAAGGAAACTAATTTTGTCAGTGTTCATTTTATATTTGTAAACAGTCTTGCATTTAATTTATACCATCTTTATCATAACATAAGCCTTATACTCTTTATACAGTTAATTACCCATTTAAAGGAAAACTAAAAGTCCATTTGACCAGGTAATGAGTAGACTATCCCAATAACTAAGCCTTTCTGCGGCGTGAGCTGGACTCTCGGGAAATCATTTTAACTCTGTCAGGCACTCAGGTAGTCCTTTACAATTTGTCATTTCAGTGTACAGCTTAGGATGACAGTTAATGCCAGGCCCAGAAAGACCCCTAAGGACTGCTGAGCTTCGTGTTTCCTAACTGGACGTTACTAGCATATTTTAAAAACTGGATTCTAAAACTTTCCTTATTAAAGGTTTTCAAAACCTATAATTTAAAAAAGATTCTACAAGAACCTAAGTGGTTCTAGAGAGTCCCGAAGGGTACAGGGTGGGGCCTGGCCACTCAGACCTGGGATTCTATCCAGATCCTCTGCTTCTTCTCCCACATCCCTCTGACATACTCTGCTTTTTCTTTCCACCTTTTCTGCCACGGACTCATGGCAAATCGAAGTATTTCTTTCACTGGGGCTCTTGATCTTTAAGAGTGCCTTTCGGTGGGGACATACGCAATTGAAATCATTTCACTTAGGAACGTCTGGGAACTCAATTTAGGAACGCTTATGTATGCTGGGATTTCAAAAATGCAACTCAGCTAATGAAAGATCCATGATCAGTAGAACAGGAGAGACCTGAACAACAGATCATATAGGTCACTAACATATTTCCAAAGATCTTTAACTCTGTGACATGTCACGTGTAACTTTGAATGTGACCTGCTAAATAGCCAGACGATCTAAGAAGGAAAAGTAGAATCCCATACCTTTTCCTCTCGGTGTCGTCTCTCCTGCTCTTCGAGTCTCTGAATTTCAGCAAGTTCGGCATTGCGTAGCTCCTCGTACGCATACTGACTGGCCCGTAGGTTGGCCAGCTCTTCCTCTTCCATTACTTCCAGAAGAGCTTGCTCAATGGTCTTTCCCACCAAAACTTCTAACATTGGTTTAACTTCAAGATCAAAGTCAAAGAGCTTAAACACACAAAACAAAGCTAGTTTCAAATTTTGATCATGAACTAAATTCTTAATGAAAAAATATCCAGAACAGTAGCAATAACGAGATACTGTATAGTGAGTGTCTTGTGTGTGCCAGACACTGTGCTGGGACCTTACTTATTTATGCTGTTTCTAATACTCAAGAGCCCTGCAAGGCACACAGACTAGCACTTTGTTTACAGGCAAAAACTGATTAAGTCAAAGTTATAAACAGATCTGTGCAGTCATAGAAATGAACCCTGACACTCAATTTTAAGATCAAACTCTGAAATTCAGGGAAAAAATATCCTTGTCTTTCTTATTCTCTGCCCTTTCTGCTCAATTTTTACTGGTTGTTTTTAATAACGGTTTGAAAAACTAAGGACACCGTGGTGATCCATCCATCTCTAGGACTTGGAGGCAAATATATCCTTCTATGTAGCTTGTGAAGACTAATTTTATTTCCTGATTTCAGTGATAATTTAAGTTCCTTCAAGTCTTAAACCTCATTTAAATCTTTATGTATATAAGCACTGCCTTCTCCTTTTCAATTTCATAAACTGGTCAATTTATACATTCCACATTGATATGAAAATGTAATTATTTTAGAACTTTTAAAACATAGATTATCTTCATAAAAGTTATGTAATCTATAAGCAACTAATAGAATCTTTTATGCCAGAGATTACTTTTCCTTATTTGATACGAACCTACTTATATTCATACATGAAGCAAGAATGCAGGCATATAAAAATCAAATGTGTAAATATTCTAAAAACATTTCTAATGATTTTTATTTCTGAAGGGTAAAGAGGGGAAATCATAAACATTATTGAGTACTTCGGGATAGAACTATTAGAGATAAATTTGGAAAGAAGTCCAGTAAGTAGCATCTTCCTGTTGTGTAGTGGTTTGTACTCATATTAAGCTTTTAATGAAACCTAACTAAATTTACCTATTTATAATGAAGATAGAGGGAAGTCCAAATAATGTACTATACCTCTCCTTCTAGTATTTGGGTGGCCACATCTTTGCCAGTTTTGGCAGGAATAAAGAGTGGTGTTGTTGGTCTGTCCAAAAATGCATCTGTTTGGCATTCCATATCAACTTCTATTATGCGATCAGCAATTTCTTCAAGGTATAATTCTAAGAGAACACCACATACATTGAGTTTGAAATTCTGGTCTATTTCAAGCATATATGTGTATCTGAAACTTCAGCTCCTATAGAATTAAATGGATTAGAAAATAAGTCTTAGAAAGTGCTCGATTCACATATTGTACTAAGCATTTTTATATTTTTGGAAGATCATTGAGTAAGTCAGGCTAAAATATTGCACATCAAGAAAGCACTGAGCTTTGTATCTGAAAATGAAACTAATTACTCTCTTCTATAATTGAGTCCTAAGACAGTAAATGTATAAAAATTTGAAAATTCTTGGATACTTTTTAAAATTATGCACCATGTCACTATGTTACTTGATGCTCCTTCTAGCCTACAGATTATATGCAGATATAGACAAATGAATTTCACCTTTGGGAAAATTTATATGAGATAAGCACGGTGTGGTGTTATGCAAAGGCCATGAGAACTGGAGTCAGATGTTGAACACGGGACCTACCAAATTACATCCTCTTTAGGCCTCAGTTTCTTTATCTGTGAAGGGATCATAATTATCTGTCACTGGGAGTCTTTGTGATAATAACGGAGATACATAGGTAAAGGACCTGGTATAGTCTCTGAGATACAGGAAATACTCAAAAAAGGTGGCTATTGTTGTATCAGTTAATATTCTGAAGGGATAAATAAATATTAAAATCTAGTTCTCACAGAATTACAACTGTATTGGCTAATCATAGACATACTCATTCTAGACTTGGCCTCAAGGTGGGGAAAAAAGTGTGGAATGGTTCCGCTCCTCTCGCTTTTACCACCCGGAAATAACTCTGATGAATCTACTCACCATCTTGGCAGGGTGCAAGGTGAGTCTTCAGCAGTTACATCGGTCCAAGGAAAACACCAAGTATGGTCTGACTATCAGGACTTTGTCAACAACACAGCTAGACCCACTAGGTCCCGGTAAGCCTCTCGAGCTGGGAATAGCTAGAAAAGTAGGAAAAGCCTGGCACTGGCCTGGGAGAGCCTCGGTGGCCCGGGGGACTATGCAAAGTGAAAGGACTAAAGGAGAGAAGGAGGAGGCCGCAGCGAGGGGGGATGAGGGCTCCGTCTGAATGGGTTTACTCCTCTCGAAAGACAAATAAAATGCCAAAATAGAACTACATTACTCTCTTCTATAAGCCCGACATAATTCAGGTTGGGCTATTAAAAAAAAAGTGAGAAATAATCCTAGTTTGAGAAAAAAAATATGTGAAAAGAGCTCAGAGAGAATTAATCTGGTCATAAAATTCTTTTTAAAGAATAATCCTGTCTCACACTTTTGGGTATATCTAATACAATAATAATCCATAGTCCATGAATTGTTTTAATGAATGGACAGACTTCTCCTACCAAGTGACTGGGCAAGTACTGGATAGCAGAAAAGATAATAAATAACATAAAGGCCAAGTGAAAAAAGAGCTGACTTAGAAAACTGAGCACAGCAAGGAGCCACGAAGCCGACGGCACGGCACACACCTGTCTGCACATCCACGTGCTTTCTGCCTTCCACAGGTTCTGGCGTTCGTGGTCTGAGCTGCTCTCGGTTGCGTTTTCTGGCCAGAGCCCTCTTCTGAGCCTGCTGTTGTCGCTGGATCTCTATACTATCAGGCTGCCCAGGCTAAAAGCGACAGAAAAATGCATCTAAAGTTTAGACACCATTTCTCAAAGCACATAAAACTCCACAAGTGATTCCTGGATAGTATATAAGCACCTGTCATTGGGTTTCCCAATTATCAGCAACCTGATTACTAAAATTTTATTTGAACTATGCCGGGTAATTACGAAGGTGTCGGACAAAGCATAAAACTTTAAAGCATGACTGGTAACTAGAATAAAAGGGTGCAGAATCTTATCTCATAAACTGTTTTTCCTCATTCAAGTATTTTTATCATGAATTCCTCTCATGTCTAGTAATCTAGTATTCTGATATAATCTTCAGTTATAATAAATTTTAATATGTAAAGAAATTGAAAAGCGCCAAGATTTTTTTAAAATCTAAATTTCATTAGGACAGAATTTCCTTCAAAATATATTAGCTCAAAGAAAACATCCTCAGTCTAAAGAAAGCCTGTCCAAATACACGAAACAACAGCTAAGGGATTAAAAATATAATAATTCACAGTAGTTTGGTATTATCTGGAGGTCCTTGACTTCGTATCTATTATCTCATTTTGAAATCCCTCTCTAGTTAACCTGTCTTATCTCAAGGCAAATATGAAAACAGTGGGAAAATATGAAGGTACTTTAATATTTAAAATCAGAATTCTATGAACATTTTACCTGAAATTACAATATAATAACTTTAAAGTTAAAAAAACACACATCCCTAACACGATGGCTATCGTCGTTTAAGTGCACAGTTTTTTTGAATTTGCAATGACACCACGTGTTTTATGCTATTTTTCTAATGCAGCGCTATTTATCATAAACTTGCCCCATGTTTGTATTACGTAGTGGAAAGAAAAGCATTAACTCAGAAGCACAAATTCCAGTTCTTCAACTTATTGATTACTAGGATTAGTAAAGCCTGGACTAATAACCTAAGTTTTCAGATATTCAGTTTTATCATCCGTACAACGGGAATATTAATAACATTTATCTACGGTTTTGGTTTTAAGGAACAAATCAAATGATAAAGTAACAAGCCCAACAGAATACCTGACGTAGACTAGCTCTTCCCATCTATAGTTATCATTTTCTTTTATTATAAAATAACCACATTACCCTCTCCCCCCAAAGCACCTATAATTCCTTTTTTCTAATACGATTACGAATATCATTTTGAAATCATTTAGTGAAGATTTTTTTCCCCTTGTGTATATATTCTACATTTTTATAAACACCAACGGTGATTTATTTCCATTTTCTTAATGGAACGGAATTACGGCCGTGCACTAGAACGTGCCGGTCCACAGCGGACTGCAGGTATGATGGCGGTCCCGCAGGTTATAACGGGGCCGGCGAGCCCCCGTCAGCCAGCGATGCTGCGGCCGTCGCACTCCTCACGTGTTTGTGGTGATGCTGGTGTACACACCTACCGCACTGCTAGTCATGTGAAAGTGTGGCACACGCACTCATGTACAGTACATGATACCCAATGATGATAATAAACGACTGTTACTGGTTTGTCTACCGCATTGTGCTTTTTTTTTTTTTTATCATTATTTCTACTTACAAAAAAATGTTTGTTTTAAAACAGTATGCCATGTTCTGCTGGCATTAGCCTTATCCATCTCTTATTTAGCGTCTCTTGATCGCATCATTTTCTCTTGTGCTTGATTTAATCTCGTGTTGTTTTGTATGGTAACGTACTGCACAGGCTTGGAGCCCAGGAGCAGTAGGCTATACCATACAGCGTAGGTGTGTAGTAGGCTGAACATCCAGGTGTGTGCACCTCTATGATGTTCGCACAACAACGAAACTGCCTAATGATGCACTTTGCAGAACGTACTCCTGTTGTTAAGCAGAGCGTGACTGTACAGATGTCAGCTCCTGAAAGATTTAGGGTACCGTAAATGCAACCAGTTCATTTTAGAAACATATTGCCCAACTTAACTGTTTCAGGGTTAATTAAAAAAAAATTTTGTTTTAAAGTTTTATTTAGAAATAATTCACAGGAGGTTGAAAAATAGTAGATAAGAGTCTTGTGTACCCTTTATCCAGTTTTTTCCAATGGTGATATTTTATATAATTGTAGTATAACATCAAAATCAGAATATTAACACAGATAATTAACATGGTTTTCACATTTTTTATATGCACTGGTTTGTGTTTGTGTCTATGTATAAGGTACTATGTGATTTTGTCCCCCCAAAAGCTTTGTATAACCACCACCACAGTTAAGATAGAGGCCTGTTTCACGACCACAAAGGGGCTCCTTTGGGAATTCCTTTATACTTCTCCCAAGTGCCACCTTCATCCCTGTCCCCTGGCAACCACTAATTTGCTCCCTATCTCTACAGTTTTTGTCTTTTGAGAATGTTACATACAAGGAATCAAACAGCATGTAACCTTTTGAGATTGGCTTTTTTTTTTTTTTTTTCCACTAAGCAAAATCCCCTGGATATCCACCCAGTTGTTAAGTGTATTGGTAGTTGTTCTTTTGTTACTGAGTAGTCTTTGATTGTATGAATGTATCAGGTTTGTTTAACCATTCACTTATTGAAAGACACCTAGGAGGTGTTTTCAGTTTGAGCTATTATGAATAAAGCTGCTACAAATGTTCATTCATGTACAGGTTTATGTAAATATAAGTTCTCATTCCCTGGGATAAACGTCTAAGAGTGCAATTGTGGAGTCAAATGGTAAGCGCTTGTTAGTTTTAATACGCAGCTACTGAACAAATTTTCCAGAGTGGATATGCCATTTTACGTTACCATCAGCAATGTGTGAGAGTTCCAGATGCTCCACATCCTCACAAGCCCTTGTTATTATCACTATTTAAAAATTTTAGCTTTTGTAACAGGCTTATAATTATGGTTTTAATTTGTATTTCCATAATGACTAACAATGTTGATATATTTTTAATGTGTTTATTTGCCACCCATATCTCTTCTTTGTTGAAATACGTGCTCATCTTTGAACCATTTTCTAACTGGATTATTATTTTTTTTTTACTTTTGAGTTTTGAGAGTTCTTAATATATTCCAAATATAAGACCTTTGCTGGATATGTGGTTTGCAAATATTTTCTTCCAGTTTGTAGCTTGTCTTTTCACTCTAAGAATTTTTCATATCAGTTTTTAATTTTGATACAGTCCAATTAATTATGTTCTCCCCCCCTTCTGGATTGTGGATTGGGTGTCTTATCTACAAACTCTCTGCTTAGGCCTAGATTCTGAAGGCTGTTTTCCCCTAAAAGTTTATAGCTTTGTACTTCATATTTAAATCCGTGATCCATTTGAATTAATTTGTGTATATAGTATAAGGCTTAGGTTATGGTTCACTCACTCATTCATTCATTCATTCATTCATTTATTGATTGATTGGTCTATAGATGTTCAATTGCTCCAGCACCATTTGTTGAAAGGCTGTATTTCCTCTATTGAACTGCTTTTGTCCCTTTGTCAAATATTAGTTGGGTGTACTTGTGCCGGTATATTTCTGAGTTCTCTACTGTGTTCCATTGTTCCACCAATACCACCCTGTTTTGATATAATTACAAATATTATATACGGTAAGTCTTAACATAGGGTTGAGTGATTATTTGTTCTTTTTCAAAATAGTTTAAACTATTTTAGTTCCTTTATCTTTTCATATGAATTTTAGAATAAGCTTGTCTAGATCTACATAAATCTTGCTGGAATTTTGACAGGAATTGTGTTATAGATCAATTTGGGGAGAATTAACATCTTTACTGTGGTGAGTCTTTCAATCTATGCATATGGTATGTCTACTTCTTTAGATCATCTTTCTTTCAACAGTATTCTGTGATTTTTATCTTATAGATCCTATTGTTAGATTTATGCCTAACTCTTCCAGGTTTCTGGATTGTAAATGATACTATGTGTTAAATTTTGTTTTCCTTACGTTCCTTTCCAGTACCCAGAAATATGACTGGTTTTTGTGTGTTGATCTTGTATCCTGCATTGTTGCTCGACCCGATTACTAGTTCTAGGTCTTTCTGTAGATTGCATGGATTTTCTATGTAGACGATCATGTCATCCTCACTTAGGGACAGTGCTACTTCTTCCTTTCTGATATGGGTCTAGCACTGGCTAGAACTTCCAGTACTATGCTGAGTAAGAGTGGTGAGACTGGACAGCCTTGCCTTGTTCTAGTCTAACCGGGAAAGCATTCATCCTTTCACCATTAAGTATAATATTAGCTGTAGGTATTTTGTGAATGCTCTTCATCAAGTTGAGGAGATCACCCTCAATTCTTAATCTGTTGTGCTTATCATGAAGGAGTGTTAAATTCCGTTAAACACTTTTTCTGCATCAATGAATATGGTCGTGGGATTTTCTTCTTTAACCTGTTGATATGGCAGAGTACATTGATTTGCAAATGCTGTATTTTGCTGTCTTATTTATTTACTTATTTTTTTCATTTTCTAGTAATCCATCTTTATTTAATTTTATTAGCATTCTAGTCTGCAACAAGTCAGAAATTAAAAGACAGACAGACAGACACGGGTCTTTCACCCCACCTAGTGAAAAGCTCTGTGTTAAGCTCTTCGAACTCTACTCACCAGCGGCACTGTCTGCAGAGCGTAAGTGTTGCCTCGGACCACCCTCCTGTCGTACATGATGTTTCCGTACGGCATCGGTTCTTCCGCTCTGTAAGACAGCACGTTCTAAGTAAGTGCTGGAACGGCCTGTTGGTATCAGTGGAGTCGATTCACTTTTAATAAGACTTGACTAAGGTGAAAAAGTATTTTAAGAAAATAGATCTTTGTTTTAGCACAGTCCATAAAATAAGAAGACAAATGGCTATTATTTTGGGGTGCTTATTGTATGCTGGGCCCCTCACATGTTATTTTATTTATCGCTTACAACAAGCTTCAAGTTGAGAACTATAATGCCCATTTGATGGAGAGGAAGTAAACTAGAAGAGGAATCTGCCCAAGGTCACCTAGCTAGTGAGGGGGGAGAGCTGGATTTAGGCTGTAAAATGTTAGACTACTTAACATTAAAAATGGCCCAACTGAAATGGGGCCCACCCTAAAGAACTGGCAAAAGTTTGATTCAAGGATAAAAAGTTACATTAATAGAATCAGGCTCAATAAAATACGTTAAATTTTCCATTGTTCTTTAACCTCAAAGATCTGTTAAAATTATATTGTTTTAAATATTAATAAAATTTTAATTTGGGGCATCACAGTGATCAATAATGAAGAACACACAGTTGAGATTTTCATTCAACTTCTTTAAATGATTTCCTATTTATGGTTGTGAAACCAAGTAGCGAAGACTACCAGTAACAGTATTCTATCAGAAATGATTCTCAGGGGGCCAGCAGGTAGCTGATTTATCGTGTATTGAAACCACTACTGGATAACCTAACTTCGTATTACTTAGAGCCCAGGCGGCTTGGCGGCTCCTCTTACTCGACCTCTGGGCAAGTGTTCCGCTCAGCCGGCGGCTCATTCACTGCAGCCTTCTCCTCCCTAAGCCTCTGTGACATAACTGTATTCTTTTGTTTGTTTTTCTCCGACTTCTCCGACTGCTCTTTCTCAGCCTGTGTTTGCTGCCTCCTCCTGTATGGGAGGATTTTCTCAGGGCTCAGTCTTCTCTTGTCCTTAGCTGACCTCATCCATTCTTAAGGCTTCACTTATGATCCGAAAACTCTGAATTTTATATATTTTTAGCTCAGAACTCTCCTCTGGGCTTCAGGCATGTATATCCAATTGATATACTCATTGACATCTCACTAAGATGTCTGAAAGGCAACCTCAAAATTGAACTAATTATTATTCTCTCACTCAACTTGTTACTTCTTTAGTGTTCCCTATTTCATTAAATGGTGCCACTAACCACACACGTGGCTTATTCTAGAAGGCTTGGAGTCAGTCATGATTCTTTCCTCTTCCCAACTCCCTACATCCAGCAAGTCCTATTGAGTTTACCCCCCAAATCTTTCTCACACCTATCCATTGCTCATTGTCCCCGCTATCTTTTACCTGGACCACTGCAAAAGTCTCTTAACCATCTGGAACAAAATTTCCCTCTCAATCTATTCTACACATTGTAACCAGTGATCTGTTAGAATGAAAAAATCCAAACAGGCTTACTTGATTAAAGCCTCACAGTACTAACCATGAGGAAAAACTTTGATTTAGTTTTCATGCTATCAAAAGCTAAAAAACAAAACAAAAACAAAAACAAAAAAACACCTATTGCTGGTGAGGATGTGGGAAAAGGATATGTTTAAACATTCCTGGAGACATGCATTATTCCATCTGTTCATATTAAAAATATACATGATCTAACAATCTCACTCTGGGAATCTGACTCATAAAGAGTCCAGTACATAAAATTGTTTACTGAAACCTCCTTTTTCGTGGTAGAAATCTGAAGCAAAATGAGTATCTATTGACAGTGGAAAATTTTTAATATCATATCGTATATTCATACCAGGGGCTATAATGCTATTAAAAATTATTGAAGGAATTTCCACAAGAATTAAGTGAGAAAAGGAAGATGCTCAGAATTGTGTATATGTTATGGTTGCTATGAAGCAGACAAAGCTCTTGTGTGTATCAGTGTGCATATTTTATACATTTGTACATGTACCGGTGAGAGTGGAGAAAGTACAGAAGCATTCGCGCAAGATCACTAACATGGTTTACCTTGAGGGCAGGGGAGGAAGAGCAGGTTTGCCAGAAAAGGGGCTGGGGCGCTAAGAATGCACCTGAGCACAAATGATAGGTAATAAAAAAGGATATATAGATATTTATATAAAATTGAATATGTATGTGTATGTATACATAAAATTAGGAAAAAAATTAGAGCTTGTAATGCAGAGAAGAAAAGCTCATTTTTATGGAATTGTATTTATTTGGAACTAAATCTTCTATATAAATATATATATATGTTCATATATATGTGTGTACAAACGAGGAGGGGTAGAATAATGATATAAGATTGTTAAATTTGTTTAGAGAGGGAAAGGGGAGTGTGGTGGGAAGGAGGTAATTAACATTGCCTTTATTCATCCTTATTTTTTACTTTTCATTTGCTTCAAGCACATATTACTTTTGTAAATTGAAAATCACCAATAAGGATAATTTCAAACTGAAAAATCAAATACACACACATATGCCCCACTCCTTCCAATGGCTTGAATCATTGGATTAGTTCAATATAAACAAAGTCCTGCATCTTGCTTATCAATTAACTCAGTTTTCTTATTTGCATAGTGGAGTCATAAAACCAACTTAACAGCACTGTGGACTAAGAAAGAAAATGTATGTAAATACCCCTGGTTAGGTGCTTGGCACATACTGGCCAACAATAAACGTTAGTTGACTCAAACTTTGTGAAATAAGCCGGTTCCCTGTACGTGTTATCAATCATGCCAGCAACTTAATATCCCTAAAAAGTTAACTATGGGAGGCCACCCATGGCCCTTCTTGCTTTAGTCCTCCACACCACGAAAGCGTTCTTCGGGAAGAAAGTGTATTTCGGCAGTGTGTAGAGAAGAGAAGGCAGCGTAGGCAGGTTTTACCAGGGGGGAGGGACCACGCGATGGGTGGGGGACAGGTGGGGACCATACAGGGACTGGGTGGCTCACTCACGGCTGTATCACGCCGTCTCGGTAACGGCGGCGCTGGCAGGGCAGGGCCCGGGGCCGGCTGGTGTAGGTGTAGGTGCCCATGGTCCAAGAGGCGCGGTCAGTTAACCTGGAGGCCACGTCCGGGGTCGAACCACTTCGCTTTTGATGGAGCTTGGCCTCCAAGCAGGTGGGCGCTAAGGCGTCGTGGGAGTCGGAGAGGTTTACGTGGTGCCAAGGGCAGGGATTACGGGACGCGAGGAGAGACGGGAAGAGCGGAGGCGGACGCGACGGAAAGTTGCCAGGGCAGGAGGTGGGCGCTACGCTCGACTGGCTCGGGGAAGCGCAGAGCTCGCCGGCGGCGCCAGCTCTGGTTGCCCAGCAACCGCGACTTCCGCCCGGGCTCCCGGCCTCGGAGCTGCGGCGGGCGGGCTTCGCGAGGGCGCCTGCGCGCCGGCGCACTTCCGGCCCTTGGCTCCGCCCCCCCGCGCCTCCGGGGCGGATGTTGCCGGGCGTTGGGAGCTCCCCGGCCGGGTTGCGGGGCATGGCGGCCTGGGGGGTGGCCTCGGGGCGTCCCGGCAGCGGTCTTCGGCCCCACTTCGGCTTGTGGCTTTCGGGGCTGGTGTTGGCGCCATTACCCCAGGCTCCCGCTCGTTGGAGGGTCTCCCCGGCTGGTCTGCCCGGCCGCGTCGGCACCCCGGGTTGCGCACGGACCGCGGTGGCACGCGTGTGGCAGCCGGGCCCCCAGCTCTGTTACGTGCCGGGCCCGGCCAGGGCTGCCGCCCCCCGCAGCCTTGCCACCCCCGTTTTTTCCGCTTACCGCTCTGTCGCTGGCACCTCGGGGCCGTCGGTCCACGGAGCGGCAAGGGCGGCCCCGCAGACAATGTTGGGAACGGGGTGGGAGCTTCGTTGAGTCTCTTGGCCCCTTGTACCTACATCTGTCAGGCCTCGGGCTCTGAAGAATTATGGACCACGGGGTGGGTCTGCGCTTAGAACGCAGAGGCTTTGGTTTTCGTGTTAGCAGTGTTAAAAACATTGCAGAGTGCCTGTTCCTGGGTGACCAGTTAGTTGCATTTATTCCTAAAGCTTAGCCATAGGCTGCCTGGATTTGAATCCAGGTTCTACAGTGTCCTATCTCCATAACTTCCCACAGGTTAATGGTTTAATGCTACATCTTCCCCATCTGAAATGGGGACGCTAGAATTTATCTCTTAGAGTTCGTCATCAGAATGAAAAGCGTTAATAAATGTGAAATGCTTAGAACTGTCTGGTAAAAAACAAAACAAAAAAAACCCCAGTATATTAAGATCTAGATCCCTCCGGTGCTCTGAAGCTTATGGTCTAGAGATTGTAGGCGTTGTATAAATAACACAACATAAAAGCGTGTATGGTAAATGCTAGAGGTAACAAGACTACATGAAGATTTTTAGGTCCGATCCCTTAATTTTGAGGTAATTTATGAAAGGGCTAGAGGAGAAAGTGACATTTAATTTGTGTGATAGTATTTTGGTGAGGATATTGGGGGAAGCACATTCGGAATGGCTTGATCAAAGGCTCAGAAACCCAAGGTGGACTTGGAGAACTCAAAGCGAGTAAAATATATATGTACGATGATTATAGAAGTTAAGGAGAATAATGAAGCGGGGAAGAATGCTAGGAAGCGTCAGAGGTGGTGGTGGAGGGGGTGGGGAACGTAGAAATTGTAGCTTGGTCAGGAAAGGCTTCGCTGAAAAGGGGACATTTGAAGAAAGACATGAAGGAGGTGAAGCAATGAAATGACTAACATTTCAAGAAGCAGTCCCTGCAAAGTTCTAAGGCGTGTTCAAGGATAAGCATGAGGACGGTAGGTAGGGTGATGGAGCAGAGTGAGCGAAGAGGAGAGCGTTAGGAGATGATGTCAGAGTTAATTGAATTCAGATGCTTTTGTCTTGTAGGTTAGTGTAAGGACTTTAACTCTGCGATTAAAAACTTTGAAGGGTTTTGAGTCAAAGCTTGACATTCGATTTTTCAAAAAAGCATTTCTGTTCTAGTTGCTAGGTTGAGAATAGACTGAATTGGGGCACAGGCAGAAGCAGAGATACTAAAAAGAAGGCTTACCTGGTAAGCCAGGCTGAGAGAGTGGCCTGGCTCAGGGACCCCGAGGGGGATGGGTGAGAAGTGGTCAGAGAGATCCAGATCTGTTTTGAAGGTAGAAACAGATAGATTAGAAGTGGGGCACCAGAGAAAGAAAGGAGTCAAAGATCCCTAAGATTTCCAGTTAAATGTTGGATATTGTGTAGAGAAAAAAAAAATTGCAGAGAGGCTCTGGCTGGTGTTATCTTTCTTCAGAGGATTCGATTTTATTCTGGTTGGCAGGTAGAGTAGAAGCATGGACAGGTCACCCATAGCAGTAGGAGAAAGGAAGGATAGATACATGACCACAGATACAGGTAGATTGATTATAATTTTAAAATTTCTTGATACTTAATGGATGTTTCTAATACAACGGGCACTATGCCAAGCACTTTACATACATGATTTCATTCAATTTTTACACTGACCCTGTGAGGTAGGTTCTCAAATTGTTTCTATTTAACTTATAAGGAAACGGAAGCTTAAAGTAGCTACTGTAACTTACAAAAGTCTTACAGCAAATAAGTGACAGACAGAACCAGTTCTAGAACAGGTCCGATTCTAGGACCTGTGCGCTAAAGTATCAACTTTTGGAGCTCGTCGTCTTCCCACCCCTAAGCCTATTCTGCCACGTTTCTCTCGCTCTCGCTCTCGCTCACCCATCCTCCGTATCTCACATAATCACCAAGTCCTGCCCAGTTTACCTCCTAAATCTCTCTTGATTCTGCATCCTCCTCTTTGCATGCTTTCTATTCTTACCAGCCTTGACCTGATCCAGAGAGCCTAAGTTGGATCTTCTTTGCAACTACAGAATTGTCTAACCGAAATGCCGCTCTGACCATGCTCCTTCCCTCCTCAAATAGTTCTGTAACCACTTTGCCCTATGAGTTCAAGCTTCGTAAACACACTATAACCCCTTCACTATCTGGTGGCTTGCCTGTGTTTCCAGTCTCTAATCTTGTTAGTTTCTCCTTTAACTTTTTTTCTCCCCACCAAAGCTGAATCCCTACAGTTTCACATAGAAAAACTATCATGTTTTCTACCTCCATATCTATGATTTATGCTTTTCCCTTCTTCTGCTGGCTGATTTTCTGCTCCTCCTTTAAGCCACAGCTCCCACTGTCAAATTCACAGATGGCATCCGTGTGTTTCTCCAGCAACACATTTCCAGTGCCTCTAACTTGGGCTCATGTAGTCCTTGACTGTACTTCCATCTCTAATTTACCACGTGGCACTTAACAATGACTTGTTAACAAGTTTACCTCCACGACTAAGCCATGAGGTCCTTGAGCATAGGGATTTTGCACTATTCATGTTTGTAGCCCTACCACATAGCTTAATCTTTGGCTGGAATAGTTTGTTGACTGAACGAGTGAGTGAATGAATGAATAGCACAAGTGTACATTTTATCGAAGGAAAAGAAGAGGGAGCATCTTTTCCTTTTAGACTGTGAAAAAAGTGAGCCAATGGCTGTGATTTCTGAAGTATGTCTAAACATAAGTAAGAGAATGCAAGAGAGAACTTAACGACAGTTCTTCATTTAACAAACACCAACCACCTTCGTTGGATCAGGTGCTTTAGTAAAGACTACAAAGGAAGCTTTTGTTGTAAGTGAAGGAAGGCAGATAACAGGCAACTAAGTCAAAAAAGAAAGAAAATTTCAGGGAACGATAAAGGCAGATGAAAACAAAGGGTGGGTATTATGACAGGGAGTGTTTGGGCGACTGCTTTTGATCAGGTTGTAGAAAAGGCCTGAGGAGTCATCTTTGGCCTGAGACCTGTGTGACATAAGAAGGAACCTTTCCACAGCAGCTTCTGGGGGAGGGCGGCACAGGCGGAGGGGAGCAGCTAGTGCACGGTCCCGGAGGTGGGAGCTGGGCTGTCACCTTGAAGCAACAGGAGGAAGGCCACTCTGGCTAGGACCTGGAGAGCAAGGGCTTGAGTGGTTGAAAGTGGGCTCGTAGGGGTAGCTGGGAGTCAATTCGTGCAGGGCCTCGTGGGGTTTTGGGGAGACCTTCTGGGTGTTAAGGTGGAACGATACGATCCAAGTTATCTTTTATGAAGATCACCGATCGCTGGGTGAGGAATAGATTGTGAAGAGTAACACCGGTCAGGAAGGCACCACGGCTGAGAGAGGGCGTGGCTTGAGGCGGGGTGACAGCAGGGGAAATGTAGAGAAGGGGCGCGTTTGGCATACTTTGGAGAACGAATCTAGGTAACTTACTGATTAGTTGGAGGAGAAAGAATAGAGGTTAAAGGATGACCACTAAGCTGTTGTCTCGAGCAACATGACGTACGTGATAACCGTGTCATTTACTGAGATTCGGTCGGTTTGGCGAAAGGAGTGGGAAGTCGGGAGACCTGTTTCAGGTGTGTAAATCTGAGATGCTGTTGGACATCAGATGGATGTGTCGGGTCGGCAGGTTAGGGATGTGAGTCGAGTCCAATGGAAAGGTCAGGGCGAGAGGTATAAACCTGGTACTCAGGAGCGTTTAGAGGGCTTTACAGACTTTAAAGGCAGAAGGGAACCAGTTCGTCTTGCTGAAACCGAGGGTTTCGGGAGCAGTGGGGTCAACCCGGTCAGATGAGATTCAGTAAGATGAGGGCTGCGAAGTGACCCTGGGTTTGGCAACAAGGATGCTATCTGTGAATTTGACAGTGGGAGCAGTTGATGCGAGGTGGTGGGGACCGAAGCCCAAGTGGAATGATTCTAGGAGAGATCTGTTGGAAGAGGCGGCGTCCGCTCCTCCCAGAAGCTGTGCTGGGGTCTCGGCTACTTTGAGCAAGTCCCACCTGAAAATGGGCGGTCTTAGTGCGTGAATTAATAAGTCGTGGCCACAAGGTGTCACTAGTTCTTTATTGGCTTTTAGTGAGTAAAAGAATTGCAGCATAAGTATAGCTTGCATTAAGGAAGTACTATTTTTAAAAAATCGCATTGACAGAATACACCCATGAAAGGCAATGATTTACACGGTGGAGAGGTCTGCTTTGCAGAGCCAGTCTCTCTAGGACATTCGACATGCCAGTAGGTGCGAGGGGACTAGAACTGGCAGACCAGGGGTGTGGATCTGGAGTCAGGGGGTTGGAGCTGAAGTCCGGGTTTGCACTTACTAGCTCTGTGACCTCAGGCAAAATTTAAATGAGTTGTTGTCTTACTGAGAAAGAGAACATATTTTTGTTGTTTTTAAAAATAACAGTAGCTAGCTAGCTGCTTGACCCATCTCACCCAATTATTTTTACATATCAAAAGAGATAATGTACATGATAGTGTTTAGGAAATTGTGACATGATATGTAAATACAAGATTTAAAACAATTTTTATAAAAAGTATTATGCCCAGGCTCAGGGCGGGGGACACGGGGGTGGGGGGGTGGGGGGGTGGGGGGGTGGGCCGGGTGCACGGCAGACGTCAGGCTGTGGGGAGCGGAGTGGGGGGCCGGGGCCTCGCCAGGATCTCAGGGGCAGCAGTTGCCCCCCGCCCCCCGCCCCCCCCCCCGCTCCCACGCACGTGGCCCGGAGAGCGCCGGAAGGGGGTTGGGGGGCCGCCCAGCCTGCCTCAGTCCTGAACTCCAACGTGGAGAACTTGCCCCTACCCCACCCCCATTATCAGCCTGATATGCAAGGAAGTGGCAGTGCCGACTCCGGACCTGCCCGATGGCATCGAGGTCTTTCAACCTGCAGGTCACCATAGAGGGCCCGAGGGGACCCTATACCCCTATACGCAGGAGGCCTGTCCCGTATGAAACTCCTGCTGGGGAAGGACTTTCCCGCCCGCACCCTCCCCCCCCCCTCCCCACTACGGGCGACTTCCTGACCGAGATCATGCACCCGAATGCGGGCGCCAACGCGCTCGGGAGGGACGCGGCGGCCGAGCTGGGCGTCGGCACGTGCTGCTGACCGCCAAGTGCCCGCTGATGCACCCGGACCGCGAGCCTGCCCTCGACGAGGAGGCCGGCCACCTGCTCCTGCAGGACCTCGAGGAGGATGTGGCCGCCGCCACCGACCCGGTGGCCTTGGGGGCCCAGGAGGGGCTGAGGGGCCCGTGGCCAGAAAGCGTGCAGGTGAGCGTGACAAGAAGCTGGCGGTCAAGAAGACGGACAAGAAACCGCCCCCCTGCCCCTGCCCCGCCAGACCCTCCGCTGTCTCTACGTCATTTAAGTTATTTATGGCTGCGGTGGCGGAGGGCGTGGGGCACTGGGGCGTGGATTCATTTTTCTTAATGAAGTTGGAAAAGCAAAAAAATACATATATTTATGCCCAATAAAGTAGATATTTAACAGGTGTACTGGCGGTCCCTCAGTTGCAAATGGTAGAAACCCAATTTGAACTTGCTTAGTAAGAAGGGAGTGTTTTGAAGTTTATCGGGGTAGCTCATGTGACCTCAGGAATGGCAGCAGTGCCGGGACAGGGGCCAGGTGGGGTGCGGGGTGCTCAGGCATCCCTGGAGGCGGGGATTTGAACGGCGCCAACGTGGGCACCTCCCGTTGGGCTTTGCTTCCCTCTGAGAACTCTTCTCTTTGGCTCCCACTTGCTTCCTCTGCCTCATTGGGACGTTTTTCCGTTCTGAAGGTTGTAGGACATCCACAGGACAACTTCCTACAGGTTGAGAAGGTGAGAAGCCAGAGCTAGAGAAGAAATGCTGTGGAATTACCTTGATTTGGGTGAGGAAAATGTTTATTTGGAATTTATAAAAGCTCTTTTCAATAAGTACTAACCTTCAAATTGAAAAAAGAATAATGAAACCCAACGTTCTGAAATACTCTAATATCTTTGGGTCTGCCGGCCTTTATTTTTAAAAGTTAGACATCATTGCATTACTATTTTTCTTCAATGAATTGACATTGTTATGGGTTAAAATAGATGTGCCTAATTTAAAGAAACCAAAGCTGTTAAAAATTAAAATTTACCATAAAACAGGTAGGTACAATTTTTTTACAAAAGAAATCTTCATTTAAAATGGCTCGCAATGGTATTTTAACAGGAATCTGATCTGGAATACATGTTAATTTTAAACCTATTTTACAAAACTTCGGGAAGGTATATATCGCGATATTACAAGGTGCACATACTAGTTATATATATATTTAACTTAAACCCCCAACAAATATGCTAATTGCTCTTAACAAAAGTCTTCAATAGAAGCATTACAAAATGTTTTTTTTTCTGCATACGTGTCAATTGATCACAAGTCACTTTAGTTACCTGTGAGATTTTATCTGAATATACACTACTTCTCCTGACCTGAGTTCCCATAGCAAGAAGCAAGGGCAAGTTTTTATAAACTTTCTCAGACTGAGCGAAAGGACCCTCTTCCCAGTCCCGAGGTCGTGCTGCGGTCCAGGAGCTGGAGATGCTGGCGGTTCAGTGCCTGCCGGCGGGGACGCATCTGGGCATCCGGGAAGCAGAGACCGTTGCCTCGGGGCGGAGGGGCTGGCGCCCCCCCCCCGCCCCCTCCATGCAGCTTCCCGGATGTGTCCGTGCGCTGCCGCGCTGGTAGACCTGTGCTTCGTCGTCGGCTATTTGTGACCACCCCTAAGTATTCGGTCTCTTCAGCATGGAGCTAATGTAGTATATAGGGTGCAACTGGGACTTCTAAAGTGCGGCAGGGGTGCCCCCAATTACCTAATAGTGTCCCCATCGCTGAGACTTGTTAGACGGCAGGGCTGGGGCTCCTGCATCAAAGTGGCGTTGGCGGAAGTGGGTGTTATTTCCCAAGTTCCAACTACGCACCCACCCACGGCGGCGGGGCGGGGTGTGTCCCCTGTCCAGAAGAGCACAGTAGATATAGGCGAGGAGGAGGGGACAGGAGTTGTGCGTCGCAGCCCGTGTTTTAGCTTGAGAAGTAGATTCAAGTGCTCACGTGAAGACAGGGCGTGAGGCCAGCGGCCATCGTGAGGCCGCGTGTGTTGGCAAACACCGGGTCTGGATCTATGGCTCTCGTTGGAGGCAAAGCGTGAGGAGGAAGAGCAGAGGGAGAGTGCGGGAAAAACATGAGGTCTGTGGCAGGAGAAGGAGCACGCCTCGGGTCAGGAGAAGACAGATCTCGAGAAGTGAGACCGGCCTCCCCCAAAACACACAGCGCTGAAAGCCACAAGGAGAAGAACTCTTGAGGGTAAAAAAGACAATTAGATGTGATGGAAAGGGAGTAATGTTACAGGCAAGAATACTTTTTGAGTGTCAAGAATTGTGTGAGGGGCTGAGAATGTAACGATGAATAAAATTACCATCGGGCTTTCCCGCACCGGTCCAGTGGGGTAGCCAGACAGGGGCGGGGGAGGTGGGCACTTAAAATCCAGCGTGATATGTGTGATAACAGGGCGGGACCCCTAACTCAACGCCAGGGAGTGATGGCGGGCTTCCCGCTCACGTGAAAGGATGCTGAAACTCAGCTCACATGGGATTGTAGACGTTTGCTAGACACAGTGAGGGGGGTAAATGTTCCAGGGAGAGGAACGCCGCGTGTGAAGCCCTCGAGGTGAGGGGATGCCTACAGTTTTGAGGACCGTAGAGCTCAGTGTGTCTGAATCAGAGTATGAGGCAGGGAATATCAAGAAATAAGCCATTAAAAGGACGGTAAAGATGTGATCCTAGAGAATGTCAAGTCAGTGATTTCGAGACCCATTTTGGGAAATGTTCCCAGCATCTAGAGGAAAGATTATAAACATCGACCCAGCCTGGGGATGGGAGAGAGATAGGAGAGGGGATAAAATTCAACCCAAAACTCGTATTCCTCTGGGAAAATTGAAGCAATAATAAAGATTTAATTTAACAAGTGTTTTCTGAGTTGGAGAAGTACTTGAGTATGCAGGTCAAATGGGTTCACGTTCCAGGAAAAACGAATGACAACATTTTTGTGTTACAAGGGTATAGGAAATACTTTTCTGAGCATTAAGGGCAAAAAGAAGCAAGTTTCCGTAGAAGAATAAAAGCCTACTGGCTTTAGGCTTTTCTGCAACACCCAAGGTCGGAAGATAATTAAATATCTAATAGACAAGTCAGGGAGTAATGTTGGGAACAACCTCATACCCAAGTAAACCAATTGTCCTTCAAGTCAATAGCATATACTTTCAGATTTGCAAGGCCTTGCACCATAAACCACCCCATCCCTTATTAAAAAAAGACTTCTGTTACCTGAAAGAGCTGTCAAATGAAAACTCAGTAATGAGGAATTTATGACCCGCAAGAACTAACCTTTCACTTTGAGTCAAAACACAGGTATTCATCGCCCTTCCGGTGGGGTGATCCGCCAGAGGGCGAAGCTTGGCCTGCAGAACTGGCTGAGCTGTCCCCCTGAGGCTGCTTGTGTTTCCCAGGAAACGCATTTCTTGCCCCACACGCTTTACCCCAGAAGAAGTGTCATGTTTGATGGCCACTTAAAACTGATGTGGTTCCCATATCTTCTAACATTGGCTGGACCGTTTGCCTGGCGGGGATACGATGCCCAAAAGGATGCGCAGTCCCCCTTTCTCAAAACGAGAGCTGAAAGGCGTGGTGGATTGGTCATTTCACGTATTTTCTGCATCTTTAAAACTCTGACGTTTGCCTGATTTGTGGTACCATCACTTGGGCAAGACCAGCCGATGTAGCCATGTAGCCACATGTCTATCCTTACACTCAACTTTATCGTTCTGCCATCAGGGACTTGTCAATGTCCCCTCGTCACCTGTGGGTGGGGGCAGTGTCTCATTATGCACAGATGGGGCCACCGGTGAGAAATGTAGCTGATCCGTTTTTCTATTCCTTAAAGAAAATCTCAGAATCTCAGATACGTTCTGTATCATTTCCTCCTGATGGAAGAAGTCGGTGACTCACCTCAGGCAGAAGCATATTCTTAAAGGCACAGAGGGAAAAAAATATATGAATTATGACACTTTTCGTTACTATTGCTGTCTAACTAGTTTCCTCAGAAATGAGTGGCTTAAACAAAAACTGTTTTCTTATGCTCCGAGGTGCTGTTGGTCAGAAATTGGAACAGGGTTTGTCTTTGTTCCACGGGGCCTGGGGATGACTCAGCCATAGGACTCAGACTGTGGGCGACTTGATAGCTACAGGCTAGAAATATCTGGAGGCTCTTTCACTTCCCCGTCTGGTGCCTGGGCTGTGATGACTTGAATACGAGGACCACTGAGCAGAACAGTTGCCAGCTTGCCCAGACTCAGGGAAAGAAGACGCAGGTCTCGCTTTCAGTGGGAGAGGTGTCAAAAGCAATGGTGGCCGTATGTTCTTTAAACTACTTAATGGTTAATTGCTAACATTGGTTTTCTTTGGCTCCTGGGCTGTAGAATGGTGTTGCGGGTTGAATCGTGTTCCCCCCAAATTCACGTGTTGAAGCCCACCATATGTCAGAGTGTGACCTTTGTTTGAAAATGGGGTCTGTGCCACTGTCACGAGTTAAATTAGAATGAGGTCATCGTGAAGACACTGACACAATGTGACTAGTGTCCTGTTAACAAGGGGAAGTTCGGACCCAGCCCCGCACACACGGAGAACGCTCTGCGAATGTAAAGACAGAGATCGATGTGATGTGCCTACAAGCCAAGGGACGCCAAAGACGGCCATCGAACCCCCAGAAGCTGGGGGGCGGCCTGGAGCAGGTGCTCCCTCAGAGCCTTCAGAGGGAACCAACCTGACGAACACCATGACCTTGGACTTCTGGCCTTCACAGCTATGAGACAATGAATTGCTGCTGTTTAAGCCCCTATTTTGTAGTATTTTGTTACAGTAGCCCTAGAAAATTAATACAGGTGATTTTTAGCTTCTTTATACCTTTCAACATTTTTTATTATTTTTGACAAGCAGCATATATTTCTTTAAAAACGAGGAAAGATAGGTTTATTTAATGTAATAATTTCAATTTCTAGGCTCTGTAAAACATGGAAATATGCCCAAATCTTACTGTGGTTGCATGTAGGTAATACAACTATTGGTAGCGTCTGAAAAATTCTTTCTGCTTCTCTATACTTAAAATGCTCTCTCTGATCAGTGTGTGTTGTCTCAGGGAAGAAAGATGGCAGGAAGCAGCCTGCGAAAGTGGAGTGCGGGCCTCAGGGAGCTCGCCCCGAGTGCTGCTCTGCCGCGTGGTAATTCTGAGCCTGTTTCCCAGTCTGAATCGCGGGCAGCATGAGAAACAAGTGACAATATCCGAGGAACCACCTAGCCAGTCGCCGGGTGCCTGTGCCTAGTAAGCAGTGAGTACTCGGCCTCCACCCTCCACAGTTTACGGACGACCTCTGTGACAGCCATCATGGGGCGGAGGAGGGCCGGCGGGTAGGTGAAAGATTGGAGTAGTTCAGAGCTCACGCCTGTTCTTCTCACATCCTTAGTGGGAGACTCAGGGAATAGAAAAACTAGGGGCCCTGAGGTGGCTTTTCCAGAAGTAAAGGCAGCATGAGCCTTAGCTCTCACCCAGGTCCCTCCCAAGCTTTGGGAAGGGTCAGGTCAAAGACGGATTCATGTGATCATGTGGCTTTGCAAAGTTTGCAAAAGATATTTTAACGATAATCAGTTAAGACCGCCGCTTCTTTCCACTCTGACCCCTGACTCCCTCCCCTCCACGCCCCCCCGCCCCCCACCCCCCTTTGAGTGGCCATGGGGATTTTGGTACTGGGCTAAAGAAAAGTTGGCTTACGGATACTTTTAATTTGTGTGGTTCACAGTCACTTCCTTGAAAGGTGAGGAATTATCACTAGCGGTCTGAGGTAGGGGGGGCTCCCGGAGATACACCCACCGGCGTCTGCGCCTGCGCACCCAGCTTTGCACGTATGAGAGCGCCTAAGAACGCTTACTACAGAGCCTAACCCTCGCAGCACGTGGGTGGTGGGGAAGAAACAAGATTTGAAATGTATGAAGTCAGAAGGTAAAATTTCTTCCTTGACAGCGATTTGTCCAAATGTGACAACAGTCTTAAAAACGTGACATTACAACAGTGAGTTGAGAAGCTGACTTAAATTATTCTCAACTATTATGTTGAAGAGCGCATAAGAACGCTTACTACAAATTTTAATCGAGTAAGCTAAGAAAACAATTTTATTCTCTCTATAGAAAACATTAAAAAATATTTATTTATAGAAAGAAGTGGCTAAAAAGGGTATACTAGGCAAAAACTAGAAAAAGGAGCATTATTGAAATGTGTCAGGACGTTGTTAATATATTATGTAATTTTGAGAGGGAATTCTGTTTTTATTTTTGAAAACTACAGCTTCATTAAATTTATAATTCATTTAATATCAGCTCCATTAACTTTATAATGTGTGATTTTATTTCATGTTCTATATAAATATTTGTATTCATCCTTAAGTTTGTATTTGTAGCTTTGCATTCTTTTTCTTACAGAGGTCCTCCCAATTTTATAAGCATCAGGTCCCCCAAAACCTGAGTCCCACTTAGAAAGTGCCCAAGTTCCAGATCAGTCCTCGATCGTCTGCAAAGTTATTTAAATGCAAGGCTGATGTTTAGGATTGTAGCTTCGCTGTTTTTCCATTTCCTGCAGAAGAACTCAGAATTGAAGTGTTTACCGATCATTTCCTGTGGCTCTCTAGTCGACTTGAGGATGCTGCTTATCTAGTCAGAGTAAAACCATGACTCAGAGTATGAGAAAATGGCTCCGCGCTTCCTGGGAAGTTTTCAATATAAAAACATGCTGGGCTTTTGAATAAAAAGTAAAATTTAAAGCCAGTGGATGGAAATTTCTTGTAAGTAGATATAAAAAGCCCCTAACTCTTCCTATTCTTGAAAATAAGAGTTGTTTTTGTTGAGGCTCTGAGACTAGAATGGGTTTTTCTGAGATGACTTTGGCGGGTGGTGCGCTCAGGCCCAGGAGTCTGTGACTTCATTCCTCGGGGACAGCACCTCGACTCCCCATCTCCTCACTCCCTGTGCCTGGGTGTCTTTCAGTTTAAAAACACAGGAAAAAACGGAAACAGGTAATAAAATTACTTTCGTCTCTATGTGGTTTAATTTAAAGCCAGGAATTTCTTTGCATTTATCTCTGATCAAAGATAAGCCTCACGTATTTTGATAGAACTACTCTGTGGTTTTAAAAGCATTTCAGGTCCGTGAAGTACAACAGGTTTATTACAGAAAGAACATAACCAGTATCCCACCTAGAAGATTTGCCCCTTCTCCCCATGCTGGGATGGAGAAAATGGGCATGTCTCCAGTACGCTGGATTAAATGCCTACTTTGTCTCTCATTAGCTGTGTGGCCATGGGAAAATTACTTAATTTTCTCATCTATAAAAACATGGATTCTAATATTCACCTCATGAAGCTGTGAGAATTAAATATGATAGCAATGAATTAACAACGACAACAACAACAAACCTTCCCATCTAGTTATGATACTTGGCACCGAGATGGAACTCAATAAATGCTTAAAGTTAAAAAAAGATAATGCCTTAAATCTTCTCTCAAGGAGTTTGGAATCTAGAAAATCGCAGAAAAGAGGAGTCGAAAGGAAAGGATGAAATCATGGGGACTTTGAAGTTGATCAATATTGAAAGAAATGGTAGAAAGATGAATGATTTTAGCTTGGAGAAATTCTAATTCAGAGAAGCTTTTCTACAAAGGTGAGATGTGATCAGATGAAGCGTGTGTAAAAAACCACTGTCATATTTTCCTGGTCAAATTAAAGGCTTCATGTTTCTTTATTGTTATTGTGCTTTCATTAACTCAACGAATATGTAACAGACGTTTAACATGTCTCAGGAAGTTTTTCATGATGGCGCTACGAAGAAATGCGATCCGCTTTTGTCCTCGAATAAGTTATAGTCTAAGGGGAGAGAATCGTGAAAGAAATAAGGACATAGAAAATGTGGGGTCCAGAAGAAGAGGGGTCAGTTTCAGATCAGGGAAGGGGTAAGGTGTCCGCATAGCAGCCAAGGTGGGGGAGTGTGGACTGTGGGAGGAACTGAAATAAATGGAGGCACAGGTGTGGGGCAGCTTCGCGCGTGTGTGGGAGCTGCAGGTAGGGCGACGCCAGGAGCTGGAGGTGGGGCTGGAGAAGTGGGCGGGGTCAGAGGTGGAGGGCCTGGCCTGCTGCTTCCGTGGCAAGGCTGTGAGGGGCCGCCACATCCGCCACATCCGGGAGTAAGGACAGTGGCTGGGGCGGGGACTCCAAGAGCAAACAGTCATCCTCTAGTGGGCTGGGCAAGAGGGTTTGAAGGTTTTGGTAAACACAGTGAAGGGGGCCTGAAAGATGGGGCGTCGTCTGCTGTGTCCATCGTGGAGGAGACACCAGGGCAAGGGTACTGAGTATGACATTTTCGAAGCCAGGGCATCTGATGGTGTGAGCTTGGATCAGTAAGTCGTGGTTTATTTTTGCCTTTCTAATTTTCAGATTCCTTAATCTCTAGGAATGCCTGGAGATTTTGCAAAGTTACTGTCTCTGCTGTGGGGATGGAGTGTCAGACACCAGTGTTCACAAATTAGACTTGAAACCAGACTCATGCAACTTATTCAAAACCAATGTAACAGGAGGAATTTTACACATGCAAATGAACACCTGTGGAAATTCTTAGGCAAGACCTACTGGTTTAGCAGTTTGAGATGGGATCTCTTTTGGGGCTAAATGCCTAATGTTTAAAGAGTATTTTGCAGCTTGGATCTGCTAGAATGTCCATTGAATAGATAACTCCTCTTTTTAAAGGAATTATTTAACTTTCTTTGTAATTAAAATCCTGAAAAGACTGAATTTAGATTGTATGCATCTCAACGTGTTCTGAGGCACATGGATGTTTGTGGTCCCTTTAAGCTGTGGACATCTAAGTCTTGCCATATAAACTTTTTCTTAGAAACTAGTGCACGCAGTTCAAGTGTTCATACCACCTACAAATTTGCCAGAAAGCAGGCTACACTTTTTCTTATTTCCAATCACAATGAAAACCTCAGCACTTTTTTTTTTTTCCCCACTCTAGATTCTCAGATAAAAATATTTGGGGACCTGAATGAAATGACCAGCTGGCTTCCCTATCATCCTACATACGGTAAGAGCATTCCACTTGACATGTTTCTGGTTTCTTAAGACTTTTATATGTATATATGTAACATTTGTTTTAAAACATTTGCTATATTTGCATCTTTGGAAACTCATCAGTTTCTACATATATATATTTAAGTGCCTCCTTATGTATTTGACAGTACATTTAACGTGCCAAAAGAATTTTTCAAGGTGTGATCACATTTTGTGTTTTTTATAAGCCTGTTGGGGATCAGGGAAACCAGCCCGTAGCTGAAGGCCCCTCACAAGGTATCCCATATACAGTATTAAAGAAGACACCTACCCAATGGCAGAGTGGAGTAGGCTCCTAACAGACCAACCCTGCACAAATTGCAAGTATAAACTCTAGACAAATTGCAAAGACAACTGCCTAAGGGATGTAGAGAGTGAACAAAAGCAGGCAGAGGGGAGTTGAATCTTGGGGGAGGGTATGAGTTTCCTGGTATGTAGCTTTGGTCAGAGGACAACCCATAGTTGCAAAGTGTGTTTGGGTGGCTAAAACTCCAATCGAAAGCCTGTCATATTTCTGGCTTGAGGAATCAGGGGATGGAACTTGGGGGGCAATCATGACCATGAGAGAGTGGGGATCAACCAGAAAAAAAGGATAATCTAAAGTCTATGTTCGAATTCTACCCAAGTCTCTGACTGACTGACTCATGAATCACACAGGCACAAGGCAGTCTCAAAGCAGCTCACAGCTACAGGTTAGAGTCGTGAACTGAGATTTGAATTTCCACCCACCACCGGGGAGAAGACAGTTTGCAGTTTGAGTCTAACCAAGTCAATCGCTTGTTAAAATGAAATGATCAATGATGGCATCGATACAACAGAATTCACAATGTTTGGGATATAATCCAAAACAATTCAAAATACGAAGAACCAGGAAAATGAGATCTATTTTCAAGAGAGAAGACAATCAAAAGAGGTCAACCTGCGGTGACCAAAATGTTGAAAATCTCAGGCAACAATGTTAAAGCAGACATTATAATTAGGCTCAGTAAGATAAGAAAAAAAAGTGCTCCAGTAAATGAGAAGACCAGACATCTCGTAAGAGAGATTGAAAAGGTGTAAAACGAAATAAAATGGATGATGTGGGGAAAACCAGTGAACTTGAAGATAGTGCAAATAGAAATTGTCCAATTCATTCCAGTAGTCCAAGAGGAAAAATGAGGCAGAGGGGGAGGAGAAGGAGGGGGAGGGAGGAGAGCTAGAAGCAAGTGTAGAAAGCATTCTGGGGAGCGCCGGGCGTGGGGCGGTATCAGAAAAGCTAATGCGTGGGTTGTTGAAGTCCCACGAGGAGAAGAGGAAGAGAATGAGCTGAACATTTTTGAAGAAATAATGGCTGAGAACTTCCCAAATGTAATGAAATGTTTAAATTTACTGATTTAATTAACTCGGTGAATCCCGAACAGGATAAATTGGAAGGAAAGCACACTTAGACACATCATAGTTAAACAGCTGAAAAACAAAAGACCGGGAAAATCTGGTAAGAGGGCAGAGAAAAATGGTTTAAATAACAGTAGATTTCGCATCAGAAACTATGGAAGTCAGGTGACGGTGAGTAAAATCTTTGACGTGTTTTAAAGGAAAAACTGTCACCCTAGGATTCTATATATAGCAAAAATACACTTCGAGAATTAAAGCAAGATGAAGACATTTTCAAATAAAGGAAAACGTCACCAGAAGGCTTACACTATAAAAAGCTAAAGGAAGTTCTTCAGGCTAAAGAGAAGTGATATGTGATTTTGGATATGAAAACAGGAATAAAGGGCATAAAAATAAATGTTTGGGTAAACACAAAAGACTATGTTTCTTTTTAATTCCTTTAAAATATATTTGACTGTATAAAGCAAACATTATAACCGACTTATAGGGTTCATATTATATGTAGATGGAGTATATACGGCAGCTATAGTAAAAGGGTGACGGCAGTGGCGTTGGGGTAATTGGACCTGTGCGATTATAAGTAGTTCATGAGAAGTCAAGGGGTTTATGTTGTAAAACAAGGAAGAACTGCTAAGAAAGAATGCAGACAGCTAAAAGTCCAATAGGTAAATAAAAATGAAATTATAAAAAGAAAGTAAGAAAGAGGAAACAGGAGAAAATAAAAGTAGAGGAGGCAAATAATAAAATAATAGACAAAAATCCACCCATTTGTGAACAAAGACAGTTTTATTTCTTCCTTTCCTATCTATATACCTTTCATTTCCTTTTCTTGTCATATTGCATTAGTTAGAATTTCCAGTATGATGTCGAAAAGGTACAGTAAGAGGGGATATTCTTGCTGTGTACCTAATCTCAGTGGGAAGGCTTCTAGTTTCCCATCATTAAATGTAATGTTAGCTGTAGGTTTTTAGGGTAAATATTCTTTATTAATTTGAGGAATTTTTCTTTCGTCATAATTTACTAAGCATTTTTGTCATGAATGTGCCTAATTGATTTTTATATAATGCAAAACCCAACAACTGAAGAACACACATATTTTTCAGGAACACATAGTACATTCACCAAGATAAAGCTTATACTATGTCATAAAATAAGTCTCAGTAAGTTTAAAAGGATTCCAGCCACATGGAGTATGTTTCCATGGGCCAAAGAAGAAACTATAGGGAAGTTAGAAAATATATGTTACTAAAATATATGATAATAAAATACAACATATCAATATATATTTAGTAATATATATTACTGAAATATATGATAATAAAATACAACATATCAAAATTAATAAGATGCAGCAAAAACAATGTTTACGGGGAAAGTTGTAGCTTTGAGTTCCCATATTAGAAAAAGAACAGTCTATTCATTGACAAAATCACCTTAAAAAGTTAGAAAAAGAAGAACAGTGTAGCAAAGTGGGAGGAAATAGAGAAGATAAGAGTGGAAAGACAGAGGGACAACCAGTGGAGGGAATTAACGAAATGAAAAGCTCGTTCGGTAGAAAGTTCAGCATAACCGATAAGCCCTGAGCTAGGCTGATGAAGGGAGAGGGAGGGAGGGAAGGAGACAGGGAGAGAGAGAGAGGGAGAGAGGCAGAGAACACACTCAGAGAACACTCTCGTTACCGATGTGATGGAGAGAGGGGTTAGCACTACAAAGCCTTCGCAGAGGAAAAGGATAATAAGAATATTACGAACAACGTGACCCCAACAAGCTTAATAATTTTGATGAATTGGAGAACTTCAAAAAATGCAACACGCCAAAATATACCCAAGATGAAATAGAAAATCCAAATAGCTCTATAACCGTTAAGCTACAGTAACTCTGTAACTATCAAACACCTTCCTACAAAGAAAACTCCGGGCCCAATGCTTTCACTGCTGGATTCTATCAAATCTCCAAGGAAGAAACAAAACCAATTTTACGTAACTTTTTTTCTTCTTCTTTAGAAAACAGAAGACAAGTGAACATTTACAACTCTTTCTCCTTTCTCCGTGCCGGGCTGCCCGGGCCCGGGAGAGCGGTGGCGGAGAGCCGTGAAGTCATCTCTCCTACCCGCTTCAACGCGCCTTTTCTTGTTTCCGTGCTCCGTCCATCCGGGTGCGGGAGTCCCTCGCCTTGAGTCCTGGGATCTTCTGAGGGTCTTTTTGTGCATGGATGGTTAGCGCGTGGATGGTTATTCTAGGTGACCTTGCTGTGAGGGTACGAGCACCGGAAACTCCCGTTCCCCCATTTGGTGACGTGCACGTAGCAACTGTAGCTGGTACCCCACCGGAGTCCTCAACCCAGACTCTTCTCTTCCGATGAGACCGTGCCGCTGTGCGCAGAATGCGGGAATCAAGGAGAGGAAGAAACGAGAGGGAGATGGTGTCCTGAGAAGTCACCTGCTGTCATCCAGACACTTAGCCTAGTCCCGACCAGTGACACCAAAATATTTCTCCGCAATGGTTAAGGCATATCTCCCATTAACTGTGAAAATGTTCAAACTTTTAGAAAGGCTTTCTCATTTTGCATTTTCTTCCCTAATTGCAACAGAGCCAATTTGAACTATATATATTTGGAAACAGAGTGTTCACCTGTAAACCATTAAGAGACAGATCGCTTCTCAGTTTCTGAGGTCATGGGTAAATGTTCTTTGGAAACTAAGTTAAGTAGATAGATCACAAAGAATTTCGGGAGAATCAGAAAATGCAGAAAGCCAGTGATTTTTGGAATTTACATGTAAATTTGTCACCATTTTTTCAAGGACATTATTTTTAACATTTTTATTTCCCATGTGTTTTACACTTATTTTCCTTGTTTTTCTTGAGCTTAAAAATAGGTTCATTGAAATTTGATATTTTCCTCAAAGAGGCTATTTTATCATTTTGAAATTACTGACATACTAAATCATTGTCACATTATATTTGATATTAGTGTTAAGATTCTACCGAAAGAAAAAAAGCAAAAGATAATTTCAGGAAAGAGCCCTTATTTAAGTATGAGCTCACCAGATTTCATCTGAACAAAGTTAAACCATGTCATCTTTCAAAATATCTAATAGGCTCGAACAACATATATCACATTTCTGAAAAGCTCCTGTGTTCAAATAGCCAAAAATCACATTGTTGGAGAAATTAAAATTTTTTCTCTGTGAATCTGAGTCTGAACTTCTATAGGGTACTTTACCTGAGTTTATGGGAAATAAATAAGATATCAACTGAGTTTTTTTGAAAATAATAAAATTTTATGTTCACAGAGAAAACTAGCGCTTGTTGAACACCAACTGGGTACTGGATAGTTCTTTACGCATACTGTCGTCTCAGTTAGTCCTCCTTATTGGCCCTGTGGAGTAGGTAGTATTGTCCTCCCCATTTTGCAGGTGTGAAAATGCAGGCACCGAGAAATGAAGTAATTTGTCCAAAATCAGACGGCAAGTGGAAGATTCAAGGTCTGAACCCAGGCAGCCTGTCTGTGGAGGCTACACCCTCAACGAGCTCCCCCCGAGGCCGTATCCCCAGGCCCGGGTCGTCACTGTTCCCTGTGCACGCCACGCTCACTCCTGCCCGCTCATTCCCACCCTTGCTCACCGTGCTCTGTCCTCCAGAGTGCCCTCCCTTCCCTCCCCACTGATGGTGCACTGTCCGCCCCTCGTTGTCGGGGCGCTCTGTCCCTCCCCATTCCCACTGCTGCTCCCCTGCCCGATTCCCTATGGGCCAAGAATAACTGCCTCCTGATTCAGGTAATAACCTCAGAACCAGCCGTTCTGGCTTTTCTTCCGAACCATCCTGCATTATTATCCTGGCAGGTAACCTCTCCTTGAATGCGCTTGGATCAAAAGCCGTGGGTGGCCCCCCCACTGTTCTCCTTCGAATCCCAGGTTGGAGAACACTCCAGGCCCTTCAAAAATCTGTCTTTGACTCACTTTTCCAACTATACCCAGATGGTGAAACACCGCCTCCAGGTGGGTATTTCTTAGGTTATTTAAAAGTACTTGGCCTATAACAAAGCACTTGACATTAGCGGTTATTACTTTATATTTACCATTTGAAGAAGTAATACATAGTTCAAATACCAAAAATACGTTACTGAAATATCTTCTGTTTTCTCTTGGCCCCATCATTTCGGTTCTCATTCCTCGCCTCCAACAGGTTAAACTGCTATTATTAATATATTTTTAAAAGATAAATATAGCATATTATACACATTGAGCTACACATTCGTAACACTTAATATATCTTGGAGTTCTCGTTATTCAATACCTGGAGAGCTTTTTTTATTTCTTTTTTTATAGCTGCATAGAAATTTTTATGACTGTATGGATATGCTATAATTTAATTAACCATAATTTAATTATTCCCTAACAATACACATTTATATCATTCCCAGTCTTTTGCTATTATACACAACACTAACACTAAAGCGAATATCCTCGTTCACATATAATTAAACATGCATGTGAATTTATTCATGAAGTGCATTCCTAGAGGGAGAACTGGTTGTACAAATGACTTACGCATTCGTGATGTTGATGGATCTTGCCAAACCGTCTGGCATAGGGGTCACGCCAATTTCCGCTTCCAACAGAAACGAATGAACGGGTAGTTTTCCCACAGCCTCATCAACCCATTAACCTTTTAGGTTTTTGCTTATCTGAAGGAAGAAATAGCATCTTAGTGTAGTTTCAGATTGCCTTTAAAAAATGAGTGAGTTTGAGCATCTTTTCAAAAATTTAAGAGCCATTTTATTCTATGTGTTGGCCGTTCATATCTTTCGCACATTTAAAAATTGAATTATTATAACCCTTATCAATTTACAGGAGCTCTATATATTATGGAAATTAGCTCTTTTTCCAAGTCGTGTTATAAGGGGCTTTCCCACTCTGAGATCGTATATATTGTGAGATATTGTTCCACCATTTTTTTCCCCAGAAGACCATCCATTTATACCAGTACCATTTATTGAATTATCCTTATATTTTCCACTGCTTTGAAATCCTAACTATTTTCTAAAGTCCTGGATGCAAAGCCCTATTCTGGGGCTTTCTAGTCCATGCTGTTGGTCTGCTGCCCATTCTTCCCTGAGACCCCCTGCTCCCATATAGAGTATGGCTTAATTGGAAGGGCTAGTTCTCCATCTCTCCCCTCTAGAGCTCTCTTTCCTAGTTATGGATTTTTTTAAAAAAAATGTAGTCATCACATTCAGATCGTTTAGTTCAGTAAGCAGCAAAGGTAACCAAAAGCCCCCAAACCTCCAGTTGGTTTTTTTTTATCACGGTCACCTTAAGTTTATAAATTAACTCAGGAAAACGTGACACATTTTATGATTTTGAATCTTAGAATATGGTAAGTTCTGTTTTTATTCAACTGTACTTCTTCGTCCTGGAATTTCATATGGAAACTCCTTTAAATAAGTATATCTTAAAATTAATTGGACCATCGAGCAATCATTCATTCCTGCTATAGCCCTTTACGTTGTTATCACCTATTTGGAACTTACTTTTGCCTTCAAGGGTGTCTTATGTCTCTACTAGATTGTGAACTCCTTACACAAGTACAGAATCTTTTATCTTGTAAGAGGTCAATTCATATTTGCTATTAATTTATTTTACTTAAAACTACTCTTGCTTGATTATAAAATTCTCACAGCATGCATATGAATAGCTGAAATATTTTGAGATTATCTGCCTTATCTTCATATTATCCTGTATCATAGTCAACATTTTCAATTGTCTTATTATACAAAATAGGTAATCTGTGCTTTACTCTGCCTTCTATTATTACAGGAGCTAAACTAGTATATATTGTACCGTATCCGTGATCTCTCCCATTTGACTTTTGTGTCGAAGGCTAATAGTTCCTCCTCACTAGCCACTGTTCCCTCCTCTCTTACTAACTGATTTTGTTGGGGGGGGGGGCAACGTGCCTATGAAAAATCTATTTCCTAAACTCCTCTGCACGTAAGAGTAGCCATAAGACTAAGCCTAGCCCCTGGGACGTAGGTAGAATTTATTGAACAGGAAACTTCCTGCCTGGAATTTGGAAGGCAAGGCTGGGGAGGAGGGTCATGCTCGCAGGAAGGATGGTAAACTACAAAGCTAGAAAGCAGAAACGAGATTAGTTACATAACTTTCAGGGAGTGGCACAAGATGAAAATGTTCTGTAACGGCATTAGCCCCAGCGCCAGGCCCTTCTCAGCGTGGGGCCCTAAGCGACTTCATAGGTCACCCATCCATGAAGTTGGCCCCGGGCACGAAGGAGCCTAGGATGTCATGGAGCCACCATGCCCGCCCTGGATGGCCTGGTCTTCCAACAGAGGGCATAAGGCCCTTCTCGCAGGAGCCTCTGCCTTCTGGGTTTTCTGTCCCATTTATTGCACGACCGAGGCAGAGCTATGATTCTCCCCATTTTACAGGTGAAGAAACTGAGGCTCAGACAGTTTAGAGCTTGGTCCACGGGAGCACTGTCAGGGCATGGACTCAGGTCCCGGGAATCCGGGTCTCATACCCTTTCTTGTGCCGGCACGAGATGTCATCATTCTGCGTTCCTTGTTCGCGTTCTGCAGGTCTGTGCGTCTCTCAATGCCCCCTCTTCGTAGCCTATAATAGGGGGAGGGTAACCCTTTGTCCCTTTGGTCTTTCCTCCTTCACATGTGATTTGTCCTCTGGAGTGGACGAAGGGCAGGCTTTTGGTCCACAGCCAGAATATTGCCAGAAGGTGAGTGGTTTCCATCTCCAGCAAAACGTTTACACTCTGACTCCTCAGTAATTCTCCCTTCACAGGTAAAGAGTTAAGATCTTGCATAATCCAATTAAAAAAGGAACTCAAAATAGGTGAGATCCCATCTGATGCGGGTTTCTGTCTACTTGACCCTTCAGGAGGAAGGCGGGTACTGGCAGTCTTCCCAGTGAGATTGCGCTCAGGAGAATTTAGCTAGAATGTATTCTTTTGATAGTGCGTTAGGATAAACGGGGTTTATCGCTCTCTGGACATTCTCATCTATGGCCAAGGGAGTCACGATGGCCAGTACCTATTATTTATTTTATTAGCACCACCAGCCATGGCCGTGACCGCCACTGCCCAGGGACCCCAGTGTCACATCGCTGTGGCATTTGCTGAGTCTGATGTGACTGTGGTTTCGCTCAGCCCTGGCATGAGCACCCACTTTGGCTAACGCCCGCAAGTCGGCATTTCTGGACCAAGTCCTGGGTGGCGCCAAGGCGGGGGCTGGCGGAGCGTGTGCCGATGCACGTGGTCACGACACATCATGTGGGATGCCGGCAACGGCGTTTGGTAACTCACCCCTCCCCATCTCTACAGAAGGAAGGAAAATTTCCTACCGACCCCAAGGGAAGAAAGAAATTGTAGCCTGTTCGGTCAGGTCCTGGGACATTGAGTGCTGAATGTTTGCAGTGGGCCTATTAACTGGGCGCGTTTCTCCTTCCCTTGCTTGGCAAGAGGGCCAGGGGCCCTCCTAAGCTAGGCCCCGGCAGGTAGCGGGCAATGCAGGGGTGCCGGGGAGGCCCAGTGCCCCGGAGACTGGGGTCAGAGCTGGATTTAGGTTGAATCTGCTACTTAGGCCTTGACTTCCAACCTGGTTTTACCATACACCTGGCATAGGGTCGTCGAGTCCGTCTGTGACGGTCTCATTGGTGACCGTGCGGCCCTTAGGAGGACAAGAACTCTTGGCATTCCTGGGTCCTTGAATGACGTGTCATCTGAATCTCACTGTAAGCTTGGGCCTTCTCTTTAGGGTGAAGAATGAAGGAATGTACGGTGTAATCGAGGTGTCACGAAACTTGATGTTACGGGTTGGATTGTGTCACGTCCCCCCACACCCCAATTCATTTGTCGAAGTCCTGACTCCTTGCATCTCAGAATGCGACTTGAAAGAGGTGACATGAGGTCATTAGACTAGGCTCTAATCCAATAAGAAGGGGAACTAAGAGGGGAAATTTGGGGACAGACACAGAGAGCGATGACAGAGCGAAGAGACACAGAGAGGCGGCCATCTACGAGCCAAGGAGAGATGCTCGGAACAAATCCTTCCCTCACGGCCTCAGGAGGAGCCAGTCCTGCCGATGCCTTGATGTCAGTTCTAGCCTCAAGAACTGTGACACTGTACATCTCTGTCATTTGGGCCACTCGTTTGAGTACTCTGGTATGGCAGCGCTTGCAGACTCACGTGCTTGGCAAGCAGCCTGGGCAATCCTGTTTAAAAAGGCCAGCGGGCGACGTGGAGAGCAGTGGGAATGCCACACTGCAGTATTTGAAACGGGCACCATACCTTTGTCTTCACTGTCCAAAGACTAACAAGAATGGCATGCCCTTGATGGTAACAAGGTCATGAACGTTTGTCAGCAAACTGCGCTGCTTGCATGAACTACTTCCAGTCTACCCTTTGAGAATAAGGAAATTTGGGGTACGGTTTTCATGGCCTGAGTTGGGTCAGGTGGAGGTCAGGTCGGTGGTAAAGTGGGATAGATTGGAGGCTCCCTAGCTTACAGCCTTACTCATCTACTCATGAGAATTCTCTGATTCTCGATGAGAAGTTGCTGAGTAGGTGATGGAGAGTTTTATTTTCCGGTCCTGGAACAAACATCCAGCACAGCTGGGCACGTGGCGGATGCTCAACATTGTAACAGTTACTATTAGTGTCTGAGTCAGGGAAAGGATTGCTTCTCTTAAGTTAGCAGTCAGCAGGAGAGCATCTGCCTCTTGAAATTTATGTTATTGGTGGTGCTTACTAAAGTATTTTCAGTGATGTTATTGGGTGTGAACATGCTGCCTTGGGCAATCTGACTTACTGCATTTTTAACTTTATGTTACATTATTAATAAATCATCTATGAGAAGAATAGGTCCTCACCCTCTGGTAGCTAGCCAACCACGAAACATGACTTTAACAAATCAAAAACATGCACAGTATTTTATGAGAAAAGTTGATAAAATGAGGAAAAAAGAAGTCTCATATCTCCAAGATACAGGGTAAATAACTATCTTAACCATTGAACATTAAAGTCCTAAAATATGGCAAAGATTTTCCCAGTATGTTTATTAATCGTCAAGCAAACTGAGCATCATAAAAATAAGGTTTTTAAAAGTACTAAAAAGTTTAATTCACTAAAAATTGGAAATACTATATTTGCTATATAACCTTGGCGTGTATTCTAAATTTTCTGACCTTGAGTGACTGTTTGCTGAAAAAATGGTTAGAAGTGGGTACATTTTCATGGTTTTGCAAATATCTAGAAAACAGGGATTCTCTCTTTTGGAACACAAGTTCCCAAGTTTTACCTATTAGTCTAGAATAATAAATATATGCATTCAAATAAATGCTTGTTGAATGAACTGATGTGTGAATGATTTTCTTGGTAGGTTTCTATGAACAAAAGGAAAGGAAGCAACATGTCAGCAAAGAATGAACACTTTTACTTTGAAATAAGGCAGGCAATTTATTGTAGTGAGATTATACTGAAGTTTATATATGACCCCCAACGCATATAAAGTAATTTCCTGCACACTGCTGGCGAAGACACCCCTGAACTACAAAAACTCAAAGTGCTGTAAACCAGTTAATAATGATGCAATGCATTTTCACTAATCTACCCAAATTTAAAATTAGATGATTAAAAGGACACATTTAAGTACCTTTCATACATTTTAACGATGGTCTTTTCTTTTACTGGAATTTGTAACATACCCTTGATGACTCCAGACACTAAACTCTGTTGCTAGCAGTCTATTTCTCTCTTCTTACTGCAGTGATTAGGAGGGTAAATTTCTAACAGAGCTGCAAATATTTCCCCCTACATGGAGCTTGTGGAAAATATGAAAATTTACATGACATTTGTGGCAACATAAAAAAATAGAAAAAAATTATTTTTAAACACTAAATCAGTAGAAAAGTGCTTTAGGAGGCAGAGCACAGCAAGGCATTTTACCCCAAGTTCACGAACAAATATATACACCCATGTATGGAGACATCTTTGCGCCTAACGCATCTTCTAGAATACACTATATACATCTGCTACATGTCACATGAATTCAGGTGCACGCAGGCACCGCCTGAGATGTGTAACTGACCTCTCTGGGAAGCCTCTACGCAACCTCTTGGAAGAAGCTTATTCTCGACTTTTTGAAAACAGTCACGCCCTGCAGTCACCGCGGGCTGCGCCGTGGCGTCCGGCCCGCCCTCCTAAACGTAGGATTCCTTGGCGTACTGGAGTTGGTCGGCCTCGAAGACCGGCTGGCTGCAGTGCCGCACCAGGCCGTCCCACTTCTCCGTCTGCCGGGACTCGGACACGGTCCTCGGCCGGCGCAGCTCGGGCCTCGCGATGACAGTCCCTCGTCCCGTCGTCCCCACGGAAGCCCAGCCCGTCCCGCTTTGTTTCCAGCCCTCGGTCCTGGGCGAGAGGCGGTGCCTGTCTGGTGTCTCTGGACGGCACGTATTTCTCGAGTCCCCTCCGTGAGGAAAAGGCAGAAGGGGAGGTGGCGGCCCGGCGTCCAGGCTGAGCATTCTGGCCCGCATGCTGCCGACCGTCTGGCTCCCGCAGGCGCCCAGGTCCAGGGCCTGGCACCGAATGGCCTCTTGGTAGGACGGGGGGCTTCCAGGACTCCTCTGGTCAACCAGGCAGAACACGTCCTCCGCCGAGGGGGCGCAGGCCCTGGCGCCGGCGTCCGGAGCTGGGCGGCTCTGGGCCTCGGGCAGGTGCTCCTGGACCACGCGGCCCGCCAGCTGGCTCTCCTTCCGAGGGCCCCTCCTCGCCGGGTCCTGGCCCAAGCCTCTGGCTCTCACAGACACCAAGCTGGGCGTTTTGCTCAGCACTTTTTTGTGCGATGCGAAGGAGAACGACATGGAGTGTTTTTTGATTTCTCTGCCGGGCTTGCTTTTATCCATCTTCGTGAAAGACCGATGTCTGGCGAAGAAATTCCTTTTGGGACTGGACGGGGACGCCACAGGGGAACCGTCATCAGAGGCATCCAGAGAGCCGCTGGAGCAGGCCTTGGACACCAGTCCCCACGGGGACACCATGCCGGGGGCCCAGGGCTTCACCTTCAGGTCGCTTGGCCTCCGGGTCTGGCCCTCGGCCGCAGGAAACACCTCCTCATGAAACGGGTCCTCGGCGTCCTCGCTGCCCAGCCGGGAGCCTGGCTGGGCCCGTGTGAAGTCATCCTCACTCCGTGTGAGTTTGGGGTTCGTTTTCCCGCTCTCGGGACACTCCTGGGAGGAAGCCATGCTGGGCTCCGAGTACCTCCGGTCCGCATCGCCCAGGGAGCTTTTCCGCCCGGCTGCAGGGCCGACCATGGGCTCCCGGCGGGACGCCCAGGCGCGGGGGCTGCCGGGCTCCGTGGCCGCCAAGGTCCCCGCGGGCATGGAGGCCAGCCTGCTGGGAGAGCCCGTGGCGCTGGGGGACTCCGCATCCGGGTCGTTGCTGTCGTAGGCCGAGTCATTCTGCAGGGTCGACACATCTGAGGAAATGAAGAAGGGACAGGTGAGCTCTGTGTCCAGAGTCTTCAGAAGCGAGCTTCAGCACCTTTCTCCCCACTACTGAGTGTCCGGCGCCAGGAAACCTGGTGAAGCTACGCTGGGGTTTGGGATGGAAGAAACTTGCCGCATGACAAGCTTTTCTCCCCAAACTACTCTTTAGAGGTGGGGAATAGGAAAAGGATGTGTGTGTGTGTGGGGGGATAGGATGGGGTGGGGGGAGGAGGGAGAACAGCATTTCGCTGACAATTTATTGATCTTACACCTCGATCCTTTGGATGGCTCTTTCGTTACATCCATTTCCATATTCCATTATGTGGAAACAAAAGTTTATTCCCCCGGCCCGCTAGCTAAAAGTTAACTCAGTAAGATCAGCAGTTCTTCATGACTTAGAACAGGAAGGGAAAGTTCCAGGCTCAACCTGAGTGTCTGTCTGCAGCTTGAGGAGACGCTGCCGGAGACTCCGTCTCCAGGAGCAAAGTTCTCCTGTTCAACGACTTCGCTGCGGACTTGAGCCTGGGCTCATTCGCTGCTTTGTGAAGGTGACTCCCGCCTTAATCGCAGAGGCACTGAAATCACAGCGGAACATCCTCCAAATTAACTGATAGCACATTGCGTACCTGAACCGTCAGTGTGTTCCAGGGAGTCGTCAGAAGCAATGCTGGAATGTGCTGGAATGTTCTCCCCAAATATTTCAAAGCAGTTATCGATGAGGAACTCCACCAGCGTCTTAACCTGTGAGGACAAAGTAGCAGATGGTCAGCTTAAAGAAATCTTTCTTTTTTTTCTTTTTCTTTTTTCTTTTTTTTTAAGGGGGCGGGACAGAATAAGGACACAGCGGGGTTCGACCGGAGGCGCCGAAGCGGGCGGGGGAGGTCTCCACGTGTCTGAGTAGAACTGCAGGGACCGAGGAACCGTCTCATCTGTCTTAAAGTTATTTTGAAGACGTGCATTTTTTTTTTTATTTGAGAATTAAAAAAACCCCAAAACTTTAAAGTAGCTAAATTGTTCATTTAAGAAAGGAGTTTCTCAGATTGGTCGTTGGACCGACAGAGTACGAGGCACAAAAGAAGAGAAACCACGAAAGGGCTGTCTCATCCTGGGAGACAGTGATGTACAAATCGTTAGCACGTCTGCTCTGTCGGGCAGGACGACAAAGGACACGGGCCCGGCTCTACTCAGTTGCATTCGGGGCGCACGTCTAGGACAGTGGAACCGTGGCCGTGTTGTTTCACGTTGCCCTGTGATCTCGAATCAGAGAAACCCAGAGGCATCTCGTCACTTAGGTTTAGAAATAGACGGCGAGATGATAAGTCAGGAGTTCCTCAGAAACAGCCCGGGAACGAACCTTATTGTTCAAGTCTTTCTGGGCTTCGAACGACAGGTTTTGGTCATTCTCTCGGGTCAGCATGTTGGGGCCGACGCAGATGGCGAGGTTGCTGGCGTCCATCTTGTTGACCTCGGAGTTGCGGCTGATCAGGTAGAGCACGGAGACCAGGTGCTTCAGCAGCAGCAGGTTGGGCCGGGGGAGCTTATCGGCAACCCTGGAATGAAGGTCAGGGAGGTTGGTTTCCGAGGAGGCTAAGTGATTCTGTCTGGCTTTAGTGTACTCGGTCGAAGCTTTCTGGCCATCCCTGACTTCCTTTAAAATGAGGAACGCCCATTTTCACAAGTAACGTTGTGAAACACTCATTCAGACACTTCCAGTGGCAACTGACATAGAACGAAACTGGTTAACCCAGAGATCCCGAGGACCGAAAAAGAGCGGGTCTTTATAATTAGAACGCCTTGAACGCCAGTGAGCCTCAACTATTTCTAGAGATCTCAAGTTATGGATGCGTTAACTCCTTCAGTAAGTCTATAGTTTAGTATCTTGAAAACCGTTTTGTTGAGTAATCATTTCACCATGCAGAATGTCTTTTTGTTTCTAATACCGCAAGACTCTCCTTTTGAATACAACTGTTTTCCTTTTTTTCTGAACTGTAATCATCCAACATAGATGACAGATTTTTATATTATCTGAGAAATCTTTATGGAGAATGAATCGGTTTATAAGGGCATGCCCATAAATATGATCAGTGTAGCACTTCGATGACAACATTGCTACTAGCAAATAATAAATTAGGTTTTTAAAGCCCCATGTTTTCAAAAAGTGAAATAGTGACTCTGATATATGGATCATTTTCATTTTTCATAAGAACTTGTTGCTATGAAAGAGTTTTATGTCTTTAAGTGGAAATTGAATTCCATTTTTGGGGTAGACGCTCTCACACCTTCAATTCTATAACTATTTCATTGACAATATTTAGCCATGTGAGACAATCATAATATATAGGCAGACTTTCATAGGATTTGGCAAAAGTGCTGACAATTTAAAAGCAAGACGTTTAAGATCCTCTAGTCACTAATAGATCACATTTTTATTTACATATGTAATTATCTTAGCTGTCACTGAAATTCGTTTTCATAGAGTTTTCATTTGGGTTAAGTATAAGACTATGAAGTATGTTTTGAAATTTTACGAACAAAACAATCCCTTTCAGATTGTTCTACTATGCTCGAAGGGATGTTTCATGGGAGAATGGTTGCCTTGCAGGACTCCAAGGATAACTCCAAATTCCTACACTTTACCAGGTAGCCCGTGTCGAAGTTTTCACCTATGATTCCGTCTCATACCCTCCTGAATGACATATTTTTAGACTCCCCCCCCCCCCCCACCTCTTGCAATATGTACTGAAGTCCCCTTTATACTTTTTGGAGAAGTGCTTCCTTTCACTTGGCTAAAAAAACACTTTCTGTAAATGTCTAGGGTAGCTTCCTGATTTTCATTCTGGGAGCAGATGAACAATTCTCCCCCGGTCCCCTAAACACTGCAACTGTCAGGAAGCGCTTTGACAGGCTGGTAATGAGTGAGAAGGTGGCGTCCACCTGGGCCTGGCCTCTGCGAATGGCTCTGACGACTTACTGTTTCAGGGCCTCTATCCTGTCCTCCTCAGTCTGCTTCTCCAGGGCACCCATCCACTCGTCGAATAGGTCGCACGAAAGCAGCTTCAGCGGGATACTTCTGAGGAAGTCCTGGCGGATGAAGAAAGGGGTGCGGTTTGGCCTCTCCGTGTTACATAATGTGCTGGTGTCTTTATCTCTACCTGGTCTGTTCTATCTCGAGGAACCTGTGCTCCTCTCACCACAGGCAGTGCCCCTTTCCGGTGCCAGCAACAGGCATGGTAAGGTCATCATCTGGGGAACCACCAGGTTCAGGACTATGGACTTGGCTATGGGACGACCCGAGTGCCTTTCTCATCAAAATTTTGGGGAAATTTAATGCATCGCTTTCTGCTGGAGTCTGGGATCACAGATACACAGATGCTTCTATCAATAAAGAAAAGCCTCAGCTGAAAAAATTTGAACTCTAAGATCAGTTTACTTTGATTTGTAGGGAGAAGAGCCAATTTCTTATTTCCTGAGTGTTATTGTGTCAGAGCCCGTTGGCAGGGTCTTTGGTGCCAGAGCTGTGACCTTACCTTAAAGACCACCGCCAGGAGGTGCACGGGGAGACTTTTCAGATCTACCACGCCTCCCGAGTTGAGCTCCTCCTTGAGCTCTTTGCGGGCTTTCTCATTGGCTGCTTTCCTGAATATTCCTTCGGTAGAAGGGCCTTTGAGGCAGAGAATAGTGAGAATATCCTACAGGAAAGAGGCAGAGAAATAGGAAATGGTTACCCTTGGCTCGAAAACACATCTTGCTACCAATACACTAAAAATCCCTGTTTAGACAGGAGCAAGAAATTTAAAATCAAGCATATGAACAAGCAACTAACTTTACCTGTCAGAAAATATCCTTTCCATAAAAGTTAGTTCTCGATGATACTAAGTTAGTCTTAATAAGAGACTATTAATGCCAGTCTTTCCTTTTAGTCTGGTTGCTATTAACTGTCTTCCTCAACCATGCCATTTCTCTGAGAGGAGTTAAGTTGTAGATGTTCTAATTTGGCGTATTATACAATTATTTCAGGCCTCCATCCTTTCGAATCATTTTGTATAAACATTGGATTTCTGATTATCTACAGTATACCCTATCTCTGCTGGCTTTTCAGAAGCCACACATTTTAAGCATTCTTAACTCCGCGACGGCAGAAGGAGAGAGTGACCATCAACCTGAGCTCATCGGCAAGTACAACTAATTTCTAGAACGTAAGCAGCCGGTTATTCTCATGACTGCACTTGCAGGTGAAAACACCGTTTCTAAAAGTGGAAACGATGAAAGATTTGCCCCAACAAGGTCAGCATGAGCATGGCATTCGGATTTCCCAAGGATTTTTCTCTTTTTTTTTTCACATCTGGCAGAAAACGGTGCCTACCTGAATGGGCCTGGGGAGTGTGTCGTCGTCGCCGCAGATCATGGACAATGGTTGATCGAACAGTGACACTTTCAGCTCTGTCTCCGAAGACCCAGAAAAGTCTGACAAAGGAGAAAGCCTTCTCATGAGAGAGGGCCAGGACAGCACCTTCTTTCTCTTCTTGATTTCTAAAGCCGAGAAAACAAGGCAACGAGAAAAATAAGCTTATGATATTAATAAGCAAAGATCCATTGTCGGCAGCAGAATGTCGTCGGTGGTGCAGCCTTGTAGGGGGATACTTTCGCAACACCGAGAAAGCAGAAGGCAAGAATCTTAATCTAGAAAGATCGACCCAGAAAGCAACCACATTGTTACCAGGGAAACCAGCCCCTCAACATCAACACTAGGCTTCCTCGGCGTCTCCACCTTTCCTGTTTTCACCCTTCGGTGCTCGTTTGCTGCGAAAAACCGGCAAAAACCTAACCGTGCAGGTGTTAAACAATCATCTTAATATATTGGCCTTAACAACTGTGGTCGGCATTCTTGATGTGAAATATGTTATTTTAATTTCTTCCTTCAACTAGTGAAGAAAACGAAACTTATAAAGAGAGGAAGCGAGTTAGTTGCTCAAGATCGGTTTGAAGATTCTTAGCTGGGCAGGCCGTTAAACCTCTAGCCCTAACCAGCCACGAGGGGGAGCTACATCACCCCGCCTGCCTCCAGGAACCTTCAGGGTGTCGGCGGGGACCGCTTTAGGTCAGAACAGGTGCAAATTGCAGCAGGAAGGCTTGAGTTTGGACTTGGCAGTTGGGAATCATCAGGAAACATTACCAAGATCGTCTATCTTTGCAGAATTCCAAAGCCATTTGTGCAATGGGCATTGTTTCTCATGAGTTTCCTTCTTTCTCTTTTCTCTTTCCCTCCTTCTCCTCCCTGCCCACCCCCCCCCCCAATTATAAAAGCAATATTTTCTGGACGGCATTAGCCTATGCTTCTATTCGTCTTATACTGGAGAGTGGAAGAGGTTGGATAGAGAAGTAGCTTGTCCTTATAGTTCAGGAGAACCGGGCCAGGGTTACATTGCAATGAAATGCACTGGAGAAGGAAGGAAATGGAAAAGACATTGTGTGTTAGATTTGTAACCCCACGAAGAACCCTCTGGAGGGCTGGGGGTGGGCTGTAGAGAGCATCTTTTCTGTTGGAGTATTCTGACGCTCTAGTGAGCTGGAGCCCACCTGCTATTTAAGGGTTAAGGTTCTGTGGTCTTTAAAAGAACGTTTATAAAAAAAAAATTCCTAGTAAAGTACTGTGGTTTTGCAAACCAAGAACATTTGTTGTTAGCACTTAGATAAAAGATTAGTTGTTTTCAAAACTCACCAATTAGCTGGCAGATGCTGTCTTCACTTTCACTTGATGCCAACAGGGGATGTTCCTTGATATCGCCCTAAAAAAGTATATTTATTTTAGTTAAAAATAATGACTGAAGAAACCTACCCAGTCTTTCTCCTCAAAATACACATATAACGCTTTATGTATTAGGAATTAGTCAATAGAGGCCACTAATTTTTTTCTAGCTTCTAGAATCAATGTTAAAGTCTTGATTGCTGTCACATGAAAGCCTCACTAACATCCATTTATGATATGAGTTTTCTATTCTGATAATTAAATAAACAGACGATGTCAAATTAAAACAAAGGTTTTCATCTCGAGGTGCAGATAAAAGCTTTAGAAAGTTGCTTTCTTACCTCCGATTGACATTCAATTAACGTCTCCATATTATTCGCGTTTAGTGTTTTCGACTACAAGAGAAAAAAATGAAATTAGGTAAACATCTTCGACTTGTGACGCTAGAAAATATGAATTAATAAGTGTAAGAGGGGCACGTACAGCATTGCAGCTGCTCGTCAACTTCATTAGAATTTTGGCGGCCCGTCCAGTGATGAATTTCACTCCCGTGTGGCCTCGACTCTGCCTACAAGAAGTCATATGGGAAAAGGTTAGGAGGGACACACATGATAAGGTGGCCAATTTCAGTGCCACTTTGCCAAAACACAAAGTTTGAAACTATTTGGTAGGAAAGTTTTCATTTAAAGTACAGTCATGTGCTCCCAGATGTCTTATGCTGTTGAGAACAGCATGTGAATGCACTTATTTCTAAATTAATTAGCCTGACGTCATCGCCACGCCAAACTTTGTTAGTCATTTATTACATTCCCATCGAGAGACAATCTATATAACAAGTACAATAACAACTAATATTTTTCTTTTGAGCGCTACGTATGTGTCAGGTACCGTATGAAGAGCTTTGCACAAATCTGCTCATCTAACTCGAAAAGGGAAAACTTCTTCCCAGATGTGGCTGATAGTAGACATAAAACAAAGATAAGACATTTACAGAATTCCTCTGTCCCCATTGTGCAGGCTTCACATGGAAGCAGACCTTCCCGTGTTCGGAGTCATTATAACTCCATGGAGCTGTTTTCTGTTGGCGATGATCTAAAAGACCAGTGGACCCGCTGAGGGGCTCACTTTCTTGTCATATAATTTTATGGTACTTACCCTCGGAGGGCCTCGCGCCAGAGTTCCTTTAGCTCCGGTGAGCTGAGCAGAGTGGGAGAAGCAGCATGACACTCTGCTCCTGCTAATCCACTGGCAGAGAAGGAGACTGAAGGCTCTGACTTCACTTGCTCTGCATTATAAACGAGGGGGCGGGCAGGTGGAAATTCAGAAAACACAGGGCCGGAAAGAACAGCCCGGGCTGCCACACAGACGCAGCCGCCGAGTACTCACTTCCTCATTCCTTTTAGGGCAGTTCTGGTTCTTTATTTTTTTTTTTTTCCTTCCATGTTAAAGTAGAAAGTCTGTAAACTACCAAGGGTGGAAAAGATGACATATAACCATAGGCGAAGGCTCTGATTAATGTCACAGGTGGGATGTGTGAATAGAAATTGTGTTCTTCTGTACGTAAATATCACTGTATTTTATAAAGTGGTAATTTCAGGTGCTCATTCCTTTTTTTTTTTTTTGGCATCCTGTTTGGGTGCTGTCTCTTCTCCCACCTACCATCACCTCTGCTCATCTGTTATCATAGACACTGATTAGCACCCTCTGGGTGCAGGATATTGTCACTCCAAGAAACCCGAGACATACCATGGATAATCGGTCACCATCTAAAGCCAGGTCTGTCTCCTTTGGAATTAAGAAGAGAGTCCATTAGAGCCAGCCGTCAATGTATTAACCTCTTCTCTTGCCCCTCACTACTAGTCAAAATGATTAATACTTGATTCATAGATCAGCTCTCATCCTGACATGGAGGGAAAACAAAAAACTCCTTCCATCAGATAAACTTCGAATAGAAATGGGATGCGAATTTCATCTGTGCCTCCCTCCTTCTGACCCGAGAGAACGTCTGGTCTTTTCTGTGGCTAAAAGCCTACTTATGAAATGACTCAAATACCCCACCAGTAGAATGGACACCTAAATTGTGGCATATTCACCCCGCAGCGTGTTACACAGCACAGAGAATGTGTAGTCGAAGACTACCTTCAACGATATGCTTGGGTTTCACGACAAAATGTTGAGAGAAAGAAGCCAGACCCCCAAGAGCACATCTTGCCAGCAAAGCACAAAAACTCGAAAGCGACCTGTGCTTTTAGAAGCCCAGGTTCCCTGGGGAGCGGGGTGGGAACCCCAAGATGCAAATTTGGGCTGCACGCTGGTCTAGCTCTTGATTGGCCACTGCTAGTCTCACGTGCACTTTTCCGTGGGTATGTTCTTCTTCGACCCAAAGTTTAAAAATACCTTGATTAATTCATCATCAGCACCTTCAATTCTAAGCCTTTTTCCTATTGATAGTTCTCTGCTGTCTTTATACCGAAAGGTCACGGTTAGGCATAATCGGGAAACTGAGGCGCAGGGCAGTTAAAATTTGCCCCGTAACTCGGTGTTTTAGCGGGTTTCCTGAGGGCAGATCCTGGCGTTAGGACTTCGAGCTGGAGGCTCTCTCTGTTACAGCTGTCCCAGCGCGAGTTCGGCCAGGCGAGTTCGGCCAGTGTCCCCACGGCGACTGCGGATGTCACCGTCCTTCCATCGTCCCTCTGCTGCCTTTGCAAACCTCCAAAATGAATTTACCGATTTTTATTTTTTAATTAAAAAAGGGAATTTGTGCTGTACCTAGCCTAGGACCAGGCACATAGTAGGTACTTAATAAATAATTTTTGAATAAATACATTTACTTATAGATGTTACTATATATGTTACTAAAATACATATTTGTTGCTAATATGTATTTCATGAACTTTTTTTTAATTCGACGTGGTTTTTGGGTTCTTCTTCTAAGAAACTTAATGTTTATACTGCTCTTGCAACTAAAACATAAATCCTCAATTGAAATATTTCCCCTTTTTAAAAAATTTTATTTCATTAGTTTCAAGCATACAGTACTTTGGTTAGATATTTCTATAGTTCGTGAATCATAGTTCACGATCCCCCAAATTGCTCTTTCTCTCCTCTGGCTCTCCACCTGGCCATCATATTAATGCTGACTGCATTCCCTATGCCGTGCTCCCCATCCCCGTGACCATCTGTCAACTACTAATTTGTACTACTTTAACCTTCACCCCTTTCTCCCATCCCCCAACCCCCCCTCCTCTCTACCCGTCACCAGATTGTCCTCTACATGTGTAAGTCTGTTTTTGATTAGTTCGTTCTTTTTGTTCTTAGATCCCACATGTAAGTGAAATCATATGGTCTTTATCTTTCTCTGTCTGACTTATTTCACTCAGCTTAATGACCTCTAGGTCCATCCATGGCATTGCAAATGTTTCATTTTTTTTAATGGCTGAGTAATATTCCATTGTGTACATGAACCATAACTTCTTTATCCGGTCATCTGTTGATGGGCGTTTAGATTGTTTCCATATCTTGGCTATTGTAAACTGCGCTGCCATGAACACAGGGGTGCACAGATCTGTACAAATTAGTGTTTTGGTTTTCTTTGGGTAAATACCCAGAAGCGCAATTGCTGGGTGAAAAGATATATCCATTTTTAATTTTATGAGAAACCTCCAGACTGTTTTCCATAGCGGCTGTACCAATTTGTAATCCCAGCAGCATATGAGGGTTCCCTTTTCTCCACATCCTCACCAACATTTGTTGTTCTTTGTAAATATTTTCCTTTTACGAAAGATCATATTTTCTCTAATCTTTAGGGTTTCTTCTCTCTATCATACGCTATATCCTACAATATACATTCTACGAGTGATTTAAAAACTGTTTTGTTTTTGTTTTTGTTTTTTGTTTTTGTTTTTTGTTTTGTTTTGTTTTGTTTTGTTTTTGCCATGGAATTCTATGTTCAAAGGAAGATGATGACTCTAGAATCCTGATAAATGAAATATATGAAAAAAATTTTTTTAATGTTCTCTAGTGGGAGAAAGGTGGGGAAATCAAAGCCCTGTCCATTTTGCCTCTTCTCCTGATAGGCCCAAATTGAGGGTTCTTGGAGAAACTTTCAAAATCTCATAGGTTTGGTCTATATGAGCAGTTCCCGAAGTGCATTCTGGGAGCCTGGAGTCGGGGAGAGGTGTCCCTGAGACTCTTTTGGGAGGGTCCACGAGGTCAAAATGACTTTTGTAATAATACTAAGATGCTATTTGCCTTTTAAAACTCTAGTCTCTAAAGAGAATGTAGTGGAGATTTTCCTGAGGCTACACGACGTGGAATGTTCTGGCATTATTCTTGTGCTTTCAAGTTTTCTGTTTTTATTTCTCCTAGGGTACCTAATGGTAGATCTCACATACGTAAATTAAAGCTCTTTAGAGTTGGCGATAACTTTGTAAAAAGGGTCCCTGAACCCCCAAAAAGTTGGGGAACTGCTGGCCAACGTCATATCTTCTCATGAGAGAAAATTCTGTACACTCGCAGGGTATCGTCTACCTGTTAGCCCCACCCCCGCAGCCATAGCTATTGTCAATGAAAATAATTCTCAAGGTGTGTGGTCCAAGCCTCCATCACTACTGTTGACGAATAGTCCTGACGAGTCTTCGGGCGAAGAAAGGATGCTCTCCCGCTCATCGAGAGCCTCTGTGTTGCCATTTTCCACGTTTCCCGGGGCGGCTCTGTGCCTGCAGCGGGTCTTCGGCCCTTCGCCTGCCTCTGGGTCTCGTGTTCTTCATTGGTGGTCACTTCACGTCTTCTCGGTTCCTCTAAGGACAAAAACGTCCCTCACTGTGAACCCAGCCATCCCCCTCTGGCAATGGGGAAAAATGAGGAAGTCAGTCAGAGACCAGGAAAGTGCCACTTCCCACTCGATATGTAATTATAAATTTTTTTGAACTTCTAAGTGAGATTTGATTTTTGTTAGGGGTTATATTTTGTTTTTTATCATGTAGAGGATCGTGTCTTTAAATTTCTTAAGAAATATACTAAGAAACATACTGAGACATATAAACATATTCGTTTCAATAATAACTCTTTTAAAAAGTAGAATAGTGGGTCACATGTGTGTTAATGATGGTGTGGTAACTTTGGCCATCTGAAAAGGAAAAAAGGATTAAAATTCAAATGCTATAAAGTATATCGGACTAAAAATTCCCACTAGTTTCTTTTCTTTCTTGTCTGTTTCTTCTTCTTTTTTTTTTTTTTTTGACACTAAGAGTCAGATTTAGGGCATCGCCCGAAACTTCAAAATCTCCTCTCAGTTTTCATTAATAACAATAAACAATACAATTTACAACATCATTTAAAAAAAAAAAAAAAAGCACAGCACAAAAGCCGACCTGTAGAAACTGTTCCGTAGACAGATCAACATTTTCCCCTCATGTACGATTCCTCCACCTTCCACCTGTCACGCCCTGCTTCAGGAAGGGAGAGAGGTGCCCGGGAGTAGATGCGGCAGCGTGAGCTGGGGCAGAAGAGAGTGAGTTGGGCTCTGCCAGTTTTCAAAGCTGGAGTGTCTTTGGACTCGTCTTATAGACGAGACTGTTGATGAGAAAGTGCCCCCCGGGAGATCTGACAGTCAGCGTTTAATTAAGAGGTGAGTTCTGCCACTGATGGACAGCCCTGTTCAGCAGCTGGTCCCGGCGGCCCTCGGAGGGGGTGGTCTCCCCGTCCCCGGTGCTGCCCCGTTCGGCGCGCGGCTCCCACTGCGGAGCAGAGAGGTGGGGACAGGTCCTGTGCCGCTGCTCCAGAAAATCTCAGAGCCAATTCGATCGCAGTTTCCTGGACAATAGCGGGAGCATTTGTACACGCGTCGTGAGGTTGGAAGCAGTCGTAGGTACACGTGAAGGATGGAATCGGCTTCGTGCTCTCCACAGTCCCGTCTCCTGCGAGTTCTTTCGAAAAGCAACAACTCCTGCCTGACAAGAGTTTTCAGAACATGGAAAGGACCTTTGTAAAGGGCTTTGGCTAGCAAGCGGAAGCAGCCGAGACAGGCCGCGAGGCTGGAGAGACGCCCGCCCGCACAGGCGCCTCTCATGCCAGGGCATTTGCTCCTCGGCTCCTGGTCTCGACCGCGTCTTCTCCGGAGAACTCGCTTTGCTTTTTGACTGGCTTCGCTGTCACTGCGGCGGGCGTCTGCCACGGGGCCTGTGGCTTCGGTGCCGACCGTGCATCTCCGTGGTGTTCCTGGGCGCACTCGGGCTCTGCGCGCCCAGGCGGGTGTGGAACGCCCCCTTCCCCGAGTCCCCGCGTCTCCGTCACTGCTCCAGTACTGACCGTTGTGACCGGACTTCGAAGTCGTTCGCTCCGCATTTTCCAGATGCACTGTGTGGCGTCACCCAGCTTGCCCGCGGGGACACCAGCTCCACAACCGGTCTCTTCATCCCAAGCTCGCTTTCCCTCTCTCTCCCTTGGACCACGTGTGACCCAGAGGCTCACATTCCTTAAACAACTCGGATTAACTATCTCCCTCAGAGAGGATTATTTTCCCAAAGAGGTCAAGATTTCCTTGAGGACTTCTACATCACCCCCGTGCCTGCCTACCCGATGATCGATTAATACGTGATCTCTAGAAAGTTCTTCACGGTATAAATGAAAGAAATTGAAAAGGAATCCGGCCTTTTCTCTGATTTTGCCTCCCCTCCCCGCCCGCCCTTGTCATTCGTTTCCGCCACAGAGTCTGCTGTCATTCCTCAAACGAGGCCCCGGCGTGTCCAGGGCTGCGATGAGGCTGGTCCCTCTGCCTGGGACGCTGTTCTCCACAGCATCTGTCTTTCAGAATCCTGCCCTTCCCTCCCTCGGAATCCCGCTCAAGTCCATCTTCTCTACGAAGTGTCCCCCAGAACCTTCCAGGCTGAACTGAACTCCCCTCCCGGGTCTGTGCCAGTGGCTCGCCCTGAGCTTCCGAAAGGCCAGGCCCATTCTCACCTTTTAGTCCTAAAGAGCCTTGCGTGATACTTTGCCCCGCGCAGGTATTTACTGCACTTTTTTTCCCCTCGTTAAATTTGTGTTATTAAACGGAAACATTTAAAACTCACTGTGTGTTTCCTGGTATCGAAACGTGTTACTTTAGCTTTTCGACCGTCTTGGCTTCGTCGAGAAAGACCCTTTCTTCATGGCGACGTGACAGTGACTGCAGTGGTTGATGGTGACGAGGACCCGGCCCTGAGAACCTTGCCCACGGGGTTGGCAGAATGAGGTTGATACTGGCGCTTCAGAACTGGATGCTCGGACGCTCCGGTGTTGCCTGGAGTAAGGAGGCCTCACCCAGGACGGGCTGGAGTGACAGGTCTCAGCCTCACGAGTCCTGGACACTGTTCCCGTAGGTGCCCTGGAGGGCACGGCCACCACTAGCGGTCTGCCGGTCCCCCCTCCACGCCCTGAAGCCTCACAGTCTTCAGGAGGAGGAAATCCCCGTCGGTCCCATGCAGGACCTTCTAGCTCCATCTGCCCCTCGTCCCGGGAGCCGGGGCATGTGATTGCCACACGTCCTGTGTCGTGTGCAGGCTGAGGAGACCCGGAATCTAGGGCTTAGAATAAAGGACCTAGGGGACAGTGGAGCCAACTGTGGCCCAAGGCTCAGCATCCCTCTGCTGAGAACGCCCTGCAGCCCTGACCAGCCCTCCGGCCAGACGGGGCCTCGCCCTCGCTTTAAACGAGGACACGGGGTTCCGTAATCGGCCAGGTCCCTTCTACACGGCGGCTTTGGCGATGGTGAATTAGCAGTAAAACTCCTCACTGGCTCCTCCTCTAAGAAGCTTTGAGGAAAGTCTGTGGGTGCGTGGGGTAGGGCCGGAAGAGACATCCAGACCTCTTCCTGGCCCCAAGAGCTCAAGAGGCTGCTCAGGGCACTGGGCAGGTGGGGACTTCATCTAGGCTAGAGGAAATCCAATCCACCTCCTTTAAGACTATTTCTTCTTTCCCAGAATGAAAAAGACTGTCCTCTAGCCAAATTTTAACTCAGGCCATTGCACGAGGGCCACCTGAAATTCTCCCGGGTTTGCTGGGAGCACAGCGTCCCCGAAACGTGGCAGAGTCTCACTGTGTCTTGTACAGGGACTCCCTGTGCCCACACCGCCTGCATTTCTGCAGCTCATGCACATGTTTTAAATTTGCCTCTCAGATCTTTGTGATAATTAATTTATCTTTGTATTTCAATGCGAAGTAGCCCTTGCATAAAATAATATTTGAAGAACTCCGCGTTTTCAGCAAGATGGCTTGAAAATTGGAAAGGCTAGTACAAAGTGTTCTTTTTAACCTGCCCTCTTATTGAGATCAAGATGAAGAATTAGAAATAAAACATCCTGAGATGAGGCGATTGGCATCTGTAAATTGCTGACATATAACAACCTCTGTCATTGGCAATGCTCCAGCTTATTACTCTCATGTCACCTTAAGAACTGAAGAATCCTCCTGGTCTGATATTTTGGCCCAAAAAATCGCACAAAGAAAGCACAATGTCAAAACGCAACCCTGAGCATCAGCAAAGTACAACATAATTTGGCACAATTTTCTTGGAAAAAAAAAAAGAGGAAAATTATGAAAGCTGAGGTTCTTTTTTAGCAGCCTCCAAAATTCATGTGCTGCATTTCTAAAAATCTGAACCAAAAAATGTAGAAACTATGAAAAAGTGTTGAGTTAGCCCCACGGTTTTCCAATGCCTTTAAAAGAGACATTTACTCCAGTTTTCTTTGATCGTTTAAAAATCTTAGTGCTTCTTTTTTCATTTGTCATATGAAAAAAATTATGCAGGGCTTTTACCTCCCAGTTTAAATTTTTAAAAAGAAAAGTATTTGTCATTCTGAATGTGTGTGGTCCCTTTCTCAGATACTGTGCCTTATTTGGTGTCTGCTGAGGAAATATCCTAGGAACGGCCTCCGGGGGCCTCTGGGTTCCAGGGGCTGGGCATCAGGGTGGCGTGGCCGTGGACGGGCAGCCCGTCCTGCATGCAGGCAGCTCCCGCGGGGAGAAGGCGTGGGAGGGCCTCCATCTAAACTGCAGCCTGGCCTTAAGGGGCGTGTCAATGATGGGGACCTGTGCTCATTGGGTGGCTTGAACTTCTCATTTGCACTCGTAAGTTCAAGTTCAACTACCAACCACTTAGCATGTTTCTTACTCCTTAGTGGCTGGTACTGCTTCCTTGGTAACGGGAGCTTTTCTGATGCATTAGTCCAGACTGCTTCTGACTGAGACCCCCCCAGGACCAATCCCGGGGTATGGCCTGAAGCTTCTGTGATCCTCCGTGTGAAAAGGCTTTGGACGAGGGGGCAAGGCAGAGGCACCATGCTGCTGGGAAGCCTGATGCCGCCTCTCACAGAGAAAGTGAGTGAGAATGAACCGAGAGACAGTGAGGGCAGATGTTTGCTGGGCCACACGAGCCTGTCTTGTCATCTGCATACCGAGTCGGTGTTCGCGATTGCTCAGCCCTCCCCTTCCGGGGCTAGACGGAAGGGACCAGGCCCTGTGGTGCTCTTCATACCCACAGCTCCTGGGCTCGTCCTTCAGAAAAAGAATCACGAGATTTTTCTTCCTGCTTTTGGGTCATAATAAAACATTATGCAAAATACTAGGAATCACGAGACATACACATATTAACATTTCTTGTACCTTTCCTAAATTTTACATCTGTTGACTGCACAACTGAGTCCAAATGCCATTTCCCTGAGATGTATTTTTGGGAGAGCTTCAGTAAATCTCGACGGGCAACCATTGTTCGAATCCGTGGTCCAGGGGTGCTCAAACTCAAGTGTGTGGCAGGCAGCCTCGCCTGGAGGGCTCCTTAAAACCCAGATGAGGGCCTCACCCCAGAGCTCCGGGGTCAGCACGTTTGGGGAAAGGCCTAAAAAGGCGCAGTCCCCACAAGCCCCCAGGTGGACCACACTGGAAAAGACCACCGATGGAGTGCCACGGAAAAGTAAAAGAAGACGCAGTTTACCCCCATTTCCTGGGCAATGGAGCGGTTTACTTAATGACATTTTTATAACTGCCAGGTCATCCCCAGTTCCAGCCCTTTGCTTCCCTTCGTGCATATGTCTGGCCCCTGAAATTAGCCCGCGGGCCCTGACAATGGAGAAGTTTATTCTGACACTCCAAGACAAGCCTCAAAGCCACAGCAGGAAGTTCACAAACATTCGTTTTTAAGAATGAGTACGATGACAGGTTAGCCCGTCGGAGGCTCCACTTCTGCTTTTGTCAGATATTGGGACCCACCTCTGCTCCTGATTGCTATGCTCAAGGCTGTTTTCCCAGATACAGAGTTGGGGGCTACTTCAAAGGAAGTGTGCAAACTTTCTTGTTGGGAATCATCTCAAGGACCTTTCCCAGGAAGCCCGAGAGCGATAAAGCATCACGGCTTAATTCACGTAGAGCCCAAGAGCTAATGAAACAGATGCCTTGTTAATGTTTTTTTTCTTGAAATAAATGTGGTATTCCCCTGTTGATGACTCACTTCCAGTGGCCCTGGGCTGAGGAAACCAAATGGACCACAAGTTACAGCTCGTTCTGGATCGGCTGTTTGCCCGCAGGGTGGCTAGTCCTCATTAAGAATTTGTTCTTCAGAAATGACGTTCCTGCAAATCCCTAAACACTTGAAGGCGAGATTTCTTTATTATCATCTCCCAGAACATGTGAGGGGTGTGTGTGCGCGTGCGTGTGTGTGCGTGTGCACATGTGTGCAACATTTCCTTTCACTTACACGTCACAAACGGCCAGGTGGACGGAATAAATACGCACCAGCTGAATCCTCCTTGCCTAACGAGAAAAGGCCGTTTCAAGGGTAAACATCAGTCCTTTGCACACTTAGCTGCACGTTAGAATCCCCTGGGGTGCTTTGAAAAATCCCCAATACCCAGGCCACATCCTCTACCAGTGAAACCGTAATTTCTGGAGATGGATTCCGGAAACCAGTATGTTTTAAAACTCCACAGAGAATTTCAACATGTAGCCAAATTTGAGAATCAATAATCCCAGCAATAGCTTTCTGGGCAAACACCTGTTAATTGTACAATGGAGGCCCTAAGCATCTTAGAAGCAGCAGTGCATTCTTGACCAGGGTGGGAGGCTGGGCCTCGGTTTCCCTCCAGATGAGCACCAGCTCGGGAGAATCACTTCACTGACTCACAGCTTTTTGCCCGCCAGATGAGAAAGCGGGGCGCCTTTGGATCTTCTGCAACCTTGTGGTTGATGAAATGCGGCTGTGAATTCTTCGCTCCCACCAAGAGACAGAGTCTACTTCCCCATTTCTTAAAGCTGGGCTGGTTTTATAACTCGCTTTGACCGGTATAAGGAATGTAGCAAAAGGGCTGGCGTGTGAGTTCTGGAGTCTGGACCTCCGGTGGCCTGGACGGCGTCCACCTTCGCTCTCATGAATGCAGCCCCGCGATGGCCAGGTGGCAAGGCCGTCTAGCTTCCTGGAGGCTGAGAGGCCGCGTGGAGGAGAGGCCAGGCGCCTGCCCGGCCAGCGCCTACTCCCAGACCTCAGTGACTCTCCAGCTGAATGCTGCCACCTGAGCGAGAAACCAGCCGTGGGGACTGCTCAGCCGGTGGAAACTGCTGCTGTTTTAAGAGACCGGGTTTGGCTGGTCGCTACTCAGGAACAGGTGTCCGAAGCAGTGACTCCGCAGCTGTTCCCAGGGCCTTGTGGCATGAGGACAGCCTTGCACCAGCCTGCGAGCACTCATTATGAAGAGCACCCAGTTAATTTCTTCCTTCGGGGGAGTCTTTATTTTAGAGCAGCCTCCCGAGCTAGTGATACAGTATTTCTCACGGTGAGCACGTGACGCGGTTTTTCCGTGTGTTTGTGACAATGAAGGTGAAGGCAGACTGTAGCCATGTAAAATAAAAATCAATCAGGGATAGATGCTTAAAAAAAAAAACCCAAACCCCAGCAAGGTGGATACAAATTATATACAAGGGAATTTCAGATACAAAATGGAAGGGTAGAGCATCCAAACCTCGGAGTAGGATGTTTATAAATCCCGGGAAAGGACGGCTTTCTCTGATAGTTCTGTAAACTTAGTTCTGGTATCGTTGTACTCGCTCAGTTAACGACTATTTTTTGGGTCCCCGTGATGGGCGAGCTGCCTGGCTGGGCGCTGAGGAGGCCGGAAAAGGACGAGCATCCCGCGCTCGAGGAGCGCATACCGTGTTCTCCCCCTGCCGTTTTAGTTTTCAAGGTCCTGGGATCGAACCCAGCGTCCGGGGGACACTCCACGGCTCTGCAGTGCAAAACAGCGGGCTAGGGTTCCCACAAGGGTCTATGGATCGAAGCTGGATCAGCCAGGAGGGGGGCCCTTTGCCCAGCAACCTTCAAATGGGCTTCGTCTGGACAACGCAGGCGTGTGACTCAGCACCTAGAATTAATGACATGAGGAGGCTTTGCCTTGCAAATGACCACTCGGATTTTATCTCCTCCCCATCACACAAACACACGCACACACGCGCACACACACACACGCTACCATAACACAATACCGCTGACCAGGTGGCTTACACAACAGGAACTCATTTTTCACAGTCCTGGAGGCTGGAAGTCCGGGTCAAGGTGTCCGCTGGTTTGGTGTGGCTCGCAGATGGCCACCTTCGCCATGTCCTCCCACGCTCTTTCCCCTGTGTGTGCGCATCCCTGGTACCTCTCTGCGTCCCGATCTTATGAGGACACCACTGGTCATCATAGACTAGAGCCCATCCCAGTGGTCTCATTTTAACGCAATCGCCTCATACAGGGCTTCTCAAAATACAGTCACATTCTAAGACACTGTGAAAAAATTATGCACACATATATACGTTTAAAGGGAGCATGCTTGTGTTTCTCTGTCAAGGGGTCAGTATTGTTCTATGTCTTCTGTTAAAACCTGCAGAGAAAGACAAGAAGGGAGCAGGTGCTTTCGAAGCAGCTCAGGCCCGGGGACGGCGGCCTCGCCGGACGCCTTCTGCGCCAGGCGGTGGGCTTGGCCCAGCCAGCCCGGGAACTACCGGGCGAGGCGCCAGTTCATGCCCCTCTGAGCAACTTCAATGGGACAAAAGTCCCGCCTTCTTGAGCGAGGCTGTTCAAGTTCCTATTCAGAAATAATTGTCAAAGAGGAAATTACACTTTTTTTGGCGGCTCTTTTCTTCCTTCTCGTTTTAAAACTTTCCTGAGTGTGGTGGGCAGACAAGACTTCCTTTAATGAAAGCCGCTTAGTTCCCATTTTCTCTAAGTGGAGGTATTTCAAATAAAAAGCCAGGTCGGACAGATATATACACACACATCTGAAGGGGAATTCTACAGATAACTAGGACATCTGAGCATAAGATTCAAGGTGTTTGCTTAAATCCAGCCACAGGTATTAATTTACAAACTCAACAGACAGTGTCGGAGAATCTAGTCAGTACTGGTCTCAGGAACCTTTTCCCGAATGAGCCCAACAGACCTTTGCTTTCGAAGCCAGCCAGAGGGGAGACTTCCCACCGCCTCCCCCACGTAGGGCTGGAGCCATCACGGAGGGAGCTGCGGCTCCCTTGCTGGCTGTGTGAGGAGAAAAAAAAAAATGAAGAACCTACCCAGGAACAAACAGAGAGACATGTTACATCCAATCCTGAAACTGAACTTGCCCACGAAACGGGCAGATGGAAACGTGAGACCCTGAGCACATTGAACCCCACGAGGGAAGTCAGCATGGGGACATTGGGCGACTGCTCCCTGTGTCCCCCGAGAGTCCTAAACGGGACACCTTCTCCCTGTGGGCTTTAATTCTGCAGTTTGTTCGCCTCCTTGCATACTTTTGTTTGATTGTCAGTTTTAATCATGATGGGGTTGAAAAACTAAAGAAGGAAGACTCAGAGAGCCTGGGAAGTATTTCAGCCAAGAACCCTGGACCTACAGACTTATATATTTTACCCTGAGCTCCTCAAATGAGTGAAATATGTAACTATTTCCTGTACTGCCTTTTCTCAATAAAGAAACTACTTTTCTCCCCCCAAGAAGAGTCATTTCTGGGGCGCGCCATCAAACAGGATCCCAGAGTCTCCTCTGAGGCAATGAGGGGACCTGGGTGGCATGGGTGTGACTGTCAAAAGCAGGGGAGCTTCGGACGTCTTCCCAGGGAGCCCGCCTGGGGTCCCCCAGCCCGTCTCTGGCATGCCGTTGCCAAACAGCAGAAGGGAGGTCTTTTCCTGGTTCGCAAACGAATTTAAGTTGAGAGCTCTAACTTGCTTAAGTCCAAGCCCCGTTTCTCGCAAATGTGCCAGATACTTGTCCACACTGGAATCGGCTCTGCAATGCTATTTAGTCTGGAACAAAATGATGTCGTTATTTTACGGTCAGCATATTAACATTCCGCGGTGATCGAAAGCCTTTCCCATGACTTTTGGGCGCCCTGATGCTCACGCTGGGCCGAGGACAAGGACCCGGGGGTGTCTCGTGCGCCGGTTCATTCTCTGTCGCTCTTTGAGAGAGGAGCTGTGTCCTATTAACCCCGAGGATCTCTCCACGTCGCCGGGCCCGCAGGGGGCAGCCCGTCGAAGCTTGCCGAAGAAAAGAATTCCCGCAGGGGCCAGCTGTGAGCCTAAAGCACGTGGCCGTGACTTTGCTGCTAACGGCGAGGAAGGGTCGTCCAGCGGTGACAGGAGCCATGTGCCCAGGACGACTAGCGACGCGCGATTAGCTGCAAGGCGGCGAGCAAGGCTTCCGAGTTAGCATGCCTTCCCATCGTTCTCAGAGCTGGATGTGTCTCCTAGTAACCGGCAACACCGATTTTCTCTCAACAGGGAGAGAACAATCACCGAGCGAGAACTACTTTCCCCTCCTGAAATCTCCAGTCCTCCGCCTCCTTTTCTGAGGTTGGAGATCGGGGTGGCTGTGTCCTAGCGTAGTGCTGCTCAGTGCAGCCTGCACTTAGAAACCTGGGGGGCTTCGGGGGCTTCCAGGGTTCTCTGGGCCCTGGCGGGACCAGGCCATCTTCTCTGGGATGTTTGGACTCAGACATCCATGTTTTTCAAAGAACCTCAGGAGTTCCAGCGTGAAGCCGGTGACGAGAACCACTCCTTAGAGTCTCCTATAGTCCTCAAATGCAAAGGTTTTAGATAAAAAATAAGGCCAAAGGCTTCTTTTAACTGGAAAAAGTATATATATATATATATATATATATATATATATTATATTCTCATAACTCAAAAGCTACCAGAGGAATTTTTTTCTTCTCCCCCGAACTTTCCATTAATAAAAAAACAAAACAAATTGATACTAAAAACAATAATGAGAACATTCAGCCCCAAATAGAATTTTCCAGAAAGTTTTGGGCAAATGACAAAAAAGCAAAGCCTATCACTGAAAAAACAAAAAAAAAAAGAAATGCTTTTCCAGGAATTTCCTTTTAAATCTGCTCGCAGCCAATGTCTCATTTCAAAGATGGATAAACAGCATGGGTCAAAAAGCCCCACCTCTGCCCGATGCTGAGAAGCTCGGCGTGAACGGTGCAAACGCCCACGGCAGAGTCAACTCTGTCTGACTCGACGTGGGTTTGAGAGAAGAAATTAACCGGGTCTTAACAGGAAGCTCACAAGTGGGTAACCAAATGACGAGCCGCTAAGTGACTCGTTGCAAGGACCGTCTCGGCAAGCCGGGCCGGATGGCTCCCCTGGCAAACATCGCTCTCTCAAGATGGCATCGACCCTCTCGAGTGCCGGTGGGAGAGGCAAGCGTGTGTCCCGGAGGCTGGATAGCTCTGCACAGCCCCGGACGACGCTGAGAGGGGCGGAAAGAGTGGCCCCGCCGTTGACCCAGGCGCTTCAAGTTGTTGTTAAACCTTTGCCCGAATGTGGCACAGAACAGCAGCTTTACGGATTTGTAAGGCGACAGCTTCCCTTCGGCTCCGGGAGAGAGAGAGAGAAGGCCCTAGGGCGATGGGCGAGCCCGTCCGCCCGCGGCCAGGTGGCTCCTGCCTTCCCACCCTTGCACCCTCTGTGCGAGCCGCCGGGGCGCTGTCCCCGAAACGTTTCTGGTGAAGAGACGCATTGACACACAAAGGGTCCGGGACAGCCCCCCGCGCCCCCTGGGGCTGCTCCTCCCCCATGGCCGGGCTCTTCCTGCAGGTTCAGCTCTCCGTCCAGCATTTTAGAGACTTTTTGAAATAAGCTCCTTAGCAAGAACCCCACTCCCTGTTCCTTAAAATCTCAGGGGACTGTGGCAGTCCCCTCCTTAGACACCAGGGTTTGTTTTCTCGATAAACATAAAACCTTTTGTGCTCAGAGTCCCCAGTGAGATTGAGGCGCAGGGTGACAGACGCTCAGTCCCCGGGTCACCCTGCGGCCTTCGGTTGCTTTCGACGGAGCGCGACATTCGTAAGAGGTTGGAGCAGAGCAGCGCGGGCCAGGCCCCGCTGGCAGCCCTCTGCCGGAGAGGACCAGACGGGCGTTCCTCCTTCGACATGTCCTTCACGCGCTGGACTCAGTGTCGGTCACGGCCGTGACAGCGGCCACGATGGGTGACTTACAAGGAAGGGACCCTCAGGCACAAAAAGCCCTTCAGATGACATGGTTGGCGTCTCCTGTGTGTGTAAACGGTGCCTTTGAGCCCCTGGACCTTTCCCCTCTTTGCCAAGGGTCCAGCCCTGCCCCTCCCTACGAGGCCCGGTTCACGCTACCTACTCCCCACCCCAAGTCATCCCCCTATTTCTCCCAACTTGGGATCAACTTCCTGTACTGGGCTGACTTGTGTCCCCCCAAGCCACACATCTAAGTTCTAACTCCCAGTACCTGGGGAGGGGGGCCTCATCTGGAAATAGTCTTTGCAAAGGTAATCAGGCTGAGGCTTTTGAGATAAGATCTTCCCGGCTCAGGGTGTCCTTACAAGAAGGGTGTCCTTATAAGAAAGAGAAGACATGCAGACAGACAGAGGGACGGCCACGTGAGGATGGAGGCGGGGGTGGAGTCCGTGCGCAGGGACCCCCGGCGTCAGGAGGGGCTCTCCCTCAGCACCCCCCGCCCCCGGGGGGATCAGTCCTGCGGACAACTGTGTTTGAGACTTTTGGCCTCCAGGATGGTGGAGAACAAACATAGCTCGTTTCAAGCCGCCAGGCCGGTGGGGTTTGTTAGAGGGAACGAAGGCTCTGCCTGTCCCCGGCCTCCGCTCTCCACGGGATCGTTACGTTCATTCTGCCCGCCGCCGCCCACCCCCGCCTGGACGCTCCTGCTGCCCTCGGCGACACCTCGCCGATGTGTCGAACTGCTCTCCTTCCCCACTCCCTCGGATTTCAATGTTGGAGTCCTGACCCCCCGTTCCTCAGCCTGCAGCCTTTTCGAGAGATAACAGATAATCCTTCCATAATCAGGCTATAAAGTGAGGTCGTCAGGGTGGGCCCCAATCCAACATGACTGGTGTCCTTATAAAGAGGGGACATTTGGACACGGAGATGTGCACAGAGAGAGGCCGATGGGAAGACTCAGGCACGATGGCCATCTACAAACCGAGGAGAGCGGCCCGGGACAGGTCTTCCTGAGAAGGAACCAATCCCGCCGACACCTTGACCTTGAACTTTGACCCTCCCGACTGTGAGACAATAAATGTTTTGTATGAGGCCCTGGTCTGTGGGTTCTTTGTTACGGCAGCCGAGCTAACTGATGTACCCTTGTAGTTCTCAGATCCCTCACCCTCCCCACAAGCCTTTGCCTACGCTGTGACCCTTGCCAAGAATGTCCTTCTAGGTCACTGGTGTACAAACGCCGACTCTTGTCCAGCACCGTGCTGGCGGGTTTCCACGCGTGACCTCGTTGAATTCTCATAACAACACAGTATCTGGAAGTTCCTTTTCATAGAAAGAAGTGTTGCATGTCCCGGCCAACATTATAAATGGAATTTGACCGGGTGAACCAAAAAGAGCAGTCACATGATTTCACGATGTCCCCAGGACCACACTGCAGACACCGGTCAAAGGGCACGGTCAACTCCGGGTGCCCTGTCCTGGTCCAGCATGACACCAGAGGATCTCTTGGTCACCTGATTTTGGATGGGGTGGGACTTCCAACATTAGTAAGAGAAATAATTTTTTTTGTGCGATTTAGAGGAAGCCAGAAAAAGAAAATTCGTTTATGACGCCCGGGTTGAAAGACTCTTTCCTCACACGAGACTAGGGAAGTGGTGTCAGAAGGGAAGTGCATGACTTGTGAGTCAAGTGCTCTGAGCGGCGCTGGGCATGTAGCAAGTCGGCCGTTGTCATTGGCATTATATTAAGTCTTCTCTGCCAGCGTCACGATCATTAATTTTGGCTCCTACCTGTGTGTCTGAGCTGAGGCTATGAAGTTTATAGGATCACAATTACCCACTGCCAGGATAAAGTGAAAACCGTTTTTGTAAAAACATTGCAGCAAGTAAAGGAACGTGACACAATACCCTCCGTTTCCAGCCCGAGCCCCAAATCTGTGGCCACAGACTTCGCAAGACCTGGTTCCCTTCCAGCGATACTCGGCGGACATCTCAGTCCTCATGTGTGACTCCGCACTTCTCAGGTGTCACTCGGACCTCTTCCCGGCTGCAGAGGGGACCCTGTTCGTGGCCCCTTTTTTTGTACGTGTGTGTATCTGCTCTACACCACACAACTCTTGCCCACACTTTGCCATGAAGAGATTTGCCAGCACGATTTGAAGTAAGCAGGGACGTTGTTGGAAAGTTTTCAAAGTCCCCCTTAAGAGACTGAGATCAGAAACTTCAAGGGACAACTCTACTCTCGTTGGTCACCTTGGCAACGAAGCCCGTCTTCACCGACCTGGCTGTTCCCTCCAAGAAAACACAGCTCGCAGCCACCATTTGTATCGCACACCTGCCAGGTGCTCGAAATCGCATTTCAGCCGCCTCCTCACTTCTCAATCCCCAAAACTACGAGGAGCAGCAACTCATTGAGTCCTCCTCAAAATTCTGCGCAGCCGAGTTGGCTGTTTCCGCAACAGCTGAGGAAACTGGAGTTCAGAAATGCGAGAGACTTTGCGCATAAAAAAGACAGATCTAGGATTCCGAGGAGAGCATCTCTACTTCAGATTCTAGGCCATTTCCGAATCCCCACGGAGCCCCTCGGCCGTGGGAGAACCAGGACAGGGAGGGAGGATGAGGACGACGGAAGGTACGAGAGGGTCCCCTGTGCCAGGTCTCCCCGGAGGTGGCTGGAACTCCTCGGCCAGAATGTTTTCAGGTAAAGCGTGTTCACGAAGGTGACCGTCGGACTTGAAGTACCGGATGCGGGAAGCGACTCAGGAGCCCCGTTCCTGTGGGTCTAGAAATCGGATGGCTCCCGCCAGCACAGGTGAGTTCGGATGGTGAAGGGAGTTAAAGAAGGCTTCAGAGAAATCACCAGAACAGAGCAGGAAAGGTCAATGTGATTCGACACGTAGTTTTTGAGTGCTCTTAGGTACCGGGCTCTGGGCCAACAACAGGCTACAGGGCGGAGCCACCTGGCTGTGTGCGGGATGAAGAGGGAAGGGGCTGCGCAGGTGCGTGGGGCCAGGAATGAAGACAAAATGGATCTATATTTACATCACCTTCTCGTCCCACGTTGCAGAACAAGTCCTGCCCTCTCTGTCCCTTTGGTAAGGCTGACACAGGCAACCTTTCCCAAAGCGAAGAGGGAGCCATCATAACAAGGCACACGTGCCTCCCGTAGCCCTTAGGGCGCTTCTGCGGGAGCTACCCCGCAGTCCGGAACGAGGCTTCCGGAGGCGCGAGGCGCAATCGAGAAACGAACGCCCTCGTTTCAGCTCCGGTGAGTGGGAGCCCAGGGGCGCTCCGAATCTGCTCACGGGAGATGGGGAGACGGAGCGGCTCTGGCAAGTGGCAGACTCATTCCCCGGGTCATGTGCTCACCAGGGTGCTCTAGGACAAGAAATGCCATTGTTTGTACAGTAAACCCCTTATAGGGAAATAAAACTCAGAGTTAGCCTGAGGGCTAGAATCAACAGTAAATTACGAAAAAAATAACAGTTTCTCTTCCTTTCTTATTTTTGCTCACAACCTACTTCTTTTATTTTTTATTTTTTAAAAGTAACTAATTGGGGTGGAATGCAGGGAAAAGCAAACATGGACTCTGAAGATAGACTCTGCTGATGAAAATGCAGACCCGCCCTTGACGATTCTCGAGAAGACATTTTCACATTCTGTTTTCGTGGCAGTCGCGAGTTAATTAAAGGACCGAGATCTTAGTGTCGTGAACCTGCAGCTGGCACTCGCGGAAACTCAGTGACACAAGGGTTAGAGGCCATCATGGAGAAGAGAGAGTTTCTTTGACTGATGAGATCACCATCTTCTCCCTCGTCCTGGAGGCAGCTTCCGTTTGAATCTGTAGCTCCCGGAAGACCTGAATGAAAGCAATTAAGTACGGTAGAAACACTCCGAGGTAAGCCGCCCTCGTGAGATGCCCCAAGCGGCCCCAGTTTAGAAGCTTGGTCCTGGTGCCTTCTTTTCTATCCACAGCTGTCATTCAAGTAACCATCTAGTTGGTATCCAGACAGCGTCCAGAAAAAAAGGATGAGCACTAGTAAGCATTTCTGGATAGGCAGGCGCACTGAAGAAGGAGCCATCGCCCCTCGGCGCTAAGGACTTGAGATTTCTACCAGGTGCCCAGGGCCAAGTGGAGAGCAGACCTGTGTTTCCGCTTCGGCATAGCACCAGGGACATGGCCTCCTCGAGAGACCCGCGCGGGGCCCGTCCCTCCTAGCCCCCATCTTGTGCAAGAATGCACTTAGCAGCCCAGTGTTTCGATAATAAAAGCAATAGTAATAGATGAGGGTGACTGTCCTCTCTGTTACTTTTTTTTTTTTGCAAGCATCAAAAGTCAGCCAGAGGACATTTCCTCTCGCCTCATGTTTAAGTGTCCCCAGCTTTGTCGTAGGTATAAATAAAAAGCAAAATATCACAGATCCAAAGAAAAAGCACAAGGCCAGGCAGATAGCAGGCACTAAATAATGAAAAGAAAAACTTACGGAAGCATCAGAACTTACCAAGTACTTTGGAGGGTGAAGAAAAGCCATGAGTCCTCACGCATATGGAAACATTCCTTCCCACAGGGACACGCTTGAAAGTTCTCCTTTCAATCTTAGTGGCCACCACCACGTACCGTAAACACAGTTATCGTAAGGCAGGGAAGAATGAATTCTGAAAATGCAGGAAATGTTCACCCTAGACGCAAGGTATTTCTTGAGTTCTGGATTCTTATCGAGCTCTTTTTTTTTTTTTTTTTTTTTTTCTGTGAAGCTCCTTCAATTCAACATGAGAACTGTGGGCAGAAAACGGCTGTGGCTTTGGCAGGGAGTGATGAAGGGGTGGGGGTCGTCCTCGGCCTCCCTGGTTCAAGAGAGGAGAATCGCTTTATCTGGACCAGTGGGTCTGAGCGGAATGAGAGGAATGGAATAAACAACACGTGCAAAACGAGGGACCCATAAATATCATTTCGCCTCGGCACGTCTTCGAAACACTGCAACCATCTCAGAAGCACATGGCCGCTCTTACGTGTAACAATGAGCCGTGATGTCAAGGGCAGCAGAAGGACTTTGGGTTGGCGTTCAGGGACAGACCGAGCGCAGAAGGGAGGGTAGGGGCGGGGCCTTGTAGCAATTCTCACATTTTCCCAAAGATTAACAAAAGGGATTCTGCTGGCCATCTGGGAAAAATACAGGTACTCCGTAGGATAGGCTGATCTGTCAGTCCTAAATATATATATATATATTTGCAACATAATCTTTTGCTTAAAATAATAAATAAGAACAATGGTCACATTGCCACCAGGGCCCCTCAGGACAGACAAGATTTAGGACAGATGGGCGTGGCACCCCCAATTTAGGCACCAATGAAAAAGTCGCTGCGCATTTTTCTACGGTTCTCATCCTTGTGTAAATTCATTCTCCGTCACGTCACCTGCCCGTGCGATCATAGACTGTTCTTCGGAAGTGAACAGACCTGTAAGTCTTCCTCCAAAATTATTTTTTCGTGAGAGCTGGAGTGCACCAAGGACCCAGACGTTGCTAGAATGACCGTCTTCGGGGCCATTTCCCCCGGCACGTTTTTGTTCTCAAGGGAGCCATATTTCGGCACGCAGACTCTTTATAAATAACCCACCCCTCCCTTGCTGCACGTGACCTGTCAAGAGCAATCAGAGATGCTGGGTGCCTTTAAACTAAACTCTGCAGACAATCCCATCTTTCCACAATTTGAACAATCTTTGAATACACTCTTTATACTCAACAGTGAGTATCAAGGGAGCAGCGGCCCAGGGTTATTTTGTGTTTGTTTGTGTTATTTTGGTTTGTCTCTAGGTGGCTGTGCAAACTATAAGCCAAATACATAACTTCTCCCTTTTCTACAAACTCGGTCAACAGCAAGACGAAAGGACGCTTCAGTCCAGCAAGGTGACATGTTTTTTGTTCATGATGAAAGAAAATCCAGAAATAGTCAGTGTTTTCTCTTCTGGGAGATCGGGTAGGGTGTTCATCCCCCAGATCAGCTCTTGGCCTTTTTTCTTTTTTCTTTTTCTTTTCTTTTTTTTTTTGGACTTTGTTTTTCTCTTTGCCAAGACAGAAGATGAAAATATAATCTGCGAAAAGGATTATAAAGTAGCGACCTGGGTGCCAGGAAGGACACAGAAAACCGTCTCCTTGTTCTGTAGCTACACTTCACATGTGGTCAGGAAAACGTGGAGTCGGGAGGAACCTGATGGGCCGGGCCGGGGAGAGGACTCCACGTGGTGTGCAGGGCGGGGCAGCTCTCTGAAGGGCTGACATCTTGCCTCACTCGGAGAGGGTTGTGAAACCACGCGGCGTTGACTCAAGCTGATGTGTCGCACCTTCAACCGGGAGGCAGCTCAGAGCATCAGGACGGCTGTGTTCACATGCTCGTGGAAAGCACCGCATTGCTCTTCTGGGGAGAGACGCTCTCTAATCCCCAGGAGTAGGGGACTGTGCCTTGGGGATGTCCTTCCTCTGGCGAGATGGCAACCGGATGACTGTGCCGTCTTACAAGAGGTTAAGGACTGCGGAGGGGCCAAGGCGGGCGTTCCCTCAGGCTAGGGAGATCTAAACGAAAGGGTAGATTGCCTGCAGCTTTCACTAGGTGAGGTCGATTAAACTGTGGGGGTGGTGGAAGGGACGCCTAGGTAGCTGGAGAGAAAAACAGGTCCAAGTAAATTGGGCTCACCTTCCCCAGGTAATGAATGTGACCTCGATAGTGCGTTGGATTGCATCAGAGACTGCCGTTTCTGCCGTGGCCAGTCGTCACGGGTCAGGGATCTCATGATTACATCTAATACCACGCTTCTGGAGTTTTTGCTTCCTGTTGCCCCATTTAAGCTCTGCCACGAGATTTTGGTTTAGAATGGAGGGGTCCACGTGGTGTGCGGGACCCAGCAGTGGTTCCACTGAATCGGCAGTTGAGACCGTCATCTGACCAGTTGGGGCTCCTCGTGCCACCAAACCTAAAGGGGGGAAGAAAAGGAAATTGCTTGTGAAATCATAGAGGATGCATATCTTGGTCCCTGCATCCAGACCCGGGCACAGAGCTCCTAAAATCCTTGGGATTTCCTGGGTGGTGGGAGAGTCTTCTGTTCTAATGAGGCGACTCTCGGCGGGCTCCTGGAGAGCCTCAGGGTGGGGGGCTGGTCACCAGAAGGAACAAGCCATGATTAGGAGTATGGATTTTTCAGCCCTGCCCCCCACCCCCATTTTCTAGGAAGGGGAGAGAGGTTGGTGATTGTTAGTGATTGATGCCTACGTGACGACGCCTCTGTACAAATCTCAAAAGTATGGCGTCGGGAGAGTTTACGGGCTGGTGAACCCCTTCGTGTGCTGGGAAGGTGGTGCACCCCAACTCCACAAAGACGCCCCCGCACTGGGGACCCTCCCAGACCTCGCCTGTGTGCCTCGTCCCCTGTCTCATCTGCTTTCTTCATCATAAGTAGGGTTCTCTGAGCGCTGTGAGCTGTTCTAGCAAATAATCAGACTTGAGATGGGGGTGCACTGGAATCTCGATTTATAGCACAGGTGACCCCCTGGGACTTGTGTGACGTCCGAGGTGAGGGCAGCCTCGTGGGACTGAGCCTTTCACCCGTGGGGTCTTCGCTCACTCCATTTAGTGTCAGAATTGAATCGAACTGCAGGATACTCAGCTGGTAACACAAAACAATCATTTGGTCAGCGGGAAAACTCCACACATCTCACGGCAGCAGTGTGAGAGCAAAGAGAAACACAGAGGTTCCCCTGCCGTCACACCGCAGGCCGGCGTGGGTCGTTCTATCACCACGAGGACATTTGGTCATTGGACACGGGGGACAGGGGACTAGGGGCAGGAGGGGACTGTGTCTGGAACCCAGAGAATGTGCCGGGCTGTTCATGTCCACTGAAAACTACAGCAACCGAGGACATGGAGGACCACGGAGGATCACGACCCTCTGGGAATGAAGGAAGGACTGAGTCACTGCGTCAGGCAGAGAACTCCGAGGAGCTGAGGGCTTGGCTGAGGTCAGAGGAGGCACAGAATGGGGGGGGGGGGGGAAGGGCGTCACACGTTACTGCCCAGCTGGAGAGGGGAGGGCGGGAGAAGCTCTTCGTGTGTGTATGCGTGTGCGCGTATACACTAACGTACTCCTTCTTCTCTTCCTCCCTCTCTTTATGACTTTGAACAGATGTCAATCCCAAGTCCCAGGGGGTCACCTGTGCTATAAATCGAGATTCTAGTGACCCCCATCTTCAAGTCTGTTTATTTGCTAGAACAGCTCACAGCGCTCAGAGAACCCTACTTATGATGAAGGAAGCAGATGAGACAGGGGACGAGGCACACAGGCGAGGTCTGGGAGGGTCCCCAGTGCGGGGGTGTCTTTGTGGAGTTGGGGTGCACCACCTTCCCAGTGTTTAGGTAACACAATATTTGGGCAGGACTGTGATCGAATGTGAGGGAAAAGGACCTGTCTCTTGTCTGTATGTCCTAGTTTTGTTTCTCTTTTTTCTCTCTTCTGCCTCCTATTGAATTGATCCAATTTTCTCTTACCTCCTTATTTCCCCTTCCAATTGTTTGGAAAAACATACATCCTATTTTTTTTTTTTGAAGCCATCTATGCATTGTTAACATGGCTAGCTGGTTCTTAAGCTTTTCTAGAGGTGATTTGTATTTCTATTTGCTTCTTGAACAAGTCGATACTGGTTTAAGTTACTTCTAAACTCTTTCATCTTTTATGATATTGGCATCTATCATATCAGCTCCATCTTGATTTTAAGCAACACTGATTTGCTTGGCCACCATCCTTTTGGGGGGAGATCTCCATCATTTCTTTGATTTTCAGTTTTCTTCTTGGCAAAGTATACTTGTTAGCAATTTTTTCAGCAAGACTCTGTGGCTACTCAACTCTTAGTCTTTATATGTCTGAGATTGTCTTCATTTAGCCTCTAACTTTGAGTTTAGCTAGAGTTCAGATTTCTGTGATGAAAAGCGTTTCCCCTGGTATTTAAAGGGCATTGGTAATGTTCTCTGAAATCAACTGGCAACTTAATTGTTATTCTTTTGTAGCTCATCTGTTTTGTTTTCCTTTTAGAGGACTTTTAGATTTTTCCCTTTATTTTTTCCCTTTGATATTTTTACTACCATATACCCAAGTGTTTTTATTTATACTTCCCTAGATTCAATTTACATATACAATTTGAAGACTCATGTTTTTCCTCTTCTGGAACTGTATTCATAATCTCTTGAATATTGCCTCTTCATCTCTTTCTATTTTATTTCTTATTCTAGAACTCTGATTAGACACATGTTGGCCTTTCTCATTCGACCCTTGTATTTCTAGACTTTACATTTTTCTATTTTTGAGCCACATTCTAAGTAACTTCCTTAGTTCTATATTCTAATTCACTAATCTTCTCTGCAACTGTATGTAACTTTCTATCAAACCCATTTATTGAGACTTCACTTTCATGCTTTTTGTTTAACTTATATAGTTTCTGGTTGAGTTTTTTGGGAGTTTAACTATCTCCCTGACCCCCTTCCTGCCTCAAACATTCTTTTCTTATGTTTTAAATACATTTATAACCTTATCGGATCATTTCATTTTCTCCAGTTCTCGACATGAAAATGTTCCCATTTACGTTTGCTAACTGCCCCCTTTGTTTCCTAATGAGATTTGGACTCTGAACTAATTTTTAGAAAGGCTTGTTTCCCGTGGATGTTAATGTTTATGGAAATATTCCTAAGGAGCAGTTTGGTGTTTCCCATAAAGCATCTAGAGGCATTTTTAACCAGGTGCCCTATCTGGCTCCTCCCTAACGAGAATGGAGTCACTCACATGTCTACATGTCTATCCCTGGGCCATTCAATTGCAAGGAGGAGGGAGTGCCCTTGGCTCAGGCAAGTCCACCCCAATCCGACTTCCTCTTACAAACTCAGGCTGAGGGGAGTGAGGGGTTATCTGCACACGATAGGGCTCTATTAGAAGGGAAGAATACAGCTGTAACACCCCCAGAGATTTCGAACGTGCGAAAGCCACTGAAGAGTTAACAACCCAGCAGAAAAATTCTTTCGGGCTTATGGAAGGGGAAGAGAGAGAAAGAATAATTAAAAACAAAAACAAACATGGCAAGGACCAATTTTGGTGAGACGTATTTTTGTAGAGTATCATTTAGTATGTTTTCGAGAAACGCCTCACATTGTTGTGAAAGGCAGCCTGGTTTTTGTTGCCGGTTGTGGAGAAGCACTTTGCAGTCCCCTGTGTGATTTTCTTTTGTCTTTTCCTCTTCTGTTTATGGGGGTGGGGTGACAAAAATAAAAGCAACTCAACAGAGAAAATGTAAATAAAACGATGTCTAAGTTTCAGACCTGACGTAACAAAAATTTAGTACAACCATAACTTGAATTAATCTGCGAGTACGTCGTGATCTTTTTCAGGATTCGAAGTCCTTTGAAGAAAGGAAAAAGCTATATTCCCATTATCGATGCAGAGCCATGCTTTGTCCCTGGTCACACATATAGTTAGTGACATGTGAAGTTAAGTAACGTGACAGGGGACGGACTGTCCGGCTCCCAGTTCTAACGCTATTACCAGCCACATAACATTCGGCATCAACTTTTCTGTGACTTGGCAAGCAAATCTAGGACACCAGTAACGAAGCGACTGGGCCGAGGGAAAGCTCTCCGAAGCTTTGCGAAGACTGGTCTACTTTCCCCTGCTTTGTCAATATTTGATGAGCACCTACTATGTGTCAGCAACCATGCTAGGTGTTCATATATTAGGGAATACACAAAGTCTCTACCTTCTTTGGAGCTTGTCAGAGACAAGAACATTGTAATGGACTTTATGTGTTTTTAAAATCCGTGGGCATTTGAATTCCTAATTATTCACGAAGCTATTTGCCACCCCCATCATAGCAGGTGTTGAAATACCGGACATTCAACATTCTACCTATCTAGGCTCTCCATTTGCTTGTGCGACTTCTTCCCGCCTTTCACTCACTCATTCTTTCAAGTGATTTTAGAGAAGGTGGCAGAGAAGGCCACTCTGCAAAAGCGACCACGCCGCTGAAACCTGAAGACCTAGCGAAAGAATGGCAGTGCGGGCGGGAGTGAGGATGGAGGTTGGCTGAGGCAAGAAGAACGCGTCGCAGAGAGGGAGCAGCCTCTGCAAAGCACACGGGGTGGGAAGGAGCCGCTTCCCTTCGAGGAGGAAAGCCGCTGGGCACCACGGCCTCCACGCCCCTCCGCACCCCTGCCTCCCGCCTGGGAAGGTCGGCCTTCCTCCCGGCCTTTTCCCCCTCCTGCTTATGTACCATCTCCTTTTATTCCCGTCTCCCCTCCCATCCTTTCTCGTGTCTTCTTGCCTTACATCTATCTTTCCTATCTTCTTATCATTTCATCCTTGAACTCCGGGTCTGCCGGAATTCGCTCGTTTTCCGGCCCTAGTGTTACTGTTTAAACTTGGAAATCTGTGGAGTCCGTGAACACACGTGGGACCCTCGCTGGTTTTCCTGCGCACACCATAATGTGAACTCGTGACCCTCTCATGCATAAACCCTGTGAAAGAATCGGCACCTGTTCATCACGTGAGAGCTGGTGAGGTGGGCTTTGCACACAGGGCCTTACTTGATCTCAGCCACAACCTGTCAAGGAGGTGTTCTCACGAGCAAACCAGGCCTGCAAGAAGGACTTCGCTAAAATCTCAAAGCTAATAAACAGTAGAGCCGAGATGGCAACCCAGCTCTTCTGACTGCAAATCCCTTCTTTGCCTTTTCCACGGATAACGCTATAGCCCTGGATAAACGCTGCAGATTTCTAGTTTTAATAACCACAGGACCCTTTATGCAAAGCTGACATTGGGCAGGATTCAGAATCTCGGTTGGTTTTTGAGACCGGGATTCTTTTTTTTTTTTTTTTTTTTCTTATTTAGATCGATTACCTTTCCACGCGGCATGGGCATAACGGATATGATAACTCCCCATCCCAGTCCCAAATAGAACAAGGGTCATTTCTATTTGTTCAAAGAGCTTTTTTTGTTCAGTTGCTTCTCTAGATTTTCTAGATCAGGATTTGACAAGATTTTTCAGTTGATTGTCAGATAGTAAATACTTTTGGCTTTGCGCAACAGTTCAACCCCGACGTTGACAAAATGTAAATAAATGAGCAGGGCTGAGTCTCAATAACACTTTCTTTATAAAAAATAGGTGGCGGACTGAGTTTGGCCCCCAAACTGTAGTTTGCAGACCCTCGTTTAGATAAATAACCTACATAAATGATAAAGAGGCTGTCTAGAATTTATTCCTCATAGCAGCTAAGAGTTGTTTCAACTACGAGGAACAAAGACCCCGAATAGCGGTGACCTAAACAAGAGGGATGTTTATTTCTCGCTCATAAAACGCCCAGAGCCGGGCTGCCCCAGGCTGGCACGGCTGTGTCCTGGGACGTCCTCACCACTCGCCCTCAGGAGGGCTGCCCGGTCAGAGCCAGCAGCACACGGTCCCAGGCAGGATGGAAGACGGAGGCGGTGAGCGGAGGACACAGCTGGCTGACCCCGAAGGTCGGGGTCGGAGTTCCCGGAAGCCATGGCAACGACACTTCCCCTCCGCCCCACTGGCCAGGCAGCTGCACAGCCACTGGTTTAGCCACCAAAAAAAAAAAAAAAATTCTGGGAAATGTAAATTTACATTGGGGCGGCCATGTGCCTCGTCCATAATTCTCTTACTGTGAAAGAAAGGGGGAAGTGACTATTGGGTCAGTCAGTCCCTGTCACTTACCTCTTACCTCCTTTTGTAGCTGAATGTTACTTGCGTTATTGCTAAAATGACAGGGAATGGCGGGCAGCCTTGTCTTGTTTGACTTGAATAGGAATGTGGCTAATGTTCCACTTTTAAGTCTCATTATATATCAGTATAGGACATTTCCGGTATCAATCTGACATCCCTTTATCCATTTAAGGACGTTTTCTTCTGTGCTTAGCTTGCCGATTAGATTTTAATCTGGATCGAATGAGCCTTATCATCTTCTCCCTTCTTTATGTGATTTGCTCTTAGAATCACCTTAAGACCATCGGAACTGGCGGAGGGCTGGATTTCTTGCGTTGATGAGCCGAAAGGTGCCAATTCTCCAGGGGCGGCGGGCCACGCTGCCCGTGAAACCACCTGGGTGATCCCGTCCCGGCGGGAAGGCAGCTGCCTTTAGGCGGAGGCACCTTCCTGGCTCTCTGCTGGGCCCAGCTCTGGCAGACTTGCTTGGGGCCGGCGTGTCAGGATGGTTTCCTATCCTCCTGTGCTGTGAACCATACACTATCCCGCTGGGGTCCGAGAGCGCTGGCCCCGGGCCTCCCTCTTCCTGGGCGTCCGGCCTGTCTCCGCAGATGCTGGAAACCGCCAGGCTGCGGAGATGCAGTTTGAAGGCCTGGGCTAATTTTAGAAACTTCTCCCAGGTCGACATCTATTTTTAAAGCTCTTCAGAACAGGACAATGACAAGAGCTTCTTAAAAGGTGCGGGGGTCAGGGGGAAACGGCCCCGCCACGGGGACCGATGGTTTTCTCCAAAGCCCTCGCAGGCGACACCCCTGTGACCAGACGCGAAGGGGGCAGCGAGGCGGCCGCCCGCGGGCCGCACAGTCTGAGCTGCAGAGGCCAGTGATTTCCGCAGCCTCGAGCTCTGAGCCCTGAGCGAGGAGGCCCCTGAGTGACAGCTCTGCAGCCCACTCTGCAGCGAGTGGGAGGACAGGAAAAGTCAAACCACAGAGTGGGCTTCTCCGCCACCAGCGCGGCGGCCACTGTCCTTTCACTTCAGGGGGCCGAGGAGGCCGGGGGAGGAAGGAGGAGGCCGGGCGCTAAGGTGAGGCCCCGTCATGGTTTCCGTGGTCGACCATGGGTTTTCCAGACCTTCAGATTGCAGGGCCCGGCCGCCGGGGCCGCCCACCCTCTGGCCGGCCCGGCCCGGCGCCCATCTCTCCATCACTCTCTTTCTTCACCGAGGAGGTGGACATTCGGCCCCTTCTCATGGAACAGCGAAAGCACTTCTCAAGTTGTGTTTTGGTTTGTGAGAGATTAAGGGGGAAATAAATAAGACAATCTGGCGTCAGCACTTTTTTTTTTAAGTCGGTGTTTATTGGGCGCTTCCATCGTGCCTGGCACCGTGACCCACGTGCCCAGGCAGCGGCTCCCCTAACCTTGCCAGCGCGGCTGGACGGGGGTTCCGCTGTGGTCACGCTCTGCCAAGGAGCAACCGGCCCAGGCCCCGGCTCCGGACCGTGGTGCTGCCTCGTGTGGCCCCCCGGACACGTCCTGCCGGGAACGGCCCTCTCATGAGAGCCAAGTGCTCCCCCCGGCCGGCGTTTTCCCACTTCCTCGGTGACGGCTGGTGGGGCTCCTGCTTCGCGGGGGTCCATGCTGACCTCGCCAAGTCTGGAAGGGGCCTGGCATCCAGCGCGATTGCGGGGAGACAAGGACTTCCCGTGAGGGAGTCAGCAGGGGTGGCAGCCCAGACGCGGGAGTCAAAGCGTGTTCTGGAAGCTGTAAGCATTTCTGCGCACAGTGGGGAGGGGGCGGGGGCGGGATCACGTGTCCCTCCAGAGAGAAAAGTGCTCCCTAGGGCGGGCGGAGTCGCTGGGCTCCGCGCAGAAGGCGTGCGACATGATCCACAGTTAACTGAGCCGATGTTTGACGCCGAGGCCTGGAGGTGGAGCAGACAGTGATGGCCCGGAAGACGATGGGCCGGCGGCGAGACCGGGGCGGCCGTCCGGAGGAGAGAGGGCGAGGGCCGGGAAGGAGGCCCAGGGCCCGGGCGGCCGCTTGGTCTCGGTCACTGAATGAATGTGGTGGGAAGGAGGACACTTTGGCTCCTGCCTGGACCACACTGTCCAACGCCTCGCCAAAGAGGACCCTCTGCGTCGACTTTATGTGTCCGGACCCGCTAAGTGAGTTTTTGGGATAAACATCATCTACGTGGAGGGCGATGGGTTTTAAGTTCCTACGTTTCATTTGCTCATTTCTATTACTTGTCTGCAGCGTAAATTTGCCAGTAGAGCTCGCCCTAGTGGAAACCGGGGTGGCGGAAGTCATTGGAGGGACAGCGGGGTTCAGCGGGCAGCAAGGGCATTGCCTCCTTTTTGTCTTCCACTTATCCCCGGCCTTGCCCTGGGCCTTCCCTGGGTTACAGAGTCCAGCAGTCTGGGGCTCACGGTTTGACGGAAAATAAAAACATTTGTCATGTAGTAAAAATACACGGAGACCTGCAACAAGGAGATAGTAACTCAGGACAATTCAAGGATAAAATCTCTTCGAGGACATTTCAGTCGCCAGGAGTTAAATGATGCTTTCAGAGAACACGTGGGCTCTGAAATGAGGCGGCAGGGAGGCGCATTCGGATGCCCTCTTTAGGTGAAGTCCCCCGGTAAACCTGGCTTACAGCCTCCTGGGGTCAATCGTTTAGTTTATAATTTTTCCTTAAATTTCATTCTGCAATTTTTTTCACTAGCTCGATGAAACCTTGATGGACGACCGACACAGCTGGGCCGAGACCTCCGATGCCCCCACGCAGCGGCAGCGCACAGGCTGGGGGGCTGCGGCACAGGGGGTTCAAATCCTGCACCCACTGCTTACTCGGGCTGTGATTCTAGGCAGGAAGTCACCCGAGCACTGGTTTCCCCATTTTCGAACTGGGAATACAAATGCCAATGACGGGTTGGTATGTGGGTCAAATTATATAAATAATATAAAAATCCCGGCACAGAATGAAACGTTGGCTGTTACGGCTCGTTCACTCCATAGTGACCAGCCTCACGCGCGCTGGCGGCTGGGTTCACGGTGGGCACGCAGACGGGCTCACGGCCCAGCAGGGCTGCCTTGCTCAGCTGCCCTCCGGAGAGAGGCGGGCGGCCAGTGTTTATCAACAGCGATGGGACCACGGCCTGCATCGCATGGAGCTGAACACCCGGTGGGGCCCATTTCGGGCTGTGCTGTAACAGGATGTTACCAGAGACATGGAGCCCATTTAAAATAACCCATCCGCTCCCCTCCCCCACCCCATCTACACTCTGGGCCGGTCTGTCTGTCCTGTGTACGGCAGGAGGTACGGGAGTCCCTTTGCTGACGCTGAGCTGTGTAACTGCCCACATCCGCCAGTGGGACTGTGGCCGGCCTGGCAGGGGACTGGTCACAGGGGATCCCCCCACGGAAAGAGCTGTGGGGTGAGCACACTGAGCTTCTGAAAAAGGAAAAGTCCCTCTTTCTCTCTGTCCTTGTTCTATAAGTCAGTCTAGTAATGTCCCCCAAAGAGAAGAAATCGTCTCAAGGGTCTTGTTTTCCTACTTTCCTTTGTTTAAACGTAACCCTAATTCCTGTCCGTCCTCCCCAAGTACAACAGTACAACCAGGGGCGAGATCGAGGCCCAGGGCCTCGCCCACACTCTGCGATTGGGGTGTCTGCCCTGAAATTCGCTTTCCCTCATCTTACATTTAGGAGTTCCTGTAAAAAGAAAACCCAGAACACGGGAATCCATGACTAAAAAGAAAAGAACCTGCAGAAATTTAGAAGTACTTACACCACCCCCGCCACCACCCTGAAAGTTCACTGCATGTTGGCTTTTAAATCGATATTTAAGAAAAATGACTAATATCTGTTTAGCACCAAGGACTTGATGCATGAATATTAAACCTTTACTGACAGCCCACGAGGGAGCTCGATTACCTGATTTCTCAGGCTGGGGTAACACGTGTCCAAGCACACAGAGCCCAGGGATGACAGGAGAAAAAACGAAACTGTCTGTTTGCCTCCAATCAACATCAAAACCAAAATTATAAAGGGATAGGATTTTTAGTAAGGTGGAAATCGTTGGGATCTCTTGTATTTCTGTGAAAATGATAAAAACTGTAATCTACTGCTAGCAAATTTATGCACATACATCTCCATCTGGCAGTCCAGTCTATGATGATGCAAACCATTGCTGGTAACTTGCAGGAATCTAGCCTCAGTGACTAGATGGAGAATCTCACACTCCGCCGACTGAGTGGTGACATGGCCACCTGCCGGCTTTGCCCCTGGCCGGGGTTCCTCGGTGTGTTTGGGAATCATCTGAAGCATCCCAGCTCCTCCTCCACCCCCACTTCTTCGTTCCTGCGGTCGCCCAATATGCTTATTTTATATACTTTACCTTCAGAGAGGGATCATTTTTAAACAACAGAAACGACTACAAACAAGAAAAAAAAAAAGTAATCCTCTATAATGCTACTGCCCAGAGAGACCTGTTCTGCTTTCTACGGCTTTGCATTTCGTTTGGCAGGCGAGGGACGGCAGGACCTGCCTCCCTTCTTCGCTTTCCTTTACAAACTTCCTTTGACTGCTTTTGCTTATGTAAGAATTTAAGAGTCAGTTCTATTCTGAATGGCACAATCATACATAAACTTTGGGGAGAAATGGTAACTTCACAGCTGGGTCTGCTCCGCTGTGAATACCGTACGGCGCTCCGCTACTCAAGCCTCTTCCATTTCATGTTTAATTAAAGCTTTCTCTAGAAAGATCCTGAACATTTTTAAAAAGATTTATTCCCACATGTTAATGATTTTGTTTGCTATTGCAAACTAGATGCTTTCTTATTTCTATTTTTACACTTTAAAACTTTTATTTCCTACTTAAATTTTTTCCTTTTCTACTCGTCTTGGTGTATTGTAATTTTGGTTTTCTATATTTTTGAGTTAAACTATTTACTCATATTGCGATTTTATTTTTTAATAATTGTAGTTAAGAAGTAAAATACTATATAACAAGGGCTAGTTTTAAAATTTTACATTTAGTAGTAAAGAAGAGATCCTATTTTAAAATAGTAAGTTTATTTTAATAATACGGTTGAAAGTTTTAACTCAGTTATAAATATATACCACGTACAAAGAAGTTTTGAAAACAAAGATAAAATTTATACATGCAGTTAAATTTATACAAGCCGAATAGAAGTTAAGGTAGTAGTTTCACAATGAAACGGTGATATACATCAATTGTGCAATGACATGTCATAAGAATTCTTTCGGTTTCTACGAGAACACTAGTGTTACATCACTTACGTATTAAGTAATTACGACTTCATCTATTTGTGGGGTTGAAACAAGATTGCCATTTCTCCTCTGATGGTATTTTCTTTGAATTAATGTTTCATAATTCTTTAGCCTATTCGGATTGGATTTGGTCCGGTAGAAGAAAGCCACTGAAATTTTAAGACATATTGCCTAAAATGGAACCATTTCGCTATGGTAGAACATTGAAGTGTTAAAAAGTTTAAATGTAACAAACTCTTTTCAGCAATTTTGATTATACTCATCTTATTTTTGTAATAAGCACTTAAGGTACAGCTATTAAAATTTAAAATTAAGTTATACTGATTTATTACTTATTTATTCATTGCATACAATATTGGTTACGAAACACAGAAAACAATTTTAGAATTGCATGTCTTCGACATGCAAATGGAGATTTTTAGATTCCGATTAAAGTTCTCAAAACATAAACTCGATATTTGTAAGATCTTTGAAATTCCGTGATTTAAAAAAGTACGTATTTCAAAATACCTTCAAACATATTCAAGGTATAACCAAAAAATATCTCATAAATCAATTTCAAACAGTGGGAAAATTATACAGTTATATTTAGAAAGTACTGATTTTAATTAATTATGAATTATAAACTTGCATTTCTGTTGTACTCATTGTAGACAATTTGAAACTACGTAAAAATAGAAAGAGGATAGTTTTGGACGACGCGGTGAACTCGGTAAAGATTTGGGGGTGACTTCTGTGTGTCGGGGTATAAGCCTGCCAGTGTTTCCACCCCCGGCCCCGGGGCAGGTGCCTGTAGGTAAATGGTTTGTAGACAGGTGAGACCGGCAGGGGCTGGACCGCGTTGGCCAGCCCTAGCCTGCTCCTTCCCCAGCCTTTCTCCATTCTCTGTCGCACCTTTAACATGTCTTTCTTCACCCACACTAGCTTTCGCCTGGTCCTCATTGAGCTGCCGTGCCTACGAGCTTGGGGTCTGGGGCCAGTCTGCTTGGGTTTAAATGGCAGATTCTCTACTTAACATCAGTGGGCCCCTGGGGCAGTGTTCTAGCCTCCCGTGGTGTCTTCATCTTGAAGATGAACCTAATAATAGCGCCCATGCTGGATTTAGTTATTGGTCCCAATCTTCTCTCTGCTGTAGAATTCCTTTGCACCCACACCCCTGCTGGGGCCTTCTGGTGGGCGAAGGGTACACCCCTGACTCTTTAGGGGCTTGGCCTTTGGACATGTTTGGACATAGAATGTTGGTATGTGTGAGGCACACAGAGGCCTGAAGCCAGCTTGTGAGGCTGTCTTCTGCCATCACCCTTAGAAGCACAAGCCTTTAATGTCCTGCAGGTCCCAGGGGAATAGGACACACTGGGGAATTTGTGCTCTACACTCATGGTGGGCACCTGAGCCCAGCCTTGGAAGACACTGGACGAAGCACGAACAAGAAGTTAGGTGCTTTTTTCTGTAAGCTACCTTGTTTTGAAACGATCTGTTCCATGTCATTTTCGTGAGCTTAGCTGACTAATACAGTACCTGACATATAAGGTGATTGTTAAGATAAAATTAGGTACCGTATATGAAGGGCGTCAGAGTTTGTCACACAGTAACTGCTCAGCGAGCATTGGGGTTTGGTCCTTTCCAGCCTTTGGGGTCATGTGCTGGCTTCCTAACTGTCCCCTCCCAATGGGGTGATTTTTCCAGCTCAGGACTCTTGTGAAAGACACCTAGATGCCCTTGTGTTGGTCAGGGCCCCAGGCCAGTCCCTCAGATAGAGCCCACAGTCAGAGGGCCAGTACCTAGAAGGACGGACATTTCAGTGTTCACCCAGGCAGTCCAGACAATCTCCTGTTGCTGTGGGTGGAGGTCCCTTTCTCCGTGAAGCTCATCGCCCCAAGGCAAAAGATATTTAAGACCGGATAAGTAAAACGAATCTGAACATCAGCTTTCTGTTTCTTCAAAGTGCCAAAAACGAGCCAGAGTTGTTTTCCAACACAGGCTAATCATTCATCTAAGTTGTTTTCACCTGACAAATGGCCACACACTATGAGAGAGTACCGTAGCTCTGTGACCTGAGCAAGCATGCAAGGTGCAACGCGGGGACCACACAAGTAAGTTCACAGAGCTGTCGTGGGTGATTAATTATATAGTAAGATGTGCAAAATGATAAGCATGGCGTCTGGGCCACGGTGAGGGCCAAGTAAGTGACGGACATTATTTGAATCTGGCATAAGCTAGATGGATGTGGGTGCATGGGGGTCATTCCTCCAGGAGGAGCCCACAGGAAAGGGAAGGGCAGGGACAGCCACGGGAGTTGGGGAACAAGCTGTGACTAGACGTTTTATACATTTTGTCAGATGAAATGCAGTTCATGAGTGATTTTGAATAAATATCAATCCTGGGGCATCTCTTTCCATTTGACATACCTGGACCACACTGAAGATGTTCTTTTCCCCAGTTTGTCAAATTATTTTAAGGACAAGAAGAGTCTCTCAGTTTTGTAGTATGACAGTAGTCATATTTTTTTTTTTTTGAGATCTCTAATTCACACAGCGAGTTTGGATTAAAGCTGTACTCAAAGTTCAGTGTACTCTGTAATTACATCAAATCATGACTGAGAAGACTTAATATCTAGCGAACTAACTGTATTTGTGATTTAAAAAATTTTCCACTTGGTATGTTATTTCATCTTACATCTATGCTAATAGTTGTTAATATTTTACTTAGCTCTTTAGTAACATTTAATAGAAAAAATCACTTTGAATGAAAAGGGTACGGATATATGTGTCACAGTAAACTCCAGTTAGATGATGTCCGGTTACCTACAGCCTCTCCAGCGCCTCGCCCACACCCCAAATCTCAGTGCTTATGTTACTTGACACGTGCGTGATGTCCCACATAATAATTCATCGCCAAACCAGGCTGCTTCTAAGACTAAAGGGGGCACTATCAGTAACAGCACCAAGACAAGACCAGGGGTGAGCTGGGACGGTCCTGTGCAAGCCAGGACAACTGGTCACCCTACCTCACGGCAACATTTGACAGAGTCCCCCTCTCTCTTATCCTTGGCGCCCTTTCTCCACTTAGTTCCCAGACACCACACTGTCTTGGTTTTCTTCCTACTTCACAAGCCCCTTGACCTTCTTTGATGGCTCTTTGTCCTCTCTCCAACTTTTTGATGTCGGAACTTCCTAGGGCTCAGTCCTTGGTCCCGTCTTTTTTTTCTTTGAACTCACTTTTTGGGTGATCTTCTCCAGTCTCATGGTTTTAAATATAATCTGTATGTTGAGATGATGGTTAAAAAAAAAAATGTTCTCTTAATTTCACTCCTCTTGACTGTGAGATGAACTTGTTGGCTGGCTTCTATTGAGTAGACGATGCCCGAAATCATTGCATGCCATTTCCAAGGTTAGGTCATAAAAAGACTTTGACTCCCATTGTGGGTAAGCCTTCGCTCTCTCTTGGATCACTCATCCGAGGTTAGCCACATGTCATGTTGTGAGGCAGCCCCGTGGGGAGTCCCACGTGGGTAGGATCTGAGGCTACCGACAGCCATGTGAGGGGATGTGGAAGTGGCTCTTCTAAGGTCTGACACCAGCTACGTGTGTGAACCCGGAAGCTGATCTTTCCCCAAACTAGCCTTCAAATGAGACTGCAGTCCCATCAAGACTCTGGTTGAGATCCCCAAGCCAGAACCGCCCATCTAAATAAATGGCTCCCAGATTTCTGACCCACAGACACTGTGAGCTCATAAATGATTATCACTGTAAGCTGCTAAGTTTTGAGTAATTTGTTACCTAGCAATAGATAATTAATGCAGTCAGCTCCTATATCCACCTGTCTCCACACGTTTCTTTCAAATGTAACAAGAATCTCAAATTCGACATGTCCAAAACCCAACTGCTGATCCCACATGCCCAGAATCTACTCCACACCCTCCTTTCCCAGCTCAGTGGAAGGCCACTCCATTCTCAGGACAAGAAATTTTAGTCCTTCTGGATTTCTCCCTTTCTCTTAACACTCACCTGGTCTTTGGCTGCTGGCCTTATCTTCAAAATCTATTCAGAATCTCCAGTCCCCTTTTGCCATACTGACCGTATCTTAGTCAGTCTGAGCCAAGTGCCTAACATAGTGCCCGACATGTAGAGGCGCTCCACAAAAATGCGTTGGATAAGTGAACAAATGGTCACATGACTAGCACCATCGTCTTCTGGCAGAAACGTTGACGCCAAGAACCTAAGAAGAAGTAATCCTTTTCAGACCAAATGGCAAATATCAGTTTATATACCTCCGTGAGTCTGCTGATTTGCTGGACATGGGTCTCTGTGGGTTCCTTCTGAGCAGCAGAGTGACCAAGAGTGCAGGCTCTGACACCTGATGGCCTGGGCCCTCGGTCCAGAGCCACCACTGACGACCACCTTGGTGACTTCGGGAAGTTACATAGCTTCTGTGCCTAGTCACAAATCAAAAAATAAAAATTACTTTTTAATGCCGAAGCCTCCAAGGGCTCAGTCTTAGGTTCTTTCTCTCTTTTCACGTTCACTCTTTTGGTGATTTTATTTGATCTCATGTCTTTAAATATCTTCTGTATGTCAATGCGATACAGAATCCCTTGGAATATTTTCCCCCAAAAGGTAAAGCTTGATTTTCCCTTTTTATGAGTGTGGGCTGAACTCGATGATATGTTTCTAAGACTAAACTGTGATGGGATGTCATTTCCTACCCGATGGGAATTTTTTTTCTAGAACTAAATGAACTACTACAAAAGAAGGGTTTCGAACAGTTGCCAGTATGAAGTGAGCACGTACTGTTATGTTTGCTATAGTCAGCAGGTTTGTTCTTTGGGACAGTCCCTAAAACCTCTCTCTTTAAATGGGCTGCTGTGGGTAAGTCCTGATGAGAAAAATTTCCCAAGGTGTGAGAAGAAACAGGTATCTGCCCTTTTAGTCAAGAGAAACTTGCGACCTAAATTCTTCCCGACCCTGCTCTGTGATAGTGTAGCCTTTGTAAAACGGTGCCAGGCTGGGCTCGTCACCACATGCCCGAGGGCACATAGCGGCACCGACCACGCCTCCAGCCTTAAACAATTAAAGCCATGTATGTAAACTCGCAGAAAACGGGAGAAATGTACTTACGTAACTTCTATTTTAAAAAATAATGTTGAGGCTGTATCTTACTCCAAAACACAATTTTTGAAAAGAAATAAGACCTGCTGCGGAGCACATGAATGCGGCTCAAAATTGGTGAATGTGAGTAAATATGCCAAGTAAAGGCCTCGAGCTTGGAAGTTCCTTAAATGTGCTAATACGTTAACGCTATGAGAGGGGGTGGCCAGGGTCGGCCTCGTGGACATGCCGCCTTGCGGTCACACAGGTCCCCCAGGCTCGCAAGGCACCTTTGCTTAGTTTCATGTTCCCCTCTTTGAGCAAAGCACCCCATATTTTCATCTGGCCTGGGTTCTGCAAGCCGGTCCTGGGGGGGGCGGTGATGGGTTGTGAACGGCTATAGCCTCTGGGCAAAAGGACATTTCGAAACCATCTGGGCCCCGTTTCGAAATGCACTGAGCTTCTTTGTGTCCCGTACTATTTATAGTAAAACGCAACCGAAAACATGTCCCTCTGGCTGTGCAGGCCCTGTCAGGAGAGGCTGTCATGGACTTTCATCATCGACGCTAATCACGCAGGTCTGAAAATAATGCTCGGCTCAGAGTTCCACGGTGCTTTAAAATCAGATACTGAACCCTGCCAAAATTAGAGCAAAACTTCTTTCAATAGCTCCGTATTATACCTGTGGTACCGAGCTGTTCCTGAAAACACGCAGTAGAAAATTCTACTCCAAACTGAATTAGATAAATTGGATTCCATTTTCACACATAGAGGGAATTTTGCTCTTCGAATTAAGAAAATAAAAGAAAGAAAAACTAGTGAATTAGTCATCATTCCTCCACTTTGTCCGCTCGGACTGGTGGGTTTTAAACTTTGCCACCACATTTAGGCTCCTAGAGAGCCTCGACCCTCCGTCTCACACCACCAGAGCATTGCAGAGGGCCAGTGGCAGTTAGTCAACAAATTGCTAACAGGGAACTTTCAGTCTGGTGGAGAAGATAAAGATTTCTTCTCTTTTTGTTTGGGGCCAGAACGTCTTCCTGGAAAGCATGTGAGAAAGTGACTCCTTTTCGCAGCAGAGGCTGGTGTGCCCGCCTGCTTTTGAGCGTTGTACGTGTACTCATTCTTTGGTGGATGAAAAAAAGGGATTCCCTGGAAAGCGATCGCAGTGACTATTCCAGTAAAGACTTCTCTAGACCTTCATGTGGACAGTTTTCTAGATATCTACATAGACCCAAATTGGTCAATTAATATATATTGTCGTGAACAGTGGTCTTCAAATTGGAGACTATTTTCAGTCCTCTTTGGGGGGCAGATTTGCCCTTAATACTTGAGTGCCCGACTGACTTCAGAGTGGCGATTCTCCACCAGGACCTGCTCAGTTAGGAATTTATGATCAGATCACCCCGTGACCTTTGACTTTGTTCTTGTGTAATACCGGAAGTTAACACCTAACGCAGGTGTTAGCCCTTAAAGAGCAGAGACCCGTGTTCGCTGTCCTGTGATCGCACCCCTTCCTGCCTCTCTCCCACCTCCCTGCACTCCTCTCCTTAACCACGAATGCACAAAACAAGCCCCAAAACTGTCCCTCTCCGGAGCATTTGAGATCTTGCTCCCTGGCATATGTCATCGGTTTGGTTGAAATAAACTCTTAACAAAAGTTCTCTCCAGGTTTGGACATTTCTTACATCGATGCCCTTCACCCTCACCGCAATCCTTCCTGTGAGGTAGGAATGCTATTTTGATCCCATTTTGCAGATGAGGAAGTTGAGGCGCAGCGAGCTTCAGTTAGTAAACGGGAGAGCTGAGGTTCGATCCCAGCAGAGTGGTCCAGGGCGGGCGCTTTGCTTGAGCACTGGGCATAGGATAGAGCTGGCCATGGGGAGGAGGGACACGCCTCCTGGTGGCCGGGGCAGCGGGGACAGAGGCAAAGAGGCAAGAGAAACAAGGTCCATTAGAGGGGGTTTGGGGGGGGGTCAAAGGTCTGTGGCATGGAGCGTGTGGACATCTAATATACCTTCTTAGAAGGTGCCATCGTGTGACTTTTCCTTCCAGAAGGTGGCGGAGAAGGATCCCGTATTGCTATCCCCTGAAGCAGTTGTGGGACTGCTCAGTCCAGGGCCCCTGCAGCCTGGGGGAGGCCGTGTGGCCAGGTCCGGCAAGGTCTCAGGGCTGCGGTCACTACGTGCCTCCAGTGGCCCGCAGTGCCTCTGAGTGCACGCCGCCTGCTCACAGCTGACCCTCGGTGTCCACAGATGCCCAGGGCTCAGCGCCGAGTCACTGCAACACCCACACTCGTCCTCCGCTTCCAGCCCTGACCGCGGTGAGCACAGCGTGCTCTGAGGAGGAATTCGGCGAGTGCTTGCTTTAACGAAACCCAGCGACGGTTCAGCACCCTCCCGGGGCAGAGCGGCAGGAAGGGGCCCTTGCTCTCTCGGGATGGGCTCAGCAGGATTTCCCCCGCCGCTGTTTGTGTCTCTGGGGATTTCTCAGGCCTCTGAAAACAACACATCCCTGGCCGGAAGGGATCTGGGGGCAGGATGCCAGCCCGGTCTTGAATTCTTTGAAATCTCTGAGTCTCTAAAAACGATAATCATGGTGGGTAGGTGTGAGAAGCTCTTTAAAATTTGGCACGTTTCCTCCTGAAGCTTAAAATAGAACTTTTCAAGGAAATTAAATGAAAGTCTAAAAATTTTGTAAATGCTCTTTTTTTTCCAAAAAAAACCAGAAGCCTAACCCACAGTCCCCGCCCCCTCCCCAGTCATTATCGTCCCTTTCCCGGTGGGTGTCCTTCAGTCTTCTTCAGAGCTCTGGGCCTCGCTTCGTAGGAGGCCCCTGCTCTGCTGCCTGGGACGGCAGGGCTTTCCCCCCGGGGACCCCGCTATTTCCCTGATGAATCCCACGAGCTGAATGTCTGTATTCTTCCCCCTTCGTTTCCCTGCCAGCGTGGAGTTCTCAGAAGGCTGCCACACATTCCCTGTTTCCTTCTGAAAAACATCCGACCTCCTCCGTGATGTTCACGTGCCCCTAGGGCAGAGGGGTCCCCCGGTCAGATCCACAGGAGGGAGGGGGCGTGCTGGCGTGGGGAGCGCTGCCTTTGCAGTGTACGGCCCGCTCCTGCCACCTCCTCTGGCTGGGACTTGGGGTCGGCACTCGGCTTCTCCGAGCTTTACCTTCCTCGTCTGTGACACGGGCGTGAGGAGTAAGCGAGCTGACAGGTGCTGAGCTCTGAGCATGCGTGGAGTGGGGCGGGGCTTGGTGTTACGCCCCAGTCCAGGGCGTGGAGTGGGGTGGGGGCTCCCCGGGGGCTTGGCGTTACGCTCCAGTCCAGGGCTGTCTGAAGCTTGAAGCTAGTTGTGCCATAAAGGACTCAGACCTGGTGGGCACAGCTCTTTTCCAGAATCCAGACCCTGCCGGTCCCCAAGGGGACCTTCCCCATATACACGCGGCCCTGGGTTTGGACCGAAGCTTGGATCTGTTCGTGGTCAACGAGTGGCTCCTCTTGTCCCCCCCCATGTCCCATCCCCAGGGCTTCTGCGTCCCTCACTGAGGCTCAGGACATTCTCTCGCACCCAACGACAGCGGGTGGCAGGGCCAGGAGGCTCCTGCCATGCTCGCTCGAGCTGTCACGTTGGAAACGGCACTAAGCCAGGCTCACCCTTCCTGAGGACAGGCTGCTTTTGATTTTCTTTAAGCTTTGTGGTCCTTAGGGAGAAGGAGAGGAACCCCACTGCCTCATCCTCCACCAACCCAAGGGGAGAGGAGAGTGGGCCAGGGCGTGGGAGGGGCGGGGTGCTGCCCACTGGTGACTTACCCGCCACCGGCCCTGTGGTCACCCTTCCCGCCCGCTGGGGGTGTTCTCTACACACTAGCAGCCTCTCTGGCGCCCTCTCCTGCCCTCTTCCCAGAGGCCATGGAGGGAGGTACCTAGTCGGTGGGTGGTCCTTGGTTCTGTTTGTCATTTGGGCAGAGCTAACATATAAAAAAAGGTAAGTAAGGGGGCGTGCAGGACGGAGAGGGCGCGAAACGAGGAGAGGAGCGGTATGGCAACAGCCTGGTCCCTGCCCGCTCTCCGCTCTGCCCAGAGCAGTTCCGGGGAAGCGCGTTTGCTCCGGAGGCTCCTTATCAACTTGAGCTGCTGGAAGCAAGGAACTTATTTGGGCGCCAACAATGGCCTTAACTAATAATTGCCTGGATGGGTGGGAACAACCATTTTGGAGATCCATGAGGAGTTAGGCTGGGTAAGTACCCAGAACACATGTAAATTTTACTCCCATGTATACGTGCACACATGTATGTTCTGAGGAGTTGGAAAGAAATCAGGAGGAGACATCGCAAGTATTGAGGGTTGTTCTGCAGGCAAGATAATTAGCGTTGCGCTTCTGTTGACACGGCCCCCTTCAATCGTATGCGAACATGAAGAAGCATAATTGCATATTTTCCTAAAGAGAAAAATGATTATTATGGTAAAGCTAGCTCGATTATCGAGTTTCTAAAATTTCTGATTTTTAATTTGTTGCCGCGAATACGTTATACACTTCTCAGCAACCCCAAAGGTCAAGTTCGCGCAGGATTTCTTTTTAAATGACAGATTTCCTGTACTTGTTTTCTCTTAGATTTCTACCCATGCCAGGTGTCCCCTAGTCCGAGGGACACGGCCTCTCGGGTCTCAGTTGTCGAGTGAAGGGGGAGGGCCAGGCGGTGCCGTCAGGGGTACGGCCTTGGAAAGACACTTCCTCACTGTTAACAGAGAGGAAGAGAGTGACAGTCTGGTAACCTGCCTCTGCTTGGCGACAGCCAGCCAGTCTCTGAAGAGGAGGACGTGACTCTCCTTGGTCTCGGGGACCCTGGGTCGGCACCATGGGCTGTGAGGATGGGCCGGCTCGTCCTGCTGGCCGGGTGGGGTCGGCTGCAGGAGGGATACTGTTGGAGGGACTCGGCTGGCACCTGGCTTTTCCTGGGGGAGAGGAGAAGGGATCAGCCTTGAGGGAAGAGCGATCGATGGCAGATAGTGCGTAAGGAGCCATGTCTCAAGACAGCAAGTCGCCAAGAGTTTAGCTTAATGGGGTGGAAATTAGCAGAGAAGACAACAAAGAGGCTAACTGCAGGTTGTTTTTCTAAAGCCCGACCTTGAGGGGGGAAAAAATGGATTTACATTAATGCGGGCTGGCGGAGTGCTGGCGGGCCTGCTGCGGTGAACAGCTCAGGACCGCGTGGGACGTAAATGTTAGGATTTCTGCGAGAATTTCAACCCAAGGCGGTGCTTCCCAAACTTTTCATTTCATAGCACACATGATAAACGATACGATTTACCTCCCACCAGGAGGCGAGGAGCGGCGGGGAGGCTGACCGGGCCGTGGAAGGGGGCCGCGTGGTGTCGCCGCTGCCACTCGTTTGCAAAGCTCGCGGCTGGGTCCGACGCCGCCGCGTGCGTGAGGCGGGGAGCGGGGGTGGGGGTGGGGGGGAGTGGGGGGGGAACGGGGCGAGGGGGTAGGGGGGTAGGGGGGCGGGGGGGGCTGGGGGGAGCGGGGTGGGGTGGGGGGAGAGGGGCGAGGCTCCTCGCAGCTCCGACCTCAGGCCGCGGAGCCGGCCTCCGCCCCCCCCCCCCCCCCCCCCCCCCCCCCGTCCCCGTCCCCGTCCCCGTCCCCAGGGGCTCTGCCTCGCGCCCGCGTCCACCTGCCTCCGTCCCAGGACAGCGCTGCTGCTAACGCGCGGAGGCGGATCCTTTTACACAGGGGACCTGTTGTTTAATTCGAATGTGGCCTTTCGATAGAGCCGAATTGGGGCGGACGGATGCCTTTCTGCTGTTTAAAGAAAACATGACAATTTTCAATACTCACTGTGCTTCAGAAATGAATGGAGGGGCCCGAGGAGGCTCTGAGCGAGCTCCCTGGTGAGTTCCCGCGCCGAGGGCCACAGCGCTGTGTGACCTTTCCACCCACCGCACACCTCCCACCGCCCTCCTCTGGTTTCCCGCCACAGGGGGCGTCCAGGCTCCATCCCGCCCCAAGTGCAGTCTTGGGGGAGGGGGTTTAAGAAACAAAGTGTTTTCAACTCTTGCTGATGGCTAATTAACTATTTAGGGAGAGAAGAGTATGAAGAAGTCGAGACCCAAGCCCTAGGGACTAGAACTCTTGTTCTGTCCATAGATGTCGTCAGGTTTTCCGAGTTACTTTGGGAAAATGCCTTGATGATTTGCATATACATGAGGGATCACGGCTCACTAGCATGGAGCACAACTTTGTCTGGTTAGACCCACCAAAGCCTGCCTCACGGTCTGGCCCGGAGGCTGCAGCCTCAAATGCCTGAGGCGCCACTCAGGGACAGCGAGTGGGCGGCAGGGAGCCCGCGGGGACTGTGGCAGAGGCAGAGGCCGCGCTGCGGCCAACGGAAAAGCCCACGGGCCCGGGTAGGAGTGTGGGCCCAGTGTTACTGCTCACGATTTCAAAAGCTAGTAAATCAAAATTCTATCGAATGTCAACTAATTCCAAGCATTTAGTGGAACCCGATGGGGGCGATGCCCTGACCTCTGGCCCAGTTTGCTTCAGTCACGAGCAGGTTTAGGGCCCGGGAAAGCCTCAGATGGTACAGGGCCTCTGGTGGCTTACGCGAAATATGTGAAGATCTTTAATAGGACATTATAGACCATATCGAGGGTGACAGATCTAACTATGTCAGAAAATTATTCATTTATGCTTTCAAAAATGTGGACACATATATAATCCACGACCAGCAAAAGGAAGTAGGTAAAGTTTCTTTCTTTAGAATTTTGCTCTACTGAGTGTTTTTCCACGTTTTAATCTTGGTCTAGAGACTCTTGTTTTTCCCTTTTGTTTCTCCTTTCCCTGCCCCCGCCCCCTTGTTTTGCATTTCTTTGAGGTCCCCCAATAACCCACTGGGGCCTCTGGTTTCCCTCCACACACAGAGACCAATCCTCAGGAACCAGAAAAGCGCCCGGGTTAACCACACCTCACACAAAGGCTCCTCAGCGCTCTCGCCCAGGGGGAAAATTTTTTAAAGGCACCGAAATAGGAAACAAGTGATGTAGCAACTACCTAGTGGGCGGAAATGACTTTGCCTTTCCAAGCGGTGATGGATTTCCAGCCGAGCATGGCGCCGGGCCGGACGCTGGCTTCTCACAGCAGAAGTGCTGGCTGGCCATGCGCTGTGGAGACTCCATCTGCTCTTCCAGAACTTGACATAGGACATGATCTCATGTATCTGCCACGTTCAGAGTCAGCTTGTGGCCTGAACGAGCTTCGGGAGCATGCTCGAAGGAGGAGGGAAAGAACTTTGGTGCATCTGGCGGTGGATAAAGATGCTCAACCTGTGAGTCACTGGACAGGCGCAGGGTGACCCTCCGCTCCAGGCCTTTCATGTGCCCGTGGGTTTGGCATAAAGGCCCGGAGAGCGAGGAAGTATCTGGGGGTTCTCTGAGTGAATGGTGACCTTGCACAAGGAAAAAAGTGCCACGAAACTGATTTTAGCAGTAAGAAGCCTAAGCCTTTCATAGGGGCTGGGGCTCAGCTGTGAGTCCTCTCTTCCACATGACCGGGGTTTACCTGCATTTATAGTCACTCTGAGTGAGGTCATGGGCACGCCTCCCTCTCTGCAGTCACGTTGTTTTAATGTGGTTTCTTCTGAAGTCTGAGCGCAGCCTCGTCACCCGACGCTGGGGTCCCATCGCAGCTCGTCTTTACTCATTCCCTTTTTCTCAGTATTTATTTTCGAACTTGATTTCCACCTCTGGCATGAGTCACCCTGTCCTTTAATGGGGCTGACATTTATAGATCGTCTGCCATATGCCAGGTGAACCTCTCTACTCTCATCCTCTTTAATCCTCATGGCATTTTTATATAATCGAACCCATTTTATAGATGAGGCTCAGTGATGTCTCGTAATCCGCAGATCCACAGTAGTTGTGAGCTGGAGTCAGATCTCTCCCTTCTCCACATGTCCAAATCCTACCTCCTAAATATTTCTCTTACCCCTTCCTTTTCATCTGGGCTGCCACTGCTGAAGCCCTAGGCCGTTGGGGGCATGTCGCCCACATTACTTCAATAGTTTCGGACGGTTTTCTTGCCTCAGACCTTAACTCCTTCAATTCTGTGTGCCCTGTCATTCTCCACGCAACTATCTATCTAGGGAATATTTTTTTAAAAAAGCTTCAACTGCTTCCAGGCTTAGAATCCTGCAGGGCTGCTTTGGGATTCTCGGGGCTCTGCGCAGCGGCCTTCTCCTGCTGTCTGCTGCGGCCCGCCCTCTACGTTTCAACCCAGGGGCCGCTGACAGTCTGGACTGGGCGTCTCTCTGCAAACCTCTGTCATTTCCTTGCCTGCTAGTCTGTCTGTCTCCTTCACTACACCCCCAGCCTCCTGCCTGGATGCAAAAAATGCGAAATGAACAAGTGAATGAATGAAGCAAAGGCGTGTTGACCTCATAGGTGCGTAGTTGGCTTTCGGCTGAGGCCTTCTGGATGAGGCCTGTTTTTTAACTGGGTTCTCACTCGTAACCAGTTCGAGGCCAGGGGGCAATGCTGCGGAGCGATGGGGAGAAGACGGGCTGGCGGAACCACGGGGAGGCGGGATCCGTCATGGGCTCTGCTCTCGAGCAGACACAAGAGGGGTGACAAAAGAAAGCACAGAGCCAGGGAGACCCCTTCCCCACCCCCCGCCCCATTACGGTGTGGTCTGCTCCCCCCCCCCCGCCCCATTATGGTGTGGTCTGCCCCCCCACCACCCCCCTGCCCCATTATGGTGTGGTCTGCTCCCCCCCCATTACAGTGTGGTCTGCCCCGCCCCATTATGGTGTGGTCTGCCCACCCCCCGCCCCGCCCTCCCTGCCCCATTACAGTGTGGCCTGCCCCCCCCCATTACAGTGTGGTCTGCCCCGCCCCATTACGGTGTGGTCTGCCCCCCCCCCCCGCCCCATTATGGTGTGGTCTGCCCCCCCCTGACTCCCCCTGCCCCATTATGGTGCGGTCTGCCCTGACCCCCGCCTCCTCCGCCCCCCCCACCCCGCCCCATTACAGTGTGGTCTGCCCCGCCCCCCCCTCCCTGCCCCATTACAGTGTGGTCTGCCCCGCCCCCCCCTCCCTGCCCCATTACAGTGTGGTTCCACCCCCCCATTATGGTGTGGTTTGCCCGCCCCGCCCCCCTGTGTGGTCTGGCCAGGATCATTGCGCACAGCCTCTCCAAACTGTCAGAGTCTCTCCAAGTTCAGCGTACGCTTTTATAACAAAAACAAATGTTTGCTGAGCACCTACTGTGTGCCAGCCAGTGTTCCAGGAGAACGTGACCCAACCAAGCAGAAAGTTCTCACCTGGAATTATATACAGGGTCCTTTCTTTTTTCTTTCTAAAATTGTATAATAAACAAATAAAAGTATTTATGATACCCTCATAACAAATGCCAGACACTATTTATTCTCTATCGGGTGTCTGGCCTTTTCATTTTTTTAGTGTTGAAATTTTATTTGGGGGTTATAGTTGCCAATTGCCCCCCCCCCCACCAACGATGTTATCGTTAGTTCTTTAATATTTTCTCTAATAATAATGCATAGCTTTTCAGAAGGTTCAGAGTTCAGATCACTTTCACCTCCGTCATCTGACTTGGTTTTAATTCTCCTCTCTCACGTGCCTTGGGCAGGAATCCTCAGGCCCGACTTACAGATGGGCAACCTGCGGCTCAGAAAAGGTGAGGAGCAGAGGGGTCAGTTACACTGCCCGGAGGAGGATGTAAACCCGGGTCCCCGACTCTCAATCTTCCATGTGAACTTTGGCCCTTTCAATCATGTTTATTTTGTTGATCTCTTCACAGCCGCCCCCTTGCCCTAGGGCTGAGGATGGAATGTTCTATTTGTAGAGGCTGTTAGCCGAGGGGTTGATCGTGGGCTCAGGGGAAACCCCGGCCGGGAGAGCAGCGCGGTGGACGGATACCCACACACCTCACATGGCGGCAGGAAGCAGCCTGGTGCCGCCCGCGTGCTGGCTCCTCCTGGGCGGGCTTGCGGCTGGCCCCTGGGCCGCCCTCCCCGCCTGAGCGCCTGTAGGCGGCAGTGAAATGTCACCGCTCCTGGCACTTCCCTTGGTGTGTCCTATAAAAGACACCTAGGTGGTTCCGAAGAGGCGGAGGTGAGAAGGTCTCGCTTAGGTGTACCTGTGGCTAGTGCAGTGTCCGCTGGCTTTGAGGCACCTTGCCTGCCACACGAGGATTTCTTAAACAGGACTCTGAGGATGGCTTCCTGGGGGGAGGGGACAGAGTCGGATTTTTTTCTTTAGATCGGATTCTCGAAGGACTCCTTGTCCCCCGATATTTTAAGATTCGCTGTTCTATAGGAATTTCATGAATATCTAACTAACATGCTACGTCCAGAGTGGAGGGGTCCAACGTTCTCCGCAGCGCGTGGTGATCCATACACAGCTCTGCTCACGGCGGACAGTGTCTCTGTCCTTCAGACACTGCCCATCTGGACGTGCCTTTCCCTACTTATGGGGGCCCCTGCTCGGCCTGGCCACCTCCCGCTGGTCTGTCAGAACCTGACTCAGATGTTCCCTCCACGCTCAGCCGTCTCTGGCTCCCTGGGCACACCTGGGCGCCTTCCTCAGAGCCTCCCAGCACCCTGCTCTGGCTCTGACACTCATCTCCCTGTCCCGGGGTTCCTTGTTCACCTGTCACTCCGTTAGGAACACCTCGAGAGCAGGGCCTCTGTGATACCCACCTCTGCATCCCCGGAGCCCAGCTCTGTGCCGGGTACACTGAAGATGCTCAGTAAATCTGTGTTCGATTGACATTTGGAGCAGAGATGATGCCAGTTCTGAGCTTAAATCAGGTCAAAAGTTATGGTTAGCCTGGTTCACACAGCACTCTTTAAATGTCACATGGAAATTGTCACTTGCATTTGGATGGTGTGGTCACCATGACGACGAGGGCAGAAGTTTCAGCCACTTACTGAGCATCTACTGTCTGCGAACCACTCGCTGGCTCCCCTTCTCAGAGGATGTGTTCATTCTGCTTGACTCTGTCAGGCCCGTTTGAAAGTTTAAGGTGCTGAGCTTTGTTCCCACGACAAACATCTCCTGGCGTGGGTGTGGCATGTTTTGTGCTCGGATGTTCCCACAGGACCACGGCACATCCTAAAACTAAGCATTCAGTAACAAAGTCATTTGGCAAAGTGACCAGGTTTCTCTGAGACATCTTAGGAAGGAGAACGGATTCGACCGTACGAGTCAGATCTTTTGCTGATCACAGATAGTAGTACTTGAAAGCGCTGGGTAAATCGAGAAGCTCATTTAAAGGCAAAGGCGTGAAATCCATCCATGTTAGTGGAAGATAGACACGCTTTAATGTCATTTACCGTCTGTAACATCCTTGGCGACAGCAGGAGTCTGACTCGAGACCGTCATTTGACTCTTCTACAAACCGGATCCCCATTTTTGTCATTCTTCCCTCCTGTGGATATTAGCTTATAATAAATAGACCATTAGTGGCCACGCACACTTTGAAATCTTCATTTGAAGTTTTATCCACTAAAGATGATTGTAAAAATCATGGCGTGTGGAATCAGATAGTTGGTTCCTGGCTAACGAATTTAAACCATCTCCAACCATACCCCATCTTCCCTGTGTTGTCTGGGCATCTTTTCTAGAGTGAAGAGGCAAGGAACGGCCTTCCCAGGTAGCAAATCCTCTGTGGGACACCAGGGTCCCCAGCGAGGCGAGCTTGGCCCCCCTGCAAACCAAGTGTATCACTTAGGCTTTCAGTCAAATCCCCAGCACATTCGGAGACTCGGGAGAGTGCTCTTCCTCTGCCCGAGGAAGAAAATTAGTTCCCGTCACTTTCCCAGAGAATTTGCCACCCCTTTCCCGTCCCCTCCTCACTCCCCACTTCATGTCCCTACACATTTGTGACTGAGGGTTGCTGACTACAATTAAGGTCCCAGCTCGATGACACTCACGCGGGCCCCTTAAAGGTACCATGCTCGGCTCTGCTCCTGGCCCCTTCTCTGCACTCCCTCCCCCCCCTCCCCTCCCCTCCCCTCCTTAAATCCCGAAGTCACCACACCAGCCTCAGTAGCCAGCACAAATCTGAGCATCTGCACCTCCTCCGGGTGATGGTGAAGGTGAATCGGTGAGGTCGAGGCAGGGAGGTTGGGCTGTGGCTCCCTCGGGCCTTTCCCGCTCCCTGCAAGTCTCCCCCATCCTTTCACATAAGTCATGACATCAAACCTGTGACTCCAAGGTGCCCCCAGCAGGTAACAGCTGCGCAACCTTCGCTCTCACATGACAGGAGCTCGTGAGGGAAAATCCCAGGGACGGTGGACAGCTCTGGCTCCCTTGGCAATGCTCCCAGCGGATGTGTCAGAACGGAACCTGCAGGTCTCCAGCCGCTGGGCTTCCACAGTCGGGGAGCCAGTCTGCTGGCTCTGAGGAGAGAAGGGGCGCTTCGCGGGGAGAGGAGGAGACCCTGAGTGGACAGGAGCTCCGTGTGCCTTGGCAACCTGGAAGGGCGGCTTTGCGCCTGACGGTGGGGTCTGGTGGCCAGGCGGGGACCGCAGTACGGTCACAGCAATGTCCTCCGTTTCCGGAGGGCACTTTGGGCTTGCCACGCCCTCTCCACCGCCTGGAGTAGCCTCTGGTCGGTCATTCTCCCACGACCCTTGATCACGCCGTTTTCAGTGACCGGAGGCTTCGGCGTCATCACCCGGACGTCACCCGAACCCCAGTCCTTATCCTTCATGTGATGAGTTTCCCAGCCTCCCAGGGTCTCGTGCGGATAGTAACTGTATCCTCTTCCTAAGGCGCTTCGAGGGTCAGTGACACAGTGTTGCGACGGGGAGCCGCCCCCCGCCCGTGGGCAATGCCGGCGGCTGGCGGCTGGCGCCTGCTCCGGGCTGTGGTTCGGCCCCTCACCTCTGGGGCTGAGTGAGATCCCTAGGGAAGGATACTGATGTTCATCCAATTTGGACCAATTTAGGCAAGAAAGGGTTAAATTTAAACACCCTTAGGCGGATGCTTTTTGCATTCGCTTTTTGTTTTTTCTCCTGCTCCTGGATCTTTTTTGGAACACGTTGTCGCTGTGAGGCCAAAACACCTGGCGATCCGGTGAGCGACCTACGACTGTGACCTCGGTGACGCTGTGGGCCGGGAATGAGCTGAAGCTTCCTCTGCACCGTTCGCCTGTGCCGTGCGGTGGGAAGGGCCCCAGGACGAGGGATTACGGAGCTGCAGGGACGGGAGGCGAGGACCGGGCAGCGCCTCCGCTCTGAGAGTCTCCTTGGCTCGGCGGGTCCCCTGGCGGGTCCCCTGACCCCGTGCTCTCTGCCCTGGGTTTTCACCTACTTGCCAGGCGGCCATGCCTCGCTTAACATCCTGCCCAGTCGGGCGGCTGGCGCTGAGAAGCAGCGTTGAGCCCGGTTTCTGAGCTGAGGACACGAAGGGGCGGGGGTTTGTCTTGGTCTCTCCCTGTGCAAGGACAGCAGCTTCTTGGGAAATGCAGAAGTATCATTTGGCGCAGGGCAGGCGTCCAGGAGGCACCAAAGTCCGTGTCTACGCTGTTGGGTGGGGCTGGCCTAAGGGCCTTCCTGTCTGGCAGAGCAGGGAGAGAGGTCTCCTCGCCACCGCGCCCCCCACCTCCCAGCTTAGTGCTAGGGCTCATCGACAGTCCCACCATCCGTAGGCCTCTGAACATGAACCCTGAAAACGCTTTATGTGAAAACGATCAGCCCTCCTCCTGTCCCCCGGCTTCCCCCCAGAGCCCCGTATGGATCTGGCCAGCTTTCCGGGAGGGGCCGGCGGGGCAGAGCAGGACTGAGGCCGCAGGCCTCTTGTGAAATGAAATATTTTATTTTCTTATGAAAGAAAGCAGAAATATCAGAGACGGGTGGGAGATTTTGGGGTGAGCTGAATGGTAACTGTTCCTTTCTTGGCCCTCGAAATATTCCTACTACTTTGTTCTCTAAAATGTAAGGTGTTATTGTCTCAGAAATAGAACTCGAGTCAGTCTCTGCATCTAACACCTTCATCGAAGCCTCCGATAAGCTGTTAGCCCGACAGGCTGGAACGGGCGTAGTCGTCTCCCACACTGGATAATACGTCTTTGAAGCAGGGACCACGTCTTCGCATTCCATTTTCAGTTCCCAGAGCCTACCCAGCACAGCGCCGGGCATTTGTGAGTGCAAGAAGTCATCCTTGAACGGACAGGTGAGGTGAAGAACAGGACTGTGAGGCCCCCCCAAGGCACCCCCCCCACACACACGCACTGTCATGCCCAGCTCATTCATTGCCTGGGGCTGACTGCAGAGTGGGCGGCCAGCAATTTACCTTCTAATGAGTGAGTTCACGCACCAAATACTAAACGAAGTCAACCACAAGTGAAACGTTTTAAATACGTACTGCTAGAGAGCGTGGAGGGGACCCAAGACCCAGACAATGCACAATATCGACCCGAGACCTAAGGGTCACAGCTTTTACTTGCCGGATTTTGCTGACGGTGCTGGAGAAAGCGGCTTGTCAAGTCAAGCCCATGGGCGAGGTAACTTATTCCACTGTGCGCAGTGGAGAGCAAGGAGCCATCCATTCCTTCTCGCACACCTACGACACACCTGGCCCTCTCTAGTTGCCCCGTAGTCGGCATCCACCCAGCTCCACACAGGACCTGGCACTGACTCCCGTGGGAGACAAACAAGCCAGACACTTGTCTTCAGGGAGCTACACAAAAGTACCTGACAGGCAGCTCTGGGAAAAGTGCTGGACTGAGGAAAGGCCAGTGGGAGATGCTCGGAAGAGGAGTTTGTTGGACTAGAGAGGTCAGGGAAGGCTTCCTGGAGGAGGTGGGTTCTGAGCTGGACCTAGAAATACCAGCAGGGTCGGAGCAGGCAGGCCACAGCGTGACTTGGGAATGGGCCAGGCCTGCTCAGGTCCAGGGAATAGATTAACGACCTGGTTGGAGAAGACGGAGGAATAAACGGACAAGAAGCAGCTCTCACGGGGAGCGTATCCCACGTTTAGGAGGTGGCCACTCGAGCTAGGCTGGGTGGACACGTTTTAGCTAATCCCGGAATAAACCACGGGATCAAAGTCGATACCTGTGTCGCCCTACAAACCCAGCTTCCTTCCTCTGGTGCCCCTGCCCTGTATAAACAGGTGGCGTGTGCCAATGTCCTCCCATGTAACCTCGTGCAGAGGACTTGAACTAACCTTTAAACCCTGGGGTTTTCTTGATATTTTTAAACATATCTGTGCCCCGGCTCCCAAACTGAAGTCTGTATTCTTAGTTTCCATCTGGAACGTAAGTCATCACAGCCTTGGAGGTCGGGCGCCTCCTGCGGGTGAGAGTTTGTAATCACATCATCCAAAGGGCCGTTTTCCAGACTTCTCCAGGGTCCGAGCCAGGTGGAAATCGGCCTTGCTTGACGTGAGCAACGGCCATCACCTAGTGAACACTTGCTGAGGGGCAGGCACCTTCCTGGGAACTATGCGGACTAACCCTCTTTCTCCTCTCAGGAGCTCTGTGAGGTCGGTGCTGCTATCGCCCCCATTTTATCCAAGAGGAAATCGAAGCACAGAGAAGTTCAGACGTCGCCCGGCCTACCCAGTGAGGAGTCAGCCGAGGCGAGCCTGCCGTCACAGAGCCAGCTCTCCCCTCTGGAGGACGGGACTGGCAGGAGCTCCTCCCGATGTGAATTCGCACCATGGCGACACTAGTTATTTAAGGAGCGAACCAGTTTGTTTAACTTAGTTGCTGTGAGGCGGGGCAGAGGGATGTGTCCTGAAGCCCGGGAGCCCAGCAGGGCCGCGGGGACCTTCCCTCCCACCGAGCGTATGACTGTTTTTGGTGCTCAGGAAAGTCAAGTAGTAGTAGAGGCACCTTCGGTAAAGTCATATGGTGCCATTGCGAGGTGACCGTATTTCGGACACTCTCCCCCTTCCTCCCTCCTTCCCGTGCCTTCCCTGGGTCCCTCCTCTCACAGGTAAAACGTCCCCGCGTCCCTTGTCTCACAGGTAAAACGCTCATCTTTCACGTCCTCTCAACTCCTAGGTCATTTATTTTCCCCACCACTCCATTGAGTACTTATTTCTCTCACGGTTTCGCATTTCTGCAGGGTTTTGTTTTACTCAGCAGGGGTTAATCAAGAGCTAGGGGAGTGAGTTCTTTGAGGGCGGGAGCGGGTCTCACCCTCTTCTTCGATATGGAAAACACCTGCCTCCTCCCGAGCTGGTGTTCAGGAGCTGGGTCTGCGTCTCAGACAGCAGCCCCCGTCTGGGCAGTGCCCCCCGGAGGCCGAAAGCAGCGTGCTTCCTTCCTTCTCACTGCAGTCACCCACGGGACTGAGACCTCTCGGCTATTTTCAAACAAACGACGTGTCCTTTTGTCTTTCTGCTGCAGAGTCCATTCACTCCGCAGAGGCCGCCTGATGACCCTTGGAGAGACAGACACTCTCCGAGAACTGTCCACGCGACGTTGGCGAGAAGCCCATTTAGAATTCTGTGGGCGAGCTTTTTCACGTGTCTTTTTCTTGCACGTAGTAGGCACTCAACGTTTGTTCAATAAATACAAGTAAAGAGAAACGAATGAAACGAAAACAACGCCCTCTGGCTTCAGCGGGAGGCGTCGCCGTTGGCGCCCCATCTTCACCCGGGTGGATCTCTATTGCCCCCTGGCGGCAGGTCTGTGCACTGCCGTGAATCGTCCTTACCACGCTGGACTTAAAGACAGTTGCATCCTTAGGGGGGTTTGGTGCCGGTAATTCTCCTTCTGGGGGTTTTGTGACTGATTCTGGAACACACCTGGATTCTCTAAAAGATAAACATTGTGTTTAAATATCGGCGGCAAATTAAAATGTAAGCATGGTCTGGGTTCTATGGAGGGCCGCTGTCTAATCGCGCACTGCCCTGAAATTCTGTCTCCTCCCTTTGTGTTTGCGGCCCGCGGGGGCCGGGGTGGCTCAGGCTCCCTGTACCAGGAAAGGTCGCGCCGTCTGCGGCCCGCATGCCACACCGCACACCATGGGCTAAGCAAGCCCCGTGCCAAAGGCCTGCGCTGTGGGTCCCGCGCTCGGGGCGAGGGGCGGTGTCGCTCACAAACGTGACACTCTCTCCCGTGTTAGGTTTGCCAGTTGAGGTCTACGGACTTGTCGTGATATTTTTTATTTAAAAAATGTTCCGTAAATGTGCTTCCGCGATGCCGAAGAGCCATAAGCCTACGTGGTTCCACCTTACCTTGTAACTCCTATGTTTATGTTATTACAGAAAAAAAAAAATGAGGTGATCTATAAATTTTTCCCTTGAACGTTGAGCCAATGCGGCCGAGGCCCAGGCGAGCGGCGCCGTTCATTCCCCAGCGCCGCTGCCAGCGGGCGGCTCTCCTGACGCAGCTGGTCCCTCCTCCCTGCTGCGCTTCGTCAGCGGAGACCTGATCCATGACCATCTAACGATGATGGACGCCGGGGTGTGTCAGCCCTTGCCACTCGATTCAAGTCAAAATGTGTCACGCATTGTTCGTTGCTCCTCTCACAGCACCAGAAGACATAGGACATGTGACTCTTGCCCAAGAACACTTTAAATTTTGGGAAAAGACGTATATGGAATTTTGAAATAACGGCCGATAGTGGCGCCCTGACACCTTTGGTCCCCCCCCCCCGGCCAGGTGTCTCTTTTGCTGCTCTCCTTCTTTGCATCCCAGCAGGAACCTTTCTGTGACGTCCCCCCAGGAAGTCGAGACAGGAACCTCCAGCCGCCTTGGTACCTCTGGCGCCTCTGCAGAGGGCTCCGGGGCCTCCGCTCAGGTCTTCCAGAAGTGGCCGGGGCGGGACTCAGGCCCATGCGGGAATGTGGCAGATGGGCCTCCAGCGGAGCTCGGTCTCTGCTGCACGCACTGCTCACGGTATCACCATCACTGGAGAACCCGCCGCCCTGCAGGTTGGTCGGGGTCACCTCCTTCCATCCACGCCTCTCTGCCATTGGCAGGGCTGGTTCGCTGGCTAAGAGCAGCAAGCTCCACCGTGCTTGGCCAGTGACCCTTGTCACTAGTGTGGCTGCACATGCCAAAAGCGTGTGTGTGCACGGAGGCGTGTGTGTGCATGCATGAGTGTGCAGGTGCAGGCGTGCCCGTGCATGCATGCACACTCCCACGAGCACACTCACGGCTGCCTGGAGGTTTCCAGCCATGGAAGGGAGTAGAGCCGCTCTGGGTCGTTTAGGTTTTTCAGGCAGTGGGTGACGCTCCTTCGGAGACCCTGAGTACCACGACCGGGGTGTTCCCGACTCAGTTAGGACCTCAGAGATGGTGCGATTCTAGCGCAAATCCCCAAACACAGGTGTGCGGTGCTTCCTGCTTCCGGGCTAATTAGCTATAAACCTGGCGCGGCCTTTGAAAGCGGGGCCCTATTATCTCCTATATCTATAACACAAGGAGGCATGTAAGTGAAGGTCACAGAGTCTGTGGAAACTAGGACAGTCCTTGTTCCTTTCATGTGTAAATTATCCATTCGTCCCCCCAAGAGGTATTTTATTGTTTCTTGCCACTCTGGGAGGGCTCGTCCAGCCAGCCAGGGTCGATCGCCGGACAACGCCTCCGGCAGGCTGGCCTGGGTTCCTTCACACAGAACCTGTCACCTTCACTGCTGACCCATCGGCCAAGACACATCACATGCCAAGCCCAGCGTCAACAGGGCAGAGAACAGATAACACCGGAGAGGGATGGGGGATGAAGGAGACACAGAGTCACATGACAGAGGGTGTGGACTGAGGGACTGAGGACTTCTGGGAAATCCTCCCACATCCAAAGAACAAAGACGAAGACACTGTCCCCACCAGCCTAGGATTCCGAGTCGGGACGCCCAGGTCGGGGATTATGTATAGTCCCCACGACCCAGTGTCAGAGTGGCCTCGGCGGGCTCCTGCGGTGGGTGGAGGCTGCCGGCAGGCTGCACGGGGGAGGTGACCTGAGAGGCGGGAGCAGGTCTGAAATCTTGAGAAAGAGGTCTCTGGGACCGGGGAGCTGGCAGAGGGGGACGCAGTGGGTTGTGAGTGTGAGAGGCAGCAGACTGTTACGGTGGTATCATAATATTATCGTCTTTGTGTGAGTCTCACATTCTTGCTCAGGTGACTCTTGAAATTTGTCTCAAAGCAGCCTAGCAAGTTTATGAAAAAGTTGTACAACTCTTCTTTTCGTTGGCATTTATTGGTGTAAATGCCATCGTAGAATGAAAAATAGGTGGACGAATTTACATCACCAGTCTGAGGATGATTTATTTAATCCTTCTCAGTTTCAGATGCATGCCGATCTTTCTGTGGGCGTTACCTCTCTTATCCCAATTATGTGGTCAAAGGAAAAACACATTTAAAGAATTTGTAGCTGAGGCGGTTGCAACCTCAGCTCTTTGGATTAAATCTGGCACGAGAATTCTGGCAACCTCCAGAGCCGAAATTGCTGGAGATATATTTATTATGGCCTGCAGCCACTGCAGCAGAAATGGAATTTTGTTTGAGGTTGCAAAGAAAAAAGGCTGGAGGATTTATGGGAGCACAAACCGCACGAGTTTCTCCACGAAGCGTATTAAGTGTAATCGGTGCTCCAGGTGATGAGGGGCGGGAGGTGGCAGATTTATTTTGCTCTCTGCTCCTAAACGACACGGCCTCTGTGAAAACGGCCCAGCTTCCTTCCCACGCCCTCTCATTCTCTTCCCCCACTCGCTTCACGTCCCCTCTCTATTCCTTTCCTCTCTGCGTTTGGGAGAGAGGAAGCTGAGGCAAGGAAGGCAGTTTCCTCATTCTTAAAGTTTCTGTTTCAGAGAGGCAAGGAGTAGCGAGAGAGGAAAGAGTGAAGAGGGAAGGGACTGGGGGTGGGGCGAGAGGAAGGGAGGGAGGGAGGGAGGGAGGGAGAGAGAATGAGGGGGCCTAGAACAGAGAGAGGGGAAGGGGGGGGCGGGAGGAGGGGCAGGAAACGCTGGGGAAGAGTAAGAGACTGAGATTTTTGTGCTCCGCATTGTGGTTTACGCGTGGAACTAAGGCTGTACGATTTGGGATGGAGATCTGCAAAACATCTGCTCAACTAAGCACACGCAGGTGTTAGTACAAGGACGTTCGCTGAAGCATTGTTTAGAGCAGCGAAATGTTGAAGACACATATTCGGTAATAAGGCGGCAGTTTAGAAGTATGCTTTCTCTTCCAACGAAATACCCTGCAGACGTTAAAACATAAGACGTTAAAAGGCCTCGCCTATTGACATTAAAACGTATCCATGATGTATTTTTAAATTAAGGAAGCACTTCGTCAAACATCATAAAACAACATGTCTAGTATGATCTTTTTGTCGTCATTGTAAAAAAAAAAAAAAAAAAAGTATCGCCATATGTATCTGTGCGTGGAAAAAACCCGAAATGGCTTAGACTAAAGTGTTAGCTGGGTTTTTCCCCAAGTGGCAGGACTAGAGCGTTCTCTATGCTCGTCTTTACCGATTCCTTTCTTTACTACCTGACATTAAAAAATAATAAACATAAACGTTTTATTTTGAAATAAGAAAACCATTAAAAGTGTTATTATTTAGAAAATAAAGTCCACTTTGCGCATTGCCTCGGTAAGGTTAAGTTTGCAGAGAAACGATTAAATCGAAGTAATTGGGGTCTTTCCGTGGACCTGTTTCCTTTTCTGAACCATATAGGCTTAAACGCCCGGACTGGGTTTTTCTAAACCAGAGGTTTTCCACTTCAGCGAACGCACCGCGGGCCGCTCTGGCGTTTCTGACCCAGCGGGCCTGGGGCCGGGCCCGAGAACTCACATTTCTAACGAGCCCTCAGGTGAGGCTGGTGCGGCTGGTCCAGAAGCACCTGCCGGCACTTTGAGAACCGTCCGCCTGAAGAAAAACAAAGGTGCTTCGGAGCCAGAAGGAAAGATCTCCTTTCCAGCTTCCCCAAATTTTCTGGGACAAATGCTCCTTTGAAAATACCGCATTCGAAATACCGTAAAAGGGTTCCTGGATCTTTATGAGACCACTTTTTCTTAAGCGGTGCGACAGGCCCGTAGGAATAAATATCACACGCGCAGCAGGCCTCCCAGTGCCTGTGAACTGGATGCCACATAAAACCGTTTCTCTGCCGCGAGCCCCGGGGTGTGCCGACTGACGTTCCGCGCACGTTATGTTGACAGCCGCTATTCGCATTGTGTGCTACTTTTGTAATTCTGTCTATTTGATGAATTCTTGGCCCAAAGCCGTTCCTCAAAAAGTCACATGACAGCTGACACCCCATGTTAAGGAATCTCAGCGAACTGGAGGGGTGCACGCCCTAGTTTGGAGGTTTGGAAAGCCTTTTCTTCGCTCTGTTTGTCCTACCTGTACAGCCACTGTGTTGTGGGGGACAGGGCGCCCTTTCCTCTCAGGACCTGTCTTCAGAAGTTCTTGTCCCACCTGTCGGGTCATCGGGGGGCTGTGTGCTCCTTGCCCTACCTCCTCCCCACCCCCCTTTATAAAAGGACAGCCCCAGGGCCAGGGCGGCTCTGCCCCAACACCACGGGGCTCAGTCCCGCCATTCCACTCCAGTGGGGACGACCCCGAGGTGTAATTTATCCTCCGCGGTCCCTCTGTGGGATCAGGCTACAGCTGCCTCTGTGGGGCTTTGACTGAGACGGAGCCTTTCCTGGGGCCCTGTCTTGCCTTCCTCGCTTGCCGCTCGGCCCCGGGAGCTCTGCCTTCCTAATCGACGCATCACCCCGATCCTCATCTCGAGGTCCACTTATAGGAAATGGCGACTGAAGGCTTGGGTCCTATGCGGGGTGCCGGTCATCACACGTACGTAAGTATGCGTACTCTACACAGAGTTATCATCAGCAGTGAAATGTACCAGCAGGTGCTCTGCTGGCCGGTGGAGATGCGTAGTGACTCTCGGCACAGCGGCTGGCGTGGAAGGAGATGTAACACCTGGAAGACGAAGTTTACTACTGCACGGGGGCGGGATGGCGCTCGAGACTCATTAGCCCGTGTATTCATCGTCGGGGTGTTCCTTGCATTCTGCGCCCTCTTGCCTGTGGATATCGGGGCAGCCAGATGGTCCCTCTGTCTGAAATGTGATGCAGAAGCCACAGGAGCACCCGCCAGTCTGAAGGGCGGTGTAGCAGGCACGTGAGATGTCTCGGTGGGGAGTCGTGCGAACAGGTGCAGTGTGTGTGTGTGTGTGTGTGTTGGGGGGGTGTGTGCAGACGGCCCCTTCCCAAAGGCTCTGCACCCTCTCAGCTTCCTGACTGCAGATGCAACTCTGGGGAGGAGGCGGAGACTGTGGGGACCCAGATCATGCTGCCCCTCACCTGGGCAGGATGGGTGTCCAGGGAGAAGTCCCGTCGAGGCAGAGAAAACGAGGACCGAGGGCCGTACCCACGGCACACACAGGGCGAGCACGGAAGAGGGGCGCGGGAGCCAGTCCCGTGCTGTTTCATATGCATACGGAGCTTCTGTGGGTTCAGAGAGACTCTGCCATGCATGTGTCTTCTTGTACCAAATCTCGAATATCTCAGACCTTCAGGGTAGTAAAAGAATTGGTTAAACCAATAAATAAGAAAAACCCTTTGCAAAATCACACCCTCCTGATACGCTTTGCTTTGACTTGCTTTACTTTAATCTTCCCCAGGGCCAAGACATTACCCATTCCAGGCTGGCTAAAACTAAGCAGAAGAGGGAGGTCAGCCCTTGAGAAAAACATTCAAGGGATTTAATTTTTATGCACACAAAAGCATGGAGTTTACTGCGGGCCTAATGTGGCCCAGAGCCAAGGTGGTGCAGTGACTTCCTCAAGAAATAAACAAGGAGGGACCTGTATGTCTGGCTAGCTACTTCTCACACCTTTCCTTCAGAGTGACTTCTTCGTGTGTGTGTGAAGTGGTATCACACTGTGATTTTTATTTGCATTTGCTTGATTATTTTTTTATATTGGTTTCAGGTTTCCAGTACAATGGTTAGACATTTATGTAATTTATGAAGTGATCCCCGCCCCCCGATTATTCTAAAACCCATCAAGCACTGCACACAGCCATTACAATGATATTGACTGTATTCCCCATGCTGCACTCCACGACCCCTGTGACTGTTGTGTAACTACTGATTTGCACATCTTCATCTTTTTGCCTTTTTCAGCCAGCCTGCCAATTGGTTTGTTCTCTGTATCTACGAGTCTGTTCATTTCTTTTGTTCATTTCTTTTGTTCCTTAGATTCCTCATGTGAGTGAAATCATGTGGCATTTATCTATCTCTATATGACTTATTTCACTCAGCATTATACCCTCTAGGTTCATCCATGTTGTTGCGAATGGTGAAATTTCTTTTTTTCTGGCTGAGTAATATTCCTTTGTATATGTGAACCATAACTTCTTTACCCAATCCCCTGTTGTTGGGCATTTATTTAGATTTCCTCCATATCTTTCTTGTCTTTCTTGTCTGATTGCTGTACCTAGAACTTCCAATAGGGAAATAGGAATAGTGAAAGTGGACATCCTTGTCTTGTTCCTGATCCTAAGGAAAATGCTTTTAGTTTTTTCTCATTGAGTATGATGTGAGTTGTATGTTCATCATATATGGCCTTAATTATGTTGAGGTATGTTCCTCTTATTCCCACTTTGTTGAGAGTGTTTATCATAAATGTATGCTGGATTTTGTCAAATGCTTTTTCTGTGTCTAGTGATATCATCATATGATTTTCATCTTTTAATTTGTTAATGTGGTATATCACATTGATTGATATTAAACCAACCTTGTATCCCAGGAATAAATTCAACTTGATCATGGTGTATGATATTTTTAATGTATTGCTGAATTCGGTTTGCTAATATTTTATTGAGGATTTTTGCATCAATGTTCATCAGAGATATCAGCATATAGTTTTCTTTTTTTGTACTGTCTTTGTCTGGTTTTGGAATCAGAGTGATGGTTCATAAAAAGAGTTAAGAAGCTTTTCCTCCTCTTTAACTTTTTGGAATAGTTTGGGAAGACTATTTTGAATGACTTTGAATGTTTGGTAAAATTCACCTATGAAGCCATCCGGTGCAAGACTTTTGGTTTTTTGATTACCGATTTGACTTCCTTAGTGGTAATCAGTCAGTTTAGATTTTCTGTTTCTTCTGGACTCAGTCTTGGGAGATTGTATGTGTCTAGGAATGTTTCCATTTCTTCTGGATTGTCCAATTTGTTGGCATACAATTGCCTGTAGTATTTTCTTAAAATCCTTTGTAGTTCTGTGGAGTCCCCTCCTTCATTCCTGATTTTATTTTATTTATTTGGGACCTCTCTCCTTTTTCCTTCCTTTGTCTGGTTAAAGGTTTATCAATTTTGTTTACCCTTTCAAAGAATCAGCTCTTGATTTCATTGATCTTTTGTATTGTTTTCTAGATTCTATTTTGTTTATCTCCACTCTGATCTTCATTATTTTCTTCCTTCTACTTACTTTGGGCTTTGTTTGCTGTCCTTTTTCTAGTTCTTGTAGGTATAACATTAGACTGTTTATTTGAGGTTTTGTTTGTTTGTTTGTTTCTTGAGGTAGGCCTGTATTGTTATGAATTTTCCTCTTAGGACTGCATTTGCTGTGTCCTGTAGATTTTGAGTCATTGCGTTTTGATTTCATTTGTCTCTAGGTATCTTTCGATTTCTTCCTTAATCTCATTGATAACCCATTCATTGTTTAGTAGCCTGTTATTTAACCTCCATGTGTTTGTGTATTTTCCGGTTTTTTTCTTATAGTTGATTTCTAGTTTCGTACCATTGTGGTTGGAGAAGACTCTTGGTATGATTTCAATCTTCGTAAATTTATTGACACTTGTTTTGTGGTATATACTGGAAAATGTTCCATGCGCACTTGAGAAAATGTATATTCTGCTGCTTTGGGGTGAAATGCTCTGAAAGTATCAATTAAATTAATCTGGTCTGGTGTGTCATTTCAGGCCACCGTTTTCTCGTTGATTTTCTGTCTGGGAGATCTGTTCACTGGTGTCAATGGGGTGTTAAAAATCTCCTATTTCGAGTGTATTGCCGTTGATATCTCCCTTTATGTGAGTCAACCATTGCTTCGTATACATCGGTGCTCCTATGTTAGGTGTGTGTATGTTTACTAGAGTTATGTCCTCTTTATTAATCCCTTCATCACTACATCATACCCTTATTTGTCTTTTGTTGTAGCCTTTGTTTTAAAGTCTATTTTGTCTGAGATAAGTATCGCCACGCCGGCTTTTGAAAAATTTCCACTTGCATGAAATATCTTTTTCCATCACTTAACTTTCGGTTTGTGAACAATTCCTTTAGCTTTTTCCTGTCTGGAAAACTCTTTATCTCTCCTTCAATTTTAATTGATAGCCTTGCTGGGTAGAGTAGTCTTGGTTGTAGGTTTTTGTTTTTCAACACTTTGAATATTTTGCACTTGTTCCTTTTGTCCTGCAGTTTTTATTGAAAAATCAGCTGACATTCTTATGAGAGTACCTTTGTAAGTAACCAGCTGCCTGTCTCTTGCTGCTTTTAAGATTCTCTCTTTACCTTTAACCTTTGGTATTTTAATGATGTTGTGTCTTGGTGTAGGTCTGCTTGGGACTCTTTGTGCTTCCTGGACTTGTATGTCTATTTCCTTTGCCAGGTTGGCAAAATCTTCTGTCATTGTTTCTTCAAATAGGTTCTCAATCTCTTCTTATCTCTCTTCTTCTTGTACCCCTATGATGCAGATGTTGGTATATTTGTCCCAGAGTTCTCTTAAACTTTCCTCATTTTTTTTTTAATTCTTTTTTCTTGTTGCTGTCCTGATTGAGTGTTTTCTACTACCTGATTGCATCAGGCCAATGTGGAGTCAGAATCCCTGCCAGTGCTGAGCACCTGGCCTCCCGCAAGAGTCATAGGTCACAGCGAGGCCAGTCGTGGTCTGCATTGGGCCCACAGACCCTCGTGATCTGCCCAACAGACACTGCAGCTCATTCTGGCGCCAGTGGCCCACCACCCAAAGTTTCCCCTGAAATATGCGGGTTGCCGCTGCTGCATGTGGGCTGCAGAGCAGAGAGCTGTTGCTTGCAATGAATGCACAGCCTAGGGAAGGCACAGGGCGGGACTGGTTGCCTAGCAATAGACCTGCCTTGGGCAATTTGTGGGTTGAGTGGGCGGGCCAATCTCACTGGCCAATGTGGCTTCAGAATTGGCCATGCGGGGAGGGAGGAAGGTTAAACACAGGCCAGGTGGCGCTTGTCTGCAGATAAAGGAGCAATGGCTATCCCTCCAGGCCTTGCACTGGGGCCACACAACTCAGTCTTTCCCCATATGTCTCTTGTGCCTCCTGAGCTGCTCACCCTCCAGCGGAGCCCAGGGTGAGTGTGTGCGAGCGACTGAGTCTGTGCGTGGGGCCTTTAAGGGGATATCTGGGTTTTCAGGTGCCTTCCATCTCACCCAGATGGCCAAAAATCTTCACTGATTTTTTACAGTTGGATTTTGTGGGGATTCCTCTTCCTAGGACTGGAACCCTGGGTTAGGGAGCCTTGGTGTGGAGCTAGGGCCCCTTATTCCTTCAGAGGGAGCCTCTGCAGCCTCACTCTCCCTCCTGGTGCTCAACCACCACACATGGGACTAGCCCACTCCACGTCTCCACCTCTCTTACCAGTCTCAATATGGCCTTTTCTTTATATCCTCAGATGTATGGATGTATGTGATATGATCACCTAGACTTGAGGTCATTCTCTAAGTTGCTTGTTTTATAATTTGGTTGTAATTTTAATGCAGTCATGGTAGGAGGCAAACCTTACTTTTACCTAGTCCACGATCTTGACCCCCCTCCCATGGTAACTCCTGAAATGAAAGTTGGGTATGCCAGCCCCTTGCTACTTAAGGGACTTCTATTATCAATTTCTTTTCCTATTCGTAATATAAGGAGAATGCTATTCATCTTGCTAATTATAAAAGCAATAGAAAACAAATTAATCCTTTTAAAGACTTTGGCTTGCATGGAGTATAATCTGAGAAAACCGATGCTATTATAGTAGATGATGCTGACAATGATATTGACCATTAAAATGTTGATAAGTTCCTTGTACCAGTCAGGGTTTGATCAGGGAAACAGAAATCACTAGGGGAGATAAATATATCTCCCTGCCTATCTATTTTTCATCTATCTACAGATACATATCACACAGCATACATGCACATATAGATATAGATGTAAATGCAAACATAGTTATAGGCATAGACGCATATAGATATAGATATAGATATAAATCTGAAGGGTTTAGTTACAGAGATTTGGCCCTAGGCAATTCTGGGAGCTGATTAAACAGTCTCTTTGCGAGCGGTTGGCTTTATGTGATGCCGAAACTTGAAGTCCAAAAGGTAGGCAGTGGGGAAGCAAAGACAGAGGTAAGATCTTGGAAACCAAGACCAAGCTGGAAGGCCAGGGCAGGACACTGGAACCCGTGTCTGTTTTCATTGCCTCTGACCTCTATGGTATGTGGGCTCTGCAGAAGCTGGGGCGCTTTGTCACTGAGCTAGACACATACACCTCGCCCAAGGGTCAGAGAAACTAGTGGGGATCCGGGAAAGGAGGAGCGGGTTCAGGCTTGGCTGCTGTCTCACACCAGAGATGAGGGAAGGCATTTAAGGGGCAATGTGTGAGCTTCACAATGGCTGCTACCTCATTTCCTCCCTCCTAATCTCACACAGCCTAACAGAAAGCTCCCAGACAAGAGAGTTCTGGGAAATGTAGTTCAGCTTAGCAATAGTGTCGCTTGACTAATCATCACATTTTTATCGCAGGATTTGTATTTCTTATAAGGCAATTCCAAGATCTTTCAGATTAACGTTCGTTTTGTTTCAATAGCATGACTTTCAGTAAATATATATTGTAGTTGCAGGACATAACTGCTGATATTATTTTTAGTACATATATTTCCATTTCTTTTAATGTGTATTTTAAAATAGATGCAATCATTCTGCATATACAATTTTGTATCTTTATGTAAGTGTCTTTTCATTTTTTAAAATTATTTGTGAACTGAATTTTAACAGCTCAATACATAATACATGTATAATGTATACATGCACCAAGTTTTATACTATCATATTATAATATTGTTGGATATTTAGATAGTTTCTAATTTATGCTATTGCAAATTATGTAAATAATTCTGGAAAAAACATCTTTTTGCATAAATCTGATCATTTCCTAAAATAGATTTATAGAAACTGAATAATAGTAAATATTTTAGGTCTCTTGCTCTATGTTAATAATATGGGGAAATATATTTAGAATATTTAGATAAGTTACAACAATTTATATTTCCACCAGAAGTATATTAAACCCATAGATTATTTTGAAAAAAATCAATATCTTTATCATATTCAGTCTTCATACCTTAGAACATAATATATTTCATTGATGTTAAGAAACTCTTTTTTTTATTATAACATCTCTGAAAATCAGGATTTATTTATAATAGCTGGTGTTTAATAGTTTAATTGGCAGTGATTTTATTTTCTTTCTTAGTATCACATACAATACTGGAACATCTAACACTCCACAGCAGTTTATATTTGATGAATAAAGTATCTCTCCATTCAAGCAAGTCTTCTTTTAGAGTTCTAAATATTTATATTTTGTATGCAAGCCTAATTAATGATTCTCATGTAATTTATGATTTGATTGTTTTTATAAATGGACTTTTATATTTTGATGTGTACTAGATTATATCTGGTATATAAGGGGAAATTACGTTTTATTTATATACCTTATATTCCTATATACATAAATTTGCTTACTTTGTCAGATCGATCTTCATTTATTTCTTTTGGTTTTACTTTTTTTAATGGGAAAAGCAGAGAAGGCTTTGGCTTTATTACTCAAAACATATTTGGCTGCATCTCATAAACTTTGAGACTTTTTTTAATGCCAAAATATTTTGTCGAATTCTTACAAATTGTGGGAAAATTCTGTTACAGGCTGTAGATCCAAAGATGAGGGAAATGCTCTTCCTGCCCTCAGCAAATCATAGATGGTGGACTAAAAGACTAGATTTTATCTATCTTACTGAAATCAAGTCCACTGTGTGCATTTGGAACGACTCCTCCTGGGCAAACTTGCAGCTGTCCTCAGGAGCTCTAATTGCTTTAAGGTGGGCTTTGAAGTAAGCAAAAATAGCCCGAGCCCTTAGAGTATCTGACCATTTGGTAATTACTGCATCATTACTTCCGCCTTACATTTGAGATGTTTCCCTTAAGTCACATTTCCTCTCTTCCAAGGAATGACAGAGATTAGGTGCCCTGTGACTTCTGGTGACTGACATTGCTGGTTATCTGATGTCTCGAGGTGCTTTTGCATCTCTACCGAAGGTCTGACTAGTCTTAACCACGAAAGTTAACCAAAGAAATCTGACTAATGAAGTTTCTTGTACTCTGGCTCCAAGCATTAATTTGCTTCGGAAATTAAAATGAATTAAAAAAATTCACTTTTTGTCTTTACCTGTGTCACCTGACTGCAAGTGCTGGTAGCACCTGCCAGGTGAAGCAGAGATAGCCAAAAGTTGTCACACAAGTGTGAATGCCTGAGCTTAGCTCTCTGGCTTTGTATAAATGACAGAAACTCTTTCTTTGATTTCCCAGGTACACAAATGATTATAGTTTCAGAAGCATGGAATTAATATTACAAATTGCAACTCTCATTAGTCACGCTGTTAAAACATTCTTTCTTCTGTATTTTTAGAAATAAAAGTATGAATTTATTCTGAAATATCTGAGAAAATTATTTTAAGATAACACGAGTATATATAGTGACTAAAAACTCTTCCTTAGGTTTCTGCGATGGATTCTCAGACTTAAAATTCCCACAGGGGTCCATATTGAAATATGTTTCTTATCATCTAAGAAACAGAACTCCCTGTGTTAGTTAAAGTAGGTTAAACACTAGCTGCTTCAGCTAACGACCCCAACATTTTAATGACTTACTATATATAATAAAATGTATTTCTTGTTCATATCAGAGTGTGATGCAGGTTGGGGTGAGGGTCGTTATGGCACCTGGGAGTCTCTTATCTATAGGCTCAGCCATCCCCAAGGGCCTCGGAATCCTCTGCTGGATTCTCTCCATCCTACAGCTGATAACCAGACAGACATATTTTAGGGGCCAAAACTTGAAGTCATGCCTGTCACTTTCACCTACACTCTAGTGACCCAAACTCTGTCATTTTACCTCATTTAACTACTGCAAGGAATCTGAGAAACACAGATTATACACATCTAAGTGTATGCATTTCCTATTACTGCTGTAACAAATTGCCACGGTCTTATGGCTCCACACAACACACAGTGATTATCTTAACGGTCTAGAGGTCAGAAAGAGATATTAGAGATATACCACAAGGCAGATATTTTTAAAAAGACTGTCAAGAACTGGTTAAATGACTCACTTACACAAAGGGCGTGGTAAGTTAAGTTATTGCAGATTAGAGAGTATTTGGGAGGAGGATTACTTTGAAAAGGTATAACTCCAATTGCTCTGAGTACCAGCCCTGTCTTCTAGGGGTGGGAGGGTAGAGAGAGTCCCTCTTTATGTCAAGTCAACAGGAGCGCTAATGGGGCCATTTGGAATGAGGGGACCAGCAGCTGACGCACAGCTAAGAATGTCAAGAAGAGGCTTTTACTCTCGGCCTGAGGCAGTGGGGTAGAGAATGAGCTGAGACGCACTGGAGCTCGTCATGAATCAGAGGTGGCAGGTGAGGAGGGCGGCAGGTGGGTCGCGAGTGTTTCTCATGGACCAGATGGGGATCATGGGAAGAGAGAGAAGGCCGTTTAAAATTCCGTCCAAGAGGACTGTCTAGAGGAACGATGGGTGATGACCGAGAGAATCCATGTGGATTTGACCCCTGCAAAGAAACAGGTGTGAGGGAATCAGCCATTTGGAGAAAAAAAGTAGCCAAGCTGAGGGCTGGAAAGACCTGAGGAGTGGAAAACAGAAGAAGCAGACTTTGATGTCTGTAGCTACGGGGTTCCCGCCGGAGGGCTAGGAGAAGACCTGGTTTAAGTCAAGTTCGGAATTTTTATTATTATACAAGATCAGACATTTTTAGTTGCTGAACTGATATGGTGTCTACGATGAAAGCAACCGTAGGATTTGTCTACCGCCCCTGCGTTCACGGAAGCTGTGACATTGCCTGAGCCTTGTCCCTGAACCGTGGGGGCATTTCCTTCACTGTGTATATTTTAAAGAAACAGTGGAAGACAAAAGAAAAGAAGGTTCCTTATGACATCGTATGAGGCTTTCTTGCTCCACATATATCCTTTAAGTTCTTGTATCACCATTATCACACGTTACATACTCTTCTGAAACTTCCTTCACTTACCACTGTGTACTAGAGATTTCCTGTCCCTATAACTTGGCTCCGTTGACTTTAATGGCTGCCTACAATTCTAGAGCCTGGATGTCCAACACTTTCTTTACCTAGTCCCTTAGTGACGAGCACGCCTATTATTTTTATTATTTGCCATTAAAACAATATTGCAAAAGCAGCGTTTTTCACCACCTGCGTGACACCGGCGTAGATTCTCCGGGCACATTCACTTCTGCGGAACTGCTGTTGCACGGAGGATGCTGACCGTGCATTGTTTTTTTCTCTTTCTCCTCCATTCTCCTTCTTCCTGATAACAGCATCTCGATTTTTCCTTTCGAGAAATGAAAACGTAATTAAAAAACATCTCAAATTTTTGTCTTCTGCTGTTTAAAAATAAATAAAATCCAACCAGAGTGGGGCCAATGCTCGCCCTGCCATTGCTGCGTCCTGCCCTCCATGGGAAAAGGAATCACGTGACCCAACTAAGCCAATCAGATGCTCCCTCTCGGGAACATCTTGAGCGGTGACACAAAAATTGTTGGACTTGATTTGTCCGAAAAGGGTGCCTTAAGGAAGCTGGCCAAATGTTTTTACCTTAAAGCTCTCCTGAGCTTTATTTTTCCTGAGATCTTGTTATTTAGCCTTTTCTTCAATCCAGTAAACTAATCCTCATTCTTCTAATAATACTGTGGGGTTTGTTTTTGTTTGTTTGTTTTTTGCTTATTCTAGCATGAATGTGTCTCAAACACTTGTCGATGATATAAAGAATATGTGCATTCACTATTTGGGAAAATACCTTCGGTTGCTCTCCAACCTGAGGTAGCAGTTTAAACTCCCACCAACAGTTGGAAGCGTCTGGTCTTCATTTTATATAGATCTACTTTAAACAGTTCTGTGGTGTTATGTATAGAGAGGTTCCCCTTATTCAATTTTCTTAATATAATGCCACTTCGAGTTCCTGACAGAGTGGTTCTGGCTACTTCTAAATAAGTGAAGTGTCATTTCCTACAGTGGGTTGGCCCATAAATAACTCATTTATTATTGTTAGAATACAACTGGTTTGTATTAACTTGCCAGAGTTAGTTGATGAAATGGCCCGGTGTCAAATTAATTTTATTTATAAGTGGAGCTATTCACAAGTGTATGAGCCACAAACTTGGACTCCAACTATTCCAAAACTGAGTATTCTTACATGATCACCTTAGCAACTGTAAATAATGATGTAATTGTGAAATACCAGCAAAAAGAACAGTTAAGTGTGCTAAAAACGTTCCTTTAACGTCGTGTTTGCCAATTACTTTATTCTTACTTAAAATATATGTTAGAAAAACCAGCTATAGAAGTAGAACAATGTGATTTCAACTGTAGGCATGTGAAAAAGAATTCAGATTTTCCAACTGAGCAAATACCATCATTTAAAGAAATCAGGTAGGGTTCATTGCCCCAAGTGAAGAAAAAATGTCCAGGTAATTTACAGACAGTGGGAACCATAAAAAAAGATGAACGATAGTGAGCACTCAATCACCAAAAACTGAGTACGAGGGAGAGCGTAGAAAAAGGAAATCACACCCACCACTACCTACTTCTTGACACATTTCCTACAGTGTGAATAAGGGGACTACTATATACATTTGACTTTTACTTCCTTTCCTCATGCTACTTCCTTTTGTTGAAATTTAAAGAAGAGTGGAAAATGTCCAGGGAGGGATAATTATAATGCTGGAACGGGCTTCACAAGGTTTCAAGTAAGAGCAAGAGTGCTATTCAAAATGTTTAACAGTCAGCATACAAAGTACATTAATATGTAAAGTAGAATTAAATCAATTACCATCGTGTGTTTTATGGGATCTTAGAAAGGAAGTTTACTTAAGTAAATAAAGTTGTGTTGTTTTGTTACTAAGATACATGGAAAAGATTGTCTTTCACGTGCCAAGCAGTGTAATTGACAGCAGAAGAAATTGCCAAGCGCCCGAAATAGATAAAGATTCGTTGCCAAGTGGATATTCCATGCTTCTCACATTTCACAATTAAGAATGGTGTTGGCTGGACATCGGTTCTTTATAGATACTATTAATCAGCTTATGCAATCTCCCTTGTGTTCTGAATTTCTTTAGTGTTTTTTTTTTAACATAAAAGGATGTTTTTGAATTTTATTTCATGCTTTTCTGAGTCTAATGGAAAGACCACATGGTTTTTCTCCTCTCGTCTATTCATGTAGTAAAGTGCACGTATTCTAATGGTAAACCTCCCCTGAATTCCTGGGATAGAGCAAATTTGGACAAGACGTATTTTCTTTTTTATGCTTGGCTGGGTTTGTTAATGTCGCTGAGGATTTTTGAATCGACGTTTAACAATTTCGTCTGCGATTTCCTTTCATCAGATCATCTCCGTCTAGTTTCGGCATCAGGGCGACATTAACCTCATGGAATGCTACCAGGAAAGTAATTCTGCATTTTCCATCTTCTAGAAAACTGGAACAATTTTTTTGAAAGTTATGTAGAATTTGTTGATAAAATCGACTGGGCCTGCTGTTTTCTTTGTGGAAAGATTTTTAACTACCGATTGCATTTCTTGAATGATTGTAGGACCCATTCAGGCATATTCTCTTTCTTTTGGAGTCACGTTTAATAAGTTATTTTCCAGGAATTTGTTTATTTTATATACATTCTCAAATTTATTAACATAGTATTTATGAGCCGATTGAATAATTATGATGAGCAGACGAAACAATTACGATGATGCATAATATTGTTTTTTCCAATATTCCCACTGGTGCGTTTGTCTTTTTCCTATTGATTTGTAAAAGCTCTACTATCTTAAGGATATTAAGCACCATGTTTCATATATGTCATTTTTCTAAGTATGTTACTTTAGTTTTTAACTTTATCTATGATTTTCGAAGTTCTGAAACTTTGAATGAAATGTATCAGTCTTTTCCTTAAAAAATTTTCTATAGCTTTACTACCTTATCTGGTTTCTCTACCTGTAATTGAGGAAGAAATGTTGGACTCTCTCCTTCTGTGTCAAACCTATACATTCTAATTTTTCAGTTGTCGCTCTTAAGATTTTGCCATACTTAATTTTAAAAATTAAAATTTAATTTCCCAACCTCTCTTCTGAACAGCACAAATTGATTTGAACACTCTTAACAATGATCAAAGTTTCAATCTTTTGTGATTCAATATTTAATTATCTTCTTTTTAAACTCCACGATTAGATATTCCTTTTATTATATTATACAATTGATATTTGTTCAGATTTACCTACATGTTCCCAAATTCCTTTGCTCATCATTCCCCTTTGGATCTCAGGTCGCAATTCCGAGTTACTTCTTTTATTCCTGAAGCACTTTTAGAAATGCCTAAGTAAAGATATGTTGGTAGTCAGTACTCTCCGATTTTATTTATCTGAAAAATGCCTTTATTTTATTTAATTCTTGAATGGTAATATTTCTGGGTCACAATTCTAGATTTGCAGTTATTTCCTCTCAGTGTCTGAAGACGTCATGTCCCCATCTTTAATCTCTTGTCGTTAAGAAAACTGCTGTTTAACTTAGTCCTTTTGTAGGTGTCCCCTCATCTCTTTCTGGCTGCTTTAAACATCGATTTACATTCCTTGTTATCAACATCACCACAAGGTACTTAGGCCTGGGTTTCTTTGTATTCGTCCAGCTTGGTATTTGCTGTGTTTCCTACGTCAGCGGATTTGTATCCTTCACCAGTTCTCAACCGTTATGTCTCTAAACATTGCTTCTTATCTATTCTGTCTGTTCTTTTCTTCTGAGACTCTTTTTTTTTCATATCTTTTTCTTTCTTTACAGTTTTCATCTCCTGTCTCCCTGTACTGTAATTTGGGTAATGTCTTCTGACTAGTCTTCCAGTTCCCTAATTTTCTCTCCTGCCATGTCTAATCTATTATGTGGCCATCAGCTTTTAGTATCCATGGTAATATTTTTCATTTATATGTTATTTTGGATAGTGTTCAAACCACGATTTATTTTTTATTCTATTTTTATTTCTTTAAACATATCATGTATAACTATTTTATATTTTAAATCTAATAATTCAAATATCTAAAGCACTTAGAGCCCAAATCTTGTTTCTTTCCACTTTTCTCATGGAATTTGTGGTTTTTTTGTATGTAGGGGGGTTGATCACATATTTGATTGATCCTAAACTCTGGAAATCCTGAGGGCCTAAACTAGGGATGCGTTCATCTAGAGAGGTTTTGTTTGTTCTGCCATGGATAGAAGATGTGTCTGACCTAAGACACTCAGGACTCTAGGCTGATGTAGGGATTAGGGGAGCTCGGATTTAGTCTCTATCATGTGGTAAGCCCAAAGATTAATTCCGCGGCCCGTTAAAAGCCACTTTTCCATTACATGTTCTGTTAATTTTACCTCAATGTTCTGCCTATGAGTTCATTTCTCTACTGAATCCCTCATTTAGGCCGTTATGGCCTCTCGCCCAGATCATCTCAGTAGCCTCCTGCCTCAATTCCTTCTCCATCCAGTCAGTTTTGCAGCCAGATGTCTAATTAATCTTTCTAGAGCACAATTCTGATTTTTATAGTGCAAATTCCTTGGGTTTGAATAGCTTGTCGCCTTTTAGAAAATACCAACACTAAGTTATCTAACTTGTACCTCGTAGTGGCTTTTTGAAAAACAGCTCTAAGATTTTCTTTCAGCGTCTTTATTGTGCCTTCAGAGTAAATCCAAATTCCCCAGTCCTGCCTTCACATCCTTCTATTACTGGCTCTATCCTTCCTTTAAAACCATATCACCTGCTAATCCTTGTCATGCATCCTTCGGTCCATCCAACCTGAATTTCTTAAACCTCTCTCTTTAATTCCTCTCCTCAATCCCTCTGATGAGAATGTCAGTCATCACTGTTCTTGCATTATTTTTCCTTCAAGATCCGGCTCAAATGCTGACTCTGCCAAGACACCCTTCATCTGCCATCTCACCTAAACATGTTTTCTCTCTCCAATACGTTAAACAGTACACAGACGTGTGCAGACCATGCAGACACTCCAAAAAAGATACATGCACAGATACATGCACACAAAGACACACACAGACACACACAGACACACACAGACACACACATAGCATGGACACACACAGAGATACACACAGCCACACAGAGAGACAGACACACATAGATACAGACACGCACCAGTAGACACATCTTTCGCTCAGGAATTAATCCCTTTGCGCTTTGTCCCAGAGTTCCATTCCGTCGTTCTTGTTACTTTGAAGCTACTTTTTGAGGCCAGATTTTGTTTCACCTTTGTAGCCAACCCCATCTTTAATAATTCTTCGACATAAAGGTAAAATTTGCAGGGTCCTACGCATGCCGAAGGGAGCACGGCAGAGACCACCCCTGGGAGACTGTGGCGCTCACGCTGCATGCTCGCACCCCATGGGAGGGCGGGACGGGAAGCGGGTGTGCTCAGGGGATGATTCAGGGGACTTAATTCTGAAGAGCTAAAAGGCTAAAAACTCTTTCCACTGACTTGTGTCTCATATGGAAAGGAGAAAAAAAGCCAGAGACACAATCTTGAATGAACAATTCCACCTCGATTAAATGACCAGAGCCCGGGGCCGGTAGCAGCGTCTGGGTTCCGGGCATCAGTGTGATGGCGGAGGGTCGTTAGTCTGGGGAGTGGGCTCCCGCTCCTGACAGGATTCTCCTCCCTTCCTGAGGGGCCCTGCCAGTCTCTTTCCTTGGACAAACTGCAACAGTCACCTGATTCGGTGGCTCAGTAGTTTCAAGTTTTCCTTGTGATACTTGAAACTCTGCATATTTTCTTTCTTGCCAACAGTTATATAAGACACTTTGCTTTAAAAAATACATCTCAGTGTTACTTCGTGTTAGGCTCTGTATACCAAACTAACAACTGCCTAAAGAGAACATTGCATCGAAATTGGTCACTAGCCTCATTTAGGAGTTTGTTAACTATTGCAATATGCAAAGTGACCCATTTTGATTGCTATATTTGAAACCTTATTTGAGATAAAGTTTATCAAACTATGTGGATAAATCACACATAATGTGGATTATACATGATTGAACCTTGTGCTTTTTTGCTATCAAAATATCATCTTTCTGCAAGATTATTCTGGGCACTGAGTCTTACTCACGTTTGTGCCTTTGGTATTTATCATAGTGTTTGGTGCATAGTACATACTCCACGAATGTTTGTTGAAAACCAATGAAGTTATTTAAAAATGACTTCCTAAGGCCTAGTGTGTTTCCTATGTTCTTCATGGTTCTTCGGGGGTAACAAAGAGGAATGGGAGTTTGCCATTAAGCCAGGAACAGAACATAAACCGTATGATGCAGACTGTAAGTGCTAGAGAAATTCGCAGGGAAAAATTCTTTGAGAATCTAGTCAGGGAAGGCTTTCAGGAGGAGGTGGCACAAGCTTCGAACACATGCGGCAAAAAACATCTGCCGAAATGAACTGGGTAGGTGAAGGGAACATGGATGGGGCCTTGTAAGTTGAGTTAGGTGTGCGTGAGTGCAGAGCAGGGTCGGCCTAGTGCAGCAGGGAAGAGGGAGAGGCTGCATCCTCTCCATCCGCAGGAGGCCCTGCGAAGGGCGACGAGGCTGCACGGGGAGTCCCTCCCGGATGGGGCCGCTGCATGGAGCTCGCGACCTGCCACACGTGTCATGTTTTACGAGCACACCAGAAGGATGCTCGCCACAAAAGTAGACCGTAGGGTTATAATCTAGTTAAAACAAAACAAAACAAAACAAAACAAAAAAAACATGCTCAGGGCCACGGGATAGTGGGACCCGAGGGGAGGGCATCAATGAGCGCGGAAGGCAGCGGAGGTAGGACGTCACGCTCTGCGACCCCGTAGAGCAGGCGCCGTGGGGCCCGTGCAGGGCGGTGCCTCCCCCCGCTGCGTGGCCTCGGCCGGAAGAAAGGTGTGCGAGCTGGGAGTAAAGATTCAAAGAGAAACAAGTCCCTGCTCAGGGAACCTGGGGCCCTGCTGCAGTATCAGCCGCCAGGACGGCCCTCCATGACCCGCGCCTCCCGGTTGTCAAGGCTTCGCGTCGTCATCTCCCACGTGGATCAAGGCTGGTCTGTGCCACCAGCAGCATGATGGAAGTGGCCGTGGGGGGCTTCCGAGGCCGCTCGCCAGAGGCATTTCTCTGGATTCCTGCATGTCTCGCTTCCGTAAACAACGGCTGTACTCTGAGTTCACTCAAGTCTGCGGGAGGCTGGGCCGGAGAGGAACTGAGGCCCCGTCCAACAGCCCACGTGAACTCACCAGCCACGTGAGCACGTCCCCTCGGAAGGGGGTCCTCAGGACCCAGTGAAACCTTTAGATGGTGGCAGTCCGAGCCACATTCTGAGTGCAGCTCATAAGAGACCTCCATCTAAAGCTGCTTCTGACCCACAGAATCAGGGAAGGGTCATCTACGACATTGCTTTAGGCCACTGATATTCGTACTACTACACAATCCTAAAAAATACAAAAACAAACCTGTCATAGCCTTGGGCAATCATTCAGTTGCAGCTGGGCCAGAAGGAGACCGTCCGGAGAGAGTCCCTCAGTCTGTGTCTCTCTCACGTGACGGCGTTGGTCGCGGTGATCACCGATGTTACGTAAGTCCCTGGGCTCCTTCCTGGCAGCGGTGGTTAACGTTGCATTTACCAAACCAGGTGCACGATCTGATTAGAGAAATTCCTGTGCCTGCAAATCCCAAGGCACTTGATACTTATCAGTTGAAAGAATGAAAAAAAAAAAAAAACATCAACAAACAAGTGAGTGTCACCAATCAATGAAAAAAAAAAACGAAACGTGAATTTGTTACAAAATTCCCCTCCACTCATTCTTTCCCGGCTTTGGAAAGGATACATGAGTCTCCTCTTGCAAAGTACTAGACTCGTTGCACCAGTGTTCCTGAGTGGGAAATCTAGGGCTTGCTGAGTGTCCCTCGGCCTCAGGATATCTGCCAGCTGCTTCATCGAATCGCTGGTTACGCCTGGAGGATGCTCAGCACAGCCAGGGGGTTTGGGCGGGAGCGGAGTGGCAGCAGGCGAGAGGTCCAAGCTTACGCTTCCTTCTTGCAGAAGCCAATTCTACCCAGTTTGTCCTACTGATGGCATAGCATCCTCCACCGGCCGGCCACACATGCCTACGCGCACTCACGCCGCTGCCGTGTGCCCGTGCGAGTCACGTGCTGCGCCAGGCCCTGGGCTCCCGGGAGAGCCCGAACACACACGGTCCTGCCTCCGTGGGCTTACAGCTGTGAGAAGCACTGCGCGGGATACGGAGAGGGCTCAGCAGCTCGTGGAGATCGGGGGAGACTTGGACACGGACTGAGCGATGAAGGAAAAGAAGGGAGCCAGAAGGGACCAGGGGACGGAATCGGCTGGTGCAAAGCCACGTGGGAGGCAGGGCGGCGACTCAAAGGCTGACAAGGGCCGGGGTGGCAGAGCGTGTGGTGCTCGTGGCCAGGGGCGCGGATTAAACCTATGGAGAGAACACGGGGAGAGGAGGGGATGGGGGAGAGGAGGGGATGGGGGAGAGGAGGGGATGGGGGAGAGGAGGCGATGGCCCCGACTGCAGAGGAGATGGAGGAGGAGCTGTGGGAGAAGCAGAAGAGAAGCCAGGACCGTGTGTCGGGAGCGAAGGAAAGGAACCTTCTGCAGCGAGGGTGGGCTCACGGAGCCGGCTGCTGCTGAGTGCTCACGTGGACATGTGGAATGGACAAACGAGGGCCTTCCCAGCGCCGCGGTACCTAGAAAACAGCTCGGGGACACTTTTTCTTTTCAAGAGCATCACACGAATAACAACGAAGTCTGATTTGTGAATTCTATTAGAGAAGCACGCGGATTCGATTGGAACAAAACCATAGAACGTTTCTTTCCGGACGTCAGTTTTTGTGCAGGTGGGAAAGGCGGGTAAGGAAAACCGGCTGCCTTTGCTTCACGAATGTGGCCTGAGAGAGTTGGTTTTAACGCAGATGCAGAAAACGGTGCCTTTTCCATAGTCAGGAAAACCTAAGTGTAAATATGAGGGGCCCTGGTCTGGGGTGCCTCCCCGCCGATGCGTCTCTGCTGCTGACTCTACCCGGGAGAAGCCTTCCTCCCTTCTCCCGCCGGCTTGAGGCGCAGAGTGCGGAGTCTGCAGCTGGAGCGTCAGGGTTTGCCTCCCGCTCTGCGCCTTCCCGACTCTAGAAACGTGGGCTAGGCACGTGACCTCAGCTTCCAGCTCTGGAGAACGGGCGTAATCATGTGTCTTCTTCCTTGATGGTTCCTGAGGATGAGTGAGAGCAAGCTCCATGAACGGAAAAGCACCGCATCTTACAGGCGAGAGGACTGGAAGCCTTATCAGTCACTGACGCCTCAGCCGGAAGGGGGTGATCAGGTCCCGCCTTGAAGGAGCGTTTGACAGGCTGGGGTCAGGGAGTGACACAGGGTACTGAGCCTGGATAAGCGGTGTGAGAGTGGGACCCACCCCGGAGGAAAGGGGCTGGAGGTCACCGCAGATAGACTGTCTTCGTCGTTGCCTTCTCCAGGGTGATTCTGAGCCGTGTGCCACTCCGCACCAGAGGTGGGCAGGTGTTCTTCGGGAGTGAAGGGTCCTCCTGGGCACCAGGACTTCGCTGGGCCTTTCTGTGGCTTTGCTGGGGGGAGGGGGAGTCAGCATATGGGGCTGCTGATGGCAAAGCTGTCAGTTTGCATGGGGTCTAAGGCGTGTGTGGCTGGCGTGACACGCTCCACGCACAGCAGCCCTGTGCTCTGTGCCCCCCAGCGTACCCACCGACTCGTGGCCGTGCTCTGCTCTGGAAGACAGGCAGGGCAGGCGAGCACAGGCTGGAAGGCAGCCAGTGTGTTCTCCCAGCACACCAACTTCTAAAGAGCTCGCAGACCGCACCTTGAAGACCCTACGTTTTGAGTTGTTATTCTGCCCCAATTTCCTAATGCCTCCTCCCCAAACTGGGCTCTTTTTATTTCCATCCATGGGATTAGAGTGAACACATGCTGATGTCTGCCTACTGAGAGTACACATAGGGTTAAAAACCTTCTGGGGAAAAAGAAAATAAGATAAGGAAAGAGATAGGCACTAACTAAGCTTCGTGGCCTAAATATCAGAGCACTGTGGAGTGTAATATTTTTAGGGAGTGGGGGTGGGGGAAGAGGGTTGTTTCTATCTTACTTTGTGAGTTCTCAGAAGCCAGGGCTATCTGAATCTCAGTCACATTTGTATTTCTAGATCCTAAAACATCACTCAATACAAAAAATAAGTGTTCTGTAAGGTCATGGAAAGGAACAGATTAATGAGTGCTTTCTCTCAATGTGGCCCAAGCTCTGTGGCCATCAACAAGTGGTGGACAACACACTGGACTCTCTGGCTCCTTCCACTGCGCGTTCTGTGGCCGGGCCACTGGGTAGAAACCCAGGACACAGATCTGTGGGCTTTTACGTCGTGGCGACAGAAGCGTTCTCCGCCAGCGTCCGGAACGATTCACATGCCAGCGTGGGTGTCTCACGTCTCAGTCCTCGAGGCTTCGCGAATTCCCACCACATCTTTTACACAACAACTCGCCTTGGCACTGCCTTGCAGTGGGAACAAGTCAGAACTTCTGTGCAGAGGAAGTGTGTTTCAGGCCATGATGGATTTATGGCAGGTATTTTTTTTTTCTTCTTTTTTTAGGGTGTACCATTCCTTTCCCACACCTTCCAAATCCTGGGAAGAGGAATGATGTAATACTGAGGTCTTGTGTAACTGTTTGCTACGAAGCCTCGCTCACCATCGGGATGATTAAGAGGTGTCTCTGATACACCTGGATCGGACACTGGGCATATAAAGCATATTTTGACTTGTGCTCTCTGCCTTGATCCTGATGCTTTTATGGAAAATCTGAGAGAGAGGGGGACTTCCAGAGGTGCCACAGCGCCATGGAGATGGAGGTGCACTTGGAGTTGCATGCTTAGCATTGGGGGGACACACCGACGACCACTCGGAGACTTGGTTTTCTCTCTGTAAAATGAGACTCGTGCCTCTAAGGCTGTGCTGAGAACCAGAACAAAACTGATACCGCTCAAGAAAAGTTCGGTAACACATTATTTCATTGTATTGCCAGTCAGAAGCAACCTCTACCTTTTTTCTCCCGTGTGAAGGCGGAGTCTACTTGCCTATCTCCATTCTCTTTTTTCTTTTCTCTCTCCCCCTGTGTTTATGGAATCTTAGAGACATGTTTTTTTTCTCGATCTGTTGCACCTGAATTAATGACGCCCCCACCCCCACCATGTGCTATGGGTACGCCCTCTCTTTCATTCTATTTCTGTGCAATCTTTTAAAGGTTCTGTGCACATCACCATTGAGTATGAGTATTATCTAATGTGCTGCTGCCGTCACGGCATATAGATCTATTCGAATATGGTGCTTACAGGGAATTAAAGAGCCGTGTGAGCCCAGCAGAACCCAGAACAAGATCTGATGTCAGATAATGGTCTGAGACAAGCACTTTCAAAGCTGCGGGAGCTTCTCCTGGATGGTCATTTGAACTTGGTTTCCATTTAGCCACATAAAACATGAGACTAGCATTTAATTCTACCCTACCACATAGAAATGCCGTGCCGACGTGCATGGAGAATGCTGAACTCTCTGAATGTACGGCTACTTAAAAAAAAAAATAACTAGAACCAGAGATCGTTTGTATAGATACAGACTGATATAAAACTAGAAACAAGCCATAGAAACAACCTGGGGGCAGTAAAGAGTCACAGTGAATAGCTGATGATCTGTCTGCCCCAAGAGTGACATCCACTCTGTTTGGTTTTGATAAACACAATAATAGGAACGACCAAGAGCTAAACAAATTATGTGAAAAAGAGTAAAGTCTGTCAGAAGAACAGTAACAATAGACCGGACTAAATAGTGACTAGAAGAAAGAAAACTTTGTAGAATTTATATTTTTGAGATGATCACATTCGGGACAGATGACTACGACTTTGAGGTCAGGTTTTTGGGGGGCCCTTTTAACTATAAAAGTAGTGATACCTTTGAAGTTTCTTGTAGGAGTTCTTAATTTAAATTGGACCACACTCTGAAATTTGTAATCAGATCAGAATCCGGACTCGTAAATGTTAATAACTTAATTTAATACCTAACAGCCCATGGGCGATTGCTCCAATCTAGTCACCAAAACTCTGGCGTTGGTGGCACTGCGCTTCGCTCTGAAGCGACCACATGAGGATGATGTTCTGACCCATGATGTGCTGGGCGGTAGCTGAGTGCACATGCATTTCACAAGGGAGGAAGGAGACCGCCCTGGAGGAGCCTTCTCGTGAGCTTCTGCAGGTAATGTTCTGCGATCGTTTTGTGAAAACAAAATCAAAAAGTGAAATCCTGAAACTACAAAAGTCCTAATGGAGAGTCGATGAGCAGGTTATGAATAGTGTGTCTTTTCGTATATTACCATTCTCTTCGTCTTTTCTCCCCTGCACCCAATTAGTCAGAAAACCATTTTATTGGTACTTTAAGGGGGTGCCCAGAGCCTCATCCCTGTGGCTATCCTCCTGGTCCAAGCCATCTCAGCGGGATAATGAGAACTGGCTCACTGTTCCCCCGTGTCCACCAGCTCAGAGTAAAAGCCCAAGCCTTTACTGTGCCCTGCAAGGTCCTCCCCACCCCCTTCGCTCATCGCTCTTAACTCACCTCCTGCTAAGTTTTAATCATTGCTGTTTTTAGTCAGACCCCCAGCGCCTAGAGCAGTGTTGGGAGCGTAATATATACACGATAAATATTTGTTGGAGAAACAGATAGAGCAATTTACCTAGAAGCATTTCCTGAAAGCTACTGCGATGGCCTCTTCTGGGTGGCAGATAGGAAATAAAGGTAAATCTTGCGCCTCATGCTCATCGGGACGGAGAGGTGTGCTGGGCAGGGCTCCGTGGTCACGTGGGCTAGAAATCCCACTCGAGTCTACAATTCACTTAACAGCCTTTTCCTCTCAGCAGAATGACACTGATCTACCCAAGTTTGGGGCTGTCAGGCGTCAGGTCTGCGAGGTGGCAGCCGGGCTGACAGCGAGCAGCACGCGGGGCCCAGAACGCGGCCGTCCTGGCGCAGGCGTCCCTGTCGCCTCTAGGGGCGCTCGCGGTCCACGTGGAAGGGCCCGAGGCGTCCAAGGCTGGGAGCTGACCGCAAGCAGGTGGGAGTCGGAACAGGGAGGGCCGAGGTAGTGTGAGCGCCCTGGACGTCGGAGGAAGCAAGGCCAGGCAAGTCCCCGGCCGGGACGTCTCCTGCGCAACTGGCTCGTGAGCTCCGCAGACGTGGCAGCGGGAGCCGAGGTTTTCTAAGGACAATCAACCCTCCTCTCCAGGCGCTCAGGCTGTGGGGAAGGCCGGGGCGCGCCGCGGGCACGCCCACAAAGAGGAGATACAGGGAGCCTGGGCGAGTGTCGAAACCAGAGGTCTTTCCCGAGGGGGACCTGGGGCGCTCATTCGGAGGCGTGGCAGCGACTGGACATGTGGGGTCGTCCCCGAGCCAGAGATCGGGAGAGGTTGGACAATGGGAGGATCTTCGGCCCGCACAGGAGTCGCCGCATTTTCAGAACCGCCCAGCGGGGCTGCGGGGCCCGCGGGCGCCCCGGACGCAGGCCGCCGCCGCCACCGCCTCGCGGCCGGCAGGGGGCGCGCGCGCGCGGCTTTAAGGCGCGGCGGGCGGCGCGCGGCCTCAGTGCGCGCCGGGCGGCTGGTGCGCGCGCGGGGCCGGGGCGCGGCGGGCACGGCGCGGGGCGCAGAGACCTCCACGGACGGCGGGGACCCGACGGCGGCGCGGCGCGCTCCCCGACTCCCGCCCAGCGCAGCCGGCCACGCGCGGGGACTCCCGATGGCGCCCGCGCGCGCGGGGCGCCCACTGCCCTGGGCGGCGCTGCTGCTGCTCCTGGCCGCGCTGCTGCCCGTCGCCTCCCCGGCGGGGGCTCCAGGTACGCGCCGCCCGCGCGGGGCTGCCCGGCTCTCTCCGCGCGTCCTCACCGCTTCTCCGGCCACCTCTGTGCGCCCTCGCCCCGTCTGTCGCTCCGGGGACCGCCGCCCCGCTCTGTGCTGGCTGCGTGTCGTGTGACTAACCTGGTGTCCTCGTCGCTCGCGGGCCCGGGCGCGGGGAGGCTGCTGGGGCGGGGAGCGCGGGACGAGGGAGCGGGGGCACCATTGACACCAGGGACCACGGCGTCCCCGGTTTCAACTTGGACATCGAACGAAGACCCCGGAGTCGGGAGGCTTGAGCCGTCTAACTACCCGGGGAGACTGAGGCGAAAGGGGAGGGGGAGGAAAGGGAAAACGACCTCTCGGTGTTTGGGGGGCCGGGGCGCTGCGATGCTCCCCTTGGCCCAGAGCGTCTCCGCGGACATCCTTCCCCGTCCAGCACACCTGCCCCGAGGCACGGACGCCTGCTGGAGGCAGAGGCAGGACTGTCCCCGGGGCGCGCGCGGAAAGGCTGCGAGCCGGCCGGTGGGTGCAGTGGCGCCCGCGGCTGCGCCCGGCTCTCCGCAGGCCGCGCGCGCGGGTGGGACCCTTGGAGCTGGGACACGGTTGTCTCGAGAGGAGAGGGAGGGAAGGCGAGGAGTTGGTTCGGGAGAAGCTCGCCCTTCCCCCCGAAAGCCGAGGCTGGAGACGCAGAGGCGGGATGGGTGTTTTCTTTGAGCGCTGAAATCGCGAGCCACGCTCTTCAGAGAGCGCCAGGGTGCTGTTGGCACATTTCCCCTAGGGCTCCCGAGTGGGGGGGGCGCGGGCGAGGGGGGGGGAGAGAGAGAGAGAGAGAGAGAGAGAGAGAGAGAGAGAGAGAGAGAGAGAGAGAGAGAGAGAGAGAGAGAGAGTTTTCTGGTGGGTTTTTCGTCCCTAGGCTTTTGGTGGCCCTCGTTCCCTCTTCTCGTGCAAGCGGGCATTTTCACACTTGAAGCGGTGTGGCTGTTATTCATGTCATCGGTCTGCAGGAATCCAAGAAGCCGACATTTTTGTCGAGACCGTTCACTCCCAGCTGGGTCTTGAAAATTCACACGCCCTTCCAGCGAGGGCTCCTAGCACTGCGACGCTGCTTAGTGTCTCGGGCGCCCTCGCGCCACACGGGAAAGGGGGGAAGTTGGGGTCCCAGTGCCTCGTGCGTCTCTCAGGTGGGCTCCTTGTGCGGAATGCGCGCTTCAGGTTTACGCCCAGTGCCCCAACGCCAAGTGCCACTTGTTCCTAAAAGACAGGGCCAGTCACGGGTTTTGTTTTCTCTCTGTTAACGGTCTCTAGGACAGCAGTCGCTGAATATTTCGTACAGGGGTTCACGACAATAAAAGCATATTTAAGCCTTCCAGCGTCCCCGCCTACAACCCATGGCTTTTCTTTTTTTTCTAAATTACAATTTTCCGCATGTTGGAAGAATTTCTGTTTCAGAAAACAGACTGGAATGGAACGAATGCCAAATTGACTTCTTGATGATTATGGCTTTGGCTTTCTTCCTGTCAGAGGCCACTGGCACCTGCCTCTGAGTTCCGGGTGCGCGGCGCGAAGCCGGGGTTGTTTCCCGCAGCCCCCCGCCCCCGCCCCCCCTGCATCCCGCGCGGTCCACCCTGCTTCTCCCTGGCCTTCTGCTCTGCGCATTACTGAGCTGTGGAATGCTGGCCTGGAGCTCCCGCTGGCACTTCTTTCTAGAGTGTTGACGTGGGATTTGCAGGAAAATGATGACCAGACTAGAAACGGACGAAAGGGACAAGCACATTTTGAAATGAATATCTACTGCATTTAAGTGGAATAATAGAAGGAAGAAACAGATGTAACCTGTGGAGAGCTCCGGGTGCTGTGAAAGAAATCACGGGGCAGGCACATAATTCATCTCCTCCGCTCCTCGGGGAGGTTTCCTGTCCGCCTTGCTGTGATCGCTACACTCACTGCTCCGCACTTGTGTCTTGGGTCCGACAGCGAGGCCATGGAGCAGTGCTCCCTCTCTGGCTGAGTTAATGCATGAGCCCAGCAGGCTGTGTGAGTCAGCCCCCTCCCCCCACCACCCCCAACTTCTGGGGCCAGGATCCCTGTAATAAATCACCCACAGCCGCCTTCATAGTGGCAGAGCACCACAGCTCAAGGGGACTTTTCTTAAAATAGAGGCGATTTGACTTGCTGAAGATCTGACTAAACCCTCCTACTTGGTGGCCAATTAAAAACCTAAAATAAAGCATGTGATGCCCCACCCCCATCCGTTTCTACGATAAACTGCTCTGCACCCGTTAAAGTTATCATGGTGCTTGCCAATCTGATAGGAGACATTTTTCTAAGAAGATCTAAGGACACTCATACTCACATACGTTTATAGTGGTTAACTTAGGGTAGTTATGAGTGATTTAATTTTTTTTTTTTTTTCCTGTAAAGCTTAAAGACCTTTTCAGGGAATCCGCGAGGTCAAACTATTTTCAAAGGAATGCTAACATGCTCTCTACCTTTTGTGCCATGTCGATGTTTGCAGCGAAGGTGCAAAACCTGGCGGGTCAAACTGCTGGTGCTTTAGCATAAGTCAAGGCATCGGTGCCATAAGGGACGTGTAGCCATTGCGGTTTTCAGCCTTCGAAGTTAGGAAAAGTGTGCCAGTTTCATTCAGCTAAGCATGTCGTTGGCCCCACAGTAAAAATCATATAATGTTACCAAATCTCTGCCCTCAAATGCATGTCTTTTTAATAGTGTGTGAAGAAATGGGAAAGGCTCACAAAGCACTCCTGATGACCCAAGCTCAGTGGTAATCCTGGGAAAAGCACTTGTGTGATAGTTTGAGTCATGAGCGAAACTAGCTGCTTTTTTTCCCAGAACGCCATGTCTACCAGAAAGACTCCAGACAAACTATTCTAACTTGGATATTTGAGTTATTCTAACTTGTATATTTGCCAGGCAGCTTCTGAGAACTGAACAACGAAGGCCCACCACTTCTAGTGAACTAACCGTTAGCATGTCTCGCTAGTGATAAAATTTTAGCTTTCAAGTGAAAATTCAAAGTTTGCTGTGTCATCTCGAATAGTGTAAGCTTTCCAATACTTAGAAACTTTTCTGACATGATCAATGGTGATATAAATGAACGTGATTTTTGAATATTGTGTTATATATAACACGTGTCATGACTTAGAGGATCTGCATCATTAAGTGACTTAAGTGACCGATGCAGAGTGTCACAAAATCTTGCCTGGCTCAAAGATCCATCCAGTGTGCCAGAGAGCCTGATGGACTTTTTAATGTAACAAAAGGTAAAAAGTTCTTTATATCAGGGATCCCCATATACTGGGCCTCGGATGGGTACCAACCAGTCCATGGCCTGTTAGGAACCGGGCTGCTCAGCAGGAGGTGAGCGGCTGGCCAGTGAGTGAAGCTTTATCTGTGTTCACAGCCGCTCCCCAGCGCCAGCATCACCGCCTCAGCTCCGCCTCAGATCCTCAGGCATTAGATTCTCATAGGGACACTGGTCCCTGGTGCCGTAAAGATTGGGGACCTCTGCTTTATAAGATTTCAGATTTTACATTGCAACTGACCTTTAAGAAACTGTTACTTAATGAGTTTTGATGTAGTATCAAAGATTTTCCAAACTTGTCCATAAGGCTGTTAAAATACTTTTCCAACTCTCTGTGTGAAGCTGGATTTTCTTCAGGTACTTCAGGACGACTTACTGCAGTAGACCGAAGGCAAAGCAGATGGAATATCTTGCTGTCTTCTATTAAAGAGATTTGCTGAAATGCAAAACAATGCCACTCTTCCATTATTTCCTTTTGGTTTAGAAAACAGTTATTTTTCATACAGTACAGTTTTTTTTTTTCATGTCAACATGTGATGACTTACTATTACTATTTTTAAATGAATCAATTAATATGTGGTTTCACCTCTTCCTAGTTTTAATTTCTGGTCAGTCATTATCAGTAGATAAAGCCCACGTCAACAACCTCTGTGAGATCCTCATTAATTTAACGGTGGAAAGGAATCTAGAGAACGGAATGTTTGATAACCATGGGTTTATGGAAGCGAAGGAGGATCAACATCCAGACGCCTCGATTGGAGTCTCGGTGATGTCATTCACCCGCCGCGTGGCCCGAGGCCAGCTGACTAGCCCGGTCTGATGGATAGAGACGCCTTCCCTCTCTAGCAGCCGTCCAGAGCTTTCCGGCGACCCAGCCTACCTCCGGCGCTGCAGGTTTCCCCTCCCACTCCTGTCCTCTTTGGCAGGAGGGGATGAATGCCTCCTCTCCTTTCGCCTTGTACCTCCGAGTCCACCCAGATGAAAGAACTGCTTTGTTCGTCCGCTGAGCACACTGTTCATCACTATGGGATGAGAGATTATAATAGAATTGCAGAGTGATAATTCGCGTCCCTGGAATGTTGTCACTGGACAGTTCCAGAGCATCATCAGTAGGTCTTACCAAGACCACTCGTACCTCTATTTAAGTCATAAAGGCCCCTTCCCTGAAAACAGGCAGGGGAGGGGGGTAGGAGTGGAGGGGTGTATTAGTTTCCTGTTGCTATCGCGGCATATTGCCACACACTTACTGGCTAAAAACAAAACAAAACAAAAATATTATCTTATAGTTCTGGAGGTCAGAAGTCCAAAATGGGTCTCGGGGTGGAAATTAAGGGCCGTGTTCCCTCTGCAGGCTCGGGGGGGGGGGGGCGGGGAAGCCGGCCTCGCCTTTTCCTGCCTCTGGAGGTCCCCACGTCCCTCCCCGCATCACCCCTTTCAACAATGACTCATCCACTCCTACCCACTCCATCGCCTTCGCAATCTCCTTCCTGTCTGCTCTTTCACCTGCCAGGACCCTTGTGATTATGCTGGACCCTTGGGATAATGCAGGACAATCTCCCCGTCTCCAGATCTTTAATTTCATCACATCTGGAAAGTCGTTTTTGCCATGTGAGGTCACATATTCACAGGCGACAGAGATTAAGACATGCACATCTTTGGGGGCCATGATTCTGCTATTGCACGGGGTGAGGGTGGGGGTTCAGGGGACCCTAGGAGCAAACATTTCAGAGGGGCCTCATTACACTTCACTGGCTGAGGAGCAGAGTTTTCATTGTTCCCTATGGAACTTCGGGATTTCTTGAGTTATAAGTACACCTCTTATTAGGAGCTTTTATTTCAGTTGGAAAATATAGAAATGAGTATTTAAAGGCATAAAGATAAAGAGAGAAGGCAATGTATATGTCTCTGTATTCACTCGTTAATCCGTAGAGTATTTATATGAGGATGCATCTGAAGCTGAAATCTCGGGTGCTTTGGAGGAGAACTGGGGAGCGGGGGGCAGGGATGCACACTGTTGCATTATTTCAGGAGGCTGATGTTAGAGCGTTTGGAATCAGGGAAGAGTTGGTTAAACATGTGAGCGAACATCCTCTGTCCTTCCTTCTAGAGGTTACCCTGGTCTTTGTTATAAAGAATATGAATTTGATTCAGTTTTGGGGGAATTGTGTTATTCTTATTTGATTAAGGAAAATTCTCCAGTCCGGACCAGATGGTTAAAATTTAGAAATTCCGAGAATGGAATTTTTGGGCCACTGAGTGTTAGGTGACGTCATGCAGAAGACACATTTTTCTCTCAGATTCTCTCCCAGCTCCTTCTGAGCTCCGGCCGGGCAGGCGGCAGCGCTTGCGCCCCGCGGCCCGTAGAGGGCGCCCGTGGCCACCCGGCGGCGTTCCCACGCCAGGAGCTGCAGCGTTAAGCAGGGAGGAGAATTAGGATAAACTTTGGGTTATCTGCTTTGGTTTTCCCCGTAGTGTTTGCCGATTCTCAGCGGTGCGACTCACCGGAGCTTCTTCCTTCAGCTGTTACGTCAGGCAGCTCCCATCCCTCATTAAAGGACCGCATGGTAGCAATTTTCAACTGGCCATTGGTGAGAAAGAATTCGAAGCCTAAACCTAAAGCTGGGATCAGCAGCCCCTTAGCAGGTCCCCTGGAAGACTGGCGAGGACAAGGGGCGCCAGAGGGGTGGTGCCTGCCTCCTGAGCTCTGAGTGTCAGTTTTGAGTGAGTTCGGATTCCTCTGATTCTCTTAAGAGCCACCCTCCCCCCCCCCCCCCCCCCCCGTGGATTCTAAGGCCAATTCTGAGCAGGTTCCTCAGTGCAGCAGAATACCCGGAGAGCAGTTAACGTTCCTCATGCACTTGTGCCTGCTGTGTGGTCCACTGTATGTGCAAGAAATGATCCTGTTCTACTCTCCTAATCTGTAAAGTACAATCTACCTAATTCTATTTTTAGCTTTATGAGAAATTCTTAGATGTGCATTTTAATTTCTTTTCAATAATAACTGGCAGTTAACCGTGCCACAGAGTCCACCATTTCCCCCACGTCATTCCATTTAATTTTCACGGTCGCCTCGTGAAGTTGGCCACATTCTCACTTTAGCACGAGGGAGCCGGATTCAGAGGGGTTTGCTGGTTTTCCCCAAGTTGGTAATCTAGTATGCGGTGGTCCCAGGATTCGGATCCCAATTTCTGGATCCAAGTTTGGCTGTTTCTTCCTTCCTTCCTTCCTTTCCTTCTGGCAAGGCAACCCTTGGTTGATCTCACAGATTGCAAGGACCTTGTCAGCTTACAATCTCTTATTTTTATTTATTTATTTTTTACGCCTACAGCACCTGGTCTTCCTAGGTGGTCTCCCATCCAAGTACTAACCAGGCCCGACCCTGCTTAGCTTCTGAGATCTGACTGGATCGGGCTCGTTGAGGATGGCATGGCCACGGACAAGTTTGGGCATTTCTTACCTTTCCTTTGCTTCTTTGTTAGGCCGGGGCTCATGCCCTTCTCGGCCTGTGTTCCTGTCATGTTGCCACTGGCCGTTGAGAATGATGCTGTCACAGACGAAGTGTGTCGAACCCAAAAAGGGCTTATCTTAAGATGCAGCTGCGGGTAGCCCTCTGCCCTGTTACAAAGTGCACCTGGCGTTTGGATATAAGCAAGGCCCTCGTCTGGGGAGGCATCCTTTGCTTCGTGGGTCCTGGGAAAACTTGCCCGTGAGGCCAGTGCTCTGTGTCTCATTCATTACACAAATCCTTCCACACTTGATATGGCGGTTCTCTGCGAGCGTTTGATTCTCATGATGGAATTCAGAGCTCCGAGCCTGTCCGCCTTGTGTTTTATCCAGAAGGCTCCCAGAATCCCAGCTTGTGAATAGCAATCATTTAAATCAAAGAACCGTGCTGAGAAACAGGAGGTCGACAGACCCCTGCGTCCGATAGCAGTGATGAGGCTGGAATACTAACAGCATTGAAGTGTTTTTGGACTCCTCAGCAGCAACGTGTCATTTAAACGCTGGGATTTGCTTTTCAGGGATTACCTGGTAGTGTCACGTCTCTTTATCCTCTTCACCAGTCCTGACCCAGCCGCTGATTTGCAGCTGGTAATCTGCACTGTGCGGCCTTGGGCAGAACTCAGCTCGCAGGCCTCAGCGTCCTCACCTGCCAGGTGAGGGCATTGGACTGCAGACGTGGCTCAGGGCCCCTGTGGCTCCAACTCGGTGTGGTCGCCACTGCAAAGCTGTCCATTCTTTCGTTCGGTTAGTCAGCGAGCGTTCGTTCATACTTGCCGGATGCAGGGACACGATGCGCAGTAAACACAGCCCCTCGGGGAGAGCGGGTGGAGGGGGGGGGGCGAGGGTACAGACGGTGCCGTGCCTGTCGCAACGGTCCGCGGGAGACCACGCCGGAAGGTCCAGCACAACCGCCTTTGGGTTTGGACAGCAGGTGGGCGTGAGTTAGAGAAGGAAGGCCGGGAAGGACATTCCGGTGGAGGGACAGAGCACGCTGCCCGTGGGAAGGCGCAGAGGCAGGAGGGAGCGTTTGAGGAAGCATGACGTGTCTGGGTGACTTCGGCCAGGTGCCCCCTGGGGCATCGGCGGAGTCAGCAGCAAGTAGCTCAGGAACGTCCTGGATTTTGATCGTAATCCAAAGCAACCGTGGTCGTTGGTGGAGCGGCCGCTTACTGACGGAGTGTGTGTGGCACATCGCTCGGTCGGTGGCGGGTGGCATGGGTGGCAGAGTGGAGGACAGCGCTGGGCTGGGCAGGAGGGGGCGGCCGATGCTTCCGTTCCTTGTGTTTGGAGGCCCTTTAACACCTGCATCTTTATTTGTGGCCTTGGGGGTTTCTTCACTGTGGTGTAGCCTGGGATGACAGTTCTTAACCGCTGTCTTTACCTTCGGTCCTATCTGAAATGGCTCGATGTTCTAGAACGATCCCGTTTTGGAATGGGTTCCAGAGTACCGAGAGTCTCATGCACTCAGGTGTGGGCAGATGGGCCAACGTTACAGTTAAGGTACAATGACTGAACAGTCGAGTACAGAGGCTCTGGGTCGAGGGTGGGTCTGTGGACAGAATCCACTGTGGTTTCTAAGGAAAAAAGTTCTGCGTGAGTAATTTTACGTGCTCATGGGGGTTGGTGGTAAGTCACTAGGACTGAAGTGGAAAGCAGTGGATTTGATTTATCTAGACTTTTACAGTCTGCATTTCAGGGTTCAGAAGCTGTTTTGCTGTGGACGGATGGCTGGCTAGAGCCAGCAGACCCAGATTGCAGATGAGGCTGTGCCTTCTTGGGAGACGGTGGGCAGTGGGTCCCCCAGGCACCAGCGTGGGCGGTGGATCCCCCAGGCACCAGCGCTGTGGCTGGAGCAGCCAGTATCATAGCAAACAACCTGACCAGGGCGGGGAGCCGCAGCTTCTAATCTGAGATGACACCGCATTAGTCTGGCAGTCACCTGTGGCCCGAACCCTCAGGGCCAGGCAGGGCAAAAGAGGCCAGGGACCCCGAGTGGTCAGGTGGTACCTCCCAGGAGCCTAGGAGAAGGGACCTGCGCCAGGCCAGGCACAGGCGGGCCGGCCCCCGTGAGCCGCGCGCTGAAGGCCCCGGGCGGGGGCTGCTGTGGACGGCAGGCGGGTCCTGCGAGGGCACGGAGGGGAGGCTGCCCGGCTGCGGGGTCTCGTGCGGGCGATGCCACCTCATCCTCCTGCGTTTTGCAGAATGACGTTCAGCTGCTCCGCACCGGCGATGGGGCAGCCGCGGGGTCCTCACGGCGACGCGTCCCCGTGGGACGTTGGGGCCGAGGTGTGCCCTCCACCTGCAGCCAGGGGTCGATGGTGCTTACCGTGGTTTCATTTCCAAGAATGCTCGACGTGATCCCGTACCAGGCGTCCGCTCCAGCGCGCCCTGGGCCCCCGGGCATAAGGGTCGGGACTTTGAACTTCATCATAGGCATGAACGATTATTTTTAAAATGGTTTTAACAGGTTTTTTAAAAAACATTTTTTGAGATAGTTGAAGATTTACATGAAATTGTAAAACATAACGCAGAGATCCCGTGTGCCTTCTGCCCAGGTTCTCCCGGAGCTGACATCGTGCGTAACGAGAGCGCAAGGTCTCGGTCGGGAGGGCGATGTTGGTGCAACCCTGTGTGTGTGTGTGTGCGCGCGCGCGTGTGTGTGTGTGTGCGTGCACGCGTGTGTGTGTGTGCGTGTGTGCATGTGTGTGTGCGCATGTGTGTGTGCGTGTGTTTGCGTGTGTGTGTGTATATGCGTCTGTGTGCACGCGTGTGTGTATGCGTGCGTGCGTGTGCATGCGCGTGTGCACGCGTGTGTGTGCACGTGTGTGCGTGCGTGCGTGTGTGTGTTTGTGTGTGTGCATGTGTGTATGCGCGCGTGTGTGTATGCGTGTGTGCGCGCACGCGTGTGTGCGTGCATGCGTGTGTGTATGCGTGTGTGCGTGCGTGCGTGTATGCGTGTGTATGCGTGCGTGCGTGTGTGTATGCGTGTGTGCGTGCGCGTGCGTGTGTGTGCGTGCGTGTGTGTGAGGCTCTGCGGACTTACTCCTTTGGGTGGGTTGTGTTACCGCCGCGGTCCAGACACGGACCCTCCGGGCGGCGCTGCCCCGTTCTGTTCTCAGAGCCCCTCCCTTGCTTTCCCCTCCCCCTCGGCGGCCACAGATCTGTTCTCCATCTCCACGATTTTGTCATTTTGAGGATGCCATTTAAAGGGAAACAATGTATAACCCTTTGAGATTGGCAAATACCTATTTTAAAAAGTTTACTTTTGTCCGTTCCACCTGAGATCACATAGTTAGCTCGCGGGTGGTTTAGTGCATCCCAGGAGACCGTGGTACACAATTCGGCAAAGCAGGGACGTCCTGCGACCACCCGGGTCCGAGCCGCCTCCCTTGGATTACCGCGGTAACCTCTTCACTGGAGCCCCTGCTTCTGCACCCCCTCCCTGCCCTCTGTCCTCAAAACGCCGCGGCGCCCGTCACACACAGGGTCACAGAACCCTCCGGAGGCCCCTCCTCTCTCAGATGAAAGCCGACGTCCTGACAGGTTCTCCAGGCCGTGCACGGCCGTCTCTACACTGCGCCCGCCCTCGCCCTCAGCTCCGGCCCGGCCTCCTCGCTGGTTCCCTAAGGTGCTGGGCACCTTCCAGTCCCAGAGCCTTCGCCCTCACTGATACCTTTGTCTGAACAACTTCCCTGGAACGTCTGTGGGCTGAACCCTCACCGCCTGCAGGTTGCTCCTGCAGCATCATCTCATGGGGCCTCACCTGACCCCTCCCCACCAGGTAACGGTGGACATCTCTCCGCAGCCCCCAGCGCTTCCTCTCCCAGTTTGATTTTTCTTCACAACCTTTATTACCACCTGATAGTCCAAGTGTTTCGCTTCTGTATTTGATATCTGCCTGTCTCCCTCTGCTGCAGTGGAAGCTCCACGAGGACAGGACGTTTTGGGGGTTTCGTTCACGGAAGTCTCCCCATCGCTTAGAAAGCTGCTTACCAGTAGTAGGTGCTTAGGAAACATTCGATGGATGACTGGATGTGCTTTGTTAATTACATGCGATGGGCGTTAAACACATTTACGTGTGTCGACCTGACATCGGCAGGGCGCACGAGGGTGGCGAGCACGGGACAGTGCCCTGCGCCCCTCGCCCTGACCCCGGGAGGTCAGCACGTGGGTTCGGAAGAGCGCTGGCTCGTGTTGGGAGTCAGTCGGCCGCTGGAGCGGAAAACTGTCTCCACGTGATGTACTAGTTTCTCGGGGCTGCTGTAACGAAGGACCACAAACGAGGCGGCCTTAACCAACAGAAAAATCCTCTCGTTCCGGGGGCTGGGAGTCTGAAATCTGCATGGCAGGGTCAAGCCGTCCCTGAGAGCATCCTTCCTGTCTCTGCTCAGCTTCTGGTGGTTTCTGGCGATGCTCGGTGTTCTTCGGCTCCTGGAAACATCACTCCAATCTCTGTCTCCATTGCCATTCGGTGTTTTTCCTATGTGTCTTCTTACAAGCGCGCTGGTCATGTTGGGGTAAGGCCAACTCTAACCAAGCATGACCTCATCTTAACGCGGTCATACGTTCACACGCTGTATTTCTAAATCACATTCACAGGTACTGGGCAGCAGATCTTGTGAGAGGACACAATTCAACCCTCGGCCTCTGGTATGCACACTGGCAGGATTCCTTCTGAGTAGGTGAAAGAATCGCACAGCTCCCAGCCCCGGGCCACAGCTGAGACATGGGGTGACATGAGTCACTGTGCGGTGTTGTGTGTGCCGAGCGCACATTCCGCGGGCCCAGTCTGCAGCTCAGGCCCGGCTGGATCCTTCATGCACAAAGTAAATAATTAAGTAATTAACTCAGAGCTTCCATGGGCAAGCGCGAGACTCTGAGGCACAGGCCACAGAGACTTAATAATAAAGAAACGGGGATCGATGTAGTCAGTAAGTAATGGCATCAAATGTAGCAATACGAGTAAGTGTAGCAACATAGGATCATCTGCTACTTTGTAGTTAACTTCTACTTGCCAGAGATAGTGTTGCATTTGGAATGTTTTTACATTGATGCTCCTAGAACTGTAAGATCAGCAAGAGAAAACACAAAATTTGCCTGAGGACTTAGCCCGGAGGGTGCACTTGGATGTTGACCCCATCTACATTTTTAACCCTTTTCAGTAAAATCTGGGAGGTGCCACTATCTTTCTTTCACATACATTTTATTCTCCAGTGGAGACTTCTAGGTGATGAGATGAGGCAGCGTTGTTCTCTCAGACAATGTCCGACGCCCTTGACATTCTCTGCGTTGTGGGAAGCGGCCATGCTGTCTTCTGCCATAACACATGCTCTGGCCCCGATGTTTTGAAATAGCGTTTTCTACCCCACCCAGTCCTTTCCTTCTCTTATGTTCTGCTAGACTGGGAGAACTGAAGCATCTCCTTGTGGTTATTAACTCTCAGGGTCCACATATGTACCTACAGACATCCAGGCACACCACAGCCAGAGAGGAGGAGGGAGGGGCAGAGAACCCTAAGCTTCCCGACCCCCCCTGAGACCCGGGCCACTCGTATTTCACAGCTGTGTTACGACTGCATCTTAACATCTGCATCTCGAGGGGAAGAAGCCTGGGAGACAACCCACAGGCTGGTGTCTGAGCAGACTGTGTATCTTTCTTGTAGAACATGAGGGTTGTGATGTGGGGTTCTCTGGGATGACTTCCACGGATGCTCTGAAATGGTAATGAATTTTCCTGAGGGGGAGAGCGTTGGCTGGTTAAGGTCGCAGAGAGGGCTCGAGTAAATGTTCTCTTAGAATTCAAACCGTGGGAAGCAGTGGCCAGCACCCCCACACATGGGGGACCCCCGGCAAAGGCCCTCCTTGAATTCTGCCAACACCAGACTTTGTTCCCTGATCAGCTAGCTGGGGGAGCACCTGCCTTCCATACTCTCTGACCCCTGACGATATTTAGCGTTAGTAGCACTCGACTAGTATTAAATGTCCGATACCCTCACTCTTGTCTTCGAGTGCCAGTATCTGCTTCCCCAGGAGGATAAAGACCATTTATCTGTGGATAATTCGCTTGTATTCCCAGGGCCACACCCTCATTAGTAACTCTGTGTCACCCGCCCGAGTAACACTTCATGGATGTTTACCTTGAAGGTGGGGGACACCTGGAATCTAGGTAGAACTGTCTAGTTACGGAAAATAATGAAGACTGACTTAGACACGCGGTGGACAGGTGGATTGGAGAGGGGCAGCCGGATCGGTTGCCTAAGTTTCGTTTCTCCTCGCGAGATTTTAAAAGTTTAATTTGAAGCCTATTTCCCAAGATCGAGGAGACGAGAAGCCAGAGCCCAGCCCGGCTGTGTGAGGAGGACTTGGCTCTGGGAATCCTGCGTCATTTTCGATCGCGTTGTAGTTGGTGACATCAGCCCTCCAGTGGCCCTCCTCCTCCTCCTGTATCTTGCCTTCGTTGAGTGACTTACGACTTTCTTTCACATTTTATTCTTCCATCGAGGCTTTGAGGGTAGTCGTAGAAAGGAACTAATTAAGTTCGATACTCGCAGGGGGTGTATTTGCTGTGTTTGGGGGCCGTGAGTGGGGGTGGACACTGTCCTATTTATGTGGGTTCTCCGCAGCCTGGACCTGACACTGAGGGACATCCCTTTCTTCCTGACCCCCCAACCCCCGTCCCCTGACTCCTATCTTCCGTGATGCAGCATTTTTCGCGGGTCTCCTTATTATCACTAATATTTCAAATTTAAAATGCCTTCTCCCCAGTCAGTCCTCAGACACCCATGCTCATTGGGTCCCATTGAAGATGGCAAGGGGACTGTCGGACACACTGGAGCTCAGCCGGGGCTGGAGCTCTGGCTTCGGGGAGAGTCATCAGTGTATGGACGGTGTTTGCGAGCATAGGACCAGATGTGCTCGCGTAGCCCGGGAAGACGAGGGGAGAGCATGCCGAGGAGGGCGGAGCAGAGGCCGGGCTCTGAAGCCAGCGAATGGCTAACGCTGTGAGTTCTGGCACAGGAGGCTGTGACGTGGGAGGGAAACCAGGGAGTATGGTGTCCTGGAAGGCAGGCGACGGTGGGGCCAGGGAAGACGGGGGAAGAGGCTCTTCCGGGAGGAGAAGCACTCAGCTCCTGTCGGAAGGAGAGGGAGTCGAGGACCGAGAGATGAGGCTGCGGCAGCGTGGAGTCTCCTTGACACCATGGATCCCCGTGAATTCAGCTTCCACCGATGACTTCCGGTGTCACGGCTTTGACGCTGATTTCTCTCCAGGCCTACATTTATCCCTTTTAGTGATAATTACGTCTGCGAGGCCGCAAAGTGTAGGAGAAAGAGCCCGGGCTGTGCTTTCGGGGAGCTCTGGGTTTGACCACAGTCACTGGCTAGCTGTGTGCCTTTGGCTTAACTTAAGTCTCTACAACTCAGTTTCCTCACTTATAAAAGTGGGGTTACTAAAGCACAATGTGCAGGATTAGAGATTTAAGAACTGATAAGTACGATAATATAAAACTCTGTTTAATCACCTCTGGATCCCCAGTACCTAGCTCAGAATCCGACACGCAGTAGGTACTCAATAAATATCCAGCTGGCACTTAGCTGGTCTACGACAAATGTCCGTTTCCGTTCTTCTCCTTTACTTTTCTATTTTATTTTTAATCGCAAATGGCCCCACTGCGAACCTAAACTCTGTTCATGAGGCGTGCTGTGCATTGTTACCTCTTCGTTCATAGCTTATTTGTGCCTGTTCATAACCATTAGGTGGTTATCTGAAATACCAAAAGAATTTCAAACGTTAAAAATATTTTAGAAAGTGATTTTCATCGGGAATCCGGGTTGCCCACGCGGTGGCTGGCGGCTGGTCACATCTTCTCATTTACCCTTTTTCATACCTGCCTTGGCGCGATGCTTGCTTAGCCTCTTCCAGGGAGTTTTCTGCGTAAGGCGAGTGGCAGTTTTAGTGACAGGAATGCCCAAGTGTTCAACGTAGTTAGAGGACGGCTTTTCACATTTTGAGAAAAGGAATGAATTTTTAGGGAGGTTTTTTTTTTTTGTCAGGCAGTTTATAAGTAGGCTGTGTTTAAGCTGGACCAGCAAACAATGGTAATTCTTATAAAGAAACTATTTCTCAGTTGCGAATTGAATTTGAAGAATGTGCCCACGATCCCACAAAAACCTGAAAAATACTGGTTTCTTTTAGGGTCTCTGGTGCCGGTCAACAGCAGGCATGAGTCCTGGATTCCCTTCCCATTCATACACATTTTCCCTTTAGGGTCCCTCTTTTTCTTCTTGTGGTTATAAATAAATATATCTGTGGAGTCCCTCCAATTCTGTTTCCCTAAGCCATTCTGGGAAGCTAGTGGTTTAGATGGGGAACATTCTTGTTTTTTTTTTTTTTTTTTTTTTTTTTTTTGACTCTGGAACAGTAGCGTTTGCTTATTTTGGTTCCTGAATAAAACGACCAAGCACTTTTAAAACCTTAAATCCTAATGATCAAATTCTGCCAGTTCTGCTGGCGACGCCCACTCTAATTTCTGGCCTCATCTTTTTCTGGACAGATGTGCTCACTCAAGACCACGGCACACTGACAAATAAAGCACGGACACTGTCGAAATTAAATCCCCGGGGTGGACCCCTTAGAAGCAACACGCAGAAAGAAATCAAAGTCAAAACAAAGCAGGCCTCATTTAGAAACTAAGAGAAAAAGTGACTCGATTGTACGGACCCAGAAATGACGATACCATGTAGCAATGGATCGGGCCGCTGGGAACACACTCTCTGCGGGACAGTGGCCAGTGCCAATGCCCCTCGCCAATAAACTCGGGAGCAGAGAGGCGCTCAGGGACCCCGGAGCCTCCCGTTTTTCCATTCTGCCACCCCAGGCCGGGCCATCATTCTCAGACTTGTCACTTTGCAGTCCAGGATGGCTGCCGCATCCCCAGAGGGGAAAACAGGAGGAAGAGAAAAAAGGCCGAATGCGCGCGACAGCCAGTCCCCACCCCTCTGTCATGTCCTCCGGGAAGTGGCAGCAGTGACTTCCTCGCGGGTGCCACCGGCTAGAATCGATCACGTGACCACCGCTACCTATGAGGCCGTGAATATTCGTGTCCTGGCCTCGACCGCAGAAGGCAAGGGAGGAGGAAGGATGATGAGCTGGGTCGGCTCTTGGGTCCCCAACCCGCAGCGTTGACCATGGCAGTGTCTCAATTCAGCGCAAGTCGATACACTGTTGCAAATTCGTAGGGAGACTTGACTTGAATGGGACTGATACAAATTTAACCTTTAATCGTCTTGGAAAGCATCTTGAGGGAGAAGGCAGGTTCATTTTGAGAATATCTTTTGGGCTTGAGAATTTGATTTCAATTTTGCCGTTTGTTTTGAAACAGAAATCCTCGGTGTTTTCTTTTATTGCCCATTTCTGTGTTTTTCTGCTTTGTAAACCTTTCCCAGTTTAGAGGGTCGAGGGAAAGAAAGAAGAAAGATAAGGGGAGTAATGCGAGGTAAATTATATTTCCAAATATTTGGTCATTCTTCTCCTGTCTCCCCCCAAATACAAATAAACAGACAACCTAAACTCTAGAACATTCTAGGCAAATTTTGTCCACTGGAAGTAGCTGGGGGGCATTTGAACCACAGCCTTTGTTTACCAGAATTGCAGGATTGCGGGTGCTTTGAGCCGAGTGTACCCTGGGCAGGGGGCGGGGGGGGCCACTCTGAGGGAGAGGGGGATGCAGGAGACAGAGGGCTGCCCAGGAGGCCTCGGGTTCTTTCCGTGGGAAGTTCCTTGGTGCCGGCAGAGGTGCCCAGTGACCTCATCCATGACCAGCTTGTGTGCAGCAGCAGAGGAGCAGTTTCCTGACGCCAGGCGTGAGGGTCACCTCTTTCCATGACGCATGGCCACCTGCAGCTCGCCCGAGGGGGAGCATGCTTGCACAGAGAAGGATGAGGTTGGCAGTGGGGCTGGCCGTCTGGGGAGGTACGAGCTCTACTCAGAGATGTTGAGATTTGGATGTCCTCACCATTTGGCTTCTTTGAGCGGATGGAGAGAAAACGTCATTCATGATTGTATTCGGTGACCATCTAGCGCCCTCAGAGGCACATCGGCATGCACACGTGCTAATATGGCTGTTAGTTTCGATGAAATGATGCTTTGTTGTTATCGGTATCAGAAAATGCCGAGAACAACCGCAGGGAACTCAGGCTGAGCCGAGGCCACAGGAGAGGTGAGCAGGAGGGTTCGCAGAGCCCAGCGGCCCAGCCGGCCCCCTCTGTTCCCCAGGAAATGCGGGGGGCAGCAGGTGGCTGGGGCTCCAGCCACACCCGGAGCAGCCTGGGGCATCAGAGCCCTCCAGCTTCTCACCCGAGTTCACCTTCACCAGGTAAACAGGACAGGACACTTCGGGCGTGTGGGCAGGGTCCAGCCAGTCACCAGGACACGGGAATTGGTTAGGTTTTGAGGAATGCGAACCACGGGTAACGTCTGGACAGCCCGGCTGCCCGGCTCTCCCGAGGGACCAGCACGTCTGCTTGCCTCGGCGTTTTTCTCTGATGGGAGGACAGCACTTCCCTGAGGGGGCGGGGGGTCAGAGGTTCTGTTTGCAAAGCTCTGTCTAGCTCCCAGGAGTGTTTTTTAAGTTTAAAGACCCCAAAGACCTGGAGTTTGGCTTTATTTTTTTTTACACAGCTCTCCCAGAGAACCGGGCCAGCTGTGGAAAACTCTCCCACTGGGCCCCGCGTGTACGGTGACATGTCGGGGAGGAGTTGGGCCACTCTGCTCACACTCAGACTGTGTCTGACGACCCACCTTCCAGGTGGAAAACGCAGTCGGCCATCTGCAAATTCTACTTCGCGAGTTGCGAAACCTCTTGTCCTCGCTCCCCCTGTTTGTCCGTTTGTCACTGAGGGAAGGGTCGTGATTATTCGGCAAATGTAATTCCAACGTCCATTTGAGACGTTACTGGAAACTCGGCCAGCCGTGGCAGCGTTCTGCCCACGAGGTGCCAAGCGTCTGCTGTGTCTGCCAAGCAGAACGCTCCCGGGCTGTCCGGTCCCTGATGGACAGCAGCCGGATGTCTCCGCCCTGCCTCGGCATCGCAGTCGCCAGGTCGCGGGGCATGTGGACGCCTGCCCCCAGGCTCCGCTGCTGGTCTGGGGCGCCCCGCGCGTCCCCCGGCTCGCCGGTTGGGTTTTTCGGTCACGCACGCGTGGTCGTGCTGAGATCTGTGTTTTCTTCATTTCAGAGTCTGGGAAGTTATTGGGCGGTTTCCAGTGGAAAGTAAAACTTGAATTTCACACAAAGGAGAAGCAGGGAGGCTTACATAAGCACGAGGGTTTGTGGCATTAAAGAACAGTCCTTGGTGTCCTGAAGAAATCGTTGCGGCATTTTAGAGGTTTCGAGGGACGAGTTTATTTTAAACGCCGTTAGCATCCCCGTGAGTGTTTTCTTCCTGACCCGGCGCGTCCTCCCGGCTCCTCGGTGCCCACGGCCGGCCTGGGTGGGCTGCCCGGAGCACTCCGCCAGGAGGGGCACCGTCCCCGCTGGCTGTCTGCCTTCGTCCCTCTTCGGGTGTGTCTGCGCTGGCAGCCTTAGCGACCAAAGGCACCGGCTGCTGGGCCAGCGCCGACGAGTTATTTTCGACGTTCGTGGAAGGCCTTGATCAATCGTCTCCTCACCCATCAGGGCCTGGCTGCAGGTGGCACGAACCCAGCTTGAACTCATCTAAATCCCAGGCTTCGCGGGCACGCGGAGCCGTGCGTTGGGAGGTGCAGGGCCGAGCTGGCCTTAGCGACGCCTGGAGCCGGGGTTCCCACTGCCACCGGGCTCTCTGTCCGTCTCCGGTCTCTCCTCGGTGTGGCGGCAAGGGTGGGGGGTCACCAACACGTCCAAATATCGAAAAACGGATGCCTAAAAGCTAAGTCGCGCCCCCAGGTGGGGTGCACGCTCCTTGACACGTCTTCACTTATCTGCTTGATCTTCCCGGTCCTCGAGGGTGTTTGGGTTGGATGCCCTTGGTTGACCTCATTAGTCCAAACCCTCCAAACACTTTTTCGTTGAACCCGCCAGTGTTTTAAGTGAGCCCTGGTGGGCGGTGCCAAGAGAGATGCTGGGGCAGGAAGAAGGAGGGGCAGGTGAGGCATCGTGACCCCGTCCACCATGATGAACGGGTCGTGAAGATGTTGCTCAGGCCAGGCCGGCCCTGGGGACCTAGCGCTGGACTCTGGCTTCTGAGGGCGGTTGCTAGCCCTGCAGGATTCCTTGAGGCCGCTCTGCAGAAGCCGAAGACCCTCCGAAGACAGACTTTGCGGGGCCGCTGAAATCTTGTCTCCCTCCTTGAGTAGACACAGACCTGTACCTCGACCTTGGACCCAAATCGACCCGCTTGGATAAGACCCGGGGTTTGGGGCTGGCTGTGCTCTCACCCCCAGCCCCCGGCAGAGCGGCAGAGGTCTCGCGGAAGCCATGGCACCGAGCCGTCTCGCCCGGCAGTCACCGGGTATCTCAAAGAACACCAAAATGTCATCTTGCCTCTCGGTACCTGGCAGAATCTTGAATCTGGATAACGTTCACCAGTGTGAAGGGCGTAAATGACCTGTTGTACGCAGTGCTCGAGTCATAGCAGACCCTCACTGGCTTCCTCCCGTCTGGAGCACCTTGGCATCCACGTCCATTCAAAGGCAGCCTCGCGTGGGGGTGGGAGGGTGGGGGACACACGGGAAGTTCCTGTTACTTCACCTAAAATCCCTTAGGCTGCAGCTTAAGTCCATTTTCTCATTTTGCATCCTACGGAGCCAAAAACAAAAACAAACAAACAAAAAAAACAAAAAAAACTTTTCACAGCCGTAACCCATCGTGCAAACTCTATGAGGCCATATAATCCCTGTTGTTTCGACTTCGGGTTTGTCCTTTTTCTCTTTAGAGGGACAGTTCGTGGGCAATAGAGCTGTGCAGGATTTTCCTAGTATCATCTCCACAGAGGCGAATGCTGAACGTGGTGACGAAAGGCCTCATTTACCTGGCGAGAGGACGGTCTGTCCTAAGTTTCTAAGGACACTTACGAGTCGATGAGGAAATGCTTTGCTCCCACAATGCAGATCCTGCAGCACTGAACCCAGAAAGCAGCCAGAGCCCCCGAAACCGATTTCCTCCTCTTCATGTAGCTTTACTCCCCATCGAAGGAACGAAGTCATGAGACCTACACGACGCTGATCGGGAGTAGGGCGTATCGCCTCGTTTCCAGCCCCGAGAATAAGCGTTCGTAATCCGAGTTCACGCACACCGATCTGTGCCTGCCCGGCATGGTGGTTCCTGAGGTGGATGCGGGTTTGATGAATTCACTCAGAGCTCAGGCATCAGTGGGGCTGGAGCAATGGACGCGGTATCTTTCATCCTATCCAGCCTTCCTCTCTTCGTCCAATTCTTTCTGAGCGAGGTTCAGGTGACATTCACTGGGAAGCATCAAACACAACATTAATGTGAACTATCAACGTCGACGTGAGTCCAGGGAATGAAAGTACCTTCTGCCCGAGTCCTGTAGTGTTCTGTTTAACTGGCCCGCCTTGTGTGCCTTGCGGGGTATCTGGGGGTGGATAGGAGAACCCTAAATTCAGAGCTGATTTTAGAAGGAGTTTGGCCCTAAACTAAGGTTGCCTCGAAGGTATGACTCCGGGGTCCCCCAAACGGCTTTGTGTCTAAAAACGACCTTCATGGGTAACTGAAAGGCCTAAAGTATCACCATAAGGATGTCGTCCGTCTGGTCCAAGGTTTTGTTGTGAGAATGCAGAAGTCCCCGAGAGCGCGTCGTTCACTTATTCCCTTCTATGGGGGGGAGGGAGGGGGGACGGCACCCAGCACAGGGACTGCGGCCGCGGGCGGGGGCAGCAGTGCCCGCCAGAGAGGACGGTGGCAGAGGGAATGGCCAACGCAGAGGGGGTGGTTTCGCCGTTGGTGTTAGTGGTGGCTCCTCGACGAATTCGCTCCCGGTGGGTGCTGTCATTAGCCCTTCACGGGCGGGGCCGGAGTCTGGTGGTCTGTGAGCCGCGGGGAGGCTGGGCGTGAGGATGAGGGCTGGACGGAGCGGCGCTGGCCCTCGGCTGCGCTGGCCCTCGGCTGCCGTTCCCTGACCTCTCTGTTCCAGACCCTACTTTCCTCACGTGGAATGTGGAGGGGGCCGACGGCACCTCCCGGCTGTGTGTGCTAATCAGCCCTGCTCATCCTGTTCAGAATCGTCATCAAGTATTAAAATCACATACTAACCAATCTGTGTGCGGTCCCGAAACCCTCTCCCGCCCCTCCCTTCTCCCGTCAGAGTCCGAATTCATTTTTCTTACTCTGACTAAGTTTAAAGAGTCTGAGTTTTTTTGTTTTGTTTTGTTTTGTTTTTAGGTTACTTTTTTTACCCCCTAGGAATGCCTCGCATCATTGAAAAATCAGTTTCAGATCCAAGTTTGCCCAAAATTTAACTGTTGCATGAGTATTCAGCATATGTTTATATTATGTTACATTGCGGTATCAGTTACATGATGAGCTGAGAGATTGTGCTTGACAAAATATTGTGTTTCGTTTTGGTTATTTTTGAAAATCAAGAATACTATTTTGGAACCTCATAACTGAGGATAGAAATGTAATTGTGCTTCTTAATAACTTGTTTTTCTTCTACGACAAAACAGAGAAACGCTTAAATTGGTGAAATACAGATGAAAGCAGAGGTTGAAATACCTGTCAAGGTGTTGATGACCCTGTTTCGTTTTTCTTGCGGGAATGAATGCTCTGTCTTCTCATCTCGGATACAACGGGCATTCTTCCTGATTATGAGTTTTGCCTTATTCCTCTCAGAGGTGATTTAAAGATTGTCCAACTGTACCATGTGAAGTCCTAAGACCTAGTTTAATATGCGAACACCTCTGGAAAGTATGTCAAATTACTAATTTGTTTTCCTTGCTCTAGCAAGGCAACATCGTCAAGCCGGAGAATGCCTAGAGTTTATTTTGATTTGTTTCACTTTGGGCTTAAATTTACCGCCCACAGTTATCCAAAATACATAAAAGCTTGTGGGTTCGGTATGTTTGTTTTGCTGTCATACCCTAACGATGTCCAAACATGACTGTGTTCACAGTAGGATCAGACAGATTAAAAGTCATTTTGCTCTTCTGCTAACAGTATCAGAGAACATTGGAAAAAAAAAAAATTCGTTTTCCCAATCTGCCATTCCCGTAAGTTGATAGTTGCGCTGTTTGCTTAGCTGACCACCCACTGAAGCCAAGGCACGTGAAACTGCTGTCCACTAAAATGGGCCTGAAAGTCACGTGGGACCCACCCAAAGATGCTACCAGTAGACCCGTGGAGCATTACAACATTGCCTATGGGAAGTCACTGAAAAGTCTTAAGTACATCAAGGTGAATGCGGAGACACACTCCTTCCTCATTGAGGATGTGGGTAAGTGACACTCTGGTCTTGTTCCCAGTCAGAACTAACTGCACCTGCATTCTTAGTTCCATCCTTAGGACGACCACTCGTGAGACAAAGGTTGGCCAGGCTCGTGTGGTCCCTTAGGAACAGGAAGCCAGGGTTATGAGCCTGTTGCTGCCGGACCTGCGTTGGAGCCCAGTGTTCCTGGTCTCTCTCCAAATCGATGTTGGAAGCAACTTTTAGTTTCTCAGTCTGCTTCGGGAAACTATCTCGATTCTTTTTTGTTGGAACTTGACTACTGGACATCTTTGTAGCCTACTCTTGAGATTATTTTTATTTATAAATTTATTTTATCATTAGGGATTACTCAAGTAACATGTCCCTGTAAAGGGGTGTGTCCTATGTCATACCTAGCCACGTCTGGTTCAAAGATGTAACATTTCTCTCCATGAAATTTGGTTCTCGAAGTCTGGAGTATTTAAAATGTTGCCTAACGATATGGTTTTATAGGCATAGGTGCAGGTGGTTTTGAACTTAAGCTTTGACCAGCCTCCGACGGCTCTTCTAGCTTCTGCTCTTTTGATCCCAGTGGGCTCAAACTCCACTTACTCTGCAACCATCCCATGGTCCAGCCTCAGGCTGGCTCATGAGGAAGTAACAGATTAGCATCTATGACAACCAGGTCTCCTCATGCCCTGGTAGCCCTTTGCTGCCTTCCTTTAGCGGGTCAAAATTAACTCATGCTCCTCAGTTCCTGGGCATAGTCTACCATTCCTATTCCTTCCCCCTCTCCTGAGTTGTAACATTAGGGTCCCTGGGTGTCAGAAGAAAGTATGAATTTCTTCTTCATCCCTATAGCCCCACAGAGCCCAGTGGCATGAGCAGGGTCATATTCGCTTGCTCAAACCTTGGGTGATGACTTCCGCAGAGAAGAAAAACATGCAAAAAGAGAGACTAAGAACTCACTAAAAAGCGGTGTCTCCGAAGTGAGTTCGATGAATTAACTGAATGGGAATCGGGGGCATGCGGATTAAATTTCTTTGAAATACGAAGACGCTCAGAACAGAGAGAGAAGGTGCTGGCAAAGCACGATTTTATGTTCCGTCTGCACCTGGAGCGTTTCCCATTTAGTCCTGCCGGTCATGCCAAACCCTAAATGCCACCAGGCCCTGCCACACCAGTCACACAGAAGCCATACCAGACCTGAGCACAGCAGGTGTCCCAGACGGTATCGGCATTGTCACCATGTTCCTGGGCCTCCGGCTGGGGACCTAAAGTGTGTCGAAGGAATGCTCCTCACTTTGAGGAGTGTACTTACCATGACTGCCTTTGACGGAACTCCCTCTAACCTCTCCAACCCTTCGTCCCCTCAAATGCCTGCCAACTTTCATCCCTTCGAGGAGTTGGTGCCTTCGCTTACCTTTCTCAAGATAATAATTCTTTTCGAGGAAGGCCAGCACCTCAGAGCTTGGCTTTCGGAGGCGGCCGGGCCAGGATGGACTCCTGTTGTAACCTGCCATCTTGTTTTCCTTCACATGCCAATGACATTAGGAACCCAGCCAAAGAGACCACTGCTATTTATTTGATCTTGACCCCAAGATGCAGGTCAGAAAGGGAGGCCCAATCACTTCAAGATTCTAGGAACTGCTTTTCTAGATTTTTGATGACAGGGTCAAAGACAACAGGCAGACATAGTAAGGGGTACATTTTATTGTGAAAAGGAGAAAATTTCATGAAGCTTTACTTATTGCGTTGAAGATTTCCCATGTACTAAATTTTATGAGTTACATTTTCTTATGATTTTTATTTATTTTTTTAGAAATTTCTATTTGGAGCTTCCACAGGGGAATGTTATCTGTCGTGACTGACACTGTAGCTTGAAACATGTATTTAGTGGACAGCGTGTTCCTGTTTGCTATGTTGATTTCACATTAAAAAGCTTAAAAGCTTTTTGGTGGAATAGTCACGAATCCAGGTTTATTTCACGTGCCATGTATTTTATGCTAAATGAACGTTGTGTTTTGGGGGTCAGTCGCACGAAAGGAATGTTAGCATTTCGATTTTTTTTTTAAAAAAAGAGGAGACTCTAGTTAGACTCATTACTTAATTCATTTTTTTTATCTATGTGGTTGTATCTGGTACAAAGCGGACAGTTAGTGAATCAAACTGTCATTCTTGGAGATTTGAAACAGTGGCTTGACGTAAACCATATGTTTCAGAGCCGGGGGTAGTGTACTTTGTGCTGGTTACTGCAGAAAACCACAGTGGAGTGAGCCGTCCCGTTTACAGAGCGGAAAGCCTGCCCGGTAAGTCTCGTCTAGAATCGGAGGCTGTATTTCTGTTCCTTAGATTGGGAGAAACATCCCTCCTTGCTTCTTCCGGTCAATGCCAGTTTAGAATCATTAAAGAGTTCCTGAACGACAACTTTTTAGACTCGTCTAACTGGCCGAAAGACTGAAAACTAGGAGAGTTCTTCCTTCTTTTAAAATAATTTAATGTAGGTTGTTAGCGTTTTGTCCTACATTTTTGAGCACTCGCTAGAGTAAGCCATGTGCAAAAGACTAAAAAGATGTCCATGAAGCTTAGGTACTTAGTCACTAGATGGCCCGGGCAGGTCCCTTTGAAGCCTGTTGACCAGACCACTTAACTATACGTTGGGGATGCACTGAAATGTGGAAAATCCTATAGTCCTCGTTTCTAACTACCAGGTTGCGTTTTCCTAATTTAGGAGGTGAATGGATCAAGATTGATGGTTTTCCCATTAAGGGTCCAGGACCATTTAATGAAACCGTCACAGGTACTATTTGCTCACTCGGTTCATGTCTCCACTGAAGCAGCGCCTTGCCAGAGGGCTGTGCTTCCGTCACCCACATGTGCTCACAAACCTTTGTTTAGTCCCCATCGCTAAACTAACGCACCCGCCACATGGTTTTGGTCACTCCGCTCTGCACCTGATGGGCCTGACTGCGGCCGGCGCGGTTCATTTCTCACTGTTCTCTCCTGTCCTGGCGTGGGGCAGCGTCTGTGTCTGCAGCCGGGGTTCTGTTGTGCTGTTAACAGACAAATATGGTGGTCGAGATGGCAGCCCCGGCATGACGAGGATCTTTGCAGCCCTTCTACCCAGAGATGGCTTCAAACGAATGGGACCCACCAAACAGTGGCTTTCACTGGCTGATATGTGGCATCGAACCTTTCTTTTCTTAAAACCCTGGCATTTTTGGCGATGCGTTAGATGGCCTGCCTCCCATCTCTGCTCCATATTTGTGTATATGTGTGTTTTATCATCTGGATGTTGATGTTGTCTGGTCATATTGTTTTACTTGTCGAGAGAAGCGTTGACATTTCTTGTGCGTTTCTTGAACATATTTAACTAATGGTGGGGGAAAAAATGATGCAAAATGCATGCAGTTATTCCGGAGTGTGGTTGGGCACTGACCCAAGGCAACAGAGTGAGGAGCCGCGTTGTACTTTTCATGAACCATGTTTTAAACACATCGATCTTGTGTTGTTGTTGAGAGGAAGGTGAGTATGTTGGAACCGATGGCTCTAATCTGCATCACAGATCAGATTCGATGCGCATAGTCAGCTTTCGAAGTTCCTGTTATAGGAACAGGGAAGGAAGAACACAACGGCCGGAAGTGGAAACTGGCTTTGGAGGAAAGGTGGTATATTTTTGACAATAGTATTAGAGCAAGTAATTTTCTTCCTTTTTCTTAAGTAATTAATTTCTTATGCCTACTTTAATAGAAAAGTGTGTGTGCATATGTCTGTATGTGCATGTGAGTGCTTTTTTTTTTTTGAGTAAGCATGTGTTACAGAAACCCTGGGAATCGGGGATCAGAGATAGTCATGTTCATTACTAGTTTTATGTACTATGAATGACCTTTCTCTGCAGAAGCCTCTGTAGTCTCTGGCTACCTCTAGAGAGCACTCTGCCATAGTGCACGGTACTACATTTGTCATACGTGATGATAAAAAAGACACTGGAAGAAATTGCTAGCCGAAACCATTTCCGGCATGTGATATAAAGTAGAACTTAAAAAAAAAAAAAAAAAGACTATCCAGAATGCATAGCCTTGGTTACAGTGCTCCAGAAACAATTACATTTCATTGCTAGTAAAAATAATAAGAACAACTTTTGAGAAATTATCAGCTAGTGACCAACCGGCATCTGTACGTCTTTCGTGAGGCTTAGAAATATGCGTTGCTATTGTTCTGAGGGATGGTTAATAGACGATGATTTTGTCAAACAAAAGAAGGATTCTTAACTCCACATATCTTCATTCACAGGGAGGGGTTTGTCCTCAAAATGCAGACATTTACATCAGCACCTGGCGCGAAGGCCCCAAGGGTCCGCTCTAGTGCTGAGACTGTTAGCGCCTCGTGGTCTCCTCGTGTTTCATTTGAAACCAGAGGAAGATCTATTCTGAAACAGTGATTCCAGCTCCAATTCCAGAAGGCCTCCTTTGGCTAGCTGACCTCCCTGTCTCCACTTAAAGATAGGAGTCTAATCATTTGATTCATCTGTACAGACCCGGGTCTAGGTGCCGGAGGTACGAGGGTAAATAAGATGCGCTGGGGCTAGCCTTAATGAAGGCCATGTCCTAGCGAGATGGGCGATAAACGTGCAAACAAAAAGCAACGCACGCGGTCTGCGTGTGCGCGTGGCTGCCGTAAGGAAACGCCGTGGCCTGGGCGACTGAAGCACTCGGCAAGTGTTTTCTCACAGTTTGGGGGGCTGGGAGCCCCGGATCAAGGCATCCCCATGTTCGGTTTCTCCCGGGGTCTCTCTCTCTCTTTGCCTTGCGGATGCGAACTTGCTTTCTGCGTCCTCGCGTGGCCTTTCCGCTGCGAGCTCGCGTCCCTCTGTGTGTCCAAATTTCCTCTCCCTGACGGACACCGGTCAGATGGGATTAGGGCCACCGTGACAGCCTCCTTTAACTTCATCGCCTCTTGAAAGTCTCCAAATACAAGTCACATTGTAAGCTAACTGGGGGGTTAGGACTTCAACGTATGAATTTGGCGGGGGGGGGGGTGGGGCGGTGAAATTCAGCTCATAACGTAGTTATAAATTCTTGGAAAAACTGACAGCACTGTGCTATACAACAGGCTGGGCGGTGGTGGGGTGGGAGGAGCCTAGGAGGCCCAAGAAGACAGCGCCCCCAGGCTAAGACCCTACGGGGACCCGGGGGTGAAGCCATGTGAGGAGAAGGACGCTGGTGCCAGGAATGCCGGAGGCGGGCAGGACGCGAATGACTCTCAGACTGGTCGGTTGTCCAAGTGCAAGAACTCTTAGGACCCAGGGAAGGATGGGACAGAGTGGAAATGCAACTCCTCTGCGGAAACTTGGGCTTCCTTTTCGGGTAGCTCACCTCAGACTTTTCAGTTAGAAAGTTTCCTTTGTATTTAAATGTAAAATCTGACCTGTTGAGACGTAAAGCCATACCCTTTGTTTTTTCCCCAGGGAAGAGATGTCAAGGTCTCTTCCTATATTGGAATCCTATTATTTACCTTTCCTGCAGGCCTCCTTTCTGAAGTTGGTTTAGCTTTCTTCTGTGACTGGATCTGGGCGAATCTGTTATGCGCAGAGACAGACATGGGGGGAGGGGTGTGGGCAGGACAGCCACCAGGGCCCAGATGCTTCCGAGTGGCCAGCGACGTGGCATTTCCTCCAGCTCGTCCTCTGGGACATTTTAGCTCTCAGTAGGAACATATGTTGTCTTCATAATGCTGTTTCCTCGGGACACTGTTAACTGTGACTGAAGCCAGATCATGAGGCCGCTGTGTGCCAGACGTGCACCCCAACTCAAAATTCTAAAATTAAAGATGAATCAAAGACTGTCCTCTTTCCACATACCAGTTTAATTAAAGTCTTTAGCCAGCGGGGAATTAATAACGTCTGTGGCATTATTTCTCGGTAACTTTCTCCTGCAGTCATGAGTTTTACTAAGTGTGCAGTTTGCAGGGTGAACCCCGCTTTCTGCTTCCTGGCCTGGATGGTGAACCTCTCAAGGGCAGGCCGCTTAGATTCACTCACCTTTGTCTCTCCAGAGCCTGGGACGAGCACACAGCAGGTGCTCAATAATTGTTTGTTAAGCGGAAATGCATTTGGAGCAGCTTCTGCTCCGTGGCCTCCCCTGGCCGAGCAGGTGTGTGATGACGGGAGCTGGCACCGAATGCCGCAGAGCTGTCCGTCAGAAGGTCGGGTCCCGCGGCCAGGTTCGGCTGCTGGTTCTGGGAGTGGTCCCGGGCAGGCCAGCGGGTTACTTGGAGGGGCCAGGTGAGGAATGGTGGCGGGCACATTTGTAGCTTGGAATTCCTGGCCAGACTGAGAAGACTAGGAGTTTACACCATCAGATCTGGCTGCTGAGAGGTTCTCCCCACCCTCCCCCCTCTCGACAGCGGCCATGCTGGGTAACAGGCAGCTTCACCCTAAGGCTCAGATCTCTTTATCCAAGAGCCTGTTTCAAAGTTGCCACTCACAGTGGACGTCACCAACTGAGAGCCCACTCTTCAGTAGTCAGAAAGGAGGCAATGAGGCTGATGCGTGGACCTTCCTTCGGCCAACTGTTCTTGCGTAGGAGGGTGCGGAGAACTCGGGAGCTGCAGCCCAGACGGAAGTGTGTGGCGGGGACTCAGGAGCCATCGGCCAGAAGCAGCAACAGGTGCAAGCAGCCTGCCCCCCCGCACCCCCCCACCCCAACCCGGGCACCAGCTCTTAAGCTGACATTCTGTGGTGTCCCTAACACTGATGACTGTGAATATCTGCTCATCAATTTTCCCTTGGCTGAATTCTAAGAAGCATTGGTCGTGAGCGAGGCCGTGTCCTCCAATGCCAGCGTGGGGGCTTGCTTACTTCAGTGGCTGTCCCAAGTGGGAGGGGCAGAGGGTGCTGGAAGCTGGGCAGTGAACTGTCCCCACATGTGTGGCCTTGAATGGCATGTTTGCCAAGTTTGCCTTCACGCCCTGGAAGGACCCACCCTAGTAATAAACCTACTACTTCTGCAGAAGAAGTCAGCCTCCGGGTGCCCATGCTACCTGCTGACAGCTAGCCACCTCCACGGGCTCCTCCTCTGATGTCTGGGTGAAAAGAAGGCAGGTTGAGGCGGTGAGGGGTGGCGATGTCACAGAAGACAGAGGCAGCTTACCTGGGATCCCTGCGAAGGCAGACATTAGCCCTGAAAGAAAACGCTTTCTCTTTCAAGTTATCGAGCTACGCAGGTATTGCAACCGGACCTTTCATTTGCAAATCGTCTGTTACCGCAAAGAATTGAAATAATCTACAGACACTCAGCAAAACGAGGCCTCCAATTTCCAGAGAACCATGGAGTTCCTTACTATTCTACTCCCAAGTGAAATAAATGCAGAAGAACTTTAGACTAAAACAGGCAAACCAAACCAAACAAACCTCTGGATCAAGCCCTAATTTTCCCAAGCATGTTTACACTCCTTCCTCTAGCTGTCTGTCTGCTACATGGTGGGGTGAGCAGGTGCCCGATGTCTGCGCCTGAGAATCAGAAGAGGGTCCTCGCTCCTTTGCGCTCTGAGGCCGCGAGTGCCTCTCAGGCAGCACAGCTGAAACCTGCAGCGGCAGCAGATGAATCCGGAACAGGTACTTCTGATGACTACTTCTGCATCGCCAACAAGGGGGAACATCTTCAGAGCTGGTTATCTGGAGAGGTGCCCTGACTGTGGACTTCCACGCTGTGTCAGTGGGGGCCAGGCTTGGGGGGGCACTCACTGCACCCCATGTTGAGATGACTAAGGGCATCAGCCGCTGGTACTTCCGGGCTTCTAGATGAGTGGGACGCAGAGCCCCCAGCTCTCCTACACGGGGCGCAGTAAGGGGGAGAGATGTAGGGGGAGACGCCCCGCAGAAGGCTTAGTTAGGGCCTGCGAAACCGAGGGACGTGTCCGTGGAAGCAGTCGTGGGACCTCTGCGTTCTCGCACCGACGCAGGCTTCACTGCCGACTCGTGCAGAGCTCTGTGTGACCAGCATAGTGCCGGCCACCGTCTCCAGGTGACGTGGCCTTTTGCAGCCACACACGACCTGAGTCCTGGGGGTGGGACGATGGCATCAGGTGGTTTTCACTGATCTTCGTAGCAGTACCGAGGTCAGGCGTTTTGGACGACACCCTGAAGCTGCCCGCAGCCCGGTGGTTCTCGGGGCGTCTCAAACTGGAGTTCGCGGAAACGGGGAGAACAGGGCCCTGCCTGGAGCCTGTGAAGAATAAAGTCCACTGGCCACATCCAATGGGGAGTGTTTTCTTGATGGTCAGTCGTTTAAAATACAATTTTTTTTTTAACCTGAAGACAAACACCAAAATATTATGGAGTAGTCTGCAAAACTCAAACAATTTTTGAGATAAAACCGAAACTGTGACTAAATGGCCATGCTCCAGGCGCCTGGAGATTGAGTACCGTTTCTTCACTGCGAGGTAAGTTTTGGTGACAAGTTCGAGGAGCCCTGTTAAGTGATAAAGCAATTCAGCATTTTCCGTGAAGCAAACAAACAAAATGGCTGAGATCGAGTGGTCCCAGGATGGTTTGAACTCTTTGCTTTGTTTCTGAGGCGGCCCTGCTGGATTTTGAGAACCATATTTTGGGGCACAAACGCCGTCAGCCTCACGCCAGCCTGTGGGGTTGGCCCCTGGCCACACCGTCCCAGTCTATTCTTCATGTCCAATAGGATTCCCCATGACTTTCCCATCTGGCGACAATATGGACTTCTTCTCCTTGTGATCCTAGAAAGCAGGAAAAAAAGTCCGTGAAGTACTGGACAGGTCCACTGGGCAGCAGAGTCTTGAACTAAAGGCACTTTAGTTAGTTTGTTTGTTTTAAAAGTTAATTTTAAATGCTTTTTAAAGGCTTCTGCAATCCATAACATTGTTAGTAATTGGCCCTGATTAGCTTGGGGGCAGTCCAAGTTTCTTTTTTCTCTTTCTTTCCTTCTTTCCTTCTTCCTTCCTTCCTTCCTTCCTTCCTTCCTTCCTTCCTTCCTTCCTTCCTTCCTTCCTTCCTTCCTTCCTTCCTTATTCTTCCTCCTTCTCCTTCTTTTTCTTCTTCTTTCTTTTAAGACCGTCTCCTCCCAACCCCTGAGAAGGCAGCAAGGATTTCGTGACTCCGGGCAATGGCTTAGCGGGCTGCTCTGGCATCTTTGAGGGGTGGCGCGATGTGTGCCCGTCACGGCGTCTCTCCTCGGTACCCTGACTGCGTCCCAGGGCGAGCCGGGCAGCCAGGCTCGGGCGCAGCTGACCAGGTGCTCAGCTCTCCCTCAGTGGCCTGTCCTCGGAGTGCTGAGACATGTGCACACGTCAGGGGCAGCGTGTGACCAGGGGGACAAACGGACCTGCTTCGCCTGAACAGCAACCGGGCGCTTGGGAACTCAGCCGACGTCTGTCGGTGGGTGACTGGCGACGTGGACGTCTTGGACAGTGACTCCAGGTGCCGCGGGCCAGATCCTTTGTCCGGGAGCCACCTTCTCCCGGAGCACACTCATGCTCATGCTAGTGACGGTGACACCAGCTGCACAACTAGCGTGAGCGTCCAAGCGAAAGTGAAGAGAGGACCAGGGCCACAGGCCCGACGGGCCCGGTTCCGGTTCCAGTTCCGACTTAGCGCCCGCCCCTCTCCGGCTCCAGATTCTCCCTCGACCTTTCTGAGCTGCACTTTCTTTGTCTGTGAATGGGGTGTCATTGGGTTTCTGTGAGGATGTGTGTCAAATGCCTCATACTTGGTAGAGATCCAATAAATTATGAAGGTTGGTGACACTCTGACAGAGGCTATTCCGAAATCAAGAAAGGAGATTCCCTTTCTCCCTATGGTTCAAATAGCTGGGCCTCTCCAAATATCACACAGAAACTCAGGGAAGAGTTAAAAGTATCGGGGTGTTTCTTGGAGAGGAAAATGTGGCATTCCAGGGAGATTTCAGAGGGAGCATTGCAAAGCCTGTTGTGTGGAGGAAGCGTTTGTGCAGGCTTCACAGGTGTTTCAGGAGGACTCGCCCAGGAAGGAGCCCCGGGCAGGTGGAGGCGGGCGAGGCCTTTGCGGCCCCACCTGCGCAGACATCTGGCTGTGAGTGCGGAGTCCGGGCCCGTGCTGGGGACGGGGCATTCAGACTCGGAGCGGGGACAGCAAAGTCTGTTCCGGCTGGGCCAGTGCATCTCCAATACATGTTCCTTCCCCGTCCCCACTTCACCCACAGCGCACATCAGTTCTGGAACCTCCCCTGAGCCCCGTAGAGGTGTGCGATGAGGGTGTGTTCTCACGAGCCCCCTGGTGATTCCGATACCCACTGCCGTGTGGGGTCCACGGCCCCGGCCTGGTGGGCTGTGCCCCCCTCCTCCCCTGCAGACCACTGTCCCTGGATGCCTTGAGCTCCGATGTTTGGGAGGAGGGGACGCTGCCTGGGGCAGAGGATATATGAGCAGAAGGCGAGTGAGCATGCACGCCCTTACAGGCCCCGGGGGCGGGGAGAAGGGCTGTGTTTGGGAAGCCCGGGGGTCAGTGCAGTGGGGTCAGTCCATGGGACAAACCACTTGCTCTTCAAAGCTGCAGACTGAGCGGCCCTTATGTTCTGCGGGACCGTGAGAACGTCCCGCTAGTGGAGACCCGGCCGGAGATACAGCAGCCACACCCTCCTCTGGGACTTGCTCAGAGCGATTGCTACCTGTCAGGTGTTGATGAGGACAATGAGAGTGCCTTCCGTGTGTGGTGTGCAGAAGCCACCTGGATAGAGACAACCTCTCATTTGAGAAGGTTTTCAATGCCAAGAGTGTTTGACAATACGTGTGTTTCTTTGGCTCACGTCCGGTTCTTTAAAACGTGTGTTTTGTGCCCCTTGTGTGCAAGGCATTGTGGTAGGACCTGTGATGGGATCTCAGCTCACGCTCGGAGGGAGCCGTTCACCCACTCAGTGACTCTGCTGAGGGATTCTGTGTTTATCACGACCACAAACACAGCGAGCAGTCCCTGTACATGCCTCGTGCATGCCAGGTGTGGGACGAGGTGTTTTACGTGGGCCACGTTACAAAACCCGGTACGCCACACACCCCTTGGCAGGCAAGGACACCGAGGGCCAGTGAGAGGCTCAAAGCCGCATAACCAGTGAAGAATAGATTTAGTCCTGATTCGAGACCCGTGGAGGCCCAATGCAGAAGCCTTGGAGTATAAATCATGTTGAATTTCAGACCTTTTTTCTTAGCGAAAAGAACAGATTTTTTTTTTCCGTGTGCTTTCAGAGCATTTGCCAGTTTGTGTAGCTGATAAAGCAAATCATGAAGTCAGCCTTAATCCAGACGGTAATGGTGTCACGCAGCATGTAATTAGTGTTATCAACCCATTCTAAGTAATGTCGACCTGACGATGTACCAGGAGTAGTGGAGAGAGTGTGTCCTGCCAAGTTTAAACTAACTCGGCCCTGGTGGATGTGATTGTGATTGCTGTCGGCAGTTGCGACTTCCTGCTTTCAAGATAAAAGACTTATAGGAATTTATTAGGAAAGTTTCAGAAGGCTTCTGCAAGGCTATCCCCAATGGCTTAGAGAAACACTAAACATTTTTTATGGCAGTAAATTTGAACCATATGGATAGTTTTTCTTAGTGTGCGCATCGGCTTGAAAAGCAGATTACCAGATAATCTATAAAAGGTCTGTAAAAGATGTTTGACGGAATATATAACCCAGAATGGTAAAAAAAAAAAAAAAAGGAAATTTTTAACATACTTGAAAAAGAAATGGTGGTTGGCGTTTCTAGACCCTGAAATTGAAAGATAGAGGGCTGTGTTTAGAGGGGAGTCATTCTCAGCTCACTCTGGTTTTCGGGGTCACTGGCTTCCGTGGAGTCTGGGGACAGTTCTCCAGTGTTTGGTAAAAGGCCATCTCTTGTTCATTTGCTACCTGCTGAGTATACTGTCTGGTTCATTTAAGAAAAAAATAAACACACACACACCCACACACACGCCCTCTGTGCAAGGAGTTACGCTCACGCTCTGAGGGGGGCCCGTGCCCCTCAGAACCCCTGCTTCGCATTCATCAGCAGAAGCGTTGGGTGGCTGGTGGGCTGGCCCGCGGGGTGAGGGGCGGGCATGAGGGGAGGGGGCCCAGGTACACGGGGACACGTGTGCTTCCATTCCCCCGCTGCTCGGCCCTTAGCAGCTGTCTGGCCACACGTCAGCTGCTTTGCCTCTTTGAACCTCCCTTTTCTCATGGGGATTAGGACATCTCTCCTGCTTACCTGGGAGCTGTTTAAGGATAATTAAAATTAAGCACGTGAGAGCTTAGGACAGGCCGGAGGCTGTCAGTGAACCGGGCAGTGCGGCAGGGCGTTAAGGGCTGGCTCCCGCCTGCTCCTGCAGCTGGCTCGGCGGGCCTGGTGTGCACCGGTTAGGCAGCCGGCAGAGCCCGGGGTGCCAGCTGCAGCTGTCTGAGGGGCGGTCACTGTCCCTGCCTCTGGGAGGTGCGGCGGATGCTCAGTGGGCCTGGCACGGGTCAGGCAAAAGTTCACGCCACCCGGAGCTGAGCTCTTTGTCCTTGGAACCTCACATCCCCCCTCCCCCCGCCCTCCTCAGGGACCCTGTCGCTTGAGGAAATTCCAAAGGTCCTTTTCCTTAGGACTGTTTTTTCAGTAATTTACTGTTGAATGTCAGGGGAGACTGGGGTGGAGCCCTGCAACAGTCCCCAAGGCTCAGTGGTGACAGCGAAGTCTGCAGGGCCAAGTTCCACTGCAGGGTGAATGGCCGGGAGGGCGCAGGCCTGGAGCGGGGTCACAGGGCAGAGAGCACCGTGTGTGTGTGCACGCGTGTGTGTGTGCGTGTGCGTGCACGCACGCATGCGCACGGCGCATTTGCCCACGTTGCTGGAGAAGCCCCGGAACTCCCGTGCTGGTGTGTGCCCCTCTGCAAGGGAGGGGACATGGTTGAAGGTCAGAAGCGGCTTTAGAACAAGAGCCGCGGTGGCCCCGAGGCCGGTCACGTTGAGGACAGCACCGCGGGCATCTGTCCTGTTCCCTGCTGGCCCTCGGGAAGCGGACCTCGGCAGCCATCTTGGTAACCCTGCCCCCCAAAGCCGGCAGCGCAGATGGCCTGCGGCAGCTGGACCGAGACAGTCCTCAACCCTCACCGCCGGGGGGTTCCTGGGGAGGGAAGAGCTTTTCTCAAACGTAAAACAAACCTCCGTGCGGTTGGCACAGATCATTGCCACCTCATAGATTTATTTTTTTAGGTATAGATAGCCCTGCCCCTTGCCCAAAGCTGGTTACGCCATGAAACAGGACCTCAACCTCAAGTTTGCCCTCAGAGCCAACAGCTGCTACGTGACAGAGCTCGTGAGAGGGTCTTCTGTTAAAATCGAATTTTTTTTTTTTTTTTAATGTGGTGATCGTTTGTATCAGAGGCACACAAAGGAAAAAATGACTTAGGAGACGGAAAGAGAATGAAGCAAAATTTTCGCTTCCTCTAAAATTTTCTCTCTCAACTGTGGTTCCCAAACTCACGGCTCGTCTAAAGTCTACTTCACATCTTTGCGTAAATCTGAAAATGTCACAGACGCTACTCCTGAAAAATTAAACTTTTTTATGTATTTTGTTCTGATGAACAAAAATCTAACTTAAAAAAAAAAAAGCTTCGTTGTTGATGAATGAGACTACTGCTTCTCGTCTAGATTTTGTTTCACACGGGTAGTTTGCACGAGACATTTTCCCCAGTATTTTCTTTAAAACGATTCTTCTCCTAGCCCCACTCAAGGTCTAGTCACCAGTGGCACAGGCTGATGAAAGAAATACATGTTCTCGTCTGTGACGTAGTCACCCATGGATAACTATAACATTTAACAAGATTTGGCTGCCTGGATCTTTCTAGAAGCATTGGACATCGCATTGTTTTGAATATGAAGCAAGACCCCCGATGGAAACTCATGAGACTAATTAACTTATAGGATCAATACAGGGACTCATAGGAGTCATCAATTCAGAGGATTAACACAGGAACTCATCTGTTTAATTAGCGCTGTGCCATTGATGAGTCGGATTAGTAGTGTTGAACACTTGTGGCAAATTCTTTTCTCTCGAACTATGTAAATGAGCATATTTGCCATTTCCGTAATTGCTTGGTGGTCCTTGATTTTTATAGAGGCCAGGCCTGGAAATCCAGATTTCTCCTGGCAACCCGGGACAAAACTGCGACCAGTTCAGCATAAGCCCAGTGAAAGCGGCCACGGTCAGACCGCCAGGCGCGAGGAGAAGTTGTGCCCAGTTCATCTGGTGGCTGTGCTATTGGGTACAAAGCAAAAAATCTTGCTAAGTCTTGCTTTGCGTAGCGGGGAAAGCATTTGTAGAACTGTTACGTGGCGTTCTCTTAGTAGCTTTTAAGAACGAGGTGCTGGGCAAATGGTTAGGTAACTCCAGCTAATGTGCAAATGGATGTTCCTTTTGCTTGAATTCAGAGCACTGGAGCCAGCTGTCTGGCCTTTCAGAATAACCATCTCCACACTAACTCATGGCATTAGATTTTTATTTTTATGTCTTAGCCTAACCGGGGGTTTTCCAGTTTAATAGAATTAGTCAGAATTGATGCTGGAACTGAGTATATAGCAGAGGGAAAATGCCGGGAAGTAACTGGCTCACATAACCACAGAAACCCTCACGAGCCTGATGGGATCCCCCCAGGAAGATCTAGGATGTGGCCCACTATCAGAAACGGACAGTGTAGTTGTCACATGATCCATAGCCCTAGTTCCCAAAGTTATCAGCTTCTAATTGATACAAAAACAAAACTTTAAACACTCAGTATCGGCCACCAGAATGCATTGCTTTGAGAGCGTTTCTCAAGATTGATCAGTTTAGCAAGAGGACGTCTTGAAATTGATCGATCTAGTGAGAAGGAAGCAACAGAGACTGGGGACAGCAGGGTCAGGATTTGTGGAGGGGCAGACTCAGACATGTAAGAAAAATCAGATCGAAACCAGGAATCAGTTACTACTTAGCTCAGTAAAGGCCGGGGAAGGCCATCTTTTCTGCCTCACCGTGGAAAGGCTTTCTGGAGGACAGTTATAAATGTCACATGCGAGTGTTTGCTATATTTTTGTTCTGGCCTTTAGCTCTCACCAGAGAATATATACTTTTGGACTTAAGGGGGCAAAAAGAAATAGATGAAAAAGAACATTGTAAAACGTTCGAGATTTCTGGCTGACAGTCTCACGCACGGCACGCTTTCATTTCGAGTTTTCGAGACCTCCCTGTCTGAAATGTGGGGAGGAACATGCGTGCAGGGTCGACTCCCTTGGGGGGAAAAATGTTCTTAGCAGAACTGGTCCCACCAAAGTGGGCGTCGCGAGCCCCGCTGAATGGTCGGGTAACTCCAGCGAATGTGCAGATGCTTGCGGCTCAGTCTTTGGACAGACTGGACAGACTCGGCGGAGAGCTCCGAGTGTTTACTGTTTAATAGTTTCTGTGTCGTGTCCTCTTTAAGAAAAGGAAGTGCCCAACAAGCCCTTGCGCGTGCGAGTCCGGCCCTCCGACGACCGGCTGTCCGTCGCGTGGAAGGCGCCACGCCTATCTGGAGCCAAGAGTCCACGCAGATCGCGGGGTTTTCTTCTGGGCTACGGGGAAAGTGGCCGGAAGATGAATTATGTCCCCCTGACGAGAGATGAGCGAACGCACGAAATTAAAAAGCTGGGTGAGTTTGACGTTAACTGGTGCTCGGCAACTGATGATCTTTTTTTTTATCATGTCGGTGCTTAGAAGCTCGGTCCTGACTATACTTTAGTTGTAGTGTTCACTTTCCAGATAGTACAGTTGTTCGAAATTGTACTCTGTGCTCTCTCCTCCGCCTACGCCTCCGTCCTTTTGACCCTCAGTTAGCGGCGGGACAGCGTCACCTTCCAAGTGCCCATCGGCTGCTTCCTGGCCCGAACGGCACCGATTCTTTGAGTTGGGCCATTGTTCTGGACTTGAAATTGGGGCCGATGCTTTTCCCATCGTGGCTTCCCTGTCTAAGCTTTGTCTTAGGTCCTAGGACACTGGACCATGGGTCCCATGGAGAGGAAATGTGGTGGCAGCTGAGGAAGCCCTGCCTTCCTCCCTTTCCCCAAAACCCATATCCGGTGAAGGAGGTGGGGGCCGTGGAAGGCTGAGAGAGCATTGGCCGTCACCGGGAGAGATCACGTGCATCAGTCTGGCCCAGGTCGAGGCCCGACTTTGACAGGCCTGGGCGGCGGACGTAGGCCATGCCCCGAGGGGGCCCACGCTTCTCCCTCTCCTCACCTGGCACTTCCCAGAGGCTCCCAGAGTCCTGACTTTGGCAGGAGGCGCTGGGGAAGTGTGGCTTGGCCCCTTCCTGTCACCTCCTCCTTGAGGGTGGGGGTGTTGGGCTGCCGAGAGCACACATTCTGCTAGCAGTTCTGTGCCCCAAGTCACGCAAGGGCCCAAGTCACGCAGGGGCTGCCGGGCGGCAACCTCGCCCAGTTCCGGAGTTCAGGAGTAGGAAATGCACCTGCTCCCACGTTCTCCGACGTAGTCTGTACCAGCGATGAGTGTGTGGCCCCCCACTGCTTGCCCTTCCTTCCTTCCCTAATTGGAGGCAAGGAAGAGGGTGCGACTTATTGGGCCCTCCCGAAGACTCCAGTGGGATCTGGTGGCCCCTTCACTTGCGTGACGAGGCGTCACTGGGCCTCTGGAAGGGCACAGTGACAGGCTGGAGATGGAAGGAGGAACGGCTCCAGGCCAGGGAGCAGAGCAGGGCAGGCAGCTGAGGGTCCGTGTGACGTGGGCGGAGTCACCAGTGAGAAGACACAGTGGTCCCCTTTGGCACCTCCTGAGCGGTAAAAGGTGGGTCTTCTCTCAGACGTGGCGAGGGGCGGGCACACAATGGGAGCCGAGTCTGGCGAGACGAGGCGGAGGCACATGGAAGGAGGGGGAGGGGCACCCAGGAGCTGCCGGGGCCACGGCGGGGGCCCTGACAGCGGTTTGGAGCTCAGCCTGAGGCAGACGCCGGCGAGGGAGGCAGGCCCGCTGGCAGGAGGAAGGCCCGGCGGGCCCATGCGCCCAGGCGCTCTGCGGGAGGGATCCGCTTTGATGGAAGGCGGGAGCACGCAGTCATCGGGAGCCTGGACGAGCCACTCCGAGTCCCTTGGGACTCGCCAGGCCGGCTCCCTGGGCTGCGTGGCGGGCACTGACCTGGTGGAGACACTGAGCGGCTGGCCAGGCTGGAGCCTCTCCCTGAAATAGCCTCGGATGCCACTGTTCCTTCAGCCACCTGCTGACGACTCTTGGAAGAGCCCGTTGAGTGTTCATTTGGCATCAACAAATTTTTCATTCGACCACTCCTGTCTTTTCAGTTTCTCAGTGCTGAGCCCCTGGCTCACCTGAGGATAGCAGAATAATTATTTTTTTTCTGCCTGAACTTGAGCAAGTGTTGGAACTGAGGTCGGGGCAGGCCCTGGTCCCAGCCCAAACAGATAGCGCGGGCCTCCTGGGCTTCCACTACCATGCGCTGGCTTCTGAATTTTCACCAGATAAGCATTGGACTTGCTGTGGTGAAGGATCTAGGAGGTTACCACGTGGAGGAGGAGGTCCCCCTGGAAATGCTCCATCAAAGCGGGAACCATGGCGTGAAGGGAATTCCCAGGGGATGGCAGAGTGGGCCCGTCCCCATATTTTCTCTGGCATAGGATTTTAGTTTTGTTTATAACAGAGATGCCATTGAAAGTGTGGTTCTGTGGAGAAAAATCATACATTAAATAAACATGGAGAAAAGAGGGTGTGAGGTCCTGTAAGCTGAAACCCCACCCTCCGAGTCATGCACTAAACTGTCTTATTGGGCGTCTTCAGGTGCCACCCCAGGTACTGAGGCCCAGCAGTCCCTCCCAGATAGACAGTAAACAGAGTGAGTAGAGGGTCGAGGGAGGCCCTGGGGAGAGTGGAGAGCGGGCCCTAGGAGCCAAGGTGCGGGGCAGAACTACAGAACAAGTAGGGTCAAGTTTGAAGTCCTTCAGAAGTGACGACGGACCTTCAGAAGTTTAGTTCAGAGAGCTCAGCAAGTGAAGAATCTGAGCATAAAAAAAAAAAAAAAAACTAATGACTTTAAGAGATCCATCGCAAATATGTAAAAATGTCAGCCGTGGGCAACTACGCATTTCTTGGTGGTTCTTGATAAACGTTGGGCCGCCATTTCTTTAGCCGTGTCCCTGGGTTCTGAGGCTGGACACTGGCGTTTTCCTGGGCTGGCTCTAGTCATGTCCCCGTTGTCAGCAGAGCAGGAATGAGCCGCTCTGAAGGGCTCCCCGCACCCCCCCCCACCCCATCTAGAAGGTTAGTCGATGCTCCGTGAGTCCCAGTGTTACAGACGCGGCTCTTCTCTTTTCGAAATTGGCTGGAGAGTGAGATGTGAGCGCCTTAGCCAAAATAACTTTCTCATGTCACAGCGTGAGTTTCACCTGCCCTCTCTGTTGGGAGAGCAGGTGGTCAGACGGGGTCCCTTTCTCTGGAAATCTGATTAGTCCAGAGACATGTACATAAACAGGGTCTCTCTGTGAGGCGTTTGAACACGAGTCTCCTTGGACATGCTGTTCTATAAATGAAAGGTTTATCTTCCCACCGCCACAGCAAAGTTTGAAATTCCTGGAAGAAGGGCTCCCATGTGCGAGGTTTCCTTTAGGGCATTAGTGCCCCCTCTTGTGATTTACTGAGGTTTTACCTGGTGACATAAGTATCTGCATTCGAAGTCCGAAGGCTGCCTCATTTGTATCCTTGCATTGATTCAGCCCGCTGCAGGAGGCTTGACCAGTAGGGCCTGGAGCCAGGCCTTAGCAACCTGGGATTCAGGGAAGATTATGCGTCCTGAGGGGTGCGATCCGGGGCGAGTCAGTCCATTTTTATGGCTTTATGTCTATTTGTTAAATAAGAAGGTCAAAGTGGAGGATGACCGAGATTTCACCTGGGTCTCAGAATCTGTGATTCCATGGCACTCGAGAGGTACATGTTCAATTCATTATTGTAACGTTTTTGAAGAATAAAGTTTTCAAGCTTAGATTGAGTTAGATTCTGGTGGGTCCAGTGTACATTCTGGGGTGGGGTGGAGTGGGGAGAACTAAGCGAAAGAACGATCTAGAAATGAAGGATATGTTTAAACTCTCCCATTTGCTCTTAGCAAGTCTTCAGAGCCTCCGTTTTGAGGATTTGGGTTAGATTCTGATTGTGAAGGGCGCACGCCCCCCCTGGGCTGCTGACCTGGCCCCTCGCCCTTCTGTTTGATCACAGATAAGAACAGAGGTCTCCCCCTTCTTTATATTGGAAATAAAAAGCAATTGGGGGAATTATGTGGGTCATAACGCCATTCTTTTGTTTTTTAAACATTGTTCATCTTTCATTGATGGTGATAAGCTAGAAACCCATTTTTCGAGAATTCTAGGTAAAATTCGCCTCCATGTTTCCTCACATCGCAGTGTCCTTGAATTCGGCTCCTGCGGAGCTTGGTGTCATCTTTAGCTGTCCTGAAGAAGAGGGAAGTGTGGGGGTGGGGGTAGGGGGGGCGCGGGCAGAGGGATGCGTGGGAAAACCAGCCGCGGAGGCTCATCGCTCGCTCCTCGCCCCACAGCCTCCGAGTCGGTGTACGTGGTCTCTCTGCAGTCCTTGAACGCGCGAGGGCGGAGCCAGCCGGTGTACAGGGCCGCCCTGACGAAGCGGAAGGTCACAGGTATGTGTCCGAGGAGGCGGCTGGTCAGCACGAATGCAGCGAATGCAGCGTCGATGGCGAATTTCTTGGGCTTAAAGGAAACGTCAGGGAGAGACTGGGTCACATCTGGGGTACGAGTGCGACTCTTTTATACTCAGCGGCTAGAGCGTTCCGGTGATGAAGTATATTTCTCTGTATGTGTTGAATGTCTTCACGGTGCAATGGATTTCGCCAGGATAAGAGCAGCCAAGCATTTGTTTCATTCAGAAGCACAGGCTGGTCCACGCGGAAACGGCTCCTAGTGATAAACTGTGAGGAGAGGGAGAGAGAGAGACAGAGACAGAGAGACAGAGAGACAGAGAAGATAGGTGTGGATGGAGGGGCAGGTGAGATGATGTACTCCAACTTTATCTCAGCTAACACTGCGTAAAAATGGCATTGTGAAGAGAGGAAAGATGTGTAGCGACCTGCTGACAGCCTGATCCCTGGTCACATGCTCCGGAATCCTTTTTTCCACATCCATCCACTAATAATCTACTAATGATTTTTATATTATTCCTATATTTGCAAATTACATGTGCCTTTTCTGGAGTGTGAGCCTTATTTAAAGAGGTCATCTGCAGCATAGTTATTTTCATGGATTCACAATTTATTTTTAGTTATAATTTTATATTACATAATATAGTATATCATATAATAATATATTGTTATTTTATATCAACTATTATAATTTTTACATTGTATAACATAAGTCCCACATACATGAGATTTCTCTTTTATTATTCACTAACAGCTGCCCTAGAAATCCTGTATTACTTTTCTAACAGGCTAAATATTTCCACCTTCTCCTACTTAAAAGCTGCAAACGCGATCCCTAAAAGGTGAAAACAAAACAAAACAAAACAAAAGAAACAAACAAACAAAAAAAACCCAAAAGCCCAAGAGACTCAAAAGCAAAATCAAAGACATCTTGGGAGTCTCAGTTTAATTAGAGATTAAACAAAAATTGTAAGCTTTGTGACCGTGAGGTGTTCTTTTGGAAATGGGCAAGATGAATTCTGTTTTGTGTCAGACTATAAGTTTTAATCTGTCTTGGAATCGCATGCTCTAAGACGTGAGGACGTTGAGCCAAGATGATTTGTGCAATTTGTTTGCACTAGAATTCTCCTTTCATGCTACGACTTGAGCTTTTCTTCCCTAAACTTTCGCTTCCCGTAAAAATCGTATTATTTCCCAGACACGTACAGAAACGCGGAATCACTTGGGCTGTCTTTGACCAAGGCAACACATCCGTCTGTACTGTTCTTCATGTCGACTGGGTCGGGCAACTTTTCAAGTGGACTGCCTATTTCTTAGTGCTTAAGAAAGGCGAGAGTAGGGGTGAAGGGTTAAAGAAGGACAGATTGGTGGTCGAGAGCTGGTCACGGGGGCGGGGAGCACGGCACGGGGAACGAGGTCAGCAGCAGCGTAGTGGCCGGGCGGAGGGCCAGAGGAGGGGAAGAACCGTCGGGGGGATCATTACGTAAACTAGGTAAATGTCTAACCAATGGACCATATCCTTGAAACTAATAATAAAATTCAAAAAAAAGGCAAGAGTGGAGATTCTCGTTTCTGTATCTTGACCAATCAAATAACTGCTTAGCTCTCTATTCATTTCATTTTATCCGCATTAAGCATAAGCAATTTAAAGAAACCACGCCGGGGCCAGAGGAACTGAGGGAGGGAGGGACCTGCTGTTAGAAGTGGCCGGTCCACGTGTCCCGTTGTCATTTCAGAAGAGGACGAGCTGGACGTACCTGAAGACATCAGCGTCCGGGTCATGTCGTCTCAGTCAGTGCTCGTGGCCTGGCTGGACCCTCTTCTGGAGAAACAGAAGAAAGCCGTCGCATCGAGGTACTTTCCCTCCTTTCTTCGTCTGTCTTTCACGTACGAGAGGCGGGGGTTTTCTGGCCCTGAGAAGACACGTCTCTGACTGAGCGGGTCTTCTTTTTCTGACACACGCGGACGCCAGCCTCCTCGGCAGCAAGCAGTAGGCTGCCCCGCGGCAGGCAAGCTGGCCCCAAGTGCGGTCACACGTTTCCCGCAGGTCGGACGCTCCGAGGGCCCCGTGCGCAGTGGCGCACACGGTGGACCTCGCGCCTCGCTTGCTCAGGCTTACTCTGCGTCTGGAAATGTCCCAGGTCCACCCCTTTCGGTGCCCACGTGTTTGCTTTGCCGCCCCACCGCTCCGCCCCTGTGCGGCGGGTCCCGGCCCATCTGGGGGGGCGCCTTACCCTTCCGTCTGTCGTCCGAGACGCCCGGCGTGTGAAGGGTCTTATGGTGGGCGTCTTCCCAGGGCCTTGCATGTAGCAGTTCCTCGTTAGATGCTCTTTGGATGCCGCATTGCTCCACGTCTAGCTCATTTGCGCAAGACAAAAGGAATCGTATTTTTTCTTCAGCCCTGATGTTACGCTATTCTGGTTTTTATACTACTTCGCAATAGCAATAGAAGAAAAGCCGATCATAGGGTTAAAATAACTTTTGTAGTTAAAAGGCCACTCGAGAACACCAATTCTAGGTAGTGGTAGATGGATGAATATAGTCAGCAAAATTTTATGTGTTAAATGCTGAATAGTTTATACAGACAAGTGGCAGCCAAAGATTTGGTGGCTTAATCGTTATGTATTCATTTTGAACCTATCTGCAACCGGGAAAAGTAAATGTACTTTAAAAAAGTGAATGGAAGATAATGCTGAGCACACACACACACACACACACACACACTTGAGTAAACATAGTTTCTGTCACCACCTGCTAGCAAAATAAGACATCTGCTTCTTTTGAAAGACCTCGGAAGGTTCGCAGTGATTCTCTAGTCTGATTACCAGTGGACTCCGATTTCCGATGTCTTGATGAAAACAAAGGGAGGCTCGAGTTTTCTTAGCGGAACTCTTGTGTTAATTGGTTTGCTGTGTCTGCAGCGGAAGTCTTATCTGACTTACTAAGTGTCGTGATGAACAGCACATGTTCAACGCACTGAAGGCTTCCTTCTGCAAAGTGTCCACGAAGATGATTTCTTGGGAAAGGAATGCAGTAAACGGCATCTGCATGCTTAGAGTGTGGCCGACGTCCTCTCTCTGGGCTTATGAAGTATTGCCCTGTCTGGTCACACTGTGCTCCTCTCCTCGGCAATCGCCCTTGAGAGTTCTTTCCGTCAGTTCCTTCATCCTGCTCTGTTACACGTTTTTGCTCCTTCTCAGGGTACGTCTGCCCTGAACCACATGCCGCCTTCCCCCCCGAACCTACAGAAAACACGCCCGATCTGGCACATAATGAGTCTTTTTGTCTCTCTTTTCTGGAAAGCCGAGCCACCTGGGCCAGTCCTGAATCGTACCCTTGCGCGCTCGGCACCACGCACGCCGCAAACGCCAGACGCGCACGCATCCCGATGAGGCGCGTGCCGCGCCAAAGCCACTCCCTCCCCTGCTCCCTCTCCGCTTCCGAATCTCTACTTCGGCTTTTGAGCAGTGAGACTTTTTGGTCTTGAAGGGACACTAAGCTCCATCTTCCCAGGGCTGCTTTACACACCTCCACCTGGAACTTAAGTAGATTTGAGCCAATAACCTAGACAGAAGTGTAGATGTTTCACCTTGGGGTCGGGGGAAGAAAAATACCGAGGAAGCCAGTGCTGGGCTGCAGAGAACACGGGCGTGCTGATCCCCTCCGTTTTCTTGCAGACAGTATACCGTGCGCTACCGAGAGAAGGGGGAATTGGCCAGGTGGGATTACAAGCAGATCTCCCACAGACGCGTGCTGATCGAGAACCTGATCCCGGACACCATGTATGAGTTTGCAGTGCGTATTTCGCAGGGGGAAAGAGACGGCAAATGGAGCACGTCTGTCTTCCAAAGAACGCCAGAATCCGGTCTGTATTGAAAGCGGCCTTTGGATTTTCAGTCTGGGAGTACCCCTAAAATAACATTTAAAGATGGTTTACGAAGGCAATAGTGATAAAGGCCAGCAGAGGCATTTTTTTTTCTTTTTAGTAACGTTAACCCTAAATCTTGGCAGTGTATAAACACAAGAGACGTCGAGGTGCTGGTTCCCTCGGTCCGTGTTTTATCCTTCACGAGCCATTTCCTTTCGCACGTTTTCCTGACACATAGAGCACATTAATTCCCCGTGTGGCGCATCCGTGAATCGCCCCTGCATGCGGGAACGTCCCTGGAGCGCTCCACGGCCGGCTCTGGAGTGGGGGGAGAGTCCCCGCTGTCCTTAGGCCGGGCTTGCGTTTGATTCCAGGGGAGAACCGTGCTCCGTCTCCCAGCTTCCAATCATTTCCTTTCAAACGATGTTTATAAAAGCATTCTTAAAAAACCAATTTTCATCTCCTTGTATATTTTGATATTCAGCAACGAAAGAGATTCCGAATTCTTAAAAGTGTGCCTCTAGATGTGTCTAAGCTCACTGCGTGAGCCAGTGGAACAGACAGACATCACCAACACACGAGAGCAAGTGTCGACTTTCCTCTCGTAGGAAAGAAAAATGAACACAGTGGCTCTTCAGCGAAAACTGTGTGCGTGAAGACTGTATGTCATTTGCTTTCAGGATATCCAGGTGGATATTTTTAAACCTTGGATTCTTGTCCCTTTGTAGCTCCTACTACAGCTCCTGAAAACTTAAATGTCTGGCCGGTCAATGGCAAAACTACAGCCGTCACCGTATCTTGGGACGCGTTGCCGGAGACGGAAGGGAAAGTGAAAGGTAGGAACCTCAATACGTGACCGGCACGGCGGGCGTGGGCGTGAAGTCCCCAGACAGAGGCATGTCCGCTGACTCGGATCCAATCGCAGCACCATTGCCCTGGTTCTAATCGCAAGAAATAGGGAACCGACATACGTACACGAGGCGCTGACGCAGCGGGCTAGGGTCCTTCCCGCAGGGCGTTGGTTGCCAGTAACACCCAGGTGGATGTGAGGATGGCTTCGCCTTCCCCGTGCACAGGGATTCGGCTGTTTGTGATCAGGACGGTGCTTTTAACTGTATGGGTGTGACGTCCTAACCCTTTCATTGTGCCAGTGAGTCACAGAAAGGAGGAATGAGCGGGAACCCCGTGGGACCACATATGTCTTGAGCCGGGACCATAACTATATTTTTCATGGGTTTGGAAACTCAAGTCATAAAAAAAGAATCAAATGGGAAATGGATTTTTTTTCCCCCCTATTTGTCAGCCTTTTTAATTAATTATTTTGGGGGCGGTTGAGGAAAGTATGACCTTAAAATTTTTTTAAAAAAATGTACTGTAGATTTAAAAAATAAAACATTCATAAATCATTAAATTTAAAAATAGTCTGTTGAGAATTCTGAATACAAGCATGAGTCTTTTTTTTTTTTTTTTAATGTAAAAGCATTCAGGAACCTTTCAGAAGTCTGTTGGGGACATTTCAAAGGGACGCGTCGAGGTTTTCTTGACGTCCTTCATTCAGATGTCCCCCGAGTGTGCTTTTTATTGTGCCTGTATTTAGGAAGACAGAAACCGTGAAACTTAATGTCCAGGAACTCTGAAAACTTTGCGTGAGCTTAAATAGATCCAGAAAAACAGCCGCTCGTCTCTGAGAATTTTCTCACTTGAAAAACAGGAATGGTTCTCGTTTGCAGTCACCTGTCGGTGATCCTTGCCGACGTGAATGGGTATCTTTTAATGGGACGGTAGGAAGAAGGTAGACACGAGATAGTCTTTTCTGAACGTAAGTGCTTTATCGCGTCCCAGTTTTGAATAAATATATATATAGTACGATGCTTGCTCATGAATGAAGAGAAGAGGTAATAAGTTGGCCCCCTTTAATCATTCTTTTTATGACGACATCCTTTTTAGAAACATTGGCTCCTGTATTAAGTATTGCCGTGATGCTGCAAAGGCTTCTGAAAATTGAATAAAGACATTTTTTGGCTTTTTCTTTTCTTTTCTTTTGTTACAAAAAAAGTCAATTACTGCTCCATTAGTGCCTTTATTATTATGCTACTAATTTTCTTTCCATCTCCCATATCTTGGTTGATGTTTATATCTCTTTGGTTAAAGAAGCTCCCTGGTAGTCAGTTCGATATTGCCAGAAATGTTAGTAGCTGCTGAGTTTTTATACCCAAAAGAACTCACAGATCTAAAATGAGCTTTAGGTAGTTTTCATAAAGGTGCAGTGGCGAGATTGAAATTTCATAATCACACAGGGGCATTTTTTTTTTTTTATGTATGAGAAATAAGAAACACAATAGAAGAATATACTCTGACATGGTTAAATTTTTTCCAGATGAATTGAATCCATAAAAAAATCTGAATTACAAAATTTTATAGACAGTACATTCTTTTACTTCTGCCTTTGACCACCACAAATGACTAGTTTGTTCATTTTCAAGGAGAAAAGAATGTTTTTTTTCCCCCCTGACAAATGTTTCAAAAGCATTTTTGGTTGAAAGTTTTAAAAATAATCTATTTTTTGAAGATTAGATCTTAGGTAAAAGGGAAGACCTTCCATGCTTCCCCTAAGAAGTATGAAAACTGCTGGATTTCTGTAATTTAAATTATTTTTCTTGGCTAGCTCCTAGTCATATTAATTCGATACGTTGTAGAAATCTTGAGTTCATTGGGAGGAAAATAGGCATGACCGTTTTTTTTTTTTTGCTGAGGGTGAAAATTGGGCTTTAAAGCATAGCTTCCTTATGTTACATTAGTTCCATATAAGCAGAGAGAGATTCGATCTTTGGACTGAATTTGCTATGATTTTCCATCAAGGGCATTATGTCTCTAGATATAGCCCATTGAAGACGGAGACATTAGATACTGCATAAATCTGCTATTTCGCAACTTTTCCTCACAGTTTTAAATACTGCGAAATAGCCTTATCTGCAAATGTTAAGAATTTTTATGCAAAAGTAAAATTCTAGTCCAAATATGGAATTTAATTGGCTTAACGTGCAACTCAGAGTAGCACAGATTGGCAAACTGGAACTCTCGAAGACGTCGGCAGCTATTCAAAATCAGTTCCCTGTCACTGTCATTTATTTTTCCATGGTCTCTTCTATTTGAGACACGTTAATTCGGTCACAGTAAATTAGTACATAAACATAACAAAGAAAAACACCAAACACGGTGTAAATCTCTTTGGTCAATTGTATGAAGACCGACCTCTTGGGTTCCATGTTGGATCTGCTGAGAATGGATGACTGCCAGCTAGTTAATCCCGAGGCCCCGTTCGGCGGCCCTGCGTGGATGCCCGTCCGCCTTCTCCTGTGTCTTTGTGCTCCGGCCTCTGACTTGGCGTGCATTGCTAGAGTACTCATCTTAGTAATGCACGTTCTAATTCATCCTGCCCATACAGTCTGTCTGCTGGACACAGGACTGTTTTCAGTTTCCTCCTTCCAACCGTCTGCCAAATCATTTCAGAATACATTCTTTCATACGCCCCGGCTCTCAAGCCATTTGGAGCCAAGTCCCTCACCTATCCTGGAGAGACAACTTCTGCCCTCGTGGATGGTCTGCAGCCCGGCGAACGCTATCTTTTCAAAATCCGGGCCTCAAACCGGAGAGGAATGGGGCCTCACTCCAAAGCCTTCATTGTGGCTATGCCAGCAAGTAAGCATTGTGTGTTTGCGTCTTCTTTCTTTTTTTTTTTTTTTTTTGCCAATAGTGGTGTGTTACTATGAACCATGCATCTTGAGTTTAGAACTGCTACCTTGATGATTTTGGGGGGCTAAGTTTGCATACTGATTTCTACAACATTACTATAGTCCCTTAAGAAATCAGCCTCCCCAAAGACTACAATGGTATTGGTCACCTGATTACTATTACAGTAATACAATAACACGAATGTCTGAATGATGTGATTAACGTTATGTCCCTGTGTAGATGGGTGTTTACGATGACAGGGAAGAAAACATTTTTACAAGTACAGTGTGACATTTTTAGTTGTTAGCTCTCTTGAATTTCCAAATAGCATTTAAAATGTTTCCTTTGTGTTCCATTATTTTGGAGTACAACTTCGCTCAGATTTTCAGTTACTTTGTTTATCTGATCAGTAAATTAAATCCAAGAATGGAGTGGGGAGTTTTTTGGACTCCGACTTCCTTTCTGCTTCCCCACATTTACCCCAGATATTGGGAGCTCTCCCCTTCGTTACGTTCTGTGCTGATCCAGAGTATGCTTCAGAGTCGAATAATTCGGCTCCGGAAGAAATGGAGGTAGATGAAGGTCGCTCTTTCTGGGGTGCCCAATGGCTGTATAGATTCCCCTTCCTGATGGCAGCTCTTCCCCTCATTCAGTCCTGCTGGCAAGAAAGGGTGAATTGTAGGGTGCCCTCAATACAACGTTTTGCCTCCCTCAGGAGTCTTTATTTTTGGCCTCGTTTTAGAATTAAAGAGATGTTAATAGAGGTGGGGGAAGCAAGCAAGGACATGTTAGGAGGGGTAAGAAACTCTTTGCCAGGCCTCGAAAATTACAGATTTGTTTTTTGCCCCAGTGGCTCGCTTGTACCATTTCTGTATCTTTACGAGTTTAGATCATTCCACGTTTTGGAGCAGGCTCCTATGTATTTCTTGCAGGCATTGTTAAAAACAGCTAGAATGCATTTGTAACATACTGACAATCTGTTTTATTAAGAAAATCCCAGGTGAATTTTTTTGCTTTTGCAAAATCAATGGATTACTTCAAAGTACTCGTTTGAGAATTCCTTTACATAATAAACTGTGACATAACCTAATGCAATTTATAGAAAGTCAATTTGCACGTTTTCTAGAACGATGTCTATTACTTAAAGCAAAACAGAACTTTAAGAGATTGCTATAATTGAGAAAATAAGGGCCCAATGTTCTAAATGATGAGGTTATTGATGATAATTACCAGTTTTAAAAGCCTCCTCACCGCTGTCTTAAATACTCTCCTGGTATTGCACGGCTGTCGAATTTCTTCTTTGACGGCAAATTCTTTAAATTCTGTTCCAGCCAGTCCCAGGGAGTCGGACATTCAGCAGGAAACAGACTCGGAGGATAAAGACCGATCTGAAAATCCCAAGCCTTCCTCATCTTCTCCAAAAGATCCAGCTTCCTCGAAATATGCTCATTTGCCTGTTTCTCCCCAAGGCAGAAATGTCAAGAACCTACTTGACTTGAAGAACAAAATCCCCGGCCACGGTGGGGTGCCCAGGAAACCCCAGCTTCGCCCTAAGACTGAAGGGTTGGAACTTCAGTCCACAGAGCTCACGGATCAGGAGGAGCTGGATTCCCAAGGGGACCCACCGACAACGCCCTCGGAGACCCAGGACCAGAAGCGACAGCAGAGGCCACCCAGCAGGTCTGTCCACCCCGTCCTTGCTTCCGGAAGGCGAACGCCCGCGCTGCCCCGAAAGGAAGGTGTAGATAAGTCTGGCTCCTGGCTGCCTTCCCAGCCTCGTTCCGGGGCACCGTCCTGGGCCTCCGTCTCTTCTCCCCAGACACCCACTGAGGGCGGCCCTCGCCGCCCTGCCAACCCGCCTTCTAGCTCTGCTGACAATGACTCGCTGGACCAAGAGGCGGGAGAGCCGGCCACAGGCCCCCTCCACGCCAAGGACACTGCCTCGGAGCATCTGCGTCCCAAGAGCGCAGCCCACGCTCGGCCGGCCCTGTGGCCCAGGCGCCAGGCAGCCTCTGGGGCCCTGCGCGACAAAAGCTCTGCGCACCAGGGCGCAAAGCCAGCCTTGCCGGCTCGGAGAGCACCCCATTCAGAGATCCGAGAGGAAAATTCAAGAGCTTCAGCCCCACCCCTGACGCTTTCTCCACCGCATGGGGGGTCGCCACGGCTGCCGCCCACCGAGCCGCACCCCCGGGCTCCGCCCTCCAGGGGCTGGAAGGAGGGCCGCGATGCCCCAGCCGCCAAGCCCCACGCGCCGTCGCACCCTACCGAGTCTTCCTCCATGTCTTCACGCCTCTCCCCGAGGACGCAGGTCTCCGAGAGAGCGGACGCCTCTGACGGCGATGGTGACAATGCTGCAGAGGACGAAGGGAGGCGGGCCAAGGCCGCTGCCCCGACGCCTCGGGCCCGGCTGCCCGCGGGAGCCCCGGTCTCCGGACACTTCAGTTCGCACAGAAACAAGCCCTTTGCCGCCCATGGCAGGTACCCGAACAGACTCGGCAGCGGCCGAGGACCCAGGTTACAGCTCTCCAGCTCCGCGCCGTCCACCGCGTCCCCCCGAGTTCCCTCGAGGGGGAATTCTCAGCCAGCGTCGGACCCGAGGCGTGGCGCAGGTATCCGTGGGGAGGAGGTCGAGGCAGAAGATGAAGAGCCACTTCCCGCCACCGCTGTGAACCGGCACGTGCCTTCCTCCTCCGCGCAGTCGGCCTCCCGGGGCGTGGACCACCCGAGGAGAGGCCCCCAGAGAGGCACGGGCCTTCCGCGGAAGGAGTTTCTGGCGGAGAACCCCAAGTCCGCCGAGACGTGGGCGGGCGCGCACCCCCCGGACAAGCCTCTGCCCTCTAAGGCGCAGGACGCGCAACAGAGCACCCACGCGGCGGCGGAGGGCGATTCTCCCAAAGGGCGTGTGTCCCCTGCTCGGCCGCCCGCGGCGCGGTCGCAGCATCACCCCGGGTCCAGCGCGCCCAAAAGGAAGTACGGGCACCCCCATGCTGGGCGTCCCCACCCCGCGTCGCAGGAAAGCGCCTCCTTCTCAGACCCCGACGCGTCCAGAGGCAGTCAGTCCCCCAACCCGGCGAGCTCCAGAGGGGTGCCCCCCACATCGCCCCAGAACCAGAACGAGCATTCCAAGAGTGGATACGGTGGACCCCACGATGACAGCACAGAAACGGAGGCCCGAGGTGCCCGGGCCCCCGCACACTCGGCCCACCCCAAAGACGCCACCCCGCCCCTCCCCAAGCATCGCCAGGTGGAGGCTCCGGCAGCGAGCGCGGGCGACGGCCGCTTCCGCAGGCCCCTGGGCGCCTTCCTGAGGCCCGGTAGGCCCTACGCCCACACCCGCACCAGGGTCCCCGGCAGAGCAGGGCCCCAGGCGGTGGGGAGGAAGGATGGGGCGTCCCAGGCCACGCCATCCAAGAGGGACCCCCTGACGGCTAAATCTCAGCAGTCGGTCTCAGCCGAGGGGGAGGATGAAGATGCCGACTTTCTTAAAGGAGGGAAGGACGAGGACCCGCTGCCTCCCTCGGTTTCGAAGTGGCCCTCCTCTGTTCTGGGGGGCAGCAAACATGCCGAGGAGCCCGAGGCCGCCACGGTGCCCGTGCCCCCCCGAGCCGGCGCCCCCGCGTGGCGCCCCCCCGCTCCAGGCAGCGCCGTGAGAGCCTCGCCCCTCCCGCCCAGGCAGCCCCCTCGCAGCTCCGCCACCCCCAGGCCCGCCGGGGGCACCCCTGCCGGGCCTCCGGCCGCCACCCACGCGCCTCGCGCGCCCGTCTCCACCACCCCCATGCTCTCTCTGCGCCAGCGCATGATGGTGTCCAGGTTCCGGAACCCCTTCTCGCGCCAGCCTGCGAGACCCTCTTTCAGACAAGGTACTTCGTTTTGAACGTCACGTTTTCTTTGTTTTTCGGTAGTGTTCGTAGCAATCCCCGAAAGGCCCGCATCTCATCCATCGTCCGCGGTGCCCAAGCTCTGTGTTAAGGGCTTTGCAGACGTGAAGTGCTCGCATCCTCTGGACCGTCTCTAGGGTTCGCATTGTTTTCAGATGAGGAAGCTGGAGCCGAGGGAGCTGAGCAGCTTGCCCGGGTCACACGACTATGCAGGGGCAGAGCTGCGAGTCCGGTCCCGCCGGTCCGGTCCCGGTCGGTTCCGCCGCCCTCTGCCTCTCCACTACCCCATAATGCCTCTCAGAATTCCTTAACGTGCTCTCTTCATCTGTAAAAATGTGTCACAGCCATAATGCCAACCTCAGGTTCCTGTATTTTAGGTTATTTTTTATTGCTCGTGTGCCAGAGTACATTTAAAAAAATCGCAGTAAGAAATTAGATACTCCCTGTGTAAGCTCGATCTTGTCCTTGTTGCTTCTGCGTGTAAAACTTGATTGAACATTCCCTGGGCAAATTCCGGGGTCTTGGGTAGGAATTGCTTAGACACCGCACTCCAGGGATTGTTTAAAACTTCCGGAAAATGCATGTTAAACATTGTCACACAGCTGTAACAGGCAGGTATGTGATTTACAATGAGGACTGGACGTAGACAGTTACGAATGGGGGTCTACGGGGACCCCACGGCAGGACCTCAGGTGTTCCCCCTAAGTCTGCACTCAGTTAAGTGGTGCCGTGCACTCTCCTTGCACAGAATCAGGGCTTCATAGAACATTCTTGAATGAGTGTTTGTGCAGTGCATTGTTAGTGCAGCCCAGTGTAAAGAAGTAGAATGCATGCCCAACACTGAGGTCAGTTTTCCATTAAAATTGACTATTTTAAGCAAACCTCAGACCCTGATAATAGATATAAAACTCACGCACTCTTATACGTAGTAGAAGCTCAGTAAATGTTTAATTTTCATTAACTGAGCCAGAGAAATAAGTCTCTGACATGCGAAGAGTTGTCAGGAAGCCCAAGCACTTTATCCCACGGTGGGGGCGGGGCGGGGGGCAGGTTGGACCCCAGAGTGTGCGCACCCCAACTGTGGCTGAGAAGTGGGACCAAGCGAAGAGGAAGGGCGGGAGAAAGGAAGAGGCAGGGGCGGCAATGGCAAGGGCCGTTGGGTGGACCTGGCACTTCCTCCCTGAGCAGACGCTTCCCACGCAGCCCCACAGGGCTTAGCAGGCTGAGTCAGCACTGTGCATTTATCCTGGGCGACGGCCCGTGGGGACCTGAGTCCTCTAGGAATAGTTGTGTTTAGTATAATCTGCTGCGAAAAGAGCAGCTAGAATGTTTTAGAGAATTTTCTCCATCCTTCGAACCCACCCTCCCTGCTTCTAACTGACTAAAGCACAAGTACAGCTACTGAGGTCTTAATAAGCTTTATCTGGAAGATTTACTTCTGCTGAACACTCTCTTCCCCCAGGTATTGTCAGAAAACTATGACTTCACCGTACTCTTGACTGACATCCATATTTGTCCCGTAGAAGTCACAGTTTAGACTATCATTATCTAATACATACAAGCTGTTGGTTTAAAATTCTGGTTAGTATTTCTGTTTGAAATGATGTGTTACTGCTTCTAGATTGGTAGGCAGCCAACTTTCCGGAAATGGCGGATTTACCAGGCTCTGTTTTCTGTGCCGTGTAGGTTATAATGGCAGACCAAGTGCAGAAGGGAAGGAACTTCCTGGCAGCGATGGAAAACCGAGTGGACAAAGAATTATCAATGGCCCTCAAGGAACAAAGTGGGTAGGGTAAACTTCTTTACACATCCCAGTCGCTTTCACGCCGTTGGGGAGAGACAAACGGTGGACACCGTAGCAATAACGAGTCGGTCTTTTTTTCTTCCTCTCTAGTTTCAATCACTCGGATGTCAATGTTATACTACATAGAATTCTCCCAGCAATCAGAAAAATCATTGATTCTCCTGAGTAACTTGTTTTGTTTTCTTTGGTTTTCTTTTCTCATAACTAATAAGATAAGGCACGGGGCTTCATTTATCGTTTGCCTTGACTGGTTAGGAAACTCAGACAAAGGTATGGCCCACCCACAGCAGTGACAGTGACGTAGAACCTGGTGCACGGCGTCGCGAATGGACGTCTGTCTTCCTAGTCCTGAGAGCTTCGTTTTATTGTTATTTTTTGGTTTATCATTTAAATGGTACACATATTTTCTGCAAACGATCTCAAGCCCTTTGTAAAAAGAAGGAAGATAAGAATAAGTGAACGAACAAGAAAATCCTGTTTGAATCTTCCCACAACTGTTGTTCGTCTCAAATAAAAAATAAGTATTAGTACTTTGTGTACATTTAAGCTAAATGACTGTAGCTTCCTGGATTTAAGATAAATGTTTAAGGGGTTTGGGCGGCTTGAAGGTAATGGGCAGAACTTATACAAGGCTCAAAGAATCAAAAAATTATTCATAGTGGAATTCCCAGTCAAAACTTCCCGTTTATAGCAAGAAGGTTTAGGAGAACATATGAAGGACTTCATGCAGTGTTCAGTCACAGGTGATCTAAAAATACACTTGATAACTTCTCAAAGGAACAGAAATTTATAATGGGAAGAACGCATATTAAAACAACATGCCGTGTAAGCAATTTTGCATTGAACTGTATGGGCAGATTTCAGAAGTAGGGTTTATATAAATAAGCTTTATTTTACTTGCTGAGACAGCACCCAACAGAGTGGCCGCTTGCGGGGAGACCCTCCAGTGGCCTGCCCATGCAAAGCCATGGCTCCCTAACTTCAGCAAACATCAGGATCACTGGAGGGCTCTTCTACTATGGTCTGGGGTGGAGGCAGGTAATTCACATGTCTGACCAGGTGACGCTGAGGCTGCTGGCCTGGGACCATACTTTGAGAAGCACCAGTCTAGAGCATGAGTTTGTTCCTTAGTAGAGATAACGATACCTTTATATAATTCCTTAGAATCTAAACTTTTTGTATGCATGTTACATTGGGCAACTTAATTACAAATTTAGTTGTTTTTGTTACAGCAACTTTGATTTTTAACATTAAAAGCAAAATGGGAACATTACATGTTCTTAATATATTAGCAATACATATTCATCGCAAGAGGTTAAAACAATTCAGAAATATATGAAAAAGATAATAAGCCTCCTAAACCACTTTTCAGAGATAACCCTTGTTAACAGTTTGGGATATATCTGTAGATTTTTTTTTTCTCTGAAGTTTTAAGTTCAGAAACACCAATGAAGACATTTTTATTTTTGCAAAATAATCAGCCCTGTCATCTGAGTTCATATTAGGATATGTCAATGTACGTAGACTTTCCAAATTCTTTTCACTGTCTGCGTAGTATTCCACTGCATGGACGGGCCATAAGGGATTAAATCTCTTTTCTCTAGTGATGAGTACTTAGGTTGTTTCTTACTTTTCAGCATTACTCACAATGATAAAAGTATTTTGAATATCTTTTGTATTTTTGAAGAACTTAAAACAATTCACATATTATATGGGTAAGCAATTATATAATATAAAATAAGACTGGGATTTTATTTTTATTAAACCTTAGGAATGTGTTTACTGACAAAAATAATGTTTCCTACGTACTTTATGGTTTCCTTCTATGGAGGCTTCATGCATGTATTCACGTCCCTGGGTTAATGTGAGCATTTTGAAATGTCCAGTGCAGTCTTTAATCTCTGTCATGGATTTAGGTTGTGGATCTTGGCCGTGGGTTGGTACTGAATGCAGAAGGAAGGTATCTGCAGGATTCGCATGGAAATCCTCTTCGGGTCAAACTAGGAGGAGATGGTCAAACCATTGTGGGTAAGTGAGAATGGCTTTTAAGGAAAAAACGTGCGCTGGCTTAGCTGTCAAGTAATGATTTTTCTTTCTCCTCCCCTGATTTGTAATGGGTACCCTCGGTCCAGTTATTTTTAGCCATATAGAGAAAAAAGCACCTCAGAAGAGGCAGAACATAGCTCTTCCCTGACTTCACTGTAGTTAACCTCTTCCTACAGACTTTGCCCTCTAGAAAGGGTGGTGCTTGACTTTGTCCTTGACATTGGGCAGCCTGGAGCAGGAGTCGGCAAACGGTGACTGCAGGCCAAACCCTGTTGGCTCCCTGTTTCCATACGGGCTGTGAGGATCTCCCCCCCGCCCTCCCCCTCAAAAATACAGAGAAGAATAAAATTTTGTGACGTGCGAAAATTATATGAAATGCGCATTTCGGTGTCTGTACACCAAGGTTAATTGGAACACAGAAACACTCGTTTGTGCACCGTCTGTGATTTTTTTGGCCCTACAGCAGAAGAGTTGAGTGATTCGCAGAAGAGACTTTCTAGTTGATAAAGTTTAAAATATTTGCTCTCTGGCTTTTTCCAGAAAAAAGTTTGCCACCTTTGGTCCAAAGTAACACTTTTTCTCGTTAGATGCAGGAATGAGAAAGAAAAATTACTTTCCTTACTAAGAGTGTTTTTTAGGGTAATGGGGCCTATCGATGAAATATTTATTAATTTATATAGAGCGATGGACAGTACAGAAAGCCCAGAAATTTCTGGATAGTGGCCGACTTTGTTACCTCTGCAGATATCCTTTTAACTATTTCTTTGCCTTTGGCTGATTAAAACACAAGAGTCCGTCAGCTTTGAGAAGACACTTTTTCCCGCCAGCTCTGCCTGCCTTTGGCTCGTGTCACGTCGCTGACCAGCTTTCGTTGGTTTGTGCTTCAGATCTGGGAGGGACGCCCGTCGTGAGCCCCGACGGCCTCCCTCTCTTCGGGCAGGGGCGGCACGGGAAACCGCTGGCCAGTGCCCAGGATAAGCCCATCTTGAGCCTCGGAGGGAAGCCCCTGGTGGGCTTGGAGGTCATCAAAACCACCACCCGTGCCCCCACCACCACGACCCAGAGACCCACCACCCCGCCTCGGCGCAGCCTGACGACCCCGTGGCCCCTGACCACCACCCGCCGCACGACCACCACCCCGCGCCCGACGACCACGGTCCGAACCACGACGCGGACCACCACCACCCCGGAGCCCACCACCCCCGTCCCCACCTGTCCCCCCGGGACCCTGGAGCGGCATGACGAAGCCGGCAACCTGATCATGGGCTCCCGCGGGCTCCCGGAGTGCCGCCCCGAGGAAGGTAATCGCCTCAGTTCCCACGGTAGCCCAGGCCCCGGCGTGCCGCGTTTCAGGGGCGGGGAAGCGGGGTGCAGGGCGCAAGGGCAGCCGCTGGCGTCCCTCACCCCGCAGGGCGCGTTCAGTAGCGCGCTGTCGCATTAGGGCTGTCAGACCGAGCAAAGAGGAATACTGCGCGGGACATGCTAACGGGAAAAATCACTTACTATTTATCTAACATTCAAATTTAACTTGGCATCCCGTGTTTCATTCACATGGCAACCCTTGTCACGACCCGGGTCAAAAATTTAGCTGAGACAGGGGACTAGTTTGGGCGAGTGTTTCCCGAAGCACTCCCACTGGATGGCAATAGATTAGTACCTGCCACACATATATATTTGTTTTTTAAAGGTTCTGTGGTTAGCTATGTGATTCAAACAAGGTTCAATGAATCTCTTACTGTCGGATCAGTCTCATGGTGAATTTCTAAGAAAAGTCGCGTTTCCCGAGCACTTTTGACAGCTGAACGCCTATGAGGTGAGCCCTGACCTTTGGAAAATGCTCGTCCTTGTGTGGCTGGTCTCTGGCGGCAGCAGGAGCTTCCCTGGGGGCAGGACCATGCCATCGCCCCGCTTTGGGATGCTCGGTGGGTCAGAGCTGTCCTCTGCCTCCGCGGTGTCTTGCTGCTGAGAACGCAGCTCCCCTTCGGGAACGGAGCTAGGGCACTTCCGGTCAGGTCCTGGAGCACCTGGGAGGGACGTCGTCATCTTTGCTGCTGAGTCCCTGTTGGAGCTGCTTTGGAAGAGGTCGCCCTGCATTTGCACCGGGCTTGGAGGAGGCGGATTTATCTCCTTCCCGCGGGCTGAAGCGAATCGCAGTGCCGGCTGTGAAGCTTCTGCATATTTAAGCTCGCACAGAGTGAAGACCCTTCACTTCAGCAATCCTTTGCAAGCAGAGAGTTCTCACACGGCACCGTTGACCATAAGAAGCCCAGTCAGCGTGAACTTGGATGCTGTAGCCATGACGGGAATTGTTCTTGAAGTCAGTCTTTCCGGGAAAAGTTCTGAATCTGAGTAAACAGGAACATTTGACAGATCTAAAAAATTCACACTGAAGAACAAGGAAACCTACTAGGAAGAGGACTATGGGAAGACAGTCCTTACACTACCAGCTGACCCAGTGAGTACAAATTGAATTTACCTTTGGATTTCTGGTGCGAACATAGTATGTGCTTTCCTTGACCTCTTCTGCATGCAGTAAAAGTTTATTTTTAAAAATTGAACTATAATTAGAATAGCTAATTACATAACAATTGGCTGTAAACAGAAGAGCGACTTTTGGATTTAGCTTTCATTGCTATTACTATTACTTTTTTGCATTTTCTTTCATCTGCTTTTATATAGGCTTTATAGCACTTACTTCTTATTTTTGGACTTTGATCTGGCATTAAAGTCAACATTTTTCTTGGTATTTATGTTTCTTCTTCCCTTGCAAATCATGATATACATGTATGTTTTTAACTTCACTCATGCCCATTCTTCTGATCCCCTAATATCTGAGTGTTAGTATTAATTTGCCTCTAGGCAGCATTTTCAAAATAAGAGATATCAATACAAATTCTTGGGGAAAAAATTAAATTTGGGAAGAACAATTTGTCATTTTTTTAAACAGTAGCATAATGTCCTCTAATTTATTATTTTAAAAATACACTTGATCCTTGAACATGGGTTTGAACTGCAGGGGTCCACTTATGCACAGATTTATTTCAGTAAAACCTGTAAATACACTTTCCTTATGATTTTTTAAATGATATTTTCTTTTCTTTAGCTTACTTTATTATAAGAATACAGTATCTAATACATGTAACATACAAAATATGTGTTAATTGACTTTTATATGTTATCAGTAAGGCTTCCGGTCAGCAGTAGGCTATTAGTAGTTTAGCTTTTAGGGAGTCAAAAGTTATACTTGGATTTTTGACTGTGTGGGTGGTTGGTGCCCCTCACCCCCGTGTTGTTCAAGGGTCTCCTGTAATTTGAAAATCTGAGTCAAAATTACTCTTGAAAATCCTATGCATTGTCTATAAAATACAATAGAGTTTGCCATTTCCTAGATGAACACTGTGTAGTGGACTAAGTGTGCAAAATCGCGTTCTGTGAATGCTGTAGTGACACTCAGAGCAGCGAGGTGCTTTCTGTAAGAGGCGCTGATGCCGGAAAAGGGGCAGTCCCAGGTCTCCCCGTCACACGTGATCCCCGGAACCACCTGCGCCACACCTCCCTGCCTCTGGCTTTGTTCTCGGGCTTGTGTTTTCTCACCCACACCTTCTATTTTGTTGTGTTAAGTACAGTGCAACCCATAATGTATGTACATTCACAGGTGCCAGGGCTCCATGTGTACACAGCTAGTGTTTACCAGGTGACACTGGTCATGGCACTTTGCAGCCTGGTAGCCTGAAATGTTTACTGCTGTGGTAACTATGAGTTAGAGCCAGTTAGTGATCACGGGATGAAACGACCCCATCTCCAGCCCCCTTCTAGTCGACCACTTCTCCTTCCATTCCATTGTCCTTCCATTCCATTGGCAAAGTCCCAACATTTTGTTCCTAGACCTTCAGTTTTATAATCATCTTTTCAGATCTCAGAGTCCTGGCTCCCCTGGTTGAAGCATGCCCCCTTTCTCTTTAACCCATTTCCCGTTTGCCCCGAGAACACACGCAGTGGCACTTGTGGCTGTAGCGTTTACCCCGAGAGAGCTCACAGATTGCAGTCCTAACATTACTCCCAAAGTTTGCCACGAAATATCTTGCTTTTATTGTTATTTTCACATAGCTCTAGTATGTCGATAGTCTTTGGAAACAAATGACATCGTTCTGTTTGTAGCATTCTGTTTTTAGTAGTGGCATTTCCGTTTACAAAATAAAGTAATTCTCAATGGTTGAAAATGTCATATCCTAGAAAACATGGCATTCCTACACGTGATGTTAATATCGTTCTCGAGCAGCTGTTAGCTGAAGATTCATTTGATGAATCTGATGTATGCATACATTTCTGTTACATTAGGATTAGAGAAAAGTCTAGTTTAGAAATAACTCCAAGTACAGTTTTTACATTTTATTTTTACACTGAAAACCAGTCGAATTTGCTTCAGCCTTGAAGAGCGGGTTTATGTAAAATTAAACTGACGTTGATAGTGAGTTGCACTTTTTTTTTTTTTTTTGGTCTAAATGGGAAATGGGTTAAAACACAATAACGTTCTAGGAGTCGCCTTGTGTCATTCAGGCGTTGTAGTAATTCAAGTAGCACTTCCTCACTTGTCATGGATGCCATTCTCGCGTGTGCCTTCCTGTGCACGTGGACGCATGTTATATACTCGTTTCTGGTGTATCGTTGCTTTTGCTCCTCTCGCTCTCTCTCTTTGCTTGCTCTGAGGTCCCCCTTAGGTGCCTAATTCTCCATCTTGGGTATCTAAACAATACCTTGAGTTACAGGAATTCTCCATTCTCTAACTGAAAAGTAAAAGCCAGCGATCCTTGTCTTTCAGGTTTCATTTCTGCAGCAGATCTGATGAGATCATGTGTGTTTGGAAATGTGACGTACCGGCTGAACTTCTTCAACCGTTTGCAATGTGACCATGGGACACGTCTCAGAGAAATATCAGTCATTATGGAAAAAGGTTCCATCTGGCCATAGCTCACTCTCAAGACAGAAAATGCAAAGAGAAAAGTTAAAAATTCACTTGAGCTGCAAAGAACCTTGGATTTCTAATGGCTGTCATTTACCTCCTCTCTAAACTCCTACTGAGAATATTTTGTATGTTTTTAAAAAATATCTCTGGAGCTAAGGCCCTGATTTTTTGGTGACATTTTGTACTGATGTTTTCATGAACACTGGAGTAAACCACTCAAGCGTGAACCATATTTCATGGCTGGGGGCCGGCAGCTACTTGTATGTAAAGAAGTGAAAGCTTTTGACACTGATGTGGGGGTGACTTACAAAACACCCAGCTTTTCATAGTTCAGATGCTTCAAGATGGTGTTCAGGTGGGACAAATTCTGATGGTCAGCTTTTTAAAAACCTTGCAGATATACGTCATTACATCTGGAAGTTGCTTTTACTTGGAATCAAGATGCTACTATTTTAGAAAAATACGCTTGACTTGATTTGGTCTTAAAATAGAAAGAGCGCTAAATTGCTCAGCATGATGTTTACTTTGCCAGAAGACGTGACCGTCACTCGTCTGAAGAACTGACCCCAGTTTGTAGGTAAAAGGCGTCATATGTGACCTGCTGCCACACCAGAGTGCTTCGGCACCTCAAGGAGTCTCATGTAACCCCAGGGGTCGATGAAGGAAACCCTATACTTTTTTTTTTATATATATCTTTTTTCATCCTGGGATGCAAAAATTGTACAATATTTTCATTTTTAATCTGGCCGAAAGTAACAAGGAAAAGAAATGGATCTGAATCAGAAATGAGGAAAAACGAGACTATGTTCTTAAGAGTTAAATTGGCAGGGGAATGAAAATGGTTTTCCAGGAGACAATGGCAAGACAACCCCAAACTGTAGGTGCCGTGAACTTGACAGCCGTCCGATTCAAACCAGGCCACAAGTAATCCCTCTTGGATCCAGGCATACTGACGTTGGAATGACCAAAGGAAAAATCATGTCTAATAGTTTTTCGTGAAATGACCGTCCCGACCGCCGAAGGGTGGATAACTCATCCCTTCTCCGCTGGCCGTAGTGGAACGCAGCCGGTGTCACCGCTGCAGTGGCCAAGTGGGCACTGGGTACCACAGACCTCCGGTGGCTGTGGGGCTTTGTAGTCCAGTCCTTGGAAGGGCTGGGCAGGCAGAGGGAGTTTGCCAATGTCCACCGCGGGGGCGGTCTGTTTCGGTACCGTTCCCTTCGTGGCGTTATCCCAAGTAGGCTCAAAATAGGCCAGTGGAATGATTAGTTTGGAATGTTTCCGGGGAATGATCAATAATTTTTGAACAATAAAAACTTCAAATTGGTGCGTATAATTTTTTAGCGGAGGGGTTTATAGACTTCCTATTTCATTTCCCCTTTATCAGGCTGAGGAACGATAATTCTAACAGTACACCTTAAGGTTCGTGAGCAATTTGGTTAGTTTAACTTTTAAAAAGTGGAGGTGGTTTTATGAAGTATAAAATATATGGTCTTTGGAGCCCGTGGACTTGAAGTTCAAGTTCAATCATCGCTCTGTCTTTCACTGGCTGTGTGACTCCAGTTATAACATAAATCCTTGGTGTCCTTGGCTGCTAAGTGGGTATAATGAGCCCCTGTATCGTAAGGGTTTTATTAAGGGTTAACTCAAACCACGTAGGCATGGAAGTGCCCAATGCCCAGAAGGCATCTGGTAAATTATAGCACCTCCTGTCTGTGCCCTACCCCACTGCCTTTTAAGGATGCCCCAAGTTTAGGGTTCTGTACACCTGCTGTAGGCTTCAGATCAAAAGAGGAATGAATGCCTCTGAGTTCTTGAGTTAGAAAATCTTTTGCCTCAAGATTTTATCAACTACAGAGAGACGTTCTCCTTTCTAAGACTGCATCTACATCTCCCAAGTAGAGAAATAATACATTGATTTTGCTGCCTCTTCTCAAAAAGACTTCTGCTCCAAGTCCCCAGATAATGTGTTTTTGCTTAAATCACGCACGTTGCTTAACCCTGTTGTTATCCATGCTCATACTATCAGTGTGGTCATTAACATAGTCATTTTTAATAATGATTCTTATAAGTAGGGCTTCCTGGAAGACATAAAAAAAAAATCACATGAAATTCTGTAAATTTCGTTTAAAGGATAATTCTGCGGTGTGATAGATCCAGTGGTTTTGTGAGTAAAGCCCAGTCTGTCCGTACAGCGGAATTCATAATCATCGGAATATTAATTCCAAACTTCACGTGCAAGTTAAGATGTCTCGGTAGCACGGATTTATCTCCTGGGTGGGGAGGGTGAGAGGCGAGAGGGGCTCGTGGAGCACAGGGCATGCCCGTCGATGAGCTTTGCCAAGTTAGGATGTAGGAGAGGCGGGAAATCACCTGCTTCTAGAACGCGCCAGGGGCGCACGATCGAGGGCGTGGGAAGAACGGAGGCGCTTTGAGCCAAGGCGCCCCCAGGTGGAGGGGCTTTGTCCCCATCCTGAGAACCAGTTGCCTCCCCCGCCCCGCTCTCCTCGCTGCTTCCTGAGAATGCCTGTTCTCGGGCGTGTGGTGGGATGCGACAGGGACCGTCCCTCAGCGTGCGGAGAGCTGCCTGGGGGTGGGGCGAGGGGCACCGAGGGGGCGGGCTGGGCACAGGTGGTTAGAGCTCGCCCTGCGGGAGGGTCTGGGATCCCGGGGAGGGGTCTTCCCTTTGATTCTTGGAGGGCATCTGGAGTGCCCTCTCCTCAACCCCGAGGAGGGACAGTTCCGGTCCCACCTCAGTGCCCTGATGCCCTTCCAAGGAAGCTCAGGAGGCCCTGGCACTGGCGACTTATTCCCACGCAACAACCGTAGGGCATGAAGCCTTGTGCCGCGGGCTGGGAAGGAAGCCCAGGGCATCCGGTGACCTTTCGCCCTTCTCCTCCACTAGATGATTTCTCAGGATTGGAGAGCGACCTGACGACACCCACGGAGGAGCCGTACGCTGTCTATGATGAAGGTGCGCTGGATTTCAAGCCCGTTACCTGGGCAGTTTCTTTTCTGACTGGAGGATCCTACCTCCATTTCTGAGTGCGTGATCTCAGCTGCAGTTTCCTTCAGAACTCTGGGCTTGGCGGCCCCACTCAGGGAGGGCGGTGGCACCTTACGTTTGCAAGCTACCCCTCGCCCGTGTTGGACCCGAAGAACAACAGGGGGCTTGGCTGCAAATGCAGCTTCCAAACAAGCGCCCTGTGCTCCCCATCTCTTTCTCCCAGCCCCTCCTTCCTCCAGAAATTCTGGAGCTGCCAGGTCTGGACCGCCCCGGCTCCCGCTCTTTGTAAAACTAGGTTTAACCAACATTTCAGCTTCCTCCGCTGGCTCGTCTCATTTCCTTCTCCCCTGGTCTCTCCTTTCCTACTTACATTAAAAGCGCAATGCTGCAGGTGTGATATATATATATATTTTTAATCATAGACTCTTTTCATGAAGGGTAAGCTTATAAGATTAAGAATACAAAATGTGTCGGGTAGCATTTGGGACAGTCACTCAATAAATTGTATTTATTTATTTATTTTTATTTTTTAGGCGAGGCAATCCTTGGTTGACCTCACAGATTATAAGGACCTTGTCGGTTTACAATCCCTTATTTTTTTTATTTTTTACTCCTATAGCACCTGGTCTTCCTAGGTGGTCTCCCATCCAAGGACTAATCAGGCCTGACCCTGCTTAGCTTCTGGGATCAGACCAGATCGGGCTTTTTCAGGGTGACCTGGCAGTAGACTAGTTTCTTTTTTAAATGTTAAAGGATTAGTTCTCTTACTAGAAGTAATCCTACCTCTTCCTCAGAAAACAAAAAGCTTCAGACACAGGTGATAAATGAGGGGGGGAAAATCAAGTTTATTTTCTGGCGTAGGTCATTTACAGCTCTAAAAGGAAAATTTATTTAGGTAGAGAATGGCTTTGGACCAGTAAGAGGAGTGTGCTAAACTGAATAAACTCTAAGGCTCTCTCCGGCTTTGGTTCTAAAATCTCATTTTTCTGGTCTTATGTGTTTCTTTTTCCCTTTCCTCTCTTTTACCTGCATCTGTCTTTCTGAGGGGACTGAAACAGGCGGCGGAATACTGTTTTATTACACACACATTATGTTTAGGCATCGCATTTATTTAGTGTCTGCGTGTGCACGGGCATGCTTTAGTCACGAGTAGACTCTTTTCACTGCAAATAGTGCCCCTTTCCTGGAAGTGCCCGATTAAAGACCTTCATATCATTTCAGATTACGAATCTGAGACCTCGAGGCCACCGGCCACCATCAGGACCACCACCACCGCTGCCACACCTGCTGCCATCATACCAGAAAGCACCATCAGTTCCTTTCCTGAAGAAGAATTCGATCTGGCTGGAAAGAAACGATTTGTTGGTAAGTAGAACTTCCTTAATCAGAGAAACACGGGTCTTTATAACTTTTGTCCTTTGAAGAAGAGCATAACTCATCTCCTGGCCTGGCCGAGGCAGTGCGTTGGGAGCGGAAGTGTTCCCGTGCTGAAGTTTCCGTCCGGGGTTATTCGTGACAGTCGTGCTCAGATGCACATGAACTTGTTTTCTGCAGAAGACTATTTAACGTCTCACAGAGCTGAGTTTAGAGAGGCCGCTTTGTGTAGCCTCAGGGTAAGAAACACTTAACAATCGCCAGGAACAGGGAACACAAGCGTTTTTTTTTTATGGCGGCTGACTTTTCTCAGATGAGACTTCCACTGGGCCGTGTCTGCCCGGCGGTGAAGTTCTTCCTGAACGACGCGCGTCTGACCGAATGGAGCTGCTGGCGCTTGTAGCATCGCAGAGCTGAAGCTGCGTTTCCACAGTTATTTCCTGTCATTTTCATTAGCCTCGCTTGAGGATCTGGAAATTTATTTTACTCTTTTTTTTTTTTTAATTTATTTTCAGTTATTAAAACAATTAAGAGAGGAAATTCCATTTCGCTAACCTGTGTTGCATTCCCTTCGGGAGTCTTCTTTCCCTATGCCCTTAATGAACTTCACTAATGAGACAGGTTAATGTATGACTAAGTGGAAAAAAATGATGTGTGACTAAGTGGAGACAGGCAACCACTTCGATTAATCTCACACTTTTCTGTTTCCAAAACAAATGTTCTGCCATCAGCAGAGAGCAGCTCTCGCCCGCCAAGACGTAGTATTGAGTATCTAAACTACACGTACCTGAAGAACAAGAATGCGAATTTGAGGTAGCGTTCCTGAGGCCAATGCTGGCTTGTGGCATTCAGCACCCTGGCTGAATTCGCCAAATCTTCTGACTTTCTCTGTAGTTCCCATGACGGGAATTAAAATCCTTTCAATGCTATTATTAGCTGTTCCAGAGAACTCTTCTGAAGACTGAAAGGCTTATCGTTGTCCGTCCGTTTTTATGTCTACAACTCTATGAAACGCAGTCGATCGCTCCCCAGAACTTGGTGATGATGTCCACAGACAAGCTCTAAAGGCCTAATTGTGTACAAAGTATCGGAAAATAGAGGAGCTAGAAATTGCTTTTAGTCCTAACAGCCACTGAGAACGAGAAGCGGTACCCAAAGGTGCGATGGAACATTTAGAAAGTGCTAGAAAGGTGTTATACGGGAGAGCAGTTGGGAGTCTTGCAGGTGTGCGGTCCGATGCCTTGGCCTTCCTTACTGCGTACAGGGCCCGTACCACTACCGGAGCTGCGGGCTGAGGTGGAGTCTCCTGTCTGACTCCGTTTCGTGGGCCCCCGCTCAGGGTCAGGAGACAGCCGGGGCATGGAAATCGGTCCAAGTCCCGCCTCATTCCCGGTGCCCTTGAATCCACTGAGATGATGCGTGTAGCAAAAGCCCGGACTCGTCCACAGATCTGAGGAGCTGTTATCGTGCTGAGCGGTATGTGGTGGAAGGCCGCTCCGGCCTGGCCTCGTGCAGATGTTCCAGATGGTTGTGGGGGACTCCGAAGCCCTGGGGAAGGCCACCCAGGACTGAGGCTAGAGGCTGTATATCTTGATCGGTGTCTATTTCTTTCTGGTTTTGAAACTGTCTAGGAACGGACTGTGTTAAGAGAAACCAGCTGGGCCTGATTCACGCTGTTACAAATGTTTGAACCTAGGTGTGACCGAACACTGCAGATTCAGATTACAGGGAACTGCAGTTGGGGGAACTTTCAAAGTCGCCTTGAGGGCACAGTTGTCGATGCTGACGGGGCAGTAGGATCTTTTGAAATCACCGGATTGAAAGATGTAAATGTGTGGATCCAGTAAGGGGAGCTCCTAGGGCTGTGCTTATGAGTTTGGCTTCAGGGCCGGGGGCCCTGGAGCCGCTGTCTAGCAGGGAGAGACCGAATGGTGCGTCTACACCATCAGGCAGACATCGTGTTCCTACCTCCAGAAAAAGCCTTCAGCACGCTGACTGGGTATCTCCATTCTTTTCCAGCTCCTTATGTGACGTACCTCAGTAAAGACCCATCAGCCCCGTGTTCACTGACCGATGCTCTGGATCACTTCCAAGTGGACAGCCTGGATGAGATCATTCCAAGTGACATGAGGAAGAGTGACCTACCTCCTCGGCACGCCCCCCGCAATATCACCGTGGTCGCTATGGAAGGCTGCCACTCATTTGTCATTGTGGACTGGGACAAAGCTACCCCGGGAGACGTGGTAACAGGTGTGTCTAAGGCAGATGCTCAGAGTTCCCATCAACCTGTAGGTGGAAAATACGGATAATGAGAGATGGGTGGATGACGGATGGGTGGACGATGGGCGGATGAGCCCAGTACACCTGCTTCCGGCCCCGTCATTCCAGTTAGTTAGCTGTGCGACTCTAACCCATTCTGTTTATGTCACCAAAAGACCTCGCTGCAGGTAGTTGGCAATAGCGGGTTGCTAAATAAAGCCTTTTGCCTCTTAGATGCTGTTGACCTTCTCTATCTTCTTGACCTGGGATCCTTCCGATTCTCTCCAGCTCTGAGACTCTCACGGGCTTACCCTCTTTGACCCAACATCAAATGTTGGAACTTCTCGAGGCTTGGTCCTAAGTCCTCTTTTCTTCCTGCTCTGCCTTCTCTCTCTCCAGGGTCTTACTCAAGCACATCTTGATTTACAGCTCAGAGCCAAGTCTGTCTCTGGCCTGTCCTTCCAACAGTAAAACCAGGTGCCTACTTGACGTCATCACAGGCTGGCATCAAAGCATTTCAGACTCAGAGGATCCAAAACCATACTCAGGATCCTGTTGGTCCCCAAGGCTGCTCACCTGGGTTTTCTGTCTCAGAGAACGGCCTCGCTACCCCCCGCCCCCCGCTTTTGCAAGCCCAACGCTTTGGGCTTGTCTTCCAGCCTCCTTCTGTTTCGCCTCCATATTCAGTTCATCACTAAATCTGGTCAATTTTACTTTCCAGATTTCTCTTGAATCCCCCATTTCTCACCATTAACTACCATGTTACCCTGAGCTCTTTGTCTGCTCTGCCGCTCCTTGAGTTTTTGGTCACCCCCTCTATCTCCAGCACTTAGCATAGTGTCTAAGAAATAGCAGGCATGCAATAAATATGTTAAATGAATGAGTGAATGTGCACTTGGACAAGACGTTCAGCCTGTCTCTAAGATTCAGTTTCCTCATGTGTCAAAATGGGGCTGGCAATATCTGTGTAGTAGGATCAGGAAAATCAGTCGAAGTTAAACTTAATTGAAAGTGTTTAGCATAATGTTTGGCACATAGAAAGTGTTTGACAACTTTTTTTTTTTTTTTTTTTTTTCATATAACATAAGAGACCTAGTATAAAGGGTGTGTGCAGCTGTGATGTGAACTTCACCTGGCCTTCTGAGGTAGCCTGGAAAGCTGGGCAGGGGTAAGGGCTGAGGGCTCACCCTCTAAGGTCCATTACTATTGGATAAGGCAGAAAGAAGAGCTGCCTGACTGCTGTCATAAGGCATCAAAGTCAAGGGCAGGCACAGGTGTTCAACAACTAGAAATCAAAGGACAACCTTCGCTCATGGATGAGACCACTGTGAGTCTAGGATCTCTCAGCCACACCCACATACAGAGCATTCAACAGTTTCTTGTTTTGTATGAAGGACGACTGTATGTCTCTACTAGGAAATTCTTTTTTTTTTTCCTCCTTTTTAAAAATTTAAGTAAGTAAGTACACAATATTATATTGGTTATATTAGTTTCAGGTGTACAAGATAGTGATTCAACATTTTTATACCTTACAATATGATCCCCCCACTAATTCTAGTAATCAGCAGAAACCATACAAACTCGTCATAATACTATTAATGACATAGTCCCCTCCCCCTTTCACCCATCTCTCCGCCCCCCCCCCTTCTGATAACTACCCTTTTGGTCTTTGTTTCTATGAGTCTGTTCTGTTTCGTTTTGTTTTTAAAGGCCACATATAGAAACCTTATGATATTTGTCTTTCTCTGCCTGACTCGTTTCACTTAGCATAATACCCTCTAGATCCGTCCATGTTGTTGCAAGTAATAAGATTTCATTATTTTTAATTGCTGCGTAATATTTCATTCTACCAGGAAATTCTTAAATGCTTCTGTGGAGGTCACTGTTCCTTTCTTCTGCCTTTCTTCTCTGTGCAGTCAAGATTAGATGTGATTTATTTTGAGGAAGGCTGGGGAGCATGGGAGATGAGGAGGAGAGAGGTAGGGAATGGTCAGATCTCAGGAAGTGTCTTTAACTGTGTCTTTCACCAGAGGTACCAACGTCGCCCCACATCCTCGCCCAGCACACAGTTGGTTCCCCCTCCTGGACCTCTCCCACAGAGCTGCCTCTGCAGCATGACCTCGTCCCCCTCCTGCGCCACTGGGTTACGCCTCTTGTGTGACGTGGTTCCTTGATCCTCTCTGGTCTCTTCTTTCCACATATAGGTTACCTGGTCTATAGCGCATCTTACGAAGACTTCATCAGGAACAAGTGGTCCACTCAAGCTTCAGCAGTAACCCACCTGCCCATCGAGAACCTGAAGCCAAACACAAGGTATGATGTGTCAGTCCCTGAAAAACAAAACATGGGACCAGTGCGCATGGTTGCAGATATCCACAGGTCGAAAATGAAAGGATTAATCAAAATGTTTCTGGGACTTCTTTTGCATGCTCTCTTTAGTTCTCATAGAAAAATCGATAAACACTATAGTCATGTATTTTTCTTTGAAATTACTATATGTACAGTAATTGTTAGTCTATTGTGTTGGTATCATGTTCTCTGTTTTCCAGAGACTAAATGCTACCTACCATGGGGGGGCGGGGCTGTTCTGTGTGTTGAAAGGGAGTCGATCCATTCGTAGCGACCCGCGGGGTAGCGGTAGGCAGCACGACCTTCGTGTGCGACATTAATGGACCAGCAGTTGATGAACATTTTAATTAACTGGTACTCAAACCCCGTGATGCTGAAGCTCACGCCATTAAAGACAGACGCATCGTGCACATCAATCAAGGCTACAACCATGTCTTCCCAACCTAGGCAGCTGGCCAGAGGGCCACGCAGGAGCCGGAGGCTACAGCCCTCAGAGTGAAATATGCAAAACTCGCTCCCAAGGGTAAAAGTGGCGAGTGGGCATTTCCTCCTCTCTACCGTCTGGTTTTGACGGCAGTGCCATCTAGGAAAGCCTCCCTGGCGGGCGAACATGGGCAGAAGGTCAAGCACATGATGCTTGAACCGTGTGCTTGTCAATCAGTTCTCTGGGGGGATAAAGTCCCTGGTTTGGGGTGTTTTCCAATTTCTGTAGTGTAAATACTCCCACCATGGCCAGTTCAGAGCCACCAGCGGGCCCGCAGGATTTCTGAATATTTAATGATCGGCTTAACCGAGCCCCTACAAATGGCTCCGGCGCATACTGTCACATGGAGTCACTATGTTTCCGCAGCAAAGAATGCTAAGCGAGAAGACCGCGGGCCCAAGGTCTCCCGTTTTCTATACAGTCGGGAGAACACGGAGGAGGTTAGAACAGAATACTGTCTTCAACAGAAACGTGCTGAAGGGGACAGACGTTGGACGCCAGCCCTGGGCACCGGGAGGCTCTGAACTAGCCGAGAACATTGCTCAGGGCGTTTTGCTGTGTCCCCTGGGTTCGCGTCGACTGAGCTTTTGTAAACTATTGTGAATTTCAGGGTTTGGCAAGTGAAAAACGGGCAGCAAAATGAAAAATTGAGAAAACACTTTATTTTTTCCTTAATAGCGATGAAAAATTAACCAAAGGAAACGAAAACAGCACAGTTCGAGAAAATGAGGTCAACGCCCGAATTTTTTTTTGTTGCGTGTGGGGTGACAATGCTTACCCAGCACAGCCAGTGTCAGATGCTGAAAGGGGCCTCGGGGACGACTCGCCACCGAGCCCCTTGCAGTAGAGTTGAATCCCAGTCTCCCCAGCCCCAGCCCCGAGTCCAAAGTCTTTCGGCAGCTTCGGCTGCCAGGCTGATGTTGAGTTTTGAATAACGTCAGGAGACAGTTTTGTAGAATGAAGGTTTGCTCCCTCTTTCAACAGGTTCGAGTGCCCACGATTCATTAAATAAGAACTCACTGTTTGCTCTGTGTGGGGCGCCCTGATGTGCACCGAGGGTGGACCGGTGGGGGTCGGGTGATAAACTGCCCGGTGGCCCTTGCTTTGGGCACTGGTGCTCAAACCCCGTGATGCTGAAGCTCACACCATTAAAGAAGGAAACAGATCGTTTTGAAACAACACGGACATAAACTTTCACTGCTCAGCACCCTGAGAGAGAAGCCCTCATATAACCGGGACCCTCCCTGAGCCTGGGGGTGGAGGAGCAGTCAGGTGGGCTTCTGGGAAGTAAGATAAGCGGCAAGGTAGCCTGAGGGGGCGGGGTGGGCGAGGCCAGCAGAAAGGATGTCTGAGGAAGGACAGGAGGCCTCTGCGGCAGGAGCGGGCGAGGAGGCAGGAGGCTGGACAAGCAGGCCCCGGAGGGCCTGGGGAGTCCCTCGTGGCTTCTGTGCTGCCCTCCACCCGCATTCGGCCCCCAGCAGCTGGGGGCGCCGCCTCCCCCCAGGGGGCTGCGCTTTCTCAGGCCTCCGATGCGCGCGCAGCGCGTGCGCCGCCCCCGCACCGCCCGCCCCCGCACAGGTTTCCCCAGAGCCCCTCTGAGCCGCTGCTGAGTGTTCACAGCTGGGCGGGTGTGACGGCATCGCAAGGACACCTGTGTTCCCCCGCGGGACCGTCATGCAGACCGGCTCTGGGGGCTCACTTTAAGGAGTCCCCATGCTCCCTTCACGGAGTCTGGATCGTCCATTCTCCTCCCAGTCTCGGAGGAGACTCAAGGGGTCAGCGGACTGAAGAGGAGCCGGGGTGTCCAACCCAGCTGGGGTCCTTGACGATCTTGTTTTCAGCTTCACGTGGGCGTTATCCACTTTGCTCAACCAGCTCAGCCCCAAATTGCTTTCTGGAGTCTGCGTGTTTTAACCCACACTTAGAGATTTGTCAGTGTGGAGTCTTTGGGAAAGAAGGGGCCAAATGCTTGTATGAGAAGGCAAGGCTCGGGTTGCCTTGGGTGAGGCAGAGACTATGCAGAGTGTGCAATATATATTTGAGCTCGTAGAAAAAGCTTACTGTGGTTTTTGAAAAGAGGAACTTTACTTTTTTTTTCATAATTCCACATTACTTTTCAGCTCAGCATAATAAATTTACTTTGACACATTAGGTGAAGTTCAAGTGGAAATATGTCTTTGGAAATGGGCCACCTGGGCTTTGCGGAGGAAGGTGGATTTGGAGGATACTTAGGTTTCAGCGGTGAGACAAATGGATAACAACAAAGAAACCCGAATGGCTGCTCTTCATTGGTGGGTCCTCCCGGTTCGCCGTCCGCCCTCCGTGGGCCTGGGGAAGTGGTATCAGCAAGGCCCCAGGGGTGGCTCGAGAGACAAGGAGCAAAAACGTCTCTCCATGTAGCCTCCGAATAGAAGTGTCATTCCTTAGGGTTTGATTTCCTCTTTTTAAGGGGGGGAAAAAAAGTATCCGTGAAGTTGAACCAGTACCGTCGACATGTGCCAAACCCACTGCTTGAATTGCCTGCAGAGTTTTGCCTTAAATAACTCCACAGCCACCGAATCAAAGTATGTGTAATGGGGAAAACATGCCCTGCCGGCGAAGGGGGGTTCGGAAACTCACGTGGTCCTAATTATGCGTGACTTTCTCTCAAATACAGACTTTAAAAAGGATTCTCTCCTTAATGAGATGTGAATGACTTTCTTGAAAGGCTTGAAAGGAGACTAATTTCACGAAATGGTTTAATTATTTCAGACATTTAAACCAGCTCTCGGTTTAAGGAGACACAAAGTCATGTCCTATCTCTGTGTAACTGTGAGGCCAGCGCCTCCCTGGCTCGTCTCAGAAGGCCAAGGCTTGCTGCGACAGACGTATGCCTTTGCTCTCTGGATGTAAATAGTGCACCTTTTAGAAATTTAGCACGTTTTAGTGCATGTGATCCGCGTCTCTGGCTTAATCAGAGAATGTCGTAACCTTGAAGCGTGACCCCTGCCGGCCCGAAGCTGTAGGGGCAGGCTTGTCCGGAATTCTCCAGAATGGCAGATCGCGCATGCGTCCTTCTTCAGCACTAAGTGGCGGAGGATTAAGAGAACACAGACGATACCTGGACTCCCAGAGGGGAGGAAAACACGGCGATTAACAAGGGAGAGACACAAAGGGTCACACCGTGGTGTGGGAAACGCTGAAGAGCTTTCCAATTGCTGCTTTCTGTCCCGTAGCTCGTTAGAGTATAAAGCCCGATGTCGCGGGACCCCCGGCCTACTTGGCTTATTGGTCTCCCTCTGGATGAACTAACTGATCCAGGCAGCGTGCTTTCTAGCACATCCTCTGTTCCAAGACAAAAAAATCACTCCTGCAGTTGAATCTCTCGGGGCCTTTTCCACTTCCCCTTCCTGGACTGACCCACATCTCTTTCCTGAGACACAGAATTTTGAACCTCGGTGCCTTGTCACGGTCCAGAGCCAAGCGTAGCCGTCATCACGTGCCCGAAACATCGTTGTCGCGCCAGTCGCCCGCGGGAGGCCAGCCTCTGCACTGGTTCACCCGCTCTCTCCATCATCTGCATCACGACAGGGTCAAACATCTTGCTTTTCCACAGGGAGTCCAGTGATAAGAATTAGATTAAAATGTGAATTCTGCTCCGTAGGTGACCGGCTGCTCCAAGTTCTCGAGCGGTGGAATTCGCACGGGGAGGGGCATTTCCTCCAGGGACGTGTCTCGCAGGCAACAACCCCGATGCCTCGAGGGTCACGCACTCCCTAAGCCCAACATGCCCCCGCTGTCCCATTAGCCCCGTGTCTAGGCTGTAAATTGTTATCGCTTTGAATCATTATTAGAAAATTAGAAAGTTCAGGAAAAAAATATGAAGAAATAGCAGTGACGTGTGCATTAGTAAAAAATGGGACTAAAACTCTGCTACAGAGGAGGTACGCAGTAGTTTGGGAATCTGTCTTGTTACACAGACATTAATCAAGTTTCTCTTTCAGAAAACTGTTTTCTTCCTATTTCAGGTATTATTTTAAAGTTCAAGCCAAAAATCCTCATGGCTATGGACCGATGAGCCCTTCAGTCTCATTTGTTACAGAATCAGGTATGGCCGATTTCGCATTTTCATTTTTTGCCCCTCAAAAACAAGTAATTTGGAATAATGACTACAATAGAATAAAAAACTAAAGCAGAAAAGTCCTAACTTTTCTATTTACTGAATTCATATGTAATATTGCTTTACAATGTAAACATTTTCTTTCTGCTAGGTTAAAACTTGGATAATAAAATTAAAAGTAGTCTTTATTGGAAATGACTGGAAAATGGAGAAGTCAAATTCCAATGAAAGGGGGAAAAAAATCTAGTTTTCAACCATGTGGGAAAGATACACTTGAATTTATCTGTAAAAGATTTTGTTGCAGAGATAATTTTTTTTTTATTGCAAACAGCTGACAAATATAAATCTCTTGAGGCCTAAGAGGCAGTTGCTTCTAACAATTAGGCAAGTCTCTAAGACTTGAAGATGCCTTTACTTAACATGGAGAGTTCAATTAAAATACTGTTCAGTCTTACAAACAGCATCACCCAGAGGATGTCCCTGTGTTTGGGATGCCGATGTGCAGCGCTCTCAGGCTCTTTGACAAAATGCTCCTGTGATCATGGCCTGAAGCACCACATTGAGCTGGCCATGGTCACCAGCTCCTGGGCCAGCAACCTTGACCAATAGGAAGCCACGTGCGAGAGCTGTGACCTGTAGCTCTAAGCCAGGCCGTCTTCGCAAGCCCAACTGAGCCAGCTCCACACTGAGATTGAGGCTCTAGCTTCTGTTTGGTTAGATCATTTTCTACGTGTAGCTTAATCTCAGAACATTTGTTACGGGAAGATAATTTTAATTGTAATGATTTTAAATGTACTGAATCAAAGATATGTGGAACAAACTTAAATCTTTTGTGAGAATATGTTTTATACCGGAAAAGTGGGCAAAGGACCTCAAAAATATTTTCAACAATTTCATTTAAGAAGTGTGTTTCTCATTAGTAATTAAGAAAGAGTAAGGGAAAAACCATTATCAGTAGTTAATTTGCCAAAGTAAGGAATATGTGTTTATGCCTGCATTTCTTAAAAACAAAAACAAACAAACAAAAAACGGACCTTTGGCAACTACTACAATTAATATGGTCTGTAGAAAAAACCCAAGAAATTCAAATATAAACAGCTCTCAAGAAACCAAAGTCCAAAACCTGAGAGTAGAAAGATATAAATGTAATTTCTGAGACCGTGATGTGAAATTTGGAAAAGACAGCTCTCTGCTTCCCAAGAAACATCCCACCCTACTCCCAGATTTCTGAAAAAGACTCTCTCGGGCGAGGCCGCGGACACTCCCTTTCCGTAAGCCCCTAGGAGATTCTCACGACACGGAAATTTAACAAGTATTTGTTCTATCCCGTCAGTTTGTTTAAGTCTCCCCTTCATTTTTTTTTTTTAATTTTTAATTTTTATTAAAGTATAGTTAACATACAATACAAAGTTAGTTTCAGGTCTATGACGTAGTGATTCGACATTTGTATATCTTGCGATGTGATCACTACGGTAAGTCTAGTAAATACTGCCACCATACGTAAAGTTATTACGATTTGATCAATTACATTCCTTGTACTGTACATTACATTCTCGTAACTTATTTATTTTATAACCGGGAGTCTGTACCCCTTATTCTAGTTCGCCTTTTCACCCATCCCCCACCCCCCCCTCTTGACAACCATCAGCTGGTTCTCTGTGTCTATGAGTCTGTCCTGTTTTGCTTCGTTTAGTTGTTTTGCTTTGCTTTTTAGGTTCCAGATATTAGTGAAATCATATAGTATTTTCTGTGTTTTCTGACTTATTTCACGATGCACCTCTAGCCCATCCGGATTGTTGCAAACGGCAAGACTTCATTGTTTTTTTATTGCTGAGTTACATTTCATGATATCTACATGCCACACCTTTATCCATTCCTCCATCAACAGACGGTTGGGATGCTTCCGTATCTTGGCTATTATAAATAATGCTGCCGTGAACATAGAGATCCATTTATCTTTTCAAATTAGCGTTTTTATTTTCTTCGGATAAATACTCAGAGGCAAAATTGCTGAGTCATGCGGCAGTTTTATTTTTCACTTTTCGAGGACCCTCCACGCCTCCTGCGCTGTTGGGAATGTAAAGCAGTGCCACTACGGAAACCAGAGTGGCAGTTCCTCAGACCTTCGCTTCCTCCTCCCTGCTGAAAGCGCTCGCATTAACAACAGAAAAGTCATCGAGGAAGTAAATTATGACATTTTCCAAACATGAGAATCAAAAAGTTACACATGATGTCATATATGGCATTAAGTATCTGTGCGTAACAGGCTGAGCCGTGGATAAGCGTTTGTTGTTGTTTGTGTGGCTGGTTTATATTACCCCTCCACCCACCCAGGGACAGCCGAGACTTCTCAGCAGGCTGCTGAAACTTAGATTAGGATCGGGAGAGTTAAACAAGCCTTCACGCTTCATTTCGTGGAGAGCGGGTGACGTCAGAATGAAAGGTCTGTGGAACAGGGCGGCGCAAGGGAGAGTTAGGGTGATGGAATTATTCTCTCTCTTGATTGGGGTTGGGTTCCCCGAATCAATACATATGTTAGAATTCATAGAATGATTACCCCAGAAGGGCAGTTTTACTCCATGATAATTTTTCACACACAAAAAATAATGGCTTGTGTTTACCTAGGCCATGGTAGTCTATAAAAGTGAATTTCTTTATAAAGCAGAAGTTCTTAAAAAGCTAGTTTCACATTCTCTTAAGTGGCGTTATTCGGGCTGAGATATGGACACGTTTTAAAAGCAGCTCTAATGAGGCGTAAATGGCCCGCAGTAAGCTGCACGTGCTCACAGCGTCCAACTGAATGGGTTTGAGGTATGCTCGCCCCCTCGGAGCCACCCCCGCGATCGCGAGGGTGACCGTGGCCGTCATCCCGGCAGTCACCTCCCACCACTGTGCGGTGCAGCCTCCCGCCCCTCCCCGGGCACGCATCTTCTCCCCTGCGTCCCGGCAATCATGGTCTGCTTTCTGTCTTTAGCGAGTTTACATAAACGAACTAAACAGTATGAACTTCTTTTGTCTGGCTTCTTTCGCGCAGCACAATTGTTTCAAGGTCCATCCATGTCGTCGTGTGTAGCAGTAGTTCATTCTCTTCTGTTTCTTAGCGGTTTCCGCTGTACGGCTGTGTCACGATTTGCTTATCCACTCACTCATTGATAGATATTGGGTTGTTTCTGCTTTTTGGCTATTCAGAATAAAGCTGTTATGAACATTTATGGATAAATTCTCAAGGTTAGAATGGGCAGATTGCATAGTAGGTGTATGTTTACCTTTTTAAGAAACCACCAAACTGTTTTCCCAAGATGGATATATTTTAAAACATAATGAGTATTTAGTGATTTTATAGCACACACTGTCAAAATATCTTCAGAGACCCACAGCATCTATATAATAACGAGGTGTCTCAAAAAGAAATAAAAACTAAAGACAGACATTGGCGTCTGTCGAATAAACCTTGCATTTTTCTTCACCTGTTGCACTTTGGTTAGCTCTTTCGATTACAGTAAAAATTTCAACAATTGCATGGTTGTGAAGAATGATAATGAAGTCAATTATGTCTTTTTTATTCTACAGACAATCCTCTGCTTGTTGTGAGACCGCCAGGTAAGTTGCTCCCCTTGATAAATTTGACACTCAGGTAATCAAGCGGAATATTGAATATGAGATTGTTATGATTACTTACAAGTAGAAATGCTTGACCATTTCTGCATTTTTATAATTTCATGACAACTTTATGATTTCTTTGTACGTTTCATTCTAATCCAAGGAAAATAATTATCTGGGAATTTTTTAATAGGGCCATAGCAGCCAATATCTATATTAAAAAAAAACATTATGAGTGGCCATAACTATGAAAATAGATAAGTTTATTTGCATTTAAACCCCTTTGACTATTTTAAATTGCTGAAAAGATAGCAAAATGCATTAAGTGCACAACAAAATTTTACTTTGCTTTTCAAATAACCTGAGCAAGCCGCACTGCTTAAGTTCAGGACAGGGCTTTCAAGGGACAGGAGTCTATGCCTAGGGACTTCAGGAGGAGGGGGATAGGATGTTGTGCCCTGCAAGATCAAATTTGCCATGCTAGCTTATTTTTCTTAAGGCTTAAAGGCTTTCTCTTGTCCTGAGAATCCCTTAACTATGTTCAAATAAAAGGAACACCCCAGTCATGTTTCAGTAGCAGATAAGAAAGGGCAAGAGAAAGGGGGTACCCCCTGGGAAAGCTTTGCTCAGAGAAGCCCTGGGAGGGGAGGAGGGTCCCGTGACTAAGTCGAAGCTGCTGGTACTTTGTGCAAGAATAAACAGTGTGGAACACCGTGACTCAGAGGGTGTGTTTTTGTCGTCAAGGTGGGGAGCCCATCTGGATCCCTTTTGCTTTCAAACATGACCCTGGCTACACGGACTGTCACGGCCGGCAGTATGTGAAGCGGACGTGGTATAAAAAGTTTGTGGGAGTCGTTCTTTGTAACTCACTGCGGTATAAGATCTACCTCAGTGACAACCTGAAAGGTATGTCTTTGAAGGTGGTTGGCTGTGGGAGGGTATGGAAAACTTTGATTTTATTAGGTACTAAGTTGACGTAGTGGGCACATCAGAACATATTTAAGTGTGGACCCATTATATCTCAGTCCGGCTCAAATGCAAACCAGTTTTGCAGGCTCTGTTTTAGGGTGCCTGGTTTTTACATTGGCACCCAGAAATATAAATACAAATATATATTTTAAATATTTTATATCTACTACATTTTAAATATATTTTAAATACACCTACATTTTAAATCTACTACATTTTAGAAATAAAGTCTAAAGTTCTGTTATAAACTTAAAGGCCAATTTTTTTGCCATTGATTTAATAATAATTGATATGCATACACGTTAGAAGTATTGAGAAAAATGCTCCCCTTTATTCTCTGCCATTGGCACAACTTTAGAGAGGAAAAAAATGTAGATGGTGAAACATACGTGGGCAGGACTCTTTGTGTCCGAATAAAAATTACATTGTTTTCATTATGGGCGGGGGGGGGGTCTAAACAAAGAATAACATATGTCCATTGTCCACTCACATTTCAAAATGCCGTTTCCACCCAGCTGGCTTCGCCTCACCCACCTACACAAATTTGTTTGACTTTCGAATTCGGCACAACTTTTAATTTTTTAGTACATACATTCTTTGCAACTTTTCCTCAGCTGGTCTATATGTCGTTATGGCTCAGGGCTTTTTGTTGTTGTTTTGCTTTGCTTTGTTCTTGCTAGTGGTGATTATTTCACGACAACGTGAAAACAAAGTCTTCTCGACCGTCCTCCGCTGTCGCCATTTCTCAGTGGATATGCCTCTCCCAACGCCCACGTCTCTGCTCTTTCTTTGCTCCTCCACCACCGCCCTTTTTCTCTCCTGACTTCCTAGACGTGCTTACACAGCCATCTCCCGTACCCCAAGGTTGAGAAAACTTTGCCCTACTGTGCAGCTGCGGTTCAGCACCACGGACAGTGCCCCATGCCGCAGAGGGTCCCCTCCACTAGGTGTGGAGGAAAGCAGGTTCTTCTCTTTTAATAAATCTTCACGCCTTTCCTAATTATTTCACAATTCTCTGGCTCTACTAGTTTCCTCTATTGTTTTATTTTTAAATGAGGAGTCAAAATGTTTACCACTTCCAGGCTGAAACTGCCCGTAGGATTATCAGTCTCCATTTAATGAACACTTGTTATATATTCAGCATCTCTCTGAATTCTTTCAACATTTACGAGGTTAGTGCCATTATTGCCATTTTTCAAACATGGGAAGTATAACACACGAGGTCTGAGTAATGTGCCCAATTCACATGATCTCCAAAGCCTGTGCAGACTCCTAAACTGTTTTGTTTTGTTTTGTTTTTTTGACCAGTCACTGACCTGTTTTACTCCTTCGTGCAGATACATTCTACAACATTGGGGACAGCTGGGGAAGAGGTGAGGACCATTGCCAATTTGTGGATTCACACCTCGATGGAAGAACAGGGCCTCAGTCCTACATAGAAGCCCTTCCTAACATTCCAGGTAATGAGGACAGACATCTGATTTGTTGCACTGGGGGGTGGGAGATCTCTACTGTGGCTCTGCCCTTGGTTGACCATGGGAAGGCAGATGTCGGCAACATTTTGGATCATAAAAACAAGGAATCAACAAACTGCTCCTACTATGTGCTTGAATTGGGGAGAGCCTAGGGGAGGTAGGGATACAAAGGAATATAAAGGAATATAGGACCTCACCCCTAGTCTCAGGAAGATAGTCCGAACCAAAAAGCGAAGATAAATATGTGAAAGGTAACTAAGAACACACAATTGAAAGGGTAGATACTGACAAGTGGTATCACGTGATTGTCCTCTTGTCAAGTAATTGTGCAGATGACAGCGACCATCTGAGTTCCGGGGAGCGGGGGCAGGCCACCTGAGGCTGTCAGGGACAATCTTCAGAAGAGGCAGAATCTGGGCTGAGTTATAAACATATCCAGACAAATTAGAGGTCCTTCCAGGCGGAGAATGGCAAGAACAAAAGTACGGAGGAAGAAAAAAGTAACTGCAAGCCAGTCATGATATGCTTCAGGTGACAGTGTATCGACCATTCGATTGTGGCATTATAAGGTGCAAAGAAGTACATTCATCTCAAAAGTTAACAATTTGCTATACGTTACTGACACCCCCAACACCCCAAACAAACAAACAAATAAACAGAACAACCGAATGAAGTCCAACATTTTTTCCATTATGCACTCAACTCTTAGTGATCTGGCGTTTTCGAGACATGAGACTTTATGATGTATTAACTTCTTTAGTTTGGAAAAAAAATGGTATGAAATTACCCATTTTCAAAGAGTGAAGATACAGTACGATACGCAAAAAAAATAAAATAAGTGTATTAGTGAGGGTTCTCCAGAGAAACAGAACCAATGGAGGCAGAGGGAGAGGAAGAAGGAGAGAGAGAGGTTGAGATTTTAAGAAACTGGTTCATATAATTGTAAAGACCAGCTAGTCCAGAACCTGCAAGGTAGACCAGCAGGATGGATATCCAGGGAAGAGTGGAAGTTGCAGCTCGAGTCCACTGACAGAATACCCCTCTCTTCAGGGGAGGTCAGTCTTTTTCTAGTAGGGTCTTCAACTGATTGGATGAGGCCCACTCACATCACGGAGGGGAGTCTGCTTTACCCAAAGTCTGCTGATTTAAATGTTAATCTCATCTAAAAGACACTTTTATAGAACCACCTAGAATAATATTTGACCAAATATCTGGGTGCCATGGACTAGCTAACTTAATACATAAATAACCATCAAAATAAGCATATAAAATATATCTATCGCAGTTCTTCATCTTTCTCAGGATCTTGCAGTACCCCAGGGTTACTATGCATCGTTTGTATTGCACTGTGTATTCTGTGACTGTGGTCATGGCTTTGGCTCTGTACAGAGGTGCTGGTGCATCAATACACTCACCGGTAGAAGGGCAGGAAGCCTCTCATCTGGCGAGGCTCAACCAGGCCAAAGGGCGAGAGCAGTTGTTGAGTTACCCTAAAAAGTTTTTTTTGAGAAGGTTGGGGCATCGCTTCTACTTCGAAGGAAAAATGGTAGCACATGCTACAGCAGTCGTTCCTTTGAGAGATTTACTAGAAAGATCCAAGAGTCTGTCACAAGCTCCAGGAAGTAAACCTTGGGGGCCTGAGGTCTGGGCCAAGTCCGGGGGCCCCAAGTTCTGTGAGGACCGGCCAGGTGAGAATCCTGCCCCATGATGAATGCTCCATAATGATCCGCAAAGTTATCTCATTTTGTGGGAAGAGAAGAAGAGAGAGGGAGCTAATGAACAGTTTCCTACCTGCGTCACACACGTGTGGGGACTGGATTATCCCCCCTCCCCAAAACCATGCCTGGGAGGTGCCCCAAAGGCTACTGTGACCTCACACAAAAATGGCCATGTTTGTTTGGAGGTGACGTTGGTCATAAGAAGAGCTCATCAGAGGTCTTTGTGGACGAGGTTGTAAGGAGGAGAATTTTTCCTGTTGGTTTGAGCGCTTTCGATGCTCTGATTCTACTACCCATGCTGGGCACGGGTTTGTCCCACACCAGATGGGCGTCCTGCAGTTCAGCTCTGTTCTAACACGACCTGGAGCAGCTTCAGACCCCATAGGGTGAGGGCTCAGTCCACAAGAGTGCCTCTCCTCACCGACTACAGTCACCCAGCCTGGTCCAGGCTGTCACCTGTGCTTCTGGCCGACCAGCTGCGCACCCAAGGTTCCCACACCCCCCCTCTGTGGGTCCTACTAAGTTGCTGGAGCAGCTCGCCATGTGCAGAGAAAACATGTCACTCCCGAGATCGCCAGTTTATTATAAAAAGGTGTAACTCAGGAACAGCCAGGTGGAAGGGACCCACAGGGCCAGGTGTATGAGGAAAGGTGCGGGGCTCCCGTGCCCTTTCCGGGTGCACCACGTGTACCCCGCATCTCCACGTGTTTGCCGAAACCCGACCTCTTGGGTGGTTCTGGAAGCTTCTTTACATAGACAAGCTTGGTGAAATTGCTGGCACTGGGTGACCGAGGCCGCCCCCAGGCCCCTCCCCTTCCGGGAGGTTGGAGGGTGGGTGGGTGGGACCGAAAGGTGCAATCTTCTAGTCACGCGGTCGGGTCCTCTGGTGACCAGCCCTCATCCGCAGGTCCTTCCCAAGTCACCTCATTAACACACTCAAGGGTGGTCGAAAGAGGTCTGTTGGGAACATCGGGGCACCCTCGTTGCCCACGTCGCGTAGGAGGTCCCGAGGGTTTTAAGCGCTCTGTGCCAGGAACACGGATGCAGCCCGAGGACACGTTTCTTTTTATAAACCGCGGTATCACCGATGCGTTTTCTCTCCCTCCCTCCTTCCCACTGCCAGGCTACTACCGCCAGTACCGCCAGGAGCCCGTCAGCTTCGGCAGCATCGGCTTCGGGACCCCCTACTACTACGTGGGCTGGTACGAGTGTGGCGTCTCCATTCCGGGGAAGTGGTAACCCCAGGCCACCGTGCCAGACACTCGCCCTGCCCAGCCGCCTTGACTCACTCGCACTCGGGGCCGTGAGCGGGAAAAGGAAGACGGCGTCCCCAGCCCCACTGCCCCGGGTGTCAGCAAGGCCACGAGATGGACACTGGATCTTTTGGGCATCTTCAGTCTGGAACGCGGCCCAACCTCCTGGCCTGGACCGCACACAGGCTTCAGTGCTGCCGTTAACTTTGCCTCTCCGCACGTTCGCCTGTAATGGCACGTCCCAGAGACGACGAAACATGCAGCCACGGGGGGTGCCCACTGATTCCGGGCGATCGCCACACTGAATTTCCACAAAATTCAGACCCCTCGGTATCTCCAGGGAGCAGCAGAGGCATGCCGCGCTGGCTTCAGGAACGCTACACGCTTGCTTTTTCTCGTTGGACTTCTCCAAAGCTCACTGAATTTAAGCTTCAGATCTCCTTGTATGCAGTAGAACTGAATCGCCTAAATCGCCACCCAAGGAAATAGAGCCTGCTTAAGATTTATCTTGTGGACTTACTCACTGCTAGACCAAATGTATCAAATCTTTGTAAATTCTCAATTTGAAATATATATATATGTATATATGCATATACATATCCACACTTGTCTGCAAGAACGTCGATTAAAATTGCTAAATTGGTACCTGTTCACTAGACGAATGCGTGTGGGGCTTCTTGGAGCAAAGGTGCTGTTTATTAACATCTTTGAGACGTGTGCAAAGCGCATGCGCTCTGGGTGAAATGCCAGCCATGGGAAGGTCTGCATCCTTCCTGTGAGCAACGCCGCACCGCGGGAATGCTTGGGACACTGTGACACTTGCAGCAAACTAGCTAGCGGCACACGGAGCATCTTCCCCCTGAGACAATCTTTCCGTCCCCACGTGGAACATGTTCACGTGCTTGCTGCCGCTGCGGGACATGTCCCGCACGTCTCCAGACTGGTTAAGACTTTAGGTCCCACGTCATTTAAAAATCCAGTCTTAAAAAACTCCTGCCTATCTCAGTATCTACTCCTCGAAATATAAGCATCTGGTGCTTCTTGACTGCAGCCCGAGAAGGCTTCCTTAAAGACACGTCCTTCTAATTCTATTTAAAACGTGGTGTCCTTTCTGTGGGCTTGGCTCCTCCGTGTCCTCAGGCGCTCTGTGGATTGAAGGGTTTGTCTTCTCCCGTAAAGTTTTTCCGTGTGAGAGAAGCAGGGGTGGGAATGAGCTAGAAGCAAACGCTTTACCACTTAGCGTAAGTGATTTCACGGCGGGATGCGGTCCAGGCTCCTGGACTCCATTATCGTCAGTGCCAGTGCTGTGTTGAAGTGAAATCTGATGTTTCGGGTAGGTTCGAAGGTAAAACTTATAAGGAAACAAGTAACTTCCCGCGGTTTTGTCATGTGGCTGTGACAGCTGACATTTTCCTCCGATCTCACCATCCCTTCCGCCCGGTAAGCAACAGTAAAGAGAATGCCCGCATTCTAACAGCCTTGGAGATACTAGACTTCCTTAGAGGGACATCGGGTACCTGGTTCATGGGTTACATTTCCATTTGCAAATAAGATAGGGATCTTTAGCTTTTGGGGGCTCTTGTATATGAAAACAGGATTATGAAAAAAAGATGTCTAAAAAAACACCTTATTTTTCACATTGATTAACACTCAAGCATATTTCACAATGCCAAGCCAAAGATAAGATTTTTAAATTTAAGCAAATTTTCCTAATAAGGACATAATTTACTTCCTCCCTTCCCCCTCCTCCCCGCCCCTCCACGCCTCCAAACCTCTGTCCGGTGTCAGCAGCATCCACTGGCCAGCTATTGGAGAGCGAAGAGGCTGGAACGAGGCCCCATGGGGTAGAGCGCCAGCGGATCGCACGTTTCCTGTTTTCTCGGGCATAAATAATTTATTAGCACGTGCAAGAGAAGAGCCGTTTGGTCTGGTCCAGAGGCCCGTCTTGGACACAGGGCCTCCTTTGGAAGAGATGGAGATCGATCACACAGGTGCGAGCGACCTCTCCTTTGTGACTGGAGCTTTTTGTAACTTGGCAGCGTACTCCCTGCTCACTTCCTATACCCCGGGGCATGCTCCCTCAGAGGGATTTTATGCTCACTCCACAGAAGTCCGAAGCATTCACGGGCATCCACTCCTACACTGATTTTTGAGCCCTGCCTCGTAACCTGGACTGTATTGGATTATAGAAACCTGAACTTTTATTAAAAAGAAATGTTTGCAACTTTTGATGGAAATTACTGCAAACCCCAGATGATAGAGCAGCCAAAACAAAAACACCGAATTTGAGCAGAGGGGGTATTATTACAAATATTCTATCCAAATTAGGTTACATAAGAGTTCAAATGAGTCCACAGTGGCAGGCACGTAAGTTTCCAGTTCTGCGTGAAGTCTGGAGGCCGTGTTTTAAGAACGCCACGGGTCTGAACACCATGTCATATCAAGGCGGGAGGGCGTCAGTGGGACTGTTTCCCTAGCGAAGGCTTCATCTGCTTCAAGGGCTCTGAGGAAGAAGAGAGTTCGCCCATCCGAGAGGTCACCAGTGGACACATGTGAGAATTAGAGGAATAGAAAATCTGAGTCAGTATGACAAGGGGTTTTAGGTTAAGTCCAACTATCAAATGAGCCTCCTTGGAAAACAGTGAGCTGTCTATCACTGAAAAGTTGTAACTCTAACTGGGCACGCCTAAACTTGGTGATTGGAGGTCACCCGGCCTATTTTCACATGACCCATAAACTCAGAGTGATTTCTATGAATTTAAAGGGCTGTAAACAAAACAAAGAGACAAGCAAAAACAAAAACAAAAACAAAAAAACCCAAAAAACAAAAACAAACCAAAAAAAACAATAAGTTTCAGAGACCATATGTAGTTTAACTATCTCATCCTATAAGAAAAAGTTCGCATAGCCATGGATTAGAGTTTTATTGAGGTTTAAAGGTTTCAGCAAATTCCTAACACACTAGCATATGGTACTTAATAGATTTCTGCTTTTCTCTTCCTTGAGTTATGTTTCTTTTCCGACTGGCAGACCTGAACTCCCTGTTCAGCGGTCAGCTCCCGGCATCCCCAGCTTCCCGCCTGGCAAGCTCTTTGCTTGTGCTGGCGCCTCGGGAAGCGTTATGCTCGTGAGGAGGCTTCATGCATATTTAATGTACCGTTTGATGAAAACAGAATTTCCAGGGTTTCCCAGAGGAGTTTTGACTTATTTTTTCCCTTTTGACCCATTTAAGCCACATATTCTGGTCGGTCCGGGAGGGTGGGGACTTCAAGGATGGGCTGATGAATGGGGTTGGAATGAGTTTGCCTCTCTCGGCAGGGGACACAGGTCTTAGTCATGACACATAATTACAGAGCGACTCCACTGATAGGATCAGCCCATGTTTCTGTAACGTCTTTCATGATGGAAATGACTTAAAATCATCTCCTCGAGATGTAACTACTTTGCAATTAGAGATAAGAAGTGAGTTAGAAGTAAAACTCTTTCCCAACCATCCCGTGTCCTAATTCCCAGATTAGGCTGAGCTCAGTAAAACTGCATGAAAACCCAGAACACGCCTGCTGCGTGTGGAGCGGAGGTGTGGTTTTAAATCTTAGCTGTAAGATAATTAATGTGCAAAACTTTAAAATCATAATGAGAGCTAAGCACATACGGATGTATGATAAAAGCAAAGTCAAATTAATGTAGAAATGGAAGCTGATACATTTAAGGCAAGCGAAAAAATTTTGGTTCAAATCAGAAAAGCAATATTCTCTCAAGCAGGAATTGTTCTTTGGCCAAGAACAGACATGCCCTCGAGTGTGAAGGAAAGGTTTGGTGAGGTTGGACTGAGCCGTCTTGGGACAGGAAGTAACATGTGGGAGGTGCTGCCAGGCCATGCAGGTGACCAGTGCCCGCTCAGCTCCACAGGGCATGGAGCAGGTGTGCGTTTGCCTTCAGGGCCCATGGGGGCCCGGGCCGCGGACAGAGTGTTGCAGACAAGTCACTCATTCGCTCAGCAAATGTCGATCGAATCCAAAACATGTGCCAGAAACTCCTCTAGACACCACGGCCACAGGATGACCACAAATGCCCAGTCCCTGTGTTCGTGGAGACTGTGTCCCAGTGGAGCAGACAGAAACACAAAGGATGTCACCAGACGTCAGCCGGCGAAAGCAAACGAACAGTAACAGAGCAGATGGCTGAGTCATGGGCAAGCGGGTGGAGAGAGCATCTTGCCCACTCGGGACTGGGCAAGACCTCGGACGCCGCAGGGCCAGAGAGCAGGGCGGCGGGGCATGGGAGGAGCAGCGATGGTGCCCGGAACCGAAGGGCGTCTCTCCCGGGACAGGGGACCCCAGCCTTGACTTTCTAAAGCACCGGTAAAATAACGCTCATTTCCTGATCTTTGAACTTGGTAGGACTAACCTAATGGACCCATTTTTTTGCTACAAGTTTGAAACCATGGAGAAGAGGTCTTCATCCTGTCCCCATCCAAGTGACTGCTGGTTCCAATCCAAGTCCAGCTATCAACTAGTCACCCGTCTTCAAGCTTCAGACATCAACGAGGAAGAGGAGAGGGACAGTAGGGCTCTTCCACCCAGAGTCACCTGCCAGGCCTCGTCCTTCCTCCCAAGTAGTAACTGGGCACTTTCTTCATATTCAGGCAAAAAAAGGGGGGGGGATCCCTTTGTGATTTTCCCAAGACAAAGGTTATCTACCCCAAGATGAGCTCAAATCTCCCCTCCAACAGAAAAATTAACTGATGTCCATCTTCTCTGGGGCCTTGCCGTACCATTTCCTCTGCCCACTGCATTCGTTATAAGCGCCACGATGGCGGCGGGCTCTAACACAGAGCCTGGCCCGTAGCGGGTATTCGATAAACAACTCTTGAATGCAAGAATGAATGAATAAATGAATAACTGAGTGGAGAGTCTGCTGCTCCCCTCTGATTGCATTTCTTCCGAGTTCCTTGCCCCATTCAGTACGCTGGCCCTGTCCACTCTCCTTCAAAAGACAGAGCATTTGAGGCCAGGATCATTTTCTCAAGGAAGTCCCATCGGCATGGACGAATTCCTCCATTGTTCGACCATAGTCTTTCATTAGCTTATTGCCAGTTCTGAGACGACGTTTTTCATCTTTGTGATTTTTTGTGTTTCCATTTAGAAATTGGAAACCTAATACTCAAAATACATTGTATGCCATTATAACATAGAATCACCTAGAATATGAAAGTTAGGTAATTCGAGGCTATTATCCTTTCTTCTATTGAAAAGCAGGAGAACTTGCAGCTGGGGGGTGAGGAATCTTGCAGGGGATAAAAACCCATACAAAAAGGGGCCTTAGACGTCGACTTCACCCCGAGCCTTCCAGAAGGCCAGCAGACAGTGGTAATGGGAGGGCGCGGCAGGAGTTTTGTCTCAGACGAGGGCAGGGATGGCGGGAAAGGATGTTAAAGATGGATCTTCACGTCGACTTCTTGCCTTCCCACTCCTCCCTGCCGCGGTTTTGACGTCTGTGCCGTCCAGTCGACGCGTGCTGAGTTCTGGACAGGCTAGACGTCCTCCGAGCACCTGCAAGCCACACTTCCCTTTCTGAGAAAAGCAGCGTTGTGAAGGAGCAAAAGTTAGGAAACCTGTCCAGGTCTCACTGGACGAGAACGACGCTGAAACCAGAGGGTGACTGTGGGCATGCTCCAGAGGCGTCCATCGGAGTGTCCTTTTAGGGAGACGATAGGTGGACAGAGAGAGAGACAGACGGAGGCGGAGAGTAGAACCCCCTGTGATCCCCACAGAGAGAGGCCTAGAGAGCAGGAGAGACACCTGAGGGGCCACGCCGGTCTGCGCACGCCGCGTCCTCCTGTTCGGTCCGGGCGGTCCGCTCTGGAATTCTGCATCGGTGGGTCAGAGGAAGGAGTGGCTAGCAGAATCCAGGAGTCTCAGAGGGAAGCCCAGTTTTAGAGACGTGTTGACCTCACTCAAGGGACAAAGACAGCCCTGTGGGGAGGGAGCCTGGCCTCCTGCTCACTCTCCTCCCTTCTTTTCCCTGCCCCCTTCCTCCTGCCTTCTCTCCTAATGCCTGCCAGTGTTTCTGGCTGCCCAGAGCCATCTGGAGGCCAGGTGGCAGGGAGACTGGGTGAGGAGGGTGGGGCGGGTCAGCCCCTGCAGGGAGAGCAGAGGAAGGAAGGGCGGATCTGGAGGGACAGCCAGCATGCTGGAAATCGTGCATTTTCACAATCACTTGTTACTTTTAGCACATTATGGTATCATTAGCAAAACCAGTTAGGGACCATCTTTAGAGAACTCACTGCTACAGAAAGGGCCTTCGAACTCCCTTCTCTTCCTGAAGCTGGTGGAGGCTTTCAAGGGCATTTAGTTTACACCATCACGTAGTGAAGAAAACTGAGACCCTGAGACCTGACGCTACCTGCCCACATCATAAACCTAGTCACAGGTCCTGCTCATCCCACTAGCGGGAATGACAGGTGTGAGCACTGGGCCACCACGCCCCTTCCCCTGACTCCACAGACATTGCTGGCCACTCAAAGCGTTTCTCCCATGGCCTCTGCATGCCAGCACTGACCTCTGACCCCTCCGCGGTTCTCCTGGTTGAATAACCAGCCGTCAGGTTCGATCTACTTGCCTTCTCTGCATACACGGCCTCCTCCCTGTAAACGTCTCAGTTTCCATTTCCGTAGGAATTAAGCTTCCCCTCTCAGGGACCCCTGCTGTGCGGTCAGAATAGGGGACAAATGATAGTTTGAAACAAGTTCGTGTTTTCTGGCATCCGGTTTGGGTTTAACGGACAGGTTTAGGCTCCCTTGGCATCCGGTTCTCTTTTGGTTCAATCGACTGAGGACTTCTGAAGCGTTCGCCGTACTCAGCACTGTGCTAGCCGCTGCAGAGACGGAAGGGGAAGAGCTGTGCTTGCCGCCCTCAAACATTCCGCCGAACTGCGGGAGAGAGCGCTGAGCCGATGCCCCTCCTCCCACGCCCGGGGAGGCCCTGGGGTCCCGACTCCCAGACTCCCAGCGGGCCCTTGCAGCCACCTCCTGTGACCCCTGATCGGGGAGCTTTGCCTCCTCCTGGTCCCTCCCTGCCTCGGTCGGGGACCCAGGCTCACTCCTCACAGCCCTCCCACGAGCCCGTGCAGCATGCCTTACAGACCACGGCCCGCCCTGCAAGACCCTGAGAACTTGCAGCCGCTGCCGACTCTTTGGAAGAAAACTGATGAGGCAGCCTGGGAATTCCACGGAGGGAATTCAAAGACACCGAGTCAGCTCTCTAGGGGAGCTAGCCTGCTCCAGGAAACTTTCGAGGCTCATCCGGGGCCGAGTGTGTGCTGCGCGGAGCCCCCGGCTCCATGCCCGGTCTGCGCAGGACCCCGCGGGTGCCAGCTTCAGACGGAGGGCGACGTCGGCAGAGTGTTTGCAACACAGCTCGCGCCGCCAGCATGCGAGGCTGTTTGGAAGCAACGTGGTTCGGTGCTTGTCCATCCTTCTTCACTCCAACAAACCTTCGGTGGCCATACGTGCCAGGGGGCGTGAATGAACGATAAACACGCAGCGTCCACATCCATCCCGGAGCTCATTTAGTTTACACGAAACGCTTGAAAGCCTGGGCTTTTTAAACGCTCGGGGGAATTATACCTCCACGCGGGGTGGGTTGTTTACTTGCTTCTCTGCGCACACCATCTCCATTGTTCTGGTTCCATGTGAAACACAGCTGCTCGGAGACTCGAAATCCCATTCACGGCATTTCTGGGTCGCCTCGTCGTATAGGAAATATTTGTTTGGTGACCACAGCTCCGTTCCGTTGTTGATGCTGCATCGGAAAACGCCGTTTGTCCTCTGGGAATGCTCTAGTTAACGAGAAACAGACGGTGGTCCGAGAGGCACACAACTTATTGACGAGTCAGAAGATTTCCGGGGCTTTATCTGTAGTCAGGGTATTTTGGAAGTAATTTGTGATTGCTGAATTGGAAAATAGCTTGTATCCTGGTTCACAGTTTAAACACAAGATAAATATTAATGCATCCCTATATACACCCAGAACAGCCAATTTTAATAAGTCCTTACCAAGTGCCGCGGCCCCTTCCAAATACAGATTCATTCTTTGTTTTTTAAAATTTTTTAATTAAAAAAACCACTTTATTAAGGTATTATTGGCCGACGAAAAGCTGTATATAATCAATAACTATAACATGATGAGTTTGGAGATAAGCATAGACTTGTGAAGCTGTCACCACAATTTGTGCCACGATCATATTCTTTGCCTCTAAAAGTTTCTTCCCACCCTCTTCATTTATTATTTTCTGTGTGTGTGATAAGAGAGAGTAGTTCACATAAGATCTACACGTTTAGCAAAATTTTAAGGATACAATACAGTGTTATCAACCGTACGCACTATGCCGTACGGCAGACTTCCAGAGTTTAGTCATCTTGCATAGCTGGGACGTCATACCTTTGACTGATACCTTCATTTCTTTTCCCCTCCCACGGCCCCGATTCTGCGCTCTGCTTCCAGACTATTTTAGATTCCTCTCGTAAGTAGGACCATGTAGTATCTGTCCACCTGTGGTTTATTTCACTCGGCATAATGTCCTCCGGGTGTTCATCGAGGTTGTTGCAATCGGCAGGATCTTCTTCTTTTTAAAGGCTGAATAACCTTCCATTGTGCGTGTATGCTGCGTGCTTTTACTCATAGCTTAAAATTTACGTGCAGTAGAAGTCACTCGTTTTAGTGTCAACTTCTGAATTTTGACACATTTATACAGTCGTATGAACGTCGCCACGATGAAAGGAGAGCAGTTCCATCACCCCCACAATTCCGCTTTCCCCCTCCGCACCCCATCGCCAAGAGACCTGTGTTCTGTCTCTACAATTTCGCCTTGTCCAGAGCGTCATGGCACGTGAAGGATGGCTCTATTTCTTCCTTTCCAATGTATCCGTGCCTTATTTCCTTTTCTCGCCTATCGCTCTGGCTAGGACCCCCAGCCATTTTGAAAGAAGACATCTCTGCCATGTTTTTGACTTTCACCACCCAGGATGATGTCAGCTACATGCCCAGTCAATCTGACACGTAAAATCAACCATCAAAAGTGGGAACTCCGAGAGGTCGGGGATTGGTGGAGGGCCAGGTGATTGGAACAGAATCTGGTGAATGAATGAATGAATGCCGGACCCTGTTGGGGGGCATTTGCCTGCACTCAAACAAAGGCGTGAAGTTAGGCGACTTCCTGGAGTTACGCAGCAGGAAGGGATGAGATTGGGATAACTACCCGGGAAACCATTCTGAGTACTGAGTGAGGGCAATCTGTCTACAGTGCTTCAACAATGCCTTGCATGCCATCGATCCTCAATAAACTGCAACTATTTTTATTTGATGAACAGTCTGCCCTCAGCTCTCTGATCTCAAAGAGCCCACCACACGTTCATAAATGCATGTGGTTTCCGACGTCTCTTGCCATGTTCTGGTGGATGAAACCCGGACATGGGCGCTCGTTAATCACTCAGAACTATCGCTCGGATGATTTGGTTTTGATTAAAGCCCCAAACGCATTTGCACAGCCTCTTTCTGCAATTTCGAACGCATCCGCTTATTAATAGAAACTTGAGCTCTACGCTAGTGATTCAACTATAGTTCGTTGACTAAAATTCTATTCATTTGGAGCCAATAAGATTGTCTATTTTTCCTTGTACTAAAAAAGCAAAAGCCACATTTTTGCAACTGGGACATAACAAAAGTCTTAATCTAGTCTGAAACCCTAACTTCACTAATTTTCAGTAGCTTCTGACCTGGTCCAATATGACCTGGTCCGGTTTATAAAAGATGCCTGCTTGGCGTCCACCATGACTTCCACTACGACAGCCAGTGCAAAGCAAATATCTCTAGATCCATCCGCCTCCCAAAGCCACCAAGATCCTCTAAGACTTTTTCAAATGTCTTATCAAATATTCCTGAAAGACCCTCCTTAAAGAAAACCACCTGAATTTTGCCACCATCATAAATTGATTTCTTACATGTCTTAAATATGGAAATAAAATATACATATGTAAGATAGGAATTACGAACTTATATGTGCCTGTTTCTATTAAAAAAAAAAAATCAAGTTCGTTGTATAGTGTCTTTTGGAGGAAAAGCCTCCCGGAGTGAATACTGCACGGTGTGACTTTTTTGGACTTTGTGAGCCTAGCATGCAGCCAGGCTTGAGCCCTGGGAGAAGTTTCTAGGCACTTATGTTTAATGAGGCCTGCGTACGGGGTCTGTAAAGACAGTTGCAGGGCACGTGGGCCAAGCTGCTGTGACCGCGCCTGTCACGCTGTGTGTGTAGGCCGCATGCTAAGCAAGAATGTGGAAAAACCTCTCTAAAAAGAGAATGTTTAAGGACTTGGTTTCCGCTTTATTAATTTCCTCATATTTCAAATAATCGAAACCTGTTGCCGAATTTGAAATAACACTGAACTATTAACTTGCACTGATACTGGGAGATACAAAGCGCTTCGTTTATTAAACATACCAAGTTACTCACATGCCCCAGAACCACCGACTGCTCGTGGCTTCTGTGCCACCCAGACACCAGGCCCGTGGGCCATGGAGCTCCGCGGGACACGGGCCTTTCCCAGTGAAGGCCTGGCAAGGAAAATCCTAAACCTCATCGACTCTAAAGTTTCCTTCCTCTTCCGGAGGGAGGAGAAAATTCAGACATAATAAAGCATGGACGATCGTCGTGGAGACATGAGCGGCCGCAGATGAAAACAGAAAAGGCGAGAAGGGCGGGGGGAGTAGGAGGGTCCTGGCCGCCGAGGTGTTTTCATTCCCTCTGAGTTGGGTCTGTGGCAGCAGAAGCCGCCTGGACCTGCCAGTGGGCTGTGCAGCGCGCGTGACCATTGCAGAGAGGTCCAGAGTGTCAAGGCTCTTCCCTGTTATGGACGTTGCTGAGAAATGGACAGTGGTCGTCACTGGGGCTCCGCCGAGGAAACGTGAGGCGTGTCTCCCCTCCAGGCAGAAGCACTTATGTCCATGGGAAGCCTCCAGACCCCTCTCTCTGCCTCCGGGGTTGGGAAGGCTAGTGAGGCCTCGGATTTTCGACCATCCTGGGCCTGGGTGACCACAGTGAGCAGAGCTTCTCACCAACTCACACTGAACACGCGTTTGTCCTGTGACGGGAGGTCATTTGTCACCAGGTGTCCCTCTAGTCCACCCTGACTGCCATCTGCTGTTTTGGAGTCTCCAGCATCTATTTTCTGTTCTTCAGATAAATGCTCTTCTGTTTTCTCCCAAAGAGACCACCAGAATCCCAGCCCCTGCCCATCTGAGCGAGGGGGGGGGAGAGATACCCCTTCTCCAGCTCCAGGAATGGATGTGAGAAGGTACAGGGGAGTATATGATCCTTTCAGACTCGGAATGTCCAAGATGCGAGTCAGCTAACGAGCATCAGCAACGTTTCGTAAAGAGATGGCGTCTCTCCACCAAGGTCGTTAGGTTGCCGGGACATGAGTCAGTCCTGCTAGTGACCATCTCAGCACCGACTGGCACCAAGAGCCGACGCGTATCGAAGCCAACACGAAAGACAGCAGAGCCAAGAGATGAAGAGAAACGCATTTCTGGGGGCACGTTTAAACACCTGGTTGGTGCGACCTACATGGAGAGAGAGAGGAGAGAGATCTCGGTAGACACCTGCTTGGACCGACAACATCGAGGTTAGCATGTCCCTGTCCCCATGCCCCATGCACGATGGCTGGGTTTCATGTACACCTTATAAAATTTAGCCGCAACCCCAGAGAAAGGGGAGGGGATCCAATGAACGGGCATTCAGTTTTTGCCACCCCGTGGAGTCAGGGCAGTGAGGCTGAAAACCGAGTTACATTTTTTGATCACGTAGTGAACTGAGAGTTATAGCTATCGGGCACAAATATGATTTCTTCCTAGAGACATTCTGCACTTGAACACCATGCTGAAGACAAGCTAAGCAAATTTAACAGGTCTGCATGTAAAAATAAGCCAGCAAGCCCCAGCCTGTCACCGACCAGGCAGAAGACGCCCAGGAAGGTGTCACCCGGCCTCCTGGCTCCCTCCCACCTCTCTGACCTCACCTCTTCTGTCCCCTCTTCAGACAAATCAGGAAAGACGAGACTGCTCCCCATTTCAGCCTTAGATCCACCTCTGCAACCCACCAAATGTTTGTGTACTGCCAGAATTCATACGCTGAAACCCTGGTCCCAATACGATGGGATCAGGGGATGCGAAGATGAGCCTTCGGAAGGTGACTAGGCCATGAGGGTGGAGCCATTATAAGAAGAGACGCCAGAGGACTTACTCTCTCCCCCCATGCTATGTGAGGAAACATTCCAGAAGACAGCCATCTGCAAGGCAGGAAGAGAGCTCTCGCTGGACCCCCACCATGCTGGCGCCCTGTTCTCGACTTCCACTCTCCAGAACTGCGAGAGATAAATGTTTGTTGTTTAAGCCACCATTGCATGCTACTCTGTTTTAGCAGCTAGAGAGCTGACTTAGAAACACTCCACTCTCTGCTTTGCGGTGAGAACTGGAAGCCGTTGAGTGAGGGGAGCTGAAAGCAACGCTCTCTGGAAAGAGAGCGTTAACTCAAAAATAACATCTTGGAAGGAGAGCATCCAGTTCCTCGTGATGCTTGCAAATCTCTGCGGAGTTGGCTCCTTTCTGTGACCTAATACATTCCTGTTTCTAATCATCCTTTGTCTGAGAATCAATTTTCCATGATCTACAGTCCCGGTTTTTCATGACTACCGATAACTCAGCAGCCAAGCACAGCACAACTACAACATACGTTTAATTTTGTTTAGATTTAATTTTGTTCCAAGACCTTGTGCTTTGATAACCTACAGACAAATTTTTTTTGGAAAAACATGTGCCAATTTAAATTAACTTGTTGGGAGATACTCTCAAGTGAAATCTAGAATGTTTTTATTTTTAAGTGTTGCTGCAAATATATTTGGCCTTTGAGTAGATGTGCCTTTCCTGTCGAGTGTTTATTTTGATGTTCCTTTGGAGGGAAACCATTTAATTCAATTTGAGTCAATATAATTTGATCTAATTCAACTCAGCTCAATTCCATCACACTTATTCATGTTTATTAGCACCTACATTTACAAATAGCAACTTGCTGGGCATGTCAGACATGGTCTGTAAATTTGAAAACTCACAGTTTAATTGGGACAATTTTAAAGGTAATTTGTAAGTCAAATCATGGTACTCAGGAGAGGCCAGGCTGACAAGATGAAGCAGTCAGATCACACTTCCCTTCTATATCCATGGCAGACATTGCTAATCATTGCTGCATTATCTCTGGCCGGTGATGTTTTTCTCAGTCACTACCAATTGATCAGCATTGGTATGTTAACTAAGCTTTCTTACTCATCCCTGGAATAAATTACATAAATTCTCAGATGGATTCCATATTGGAGTTTCATTTGGGTCTGTGCCTATGAGCACTGTGCTTAAAAAAAAAAAAAAATAACGTAGCTTGGTAATTACAAGGATTTGTTGGTCAAAAATGAATTAAAACAACATGAATCTTCACTGAATTTTTTCCAGTCGACTAACAGCATGGATTTGTTCACTACTGCAAAGAAACATTTGAGAGATTAATCAGAGACTTTTGAAATCTGAAATTGAGATTGAAATTTCAAAATCTGCAAAGTGTATTAAGACTCAGACAAGCTAGAGTCCACTGTACTTTTCCAGTAATTAATTATGTGATCTTGGGCAATTCTCAACCCTTCTGTTCATTTAAGCTTCACAGTGGGGGGTAGGTTAGGGTGTGCAATGTTTTTAAAACATATTTTAAAAATGATCTGAATTCAGCACTCTGATATAAATAAAGATAAAAATGCAATGTTTCTGTCTGAAGCTGAGGCCTAGAGCCCGGGCCTTGATCTCCATTCCCCTCAGTCTCCACCTCGATCTTACGGAATCCTCTAGAATGTCTGCAAGAAATGTTAGCATTTGAGAAAAAAAAAAAAACAATGTTGAAAACTTCTAAACAAGAGTTTCTTCAGATATTCTTCCAGCTTTACACACGTTAATGAACGTAGATCAGCCAGACCTGATTCCATTTGGTTGTGCAAGGCATTGAGGAAAATAACGAACTCTGAAAATCATGGGTTTGGGGGAAATTCGTGCCGTCAGCCCTTTTCGGCCTTTAGCATCTTTCACGTTCTCATCGCTCACAAGGTCCTGATCAGAACTTCTGTGCAGCCAATCTGATTGTTTTCTCATTACATACACTGCCATGTGACGGGGTGAGGTCACCTCTGTGTGTATAAAATCAGAGGAATGAATAGACTTCCAATGGACTTGGAGGCCGGATTTGTAACTTCAGTCCGTTTTTAGTATTTTGACATTTTCTTCTTGACGCTGGTTCAATAGCACATTAAAGGACTTTGCAAGGGCTGCGTTTATTACAATGCCACAAACAGACTCATTGGATCCCACACGTCACTGAGCCACCAAGGTCAGAGTCAGGGCCTCTGAAACTTACTGCCTGGCTGCCTTCATTAAACCTGGTATGTGCATGAGTGAGACAAATCTATAACGGAGAAGCGGAATCTTCATGGTAGCAGAACAGATGTCTGGCGATTTGGTTCTTACATCCTGGGGTCTGGAGTTGCTTAGGCCTTGCCCAGGCTGGGGGAGTCCTCGAGAGTCTTTATAGGTTATTAACATCATACCAATTGTCAATCTAGTCCTGTTGGATTTGAAGTCAAACTCATACAAGAAGACAAAGCAAATTAAATCAGTTAATGAAATCCTGTTTGGGGATTGCTCACTCATAAATAGGTAAAGAGAACTCTGAAATATCCTTTCTGGGATAAATTTTTACAACAAATTTTCCAAGCTGTAGGTTCCTGAAGAAACTCGATCTCTTACAGGGGACCCAGAGCCTCAGACAGGCCTTAACAAGTAGCAAAAAGAATATAAGCGTAAATAAGCTTGGCCAACACGCGACAGGACTGGATACCAATGTCGGTAGCACTCACTGGAGCTGGAGGTGATTTAAAAAACGTTAATGAGAATTGTCCTTAAAAGGAGAAGCATAAAAGAGAATTGTAATGTGTTGGCTCCCAGCTTAGGAAGCGGGGTTCTAGGGCTGGGGTCGGGGTCAGATTGCCTCTCCCCTGCACGGCCCTTCTCCCGCCCCTACACTGACAGCCTGACCACTCTCCAGGGCCGTGTATCACCTTCTCCCTGGACTGTGCCTTCCCTGGTCACAGGCGTGCCCTCCCGTGAGGGTCGCACAGCATGAGGCAGTCCTCACGCAAGCTTCCAGGAAGTAAGCCTTCCTGGCCCACCTCGAACCTCCTTAATTAGAACTTCTGAAGGCGGCTCCAGGAAAGGAGGATTTTTTTTTTAAGCTGCCTGTGCTGTTCTGACACGTTGCCTAGTGAACTCCCTCCCGCTTGTCCTTCAGAGTGTAGCGAAAGCATTGCCTCCTCGGGGAGGTCTTCCATGACTTCGCTAGAGAATTAGCTGCAGTGTTGACTGCACATTTACTTGCACGATTATTTGCTATCATCTGTCTTCCCCACCTAACCAAAACTCTACAGGGGCAGAGGCTGTGTCATTCTCACTCGCTGCCGGATGCCAGGTCTCAGCACGGCACCTGGCACATCACGGTCATGGAATAAACTACCGGGGTAGGTGGGCGACTGAACGAATAAATGGTCAAGGACATTAATAAATAAAATGAGCAGCCAAGTGCAGGAAATGCTATCTGAGGCGAGATTCTCGTTTACAGGTTAGCTTTCCAATCTCTGCTATCACACCCCTTATTATGGGATGCATGTTATTATAATGACCAGGGAGGGGGAAGGAAAGAGAATTAGGCGTGGAATTTGCAAGGCGGAGAAAGGTGTAAACTACATAAGCTTTTGTCAAAGTTCATTCCTCTGGGTAGGGATCACGCTGTCACCATGCCAGCTGAGCGAGAGAAACAGATGTCACGAGGAGACTGATGCTGCCCAAACTGCGAGCCAGGCTTCTTGTCTTCTTCCATTAGCCTGCATCTCAGAAGAGACCAGAGTTACTGAGGAGTTTCTGTGGTGATAATTTCATAATGCATCGGTAGTCAATTAAGTCGCTATTCTTTGACTATGTATTACTTAATGAATTCTGTCACGGGCAATGTTCGCACAGACCCAGGGCAGTTGGATACTAACAATGTCAGCCAGGTTGGTCATGTTACATGGTAGAGAGCCTCAAACTTAACCGTTGAATGGAACTGGTTACTTTTCGACTAGCTCTCTTTAGTACGATAGGAGATGTATAAGATCCTGACAGGTTTTGCACAGTTTGCAAATAATCTAATTATAGGACCCAGAAAAATGGCAGAACGACTTCCTGTGGGACACGGGCTAACTCCTCAGATGTGACCGAGACGAGAAGGAACGGGTGGGGTGGTTCAGGTTCACGACAGGAAAAAGCTTGTCCTTCCCAGAGGTCAGGCTAGGTGAGAGGTCTGGATGGAGGCTGGAGGGCCAGCCAGGCCTGACGAGGAGTCGGACGGCAGAAGCAAGCTCTGGCGACTAGTCAACAACTAAGACAGGGTCCAGCAGCCAGGACGACCACGTGCCTGGCTCAAACCCGCGGGCAGGAGTCCAGAGGGTCAATGATCGTGAACCATCTCAGAGCTCAGCCCAAGTTAAGAGTCAACCCGTACCGCACGCCACAGGTGCTAGGCACCTACGCCACACAGTTAACCTCTCACCGCGAAGTTATAAAGTCGGTATAACCATCACCACGTGTAGCTGAGATAACAGTAGAATAGCTCAAATTTATTAATATTAATATTGTGTTAATAAGTATTGGTTGACTCGATTCTCAAAATTCAACAAATACTTACCAAATGCCCACTACGCTGCAGGGATTCTGTTAGGTGCTAGGAATTTAAACATAAATAAAACATTGCATCATCCTCTGGCTTTAAAGTCTAGAATGATGGTTCTCGAGAGGGACGATTTTGCCTCCCAAAAAAGGGGACATTTGTCTAACAACTGTTTTGGTTGTCACTACGGGGGAGGAGGGTCCTAGTAGCATCTAGTGGGTAGAGGCCAGAGATGATACCAAATATCCTGCAATACACAGGACAGTCCCTGAAGCAAAGCATTGTCTGGCCCATACATCAAGAGTACAGAGATGGAGTGGAGGAACCTTGGTTGAGAAGGTGGAATCCACGTGGAAAACGGTTAAGTGCCGTAAAGCGTTAGGAGTGTGGCAAATCAGTGTTGTACAGGACACAGTGGGGACTCGACACGAGGGATGCGGGGAAGGAAAGGACCCAGGGAAGAGTCTGGAAAAGGTGGGCAGCTGTCGCCCTGGCAGACAAGGAGTCTGCGTAGGAGGCTGTATAAGCCTCGGCCAGGGGCCAGGAGTGCCGTGGCCCCTGAGAATCTGGGAGATCGTCATGTCCTTAGTGCGAGATTCTGCTCCGTCACCAAAACGACTTTGTCAGGCGTCCAGACAGAGGGATAATTAATTATGCATCAATTTGCCCTCCAAGAGCTCACGTGGTATAAAACTGGTCACGCCTCTAAATCGAAATAATTCTTCTTGTCCAGTTTTTGCGTGGGCCCATAAGGGACAAAAATATGTAATTTAAGGAAAGCTCCAATATTGATTCTGAAACGCGTTGAGGCCATTTGCTCTTCGTCATGCACTTTTCGGGGTTCAGGCCAAGATGGTGGCATTGGCTCTCCTGTTTGACAGCTCCAAGTCTCTGTCCGAGAAGTACGAAGACGTGAAGTAACAATCACAGGTGCGTTTCCTTGGCTAACGATGGCATCATGAGATCAACAGCCTATGAAATATTTTTGGGGTTTACTAGGCCTTCTTGCACTTTTACCTAGGGCTGTCACCTTGCCGACAACTCCTTCGCACTCCCATCTTATCCTGTAGGATTGACTCAGCCTAAGCAAGCAGCCCTCTCGGCTAGAGATTCACCTATGAACAGACGCTAGAAAGATGTTTTATGGACGTGTTGCCCGGTACAGTCAGAACTTAACTGCTCTCCAATACGGTGAAAAATAAAGAAATGGTAATGAGGTGTCAGGATCAAAGGGAGAGCTCAGTATCTGAGGACACACAGGCAATCACCTTTCGGTCGCCCGCTTCTCCCACTCCTCTCAAAGAATGACTTAAAAGGCAGGGAACATACGTCATTTTTCCTCCCCCGTGGACCGTCTTCATCGCGCTTCCAAAGAGATGGTGTCCACAGGGGCCCGTTTCACACAGAGAGTCCCGTCGAACGCAGCTGCTAGGGCCAGCGCCCCCTCCCCTGAGGCCGGGCCAGGGTGCTGGACCTGGCGAGATGGTCCCCGCCTTCCCGGGGGCCTCTTCGATCTTGGAGGAAGTGGCTGCAAGTGGCCTGGCAGCGTGCGTGGTGGCTCTGCTGTCACCTGTAGGCAGGTAGCCCCGGCTCCTGACTTGGGCTCTGCGGGAAGGTTTCTTATCTGTCCACGGTGCCTAGGGCAGTGTATTGCAAAGACCGGCCATTTAAATTCAGTTTATTAAAACCCATAAAACAAACCAACGCAAAAGTGCGCTGTGGCTTTGCCATCAGTGTGTGTGTAGGTGCAGGCCTTTGAGCAACGGTGTTTTATGTGAAATATGGTTTCTTATTGAAATAAGAGATTTGAAATTCAGAAAGTAATAGCTTACAAACAAATATCTTAACTTTAAAAAAACATGTAAATAATTGGCAAAGCCCATTTCATAAGAGCAATTCACAAGCAAAAATATCGGCAGCAGTACTTGCGAAATGGCCTAACGCCGTCCAGACAGATAAAAACTTGGAAGGGCTCAGAGCGGAAGTAAGTGGAGTTCTTCTGGAAATGTAATCTCCATTCATACTCTGTCTGGAAACAGAGTTGTTACTTGTTAACAGCCTGAAGGAAATATGTAAGTCCTTTGCTAGCTTTGATTCGAGAGGGCTTTACTATCAGGTCAACATCAACCAAGATAACCTGGTTATCAAATATGACGATGCACATCTCTAAGAGTCATTGTCTCTTGAGATCCAACCTAAGCAAGTGGACCGACTAGCTAAGTGAATCGCAAAGGCTTCGCTCTCCCCCAGAATTCACCTTGTAGTATCATCGATACTGCGGCCAATAGACTCGTGGTCCCCAAACTGAGCAATGGCTCCTTGATGGGTAGAGAGCGAGGGGTTCTTAGGTCACATGGACAATAAATACTGCATATAACATCGTGCATGCAGATGCTCTTAGGATGAGATCTAAATTAGTTTGAAAGTGTTTCTGACATCACCCCATTCGTGACTCAGTGGGCACTAAGGATCCATCTGGCGGAGGATGGACGTGGTGATTTCCTGAAAATTGTTTTTTGTCGCGAAGTTGGGAATCACATAAGCAAACCTCTTACTTCAGGTCTTTAAATCAAGTTATCCATTCTTTTAAGTGTTTGTTACTAATTTAAAATTTGGGGGTCTTTCCTTCGGCATTATTCGCTATAAAGGGAACTTATCCCCAATTCTGTCCTATTGGTTGTCAGAGTATTTTTGAAAAACGCTCAAACTTTGATGATATGTCTCGATATCACCCCGAGAATGGCTTCTCAGTGAGATTTCCGCGAGGTCTGGTTTTACCTGATGATGATTTATGCTTTCTTCTTCCGACCACTTCAAGCCATCTCTCGAGCCTTCGAGTACATGAGGACTGAGTTGGCAGCAGTGAGGATTACGAGCTGGTACCAGTTAGGGAGAAAGATCGATTATGAGCAACGGTATCCATTCAGCTTTGCTCATTTAACTGAGCTCAATCACTTACACCGACGGGCACGACTCCGGCTCACAGTTCCGCGTGCGCTGGAGAGAAGCTTCTGCTGACAGCTTCTGATGATGCCGTCACTGTGGTCTTGATACAGTGGTTGCCTGTGGGTTAAACGCTTCTGCAAACACAGACATTCGGGAGCGAACGCAGGATGGAGGAGACGAGGTATACGCCTCTGGGCGCTGACACGGTGCATCTGGAATATTTTTCGAAGGTCCCAGCATAGACCAGCTCAAGGTAAACAGCTGCACGGACCGCGAGAGTGAGGAACCCGCACTGCCGTCGCCAGTAGATCTTCCAGGGGCTGTACAGATGAAGAGACTTTTCTAGGAATTTAATGCAATTGAAAATCTACCCCAAACAGATTCTTTTTAATTTCCTGTGATTATTGTAATGTTCCAGCCACTCATGCTTTTTTTTTAAGACTTAAAGGCAAAGCATCCTCCAAGCACTCTGTCCCATCTCTCTCTAGAATGAGCCTCTACGAATGTCCAGTCCCAGATATATGTTGTGGGGCAGAGAAGGAAGGTTGTCCAGGGTATTGATAAACAACAGGATAACAGGAAGGGCTTTCGTGCTGGAATTCCGTTCCTGCCCTCTCAGCAGAAGACCTCCCAGAGGTCCCACCCACTGTTTAATCTTTTCTTGTGTCTGGATTTGAAATAAATAATCCACATCGGTGGTACGAAAAATCACGCTGGGCGGAAGGCTGAGTTAGAAGATGGCTCGTTAAACCAAACAAATGTCCTGAGCAGCTTAGACACCCTTAGAGACGCTCTGTTTACATGTCTGACTTCTAACAACAAAGGAAATTGGAGTGCGTTGCATCGAAGGTCTGAGCCTCATCGTCAGCAACACGCTCGGGCGCTCTTCGACAGTTCAGAGTCGTCGCTCTTCCATTTCCTGTCACTTCTCCCGACACAGACTGTCCTCATTTCCCATTTCCTGGCCTCCTCCTTCCTCGCTCTTTCTAATACTCCTCCTGGAATATCCTCCTGGCCTCTCCAAAAAGGTCGCTGAGTGTCTATAACCTGACACCTCCCGGGGCAGAGAGGAACCCTGCTAAGTTCTGCAGAACCACAGCCAGTGGCTGGGGTGTTATGAAATCATGAAACATTTTCTCTCTTCTTCACTATAGAGAGAAGAGAAACGGCAGCAAATCTAGTCCTTATTATTCCCGCGGAAAGATTTAACCTTCTATTTGTTTCAACTTGGAGACGATCCTCGTGTAAGAAGAAAATCGACGACAGAGTCAAGTCTCTTTGCTTCAGAATTACGTGATGCAATTTGTCGTCCTGTGAGGTGTGACGGCAGTTCCGCATGTGGCTTCGATTCATGATTATAAGGCGAAATGCTTGCCAAGTGGCCCCGAGGTTCTATTAGTTAGTTTGTTTCCAGGGAACTGTATAAATAATTTATTTTCCCATGATTTTAGATCTCTAAGTTCCACAGAAAAAGAAAATCACGGAGCACGCAAAGCCTAAGAAGAAATGACAATAACTAGTAAAAAGTGGCCTAATTCAATTTACAAATACTTTTGGACTTGCTTCAAAAATAATAGGATACTGTCTTCAAAACTGAACAGTGGGAGATGCATCGAGCTCCTTCCAGCCTCAGCCTCTGCCCTCTGGGCTCAGCGAATGGCTCTCCTTGGCCGGGGGACTTCACTTCCATATGAGATGGAGTAGCAATCCAAACAACTAAAAGAATAGAAAAGGAAAGAAAAGGCAGAAACAATACATGGGGCGTTTCTTTTTAAGACTCTGGGCTTCAGGCAATAAAAGACAGTGATCCCTGCCGGAGAAACAGGAGACCAATGAGGTAAGGCCTATCATTGCTTACTGCCTGAGAAAGTTGTCAGGTTATAGGTTTGGGAGGGGAATGTAGGTGGACCCTGGAGCAGGCCTGAGTAAGGAGGTTGGAGCTAAAGACCGCGGAGACCAAAGTAGCGAGAGCTCACAGTGCAAAGTGCTAGACAGGAGAGGACTTTGCAGAGAGATGCCTAGCTCTCTGTCAAGAATCTGATTGATTGTTTGGCAGAAAACTGATCAACTCATGCATGTGAAAAACCACGGCATTCAAGCAACAGAAACGTCCAGGAGGATTAGAAGAAACAGTTCCTGGAATTGGCCCAGAGCAGGTAGTGATGCTGTTTTAGCAGCCAGACTAGAAAAGTTCACCATTCTGGGGCATCGGGCAGAGTACTCAGAAGGGTCTCGCCTAAGTGAAAAGGCAGAGGCCGTCAGAACTAATAAAATAGCAAGGCTAGACTATACATTGCCTACAAGAAACACACTTCAAATAATAAAGACACAAATAAATTGTAAGTAAAAGTTTAAAAGAAGATTTTCCAGGCTTACACTATATTAATATCAAACAAAGTTTATTTCAGAAGAGAAAATATCAGAAGAGGGTATTTTCATAATGGCAAAGGGTAAAATGATCGAGATGACATGAAATCCTAAATGTTTATGTTCTTGCTACCAGAACTTTAAAATAAATGAAGGAAAATCTAATAGACTGCAAGAAGAAATAGACTAATTGAAGATTATACCCAGAGCTTTCAATACCTTTCTCAATAACATAGAACAAGTAGAGTGAAAATCAGGAAGGCTATAAAAGACTTGAACAACACTATCGACCAAATTGACCTGTTTTCTAGTCAATGAATAGAAAACAAAACAATATGGAAAATCAATGAAATGAAAAGCTGCTTCTTTGACAAGATCAATAAAATTAATAAATTTATAGGCAACCTGATATGAGGGAAAAAGAGAAGGTACAAATTACTAATCAGAAATTAGAAAGGTTATATCACTATAGAACGTATATTAAAAAGGATTATTAGGGACTATTATGACTAACTTAATGCCAATACATTTGACAACTTAGATGAGATGGACAAATTCCTTGAAAGGCACAAATTGCCAAAGCTCACTCAAGAAAATAGATAACCTGAAAAGTCATATGTCTTTTAAATAAATTGAATTTTTAGTTTAAAACTATCTCACAAAGGAAACTCCAGACCCATTTTCTTTGGTAAATTACATCAAACATGTAAGAAGGAAATAATACTAGCTCTTCAAAAACTGTTCCAGAAAATTGTAGAGACAGGAATACTTTCGAATTCATTTTATGAGCCTAACAGTACCCTGATAATAAAACCAGACAAAGACATTACAAGAAAAATAATCTGTAGATAATATCTCTCATGAACGGAAATATAAAAGTGTTTAACAAAATATCAGCAAATTGAATCTGGTAACATATAAACAATATAAAAAAGATTCTGGCCACCGTGACCCAGTGTATTTTACCCCAGGAAAGCAAAGATAGACAGGAATGTTTTTAAATTTACCCTGTTTCATCTCTTACCAAAAATATAATCCTAACAGAAAACACCAAAAGGCCACAGCTTCTGAGAGAAATGAACTTAATGTCATATGCAACTATTATTTAAGAGATGACAGCAACGTTGTACACGACATGGACAATATTTACTTTTGCCTTTTCTCACTCAATCCTTGTAATTATTCTGTGAAGTCGAGAGAACACATACGATTATCTTTACCTTGTAAAGGTGACTTGCCCGAAGCCATGTGATGATATAGAGATGATCCAGGCAAATGCTCTCCTTAGCTGACTGGAAAACCAGACCAACAACCCATTGCCCCAGGAATTCAGTGGGGAAAAGAAGAGATAAGGAAGGAGGCAGAGACCCAAGAGAGGATGCAGATTTCAACCGTTTGTTCCTAGAGGTCTGAGACTGCCCAGGGCAGCTGTGAGGATGACTCAGAGATTTCAATACCTTTCTCAATAACATAGAACAAGGAGAGTGAAAATCAAGAAGGCTATAAAAGACTTAAACAACACCATCGACCAAATCGACCTACTTGACAGTTACACCCCATAATAGCAGAATACACATTCTTTTCAAGGGCACATAGAGGATTGATCACAATAGACTATTTTCTCATTCATAAAACGAATCTCACGAAGTTAAAAAGGATCAAAACTATAGAAAGTATTTCTCTGATCGCATTGAATTAAGCCTCCCAGACACTGCGTGGGTCCTGATCCGCTCAGACAAGCCTGAGCCTCATCCCTGGGTCACTGGGAGGCACAGCTGCAGCTCCCCTGCTGACCTTCCTCCTGGGGACAGGAAGAAACGAAAGCTTTACAGGCCTTTTGCCCTCGGGCCAAGCCAGGGCCTCCACCGGGGATAAAACGCGGATGTGGCCCCCTCGGGCGGGCACGCCTCGCTCTGCGGAATCAGCACGGTCGATCCTCTGAGGTCGATCCTCTGAGGTGAATTTTACCGCACTTTATAGGCCCTCATTAATATGGTCCCCAAATAAGAAAAATTAAACCTCTCAGCATGTAAGACAACTTAAAGACAACGTTTCAAATAAAAGTGACCTTTTCCTGGAAAAATTTCAATAAAACTTGAATATCCTAAACAACAGGGCTGCATGCTCAGCACGGTTTGGTGCAATCGTGTGCAATGGCCGGAAGGGACCCTTATCTCACTTTAACTCGCGCCCTACACGAGGGTCACATACAAACCAGGGCTCGGCCAGCGTCACCGCCAACAGCAACTCGCGGTAGGCTGGGTCTGTTACAGCGCACACCACGGCCTCTTGGAAGCATTCCCAGATGGGAAGCATTAGCTGTATTTTATCTTTACTCCATATTGTGTAAGTTGCCATCTTTGTTTCTTTAGTTATCTCTTACTCTATGACCAACCACCCCAAACTCAGGGGCTCGAAACCGCAGCCATCTCTCCGCCGGAGTCCCGTGCTTCAGGAGCTCGGGTGGGGCTTAGGAGAGAGGTTCACCTTCCCTCGCGCGGGGTCAGTCGGGTGCCTCAGCTCCCACCCACGTGGCCTCCCCCTCTCACCTTTCGGGGTGTGGCCTGAGCTTCCAGCCGGGGCGTAGGGGGCGGGGCCGGCTTCGCTGCAGGCGAACAGGAGAGCCGAGAGCCGCAAGGCCTCGCAAGGACGGGCCTCAGAGGGAGCTCGTCATCACTTCGGCGCATCCCGTGGGTGCAGCCAGTCCCCGAGCAGCCCCGATGCCGGGGAGGGAATTTGATTCCGCCTCCTGGTGCGGGGCTCTGCACGCGGGGACGAGTCCGGCGCCGTCCGAGGGGGTCCCCGCCCTGCAGACACTTTACCACGGGGCTCTTCTTGCACTTACTACGATTGTTTCTTCTGCACGCCTTCCTTCTCCGTGGGCACACGTGTCCCCTCGCAGTGCCAGTTCGTGGCACATTTATGCACGTGACCTTGGTGCAGAGCATGCAGGCTGACGTGCTCCATACAGGCTGATTGCATTAGTGCGTCAAGAAACAGGTGAATCTAGACTTTTACCTGAATTTGACAATAATAACAGGAGTAAAATATTTAAAAAAAAAAAAAACACTCAAAGCCTTAAGACTTTGAAAATGTCAGATTTTCTTTCCCTTTTTAAATGTTAATGCATGGCACATCTCTAATACATGTACTTTTCTCTCTTCCATGCTGTGTTGAGTCTCCGGGCACTTCAAGTAGGAAAATAACAGTTTCGAAAGTTCTGTAAGGAAATGTGTACTTCACTGAACCTGCAGACGAAAAAGGTTTTGACTGCGGACTATGTGGAGAAGGGAGAGCGGGCTTTCCATAAATACGCATGTTAAAAACTGAAATTTCAAAAACACGCGTGAGTTTTAAAGCAAAGTAAGGTTTAGCAAAAAGAGCAAACCCCCATCCAGGCTAAAGGACAGACGTCCTCGCCTTTGTAAACCCGGCTCTCCGGGAAGAGAATGCGGGGGGGCGGGGGGAGGCCTCTGAAGAGAGTGTGGCGGAAGCCAGCAAAGCTCCTGGACTGAACAGATGAGGTCACATGTCCCCACTCCAGCTCTTATACAGCCCCGGGCCTCGCCCTACAGCTAAACACAAACGAGGTGCCCCCTCTGCCCTGGTCGGGGTGGATTCCTGCCGCTGTGGCCTGGGCCAGGGCTTGAAAACCGAGGGAGGTGGTGGGGACGGGGACGGGGTGGCTGTGGGCGGGGCGGACAAACTTTCCACTTGACCATGCGCTTGGAAGGAGACAAATCCCTGAATCGTCCCTGCAGTTTAAGCACCCCCAGCCGCGCGGAAACTCGGGCGAGGCCGGAAGCCAGGACCACCTGTCAAGCATATTAGGTTCCGCACAGGAATCTCCATAGTTGCCATAAACACCTCCGCGGAGAAGCGAGGCTGTTGAGCTTCAGGCCGCTGCGCTTCCCTCTGGCGCGTTTGCTCCCTAGCTCGGGGTCATCGGCTGTGTGGGTTGTGCCTTTGGGCCCGGCAAGCTTCGGCTTAGCTGCATGAATCCCCGTTCGCAAGGCACGAAGACCCTGCAGGCTGTGGGGTTGGAGGGGCTGCTTCTTGGTTCATTGTAGGCAGCGATGGTTTAAACCTGGAAAGACAGGAGCTTTGGGGTCTGGCGCCAACTAGGAATCAATCTCGGTGGCTGCCACTGACCAGCCATCCCCACCTTGAGGCTTTATTTATCTGCTCTGAGCCTCTCTAGCTTCCTGTCTGCAGAACGGAGGAAGTAGCGCCCCCCTCCCCCCATTCCCCCACACACAGGGTGTGGGGAACACTGCCTCTTCCCTTGCCGGGGGGCTTCGGAAGTAGAAATCATGAGTCACTTAGGAGCACATGAACCAAAGCCATTTCCATAGCCCTACTATTCACAGAACTTTCCCACAGTTCGAAGGTCGTTAACGCAAATTTCCATTTTATCACGATACAAAGAGACCATGATAGACAAGAAGGACATTTAAGTTCATGAGTTCAGACCTCACGGAAAATCAGATAAGCAATGATCAAATGTCAGGGTTTTTCCCTCACTCACTAAACGAGACTTCTTAGAAGAGAGTTCTTCACTCCACAAGTGGCCGTATTAACAACATAGAAGAATCTCCACGTAAATTTTGTTTTAAAAGACACTAACGTCCCTGCACAAGCATTTTTTGGGAACAAGCTCTGAGTTCCAAAGGTGGCGGAAAAATCACTAAAGAGGAACTTACTGAAAGCCTTCTACTTCAGCGATCTTTACCCAGTAATTTTCAGAAAGGGAAATCATCTATAATTTCTCCTTTATAGGACAATAAATAATAACTGCTTTTTAATATGAAAAATATATATATTTTAAGTTAATTGATAGAAAAACCTGCGTTTACATTCTTGAGAGTGATCTTATGGAAAAGGGAGATGAACTTTTAGCTCTTCATGTTGGATGATCCAATGACACATTGCCAGTCAAAAGGGGACTCAGACCTCCTCAGAAGGTTGAAAGGATCTGAAAGAATGATCAGCGAGCCAGGCCATCCCTGGGCGAGCTGGTCCGTGCGGAGCGTCATGTCTAGGAGAGGCTGGTAGGCCATAGTTAGAGATGCCAGCAGGGCCAACCAGCAGGGACAGAATCAAGGAGGACAGTAAATCTTCCAAAAATAAGTGGACCATTAAGAAGAGCTGCCTTAAGAGAGAGTGCTGACTGAGGTCGGCTTTTTCCCGGAGGCTTTATCCAAGGTTCAGATGAGGGCTTGGCAATCGTCCCTGTAGGTAACTCTTTTAAAAGGCTGAAGTCACACATGGCAATCCCGAGTCTCTCAGGAGAAGGGAGCACTCTTTACCAAACGTTCAGGATATGTGCATAAAACCCACCAACAACCTGCCTAGAAACTGGGGGTTCCTTCTCCCTGGAGAATTTGGGTTCCAGGCTTAAAGAAAGCCAGGAGCATTACAAGATGTCCTCACCTCTGCATACAGAAATCCTCATCCTTGACTCGGTCTACCTTAAGACAGCAGTAGGAGTCCAAGGCCTCCTGGATCTGCTCCACAAGAGAGGCGGGGCCTGGTTTGGCTTGATGTTTCCAGTGGAAGAATCAGGCAGTGAAACCAAACCTTCTCTGCAGGGTCTGGCCCTTTCTATCCACTGGGACAACCAGATCCCAGACTCCAGAATGAAGCTGATCTCGAATTCTTCATTTTGCTCTACGTAATTTAGGAATGAATGCTCTAATGGACCGTGAAAATCAGGGACAATTTCTTTAAGGTGTTAGAAGGAAAAATGAAGTACTTGAATGCATCTGCAAAAAGTGAATTAATAGAGAAACAGATGAATTCTCTGAAGGACCACATGAACCCAAGAAACTCTTCTGCCACTATTGGAAAATAGGGTTAAACCAGCTCTATTAAGCTTTCTGCTAATGGTTCTTGGTAGTCTAAAGAGAATTATGTCACAGGGGAGGGCAAGTATGGGAATATACAAAACAAAACCTGACAAGCCAGAAGTCATGTGTTTCCGGGGGACATTGATCTCCTGAAAGTGCTTATGGAGACTGGCTGTTCAACGAAGAATATGGACCGAGGTCTCTCATTTCAGCCAGAGTCTGCCACGCTCTTAAAAGGGTCAAACCCAGCCACAGAAGCTCAGGTTCCGTAAAGAGAACTGATTGTCCCTCCAGGGCCAATACCATTAGTAGAACTTACATCCTTTGTCTGAAGTAAAGGCTTCCCAAGGTGAACTTTGTCCCAAGAGGAAAAAGATGGACAAATCAAAAGTTCCTTTTTCTCTGATTCAGAGTGGAGTTTCTAATTTTTTATAACTCACTCACCAGCCAGGTGACAGGAGACGGGAGTTGATGATCCTTGGTTCTAACCAAGGAGGCAATTTTGTTTCTGTTTGCAAGGATGTGATAAGTTTACTCCAGCTCTTGCTTCCAAATATAGAAGCTCCTGTTCTCATTCAATTTTTGGCAAAAGATCCTCAAGAGGTTTCAGCTTTATCCAAGAGGTTTTGGGACTTGGGAAAATATGTCAAGAAATAGAAGACAGTCGTGCAAAACTACAGATTCGGCTCAGTTCACAAGATAATTATTTCCATCTTCGTTGAAACTATTGTTGTAGGCGCTGAGTACTTCACATGGAAAATGACAATCAATTTCTAATGCACAGGGATATATTTAGAAGTTACATGTGTCTTAAAAATAGTCTTGTTGAATGGCCAGGACATGAAAACAACCAAAGTGTCCTACAATCGATGATTGGCTAAAGAAACTGTGGTACATTTATATAATGGAATAGTATTCAGCCATAAGAAGAGATGAAATATTGCCATTTGCAACAACCTGGATGGACCTCAAGATAATCATGCAAAGTGAAATAAGCCAGACTGGAAAAGTTGAAAGTCACATGATATCATTTATATGTGGGATATAAATGTAAAAGCAACAAATGAACAGGACAAATAGAGACTCAGGGACATGGAAAATGGACTAGTGGTTATAACAGGGTAGGGGGTGGGGGAGGAGGGAAGAGGTAGACAGGATAAAGGGGGTCAAATATAGAGGGGTTGGGGGAGGGTGAAGTGGGTAAAGGGGATCAAATATGGCAGCTGAAGGAAACTGGACTCTGGGTGGTGAACACACAGTAGAATAGATTGATGTCAAATTATAATGTACCTATGAAAATTATATAATTGTGTTAACCAATGTCACCCCAATAAACTTAAAAAAATAAAATAAAATAAAATAAAGAGTTAAAAAAATAGTCTTTTTGAGTTCTATGTTTATGTACATTTCTACATATATTTTACACATCGATTAAAATAAATTTAATAAAATCTTGCTTCTTAAAGATCATCAACCATCCATTGCTTAAACACACATATATGTATATATGTGATCTTACAGAATTGGTTGATATTAGAAAATGTGTTCTAGAGTATATGGCTTCTTCTTGTTTTCTTGTAACTCTCTTTGTCATAGACTTGAAAATTCCTGCCGTATAATTATATAATTAATTGTAATTTTATGTTACACCTTTGAGCACAGTTTTGATGAGAACATTTAAAATTTTAAAAATCTTCCTTGGGATTCCACTTCCACCCAGGAGGGAGAAATCCGGAAGAGTATTGTCTCCCTGGAATGGTGAGAAAAATGCAGAAATAACATAATATCGCAGCATTTCTTGAACCTCCCTGAGAACCGGCTTCACACGGCAATCCAGTAGCCCGAAATCCAAGGAGGGGTTGGCCTCGCCAGGTGAGCGACGGTGCACCGACGGGCTCACCTGCGAAAGCGCATGGGAGGAAGGGGCAATTGCCACACAAGGGAGCAAGAAGAAATCAGCTAAAACCTTACAGCGGCTCTAAAGGCCAACGGCGAGCCGACATGACAATGTGGAAGCCGTGGACCTCTCAGACATGGGGGGCGTTGGACTAACTTGATGGGTCTCTTCCACAGACCTCCAGCGGGTGCTCGAGGGAGCTTGGGCTTAGGGCGGGAGACACAGCGAGCCTCCCTCATTGGTGCAGACACTGGGAAGCAGAGCGGCTGCTTGGCCCCTTGCTTGGGGGTCTTCTCTCACAGAATAAACACCTTGAGATCTTGAGGAAGGAAAACAAAACTTGCCTTCCCCAGGGCACAGGTAAAGACCCATGGTTATCATGAGAAAGATAAAATGACTATAACCAAAACCAAAAACACCATTATCCTTGGGGGCAGGGAGAAACAGGATCCTACACCCATGTAATTAGAGATCTCTTACTTCCAGCTGGGGGTCAGAAGACTACCTTCTGATCAATATCTGCCACAGATACCAAGCAAAGGCAAGAATTAGAGCAGACTTATCTTCGGAAACGATACAAACCAGAAGATTATGAACTGACATCTTTAAAGTACTGAAGGAAATTATCAAACCAAAATCCTCTACCCAGAGAACATAGCTTTCAAAAAAAAAATAAGGTGGAATAAAGGCTCAGAAAAAGTGACCTGCCGAAAATTCAGGTTGTGTTGAAATTTTCCCCAATATATAGCCAGGCGGGCTGAAGCGAAACAATTCTTGTTCAGTTTCAGCTCAGCAGCACCTGGGGGATGCAGCCTCCGCAAAAGCTGGGGAGCCATGAGGGCAAGCTGGGGCTCCCCTGGTGGGTCTATGACTGTGGTATCAGCGCGGCTGCGCGCACTCCGCCAGACAGAGCCGCATGTGCAGGGCCCCGTGGACGCCAGCGATACGGACACAGCCCAGTGTATGAGACAAGGCGAGAAGGAATTCCTGGGGGAAATAAATAACTTTTCCTCCTATTCGTCTCCACCCGGGGAGATCCTCTCTCTCTGTCTTTCAAACCTTTCCCACAATTATCACTTCTCCTTTGAAACCATTTTGAAGCAATTTCCTCCACCAATGCAAAATCTCTTTCTTCCGTGCATCCTCATAATATTTTTTTAAAGCTTCTTATTACGGAAATTATTAAACACATTCCAAAGTAAAGGGAACTGCATAATGAACAACTTCTGCCACGTGCCATCGCCTGGGTTCCATGGCTCCTAACACGTGGCCAAGCTGGCCCTCAGAACACTTCCGTGAGGCCTTTTTTTTTTTTTAACGACTATAATCCGAACATTGAATTAATGCTCTACAAGCTTCATACATCCATGCCCCTTTCTTTTCTTCCCTAAAATGTTAGAGTCTACAGGGCAGGCCCTGTACCACACCATCAGCCTAAGTCCCACTGTGCTCGGCAAATGCTTAGCCCACACCTCCTTAACTGAACTGAAGTCGTGAGCACTGAGTTCTCTTTCTCTAAATACCAGAAGCAGATTTCTCCCCAAGCACCGCTTAATTTTAATTTTAAATTTGGAACTGGACCACCTCATGCAAAACGGCCAAAACGGTGTCTACTATATGTTTCGCTATAAAATTTTTACGATTTTATGTGTGTGTGCATTTATCAAATGCCATGTCTATGTAATAATTTTTATTCACAGAATAGTTAGACAAGAAAGTGAGCACAGCTCTTTTAAAACTTTTAGGCAAAAGGTCACCATTCCTGGGAATACCGCAAAAGTCTTGGCTCCAAAGAACCCTCTTCTTCAGAACCATGAGAACAGGCCTGTCATACAGTGGGAAATGAACCCGATTCGTTGAATCACTCAGAATACATTCACATTAAGTGGGACATGTTGGCGGCCAGCCACATTAGGTATTCGTATTTGCTGGTACTCTTTGTCCAGGGTCGAGGTTTTGCAGTTGGTAGATAAAGGCTGACGTAATTCTTACCTACCAAGGACGGGGCTACTTTTCTGTATTTTCATATTGTCCCTGTATTAGAGGGCTTAAGCGGCCATAACACAGCACCACACACTAGGTGGCTGAAACGACAGAAATTTAGAGGCCAGAAGCCTAAGCTCAGGATGTTGGCAGGGTCGGTTCCATCTGCAGGACGGGAGGAAAGTTCGTTGCATCCGCTCCACGAGCTGCTGGTGGTCCGCAGACAGCGTTCTCCCTGTCTTCTCGCCGTCTTCCCTCGTAGGCGCCTCGTCCTCACTGCATGGCGCCCTTCGTAACGACGGCGGTCACCTTGGAGTGGAGCCCGCTCTACTCCAGCACGGCCTCATCTTAACTGCACCTGCAGCGACCCTGTTTCCAAATAAGGTCACAGACTGAGATGTCAGGGGTCGGGACTTCGACGTATGGATTTGGGACACAATTCAACCCACAACAGGCCTTTTTCTCCTCCTCCAGCTGCTCTGAAAGGATTCTGTAAGCCTTCTGATCTCAGGCTTTCCTGGTGCCTCTCTCTCATTAGAGAGACACATCGCCTCTGTTTCAGCCTCTTACTGAGGGAGCCATGCTTTCTGCCTAGTGGGACCCCCACCGCAAGTCTGTATGCGAGCCGTCAGTGTGATTTATGGTGAGTGATTATACGGTCAAGAAGGGGGAACAGAGGGCCTGCCCTACAGAAGCCTGCAGGGAGGGTGGTGACCGCTGCCCCATCCCATTGTCCTGATGCCCGACACCAGCTGCAAGACACAGGAGAAGCCCTGGGAGATCACGGATGTGGCAGAAGATGATGCTAGAGAAAGATGTGGATTATCTTCAATGGTATGGTCACGGTCACGGTCACGAGGACGACCAGGCAGAGTTCTGGTTCGACCTGACAGAATGAAAAGCTGATGAAGTCCTTTGCAGGTTCACGCAGGCAGAGCCGAAGGGGGCAGTGCTCGTCGATTCTGCGTGAGCCGCGGTTTAGTGCCCGGGCTCCTGAGGCAGTGAGGGACCACGCACACAAGCGGATGGTTAAATTTGCTACCGCATTGTCGGGAGCCATTAAGAGACACTGAAGAAGTCACGTAGCTGATAGCCATGCCGCAGCTGCTGCTGCTGAGGCTGCTTAAACAAAGGTTCTAGGAAGCAGGGTGTGGAGTTAAACGTTACTGACCCTGGAGGGGAGGTTTGCCTCCTAAAGAAATCCTCTTAAGATAGTGGAATGTTTTACAGCCCAGAAAAGGATGTTTGTACCCTGAGGGAAGGATATATAGGAACTTATGTAAATGCAAGCATTCCTATGGTATTGTACTCTGTGCTTTGCTATCGTACTCTGCTATTGTATCCAAAAACTTATATAAAGGCTGTGCTAAGTAAACTCGGGGCTGCAGCAGTGACTGTATGCCCTCCCGAAGCGCTTTCCTATCTTCTTTTTTCTTAGGCTTCGTCCCCCTCTTTCGGGTACTGATCGACTTTAGCCGGCTGGCTCCGGCGCCGCATCCTCAGAGAGACGATCATAGCTGAAGAAGCTGTCATGAGAAAAGTGAAGCAGGAAATTGGAAACCGTAGAGTTACACGTTCGAAGATTCATGAGATCCGTTGGGCTGAACCCCCATTCGCCCCTGCAGCTGGGGGACGCCATGGGGCCTGAGGTGGAGGGCGAGGAGGAAGGAGCACGTGCTGTCAACCAGGATGCGGGATTAGGCGGTGGAGTCATTGGTCTTAGGACATCGACTAGTCAGGCAGTCGGTCCTTCCTGTCCTGTCTGGAACCTGCCATCTCGTCCAGGAAACTTTAATTGACATGGGTTTTGTGGAGATCCAAACTCCTAAAATTATCTCGGCTGCCAGTGAAAGGGACGCCAATGTATTTACTGTGCCATATATATTTTTTAATAATACAAATCTGGCTCAGTCCCCACAGCTGTACAAGCAAATGTGTATTTGTGCTGATTTTGAGACGGTTTTCTGTCTTGGACCAGTATTCAGAGATGAAGACTCTAGTATCCACAGACATCTCACTGAATTTGTTGGTTTGGGCATTGAAATGGCTTCTAATTACTATTACCATGAAGTTGTGAAAGATATTGCTGACATCTTAGTACAAACATCCTATGGACTTCAAGACGGGCTTCAAACTGAAACTCGGGTGGTGAATAAACAATTCCCACGTGAGTCATTCAACTTTTTGGAGCCAACGTTAAGACCAGAGTGTTGCAAAGTGTTGGCTGTGCCTAAGGAAGCCGGACTTGACATGGGAGCGAAGGAAGATCTGAGTACAACGAATGAAAACCGGTGAGTCGTTTGGTAACGAAAAAGTACAACGCAGATTTTTACGCTCTTGATAAATAGCCACTGGCTGCAGGACCTTCCTCTACCATGCCTGGCCCAAGAAATCCTCAAGAGTCAAACACATGACCTGTTCATGAGAGGAGAAACGCCCTCAGGAGGAGCCTAAAGGTTACATGACTCTCAGCTGCACGCGCTGGAGCTTTACATCACGGAGTCAGTTTGGGGAACCTTCAGGCGTACATCGATTGCTTCCACCTGGGAGCCCCTCCTCATGCTGGTGGAGGCACGGGGTCCGGACGAGTGAATCTGCCGTTTTGAGGGGGACTGTATAATACTCATCGGATCTCAATGTCCCCCTGTGATCCCACGCGACACGCCCCTTAAAGAAAGGCGTGCTTTACTTTTATTCCAATAACCTGCTATCGATCAGGCTGTGTAGCTCACGTACTTAAAATCTGCAGTAGCATAGAAATGTCTTATCTAAAGTGCCACGATTACTTTTGGGTTAATTCAGCACAGGTTACTTTAAAAGAGATTTTTATAACTTTGGACATGCTTAAATAGGAAATGATTTTAATGAAAAATTCACATGGTTATGTTAAAAATTCATACCGTATTACTACAAAAAAATGTTAACAATTTTAAACAGAGAAAAAAGAAGAAGAGGTGGATACTAGTGTTGAATTCAAAGTTGATTTAATTTCAGTCCATTGCCCGTGGAGGCTCTTACACCTAGCTTTCTTTTATCAATAATTTTCAGCTTTTGTCAGAAACCTCGGTTTCATTGCGCTCAGTTAACCTCACAATTAAGTGGCCGCCTTGATTCAGCTGCAATTCCAATGGCTAATTAAGCCAAGCTTGTGGCGTAAGAGCCGGCATCTGTTAGTAACTAGCATGCGAGAGCAGATGCCTAAGACTGGCGGGCGCTGGCTAATTAGGTAACACCTTTTATTTCTCCTCTTAAAGTCTCAGACGAGCCACGCGTGCTGTGAGGTCTAACTAAGCCTGAGAACTCAGACCCCACGAAATGGATGAGTCAGCATTTCTAAGACATCTGCGTTCTCATCGTTTGCTCACCTTTCAACACCGAGGATTCCCCGGGCAGACGCTGGTATCAGGGGTGGTCGTGTCCTTAGAGGGAGTCACGACCTCTCCTAATGGCAGAAAAAGAGCCACAAGCATCTCTCCCTCCCCTGAAGCGAACCTAAGGACAGCAAAAGCCCCATCTCTCCCCCAGACCCCTAACAGAAGGTAGGGACTTGGGTGTAACCCAGGGCACCAAATTTTAGAAGACAGAGTTAGGTAGTTATTTGAAAACACTGCACAATATTGGACCCCTTTCCACATCGCCCCCGGAAAAGGTGTCCAGTGTCGCGGTCACAGCGGCAAGTGCATTCAGGGCCTTCTCGGCACACCCGGTCACTGAGGAGATGGAGGACCCCAGGTCCAAGATCTCTGGTCCTGTGCCTGTGGGTTCTACCCACACCATGCCTTCCCTCCTCTTCCCCCTCCTCTTTCCTGCTAAACGGACACCCCCATTGTGTGGGGCCTGAGGCCGGAACCACCTCCTCCACCCCAGGTCACTCCTGCCAGCTGCCGGTGTAAGGACAGCGCTGATATTTTATTGCCAGGGGTGAGCAAACGTCAATGTCAGAAGTATAGACACCAGGGAGGGTATAAGTATAGATCATGCATGTCTCCAAATACATCGTATCATCTTTCGTTCTCGGTTTTACTTGCTTAAAAATGAAACTCTTACTGCATGCCGAGTATTCAGTTTGCTTTTCGTATCGCATGGCTATATCCCCACATAGCCCCCAAAAGGACTGGCCGACAGCAGGGCATGTAATTGCTAAGAACACTTCTAAAAGCCCAGGTCAAGTCCTCACTAGACTCTACCAGGTAGTGCCCACGACTGGACTACGGGCTGCCGTGAAACCCACATCGGAGAAGCAGCAACGGAAAGTCAAGTGCAGAGCTGATAAGAGCAGAGTCACGGGGCCGAGCCAGGCTTGCGGATTTACGTGGAGTTAAACGCCAAGAAGACATCGGGATCCAGTTTGAGAATCTGCGCTACGCTCAAAACTGGAAGGATGCAGGGAGTAGGGAGACCCCCGTGCAGCCCAGCCAGACTCCGGCAGGCGGGGCGCGCTCGGCTAGGGCGCTTCTGGGCGCTTCCAAGCCCCACCGTCCCTGCTTAGCTGCTCCTCAGCGTCTGCGTGGCTGCGGGATCGGGGCTTTGGCGACTATGGTTTCATAATATTTGCATTTTCGCGCAGCCAGTTCCTTGTTCCGTTATCTTTAAAACTATGCAAAATGCTATCAAAAGACCCAGATTAATTATATTATTCAAATGGAAATGCCTTCTTTTTCCATATTTACAGTATCTACCATGGAAATGGATGGATAGATAACACTTGGATAACCCGTTGACACCAGTACTGGCTTAGGGATGTTTCTAGCATGGGAAAGAATGTTTGGCTAACACATGGTCAAAGATGACCTTCCATTTCTACTTCAAGCTTCCAGCTAGGTTTCTGACGACTTCTCCACACGCCCCTCCGCACCACACACACACACCCTCACAGCACGAGTCTTCTGTGCTTTAGCCTGACTTCCCGTTTCTGCTACTTACTCCGTAGTTAAGTCCTTCGGATGCAACGAGGCCGTCTTTGGCGACAACGATTCCAAAACGTTTGTGTTTTTGCACAGTCAATTCATTGTTGACGTCTGCACTTACTTCCCGGTTCCTTTCATCACCCTGTGGGGGATGAAAAGTCGGCTCTGAAGCCCGATGGGCCATGATAAGGAAAAAGGCCTTTCCCTGCCGAGGCCTCGCGACGGACTTCTTGGGTGCTTGGTGCACTCGGCAGGCAGCCGAGGGATGAATAAGTAACGCATCTCTCACAGAGCGATTTCGTGAGACTAAGACCAGGTCCTTGCTGTGAAGTCAGGTTAGGTGGGAGAGTTTATGGAGTTCAGTCCATTCGTTCATTCGTCAATTCCATAAATGTGTCTTGAGAGTTGACATGCCGGGAACGGTTCTAGGTGCCAGAGATTCGGCAGTGAACGCGAGAAAGTCCGTCGCTCAAGGAGATTATCTTGCAGCATGTGCGGGAGGAGGGGACGATGAGAGATAGGTAATGAACAAACAATAAGTCTATGTGTTAGTGGGTGATACGAGCCAGGAACGACCTCGAAAGGGTTCAGGGGGAAGGAATGATGGCTGGCAGTGAACCGGGGCTTGTTTACACGGGGGAGTCAGGGCGAGCCTCTGAGGCGCAGCTGTTTAAGCAGACTGGAAAGTGTATCAATTAGCCGTGTTCCGCCTCCACCCCCACCCCGCCCCATCCCCACCCCAGCCCTGCCCCCACCACAGGATTTCATAATCCAGCACGTTCCTTTCCCATCCACAGCCCACACAGCTGGCATAAGACGCTCCACTCCTCGGGGGCCAGAAAACAAGACGAACATTATTCACTGCGGAGCTCAAAAGCCACCCAGGTAGGCATCAGAGAGACAGGACTTGAAAGATGCGCTCAGAGCGCTTCCCCTGCCTTCGCTCTCTCACCTGGGTTTGAGAACAAGCCCTCCAGCTAGGAGGGAGCAGAGAGCTGAGGACAGAAGGAAGCAAATCAACTAATGAAACCCAAAGCTGTCCTGGGGCAGGTCGCCGTCACAGCAGGAGGGCGTTCGGGATGGTGGGTGTTTTAAAGGGGTGTTTCGTAGCTGTGCATGTCACACCGTTTGTTAGACACCGTATTTTATAACACACCAGGAGCCGCGAATCCGTTGTCCGCCCCATCACCGCCCGGCACGCCCCTTCCCGGGAAGCCCGCTCTGCTCAGGACCGGGGCCGCTGGGTGGGGGAGGCATGCAGGGCCCGGTGCCCTCGGCAAGCCCGCGTTCCCTTCTGCGTGCAGGGCTTCGCCTTGCCCTCGTCACGGCCGTGGGGGTCCTGATCTCCCAGGGGCTTTGCGGGGCGGGGGTGGGGGGGAGGGCTACCACCTCTGAGCTCCCGGGGAGGGCTGGAAGGAGCCCGCCCCCAGCCGCTCTCCTTCCTCCCCGGGCCGGAGCCCCAGCGTGGAGGAGACGCCAGGCGGCTCTGGGTGCGGCACCCCCAGCGGCCTGGAACACACGGCAGCACCCAGCGCGCATGCGCAACGTCTGACGCGGGCTTGGCCACCTGCCAATAAGTGTGGCTTGTCCTTGGGGGGCAAAACGTGGACGTCTTGGGGGCCACTCTTCTGGATAGGAAAGCACTTCAGGAGCTGCTTGGAGAGGACGTGGTTTTGGGGGTGCAGGAGGCAAAGCCTGCCCAGGTTTAGAGATGGGTCGAGGGTTCTGCCAGAGAGGGGGCAGTGGCCAGCCGGGCCCTGCCGGAGGAGGACAGACAGGTCATTCAACTGGAAATGATTATTTTTAGAATACTCTGTTCTTGTGCCTGAGCTCACACAGCTGTCTCTTTTTCTTTTGTTGACTAGGTCTCGTGAACAATTCACTTTCGATCAGAGACCATCTTTTCATGGGTGGGGTAGTTTAAAACCGCCCCATGTGGAGGTAGACCAGGTAGCTGTGAGGAGACGCTGCTTTGTGATGTTCATGAAGAGCTTCAGACACAAGATAAGATCTTTTTCTTTTTTTAATGAGAAAACATTTCTTGCAATAAATGCTCTCATCACTTAGTAATCCTGCAAGCCTGAGGCTGAAGTCTATAAGCTATGTTAAATTTTTTTTTTTTTTGTCCATCACTTACAAATTCTTTCAAGTTTGATGAAAGAAGCGTGAGAAGAGAGGATAATAAAAAGGCTCAAGGTTCCTTAAATGTAGATCTTCTGTGGGATTTTTCTCTTAAAAAGGGTAGTTGTGATAGAGAAGGAGCCTTTGAATGACCGTCTGAGAAGACGCAGAATCTCCATAACAGCGTCTTGATTTCTTCCTCCATGCAGGCCCGTTAGGTCCTGGGAACAGCACCGTCACGGGACCTCCTGCCGCAGAGGTGTAGTCTGGTGTGGGGGGAGGTGGATGTTTATCAAATAATCGTACGAACACATGTATAATCATACATCGTGCTGAGTATTGCAGGGTTCAGGAAGCCGAGAGCGTGCAGGATGCGAGATTAATCATCTCTGTGGAGCAACTTGGAGCAAAGCCGGCAGAGGGGGTGTGAGGGCTCCAGCCACCGGGAAGGGCGTAGGCACAGGTCCTGGGAGCGGCGGGAGCCTGGTGAATCCCTGAGAAGCCGCAGCATCTGAGGAGCAGGGAGCCAGGGGACGAGAGGGGAGAGCCGGGACCGGAGAGGCCCACGGGCCAGCAGAGGCTGCAGAGAGAGAGATTCGGCTCTCATCCTATGAGAAGGGAAAAGCATCCGGTGGTTAAAACTTTGTACAAGTGAGGGCGGAGGTTGGGGCGGCAGTGGGGAAGGGGCGACTGGGCTTACAGTCTAAGGTCACCCCGCTGCAGTGTGGGGAGCAGGGAGCTTGGAGAGGCCACTGCAGCGTTGGGGCCCGTGCCCGGGGTCGGCCCTGGGGGTGACCGCGGAGAGGAGAAACGGACCAGCCAGAGACGCAGGCAGCGACGCCAAAGGGACTCAGCCACCGATTAGGTATGGGGGTGCTGGAGGGACGCCCGCGTTTCACCGTGCCCCTTCAGGAACTGTTAGTTTTTCAATTACTTTTGTTTATATTTGTGTCCGTTTCCTAGACTGCTGTCACAAAACCGGCAGGAACGAGGTGGCTTAAATGAACAGAATATTCTCTCGCGGTTCTGAAAACCAGACCTCTGAAGCGAAGGCAGCAGCGGGTGCAGCTGTCTCTGAAGGCAGAGGGGGGCCCCGCCCCGCCCACGTGCCCTCTGGCGATGCCTGCGGGCATTCCAGGGCGCCCCTGGGCTTGCGGCTGCCTCGCCCCGATGTCCCGCTCTATCTTCACGTGGCCTTCTTCCTTCCAGGCTTGTTCTGTCTCTTTATCTAAACCTCCCTCTCTCTTCTCCTCCTCTTATCAGGACACCAGTCATGGGATTTGCGGTGCACCCTAATCCAGGGTGACCTCACCTTAACTCTATGAGCTTTGCAGGTGATGCTCTCTGTGTACAATCACGTTCACGGCCCCAGGGACCAGGAGGTCATACAGCTTTTGGGGGGACGCGGTTCAACCCACTACATTTCAGGGTAACATTCTGTCGTGTGCTGATATCATCCCCGGATACCTCTTTTATCCTCATTGTCCCGTTCCAGCGTGTCGATTTCAGATGGCAGGATTGATTTCCACTGCCCTCCAAAGGAGTTCAGAATGGCTGAAATCCGTTTTACAAATTCACTTTCTAGCTCACTGGTTTCTCTGTTTTTAAAGACGTTTTCTCATTTTCCTAAAAGGTGTTTCGGTTAAAATGGTTCCTTTTATCGATGACTTTTACTTTTTTTCTGAAGGAAATATGACAAAAGATCATAACTACCCTAAATGATGCCCCCAAATGAGACAGCTATACAGTCCTACTAGGGACACTCTGGGTGAGGGTTCTCATCACCCTGGCAGAGGGTTCTGCTGGTCCAAGCCCTAGCTTCTGGGAGAGTTAACACGCCCAAGCCATGACTTACCCGTGGAGGTCCTCCTATTAAGGAATGCGCCCCCCCCCCGCCACGCATTTCTGTAAATTCACAGTAAACATGGCGCCTCGAGGCAGGACCGCTATACATTTCACAGAGTTAAACCATCATGGGTGGCCTCAGATGGCTGTGAGCACTTGTGTATTTATCTACGCACGTCTATGTTACTTTACCAGAAACAGTGAACCTGAAAAATGACCCAATTTATTTCCCCGAGTCCTCAGGAAGAATGGATAAATCGGTGCCATTTTTCCAGCCCTACAAACATGCATATTCTGTATGTTTTTATGGCCCGAATCTGCTTTCTGAGTTCAGGCGCAGAAGTACTTGCCTTCGAGCTTCAGCCTGCCCAGTTAGTTATCGTGTACGGCGTCAGTTCTATCAACAGGCTTTCAGCTTGCCGTCCACTGAGATGCATATATAGATTACAGCTTGGGCTACAGACCTGTTCGTGCTCCTACTACTGGCTTTGGCAAACCCCCCAGGCCCCACCGAGACCCCTCCCTGCTGGCATTTGGGTTGCTCAGCCTTCTAAACAACCCACGTCTCAGTATCTGTGAAGTCTCAGGCCATAGCAGTAAGCATCTTAATCCCAAATTCCTTAAATGCCTCTAACCCCGATAACTAAACCTACAAGCGAGCACCACAATGTTCTCCAAGCCCCGCCCCACCCCCGGACGTATTGCGATATCATAGACATATAACATTGTGTAAGTTTAAGGTGTATAACGTGATGACTTGATACACATCTATATTACAAAATGATCACCACCACGATAAGGTTTGTTAACATGTTTATCACCTCACATGGTTGCCATTTTTTAATAGTGGAGGTGAGAAAATTTAAGATTTGGCATCTTAGTGGCTTTCGAGTGTACAATATGGTATTGTCAACTACAGTCCCCACGCCGTGTCATGTCCCCAGGACTTATCGATCTTAGATAAGAAGTTTGTACCAAAATCCCCATTTCTCCCACCGCCCAGCACCCGACAACCACCATTCTACTATTCCTGAGTTTGGCTTTTTAATATTCAATGTGTAAGTGAGATCATATAATATTTGTCTTTCTCTGTCTGACTTAGCACAATGTCTTCGAGGTCCACCTACCTTGTCACAAATAGTTTTCTTCTTTCTCATGGCTAAATAATATTTCACTGTGTGTGTGTATGTGGGGGAGAGAGAGAGAGAGAGAGAGAATTATGTTGTAGTGAATATGTAGGTGAAGATATCTCTTTGAGATACCGATTTTGTTTCCTTCCTGTAAATACCCAGAGGTGGGATTGCTGGATCATATGGTAAATTCTACTAATTCGTTTATTAATTTTTTTGAAGAATCTCCGTGCCGTTCCCCACTGCAACTACTAATTAACATTCTCACCAACAGTGCACAAGTGTTCCCTTAGCTCCGCATCCTCTCCAGCATTTGTGAGCTCCTGTGTTTTTGATGACGGCCCTTCTAACAGGTGTGAGGTGAGATCTCACCGCGGTTGTCATTTGCATTTCCCCCGATGAGTAGTGACGTTGAACACATTTTCATATACTTGTCAAGCATTTGTATGTCTGCTTTGGAAAAATGTCTACACAGATCCTTTGCCTATTTTTAATTAAATTATTTGTTGTTGTTTTGGTACTGAGTTGTTTGACTTTCTTATACATTTTGGATGTAAATCCGTTTGCAAATGTCTTCCGTTTCCTCGGCTGCCTTTTCATTTCGTTGATTGTTTTCCTTGCTGAGCAGCTTCGTAGCTCGGCGTAGTCCCACTCGCTCCTTGTTGCCTTCGTTGCTTGTGCTTTCGGAGTTATATCTAAAAAATCTTTGCCAAGACCTGTGTCGTCTTCTAGGAGCTTTACAGCTTTGGATCTTATCTTCAAGTCCTTAATCCATTCCAAGTACATTTTGATGAGCGGTATAGGATAGGGGTCCAATTTCACTTTTTAGCATGTGACTATCCAGTTTCCCTGACACCACTTATTGAAGAGACTTTTCTTTTCCCTTTGCACGTTCTTGCCTCCCTTATCAAATATTACTTGGGCATAATAAGCATGGGTTTATCTCTGGGTTCTTGATTCTGTTCCACAGGTCCATATGGCTGTTTTTGTTTTGATTACTAGAGCTTTATAATACAGGCAGTCGCTGACTTGGTTTGAATTATGAGTTTTTGACTTTACAATGGTGTGCAAGTGATACGTATTTTGTAGACACCGTACTTCAGATTTTGAATTTTCATTTTTTCCTAGGCTAGCAAGCTGTGATCGATACTCTCTTATGATGCCGACCAGTGGCAGTGAGATGGTTTGCCCACCTGTAGGCTAATGTAAGGGTTCTGGGCCCGGTTTGTTGGGAGCTGCGCCCTTGGTTTCTCAAGCCCTCAGGCTGTGAGAACCAAACCCATGATAAACAAGTCTTTCCGAGAAGCTGGCTGACCACCAAAGGTGCTGATAGTCTCCTGCTCTCCCCCCCACCTCGTACTTCCCCCTGTCCTTACCGCTCCTCACACCACCAGCTGAAGACCAATCATATTGCAACAGGTACCCTTTGCCTGCCCCCCTTTGTTCTTGCCGTATAAATATGTTTGTTATCCAAAAATAAAATTTGAGGCTTGATCAGAATACTGTCTTGCCTCCACTCTTTTCTCTCGTCCGTGTCACCCCTCTTTAGGTTGGGTTCTCCTCGGTTCTCCCACCAAATAACCGGTCCCGCTGGCGGGACAGGTGGCGCCCAACGTGGGGCTGAGTATGTTCTATCTGGCTGTTCCCCGAGGCCCTGAGAAAAGGGATTGGCTGAGGGGCCCGGGGCTGGCCCCTCTGCCCGTTTCCCTGCTGGCGAGTGATGGGGTTACCGAGTATGTCGGTGGTGGAGCGGCAGTCTCTAGCCCAGTGTCGGCCCTTTTTGCAAACAGGGCAAGGTGTCGAGGGAAGAGAAGGTCCTTTATTATAAGGGCCCTGAACCCTGGGTTTGTCATAGGAACCGTGGCATTGACGGGCAAAGTGCCCTGGCTGACCGCATTTGAAACAATTTTTTTGTTGGCCAGGGTTGGCCTGGATTACAGCACCAACCGCTAGATGAATGGCCTGAGATACCTTGGAAGTAAATGGATCAACGTCTCAACGTCTCGGCACAAGCGAAGCATTTCATCGAGCGTCTTGTCCCGGGTCTTACCCCTGAGGACGGCTCGGCAGGAGGCGTTAGCATTTTCAAAAGCCAATTGTTTGACTAACCTGTCATTAGCGGCGTCGCTTCCTAGAGCGCGCTCAGCAGCCTCTAGAAGGCGACTGACAAATTCACTGTAATCTTCCTGGGGACCTTGGATAACCTTGGTGAGTGGTGTGGTGGGGGTGCCAGAACTAGGAAGAGTTCTCCAGGCCCCAAGAGCGGCATTATGTGTCTGAGAAAGGAGTCCAATAGGGAGATTTCGTTGTCGCTCTTCAGTGGCATATGTCCCCTGACCAGTAAGTTTTTCAAAGGTCCAAGAATGAGAGCGGGGATTTTTAAGATTATTAGCGGCTATAGTCTGGCAGCGGTCACAGAAATCAGCCCGCCAAGTTAGATATTGGCCACGGGTGAGGACAGCCTGGACTATGCGGAGCCATTCACAAGGGAGAAGGTGTCCCCCTCGAGACAGTGTTTCGAGGACAGATAAGGTGTAAGGAGCATTAGGTCCATAAGTCCTGACAGCTGTATTTAGTTCTTTTAAGTTTTTGAACTGTAATTTATGGAACTCTTTACGCTCCGGGGCGGGGGGAGGGAGTTCGTCGTCACTGCTTTCTTCCTCATCATTATTGTCAGCAGTGTCCTCTCCACCTTCAGGGGCATCAGGGGGATCAGCGGTGTTAGAGGTAGGAGATTCAGGTCGTTGGGATCGGGTGATGACAGGGAAGGTGAGGGTTTTTGGTTTGGGGTTTTTGGAGGGTTTTATGGGCAAGCGTTGGGCGGTAAGGACAGTCTCTTGTAAAGCAGCCTGAAAGGAGGCTAGTTTGCTCTCTATCTCGGCCATCTGTGCAGCAAGCTTATCTTTGGTTTGTGAAAGATTGTTGCCGTTGGAGGCGGGGAATGGCAGAACAGGCGCACAGAACTGTGGATTGTAGGGTGGGCAAGTAGAAGGCCAATCTGGGTTACGATATCGTACGGCCTCATCTTCTAAGGTGGCGGCATCACCAGGATCTAAGGGGTCATTGAGTGGTCTTTTAGTCAGTAAGGGATTGGTAAGAGGACTTTTAGGAGAAGGGGGATGTTCTGTGGGCAAAGAAGGGTATATGCCTTTAGTTGGAGAGGGATCGCTCATGTCTATAACGACTGAGGGACATCTAGAGGGGGGCTTCTCAGTGGGAAGAGGAGCAACGGATGCTGAGCGAGACAGCGGTTTAAGGCAGTACTCCGTTACTGACAAGAGTTGTCGTTTTTTCGGGGTCATCGGAGGCGGTTTCTACAATATCTCGAATTAGTCCCCAATAAGAGAAAGCAGCGACGGGGACGGCATCAGGGCCTTCCTTTTGTAACTTATCGTTTAAGTCTCTGCCTACCTTTTGCCATTTTTTTGGATGGATTTCAGGTCCATTAACTATGAACCAGGGACAGACTTCATCAATGAAGAGAAAAAATTTGACTAAATCCTTCTTTTTTACTCGGATTCCTCGCTCCTTGAATGAGCATTTTAAGTCTTTTATGAATTGTGCTTCTCTGGACAAGGTTTGTCCCATTTTTCTTTGTTTTATTTATCTAAAAAGAAAGAGGGATAGGAACTGAGGAAGTGAACATAGGTATCAAGGCAAAAAGGAGGAGAAGGGAACTTAACTTCTCTCCCGCGTGGGCAGCCGGTTAGTACAATCCGCTAACACGGACCCCCTGGGGTGCGTTGCCTACGGACGTCCCGCCGGCTGTGCCTTTGGGCATAGACAAGGCTCTTTTACAGAGGCGGCAGAGGAGGGATTATACCAGAGGTCTCGACGTGGGCAGTCGGTTGGTATAATCCGCCAACACGGCTCTCAAGAGGCGAATCGCAGACCTACCGCTCTCTCCAGGGCGGAGGGAGAGGTCTACGACCGGGATGCCCTCTGAGTGGACGACTTCTGCCTTAAAGTCGACTGACACACTGTATTCTCCCAACTCAGAAAAAGCAGCCTCTAACCTCAGGGGTGGACGGCTTGTGCCGAGAAGCGGGCTAGAGAGAAAAGTCCCAAATCCTTTGAAAAAAAAAAGGAAAAGACAAGAGGACCAAGAGAAGACAGAGGGAGTTTATGCTCAACTCTTTTCTCCGTTTAAAATTTGTTACTTTCTCCGTTTAAAATTTGTTACTTATGACCCTAGCAGTCCGTGCCGAAACTAAACTAAGGCGGATGAACACTCACCGAAGACGGCGATCTCCGGTGAGCCGAAGACGAGGACCTTCCATGAGCGGTGAAAGGCAGTCTTCCCTGAAAAACTTCTTCTCTGAAAAACTTCTCCTTAACGAGCTGCAGCCTCTGTTATTTCGTAGTCCGCCTGGGTAAGGGTTCTGCACTCGGGCCCCACGTTGGGCGCCACCTGACGGGGCAAGGGCCTTGGAAAAAATAATCAGGGTATTACCGTTCCCATAGAGGCCGAACACAGGGCCCCACGGACAGGCTTAGGGTACGACATCAAAAATTTTTCGTGAGGGCCGTTGCTCCCCCTGCACTCCAGGCAGATAAAATCACGTGGAAGAGCAACCACCCTGTCTGGATCGATCAATGGCCCTTGCCCCGTCATAAACTTTCAGCGGCCACACAGTTAGTGCAGGAACAGTTAGATGTTGGCCACATTGAACCATCTACCTCCCCTTGGAACACTCCCATCTTTGTTATACAAAAGAAAGGGGGTAAATGGAGACTTCTTCAAGATCTCAGAGAAATCAATAAGACCATGGTTCCCATGGGGGCGCTCCAACCAGGGCTGCCGTCCCCCGTTGCAATACCTGCAGGATATCATAAGATAGTCATAGATCTAAAAGACTGTTTTTTCTGTATCCCTTTACATCCAGAGGACAGAAAACGTTTCGCCTTTAGCCTCCCAGTTGTTAACTGCATAGGACCCTCCCCAAGATTTCAATGGAAGGTTTTGCCTCAGGGTATGGCAAACAGTCCTACCCTTTGTCAAAAATTTGTTGCCCAGGCCATTGATCCGTTTCGCCTTACACATCCCGACCTATACATTGTCCATTATATGGATGATATTCTCCTGGCAGGCTCTGATATTGCCATCTTGCTTGAAACCAGCCATAAATTAGTTGATGCTCTTCAAGATCTAGGACTACAGATTTCCCCAGAAAAGGTCCAATTACAGCCCCCTTTCCTCTTCTTAGGTTTCGAGTTACACCCTTCTAAGGTCCTTTCACAAAAGGTTGAATTAAGGAAGGACTCTTTACAGACCCTCAATGATTTCCAACGCCTGTTAGGTGATATCAACTGGCTTCGCCCATATCTAAAGTTGACCACCGGAGATCTAAAGCCCCTCTTTGACATTCTCCGAGGAGATCCTGATCCCTCTTCTCCACGCACCCTGACGCCTGAGGCAGCCTCGGCCTTAAACTTAGTTGAAAAGGCCATTTTAAATCAAAATATCTCATATTATTCCCCTGCCTGTGCCCTGTGGCTACTAATTCTTCCCACAACCTTCACACCTACGGGTGTCCTGTGGCAAAACAAACCCCTATATTGGCTTCATCTGCCAGCTACTCCTTCTAAGATACTTCCTGTCTACCCTTCCCTTATCGCACAAATACTTAAAATGGGGCGCGAAAGCTCCCTAAAGCTTTTTAACAAAGACCCTGATATCATTGTTGTGCCCTATGAAGCAGCTCAGGTCAAATGGCTACTACAAACATCAGATGAATGGGCTGTCAATTGTATTTCATTTCAAGGAAAGATAGATAATCATTACCCTGCTGACAAACTCATACAATTCCTTAAAAACCAGGCTGTAGTTTTCCCTTCCCTGACCAAGAGCCGTCCTATTCCACAAGCCCCTTCTGTTTTCACAGATGGCTCCTCTTCAGGAATTGCTGCCTTTAGTATTAATGGACAGCTTACTAAGATCAGGACCGACTACTTGTCCGCACAGCTTGTAGAACTTTTTGCAGTTGTTCAAGTCTTTAAGACTCTCCCTAATAGTCCTTTTAATTTGTTCACCGATAGTGCTTATATAAGTCAATCAGTTCCCCTTCTGGAGACCGTCCCTTTTATTCGACCCTCCACTAATGCCTCCCCCTTATTCTCAGAACTCCAAAACCTCATCCTCGCCAGATCTCATCCCTTTTTTATAGGGCACATCCGTGCTCACTCAGGTCTCCCTGGCCCCCTAAGTACTGGTAATGATCTTGTTGATAGAGCCTCTCGAGAAGTTTCCAACCTTGTTATGGCTATATCTTCTACTGACCCCATTCAACAAGCTCAACAGGCTCATCAGATACACCACCTAAATGCCCGGACTCTTCGCCTTTTATTCTCCATTACTAGGGAACAGGCACGCCAAATAGTGCGCCAATGTCAGGGGTGTCTTACTCTACTACCTGAACCCCATCTTGGCGTCAATCCTCGCGGCCTTACTCCTGGAGAACTGTGGCAAATGGATGTTACTCATTTCAGCCCTTTTGGTAAACTGAAATATATACATGTTTCTATAGATACCTTCAGTGGCTTTCTCTGTGCAACCCTACAGTCTGGAGAAGCCACCAAACATGTTATCAGTCATATGATTTCATGCCTTGCCTTTCTACCATTACCTAAAACTCTCAAGACTGATAACGGCCCAGGCTACACCAGTACTTCCTTTAAACAATTTTGTGCTCAACTAAATATCAAACATATTACAGGCATTCCGTACAACCCCCAGGGCCAGGGCATTGTTGAAAGAGCACACCAGACTTTGAAGAATATGCTTACAAAACTTCAACACTCCAAAGGTATCCTATACCCCCCACACAACAATAATAAGACCTTGCTAAATCATGCCCTTTTTGTCCTTAATTTCCTGACACTCGATAATGATGGAAAGTCTGCAGCCGACCGATTTTGGCACCCTACTACTGTAAACTCTTATGCACAAGCCCTGTGGAAAGATCCTCTGACATCAAAATGGAATGGTCCCGACCCCGTCCTTATCTGGGGCAAGGGACATGCATGTATCTATGATTCTAAAACACAAAATGCCCGATGGCTGCCTGGGAGGCTAATAAAACTCATCAACCCACCAGGGGAACTGTCCCCTGAGAAAAATGTATAAATGTGTTCTTTTCCAGGTACTTTACAAAAATGTCTCCATTCTCTGCGATATGGCTCGCCATCTTTGGGGCACTCCAAACCGTAAGCGCCTCCTCAAGCTACACACTCTACAACTTCACCTGGATCATCAGAAATCAGGCAGGAGATATTGTCAACACCTCTTCTTCCCTAGCCCCCCAACCGCAGAAAGCCTCCCTTCAAGTAGATCTTTGCCAACTGGCAGCTGGAGGGGACCCTTTATGGGGACTTGCCACAGATTTCCTTCCGCTAGTCAAGGCACCCAATAATTCGGACCATTATCACACCGTTCCAGCCTGCGATTCCCCTTGGGGTCGCACTTCTCTTTGGCTGCAACAAGGGGGATACTATGTCTGTCCCGGCGCTCATAGGCCACGAGGGTTAGATTATAAATGTGGTCTCCAGGCTGATTATTATTGTGCCTCTTGGGGCTGTGAAACCACTGGAGATGTAAGCTGGAAGCCTGCCTCTGACAAGTTCATACAAGTAGAGAGGCTTAATCCTCCCTCTCCTGAAAATGATCTAAACAACATCCCGACATCAGTCTATAAAGCCTGTAGCGACCCAGGGTGGTGCAACCCCCTCCAAATATCTATCATTAAGGCCGACCTGAATGATTGGCAAACCACCCGGAAAAGACATTGGGGCATTCGTGGCTATTTTTCAGGGAAAGATAAAGGAATGCTCTTCTCTATTGAACTTTCTAAAGAAAGTCCCAACAGAAATGCGGCTTACCTGGGACCTAACCCAGTCCTGCGCCAATCCAAAATAGAAGGCACTGCTCCAAAACCTAAACGCTCTGCTCCTAAGCTTACTGCCACACCCCAGCCCAGCCAAAAAAAAAAAACCACCCTTTTTCAGCCTACCATCCTGCCTGGGCCTCCTGATTCTTCACAACTTATAGTTGACTTGATCAATGCCTCATTAGAGGCTCTCAGAGACAAAAACAGCACAGCCCATCAAGAATGTTGGATTTGCTTCTCGCCTATCCCTCCTTTTTATGAAGGCATAGCGACCCTTGAACCTCCCCTTTTTACAAATGATAGCGGTGCTTTATTACATACTCAAGACCCCTTTACAGCCCTCACCCTAACATCTATCTCCGGCTTAGGCCTCTGCCTCATAGGACCAGCAATGCGTCCCCCGACCAGCCTAATTCCCATATGTAACCAAACCATGACAATCAATCACACATTCTCATATGTGCTTGCTGCTAGTGGCACTTATTTTGCTTGCTCCTCTGGCTTAACCCCATACGTTTTTACATCCCACTTTTTGACCTCTCGCGATTACTGTGTAGTTGTTGTTTTATTCCCCCGATTTTTTCTCCACGACCCTAATACTTTCCTTCAATTCATAGATCCAGATGCCACGTCTCGTAACAAGCGTGAGCCTCTCACTGCTATCACCCTTTCTGTCTTGTTAGGCGTCAGTGCCATAGGAGCAGGCACTGGCATTGCTTCCTTAGTCACTTCCAACAACCAATACTTACAACTTCAATCTCTTATTGGCAAAGACCTTAATAACCTCAGAGAAGGAATACAAGACCTAAAAGACTCTGTAGCGTCCCTCTCAGAGGTAGTTTTGCAAAACAGAAGAGGGCTTGATCTCCTCTTCCTCAAAGAAGGGGGCCTTTGCGTGGCCCTCAGAGAAGAATGCTGTTTTTATTCTGATAAGACAGGCCTTGTGCAAAATAGCCTTGACAAGGTAAAAAAGAGTCTAGAAAATAGAAAAAGAGCTAGGGAACAACAAGAGTCTTGGTACCAAAACTGGTTCTCTGCCTCCCCTTGGCTTACCACAGTGCTCCCTAGTCTGTTAGGACCTTTCATAGGCTTGCTCTTATTGCTCACTTTTGGCCCCTGGGTGTTCAGGAGAATAACAGATTTAATCAAAAGACAGGTTGACTCGGCACTGTCAAAAGGGCCCACGGTATACTACCAACAAATCTCAATGACAGAGCCCTCGGAAGAAGTCGGCGCAGCCCTAAATTTCTCCACCTTGGCCCAAGAGGGACCTCGACCTTGGTACAGCAGGTTTGGTTGGTGGTAAATACCCCTCTCCCTACGGGGACGACATAAGGGACAGAGAAATGTCTACCTTCACCTTTGATAGACCAAGGGAAGGTATGGGCATCGAGATGGGTGCAGATGCAAAGCTACTGCAAGGGAAGACCCACTAGAGGGTCCCCTCTGTCCTTCCCTGAGAACATACCTGGTTTGCATAGAGGTTGGTATCCAAATCACAATCTAAAACCGGCTCTGCCTCTCCTCCCCAAAAGATACCAAGAGCCAACAATAGATGGGCGTATATAGCCCACGGGAGGAACCAGGTCAATGTTCCCCCACTCGGTTAAGGCCCACCTTTCTAAAATAGAAAGGGAGGAGATGTTGGGAGCTGCGCCCTTGGTTTCTCAAGCCCTCAGGCTGTGAGAACCAAACCCATGATAAACAAGTCTTTCCGAGAAGCTGGCTGACCACCAAAGGTGCTGATAGTCTCCTGCTCTCCCCCCCACCTCGTACTTCCCCCTGTCCTTACCGCTCCTCACACCACCAGCTGAAGACCAATCATATTGCAACAGGTACCCTTTGCCTGCCCCCCTTTGTTCTTGCCGTATAAATATGTTTGTTATCCAAAAATAAAATTTGAGGCTTGATCAGAATACTGTCTTGCCTCCACTCTTTTCTCTCGTCCGTGTCACCCCTCTTTAGGTTGGGTTCTCCTCGGTTCTCCCACCAAATAACCGGTCCCGCTGGCGGGACACCGGTTTAGTAGGCTGGGCTAAGCTACAATGTCCTATAGCTTAGGTGTGCTAAATGCATTTTTGACTTATGATATTTTCAACTTACAATGGGTTTATCAGGACGTAAGCTCACTGTGAGTTGAGGAGCATCTGTATAGTTTGAAATCAGGAAGTGTGATGCTTCCAGCTTTGGTTTTTTTCCAAGCTTATTTTGGCTAGTCTTTACTGGATCCATACAAATTTTAGGGTTTTTACCCCATTTCTGTTAAAAAAAAAGCCATTGGATTTTTTGGTAGCTGTTTTAACAATGTTAAATCTTCTGAACCATGGACATGGAATAGCTTTCCATTTACTGGTATCTTCTTCCTTTTCTTTCATTAAAGTTTTAAAGTTTCCAGTGCGTAGATCTTTCACCTCCTTGGTTAAATTTATTCCTAAGAATTTTATTATTTTTCATTCCATCGTAAATAGGATTTTTAATCTTGTTACTATAGAGAAATACAACTATTTTCTCTATGTTGATTTTGTATCCTAAAACTTTACTTAATTTGCTTATTAGTTCTAACATTTTTTGGTGGAATTTTTAGGCTTTTCTCTCTATAAAATCATGTCGCCTGCAAATAAAGACAGTTTTACCTCTTCCTTTCCCGTTTGGGTGCCTTTTATTTATTTCCCTGTCTAATCCCTCTGGCTAGGACTCCCAGTACTGTGTCGGAGGGGAATGGTGACGGGGGCATCCTTGTCTTGTTCCTGATCTTGGAGGAAAACCTTTCCGTTTTTCCCCATTTGCGTATGATGTCAGCTGTGGGCTTGTCAAATATGGCCTTTACTTTGTTCAGGTTTGCTCCATCTATACCCTCTTTGTCGAGAGTTTTTATCATGAGAAAAATGTTGAATTGCGTCAAAGGCTTTGTTCTGCATCTGTCGAGATGGTCACGTGACTTTGACCCTTCCTTCTCCCGTGCATTATTTCTCCTCTTGTGCACAGGGCGGAGGGGTGGATTCAGCAATCTAGCCGGATGTGCTCGCGATGCGACCTGTGCCCTCTGATGCTTCTCCCTGGACTGGATCCCCTGGCTTTGGATCCCCTTTCCGGAGGGTGCCGCGTGTGCCTGGCCCTGGATTAATGAGCTCCTTGCACAATAAATGTCACTAACTGAATGACTGAGTCTGAACGCTCGTGTTGGGGCGTAGCCTCTGTCCCGTGCAGAGTCCCCTCGGCGTGTCTCTCCACCACGGCCCTTGGTTCCTCAGCCGTTGCTGCTTCACGGACACACCTGGCTTCCCTCGCTGCCCTTTCAGAGGAGGGTGAGGGGCACTGAGGATGCTCACGGAGCACGCGCCGGGGGATTCCTTCGCAAACACTTCTGGATCAGGATGGGTTTCTGTCCCAGCCTGTGCCTGGGGACACATCAGATTCATACCGAAACGTTGCGTTAGAAGAAGCCTCTCTTGGTGCTTTGAAGCTGTCTTCGCAATTATCGTAAAATGTTTCAGCTGGCTGACAGGTGGGACAGGATCTTTATCAATTACAATGCAAAGAAAGCACGTGAGGAGAAGAGGAAGGAGGAGGGAGACCAGACGACCTAGCATTGCGGGCCCCGCCATGGAGGTCCAGAATAACTCCCCCTGTGAGTTCCACCCTCTCCCCACGGATCAGGAGGAAGTCAGAGGAGGTCACAGCCCAGAGGAAAGACGTTGTACTTTATTCCATGTAAGTAAGTCGTAAGAACTTCCTCTGTGAGTTCTACCCTCTCCCCACGGATCAGGAGGAAGTCAGAGGAAATGGAAAGCCTTGTCCCTTTCCCTAAGAGATGGGTCTGGGGGAGGGAGTGGGGTCGCTCCGTGAGTGAGGTCGGAAGTTTTCAATGTTCAGTTCTTTCAATGGAGTCCATTTTCTCTTCGTTTCTACCAAAGATGACTCTCCAGACTTGTTTAATAAAAAATGGAGTTTAACAGTTATTTTAAAAGCTTATAATTGTATGATCAGATTCAGAGTTATTCATAAACATGAGATTTGTGAGGCTACATGGTAAAAACATTAGGTTTTTAAGGCATTATATGTGATTGTATTTTAAAGGCCTCCTTTAGCACAATATGCCCTACTTGGTACCCAATTTACATGGGGCCACCCAGAATGAAGAGATCTAAAGGGAATAAAGGATCCATAAAAGACATTGCAGAGAATGGGAAACTCACCAATCTGAACGACCAACATGGAAGAGAGTGTTTTATATATTCTGGAGGATTATATCATAAAAACGGTGTTTTCAAACAGTAAAAACGCTAACAAAAAACAGTAGAGCTCTTTCTATAAATAAAATCTTTCGCACACACACAACATGGAAAGCCAGTGCCGGCTGGGACGCGGGCCCCGCTCTCCCACCCGCCGTTCCTCTGGGGACCCGGGCCCTGCTCTCCGGCCCACCATTCCCCTGGGGTCCCTACTGGACTCCCGGCACTAAAAGGAAACTGTTTGGAAACCTCTAGAAGCTCCTGCTCAGCTGTTCTCCGTATACAGTCAAAACGGTCCAAGAGTAAATGGATTTAAAGTGTGGGGGGAGGAACATTAGATACTCTAAGGGGCTTTTAAAACATTGGCCTGAAGCGCCCAGAAGTCCAGTGGCTTCTAATTGTCAATAAAGGAAAGTACAAAAAGCGCCTCCTTTAAGGCTGCCCGTGATCTAACCTCAACCTCTGTCCAACGGAGCCTTCCACCCCTGCTCTGCCTGGCCCCCGCCCACCGGCCACACCTGACACAGGACGAGTCCGAGCAAAGTTGGATTTTGAGGATTTAGTATGAAGTAGGAAGGTAATACATTTTACATGATCATAAAGTTTTCACTTTTATATTGGCTGCAACATATTTTCGACATCTTGGGTTGAACAAAATATACTATACAATTAAATGTACCTGTTTATTTCTCTTTCTTTAAAATGGGGCTGCTAGAAACTGTATGTTTTATGAGTCACTTGCATCCATGGCTGGCATGTTTGTGTTAGTGTGGCTCTAGCCTAGAGTCGCCGAGTCAGAGGACCGCAGAGGCCGGCTGGCAACACAGCCTCTGGGGCATCCACGGGCAGTGGAGGGGGCCGTGAAGAGCCAAAGAACGTGCCTGTTCCCAGTTGTCCCTGGGCCCAGTTGTCCCCGGCTCTCCTAAGCTTTTAAAGAGACATTGGAAATCCGAGTTGTAATTGTGTGTGGGAAGTGAGCGTTCATGAGTGTGCAGGAATTTTCCAAATTTCTAAATGTTGGCAACTATCTCATAATTTTAAAAACGAACATAGCATAACACTGTCCAAGCCAAACCAAACACGTGGGGAGCCAGCCCCAGCCCCAAGACCGCCAGTGTGTGCGACCCTCCTCGCTCTCTCTCTCATGACCAGGGCGGTGTGCGGTCACTTCCCACCCCACTAGCCGAGCCGGCCTCCCAGACAGGTGTCCCATACCCTCCCATCCCCAGCGCCTCGCCTAAGGCAGCAATGGATGCTACATAGAGGATCGTTAAATGACTAAATGAATGGTCTCTGGAATCTTCCTGTTCGGAGGTTCTTAAACAGGAAGTTTTTTCCTCTCTTTCTGGAGTCTGCCTTGAAGGGAGAATGAGGAACCAGCCGCTTTACCTCCCAAGACCCTTCTCCCTGGAACGAACACTTCTGCAAAACATCCGTTTCTTGCTGGCAAAAGGAGTCACTGAAGTGTCTCTTACATGCAGGTGTGGAAAGTTAAAAAAAACAAAACACAAAAAAAAACCCACAAAAAAAAACACTTGAAAAAGAAATGCTGGAGCATAATTTTTTTAATGAGGCTTGGACTCACCTGGAGCCACAGAGCCAAGAGAGGCTTTGAGACTCTTCAATTCCACGCCCCTCACCGCTCAGGTTGCAGACTGCACCCGTGGGAAAAGTGACCTGGTGCCAGGGTCTGTAAGTGGCCAGGCTGTGACCAGGTTGTGGGTGGGCTGGCCCTGAAGCCAGGCTCCTCTGGATGGAATGCAGAGCTGATCACGCTGCCTAACCCAGCACCCTGAGTCATCAGATACGAGTGAGGATATTCGGAGCTATAAAACCACACACTTGCCAGCATAAAAAAAAAAAAAATTGTTTTCACAGAGCCAACATTTTGGAAATCCTGCTTGTTTAAATTCTCCAGACAGTTTATTTCTCTCCTCTGGTGATTTAAAATGTAACAATTTCCTGGGAGTTAAGGGTCCTTTTTGGAGGTGTGAGGCACCATCGCTGAACCCTCGTGGCAAGGAGCGGACGAGCCCACCGCGTGGGTAGAAAGGGAACCCAGGCCTGTTCCAGGTGTTTCTGTACTAGTCTAAGCTAAACGATTACATTTGATAACTTCGCATTTTTCACCTAACAATAATCAACTTAAATCCGAAATCCTGAGTGCTCTATGTCGGCATGTGGGAAGCCAGCCAAAGTACCCACCGCGAAAATCAGGAGAAACATAAGAAAATGGAGAGAGAGAGAGAGAGAGAGAGAGAGAGAGAGAGAGAGAGAGAGAAGGAATTAAAAACAGCTCACTCTAGGAATGCAAAACAAAAGCCACGAGCTTGAAAACAGCCCTTTGGAGAAACCAGCAGGTCTGAGAAAAGATTTGATTTTCCAGCTACCAGCACCTCAGCCTTGTCTCTGTGTTTGTGGAGTTTCTTGTCCTGGTAAAGTGTAGGAAGTCGGAGATTCTGGCTGCTCCTGGTTAAGACCCTGGTTCTCCACACTTCGCTTCCCCTCCATCACGCTTCCCGCCATGTCAGGAGGCTGGAGACTCAGCGGGCGTCTGGGAGGATCTGTCTAAGGAGACAGCGAGTTGGGCACACGTAGCTCAGAGTCACACCCATGTGTAGTTACGTCATCTGTCATTGCCGGCTGTCCTTCCGCCCACCCGTTGACTCACTCAGGTCAGATACGGAGATACAAGGACACGGGGAATTATTGCAACGTGACTGAGTCCTCCAGTGCCTGACCCTGGGCACACGTGCTCAGCCAAAGAGAAACAGGGTTGGAAACCATAGAATCAGAAGTTACGCCATAGAAAGTTCTTCCAACATCAGGCATGGAAGTTTTAAGGGAAGGATTCCGTTCTCCTCAATGCCCATTCGAAATGAAAGTTCCCTCCTACAGAACAGTCTCTGTAAGGCAGCGTGTGTCATTATAAACGTGTGGTCCGGCTTTGCCCTTCCTTGAGGGGGATCGTGCAAGATGGAATTGATGAGAGTTTACTCCTGTGTTTGGAGGGTACGAGTTTGAGGCAGTACTCCAGAAAGGTGAGGGTGTCCCTAAAAGCCCCGGTGGGAAGGAAGATTGATAGCAATATTCTCGAGTTTGACGGTGACCTTAAACTTTATATGACATCAGAAATGAGTTGAGACACTCAAGGAAACTTTCCTAAACTCTCAATAGTAAAACAAGTGTGCTCAAGGGAGGACGGAAGTAACTTGTGTTCTACTCCATTGAAAATATTATAAACGTCGTTGCTGCATGAAGAGGTGACCAGAGAGTGCAGCTAAAAAAACGTAGGGAAAGGGGATTCTAGTTAAGCAGATAATTATTAAAAACAGTGTGATATTTTTCTAGATCGTGTGATATTTTATATTTGGCAGCTTTTTAAAATTCGAGATACAGCGTGGCTTTCTTTCCATTCCAAATTAATATTTTTCTCTTTCGTACCTAATTTTATGTTAAAATTTTTACATTCTTTTTCTTAAAGAGGACCACGCCCCACTTGCTAAGCTTTAGGCCCCACAAAACCAGATCCACCCCTGCCCCTGGATGAAAGACGAGAAGACATTCAAGAAAAATGTGAAACACATTTTCCTACTAACGAAGGAGAAAAAAATAAGGTAAAAAAAAATAATAATTTAACAACAAAATAACCTGAAGTGGAAAAATCTGGAAATGCTGAGTTTAGCAAAGAAACATGAACACTCTGGCCCACAGGTTTGCGTCCTCGCGCCTCAGCGATTTTTCTCACAGCATCAGCAGCATCCCCGGGGTTCAGCCTGGCTCACAGGAACTAGATGGCCTTCCAGAAAATGTTGTCTTAATGTCCTAATTCGGAACTTGCCTTCTTCCCCTGCAAAACTCTAGCCTGGAGCCCCAGGAGGGAGAACAAAATCCAGCCTCTGCCTCGCAGTCTTTGAAGATGGCTCATCCCACAGGCAGACGCTGCCCGCCCCTCCCTCACCCCCCCCCCACCTCCCCACCCCTTCCCCGTGAACAACCAGGGAACGACAGACCCAGGGTCTAAGGGATTCGTGTTTTGTGCGTCTTTTTTCCACTACAGGTATGAAATTGTCCTGAGCTACTGACGCTGTTTTCCATGGCTGATTGTGTGATGAGGGTCCATGTGAAGCATAAAATATGCCCCCCTGCCCCCGGCCCTGGACTCATCGTAACACACCCGATCCACCCATAAGTCACACGTGGGTTGGTTGATTAACACAAACAGAAGCTAAAGCATGTTTCCTGGACGAGGCAAAGCGTCCCCCCAACCCTGCACATCCCCTCGCTGTTGGTCCTCGTTTGAACTTGGTTTTGTCTTGCTAACTCTAGACTATGGCTCTGACGCCAGCTTCTGGCCTCCTTTCCGTCCTGGCAACTCCCTAAACTCCGTTTCTGGCGTGGGAACCCTGGTTTGCTGTGCTGAGTCTGCCTGCTCCCTGTCCACCAGGGATGGGTCAGCTGGCCTTGCAGAGGGCCCCGCACCTCATGGGCTCTCCTGGGCCCTATGGTCCCTTAGTCCTCTGTGTGTCCTTGTCCCCGCTCCGAGTTGAGTCCCTGTGTGCAGTCTCGTTGCTACCAGACTTGTCCTCCTTCCTGACCAGGCCCTTCCTTTTCCTCCGTGGTCTGCTCAATCCCCAGCACTGACCTTCATCTCTGGGTCTGCTCCGTCCCTGCTCCATGCACAGCCAGTCCCCAGAGCCCAGCTGAGGCCAGGTCCTGAAGAAGCACCCCCAAGGAAGGAAAGAAGTCTGGACATGCTCAGTTCAGTCTTGATTTTTCCCTTAGTCTGAACTTCCATGTGGCCTGGGCGAACACACCCAGGCTCCGGCCCCTGCCCTAGAGAATTTCCTCGGCTCGCCTGCTCCAACGGCAGGTAACGCTGGCAGTGAAATCACGAGCGTGGAAGAATAGGGAGCGATCCGGCCCGACACTCAGGCTGAGTCTGCGGGATCCCCAGCAGCCCGCGCCGCCAGCTTTGTCACCTCTGGGTTCCCCCAGGTAGCCAGCCCCCTTCCTGGTCTAAAAACCCACCAGCTTCCCAAGGCCAGGAATGCCCCATGCAAAACCCGGCGAGAGACCCTTTCCTCTGCAGGCCTCGTGTCGGATTTCACCTTGGTCTAGGAACACGTGTGTGGGGGTCGGGCACGGGAGAGAGGGCACACGCGTAGACACGCTCCTCTTTCTTCACGTGTAGGTGGTGACAGTTTTTGTTTTTGTTTGGTTTGGTTTTGTGCCTTTTATATAATAAGGGGGTACAAATAGCTAATTTATTAAAGAAAACCTTCCAAATGGTTCATGTTTAAAGTAAATCTAATCCAAACACTTTGATAAAAAGCAAATTAAGTAGGAAAATCTTTCCGACAACAAAATGTGGGTAATTTCCTAAACACGGCGTTTCGTCCGTTGCGGAAATCTTTCCCAATGTTTCATTGAACCTTGAGGTTATGTCAGCAGAAATTACGCCACCACAAAGGCAACTTAAAAGGGAGTTCCCAGCGGGCACCATACCCGAGAAACAAAGTTGAAAGGCTGATGAGGAATTAAGAATACTCTGGATCCGACTCTAACGTTCAAAGCGTGCAAAGTCTCCATTTCGACTGGATTTCGACCAAGAGAAAACATATTGAGAAATTAGGCCTCGATCTTAATCTGAGTGAAGCTGGGGCGGAGGGGGCGGAAGGAGGCAGAAACGGCCTGGATGTCAGAGCCCCCGGGGCTTTCTCCAGACGCTGGCGGTGGAGAGCCTCGCCTGGAACCGCCGCTCAGGAGCAGATACCAACGATCGCATCTGGTGAAAGGACCACAGGCCCAAGCGACGGCGCCAGCGTGGGCTGGCCTGTGTTCTGTCCCACGCCCTACCCCACATTCCGTTTGAAACTGTGGTCCCAGCGAGCAGGCTGTGCGGGCGCCTGGCGGGTCTCCAAAGGCTTGAAATGGGAGAGTCGGACGCTGTTCCCGGCGACGTCACCCCTGTCGTGAACTCATTGGGGACCGATTACACGCCGATAGCTCCAAGCCCTTCTCGAACAGCCGCATACCATGTCTGAGCCTCCTTTTGGACACACGAGGGCTCAGAGGCCCTGGTTCCACCTGGGATATGAGGGCCCCGAATCCAGACCTGAGCGTGGCGGTAGCGGGGGTGGGGAGCAGCGCCTGATCGCCGGGCGCAGTGAGAGGAGCCGAGGGGAGTCACCAGCTCTGCGTGGCCTATATCAAGGACGGGCGCGTGGTCCGACTTGGACACTGACCCTGCGAGGAGGGCAGGAAACGGGTGTCGGGTGGGAGGCAATGGGAGAATGACCAGGAAAGAGGGAGATGGGGGTTCTGTGCAAAGGGCGAGAGACACGGTTTTGAGAAGTAAATAGTTCACAAGCGATTTCTCGAACAATCAGTCTGCTCTAATCTCATCAACCTGTGACTACAGAATAAATTCCTCTTCCTTTCAATATCATACTTTCATAGCAAGACTTCCCCGATTGCCAGTAATAGCATCCCAAACATGCCTCCTTAGATATTTTTAGCATGTTTTTAAAGTGTCACTTATATTGATTATCTGTTGTTGCATAACAAATAATCGCTCATTAACGGCTTAAAAGAGCACATTTATTATTTCACGGTTTCTGTGAAGTGGGACTCCGGGCATGGCTCGGCTGGGGCCCCTGCTTCAGGGCCTCGCTCAGGCCGCAAGCAGACTGTCAGCCGGAGCAGGGGTCTCATCCGAAGGCTCCCCTGGGGACAGAGCCACACTCAAGCTCAGGCGGTTGCAGGCAGGATTCAGTTCCTTACTGGCTGTTGGCCAGAGGTCACCCTCAGTTCCTTGTCACATGGGCCTCTCCAGCAAGGCTCCTAGAGGGCAGGCCGAGTCAGCAATAGTCTGCCAGGAAGAGTCACAGTCCTATAGACCCCAATCAGAGAGGTGACATCCTGTCCCCTTTGCCACATTCTCTCGGTTGGAAGCAAGTCACAGGTCCTGCCCACGCACAAGAGGGCGGATTGCACAGACTGTGGAGGCCAGGGTGGGGTTGGCGGGCCGCTCGGGAGCAGCCTCTACACCTCACCGTCAGAATGAGGTCCTGCGAGTCCCTGGCTTGTTGCCTGGCTCCCACTGCCGCTGTCACTGCTGCCTTGGCTGTCAGTGGCCCTAAGGAGGTCACCATGCGGATACTCATAGCCCCTCCCCCCCCACAGCATACCCAAAACAGCACTTCCCCAAGAGCCCATGGGGTTAGGAAAGCTCACAGAGTACCCCACGGCGCTCCTAAGGGGTCCAGTGTGACCCCAGGGTGTCTCCCAGAGAGTTCCTGCCTGGATCCCAGACCACAGCCTCGCGGAACACACCCACCACCAGATGGCCGGCAACTCTCCGTGGCTCACCGTCTTCCTTCCCCAGACATCCCACCCCGGCACTAACCTTTCCCATGATGACCGAGGTTGGCGACACTCATTCCCCCGGGTAAAGAGCCCCTCCCACCCAGCGCGTGTGGTCCAGCCCCACGGTCTGAACAGGACAATCACATCCATCACACGCGCCAAGCCAGAAAGCCCCGAACCCGCCACCGCCGGTCCCCGCAGCCCTGCTTCCGGCGCCTTAGCAAACACGCCCCGAGGTCGCGAGCGTCCAGCGCGCGGCGGGAGCCTCGCCATTCCCGTTCCTTTTCCTGCTCCTGCCTCCAGGCTCAGGGGAAGAGAAACTCAGCCAGACATCTCTGTGGTCTTCATCTTTAGCTCCCAAACTCCTGGGAACAGGTGTTTGGACAGAAGCTACACTAAAGAACGATCACATCCAGGCGGAGGACAGCCAGCTCCGACGGGGACGGTGCCAGTGCTGTGCCCAGTTGATATCACTGAACACAGCGTCTCAGCCCGGAGCAGCCCCATGCGGGTTACTGTGCTCACGTGGGGTTCACTCTGGGTCACGGGGCGGTCCCTCTGGGACCAAAAGGGGCTCCGAAGGTATTCTAACCTCTACCTCAGTAGGCAAAAAACCTTCTAGGCCCCCAAATATCTGTCTTTCCAGCTTCAAAATAACGCAACGTGTAGGTCCCACCAGATGCTCTCGCGGGCCCTGGAGGGTCGGGCGAGGACACGCCCGGGAGGCCCGGCCAGCGCTTCTCTCGCGCTATCCCGCAGGATGAAGCAGGCCTTGCGCAGGCGCAGCTCACCTCCAGGGGAACGCGCTCCTCCCGTCTGGGACAAAGTCAAGGAAGCCAGCAGCCCAGTGCTCCCACTGGGGGGCCGACGTGTCACCCGGCTGTCGCCACCACCAGGACGTGACGGCGGGATCTCCGGGAGGCGCGAGGCGCACACGTCTCCCAGTGCCCGGGGCTGTCCTCGCCCCCGAAATGCCGAACACCTCCAGCCCCATGCTCGAGCCACTCCGGAAAGAGAGGGGAGGCTGCGTGACGGGCGCGGCCCCCCACTTTCCAGCCTCCGGTGCCTCAGAAGTCATTTCCCAAGTGCCTGGTGTTGGGAGTCGTGCGTCACTTTGTGCGGGGGAGAGCCTGGTTAGGAAGATGGAGAGGGGACCATTGGGGGGACATCTATCTGTTCTGTGGTCAGGCGTGACGGAAGGGGGCTGCGCCCGCTTTCCAGGGGACTCTCCTCCCGGTGCAGAGGGCAGAGAGCCTTAGTGGCGAGGGTTTCAGGAACAGCGTTTCCCACCGTAGCTCGGCCTGTGGAAAATGAGTCGATGGCAGAGGGGAGCCCTGCCAAGCACCAATTTGTGCACTTCAAAGAACTATTTTTCCAATCAGAAGAGACATGAAACCCCAGACTCTGTTCTCGCTCTCGGTTCCAAGTGGTCAAATTGCTGATGTTGCAGTCTTTCTTAAAATTTGCTTGGAGAAAGTAGCAAATGTGAGTAAGAAAAGGAAAAACTGTGTTTTACCCAAATGAGCTCCCTGAATTTCGTAGAGCGTGTTATTAAGCAAAGCTGTGCTGGGAGAAGAGTCGTTGCACATTCCTCGCGGGTGATGCTCTCGGGGCTGGCAAAACCCGGGAGAAAGGGCAGAGAGGAATTCAAAAATAATAGAGAATCTGGAGTTTAATGTGGGAAAGAAGAAAGGCAAGCACTTTTTAAGGCCTTGGTTTAACCTTATTAGCCCACATGACACAGGCATGAATTAGGACACCCCACCCCGCCCCACACCCCGTTCCAGGCGGCAGCCCAGGCCCAGCCCCAGGCCGGGAGGAGCTGGGTGAGGGTTCGAAGCCCCACTCACTCCCCCACCCACCGGCCAGGTGCCCGGGTGCAGGAAACAAACGCGAAACTCTCCGGGGAGCCCCGTGTGCATCCATCACTAAACGCCCTCCATGCCTGTTGACAGAACGACTCCTGGCCCGCGGACCACCTAGATGGAAAAGTCACTCCCTCCACAGCATTAAACAAGCGCCTGGGGCACGCCGCTCAGTGCCCCCAGGGAACCCTGGGGGAACATAAGTAAACAATGCCATCTGTCAGGCCCAGCTCTCTGGGGTGGGGGTTGGGTGGGGGGGCTGGTGTCCGGCAGGTGAGAGGCCAGCGTGGGCAGAGTGGGGCAACCCTGCCTCGGGCCACGCCACGAGAAAGCCAGTTATGTTTAGGACGGTCCTTGGCATGTAAGACTCTTCGTGCTTTTATTCCCAAGTGGCCTTTATCGGAAAAAGGAGAAGAGAGGAGGGGGAGGGGGAGGGGGAGAGGAAGGGAAGGGGGAAGAGGAGGAGGAGGAGGAGGAGGAGGAGGAGGAGGAGGAGGAGGAGATGAAGAAGAAGAAGAAGGAGGAAGAGGAAGAAAAGAGAGAAAATGAAAAGAAAACTAAAGAAAAGAAAAAGACAAGACAAGACTATAGTGCTGTATAATGGCTGCGCGGGCATCTTAACACTCAAGTTAAAGCTAATGGCTAATTCCCTGGGCCACGTGCTGTGTGAGCACCATTGTGCTGGACACCAAGGACACTAAGGAGAAAGAACCACTTCCGGTCCGGCGAGGAAGGGGCCCCGAGGCGGCATGCGGCCGCTCCAGCAGGGGGCTGGAGGGAGAGGGTGCGGGAGGGCGGAGAGCCGGCAGAGGACGGTGACGCTGGACACGTCCCCAGGAGGCGGCGTGGCGTGTGTCCGGCAAACCGCAGCGGGGCAGGCGGGGAAGGGAGGAGATGCAGCGGCAAGGCCGTGGCGGGTTCTGGGTGGCCGGGCGAGGTGGGGCGCGGGTGCAGGGGGTGGGAGGTGGCTGGAAAGCCGCCTGAGCGGTCAGGTGAGATCAGGAGGGGCCCAGGTCCCGGAGGCCGAGGGGCCAAGCCAGGGAGTCCGGATTCTCCACCAGCGAAGGTCTGATGACAGACGTTACGCTGAGGAGTGACAATATTTGCTTTTTAAAACACCGCATTATTTTTTTCAAGTAGTCATGGAAGAAAACTTGGAGCGTGCAGAAACACTTTGAAGAAAGATAAGATGAAAAACATTTATGAAAAATCAGAAATGGCAACCCCGCCCCTTGGAATTATAAGCATACCCAGAGGGGAGCATTGGTGTTCTTCTTGTCATAGCTATGGCAGTTGGGGGAGGATGAGGAGAGACCCTGAGAGGCCACCCTGCCGGTCAAGGGGAAAGAGGAAGGAAGGTGGCCCAAGGTTGACGCTAAAGCTTCGACTCTGGACAAATTCGCCAAGTGGTCGCGCTTTGGCCGAGGGGCTGTCGACCTCTTCCAGAGGAAGCCGATGACGTTGTACGAGGTGTTATCTGAGAAATTCAAAAGTACTGTGAAAGTGTTCTCAACAGCCAGCAGCTTTTACTCATCTTTTTATGGGTTTCCTTTCACAATCTCTGAAAGGTCAGCTTCGGAAAGGGCGAAGAGAGAATTAAGAGGTGAAAACCCAACCTATGGACCGTATGAAAATCCTTAAAGGCCTCAAGGGATCACGCTGAGTTCTTGTCCAAGGAAACAGAGATTGCCATCTCCCCTCTCTGTTCTCTGTCTCAAGTGATCTTGGTATTTTTGGTTACAACAGGCAACCCCCAGAATTCTCGTTCCCTGGTTGGAAGGAAGCATCTCTGAACCCAGAGCAAAGGCTTTCTCTACCGCTAAGAAAACGAAAGTCCTGAGGTGTGAGGAGGGCCACAGACCCGGCTGTGGAGAGATGGGCCAGGCTGTGTTCCCGTAACTTCCGGGTTCGTCTCAGGTTCATCTCTCACCTGTCTGACGACATTGCCAACCTGCCGTCTCCTTCTGATGCTGCGTAAATGTGTTCCCAATAGGTAGACGCATGCCTAATTATCTTATTTAACTATTACAGCAATGAAGGGCGGGCTGATACTACAGCCATTTCAATGTATTAGTGCTTGCCATCGGAAAACCCGCTGCGCAGAAACGATAAGATTATGTGTGTGTGTGTGTGTATATATATATATATTTATATATATATATATATTATGTATGTGTGTGTATATATATGTGTGTGTGTGTATATATATATATATTTTTTTTTTTCAAAACTTAATCTTGTAAGAAACATTAGTTAGAATTAATTATTCTCATTTTAAGAGGGGGAAGAGAGAGAGAGAGATCAACTGCCGGAAGCTCAGCTATTTATTTAACTTATTTATTTACTTTTTATTTGAGGAATTTTCAAGCACGTGACAAAATAGAATAGTATAGTGAGCCCCACGCACCCTTCGTTCAACTTCAATGAGCATCGCCGTTTGCCAATCCTTATGTCGAGAGCTTTTAAAATACAGCTTAATCCACGTAGGTGGTGTTTACATCCAGCCTGTCAACACCAAACCCACTAGGTAAAGAAAGATAAGTTTTAATTCGCTTCATCTGAATGGACGGCCAAGGTGCCGTTTCCAGGCTGGGCACTCAGTGATGTCTCCGTTCTGAGCGCACCGCGTGGAGACAGCGCCTGGCCCAGCCCTGCTGACCGACCAGGGGGGCCGCAGACAGGAACCCAGAGTTCTCCCCTCCGCCTGGCCGCTAAGCCCACCGTGGGATTTCTGCTGGCCTTCGGGGTCACGAAACCCCAGGGCCCCCCATGCCAGTGACTTTAGTTCCTCCATCCACAGCAGGTGACTGTGTCTGACGCCTTGTCCAGGAGCCTTGGGGAGGCGACTACCAGACACTTGGGACGCGCTGTTGTGCTAGGCACGGCGCCGAGCGAGTCTGCCCCGTCACGCCGAGCTGTCGTTCCCAAAATGCCCAACGCCGGCCGGTACTTTCCTTGTTTATTCTGCTCTGCTTATTGTCCAACTCCTCCAACAGGAATCTAGACTGCTCGCTCAGGGAAGTGTCTCTCTTGCTCACCGCGGCATCTCTGTGCAGACCGTCTGCGCTTCAGGCGGCTGCTGCCGGGTGAGTCCGACGGGATCGCGCCGGTATGGGCGCCAAGCTCGTACCTGGCAGGCTGCTGCTGTCATGGCGTTGCTGTAGCTGGCTCTTGACTTGCTGAACTGTGTGCTCTCCAGACGTTTACCCAAGAGCCCAGCAGGGAGCCGAGTCCAGGAACCCGCTCTCCTCTCTTTCCGGTGGGCGAGGTCCTCCGGGCTCCCACTGAGTCGTGGAACCCCTGTCGTACCCCACGGGTCTCTCGGAGCTCCATTAGTATCCATTCAGGAGGCACCTCTGCCATCCAGTGTTGATGAGGGATCCACCGGCGCGTGGGGAGGGCTGCCCACGGCCCCCCCCGCCCCCCGCTTGCAGCGCGATTCCAACCTCTGCAGGGACGGGCGGGGTCTGCTCCCGCCCCTCGAACCAGTAGCACGTGGCCAGAGGGCCGCTGCATGCCTAGCAAGGCTGTGTCGCAAAAGGCATATGGCTTTGCCTGGCTCTCTCTGTCCCAAGAGGGTTCCACTTAGAAGCTAGTCACAATGTTCTGAGGGGCCCGTGCTGCCTGGAAAGGCCACGTGAGGGTGTCTGACCCGCGGCCTCAGCTAGGCCCCCTGTTAATAGCCAGCATCAGCGACGAGCCTTCAGATGACTTCACCCCGCAGCCTGTGAGTCTGCCCTCGGAGGCCCCAGAAGTCTCGTTGCAGGACAGGTCACCTCTGCCATGCCCTCACTGAATTCCTGATGCGCAGAAACTGTGAGATCCAATAAAAGATGATTGCTGCTTAAGCCACTAAATTCTGGGGTCATTTAACTCACACACAGATAAACTCACACACAGATTGCTCCAGACCAGCCTGTGTTCACGCCCAGCATAGATGAATCTCACTGCAAGGAATGATGGGGACGAGGTTGGCCCCCTGGGTGGAAGAGGGTCTAGGGGATTGGTACTGGAGCTGTGCTCGCATCCCAAGGGCGCTATTTTCACTTGGGCCAGCTGGGGGCGTGACATGATGGGGATGCTCTGCTCGGCCTCGCGGTGCCTGTGCAAACATCTTTGCAACTTACCGATCCCGTAATTGCACTGAACAGCCCTTCCGTCCCTTTGCGAAGGCAACACACAGCTCTTTCGGTTTATTCATAACAATGGTTAAATACGCTTCTGCCTTGACAACCAGAGAAATTCTTGGGTCTACAATAGTATTGGGGTCCCCTATGAATAGAAGTGAACCCGCTTCCACCTGCCTCCCTCGCCCACATGCACATTGGACTTCCAATTGTATAGATGCTAGAAATAGTGCCAGCTTCATCGTTAGAAGTTCAAGCCCTTTGGGGGACCGGCTACGAAAAGATGAGCACCCGGAGCCCAACACTGTCATGGCCTCCCACGTCTGCGTTAAGGTCACGCGTCTGGAATGAAACCGGAGGAGCACGATGACGTCCTAGTAGCCCGTCATAAGTAGCCCAGAAAAGAAACAGCTTCCAAAACTCATGTCCCTTAGATGCCCGCACGTCCCAGTGCTGGTCAAGGAGCCGTGGGGACACAGGGCCCGGTGCGTATCGACCTGCAGGCTTCCCCACTTCTCCACGCCGGTGGCCTCCCACCTGTCGGCTTGGGGTGCTTGCACCCCGGGGAATTGTCTTAAGAAAGTAGCCAGACTTTTCAAAGGAGTCAAAATGTATAAGAAAGTGGATTAGAAACAAAACGGCTTTGAAGAAGGGCTAGAAATAATGGAGTAGAGCCCTATCCACCAAGCTGTCTTCCTTGAGGACGCCTTGCCCGGTCCTCCATCTCCCAGAAGGGTGTTATCTCTGGTTCACCCTGGAATGAACTGCAGTTTAAAAATGCCTGGGCTTGCACGTGTCACGCTGATGTAAGGGTAGAGGAGGAATGAGAAACTCAGGGCTGCACCCTTTCCAGGGAATGTTTGAAATGTTGCCATAGTTCCTGGAAGTCTGCGGACTGATTTCGAAGTGTGGGAATGGAGAGGGAGAGTCCGGAGCTCTGAAGAGGGAAAGGGGGCAAGTTTAGGGCTGGGGGAGCCTTGGGCCTTGTGTATTTCCGTGGCTAACTGTAACGGGATTGAGTGCACTCGACTTTTTTCTCTATGAGAAAGTTGTGGGTTTTGTATTAAAAAAAAAAAAAAATCACTCCGTCTCTTTTTGGTTAGAGGAATCACCTTTGTTATAAGAATCCTTGTGAGTTGGCAAAAAATGGGTGTTGCAGACGGCAAAGCGGAAAATAGGTAACTCTGAATCCTGGGGGTGCATCTCGCCGAATTTAATCTGATTACTGACTTTAGAACCAGCTCTCCCACACTACTCAGAAAACGTGACTCCGCAGAACCATTGTCAAGGAAAGAGAATGGTTCGGTGAACCCGCAAACGACGAGGGCAAATTGGGAAACGGGGAAGCAAATGGCCAAGTTCTTTTCTAAACCTGCCGAAGACCGAACAGTCTAGAAAACACCATAATCACTGTTACAGATACCCGATCAATCAAAACATAGATTCAGATCCAGCAAACGTTTTGAGACCTCTCCTGTTCCAGAATAGTATATCTTATACGTTATTTATACGTATATGTGTACGTGTGTGTAGGTATATATCAGATATACACATAAACCCGGGATTGGCTAGACAATTGTGGGATCCAGTGCAAAATGGCGGGCGGGGGGTGGTTATAAAAATTATTAAGAATTTCAGATTGGTGACAGCAGAGCATCACGCTAAGGACAAGGCACTGCTGAGCTGGGGCCTGTGTGATTGTACAAAAAAGCCGAAAAGGGAATGACCTATTTCAGAGCGCGGCAGTGTGGGGCAGGCAGGGGCGGCCACAGAGGCCCCTACAGGGCTGGGTGGCGGTGCCTTCACCAGGATACACCGAGGAAGGGAAAATCCAGAAAGCGAAGCCCCTTGCTTCAGGATGTGTTATTATCCACACAATCAGCTTCGAGGATGCACAATTATCTATTCCAAAAAAAAAGATAGACTATCCTCAAATCCTCTTCAGGACAAAACCTAATTCGTTGTATTTAATTACAGATAAACAGATCGACTGTGCATTTTAACATATGGAACAAACCTCAGCTGTGCAGAGAGAGAATCAATACATCCCAAACACTCCGGGTTGGCCATCTGAGTTCAATGGTGCTCTTAGTGGTGGTCTCAAACAAATGATTATTGGATGAAGTCGATTTATCTTTTCAAAGATTTTCTAAACTCCGTCTAAAAGACTAAAGCTTAGCTGTTGAAGAAGAGCTCAACAGACCTAATGAGAAATTAGGTCCTGGGCCCCTTTTCCCCGATCTCTCTCTGTCTCTCCTTGCCATGCATTGCCTTTTTCTTCCGTTTCCCTCTCTCCTCCCTTCTTCTCTCTTCCTCCCACTCCCCACCGAAGCCACGTGTCTTTCACCGTCCGCGTTATATAAGCTAAACTTCGAGTTCTAACTCCAGCCACCGTGGGACATCTACTCATGCCATAGCATGTGACCAAACGTAGTCGTTCAGGATGCGGTCTCCATTTCTCCGGAGATATCGCGAGAGTCTGAGAGCGACATGACAATCTGATATGACACTGCCCTTAGCGGGAATAAGCGGGAAAGATAACACATAAAAGCACATGCATGAATACATAAGCGTGCTTTCCTGAGCGCCACGCATTTTAACGCGATCTCAGTGGCGCGGCGACTAAGAAGGCCCCGTCCTCTGCGTTGCTCGCTGTGAGTATGCGTCCTGTATTTCAGAGAAGCCAGCGTGTGGCCCGAGTGGAGGATTCATGATGAATTAAAGTATCTCTGAAATATTACACAGTTCTTTGGGAGATGTGGGTACACAGAAGCACTCAACCCCGTCACGCAGGTGGGGAAGTCCCCTGCACAGAAGTCCTGTGTGACGCCCATGCTCCGAGCTGCCGAATCCACAAGCTTACTTCTGGTCTCTTTTGTCCCTGAGAGGCAAAGCTAACGGTATAAAATCATTTGTAGAGAGAGGCGGTGCCCCACCAAATACTAACTAACCTTACAAGACTTCTGTGTCTTTCCCTTTCCAAAGGGATAAAATGCAGGATGCCCAGCAAAATACAAATTTTGGATAAACGACAAATATGTATATATATTTTTGTATGAGTATTGCATGAGCTATCCTTGTACCAAACAGGGACTCGCGGGTTGTCTGAAATTCAGGCTTGACCGGGCAGCCTCGTCTGTGTTCTGCTCGCCGGATCTGGCTCCCCGAGAAGCAGGGCACTGAGCGGGACACACTCAGGGTGCGATTCGGCCTTCACTGCTCTTCTGTTCACGTCCCTACAAGAACCGTATCCCATGCGTGAGGATATGAAAGCCCACTGCAGCTCCCCGGGGACCCGAAGAGGTAACGCTGAGCGGAGTAAATGACAAGAGCGTGTCGCTGAAAGGGGGGTGTGGTCTGGAGCCCCGCGGGGCGTCTTGGGGTGCGCAGACACGTGGAGGCCCCGCGGAAGCGGCGGCCACGTGCGAGCGCCGGAGCCAGAGCCGCGCTTCCCGCCCGTGGTCCCCTCCCCTGCTTCATCGTAGAGGTGGCAACGGGGAGCTGGCAGGAGCGTCACTGGGTCTCTCGGCCTTGGCAAAGCGCTCAGATATCTGAGTCGGCAACAGGCACGGCTCTGGGAGACGGCAGCGTGGGGTACCCCCAGAGCCCAGGGCGGGGAAGGAATAAAATCCCAAGCGAAGCTGAACACAGGGTCATGGGCAGAGGCTGTGGCCTAAATGCCGGCGCTGGGACATCTGAGGGCTGTTCCCCTTTTCCTGCTGGCGGAATAACATGGCTATTGGCAGAAAAGACTGTGAAGTTTGGAGCAAACTAATTTTTTTTTTTTTTTTTTTTTTTTTTTTTTTTTTTTTTTTTTTTTTAGCAAAAGGGAGATTTAACTCACTGACTATTTAAGAAACACACATAGTTACACACAGTTGTTGCCTGCCAGGCACTGCTCCAAGTGCTCTGCAAGAATCAATTCATTAACTCTTCTGATAAACCCAGAAGCAGATGTTACGATTCACCCCATTTTGCAGAAGAAAAATCTGAGGCACAGAGAGGTGAAACGCCTTGCCCAAGGCGATACCACCGGGAGGTGGCCGAGGCAGGGACCATCGCGGGCGGTCTACTGACCGCCTTGCTATACTTTAAGCGGGGAGAGGAAGGAGGAGCATGTGATAGGGTTGTACTAAAGCGCCAGGCTTTGGGGTACCATGACGAAGCCTCATTCACCGGATGCGAAGCTTCGCTCTGGAGGAGTCGCAGATACAGGGCCGGTGGCTGGGGCATCACGGGCTCTCAGAAACAGTGCTCATCGTTCGTACAGCAACAAATGTTCACGGTGTGTGCCAGGCTCCATGCGAACTGCTGGGGACACACAGAATAAGCAAGCGAGCTGGTCTCTGCCGCAGGAGCTGACAGCTACAGGTGACGTCTTCGTCCCAGAGAGGACAAGACGGTAAGGGCGACAGCCGGGGTGAAGCGACTGGTTTAATGGTCCCTAGAATGGTCAGAGGAGTCCAGCCAGGATCGAGCCTCACCTCTCCATGCTGCTCGCCTGGCCGTTGACCTGTACTTCTGGCTGCACCGGATACCCGCATCCTCACAGAGCTGCCCACCCGCCAAGGCAGGCTCAACTGAACTGAGTACATCAGAGCGTCGAGCAGCCCTCGGATTTTCCTTTTAAGTATTTTTATTCTATGTTGCTGCGTTTCCCGACATCTTAATAGACTAGATTTATGGGACCAGATCTACTAAGCTTTGGATATGTGACTTTGGACCTTTGGCCGATATTTATAAAATCAGAGAATCTCAGGGCTGACCAGTACTTTTAAGCTGTTCTGGTTGAACAACTCACTGGGGTCTTGATGTCCCTTACCCCATTTCTGCAAAATTATTACTTTCTATCGTTTTATGTCTTTCGAAGAAGCCGAGAGAAGGAAGGAGTTGTTCAAATGCCACAGACTTTCACTGTCTTTTCAGACTTTTGGTAGATTTCCTTGGGTTAATTTTCTCCGGTGATTTATAATCGATCAAGGCCAATTATGACAATCCTCCATCCTTGCCATATACTCTTTTTTTCCAGATTCCTTTGTAACTAGAGTGGCCACTTGACCCGGATCTTGTCATGTAATGGTAGCGGAACTGCAATGGGGTCTTCTGGGAAACACTTTCCTCTGCTGTCAAAGGAAATCTTTTTTTTTTTTTTTTTTTGGAATCAGACCTTTTCCCTCCTATATTAAATGTACCTGTGCAAGGATGTGATGTTGGAACTGTGACAGCTACTTTGCAACATGGAGCTACAAACCTAAGGATGAAAAGTCGGTAATCAGAGGATTCGAAAGACCAGAGTCTGCATCCTTGATGACATTTTTTGAGCCACTGCACCAAACCTGGAACCTTATCTTTGAATTTGTCAGGTGAGATAATTAAGTCGCTTTATGGTTGAAGTCACCTTTACCCAGGTGTTCTGTTGCTTGGAGCTTAAAGCATTCCTAATAAATAAAAACCAGGTGTAAATATTGGGTGATGTACAGGGAATTTTACAATGGAGGCAGAAGAATTAGAACCTGATGCAATGTTGGATAGTACTTCAACCGTTGCTTGGGTAATTTACTCAGAATACAAGACTAATACATTTCAGAATACAAGACTCTGTATTTAATAGTTAATTGGAAACCCAAACAGAGCAGATGCTGGGGGGAGGGGGCCTGCACCTTGTTTGCAGCTGAATGAATGTGCTGGGGGCCACGCATACCTCCAAGGACCCCATTCTGAGTGGATCGCCCACATAGTTATTGTTTTTTAGACATTTTGCAAATTCCTGTTCAGAGTTGCTGGTGAGGCGAGTGCTGACTCCCGCGCTGGGTGTCCTCCGGAAGGGGAGGACTGCCTCGTAGCCCGTGGACTCTGCCTGCCCGCCACTCCCGCCTTCGCAGTGGTACAGACTAGGCCCATGGCAACGTAAGCAAGAGCCTGCGTGGGAATTTTTCATTTGGGGTCTTAGCGCCACCACAGTTGACTTATTACACTGCTGACTTGTGCTTCTAACTTAACGACCCACTGCGGGAGGCTAACAATGGATCTTCGTTAGCATGTTTAAAGTGGTGGGTCTGTTCCCCATTTTCTTTTCCTAAATACACCCACTCACTCTTCTACTTTATTTCAGAATCTAAGCGGCGAGCCCTCCAGAAGTTACTGGGCTCCTGCCTCCCATCAGGTCAACATCAAACCCTCACTGAGATGGATGGTGGTCTATTTTTATTCCTGATGGTGACTAATCTAATAAGCATAGTGATGTATTACATTGATTTATGATTCAGAGTTTGCAGGGTACTTTTTGAGTAAGCATTTTGTTATTTAGTGTCAGTGATTTTATGTGCTGGGCATTTTATGCCTTTGTTTAAAAACACGGCTGTTGAGACCCAGTGAGATGAAGTGACTCGCTTAGGGTAATGCAGCGTGACTCACAGAGACATTGTCACGTGTGCCCTTATTCTCCGGGGAGGCTGAGTAGGATCAGGGAGGAGGCTGGGCTAGAGGACCGGAGGCAGATAACAACCATTGGAGTAACACCGAATCCTGGGGCTCCAGCGCGAGTGCCCGATGGCTGAGGGACAGGGCAAGGTGCTGGGCGTCGAGGGGATTAAGACACGGTTTACGGGCAAGGTAACTTGGGGCAAAATAACGTGATATCGTTCATGAGATGAGTCATGTTTATTATGTCAATGTTAGTATGACAGATTTGGCCGATTCAGCTGTGTACTGCCTCGGGAAGTAGCATTGCATGAAGGAAAATTACTTTTAATCAAAAGATGAATGAAAACCAAAATCACACTAAAGTCAAAAATGAAAATGACAGAGCCATGGTGCTCTCGATATGACATAGAGGTGACTGAGAAAAAAACTGAAAGGCGGGGGGCTCGGCTTTCCTTGCGATTCATCTATCTTGGGGTTCCAGCCTCTGAAAGGCAGGATGTTTGTTTGATGCAAAAAGTATCCAGAGACAAATATCAAATCTCACATAGAGTTTAGTATCGTGGGTAGATTACAAAATCAAGAATGCTTCGTGAAAGCAATAGAAGACAATTATAAATAAACCCTGGAACTACAGTCAGTCCATAGTGTTGATATTATATAGAGGGTAAGAAAATTATTTTCACCCCTCATTTCACAGACTAAGAAATCTACGCATCTGGATGCGGATGACTTTAAGATCTTGCCTAAGCTCAAAAACTTCCCATTCATACTGAGGTCAAACCGTTTGATCCTGGGCCTATGCTATTCCTACCATCTCCCATGGGTGTACATCACTGATGGGGACTTTCTCCTGGTTTTTTTCCCTTCCCTGCATTGTAGTTTGTACCCTGCTGTGGTTTCGTAGACGTGAATAAGTGTAAACCCCAGCCCCGCCACTTATTAGCTGCATGACTTAGAGCAAATTATTTAACTACTCTGAGTCACAACTGGCCACTTAAAAATGTGCATATGAATTCTTACTTTGCAGGGCTGTTATGAGATTGAATAGGACAACAGATGTAAAGCGCATCGGACCATGTTTGGCACAGAGTAATTGCTCGATAAATGCAATTTTAAGGTAGTAAAACTACATAAAATAACACCAAGGGTAAACTTTTTTCCTGTAAAAATTTTCATTATTATGTCAAGTTATATGGTAGTCTGCGGAGTGGTTTGAGTCATCAGCGTCACTCATAAGAATTTGCATTACATCTCTACTCCAGGGGCTGTGCATGCACACGTGCGGGTGTACGCGGGGGGGGGGGGGGGGCGGCAGCCTAGGGCAGGTTTTAAACAAATGTGACACTTGGGCTACACTTTCGAGATGTTTCCAACCTTGCTAAAGAGGTAAAATCTGGACTTAAAAAATTAAAACCCCCTTATCAGATGCTGTTGAACGGATAACAGGAAGAGCAAGGCCTCGGGGAGCCCAGCGGAGGGGGGGTCGGCCCTGGCCGGAGGGTCCACCGAGCTGAGCTGAAGGAGGGAGCTGGGCCCGGCCGGAAAGGAAGAGGAAGAGTCAACGGGCAGAGAAGGGCAGAGTCAAAGTCACGCTGTTCCAAAAAGGAGGAAAGGAAACCCGGAATCCTCTCCGCTCCTGACCTGGGCAATCGACGATTGGGAACGAGAGCCGGGGGCCGCCTGGCACCTCCGAGCTCTGCCGGCCGCTCTGCGGCATGGGCGAGAAGAGGACGGGGTGTCGTCAGCGTCGGGTACCGGGTGGGGGCTCCGCGGCAGAGGCACCCAGTCGGCTGTGGCTCTGAGGCCAGTGACCCCATGTCTTAATGACCGGCAGGTACTCTGCCAAACACAGAGCCCCGGGAAAGCTTTATTAAGTGGCTCCCGTTCTGCCGACGGGTGGCTGCCCCGGAGGCGGTACCCCGGCCACCGGGGGGCGCCGGCGGGAGGAGCGCCCTGCGCTTCCCGGGCCGCCTCTCCGGCCGGCATCTCCTGCCACCCCGCGCGTGGAGCGTCTGCGGGAGCAGACGGGAGGCGGTTCCGCGCTTTCGCAGTCTGGCTTCACGGTGGCAGCCAGCTGGTGCCAGATGTCAAATGGCATTATCCTCTCAGCCCCCAATAATTTTTACTGTGTCCTTTCAGTGTTCTAGAACGTGGACATTTTATTAAAATTCCAGCACAGGAAAATGACGTTTGTCCCACCTCTGGGAGATAGCGTTAATAACATTATCACACTCATCTACGTTTCCACGGGCTCCCACTGACTCTACACGAAGCTCAGCCAGGCGTGGCTGTGGGCACCTGATTTCTTTGGGAATTCAAGAGAGTTCCGCAATGTTTTTGAAATGGATACAGGATGTGATGGTTAATTTCATGTGTCAACTTTGAGGGTCTGTGGTGCCCAGTTGTTCGGTCCAACACTAGTCTAGATGTTGCTGCGACGGTGTTTCGTAGACGTGGCCAACATCACCCATCCATTGACTTCAAGTAAAGAGGGAACCTCCATAATGTGGGTGGGCCTCGCCTGATCAGTTGAAGGCTTCATGGGCAAAGACTGAAGAGTCCTTAAAATAAAGGTATTCTCCAGGACTACAACATAAACACTCTGCCTGCATTTCCAGACTGCTGGTCTACCCTACATATTTTTGAACTTGCCACCCCTGTAATCACATGAGTCCCTTCCATAAAATCTCTCTCTCATGTATATAATTCTCCTATTAATTCTGTTCCTCCAAAGGACCCTGATTTGCGGCCTCTTCAATAATCTCACAGGATCCAGAATAAAAATAACCCAGAAAGATGAAAGGGGTCCATGGTGGGGGTGGGGGTGGGGTGGCTGAGTCAGCTCAGAGACTTTTCTTCTTTCTGCCCAGGACACGTGGGCCTGGTGATCTCTGAGTGCAGGACCGAGAGATGCAGAGACCCTTCTACACATGCTACAAATCTGTGCTCCTTTTAAAAAAGATCATTGATCTCTCGTTTCATTAAATATTTTACCATCAGGTGTGACCGTCATGCCTATTGCAGCAAGTGTTAATGATAGGTAATGATTAATGAAAGTCTCTGTCCTCCTAGTTCTAACGCACGGCTCGTTCTTCACTCCCGTGGCGTTAGCCAAGAGCGAGCTCCCTTGTGCACGATCAGCCACCACTCTCACATTTAAAACGCCCTTGTTCTCCAACGCCCCACGACCGCAGCAGTGGCTGGGCATTCTCTAGTTTCTGCAGCTGCTGCAAAACCTCCACTAAAGGTTCTTAATCATTTTAGTTTAATGCAGATGTCTGGACCTCGTGGTTAGGATAAAAATTCAATAGCAGCAGTAATTATATTTTATGATTATAATGTACGGGAAGAAGACCTTGGCTTCCAAATTGGAAAGTCCCTCAACAAGTCAGCAACGTTTGCACCTCTGACCTCCTCATGGAACGGGGAGTCTTGTGGTTTGGGGCTTGGGTTTGTGGCCGGAGGGGGAGCTCAGAGTCTTGTCAAGGTCAAGGCCCTGAGGCCCCGTGACCAGGGCGGGAGCAGGGGGAATGGAGCTGAGGTCACTTTTGGCCTCCGTGCTCCTGCGTGCGGACTGGAGCTGGCAACAGAGCCTCGCTCGCAGCCCAGTGGGGATGGTTATGCTCTCTCATTTGTTTTTCTGGCCCCAGCAGAAACATCTCCTGATCGAGACACTTCAGAGAGCTCCTTCACTTTGGAAACTTGTGACATCACACGGAGATTGATGGCTCGTCCTCTTCAAAGGGATTGGAAATGTCCCAGGATGTCTGCGCTCACCCGCCCTGGCTCAGGGACCCCGTGCATACGCCCTCGAGGCGAACGGCAGGGTATCACGGTTTTCCCCCAGTGTCGAAATCGGTTTTTCTTCAACAAGTTGCCGGGCTCTCCCTGCCCCAACTGGATGGCTCGAGTACCTTTCACCCTAAGAAGTGACGCAACCTCTTCAAACCCGTTACAAGCCGAGCTTTGATTCACCAGGTGCTGTCGCAGCCTCCAAGTTCACCTTTTGCCACATCTCCAGGTGCGTGGGGAGGAGTGTGAGAAGCTGTTTTGAAATGTCCTTTCTTCTAGTTTCCATGAAGAGCGTAATTTTGTACATATGACACCATCTGATACTTAAATTTTTCCTCGCCTCGCAGGCAGGATTCGGGGTGTGAAATGGCGATGGCTAAAAGGACCCCAAGCAGAGTGAAGAACACAGTGGACAGCCACTGAGTCTCGGCAGATACTTGGTGACCGGCGAGGAGTTTTAGAGAGTCGAGCCCAAGGGCATCACAATGTCACAGTGTAACAAAGCATGTCCTCTCGCCTGAGGGACGCTGGGGGCCAGGTCCAGAGAACTCACTGCCTGATGAAGCCCCCAACCCGAGGAAATGACAAGCACTTGAATGCACAGATGACTCCGCGCATCCAGAACTCGGCCAACCTCAATAGCATTTTCGCCAAGGAGTAACCACAGCGTTGTACTTTGGAGTAGGGCTTCTCTATAAGTTCCCCCTAAATTACAAATACACTCGGGGAGGCTGGGCAGGGAATCCGTCACCCCACTTAGCCTTCATTTATCACACATTAGCTGGTGAGATCCCAGCCAAACGCCTGGAAGGGGCCAAAGGGCTGACAACGTTCTGGAAAGGGGGGCCGAGAGGGGCAGTCTGCAATACGGGCAATGCGAGCCAGGAAGCCGCAAACCAGAGTGTGCCCAGGGCAGCGAGAGCATCGGTCGGGTCACCCGGAGGAGGGGCGACCAAGGAGGGGCAGAGCATGTCCTGGAAGAAGCGGGGAGCGCGGAGGACGCCAGCACGGACACCCCACCACGGCCTCATCCGCACAGGCTCACTCGGACGACGGACGGCAGACCAAACCGATTCTGACCGGTCTCGCTCCCTGTGGGTCACTTTCAACGACCCTTGAGTCAACCCCCCCCCCCCGAAGTCCACTCCCCCGTTTTTCACAGCCTTGCAAAGCCGGCCAACAGATATAACCACTTTTGTTGATTTTACATAAATAAAATTAATTAAATAGATAGTTGATCAATGGATAATGAAAGTCAGGGTCCCTGGATTTCATGTTTACCCATACAAACAAATTCCAAATGTTAAAATCAGCCTTTCCCAGCATCCCACTTTCCAGACAGCATCCTTTGGGCCATGGTCCCCTGAAACAACCAATCAGGATGGTCCCCTTCTCGCTGATGCTCCTGCCTTCCCAGGGCTGTCTAGTGTGAGGTACGCCCCTGCTCCAGCCCGGCTAAGCTTTGCCCACGCAATACAAACTCCAGGACAAATGGTCCAGGATGATGTGCTTTGCCCTTATCCTAAACGGTGTGCGCAAATGTCTGCTTAACATCGCAACACGAGCATTTTGAAATGACACTTACAGATCCTACATAATCACTGGATGAATGTGAGGCTGCCCAAGTGCTTCAGAGAGCAAGAAGACATAGGAGAGTTTATGAGGAAGGAGGGAGGGAGGGAGGGCGGGAGGGGGAAAGAGAGAGCGAGACTTGTTCACGCCTAACTTATGATCTTAACACACACAAAAACAGGTATTTGGGCTTTACTTTGTTAGTTACGTGCAGACTTACAGAGAGGTCATGGGACGTGCGTGTTTCATAATAACATCTACCGTTTACTGAGCGTAATCATCAAGTTCTGTACTCAGGACCGTACAGACAAAAATCTCATTGAAGCATCACGCAGATGCTGAGAAGCCGATGAGATCACGACCGGCAAGCACTCTGCAGGCATGGGAACTACCTTCAGAGAGGCCAAGTTAATTTGCCCAAAGTCAGAGTCATGCTGCAGCTGGGTAGGTCTGTAAACCTGGGCCTTAACCAGCACCTCTCGCCTTCGATCGTCTTTGTAGGTCACATAGTCTCCCACCTCAAGCCTGACCTCAGGCTAACCCTAATAAATCTCCAAGGCTCAGGAAGGGGTCTGCCTTGGCCTAGTCACCAAATACCCCTCAGAGCCAGGCACTTTTACACATCCTGCCTGGACCAGACTTCTTAGCTGATTTTCATAGGAAACCATAATTTAAACTGGACACTGAAAAATTACCTGCCATTAAATTAACCGCAGAGAGCTGACACTTCCTTTCATTTACATAAAGGATGCAGACTTTCTTAAATGCACTTGGCTGCGTAAGCACATCTTTTTATGGGATCTTTTTTTTATGAGTCCTTTAAACATGAAGTCATTTAAAATTTTATTGTATTAATTAGGTTTCAGCTCAAAATGTTGCTGGCTCATTAGGCCGTACCTGGAAAGTCCAGGTTTGACCACAGAAGCAGAGAATTTTTAATAAAGAACTTCCTGGAAGGCTCTTCTGTGACTCACAGTGGTTAGATGGTGGTTGTATGGTATTCTGGGATGTCCGTCACCTGATACAGTTCAAGCAGCTAAAATAAATAGCTTCGAGTCACACTTTCTTTAGTGTCTGAAATGTAACAGCAACTTTATTTTATATTTGCTCCTTCAACTCTCATTCTATTTAAATAATTTCTCATAAAGTCTTTACTTTTAGAATAGTCCAAGCTCTTTATCTCTGGCTAACCAATTACCTAGAGTCAGGAGGAAAGGAAACAAACGTTCATCTCATCTTTGGAAACTACATCAACAGGAGGATATGGTCCTTCAGCTCGTGCTAAAATCTCCAGGAGCTGCTAGCAAACAAGGATTCTCCTGCCTGCCACGCCTAAGTGCAAAAACCATATTAGATGCATCTCATATTTAGGCAATTTTTCAAATCATAATTTTTATATATCATCTGTATTTAGTTTCAAAATGTTTTCAATTCAGAATGGCTTCAGAATCCTAGAGTTGCCTTAAGACGATTACTTCTTGATTTTATTACATGCGTTTCAAATGAACACACAGAGAAACTTCTGTTTCTGGACCGGTAGTAGTACCTGGGACCAGACTCACCCTTCTACCGTCAACAATTATAAAACTATACACACAGATGGGGACACTGTGTTCAGGCACTGAACAACAGGCCCTGCAGGACCGGGGTCCCTGAGAGAAGGGAAATACACGACGTGAGCCCCACATTCGCCCCGTGTCTCTGATTGGAGACAATTTCTTGACGTCAGTGTCAGGAGGTAGAACTCAAACAGTGTAGAGCTGAGAAAGCAGAGTTTGAGGTTCAGGACTTAGGCTCCCAGAGAGAAGGGAGTTGCACTGGGGAAGGGAGAGACAGAAGCAGAAAGGAGCAGACAATTGTGTCATGCTTCTCCGTGAGCCCCTGGTCAAGGGCAAGGGACCCACTGCTCCTGATGCCTGGCAGGAAGAGCTGCTACAGGGCTGAGAGAGAAATAGAGATACTAAAGATGCGTGGAAGGTGGTGGAAGTCTAGCCCCGCCAGCATGGAAAGATCTCGTTAACATCCCAGTTATGCAGCTGGGGCACAGAAAAGCCATCTCCTAAGTACAATACCAGGAATTAAAGGCCACTTATGCTGTACCATCTAACATGTCTAGCTTATTAACAAAAAATTTTAGACATGTGAAAAGAAGAAAATTTTGATCTCTAATCAAGGGCATAAAAAGTAAATAGATATAAACCCTGAAGTGACCCGAATGTTAGAACTGATATACAAGAACTTTAATACAGGTGTTATAAATATGTTCAAAGTCTTAAAGGAAAATATAGTCATAGTTAGCAAGCAGATAGGGAATCTCGGCAAAGAAACTGAAGCTATAAAAAGAAACAAATAGAAATTCCAGAAATAAAAATCACAAAAATCTAAAATGAACAACTTTATTAGATAATCGGATTAGATGTGGCAGAAGAAATGGCCGGTGAACTCCAAGACAGATCCAAGCATGCTATTCAATCTGAAGAACAGAGAGAACTGAGATCAAACCAAAACAAAGAGAGCCTCAGTGACCTGTGGGATATCAAGTGGATGAATATGCATGTAATAAAGTCTCAGAAGAAAGGAAGAGTAAGAATGGGAGCATAAAATCATATTTGAAGAAAGTACAGTCAAACTTTCCTCAGATTTGATTAAAATACACCAACCTACAGGGCCAACAAGTCCAGAAAATAAAACCAAGGCAACTCGTAGTCAAAATTCTGAAAATAAAAGGTAAAGAGAATATCTTAAAATGGAGAAGAAATTTAAAGAGGAGCAGGAAGAAATGATCTATTGCAGTCAGAGGAACAATAATTCGATTGATGGCTAACTTCTCGTCAAAAACAATGGAGGCCAGAAAACGATGTGATGAAATCCTTAAAGCTCTGAGATTCAAAAAAAAAAAAAAAAAAAAAAAAAAAAGACATTTTCAGGTAAATAAAAGCTGAGAGAATTCCTATAATTTTCAGGTCATTGGGTGAAGCCTGAAGCAGATTAGCCTGGAGTACTCCAGACTCAGGGCAGTGGAGATGCGGGCAGAGAGCACCTGCGTGAGGCTCCGCCTCTCACAGCCTCCTGACGAGACCGCAGGGAGGACCACCTGTGCTCCGGCCCAGCGACCCCGCTGTCTCGGTGAGATGGGCATTTCCTCCTTTGTGCTGCTGACTGACCGCTGGGCGCAATACCAGTACTGAAGCCCCCCTGCACCCCCAAATATGGCAGAGACAAAGCATGAAGAAGGCTAGCTGTGGGCACAGGGTCCCACTCACCACACCGCGATGCACCTGTGCAGATGTGCTCCTGCTGGAGAATTCTTCACCCCGGGGTTAATGGCCAAGGAAGATGCCTGCAGCTTACTCATAAGGGCAGTCAGCTCTTCATTGACTTCTCCTGTGCAGATCGGGAGTTAAGCTTGGAATAAAGAACACAGCTTGTGAAATAAAAGGGCCAAGTCGTCACAAAGACAGGCGCTGAAGCTCACTAACCCACGCCCGCCCGACTGCTTTCACGCTGTTCATGAGATTCTAATGGAAATTACTGAGAGTGTACAAAATCGACTGGCCCTTGAACTCCTGCTTACGGTAAAACTGACAAGTACCCAGGAGAAGACACCCAGGTTGGGGTCGAGAGCTCGGAGCCGGGCTGGGGAGAGCAGCTGCGGCAGGGCATGTGGCTGAACCCACAGCTCTGCCTCCTCGCCGCGTGGACCTTGGATGCTACCTGACCTGGCAGAGGCCGCGTGCCGGCACGTTCTCTAAAAACGTGCCCAGGCGCACTGAGAGCATGTTTTAACATTAATATTTTACTGAATAATGCTGGTTTTGTTTTTTGTTTTAAGTCTTTGGAGCAGCTAATTCCTTAAAGATCATTTTTTCATACGTCTTACAAAGGACCTTATTGAATATTTTTGAGTTATTAGCCACGAACCGTCGTCAAATAGAATAACCTCGAAAGCCTGCACCTAAAATCATCCGTCGGCTAAAAGCACAGGACTTGCGGGTGGCCTGAGTCTGACCGTCGCCCATTCCAGGTGTCAGCACTCTGTGAGAGCGCCCAGCGCCTGGAAGCACAGGTGTGGCCCTGACGTGGCCGGAACGGGCCCCCGGCAGCACTGCGGAGGGTGGCCCGGGGACGCCTGCAGCTGGCCAGTAATGAACCCCCGGCACGTGCCAGGCCCTGGACCGAGTGTTTTCTCGTGACGAGAAACACTGACTCCTCCCCTCCTCACGCCCCAGGAGGCTGGCACTACCATTATGCTCATTTACAGACGAGGAAACAAAAGCCCAGAAAGATTAAGCACTAGTCTAAAGTCAGCTTCTGCCGGGGACCCAGAGAGATGTGCGTAGCCGCCCCAGGCCATGCCCCCAACCATGTCACCTCATACACCAAGGCTCCGAGTGGAGAGAGATGGGTGCAGACTCGGGCACGGCCCCCACCCTGGCGGGGGGTCCCCCACTGCCACGCCCAGGCTACACCCCACCCCCGTCCCCCACCTCCGGTCTGGACCTGGCCACGGGCACCTCGTTGGCCTCCCTGCTCCAACCATATCATCGACCCCGGACTGTCCTCAATGCATTGAACTCAACTTTTCTGATTCGAGTCTTTTCATGGCTCCGTGGCCAGGGGAGGTGCCTTTAACTAAATCGTGTCCACGGCTCCTTGGTCCCACGGACTCGGTCACGAGTTCCGGCGTTCGCCAGCTGCTGAGTTGAGTGTTGGCTGTGCACGTGCTCGACAGCAGCCTCAGGGGAGCCCTGGGTCCCGCTCACATCGTCATTTGAGAAGTGCACACCAGTATTAACTCTCGCCCTGCCGACGGCTCAGAAAGACAACAATCCAGTTCTGCGAGTGACTGTGATGAATCATGGCCCCAGGTCTCTGGGCCACAGGTGCCAAACTGACCCAATCCCCGCGTGGGTGTGGGGCGAGGAGCTGACCATGAAATCTTCCATCGTCCATCCCACGTGCTTCTAAAAGTAGGACATTTCTACTTTCTTTTCCAGCGGGCTTTGTTAAGCATGAATCCCTTCGGTGCCAGAGTCTGCTAATATGAGAGAAAGTCAGAGTCCACAAAGGGGACGAGGAGCAGAGGCCAGGGGACGGGCAGGCCCCACACGCCTGCCAGGCCGGGGCCTTGAACTCAGCTTTCCGGGTTCAAGTTTTTTCATGGCTCTTTAAACAGAGGGTGCTTTTAATGAAATCACATTCATACTTTGTTGATCCCATGAACTCAGTCAAGCCCTGAGAAGCCCACGGTCCTGTAAAAGGGCTTGGAAGATGGCCCCAGGCTCTGAGCTGTGACAACCAGCCTCTCGAGTGAGGAAGGCTGATCCCATGGGTGTGACATGAGTGTCTCTTAACAGGTGGGTGGTCTGCTCACCAGTCACCTGGAGCTTTAGGTCTTCGATTTTTAGGGAGCTGGGCAGAGAAAGGGGCGCGCGACTAAAGGGAAGGGAGGATATTCTTCAGACAAGAGTTCACAAAGTCACAATGGCCTGGCTCATGATCAGGCTGGTGACTGCCTGGATGCTGCAAAGTCCCACAGGAAATAAGAATTAAGTGGAAAAATGAAGTCTAAAACTATTACAAATATGACCAAAAAGTTACTGGATGCTTTGGCTTGTGCCTATAATGTTGAATGTAATGCTTCAATAATACAAAATATTTTCAGTGTCTTCGTCGGTTTTGAGATGTAATTATGAAAGGAACGTCTGAGGATCATCACTCGACCTAAGAACCAGACCAGCACCTTCAAAATGACGTAGGTGTTTCCTCCTGTTTGATTGTCCTGCGATCAGCAAAATCCTGAAATTGTGTCTCTCACTGTTGCTTTAAAAAATGGTTTCTGTGTGTATCTTTAGACAATATATTGTCTAGTTTGCCTTGTTTTTGAGCTTTATAAAAATGGTGGAAACATAATGCATATGAGACCTTCTTCAACTTGCTTTTTGCACTCAGAATTCTTTCTGAGATTCATCCAGCTGCTAAAGTTTGTTCCTTTATAATATTGTTATATTATAAATGCAACTGATTTTTTATGCTGATCTTAAATCCAGTCATCTTGCAAAAACACTCTCAATTTTAATGAATTTTCTGTAGATATTTTGCGGTTTTTAATGTAGAATGAACTATATCACCCTATAACAGATAGGTTTTTGTCCCTTTCCTATCCTCATTACTTGTACTTTTATTTTCTTGCTGTGTTAGCTAGGATTTCTGTCATAGAAGTAGTGATGTGCTACCTTCCTTGTTCCTGAATTTAAAATGGACTCCTCTAGCTTCCCACCATGGGGAATGATACTATCATTTTGATAAACATCATTTACCAATCTTCAAGGAAGTTCCTTCCCATTCTTACTTTACCATAATCTTCTTATTTTTATCAAATGTTTTATCTTCATCTATTGAGATGCATAAGGTACTGTGTTACTTTAATACATTTTATTTATAAACCACCTTTGCATTATTGAGATAAACTCAACTTGATCTGGTGTTCTCTCTCTTTTATCATAATGCTATATTTGGTTTGTTAATATTTTATGTAGGCTTTTTGCATCAATATGTATCAGTGAGATTACTTTAAAACTTCCCTTTCTACAGTCCTTGTCTGGCTTTGGTATTATGATAATTTTGGTATCTCTTGGTGTTCCTACTTTTGTGTATTCTATGAAGAGTTTGTATAAGATTGGATGAACTATTATTTAAAAGTTTGTTAAAAACTCATCTCTAAAATAACCTGGGTCCCTGAGGAAAACATAACCTTCTATTCAAGTTCCTAACAATAATAAAATTATCAAGACTTTTTTAAAATACATTTCAATGAGTTATCCTTTCCTAGAATTTATTTCATCTATATTTTCAATGTATTGGTTTTTTTAGTATCTCTGTTCTATCTGTATTTATGGCACCCTTTCATTCTTAACATTTTTTAATTTGTGGCTTATGTATATTTTTACTGATCTTTCCTAGCAAAGATTTGTTCATTTTATTAATCTCTTTAAGAATCTCTTTTGATATTGTAGATTGTATTATACCTTAATTTCCTATTTTATTTATTTTTTCTCATTCCTTCTCTCTGCTTTTAAAAAAATTTTTCTGGAGTTATTTTTCTTACTTTTTAAGTTGAATACTCGGCTTCTTAAGTTTTTATCTTTCTTCTTTTCTGATATAAACTTTTAAGGCATAACTATATCTCAAAATATTGCTTTAGCAGTATCCCATGAGTTTTAATAGATATTATGTTCATTATCACTCAGTTATAAGTATTTTAAATTTTAATTAAAAAGCGGTGCCTTCTTTTATACATTATTCAAAAGTATCTTAAATTTTCAAATATATAGGTTTTAAATTTGTATTTTCAGCTTACTGGCATCGTGGTCAGAGAATACGCTGCTTATGATTCCAGATCTTTGAATTTATTGAGATTTGCTTTATGGCTTAGCATGAGGTCTAATTTTTGTAAATATCCCATGTGTACAATACAAAGGTTAATGTGTATTCCCTAATCTCTGATTCTGTAAAAGTCTATTAAATCTAGCAAGTAGATTGTTTTGTTCAATTTTTTCTGTATTTTTATATATAGTTTGGACTACTTGACCTACCAATAATTTAAGGAAGTCTCTTAAATTCTCACATCATGATAGCGAATTTGTTTATTTCTCTCTGTGAAACTATCACATTTTGAGGCTATTTTATGAAATGCGTACAATTTAGAATTATATATTTCTAATGAATTTAACCTTTTGATGTAATGACCCTTTCTATCATTAATAATTGTTTTTGTCTTAAAGTCCATGTGTTCAATGTTAATATAGCTACCAGGTTTTTAAATTTGTTTTGTTTGTATTTGCCTAGTGTATATTCCTCCATCTTGTTTTTCCAACTTTTAATTGTGTTTTTTTATAAATAGCAAATACTCAACTTGGTTTGGGAACTGTTGTTTTCTGCTTATCTCTATTTTTTAACTGGAAAGTTTAATCCACTTACCCATTGTAATTACTGATACATATTTAAAGTTATTCTCTACCTTTCTACTTTGTAGTCTGCTTGTTTCGCTTTTGCTATGCTTTTTATTTTACATTTTTACTGTTTTAAAATTGAGATTTTTTTTCTGTCCTGTGTTTCTTATTTTCTTTCTTTTAATGATCGCATAGTGAAAATAATATTAGTAATAATAGTAGTAAAATATATTAAATTAATATATGTATAGATAAATATATAAGGCAAACAAATGCCATGCAACAGAATGTGCTCCAAGTGTTTTCTTATGTTAAACTTATTGAACCCCCACAGCAACCCTCTGAGACAGAAAGTATTAACGAGCTCTAAGATTAATATCTCAACTCCCCCTAAATAATCAGGACCTAAAACACATTAACTCCAATCATTCTCCTCCCAAATTATGGGCTATTTTTCCTATATTTCAATTATCATTTTTTCTTCTGTGGTCACTTTCTTTCTTTCTGAATTACCTCTTTTAGGGAAAGACTGTCACATTCTTTCTTTGTGTGGAATTTCCCCATTTTCTTCTTAGTTTTAAAAAAATTTTTTACGATAAAAATTTCCAAACATGGTGAAGTCGAAAGAATTTTATGGAGAGCACGTGTATACTCACCATCTAGATTCTACCACCAAAACTTTGTTACAATTGTTTTATCCAGATCTATTGATCTACGGTCACCTTTATCCACCTAGCAATCCTTCCTCTTCGATGTATTTCTAAGTCCACTGCGTACTTCTGGAGTCGGCTTCATATCCTGCAGCGCGCCTGTCATTCCGGATTACCAAAAACGTCCCTTTACAAGCACCTCCTAGCTGTCAGGCCCTCTTATCTGTTAATCCTCGCTGGAACCCCACAAAGAAGGCAGTCCCAAAGAGGAGACCCCCTTCTCTCCCTCAGCCGCGAGGGGCAATCAGTGCCCCGTAGAGCGCCACGATGGCAGGCGCTGTTCTCAGCGCTCCGCTTGCATTTTCTCGTTTACTCTTCCTCTGGGGATCTAATGCGCGCACGGTGATTCCAGTCGGTAATCTGTATCACGTGCTTGGAAGCTGTTGAGAGAGTGCGCCTTAAATGTTCTCAGCACACAGAAGACATGGTGATTGTGCGATGTGATGGAGGCGTTAGCTAATGCCACAGTGGTCACGATTTCATGATATGTGAGTGTCTTTACATCAACACCTCGGACACCTTGAACTCACGTGACAGAGCTGTCAGTTAGATCTCAGCAGAGCTGAAACAAAAAGCAAGAGGGCACCGCACGATCAGCTCCTGGGCGCCTGAACGTCGGATAACGACCTCAGGAAACAAGAGCGCAGGCCGAGGCAGCGGCCGCCAGCCTGGGGCCGGGGTCCTGTCGCCAGCTCCGAGCCGTGTAGCATTGGGCCGGTGCTCAGGCCGCTCTGGGGGGGCCTGTTTTCCCACACAGGGAATGGAAATCGTAACACAAAACAAGGCTGGGAGAGGCGTAAAGGAGATAACCATCATAAAGCACTTAGCCCGGTACTTGACCTCGCTCAAAAACCCTTCATCATTGTTCTTGTCGTGGATGTAGGTTTTCACATACATTTTTTGGAACGCAAGTATTTTTATCAGGAAGTAAAATTTCCATTAGATCCGGTTGTGCGTGCCATGGCGACCCCTTCTTCTGATCCATGCTCCAGCGGAACTTTCTTGGACGATGCGAAAGGGAACGCAGGTTTGACCCAAGAAGGGAAAACTTATGGAGACATTCCAAAACTCCGATTCCTGTGACTATTCTACACAAAGATAATAGAAGCCAGTGACTGAGTTTATTCAGTTTATTTATTGCTGACCTCTGGCTTTCCTCATGTTTTATGGACTAGACGGGCCTGTTCCAATTTGTACGGTTGCTTTAAACACTGTTCGGCCTTCACGTCGTTTATTAATATCAGGTGCAGCTGAGCTGCCTTAAGCAAATAAAGGGCTCGCTCCTTCCAGTCTCCCAGCTTAAGCCGAGCACATTCCGCATTCCCCGGTCACTGTCTCGCCGGCACACGCGTGCCCGGTTCTTCCCTGGGCGAGGACCTAAACGAAGGCAGGTCTGGGGACGGGGGCTGGTGTGCAGGGGCCGTGATCTGCGGGCTGGGCTTCATTCGATGCTAATAATACGCGGTGTGTGCGGAGGTTTCCGGATTGGCAGCAGAGAATCTCGCCCGCAAACAGGAACCTGGAAAAACATCATTTGTCTAAAGACGGAGGGCTCTCTGGCCAGGGTCCGGGTGGAGAACGTGCTTTTTCTCGGTGTCGGTAACCTGCAGGAACACCGCGGCCGCTCGCGGGCTCAGAAAGGGCCCCGTCTGGCCTGTGGCAACACTGGCTCCATTTGGAATAAAAGCCACATGGAGAAACGTACAGAGGAAACTATTTGAGAGGGAACTGGGTGTGTTTCAGACGTTAAGTCTGCAGAGAAAAATCTGTAGACCTTTTTTTTTTTTTTTTAAAGTAAAACAAGTCCCTGGAAATGAACTTTGAGAGGGATCGTTTATGCAGGAAATCGTCCCAGAGGGGAGAGAAAGAAACAGAGTTTAGAAGCAATTCAGATTGGAATACCCTGTCCCCCCCAAGCCAGGGACAAAAACGGAGTTCACTGAAGCCCAAAGAGAGGCCCCGGGCTCGCGGAGCAGAAACCGAGACAGTGAGTTGTTCTTCGTGCGAGTAAATGTTTCCACTTTTCCTCCGCGTGTGTCTGTAACGGCCCTGTGTAGTCACGTCTCCCTGTGACTGAGGAAATGGCGTAAGCGAGAAATGACGGTGACCATCGTCCCGTTTACGATGCTGCTCACGGCTCTCTCTTCTGTCCCCCTTGCTCCACTCCGGAGACACTCACATCTTCTAAGTGTGAGAGCGAAGAAGGAATCATATTGAAAGGGCGAAACAGGAAGGCGGGCTCAGGGAACATTCCAGAACCTCAGATCCAGAACCTCAGATCCTGGAGGAGCGCCCGAGCTTTGCCACTGTCATCGCTGTCCCCTGCACTGCTGGCCACCCATGCCCAGCAGGAGACACAGGCCCAGCAGCCGAGGTTTGAATCGGGGTGTTCTGCTCCCTAGACTCGGGGCTGTGGACGAGTTTCTTAGCTCCTCATGCCGATGGTTTCTCGTTCGGCAGCGAGGGTTCACGTGGTATCTATCGCCTCGTCGCGGAGGCGTGAGAATCAACCGAATTAATAAAATCAGCCTTTCCAGTCTTATTCGGATCATTACCGCTGCTTGTCACCCCAGAAAATATTTTGGATATACTTTTTCTAATGCCTCCTCGCACGGGAACTTAATCACACAGGTATCCTGCACATTGGCCAATGCGGTGTCCACATATCTGATGTCACTCCCCGCCCCCCCCCCGCCCCCAGGAATCACTCGCGATCAGGACTCACTGCAGAGAGGGGACGGCTCTCGCGAGTGTTCTTTACCCCACAGCAACACGCGCCCAGCAGAGCTAGTCCCTGGCCTGGTCGCATGAGGAGGCGCCGGCAGGAGGGGGGGCCGCCACACGGGTCTTCGGTGGACAATTCCCAGGTGCCCAGGAATTGTGCGCCCGGCATCCGTGGCCCCCCGGGGCCTGCCGGCGCGGTGGTGCCCCACGGCACATGCTGACTGCCGCACCTGCGTCCTCTAGTCTCGACCCACCTTTGGGTGTCGGGCACACCCACATCCGCTGGTGTCCCCACCTGCCTCTGGACTCCGTGCGGGAGGCGGGACTCTCCCTCTGGGGCCGGATCTTCAAGCGGTCACCTTCGCCAGCTCCGTGCCCCTCTGTGTCCGGGGTAGTCCCATTGCCACTGACCCAAGCTCCAGAATTAGACTGGGGACGACGTGCGTGTCGAATGCTGTGCTGGAAACCGAGCGCCCAGCACGTCTGTTCGGACGCGGGGACAAAAATAACCAGTTATCATAACATTTGCCACAACATTTTCAGAGCTGAAGTTGCCCATCAACTTGGTCAAAACCTACTGAAGAAAAAATGGCTGATCAAAGAGGTGTTGTGTGTGTGTGTGTGTGTGTGTGTGTGTGTGTGTGTGTGATGTGTGGAAGTATGTGTGCATGTGTACATGTGTAGCGTGTGTGGATGTATGTATGTGGATGTGGCGTGTGCGTGTAAACTCACAAATTCAAAATACGCCCACCCTCACTCGAGGCCGTGCTGACGTCACTGCCTCTCAGAGTGTTCTAGAGACCCCACCTCAGTTACTGGGGAGGGACTTGTGGAGAGGCAGTTTCCTGCCCCTTCCCCACCCCAGAATCCCCGACATGGGGCCTGGAAACCTGAAGTTTAATGAGCATCCTGGGGTAAGGGGGGGCGGTGCTTCAGCAAAGTGCAGTTTAGAACCGTTGGCTCCAAGATGCCCACATTCTTTGCTAAATTCAGTGACTGCGCCAGATCGAAGTATTTGATGTGTCAGAGAAAACGATCTATTAGTTCATTTATTCAATAAATACTTCGGAACCGACATATATCCTCGTGCACTTTTTGTGGGTTTACGAAGCGTTTTGTACCCTTGATGTATTTCCGGTTCCAGAAACAATCTAAGAGACGAAACTGTCAAGCAGGTGGCGGCCGTTGTCACACCCAGAGAAGGAGTCCCGTCTACCAGGAGAAGCCTTCTTCCCGGGTGTCAACCCCCTCCGTGGTCCGGGGTCACCAAGAAGGACACGACTCCCACCGGCACTGCATGGCCGCTCACAGAGAAGGGACCGAGCGAGGCCAGTGTCAGAGGCGGCGTGGACCTCGTGGCAGTGGGCCTCGTTTCACAGGGGACGCGGGAAGCCCTGCGAGACTCCCAGGATTCCGTCTGGGGAAGGTGGCATGTGGGGGGGGGGGCCTGAAGGCTGGTAGGGAGAATCAGGGGTGGAGGGATGCTCGCAGGCCAGGGCCTGAGACCACCCGGGCACTGACCGGCTGAGCCCAGAGCGTGGAAGAGCCACACCCAGAAGGCCAGCAGGGTGGGAATGGGAGGGCCTCGGGCCCCCGCTGAGAGTTGGGGGGTCGAGGCACGGAGCCCATGAGGGCTGTTTGGACATTGCTATGCCATGAACTGTGTACCCCCTCCCCACCCAAAGGTACACTGAAGTCCTGACCTCTTGTCCCTGTGAAGCGACCTCATTTGCAAACAAGGTCTCTGAGATGAAATCAGGTTAAGAGGTCATTGGCGTGGACGCCCATCCAGCGTGACTGGTGTCCTTAGAAGAGGACAGACACAGAAACGGCCACCCCTGGGAAGACGCAGGGCAGAATGCCGAGTGCCGTCGGAGGTGTGAGTGCCGTGGGGACAGGCCAAGGACACCCGGCGCTGCCGGGGACACGGGGGGCGAAGAGGAAGGCACGGAGCAGGCCCTCCTCCCCGGCCTTCGGGAGGCCGCGCCCTGCGACACCTCCGTTTGGGCCTTGGCTTCTAGGGCTGTGAGTGAAGCCGTTTCTGTGGCTTCGGACGCCCAGCGCGCTAAAGTGCCACAGGCCACGCGCCACGCCTATGGAGATGTGGGGGAGTCCTCCGCGGCGAAAAGGGGGCTCCTGGAGGGGGGGGGGCCGTGCGCGCCGAGTGACCTGTGTCCTCAGCTGCAGGAGCGGAGGCTGCCACGCGGCCTGACACCTTTCATGAGGCCCCCGTGGTCGCCACATCTGCCACTCTTCTTCCGAAGTATCTGTGAGAAGTTAGGTGCAGAGGCCGAACACCTGCCGCTCGGACTCCCCGCCCCCCGACGCCACGCGGCGTCCCCTGGGCCCCGCCGGACGCTCGGCGCCAAGCGCCTCCCTTCTCAGTGTTTCCCTGTTCACATGCCCTCCCTCGGCCCCTGGGAAGATATAATTAAAAACTCTCGTTGAATGCATCTTAAGGAAAACACATTTTTCAAAAAGACCTACATTCAACTCAAAACAACAAGACTCACAGCAGTGGGTCAAAGCATGGCCCGCAGCGCCTCTAAAACTCGCTGCAGGTGGCGCCGTGTCTGCAGCAGCTCGGCCGGGGAAGCCTGCGCGCCGGACCCGCGGCCGAGCCCCGCGTGGCCCAGTCCGGTATGGCCGAGCCCGCTGTGGCCGAGCCCCACGTGGCCGAGTCCCGTGTGGCCCAGTCCAGTGTGGCCGAGTCCCGCGTGGCCGAGCCCGGCGGGGCCCAGCGCCCCGCACTGCGCGTGGACGGAGGAGCGGAAACCGACCCGGCCCCTCCGGCCAAGGCGCGGGTTAGTGCCAGTGCGCAGGTGCGGTGCGTGCTGGGCCGCCCAGAGGAAGGGCCTGAGGAGGTGCTGGGAGCAGCGGTCCCAGCCTTTGTGGCACCAGGGACCGGGGCTCCTATGAGAACCTAGCGCCTGAAGAGCTGAGGCGCGACGCTAGCCCTGGGCAGCGTGGGCAAGATTCGCTTGCTGGCCCGCGGCTCATCTCCTCCCGCTGTGCGGCCCAGTTCCTAACAGGCCACGGTACCGGTACCAGTCTGCAGCTCAGGGGTTGGGTGCCCCTAGCTTAAATCACCAGCAGAGCAGAAACAGCACTTTTATTTTTTTTTTAGAGAATCCAATACGCGTTTTAAAACACGGCAAGGAGTTGACAGGTGCAAATCATAACTTTGCAGGGCTTCCTTGTGCTTACAGCTGAGCGCCATTTTCATTTTCCAGGACTTTTGCAGGGGGAGTGAGGACTCACTCAGTCTTCTCTGGTTTGGGGCCTCGCAAGGCGTTAGTGTGGCCCAGGTTACAGGATGCCCGAGGGATGCAGCTGTCAGAGCAGCCAGGCTTGGCGGGGGCCGGCAGGGGCGCAAAGGCCTCCTGAGGGGGGCTCCTCCCCCGGGCCTGATGTCCTGGTCGGGGGCTTGCCCGCTGCTCAGGGCTGGGGTGAGGGAAGAGAGCTGTGTCCGTCCACGCAGCACCGCTCGGCCAGGGAGAGGTCGGGTGTGCAGACCTGTCTAGAGGAGGAGACACGACGTGGCCGAGAAGCGCGTGGGTTCAGGGGGCAGTCCTCACGGCTCCCCACCCTGACTCCATGGTCCTGAATACACGTTAGCCACGTTATTAAACCCTTTCCGCCTCGGTCTTTGCGGCTGCTGGATGGGACGAAGAACAGCACCTACCTCAGAGGGCTTCTGTGAAGATTAAGTGAGCCACCGAATGCTGTGCCTGGCGCATAGTACGTACTCGAGAAATATTAGCTAAAACTGTTATAAAAACTCCCAGGAGACCCTGTCATCATCTGGCTCAAGGAGGAAGGGCAGTTCCCAGAAAAAGCACGTCAATGGCTCAAGAGCCGGGCAGCTGGCCGAGGACATCGACCAAGGACTGGGCCACAGCGTGAACCATGGGGGAGCTGTGAACTGCCCACGTGTGGTCTGCCAGCCGTGCCCAGCTGGGAAGGAGACAGTGCAGGACGTCACCGGCAAAGACCTGGCGGTCCACGCGGACGGGGACTCGCCTCCTGCTCACGCTGCCGCGGTGTTTCCCCAGGGAACAGGACCCAGACGAGGGTTATGAGACGGTCGCAGTGACGATGGCTGCCAGCCTTGCGACCCACGGCCTGCGTCACTCACAGAAAGATGAGGCTCCGGGGGTTGATTGCGCGGGGAGTGGCTGAGGAGTCGCGGACTTGACTCCAGAGAGCGTAAGAAATCCCCTCCTCGCCGCTGACATCTTCTGCTCGTCTATTTTTGAGAAAGTGAGTCTTGAGCGAGAGGCACCTCTGGCGACCGACAGTTTGTGTCACTGTGACCCCTCGGTACAGCCCCCATTCCTTGGCCGGAAAGCTTCAAAGCTGACGTGAGGAGAAAGCAGAGCGACCCGGCCTTGGGAGTGAGCAACTCCGAGCCACTGGCCGAGGCCGAGGAGGAAGGTCGACTAGAAGTTCAGCCTTGTTCTAGGCGCTGTGAGTGCCTTGTCCAGTTCATTTCCAAATCCTCCCATTTACAGATGGGGGAAATTAGGCTCAGAGAGGCTGATTAGTTTGCTAAGGCCACCTGGTAAATGGCAGCGGGGGCGTGGCCGGAAGGCGATGCGAATGCCTTGTCCTGACTCGGCGGCTTTTGGCTGGGTGCTGGGTGCGCCCTGTGAATGCTGACTCTTCCCGCCTCCTACCTGAGTCTCTCTGCTTTCATGCCCAAGAGTCTTGCCCTAGCCCCCCACCCCAGCCCCCCGGGATTCACTCAGCCCACACCTGGGCATTTCGGCCAGCCCGGGACCATCCAGGAGTCACCACCTGGGGATGTCGCTTAGGCAGGAGAGGAGCACTGGGGGTTAATCACCCCGCTTCTGAAGTCCAATGGCAGGTTCTTTAACACGAATACTGGTGAGTCCTGTCTCTGGGGCTCAAGCTTAGGTCGAGGCCGCCATGTTTGGCTACACAAGTTCTCTCACCAGTTTGCTACAATGAAAGCATGAACGGCCACAGAGAGGCCATAGCGGGGTGGCGTCCAAGCTGCCCGTGGTGACAACCTGCTCATGAGCACACTCCTTCCCTCCCTGCCCCGAATAACCTTTCCGCCCCTCGTCCATGCTTCTCGGACTCCCGCTCAGACAGGCCAACCACACCGAGGTAAACAACGCCTCCTCTGAGGAGTGTTCCCTGGCCGTGGTGGTTCATGGCACGTGTCAGCTTGGCAGGGCTGCGGTGCCCAAGTGTTGTTCGGACACAGGTCCAGGTGTTGCTGTGAAGATGTTTCTCAGATATGGTTAATATTTGAGTAAAGCAGATTACCTTCCATAAAGTGGGTGGGCCTCGTCCAACAAGTTGAAGGTTTTCGGAGGAAAGACTGAAGTCCCAGAAGAAGCAGTTCTGCCTCAGGGCTGCAACATAACCTCTTACCTGAGTTCCCAGCTGGCTGCCTGCCCTGCAGAGTTCAGACTGGCCAAATCGCATGAGCCAATTCCTTAAACCAGGTCCATACATGCATATCCTATTGGTTTCGTTTCTAGAGAAAACCGACTCTTCCAGTTAATCGCTACTTCCTCTGCGCTACCTCAGCACTCACGCCTACCTCTGTTCTATTTCCAATTAAGTTAATGTGTTATCATTACTTTATTATAATATTTATTTTCGGTTTTCCTCTTCTTCCTTATTCAAATAATCTATAGACAAGTGTGTTTGCCTCACCAAGATGAGCCCCTTGAGGGTAGAGATTGTCATGTTCGGCTTTCTCTCTTTGCCCTAACACAGGACCTAACCTGAAGGAGGGACTTTATAAACACCTTCATGAACAGAAAAAAAAAAAAAAACAGAAACTTTTGTGTTGCTGTTGTAGTATGAAGAAAGAATACTGGACAAGGAAGCAGGATAATCCCAAACTGCCACCTCATGTCCGATTTCGACTCCCCGTTGATGGTCTGAATGGCCTTAGGCAGCTTGATTCACGGTCGACACAACCATTTGTTCATCTATTTTTTTCCTTTATTCATTTGCACGTGCTAGTCCCTGCATTCCGACACCATGCACGGCTAACAGAGCGCACGTTTCTGACGGAACCCCAAGCCCGATAATTAAGCTGTCGGGTTATCCGTCAGTTTAGCCAGCAGCTCCCTCCAGGGATGGTGGTCCGATCGGCAGTCAGGCAGAAAGGATGACACTGTTGGGATTTGGGTGTCAGACGCAGTTATTTATGAATGAGTGGCTGAGACGTGAGTGGGCCCCTGCTCCCCTCATGTGACATGTCTCCATGAAGAAGAGTGAAATGAGGAAAGCAGGCTCCGTTCTGGCACTCGGCGTCTGTGAGGTGATTTTCCAGTCCCAACTTGACTGTGTCAGAATTTCTTATCTCGGGTTCCTGGTTTCGAAAGCCTCAAGGGAGGTTAATGTCTCCACCTGCTCATCACCCACAACTCCTTAAAAAAAATAGACTTCATTCCAGTAGAGAGAGAAAGGATTGCGAGATCACTGTCCCACTAAATTCGTCTTGGATCCCGAAAGCAGACCGATAGCATACTTTACTTGCATCGTCCTTCCATAAAGGGATCTGAGATTTTTTTGACACAGCATCTTTCTCTTGACAGATGGACAGCTATGTTGCCGAAGAGAAAACCAAGGTACGACGTGAGGGGGGCCAAAGACCGATTCACGTTCGGTTCCTGGGCTCTCCTGCCGTGGGAAACGCTCCCTCGTCTCCAAAGATGTTAATTAATAGTCGCCGTTCTCGAATGTTTGCTATGTGCCGGGCCCTGTTCTAAGCACTTTCCATGATAACTAATTTACACGCTCAACGAGCCTGCTATTTTCAGACCGGGAAACTGAGGCATGGAAAACTAATGTTCGTGGAGCTGCCTGGCTTCAGCCCACCCTCCTGCCCTCTGTCCCTTCCTGCCTAAACGCCCGGGTGGAAAAGTCCACAGCGCCTGCCACAGTGCCATCCCTGACTTACGTCTCTGACGCCCGCGAGGCACCTCCGCCTGAATGAGCTCGACCTCCAGTCCTGACGCTGGGCCAGTGAGTGGTGTCCCTGCTCGCCGGGATGCTCGGACCAGAAACCAGGGCATCGCCTCTCTGCTCCCCACCTCTCTCCTCACACGCAAGCCCGTCATCGCTCAGTCTGCCTGGTAACTTTTCATTTCACGATAACTTGGGCACGAAGCGGAGATGAGGCACAGAGCAGCAGCAGTCTTTTTCACTGCAGGACTCTAGGTACGGCCCCAGGCAGCAAGATTCAGAGGCACGGAGCATCGGGACGGCAGGCAAGGCTGCGAGGGAAGGGCCAGCCCGTTCCCCTCCATGTTTGCCGGCCCCTAAGCAACACGAGGAGGCTCTCGAATGAAACTTCCAGGGCCGTCTTTGCCTCTTTCTTAAGGCTCCATCAGAATTGCCAGTGCCTCTCCAGCCCTCGGCTTCCGTAAACCAGTGGCTCGTGGCTTCCACCATTCCTTCCGACACCAGCTTCCAAAACCCCAGAGCCAGCATATCGGGGCCTGTCTGCTGTGGGTTAAACAGAGCATTATGAAGCTTTCCCCTAACCTCTCTTGGCCGCTTGCTTTTTCCCCCCGTATGTACCATTTCTTCCAGCGCTCAGAAAACTGCTTGTCCCTTTATCGAATAACGTAGTTTATGATTTCCCAAGTCTTCGTTTTTGGAGCGATTGGACGCCCCCATTTGTTGAACAAGTGTCTTACAAAGAATAATCGATGTCACATCACGTGCGATGTTGGGGGTCCCTCGGGAGTTTGGTTCACTTTTGGCTGTTGGCACGGAGTCTGAAAATCTATGTTACGTGATCTGAAGCAAAACTGGGCACCCTTTCCACACTCCCCCAGCCATCGCAGTTCAGTCTTAGACGAACATGGATTTAAGGCAAACTCGACGGAAGCAACGGAGGTTTTATAGTGAAATCACTGACTGGAGACGCCGCAGAACTCAGAGCGACGGGGAGCATCACCTCCCCATGCCCCAGACCCGGCTGCAGCTCCACTGTGAAGCGGATGGCTTACGAGTGCTTGTTTTGCAAGTCCTTTCCGTGAGACCCCTGGCCTAGCAGGTGAGTGTCGTCACTGAGACTCTGGCCTTGGAGTCATGCGGAGCAGAGTTTAAATTCTGTCTCTGCCACTTGTAAACCGAGAGATCGGAGTGGGTTGCTCATTTAGGATGCGTTTTCCGCATCCGTAATACAAGAGTGGTGCCGGCACCTACCACTTCGAGCTGGCGACAGGACCCCGGCCCCAGGCTGGCGGCCGCCGCCACAGCCTGCGCTCTTGTTTCCTGAGATCATTATCCGACGTTCAGTCGCCCAGGAGCTGATCGCGCGGTGCCCTCTTTTTTTTTGTTTCATTTCTATTGAGACATGACCGACATCTCTGTCACGTGAGTTCAAGGTGTGCAAAGTGTTGATTTAAAGACACATATATCCTGAAATGACGACCACTTTAGCATTAGGTAACGCCTCCATCACATCGCATAATTACCATTTCTTCCGTGTGGTGGGAACATTTAAGATATACTCTCTTAACAACTTTCGAGAACATAATACAGATTACTAACTATGATCACCACGCACGCATTAGACCCACAAAGCTTATTCGTTTTATAACCGGAAGCTGACACCGTTTGACCAACATCTCAAGCCCCCCACCACCTAGCGCTTGGTGGCCGCCACTCTCTTCTCTTTCCATGAGTTTAGTATTTTTAGATTCCGCTTTTAAGTGAGATCATGCCGTACTTGTCTTTGTCCGACTTCTTTCACTTAGTATAATGACCTCAAGGTCCATCCACGTTGTTACAAAGGGCGGGATCTCCTTCTTTCTTATGGCTGAATAATGTCCCATTGTATACACAAAATATACATTTTCTTCACCTATTCACCTGTCGATGGACACTGAGGTTGTGTCCAGTCCGTGTCTTGGCCATTGTGAATGATGCTGAAATGAACATGGGCGTGCAGAGATCTCTTCGAGATCCCGTTTTCAACATCCTCTGGATACATACCTAGTATTTATTATCTTTTATTATGTGACCAGCACACACCAACAGTTTGCACAAAGCGGAGGCAATGAAATTGGCCATGTCGCAATTTCCTATGAAAGGCACAAAGATAACATAGCATATCACCTCTGCCTGTCAGAAATTTATAATCCATTCGTAAAGACAAGACTAGCAATTTTAAATGGAGTTACGACTCAAGTTAATGTATTATCTTCATTGAATCATATTTTATCAAAGCTCAGAATTGTGTCGTAAAAAGACCGACATGAGTAACTGCGACCTTGCAATGCCCAAATCTCCCGCATGGTGAAGCCAGCGCGGCCGTTACACAGAAGCTGCTGTTGGAGTGTCTCAGAATCTTGAGAACTCTGGATTGAAGACAGAGAGTGGCAGAGGTCAAAGGGCACATAGAGAGGAGAAGAACGGGTCAGAGGTCAGGGAAGAACCACGAAGAGCCCCTGACCAGTCCCAACTTCCCTCTGGGCACGCGCCCCGCCCTTGAACACCTCTGCCTGTACATCCCTGTTTCCTTGTTGAGGAGGGAGAAAGGGGAGAGAAGAGAAGGTGAGAAGGGAATGAAAAAAGTGTGTAGGAAGGCACGAAAGAAAATTGCTAGGAAAAGAGAAGGCTGTAAACGGTCTTTCCTCCGCTCTGAAGCTGAGACAGTGAAATACACCCACCGGAAGAAACTCCTTCATTCTTAGCAATTTCAAGCAATGGCCTTATAATATTTGCGTCTATGGAAAAAAAAAAACGGGCAGAAGGGAATGAATGGCTAGTCCAAGGAATGTTACAGAAAGTCATAACATAAAGAGGATTTATGTGCTTTCTGATGATATGACCATTTGCAAAGTTTATCCAATCTGTCTCCTATTACTCCTAACAGGGCCCCTGGACACGGGATGTGTGGACCTCAGAAAGAGTCATAAACCTGAAAACGTTTCAGTTTCTCTGATTTTTCTGGGGAATGGTTCTGGAATTCCCATCAGTGTTTCAAGAGATTTCCCAATCCTGCAGAAAAAGACAAACATTTTTTTAAAGCTCTAAGGTTCTCACGTGGCAGGCATTGGTGACTCTTTCCCCAGGGTGCTTTCCCCAAAAGGATAAAATAGTGACTTTATCACACTAGAAGTCCAGATATTGTATAGAGTCTTTTCCAGGCGAACATCCATATCCTTCAAGCACTTCTCTGGAGATAAGGTTTCGACCATTTTCACCATGTCCCTGTTGCTTCTAAGTATGCTCCAGTTGGTCAATTTCTCTCTTTAACATGTGGTGTCCACAAAGCAAGCACCGTGCTCCGACATAAGCCTGACCAGCAGAGAGAAAAAAGGATTACCGGACAAATTTTGGACGCTGTGCTTCTGCAGATAGAACCTAAGATCACACAAAATCTTCTGATAGCTGCATGACCTTTTTGTCTTCCCTCGAGTCTTTTTGACAAATCTCAATCTGTCCATATGTGTTACCTCTGCACTCTTCATTTCTCTCAGACCAATACAGGGACCTTGGGAAGACCAAAGGGCAGAATGTTATATGCATCTCTTTCAAATTCTGTCTTGTTGGGTTCAGTAATTGTTTAGCATATCGATACATTTTAGGACCCTGATTTCTTGTCCAATGTATCCGTTGTCTCTCCCAGCTTCATGCCACTCATGGGCACATTTATTCTGTCCTCAACAGCCTATCCAAGCCCCAGGTTTCAATACTGACCATGAGAAGGAGACCAACAGCTCTTCCTATCTGATGCTGACCTAGATCGATTGACAAATAAATGCTCTTTATGTAGAAAGCGATCAAGCAGTTGTCAGTCTAATTCTTACAGCACCCAGCCCACATTTCTCCATCTTGGCAACTTGAATATCATCAATTCTTTCTTAAAGAACTTGCTGAAACTGAGCTGTTCTTCTTATATAGAGAATTTTTTCATGTTGCTTTATGAAAACTATTGCAGAAAGACAGATTTTGTGTCAATAATTAAGGGTGCTCCAGGTGGTGGCATACTCCCTGTCATTGAAGGTTTTCTAACATCTGGCTGATCATGGATCAGGAAGAAAATAGGAAAGATTCAAGTATCATACAAGCAATTGCATTCTGTGATCTATATGGTGACTTGCAATCCCCAAACTTCTTGACCGTGGATGGGTAATGAATAAATCCAATGGTAGCTTCGGGTGCAGCCTGATTCAGAACTCAACAATGTCATTAGGATTCCTCTCCCGGCTCCACTTCCTGTGTGTGTTGGCTTTGCCCTTAGCCTTGCTACAGTCAGACGGCCGCGGCATCTTACCGAGCCTGTGTACTCGTGCCAGCAAGCCCAGAGGAGAGAATGTCTGTGTTCCGACATTCCTAACACAGCTTGAGGCTGCCACTGATTAGACCGGACTGGGTCATCTGTCCGTCCTAACGGCGATCACTGTGGCCAAGAGATGACATACACTGTTCTGGTTATCGACTGCTGCGTCGCAAATCACTCCAAAGCTTAGGGACTGAAACAACAATCGTCTCATTATCTCTCATGGCTTCTGTGGGTTAACATTTTGGGTAAAACCAACTGAGTGAGTCTGGCTTGGAGACCCTCATGGTTTTGCAGTGAGATGGCGCTGGGAGCTGGAACTGGGGGGAGGGGCGCATGGCACTGGGAGCTGGAAGAGGGGGGAGGGGCCAATGGTGCTGGGAGCTGGAAGAGGGGGGAGGGGCCAATGGCGCTGGGAGCTAGAAGGGGGCGGAGGGCAGGCACAGAGGGCGCTGGGAGCTGGGAGGAGGGGTGGAGCCGGGGCGCATGGTGCTGGGAGCTGGCCGGCATACCTCTCTCCTGCTGTCTTGGAGCTTCTCCACATGGTCTTTCCAGTTGGGCCAGTTTGGGCTCCCCCACCCAGCGTGGAGGCCTCGAGGGCTAGCAAACTGCTTACATGGCAGCATCCAAGGAGAACAAGGCATCAGTGTCCGGCATTTTTATGCCCTGGCCTCAGAAAGGATATAGTTTCTCTTCACCCTATGTTATTGGTTGAAAGTCACAAAAAACCACCCAGATTCAAGAGAAGAGTAGAGACATAGACACTACCTCTTGAAAAACGAAACATGAAAGTTTAGTTATATAAAAAAGGTATCATTAAGTGATACCCCTTTAACTTAGATCCACCAATTGAAAAGAAATCTGAATTTTCTGCGCTGGTGATGAGCAGATTAATGGCATAAAGAAAGGCAAGAGGGAATAGACTATTTTTAGGAGCACGGATAGTTTTCAGGGTGTTAGAGAGCAAAGTGCTAACTACAAATACTTCTGAGAATATGATCATTAAGCACTTTTGAGATGACAAAAGTTCTTTCCTATTTGCATCCTATTGTAATATTCTTAAATTCAAGGAAGATTTAGCAAGTACAGGCAAAACGTATAGAAAATGAAGCTTTATCTCTTTAAAAATCATCAATAACTCGGTATTCTCATGTTTTTGCCAAAGTGGCACTGACCTTCTAGTTAGAGTCAGGCTTTACATTGTTTTCTAATTGGGGGAAATATCTACCAAAGGAAATAGGAAATTTATTACTATAAATCCTCACTAGAAAGGTTAAAATCCATTGTGCCTACTCAGGGTTGTTGTTTTAAAGATTTCCTTTCATTCCGCCCTGACTGGCTGAGAGATAATTAGAGCATTCCTGCTGTGAACCTTTCTTCTCTTTCTAAATAAGTGGAACCTTTATTAAAATAAGGCCCTCCACCCTCTTGCCTTGAGGGACAGCTAACTTCAGATAATCACCTGTTGATGGCCACAGATTGTAAATCTCTGTTTCTCCTGTAAATCTCCAGCCTGCCAGGACTAGCGGTGAGGGCCGAGCTCCAGGAAGGATGCCCAGAGTCTGCATCCCAGCCTCCCTCCTCTGACACCCACAGCGCTTTCAACAGCCCAGGGCTCAACCATCTGAAGCATCTGCTCCCAGGCTCTACTGCTGGCGAAGGCTCCGTGTGATTTCTGAGCAGCTTTCTTCACTCAGACGCAAGTTGTGCCAACGATCCAACAAAGAAACCAGTTCAAAAATTCAGTGTTCAGACAATGGTCCGTTGTTTGGTCTGTATGAATTCCAACAGAAGACTTGCCTGAATCCTTTCATTTTTTTTTTTAACCATATTGACTAAATTGGCCTATTATTTTAACATTATGTAGAATTTGGGGGGGAAGGGGGAAGGTCGCAAAAACCTACTCTCCATTTTTAATTTCTTGCTGGATATACGTGTTCTTGAACATGTGATTTCTTTGCCCGCGAGCAGCGTTTCACCAGCGTTTGCCCGCCAGAGCTTGCGCCCTACCAGCCAAAGACGAGGAACTGCACAGGCCTCGCCGTCCTGTGTCACGAGACCCTGGCTTTGTCTTCGGTGCCCTCCCACGTCCTCCATCGCCCTGGGACATGCACGAGACCCCAGGCTTGACAGGGACACCCCACCCAGGTGAGCCTCCTTTCTCCCTCCCCTCATCTGACCCCCCCCCCAACCACCTTGGAGTCCCCAAATGACGTGCATACATCACGGCGACCACCTGGATCCCATCCTCACTGCAGAACTAGGAGCACGAATTTCCCGGAGGGCCCTTCGAGGCAGGCGGGGGCAGAGCGCTGAGACTGCCACCCGAGGGGAGGGGCTGCCCTCCCCTGCCCACTGGGTGCCCTTCTTGCCCGTGCGGGCTGGGCACTGCTTACAAGTGCCATCAAACCCCTGGCCGTGCTTGGACTTCAGAGAGCCCTGGGGGGCTGACAGGATCAGAACCACCCTCCTATCCTGCAGGTGAAAAAAATTGAGTCTATTTCTCTTAACCTCAGCCAGGGTAAATGATTCACCCCAAAGTAACCAGCCAGAGAATGGTGGAGATGGGCCTCAAATCCAGGTCTCTCCACTCAGCCAGAGCTATTCTGAGAATCTGAGAGTGTCACTACCTTTATTCTGAGGGCCACCTGTGTGCCTCAGGAAGTTGGTCAGTGACCAGGTCTCATAAACCTTAACCCCAGAGCAGTTTCAAAGTTTAATCAAACGAAGTATTGCTGAGGCCGTATACATCAGGGATGGAAAGTTGCCCACAGAATGAGATGATTTGGCCTCCGCTTTGAGCTCTGCCACGGATTAAACATGTGAGCTTGGCCAGGGATTGATTTATTCATCCATTCATTCATTCATTCATTTACAGTTTTTGAATACCTTTAAGTGCCCGTCTCTGAGGAAGCATCAAATGTGATCAGGTGGCTTACTGTCCCGTGCACAGGACAGACAGATACGATGCCATTCAGCGAGAACCTCAGACCAGGATCCTGAACCTGTTTCAGATGAAGAAATTGGAGTGGGTAATCCCCAGGACTGTTCCTTATCAGTCCTGTGATCGTCTGGCCTGGCAAAACTTTCCTGATTAATAACACAGGGGTGAGTAACACAGAGACTCAAACTTCACCAAAAAATCCAGATATCGCCCCTGAGCTTCTCAGTGAGAATACCAGGATTGAGCAATTTACATTTCATCTCTTATCTCCTGGTTCCAGACTATGGAAAGGCTGACAGGGCAGGAAAAAGGCTCAATGTCAGGGGACAGAAGGGAAACTAGAGGCCACTCGGGGTCACGGCGTGACCTCCCGAGGTCTGGGAAGTCATGACTTGACAGTAACTGCCCTCGGGCTCATGTTCCTTTCCTAAGTCACACCCTCCCCCGTTGCCTGGGTCACACCTCCATCCCTCTGCTGGACCTCCCTGAAAAGAAAGAATCGTGATTTACGAACAGACTCTAAACCCCCTCTCGTACCCTCACGTGCACGCACGCCAGCAAATTTAAAGGAACCGTGGACACAGGACCAGACTCCGTTTGTCCCTAAACCCCGATGCTCGGTGGAGGCAGCAAGGAGGCATCGAGAAGCTGGAGAGCAGCGCTGTTGGGAGCTCGGTTCAAGGCCAAGTCTCCAGTCCCTGAACAGCCAAGAATACGTGCTGGTTGACAGTTCACAGGGAGCACCTGTGTCCCGCTGGGTGCCTAGGGTTACAGCCCCGGGATAAGACCTTCCCACCTCGTAGGGGTTTCCCACCCCACCTCACTGTGTGAACCATGTGTTTCTGATTTTTTGCCATCTGGGGCCTTGCCTACCTTGGAGAGTTGGCCCCTCCCAGGGTTGACCTAATCCTAGATAGTAAATTTCTAGGCATAACCTGTGAGTGCACCTTTAGTATGCAAACCCACCCATTGAAAACCCATGCCCCTCTCCCCCCCCCCCACACGCCTCCCCTTGACTCTCACGCTCCAGACCACCATTCCTTGTCCTAATCAGCCCAGGGCCAGGTACCAGACGAGGAGAGACAGCGCCTACACTCCAGGGTCCAGGGCCCACGGAAGTTATTCAAACTGGCCAACCCCAAGCTGTCTGCCCCGCCTCACCGATCCATCCCTTCCCACAGAGACTGCTGTACAGGCTCTCGCCCAGGTTGTCCCCCAGGCCCTCTGCCTGCTGACCGACCCTGGGGCTTCCCCAGGCGGCTCCGCATGGTATCACCTGCCCCTCCTCTTGGGACCTGTGAATGACAACTATCTTTTCAGTTGCATTTGTCCTCTGATCTGTTGGCCTCGCCATACCTGGATAATCAATACGACCTACATTCTAAACCCTCCCGCACTTTCTCATGGCTCATCTCTGCCAGAACAATCTTTCCTGACCAGCTGCCCTGGCCGGCTTTTACATTTACCTTTATTATAGCTGCTAAGATCATGGCCATCGACTCATCTTGTCTGTGTAACAGAATTAACAACAGCGTGACTAGCAGAACATGGCCGCACGGCGAGCGCTCAGCCCAGGCTTTGGCACGTGACGAGGGCTCAGCACACGTTAGCCCTGGTTCCGATACTGACGAATCATCACGCCCGAGTGTCTCCAGGTCACCACCACGTGGCCAGGCCAGTTCTCACACCTACCCCCGCTTGGTTGTCTACGACTTCCCTGCGCAGTGCTCATCTATCTACCTAACAGACTCCAGCTCTGGGAGCAAGAGGCTCTTCTGAATCTCCCCTCTGCTCCGGGGGTGGGTGGCAGTGACTCCCGCAGGAGCAGCTGGTGCAGCTGCCACTGGGAACCCTCAGGTCCAAGGCGTGGGGCAGGGGCTTCCCGGGCCCAGTTCCCGGAGAGATCAGGAAGCTCCAGCCGGAGGACTCATCCTACAGACAGGCAAGCTCGTCCAGAATCCTGGCTGCTCAAAAGAAAAAGGCAGCTCTTTCACTTTGATTTGTCTCTGGTCCAGCATCTCATGGACTTATCACATCAGATTCCTGAGGCGAAGAAAGGCTGCGGGTAAAAACAAAACGAGCTGCTTTCTCTTAAGACTCCACGCGACATCAACACTCGGGGCAGCTCAGTGGATGGAACACACAGGGATGTCAACCGCCACGGAACTCTGGTTAATGGTGTGCGATGGGACTCGGGGCACTGATGGGCGTAGCTCGCTTTAAAATGTGCGAGGACAATGCAATGGTCGCGTGGTGGGCAGATGGGAAGCGAGTGGGGACAAGTGGCGGGTGGGCCTGCTTGCGAACGCCCGGAACACACAGCCACCTGCAGGGCTCCTCTGGGGGACCGTGCAGGTGTCCTGAGTTCTGCATGAGGAGGGCCAGGGGAACCAGCACCACTGACGGCTGGGAACGCATGTATAATTTTTAGAACTACTGTATGGATAGATCTATTCTGATAGGAAATTTCAAATCCTGAACTAAAGTTACATTTGTAATTATTCGAGGTGAATTTCCCTTTTGTAAAATGTTGCTTTCTCTGAAATAGCACGGTTCACATTCTTTTAACAAAAAGACAGGAAAATTTCAAATTCAATGTTACCCAAGTTCTCCCCCCCCGCCCCCGATCCATAGCCGTAAAACCCTCCCTCTTTTCTGTGATGCGTTCATTCCTATCCAAGAAAGCCTGATTCACTAAATTCCCCCAAACTTGACCTTGGTCACCACACAATTGAGAAGCCGTGTTTTAAACATGGAAGTGAGAATAAAGGAATGCGTCTCTGCCAAATGACGGCCACGTAATTCCGATTTCCTCCCCCAGTGGAAGCTGAGTGATGTGACATGGACCCTATGACAGCCACTCGCTCTGCTCCCAATCCACGAGCAGCCAAACACTGGAACCATCAGAGCACTTTCCAGATAGTGAGTATTCTTCCAACTTCTCTTTTCATATAGAAGTGGGAACGACTCGGGAACATTATCTGACTCATCCCGACATGGAACCAGGCTTTAAAACCAACATGAAAACAATGCATGGCTGATTGACATAGAGGCGAAGATACAGAAGACTAATTTCTTTACATCCGTCATGGACAAGATACTAATATCTTAACTGCGTTGATTCTGTTGATCTGCAGTAGGTTTTCCTAAACTTCTCAACAGCCAGCCCTTTGGTACTTTGCAAATCCTGTCTGAGATCACAGAGGCTGCATGGTACCACCGGGAAGGGTGATGAGGGAGCCCGGCAGGCTCTTCCCCGCGGGGGGTGCCCAGGCCCTCCCAGATACAGAGGCCAGTCTCGACTTTCTGCCTCACGCAAATCACCTCTGAGGGAACCGGGCTTACAATTGAGACAGACACATGGAGGAGAAGAGATGAAAAGGAGAAGCAGGTGTAAGAGTGAAAAATTCTCCAGTAAGCTAGTCACAAAGACAAGACGGGGAGTGATATCTTCAAGCGCCAGCTCCCAAAGGAAAAAATAATATCACTGCCAGGCCGCAGATAACAGAACTATCTACCAGGCCCTGTTTGCTATACGATTTAAGAGTCCCCCAGAAACAACATTTTTGCACCAGACGATAACAGCCAACTTCTCCTTCTATCATCTGCTTAATGTATAACCAGGGTGTAGTTCTAGGAGATGTCCTGTGCAAAGATATACTAATGGCTAACTTCTGCTTCTGTTAACCTGCTTGCTTGTTTGACGTGGTTTTGGGCTTTATACGCTACCTCCTCTGAAAGCTCAGGGTTGATGCTCTAGTGAGGAGAATCAGTCACCGGCCGGCTAATAAAGGCTCATAATTAATCTCGATTGGCTCCGTGGGTCTTAGATTTGAACGTGCCACAACACAGGCAAATGGGACAGCATCCTGCGCACCTGGCAACAGCGAGTGCCAGGTGGTAGGAAGAGGGGCTCCCAGAGGTCCAGGCAGGAGCATGGCCAGGGGGACGCGGCAAGGTCACCAACTGTACCTCCCACCGTATTTCAGCTGGTTGAACTCGCTGCAGGCTCTCCACGTCTGCCGGTCCGTGGTGGAGCGGGTGATAGAGGAGGCTCTACTAGTCTCTCTAGTGTTAAGACCGTCACCCCATCTTCAACCCAACAACATAAGCTTGCTACCAATGGTCGATATCCCACAGTTAGAGGCTTATTCCTTTGACTTCAAGCTTTATCCCCTGGTGTAATACTCATGACAGGAACATTGGTGACCGTGAACTACAGGGGAGTCGATATGGGCTCCTAAGGGTGTGCCCCAAGAACACGACAGAGAGGAAAAGGTAATGAGCATCAGCAGGTTAGGAGCCCGGTGTGGAGCCAATGGGCAGATGAGCTACGGAGAAGGGCTGGGCGGAGGGCCGGGGTCAGGGGGCCTGAGAGGTGGGATTCACCGGCCTTGATGGTTCATCTTCCTTACTGAACAACTCATTTGATTTAAGGGCAGAGCTAATGATCTCATGCTCACAAAGAACAGAGAGGGGGACTTTTTTTTTTTTTTTTTTTTAACCCTGGCCAGAAACACAGAAAAAAAAAGATCCTGGCAAGAAATAAATGACTCTGCATTGCCGATCCTCTCCCCTAGAAAGAAGTCAAAGGGTGGTGCCTGCTGAGTGCTGTCTGGGTCTCAACTTCAAAGCCACGTTGAACCGTTGAACCAAATGGGAGGGGCTGCCCTGACCCAAGCCCAGCCCGCCCCCTGTGCAGGCGGGGGTCGGGGGGCCTGCGGGGTCACTGACTCACAGGCAGGTCACAGAACCCAAGAGCAGCATGCAAACAGAGTCGAATTTTGAAGTAGGTAAAAGTCAGTTTTAATCCAACACATAAATGAATGTTGGGTCCAGCAAGTCCAGCAAACGGAGCAAGCAATAAGAAGAGACAGGCAGGTCGACCGGGGTCGTCCCAGGAGAAATGGAAGCAGCTGGGCGCCACGCACCCACCAAGCACTAGGCCAGGCCTCTGGTCACCTCGGTTCTCCAACAACTCCATGAGGCAAAGACTACTGCCATCTTGATTTTTGGGGCAAGAGAGCTGAAGCTCAGAGGTTAAATGCTTTGCCCAAGGCCACATTGCTAGTGAGTAAAAAGCTGGGCTCTCACTTCAGGCTAGAGGAGAAAGGATTTCTACAAATGAGGACACACAATTTATTACTTTTAGGAAAATATTATCAAAGGATTATGATACCTTCTTTTCCAGAGACTGAGGATTCTTGCTCTGGAGCCAACCTATAAAGCATCCAATTGGAGCCGGCAAATCTGGAAAAATTCTGTTCTGGGTTATCCATTCACAGGAAGCACCCAGGAACTAGAGCTGCTCACACGTGGCCTTTTGTCCCTACTCTTCAGTGGGCTGCCTGGGGAGGTGTAGTCTATGGCAGAGGCGGCCACAACTCACTCCCACTCAGCAGATCCGGGGCCTCGAGGGAGACACCCCTGTGCTGCTCTGAGGTTAGCACCTGCCCTGAAACTCGGGGCAGCAGACCAAGGACAGAATACAGATTTTGACAGAAAAGTAGACAAATGGTCCCTGCTCCCATGGCCTAAAAGGAAAAGGGAAACGCTATCCTATGTTAAAAATTCAAATGTTATTCATAATTAGCATGTACCGGACACCCTGTGTGTCTAGCATTTAAATACATTTTCGAATGTGGTCAGCGATGGCTTGGTGGGCAGCAGCAGACGCCTGCACACGCAAGCCTGAGGCGAGAGGTCACAGGCGCGGTCAGAGCACTGGACACAGGAAACTGGGCCGCACTTTGAGGGGATGGAGCGGTCGGCCGCTGCCTGCGGCCAGCAGACCTCTCCTCTGGGCTTCGAGCCGCGCGCCTGCTCTGTGGGCTGGCCTCCTGGACCTGCTCAGAGCTCCGGACCCCCCTTAGCTTCAGCTCATGTGCGCCTTGGCTCCTTGTGACTCTGATCTTCCCTTCGACTTTTCATGACCTGAAAACTCCAGGCTCAACACCGACTTCAGTTTCTGGGTTTCTTAGTTCCCGATCTCAGGAGAGAATCAAACAGGCTCACCTGAGCCTGTGGATTCGTCCACTGGGGTCAGGTGCCTACCTGCAAGGCAATTTGCTATGAATGGGGATCCCAGTATAACTACACGGTGTGTGCATAGCCACCTAGGGCCAACTCTGCACCTGGCCTGCGGACAATTCCAAATTAGGCAGACGGTCACCACTCATTTGAGGAAGCAGGGTTTATCGTTTTCACTTTACATATGAAGGAAGAGGCTAAAACATTTACCCAAAGTGACACAATTAACAGGCGCAGAACTGGAATAGACGTAGGGCAGTTTATATCTGTTATCTATTGCTGCGTAACAACTTAGCCCCAAAGTCGATGGCTTCAAGCGAAAACCATCTCATTTGCCCGCAGCTCTGCGGGTCGGCTGGGCAGGGCTCACGGGGGGGGGGGGGGGGAGGGGGGGGGGCGCGTGACTGTTCCACAGGGTGCCACCTGGCTTCTCTCAGGCGGCTGCACTTTTTTCTGGAAGTGCCCTGGGGGCCTCATTCACATGTCTTCCCATCATGGGGTCCCCTCGGCTCGTTGTTTTTTATCCTCGGAGGTTTCTCTTCCCCGATAAAGTCTCACATCCTCTCTTCACACGGTTCCTCCGGCGGGACAGAGAGACTGCCTGCCTTTTGCGGCGGCTCCGGACTCCGAGAGAACGAGACGGAAGCCACGAGGTGCGGCGACGCAGAGCCGGAGACGCGAATCGGCATCGCTTCCCCAGCTGTCAATCACAGCACGTCAAAGGGCCACCCCACACTCGAGGGGCGGGGCCACGGGCTCCCCCTGCGGGCGGAAGGAGAGACAGTCACGTTTCAAAAGGGCGTAAGGACAGGCCAGGATTTGGGCGACCGTCTTTGCGAACAAGATTCCAGAGAACCCCAAACCTATGTGCCCGGGACGACACCAAGCACCCCTGGGGTGGGGGTGGGGGACGCCAGGGCCCTGCCGATGCCATCGGCTTCTTCCAAAGACAGGCTGCATCCCAGCCAGCGGCAGGGCTGAAGGCGACGCCTCCCCTTCAGCTGTTTAATGAGCTTGGCACCCTCTGGTTCCCCAGCGCTAAGCCGGACAATACGAAGGCCCGAGTGAGTCAGACCCGGCCCCCGCCTTTCCAGAGGTCACTGTCTCCAAAGAGAAAACGGGCTTGTTTCCAGCGGGACCGAACGATGTCCAGTCCCCTCTGGAGAACAGTGAGAACTTTGAAGGCAGGAAGCACACGGGTCGCCGGTTAATCTCCGTCTATTCAGCACCTTATTTTTCTAGGCATTCTGTCAGATTGGGCTACTCCGAGGCCTTAGAAAATAAAACTTTAAACTGGGAAGTTATTAAATTCATAGTTTTTTTTAAAATGTGAAGTGATTTTTAAAAGAAAAAAAAATCTCCTCCTCTCAAGTTGCAAACAAACAGCCCCAAAACAGAGCAGAGGAGCCTGCAGGAGCAGGAGGCTGCAGGTGCCAAAGCCCAAACCTGAGGACCCTCGGGAGGAATCTGGCCTGCCTGGACCCTATCAGGTGGCACAAGCCAGTCCAGGGACCGAAGGGGTCCCCAGGGGTCTCACCCTGCTGACCCTAAATCTGCCCCCGGGGGCCAACACTGAGACCCAGGTGCTCCCGCACCCCAGCAGGGCCCAGGTGCTCAGTATCCCCCTCTGCCTCCCTCCCCTCACTGGTCTGAGACACTGGAAGGAGCCGGCCCTCCCTGCAGCCCTCGGTCTCCAGGACCGAGCCTGGGGCTCCCAGCATGAGGCCTTTTTCTGCCATTGGGACAAGCCTGTTTATCCATGAAAACCCAGGTGCTTGTCTCAGCCTACCTGCGACTCTGCCAGGGTGAACCCTGAGACTCGCCCCCTCCACTCTTGAGGTACCCTGTGTGCCAGGCACAGAGCTAGTCCAGAAACTCAGAGGCTTTTCTCTCAGAAAGCCTGCAGCCTGCCCAGCACATGGCAATACTAATTTCTGTGCAGAAACCAAAGAAATCTGGAAGTTCATCATTCATCACCCAGTGGGTTTTAGTTTCTTTTACATTTTCGATTTTGCTGGTTTTCGCCTGGGTGTGAGAAGGAGCTGTGTCCTCGGAGGTTTTCGTAGGCGGTGAATCACAGCCGGAGGGTCAGGCTCTCGCTGCCTGTTATGTGCAAAGGTACCCGAAGGGCTGAATCTGAGCTGCTGCCAAAAAATACAATGAATAAATAATCTGCCGGTCCAGGCGTGTGGGAACCAGGCGCAGGAGCGAAGACGAGACCGTGCAGCACCCGGGGGTTTCAAGATCTTATCTGCCGCTGATGGCTCTGACCACCGGGCTTCGTGATCTGCAGCTGGGACGCTTTATGTGAGGAAGTTGGGGTTGAGTCACCAAATGCTGGACGTGACTCAGGACGGGGAGTCTGGGAATAAAGGGCGCGAGGTGAGATGTTTCAGAGGTCAGATCGGGATTTCTGCAAGGCTGCCCGCTATGGAGACACCTGCACGATTACTCCTTTCACCTCAATGGATCCAAACCAAGTGTTTTGTTTTGTTTTGTTTTTTTCCATAACGGAATAAACGATGAGGTGGCTTTGTCTCGCGTCTGACCTGAGCTGAGAAGACGCACCACGGCCATGTGCCTTTCACCCCGCCTCCCCGCTCCCCCCCCGCCCCCCCCACCCCGTCTTCTCCCAGCTCATGCTCCCTCCCCCATCATCCACTGCTCCACCCATCCTCCAGGGGTCATCGCCCCCTTTTTATCTTGGATTGCCCTCGAAATATACGTGAACTCTCTTAAGGATAACGTGGGAGTCTGTTTCCTCGTGAAACTTCCAGCCTTATGCCTAGGCGGTTCCCGCAGCTGCTCGGGGCTGCCTTAGCTCTGAAGGCGGCTTGCGGCGCGGCTGAGCGCAGCCTTCGTAGGATTTTCTCCACCAGCGAAGCAGCTGCCTCTCCTGGGAGACTCGAGTTGCGCGTCTGAGTCATACGCAAAGATTCCATTGTAAGTCATGCTGTTCCCATGGAGGACGTTCCTGGGCCCAACCTCCCAACAGCAAAATGCTTCCCCAGTGGCACACGAACCCGACCAGATGGCCAAACAGAGCGGGTAAATCTTAGGGAAGTAAAAATTATTTCAGTTCAAGAAAAAAACACACTACCCAAAATCGCCCGGAGGCTTCCTCCTCTAGTTCCTTAGCAGTCCTGACGATGCACAGAGGACAAGGCTTATCTCTGACACATCTGAAGTCATGCTCGCGGAGGTGAAGTCAGTTGATGGCGCACTTCAGACGCATACCGAAATCCCCCAGTGGAAACTGGGAATCTCCACGGTGCTTCAGATAAAAGCTCGAACAAATAGAAGCTCGCTCCAGGGCCACGGGCCGGGGCAGGACCTTGAGGACGAGTCCCCCTGGGTGCCTTCTCAAGCCAACTTTGATACTTGGGACAAGGGAGGAGCATCTGAACAAATCCCCGCTGACTGTGGTAGTGCCCGGCATCTGCTTACACGCTGCCCTGGGAGAGGCCCTGCGAGGCGTCAGAGAAGTCACGACACGTGCCGACCCTCGGGGACCAGAACGAGCATCCAGCAGGAAGTTTTAAACTATGCTTCACAGTTCTCAGGTTGACGGGAGGTCTGAGCCTTGTGCTCAGAGGATGATGTAAGCACCTGCGCCTGGACCCGGAGCCGCCCCCAGGGGAGACAGCCGACTGACTCACCGGAAGCCCTGGCTGCCATCCCGCCTGGAAGCGGAAGGGACGAGGAAGCTCCCAGAGCTCAGGGTTGGTGCCGCAAGAGTTAATAATCTAAAAAAATTAAAATAAAATAAAATTTAAAAACTCTATCTGCCCTGGATGGCCACAGGACTGTCTCTTTTTTCCCACCAAGTTCCTGTCCTGTCTCTGGTACTGAGGAGGAGTCTTCATTCAGCTGGGTCTGTGGCAGTCGTAAAGCATAAAACTTCAAACCGAAGGCGAGGCCTCCCTCCCCTTGACTGTGGAGGGGTCTATAACCCCTCTGACCAATAGAAGATGATGGAGGTGGCCTCTGGGGCTGGGTATAAAGGGTTGTTTACCAAAACACTTGCCCTTACACTTCTGAGCCTTCAGATCCCAAGTCTGACTACCCTGGGGCCACCATGCTCGGAGGAAGCCCAAACCACACAAAAAACCCACATGTGGACATTCTTCTGGGCACCCCTCTGACATCAATTTCCATGACACCGCAGCTTAGCCCAGGTGCCAGGCACGTGGGAAGAAGCCTCCACATGACTTGAGTCCCTCTCAGACATTCTAGTCCTCCCAGCTAGGACCTCAGATGCTGTGGAGCAGAGACAAGCCATCTGTAGGATGCCGCATTTAAATTCCTGTCCCCCAGAATCCATGAGCTTAATAAAAGGCTTCTCGCTTTATGCCACCAGGCTGTGGGGTGGTGTGTCACACAGCGCTGGATGACCGGAGTGTAACCTAGGCCGCTTCTCCCAGCCCTTGCAGACAACCCATAAACGTCTGCGCTCCAACCAGCCCAGGCGGCAGGCTGCACGCATCTTCCATGCACTGAGTGCTGCGGTGTCAGGGAAGGCCCCAGCCTCTCAGGAACTTCCAGTGAGGCGGAGAGACGCACCTCCACAACCGGTGCTCCCTCCTGCACACTAACAAAGGCTGTGTTTAGGGAGGGGCCACGCAGCCCGGCACCCGTGGGGGCGGGGAGCCTCCCACCACCTCCAAGCACATGGCAGTTGGGGACACTAATTGCCTCGTGTTCGGGGAGCGGCATTCCAAGGGGGCAAAATTCACCTAGAGGACAATGTGATTTGTGTCCCCTGGAGTTGGAAAGCTCTGTCCCTGGCAAGGGCCTAGGGTCTTCTAGAAGCTTCTGAAGTAATTCTTCTGACTGCTCAATGGAAAGCACAGAGCCCTTCCAGGCGGCAGAGGCTGACTAATCATGGGGACGGGGACAGTATGTGCTCGAAAGAGGGAGGAGGAAGTGCTCCTGCGGGCGCCCCTGGCGGCACATGAAACGAACGAAGGTCATGCTCGTGAGTCACGACACCAGGGCAGGAAACCCTGGAAGAGTCCTTGCTCCTGGCCTCTGGTTTACCCACCGTGGGCCTGTCTCCTGGCACCTGCCTGCTCTGGGACCGGCCCTGGGAGCACCGAGGACACAGGCTTCCAGAAAACCAGACACTCGCACAGGAGCTAAAGACCAAATTCCAAGGGCTGAAGTTCTCTGGCCAACAATGACTTCACATTCTTGGGAGTAAACTCTTGACCAGATGCGAGAGGAGAAGAGCCATGTGCAAAAACAAGCAAAAGGGGGTTCCGAACCCAGCAAGTCTTTTGCAGACAAATCCGCCCTGCGGGACTCAGACCCCAAGCCCTGGGCCCCCAAAGCCCAGCAAAGGGCAGGATCGCACCTGCCTGACGGGGGTGAGGGGGTGCTGTGGACTCAGCCCCAGAGACAGTGTGCCCTCGGCAGATAACTTCCAGGAAGGCAGCACCTTTGGGCTCCACGTATTTGGAAGCCCAACTCAACTATGAGCACTGTCTGGAAAATGAGCTTTTTCTGCCCTGGCAAATGTCTTTTCTATCTGTTTTAAATTTAAAAGGAACCAATGTCCTAGAATGTTTAGAAAATGTAACTCCGCATTCTCTTCCATGGGTCTTTACCTTAGGAGACCTGATGCATTTTGATTCTACATCTTGTGTCGGCAGCTGATATCTGCAGAAAAAGAAACTGAGGCAGCAATTATGGGAGAAGTTGGCAAAAGTCGAGATACTTACAAACAAAGATGAGACTTGCAGTTGTGAGCTCTTTGGGGGCAGGAGTGTGTCTCGTCCCTTTTATTAATAACATTATGATAGCATTGAAGGGGTTTCAATAAGGATATGGTGAATGAATGAATGAATGAATGAATGAGCTAATGGAGGGATGAGTGAAAAGCAAATGCATCAAGTGAATAAAGAGCAAATGAACGAATGAATGAGTCCATGCATACTTGCCTACACAGGTGAGATGGCCCTTGATAACACCTTCTGCCCTGCAAGGATCTGAATCCCAAGCCCCGTCCTCTTTCCTAATCTCCATTCCTTCATCTCTAAGTACTCTCTGGCCACAGCTGTTGGACCACCTGGCACGACTTGAAGATTAAAACTGTGGTCACCTCGTCACCACATCAGCACCCTGCCCTCCCACTGCGTCTATGTCCTGTTGAAGGCACCGCCCCCCTGAACAATGATCCAGTGAAAATCCCTCGGTTCCCCTTTACTTCCTTCCTCCCCTGAACCTCCACAGCTAGTCAGACCCCCGGTCTCTCAATTGCATTTCTCAAAATACCCCCCGCTCTGCCCCTCCCCTTTCGTGCCTTGGTCTCCATCCTCCCTCTGACATTAACACCTCGCACACGCATCACCGCTCTGCCACGGACCGGGATCCCGCCTCCAGCACGCGCCACTCCTGTTCTGACCCTAGGCCGACGGTCCATGTTTTTTTAAATCCCTGTGCCAACTGACCTTTCTGTTCGACCTGTCTGTCCTTATCCTGTCCTCGCCAATCTGCCCACCCCACCAAGCTCACCTGTGAAAGGCATCACGTCCCTCCTGTCTCTGGGGTGAGAATCCACACTTCAAAACCCAGCTCGGCTCCTGCCTCCACGGAGCCTTTGGGGACCGCTACCCTGCAAGGGGTCACTCGCTCCTATGAGGAGTTGACCCTGAAACATCTTCGTCCCTGGGCGGTCATGGCGCCCCCCCCCCCCTTGCAGTCTGATTCTCATCTCTGAGCCTCACCTTCGAGCCTGTGGCCTTCTGTGCCCCCCACTACGGCACTGGCCGCTCGATCGTCCCCTGAGATGCTGGCACCAACCGCCACCGGCATCTTGCTTTCCATTGCTTATTATCCCATGACTACAGACGTCCCAGGTCTCTCATTCCTCGGGGGTGCGCCCTTTACTCGATCACTCACCACACTGCGTTAAAGCCGTCTGTTTGGCTTCTCCAATCGATCAGAAGCTTCTAGAGTACGGTGAGTCTGTCTCGTGCATCTTTTTCTCACCAGTGCCTAGCGCCCGAGGAAACGCATTGGTAAACGAAGAATCATAGTGATACTTCAGCTATGGCTTCTCGTGCACCTGCTGTGGACGACACTCCACGGGGGAGCTGCCCGTCACGCTTCCCGGCCCCGTGGGAGTTCGCTGTCATTCTCTCCATTTTACGGATACGGAAACTGAGTCTCAGAATTTAACTATCCTGCCTGCCGTGGAAATGAGATCCAAATCCAGGCCGTTTAAGGTTACGACTGACACTCAGCACCCCCTTCTTATTTTCCTTCGCCCCCCCATTGTGTTCCTCATGCACAGAGAACCCAACAGCAGTGCGCTCTTGCAGAGGCACGGAGACTCGCGGACGCCGATGACAGAGGCGCCCGCCAAAGCGGCGGGATTTGAGATACACGGGGAAGAAGTGGTTTGCAGCCACTGTCGCTCAGACTCGTGCACTTTAACTGGCAAAAGGTACTGCCACCTGGAGGGTGATGCCGTCTGTGAACACGCGCAGAGGCCGCCTTTGTTTGATTCTTTGTCGTCTGGTGATGAGAAAGACAACGATAGGGATAAATTCACCTTTTTAAACTTGACTCGAAGGTTAAACTTATCCTCAGACAGCTGCATGTGTATACCGATTTATTAATCTATAAATATTTCCGTCTCCAATTAGAATATCAGTTTCTTTGTTAACATGTGAGTCTTTAGGGAAAATACTTGGCTGGCTTCGGCTACATGCGGTTGTTACGTAGACCTATCATCAAAGAGCTGGCGAAAAACAAAGGCCCAAAATACAAAAAAAAAAAAAAAAAAATTAAAAATCAATGTAAAGAAAGTCTCTAATTTAAACGGCCAATTCTGATATCCTTTTTCAGACAAATGTCTGTTTCAAAACAGCTGAATTATTTCTTAACCAATGGCAAAATAAATAAAGGTTATTTAATAATTTAGTACTTATCTATATTTTTGCCCTCTTAATATTCTAAAATACAATTAAGAAGAATGTGGTTTATTTTACTACATTAACTGAACAGATGAGTGATTTAATACTGTTTATAAACACATGTTCAAAAACCTATCTGTTTCCACCAGCTTTTCAGTATATCGTATTGCTATTGCCAGGAATTTTCTAAAGTTTCAACCAGAAGTGACAGAAGCTATTACTTTTAATATATGCAAACTGCGCAACTTTAAAAGCTATTGTCTATTTAGCGAAATAATGAAATAAACGTAATAAGAAAGAACTGAATGCTTCTGTGCATACAGCGATTGATCATGAAGACGCATTAGAGTGAAAAAATAACGGGAAAAATATGGAACATTTCCCTTTATGCCGTGATCTATTTTGGGCAGCTTGGTCCCTACGCCTGTCACTTTGCCAAAAGCCAGGATCCACATGTGCTCCCTGTAGGTACCTTCAGATAAGCACCACCTTCTCACCCTTAAAAGATGCTCGAATTATGAAACTGTTCATGACTTAATTACTGGATCCTGTTTGACACATGGATAGATTTGGACACTGGTTAAAGGACTGGAAGACAGTTTTTTAAGATTCCTACTTGAAAGTGCTATGATTTATTCAGCAATGACTCTTCAGCCTGCACACAAGAACAAAATGTGAGTCTATGCCTCGCCTGAACTGGAGTTTCACAGCAGGTTTTGATATGAACACCATGTGTTCATCTAGAAGTTTGAATGTTGTCAAAGTACTCATAGATTGTTATTCACAGCAGTAAATTACTAGGCTCCCGGAACGTAAGTCACTCATCTCAGTGTGAGCTGGTCCTGTCTGGTCCAGGCCCCACGAGACCGAAGACACCAGTAATTCAAATGGAAGTCTAGGGCACAAAAGGGTCGCGGTTTCCAGGGCAGAGGAAGGGCCATGGAAGGGAGATTCTGAAGCGGTGTTAAAGAACAAACCCCAAGGGTCAGTAAGGAACCTTGGGGGCTTGTCCCCTAGCTCAGAAGGAGGCGGGGACAGGGGAAGAGGCTGAACACCAGAGGGTCTCCCGGGGCTTCTGTCTGAGTGGTGAGGCTGTACCCACAGGAAGACTGCCCCCTGCTGGAGGAGACGGACAGTCTCCTCCCGGCAAGTCTTGCCCAGGCACAGAGGGACCCGCCACCTCCTCCAAGGGCTTCCTCCGAGCACGAGTCTGTGCATTCCACACTACCGACCTGAGACAGGCAAGCACCTGGGCCCCCCATGGTGAATGTTTACGCTGCTCGCAGTGTAAACCTCTGGGCAAACTGCCACACATCGATCTTCAAAATTATGTTACATACAAAACAGGTGAGCAGAGGAGAGGCCTCCCGCGCCTGGGCTGCCCGCAGACCCGCGCCCCGCAGCCTCCCGCCCAGCTGCACGCAGGCCGCGCTGCTCGGAGGTCCCGGGAGTGCCCCGCTGTCCAGGTTAGCGTCGATGCCGCCGTGGGATCGAATCGGTGCAGGCTTTGTAGAGGGGGAAAAGTACACTTTTGTCACGAAAAATTTCAAACACTGACAAGAGGAAAGCTAATACGATAGTGAGCCCTCATCTATCCATGATCCAGTTTTAGTAATTATCCAGTTATTGCTGATCTTTGTTCCCCCCCCATCCTGCCCCCTCCTTCCCTCCCCCCCCCCCCGCCCCACATACACTTTTTTCTGGACTGCTGTAAAGCATACGTCAAATATCATGTCGTGTTGCTATCGGTTCTGCAGAAGGCATCTCGGAGAGCCCTGTTTCCGCACCCGCCCGCCCTGACAGCATCACACCCTGCGCGACACACGAGGGTCCCTCACCACCAGCTGCGGCCCTTCCCATTCGCGCTGACCCGCTGGCTCGCGGACGTCGTTTTCCGGTTCACACAGCGGAGCCGGGACCCACGGCCTGTGTTGCTATGGCCACTGTGTCTGCGGTAACTTCTCGACATCCTCCTTTCTTCGGACTTCCTTAAGTCCCACGATTAAAACCAGAGCTCAAAGCAGCGTAGAGGACTTAATTTTATTATGGGCTGGTGATCTTTGAAACTGTCCCACGTGGAACTCAATTCGTGAGCGCCTCATGACGTGTGGGGAGATCGCCACAGTTCGAATGAGGGAACCTCTGTTCACCTCTCCCCCCGCCTCTCACTCTCCGTCCATTTTCAACTTCCAATCTCTGATCTCTAGAGCCTTGTAAATATTTTCATATTCCTTTCCTCTGTGTAATATTTCTTTGTTGTGGCATCACACGCCAGCTTCTGAAAGGGACAGGCCATCTCAGGGCTGGTCAGGTCAGGGCTGGCGGGCAGGGCCAGGAAGCGACTCCTCGTGCCGATACCAAGGATTCAGCTTCTGGAATCTCTGTGCTTGTCAGAGAGGCCATTTGTCCGCAAAGACCTGCTGCGCGTTGATGGGGGCTGGGCCCTCGGCAGGGTCTTCTGTCCTCATCTAAACCAGCAGTGCGGCTCCGATCCCAAGCCTGTCCACAACCAACGTCGCTGTCCCACGACCTGTGCCACCGGCCACATGGCAGAGCTGGGCTCCGCCTCCACGGAGCTCAGTGTCCAGGAGCTTACAAAGGGCGCCTCAGCGTTCAAAGCAAGGAGGGAAAATCATGCCGTTCTTCGCCAGCAGGACTTGTGAAGTTTACGTATGAGGCTCTGTCATGACTTAACGAACAACAGAGAAAAAATATCACTGAGGAAAGACCAAACCCTTCCAGAGAGGCTGGCAGTGGCCTTCAAGGGGCTGAGGCGTGAAATGGAAAAGGATCGCTCTGGATCAGAATCCACTTGGTACAGTTATTAAAACAATCCCAGAGTCTAGTTTTTGTTTGTTCATTTCTTCTTCTTTAAAAGAAGCATTTTCTCACATTTCCATCCAGTCTCTTCTCTCTGCAAATGTCTGGGGATCCACGGCCTCTAAAACTCACTGCTCGTGACCCATCTCGCACGGTCATCTACATGCAGTGGCCACCGGTGCCCTGCCCGCCCACCAGGCTGACCCTGGGTTGGACACCCCACTCCTCCCCACAGCCAGCCTGTGACTAAAGATGCTCCCAAGAGCTTTTCAGTTATCTGTTAATTAATTCATGCTGGTCTACCGTCTATTTCTGAAAGTATCCATTAAAAAATGAACTCATTTTCAAATAAGCCAGCCACAAAAGGACAAATACGGTATGGTTCCACTCATATGATGCATGTAGCAAAAATCATAGAAAGGGAAAGCAGAATGACGGCTGGAGGAGGGGGAACTCATGTTTAACCAATATGGGGGTTCAGCTCTGCAAGAGGAAGAAGTTCTAGAGATCCGTTGTACAACAGTGTGGCTATACACTACTGAACTGTATGCTTAAAATGGTTAAGACAGTAAATCTAATATTATGTCTTTTTACCATAATGTAAATAAATACGTAGATAGATAAACAAATAAATAGGAACTCATTTTAAGCAGTCTTATTTTGCTTTGGCCCTGATCCCAAAATAAACACCTTCTTCAGTTTTGCATTTCTCATTTTTATACCATGCTACTGGTTTTTGTTTCCGTTTTCCCTTGTTTTTTGCATTCCTCCTTTCTGAATTTCTTGGTCACCGAAATTAGTTGACAATTTTGGTACCGTTGGGGTTTTTAAATCTATGCTTCGCTGGAGCACAGAGAAGGTATCCATTTGGAATTGACCACTTTCTTGTATGAAGTATTAATTATTACTTCCCAGATATCCTTATTTTACAAATGAAGAGAGGTGAATTTTTAGCACTTATCAACTTCCATCTCTAAAAAACAATCCAATTTTGGAGTCTTCAGGAGTTTCTTACAGATGCAGTGAAGTCCTGAGCCAGAAATGGCCGAATCCTCCGTTAGTTTCCTGACGAGCAGTGAGTGTTGACCGGGTGTCACAAAATGCCTGATTTTACATTAATCTACAAACCTTTGCTAAACGTCTGTTCCCTGCGTCTATTCGGTGAGCTTATGAAATATCCACCTGGCAGTGAGGGGGTCGGTGGTTATAGTGGGGGACCGGAAGAGGGGCTGAGCTGGGGCAGGACCCTCTACCTCCTACTGAAGATTCTTCTGGAAACGACACACATAAGGCTGAGAACATGCTTCAAGCAAGTGGGTCACCTGGGGAAAGGGGAGGGGCCCGAGGGGGCTGCCAGGAGGAGCAGAACCACCCCCTGACCACCTGGTAGGTCGAGGGACCAGGCGAGGGTTCTGTTCTCGCCGCTCACAGCCCATCAGAATCACCCAGAGCGGTTGTGGGAAAGAGATCCCCGGGAACCTCGCTCCGGCTTTTAAAAACATGCCGGGTGATTCCGCCGCACAGTGAGGGTCGAGAGCCATGGACCGGAACCACGGCCTGCAGTTCTGCGACACTCTTCGCAAAATGATGAGGCCACCTCCCTGCTCCCACCCCACCCCTCTTCCTGGGGACAATGCAAAGCCTTCCTGGTGTCCTACACCTCCTCCATGCAAAGTGGGGTCCTCGTCCCAGAGCACCTGTGGCAGCTGGGAGCTGAACAAAAATGCAGAGTCTCGGGCCACTCACACCTACCCAAGGAACAGCTGCATTTAACGAGATCCCCAAGTACGTGTCACGTCCATTAACGTTTGAGACGCTCTGTCCCATGCCATTTTAGAATGCCATTTTTATATTGCAAGTTCTCTCTGAGGCGCTCTAAAAATAAAGGCCAGTGTTTGAAATATGATGCTTCGTTATGCCTGCCAGGAGCTGCCACTCCCAGATAAAGCAATCTCCGTTTGTATTTCCTGTTGTCACACGGACCGACAGCTACAGTCGAGGAAAACTGTTTACTCTGAAGTCAAACCTCTGTCCCTTGGCCCAGATGATCCTCGAGGCCTCTGAGGGATTTCTCAATAAGAAGCAGAAGACACTCCACCCTGACGCCATCCCAAAGGCCAAGAGGGAAGAGTTATTTGCACATGGGGATGTCGATGGCATGACTGTATCACCCTTAAAATTTCATTTTCCCTTCACATCCAGATCTAGCCCCCAAGATAATTTATTTTTAAGTTATTTTTAAGTTTCCAATTTAAAAAATCTTGGAAAGTAGTTGACCTATATTTACTGTAACCATATTTTCCAAATAAAATTCCAGACACGTGGTCTGATAATTTGTGTGTACTTACCACACTATTTAAAAATAAAGTGTGTTACTTTTTTTCTGTTTAAAAAAAGTAACTCATGTTCGCTTTAAAGAATCGGATGAGGCCATAGAAGAAACAAATCACCTGAAGATCTACCACCTAGAAATATCCACTATTAACATTTTGATCCATATTTCTCTTCAGTTTCTAGCCATAACTGAAGGTACTTTTTTTATCAACTTAGGTAATACACTGTATATATAATTTTGCCTTCTGAATTTTCCAAATAAAGCTGCTCCGGGATTTTCTCATGTCACTGAAGATTCTTCATAAGGCTTATTTTTGATGGCTGTATGCTAGTCTATCTTTGCATAGCCATAATTATTTTGCCCCCCACCAGTATACACATCACTGAACACTTAGATCGCCATCATTGTTGGCTCTTATTAGAATACTGTGATAACCATTCTTATACATATGTCTTTTCACACTTCTGAAAATTTCCCTAGTCTATCCAGGAAGCAAAAATAACTGCATATTGGGATAAAAAATTTAAAAAAAAAAACAACTTTTTAAATCTCTCTATAAACATTATCTACTTTTTTTATGGAGACATTTGCCAGCCTCTACCTAACACCTGCTTCTGAAAGTACCCATGAGAAAATATTATATATCAGTCCAGATAATTGGAAGGTTGCAAAAGCATATTAGTCGAGCACTTATTATACGCCAGACACTCTTAGGGTTTTATATGTACCGTGTCGTCGACGCCTTACAAAGTGCCGTGAGAAAGGACAAGATGCTAGTACAATTCCCGTTTTATACACGCAGAAAACTCAGGTGACTAGCCGAATGGTTCAGCCAATCCATCGTAAAGCTAAAAGTTAACGGTGAAAGGGATTCGGTGCAGAGTGTTATTCCTGTTTTTTGTTTGTTTGTTTCTAATTCTAAGGATCATGCCACTCCGGAGGCTTCTGCAGCAAGAGTCCCAGCTGAGGGTCTGAAGAGGATCGATAACCCTCGGGAGAGACCCACCAAGGGCAGTGCTAAGGCAGACAGCCGACCCTGGGCTGAGACCCCTGTGCAACGAGGCTGAGAACGTCCATGGTCAAAGCCATGCCCTCAGGAATGCTGGCGAGCTTGGGAATGGCAGAGAGAAAGGACACCGAGGTGAACCAGGACCGACGTGGCCACTTTCAAGCACACACGAGACTCCAGGAGCCCCTCTCACACAGGAGCTTGGGATCTCACATAGGTCACTGCCATCCTGTGGAACCAACAGGCAGAAGGTGACTTTCATCTTCCCTTTTAAGGCGAGCCGATGTGGGGCTGTGCAAGCCACCCCAACTCTGCACGTTTTGCAGGCCGTGCAAGGCCGAAGGTATCGTTCATGGCCCAAGGGGCATACGGGTGCCATTTGCCATGCTGGGCATCTCGGGGCTGCATCCTTTGCCCATTATGTCTCTAACTTCATCTCCTACCTCCCACACTCCACCTGCTCCCTCAGCTCCGGCAACACTGGCCCCGAGCTGCTCCCCCAAGGACCTGGTCCCCCAGTGTCCCCTTCTCAATGACAGCCCTATGAACAATTACAGTTCCCAATCCCTCCCAGTACTCCCACCCAAAGCCCTCCAACGGGTCAGTGGTTTTTGTTTGTTTGGTTTGCTGATCTGTTCCAAGTGCCTAGAACATTCCCAGCAAACAGCTCTCGGTAAGTATGCATTGAATCGAATGAAATCAATCGCTAAATGGGTGAGCTATGGAAATAAGTCTTGCTTTGGCTATTTTTACAATATGAAAACTACAGGTCTGAGAGGTAAAGTGACTTTAGTCACGATCACTTGCAGGTTTTCTTTCCCCTAAGTGCCCTTACTTCCAGCAGTGGCCTTGACGTCCAGCTCGGCCCACGCAAAACTCCCCCAATGAGGCCAGTCACAGAGAGGTCCAGACCACGTTACGGCGGTTGACATAAGGTATAAATGACGACGAGGCATCATGCTTCCAGAGAGTGAGCTTCGGATGAATCTCCAACTGAGGGAAACTCTTTTCCTGAGCAGCACGTAGATTATATACCTTCTCCTTTCCTACCCTCCCCAAAGCGGCTGTCACATAACCACGGGGCCACCAGCAAGTCAAGGCCTCCGAATCCACCTTGTTTAATAGCTCAAATGCATCGCCGGCCCATCCCTGCTTCCGCTCTGCACATGGCTGGACATGGGGCAGGGGGTGGGGGAGGAGGTAGGGGGAGTCTAGCCCGCAGCTCACTGCAAATGCCCAAAGTCATAAACACCTCTCCGAAATATTTCCCTCTTCCCTCACCAAGATTTTGCAAAAACAAACACAGACAGTACACAATTTTGGAACAGACTTATTTTTCCCATGATCTCCGCCCTTTTTTAACAAGCAATTTGTTACATAGGTTGCCTTAAAATAAAATCAAATCTGGACAGTGATGATCAAAATCGATACTCCACAATGTAAAAGCTATATTCTGAGATTTCAGATACAAGGTCTGCAGTCCTTCAAGAGATCCCTGTGTGGAATTTGGGGTGTGCGAGCCCCCCTAAAATTGCATATAAACTTTTGTGGATATATGAAAATTCAAGCTTTTTTTTTTTGGTGCCCTCTCATAAGATTCTCAAAGGGATATTTCCAAAAAAAAAAAATACTGGGAACCGATGGTTTTTGATATATAGTGTCAAAAACTGAATAGGCGAGGATCAAATTTAAATTCACAGTGTGCTATGCAAAATTTTTGATAAAGAATTATATCTACAATATTAACACTTTCCGGTTTTGGAGACACCATTATCAAAATACCACATCCTCGCTAAATTTTTTGTTTGGGTAACAACAAACGGGATAATAAGTTAATTTTCCCCATTGTTATTGCTTACTGGCACCAAGATGATCAATCTGGCCTTTAACCATGTCTGTCTCTGTCTCTCTCCATCTCACAGTTACCCTTGTGCAAAAGATCCCTTCGTAAAACAGATATTTCAAACTACGTTTTTCAGGCAAAGACCCTGAGACTCAGAGTTAAGGAACACATTAGGCCACTCGGCTGGTAAATGCAGGAGGCCCGAAAGGCCTGCTAGATGCTGATACTTATGGGTTTTCCAACAAGGAAAATCCCTACGTTCTGAAATTTAGATTCTATTTTCCAAAATCGGGATTTTCAGTTCAAGTTTTTCCTTTAATGGTAGAGGGGTTAAACTAGAATATTTCATACCAGTAATCACATTTATGAACTGTACTCATGAAAAGTTTTTTAAATTTTGGTAGTTCTGACATGGTAAAAGTCATCATAAACTATTTTCTCTAATTTTGGCTCTGAATAATGACTCGATGGCAGTCTAAAACGCTGCTGTCACCTGGTTCAGAAGTTCCCAAGATCCTCCCTTGGGAGCCAAATGACGCAGCCTAACTTACACGTGAGAACTTCTCTGAGACCAGAGTGGGACCTTTCTTGATGATTATGAAGATTAGATGTTACTGCATTTAGCGAGTGAAGGCCAGGAACACATGCGACGATTTCGTGCGAACTTCCACCGTCCCACCAAGCAGTTCCTCAGGTTAAAAACTCGGTTTCCTGAGCCTGGAACCTGACTCCACTTTTACATGTAACTAGGAAGCATTTCGCACAGTTTCGGGAGACACCAACCTTTCCAGGAATGCGACCGTCACGTGAGCCAGAGAGAAAATTGCACGTTGTGTCTTCCAAATGTCACCAAGGGCTATCCATCGTTTCAAGAAATCGCGCCATCAGCGGCAACCCAGCTCAGAGCACAGCTGTCACTCATCCGACCCTTGCGGGCCAGCGTGAGCTCCTAGTGGCCGCGTTCACGACGCTGCTGGCGTGAGCCCTGGCAGTTCTCGAAAGCGGCCACTCCCGAGCACTTGCATGTGGGAGATGAAAGCTATATTTGATTATTATAAATTTTTTTCTTTGTATTTCTCTTTTATTTAGCGCCCAGAGTATTATATTGATTTTTTACAATAAACTTGTATAGGTGGGTGATATTACTTATGGATAAGGTGAAACAAAATATTTGCTTTTAAAAAGAGTCTTTGGTTTGAATGAGATTTAGACACTGGCGTAAATCATCTTTAGGTTCAAATGTCTTTACACTGGTGTAAAGTATCTTTAGGTTAAGGGTTACCTAATTAAATGGCCTTTAATTCATAAGGATTTTTAGATAGAACGTAAAATCAATGATTTCTATTTAACGTAACCCTATAAAGGAGCAATGTTATTACCAGTTTCTAATATTCAACTACAGGTACCCAGGAAAATAATGTGGGAACTTTTAAAACTTTCCAATATCTGGGCCCCTACTTTGACCAATGAAATCAAAATCTAAGTATCAATTGCATGTACTTGAACCTTAGGACAATCCCTTAGAGAAGTGATTCTCCATCCTGGTCATGTATTAGGAGGTATCCCTGAATGCAGCAGTAACCCCAATAAAAAAGTCTGACACCCAGGCCACACTATTTTTTCTTAACGTTTCCCAGGTGCTGAGATTCACTCTCCCAGTACTCAGCTGGGAGTTCTGAGAATGTGCCGTGTTGGTCAGGAAGGGCTACGCATTCTGGAACTCAACAGCCAGGCTTCGTACCTGAGCTATACCAGTTACCCCTCTGGGCCTCTGTCCCCTCCCTTGTCACATGAGGATCACAATAGCATCTGCCTCCTGGGGCTTGGGAATTCAACAAGTTAATACATGGAAAACCCATAGTTGTCCTTCTGTACTCTGCCATCACCCAGTGAGAATTAGGTAAACAGTAGAAAAATATTCGGCATAATCCTATCCCTCTGAAGCATCATTAAAATTTCATATCTTATTAACATCTGTTCTATGACGATAACATATTCTGATTTAAAACTGTTATTTTGCTTTAAAGTAGCAAACTACCATTCTTAAAATTTCTGTTTTTGGTAGCGCTCTTTTTTTTTTTTAATGCATGAGTTTCAAATGTACAGCACAGTGGTTAGACATATATATGATCTACAAAGTGATCCCCCTGATTACTCTAGGACCCACCTGGAACTATTTGGTGGCATGCTTGGTTCGGTCAAAGTCAGACTTCCTTAAGTCCAGCCTCCTGTGCTGTACATCACTCAACTGCTTGCCACAGCCCAAGGCCAAGGTTAGGGGCTGAAGTCAACCCCAGAAAGCGCCTGGAAGAAGAAAGGTGCCCCATAGTCATTTAAAAGTAAGCATCAAGGTTCTCGAGCATATTTTCAATCTTCAATATTTCTGAGAGCACGGTTCAACATATATGTGAAGCATGAGCAGAAATCTTAGATCTTTAGGACAGGGGAGAGGTTTGAAAACTGAGACTGCAGGAATCTGAGGACACGGGGACTCCGGGATGACTTCGCGAGGAGAGAATTTCCGCGGAGCTGAGACGCTTGACGACTCGGAGGAAATTCGTGCGAGCGGCGGGCTGCCCAGCTCCCTCCGCTCATGCACAGACGCTTCGGTACTATTTTCCTGGCACGCGGCAGTTCATTCCCCAGACCTGAGAACATCGTCCAAATCCTAACGGACGCTGCAGCTCCTCTTAACAGGGACACGGAGATGAGCCAAGGCCCCTCGTGTGTTGAAATCACATATCGTAATTGGAACAAAAATTCACATTTTCTTCTTCACGTTTTCTGTTTGAATTTACAACAGTCTATCTACATATTGTGTGTGTGTGTGTGTGTGTGTGTGCACTTTTATAACCTGAGAGATCTGCACCTCCTAAAATGTAAGGAGGGTCATACCGTTTGCTCTCTACTAAGGCGGTAAACAGGACCCCCAAAAATGCCTCTGGCATTTCCACCCATTCTGGGATGGTGTAGCTGCTGCTCTTCTAAACAGTCATCTTTTCTCTATAATGTGACTCAGTTTCTCCTAGAATAGGACTTGGCAAACTTTTCCTATAAAGCTCAAGATAGTAAATGTTTTAGGCTTCGTGGGCTGTCTCTTTTACATTTTTTCTTTTAAATTTAAAAATCATTCCTAGCTCCAAAGGTGTGCAAAAACGAACTGCAAGACGGATTTGGCTGTAGTTTGCCAGCCCCCAGCTCTCGATAAATGGCTCTAAAACTAGTGCCCAGGACGCAGCCGATGCCGAGGCTTATATTCCCGGGCTGCACAGAGTATGGAGCGAGGACGGAGAGTAAGAAGGAGAAGGTTCGGAAGGATAACCAGTAAGACAGGGACAATGCCTGGGTCTTTCGTCCACAGAGGGGACATCCACTTACATCTCACTTTACACTCATTAGCTACTGTCGTTTTATCTGGACTGAGAGAAAGGCAAGAGGGAAAGGCTGTTGGAGAATTCTCCATGTGCTTCAAACAGCCTTGGAAAACAGAGATAAGCTCTCCTTTTGGAGAAAAGGGCCAGCGTGCTGCCCACTGTGAAAGATTTGGGTTCTCTAAACTCAAGATCTCCTCCCATAATGCAAGCCACCATAGGTATGGATATCATCTGGCCCTCTCGACGGTGCTCTGTGAGAATCGAGACTAATGCAAAAAAAAAAAAAAAAAATGCTGATAGACTGGCCACTGCTGTGAGTAATAAAGTCCTGTGTCTCTGACCCAGGAGTCATGTGTCTTTCTAGGCCAGGACCTTGAATAGAGAAGTATGGGAAAAAAAGGGACTATGAGCCAGGAAGTCATCTTCCTAAGCACACTGTGAGCTCTTCGGATATCTTTATACTTTATGCGATTTCATGTACTTCTCAGGTTGTTCTCTTGAAAAGATTCAGAAGACGATGAGACATTTGAGAGCAGTGACTGTATTTTGTTCACTTCTATGTCTGATTCAGAATCTAGAACAATGCCTGGCATATTACGGATATTTAGTAAATGTAGGAATAGGAAGGAAGGAAGGAAGGAAGGAAGGAAGGAAGGAAGGAAGGAAGGAAGGAAGGAAGGAAGGAAGGAAGGAGGAAGGAAGGAGTGAATTATATTCCTGGCCAATCCGGCTCAGCCTGGGATCCCTCCCCTGGCATATTCCCTTTACAAAGTTTATGTTTAGCTCCAATTCAACTCATCAGAGCCAAAACCCTGTATCTTGCTCAGGAATATGCCTATCTATAAGATAAGAAACAAAAATTAACACTCACGTGTGGCTTCCTACATCCGCCCCCTGCCCTGAGTCACCCGCCCGCTGATGCCTGTCACGTGTGGCTTCCTACATCCGCCCCCTGCCCTGAGTCACCCGCCCGCTGCGGGAGAAGCCCAGGACCCCGCCCGGAAGCGGCCCTGTCCTGGGGGCGTGGCCCTGTCCCGGGGGCGCGGTCCTGTCCTGGGGGCGCGGCCCCCGCCCACCGTCCCGATAAACAGCAGTGTCCCGTGCCCTGCGCTGCATACAGAAGGCCAGCTCTGCTTCAGGTCACAGCGACCTGGACCGGGACGTAGGGCCTGAGCAGAAAGCAGCTCAGGTGGGATGAGCACCTGAGCAGCCGAACACCCCTAAGGTGACCCGGCCCCAGCTTCTGTCTCGGCATCACTCCCACACTGCGAGCAGCAAGAAGAGGCCGCAGTCTGCCCGTCTTGCATCAGAGAGGTGGGGGGAGACGAGTCACCAGGACAAGACGGGAAGGGGAACAGAAAAGCGCCCATGGGAGCAGGCTGGGCCCTGGTGGGCCAGGTTACTGGTTTGGGTAAGGGTCACCTACTGTTCATCAGACAAGTACACACTCTTCTTCTGGAAACCGTTTCCGACCGCCCCACCCCCATGCACATGATTTCCGTGGGCAAATATGTTTCCCTCTCCCGGTGCTGCAGCTGTTAGTTGTGGAGCTCCTGGCTGGGCGGCCGTGGTCCCCACAATGTGCATGCAGACGTCCTGGCTTGCTGAGCAGAGGAGGATGCTGCATGATGAGCAGGGAGGAGAGAGAGAGATTCTCGTTGGCTTCTAAGTCTCTGGGTTCCAGTTAATCCCGAGACCCGGCCATTTTCCTGTCCTTAGGTTTTAGATGACTCACCCTCCTAAGTTAGATAGTTGTTATTTGCAGCCAAAAGAGATCTGTCTAGCAGTCCACATGAGCCCCTGGAGAAGGAAGAGAGAAGAGCCCAGCAGAGGCAGGAAGCCTAGCCAGCAAGCGCAGACCCGTAGTGCAGGCTTAATGAGACTGAGATCTCGACCATGGCTGCGACAATGGGAATGAGCAGATCCAAATGACCAAACTGTGGAAGTGATGACAGGGCAGAGAGTTTCCCAGCATTTTTAGTGCTCGCCATAGCAACCTAGACACCTTTGGCAGCTGCAGCACCTTTATAGCAATGATGGGTACAACAGCCTCGATACTAACCCAGTATCTCCCAGGACAGGACTTCGAACAACAAAACATGTCAGAAACCCTAGGGCATTAATTGAGACTCAGGGGATCTATAAATTAACCCACAGAAGAGACTTTACTCAGCCTTTCCAAAAAGGAAATTAAGCAATTCAGTCAGCAATTCACCAGTAAGTCCTACTTTCTCCAAATAAAAGGAAGCTGCAATCCTACAGGAAACACCAGGGTCTGTTCCCCCAGAGGCCCTGGACTGGAGATGAAGCATCTGGTGTCCAGGGAAAGCTGACGGGCTGAGAGTTAAGTCTGGAGGGGTGCCATGGTAACAGGAGCCAAAACGTGTCCCAGTCCAGAGAAACACCACAGCTCATCAGACTGCAGTCCATGGTTCCCAGCCACCTACACAAATATTCGTGGATCCTTCCCCTGCACTCTAGACTGACGATAAGCTTTGGGGGAATTTATAAAGTAGCAACCTCACAGATTTCCTTACACCAATCTTTCCTTTAACTAAGATCCCTGACATTAATTATTAGAAATATAAGAGGGAATCCCTTGATCACTGATTCCTTCAGGGCCTTTTTTTTTTGGAGAAAAGTTTATACAGAGTCCTATCATTCCATGGCATATAATCTCATTATTCATCTGAAACTCCAGGACCTCTAAAGAGATCTAACAAAATGAGTTCAATCTAACAAAAAGAATTCAAACAACAGCCTAATAAAAAATAATAATAAATATGAGATCTGTAGCAGAATTGAAATAAGTTTATTCTTTGACCTACCAGAAATCAATTTTAAAGTATAAACATTTTAGTTTCTGCACCATGAGAGATGGGGAGTAACCTGAATCAGTCAGGATCGGCAACATGTTACACTGCAGTAACAAAAGATCCAAAAACTTTGCCGGTTTTAACAAAGGTTCATTTCTTGTTCATATCTAACACAGACCAGAAGGGGGCCCCACTCACCTACAGTCACTCAGTAGCCAAGGCTAATAGATCAGCCACCACCTCTGATTACTGACTACTGCCAGAGGGTAGGGGGCATGTGGAAACGACCTCACAGTCTTTTCATGCTTCCAACTAGAAATTACGCATGTCAACTGCACTCACATTTCATCAGCCAAAGTAAGTTACATGGCTACACCTCACTCCAAGTGGGCAGGGAAGTGATTTCCTACCATGTGCTCAGAATAGTAGAGAACCAGAAGTACTTGGCGAAAAGTACTAAAGACAACCGCGGCATCCATCTTTGGAGACGATCTAAACACTCAACCATGAGGAACTAATTGTAAATGAAAAGAGAGTTCAGAAAAGAGTCTAAAATAATTGAGAAAATTTCATACAAAAGTTGGATCAAGCTTGGTCTTCGGCAATGGGAAGGGGTTGGATAAGCCGTGAGGAAGGCATGAGGTGCAACAGGGGGGTGGCGCAGACAGTGAGTCAGCGGGCGCCCCGAACGTGGCATTCGTGGGAGATGATGAGGAACCTGGCTGGGCATGTTTGTGCTACTGGGACTGTCATTCCTCAGACGTCTGTTAAGTAGACTTGACAACCGTGGGGTACACAGTTGAATAAAAAATATAATTTAATCGGACCCACAGAATATTAGAAAAATATGTCGTTACACTTTATTATGCTTATCTAGTATGTAAAAAATGGGAACATGACTTCCAACATATGAGGAAATCTGAACATACGTTCCAACCTCCGCCCAATTCTGCACTGCTCTGATCAATATAAGTTGTTAGCGCCCACAACAGTTTGAACATGTATCAAGAGAAGCAAAAGGGAAATAGTTTTCTAAGTCTATCTTCAAATACTCCTCTCGTCTCAAGACGAGAAGGATAGCACCTACCAGTTTGCAGTCTGACCATCCTAGGTGAACACTTATGCAGAATAAGTGTAACGCCTACATCTGTTCCCTTCCCAAAACTCAGCATATATTCAGCAAATTGGTTAACTCATAGTAGAAAATAGAAGAAAGGCGGTGAATTATATCTATAGGTATTTCACTACACCCTAACCGCGAAGGGAAGCTACAAATAGGATAGCTCATCCAAATCCTATTTGAATGTCCACAGTTCAGTCTTCCCACTTAATACAGAAAATCCAGGTTTAAGAGTAATAGAAAACAAGATTAGATAAGTAGGATGGACTAGATTATGGCAATTCTTCAACATCCAACAAAGAATTAGACTTTATATGAAAGGCGATAGGAAGCCTATATAGATTTGGGGTCAGAAAAATGACATAATGAAAGCCCTGGTTTGAGAAAATTAATCTGAAAGTAGTATGCAAGCAGATTGGAGAAGATGGAGTCAGAGAGACCTTTTGGAAGATGTCGTATTTATACATGAGTGATGATGAGGGCCCAAGAGGAGAGATCGGAGAATCTTATGTTAAATAAATAAATAAATAAATAAATAAATAAATAAATAAATAAATAAATAAATAAAACGAAGGCAAGTGAGGGATGACTCAAGGCTTTCCAGACTGCGAAACTGGAAGGGTGGAACCACCAACAGAAGTGGTGACCTAGCAAAGGGAGTAGTCCAGGTAGGAGAGGCCCGAAAGCCAAGACTCAGAGTCCCGTCTTCAGTTTCTCTGAGATTTATGGGAGTGTGTCCTTCTTGATCCAAGACAACACATGACGGTAAATAAAGAGGTCAGTCCATGATTGACCAAAAGCATATTTCGGTAATTCTCTAGGATTAGAATATTCACATGAGCAGAAAACGAGCGTTTCGGCCAAGAAGAGACAGACCGGCTGAGCCGTAATCCGAGGCGGAGCCTCCACGGCCTCTCGCTTCCCCCCGTGATCCTGTAATTCTCATTCTGCAGCATTGCTTCTTCCGCGAAGCGTTCTCTGACTCGGGCCTTAGAACTACGCGCGCCTTCCCGTGTGCTTCTAGTCACACTAGGCACTTAAGGTAGCTTCTATAGCAATTACTTATTTCCATTGTGTTATTATTATCTACTTATTGGTCTGAAGTACAGACCAATAGCCAGAGACTGTTTTACCATCTTTATACCCATAATGGAAGTAAAGTCACGTAGTGAGCACATAATATGAATGAATGAAGACTGAGTTGACAAGATTTCTGATTCTGGTTTTGATGAACTAACTTTCAACGGATCAAACTTCCCACCAATTATGAATAGAAAGTAGAATAAAATACAAAAAGAATCTGTTTGAAGGCACTTGGGTGCTGCCAAGGTGGCCAGAACTTGAGGGGCTAAGATCCTGAAGAAAGAAAAAAAAAACATATTGATGAGCCTGACATTCATTATACACCACTTTTCTTTTTTTTTAAAAAAAAATTGCTAATTTATAAACAACATTGTTCAAAGGTCTGAAAAACCAAGGAGAAAGTGGCAACTGAGGGAATGAGAAGCTAAGCAGACCTTATGGCAATCTCACAAAACAAGAGGATTAAAAGTTAGAATCCAGGGGTCACTTAGGCCCCTATCGCTTGAGGGGCCAGCATCCTAGAGAAAAGGGATATATGGAGAAGAGAGACCGATGTTTGCCATGCTTTCTCCCTAAGTCATTTACTAGTTTGTAAGCGGTGCCTAAGAGACTAAGAAGTCAGGCAGAACTTTCAGAAGTCTCACGGTCCTATAGAGACATAAATTGAAGGTCAAGGCCCGCTCAGGCTTTCATTTGGGACATCCTGAGATGTGAGTGAACCACAAAGAAACCAACCCTCATGAGAACTGAAACCAGCCTCTAGTCAGCTCAATCCAAGATTGGATTTAAGTGACCTGCCCCTACTCCAGCTGCTTGCCAGATGTGAAAATAATCTCTCTCTGAAAAAAGACAACATTGCCCAGAGCCTCTGTAATTTCTCACACACAATGCTGGGCATTCCACGAAAGCTTGCCAGGCATACTAGGAAAGAAGTCCAAGTGACTAAAGAACAAGAGAAAAAAGAGAGTATAGAAAAACACCCACAAGAGATCCAGCCATCAGAGTTATCAGATATGGAATTTAAGATGACTGTGATTAATAAGTTTGGAAAACATGTGACAAGCTGGAAAACTTCACCAGAGAAGTGGAACCTATAAAGAAAGATCAAATGGATATTCTGGAACTGAACTATAATAACAGATATTAAGAGCTCAATAGATGGTTTAATGGATTAGACCCAGAAGAAGAGAAGATTAGTAAACTGGAAGACAGTTCAGTAAAAAAATATCCAGTCTAAATCAGAAGGGAAAGAAAAGAAATGAAAATTAAAAAAAAAAAAAAAAAAAGCACACATTATATGGGATATGGTAATTGGAGTCCCAAAACAAAAAGAGAAAAAAAAATAGGGCTGAAGCAGTATCTGAAGATATAGTGGCAAAGATTTTTCCAAAATTGATGAAAGGCCTCAGTATGGCTGACTAAAGTTTTCAAATTTACCTCTCAAAATATATCAAAATTTTTGTTGCATCGAAACATATGTTTTAAGGATACGGAGCATAGTCAGCATCACTCATCATTCATGTTTAATCTTTTCCATTCAGATCTCTGCAGTAACATGAGGTTTGTAAAATATTCAACAGACCAGACAGTTGCTAAATAAACATAATTTAAACAAAAGGAAAAAAACAGGCTGATTTTCTAAAGATGCCTTGAGCATTCCCTTACAGACTGATCCAACCAACAGTATGAGTTATATTTGTCTGCGAGAGAAGATGAAGTGTCTCAACGAAAGTCAAAAAGTTTTTCTCAAACTGTATATGTGTTATGCATAGAATATAAAAATAAAATATGTACATACAATAAAAAATTAAAATAGTAGTAATAACAATAATTTAGTTCCAGGAACATTATCTCTAAAAAGAGAAGTGCGGATCTCTAAGTCATTTCATATAAATCATGTGAAATCACACAGCTTTAGACAAAATGCAGAAAAATTATGTCTATTCTAAACTAACCTAATCGATTATTATCCCATCATTTAACTCTCACAAAGCAACTAATCATAAGAGCTGAATTTCTTCCTCTTTGGGGAATCTATAATTCGGATTTTTCTCTCTTTTTATAGCTTGACTGAGGTATAATTGACTATGGTGATCATACAATGAGAATATTGAGACCAGTGTTACCTAATCATCTAGTTATCTTTAGAGCCTTCCGGATTTGGGGTGGCACCTTTGATACCCCTTATTCCAGGCAATGCTTATGTTACTGAGACTTGTGTTTAGCAAGTTTTCAGGGTGAGAACAATCACTATGTAAGGGAATTTGGAAGCCCTTTACGAAGGGGGAATACGGTAGGGTGGAGCTGAAAACTACACCCCCTTCCTCATGCTCTTTCCCTAACTTATATGAACATCGGCTTTGCAACTTCATCATCTGCTCCACCTGGTGTGTCCTTAACAGTTTAGAGCATCTGTAGAGAACGGACTGGTTACAGCCTACTCACTGCTCTTACGCGTAAATAGGACTTCCCTTCCTAGACTAGTGGGTGAGAACTCTAATTCTCAACATCAACTTTCTATAGTTGGTGCCAACATGGAACACTTTGAAGTTAAAAATATTTGGCCTCAGGACAATCTAGAATCTGCCCTAGAAGGAAACAGGCACAAAATAAACCAGACAGTACATACTATTTCTGGGTTTAGCTTGTTGAATACATTTTAAGTCCTACTCTGTGACATTTACTGAGCAATTTCAAGAATGCTTAATAGAACGGGCTCTGAAAGTGTCTTTCTTCATCCACAGTATCCATTTATATATCATTGGTGTATAATTATAGTTCAGTACTGATGCTAAAAACATGGCAAAGGGTGCAAACTTTCCCTATCGATGCAATCCAGCTGAGTTATCCAGGGAAACAGCCCTGTGGAGAGTAAGAGATGGGGCTCGACCCACAGTGCTCAGACTCCTTTTTCTACAGAGCTGGATCCCAAATAAAATGGACTTTATACTTTTTCTTTCTCTTTCTTCTTTCTTTCTCTTTCTTCTTTCTTTCTTTCTTTCTTTCTTTCTTTCTTTCTTTCTTTCTTTCCTTCCTTCCTTCCTTCCTTCCTTCCTTCCTTCCTTCCTTCCTTCCTTCCTTCCTTCTTTCTTTTTTTTTTGGTATGGATGGGCTGTAGGAAGCGAGGGGAATCGGCAAGGACAGTATTAACTACGTATTTAAAAAGTCTTTGAGCTGCGATCAGAGCAGGGAGCCATGAGCTTTAAACACAAGTGCCAAGCAGGGAGGGGTGACATGGGAGCGGGAGGGGACATGACTCTGCAATGAAAACAGAGCCTTGCACCTGTCACCAGGTGGAAAGAGGAACTGGAGATCCCTGCATTACCTCTGGCAAACTGAAGGCACTGCAGTGCCCCGAATCCTGGCAGGACCAGGTGCAAATATTCTCTGAGGGACAGCCCCACTCGGGTTCCCAAGATTCCCCAATACGAAGATGAAACAAATTCAAGCTCACAACCAAAGACCAAATTCACAAGAGAAATACGACCATGCATGTGCACTAACAGAAATAAAAACAACGTATTTTGGCCCCCACCCAAAGACGTCAGACATTAAAACTGTCAGACGTAAAGTCTGCACTAAATGTTCGAAGGAACAAAATATAGAATCACAAAAATGAAAAAGCAGCAAAAGACTATTAAAAATAACCAGACAGAAATCGTAGATATTTTAGAAAAAAGAAAAATACAGTTGTGGTGAAGAAGAAACTGTCGCAGCCCTCACGAAGATGATCAGGAAACCCTGCATCAGACGAGCAAACAGGTTCCTCAGAGTCGTGCCGGACGAGGGGCAAGTCGCTAGGAACAGGATCACGACATCTGGAGAAGGGACGTCGCGGAGGAATTCTATAGCGACCAGCCCGTGTTGAGAACTAGAATTCAGGCGATTTGGGGGCGGGCTTTCAAAAGCAGGGGACGAGTAAAGGTGGGAGGACTTAGAGAAATGGCAGTCACTTGAGGTTGCTGGGGGCACAGAGAAGGGCCTTCCCAGCCGTCGTGTCGTGGAACGTGCTGGAGTCTGACCTCTCCAGAGCAGGTCATGGTGAGAGAGCTCGCTCTTGGCCACTCTAACCCGCCTCCTGTTGGGGAAGTTTCCATCCCAGCATCTCTCTCCTGTGTCCCTACAGAACTTTAAAATCACTATTTTACAGGGCTTTCGACATTGCCCCCAGGTCGCCTTATCTGTTTTGTCAGCACCTCGTATATAACTCTGCAATGACAAGGCTCCAAAACATGTTCATGACAGAAAGGGAAGAAAAAAGGGCAGGAGAGAGGCGAGGAGTGAAGACCGCACTTGATCGTGTGGCTTACCCACGGGGCCACCAGGCTTCTGGGGCTGCTCTTGCCTCCTAGAAAGACTTGCACATTCCATGAACACATGGACTTCTAGAATACCGCTCCTCATGTGTAGTTAGTATTTCTGACTATCCGTCTATGAAACAAGAGCCTTGAGCTCTACTGAACACTGGTTTCCCCGGAGTCTCTCCCATCCTTTGAAGGAAGCTTCTGGGAAAAGGCTGCCTCTGAAAGCTAGTTAGCTGGGCAGAGAGGGAAAAAGCAAATGGGCTCGATCATCACTTCGTAGTCCATTTTCCTGTGACAAAGCCCTCGAAAATGATGGTGGGTCACCACATAGAAATGCTGATGTCTAAATCGCTTCATGCCCAGGAATCTACCATGGGTTCCTACATTATCTGGGGTCTCCATCTTCCAACGCTGGGAGAGAGGAAGCAGTGGGAGGGTCATTTATCCAAAAGCATTTGTAGGGACTTTTTTCCCAGTCTATCAACCCACAAACAACACTGAGTATCTACTTGTCTCTAGCACCATCCTGGGCACCATGAAGGAGTTCAAAGAAGCATAACACATGGTCCATGCTCAGAAGGCTCAAAGACCATCTGGGAGGATCTGCTGGTGTGTCAGTCAAGGTTCAGTCAAGTAAGCAAAGCCATGTTTCAGGGATAGAGATGTAACAGGAGTTAGACCTGACTAATGTGGGAGATGCTCATGGAGTGAAGGCTTGGAAGGCAAAATTGGAAAATCAAAGAAGTATCACCAGCTAGACCACTTGCTCTGGAAAAAAAAAAAAAGGAAAGAAAGAAAAGAAAAGAAAAGAAAAGAAAAGAAAAGAAAAGAAAAGAAAAGAAAAGAAAAGAAAAGAGAAAAGAAAGAGAAAGAAAAGAAGGAAGGAAGGAAGGAAGGAAAGGAAGGAAGGAAGAAGGAGAAAGGAAAAGAAAGAAGAAAGGAAAGAAAGAAAGAAAGAAAGAAAGAAAGAAAGAAAGAAAGAAAGAAAGAAAGAAAGAAAGAAAGAAAGAAAGAGTCCCAGCTCACAGGGAAATCTAAGTACCCACGGGAGGGAGCCCCAAGTGAGACTGCAAAGGAGCTCATGGAGAGGCGCCCAGGAAGCTCTGCGGGTCCACCGCCTTGCGGTGGCCTTGGTTAACCAGGCCAGTACTGGGAAGACAAGCTGGACACAGAATGGAGAAGATCCAGCACAAGCTGGAAGCCGCTGGACAGCTCTGCATCTGTTGGCAGATGTAACCACAGTAAGCTTAGAGTAATGACCACCGCTTCGCACCTGCCTTCCAAATCTCATGACAACCTCTTTCGGCCAATTCTAACCCAGGGAAAGGATTCAAGGGACCATAGCTCCGAGCTTAACCAAGATGGCCCAGAACAAGCTTGCACGGCTGGCAACAGAGAACAGTCCCTGAGAGAAGAGCATGGCTCGAAGAAGACAGAAAAGAGAGAAACGCAGACAGAGTTCATAGAAAGCTTCATGGAGGAGGCTCAAAGGAAGGCTCGCTGGAGCTCAAAGAAAGAACACGATTTAGAATATGGGGGAAGGAGAGAATGAGCAAATGTTTACTGTTTGCATGTGGCTGCTTCCTTTATGTCAGTGTTGGTCCAAAGCGGATACAGCTTTCACAGGACACCGACAGGAACTGGGATGTGCCATGGGGACAGAGAGACAGACGAAGAGCCCTGTCCTAGCCTTGACTTGGTCTTTGGGAAGGATTCAGCCAAGATCCTGCTGCCCAGACCCATCGGCTCACCCCGAGAGGAGTAACAGGTCGGTACAGCGCCTCGGCTTTGCAGCCACTGTTTCTGTGTCTCCTCGGAGACCGTTTGGCATGCCTGCTCCACAACGGAAGCCTGCTTTGAGAAGAATGAATTATGTCTGGTTGCTTTTTAGGGGAAATTTTAAAAATAAAGGCAGCTTTGAAAACAAGTAGAGTTTTGTTCTCTGCTGACCTCACTGAGATGCTTGGCTCCAGTGCCCAGTAGTCTGGACTGTAGGTCTGACGAGCTGCTGGCACCTGGCACAGAGCAAGCAGACCAGGAAAGGGACACAGGACTGTGCGCTTCTGCTACAATAGGATGAAAAGGAGCCGCCAGCCCAGAGGTACTGCAGAGATGGCTCCGGTGCATCGCAGCCGGGGGGTGGAGGGCTGCATCAAAGGTGCTTGAGGCTCAGAAAGAAAGGAGTTCAAAAAATGGGGGCAGCCGTCAATGAAGAACGAGATCCCCAAAGGTAAACTCCAACCCTCGACAAATCAAGTCGTCCCTGTTGCAGTATGCCCCTCTACCGCAGGGGCCTTCGGGTTAGCAAGCTCTTTCCAACAGCTGAAACGGAGCATCGGGATATAGAAAGACTCCTCCTGCTCTCGTATGACTTTAAATATCTCTTCATTCCCGTGAAGACTGAAAGTAAGAGTTGTCCCAGGGCTTCCACAGAAACACCACGGATTTCTTTAAAACCATCTTTTCATTATTTTTCGATCTTCTCCTGTAGATCTTCAACATTTCAATAACTTGCTTCACTGTGAAAGCACAGAACTGAGAGAAGACTCTTTGCCTGTTCCTCTCCATACCTGCAGCAAAAACTGCAAGTGTTTCTATTTTGGGAGACAAAGACCTTCAACTGCTTAACTACAGTTAACGTCTGACGTTAGACCTGGACGGCACCCCGGCAACCATTGCCCCAACTCGCCTGCCTTTTTTTCCTATGAGCAAAAGACCCATGAAGGTCACAGAGGCAGTCACCGGATAACACCCTAGAGTCCAGGCCCCAGGAAGGTTATGCTGTGAATAAACTGCTCAGCGCCCGTCCAGTGGTCGGCAGAGACTCCTTTCCATTTTTTGAGTCAGTGTGTCAGATCCCAGGAGATCTTATTTTACAAGCCACCATTCACAGTAAGCTCTGACTTAAAGAAGGACTTTAAGACATAACAATTTAAGAGTTAAAGCCATATTGATAGAGTCGGTTGATCTTAAACAAATTGACAGCCACATATTTCTCTAGCAAAATGGGTTGACTCAGGAACAACAAAGAATTGCAATTCCGGATATGCAGTTTAATGACAAACCACCTCAAGGCCAGAGAAGCAAGACAGAAACTCTATTTTACGGGCTTGTGAGGGGCTGTTGTAAACAAAGACTCGACTGGAGGAAGCCGAAGGTGCAAAGTGCTGTGGCCTCTCATTGGCTGGTTCTGGCGGGCTCCCATTGGTGGAGCTGTTACCGGTCAGAAGGAGCCTTTCCCTCCTCCCTCTGAGGTCATGGGGGTTGGGGGGGCGGGGGAGGCGGATCCCACAAGTGGCACCGCTTCCCATATGGCACACAGAGGGCGGCTCCTCCCGCGGGGTCAGAGGTCCGACCCGAGTGACAGGTGCATGTAAATTCTCTCTTCCTACCGCCCAGCTCCACTGTAACCAAGGCTTCTGTTTATTAATTTTCACCAGTCTAACTAGATAGTGCTGTGTCCAGCTGTTTTCCACTTTACTATTTCGTTCTTGGAGCCTCAGTCCAGCAAGAAAACATTAGACTTGTTTTATTAATAGGTGCGCCCAACACACCTCAGATTTGGGCAATCTGAGATCTCTTGTGAGGGACTCCACGGATCAACAGGATGTGATTTGGTTGAGAAAGAGGGATTCTCAATGACCACAGAAAATTAACAAATGATTTGACAGCCACAAAAAGAATGAATATATTTTTTTACCACAAGGCAAAAGAATTATTTGTTAAAATGTGCCTGGAAAGGTGTTAAGATCCACTTTTAATAATAATGCTGTTCAGAAACAAAACTAATCTAACATAAAACAGCCTGAAATAGTTTTATATGCAATGATAAAAAAGAAAATTATTGGCCCCTGAAGCTCCTTGGAGATATTTTGTCTGTGAGCAGCCTATGAAGAAACCTTTGGAACTGAATCCATATAACAGAAAACATCTGTTTGGGCATCTTTCAGTTACAACATGTTATGGTGGGGAGACTGACATTTAGAAGGGCCAGTCTAACATGTGAACTGGCCTTTCCCGATTTAAACACTTCATAGGCGTCCTTGGCAGAAACAGTTGTGAGGACCCTTTAAATTTATCTCTTTGCCTCTTGCGGTTCTTAAAATCATTTGTCTCCCCATCTTCTTACGTGGTAAATGAAGTTAAATACAGAATAACTGAGGTCAGGGTTAAAAATATTTCCCTACTGGTGTGTAATAAGAGGGAGGAAAAAAGAACAACCTGAATTAACATCGCTGGAAAATTTTAGTCATACAAAGCTAGTTACTGATCTGAATTTTTCAGGTGGAGAATACACTCAGTGACAGGGAGAATTACTGCCTTTTCCACCTTTTAAAAGACCTGTGATCCCTCACTGCCGTCTGAGGCTGGGCTCTCTCCTTCCTGTCACAGGTAAGCCCCCAGCCATGTTCCCACCTTGCCTCCAGGCACTCTGATCCGTTTACTTACAACCCACAGAAACTAGACTCTTTTCCAAAGTCGTTCTAAAGTCACCGGTGATGTTTCAAGGACCCAAACAGACACACGTAACACAGAACACCGAGTTTTACTACCTCTCAGAATCCTTCCCTTCTTTGGCAGTTGTTTCTTCTTCTTCTCTACTCCGTGTGCGGATTCCTCGTTAGCCTTCGCCCCTTAAATAGTGGTACTCCCAAGAGCTGCCCTCCGTCCTCAGATCTCACCCCGGGATGGTGCCGGTCCTGCCCCTCCTTCTCCGTTCCCAGCGTCGATGACTGGGTTTGGGCCACATCCTTCCTGCATCTGCCTTTCGCTGGCCTTCCGTGCTCCAGGGTGCACCCCCGTCCCACGCCACCTCCCGCTCGGTCCCCAAACTGCAGCCAGAACCGGCAGCCGAAAGGGAACATGTGTCGCGTTACTTCTTCTCTGCCTTACAGTCCTCCAGTGGCCCCCCTTGGTCCTCAAGACCAAGGCCAAATCCCTCAGCTTACCCTTCCCAGTCTGGACCCTCCGCCTGGCCTGCCTCTCGCCCTGCCATTTCCCACGGCCGCCTTGTACTCCGCCTGCCCCTGGCAGTGAGCAGCCGGGCCCTGAGCTCTTCTCCTTGGTGCAGGCCGCCCTGGCTGACCGGGACGCCCCTTCTCCTTTGTCACCTCCCATCTCACTCTCGCCCTTTCAACCTCAGCCTGTGTGCCCCCTTCTTTACTTCCAATATTGATATTTGTACATTCTTCCAGTTTTTTATTGATCACTCTCACCCATGGTTTATCAATTTTATTCATCTTTTCAAAAAGCACAACTATAGGCTTTGTTTATTTTCTGTTTTGTTTTTTATCTCAGTACTTTCTGCTCTTGTTTTTATTACTTCCTTCCTCTACTTTCTTCATCGTCTTTTTCTTTCTAATTTCTTGCAATAAACACTTAGTTCATTGAGATTTTTTAGCCTCTATTCTTTCCTAACATAACATTTTAAGGTGATGATTTCCCTTTAATCATCATTTTTGCTATATTCCACATGTTTTTTGGGAGGGAAAATGGTATTTTTGTTGAGATTATTTTTAATCTGTGGGTTATTTCAATAGTCTTCTTAATTTTTAAATATGTGATCTTCCAGTTATCTTTTTGCTTTAAACTGTGGTCACATTACATTCTCTGTCATTGTAATCCTTTGAAATTGTTAAGACTTGCTTCATGGCCAAGTTTTTGTAACTGTTCAACGTATATGTGAGAACTAGGTATATTCTTATGTTATTTCTTGCTATGTCCAGTTTTTAACTACATTTTTGAAATCTTTTATAGCCTGACGGATATTTTACCTGCCTGATGTATCAATTACTAAGAGAAACCTGTTACAAAATTCCAGCGAGACTGTGGATTCACTTATCTCTCTGTTCAGGTCTTCTGGTCACTTTTTCCTTCAAATATTTTGAAGATATTTAATTAGATGTATATAGATTTTAAATGAATCTACCTTCCTGATAGTTTGAATTCCTAATCAATAAGGAATAACTCTTAATCTCCAGTAATTTTTTTTTTTTTTTTTTTTTTTTGCTTTAAGGCCAAGTTTGTCTGGTGTTAATAGATTTACCAGCTGTCCTTTGGCTCTTCCATATAGAGTATAATTTTTTCATTCTTTTATTTTCAAAATTTTTATCCTTACGTTTTAACTTATGCCTTAAGAACAGACTATAATTTGGCTTTAATTTGTAGTCAGTCCAGGAATCTGTCTGTTAACTGAAGTATTCGGTCTATCTATAGTTAATACAATTACTAATACGTTTGACTCTAACTCTACCTTCTTACAATCTGCTTTTCATTTATCCCACTCTATGCCCTTGTTCTCCCTTTTCTTGCTTTCTTTTAGATTGACTAGTTTTTATCATTTCATTTTTTTATCATTCTATTTTTTGTCTTTTCATTTTATTACTCTCTTAATTTGAAAGTTGTTACTTTGGAAACTACAACATGAGTCCTGGACTTACCAAAGCCTAATGATAACTGGTACTTTTACCGCCTTTTGGACAATATAAGGATCACAGAACACTTAAAATCCTTTCCTGCCTTCCCAGTGTAAAGATTTTTGTTGTCCTATGTTGATAGGTAGGTAGGTAGGTAGATAGACAGACAGACAGACAGACACACACACACACACACACACACACACACACACACAGAGATGCACCCCACAAATATTATTATTTTATAAAAGCAATGTCATTTGGATTTGCCCATATTTTTATACTTTCTTTTGCTCTAGATATCTCCTGTGTCTTTAACCTTCCTTCAAAGATTATTTTCTGTCTGCCTGAAGAACATTCCTAAATATTTCCTCAACTGACAGTCTGCTGGTAACAACTCTCTTTGCTTTTGTCTGAAAATGTCTTTATTTCACCTTCATACTTGAAAGATGTTTTTATTGGCAGTCTGTGTTGGCAGTTTGTTTTGGTTTTATTTTTTATTTTTTTCCAGTATAATGAAGATATTCCATCTTCTAACTTTCATTGTTGCTCTTGATAATTCAATTATCAGTCTAACTATTGTATTTCAAAGTAATCTTTCTTGTTCTCTCTGGCAGTTTTGATGGCCTATAATTATACTATAATATATCTTTTATACTTATCCCAACTAAGATTCCTTAAGGTATGGAGATTATATATATATAAAGAGAGAGAGAGACAGATAGACAGACTGACTGACTTTTAGGAAAATCATCAGCAGTTATTTTAGCAAATATTGCTTATGCTCAAGACTCTTAGACTCTGCTCCTTTTGACTATCCAATTGGACATATGTTCAACCTTCTACTTATACTTTCTGTGTCTTATGTTTATTACCTTTTGCCTTTATATGCTTCATTTTGTATATTTTTTTCTGACCAATCTACTAATTTTCTCTTCAACTCTAATTTGCCATTAAATCTATTCATTGAGCTTTTTTAGTTATTAGATTTTTTTCTAGAGTTTACTTTGTTCTTATTCAAATCTACTCTGTCACTTTTTATGGTTTCCAAATTCCAAAAATTTTTCAAGCTCACCGTTTCTCTTCTTGAGAAGAGTAAGCACAGTTTCTATACAGTCGCACTGGTAATTCCCGTATCTTCTATTCTTATGGGTATGGATGTTACTTCTTGTTTTCCCTCGTTCTTTCACAGGTGACTGCACCTTCATGTGCCTACATTTTTAAACTGCGTACATGACATTGTATTTTTAAATTATTTGTGAAAATATTTTGAAACCTGAGATGATGTCACTTTTCTTTAGATTTAATTTTGTTTCGCCTCTGCCCCGTCCTGGGACGCCATCAATTCATTATCCTTTGCTCGAGTTCAGGATGTCACATTTTCTTGGTCACCCAGATGCCCCGGAACTGGGCCATAGTTACAGAAGAGCTATTTTGCTGGCATTTCAGCCTTATCTCTGGGATAAGCAGCTCTGCCGAACCTGAGACCACAGCGTAGGAAGTGTCATCTTGGTGGCCAAGAGCTCCAACTTCGAGTCTCCAGATCTCGCAGGACTGGAAGAGTGCTGCTCACTCTCTGAGTGTGCGCGTTGCAGATTCTTAGTTGCCTCCTGGTCACAGCAGTCCCAAACACCAGCCAGGCTTCTCTGGATTGTTATCTCTTTTTGAGTTTTGATCCAGTAATTTCTCATTATCTAATTAGCTCTTTGGTGCTTTTTGAGGAACTCGTGAAATGTCATTTCATTTTTCAGTGGTGATTTTCAGTGAGATGATCGGTCGGAATTACCCCACCACTATGACCAAAAGAAAGAATGTTTTTTTGACACCTTCGAAGAATGTTATTCGTCTTTACAGCATTGCTGTGAAGTATCTGGTAACAGTACTGCGCTGGTCTGGAGCACCGTGAGACGGTGGTGACCCAGAGAGCTAAAGCCAATAAACTGTTCAGTACTGGGTAAAAGGCTCCCGCAGAAGAAACGCTCCTCTCCTGCCGGCCAGCGGGCATCCCGCGCCCTGGGCCTCACTCTTTTCCCGCACCACCTGCTCAGTCCTCATCAGCGACAGGCGTCGCCCCTCACTCTCCCTCTGCCCCCTTCTCCCCCTCACAGTGCTCCTCGGTTCATTCACGCCCTCAGACAACCAGTCGAGCCTATCAATAATGGCTTTTGCTTCCCTTCCCATTTTTTCATGGTTTCCATCTTTAAAAATCAAGTGATTTTTTTTTCCCCCTATGTGTATCTGAATGACTCTCATTTCTTTTTCTGAAAGACAAAGGTCCAATTGCATGAAACGAAGAGAGAGTCTGAGAAACGGCGTTGAATGTGTGGTTCGCCATGCTGACATCCCCTGGGAGGGCCTCCAGAGCACACAGAAGAGTAAATACTACTTAGAAGGATAATTTTTCATGTTTAAAATCATAATAATTATGTTACCCGTGCACTCTTTGTGGAGGCTTCGAGAGCCAGGCTAAAAGTAATTAAGCTTTACACTCAATACGGAAATATATTTAGACAACCGTCATGTCCCAGCCTTGCCTTTATTTTCACGGTTCTGTAACCAGGACTGGTCCTTTTTAAACGAGGTGGCACTGCATTGTAAACAGCTCCGTTTCTCACCTCCTCACAATCTCAGCTTCCCTCCCAGAGAAACGCCTGCAGACTCCATCCTCATAAAAACCCAAAAGAATGCAAAACCCACAGGATCGCGCTTATTAAATAAAACACAAAACAAAACCCCTACATTCCTCCTTTTTTAGATATCTTCAAAAGAACCAACAGCCTTCAATCCCACAAACCACCACAGCGTTTCCATTCCAATAAAAACAAACATGAGAAATCCTAAAGTCCATGGCAAAAAATAAGTCAGGTGACTTCCCTCAGTAGAGATACATGCTTGTAAATAACGAGGCAAAGCAATAAATTTCCAGGGGCATTCATGCTCCCCATAATTTCCATCGGCATTCCCCCCAATGCCCACCACCTCACCTAACACCCCATCGCCAGCCAATAAACAATCTACATTAGTTGCTTGCTATGGAAATATGTATGTGCACAGAAAGAGAGAGAGAGAGAGAGAGAAGGAGAAAGGACAGAGGGAGGAAGAGAGGGAGGAAATACAGCATATGCGGTAAAGTGTTAACGTTCGGGGAGTCTGGATGCAGGATATATAGCGATTCTTTGTACTATTATTGCAATTTGTCTATAAATCAGAAACCATTTCAAAAAAGAAAGTAACGACAAAAGCAGGAGCAACAACGAAACATTCTGAGGCTTCCTCCCCATTCATTGGCTTAATGAACGCAAATCTTTGCTCGCCAGCTTCTTTTAAAATCACTCACCACAAACATCATCACATTCTACAGGCGAATTAAAAAGCCATCATCCGCGTTATGAGCTGCTTTTGCCGTTCTTCTCACTCGTCCTTCCCGAAGCCTCGTCTTGTTGCTGTAATTGAACCTGGGTGTTTTCCGAGTCTCTGTCGGTGACGGGTTAACAAATCAGCTCTTCAGGTGGGGATCTTCTGCAGATGGTCCCAACTGACATGGAAAAGAAAACAACAACAACAACAAAAAGTTTGAGATTTGACAAAGTCACTTTGTAAAAGAAAAATCAAATTTACGGATAGCTCATTAGAAGACAAGGTGTGTATTCGCCTGTCAATGTTTAGTGGATACATTTCATGTGATGAAAAAGAGACAGATGAATGACAGAAATGCCACCCAGCATAGGGGCGCATCACCCGGGTAGCGTGGGTGCCATCCTCTCTGGCCTAGCCTTGCACATGGCTGGCTGGTCTCTTCTGCCAAGCTCCACGTCCTGATCCTGCCATCCTGCGGCCACGTCAGCCCTGCCGGTCTGCTCCCTTCACACCCATGGGTGTTGCAGAGCACCCGTCCTGACTGCAGAGAAAGCGAGATGTCCTTATCTACGAATTCTCACATTTCAATCTTTAATGCACGAAAACCTCTAAGCCTCAACAACTGCACAGGCTTCGCGGACTCCCTTTGGCTCCCATTCTTTCTACTGCACAAATTCTTCAACGGCAGGAACTGCTGGGAGCGGAACCGTCTCCAAGTCAAACACGCGCAGCAGAACGCCAGATGCCGGCGTGGCCGGCGGTTACAGGCCTTCCTGTCTTTAGACGGGGGAAACCATGTCCTCCATGCTGAGGGCTATCCGAGTGACCCGTCTCTCGTTCTCACATTTCTTTTCTTTGTGGCTGCCTCCCGTCTTTCCTGTGACTGCGATTGAAGCTCGTTTACTTGCTGAATGTTTGCCTTGTTGGACCTTTGAGATTTCCTATGTTACTGACTTGCACTTACAGTCACTCTGCAAAATGTGTCAGTTGTCTACCGCAGAGCAGGCACCGGCATTGAAGATGCAAGGGTGGACAGTGAGCAAGACAGCGTCCCTGCTGGCATACAGTGCATCCGGTCCTGGAAGTCAGCATGCCACATTCTGTGCCCACTGAGGAACAAGGTGGGTATGGGTGCAGGGCACGTCCTCAGGCCTGGATCCCGGGCCAGACCACAGGCCCCTGTGAGAAACACACATCAAGGTGTGGTCAATACATCCTGTCCCTCTGGAGGGGCCTATTGTCACCAAACCATTCACTCCTTTCTTAGGACAAGGACTCTTTGATGAGGACTCTTCCTGGCCCCCCAGTGAACTCGCCTGGACGGACTCCGGACCTGCGCTGACGCTGGCTGTGCCGTGAAACAGCTAAGGCTCCAAAGGGGTCCCTGCACCGCGAGCCTTAGCGACGGCGCGTGCCCGAGCCCTGGACGGGACGGTGCAGAGGACCCGGATGTGAGCGGCCAGAGAAGTGACGCTCAGGTCTCTGTTCGCGAGTTGCAGGGCAAAGACACGCCTGGAAGGATCGGATCCGTGCTCCTACCGGGGAATCTCCTGGCCCGGGTTACTCCTTGGGCAGGAGGGTCCAGACGAAACTCACGCCGGGCTGGTTGTTTCCCACTGGGGCGGTCACCGCCCATGCAGCTCAGGGCTCCGGGGATGAGATGGGGAGTGAGCAGAGACATCAACTCCTTGTCATGTGTGGACCCGGCCACGGAACCCTGGACATCCGAAGGCGCAGAGACATAGATCGGCTGACCCTGGCGCAACGTCTGCTTTGGGAAGTGCCACCAAGGCAGCTCCTGAATGTGTATTTACAAGGTTGCCCAGTCTAGAACCCTCTCTCTGGGGGCCCTCATGGCCCCAGGCTGGAACAGAAGGCGGGGAGCCAGTGTTCCCAGTCAGAGCGGAGCCTGTAAAAGACTCAGGAGGGCGTCAGGCTCATCCGAGTGACTCTTTTCCTTTGGGAAAGCAGACTCTCTCCTGGAACACCTATGCCAACGTGAGCTCCTGCTGCACCGTCCTGCACCTGGCTGGCAGCCTGCGCCCTGCACCCAGTGCCTACCACGCTCTCCACCTCAGTGCAAAACACTGCGGCCAGGCCTCCCTGAGGACAGGCAGGGTTTCTGGAAAAGGGTCCCAGTTCGAGGACAAGGGCACCCCCCTGTCCCGTGGGCCTTCCAGGACCAGCCTGCAGCGTTCCTCAGGCAGAGGGTCTGCAGGGGGTCGCACCCTGTCCTGGAAGCAGCGCAGCTGCACTGAGGTGCCACACAATGGACAGAGGCCACCGGTGGAAAACCAAGGACCCCCCTCCCCCCCCCCAAAAAAAAAGTTGCCTGTCTTAAGTCATCTCACCTTGGCATGAATTATGATGAATAGTTTAATAGGGAGTCTCCACTGAACAGCAAAGTGCTGGGGGCTTAAGAAGTAAAACATCTACATATCGATAAATGTGATGTGTAGAAACAAAAACGGTAAACTCCACATTCTTATATTCAACTTTAGTTAAGAGTGTTGTTGAGAAAGCAACGACCACAGTTTTGGTAGATCCTGAGAAAATGAGAAGACCGCTGAGATAAGTGTTTCGGGGATACAAAGCACTGAGCTCACAGTTGTATCTTATTACAAAGTTATCCCAGAAGAAGGACGTTCATAAGTCAAACACCTCAAAGACACTCGAAGATATAAACGCTAACCAGTTTGACAATTCCTTACTATCTTGTCAGCTAAGACTAGGCGAACTTGTTTGCAAAAACTCTCTGTGTGATGTTTGTTTATAAATTCTAAAAGCGTTATCATCATCCCTCCTGGAACGTAACCCTCAATCCGTAACCCTCAATCCCTCGGCCATGCTTGTTCTGCATGGTCGTTTATGGAGAACTGCATTTCCTTGCTATTTTGTTTGTTTTAGGAAATTGTATTTGTTCTGTTTACTGTAAACATTCGTTTACTCATTTTAATAATAATGTATGTGTCATCACTGTGATAACTCGCTATTATGATCTCACTCATTTTATTCTGGAAAGTTCATCTGTATATAAGTGGCTTGAATTTACTTACGAATCAGAAAGTATCAAAGTTTATCTTGGCTTTCACCCTAGGCTGGTTTGAAAATTAAACTGGGTTCTGATCAGATTCATTGCTTTGAAAACAACGCAAAATGAGTTTTCCACAACACAAATACATAAAAAGTTCAGATATGCAATGCCAGAGACTAATTTCATGAGCAACACTGAATTGCGCAGGTGTCTGTGTAACTGAGAGGCTCCTTTACATACGTCGTGCACACGGCTTTGCCCAAGTCTCCTGAGAGGTGTCTGCTCAGTCCTTGTCTGCACCAGGAGTAACCTGGGATGGGCAGAGGCCATTTCTGCTGGTCTGTCCTTGCCTGTCACCAAGTGCTTGATCAGATTCATTCATAGAAGAGTTAGAGTTCTTAGCATCACGAGGCAACATGCCCACCTTGTTACTTCTGTGTTCTTAACACTTGTGGCAGTGCCTGGCACATGCAAGGTGTGCAGTAAAAGTTTACTGAGTGAAGCTAATGAATAAATTGGAACCTTCATTTCCCGTGGCATGTATTGAGCTATATAATATAGCTTGGTCCCTTTTTTCTCAAGACCCATACGACCCCAATCTCCCATGTTGAAGAAAGCATCAAAAAATGGAATTACTATCTCACTGGAGGAGTGGAAACTTATACAATAAAAACAAAACAAAACAAAAACAAATAAAACAACCCGGTATAACTGGTATTCTCCTCCATTTTACTGATGATGACACACAGCCCAGAGAAAAGACCCAGTTGCCTCTGGCTTTCTTTATCCCCACTTATTGGACACCTACTGAAACTGGACACCAAGCCAAATTCTGGGACTGCATGGGGGACAGACAAAGCACCACCCTCAAAAAGCTCGCTGTCCAGTGACCGCAGAGACCCTTAAGCTTGGGTCCTCAAATGAAGCCAGGCCGACAGACACATCGGAATCCTCTGGAAGCCTTATTACAAGTACAGGGTATCCATCAATGAATGCCAAAGCTAGTGAGGACTAACATTGTCTCAAAGTCTCTATAAGAGACTTATTAATTACAAAAGGTAAAATTACTTTACAGTGGAGAAACCTGACAGGAACCACCTTAACCCATGACCAAAAGTACCATTGTCAGGAATGGAACCCATCAACTGCAGAAGCCACCAGGCATGTTGAAGAAAGCATCATAAAATGGAATTACTATCTCACTGGAGGAGTGGAGCAGGACACATCGTCACCTCTTGGCATGCAAGCGGCCCCGAGTGCGTCACCCGAAGCCCATCATGAGGAATCAAGGCACACTCAAACTGAGCGACGCGTCGCAAGCTCACTGACCTGTGCTCTTTAATGGTGCCAATGTCATCACAAATAAACGAAGCCCTGGGAACTATTCCAGGTTAGGAGAAGCTAATGAGACAGGGCAATGGAATGCAAGTCCCGGGGTTTAGTTTTTCTATTGAAAACATTGTTGGGACCATTGGCAAAATCTGCGGAAAGTTTTTAAATTAAATAATAGTATTTACTGATGTTAATTGCTTGATTTTGATCATTGCATGAGCCCTGGTTTTTAGAAACAAGGATATTTAAGGGTAAAGAGGCATCATGTCTTGTGTCTAGAACTTTCTCTTAAATAGTTCAGAAAAAACACACACACAAAGAGGCATATATGTGTGTATTGTGTGTGTGTGTGTATGTTGAGAAAGAGAACGCAAATATAGCAAAATGTTAACATTTAAGTCATGTAGACGAGGCAATTTAGTAATGCTTTGTATAATTCTTGCATCTTTTCTGTACCTTTTAAATTATATCAAAAATTTTAAGAATTTAAACAGAGATGCTTGGGCCTTCCCCTGGAAAATCTTGATTCAGGAAACCTAGGGTGAGTCTAGGTTTTTGTTTTGTTTTGTTTTTTAGGCGAGGCAACCCTTGGTTGACCTCACAGATTGCAAGGACTTTGTCAGCTTATAATCCCTTTTATTTTTATTTATACCTACAGCACCTGGTCTTCCGAGGTGGTCTCCCATTCAAGTCCTAACCAGGCCCAACCCTACTAGCTTTTGAGATCAGATGGGATTGGGCTTGTTAAGGGTGGCATGGCCATAGACTAGGTATTTTTATTTTTAATAAGAACCCGGGTAATTCCAATGCAGCTTGCCTACAGAAAGGGATTTGGGAAACAGGGTGCACTGACATGTGCCTATGACCATGCAGCCAGTTAGAGACCAAGAGAAAACTAGAACATCTCTTCCCTTCCTATCCAGGGCTCCTTCCACCATATTATATACTTTATTAAAGTAAAATTGGGCTCATTTTAAAGATTATCTCCAGCCAGTAGATATCAAAATTATAAAATTACAAAAAGAGAAGAAGGAGGAGAGGGAGGAGAAGCCACCACCCAGGCAGGTCAAGTCCATTCAATGTCGGTGCCAGAATTTAACTTCCCATCCTCTACTAACCCCAGAAAATCTGCCCCATCTTCCATATTTCCTACTGAGTCACCAATATTATCATCCACCCGCTCACCTGGGGTAGGAGCCTGGGAGCATCTTGAGCCACCCACTTCTCAGTCAGCCTCCAAATCCTCTCACCCCGAGAGAGTCCACGTTCTGTCTCCTCTCCCTGCCTAGCCCCACCCCCTAACCTCAGGAAAGGTTCTCGCCAGGACAGCTGTGAAACCTCCCGACTGGCCTCCCTACCTCCACTGCCCCCTGTCCCCAACCCCCATCCCCATTTACTGACAGAGCAAACTTCTTGAAAGCAAGTGTGGCCAGTCTGACATGTAAGAAGCCTGGAAGTTGTCACTCTGCCCTACCAACAAGTAAAAAGCTGAACGAACTGAAATCCACACATGTTCTTACAGCCGTCAGAGAACCGAGGTTACAGTGATGCAGGACCAGGAAAATCTCCCCAAGTCGAGGGGTACCCAGCCTTGAACTGAGAGAGAAGAGGGTTCATGGTGAGGAGTGTAAGAAAGAATTCGATCATCCATAACCTGCATCTATTAGCTTTATCTCTGTTCGTTTTTCTTTATCTATTGGCTTTATCTCTGTTCGTTTTTCTTTACTCCATGATTTCAGTCATTCTTCTGCAATCCACAATCACACTGATGTCTTCAGAACACATTAGAGATTCAGGTGTGTGGAGCCAGCTCTCCCTCAAGAACGGGACCCATCCTGGCTGTCATTAAAGGAGAACTAAATTTGTTCTTGCTCTTGTTAAAAGAAACATGTTCTTTGACAGAATTATCGCCCCTACTGCCTAGAAAGGAGTTACGAGAACATCTTACTTTGTTTAACAGCAGCTTCCCTCTACCTCGAGGTTCACTGAGCTTCCCGGATCTGTGTGCTTACAGTTTTCGTCGAACCTAGAGGACGTTTGCCGGTTATTTCTTCAACTATTTTTGTTTGTTTGTTTCCCCTTCCTTCTCCTCTCCTTCGGAAACTCCAACCGCATATACAGTTGTCCCGCAGCTCGCCGATGCTCTGTTTATTTTTTTGCCGGACTTTTGGTCCTTGCGTTTCATTTTCCTACGTCGAGTTCATTACCCTTTCACCATGCCTCCACAAACACACCTAGGAGGTCACGCTTCCCCTGAAACAACAGTTCCTTTCCCAGTGATCTGTGGGGGAAATGGTGTGTGTGTGCGCGCACCGGGAATTCTTGAATCCAGAAACATCACCATGTACTCAGCCTGTACCAAAAAAAGAACAGCTCACCAAGCATCTTGCCTATGGGCCCCAAACTCTGGAGTTCATTTTTAAAAAGAAAAATTGGGATTCTCATCCACTCCACAAGGACTCTGGCTTCTGGCTCCATCTTTATAAAATATGACTCAATGATCCTTAGAATCCTAAATTCGTACAAATGGGTGGCTCTTTCTGAAAGAACCTGGCCCCAAACCTCACCAATTTTTATAAACAGAAAAGCTGTTCTGGGAATTGATAAATTTCTCAGTCATGGGGTTGAATAGAAGATGAATGTTCTAGAATCAACCGTGCCCAATATGATCTCAAAGGCAACTTACTGGAAGAAAACAAACAAGTCATTAACAAACTAATAGGATATTTTCTTCATCCTAAAAAAAAATAGAAAAGAGGAACATTGTTGTTTTTGAACTTGGGTATCTAAACAGTCCATGTTGAGTGATTCGAGCTCCATGGAGTGGATTTATGGCCAGTGATGACAAGCGAAGGCGAGGATGATGGCTGTTTGGAGGAGAAAGAGGAAAAACAAGTGATCTCCCTCGGGAGAAAGCGGGGAGACGACACCGTGGGGGTTGCTGTCCCCCCCCCGGCCCCCACCTTCCCCCACTCCCCTGTGAACGGTCGCTTCCCTTTGGAGACCAGAGGAATCGGGCGGCTCCCCTGACCCTGGTCTGCGAGGACGGGCGGGGACAAGGCACTGCCTTTGGTGTGGGAGGCCAGGCGGGGCGGAGAGCGTTGGGGTGTGGGGGGAGGGGACGTCGGGGTGCAGGAGGGAGGGGACGTTGGGGTGCGGGAGGGAGGGGACGGTGCGACCGCCCGCGTGTGTCCTCCTTCCTCTCCTCCTCTGACCCAAACAGCCTCGGCCCAGGGAACGGGCGAGCGCGTGGCGGAGAACCGGCCTAAATGCCTGGGTTGCGAGTGTGACTGGAGAGGACGGGGACCCTCGGCCTGCAGCGCGTGCATTGCGGGAAACACAGGACCTTGACGGACGTCTGTGGGCAAATGATGGCCCGGAAGGACCCGGCGACGACACCCTGGTCTGGAGTGACCATCAGTGCACTTCTGGGGACCCTGCCTCTAGGTCTGACCTGACCTTCGGGCCTTGCAGGCATCAGCCCAGAGATGGCCACTCCTGGACGCACGCGCCTAAGGCCTGCATGAAATCATTGCTTCATTCTAGTTTTCATTGGAAAATTCCCTCTCCGAAGTGGGGAATTGTTGCCAAATTGCTCAGCTACCAAAGGGATGTGTTCGCAGTTGTATTCGGGAACCGGCCCTTCTGTCCCTGGTCCCTGTTCTAAGGAGCAGGAACCCTGCCGGTGTACCTCCCCGGCGGCTTTGAGGTCAGGCCGCCAGAGGTGCCGGCCGAGAGCTGCCCGCATTGTGGGCTCTGTCTTCTCCACAGCCCGGCTAGCTCACGTGGAGCCACCTCCTCACGCCCCCACCTCTGCACAGACCCGTGCTTGCCCTGCGCTCCCGACGACGAGCCCCGCAGCCCACGAGGCTCAACTCCAGTGACTGCCATCGCCCTAACCCTACAGAGGAGCCGTTAACGTTCCCGTTCCGCGGAAGAGGACTCTAAGCCCAGGGTCGCTGTGGCTAAATGCGGGGGCCAAGATCCAGCCGAGGAACCTGGAGCGCGGGGCTCCCATTGCGGCTAGTGCGCCCGTGGGTCACGAGGGCAGGGCAGCCGGGTGACCTCCTAGAGATGGACGAAGGGGACCACGGAGCACAGGGAGCTGACCTTGCTGGGGGTCCTCTGCATTGAAGAGACAGCGTCCACAGTTTTTCTCACTGGCCTCCGAGCCCCAGAACCATGGGTGCAGCATCTCAGACGTGGCCCGGGGCTCGACACCAGTTTAGGGAATGAAGTTGTGAGTGAGCAGAGACCGGCCTCGGCTCTGGGCGCCGGGTCGACAGAGCACTGGTCTGGCCGCTGCCTTTGTGGCTTGGTCCGGTGCCTTCGCGGCTCCCTTCCTGCTGCAGCGGAGGGGACGCGTCATCTAGAAGAAATGCCATTGGAGGCCGCAGCCCCGGACCTCAGGCCTGGCTCCCTGAGCAGCCAGAAACGTCTCGACCACTCCTACCCCTGTTGAGCTTCCGCTCCGGGTCCTGGCCCGGCCCCCCTGGACCACAGCATCTGCTGCCCTGCGCACGCGGCATGCACGCGGCACCGTTATCGACAGCCACCAGGGGCCAGGCGCTGGGCCAGGCGCTGGTGATTCTGCAGGGAACAAAACAGAAGAGAAACAACTGCCCTCGCAGAGGTAGTGGAGGACGGACAGATGGCAAACGAAATAAAGAAGCAGAACACGCCCCTTGCTCTCGGAACCGGAACCTGGCTTCTCAGTTCGGAGAGCAAGAGCGGGACGCTCAGCTCCACCTGCTGCGAAGCGGTGAGGCTGCTCGGCGCTGGGCAGGGATGCAAAGCAGAGGAGGGGGAGGGGACAGCAGGCTGGCGGGGGGGGGCACTCATAAATGGTCTGGCAGGGCTTTGCCGAGAAGGGGGGCCTCCCGAGGAGGGAGACAGAGCCATGAGAATAACTACCGGGAGAGTAGGAGTGGACAGCCATGAGTGGAGGCCCCAAGGCAGGAGTCTGTCTGACGCGCCCACGGTCAAAGGCTGTTAGAGGACCCCGTGGCTTTTCCCTGTCGGCACGAGGTCCTGAATTAGAGCTGCGAGGTGCACGGAGGCTTTGCCGACAAACGGAACTAGCCCTGAAGGCTTGCTCTTTTTCATACCAACTATGCAAACTTGAACAAATCCCTTCATCTTTCCGAGGCCTTCCCAGTCTGCCGCATGGGGAGCTATAATACATAAGGTCGGCGGCACGGAGTTGGAGCAAAACAAATGGTAGTTACATACGTGATTCCGGAGAATCTCGCTTGATTCCAACGTACCATTTTCAGGGAAGGGAGCCAACTTAGAAGCAGGGCTCTGGGAGCGTACCTGGCTTCCCTCGTCATTCTGCTATACACCCGGGCACACCTACTGCCTGGAGGTAATAACGACCACAAGAACATCGCCTACCATCGGGGGAAAGATTCGCAGGCCACCACGCGATGTCATGCCGCTGCCTCACTGGGACGTCTCAGCAACCTTTCTCGGATTGGTACAGGATCGCTCTCCAAGCACATAAAGATGCTTGAAATACAGAGAAGGGAAGCGACTTAGCTAGTCAGTAACAGAACTGGGAAATCGAGGCCATGAGATGAGATATATCTGAGGGCACCCAAAGAAAATTGGCCTACCTGTCAAACATGGGTCTGCCTTTCTGCTGCCCCTGTCCGGGGAAGAGACGAGCTGGCCGTGACAGTGGACGGCTCTCTGATCACCACCTGCTGCCCCCTGGGGATGGGCGGAGACATAAGTTTGGGGCATCCAGGAATCAGAGAAAACTGTGGGCCACATGAGGGTGGAGCGCCAGGGTCCGGCTCCTGTCGGGTGGCTCTGTGGGGGCCTGGGAGCTACAGGCGGGAACAGCATGAGAATCTGATGTGGGTGCCCAGGGCGGCAGGGCTCCAACAAAAAGGATGAAAAGCAAACAAACTAAAACGACCTCTTTCCTGACTTAGCTAAAGGTCGACCCTGTCTGTAGTTAACTGAGATTCTTCTGATTTGGGTAGTTTGTCTTGTTTTTAAGCTCATTTACTAGTTTATTTTCAGACTGCTTGCCTGGGGCTATGCAACTCCATCTATAGAGTCAGGGCTCTCAAAATTTCCGAGTTAGGAAGGATGTTTGAGATCATCCAGCCAACTTCTCGATTTTACAGATGATGGCACCGAAGCCCGAGGAGGTTTGATGATGAAATCAAGGTCACCGTGCAGCAGGAATTAAAATACCTCTGCTGCTCTGCATTCGGACCTATCTCCTACTTCCCAGACACTCAGGAATCTATTACCTAATGTCACAGCTATTTCTGTACTAAATGCAATATGCCCAGAGACAAATTTCTGAAAATTCTACACTTGGTTCAGTAGTTTTATTTAAAACGTCCCATTCTCGTCTGCCTTCTTGACTCCTTGACCTTGGGTATTTTTTACTGCCTTTTATTCTCATTCTGTCATAAAAGAATCCCATCTATTTCTAATTGTGTCTTCTGTCTGCTGGCCTCTAGGGACGACCATCCTATGACCAGAGGCTACATGGTGCCACTTCTAGACTGTAGCATGTGTCAAATGGACATGGGGCATCAACTTTCATAGTGATTTAGAGGAAGAGCCGATCTGAGGGGACAATTACTAGGATTACACATTATGTATTAGGCTTCCTGGTCCATTTGGGTTGCTACCACAGAATATCACGGACTAGGTGGCTTATAAACAACTGAAATTTCTTCCTCGCCATTCTGGAGGCTGGAAGTCCGACATCAAGGCGCCAGCAGCTTCGGTAACTGGTGAGAGACCACTTCCAGATGGCGCACTACTGAGTTCTCGCTGTGCCTTCACGCCGAGGAGGGGGCGAGGGAGCTCGCCGGGGTCTCTTTTATAAGGGCACTAATCCCATTTCCGAGGACCCCACCCTCATGACCCAATCACCTCCCAAAGGCCCCACCTCCTCATTCCATCACGTCAGGGATTAGGTTTCAAAATACGAATTTGGGGGAAACAAGCATGCAACCCCCTAGGCCTTGGCAACCACCACTCAACACTGCTTCTGTGAGTTCAGCTTTTTCAGATGCCACATATAAGCGAGATCATGCAGTATTTGTTTTCCTGCGTCTGGCTTATTTCCTTTAGCATAAGGACCTCCAGGTCTATCCATTTATCCAAAGAGCAAAATTGCCTTTTTTAGGCTGAATAACATTCATATATATATATACCAAATTTTCTTTATCCATCGATCTCTCGATAAATACTTAAGTTGTTTCCATGTCTCGGCTATTGTGAATTCCATTGCAATGAACATGGGAGTGTTAGTATCTCTTCGAGATCCTGATAAATTCTTTTGGGTAATTACCCAAAGTAGAATTACTGGATCATATGGTAATTTTATTTTTAAATTTTTAAAGAACCTCCATACTGTTTTCCATAATGTCTGCACCAATTTACATTCCCGCCAACAATGTGCAAGAATTTCAATTTCTCCACATCTTTACTGACATTCGTTATCTTTTGCCGTTTTCAATAAGGGCCATCCTAACAGCGCGAGGTGGTTCTCACTGTGGTTTCGACGTGCATTTCCCTGATTAGTGATGTTGAACTACTTCTGATGTACTTGTTAGCCGTCGCGTGTCTTCTTTAGGAAGACGAGTCCGTTTTGGGAGATCTAGAACCAGGTAAAACCATCCGAGCCCTTCGGCTGATGGAGGCAGCTAAGGCATAGTAAGGGTTTGGTGGCCCACACAAACGGAGACGCTCACTGTCTCTTCAGGGAGAGTTGTTTTATCTCCGCGAGAGAACCCCTGTTCCTGTTCCAGTCCTTGGAAAGAAGCATCTGATTTGCTGGTGGCAGGTCCCACAGGCGGCAGCTGGCTGACAGACCTCTGCATCCGAAGCCGAGTTATCCACACGCGGCTCGCGGCCACTCCCCAGAGAACACGGCCTGCCAGTTCCTTTTCTTCGTCATCGACCAGGAAGGAGTGGAGGGCACGTCCATCCGGCCTGGGGGATGCTGTGGGGGAGGCGGGGGAGCGAACATCCCGGAAGAGAGACGCAGAATTTGGTCACTTGGATGAGGTAAAAAAAATTGGTTCAAAGATGAATTCCTCCAGGAGTGAGTTTTAAAAATAGCACCACACACACACGAAGGAAAAAGACTCAACAGGTATGGCTCGGCAGGAAGAGATGGAACTGCGGAAAGACAGCTGCTTTCAAACGCCGGAAAATCACATTTCCGTTACCGTCGCTTTTGATCTAATTTCTATAGTATTAGATCGGTCTTGGCATTTTTTTTTAAAACTGAGCTAAAAAGAGTCAGGAAAGAGAAAAACAAGCGAAAGAAGATGAAAAATGTACCCTACGTGAGAAAAAGAAGAGAAGGACCAAAAGGTTTAAGAACTATTGTGACGATCCCACAATCTTTTTAGAAAAAGGTATGGTGCGAATATGTCAGTAAATGAATATAATGTCTTAAAGTAGTGCTTCACAGTATTCAAAGAATAAGTGTTATTCTTATATAATTACATATATGTGTATAATGATAAGTATATAAGTGTACTGCTTTTTCTTCACTTTTCAGAGGAATTAATGATCTCAGCAGTTAAGTGGAGCTTGGCTGATTTACAAAGAAGAGTCTGTTGCCTAAAAAGCATTATCAAAACCTAAAATGGACACATACAGCCTCCCCATTACCTGAAAACTGTTTGAAATAAAGGCACTTAGTTCACTACTGGTGTAAATTCACATCTGGAGAGCAACTTGATAACATTAAAATATTTTTAAAATATTAAAAATATTCATATACTTGACCAAAAAATGTCATTTATAAGACTTTGTCACAAAGCCCAAGTTCTAATTCTAGCTCTTTATTTAATGGTTCTGTGACATTGGATGTCTCTGAGCCTAACGGATCTTCCTGATCCCTTAAATGGCTAATAGTATCATATATAAAATCAAATTACATTAAGGAATAATCATAATGATGTACGTCCTAATGTTTAGCATAGTAACTAAAAGATAATGAGTGCTTAATAAATTATAATCATTTACAAGTTCATGCTTGGAAATGTCAATTTAATTATGTAAAATTAGAGAATGATATTAGATGATTAGATACTAGGTAATCAGTTAAATACATATTTTATATCCATACCATAATAACTGCTTCACTATTAAAATAATGTTATAAAAAATTTGCAAGTAGGAAAAGTTCATGATACATTTATCTGTGCTTTCTGATACAATCCCGACACATACATAAATGTATAATTCGACCTGAAAGCAATACAACATTTTCTCATAGGTTATTTCTGGGTGGTGCAAGTGAACTTTTTACCTTTACAGTTTTCTATATCTTCTGAATTATCTGCAATGCACATCTATTACTTTTACAATCAAAACTTACAAATTAAATGTCCTATCTAAAATTTAGGTTTAGAGAATCGTTTGGCTTGCATGCTATTATTAAACCGGCATAACTGTTTAAAAATTCCCTAAATACTGTTGAAGATAATCTCTGGGAAGAGAGTCAAGTTATCTTCAAAACTGATTTCTCAAAGAGTTCACAAGTTTATAAAGCTTGCAAATGAGCTCTATCAGCTGCTGGAAAACTGATAACAATAGTTTAGATATGTACGTCACCCGGGGCCCCTCCTGGAAACTTAGCCTTCGTAAGGGGTAGGAGGTTATAGATGCCTGTGAATTCCTCCTGAAAGCTCCGGACCCTCTCTCCAGGAAAATGCACACGCCCATGTACACTTGGAATTCGGGGTGCTGTTTCAGAGGGTGTGAGAGCTCTCTGCCATTAAGACCCCTCGCCAGTAGCTATCACGGAAATGCCTCTGAGAGATGCTTCCCTTTGATTTAAGAAAAAAGTGGGAATCGCTTCTTTCCGATGTCAGAGAATAAGCCGTGAAGAAGCAGCTAAGCAGCCAGCTCCCCTCTTCCTTTTCATTGGGAAGGACACAGAGGTCACAGAAGCATGGGCTGGAGCTCAAAGGTGGCCGACTTTGTTAAAGGCACAGATTTCAGATCGGTTTGAATGGGTAAATGTCCTCTAACTGAGCCGGGGGCAGGAGTCGCCGATGGCTGTAGGTCCCAGATCTGAGATCTATTCAATTTTAGCTCTGAAATCAAAAGTTAGACCAGTTTTGGGTTCAGGTGTTCTAGATCATTGTTTTTTAGTGAGAACAAGATAGACGCTGAGTTAGGAGTTTATTTTAAAAGCCTACCCCATCACATGATCTTATCTACTCTTTAACGTGTAGATTTTTTAATATGCTTTTTATTTTATTTTATTTTAAGTATGATTTGGAAAATCCATGACTACTGGATCTCGGCATAGACGTCGGTCTTACAGTTCGAAACGCGGGAAGGGGCTCTGGTGGCAGCTGCCCCCTGGTGGCAAAGTGCCAGCCCTAGGGAACGGCCACCAATGAACGCAGAGAGCAGGTGACAGAGGCAGCCTCAAGGTTAGCAACGGCAGAGAACGAGTCAAGTAACAGCACATGCCCCACGGGGATTCAGCCGCTGGTCCCCACGACCCCCGGGTGTGCTCCGTCCACATCTGCAGTTGTGTCCGGGTACCTGGGTCCCTTCACTCAGGGGGATGGGGGAGGGGCGGTGGCCGGATGCCCTCCTTGTGCTAGCAGCATGGAGGGAAGCTGGTGAACGGCCAGTTGGCGGAGCCCTCTGGATGCTTCTGTGAAAGACGGACGGAGAAGGAGAGACGCTTCCGAGAAACACGGCGAAAAACCGCCCTGTACAACCTTTCAAAGTCAGAGGCAAACGAGCATCTATTTGAGATGAATAAGAATAACTATTCCGGAAGAACTGATTCAGGCAGAAGCCGTGCGAGCGTTGTGATTAAGAGACAAAGGCAGGGGGTATGTATGTATTTGTGAGAAAGGGCAGAAGAACAATCACGTCTACAGTAGGAAGGGATTTCTGCTGGTGCAGGTAACGTAACGGTGATGTTACTCCCAAACAACGTTTTTAACTGCAGTCCAGTATCCGTCGGTCCAGTAGGCAGAACATCTGCTTTCTTGTTATCTTTGCAAACAGCTCTTTGGGACAGGAGGTTGCCCTGGGCCCAGTCCAAAGGTTATTTTGCCCCGTTTTCAACATTCCAAGGTTTGAGAAGCAAGGCGGTTCCTCCGCATTGCAGCCCAGCTGCATTTTAAAGTGGCTTCGTTTATATTACTGTTTACACAACTTAGTTGCCAGAGCGACGCTGGAACACAAGATAAAGACCAGAAGACACAGAAAGACACAGAAGGCGGGGCGTCCAAGCGCTGCGGGCCTGCCTCTCCCCTGGCTGTCCGCCCCGCCCCACCGGCCCAGGCTCCGGACACTCTGACAAATCCCCGACGGGAAGGTACTGTGACCCGAAATGACGACTCCACACGTGGCTCACCCATGCATCAAGGGAGTTTACTGAAGGGCACCGAGGGTCCCTCCTAAGCCTGACCTAGGACGTGGTGTGACTCAGGTCCACCCTCAGGACCATGACCCCAAGGGGGGAAGTTCAGTGGGAGAGCGAAGGCTGCAGAGGACAGGTGGGCCAACCTCCAGGGACACAGAGGGAGTCCCACGGTTCTGCTCGGGATCCAAACTCATTAGCGTGGGCTGCCACACAGGCTGCTGAGGACAACGCGCCTTCAGAAAATAATTCTCGTTATGTGGTTTACAACAGGGCGGTAATACGAGCTGCAGCATATTACCTTCAGAGTGCACTTGGCAGATGGCAGGGGTGGCTATAAATCACTCCGGGCCTCGGGGTGAAGGGGCTGGGCAGACGGCCTGGCCTGCCAGACGAAAGGAGTTAAATTGTCAAACGAGGCTGATCTGGAACTGGAATTAAATGTGAAAAGAGTCCCCAGGACTCCAAGGGAAGTGGGACTTCTCATAACAGAGGCCGAGAGACAGGAATGGGAGGGAACCTTGAGAGGGGGGTGTTATCGCCCCCGCTTTTCATGACAACATGAACAGCCCACGTGCGCCGAGCGCTGGCTCTGCGGGCTTCCCACTGATAATCCCGGAGTCCCCACGAGCAGCGAGGAGCAGCGAGGAGTCCCGCCTTGGAGTCGGGCCTCAGAGAGCAGTCCGTGGTCTCTGTGCGCCTGAGAGGCGGGATCGAGACCTGCACCCAGTCGGCCCGACTCCAGAGCTTGGTGCTTTTGTTTATTTTCTTTTCCAGCTTTACTGAGATATAACTGACAAATAAAAAGTGCATATGTTTAAGGCGCCGGACGTGATGATTTAATACATGTTTACACCGTGAAACGATTAGCGCGACCCGGTTAAGGAGCCTCCAGCACGTCACACGGTTACTACCTTCTGTGTGGTAACGGGAGCTCCTCTCCCAGCTGCTTTCCAGTATATGATACAGCATTATCACTACTGTCCCCACGCTGTCCCCCAGAACCCCAGCTGTACTCGTCTTGTAACTGAAAGTTCAGGGCTTTTAATAGCCCCCCTCGACCACCCCCGCGAGGGTCCCCCGCCACCTCCTCTCCATTTCGACCACTCTGAAAGTGAGCCCGGGGCTGCTGCTTGCCTTGAGAAGCAGTTCTCAGTGTGAACGGCGACATCCGGGTGGTCCCCTGCCCTCTCCTCCCTCCAGAAGCTGCTCTTGCTCACAGGGTTGAAGAAAAGGTGAGCTGCGTGTCACGACAGGTATAAAGAGAAGGGCAGGACTAGGTTCGAGCTCATTTTTGTTTTTAAAAAGAGGAGCAGACTGAATGGCGCTTAATGGAGATAAAACGATGCCGAGTGCACGCAGACCAAACGACCGCGCACTGACCTCCAGCCCGCACTTTATCGTTCGCCATCCTGGTCGTTCCGCGAGGACTGTCCAATAAGCTAACGCCAGACCCCCGGGCTACTCGCTTCGGCCAGCTGTTACGACTAAGCAGTCGGTCCCACCATCTGTGGTTCTGCTACCAGGGTCACTTCTCATCGAGGAACGAGCCACCCGCTCGCTCGCCTGGTCGGTGGCTCCTGCTCACTCACGCCCGCCGGCCAGGGCTGTCTGACTTGTTCCCTCCCCCCAGAGACACCTTGTTCTAACTGGACCAAGCTGCAGAATTCGGGCTGTGATGGAGGAGGCTGTAAAAGCAGCTGTAAACTTTTTGATGATCAAGAACGAGTGGTGAAAATTTCAAGAACAGAATCCTCTTCCACTTCTCTCAGAAAAGAGATAAACGAGGCGAAGCCTCTCGGGGCAGACATCGAGAAAACGGGGCTGTGGAAGAGGCGTGGGGACGGAACCTGCAGGGCACCCATCTGCAGGGACGGGCCAGCACGGTTGTACCGACCGTCGGGGGAGACACGGGAAAGGAGGCGCAGAAGAAGGGGCTGGGGGTCACTGTGGCGCGGTGTCTGCTGCCCGTCCAGCCAGTATCAGGAGCGGCAACATGCAAGACGCTGCGACACTTAACCTGCCTCGGCGCCAGCAGAGGCCCCACCATGCCCGGGAGAAAAAGGCCGGCCTGGGGTCCCCTCACGCGCCACACGGCCCGTCGGCTCAGCAGGAAGAACCCTGCCTTGGGCCCTGCAAGCCCGAACACAGGTGGACGGCACACGGCTCGCGCCCGACGACGTCTGCACCAAACGCTCGCTCATCTCGGAGCCTCCCCCCGATGTGTCGCTGTCTCTGTGGGAGGGCCACAGCTGTCTAATTTCACTTTAAAAGAATTAAGACTTTCATTAAGGTAAAAATAAAAAAAACTAGAGCTTAAGACACAGAATACAAAGTTTAGCTATCCTGAATTTTAGGCAGGGACGATACAACCAAAACGAAGCTACCTAAACATGGATAATTTTAGGAAATGTTTTATAGGTTTAATATATAAAATAAAGTTTGGCAATAGAAAGTCCCCACTTTGTATTTTTTCTACCAGCATAGGCTTAACTACGTTTGTTTAAATCTTGTACTTTAATTTCTAGAACTGCCAACTTTGTCTAATATTAGTACTTCAGAAAAAGGAAAGAAATGTTTGTTTTCTCCTGTGTGCCTTCTTCATTTGAAAGAAATGAAAGAAGGGGGGTTAACTCAGCCTAACAGTTCTAAGATTCTTACTGCGTATGTGGAAAATGAACAAAAATTGTCAAGAAATTGATGTATAGAAAACTGGAGGTCTGCAGACAGCAGGGACCATGCATTTATTCTTAGCAGCTGAAGTCATTGGTTTACCTTTTATCGTAAATTCTTCATCTTCAGCTTTCAGCACTATTGCCAAGTTCCACGAGATACTCACAGATACGTTACTGAGCGCAGAGGCCAGCTTTGCCGCGTGGAAGGCATCTCCCCAGCCCCCGCCCCGTGACCCACGGCCTTCGACAGACCCACGAAATACGCCGACTCCATTTCCACGTGTGGCTCGGAACGCTTCCTGTTGTCACGCTGCTGCGTCCGCCGTAAATATCTGCGATCTGGAAAAGTGGCCGCTTGCCACTCCCGGGCAGACATGAGGGAGCCGCGGCCTTGCCTCTCTTCCCATTGGCATCATTGCCTCCATCTCCTGGCCTCCCGAGAAGCTATCGGATGGGCGGAAATCTGTAAGTGGCCGAATGTCATCACACCAAGGGCACTTCGGGTTGTCCCAGCCCCAGGTGCGGAAGTGAGATGCAGACTGGGCAGCACCGAGTGCCGGCGCCCGCCCCTCGCCTCCTGGGCTGAGGCTCGCCCACGTCACATGTCACACGGGAGGAGAGAATGCGGGTTGGGGAGGCCCTTGTTTGGAGCGGACGGGGCAGTGCCACCATTAGTCCCGAGGCCCCAAAACCTCTTATCTGGTTCGGCCTGCCTGGCGGACCCCAACATGCCATCGGCTGTTTAGCTGCCCGGGGTGCCTCTTCCCCACATTCTTCCTAAACAGGTAAACAATGATCACTTTCATCATGAAATAGGTAAATACACAGAAAAGTAGAAAGAATAATGTAACACACACCGTGTACCCATTACCGATCTTTTAAGCATAGAGGACATCTCAGGAGGATCTGTCGTGGTGAATGTTCCAGACTGGCCCCGATTTACTTCTCTGTCCGCCTTGAGACGTTCAGGGGTTTGCGTCACACGCGTGGGCTGAGCCACGTACACGGCACGCAGGATTCTTTGAGATGAAAGGTGCTGTGGGGTAACGGTGTGCCTCCCCCCATCACTCACCCAGAATCCACTGGGAGCGCCAGGGCCCGCAGTCCCTGGGTTCGGCGGTCGCAATGATCCTAATTCAGAGAAGAAAGAAATCCCAAGGCCCATCCAATTCAAGCCCTCAGAGAGCAAAAACAGAGTCTCGAAGGGCCAGGTAGGGGACCCGAGGCTCACGGTGCTTCATAGAATCGGGGCTGGGCCCAGGCCAATGGTTTTTCCTCATCACGCCATGTGGCTTTCGTGAAAACCCACGTGCACCTGCTCTGACCCACACAGTGCTCACTCGGAAGCAAAGGTGGCACCTGATGCCCCGTCTCCCCTCGGTGTTGTGCACCCGAGAGCCCCCGCTGTCCCCTGCCTGCCCAGAGCCCTATCCTCTGTGGCTGGTCACCCAGGCTTGCCCCACTGACCCCTGAACACTGTACCAGGGCCCATTCCCGCTGCCCTCGCCTGTACCTGGCCAAGCCGAGCCGAGCCGCGTGTTACAGTGGCTGAACGCACAAACCCTTTTTAACTTTAAAATCTCAAGCCGCTGTGATTTCAAGGTCACTTTTCTGCAGAGCTGGGGTCCTGAGCTGGGGCCACTGAGCATTCCCCGCTGGCCCACGGACGCCCCCCTTCTTTCACCTTGCCCTGGTCCCCGGGGCCTGGCCGTTGAACGTGAGAGGAGGAAACGTGCACGTGCTGGTGAGCAGACCGGTGAGGCAGGCGGCTCGCCTCTGCCGGCCGAGGACAGCTCTGGGGCCAGCCCGGTCTCCCACTCCTCTGCAGCCCCCAGTCGCCCCTCACCTGTGCGTTCCCGCCAGCTACGGAGCCTCCTCAGGACTCGAACTCCTCCTCCGCATTTTTTTGAAAGTTTCACTTACCACCTAGGGGTGTCTGTAAAGGGTAAACAAGGACACCTGTGCAGGACACAGCAAGCAAACGGCGCACGCGGCTACCACGCGCCGGGGGGAGCAGAGGACGGAATGCTGCTGGGAACGGCACGGCCTGAGGCCCCGTCCGACACGCGACACGACGGCGACCCAGGAAGCTGGATGGCTCCCCCCGGCCGGTGCCGCAGACTGGGATCCGCGGCCGCCCCGCCCGGTGCCCCGCGTCCCTCCCCGCCTGAAGCCGGCTCGCTCTAACGGCCGCGCCCCGTCCAGACGTTTACCCGGTGCTTTTCCTCCTTAGCGCGAACGCGGCTCCGCGCTGGGTCCCCGCCTGCGCGGCCGCTCGCAGTGTTTCCGTTCGCTTGGCGTGAAACGTCCGCTCCTTTCCTTTTATTTGGCTCCGGCCCTTTAGATAGTCAACAGAGCCTCATCTAGAACTTATTTCCGACATCCACTCACGGTGAAGAGCTTTCCCTCGCCTGCCGTGAATCGCGGCCCCGCTGCTGAGAACTGGCCGGGCGAGCGCACGTGGCAGGCGCGGAGGCCCCCTGGACGCCCCAGCGAGGCTCGGCTCGCCGCCCAGCCGGAGAAATGCAGTTCCTGCTCCGGAAGGGAATTTGATAAACAGGCTGTGCGATGCCTCTTCTCGCAAGACGCCTCTTCAGTGTCCACTGATCCTGAGTGAGTTAAACCCAAGGAATCCCAAAATAAGCTTCACTCGGGCGAAAATGAACTTAGAAGCAGTGCCACAACATGCAAATAGAAATTCTAGTTTCAAAGTCATTTCGACTCCATCATTGGGTACGTGCCCTCTGTGAGCGGGGCCCCAGCCGGGCATTTTCACGTCCACGTCTTATTTAATCCTCACGGCCCCCCAGTGAGGGGACTGCGTTCTGTTTCAGTATTTCGGGAAGACAAAAGTGAACAACTGCAGAGCCCAGGGCTAGAGGCAAAAAAGAAAGAAAAGTCTTTCTCACCAATTCAGTATAGTATTCAAACTTTTCTCCACTTAGATGATCTAGAGACTAAACGTTCATCAGTAGAACTAATGGTCCATACAGTTTCACGTGAGGAGGGCTGACAAAAGTGGTTTTATTCTGAGCAGACAACTTCTGATAAGCCTTGAGTTACTACTTTTATTTGCATCATCCTTTAGGCAGCAAGGCGAGTGGTAGAAACTCAGAGGGTTACCTGTGATTCACTGGAGAGTTTCAGAGTTTGACCGCCACACAGCAGGGCCCAGGAAGTATCTCCTTGGGGTGAATGTCAGACGTGACTGAATGCAGGACATGCACAAATCCCTCCACTGCTCCAGGGTGTCTGCATGGAGGGCTGATTGTGTCCCTGGGGTGACGACCTCACGGGCTGACACAAATCGTGAAATCCCAGACAGACCCAATGTGGGTCGACATCTGCCTTGTCAATTAAAAACAGCCCAAGGAAGTTATTCTTCCTATTGCCGTGTAGTTTACAGCCTGCTTTCCGAGCTTCTTCTGGGAACCATGTGCTGCAAGGCAGCCCCACTGGGATGAAAACTCCGCTGCAACAAAGCGGGATTTCCACCCCTGCTGAGACGGCTCGAGGCCGGCACTAGCCGAGCTGGTGGGCTTCGGCAGGGTTTCACGGATGCTGGGAGAGCTGGCTCCGGGGCTTGTGGTAAACAGAGAGGCAGCTCTGCCTCGTTGGTGGTGGGTCGGCCCCTTGGTGATGTGCCTGCCCATCACAGCCGAGCTCTCTGGGGGGGGGTGGTTCCGGACCCTGGCTGGCTTCCCCTCCCCTCCCTCCCAACAACATCTTATTTATTATTTATACTTCTTACGAAACTAGTGTGTCTTCATATCATGCATGTTAATTTTTGATACTTAGCGAATCATAACAGGAAGGCAAACCTCCTGGCACAGGAGACTGAAAGAGAGAAGACAGTTTCAAAGTCTTCTGCAGGGTGATTTTGGTGCTTCCCGCCAGGAGGCTGCGGGAGAAGCTGCCTGTGAATCAGGGTGCGTGAGCCTCGCTTTGCCGTTACTCCCCACGCGTGGAGGTGTGGCCGTGGCAGGGCCCGCTCTTGCTTTGGAGGAGAAGTCCACGGCTGTCTTCCCCTCGGCAGCTGGGGCGAAGCCGTGGGAGGCACCGCTCCCTCTGAGTCTGTACACACGCAGCCACCTCCGGCTTGCCCTTGGCTTCTCCTGCGTAGTTTCCCCACAGGAAGGAGATGGAAGTTCTGTTCCTCACCGTAGATTGCGATTTTAACCACCTGGTTTCTGATCTGTCTCTTAAGGGTGTCATCATGGAGAGGCAGCTCCTCTGAGGTGATCAACCCGGACCCGAGGCAGAAGATAACCCTCAGCACCTGCCCCAAGGGGCTCTGCCTGAACCGTTGGCCAGTCCCCGAATGCCTGGTGGCCTGACATCCAGGTCAGCATCAGCCTGCGGCAACCACGCCATCTTCCATACAGGGCCGGGCTAGTCTGGCAAACCAGAGAAACCAGGAAGCCAGCCAGCAAGCTTCCTCCTCCCTCACCCCCCACAGTGGAAGACAGCTCGACATTCCTGCTCTACGGGCTTCCTGCCTACAGACTCCATTCAAACCGTCCCATATGTAAAGTACAATTGGTTGACATCTTCATTAGTCACAACTTTAGTGTCGTTCCTGTGTCACGATCAGATTGTGTGATCCCAGATCTCTCGGTTGCATATTTACAAGTTATTGGGAAATCATCCTTAGAAAGCAATCTTATTTGTAATTAAATGTATTACATTAATAAAGGGCAGGGGAGTCGGGACCGCTACGGGTCGGACACGGCTGCAGTTCTAAGGCGGATGGTCGGTACGGACCTTGTGAGAAGTTAACATCTGAGTAAAGACTGTACCTCACAGTGGTAGAGACTGGAAGTAGTGGTGTTGTAATAGATACGTTTCATCTGAGCTTAAGGAGTTTGTCATCTAATGATGGAAGATTTTCAAGAAGACACACAAGACTGAAATCATCAAACACTGATGAAAAGCTGTACATAAACAGCAATGAAAGAAAGAACATGCCAACTCTAAATCAGAGCTACATTTAGGGAAAAGGCTTTGGCGGGTCCCAGAAGGAAGGCAGGGCGGTGAGAAAAAGGCAATTATCTATGCGAGAAACGTGACGAGGAAGGGAGGAGAGCGAGAAGGGGCCAGTGTGACGGGGCCGCTGTGACGGGGCCAGTGTGACGGGGCTGTTGGAAAAGCAGGCGGTATAATGCCGGGAGCCGCTGGGCATGTGTGGAGGCCGGAGGAGGTGGCAGAAGGGCGTTATGGAAGTCAATGGCGGGCAAGCAACTACAGATGGGGGGGGGGCCTGGGGAAGTGAGGGAGGAAGGAGAGATCGAATCCAAACGTTGACCCTGGAAGCAAGGCACCTCTGAGATGCAAGGAAAGCAGAATCTAAGTAAGGATGCAGGAAAAGGCTGAGATGGAGAGGAGGAAGGGGACTCAGATGCCCACCTCAATTTCCTCTGGAAAGTGGGAGGCAAGGTCACGTGCCAAGAATGAACAAGTAGAGATGAGGGTTAGGAATTGGACAGGAAAGATCTGAATAAGCACACTAGGAAATGTGTTTACGGGTCAAATAAGAATAAATTCGATGGAGCGTGGGGTATCGGCAATTGGAACGAGAGGCCCCAGTGCAGGACTTCCTCCGAGGTGCTCAAACACGTGAGACAAGGCAGCAGTACCGAGGGCAAGAGAGCCGGGAGCACGGACAGCGAGGGATCAAAGCAAGGCGGCAGCGAGCTGCCTTGCAGCTTGCCGGCCGCAAGGCCGTTTACGTATTTGCATTAAACATCAGTGCAGTCTACGGCCACGCCACCCAGAACAAGCCCAGTCCCGTCTGATCGCAGAAGCTCGGCAGGGTCGGGCCTGGTTAGTACTTGTATGGGAGACCACCTAGGAAGGCCAGGTGCTGTAGATGTAAAAAAATAAATAAATAAAAATTAATAAATAAATTTAAAAAAATAAAAAATAAGGGGATCGTAAGCTGGTTTGTAAGCTCATAAGGTCCTTGCAGTCTGTGAGGTCAACCAAGGGTTGCCTCGCCTAAAAAAAAAAATAAAAAGGAATCAGTACAGCATCCATATGACGTACAACTGAACTGTACACTTGAAACCTATTTGATTTTATTAACCAATGTCACTCCAACCATTCTAATTTTAAAAAATCAGTATACCATCATTAGCAAACAAATAAAATTATTAGGAAAAATAATTCAAATTTGTCTGGATGTCTTCAGAATCTGTTTTAAGATTTTGGCACTGGCACACCTAATTTCATTTGGCCTTTGACCACCAAGATTATAGAAGAGAATATGAGAAATTCTATCTATTTGCTACCCAAAGAACCTTAAGAGTATTAACATATTATTTGGTCAATCATGCAGTAACATTTAAGTCCCAACTTTCTAACTCATAATCGGCTAAGCAGAAACAAGAGCAAACTGCATAGTTCTGAAGAAAACAGAAATATAAGCATATAAACAGTATCTCTGTAAAGTACAGCATTTGACAAGTTCGCCCTAAATAATTCAGACTTTGTATTGCACCAAAGCATGTGACTTACACAACCTAATTCAAACACATTCATCCAAGCTCCATGTTTTGAAATGTGTCAGTACTGACAGAATATTATCTTTTAACTTAGTTATAACATTTTATCTTCCTTAGACCGTGTTTCATGCATAAAACATTTGGGGGTGCCAAAAATAATGCTATTAAAATGATTCACTTATGTATTCAAAATAAACTCTTCTCTGTATTTGGGCAAAGGACACATCAGCCAGTGTGTCATTGGAAGGACTATCAGAAGGTTCCAGGCTGTGTGGTTGGCCAGGGAAGTCAGAAAAGGAACTGTGAGCCGTAAAGTTTGGGGTGGTCTGAGGACCAGGAAGAGCTGGCAAGGATGGTGAGCATCGAGAGCAGTTTCCATGGAGGGAGGACACTGAGGATGTTCAGGAAAGGGAGGCCCAAGTTCACAGGCGGAATAGATTCTAATAATAATGGTCCAAGTGTGAATGAGACACCTGACCTGCCCTGGAGGTGAAGGTCATCTGGGAGAAAAAGGTTGAATTGCTGTGGGCCTAGTTTCCCTCCTCTAACCTATTCTTCTCAAAACCACCAGGGTGATCTTTCCGATCACAAATTCCGAACTAAACTGTCGCATGTTTAATAAATGCCATTTATGACACTTATTCCAACTGATAAATGCTTGTTCACCCTTCAAGACTGCCCAAGTGTTAACCTCCTTTCAGGAGCCTTCCTGGACTCTTAGACATAGTCTGGCATTCACAATCCCTCAGTACTATACATATGTGTCATTAACACTTACTTCTCTGTGTCGCGAATTCCACATAATCAAGTCTCTTCTAATATATATGATCCTTAAGGACAAAGAGTAAGATATATTCACGTTGGTACCCCAGTGCCTAGCACAAAGACTGGCATACTGTTTGTGCTCAATTATTCATATTTAAGAATAGGGGTCTTCTGACAAGGAAAAACAGTCACATTTCCTGTGGGAGTTTTCGAAATGCTGACCCCTTCCCCAGACCCAATGGATTCAGTTTCTGGGACTGCATTTGGGTGACTGTATTTCTGGAGATGCTTTCTCAGATGACTGAGATGCTGCCTGTGGTTGAAACCCTCTGCCCTGGAAATACTACTCCAAATTCTACGACTCACATTCCTGACATCGCTTATGGGGTCTGGAGGCAGGAGGCCCCTGCAAAGAACCCAGGTTCCAGAGCCAGATGGATCTGGATTCAGTTCATAGCCTTAGTTTATATGCCTATTGCCAAGTTGGGCAAGTTCCTACACCTCTCTGACCCTTGTTTCAGCCTTTACAACTCAGAGGTTGATAAAAATTAAATGGGACTACGCATAGCATAGAGTAGACAGTCAAGCTGGTACTGATTATGTCTGGTAATGAATCAAAGTCTTGGGCATACTCTTTCTATTCAGTCCTGTCTATTACAATAATGATGATCTTTCGTACATTTGCAAAGCTTATTCTTCCCACAAAACATTCAAGCTGTTGGCATCATTTAAACCTCTTAATAACTCTATATAAAAAGAGGTGGAGAATGTCTTGCTTACTTACTTTACATATGACAGAATTACACTGCATAGAAGTGTAAAAATTAGCCTTGAACACATCTGAATGCCCACCCTGGAACAACTGGCTTCTGCTCTTCTCACTTGGACCATCAACTCATCAACGCACCGCTACCCTCTCCCCAGGTAGTCACACAGATGTGCAGAGAGCTGGGAAGAAGCCCTACATAAACAGCTGTCAATTCAGTCATAATCTGCTCAGGATGAGTTGAAAGCAGCGTGCTAGAAGTAAAATGTCTATCTAGAAAGATAAAACTCCAGGCGCAGAGAATGCCATGTGCCAAGATGCAGAGGCTGGACAGAGACAAGTGTCCCTAAGGAATAAGCTTACAGTTGCTTCCGATGAGTAAGAGAATATGCTAGAAGGCAGCATCCTGGCAAGATCACGAAGAGCCCCGAATTACATGTGCACTTTGTTTGTTTGGCACTGCGGAGTCACTGAAGATGGTTAGCAGGAAAACTGACCCTGGTTTTCTGAATGGATTTAAATAGGGATAAAAAATAAGAAAAGCTAAACACACGCCTTAAGTTCTTTACAAAAATTAACTCATTAAAAAAAAAAAAAAGCTAAATGACGCAGAGAACAGAAACAGATTGGTGGGTGTCACAGTTGGGGACCAAGGGGAGGGAAAAACTGGCGAAGGGGGTCAAAGGTACGGACTTCCAGTTAAAGATAAATAAGCCACAGGGACGTGATACACAGCGCGGCGAGTATAGGGAACAATACTGTACTGTATATTTGCGAGTTGCTAAGAGAGTGAATCTGAAAAGTGCTCATCGCAAGAAAAAACTTTGTGAATGTGTATGGTGATGGACGTTCACTCGACTTACCGTGGCGATCATTCCGCAACACACACAAATATTGAGTCATGACGCTGTGTACCTGAAACTAATGAAACGTTATTTGTCGGTTTTATCTCAATAAAAAGGAAAGAATAAATTCATGTTATTTTCATAGCCACCTTTGGGCAGGTCCTATCATTTTCTTCCTTTGACAGATGAGTAAAAGGGGACAAAGAGATGTCAAAGAACTTTCATGGTCACACATCTGGAAGTGGCAGAGCTGGGATTTGCTGGTGGCCCGGCTTGAAGCGTGACGCTCTCACTACCTCTTGGTACATCCCAAGAAACAACAGAGCAGGCAGAGAAGTTACAAGATGGTGGCAGTGGGGGTGAAAAGGAAAGGAAAGAAGCCTTGATTAAGGACAAATAAATGTAGACTTTTAAAGATTATTTTTTAGTATTTGTAGAAATCTACCTGCCAGATAGATCGAAGACACCTTTCACTAAACATCTTCATAAGTAGAAGGATGGTTGGTAAGAATAATTCATTTTCATCTCATCCCTGTTTTACAGGTAAGGAAATAGTCACAGATGTTAAAAGAATTTTCTTCTAGCTGTGGGGCCCATTACTTGGTATGAAGGGAGCGGTGCCTTATGCCTTGCAGACACCAAGTAAGTCATGCCTTGAGCAAAGGGAACACAGAAAGGACAGGCCTCCGGGTCATGTTTGCTCTGAGCCTCCTTCCCCATCTGAGGCCATACTTGGCAATAAGAGATAGAAAAAATATATAAATATTGATAGAGTCAAGGAGAGGGATCAAGAAGGAAAAAAAAAAAACAGAACTGAAACACTTCAGCTCTCTTTGAAAATGACCAGAAATCTAAAAGCATTAAACATTTTCAAATTTGCAACTGAACTGGAAAAAAAAGGGTCGTGATAAATGAAAGCATGCCCGAAGCATTGCCTCAGCTGCCCCGCGTGTCCGCCTAGGAGAGTCTGGAAGTCTCCGTGCCGAGAGAAAAGCCCCATCTGGCTGCTTGGAGACGTCCCTCACTGACCTCATGCTCTTTCACTGAGCTCATCTTGGACGGCTTCATGGAGAAGCACATTATGTTTGGTGCGCAGCTTTTAAGCTCTGCCCTTGTTTGCTGATTTCTTTTTGCAAAGCCTCCACAGAGATTTCAGTTACAAACTTCCCTGGAAGACTGTTCAGGGTACTCCCGTTTTGCCATCCCGAGTGTTTATGGGTAGACTTACAGAAGTCACTCCTTCGGTGAGTTTTGTTATGTAATCCTCCTCATAGGTCGCTGTGATAGAGACTGGCTGGTGGTTCTCCCAACTATGTCCCTCTTCCTCCTGGGCACCCAGCTACTCCATTTCCCAACCTCCCTTGCTGCTGCTACCTTGGGCAGCCATGTGACTGAGTTCTAGGTGAAGACTGTGAACCGAATGATGTACACCATCTTCGGGCTGGCCCATAAAACCCTCCTGAATGCAGTGTGAGTTCTGCTTCGGTCATGCGGAGTTTGGGGTGCCAGTGAGACATCCAGATCTGTGGATCTGGAGCTCATGAGAGAAATATAAACTTGAAACAGAATCATTGATAGACACGTGACTGCCCAGAGACTGGAGAAAGAAAAATGACAAGGGCAGATCCATGAAGACCACCAGCCCTCGATACACAAGACTATCCCAGGAACCTGGAGATGTATTCTAAGAAGGAAAGAAGAAAAGGAAGGCAGAGTGAAATTTCGTGGAAATTAAAGGAGAGAGTTTCCAGGACACAGTAACCAATTGTGCAACTGTCACAGCAAGTTCAATGGAATGAGGAAAGACGAAGGTCTTTGACAGCACTTTCCAGCTTGGGGGATGGAGGGTGGAAGGTTTGGGCGGGGGGGCATGTAGAACACAGTCTTGAAGAGTTTGACGACTGAATGAGAGGGCAGAGTGTAGACAGGGTGTAGACCTTCATGTTTACAAGGGAAAGGAAGACAAGAAAACACAGCAACAAGGCAGAAGAAAAATAGCAATGGGGAGAGGTGTTTTAATGGGAGAACAAAGTAAATTAGGAGGTAGACCTGCCTCAGGTAATTATCTTCTAGTGGTAAGTGCATGTCTGAGTTTCGTATTTCTTTTTCATAATTTTCTGTATTTTCGAAATTTTCTCCAGCGAATACTATACTAGGTAAGTAACAGTTTGAGTTTTTAGTAGAGAAGACTCCAGCATGCTTATAAGCAAAAGACCAAAGGCGAGTGGTAAGAAGAAGAAGGGTTAGTTTGTGAAGCAAAGTTCTAAGGCGGCTGGAAGTACGGGGATTCGGGTTAGTGGAGAACGTCCTCATCTGATACTTTATTTTCTCAAAGCCATAGCTGAGGAAGAAGCATGGGCTGAACAACGCAGAGTTGACAAGGGCACTGGAAACATGGTCCACCGTCTTCCAGTCCACTGCCACCAAGAACCGGCGCTCTCGTGCTAGCAGCTCCCTCCCTCGTTGCCTCGGCCTGGACAGACTTCCTTGGGCTCTGCTCCTTGCTCAGAAGCTAAACTTCTCCCTTCCTTCTGCAAAACTTAATTTTCCTGTCCACCTCTTTGTGACCCCACCCCACGCTGACGATGTAACTTAGCCCTGTGGTGGAAAGTACTCCACGAATTAGCCGACCATAGGAAGCTGACAGTGAATAATGACGCATACTATTCCTTCTTACTGGTAAAAAGTTGCACTGTAATAGAAGACATTTAGAGTCATGCGTTTTAATCAAGAGGTGGTTATTTCCAAAGCAAGAGTTGCTTTGTTGCAATGGAAAGGGTTGTTCCAGTTTTCTTTAAACCCACCTCTAGGTGCAGCTTGTCTGTGTGTGAGGACAGCCACACTGGTGGGTGGATTCCAAATGCTCGTCTGCTATAGAACGTTTTAACAGAAAGATAAACAATAGCATAAGGAAAGAAAGTCTAATCCATCAAATATGCCTTTCAAGGCATATGAAGATCTTTTAAGAAAAACAAAAACTAAAAGTGTTTGTTAGCAGCAGACCCTCACTAAAGGAAATCCTTAAGCATTTATTTCAGGGAAAAAGAAGATATTACCTCAGATGGAAAAAATGAGATACAAAAGAAATTAAAAGCAAAGAAAGGGGGAAATGTGTGGGTAAATCCTGAAAAACACTGATATATAAAATATGAAGGGAAAGAATGATATAATAATAATGTTCTTGCAGAGTACATTAAAAAACAGAATTAAATACAAAATAATAATAGCATAGTGTTAGAAGGGATGAGTAAAATGAAAGCGTTTTAAGAATTTCATATTATTTGGAAAGATGGTTCGGTATTAATTGATATTTTGAGAACTTATAAAAAGAACTTTCTATAGTAGCCATGAAAGGAAAAAAAATAGAATGCATAATTTTTAAACTACTAGAGAAAAAAAATTTTTTTAAAACCAATCGACTCAAAAGGAGATGAGAAAGGAGAGAGAAAGGAACATGGAAATAGAGGAACAAGGAGAAATCACAAAATAATATAATAACATGGGAGCTATACACATAGACATTTCAGCAAGTACAATAAACAGATTAAATTCTCCTATTAAATGATATTACAGACATTTTATGATTCTATCTATATAGAATATCAAAAATAGCAATTCCATAGGCAAAAATTAGATTAGTGGTGCCAGAGGCTAGAAGAAATGGGGAATGGGAGCGACTACTAATAGGTATGAAGTTTCTTTCTCAGGTGATGAAATGTTCTGGACTTAGGCAGTGGCAGTGACTGCACAATTTTGTGAGTAGACTTTAAGAACACTTTAAGAATAATAATTTTATAGTATTTAAAAGAGACACATAAAAAACGTGGCTATAAAAACATTAAAAGGGTAAAATCTATATATGGGTGAACACTAGTCAAAAGAAAACTACTGTAGTTATAGTAACTTTAGGGAAAATGTACTTTAAAGTAAAAGGGATTACTAAAGGTAAAGAGGGTCACTAAGCAATGATAAAAGGTTTAATTTGTGAGTGAGCTGAAGTAATTCTAAACTATTGTGTATCTAATCGCAAAGTATCAACTACATAAAGCAAAAATAAACAGAACATATAAAAATAGATAAATCTACCACCATTGCAATAGATTTTCATACAATACTCTCAGGAATTGTGAGTCCGAAAATTTTAAAAATCATGAAAGATGGAAAATTAAAAAAAAATTTTTTGACCTAAAGACAGGTAGAATATTACACCTAATAGCTACTGAGAATATTTATAAAAACTGACCATTTACTGTGCCATAAAGCAACTTTCAACATATTTTAAAAAGTTGATATCATACAGAACACATTTTATAACAATGTAATCAATAAAAATCAATAACCAAGATCATTAAAATTGCCATGTTTGAAATTAAGAAACATTTCTGAATAATTTATAGATAAAAAATTGAAAAATTAATTGAATGGTAATAAAAATCCTACATATCGAAACTTTCGGGATGCAGCTAAAGCAGAACTTAGATGGAAATTCATGGCATTAAACATCTAGATTAGTGAAAAAAAAAAGAAAGGCCAAAAATTAATGATGTAAATACACAATTCCAGAAGCTAGAAAAAGAACTGCAAAATAAATTCAAAGTCAATGTAAAGAAGGAAACAACGAAGATAAGAGGAAGTAGTTAAGAAACTTAAAAGACCATAAGAGAGAGAAAGAATATCCTTTGGAAAGACAAATAACAAGCTTTGAATAAGATAAATAAAGGAAAAGAAAGAAACCACGAACATAATCAGTGGCATAGTTTCAAGTATTGCCAATATTAAAAACTTAAGAGAATATTAGGAACAACATTTAGGGACAAAGTTATACAAATTGAATTTATAACATAAACGAGATAGTCAAATTCCTAGAAAAATATAACACTAAAACTGAATTAAGAAAAAAATGGAAAATATTAAAGAAATCAAATCGATAGCTACTCCAAGGAACAGATAATTAAATTCTTGCACAAAATATTTTAGAATCCAGAAAATAAGAAAATGCCTGCCGACTCATTTTGTGAGGTCAACATAACACAGGTAGGTGAAAGGGAGAGGGAGAGGGAAGATAAGCCATGTGGGTATGATCAGGAATGAGGGGTCTGGAGTTAAACCACCTGAGTTTGAATCCTGGCTCTGGTCGTTTACAAGCTAATGGCAAGTTACTTAATGTCAGCCTTGTTAGGTGTAAAATGGGTATTTGAGACCAACATATGTCATAGATTTTTTGTGTGTGAGGATTAAATGAGTTAGAAAAGAAGCATCCAATAATATATTGCTGTTATTGTTATTATTGTTAGCTATTGATTTCAAAACCTGACAAGGACTGTAGAGAAAGGAAAATTACAGGCCAATCTCAAATAAAGATTGATACAAAAAAAACTAAATGAGATTAGCAAAAGGAAAACAGATATGTACAAATAATATCATGATCTAATGGGGTTTATTCTAGAAACTCACAGTTTAATATTAGCACATAAGGTCTTCTGGCCAAGATGGCAGAACAGGTAAATGCTATTCTTGCCTCCTCCCAGACTACATCAAAATTATAATGAAACTACAGAACCACCATCACTGAAAACTGCCTAAAGTCTAGCTGAACAAGTCCTTTAACTATGAACATACAGAAGAAGCCATGTGGAGACTGATAGGAGGGGTGGAGACTTGGAATGCGCTGGTCCCACATCCACGAATGGTGGTTAAGACTCAGGAGAGATATCTCGGCTGCAGAAGTCCCTACTAAAGAACAAGGAGTATGTACTACACCAGCTCCCCGGCCTAGGACTCCAGTGCCAGGAAGAGACGTCCCCACAACCTCTGGATATGAAAACCATCCAGTGGGGATTGTGGCTGTGTGAGACTGAGGGCTGCCGGAGTCCTAGGCATTTTTCTTAAAGGGCCTGCACAAATTTATTTGCTGATGGACTGATTTGCTCTGAGCTCCAGCACTGAGGCAGGAGCTTATAAGGAACCAGGGACATACAGGGAGGAACTAAATGTCTGGTTTCAGGGCCAAGGCTGGAGGGACAGCTTTCTCCCAGACAGAAGTGCTGGCAGAAGACATCACTCCTTTGTTGAGCCCTCCCCTCACCAAGCCTGCATGCACAGGCAGTCACCATATCTGAGTCTCCATCAACTTGATTGACACAATTCACTCTGCCCTGGTGATTGTCTAAGATCTCAATCCACTTAACTTGGGGGCCACTCAAGCCACTTTGAGTAGCTTTTCCATACAAACAGCTTGTCTAGGCTCATGCTGTAGACTTTCCTAAAATCTCTCAAATGTTCACAACCATCTGGCCTCAGCATGCCCCATACCCCTTGCTGAGCAGCCCCACGCCTGGCACCAGCAGCAGCCATCCTCAGTTCCCAGCTTAGTCTCTGCCAGGCACCTCCAAGTCCAGCACAATTGATATTCATCTGCAGATCATTTCGTAGCTTATATTAAGTGGCCTCAGGCAGGGTTCAGGCAGAGGCTGACCTTGGCCTCCACCAGAGCCCCTCCCAAGAGACCTCAGAATGAACACACCCAGTGGTCAGCTTCAGACCACACCAGAGAACCACTCAACCACCTCCACAATGACACACCTGAAGGCCAGACTCAGCAGCCACCAGAGCCCTGTCAAAGTAAATCCTGCTCTGTAGGGTCGATCCCTACACACAAGGGCTCCTCCATTATTGTCATGCCGATCTTTACAACCAGTCAGCCTGAGGGTCAATCCACACTACGCCCCCCGCCCTGCCACTGACATGTCAACAGCAATCAAGGCTCAACTACAACAGGAGGGCTCACACAACCCACATAAGGCACATACCTGGGTCACCTGACTCAGGAGACAAGGCCGATTGCACCACTGGCCCCACAGGACACCTAACCTCATGCCACTCTACCAAGACCAGGAAACACAGTAGCTCTACCTAATACATAGAAATAAACACAAGGAGGTAGCCGAAATGAAGAGATAAATAAATATATCTCAAATTAAAAAAAAAAAATCCAGAAAAAGAACTAAACAAAATGGAGAAGAGCCATCTACCAGATGCAAATTCAAAACACTGGTTATAAGGATGCTCAGTGATCTCAGTGAGAACTTCAACAAAGAGATAGGAAACATAAAAATGGAGATATAAAACATAAGCAAGTAACAATCAGAAATGAAGACTAACTGAAATGAAGACTACATTAGAGAGAATCGACGGCAAATGATTAGATGATGCAGAGGAAAGAATCATAGATCTGGAAGATAAGGTAGCAGAAAACATCCAATTGGAACAGCAAAAAGAAAACAGAATCCAAAAAATGTGGTTAGTTTAAGAGGCCTCTGGGACAACCTCAAGCATACCAATATTTGCATTATAGGGGTACCAGAAGATAGAGAACAAGGAATTGAAAACCTATCTGAAGAAATAATGATAGAAAACGTTTTCTACCCTGACAAAGGAAATAGAGATACAAGCCCAGAAGTGCAGAAAGTCCCAAACAAGATGAACCAAAAAAGGACCACTCCAAGACACATCATAATTAAAATGCCAAAGGTTAAAGACAAGGATAGAATCTTAAAAGCAGCAAGAAAAAAGCAGTTGGTTACCCACAAGGGAGCTTCCATTAGAATGTCAACTAATTTCTCAACAGAAACTTTGCAGGCCAGAAAGGATTTATTGGCATGAAATATTCAAAATGATGAAAAGTAAGGACCTACAAGCAAGATGACTCCATCAAGAAAAGCTACCATTTAGAATCAAAGGACAGATAAAAAGCTTCCCAGACAACAAAAAGCTATAGAATTCATCACCACCAAATCAGTATTACAAGAAACATTAAAGGACTTCTATGAGAAGGAAAAAAAAATAATCAAAAGTATGAATAATAAAAGGGCAGTAACTACACATCTCTCAACAATTAGTTTAAATGTAAATGGATTAAATGCTCCAATCAAAAGACACAGGGTGGCTGAATGGATAATAAAATAAGACCCTTACATATGCTGCCTACAAGAGACTCACTTTGGATTGAAAGACACATAGAGACTGAAAGTAAAAATATCGAAAAAGATACTTCGCAGAAATGAAAACAAACAAACAAAAAAGCTGGGGTAGCAATACTTACACTAAACAACAACAACAACAAAAAAAAAACTTTAAAAAACAAAGGCTATAACAAGAGACGAAGAAAGACCCAGCAATTCCACTTCTGGGTATTTATCTGAAGAAACTCCAAGCACTAACTTGAAAAGATGTATGCAACCATATGTTCATTGCAGCATTTACAATAGCCAAGACATGGAAGCAACCTAAGTGTCCATCGACAGATAAATGGATAAAGAAGTGGTATATATACACAATGGAATATTACTCAGCCATAGAAAAAGAATGAAATCTTGTCATCTGCAACAACATAGATGAACCTAGAGGGTATTATGTTAAGTAAAATGAGTCATACAGAGAAGGACGAATACCAAATGATTTCAGTTATATGTGAAATCTAATAAAATAAATGAACAAACAAAACAGAACCAGAGAACAAACTGACGGCTGCCAGATGGGAGGAGACCGGGGTAGGTGAGTTAAAAAAGTGAAGAAATTAAGACGTTCAAATTCATAGTTACAAAATAGTCACGGAGAAGTAAAGTACAGCATAGGGGACATTATCAATAATATTGTAATGGCTGTGTACAGGGTCAGATGGGCACTAGATTTATCAGGATGATCATCTGATAAATTATATAAATTTCTAATCACTATGTTATACACCTGAAACTAATATAACATTGTATGTCAACTGTAATTGAAAAAAAAAAAGTGAAACAATATTTTAAAAACTAAAATAAAATAAAATCTCACAGAAAACTTGGAACAAAATACTTCCTATTCTGCTAAGGAGAATCGAAAACAAAACCAAGGAAACCTCAGTTTAATGGAGAAACCTTAAAATGGGAATTTCTTTAGGGTCAAAATGAGATCTAAATCTTCAGTCCACTGGGAAAACAGCGCTTCCAGAAAGTGACCACTGCGTCACCCCGTGTCACACCTGACTCTCCGTCAGGGCCACAGTTGTTGCCAGTCGCCCCTGCTGGGTGGGCAGGCATGGAGCCAGACTCTAGGACAGCCAGGAGGAAACCGGAGTGTATAAAGCCTGGCGTGAACGGAACAGGGACTTCTTGAGGGGCCCGAGAGTCCCTTCACCCACAAATAAGCAGGACTCAGCACCGCAGATGGGATTTTCTGGAGACCCGAAGACCCGGGAGGCGTGAGCTCGCGCTCTGCTGCTTTCTCGTTTCCGTCATCCCACGGTGAGCATTCACTTTAATTTAAGGGGCACGTGAAAGCGAACCCCCAGGACCTAAAAGTACTTGATTCCGGCGTTGGGATGTAGAATGACTCAGTCTTTGCTGAAAAGAAATGTGAATGTTTACAACTAACAAAGTAAACGAACGGTCTTGGTGAGGTGACTCACTGCCTTGAGAGGGTCCCAAGTGAGGTAAAACTTCCCATCTCGGTCTCCGTCACAAGTGCAGGGTTTGTTTTTATTTTTTCTATTATATTTTCCCCTTGTTAAATTGTTCTACTATAAGGTACTATGTTTACCCATCTGAAATATAAACTATCTATATTTGAATGAACATCCAGATAGAGAAGCTTACATTTTAAAAATTATATCTGAAATAGCATAGAAAATGGAGGTCATTTATAAGCTGTGCTGTTTAAATAATCTGAAAGAGTATTTGAAACGGAAGCCCGGTCTGTTGTCTCCCTCAGCGGTGACTTCAGGAGTGCTCCTGATCATTTCAACCCCTAAGATTGAACATAAATCTGCGCATTTCTAAAAGGGAGTGGCAACCCAGAGGGGTCTTCTGTGCCACACGAGCTATCACTGAAGCATCAGCTTTCCCTCTACCTGTGGCCTCTCTGCTCTGTGGTGTCACATTTGGGACACAGTAACTCTTCAGCCAGGGTCAGAACACCGGTCCTGCCACACCCCAACGTCATGCTTCCTGGGGGTCTTGCCATCTTCCAAGGGTGCTGTCGGGAACTCAGAGCTCTTTCCCTGCTTATATTCCAGAGTAACTTCTCCTTCTGTTTCTCCAAAATAAAGTGCTTCTTTCCTCGACCCTTTTCCTGTCTCTTGTCCTTCCCACAGTAGATATTAATAGCCTATTACATCCAGATTCTTAACCATTAGATACAAAAACAAAAACAAAAATGAAAAAAACCTAAGTTGCCTTATCCTCAAAGCCAAAGAGAAATTGATTTTTTAGATCCATTGGGAGGTAGAGAGAAATATTGGTGTTCTGGCCTTCTTATGCACCAAAGATTGAACAGAAAAATAAAAATGTTTTGTTTCCTACTAACACTGAGCATTTATTCGCTATCACACTGTGGTCACGAACGTTTCCTGAATGCAGGGGTGCGGGAGCCACAGGCGACCATACCCTCCTGCCCTCTGCGATGGGGGTGACTGGGTGACTCGAGGGACAGGGTAGCGACTGAATGCTGGGGGCAGGGACGCCTCCGTCCTGTAGCTTGTGCTGCGAAGGAAGCCTGGGGAGGCGAGTGGGCGAGGGGTAGAATCTACAAAAACCATACTAAACAGAGTTTTGTCAACTTTTTCCCACTTAAAATATATTGTTGACATTTTCTCATCATTAAATAATCTTCAACATTACTTTTAACGGCTACTTAATCTGTATATGTACATGACTTAATATATATATATATGTGTGTGTGTGTGTATATATATATATATATTTTTTTTTTTTTACCAAAAAAACCCTTCTTGTTAAATATTTTCGTTGTTTCTTATTTCTGGCTATTACATATATTGCGTCAGTGGTCATCCGGTAAATAACTACGGCCTGCATCCTTCGTATTCCATTTGGATACATTCCTAAAAGTAAAACTGCCCAGCCAAAGGATGTAAGAAGTGTCTTTAAAAAACAGATACACATTACCAAAATGCCCTCCCAAAGGCTTGTGCCTACTGACGCTCCCACTGCCTGCAGGGAATGCTAGACTGTCGCCTTCAGCAGGTGACATCTTTGTGTCCCTGACCTCGATCCTCAGTCTCACGGGGTTTTCCATGCAAGCGTCTTAGTCAGCTGCTGCCACAGACCTTCGTGCTTGCAAATGTCATTGCTTTCTTCTCTTCCAGATTAACAGTACTCTGCTGAAATAACTTCTGAATTTGATAAATACTATTAAACTGATATGTACTGTGCATTTGCATTCAAACGAATAATGAAAGCTACTCTGCATCAAACCCTTCATACGGGGTCTCATTCTAAGCACTGGATATGCATAGAGATAAGTCTTCACTAGTCGATCAACTAGGTGCTCTTAATTTTTACAGATAAGGAGCCTGAGGCACAAAGAGATTAAGTGGCTGAGTTGTGGTTAAAACGCAGGCTTCCGGCTCCGGAGTCCAGAGTCCAGCCACTCTCTTTTACTGCCTCTCTAATACCAGAAATAACTACCAATCGGCCTCTTAGGAATCACACAAAAAACCTTTTTGACTTATTATTTCCTAAACAGCAAGAACACCAAAAATTTATCCTAAGGACAAATACTACGCCATCCAGATATCCCAACCCCAAAGGTTCTTCCAGCCAATGTACTCACAGGTTGCTATCTATCCAGATTTAGTTTATTGCTGTAAATCTTAAACTTTGATTTAAATATTTAAATCCAGATGGCTCTAAACCATATGATGTCTCGTCCTTTCCCCAAATGTATCAGCAACCGTTTCCAGTGCGGTTAGTATATACTATATTAAGGAAGGTAAAGGTGAACTCCAAGTTGTTCTCGGAAAAGGCAGGGGTCTTTCTCTATGGTATTTATTCCAGAGAGAGTATAAGTTCTTGCCAGGAAATAAAGATACATTGATGAGGACCCAGCAGGTTGAGAGGTTCTGGAAGATAATGGTTAGGCAGGATTCATCCTGGGACAGCCCTTAGAACATCTGAGTTGGAGAAACTTAAGAAAGGAACCAGTTCTGCACAAAGCACCAAGTGACCCTGAGGGAAGGGTCTAAGCCCTGGAGAGGCAAAGGACCATGGCTCACAAGTGAGCACCCAGCACAGAGAATCTTTCTTTCTCATTCAAGTAGAGAGTCCCCTGCTTCCTGGTAGGATGAGTGATTTCCGATTGTATCCTGGACACTTTGGCTTTTATGTGTGTCAAGAGCGTGTGATCTTGGAAACACCGACAGGCACTAAGCAGTGCCCGTGCCACACTCCATGGGGGAAACTGTTTTCAGATCTGTCGCCAATGTACTCACGGCTCTCACAGGGACAGACAGGTCAACCTTCTCATGAGAGCTTCAAAGCGGGAAGATCACAAGATAAGAATAATTTGTTCTTCCCTTCAATAGATGTCAAATATCATTTAAAAAGTAAAACTTTAAATTCCCCCAAACTTCTCAAGTTTGAAACACATACGCCTCAAAGGAAAGCTGCCTGTTTCTTATTTCCACACCTCCATCCTACAAAAGGGAAAACACGAAGTCTGCCAGGCCTTTTGCTAAGAGCTATTTTTTATGACAAAGCCAGTTGTCACTGCTCACATGAAGTCATCTGGGCCAGAGCATGTTAGGCGCCTGGCTTAGGAGGCCATGTCATTCCTTGAGCTATAGAATATCGTTTTGGCAAAAGCATGGGCTGTATGCGCTCAGCCCCAGGAACCCATCCAATGCCTCGCCTCCTCCAGTTTACCCCAAACACACCACCCCCTCCGACACACTCTCTTCGCCCTGGACACTTTCTGATGACACATTCTTCTTATGCTAGGAAAGGGAGGGGCCTCACACCTCCTGGTGGAGCAGAAAGGTGTCAAGGTGAGGAGCCTCCATCTGGGCAGCCAGATGCAGGAGAAACAACGGCCCTGGCCAGCATCCTCTAGGATGAGCGGATGGTGACAGTGATGAATGGAGGTGCTCTCAGAAGGCGCCCAGGACCCTGAAGCCTTCCCCAGGCAGAAAGGCCTGTGTGCACCCTGCCAACTCGTACTTCTGTGGCTGATTCTACTTGAGAGCAAACTTGCCAGAGAGAATGGAAAAACACATCTTAGAGATAAATCAACATCGGTTCCAAATTTCTGTTTCGGTTGTTCTGCTTTGTGGTCGGCCTTCGCTCGTGATTATGTTGCAATGACCTACTGCTGCGTGTTCCCTTGGGTCAAATGATGAGGTGTGCTCTAGAGAGTGAACCTTCCACGTGGGTGGTCTATTATAAGATAAATCCCCCTTTAGATAATCGTAGGATTTTAGAGCTGAAAGGAATCTTAAAGATCAACTATTCCAATATGCCACTTTTACTGATGAAAAGATGGGGGCCAAAGAGGTTAAGTAACTTGCACCAGCATCCACAGCAATCCAGTTTCAGAGTCAGAAACGGTGCAGGATCTCCAGAGGATGTAGGGTCCTTTCTACCTCAACCCCTAGAGTCTCTATGGTTTTTGGTTAAGCCTGATTTCGTAATTGATTCTGAATATTTTAATTTTACATAAAGATACCAAATTTTACATAAAGATACATAAAGACCCTTCCCTCGGGGTACTCTAAATTTCTCTACTTCTTTGGAGAAAATAATACAGTTGAACAACATGGGTTTAAACTGTGCAGGCCACTTATATGCAGATTTTTTTCAATAAATACCTGTGTTGTTTTGATTCATGGTTGGGTGTGGGAGGATGCCAACTGTGTACATCGATATGCACCACTTTACACAGGGACTTGAGTGTCCTTGGAATTTGATAGACGTGGGTGGTCCTACAACCAATTCCCCATAAGTACCAAGGGGCAACTTAGTTTGGGGGGAGTCAAAATTACAAGTAGATTTTCAACTGCATGGGGGGCTGGTACCTCTAACGCTCATGTTGTCAAGGGTCAACTGTACACTGGTTTAGAATTTAAGGCATCAAAAGTTAAAGAATGCCTACCTCAACCCTACTCAACTGAACCAAAGGATTTCAGACATTAAGGCATTTGGAATGGTATTTTAATTCAACGTCCGGTTTGAGCTTAGTGTCATTAAGCAAGCACGTCACGTCCGCCATCTCCTCTGAGGTACTGGGAGCCTAGGATTCATAATCACACACTGTCCGTGCAGCGCCTCATCCTCATAACGGGTACCAATCGAATCATCATGGTAAAGATGGAGCCGGTACATCAGATACACTGGCAACATTCTCGACCAATAACACAAAGCTGAGAAAGCAGTAACTAGATAAGACGTATGTCCAACCTAATATAGAACATTCTCGAACAGTACACAGGCAGTCCTGGACCTTGTATGTTTTACATAAAGCAATCATTGGCCGATACCTATACTAATAGGAAGGTAGCTTTTATACTTCTTAAAGAATAAGTTCTTTACATAGAGGTCAAATGCTCACTGAATAAAATCTTATGCTGAATCTATATTTTGGAGACACCGCCTTTCCCAGACTTGCTGTCAGACATCGGTATCTAGCGTGAGTTGAACAATGGCCCCCTAAAGATATGCCCACCCAGAACTTGTGAATGTGACCTTACCTGGAAAAGGGGGCTTTGCAGGTGTGATTAAATTAAGGGTCTGAAGGTGAAGAAACAATCCTTGATTATCTGGGGTGGGCCCCGAGGACGCGTCCTCAGGAGAAGGGAAGACGATGCCGACGTGGTGGAGGAGACCCAGACGAGAGGCTCCCGTGAGGACGGAGACGGGGCCCGGAGCCGTGCTGCCGCAGGTCCACGCATGCTCGGAGCCGCCACGGGCCAACGGAGGCAGGCAAGAATCGACCCCTGGAGCTCAAAGGGAGGGTGGAGTCTCGATTTCAACCCTGTAATACTGGTCTCCAGAACTGTGAGTAAATTTCCTTGGCTTCTGGGCACAAGGAGTTAATTACTCCAACCTCTGCGCCCCTGTGTGTGTCTAAATCTTCCTCTGCGTCTCTTAGAAGGACACTTATGATGGCACTTAGGACTCACCCAGGTAAGCCAGGATAATGTCATGTCAAAATTCTTAATTTAATCACACCTGCAATAATGCGCCTTCCGCAACCCCAAATTTCATTGGCTTAACACAGTAAAGACCAACATGGCCAGGTGGCCTTCATCCATCTTGTAGTGTGTGTCATTGGGAGCACCTGGATGCCAGGTTCACAGCAGCAAGGAAATAAGGTAGACAGGAAAGGATCTCAAGCTCTGAATTACACCAGCCTGAAACCGGCTCACACCAGTTCCGCTCACGGTCCACGGGCCAGAAGTAGCCATGTGGGCCCACCTCGCTGTAAGGAAGGCTGGCACGGGGAGCGGGGCAAACAGGTATTCAGGGGGACTGACTGTCATTTGCGTCATATTGAGAGAGGTCATAAAATTACACTGGATCTGCGCCATGGGAGACACTCACTATGTCTGCCACCCAACACTGCTCCCCACTTTCCCCGCTATACTATCTCTTCCTTTGCAGAACCCCACGCCATGTGGTTCCAGGCTCGAAGGTGGGAGCATCGTCCAGTCTGTCCAATCAAAGTCTTTCTGACGTTAAGAGATAAAAATATCTCTTCTCTCACCACGCCGTTGCAATGCAATTCTGACGCTCCCCAGAGGTAGGTCACATTTCACAGGGAAAGGGCCCAGTTCTCTACAGATCACTCTCACTTCAGATACCAGCTGCACGTTGGGGGCCACCCATATTTCTGACCCACTGCTACAAATTCTGGAGTTCACACCACCTCCTCCGTTTCAATAATTCATTAGAACGACTCATAGAACTCAAGAAAACACTCTACGGCCTTGTCGCAGCAAAAGGGTACCAACCCTGACCAGACAGATGAAGAGACCCGCAGGGCTATATCTGACAGGGGTCCAAATGCAAAGCTCCCGTGTGCTCAGGCTGTGTCCCTCGCCCAGCACACTGATGGAAGACCACCAGAATTTTCCTGGGGTTTCATTCTGTAGGCATGATCGGTGGGGTCACCGGCCGTGTGGTGGAACTCTTCTGTCCCCCTGCAGGAAGTCTAGCTGATCTCACCTGGCTCACAGCCCCAGCCCTCTGAGCACACAGCTGGCCCTTCTGGCATGGCCGGCCTCCGTCCTGAAAGTATCTAGGGGCGAATGAGTCACCTCATTAGTATAAACTCAGGTGTGGTCCGAGGAACCCACGATGAATTACAAAGACACTCCTAGCGCTCAGGAAATTCCAAGAGTTTAGAGGCTTTCCCCCAAGAACCAGGGACAAAGGCCAGCCAAATTCATCACACAACAGCTGGGATGACACAAGTGTGTAGCTGTCTGCCACCAGGTCACCTGCTCGGCACTCATTCCCTCCACCCGCCCCCATCACCCACCACAGAGAGGAAAACCCCTGTAATAAGAGAAAATAGAACCAACACACAGAGAGAGAAAATGAGATGCAAGATGGAAAGCAAGGATGAGTCCTGACGACATGTGTGATTTCTGCGATGCCGTCTGCCCTTCCCAGCTACGGAAGTCAGTGAATCCCGACTTTTGCTTAAGCTACATGGAGTCAAATTCCTTTCACTTGAAACCCAAAGACACTAGTATCCCTGCCCTTTAGAAGCATACTATTTGATTAAGAAGTGAGATGTACAAATGAAAATTTCACAATTGCCAGGCAGTAATTCAAGAATAATCACACAGCTAATTCTGAGTAAGTGCCAAAAGAAGAAGACAGACTAGTCTCCCCAAGGAGGGTTCAAGAGCTGTGACACTCACCTTTATTCTAGTTCTCACGTCACTCGACAATATGCCAGTGCTTGAAACGCCAGGACAAGTCACCATGAAACACCTAAGAGCAGGCAGAACACAGGACGCAGAGCTGGACCTTCACACATCGAGGTGTTTCCCACCGTGTTCAGGGGAGGGAGAGTTGGCTGGAAGCCAGGTAGAGCCACAAAATTCTCAAAATATGTATTTATTTTAAAACTGAAAACCATTGTTACATTTCAATCACTTTTAAAAACTATCAATTCACACCTCCCAAAGTAGATGGAAAGGTGTATTTCAATGAATGAAAGGCGGAGAGCTACGACGGCAAATCACACAAGTGGGAGCATCTTCCACTTCTTCAAACATCAGAAATCACGACTTTAAACAACAGGCGTGTTTCTGAAACGGCGTGACACTCCGTGGTCCGGCTGCCATTTCACCAGGGGTCACCGTGATTATTTCAGAGTGGCGGCCTGCTCCACGAGCTGTGCGTGGCCTCCCCACCAGCCCCTGCTGGGCCGGGAAGCGAAGCAAAAGCAAGTCCTGAATGGGCATCGCTTCTCCAAAAAGTGTACTTCGTGACACCAGCAGAATCTTAAGTCCCTTGCGGGTGTGGGGGGTGGGGACAGCCTGGCAAAGACCCACTTCGACAAGTCTCACCGGGTGGCACAGGAAGCCTCCTTCCGTGAGCGTCCGCGTGAACTGGCACTGAGCTCCACTGCCAGCATCGGCTCATGCTCTGGGACAAGGAGCTCCAGTTCCCAAGGGCGTCCTTAAGCCTGCGAAAGGGGGACAGGCTCTGAAACGCCTGGAGGGCAGGCGAGCGTGTGATTACTAACAACTGATAGTCTCAGAGACTGGCATTTAGTGTCCTACGACATCATCTGCTGACCAAATCCCTCCAGCTACTCCCTTAGTAGTATGAAGGATCCTTTTGCTAAAATGGCATCACCCCCACGGCCTGTGATTTTGGTAAATTCTGAATCCTGGGAATAATATACCTCGCACCTACCCAGCTTGTGTTTCAACGAGCCAGAAATGAGTTTCTATGATGAACGACTGTTTCCAACACTGCAGTTTCGAAAGCTGGAACTTCAGAATCTACAGCAGCACCGGGGAATGACCGCCAGGGACGGGCTGCCCGGCGCGGGGGTCGGCTGTGGCTCGAGAAACGAGGGCAGTAGCTGCCATTCATTTATGCTCACTCCGTGCTGGGCGCTGTGCTAGGAACGGTGTAAATGTTATCTCATTTATTCTCACGATGACCTTGCAAGGTAGATACTGTTATCCCCGTTTTACAGACGAGGAGACTGTGGCTCAGACGTGTTGCCCACTGATAAGCGGCGGAGCTGGGATGCAAATGCCTGTCCAGCTCCAAAACCCACATAACACCCGCTCCCATGCAGCAAACACTGCTGACTGCCTTCCAACCACCATTATCTACCTCTTCGATATTTGCAGAACCCCAATTTTATACTAGTAAATGCCTTCCCCCCCACCAAAAAAAATTCAAGTAAAGTATTATTGATCTAAGCCAGTACTGTCCAGGAGAAATTGAATGTGAACCACATTGCAAGCTACATACGTAATTTTAAACTTTCCAACAAGCACATTAAAAAAGGAATAGAAAAGAAAAAAATTTATAATTTTATTTAAATATATCCAAAATGTTATCATTTCAACATGTAATCAAAATTATTATTTTTTTTTTTTTTTAGGCAAGGCAACCCTTGGTTGACCTCGCAGATTGCAAGGACCTTGTCAGCTTACAATCCTTTATTTCTTCATTTTTTATACCTACGGCACCTGGTCTTCCTAGGTGGTCTCCCATACCAAGTACTAACCAGGCTCGACCCTGCTTAGCTTCCGAGATCAGACAGGATCGGGCTTGTTCAGGGTGGCATGGCCGTAGACCAAATTTTTAATTATAAATGAAATCTTATAAAATTATAAATATAAGAACAATTTTAAAAAAGAAAGAAAGAAAGAAAGAAAGAAAGAAAGAAAGAAAGAAAGAAAGAAAGAAAGAAAGAAAGAAAGAAAACAAAGCACATAGGCTCTGAGTCGTCAGCACAAACTTTGAGCACACAGAAGGAAGCGAGGGGGGAGTCACGTGAGCATCTGGGAGCAGCAGGGAGGCCGAGGGAGAAGCAAGCGCAAAGATCTAAGGCGGGACTTCCGAGGCGGCGGGGCATCCGGGGAACGTCCCAGAGGCTGGTGCAGCCTGAAGGAAGTAAAGGCAGGGGGAGAAGTACGGGCTGAAGCCAGGAAGGTAGGCGTTTAAAGTAGGTGGGGCCTCACGGTCTACCATGAAGGCTCTGCTTCTACGGTGAGCAAGATGAGAAGCCGCTGGAGGGTCTGAGACGACGAACGGCACGATCCATCATACACTGTAACACTCTCACTATGAAAGTGAGGCAAGAATGAAGGGAAAGGAGAGCAGAATCACAGAGACTGGTTCGCAGGACCCCAGGGAGAACCCCGGTGTGAGAAGCTGTCAGAATCTGGGTCTGATTTGAAGATGTGCTGATGCTTGAGAGAGGTCAGAGAAGGGAGCTGCCGATAACTCCAGGATTTGGTAGCGGAGGAATTGCCATTTACTAGGATGGGACAACTGGAGGAAGGGCAGGTTTGGGGCAGAGAAGAAAATCAAGAGCTCGGTTTCGATGCGTTAAGTTTAAGATGCCAATGAGACATTCCCCGGTCAAGCTGGATTTGTGGATTTATAAGGTACATTTGGGTCTGAAGTTTGGGGAAGTCCAAGTTGGAAGTCTAAATCTTGGCGTCATCAGCACATAAACGGTGTCTAACGCCATGAGATAGGTGAGGTCACCAAAAGAGAGAACCGAACAGAGAACAGAGGTCCAAGGCCTGGCCCCGGGTGTGTCAGCGCTGAAGTCCAGAAAATCAGAAGGAATGACAGACACAACCTCAGTGCCCTGGGAGGGAAACCGGAGAAGCCGAGTAACGAGTTGTTTCGAGGCAAAAGCAGTGACCGCCTAGGCCAAATGCTGACGAGTCAAGAAAGGGAGACGACCCTCTGGACCCAGCAAAATGCCCGGGACCTTGGTAAGAGTAGTTTCGGTGGAGTAAAGGCCTTGAATGCCTGATGGAGAAGATTCAAAAGAAACTCGAAGAATGGCAGGCGCGTGGGTGAGTCGGGGCTATCAGGGAGTTCTGCCATGAAGGGAGTAAGAGAAAGGGAGCTTCTGGGGCGGGAGACGTTTCGAGGTTCTACGTCTGCCACCTCGTGTGCGTGTTGCTCAGCAGAGCGTAAATTTGCCTTTGAAGAAAGGGAGGGGTGCTCGTGGGGTGAGCGAAGCCCTGAGGCAGGGCGTGGGAGTGCACCAGGGCACGACGTGGGAGAGCGAGGCTCGGGTGGGAACACGAACGTCTCCCCCACGACCCCGTTATGGACGGTGGTATGAATCTCCCCGTCTAAGCCATTTCATTTGGGTTTTCTGCTAGCTACGAGCAAAACGACATCCTAACAGAAACACTTCATTAGGAGACCCGAGGAGCTTATCAAGTGACTTAACATGATCAGTCAAGACAGGGGCAGATGAAGCAGAGACTCAGGGTCTTCAGAACAGCGAGACTCTCAGCTGCCATGGGAGGTGACCGAGTTGGAGCTTCAAATAAGGAGATGCTCTAAGAATTTATGATTTAACTCTGTTATCGATTCGTCCGAGCCTGATGACCCTCTCAACAAAAACAAAGGGCTGAACCTCTCCCAGTGCACTCATCTTAGTCTGAGGTAATTTCCCTTGAGTAAGAGGCTCGCTTGGAAGTGGATGTGTCGTTTGGCAGCAAACAGCGAGGGAGAGTCCCAGTTCACGCCAGCAGAAGTCCCCTGACTCCCGCCTAAGCTCAGTGGGAGTTCCTGTAGGCAGCAGAGGCATGCCAGTCTCAAGGCTACAGAGATAAAAAGGCCTAAGAGAAATGGAAATCTACATATTAGCTTCGTGCCACATATCAGCTCATCGTAAGCATCGGGTTAGAGATAATACCTGGGTGAACTGCTTGGTCCTACAGACAAAAGGGTTAGGGGGAAAGGAACTTACTGGAAGACCAGATTTAGCACCTACAGTCTTGCCACAGAATTTAGGACTTAGCCCATCTCTCCAGGCAATGACGATCTTTTAGACCCACCTCCTTGGCTACAGTCTTCCGCCCCTCTGTCCCTACGGGCCACTAAATGGTTGAGTGAGTTAGATGATTGTGTAGTTGGTTGCTGGAAGAACCTTCTTTGTAAAACAACGCAAAAGAATGGTTTGAAAATGCCTGCATTTTAAGAAATTGTTATAGAAAACAGAAGGGGATTCTGACACCCGTAGTACCTACCTAGAGATTGAAAGAGGAGCCAGGCGCAGTGCTGGTCAGAACTTTCAAAGGCAGGGTGGATGTGGCATTTACCGTCAAGTAAAAAAAGAGAAAATCATCTGACAGTCAGTAAACCGACCTATTTTTTTGTGTTAACAAAAAGAATGACTCTCAAAGTTGACTTACTAAACAGATTTTACTTATATACTGAAGTACTGCAAATAATAATCTGAATTAACAACTACCAAGCAAACCGTGGAGACTTAAAGAACATTCTAGAAAGGATTATTGCTATGAAATGTAAGTTTGAGAGTTAGCAAAAGAGCTGATCACAGAAACTGTACATTATTAGTTTTAAACATTTTATGTGGAAAATTCAACAGCACAATAGTCTATCATTTCAACAGCACAACTGCAATAATATGACGAATCCCCCGTGCCCCCACCACCCCTCTTCAGCAAGTGTCGGCGCACACACGCCAACCTGTTCCACATGCCCTCCTCACGTCGGCCCACTCCAGCCACACTGAGACGAGTCCCAGACATCCTCTCAGCTCATCCGTAAATAATGCAGTATGTATTTCACAAAGATCAGAAGTTCACTGGGATTTTTCGGTTTAACATAATCATAACACTATTACCACATCTAAAAATTCCTCATTCCTGAATATCACACTCACTGTTGGAATGGAGAATGCATCTTTGAATTTCGAACAAGTAATTTAAAACGCTTTATTTCAAAATATTTTTAAATTAAAATGAATAGAAACATTATGTATAAACATAAATACATAATGATGAAGAATGAAAAATCTGTATGGAATTTTTTGTTTGTTTTACTTTTTAAAAGTTTCTTCAAACATACATACATAGCATTTTTCATAAATATAAAAATGTGGTAATATAAAGCTATTTGGGTTTTTTCCCTCTTAGACCCTTTTTACCCACATAGCCTCACACAGAGGTAATCCTTCAATCCCGTGCCTGCCTTTCTAATTTTTTCTCCAAGTTCGTGTTGCTCCTCTAAGCACTGCAGACTATGTGGTGAGCCATAAACAGAGTCCCTGTGCTATTTGAGCTTACATTCTAAAGTCACATGTACTTACGTACATAATATATATAGTGAACATATTAGACACAGTTTTCTGAATCTGAATTTCCTCACTCAACTCTATCAAATCAACATGCTTAGCTCTAGTCATCCTCTTTAATGCTTAAAACACTTCAATACATCCCAGAAGTTGCTTGGCCATTTCCTCTAAAATAATTATTTCTTGTTTACATTTGTTTTTCCTACTATAGATGTCCCTAAATATATATCATTACCTCCTGGTATTTTTATTTCTATAGATTTGCTTCCTAGAAGTTCAATGGCTGGGCCAAAGGATATACGTGTTTTTATACCCAGAATACATAAAGATTTGTTTAAAAAAAAAAAAAAGGCATGATGAAGAAGAGACCATAGAAAGGCATGCGGGAGCCAAGTGAAAGAATTTTCACAAAGGACGGATAAGCGGCTGTGTCAGGCATGAAGTCCAGGGCAAGGCTGACTCTTTTCTAGTTCTGCTTAAAAGCATTTAGAAAAAGATTTTTCTCTTTATTCTTAGAGTTCTACAATTTTACTAGAAAATGCCCAGATATGTGCTTTTTCTCATCAAAGTGGCTTAGAACCTGATTAACTCTTTTTTAAGAGGAAGCTCCAAGTGAATGAGCCACACGTCGGGAGAAAATATTTGCAAAACACGTACCTGATCAACAAGGGTCTCCAACCCCTGGGCCATGGACCAGTACTGGTCTATGGCCTGGTAGAACAGGGACACACAGCAGGAGGTGAGCGGCAGGCCAGCGAGCAAAGCTTCATCGGCATTTGCAGCCGCTCCCCAATGCTAGCATCACCGCCTCAGCTCCGCCTCAGATCATCAGGCATTAGATGCTCCCAGGAGCACCGGTCCCTGGTGCCAGAAAGGTTGGGGACCGCTGTGATAAAGGACTGTTATCCAAAAGATATAAAGAACTCTTCATATACAACATTGAGAAAATGAACGACCTGATTTTAAAACGAGCCAAAGAGCGGAACGGACACCTCACCAAAGATATCAGGGTGGCAAACAAGCACATGCAAAGACACCCCACATCGCGTCATAGAAGAACTGCAGGTTCAAGCAACAATGAGATGCCACTACGCATTTATTAAAATGGCCAAAATCCAGAAAACCGACACTACCAAATACTAGCGAGGATATGAAGCAACAAAAACTCTCATTCATTGCTGGCAGGAATGCAAGATGGTACAGCCACTTTGGAAGACAGTTTAGTGGTTTCTTATAAAATTGAACGTACTCTTCCTATACAATCCAGAGATTGCATTCCTTAATTTTAACCAAGTGAACCGAAAATTCATCTCTGCATAAAAACCTGCACCCAGATGTTTATAGCAACTTTATTCATAATTGCCAAAACTTGGACTGTCTCTCAGTAGATGAACAGATGATAAAACTGTGACACATCCAGACAATGGAATATTATTCAACGCTAAAAAGAAATGAACCATCGGGCTATAAAAAGACATCAAAGAACCTGAAATGCATATTGCCAAGTGAAAGAAGCCAATCTGAAAAGGCCTGGGAAGCCCCGCCCCTCCAGCCAACGGAACCTGGACCCATCGGGCTATGAACAGCTCAGGAAAAAAGGTATATACATGGTTCCAGCAGGATCCATTTCTCCGCAGTTGGCTCTATAATAGTAAATTATTTTCTCACAGTTGTTTTCAGTTCGGATTAAATCATTTTAATTGCTCATCGAAATCAGAAGCGGTATGGGTGTTGGGACAAGAGCAGCCGAGCGAGAGGGCCTTGGAGCACCAAGCCTGGAGCTGCCCGCCTGTGGCGGGCGACACCCTTCACCTTCCAAAGCAAGGCGAAGGGCCTTTCCCCGCCTGGGCCACAAGAGCAAATAATGTGTATCTTCTCCATTTTCAAATGTATCGAACCAGGGTTACATAGAATGCGATACAGATAAGTCAGAAACAGAAAGCAGATGAGAAGAGGAAATCAGCTTACCAAAACCTAAGTTAATGCACTTATTTTGAGTGGGCATTCAAAATCAGTACGAGCTTTCTGGTCAGTTGGGCAAACAAAAGGAAATACGGTGGGTTCTATAACTGAGATAACTGAGGAAAGAATGCATCCTAGTTCAACAAGACTTTTTCTGATAGATGATCTCGAAGATGCCTCTGGCTACAGATTTCGTAAGTACCCGAAGCAAATGAAATTATTATTTCGTTTCATTTAGTTAGACTCATTCATACTGCATACCCATTACTGACTGTAAACTTCACCTCACACAGATATTAAACTGACTCACGGAGAAATAACAGGCCTTACAGTTATCTAAGAATTCAAAGTAACACAACTCCGAGCCAATGCTATATAGTGTATGGCAGTGGTCACGATTACAGGCTTCATAGTCAGAAAGATTTGGGATTGTTATGAATATTAAATACATCTAAAAATGTTACCATAGAGCCTGGAATATAGTCAGTTCTCAATAAACAGTTATTTTGCAGCATCTCACTTTGGCATGCTACGATACCAGTTACAATCCAAACGTCCCGCCATCTGTCTAGTGATCCAGGGACAGAGCATATCCTAGACCCAGACCGCCCGGCTGCAAGCCTTGGCTCCACCCTCTACTAGTTGTTTGTCTCTGGGCCTCGATTTCCTTACATGTAAGATGGAGATACAAATGGTACCCACCGCACAGCATCGTTGTGATTAAGTAAGTGAATTTATGTGAAGCACCGAAGGCAGTGCCTGGCACGTCAGAAGTGCTACTGAAAGACAGTCACGTGCCCCAGGACGCGTAGGTCAACGACGGACTGCACCGACGACTGAGGTCCCGAGGATTATAACGGGGCTGGAAACCGCCGTCCCCTGGCGATGCCACGGCTGTCGTAAGGCTGAACCCGGCATTCCGCACGTGTCTGTGGCGACGCCGGTGCACACAGACCTACTGCGCCGTCGGCTGTAAAAAGTACAGCACATACGACGTGTACGGTACCTAACACCTGATGATGACAGACGACTATGTTCCAGTCTATGCACTTACTGTGCGGGACTTTTTGTTAGAGTGTGCTCTTTCTATTTCTCTTTTTTCTTAAAGTTTGCCTTGTTATGCTGGCAGGGGCCTCGCACAGCTCATGTTTACCACATGTGTTGACTGCATCGTTTTCTCTCGAGCTTGACTGAATCTCGGTTTTGTACCGCGGCCTGCCACAAGGGCCTGTAGCCCAGGAGCGACAGGCCACGCCATAGAGCCCAGGGGTGCAGTGGGCCCTGCCATCCAGGTGCGCGTGAGCACCCCCACGGTGTCCGCACGCCCACGAGCTCGCCCGACGAGGCGTTCCTCAGCAGGTGCCCCCGCCGTTGGTCAGCGGTTCATGGCTGTGTTAGCAACTATCATGCTCGGTTTCCAACAGAAGAGAAACTGGGCCGGCGAATAAAATATACGTCCAAAATACTGTATATTTTGGAAGCTCTTTCCCAAGAGAAAAGGGGCCAGGAATGGAGGTAGGAGCTTGAATAATATTTGTGTTTTCAGTGGAGTTTTTAGTTTTAGGCCAAATAAAATGTCCGTTTCCCAAATGTGGAGAGTTTGTGTTCTGCAGCTGAAACTACTCCCATATTTGAGTAATTCTTGAAATAACCTTGGACTCGTACGGGAACATACAGAACTGTTCTCAGTCCGTCATTAACAGACAGTGTGGTCACGTGGGACTAGACTCCATTTTTCTTTCCCCCAAATACTTTATCTGCCACAGTTTCATCCAGAAACCAGCCAGACAGCTGTCATGTGGTTAGTGGCTGATCAATGAGAATTAACCGGGCACCTTCCCGAGAGCAGAACGACCCCACTTTGGAGGCCACCGGAACGCAACGCAGTCCTCGCCATGTGGGCTCTCCTGTCCGACTCGGGCTCTCCTACACGACTGAAACAACCATCTCTGCCTCCCACGGTCACTCACGTGATGAAACGAGATCACACCGGGCATGACGGAGCACGGGCCCCACGCAGGCCTGAGGGGAGCAGGCCGGCCCTCGGGCGGCTCCATGGGCCCAGGAAGCTTCCCGTGGACAGAGGCAACGCGGGGGAAGTGGCGTCTGGCCTCTCTCAGGGACGAGGGTCTGTACCGAGGGTGGCAGTGTGGCGGGACCGGGCAGCGAAGGACCTTCTTGCCGAGAGACAAGACTGTGCATCCTGCTGTGCTGTTCCTACTGTTCCTAATTAACTCCATGAGCTGTCGGGGTCACCGAGGCCGCTTTGAAAGGAAGCGCTGGAGAAGTGGGTGGCTTTCTTCTTTCATTGTTAGGTGACTAACAGAGCAGTGTTGTTTTGTTTTCTGGCATGGGCTTCTGTGAATATTTTAAGAAAAAATACAGACCTTTTATGCAATCCAAATCCTCTGTTTTCAAACTCCTCAGGAGGCCCCGGGGGGACGCAGGGCCACAGCTCATTCCCTCCACCCGATCAAGGAAACAAGAAGATTGCAGGACGCGGCTCCTCCACGGGATGGAGACGCTGACCCCACGCACAGCTCGCAGAGCGTGACCAAAGGATCCTCAGAGAAATGGAGCTCGTGGCTCTCGTGTTCACCTCGGTAATTGGAAGAAAACGGAAGAAGAGCGTCTTCTGGTGAAATGAGACCCTTTGTGTCCCGGGTGCTTCACAGTATTGGGGGGCCCTCCTGTGGTGGCTCCTGCAGTGGGAGCTGTGGCAACTTAAGAGACACAAAGAGTCACCAAAATCAGGAGAGCCCAGCAAAGAGGGAGGCAGAGTACTCCCCGAATACCTTTGCCCCAGGCTGGGCGGACTTCCAAAAGGTGAGCTGCCTGCGTTCTCGGAATCGGACCCTCACGGTTGGGGCAAACACACAATCTGTGGGTCTCCAGAAGGGGACATGTGCTCATTCACAGAGGGAATTATGTTTAATCATTCAGAGCTATAAGAACTTCCTGATTGCTAAAGACGGGGCTCAAATCAAATGAATCCATTGCTGTAAAAACCACCATCTTCTGGCTGAAATGTTCCCATGTTCATTGTCAGTTTCTAATTTATCATTGCTTCTTCCCAAAATCACTTAAATTAGAAGCTGGATCTCCACCCATTGGTATGGCCTTAATCCTTCCCTTATTTCCGAAAAATGCCATGACGTACCCAATCAACAGATATTTGTGCATGCATACCTAGGAGAATGAGCCAAGAACAGAGTAATATAAACAAAACTTAAACATGAGAAGTTCAGTAACAATGCCAAACCATGAACACTGGAGACACAATAAGAAATGTATGTTTAATGCTTCAATCATAGGAAAGAGAATGCTGGGTTCGGTGTGGATGATCAGCGATGCCGCCTGGGGGGACCTCGAGTCTTGGGGGAGACAGGAGTATTGACTTGAGCCTTAAAAAACGAAAAGTTGGACAATCCGAGAGGCTAGGGGAAGACATTCTGGGGCAGAAAAACGATGTGAATCAAGGCAAGAAATCTGGTCAGTGTCAATAAAGTTTCTTAAAGGAAAGAAAGCTTCATCGCCTGATACCAGGGCCAACCACTGATGAAATCAACAAGTGAGCGTCTCGCTGCGGCCCTCCCTCCGATCCTCTGCTATTTCGCCGCCCCAGGCTCCTGGCATTCAGAGCCAGCTACGGAATTTGTAGAGCCCATAGCAAAATAAAAATGCAGAGCCCCAGGGGAGCAGAAAAATGAACCTCCCTTTTCCTTGGGCCCACCAGCCCAACACTGCAGCACTGGGTGACCCCAAGGGACTGCAATCTCGGTGTGGGGACGTACGGGGCCCCTGCACCAGGAGTAGGTGAGAGGCTCCACTGCCAGCCCGGGGCAGGGCAGCCACCAGCATGCTCAGACTGAGACAGCAAAGGGCCCCCCCGGGGCGGAGGGTGGCAGTGGAACACGGGCACGTGGGCCTCCTGCACCAACGCCCCAGGCCAGAGGGCGGCAGGGGGCCGAGGCAGGGACGGAGCGGGCAGAGCTGGGCGGGAGCCCGGCCCCAGGAGGCAGGGTGCAGGCAACTGAGACTGTGTCCCAGGGAAGAAGTGGGGGGACCTCGTGCGTGCCGCGCTGTCCCCTCAGACCGCACTTACAAAACCCAAACTCAGATCGCGTTACTAAGAATTTTAGGACGGCAACCACAGAGCGAGGACCTCTGCGCGCCGGACGCCGTGTGACTGCTCGGGAGTCTGGCCCGCGAGGCCAGCTCCGTTGTCGCACCCCTCCCCCCGCCCCGAGACACCTGTCTGACTGGACGTCTCGCCGTCCCGCACACGGTCTTGTCCCATCCCCGCCCAGACGGGCGCTACGATCACATTCGGGACGCATCTGAAAAGCTCGTGCTGTCGCTCCTCTGTGAGCGGGCGCCCCCCCCCCCACTTGTGCTTAAACTGCGCTCCTCACGTGAGCCAGGCCTGCCCGAGCGCGTCTGGGCACCGGACGCACGTCGGCCGGGACTCCTCCGCCTGCCCCCAGAGGGAATGCAGGACCCGAATGCGGCAGCAACCCCAAGTTCTGGGAAGAGGGGTCCTCGGACCCCCACCACCAGTGACCCGGCAAGGGCTTGCCTCCAGCGTCCACGACGAGCTGTGAAGGCCGAGATGTGTGAACAGGAGTCACCCTTGAAAATTCCAAGTCACTGGGAGGACACTTTGAAAGGAGCTGGAGGTGCAGCCAGTTCACTGGGAGGAACCAGCGTCAGAGAAATTCAATTAGTGGTAAAACAATGATTTCCTCTGACCCTTTTTGTTCATGTTTCCGGGTTTCTGGAACTAGCTGACCCATTTGTCATTTAATAAGAACCTTCTCAACACAGTTCCTTAACACAGAGGGGTGACCGACCATGTGAGGGAGCTCGAGGCATTGTTGCATTTGGTAAGAAGGATCATTTTTTAAATAAACCTTTATATGTCATCAGATTATAGCCGAAGTGGTCTCCAGTTACAGAAATATGAATGCAAAGAGACACAGCATAACCCAAGTGCAATTTTCGTCTCAGACAGAAGAAACTACCAGACGGGCAGAAAGGGCCAAGCTGTCCTTCCGATAACGCAACACGCATGGGTTCTGAGTCCACCTGAACGGTGGACCCCTCCGCTTGTCACTTCGCGATGGAAAACCTGTCTGCCAGTTAAGAGACGATGGACAAAATCAGATCCTCTTCATGCAACGCCAGGCGATTCGACGTGCAACGCCCCCAGAGACAACTCCAAACTCGGCTCTCTGTGTCAGAGTTTATAACCTCAGGGATGTTCCCTCTCCACCTCCCCTTGTCCTTACACTGCCAGGACCAAAGGCCAAGCATCATATTTGGATAAGAAGTCCTTAAGAAACATGAGTCTCTGTCTTCCTGAGCTACTTCTGCTATAGCTTTGTTTAACTTTTAGACTATTTCATATCTTGCAAGAGAAATTTTGTTAATTTTTACTCACCACACCTGAAAGAATTCTAGAATTTTCCTTCATTTCAGCTGTCCAGAGAGGAGAACCGGAGGCCCAGTAGTTTCCTGAAAAAGGGACAAAGCCTCAACACGAGTGGAAAAGTCCTGCTTCACGAGCCTGGGGTCACCTGACATGATTCCAGGAGGCGCACCTGGAAATGCACCCCAAGCTCCACAGAGGCCAGTTCCTCTGTGAAAGGCTCTGAGGGCCCCTGGGGTGCCACTCCCCCACGAAAACTACAGCTCAGATTCCCCACGGCAGGAACGAGACACACCTGCAGCATGCTGATTTTGCCGTGTTTTGTTGCAAAGACCTCTAAGTGATCTTAAAAATCCATCAAATAAACATACTGGGCAACAAATGCATTATATTGCTGAATTAACCAGATATCGCTAAAAGAGGCCACATTCTAAATTTTCAAAGGTCAGGACTCGAGTACATCTTGTTGGGGGACACAGTTCGACCCACCGGAGGGGCACAGGAACAGAGGCAGGGGGCCATTCGGGGCTCCGCGGGCTGCGGGTAGGCGGATGGCAGCAGTGGTGGCTTGGGGAATGCAGAGAGAAAGAGGAAATGTGTTTTGTGACTACCCACAAGACCTGTGGAGGGTGAGGCCACGCGAGCGGACGCGAGTGACTTCTAGAACCCCGGAGAACACAGCTGGGAAGAGGGTAGTGCCGTTTACTGACGTGGGGAAGTTAAAAGAAGAATCCAGTTGGGAGGACAAATCATTAGCTGTATTTGGAACACCCCGCCCCCGGGCCTGCCCACAGACCTGCCTAGCAAGCAGGTGGATGTGCACGCGGGGGTCCCAGGAGAGGGGGCAGGGCTGAAGGCGCGAGGCTGGAAATGAGCAGCGTTTTCATTTGCATTTCATCATGAGTAGGACAGCCGGGCCGCTGAATGAGGAAATAATTTTGAAATAAATGATAAAGACTATTCTAATCATCTAATATGTTTCTAGAGAGTCATTACTTGAAGCTTCACAGCTAAACACGGAATGCTGAGGTCGTCTGAGGTCGACTGCTGCTGGCTCATTTCCATGAGAAGTCTGAAAAAGTAAGGTGCCCGGGTATTGCTGGCTTTGTTACGCACGGACTTCCAACCCCTGAATCTGGTTTTCAGTCAAGGACAGGTGAATCTTGCCATGACAAACCTTTTCCATATTTTGAACAAGCATTCTTCAATACAAAACAAACCTACAATAAAGCGTCTGGCCCCATTTTCTGAGGTTTGACTGCTGCCAACTGTTAAGCCTCACCCCTCACCCCCTTCTCACACATCTGGACGAGCTGATCAGAAAGCCCAGGCGCTGCCTCCTTTGCCCTGGCAGGAGACCCAGTGCACACCGCCTGTCCCGCTGTGGGAGACCTCACCGCGGCCACGCCCCGACTGCATTAAACCCCCACGCAGTCCCCCCTCACCGCGGCCACGCCCCCACTGCATTAAACCCCATGTCGTCTCCCTCCCTCTCTCCACACATTTGCAGACCAGCTTGGGAAGCCGGCGCGAGCTCCCCAAAAGCTTCACTACGCGTGCAATACACTTTTCACACGCCCTCGTGGTGTGGCTGCGGCGTCCCCAGTCTTGACATTCGGATCGAATTCTGGACGGAGGTCCGCCCCATTTCTTCAGGAACCTGTCACAGAGCACTGAGCAGGAGGGAAAAGCAGCGGAATAGAAAAGAGGGAAAGCAGTTTAGAAGGCCGATGAGACAGCGCCCCATGAAACGGCAGACCCGGCACAGAGGAACCCCACGCCCAGGGCCGCGCGGGCAGACCCCGCCCCTCACAGAGGCGCCGCGGAGAAGCCGGAGAAGGAGAAGCCGGAGAAGGAGAAGCCGGAGAAGGAGAAGCCGGAGGAGAAGCCCGAGGAGCCGGAGGAGCCGTGGCCCACAGAGCTGCACACGCAACGCCAGGGTTCGGCCGGCTGGTGGCTGGCTGCGCTCCTCGGAAAATTCTTTTCCAGGACACCTCGGATTCTAAACTTGAAAGAGAAATATTAGTAAATTATAGAAATTCGCCGCAGGTGCATGAGAGTCAGAGGATGAGTGGGGAGGACAACGAGAAAGGGCCATGAAATAGCGGCCAGAGCGAATGGCACAAAACAACACCCTCTGGCTTGGCAAAATGAGATGAAGGATTGTATTTACCCGGAAAGCGCATGTTTCTGTGGTTTGGATAGAATTTTCCCAAAACCACTCACCATTCTCAGGTTCAGGCTTCTCAGAGTCAATAACCTCTAAACACGGGCTACATCTTGATTGTACACCCTGTTCTGTGCTGGCCTGGAGGACAGGTGCCCCAGACGGCAGAAGGCTCAGCCAGGAAGGGGGCACTGAGTCCGGTGTAAGCGTCCCCGCGAAGCCATGGGAAAACACACCCTTTGTGCTGGTGCAGGAAAAAGGGGGAGAAAGGACAACCTGGGAACTTTGAGTAAGGAGCAGAGGGGAGGAGGGAGCTGGGCTGTAGCCCCAGCTCCATCGCAGACCTCGGGGAACTCATGTAACATCTCGCTTCCTTGACTTCTCCTCTAGAAAAGAGTGAGGTTAAAGCGGACGTTCCCTGACGTCTGAAATCACTGTAGCTCCATAATCCGGTCTCTGAATCAAAGGCGCCAGCCTTAAAAGTTAGAAAGGGGGCTGGCAGGGCACGGGGCGGGAGTCGGTTCCCTTCCAGCACGACTCTTTTTTAAACCTGTGAATCCATCTCAATGAGATTCCAAGGATCAGACTCTATAAGGCCCTCCCCCCCCAAAAAAAAATCCTGGGAGACCAGCACCCCGTTATTTCCAGGGCTGCAGTCGGTGGATGCCAGTCTCTCTGCCACACGCCCCTGTCACGAGGCCACCGGGAAATCACTCAATCTTTCAGCTCCTGTGGATGGATGTTAGACAGGTTTTCTCCACGGGAGCTGCCAGAGACACTGAGAGCCCTTCTGCAGCTCCGAGTCGCTGCTCCACGAAAGAAGAAGGAGACTGAACAGGAGAAGGGAGGCGGCGGGGCCCGCTAACTCGGGCCGAGGCTCCGGGGTGCGAGGCCGAGCTACGCCGGCGAAGTGCGGACCAGGAAAAGGCGGCTTTCCTCGCCGTTTTTAAGGCACAAGAGAAGCTACGGAGAACCAAGGCATAAAGCTAAGAACGCTCCGAAGGATATGTATTTCAATGCTTTTCACATTACGCTATTGGCTAGCAAGCCACCTGGAACATCTGTTTCTAGCTATGAAACTGTTCACGGAAAACGCTCTGGCAGCCGCTCCGCTCTCCCCTTGGCCCCTGGCAGCCCCTCCCCACGCGCGCCCCCCACCTCTAGGACCACAGGAACTCCAAGACGAAGGTGGCGGTCCTCGTGTGAACACCAACTGACCTAGGTTCTCCCGACCGAATCTAAGCCTCTGCAAGTCACCACAGATGCGCCTCTGAGCTGCACCAATGTGCCAGGAAGGAACACAGAGCTGGGCCTTGGCTCCTGGACCTCGCGGGCCTCTCCCCTGTGTGCCAAACGGCACACGCCCTGAACACAAGCCGCGCGCTTCCCCGGCGAGGGACACGTGGCCGTGCAGTCAGCTTCTCCCTGCAAGTGGAGAGAGGCCTCTCCCCGATTTCTAAACCCTTTTTACCACCCCCTCGTCCGTGCCGGTCGCCCTCCGCACGGATTCAGACGACACATGTGGACGCCGAAGGACGTCCCGCTGGGCTAACGCAGAGACAACGCTCTTACTGCCCACTGCAAGACGCGCCCACAGGACGAGTCTCTCCCTCCTGCTAGTTGCATAATTCTACGAAGCAAACCGATGTGGAAAGGTCACTCAGTCTTGGGGAGACTTGAAGAGTGAGAGATGTCCCTTTGGCTTAAGAGGAGCCCATGGATAGCAGGCCACCGCTGACGACTAATTCCCTTTCCAGCAACATTGCCCCTTCCCCGCGACACACAAAACACACACACACACACACACACCCCTGTCAGAAGAACAAGCCCACCGTTCGTAGGTGAATGACAGCATCAGAACATTCCGCAAACAGCAGCGGCCAGGTCGTTGTGTTGGCCATTCTCCTGACATCCAGCACGAGAAAGGAAGTGGAGTTTGGTGAGGTGGGGGAGCTGGTGAGGAAGAGAAAGGGACCATGGTCCCCCAAAACAGTGAGTTAGTAACGACAGATATTTATCTGTCAGTGTCGAAGACTCTAAACGTACCATCCAGAAGCAAACGCTCTCCGACTGCTGCCATTAGCCGACCTTTCTAACCTTTGTCCTAGGCCATTCCCCATCCTCATCAGCAGTGGTGACGCGAGTGCCCTGGTGGCCATGGCGACAGGCCTTTCTCCTCTCACGGAAGCTCACTTTCCACTCACCTACCCCTACCCACATTCAGAGCGCTACCTGTGAGGACACAGGAAACATCCGCGTTGGTCTCCACCCCCGGGGCCTGGCACAGAGCCCCTAACACCCTGTAATTGCCTACGTGATAACAGCACGAGGAGCATCTTTTGTTCCAATGAGGTGACTCTGCGTAGGCTCCTGGATGGAGGCCCGTCACCAGAGACCAAGCCGGGATCAGAACCTTGGAATTATCAGCACCCACCCCGCCCCCCCCAACACACACACCTCCCCAGAGAAAGGAGAGGGGCTGGAAACGACGCTAATGACTGCTCATGCCCACAGGAGGAAGGCTCCATGCCACCCCACAACTCAGGGTTCGGGGAACGTCTGGGTTGCTAACACATCCACGCCGGGAAGGTGGTGCACCCCAACCCCATAGGGACCCGCCCAGACCTCGCCCTGAGCACCTCTTCCCCGGCTGCTCGATGGTGTCCCTCACCATTATCTTTTACACGAGCAGGTGTTCCCTTGAGTTCTGTGAGCCGCTCTGACAAAGTACTCTAACCTGAGAAGAGAGTCGTGGGAACTCCGATCTGTGACCAGGTTGGACGGAAGCTGTGGGTCACCTGGGGACCTACTGCTTGCAACTGGCATCTAAAGTGGGGGGCAGTCTCATGGGACTGAGCCCTTCGCCTGCGGGATCTGGCGCTACCTCCAGACAGATGGCATCGGAATTGAGTTAAATTGCAGGACGCCCGGCTGGTGGCACAAAGAATTGCTTGGTATAGGTGAAAACCTCCCCGCATTTGGTAGCCGGAAGCACCAGACGCGAAGTGTGCTGTGAGCAGCAAAGGAGATGCACGTGGAGGAAGCACGGGAAGGAAGCACAGGAAGGAAGCACGGGAAGGAAGCACGGGAAGGAAGCACGGGGCGGAAAACGCTGAGTTTCCCCCCGTGTGCCACCCGCTTCGACTCCGTTTGCAAGTGGCTCCCGCTCTCACAGCCCCCACTGAAACCAGGCGAACGGAGATGGAGCTCGCCCTGCCCTCCCACCCCAGTCTCCCCCAACGGGGGGACTTGTCCCAGCCGTTAGTCGGGCTCTGCTGCCAACCCATATCACCCTCTGCAGAGCAGAGGCTGCGAACTGGGTCTGGCCTTCAGACGTACTTGTTGGACCGCATGCTGCATTTACATCTTTAATTTCCAAAACCTTAAAAGTCAGGAGATTTTTACATTAACATATTAACTTCCGGCCTATTTTGAAAAGTCAAAAGCTACGGCGACACTGGATTGGCCTTTCCCAGCAGCGACTCCCTCCAAACGAGCACCTGGGTCCAGGGGCCAGCCTGTACCTGCTGGCTTCACTCCCATGACATCTGCTAGGCGCCCGCAAGCATCTGATAGTGCTACCTCCGCCACAGATGAAAACTCGTGCGGGATAAATATGGGTAGACTCTTTTTTCCTCTTCGTGCACGTCACAAACCCAATGTCTGGATGTAAGATTCACATTTAAGGAAGCAAGGGTATAAGCTCTTTTTACTAAATTATAAGTTGCGACGACAAAACTCATGATTTTGCATTGAGAAACACTGCTTTAAGCCTTTTCCTTTAGTCTCCTCCTCGCCCGCCATAATTCTCAGAACTGTGATTCAATCTTCTATCCGTTCTTCAGGATTTTTATTCTTAAAGAGTTTGTTTTAAAACACTTATATACTGACACACAAATTTTTGGCCACAGCATTGTCATTCCCTGCTTTTAAATCAAAATGGTATGGAAAGTACATCACGAGGAAATTTTGAACCTTAAGGAAATGCATATTTTAACACATGTTTCCAATTACATTGGAATGAATTTAAAGCTACAGAGACGCGGCTTGGCACAGCGTCTGGTAAGCATCGCAGCTTTAATTGTGTGATGTGAACCAGCCTTCCAAGCAGAGCCTTCTGAGGTCAGCTTCCAAGTGTCATCTGGCCCACCCCGAGCCTTTTACGAAAAGAGGAAAATATGCATTATCCATCCCCCAAGCTCATATACCAGTGAATAAATAAGAACATGAGATTCGGCCATGTCGTTTGTCCTTAATGCTGCATCTCTGAGGCACCGACCTGCCTTCTGTCGTCTTCCCCATTTAAAGGTTTCATTCTCCGTTTGAAACAGAAGGGCCGATTAGGGCAAAACTTTGTTTTTCCCCATGTGTTGGCTTAGAAGATGGTTTGCTTTTAACACCCACCTAGGTTCAGTGAGCGTTTCCTGAGTCAAAAATGGCACCGTATTATTTTATGGCCGAATGGAGTACTTGTTTTAATGTGTTATAGGCAGGAGAATTCCCGGGGCCAACACAAGACTCGAGGGACATTTGACTGGCTTGGTAGGAGCCAAATTAGTGTGTACCAGGTAGATTCCGAAGAGTCGCTCTTCTCCATGAGTGGCCGCCCAAACATTCCTCGAGAGGCGGGCAGTTCCACAGAGTCCCCCTGGGCCGCCTCGGGGGGCGAGGGCTCAGTCCCCAGCCCAGCCTCCAAATAGGGCAGCTCTGCTAAATCCATCTTAGTATTAGCCTACTTCAAGTGACGTTTCATTTTAAGAAAAATTTGAAAACCACCGCTTAAGGACAGATGACATTCGGGCAAACTGAATACCACCGCCACCGCCCCCAGAAGCAGGGTTTTTTAATAAGCAGCGTGCATGGCCTAATATAACTAACCTGCGCTATCCAAGCTTATCTGCTTCCTGAATTTAGCAATGGAAATTCAGATAGACGCGTAGTCTGCTTCTGTTGAATGACTGCTAATAGGCTCACAATGGCAAGTTCGCATGGCATCGTCAATAAATCATATAGCTTTGACCTTTTCACATTTTAATCATGAAACTCAGATCGTGAAGCTTAGGAAGGATTATTGACATCCAGAAAAACGACATGACCAAAGATTCTACATATCTCACTCATGTTCAGGTCACATCCAATACTCGAACCCCCTCAAAATCATCATTTTAACCAAGAAAATGTTGACAAAGTTCACGTACATTTGGATTTCCAATCACGTATGTAGCCCACAATTGACAACACGAGAACATGAGTCCCTGTGGGACAAAGATGGGGGGGGGGGGGCTGGGGAGCTGAGCAGACACACGCTTCACTGGCCTCACCATCGGTCCGCTCTGAGCCCCGAGCTTTACGACTGCTTCTCACAGGTGGTGCAACTGAAGCCCGAGAGGTCGCTGGACAGGTGTTGGCTAAGCTGGGAGAAAGCCTGGGGGCCGCTCGGGAACGCGGTTGAGAACTTGCACTTGGAGCCAGTTCCTAAAACTATCCCATGACTCAGAAAACTCTATGTGGTTTTTCTTCGGGGACATCATATTTCTCACTTCGTTTTCCTTTTTTGCAAAACATATGGGTTTCTTTTGGACGTTTTCAATCTGACCTACCACCACTTAATTCCGTAAATGTTTTCAGATCGACCCTAACAGATACTCCCCATACACCAAGAGGAAGTGGTAACATGCACACGAGGCGGGTTGAGAAGAGGCGGCTAACACCTAAGAGGACAGGACAAACAGGCCCGGAGGGTGACCACTGCCAAGGTGACAATGGACGGGAGGCAGAGGCTATCAGAAAGGGAAGCCCCATGCAGGGCCCTTTCCCGAATCTCAGCCAATCACCAATTTCGACTCGTGTTTAAGATTTTCATGTTCCCATCACCATGGAAGATGAGTGAGGAAAGATTACATCTTGACGCTCACTAACTCCGCCCTCTGCGATCACAGACTCTCCATCCAGGGTGGACACGAACATCCAAGCACCGACCGCCAGTGTAGCTGTCTGCATTTACCTAGGGAAGAGTCATGCAGTGTGACTTTCTTAAGTCATTACGTAGAATTATCAAAACTTTGGCACCAAGGAAACAAAGTTTTTGGTGAAAGTCCAAGGGAGAAAAGACATCAAAATGTAAAAATTCCATTTTTCCCTTTATTCTCTCATTTTATGAAATCATTTGTTTTTCTTCTTTTTGTCTTCTATGCAGTGATCATTTATTTAGTCATCATGTCCCCAGTGGAGAAGCCAGAAGACTTCAGACTCTACCATGAGGGTGGGAGCTGACATATAATGTCCAGACGTCCATACTGGACCCGAGAGAGCTGTCGAGATGCCTAATTGCCCCATAAGTCACATATATGAAGCCATGAATCCTTATTTCCTGGATCCAGAAAGTGAATTTTGTCAAGAAAGTCCTTCCAACACCATACGTAAGCAACTTCTTCAGTTTGGCCAAACGCCAGACACATAAGGCAAAGGCCTGAGTCTCAAGCGCTGGTGGTGACTGGAGAAAAGAAGCCGAAAACTGGGAAGAAGGCAAGAGGGGCCGCTGCTCCTTGGCCCTGAGCTCCCGGCCACATAGGCGTTGGGTCACAAAGAGGACACAGGTGAGTGCTGTGCATGGTCAACGGGAAAACAGAGCAGAGCGAATGAAATTAAAGGAGCCAAAGTAGCGCCACCTCATCACATCGACCTCAAGGGCATGTGCTTTATCTTCCGGTTTTGTTAAGCAAGATGCTTCTACAGCTGATGTTGCATTTACTGCCTTCATTTCCCTTTTTCCTACTGACATTTCAATTCTCTGGATAAATTTGATGGTGCTAGACCAGCGCTACGTAACCAAACAAGCATGTATAGTGGATGCCAGAAAAGGGTAAGTCATTAGTTCACGTCCTCGTAAACAGTGGCACCCTAATTTGAACGTAGGAAAGGCAGAGAAGGAGAAAAGCATGACGGGGAGCACATGGGAGGCTTCCCTTAGGTCCCGAGGGAAACAGTAGGGTAAATGCGGACGAGGCGACAACACCTGGGTAGAGAACACGCTCTAGAGCACTTTGTTCTCCCCGCATCACCCCGGCCAGTGGCAAGCAGCCAACACTCGCTCACCGGGGTCCTTTATCGGCCCAGGCAGGGCTTGTGTACTTCACCTAAGTCAGCGTCTTCTCTCAGGAATAATGTTTCAGTGTAAAACAAACAAACAAACAACGACTGGTCCACCTTTTAACATATGGGCAAAATACAGGGTGGAGATGGAGACTTTGCAAATAAAAGCCGGATTTCGGCATCTTTTATGAGTTTCTAAAAGATGACCTCAATATGTTTTAATGAGCTCTTGACCATCAGTATTTCTTTCATTCTTATAATACAATGATAGCCCCAAAACTGTGAGCCTCTGATCCCAGTGAGGCTGCGGAGTTATTACTTTCAGGCAGAAATTCCCCATGTCTGTAGACTAAATAATGAAGAAAGAAAGTGATATATGTATCACTTTTTCAAATGTTTGCAAGTGCTTTATAAATAATAAAATACAACTTTATAGAAGCATTACTAAATACATATCAGCTTTTATATTTATATTTTTCAATGATTTGACATAAAAATCTAACTACCAAAAAACAGAGTAACTAGAAATGCCATACTTTTTTTCTTTCAGTCGACTAATCCTGATTCTCAGTTCCCATCCCTCTGTATAAGCAGGAAATTCAATCTACTTTTCTCCGGTCGCCCTCGCCCACACACAGTGCTGGTGTTACACCATCCATTCTCATCTATTTCCCCCAGTGTTTTCGTCAAGCGTGGGAATCGTCGGTGAGTCTGGGTATCGGGTACTTGGGATCCAGTCTTACTGGGTGCTACTCACTGCTTCTGAGGGCTGGACCTGTAGGAGCAGGACCGCTGAGCCCCCTCTACTCTAGGCTTCAAATGCAAAGGAAGGAAAATATATGAGGGAACAAACTCGATATTTCTATCAATTATGCTACTATTATTTTGTATCGATCAGGGTCTAATTAGGAGACAGAAACCACGCAATAAGTTTAACAGGGAAATTTTAACACAAAGAACTGCTATCACAGAGGATTAACTATTAAGGATTAAAGGATAAAGAAAACTCCAAAGAATGCCTAAGGAATGAAAGGGAACACCCAACGAGAGAGCAAACTTGAACAGGGGAGCACCCTCCTCCCAAGGCTGGGATTCTGCTCTCACTGGAAGAGGCGTGGCTGCAGCCCGCTGGAGGGTGGAGACATTCTCTGGGCTCACCTGACCCACAGCTGGTCCACACTGGCTGGGCAAAGGTTGGAAGGCAGGGTAAGGTGGGCTGAGAGCGGAAAGCAAGCCTCCCACTGGGGCGCTGGTGGACCAAGCTACAGCCTGGGAATCACGGCTGGGGTTGGCAAACAGGAAACACCTCCCCCTGAGAAGCTGACCACTAGGGAGCCTGTGTGACTCACCGAGAGATTGACCTGCAGGGATACTACTGAAAATCAATGGAGGGGGCGCCACAGGGTGTCTGCCATCCACGCCACCAACTGCGGCCCACAGAATGAAGGTTTTTTTAAAGAATCACAGGAAGTGACGCCCGCCCTTCCTCGCTGTCGGTCTAGCGCCCTCTACTGACAGCGCTTAACGACACAGCAGCTGCAAAAGGGAGCCGCTTCCCAGGTCCATCTCTGTCATCAGGCAATGAAGGGCGGATTAGCGCTAAGAGATAAAACATAACTGGCAATAAAAAGATAACCGCCACACATCTGTTTTATGTTTCAACCAGGACCTTGGGCTCAGCGCTCGCGATCAACGCCAGACAGCGGTCAGCAGCCTTCCTCCCTGTCATCTGTCTCCAAGACCAGAGCTCCGCCTCTGGCGGATGTCACCTCCGGGGCCCACGGCTCCCGCCTTCCCAGGATGACCTAGAGCAGAGCCTCCTGCTTTCTCTTCCAGGACCCAGTCCTTGCGCCACGCCTCCCCCAGGGTCCAGCCTTGTCACCTGATGCACAAACACCCAACACATTCAACAACCCTCCAGTGTGAGGATTAAACTTTCTACAAAGTCTATTTGAGGATCAAAAGACAAAGGCTACAAAAAATTACATACATCGCCTACTCACATTGTCAGTGAAATTGTTATTAAACTCATTTTTTGGTACAGTCACATATGTAAATGTAACTTCTAAAAGTCATTCACATGCTGAACTACATGCTTCTCTGACAAGAAATAAAACTGAATTATGTTGAACCACTGCAGTCATCCACAAAGAACATAATCATTACATAGTGTACACTTGCCTGCCCAAATGTATCAAATTAGTTCTAGTAGAAAGAAATTAAATTTGGCACAATTTATAATTTGAATTAAAAGTCTTCACTGAGATACAAGATGTTTATGAATTTTACTGAGGGAAATAAATACTGTAAATAAAGAGAAAAAATATTTGCAAACACACACTCCTATACCATGAAGCGTAAAAATTAAGATTAAAAAAATAAAATTAATGAAGGTTTTCAACAAAGTGATCAGAAGAAAAATGCTTAAATAATTTTCTAACACACCAGCAATATATGTTATATATATATATAATATATATGTAATAAAAAAGGACATTTCATTATGAAAGAGTCAAGAATGCCAAGTACTTCAGAAGAAAGAATAAAAACCTTCTGTGCCTTTCTGAAGAAGAGCTGGCACCAAGGAACATAATTAAAGACCTTCTCGTCGATGACAGCACTTCACTCAGTGTCTGACACATAGTAGCCTCTCAAAAATATCTGCTGGACTGACCGGAGCTGAAAACCTAACGCGTTTTGGCAAACTGACTATGGTGTATCCAGTCATATTCGAAGATAAACACGGTTATGGGTCAAGTCTGCCCAGTTTTATCCACGAGGGTCTATGTTCGCCGATTCTGTGATCGGCTAGCTCTGCTTGGTTACAGAGAACTGCTGGTGGCAGGTGACTGGAAAAGCTCCGCTGTGTGACAGGCAGGGTGGTATCTCCAGTGGAATGTCCCTCCCTCCCCCCACCCGCCCCCAAAGCCCAGAAACACCAGGGCAATTGCATGGCAGATTAGTATGAGTTGGTGCAGAGGACGGAAGGCAGGAGTCTTTGCTAAAGCTATGAAGCGGACCGACTTTGGTGAGCATTATGGAAGCTGATCCCAACTCCATCTAATCAGCAACCCGCATGCACACACACGCGACAGGCTGAGAGGCAGAGGATGCTCACCACCTGGACCAAAAAGTGCCTCTCGTCATAAAGGCAGCGGTGGGCATAGTCAGAATATAGGTAAAGGTCTAGATTCCTCAAAGCTTTACCCATCTATGGGTACAAACAAGGTCACATCGATTGTAAGAATTCAAAATTGCACTGGTCCTGGTCTTCGGTTGCCAATTTGAGACCCCTTCATCCTCCAGCCCTGCCTGATGCCCCTCACTCCTGTCTTGCTATTTCCCCCAGCACCCTCCACCGCCACCCTGTTCCCTGCCCCAGCTGCACTAGAGCTCTCATGGCACTTAAATTGTTCTCACACAAAATGCTGCAGGATGCCTTACTACCCCCGTGAGGTGCATGTGGGCAAGATCACTAGAGAGATTCTGTGTCTCTCCACATCTTACAGAGATTGTCGGTGCACCTCCTGTGACCACGACAGGGAGGCAGGCCACGGCACGCACGGCGAAACCTGCAAGTACCTCTCCCCTGCAGTGATGGACATTTTCCAACCCGATTGGCCCTTCTCAGGCTCCAGCAAACACGCTCGCCTCGGCCTCTCCCGACATCAGTTTGACACGCCCAAACCCCAGGGTGATTGCAATTCAAATTCTATCCCAAAGGGTTCCTCATAGGTGGGGGTTTCAAGAAGGGGCTGAAAGGACTGGCCTTCTCTCCCCCAACCCACCCCACAATCATCATCAGTACCTCATATCCTTTGACAAGAAATATCATCTCCATCTTGTACTATGCAAGTGCAGCTGCAAGACGAGCCCCCAGGAGTACTCCTTTCTAGCCAGACAGCCCTCCAAGGCACATCCTACATACAATTCTGACACCTCTGCCTCCCAGGATTCCCGCCCTCTCCCCCGCGAAAGAGGCTGCAGTGGGGCCTGTCCAATTCGGCTGATAGATTCAAAGAGACACATCTCAATTCCTCTTAGATTCCAACTAGGGCCCTCCAGCGCCTACAGCCTAATGTCCTGCCAGCCACGCCACCACTAGACACTTTCTGAACTAGCAGGAGGCGGGAACACAGCGTTCTCCCAAACTCGCACTCCTTCCCTATGCTGCTTTCAAGGTGAACTTTCTAATAAGAATTTTACGGTAACGAAGAACTGGAAACAAGAGATATTTAAAAGAGAAGAATTTAAAAGAGTTGCTCACATCTGAATTTCCACTTGGGCTATTTAGAGATGCATCTTCCGTGCGGAGCAAGAGGAATTAGGAAAAAGCGTTGCCTGGCTTTGATCCAAAATGAGGACCTGAGTTATTTGGAAAGGTTTTTGGTTAGATTGGAGGGGTTTAGGGTTGTTTTGTTCAGTTCGAAGGGCAGTGGTTTTGTTGGTTCATCGGTTGGTTGGCATTTTAAATCATAAGAACTAGTTTGGTTTTGACAGAGCAACTTTGCCCATAGATGCATACTTAAAAAAGCAAACAAACTCAGTGAGTCAGGACTCAGAGACCAGAGGGGAATATAAGAGAGCCAACCATCCCTGTCTTCTAGCACAAACATTAAGGGATTATTTTCCCTTGAAGTATTCTAAAGAAAATGAAAAGAAAGGGAGGGAGGGAGGGAAGGACGGAGAACGGGAGGGAAGAAGGAAATAAAGAAAAATTGGTTTGTGGGGTTTCACTTTGGACAGGGATGGCGGGACTTCTTTAAAAACATTACTAATACATACATACATATATAGTGTTCCAAAAGCATAAACAGATGTTGGGGGAGGCTTAAGAATTTAGTAATTTGCTCTTTTAAAACTTTAGCTCTGTATAGATCTCTGTTTAGGAAAAATAAATATAGAGAGAAAGAAATAAGGCATCGGGTCTAAATTTGGAAGAGGCAGCTGGGTGGTATGGGCAGAACATTAAGGTGATGGTAGAGTTTCTTCTAAACACAGAGAACAGACTTAGAATTGTACATTTATACTCAGCAAAGGAATGAGAGCACAGCTGTTAACACTCAGATTTGAAACGCATTACTGCTCTGGGATTTACTTTTTACTGGACTTCGCAAATTGCTAAAACCAAGACTAATAACCATTCTCTTTGAGAATGCAGCCCTGTGAGAGTGGTGCTTCCCAACCTCTTCTGACCCCGGAGAAGTCCTTAACCCAGCAGTCAGCTTTTGGAAAAGGAGGATAAGAACATCCTTGGCACTGAGCACCGCACAGCAGATCAAGCGTTTAACTAGAAAATCAAGTCTTTTTGGCCAAATTCTTCCACCGATCTGAGTAAAACAGAAGAAAACAGTGGTACCGACCTCCTAGGGTCGTCGTGACAGCTGTAAGGCACACAACTCTGTGCCTGACACACAGCAGGCGTTCACTCAGTGTTCCCTCTGACTCGACTTTACATGCCTGGCCGCTCTATTTTAAAACTTTGCAAGACCATTCTTAGCATTTTCCAATGCTTCTGCAAGTGTGGACAATCCCAGCAACCAGAAGCTGCAAAATTCTCATTATCCTACGATGTTATATATCCCACATGACAGTCAGAGATTCATCATCAAGGAGAGCTTTAAGCAATGGAGATGCACACATCTCTCCAAACAAATCATCTAGAAAAATATCAAGCAACTGTCAAATAAGTGTTTTCTAAACTTCATCACATCTACCTCAAGCTTCTAAAGGGGAAAATTCCTTTTTCTCAAAGAAAATAGATTTGTTAAAGATAAGATCCCATCAAAAGTCTCCTATTTTAATTCCTAATAAAGAAAAGAAAAACGGTAAACTCTTCTTTGAAGTCATTCCATAAAACAAGGTAAGATACCTGAAACACACACAGTGAAATTTCTTTTGCATTTGCACAAGTTTCTTCTACTTATTTACCTAAGGAAATATTTTCTTCCATGGTCCATTAATATGTTTGAAAGGATGACAAAGGAAAAAAATAAATAAATGTATGAGTCGAAACAAGATGTATAACATGGAAATGCAAATATTTCACACTCTGTTGCAATACTGTGTACAGATGGAGGGTTTTTCTTCACTCTATTTCCTCCTCACTAACCAGATTTGGGGTGTAACATTTTCCATTCAAGATCCACAGTAATTTATCACCAGACTGTCAAGTCCTTCACGAGCCTGCCTACTATTACACATCCCAAAGAATTTTGGGGACATCTTATAAGCGGATGACAGAAGACCACGAGGAGCGTTGTACAGACAAGGAAACGCCTTAGACAGTCAGTCCTGCTTCTCAGAGCCTCTGTCCTCAGCTGCTCTCCAAACAGCACTTAACTTTTCTCCTTTTTGTAAATATTCATCTTAATTCACTAAAATAAATTATGAAAAACTGTGCATATATACTTTCAGCTTTTACAGTATTTACAACAGAAAAAAAAATAAAACCACCCAAATATACAAAAGCCGAAAAATGCTTAAATTATGGTATGCTATCTACAGCCATGCCGCCCTGAACACGCCCGATCCCGACTGATCTTGGAAGCTAAGCAGAGTCAGGCCTGGTTAGTACTTGGATGGGAGACCAGCTAGGAAGACCAGGTACTACAGGCATAAAAAATTTTTTAAAAATAAGGGATTGTAAGCTGACAAGGTCCTTGCAATCTGTGAGGTCAACCAAGTGTTGCCTCGCCTAAAACTAACTAACTAACTAAATAAATAAATAAATAAATAAATAAAAGATTAAATTATGGTATGCCAGCCCAAATCATGGTGAAAAAGACTATGGAAAATGGGAAAATCAGAGCTCCTCACATCTTGGCCACGAGGTCTGGATACACGGGCGAATTAACGCAGACAATGATCTACTGGCATTACATGACAACACATCGCGTGTTGTATTCAATGCCTTTTCTCTTAGCATGATGCACAGGTAAACTGCAGTGGACACGGGGCATGCAGGCAGCACGTCCTCCTGCCCCTGTACCTGTAGGTGACGCACTGCCTCAGGTGAGCGGTGTCTCTGATTTTTAGTGACTACACCGTGCTTTCGGCATAGCCTGGAAGCAGAAGTCAAGGGCATTCGTGTCTAGCAAGCATGTAGCCTTCTCCCCTTGGCCGGACCATCCATTCTGGTTTGGGAAATTAATCGTCTCACCATTCTGGAGTAACGCGATGGCGTGCTCTCCTGTTGGAACCACTCAGTGACCTTCCCCAGCCCTGTAAGTGCAGGCCTTAATTACTGGGCACTGAGAAGCAGCCGAACAGGTCAGACGGCTGCTGCATTACCGGGCTTCACGGGCCACCATCTGTGGACATACCCGGGCATGGCGTGAGCACTCCCTGGGGGCCTTTCCGCTCTACGGACCAAAAACTTCCTGGAAAAAGACTCACCTTCAAGAAGGAATTGGTATTTAGAAGCTTGAGTCAAGAAAAACTCTTTTAGGTTAAAGGAAGGCATAGTTACGAGTACGGCCTATCTCTCTGATTGTCCCCCAAAGAGCACCCCAAGAACCTGTTCTCCTGGGCCCTAGAGAGAGTAGGGCTATGAACAAAACTGACGACGTTTCTCTAAAAATCTCGGGAAGACACTGCAACTCAGTCGTGCTGTCTTAAGATCATGTGACAGGGGGAAGCCTAACTCTGGTTGCACCAAACCTGTCGCCCCGTCCCCACGGCTCCGAACGTCCTCAGGTGTTGAAAATTAGGAAACATGTAAGAAATATGTAAGATTTTCCTACATCACGGATGAACCGCAAAATTACAACCGCTCCCTGCCCCTGCCCACACGTAGTCCACCGTCACCTCAGGAGACACTGTGGCCCCTGGATGAGTGAGAAGCGGTGCACAGAACCCCACGGACGGGACAACCACGTAACTCGACGTGCACTTCGGGGGACCGCCAAGGAAACGAAGAGCACCGTCGGAATACGCCGGGACTGCCCCAGGGGCACCGGCGATCTGATCGCCCTGACTCTGAAGCTTGGGGGGGACCGCCTGTTTCTCTGACTTCGGCCTTCTGCTCTGATCGGTTTTCTATCCTGACGCGTGCTCTTGCTCTTTTAGATACATCTTCCATCACCCGAAGCAAAAACCCAGGTTTTCCCAGACATCTTGGTGAACTCTGCCAACACCGGCAAATCCTACCTAACGATCTTAAATACACATACACTCGACCATTCCCGCCTGCAGCCTTACTATCCAGAGCCTCAGGGGGACGTTTTCTAAAAGATGCAGGTTCTTAGCCACTCAAACCGCCCTACCTTAGAGAGCTGCCTCTCGTTTGTTCAGAAAAACAGTTATTAAGTACCAAGCACCCTTCTAGGTACTGGCTGATAATGCTTTTAACCCATTTCCTGTTTAGGAAGAAAAAAAAGTGTAGCTCGCGGCCTGTGTTAATTTAATTTTACATACACATGCTCTTTGAGGCTGTAAATCTGGCTGGTTTACAATGTGGAAATAAAATATAAAAACTGTTCTCGGAGTTATTTCTAAACAGACCTTGTCTCTAATCCTAACGTAACAGAAATGTATACATAAATCGGATTCATCAAATGATTCTTCGGCTAATGACTGTTCAAGAACGAAGTTAGCATCACACGTAGAAACGCTACGTTTTCTAGGATTTGACAATTTTAGCGATCAAGAATTACTATATTCTGTACATGGAAATACCACTAATAAAACCAGAATGCTAGAAATAGAAAGATGTCATTTGTTTCCAAAGACTATCGATATACTAGAGCCATGCGAAAATAATAACGAAAGGGAGATATTTCGTGGCAAACTTTGGGGTGAGGTTAGGACCGTAATCCGTAAGTTATCTCAGGGTAAACGCTGCAGCCACAGGTGCTGCCGGCGAGTATTATCGGGGCAAACAGAAAATGGGTTAAAAAGACAGGACTATCACGGAGATCTTACACTCGGTGAGGGAGACAGACAGTGAGGAGTGAGCACTGTGAGACGTCCTGGAGGAGATACTACCCCCCATCTGGGGTGGAGGGAGAGTCCACTTCAATAAGAGAGGTCGGGAAAGATGTGTCTGAGAAGGTGACATTTGATCTGACTGCAGGACGGGCACTGGCCAGTGTGACAAGCCCTTTTCATGGGCCAACGTTAATTTTGTTTCCAACTTTTCCTGTTTCCTCCCAGTTTGTGTAGACCACATGTATTAATAGCAGTCGAAGTGGTTTTCTCATGAAACAGAAATAAGAGAGACAAAAAGCAAAAGAGATTTCCATCGCAAGTGCAAGAAAACCATGGGGAGCAGAATAATCACTGTCAGTCAGCATCAGACGGCCGGGGTGCCTGAAATGAGCCCCTCCTGAGGCTGGCTTAATCATCAACAAGGTTGTCATGCTCCTCTAGCAGTCCCTGGCTTGGGGACCAGTAAAGGAAGTCTATACCCAGAGAAATGCAGTGGACCGACAGGCACTCGCTGGACTTAGCTGACCATGGTACTTTCTCAGGGCACCTGTGAGCTCACTTTTATGCTAACACCAGACTGAGAGGCAGTTGTCTGAACCCACAACATTCCCAGCATCATTCCTAGCCTCCATCGGCTGCCGGTCCCACTGACCAATTCATTCTTGTGGTTAGGTTACTCCTAGTGTTCAATATTTATTCTCCTGGTCGGCAGTTTTACACTGAGATTTCTTATTCCGCTGTTCTGGACTAATTAGAATAATCAAAGCCTGTCTCTTACAAATATGAGCCACAAGTTGTTAAGTCAGCCTCAAGCTGATTAGGGTGCTTAGCGTAAGTTTTTTTCATGGTCCTCTTTTTTTTCCAAACTCCGGGTCAGGATTGCTGCGCGCCTCTCAACTTTATGCAACATGTGATTTTTGGAAATGTAACAAAAAGAAAGTCTGAATAGGCTTTTTTTAGACAGGGCAGAGCAAGAGCCAAAGGAAATGGAATAATGAAGCCTGTTCGGCTATTCAGGCCAGGTTTGTTACCATGTCCAAATGTGGCTTTTGCCTTTTATAGTCTTTAGATCATATCATTGACTCATGTTCCATAAGAACTGATTTGATTTATCCATTATAGCCTATTCCAATCCCCACTTCCTTTCTTACTCACTCTTTCTGTGAACCTTTTGCCCAAATCCAGTTTGTTATAATGGCATATTTGATTGGACCACTGTTCACAGATAATTTACCCAATCGTCCTTTGTTAACTCTCTTTTGATTGCTTTCAGATGTTTTCTCCTACTTGTCAAGATAGGTAATCCATTTTTCATCCTCATCTACATATTAAAATCTGATTTGCCATGTTATTTGGATCCTCAGTAGAGTGTTTTTTTTTTTTTTTTCAGGTAGTCTTACCACTTGATATCCAGGTAATGCCCAATAATAATAGCAAACTCTTAAAAGGCACTTACTATATTCTGGGCATTGTTCTAAGTACGTTATATTTATTAATTCATCAAATCCCAACAACCCTAAGAAGTAGGTCAAGTATTAGTATAACACTAGTATAGAAGATAAACAATGTACTTTCCAGAAAGGAGAACTCCAAGATCAGGAAGACCAAGTGGATAGCTTTGAGCCAGAATGTCTCAAGAACAAAACGGAAAAAAATTCTGGCATCAGAGACAGTTCAACCATTAAGACGACTAGTTCTTTTGATTTTTCAATAGCTTTCTGTACTTTAAAATAAAAGCAATGTTCACTCTTAATCAGTAGGCTTACATTTAGCCTAAATTACCATCTTTTAATTAAAATTGTTAGCATACCTAAAATAGTCACGGAGATGTAAAAGCACAACATAGGAATATAGTCAACAACATTGTAATAACTATGTGTGGTATCAGGTGGAGGGAGCAACTTGTAAGTTATATAAATGCCTAATCACCGTGTCGTACACTCGAAATTGATATAATAGTGAATATCAACTGTAACTGAAAAATTAAAAAAGAAAAAAGAAGTGTGAACACGTCTTCCTTAAAATTCTAGTGACTTCAGTCGCGAGAAGTTTTTATATCACTATTTCAATGGCACACTAGCGTTATTTTACAGAAGAAACACACACAAAAGGCAAAAGCCGTATTACAGTGGCTAAGATGGACGTAAGTAAACACGCCCTGCCTCTCAATTCAAATCCCCTCCTGAGATGGTGCTGGGGTACAGATATATTCCAGGATTGACGTCCCCTATATTTAGTAGCAGTACTCATAAGCACTGTTAAAAATAAGGCGGCAGGCCAACATGTAGTCAGTTATGCTGAGTCTGTCACCAAACCGAGACTTAACTTAATTACAGTTTTGGCTCCCCAGAAATGGAGTCTTAAGCCAGTCAATCAGGAAGTGCCTGTTCAGCATTAGTTAGATAATCTGCCAGACAAACCCCTGCAATCCCCTCTAAGGAAAATAACCTTGTGATAACCAATCCGCTTTTTAGCCTAGAACGACTTCCTTGCTCCTGTCTCCTTCTGCCTATAAAGTCTCTTGCCTTTTATGGCTCTTAAGAGTTCCTTTCTATCTTCTATATTTGATGGTGCCTGATTTATATGTAAAGCCAATCACATCTTTAAATTTTACTCAGTTGAATTTTTTTTGGATAGCACTTACTAAATTACACTTCATTTGTGGGTGATAAGGACCAGACGTGATATTCCCTGAGCAAATATTGTACTTATTCCTCAAAACCACCCCAGGAAAACTGTGTGAGTTGTGAGAATCACTGATTCCAGTCTTAGATCCCCATAAGACTCTCACTCGTTTTCATTATAACCGAGCTCACATGTTCAAATGCGGAAGCAAGAACGAAGTCACAGAACCTGCAGTCCTTTCATGGAAGTCCCTCTGCCCTCTGCGCTCAGCCAAAGTTCTCCCTGAGGATACTGGCTTCTGCTGGAGACCCCTCCCCACCAGCCTTCCTGCTTAGAACACTCAGAAACCTGAGGGATGTGACTTACTTGCGAAGACATAGCAAAGCTCGAAAGCAAGAAAGGGAAAGTTCTGGCAGAAAGGCGAGGAAGTAAACTGCAGAGAGAGGGCAGAAAATCATCCGGACGGATTGCAAATAACGAGGCACAGGAGGGGTGGCCTTGGGCAAGCACCGAGCACCTGGCGCTTCCGTTGGGATTAGTGACTGCACTTAGAGCAGGGCCTGGCCCAACGTAAGCAATGAGAAAAAATAATCAACAAAAACTGCATTTCGAATGGAGCCAGGAGCAGAAGCTGACCCCCCAGGAAGAGACCTACCTCGTGACCGCCAACAGGCAGCGGTGCCGCCTGACGACCTCAGCGGAAGATGAGGAAAGGCTCCTTCTGGCCCAGAACAGCTCAGCCAATGGGAGCCCGCCAAAACCAGCCAATGAGAAGCCACCACACTTAGTACCTTCGGCTTCCTCCAATGAAAACTACGTTTACAACAGCCCCTCCCAAGTCCATAAAAGAGCGTTTCCTTCTTATTTCTCTGGCGTTGGGGATGGTGTGCTCTTAGACTGAATGGCCCAAATTGTAAATCTTTTGTTGTTCCTGAATAAACCCATTTTTCTGGGGAGATGACCGACTGTCTATTTGTTTAAAGTCAACAGTTATTTCCTGCTATTACTTAAGCAGGAAGAAAATTTAGCCTAGAAGGAAGAAGACTGCTTAAAGCAACGATGAGTTTAAAACAACTTAAGGCGAAGAATCTAACTAAATAAGAAGTCAGCTCAAAAATAAAGATAACTCATTTCTGAGATTACAAAGGTGGGACTGAAACAGTAGATAACAATGGACGATGATAAGCCAACTTAAAAAAGAAGTTGAAGCATTTCTAAGGTCACTGTCATGTTGAGGAGTAGAAAAAGGATACTTATTAACTTTAGACATTGTTAGAAAAATTAAAATTAGAGCCATATAGGATATATATTTTTAATATATATTTTAATTATATAACATATTTTTGAATGGATCAACAAATCGTAATAACCATACAGGGGAATACTGCTCAATAACAAAATGGAATGAACTCTTGATATGTACAGCATAGAGAAATCTGAAAATGATTCTGCTAACTAAAATCAATTATTCAAAAAAGTACACACACCGTGTGACTCCACTGATATAAAGTTTTAAAAAATGCAAACTATTCTGAAAGCAGATCAGAGGGTGCCCGTGGGTGAGGAGTCAGAGAGGAGGGATTGTCATAGGAGATGGTATAGTCGGTGAGTACAGCAATGGTTTCACAAGTGTATAAATCAAATGAAATTGAGAACTAAATGCATGCAGTGTATTGTATGTTAATTATACTTCAATAAAACTTGTTTAAAAAACAGTTTGGTGTTGGTGACGAATTGATAAAAGGAGAGTGAATAAGAATAGAGGGCCAAGAAACTGACCTGTGTATATATGAAGATGGCATTACTAACCAGTGGAGAACTGATGAGCCAACCTATAAATAGTATTTGAGCAGTTGCCTTTTCACATTGAGAAGTTAAATTAGATGCATACCCCACAAATCAATACCAGACTGATCTAAAACCAAATATGGAAAAAAGCAAAATGGCTTAAAATTATTAATATACAGTATAAGAAAATATACTTATGACACTGAGGTAGATAAGGATCTCTTAAATAAGATGCAAAAAGCATAAATAATAAAAGAATATCAATGTTTGACTTCATCAAATATACTCGATTTTTCAAAAGATACTATAAACAGAATTAAAAGAGAAGTCAGAGGCTGGGGAAAGGTCTATGCCCTCAGAACAAAGGATTACTATCCAAAAATATACTTTTAAAAAACTGACAATAACTAGGCAATCCTCAGAGGGAGGAAACCAAACAGTGAACAAACAAATAAAAAAAAAGCTCAACTCCACTGGTAGGGAAGTGCAAAATGAAAATAATGCTTCTCACTCATCAGACCAGCAAAGATTTAAGATGAGAAAATTCCGAGAGTTGAGAAGGATATGGAGAAATGATTCTCATACAATCCCAGGGGTAAATTTTGAACAATTGCTTTAAAGAGTAGGTTGTCACTCTCCAATAAAATTGAAAATATGTTTATCTTCCAACCCAGCGATTTTATGTGGTGGAGAGGAAAAGGGGAGAGTAGCGAGAGTCTGGTAAGTTTGCACTATTTGTGTTCCCTGAAAGATCTAGACTGCCTTCACGAGTTCCAAATTTTAAGTAACTCATTTCCCCACCACGCTGAGAAAGGAGATGGGGCCAGAGCTGGGGGGCTCAGAAAATAAGAAAGAAAAGGCCATTGTGTTACAGCTCTGACTGCTACGATTTGCTTATCTACATTGCCTCTTCGGAATCTCAACACAGACGGTCCTCTCTTCCTGCCACACTCTGCCCTTCTGTGTGACTAGGCTCATTTCATCACATGTTTGTAACTGTGGTCACCACACTGCTCAGCCCTGACAGACGATAATGAGTCTTAGAGTCTTAGCACAAGATATTAGCAACAGGCCTTGGCATCATGTCTGACTGGGTAGAACTAGGGGAGTTTTCATTCTCACCAGCAGAACTAAATAGCCTTTCCACAAGAAAATAAACAATCCAACTTCTTCCATTTGTAAAAAAACAGCAAAGACAATTTTATCAGTCTGTGGTATCAAGCTTGCTGGTCTCATGTGAAAATGACCTCACCGACCCGCCCTTGTTGCAGCCGAAAGTTGGAGATGCTCCCTAGTCAGGGAGCTGGGCTGGTGCCAGCATACCCTCACTCGTCACCCCGTGGCCCTTGGAGAGTCTTATGTGGGTGTGGGATGGAGCATAGTCCACAGCCACACAGAGGTGGAGCCCACAGCATTGACCTCACCCGTGCCCTGCCAGGGCCCACAGAGCTAACCAGCCCCAGCTCATTATTCCAAGGAGAGGGACATCAACCCTTTCATCATTCTATAATTTACAATGCAAAATTACGAATGTCCATGTGCACCCATCATTGTCAAAAGGATTGTCTTTAAATGTTTGTTTCATATTTATTTATTGAGGCCAACATTTATTGATCGATTTTCTATCGCTGAAAGTGTAAAGAATCCTGTGCCTCATAATGATGTTTTGGTCAAAGACAGATCATACATACGATGGTGGTCCCATAATATTGTAATAAATTATAAGCAAAAAGTTTGTTTTCAACGTTGAAAGAAAAGGCTGAACCCAACGATGACGATGAATGTACTTCCAGCTCTAGGTGGGTTAAACAGACGAGGCTCAGCATTCTGTGCACCTGCCCTGTGGTCACCCTCTGCTGGGCCCTAGGATTGGTGAAAGAGCTAGAGGAGTGGGCAGAGCAGAAGGGGAGGGCAGCCTGGGAGCCTAAGAGCCTGCTCCTGTCTGCCCCTGTATACACCTGTGCATGTACACATGCGCATGCACACACACGCGCACGCACACACACACACACTTTATCTTTTATACTGCATTTTTACTGTGCCTTTTCTATGTTTAGATACACGAATATTGTCTGTGGTGATACAAATTTCCTACAGCAGTCAGTGAAGTAACATGCCATGCAGGTTGGTAGCCCAGGAGCACTAGGCCATGCCACAGAGCCTAGGTGTGTAGTGGGCTGGACCATCGAGGTTTGCATGAGTGCACTCTGTGATGTTCACACAATGACAAAATCACCTAAGGATGCGTTTCTCCAAACATATCCACATTGGTAAGTGATATATGACTGTATATAATAAACGGGTTCATTACTAATTCATTTCCGCAGTCAGTGTTTGGGGGGAAAATAAATTTGCAAGTTCTTCACTTGTCTGTGGTTTTTTTTCTCTACCCAGTTTTCCTTTGGGACTTTGAGGAGTAGATGATTCCAGAAGGCAAACAAAAGGGTTTCAATGTAGGGTAACATAACTGATTTCCAGTAAATAGAATAATGCGTGCATCGGTTTTCACTGGACTTGACTTTCAGCTGATAACCTCTAACGCAAGCACTATCACAAAAACACAGTGACAATGGTGTCACCAAGGGTGTTGCTTCACTCCCACACCATCACTTCATTTCAGGACACTGTCCACCCTGGGGGAGCAGGACCAGTATGTCTCCAATTATAGAAGAACTCAAGTGTCCTTAGAATGACCCATATTTCTCATTTATTCCAGCGATGATGCAGTGCCCTCTGTGAATCAGATGCCTGCCAGGCTGATCTGGTCATAATCCAACTCTTATTTAATCTGCACCCTTCACCATTGTCAGCTCAGACCCGAGCATGAGCAGGCAGGGATGCCAGCATGAGGCCTCCAGGAGTCTCTGGGTTACCATGTACAAATTTAAAAGGGTCCTGCTGTGGTAGACAAGGCTCAGGGCTGGACCACAGCCCCGATTTTATTTTACCTAAATATGTCAGTTTAAAAGCAGACAATCCTTTCCCAATATTCTCTAATTTTAGAGTTAACTCTACAGGATGCCAGTTAATGAGATATTGACTAAAGGAATCAATTTAAACTTAATCAGTACAACTATACTGAAAGAGCATTTGCCCCAGCAGAGCCGGCGAGAAAAAATACAATTTGAAGTAGATCGAGAAGGAAAATGCAACAGCCTTAGAGTGAAGACTGATAACAACAAAATATATATGTACCGTGAACTCCTAAGTGGCTTGAGTAATGGAGGAAAAGATCACAGACTAATCCAAATTAGTCACGCCATGCTACAAAAGGATTACTATAACAAGTAACTATTTAAAATTGAATTCTTCACCAAAATTAATTCAAAACAGACTATAGACCTAAATGTAAAGTGCAAAACTAAAAAGTTTCTAGAAGAAAATACGGCATAAAATCTATGTGACATTAGATTTGGCAATGACTCTTTAGATAACACCAAAAAGTATAATCTATAAAATAAAAATTGATAAATTGGACTTCATTTAAATTTTAAAAACTCCAGCTCCGGGAAAAGACACTGTTAGGAGAATGAAAAAACAAGCCACAGAAGGTGAGAAAATATTTGCAAAGCATATATCTGATAAGGAACTTGAACCCAAAATAAATAACTTCTAAAACTCAAAAATAAGAAAACAAACAAATCCATTAAAAACTGTGAAAAAAATCTGAACAGCCACTTCACCAGAGTAGATACAGAAATGGTAAATAAGCGTAGGAAAAGATGCTCAACACCATTCATAATTAGGAAACCGATAATTAAATCAACAGTGAGATACCCACTATATACTTATTCAGAATGGCCAAATTCCAAAACACCGACAACACCAGATGCTGACAAGGATGTGGAGCAACAGGAACTCTCATTCGCTGCTGCTGGAAATGCAGAATGGTGCAGACACTTGGAAGACAGTTCGGCAGTGTCTTACGAAGACAAACATAGTCTTACCATATGACCCAGGAACACACTCTCAGGTTGTTCACCAACTGACTTGAAAATTTGTGCCTAGACAAACGCCTGCACGTGAATGATCACAGATGTGTTACGCCACCAAGATGCTCTTTAACAGGTGGATGGATCCACAAACTTCGGCACATCTGTACGGTAGACTATATTATCCAGTGATTTTTAAAGAATGAGATCTCAAGCCCTCGCAAAAAAACACCGAGAGCCATCCGCTGTTCGAGGTCCACGGCACCTCTGCGGGTGTCATATACCCAGGGATCCCTTTGAAGGAGACCTCAGGTGGGCTTCCTGTCAGCATGTTTCACTTCCAGTTCCTGGAAACACACACCCTGGCCCTGCCGTCGAGCACACCCCTCACTCTGCACCGACTCACAAGCCAGAGCAACGGCAATAAGTATCTGCTGCTTCGAGCCACCCAGCGTGTGGTATTTCGTTACGGCAGCCCAGGAAACGAATTCGCCCCCTCCGTCACCTGCTCTGAGGTGGGGACATTCGTCCCGCCCTTTCCCGAATGAGGGGGGAATGCCGCAGCACTCCTACCGCTCTCTTCAGAAAATTCCTCTTCATCATCACTTATACCTCACTTCTCGTCGAGGCTGGAGGTGGGCGATGCTTCCAGAACTGATCTGGGACCAGTCCCCTTCAAGTCCCACAGGAGCGGTTCCCACCCCACCTCACAACGTGGGAGCACTCGGCACCCGGGTTTTGTTTTTGGCTTTAGGGCCATTGATGAAACCGAAACTTAAAAAGTCCCCTTGTAACATCCCACTGCATATCATCTTCAATGCAGCCCGTCTCATTAGCTGAATTTCTTCATTGCTTCTTAATTTAAACAGTGTGTTCAGGTCAGAGCAATCCCCGGCCTATGGCCGTAAATACAGCCAACTTATGGACAACTGGTGGGGCCACATAACCCCACCAGTACCTTCAGCCCCACCCTGCAACGCATTCTAGAGCAAGGCAGGAGGAACGAAGCTCCAATGCCATAGCCCATCCATTTCGCAGGAAGGCGCTTTCTTGTTCAGTATCCTCGGGTTTCTGAAATCAACCGAGTGCTCCCATCTGAGGTGTCCCATGCTCCACCACCTTCTTTCCCCTGCACTTTCAAGGACAAAAATCCCTCGCCCTAACTCTGCTTTCTCCCAACCACAGTGACTAGGTTCTTGTCTCGGAACTCAGCCCCATGAGATTAAGTTTGCAACATCTCTGCCCAAAGCCTCCACTTGCCCTTGGAAGAGAAAGCCTGAGGGTTGGACTGGGTTTGTGCCTTTTGCTAAGGAGTAATATTCATGTCTTACCTGTCTTCTCTCCCGTCCCGCCCCATCCCGCGGCAAATATTCTGGACAACTCTCCTCGAGCATTGCAGCAATGAACTTTGATGGATGGTGCCTGCCCCAGGGAGGGCTCCAACTGATCTACACCAAGCAATTGTAATCCAACCCTCTTAGCAGAGCTTAGTTTAGGAACCCAGGCGTAAGCCCATCGGCAAACAGACTGGTTCAGAAACAGGCACGTGGTTCAGTGTAAACCAAAACAATGCGAGAAATTTGGGGTTCTGGGTTTTTCACTTTTTGGAGAACCCAAGACACTCCTCTCTGCTGCTAGAGGTGAACAGAGAAGCCCTGACCGAGTGGCAGCCAAACCACAACTACCCAGAAGACAAGCCTTTGCATGAAGCTGGTATTGCGGATGTTGGATCAGACAGACAGAAAACACCTGGACCCTTGCAGACCACACTGAGCTACCCAATCCATCAGCCCCGAAGTCCTCCGCATCCTTGGACTTCTGCTACATGAGCCCTTTGATGCCCTCATTAGTTAGGCCAGTGTGAGTTGCGACTCTCTCAGCAACTAAACCATCCTAACTGATCCATTCTTAATTGGGACCAAACTTCAGTCTCATGGCTCAACACACTTGTCACTAAATGTTCAGCTGAGTGTATGTGTTTGTCTATACACCCGTATAAACACCTTGAAAAATGTAAAATGCAAATCAAAACTTCTAACATGATGTTTACATTTATACTTGCATACTCTGCAATATGCCAACAGATTAAATAGTGACGTACAAAATAAATATTGTATAACTGTAAGTACACACACATAAATACAGCCAACAGTGTGATCTTAACTAAGAGGGAAAAAATCAGTGTTTGGGGGATATAATGACTATTTATCAAAATGACTGTAATGGAATCTCTCTATGACAGTGAAGCTTAAATGCTTTGGAGTAAAGTTTTAGGATAAGACTTTAAAAGCCATCCTCATAACCATTAGGAGCTTAATAAAAATAGTGAGCGAAATTTACAGTAAACAGGTCTGACACCGAGGATATCACACTGGCAAACATACCACATGAGTAAATACGTCTGTCAGCTATGATACACCGTAGCCAGGCCGACACAAAGCCAAACATCTGGCTGAAAACTAAAACTTATCAAATAATAACGGCGTCTTCGAATAGTCATGGATTTGGAATACAAAATAGAAATTCACATTTCATGTTAAAGTTTTTATTTCATGGTCTAACTACAATACAGTTTTTGTCTTTATCAAGGTCAGAATTAAATTAAAAACTAAATATTAACATTTGTGTATTTTACTAATTAATATCTAATATATTTTATTTATAAGCCACTAGAATTGCTGATTAAACAAAACTAGAAAATAAAACACGAAATCGAATTTGAAATTTTGTTAATATGGTCATCTAAATATGGAAGCTCTCATATATTTTCAAGATGTAAATTCCACATTAATCTTACAGCTTGATTTTGAAACAAATCTATTTCAAATGTTCACAGATGTTAGAGTTCAAAAACTCAAATTTAAGACAAATACATTCTCTGGCAATAGTAAAGTATATACTGTATATTTGAAGAATTCATAAAGCACTTTAGAAACATTAGTATAAAGTCAAGAAAAAAAAATAATGACATTTTAACTGAAGTTTGCCTCATGGCAATCACTGAAGACTGAAAACAGATCATTAACCTGTTTATTATAATCTAAACAAACATTGGTAAGTTTTAGATAAACTATTTAATAGTCTAGAATATAACAAAATGGTAAACACCATAACCAAAGAAAATTTTTAAATATTTGACTTAAATGGAAAATAAAAAGCAATAATCTTGGCATTTCCCCAACACATGCATTCTCAAATTCTTGTATTTATTTACCAGAACTACATAGTATCTTTCATCTAAAGTTCAACTTAATGCTAAAATTTTTGAAAATAACCAGAGGCAAACACACAGCCTGATTCTCCTCAAAGATCTCTAGAAGAGATTACATACCCATCACAGTTTAAAAGAAAAGATTACATTTAAAGAATAATTCTTCTGTCTCTAACACACATCTAACATACGCACACACACACGAATTAAAAATATCAAATTGATTATCTGGGTCTGAATGAAAAGGCAGTAAGTAACTATTTATCCTAATGTTTTTAAGCTACGGTCCTTTGATATATTTTTGGATACTCTCAAGTTTTTCTACACAAATTAGTAAATTGGTTTTTTTCATTTCAGTTGTAATGTAAAAAAAAAAAATCTTAATATAAATGCTTCCTGGGCCAGTTGGAAGTCTGCTTTATGTCTGAGGACAGCGAGACGATTTTGTTTGCAGTGTGTTTATTGATTACATGGTCATCGGGTAACTGCGCTTTAAGTCTGGTGAGCTAAGCAGAAATGAACTTAGATTAAACGAGGCCTTTTTAACCCAGTAAAGGTAAAAGGTGTATTGCCTTGCAGATGGCAAGAGGAATACATATATTTTGCAATTGTTTGAGTGGAGGATAATGTTAGGAGACTTGGACAGCCCCGGGGGATCGTGTGGAAGCCTGCCAAGAAAAACACAGAAGCCGGGGAGCGAGAGGTCCACCTGAGCAGGTGAGGTTCGGTTTCACTGCCGCCGTCAACTTGGATCATGTCTCACGCCTGTGTTTGCACGAAAGGACTTTACGGTTCTACCAGATCTATAAAATCAGAGTTCGTAGGTAGGTTTGTATTTTTACACATTCATATTAAATATAACAAAAACCACTTACGTTAAAAAAAAAAATTCAACTGAGTCTCCTGAATTCTTTCATTTACACCACACACAATGGGTTTTCTGAGGAATCTTACCATGCCTCTAAAGTTTTCTTTTCTGATTTTCCAACAAATTGGCAGAGCGGGATCCTTTCAGACAATTGCTAAATCCTGGCAAAAGCTGCGCCCCAGGGCCCACTTCTGACTGGCATAAAATTCATCTCGCGATGTATTCTTAAATAGATTTTTATCTAATAATATTGCCTATAGCTCTCTGAACAGAGGTTTCATAATACGTGGCTCCAGCAGCATGCAGTAAAGAAAGTAGAAATTTTCACACCAATTCAATGTGTTCAATCATCCAACCAATATTTATCAAGCATCCAGGACAGTGTAGTGGGTTCTGAGGCCACAACACTGATTTTTAAAACAAAGATCAGATCTACGGCCATGCCACCCTGAACAAGCCCAATCCCGTCTGATCTTGGAAGCTAAGCAGAGTTGGGCCTGCTTAGTACTTGGATGGGAGACCACTTAGGAAGACCAAGTGCTGTAGGTGTAAAAAAATAAAACAACAAGGAATTGTAAATTGACAAGGTCCTTGCAATCTGTGAGGTCAACCAAGGGTTACCTTGCCTAAAAACAAACAAACAAAGATCAGGTAATCCGCCAATGGCCACACAGGTAGCAAGAAAAAGAGCCAGGATTAGAGCAGAATTCAAACAAGAAAAATTGTGTCCCCAGAGCCCACAATCTCAACCTGTGTCGCACACTGCTCACCTGTTCAATAAATGGTGGTCCACACAAGACCAAAAGAAAGCAGGGCACGTGGGCAGCAATCGATAGGCTGCCTGGTCCAAGCGTGATGTTGTAGGGGAACTAGCGAACTCTAGAGAGCAGATGGACTGCATCCCCTTTGTCATAACCATAATCATAACAGGAGGAGGAAGCAGAAATATTGGTCAGCAGAGAGTTCGAGATTATACTCTGACAACCATCTGAAGTGCAAATTACATACTGCAAATTACAGGCCTGTTCACACCTCTTCAGATCAGCTGGGTTGAGTTGGGGTTTGTAGAAGAAACTAGAATCTGCGTAAACAGAAGGCCACATACTCCGGGGGATAGGAGGAGGCAGGGCCATTGTCTTCTCCAGAGGACAGTTCTAGGTCCACTTCAACACAGAGACAAATGGACCCTTGAAGTCCAAGTCGTAGGCCATAAAGGATACCCACAATAATTCCCATCAGGCAAGTGTCTTTAAAGGACTCTTACTCACCAAATGTTATTTATTAGCCATTTGAAAAAAAAAAAAAAATCTTAGTGAAGGACCAACCAGCAATGTCTCAAAACATTTTAACTTTCAAGAAGCTTAAATGAATTGAACTATGTAATGTGGTTAGCAATGAGCCTTTAAAATGACAGTCTAGGTTTTCAAAGAGCATATCTTTTATTATGCTCTCTGATGATAAATAATTAGATGTCTATCAAGACAGCTCCATAGTAAAACCACGTCATCAGTATATGGGATAATGCTTTCTATTCTATTTTCCACAACTAAGGACATCTGCCCTCTAGACTGAGAAAAATGCTAGACTAACATGTGACAAGAATCTAACTATGGGAAAGACCTATCCCCTTTCTTAAACTGACCATGCGCTAGGTGTCAAGCCCTGTGATAAGTTTTAGAAACATGAAATGAATAAAGACATGATTCTCACCCTGGAAAAACTAAAGCTTCATGGAGAGAACAGATCTAGAAGTGAATTGTTACAACATAAACCACTAAGTACCAGACAGAGAAGCGCACAGGGAATGTACACAAAAGGACCAGTATGGCCTGAAGTGTCGACAACAGGCACTATTACACTCAGCCTTAAAGAGGAAGTGGCTTTTCCCAGGAAGAAAAAGAGACGAAAGGAACAAATGAAGTACCTAAAGAAATAAGAATTATAACCTATACCAATCTGATTACTTTCTGGTGGGAAGAAAGAAACTCCTTGGTTGGAAGTAGAGGAAGTAAAATCAATATGTGACATCAGGATTGGCACCCACACGCCCTTTTTTCCTCAACTACGATTGATTGGAAAAAAAGAAAATGAAACGAGCTCTTGCCTAAAGGCAACGATTTTATATATGTATGTATGTATTTTTGGATGCTTAAGAAACAGGAGCACCCATCATGGTGAATTGAAATCGGCAGACCGCAGAAACCTCCCGCGGTCTCTTGTGGAAACCTTTACGAGAGTGCTGGCCGGACCTTCCGACTACCTACGCGATGGCAGCGTCTGAGGCAGAAACGTGTAGAAACACTGCCACCTACTGGTTTTAGAGCAAATGTATTTAGGGTCATAGAAAAAAAAAAAAGGCAGTCCTGCGGTTTCCTCCTGAGGGGGAAGAAGAGGGCTTTCCCTGGGATGGACCTTTAAAGTCTGCTGGAGAGCGTGGGAAACAGGTCCTCGAACCTTGACGCTGCACACAAGTGCAATCTGGGACAAAGAGCAGCGGGCGGATGGATGGCTCTGAGCTTCAGAGCAGCCCGGGGCGCACTCTGGAAGGAGTTTGAGAGGAAGGCGTAAATTCAGGGGGCACGATAAAGGTGCAATAAATGTCCAGTTCCCACCCCACCCCTAGAAGCCTTGGAGAAGACGACTCCTCCAAGACATGGAAGAAATGGGAAGACTGGCCCCAAGCGTAAGACACCTGCCAGGAGCCCAGAGGAGACAGCTAGTGCCGTCTCAGCCCGTTCGCAGGGCAGCTCTGTGGGATTTACGCAGATGCCACTCCGCACCAGGGCGGGAGACGTTTGGGGCAGGGCTGCAGCCCAGCTCTTACCCTCCTAGTCTGACAGCCTTGGAGGGCACAGCCTGCCAGCCATGTGCAGAGATGCGGGTTCCCGGTAAGTCTCCCTAAGCTGGTGGTAAACATTTGACCATCTACAAGTCATTTGTTGTTAATTTGTTAACTCCATTTCTACAAAACTAAACGTACTCTCTCTATATGATCCAGCAATCACTAACCTTGGTATTTACTGAAATTAGTTAAAATGTATGTCCACAGAAAAACCTGCATGAAGATGTTTACAGCCGTTTTAATCATAATTGCCAAAACGTGAAGATATCAAATGTCCAGACAATGGAATGTTATTCAATGCTAAAGAAATGAGCTATCGAGCCATGAAAATACATGGAGGAAACTGAAATGCATACTACTAAGTGAAAGAAGCCAATCTGACATACCATATGATTCCCACTACATGGCATTCTGGAAAAGATAAAACTCTGGAGGCAATAGAAGGGTCAGTGGTGGCCAGAGGTTGGGGGAGAGGGATGGAGAGGTGGAGCACAGAGGGGTTTGGAGCTTAGCGAATCTGCTCTATACTCAACCCTGGCAGCGCATTCGAGTCCCCTTAGGGAAACTTTGCACAGGAAATGATGACCGGGTCTGGGCACGGGTGTATTTCAAGTTTCCCAGGTGACTGTAGTGCGCATCCAGGGTTGAAAACTATGATCAGAGCCCAGTGATGGAGAGGGACCGGCCCAGAGGAGCGTGGACTGGAGCAGCTGCACATGCAGCACTTTGCCCCTGTGCAGCGCTGCTTGCCGTGGTACCTGCTGCCTTGCCACTCAGCGCCTGGGGCCGTGATGGCCTCTGCCCACCGAGGGTCCGGGCTTCCCTCGCAGAGTGTGGAGATGTTGTGGGAGGTGGCCACCCTACCAGGCCCTGCTTTCCCTAGCCCCCCCTTACATCTCGTTGGAGCCACAGGGTGAGCTCCGTACTGTGACCAGAGGTGCTTAGGAAGTGGGTAAGCAGAAGGTGTCCCTTCCGCTGGCTTGCTGGGCATGAGCGCTACGATTCTGGAAGCCATTTGTTGAAGGTGGCACAGACGTGGAAGAGAAGAGGTCTGTGTCCTAGAATCGCTGCTTCGAGGAGAGCTGTGTGATCGAGATCAGCAGGTTATGGGAGCAAGGAGTCGCATTTAATGAGCTAAGTCATGGAAACGCTGGTTTAAACAAAGGAAAGCACTTAATAGTCTTAAGTGATAAAGAGAGGAACCAACTGTCTCAAAATTCTAGTCTTGAAAATTTTAAGAGAAGAGCTTTGAACAGCCCATCCGAGACCACGGAGTATCTCCAGAGGGATGAGTTTGTGAAGCACTGTGACACACAGCTACACACGTCCACCACCGTCGTGGGGCAGGTCCCCGAAGGTGGCCGTGTGACCGGCGGAGGGGAGAGGAGAGAGCACTGTGAGTATAGTGCTGTACGAGTTTGTCTCTGAAGGGGCTGCGATGTAAGAGCCCTTTCCCAGAAGATCTAAGCCGGTCCATGAACGAGAAGGGGGCGCGGCTGACAGAGAAAGGCCTGGAGAAGGGGTATCACTCTGTGGGGGAAGGGCGGGAAGGCCCGGAGTGAGAAAATGGGTCAAACTACACACTGTGCGTAAACCAGATGTCCCATTTTGTCTGAAAGTTCTCACCTTCAAACAAACAAACAAACAAACAAACAAAATCCCAATTGACAATTTGGTGGCTCAGTGTCAAAAACAGGGACCATTCACTTTTGGCTCATCCCAGGCGCTCTCACAGAAAGCCTTCACCAAACCGAAATAGGCCTTTTAAAAAAAGTTGTTTCCATCAACATTTGTATGCTTCAGTACTAGGAAGGAAAGGAAAGGATGCATTTAAAACACGTACCAGGAAGTAAACCTAAGCAACGGTGGAACGACTTTATTAAATCCGGGAATTTCAGCTTTTTCCCAAATGAAGCTTTTTCCCCGACTTGTAACGGCATTCTTTCAGAATGTCTCACACGGTCGTGCAAAGAACTCCAAGGTGGGCAGAGGATCCCACAACAGGCCAGTGCTGGCTGAATCCGCCCCTGGATCCGTGTCCTCCACGCCTTTCCTGCAGGGCGGCTGAACCAACAAGATAAAAATCGGGAAGACTTGAAACTGCTCGTATAGCTGCACCCAGGGGCACCGACTCCGTGCCTGATGCTGTCCTAGGCACCTCAGACGGATCGGGGCATCTAAGACTCACAACGCCCTGTCGTCGCTGGTTGAAGAAGCAGAGGTCCAGACGCATCAAGTAAATTGCCCAAAGACCCAAAGCAGTGCAGAGACTGGCTGCTCCCAAAACCTGTTTCTTCTTCCTGGGCACGGGAGGGGAGCCGAGCTGAACGTCCCAGCCTCCCTGGCCACCACGCGCCTTGTTGTCACCGGCGGAGAAGCAGCAGACGCGTAGGCACCCTCCTGGCGCCGGGCCCGCAAAACTCCTCACTGGAGAGGTCCTCGGGCTCGCTGACGCTCCGCCAGCTCCCTGGAGACGACGGGTGTCCCCTGGATGGCACGTCGGGCACGCGGCAAAGTAGCGAGAACGGAGGAGGAGCCTGGCTCTCAAATCTCCACTTGTAGGAAAAGCCCCTGCTAACCAGACACGCCCACTGCGCACTTCGCACAGGTGAAAAAACTCTACTGTGTTCGGGCCATTATGTGTTTGGGGTTTGTTATCAGAGAGGCAATTGGTTTGTTACACGATTAATTAAAAATTAGGGCCTGGAAGTGGGTGTTGCCACAGCCTGATTCTCTACGCCACGCCCCACGAGCCAGCGAAAGGTAACTACGCAACGCGGCTCGTCGCATCCCCGATTAATTAAAAATTAGGGCCTGGAAGTGGGTGTTGCCACAGCCTGATTCTCTACGCCACGCCCCACGAGCCAGCGAGAGGTAACTACGCAACGCGGCTCGTCGCATCCCCGGTAACTACGCAACGCGGCTCATCGCATCCCCTCGTGCTGACGGGGACTAGGACCTACGAAGGCTCTTTGGGGTTTTGCGCCCTGACACCCTCCCTGAGCCCCAAAGACAGAGCCAACTGTGAACGCTGCTAGCAAGTATCCTGTTGGTTGGAGGACACCGTGTAAAGGCCATAAGTTGGAAGCCTTTCGTGAACGACATGACCGTTCGATGCCTTCAGTGTGCATCTCTCCACCACCATTTTAGTCGGCACACAAATAAATGCGTAAAATGCCGGAGCTGGCACCCAAGATTTTCTCTCGATTCATTTTACATGAAAGGAATGAGACCCGAAGGAGACACGCTGGCCAGTAGCACACGGGCGCTGGGAAAAAGCACCGGGCCCGGGACCCGGGCCTCCCGGAACCCGGTTCCCCACGTTTCTGTGCCCCGTGCAAAGGCGAGCAGCAGGGAGAGGGGCGGACGTGAAGGCCCCGCAGTCACAGCATCTGTCACACGCCTCCGTGGGTTTTGGTGTGTTAACTTCTGAGCCTTGGCGATACCCATGTATAACGCGACTCTTGTCAAATCACGTCATTCGATAAAAGCATTTGAGTCTGGGCCCGGAACCCGTGCTCGGTGCCAGGGGCACACAAATGAGCAAGGACCTTCTGCCCAGGGCCTTCCCGGAGCTAACGTGTTCGTGAGTGCGGAAAGAAACGTGGAACCGTCACCAAGTGGCACGTGAGGTGCTGGCTAGTGCCACAATGGGACACACCCAAAGTACAATGACGGGCGTGAGGCGGAAACGCGAAAGCAGTCTTCTCTCCCTTTCAAACCAAACTGAGGCGTCTTACTTTTTGCAAGAGAATCACGATTACAAGCGCGTGCGAAACAGCGGAGCACATGACGTCACCACACACAGGTGAACCGCGCTTCGCTTTCGAAAAGCAGGACAGGGAGAGCACTGGCTACGCCCGCGCTTCCAACACCGAAGGGAAGAAAAAAAATAGCGCGTGAGACACAGCTCGCGATCGAAGTCCCGTTACCTTCTTTCCCGGGGTTCAGGCAATGCTCTATGGCTGGTTAATGTTCTCAGGTGTCATGACTTTATAATTTAGTATATAAAACACTCTGCTATTATTGCAGACGTGACTGCAGAGGAGTTCACATGCCTTCTGAGCTTTACGAGCAAAATTTCAACTATTTAAGACTCATTTCCCATAGAAAGTGATAAAGCCACGTTGTACTAATGTTTTGACACACACGCATAACACAGACCTCATTTGATGGTTGAGAGAGTCTTTTATTAACAATCAAAAAACTTCACACTTACAATAGGAAAATAAATGTTTCTTTAATGAATAATAAAGAGAAAACTATCCAGGACCTTATAGGATTTTTAATATGTACTATGCATATTTTAGAAGACAGGACATGAGCTTGCTGGATCATCAGGGTATGGCGGAAAATGAGAGATGGTAATTTATAAAAGTTATCTAATAACTTTTGCAAACAGTAGTTTAAGTACCTCTGTAATTAAAACAGGAAATAAAATTTGTATTCATACCTAGTTTTAGATGTGTCCCCAACAGACATCAATCTTAATTTTATGATTTTGATATGACTTTTTTAAAGGTACTTGATGGAAATTCAAATCTCCTTTTGAGATCCGGAGCTTGAAGTGTGCAATAGAGCTGTCATTTCCCAACACCGAGGTGGAATTATCACATGGCAGTTCGAGTGACAGATGCCGTTTCGTGGACACGGTGCTGTGTGTCCTGCTCCTCTGAGCGCTAACCATGCTAAGGTTTGCGAAGCACATCTAGGCGCAAACGGGCGCTGTTGCCAGCATCCTCCCTGGACAAACAATACTTGTTCTTGTCAGAAGAGATGGCTACTTTACCTTTACTGTTTCTTTTCTATTGTGAAAGACAGGGTTAAACAGAATCTTATTTTCCTCCAGATGATGGAAAACTTTAAATTATCTTAGTCTCTTAAAATCTATCTGACAGGGAGGAAAAAGCAAAACCTTAGTGAGAAAGGTGAGCTTTCCCTCGGTCCCTCAACACAGAGCCAAAGCAAAAACGCAGGCCCACAGAAATGTCTATGTTGAATTTTTTGGAAATCTTAAACCTTAATAAGAGTCAAAAAGCTTTATATAAATCAATAGTGTCTGCGTATCTTTGTCAGCTCCATACATGCCATGATCTGGCAGACGACCTGTATTCAAAAGCCCGTCTTTCAAAAGGTCCCGCTTTTCTAGATGGTCTGTTTAAAGGGTTCATTGCCTTGTGTATAAGTAAAGAGGCATATATATTATGTATGTAAGCAGTAATCACATGGCTCCCATGTGCACTCCATGAAAGTCATTTTAACATCATGTACAAAGACTGTCAAAGTCTCTGAAGTACTTTCAATCCACAAGCATAAACATCCACAAACACACCGTCATCATCATTCTTGTCAAAACTCTTCAGAAAACCTAAAAGCTATTCTAATTCAATTCTAAAAGAAAAGTGTCTGGAATTTAATGCTTTTTTAAACTTTAGTCTTCAATATTGAAACTGCTAAGTTACTCCATTTTTCCATGAAAAAAAAAAATAGAAAGTAAAGTGGGGGGAAAATATTTTAAAAATATAAAATTGGGAAGACATCCTGTTACCTAATAGGTTTAAGAGAAAACTTTTATGGAGAAAATATTCCAATAGAAGGTAAAGCCTATGTGGGTTGCTCGACGCAGCGTTACTTGTAATAAACAATTAGAAGCAAATGTAATATTCAGTAATAGAACTATAAAATAAAATAGGACATGTTCAATTGACAAAATATTATGCAGCCATTAAAGAGAAAATGAGGAAGATGCTGAAGCATGGACCACAAGGCAGTGTTGAGCCAAATGCACAAGGCTCTGTGCTACATGGAAACAGCTCCGTTTGCAAAGACTAAACAGGAACGTAATCTAACATGCTGTGTTGCTGTTTTATGGGTATAGTTTTCTCCTTATTGAAAAAAAACCAACAATAAAACGTCCTATAGTGACTGAAAATTTTCTAAAAAAAAAAAAAAAAAAAAAAAAAAGCATCGAAATGATCGAAATGGATAGAGTAACTCAAAAACAAGTCTTTGAAAATGAATATTCCCACGGGAGGTGCACTGTGAACCACACCTGGAAACGGCTTTGCCTCTTATTACTGGAAAGGCGGCGCCCGACTGGGCCTGGTGGTCCTAGGAGGGCCGCTCAGAATGGGCCTGAAAGCTGGGGGCGAGTGCCCGGCCAGCACTCGGTGGCCTCACGCTCACCGCCAATGTCTTCAACTAGGCCCGAATTTACCCATTTTGATTACTAATGCAACACACATTTCTATGTTTGAAAATAAAATTCCACATGTCTTTATATTTCTTCCTGCAAAAAATTCAGATGCACACTCCTTCCTTCTCATAATAAAGCAATTCTCAATTAGCAATCAAGTTATATTTTTTTAATGACAAATGGCATTAACTTTGTGCAAAATGTGACCATAGATAAAGATCACTGGGTGATAACTACCCGAAGTAATACTAGACAGAGGATTACCCACAAAAAGAGAAATTTTCAATAGAAAACTGAATATCCCTTGGGGGATAAACTTAATATTTTATTGTTAAACTGGCGCAAAATACTAGATTTGCTATAAATGCAATTGAGCAGGAGTACAAAGGCTTCCCTAGTGGCCCCAATCGCACAGGGACGTGATATTTTTGATGGCTTTATGGTGACATTTATAACCTCCTAGTTATTTTAGCTCTCTGAAGAAAATGTTCAATCAAAAGACTAAATCACACAAAAGCATTTAAAATGTTCAAATAGTGCTCGATAACAAAATTTGAAAACAAGAATTATACACAGCACTAAATGATGTTTATCGAATGTTTGAATAAGCGTCAGTCAGAAACCCTACAATGGAGCAGTTTACGGGTATATTGCGGTTCTCTGCCCTACTACAAAAATAGTCACAAAGAGCTTTACGTACTCGTGCGACGCTAACGCGTTACTGTTTGCAAGCCATGTACCTTTCAGTTACATTATCCCAGTTGATTACATTCCAAATGGCTTTGAGATAATCAGGTCTGACATTTTTATACTGAAGATAATAAGCATGCTCCCACACATCAATCCCCAGCAGTGGAATCAGACCTATTGGAAAGAAGAGAAAAAAGCAAAAACTATAAATTTCCATCTAAAACATGGTATCTTCTCAATTTAAACTTTATCCTATGCATACAAAATCACCTTTACAACATTCTCGTCCATTTTTCAATTTCTTACCATAAATATGAAATGTGTTTAAGAATAAATATTCCTATAAAAGATTTTAAACTTTATTCTTTGGTAGAAAATGTAATAAATAATAAAAATAATTAAAACAGACTTGAGAAAATCAATTAACTACAGTAGCTGTTCTCAAAATATTAACAGATTTATCCAAGAGCCCGTTCTCGGTTGTCCTCACTGGGGTAGCAATAATGGTGAGTTGTTTGTGGGGGTGGCTGAGGACCTTTTCAAAGTTCTGAGCAATCAGGGGGGATTATGGGAAACCCGCCCTGCTCCCCAGGGTTAATATTAGAGAATACAAAGCATTTAGGAGACAATAATAGAAAGAAATAGTTAACCAGGAAAACTGAATAGGATGAAAGAGATACACTGTTTTCAGAAATTAAATAGGACAAATGAAAAATTAGTTATTCAATAAAACACTTATTTTAAAAAACTCTCAAACTAAATGACAGCTCTCCTCTAAAAAACAATTCTCAACCAGAATGTCTTGATCACTTGCGAGGTATGTGACTAATAATTTATTATTAAGTTAGGGAAATTTACAAATGAATTTTCTCATAGCTAAATTGCCATGACTCTCACTATTTCCATTCCAATGGGCTTTCTTCAAGTGGGAGAGATGGAGGCATAGTGAGGATTCGCCTGGAAATCAGCCTTTCCCGGGAGGTACCTTCACCGGTACACCCGAGTCTCCACAGCAGTCGGTGCTCACAAATCTTTTCTTATTTTTACAAATTCTGTGGCATCTCACTTTCCCAAAAGAGCCATTGAGGTTCACGCAAAATCCAGGGACGTGAGTCACGGAACCGAGTCTTCTGACGTGCAGCAACAGAAAAGGTGACTGACAACCGTTGCTGTCTGATGTTCAGGTGTCATTTCACCTGTACATCGAAGATCACGGTTCCACCTGACTGCTGGCTGACTTCCGACTCTTTTTCCTAAAAAGCTTCTAAGTCAATCAGGCCCAACATAAAAAAGGATTGGTGAGCTCACCGCAGGGCTTCTAAGCCAAATAGAGTCACAGACCAACAACGGCCAGAAAGGTAGAAGTCTAGAAACCTGTGCTCACCCCGGGGAGCCCGCAAGTGCTCGGCAGAGGGAGTGAGAGGCCACGGCCTGCAGTCAGACTGGGCTCATGCGACTTCTCCTCACCCTTGCTGTTCATCTAACTTGAGGGGGGCGGGAAGGTTCAGTGCATATAATAATGTAAGCTGATATGAACTCTCTGTCACATGAAGCAGATTTTATATTTAAGATATTTTTTGTTAATGTATCTATAAAATTACATGTGCTTATTTTTTATAAGATTTAAGATTTCAAAATAGCAAGGACTTTCTTTTAGTGTACTTTTGCTTAATGAAGATTCTGAGTATCACCTGTTAAGATGTGCTCAAATGAGTAGGTGCACTTGGTAGGTTTAACTACCGATAATTTTTCTTATCTCAAGTTAAATGAACCATCTCTCCTGAATGAAAGTGTAATAATTTTCCAATCTAACCTGTTGTTCCTTGCAGGGGATCCTGGTTAGCACAAGCAGCAATCTGTAAGCGTCCTTGTTCCTTATTGAAACCAAGCCAACCCCAACCTGAGCCTTGAACACCAGCAGATACAGCGGTCAACTTCTCCTTAAATCTGGCAAAGGAACCAAAGTCACGTTTGATGACTTCCATCAATTCTCCTATTAAAAAAGTGCAAAGAACACCCACAAGTGAGAAGATGGCAACAATTACAATAAAATAGATTACATATACTAAAATATTCTTCTCATATGGCCCAAGATACAACTAGACAACAACATATAGAAAATAAAACAAACCAGGGAGCCTACATAACCCCACTGAGCTCTGTGAGCTGCTCTAACAGCTCTTCTAAGCACTTTACATACAATGACTTATTTCATCCTCGAAAGGGCCCTATTATCCCCATATCACAGAGACAAAGAAATTACGGTACAGAATGGTTAAATATCTCACGCTAGGTCCTAGAGTAAGTAAGTGAAAGCTTATCTTTTCTAAAAACTGTTTCTCGACCTTTCCCTAATGTACGGGACAGTACATTTCAACCAAAAGTTGGCACCATGTGTGATACCGCGTGTGTGCATGGAAAATCTAATCCATAACGTGCTGAATGCATTCTCCATTCTCACACATGTCCCCTACAACTTGGCTGTCCTCCTTGCTATGAAAAATAAGCCGCTATGATACTTCAGAGAGAATTAAAGCGACATGAGAAAATCAACAGTCATTCCCATCGTGCTCCAACAGATACCAACCTTTGGGCTCCCCGCCGCCATTAGGGCTCAGGTTTGTCCAGAAAATGGTGTGGTTGATGTGGCCTCCGCCATTGAACTTCAGTGCAGGCTGAAGAGCAATCTGAGTACTAATGTCACCTGAAATGTTAAAATGCAAATATATTTTTTTAATTCTTACTTTGTCAGCCATTCTGTACACTATTTTATACTTTGTAAAATGTCAGGTTATTAGATCAGCTTATCTATAACATCCCTAAAGGTGCTAAAATTCCACAATTTCAGACTTCTACAAATAAAGGCCTTCTCAAAATTATCTGTCCCAGTGGATTTCAGTTCAATTAATAACATGCTAAACGACCAGTGGAAGGCCCAGCAAAGGTGGCAGAGCCGGTAGAAAATTCACTTCTGAGTTTAAAAGAGCTCAGAGTTTTCTTGGAAAATATTTCAGCAAATGAAATAATGGAAGAACAAAAGTACACAATAGTGTAATGCTAAAATGTATGGTTCTGCATATAGACTATATGGAAACACTCATTTCCTAAATAAACATCGATTCACCGGGAAATATTTCAATGTTACATAACAAATAACACGACATATTCAAAACTGAATTTCCTATTTCCAACCCTAACCTCGCTCCTCCGGCGGCCTTCCCCACCTCGGTAAGTGCCGGCTGTCTTCTCAGGACGGTTCTGAGGACGTGGTCACTTTGGTCCTTTCCTCGCACGCCCACATCTGCCCCACCCGCACACCCGCCAGCAAAGCCAGCCCTTCCTTCAGAATGCACCCTGAATCCCAGTGCAGACGGCAGCACCCCGCCCGCGTTCCCGCCCGCCGGCGCTGGTCCCCTGCCTCCGCGCCTGTCCCCTAGTCTGTCCTCAAAGGAGTGGCCAGAGGGCCCCTCCAGACCCCAAACCGATCACTGCACTCTAGTCAGCCCCCCACAGGCTGCTCGGCTCAGAGCGACACTCCACGGGGCTCTGCCGCCACCCTGGCCTCGCTGCACTCCCGTGAGCAGCTCGGTGGCTCCCAGCCTCGGGCTCGCTCTGCGGCCCTGCAGGGACACCCGGGAGACAGTCTCACGTCGTCCCTCGCTTCTTCAAGCCTCGGCAGTTCGCGTTCTCCAACCGCGGTGCGAAACGGGCACTGCCGCTGCTGCGCCTCTCTCCGCGGGACCGACGCCCCCGGCACCCCCGTGTCCACTTGTTCATGTCTCCCCGCTGGAATGAAAGCGCCAGTGAGGAAAGGGCGTTTGTGACAGAAACGGAGCGAACGGCAAGCGAAGTCACCTGGGCCCTAGATGCACGAGCCCTACGACTAGGGAGGGAGACATTGCCCCGCGACGGGGGGAGGCAGGAGGGGCCGAGGCCGCGAGCGGACTTGCTCGGGGACAGACCTGCTCCCCCGAGCACCAGCGCGGGGTCGGCCGCGCGGGGGGCCCCAGGGACTTACGGGGGGCCGCCGAGGGGTCGGCGTGAGGGCCGGAGGCGAGGCTCCCTCCCGGACGGACGCGCCGGCGGTGCCCACTGCTCCTCTGCTGAGTCCTCCCCGTTCCCAGTGTGGGGACCCAGCGCTGCCATAGCTGACACGTCGACAAACTGGACAATGGAGGTGGCTCTGCCCAGAGGAGTCCCCGAAACCCCGCCTCCCTCAGCTCACAGCCCCACCCCAGCCACGTCCAGGCGGGTCCTCCGCAAGTCAGGTGCCCACTGCTGAGCAGCGCCAAGACTCACACTGGTGGCAGCTGGCCTCAGTTTCTGGTGTGATTACTTGAGGCGACTATAAGACAGCATCTGTGGCTTGTTTGCTGCATCTTAATGAAAGGCCCAGATGGGCACAGGCTGGGGCTAAGTTTGGTCTGCAGCTAAACCTCTCTCAGGACTGTGCCACTGGACGCCTACTACAGACGCAAAGCCACACTAATAAGACCGGGAGACTTAGGAGCTTTGCTTAGGACATAGAAACAGACACAGAAAGGCAGCCAAAGTGGGAAGACAAAGAAACAGAAACCATAAGACAGAACAGAACAAAGATCTAGGAATAATGGAGTCAAGTAATCTAACAGATGCAGAGTTCAAACACTGGATATAAAGATGCTTAATGAACTTAAGGCAAAGTAGATGAATTCAGTGAGAACTTTAACAAAGAGATAAAAAAAGGAAATGGAAATTATAAAAAGGAACCAGTCAGAAATGAAGAACACGTCAGCTGAGATGAAGAGTACATTAGAGGGAAGAAACAGAGTGGACAAAGAAGAGGATCGAACCACCGATAGAGAGGATGGGGAAGCCAAGGACACTCGATCTGAATGGCAAGAAAAACGAAACCAAGACTATGATAATAATTTAATGAGCCTATGGGACAAAATGAAATGTAAAAACATCCATGTCACTGGGGTACCTGAAGGAAAACAAGACGGTGAAGAGCTATTTGAAGAAATAATGATGGAAAACTTCCCAAACCTGGAAAAGGAAATATACATAGTGGGGTGATCACATAGTTCAGTCTCAAAAAAGAGGAACCCAAAGGGCCCACACCAAGACACACTATAATTAAAATGCCGAAGGTTAAATACTAAGAGAGAATATTAAAAGCATCAAGAGAAAAATAGTTACCTACAAGGGAGCACCCATAAGACTGGCAGCTTATTTCTCAAAAGAAACTATTCAGGACAGAAAAGCTTGGCACAAAATATTAGACGTGATGAAGACCCAGGATCTACAACCAAGAATACTTTATCCAACAAAGCTGTTATTTAGGGTCGAAGGACAGATAAAGAGCTTCCCAGACAAAAATAAGCTAAAGGAATTTATCAACACCAAGCCAGTATTACAGGAAATGATGGAGGGATTTCTTTAAAAAGAAAAAAACATGTATCGAAAACAGGAATAAAGAATGGTAATAACTACATTCCTATCAACAAGTACCTCAAATAGAAAAGAATTACGTGCTCCAACCAAAAGATAGGGAGGCTGAATGGATAAGAAAACAAGACCCCTACATATGCTGCTTACAAGAGACTAGACTCACTTCAGATTAAAAGACACACACAGTCTAAAATGAAAGGGATGGAAAAAGATATTGCTGTGATGGACCTAGAGGGTATTGTGCTGAATGAAGTCAGATAAAGACACATATCGCATGATTTCACGTACATGTGGAATCTAAAGAATAACAACAAAAATGGAAATGAACTCATAGATAAGAGAGTATTTTGAGGGCTACTAGATGGGAGAGGGGTTGGGGGGACAACTAAAAAGGGCAAAGGGATTAAGAGGTACAAGTGGAAAGTTACAAAATAGAGATATAAAGTGCAGCATTAGGAAAATAGTTAACAATGTTGTAATGAACACATAAGGGAGAAGTGGGGTACTAGATTTAGTGGGGTGATCACTTTGCGAGTTATGTAGATCTCTAATCACTATGCTATACAGCTGAAACTAATATACTCTTGTATGCCAACTATAATTGAAAACTCATTAAATTGTACAATGTAAATATAAGCAACTAATTGTCTATATTTCAATAAAACTGGGGGAAAAAATTTGAATGACCAGAGATGGAAGGCAATCTATACCTGACAAACTAAATAAATAGAAGATGATGAGGTGATATGTAATATCAGATAAAATAGAATTCCACACGTCAAGAATCCACAGGAACTAATAATAAAAGGAAAAAATCATGATGAGAAATACAGAGTAATCATAAAACTGTATAAATCTAAGAGCTTAGCTTTGAAATATGTAACATAAAATTGCATTAAAAACTAAAAAAAGAAAAAAGAAAAAGAAAAGAAACCCCTGCAGGTACTTATTAATTTATGGGCAAAGTAACAGAATTCGACGTAAACCTTTTTTTCCAGTGGCTTTCATTAAACGAGTAAAGATTTGATTGCACAAGAAAAGTACTGAAATATAACTGTTTTCAAAATACTGAAGAGACAGGTTCACGGGTGTCAGATGTTCTCAGGCAGGAAACGCTTTCACAACTGGGGTATTCCCCAGCCTCGCTATTACCACACCCTTCCCGCATTTGTTTGTTTTTTTTTTCCTTAAATCATCAAAACTTTTCCCGTATTCAGAACCTTTTGGCACATTTGAAGTTTCCCCAACTATCACAAGTAAATTTTCTAGAATGTGGCAACTTCCGGTTCTTTTTTTTTTTTATCCTTCGCCTCATACAAAATCAGGTTGAAATACCACATTTTTCCACTAGATGTCCCTAGTTAACAAGATGTCACTAAAATTTACTCCACGACTAATTTCATACGACGGAAATTCAACGAAAATACATATATTTAAGAAAAAATACATTTTTAACCGTGTAGTTCGTGAAATCATACGTACAGCCTGGAAACACGACTATCAATTATTTCCTCTGCAAACCACTGCTTAATAGACTGAAAAGTGTAAGTTTTTTGTATACAAACATTAAAACACAATATTCCCAACCACACCCCCCCAAACACAAAAAGCCCACACGCTTACTGGTTTTGCCAACAGAGTCCTTAAAAAAAAAAAAAAAAAGTAACTCCATGTTATATTTTAATTGAATTCTAAATATTAGTAAATAAATACAAGGCTGTTTCACTTTCCCACGAAATGGGCATTTTCCTCGCGAATTTCGGCCCCTAAGTCAATTCGAGAACCCGCGAAGCGGTTCTGCTGAAGAGAGGAGCATTTCCCAATGGGACGCGCGCGCGCTCCCTGAGGCCGGTTTCTCGGGGACCTACCCTTCTCCAGCGCCTCCAGGTACTTGTCCTCGGTGGCATTCAGGTTGTTCACATAGGCCGCGTGGTGCTTGTTGTGGTGCAGCTGCATGATCTGCGCGTTGATGTGGGGCTCCAGGGCGCCATAGTCGTACGGCAGGTCGGGGAGGGTGTACTTCTGCCGGGAGCCCAGGGACCCCAACGCCGGCGCCAGCTTCCGGCTCGTGCTGGAAGAGAGCGGGCGCGGCGGGCGCGGCTCAGGCGGGTGGGCGCGCACGGGCTGCAGAAGGAGCGGGCACCCGGGCCTCGCCGGCGTTTGCGCGCCCGCCCGCCCGCCGCACTCGGAAACAGCGAAGTAACGCCGCGGACCCTGCGCCTCGGGAGCACCTGGACGCGCTCAACCGACACCTGCCCCCAGGCAGCGCTGCCCCCTGCGCCCCCGCGGCACCTCGGGGTCCCAGCGCCAGAGCAGCTGAGTGCGGAGAAAGAACGGGCACCGCAGGGGCGACCTCCGCGCGGCCGCTGCCCACGCCCTTCACCCTCGGGGCCGGGACCGTGTCCCCGCTGAGCCGCGCGTCCCGGGGAGCCTCACCTGCACGCCGCCCGGGACAACATGGTGACGCCACACGCAGGCCTCTCGGAGTTCGAGCTGTCGCACCACGCTGACCGCTCGCTATAAACCGGCGACCCGGCCTGCGCCGCAAGGACACCGCCGCCCGCCGCGGGCTCCGCCCCCTGCTCGCCGATCCCAACCCGGGGGGTGCACAGCCCCGGGGTCTGCCGCGCCCGCGCCCGACCCGAGCCCTGAGCCCAGGGGACGCGAGGACCGGGGTCGCAGGGCCACTTTCCAATGAGCCGCGGGAACCGCGGTGCCCACCTGGCGTGCTTCCCGGCGTGTCGCCCAAGGGAAATCCGCCACCCCCCTGTGTGAGATGGTACGGTCCCAAGCCCCGCCCACTTCGGCCCGCCCCGCTGGGCTCGCGGCAGCGCACCGAATCCCCGGCGCGCTCGTGCGTCCCCGCCCCTTGCCTGGCGGCTGGCTTGGGGCCATGACCGAGTCAGGTGAACTTCCCGGAGCAAAGACTCCTGTTTTCCAGAATGGCCTTGTCGCGCACCAGGGGTCCCCAAGGAAGGCGGGTCCTGGGTGCTGGAAAGCTGTAGGGACAGTACCCCCAAACCGCTGCTGCGAGTGACCTTTCTTTCGAAGAAAACTGACCTTGGGTCCTCCTCGAAGCCTGAGCCAGACCAAGGGCGGCCAGATAATAGTGTTACTGAACCCCCAGGATGGGCTCAGGGCTGCGCTACAGGGTTTGTATATATTTATCTTTATGTCTGTCACGCCGAGGGTGGGTGTCGTCGACTCCAGGTGACAGTTAATGAGTTCACTGAGCTTAACCAAGTTACCCTGGTCACAGATAATAAATCGGGATTAGAACCCAAAATTCATACTTTCTTGAGTACTACGTCCTACTAATCAAGTCTTATGTATATGCTAGGAGTGACTTCCATGAACCAGCGCTCAGAGGACAGTGTCTTATAGCCTAATAAGCTGTATCAAATAAGAATCCATTTTTTTAAATCCTGAGTCATATGACTCCTCCCTATATAAAAGTCAAGAAAACTTTACACTGTTATTGGCCCATTGAATAGAATAATATAAATTATTGAATAGAACAAAATAATATAAAAGGAAGAAGATGGTGCTTACTAAAGAGTTTCAGTTACTTTCTTCTGCTTCTTCACAGCCCATCCCCCACTGCTACCCCCCCCCCACATGCCCCCCAAAGATGACTAGGCTTTGGACAAGGGGAACAGCAAGGGGAATCACCCAGCATGACTTCCCAGCAAGAGGGCCAGGGCTTCCTGGCAGTCAGGAGAAAGTGAAAACAAGGGTGTGTTGCATTGAAGGAGGAGATTTTGCTTGGGAACAGACTGTGCTGTCCTTAAAATAAATATGGTAAACAAGGGGGGCCTTTTAAGGCTGCTACCGTGGAGACCACCATGCTGTACAGGAGACCCACTGGTTCACCTAGAACTGATACCAGAGTTGTTTAAACAGGATAACATAAAACATTTCTCCTGAAAGAGAGGAAGATTCCTTGTTTTTAATGTTTTGTGCTTGTTTTAAAACCATTAGTATAACTTAGAACCTTCTCCATGAGCAGTTAGTTTTGTGTGGATAATATGAAGAATATATAAGGAGTAAAGTCTGAAAACGTTTGTTTATGCAGAGGCTCGGTGGATTTACATATCTGTTTCTATTATAAAGTTTTAAGTAAATGTTAAAATTTCAGGGCAGAACAATAAAGCCAATTTAAAATTAAAACACACACAAACATGTGATTGGTAACAAAAATTGAGAAGCATTTTAGATGAAGCGAGACACATCAGTTTTTCGGGCACAGTAGTCTGTCATTAAAATCACAAGGGGCAGGCTGGTCAGGAAGCTGAATCCTAACATGAGGTACCAAGAGTCGGTTTTAGGGTACCAGCTATGGGAACTGGAAGAAAAGGGATTTTGAGGAATGAAACAACAGAATTCAGTGACAGATCCATCGCTAACAGGAGGGCTTGATCTAGTGAGAACAAAATATCACTATAAGGAGACAACCCAGTCAGGCCGCATCAATGTACGTCTTGTTTGTACAGATGATGATACCTTGAAACTTAAATTGCTCCCCCTACCCCACCCCACAATGACATGCCCTTTTGAACAAGCAACAAAGATTGGGGAGCGGAGGAGTGACAGTAACAGTCAAGTAGAAGTGTCTCTAACATCATGTCTGTCACAGAAGACAGCCCAAGTGTGAGAGTATCTGAGACCAAAGGTTGGGGGCAATAGTTATTAATGAGAAGAAAGTTTTTTATCTTCTTTGTCTATCCCACCCAATAAACAGTACTCTTTCTCTTTTTTTTTTTTTTTTTTTTTTTTTGTGACCACTGTAAGCACTACTCATTTAATTGGCCCAAGGAGTTAGATAGTTTGCAGTTGACTGCGGTCTGTCCCAAATTCCTCCAGCCAGCTCGGGATGTCATCTGCCACAACAGGGCACCATGGCTGTATATTTTCCTTGAATAAACTTCCGAAGGCTACTTCACAGTCATCCTCAGACCCACCACAGTCTAGACCAATATTGGTTGGAGGAGGCAAAATGTGGATTGAGGTGAAATCATTTTGAACCAATTATTGATCGCATCCATAGCCTAGCAACAGAGACCCAGCCACAGTGTCTCAAACATAGAAGAGTACATTTCCTCATGCACAAGTGATCCGGAGCAGGTAGTACAGGCCTGGGAAGTCATCGAGGGCTGAGGTTTCTCTGTCCTCAGAGTTGCCTCATGACCCCTGACAGCTTCTACATCACCAGCCATCTCACCTAGCTACAGAGGAGGCTGGGAAATGAAGTCGTTGGGCTGCATGCATTTCGAGTCTGAAGAAAGTTGAATTCTGTAATTAAAGGGAAAATAAGTTATGGATTAGAAAATAGCCGTCTCTGCTACATATCCTTCTACAAGGCATTGTTTCCGTGTACTTGAATGTGAACTCTGACCATTAATGGAATGGCCTTAGCTATATTTTCTCCTCTCCTCTCCTCTCTTCTCTCCTCTTCTCTTTCTTCTCTCTCTCTCTCTCTCTCTCTCTCTCTCTCTCTCTCTCTCTCTCTCTCTCTCTCTCTCTTTCCCTTTTAGATGTTGTATCACAAATCTTACCCAGGCAGGAATCTAAGTGAGAATTGCTGTACCAACTGTCCCTTTGCATAACTTGGATTGGTAATAGGACCAAGAGTAGTATCTAGATGGCTAAAATAAAAACCAGTGACCCAGGCTAACGGAGAAAGTGATGACAGAGATATGGTAATATTAACAAAGATTTCGAAGTGAGCTTTTATCCCCCACATCAGCAGGCTAATTATAACTAGAACACATTAACTACTGGAGAAGAAAGGGGGAGCTTGGCTCAGAATCAAAGTGTTTTATTGAACAAAACGTGTGGTGCATTGATTGTATTCAGAAAGGGAGAGCAGAACCAGTGTTACTGAGCAGATGCTCAACAGGTGCGAGGTCCTCGGTCGAACACTCTGCATCGTCTCTTAATTCACACAGCATCTCTGTGAAACGGTTTATCATTCTTCTTTTGTACAAAGACAGTAAGTGACTTGACCGAGGTCACACGCAGAGCTACTAGGTAGTAGAGGTGGGCTTTGCATGTATTGCTCTGCTACCCTGACATAATTCAGTGCCTGAAAACTGTTCTCCCACAATCCTTGCACACAATAAATTTGAGTTCAACCCAATATTGTTTGTGCGTGTAGCTCGAGTTTTGAAATTTTTCTCTCTCATGCTGCTTCTCAACTTATCCTGTCTTCTCAGCTCCTGACTGATCTCCAGCCTCATCTTGTGCATATGGCCCAGGTCATAAGTCTTGGACTCGAAGCTCGATACGGCTCCTAGTTCTCACCTTGGGTCATTTACCCCTTTAACCACATCCGCATCTTAGCCTAGATGAAGACCCAGCTTCCTGGAGCTGCCCTTGGCCTTGGCCCACCTGACCGATCTTCCCACACTGTCTATGGAGAGAATCAGACCTGGGAAAACAGAACAGAACAGAGGAAGAGTCAAAGGCAAGGTGGTCTCAAATGTAGAGTCCAGCTGATCCCTCCGTAAGATCCCTTCAGGAAGACCGCAGCGTCTTTTCCGAATGACCCACCGTCACCACTACTCCAGGGATACTAGTCAGTGTTCTCCAGAGATATGGAGGCCATAAGATGCGTACGTAAAGAGAGAAAGGGATGTAGTAAAAGGAATTCGGCGCACATGATTATGGAGGCCGGCAACTCCGGAATCTGCACCGTGAACCTGCAGTCTGGAGACCCAGCAGAGCCGATGGCATGCTTCCGGCACAAAGGCCATCTGATGAATACTTCCCTGCTGTTTTTGTTCTAGTCGGGCCTTCAAGCGACTGGATGAGGCCCTCCCACATTAGGGAGGGCAATCTGCTTTACCCAAGAGTCACTAATTTAAATGTTAATCTCATCCAAAAACACCTTCCAAGTTAACACATAAAATTAACCATCATGCCAGGTTAAAAAATAACATGGCTAATGCGTGTTACATAAGGGGTGGGACGATCTGTCAGTCATTATACCACAAAGTTCCAAATAGTATCCCAGGGTTTATCATTGGAGTGAGGCTGAATCAGGGGCTCGGTCCTAGGAATAACTCTCAAGAGCTACCCGGGATGGATTACCTAGACCACGGAGGGCAATGAGCAAGCATCAGGATCTCAGACTGGCTACATCTCTTGGCCAGCATCTGCCGAGGGCTGCACCCCCTGCCAGGAGGTCCACGCTGAGGACGTAGCGCGGGTGTGCAGGAGCTGTGGCCTCGTACGCCTCGGGGGTTCCTGCCAGAGCTCAGCCTGCTGGGGGCCACATGGACCTCGGATCCCATCTTGGTGTGCCCCAGATCACCGTCTATCCTGGCCCACGTCGCCCTACTCTGGTGCTGGTTTACATCTGCGTTGGCCCTTTGGTGGAAAGTTGGCTAAAATCATGTAAAACAAGCCCATTTTCCACCCTAAGAACATTAATTTAGTGTAAAGAACTAGTCAGCTGTATGTTGGTACAAGATACTTAACTATGAAAAAAGGCTGATCAATTTACTCTCGTATCGGGTTTGAAGAGTGTCCTATCAGTGATGTACAAACTAAAAGCATCCTTAATCTCAACATTGATCCCATACATTTCAGCCCACCTTGAGCAGATATCTTAGTTTTGTCCCAGACCAGCTCAGAACTTAATCCAGTGCTTATGGGCAGAAAATGTCCCTTAAAATGCATGTGTCGAAATCCTAACCTTCAGTACTTCAGAATGTGACTGTATTTGGAGAGAGAGCCTTTAAACTGTAATTAAGTTCAAATAAGAGCTTTAGGGCAGGCCCCAAACCAGTGCGACCGACATCCTTAAAAGAAGAGGAGATAAGGACCCAGGCACACACACAGGCCGAAGGTCGGCCAGGTGGGAGGACTGAGCAGGAAGGCTGCCACCTACCAGCAGAGGAGAGGGACCTAAGGAGAAACCAACCCTGCCGACAGCCTGATCCCAGACTTCCGGCCTCCAGAACTGTGAGAAAATATATTTCTGTTGTGGAAGCCGCCCGGCGTGCGGCATTTTGTCATGGCAACCCAAGCAAACTAATAACACAGCAGCTCGGTGATTTCTCATGCGCTCCAGTTACCAAGACGCCAGCCACTGTTGAGTTTATAATCACAATCACAGGGTCCCCTTCCCACCTGGGCCCTCCCCCACACGCTTCCCCCAGCCCGGCCCAAGGCTTGCTGGCACCCACTGGCAGGGAGGGGAAGAGGAGCCCGAGGGATGGTCTTTCTCATCCGCTCTGGTGTCCTCTGGCCCCAGGGACTAGGGACGTCAGTTCCAGCCACCATCAGGGCCTGAGGGGAAAGAGCTGTGTTCTATCTCGGTCTGTCTCAACCTCACTTTCACGGTGCCCGCATGCGTGGGAGTTTTCGTGCTGGCGACGACGTGGCTGGTTCAGCTTCACCCCGCCCGCCCGGCTCTCTGTCGTGCAGACCCCTGCACCTGCCCAGATGCGGCCGTGCCTCTGTTCGACCCCCTGCCCTTTTCCGGGAGGAAGTTGCTTTGATCGGTTGTGCAGCCACCACGGCGGCCTGGTTGGCACTTCCTCGCCATGCTCACCGAGGCCAGTGGTGCCTCCACCTTCAGAAATCTCCCAATGAAAAGTGGGCACTGGTGTCCAAATCCCCCCCTCACCCCCAATGTTCAGGGCACAGAGGTCCTGTGACTCCCTTTCTCCAAGGGCACGACAGGAGAGGAAGATGGGAAAGGGTCGATCCTAACACCCTGTGTTAGCCTAAGACAGCTCTTAGTTCTGTATTTTCTGACGGGAAGGCAGCCAGACCTGCACGGGTTTTCCAGAACGTGAGCCTCTCCACCTCTGAGCCAGGCTTTGAGGAATCCATAATCTTGCCTTTTTTAACAGCTGAGTCCATTAGCCGGGGTCGGAAGGTAGGTGAGAAAGGATTTCAATCTGTGCTCTAAGCTTCATGGTCTACTGTTAATCATTGAACAGTGATGTGCTGGCTGTCCTCTGGATGCTAAGCTTGTCCTCAGTAGGGTGTACAACCAGCCATTGTCCCCACTCTCAGAAGCTTTGTCACAGTCCTGGGGAACCTATCACCCTGGAAGGACAATCTAGAAGTGCTGGCAGGAAGGCCTGAGGCTACCCAAAGACTGGAATTGGGGGTCAAAGGCCAAAATCCAGAGAGCAGGGTTTTTCAACCTCAGCATTGTGGACATTTTGGACCAGATAATTCTCTGTTTTGCAGAGCTGTCCCGTGTATTGTAGGGTACTTACCCACCTCCCTGGCCGTTACCCACTAGATATCAGTAGCACTCACCCACCTCCAGCCGTGACAACCAAAAATGTCTCAAACATTACCAACTGTCTCTTGGGGGCCGAATGGCCCCCACCGAGAACCACTGCCCTAAGAGGTGAAACCATTACGAAACTGAGGGGCACGATCAGAGACGTTGAAGGGAGCGCAAGAAGAGGAGAGACGGCTGGCTCCCCACTAAGGAGCCGGGCAGGTGATGCACGCGGCACTCTGCGCTCACTGCGGGTGACAACGCCCCAGCTCCTCCGTGAAGCTGTCCCGAAGCTTGGTCCGATGAGCTTGCAATTAGTAGGGGGACAAACAACCTCTAAGGAAGAATAAAGAAGTCTTTAGAATCTGTTATGAGGAAAAAAACAACGGTGAAAAGCCAATAAATTAGAGCAATGTTAGGCTGAATGGCGACGACAATCTGGGAAGGAATTGTTGCATCTGCATACAGAGGCCGAGACATACACACTGTCACCAGCAAGTTTCAGAGTCAAAAGGGAAAAGGCAGTTGTGGTCGATTACAAATGTCCTTTGGCAGCACTATTTTTGGGGTATTGGGCAAACCTGGAAAACAGAACATGGAACCAGATTTTCAACTGGGGGGAAATTAACAGGGAAACAACCACACACACACACACACAAGAAAATAATAACAGCTATTATTTATTGAATACCTAAGTGCCAGAATCTTTACTAATTGCTCTTGCTTAATCTTCATGACTAGTTTACCAAGGTTTACAAATAAAGAAATCAAGATTCAGAAGGATTAAGTATTTTTCCCAAGTCACTAAACTAGAAGCAGATAACACAGGATTTAAACCCAGGTCAGCCTGATCCCAAGGCCCATGCTTTTCCACTCTACCATGCTGTTCCAGGCAGAATAAATATAATAGAAGCATTTTAATACACAGTCCACTTCAACAACTTTCCAGATTAACAGACATCCTTTGGGTCCCCTGTGGAGCGTCCTGACAGGTGCCCGCAGCCCTGGAACCATCAAGGCCAGGTCACTTGCTACCGCCCCCAATATTCGAGTTGGATACTTACCAAGAGTCAGGTGTATTTGTTTCCAAAATAGATGTAGGTCTAGTTTTACCTACTTACCAGTTATTAAAATCGTACAATTTAATTAAGTACTACATAAAATGATTTTTAAAATGAGTTTAAAAGGAACAAAGTTTTTCTTTAAAAACTGAATGGAATGCTTGATAAAGACTCAATAAAGGTGAGCCACTGAAAATAATCACTTAGACGTCAGCAAAAGAAATATAAGATTGATTGAGGAAACAATTTAAAAATTAAAGGCTCAATCGGTGTGCAGGTGTCTTTAAGCTCCCATTCCACTTCAGAGAACTGAAAATGGAAATAGAGAGATAAGGCATTTTTAGCGTGGTGACGGATAGCTCCAGTAACATCTGGCTCTTGATCCAAAAAGTATTGCATGAATACGCGCTTGCACGGTCTAAGTCAAAATGCGTTGGTTAAGGTAAACACGAATATTTTATTCTGAATCCAACTTTTTTTTGATCAGATGGAGTGAAAAGACTGCGTCTCTTAGCGCTGAAAGAACAAATATCTTCCTGAACACACTCCAGAAGTCGTGGTCACACGTCCGGTCTGCTGGCACACGAAGCCCTCGGGGCTGTATAAATTCTGGGGTCCTGTGGTGTCTCAGACTGAGACGTCTTCCACCTGGGCAGTGATGCGCATGCGCAGACTGTGGCTACTCCATCTTCTTCCCCTCCCCCCGCCCCAGCTTTATCGAGGTATAATTGATAATAAAATTGTGAGATAGTGAAAAAATAAATAAATATCTCATCTTTGGACGCAATATCTATTTCTGTTAAAATTTGACTTTCCATTGGCTTACTTTCCTTTCAGGTTCAGCGAACCTTTTCGAATCCAAAGGGGAGATTTGGTTTTCTTTTCTTTCGGTCCCTGGAGCACAATGTCACCTCCCAGCCTTTTTAGACTGAACTCTAGGTGAGAAATCCTCGGTGACGGAGTGGTCTCCAGAGCCAGGGGACAAAGAGTCTGCTTCCAACAACCACCAGGCAAGACGATAGTGGTCAAGCGAGGTCCCCGCACACACTGCCCTCACGGGCCGCCACCCAGCTCCCCACTGCGACCTCCCACCTGGGCCCGCTAGCCTGCTGTAGGCCTGTGCTGAAGCTGGAGAAGCCGCGACTTTAAGTCAGAGTCAGAGTTTTAGTAAATAGACCGGACATTTAAGATTGAGCCTGTGTTCTGACTTAAGATGATTGTGTGACCTTTTATTACCTAAGAGTAAAAAAAAAAAAAAAACGGTAATGGAACCAGCATTTTAGTCCAAACAAGCCCATCAGACCTATGTAAAGACACAGTGGACTTCGAAAGGGAAGTCATGTAGTGATCACATCCCATGATCAATGAGTCATTGTTTCTCAATGCGATGGTTACTTAATGTGCTATAACACACGGGTACAACGTCTACCAGAACATTTCCCTTATTCCACTTGAGTGGCACTCCATTGGATTTCTAGCACTAATTTGGTTTTTCTCCCCATGAGTCATTTCAGGGAATTTCAGAGCTTATGCCATCGTTTTGCCTAGGAGCACCCACACCCAATGAGACCAAATGTGACCCTTCAAGTTCCAAAGTAGTAAGCAAAATAACAACTTAGATTCTTCTAGACAGTTCCTGGTGTCCTGGGTTGTTTTCAAACATTTTTTGAAACTCTTTTTGGCAAGGGTCAAGAGCAGTGCCAGCTGCTCTGACAGGTGAAGCCCCCCACCCCCTTCTCCGGGGTTGACACTCCATCACAGCCCAGTGTGCATGTTCCCCACCTTTCTCTCCATCCGCTGGCAGGTGGGAAAGAGAATGAGAAAGGCTGTTTGGGGCGCAGCCTGGACATGCCATACATCCCACCTGCTCAGGTACCACTATCTGGGACTCAGCCACACGGCCGCATCTGACGGCAAGAGAAGAGGGACCACGTAGCTCACCTGTGACCAGGAAGAAGAGGAAATGGGATTGGAGAGTATTTAACCAGTCCAATCAAAAAAAATATATATATATATGTATGTATGTATATACATATATATGTACCTATTATGTATGTATGTACCTATTATGTATGTACCTATATGTATGTATGTACCTATTAAGGATTTTATAACTGGTAATTGTAATAAACATTAAGACATAAATTAATATCCACAAGATACCCAGAAATGGGATGGCATAATTCTATTAGTTATGTAGGGAAGGAAAATTTTTCTCTGCACTTGTAGGTTCTTTTGACAGGTCTAATAGTTAAATTGACATAAGACAGGTTAACAGGAGAAAAAAATATAATTTTCTTACATATGGGAGCCCGAAAGATATGAGACTCAAGGGCAAGATGGGCAGTTGAGACCCATGTGCCATCCTGAGCTGAGGAGTGGGATGCGGCCTCGGGCTTCAAAGAGGAAGAGGGCAATTCGCAGGCTGTAGAGGGGCCAGTGTTTGGTAACCGGATGTCTGCCCTGACCTGCAGGTAAGGCTTTCAGATAAAAAGTTATCTCTAGTCATAGCTCTCTTCCCAGGCCAGATCACCTACAGAATTCCTTTTAGGTAGGTAAGAGAGAGCTAAATGTTTTTCTGAAGTCTGCTGTGTCTTGATTGACTTTAGCTCAAAATAATCTATATGCTGAAGTGACACATTTTGGGGTGACATATTCTGCTCCCCTTCAGTCACTTCTGAAAGAATGTAGAAATGCAATAAACACATACTTTATCTCAGTGCCTAATGGCCAATCGGTATGATTGATAATTGGTCAAAGACAAATAGCACCATTACAGGACAAACTTCAGAAATTTAAGAACAAATCTGAAGTTTTATTCAAAATAAATTAAATTATTCTCTTATTAAGACATTTAGTAGCAGTAGTTCAGATTTAAGTTAATTTTAAACATGACGTTATAATAATTTCTCAGCGTATCAGCTGCTACATTACTACTGAAGTCGTTGCTGCACATGACTCCAGCTTTTCCAAAGGCCAAGGCTAAAGCCTTGCATGTAGTGAATTTTGGAAAATATTCATGTCAAAGTCATACCATGGTTTAGCCTTCAAAAACATGTTAAGTATTTATCATTGCTTTAATGCCTCCTAGTGAGAGTCCTATACAGAACAAGTACATTTATCAGCTAGCAACTATCCTGTATATCTGCTCGTTTCTTATTTTCAAGGTCTGAGGTCCTGGACCTCGCCAGTCCCTATCGGGGGTTGGATCCCCTTCTCACAGCCGGGCTTCCTCCGGGAGTCCTACTTGGATGTCATTAGCCAATGCCACCACAGGGCTCCTCCTCTACCCTGCACACTTCCACCTCTAGGCTCCCCCAAGACTGAGCCCCGCTCAGAGAATGGGCCTCCGGAAATTTTTGTTTGCCTACACACATCTAAGTTTTCCTTGCCTGCTAGACAAGGTCTTGCACAGCCCGGTTTTACTAATAAGAAAGACTCTGTGGCCACCTCAGCCGGTTTTCGCTTGCCTCCTACCCAGACCTGCCCTCGTTACCATTTGACCATTCCTCTGTCTGGGCAGAGGCTCTACTCAAACCTCTTGGATCGTTTGACTATATGGAGCATTTAGTTCCTAGAATCAAGAAAAAAATCCCCTTCCTCCGCGTCTAAGCTTTCTCCTATCGAGAGGAAGACTTGTTATTCAGGTCAAGGGTCTATGGGCACAATGTAAAGATGTCACAAATTGGGAACACTTACACTTATCACAACATCAGTCTGATGAGATGAAACATACTTTAAGTCTCGTTCTCTGCAACAGTAGTACCGTCATTTTGCTAAAGGTCTAGTATTGCTTATGTCCCTCCGGGAAACCTGTTGTGTATGTTTAAGAGAGTAGGCTGTGAAATAAGTTTAATCCTCCAGGTCGAGGCTTTGCTCCTTCCCATCTGCTGCCATTTAACTTCTCTGAGCCTCTGCTGTCTCATCTATCAAATAGGACCAACACGAGCCCTTTCTTCCTGAACCTTCATACGGTGCTGGTAGGACTGCAAACTGATACAGCCACTATCGAAAACAGTATAGAGGTTCCTCAAAAAACTAACCTACCATATGATCCAGCAATCCCTCTACTGGGTATTTACCCCGAAGACTTAAAAAATCATATCCATAAAGATATTTGCACACCAATGTTCATAGCAGCATTATTCACAGTGGCCAGGACATGGAAGCAACCGAAGTATCCTGTGATAGATGACTGGCTAAAGAAGCTGTGGTGCATATATACAATGGAATATTACCCAGCCATAAGAAGAGATGAAATACTGCCATTTGTGACAACATGGATGGAACTCAGGATAATCGTGCTAAGTGAAATAAGCCAGACAGAAAAAGTTGAAAATCACATGATATCACTTATATGTGGGATATAAACCTAAAAGCAACAAAGGAACAGGACAAATAAACAGAGACTCAGCGACATGGACTACAGGCTAGTGGTTACCAGAGAGTAAGGGGTGAGGGAAGAGGGGGGAGGTAGATAGGGTAAAGGGGGTCAAATATAGGGGAGTAGAGGGAGCGTGAAGTGGGTAAAGGGGATCAAATATATGGCAGCCGAAGGAAACTGGACTTTGGGTGGTAAACACACAATAGAATATATAGATGCTAAATTATAATGTGCACCTGAAAATTATATAATTGTGTTAACCAACGTTACCCCGATAAACTTAATAAAAAAACAAAAACAAGCCCTCCCTTCCCTAGATGCCTGGTTGTGGCGACTGATGAAGTAACGCAAAGTGTCCAGTGAAGTGTTAGCCCTCGTTTCTCCCGTCTCCGTCTGTCCCCATGTTCTTTTTCCTCTCCGGAAGCCCAAGGAGACCCAGACTTCTCTGAGGCCTCCAATGGGTGACAGTCTCATACAGATGTTTCTTTCCTCAACAGTGAGGAACAAGCCCGGCTTTCGTCTGAAACATTCCAGCACATTCCATTTGGGCTTCACCGGTCCCTTTTCCTGACAGTGCACCCACTTCCCTCCCCCGTCTGGGCAGTGAGAGCCCACGATGACTTGTCTTTGACCCAGGGCTGGAAGCACAGCGTTTAGATTTTTCGCTTTTCGTCCCATCACTAGGTGGCGCTCTTTCCCAGAGGACCATCAAGCGCTTTCCGTTTTGCAATTTGTTGGAAAGGTGTACCAAACGCCTCCGATTCAGGGTACCCAGGTTGCGAGAGCATCCTGTGCTAAGTGTCACTTCGATTCGCCACCACATCCCAGATCTCGGGCGCTTTGACCGGAAGCCTGTGCTGGCGTGGATGGAGGAGTCGGCAGGACGGAGTGGCTGCTGTCTAAGGTTTTGCCGCGCTGGGCTGCCCCTTCCCTGGTCCTTCGGTAAGAGGGACCCAACTTTTGTTGGGATGTATGCTTGTTGGTACTTCCAGATGGCCAGCTTCTTGGGTTTCTGAAGCAAAAAAGAAAGCCCAAAGAGCTCACTTCCCCCTCACTTTGGAAGTACAAGAAGTGTGCCTTCTTGTACTTGTTTTACAATGTCCAGGATTTTTAGTTGTGCTTAATGAGAGGAACATGGGCTGCCCACTGCATTTTCCCAGAAATGGAACCTTCCAGAATGGAACCTCCCAGAATTGTATTAGCCACGGCTTGCTTGCTGGGTGAAAGCGGGTTTGGGTGGGTGGCAGGGGACTAACTAGAAGGCTGTTACGGCAGTCCACAGGCGAAGCTGAAGACCTGGACGCGGCTGCTCGCACTGGACACGATGAATGGGATACAGAAAATATTTAGATGGTCAATGAAGGCAGGAAAGAGCGACGGGCGTGAGTCTTGTGTTCTCCCTAACGCGTGTCTGTAGCAGGCGGTCATCACGGCCAGTAGCAGAACTCCCTGAAGCCCAGGGTTCTTCTCTGTGGAAGCAGAGATGTGAGGCTCGTCCGGGGTGAAACCTGGCTTTTAGATGGACTGTCTCCTGCGCTCGTGGGTCTTTGCTTTATGAGGAATAAAGATCTGTCCTTTGTAAAAATTAGAAGAGGTTTCACTGAGTGTTCAACCCAGCAGCACTTACCTGTTGCACCTGCAGGTTTAACACAGTTAGCAAGCATCAGAGGCAAACAGAAGAGTGTTCTGAAAAGTTCTGAAAATAAGGCTGTCCAAGTCCCTTATATTTTTAATCTATCTAGGTCTATGCCTTATAGAGCTTGGTGTTCTGGAAGGGAATGATGGTGTTTAAACATCTGCTTTATCACATCACTGAACGATGAGAGCTGTAGTCATGGTATGATGTAAAAGCAGCAAGAATAAAGCCAACTGCCACAGGGAGAACAATTACTTTTGATTCATGGGTTCGGTAAAGGAAACCAATTCATATCTTGAGACTTCAAATAGTCAACTCTCTGCAGGTGAATTGCCTTATTATATTTTTCTTCCTGAGGAAAACCTAGCTTTGTGGGCATTTTTCCATTTTCTTTAGCTGGTTTATCACGTAAACAGCCTTTTTCTCTAATTGTGTAAGTCAGAATGTGTTTGGTCATGGGTAACAGGACCCGCGCGGGCGGTGGTTTAAAACATAAGGACATTCCTATTTTACTTTGCAGGAAGCTCAGCAACTGGCCATTCCTGGGTTAGTTTGGAAGTTTAACGATGTCGTCCAGGATTTAAGGACTTCCACCCTCCACTCTGCATTCTCAGCTTCTGTTTTCCCACTTGGTGCCTCATGGTCATAAGGCAGTGTCTATAAACGCAAGCATCACAGGCTCTCCCGCCCTGTCGGGAGATGAGAAGGAAGGGAGGGGGAACGAAGCACTTTTCCTCATGCATCTCTCTTATCAGAAAAGAAAATCTTTCTCAGAAACCTCAGGAAGTTTTCTCTGGTCCTGGCCAGAACTGGTCAACTGGCCAATTCTGTCTAGAAGAAGACTGGATGTCACTAAAGAGACCACAGCACCCACTATTGGCCAAGGGTTATCATCAGAGGCTTCCTATCCATCCAGGGGTATTAGAAATACAGAGAGCAATTTTGGTTGTCACACAAACAGAGCCGTTATTGTGGCATTTAGTGGGTTGGTCTAGGGATGTTAAATGTCCTAAAATGCACAGAACACTTTTCCACACACACAAAGATTCATCCTACCCCAAATACCAGTACCATTCCCGTTAAGACACATGGGCTTAGACCACTCATCATTCATCCCCCGGGCTGAAGATGTTCTGACTCAAGTACGACGAGGGGCCCGTCGGCGGGAAGGGGAACACGGCTCCAGCAGAGTGTGCTGTGCACACGCCGGGGCAAGCTGGAAGGAACACGGCGATGTGCAGCCACGGTGACACACTGGATCCTTCTCAGAAAGCGCTGGCATTTGCACTGGACGAGCGCCGAGGAAAAAAAAAACTATGGAAATCAAGATACGGACATTGTCTCCAAGGGCTCTCTTTATTTGTCCCGATGAAGGAATTTCCCAGTAACTGGACAAACCTGTCTCTGAGAAGTTACTCCGAGCTCCCCACACTGCTAGCGTCTCTGCTCTCTGCTCCTACCAAGGATTCGGAATGATTGAAACCCAACTGTACAGCCACATTCGGGGAGGAAAAGTCTCCTTTGCAGAGCCTGTACTCAGTACAAAATGGCAGGTGTTTAGGAAATGTTCTTTGGGTATATGACAAACACATTGATTCGAAATGATATAAGGAAACGAAGCCTGGGAAATTGTTCAGCATTACATTTAAGGAGATAGGTATGATGAAATAGTAATTTTAAAATAGTAGTAGTGAAAAATCATGATTATAATCTAATTATGTTATTAAAAAAAATTTTTTTTTTTAGAATTCCAGACAGAAAGGATGGCCTGAGCGAAGATACTGGCTCACGTCAGAGCATGATACGCTCAGGGTCACAGCAGCTCTGAGGCTCAGGGGGGGGGGGGGGTCCATGAATCACTACCCACTTCTTCAACTAACAGTTCTGCCCACATCGAGGGTCCCTGGACTTTTTGGATGCTGATGACAAAGGCCAGACTTACTGAGAATGCCTGTTTCTTTTCTTCTCTGGTCTCCCTATTAATATTTTATTAGATGGTTCCTAAATCTAAGTAGTAGGAATATAACTTATAGGCTGAGGCTAAGAAATATAGGTAATAGGCCGAGGCTCAGAAGTAGGCTGATGGGAAAGAAGCAGACAATTCACTCGACATCAATCAAACTCAATAGTATGTGCTATTTAAAATTGTAATGTGTAAGAAACTTTCATCATTCTTTGACATCTCACTTGAAATTGTAGCTTGAAGCGGCAGGGATACTGATATTGAGGACTATGCGAGGCCTAATTCAGGTACTCGATAAATATTTATCGTTCGTAGTTTCCTGAAGTCTTGGGATGGGGGAATAGTCAGCTTCGCTAGTATTGTTAGATTGGTACTCCCGCTCTTTCTCCTGTATTCTCTGTGAAGTGGAGATTGTCCCACTCTTATAGATTCTGAATTTGATTGTTGGATTCAGGTGGTGACCACTGGATAGGTCCACTATACAAGTGTGTACTCCACAATTAGATAAATAACCTGGGCAGTGATATTTTGGTGCCACGTGAAGGCTCCCATTCACCAACAACTTGTCATCTAAAGGGTTTAAAGTCCCTTGAGAGTTCTGGCCTGAATCAATTATTTCTTTAGGATTTGCATAACAGTCATTTTCTCATTATATCATTTATTCTACACATATTTGCTATCGCTCTATTGTAAAGAATTTTTCCTCACCAACTAGGAGTGCACTCCAATTCTCTTTTTCTAAAAATGGCAAGGCAAATACTACTTTTCCCTTTAACAACTAATTTTTAGAATAAGAAGCTGGTGTAGTAGTCATGTCCAATGATGGAAAAATAGTCTCTTGACCCCTTTCTCTCTCATAAGTATAACTACAGAGTCATAGTTTTTTTCCTATTCATTATTTACAATCAATTGTAGTCATTTTCTAATGCTAAAATTGCCCTGAATTTGGCCTATGGGAGATTCCTTAAGCTTGACTTTTTACAATTTACTTTTGCACACTGAATATACAAATGGACATGACCAGATCTTATATAAAAATAGAATTCTGACCCACTACCTACAGCAAAATGCCTTGGAAACCAACCCCCTTATCTACAGCAACGAGCCCAGAAGCCAGCCTCCTGTAAGTCAGCCTTGGAAGAAGTCAGACTGCTGTCTCTAGTAACGATCCATGGAGCTAAATAAAACTTCTGTAACATTCAGCTCAAAATGGCCAGGACTTGATTAAAAACTGACAGCTTCCCTAATTTTTGTCCCCACTTCCAACTTAGAACTAACTGAAGAAAGCCAGATAAGTATCCCTAGCCAATCGCATGGATGCCCCACCTCCAGTCAACTGCCTCCAGCTTCCTGGTGCCAATGACCTCCAACCCAACAGGGCACACCTAGAAGCACCTCTATTCACTAAAAAGCTCCCCCGCTCCACTGGCCACCTTTGAGTCTCTGCCAAACACAAGCAATGGTGGCTGAGTCTGTTACTATACCAAATTCCGAATAAATAGCCTTTGCTTTTCTCATTTTTTCACTTATTTCCACAATTTATTGAGGCATCATTTACATACATGTCAGCGTATAACTTATATGAGGTATAATATATACGAAGTATAATTCACATTAAGTACACTCATTTTAGTGGTACAGTTTAATAAAGCCTGACAAAGTTATACACCTGGGTAACCACCACCTTACCCATGATGTGGAATATTTTCATCACTCCAAAAAGATTCCCTATATTCCTTTCCAGTTGATTCTTGTTACCTTCCCCTCTTAGCCAAGCACGAATTTAATTTGTCACTATAGATTAGTTCTGCCGGACTCCTAAGTCCTGTTGATATCTTTATTAGCCTAAGCACTTCCTTTGCAGTCAAGCCCAACAAAACGTCTGATTGTGTCCTACTTCCCCTGTCCCGGAACAGGATCAGCCTTCTCCAAGGTCAAGGTCAAGGTCTGGACCTATGAAATGTAATTTAGAAACCACAACCTAGTTCCTAAGTGTGCACATCATTACTGGAAGGTGACCAGCCATCCTTGTTTGCCTGGAGTGGTTCCAGTTGTAACACTGAAAGTCCAACATCCCAGGAAATCCCTTCAGTCCCTGGTAAACTGGGACAACTGGTCAACCTAGTGCTTCTAGGCCCTTTCAGTGCATAGAAATAGAAAGTTTATTTTAAAAACCATGTGCTCAAATTGATATTTCTGATTTAAACATACTATAGTTTTTTTCTGAACTTCTTGATATTATATTTGTATCTCATTTTCTCCTACACTGGAAGTCTTGTATATTGTAAAATTAAAATATTTATGTTACCCTACAATATAGTTGCAAAACCACGGCAACGATATACAATTATAAACCACTGAGTGAAGCTGAAGATTCTCTTGCAGTTCTTTTTCACCCTTAGACTATAACCCATCAGATATTCTCTGATTACAATGTTCAAAAGATCTGGGGAATAATTCTTTACTCTGGTTAACAACGTAGTTTTGTTACCCATTTGATCTAGTTCATTTGTTTCAATTTGATTTCAACTTTAGGTTTACTTTGTTCCCTTTCTTATTTCCCTTTTTGCTATGTAAAACTTTCAAAGTTCAAAGTCCGAGAAGTCTTGCTTTTGTTTCTTTCCCCTCCACCCTTTCTCACCACCCACCACGGGTAACCATTTTTATTGTTCCTAGAACATCCTTCCAATTTTCCACATAAACCAGGACTCATTCCAAAGCGACAGAAAAATATAGTTCTCATTTTTTTTTTTATGGCTGTATTGTATCCTATTGTATGAATGTGTGTCCAACCAGTTCCCCGTTAACGGACATTCGAGTTATTTCCAAGGTAATGTTAGGACAAATGGACACAGCAGTAAACATCCTGCCTGCACGCTGTTTCTATTTGTGGAGGTGTATTTGCAGAATACAGTTAGGGTTAGCAGTGGAATTGCAAGATATAAGAATAAATGGATACAGAATTTTGGTACTCCATGTAGAGCTTGAATCATTTTCCCACTCTCATCAGAAAATTTATGAGAACTGTTTATCCAGATCTTGACATTTCAAAGTCTAAGTGAGAGCGAACAGCCTTCTGTGTTTAACGACCTCTGCTTTTCTTTCCTGTGAATTGTCTGTTCGTGTCTTTGCCCTTTCTCCTCTTTGGAATTTGGCCGTTCTCTTTTCAATTTTGAAAAGTTCCTGTGATTTAAGTTGCAAATATTTTCTTCACACCGATCTGATTTACTGGGAATGTACCACAATCCCTTTGACCATCTGGGGGTACACTTTAATCTTATCCTTATAAATCACCTAATTCCAGGACACCTCCTTTGGGGATAAACAGTTTGGGTAAAGCTGGATAAGGGCAGACCAATCAAAAGAATTACCTGATCCCTGTCTTAAGCATAAGAGATTATTCCACGTTTACCAAGTAACACTATCATTCTTATGCAACGGTCCGCATGACCCAAAGTTCTGCGTGAGAGCATATTCGAATTACAAAACTTATTGTTTCGGGTTCATTAAAAGCACACAGAGTTCGCCTTCCCCTCGCTTCTGTTAGCAAGGTGCCCCCAGAGATGCTGACACAGGCACAACCTCCGACCGCTAGACAATAGCTCCTCCATTCCTCCTGGAGATGTCAAGGCAGGGACGAAGCAAGTGGCCAGGAGACTGCACTTCAAGACGGAAAAGAAGGCACCACTTTCCAGGCTTTCCAAACCGACACGGGTGAGGCTGAGGGAAGCCTAACGAGAGCCTGCGCCGCGCCCCGCCGCGCCCCGGACCGTGCACCTGGCCGCCAGCGCGCGGAAGCATCCGGGCCGGCGTCGTGCGGCCCGCCAATCACACGCCGCCTGCGCTCGGATTCCTCCGCCAGAGGCCGCGCCGCAGCCGCAGGTGGCCAGCGAGCGCGTCCACCTAACGCCACCCATCGCGACCCCTGCCGCCCTTCCCGTGATGCCCCGCGGCTGACCTCCGACGCCGCGGCCCACCCCTGCCTGCGTCCCGCGTCCCGCAGCCCTCCGCCCCCGCCGAGCCTGCGGCGCGCCGGCGGCCGCGGGGCGGGCACCGAGGCGGCCCCTCCCTCAGCGCCTCGAGGTCCCTGGCCGCGCGCCGTCCCTTCGCCTCTCCGCCCCGCGCGGAGGGGCCCGGCGGCGGCCCGGAGGTTGCGCCCACGGCGGGGGGCGCCTGGCCGGTGAGCGGGGGGGAACGCGGCCCTGACGGGCGGGGGCGGGCGAGCGGCGGGGGCGCGCTCGGGGGGGGGGGTGCCGGGCGGCGGCGGAGGCGGCGGCGGCGCGGGGCGGGGCGGGAGGCGCGGGGGGTGGGGCGGCGCGGCCTCGCTTCCTCCCTCAGCGCCATTTTGTGGCAGCGAGACCCGCAAATAAAGGGGTGCGACGGGGCTGCGGCGGGAGGAGGCGCGCGGGGGCCGGCTGCAGCGCGGTCGGGCGGCCCGGGCGGCGAGCGGGCGGCGCGGCCTCGGCCTATGTGACTGGGCGGCGCCGGCGCGGCCTCCGTGCGGAGAGGTAGGTGCGGGCGCCGGCGGCGGCCGCGGCCGCGCGGACTCGGGGTTCCAAGGGCTGAGGCCCGGCGTCCGGGCCCGGGCGGGGGTGGGCAGAGCCCGAGGGCCGCTCGGCGCCCGGGCCCGCCGGCCTCCCGCTAGCCTTCCCGCCCGCGGGGACACTTCCGCCGTCCCCTGGGCCCGGGGCGGGCGCGACCGGCAGTCCGCCCCCTCGGTGCGCGTGCCGGCCCCGCCGCGGCGTCGCCCCCTCACGGTCCCCACGGCCTGATCCGATGACTCGCGATGCGAACGAGTTCAGCGAGGGAAGGAGCTAGCCGCGTTCGGTGACCAGATTTCCCATCGCGCAGTAGGTTATTGCTGCAGCTGCGTTCTCCTGTTGACTTCCATTTTTAAGTGATTGATGTATTCTCAGTAAAAAAAAAAAATTTTTTTTTTGATTGAATTTCAGATTTCTGTGATTTTTAAAGCCTCACCTTGGATCCTTGTAAGACTGTTACTTGAATTTTTTTTTTTCAAATCATGTCTCGGAACACAAGTCCAAGTTCTTGTCTTGATGAAATCAGTTGGATGATTGAGCCCAAAGGATTATGTTAAAATCCTAAGTAACTGTATTTAGATAGTTAACGATTCTTTTGCCCCGAGGTAGACTAGTATTTCCTTGAGCATCTTACAGTCGCGAATTGTCCATCAGTAAGAATTTAGTTAATTCCGTTTCTGAGGAAGATAAACTGGAAGCTACAGTTCTGCCATCACAAATTCACCCAGTTTTTGAATTTTAAATTTTGATCATTAAGTTTTCTGTGATAAACCTTTAAACTCCCATTTAAGAACTACAGAAATCTTTTAAGGAGAGCTATATTTTATTTACTCATGTTAATTCAGTAGCATCTGATTAAGCAAGTTGAGGAAAGGATGAAGTGAAATTTTAAGTGTTTGGGTGTATTTTTAGAGTTCTTTTAAATTGTGTGTTCTAAGTAGCTAGCCAAGTGATCAGTATTTTCATTTGCTTCTCAGTGGTGGAACTGATGCAAACTGCCTAAATTTCTAAGTTCCAAAGGGTAAAAGTAGTGATACAGGTGTGTCCCAGATACTGCTGCTGTTTTACTTGGCCCATCTTACTTACGGAACTTTATAATATCTAGTTTTCCTGATTCAGTTTTGAGTCACGCTTGCTCAAAATACTTTTGTGTATGAAATGAGTTGAGCTATATGACAGAAAAAATGTATAGCGGCCCTGCGATGTGGAGATGAGGGTTGTAGTTATCTGTACAGTACATTACAGCTTTCAAAGTCCTTACAGTTTTGCATGTATGTAGTATAGAATCCCCTTGAAAATATTCTTCACCTAGTAGGCTTGATCATTTTTATATAATTGTATATTATGTTGCTCTTGGGAACAAATCTTTTTCTTGCTCTTAAAAATTTTATGTCGATGGGTCCTTTAGCAGAACAAAGCCTAGATAGCATTTGGTTTTATTCTTGTTATTTTAAAAATTATACCCCACATTTTTGCTTCTAAGTCATTTTCTGTTACTAAGCTTATCAAAAAAACTTTTCTATATTCCCATAAAAGTACATTGCATGTTAAGGTAGTACATTAGGCTAGAACTTAGTGCTATAAATGTTTTTACTCTTAAAAATGTAGTTGGTGGAATTTAATTCTTCCTAAATGCACATTAAAATTATTTTTAAGTTAGTATTTTATTTGAAAAAAATCTTTGTATCGCATTTTTATGACACCTAAAGCATTGAGATTTGCAGTACTTCGTGAGACAACCAAAATTTGTGTCCCCTTTTTACTGATTTGGAGACTGTAACCCAGAGAATTAAGTAACTTGCTTAGGCTCAAATGACAGATGAGGTACAAGAATCAAGAAAAGGTGGTCTTCCAATTCCTAACTATTACCCTTTCTACCACAGGGCTAAGGCTAGCTAGTACAGTGTCAGATTACTGGTTTCTTGTGTTTACTTATGATCAGTTTGAACGATGTACGTGCTTTCTTACTGAAGTTGTCATGGCTGGTGCTTGCTTCTGTTTAGGGAGAACTGAGTTTCATAACTTATGATCATAATGCTAACTAAGAGCCAGGAAAGTACTGAGATCTGGGATGCTAGGCACCCAGCCAACCAAAACTGAGCTCTCCATCACAAGCTGTTTCTCAGTGTTAAGGCAATAAAAGTAGATGGTGGTTCTGGCATTCTACACTTGAGATGTATTATTTTTGAATTATTCACATGAAAACTGAAACCATTACATAATCAATTTTCTTAAACCTGCTAAAAGGTAACTAAATTGACCTATTTTGCTTTTCTGCATTCTCTACTTCAGGTAGCTGTAAGTTGCTTGATCATTGAGGGTGGGAAAATGGAAGAATTATCCATCATCTTCAGTTACTAGTTTTTGTCAGTTCATCTGAAAAATGGGAACTGACTAACTTTGAAAAGTGATTATTAAATAAGTGGTTCATAACACTGAATGTGTATTCATTTTTGTCCAGAGTTCAGGGTTCAACTGTTATTTCAGTCATTCCATTTTCTGATAATGAGAATAGATTGTAGCAAGAACCTGGAATGTCCGTTAATCTAGAATTGTCCTTATGAATCTAAAATTGACTTTAAATGGTTATTGTGTTATCAGTTGTGCTAAAAAGAAATTGTCTTGGGAAATAATAAATTTCTTAGTTCATTTGTGCAATGCCAGAGAATTGAGACCATGTTTTATTTTGACTAAATAGTTGAATGGTGGTGCTTTTAAATTTTAAACCTGGTCAGATTTGCTGTTTGCCAGACAATCCATTTAACTATTGAGCAATATCACGGACTCTCTAGGAAAGATTGACTTTCCATCAGCTAAAGATAAGGAATTTTTTCCCAAAAGCTTATGCTTTGAATTCCCATGTTACGTATCCCGTAATATGGGATGACCTGTGACTGAAAATCGACGTAAGGAACACAAACATTTATACAAAACCAGTATTTATCCCTGACTTACATTGCAAACTTAGAAATTTATTTTTATAAAGAAAATATAAATATCCTCTAAACATGTGTCGTTAAAATCTACCCAACATCGAACTTTTTAAATGAAGAGAGAACATAAGCCAATGTTAGAAATTGAAAAAATTCGCTGTTTAGAATTCTAAAACTTGGAGCTCACCAAGAATTCTGCAGTTAGACTTGGAAATCAAGATGATTATTCTCAAGCTGTCAATTCTCCCTTCAGGTTTTTCAAGAAATAGTAATGGAGAGTCTTTGTTTTTTTGATAGGAAGGAGGAAATTAATAATTAAATGCTTATTTTGTGCCAGTCACCATGCTAAAAACTAGTGTTTATCTTCAAAAAACAGCACAATAATTTTGAGCCCTGGTGCTGGTAATCCTTTTGGAGATGGGCAGACTGAGGCTTAGGTTATGCCTTTTATTTTCAAAGTTGGTCAGTGTTCTAGGAAAGCAGGGTTATTAGAATTTCTCGTGTTTCTCAAATGCACTTTAAAAATAGTTTGGTATATTTGTTGCTAATTAAGCTTGCAGTTTTATTTTAGTGGATAAGAATTTGAATAACTTTTCTGTGTGTATTATACACAATCCCAACTCTGTAAGTCTTATTCTAATTATACTGACATTAAACCCTGCTTTTCAGATTAGGTACACTGTGTTGAAGAAATTAGTACATTTTAGGAAAAAAATCACAAATTGATCATACCCTAAATTACTGGCTTAATTCTTCCCTCTTTAATAATGTTATTTACTAATGTAGCTAAAATATAAAATAATGAATAAATGGGAAAGTGTTAAGTTATAGAAGCATGTACCGGATTATAAACTGGAGTTTATATCAAATAGCATCAATAATACTTAAATTTTGTTACGAAAATTTTTAATAGTTGTGGCGTCCAGTAACTAGATAACAGGTAATAGACTACCTGTCCACATTGGTAAATTTAGCTGTTTTCGAACTGTTACTCAAGAACTCTCACAATTCCTATTAATATTAAAATCTACATGTATTATAAAAATTTTACAGTATGGTCATCTTGGTTGGTTTTGGAAAAAGCCTAGATGGCCTAATTTAGCTCACTATTATGATTTACTGGTAACTGAAGCAAACACATTTATTCATATTTTTCATTTAGTATATATGTTTGAGAGCCTACTATGTACTGAGGCATCAGAAGTGAATGAAAGTGTTTTCTCTTGGAGCTTATTTCATAACTGGGAGAAACGTTTGTATAAAATGTCAGGTTGTGTTAAGAGCTACGAAGGAAAATAAAACCCAGTATGAGGGGAAAACAAGGAATTGGCATTTTGAGTGAGATAGGAAGCATTAAGAAGGATTTAACCAGAATGGTGACATACATAGGTACACATTTATATACTAGTTAAGTATGGCTAAAATCATCTTGTGGAGTTTGTTTTTATTAAATAGATCATTGATGTTTGCTATGTTTAGCTCGACAAATGAGAAATGTCAAGTAAATGCCAAACTTGTCTGGGTTCAAAGAGGGCACGGTCTAGTGGAATGAATGCACATTAAAAACATGCTAAAATAGGAGTGCTTAGACCTCTGGAGATAAAATGGTAAGGGTTTGTTTCCCAAATGATTGGAATCGCTCTATCATGTTGGGATAGTCACCAAAGCCATCAGCTCAGAAACATGATATACTCAGGTTTTTGCTAGCTACATTCAATGGAAGATTGTTAAAGAGGGAAGAATTAAGCCAGTAATTTAGGACATGATCAGTATATGATTTTTTCTAAAATGTACTGATTTCTTCAACACAATAACCTAATAATCAGGGTTTAATGACATTACAATTAGAGTATACAGAGTTGGAATTGTGCGTAACATAAAAAATGGTATTGGAATAGTTGAGATTCTTTTGGAGGAATCTCATATATTTACAAAGAAGTCAGATAGCTTTTGAAAACTCAGTTTTATACTGTAAATTATTTGTTTTTTTATTGAGGTATAATTGACAGTGACAAATAACAGTTTCAGGCATACAGCATAATATTTGTGTACATCGTGATGGAAATGTATGCTGTTTATCACTCCTCACCAAATATTGTTTCAAGTTTTTTTTTTTCTTGTGATGAAGGCTTAAGATTTATTCTCAGCAATTTTCACATATGCAGTACAGTAGTACTGTGTATTACATCTCCGTCACTTATTTCTTCAGTTAAATTTTTAAAATTTTGGAATTTGTAGTAAGTATGGGTAAGTAAAATAAACTATTAAGTTTGATATGTAAGGGAACATTCATGAGTATGCTTTAGAAATGATACCTAAATTGAATTGTCTCCATGTTTGAATATTAAGAAGTAGATATGTTTTCAGTAAGCATGGTAAAGTTAATGAGAGTAGCTCTCTCATTAATCTGTCTTTTGCAATAGGCTTAAGTGAATTTTGTATAAATTTATATAAAGGTGATTTTGAGACATTGTGACAAAATTAAATAGTGTAGGAGTATTTTTATTGAGATGTAAACATATAGGTAAACATCGCATGGTAGTGAATTACCATGACAGTGATAGAGTCTACCTTGCTATAACAACATAGTGCTGTCAAAGGAAAGGCTTAGCAACTGATACTACCTTCTGTACCCTCTCAGCAAGATGCCTGGCCTGCTGTACTGCCCGAGGCCAGAGTCTGACTTCACAGAGCTGTCACTTCTGCTGCAGAATGTCTTTCATAGGGCAGTTGTAAGACTGCATTGAAAATTATTTTTCAGTCTTTTATGAGACCATCAAAAAGAATTATCAGCTTTTTTACACAATAAGTTTTTTTTAAAATAACATAATAACAATCATAATGTGAGGTGTTAATAAAAGGTAAACTGGGTGTGGAGTATACAGGACCCCTGTAATACCTTTGCTGCTGTTCTGTAATTCTAAAGATATTCTAAAATAAAGATTTGGTCATGACTAAGTTCACTAATAAATTTATTTGAAAAAGCCAGTATTTCGGGTTCCTATCTTAAATGAAATCAGTTGACCCTCTTCTCTCTATCCCTTTCTCTAGGATTCAAGATGACCAACGAGGAACCTCTTCCCAAAAAGGTGTGTTTTTCTCAGCAAGTGTGTGTGTGTGTGTGTGGGGGGGATAGTGGAGTTGAAAGGACTATCTGTATTGTTTGCTTATTCATTCCCTTTGTGACAATAGCATGGCATTGTGGGTGTATAACGTACTAGACATTGTATCTTATATGCAATCTATTTTTAGAATATTTTCAGCTTTTGGAAAACTTTTGTTATAATATTATCCCCTGGGCTATTCTTAGCCCTTATTATACAAATAATGTCAAAAAAGGAGATTACATCACAGGTTCCTGTAAGTTAAGGCTTTTTTCCTAATCTAAATCTATTCGATTGTAATGCAAAACCACTTCTATATTTTTCCACAAAGGGGTGACAGCTAGTGCTTAGATTCTACCTTTTCCTCTGAAGTTTTGTTTTCTAGTCTCCTTTCTCCCCTCCTTGTGTTATTCCTACCTTAGTTTAGTTTAGTCATTGTTTACACACACGAAATTACAAAAGAAGTAACATAGTTTCTAAGAGAAATTTGTAATTCAATTGGGAAAGCAGGGTATGTGCTACTAACTTGTAATTATTTAAGTGAATGATTGAGAAAAGTGTTAGGGAAATTTCTGTCCTAAGTTTCGAAGTCAAATTATTAACAAAATAAAGAATTGTACACTGGTTTAATAATCTGATGATTACTCTTTTCTGGTATATTTTTAATGTCTTCCAGTATAACAGTTTTTCCTCTTCCATTTTATAAAGGCACTGTTACTGGTTAATGTTACAATTTGAAACATTTTTATAAAGAAAAATGTTTTAAGTACCTTCTAAGGGAAATTACAATATAGCCTAATTTTATCCTAAAGTAGGAGAGGTGCTTTACCTTTATTGTCTTCAGGAGAGTAAATACTTAATATTCCTCAAGTTACAATGCAATTTTAGCTAGCTAGATTATTATGCCCATTTTTTAAAGTTTTAGTTTGAAAGAATTATTGATTAACAGAAAGTTACAAAGAAATATTCAGGGCGGTTCTGTGTGCTTCGTCATCCAGCCTCCTTCAATGTTAACATCTTGCATAACATTATCAAATGGGAACTTGACATTGGTACAATTCACAGAGTTTATTCAGACTTCAGCAGCTACACCTGCGGCTACACCTGCATTGATTGAGAGTGAGTGAGTGAGTGTGTGTGTGTGTGTGTGTGTAGCCCTGCAGTCTTATCTCATGTAACAATGTAACCACCACCACAAGCCTCCCTTGTGCCACTCCTTTACAGCCATACCCATCCTTTCTCGCTCCATCCCTAACACTTGGCAACCAGCAATCAGTTTTCCATTTCTATAATTATGTTCCTTTATAAGCGTTATATAAGTGAAATGATGCAGTGGATGTATCCTTTTAAGACTGGTTTTTTTTCACTCAGTATAATTTCCTTCGAGGTTTATCCAAGTTGTTGCATGTATCAATAGTCTATTTCTTTTTAATATCCCATAGTATGGGTGTATCACAGTTAAACTGTTAATCTGATGAAGGGCATTTGGGTAGTTCCCAGTTTGGGCTGTTACAAATAAAACTACTGTGAACACTCATGTACATGTGTCTGTGTGAAAATAAATGTTCATTTCTTTGGGGTATGTGCCTAAAAGTGCAACTGCTGGGCTGTATAGCATATCGTTTTCAGTTTTAAAAAGAACCACCAAACTATTTTCTATGGCAGCTATACCATTTTACATTCTTACCAGCAATGTATGAAAGTTGTTTTTCTGCATCTTCACCCACCATTTGGTGTTACCATTGGTTTTTTTGTTCTTGCTGTTTTTGTTTTTTGTTTTTGTTTTTTGGGGGGAGAGTACTTTATTTGAAGGAAGAGTACAAATGGAAGAACATAAGCGGATGATTTGCTACACCACATTTTTATTTAGCCCTTCTAATAGGTGTGTAATGATAGCTCTTTGGGGTTTTCATTTACATTTCCTAATTATACCTGTTTTAAAGATAGCAAAGTTCACTTTTTAAGACTTCCAGAATATAAGAGGTGGTTGTTGCTGTTTTAAATCATGCGTTGAGCCATTTAAGTCTCAGACTCTGGAGATGTTTCAAATGTCTCCATTCGGAGTTCCTTTGGTAGGGGCGTTGTATGTCCTCAGTAATACAGGGATTCCTGGTAACAGACCAGCAATTGGGGGGTTGAAAGTTATGATCCTGTCTTCATAAAATATGAAGAGCATAAGTGCAAGTGGTATTTAATATTTAAAATTTTTAGGAAGAGCACTCGGTTCATATTTTAATTCTCTTTAAAGGTTCGACTGAGTGAAACAGACTTCAAAGTTATGGCACGAGATGAGTTAATTCTAAGGTAAAATGTTCTCTTATCAAAAATATAAAACTATTTCTTTGGAACATTATATTGTAACTGTAAACCGTGCTTATTTTTATTGTAAATACATCTTCAAATCATTATTGTACTTTTGGAATATATTTTTGTGGCCTGTTTCTTCATCATTTAAACCTTGAGGAAAGCATGACACTTCAAAGATCTGAAGCACAAGCTTGGGTAACTTCTAGACTAACAGATAACCTGAATTTTTTTTCTTGCAGAGGATAGATGCTTAGAATTTTAACTTGAAAAACATTTGTACTCCCTGAGTAAAACTTTCCGTGGTGAAAAACTCTTCTTTCAGTTTAACAAATATATGGGCTTGGTTTGATGTAGTTACTTTCTTTAACTTTCTTTAACTACATCAAACCAAGCCCATATATTTGTTAAACTGAAAGAAGAGTTTTTGTGTGCAAAAGTTGTCCTGAAGGATACATTTCTAGTTACAGAAGACATCCGTTACTTATTGGTGCAGCAAAGTTATTCTTTCTCATAACTGTAACCTTGATCAGCTAATTTCACTCTCTCTATATATCTTTGATTTTCTTATATGCAAGTTAAAGGAGTTGCATAGCATTACGTTTAACAGTTATTTCCTGCTCCGAATTTCCGTGGTTATTTTATAAATGTCTTGCAAAAGCAGATTGTCAAGTACAGCATTATGGTATTTTTCAAATGTAAGAAATCAGAAAAGGGGCACATGCATGTTTTATGTTTTATAACTTAGAGTCTTTTGTATTTTATTACCATGGTTGGTATTTTACGTGAAAACTTTTTTAAAAAGTAAAAATTTTTCAGGGCAACCTTTGCAAGGGCGTTGAACTTTTTTCTCTAGAAACTTCACAGAAATTTTTACTTAAAGAACTAAGTAAATTTAACAGGCTAGAAGTAGAGGAGAGAAAGATGTTTTACTTGTAAGAAGGGAGACACAGATGACATGTCCTGTTGTTTCCTAGAGCCTAATAATTTCCCGCCCTCATTCTGCTTAGCCACTCTGTTGTGGACATGCTCTATATCTTCGTTTTCCATAATCTCATGCATAGGACAGCTTTCCCATTGTATACCTTTGTTTTCCTACACATAAAATTTTAATCCTTAGTGTTGTGAAACATTTGTCCTGTCCTGCCGAGGTAGACAGTTGCTCGTGATATACTACCGCTTACCTTTTGTTCTCTTTGTACCTCTCATTTGGAACACTCCTTGCCTTTTAGCCTTTCTTAGATAATTCCTCTGGTTAGTATGCGTAATCTTTTTCTTGATTTAACTATGGAGGGAGCATTAATACTATGATCTTAATAACAAATTATAATAGCAATTTTTAATGTTAAGTAACTTTTAAGGTTTTTAAATCATGTGCAGTGTATATTCTATAGATCAGTTTAACTTAGGGAATTCTCATTTACGACTTTAAAGTGAGTTTTTTTACCCTTATTAATTTGATGATTTTAAATCATCTGCTGCTTAACTAGTCTGTCGTCTTGATAAGGATGTTTTTAGTTGAACTTTTATAAGTTTCCGTTTCCGTTTCTCTAAAACAGTTTTTATGTAGCCTCTGCAAAAGACTTGTATTCATCCCCAAACATTGAACTCTGTGTCCTAGGTTGTCAGGGCCATAAAAATAAGCATTCTCTTGGCTGAATAGTAGTCTTTATATGGAAGGTGGATTAGCTTGATGTCTTGAAGAAGTATTTTTTGTTGATTATGTTGTAATATTAATGTCACATAGCAAACCTTTCAAGAGTTTTTTAAGATTGTGAAAAGATTTTTTATATTAGCTATAAATGAAGGGCAGCTTGAAAACAGCTCTTCAGTAAGAAAGATAGTGACATTCAGGGCAGGTTACTTTCCATTAGAAGTCGCTTTAACATAAGACTAAGAAACTTTGTCATTTATCTGCAATAATTGCAAAGAGTAGTGTATATAGCCTATATTTTGAGGTAGAAGAATATGTCAGGAAAGAAAGGTGTCATACTCAATGGCATGTGTGCAGGTCGTTTCTACTAATTAGGGCTTTAAAAAGAGTCTTCAAAAATAGTATATTCTCTTCCTCTTTTTTTTTACAGACAAAAATAAATATTATTCTGAGTCACATGGTATTTTCACAAAAGAGCCAAGATAAGGTGTAGACCCTTATAATTAGGCATATTTTTTATATGCCTTTTGTTTGAGGTGGCCAGTACATCTGAAAGTAGTAGTAAGTTTTTTATTCAGCTTCTATAATCCAGGCATTGAGCTGAGCATCAGTGTGATACAAAGTCCTGTTGGGGTGTAATCTAATCCAGAGAAGCACACTTGGTATATTCTCAGGAGAAAACACTCTTCTCTAAGGAATGATGAAGTAACTAGTTTACTGTTGGTTAAACTAGATTTATAATTATTTCAGAATGGAAGAGACCTTAAGAATTATAGAGGAGAATTGTCCGTATAATATTTGTAGGTTTACGGATGTAATTTTCTAGTCTATTTAATAAAAGTAAATTCAACTTCACTAATACACAAATTTATTTTTGTACTAGATGGAAACAATATGAAGCATACGTGCAAGCTTTGGAGGGCAAGTACACAGATCTTAACTGTAAGTTTGAGTTTCAGTTTCCTAAAGACCGTGTGAATATCTCATTTTAGGTTGTTATGGACATGCAGGGGAATTGGCTTTATAAGCAAATGTAATGTCAAATATTCTATTAAAGAACTATGTCCAGGTACCATGTTGGGTGCTAGGAAATAGGTGAATGATACATGATATTTCTTCTCGGGGAGTTCCCAGCCATTGGGGAAGACCAACGTGTAATAATCATATAGTAGCATGACTTTTAGCAGGATTATGTACAAGGTTCTGAGAGAGCATAGATAGAGAAATCCACAACTACTTGAAACTTTCCTTGATCTGTTCCTAACCCCTTCCACAGAGGAATTTGAAATAAAAAGCATGAACTATTATTAGTCTAGATGAGCAGAGGTATTTAGAAGCAACCATTAATATATTTATTTTAATTGTAACTTAGTTGTTACTTAAATTGTAATAATAGCATATAGCTGTATTTTTACAGATTTTTCAAAATCCGAAAATCATTTGAAACCATTTTAGTCTTTCACTTTGTCACTGAGAGTAACATTTTTTGTAAGTATAAAAATCAGTTGTCGTTTTCCAAGCCCAGAAAGCTTAATACCCTGAACTTTTAATTATTCTGCAACTGTATTATAATTCACACAAGTCATGAACATTATGGAAATTTAAGGTAACAATTGTTCATGCCGTTATTAGCATGTTTATATTGAATATGTTAAGAACAGTTATCAGGACTTTATGAATACTAGATATTATAAACAAATGCAAATAATGATGTTTCCTATGTTCTCTTTAAACAGATTAGACTAGAGCAACATTTTTCTATCTGGTATTAGTGGGTTTGGGGCCATAACCCCACTAACGCCTAAAGAGCACTTCAGACTGGGAACAAATTTCCTAGTTCTAAAAGTAGTTAGGATAGAAACGAAAGACTTGCTGATTTTTTTACCCTGGTTTTTATTCTTGACAAAGGCAATCAGAACTTCGTTTGCTTGGTTCAGTTTGACCTTGAAATTCTATTTCATAATGTTCTGTAAATTTTTTTCTTTACTCATCAGCTAATGATGTAACTGGCTTAAGGGAGTCAGAAGAAAAACTAAAGCAACAACAGCAAGAGTCTGCACGCAGGGAAAACATCCTTGTAATGCGACTAGCAACCAAGGAGCAAGAGATGCAAGAGTGTACTGTAAGTATTTCATGTTCTAAGCCTTGGCGGAATTGGTTTTTAGTTCACATTATTACATGTACTAATTAGTATTAAACTAATTCTATATACTTAATACAATTATAAATGTATGTTTTGTCAAGGTAAATATGCTTTGAGCTGTAAATATGCTAAATGTAAAATTTTGATAGCCTCTCATCATTGGATTTAAAATACTTTTTGTGGCTAAGAAGTCAAAAGTTGAAGTTATTTTCTGAAATCTACGTGTGATTGATGAAAATTAGTATATTGATTCAGATATTTTTTAGTAGCCTGATTATCTGAGGGAATAAGTAATGCTTGCTCTTTACTATAAGTGTGCCTTCCGATTAGTTTCTCCTCTGCTCTCTTTACTCTTCTATGTATAAAACTATTTTTCTTAGTGTCAGCAAGTTTGCCATTTCTCTTGTTTAATTGTTACAGCTTTCATTTGTGCTATTTGCCATGCCTACATAGATATGACACGTACTGACATATTTGATCATTTAGCTCTGATTGAATTTAGATTTAATTTTATGCAATCTTCAGTAGTCTTAGCAATTTTTTTTTTAAACAGTGTTTGTGTATCTAAGTTGTACTAAATGGAGAAAGCTCCATCCCTGTTTCTGATTTTAAAATCTGAACATTTCGGAATTTTTTAGTGTAATCTCTATTCATTTGATATACGTTTGAAATCTACTGTATAAGGCAGTATTCCGAAGATCACTGGAAACTAGTATGTGGAGCGCAGTCCTATTCCTGTTCTCTCATTGATAAAAGTTTCTTTAGAGCTCGATCGCAATACACATTTCCTCTGCAGAGATTGTTTACATTTCTACTACTCTGCAGTCCTTCCTTCACTTTTTCAAAATGACTTCTTTACTTGTTACTTTGTTGAAGAAAAAGAGTGGCCGCTGTCATTTTCTCTACCTTCTCACAACTTTCTCTCCTTTTGGTTCTGCCAGTTGAGTTTCCATCTTCACCTCCACTGGTTTTTCTTTTTTCTCCAAGGTCACTAACAAATGCATTAACAATCTCTCTCTTTTCTAAGTACTCATATGCCTTCTCTTTCTAAATTTTCAACTGTTGACCATTCTACCTTTGGATATTTTTTTATCTGTACACTTTGTTCTAAAAAGTCTCACCGGTAATTGGAATTTTTTTTCTTTCTTTGTAACACCAACCAAACCCCTCCAAAACATTCTTTTTTTTCTATTACGATTGTCATGTCTAATGGAGTAGGTAGTATATTTCAGATGCCCAGTCTCAAAACCATTTAATTTTTTTCTTCCTTTTTTCTGATACCTAGAATTCTAGAGTCTGCCATTTACTCATTCGTTTTAAGTCTCCCTGTTTGCAAGGCATTTTGCTAGATGCTTACACGTGCAAAGGATGAATTTTACCTTCCAAATGGTAACAGCTGGTAGATCGAGTGTGACTGGATGGTGCCGTGGTAATAACTTCATGACACCAGTGTGTTTTGAATTCTTTCTCTCTTCTCGAGTCCTCCAGTTGATATCCTAGTTTAGGTACTTCTCACCACTTGCTTAAACAATATGTACTATTGACTCAACCTTTGTGATTCTTCAGCTGTCCTCTACACACTGGAAGTTCCGATCATATCATGTCTGATCAAAACTTTTCGTGATGCCCCATCATCATTTTGTCTTCTTGGCCTAGATTTTAAGGTTATTTCAACTAGAATCTAACCTTTTCCAGCTACATTTTTTACAGCTCTCCCAAGCACAGGCCTGCTGAAGAGCTCACTGTTCTTTCAGTTAGAATGCAGAGTGAAGTTTTACAGAAGGGGCAGCAGGAACAGAACAAGGAAAGGGCAAGATTGTACGTGGCAGATGAGGGCACTTCTCTTTGTAAATCTAAATAGTGACTGTCAGCATTGGAGAGGCGATGTTTTCTTTACTGATAGTAGCACATAGTGAATACTATGTGGCATACTTTATTCCTGTCAAATTGTGTTAGCAACTGGCCTTACATTAAATAGGCAGTTGTACTCATTTTGTTTGAAATGAGCTACTTTTAAAAAAATCTCCCTAAACTTAAGTAAAATTCTGTTTGCTCAGTGAAGCAATTAAATGTATTCCCAATCCATTCAGTATATTTGTAGCTTTTACTAAATTTATGTTAGGAATTAGCTACTTATGAGATATAACTTTAATTCTATTTAAGCCTTAGTGTGGAACAAGATCTTGGACCTTAACTTCTTTGGGTGTGAAGAAAATGATAACATTTAATACTAATAAATAATATTTCATATTTTAGAAATGTGTTTTTAGTGTGGTAAATAAAAATAGTACAACTGAAGTCGAAATTGAAGGTTACTTATATAAGTAGAGGGTTTCTGGTATGGTGGAAAAAGCCCTAGACTGGGAGTCAGAAGGCTTGAAAGTTAGATTTCTAGTCTCGGTTCTGGCACTGAACTACCTGTGTCCTAGGACAGTTGATTTACTTATTATAATTTCTCAAAATAAGAAGTTTAGACTAGGTCAGTCACCTTCTAGCTTTACCATTCTATGATTCAGATCTACTCAGAAAAGGGGAAAAATAAACATGCTTTATTTTGCCTTAAGGCAATATTTATAAAGTTATTTATAAGGTGCTGTTTATAAAGTAGTGCCAACTCATGTAAATATAAACACTACATATTTTAAAATTTAGAAATGCAAATATGTGTTTTAAATTATAATCTTGTACCTGATACATTTTTAGAGGACTTGTACATAGAATAATTTCCATAGGCACAAATTTGAACAAGTAAACCACTGTAGTCTTATATAATTAATATTTTAAACTTCACTTTTTTCCCAGTGGGTTTCAGCATTTTTAGTAAATGTGTAACTTTGATTTTTTTCTTTTCCTCATACAGTTCTGGTTGCAAAGTAAGATGTAGCCTCTTTATTTAAAGTTTCCAAATATGGCAGTGCAAATGGCCTTAATTCCTACATGGATAACCTTCTTTTTAGTTTGTACTTTTTCTAGAGGATTTTAGGATCAAAGGGGGAGGGTTTTAATAAATGAGTGGTAAATCCAGGGAGCGATAGGGAATTTACCCCCACCTTCTTATGTATGTTTCCTTCGATTTGGTAGTAATTGTTTGTTTTGCTTTGCACAGACTCAAATCCAGTACCTCAAGCAAGTCCAGCAGCCTAGTGTCGCCCAACTGAGATCAACAATGGTAGACCCAGCGATCAACTTATTTTTCCTAAAAATGAAAGGTGAACTGGAACAGACTAAAGACAAACTGGAACAAGCCCAAAATGAACTGAGTGCCTGGAAGTTTACGCCTGATAGGTAAACAAATCATACTCCCCAGTCAAGACTTCCCTGACAGTCCCACTGCGAGAAAGCTGTGGTGGGACAGCCAAGTACTCGTTTCCACACCAAGACTCAGACTTTTGAGCCAAAAAAAAGCCACATTCTTATACTATCCAGCTTGTAATGGTTAATGTAAAACTTACCAGATGAGCCTTGTGTTTCAGCTTTTTTCTCTTCCCCCTCCCCTTGCTTCAGAGGCCTGATGGCGTCGGACTATTCCGAAGAAGTGGCCACCTCCGAAAAATTCCCCTTCTAGGACATGTAGACACTTGAGAAATGTTTCTGTTTGAAGAAAATAGAGGGAGAAACAGAAGTCTTAAGTCTGTGGCACACTGTGTCTTCAGACAGTTTGGAGGAATGAAAACCTAGAGATTTAAAATCATGAATTGAACATGTAAAATTCCAGTAAAATGTAAAAATGGAATACGCATCGCTCTTAACCTTGAGCATAGTGACTTAGAGACACTGTATATCAGTTTTGCCAATAAGACTGTGGACTTCGTGATTGTTGAACTTCTGGGTCAAAACTCAAATGAGGTGAATTTTGCCTTTTGAAAGGATTTATTTGCTAAGAAACAACTTAATAATTATGAGAGAATCAACTACTAGACGTCAGTACAAGTAGTTCATATATTTTACCATTTAGTTTGGGGCTCTATATTACTTGGTTGAGCCTTAAGTCAATGTGGTTTTATCAATGGTTTGTTCTTTGAATGGTTGCTAATACTGTAGACAATCTTACTGAGGACTGTACAAACATGAAGGTGCGGTACCAAACTTCAGGTCTAAACTGTTTGAAGCATTATAAACATTCATTTCACAACTAGATTGTATAAGGACATTGGCTGCGATGAGACTCACTGCGTTAATTTTTTAGTAGTGAAATTAAATCCCCATTCCATTCAACAGGCACATGTTGAAAGCATTGTCGTTGGTGTTAATGGGGGAATGTGTTCCTTCATTGTATTTGGCCCTTTTGTATCTCACTCTTGATATTAAATTAAATGTGCCTTGAAGTAGTTGTTTTTTTTTTTTTTAAGTTCAAGGAATACTATGATGATTTTGTTGTACTTTTAACATTTTGATTTTGGGGGGCTATGGAGAGCAGATTGATTTTGGAAAAAAATTGTTGTTGTGCTCTTCAAAGTGAAGGAAAAGGCTTTGTGTCTCATTTTTAAAAGACCTACTGTTTTCCAGCTGGTATCATAAAAGACAAGGAGACTTGACACTTGTTACATTTTGACATCTTGTCCCAGGATATTGCAGTAGAAATTAAACATGGGACAGCTTCAAAGGGTGCCTACCCAGAAGATTGGGGAAATAATGTATTGGAACTGTGGGCTGGCCTAAGTGAGACATTTTGTGAATTGGAAAAAAAAAGGTATAGTGATCATTTCTAGCAAATTCATTTGATCATTTAGATAAATGAGGCATTATTTTCTTCATGCTTCCATCCAGTCCTGGAGGTGAATTTTTTTCGTCAGATCATTCTATAAGTCACCAATTTGAATTTTCTCTTGGTGATAATGGAGTCTAAGATGAGTGGAAGATAAATGTTCCAGACTGTCCCACCGTTTAAGTGCAGTTTTAACAAGGGTGACTTAAGTTCTCTCTTAATCGTTCAAATCAATTGTAAGTATCATGTATGTTTATGTTCTAAGGAACTGGTTGTGGGGCAGGTGGTGGGTTAAAGAAGTGGTTTGTGTGACTTTACAGCAAGAAATCCGCTTCTGAAATTCTCATTATTTGTGGGGGTTGGAGGGTAAGTAACCAAATCTGTATGAAATTAGCTTATTGTGCCCTCATTAAGGCCTTTATATATCATTTATGCCATTTAAGATGACAGAAGAAATGGCCTATTTTTAGTAAGTCAAGAAATAATTTATAAAATGTGTTATTATCATGTACTTAAATATAGCTGGCATCTTTCTTTGCCTCTTAGGTAACAGTCACTTTGGGGTCTGTGGGGTTTTTTATGTTAAAAATTTTTTTTTAATGAGATAATACATGTTCATGTATAAAATTGAAACAGTATGAAGAAAGGTGAAGACAAAAGATGAGAGTCACTCTTGGAATGTGACCGTGTCCTTCCCCAATCTGTTCTGCAGGAGCAGTAACCACTGTTAAAAATTTCTTGGGTATCAAGAGAATTTCTGTGCATATACAGTCATCTTATATATTGGTTTTAAACATACGTGAATATACATACAGATTATTTGCTGCTTTGGGTTACACACACACACACACACACACACACACCCACCCACACACCCCTTATCCCTTGGGCATTTTTCCATTTTTTAGTTCATTTAGCTTCATTTTTAATGGTTATGTAATATTTCCATTGTACTAATGCATCATAATTTAATCACCTACAAATGGATTTCCTGTAAAAAATAGGTTATAAGCCAGGATATTCCAGGTACTATAAATACGTCATTAATTTGAAACAAATAGTGCTTAATCAATACCATGTTTGGAATAATTCAAATAGAATGGGTTATGGGGGTTTTTCTCCCGTATTCTTTTTGAATTTTGAGGAAGATTTCCTGAATTCTGTTCCACTTTAGTTGAAATATTTCATACATGTGACAGTGCATATGTTTTAGAGCATTTAGGGGGATACAGTTCAGTGTTTCCACAGTTTTAAGTTTGTGTTTAACCATTTAGGTGATGATGTGTGCACCTGTCCAAGATGCCCTGGCTCCCTTGGTAACAGCAACATACAGTGTCCGTTCTATTTTTATAAAATTTTCTCATTTTCTTTGTGGGAAATTTGATTTTAGGAATTGGCTAGATTATTTTTTATTTTTGTATTTCAAACAAATTCTACCCAGGACAGTTACTTATAATCGAATTCTCATCATGTTTTTTCTGACATAATGAACACAACACACATTTTATGTAATGTAGTGAAATGACAAAATTACAAAATGTTTAAAGAATAGCAATTCTGTTAAGATCAGTTTTAATAATCATTAATTTTAGAAGTGATAGGATTGCCTTAAAACAGGCATTTATTCATAAATGTATAACTGCATAAGTGAAACACTTTTTGCATTAGAATTTGTAATACTTTATATATGGATTAAGTCAGGTCACAAATTAATGTGTTGATTTTTGTTGTCTTTTTTTTACTCTAATTATATAAAAGGAAATTTCAGACTAGTTGGAAAACACCGATGTTACATACTTTGCAAGAAGGTCGTGGGAGCGTGGGCAGTAGATGGGGAGGAACAGCACTGCCCGGCGGTGCTGCCGTTTCTTCAATTCATTTGGTCTCTAAACTCTTGTTCAGTAGAGGCTGAAGTCTGAGGGTGCTAAATGGGAAGTGGGGGATGTCTTTAGCAACTGAGATGAACAAGAACACCAGATAACAAAGTTACCATGTAGGAAACAAACCCCTCAGCGTCGGCTGGCTGACCGGTGGCTTTCACCTGAAAGCAGTAACCCAGGTTAAATTTCCTTAAATTAGAAATTTTTGCTTGCATTGTGTTAGGCCAGAACACCTGCTCTCAGTTAAAGAACCTTGCTGAATTAAAGAATGAGACTCACAAAGTGCTCCCATTTTAGAAGTTCTGAGGTTTAAAAGGATCAGATGTATTCCAAAGTAATATATTAAAGATGCAAAAGTCACACTAAAGGAAGGAAGGAAGATAAAATGTCAGCCGAAAAGTGTTTTTAAACAGTAAAGTCATTCTGAACTTTTAATGCCATCACAAGAATATTAAACTATCCCTGTCCAAGTCCCAAAGGTGGCATCACAATTACATACTCATCAGATCCCTTTAGGAAGGTCATTTCTATTGTTACTGCTGAGACTAAAGAAAAGCAGTAAAGTTTTACTGAGAGACTATTTTAATTGCATTTTTGCAATTGCTGTGTGTATGTGTGTTGTAGGTTCTATAGTATGCTGCACTAGCAATAAGTACTAATTTGTTGACAGTATGGCACACCTAATTTGGCAAATATTTGCATTATTTGTGATAAGTAACCTAAATCTTATTTCTGTGTCCTAAGGATAATCTTATATAACATGAATATTAATCACATATCAATATTAAATTTTTTTAAACAATGTCACATTTTAAGAGAGCTCGAAAGTGTATATCATATAAAGAAGTGATGAGGGATCAATGTATAGAAATAGTCTTAAGGCTTGTTTTAAAAAGCCTCTTTAAAAACAATTACTCAGCACGCCTCACTTGATGCAATAACATTCTTGTGAGAAATGCCTATTAAGAGTCATCTGTATTAAATGCTATTCTGGCAAGAATGTATTCTCATTTATTTAGATTTATAGGTTCTGAATTTCATATATTAGATATTTTAAAGTACATTTACCTTTACAAGAACATTTCTGTTTCATTAAGCTAAGTGCCTTACTGTTCTATTAATATTGGTAAATCTGAGGTGTGTGTTAATTGGCCCATTTTTGTTTTAAATGATAATTTGGGGAGAAAATAGATTTCAGAATAATGTAATCAAAATAAAAAGTGGCCATTTGGATACTTTGTGTTTAGGGTTTATTTTTGCTGCTGTGTTGGCAACATACTGAAATACAGAAGATGGACCTGTTCCAGAAAAGAAGATGGTAATTAATAGGGAAGCATCTGCTGTGACATTGTTATGTGTTACCTCTTGCTATAATAATTGCAAGCAAAGAAGGTTATAGAGTTTTGTCTACATTTTGTGATGGATGGCTCTTTCCTTTGCAGCCAAACAGGCAAAAAGTTAATGGCGAAGTGTCGAATGCTTATCCAGGAGAATCAAGAGCTTGGAAGGCAGCTGTCCCAGGGACGTATTGCACAACTTGAAGCAGAGTTGGCTTTACAGAAGAAATATAGTGAGGAGCTTAAAAGCAGTCAGGATGGTAAGGGGTTTTTTGAAAAGTTTGATTAACTTTGCACTGGCTTTTAAAAAACTGCCAGGCATGAATATTACAGATTAGGTTCTGTACATGCTAATCTCTGGCCAGTGGTTCTATAAAATTATGAATGAAATATTTCTAGTTGAGTCAGCAAACAAAGCCATTTATTTTAGTGTCCTTCCCCCCTCCCACCCCTGTACCCCACCCCCGTTTGTTCATCATGTATAGATTCCATAAGAAGTTTCTGGTTTTCAGGAGTGGAATTCAGTGAAAAAAATGCTGTCATATTACTAAGGCATTCCATAGATATACAAATTTATATTCAGTGCTTAAAAGGGGGAATACTTGCATTTAATCTTATTCTCTTATTATAAGTCTTGGAAGTATTTGGCTCTTTTTAGGGGTCTAAAAGTTATATGATTGATTGTACCTATTAAGGTCCTATTTAATGAATAAGATGTTTATTTAAATTTGCTAAGACAAACCAAATTTCATGGTCAACTGCTATCCTTTGGGGGAAGGGGTGAGTATAGCTGCATTTGTTCTATTTCTCCTCTTTATGAGGAAGAGTAATAGCAAGGAAAATAACCAAACTCTGAAAATTAAATTATGAATTAGTATTGATAATTAATTGCAAAAATCAGAAGTCAGGTACATTTTTAAAACTACCTTTTCAGTGATACTTAGCTCTTACTATTTGTAAACATAGTAAATAGGTTTTGTATAGTATTGAGGACTTTATTTTCCCGAAAGCTTTTTAGAATTTAATGGACATGGGTATTCTATCAATTTTCAAGAGTTATTTTCTCTGATTTTTTTTTTTTTTTCTTGGATTTACATCCAAGTCAGTGATTATAGCATAGGCCTCTTTGGAGTGTTCGAGGACCACACTACTCCGTAGAGGCTAAACCTGTTGTGGAGCTGAGAACAGTCACCAGCTGGAAGGATGAGGGATTAGGGGATCATAGGGGCCCACAGGTTAAATAAACGTGATTTTGTGGCCTGTAATCAGTTGCACGTATGGCTAGGTAGTTTGAATTAATTTAAACTTGGTTGCTTTAAGATTTGTAAGCATCTGTCCTCTTCTCCCTCCCCGCCCCCCAACAGCTCATTCTTGAATGGCTATATTAAAATTGGAAGCAAAATTGAAAATCGATTTTAGAATTGTGTTTGTTGACTTAATTATTTATTGACTGCCTGGCTTTGTGGCAGCCACTAAGATATATTTCCAAACGTTATGAAGAGATATTAAAGTAGGTGTGACTCTCCTTTGCACAGAACTGAATGACTTCATCATTCAACTTGACGAAGAAGTAGAGGGTATGCAGAGCACCATTCTAGTTCTTCAGCAGCAACTGAAGGAGACACGCCAGCAGTTGGCTCAGTACCAACAGCAGCAGTCTCAAGCTCCAGCCCCGAGCACCAGCAGGACTCCATCTTCTGAGCCTGTGGGACAGGCAGAGGCCGCAGGTAAAGACTGCAGTCGGCTGGCCAACGGACCAAGTAACGGCAGTTCCTCCCGGCAGAGGACGTCTGGGTCTGGATTTCACAGGGAGGGGGACACAACTGAAGATGATTTTCCTCCTTCTCCAGGGAATGGTAATAAGGCCACCAACAGCTCAGAGGAGAGAACTGGCAGAGGAGGTGGTAGTTACGTAAACCAACTGAGTGCGGGGTATGAAAGTGTAGACTCTCCCACGGGCAGTGAAAACTCTCTCACACACCACTCAAATGACACAGACTCCAATCATGACCCTCAAGAGGAAAACTCAGTGAGTGGGAAAGGTAACCGAACTGCAGGCTCCCGCCACGTTCAGAATGGCTTGGACTCAAGTGTAAATGTACAGGGTTCAGTTTTGTAATATTTTTTCCAGCAAATTTTTATACAGTGTCATTTAATTTGGGAGAGGATGCTGTCCAGAAAATTAACGCATACTTTTGTCACAATTTGCCTTTTTTTGTGGGTGTGTTTTTTCTTTTCCTTTTTTTTCCTTTGCTTCAATTCCTCTGCCATTTTGGAAATTATAACAGTTAATTACTTTGTTGCTAAAAGGACATTTTGTGTAGGGTCAGGTTATTTTTATATGAGTTAATGTGAAGTTGTAAATGGAAATCTTTGCTCACAGTATAACAATGATGTCTGTGTAAATCTGTGGCTACCTAGAACCTGTGCTGCGTGCGGGCCTCCTCACTCGTGCTGTTCCTACACTTCTGCACCATTCAGACTTGTTAGAGTAGATGTGGGTTTGTGACTGCCACGTTTGCCCAGTACAGTAGTTTTATCACTAAAAGTTGGACTTGTTGATGGAGTCCTATAGTAGTGTCCGTGTTAGATACAGTTTTTTCTACCATACATCTGTGCATTTTCTCTTTAGGTGACTGAATGTTTAAGAAATTTGTGTGCATAGTTACCCAGTTTTTATGAACTGTTACACCCTGTTAATGCATATTGCTCTGTAACTCCAGTATATCTTACCTGTACTGACCAAACCTAAATAAAGATTTTTATTGTAACTTCTGCATTGTTTTTTTTGTTTTTGTGTGTGTGTTTAGCATGTTATTTATTTTCATTGAATTGCTTAATTTCTATTCAGTATCCTTCGATCATACCACAAAGGTGAAATTTAAGTCCATGCATTGGTTTTGGTTGTGCACGCAATTTAAAAAAAATTTGTCCCTTGTTTTGCAAAATAAACTTGGATTTTAGGACTACACTTTAAATGTTTTTTTTTTTCCTGACTTGTAAAATTTTTATAAAATATTCGAATACCCAGAAAAAATTTAAAGAAAATAGTCAACCTTTGTTAGGCTTCAGTTGAAAAGTAGAACTTGTTTTTGTGACATGATTTCAGGTAATTAAAGTATCTGTGTAGTCAGTGATGTTTATTTTCAAACATTGGCCAATGCTACTGATTTATACTATTAACATGTCTGCTGATATACATAGTAAGGCTGTGGAGGGTGTTAGCATAATGTTTTTAAGATGTAAGACTTAAAGTTTGTTTTATTTTAAACATCAAAGTGTATGGTGTTGAAGCCTGTAGAATCTAGCTTTTCATCTATGTGAGATGAAATGTGCTTTTTTGCTAAAAGCAAAATCTTGTTTTAATTATTACTTGTAATATACTAGGGAACCTCAGAAGTGGAGTTACAACACTTGAAACTAAGGTACAACTTATTTGAAAATAACTCCTGTGGTGTTGCTTGTTTCGGACACAAGTATAGGCTTCATGGCATATTTGAAGTACTGCACTTTGTCTTGATTAACCTTTTGTGCAGTCTTCAGGTAAATAAAGCCTATACAATTTTAAATAGAGCTGATAATTATAAACATTTTGGTTTATACTAAAACACTAAATACTACCTTGATTTATTAAGTACTGTGGGCTTTGGTTTTGGTTATGTATGTCCTTGTCCAATTTAAACAAAAATGAAATTTCTCTTGGTGTCATGTAATCATTGATGTGCAATAGGAAATTTTCGACTAGTGTAATTTTACGACTAATATAGACCTATTATGTGTCATTACCAATTTTCACATGTCTGTTGAATCCGCATTAATTGGTGAATAACGAGCAGAGAGAATTTAAAGACTGTAAAATCGATATTCTTCATTTCTAGAATTGAATGCTTTATTTGCTGATGTGACTACATGATCCAGGCTGAAAGAGTAGCCTCTAGAACTAATGCGTTTGAAACCTGGCCGTAACTTACCTGCTTCATGACTTGGGCAAACTACTTAATCTCTCTGGGGCTTAGTTTTTCCCTGTAAGGAACATTAAAAGAGTTAATGTAAAGTGTTTACCACAGTGCCAAGCTCAGTGACTGCTCAGTAAATGTCAGCCATTACTATTGTTTCAATGTGAAGTTCCAGCCCTGATGACACCATCTGCCTTGGTCAAACTCCAAATAAGTTTGTTGGATAGTTTACACTGAAAGAGAAAAGGCAGTAGCTTTAAATTGGTTTGTGATACCTTTGATGTGGAAGTGAAAGCTGCCTGTTTCCTGCCTGTTGTATTATGTCTCCTTAAGTAGGACAAGTGGGAGTGTGAAGCATTCTTTAGATGACTCCTGGAAACAGAAACCCAGCTTGATGAGTACTGCCAAAGAAGATTCATCATTAAGGGCGGTCAACTTGGATAGAGCCCAAGATACAGTAAAAAAGGTTTCAAAGTTTCTACTTTAGCATTATTCCAGAGAGCCGATGGGTAGTAAAAAATGCCTTAACGTTTTATTTTGACATCTGTTGAGGACTTCCATGCCAGAAACTGACAGGTATTTTATATGCATCATTTTCTTTCTCACCCCATGAGATAGGCACGTTATCCCTATTTACACAATAGGAAATGGGCTTAAAAGGGTGATGTAACTACCAACATGATGACAGGTGTTGGAGCTGCCCTCTGTGGTGGCATTAACGCCGGCAGCTGAACCACGTCTGAGTCCAAGAGGCCAGCCAGGTGTGACACTGTCATTATGCCCCCTTCATCCTCTTGATTGAGGAAGAAATGTTACCTGGGCTAGGATGACATGTCATAGCAGTCTGGTTGCTGTGGCAAATACATACGCGTTGGAGATGATCGTGAAATGGTAACGCAATGATGGAGAAAATTCAAATCATAAAGACTTTGAGTTAAAGATGCTGGCTAAGGTGAGAGGATTTAGTCTCTTGGAAGAGGTTAACGTGGCCCTTGAAGGAAATGCTATCAGTTTGTGAACAAAAGGAATATTTCTCGAAGGTCTGGCGTTGGAGGATATACCAGTCACTATCTTCATAGAAGGTTCAGTGGATACTGTTTGCTGGGAAGATTTAAATGAGAACGAAAATGTCAAGGTGTTTGTTAATAGGGCTCACTAGATGTTCTCGGTCTCTCAGCTGTATTTGATGGAACTGACCAATTAGTTTCTGGGACACTAATTATATAAATATAATTCAAAGCCATTTTCAATAATTTTCTCTCAAATGTACCTTATTTATCATTCATAGTTTGACTCCTGTACCTACTGCTCTTCTCTATGACACTTTCTCGGGAGTTCACTTAATCCCATGACTATGATTAATGCTGCTTTCAACCCTGAGTAATGTCATTACCTTTGAACGGGACCTTCCATGGGAGAGTCAAGCCACCTCTATTAAGGAGCACCCTGTGAACTCCAGCTGTGGCAAGTCCGCTGTGGTAATTCACTGCTCCCTTTCAACCAACGCCTGGACTCACGCAACCCTATTTGTGAAACCACCAAGGGTTGCAAAGCCCTTTCAGGAGAAAATGGCTCAGTAGCATTGCTGTAACGGTCATATTTGGAGGTTATGGTGGCCACCCACCCACCCACCCATTCCTCACCAGCCGAGGTAGCATATGATTCTAGGTCCAGACATAATTTTTTAAATGACGTCCTCTTCCACCTATTAATTATTCTAGTCCCCATCTGGCCCATACATAGCTTTGAGCAGATAATTGATGAGCAACCGTAATGAGGACTCCTGAGGACAAGTACTGTGTGGCCACACAACAAAAACAAGCAATTACCTTCTCAATTTTTGTTCTTAAGTTGGGTTTGGATAGAACCTCCAGGTAGGAAACAAGTGAATACATTCCTTGCATCCAGAAGATTATATTCAGATATGTTAAGCACTAGACATAAAGAATGTATTAGTATTCACATTTAATGCCTGCACTGTGCTAGGACCTGAGTAGAAAGCCATATAACAGGACTGTCTTGCAAAGCTTATATATAGTCTAGTAGAGGAAACGTGAAACTATGAATTATATGGTAAGTAGAGAGTTAACGTGCCAAGGAGCACCAAATGCAGGAGACAGACATCACTTCCTCCAGGAAGCCTTCCTTAGTTGGAGTGCTACGTGGTAGGTTGATTAACAGAAGATACAATGCTCACTGACGTTTTGGAATAGACAAGAAACAAACGTTGAAAAAGGTGGATAAAATGACTTAGGTTTAAATGTGTTAAATTTGATGTATTTATGGGAAATTTTAAAGGAGAGGGCCTGTCCACTCAGGAGACAAGTAGGTTAGAGAGGTTTCATTGCTGTCAGCTCATAGGTGGTAACTGAAGCCATGGTACTACCCAGGGTGCCAGTGCAAACCTTGGGGAATATATTAAGGAGCAAAGTGAGCCCACAGAGGAGACAGGAGTGGCCAGAGAGGTAAGTGGACACGTTCCTCAAATTCCTTGGACTCCCATGTTTCAGGACAAGGGACACATTCCAGACAGAAGGGTCTTAGAGTGTGCTGCTGAGTTCTTGGGGAAGCTTGCTGATTCCATCAGTATTCCAGACCCTAAGGATTTTCCCCAGCAAAACTGTTATCCAAGCTCCTCCCTCTCCACCACCTGAGGCTAATGCTATAGTTACCTTCTCTGGTTTATTTGATCCATTCATATATGTCTTCAAAGTTTTGATATAGGTTCCCAGGACCAAATGAATTTCAACCTAGTTGAAAGTTTTTCAGGATTCCCTAGGCTTGTCAACAGTTTTTTTTTTTTTTTCCCCCTCCACAATCCTGTGACAAAGTTCTTTTGCTCCAGTGTTCTCAACAAGCTGCACTGTCTGCCTAGAAACCTTTCCTCATTCCCATTTTAGGTTGTTTCTCCTTGACTTACCAAACATCTAAAAATCTTAACTTTCTACCAAGAAGTCAGCCTGGGTGTATCAGGATGCTTTCAGTTGCATGTTACAGAACAGCTCACCTAGCTCGAGCTGGCTTAAACGATAAGGAAAATTTGTCTCATAGTTGGAAGATCAGAGATTGAGTGGACTCTAGGGTTGGCCTCGAGAACGTCCTCAAAGGCTGTACTTCTTTGCACCTCTGCTCTGTTGTCCTCAGCGTGTTGTCCTTGCGGTCCTCCTGGCTCTCCTCATGCAGTTCTGGGCCTCATGTCCAGATACGGCGACAACCAAAGGGAAAAGGATGTCTTCTTTGTATCTCTTAGAAGTGAAAATACCTTTCCCAGAGTGACCCTCCAAACCCTTTGCATTTTGGTGGCAAAGACCGGGTCAAATGTCCATTGGTTGAGGCTAAGACGAATTATTTGGAGTAAAATGGATGTTGGCAATCCATCACCCTAACTGGGTTCATGGAAAGAGGTGAAATGTATCAAGTCCCTGTAATAGTCATAACATTCCAGCCATCCCCGATTACCCCATTCGAAGTGTTTACTCAAACACACCTTGCCAGTATTGACAATTGATGGTTTTTCAATGTTAATTATTACTCAAATACTTGTAAATCTCCACATCTGTACTGATTTTTAACTTCTCTATATGGGGCTTCATGCAGCCCTGTGATTGTAAAGGCTTTTAGATGATAATCATAAAAATTAATATATGGTAGGCATTAATTATGTCCCTGCTTCGCGCACAACCCTATTCTGGGTACTATACAGAGAATAAGACAAAGCAAGACCTGGCTCTGGGAGACTAGCCTAGACTGTGAGGTGTGTCTAGTTCAGGGGAAAACAGTGAGAGCTGAGGCTGGAAAATGACTGAGGCCAGATTTTGAGGTTCCACAGAGCTCTAGAAGATTTTCAACTCTGCCTAGTAGGAGACAGAAAGTTGTAAAGGGTGTTAAACAGAAGACTGACCTACCTTATCACATGCTCCTTCACATTGTTCAAACTGTCTGCCAGAGGAAGTTGTTTCGACTTGTGGGACGTTAAGACACTCCGGATTCACCTGGAGCTGATCTTCCAGGTTAAGAAAGGCAAGCGGTACCAACCCGACGGAAGGGCAGGGAGTCCTCGCATGGGTCTGCACAGAGAACCAAGTTAACGCCTAACGGGAATGAATGATTATGGGCGTCCAGGCAAAACGTGGAGGAGCTTTCAAAGCCACGAGAGCAAAAGCACACATCGGCGCGGCCGTACGCCTGCAGGTGGCAGGATCTGCACTGCCATTCTCGCCACTGGGGTTCCAGTCCTGGGCTGAACGCGGAGTCCTCTCCTGTCACCCCCACTTCTCGCTGGTTCGAAAAACACTAAGATTTTTGAAAACTTATCCTCCCTAAAAAACAAAAACAAACAAAAAAACCCCACAAAACTTCACGAAAGATACACTGCTAGGGTGTTCACGTAAGCCTGGGGCGGCGGCGAGCGGTACGCACTTCAGCCGGAGACCCGCGGCCCGCGGCCCCGCCCTCGCGCCTGCGCACCGGGCCCCGCGGGGAGGCGGTGGGCGGGGCGGCCTGCGGCCCCGCCTCCCGGCGGTGCGTCTGAGTCCCCCGAAAGGCTTTGCCTCATTCGCCGGCTGCACTTGGACTGCATCTGTGCGCCAGGTACTCGTGGGGCAGGATGAGTGCAGGTTCGGACCCCGTGGTCATCGTCTCGTCCGCGCGGACCGTCATAGGTGAGTGGCCGGCGGACCTGGCACGGCGTAGGAGCTGCGGGCCTGGCCGGGTCGCGGGGACCCCTGGGGCGCCTGGGATCCCCCCAGAACCAGACGCCTCATGCCTCCTCCGGCCGGGAAGCCCCGCCCCCTCGCTCGTCTCTCCGCGCGCTCTGATTGGCTCCCCGGGTAGAACCACGCGTCGTCAGCGTCTCCCATTGGCCGGCGGGAAGAGGCGTTCTCTGCCGAGGCTTCTGCGTGGGCTGCTCCGCCGTGCGGTGGTCTCTGCTCTGAGGACCCAGGGGTGGGGACGCGGATCAGGCGAGTCCAACGAGGATTACTGCGAACTGCCTCCTTCTCCCTAGTGCTATAGAGTTTTCAAAGCCCTTGGGGGCGCGAGAGTGGCGGCTCCTTTTGTTAGGGAAGCGTGGCCCTTCCGCTTGGGGAATTAATGAGCAGGCTTCCCGCGCGTCCGCTGTACCCCGAGAGCTCTGGGAGCCACGCTCCGGGGTCTCGGCTGCTACAAGTCACACGCTCTCCGCTTCGTACCCTAATGAGCTGCCTCGGGAGGCTGTGCAGGTGGAAAGCCCCGATCTACCTGGCGTCCGCGCGCCGTGGGTGCCGTCTGTATCGCCCTCGCATCTTCTTCTGTTCTAGGCTCCTTCAATGGTGCCTTGTCCACCGTGCCTGTGTATGACCTGGGCTCAGCTGTCATCAAAGAAGTCCTGAAGAGGGCCGCTGTGGCTCCCGAAGATGTGTCAGAGGTTATATTTGGGCACGTTTTGGCAGCAGGTAACTCCCCAGTGACTCCGGCAGAGGTCCGGTTTATTAGAAGCAGCCCATCAACGACCCCAGCCTCACCCCCTCCGAAACTTATGTCGTTGCCTCCATACATTTGCTCACAGGAGTTCCTTCTAATTTTTCCTGTCTCCTGTCCTCCAAGTCCCGTCAGTAGCTTCTCTCCACTCGATCCCGGAAGCCCGGATCCCAGAAGCACACAGCCTGGTTAGAGACATACACAGTGCCCAGGTCCCGCCCTGTCTGCGTAGGGGAACGGGAACGCATGGGAAGGAGAAGACAGCTCCTTCTTAAGTAATAACTCCTTTGTGGAGAAGAAAGCTTACAGCCATAAAATACCTGTAGAACACCACAAGATAGTTTGTATTCACGGGCTAGACTGACAGATGTAGAGTGTACACAGACCTTCTTTGCCTCTGGTGGAACTTGGTTTGGCTGCGTGGGAGACCCAGTTGGCTATCTCCTGATCTTGTGTTTACTTTCACCCACACGTTTTATCTTTCTCTGATTGCTGAGCATCCTCTGTGTTCATTGTTCCAGGTTGTGGACAGAATCCTGTTCGACAAGCCAGTATGGGAGCAGGGATCCCCTACTCTGTTCCAGCGTGGGGCTGCCAAATGGTTTGTGGGTCGGGCCTGAAAGCTGTGTGCCTTGCAGCCCAGTCGATAGGGGTTGGAGACTCCAGCATTGTGGTTGCAGGAGGCATGGAGAATATGAGCAAGGTAAGGCCTCAGAAGAGGTGGCTCTCTTTGACCTGTCACTAATAAATTCATGTCCGTGCCATCGCAGAGTAAACCGATGCATATCAGAGCTGGAACCAAACAGTATACAAACAAACAGAAAATGGATTCAGCCTTGAGCCCTATCTGAATGTTAATTACTTTTCAGGTTGGATGGGAAATCCAGGTTGAAGAAAAATCCTGTCAACCAGTGTGATTAGAACAGAATAGTTTTCTAAAGCGTAAAATATTTTCCGAATTAAGCCCATAATGTTAGCCTGTAGATATCCTTGGTCTTAATTTCTCATTGTGAGGAAAAGTCAAAAACAGATGTTGCCACTTACCTTTCTGCACATGTGAGGACCCCAGGGACTGAAATGTGTTGACCTTTGGGAGGTATAGAACTCAGAAAAGAGGACCGCTGAGTGGGGCCCTTCTCAAAGAGGTTTGCCAAGTGGGATTTGTTTCGCCAGGGTCCATCCCTCAAATCGGCACAGTGAAAAAGGAAAAAGAACATCCCCTGCCTCCTGCAGGCAGTTCAGGGTCTGACCTGGGGATCCCCTGGGCAGAGGCCAGTGTAGCCCCACCATTGCTAAGGCCCAGGAGGAGGTAGGCTGAAGGTAACAAACACAGAGTGATTCCCATGGGACCTGACTAGCACCCCTGTAGTACTTTAAGAGGCGCTTTTATGCAGTCACAACAGCCCTTAGAGGGTAGATGGTATCATTCTTAACGTACAGGTAGGTAAACTGAGGCCAGAGCCAGGATTCAGATACGGATCTGGCGCTCAGTCTTCCCATCCTGTTACAGCTGCCGTTGAGCTGGCAGGAGTTAAGAGGATGCCCTACCCAGAAAGCCTTCCCCATCGGTTAATTAGGCAACCTGGTGATCCTCATTGCAGACATTAGTCTCCCATCAAAATCAGTGACATCGGTAGCATCACTTAAGCCCTTAGATGATGTCCTCATCTAACATAACTGGTTGCCTCTTTGGAAAGAATAACAAAGACTCCCAGGGAAACAGGGCACAGAAGGGATAGGTTTGGTGGGAAAGGGAAATGGGTGTGTAGGAGACTGATGGGTTCCCAGAGCAGGCAGCGCAGAACGGTTGGCTGATTCCAGAGGCCTTTGGGCCCTGGACCCTAAGTAAGGAGGAGGATGGGCTGGAACTGAGGAGAGGAGTCAGAAGGGGGGCCAGTTGAGGACTGGGGGGCCCCCGGATAGTTCAGAGTACAATCCCGAGGGAAGATAACTAGTTACCTAAGTCCACGTGTGTTTCCATTTGCATGTCCAGGCTCCTCACTTAGCGCACTTGAGGGCAGGAGTCCGAATTGGAGAAACACCGCTGACCGACAGTATCCTCCGTGACGGGCTTACAGACGCCTTTCTCAACTACCACATGGGCATTACCGGTGAGGCAGACGTAGCTGAACATGTACTTCATGTTAAAATGTTGAAAGTCATAATTGGCTTCACGGGTGCTTTCCTCATTAGGGCAGGGAGTGCTCCTAAACATTTTGTGTCCCTGATAACAGGGATAGTTCACCTTTGATGAACCAAAGTGAGGAAATATCCACTTTATCCTTTGTGACTCCTTGATTATCAGGGAATGCCAAAACTAGTGGGTAAAATTTGATGAGGAAGAAGTTATTTTGTAATCTCAAAATAATTTCTCATAAATTATTATAAATGGAAAAACATTAACTTTACAATGTAGAAACTTGGTAATTACCACTTTAACCAAGTGATCAAAGCTAATATCACCTGACAGTACATGTGTCTTGATAAGATCATATCATCTTTCACCTGCTTTTCTTCATAATCTTAATCTGTTCTTGAGGAAACAACCAACAATCAAAATTAGAGACATCTGATAAAAGAACTGCCCCCTGCTCTTCAAAAATATCGAAATTAAGAACACAGATAGTCAGAGGAACTGCTCCAAATAAAAAGAAACTAAAGAGACTGACAGAGTAATATACAATGTACGATCCTGGATTGGATCCTGAACTGAACAAATAAATTAGCTACGAAGGACATCATTGGGACAATAGGTAAAACTTGATTGTGGATGAAGAATTAGGTAACAGTATTGTATCGATGTTAAATTTCCTGATTTTGATAGCCGTGGTTATGTAAGAAAAATATAAATTAAATTGAGGGTAAAGGAGTATGAGATCTACATCTTTCTCTCAAATGGTTCAGAAAGAGAAAGATAAAGCAATTGGGGCAAAACTAATTGGTGAACCTGCAAAGGAGTTTCTGAAAGTTGAAAATTATACAGAAAGGAAGAGAGAAGGAAGCCAAGAAGGAAGCCGGCCTAGCAGTGACGGTACCGTTTCCACAGTCATCGCCAGTGGGAGGCAAGATGGCCAACAGGGCACTGTCCTGTCAGCTCACCGTGAGCCCGATGGCGTCAGGCTGTCCATGCTCGTTTAAATGTGAAAAACTTAAGCTAGCAGAGCCAGTTCTTGAAAATGTTTGTTTTTGCTTTATTATTATTATTTTTTTATTACAGCTGAAAATGTAGCCAAAAAATGGCAAGTGAGTAGAGAAGATCAGGACAAGTTTGCAGTTCTGTCCCAGAACAGGACAGAGAGTGCACAGAAAGCTGGCCATTTCGACAAAGAGATTGTACCAATTTTTGTGTCTTCTAGAAAAGGTGGGTAGATCATAATGATTTAAACATCGTGGCTATTTATAGGGAAAAGTAATAACACATGAGACCGTGTCTTTCAGGTTGCAAAGAAAAGATTGCATGTATGTATGTGTAAGAGTGTGTGTGGGTGGGGGGGTGGGAGTGGGGGTGTCCTGGATACATCTGAATATGGGTTGGAGGGCATGTTTATGGGGTGAGGAAGCATGGGAAGCTGTACCAGCACTCAGCACTCTTGGTCCCAGAGTGTCCACACCGCCCTGTAGATAGAGCACATTTCTCAAGAAACTCGAACACTGGCTCATGTCTGTGAAGAGGCAACAGCCGACTGTTCGCCCTCACAGGCTAAATCTCAGAAGTAAACATCCATTTCTTCCTGTTGCTTCTACGTACATTTTGTATTTCTTGGGTGGATCTTCTTGGGTCACTTTGCAGTTACCTAATATGGAGTGCTCCTGTCAGGTTCTGTTACTGATAACTGACATATCTTCTGTCCAGCCCTGATGAGACTGGCTTTGACATTCTCCAACCCAGTGAGTTGTGACCAGCCAAGTCGTATGTCCCAAACCATAGCAACGTTTTGCATAGAGAACTCCTGGTAACTGCCTTTCTCAAGAAAGGGCTGTGGATGTGGAAGACACTTAAAATGTCCCATGAGGGTAGTGCTCATAGAAGGTTTTAACATGCACTTTATTAGCACGTATGTCCCTCCTATTGGAATGAAAGTATTTTTAATGTCTTTCAAATGCGAATCTTCAGCTATCACGTCTGGGCAATCTGCCATTCCTGGCATGCTGACTGCCATCTGTTTTAATCTTGGGTAACTGATTTTCCTTTTCTTAGGTCTTACTGAAGTTAAAACGGACGAGTTTCCTCACCATGGGAGCAACATAGAAGCCATGTCTAAACTGAAGCCGTACTTCCTCACAGATGGGACAGGGACGGTCACCCCTGCAAATGCGTCAGGTTAGTTTCTGAAGGGAGGTTGAGGGAATCCATCTTCTGCTAGGTCTGCCAAGTTACTACTTTTCTTTAAACTTCATTAACTATATACAAATTATCCTAAAACCTTACTTTGGCTGCTTCAAGGGAAAATTTGTTGTATTTGAGATTTTATCCGTACTTGATTATTGGCTTAACCTCTATGTTCTGAAAGGATGGATTTGGTTTCCCAATATCATAACTAGACATACAAATGAAAAAGCAAATTAAGAGACCCCCGAGTCTTATCTACCCTCGTACTTTTCCAAAACCGGAAACTCCCAGCACGTCCAGTGAGGTCTGGGCTGTTCCCTCCGATCCTTCTCATCGGTCTCCCCGCCCCCCCCCCCCACGACTGCTTTCCTCTTTCCACGTTTTTTCCCCATTGCAACATTCTGTGGTCAGCTGTCGTATTGCCCAGCTTACCATTGCTGTTTACTCTGTACTCTGAAATGTGGCACATGGCTTTGCCACAACAGGTTAAGAATCATGTAGCTCATGTCTTCAGGTGTTAAGAGACAGAACATAACTGAAGTCAAGCATTATTTTACAAATCACGACTGACGTTTTGCAGGAATCAATGATGGCGCTGCAGCTGTGGTTCTCATGAAGAAGTCAGAAGCGGATAGCCGCGGGCTCACGCCTTTAGCGCAGATCGTCTCCTGGTCACAAGTAGGCGTGGAGCCTTCCATCATGGGAATAGGACCAATTCCGGCAATAAAGCAAGCTGTGAGTTTTTGAATGTGACTGTCCTTAGCTTTGTTGATAAAATGTTATGTAGGTTCTGCCCTTTTTTATAAATGCTCAGGTCCTTTACCACTCCAAAATGGCAAGATTCTTTTTTGTATTTATTCCTGTCATGTTTCATTTGTCCTATGTCCCTTTTATGATTCTTCTGATTAGCCATAAACGAGTTCGTTTGTCTCTACTTTCCCTACCACAAAGGGCAACCAAGACCATTTGGGTTTTAGGAGACTTGATTCTGCTAGATCACCTCTCCTACACGTTAACAAATGCTGCTGGCTCAAAATTCAAGATAGTTTAGAATTTTCACGTCTTTTTATCCGTAACCTCTTAGAATTGGTGTCACTAAGGCAAAAGACGTGCTAGCACAGGCTGATGTAGGAACCACCCAAGGTGGTGGCTTTTGGAGACCCTTTAACATCACACAGCATAGTATGCTTTTACACATAAGATGATCAGTGGTCCCGCCTGATTTTAGATCTCTTCCGTTAACCTTTCCTTTAGGTTGCGAAAGCAGGTTGGTCACTGGAGGACGTGGACCTGTTTGAAATCAATGAAGCCTTTGCAGCTCTCTCTGTTGCAATAACTAAAGAACTTGGCTTAGACCCAGAGAAGGTAAATATGAGCAAACAGTCGGGGCTTACAAGTGAACAATGACAATGCAGTTTCGATTAACAGCAAACACGTACACGTAGGTAGGCAGCATGTCCCAGGTATCGCCTGTTCAGGGGTGGGTGGCTAGTGGGTTGAGTGCCTGCTGGGACTCAGTTCACTTATTTTGTTGCTCTCCAAGGCAAGAACTCTTGACTGCATTAGTTTATTGCTGGCATGCATGGCGCATTTTAAATCTTTTAAGGTAAGGAATATGGGAAGGTAGTCAGGATAGGTTGTCACAGAAATCAGTCTCTAAGCAGTTACAGTACTGAATTTGAAAAGGAAGCTAGTGTTACTGGTATAGCATTAGAAGGAAGAAGTTTGATTTTAATCCTACATCCACAGAATGAGTATCTTTTTTTCCCCTTATAGGTCAACATTCAAGGAGGGGCTATAGCCCTGGGCCATCCTCTCGGAGCATCTGGCTGCCGCATTCTGGTCACCCTGCTGCACGCACTGGAGCGAAAGGGTGGCCGCCGTGGTGTTGCTGCCCTGTGCATCGGGGGTGGGATGGGCATTGCAATGTGTGTTCAGAGAGAGTGAAACTGCTTAACAGTCATGCCTACACTGAACTTGAGCCTCACTTCTAAATAAGGCACCAAATGAATTATACTATGAAGTCAGGACCAATGTGAGGATGGAAGTCACCTCCCACTTCACAAGAACCCAAGGCTCGTGAAAGCTCATTGTATTTTAATGTGTCATACGCAAGGTGTACAAGACAACTGCAGCTAACATTGCTATAAATAAAACGGCTAATCAGTCATCAAGGGCTCCTGAGTGAACGGCATCTTCGTAACCTCCATGCTTATCATCTTTGCTTTCAGGATGTAACTTAATAAGGTCATCAATTCGAAGAATGGTAATTGCAGCTTCTGTTGCAAATTTCAAACTCTTAACTTTCACTAGAGTTGGTTCAAACACCCCTGCTTGTTTGTTGTCTCGAGGTTTACCATTGACCAGGTCAAGACCAATCCTGTAATTTAAAAACAAGACCTATTAAATGGCCTCTCTACACATGCCCACCCCATCCCTTTAATTTTAATTGATCAGGTGGCTCATTAATTTCAGGTGGTCCATTCACATTAATCTTGGGAATGTTGGGATCTTTGGAAGATCCCTTTAAGACTGAAGTAGTTGATTATGAATAACAAAATCAGCATTGAAAGTTGTAGAAGGGTCTACAGAGTGGCTTTAAACATCATTTAAATCCTAACAGCCTTGCCTCCTTCCCCTCTGCCTCAGGGGTCCTGGAGGTAAAGTGACTCCCCCTAGAGGTTAGGAAAACTTGAGACATGCTAATAAAATTACTAGGAAACAAAACTGATATATGTGTGACAGATGACAAGGAAAATCGTATACTTACCATTTTAGGTTTTTGCGTTCTGGGTTAACTTGAGCCTCGTTATGAAAAGCTCTTAACTTTGCAACCAGATCAGTGGAGTCCTGGGCCGCATTAACTGCCAGTGTATTAGGAATAACAAGGAGAGATCTTGCAAACTCTGCAATAGCAAGCTGTTCCCGAGAACCCTACAAAAAAGACAATGAGCTGTCTTTACAAAAGGAAAAAAATTAAAACCCACAGCAGCAGCTAAGGTCCCAGATGAAGCATCCACGAAATGTTAAGATATGCTCTCTCACACACTCCCCGCCCCCTCAACGTGCAGATGGTTCTTACCATGCTGGTTGCGTAGTTTTCGAGGTATATGGACAGGGCTGCTTCCACAGCGCCCCCACCTGGAACCACAGATTTTGACTCCAAAACTCTCTTCACCACACAAAGCGCATCATGTAAAGAGCGCTCCATCTCGTCACACATGAAATCATTTGCCCCTCGTAAGATAACTGATGCAGATGTACGAGCCTTAGTGCTATGAAAAAATAAAGTGAAATTCTTAAATCGATACTTTGTAAGTCTACACAGAAATTCAGTTAAGTGCCTTGATTAAATCCCACTTACATAGGACATCTGAACACGGAAGCAATGTCTAGACTATGCAGAAGAGAGGAAACCATTATTCCATCTCAACTTGCAATGGCCCAATATTTTTTTATCCCATGCGTATAACTGCTCATATCACTGAAAGACTATAGCAGCAAATAAATGGGAAGGTGATCTGTTTTTACTCATGAAACTTATATAGCTTTATAATTTAAAACGCAGCTCATACTTTTTGATCAAGATCAGTTCATCGTCGCAAATTCTCTCCTGTATCACTTCTTCTGCTTGTCCCAACATTGACGCTTCAAAAGTTTCTTCGCCTTCCAAATTGGCCAGGGTTGATAAAATCGTCGCTATTAAGGTAATTACAAAGAGCTGTGAATATTATTCTCCCATGCATATTTTCATATCGTCTTAGATTCAGACATTTATGATAAAGCAACGTATAAATATAAGTTTAAGGTTTATAATTAGATACCAGACACTGTCTTTTTGTTTTAAGATGGAACTGTCATTTTGAGGTGAAAAAATTCGGTAAAATTACTTTTCCACCTACATGAAAAATGACTATAAATATATCGAGAGCACAGATCATTAAAGAGTAAACACAGTGTGTTTTTAAAGCTTTTTAGTGTTGGCATTCCAACAGAGAGGGCCATGAAGCACATCTGAAGACAAGCAGAAGACACACCTCCAGAAGCTTTAGCAATGCGCTTAAGGTCCCTTTTCAAAACTCTTCTAACTGCCATAGCGCCCGTCTCCACGAAATACTTCAGACACATGTCATCGATTCCGCCAGTGGTTAGAATAACATTGGCACCAGTTGACAGGATCTTCTGGATTCGCTCCTTGGTGATGTCCGACTCTCTACAGATAAAATACTTGAATAGTAACTCAAAGTTATCTTCTGTGGTTATGAAACATAGCTCTAACTTGAATGAACTATTTTCCACAAATAATTGCACATTAAATTATATCGACCAGGATGGCTCCGTAGTGTAGTGGTTAGCACATCTGCTTTACACACTGAAGGTGCTGGGTTCGCCCCAGGTGGCGCCATGGACCATTCCCTGGGTGTGTCAAGTCTCGGGTACATGCTGCGAGCCTGTGAGAGGAGATGCCCTGCCCTCGGATACCCAGTTCTTGAGGGGAAATGGCAACATCCATAGGTCAGGGGTGGAAGGAGGGGCGGAGAGGGGAATTAAAGGGGGAGGAAATTATATTAACCATTCCTTCCCTTCTATAACCAGAATTTAAGTCAGTATAATTTATGGGAAGTTCAAGGAATTAAAAATTGCCATTTAACTCTTCTCAACCCCCGAGTCCCTGACCAAGAACGGTGATTAGAAGAGAAAGTGTCCCTGCCTTCAGTGATCTAGCAGAGAGGCAGACTGTGACCACATTTCAAGGCGAATGTCACTACAGTGGAATGCTGAGATGACGAGCACGAGGCAGGTCCAGCCTGGTGGGCGAGACAAGGAAAGCCTAAAGGTCTGGGGTCAGGAGAGGGGTCCAGAGCTGAAACTGCAGGCAGGGCCAAAAAGTACAGAACCTCGAAGGGGCTTTAAGAACCTGGACTATGTTTAGTGTTTTGAAGTAAAGCCATATCGTCCAATGTTTAAAGGACGCCCCGACGTCAGTGTGGGAAGTGCACGGGGAAGGGGAAGGCCTGAGGCCGGGAGGCAGTGATGGGAGACACGTGACGAGAACAGAAAAGTCGAAGTTCATGGTTTGGCCGCTGACTCCTGGAGTAAAATGAATCCTAACAGGTTGGGGCGGGATGAGAAAATAAGAGTTCGCTTTCAACGAGATGAGTTTGAAGCCCCCGTGTCATTCAGGTGAAGCTGCGAGGAGGCCGAGAGCATAGTATGGAAACCACAAGCAAGCTAAGTGAAAGGGATGTGCTCGATACAGACAACCGAAGCCATTTCGCTTTTCATGCAAGGAATAGTACGTGAGGTCATTTAAAGACTTCTTTAAATTAAACGAATTAAAGCTTAACTTCAAAAGAGACCCTTCGGTCTATACTAAACAAGTCCTGTGTGCCAGACACTATGCTAAGGTCGGGGGATAGAAAGCCAAGGAAATCATGTAGTCTCTATCTTTGCAGCTTATCATCAAAGCCATACAAATACACAGAATGATCCTGTTGTGGCTGAACTACAGTGAAAACAAAGAATTAAAAGGACTCCGGCCTTGGTAGTAATGAGATCAACGTGGCTACTGTGTGGAAAACAGGCTGCGAGAGGACAAGAGTGAAATCCAGACGACCAGCTCAGGCACCTCGGCAACAGTCTGAGTGAGAAGATGGAAAGTAGATACACTTGATTTAATTTGGAGAGAGAAATCAGGTGGTCTTGATAGTAGACTAGAAGGGAAAAAGAGCACTAGGCAAAAAAAAAAAAGGGGGGTTCCCCATCACTAAAACAGCCTAGAGTAGATTTGGGGTGTTGTCAGTTTTAGAAATGACTTTGAGCTGCTTAAGAAGCATTCAGTTAGACAAAAATGTGTGTTTGGAGCTCAGAAAAAGATTTGGGACTCTCCCAAATGTCTAAAGTCACAGGAATGAGCTATCGTGGGAAGAGTGGGGAGATGGTGGCGGCAACGGGAACACGGAGCCACTCTACTCCATCCTCCAAGTGTTTCAAGAAAGAACTCAAAGGCTTGATAAAGGTCAAGCGAGGGTTGAAAACGTCTAGTGAATTTCACTTAGTCACTAGTGCCCTTAGGAAGTGGTTCTCCACTGCAGAACGGAGCTGAAAAAGGGATGAGGAGTAAAAGCATCAGAAAACAGATTTTGTGTAAATCACTCGAGACATCTGGCTGTAAAGGGAGGAGGAAGGACAGGGACTAACTGGAGCAGGATGTGTGAGCTACAAGTGGGATCTACAAACGAATGAAGAGCAGAATTACTAGTTGAAGCTGCAAATGAGAAAGAAGCACCTGTGAAGCAAGGTTCCAAGGAAGGAGGCAACAGAACCCGGAACACTTTTTATACGGTTTGGCCTTTGGTGGAAAAGCCACGGTTACATCAGGGAAGAAAGGAAAGAGCACCATGCAATTAGATTTATAAGACAAGCATTCTTGACTCTCGGCAAAGACAGCCTGCAGGTCTGGTTGTTACTGCGCTCGTTTGTTTTAAAAAACCATTAAAAACTTATTTGAGTGATATGGGTCCAGTGGAACTAGGCGGTCAAAATCCATAGCAGCAACCAAATCACATCTTCATAACTAGCTCCCCAGCATGCCAATTTGCCACATTTTCTAATTTTCCTGAAGCTTCTGTAAAACGGTTTGACTTTAGTTTTTTAGCTTACTGTCAATGGTTCTAACAGAAGAATAATTTACAAACGGTCCTTTTTTCAAAGGGCAAAAATGATCTCTTGACATACCTCTGTCTAATCTGGTCCAGCTTTTCGGGGTCTGTAATAACCACCTGTACACCAAGCTTCATTTTTGTCTTTTGCAGGCTGAAGTCAAGGCAAGCAATTTTTGCATTAACTATTCTCTTGGGCATGCCTATAATTGAAGATATTTATTAAGTTCCTTTATGGTAACAATGCTACATTTTATAACAGACATGTATCCTGAGAGCATAATAAAAAGTAGCAGAAATAGTGAATCATTATACATAAACACAAATTTAACAACGTGATGTACAGTTTCCTTTTCCTCTGGGCTTCCTTGAAGAATAGGAAGTGCCCACCTTGGATAGTTCACCTAAAGATGAACAGTATGCAGGCTACAAAAAGCTAATTTTACCCTTTAGTCCTCTTCTTATATGACCAAATTCGAAGCCTTACCCTGGGATCCCACCACGCAGTTGAGTGCATAGCCATTGATGAGCAGACTCTCCATCTGACTTCTCCCATGGGCCTTCAGAATATTAATGGAAGAGACTGGATAGCGAGGCTGGCCTCTTACATCTGTGTATTTAATAGCAAGTACAGCATCTACTACCATATTAGCAAAGAAATCACCATTTCTAAGGCAACAGTTAAGGAGAACAAGAAACTTGGAAAATGGGTGCACATGATAATCAAGGGTAATTCAAAAGCACCTCCTTCCTCCAACCTCATCAAAGAAACAGGCATTATTCATGCCACCAAAATGCTGGAGTGCTACTTATCACTATCTGTAATTCACACTACTTTTAAACACACTTCATATTACCTTTCCGCCTAGAAAAACAGGGAAAGGAACAGGAAATTTCAGCACACCATCGCCTGGCACAAAAACTAACACACGTTCTTTTAATAAAGCCTAAAGTGTATCAGACCATTACAAGGATACATTCCAATGACTTTGGATGACATTGATGTTTTAGCAGCATTAATCAGGCAATCTCTTCCAAGATCATCCGTGTTAATGATTAGATTTTCACTGATATAACGCACTGCTTCCCTGTTTAAAGTATGAGGGAGAAAACTCTTACAAAATTTACTATTCAAACTTTTGCTTTATCATACTATCAAAATGTCATAGACATTTTCTGTTCGGCCATTTCATATAGAAGGAGGACACAAATACATCCTCCTTCAGATCATGGCAATTTTAATCTATCCCATAAGCATAGCCACTAAAATCTATTATTAGGAGAAAATGTGGTAGTCAAATGGGAAGATACTGATACCGGTTCTACTTCTTCAAACACTACTAAATGCTAAAACACAATCTTTTTCAAAATAGAAGTTAGTCCTCAACGAAAACATTTGAAGAACACAGATTATTTATAATTCTTTCATCAAATAAAACTCTCTGAATGCAAACAATCTTACTTGCAAGCAAGCCGATAGCCGCTAATAACTGATGTGGGGTGAATTTTCTGTTTGACTAGTTCATCTGCATTTTTTAGGAGTTCTGCTGCAATAATAACCTGTCGAGAAAACATTCATTGGTCTAATATTAGTCTGACATTTAACATTCAATACATATGTAAAAACACCACCGAAATGATCAGATATTACTAACCAGAATGGTGATGGCAGTGAAAAGAATAACTGGTTATTAGACACATAAAAAAATATAACTACAGTGTTTTACATGCGAATGCCCAAGGCTGGATAAGAACCAGAAAAAACGTTCTGGCTGATACACTAGTTCTGCAGTACGACAGTAAAGGACCACACACCCACTACCTCTACAGATGCTAAACGAAGAGCCTGACCACTCAAATGACCTGTACTAGCTTAGATTATTATTTAATTTAAAATCAAAAAGACTTCGAAAATTCTGACTGCTTCTTTTGGGGTAAACTATAATTTTACTTAAAAGGTATTATCATAAACAAGTTACTTGGATAAGGCCATTATTATCTTAGAAGAGGAAGATTCTGCTTTTACAGCTTGTAGTTTAATATAGAAATATAAACATTTCCCCCACAAACCAGTTTGTTTCTTCGGGACAAATTGCTTTTTGTTCTTCACCATATAATAGTGTTTCTACCATATCAGTGTGCTGGATGATCTTCAAGTTCATATCACGTTTACTTTCTCACACTCCCATTTTGGATGAGACTGCCTTGTCGATATTTAAAATATAAAAGCTTGTTATTAAAAACTGGCAACATTTTTTTCTTTAAATAATTATAAAGAAAGGTTTTAGAAATGTGCAAGTCTCAGGTCATGGTTAGGGGTTGGGGGAGGACAGACAAAACTTTCTTTTAAATTTTGTTTCTGAATCACTACCCAAGAAAGACCTTACATCTTCTCCCTCTTAAGTATGTAACTTATTTCCAACTCAGAAGCAAATAACCTACTATGGCTTCACTTTCTGAAAGTTTGATTTAGGAAAACACCAGTCTTTAGCCATCTACCCGATGACTGGCTACCTACCACGGAGGTAGTTCCATCTCCCACTTCTTTGTCTTGCAGATCCGCTAGCTCACAAAGAACTTTAGCTGCAGGATGCTCTACCTCCAGTAACTTCAGGATGGTGGCACCATCATTAGTAATGGTTACATCCTAAGAAATTTGCAAGGAAGAAAACAACAATCACCTACAGAAACAGGATATCCTCTAATAATACATATATACCGCCCCCCTTGTGATATACATTTACCTTTACTACACCTTCCAACAGCAGCCATCCCATTAAAAACAAAGAATTTACACCAGAAAGTTTTTACAGTCTTTTTTATTTAAAGTAACAAACAGGACAGCTAGCTAGACTTACACCAATATCATCCACCAACATTTTATCCAAGCCAACTGGACCAAGGGAACTTTTTACTATATTGGCAATAGAAGCTGCAGCCATAACTGTAGAAACAAAAAAAAAGGTAATGAAATTAGAAAAATCTGCTACTGCAAAGAACAATCATTTCCCCCTAAAGAAAGTAAATGACATCCGAAAGCCTCTGAATTTTCCAATCTACAAATCTGTCCTAATTAAAAAGTTAGCTAACAAAATCTCATATTCAGGGAAGGGGACTAGCAAATTTGAATTCATCTGCAAAGGTGTGACAGGTGTGTTAAAGAGCATCCACTTCATTGTCTCAGAATAAAAGGTAATCTGCTAGTCCCAATTCGGGTTCTACCACTTCATACAGAAGAGAAAAGCGGGAATCCAAAGGTTCTAACTTTATTTCGAATTCATCCAAGGCAAAAATAAGTATCGTAACCAATAACGGTAAGGTTGACAGGCGCGTGTAAACGCTCAAGAGGCTCAACGACAAATTTTTTTCTAGAATAAATTCATTTTAAGTATCGCTTATGCTAACACCCAACTAAAACTCCGTCAGCTATTTTAAGAAGCTGTCGGCGATGGGTGGGATAAGAATTATACGCAGACACTGGAGCTCCCGACACCTACCACACACGGTAAGCGGTGGGGTACAACGGATAAGTCATCCTAATTGTGGCCATTTGCTTGTATTAAAACGAGCAGTTGAAACTAGTCTTTTATGTTGAATGGTCCTAAAACAAGGCCAAGAGGTTGGGAAACGCCCTTCGTGGCTGGAATCGGAAGGGGGCGCAGAACATGCGGACCAAAGAGCCCTGCAGGCGTGGCCGGGACGGGGACCCGCTTTTCCAACACCAGGGCCTGGGCACTCACGCCCAACCACTTCATCCAGCGAAGTTCTCAAAAACCTGGGGCGCTTTCCGGGCTTCCTCCCCCACGGGAAGGGGGCGCTGCCGCCCCGCCCAGTCGTGAGGCCGCCGGGGGGCGCGGGCGCCCCACCGCTCAGACCCTTTTTGGGAGAGCGGGGGAAAGCGCAAGGATGGCGGCCGCAGGGCCCGAGCGGGCGGGCTGGGAGAGGGGAACCGCGCCGCCGTCAGCCAGACCCAGGCCTCGCCCGCCCTTACCGTTCTGGGAGCGAATAGCCTCCCCCGTGCTGCGGTCCCCGAAAACGGACAGAGGCCCCTCCATCTTCGCGGCAGGGTACACGCCGAGTTTCAGTCGCACCGCCGACAAGTCGCGTCCCGATCCCTTAAGCCCGGCGACGGCGTGGAACGCGAACAAGCGGCGCCGCAGAGGCTGCTGGGAACGCCGCCCCCCCCCCAACCCCACGCCCCGGCCCAGCCGCGGGGCAGGGCGGGAAAGAATGACTGGTGGGGGGCGGCGGAAGGCGCGCACGGGCCGGAAGCCGGCGCCTCGGTCCTCTCACCGAATAAGGGAGCGAATAGGAAGGGCGCGAAGGTGGGAGAACGGAAGTCAGGGTTTGGGGCCGCTGGAGGAGGAAGGCGCTCTGCAGCAGCTTCCCCCGAGGCACGGGTTGCGCGTGCGCGTTTGCACATTCTAGTGCTTTCTAGAAAAGGGGGCTCGGTTGGGCGGAGCTTGGCACAGAATGGGATGGGGGACTGGGGACCCTTTTCTGAGGTCCTGAGCGAGTCATGCGCGATAGCTCGTGCGGTGATTGTTTGCCTCAAACGTAGGAACTGGCTCCCAGAGCGCGCGGCCAGTGCCTGGGCTCGCGAGTATAATCTTAGGGACCTGACCTCGATGGGGCGGGGCGCTGTCCCCTTCCCTCCCCAGTGCCCAACTGGTGTGTGCGTGTGTGTGTGTGGCTCCGACACGGGTGGATCTAAGCTCTGCGACCCCAGGTAACGTGAAGATGCGGACGCCAGACGCGGAAACCTGGCACAAAGTGTCGCCCAACCTCACGGGTCGGGCCCGCCCCTAAGTCACTGCTGCGAGTCGGTTGGTCGGCTCTGCTGTCTGCGTGCGCCCAGCGTATGCGGTGATTGGAGATGCGGAGATAACCGGTTGCCCTCGGCCACTCAGTGGCAGGGCGCTTTTTAGTTCCGGGTCGAGGCGCCAACGACCTTTGCAATCATATGCTTTTACCCTGGGTTAATATGGGTGCCGCTGGCGTGCGGCTGGGGCGCTGGTGAGAAAAGGAGGCCGAGGCCTTTGCCCGTGATCTCCCTCAGCGATGGCGCTTCGGTCGCGGTGTTGGGAGTTGTTGTCTGTTTGCAGGAACTCCGGTAATCTTCCCACTAATCTCAGGTTAACCCTCGCGGCCTGCACAATCATGCACGTTCAAGTTGTTTTTACATCCAACTTAACCCCATCGAAGAGTAAACGAGCTAACAGCATTGCAGTGACAGTCGTAGAAAATTATGGACTGAGACCTGTGATAACCGGACCCTGTGACCAAATACATCTTTTGTCACCCTTCCAGATTGAGAAGATTGGGGGAGTGGATAGGAATAGTCCTGTCCATATTTGTCATTTTTAAAGATTCGTCTGGTTGTTTCCATTCTTAGGGTGTGGGGCCGCAGCGTTCTCCACTAGTTCCAAGCCAGAGGTGAAGCCCGCAGTGGACCCTCCGGAAAACGAAGCAGTTGCCCCAGAGTTCACCAACCGGAACCCCCGGAACCTGGAGCTCTTAGCTCTAGCCAGGAAAGAGCGAGGTTGGGGGACAGTGTGGCCCTCCCGTGAGTTCTGGCACAGGTAATTAAGTTTTTGATTAACAACAGCAGTGCACGGTGCCTTCCCAATTGTTTCCATCAATTCATTAACGAGCTCGCTAGATACTGTTGGGGACTTCACTCTCAGGAAGCTAAAGTGCCAGGGGGTTAGGGACGAGAGGAGGTTGGAAACAAACACTGTAAGTAGGTGTCACCAAGAAAATTTAAAGATGATGATGTTGAATGAGGGACTGGTGCCACTCTGAGGCCCTTCTAAGAGACAGTAAGAATCCCAACAGCTGGCCAAGAAGAGCACTGCCAGCAGAGGAAACAGGGCGGGCATGAGTTTGGTGCCTTTGAGAAACTAAAAGGGCTGGATCTCAGCAGCCAAAGGGATGAATGGTGTAAGATGAAAATGGAGAAGTAGGTAGGATATGGATTATTAACTTTGTAAATCAAAGTAAGCACTTTAGGCTTTATTTTCACTGCAGTGAGAAACTATGAAATGATTTAAAGTTTGAGCTCGAATTAAAGATAATCTTGGTTTGTTTAGGGAGGACACATTTTTAAGGAGCAAGGGTAGAAGCTGAAGACTAGTTAAGAGACTATTATGAAGATAGTTATTTATTGAACACTTTGCCAGGAACTGTGCTAGTTGCTTTACATGCATTTTCTCATTTAATCCTTAAAACTATTTCATTAAGCAGATACAATCATTTCCCCCATTTTACAGGAGCAGGGGTTTGAGACTTAGGGAGACAGCTTTAGTAAGCTCCAGAGGTAAAATTCAAACATGTTTTGTCTGACCTCAGACCCAGGACACTAATTATTACCACTGTGCAGCAGCTTATCTACTTGGTAAGGATTTGTCAAAAATGGAATATTTTTTAAAAATCGTATAAAGTTATAAGAGCAAGTTAGAAATCATCACTGCGTCATATTCATTGTTGCAATGAATTGTTTTGTCCATTTTGTCATTCAAACATTAGGCCTGTGTCACCTCAGAGGCATTGTGCTAGATGCAGGAAATGCAAAGATAAAGTAGCTGTCATCCCTATTAGCAAAAGTCTTAACAGTTTCGTAGGGGGAGATTGGGATAGGGATAAAAAAGTGTCACAGTTGCTGTGATGCATTTTTACTTAAGTGCGTACAGGAAGGAGTCAAAGGGAATGAGCAGTTCCATTTTGAAATAATCTGGATCTTAAGTTTAAAATTCTTTTGAAAGACCCAGTCAATTATTGTCCATATTTGGATCATTTAAATAATTAAAGTTTATTTTCCCATTTTTTTCCCTCCATCTACCCTATTGGCAGTATTAGCAGTATAGAATTTTGGCATCTGATAGTAAGAAGTGACCTTAGAGATAAGTCCTATCCCTCAAATGGTTTAAGACAAGGAACAGCAGACTACGGCCCACAGGCCAAAGCTAGCTTACGAGCTAAACATTTTTATGTTTTTTTTCAAACGTTGACAAAAATCCAAACAATATTTGGTGACTTGTGAAAATTATATCAAATTCACATTTCATTATTCACAAAGAAAGTTTTGTTGGAACATAGCCAGCACTTATTCTCACCTGGCTGTTCTAGTACTACTATAATTAAATTAAGCAGTTGGAACAGAGACCATATGGCCTACAAAGGCTAAAATATTTACTATCTGATCCTTTACAGAAAAAATTTGTTGATTCCTCAAGAGATTGTGAGTTATACCAGGGTGACCCCAAAACCAAGAGTAGAACCCATGTTTATAAACCTAGTGTATTTTTCACACCGAGAATCTTAGTGTAGTCAGTAATTTCAGTGTTTTTTTTTTTAAACATGAGCCTGATTTTTAAATGTGTAATATGTACATGTGTTATACAATCCAAAAGAATAGAGTTTCTTGTATATCCTAGAGATAGTCTATGCATGTAACTATAAACTTGTAGTTTTTAAATTATAAATCTTAGCACACCATATACACTGCATCTCTTCCCTAACAAACACACACACACACACACAAATACATCTTGGAAACCCTTTGCATTGGGTAAAAACATTGGATTTTCAGGCAGACTCCTGAACGTAAATCCTATTCCATTACTTACCATTAGTTGTAATATTGCTAAAGTTAGTTAACATTTCTACGTTTGTTTCTGCAGGCTGAAAAAAAAAATAATAATGGGTTTTTGAGACATGAACTATACTTGTAAACAATTACAATAGTGCTTGGTACAGTAAGTGCTCAATAAACGTTAGCATCATCATCATAAAGTGCTGCTTCATTCTTTTTAGTGACTGTAGAGAATACCGTTGCATGGATATTTCAGGTAACTGGCTCCCTATTGACGATTATCTTCCATGATTTCACACGTTGCAATGAATTGTTTTGTCCATGCATTTTATCAATGAGATTGGTCATATTTTTATGAGCTTAAAAGTCATATTTTCCTTTTCTGTAAATGTCTTGTATATCCTCTGCTATTAAAGTATTGGTCATTTTCTTACTGATTATAGGGAGTTTTTGATATGAAAATAACCACTTTGAACAATACAAGAGTTTAAAATATTTTTGTTTCATTGCTTGCATTTTGACTTCTTTTTACTGTTTTGTTTTTGTTTTCTATCGCGTGGAAAAATTTGTCAATCTTTTTACAAAAGCCATATGACATGGTTTCATGTCATTTAAATAGGCTTACCTTATTTTGAGATTATAAAAAAATTTCTCCTATGTCTTCTAGTACTCTTATGATTTCTGTTTTTACATTTAAGACTTTGATCCATCTTCCATTTGTTTTGATGTTAGCCGGCAAATTAAAAGTATAGAGTAAGTATATATTTACCTAGTGTAGGGTCAGCAACTTAGCTCTGCCTCCTCAAATCCTTTTTTGAAGTAGGTGCTGTATAAATAAATCTCAGCTCTCAGAAATACCAAATTTCTCTTGGATGTTTGAGGTTAACTGAGAATGCTTGGTTTATTTTTGAGGACACCCTCATAAAGGCAGAGGAAAAATACCTTTTCCCAGTAAAATCCAAGTTAAGTATGTTGAAGTAAATGAACAAAATATTTAGGCATATTTATTCACCTGAAGGCACTTGCCTTTAGGATTCTTTTATGATTTTATTCTCCTCTCACCTCGTTTAGGTTGCGAGTTACAAGGACTCAGCATCACATAGAAGCAGTTGTTGAGCATCGCAATGGACAGGTTGTGGTTTCGGCATCCACTCGTGAATGGGCTATTAAAAAGCACCTTTACAGCACCAAAGACGTGATGGCTTGCGAGAGTATAGGACGGGTGCTGGCAGGACGCTGCTTAGAAGCAGGAATCAGCTTCATGGTCCACCAGCCAACCCCGTGGGAGGCAGCCTCAGACTCGGTATTCTTGTTTCCATGTACTTTGAAAGGTTTCGCGTTGATTCTTGATATTGGATACTTACATCATAACAATAGTTCCATTTATCAAGGTCTTTTCATGTGTCAGACTGAGGTGAGTATCCTGAGGTGCATTTCCTAATTTCATCCTTACAGCAGCCAAGGGTCAGGAATAGTGTCCCCTGTTCTGTATGTAAGTAACTGGAAGCCACTTGCCCAGAGTCAGTTTGGGGGAGGTTTCAAACTCATGGTGACTGATTCCACGATGGCAACCACTCCACTTCCCTATTCTATGATGACATCTCTGTAGAGTGCTTTACAATGCCACTACTAATGCTTGCCGTCTCTACATTCTCTACTTTCTTATCTATGTCGTTACTAGGATTACTTTCTGGAAAACCAGTGTAGGCTGGGAAGTTAGCAAAGAGCAAATCATTTCTTTCTTTCTCTTGGTAAGTAAACTCTTTATTGTCATTTGTGGTGCTTAACCTTTTCATTTTTTTCTGATCTTTCAAACTAGATGCAACGACTGCGGAATGCCATGACAGAAGGTGGCGTGGTGCTACAGGAGCCTCGGAGGATCTATGAATGACATAGCAGCATCGTTTGGAGCGTGTGAATAGAAAGCTGCCAGCTGTCGCATCAGAAGAGAGCGCGGAAGAGCCGAGCCTGGAAGTTTCATGCAATAATCTAATCGCAGCCTTGTTAGTAGTTAAAACCACCCCACCTCCCCTCGTGCGTGTGTTTGGGTTTTTTTTTTTTTCTTTTAATCAAGGGCTAAGTTCTTCCCCTCTCTTGGATTTGAGAGGAGTATGTGAGAAAAGCTGTCACAAGTTGTAATTAACTTTTGAAAGACAAGTGTTTTAAGTTAAAGAATAAAGGCATTTTATAAACTCTTAATTTCTGGTTATACTAAATTTCTTCACCTTTGAGCTCACTGTGGCAAGAGTACACATAGGTTTATGCAAAGCACGTGTTATGTCCAGCTCATGGTGATCTCAGTAATGGTGTGTGTTGCTGCTCTGGGTGAGGAGGTGTTTTCTTAAAAAATGAGAAATTTCAGCATATTATAAACAATCTTAATAAGGTGTAGGTAAAAGGGACAGATTCTGAGCTCATTTGGGCACCCGGATCCTAACAGGCAGAACCAGAATTGAAAGAGAGGAATGCGAGGAGGAACAGAAGAGGTGTGGAGGGGCGGGATTAGTGGATGCCGAATTGCTACGAAGTGGAAATTTGTTAGGAGCTGAAAAGCTCGAAGTGCATTCAAAATTAAAACTGACGCTGGGGTAGCTGGGAATCATTTCCGTTATCTTAAAACAGTTGATTAAACCAAAGTAAGGTATTAACCATTTCTGGCAATTTAAGACGTGACGAGGAAGAGCCTGTAAGCAGTTAAGGTGGCTTCTAGAGCATTTTACCTCCAAGTATTAAATGTGTGCCCAATTATATATTTATATAGGCGCAAAATAACTTTACTCTCAATCTGAGTATTCAATGTTTAACATATGCACCAACATTTTTTAAATGTATGAGTGATTCAGAATGGCTCAGTAGACCCCTGTGATCAATAAATACCCGTGGAGACACAAAGTTCTAATATTTCCTTCCCTCATTTTAAAGATTGGAGCATCTCACTTTGAAGACCATAGTTCTAGTCTAGAAGGCTGTCGAAACAAGTCTAGAATTCAAAGGGGGAATTAGATGATGGACTGGACTGGTGACTTCGGAAATTAAATGAGAAACCAGGATCACCTGTAAGATGCTGTAGGCAGCGATTTTTTTCCTGCAAGGCATGCTATTGTTCTAGATGGTTTCTGCATCAAGGATTCCTTCACGTGCAATTCTTGAGGCTTTGCTACGAGGTATTAAGGACAGCTATGCCAAGTAAAGTGAGGAAAAGATGGAGCGTGGGGGAGGGAATGGGGACGGATCAGTACTGGCGAGGATGTTGATGTTGATTTAGGAAACACATGAAGTGGTCCGTCTGCCCCTCCCCCGCCGTACCTGCAGTAGCTACTTAACTGCAATTGCTTCAGGTGCTGTCGATAGTCTGGTTTCACCCTTTTCCAGGCCCTACTCTCCCCTTAACATTCTGGGTCTACGTAAATGACACGCTCGACCTAGAGGGACTGCAAAGAAATTGCCGCGGAGCAAGGAAAATTGGGCTTTGCTTTTAAAGGCGGAGTCTAAGCAACCCTTCGCCCTAGCGGGCAAGGTGTAAAAGCAAACACCTTTTGGGCAGGTGGTGCGTGGCCAGCAGCTCAGGCCCCGTCTGGAGGCTCCCGCAGGAACAGGTGGGGCGCGGAGGCGGCGGGTTTTACTGCGCGCGCCCTTTAAGGCCAGCGGCGCGGCGGAAGCGCGTGGCTGCGCGTGGCTGCGCATGGCCGCACCGGGCGCCCTCGGACGAGCTGCGTGGCCATGGACGTGGGCGCCGACGAGTTCGAGCAGAACCTCCCTCTGCTGCAGGAGCTCGTCCTGGGCGCGGACTTCGTGGGTAAGGCTCCGGGATTCCGGGCCTTGTCGCAGGAGGAGACCCCTGTCCCAGCTAGCCTGCGGTGGGTGTGGCACGGCTGGGACAAGGGCAGAGAGGTGAGGCCCAGCCAGGACCGTGCCAGGCCGCGGGACGCTCAAAGAGGGCCCTCCCGGAGGACCAGGAGGTCCCCCCTTGGCCTGGGCAGTGGGACATTTAAGCAGCATGGATCCCCTTGGTCCCGCTGCGAGCAGGTGTTGCTGAGCCCGCAGACAGGGGTGGCCTGGCTCGTCCTCGCTTTGGCTCCCTCTTTTTTCCCTTCTTGATTTCACCTGGCCTCTTGAGCACCAAGAAGGTGAGCCGAGGTCATTTGCCACCTGCAGTATTTCCAGCAGGAAGAGCGGTGGCAATGGTCAGCGCCTGGGGACTCTTGACTTTTTTTTTTGCCTCCCCCACAGGTCTGGACATAGAGTTCACAGGCCTTCGTTCTAACCTGTCCCACCCGGAGCAGATCAGGTAATGCTAAAGCTGCTGCAGAGCTGAAGTAGAGGCGCTCCCCTGTGTCCCTCTGGGTGCCAGCCTGGTCAGCCAGCAGTGCTTCTCAGCAGGCCCTCCGTTGGCACTGGGTGGGCAGGACGTTTTGTGTGGGAGTCTGGGGACCTGGCCTCTGTCCGCTAAATGCTGATACTGTCCCCCAGTCGTGACAAAAATGTTCAAGAGGTGCGGGGCCCCTCGGTGCCGTCTCCTTGCCTGTGCAGCGAGATGCCTGTCTTTTCACAGTCTTTTCGACTTGCCGTCGGAGTGGTATCTAAAGACTCGTCAGAGCATTCAGCAGTTCACAATCTGTCAGATTGGTGAGTTTGACCCTCACAGTTTGTCATGAGTTATTGGGAGAGATTTTTATGGTTTTGGGGTTTCTTACTGGTCAAATTGCTTTGATACCTTTCGAAGAACCTGGCTATCAATTTGCATGCTTGTTAGGTTTTTGCCTGTGTTTTGGTTGTGGGAACTAATCCTTTGGAACAAGCAGGAACTTAATTTAGCAGCATAATTTCCATGCCTAACGAAAGCAACATTAAGGAACCTCTACCATCTTTCAAGGAAAAATGTGTGTGTGTGATTTTTGTTTAGAGAAAACTTATGTAAAAAAGATCATACCACACATGTTTCGTTCTGCATCTTATTTCACTAATGGAGTGTAGAGGTCTCTATATCAGCACATAGAGACCTTTTGTGCATTTTTAAATATTGCGTAGTATTCCAAACTGAATGGACCTATCGGCTTGGTCTTATAATGATCTGCGCTTTGGTTACCATTGGTGAGTCACAAAACAAGGTTGCATCGACTGTCGTAGTAGTTGTACATTATTGTACTTTGGCGAGTATGCGTTTGGGAGTGGACGTGCACGTCCACTTCTAGCTGTGGCATTGCAGAGTTGGAGAAGGTGCGTTAACGTACTGCTCTGCGTGGTCAGACGCTTCGCCTGCCGGCCAGTCACAGTTCACAGTGACTCTCGCTACAGCAGTGACTGCGCCTCTTTCTTTCCCTCACACTGGCTGTTATGAAATTTTTTTTGCCCACCTTGTAGAGGAAAAACGATCTAATCGTTATTTACGTTTTTAATACAGGGTCAACAAACTTTTCCTGAGAAGGGCTGGACAGTAAATGTTTTAGGTTTTGCAGGCCACATGGTCTCTGTTACCGCCACTCAACCCTGCCATCAGGGGTGGGAAACGGGCCATGGGTAGTATTTAAACGAATAGCGTGGCTGCATCCCGGGAAAACTTTATGAAAGCGGGCGTGAGGCCGGTTTCACTGCCCCTTGCTTTTCCTATGAATGGTGGTGGACATCCGTGTGTGTGTTTTGCCCTCTGGACTCTCGCTCTGTTGTTTCCGTTGTGGCGGTGGTCCTCGACTGTGAGACCTTCAAGAGTATGAAAACAGCACTTAGGTATGTGCCTCTTCTCCGCCTCCCTGGACGTCTTTCACTTCGTGTATGGTCTTTTTAACAATGCAGACGTTTGAAGGCCATTCAGTGTATATAAATCTTCGTGGTTTTTGGTGTTTCTTCTGTTGCGTTTTAAAACGACAAAAATGTCCATTTAATTTCACTTCTGCATGTGAAGAACCATCCACAATTATATCTTAGTACTTTCAGTGTGGCTTACAGTTTGACAGTTCTCATGTTTCGATTCCATCCCTGCTGCTCTCCCTCCCCTCCCCCAAGAGGTGGTTTTCGTCCGAAGCCCACCCAGTGTCTTTGGATGCAAAGCGCCATTCAAAATGCTTTCTTTTAGTAGTTAACTTCCGGCAGCTCTGCTGTGGTACTCATCATCCCTCATTCTTCTAGGATTGTCTGTGTTTTCCAGTATTGAAGGAGAGTCAAACAAGTACGTATAAAAAGACCTTTTGCAAAGCACATGGCTCTTGCCCATCTCTTTTCTCCACCTACTCCCCCTGAAATTCTGCTTCCGGCTCAGAACCACTTTGGCCCTGGGCGCTCCACAGTCTCTCCTGTTTCTGGGCCCGTCACTCACACACTCCCCTGCAGACTCCGGCTCATCGGTCAAGCAGCGCCTTTTCTGGGGGCCTTTCCTGACGCCCGCCCTGCACCTTGGGCGCTCTGTGACCCACTTCCCTCGTGTCCTGTGTGGGCCTTCAGGACAGCCGTGAACAGTGACAGGCAGCGACAGTCAGGGAGGCAGTGGGGTGGCAGCCCAGCTGGGCTCAGGACGGGAGGAGACTGTCCTTCAAGGGCAGGATCTCTGCCTTTTCTCATTGGCCCTCAGGGCCAGTCCCAGTCCTGGAGACAGCCAACATTCAAATACTTCTCAAGTGAAAGGAAGAGCCCGCTCGGAAGCTTGCTCTCTGAGCCGGAGTTTTAACAATGGTTTTGGCTTTTTCTCCAGTGTGTGTTCATTTATTTTTTTTGTAGGTACGTAGCCCACTCATATAACTTCTTCCTCTTCCCTACAACGTTTGGGATTTTGGATTCGGAATTCTCTTTCCAGGCTTCTAGTGTTCAGTTTTTGAATCAGTATGGCTTCGACTATAACAAGGTATGGCACCGGAGGAGTGGAGTGGGAAGATTTCAAGGTTTAGCTAGTCCGACTGGCTCCTGAGTTGTTTCCTTCCCCTTTAACGTCCACACAAAACCCAGCAAGGAAGGTTTCTTTTCTGCTCCCTAGCAGAACGATACCGCTAGATTCCTCGTTCTCCTCCTGTCTTTAGTTTCTCAAAAATGGAATCCCATACATGAATGAAGAACAGGAGAAGAAAATTAAACAGAACATCCTAACTGGAAACTGGAAGGTTCGCAGGTAAAGCTGATTCCTCTGGCGCCTTGTGGGTTTCTTGGTCGCTGGTGTTCTGCGTTTTCTGTCGGTAGGCATGTCCCCCTCCTACCCCCGCCCCCCAGCCAGGTGACCTCGCACCCTCACCTTTAGCTGGGGTGGCTTCTGTGGCATGCACTCAGCCAAACATAACAGCGCCAAGTGCCGGAGGTTCCATTTCTCCGCCTGCGTGGCGAAACCTCTCTCCGCACTGAGTACGATTTCAGTGTTTAAAAACGAAGGGGAAAAGGAAAAAGAACCGACCCTTAATTCGGTGCTCGGAGACGCAGGAGCTCCCCGCCCCCGTGCGAGGGGGAGGAAGTGGTTCCGTCTGACTTCCCGTGAGACGTTACCTTGGCCTCCCGTGTGATCTGAGGGATTTTTCAGGGGTAAATCACAGGTAACCTTGACCACGTGAGTCACACGTCCCCGGCCATCCCCGCCGAGACATGTCACCCCAGGTGCTTGCTCCTGCCGAGTTCCCTGAGGGCAGATTTTCTGCCTTTTCTCTTTGATCCCGGCGTTGAAACCCGGTCCTCCCATAAGGCTGGGGCTGCGAGTGGCAGCTTTGTGCAAGAGAAGGCCGCCTGGTCCCAGGCAGGCCCTGCTGTCTGGCAGCGGTGCGGTTTTGAACAAGCTGTTTGTATCTTTGGGCATTCTTTGCCTTTATCAGGAAGGGGGTTCTATTAGACAGCTTTTAACTCTGGAATATTATGATTAATTGTCTGGTCCAGGTCATTATCTTATGAAATGTTGGGGGGCATTTTTTTTTGTTTCTGTTTTTTTTTTTTTAAATCCTCATTTGTGGTTTCCACATAAAAATGTAGGGGTTTTTTTTTTTTTCCCCCCGAGGGGAAAAACAATTTGAATTTTTAACCTTCTGTTATTTTCAAATGTTGTAGAAAGGTCCTTCCGCATCTCAAAATAACATCGTGTTCTTATATTCCTAACACAGGAGGAGATGTACTTACCCAAATTCCTGTCGCTTCCTTATTTCACCAGATGGTGCTTTTCCACCTCTGAAAGCAGTATTAGGAGGACAGGCCCGATAGTGTTGGCCCGCCCCCAGTACCTTTTCCTCCACACGTCCCCGCGAAGCAGCAAGGGATGGAACGTTCTCCTGTGAACATACGGGAGAGGGTTAGGCCAAGTGCTTGGCTTCCCATTGCAGAATGAGACTTGGAAAATAAGCGGTCTTTTTGGGGTCCGTTTCCTCGCCAAGAGCGCAGTGTTAAAACCGTGCTGAATGGCGTCAGGGTTCTGCCGGTCTCCCGCAGCATTTCCGCTCTCGTGTGTCCGTTTCCAGTTCTCTGGATAAAGACCAGATCAAGGTGGTGATCCACGAGGTGACGCGGTGGCTGGACCTGGCGGAGGAAGGCGACTGGATGACTCTCCCCGGTATCACCGGTAGGCAGGAGCCCGCTCCCCCGACCGGGGAGCGTGGGGGCCGGTCGCCCTCACACACCCGGCGTCAGGGAGACCTACTCCTTCCCTCCCCGGGCCCTGGGCATCGGTTCGGCAGACGCGCGGTCCTCGTGAGACAAAGCCCTGACCTCAATTCAGAGGTCGAAGGCTTTCTGACCTATTCTGAATTCTAACGCTGAGAAAGTGAAGTTTCCTTCCAAGTCATTCTCTCGTCCCAGGCCTGAGTGCCCTAGGTACTGTTGTTTACATTTGTGAATCCCCGAATTTTTCCTTCACTGTGGAACCGCGCGAACATGGCCTTGATCATTGGTTCTCAGGCCTTGTCTCTGAGGCCCTTTCCAAGGGATCCTCAAGGTCAAAACTGTTGTCAAAACATCACTCGGCTATCACTTAGCTCTCACCTGCCACAGTCACCATGCCATTCGCTCTCTGGGCGAACCTGTCGGCGCCTCGGCAGGGAGTAAGGCGACCATCAAACCGTGTTAGTGGCCGTTGTATTCTTTGTTGCCACTTCACTCTCAGTTAAAAAAAAAAAAAATCCAGTTCTACTCGAGAACCTCCTTGGCGAAGGCGTAATAATCGTTCATTTTATTAGGTTTCAACCTTGTTCATTTTTTAAATTATTTTATGTGACAAGCGGGTGTCAGACAATAAGTCTGCATGAAACGCTGCTGCGTGCTGAGGCGCGGTGGCCACCTGAGGACGAGCCCTCGGGCAAGTCAAGAGCCCAATCGGCTGCTTTTTTTCCCCATGGAATATTTTTACTTAAAGGAACTAACTGGTTATTTTGACTTGGGTATTTTCAGTCATTTTCTTGAACGAAAAAAAAAAAAAAAACAAACCAATACTTCAAGGAGAATAACTCGCAGAATTTGCTAGTAACAGAACAGGAGCTTTCAATCAAGAACTAGGATTTTGGAAAACTTGAGTGCGTCACCAAATGCTTGACAGCTTCTCAGTACAGTGCCCTTTCTGATGAAGGCTGTATTTCCAAGGGTCCTTTGTTGGTATTGTATAATGAAACGAGTGCACATCGGAAGATCCGCAGAACTGGGCAAACCAGTGTCTTCCAAATAACCCATGCATCACGGCACGCAATCCAAGGCCAAAGCAGAATGGGTTCATGGTTTTAAAAGAAAACTTTACAATTTTAAATTTAATGTACAGTGTTAATTTCTAACATGGCGGATATCAATAGCTATAACCCATGCACAAAAAAACACTCTGGGGTTCTCGATTTAAGAGTGGCTGTGAGATAGACTTAGAGATTGCCCCCCACCCCGCCCCCGATCACACCATGACAGACGAGCCCATCCCTGTGACATAGGCTCGTGGGCTTTGGCACGCCCCAGAGCTGCTTTCCGTTTGACCCGCCCGTCTCTCGGCTTTTGTCCCCCTCGGTCTCTTCGGGCTCCTCTTGAGGGGGAAGGTAACCTGCCGGTCCAGGGTCCGCGGCGGCTCCGTGGCAGCCTTGTGTTTCCTTGCTGCAGGCTTCCAGGCCTTCGAGGTCCAGCTGGTGCTGAGGCAGGCTCTCCCCGACATCTGGACAGTGCTGAGGGACGAAGGGGTGAGTGCCCACCCGGCGTGGGGCACCCCAGCGCCTCCACCGTTCCCCTCCCATGGGGCCAGGTCCGGCCTCTGTGAAGGGTCCCTCTCCCCCCCATCTCCGCCTCCTCCTCTCCCCTCTTGCATGAAGAAGCACTTCAGCCTCATTCCCAGGATTCGGGGACCTTGCCGCTCCTTTTCACTTCAGGTGATAGTGAAGAAAGTGAGTAGAGAGCATCGCTGGTATCTTGAGAACACCTCTTGTGATCGAGAGAGCTGTTGGAAGGAGAAGATTCTTCTCTCCGCGAGGGGTTTTTCTGTGTTTTTCCAGATGCTGGTGAAAGCCCAGAAGGTAGGAAAAATATCTTTTCTTGGTCCGTAGCAGTCTTTAGTATTTCTGGCTGTAGGACCAATGGGCCCTCCAACAATAAGATTCATCGAGATAAGTGATTCCTTCTTGTGGCTAACTGGCTTTACGGACCTAACCTTGCATTCGTAGGGTCGTAATAGAGTAACCCGAGGAAAGGCCGTCCACGTGAAATACTATTTGTTCCTTCCAGGCACAGAGGCATTTTAACGCTTATTGACCTGAAACGATTTGGGGAACTGAGTGTGTCTGCTTCACAGTTTGGACTCCCAGGGTAGACCTGGCCCCAAGCCCCTCCTGCTCACTGCTTCTCCTTTCCTGGAATTTAAGCACTCGGGCTACTTTTCTTGGGGGTGGAATGAGGGCAAAGATGGAGTCGCCGTGTGGTCAGGATCGCAGTGGGTTCTGAAGCTACGCCCTTTGCAAGAGAGACGATCGATCGGTGGCGTCCGTTTTTATGTTTAAAACTTAATTTCGCACCTGTCCATTTCCTCCAAGTAGCCCTTGGTAGGACACAACATGATGATGGACCTGCTGCATCTCCACGAGAAGTTCTTCAGACCCCTCCCAGGTAGGCCACCCCCGTCATCCCCTTCCCTTTGGGCCTCGTTTGCCACCCGGCAAGGGCCCGGGCCCAGCGCCGTGCTCCCGACCTCGCCCCATGTGCACACCCTCCCCGGGGCTGCGGCTTCCGGCGGGGTCAGGCCGATCTGTGCCGTTCCCCGTGCTCCCCGAGCGGAAGACCAGGGGCTTTTCCCAGGAAGGACAGACTGCTCCCCGCATCACGGAAGCCGTCGGTCTCATCACGTAAAGCCTGGCAAAGTCAGAAACGTGGCGGAGACGAGCCCCCCCTAATCTCTGCCCTCATCCTGACGCGTTGTCTTTCCTCCATTGTGAGTTCCGAAACGTCTTCGATCGCACTGTGTATTTGATTCTGTGTTTGGCTTTTTTTTTTTTTTTTTTTACTTGACGGAAAGCATTTACTCGTGTCATTAACTAACACGTGCTTCTACGGCTGTGTGGCCCGGGGCTGTGGCCGCAGCAGGCTCGTCGCTGGCCGTGGTGGGACCGGCAGCAGCGTGGGGAGGCCGTGGAAAGCGTGGGTGCTGGAGCCAAGCCTGGGTCCTCCTTCCCCCTTGTCGCGTCCGCTCCCGAGCCAGCCGCGTGGACACGCCGCCTCTCGGTTTCCTTGCCCCCCGGAGCGGGGTGCTAACAGGACCAACATCGTAGAGTTGTTTGGGATTAAATGAAGCCAGGGTACAGAGAACACTGGTCTATTCAAAGGTGCGAGAAGGTTCCAGGAGCGCTTTCCCCCGAGAAATGAGCACATTGAGAAAACCGGGGGAGAACTAGGGGTGACATTAATGATAATAAGCACTCGCTAAAAAACTAAGCGAAGATCAAACAAAGTGGCGGGAACATGGCTGGGGGACCCCGCACGGCCCTGGTGCGGCGGGCCCGCGGTGGACTGAGGGGTGGTTGTCGTCTTCCACGAGAGGCAAGACCAGGAGCATTGCCCACCCGCATACGTGTGAGAGCAGGGGTCTCGGGGGGGGGGGGGCGCGGATAGTGAGAGGACAGCAGGGTTTTTTTTTTTTTTTTTTTTTGGTTTGTTTCTGCAATAAACCTTTTTACATGTGGGTACAATTTAATAAAGATAGCAATTAATAGTAAAAAAAATTTTTTTTAATCAGGCTCTTTATCCTCACAGTGATTTTTAGTTTGATTTTTTTCTCTGAACAGTCATTTACAAATGATGCGTTCATATCATTTCCGGTGACACGTCTTTCTCCCTTTTCCGTTGGCTGGAGCTTTTCCCGGTGTTAGTCAGGGGAGTCCGCGATCACGGAACCCAGAACTTGAAGGAGAGCCGCTTGGCGTTTGCTGTCCCGAGCGGCGGTGGCAGGCGGGGGGTGTTCACTGTCCCCAGCGGCGGCGGCAGGCGGGGGGTGTTCACTGTCCCCAGCGGCGGCCGCAGGCGGGGGGTAGAAATCCTCGGCGCCGAGGAAGCAGGACGCGTTCGGTTCCCGTCGCGTTTCGTTCGCCTGCTCCGTTACCCAGCGGGCGGCTCGCCAGGTTGCAGAACTTTCCTTCCCATTTTCACCCACAGACTCACTTCTGACTCCGGGTCTCTCTCCCTTCAGAAAGCTACGATCAGTTCAAGCTGAACATCCACAACCTGTTTCCTGTGCTCATCGATACCAAGAATGTGACAAAGGACATCTGGAAGGTAACGGATGAAACTCTCGGGGTGAGGAATGCTTCGATTGTCCCAGCAACGCCGAGCTCGCTCGCTCTCTCTCTAAAAACTGTTCCTCGTACCCTTTCCCTCATCCAAGTTCTCATGTTTTAGCTTACTTGTGTATAGTTTATGGGCTTATTTAGATGGGACAAGAGAACTCATACCTAGAGCCCTTACCTAGTAAGTATTTGCAGCATGCTAAAAGGGCATCGTAGGGAGTGTTCCCTCTTGGAAAATCTTGAGGAAACATCTCTACCGAGCTTTAAGGTTCTGGGTTTGACAGCCCATTAGAATCACCTGGGAAGCAAAGTACTGATCCCTGGGCCCCGGCAGCCTGCCTGATTTAGAGGGGGCGGGGTATTTCTGAAGGTCCCAGGGGACTTTGGTGCATTCGAGGCCGTGTACTACACGTGGAAAGGGGGCACCCAGCTGGTTGAAATACCACGTCTAAGTTAAACTGAGGAACAAAAAAAGATCAGATCAGTGTTTTCGAGCTGTAAGCTCAGCATTTAAATTCAATAGGGAGCCTCAACGAGACTGGGCTGCTCGGTCCGCCTTTGCCCAGGGTCCTGCTTTCTGTCCCTCACACGTTTCCGGCCCCGGGCGGTGTCCTGTGACGCTGCCCGCCTCCTTTCACACAGAGTCCCGGGGCCGGGCGTGGGGCGGGAGGCGCAGGGCTGTCCCGAGGGAGCCCATGCTGTTCCTTTCCACACGACACAGGAGGAACTCTAGGACGTGGCCACCTGGCACTGCCTGAGGCCCGCTGGTCCTTGGAGCGCCCGGTGTCCTGTGTATGTGTCCTTGGCCTGGTCGATGCCTTGGAGTCTTGTGTTTTTCTAGAACACCTTAAACAGTTGACTTTGAAGGAAGATGGTACAAGTTGTGTTTGTGGCAGCTTTTTCTAGCTTTGGTTATTGGGTCCCTTATCCAAGGACACTAGGTCCCCTGGCACTTTTAGGGCTAAGTCCGTGTGTATGTGCAGAGAAAGGAGGAGGTCATAGCATTTTCCACGTCATTTCGGTGGCTATTGGATAATTCCTGAAACGGATAACAGAAGCACAAATTTTTTATTCTCCCTAATTCGTTTTCCGTAATCACAGGAACTGAATTTCCCCAGGGTTTCGAATCTTTCTGAAGTTTACGAAGTCCTGAACAGGTAAGCGCGCCGTCGTCTGGAGTCCCCCGGAGAGCAGGTCCTCAGCCAGGTGGTTCTGCTCCCTGGGACACGTGTGCAATGTTGAGACTGTCTGGCGCTTACCTGTGCGTGGGTGGCTCGTGGGTAGAGGCGAGGATGCACTGGCAGGCCCCCACGTTGCTGGCGCTGAGGTCGAGAACCCCCTTCTCGATGGGGGAAAACACCTGCACCACTTAATGACGCGGTGCCATCTGACGGCCGGGGCTTTGTTTTTCTTTCGACCCGTTTGATTTTTGGAGTGATGAGCTCGTAGGAACAGGGTTGTCTTTTTTTTTTTTTTTTTTTTTTCCTTTTCGACGCCCTCCTGGGCCTACGGCAGTGCAAAGCACTAACCACACGCATGAACACATGCCCCCGACACTCGGGTGGGTCCCCGACCTCTGGGGCGGACCGATCCCGCCTCAGGCCCAGTGATTCTCGGATGCCGGCGGCGCAGTCTGTCCTCCAGACCGCGGGGCGGCCAGCCCGAGGGCAGCGCCCGCGCCCTGCATCCTGCTGCCCAGGCTCTCGGGCTGAGTGTCCGGCAGACGCTCAGCACCTCCCGGCTGAGCCTCGGGGGGGCCTGTGTCCCCCCTCGCCCGTGCCGTCTGTCACCTGGTTGCCGCGACCCCGCGTGCCAAGGCCTACGTCCTGCTGCTTGCTTGCCTGATTTCAAGGCGCTCCAGTCCCGCGGACACGTCTATTGAGAGGGTGGTGGGGAACGAGGATCGTTTCCAGTGGACGCCCCCTCTCCTGCTTCAGCCTCTATTTCGTTTCGCCAACAGTGACTCGAATCCCACGAAGAATTCGGGGCCAGAGATCATTCACGCGAGCAAGTGTGAAAAATACGGTGCGTGCCCAGGAGCGCGTGTGCCCCACCGCAGAGCGCCGAGGTGTTAGGGTGTCGCGGGTGTGGGGGCGTCACGCGGGGTCTTCCTCGCCCAGGCGCCGCGATCGCTCCACCCCCCTCCCTCAGACGGAGTCATCCCAGGTGCCCCGGAGGTCCCGGGCAGGGAGGGCGTCTGCTCCCCTTTGCCGTGGGGTGGGGGGCTAGTCTGCATCCTGGTCCCGTGGATGCTCTTGCCGCCGTGGGGCGGGCCGGGGCGAAGATGGGGCGCGTGGGTCTCTGGAGGAGCCATGGCCGGCGGCCGGTTGTGCCAGCCGGCGTGGGTGTGGAAGCGGGCGGGGGGGTGCGGAAGTGGGTGAGGAGTGTGGGGCTGTCGGGGGTGTGGGGGGAGGGTGTGACAAGGCTCCTTTTCCGTCCTCTCCTCCTCTGGAACTATGCCTCAGTGGAGACAAAGTACCCCCACGAAGCGGCGTACGACGCCTTCCTCTGCGGATCAGGTGAGAGTCACGGTCCTTTTAAGGGAGACTCGCGTTTGGCTCGTGGTCATCCCCTGCCGCCCCGGGCTCTCCGTCGACGTCCAGGCGGGTCGCACGCGCTGGAACAGGGCACGAGACTGCATGTTTTTTTTTTTTTTTTTTTTTGCAGTGCTTCTGAAAGTGGCACACTTGCTCCTGTGGAGGGTGCACGGGTGAGTCCGTCCCTTCATCCCGGGGTTTGGTCAGCCCTCGCCGTACGTCGAGGCCCCCGACCCCCAGCTCTCCCGAGGAGGGTCGTTGCACGGGAACCCTCCGTGAGCGGCGGCAGCTTCCTCCCCAGCACGGCCTTGCCCACCGCGCCTGCCAGCCCTGTCCCCCGGCCTCCCGTCCCGACCTGGGAGAGCCGCGTGTCGGGAGGCCCAGGCCGCGGCCCACGCTTCTCACGGCCGTGTGCATCACGGCGAGGGCGGCCGGGTGTGCAGGTCAGAAGACGACATGTCCTCGGGGCCCCACGGTTAGGCGGCCCAGGGCAGCAACTCGGAATTGGCAGGCGGGGGAGCACCCTCCACACCCGAGGCCGGAATCCGAAGCGGATCCATGGCGACGGAGTCCCAGGCCGCGACTGCACCGTCGAGATGCGCCTTCCGCAGCGCTGGCCCGGGGGACATGCTCGCTCCGCGGGCCCTGGCGGCCGGGCGGAGGAGCCAAGCAGGACTGTGGTGTGTTCTTTGCGGCTGACTTGGAGCCAGCTCTGCACTGTGATCTGTCGCGTCGGGTACAGCCTGCATTTGTCTGTTTTGTTAACGGATGTTATGCACAGAAGTCTGCGACATGCCGATGGGAGCCTTGTAGCTTAAATAAGAGATCTGTGGTCCCGTCTCCCTTTTTCCTGAGCCTCGCTGGCACCTCAGTGCCCGCTGGGAGGTACACGTGCCAGACTATGGGGGCCGCTAACGGTGGTGGACCCCCGCGTTTCCCCGGCACCTGGGCCTTAGTCCTCACGACGTAAAAACCCTCCTGGGTCTAGAGACGCCCCGCAGAGGCCCAGGCCTGCCGGGCTCCGAGGCCCGCGCCTTTTCGTGGCCTGTGCTCAGGCGTGTGTCTGGTGGCGTCTGGGTGGAGGCGGAGCTGGTGGTGGCACAAGGTTGTGGCCGAGGGACACCCATTAGGGGTCAAGGGCAGCATCACGTCAAGGGCTGAGAAAGTGGACCCTCCTCTGCGCGGTGGCCTCCCACTCGTTATGAGCCTATTACTAATGTCCGTCGGCAGAGGGGTCCTCACCAAACTGTCACCGACAGATGGTGGCCCCCTGGAGGCTGTGCTTCAGCTGGGGCCGCGAAGGCGCACTTTCGAGATAGGTCACGTCGGGGAAGCGCACTGGCCTGCGCCCCAGGCTGGCGAGGGGCCAGCGCCGCCCCGATTTCTGCCGCCGGAGCCTTAGCCGCCGCCGAGGACGTGCGCGGCCCCGCGCGGAGCCTGAGTGCCTTGGGCCCCTCTCTGCCCCCGCAGCGCCGGCTCCGTGCCCGAGCCCTGCTTCCCCCTGTACCTCGACGCGCTGGCTCCCTACGTGAACCAGGTGAATCTGATCCGCGCCGGGGTCCCTAAGATCGTGAGTCGCCTCCACTTTGCTTTCTCGCCCTGCTCGGAGGCCGCGCTGGTTCTCCGGGGCGTCTTGGGGAGGGAAGGTTCTAATAATGGCCAAAATCAGGGCCCCACCAAACTCGTTATTTTTTTCTCGGGTGTTTCCCCTTCTCGGGTCATTCCCTCCTCCTCCTCTCCCAGCCCCAAACGCGGCCTTTCCTGCCGTCGCGCTCAGGATTTTCAAACTGGGCGCAGGTCGTCAGTGGGAACGGAGGAAACGCCCTTCTGTCCTTCTGCCCGTCTTCTAGAACTTTTCCGGTCCGGATCACCCCAGTACCCGACCCCCCATCCTCATCCTCAGTGTCAGGAGGTGGCCCGGGGTCACCGAGCAGCAGGTCTACCACAAGTTCCAGAACCTCTGCAAGTTCGACGTCCGGCGGCTCACGCGGAGCCAGTTCCTGCTCCTGACCAACAAGTTCAAGGAGTAGGTGCCCTGGGTCCGACCGCGCCTGGGTCTGGGCACCCCCCGGGCCGCCGCGGGCCTGACCTGAGAACGCTTCCTTCGGCAGCGCTCGGAGCGTCCTGAAGGAGTACAGGCGCCACCCCACCCTGCAGGTCTCCCTGTATCGCTACTGGAGGCACTCGCCGGACATCAACTGCGTGCTACGGTAGGTAGGGGCGGCGGGGCAGAGGCCCTCGGGCAGGAGGCGCCTGGCGTGCCGAGGGCCCGCGAGAAGGCCACCGTGACGGGAGCGAGCGAGCAAGGGACGAGGCTAGAGAAGCGAGGGGCTGCCGACCGCGTGGAGGGCCACGGGAGAAACGGCGCGCGGTCACGATCACGGTCCCGGGGGCGACTCGGTGTTGGGACCGGCCGGAGGACACCGGGTCGGGGAGGAAGTCGCGAAGCCGGTCGCCTGGTCCCGGTTCGGCCGTGGCGTGGACTGCGTGGCCGGAGCAGGGGCCAGTCCGAGTCCAGGGCTTTGGGCCTGAGCAACTGGAAAGCTGGAGCTGCCGTCCACGCGCCTCACGCGGATCTCAGCAGGCCGACCCGGGCCTGGACGTGGCCCCCAGGAAGTCCTGTCCCGGCGTCAGCCTCTGGTGGAGATCACTAGGGGAAGAGGCTGGGCCGCGGCCCAGGGCCGTTCTGGCTCCGGGAGGCAGACTCCCCTGTCGCAGTGGAGAGCCGAGGGGAGGAAATCCACCCCTGGGTGAACAGAGTCGGGAAGGAAAGGGCGAGCCTGCGTGCCGAAGCCCGGACGTGCTTGGTGCACGCACAGCCCGCCCGCCCGGCCCGCTGACCCGGGTGTGCCGTTGTCTTGCAGAGTCTGCGGCATCGTCACCACCTGGGCCCTTGTCGCGTTTCTCCTGGGACGACCAAGCCCCTGACGCGGCGAGGCCCCGCAGCTCTGCCCCTCCCCTCTCCGCGCCTCTCTGGACAGCCATCCTGGGGTTTCTTACGGCTCGCTCGCCTCACAGGTGGCTCCGTGTGGTCCTCACGAGGACGTCTGTTCACCTTTGAATGGGAAATTCTGTAAACATTATGAATGATAAAGGAATTCTTAGATCTGGTACCTTTGTGACCCAAACCTTTTTTTTTTTTTTTTCCTGTAAACGGGAGAAGCACCACCTCTGAGAAGGTAACGGCCCAGAGGGTCTTACGAACAGACAGTTACGTAGGAGCTGGACGCCAGATGAACAAAAGGCTACGTTATTTCTGGGAGAGAAATTAATGGCCAGTAGGCCGGTAGGGGTTTAGGCCTGAGAGATTGTCTGAGTTTAATAAAGGAAGACAGGCGATGCTTTCGATAAGTATTCTAAGCCATAAAATGCTAACATTCACTTCACGAGCAGCAGAATTACCCGAACCGCAGAGCTGAGGTGTAATCAGATACTAGTTCATTATGTTGTAAGATCTTAATTTCATCTGCATCATTTATTATAAGGATTCATTTCCATCATCTCAAATGTTTTGTGTAATTAAGGGCAAAAAGCAGAATAGTAAATAAATGTTTGTGGATGGACGTTTCTTGCAGGTGCATCTCTGCCTTCCCTGGCTGCTGCTCCTGTGGTCTGAGCAGCAGGGGGTCCCCGTGGTAGTTAGGGACGGATGGGAGGGGACAGCCAGGAGCCCTGGGCTTTTTGGGCCTCGTGGAGTCCTGCTGGCCCGAGGGCCCCACCTCCCGCCCCAGGAAGAAACAACACCCCCTCCCCTTTGGGACTGCGGTCTCCAGCTTGGCACCAGACCTTCTGCTCTTGTGTGTTCTGCCTGAGAAATGCAATACAGATAAAAGAAATTTATTTTGTGCGTGTGATGATTTCAATCAATTCTGTCTAGCGTTTAAGTCACCCGGCGCCCGCAGCCTCAGGACCCGTGGCTGTCTCAAGGATCGGTCTCATTTTTTTTTCAGTTACCACAGGTGTCTCAGGGGCCCTAGTCTGAAACAGGCTGGGGCTTCACAGGCCTCTCGAGGGCACCGCCTCAACTCTCTTTGCCTTCCCGGGGGGCTGGGCCCCAAGGCCTTGGCCGTGCTGGGCCAAGCGGCCTTCCCGGGTGAAGCGGAATGAGACGATAAGCTGTCCTGCGTTTGCAGAGCTTGCTCCATGTGCTAGCGCGTGCAGTGTGCTCACCCTTTTGTTGGGTCTTGGGAGCCATCCATGTAGATCGAGCTCAGCGCCCTCAAAGGGAGGAAGGGACGTTGTCACCGGACATCGTCATTTGTCGGTCATCTCGGGGCATAAGAGAAGGAGGCAGGTCACCTGGGAGAGCAGTGGCTGCGCGGCGTCCACCTTTGTCCACACTTACAAGGTGGGCAGCGCTCTGATACCTGCTTGGACCTTTGGGACAGTGCACAGAGAAACATGGGTGAGGGGGCAGGAGGCAGTGTGGGCGAGATCTGGATGCCGCCTTCTTATCTTGAGTGGAAAATGAGGGGACTTCGTGAAAAGTCCCTCTCGAGCGCTGCCTCCGAGACATTCAGTTAGACATTATAAAACAGCCTATTTAATTTGGGTTTGGCCAAGGTAAAGGAATCTTTTACTGGTTTAGGGAGCTGGCAAATGCCCCTAAAATAACAGTTCAAGAGATAAAATTCAACTTCCTGCAGAAGCAAGGAAACAGAACAAAAATCATAACTTCCATTTTGCGGAAACCTACATCACCACTTGATGGCACCAAAAAATAAGAAAACCGAAGGGTTTCTGATCGCCTCCTGGTGGAAGCGTTTAAAACTCCGTTCTGGGGACTATAGGACTGGTGCAGCCACTGCAGAAAACAGCGCGGAGGTTCCTCAAAAAAAACCCTTCAGGTGAGAATTACCATATGACCCAGCGATCCCCCTTCTGGGTCTCTACCCCCAAATATGAAGACATCCACACGGATGCACGCACCCGATGTCCACTGCGGCGTGACTCACGATGGCCCGCACATCGCAGCCACCGAGGTGCCTTTCGATAGCCGACGGGATAGCGACGTGTGCCGCGTTTATACACTGGGCTGTTCCTCGGCCACAGGAGGGGACGAAACGCTGCCATCGGCAGCGCCCTGGGTGGGTCTCGAGATCATCGCGCTGAGCGGAACCAAGTAGAGAGTTGAGAACCATGTGATTTCACCCATGTGTGGGATGTAAAACCGAAAGCAACAAACGAACAAGACAAACAAAAACTTAGGCACAGACACAGTCGGGCGGCTCCCCAGGGCACGGGGGTGGAGCGTACGGTGACGGAGGAGCCGAGCTTTGGGCGGTGAACACACAGTGCGCTGTGCGGGTGACGTGTTATCACATGGCACGATCGAAACCTATGTGATTTTGTTAACCGTTGTCACCCCAATAAATTTAATAAAACGTATGACTAAGCGTATGACTAAACTTTCTGAAATATCAAAAAATATAAATAAAGCTCCGTTCTCCCCAAATGTATGGGACGGTTGCTGTTTTGTGAGCCACAGTGCGTTCTTGTTGGTGGGGAGCTTGTCCTTGACTCTCTTCCCCCGCCAAAGGCAGACCTCATTGCCCAGGCCGCAGTTTAAAACAGTTGAAAGAATGATTTCTGAGACCATTAAGAGGTTTCCTGGGGACTTGGTGGGGCCGTGAGCGTCCACAGGCCTGGCCTGGAGGACTAGAACCTGGAGCGTCTATTTTAAGGCATACTGGACATCGAGGGGCTGATGCCAGCCATGAAGTCCCTGTGGGAGCTGGGCGTGGGGCCGGGGTGGGAGGGGGCCCTAGGGTGTGAGACACTTCACATCGCACTCGAACCCCAGAGGGTGGATGGCCCAGGAGAGGTGACCGCTTCCCTCCTGGGACCCTGGATGGAGGGGCCGGGGTCGTCGGTACTGGGCAGGGGGGGGGGCCGAGGCGGGGCAGGGGGGGGGGCCGAGGCGGGGCAGACTAGTGCAGCTCTGTGTCCCCTAGCAGCCCGGGGTGGCCTCCGGCCTTTTTGTGCAGGGCTGAGAACAAGCATTTACATTACTGCTGGGGACAGAGGCGGAATGGAGCAAGAAGTCCCGCAGCGCGGTCAGCAGGGTGCTGCAGAGCCCAGCAGCTCGGGTGACAGCGGGGGACAGCTGTCAGTGGCAGAGAATCCACCTCCACCTGTGCCCCGAGGCCATGCTTCCCAGGTGCTGCCCTCGGCCGAGCAGCAGGATGCTGGACAAACGGGGCCCCATCCACAGCCACCTGGGTTTCGATGATGTCTCATCAGCCTTGCTGACCATTCGTCTGCAGACAGGCCAGGACACGGCCACCGGCTGCCCTCCCCGGCCCTTCATGCAGGGTCACGTGCTCGGAGGTCGGGCAGCTCTCCCGGCCCCCAGCCCCCGGCCCCCAGTCCCTGGCCCCCGGCCCCCAGCCCTCTTCCCATTCTCACAGGCGTTTTCCCTAACACCGAGTTTGCAGCTCAGTCCAACTGTGTGTTTGTCTCCTGCAGAACCAGCTCAGCTGTCAGGCCAGGAGGTCCCATAAGCCAGACGTAGGACAAATACTGCATGGCTCCCCCTCCATGAGGTACACAGAGTGGTGGACCCGTAGAGACAGAAGGTTCGCGGTTAGCAGGCTGAGGAGAGAGAACGGGGGAGTCGCGTTTAATGAGCACAGAGTTTCGGTTTGGGAAGAGGAACAAAATTCTGGGGATCAATGCTGGTGATGGTCGCAGAATATGGCGATTGTACTTAATGCCACCGAACAGTGCGCTTGAAGAATGGTTAAAACGGTATCTTTTACATTCGTTTTACTACAGAAAAACAAGCTACCAAACAAATATATTCTGCCATGACACATGTACCTTTGTATCCATTGGAAGAGTAAATAAATTCAAGTTTCGAATTCTTGGACCCCGCGCAGCCCCGTGCTGGGATGTGGCCTCGCCGCAGAGCTGGCCCCGGCCCGGGTTTAGCGCCCTTCCCCTCACCGTGCCTCACGCACGTGGGGGTGCCCTGCAGCACATCGGGGTTCCACGCACATCCTCTGCAAGCAGCCCGGTGTGGCCACCCCCCCCCAACCCCCGGCCCGAGGCGTGCTGGCCACGTCATCACCGGCGGGCCGTGGACCTGGGGCAAGGCCCGTGCGGACCCTGGCAGTGGGCTCAGCGCTGTTTGGCCCAGAGAACCAGGGTCCTGGGCGCCCAGAGCTGGACCCCCACAGGGGAGGGCCACAGAGTGCAGACAGGCCCATGGCCTGGGTGTCGTGGACTCGTGGGTGGGACTTGTGGCAGTGGCCCCTGGGGGCCTTTAAAGTGTGGGGTTCAGGGCAAGGGCCTGACTCAGCCCGGCCGAAGGCAGTATTGAGTGGCTAGGGACACCCGCTACCTGTGATGAGTACTGGGATAGGGCTGGAAAGGCCACAGGGGTCTTTACCTCCTTTCGGCCACCCAGGACCCAGGCGCCTTCCCACACAGTGGGGAAGGGGATTCCCCACCTTGTAACCGGCTCACCTCCCCGGCCTCCCCTCCTCTGGGCTGTGGGCCTTTGCCGTTGGCACGCCAACCAGATTTGTTGGGTCCTGACTTCGTCTCAGTTGCTGCTGACAAGCGAGCAGGAACACCGAGAATCCTCTCTGCTGGGGACGGGGGTTCGGGAGACCGAGAGCCCGGGGCAGCCGGGCTGGAGCTAACGGCACGTTGGGCGCCGGGTGCTGGCGGCAGTGAGGGGGCAGCTGAGTCATCCGTGGCTGGGCGGAGGCATCAGCCGCGTCCCGACGGAGCTAATTCTGCCGCACGATTTTAGCATCATGCCGTTGTTTCTGGCATCCTAACTGAGCCTGGATTTTTCTGTCCTCCCGGAGATTCTGTGAGCTAGCTGACATCCTTTTAATAAGTCCTCCTTCTCCCCAAATTAGCTGGAGTCTATTTCTGTTGTTTGCCGTTAAGAACCCTAACTGATGCTGGTCCCCTGGTGCAAGTAGAGTTTAGGGCCAGCAGTGCCTGCAGACTACCTGCTGTGCAGGTTTAGGTGAAGTGTGCCAGACTATCGATTGCCAAAGGGCCTCTGAAAACTAGATGAGAAGAAGGACATTGGGCATTGATCTGTAACCTGTCCCCCCCCGCCCCCGCCCCACTCCATATAACACTCTTAACTGTGATGTCCCCCGACAACCCAAGCGCCCATCATGGATGAATGGATAAACAAATGTGCTCCATATGTATTTCGTTCAATACAATGGAATATAATTTAATGAAATAATTTCATTAAAAGGAGTGAAATTCTACAGCGTGGGTGAACCCTGACGGCGTGAGGCTGAGTGGAATAAGTCAGACCCAGGAGAGCGAACCTTACACGCGCGCACTCACAGGTACCCAGAGTAATCACAGGTCACCGGGACAGCGAGCGGGTCCAGGGGCTGGGGAGCGAGGGGTCGGGGAACTGGCGTTCAGTGGGCACAGAGCTTCGGTCAGGAAGATGAAACGCGGTCCGGAGCGGACGGTGATGGTCGCGCGAGGTTGCGATTGTGTTTAATGCCACGGAATTGTGCATTTACACACGGTTAAAATTGTAAATGTTATGGTATGTCTATTTTAACATAGAAATTACATGCAAAAAAAAGTCCTCCGAAGTGAAGGTTTCATGCATCAGAGACTGTGTGAGAGCGAGACGGGAATCCTACATCAACTTAGACTTCCTAGCCCTCGAGTCGGCCCTTGTAAACTGGTTTCTGGGGTAGGACTGTGGGGGTCACCCTTGGGGCAGGACTGGCAGCGGTCCCTTCACACAGCTGCTCATTGGGACCGAAACTCACGGAGGCGGGTGGTCCCGTTCGCTGAGCTGGACGCGGCGCGGGCAGAGCTGAGCCGTGAAGACATGGACGCTCGAGCCGCATGCATCCAGCACTGAGTCTTCCCCAGGAAGGGCCCGAGAGGATTTGAGACTCAGGCCGGTGGGTCTTCCTGTGGAAGCCTGAGGACTCATGGCAGACGGCCCCTCCCCTCGCCCCGTCAAGGCTGAGAAGTCCGGGCGCCAGGCAGCTCTGTGGACCGCAGGCAGGGCGGGAGGCGGAGGAGGGGCAGGAGGCAGGATGTGGGAGCGGGGTGGGGGGGGTCCTGAGCTGAGGGAGTTACCAACGTGGAAGAGCCACGCTCCGTCCCCGTGGGCTTCGGCGCTTCACTGTGGTGGGCTTCAGCGCCGTGCTCCCGGGGGGTGGGGTGGGGGCGGGGGGCAAACACCAGTCCTCACGCTTGACAAAAGCTCTCGGTTCTAGAGGCGGCACGCGAAGAGCGTGGCCTTCTGGGAAGGCATGTCTTTGGTCCACGACGGCAGCATGTGGAGACTGGGCACCTGGGACCTCTGCGGTGTCAAGGAGCGGGCTTGACCTCGGGGCCACCTGGCTGTAGACTCTTGGAAGTGGCACGTGAGGGGCATCAATGTGCCCGCACGCTGTTCCAGGACCTTGGGAGCCCGAGCCCGGGGCGTGCGCTGGTGTGCCTCCCAAGTCACCTGCCGTGTGCGAGTGGGGCCCGCCCCGGGCCGGAATTCCATCGCTCGGTGTCTGGCACCCCCCCCCCCCCCGCTAGAATCCTCTCGTGTCCAGTGAGGCACAGAGTGTGTAGTTCAGCTGGGGAAGGGCGGAAATCCAGAAGCGTCCACTCTCCGCTCCCAAGGTGGCCTCAGTGGCGGGGTGTGTGTGTGTGTGGGGGGGGGTTTAACCGAACATCTGAAGGTCTTGGGTGTTCCCACGCCCCTACGTCTCGGGAAGCAGGGCCGCAGGACCCGTCACGTCGGGGACGTGAGGGACAACCAGGCTGCCCTTCCCTCTCTGGAAAGAGCCGCCGACCCAGTGGCCGCTGCCTTCAGGCACGAGCACGAGGACCGTCGCGAGTCGCTGCCGACGGGTCCGGGCACCTCGGGCTGGCATAGGCGCCGACTGGACGCTGAGCGAGGGCGGCCGCGCTGTCCCCCGCGGGGAGCCAGGGGACGGCTGCGGCATGGGCAGAACGGCCCCCGTCTTGCCCTGGGACCGTCAGGGCCTTCCCCTCACTGGCTATCGTTATGGGCTGAACCGTGTCCCCACAGAGCCACGCCGCAGCCCTCGTCCTCGGTAGCTCGGAATGTGACTGTTTGGTGACAGGGCAAGTAAAGAGCTCGTTAAAACGAAGCCAGCAGAGCTGGCCCTCATTCAGCGTGGCTGGCGTCCCGATGAGAAGAGATCAGGGCACAGACTCGCGCGCAGGGAGGACCATGCGAGGACACGGATGGCCATCGACCAGCCGGGGAGAGAGGCCGCAGTGGCCGCCGACCCCGCTGGCGTCTCGCGTGAGGCTTCCAGCCTCCGGGGCTGTGCGACTCCGAAGTCCTGTTGATTCAGCCACCTGGTCTGCGGGACTTTGTTAGGGCTGCCCAGCCCAACGCGCGCACTTATGTGCAAAGTAAGGGGAGAGAATGAAATAGGGCGAAACATCATAATCTGCAGAAAAAAGCCTGTTGCTCGTTAGGGAGCATCCTTGGTGCCGGTTAGACAAGGGGGGCCGGTCACAGGTCCTGACAGCTTTCCCAGGAGGTCCAGGCTTCTGCTCCTCCTTGGGGACTGGCGGGGCCGGGGGGGTGCAGCGGGGAGAAGGGGCTCTAACCTTTGCATCAAGAAGTGGAGCCGGAGCCCCTGCGGGCCATAGGGCAGGCACAGGGAGGGGGGGCAGAGCGGCAGGGGTGACGTGCACAGCCTCCCGCTGGTTCGTGACGGAATGTGGGAAAACGCCCCTCTGGAGAGGCGGTTTGGGGACAGTGCCCCAGCTCCTTTTTATGGGGCGGGGGAGAGGACACAGAGCTTTCCTAGTACTCCTCCTCCTCACCACTGCACCCTGAAGCCTGCTCCCCCGCACCCGGCCCGCATCGCTCAACATAATCATCTTCCACGGGTACCGAGAAAAAAAAAAAAGAAAGAAAAAAAAAAAAAGAGGCTGCGATTTCCCAAGATGGAAAGGTCAGGCGCATATTTGCAGAGCAATTTTTCCACTGACAGTGGCGAGATGAACGTGACGGGCTGGGAAGGAGGAGGAGACGACCCACGTGGGCCGGCCAGGCGGGGGGCGCGAGCGGGGCACGCGGGCCCTTGACCGAGGACCTCGGGGCTCAGGGTCTGCGAGGGGGCGCGTTTCTGCTGTTTCACGCCGCCCGGCCTGGGCTCCCGGGTCGCCGCGGCCCCAGGAAGCTGGCGCAGTGCGCACCCCACGCCGCCTTCCCCCTCGGCTCTGTGCCCCGCCTGCCGCGAAGACTTGGTTGAGCCCCGGTGTTTGCAGCGTGTGTTAGAAACACAACGAAAGGGCCCTGAAAACTCCAACCGAATTTCCAACGGCACGTGCTCCGGGCCACCCTGGCGCGCCCCACCATGGTAGCAGGAGAAACAACAAACCAACGACTAAGGCTTCCGAGCACTTCCCGGGGGCCCCCGCTTCATTCTCACGCAGCCTGATGCGTACGGCCTTGTCCCCCCCCTTTCACGGATGAAGAATCTGAGGCTTGGCGAACTTGAGGAGCCAGCTCGAGGTGGACAGGGGCGGAGCGGGGGCCGGGGTTGGAACCCGGACGGTGAGAACGTGAGCCTGCGGCTTGGCACGGACCCCCTCGTTTCCCGCCAGCCCCTTTCTCCTGCTCGAAAGTCTGCTTGTGGGGGGGTGACCCTGTGTGTGTAATCAGGCTGAGGTATAAAGCCACCTCCTGAGGCCAGCAGAGGGTCAGGTGTCACCTGCTCCAAGGTTCCCTGATGTGCAAATGGAGAAAGCTCCTCAAGTTTAGTCTCTAGGAAGTGGCTCACGGCAGGTCCCGCCTCCACCGAGGACGTGAGTTGCCGGGTGTGGTCTCTCGGTGGGACTGGGCGCCCCGGTGCAGGGAGAACGGGATTCGGAGGGTCCAAGCCTCGGAACTTGGTCAGGAAAGGCTTCTGAAGCTAGCACTTTCCTGTTCTAGAACTTTCTCTTCAGGTTATTCCTTTCACATTTCCAGGCTGTCAGGACTATGTAAGGGATTTGAATGCGACTCCGATTGGTGATGACACAAACTTAGTTTGCTGCGTGTCCACAGATCTCTGCCTGCTGCACGTGACCTCTCCCCGCGGGGCACTTCCCAGGGGTCACTCATTTTCATCTTGAGCACGGAGGTCTTCTTTCCTCTCAACACTTAGGAATCTACTTCTCTACCCTCCCCCACCCCTCAGGGCTTGGAGGACAGTTAAAGGCCAGCATCTTCTGACTCAGGATAGTGACGTGAGGTGACCTACCATGTCCTTGTCAGCAGAGCACAGGGAGAGAACATTTTCAGTGGAAAATACTGAAAACCCCTGAATCTCATTTTGACCAATAGTACAATCAGCTTTTTCCCCCTGCACATTCTCTAAGGACAGGAGCAGGGTGGGCTTACCCCATCTCGTTTCTCTGGCCCACCCTTCCCTGGCACTGGGCCCCCGGGAATGGGGGACGAGGACATGATGGAGCCCAGGGCGAGGACTTGGAGAGCCACACACCGCGCGGTCCAGACCGCAGCCCTGGACGCTGGCTGTGCCGTCCTCCTCACGCCGAGCGTGATTAAAGCAGAGACCGGATTAAGGTCGATTTTCTTGATTTTGCCTGAATTACACTGTCATGAGCTGAACGTTTTTTGCTTTGCAGCTAAGTGGAGGGTAGCCGGGAGGTCCTAAAGCAGTGCAGTGACTTTTATTTCCTTGGCTACCGATGCCGAGCATTCCCCCTTAGAGCAAAGTGCGGACATCAGCCTGCCGAGAATGAGCCCCAGACACAGAATTCGGGTGTTGTACCGGTTACTTTCAGATAACTAGAGCAGCGGTCTCCAACCTTTGTGGCCCCAGGGACCGGTGCTCCTGTGAGACTCCGATGCCTGAGGATCTGAGGCGGAGCTGAGGCGGTGGTGCTGGCGCTGGGGAGCGGCTGTGAACACAGATGGAGCTTCGCTCACTCGCCCACCGCTCACCTCCCACTGTGTGGCCCGGTTCCTCACAGGCCATGGACCGGTACCAGTCTGCCGCCTGGAGGTTGGGGACCCCGGAATTAAAGCAAAGCCAGTGGGATACATTGTCACCTTTATGTTCTACCACCCAAATCATCTAATATGTGCATATTTGGCCATGATAAGATGCTCTGGTTTTACAAAAGAGAGTTAACAAGCCCTCACCCTCTAAAACACGAGAGGCAGTAACGACAGAGAGGTCCCTCATATACCTAGACCACTACGAGTCGATAGCGTGACTTGCGTTCTGCGCAGGCGAGGGTTTGCTAGCCGCCAGTTACGGTCGGTAGGGACAGGTTGGTTCAGCAGAAAGTCAGCCTAGGGCTCTGCCAGGTTTACTCTGTTACCTGGAGCCAGGTGTTTGTCAAACCATCTGGCAGGGTTCAGCCCACTGTTTTCTCAGTGCCGTGCGAGGCCACATGAGGAAGTATGGCTGCAGTTTCTTCCCCAAATGGCTTTCAGTTTAATTGGAGAAATGAGACTAACGTTGAAGAAACAATTAGAAAACAACCAATATTGAAAATTCTGGTGCCGATGCTGAACATGGCTGATTTATTCCATGTACCTTTTTGCTCAGCTGATACTAAATAAGACACAGCCTCCACCTCGAGGAGCTGAGTTCTGCGGGGAAAACAGACATATACACGAGTAATGCTAATAATATAATTTAATAGATGCTACTATAGAATTTAGGGAACTCTTTTCCGCATGGAACTAGAGTCATTGCTATTTAAGTTAGCTACTTGCAGTCATCCCGATATGTAAGTTATGTCATTGAGAGGTGACTTTTTTTCAGTCTCCTTGAAGATCTGGTAGATTAAAAAAAAAAAAAAATCATTGTTTGCCAAAATCTACAGTTATGGCTGAAATGCATACAAGTTTAATGGTGTCCAGATTTGATCTTCGACTAAATTAGGAATTTCGAACATTTTTTTAAGTACCCACATGCTTAACTTCCAAAGGCAGCTTAACTGTGTGTCTTCAGGCTTCCTAGTGGGAAAGCAAAAGACATTTACACACTTAACTTTTGAAGTGAGCGTTTATCCCCAATTACAACTTGCAGACTTTTTTCGGAGGGATTTACACACTTTTTGGTATCCCGTTGACATAAACATATCTGTGCAGGAGCGACTCTGCCACCTCTGAGGCAGAAGGCTCTCAGAGGAGACTGTAGGTATTGTGGGAATGATGCCAGCCAGTTCCTGCAGGAACACAGTTTTGATCTTTTTATGTCTCTTTTTCTTAGAGCCTCTAAATGCTAGCTGATGAATATCTCCAAAGGATAACTTAGGAATTACAGTTTTATGGAGGGCCAACACAATGCCGGCCAAGTATGCGGGCTGAGTGCAGGGTAATATTTAGAACCTCCGGAGGGATGGATGGACTCCATGTCCCAAGGCAACGCTCCAAAAATATTCTTTCTCACAACTGGATGTTTTCATGGTGTTTGAACAAGGGAGAGCACATGGTTGCAATCTAGGTGAGGAATCCGAAGTGTCTCTGTACCGATTAGGTCCCCGACGCAGAGGACAAGGAGACATCCTGCTTATTAAAGGGAATGACCCCGCCCCATGCTCGTGTCTGTAAGGGCGACCACGTTGCCGTGGGTGCTCCCGCCGCCCTTGGGCACAGAGAGCTGGCTGTCGTCGGTGGAGGATGGCTGGCCTCGCTCTGGGTCACTGCACATTCCGTTCGTCCCTCTGCAAAGGCAGAAAGAGTCTCTTTTTTGGCGGCTTCTAGATAGTGGGGGAAGGCGGGGGAGACTCAGGGTTGGGGGCCCAGCCTCCCACAGCTGGGTCTAGTCTGAGGCCGCCATCTGTTTGGGACCCGCCTCGGGGTTTATCCAGGAGTTTCTCTGACCCCTCGCGGTTTGCTTTCCCCTGTGGGCCTCCCATCTGCTTTGGGCTTTGCCCCAGCTCGCGAGCCTGTCCAGTTGGAGGAAAGCAAAAGACTTGGGGGAGAAAATGCCATTTCTCCTTAAGATTCGTCTTTGGAGAAAAGTACACTAGAAGTAAAGCTCCTTCCTTGGGAGAGATCCAGCCAATCCCAGGACGGGGTAGAGGGGCAGGAGCCCGGACAAGATTCCCCGAGGCTGATGGGATTCAGATCGGCCTGGGAGAGTTCTGTTCTCAGGGTTTTATCTTGGACCTTTATCTGACCAGTGAGATCTGAAGTCTGTCGCAGGACCGGAGGGCAGAAGGCGGTGCCAGCCCTGCTCTGAGACCCTGTCAATCAAACAGATGGGATAGAGGATCACTCATCACTCCAGTCGAGTTTGCGAGTCCCACATTTCTAGCATGCTGGAGGTTGTTCCGCTCCCAAATGGTGAACCAAGACAATTTGTACTAAATTAGTTGCCTGCCATTCTGGGCATCTGCTATTTCTCAGCCTTGGCTCTGGAGCCTGTCATCTCACTACGAAAATGGGCGCTCGGACCCACGCCACCCACCGCCCTTCTCCCAGCCTCTTGCCGTTCTAGAACAGCAAGGTCAGTGCTGGGCCTCGTGAGGCCCGTAAGGGCTTTCTCCCCGTAACTACGGGCTCAGCATCATGTAGCCGAGACCCTTCCCGATGAGAAATCCGTCTCAGGCTGTGGCCGGCGTTCACTGGGTGGGTCCCCGAGCGGAGCCCTCATGGCGTTGAGAGGGTTCAGAACCTCAGGGTAAACTGAGGGAAGAACAGGTCTAACGCTAACGGGGTTGCATATGGGGTCTCCCACCAATGGATCATACCACTTACGGGGTCTACCACTTACGGGGTCTTCCACCAATGGATTGCACTATTCGTGGGGTCTACCACTCATGGGGTCTCCTATTCATGGGTCACTCTACGGCAATCTGGGTTACTAAACTTCTTCCTTTCCTGACTCCCATAAGGTCCTTCCCCAGGCCGCCTCCACCATGTTTCCCGGCTGTTTTATGGGAGAAAAAGGGGTGTTTCCCTAGGAAGCTTCGGAAGGTGTGACTTGACTTATGGAGGTGAAGCTAGAACTTAATTCCACACTGGACTTCAGGGACCACAGCCTTCATTTCCCCGGGGTTCCGCTGGCTCTGTTACCCGCTCTTGGACAGCTCCCTCCCCCAAACTCTCCTTACCTCTCCAGAGGAGGACGAGTCCGCCCAAAGAAGAGCCAGGCACAGAAATAGCCAACCTATTTGTGGCTTCAGTGCAAGCAGTTTTATTTTTACAGAGAGTTGCTGTATTTTCTCTAAGTGTAAATCATTACCAACCACAGATGAAGCCCCAGCTCCCTCTGCAGGAGTGCCTGCTTTTGCTAGCGGTGCCAGTCAGTCAGGAAACAATTGGCACCTTACAGCACCCGCCGGATCGGGAGGAGAGAGAGCGCCATCTCGTCCAGGCTCCCCCGACCAGCCGCCACCCCTCTGCCTCCTCGACCTGCACACCATCTGGCCTCTCCAGCTTCCTGGCGGCTCGTTCCTCATTCACCTTGTGACTGCTGTCATTTTTCCAAATTGGGCAACTTGTTCTCTGCCAGTGTGCACAGACTCCTCTGTTCTGTTAGGTGCTGGGGAAAGCAAATCAGTGAGGCCCTCTGTCCCGGTGACTTAAATAGCGATGCTGGAGTCTTCCTTCCAGCTGGTCACTCTGCTCTGGGCGTCACAGCCCCCATAAGGACAGGGAGAAGTGTTTGCAGAATCTGGACCGTCCCCGGGCCTCTGAGAAGCAGCAAATGCAGAGCGGAGGCTCGGGGCAGGTCCTCCATCCCGCCCCACATCCTCTCCTTCCTCCTTTCCGTCGGGGTCTCTTCCTTCCCAGCCGTGGCTCTGGAACCGGCTCGGCCAGCCCGTCCCTTCCCTCCTCATCGCACTCGCTCCCCTCCCGTGCGTCTGACCCCTTCGCACTCCGCGCTCCTTCCTGCCTGCCTTGCGTTTTGCCTCAGCCCGGCCGGGCTGGTTTTCTTTTCAGTTTCTGATTACCCCCTGGGAATCAATCGTAAGGTGCTTCAGGAGGCTGGCCTTCTCCCTGGGATCATCGCAACCAGGTAACAGAAACACACCTCCAGCTTCCCAGGGCTGAGGTCACCTGATTTTCCGATTTGCTGCTCGGCCCCTGCCTCCCTGGCGGACGCCCCATCCTCACCTCATTCTGCCTGTGGCTTGAAGGTCCTTAGGGGCGGCCCCTTTCTTTCCCCTCGGAGGACAGTGCCGGTCCAGCTTCCCGCAGGAGCTGGGAGCCGTTTGGCTGGCCTCTGGTCTCGCCGCTTATGAAAACAGTCTGAGGAAAACTTCATAGTCGGGTTCCCAAGTCTGCTTTCCCACAGAGTCTGAAAGCGCCTTCTCACCCTGTTCTGATCTAACTTGTCCCAGGGGTCCGTGACTACTTCGACACAGTAGCCATGAAGGAATACTTCTGACAAAGAAGAAATGCCGTCGTGAGTGGGGGTGGGTCTTCACAGCCTGGCTTGGCCCGTCAAGCCACCCAGGGCCCTCCGACTGGGCCTTTGTGCCTCCACACTGGGGTCTGTGGGGGAAAACGGACAGGGTCCCGGGGAAAAGTGACTGACTGTGCGGGTGGGGAGTCTCATCTCCTGGGGAGAGCTGCTCCCAGCAACCGTCTTGGAACCAGGCTGAGATGCAATCTGGGCTTCGCCAATGGTGACCCCTCACCCCTGGGGCACGCTGCCCGGCTCCCCGCCCCCCCCCCCCGCTCCCCCCGTTATTGCATCCTACTCACACACGGAGGTGGGCACGAGACCGAAATGAGCATCTCATTACTGAGCAGTGCGTCCCTCACTGTGCGGCCGCATACGTACATCCCGCAGTAAGACGGTCAGCTCCATTCTACAGGTGCCAAGACCGAGTCTCGTAGGGCTTGGCAGAGCCCACGCAGCTAGCGACAGGCTGAGTCAGGGCTCCGAGCCGGCCCCGTCTTTCCGACACACGTGCGATCTTGTCCTTCTGCAGAGCAGTTCTCGGGGTCACGTCCCCTCAGCCTTGCCTGACCCTGGTAGTTCACCCCGCATCCTCGTCAGCTTGTTCCCGCTCCGGATCGGCGTGAGGATTTTCACTTGCGTGTGTCACTGAATGATGCCATTTGAACACGGCTTCTGCTGATAAGCGTGGGACCATCTGCTTGGCACATCTCGAATATTTTCAGCAGTGGGAGAGCAGCTCTGACTCCTTTGGCGAAGGGAAGCTGCAGCATCCTTGGAGAAGATGTTGGGACCGGAGACCCTGCAGGCTGGCGGGGCGGCGGTGCCCGAGGACGCCAGGGGCCAGCCTCCCTGCTGCCGCTTCTGACCCCCCCTGAGCGAATGGAGCTAGTGAGCCTGCACCCCACTTCTTCATTGTTCAGCCGCCCTTGACCGTAAGATTTTCCTTCTTCAAATAGCTATTGCCCGGGCAACCCTCTCTGGGCCGGCTATTTTTACGGCGCGTTAGACGTTGGGTGTTCCTCCTGCCTTTGGTTTAGAAATTTTGCTTCTTTGCTGAGTTAACGGTCCCCAAACATTGTTTTTTTTTCCACTTCCAGGTTGAAACTTCTGCATTCGCTTTTTCTTTTTTTTCCCTTGGGGGTGGTTGCGGGGCAAGAATTTCCAGATCAATTCACGGATCTGATGGTGGACCTTGAGGTGTTCAAGGTTGTTTAATTATTTGTTATGAAGAATAAAGGAGTTGGGGTTTGAAAGGATTGTCACCCTATGGATTGCCCTGGGGGATTCACTCGATTAGAAGCAGTTGGGCATGGCCAGAGGCGAGCTAGGTTGGTTTTCCTTTGCCTTTCCTTCGCGGGCACAGGCATTAGTAGCAGCCTCTGTGGTTTGTAAACTCTGGCGTGCCACTGTTGGGTGGCCAGGTGTCTGTTCAAAGGAATCTCCTGCTCAGTCTCGATCTTTGATGTGAGCATCTTGGCGACATCTGCCAGGCAGGGGGGGAGGAGGTGGGGGGAGCCGGGAGGATGAGGCATGGGGTGTTGTTTGCCTGCTGTGCGCAGCAGTGAGAGGCGGTAATGAGCCTGCACCTGGAGCAGGGTTTCTCAGCCTCGGCACCGCGACGTTCGGGCCGGATAGTTCTTTGCTGTGGGAGCTGTTCTGTGCATTGCGGGATGTTTAGCAGCATCCCCGGCCTGCACTCACGAGGCGCCAGTAGCCCCCGTCCTCTCGGTTGTGACCACCAACATCCTCAGACATGCCAAATATGCCCTAGGGGAAAATCCCACCCCCCCCCCCTCCTGTTTGCGATGGGTGCGCTAAGTCGATCCTGCTGTCCACTTGGAGCAAGAGCCTTCTACTTCGTTACGCAGGTGGCTCACGTGTCAGGAAGATGGGAACGAGGCGTTCGGTACCAGGACAGATGTTCCTGCCCCCGCATATCCCGGTCGGGTCCCTTACCTACCGTGGAGATTCCGTCTCACCAATGGGTTTCTGTTTGTCCAGGTCGCTGCGCGCACACACACACAGAAGAATTTGCCCTTTTCTCTGAAACCGCACACCTGGACGTTCCAGCCTAGGGTCAGGCCTCTCTTTTTGGTTGCCTAGGAACAAGACGAGGTTTCATAAGGCTCAACCTTGAACCCTAGTCGTGTTGGCTTTTCTCTCTTTCCTCTTCCTTTCCTCCCCTTCCTTCCTTCCTTCCTTCCTTCCTTCCTTCCTTCCTTCCTTCCTTCCTTCCTTCCTTCTTTCCTTCCTTCCTCCCTCTCTTTTCCTTCCTTCTCAGAGTGATGGGAATCTGGAACCACGTATGGACTGTGGCCAACTCAATGGGAATATGGAAGGGGGTGTTTTTTTTTTTTCTTAGATCCCTAGAGAAAACTTCAGCAAGCGTAAATGTATAGTATTTAAAACATTCTGCTGATCCCTCGGCAAAGCTGAGAAACCCCACTACTCTGCTTTCTTGGATTCTGCTTACTTTTCTGTCAGCTCCACTGCCCATCTGCTCCTCTCGCTCTCGTCGAGAGGTAAATGCACACAGCAGTGTTGAGCAGACCGGTCAGGACGCGGGCTCTGCAAAGCCCACATCCCCGAACATCTATGGAAACCGCCATGCTTGGTTTCCCTGTGAGCCGATGCGGTGTCTGAGTCCGGCATTTCCACGAGACTCGCGCTGGCTGAGTGCTTTCCAGTCTCTCGCGACTCTCGCACCCCAGCCGTCTGCCCGCCGTGCGGCGGGGCCGAGGTCGGAGGGGCTGAGCCGCTTTGCTTGGCACTCACATCTCGTGGTCGGTTTGATGGAAAGAGGGGCTGCGAGGCAGGGCGGGCTTAGGCACGGGCGGAACTGCAGTCACCTCTGCAGTGCGATCTGAACAGCGTCAAACCTCTGCTCTCAAACAGCTCTTTCGCATTCCGAGGCCACACCGCCGGGAATTCTTTCGATTTTTGCGGGAGGGCGGTGGGTGTTACGCGTACCCTCTGCTATGGTCGGCCTGCCTCGCCATGGCTTGTGCGAAGTATCGGAGTCTGAGCAGGTGAGGAACACTCACGTCGGGGGGGAGGGCAGGAGCTGGGGTGAGGGTGGCGATGGCGACGTGGGGAGGAGAGGGGACCTGGTCAGACTCGGAGCCTCCGTTGGGTGAGAACGGTGTCCCAGGGCAGGGGCGGTGGCGGTGGTGGCCTGGCGTGAGGTGGCAGAGGCCGATAAAGGGAGCAGGACAGCCGTGCGGGGGTGGGCGACAGCGGTGGTGGACACGGGAGATCGCGTCTGTGTGGGTGGATCGATAACGGGGGCCAGATTCCTCGCCGTCAGAGACGGGAGATACAAGCCCAGAGAGAAAGAGAACAAGGCTGAACTCAGTGACGTTGGATCCAACTTGAAGATCTTGGTGCGAAGCCAATGGCATTCAGTATGTACAGTTGACCCTGAATAACACAGGGCCGACGAGTGCCGAACCCTGCACAGTCAAAAATCCACATATAACTTCCGACTCCCCTCAAACTTAACTGCTAAGAGTCTACTGCTGGCTGTTGATACTGTGTTCTTCCTATAATAAAGTAAGCTAGAGGAAAGAAAGCATTGTTAAGAAAATTATAAGGAAAATACATTTACAGTATTTATTGGAAAAAATCACCGCTGTATAAGTTCGAACCTGTGTTGTTCAAGCGTCAACTGTATATATGGAAAGACACAGAGATATAGATGTCAGTGTGTGCACGCATGGCCGTTTGTGTTTACATACATATATTCCTTAGCTCCATCCACAGAAGGGGCCGGGGAGCCGCGACACCCCAAAAGCAGTGGGCACACCCGGCACCCAGCCCGTGGCTTCTGCGTGCCCTTTCTCTACTAAAAGGAGCCAGGGCTCCGTGGAGAAGTGGCTGGTGCAGGGAACATACAAGATGAGCGGGGCCTGGGGAAACATCCAGGTTTCTGTCTCGGAACACGGGGGGTCCCAGAGGGAGCATGGAAACTCAGGTCTGCTCTCCGTTTCGGATCGGCTGCGGCCGGCGCGCCGCCAAGGGAGGTCCCCCGGGAGATGTCCAGGGCTGTTGGTTACAGGGTCTGATATCCTGGGGAGGTGTCTCCATTATAGCTACGGATTTGGATTTCACGAGTATATAGTGATCGTTGAAAAGAGGGGGTCACCCAGGGGCAGTCTATAAAATAAGAAGGGAAGATGGGGGTGGGGTGAGAATGAAGGAGCCCCTGGCTCAAAGGGCACTGCACAAAGAGATGCAGGAAAGGAGCCCGAGAAGAAACTGCAGGACGGCAGGACGAGAGCCGGAGAGAAGAAAGCAAGTCCAGGCAATGGGGCCGTCTTGGAGACGGCCGTGGGGAGAGAGGCAGTAAGCTTCCATAACGCGCTTGCGTGGGGGGAGGGCAGAGCAAGGCCGCGCCCTCCTCCCTGTTGGAGGACTCGTCCGAACGCTGGACGCTGACCAGTGCGCCAGCTCACTTCCGTCAGCTTTCGGGAGAAGTGTTTGTTAATAGCAGTGATGACTACGGGTGACTCCGTCTCACAGAAGGACGTGCGATCAGACGCAACCGAACACAACTCGCTTCTGTTCGTTTTTATTGTCGTGAGCTTGGCATTGGGCAGATGGTGCTTTCGTAAATAAAAATCCGTCCTCCAATAAATAACATCCATCCTTTAACGAACACAAGGCCATCCTTCGAGGCTTTCAATAAAGATCATTAGTGACAATCAAGTTGATGATGGCAGGGGTGTCTGGTGACATTAAAGCTATTGCTAAATGTCCCAGAGGGACTACGAGCCACATGCACGGGTGAGTAAACTTCACACCTAAGTGGCTGTTGACAGAGGACAGACGTGGGCTGTAGAAATAGGGCCCATGTGGGCAACGCTGGCTCCGGTTTAAGCTTTGCCGCTCGCTGAATACGAAAGCTCAGCTGGCTGTGAGTTTGCTCCCCCACCCATAAGATAAAGAGGGGTTCACAGAATCCACATGATTCCTCCAGCCTTTAAACGTCGAGGGCCAGCAGAGTCCAGGCAGGCAGGGGCCAGTCAGGGAGAGGTTTTAAAAAGACCCCAAGAGGCAGCCTTTCACATCTTCCCTAAAATCCCCCAGTTTCTGGGGGAAAAAAATTTGGAATGCAACAAAGCGTTATATTTACAAAGAATTCTTGCAACTCAATTAAAGAAACAGGCAAATAATAATAATAATAATAATAAATCAAAAATAATTGACCAAAGAAGAACTATAAATGACCATTAAGATCAAGAAATATCCAAACTCGTTAGCACTCAAATAAAAGCAAATTAAAACATGAACCTTTTAATCACCATTAACTTTGGGAATTAAAAAATAACGGAGTTGTGGAGGGATAAACGTGTATACGTGCTGTGAAAAAAAAAAAGATCCATATACTGTTGACTTTGGTGTAATTGGTACAGTTTTTTGGAAGACAATTTGTTAATATGCTTCAAAAGCTTGAAAAATATTTATATCCTTTGATCCAGCAATTTTGCTTTTAGAAAAATGTTTGAGGGATACAGTTAAAGATGTGTATGAAATTAATTAAACGTTCGTTACAGTGCTCTGCTTTAAAGAAAAATAAGTGAAAAATCGGAAGCAACTAATATGTCCAGGTTAGAAGGTTATTGAAATTATATTATGGTATATCCAAATATTGACTATTAAAGCCAAGTTTTTAAAGTAGATGCTGACAAAAGATGTGTCTACATATTGAGTAAAAAAAAAAAACAAAACAAAACAAGATACCAAACGCATTATAAAAATGCATTCTCAACTTTAAAAAAGAGTGTGTGTGTGAGAAACAGAAAAAAAGACTAAAAGGAAATATCCCAAAATGTTAAACCAGTTTAATTTTGAGTAGTGGTTTTAGGTGTGATTTTTTTCCCCCCATGAATTTTCCAAATTTTCTTCAATGAACTCTTATTGTTTTATAATTAGGAACAAAAAAAGGGAATAAAAATAGTCCCGTTTTATGTTGAGATTACACAGACCGTAAAAGGAGCCTGCTGGGTGAGCGGCTTTTCCCACAGGCCGGCTCTTGGTTCGATCAGCACGCTACCCTCGGCTGCCCGATTCACAGTGGAATTTCAATGCGGGGAGCACAGGGGCCCCACTCTGCGCCAGCAAAGTCACAGTTAGGCATTAAACAAGTCGCTGGGGAAGAAAACAAATCCCCTGTAACATCAGGGAACGTGATGCCGTCAGGCCCTTCAGTAGGAGGCGTTAGAGGCAAACGAGACTGGAAAAACTGTGGCAGAGAGAGAGGCTCTGGCAGGGGAGGCCTGGGCCCCGGGGCAGGGCGAAGGGCCCAGGAGCGAGAGGGGCTCCCAGCTGCAGAGCCTCCTCGTCCTCCAAGTGGCTGGGAAGCCGGCCTCTCTCGCCCTCTCTCCGGCTGCCTTTTAGTGGCCTGCGAAGTGGGGGTTTCAGACATTTTAGGTCAGTGGTTTCTGACTTTTTCAAAGTGGGACACCGGCTCAGCGTCCAGTGAGAAGTGGGGGCCTGGATGGCTGCGCGGCTGGCTCTGGGATCAGGATCCGGGCGAGCCTTCGGGCCAGGTCACCCTGCAGGGACCAGGGAGCAGCAGACGCGGTGACATGGTAGGGCCCTGTGTGGCGGTGTGTGACGCGGCGGCTCTGAACTTGGCCCGCTGATTAGTCCTCCGTTTTTCCTCTATAAAGTGGGGTTAATAACACCTTCCTCACCAGCCTCCCGAGCGTAGTGGAGGCTGCGAAGCTGGCGTGGAGGGAGGAAGCTCGGACCCTCGAGTGCCCCTCGGTCAGTGGCCTTCTCGCGCTTCCACCGAGGGGCTCTGTCGTGAGAAGGAAGAGAGGAAGGGACGGTGCTGGTGTGCCATGCTCCCCAGGAACGTGCCGCCCCGTCCTCGACTTCTCGTGCTCTGCTCCCAGCCGAGGTCCCCACAGCCATGTCGCTGGGTCGCAGGGACACAGACCGGTAGGACGCGCTCCCCTCCCGACCCCGACTGTCACCGCCGGTCCCGTGCGTGGCCTGCACACGGAGCTGTGCGGAGCCGTGGCGTGCGTGTCTGCGCAGAGCTCACAGTGCTCGAAGCGAGGTCCGCACAGCGGCTCATTCTGCAGTGCAGGTGCCTCCCCTCCCCTGAGAGCTCGCCGTGTGCCGGGCCAAAACGAAATTATTCCGGCCCGTCCCGCTCTGTCAGCCAGCAGCGGTCACCCTTCCGGTCCACCCTTCCCAACCTCGAACGTCCTTGTCATCCACCAACGAAGATGAACAATCAGCAGAGTGACCGAGGAGCCAGGGGGGAGGAAAGGGCTTGCGGGGCCGGCGAGCAGGTAGGACCGGCTGCGTTCCGGCCACGTCTTGCCGGCCGCTGTTTCACTTGAGGGACTGAAGTCCGGTTTGATCTGGTAAGGCCGGGCACGTGACTGTCAGCCACGTGTTCATTTAAGTAAAGCGTCACTATAACAAGACACTTCGGAGGGTTATCATTAGTTTTTAATGAGATTAGTTTTAATGGGATTTTTATTTGCTTTCCAATCTCATCATGAGCAAAATATGCCTCATCTGAGATTCACAAGTTAACGTTCTGTTAGAGGACCTTTTCTTCTTTTAGGCGAGGCAACCCTTGATTGACCTCACAGATTGCAAGTACCTTCTCAGGTTGCAGTCCCTTATTTTTGACGCCTACAGCACCCGGTCTTCCTAGGTGGTCTCCCATCCAAATACTAACAAGGCCCAACCCTGCTTAGCTTCCGAGATCAGACGAGATCGGGCTTGTTCAGCATGGCATGGCCATAGACTAGGGGACTTTTTAATGACCTACAACAGCCTGGGCTTGAGGCAGTGATTTTCTCTCACGGGTAACCAAAGCACCTTCTCAGGGCCATAGTGATGGGCTTTACTTCTTGGGAGAACTCAGTAAGTATTTATTGAACGCCTGCACCGAGTGTTAGGGACCCAGACGTGCACTAGATAAAACCCTGTCTTCAAAGAGTTTGCTGTTTAGCGGGGGAGATATTTTAACTCTACGAGAAGGAACGTGATGGCTGTGGAGGAAATGAATGGTAACACTAGGGTGGGCGGAGGGGCCGTCGGAAAAGGAAGGGGTGGCAGTGTGGGAAGCTGGGAAGGATGGGTTGGTGCGGGGAACAAGGCGAGCAGGAGGCAGGAGCCCCGACCCACGGCCAGAGACGCAGGGAGAGGAGCCTGCGGTCAAGGCCGCCTCTGCATCGGAAACGTACAATCAGGCAGATTGTACCGTAATGAATAGTGTGCTGAGGATCTCGCACATGTGTCTAGTGCTCTTTGTTTTGTTAAGTTTGGCTTGTTTAAGAAGCGTAGGCCCTTGAGAGCAGGGTGTGCCAGGATGAGCAGGCCTGACTCTGCCCTCCTCCGTGCCCTCCTGAGGCTCGCTCTCGGTGCTCGCACACTGGCTGGGTCCCACACTCTCCCAGACGCCGCCTTCCTGCTCCTGGCCCCGGTCATCAAGAGTTCATCTACACGGCTACCTCACATGGAAAACTCGGTTCACTGCCTCTTCTCTGTCCCTTCCCCCTCGCGGTCACCGAGGCCTGACCGGCCTTCTCCGAAATGTCCCTGGAACCCATTCCCCCCTTCGGCTGTCATCCTAGTTATTATTTGTCCCCAAGACAATTTCAACGGCCCCTTCCTTGCTCCGTCCCCTCGCATTCTGGCTCAGGCGAGACAGCCAGGGTCAACATTCTAAGACGCAGGTCAGGTCATGTCGCAGCCCCCCGTGAAAAGCTTTCGTGGCTCCCCAGTGCATGTGGGAGTGATGGCCCTCGACCTTCCCCCGTCAGAATCCCCTGGACTATGAAAATTCGGGGCCCCACTCAGGCTTCCTGAAACAGCGGGGCTCGGGAAGTTTCGTTTTTAATAAGCAGCTCCGGGCAATTTTTAAGCTCTACAATTGGGTCAGCAGAGCCTGAAGAATAAGCTTGGCGTCTGACGAAGTATCACATCCAGGCCTCGCTCGGTTGCTTCTGTCCGGCTGTTCGTTTCCCCGTAGTTTTCCCTCCAGCCCGGGGTACCGCCCGCCTCAAACCCCGTTCGCTGTTGTTCCCCAGTGCCTGGCAAGAAGTAGGCACTGAATAAATATTTGATGAGTGAGTTTGGGGACCATGGCTGTCTCACCTACAAACATCTAACAAAGCCTTGTCTCTACAGCAAGTTTTCGGTCAGCCACGTCATAGGTTTGTGAGTTCTGGCCCTTATGTTTGCCTCCTGGTGGTATTGGGGTCTATATCTTCTGTCTAATTAGAAAATGAAAGAAGAATCTGCCCCAGTGAAAATAATTTCCAGTATCTCATCAGAACAGCGGAGGGACATGTTGCTGGGGACAGGGGTCAGGACAGCTGAGGTAGGGACATCCCTGGGCTTCCGGATCACACCACTGGGGACATGACTATCCTTTTTCCCCGTTCGTCTGCTGGATCTCTGTAGTACTGAGATCAAAACTCAGTGCCGGTGCTGGGGTTCTGTCGACCCCACCCCGGAAATGTCTAAGGCCATTGGAGATATTCGAGCTCCACGAACAATTATATCTACGCCCTGTTCAGAGCAAAAGGCAAGTATCTGCTAATTTAAAATGTTGTTTCGATCAACTTCCTAAAGGTTGCTTATTTACACTTGTAGGGGGCTATGGCCTGCAAGAACGAAGTTCAAAAAGCGAGGAACAATATTTCAGCAGCCCCCCAAAAGAGTCTTTAAAAAAAAAGCCGAGGACAAGTTGGAATTAGAACGAGGGAGATCACGGCCACTGGCCGCCTGCCTTTTCCTTCCCCTTGCGCTGGAATTGACTTACAAAAATATATATGTTACATAAGAGGAAGAGGGTGGGGAGTGTGCAAATATTTATTTTGCAATTCGGAGAGTGTGAGGGAAAGTTTCTGAGAATCTTTGCTCTGCAGTCTAAAATATTTAGCATTCTTGTTGGTTTTATGGCTTAGGTTAGCGTCTGTCGGCGGCGTTCTTCTGCGTGGCCCGTCCCGCGGCCCGTGGGCGTGTGAACACACCTCGCGTAGGGCGCAGCTCACCTGGGTGCCCAGCTTGGTCGCAGGTACTGAGACCACGCGAAGTAAATGCCTTCTCATTTTTCGCACGTTTGAAAACAGTGGCACGCTATGGAACATGATATTTCTAGCAAGTCCCGCTCCTTTACTTGTCCCTTAATGGCCCTTCGCGCCTCGAGCAGTGACGACGACATGGCCCAAGCATGTCATCGTGTCTCAGTGGCCAGACACTGACAATGTGCTGAGTTCCTCGGGCCAGGAGGTGGACGCGCAGATGAGATGAGACGATTTCCAAACGCCGTTCGGAGACCTGGGCCAGACCGGAAATGGTCGCCAGGAATCTCGGCCCTTGGACCCTGAGCCACAAGTAGCTAATGACGCGAAGCTCAGAGATTTGAGAAGGATCAAAACAGTTACATCGGTTCTCTTCCTGGTGACATGTCTAATTTTATCGTCACTTGAGAGAGAACTGTCATAGTCTTGTGCAAGCTTTTTTTGGTACGACGGTTACACGTGTGTAACCTTTTGTTCGATTGCAACCCTTGCATGATCGTAACACGAAGGCCATGACCCACAGCCGAAATCCTCCCGTTTACTCCGATGCATCGATTTTAATTTTTTTTTTCCCCCCACTTATTGGCAGAAAACTTCCTGAAAAGCCCCAGCCCGAGGCCTCCTCATGGATGAGTCGAACATGACGTCCTTCGCAATCGCACAGTCCGCGAACGCCTCGTGGGACAGGAACGCCTCCGCCGGGGACCCGCGCCAGAAAATCCCAGTCGTGCACTGGGTCATCATGAGCCTCTCCCCGCTGGGCTTCGTGGAAAACGGGATCCTGCTCTGGTTCCTCTGCTTCCGGATGAGGCGGAACCCCTTCACCGTCTACATCACGCACTTGTCCGTGGCGGACATCTCGCTGCTGTTTTGCATCTTCATTCTGACCGTCGACTACGCTTTAGACTATGAGCTCTCTTCCGGCTATTACTACACAATCGTCACCTTGTCGGTGACGTTTCTGTTTGGCTACAACACGGGCCTCTACCTGCTGACGGCCATTAGCGTGGAGCGGTGCCTGTCGGTCCTCTACCCCATCTGGTACCGGTGCCATCGCCCCAAGCACCAGTCGGCGTGCGTCTGCACCCTCCTGTGGGCGCTCTCCTGTTTAGTGACCAGCATGGAATACGTCATGTGCATCGACAGGGAAGGGCAGAGCCACTCCCGCAGCGACTGCAGGGCGGTGATCATCTTCATAGCCGTCCTGAGCTTCCTGGTCTTCACCCCGCTCATGGTGGTGTCCAGCACCATCCTGGTGGTGAAGATCCGAAGGAACGCGTGGGCGTCCCACTCCTCGAAGCTGTACATGGTCATCACGGTCACCATCGTCATCTTCCTCATCTTCGCCATGCCCATGAGGCTGCTCTACCTGATGTACTACGAGCACTGGTCGGCGTGGGGGAGCTTCCACCACGTTTCCCTCCTCTTCTCTACCATCAACAGCAGCGCCAACCCCTGCATCTACTTCTTCGTGGGCAGCAGCAGGAAGAAGCGGTTCAAGGAGTCCTTAAAGGTCGTTCTGACCAGGGCTTTCAAGGACGAGATGCAGCCCCGGCGCCAGGAAGACGGCGGCAATGCCCCCGCCATCGAGACCGTCGTCTGAGGGAGGCGGAGGGGCGCGGCCCACGGAGCCGGCGGGACGCAGGCCGTCAGCGCAACCTGAGCGTCTCCTACGTACGGCACAGGAGGACACCCCGTCCCGCGATGCATGAGAGACGGACCAGCCGCGAGATGGCCTGAATACGGTGCCGCACCTCCGCCGTGTCTGTGCCTGTCAACGAAACGCTCTCTCTCCCCCGCGCGGCTCTTCCGGCAGCTGCTCCCCGTGAACCGTCAAACTTACCCTAGCGGGAAGGGCGGCAGATGTGTACATGAAAAGGTAACAAAAGCATTCGTTGGCTCTTGAGGAGGCGGAGCATTGCAGCGGGAAGAACCTGCGTGTGGGAGTCAGGGTGACGGTCGCCTGCTGCCCGTGTGACCTCGGGCAAGTGGTTTACCCTCTCGGAGCCTGGTTTCCTCGCTTAGAACACGCTTGACAGCCGGAGTCCCTACCCGGGCTCGTGGGGAGGATGAGTTGGGAAGATCAGGTGTGCAAAGCTTGGCACGTTGTCAGCGTTCGACAAATGTCTGTCTCTCCTCACTCCTTTAAGAGGAAGAAGAAATATGTCCTTCTGTAAAGCACACACGCGCGGCCCCACCGTGTATAAACAGTGTCGTACGTTTTTAAATGTTGAGTGTAACTCTAGGAGGGTCTTTCCACCTGCAGCGGGAGAGCTGGTCGTGGCGCGGATGTTACGGGACCCAGCCAGCCAGATGTTAGAGCATCGTTGCAGGTGGCGAGGGAAAACATTTGGCCGCCAGTCGCCGGGGTTTCTCGTGACTTCCCTCCCCTCCGTGGGAATGCGCGATGCGATTCTGTTTTGACATGCTTGGCTTGATGTAAATTTTCATGACTGGAACTCAGTTCAGGAGATTGTGCTTCCGGGCCCCCTCCCCCGGGAAGTGGCGGGCTATTTATTCATAGCCACCCAGTTCTCACCGGACGCCAAGTGCGGGTTCCTGCACCTCTGGGCCTCCTCTCCGCCTGAGCATTTCTGAGTGTCGTTCCCAGAAGGAGGCCCGGCCACAGGGGTCGCTGAGAGAGGGGCCACATCTCGGGGGGGAGCTTCGCGGGACCTCCTCAGCGTCTTGGGGCTCTGCCGCTCTCCTGCTGTGGCTGCGTCTGTGTCTTGGGACGGCGTGTCCCAGGTTTTAGTGGGGAAACCCATCGCGGCCTGTGGACATCACTATGTTCAGCTTCCGTCTGCCTGTTGCAGGGGCCCCCCAAAAACGGCGAAGCTTCACGTGGCTCTGTGGGGAGTAATGTGTTCACGGCCTTTAGTGTTCAACTGTCTCCGAAGGGTGAGCGAGGTCACGATGAAAAGGTCTCTGTTGCCACTTGCTTCTTCTCCGTCCTCTTCCTTTCTAAAGAAACAGCCGCCCGTAAGCGTGGGGGGCAGCTTCACCGGTGGAGACATGCCAGTCTCCCCGCCGGGATGCAGGCGGCTTTTCAGTGGGTGATGGCATCTGACTCAGACACAAGGCAGCTTGCTTCCAGGAGCCCCAGATGGATGTGGAGAGATGACATTTAGAGCGATCTTGTTTTTTTGATTGAACACAGAGCATCTTCACCGGGAAAGAAGAGAGTAGAGAGATCGGAGTGGCTCTCTGTTTACCATCATCTCCCAGATGCCGCGCTGCTGGCCTCTTGGTCAGCAAAAAGGGGATCGCCCTCGCTTGCCTCAGAGGGACCCTGGTCTTGAAGAGGAACTTAAGGGCTCTTAGAAACAAGGAGTTTTACCCAAGGACGATACAGTGAACCGGTGGGAAGCCCTCATTCATGGCCTTTCTGCAGACGAGGTGGGGAAGTTAAATGTGTTCATGAATGGAACAAAAATTCTTCTAACCTTTGAGGGAGTCGTGACTTGCAAAGAGGTAGGAGTCAGGGTTTGGCAGTGTTGTGGGCACAAGTCCCTCTCTTTCCTCACCGAAATTCATCCCCAAGAGTAAAGCACAAGGCAAACACTAAAGCAAGAAGATTCAGGTGAACACGCACATGTGGAGAGGAGACTGGACGGTTCCTCCCCGCTGGATGTTCGGACGATGTGCCGCGTCGCTGTAGGTCTGGGGCGCCATGTCCGAGAATCCCCTTGTTCAGGCGCGATGCCCGTCCTCGCCAAACTGCACCGTGTGGACAAGGCCAAGAAGAGCAGGCGGGAGCCCCCGGGGTCTGGGGCAGGAGGGGGAGACGGACATGGGTGTCCACAGCTCCAAGCCGCACACAAACCAGCGTCGGTCAGGAGTCACACGAGTTGTGTGGCACAAGCGGAAGGCGAAGTCACATGGAAAAGACCGTTTCCTGGAGGTGCCCTTTGGTGGCTCGGAGGCTCGGGGGAGGGTCCGGGAGGAGGACAGGCGTCGGCGAAGGCCAGACGGGGCAGCATGGGGGAAGCAAGCCCAGCGGCTCACGCTTCTGCAGACCGGCTGGAGCGGAGGCCCTGGGAGACCCACGCGGCCCTGCGCGCCCCGCCCCCACCCCCCCCTTCTCTGCTGCCGTTATCTTTAGTCCCTTGGGCCCACATTCTTCAAGTTCCTTGAACTATGACTCCCAGGCCGCCCGTCCACATCCATCCTGCTGCCATCCGGCCTTGCCAGGCCGGCTGGCGGCTCTAATTTCTAATGGCCACCAGGCCGCACCGGCCTCCCTGTGCGTCAGGGCCGGGGACCCTCAGCTCCTCTGCTCTCCGAGCTCAGCTCTGAGCCTTCGTGCAAGTCAAGCGGACCTACTCCTGAAAACGAAAGGCTCACGGTTCCGCCGCCGGCCGCACAGGACCACCTGCCCCGTGCACCTCGCTCTCTTGCTCCGATGCCCAGGAGTTCTGCGCCAGGGCACCTCCTGCCTGTCACCGGCGAGTCCGAGTCCCTTCCGTATCGTACCGTCGCGGGCTCTGTCCCTGCTCAGTCAGAGCTCCGGCGGGGTCGCCAGTCACTCTCACCGTGCTCCTGGGTCGTCCTGCCCTTCCGCTCTGCCCCGGCCCGCCCCGCCCCAGGCACTCGTGGGGGTCAGGGCTCCTGCACATCATGCTCTAGCCGGCTGTCCCCCATCAGGGCCCCCAAACGTCTTCCCCTCCCCCTGCAGCTCGTGCAAACTCCCTCCCTCTCCTCACACTCTTAATCTGGCACTTTCCCCGCCCCCCACCGCCCCCCACCGCCCCCCACCGCCCCCCACCGCCCCCCACTGCCCCATCTCCCCACTACCTTGCTTCGCAGAGTGCTGGGAAAAACCCGAGGCCTCTGGGACCCTCCCCGCCATCTGGGAGAAGCCGCTCGACGTCGGTTGGTCCTTTCCTCCTTTCCTCCCGTCTGAAGACTTTTCTCCTCTTCCCAGCCTCCCAGACAGGAACCTTACCCCGGCAGTCAAAGGTGTGTGTGTGCGCGTGCAGGGGTGCACGCGTGTGCATGTGTGTGTGTGCTTGCGTGCGTGTTTGTGTGGTGTGCGTGTGCGTGTGCATGTGTGTGGCGTGTGTGATAAAAACAGGTCCTTGCTGTGGTCTCCAGGGTTCCGTGAGCCCCGGGTCCTAGCGCGGCCCCCTCCCCCAGCCGCCCCTCCTCCTCGCAATTCTCGCAAAGCGCCCGGTGCCATCCTCCTTCGGGACTGGACGTCCATGCTCCTTCCACCTGGGATGACCCCCCGGGGCTCTGGTCACCTCCTCCGTCCCCCGGGCTTCTGGTCAGATGTCACCTGTGCGAGGACGCTCTCGTTGGGCGTCACTCCCAGCCGCCGCCTCGGTTTCTCCTCAGTGTCCGTCACCGCCACCAGGTCCCACACGGGTGTGCTGTCGCCCTAGCGGGTAAACTCCTGGAGGGCGGGGACGTTCTTCTCCTCGTGGCTGCGGCCGCAGCCCCTGGAGGAGCAGCGAGGCGTCCTTGTCGCTGAGGTGGGACCCACCTCGCAGGCGCACGCAGGCTCCAACCCCGTCCCGAAGCGCACGCCCTGTTTCGCTCCTGTCCCCTCTCCCCCGTCCTTCCTCCGCGGCCGGCCCCCTGGGAAGGCTCCCCGCCCCCCGACTCACGGCCGCGCTGTCTCCGTCACAGGTCCCCCCTCTACACCAGGCCGCTGGCTTGCGACCCTCCTGCCACCCCGAAATCGGCCCGGCTCGGAATACGAGGGACCACGCCGCCACCGCGTCCGATGGTCTCTCCTCCCCCTCCCCCTCCTGCGGCGTTCGGCGCGGCCCACCGCCCTCTGCTCGCGAACGTCCCTTTCCTTGAACCCTCGCTGGCCCGTGCGCCTCTTGCCCTCGCCCGAACCCCACCCCGCCCGTCAGAGCCTTCTCGCCTCCGCTCCCAGCTGCTCCCCAGCGTGCGGTGGCCAGGGCCCCGCTCTCTGCCGCACACGCTCCCTGGTGTCCCGATCCACGACCCGCACATGCTCCCTGGTGTCCCGATCCACGACCCGCACACGCTCCCTGGTGTCCCGATCCACGACCCGCACACGCTCCCTGGTGTCCCGATCCACGACCCGCACACGCTCCCTGGTGTCCCGATCCACGACGGCTTCCAGATCACTGACCCTCGGAATGACGCCGACGGACCAGAACCCTTGGCTGTGCTGCGCCTGCTGCGGGTCCCCTCCGTCCGACCACCTGGTGGGCGTTCGGACCGGACGCCCTTCAGGACCCCGCCGCTTCGCCTCCGTTCCCTCCTCAGCAAGCGGCGCCACCAGCCGCCCGGCCTCTCAGGCGACACCATTCCCCTGGCGTGGGCCGTCCTCTCTTTTTCCGAGCCGGCCAGCACCACGGATCCCCCTGCGTCCCCTCACGCGTCGGCCACTCGGGCGTGACCTCTGGGGTGACCGGCCTCCCCCTCGAGTCCTTCCCCACCCCGCACTCAGCCAATGCTTGTCCTCCCTTTTCACGAGGATAGAAACCACCGGAAGGGATCTTCCCCGCAGCCTGTCCGCTGACGCGGCTGCAGCTCTCCGCATGAAGGTGTCCCTTCTTTTCACGCTGGTGGGTCTCACCTCTCACCGTGGCCCCGGCTGAGGGCGGCCCCGCGCCCGTGCTCCGGGTCCCGTCCCCCGGTGCCTGCCGAGGACGTTTCTCCAGCAGGGCCCCCTCTTTGTGATGCATCATGGGTTTCCGTCCAGGTCAGGCGAGCGTCGCTTTCTCAGGAAGCCAGGTGGTCTGGGGCGGTGCGCTGGGGCACTGGCCCGAGCTACCTGCCCCCCCCCCCCCCGGGGGCATGCCGGCCGCTTCTCCGTAGACCACACGGCGCGCACCGGGGTGACCCGGGAGAGCTCCAGCCATCCCGCGTCACACGACCCTGTCCCTGTGCCCGACGTAGACAGACCCGGAGCAGTCGGTTACCTTCACGGACGCTTCACGGGGTTCCCGCAGCCCCGCTACGCGTGAAATGATCCCTTCAGGTTACGGTTCGACTCTTCACTCAGCCCTCGTACAATCGCAAATCATCCTTAGAAGGGAGAACACGCCAAGTCACGTGTGACTGCCGCGCTGCCTTTCCACGGAGAGGAGCGTTGCAAGGCCAGACACCCAGGAGCTGGATCGGGGCTCCGGGTTAGGGGCTGGGGTGCAGAAAAGGGGCGGGAGCCGTGAGGCGTGCCGCCGCGCGACGCCACAGACAGGAAGCCTCTTTTCTTTTTGTTTCGCATTTGACTCTAATGTTACGAGGTCGTGTGGAGAGTAAAAATCCTCAAAACATGGAAGAACATGGATCGCAAAGCGTGTCACTTACAAAATTGGTTTCCACCGAGCCTCCTTTCCCGCTCGCAGAGTAGTCAGGATTGCGTGAGGTCGCTAAGAGAGGGGTCGGAGAACTGCCGAAGTAATGCTCTCAACTACGGACGAAAGGGCACGGGACAGAGCTGGACCCGTCAGCAGCCGAATCAGAGGAAAATAAAGCTGGACGGTGGTGGAACGAGAGATTCCAAAAGGACGCGTTTTGACGTCAGATGTTTAAGGAAGGCTCTTGGAAAAACTAATGAAGTCCTCAGGTATTTTTGCAAAAATCATTCATTTTTTTTTTTGATATTCAGGAAAAGTAGCTATGGAATAAAGGGTGTCATCCGGTATTGCACACTTTCGAAGGAAAAAAAAAATATGCCAAACGTTGACTCTTTTCTGTGACTTGGAACAACGACATGTCGTATTTCAAGGTTCTGTGGGCCGATTCGGGAGCGCCGGCTGCTGCTCCTTTGGGGCTCTCTCGAAGTCGCAGCCGGAGGCCGACTGAGGCAGCGGGGGTCTCAAGGGCAGACGGGGCGGGGCGGCAAGACGGCGCGCTCACCCGGCCCATCTCCGGCCGTGGGCTCCGCAGGAGAGGGGGCCGAGTTCTGACACACGGCCTCTTGTTGGGGCCGGAGGGTCTGACGACGGGGCAACTGTGAATGAGCTTTTCCGGAGGGTCAGTCACCAACTCCTGATGTCTCGCTTTTAAAAAAGAATTAGCATGTGGTTGAAAATGCAATAAATTTTGATAAAAACAAACTAAAATTTTTCCCCCACAAGTTTTTACTTTTCAAGATGATGTGCTAAGCTTGGTTGTCTTTCTTTCGGGATTTGCTATGAAATTTTGGTCTTCATTTTGACGAGATTCCCTTTTAACGGGCGTTTACTAAAAAACCAGTCGTCTCTAGATGAGGAGATCCGCTTATGCGAATTATTGTCTTTAAACGTGCACACGAGCGCTAACGCAAGAAGGCTGAATTGTCGAAGCAGATTGGATGTGCATTATAGATCCCACCTAACAGAAAACCCGCAACGTGAATGACCCAGGCAAGTACAGTACCAACGAAACGTTCTTTTCTGGAGGAGCCCGAAGCCGAGACGCCGTTTCCGAAATGTCCCCCTCTGTGTGAGAACACAGTTTAGTGTCTGGCTGATGAGTTTTGAGCAATGTAGACAGACGTATTGTTAATTACACAGATAGAAAATGTGCCACGTGACTACGCCCCCTTCTCCAGGCCGCCATGCCCCGTGAATCTATAAATTCCAAATTTATTTACAATAAGCAATCTCTCCAGGTCAGGTATATCCTGCTGGAAAGGGATGACTTCTTGAGCACAGCGTTTTTACGACGCACTCTGACGGAGATGAGGGTCTTTGCAAGTGCTCCCCGGGGCGCTCCCTGTAGGGAGGCAGATGTAAGACGCCCTTTCTAATACCTCAGCCCACACCAGGCTGTCAATGCTTGAGCCAGAGGCTCCTCCTTACTACCAGGGGAGCAAGAAGAAGGATATGCCCCAGGAGTGAGAGGACCGGGACCAAAACCGGACTCCCTATTTACTAGCCCCGCAAAGGTCAATGACAAGTTCATCTCTCTAACCATTAATTATCTATAAGTGATGACTTAGTTGGAATTCACCCAAACCAGATCCCTAGGCAAGTAGGAGATCATCTGGAGGATAGGGAGGAAGTGTGAGTTCAGGCGGGAAGTGGAGGGAGCCAGCACAGGGTGAGGGGGTGAGTCCGGGGGCCGAGGAAAGCCGGGACCCTCAGAGAGACCGACGTAGCCCATCTCAGAACCGCCCTCCTGGAGAGACGAAGGTGGCACCGGGCCACCCCCTCCTGCCCCTCGTAGATGAGGGTCACCTCTACAGTGACAACTCCCAGCTCTCTGGGCCTGCCCTGTGCTCAGGTGCGGCCCGGCCTGCCACAGTGAGAACACCTGCAGGCGGGGAGGCGCAGGGAGCCGTGCACGGCAGGTGACCTCAGGGTGGCCTCGGGGCTGACCGGAAGCGTCCGTTCTAGTGGGATGAAAACACCCTGCCTCACAAGGTAGCTGTGCCAGGGAGGTGACAGAGTGCATTTGAAGCTCTGTGCGAAGCCCATGTCTTTGCACTCCTGCTGAGGGGGGCGTTCCTCAAGACAGCGTGGTCAGTGGAATAAGCCAGAGACGAAAAGACAGATGCTGTATCATTTCACTTCTATGAGGTTCAGAGTCAAATTCCTAGAGGCCGGAAGTGGAGGGTGGTGGCCGGGGGCCGGAGGAGGAGGGAATCGGGGCGTTTCATAGGTGCAGAGTTTCTGCCTGGGAAGACGAGAAGCTTCTGAAGATGGACAGTGCCGATGGCTGCATAGCGATGGGAACGTACTTCATGCCACCGAACCTACACTTACGAGTGGAGAAACTGGTACCGTTATGTTATCTGTATTTATCCACAATAAAAACAACTGGTTCTTATACTTTCGAGGTACTAGGTGTGCTCCCCGGCATCCTCGATGGCATCCGGCCCGTCGAAGGGCACCGAGCCAACGGTGCCGAGGACCGAGAAGGAAGGCCGGCTCCCTCGGTCACTCCAGGGGCGCCACACTGCCGTGCTCCCCAGTGGGGGTGCAAAGACATGGGGCTCAGCAGACGACGCACCTCAGAAACTGTGTCCAATGAGGGCGCCGTCCTCTGGAGCAGCCGCGCATGACCCCCGCCGCGGAGGGCCAGAGTCACAATTCTGGGCGTCACAGCCCACCCCGTCTGTGTTGGAAGGACGCACCTCTGCCCTTTCTGCACGACCGCACCCGTGGGCGGTGCATAAATGAGTGAGCGTGGCTGTGTTCCAGTAAGACGTACCGTATAGATACTAAAATGAAATGTCATCGGATTTTCACATTATAAAAGTCCTCCTTTATTTTTCTTCGAACATTTAAACATGTGAAAAAATAATTCTTGCAGCCACACAAAAAAGCAAGCAGTGGCCAGCTCCGATGACAGCGGCCATGTGCCCGCCCTGGCCTACAGCATGTTGGGGGTCCCTCCTCTGGAGTGGCCTTCAATGTGACTGCAGCACCACCGTGCACACTCCCGACCTTGGTGGCAGCAAATCTTCACTGTTTCCTGGAGATCCGACTTTGCAAAAGGATCAGCCCAGCAGACATCATGACTCAAGCCTAAAGAATGAGATTGGTGTGAAGCTAAGAAATTCCACTTTCGGAAAATCATAAGGTGATCCTAGAAAAACAGGGAGAGGTTTTCTTGTGGTAGCTAACTTGGCTGTAAATATGTTTCCAGTTCCATGCTCAGGGACCATTTAATCTGCGTTCAGAGGAAATTACTGGAGTTTTTCAGAGATCAGGAATGAAATGTTCATGCATAAGAATTCTTGCTGGGGTTTTAGAATGATAAAGATCTCTCATATGGCTTCTGGGTATAGCATGAATAAATTCTAATTGCTAACAAGTTAAAAAAAAAAACACCCCAGAACATTAATAATATTGGATCGATTAGTGCTTGCAAGCTTTGAGCAATCACCATCCTAAACAAGGCACGGAAGCCTTGTCCTGAGTTGTGGGATAAATATTTCAGGATATTATTAACACAAAGGTCACTGCGACGCTGATTAATCGATGCAGGCTTTTGCTCAAAGTGTACCCTTTACAATGATATGCCCTTAGGCGAACGCAGAAAACAAAACATTCCTTAAAACACACAACACAAAACAACAGCGCGAGGAAACGTCACTAGAAATCCTTCAGCCCCGTTAGCTCTGGCCGAGTGTGCTAGAACGTTTAGGGGAAACAGAGGGAGGTCCCGAGGGCATCTACCTTTCTTCTTCCAAGGAGAAAGGACATGGCCAAGGCCCATGGGGCGGAGGGGCCGTTTCTCTTCCTGCACCTGGCTTACCTGGCAAGTGCGTGGCAATGCCGATTATACTTTTGGAGGGCTTAGCACCCCCCGAATTTTGCCTTTTATTTCTACAGACCGAGAACAAAATATTTCCCAGTTGAATTTCAGGTTTGAAGGGACTTCAGCTAGACAGGGGAAGAAGAACAATCGCTGTCAGTTTCACCCGGGTAGATAGAGCTCGTCTGTCGGCTGGTCTCCCGGCTCAGTCCTCTGGGTCCAACCATTTTCTCTGGGTCTGTCCGCGAGGATGGGGAGGACAGAGGCACAGCCCCTCTCCACGATGACGCTTCGAGTATTATCACTTTCCGACAGCTCCCACCGGCTTTGAGTTTTTCTTCTCAACTTTCAACCATTTATTCGCCAGGAAGGCAAAGCTCTAGCGAGGGCCACACACACGAGTCGGAGAGTCTCCGGGGCCTTGCGTGTCCCCTCCCTGCACAGATGACAGTGCCGTGAGGACTGGAATGACACCGTAACACTGGAGCCGTGGCCTGGGAGATGAGAGGAACCCGTGAGGTGACGCCGAGTGACCGGAGGTGCTCATCGAAGCTGGTCCACGTTCAGGGACGGGGCCGTCAGGGAGGAGGAGGCAGAACGTTGATGTCTTCGGAGCTCAGCAGTGTCCGTTGGACGACCGAGATGGCCACAGCGGAAGGCTTCTCAGGAGGTGTCCCCAGAGAGGCCCCAGCCTCCGCCTCAGTCACCACCTGGGATGAGAGCAGGGGCTGACCCAGAGAAAGTGTCCCGGGCCAGGCGGGAGTCGCTCCTGGACTGGTCCACAGTGAGACCAACTAAGAGAAAGCTGTTCAGAAAAATGTAGAGCAATCCGGCAGAGTAATTTCACGACTGTTGAATTTAATACGTAAATATTGGACTGGTATTTTTATGACTTTGTTTTCAATTTCATTTTCAGAGTCATCGATTTTTATTACTTTTTTTTTTTTTTTTTTTTTTTTTTTGCGCGAAAGAAATGGTTCGCAGTGGATCGGAAATAAAAGCGAGCGGAAACGCCCCTCGCACGCTCGTTGGAAGCCCTGCTCTCGGGGCCGTGAGCGCGTGAGGTTCGGGTTTCTTCTCCTTGCTCTTTCTGGGGGCAGGGGTGGGGCGGGTGTCCCCGCGAAGCTCTGACGTCGCGTTGTCTTGTGCAGCACTGCGTTGCGTTGTATCATAAAGCTGTCCCTGAAGGCCTGAAGAATGGAAGGTTCTCGGGCTGTCGCCGAGGTGCCGAGTCGCCACGCCAGGCAGAGAGTAGCCAGGTCGCCGCTGCTGACACGGCCCGCACTGCCCACACTGCCGTGCCCCGGACGCCACCCCGAGGCTGCCCGCTGCCTCTGCGACCCGCCGCGGTTGCTGCGAACCTCTAAGCTGTCCCTGCAGAGTCCCTGGGGAGAGCAGCCGAAAACACCAATTTGCATGCTCATTTCCCAGCTGCCACGGGATGGGCAGAGGGGGCATCCGACCCCCTCCTTTCCCTTTCAAAACCTGGGCCTCTGCATTCCACAAATGCTGCACATAACGGGACACTCCAAAGTGACAAATGCCCATTATGGTTCGTGCCCTTGGCTGCCCAACGTTCCACACATGTCCCGTCTGCATCTGCAAGTCGCCCCTCCCCCCCATCACGTCGGCTCCGAGTCCAGGATACCTGGATATCCCTTCCTTTTTCCTTCCTTTTTCCCTTCCTTTTTCCTTCCTTTTTCCTTTCCTTTTTTCCCTTGCCCTGGAACCCTTCCTCTGGGTTTAGAAAGAAGCAGTGAAATAGAAAACTCTAAAAAAAAAAAATAAAGGAAATTGCAGGGTAGCTAATATTCAGCCTCTGGGTAATTAGCCTCCGCAAAATTAAGGTATTTTTTTATTCAACTTACATTCCGTCCCGCATCCAACTTCACACCTAAGACGATGCCCTCCGTGGTGTAGTTTTTGTATGATCTACATGTGAATGCCTCGATGATTGTAAAAAATTATATAATGACTGACTGTCTAAATTTTTTCAGCTCCATGATTTTTCACAAGAAACTAAAGGGACAGACCTTATTGTTTCTAGAACCTTGGGCGGCTTTACGTTTGGGTACGCATGGGGCTCCTTGTGTTTTAAACAAAAGGGGGACATGATTTTGTGCAGTGAATTTTTCACAGTTCCTACAGCAATATTCTTATCTGGAAGACACATGATGAGCTCAGGTGTCAGACCTACTGGCCCAAGCAGCCAGACTTCATTCGTATAAACAACGATAGCTCCTTCGTGAGAACCGGAGATTCATCTTACTAACTCCAAAAGCTGTTTGCTGTTTGCCAGGCATTTTTCTTAGGGCTCCATGTGTCTATCCCATTCGACACTCCTGACCATTTAAGCACACGCTATTATTATCTCTAAAGTCCTAAGACAAGTTCCTGGTAGAGCCAGAAGTCCAACTGTGACTGCTCGACTCCAGAGCGTCTCTTCCATCTGACTCAAATGTTAACTTTTTTTTCCCTGCCGACCAAAGATTCGCTGTCACCATTATTCCCGAAAAGGAAGTCCAGAAATTTATATGTCACGCGGGTGACATGAGGACTCCCCGGGGAACGATTAAGATGCTCCTTCAAGCTCACAATCTTTTGGAGAGATAAGTAGCCCAGAGTTTAGCTACTAAGAAAACAAAATCTTGTCACTCTGGCTCCTTAATCGTTGTCTTGCCGTCCACCTCTGACCCGGCTGCTGCAAAGTGGCCTGTTACGGCTAAACTCTGGAGTCCAGGTTTTAGAAGAAGGTTCTGGACCTTCTACCTGGTGACAAGACAAGGCCCCAGGTGCTGGAGGACTCAGCTCGGGGGCCCGGGCACCGGGTCCAGGGACTATCTGGCCATTCCTGCTTCGTGGGTCGTTTTCACCTGTGGCTCTTGGTCCTGGAAACAGATCCTGGGACCTGTGCCCTGAAGGAAGCGGACGACATCAGTGTTCTGGTGCAGGATGGAAGGCAGATGGGACTGGGAACAGAAGAGCAGTTCTGAGGCATCTTGAGAAGAATAGGAGAGAAATAAGATGATCGAACATAAGGCTAAAAGGACACGACCAGACGCTCGAGCTAATGAACTGAGAAGGATGGAATTGGTTTGAGAAAGATAAGAATGAAGAGCACATGAAATCATGAGTAAAAAATGAAGCATGTAGTAGTCAGCAGGAATCTGTATCTCTTTTCATCAAAGAACTTAAATGTTTTAAAGTAAATAGAAAGCCTTTATGCACCTCACCCCTCGCCCCCATTTGAGGAGTCCCTCTCTTTTCCAGAATGATCCAGACCAGCCCTTTGTCTTCAGCCCCTAGTCTCCAGAGAGGCCCCGTCTCCGACATGCTCAGATACTGCTTTTGACAATTTCTTCAAGGCAGCGTGACGTCCACATCTTCCCTGCTCACAGCCGCCTCGGCCACTACTGACATTTTCTCTTTATCGTGCTCTTGCAAGTGCCATTCTGTCGCAGAGTGTGCTACATACCGCACGGCTTATTTTAGTGTGTCTTTGTATACTAATTGTATCACAGTCTATTTCATTTTCTGGAAATTGTTTTTCCTCTCAGCATGCTGAGGGATTCGCCAGTGCTGTTGCATGTCCTGTGTCCAATGCTGAAATATATTCCTCATTTTATTTATTCTCTTGTCAGTGGACTGTTTCCCGTTTTTTGTTGTTGTTGTTGTTTGTTTGTTTCTTTTAAACTGGAAACACTGTTGTTTAGATGCTTTTTTATAGATGCTCTTTGAATGCTCGTGCAAGAACTCTAGGGCATACACCTAGAAGTAGGATTGCCGGGTCAGGTTTTCAAAACGGTAGCAGAGTGTTTTCCGAAGTGGAACCTATCTGGTAGTGAAGCAAAGCACCCCCCCCCCCCGCCCCCACAATACCCAAGTCCAGCTTATCTTCTTGACATTTCTCAGCGAGAGCGGGAGCACAGCAGTATATTGATGTAGATTTCATTCACGCCCCATTACTGAAGAGATAGAGCATCTTTTTACAGACATCGGCCATTTATGCCGTACTGAATTGGATGCTGTCCCCTCCTCCCCCCAAATTCATGTCCATCTGGAAGCTCAGAACGTGACCATATATGGAAACAGAATCTTTGTAGATGTAGTTGGCTCAGTTATGATGAGGTCATGAATTAGGGTGAACCCTGAGTCCTGTGACTGGTGTCCTCCTAAGAGAGCCACGTGAAGACACACTCGCAGAGGGAGGAGGTCCGCGTGAAGACAGATGCAAAAATCGGAGATGTGTTTACAAGCCAAGGAACGCCAAAGATCGCCAGCAGCTGCCGGAAACCAGGGAGACACAAGGAAAGAATCTTCTCCAGAGCCTTCCGATGGAACAGGGCCCTACCTGCACCTTGCATTTTTTTCCACTGGTCAGATTTTTAAAAATCTCTGACAAGCCTTAGTCTCAATTACTACAATTGCCTTCAGCACTATGGCCTCATATACGTCTTGACATCTGGTAGGGAATTCTCTCACGGTATTCATTTAATTTGGAGGTGATACAGCGAATGCTGCCGGCGCCCTGTCCAGATTCCTTTAGTCTCCTTTACGGTCCCCATTTCCCTACCAGCTTTTCCTGGGAACACTCCCCAATACCCCATCTTCACACGTCCCTGTGTATTAGTATCTCGGGGTCTTCTGGGGACCTATTTTAAAACTTTGACAATCCACAAACATTTTATGACATCTTTTCAGGTTACATAGAAATTCTGTTGAGATTTTATTTGGAATTTTTAAAAATAGAATATATAGATGAGTTTTGGGGGAAGAATTATGTCCTCATGACATTAAATATTTTCGACACATGAATATGAAATATTTTTTTCATTTATAAGTCATCTTTAATAATTTTCAACATGGTTTTATAATTTTCTGAGTAATGGTCCTATACACATTTTATTAGATTTATTTCTAGCCACTGTATGTTTTTTGTTGCTAATGGAGAGTAAAGGTTTTGTTGTTTTGTTTTTTTTTTTAATTTTGCTTCCTAACTGTTGCTATAGAAAAACAATACATTTTTACTATTGGTCCTACTTTTTAGGTGTACCTGGTAATTTTTGGTTGAATTCTGGACATTGTATATGAGAAATGTATCAGGACATCTTTGTCCGTCTAGTGAAGCCTACAGAGTCCTTCTTAGAAGAATATTTTTAAATGTAGATACTACATGGGAATACAAAGAACTCGATTACATTACATTGCAATCCACAGGATGTCAGGGTCCACAGACGCCAAGTTAGGAATGATGTAGAAGCTCCGGGCAATGTCATTTCCCCCAGACAGGTTCACTGCAAACGTTGGGGAGGCAGAGAGAGTGGAGTTTGATCATCTTAATCCAATCAGGACCTGAGCTGACTTGAAGCTAAACTGCAGAGTTGAAAGGCTCAGTCTGCCTCTGGTTTGCACTCCGCTACTAGGGTGTACTCTCCAGGAGTCCCAAATAGGGACTCATTTTAGTATTAGATAACTTCCAACGAAGATAAAATCCCAACCACCCGGTGTTTTAGGGAATAATATGTTTGGCAGAAGTAAATACATTTCCACAAATAATAGATATCAACATATCTCAGACAGATTGTAGATAGCAAGACAATTATTCACAGAGTTCTGACATTAACAGACTTGGGCGTTTGGAATGGTGTTGGTTTTCAGAGATAGGCAGAGCTTAATAAGCCAAATAAATCATTCTTTAGTTTTCTGCTGAAAATACTTTAAATAACATTTACTAGTCATCTTTTTATGAGAAATATTAACTATTCCCTCTAGCATAATATTTTTGTAAAGGAAAGAATGTTCCTAAATAAATTTATTAATTACCAAATAACAAGACAAATGAAAGATCAGAGGTTAGTTGCCTTTTGTCTTCTTTCTGTGATTCAAAAAAAAAAATGGTTTAAGATATTTTAAATGTACAGTTCTGAACTTTTAGTTAACTTACATTGGGTGTTGGCAACAAAAAGGGTTATATAACAATGCAGCCTCCTCCTACCAAATAAAGATGTGAGTTTTTTTTTTTTTAGTCTCACTATTTAAATTTAGAAATATTAAATGTTTGGTCCAGAAGGAATTTTTTAAGACTTAATTTTTTTTTATAGCAGTTTTAAGTTCACAACCAAATCGGGGCGGGGGGGAGGAGCGGGTGCGGGGGGTACAGAGATTGCTCGTATGCCCCCTGCCCCCACACATGCGACACCAGGACAGTTGATCTGATAACTGAGATGGAACGGGCAGGGAGCAGCCGCGGCCCGGAGATGCAGGACAAAGGGGCGATTCGCATCCGAGGCAGGATGAAGCAGGAAGGCACGCGAGTTCATCACGCTGCTCAGAGCGGCGGTCATCTTAAAACTCATGAATTGTGTATTTCTGGAATTTTCCATTTAATATTTTCCCACCGAGGTTGAGCACAGATAACTGAAACCCTGGAAAGAAAGCAAAACCACGGATAAGAGGGACTACTGTATTGTCGCTGCCTCAAAGATGTTCTGTGCTCTGCCTGCTTCCCCTCCCCGCCTCCCGACTTCTGGCAATGACTGATCTCTCCATCATTTTGCCTTTTCCAGAAAGTCATATAGTTGGAGTCATACAGCGGGGAGCCCTTACGGACTGGCGTTTCTCAGGCCAGCACTTAAGTTTCTTCATGCCTTTTCAGGGCTCGATAATTCATTTCTTTTTAGTACTGAATTATATTGCATAGTCTGGGTGTGCAAAAGTCATCCAGTCATCTAGCAAAGGACATCTCGGTTGCTTCCAAGTTTTGGCAACTACGAATAAGGATGCTATAAACATCCACGTGTGGATCTTTGAGTGGAAGTATGTTTTCAACTCTTTTAGGTAAATGCCAAGGAGGGCAATTGCTAGATTGTCTGTTAAGAGTATGGTGAGTCCTGTAAGAAGCCGCCAAACTGTCATGCAAAGTGGCTGTACCATTTTGCCTTCCCACCGTCAAGGAATGAGGGCTTCTGTTGCTCCATGTTCCTGTCAGCATTCGGTGGTGTCCGTGTTCTAGATTTTGGCCGTTCTGATAGGTGCATGGTGGTATCTTATTGTTTTAATTTGCATTTCCCTGATGACATATGATGTTGAGCATTTTTTTTTTTACATGCTTATTTGACATCTGTATATCTTCTTTGGTAAAGTGTCTGTTAAGGTTTTTGACCTATTTTTTTCTTTTTATAAAATTTTCTGTTTTCTCATTGTTGAGTTTTAAGAGTTCTTTGTATTTTTTTGGATAACAATCTTTTATCAGATGTCTTTTGCAAATATTTTCTCCCATTCTGTGGCTCGTCTTCTCATTCTCTTAACACTTAAATTTTACAGGGCAGAAGTTTTTAATTTTAATGCAGTCTAGTTTCTCAATTATTTCTTTTACAGATTGAGCAAGAAGAATTTTTCCTCTTTTGATATATTTTTATGAACTTTTCTTGTTGAAAAAAGAAACAACAATAAATATAGTGTAATACTCTATTATATTATTTCAATGGCTCGAAGTCTGCTGGAAGAACAATATAGTCCTCCACAATATGTGACTTTAAAATGGTCATTGTAAGTTGCTGCTTTATTCCAATCAGTGGAAACATTTAGTGAGCACCTTCTGCACGGCAGGTATCATGCTAAGCATAAGTGATGTACCTGGCTCAGAGGATCTGATATGTTTTTCCATGCTTAGACGTAAGCAGCACAGGTTTGCTCCATAGGCTTAAAATGTACTGACAAGCCAGGAGTCGAAAACAAAACAAAATAAAACATCTTTAAAACAAAACATTTATTTTTCCATAAACTTATTCAGCATTTTGCATATGGAAAAAGATAGACATTATTTTTAATTTCAGCACATGTAGACGCACTGAGTTCCATGGTTTAGTACTGTTCTTATTTTGAAGTTCACAGAGGGCGGGTGGTGGGCATCGCTAAAGGCCTCAGAGTAGCTTACGTTCTGACTTTGCCGACTGGGTTGAGAGAAGCTTAGGAGATGGAGAGAGGATACCTCCATTCACCTGCCTGCTTCTCTTCCCCAACACACCCTCTTTCCCAGAATTCCTGGGGCTGGGGATAAGGAATTCAAGGTGTTTCGAGGACAGATGTGATGCAGAGAACATGGTGATCTGAAGGCGATCACTCTCTTCCCAAGCGTTTGGACAGGGGTGGGAAGGGTAGTAAGAAAGTTCTTCCGCTGTGCAATGATCCTTGTGGTCCATGGCAGGGTTTGTTTCAAGGCTGAGCAAGGAAAAGGCAAGACCACCAGGTGGCAGTGTTGCACAGCAGCTTCATTGGACGGGATTGGGACTGCTTGCATAGCGGGGAGGTCCTTACTAGCACGGGACCCTCAGGAGACAAGGGACACCGAGCTGCCACCCGGAAAGGGATGTGGGCGCAGGGACTCTCAGGACCAATGGGAATCAGAGAGGGGTTTTACGTGCCCAGGGGAGGTCACTCAGGCAGCCGGTAGGGGGTCTCTGGGTCACAGAGCACCCAGGGCAGAGGCAGTTTGAGGTCGTGGTGGTTAATTTTATGTGTCGACTTGATCGGGCCACAGGGTGCCCAGATATCTGGTCAAACATGATTCTGGGTGTGTGCGGGAGGGTGTTTCTAGGTGAGATTGACATTCGAAGTGGTAGATAAGTAGAGCAGACCGTCCTCCCTGGTGTCCATGGGCCTCGTCTAATCTACCGAGGGGCCGAATAGAACATCGAGGCTGAGTGAGAGGGCGTTTGCTCTCTCTGCCGGGCCTTCCCCTGCCTTTGGACCCGGACTTAGACTGGAACTTACCCTGTCGGTTCTCCTGGGTCTGCAGCTTTCCAACTGCAAATCCTGGGACTTGTCAGCCTCCATGGCTGCATGAACCGACTTCTTTAAAAACTATCTATTATCAATCAATCAATCTACCTACCTACCTACCTACCTATCTATCAATCTCCCGTTTCTCTGAATAACCCTGAGTAAGAGGGTCTTTTAGAGCTACAAGTTTTATCTGTGGCTAACGAATGTTGAGTGCAGTTTCATGGGTTAAATAAGGTGGGTAGGCTCCACGCGGCTAAAAAGCATGTTTATGTGGACTTTACGTAAAGCGGCCGAATGTGTGAGAATTTGAGGTGGCGCCAGTGGGCTTTGAGCTAACAGGTCAAGCCTGCCGTGAAGGGGAAAACGAGATGGGGACCATTTTAGGCCAACACACGGGAGCCGTCTCTGGCCCTCTTTTACAGCAACGATGGAGGGAAAAGAGAAAGGTCTCAAATGAGCAAACGTCTTAATAGCTAACAGCGCTTCCGCTGACTCTGTGACGCTCTCTATTAAGGGACGGCGATGAGCCGAGGGTCTTATGTTCTCTGTGAACTCTCTATCACCTTTGCTTATCCGCACCGCACCGGCCCCGGAGAGGGAAGCAAGGAGCAGGTAACCATGGCAACAGTAACAAAAATAGTGGCATCTTCTGAGCCACTGTGTCCCGCCCGACTTCCCGGCGGAGCCCCAGGCAGCTCCACGGGCTCTCCTTGGCTGGCGGCCACCTCGGGGCCTCTACCGCAGCCACCAGTGTGTCGGCTTACCTTTTTATTTTTCCTAATTAAAAGATATTAAATGCTTACTGCAGAGTATCCGAGTATCAAAGTATCGAGAATTAAAAGTGACCCGTACGAGAGACGACTACAAACACTTTTACATAATTCCTCTTAGTCTTGTTTCATAGCATGTTTGTAAATATTCAAAATCCTTGCTGTTTTACGGTCTGCTTTGCTGCACCTTAAATTAAATCATACAATTTTCCTATGTCATTGAGTATGGTTTAGAAGGATAATTTTTTTTTTTTAACATGCAGAATCCAAGACGTCTGGGCCAAAGGGCGCCCCGGGTTTCCTCACTGGTGTCCAGGAAGCCGTGTAGTCACACTGTCCACTGTTCAAGTCTTTGGGGACCAGCTAGGTCTTTGGTCCCATGGACTTTTGTTCCTCAGACATGAAAATGTCAAATATAGCCTTAGAAACAGTGACCTGACCTCTGCCTAGAAGTATATATTTTTAAATGATTACACTTAGGAGCACAAGTTTGAACGCCAGCAGAAAACTGCACTTTATGATTGTAGCATAACTTGTCCAATTGTTGGATCTTTAGATTGGTTCCCAGGTTGCCCCTCGATGCTGTTCAATCACTGTCCCTGGCGGGGGCTTTCACGGGTGGCACTCCAAGCGTCGTCGCCAAGGGCCCTCCCCCGTCAGCGTTCGCTCTCCTAGGCACCGAAGAAGATGCAGGTGTTTTCTTGGTTTCTTTCTTCATTTCCAATCCTGCGACATTTTGTTAATCTCCGTCTACCAGGAGGCTGTGAGTCCCCTTCCGAGAGAGGCTGGAGCTGCCACAGCCAACAAGCCAAGCCAGCTGGGACAGGCGGAAGGGCTGGGCGGACGGAAGGACCCCCTCGGCGAGCGCAGGGGACGGGCGCGTGGCTCGTGTTCCATTCTGAGATGCGGCGCATGTCTTCGGAAGTCACTCCGGGTCTACAAGGGCTCCTTCCGTTCGAGGAGGCCGTGCCCTTTGATCAAGGGGGCATCTTTGCGGAGAAGCCCACGGGCGTGGAGGAGGAAGGCAGCCTCGAGCCAGCCATCCTTGAAACCAGGTGGTGATGGAGTTCGATGGCGGATCGTCCGGCCAGATGGCAGCTCAGGCAGGGGTTCGAGGACCCCAACCCCCATCATTTGGGGGGGGCATGAGTAGCTGCTTTACTTGCTAAAGCGGATCACATATGTCTTCCCTTGCCACTTCTGACCCCGCTTCATCAGACACAACTGAAATTCAACGTCCCCCACAGCATCTCAGTGGTAAATCGTTTTGAAATGACATGAGTCTGCGTGACCAGCCCTCAAGGGATGTTTATATGTCCTTTTTTTACTACACCAGAACAGCCTGATGCCTGGTGTGGGGACAGCCTGAAGTTTTCACCTTTAAAGTCCCACCCTTTCCTACCTTCCATAAGCTCTGAGCATCTCCAGGCGCTCCCTGGAGGGGACTTCCAGTCTCTGTTCTCCTCATCTCTGACTATAGCAGGAAAAATGACCCAGGGTTGGGGAGAAGGGGGGACGGATGGAAGGGCGTGCGCGCTGAGAAGAGTGGGGGAGAAACAAGATCACGCCTGCGTCTGCTTCAGGGAGCCTCTCAGGACCATCTTCCCGCTTGAAGAAATAAACGAAATCCCACTCAACGAGGAGCATCTGGAAGGTTGAAGGTTAATGGCCGTTTTCAGTTGGGAAGATAATAAACAAAGAGAATGGCTGCTTTTTTGGAGCTGCGGCGTCACTTTTAAAGCAGTGTTAGCAAAACTTCCCTTTCCCTATCTTTTTTTTTTTTTTTTCCCAAATGTCTGCTTTGGCTTGAAACATAATAACGTTTTAATTTTAGAAGAGTTTTATATTTACCGTTTGTGACGATAGTGCAGAGACCGTCCACGCGCCCGACTTCCCTAACCTTTTGTTCGAAACTTGCCAGTGCCCCGTTACCAGGCCCACATTTCGTCCGTACCGTGCCCCCAGAAGATGAGAGAAAGCCTTTTTTTTTTTTTTTTTTTCTGTTTCCTTTTCGATCTATAATTGGCTCACAATTTTCCAAGCAGAAGGACAGGGAGAGATGCAGGGAGAAGGACAGAGAAGGGAAGGCAGGAGCCGCAACGGATTCTTTAACATACTCGCATTTCATGTCGACGGTTAATTTCAGGTTTTTTCCTATCTGCAAATCTTTCCATACGCAGCCAGCAAGCGTCCGGCTGGGCGAGCCAGTGCTGGGAACACCAACCGTCCTTGTCCCTGCAGAATACTTCTCCCCAGGGGCGGCTGCATGAGACCGCTTGCTTGTGGCTTGGTTCGTGAGTGAGGTGCAAATGGCGGATAAAGTTTTTGCAGAGTCTCCATCAGTTACAGTCTCCACCCGGGCCCAGAATATTCTCTGCCGGCATCTGTGTGGTGGCTGTTCTAAGATCATCTGAGCAAAAGGTGGATAAGCCTGACCTCTTGGAGGAGAACGCAGGCTTTCTCCCCCTCGTCCTGGGAAGGGAGGAGGGAGATGCAGACTCTCCGCGTTGGAATGGACGTTGGGGCCATTTTTTTTTTTTTAAGCTTCTCATCACAACTTAAATTCCTCTACTGCAATCAGAACAGGGTGGCATCGGCATGAAGACAGATAAATAGATCAATGGAACAGAATAGGGAGTCCAGAAATAAGCCCATGCCTATACGGGTAACTGGTCTTTGACGAAGGCTTGGAGTCAATGCGATGAAGAAGGAACAGGCTTTTCAGCAAACAGCGCTGGAAAAAAAAAAAGAGAATTGGATTCATAACTTGAGCCGTATATAAACATTAGTGCTGGTTAGAGCATAAACCTAAATGTAAAATCTAAAACTATAAAACTTGTCAGAAGAAAACAGGAGAAAATCTGCTATCTTGGGTTCGGCAAGGATTTCTCACAGAAAAGACCAAAAGCACAATCCATAAAATAACAAACTGTATACTTCATCAAAATCAAAAACTCTGCTCTTTGAAAGATTCCATTAAGAGCATGAAAAGAAAAGCTATAGACTGGGAAGAAATCAACACAAAGCAAACATCTGGAAAGGGTTTGTATCTAGAATATATAAAGAACCGTCCAAACCTACCAATAAACAAACAATCCAATTTTAAAATGGACCAAAGCTAGCTAGCTAGGGGAAGATATAAGGAAGGACAATAAACACATGGAAATGCTCAGCCTCGTTAGACATCAGGGAAAGGCACATTAAAACCACAAGGGGGCGATAGCACACACCTAATCCAACGGCTAAAATGTAAAAGATTGACCATACCCAATGTCGTTGAGGATGTGAAAAGAGTGAAACTTTCTGACTCTGCTGGTGGACTTGTAAAACGGCACATTTTTGAGAAGAGTTTAGTAGTATCTTAACAACTTAGTCATAAACCTGCCACATAAGCCATTCATTCCACTCCTAGATATTTACCTAGAAAAAAAAAAAAAGAAGACATACATTCAAAGACACACACACAGATGTCCCCAGCAGCCAGCCCCAGTGTCCATCAGCAGGTGAGTGGGTAACAGGACAGGGAAACGACGGAATATTATTCAGCAGCAAAAAGGAATGGACTATTGGTACGTGCAAAGGCATCGACGAACCTCAAAACGATTGTTCTGAGTGACGGGATCCAGACGCAAAGGAGCACACGCTACACGACTCCATTTATAGTGAAGTGCAGCAAACGCCAACTTATCGGCAGCGGCGGAACGCAGAGCCGTGGTTGCCTGCAGGGAGGAAGGGATTGCAACGGAGGGGCGGACGGAAATTTCTGGAGGGGTGGATACACTCACCGTCTCGACTGTGTCGGAGGCTGCGTGAGTGCGTACATACGCCAAAACTTGTCCAGCCGTCCACTTAAAATGGACAGCGTGTTGTATGTCGAGATGCAGTTTATTGCATGCCAATGATACCTCGATAAAGCTATTTACATTTTAAAAAATTCCTCTAACTTAGCAACTGCCAGGAGCTTTTCAGCAAAGCTCCCTTCATCAAAATAAGAGATAAGATGGTGCCAAAAGCTGCAAACTGAAAGGAGCTATTTGGACCGAGTGGGAGGAGGTTCTGGGGCCTCGAGAGTGTTCGCGAAGGGAGCAGTCGGAGGGGCCGAGTGAGGGGATGAAGAAGGACAGGCTGGTGGCACTCCCGAGAGCCTGCACTTCCTCCCTGGGCTTGGCGCCGCCACCTGCGAGGCGGTGGCCTTGGACAGCTGTATCTCCACCATTCATCCTTCATCATGCGATGGGGAGACTCTGTGAGCTTCCACCGGAAGGGTCTGGGTCAGAATTCTGGCCTCGCCATGCACTGGCCATTGTCTCCGTACCGTGACCTCTTTGATCCCGGGTGCCCTCAGTCAACGCGGGAGACGGTGACCCCGTGCGGGAGGCTCACCGGGCCAACGCGGACGAGGGCCCGGGCTAGAGCGGGCACTCGGCGGGTGCTCGTGTTCGTCCTTTACCACACTCCTCTGGGTATGAACTTAACGCCACTAAGTCAGACGAGCGGGAAATCGGGATTTTCCCGTGTCTTTTCTGGGCCTGACTTGAATTTCCGGTTTGCGCCATCGATCCACCGGAGAGTAGAAATCAATCAATTTGGTGGGTGCTCTTCGGCCAGAGTAGCTTCCAGGTTGCAGAGGGCGACGAGGGGCCGTGGGGAGTGGGGGCCCGGGTCTCACTCTGGCCAAGGTCTGCTCGGGTGTTTTGACTAGCCTTTGTGGGATAATCCGCATGGCCCGCGGGTGAGGCCTGGCTTGTGCAGCCTCAGCCCTCTGCAGGCCCAGCTCTCTTTGCTTCCTGCCTGTCCCATTCAGGGAGGGGCCTGGCACAGAAGTCTGAACAAGGGTCTGGAGACAATGTGAACGTGGAGTCCTGCTCCCCTACTTCTTGGAGAGGGCCAAAACTTTTTTTTTTTTTAATCACATTTGAAAAGAGTGAGGATTAAGATCGATTAAGTCATCAGGTGATTGTGAACATCGAATGAGTCAGAACTTAAAACAGTGCCTAGAACTCAGGGAGCCTTCAATAGACGGTATTTTTTGTGTCATGCTGGAGCGTGGGGCCCTGTCTGTCTGTCCTGTGGGGCCCTTGGTCCCTCCACACTCTACCAGGAAGAGCGATACTTGGTCCTTCTGATTCTACTTCCCCCACATGATCTGGGGTTCCCAGGGATGGAGATGGCAGAACCCAGAGCCCCATCGTAATCTACTCACTTAAGGCCCACGGGCCAGAGAGGCCTCTCCGTGGGAATCGTTGTCCAGCCTCGGGGAGAAAGGGCGAGGGCGGAGCGCCTTGCTGGCCCTCCTCACACATGCTCCCAAAAAGTACATCCCTAAACCTCCACCAGGCTCTCAAGTCTCAACGCCAAGGTCTGACCCCCTTGCCGTCTGCGTTCTGCTTGACCTAGAGCATCAGTGATGAACACACATGTGGGTACCTCCTGACCGAAGGCGGGGGGCTCATAGGATATAGAGACATGCAGGGGGAATCCCTTCATTCACATCTCTGAATGTTAGCCTCCGCCTGGTTCTCTGGGGTCTAAGGGGAGTTGCCTGGTGTAGAGGGGGCATTGCTGGGGGAGCCACCGCGGCACCCTGAACCCCCCGCCCCCAGGTGCTGAAGCTGAGAGCGCTGCCTCAGACCTCGCCGCGCAGGGCCAGACTGCTGAGCCAGCACCCCGGGGAGCGTGGCCTCTGGTGATGGGCTTTACCGTTACCCGTTACCCAGCGCCCTTTGCGAAGGTCATGGCCCGGCAGAAAGGGCTGTGGGGGACCCAGGGGCAGAGCCACTTTCTTCTGGGGGCATGCCATGCGTTCCAAGGCCGCGGCAGGAGCGCTTAGGCTAGTGAAGTTTTCTTAGGAGAGAATTCGAAGCCGGAGAAGGCGCCGAAGAGCAATGTCCTGCCACCTTGTGGTGAGTCCTTCTGCGACTTGCTTTTGTTACTGGGGCCTTGGTCGTGAGCGCCGATTTCCCTAAAGAGGACGAGTGTTTCATCCTACGCCGGGTCTCCTTGACCACCATTACGCTCTCTGTGAAAACAGATGATTTAGAAGTGAAATACATCGTTAAGCTTAACTCTGAAATGTATGGTCCTTAAAGTATTCATGCAACAAAAAGCAGTCTTTCTAGATGCCGGGAGCGGCGCTCAGCTCTGGGGGGAAATATATATACACAATCTCTGCCCCGATGAGCCGGAAGCATGCCAGAGGACAGGAGATTGTACGTGAATATCTATATTATAAGAAAAAAATATACGCATCACTTGAGGCGCTCTGGATAAACGGGGAAAGAAGTTGATGACGGCGTGGGACCCTGGCGGAGCTCTAAGGCTGGAGGTGGCCTTGGAGCCAGAGAGTCACCAAATACCCAGAAACGGAGGGACGCGAGGATCTGCACGGTGGGAAGGTCGCCACACCTGCAGTGGCCCCCAGAGATCTGCAACCTTTCTGGACCACGAACACTGAACGCAGGACACACACATCCACTGAAAGCGTTTTACTTACAAATGACAAGCATGCGTGAACATCTCGGGGACGGTATTAGGCATATATTAAAAGGGGCAGACTAAAATCGTGGGGAGAGTAGCCCCGGTGCTCCTGCTTGCTTCCCGTCGGCCCCTCTCCGGACGTCGCTGGCGTGGACTAGTGTGGCCGGGAAGGTGGAGACGGCCGGATCGGAGAGCCCCTGGGAGGCGAGATGGACCTGCCTGAGGCGGGGACAGGGGGCGCGAGAATTGGAACGTGCCTTTAGGGACGGAGCGAGGGAATTGCCGCGCGTCTGGGCAGAAAGAACTGTTGAGCGTGATTCTGAGTTGTGTTGCTGGGAGGATGGTGAATCATTTACTGAGGAGAGAGAGAACAGAGAAGGAAAAGACAGGTTTTGGGGAAGGTAATGAGCTGGTTTTGTGTATGTTGAGCACCACTGAAATCTGTTTAGCTTCCAAGGGAATCAGGCGATTTCTGAAGGCCAGAGTGGAGTCGTGTCATTGGACCCAGGGGTGATGGCCGAGTGTGGGAGGTATGAGGCAGAATGGGACGAAAACAGAGCCAAGGACAGAGCCCCGAGGACGCCGGCTGCAAGGGGCGGTGAGAACGTAGTCTCCCTGGGAAACAGGGGCGGGGAGTTCACAGCAGGTGTGTACGCCTGGAAGGCGCGAGGAAGCAGAGTGGGCAGGAGACGGCAGCTGAGCAGTGATGTGGTTTCGGCGGGTCTTGGGCGGTCCCGTGGGGACTCTGACCGTGAAGGCCCTTCGAGAGGTGTGCGGGGCTGTGCCACACGGGCTCCCACTGGCCCACGGGAGCGACAGTGTGCGCCCCCTCCCAGATCCTCCTTCGCCGATGGCAGCACCATCCTGACACTGGCCGTGGTGGGAGTAGCTACGCAGCGGGAGTATGACATCTGCCGACATTACAGACCAGGACTTTCCCCCCCAGAGAACCAGTTGTTAAATATTCACCAGGACACATCCCTGTAGTGTGCTAATGAGGAAAGAGGATGGCACCTCTGTAACTTTGCAGAGACTAACCCTTGGATGTGAGCTGTCCCTGGAGAGGGGATGCCAGCTCGGGCGGGGCGGTTCCCCACAGGGCAGGACCACGTCTGAAAAAGGACACAGCTGTGCGCCTTCGGCAGCTACCGTCCCCCGCTTTGGGGGGAGTCAGTGCCTTGAACATGCAGAGGGAAAATGGCCCCTGGCGCACCTGCTTCGTATGGTGAGCTCACCTCATCCAGGAACAGCACCTCTAGGGTTCTGGTTGGTTTCTTTTCCTGGGGAAACGGGCAAGAGCGAGAGGGGTCGCCCTTGCTGTGGCTGCTCTGGGGGCTGCATGTGGTTCATCATCTCCCTCTTTTTCTCTCCACCTTAGATCCCCCCATCCCCTCTGCCAGGACATGTGCTGGGCTAGGCAGCGTATCTGGTCAGAGGACCCAAACGGTCCCCTCCGGGGCTGGAAATCCTGGTCACCATGTCCTCAGGCCAAGGCAGTTGCGCGATGTCTAGTTACCATCAGAACTGGGTGGGAGAATACCAAGGGGACACCCTCAGAGACCACCATTGTGCAAATCCAGTCCTCCATTGCCACTATGGAGGGCAGACTCTCCTGGTCAGCGGGGTCACCTCGGCCGGCACGATGCGTCCTTTCATCGCAAGTCCGTCTCTGGCGGCCACCTGGTAGGAGCATTCCTTCTCCGGGAACCAGGGCCTCTCACCCCACAGAGTTGCGATTCTTCTAGGCTCTACTCATCCAACAACTTTGACCAAGTGTTTTCCATGTGCAGTGTTCTTCAGGCTGCAAGAAAATGAATCTGGCTTCCTGTTTGGTGGGAGGCGAACCATTAGCCTATGGTTTGGACTCGGAACAGGAACACAGCTGTGCTCCTTCTAAAGGATGCCTCCGAAGCACTGGCCGAGATGAGTGGAGATTCTCCTCTCTCACTAAGAAGAGGAACAGGAAGAAATGTGATTCCTTCTGCCCCAACAGGCCTCGTAAGAAGTAACTGGGCCATCTCCAGAAATAACATTGGGTGCTGATCGACATTGCAGGTGGGGTTCCCATCCTGTCTGCAGCACAATGCTTCCTTTCCCGCCATTAAGTAAGGCATAGTCTCTTAAGTAAACTATGTCACAAGTCACATGGCATTTTCATCATGGGCCTTCGCTTTTCATTGTACGCTCCCACGCTGTTTTAGAGTTTCTAGCCCGATTTTTAGATAAGTCCACATGTCTCTATCTCGGAAGTACAGAATTCTCAAAATGACATTAATTTCAATTTACTTAAAATGCCACAGTCACACAATTATTGAGGGTGGGGAAGAGTAGAGACAGGAGAGGAAGATTATTCGAGCGAACAAGAGAAAGATGCCGTCATCCCACGATGTTAAGAATGATGATAACGGGCTGAGTGTTTGTCCGATCGCTCAAGGGGTGTCGTTCTCGTCTCTCTAACTAAGCAGGCTGTGGATTCTTCGATGCTTTTTACTTTCCACATTTCCCAGAAATGAGGGAAGGTAGAGGGCTGGCGGTAGCAAATGACTCGATTCTTGCTGGAGAGATGTTCACTGGATTGACTTGATTTTCAGCTTCATGATAAATAGGCCACGAGAGATTATTCTACTATGTGGCCCAACCCTGCATGTTAGTCCCTTTTGTCAACACCTCATCTAAAAGCTTCTCGCTGGCATTCAGGCCTCTTTTCTCGCTCTGCGTTCAGGATAAATAGAAAATACTCATTGTTCATTTATTTACCCATTACTTCATCGAATTCTGTTTATGTGCACAGCATCGCATGAGTCACCTAGGGGACATGATGGTGAGCGTGTTCCTGGCTTAAAGGGGCTATGACTTCCACTGGTACGACATGAGGGTGCCTTGCTTTATCCAGAACAGGCACGCCCTCCTTTCTGTCCATGCCTGGCCTTTCTTATGATCGTTATTTAAATGAGTTTCTGAGTTATAATTAATACACCTACAATGTTCCTATTTAAAGTGGACCACGTTTTAGCATATTCACAGATACCTACAACCATAACCACAGTCAATTTTGTGGGGGTCTCGCATGATACCCCTACACCAGGGGTGCTGGTGACCACAGTCAATTTTAGAACACTTCCGTCACCTCCGAAAGAAACCCCATACCCTTTGGCTACCAACCCTCCGAACCCGCCATTCTCCTCCCCCTCCCTGAAGCAACCATTAATCTATTTTCTCTGTGGAGTTCCCTTTTCTGGACATTTCACATAAATGGGATCGTACCATATTTAGTCTTTCGCGTCTGGCTCCTTTTACTCAGCGTGATGCATTCAAGTTTCAGCCGTACTGTAGCACGTATCGGGACTTCGCTCACTTTTCTGGCTGAAGACTATTCCGTCGCATGGACATGCCACCTTTTACGAAGCCATTTGTCAGTCGACGGACATTTCGGTTGTTTCTACTCTTCGGCTCTCGTGAGCAATGCTGCTATCGACACGAGTCTTTGCGCGAACACCTGTTTTCGTGTCTCTTGGGCATATACACCTCCGAGGGAACTTGCGGATTCACAAGGTAATCACGGGAGAAACTGCCAGACTGTTTTCCACAGTGGCTATGGCATGTCGTGGCCCCGCCGGGCAGCGCGTGAGGGTTCTCGTTTCTCCTCATCCTCATCGACACTCACTGTCACCTCTCTGCTTGACTTCAGCCCCTCTCGTGGGTTCGAAGTGCCGACTTCCAGCGGTTCTGGCTCGCGTTTCCCTAACGATTACTAATCTCGAGCATCTTTTCATGTGGCCAGTGGCCATCCCTATGCCTTCCTTGAGCAATGTCTGATCAGGTCCTTTGCCCATTTTTAATGGGGTCATTTGCCTTCTCATCATTGAGTCGTAAGAAGGAGCCTGGTCTTTTAGGGGAACTAACATTTACAGCAGCGTGTCCCAGTAGTCCTCGGGAGTTTCACATACATATCGTGTTATTTTTAAACATTTCCAAAAAGCGTACGTGTGCCGATCGTGAGGTCTCACAGAATAAACGCTCAGATTCCTTTCTTTTCCACTCAAGAGTTACCGCGACCCGGTGGTCATGCGAGCAACGTCGCCGTGTCGTGCACGAAGTAGTGGCTCTAGGGTGGGAAACGCCACGGAACACAAAAGAAAAGGGTGCTGAGGTAGAGAATACAGCACCGGGACAGCCACCACTGCGCTGGGCTGCAGCTGGCCTTGCCGAACTTGAGAGGCCGCCAGTTTCCTCTGCTGAGGGGGAAAGAATGCTCCTGGCAGAAGACACTGTGGCCACGTAAGCGTGGAGTCAGGAAGGAACTCGGCCAGTGTGCCGTTCACAAAGGAGACCAGTGGGACAGCCCCAGAGCGAGGGAGGAGGGGGTGGAGCTGGCGCAGGGAGAACAGGGTTCTTGGTCCAAAGGCCAGAGTCTGGATTCATTGGCAAGTGCTATGGGACACGATTACCCCGTTTTAGCAGGAGATGGCCATGACCTCCCCAAAAGGGCACACGTTTCTCCGCCCGCTGACTTGGGTGTGCAGAAATGTGACTTCTCTAACATCGCACTCAACCGAGCTGGCAACTTTTCGGTTTTGCTGTTGGAGGAGAACTCATCTTGCCACATTCGGTCGTTCCCAGTTTCCAGGCTCTCTCAGGAAACTGCTCAGCTAACTGGGGTTTCGCTCCAACCTCTCCCCACCCTCCTTTCTCCCCAGGCGGTGTCTGGGTTCACGGGAGGCTCCCACACTGCCGGGCTGTGGGGGGAGGCGCCTTGTGGTCCTTGGCCAGTCTCGTTCTCACTGGCCTCCGGGGAACTACATCTTTCTACAAGGCCACCCACGTTGGGACGACTTTGGTGGTCTTCGCCCCAACCAGGAAAGCCCCTCCGGGGCCCCTGGACCTCTAGCTGTTGGGGCCATTTCCTCGCTGCCCCGCCCGCTGTGAAGCGTCCCTCCAGCTCACCTGCGGGGCATCGCACCCCAGCATCTCTGCGCGCCCAGCAAGCGCGCCCCCGGGGGCGCGGGGTTTGCAGCTTCGGGGGCTCCACCCTGAGAGCAGGCACTCTTCAGTCTGCCTGGGATTTCAATCACGCTTCCTGTACTGTCCCACTCCGGAAGTCAGCCCAAAAGATAGGGGGCCGGACCCCTTCCCAGGGGCCTCCAGCTCTAATCCGCTAATGACTCTCAATTTTGTTCCTCTCACCTGCAGGTCGAGCTCTGCCTTTGGGGTGGGCAGTGGCTCTGAGGTGCTTGTGTGTTTCCTACTCTGATGGCAGAGTTGTCCTGTGTAACAGGCTCGTATAGTCCACCTGGGGGCGTTAAACACTGGTTCCATCTAAGCCCTCCTTGGTCAAAGATGAGATTTCCCTTTATGCTGCCCAGCCCCCACCCTTTGGGTGCTCACCACCCCCAAGCACCTCTGTCCTTTGTTCTAGGGGACTCAAGAGTGTTCTGGGCCCTCAGACAGGAATGGGGCGTCCAGAGGCACAGGTGTGAATTAACTAAAACCAGCAAACCACAGGCAGCAGGCTGTTGAGCCTCGAGGAAAGGCAGGGGAGGGCTGGTCTCCACCCGGTCCACCCCCGGCTGTCTCCCAGGAGACCCTCCCCTTTCCCCTGCTTCCTCAGCTCTTGGCATATTTATCTCAGCTCTGGGAGCTACAAACTAGCTCTCCAAATCTGCATCTGAATCTTCCATCTGGCCCTGAGACCAGCGACTCCTGGTAGCCAAGTATTTGCAAACTTTGTTCCTGGTGTGAAGTGAGTGACTCAGGCCTGAGCGGCAGGGAAGAGAGGCCCCCCGAGTTAACAAGTGAAGGACTCTCAGGTGGGGGTGGGGTCGGAGAGCCGAGAGGGAAATTCACTGGCAAGTACTTTGAAATCTGATTCTAGAGCCTTCTAAACCTTCTAACAACTTGCCGGCAGCTCGCGGGCAGGGAGAGAGACCAGTCAGGAGGCGAGAGCTGATGGGTGGGGTGGCAGGAAAGGACACAGCTAGAGTGAGGGACCCCGTGTATGCGGACCCCGCTCCCCGTGTGTGCGCCTCTGAGGCAGGCACCTAATTTCCGTATTTCAAGGACTCTTGGAGACTGGTTCTGCGTGTTTGTGGAATTCATACATGCTATTTCAGTCCATTAACCTTTTTCAGCCCTTCAGGGTCATCTTGATTATATTCTTGTTCTGCCAAAGACGAGCCGTTCCACATAAATTTTGATTAATGGCAACAACTAGCCAAAGAAAGCAGATGTCTTTTGTAAACACTCCCAGGATCTATTTTATCTCCTGAATAGTCATCTGCTGAAGGAATGCTTCTAGGAAGGACCTGTTTGTAAGTGATTAGACAGTTAAGGAAGCTGTATAATTAAAGAGGAATGTGCGTTTGCTGTTCTTCTCGAAAGGTGTCTGGTTTCTCTCTTTAGCCTAAAGCTGGCAAGTTCCCGCGTTCGTTTGGGGAAATCAAGAGTGGGTTAGCCTTGGCAGAGCGCGCGCAAGCTGTCTCCCTCCTGTCTCCCTCCTGAACCAAAGAAGGAAGGATTTGCTGGAGCCATGCCAGGGCCAGTGGGAGACACGCCCCTCGGGCTCATGTGCCTCCTGCCGAGATTTCCTGTCTCTTTGGTGGCAAATCTGCCCCTGCCTCTCTCACAGTTTCACCATCTGCATTGAGTCTGCGGGACAGGAAAATGTGAGGCAATAATCCATATATAATTAGCCCGGCCCACCCAGCCTTTCCTAACGTCTGTAACCATGACCCCTATAGCATACTCTTGGGAAACAGAAAACCATTGTAAGCCTCTCAACGAAGCTATTTCACAAACTCTGGAAGGGAATTTCTCGAAGCCAAGCACGGCGTTCCAGGCGAAACACCGAGCGGGGAGCCAGGGCACAGAAGAGCCGGTGTGCGGGGCCGACTTCTGGGCAGCAGCCTGTGACCTGACGTTTTTCTTAACCTAGAAGGCAGAAGGTTCTTCCGAGAGAGAGAGAGAGAGAGAGAGAGAGAGAGAGAGAGAGAGAGAGAGAGAGAGAGAGAGAGAGAGAGAGAGAGAGAAAGAGAGAGAGACACTATCTGTGGGCCTGGGGCGGGGGAGATGTTGCTCTTGGTGTTTCGCAACCGTTAATTGTGAACCGGAGGCCAGCAGGACTGACTTCAACAGACCCAGCAGAATGTGTTGGAAAGTTAACGGGGCATCCTCACCACCGCTCACGGGGCTTTTTGGCAGTGTCACGGAGACTGGGAGGTGGTTCACGGATGAAGGTGGGCAAGGGGACATATCAGTGTGCCAGAAGCTTCTAGACTTGGGTTCCTAAAACTTTTGCTCTCACGATTCCTTCTCACTCTTAAAAATCATTGAGGGCTGAAGCGATTTGTTTGTTTGTGTGTTTTAAATGTGGATTGTACCTTTGATATTTAAAGATACCATCCACATTTAATTATCTTTGACAATCGAAATTGAGAAATTAAAACAAACAAACAAACAAACAGGACTATGGAAACCCTCCATCCGTTAGCTGAGAGATGACGTTGTCGTTGTCGCAGCTCGGGGAGCCTCTGGGCAGCACCACTGTCCGCATGAGAATGAGTGGAAATGGCGAAGCCATCTTGGTGTTGTTGAAGAAAGAGCTCTGACTGCGTAGACGCCTTGAAATAGTCTCAGGGGTCCTTGGACTCCACTCTCAGAACTGCCAATATAGAGAAATGCAAATGGCTCCTGGGTCCCTGCCGATCATCACCAAAGAACTGAATTCTGCACATAGGTGGACACTCAGTGAATGTCTTTTAGTTTAAAATCTGTAGCCCAAAGAAAGGGTTGCGGCACTATGTGGACCAGGAGAGCATTCCCACTTAAAATTATGTCTCATCTACAGCCACGCCACCCTGGACACGCCCGATCTCATCTGATCTCAGAAGCTAAGCAGGGTCGGGCCTGGTTAGTACTTGGATGGGAGACCACCTCGGAAGACCAGGTGCCATAGGTGTTAAAAAAAAAAAAAAAATTATGCCCTGCAGAGAAGCGAGATAACAAAGTCAAATGTCAAATTTTCTTCTGCAAATTCTTAGTCTGCTTGTTTAATGCGCATTCAGCAAGTGATTCGGTCACTTATATTTAACAAGTATAACCACACCTATACCATTTTCAAGCATTTAATAAGTAGGAGCGTATGGAAGATTTCCATCAGGTGCTCTCAGGCACTTTACAGCCATTCATTATTATTTGCATTTTACAGATTAGGAAATTGAAGTTTAGGGGGGTTAAGTAAACCATCCTGATGGCCCAGCTAGAGTTTCAAGCCCAGTATGCCTTTTTGAAAGCCCAGATGCTTAACTGTAAAAGCATAGTACATCCCGCAAGTACCTCTGTGCATTCAATGGCCGGGCACAGGCTCACACATGGAGACCCACGTTGCTGGTCCACCGCTATTGTCTGGTCGATTTTATATCCTATAAGTGAATGTCATCACAAGCTTGGTGTCGTACCACATCCTGTGGAGGACACAAAAAAGAATATTATGTGGGCACAAAAAATATACAAAATACAGTCCCCACCTGTGAGTTTATCAGAATAAACGCACAAAGATGGAAAGTTAACAAGTTAGTACACGGGAAGTGCCAAATGAGAGGCATGTCCTTGGTATCAGAGCAGGGAGGCCGCTGGGGCCAGAGGAGTCGATCGAGGCACCATGGAGAAGGAGGCTGTTGTGCTGGGCGTAAAGGAAAGACAATCGTCAGCTGACAGGAAGACAGGAATGAGACTGGAGTCAGAAACTAGACTTCAGCTGGGGTCCCCATTCTGTCATCGATCTGATGCTTGAACTTGAGTCTGTTACGGGCTGTCCTGGGTGCAGTGGGGAGACGTCCAGGGGTGCCAATGCCAGCTCCAGGCCACCGGTCTCAACGCCGGACAGCTCGTCACCCCTTTCCTCACTCGTCCCCCAGGTGCCTGTCCCCAGAGCCCCACTTCCCAACGTGGAAGGTCCCACCACAGCAGCACTGCTCAGACGCAAAGTTCTGGCAGGCTCATAGTTTCCCAACTTTTCGTAGTTTCCCAACTGAGTTGTTCTTCCTGAACCTCCTTTGAAATCTCACAGACCTGTATCTGACTTCCTCTTCTACAGCCTTAGGCGGATTGCTAAAGCAATCTTGTGAACCGCACTTTGCTCTGTAAAGCTGAGGATAATAATGCCTTATGGAGCTGAGGATGATAATGCCTTATGGAGCTGTTGTGAAATTTAATGATGGTCAGCCGTTAGGATACTTGGCACGTTGTAGGCACTTGATAAATCAGGACGGCGATTTATTATCAGTTTCTGATATATTATATAGTTGCAAGCAATACAAGTTATGAAATGTCACATTGGATTAATTTATTTCTTTGTTTCAAATTTCAAATCATCGCAAAACTAGGTCATCATGGAAAGATAAAAAAAAAAAAGAAGAAGAAGAAGAAGAAGGAAAAAATACTGCTAGCTGTGCTAAACCTCCCCAGGGGGAGGGAGAGGGAGAGGAGGAAGAGAGAATGACAGTGTGAGTGGTTTAACTTCATAAGGTCCTCGGTGCTTTTTGATTTTAATAAATAACCACGAATCCCTATTTCTACCCTTCTGAGACTGGAGAACATTACTTATGAGGACTAGAACTATGCAGTATGTAATGATTTACTCAGGGGCAGAGCTGGAATTTTGACTCCAGTCCCACACTCCTCAAACTCAAGTTTCTGCATTGCTATTTTTCCAGGAGAAAAAAAAAAAAAAGAAGGGAGGGAGAGAGGGAGGTGGGGAGGGAGTAGGAAAGGGAGGAAGGGAGGGAGAGAGGGAAACTGCTTTGCAAAAACCCTCACTGCCTCACTTTGACAGGCTAATAATTACCGATGGTTTCTTTCCACTGAGTTTTTTCTTATGTGGGTTGGGAATCCCAAGCTAAAAGAAGTGATAGTTTGCAGCCTTTTTTTTTTTAGTTATTGATGAGAGGTGAAGGATTTTCATTTTCAACGGAAGATGGGTGTCAAAGGCACACATGTACAATTAATGTGACTGAGACCCAGCGATGACTTGGGGAGGGGTTTTCGGTGATTATTTCAATATCACGAATGTTCATGTTGGTGGAGCTTTGTAATTTACATGCCATGGTCACATTATCCCTTTTAGATTTCATAACTACCCTTTAAATGAGGTTTTTACTCAGGATGCCTTTAGCTGAAATAACAGATGACCCAATTCAGAGTTAATGCGGAGAAGTTGGAAATTTTTTTTTAGCTCACATGAAAAAGAGTCTAGAGAAAGGCTTCTCCTTGCCATCCACATCGTCAGATTTTTGCTAAGGCTCGTAGGATGGCTGCTCGTGGTAACTGGGCCTTCGAGGTTTCTCGTCCATGCCTGGGGTGCAGAGAGACTAGCTTTGTGGGGCAGCATTTTCGTAAGGACGCTGATCTCCCGGAAGCCTCCATTAATGCTCTCTGCATGTCTGATTGTCTGATGGGCACAGACGTGCTTAGAGACGCCCACGGCTGAACTGGTGTGGCTCAGGGGGTAGACGTGGCTATCAGCCAGGATGGCAGAGGTCGGCAGACAATAGCCCTTGGACCGAATCCGGCTGACCGTGGGTTTTTGTGAATAGAGTTTTATTGGGACGTAGCTGTGCTCGTTCGCGTATGTATATTTACAGCTGCTTTCGTGAGCTCTTAGTAGGGTTAGATAGTCGTGACAGAGACTGTGTCTAAGCCTGAAATATTGACTATCTGGTTCTTGACAGAAAGTTGACTGACCCTTATTCTAGATGAAGAAAGTATGGTTGACGTTACATGGTCTGTCCAAAATCAAAGAGCCAACAAGAGGCAGAGACTAGATTCTGTCTCAGAGGCCCGAAGTTCTTCACTACCAGCTCCACCGGGAGAACTCCTTGGGACAGGCTTGCGTTTTTTTGTGATGTGTGCCAACGCAGCCTTTTATACACAGCAGTACTGACATAGGCCTGCTGAAATAAATATATCTGTAATTGCTAATTCATTTCTTAGGAGCAACGAGTTTGTGTGCTATTCTAAATAGGCAGACAGGATGGGGCCTGGGACAACCAAGGGGATGTTTACAATTCATCATAAGTTTGGCATCCCGCTTAAAAACACAGGCAACACCAGCCGAAACAGGATTACACATTTCCAATAACCATAAGGATAAAAGTAAGGATTTTCAAAAAAATAAGTACACATAGTTGGACTGGGTACCGATTCACGTTACTTTGGTGAGTTTTACTCCCAGAAAATTAGTTCTAAAAATGGAGGGAAAAATAGTGAAACGAATGCACCTGGGATTCACAAAGACACACCTGTGGTATTGTTCCCGCTTTATTGTGCCTTCGACAGCCCCTCCCCCTTCCCTTCTGACTTTCCGCAGTCGCCAGTCTCCCAGGCGGCCCCTAATCGCACTCACCTTCTGGCATTTGTGCTTTTGTATAGCTCCCTCCCACATTACCTAAGGGTCAGGCTGTTCGACCAATCGAATACGGCCAGCGGGATGGAGTACAACTCCAAAGCTATGAGCCACCCTAACTTGCTAGCCACGTGCGTGAGCACCGCGGAAGGGGGGCCAGCCCCTGTCCAACCTTCAGGTGATGGTGACTTTGGCTCACCTCTAAGTGCCACTCTGAGGGACTCTGAGCCGGGACTGCCTTGCCGATCTACGGAAACTATGTGAGACCACACATCCTTATCGCTACTTTAAGTCGTCTGGTTTGGGATAACTTGTTCAGCTGCAATAGATGACTAACAAATATTTTTTCATACGAGGTCGCAGAGCTTGCGTTCTAGGTGGACTTTCCCTTGTTCAGTGGATGGTGTCACTGAATACGGAATCACCCTGCCAGAAAGCTGAGGGTCCCCCTAATCCCTCTCCGTCCAATCTCCGCAACGGGCCCCGGGCTTCCGGTGACTGCTGCTCGCTGTCCTCCGTCCTCACCCCCGTCCCACGTGAACTGCCATCACCCTCACCTGGTCCGTCAGTTTCCTGGGGCCGCCGTAACAGGGCGCCACAAACCGGGTGGCTTGGGGCAGGTGGCATTTTTTGAGCACAGTTCTGGAGGCTGGAAGTCCTTCGTCGAGGTAGAGCGGGGCCGCGGGCCCTCTGAAGGCGCCAGGGGAGGGTCTGTCCCAGGTCTTTCCTTAGCTCCGGGTGGTTCTCGATCTCGTGGAAGCATCACCCCACGCTGCGTGTGGGTCTTTTTATAAGGTGCTTAAACAGAGACAACAGATCCCAAACGGAGTCACGTCTGCAAAGCCACACATCACCGAATCGAGACTTGATACCTAACTTAATTACAGATTCAACCTCTCCCAGGAATGGGATCTTAAACCAGTCAATCTGGAATTGCCTGGTTGGCACTTGTGAGGTCATCTGCCTGATAGACCCCCGACTCCCTACGGGAAGGCGACGTTTCCACAACTAGTCCACTGTTTACTAGTGCGACTCCCTCGCCCTGCACCCTTTTGACTATAAAAGTCTTTCATTTTGCCCAGCTCCTCGGAGCCCTTTTCTCTGCTAGATGGGATGCTGCCTGATTCGTGAATCGCTGAATAAAGCCAATAAGATCTTTCAAATTTGTTCAGTTGAATTTTGTTTTATAACAAAGGACACCTGTCATATTGGATTAGGGACCAATCCTACTCCAGAATGACCCATGTTAACTAATTACATCTGCAACAACTCTATTTACAAATAAGGTCGTATCATGAGGTACCGGGGGTTGGGACTTTAACATATTTTTTTTTATTGCGGGGGGTGCACAGTTCAGCCCATAGCACCTGGATCTTTCCATCAGCCTCCCTGCCTCAGGTGATCAACCCCCCACACGTCCCTGACAGGTACCTGCCCTTCACAGGGTGGTCAGTGTGATCTGCCTCAGGTGAAAATTGGATCACGTGGCTGCTCAGCTGAAAATCCTCCTGAGTTTCCCTTCTCGTTAGCAAAGCATGAAGGTCTCTCGAGCCCTGCCTGAGCACCCCTCTCTAACTGTCCCCTCCTCTGCCACGCCCATGCCTTCACGCTCCTCCGTGTTCTGGCTGCGTTCGCTCAAACCACCTCCTTCGAGAATCCCTCTGATCCCCCCAGACTGAGTCAGACCCAGGAAACTCTTTCTCTTCTGGTTCCCCGTGGGAACTTCCCACCGTCTCATCACACTGAGTCCGAAATGGTCTGTTTCCTCATCCCTCCTCTTAAATCTGCGAGTCCCCTGAGGCAGGGACTGTGCCTTCTTAGCACCCCCTAGTGCCAAATATTGTAGCAATTAAAAAATAAGTGCTCCGTGTGTGTCGTGGAATTAACTTCACTGTCTTTTCTTGGATTTACGCCTTTTGCGGAGAGTGAGTAGAGGAGAGGAAGACGGTGGTCCCATGTTGCCCCGTTCCGGGCACAGGTCTGCAGAGAGCTCACTCAGTGGAGCCCTGCTGATACAGAGCTAAGGGCTCGGGTTTGTTCCCAAGCCCCTTGCTCTCCTCGTGGAGGTCGTTACAGGCTGAGGAAAGCCCTGTACTTACCCTGAGTCAGATAATCGTTTGTTTAACCGGGCGCTGCCTACTCTCTCATCTTCTCATTCGCGTGAGGGAGGCCGTCTTGATGTCTAGCAGAACTTAAATCACAGATGTCTCCAATTACCCTGAGGACCTTTCTTTGCAACCGCCAACCTGAAAGTGGCATTCTCGCTGCAGCGGCCCCCGACTCTGCGGCCACCGCTCATTTCCACGTGTGCGTCTCACCACAGAGCTCCACACGGCTCGCAAGGGGGACTTCGCGGGGACTTCCTTTTCCCTCCCAGCCCCTGGGACTCTCCTGTTCTCTTTCTTGTCATTGTTTCCTTTTCTGTCTTGTTTTCTCTTCCCCATAAATTTGTTGCTCCCCAAGAGTGGCAAACTGCAATTCCCAAAGATGGCCACATTGGGACCCCTCCCTCCTCATTTCACATTCTCTCCTTATGTGGTGACAGACACTCTGCCATCGAGAGCTGGGGCCCGCGGTTCCTCCCCTTGAATCTGGGGCTGCCGACTGCCTGATAAATAGTGCACGCCGAAATTGGCGCAGGTGACTTCTGAGCTGAGTCCACCTCTTGCCCTCGTCACTCTCTATTTCTCTGCTCGGAGCCCACATACCACATTCTGTGGAGCTCAGGACGCATGTGGAGGCCACAGGCAGGCATTCCAGCTGGGGTCTCAGCCGACAGCCAGCACCAGCCATCAGCACCAGTCCTGAACCTTTGCATCCTCCGGCCGAGGGCCAGAAGTCACGCAGCAGAAGGGACCCACCCTCCTGCACCCGCAGAGACTTGTGGGAATTAGTAAGTTAGGATTGTCGTTTTAAGTCACTAAACTTGAGGGTAATTTATGACACTCCAATAGGTCACGACTCCACCGAGAAGCCCTTTTCTCTTTCGTTCTCTCGCCCCGGTCGATCTCGTGCGCTTCGCTGATGTGCAGGTGACCCTCCCAGCACCAGCTCTCCTGCCTCTGCGAGTGCGCCCCCCGCAATCGCTTCTAGTTCTGACTCCTGTCTTTGTCCAGTGCTGTGCCACCGGCTGCCTTCTTGGCACCCCTTCTGGACATTCCTCAGATTTGCGATTGCACAGAAAGACACTTAGCATCTTTCTCCTCAAATTCATTCCTCTTCTTTTGTTCCCTCTTTCTGCTCTTGGCAGCACCGATATTCCCATCTAGAAACTCCATTTATCACGGATGCCTTCTGTCCTAGCTAACCAGTTGTTGAGTGTTGCATTGGGTCAGCTGCAAGTAACACAAAAGCCAACAAAACATGGTGTAGCAGTCTGAAGACAGAAACAGAGAAAGTTTAACATAAAGACTTATTAACATGACAAAAGAGCCAACTTTTGTCATGTTCCTAGTGTAGAGGGACGGGACCCACGGATGGCTAGCTAGCTTGGAAGGGGTTCAGATCTCCTTGGAGCAGTGTGATTGGTGCGGCGGAGAAGTTCTCCAGGTGGCCAGGCTGGAGCTGGTCTACAGGTACAGGAGGTCACCCTCTGGCAGATAGCTGGGGAGCGCCAGTGGTGTGGGTGTGCTGGACACAGCAGGAGGACCTCTTCTCCCGCAGCGTCCCTCCAGAGTGCGTTCTACTCAAAGTGTAACATCCTGCTCCCTTTAAAGGAGAGCTACTTAAGAGAATTCCTTCAGCACAGAGCACATACCGAAGGGTGCATTCAGAGCCGAGAGATAATACGTTATTGAGTAGCACGCATGGCTTAAGCAGATGTACTTACCGTGTCACAAGTGACCAGATACTGGCCAGTCCTAGGGTGCTGGTGAAGTGGCCAACAATGTCGCTGGAGATCCTGATGTTATCTTTCTCCCAGGGCTGGCTGCATCTTCCCTCAGTTACAAGGGGCTGCAGCACCTGCAAGTGCCTCGTGCAGACGGTACCACCTTCGCACACAAAAAGGAAGGGGCCGCTTTCTCCTGTGCATTGCTTTTCATTAGAGAGAAAAACATTTTGCAGAAGGTCCCAGGAGACTTCCCCTCAATTTCCATGGTTAGGATTGGGTCACATGCCTTTCCTCTGGTTGCAAGGATGGTTGGGATGCAAGGGTCTCATACCTTACGCCTCTTTATTGAAAAGTGGGCTTTGCCAGCCAAGAAGGGAATGAATGCCTGCAGGAAGGCATTGGCCACACCTGCCTTGTATCTACCCCCCCCCCCCCCGCATTTCCCCTGCCACCCTCCAGGGAGTCGCTAGGCTTGAGTACTACTCTTGGTCAGGTGTTATCCAGTTCTTGGGGAAAGACAGAAGGCTTTCTGCTGTCTCTTTTGTCACCTTAATTCTGATACATTTATTAAAGCAGCTTCCGGTCCATCCTGCGACCAGGTGGATAACTGAGACCATCTCTCTCTCAGGCTCCACATCAATCAATGAGGAGGGATTATGAGTTAGAATTACGGGCTTTCGTAACAGATCGCACAGTTCGCATCGAAGTTCTGTCTCTTACCAATTGCACGACCTTAGATGGTGTTTAATTTCTTGATACCTAAATTTCTCATCTTTTAAATAAGGATAATAGAAGTACCTGTCCCATAGGCATACTATAATGAGTAAAGATGTAACACAGAATGGTTTTTGACATCTAGTTCGTCTTCAATAAGTATTATTTTGTCAGTTGTTATTGTTCTTCACTTTATATCCAATGAAATCTAAATTTCTTAATTGGCCATTTAAGATCCTGTAGTAGCTAAATCCAATAAAGTTGTCCCAGACTTATTTTAAAATGGACAATTGTGAGCCATGACCTATTTGAGGGAAGGGTTATAGTTTATGAGGCCGGGATTCAGCACAACAACCTTGGGTCCAGGTAGTTCCTCTCTGGCCACATGTGGTTTTCACGCGAGCGAAAAGGCCTGTTGGTCACACGGCTCCCACCCGTTTCCCCGGGAGCCTCGCGTCTGCGATGTCCTTTGCATCTCGCCGATCCTTCCGGGCTCAACTCAGAAGCAGTCTTTTCCACGATGGGGTCTCTTCCCCAGCTCTAGCTGGGACAATGCTGAACCTTCAGAAAAGTCGAAAGAACAGGACAAGAGCACTGTGACAGCTACGCTTAGCGCTCGCTAATGTTTTTGCCGTCTGCCGTCTGTCTGTTCAGGTGTCCTTTCCTTTTCTTTTGAAAGTCGCCGACATCAGGACCCTTTACGTTCAACATGTGTCACCTAAGGGACAAGGTCATCCTCCTACATAACCACACTATCATTATTTCATCCAAAAAATATTAACACTGATTTGACGATACTATTTACTATAAAGGTTTTTGTTTTTGTTTTTCCTGGGCAAACGGATCATTTATCACTGTAGGAATTAAGAAACGCCCAAAAGAAATGGCAATGTGCCTTGAGGGTCTTTTAGTAGAACTTTATTCTTTTTTGGGTGTTCAGAAAAGTTTCTGGAATCTCGTTGTACCCTTCTGCCTGAGAGCTCTCTGAGCACTGCCACTTTCACAGCTGGTGGTCTGTGTTAAAGGGGCACCCAGTGGCTTTACCGCTACTGCTCCAGACACCAAGCAGGGACGTTCGCAGCAGCAGCATCTGTCTGTCCTTGGTCTGCCATCCAAGCTTGCATTTCTAAAGTCAGGCCAAGTGTCAGATGCAAGAAGATTGAGCCTTCACAATGGAATACCGGTTGGAGCACCTGGATGGCAAGCCTGGATCTATCCCTTTGGCTACGAGCTGTGCTCATAATCTGGGGCAGCTGCAACCAAATATCACTTTGTTAAAACAGAAATTTACTATCTCACAGTTCTTGAGGCTAGAAGTCCAAAATCAAGGTGTCAGGGGGGCCGCGCCCTCTCTGAGGTCTCTAGGGGAATAGTTTACTCTTTTCTCCTGGTAGCGGGTGTTGCTGGCAATCCCTGGCTTTCTTCGGCTTGCAGATGCCACGCCTCCATTCTCTTGTGGCTGTCTTCTTCCCGTCTGTCTATGTCTCGATTCCATTTCTTATAAGGGCTCCAGTTATACTGGACTGAGCCCACCATACTCTATGATCTAATGTATCATCTAATGTTAACTAATTACAACTGCAACGACCCTATTTTCAAGTAAAGTCACATTTCGAAGTGATGAGGATTAGGACTTCAACATGTCTTTGACCATAATTCAACCCATAACATGAGGTCTTGGGCTAATACCCCTGAGTTTCCGTTTTCTTGAAGGTTTGCTGGAAAATTTAAGTGAAATACAGGAGAATTATGCCCTATAATACTTGGTTTTAGAGTTTCTAATATATGATTTGTATCCAAGTTTTTCTAGTTATCCTCAGCGTCCCGTGTACCTTCCTCTTCCTTTACTTGGACCGAGGCTCCAGATAAGAGCCACGCATTGCATTTTTTCTCTATTCCCCTTTAATTCAGGAGTGTGCCTCAAACGTTCATGTGTGTGAGAGCCTCCTGGAGAGCTTGTGAAAACAGCTCTGTTGGGTCCATTGCCAAAGGTTTTGACTCGATAGCCCGGAGTGGAGCCTGTGAACTGTCATTTCTAACAAGCTGCTGGGTGATGCCAAAGCTGCTGGCCCGAGGACCACGCTTTTGTCAACTGCTGATCTAGAAAGGAGGTTAGTAAACTTTTTCTGTAGCGGGCCAGGTGATGGAATACTTTGCCCTTTGCTGGCTCTGCTGCAACTCCTCAATTTTGCCACTGTAGTCAAAAGCAGTCACACAGACGATATATAAACAAACGGGTGTGGCTGTATTCCAATGACACTTGATTTACAAAATAGTTGCCTGGCCAGAGCTGGCCTTCAGCCTGCTGTTCACTAGCCTGATCTAGAAATAGTACTCCTGTTTTGTTTGTTTGTTTGTTTGTTTTTTGGGGGAGGGAAGTTTCTTTCAGAGTATTCACATATTTGAATTGTCCAGTTCAGTTTTCTTATAGAACATTTCACAACCTGGATTTGATTATCTTGCTCTGATTAGATTTAGGTTACACCCTGGCAAGAATACCACAAAAGTGACATTTTGTACTATAGGGAAAAACTGTGAAAGACTTCGAAGTGGACCAGAAATATTATTGGGTAACGTCATTGGAAAGCTGGGCATTGTCTAGTGCACTGTCTGCATTATCTGATTCGATGCGGTATTGAGCTTTTGTCTTTGAGCTATTTTCAAAATCTGTAACTTGTAGAATGCCGATGATATTACCTATGAGTCTTCTCTTTAGAAATGAAGATTGTGTCCATCAGACACACAGTCGAATTTTGACCTATGGCTATTGGCCAATCTTCCATCTATTAGGCAACTTTACTTCAGTGGTCCTGTCTGTCTATGTCTGTGTTGAATTCTCTTTGGAGTCTCTTTTGACCCAGTTTAACATGTTACCGGTTCTCACGTTAATTAATGCGTTAAATAATAACACGTTATGATTATATTCTCTTAAATGCTATTTTTTAGCAGTATTTTTCATCACATCACTCTAGGAAGCAAAAACATTAGTTTTTCTACATGTTAGTGATACTAATTTTAATCATCTGTTTAAGGTGGTTCTATCAAACCTCCCCATTGTAAAGAGGAAGTTCCTCCTTATTAAGGAAAAATACGTTGAGACAAAGCGAATATTCTGGTTTGCAATAATTTTTCACCTGGTGGTTTGTGTATCAACCAAAGATCTTTGCCTGTATCAATTATAACATTGTCAATGAAAAATATGAACCTGAAGGGGGGCAGAATATGCCACCCCCAAATATGCCACTTTGGCACATAGATTATTTTGAGCTGAAGGCAATCAAGACTCAGGGATACAAGAAAACCCTTTACCTCTCCCATAGCTGCCTAAAAGGATTTAGGTAGGGCATCTGGCCCAGAAAGAGAGCTATGACCAGAGACAACTTTTTATCCAAAAGCCTTACCTGCAGGTCAGGGCAAACATCCCATTACCACACACCTGCTCCTCTAAGGCCTGCTAATCACCCTCCTCCCCTTTGAAGCCCTATGCCCCATCCCGCTCCTTAGCCTCATCTGCCTGACTCCTTTTGGGTTTCAGAGTTTTTATGGGGCTCCTGTATGGAGAAATTAAATTTGTTTTTCTCCTCTTAATTTGTTTTATGGCAATTTAATTATTAGACCAGCCAAATGACCTAGAATGATAGAGGGAAATTTTTCCTGCCTGGACAAATTGTTTCTCGATGGTCTACAGTTAGACATCTGAACACTCTATTCCAGCCACTGCAACTTCCCTTTTTTGGGTTATTTTACTCTTTGGTGGTACAGCATAGCGGCTAAGCCACAGACTCTGAGACTGTCTGGCTTGGCCTCAAACCCTGACTTTTGCACTTACTAGCTTCATGACCTGCAAATCGTTTAATCTCTCTCTGCACCTCAATAATTTATCTGTAAATGGTGAAATAAAGATACCTCTCTTATAGGATTGCCTTAGGATTAAATGAGCTAAATTACAGCACCAGAATGTTACCTGGCACACAATTACCTGCTCAGTAAATGTTAACTATTATTGAATCACGATTATTTGTATGTGTTTGAATCCCAGGTTTGCCGCACCCCCAAAGTGTCTTTGGGTAAGTTACTTAACAGGTCTGTGCCTCCCATTCCTCATCTGTAACAAGGTTCCCACCTCGTAAGTTTTCCGATTCAAGCAGTCTGGTACAGAGTAGGCACTTAAAAAAGGTGAGCTGTTACCATCGTGATTATTCTGTATATTTTATTTGCTTTAAGACAAGGTAAATTGAGTTCAAGTCTTTTCAGGTTTATCCTTTTACTTTCACTGTGCCTAGCTCAGACACATTCCCATGGTATGGGTTCACCAAACTACTTGAATAGAAGAATTAATAAAGCTTCGTGGAGTGGCACTCGGTTGAGTTACACGTTTGGGTCCTTTAAGGATCACGTTCCTATATTTGTGCCTCCTTCCTCTTGTGAAAAGCCCATGCCTGCGAAATAACTTTCCCACAGCAGGTTGTGGGAGGCGCTGCTGGCCAAAGGTTGGAGAGCCCGGTGCCGGGCTCCGCGATGTGGCTCCGCGGGGCAGGCTCCAAAGCAACACAGCCGGGTGATGGCATTTACCGCTGGGCACTTGGGTCCAAGCCCTCGAATGCTCCCCTCCCGGTCTGTCCGTCGGGGTGGGAAATGGTCACTCGAAGTTGGGAAGCGCCCACGTGGCGATGCAGAATACCCGCTGGGAGAGACTGAGGCCGGGGCAGGGTCCCAGCGGCGGGCACGGGTCTCCGCCCGCACCTGCGCGGCTTCCTGGCCCGCGCGTGGGGCGCTCACGTGACCGGTCCTGGGCGGAGCCGGGAGGGCGGGGATCACCTGAACAAGGCGGTCACGTGAGCGGGGCGGGGCGGGGGCGGGGCCAGGCGGCGCTCACGTGACGCGGTTCCGGGGCCGCCGCTGCAGCCGCCGCCGAGCCCAGCCGAGCCGCGCGCGCCCTTCGGGCTCCTGCTCCGCTCCCGCTCCTCTCGCGCCCCTGTCCACCTCCGCCCTGGCGGCGCAAGCATGTCCCTGGCGCCGGCCCTGGCAGCCGCGCGCCGCTAGCCCCGTGCCCGCCGCGCAGCCCGGGCCCGGCGCGATGGGGGCCGCCGCCGGCCGGAGCGCCCACCTGGGGCCCGCGCCCGCCGGCCGCCCGCTGCGCTCCCTGCTCCTGCTGCAGCTGCTGCTGCTCGTCTGGGCCCCCGGGGCCGCGCGGGCCCAGGGTGCCGAGTTCCCCGAGCTGTGCAGGTGGGTGGCCCGCCCGGGCGCAGGCTTCGCTCGCGGTGCCCCGGGCGCGCACTGGGGCTGGCTGGAGGGCGGAGGCGCTCCTGGGAGGGGCTGGGGTCCCCGAGTCGCTTCTAGTCCAAGCGTGGGTCCCCCGTCCCCAAGGGAAAGTTGCCTGCGTGGTGGCGAAGGGAGAGAGACCGAGGGAGGGGTCGCGCGGGCGGGGGCTCGGGGGTCGCGGCGTCCTGGCGCTGGCCCGGGGGGCCACTGCCTGGCCACTTGTGGCTGTCACTAAGTCTGGGGCTGCTTTGTGTGCCAGCGGCAAGCTGCCCGCGACCCGTCCTGGTGACACGCTGCGGGCACCCTCGCGCCCAGCGCCTGCCCTCACAGCGGAGCGCCAGCGAAAGTTGGAGGACGCAGGAAATACAGCTGCGCTTTGTTCCCACTCCACGTTTCCTCAAAGTTCCACCGGCGGGGCTTGGAGAGGCCCCCGAGTGTGGAAGGGCTCACGCGCCCCAGTGGCCTTGGAGTTGGGGTTTTGGTTTTATTTGCTGATTGATTTTCTCCATGTGGGTTTTCCATTTTCTCTTAAAGTAGCCTTTCGGCAGAAAGTGACTTTTTTTGTTGTTTGGTTTTTGTTTTTTGGTTTTGGTGGGGGACGAGGGGGTGGTCATCCTGTGTTGGCTCTCAAGACTTCACCCTTCACTTCTCTGAGCCTAACTTCCTGTCTGGTTGCTCACATGATGTCATTGTCTCGTGTGGATTATTCTAGTGGAGTCTTTTGCTCTGGGAACCATGATTGTATAATCGCTAATCCCATCGAGGACTCTTAGTGTCCTGTGATGGCGGGGAGTGCCAGGGCTGGGGAGCCGTTGGTGCCGAGAGTTTCCTGTCCAACCCTCTCTGGACTGTTTAGGATGATGGAAAATCCAGATTTTATTTATTTTTTAAACTTTTGTAAAAAGGAAGCAGGATGAAAAGTTCAGTAAGACTAGTGAACAGTCCACAGTTCCCCCTGACACTAGCAAGTACTCAGAACGAAGCAAAGTTGAGTCCACTTTGAGCCGAAGTTTGAGTTTGTGGTGGGGTTTAGGGGTTCTTATTCTTCCCTTGTATCAGAGATGGTCTCATTAGCACTCCCAGGTTAAGAACTTGCAGAAATTATTACGGAAAGGAGAGTGAGGCTCAGCTCACAATAGACACTCTTTGGAAAGACGCATATTCTTTCTTTTCCCTTTTTTGGAAGGGAGAGGGCGGCGGGAGTGAGTTTTACAGCACCGAAGTTTATAGGCCAGTTAGCTGCTCGATGATACAAAATTACTCAAGTAATGTGCATGACACAGAAAAGGGCGGCAACTTATACAACAAGGTCTGGTTGCAGCTGACATTGAAGGAGGAAGTTTTGGAATAATAGCTGCCGTGACCAACCTTATCTCTAAGAAATGAATCCAGCTGGGCTAGTGGTGTTGCAGTCTTGGTCTTGTTACAAATTGGAATTTATTTCTTAGGAGTTAAGGTTAAAGTTGGCCACATGGGCAGACTCATACTTTGTAACTAAGGCACGAGGAACCCTTGGTTTTGCTTTAGGTTAGTCGTCACAGCTCTCTAACCTACGACCAGTAACCTCATTTCCAAGTGGAACATGGCCTCTCCGTTTACTAGAAAATGGCCTTTGTGTCTCTAATACTTCTCCCTGTGTCCTTTGTGGCTATAACTTAGTGAATGCTAGCATGCTCTGAAGAGTGATATGCATGGTTAGTACGATGAATGTGCCCTGTGTGTCTGAGAATATCTTTAAAATTGGTATGTTTACTTTTCTTAAGAAAGCAGCCATCCGAGTCAGTTCAGAGGGCTTGCCCACATTTTCCCCCCTTGCCTGTTACTGCTCTGTTTCACATTGAGACCTCTCAAGAGCCACGTTAATCTCTACTTTGAGCGCAGTACCTGCCAAGTGAAGTTCTTCCTATTCGTACCTGTTTTAAATGGATACCTTGGCCTGAATACTTGCTAAGCCTTTGTTCTGGGGCGGGGCGGGGGGGAGGGGAGGGTTGGAGAGGGAGTCAAAAATCTGTGTACTTTTTGAGACAACGTTAGATAAAATTTCCTTGACTCTGGCACACATTTGAAGAATGGGAATGCGAACTGATCATTTTTTAGATCCAGTATGAAAAGTTCTACAAAAGATCTCCAAAGCAGGATGTGTTAAACTGCCTTTTTACACCATCCCTGGGCGTCCATTTGGCTGAAATGCAAGCAACTCACCCAGGTCTCCACTGAGTATGAAAAGTGGACTTTACAAGTGGTCCGTTTGTGCAGCTAGTCTCTGGCAGTAGTTCTCAGTGGACACAGGCTCACACTCCAAATGTTTATACATTGCTTGGTTGTAACGCAGAACGCATTTTTCCATTGAAATTGCCTCATTCATTGTGGTTTGGTGCCCACGGCAGTCCCCAGGAGGCCGTCAGCCAAGCCACAGGTTTGCACTGTCCAGATTTAACGAGAGCCCTAAGAGTAAATTCTCGCCTCTCAAAAATGGAGTTGGGTTTCCGGGGACACAGCCTCTCCTTTGGAACCCGAGAGGGACTTTTCGTCTGTCCCTTACTTAGCACCAGCAGGAGGGAAGTCCAGGCCCATTTAAGGGTGCCTGCAGGGCACCTCATGGGGCCCTCGAGGGGGGCAGAGCTTCGGGGTGAGCTGTGGCCCCAGCCAGTTCTGGGCAGGCAGTCGGGAGGGACCGTTTCAGCAGCATCTTGAACTGCGTTCATGCACGAGGCAGGAACGGCCAGCTGCTGCTAGCTGTGCATGGAGAAGCAGGGCCGACGCAGGCAGGTCTCCCGAAGTGTGTCTGGCTCTACGTGGCACTTACTTAAAGCGCTTGTTCTTTGGAGCAGCTCAGTCATGTTTTCTAAGCATCAAGAGGCTTGCTGAGCCGGGGAGCCCCGTGCTGCAGCAGAAGTCGGTGATTCTTAGTCACAGCTGTTTCTTGGGAGGTGGTGTGCTGGCTTCTGAGGCCAGTGTGACCAGCTATGGGACTGGCACATACAGAGGTCCTGAGGCCAAAGAAGTGAAAGGAATGTGTGAGGGTCAGTGGGGCCAGAGCAGTCGGGGGGAGAGGACGGCGGGCAGAGGTCAGGTCACGCAGAGTCACCAAAAGTAACCAGTGCTGTTGCTAGTCAGTAGGTTTACTCATTACTGTGCGATTTACACTTTCTAAAATGCCATCTAACATAATAGGTGAGTTTTTACCCTTTATTTAGGTGTTAACACCCTTAACAAGTAAGGTCTTAACAATTTGTACTAGTTACAAAATAAAGCATTGGGCTGGCTTGATTTAAATAGTTAAGTACTTTAAAAATTTATTCAGAACAAGTTTTCCCCCAGTTGTTTGGGTGTAAATCCTGAAAGTTTTTATTATATCGAGGACGAGACAAAAATGAAGGCGGCTGGAGTCGAAGTTGGTTTAGTTGCTGTCTTTAGGAGGTTTTTTTTTTCCCTGCGATTTTTCCAAAGGAACAGTGCTTTTATGCTTAATTTGGGCCACATGTTAAACCTGGACCGCATTTATTTGTGAGTACATTTCTTGCAGCAATAAATATGTAGAAGTCCAAGATCATTAATTATCAGTGCCTTAGACCTCATGCATTAATTCTGAGAACAACCTCTAGGCAATGCATTCCTGATGATTGGGCTTCATATCTTTTATCAGTGTTTCGTAGAGGGATTTTTTTTTTTAAAGATGAGGTTGTAATGGAATTTCCCCGCAATAATCCCAAACCAGTGTTTTCTAGTGTAAATTGATAAATTTTCTCACCGAGAGGGAAGATACCAAAAATACAGAGACAGTGTTCAAAATTATAGCTTCTTGTAGTAAAAAAACAGGTATGGTGTACTATATGCTTTTGCCTAAAAACTTGTAAAACTACTTTTTAACATTATTTACAATTGTTTTGCTTGGAGAGCAAGCAAGATGAGTGATTTTCAGAATTTCATGAAATGATTCTGTTGAACGTGACTTGATTTTGGGGACTGCACTGTGGCCGAGTGACTGCTGGCCTGTGCTGGCAGCTCCTGTGCGTCGTCGTCGGCTGCAGCTGGTGAGGTTGGAGGCTGTGGATCTGTGCTTGGCATCAAGGAGGGAGAAGTCCTTGGTGATCTTTTTGACGTTTGGTTTACTGGTGAGAGAAGGAAAGAAATTCTCATTTAGAAGAGAAGTCAGCAAGTTACGGCCTATGTAGTTTTTGTATGACCAAGGAGATAAGAACAGTTTTGCATTTTTTAGTGGTTGAAGGAAATACAAGAAGGAATATTTTATGCTATGTGAACACGACATGAAATTGAAATCTCAGTGTCTCCATAAATAGATTTTTATTGGCAAAACACACACACAAGTACACACACACATACACACACAAAATGGAGTTGAGAAAAATAATTAGGATGGTCTCACCTTTATTTTGATTTTGGCATGTAAAACCGTATTGTGCTGGGCAGAGAGAATTCAACCATGCTGGTGGCAGAAAGTATTTCATGAATTTGCAGGTACCGGCCTCCGCCCCACCCCTCCCTTTCTGTTGTCCCAGGAACAGGGATTTCCTGACCGGCCATGGGTGGTCTGAGAGGAGCTGGACGAAGTGAGGTCGGGGGTGGTCAGGGTCCTCAGCGTTTTCCTCGCGGCCGACTCACGACTGGTGAGAGGCAGGCCTGAGTTCACGGTGCTGAGTGCCTCCTCACTCTCAGTCCTCACCAGGTGACACGGGATTCGTTTAGTTTCCAAATAGTTCTTAAGTGTTTCTTAAGCAGAGGGGAAAAGTGGGAGGGGACAGAGCTGGAGTGGAGACACCTCAGGCGGAATGTCACACCGGCATCCCGGAAGACTAAGCTGGCCACGACTGGTCTCCCCAGGGAGGCACTGGCCCCGGACACCCTCCTCCCCTTCATGTTATGAGTTTTCAGTAATGTGTTATCTTAGTTTTGATTTTTTCTTTGATCCAAGAGTAGTCTAGATGTTAGTAGTTCTGGGCTATTTTGAATAAAGCTGTTGTGCTTGTTCGTGTACAAGAGTTCGTGTGGACACGTGTATTCCTTTTTTTCTTGGGAAGACGCGAGGACAGTGAGCGAGTGTTTAGCTTTATGGGAGCGGCCAAGCTGTAGCCACAGGTGGTTGTCCGCCTCGCATTCCCACCAGCAACCTGTGAGCGCTCGGGCGGTCCCACGTCCCTGTCAACGCTGGCTCCTCCTCAACGGTAGCCCTTCTGGTGGGTTTGCGGTGGTATCTCTGCGTGGTGCGTTCATTTTCATGCCCCGTTGAGTATCTTTTCTTGTCTTTATTGGGATGCCTGATGAAGTGGAACATTTAAAACAATCTTTTGTCCTTCATTCTTTAAAAATTTTTTGTGGCATCACCTACTGAGTTTTAAGAATTCTTCGTGTATTCGGGGTACAGATCCTTTCCTAGCTGTGTGTAATATGTGTTATGAATATTTTTTGCCCAGGCTTTGGTATGCCTTTTCATTTTCTTAACATTTTCTTTGAAGAACAGATATTCAAAAATTTTGATAAACTTCAATTTATCTTTTAATTTAGAAGAGATTTGTGCTTTTTGTGGCCTAAGAAATCTTAGCCTACCCCAAGGTGTCTTAACCTCAGCACTATGGCCATTTGAGCTGGATAATTCTCTGTCACGTGACTGTCCTGTGCATTGCGGGGTGTTAAGCAGCACCCACCCCCTCCAAACTCACCCTAGTTGTAACACACAAAAATACCTTCACACATTTTAAATGACTCCTGGGGGCAAAATTTCCTCCAGTTGAGGACGACTTGTCTAAGATCAAACAGATTTTCTCCTATGATTATTTCTATAAGTTTTATAGATCACCTTTTGAAGTTAATTTTTATGTATAATGTGAGGAAAGAGTGAGTGTATTTTGTATTACTACATCTAGTTCTAGGTATTAATATTGTATGTAGGATGCTTGCAGCTCTTTTCAGATGAGATTGGGCTGTAATTTTCTCTGCTGTGCTATTCTTGTTGAGTTTAGTATCGAGCATATGATTGCTCTGTGGAAAAACTAGGTAGCATTTAGCATTTTCTATGCTGTGGAACAGTTTTTGTATAGGATTGACATTTTCTCTTTCTTATGTTTTGGTAGAACTCACCAGTAACACCATCAGGGCCTTGTGCTTTTGTGGAGGTAGAATGCAGTGGAGGAGTTTTGATAACGGTTTCAGTTTTATCTACTTTATTGAGGTTTTCTACTGCTTCTTGTGCCAGTATTAGTAATCTTTATTTGCATAGAACAGTGTCATTTTAATGTGTACATATATGAATATGTACTCTTATACTTTCGATAATGCTCTTTGTATATGTAGTTAGATAAAAAAAAATATTCCCAATATTTGTGTCGTTTTTTCCCTTACTCATATTTACTAAAGATTTGCCTTTTTTCGTCTTTTCAAAAGAACTAGCATTTTTATTTTAGTTGCCGTCTATATCACCCATTTATTTTCTGATTTTATTAATTTTGCTATTACTAACTTACTCATTTTTCTTTTTCTGGTTTGACTTAAAAGCATAGATGTTTTATTTTAAATCACTTTACATGATGAAAAAATGAATTTAAAGCTGTATGTTTCTTTGTCTCGAGGACCATAGGTTTCGATACATAGTTTTTAATCTTTGCTGTCTAAATGTTTTCTTCTTGGACCCCAAATTTCTAACTCTTTCAACTTCCTGGACTCACTACTCTTTAGAATCGTTTCCTCCCAGGTCAATGGGTCCCCCCCGCCCCCGTCATGACCAGTAAATGTGGTAGAATTTATTGACACTTCCCCCGTGGCCTAGCACCTACTCAAATCGTGTTCTGTGTGTTTGGAAAAAATGCTCTCTGTTTGGGTCAGAGTTTCGCCAGTCGAGCTCTTCAGCTTTTCTTTCTCCTGACTTGCTCTCTGCCCTGCTCGATTTGTCTTTTCCGCTTTGTGTCTGGCCACCACTTTGCCGAGGGCTCCAGAGAATGTCTCGTAGCCCGTCTCCCAGCTTCGCCGTCCTCGTCTCCCGTGAACTCTTCCTTCCACCTTTCTGTTCTGTTTCGTCAGTTTTCATGCAGCGCGTGATGTACAGTCACAGCTGCCTGTTCTTTGTTCACGGACGCCTCTCAGAAGGCATCGTAAAGTCTGCTCTGGTTGCTCTCTTCATTCTTGTTCCATGGGCCCAGTCAGTTCCTTTGTTGGACTTTGTCATCTCGTTTTTCTGGTGCTGGTCCCCGTGTGGCCACTGGTGATTCCCGAGTGTCCTCCTTGCATACTGGCTCCTTTTGGACATTCGTTGCCTCTCTGTGTGCAGCTGTGCAGAGGGGGGCTGGAAGCAGTTGTTGGAGCTTGGCTATAAATTGTGTTCGGGGAGGCTGTGGGGGATGGGCAGGGCGTTCCTCTGGCTGGCGTGTCTCTGGCTGGCCTTCTAGTCTTAGGTGCTTTTCCGCCCTCCCAAGCACGACCCCCGGCCTGTCCCTGCCAGGAGACAGCTGCGCGGCCCCCGTCGATGGCGACCGGCCGAGAGCAGCGTGTTCTGCCTGCAGCTGGAAGCCGCACTGTCGAGTTGGCCGTGGCGGCCCACTTTTCTCGGGATCTCAGTTTCCACCTCAGGAGAGGTGGGTGTGGAGGGGAGTCTGGCTTGGTTTTGAATCCAGACTCCCCCCTTCTCCAGTTGTGAGGCCTCAGGGAGCCTGCGAGGTCATGCGCCCCTCAGGTGCCTCATCCTGTGCTCAGGGCGGACCTGCGGGTCGGAATGGCTTGGCCCATCCTCGGTGTTCGCGAGGGGCGGGGGTGGCAGTGACCCCCTCTTCCCTAGGTTGGGGCTGCTGCATTTGGTCCGTTACTGTGCACCCCACGTTCCCACCAGTGCCTTGGGGCGTCTGCCTCCACCAGCCAGCGTTTTCTCGGCTGCTGTGTGCGTTGGCGCTCCACGAAGGAATCCTTTGGAGAAAGCAACTTTTCCATTCTTTGAAAAAAGTTTTAAAATCACTGGACTATGTGATTCTTGGGGTCCATTTTGCATCCAGAGTTCTGTGGTTCTGAGGTATGCGTCCTCCAGGATTCCTTCACTCGCAAGCAGCAGAAAGCCCAACTCCAGTTCTCTTCAGCGGGCGGGGCCGGAGGACAGGGGCTGTGGGCTTTGGGCCGGGGCCAGGCGCCATATGTCAGGGCCGCCCGCACCCCTTCCCGCGGCTCCCTTGGCTTTGTCCTCCTTCCTGTTGCTGCTGCAGCACTTCTGTCGGGTCGAGAGGGCCCAGGGGCGCCTCGAAGGGGCCGGGGGCCGGGCTGCGGGGCGTCCGGGGTAGGGGGGCAGGGAGTGCGCCCCGCCAGCCTCCCCGCCGGCCTCGCGCTCCCGCGCTGCTCACGTGGCCGCTGGCTCGGCGTCAGGTGCGCAGAGCCGTGCGCCGCGCGTGTTTGGACCAGGCAGCGCAGGGCGGGCCGGCGAGAACCCCCCTCGCCAAGGCCTCACGAGCCTGAAACTTGCCCCTCAGGTCGGCGGGTGCCCTTTGCCGGGATTTTCCTTTTTCTTTTGTGTGCTGAGGTCCCCGGGGCGGAGGGGGGGGCGTCCTCCAGAAACGCGGGAAGGCCGCTTCCCCAGGGCAGGAAGCAGACTCCACGAGTCTTTCTGTTCGGAGGGGTGAGGAGAGTTGGACGAAGTCAGATCAAGGCAGATCGGGGAAGTACCGATCTCAGGTTTGCTTTAGGGCACCGAGGGACCCCGGAAAGAGCAAGGAGTGTAGGCAGATGAAGAGTGGCTTTTGAACTTCGGTTGCCAGAGAGCGGGCTGCGCGGAGCGTTGAGGGCCGTGCTCCCAGGAGGGCCGTGGCTGTTCCTCACGCACGTGCGCGAGCGAGGATGCGGTGCAGGGCCGGTCAGGAGGCCGTTGACCGCCGGATTTTGATTGTCAGTAAAATTAATTTGTTGCCTTTATCACCCTCCTAAAACCAGTTGCACATTTTCAAATACTGTCTTGTATTGAAAACAAAAACTTCCCCCACGCTCCCTGGCCTGGAAACAGAAACCCAAACCACAGGCCTGGAAGTGCCGAAGAAGGGGGTTCCTAGAAGTGACAAGGGTGTGTTTCCACTGAGTCACCCTCAGGTTCCTCCGAGGCCCCACCCCGTGCTGTCTGCTGTAGAGTTGCCACCACAAAGGGAGAAGCCAGCTGGGCTCGCTCTCCTGTCTGTTTAAAGCCAGCCCTCAGAGGAGGCAGTGGGAGTGAGGAGCGTCGGGTGACATTCCGAGGCAGGGGGAGGGGCGGGCCCCTCTGAATGGGGTCCATGGTCCCAAGGCCTTTCTGTGCCATGGCATTTAGGCAGAGGCCACGAGGGGAGTGAGGGAGTGAACCGTGCATCTCCGGGGTGGGGTGCTCTGCAGGGAGCGTGGCCGGTGGGGTTGGGGATGGCAAAGGGCGCTGTGGCCCGGGCGGCGTGGGTGACCGAGAGCACGGAGGGAGGACCAGGGAGCAGGCGGAGGCTGGGCTGGGGACCAGGTGCTGTAGGCCCTTGTGAGGGCTCTGGCTCTTGTTCTGGGGGGTGAGGGGTGGGGGCCTCCTTTTCAGCAGAGGAGTGACACAGGGTGAAGGTGGCCCGAGAGGGAAGCTGAGAGCTTTTGTAGATCAGGTAAGAAATTATAATTGGTTGGATCAGGGTTGTAGCAATGGGTGTGGTGAAAAGTGGTCAGATTCTGGATACTTCGAAGGTGGAGCTGATGGGATTCACTGATGATTAGTTATGAGATATGAGGAGACAAAAGAGAGAAAGATTTTTGGTTGGTGCACTTGAAAGAGTGGAGTTGCCCCTTTCAGAGATCCTGAGGGCCGTGGAGGAGCGTGTTGAGGGGCATGAGAGGGCGTTTGGCGTGGCCGTGACCATGTTGCAGAGCCTACGGGACAGCTGAGTGAGAGGTCAGTTTCCTCAGTGAACTTGGAGGCACATCTCTGCCGAGGGCAGCAACTTAGTAACAACTTAGTAAACGTTTGCTGCTTCTCGTCAAGTTACATTTAAGCTGGTGACTGATAGTGTCTGATAGTGTTCTTCGCACATCGCCCGTAAGAGCGCGGGGACACACAGTTACAGCTCAGTGACTGTTCCTCTTGTTCTTAAAAGTGTGAGGATTAGGTGCGATAATGCTGTTCTTTTTCGATGAGCGTCTACAGGTGGTGTCTGACGGGGCACCACAGGGCTGTGCTGTGTTTCTTTTCCCAGGTGGGTGTGGAGTGTCATGGGCCTCACAAGCCAGTCTGACATTTGACCCCGGCATATTCAAAGCAGACTCTTCTCCTGGTCACTCCATCTGCCTGGTGACCAGCACCTGCGAGTGGCCTCATCAGTTTGATGAACAAACCCGCTGAGTGACTGCCTGGAAGTTAGGAAGATGGACCTTCCCTTGTAGCTCTGAAGGAAGGACGCTGTGTCTGGGAGGGGTTTCTGTCACCAGTGTGACAGCCGACTAGGGGACTGAGCAGAAACTTTGAATTCTCTGCTGTGGGCTGGGTCGACTTTCAAGGAAGTTGAGACATCCATGTAATTAAGGAGGTTTAGCCTATAATCCAACCCTCTTTATGCATGCGAGGGACAAAGTATGAGAACATCCAGATAATTGCTCTGATTTAAAAAACATCCTCAGAGCAGGCTTTGGAGCACGATGCAGGCCTGCGTCCTGGTGCCAGAGTCGCGGTGCAGCTGGCGTAGCGGAGGGTGGACAGGCCGTCCTCTTGGCGGCTTTATGTCGTGGCGGGCACTTTGCACACCTTGCACTGCAGTGAAACCTCTTCAGAGAGCGTGTCCTGTCCTTTCCCCCTGCTCCTCTGCCAGCAGTTTTAGATTCGGTGGGTCTCTGTTCTCATGGCAGTTGGCGGCTGCATGGTACAGGCTCACGGGATAGGCCCAAAGTGGTCAGCCTGTCCTGAGAGATCCCAGGAGGCTCCTGGTGTGTGTGTGTGTGTGTGTGTGTGTGTGTGTGTGAGAGAGAGAGAGAGAGAGAGAGAGAGATACACGGGGACTCACACACACACACAGAGACAGAGAGACAGAGAGACAGAGACAGAGGCAGAGACAGGCCTGAGCCCCCGAGGCTGCTGGGGCCTGTGCGTGTGCGTGTCCCGAGTCTCCTTTGGTCTCTGTTTTGAGCTCCATCAGCTCCGTGGAGATGGCCCAAGACGAGGGCCTGGCCCCTTCCTCTCTCTTTCCTCTCCAGTTCTTTGCCAGCATCATGTGACATTCCTTTAGGAGGCCCCAAACCAACTTTTTTTTTTTTTTTTTTTTTTCATGAACTCGAGTTTTGGTAGTCTGAATCCTTCTGTTGATGGCAGATGAAAACGTTTGATCAGAGTCCCTCAAAAACTCTGTGCCCCCAGTCCGTTTGCCTCACAGCGAACTAGTGGGTGGCTCAGTTCCTAGACCAGGAAGACGGGGCTCAGAGAGATGGAGCGGAACCCACACAGCTGGTCAGGGCGGGGCAGGAGTCGAGGCTGGGACTGTGGGCTCTTCCCACGGCTGCCATGCTCCTGTCGAGCGACGCTCCCCTCTCTCTGTTTCACATGACCTCTGCTAGCGCTCGCCATGCTGGTCGCGGGGCTCTGCCGCCCCGCTGCCCGCCCCCGGCGCCCGGGGCCCTGGTGCTGACTTAGCGCCTTGCTTCCAGCCGGATCCCTCTCCAGCCAACTGGCTTTCTGCTGCTAGACCTTGTGGAACTACCACGGAAAAACCGTGTGTCTGGCACGTCCTCGCCTTTTTTTTTTTTTTTTTTTTTTTGCCGGCCCCATATCTTTATCCACAGCTTTGTGGGTTTGTTAGAATAGGAAGTGAAGTACTTCCTATATAAGCTTTGGCCATGCTGTGTCAAACTGGTGTGTCCTCTGGCCTGCGGATCGGGGTGCGGATTGCGCTGCCAGATCAGATCTCTCTCTCTCGGTGTCCGCAGCGGAGTTTTGTCGGACAGCGGTGGTGACATCCTGCTGCAAGTGTCCATCTTGGGAGCTCTGCCGCCCTCCGCGTCCTCCCTGCCGCCTGCCCCCTTCTTCCCCCCCGCCCCACCCTTCTTAGTGTGGGACACTGTTCCAGATTTTTGAAGGTTACTGGGCTGGATGTATGAGCTGAGAAGCTCTCTGATCGTGATAAGGGACAGTAGTGAGCCAAACGATTTCCTGAATGTTCTGTTAGAGGACTTGGACACAGGCCAAAGTAGGAAAATCTTTTTTTTTTGATGTTCAGGTTGGAAAGACTTTGCATTCCTCTCATCCCCAAAATTTTGGATTTGCTGCTCACTCTAGATTGAGAAAAACATTCCTCTAGCCAGTGACCATGCTATGTGAATTTAGCTCGTAAATCACCAACTCTTTTTTTTAAAGGAACCCGAATTATAGATTCACACATGCTTATTAATTTTATTTTATTGCTGATTCCGTTGCACCTCTATCCTGCTTTGTATACTGATGATTGTAGGCTGGTTTTAATTGTATTAAAATGTTTAATAGCTGCGTGACCGTCGCCATGACCCCAAGACTCATAGCTCGGAGCGAAGGAGCTGGAGTGGCCATGTGGCCATACTTGAGGCAAGGACAGATGAGCGCTCATGGCGCCGTTTGTGTTGGAAGGGAGGAACTCGGTTTTCTAAGATTGTTTTTTCTTTAAGGGGTTTTGCATACCATAACTTTACAATTGAATTTCATATACTTTATTTTAAATGTTAGCTGTTTTTAAAATGAAAGAACGCCAAATGATATTTTACAAAGTGTTGCGCTTTTGCAGGTACTCAGTGACGACCCACGTGAAGCCTCGAGAGGCATCCCGAAGGGAAACCAGTGTCAGATAGTTTAGAAATCCCGTCCAGTCGCAGCCCTCCGGCCTTTTCTCCTGAGTTTTCTCTTTCTCTTGGACAGACGTTTATACCTCCTCCAGGGCGGGGGGCTCTGCTTTCTCTTCACGCAGCTTTCGGGGCGCTGGGCGCTCGTGCTGGCCGACTGGCTTTGCTGTTCCGGCGCTGCCCCCAGGCCGCCCCGTCCTGCCCGGGCCCCCGAGCGCGTGTGCCGGGCGGCGCGGGCAGGGCCGGCACGCCTTCCTGTCTCGGCCCGGTCGACAGTGCGCTGCTTGTGTGCTTCCTTCGGCTTGGGGATCTGCCAGCACCTTTCAGGATATTATGAAACGTAAACCAAACGAGGTTAAAATGGACCCTCTGTGCCACTGAACAGACGCGGGCTGAGGGCGGGGGTCCGCGGCAGTTTCGGCCGGGGCCGTGGGCTTCCTCGGGCAGACAGTCTCACGCTTTCTTCAAGGAGAGGCCTCGGCCCGTGCGCGCGGCACGTCCAGTGTGACGAATTGTCCATGTGCAGGGCGCGTTTCAGCCACAGAGTTCGCTTTAAAATTAGAGGTCTCTTTGCCTCGTGTGGGACTCGGCCCCCTCCTCTGGTCCCTGCTGGATCTGGTGGCTTGGTCGGGGGCTGTTTCCGAGTCACCGATGACACTTCTTGGTCTCCTGGTTGGGATTTTCGAAGGGCCACTCTCTGCTGAGCTAGGTGGTCGTTCTGGAGGAGAGTGAGTCTGAGATGAGGAAAACCGTAGACGTCCCGTCTCAGTGGGGTCCTCCAGCAGCCCGGTCCAGAGCGAGGCGAGGGCCACCAGTGGGAAAGAAGCGGCGGGGGGAGCGACCTGCTTTCCGCGGAAGCCAGCGGGGGCGGGAAGAGAGGCACAGGACACGGTGGCCCTGGAGTGGGGCCATCGGACCGTGCGGCAGAGAAAGCGGGCCCGACCTGGGATCAGCGTGACGCGGTGCAGCCGGCTCTCCAGATGGTTCTCAGCGCTTCCTCGGGGGCCGTGCTCGGGGCTCCTCACTCACTCTGCAGCTCTATGCAACGCAGAGTCGGCCATTTCAGTCGTGTTTATTGTCAGGATTGAAACTACAGTTTCATGGACTATTTTGCAAGTTTCAGGGTTGTCATCGAACTTGAATATTTTCTGAAAAGTTAAAAAGACTTTTCGAGAATGGAAGATAAGCGAGGCCGTTGATTACAGCGGTGAAGCACATTTGCCCTTGGGACTCTGAGGGCCCGGGCCACAGTCCTTGCCTCATCGTTTCCTGATCGTGTGATGTTGCGTTTGGGGCTCGGTCCTTCTGAGCCTCGGACTCTGACTAGAGAGTTGAGTAATGGCGGCAAGTGCTCGGTGGCTTCGCCCAGATGTCAGGGCGCGTGGTGAGAGCCGCATGCGATGCGGTCCTCGTCCACTCCGCCCATCAGCAAACGTCGGTTCTCAGCCGGCTGGTCATTGTCCCGGGCGGGTGGGTGGGCGCGTTTACAGCCCTGAGGAAGGTTGCAGTGGGGGTGTCTGAGGCCCTGGTGCTGCGTGGTGGGAGAAGTGGGGCGAGTGTCAGAGCTGTGGGTTCAGGGGCTGAGCCCACGTGGCCCGGAGGGCTCACCGTGTGAACGTGGGTATCCAGCATCGATAGCTCTGCTTGGAAGTGAGTTTGGATTTTTCGAGAGTGGGAGGGGGACATCCATTAGCCACATTTTACGTGCTGGAAAAGGAGGTAGAATGGCAAGGATTTCGCTTGCTTTCATTAAGTGTCGAAGCCAAGGTTGCTGCTCAGATGGTTCTGTGTCCGGAGGAGCAGTTCGGACTGGGAGTGGGCTGCGCTGACCGCATCGTGCGGGGCCGGGGCGGCGGGCAGGGTGCTGCTGATCCCCTGGCTCCTCGGGCCTTTGCGGTCCTCCTGCTCCACCTCTTTGCACCCCTTGTTTCCGTCAGATGAAGGGCCTGTACCCGAGAGCCCTAGTGAGTTTTAGAAGGCTCCATACTGATATGGGTGTTAGAGATTTAAGAAAATAGCCCCGGGCTTTCATGCCTCTCCTGCTGTGGGAGGTGCTTTGTGCAGCAAATATATTTAAAACGTTCGTGTGTGTGTGTGTGTGTGTGTGTGTGTGTGTGTGTGTGTATTTGAGTAAAGGCTTCGTTTCCACACAGCTTGCAAATATTTTCTTCCAGAGGTTTGTTTCTTGCCAAAAATTTAAAATTTTAATATACAGCTCAGTTTTTTTCTTTGATCTAATATGTTGGTCTCATTTTTTCTGTCAGTTTATTTTTTTAAGTCTTTACTTAAGAAATAGCTTAGTCTAGGATATAGACTTTTCTGTGAATCTCAGCTGAATGGTCTCACTTGGCTGTTAAATGAATTATGTTGTTGGTTTTCCTAATTTTGGTTGTATGTGTTCACCTCAGGTAAAGATTTTTCTAGTGGACAAGCTTTCGGACAAAAGTTTATTATTCCTCAAAGATACCATTAAATTTAATTTAGTCTGTAATACTTTCATTGCTTTTGAAACCACTTTCTGTTTCTATAACATGCTATAAAATCTTAGCATAAATTCGAAGAATGGTTTCAGCCTAGGCCGTCCTGGCGGCTGGGCCTTTCACGTGGCAAGGAGTCTAGAATCATTTAGTTGCAAACACGTAATTTTCCTAAACAGTGCTATCAGATATTTGTGTGACTTCCAAGTTTATTATGAAATAGTCTTTAAAAATATTTACTTCCAGCAGAAGCGTATCTAGATGATAACTTAATCTAACTGGAGTGCACACCGGAACAACACACTGGTGTTTGGGAAACGCTTCATGAGTTCTCAGGTAGATTATTTTAACTGAATGATTATTCCTGAGCTCCTAATGATACAAGGCTCTGGGCAGATTTGTTCGTTTTAAAGTGGACGTTCGTCCACTGGACGCAGAACGTCTCCAGGACTGATGGTCTGCAGATGTCTTGACCATGTAGTTCAGACACAGGCCGTGGCCGTCCCTTCCTTTTTTAGCGATGTGACTAAGGACTTCGCCCAGCTGCTGCTGGTCGGGGGTGTGAGTGGCATGGAAGGCCCGGCCTGGAGGGTCCGCCCTGTGGCGAGTGGTTAAAGCAACCCCCTGAAAAGAGCCAGCGCTTCCAAGGACCCCCTTTCCTTCTCCCGCGACTACTTACTGTTTGATAATCTTGACAAAGCAGCAACACTTTTTCTTTCTAGAGACCCTAATTACCAGATAAGCAGAATGATATCCTTCATTTTACTCTTTTTCATCTCTTTTCTGTTCCCAAACACACACTCTTTACATCTACCTTATTTAAATATCACCACTACAAAAACAGCAGTAGATTTCTGTTTCCTTTTTTTTTTTTTTTTTTTTTTTTTACAAAAGGTCAGTGTTTTAGGTATGGTGTGGATTTCTTTAGTTGATTCCCACCAGTCAACTCATTCTCAAATGACGTCTTTCTCTACCTCTCCCGGACGCCTGAGACTACAGCAGCTTAATGACGCCGCCGCTAAGGCAGGGAGCTTGATGCCTGGTGTCCTGGCAGAGCTTAGTCACCTCTCCGGAATGAGAGGTAGTAATAGTTCCTTTAATTAACCGTAATTAATAGAAAAGTTTTACTACAACTCTGCAAACAAAAACACTAGCTGAAAATTTTAAGGAGAGTTCCCCAGTGTCTTGTCTTTGAGTGGCCTTCCTTTGCGCCAGGTACGGAATCCAAGCCGCTTCCTTTCATCTGCAGGACCCTGCAGGGCCAGGGCTCTCTCTCTCTACTGTCCTCATGTCCCTGCTCCAGCCACACCACCCTCCTGCCTTCTCCTGCCTTTCCCATCGGCACACTGCGTCCGTTTCTGCCTCAGGACCTTGCGGTGGCCAGTCCTCTGCTGAAATAGTCTGCCCACCGTGTCTCCCCTGGGGTTCCTGCTTTTTGTCATTCAAGCCCCAGGACAAATATCCTCGCCGAAGCCTTGTCTAAAGCAGCTACTCAGTCACTTCCTGTCACGCGAGGCCGAGGCCGGGGTGGCGATTCTGTCGGAGGAGCACACACTCGTAGGTGGGATTATCCTGTGTGTTTGTTTTTCTGTTCATTTTTTGACCTCCCCTGGAACATACCCCAGGAGGGCAGCGACTTTTTGGTGTCGGTTTTGATCATTGCTGTACTCAGCGCCTCTGCAGTAAGTCCTTGAAAATATTTGTGAAGCAAATGAATAAAGGTTAGTGAAGTTCAAAGGAAACAGCCCTTCCTGGTGGGTTATTTTCTCGTGCGGTTTGACCCTCCTGACTCTGGGAGCAGCTCCGAGGTGTTCCTGGTGAGAAAGCGGGGGGAGCGCGGTGGCAACTGCTTGCGCGCTGGCGTCACCCCAAGGCAGGCGCTTGCCGAGCGCCCCGGCCTGTTTTTCAGGTTGCTGGCAGTTCAGTGGCTGGCAGAGCTCCCAGGGGAACAGTCTGCCCCCCTGCCTGAGTGCTTACGTGTGCTCATGTCCCTCGGCTTCTTGGCAGGTGGATGCGATCAGTCGCCTGACGGGCGTTCAGGAGACTGCTGGGCTCCTCGCCTGTGAAGAAGCCCGCCGTGGGGTCCCTTTGCCGGCGGACGGGCTAGTGGGGAGACTTCTTCTAGGTGGGAGGGCGTGTCGCCTGGTGGTCTCTGCCTGACACGGCCATCGCCCCGCTGTCCAGTGGAAGGGCAGCTCTGGGGAGCGCTCCGTGCTGTCCAGGTGGCACTGCTTGGGCAGAGAACCCCTGCCGTGCGGGGCTGCTGGCCTCGAGGCCTCAGCCCTGGCCGCTGCACCTCCCCCGGCCCCGCCGAGCCCAAGCGATTCTGAGTTAATTTATCTCTCTTCCTCTCAGCGATTCGGTTGAGTTAACTCAGTATCTGCATTTTGCAGGGAGCTTTTTAGTCACAATCCTCATTTCCTGTCTCTACCCTGGCTGAGGAAATGACCCCCAGCTTACAAAACAGACAAAGCTCACTCCCCCATCAGAGTGGAGAATCGGGAATAATTGTTTTGACAGAAGTGACAAACCATTATTTTGTCCCAAGTATGCAGATTGATTCATGAACAGTTACTCAGTAGCTACTTTGCTGGAGGTTTGAACAGACAATGGGTTTTCATGCATGTGAAATGCTCGTTTGTCACAGTGGGTCAACCTAAAGTCAGTCTGATTTGGGATCAGATAGTTGACTCACCGCACACCTTCGTCTTGTCAGTTCCCATCCGAACTGTGGCTGTGAATTACAAGACGAAACCAGAATTAGAACGGCCTTTCGTGTCACAACTAGTTTTTCAAAAAAAGTACAAAACATCTCTTTTGGCTTTTCGGCATTCCGGTGTGATTGGAATGGTTGCTATCTTACATTTAACATGATTCTTGAGCAATTACTTATCTGAGTTGCTATTCTTAACGGTAGAATTTTAAGAATTTCGGTGATGGTTGAGTCTCGAGGTGGCCTCAGGGTGGACGGAACCAGTGAAAGGTGGCAGTGAGTGGTTTCTGCCCAGCCTTCTGTTCAGCTTAACACAGTCGACTTTTTAGTGTTTTTGGCTAATGAAAGTTGTGATGGTTTTAAGCAAATGTGGCTTGAATATAAAACTAGAGAGAAGTTTAATTATTGGCAGATCAGCAACAGTGACGAATTGTTTTTCTTCCTTTTAAGTTACACATGGGAAGCTTTTGATACCAACAATCATGTGCTGTATAAAATCAGCGTCTGTGGCAATGTGGATGTCACCCAGTGTGGGACGTCGAGTGCTGTTTGTATGCACGACTTGAAGACAAACAGCTATCGTTCCGTGGGTAAGTAAATCCGTCCTTAAATTACCGGATGTACACGACCCCTGTTTTGCAAAAACGATTATCTGTATATAGCTATCTACAGTTATATTTGCTTATAATACATGACACGCATTTTATGTATTACAATAGTTAAATGTGGTAGCAGTTCCAACGTTCACTATGAGATTGAATCATGTTATTCCATCTAGCGGGTAGGAAGAATTATGCACGTTTGTATTTATCGATAAAGAAGGACGTTTCCTAGATGGCTCTGCCTTTTCCTGTTGTTCTTAAACCCCGTCTTTACTTTTCTCCCTCCTGTAGCCCCGTTTCCTCCAGTGTCCAGTCTCTTCCCCCTCATAACATTGTTTTCTTCTGTGGTCAGTCGATTCTCAGGCAGTCTGTAGTCACATGGGGTCAAGACGGTTCTTGGTTGGAGGCTCACGTCAGAAATTAAATGGTCCTAAGGGCAGTCCCGGGGGAAAAAGCGCGGACCCTGCTTTCCTAGGGCTCATTTTATTTCTCCATGTGGCCTCCTTTCGGGCCAGGATCCCTTTCCTCTGGGTCCGAGTGGGCTGACAGCCCTGCCAAGTGACAAGGGGCGGGAGGGGCACTGCCTGAGTGAAGGGACGTGGGGCAGACATGAAGGCCGCCAGCGCCGTCCTTGGATTGGGCGGCCTGGGTGTCGTCCACTGCGACCTTTGACCGAGGCAGTTTGCTGAAGTCTCATGGTGAGGGACAGGCATGAGATGGAGGCGGTGTGTGACCGGGACGGTGCGGCAGCAAGAAGCGGGTGCGACGGAGGATTTCGGCGTTGGGGGGACCGCTTACTGTGTTAGTTCTGCCTGTCATTTTGAATGGGAACTCCTAACACAGTTAAAAGAGCTTTTTAGCAAGTAATGTGAGAGGAGTGAGGTCTTCAAGGTCTGCTGGTTGAGGCCCAACTCCTGCTTGGTCTCCCTCTCTCCCACCGAGGAGACTGTCGGACTGAAAACATGGTAAGAGGGATTCGTGGCCCAGGATGGAGATCTGAGGAAGCACCAAGTTGTTCTGAACTCTCCGGTCAGACAAATTTATTATTCTGTGATGTACTTAAAACATTTGCAAATGAGATTGCCATTTTCCTGATTAGGACCTTTCGATGGTTCACAGAGAGAGACCACACGTGGATCTGTTGGACAGCATCACTCGGGTTTTCAGAAAGAGGAGTTGTTTTCTTCTTAACTTTATTGTAATACTTGACTGAAGTATTTTTGGCTAATGAAAATGTGTCTTCTAGTTGATGGTAGTTTAGTGTAGATTAAGGTCACACGGGTCCCAGAAGCAGACAAGTCGGTAGGAAGATGATCTGTGAGGTTCGCATTGCTGGACAACATTTGCGAATGACCAAGTTAGCTAGGCTTTGAAAGCCAGGCAGGAGAGCTGATATATTCTGGGGTATAGTGGATCCATTCGAGATGTTTTGTGATGGTAATGGGGAGGTGATCTGATAAAATGTGTTTTTAGAAAGCTGGGCCCAGCCGAATAAACAACAAAGTTGGTTAAAGGGTCTTGAGAGGCCGAAGGTAACTACATGAGTTAAAAGCTAAGTTACAGGTTGACGGTGATAGAAACCAGCAGTTCCCAGTCTCATTTTACTCCCAGGCATGCATGACAGATACTTTTCCAAGAGCTTCAAACTCCCTAAGGGAGAGAAGAATGCTAGGCGATGTGCACTTTCAGCGTTAGCAATGATTACCCTGTCCTGCAGCTCAAGAAAGCACACTAGTGCGAGTAGATGAAAGTGACATTCACGTTAGTACAGATGTAATCTTGAATCAGATCTAATTTTGCTAATTTGTGTTATTCAATAGAAATAACTAAATTTGTCATACATTTTCTTTAATCATTAAATAATAACTAAGGTTCTTGTGCACTTAGGTGCCAGGCATTATGTTTTTAAGTAAAGCATCTCATTGACTTTATTCAACAACTTTCTGAAGTGGGTGATATTCATTTCCCTCATTTTATAAATGAAGACACTGGGCACAGAATGGGTCAGCTGCTTGGCCAGCGGCCACTTGGTTGTGAATTTGAATGCTGACAGGCCAGCTCCAGAGTCTGTGTGCTTATTTGGGGCTGTGTTGTTTTGAGAGTCAGGCACATCAGACAGTTGTAGAGCTAAAATGGGAACCATGGCGAGAAATTTGAACTCCTGAGAAACTAACTTATGAACTGACTAGAAAGGGAAAAAAAATATGAATTTTGAGAACAGCCGCAAAAACTGGATTTCCCAATAAATCAGGGGAACAGGAGAGCTAGAATGGCAACAGATCCAAATATATATGAACTTAATGTATGACCAAAAGTTTGGGTATAATTTAGGTATTTGTTGGCAAACAGCATCAGACCTCTCCTTCATATAACAGAAATGACAGACCAGTTATAATTAAAAGTGAAAAGACGATAGGACATTGAGAAAAAAACCTAATAAAATAGAAATATAATCGAGAGGAGGTAAGAGCTTCTCTTAAATGATAATACAACCCAGGAGTAAAAATGGCAGTCTAAGCACAGGCAGTCCACAAAGAGGAAATCCTGACTGTTAGTGCAACTTCATTAGTGAGCCAGGTGTAAATGCAAGTCAAAGCAATAATGAAATCTCATTTTTCCTCAGATTGGCAGAAGTTAAATGGTTTTATCATAGACTGTTGGCAAGGAGCCTTGAAATGGGCATATTCATATATGTTGCTATAGGAGGATGGTCATCTGCAACCCTTTAGGACAGATAATTGATGTGAGTTTTATAGTGCCCACAAAGGCAATTTTTATACTCAGAAACAAATATTAAAACCTAAACTTTGGTTTAAATAATATTACATTATTTTTGATAAAAAAGAAAATTATACATCAGTTCTTCCTTAGACAAATGATATTGTTACATATATAAACCTGTAGCAGAGTTTAGCAGTCATTTTTATTGGGCCTGTGAACAAGATTTGGTTCCATTTACAACCTAGTTGAATCATCACCACATTTTAAAATGATTTATACATTTTATATATTTGATTTCCTCTCACAGTACTTCAGATGTGTGATCTGACAATGAAAACTTAAGCAGTAATAAAAATTTAACACATTACACTTACATTTAATACTTTAAACTTATAAATATGAACCTGAAATTCTTAGATGTTCTCATCCTGTGTCACAGTCTAAATCAGATGCTCAGTTGTAACCTTTGAATTGGTTATAACAAACATTGCAAGTCTGTAAAAGTACCGAATATGTTCAAATTCCCATAACATCCTAAATATGAATATTATGGTTTTAATTTAATTAATCTGAGGGTTAAAAGCTTGTAGATACACTTCAGGAACCCTTTTACCAGCCCATTTAATTGAAGCAATGTGCCTGCTAGGGTAGTGTTAATTGAGGTCACTCACCACCAAAGCTTGGGATTCTGGCTGTCTTCTTGGTGACCTGGTAGGACACAGTGAATCTGATTGTAGTTGCTGTGTCAGGTGACTTCATTTACTCAGGAGACTGGTCCTGACTTTAGGTGATACTTAAATTGTGGCTCATGTGTACACTTAGAGAAATCTTACAACAGCCATCCAGGTTGATCACTGGATTGAATTTTGCATCTTTCAGTAGTAAGATGTGAAAGTATGTTTTCCTCTTAAGCTCTATATTCATTTTCTTAAAATAATATACTTGTTTGATATTTTAAGATACCTGGTTTAGTTTTAGATTTAACTCATGTTTTTGTCTCACGGATGGTCTCTCCTGATAGTCTGGCAGTATCTGTTAAATTTTAAAATATATATTCTCATAACCTGCTTTTGTAAATATTACCAATAAAGGAATCAGTACTGTACATAGATTTCTGTACAGTATTTTTTTCGTAGTGTTAATTGTGGCAAATATGCTGGAACAACCTAACTCTATGGGGGAATGGTTCAATAAATTGTATATTTTATTTTGATTTACTTGGTTAATTCACATCTAAAAACATATATGAATAAATTATATTTTAAAACAGTCAACACTTAATATTCATTTATTTATAACAAATACTCGAATGAATCAGTCACTAAAACAGACAAAAGGCCCTTTTCTCATGGAGCTTACAGACAAAAACAACACTGGCTAAGTAGTACATTAGAATGTGATGAGTGCTGTAAAAAAGGAGGGGAAGGAGGGGGAGTGCTGGCGTTTTCGGGGGTATGTATTCAGGGTTATTAAGTGGGGTACGTGTTGCTGAGAAAGTGACATGTAAGCAAAGACTTGGCGCTGAGAGAGTGAGTCTTGTGGCTCTTGGGGGAAAAGCCAGTGCAGGAGACAAGGGGGAGTATCTGAGGAGGGTAATCGGTGGTAGCAAGAATAGAAATCTCTTTTAAAGAGCGTTGATATAAAGAGGAGCAGAAAAATGAGGCAGTAGCTGGAGGAAAACCTGGGTAGAGAGAATTCTTCGTCAGTTTGGTGAAACAACATGGATAGTCCACTTTGAAGGACACGACACAATAAAGACAGGAAAGTAGCGAGGGACGCCTAAGTCGAGCACACCGGTGACTAGCACGGAGAGGGCTGTCTGCCTGCCTGGCAGGCTCTGATGGATGTGTTGGCGAGGCCCGGCGGCCGCGCGGTGGGCCCTGGAGCCGCTCGCGATGTTGGGATCATCAGGCCATGCAGCCTCAACGAGGCCGAGTGGCGAGCTCGGCTGGGTTCGGTCGGGGACGCCGAGGGTTGCAGGCGAGGCCTGGCAGGCCCGGAGCGCGGCCCGGTCTGGCGGGCTCTGGTGAGCGCGGTCTGGCGCGCAGGGTCTGGACGACCCGGCGCGGCCTGGCCTGGAGAGCGTGGCCTGGTCTGACGGGTACGGGCGAGCGCGGCCTGGCGGGCCTGGCGCGCAGGGTCGGGAGGACCCGGCGAGGCCTGGCCGGTAGAGCGTGGCCTGGCCTGGCGGGTACGGGCGAGCGTGGCCTGGCGGGCCCCCTGGTGCGCAGGGTCGGGAGGACCTGGCGTGGCCTGGCCGGTAGAGCGTGGCCTGGTCTGGCGGGTCCTGGCGAGCGCGGCCTGGTCTGGCGGGCCCGGGCGAGCGCGGCCTGGAGGGCCCGGCCTGGAGAGCGCGGTCTGGCGGACCCAGCGCGCGGTCTGGCGGACCCGGCGCGGTCTGGCGGACCCGGCCTGGAGAGCGCCGTCTGGCGGACCTGCCATGGCCTGGCGGGCCCGGCAAGCGCGGTTGGGTCTGGCGGGCCCAGGCGAGCGCGGCCTGGCCTGGCGGGCTCGGCCTGGAGACCGCGGTCTGGTGGGCCTGGCGCGCGCAGCCTGGTCTGCAGGACCCGGCCTGGCGAGTGCGGCCTGGAGGACCCGGCGCGGTCTAGTCTGGTGGGGCCCTGCCAGCGCGGCCTGGTCTGGTGGGCCCGGGCGAGCTCGACCTGGTCGGGCGGAGCGGGCCTGGAGAGCGCGGTCTGGAGGACACGGCGAGGCCTGGCGGGCCCTGGAGAGCGCGGCCTGGCGGGCCCGGTACGCAGGGTCTGTAGGACCCGGCGCGGCCTGGCCTGTAGAGCTCGGCCTGGTCTGGCTGACCCGGCCTGGAGAGCGCCGTCTGGTGGGCCGGGAGCTCGTGGTCTGATTTGGAGCACTGGGCCTGGAGACCGCGGTCTGGAGGACCTGGCGCGCGCGGCTCGGCGCGGTCCGGAGGACCCGGCGCGATCTGGCGGGCCCGGCGAGCGCGGCCTGGTCTGGCGGGCCCAGCGAGCGCGGCCTGGTCTGGCGGACCCGGCCTGGAGAGCGTGGTCGGGAGGACCTGGCGCGCGCGGTCTGGCGGGCCTGGCGCGGTCCGGCGGGCCCAGCGCGCGGTCTGGCGGACCCAGCGCACGGTCTGGCGGGCCCAGCGCGCGGTCTGGAGGACCCAGCGCGGTCTGGCGGACCCGGCCTGGAGAGCGCGGTCTGGAGGACTCGGCGCGGCCTGGCGGGCCTGGGCGAGCGCGGCCTGGTCTGGCGGGCTCGGCCGGGAGACCGCGGTCTGGCGGGCCTGGCGCGCGCAGCCTGGTTTGGAGGACCCGGCCTGGAGAGCGCGGCCTGGAGGACCCGGCGCGTTCTGGTCTGGTGGGGCCCCGCCAGTGCGGTCTGGTCTGGCGGACCCGGCCTGGAGAGCGTGGTCTGGCGGGCCCGGCGCGCGGTCTGGAGGACCCGGCGCGGTCTGGCGGGCCCGGCGAGCGCGGCCCAGCCCATTTGGCGCCGTCCTCGGGAGCTGGCCGTGGGCCTGGCGTGCTGGCCGCCGCCCCGCAGTCCTCGCCCGGCTCTTGTCCGGGGAGGACGGCCAGGCTGGCCGGTTGCCGCGGTTCGCTGCCGCGGTTCGCTGTGGCCTCTCCCCGGGTGCCCGGGTTGGCAGCCGGTCTCGGCCGCCTGGCGGAGGATCGGGCAGAGGAGGAAGGCGAGAAAGACGGGCAGGCGCGATCCCGATGGGCCTGGTGATGAGGGATGCCGGTGCCCCGTGCCGCGGCGGCAGAGCGCTGCCGGATCCCTCTCGGCCTGAGGCCAGGGACCTTCTCGTTTCGTTTTCAGGGTGGGCCCAGCAGTTATGAGAAGCCCCAGGAGCTCTGGGCACAGGGCCGGAACGGGCCGCGTTGTGGGGGAACAGGAGGCGTGGGGGAGGGTCTTCAAGGTGGGGGGCTGCGGCCCCTGAGCGCCCTCTTGTGTCTGCAGCGTGTGCGCCGCTTCCCACCAGCTTGGCCCGCCTTCTGAGTCTCCTGGAGCGCCGGGCTGCAGGGGCGCACCGAAGCTCCGCCCTGTCTCCCAGCTTTAGACACACCCCCTGTGGGCGGGGCTAAAAGGCGCTGTCCATAGGGCGCTGTCCTCGGTCCCGGAGCCTCAGCAGCGCTTCTGTGCCGTTTTAGGAAAAAAAATAAGACAAAAAAAGAAAAAAAAGAAAAAAAAAGATTTTCGAATAGACTTCGGGAGTTTCAGGCAGACCCTTGCACGTAGGTAGGCAGGATAAAGAACCGCTGTGCTGTCGGCCCGATGATGTAAGGCATCTCTGAAATCCATTACCTGGTCTCCAGCTGGCATCTTAATTTTGACTCCGTTTTTTTTCTCTTTTTAAAAAAAGATCTCAGATGTGTGTATCATATTGGACCAGTTATAATCCCGAGTTCATTATTACACTCGCTATTAATCTGTGTACTAACCTTTTTCTTTTCTTTTTTTTAAAATTAGTTCTTTTTGTTTTTTTTTTAATTAGTTGTTTTGGATAATGTAATAAACCACATCTCTAACAAAATCTAGGGACTTGACAACCACTAGCTAGGTGTCTTTGTCCCTCCACCCCGCGCCTCTTGTCTCCCTTTTCACTGGAATTAATCATTAGCTCACGTTCTATGTTTAAAAACTTTCTTCCTCTGTTTCTCATTTCTTCAGCCCCCCACCCCTAGTCTTTGTGTGTGTGTGTGTGTGTGTGTGTGTGTGTGTGTAAATGTGGTTTTCAAGTTTTTTGGGATTTAAGTGGTAACAACAGTATCGCTCAAAGTCAACTATATTGTTGCCTCACACTGTACCTTATTCCTTCTAACTCCTATGTAATATCGTGTGGATCAATGAAAATTAATTTTTCCACTCTTCTGTTAATGAGAATTTTGTTTGTTTCCAGGTTTTTGCTAGTGTGAAGAACTCGAGACGTTCTTTTTTTTCACTTGCTTCTTGTTATATATGTACGTGTGTGCGGTTTTCTCTTTTGCATATTTGGAAGAATTGAATAGCTCAGTCATAGGGTATGTGAAGGTTTAATTTTGGAGCATAATGCCTTGCTGACTTATGTAGTGGCCGTACCAGTTTGTACCAGCAGCATCGATCTCAGGACCATCTCTTCAACATTTGGCATTTAATTTTTTTGTCAATGGAATGGCCGCAATTGGTATACCATTCGATCTTGCTTTGCAGTTTATTGTTCGCCAGTGCTGTTGAACGTCTCTTCACGTATTTATTGACGTTTGTTTTTTTTTTCTGTCTGATCATGTTTTGTCCGTTTCATATTTCAGTTATCTATTGCATGTGATCTGTTCTTTCTAGAAGCTTTAAGAATTTTCTCTTTGGTTTTGATGTTAAAATTTACCATATTTCGGCTAGGTGTGGATTTTTCTTTATCTCTCCTTTTTGTGCTTTGTCAGTCAGAAGTCATTCATTTTCTTTTATTTTCTAGACTTATATTTGTTTTGTTTTTTTGTGTGTAAGTATGTATATATATTCTTGATGCCAGTTCTTTGCCAGCTCTGTGTATAACCCAGTTTATAACTTGTTTTTGTTTTCTTTAAGCTATTTTTTGATGAATAGACACTTTTAAATTTAGTAAGTCAGCTTTATCAATTTTTTGGTAGTTAACACTATTGATTCTCAAATATTTTCCTACATTAAGATTCAAAATTTTCTAAGTTTTAAAGTTTGGCTTTTGACATTTACATTTTTAATCTATTTAGAGTTGATTTTTGTATATGGTGATAGGTAGGGATCCAATTTTATTTTTTGTATGTATTGCCACTTTTTTTTTTTGTTCCATTTCTAGAACAGTCTTTTTTGCCCACTGATCTAATATGTCCTGTGTCATAGATTAAAGTTCGATTTGCACACATGGCTTTGCGTTCTCCGTTCTAGTCTTTTGGTTTCTATTCTAGTCTGCCAGTTTATGTGTTGCAATGCCATTCACTATCATATTGCTGTGTAGACTTTTTATTTTATTACAGCAGTGTCCCAGGCAAACTGAGACATGATCACCCCACTTGTGGCTCATTCTAAAGAACTTTGGTTTTATAGCACGTATGATGGGACGTTATTGAAGAATTTCAGCAGCCAAGTTATAGGGTCTGATAAATAAATGTTTTTAATCTCACTGGGGCAGGGGAGTTAGTGAGGGATGAGACAAAATTGGACACAAGGGCGCTAAGTAGGAGGCTAGCGCCAGAGTACAGGTGAGAGATAGATGACAGTGGTTTTAGTAGTAATCGAGATGGAGAGAAGTGGATGGATTCGAGATTTAGGTAGAACCAACAGAACTTTCTGACGTGTTGAATGTGGTAGATGAGCGCAAGCTAGGACTCAGTGTCATGTGTTTGGGGCTTGAACAGCTGGGTGTATGGGGACGCCATTCCTGAGATGGAGGGTTCTGGGGAAGGGACATTTTGTAAGTTTATAACCTTTCAGATGAATTATAGTACCACTTTGAATTCGCTCATGCTTGGAAACAGCTGTACAGCTTTGAGTGTTTTACGGCTTGTTCATGCTCTTTTCTCTCCAAATAGGCGACTCTCTTTTGAAAAGTGCCACCAGAACTCTTCTGGAGTTCAACACAACAGTGAAATGCGATTTGAAGCCAAGAACAAATCGAGTCCAGAGTAGTATCACCTTCCTATGTGGGAAGACCTTGGTGAGTCCACAGGGTCACTTTATAATTTTCCCTTTGTTAAAAATTTATGCTCCTCGGGAGGTTTTGCTATAGCCTGTGTGCTAGGAAGAATAAGTGAGCAAAATTGCAAACAGAAACAGATAAACAGAAACCCCAAGCAAATCACGAACTGATAAGTAAAAAATCCCAAGTGTATAGTTACAACTTTTAAGTGAAACTTGATTTGCATCCTATGTAAAACTACTGCAATTCAGAGTGATTAGTGTGTTTAAACTCCAAGCACTGTTTAATGCTTACGTTGCAGGCATAATTTTTTTTTTTCCTAAAATCTCTTCTCTCAGCATTTCATTTTGATAGATTTTAGGGTAATATGTGGTTTTTTTTTAATGTTTTATTTCCTCATTTACATTAAATTGGAGAGGCCGACATCTATCTAGGAAAAGCCTTGGCCACGGGAATGGGGTTCCCACCCTTTTTGGGTTTTACTAATGTCGAAAGGGGATATCATTGTTTAAAGCATGATTTGTTTCTGCTTTTTGCATATCGTATGTGATTTTTTTTTTTTACTTTAATCTTTGCTATTTAGAAAGAGACTTTCAGTAAATAATTGCTAGCTTTTAGGAAAAGCAATTTGTACACAGATCCCATGAATGTTCTCTAATCAGAGTGAGGACCCAAGTGTTTGCAACAATCAGGTTCAGTGAAACTCAGGTGGCTACAAGATTGCTTTAAAATATGATTTTAGAATTTGATGGCGTGACTATTGTATCTTCAGATCCATAATGTTATCTGAAGAACTTTAAAAATAAAACTTATATTGTTAAGTTTGGACCAACCTATCAATTGCTCTATTGTTCATGTTGAAACCTTGGAAAAAAAAAATCTGTCGGCAGTGATGTGAAATGTGGAAGTCCGTATTACTGAATAAGCTAGCTGCTGTTTTCATTTTAACTGATTTCCTTCAAGAATTCTGTGTTTTTCATAAAAGAACCAGAATTGCAAAGAACTCCTTAGAATTGCATTTGAGAGTATAGAGGTAAATTCCCGCCATGGCGTGTCTGAGTTTGGAGGCAGTCTTGGTTGCGATGGGGGAGGGGGACTCCCCTTAGGCTCGAGGGGTGGTGGGTGGTGGGTGGGTGGGGGTGTCTGAAGCGAGGCTGATTTACGAACTCGGTCAAGTTTGGATGGGCCTCCTCCCTTGGCTTACAGGAAGCATGAGGTCACATTTTCTGGCTTGGATTTTGTTGGCATTTGGTTAGGAGAACATTTGGAGTTTGAGAACAGAAGGACTCTGAGGATTCCTTCCCATGAGTTTACTGTACTTGCATAGTTGGGGCAAGAGAACAGTTTTGGCCTGATTATACTAAAATTCCAGCATGATTTCATGAAGCTTTTGTTTCAGAATTGTCGGGTTTGGGAACTTCGTGATGACCTCGTTGAGCTAACAGTTGCGTTCACCCATCCCACCCCCTCTTTGCTACTTTAAAAATTTTCATGAGCCTTGACTCTTTCTAACTTTAAAAAAAGAAAACTTCACAATGTACAGTATGGTAACTTTTAATTTTATTTTTAATAGGGAACTCCTGAATTTATAGCCACAGCAGACTGTGTGCACTACTTTGAGTGGAGGACCAATGCAGCCTGCAAGAAAGACACATTTAAAGCTAATAAAGAGGTAACAAGGGCACTTCAAGGTTACGTGCTTGTGATGTATATTCTGGGAGCCTTAAGATTTGAAATACACAAACCTTTTAGGGTGGAAATCTCTTTTAGTTTTCAAACTTCATTGAGCAGCGATATCATGTGATCTAACTGCTAAAATTGTACGAGGTGGTTCTTATTTTTAGGACAGGGCATTTAAAATATCACAGGATGTGACTGAAGTAGAAGGGTTCACCCACGGAAGGCAAGTTAGTTCTTGGTTTCTGGTGCTGTGCAATTCAGTAACTAAGTAGCGTGATCGAGCTGGGAGTCAGCGTGTTCACTGCGCTGCGGGCACCATCTCCACATGGGGCTTGCGGTGTCTTCTGGACCGTGCGTCTGGGCCAGGTGTCCCAAGCCCCCTGGTTCTTTGCTGGCTCACCTCAGAGGCTGGACGACCGTTGTTGTTCCTTCTGCTCTTTCTCTCATGTCCCGTCCAGTCACTCTTGGTGATCCGTGAAGGATCCCGTCCACTAGGACTAGAGCCTCTGAAATCGGGTGTCCCGTGTGGCCTTCCCGGGCCGTGCCGGGAGCAGACAGCTCTTCCCTCTGCCGCTTCTCTCCTCCCACACGTGTCTTGACCGTGGCAGCCGCCTTCGTGGCTTGATTCGTCTCCCTTCAATGGGTTTTCTGTTCTGAAGGACTGAGGTCAAAGACTCACTTAGGAGCTAGAGCTGACAAATGGGGCTCATTTTCGCTGATGGGCTAATACAGTGTCGTTTAGGAACCGGGAAAAGAGAGAAGTTTGTTTAAAAAAAAAAAATAAAACCAAATACGGCAGTCTACAGAAGCAAAGACAGCCTGATGCGGGAGCGGCAGAGGCAAAATGCCGCCCGCGGCAAAGAGCGTGAGGAGCGCTTGGCTGGGAAACGCTTCCAGTGTGGGGAGAGAGAGAAGGAAGGCCGAGCACAGCCACGCTGGTAGTGGGAGATGGTGTCGGATTTCAGCTTTAAATTTTAAAATGGAGGTTAGACTTAGCCGGCCAGTGTGCCGTGAGGCAGGGAAAGCCGCTCAGAACCACAGGCGACGTGCCTGCTCCCCGGAGACCACAGGCCTCCCCCGGCCCCTCGGGTGCTCCCGGGGGCCCTGACGCCCAGCCCAACAGCCTCCCCATGCTTTCTGGCTGGACCGCGCCTCCAGCCCCCTCCCTCGCGTTGCGAAGCTGACAGTTGTGTCTCCCACCACCCAGGGAAACGTTGCTTTCCACATTACAGACATAAATAGCAGTTGGTGTTCCCTTTCGTTTGCGTCGTAGATCAGGAGTCACAGAGTACAGCCGACGGGCCACGTCCGGCCCCAGGCCTGTGTGTGCGCCACCCCAGGACTGAGCACGATCTTTACGTTTTTACAGAGTGGTAAAGAAACAAAGAAGACTACGTCACGGGGACCTACGTGACTCATAAAGCCTGGAATATTTTCTGTGTGGCCCTTTGCAGGAGAAACACGTCCTGTTCTGAATTGTCTTCTTTTCAGGGTGGAGTAGGGAGCTTTACTGTGTGTTCCTCAAAACAGCGACATTTACTGTCTCTTAGCGGCTTACCTAAAGATGCATGAGACATGCTGCAGTTTGTTCTCAGCGATCATCTCCAGCTCCGGTCGGCAGCTGGGGCTTAATTCATTCAGTTTCCACCTACTGAGGGCTGTCGTGGGATAAGCAGTCGACATTTCATTACGTTTAGAAAAGCTTCTTGTTTTCAGGAGCTCACGGACTGAAGGTGTGGAGGGCATCTCTCTGGTCACAACCTGAATTTCTTTCTTTCTTAGCTGCAGATGCATTAGGCAGAAAGAACTGAAGAGCATGATGGCCGCTAAAATAGCCTTGCCGTCACTGCTAGCAGAGCATGACGAGGCACAGTCCCTCTTCTCTGTCTTCAGTAGGATTTGATTACATAGTACAGGCTACGGTATAACTTCGAAAATTATGTGAAGTGTTTTCCATGCTTGTGAAACACTCAGCATTCCTTTAAAAAAAAAAAGAACGGATTGGTTTAGAGTCAGTGTTTCTTGATTTCCACACCTTATGGACGTCTCCTCATTCCTTTGTTAGTGTTGCCTTGTCAGGCTTAGGCTGCTTCGGGATGGGCAGAGATCCTGGTAATTCCAGACGGGGCCTCTTGAAACTACCACCATAATGCTTGTTCGGTGAATTGGGGTAGGGTGTTTTTAGATAATGATTTCCTTAAAACATTGTGGACGTACGTCCCCTGCCATAGCAGTCTTGGGAACACGGACAGCTCAGAACTTACGGGAGCCACGTGAACACGGCTAACACAGGCACAGTGTTAACGGGGTCATCCGGTGTGTGGAGTGTGGGGCTGGCACCACCGCCTCCTGCGGCTGCTGCGTTCCCGCTCTCATGAGCATCTTCGTGGCCTGCTCGTGGGGCAGGAAGTGGGAGGACTTTCCCCAGGAGCCCGGGCTGTTTTCCGACGCTCGCTCCAGCTCTGTGGGGCGCTGCGTAGGGTGTGTCTGCTGCTCCTTCCTGGAGCAGAGAGCCAGCCAGCGGCTGCTAACCGCTCTGGGCTGCGTGTCTGTCTGTGGGCCTTGCTTACAGGATCCCTCAAGCCTCTGGTGGAATTGAGCTAGGTCAGAGTTACGAGTTATTTCCCATGCGGCCCCCTCTTCCCCCCGAGCCGTGGGGGAGACTCCCTTTTCTTTCATTTTATAGCTGGAGAGGTGCCCCTTATCCCCCATCCTAACTTGTCAGCTGAATCTCTCCCCTCTCGGGTTTGTGTTTCTGTATTATCTTGCTGGGGAATGACAAGTTTTAGGTCTGCGGGATTGTGGATGCTGGTGACTTTCGCTGGAACCTAGTGACAGCCCGTAGGACACCTTTATTTTATTTGAGTTGCTCTTCTGTGGGACACGGCGTTAGGCTTGGCGTCTGGCCTTCCGATTCTGCCAGCTCTCCGTGCGTCATGCTAGCCGGCCAGCCTCCCTCGGTATCACAAAGATCTCCGATCGGCCTTGGAAGCTGTGGGAGACTTTGCTCTAAGGATCTGGTTGGAATGAGTTCACGTGTCCCCTGAGGCTGAGAGAAGATGTGAGTTGTTTGACTTAATCCATTAGCTGTCCATGAAATCTCAGAAAACAGGACTGGGGCGAAGGTCACGGGGTCAGAGCACTCCTGCAGATTTGATAGCATCTAAGAAAAATTCGGATGCTAAATATTAAGCACGAACCTTTGTAAATGGACCCGCCTCTGAATAGCCTCAGTCTCAAAGACAAAATCGTAGGGAAATTATCCGTAGGAAATGAGGAAGCAAACTACCTTGAACGATTGCAGAGAACATGGGTTTTTAGAATGTTCCTTTGCAAGCATGATTAAAACGATGCCGGTGCATGACTCGGGAAATAAGACTCACAGGGCGTTTCAAGCGAAGACACTGTGGTGGATGGTGTCAAGTGGGTGACCAGGGCCGTTTTAGTCTTGGGCAGATCTCTCAACTTGAACACTTTGCCCTCAGAAACAGGTAGAACCCTCAAAGCCAGAATCTCACCATTGTGAGCCCAGTGGGCGGGAGGCGGGGTGTAAACATCAGATCTGACAGGGGGCAGTTGAAGGTGACCTGGCAGGTGTGGTTTAGGTGGAGTGGGGACCACGTACAGGAGAGGTTGGAAGGCGGGGAGGAGGAGGTGACGAGGGTGGGCAGGGCAGGGACTTCTGCTGTAAGCGTCACAGCTGTGGGGTGGTAGCTGGGGGGTGGACGGACAAGGGAGGACCTTTGTCAGGTGGGCGATACTGCTGTGTGGGGAGGGAAGAGGGGCCGGCGCGGGCGAGTGAGGATGGGTGCAGAGGCGCGGGCGCACGCGGGTGAGCAGGATCCTGACTCTGGAGCCGGTGAAGTGCTTATAAGCCTTTGCTTTTTCGGTGGCATCATGGCCTGATAGACCCTAAGCACCGGAGGCCAGTGTTACGTGACATCGGTCATAGGCTTCACTGAGCCACTAGCCCCAAAAAGGTGTGTGTCGAAGACTGACTTTCCTGTCCTCTCTCCTAGGTTCCGTGCTATGCGTTTGATGGAGAGTTCAGGAAGCATGATTTAAACCCTCTGATCAAGCTGAGCGGTGCTTACTCGGTGGACGACTCTGACCCGGACACCACTCTGTTCATCAATGTTTGCAGAGACATAGGTCTGAATCTTGGGGGGCGTGGGCGTGGGGGCGAAGAGACTTCCAGAAGGCTCCCTCCCACCCGTACCCACCTACTCGGATATCCACGGCCCACCATGGTCTCCGTACAGCCCAGCCCTAGGTCCCAGTTAGTTCCGATTCCATCACGAACACCCTCCACACTGTTGGTCCGTCCCAGCGTGTTCTCTGCCAGACACCTGGGTTTCAGGATTCCCAGGTAGATCTCACTTCCAGTGCGATGGGGAAGGGTGGGGGGAGGGACGGATCGACTGGGTGTGCTGGGGACAGCTGAGGCAGGGTGGAGTCACAGTTCCCGGGGGGCCGGGGGTGAAGGTACGTGCTGTGCGTACCCACGCCCCTCGGCTTGGAGCTGCAGGCCGGTAGGGGAGAGAGGCTGCCCGGAGTCCTGGGGCCCCTGGTCACGACGCCTGTTTCCTTCCGGGCTGACTTCTTGCCTCGCTTCCTCTGAAGGTGCCAGAACTGGTGTGAGGAGCTCGGGTGTCTTTGCTAAAGTAACTGAGGGCCGTACACGGTCTTATCTGACGGGGCCATGAGAAGTGCTCGCTGAGCCCGAGCGCGCGCCGCAGCGACTCCTAGGAGCTGGCGCGATGCTCCTTTCCGGGACCGTGAGCTGCTGGTCCTGCGGGCCGGGGCCGGGCCTTCGGCTGTGCCGGCTGTGCCGGTAGTGAGCTTTGCTCGTAATCGACTAATAAAAAGTTCATTTTTTCCTGTGTTTTCCTTCCATTCTTATTTCTCATACAGTGCACAGGATTTTGGCCTTAGGAAAGTTTGGAAAAATTTTTTAAAATAAACAGTATAGGCTAGTATTGCTGAGTGATAAGCACATGAGTGTTAGTTTACAGTTATTATTCTTTAAATTGTACATGTACCGTATGTACCGTTTTGTTTACTTCTAAGCAGTTTTAAAAAGTGAATATACCACATACAGGGTTCAAGAGTGACCGGCGATCATTTACATTTTCTGTGCTTCAGGTTTTTTACGTCATTCTTTTTTTTCTCTAACGACAGCTTTTATTGTTCTTTTGGGAAAAGGTTGATAGACAAAGTCTTTGTCTTAGATGGGTCTATAGCTCAAATTTGATTAAAAAATTGAAGTCTCAAAGACTCTTGAATTCTGAAATAATATGCTATTTTAGTGTAGAAAACATTTAGACTTCTGGTCTTCCCTATCACCTTTCGGGCTATCGCACCCACTGGGTGTGTCCCTGCGAGAGTGCTCTTCTTCCCGATTTACCGGCTGTTTGAGCGGAGCTCCGGCGCCGTTGGTTCTCATGGGGGTGCTCAGTCTTTGCCCCGATACTCTCCCTCCCCAGGAAATGGCCCCGAGCCTCCCCGGGCTTGGAAGTGACCCTCACAACCTCAGGGACAGTCGTAGCTTTCCTGCCGTCGGCTTAACTCTTTGCACACCGAGGGGCACCTGCCTCACATTCGTCTTCAGTAAACCAAACGGTCTGTCCACCGTGCGTCCCCGTGGGGCCCAGGAGCCCACACACGCGGTACAGCAGAGCTCGCTGTGGACTGGGACCACCTGCTAGTGAAACCCCGTGATGCAGGCGTGAGACCTCAGGGGTCACCGTCCTCCTCATCACCTGGTGGCTCCTGCAGCACACTGGAGAAGAGGTGGTAACGGCCGCCCACGTCGGCTGCGAAGGCTTTAGTTAAAGCCCAAGCCCGCCGATATTTACTCGCTCACGGGAACTAACTTGGAACCCCTACTGTGCGCTAGGCACTGATTGAGACACCGAATCACAGCACTGACCGCATGGGAAGTTCCTGCTCTCGTAGTCAAGCAGAAGCCCAGGTGACGATCGCAGCGGCGCCGCGGAGGGAGGCGCGGCCGTGCGATTCCGGCCGTTGCCGTTGGCAGTCTGTGCAGTCCAGGCGTCGACCTAGACGCACTGAGCGCGCTCCTTCCCCAGCCCGCCCCCAGACCTGCAGCGAGGGTCGTGTCTTTAGACCAGGGTTAGCTGGAGGGGGAGTGCGTGGTGGGTCTGCGATTTGAACCCAGAGCCGTCTGTGGGTTCTTCCCCTGATCTGGTCATGTTCCCACTAGTAAACGAAGCGCCCACGTTGTCTGGTCTGTTCACAGCTTGAAATGGGGTCGTGCTGAAGTTAGGGTGTCTCTCGGGGAAAGGGGACACATTCTTTAACTACGACTTCCTTAATAGCTCCTGTTTCCTGGCACCTCCCGTCCCCTCCCCCCCACCCCCTTCCCTGCAGCCCTGGAGGCGGTGGTGCTGTACTAATTTCTTAAATTCGGAGAGGCCACTGGCTTGTCCATCGTTTTACAGAGGAATCCGATCCTAGCTCTTTCTTGTCTCTAAACTTGTACTACCTCATGTCACTTATGGAGACTTAAAAAAATGCGACGCTTTTTTTAAAGGGACGCTGGGCCTAAGGTTAAGTGTGATCACCACTCCTGATGCCTAATCTGATCCAGTGTCGTGTGTAATGTTTTGCAGACTCGCTGCGGGGCTCAGATCCTCAGCTGCGTGCCTGTCCGACCGGCACTGCCGCCTGCCTGGTGCGGGGGGACCAGGCATTCGACGTCGGGCAGCCCAAGGGCGGACTAAAGTTCGTGGGCAAGGACAGGTCAGTCTGCGGCTGGCGTTTGTCGTCCTTAGCAAGATCCTGGCTTTTCATTTTGCTGCAAGCTGATTCCTGCAAAGCGACTGTTTCACACATGCTCGCACAGTTCCTGGTCACCACCACCAGGCGTGTAGGCCGGCTGGCGCGCCGGCTTTCTAATCACGCGTTTCTGACGACTGTAGAAACGTATCGTGATCCAGCTTGCGTCCACATGTGTCCCTCCTTAAACAAGACCTGCCTTGAGGTGCACTCCGATACTTGCCATGACAAGTCACCCGCGAGGTCGAGTCTGTGTCCCTGCTTATCTGCTCCTTGTAAACACCGTCCTGCTGGGCGAGAGGCAGGAAGGGCAGCTTGCCGGCTTCCTCCAGGGCGCTAAGTCTGCTTCCTGACTGGGGCACGGCGGCACCCGCGTTCCCAGGGGGTGGCTCATGTCTCATGAGAAGCTGTGCTGCTTACACACGCTCTTCTCCTGCCTTTGTCCCCCGACTTGGCAGAAAGATGTGTTTCTCCAGAGGTCCACACGTGACCCCGGCCGGACCGGGGACCAAGGAGTTTGATTTTCTCCCTGTCCCAGGGGCTTCTGATAGATGGCTCGCTGCGGCTCGTCCGGGGCTGGAGCCAGCGGCACGTCCGGGCCGCAGCTGCAGCCCACGCGCATGCCCACAGGAAGCGTGGGAGCGTGGCCGCAGTGTGCACCGTGGGGAGAGTCCTGAGTGTGTGTCAGTGCCGGCTTGCCCGCGCTGCCGTTGCTGTCAGCTCTGGAGGCCAGAGGTCCCAGGTGCCAGTGGGGTGGGGTCCTTCGGAGCCGCAGGCGGGTGGCGGTCTTCTCCCCGTGCCCTGACCTGGGCTTCCTCTGTGCACGTCTGTGTCCCAGTCTGGACACACGGGACCAGCCCACCCTGACAACCTCATCTTTACATGATCACCTCGTTAAAAGGCCTTATCATCAAGTGCGGTCACCTGCCGAGGGGCTAGGGGTTAGGGCTTCAACATATGAAGTTTGAGGGGTGGGAGCGGGTATGAGCCAACCCGTGACATTGTCCTGAGTGCCATGCGGGTGATTCTTCATTCCAGGAGGGCTGGGGAGGGCTCCGTAAAGCGCGGGCGTGAAATGAAAGCCGGAGCTCGTCTCCGGGGAGAGGCGTGCCGTCTGGTTTTGGTTATGCTGTGGCTGGCTGGCCAGGAGCGGTGGCACGTCCCGCAGTGGGCCCAGCACACCCTCCAGCGGCCCCGGGCCTCCTGGCCGTGGCCGTGGGAGGCCGCGTGGATGGCTTCTGCTTCCAAAGGCCTTCGGCTCGCACGGGGTTGAGGACTCGGACCTGCAGCCTCGTGGGCAGAAGTGTGCTTGGCCTGCTCAGCCTTTTATTCTGTTTCGTTAGGTTATTTACATGTTTTTTTTTTTTTTTCTATTTTACTCAGCTTTTCTTAGTATTTAAATTTACAAGTTTGTTTATTTTTTTAGGAAAGTAGCACTCATTGAAGTTTGCTTTTAAGTTTTTTTTTTTTCCAAATGGAGAGGAATCAGTTATTTTGTATTGTCACTTCTTTTCCATTTTGATTGGTCTCGTGTTACCTTGCCGCAGCCGAGCAGGCCGAGTGCTCAGGACCCCAGAGTCATCGGAATGCGGCTGCTGCTTTTGTAACACACTTTTCTCTACGTGTGCCATCCAGGCTTGTCCTGACTTACGTGAAAGAACAGGGAGGAAAGCTGGACTTCTGTGATGGCCACAGCCCGGCTGTGACTGTGACATTTGTCTGCCCCTCGGAGCGCAGGGAGGTGAGTGGCTTGTCTTGGGGTGGCTCCCAGCTGCGCATGTTGGCTTGGGCTGCCTGAGGAGCACAGGCCTGGGGCTGGGGCTGGGTGCTGGGGCCGGGTGCTGGGGCCGGGTGCAGGCACGGGGCAGTCAAAGAGCTTCCTGGGTCGCCCCATCTGGGTCCCCTGTGTGTCTCCCGGTAGAACAGCGTTTGCTTTCCTCAGTTACCTGGAGGGGCCTCTGGGCATTAGTGCGGGATGGCACTTTGCTATAGTGTTGCAGGAGATGATTTTAAGGGGTTCACAGACAGATTTAAAAATTTTTCATAGTTATGCCGAGTTGAGTGGATATTTGAAAACCTTATGTATAATCCCAAACTTGTGATTTCAAGGGTAGGATGAGGCGAGGTAAAAATAGTTAGTTACAGAAACATAGGAAGAAGCGAGTATACGGGTGATGTGCAGACCTTGCAGAAATGGTGCAGGCCAGCGACTGCCCCCATGTCAGAGACTTATGGAGAGTTACGGCCGGAAGGAAGGCTCCTGCCGGCCCGAGTGCAGCGGCTCCCCCCTTGCGGCCTCCCCCCTCCCGAGCTCCCAGGCAGCTTGATTGCTCTGGCCTCCGGCTGTTTACTCAGTTTTAGCACAGCCTTCAACTCCTGGAGGGTGGGATCGCCGGTGTCCTTGGGCCGGTGCCCAGCGGTGTCGCACGCACGTGCTGCCCGTGCGGTGGTGGTGTAAGCGTTGTGGCAGATGTGGGTGCTGATGGAAGGGAGACATCCCCCAGGGAGGAAGGGAAGGGCTTTCCTCTAATTTATTTCTGTCTTCTTGTAATAGAATGAAGTAGGAGGAGTGGAATTCTTTTGCTAGGGAGCCATACTCCCTTCCCCCAAACAAACGTGGAATTTGCTCTGGTTTCGGGCTGGCAGCCGGCCTGTTCTGTGTGGCGGGGTCCGGAGACGAGCGCGCAGCCCCAGCCAGCTTTCCGTTCCACGTCCCCAGACTCCCGGGGCTGTGTGGGGGGAGCTTGCTGCAGACCCGCCGGGCCGACCAGTCCCTGCTGCAAGTTCTGAGTACGATGTTCAGGAATATGGATTTGTACTTTCCATTTGTACCCGCACATGTGAATGGAAATCTTTCAGGCCTGCCGAGCTGGCAGAGGTTTCATTGTTTCCTTTTCTTATTTGTTCTACACTCAGTAAGAACGGTTCCGCGCTCTCACGGTGGAGCAAGGCGGGAGCTCGCCACCTTTCTCCTCCCTGGGGCACGCGGCACGTAGCCGCGTTAGCGAGGGGGCTGATTCGCTGGTAGCACAGCCAGCGGGTCCCTTTCTAGCCTGGATCACACGTGGTGCTTTAACATGGGAAGGTGTGTTTAAGCATTTGTGCTGGCATCTGAATGCTTTTAGAAGCTGAGATTTTAGTAAACATTCATCTTGTCATGTAAGTCTTTTTAAAAAAAGCTTCATTGGATTTACCAACCGTAAAATCCAGCTGTTTTAAGCACAGTTTAATGGTTGTTAGTGTGAGAACATTTCCATCACCCCCAAAAGGAACCCTGTGCCCAGTGCCAGGTCACCCCCCGATCCTGCCCCCGGTCCTGGCACCCACAAGTCTACCTTCTGTTTCTATGGACTTGTCTTTTCTGGGACATCTCAGATAAGTGGGCCAGACACTGTGTGGCCTCTGTGTCCGACTGCTGTCACTTGGCTCCCCGTCACGCCGTCACCAGACGTCCGACTTCCTGAGCCGAGTGGCTGAAGCTCCAGTTTTGAGTCAGACAGGCAGAGCTGGACTTGCACCTCTGCCGCTTACTCAGCACGGGACCCGTGTTTGCGGAGCCAGCGCTGAGGACGAGCGCCTGGCCCGTGGCCGGCGCCGGGTAAACATTTGTGGAGTCATGGTGCCTAGAAGCAGCACAGCTATGTCTGACCCCCAGGCCAGTCACATTCTCCCACGGGGGGTTAAAGACGACACCGCCGCCAGGGAACAGTGCGCGTCGCGGTGCGTGCTGAAGCCGTGTTTGTGGGAGCCGCGCTGCCAGAGTCCAGTGGGCCGGCGCCGCCCGCTTCCCCTGGGGCAGGGGCAGATGGAGCACACGGTGAAGTGTGCCCGAGGCCCCTTTGGCGATCTTAGGAAGGGGTTTAAGGACCACCTTCCCCCAAAGGCTCACACGCCTGGTAGTTCCCACTCAACTTGGGGGTTCATCTGGCGCAGGCTCCACAGTAGCTCTGAAAGGAGGGGACAGACCCCACGCCCTTCACAAGGCACGGCCGCTTGCTGAGGTGGTGGGTGTCTGACGACCTGGAGGTCAGGTGGTCTCACAGGTTGAAGCTGGAGTGTGACCCTGAAAGGGACCAAAAACATAACAAGTAAACGGAGTTCTTGAAAGTCAGATAACCCAAATACATTAAGGGTGATGCTGTTTCAAAAAGAGAAACGTGAAAACCTAGCAACTTACTTTGGAGCTTTTCAGAAGCATGGAAAATCTGCGTTTAGACTGCATTTTCAAAAATTAATTTTGCTCCTTTCTAACTGTTTGGTAGGGCACCATTCCCAAGCTCACAGCCAGCTCCAACTGCCGCTTCGAGATCGAGTGGGTCACCGAGTACGCCTGCCACAGGGATTATTTGGAAAGCAGCACCTGCTCTCTGAGTGGTGAGCAGCATGACATTGCCATCGACCTCAAGCCACTCAGCCTGGACAGAGGTGAGCGGGGGCCTTAGGAACAGGGCAGCAGGTGAGGGGCCGTGTGCAAGCGGAGGGCTGTGCTGACCCCTGGTCCCCGGGATGGGCGTCCACAGAAGGAGGGACGGGGGTGAGACTCAAGCAGCGCCGGAAGCCTGGCGCCTACGGCTGCGACAGAGCCCTGCGTTTGTTCTCCTCTCTAGCCCGTCACTATACTTCAGATGCAAAGGAGTACACTTTCTATTTGAACGTCTGTGGAGAAATCGAAGCGAAGGTCTGTCGCGATAAACAGGCTGCGGTTTGCCAAGTGAAGAAGGCTGGCGGGTCCACTGAAGTCAAAGTGGCAGGAAGATTCCAGAATCAGACCCTCCGGTGTGTACGCAGCCTTCACGCGCGCTCCAAGCGCGTGGTGTCTGTCGCTGTGGGCCCCCCCGCCCCGCTCCCCCAGCTCCCCCAGCTCCAGTGGTCGCGTTTCTTTGCCTTGGCTTAGGCAGGTTGCCTTTTGTCACTAAACAGTTGGGTGTTTTTCCTGGCTTGGCAGCGAGTGCTTCTGTTAAAACCGTTTGCTTTATAGCCTATTGTTAGGAAGGAACCATACTGTAGGGAAGTCAGTTTACAGTTGACGTGGCATTCGTACTTTAAAATGTATCTTTCCAAGGCGTTTCCATTTTTCTCTGGCACTCTGAAAATATGAAATGCCTTTAGCATTACTTAAAAGTTTTAAACAGCTAAGAAAATGCATTCAGCTCAGTTCTCGTGATCCCGAACTTGGCGGTGACTGTCACAAAAGCATTGTGAAAACGTAATTTTCTGGAAGTAACATTGTCCAGGATCCCTCAGGTAAGACTGTGTTTATGGAAGAGCCGTGTGCTTTTCGGCCATTATTTATTTTGCACAAAATCCAGAAAGGAGAGCAGAGGCGTCTCCGTGCTCACAGCAGAACCTTCCGGGCGCTCTCCTCGCCAGTCCCCGCTTTGAAGTGAAGGACGATAAGCCTGCACATTTGGAACTCATTTCCTTTAGCCTTTTCCCCCAGCTGGCGGAGAGCGCGCTGCTCTGTGTCAGTGCCGATTTGTGGATGGTCTGCAAAGGGCTTGAAGCAGAAATGCTTAAAAATGCACGTTTCTGCCTCGGTCCTACCAAACGCGCGCGTGCTGTGTGTGTTGTGTGTCAGGTACTCCGATGGAGACCTCACCTTGATATACTCTGGAGGCGAAGAGTGCAGCTCGGGCTTTCAGCGCATGACGGTCATCAACTTCGAGTGCAGCGAGACTGCAGGTGAGCGGCCTGGGGTCTCACCTGTGCTCGGCGTCCATGGGCGTGTGTCCTGGGGGTGGAATGCGCGTGGGGCCGCCCACCGTCCTCGGCTGGGCGTGGCCGCCTGCAGTCCCCAGACTCGTCGGAGTGCCCCGCCAGCAGCCCACACATCCTGTTTCCATCTTCCCCCCGCTCTGTTTGTTTTGGGAGTGGGCCCAGCACCGGGCCTGCTGGGACAGAGTTTCTGTCTCGAATTCTGGCTCGCACCAAAGGGCCCACGGACGCAGCTGCTGGGTTGCTCGCCAGCCTCGAACGGGTTGTCGCTACACCCCTCTTCCTTTACGACGTCTCAGGATGACCCTTGCACGGTGGTGGGCCTGTGGTAGGGGCTGGATTTTGGTATCTCCGGAAGTCACAGCATGAGTTTGGTTTTGTTGAGTGGTTAGGGGAAGCTCCCTGAAGTCACGGCGGCCCCGGAATTTCAGAAAGCCATGCCCTCCATGTCCGGACGGTCCCGGACGCGGTTCGCCTCTGCGGGGAGGTGCAGGGTTGCCGTCCGCGCACGCGGCTGCCTCACCCCGAGCAGCTTCCTGGCGCTTCCTGCGGAGCTTGTGACCCTTTGGTCGCGGGCAGGTTCCCAGGTGGTTCCCTGCAGGGTCCGGGACAGGCAGCTGTGTGTGCTGTGAACTGGGCTCCAGGAGCCTGTGTCCGGGCATGTGGCGAGGCTTTAGTCAGCTGCCCGCAGAGCCAGTGGAGAGGGAGCCTAGCGAACGGCACATGGGGAGCCTCACGCCCGCTCCCCGTCTCCTGCGGCCACAGCCGTCCTTGTTCCCGTCAGCCCTCTGCGCTCCCCCGGGCGGCCGGGCTCGCGGCCCTTTTCATGACGTGCTGCCCTCACCCGAGTCAGTCAGCGTCCGTTTCGTCAGTACCTCTTTACGTAGACCCTGTGAGACCTGCGGATGTATGACGACAGCTCAAGGTGTCTGCGAGACAGAGAGAGAGCGAGACAGAGAAAGAGAGACAGAGAGAGAGACACAGAGAGAGAGAGACAGAGAAAGAGAGAGACAAAGACAGACAGAGAGAGAGAGAGACAGAAAGACAGACAGACAGACAGAGACAGAGAGCACTGACCACTGCACTGCTGGGCGACATGGGCTGGACCAGAGCTACCCCCAGGGGTGGCCGCTGGCCACTTGATCAGGATTGAGGCACCGGGGTCAGTGGGCTGGGGTCTGGGGAGCCAGGGCATGGAGGCAGGTAAAGAAAGAGGAGGTGATTCTTGGGGGGCCCTGCAGGGTGAGGTGGAGTGAGCCAGGCGCGGAAGCGGGGTGGCTGTGGGCAGAGGGAGCAACTCACACATCCGGGGTATGCATGCAGAACATGGCTAACGGTGACCCCAGGAAGGAGAATGGAGCCACATCATGAAAAGCTCATGGGTCCTGCAAAGGAGTTGGACTTATCTAGAAGTCCGTGTGCAGTCCCAGGGGTGCGGGCGTGGCCTCGGGATGCATCCGCCACCGGGCTCCCTGCCCTGCCGCCCTCCCCGGATTCTTCACCTCTCATTGTCCCGCTGCTTTTAGGAGGCCCCCTCCGAGTACACCTCCGCTCCTGCGCGTCCCCGTCCCTGGGAAATGCAGCCTGTGTGCCCCGCTTCCCCAGGCCTCAGGCCCTCGGGCCGCCCTGCCCTCCCCAGCCGAGCCTCTGGGACCCTCCACTGGCCCAGCCCCTCTGCTCTTGGGTCCTGTGGTCCGTCCCAGTCTCCCTCCCGCCTTGTCAGTATCCTGTGGCGTGCTTCTCCTCTGGGTTTTTAATAAATGACTCACCAGGGTCTGTAAGGGTGCACTGACCCCATTGGGGCACGCCGAGAAGGTCAGATAATGGTCCCAAGAGAGCCCAGCAGGCGAGGCGGACGTCGAGGGGGGCGGCGGCCAGGGCCTCGCTGGGAAGAGGCGGGGACGCAGCAGCCCAGACGCGCTGGGGCACGAAGAAAACACCGCAGGCGTTTCTTCCTCTCTCTCTTTATCGTGAACGTTTTGAAACCTATGAGTAGAAAGAGCATCACAGTGAAAATTTGTGTGCCCGACACTGATATTTAATGGTCATTAATGATTCGCCACATTCGCTTCATAAAATCCACACAAAACACGCCACCCAACTCATGTGACCTCAGCCCGGATAAAGCTGACGATGCCCTCGCGCCCAGGTGGCCGTGCTTTGCTACGCTGTCTTCCTCACGGTCGGGACACGGAGAGCAGACGGAGAGATCTCACGGTGTCGTGTGGGAGATTCTGAGCCTGCTCTCAGGCTGGAGTCGGATTATAAAATAGTCACGACTCCTTCCAGCTCTGTGATTCAGTCCTCCAAACTGTGGCGCGAACTGTAGGTACTGAAAAACTAATTCATTATTACTTTGTCCAAATTTAAATTTAGAGTTTTTAGAGGAAATTCCATGGTAGATTCTGTGTTTATTGGGTAATTGTAGCAATGTATTTTTGCATCTAAATGGGTGTTAATTGGCTGTGTAATGTAGTGTGGTTTATAGTTTAACTTGACTCTCCAGGAATTATTTACACTGGTGAATCTAGGGCTTGTACATTTTAAGACACAAGGTACATACATTTATTTCTTTAGCCATAATATATTTTTTAGCCATTTGTTTCAACAACTCGCATCTAGTTTGCTGTGATATACCACCTTATTTATTGGTGATCCTGTCAAATCGGAGATTAGATCTTCCTTTTGGGACAAGTGATGTGTTAAGATAGGCTAGTAAAAAACCCACGCATTTAAGCGGCTCATTACCTTAAAGGTTTATTTTCTTTAGATCAGTGTAGGTGGACATGAGGCTCTGCTTCCTGTGGTCACTAGGGACCTTTGTGCTTTCCATCTGTGTTGCTGCATCTGTGGGACTCTGCAGAATGGAAGTGGCAATTTTTTTTAATGGGCCAGAACTAAGTGGCCTGGCCAACCTCGAGGCAGGAAGCCTGGGAAATGGAGCTTAGCTCTGAGTCCAGAGGGGAGATTAAGGCACAGAGACACAGCAGAGGGCTGCTGCTGCTCCTTAGCCAGAGGGCTCCTTGGTTCCACTGGGGAAGTCCCCTTGCCCTTCAGCTGGTCACGGACCCACATCCTGGGAGGCCATGTGGAGGCCTGCGCTGGCAGTGGACCAGGGTCAGGAGAGCTCGGGTGGCACTTTCAGGAGTGAGTGTTGGATGGAGGGGGGAGAGTGAAAGGCCAGCACTTACCCCCTAACGGCAAAGCCCACCGTGTTTAAAAACGAGTGAACAGATGTGGTTTGTGGTGTGGTAGGAGGGAGTCTTAGCTTACTGCTCTCCTAAAACAGTTTGAGGAATTCAGTAAGAAGACAGGTAAGATGCACCCGATTATGATAAAGACGGACTCTCTTCGCAGATTATTAGTAAGCTTCAGATGCAGAACCAGCTCCAAGTAGGGACGGGTGCTGGAACCATCTGTAGTCTTGTGTAGTTGTTTGTACACTTATCTGGCAAAAGACAAACACAGTGAATGCTTCAGGTTGGCACATCGTTTCCACATTGCAAAGTAAGATTCCAGTGAGAGTCAGCGGGGTGTAAATCGTGTGTGTGTGGCGGGGGCAAGGCACCGGGGGAGAGGGTGGGGGGGAGGCAAGGCAGCTCCGGCTCCTGCCAGAGGGTGGGCACCTTATCAGAAAGGGAGATTGGGGCACCACGCCTAGGAGAGAATGGCATGAAGTGCTTGCTCTCAGGAAGGGGGAACAGCCCGCAGCAGTATGGGGAAGCATCGCCTTGTGCTTGAGCCTGGCTCTGGGGCCAGACTGTCTGGCTTTGGTTTCTGGCTCCTCTGCTGTCTAGCTGTGAAACCATAGGCAAATTATGTAGCCACCCTAAATCTACTAAATGGAGTAAAACTGTACCCGTGCCACAGGGCTTTTAGGATTAAACGTGCCAGTATTTGTGAAATACTTAAAGCACAGCCTGTTTCTGTAGCCAGCCCCTCACGTAGCACTGCGAGGCCTGCCTCGTGCCTGGCTCCGATGTGCCCAGTGCAGGCTCGCTGCTGCTGCTGCCGGTATTATAATTATGATGTTTACGATACGAAATACTTAGTAAAAGTTGCAATTGAAACATTGTCCGCCCCTGGTACAATGTTATTTCCCTTTCCTGGAGAACACTGGGCAGAAGTGCACTAGACCTCGATTAAGGTGGCTGCGTCATGGCCCAGAGGACAGTTAAACCACCGAGGGGCGGGAAACAGCTTTGGCCATGGCCCACTGGCCTGGAGAGGCAGGGGAGAGCATTTCTCGTAAGCAAAGAACTCGGCACAGTTCATGGAATCCCAGGCTTCGTGGACTTGGGGTGTGAGGGGAAGAGCTGGCTTCTAGACCAGAGCGAGTGGCAGGGGCTCCCACAGGGCGGGGGTGCACCAGGAGACTGCGTGCGCGTGGGCCTTAGAGGCACACGCCGATGGAGCCCCAGGGTCCAGGGCGCGGACAGCACCTGGAGGTGTGCCTCCAGCTGTGCGAGGTGGCAGTGACTGTAGACATCGTCTCTCTTGCACCTTCATTTCGTGGGTGACCCCCAGGGAGCTTGTCTTGCTTGCGGTCACATCCTCAAGCCAGTGTCACTCCCGGAGCTAGGGCTCTGGTCTCTTCCTTCCCGTGAACCCCTGGTCTGACACAGAGGTTGAGCAGCAGCGGAGCCCTGCCCAGTGGCTCCCGTGTCCCTTGTTGGTACCCATCTCATGTCCCCATTGAATGTGTTGTAAGCAATCTGGTGGCTTGTCAAGAGCATCGTACCCAGACGGAAGGGACACAGGCCCACCTTTGAGGGGGTCGGGGTTGTCACGCCCAGCAGAAGCTGCTGTGCTCTCCGAGCCCTCGGGTCTCTGGGTGTGGGGCTAGGGTTTGTGGGCCTGTGCGTTCGGCGTGGGCATCCTCCGTGCTGCCCCTTCCCGTGCTCGTTCGACACACCTGGGTTCGGCCGTGTAACGGAGCGTTTCGTTTTTCCTTCCCGAACGGCACAGGCGATGGTGGGAGAGGTGCCCCCGTGTTCACAGGCGAGGTGGACTGCACCTACTTCTTCACGTGGGACACAAGGTACGCCTGCGTGAAGGAGAAGGAAGACCTCCTGTGCAGCGTCACCGATGGGAAGAAGCGCTATGACCTGTCCGCCCTGGCCCGGCACGCAGGTAGGCGGGGTCCTGCAGCCGTTCACGCATCGGCCAGGTGTTCCCGGCACACAGGTGGGCAGGGTCCTGCAGCCGTTCACGCATCGGCCAGGTGTTCCCGGCACACAGGTGGGCGGGGCCCTGCAGCCGCACGCATCGGCCACGTGTTCCCGGCACGCAGGTGGGCGGGGTCCTGCAGCCGCGCGTGCATCGGCCACGTGTTCCCGGGAGCCTTTCGGTGCCTCTCCCGTGCACACGTTTGGGAACCCCCCACCCCCGCCCCACCCCCCATAGCAATATGAATTAGGAGGCAGAACATCTGAATTGAGGTTGGCATCACCGTTTTCTACTTCGGGTACTTTGGGCCAGGCTTATCACATTTTAGTAAAACCTGCCAAATGCTTACTGTATACTAGGCCTTGTGCTATGTGATTAGAAACTCTTTAAAAAATTTAAACTCTTGCTAAGAGAGATCTTAAAAATGCTCATCAGCCACACACGAATTTGTAACTGATATTAACAACTTGTGGTGACCGTTTTGTAACATATATGTTTATTGAGTCATTATGTTGTGTTTCTGAAACTAAAGCAGTGTTATATGTCAGTTACATCTCAATTTAAAAAATTGAAGTAAATTTAAACCCTTACAACAGCCTCTAAGTAGGCAGTGTCCCCCTTAGTGCTCGAACAGCCGGGCTTCGAGGGCGAAAGGCTTGGTGTGAAGGTTGGTGAGGCCGGGTCCATTCGGCCTTTGACCCTGTGCTGTCCTGCTTTGTCTCACTGCCTCTTTTCTCATCTCTAAAACGGGCCCAGTGTCCCCCCTCCAACCTCAGACTCTCGGTAAGGCTGAGGATGTGGGTGCAGCGCCCTGCGGGTGACAGGTGGGGTTTGGCGCAGAGCGCTGGCTCGCCGTGAAGACGTGCGTGGCGGACGTATGCGTCTGCCGAACGAATGCAGCTGCCCGTCTGCCCTGCGCAGGTTCAGCCCGCGTGGGGGGGGCCCGGCAGCACCCCTGACGCGCGCGAATCCCGCTCCACGGGCCTGAGGACGCTGAATGAGAGCGGGGGCGGGGGGGGGGGTCTCCCAGCAGGGGTGGCAGTCTGGTTGGCAAGTGTCTGGGGTTGTCCTTTTAGCAGCCCTGGAATTCAGTGTGTGTAGAGGCGGGTTGCAACTGTAAAGTGAGAATGGTACCTGTGGCAGGGAGAGTCACGTGATCACCAGCTGCGCTAGGACCTCTGTTTCGTCCCATCTGCCTTAGAAGTATAATATTAGAAAGAGGAATTCCTGGTCTGCGGGGCGTTTGGGAGCTTCCAACATGGGACTGCGGAAGTCAGTTCTTTGTGCTTTTGTAGTTCAGCACCCTTTAAACATGGAAGTGGCGCCATGGCTGATTCTGGGGTGCAGGCACGAAGAGGTGGGTTCTGCTCAGCAGGGAGCCCTTGCCTCCTGTCAGAGATGAGTTTGAGGACTCGTGTGGATACGTCCTGCCTCATTTTTAATTGAGCGCATTGCCTGCCTTCTCCAGGCCTCAGGTTTCTCACAGCAAACAGGGGTGGTGTTGGATCCCCTTTATTCAGTCTTCTGTTTTCTTGAATGTCACTGTGTGCGAGACACAATCCATGGCCCGTGAGGGCGGTAGAGACGCATCCCTCCACTTCTGTCACCATTCTGCGCCTCTAGGGACGTGGAATAGTTACTTTTGTGGCATTTGCACCCAGGTGGCTCTGAGAAAGCCATAGGTGAGCACTAAAACACTTGCCCACTAGCTCAGAAAGCCCTCCCGTCTGATGGCTTTACAGCCCACCCCACTCCAAGCTGGACTTTGGAACAAGGACAGGGCAGTCTGTCCTCGTCGGCACGCACGGCCGTCATGGCTTCTTCCCGGCGGCTGGCACTGGGGTGCCGCTGTTGTGGCATCATTGTGATGAGCCGTGGGGCTTCGCTCCACACCCCGGTCTCCAGTCTGGAGAAGGGGCATCTGCACGTCCACGTCGTCCTTCACACAGCTCTCGTTCGTGGCTTCGGCGACTTCAGGGGAAGGCCTGCCCTTCGTGACCACCCCTTAGATTTGCCGGTGTGCTTGGCACTCACACTCGGCAGGAGCTCCCCCGCCTTCTGCGAGTGTCTGCTCTGTCGCGTTCCTGGATGCCTAGGTCACGAGCTGTTTGAGTCCAGGGACCACCCCTGTCCTGTGTACCTCCTCGTGGCGCCGAGCGCTCGCCCCACGCGCGGCCTGCCGGTGTGGGAGGGGTGGCGGGTGTCCTTCAGGCTGCGCAGGCCATCTCCCTGGCTGGCCTGTGGGCGCGGCGGCTCCGGCACGGCGCCTGCCACTCCCGAGGCACAGCGGCCATCTGGCTTTGCTTTCGGCTTTCTGGTTTTGTGATTTGGGGCTTGGGAGAACCTCACTGTTTAATGCTCTGTCCCCCTCGTTATGCCCGCTCTTCTGAGGAGGCATTGGACGCCGTTTGTTTTTGTCACATTAAACGAGAAGCCTGAACTCCTCAGTGAGTGGCTGCGCCCGCAGCCTGCCCGGGTCCAGAAACGTGGGTGCCTGAGGTTTCGCGACCGCAGGCTTGTGAGCATTGGGCCTTTCCCTTCTGCTTAATCATCATTTATGGTGTGACTCACAGAAATAATCACTGCCTTTGGCTAAAGAGGCTTTTTTTTTTTTTTTTTTTTAAACAGAACCGGAACAGAATTGGGAAGCTGTGGATGGCAGCCAGAAGGAAAAAGAAAAGAAGCATTTCTTCATTAATATCTGCCACAGAGTGCTGCAGGAGGGCCAGGCGAGAGGCTGTCCTGAAGACGCGGCCGTGTGCTCTGTCGGTGAGCCTGGGGACGTGGAGTTAGGAACCCCCCCCGCGGCTTGTCTCTGCTTCCCTCCCTGGGATCAGCGAGCGCGTAAAGGACTGAAGTTGCCAGTACTTGTGTAAAACTGATTTTTTTTTTTTTAACAACTTCACGGCCTGGAATTGTTCAAAAGTTATGACGTGAGGTGACAGGACTCTCGTGTCGTAGCCTTCGTGTCCCGAAGCTTCCCTCTGCCGTGTTGCATTGGTCCGTAGCGTCCGGCAGAGATGTCTCAGCTAGATGTAGATACGTAACTCCTTAGTCGTCACTTAAGACTTGCCTCAGAAGTGACAGGCAGGGAACATGATGAGAATCTGTTCCAAGCACGAGATGGGCGTCGTGAGGCCAGGCCGGGTTTTCTGAATTACCCCAGTCTTCAGAGTTGGTGGGAGTCCTTCGGAGCAGGTCCTCGCTAGTTCCTGCAGAACTTCATAGTGAAAATCAGCTGAACCGAGAATTAAGTGGTCACCTTCTCGACTTGCTGGGCAGGTTCAGTTAGTTTCTGCTTTGTTCGTGCCTTGGCCTCGCTCTCAGGAGACCTGTGTCTCAGGGGAGCTGAGGCCCCCAGAAAGGGTGTGCTTGCCTTTCTGCCTCTCCTGGCTCAGGACGACCTGATCCTTCTCACACTTTCCTGCTAAGCCCGGAGGTGGCTTTGGCGTTTTCAGTGTGGCTGCCACCACCTGGCCAAACTTGTCACTCAAGGAAAACCCACTACCCACGCGGGCCAGGCCAGGCGGGCCGGGAAGGGGCCTAGGTGCACCTGGGCTGATTTTTGGTGCCTCTTTGTCTGTGTCGTTAGCATTGTTAATCATGTCTTCTGTTTGTTTTTTTTTCCCTCCCATGTTCTTTTTATCAGATAAGAGCGGAAGTAAAAATCTGGGCAAATTTATTGCTCCTCCCATAAAAGAGAAAGGAAATATTCAGCTCTCTTATTCAGATGGTGATACTTGTGGTGATGAGAAGAAAATAGCAACTAACATAACACTCGTATGCAAGCCAGGTAACAATTTAAAAAAAGACGGAACGCGAGGCTTTTGCCAGCGGCGTGCCCGTGTTCTTCGGCTCTCGGTTCCCCCTCGGCCACTGCCAAGGCGACGAGGTCGAGAGGGAGGGGCGGTGCCAAGCGGTTCCATCTGGAATCTTCTGGCAGTTAAGTTGGGTTCGACTCCCCATCCCCTGCCCGAAACCAGTCTAGAAGTGGAGAAGCCGCACCGTGTCCGAGGGGCCGTGTTGTGATTTTCCAAACGAGCTCCGGATCCCAGCGTGGCTTCCTCAGTTCAGGACTGGTCCAGAGTGATGGGGCCGCTCAGCGCCCCGCAGACAGGGAGTTGCGAGCGCCGCGGACCCGCCGCCCACGAGCTCCCCATTCCTTTCCTTTATCTGTTCGTTTATGTTGTTTTTACAGGGTCGAAACCTATGCGTATTTACACATTTTTGTATTCCTTAAAATGTGCTATTTTGTGAATATTCTTCTATGTTTCACAGTTATATTTGTAATTTTTAGAGACTTCCTTGTTGATGATGGCTCGGCTTTACTGTTTTTAAGCATTTTCATTATTGTTGGGTTAATAGTATGTTTCCAGTATCGGTGATTGTGTTGTTAACAGGGTCCTCTCCACCTTCCGATGAAATATTTCTTTTGGATGAATTTTCAGCTATGGGATAAAGTCAAGGGCGAGGACTATTTTTTCTTTTCGAATGATTTTTTTAAAAAATTACGGTAAAATGTACACATTACAAAATTTCCATTTCTCACAAATCCTAAAATACACGTAAGGTGGAATTCACCGTCTTAACCGTTTGTAAGTGTGGAGGTCAGTGCCATTAAGTGCGCTTGCACTGTGACGCAGCCACCCCCGCCACCGTCTCCAGACCGTGGCCACCCTGCCAGACAGAAGCCCCGCACCCACTCAGCACCACCCCTTCGCCTCCCCGGCCACCACCCTGCTCTCGGCCTGTGTGGGTTCCACTGCTCTAGAGACCTCGTGCGGTGGGGGGGAATCACGCCGTATGAGTAGGACAGCTTGTCGACCGAAGGGTTTTCTGGAATGGCGAGTGATGGCGTTTTCTTCTGCATTGACAGGGGATCTGGAAAGTGCCCCCGTGCTGACGTCCTCCAGGGACGATGGTTGCTTTTACGAGTTCGAGTGGCACACGGCCGCGGCCTGTGTACTGTCCAGGACCGAGGGTGACAACTGCACGGTCTTCGATTCGCAGGCAGGTGTGTGTCACCTGGCGCTGCTCAGGTTTCTGTGTTAACGTTCTCTACACGTGTTTCAGAGGTAACCTGCTTTAGAATCATAGTGATACTGCGTGACCCCAGTTCTTACAATCTAATGTTTGAGGCTCCTTTGAGATCATGAAAAACCTTCTTAAATTCATGGTTGATGTAGGTTTGCTGAATGCAAAACCCGAGGGTCACAAGGAAATAAATCATGTTTGAAAAGGCTCTGTGCGTGAGTCTCTGGCCAAGAAACTTATCTCAGAGACTTTTCTCCAAGGTCATTGTATCGTGGTCATCCGCTTTGAACGGTGGTGGTTTATTTAACCAGCAATTACAGGCTTTGAAAAGAGTGTTTAGGTCGACACCGTGGAACGGGAGAAATGGGGGTGCATCCGTCTCTGAGAGACATGTCGGGCACTGTGGTTCGGGCGGCCTGAAAGGCCCCTTCGGGCCCCGGCACTGGGCAGTCTGTCCTTAAGCTGCATGCCGAGGTCACCCCCCTCCTCAGCCGGGTCTGACTGACCTTCCATGCGTGGGTCGTTTTGCTCTTTGTCAGGGTTCTCTTTTGATTTGTCGCCTCTCACGAAGAAGGACGGCAGCTACAAGGTGGAGACGGAGAAGTACGACTTCTACATAAACGTCTGCGCGGCGGTGTCCGGGGCCGGCTGCCAGCCGGGCTCGGGGGCCTGTCAGGTGGCAAAGAGGCAAGTCACTCTTCCCGGTTACGGGTGTTCCTCCAGGTGTCCCGGGCTAACAGGTGGTTTACGCGGGAATTGGCGAGGTCTCTGTTACCGTCATCACTTTACAATGAGCATCTGATCTAAACACCGAGAAGACTTGGCCCGAGAGCCGGAGGGCTCTTGGAGCTTAATCTCCGGGAAGAGGGGCAGGCCGCCCCCTTGGAAGAGACCGGGTTTACCTCGTGCCTCCACGTAGCGTAGCTGGCACTTCTCAGCTCTTAATACCTATATGTACGTTCCTGCATTGTGTGGAGTATTAGTTCAAATGAAGGGAGTTGTCTCTTAAAGCAGCCGTGGGTATGGGGTCTGGAGTGGGGGTAGGGTCGTCCTCACCCCACCGGGCTTAGAAGTCCTAAGTCGGGAGCAGGGTGGTCTTGCAGGCCTGGGTCCTGGTCCCAGCTGCTCCCTCAGCGTCATGGCATTGCAGGACTTCTGGTTTCCTGGTCTCCGTGTCTTTTCTGAGAGACCGTTTGTTTGTTTTAGGGATAAGAAGTCTTGGAACTTGGGACTGAGTAATGCTAAACTCTCCTATTACGACGGGATGATCCAGCTCCACTACAAAGGTGGCACGCCCTATAATGATGAAAAGCACACGCCCAGAGCCACGCTGATCACCTTCCTCTGTGACCGAGAGGTTGGAGTGGGCGTCCCCGAGTACCAGGTAGGAGTGTGCCGTGTGCACACACATGTGTGCCTGTGCACTGACGGCAGCCGGGGAGAGAACGTCGCTCTCGAGCGGTTACGACGGGGCTTGCGACTTTTCTGGAGTGAGATGAGGTTCTCACTGTAGGTGAGGTGTGACCTGGGGTGTTCCCTGCGGGCAAACCGTCAAGTTGTCTGGCTCCCCAAGACTGACTTCTCCACGAGCCTGCCCTGGGCCCTTTGTTTTGAAGCAGAGCTGTTGTCGGTTTTATTTTTCTGGCCAAATTGTCATCTCTCGAGATTTTAATTAATTCTTTCTGATTTTCCATGGTGCATAAGCAGCGTACATTTCCTGACCTGTTTATTCAGTGAGCGGTATTTCTTGGTGCTGGCCCACAACCTGTTGGTGTTGGGTATAAAACACACAAAAGCATCAAAACCGTCCCTCGTTTTCATTTAACAGAGGCTAGATCTCCATCTTATTTTGTCACTGGTCCATTTTCTTTTTAGTAAAATGAAAGGAGGTGGACAAAGTAAACTTTGCTTCCTACCGTGGTTTTTTACAGGAAATGCTTATTTCAACTTTTCGTGCTGGCTTTGGGTGACATTCGCCTTTCTCTTTGCCATCCCTCCCCGTTTCTCCTTGTCATGGGATTAGGAGGAAGATGACTCTGCCTACAACTTCCGGTGGTACACCAGTTACGCCTGCCCGGAGGAGCCTCTGGAGTGCGTGGTCACCGACCCCTCCACGATGGAGCAGTACGACCTCTCCAGGTGAGGCGGGCTCCGGCTGCCCTTGGCCCCGGCCCAGGTCCAGGCCGTGCGGAGGTCGCGTAGGCCTTGCCGGTGGGCGCGTAACTCAGCCATGGAGTCCAGTGAGTGCTGGGTGCAGGACCAGATGGGGAGTTTTAAGCAGCACGGATTCCGATAACAGTCCGGTAGCCTTTGTGGTGCCAGCCAGCGTTTCCCACCGCAAAGCCCGTCCGTCCTCAGCCGCGTCATTTAAATCGATGACTGTCCATTCAGGGGTGTGGGGGCAGCTCCAGGACCTGCCGCGTTCTGAGCTGGTGAAAGCCGAGTGTCCTCGTGGGTGTCCTGAGCCACAGCGAGCCAACATCTTTGGCGTGACTGGCGGGGGGCGGTGGGGGGGAGGGGCACGTGTTTCTTTCTGTGTCTCTCTAACCACTTGGCGTGACTCGGCAGACTGGACTTGGTAGGCGCCAGGAGCATACGTTTTGCTTTGAAATTTCAGGCTAGCCGTCTCTGAAGGCGGCCATGCGGAGAACTGGTTCTCCATGGACAGCGCGGGCGAGCACCGTGCGTGGAGGAAGTACTACATCAACGTGTGCCGGCCGCTGAACCCTGTGCCGGGCTGCGACCGGTTCGCGGCCGCCTGCCAGATGAAGTACGTGAAGGACCAGCAGGTGAGTCAACCCCCGGGCAAGCATCTCCGTGGGTGGGCGTGGCTTCTTCTGGACTCCCCGGTCAGAGTGGGCCTGGCCACCGGAGCAGGGACTCTGCGTAAATCGCCCGCCCCCACGTGAGTCATTGTCCACACTGAAAACCCTACACCGCCTTGTTGGCGGCCTCCAATCTGAGCCTGGGGCGGAGGGAGCTCCTGGCCCGTGTGTAGCCTGAATCCAAGAGTGCCTTTGACCAGCAGACACTGGCAAGGAATAGTTTTTGCTCCCCAAAGCCCTTACTTCTGGCTAATTAGGGGGGAAGCCGGCCCGAGAGACTTGCAGTGGGTGAACTAGGTCCAGGCGTTAGCTCTTTCTGGGGGCGCCGAGCCGTGCCTCACCATCCACTGAGCGCAGTCACTGCCAGAACTCGGTGCGGCTCTGTGCGCTCCTTCCACGGTGAGTCTTAAAATAAAGGAGGACATGTGCTTCTTTAAAAATAGCAGGTCGGGAATGTACTTTTCCTGGCGTGCGTCGCATGGCAGCGTGGAGGCGTCTCGAAGCTGGCACGCGCTCCGCTGGTTAAGGATCGAGTTCCCTGTGGTGTGTGTGTGCACGTACGCGTGTGTGCGCGCGCCCGGCGGGGGAGCGGCCTTGGCCTGCAGCCCGCCTCCTCGTTCGCGGGTTCCGTGTGTGCAGACTCGTCTGCTCCCCGATCGGTGCTCGCAGCTTCTGCTTCTCTCCACAGTCATTTGGGACACGGGCAGGGTGGCCCCATGTGCATGTCCCCCACCGAGGTGTGGAATAAGGTGACCCTCTGCATTCTCGTCTCATTCCCATCGAGAGGATGGGGACGTGGGGGGGCAGGGCAGCGTGGGGCCCGAAGCTCTTGGCTCTGGGCCAACTGGACGGGATTCGAATCTCGTCTCCGATGCCTGTTAGAGGTGGCCTCGGCCAAGTCACTTACCGCATCTGACTTCGTTTCCCTGTTTGTAAAATGAAGAGCACGGACTCCAGCAGCGCGGGTTGTTTCGGGGACGTAGGATCACATCCTGAGTGAGACGCGGACTTCCCGTGTGCAGAGTGCTGGTTCCCGTGCACCGAGGGCGTGCGTGCGGCGGCCTCGCAGACCACGGCCGCAGGAATGACGGCGCTCACCTGCGTGGCAGTGCGGGCGGCCGCCTCCTTCACAGGGAGCCGACAGACGTGTCTGTTCGCAGGGCGCGTACTCCGAAGTGGTCTCCATCAGTAACCTGGGGGTCGCCAAGACGGGCCCCACGGTGGAGGACAGCGGCAGTCTCCTTTTAGAGTACGTCAACGGCTCGGCCTGCACCACCAGCTACGGGCGGCGGACGACCTACACCACCCGGATCCATCTCGTCTGCTCCAGGGGCAGCCTGGTAAGGCGCGGCTCGCTCCCCGACCCGGAGTCTGGGTTCTTCCGGCTCCGGAGGAGTCAGCGGGAGGCGGCCGGGCGCGTGCGGGGTGCCCCGCAGCTGCGCTGTCTGGCGCCCGGGCCGGTCCTTGGGTCGCCGGCACGCGACGGGCCTCACGTGCCGTTCCGTAGACGCGCGTGTTCTCGCCGAGCTGTGCGGGGACCACCCTGCCTCCCGCTCTTGCGGTTGGTGAGCTGAGGGTCATGGCAGCAGAGCGGGTCTTGGAGATGGTTCAGTCCAAAGCTAAAGGTCATGGATGAGGAGGAAACTGAGGCTTGGTTCGACTCAGGCCCACGGACAGACCAGGAGGGGTTTGTGTAACACGTGGGCAACTCAGGAAGGGTAAACGGAGGCTGGGAGGCAGCACGGCAAAGGAGCCCGCTTTTCACTGGGGCGGGACAGAAGAGAAAACTCCAGATGGAAATGGTCTGGGGTCATTCTGCGCAGTCCTCATTGCTTAAAAAAAATCGTGGCAAAAACACGTAACAGGATTTACCATTTTAACCTTTTTTGGGTGTGCAGTTCTGTGGCATCAAGCACGTTCACAACCGTTACGTGTTTTCCGAATAATTGCCAAACTTGATGGATAAATGCAGAGCAGAGATAATTGGAAGCCATGTTTGTTATCAAATAAATTATTTAAAAGTCTGCTTTTTAAGGGTCTGTTCCAGCTTCTCCTCGTTTTGTTGAAATGCACTAGCAAAACATATTTACCCTGCTTAACAGTGCAGTGGACTTTGTTACTTACATTCCAGTTGTCCTATAGACCCCAAGTTCTCTGTTTGCCAACTCACAGTGTTTTCCTGAGATAATTTCTTTAGAGTTCAAGAAGGTCTCCCTGATAAGGAATGAGATCACCAGCTCACTGACCATGGGCCGATGGTGTGTGGCCCCGCCTGGAGCCCCGCCCACCTCCCCTTCCCCCCTCTAGTTTCTTATTGCCGATGGGGATGCTGGGCAGTTCTAGCAAGTTCTCTTGGCTCCTTCGTTTTTCAGCACCCCTTTGACACCTCGTTTGGACGATTTTTTCTAGTTTTCAGAGCAATTTCACATGTCACTTTGCCTCTCAGCACTTGTCCGGGGCCTGGTGCTTACTGCAGGTGTAGGAAGTAGTCGCCCGCGGCTGCAGCTCAGTCACCTTTCTCAGTCGCGCTGGGAGGTGTTTTCCTTTTGCTGTTGCAGGCGCTAGGACCGAGAGGGCGGGGCCTTCAGGACGATAAGTGGTGTGCTGGTAAAACTGGTGTGGTGCCTAGCAGGTGATAAAGTCTTAAGTGGGATTCACCCCCCCCCCCCCAGGAGGCGGCACTGTCACCAAAGGCAGTGCACGCAGCACGTGCTCGGGGACTCCCCACGGCAGCACACCCAGAGAAGTGTGCGGATTATGAGTCACAGATGGAGCGCATCCGAGTAACCCCCTCCCGCCCCCCAATCCAGAAACCACACTAGCAGCACCCAGGGACCCCCTCTGCGTCCCCTCTGCTCACGCCTCAACCCCGGTCCTGACACCACAGTGCGGGTCGCCCGCCCCGGGGCTCGCCCGGCCGACGCCGTCCCTGGCGGCTCGCATTCTGCACTCTCCGTGGAGAGCACTTTTCGAATGTGTAGACTTGGACCCAGCTTAGGTTTGGGTCCCAGGCTCGCCATTTGCTGCTGCCATGACGTCGGGTGGATGTCTTAGTATCTGAGCGTGAGAGAGAACATGTCTGTGACGGGGACGATGACGATGTCACATCAGAACTAGATAATGCTCATCGAGCGCCTGGCCTGTTGACTGACACGTAATAACCTTTCAGGAGCTTTTGGCTGTTTTGTGTATCGGGCTGGGATTCTTTGGGTTGGACCGAGTTCCGTTTGCTTAGCATGACTGATATCCTGAATTTGATTTTTCAGAATACGCATCCCATATTCTCCCTCATTTGGGAGTGCGTGGTCACTTTCCTGTGGAACACGGAGGCCGCCTGTCCCGTCCTGATAACGACCGACACAGACGAGGTGCGTGCGCCTCACCCAGCCGGCCCCGGGCGCCCCCACCGCATCCCGGCCGCGCGCCCGTGTTCCAGACGGGGCCCCGGCGCCACCGTTGCCTCCGCGCCGGCGGCAGGCGTCTGGAAGGCACCCTGCGCCCCTCTCCCACCCCGGCCCCGGGTCCTGGGGTGAGAACCAGCACCTTCAGTGTTATTCCCAGAGTCCTAGAGTAGCCTTTTTTTTTTTGGTTCAGCCCACTGCCCCTCGATGTGGCAGTGGAACCCCCGTGGGCTCTGGGGTTCTCTGTCACTGCAGAGATCTGAGTTATTAATCTTTCACTCCTACATAGAAGGTATTTCAGTGCCCTGCCAACTCCAGGATACAGCCGTCTGTTTCCACTCCAGCCCGCCCCCGCCCATCGCTGCCGCCTCGGCCCTGTGTACGCTGTGGTCTGGGCCGTCCGCCCTTTGGCCTTGGCTCTTGCTCTGGCCCCCGAGCCCCCTCCTGTGAGAGCAGCAGCAGCTGCTCTGCGCTGTGGTCTCTGACCTCCCGGGGGCGGTCTGTTTTCATAGCTCTGGGAGTTTTCCATTAGAATGGGAGGTATTCCCCCCTCCCTTTTTTCAGTCTCTGCAAACCCTCTGACTGCAGAGCCCACGTTCACCCAAACGGATGTGCGCAGCACAGGGTCCCGGGCTCACGGGTTGCGGGGAGGGCGGACGTGGTAGGGTGCTGCATCCTGTCCCCCACTGGGGCTGTGTCCGCTGCCCCTGCCCCCGCGTGTGGTGGACGTGGATCGAGAGAGGGATGGTTCGTGACGCCTCCGGGAAGAGGACGAGGGACAGTGAGATGCCTCGTTCTCCTTCCCTCTGTGGCCTTTAAGCGCGTACCTGAGACAGAAGACGCCACTTAAATCGACTTTCTTACGCTGATAAAAAAAAAAAAAAACAATTATTGTGCATCTCGGACGGTGTCTGACTGCTCCCGCAGAGGTTAGCAGGGGTCTCGCTCAGGTAAATGTGGCAGCCTTGAGAGCTGCCAGGTGGGCTTACCCTCCGAGCCCAGGGCCGCGCTTGGGCAGGGCTCAGGGGCCCACTCTGCTGGGCCGGCGAGTCCGCCAGAGAGTTAAGTTAAAGTCAGCGGAGAAGGACACGGTTTATGACGACACACGTGCAGGTTTGGGAGGCATCTGTGTTTGCCGCGCCCTTGAGGACTAGGCTGGAACACGTCCTTCCCCCTGCTTCCTCCCGCAGGCCTGCTCCATAAGGGACCCGAACAGTGGGTTTGTGTTCAATTTCAACCCGCTGAACAATTCCCAAGGCTACGTGGTCTCCAGCATCGGGAAGACGTTCGTGGTAAGAGTTACACGATGAATTCCACTCTGCTTTGAAATGCAGACACAGGGCGTTAAAGTCACCTGCAGCTGGTGATGGGGGAGGCAGGTGTCCTCAGGAGTTTCCCCCAGCCCTGGGATGGCACCGCCTACCCAGGAGGAGACCAGAGAGTCCCGATTTAAGGGGGAGGTGAGGTGAAGCCATCAGCCCATCCTGGTGCAGGGCAGACACATGAGGGCTGTTCTTTAGAAAGTGAGTCACCCCTGTCTGCTGCTGTGTGTCAGGGGCGGGGGCTTTTGGGCCAGCCACATGGACACCCCCTAGGCTTGTTAGGGGTACACATTCTCATGGGGCAGGGCCCTCCAGATGGTTCTGATCCCCACTGGACTTTGAGAGCCATAAGCCGAGAGGAAATGGTGATCGTGTGATCTGTGGAAGGGCAGTGAGCAGGGTGGCTATATTCTAGAGCCTTTGACAGCTTCCTAGGCAGCCAGCTCTTATAAACTAAGCACCGTTAGAAATGGAGACAGCTCTAAAAAATCTTTGGTTTGGTTTGTTTAAATTCTTGTAGCAAAATCCACATTGGAAGGAGAGGACAGTCTTTGAAAACAGGAAGTCAGGATGAGAACCTCTTATAAAATTTGATATGGAGGGGAACTTTGTGCCCCCCCGCCCCCCCCCCCCCACACATAGGAGTTACAGCCAGGAGACCACCTGGGTGGGTGTGTCACTCAGCAGCGCCTCAGGTGGTCGTCCGCACCCTCTACTCTGACTTGCTGCTGCTGCTGCTGAGGAGTTTGGTTTGCACCAGGTGGTCCACAATAGGTTTGGAGTAGGTGAGAGTGCGTAGCTGCCTGCAAGAGTATGGGATGCAGACGAGAACCTCGTCAGACCCCGCAGAGAACATTCCGGGCGACGTGAGCCCCAGAGGACCTGCTGGCAGACCTGAACCCTGACCGCCTGGCATCGCCCTAACTGGCCGTTTCTTAAGTGGGAGACTGTGGTCCTTAGGAAGAACACTTTCTGTGCCTAGTCGTTAATTTTGTGTGTGTTGTGCATGGACACACAGAGAGAGGTCTTTCTTTCCTGTCTTCGTACCAAGGAGCATTTTTTGCTTCACTTTTGCAACTGCCACAGATTTAACGGAATGTCAACAAGATGATGTCCGCATCTTTAAGAAGTAAAGGGGAATCACGTCATACCGACTTCATTTTTAGTTTTCCAGTTAGAGCTGACATTCAGGATCGTTTTCCGTTAGTTTTAGGTGTTAGGCGTGGTGCTTAGACGTTCACGTCATTGGTGAGCCCCCCCCCCCCCCCGCCCCGGGTTGGCCCAGGACCCACCTGGCGCCACGCGTAGTCACGCCGGGGCCGTTGGCTCCGCCCCGCGCCCGCTGCGCGCCCCTGACTGTGCCGTAGCCATCGACCTGTGCCTAACCCCGGCACCTCCCTCGCCGCCGCCCCGCAGCCCCTCTCCCGGCCGCCGTTTGTCCTCTGTGAGTCTGTTTCCGTTTCGTTTGTTTTGTTCCTTATGTTTACTTTTATCATCGCGATTTCGCCTCTGTGTCCTCCCTCCAACATGAAACGCCGCAAGTCGCGGCTCACGGGTGTCCTCGTCACGGGGCGCCCTGCTGTCCGCAGCGCGTCTTCACGCATTCAGAGGCACGGGGCCTGCGAGCAGACGTGGACTGAGCCTCAGAGGCCGTCGATGGGCGTTTCCGTGTGGTTTTTGCTTTTTGTACTCTGGGGAATTAACCGCCAGACCTGGGAAGTCGGTAGCCTGTCGGTGACAGCCATGCAGCCTGGGGGGCTCCGAGCCGCGAGGGCGCTCGTGTGGGGAGCAGCGTAGCCTGAATGTGTGGTTCTCGCCATTGCCCAGTTTAACGTGTGCGGCACGATGCCCGTCTGTGGGACTCTGAACGGACAGCCAGCGTCCGGCTGCGAGGCTGAAACCCAGACGGACGACCTAAAGACTCTGAAGCCAGAAAGGCTAGTTGGACTCGAGAAAACCCTTCAGCTGTCCACCGAGGGCTTCATAACCCTGACCTACGAAGGGCTCCACTCCACCACCTCAGGTGAGCTCAGAACCAGGCGGTTTCTGTCCTGACGGGTGCCCTGGCGGTTCTCTGACCAGAACCGTCCCAGGCGTGTGTGCTGTAGGTGCCCCGCGGTCTCTCGGAGCTGGCCGCCTCTGGCACACGGGCCCCACGCTGACACACCCTCTGTGCTCCCTGGGCCCCCCAGGCGTGACCCCAAACCCAGAGAGTGTGCATGGCCGCTGCTCGCTTGTCCCTTCTCCCAGACGTCCTTCAGCCGGGCCCCTCCGGTTCTCCTGGTGACGTGTACTGTGTTTTCACTTTGCCTTTTGTCCTGTTTCTTTCAGGTAGTGACGAGGTAAGGGCGACAGCGATAAAAGTCGCTTTGGTTGTTCTTAAATTTCTACATTTCCTCCTCTTCGTTCAGTCTTCATCGCACCTTTAAATACAGCTCCCCTGTGTTAGATTCGTTAGCACGTTTCCTCATTTCCACAGCCGTGTTGTACGGCAGAAGCCTGGCATCCTAAAGGGCGAGGTCAAGCGGGAGACCTTTGGGGGGACGGGGCGGGGGCAGCGTCTCAGCGACGGCGTGTCACGCGCTTCCTGTGCGGGCGCGCCGGGTGCCCCGCGCTTCCCGTGCGGGCGCGCCGGGTGCCCGTCAGCCGGCCGCGGCTCACGCAGCCCTGCGCCTCCCGCCCTCGTCGGTGCTCCGGCCCTGCCGAGCCTCCTCCTCACTTCAGGTGACGGCGGCCCTGCCCCGTGCCCTGGCCAGAGCCAGTAGCCCATCGGTGGGCAGAGCCAAGGCTGGGATCCAGGTCTCGTGATTCCGATCCTGGCTCTGCCAGTTAGCGCGTTTCTGTTCTGCGGGTGAGGACGGTGCAGCCCGCGAGGCGCAGTGACTCGCCCAGGGCCGCACAGCCAGTGAGCAGCAGGGCTGAGATTCGAATCCGCCTCTGTCTGGCTTGTGACCCGTGTGCTGCCCCCCCACCGTGCACCGTGGTGCTCCCCGGTGGGGGCGTCGCGTGGCGCGGCGGCTCAAAGTCTGAACGCCGTCTCAGCCGGCATCAGTGAGCACTGGGCGGCGGCTCTGCTTTCCTGGATTCCTGGCCGTCTGCCGTCGCCAGTTCTGTGTTTGCGCATCACGCCTTGGGCGGTAGATGCCGAGCACTCAGCACACGCGGAGGAGAACTGGCAGGACAGCAAACGGGTGACTTCAGGAGTTAAGACTTGGGAACCGTCTTAACCTCAGGGACAGAAAACATGGGTCTGGGGGCTGCTGGGAGCTCTCTGAAGGCTCGTCCTTCAGAAAAGGAATTAGGCTTGGTCTGCATCATTCGTTGGGGAGGATTCGGGCCAAAGATGGAAGTTAGAGGGAGAAGTTTTAGTTGGTTAAAGGAGAACCTCGTGGAGCCGGGCGGTGGTGGCCCTTCGCGTTGCAGATGGAACATGCGTTTGGCTCTTGGCCATCGCGTGGCCCGCTCGGTCACCTCAGTGCCCAGAAACGACGCGCTTCACTCTTCTTTAAAGATTCTTTTGCTCTCCAGTTTCAGAGCGCAGCTTTAAAATGCGATGGATCAGGCACTTATGTATGATTCCCTCCTGCCCTCATTTGGAAAATGACCCTCTGTCTCTTCCAGGGTTAGGGTCGTGGTCACGTGGCTACCCCCGCTAACCCCGGGTTTGAATCCAGGCTTCTGCACTCCCGGGGCTCGGCTCACCTTGCTGTGTGGCCTTAGGCTCGTTCCTTAACCTCTCTTGGCATCGGTGTGCTCCTTGATTCAGTGGGCATGGTGGCGACACCGGCCGCCTCCGGAGTGCCGCGGGAGGTGGTGTGTTGGTGGCTGGGCCGTGTCACGCTCCGCCCCCGCCACCTCTGCGTTTCTCCTGCCCGTGGCTGCTGCTGCCCCCGTCGTGCCGCTTCTCGCCCCCCGTCTGCCGTCGCCCGCGGGGCCCCGGACCGGAGCGCGAGCTCCGCGCAGGGCACGGTTTTCTTTCTTTCACGCCCGTGTGTGGTAGGAACTTGGCAAATGTTCTGCTCACACGGGTAAAGGGCAGTTACGTAGCTTCTGACATTCAGGCGGGTAGACGGACGTTGCACTTGCGCGTTTCCTGGGATGAGAGAGCGGCAGGACGTCAGGGGCACAGCGCGAACGCACCGTTGCGTGGGGCGCCGTCGCAGGGCCCGTGGCCGTGCTCTGCGGCTCGGGGCAGGCCCCGCGGCCCCACCGTTCAGCGGGCGGCCGTGTTCGCCGGGAGCGGGGCGCTGGGCCTGCCCTGTGCCCGCTGCCGTATCTCACAGTCAGGCCTTCTTGTTCCCCAGGGGCCAGCGACGCCTTCATCATCCGATTCGTTTGCAATGATGACGTTTACCCAGGAAACGCCAAGTTCCTGCATCAAGACATTGACTCTGGCTTGGGGATCCGGAACACTTTCTTTGAATTGGAAACTGCGTTGGCCTGCGTGCCTTCTCCAGTGGATTGCCAAGTCACAGGTAAGAGTGTGTGTGTGTGTGTGTGGGGGGCGCGTGTGTGCTTTATTAACAGGTAAGAGTGTGTGTGTGGGGGGGTGTGCTTTATTACAGGCAGTGTGCCATTTGTGTTACACGTTTTCTTTGACGCCCAGAGCTGTAATGTTTCTCTTGAGAATCTGGGTCTACAATGAATGGTTTTAAACTATGTTCTGGGATCAGAAGCTCCTTAAGAATGGAGAAGAAAACTTGGGGGAAAAAAAGCAAATATACCATCAGAGCTTCTTACTTGGGGAAGTAAAAGTAAAGCTGGGTAGGGGGTGCCGAACAGTGTCCCTGGGACCCCTCGTTGTCTGCATGTCGGCCTGCACCTGCTCATCGATGGGACGTCATCGCGAACGGCAGTTTTGATTTTGAGGGTCAGAGCCGGAGTAAGTTTCAGCGAAGCCCCTTGGCCTCCTGTGGGTCTCGTTTCTCAGTGTGAACGCCACATTGGTGCGTCGCCGGTCCTCAGCCGGGGCTGACAGGCGGTGCTCCGGAGTTACTGAGACACATCCACACGTCTGCTTGTTTCAGACTCCGCGGGGAACGAGTACGACCTGAGTGGCCTGAGCAAGGTCAGGAAGCCTTGGACCGCTGTGGACACCTCGGCCGATGGGCAGAGGAGAACTTTCTACCTGAGCGTGTGCAGTCCCCTTCCTTACTATATTCCCGGGTGCCATGGTGAGTTGAGAGCGTTGGAACCAAGTTCCACCTGCCTTCCCTCCCATCCCCCCGCCCTGAACAACTACCCCGCTCTTCCAGGCAGCGCAGTGGGGTCTTGCCTGGTGTCCGAAGAGAAGAGCTGGAACCTGGGCGTGGTGCAGATTAGTCCTCAAGCTGCAGAGAACGGGTCCTTGAGCATCGTCTATGTCAACGGCGACAAGTGTGAGAACCAGCGCTTCTCCACCAGGATCACCCTCGAGTGCGCTCACACAGCGGTGCGTGTGCGGCAAGCAAGGCGTGCCCCGCCCGTCGCTTCCCACGCCTCCAGTGCCGGAGCCTTCTGTCTGACTCCAAGTGTCCCTGTGTTTTCGTGGGCTTTAGGCCATCAGTAGGATTTGACTGGAATTTATTATTTTCCCCCAGGTCTTGCATGGTTAGGAAGTGCTGTATATTTTACTCATGGAGGTTAAAAGTTGGATATTAATTGTGGGTGTCAATTGACTGATTTTAAAAAATTTTATTTTATTTTACTATTAGTTTCAAGTGTGCGGTCCGTCGGTTAGACATTTACGTAGTTTATGAAGCGACGCCCCTGATTGCTCACCACCCCCCGGCCCTCCACCCAGCCGTTACATCACTGCTGACTGCGTCCCCTGTGCCGCGCGCCCCAGCCCCGGGAGCCTCTCTCAACTGCTGATTTGTACTTAACCCTTCACCCCTTTCTCCCAGCCCCCCAACCCCCCTCCCCTCTGGCCGTCACCACGTCGTCCTCCATATTTGTGACTCTGTTTTTGATTAGTTTGTTCTTTTTGTTCCTTAGCTTGCACATATAAGTGAAATCATATGGTATTTATCTTTCTCTGAATTATTTCACTCAGCATAATAATCCTTAGGTCCATCCATGTCGTTACAAGTGGTAGGATTTCATTTTTTTGATGGATGAGTAATATTCCATTGTATGTATGAATCGTAACTTCTTTATCTTATCTTCTGTTGATGGGCATTTAAGTTGCTTTCAAATCTTGATTATTGTAAACTGTGCTGCCGTGAACATAGGGGTACGTAGATCTTTATGAATTATTGTTTTGGTTTTCTTTGGTTAAATACTCAAAAGTGTAATTTCTAGGTCAAAAGGTAGATCCATGTTTAATTTTTTGAGAAACCTCCAGACTTTTCCATAGCGGCTGAACCAATTTGCTATCCCACCAACAGTGTATGAAGGTTCCCTTTTCTCCGCATCCTTGCCAACACTTGTTCTTTGGTTTATTGATGACAGCCATTCTGAAAGATGTGAGGCGATATCTCATTGTGGTTTTAATTTGTATTTCTCTGATGATTAGTGGCCTTGAGCATCTTTTCATATTGTCTATTGGCCATCTGTATTTCTTCTTTGGAGAAGTCTCTCTTCAGGTCTTCTGCCCATTTTTTAATTGGATTTTTTTTTTTTTTTTATTGTTGAGTTGGATGAGTTCTTTATAGATTTTTGGATATTAACCCCTTGTCAGATGTATCATAATCAGATCTCTTTTCTCATTTAACAGGTTGTCTTTTTTGTTTTATTGATGGTTTCCTTTGCTGTACAAAAACTTTTTAGTTCGATGTAGTCCCATTTGTTTATTTTTTCTTTTGTTTCCCTTGCCTGAAGACATGTATTTGAAAGAAATTACTGTTAGTAATATCAGAGTTTACCACCTATGTTTTCTTCTAGAAGTTTTATGGTCCCTGGTTTTACATTTAAGTCTTTAATCCATTTTGAGTCTGTTCTTGTATATGGTGTAAGAAGGTGCTCCAGGTTTTTTCGTTTGTTTGTTTGTTTTGCATGTATATCTGTTCGGTTTTCCCAGCACCATTTATTGAAGAGTCTGTCCTTACCCAATTGTGTATTCTTGCCTCCTTTGTCAGTGAGCATATAGGCTCTCTATTCTGTTCCATTGATCATTGTTCCTATTTTTATGCCAGTACCATGCTGTTTTGATTATGATAGCCTTGTAGTATAGTTTAATATCAGATAGTGTGGTCTCTCCAACGTTGGTCTTCTTTTTCGAGGTTGCTGTGGCCATTCGGGGTTGATTTTTTTTTTTTTTTAAATAAATGAAAACAAAGTCACCTGTTGGTTTCTCTTATAGGGATCGCCAATGTTTCAGCTTCTAGATGGCTGTGAGTACGTGTTTGTCTGGAGGACGGTGGAAGCCTGTCCAGTTGTCAGAGCAGAAGGTAAGGCCCAGGGCCCAGCTCGTGAATGGCTGTGAGTGTGTGAAGTGGCAGGCACCCTACCTAGCACCTTAGACGTGAAACCCCATCGTGATGGCCACATGCGTGACCATGAAACGCTCTTTAACGAATGGGGTTGTTATTATTTTTTTTTAATACTGTCCAGGGAATTATGTTTTTCAGTTCCCGTTGACATGCAGTGTTACGTTTCAGACGTTAGCGTAGGGATTCGACGCCCCTGCGTTGACTCCACTGCGTTGCTAAGTTCACCAGTGACGTCTCCCGCATGCCACCCGAACCGACGGGGTCATTGGCTTTCCGCACGTGAACACTTGGCCGTGGGGCTTTATTTCGTTAGATTAAGCAGATCTTCATCCTGTGACCTAGGCTTTTCTAGAATGCCATTTGCCCGGCAATTCGTATTACATTTATATGTATGAACAGAGTGGGCTAATGTGGACATGCCTAATGCCTGTTCTTAAGATAGTACTTGCTTGACTGAAAATTGTGCACCTCTTTGCCCGAGAGTGTGACTGTGTGTGGCCGCAATGGCCCGTCACGTGCGTGTTTTCAAAGGGGACAACTGCGAGGTGAAGGACCCGCGGCACGGCAACCTGTACGACCTGAAGCCGCTGAGCCTGAACGACACCGTCGTGCGGGCCGGCGAGTACATCTACTACTTCCGGGTCTGCGGGCAGCTGTCCTCGGATGTCTGCCCCACCAACGACAAGTCCCGGGTGATCTCGTCCTGTCAGGAAAAGCGGGGGCCGCAGGGATTCCAGAGAGTGGCAGGTACCACGCCTTCCCTACTGCTTTGGCTGCAAAACAGCGGGCTCCGCGGGTCAGGCGGCGCGCGGAAGCGTGCGTCCGGCTCGAGCGGGAGGGGCGGCCGCTGCGTCCTCACGGAGCTGGCTTCATCGTGTGATTTCCGACGGTCTTGGCCAGAACACACAGCGACGAATGTTGCCAGCGCTTATAGCAACACCAGCCCTCGGTTCCAAGGTCCTGTTTCTTTGCTTTATTGCAACATTGGGACACACCGAACTAGCCGAGGTAGTACTTTCTAGAATTGGGTCAGAGAGGCACATCTAGTGAAGGGTTTGACGCCGAACCTCACAGGGCGGGCCGTTGGTCACCACACTGTCTCCTTAGTTGGGCAAGTGATAATGAGTTCATGGACCTTTAAAAAAGAAGGCGAAGTCGCTGGCGTGGTGAGTGTGTGGCCAGCCCTTTGGGGGCCACGAGGCGGACGTGGCTCTTGGCTCACGACTGCGTGCCGTCCTCCCTGTGGTCCGTCGGCAGCGTTGCCGCCTTGGGCGAGAGCAGCCTGGCTCCGTCCTTCCTGCGTGTAACGTGGCGGGGAGTGAGTGGTGCGTGCCTGGCGTACTCGGCCGTCCCTTTGTTCAGGGCGCGTGATGTAACATGTCCGTCGCGATAAGCATGGTGTCCTGGGGACTTCCCGAGTCGATCCTTGTTTAATTAGCTGCTTCTTGAACAGGTCTCTTGACTCAGAAGCTGACTTACGAGAACGGCTTGTTGAAAATGAACTACACCGGGGGTGACACCTGCCACAAGGTGTACCAGCGCTCCACAACCATCTTTTTCTACTGCGACCGCAGCACCCAGAAGGTGAGGGCCCGGGGCCCACGGCCCGGTGTCCGCGGCGAGGCAGGCCCGCATCGCCCCGCTGCCCCCGCGCTTATAAAATGAGGCCACGCGTGGGTCTCCTCAAGCCTCCATACCTCGGTTAAGTACGTTATTTGCAGGAAGTGTGTTGGAACCTTAATCGGTTTGCATAGATTATGATGAACATAATCGCCCTTACTAGTTTCGCCCTCGAGACTCGCCGTGTAAACTAACGTGTCTCTGATAACCTCTCCAGCCCGTGTTTCTCAAGGAGACGTCGGATTGCTCCTACTTGTTCGAGTGGCGAACACAGTATGCCTGCCCACCCTTCAACCTGACCGAGTGTTCCTTCCAGTAAGTCGTGCCTGTGTTCATGCGTTCGGACTCGGTGACGCCGGACGCCGGACAGGATTTTGCTTTAATGGTGGGTGGTTTGGAGGACGGGGAAGGCTGGTCAGGCGATCTCCGTGGGTCTTACTTCCTTCATGGTAAAGCGAGGGGCCGGGCTGGGTTCACTCTAGGGTCCTTCCCCACTGAGGGTCTGGTTATTTTGCATTAAGGTGCATAAAGGGACGTGATTGGCGCTGAAGCCCAACACCTGGCGTGATTCACAGGTGTAAGTGGAATGGGGTGACTAGGAGGATGTCGCCTGGCCTCTGCTCCTTTCTTGGACGCTGCTTGTCCAGGGACACAATGCTGAAGAGAGGGTTGTGGCACAGATGCACAGGTCAGGCTGTCAGCACGCGGGAGGTGACACCCGGCCATCAGCTTCTCGGTGGCTGTCAGTGGCTCTTCATCTCTCTGTGCCTGCGGCTCAGATATGCTCCTGGCACTGTGTGCCGGGCTCCTCGTGGGGTTCGGCTAGGGCTTCAGTGTGTACGTGTTCCGACAGTCGACTTCACAACAGTTACGAAGTGCACGTCTTGGATCTCATCCCTGGAGGTTTTGGTTTCGCGGGTCTGCTGTTCTAATATTTGAGGGGCATGCAGGCAGTTCTGCTGTGTGAGGACCCACCCCAAGAAGAATTGCAGGGTTCCAGCATTCCTGGGGGAGGATTCAGTCATTTCCATATTTCCTTCCAGTCTTTATCTTGTTGTGTTACCTCCTTGTATTTAGGTGAAGTAATAATTTTTGGAGTTTTTTAGTAATATATGGATGTGGCCTACATCTAGTAATCTGTGTTTAGCAACTGTAAATCATAATTCAAGTTTAATAATATTAAGTTTTTCAGTTTAACATTTCATAAGCATTTTCATGAGAAACAAATTTATCTATCATTCTTAGTGAATGTGAACTATTCTCCCGAGCGGCTAGCCCTGATTTACTCAGCCATTTGAGGCTATCTTCAAAGATTTGAGGCTATCTTCAAAGATTTGAGACTTTCTGATGTTTGTGTACAAGAAGTATTATCTTGCTATTCTTTGTATATAAAGCTTTTTTCCTCCCAAAATATTTTTGCTGTTTTTAAAGTAGAATTAATTACATCAAAAGGAAATTGAATGATTAGTTAAGATTAAAGTTTATACATGCATATCGTAATAAATTCACAAGAACGAAGATGTACATAACGAAGTCAGCTTCTGCCACTCCCGTCCTCACTCCCGTCCTCACTCGGCCTCCCTCCGCTTTTACCCTATCTTCTTAGTTCTTTCTGGAGCCTTCCATGACTCTGAATGATACTGATGCCCATTCGTCAGCCTCAAATGGCATCAGACTCTGTCTTAAAAGATGAGACGTGTAAGTCATGTGCGCTGGTCTCCTCTGTCCAGCCCACCCCACCTCACTTTTATTAGTTCTGTTTTTATTTCGTCTGTTGGGTACCTTCAGAACGTTAGACGCTCTGAGCTCTGTTTCTTGTTGCATCTCTTCTAGCCAGTGGCTGTTCATTTCCTGCCGAGATGAGGGCTTCAGATGCTGCCGCCCCTTCTGCTCCCCCCCCCTCCCCCTCCCCCTCCCCCTCCGCTTTTCCTCTCCGCCGTCACCTTCATGTCACACCGTCACTGGCACATTGTCAGGGTTGAGAACATGTATGTGATGTTTAATCACACTAATGGTCTTCCCTACTTTATTCGTAGGGTGATTCTAAAGCATTAAAAACTAATACACGGCATTAATGACATTAGATAAACATCATTTACTGCAGCATTAAAAACTAATACACAGCATTAATAACAGTAGGTAAACATCATTTACTGCAAAATCGTATGGTGTGATTGGACTGCAGAGAATGGCAGAATCCCGTGCCCTTTCGGAAGGAAAATAGGCTCAGTGCTGAGGCCAGAAGATCCTCATTCCTTCTGTTTCAAAAGTTGCTCCAAAGGATCAGGCCACACGTTAGCTTCCTTCGCACTTGGAACATAGGCACCCCGGTAGCTTCGTAATCTCGGCGTCTTGCGCCTTCACTCGTACTGTTGACGGAATAATGTGCGTTCCCTCGAACGCAAGAGGCGGGCTCTCCGTGATGCCACGTGCCATCCTGAGGGAGGCTCGGGCTCCCAGCTGGCTCTGGGATTTTCCGTTCTTTTCCATTCTGTTAGAGTACGTGCTCACACACGCGAAAGGTGGGGTGGGAGGGAGCCCGTGGCTTTTCTGAAAATGGCACAGTTTTGCTCTCAGATCTGATTAGCTGAGTGCAGGATTACAGATTTTCCCTCCATTTTGAAGGCATCGCCTTGTTTTCTACAGGCACTTTGTGCGGCTGGTGAAAAGTTTGTTGCTGATCTTCTGTCTCTGTTTTTTTACGCCATTCTGGAATGTGTTTTCTACTGACCGTCCTTTGGAAATTTTTATTTCTATTGAGTTCTGACCACTGAGGATACTAACTATAACTTTTTTACTTTCTTTTTTTAAACCTTCCCATTTATTCCCTGAATTATGATTTATTTTCTTTTAACAGTTGCCTTAGATACGTATCCCTGATTTAACAAAAACGAAAGGCAGCCAGGCCAGCACCTCCACCCCCCTTAGCAGCAGAACAGCGTCGGCACCGAGCCCCCCGCCCAGCTCCACGGCGCGGGGGCCGGTGTCCCACCTCTCACTGGCTGTCCGTCACTCAAAGAGGCCGTCGTCGTGGTTTTGAAAAAATAACCATTGGTTCTTTGACTGTAACCGTTTCTTTCTATAAAAAGAAAGAAAAGAGATCTATCACTTTCTTTGGCTTACTCTTCCTTTTTGCATCTTACCCCTTCCTTTTGATCTAATTCTCCTTCTTCTTGAAGCCCTTTGTCCAGCGTAGTGCCGCGCACAGTGCTGGTTGCCAGCTCTTCGCCCTGGTCCGTGACGGGATGAGGTGCTTGCACCAGACTGTGAATCAGCCATGTCCCCCTCCCACTGGACAGCGCAGGGGCCAGTGTTTGGATTCCGCATGCCATCGCCGGCGGATCCCAGGGTGCAGACCACGCTCTTGAGCAACACTGCCCAGCGGTTCTGACAGGAGAGCCTGCGGGATCTCCATCTTGGTGTTTATTTGAAAGGGCTTAACTTTATCTCCCTAGCCGAGTACAGAATTTTAGATTGATAGTGTTGTTTGTTTGGTTTTCTTCTCCAGTCAGCACTTCAGACTTCTCGTGTAGACCGGCGCGGCTGGAGCGCCTGCTCTCCGCCGTTTTTCGTGCCGTTGTAGATAAGCTATCTTTTCTGTGTGTGTTTTTCTTGTGTTTGTTCCTTCTCAGTATGGCGGGTTCCTGTGTGGTGTCACTGTTTTGTTGCTTGGAAGCTGGTGCTTTCTAAAACTAAAGATGCATGTCTCGCTGATTTTGGAACATTTGCAGCTAGTGTGTCTTTGAACGTTGCCTCTAACCTAGTCTGTTCCTCTCCGTTGGAACTTCTGTTAATCGTATCTTAGTCCCCACACTCTGTCCACATGTCTTTTAATACCTTTCTCATCTGTTTCTGTACTATATTCTATTTCCTTAGAGATATTTTCCAATTTTCTGATTCTCTTATCAGCTGATTTTAATTTGCCCTTTTGGCTGTGTGTCCTTTTGTGACAGTTTCCGTTCCTTCTCTTCTGGCTCTGCGAACACCTGCACTTCTCACAGGACCAGTTACCGCCGGCTCTGCCCTTCGCTCCCTTCTCTCTCGCATCCCGCTTAGGATCCATTACGCTCCGTCGGTCCTCGGGATCTCCGGAGCGCTCTGTTCCGGAAGCCGTGCGCCACACCCTGGCCCGGGCTGTGTTCTCGTGCCCGCATCACGCAGTGGCCTCTCAGGTGGCCTTCCTGCTCCTGCCCCTGCCACACGTTGCCCTAGTCCACCACGACGGTCAGAACAGCCCTGTTAAAACGTGTGTGACCACGCCACCCTCCTGCCGGCCCCCCGATGCAGTGCGGTGATTCTCCTGCCTCATTGGGGACTGTGAGCCGAAGTTCTCGCTGTGTGCCGATCTCCACGCGACGTGACCCTGTGTTGTTTCTACCTCCTCCCCTGCCGTTCCGCCCCCTCCCTTTGCCAGCCACAGGGGGCTCCTCACTTTTTCTCGAACGCGCCGGGCTCGCTGTGCCGTAGGCCCTTTGCTCTTGCCGCTTCCCCCACCCGGCTTCCTTCACTGGGTCCCCAGCTGACTGGCGATTTTGTTCCAGAGGTCACCTTCCCAGTGAGGCCGTTTCTAAAACCTCAACTCTTTCTCCCCCGCCCCCACACTTCACCTCTCTTTTCTCTGCCTTTTTTCTCTTCAGCTCTAATTACCGCCTGACACGACTTGTCCCGTTTATCGTCTCTTTCTTGCACTGTGATGCCTGTGAACTTTATGAGATAGGTGGCTTTTATTTGTTTTGTCCAGTGCGATGTCCCAGCTTAACACGCATGTGTCCGAGGGAGCAAACGTGCACGTTCTCCTCCGCCGGGCTCTGGCCTGAGGGAGCGGCGTCTGCGACCGTCCCTCTGCCCTCCCGTGCGGGACGTGGTGCCTCGTGGAGGCCGCGTCAGCACTGCGCCCGGGGCGGGGTGGCTCTCAGAGACTGTCTGCGCCTGGGACCGTGTAGCGAGGAAGCCCCCAGCCCAAGCACAGGGGTCAGCGCCAGCCCATTTTAACGTCAGGGGCCGTTGGCGGCCTCGGGTGTGCGCGGCAGGCGGCCTGCGCCGAGGACGCTCCGGCGTCGGAGCTCGGCTCGCGTCGTCTCGCCGGCCCGGGCGCGGCGAGCACGCACTCTCCAGCTCTCCAGGCTTGGCGCTGGGCGTTTGTTGTCGTCTCATGGCTTCCTGAACTCAGGCCGCTGCTGGTTCCTCCTGGAGCGGGGAGCAGTCCAGCCCACAGTTCGCTTCCGGGGAGCGTCTGAGTCCCGGGGTGTGGGGCCGGCTGTGTCTCCTCCCGGAGCCTTTGCAGGTGCCACATGCTCAGAGTGCAGCGGAGCCTGACTGCCACGTTCTCTTCCCTGCAGAGATGAGGCCGGCAACAACTACGACCTCTCGTCCCTGTCAAGGTACAGTGACAACTGGGAAGCCGTCACCGGGACGGGGTCCACCGAGCACTACCTCATCAACGTCTGCAAGTCTCTGTCTCCACATCCCGGCGCGGGTGAGGGGGCTCTTGGAGGGCTGATGGCTTGGTCAGCGTATGGGGGAAGGTGGGGTAGGAACGGATTGCTTCGAAGGCGCCTTCCTCTCTGTGACACAAGCGGTTTGGGCAACAAGCGACCTGAGGAATTGTGTAAGGGTCTTAACGACCAGTTCCCGGGGTGGTCCAGGGTAAGTCAGTGCCGAAGCCTCTGCTGGGAGCATTGCAGTCTTCTCTCAACACGCGGAGGTAGAGGTGGGCAGGAATGATCGTGGTGGCAGGTACTTACTCTTCGCAGGACAGGAGATGCCAGGGCATGAAATGGACACAGCGTGTGTCCACCGTTTATTGAGAGCAATGTGGGTGGGCGGTCCTTTAACGATGCAAGAGCCAGCTCAGCCGAACCTTACTGCCAGCGGCGAGAATGGAAGTCACTCGTACACGTGGGACTGGAAGCAGTCCACAGTGACCCGGGTGCCCACCGCAGTCTCCGAAGGTGCAACTTGTCCTGTTTCCTTGAAGTTTTATACAGCTCCACCCACATCTCGTGTGGTTCAACTCAAAGAGGGCACCAGCACATTTCACCTGCAGAGAGTGGTTTTCATTCTCTGCGTGGCTCGAGGCTTGGGCCCCCTTCCCTTTGGTCTGTGCTGGACAGGCTGGTGACACCGTGGTCTTAGCCCATGGATACGTCTGTGCCTGGGGCAGGTGGCACAGATATTTTTGGGCCTGGGATATCAGTAGAGTTCTTGGTGACTGCTTGTTTAAAGATAGCACACAAATGTATGCCATTTAAAATGTTCCTTTAGCTTTATGAATTTTAGCTTCATTATTTTTGGGGTTCAGAAATAATTCAAGCTGTTAGGCCTTGGATTCTCCCAGCATCCCATTGCCTACCCCAAATCCATCTCTGGTCAAGCATCATTTAAATGGGAACTCACATGGTATCACTGTCGTCCGATTACATAAAAGGAAGAGATCGTTTTGGAGCGACCGTGAAGTCAGACATGCAGCATGTCTGGCTTCACTTGCCAGAGTTCGGTTCTGGACGGGAAGGTGACCGAAGGTGACTTGTTTCTGGTCGTGTTGCAGAGCCGTGTTCCCCGGAAGCAGCCGTGTGTCTGCTGGGTGGCCCCAAGCCTGTGAATCTGGGCAGGGTGCGGGACAGTCCCCAGTGGGTAGATGGCGTAGCTGTCCTGACGTATGTCGATGGCGACTTGTGTCCAGACCAGATTCGGAAAAAATCGACCACCATCCGACTCACCTGCAGCGAGAACCAAGTTGTGAGTGACGTGGCTTCCTCTGCCCTGGCGCTGCCGCTCTGGGGACAGCGGGGTGCGAGCCGGGGGGCGCAGGGCACAGCCGTGCTCGTCGGCGGCTGGGAGGGCGGCTGGGAAGGCGGCTCCCCGGTCCTGGAGGACCGCCCTCCGGCCCCGAGACGCCTGGCCTGGCTGCCGTGGCTCTGGGACCCGCTGGTTCTCTGGCGTGGGACTCGAGTTTGCAAAAGCTGCAGAGGAACTGGCCTTTGTCTCCATGGAGGCTGCTTGGGAAAAGCTGGCCCTCGGATGGGCCTGGCTCACGGGCAGCCCCCTTCCCACCAGTGCGGCCTGCTGGCTGATTTTGCCACCGTAACTGTCCACTGTCAGTAGCACGAGCCGCGTCTGATGTGCCACGTCACCGTGAGGGTTGGCAGAGGCCGGGCAGCACAGGCATCGCGGGGTGGGCACATGCCGAGCGCGTCCCCGCAGGTCTGTGGACGAGAAGCCCCCGCGCCGCGCACAGCAGGCCCGGCCACGCGGGCGGAGAGGGCGCGGGGACCCCCGACCTGTCTTTTCATGTTGTTCGTAGTAACGGATTTCAGTTCTTTTGTTTTTCAAAACGTTGGCATGACGTGCTCATTTGTGACTCGCAGTAGTCCTGAGCGTCTTTGTCCACTCTGTCCCCACCCGCCGCCCTGCGCCCTGGGGTCAGGAGACTTCCTGGCCCCAGGTGCGTTCCCGGCTGCGGGGAGCCCGTCCTGACCTCGCTCTGCCAGATCATGCCCCCCCCGCCCCCCCCCCCCCCCGGCCACACCGGGACTGAGCCGCGCGGAAACGGCTCGCTCGTGCCGGCAGCAGCTCCCTGTCCTTCGCTTGCAGAACTCCAGGCCCATGTTCATCAGCGCGGTGGAGGACTGCGAGTACACCTTCACCTGGCCCACCCCGGCCGCCTGCCCCGTGAAGCGCATGGAGCACGGCGACTGCCAGGTCACCAACCCCGCCACAGGTGAGGCGCCGCCACTCGGCAGCCGCAGCCGGGAGGCCTGGTGCGACGCGGGCAGCAGCGTCCCGTCCCGTGTGTGCATCGGGCCTTCCCCCCCGGAAGCAGTGTGGTCTGCGGGCTCGTGGTTCCCCCTCTGTGCAGAGGAGACTGACATGTCCCTGGAGGCCATGCTCCCCGTGACCTCTGTTTCTGAAGCCGCCCGTCCCACCCACTTAGGCTTGCAGAGCTGGCTGCAGTCAGTCTCCTTGTCACCTCTGAGTTCACGTGGGATGATTAGGAGAGCCCCAGTGACTGTCTGCCCCGGGGTGCCGGGAAGGCAGCTGGAGTGAGGCCACTGGGCCCTCCCGCGTCTCGGCTGGAGTCCTTGCGGCTGCCGTGGCCCAGCTCCAGGGGGAGGATGATGCTGTGAGCCGCTGTCTTCTGGGGAAGGAGGCGCCATCTCATAAATCTGGGGACCGATGGCCCTGTGACACGGGGCCAGCTAGTCAGCATTTTTAGGACCATGTCAATGAAGCGGGTGGTGATTCGTGGGGAGAACTCAGAAACCCCACTAGCCAGTGTGGTCCACGTGCGAGCACACTGGCGAGGGCCCCCTGAGTCTCGGCCCCCCGGAGTCACCGCGTCCCCGTCCCCGTCTTCTGCAGGGCACCTGTTTGATCTGAACTCCCTAAGTGGCAAGGTTGGAACCACGGCCGCTTACAGCGAGAAGGGGCTCGTCTTCATCAGCGTCTGCGGGGAGAACGAGAACTGCGCTTCCGGCGTGGGTAAGGCCCGCGACACCCTGCCTGCCTCCTGCCTGTCCCAGCCGGGGTCACCCCTGGCCTCCGCATCCCTGTCGCAAAGAGCCGAGTAGAAGCGAAGATCTCCTGCCGCAGTCAGCTGGCGTGGCGGGGCGGGCGGTGGGGCTAGGGGGCCGCGTGATCAAATGCTAGATGTGTGACATGTGCTAAAACCACGAGGCACGTTCACAGTTCCGAGCGTTAGCTGCGGGTGGGAACGTCTGGACGTGCAGAGTTCTCGTCAGGAACACGGCCGTTCAGGTCCGCAACGGTGTCTCCCCTCTTGCTCTCACGCCCGGCGCAGGGGCCTGCTTCGGGCAGACTAGGATCAGCGTGGGCAAGGCGAGCACGCGGCTGACCTACGTGGATCAGGTCCTGCAGCTGGTGTACGAGGAAGGGTCCTCTTGCCCCTCCAAGACCGGCCAGAAGTACAAGAGCGTCATCAGCTTCGTGTGCAGGCCCGAGGCCGGGCCCACCAACAGGCCCATGCTCATCTCCCTGGACAAGCAGACGTGCACGCTCTTCTTCTCCTGGCACACGCCGCTGGCCTGCGAGCAGGTGGTGAGTCGCCGGAGCGCGCGTGGCGTCTGAGGACAGCGCGCCCGGGGCCCGGGTGTGCCCGAAGCCCAGGCGTCACCACCAGCCGCACTGCGGTTCACGCGGCCCCTCGGGAGATGCCCCGTGGCTCTCATCCACTCCCGACGGTCCCAGTAACATTGGTTCACGGGGCCCAGTGAGTGACCAAACGTTTGGGGACATTAATCCACCCTTCATGTTTTGTTTTTTTTGTGCGTGTCCAGCTTTTAAATTCTCGGGGGCGGCTTAATGGACAACGTCGCTTAGCGTCCAGCGAGCTTCTTCCTCTTCCGCAGGTGGAATGTTCCGTGAGGAACGGCAGCTCCATCATCGACCTGTCTCCCCTCATCCACCGCACGGGGGGTTACGAGGCGTACGACGAGAGCGAGGACGACGACTCTGACACCAACCCTGACTTCTACATCAACATTTGCCAGCCGCTCAACCCCATGCACGGGCTGGCTTGCCCCGCCGGAGCTGCCGTGTGCAAGGTCCCCGTCGACGGTCCCCCCATCGTAAGTGTGGGGGGACTCAAGGGCGGAAACAGTTTCTGCAAGATTTGTGACAATAACCTTCACGTTGTGTTCCCTGCTTTCAACAGAGTTAGTTACTCAAGCAGAAAAAAGGGGCAAGTGAGCCGGGACTGTGTGTTGCGGGACCTTGGGGAGGGGTAATTAGGGGTTCGCGAGCTGTCGGCCAGCGATGATGAGCAGGAGGCCCTTGCGCTGTGGGAGAGAGCGTGAACGTACGTGTATGGAGACACTCTTCTGTGTCATGGTGGGAGACTCAAGGTTGACCCTGATCGGGGAATTTCTTACACAAAGTGCAAGAAAGAATGTTGACCGAGCTTGGTTTCTTGGAAATACCTGCCTCGTGTCACTGAAATGCTCGCGTGAAGTGCAGGCACTTCCTTTCGGTAATTGACCGATAAGGACAGAAGCAGGTTTGCTGATAGCTAAATATTCTACTTTGAAAGTTTTGGTTTTATGCTAGCATTTTTTAGTGTAGATTTAGATCCTCAAAAGTTATCTTCATGAGTTATAGTGATGTTTTGTCAATCCTTGGTAGGTTTTATCATTTGAAAGGCGTCACAAAAGCCGTGTGTTTCTGTGTTATTTAAATAGTGAGTCATGCTGTAAAGTATCTAGATGTCCTTTTAAAAGGTAGACATTATCTGCTGCATCGTCGGGGAGAAATGCTGGGCGTGGGCGGGGAAATTGGCCAGGATGTGAATTTCACAAAGTCGCAGCTCCGTGGGGGTGGAGGGCCCGCAGCGGCCACATCTCCGCAGGAAGCGCTTTTGTATGGTCCTCTCCAGAGGCGCAGCTTGGGCTCCTTGGTGAGTCACAGCCTGAGACGTTCGACCTGCTGGGTGCCCTGGTTCAGGTTTTTAAGAGTTCTGTAATTGGAGAGGGTGTTAGAATACCGTGGCCGGAACAGCCCTGCTGGTGGAGAGCGTCACGGCTTCGTTCTCACACTCACTCTCACGCACGTGGGTCCCCTTCCGGGCCGTCCACCTTTCCTTCCTTTCTGTGTTCATTTTCTCAAATACATACTGAGCAGCCAGCCCGGGTCCGACGCTGTGCTAAGCGATGAAAGGCAGTGGGGGACGAGCCCTGGGCCCTCTCTGAGGACGGAGGGGGGCAGTCCTGGCGCAGTGCCGGGTGCCAGGAGATGGCCAGCGTGGGCAGGGGTGCAGCTTCCCCCTCTCATTGTTGGGTGACAGAAGACCATGCAGCATTCTCGCTGTGACTGGCGAGAGAATTCCTATGGCCTAGAATCTTTGAAAATTGACCATGTTTAGAAAGAGGGCCGTGTCAATAACCATAGGATCGAAGCTGATTGACTCCCATAGGATCGAAGCTGATTAACTCCCGAAACAGAGTGTTCTGTGTAGCACCTGAACGTCAAGACGTGTCAAGTGAGCTGATGTTAACCCAGTTTTTTAGATGCTACTCACTTTCAAAACTGATGAGGTGTAATTTTTGCAATTCTGTAATAACCTGGAGAACAACAAATTTCCTAAAATGTTGCTTTACTTTTTCTTTGTTTAGGATATTGGCCGAGTCACGGGACCTCCAATACTCAATTCCGTAGCTAATGAAGTTTACTTGAATTTTGAGAGCAGTACCCCTTGTTTAGCAGACAAGCATTTCAACTACACCTCCCTGATCACATTCCACTGTAAGAGGGGAGTGAGCATGGTGAGTGCCTCCTGTGTACAGTCTAGAAGCTACCTAGAAGAGGGATTGCTGGGTCATGTGGTAATTCTAGTCTTAATTTTGGGGGGAACCTCCATACCGTTTTTCATAGTGGCTGCACCAGTTTACATTCCCCCCAGCAGTGTCTGAGGGTCCCTTTCTCCCCACAACCTCTCCAGTGCTCATTGCTACTTGTCCTGTTGACGACAGCCCTTCTGGTGGGTGCGAGGTGGTATCTCATTGTGGTTTTGATTCGCATTTCCCTAATAGCTTGTGAAGTTGAGCATCTTTTTCATGTGTCTGTTGGCCGATCGATCATATGTCTTCTTGGGAGAAGTGTCTGTTCAGAGTCTCTGCCCATTTTTTAATTGGATTGTTTTCTGTGGTCGAGTCACATGAGCTCTCTATTTTGGACGCTGGCCCCGTCAGAGGCGTTGTTTGCAGACGCCTCCCGCATTCGGGAGCTCGCCCCTTCGTTCTGTGGTGGTTTCCTTGGCCGTGCAGGAGCTTTCTAGCTTGATCTAGTCCTGTTTTTGTCGTTGTTGCTGCTGTTGTTTTTGCTTTTACTTTTCTTATTCTTTGAGGTCAAATTTATAAAATCTTCTCCAAAACCAAAGTCCAAGAGTTTAATACCTGTGTTTTCTTCAAAGCAACTTACCACTTCATGTCTCATGTTTAGGTCTCTAATCTATTTTGAGTTAATTTTGGTGCATGGCGACACGATCTTTTAACTAACATTGCTGATTTAATTCTCACTGGGAAGTCTGACAGACTTTCGGCAGCCGGAGTCACCTCACATTCAGAAGTTAGCAAACAAAAGGAGACCCCTGGGACCAGAGCCGGTCCCGCAAAGCCATGCATGTGACTTCTGAGGAGGTTATTGATTTCTGCTTTGTGTGCATTTAAGGAATAACACTGGCTTCTATGATAATGAGTACCATTTTGGTACACAGAGTTCTTTATGCGTGTTTTCTCTTGACCCCCCCCTCACTGAATTAGGAGCATGTGGCCTGATGTCACGCAGCTCTGCAGTGGCAGCGAGGCCCCTCCTGCCGCTCGGGAGAAGAGGTCTTTGCTCTAGGCGATCCGGCTGGACAGCCTCTAATCTGTGCTTCTGAAGTCCATGAGGCTGAGAGAACTTAGTCCTTTGTCATGAACTGACCGAGGCTATTTGTCGCCTGCGTTTGTCCCCCCTAATGGGACTATTCCTACCTCTCACTGCAGAAACGTTACTGTGCTTGATCACGAGACTGTGTGCGCGTGCGTGTGTGCATGCGTGCGCACGTGTGCGTGCGTGCGCGCGTTTCCGTGGTGTCTGGTGAGGAACACCACATAACCGCACACCGCCGGGTGGTCAGCGCCTGCCCTCCTCCCTCTCCCCGCCGGCCGTCCCGCGGGGGGCCGTGCCCTGGGCTCCCGCTCGTTCTCAGAGCAGCTGCTCCTCGAGACCGTTCAGTGTTTACATGTTTTTAGAGACAAGAGCTCTCACGCTGAATATTTATTCCAGCTTTGGAAAGATTTTAAAGCTATTTTTCTTCCCCTGTGGTTTTTATCTTTAGTGGAAATACTTATTCCACTTGAGTTTCTAGGAAAAAAGATTCTCAGTAGTAATGACAAATGAAATTCCGAATGAGCTGCCTCATCTGTTTTCGTGGCTGTTCTCGGACAGGGGAATAAATCTCATGGATTGAAAGCATGCGGCCTGTGCAGCGCCTGGCTGCAGAATGTCTTGCCCTCACTGTAAACATCTTGTTTCTAGAAAGGGTGGCGCGGAGCACTGGCTTTCCCACCCTGCGGGGGCAGGGTCTCGGTGTCACACGCTTCTCTGTCGTGACACTGACAGACGCCCGAAGACCTCCCCCCGTCCTTCTCTGAACTGCTAGCATGGAGCCTCGAGACCCTAAGTCCAGGGCGTGGCCCGGAGGTGGCGAGGGGTCCCGGCGTGTGGCAGGCTGCCCAGCGGCGCAGTGAGCTCAGCCTGGGTGGCTCCAGTGGTGGTGACTGTCCCTCCCTTTAGGAGGGAGGGCGCCGGGGGTCCCCCGGAGCGGCCGCCCTCTGCAGCCCCGGCGGCAGGTCCCGGCTTGGAGAGCAGGGCGAGGACCGGCGCCTGCGTCACGCGGTTTTCCAAGGACCATGCCCCTCTTCCGAGCAGGGAACCCCCGAGCTGCTGAGGACCAGCGACTGCGACTTCGTGTTCGAGTGGGAGACCCCGCTCGTCTGTCCCGACGAGGTGAAGGCGGACGGCTGCGCCTTGACGGACGAGCAGCTGCTCTACAGCTTTAACTTGACCAGCCTTTCGAAGAGCACCTTCAAGGTAACGCCCGGCGACCTCGGGGCGGCCGCCGGGGTTCTCGCTGGTGCCCACTGTGCGTGAGACGCTGTGACGTCTGTGGCCCCCGGAGGACACGTGGCCACTGTGGCCACGCGCAGCGTGGCCGCAGCATCGGCCTGTCGGGGCTTCTGGCCCCTGTGGCTAACTGGTCACTCCCAACACGAGCTGTGCCTCCTGGTTCAGGGTGTTTCATTCCTTAGGGTTTGTAAGGGTTAAATAACCCAGCACTGTCAACAGGGGGCCTTAATGTCGCAGATGCTGAACAGGAGGTGGCTCAGGATGTGCTCAGTACCACGTACACGAGGGGGGGCCAGGTCAGAGGCAGCTGGCAGAGGCCACGTGGAGTGCCAGCCCTTGCTCAGCCCGGCTGTGAGAGAGAGAGGCAGCTGCTTTGCTGACCACGAGGATGGCCGTAGGGAGCTAGATGTCCCCCACACTGGAGATGCGTTTGGGCCCATCTGCCACCAGCCTGCACGGCGTGGGCTGTTCTCTGTGTCCATGAGGCCACGGGCATCTTGGTCAGTGACAGGCGGACCCCAGACCTCTAGGCCTGTGACCTAGACATCCTGAGTGATACGGCAGCCGATGAGGGGTGACCCTGACTTGCGCCCCGGGTCCCGTGACGGAGACCGTGGCCGGGCGCAGGCCCCCCCGACAGGTGTGCAGAGGGCAGGGCGGGCGAGAGCAGCAGGCGCACGTCCGATCACGGAGCAGCCACTCCGTCCTCACGTCCCCGTGTCGCAGGGGAGGGCGTGGCTTCAGGAAGGGGGAGGAGCCACTGGAGGTCTCACAGGTGGCCCGCTGCCGAGGACGGCCACCAGGAGGGGCAGGCCGGGGGGCGGAGGGAGGCGGGTCCTGTCCGCGGTCGGTCGGGGGGAGATGCCCAGGGGCGGGCGGGCGTCGCCCTCCCGAGCAAGGCCGGGACTGGCGGGGAGGAGGGCGCGGTGCGGGGCTCGGGGCGCAGCACGAGGGCGCAGCCCACGCCACCTCCCTGCGGCGGTGGCGCTGCCCCCCGGAGGTCCGTCCTCAGCCGCACGTGCTGTTGTCTGTCCAGGTGACGCACGACTCGCGCACCTACAGCGTGGGGGTGTGCACGGCGGCGGCGGGCCCGGACGAAGGCGGCTGCAAGGACGGGGGTGTCTGCCTGCTCTCCCAGACCAAGGGGGCGTCGTTCGGACGGCTGGCGTCCATGAGACTGGATTACAGGCACCAGGACGAAGCTGTCATTTTGAGTTACGCCAACGGAGACCTGTGTCCTCCAGGTAAATCCGTGCGGCGGGCCGGCGTTGATCGTGCTGGCAGCACGGAAGGAGGCCCGGCAGGGGGAGAGAGCTGGGGACCAGGCTCCGACCCCGGCGAGCGCCAGGCCCTCGGTGGCATCGTGGGCGTCCGTCCAGCCATCGCGGATGAGGGCTCCGGCCTCAGAGCTCGCGCTGGCCTGTGCACTGCTGGCCACGCCGGCGGTGGCCAGGAGGTCCCGAGGCTGGTTCCGGGGGCCCGCCTGGAGGAGGGCCTCGCCGGGCGGCTCTGGGCGACCGCGCCGGGAAGCTCAGCCGGCGTGGTGCTGGCCGGGTGCCTCACTCCGGTGTCCTTGTTCCCAGAAACCGAGTACGGCGACCCCTGTGTGTTCCCCTTCACGTTCCGCGGGAAGAGCTACGAGGAGTGCGTCGTGGAGAGCAGGGCGAGGCTCTGGTGCTCCACGACCGCGGACTACGACCGCGACCACGAGTGGGGCTTCTGCAGGCACTGTGCGTCGCCCGGGGGGCCTGGGCGCGGGTCTGGGCGTGGGCCTGGGGGCTGTGGGCGTGGTTCTGGGGGCCTGGGGGCTGTGGGCGCGCGCCTGGGGCTCTGGGGGCGGCCTGCCCCCCGGCTCGCCGCCTGGGGCTCAGACCCCGCAGCTCGGGGGTTGCATCCCGTGTGACGCCCCCTTGTCGGGGCCGCTTTCCGTGAGGGACGCTCTGAGTCGCTTGGGGGGTGCAGTGCGTACCCGCAGCAGGGGTCACACGCACGTGCCGGGCGGGCAGCTAGGCCCACTCACTAGCTCAGGAGACTCGTGTCCACACACCAGTTTTCAGCAGTGGTGACTGAGATCCGTGTGCAGAGTTACTGCCGGTCACGGGTGTGCAGGGTGGCGGGTGAGTGATCGGGACCTGCAGAGGGTCACGCGTCGGCTGTCTGCTGTGCGGCGGATGCGGGCCGGGACCTGGGGCTTTCACGCCGAGCCAGGCTTAGCTCGCCGGTGCCTGTGGTGGTCAGAGGCTGGTGACACGAGGGAATCCTACGAGCGGGTGTGTGCAAACTCCCGTGACTGCCCCAAACTCCCGTGACTGCCCGAGGAACGGGAGATGAGAAAAATGGGGAAAAATCATTAATTCTGGTACGGGGTCAGAGAGAACAAAGCAATATGTTTTAAGGAATTATAGATGTTGAATATACCAGGGACTACTATAGTTTTGAGGCTTGTCGTGGCAGGAATTTTCTCCTGGTTTGTTGGATGAAACTCAAACATTTTTAGATAATGGCGGGCATCTTACTGTAATTTTATTTTTGTTATTTGTGCATTAATCGAATTTTAATAGCTGTGTTCGGGGAACTGGGCTAGCCCTGTGGGGTTATTAAGGAGTACGGCGAGGGACTCTCAGCATCTTCAGGGTTAAGATGTCTGTGCAGGAAGCAGAACGAGATCTGGCCGGGGTGGGTGGGGGGCCGCCAGTGCCGGCCGGCGGGTTCCCGTCAACGGAGCAGGGGCGGGGGCCAGCCGAGGCCGTGTGTGGTCTGACGGCTTCCCCGCCCGCCGTCCGCAGCAAACAGCCACCGGACGTCCTCGATCATCTTTAAGTGTGACGAGGAGGCCGACATCGGGAGGCCCCAGGTCTTCAGTGAAACCCGTGGGTGCGAGGTGACGTTCGAGTGGAAGACGAAGGTCGTGTGCCCTCCGGAAAAGATGGAGTGCAAGTTCATCCAGAATCACAAAACCTACGACTTGCGGCTGCTGTCCTCCCTCACCGGGTCCTGGTTCTTCGCGCACCAGGGCGCCTCGTGAGTACCGTCGCCGCTCACCACGTGCGCTGTCAGTGAGCGGGAGCCGGGGGTTCTCGACGGTAGGGGGCCCCCGGTGCGTCGCCTCTGACTCTCGAGGCGGGACCGCCGTGCGGACTGAGGCACAGGGTGGCTCGGGTGCCTCGTGCTCTCGGGGGCAGCCCGGAGGTGTCAGGCACGGTTTGCAAGGCAGAGAGAGGTGGACAGAAACGGAGCCTCAGAGCCCAGAGAGGCCGTCGGCCGGATCCCCTTGGTCTGATTCGGTCCGCGTTTGTGAGGGGCATCATCGGGCACTGGGTGTCTGGGAGGCTCATTCCCCCAGTTCCTCGGCTCAAGCTCCTTAGGCCATGGTGGCCCGGGGTTCGTTAGCTGTGCGGACGGCTCCCCACACAGGGCGCCCTGCGCACAGTGCCTGCCTGCTGCCGGGCGCTCTTGACCCCTAAGCATTCGCTTCATGGGGATGTGGACTTGGAGCCCTCACAGCCCCTTGAGTGGGGTGGACAGCTCACCAGGGTTGGGCTACTGCCTGTCCCAACTCGAAAGCCCTCCTCAGCCCCACCGCGTCCCCAGATCTGTCCCTGGTCCTGGGTGGAGTGCCCTCTCAGTCAGCGCTGGGGATGTCTGGGGTAGGAATTCATTTCAGTGCTGCGCCCGAGCGCGTCGGCCGAGACTGACCTTGACCTGCCCGTCCCTTTGTGTCGTTTCGTAGGTACTACATAAATTTGTGTCAGAAAATATATAAAGGGCCCCTGGACTGCTCCGACAGAGCCAGCATTTGCAGAAAGAGCGCCTCGGGGGAAGTGCAGGTCCTGGGGCTTGTCCACACACAGAGGCTGGACGTCAGAGGTGAGGCCCGGAGCCCTGGGCAGTCACAGGCGCCGTGGCTGGGGGCCGGGGCTGAGGTGGAATGTCGGGGCTCCCTCTGAGTCTCTCCCCAGCGGGGGCCGCATGCCCAGGCTCACAGGTGTGTGAGCAGGCCTTCCTGCGGGGCTGCAGGGTGGTCACACGGGGACTCACTGGGGGTAACTCAAGTTGTTAACCTCTTAACAAGTTGGGGAGTAAAAATAGAGACTGGGGCTCAGCAGGTTGCAAGGTGACCTGGGGGTGGGTAAGTTTTCAGAACGCTAAACCCATTTGCCATCCTGGTTCATGGCGTGTAATGGACTTGCGACGTTGAAGGTTTTTATAACACACTGGAAATAAATAACATCTGTTCGATCTTTTGTGTTTCAGAGGACAAAGTCATTGTAACTTACTCGAAAGGTGACCAGTGTGGTGAGAACAGGACCACGTCCACTGTCATAGAACTGACCTGTGCAAAGACAGTCGGCAGGCCTTCGTTTACGAGGTGGGCGTGCGAGGGGCTCCCGGGGACCGTGGAGCCTGTGCCGGGAGCACGTCAGAACTGCTCTCCCTGGCCGTCGCTTGGGGTCTGTGAACGTGCGAGCAGGGTCACAGTAGGGAGAGGACTGGCTGCTGAGAGTTGGGGCCCGGGGTGGGAGCCGGGGCAGCTGATCGTCTGCAGTGAGCACGGCTGCCCCACACCAGGGAGCCTGCTGGGGCCAAAGCCGCCCTGTGAAGCAGCGTTTAACTGGGCTCCGTCTTCGAATGTCATAGAACCAAAGGGGCATCGATCGGTGCCAGCCAAGGCCAGTGTTCAAGTGGCCTGTCAGGGACCCACAGACAAGTGGGGCCGGCACCTGGGCTGCTCTTGGAATCTGCTAGAATGCTCTGGGCAGTTCTGCTTGTGGTGCTAATGGGAAGTTTGGCCAGCAGAGGGGGCGCGCGAGCTGCCGTGCGTGAACCAACGATTCCTCGCAGAGCTGGGCTCCTGCCAAGAGAGACCCAGGGGCTGCTGCCCAAGGCTTTACTCGCTCCATGAGTCTAAAGCTTGTCAAAAGATTCGCAGATCTAGGAGCAGATTTCTTCGGCTTTTAGATGTTACACAGTTCCTAAATTTAGGAAAACTATGCGAAGCCAGATCCTTGCCCGCTTTTCACATTGTGGGGGTGCCAGCCGGCCCTTGCGTGTGATCTCGAGGCGAGCGGGTGGGGCAGCCGTCCCGGGCCGGAGCTCGGAGGGGGGTGGTCTCCTCGGGGACCTGGGGCTCCCGGGCAGCGCGTCCTCGGGGTGCGAGGCCTTGCGCTGCAGCCCCTCGCTCGGCCGCGTCTGCGGGACGTGACCGCGTCCTGCCGCCCCCTCGCAGGTTCGACGTGGACAGCTGCACGTACTACTTCAGCTGGGACTCGCGGGCCGCCTGCGCCGTGAGGCCGCAGGAGGTGCAGATGGCGAACGGGACCATCACCAACCCTGTGAGCGGCAGGAGCGTCAGCCTCGGAGACGTGTATTTTAAGTAAGTGACTCACATCGCTCTGAGCACTGCAGCGTACTTAACGTTAAACCAGCAATTCCGATCTCGCCGGGCGGGCCGCGCTGCAGTAAGTAGGCTGTGTGTTTTAGTTGCTGTCCCTGGGGAGTCATCACGTTTTGCTTGAACTGAGGGAAAGCATCACTCAACTATTAAGTTTTAACGGCAAAGATTGTGAATTCCCTCGAGTACAAATAAAGTTACTCGTTCTCCCTCACTTCCTGATAAACCCAAGGGTCGAAGGCCAGACTTCCTGAAACGATTTTTCATCAGGACCCTGTGGGCTTATCAGCTCGTGGAGAAAAGTCAGTAGTGTCTGCTGGGGCAGTTGCTGGGTCCAGTGGCCACGGCGACTGGCCGTGCCTGCCGGCTGTGCCCAGGGCAGGGCCAAGCGGGAGGATGCTGGGGAGGGAGGCCGGCGCCTGCCGGAGTGTCTGCGGCTCGTGGACGCACCACCCAGGCTGGGCGGCGGGGCACCCGCAGCGTCCCGCAGCTGCGGGGTGGTGCCCGGACCGGGGCCCGTAAGGAATGGCTTTCTCAAAGGACTGCCGGAGTCACTCCTCTTTCATCTCCTCAGGCTCTTCAGGGCCTCTGGGGACATAAGAACGAATGGGGACAAGTACGAGTATGAAATCCAGCTTTCTTCCATCACAAACTCCAAGAACCCAGCGTGCACCGGCGCCAGCATCTGCCAGGTCAAACCGAACGACCAGCACTTCAGCCGGAAAGTCGGAAATGCCGACAAAACCAAATACTACGTTCAAGGTACTCCATCTCTCCAGCGTTGCGACGTGTCTAAGTTCCTGGAAGGAAGGGCTTAACTTTCATGACCGACCCCGCAGTCGAGGTCGCTGGTACAGTTCAAAGCCAAAGTCGTGGTCTGATGCTGCCTTGACGTGCACCGGGCAGAGCGGGGCCGGCGGCCTGGGTCTCGGCTGCCTCTGCGGATGCGCCTGCCTCTCGCCCTCCTCGGCCCTCTGGCTGTGGCCGAGTGGGCAGTAGGGCAGTTGGGAGAGGGCTGAGTCCACCCAGGGCCCCTCACTTCTGGCACCAGCTGCGAGTTCGGGGAGGGGGGCTCCCATCACGGCCCCGAGGTTCAGTGGTTCCCTGAGGACTCGAGGACTCACCAGGCCGTTACAGTCACGGTTAGAGCTTGTCGAAGTCGGCCACGTGGAGAAGCAGAGGGCAGCGTCCGGGGGGAGCCAGACGCTCCCTCGTTCTCTCCCTGTGGGGTCGGGCGTGTTACCGGCCCAGCGTTGGTGACGGTGTATATGGATTGTTGCTAGCCAGGGGAGCTCAGCGCCCCTTGGTGGCTTGGGTTTTATCGGGGCTCCATTGCATAGGCCAGGTTGGTCGGTTGGTCGGTTGGTTTATGGGCCGCTGGGCTGGCTGGCTGGCAGGTTGATTGCTTGGTTGTTCACCTGCCAGTCTTAGTCTACAGGTAGGCTGATGGCACATGGCCAGCCTCCACTGCAGAGCATGTGGTTAACTGAGGACGAAGGCCAGACCTCCTCTGGGAGGAGGTTCGGGTCCTTCCTGCACGCTGGCTTGAAGGGGGCTCCGTCGTGCGTGTCCAGGGGTCTGCGGGGAAGAGCGCACGTGGAGCATCCGGTGGAAGACACTACCTCGGACTTTAAGTCTGCGCGAGCTCCTTGCAGGCTCTGGAGGTGAACTCGGCCCGCCACCAGGGCTCAGTGCTGACGCTCCGGGGCGCGCGCGCCCCTTTTTTGACAGATGGTGACCTGGACGTGGTGTTTACCTCGTCCTCTAAATGTGGCAAAGATAAGACGAAGTCTGTCTCCTCTACCATCTTCTTCCACTGCGACCCTTTGGTGAAGGATGGCATCCCTGAGTTCAGCCACGAGACTGCCGACTGCCAGTACCTCTTCTCCTGGTACACCTCTGCCGTGTGTCCCCTGGGGTAAGTGCGGGGCCCTGGCATCGGCCGGAGTTGCTGTCGGTCGCTCTCCTCTTTGGACGGACACTTACCCAGCCGCCTCTCTCAGAGCTTAGCTCAGGCATAAGTTCACATGTGTGTTTACCCTGGTGCTTTGTTGTGGAGAGGATTAAACACACACACAGCCCAGAGGAAGTGACAAGGTCAACCCCACGTAGCCAGCACCCAGCGCCCGCAGTTGTGCACGCCCCACCCTCTTGGTCCAGCCCACGGCACCACCCCGTCACCCCAGCAGCCTCGGCCTTCTGCCTTTGTGTGCCCCGGGCCCCGAGCGCCCCTCGCTCTCCTTGCTTCTTCCTCCTGCTGGTTTGTCCCCTGCCCCCACCCCCGGTGGTTCCGGGGAGGCAGGGCCGTGCCTGTCTGTTCCCAGCACAGCTTCCTGTTTCAGCACAGAGTGCTGTGTGGTAAAGGCCACTTTAATGTGAATGAAATATTTTTTTCATGTGAATGAGTGAGGGGTTACTCTGCGGATCCTGAAAAGTATCTGTGGGCCAGGTGTTCACGGGAAGTGCACGTTTCTGCTCTGAGGGGCTTCTGGTGACCGGGCCTCCTCGTGGCCTCGGGGGACCTGCCTCCGTCATGTCCCGCGGCCTTCGCTTCTTGGCCCAGCTACACTGCCAGTTAGAGCTCCTCCTCCAGAACAAATAGTTGTAAACCGCTTTCCTCGTGGGTTTTTCTTCTGTCGTATCTGGCTGGCTGTCATACAGAAGCTTGTCATTCTCTGTCCTGAGACTTTAAGGTCGGAGGAGACCGAGGTCTTGCCATGTCACCTTCCTTTCCCGGCGAAGGGACCCGCAGCCGGCAGAAAGCAGTGACAGGGACAGTGCGGGGAGATCCAGGCACATCTTCCGGACCTTAGGTCAGCCGTGTCTTACATGTCCCGGGGGCGCTAGTCCAGAAAACAGTCGGCTTGCTCCTGTTTTCCAGGAACACGGATGTAGGGCAAATCTCAACGAATCTCTAAACATTGGTGCCGCATGAGCAATGTACGCGGTGCCGTGAGGTCAGCAACCGATCACAAAAAATTACCCGAAAAACAGAAACACGTGGGGAAACTAACACTCACTTCTAATCACAGATCGTAGACGAAACCGCAAGCGGACGCACACTTAGGACCGAGGGGCGGGAGGGCTCCCCGCGAACACGCGCGCTCCGACTGGCCCGGGCTGGTTCTGGCTCCGAGGACGGACTCTGCAGGGCGCTCACACGAGACTGTCCTGCGCTGCCATACCCCCTGAGCAGACAGCGACACACGCAGCCAGGCCGGAGCCGAACTCGGTTCTCGCTGATGGTTCGGAACCCAGGCTGTCTGGCTGGATTTTGACGAGAGCGGTCACTCCTGTGTGGTCCAGTTGGTGGTTGTCCTCTGACCCAGTCAGTTTGAGTGAAACGTTTTTCTGAATTAACCGCCGGCGTCTTCAGCGTCCGACTTCGCGGCGCGGGCATGGCCTGCTGCGCTTCCTCCTCTTGTCGCGAGCGGTTCCGTTGTTTCTCGTCGCTGCTCTCTGGCTGCGCGGGGTGGGGCAGGGTTTCCGTTCCTGCAGGCCCCGTGGCCCCGAGTGACTGAGGGCCGGAAAGACCAGCAGCGTCAAGTCATTACACAAACGTCCAGCTCTGTGAGCAGAAAGGGAAGTCAGCGAAGACGTTTCTGATTTCACACCATGAATGTCTGATGTCACAGACATACTCTGCTTTTTCTCATACATGGGTTGGAATTGTGAAATTTCAGCTGATCAAACCGACTGTGTGTGTCGCTAGCTCTGCCTCCTGGGACTTAGCAGGCCTGACTAGAGGATGGTTCCGTGGGGTGCCTGTCCTGTGCCCCGCAGGGTCCCGCGGCTGTCCCCCAGCCCCGTGAGGCACTGAGGCTGTGTCCCAGTGGGGGGGGGGGGCTGTGTGGAGCTCTCCCCACTATTTCTTCCCAGTCAGCAGGGCTGTAGGCCTGGAACATGAGTGTGGCCGGCCTGTCCCCCAGGCCTTTGCTTCCTTAGCGCCTCTGTGCCCTGGGAGCCCACCAGAGGCACGGGCGAGGGCCGAGGAGCGTGCCCTTGAAGCGCGGCTTTGCCCGGTCCCGCAGCACGAGGCAGCGTCTTGGGCCCGCGTTCCGGCCCTCCTGCCTGAGCTCGCCGTCAGCAGTGTGCTCACGGCTGGTGGCTCGTGTTCGGTGTGGCGTTCGCGGCCAGCGCCACTCCCCGAGCTGGGGCTGCTGGGGTCTGCGCCCTGGCGGCAGCGTCCCGAGTGCTGTGGCTCCCTTCCAGGGACTTCGATGGCGCGAGTGCCGAGGAGGACACGCCGGAGCACACGGGGCTGTCGGAGAGGAGCCAGGCCGTCGGGGCGGTCCTCAGCCTGCTGCTGGTGGCGCTCACGGGCTGCCTGCTGACCCTGCTGCTCTACAAAAAGGAGAGACGGTGAGGACGGGGGCGAAGCGAGCCCTGGCCGGGAACCCCTCCTCGTCCTCCCTTTCCTTTCCTCCCCGCGAGCCCCAGTCCCGGAGCTCTGTCAGCCCGTGGGCGTGGTCTCCACGTGCGTTTCTTGGACATTGCACTTTACGAGGAAGTGTCCCTTTGACCAGAGCCGTGAACCTGCTCGGGTGCTCGGGTCAGGTCTCACCTTGCGTGGCGGGCGCTGTGTGTGCTCGGCCTGGCCCGCCCGTTCCCAAGATGTCAGTCTCTGGGTGCGTCCCACGTTGGACAGACATTAAACCACCTGTCACGGGTGGACCTCCTTCCGGTCTGCCCTTTCCTCCCGTCCCCCCTCCTCATCACAGAAGCGAGCATTTATTAGGCGCCCGCTGTGTGCCAGGTACCACCCCGTCCTCCTGGCTCCCCTCTGCTGGCCGAAAGGGCGTGTGCGTCGTCACGTGGGGCTGTCCAGCAGGTGGCTGTGTCGCTGGCGGACGAGGCCCGGGGCTCGGAGCCCTGTGCACACTTGGCCCTGGCCGGTGGCAGAGGAGCCGGCCATGTCGGGGGCCCCTGTCCTCTTTCGTCAGGCAGAGGAGCTGGAGGCACAGGGGTGTCGAGAAGTACTGCAGAGGCCCTCGGGGGGTGTAGAGTTGGGGCCGAAGGTCTGGGCGTGAGCCGGCCTGGGTTGGTCACGGGCCCTGGCAGTCTCCGCACAGCCGCGGGGCTGATTCTGAAGTGTTCCTGCCTCTGAGCGGGTGCGTGACCCTGCCGCCGCGGGCTTAGCGTCCCCAGCCGTGCGGGGGTGCGCCGGGGCGGGGGCGGGCGGCGCGGCTCCTCTCTTAGCCAGTACCGGAGGGGCCCGCTAGGAGCAGCTGGCCAGTGGGCGGCTTGAGCTACTGCTTCTGCCCGGAGTGACTGTCGTCTCTCGCAGGGAGACGGTGATGAGTAAGCTGACCAACTGCTGTAGACGGAGTGTAGACGTTTCCTACAAATACTCAAAGGTAATTTCCTGCCTCCGCCTCGCCCCTCGCAGTAGCGAGCTGTGGATGTTGTCATACTCAGTCAGTGAGGATCAGAAAATCCTCGTCATGGGCAATTTGAAGTAGAAAGGAAAAACGTCATCTCCCATTGCTTTTAACCCTAGCACACTTTTGTCTTTTTCTGTAATTCGAATTTTTCACAATGTGGTTGCAACTGATTTCCTAGAACATTTAACGGTTTAGGTGGCTCTTGCTTTTTTTTTTTTTTTTTTTGGCTATTCTAAAAAATGTTATACTTCGTAATGGAAAGTTTGTGCATTTGGCATTTGGTTGGTTTCCTTCAAATAAATCTCCAGAAAAGAGGCATTTTGTGGGCCAAAGGGCCTGAATGTGCTCACGGCTCTGTACGCGCTGCCACGCCTTTCTAAAAGGCTTACCTCGGACGTCACCCCCCCCCCCGTGTGGCCCCTCCTTCTCAGCACACGTCCCCCTCCTGCCCTGCCCCCTGGGGCACCCGGACCCGGCTCTGGGCGAGCGCGGGGCGGGCGGGGCGCGGACTCGCCGCCCAGGCCACGCTCCTGCCCTTGTGCCACCGTGTGCCGTGGGCGGGCCTTGGCCGGAGCTGGCAGCTCCAGCCCGCGCCTTCCTCTCCCCGGCGGGGACCTGGGGCCGCGGCGGCTGCGGTGGGCAGGCACGGAGGGTCCCCGACTCAGGCGGGCCTCGGAAGGAGGGTAACGGAGGAGCGGGGCAGGGTCTGGGGGTCTCCGTGAGCTCTGCTTTGCCCTCGCAGGTCAACAAGGAGGAAGAGGCGGACGAGAACGAAACGGAGTGGCTGATGGAGGAGGTCCAGGTGCCGGCCCCCCGGCCCGGGAAGGAAGGGCAGGAGAACGGCCACATCACCACGAAGTCCGTGAAGGCCGACGCCCTCACTTCCCTGCACGGGGACGACCAGGACAGCGAGGACGAGGTCCTGACCATCCCCGAGGTGCGCGTTCACTCGGCCAGGGGCACCGGGGCGGATAGCGCACAGCCGATGAGACACCCCCAGAGGAAGGTGCTCCGGGAGCCGGGCGACGCCAGGGTGGGGCTGGCGAGGGGCGAGAGGGGGGGCCGGCCGACGCCCCGGCCTGTGCCGCCCAGGCCCGCGAGCTCTGGCGGCCTGGTGTCCTTCCACGACGACAGCGACGAGGACCTCCTCAACATCTGAGCTCCCGGTGCCTGCCGGGCACGTGGGCCTGTGGCAGCTCAGCCAGGCCCTCCGACCAAATAAGACTTCGACTCGATGATGCTTCTATCATTTTTGCCTTTAACAAAAACTTTCAAAAGGGAAGAATTTTGTGGTGGGGGGAGAGATTGAGGAGGTCAGGCGCCGCTCGCCCGTGGCTGCTCGGCCATCGGGTTGAGGCATCACGCCAGTTGCCAGAGGGTGGTGCCCGGGGCCCGGGTTTCGTCCCAAGTCCTCGTCCTCACGAGAGCACAGCTGCCCTGCACGCCACCGCGCGCATGGCCGATGCATCCGGGGACGGGGGCTGTCTGTATTAGCGGGAAACCCTTGCTGCTTTAGGCCCTGTAGGGTGTCTGACCATTATATTTTAGCATTTAATTCTCTCCTCCTATTTATTGACTTTGACAATTACTCAGGTTTGCGAAAAAAAAAAAGAAAAAAAAAAATACAACAAACCGCCCACCGCGCAGTTTCTTCAGCCGACAGGAGGCGACATGCTGGTTCATCCACTGCCGGCCGGGGGGCTGCGTGCGCTGGGTTGGTTCATATAAGGTTTTGAGCTAGTCAGTCATGTATCCTCTCAGTTAGAACCCTCCCTCTGTCCCTTCCTCTTGGCTTTCTCTTTCGTAAGGGCGCGCCCGCACGTGCAGGGGTCCCTGAGCGCTGGGCTGGCGACTCGCCAGCATGCCTTCCGCCGGGGGCGGCCACCGCGCTCTGCGTGACCTGCTCAGCCCCAGGCGCACAGAGCACATGTTTCAGTATTTCTTTCGCCGGCTGGCGAATTCAAACAACCCACCCAAAGACAGGTTTTGTGTGTGTGAGAGAATGGAGATGCCGGAGAACACGGCTTTTCCCCAGCTTCGGGGTATAAGGTCCCATCTCTTCAGGTTCTCATGATACCACCTTAACCGTGCTTATTTTTTTAAGGAAAAAAAATAAAAAAGTGTTTATCAACCATTCGACCTATATAAGAAGCCTTAATTTTGCACAGTGCGCGACTCGCGGAGATTGCATGCAAGCCGCAGGCTGGAATCGCGCCCCTGGCGTGGCACCTGGACGCCAGGTGCGGGCGGCCGCAGTCGGGCCCCGGCGCTGCCCTCCCTGCCCCGGCTCCTTTCTCGAAGTGTTTAATGGACGACTTTTCTCTTATTCTAGAATTGTATATACACACAATTGTAGTCATATATCGAAAAGCAAACCGCCCTACAGAATTCCTTGGTTTGTACTCTGTTTGGCCGGCTTATTTGATTTCAACATGAGTGTATTTTTAAAAATTGATTTCTTTTCTCATTTTTTTTTCAATCAAATTTACTGTAATATAAGGTATTCAACAATTTCAATAAAAGATAAATTATTAACTCGGTGTCACTGCTTTTTCCCCTCGAGAGAGAAGGGCTGCCGAGCTCGCGGCCAGCGCCGCCGCGCACCTGTCCTCCGGGAAGCGGCGGGCGTCGGCGTCCGGCCGCAGCACGCGCACGTCCGCCCCAGAGGCCCCCACGAGCGCAGGTGCTCCCTCGCCTTCGGGCCGCTTCAGCCGGGCCTGGTTTCCTCTCTCCTGAGAGGGCGGCCCTCGGGGCCTTCCCTGTCCTCCCGAGCATCGGCCGGGCGTCTCGGGGTGCAGCGTTCTCCTGGGGGGCGCGCTCGCGCAGATTCCGGGTCTTCCGTCTGAAGCGAGTTACTGACTGGGAACGAGAGCTTCCTAGCGGTCGGTTATGCGAAAGGAGACAAAGCAGGACGTTACCACGGCACCCGGCCTCAGAGCCAGCGCCCGCCCTTCATCTCGGCTCACGATCCAGTTGGAGTCAGTTACCTATCATTCTCTAGGATTTTGCAATCTCTCCTGATAGACACTCCGGGGTCTATAAAGCAGTGGTCCCCAACCTTTGTGGCCCCAGGGACTGGTGCTCCTGTGAGCATCTAATGCCCGAGGATCTGAGGCGGAGCTGAGGCGGTGATGCTGGCGCTGGGGGCGGCTGCAGATGCAGATGAAGCTTCGCTCGCTCACCTGCCGCTCACCTCCTGCTGTGCGGCCCGGTTCCTAACAGGCCATGGACTGGTACCGATCCGTGGCCTAGGGCTTGGGGTCCCCTGTTAAAAAGGTTTACGTTACAGCCCAGGAGTCACTGGTCCCTGGGCACTGTGTCCAGGGGACCACTCTCTCGGCCGCCCCCTCCTCCTAAGTCACAGGAAGCCGCCGGGGTTGGAAGGGGCCCTTGCAGGCACTCACTCGCCCTGTGGGCAGCTCGATGGCGGGAGAGCCCTTCGTCCGCAGCCCGGGTGGCCCACCTGCCCCAGTGTGCAGCTCACGGCCGGCCCGAGAGAGCAGAAGCGCGCACGCTGTGCCTGTTGTCCTAAGAGTCAGATGGTGCGGGCGATCGGGATAACTAACCTAGACGACCTCTCCCCCTAAGCCCCTGAAAGCAGAGTGACTGTCCTCGCCGGCTGTTACAGGTAGTTTTAAGAAAACTTGCTCTGATAGCAAATAGGAATTAGACTCTCATCAGGGAAATGGTTTTATTAAGAGTACAACCTTGGTATTTTCTTTTGGCCAACATTTTGAGACCATCTGTCGAGTGGCAGAGAAATGGATCCCGGGGACGCTAAGGAAGGAACAGGAAAACCCTCTGCCGAGGAGACCCAAGGAAAGGGGAGCCCTGGCTCTCACGTGAACCTTTAAAACAGTCAAAACCAGTTCTGCCCCTGCTGCAACATGCACGTGGCGAGTCCTGTAGGAAGGTTGTCGGTCACCTGGGTGTTTAAAAAAATGCTTCGGGATAGTCCCTTTACGTGGGCCGCAGACCTAGTGGCACGTAGGTCTCGCTTCTCTTCTTGGAAGTCGGGTCACAGGGGGATCATGTGCGTGTTGGGAGCGGGTGGTGTGGACAGGGTCAGGCTCAGAGAACCTCCCTTCTCCGGCTTCTGAAGAACACACGTCACTCAGCTGCACGCACACAACTTGCCTCTCCCGTGGGACTTCATCCACCACTTGGGTTTGGCCTCTCGTGCCCTCGAGCTAAACCCGGGGTGCCTCCTGGGAGGAGGGGGGGTGGTTGGGGGGGTGTGGACGCCGGGCTGGGCAGCTGGGCTGGGCGTCCCGGGGCACCTGTTGAACTCAGGCCGAAGAGATGGTGTTCCGGGTGGGGAGGTGACATTGTGCAGGCCCAGAGATGACCCAGCTGTGTGGAGTTTGGGGACAGGGTGGCTGAAGGAGGCCCGGACCGTGAAGCGTCACGAAAATCACAATAAGCTCTGTACACTCGCCCGACAGCAGTTGGGAGCTGTGGCAGGGCCAGGTTTGCTTGTGAGGAAGACAGAATCAACAATGTAAAGAAACGGAGGCACTGTGGCTTCCAGAAACGGGGCGTGGGCGGCCTGGGCCGTGTGGGCCCCGGAACGCCTCCGGCGCTCCGCCTGGAAGGAAATAGAAAAAGCGTTTTCCTTCGTGACGGCGGGCGCGGCCCAAGTCAGGTTCGTTAGGGTTGTTAGTTACTTGTATTTCTTTAGCTCATTCTATTTGGTGTTTTGACCAGTTTGCAAATCAGGTTCGCTAAAAAATAATCTATAAATCTTTAATGTTATTTTGATACTCATGATATTAGAGAAGCCGAGGACACACAGAGCGGGGTACAGCACCCCAGAAAGAGCCCAGACGGGACCAGGTGACACACCTGGTGACCCATGGCTTCGGATCTTTTTTCTTCTCTTTTTAAAAAAATTTGAGACAATCAGAACATACAGGAAATGCGAACAAACAGGACAACTAAGCCCGTTTTCCCTGCACTGTTCGAAGGTTCCCTCTCTGATGCCCCACCATCCCTGGACACCTTCGGGCGCTATCCCATGTGAGCACAGCGGAGCCACCTGGCCGAGAACAGGGTCACGGCCCCCGCCGCACTGCCCGCCCGGAGAAAACACTGGGTCCCCTGGCGAAGGGCTCAGCCCCACGAGGCTGGCCACCGCTTCAGGTGACACAGTCACTAGGTCCCCAGGGTCCCCACAATTCTCTCCGACTTGGCTGCAAGTCGACGTTCCCATGAGCCCTTCACCCTTGGATTTGATTATCCTCTAGAGTGGCTCACAGATCTCGGTGTACCAGGATCAGTTTGCCGGAGAGTGTGAAGGACACAGGTGAACAACCAGGCGACAAGGGACACAGGGTAAGGTCGGGGTGGGGGGCGCCTGTCCCTGTGGAGTTGGGGTGCGTCCTCCCCACGTGGCTGTGCTCACCAGCCTGGGGGCGCCCCCAGCCCTGGGCCGTCGGGGTGTTACAGAGCCTTCTGCAGGGACCTGTGATCAATTAATTATGAACTCTTTGCAACTCTCCCTTCTCAAGAGAATAGGGGCTTTGGGTGGAGAATTTTGACTTTCTAGTCATGACGGTCTTTCCTGTGATCAGGAGCCATTCTAGAGTCACCTCAGAACAAAAGACAGTCCCCTCGCCCAGGAAATCCCAAGGCTTCTGGCCCTGGCCAAGAACAGGGGGCAGAGAGCAACATGGACAGCGTATTCCGATGATCCCACAGGCGGCAGCGCTGAGCGCCCGCCTGAGGGAGGCCGTCCCGTCCCCAGCAGGGCTCATCCACCAGCAGCAGCGGAGTAGGGAGGGCTGCAGGCCCCGCGGGAGGGGCTGAGGCCGCCCCCGGTGCCTGTGGAGCAGAGGTGGGTGTCCCACGAGCGAAGGGCACCTCTGTGTGTCTGTCCGTCCTGTGTGCACACAGGACTGCCTGTCACGTGTCCTATGGCGGCGTGGCGGTTGGAGCGTGTCCTCTGCCTGGCAGCACCTCGATGTCCCCTTCTGACAGCTCTGGCCAGGGCCCGCGGGGCCCAGGCCTGTGCCGAGTTGGCCCCCCTGGCCCTGTCTCCTGGGATCCGGGTTGTTTCACGGCAGCCAGGAGGTAGTGACGCAGGGGAGGCCGCGTGTGGGTCCTGGGAAAGCCGAGGACAGAGCGCAGTGGGTCTGCTGCACCCCGCTCCGTCCCCCTCAGCCCCAGCTGCACACAAGTCAACCGGAAAACCAGCGGCGGCTTCCGGGACAGCCCGTGCTGCTGGCTGCAGAGCGACAGCCAGACAATCCCCAGGTCCTGGCTCTGCTGCTTGCCCTTTGGGTGGCTTTGGCAAGTCGCCTCACCATTCTCAGCCTCACAGCCTCATGGTGAAAGGCAGGAACAGGAAGTGAGAGTGTCCCTCTGCCCACGTTTGGAGGGTGAAGGCCGGGGGCCCGGATGGCTGGCTCCCAGCTCCGCATTTCCCCGAGGACGGCCAGGTGGCCCAGGGGGAAGGGCTGAGCCTGGGGGCCCCGGCCACCACGGACCGTTCTCTTTCATCGCTCCAGTGTGCTGACCGACAGCCACCAATGCCCAGGCCGCAGGGGCCAGCGGGGACCCTGGCGCCCCGGAGGCTTTGCTGGCGGGCACGTGGAGCGAGCAGTTAGAAGCCACAGGCCTCGGGGACAGAGCTGCTCACAGGTGGCCGAGGAGCGGTGCTGTGCTCGCCCCTCTGCCGCTCCCAGGAGCCCGAGCCCTTCCTCCTGGTTTACGGCCTCGAGGACACGTTGCCATTCACCGAGCCAGACACAGCCACACACTTGTCTCCTGGTGTCTGGGGGGCAGGAGGGTGGCTGCAGCCCGGCAGACCCTCTGCAGTCTGGGGAGAGATCCACTTCTGACCTCAGGCGATGCCTGCAGTTACAGGGCTGACGGTCTCCGTCAGCCAGAAGTGTCTCTTGCCACGTGGGCCGTCCCCAGTAGGGCCGCTCGCGCCCCTAAAGACAGCAAGGGGGAGAGGGACGCCCGGCATGACAGCCACTACCTCGTGTGACGTAACCGCAGTGGTGGCCCTGCCGCTTTGCCATCGTCCACTGCGCACAAGCCGGTCTCGGGCCCCGTGTGTGCTCAGGGCACAAAGCACCAGGAGGCAGGGGCATCGGGGCACCCCTCCCGCCTTTCCTCATCCGTCCCCCCCCCACACACACACAGGGTGTAAGGAGCACGGCAGGCTGAGGGGCCCATCGGGGGTCTCCCCGAGACTGCCTGCTGCTGTCCTTTGCGAGTCTGTCCCCCCGTGGACCGTGAGCCGTTTGGAGTTCGGGACCGCTCTGTGTCCCAGGGCCTCGCACTGCCTGAGATGTACAGGAACTCGGCGAATATTTGTTGAGTCAACAAATCAGCCAGCACAGGAGCCCGTGAGCCAACGACAGCTTCACAGATTGAGAGGTCTTGCTGTGGAGCAGTTCAAGTTCAACGACAGCGTGAACTTGGACAGCTGTTGTTACCTCCCTGAGCCTCTGTTTTCCCGCCGTGCGGTGGGGACAGTTAGAGCGTCTGTGTCGAAGGCTGTCATGAGAAGGAATCAGGCGACACATGTTTGAGCCGCAAGCAGGTGCCTCGAAGAGGGGGCTGATGCTTTCGCCCCTGACGGTCTCCGGTTTACCTGGCCCACAGCGTTGGCCTGTGGTGGTTGTTCACGGTCCCCTTTTCCGTGACATCCTGGCCTTCAGACTCCTGAGAGGCAAACAGAACTGGTGTCTGGAAGGCAAACGCAGCGCTCGGCAGAGGCAAGCCCGGGAGCCGGCTGCACCCCTGAGCTGCGGGGTTCCACAGCCCCTGCTCTGGGCCTGGCCCTCGGTGGGCTGTCTTTGAGGCATCTGGATTGTAAAAGGCAGTATTCGAATAGATAGATCTCTGAATGAGGCTTAGAGATGGCTGTGCGTTGACGAGGCTGCCTCCGGCTCTCTCCTCTGCGAGCGAGCTCTAACTCAGGAAAGGCAGGACCCCAGCCTGGCGACCTGCTTCCTCCCCAAGCCAACAGTTTGGCAGCCACCATCCACCTTCCACCTGTGCCTGAAGCCAGCCCCACGGGGTAAAAGATTATTTCTAGTTGGTTGGCGTCCAGGTGTATCGTGCTTAGACAGCAACTTGATTTCAAAGCAGCAGAGAAACCCACAGGAAAGGCTGACCCTGGCCTCTGCAGCCACACGGGTCCGGTCAGAGCAGGGCGAGTGCTGGCCGCGTCATGCCCACCACAGACGACGTCCTGCAGCAGATCGGGGAGTTCGGCTGCTTCCAGAAGCTGGTCTTCCTGCCGCTGTGCCTGCTCTCGGCACTGTTCGCCCCGGTCTACGTGGGCATCGTGTTCCTGGCCTTCGCCCCGGACCACCGCTGCCTGAGCCCCGGCGTGGCCGAGCTGAGCCAGCGATGCGGCTGGAGCCTGGCGGAGGAGCTGAACTGGACCGTGCCGGGCCCGGGGCCGGTGGGCGACGCCTTCCCCCGCCGGTGCCGCCGCTACGAGGTGGACTGGAACCAGAGCGGCCTGGGCTGCGTGGACCCGCTGGCCGGCCTGGCCGCCAACGGGAGCCAGCTGCCCGTGGGCCCCTGTCAGCACGGCTGGGTGTACGACGCGCCCGGCTCCTCCATCGTGACCGAGGTGAGTGAGGCCCCGCGTTTCGGGGAACGTGTAGATTTCGGGGGCCCGGAGAAAATACGCAGCATCCTGCGAGGTTCCGTTTCACGTCAGGCAAGGGGGAGCCGGGTTAGTGCAGCGGACACTTCGCATGTGGCAGGCTCCACCCCGGAGACTCTGCACTCGTCCCCGTTTAATCCTTCACAGACTCCGAGTGTTAGAGCAGGAGACGCGGGGTCCGAGAGGCCCCTGCGAGCCCGACTGCAGTGGGCGTTTGGGCGCAGGTCTGTGGAGAGACAGGACGGGAGCTCTTCTCCTTGCTGCCCCCTCCTCAGGCTCTGCAGAATCCACCTGGGGTCCAGCTTCCTCACCACGGGACGTGTGGGTCCCTCTTCTCAGAAGCCATGAGCACCGGACAGCCGGGCGCTGGCTGCCGAGGTGCGGAAGATGCCAGCCGGTTCGGATCTGGGCCCCGGCTTAGCCGAGCGCCACCGAGCAGGCTGCTCGGCCTCTCCGAGCCTCTTTTCCTCACCAGCCAACCAGAGTGATAACGACCTGCCTTGGAGGGTCATGGGGTTCTTCTGAGTTCTGTGCAAGCGCTGACCCCACGCAAGCTGACCCCACTGGCAGCCCGGTCCCCGGCCCGTGGACTAGGGCCGCAGTGTGAAAGGGCCTGGCTTGGATAGCTCAGTGGGTCACATGAGCGTTTTGCTTTGAGGATTTTCTCATAAAAAGCCACGAAGGTTTTTTCCTTCACGGTTCCTTTGGAAAACGTTGCGCTGTGACAAGTGCGGGCACTTAGAAACAGGCCACGTGGTCAACGGGCTGCGTTAGCAACGCCTGATCTAGGCGAGGACACCGCTCCCCGAAGACACGAGGTGGCAGGGTCTCTGTCCACACGTCAGGGCCGCCGCCGGAGAATGCGCTTTGTCCCCTCTTCCTGCCTGACCAGGGCACCGTGCCTGGGCAGCGGGGGCAGAACAGCGGGTGTCCTCCCCTTTGCGAGGAGCCGGTGCTGGGGCGACCTGCTTTTGGTGCCGCCGCGTGAACACCTGGTGTCCGGGGCGCCCTCTAAAGACACATGACCAGGTGGATGACTCGCCGCCTGGCGACCCCAGACTGCCCAGCGTTCTTGCCGTGACTGTGAAGCAGCCCAGCGTGGGGCGGTCTCGTTTTCTGTGCTTGAGACATACTCTGTCTGCATGGCAGCTGTCCCCAGCCTTTGCGGCACCAGGGTCCGGTCCCCTTATGAGAATCTGATGCCTGAGGATCCGAGGCGGAGCTGAGGCGGTGATGCCGGTGCTGGGGGCGGCTGCAGACATAGATGAAGCTTTGCTCACTGGCCACTCACCTCCTGCTGTGCGGCCCGGTTCCGAACAGGCCACAGACCCTTTCTGGTCTGGTGGCCCAGGGGTCGAGGACCCCTGCCGTAGAGGGTCAGACGCAATCATCCATCTGTTCATTTAATAACCCTGCTCTTAGCGTGGCCTCTGCTGTAGCCCTGGGCGTGGAGCTGGGAGGGGGACAGGGAAGAAAGCTGTGAGGTTCCCCCCAGGAGTCTGCCGTCTCTGGGGGCGGGGGCAGGGCGAGAGTAAGGCCACCTGGGGGCGAATGCAGCGGGCCCAGGGGGCTCTGAGGAGGGCGTCTCAGCCGCTGAGCCGATCCCCGGCGTCACCGGAAGGAGGTAGCATTTGAACGGAGGCCTGGGTGGTGCGTTGAGCAGCAAGAAGAGGGGACCGGGCCGGGAGCAGGAGCCGGGAGCAACGACTTGTCAATCGATTGGATCCAGGGTCCTGGGCGGGGTGGGGCCGAATGTTGCCCCGGGCACACGCTACAATCTGCTGTTGCTCTGAAACGCGGATTCGGCTGGGCGCCCTGTTTATTTTATCACTATTGTTTTCTTTTGCTAAATCTGGCACGACCTCCTTGGGGCCAGACCAGGGAGTTTGGTCTGGTTCAGGCAGCGGCGCGGCGAGGCGACCCAGCCGGACCTCGGCAGTGGTCGGGACGCGGGGCGGCGGTGGGGTTGCGGGTTCCCCCCGAGGTGGGGAGAGTGTGAGCCCCGGGGAGCAACGTCGTTAGCCCACGCGGTTGTCCCGGGAACAGCGGCAGGAGCAGCGGACGGAGCAGGCGCAGGCCCGGCCCCGGCTGGGCAGACGGCGCTGCCTTGGGGTGGACGGAGCCACTGAGAACAAGGGCTGGGGCCCTGGACGGGGGCGGTTTGGGCAGGAGGAGGGGGCAGTCAGGTGCTGGCCTGGGGGTCATCAGCCACGGAGAAGGGGGACGGACGCGAAGGAACCGAAGTGGCTTTAGAACCGATCTGTGGACGCATAGCGGCTCCCAAGACTAAGCGTCGGCGAGGGTCCTGGATGCATCTCTGGCGAGTGAGAGCTCACGGCTGCTGGAGGCCGGGCACGGCTTCCCCTGGCGGGCGTGGGGCTCGGCCGAGGATGGTGAGAGATGGGGTCCCGGGGCCAGGAGGACAGGCGTGACCCCGGACGGCAGCAGCAGGCGCCCCTGGAACGCCCCCTGCTGAAGGCTTCCGCACCCGGCGCCTCCACGGCTCACCCCGAGCCGAGGCTCATCCCTGCGGGTTCGCCTTGGTTACTCATTTCCACAGAAAGAATCTTTAACTCAGCCTCGCCTTGGACGTTGGAACCTGCTGGAGGCTGATGATGAGGCAGCTTGTTTGACTACCCCCTCGGGGGCCGGGGCCAGGGTCGTGGCCCTGGGGAAGGAATGTGCTTGCCTGTTCCTGGCGCAGGCTCCCCCCCCAGCCCCAGCCCCACGCCAGGCTCGGGCGGACCTTGAGCCCGAGCCCCGGGTGACAATGCTGCTCAGGCCACCATTTCCACACCCACCTGATCCCGGGATCACGGGATCCCACCTGCGACCTGCCGAGACAGGGTCCGCGGGAATCTGTGTTCTCGCGGGGACTCTGGGTGGTTCTGGTGACTGACTGGGTGAGCTTTACAGACACGAGGCCCTGGCCCTGGTGAACCCCAGCAGGAGAGGTGACGGGGCCTGGGAGCTCCCCCCGTCTAGTGCTCCCCCTTTTGCACAGCCCCAGGCTTTCCCAGGTGTGCACACATGTGCCGGGGGCAGAGGTCAGGTGTGAGTTTGGGAGTGCAGGGGCCGTGGCGGGTTTGCAAGCCCCGTGGGGGGCTCCAGACGTGGCCCCTCGGCAGAGGCTGGGGCCGGGCCCTCGGCGGGAGGTGGTGTGAGCAGGGAAGGCCAGGTGCCCCTTTGTCCTGCTCTGCGAGTGCCCCGGCCTCTGCAGAGTCCAGGGGCAGGACGGACTCGGGACACTTCAGTTAGGGGACATCTAACAGATGCCGCCTGCAAAGATTAGAACGGAAGGCATTACACAGAGCCTGTGGTTTTAGCGACCTCTAGTGTGCACAGAGCATCACGTCGGGTGATGTGCGTGGAGGCTACAGAGAGACAGCTGGGCAGTTGGAGACGCAGCCCCTGGGGACAGCCAGATAAGGCGCAGCAGGGACCCGTCCCCTTGCGTGCTAATGGCAAGGCCCAGGGCAGGCAGGGGCAGCTCCTGGGAGAAGGCATGCTTCCAGCTGGATTTTACAGGGCATGAACTTCGGGGCTGGCAGAAAGAATGGGGGAGGCGAGAACATCTGCCCCCCAGAGCTGAACAGCTTTCGGGAGCAGACAGCGGGCTCTGGGTGTAGGACAGATAGTAGGACAGGCACGTGGTCAGTTTCTGCAAGTCAGGCGGCGACACTGAGTTTCGCCTCTATTTTATTTTAAAAAGCGCCCATGCCAAGGACGTAAGAGGTCAGTCGGATGGAACCCCAGGCTGAGCGCAGAACCCAGGGTGCTCGACCCCCGGGGCCGGGGCAAGGGCGGGACGCCAAGTGGCGACTCCAGAGATCTGAGGGTGGTTCGTGATCAAAACCCCGTTTGAAAAGTTGAATGGTTTATTAGTCACCCGGACCGTTTTCCCGTGATCTCTCCCCTCTGCGTTCGCAGTAGCTTTGTGAGGATGATGTGACAAGCTCAACATCCGCTTCAGACGGGGAAACCGAGGTGCCAAGCTGCAAAGTGGCTGCGTCGCAGACGCGCCCCGCGGGGGCCTCTGTCAGGGCGGGGACGTGAGTCCGCGGGGAGCAGGGCAGGCAGGGAGCAGGGGAGGGAGGGAAGCGTGTGTCGCCCGCGCGGGGCTGTAGGAATGGGGAACGGGGACGAGCGAGGGCTGGCTGTGCCCCTGCAGGCCGTCCGGTCTCCCCGTCCTCTCTGAGCTCTAACGAGGCGGTGGCCGTGCCTCCACGATCAGGCCTCCCGCCGTGCCCAGGCGGGCGGGCATCGCCCACGCTTGTGCCAGGCCCGTGGGACGCCCCTGAAACCCAAACGAAACGAAGCCTTCCCCGCACACCTCCCCCCCCGTCCCCCGTCCTCGGTCTCCCTGCCCTCGGCGGGTGGTCGCCCTGAGTCTCCCCGGCCCCCCCCCCTCGGTCCCGACCACACACCGCGTGCCGCGGCCACACGTGCCGCCCCCGAGAAGCCCGCCTTCTTGCCCCTGCATCTCTGCTCAGTTTTTCTCACGTCGCGGCTCACGGCTCCATCAGTCACGGCAGGATGTGCCTGATTATTGGCAGACTTTACACGATGAACTCTGCAATTCATAGGTACTTAATTAAAGGCTTCTGACCAATTCCGGAAAATGTTATATTTATTTTGCTACACTTCTGGTTTCGGAAGATTACTTTTCCTTATATATATATAAGGAAAATGCGTGTATTTGCCACGTTGTCTTTTGATGACAACAGTCTCTTCCATGTATCCATGGTGAGAGGCGAAGCTATGATACTGACTGAGGTTCACCGGAGATCTTCAACGAGTCCCGTGAAAGGGCGGTGGAGAGAGAATGGCAGGAAACCCCAGCGCGAGGCGGGGGCGGGAGGCGCAGCTCGGCTGACGCCCGTCTCGCGCTTGCGGCCCCGCAGTTCGACCTGGTGTGTGAGGACTCCTGGCGGGTGGACCTCTTGCAGTCGTGCATGAACATTGGCTTCTTCATCAGCTTCCTGGGGACCGGCTACATCGCGGACAGGTACGTGCAGGCCCGCGCCACGCCGCGCGGCCGATGCCCGGGGGTGGGCGGGACGCACGCGGATCGCACGGTTAGGGTAGGGGCCGAGGGAAAACGGGACGAGGCCGAGGTCCGCGCCGCGAGCAGGCGGGGAGCGGGGTGGGGCCGTCCTTTGAGCTGGGACAGAACGGGTTAGGGACAGAGCTGGTTGCGGCTCTGAGCCATCGGGAGTTCTGTCTTAGAAGTCTTAAAGTTGCAGGCGTGTTCCGAGTAGCCTGCGGGACATAGAGCGGAGCTGAAATGGGCGGACAGACAGACGAGCCGCTCTCAGAAGAGAGGTTTTGGCCGGAGTTACAGGCCTGGGGTTAGTTGCCTGTGACTGGTGTTTGAAGCTCTGCACCATATTTGAGATGGGCGAGAAGAAAGCATAGAGAGAAAGTTTGCAGAGGTTGGTAGGGCAGGAGGTTTGGAAGAAATGGCAGCAAGACAGAAGGACAGCTAGACGGCTAGAGCATGATGCGGCCGACGATGAGAGAGGAGCCTGGACTCGGGGAGGCGAGGGGACCGCGGGGCGCAGGCGGGGGCCGGGCCCGAGGGCAGCCAGTGGGGCGGCTTCCGTAGGAGACACAGAGCACCGGATGGAGGAGGTGGGAGCCGGCGCCGTCAGGGCTGGGCGTCAGGGCGAGGACACGTGGGCTTCCCGTGAGAAGTTTCTACGCTCGGCGAAGGACGAGGAGGTTTATTGGCCGGTGTGGGTGGCACGGGGAAGAGGCAGGACGTTTGAGGCGAGGAGATGTGGCCCAGACGAATGAAGTGCCAGGCTGGAGTCTCGAAAGGATTACGGGGAGAGAAGCAGAGGACCCGCTGGGCCAGGGGCCTGGGCGCGGGCGAGGTCATCGCGACAGTGCATGAATGAGCTGGTCCCTTGCTTCCTCCCTCCCTTTCCTCCCCTTCCTTCCTTCCCTCCCTCCCTCCCTCCCTCCCTCCCTCCCTTCCTTCCTTCCTTCCTGAGACTGGGATGAGCTACAAAAGATCGATCCATAAAGCATGATGCGGGGATGAAGTTTAGCAAATTATTTGCCCATTTCCTTCTTGAAAAAATGGAAAAAAGTTCTCAGGAGTTATGTCATTAGAACGGAATATTTTCCCAGAAAATCTTTGATGACCATTGATAAGACTATATGAAAAGCCTGGTTTCTGGGCCATGCTGTTAAATCCTGTTAATAATAGGACAATCTGGTAAATACATAGGTCCCGTGAGGAGACCAGCTGGGAGGGCCCCTGAGGGGGGCCACCGTCCTCGGCTGACATGCCGCATTGCCGAGAGCAACCAGGGTTCCTCTTTAGGGTGATTTAAATAACCTCAGAAGAGCCGCTGTTCGCTGAGGACGGGCGAGGCTGGGCTTTTGGGTGGGATGGGGGTATCCGACAGACCCCGGTCCCCCGGGAACGCAGGGACGTGCCTCTCCCCATCGGGACCCTTGCTCCCCATCTGCCCATCTGCCCTCGGATACTCAACCCCCCTGCCTCCCCGCCCTGTCTCCTTGCCTCTGAAGGTTCGGCCGCAAACTATGTCTCTTGGCCACGACCGTCATCAGCGCCGTCTCGGGCATCCTCGTGGCTGTCATGCCGGACTACACATCCGTGCTGCTCATCCGCCTGCTGCAGGGGGTGGTCAGCAAGGGCAGCTGGACAGCTGGTTACACCATGAGTAAGCACTGCCGCCCGGGGGCCCGTGGGTTTGACGGAGCCACAGAGTCAGGTAGCTGGGAAGAATGGGGCGGACCCACAAGAGTAGCCAATGTCGCCTCTGCAGGAGGGCCCCGCCCAGCGCCCCGAACTCACTCGCAGTCACCTTCCCTCAGCCGCACGGTCATCTGCTCGCGGTCCCCTCTGCCTGGGGCTGGCCACCCTGGTGACGTGCGCCTGGCTCCCTCACCTCCCCGACATCTTTTCCAGATTCCGTCCCCGGGGCCCACCCCACCGCTCTCTGAAAATCCGCAGCCCCTCCACCCCGACTCCCCCGAGTCTGCTGGCACCACGTACCTATTCGTGGCTCCGGCACACGTATCATGCCGACCGGGCATCTAATGTCCTCACTCGTGTGCGTTGTCTGGCACCTCTCATGGGAATGCGAGATCACAAGAGCAGAACTCTGCCCACTGAGGTCGCGAGGCAGCCCCAGCACCCAGAGCAGCCAGGTCCCTGGTAGGCACTCCGAGATATTTGTTAGGTGAACGAACGCTCCTGGGGTCATGAAGAATATTCTAGCTTGGTCTGGAGCTTACAGGAGGAAGGCTTGGCTGGGGAGAGCCACGGGGACTTAGAATGAGAACTCCGGAGGGCCAGTGAGGGGGCGAGGAAAGGGACAGTTGGAGAAGAGCGGAGGCGAAACAGCGTGCTGTCGTGGGGAGCCCGAGCCGAGTGGTGCCAGGTGGGACTTGAGCCTGGTCGTCACGTGGGAACAGGAGAAACGAAGGACCCACGGGAGAGGAGCCCGGGGAGCAGGCGGTGGGGGCTGGGCTGGGCTCGCGAGGAGGAGAGCAAGGGCTGGGGGGGTCCCCTTCAAGGAGCCCGGACAGCAACGTGTGTCTCCTGTTTCAGTCACAGAGGTCGTGGGCCTGGGCTACAGAAGAATCGTGGCGATCCTGTACCAGGCGGCCTTCTCGGTGGGGCTGGTGCTGCTCTGCGGGGTGGCCTACGCCCTCCCCGACTGGCGGAGGCTGCAGCTGGCCATGTCTCTGCCCATCCTCCTCCTCTCGATCTGCTTCTGGTACCACCCCTCCAGCTCCCGGAACCACGCCCAGTTAGACCGCGCGCTGACCCCCCACGGCCGGCGTGTGCCGCCCCCGTACCCCGCGGGGCTGTCCTAATACTGCAGCCTGGCCCTCAGTGCACACACACCCCTACCCTCAAGTGGAGCCTCTTCAAACCCACGTAGAGACAGGCGATGCCGCAAGGCGGACAAAAGTCCACCTGGCCACCTGGTGGCCATTTGAATGAATGAATGAATGGATGAATGAATGGATGGTTGAGTGAATGAAACATTCTCCGGGGAGTGTGCACATTCAGCCATCGCGAGTCAGAACCAGCTCGAATGAGCGCGGTTATTTTGATCAGCCGTGAGCGCTGAGGAATAAGCGACTAGACAGGTGCGTTTTTCCTGAGGGAACCGCGGGCCGCGGAGAGGGAGGCGGAGAGAGAGAGCTCGTCAGGGCGCCATTTGTCACCGTTCTGCTGGAGACGAGTCTTATCTGTGGGTGGCACTGAGTAGACCCGAGCTGCCCGGGTCTTAGCGTTGCACACTCACGTTCAGGAAGAGCCCCCCTTCTCCTTGTCAGTGAGAAACGAGGGGCTGTCCGGTGGGCGAGGACCCCCCGGCGGAGTCTGGACCGTCGGGCAGGGCGGGGCTGTGGCTCAGCGTTTTCAGAAGCCGTTAGGCCAGAGGTTCCCGAACCTTGAGCTGCAACATCTTCGCCCTGTTCGAAATATACAGCATGGGGTCCATCTGGTGATAAAAGAAAGCGAATACAGTTTACTCTGTTTTGGAGAGATTTTGAGACTTCTTTGACAGCCCTTGAACACATGGAGACATCCTGCCGTACCACAGGGGCGGGGCATCTATTATGTGTGAGAAATTTCCCAGGGGGACAGGCTGCCAGCTTCCAGGAGAGAAGGGGACCCCCGCCCCATGGAATGAAGGCTGCAGAGGCAAAGTTCCTGTTTGGCCCGTCAACTTGAGCAGGTGGCACTGAGCGCCCTAGCCCCTGCGTGGGCCTCTCGGGCCAGCGCACGGTGACCCCAGAGCCTTGTGCACCACCAGCTGCTTCAGCGGCCTTAAAAATTGCTGGCGGAGCGTGAGGAGGGTGGGCTGCCCCTGCACCAGCCTCGCTCCGCTCAGGGCTGAACCTCGGACACGCCGTGGGGAAAGCGCCACCTGCTGGTGATTCGTGTCCACAGGTATGTGCCTGAGTCTCCCCGCTGGCTGTTGTCACAGAAGAGGAACACTCAGGCGGTAAAGATACTAGACCGTATGGCCCGGAAGAATGGCAAGCCGCCTCCTGCTGACCTGAAGGTGACAGTCAGGTGTTGGCCGATGACTTAGAGGCCACCGGCGGGACTGCCTCGGGAGGTGGGAGGGCAGGGCGGGGTTCGGGGTAATGGGCACAGAGTGCAGCCACGGCCGTGGGGACCTCGAGGGGGCCCCGAGGGCTCTTCCCGCTCGCCCCGCTCACGGCAGCGTGGACGCCACGATGCTCTGACTCCCTTCTAGATGCTCTCTCTCAAAGAGGACGTCACCGAAAAGCTGAGCCCTTCGTTTTCCGACCTGTTCCGCTCGCCGCAGCTGAGAAAGCACACCTTCATCCTCATGTACCTGTGGTAGGGGCCCTCGCAGACGGAGCCGGCACGCGGCCCCGCCTGCGCGCACGCGCACACACGGGCGCACGCACGCACGGGCGCACGCACGCACGGGCACACGCACGCACGCACACACACACGCATGGGCACACGCGCGGGCACACGCACACATGCACACACGGGCACACGCACGCACACACGCACGCACGCACGGGCGCACGCACGCACGCACACACACGCACACACGCATGGGCACACGTGCGGGCACACGCACACATGCACGCACGGGCACACGCACGCACGCGCACACGGGCACGCACGCACGCACGCACGCACGGGCACAGGTCAAAGGCAGGGAAGGGGGGGCGGAGCGAGGAAGCACAGAAAAGGTTTTAAGGTGGTTTTCGAGCGGTTAAAGAGCTCTTGGGAAGCCGCCCCCATTTCTCCCTTGAGGACCGACTAAGGGGAGAAAGGCCTCGTTTTAGTGAGAGGGTCTGGCGCGCGAGAGGTCAGCAGTGACAGGGCGAGCTATGACGGGGTGTCCCCTCTCGTGCCGCATGGCTGGTCTTCTGGGAACAGCCAGGTGTTGACCCGGCGCCATGCGATTCCAGTGGCTCCTGGCTCTCTCGAGCGGAGTAGCCCGCCCTCCGTGTTGGAGCTTCGGAGACCCCGCCCGAGTGTCTACACGGTTGTCACCCACGGTTGTCACTCATGCACGCGTGCGGCTTAACCCATGTGCCCCTGAGCCCCCCACCCGGCTGCCTCGGCGGATGCTGGGTCAGTGTGCCAACATCGGGGCTTTGTCCTCAGCGCGAAGGTGGTTGCGGTTATGCCCCCCCTCCCCCGCCCCAACCCCTGGTCTCAGCAGCTGGACTCTGGGCCCCCAGGCACCCCATCGGCTGCTCTGGGCTGGCACACTTGTTTGCACGTCCACATAAGGCTTCATTGGAAGTAAGGGTCTGAACTAACAGGGCGGCTCCCGGCACACCGTAGACCCCCCCCCCAAAATACTTGCCGAGGGGCGAAGGGACAAGCACCGCTCCACAGACTCCGCCCCAGGCTCTGCAGAGGGAGGCTCGCCGCGCGCTCTCCCTGCCCACCAAGCACCCCCGAGGCTCCGTGCTGCCCCGAGTGCTGCGTGCAGCCGCACGGGGGCGGGCGGGCCGGGAGCCTCGGCACACACGCGGCTGCCTGGCGCGCTTCCCCCACCCCGGTGCTCGGTGCTCGGTGCCCGGTGCTCGGTGCTCCGTGCGGCAGCGTCGCGTCCCTCCCGTGCCCCTCCCGTGCACCCCCCACCCCACGCGGCTCCGCCCCCACGGCCCCTAACGCCGGCTTTTGGCTGTTTTCTCGCACCCCTCCACCCGCTCTTTTGGCAAATTTCGCTCGTTACTTGAAAATGTGTTCCGAGTCAGTCGCCTCGCCTGCGCCCCTAGCTCCCTGCTACAGGATCGTCATGTCCTGCCCGTGCTGCAGGAGGCGCTGAAACGCTCTCCCCCGCGGGCCGTCGGTTTCCTGTGTGCGCGCAGTTCACGGCTTCTGCCAGCAGGTGGCAGCCCTGCCCATGCGGTAACTGGCTTCGTTTGTTTCGGACAGGAAAATCTAGGCTCCGCATTCCTTTCTCCCAAAGCGATCTCTTTTGATCTCTTTATCGCCAGAGGTGACTGTTCTCTCTTAGCTGGCTAATGCCTGGAGGGGACCCTGGGCTGGTCTAGACTCGCTGAGTGTGCAGGAAGCTCCTTCCTTCTTGTTCTCTTGGCCCTTTTGTCTAGTTGGGAGTAATTGGGGACCAGAAACGAAAGGATCCCAACGCTGCTCTGGGCGCAGCTTTATAAAACCAGGGCGTTTATTAGTGAGAAACATCAGCCGAGAGAGCTCGGTTTTGGCAATTCGCGCGCTGGGAGAAGACACTAATTTCTTATCAACCAAAGTTTCTTCTCACAGCACAAGTACCAATATAATCATAAAATGTGTCCAGCCTCCCCCGCCCCCCCCCAAATAATATAATCTTCCCAAAGGTGTCCCACGAGAGTCTCTAAACTTTCTCTTGAGTGAGAGCAACGTCGCCGGGTCCCATCAGTCTGCACACCATGTTCCAAAACATGGTTCTTCTTTCCCGGGGCACAGATGGAGGGCCGTACAGCCAGGTGTGGGGTGGAGGAGGCTCAGCCAGCAGCGCCCGGTCCATTAGGGAGCAGCAGGCGGAGGTGGGGAGGCCGGGCCGGGGTCTCTGCTTCCTTTCGTTCTGGATTCTTAATCTTGGACAGACGGCAGTCATGAGAACGGTGAACGCTCGTCTTTACCGAGCGCTCACTATGTGCCAGGAGCTATACTCAGGACAAACCAACGTGGTGGGTGCCGTTATCGTCCCATTCGCAGATGAGGGGCTCGAGGCACAGAGAGGTCGGTTGCCTTACTAGAAGTCACACAGCAGCCGCAGCTGTCTGGTTCCTGAACCTGCTTGCTTGCTGCTGCCTTCTGCTCGTCCCCCCGGGGGCCTGTCGGAGCCTCGGATGGGGTGTGGGGTGCTCAGCGCAGGCCCCGGCACCCACTGCACAGCGAGCCGCAGCAGCGATCATTTGCGATCTCTGGGAAACGTGGGCACGTACCGTGAGTCACACTCTCACATAAATCACGACAGGAAAAGCCTGTCTAGGACACCTTTTCTGGGTTTTATTCGCCTCTTCTCCTATGGCGTTAGGACAGTTAGGACAGTGGCATGTGTGACCCTCCAGCTCACAGGGCCCCTCACGCTCCCGGCCCGGGCTGCGCCTCCCTCCCCGTCGCCAGGGCTGGCCTCTGACCCGGCTTCTCTCCGCTCAGGTTCTCCTGCTCCGTGGTCTACCAAGGCCTCATCATGCACCTGGGCGCCACCGGCGGGCACCTCTATCTGGATTTCTTATACTCCTCTCTCATGGAATTTCCGGCGGCCTTTGTCATCCTTGTCACCATTGACCGCTTCGGCCGCCTGTACCCGTTGGCCGTGTCGTATCTGGCGGCGGGGGTGGCCTGCTTAGCCATGATTTTCATTCCACACGGTGAGTGGTCCTCGTTCATCCCGTTCCGGGAAACTGGCGTGTGGGAACAGCGTTCTTGCCGTTCGATAAGCTCCCGGAACAAGAACAGTGACAAGGGCCGTGAGCTTCCCCCACAGCCGTTATGTTTCGGTTTTAAGTTGAGGCATAAGGTGCGCACGATGAACAGGTTACAAGGGCACAAGCCGCTTACATTTGGGTAAATGGTTACGTGCGTGCTGTGTGTAGCTGGGTACCACCACCTAGATGAAGACGCAGAGTTTCTGGCCCCTCGAAGGATGCCCTCCTGCCCTGTCGCGGTCGATCGTCGCCACCGCGCCAATATCACCGCGGCCCCGACCTCTGCCGCCACAGATGCGCGTGACTGTTCTTGAACTCCGCGTGCCGGGAGCCGCACCGGACACACGCTGCGTGCCGCCTGCATCCTTCGCTCATGCCTACGTCTGCACGGGGGCCCCCACGCCGCCATGCGAGGGCTCGGTACTCTCCGTCCGCGTGCGGCAGGCCTGGATGCCGCTCCCTGTCCGTTCCCCCGCGGAGGGACCCCTCGCGGTTCCCCGGCGCTGCCTAGTGGGATCAGAGCCGCAGCGAAGGTCCCAGCCGATGCCATCCCTCGCGGCGCGCGTCCGTGGGCGTGGCGGGCTGAGGGGCGGCGCGGGGTCAGCTCCAAGGCGACACGGCCAGATAGCGCTCCAAAACGTCCCTGTCCTCACCCGTGCGCGCTCTTGCTCGTCTTCCTAATCCGCGATTCTTACACGCCAAGATGAGCCGAGACAGAGTCACTTTAGTCAGTGTTATTTTGAGGACGTCAGCTGGCTCTCTCATTTGTTACTTTTGGAAATGTTAACTGAACACGAAGGCGGATCTGCTATTTTCCCAGTTATTACAGCTCGTGTTCTGCCCTGGTGGGTTTATTGAGTCATCTCGACAGACTTTTGGGCAGGGTACCGTGGGAAACGTCCCGTAAAATCTGCACCGATGCTTCCCGACGGGGTCGCCTCCTGATAAACCCATCGTAGGTCGCAAATGACATAAGTGGAAAATACGTTGAATACACCTAACCTGCCGAACATCATAGCTTAGCCTAGTCCACCTCGAACATGCACAGGGCTCGTTACCCCAAAAAAACGCTGGCCACGCATGGGCTGCAGAGTATCGGTGTTCAGGGCCGTGAGGGGGCGGCTGCCTCCGTTCGGCATCGTGAGCGGGTGTTGCCCTGTGCATCACGAGCCTGGGGGAGAGATGCTCAAAGCGTGGCTTCTACTGGACACGTTGCTGTCACACCATCGTAAAGCTGAAAAATTGCAAGTCGAACCATCGCGAATCGAGGACCGTCCGTATTTTCAAGACCCGGGTCGTTCGGATGAGGCTGGAAGTAAAAAGACGCAGAGGGAGAGAAGTGTCAGCGACCTCCCCTGCTCCCCGCCTCGCGTGGGGAGGGCACTCAGAGGGCGGGGGAAGGGCGGCGGCCCCCGAAACTGGTTTTACCCATTTTTCTCGCCCTCGGCCCCTTTTCTGGGATCCCGGCAAGGCGTAATGAACGGGCAGTTTTTTGTTTGTTTGTTTGTTTGTTTTTGTCGTGTTATTTTATCCCATTCCCCCCATTATTAAGACAAGACAAAATCATAGAAACAACCTCCTACTTGTAATTCTAGATAGCATACGATAAAAAGGATTTGCCTACTTTTAATCAAGTAGAATCAACGTGAATCTTTTAATTATCTGTCTTTAAATTTAAAAAAAAACTATACTTACCTTCAGCTGTTGGAAAATATTATTTGACAACTTCGGGTGACCGAATAATTTTTTTTTTTTCTTTAAAATAAGGTGAAAAGGAATCAAGTATCTAAGGCAAGTGTTTTTTAAATAACAGCACCGAGTGCCAACAAGGAGCCTGAGGCCTGAGACTTCAATTGTCAGCTGGTCAAAGCTCAGGGCCCTCCCCGCAGCTCCTGCCTTCTCCACTTGCCTCCTCTTGGTCCTTGTCACATTAGGTGATAAGCATTCATTCCTCCCTCCTGGACATATTTCGAGCACCTTCCATGTGGCCAGCAGGTATCAGGGCCCTAGGAGGTCACAGAGCTTACACTCTAGAGGGAAAGCGAGCAGGGGGAAGAGTGGCGGGCAGTGGATTCTTCGTGCAGAGGTCGAGGGCGGCCTTAGGAGACCTGCGTGAAGGGGGAGGAGCCCTGTGAACATCTGGGGAACAGCGAGGGTGAGGAGGGACCCAGAGGAGGGAGAGCTGGGTGCTCGAGGAGCCGTGGGAAGCCCGTGACGAGATGCGGGTGAGCAGAGGTGAGACGGTAGGAGTGAGCAGGGGACAGCCCGCCCCCGGTTTCATCACTGGCGGCTTTGTGCAGGGAAGTGAGGCGGCCTGACTGCAGCTCTGAACGTCCCTCTGGCTGCTGTAGAGAGTGGCTTGAGGCCGCGCATGTACCGAGGAGCATCCTGCTGAACGTGAGACCCCAGCACTGTGAGCAAGGCCCTCTCTTCAGGTCTCCTGTCTTTACCTCGTGGAGGCTGGGGGTCTGGCGTGTAGTCCTTAAGTTGCTTTGGGCTCCCGGCAGGCGGAGAGCGGCAGGAGGCTGAGAGAGGCGGTGATGGACCCAGCAGGCACACTCCTTCTCAGGCCGCCGTGTGCTCTCTCCTCGGAGCCTCACACCGGCTGAGTGCCATGAAGCATGTCCTCCATTGGTAGCTGGTGTTTGGGGACAAGGATCAAGACGATGTAATATCGGTGACCTCAGGGACTTAGTGGGTGAGCTGGCATGTCGCAGGAGCCACTGGCATTTTAGTGTTTGGGGTGATCCAGGTGAAGTGGATGGCATGCCCGATGCTTCGATCGGTCCCCAGTAAGGAGGCAGCTTCCTGGATCTTCGGTCATTAGGCCCCCATGGCGGCTGGCTAGGATGAGACAGGTTTTGCCTCCCTAATACGCACGATCTGGGACTATTATAAAAGATGTTTTGGCTAGAAAATGTGTTTGGGAGCGAACACTAGCTTGAGGGTTAGAAATCTGATCCATCGGCGCCTGCTGCCTGAGGGGATCGTGTTCGTTGAGGACCAGCTACGTTTCCGGCACTGCGCCCCCATCCACTCTGCTGCACAATAATTAGAAAGCCCGCTCTAATGGGGTGCCCACGTGGACACTGGACATCATTACCTCTAAATCTCGCAGCCACCTATAAGCTGGGTACGCGTATTCCCGTTTTGCGGCGGAGGAAACTGAGGCACGAAGCAGCCAAGAGCCTGCCCAAGTCACGCAGCTGACTTCAGCAGAGCCGAGATTCAAACAGCACGTCCCCCCCCTCGCACCCCCGCACAATGGGGCCTCCCCCCGGGTGTCATCGTCAAGTCCTGAAATCTCTCGGGACTCAGTGTTCTTATCCAGAAACGAAGGGTTGGGTAAGACACACCTGCCGGCCCCTCTGGCTCTCAGCGCTGGCTTCCTCACGCGGCTCCTCGCGGGAGGTGCCTCCGTGGGCACAGCCCCCACTCGCATTTCACACCCTCTGCATTTCCCCTCCAGATCTCTACTGGTTAAGCACCACAGTAGCTTGCATTGGCCGGATGGGAATCACCGCCGCGTTCCAGATGGTGTGCCTGGTGAACACTGAGCTCTACCCTACATTTGTCAGGTGAGTGCCCCGTGGTGGCGTGGGTGGTGGCCGCTGAGAGAGCCGTGAGCCAGCCAGGCCAGCGAGGACCAGCGTTTGCAAGACAGCTCCTCAAGGCGCCTCCGAAGGCTGATCTGTTTGGACATTGAGATGGGGACTTGGGGTTCAAAGAGAAGGTCAACAGCTCATGACAGAGAGAATGTGAAATGGTAAGGCTGGGGGGACTCGGGGTCACGCTGAGCTCTGTGCAGAGGGCAGCGCAAGAGAAGAAGTGTCTGGTACAGGGGAGAGAGCCCTAGGCAGGGAGCTGGTTGTGCAAACCTCGGCACCACGTAGGTGTGTAAACTCGGCAGCTCCACTGACACCTCTGGACGTGACCCGCTTAACCGGCCGTTCGCGTTTGTGTAATGATGCGAGGTGTTTCCGGGCCTGCGATGCAGGCTGGCCCTTGAAATCATTGTCGTCCTCATTTGACACATGAGGAAGCTCAGGCTCAGAAAGAAGAGACCTGCCAAGGGCCGCACAGCTAGAGAGTGGCCTCGAAGCTGGCACTTTCCCTGAGACACAACGGGACTTCTTTGGAACCTGACTGACAGCCCCAGAAGACTCATGGCGTAGAGTCAGGTTTATTGAGATAGAATTTTCTTGGAGCAAATTCACTCTAAAATGCACTGTTTGATGAGTTTCGGTTACATATATTCATTTAGCCGGCACCACCATCAGCATGGAGACGTCCAGACCCTCCACGCCCTCCTTGGGCTCCTTTGCCGCCGGCCTCCCCCCGTGCCCGCCTCGGGTACCTGTCCACACTCATCTGATTGCTCGCCCAATGGTTGTACCTTTTCCAAACCGCTACGTCAATGAAATGATGCGGCACGTGGCCCCTTACGTTTGGCCTCTTTCACATAGCACCACGGGACCCAGCCGTGCTGGTGTGTGTATCGGCGGTGCGTTCCTTCTCGTTGTCAAGTAGAGCCCCCAGCGTGGGGTGACCTGTTGTGATTTGTTTATTCACTTACCAGTTTGTGGACATCTGGGCTGTTTCCGCTTTGGGTATGATTACAATACAGCTGCTAAGAAGCATTCACATGCGGGTCTTGGCGCAGACGTACATTTTCATTTCTCTTTGTTAAAAATTTAGGAGTGTGTATTTCCATGTATGTGAAACTGTCAAAATCTTTCCCTAAGTGGCTGCACCATTTTGTATGGCCCCAGACATGTGTGAGAGGTCCAGCTGCTCTACGTCCTCACAGGCTCTTGGTATTGCCATGTTTTTTGTTTTTGTTTTTTAAATTTTAGGTCATTCTTGGAGGTGGTGGTATTATTATGACTTTAATTTACATCTTCCTAACCACTAATAATATCGAGTGCCTTCGCACGCACTTATTGCCATCTGTATTTAGAAAACTTAGTTTAAATGAAGATTATGTAACTCCTTTATTTAAACTTAATTCCGACCTTTGATAGAATTCGGCATATTTCCTTAAACTCGCCTTTTCCTCTGAGATGTCTTCTAGTTCCCCAGTCTCCGCCTCCCGCTCAGCGATCCGATCCACTCGCGAAGCCAAAAGACACAAAGACCGAGACGCTTCGCTCTTGCGTCCTTCCTGTCCGTCCTTCTGCTGAAAGGCCCCGTCTCATACCCTCATTTGTAAAAGGTTGCTTGGACCGAGTACAAAGAAATGGAGGCAAATCAGCAAGAAAAGCTTCTGCGTTTGGCAGTTCTGAGCTCAGAGTGTAAAATAGCTGGGCAGAACAACCCCATTGTCATGGCCACGGGACTCGGGGACAGACACAATGCAAAGTGTCCAAGGTGCCGCGTGGCTGGTCCTGTGGGGAAGAAGACCAAGCAACTTGTCTTCGAGGAGCCCGGGACCCTTCGTGCAGAGCCTGCTGCGTGAAGATTCTCACAAATGGAAGGAAAACCAGATGCTCAGAAACAACTTCAAACGTGACTCAAGTTCCGGCATTGTCCACCAATGGAATCAAATCTAAATTGTTAAAAGAAGGATGGTCTCCATTACTTTATTACTTGGAAGCACTTGAACCATTTTGACCCAATTCCTAATCGCAGGGGACTTCGGAGCGGAACAGCTGGCTTCTCTGTCCGCGCTACGTGTTGCCAAGGACATTCTTTTGGCATCGATATGCGCTGCCTTGTACTGAAAATTGCCTTTTTATTTTTACCGCCTCACTATGCTATGAGCACCTTGCAAACAGGAACTACGTCATCATTTTAAAGCTGAACTAACTAGTCACTGAGTGCTTCTAGATGGACCAAGTGAATGAAGTATCACGGATCTGTGAATTTCAAAGAAGAGACCTAGTTCTCTACTTCTTCTAGCTTCTGTGAATTTAACAACAACAACAAATTTTTTTTTTAAGACTTATTTTTTTAAAAGAGTAAAAAGTAATGGTGTCTCTTCTCTCTCCTCTTGGAAATCACACTAAAGCTGTTAGAAAAATGAGAAGATAAAGAAACCTTGCAAGTGTCCTCTGTGGAACTGGGATGACCCTGGAAGACAGTAGGTGTGAGGAAGGGCTGCCTAATGCCGTGCGGGCCGAGCGGGCCCGGAAGCGCCCAGGGAAGCGCACCTGTGGCAGCCAATTTAGACAAGGCCGGCAGTTTTCCACAGTAGGAAACATGTAGCCCACGGCCCCGTGTTTGGAGCAACAGGAGGGAAGCGGCGCTTAGAGGTGTTTGCTTCCTTCCCCAGACGGTGTGTGGTTGGCAGGAAAGCGGGGAGGGCAAGGCCGTGAAGAGACATTCAGGAAATTCCCAGAGAGCATGGCGGAAGATACCCAATGTGAGAAGGGGTTCCGTACGGTCAGCCCTGCAGATTGGGGATCGGCGAGGCCAAAGCACCTCATCACACACCACCCTGGTCGAAAAGAGAATTTCTACTAGCCTAGAACATGGCCCGGCCCTTCCTCACAAATCCTTCTGAAATCACTGCCACAGGAGGAAATCACGGTATTAAAAGATGAATAATAAACAAAAAAGTTACTTGCCCCAGAACTATACAAATATATCGTGAGGAAAAAAGGGAGGAAGGAACAGGAAAAGAAAATTGCAAATTAAGAATACTCATCAAAAAATATTGTCACAAAGCAGATGTAAAGGGTAAAATATTTTTAGGAATATCGTACTATAACTAAATGTAAAATGTTAAGGAATCACTCATCTTTATAAAATACAAGTTTAAAGCAGAGATAATTATTGGGAGAATATTGTGGCAAGACAATAGAAGAAGTTTTTAAAAGTGAGAAGATTTCTTGACTTGATTATAAAGCAAAACCTAAGTATTTGCTGCATAGTTGAAGTGCAAATTTTTTTTTTTCAGAAAGATTGAGAAGAAAAAGATATACAAATGCTCAGTAGGTAAATGCAAACTAAAATATTGCAAGAGCCACACCTTCTTATCAGATAAAATTGAATTATGGCAAAAATGTATTTAACAAGAAAAGGAAGTCCCTAAATAATGTTAAAGAAGGAATCTATGATAGTCTCATAGGGGAATTTTATAAAACATTTAATTAATAAAAAACTCAAAAGATATTGTTTTAGAACAGAAGAAAAGAAAATTTTTCCAAAAATTTGTTTATAAAGCTATCATAACATTGGTGTCCAAGAACACCAAAGATAAAGAGAACAAGGAAACTACAGATAAATATTTTAGAAATTGATTATACATCCAAAATAATATTAAACAGAACAGTGGATCACATTAAAATAATATTACATCTAAGATGGCTACTCTGGAAGTACAAAGATAGCTCAAAATTAGAAAATCTAATATTATAATTCATGCTCATAAATTAAAAGAGAAAAATTGTGCTATTATCTTCACAGATAGAAAAAAGCATTCGATAAAATTTGCCTTTTCTTATTTTTAAAATCTCTCAAATGTGGATAGATAATTTTACATGTAATTCCCTCAATATACTTTTTCAAGATAAGAACTATAGCACTGAAAACTGATAAATCAGGTAAATTATGAATATATTTAAAGGTACAGTGGCAAACACTAAGGGATGTATAACCAACCAAGATGAGGTCGCAGGAGAAGGGACTGGGAAGGAAACGGGAATGTATTAATTTTATAATTACTTATTGTAGGAATAAGAAATTACACAAATAGATGTAGTGGAAGAAGCTTAAAGACCCCAAAGGAGGAAACTTTTCCTGATTTGTCGTTCCTAATTAACCATGTTTTCAAAACGAAGTTCATGATTTTTTTATAGGATGCCAAATTATCTGGCACCAAACAAGGTAAAACCTACAGTATCTGGCACCCGATAAAAAATTATCCAGGCATGAAGAAAAAAAAAGAGAACCTATATTGAGGAGAAAAATAAATCCATCTAAACGAACCCAGAAATGACGCAGATGATGACAGAATTAGACCAAAACGGTAAAGCAGTTTTTATGCCTACGTCCTGTATGTTCAAGAACCTGCAGAAAGATCAACTGTGTTAAGTAGAAGCATAGAAGATATTTTCTTACTGTCCCAAAGTAGACTTCTAGAGGTGAAAACTATAATATCTGAGATGAAAAATACACCAGATGAGTTAGCAGCAATTAAATGTTATGGAAGAAGGTGCTAATAAACTTGAAGACATCAATGGAAACTATTCAAAATGAAATTCCGAGTAAATCCTCACGCTGTGGGAAACCTCCAGTACATGTTATTGAAATCTGCAGGGAAGAGTAGAAAGGGTAAACATGGAGACGAAAAAAATATTTGAAAAATGAGTGACCAAAACTTTTTCAAATTTAATAGGTACTATCCATTCACAGACCTAAGAATCTCGATAAATTCCAATAACAACAACAAAAAAAATTGAGAAAAGCACATCATAAAAATCTTAAAAAGCAATCATAGAACAAAGACATCACAACGGGAACAAAAATGAGAACAGCAGATTTCTCCCTGGAAACGAGGCAAACGAGAAGACAGTAGAGCAACATCTATAAAGTACTGAAAGGGAAAAAAACCAACCGACCTAGAATTCTCAGCCCGGCAAAAATATCTTTCAAAAATGGATGGAAAATAAAGACTTTCTGAGGCGTACAAAAGATGAAAGAATTCATCACCAGCAGCCCCTGCACGACGAGACGCGTTAGTCTTTCAGAGAGCAGAAAAATGATGTCAGATAGAAATCTGGGTCTACACACCAAAAAATGAAAAGCATTGACCGTGGTAACTACATGGGTAACTAAAACTATTTATTTATTTTTGGTTATTTACTTTACAAGATAATAAACTGTTAAAAGAAGAGATTGGCAAGTAATAAGCTGGATAATAATGATGTTTTAGGCTTTGTGGGCCATATACAGTCTTTGTTGCATACTTTTTTTTTTTTTTTAAACTCTTTACGTAAGAATCATTCTTAAGTCAAAGGCCGTGATGATGCTAGGTTTGGCTGTAGTTTGCTGACCTCTGATTGAAAGCAGAAGTAACAATGTGTTGCAAGATTAAAAATCTAGGTAGAAGTCAAGTCATGCGCCACTGGCAGAGAAGTGCGTGTGTTCTTGCAAGGCTCATGTACGATCCATGAAGTCTAGAATATCAGTGGAAGGCAGGCTGTGCTCAAAGATGAGTGCCGTGAACCCTGAAGCAAAACTAAAAAAAAAAATAACGGTTTTAGCTGTAAAGCCAACAAAGGAGATCAAAAAGCATCGCTTAAAATACTTAATTCATAAGAAGGCGGAAAAAGAGGAACAGGGTCACAAGGGACAGACGAAACGAAAAGAAAACAAATAACGAGATGATAGACTGAAATGCCATCCCAGTGATAATCGTACAAAATTTCACCGCCCTACACACCCCAGTTAAAAGGTAGAGATTGTCGTCTCGGACAAAAAGTGTGACCCAACTGTACTCTGTCTATGAGAAACTCACCTGCAGCGGTAGTTTAAAAGTACAAGAATGAGAAACGTTGTTATAAATTGAGGTGGTGTAAGAATGAAAGAATGCAAAAAAAAAAAAAAAATTCATGCCAACACTAATCAAAAGAAGTCCTGAGCGTCCGTATTTATATAAGACAGTAGATTTCAGAGCGAAGACTCTTACCAAGAATGAAGAGGGTCATTTCAAGTGGTTTATGTGTCCTCTCTAGCTTTCTTTGTCCTCCATTTCTTAATTGCGCTCTCTACTCTTCCCTACATATCCATGTAAAAAAAAAAAAAAATCTACTCACACGATCCATTTTTCAACACTCCAAACACCAACTGGGTGTCCTGTAATTCAGTTCCGAGTGAGTCCAGACCCTGTGGCCTAAGGGATCAGTCCCACACGACTGTCCCCACTTCAGATGCCAGTAGCAGGTCCCAGATTGTCCACCGGTTCTTTTGACCACCTGGCTATAAATCAGGATTCCTCAAGTTCAGTAATTTGCTGTAATGACTCACAGAACTCGGGAAAAACTCGTACTTACATTGATTGATTTATTATAAAGGATGTAATGAAAGATATAGATGAACAGCGGACGGAGAGGTACATGGGTGGAGTCTAGGAGGGTCCTGAGCACAGGAGCTTGTCCCTGTGGAGTCGAGGTGTGCCAGCCTCTGCATGTATAGATGTAGCCACCAACCCGGAAGCTCTCTGAAACTCACAGTGTGCATGCTCGATTAAATTGTGGGAGGTTTGGTGATGGACTTGGTCTCCAGCCCGCTCCCCTCCCTGGAGGTCGGCGGGGGGGGGGGGGCGGGGATGTGGGCATTGTGTTTGCTCGAGGATAAGATTCACACTGGGAATCACAGAAACGTCATCTTTTTTTGTTGTCTGGATTTCACCAGGAACCTTGGGGTGATGATGTGCTCCTCGATGTCTGACTTCGGTGGGATCATCACCCCCTTCCTGGTCTTCAGGCTGATAGAGGTTTGGGAAGCCTTGCCCCTCATTTTGTTTGGTAAGACTCCACGGGACATTGATTATCCCTTCTTCCGGGCCCAGCACGAGCACTCAATAAGTACCTGATGAGTAAATGATACCCCCCGCCGAGTTTACAGCATGCTCATCTGCTGTCTCCTGGCTCACTGTCTTGCTACATGGGAAGGGAAAGATCAGGTGTCGTTCCTGGGCCAGAGATTTATCGACATCCTATGGCTCCGGAGTCCAACAATGCATCCTACAGGGAGCATCCGAGACGCCTTCCGACGTAGCCTCCTGCTTTCTTTTAAGACTGAGTCCCCGCTCTTGAGCATTCATCATGCAGAGATCTAAATTATCGCCCCCTTCTGCTTCCCAATCTTAACAACTGAGCAGACACAAGGAGACGAATGGAATCGCAGTTTCGTGCCGGCTTTGTTACTGTCGAGGATGGATTACAGAAGGAGGAGGGGACTTCCTTCCCCAACCCCAAACCCGGACCTGGGGACCTCCGAGGCCCTACGTGCCCACTTAGTGGAAGGCAAAATGGCTGGTCACGTGCCGAGAGCTCTCGCCTGGGGACCAGGCCAATCCACGAGGGAGGGGGAGGAAGGGAGAGGGGGAGACAGAAGGAGAGAGGAGGGGAGAAGGGAAGAGGGAAGAGAGGGAAGAGGGAAGGAAGGAAACGGAAGTGCGTGCCAGAGAGGCCGGCATATTTGCAGCTCCCTATCACGCATATGTATAATAAGATAAAGAAACTAGTCCGAACGGCATTTCATGTTGTTCCTGAGGTGCCCGAATCGACAAATCCCCTCACATTTAGCATCGGCTACTGCAGAACTTCATACTCACACGGAAGTAAGGTAAAGGCACCCCCCCTCCCCCACTCTGGCATTCCCCCATCGTTCCACCGCTTTAGGTTTCTAGGTGTTCCCGACTTCTCTTTGAACGGTGTTCCTTCACACGCGCGTCACGTAGGCATGTCGTAGGGAGCTGTCACCATGCCCGGACACGGTATCGGCTGCGTTCTCACGGCTCCTGTGAATTCTCTCTCCTCCGAAGTGGTGTTGAGCCTGGCGGCCGGGGGAATGACACTGCTCCTTCCGGAGACCAAGGGGGTGGCTTTGCCAGAGACCATCGAGGACGCGGAGAAGATCCAGAGGTGAGGCCTGCGGTACCCAGGGCCCCGGGCCCGCGTCAGGCCTGTCCCCAACACCACCAGCACTTGCTACGGCTCCTGCCCTAAGGGTGTAGGAGAGCTGTGCGGATAGCTGCATGTCCGTTTTATTACTGCAGCGCTGATAGATAAACATAACGCAGCAGCTATCGACTTTCTAAGGAAGGAACGGGAAGCAGGGACGTGCATCTTGGGGTGACAGTCCACTGGTCTAACCTGCAGGGCGGGGCGCGATTTGCCTGTGATGCTGGCCGAACACCGAGGCCCCCTAGCTCGCCCAAGAGCTAATGTCTCTCAGCTGAGAACTATTTTTAAATCCATCTTCTGTCCTGTTAGCAATTGTTGGTTCAGGTTCCTTAGCGACTCTCTTTACGAGGAGGAAAGGCTTAAAACTTTTGTTCTCGTGACAGGGACAAGCGCTTTAATGGACTCTCAGATTCTCCTCTTAGAGCAATAAGGAAGGAAAGGAGAGAGTGTGCTTGGTGTGGCGACCTCTCGGGCCCTCTCCCAGCTGGGTGCTGTGGATTCCGTGGAAAGGACACATGTCCCTATGAAGTGCAGAGGATGGTCTGTGGCGTCAGGAATCCGAGGTGGCCATCCGCTTGGCCCTGTGGCTTTGGGGATGCCATAGAACCCTGCAGAAGCTTCACGCCCTTGCCTGAAGAATGAGCATGATGACACTTAATTTAGAAAGTCGCTGTAAACATTTGATGACATAAAGTAGGTGACAGTGACTGGGCCGTTGCCTGGCACATAGCGGGTTCTCCCCATTCTTCTTGCAGGTTGTGTGATTTTCTCAGTGGTTCTCAAACCTGCGTGTGCGGAAGAATCATGGAGGGAGCTTATTAAATGCAGACACCTGGATGTCCTGGGCTTTTGACACAGCAAGTGAATGGCAGGACCCAGAAATCTGCTTTTAATGAGCTCTGCCGACGACGCCTGTTGGGGCGCTCTATGAACCTCGCTTTCAGAAATTCTGCCTTTCTCAGTACTGATAAGGGACAAACACCCTGTGTTAACTCTAATCACGTTTTGCAGTTGCTGACTATATGCTTCTTTTCGGTGCCAAGTGGTAGGAATATAGAGCTAACGTTGATTAAGTGATTTTAAAATGCTGCATTATTTGCTACCAGGCACTTACTCTGTCATCTTTTAAGACGTTTTGTTCGTACCTTCGCTCCACACTCCGCACCCTCGCCGTCCTGCCAGGGGAGGCCCGCGGTCCTCCTCCGAGCCCCACCCCCCTGCATGTCCGCAGGTTTTGATGTACTCTCGCATTTCACAATAATCGCTTACTTCATCATCTGCCTTCTCCACCACACTGACTTCATACCTGGGAGCCACGGTCCATCGGCAGAGAGAGCGTTTCCATCACCCCTTCTTCCCTGCTCCCCAGGGGCAAGTGTCAGGGGGCGGGGGTCACAGTAGCCTCGGCTAAGCTTTCTGGAGCTGTGCGCTGGGCTCGCCGTAAACCTCGTGCAGCCTCGCCTGATCCTCTCGGCGCACGGGGGGCGGCTGCTAAGCCACCATGCCCCTTCTACGCACGAGGGACGTGACGACAGGCGCCCGACGTCCCGGGTTCAGCGCGGCGTGCGGGCTCCCACGCAGCGAAGTTAGGCAGCATCCTGTACTTCCGGGGCCAGCAAACTCGTTCTGCTAAGGGCCGGGCGGTCACTCTTTCAGGCTTTTGGGGGCCGCCGCTCGACTCGACGGCATGGACGCAGCCATAGACGCTGCGCAAACGGGTAGGCGAGGCGAGGTTCCGGCACGGCTTTATTTACTGACGTTTCATCTGATTTCCCGGTGTCAAGAAATCACATTTTCGTTTCGGTTTTCGACAACCATTCGAAAATGTGAAAAACCACTCCTAGCTCACAGGCCACGCAGACGCAGGCTGCTGGCCAGAGCCGGCCCGACGCCCTTTCTCCTCCGTCGTCACTGGCTCTGCTCGGTCTCCCTTTCGACTCGGGACTTAGGCCCCCGTACGACTCTGAAACGGTTTCTCAGTCGAGACGTCGACCGTGTGCTTATCGTACGTTTCATTTTTTATTTCTGGCTCCTGCAGGAAAGCAAAGCCCAAAGAAAACAAGATCTTCCAGGTGCAGACGTCCGAGCTGCAGGCTCTAGAGAGGGAGACGTCTCTGGGGTCCAAGGAGCAGGGATGACGTCGCGGGTTCTCGTGCTCCGCGGCCCTCGCGTTCCCGGGCTCCTCCCTGTGTTTCCTGCCCCCGGGTCGACGCCGGTCCTGCGGAACCCCGTGTGCTTCGCTTTGCTCGCTTTCTTTTAAATCTTCCAAAGACCCGGCTGTCTTTCTAATGAGAGCCATTGGTGGTTGCCGGGCCCTTAGTTATTATCTAAATCATTTCAAAGACCTAATAAAATGTAAAGACCGCTATAAATAAAATATTCTTGAAAATATTTGTGATTCCGCTCGTGGCCGAGGCTGCCTCTGACACTACCGGGCTGCTGGCAGAGCTCGCGGGACCATCTCCCGCACATTCCGGCACCCCGATTTTAGTCTCTTATGCGTAATTGGCTAAAAAAAAAAAAAAAAATCAAGATTTCAAGAAGGGTGGTGGTGGCTAGGGGCCGAGGAAGAAGACGAATTCGGATTCAAGAAGTGTGGGGAAACGTGTTTGCCGAAGAGCCAAGGACCGCCAGAGACACCCGAGGCAACGTGAAGGACCCAGCGACCCCTGAGCACGGCTTCGGCATCGTACGGCAGGAATCACAGTCGGTGGGAATCCGCCGAGACTGTGGCGAGTCCACGGAAATCCTCAAGAGGAACAGAAAGTAGCAGCGGTGTGCAGAGGGAAAAGCGCACGTGTGTGCGTCGCGACGTTTACAGGACGTTCCGTCGATCGTTCGGCGTGGCCGACGCGCGTTCTTTATCTTTACTCGAGGTCGGATTGCGCCCAGCTCAGCCATCGCAGGCGAGAAGCGGGGGTCAGGACGGGTGAAGCGTGCTTAAAGCAGAGAACGCCGACGGTTTCGTCGTTTTAAGTGAACGAATGCTGGCCGCCTGGAGTTCACGTGATCTGGGGACCGAGGTCAAACCCTTTGTGGCCTCGACCCAAGGTGAAGACCGCAGGTTAGGAATAGAGGGTGCAGACCCGTTTGGCCGGCGTGGGAAGAGACGGCCTGTGAGGGGGCGGGGGGCTGGGGGGGGGGCGTCGCCCGGGTCGTGACCCCCAATGCCAGCACGCAGCTGCTGCTGTGGGCCCAACCGCCCAATGAGCCATGAAGTCGTGCCTTGGGCGGAAAGAGTCATGGAATTGTTCATCCTCTTGAAAGATTTTTAAAAAACGGTATTTCAAAATGACACGGCTTCTTAATTTGTACTAAAATATTGGATATCGCGAGCTTGCGTCTCCCTCCCTTATGCATCACACGCCTAACAGTAATTGTGGCCAAACTGTCGAAGGCGCCGAGAATCCCCGTCTGGAACGGTGAAAAGCTGAACTTCTTACCGTCCCCGCTTCCTGCTGCCACGGCGGGCAGCTCCGAGGCTGGCGTCGCAGGGGCCGGAGCGAGGTGAAGAGACCAGGACCCAGCCGAGGGCATGAGAAAGGCTGTCTGAGGGTCTGGGAAATGAAGCTGAAGGCCCCCTGTCAGTTGGAGTGTGGAGGTCCTGGAAGATTTCTCCTCTTCCAGTGTGGCCCCAGGGATCAGCTGCTCCTACCACACTTGCTATTGTCCGAAGCCACAGACAAACTCGACGCGCCTGGACCGGACCACGGTGCTCCAGGGGCAAGACCAAAGTTTGCTCTCTGAGGACAAGACAGACAGACTTCCAAGACAGATGATGCTCAGGGTGACCATCTCCCCTGCCCCGAAGGCTGATGTGAAGTCTTGTTCTAGGCAGGGTTTATTTTAAAAGACGGTCGTGTAATATTGGACCGCCCCGTGCCTGGGAAATGCTGGATAATTCTAACTTTAGGTGCAGAAATCCTGGTTAATTTAGTCAAAGTTGCATAGTTTCTGCCAGGACCTCTGTGAGAGCCACTGCAGAGAAGGACGAGGAATCACTAATTAATGGCATGTTAGAGAAAAATGGCACCTTTGATAATGAAAAAAAAAAATCAATACCAAGGACATACAGTGAATGAGTTAATGAACCATCTGAGGCTCGCGGATGATGGTCTCCTCATGGGGACAGTGAACAATGCTCTTGCCTGGGTTTTGTTGGGTCGTTAACAGGATTAATCCTCTTTGTCCGGCTGCAGAACCAGACCCCCGCCCCTTCCACTACCATCGTTTTATTTTGTCTTGCATAAATAAAGGTCGAAATTAAGGGACACTCTGCCTCAAGAAGTCTCTTACGTGTGTCCACCCATCGATCAATCCATCAATCCACCCGTCCACTGTTAATCTGGTTAGCAGTCACGAACGGGCCGTCTGCCGCGTGCCAGACGCAGGATTAGGTCCTGGGGTTCAGTGAGAGAAGAGGAGCCAGATATCTCGCCCACAGAGAACTTAAATTCTAGTTGGGGGAGATAGACCGAAAACAAATAAATGATTAAAGTAATGTCTGGAGGAAATAAAGCCACGCAGAAAGATTTGAATGGCCACCCCCTAGCCCCGGGGCTAATTTAGTTTACGTGGTTGTGTAATAATTTTCCATTTTCCTCAGACAGAGAATGTGAATACATTTATACTGCGGTGCCCAACACAGCCCTCCTTGTCTCTAGAACAGAGAAGCCTTTAACACTGACATGTGTTTGAGCTGAGATAGTGACATGTCGGTGTCTGACCTTGCAAAGTCATTTCCTGCTTAGGAAACTTAGAGACAGCGGGCTTGGCTTCCGAGATGTCCCAGAAAGAGCCAGGAGCTGGTGTCCCTTGAAGACCCAGGCCTTCCTGGGTCTTCCTGGCCTCCTAACCCAACACAGATAAAAGAAAAAAAACAACCTATGGTCTTGGCTGTGAGGAAACGTTTTTGTGCATTTTGTACCAACACAGGTTAATAAAGGCCCTTAACAGAGAGCCTTGGGGGTGGGTGGGGCACTGGGACCCTCTCTCCCGGTTAAGTCTGAGGATCCCAGCCAGGGGGCATGGGACATGGGGACATGGAGGATGCTTCCCGAGGGGAGGCGGGGAGCAGCCTCCCAGACAAGAGACAGACAATGTCATAGTTATGTATGACGGTCGATGCTCAGAGTCTAAATCATTTTTGCATGAGGATCATGGTAAAACACACATTTACACAAACAAGTACTGTAAAGTGAAATTAGGATGAACATGTCTGTGGCTTCTGTGGGTGTTAATAGGAAACTAAAGAATATTATGATCTCTTACATTTTTAAAAATAAAGGTCTCTGCCTTTCGTGGAGTACGTTTCTTGATCTTACAAAGTGATTCTGTACAAGGCTGATGGGCTATTAAAGGGAAAGGCCATTGCCTTGGTCACACAAAAATGTGTACGTCCAGAAACAGGAGCCCCTGTGGACTGCTGGTCAGAATGTAAAATACTACAGCTGCTGTGGAAAAATGGCAAGGCGAGTTCTCAAAAAATTAAAAATAGAAATACCACGTGATTCAGAAATTCCACTTCTGGGTTATACCCAAAAGAATTAAAAGCAATGTCTCGAAGAGATACTTATACAGCCATGCTCATAGCACCGTGAGCCACGGCAGCTCCAAACGGAAGTGACCGAAGTGCCTATTGATGGATGAACGGATAAACAAAATGTAGAGTATCCATAAAATTGAATATTATCCAGCTTTAAAAAGGAAGGGAATTCTGACATTTGTGGCAGCATCGATGGCCCTTGAGGATATTATGCTTAGTGAAATAAGCCGGTCACAAAAAGACAACCACTGTGTGATTCCACTTATGTGGGGTCCCTGGAGGAGTCACATTCATAAAGACAGGAAGTAGAATGGTGGCGGCCGGGGGCTGAGGCTGATGTTTGTTCTGCACGGTCTCTGTCACTCACTGAGGTGGAGGAGCTGTGTCCCGGTCATTATTTCAACCTAGAACTGTTAACTCCTACTTTAAAGTTTTCTCTTCTGCTACTACATAAATGCCATGATCTGGAAGTAGCATCTCCTTGCTTCGGGTCGAATCTCTATGCCTAATTCAGAACTTGCATGTAGTAGACGCTCAGTAAGTATTAGTCAAATAAACACTACTGCGAATATCAATAAAATGTCTACTTTGGTTTTACCTTGTAGAATTGACCACTTTTTTCTTGTGCATCGTGATTGGCAGAAGTTTCGCAATAAGACCTATAGACAACATTGAACGTGGTACTTCTAAAACCAGAAGCTCTTAGAATTATTCACGGCCAATCCCATTTAGCCGCTCTGGGTCCTGCCAGAATCCCCAGCAAGCATCTCTAGTCGGTTCTGATGATTTTTAAAGCGCTGGCCTTGCTGTGTTTCTTTTGGGCTTCCCAGGACCTAAACTACAGCAAACGAGCATTAACGTCCTTCCAGACGTTTTGTTAAAATATCCTTCTCCAAGTAGAGCTCAAACTTTGGATGGCAAGTCAGCTAAGGGGAAGTTGTCCTGGTTTAGATTGACCCCCAGAGGGCGCCACGAAGTCTAGGGTTGGCCGAAGGTTTGTATGTCAGGCAGAATTTGTGTTTCTCCCTGAGGATTTCATTCTGCTGCGGTTGCTGCTTCGTCTGATCCTGTTCTGATGACAGCTTACTCTTACAGCCACAGACTAGCCCTGAAATACATCAGGTATTTAAGGGAGTTTATTTTATAGTGGCTTTAACCTCAGAATCAGCTGTCAGACCACTTATCAGTTTAGTTACTCAACACTGGCCGTTTAAAACTTTGTCGGCTGATTAGTGCTGACTGTTTTATAGTTTCTGATGTTAGGGAGAAACATTTTTGCCCTTCTGTTTCGTCTCATTGACGTGGTTTAGGTTGCAAGTGATAGCTCCTTTTCATCCTAAATACTAAAACTTTTTTTTAAGTAGGCCTCCCCCACCCCTAAAAAAAGGAAAAAAGAAGATATGTAAAGCTAACCCCCATTTTCAAGTAATTATACCAGATTTTTATGATTATCATCTGGTTTGAATGGTAAAAAGAAATGGTCCATTTAATCACATCACTTTCCAATTTTTAAGGATTGCTGGGTCGACGGATTTAACATTGTTTCCTAATGTGTGGAAGGAGCTGGACTCTTCGATAACCAGAGAAACCCCAAGGATACCCACGTGCTTCTTTTCAGATAATCGTTTATTAAGTTACTATAGTTTATTTGCTTTCATAGAATAGTAACTTGTAAGATCTTTCCTTGGCTACTAACTGGCTTAATTAGTAATTAACTCGTATTTTATCTTGGTTAGGAAAGTACACTTTGCTACTTGCTACAATTACTGAATCAAATATGGTGAAGAAAGACTCAGAATTATGTGCAAATATACTTACATATAAGCTACAAAGTGTATAAGCTGAAAAATAGTTATTCAGGGATTTAAGACCCAAAGTGATGAATTGTAAGGGAAAGATAAATTTTGCAAATGATGGAAATATTGAATTAAAAGCCAAATCTTTTTTTTATTTAAGTGTGTTATATGTTTCTGAGCATAAATAAATGACATACAGGAAGACGTCCACTTCCGGCTGTTTGGAATAGAGAACTAGAAAAAGAACCACAGAATAAACCCAACGTAAGGAAAATGGAGATAAAGACAAGAGCAGAAAATAATAAAATATAAAACAGAAATGAAAAAAAACCTAGAGATGCATACATATGTGTGTGTTAGTGCTTGTGTTTGTGATAAAAATTGAAAACAAGAAAATTAAATAGACAAAATCTGGAGTAACTGTTGGTTTTGGTGTGCGGGGGATGGCCAGTGATGGGTTAAAGAAGGGGACCTTTATTGGTGAGCCCCATGTCACACGCATGTGGCTTTTGAGGCATTAGCTACGCCTGACGGTTATATATGTTTCAAATACACGCATTACAGAAAATGAGGAGAATGCCAAAATTACGAAGGAGGAAAGTAGAAATTATCCCTACCCTCAATGTTTCTCTCTCTTTGAACTATTTTGGATGAAACTGTTTCCTAAATGTCTTAGTTTGTTCTTGCTTTCTGAAAGAATACTTTTCATGTACTCGAAACCGTTTTTATGATTTCTGGCTATTTTGTGTACAAAAACTGTTGTATGTGCTCTAAGATACTGATGGCCTCGGGACCAGTGAGGGGCCCCTGGGTATTTGCTCCTTGATGAAGAGTCCCCAGGCTGCCGAGCACTTGGGTTTAGTTTCTAGTTTGTCTGTTTTCTGTTTAATTGTTATGGGATAGTCTCATTGCTATACTTTCCTAAAATTTCTTGTTTAAGCTCTGGCCCCGTATCTAATCAGTCGGGTCTTTCTCCCCCTCCCTAAGTCTCTCTCTCATCTTGCCTCTTCTCAGGGCCAGAAGCACTTGGCTGCTCTGTGCCTCCTGCCACAGAGGGTGGGGGGGTCTCCCAGCTCCGTGCCCACAGCACCGAGCACGCACCCCTGGCTGCACTCTGCCCATCTGCCTCCCACACCAGTGCCTCAGCCACACAGGGTGGCTCCCCCCAAACCTGCTTCCATCTCTGCATAAAACACACTTTCTCCTCTGTCCGCCTGGCAAATCCTCCCGAGCCCTAGGATGGTAGCTAAGTAGCAGCTCCCCAGGGAAACCTGTCCCCACTCAGCCAGCGGGACCCAGCTCTGATCTCGTGAGCCCGGGCACTTTCTCGTGGTTCCCGGGCACACTTTCCTCACGTGCACTTGTCACCTGCTTACGTCCTCTGTCCCCCTGCGACAACAAAGCCACAGCCATCCGAATGCCTAGGGCGAAGCTGGCATCGTTCCTCAACAGCCCATAACTGCTGAACGAGAAGGTCCCACCGGCTTTGGACACTGGCCAGGGGTCCGCGGGTAGCACGCTGCCGTTACAGGGGCCGGTGCCCACGCAGCTCACCACAGGACCAGTGATGTTCAGACTGTGGCTCCCGTAGGGCGTGAGCTCCTGGGACTTGCACACTGGGCTTTGCTCCTCCTGGTCGTTCTGCTTGACATGAAAATAGTCACTGAAGGGCTGATTTGGGGTCAAATGTCTTGCGACACTCCACACGCCCTCCCGAGACTGAGAGATGGTTTAGCGCATGTCTAAGCAAGACATGATGCTTCTCAAGATCTAAAGGGAGTGAGTGTTTCAGTCATCGGCAGTGCCGGCTACACGGAACCCTCAGGATCTCTAACTGGTGGCTCTGGGGCCTGGCGAGGCTTCTGCACTAGCCATTGGCGAGGCCACCTCGGCGGTGCTGAGGGCCGGTGCTTCCCGGGAGCCTCTGGGCGCACGAGGCGGGGGTGGAGGGACACGAAGGCACACCGCGCTGGGATGGGGCCGCCGTCGCCATGACACAGCCGGCTGGTTTCCAGGATGAAGGTCCTCGGCCCTCACCCGTCCCAGGACTCTGGGTCATAAAGCCCTTATCTTCTGATGAGAGGCCAGAGGGGAGGCTGCTTGGCATCCAAGGGCCCTGGATGAGCCGAGGGCCTGGGGAGGGAGGCGGGGCCGCCCGGGGCCAACAGCGGAAGGGGTTGGGGGAGGGGGGAGACTCCTTCTGCCCGGTCTCGTCCTCGTGCGCTTTATGCTTGAGAAAAGGCGTTTATGCTACAAGATTTGTTACATTCTAGGCCTGCCAGGAAGACAGAGGGCGAGGTGTTAAAAAGCAAAATTAACTGAGTGAACGTAAAGATCTAAATTTTCTTTAACGATGGCTAACCTAGCGAATAGAAAGGGGCTCCATGGAGCTGTGCGACCTGGAAGGCTTTACGCCGAAGGGGCAGGAAAAGGAAGGGTCTGACGAAGACTGGATCGAGTCGGGGATTATCATGCAGGTTCCCTCACTCCTGCGGACCAGGTACTTCCAGACTGACTGGAGAAAGGTCAGTCACTGTCCTGGGAGAGGCCGAAACTGCCCTTAAGTCTTAATTTGCTGATCTGGGGCTTAGTGCAAGTTCCTCCACTGTACGCTCGTTGTTTGTCTGTTTACTAGAGGGAGCGTTGGCATCACGCAAACCTGAAAACGGGGGCGGGGTGGAGGGGGGTGAGGGGGCGGCAGGGGGGATGAGGGGTGGAGTGGGCGGGAGGTCGTGGACCAGCCCATCTTCACTCCACATCTCCCTGCCCTGAAGACATCGTTGCCTGAGACATTTAAACGCAAACTTGATGAGCCCAAGACTGGTTTGTCTGATGACATCAGGTAGAATCCGACTGTTTTTTTAAAAAACAAAACACGGCTTTGCCAAGTCGCTTTTGAGTCCAGAACTGAGCGAGGGAGAGGCGGGGTCCCAGTCTCCGAGGCCTGGTCGGTCGCGGCCCTGGGCTTAGTCTGCAGGAGGGAAGAGTTTTGTTCTTGCTGTCAGGTCAGAGGAGTGTTTCGTACACATGGTCCTGCTCATGGAGGCTTGCCTCAGAGAAATTAAGAAAATCCTGTGCTTTGTTTAAAACATCAGCATTCGACTTGGGAGAAGCTCAGGACACCAGCATCTGCGTGACCCCCAGGATTGCTTCTCTGCCATGGCCACCTTTCTGAGTCGATTCGACTAGGCCCTGGGCTGCCAAGATTAACATTATTTCTGGGTGTGTTTGAGTGGCATTTGAATAGCTGGTCTCAGTCATGGAGAGTGCCCTCCCCCTGTGGCTGGGTGTCCACTGAGGGCCCACAGAGAACAGAAAGCAGAACTCAGGGTGGTTCCCTGCCTGCCACGCCCCCTTCCTGCCCGCCAGATGAGCTCGGCCATCTGTCTTCTCCTGCCCTTGGACTGAGGGGTACCCCTTCAGCTCCCCCAGTTCTCAGGCCTACAGACCTGCACTGAATGACACCCCTGGCTCTCCTGGGTCTCTAGCTTGCAGACAGCAGACTGTGGGACTTCTTGGCCTCCTTAACCATGTAAGCCCAAATTTTCTTTCCTGTGTATTTATCTCCGATTGGTTCTGATTCTCTAGAGAACCCTGACTGACCTTCCTTCCTCCTGTAAATGCAGCTGAAGAACCCTCAGCTCCTGCTGGGTGGCCACGTCCCTGTGTGCTCACCATCTGCATCCACTAGTTGAGTGACCGGCTGACCAAGCGTCAGCTAGCTTTGTTCCTGAGTCTGTTTTTTTTCTCGTGGAACTTGGCATTGCAATTACATAATTTGACGACATTATGTGCCCTGATGAAATACAAATGTAAAAATCAGTTACATTTACATTGTTGTTTAATTAATGTAAGTTAAATGCTTTCTTGATATTCAGTAAAAATGAATCACTAAAATGTTGTCTAAATGTGGGCAAGTCAGATGTAAAAACAAAATCGTACTGTAAAAATCTGGGATTTCGGATTCAGATTGTTTCTAAATGTTTTGAGTTTTGGAAACCACGATTGCAAAAAGCAACAACAAAAAAACCTCAACGCATTGTGAACGTGGTTTATGTATGTGTTGAGAAAAAAGGGGCCACATACCAAATCTGACAAACTCAGGGGGAGGCTTGCAGGGCGAGCCTTAAAAAAGAGACCGAAAGTAACCACGTTGGGTCGTCTGAATACAAAAACACCTAACTTAAAGCGGGTCATGGTGGGTAGTCATGTCCTAGGTGAGTCTTCACCTGAAGGAAGCCTGTCCATTGTCTTTCTGCATCTAAGGCAGCATATCTTTGACATGCCAGAGGGAAACAGCACAGGGACTTGGGCCTCGGGCCCACGGAATGACAGATGGCCGTGAGAAACACTCCCTCCCTGCGCCAAAGTGCAGGAGTCACTGATGATTATCTCCCAACCGCTTGCTGCTTCACAGACGCCAACACGGCTGTTCCGCACGGCCGGCCACCAGGGTCTGACCTTTATGTGACCTTCCTGGGGCGGCCACAAGGAGCAGGCCGCCATCTTGCCCTACGGCGCAGGCGCCAGCAGAGTTACCAGGTGACGTGGCTGGAGAAGGAGGCCCACCGCCTTCCAAAGCACCCACCTTCTCGGCAAACCCGCTGCGTCCCCGGCTTATGAAAACAGGCCAGACAGACCCGCAGAACCCCTCCTGTTGTCCCTGTTGTCCCCCGCACACTGTTTCTCTGCCGTGAATGTTAGTTGGTAACTGTCCTGTGCCCACCAACAGGAAAGAGCTATGCGTTTCTCTATTCGGTCTTTTGATCCAACCCCACTGATTTCCCTGCTTTGCTTTTTCCCACCCCTTCATCCGCCACCAGCGGATTTCGTGTAATAATGCTTGCATGAGGTGAGCCTGTCCAACATCTTTTTTTGCATCTAAGAACACAGATCTTAAATCCTAATGTACAAAGTTAGCTGCAAAACTGCCATTCTCCGGAGCTTTTTCTTAATCTTTTGGGATTTTCCTTCCCGGTAATGGTCGTCGCTTTGGCTCAGGCAAACTCATAAAATTTCTCTACAGGTTTGGACGTTTCTTCATTGATATAAGAAAGAGCACATAGAGCTCCTATAGGAGTATCGATATTTAAAGAAAAGATCTTCATCCCTCATTGAAGGCAAATAATTACATTTTTTGTTGTCTTGAGTTAACAAAATAATATTCTTTTTGACAAATGGGCCATCAGGGATCCTACGGAGCGTATTTAGAACAATTTGGATAGGGTGGCCTGCTGCCCTTCTGTTCCCAAGTCACCTCTCAGAGGCTGCTTGGCCAACCTCTTTTCCTCAACAGGTTGGTCTGGTGGGTTCACCACACCCTGAACACGCCCCAGGAGACATGTCTTCTTTTCAAATTGCCATCTTTTTTTATCTAGCTACTTGCTTGTTTACCTGCCAACAAAAAAACGGTGTTCGATTCTGGCACACAGAAAAAGAAAAGCTGATTTTAGGATGTTAATTGTACCGCCTTCTCTGAGCTCTTCTTCTTTTTTTTATTCCAATGCTCCTTCAGGTTTACAGAGGTGGAATTTTATTTCTCCCTTTGAGACATGCTGGAACAATAATGGGGGGTTGGTTCTTGGGGAGTACTAGCATCACCTCTTAAGGTAACTATGTAAGATGAGTCATTAGAAGTGTTCAAACAAAGGAAGATTATTATTTTTTTTCCAAAAAAGGAAGCGAGGGGCTGTTATTTATTTATTTATTTATTTATTTATTTATTTATTTATTTATTTTTTGTACTTTTGTTTTTTTGCCAAAGAGGTTCAGGGGGTAGGGAGGTTCGAGATTTTCAGGTTCTTTGGCACCCATCCAGTGTCTCCATTCCAATTCTCAGAGTCTACGCCTTCCCACCCATTGTGTTACTTTCATTGAAGAGACGTGTGTAGGCTGAGAATTCAACCTATGATGTAATTTGTAACCCATAGACTCAAGATTCGAGTCTGCTTTTCCATGGCGTCGGCCTCCACAAAACTCAAGATGTCTTTTAAGACCGTTATAGAGAGCTCTCAACTTCTCTGGCAACGGTAATTTTATCTTCTTTTTGTGATTTCTCCAGTAGAGTCAGAAGCTGCTAGCCTACCCTAGAGCTTTTGCGGGCCCAATTCCTACTGTACTGATCAAATTTAACAGTCCCTTGGCCTCCCAAAGTCTTGCTTTGGATAGGCACTTCCTTTCGGGGACTTGTAATATAATTTAAGTGACTATTTTGCCACTGCATGCCATGGAACATTCCACTTTTCCCCGACAATAATGCCATTAATATGTTAACCCTGATAACATCATTTAACAAACCACATAGTCCCATATTTGGACATTTATTCCCTGGGTGTGGTCTACTCATGGTTTCAAGTAGAACATTAATCCATGTTTAGTCAGCAAAACACAAACCACTGTAGGCATTTAAGTCAGAGGCAATTTAATAGAGTCGCCCGTTTACAAACTTCTTGGTAGAGCAAAGGGAGAAAGATGTGCTAGAGGAGAAGAGAATGTTAACACCAGACCAGGAGGAAGCCATTGCTCCTGGCTGGCGCCTGAGAGTCTGTTCTTGCCATGAAGTTGACGAGGCACTTCTGCTCTCTAGCCTCCGGTAGAACTGCCCCAGTGCCATTGAGCAGGGACTGGGGGCCTCCATCCCCCTGCTTTGGGCAGCCAGATTTCTTCATGACATAGGCTCCCGCCTTCCTATCTGGCCAGTGCCACCCACTGGTAGAGGCTTATAGGAAGCCAGGTGGCACAAGGCTGGGGACATGTAGTTTGCAGGTTCCAACTTCTGATATTACATAAGAGATTATAGAAGGAAAACTGTGTGCTTTTCCTCAAGATATCAAAAGATGCGCTTCTTCCAAATGAGGGAGAAAACTAAGAATGAGGACGACCGGGGATCTGAGAGACAGGGAATTCCACGCGAGAAAGAGGCACTGGAAGTGTTTAGTAAGGTGGGTATCAAAGAGCCCAGGGCGACAGCTGTGTATCAGGCTAGAGGCCGGCCAGGCCACACTGGAGCAGACGGGTGGCCGGCTCCAGGTGGGAGGTGTCTCCGGGAGAAGGAGTAGGAAGCAATCTGATGAGTTTGAATGCATTAATAGGTGATTAATTGTTCTCTCAGAGAGCTAGGGGGAAATTAATGATGAATTCATAGTAAATAAATCAATAAAAACCAAGGTTCATGAAAAATAGAACGTGGAAGGTGGGAAGTGCAATCATAGTATACTATGTGGCTCAGCTCTTAGTGATAGTTCCATGGCCACAGAATGCGAATGTTGACTATTTCATCTAATAAAAATGTGATAAAACAAAGTTTGAAGGGAAGATGGGAGTTGCATGTTGGGACGAGGGGAGAGGCGGGAACTAAATCTTCATCCTTTATATTAAAAAGTCAGTAGGTTATATTTAAAACTAAAAGAAACATAAAGAAATGTCAATATAAAGCAAGTTATTTAGATATATGAAGATAAATCTCAGGGGTAAAAATAGCTAAAATAGTTGAAACTTATCTCCGAGGAGTTGGTAGAGGTAGAATAGGGTAAGAAACTTTGTTTTTCATTATAGGTCTTGTACTATGGAGCTTTAAAAAATCTATTTATTATATTACTTTGGTAAAATATTAACATGATATTTTTAAATTTACAAATTTAGAGAAATTTTTGAGAAATGAAACATTATCACCTATGATTTAATAATGCCAACTTAAACAATGTCTTTTTATTAAACTCTTCTCAAGATTTTTTATGGAAAGCACATATCTGTCCTTATCCAATCTAAATAGAAGACAGTGATTACTCGGTTTGTATTCCAGATTATTGTATTTTAGTTTCCCCTAAAGCCTAAATCAGTTGATAATCAATGTATTTTACATTTTCTTCACATATGATATTGAAAGGACTGTCTGAAGTTCTTACCATACATTCTGGACAGGTTAATATTGCTTTAGATTTTTTATTTCTTTAAGAAACAGGCTCTCTGTTCCCAATTTTATTCCTTTTTAGATCTTTTTTGTTTGTTGTTTTCCCTGGCCCACGATTCCCCTATGTGTTTTGGTTTGTTATTGTTGTGGAGATGGAAATAAAATAAAGAAAAACAAAGATAGAAAAAATACCAGAAAACTAATGACTATTGTCCAAAGAAAGCTGAGGATAGAGGAAGCTGGAGGGGCTTGCATAATCTGGTCCGACTGGTAGATTCTATACAGTAAAACAACTAATTCCATTTGGTCATAGTCTAGGTTACTAAGGTTCAAAGAGACATAAGGTTGAATTGTATGGGATTTGTGATGAAAGTAGAAATCTCTGATTGTGACCCTGTATTAGCAAATTAGGTCTCTCCTAGTTCAGTGGAATGTCTAGTTTCTTGACTTGGAGGTAAATCATCTTTTCTTTGTTTTTTCTTGGTCTGCGATAATAAAACAAAAATGGAGAAGGGAGAAAGAAATTGTGAAAAGTTTAAAAATCAAAGTAAAGTAAATAATAAATAAGTAGATCAACAAATGAGTATAAGCTTTGTCCAGGACGAGTCTCGCAATGGGCTTTGAGTGGGGATTCACAGAAAGAAAGAGCTAGGCGAACAACTAGTGTGGTTGGAGTGGCTCCCAAATCTCTCTTCTGGGACCGAGACGAGCCAAAGCTCCTTGTTTAAGGTGTGCCGTCCTTACCTGTAACAAAGAATATGGGAAATGTCTAAATTTAATCAGTTGAAAACGAAGGTTGCAAAATCCAGACACCGTTATCAGCAGTTCTCCAAAGAGAATTTGAGAAATTATTTTGACCAAAAGTCCAGTTACTTCCAACAGCTGGACAAGTGAAAAATCAATTAAAAAATTTTTTGAATTCAAGTTTTCTCCACCATCTTGTCTTTATGAATATCAGCATGCTGCTGATGCTCATAGGAATGCTGCTTTCTTTATTTTGTTGTCCCCAGACATGCTCTCTTGACATGTTCTTATTAACAGTAGTCTTGAGATCGGGTGTGGGGCTGCTCCTGGGTCCCCAAGGTCCTCGCAGAAATCCCCTCGCCTGGAGGTACTTAGTCTTCCTTCAGTTTCTGGACCAGTTTGAGATATGGAGAGTAGAAGAAGCTTATCTGAATTACCCAGTGGCGCCGGAGTCCTCTCGGACGGCAGGGAGAGGGGCCCAAGCAAGTCTACTGAGCCCCCAGGGTCTTCGCACCGATGAGAGCAACAGGGGCAGCAGCAGCAGCAACAACAGTAGGAGAAACAGCAACAGCAATAGCAGCAGCGGCAAGGACAACGGTGACAGCAGCAGCAACAGTAACAACAGCAGCAACAACAGTGACAACAGCAGCAACAACAGTAACAGAAGCAACAGCAATAGCAGTAACAGCATCAATGAAAGCAAAAAGAGGAGCAGCAACAGCAGCAGCAGCAGCAACAGTGGCAACAACAACAGCAAAAATGGCAACAGCGGGAACAACAACGGCAGCAACAAGAACAACAGCGACAATAGCGGCAGCAACGACAAAAGCAACAATAATAACAACAAAAATAGCAGCAGCAGCAACAACAATAACAACAGCAGGAACAACAATAATAGTAACAGCAGCAGCAGCAGCAACAATAGTAACAGAAGCAACAGCAAGAACAGTAACAGTGTCAACGAAAGCAAAAACAGGAGCCGCAACAACAGCTGTGACAGCAGTGACAGCAACAACGACAGCAACGACAATAGCGACAGCGGGAACAACAATAACAACAATGACAGCAGCAGCGGCAGCAACAACAGCAAAAACGGCAACAGCGGGAATAACAACGGCAACAAGAACAATGGTGGGAACAACAGTGACAATGGCAGCAGCAACGATGACAATAGTAACAGCAGCAGCAGCAACAACAGTAACAGAAGCAACAGCAATAGCAGTAACAGCGTCAACGAAAGCAAAAAGAGGACCAGCAGCAGCAGCAGCAGCAGCAGCAGCAGTGGCAGCAACAACAGCAAAAACGGCAACAGCGGGAACAACAACGGCAGCAACAAGAACAACAGTGGGAACAACAACAGCAACAGCAACAATGACAGTGACAACAGTAGCAACAACAGCAGTGACGGCAGCAACGGCAGCAACAATAACAACGGCAGGAACAATGACAATAGTAACAGCAGCAGCAGCAGCAACAACAATGGCGGCAGCAGCAACAACAGCAACAACAATGATGACAACCGCGGGAACAACAATCACAGCAGCAGCAACAGCAGCAATAAAAACAGGAGCCGCGTCAACGGCAGCAGCGACAACAACAATAGCCACAATGAAAGTTGGAACAACAACGGCAACAGCAACGATGACAGTGACGACAGCAGCAACAACAGCAACGATAACAGCAACAGCAGCAGCACCAGCAACAGTGACAACAACAACGGCAAAAATGGCAACAGCAGGAACAACAATGGCAGCAACAACAGTAGCAGGAACAGTGACAGCGGCAGGAACAGCGACAGCGGCAGGAACAGCGACAGTAACAACAGGGGCAGCGTCAACAACGGCAGCGACAGCAATAGCAACAGCGGGAACAACGATCACAGCAGTGACAGCAGCAATAGCAACAACAGCAGCAGCAACAGTAGGAGGAGCAACAACGGCAGCAATGGCAGTGACGAAAACAACAGTAGCAGCAGCACCAGCAAAAACGGCAACAGCGGGATCAACAACGGCAGCAACAAGAACAACGGCGGGAATAACAGCGACAATGGCAGCAGCAACGATGACAATAGTAACAGCAGCAGCAGCAACAACAGTAACAGAAGCAACAGCAATAGCAGTAACAGCGTCAACGAAAGCAAAAAGAGGAGCAGCAACAGCAGCAGCAGCAACAGTGACAACAACAACAGCAAAAATGGCAACAGCGGGAACAACAACGGCAGCAACAGTAGCAGGAACAGTGACAGCAGCAACAACAGGGGCAGCGTCAACAATAGCAACAGCGGGAACAACAATCACAGCAACAGCAACAATGACAGTGACAACAGCAGCAGCAACAGTGACAACAACAACGGCAAAAACGGCAACAGCGGGAACAACAATCACAGCAACAGCAACAATGACAGTGACAACAGCAGCAGCAACAGTGACAACAACAATGGCAAAAACGGCAACAGCGGGAACAACAATCACAGCAGTGACAGCAGCAGCAACAGTAGCGACGGCGACCGCAGTGGCAACGACAGCAGCAGCAGCAACAAAAACAACAGTAGCGCAACAAGCGGAACCGCGACAGCAGCCACCTGGACCGACCGGTAACTGGGCACGGCCCGGTCGTCCCACTGGTGAACCCCGCCCTCTGAGGCGGGACGTGCACATGGGCCTGGACTCCGGTTGCCAGGACCAGAACCTTGACTCTGTCTCTTCCTGGCCGTGTGACTTTGGACAAGTCCTTCGATCTCTTGCCTTGTCTTGTTTCCGTTGTCAAAGGATGTTAATAATGACGCCTGTTCCCGAGGGTCGTGGCCGCGGTTGTAAACGAGGTTGTGCAGGAGAAAGGCTGGGGAGGCGCTGCTTGAAAGCACTTCATAAGTATCAGCTGCTGTTACCCAAGTTCGCAGACAAGGAAGCAGGTCGAAGAGATGAAATGAAGTGTGCTTGAGTCCAAAAGCTCTTTTTGTAATCCGGGCCGGCTTGGCGCCCTGGGCGGTGGGGAGGGGCTTCCTGCCTGACCCCGTTCTCACTGCTCTCCCTGGGGGTGTGACCCTCGGCTGGGGTGGGCTCTGCATTCCGCATACCTGGCGGTCTCGGCGGTGCCAGGTGCAGTCTGCCCCCCGTTCCCGGGCATCTGTGTCTCGTGCGGGCTGTCCCTCAGCCCTCTCTGCGCGTGGACCCTTTCTTTATCCAGCCGGGCCTCGGCCCTCATGCTCACACTCACTCTCTCTCTCTGCAATGCCCTGAGCTTTCCACAGGCCTGGCTGTCTCCTAGCTTTGAAAAGTCAACTGGGCCCAGTAATACAGGAAACGGAACAGTGAAAATCCTCATAGAAGTATTTGTAGATCACATCAAATAGAAAGAATGTAAAGTAGCAGAATTCATTTAAAAAATATCTCTCAATCCTACTTTAAACAAGCCTGTTGAAAATTAAAAACTCTCAGAAGTTGAGGTGTGCGTGTACGTGGCTGAGCACCCCTTCCCTGTCTCAAAATACACAGAACATATTTTAAAATTTGATTTCCAATGAACCATCTGGGTACCTATTCTACAGAATAGCTATGAAAAATTTTATGACCTTTACTGAGTGCCAGGCTCCTATGTGCATGACCCCATTTGGTCATTACGAACATTCGAGCAGCAGGAACTGTCGTCTGCGCTGGCACATGGAGACCCTGAGGCTGGGAGGAGGCGAGGCCCCCAGACAGGAAAAGCGGGGGCCTGACTGCGAGGCTGCAGCCGCTGCCCCTCCAGCCCCCTCACACTGCCTTCTGTTGCTGGAGCTGGCCGGGAGCAGCCTGGAGGAGCCTCGGCGAGCTGGGCAAGGAGCTCCGCATTCACCCCTCAGCTGCCCGGTGAGCAGCTGCTCTGTGTGTGCCAGGGACCGTGCTAAGCTCTGGGATGTGACAGTAAATGGGACACGGTGTCTTCTAGAGGATGTGCTTGTGTGCATGGCGGAAAGGCTGACCTAGACCAAGGACCCTAAACTCAAATGTCTACACGTGCCAGGCAGAAAACATAACTGTGCTCCGCACGAGAGAACCCGGCGGGCCCCCTGCAGCGGACATGCCCGTGAGACAGCAGAGCCGCCGCTCGGCCCTTGCAAATTGTCAACAAGAAGAAATGCTTTGTCCGTGTTACCCAACTTTCTGCCTTTTTAAATTATTATTATTTTTTATAAACAGATCCTGGAAATCTAGATTATGTGGAATTTCCCACTTTTAAAACTGCCACGAAAGCCAAGCAAAGCAGTTGAGGGCCTGGGGTCCTGCAGGCTGCCAGTGTGTGCCCTCCGGCCGAAACCGAAGGCGTCTTCCAGCTCTAAGCTTCGAGTTCCAGGAAAAGCCTCAGGCCGCAGAGAGGCCTCTGCAGCAGCATTCACCCAGGGACTGAGTGCGTTAACATTTGGTAAAACGGATAACACGCAGCTCAGTTCACGGCACCAGTGGGCCGAAAATGGAGGGTGGATAAATTAAATAAAAATGTCTAAGCACGCTGCACACACAAAGGGGCGGGGCGTGTGTCACATGTGATCCTCTTTATTGAGGATTTTTGCTTACTTTTTGAAGAGGTTCATACGGTTCAAAATTCAGAAAGTACAAAAAAGTATGCACTGAAAAGCCTCCCTCCGATAATCACCCAGTTTTCGGGTTCTTCATACCCTCCCAGAAACACAAGTAAATATACGTATGTATATATATTTAATACATATATATATATTTTTTTCACTTTTTCTCCACCAGTGGTGGAATTGATACCTTACTTTGCATTTTTTTTCATTAATAGTATGTCTTGGAGAACTTCCCCGATCAGTGCATATAAAACCGTCTCTTTCTTTTCTAATGGCTGTGTGGTATTTCATTGAGTGACATACCATAATTTATGTAACTAGTCTTCCAATCAATGGGCATTTAGGTTGTTTCCAGTCTTCCGTTACACAAACAATCTGCCGTAAAAGATAATTTTGTACGTATGCCACGTACATTCCTAGGAGTGTGGAATTGCTAGGCAAAAGGAAATGCACGGTTGTGATTTTTGTACTATTGTCATGCTGCCGGCTACAGAGGTTTCCAATCTGTGCCCCTACTCAGTGTTTCCGTCCTAACACATACGCTAGCCAGCTGTTTGACCTTCAACGACCCGGAGGACGTTAGTGCAGAACTCTTTTGTACTTCCTTTATTACAAAGAGGGTGGAGCACGTTTACATACATTTAAGAGCTGTTTTTATTTCCACTGAATTATCTGTTCTCATCCTTCGTTCATTGTTTTTTCTTATGGATTTGTTACAGCTCTTTCGATATTGGGGATATTAACTCCTTGTAGAGAAGCAAATATTTTCTCTATGTTTGCTATTAAGCTTATGGTAGTTTTTTAATGCGGAATTTTAAATTTTTATAAAGGCAAATTTATTGATTTCTTTTTTCACGAGTTCTGGATTTTTGGCCATATTTACAAAGAACTTCCCCACTATGAAAACATAAAGGTATTTTTTTTTAAAATAGCATCTTCATTATTTTACTGTTTCTCTTTTTGTACTCAAGTCTGATTTTGATCAAATTGATCTCAGTGTGTGGCGTGAGGTATAGATTCAACCTGACCTTTCCTCCCAACCGGCCACAGAGTTGGCCCCGCACGGGAATGGGGTAACTCATTTAGGAACTTAGGCGCCCTACCTCTGCATGTTCTCGACCTCGTCGATGGTCTCAGGCAAAGTCTTCCCTTTGGTCTCCGGCAGCAGCAACACCAGTCCTCCAGCTACCAAGCCAACCACAGCTGAAAGACCAACAGGTGTAAACCGCGTTAGGAACAGGAACATTCAGGCTCCGTAACTAGAGCTCCCCTTACTTCTTAAAATAATTTTTTTTTGGCGTGTGCGATTTCTTATACTTATGAATTTCTTGCCATCTGCTGGCCCTATTCTCCATCATAAATATTTTGCCAATCCCAAACTCCGTTGGATTACAATTCCTTATAGGGAAATGAAATACTTCACATTTTGAGTCGAAGCTATTCTAGGCTAGAGGGCACCGTCACACTGTTAAGATAGTTTCGAGTTAGGAAAGAACTCTGAAAAAAAAAAAATGTCAACTCTAAGAAAAGAAAGCACATAACCCTGAGAATACAAAGCACTCAGTGATGAAAATGGGCCAGGAACTTGGGTCATTATTGATAAACAAAAGTAACGAATCACATATTACTCCATAGCAGCATTAAAAAGCATAGCCAGGACTTGGAATTTGAATATAGATGTTCAGTAAATTCCTGTTCTTTTTTTTTTCTTTGTCTCCAGCTCTAAAATTTTGCATATGCTGGGGGGGAGGTGAGGGAGGAGGGTAAGAGTAAATATTATAGTGTTTTTGTTTCTCTAAACTCTCGTTAAAGTTTTGGGATGTTAAGGTTACATTTTTATGTTGTTTTATATATATATATATATACATATATATATACATATGTGTGTGTGTGTGTGTGTGTGTGTGTGTGTGTGTATATATATATATATAAAAAACAGAGTGCAGGTGGGATGCAGGTTCTTCACTAGTTCTGGAGTTTCAGAAAAATGCACCCTGGACTCCATTTTTGTGCTCTTAAAAGATGACAGAAACAGAGGCCACAGAGTGCGGTGGCCACAGCTCTGGGTGCCTGGTCCCAGTTCAGACACCTGCTCAACTGGTCTTAGGTGCCCTGGGACGTTCTGCTGACTCCCCGAGGCTCCAGGCTCCCCTACATAAAGTGGGGTGAAATGCGTTTCTGTTCGTTAAAGTGCTTAGAATATGGCGTGAGCTAAATAGCCAACCTCTCGAAACCTCTCCAAACCCCTGAAGATGTGCTTGGTTGTAACTCGTTCCAACAGTAAACACATTCCAGCTGGCGCGGGCTCGCTAAAGTGAGCGAATTCTGAAGAGAACACAATGGACTATTCACACGATCGCCCCTCACCCCTTCGGCATCTTACATCTGCAAAGACGCGCCAATTAACTGGGACTTCCCTGCTTGCTTACTCAGCTCCCTTGCCGGTTGGCGCCTGGATTCTCTGGCTTCTGGCTATCTCAAGACCACAATTAGCACACCACGATTGTGCAGAAAAGAAAGGGAAAGAAGTGAAAATGTAAAACGATTACTTTTGCTTCCTATTAGCTACTCAGATTAAAGGTCGGTGAGGGAAGATGAAACTAGCAGCAAAAATAAAGTGGGGACTTGTCACAGAGATGCCTTGAAATGCCGAAATGCAGTTAAAATCCTTTGTCTTTTCCGGGGGAAGGCGAAGGCTGAGGGAGGGTCAGCAGCGGTCCCTCTGCGTCCGGACTCTGCGTGGTTTTGGTAAGTGGTACTTAGAGACACCCGAGGTACGTGTTCTCCACCCGGGGATGTCCCACTGACCCGCTGGACCCTCTCTGCCCACCTAAGGAGGTGGCGGAGGTGGAGGCATCTCCGCCTCCCTCCCTGGAAAGATGGAGGCCAGAGGGTGTGATGGCACGTCCCCAAGACGGAACGGGGGCCCTGGGGACAGGTCCCTCAGCCGGCGTTGGGGGGAAGGAGGGTCTGGGGTGTGTCTGTCCCATAAGCAGAGCCAGCCGTTTGTGACCCCCTCATGGTCATCTCAGGATAAAGAGCTCGTGTCCTGCCAGCTTCCCCCACGTTGCTGTGCGGCTGGACTGCGGAGGAATTCACTGGGCCTGGGTTTGAGGCGGAGTCCTATCAACGGTCTAGAACATTCACTGGCAGATCTACAGCAGTGGAAAACTTCCCCTCGCGAATCTCTTGAGAAGAGGCATGGGCAGAGAGACTTGTGTGTGACCACGTGCAGCGTGAGGACAAAAGCATGGTGGCACTTCCCTGGTGGGCACCTGAGAAGACCCCCGCCTCCGCCCAAATTAAGTGAGTGTCGTATGCCCATGGGGAAAAACATCACATTTTTGTCAAATTAAAACGGGCTCAGAATGGGTCTAAAAGGAGCCGGGAATGGGTGCATTGAGGCGTTCCAGCTAACGCGAATCGGTGAGCGTCGCGTGTGAGAATCTGGAACCGCGTGTAAGGGGCACGTGGGCACAATCTGTCCCCTAGCCCGTAGCCGTGGGAAGAGGCATGAAGCACCCCGGTTCTGGGTCCCCTTTCACAGTCCGCAGACTTCACCGTCAGCACACGCCTCTGTGCTCATTAATTGCTGCTAATGAGATTTGTCCCCATCACTTCCCACCCTCCAGGCCGGTCAGGGAGGGGCGGGCTCTGCCCTGCACAGCCCAGCATGTCAGAAAGGAAGTGCCGATCCAGTTCTCCTTAGATCTGATCACCCCAGGACTCCGAGGACGTGGGGCGCACGCCCACACAGCCTTCCCGTTATGCTAATGCCTCTGCTTCCCCTGGGTTTGAAATTGCCCTTTGCGAAACTTTAACTGCCTTTCTTTAAAGCTTTGGAGTAAAGTTTGCATTTTCCCACATCTGGATTTAGAGGAGGCAGAAAGAAGGCTTTTTGACAGGGAGACCCACGGAGGGTGGGAATCAGTGAGGACAGGCTTAGGAACCTTTTCCATCCCGCTCTTTCCTGACTCTGTACCTCCACGGGCCTGAGTCCTAATGGGTTCTCATTCTTGAGCATTAGTAGCTACCGATGGTATTAACTAATGCTAGCATTACTCACGCTACTAATTACTGGTTGTATTTAGTAGTTACTGACAGGCATGATGCCTATTTTGAGGTAGAACAATGGAGGTCCCTAGAAAAATAGGTTTTCGTTCAGACATCGCTTGGGGGTCCTTACCGAAAACCACCAGGGGGAGCTCGTGCCAGATGTCGGTGAGCCGGTAGACCAGGAATGGCACGATGATGCCGCCGACGTCACACATCGAGGAGCAGACGAGGACGCCGAGGTTCCTGAAACGCAGAGACGGAGGTGCCTTTCTCCCTCATCACAGCACGGTGGGCACACCCAAATTAGCGCCTCCCCGCCCCAAGTCATTAATGTCCGAACCGAAAGGAGCCGTCCACATGGTTCCAACACACGCGCGTGACATTTGGTCCATCGTTTCATTCACAGTCTGTTGCATTTGTCCTATAGTAACGTCTCTAAGGTTTTTAACTTGGAGCCATTTTTCACTTTCCGCTTTTATCACCTGCTTCCCCGTTTCTAGGGTCCCGTTTGCGTCGGTCATTCCGTAATCAATCCCTCCCCTGCGATTCAATATCTCCCACGGTCACCACCGGGCGCCTCCCACCCTGTGAGTGCCAGACGTGGCCTGGCCACCGCCTTTAGGGGGGTCTCATCCTCTCTCGCCCCGTGTTTTGGAGAGTGAGGTGCCCTCTGCTGGCGCCCGTGGTAGTTCTAGCCAAGACGCTCGCATCCCCGCCGCCCTGCTCGTGTCGAGGGAAACGCACTCACCTGATGAATGTGGGGTACAGCTCCGCGTTGACCAGGCAAACCATTTCGTAGGCTACCGTAACCCCCATTCTGCCCAAGCACGCGACTGTAAGTTGCAGCCAGTGCAGGTCTGTGGGGAAAACACGCCGCTTACACGTGCCGCGCGGTGTCCTGGGGGCGGGGGGGAGGGGGGACTTTTACGGGGCATGGCCACATGCCAGAATGGGACAAGAAAGCAAAAATGATTCTTCCGCAGCCTCAAGACAACGTCTGCAAATTATCCACGCCTGTTTGTTTTAACTTGAATTCAGTTCTAATACTCTCCTAACTTAAGGCCTCGGCCATCAGTGACACCAGAATTATACCAGTTTCCAAGGCCAGGCCAGCTCTAGTCTATAGAGGTCACCTAAAAGAAATAGCAAAAATCTGGGCATATTCTAAATAACCGCGAATAACCAAAGGAGTCCAACAAGGCTCTGTGTTGCTAATAGGATTCTGTTATATAGGATTTTGCTCCCCTGTATTGAGAAAGTATTTTAAAAAGAAAGGAAGGAACTGAGTAATTGTGCGTTGTTGGCGTTCACTTAAGTGTTCTCATTTATTCTCCGGGATGATGTAGGGGGGCCAGGTGAGATGCCTAAGTAATGTCTGGGAAGAGCTAGAATTAGGCTGTAACTCTGGGCCTTCTCTACCCCGAAGCATGCTCCCTGCTCTGGGCCAGCTGATTGCCTGGAGCGTGGGTTCACCTTACACCAGAGAACAAGCCAGTGTCATTATGTTACATCAGGCAACCGCAGGGTTGATTGTTCTTAAAGGCAGGTGGCCATGTGGGTTTGTCAGGGAGGTCACAGGTCTCTTGTTCATTCTTTCCAAACGGATCCCCATGACAACGTATATGGCCTTCTTGCGCAAGGGCTGTGAGACCCCTCTTCTCAGGGTCTCAGCAAACAAGGACCCAGCTTGGCCCGACACTTACCCTTGGGGGTAAACACCGAGGCTAAACAGGCCGCCCCAGCCACGATGTTTGCTGCAGCCCACGGGTAGCGGCGACCGATGCGGTCAACGGTGAGGATGATGATGAGGGCGGCTGGGAACTCGACCAGGGCAGAGTAGAAGAAATCCAGGTAGATGTTGCTCCCCGCGAGGCCCATGTGCATGATGAGGCCCTGGTAGAGAACCGAGCTCGTGAACCTGAGAAGCGGAGAGCTCAGGTCAGGCGGGGGGCCGAGAGCAAGGCGCCCAGCGTGGGGCGGCCTCCGGGGAGACGGGGATGATCGTGGGTCACCTCCCTTGGTGATTTTCCTATTGCTATCCCTTCCATTTTACTGCTTTTCCACCATCTGACCCCAGAATCAGGAGAGGGGAAGAAATAAGAGACCATTCCCGGGCCAAGTTGGAAAGCAAAAAGAAACGTCTTATTAGGGTGATTTACTTAGTAAAATTATAACAGGGTATTAGTGACTGTTAATTATTTCTCTGTGCTCTCCTAATGCAATCGAGATCCAAGGCTTGATTCCCTAATTCCAGTTTTAGGAAACCAGAGGGCCCAATGGGTATAGCCTCTCTCCTTGATGATTTATCTTCTGCCATGATACGAATCACATTTTGACAATGTTTCTAGTTTGGTGGACGGAAAGCGTTCATTGTCTGGAATGGAAAAGGTGAGCATAATTGGCAAGAGTCACAATGTTCCAGAAAAGGATAGAAGGAAAATGAGGCCGGATTCCACGGGTGCATTTTCCATGCGAGGTTGCTAAGTTAATTGCTGATGAGCTTGGCATTTGTCGGGGACTACAGATCTTCGTTTGGCTGGTGGGAGCCACCCCAGCGCCAGTGAAAGCACAGCATGCCTCATGGAAGAGGCTGGACGCAGAGCTGGGCTCAAAGATCAGAGTGACCTCAGCCGGTGGACGCGTCCAGCTTAGCTTACTCCACTGTGGAGCTGGTGGATTATTCTCATGCTTTATTCTTGTTCAAAAGTTATTATTATTTTTTTTCCAGGTAGAAAAGAAGAAATAAGGCCCTTTCCTGGCCAATCCCATTCAATCAGGAGAGATGTACACCCACCAGCAATTGATCTAACCAATAGTCCTTAATTTTGGTTATATGTTGGAATCACCTGGAGAATTTTTTAAAATATTGATTCCTGGGCCCTCCCCTCAACTCCTTTAACAGCATCCTTGGTGGGGAGGGGGTCTGGCTTTGGTGTTTTAAAATCTCCCAGGTGATTCCAAGATGAAGCCAAGGTCGAGAATGTCCTGACCGTTGCTATGGGACCAGAAGCTGATTGCAACATGTGTCTGAGAAAAGTAATATTAGGAAAACCTGCTGTACATGAGCCGACCTTGCTGTCTACACCAAGGGCAATACGGGAACGAGGCTACGCCCCAAGGCATTCTTAACTCTCATCCCCTCCCTTAATGTGGACGGCTGGGGTCCAAAGAACTTGGAAGGATTTCAAAGTGAAAAATACCCCTTACCAGTTGTACATCAAGATCAAAGTGTGTTTCCTTATCTGTGGGGTTCTGACCAAGTCAAGAAATGAAGGGTTCAGCTTCTCCCCGACTTCCTCATCAGGTTGGAGGCTCTAAGAGTGGAAACAATGGGAATGGCTTTTTACATTTCGTGACGGCGTCCCCAAGTCCCACAGGGAATGGCAATGGCACCTTCCCCCTGCTGAGCGCTCACACTGTGCCCGGGACACCCCCAAGCTTGTTTGATCCTTACGACTGTCTGAGAGGTTAGGTCCTTTGTTTTCTACCCCATGTCACAGAAGAGGAAGATGGAGCCCAGCGGGGAGTCAGGTAACTCAGGCGCATCCACGCGGGGAGACTACCCAGGTGAAGCGCAGTGGGGTAAATCGAGGCCCGCGTAACAGTGTGCGAAAGACTGAGGACCTGGGGAAGACCCCCTGGCAGGGCCAGTGATGACCAGACTTGTCCCCGTCATGTGAGCTCTGGCTTCTGACGAGACAATGGCACACGGGGGCTTTGTCCCCTGACCGAGCTCTACATGGATTGAAAACCTAAGAACTGGCGCTATTCCAGCGATTACTGGAAAGAGAATGCGTCTTCCAAACACCCAGAAACCAAAGGGGAAGGGAAGGAAAAGGGCTCTGAGCCCCGAATCCGCTTTCTAAATGTCATGTGACAGCTCGAGCCCTCACAGGTTGCCTATCTTAGCCCCTCGCTCAGAAATGATTCACTCCTTTTTGGGCGTAATTTCCTAATGACGTTTTCTCTTTTTCAGCCCCTGTCAGATACAGAGGTTTAAATCAGAGGGGGTGAGCTCTACTAAAGGCAAAATGCTGAATCCCTCGGTAATGTGTTCTCTTCAAGAAAGCAGGGAGTCGCTTAAAACATCTTGGAAAAACTTCTATCCAAATTTTTAAAAATTCTCAGAAATTATGGTGCTTGCAAATCTGTTTTAGTGACCAGGGACTCTTCCCTCCGGGGAAAGCCTCCTTCTCTGAGGATGCTGATGGGCACAGGTAAGCGAGACACCAGGTACTGAGGCCTGTGTGGCCAGCACGGTCTCGAGTTGCAACAGAGAGAAGCTCCTCACTTGATTTTTCGATGACTTTTGGTTTCCTTTTAGTTTTATTAAAGTTTTCCACCCAATTTAAACATTCGACCAGGGAACCTGCAGTCTGGGTACGACGGAAGCCTGCCGTTGCATACGGCGGCCGCCTCTGGGTAGAGCGTGGTTTGCCCACACCTCCCCTTTCCCCTGCTCCCTGGCTTGGTGCCGCGCGGGCTCACCTGCAGGGCGGCGGGCAGAGACGTTCCGTTTTTCTTTGCAATGTGCTTGATGACCTTCACGGCCTTGGCGTTTTTATTCTGGGAGATTAGCCACCTCGGCGACTCAGGAACGCACCTAGGGTACGACACAGATGTCATCAGCGCCGCGAAGTGGGGCGGGGGGAGGGGTATCTTATTGAACCCCTGCCCCGCCCGCAGCCATCATCAGCTTTCTTGGAGGGATGTCGCCAAGGCAGGTGCGGGTGGCCTTCCAGGGCTGCACAGCTGAGGATACCACTACCAGGAAGAACATGCAGCCTGCCGGACGGCGGAGGGTATTTGCGAATCATGTGTCTGACGAGAGGTTACCGTCCAGAATATATAGAGAGCTTATATAACTGAATGGGGGAAAAAAAAATCCCATTTAAAATATGAACAAAGAATCTGGATAGACATTTTCTTTTCCCCCAAAGAAGGTATACGAATGGCAGATAGGTGCATGAAAACATCGCCAATCAATATTACTAATCGTTAGGAACATGCAAATCAAAACCACAATGAGATATCACCTCACGCCTGTCAGAATGACTATCATCAAAAAGACAAAAAAAAAAAAGCAAAATTTTGTTGGTGAGCATGTGGAGGAAAGACAACCCTTGTGCACTGTAGGTGAGAATATAAATTGGGATAGCCACCGTGTAAAACAGTATGGAAATTCCTCAAATAAATTAAAAACAGAACTGTAATATGACCCAGCAATGCCATCGCTGGGTACTTATCTAAAGAAAACAAAAACACTAACTCAAAAGATATGTGCATCCTCACGTCCACTGCAGCATCGTTTATAATGGCCAGAACGTGGAAACACCCTGTATCCACTGATGAATGGATAAAGAAAATGTGAAATATATATACATAATATCGCATTATTATTTGGCCATAAAAAAGAAGAAAACTTTGGCATTTTCGACACCATGGATAGACCTCGAGGGACATTCTGCTAAGTGAACTAAGTAAGACAGAAAGACAAAGGCAGTATCATTTCACTTGTATGTGGAACCTACATTATAAAAGCCAAAGTCATAGATACAAAGGGACAGATTGGTGGGTGCCAGAGGCGGGGGATGGAGGGGGCGGGGGCGGGGGAGGCGTCATAAAGTACAAGCTTCCACTTATAAAATAAACACGTCCTGGGGACGTACTGCTCGGCGTGGTGACCTGCGGTGACCGTAGTTGCCAATTTATTTTGAATATTTGAAAATCGCTAGGGAGTAGATCTTGAAAGACCTCACCAAAAGAAAACATTTTTGTAAAATTGTGCAAGGGAATGCGTGATTCTTTCCTCCTCCGAATGCTGAGTTCCACTCGGCCCTGTGCAGGAAGCTGCTGCTGCTGGTCCCCTCTCGAGAGAGGTCCTGGAAGCAAACCGCAAACCTCAAAGCAGGTACAGCTGAACCGCACCCCCCGCCCCCGCTACCGCCACCGTCTGTGCTGCGGGGCGGGCAGGCGGGTCCCCTCAGGTGGTATCACCTCAGGTGATGCTAACTGTGAAAACTGACAGGGCAGAGGTGTGCACGTGGGAGTATGCAGACAGCCACCGTGGGGGAGTGAGCATTTTCCATGGATGTTATTCCGAGAGCTGATTTCTTAAAGGGATGAGCTCAGCGTAGAGCTCGGATGGTGGGAGGACTGACAAGCCAGACTGCACAGATTGAGCTTGACCTCGTGGGACAAAGGGACCCCCGTTGGGGTCATCACTCAGGGCCGGTTGAGTCGCTCTGAGAGGCGGGGCTCAAGAGGAACTCGGGGCGAACGTTTTTGTGGGGGTGTGATGGCGAGAGGGGTCGAGGACAGCTCTTCAGCTAAGAGTGACGTCAAGGACAGATGTGTGGTGCGCTCAGTGGCCTGCAATCCACAGCTCACGGCCCGGGTCCTCTCTGCCGTGAGGTTGCAGGGAGCGATTTCTAGGTCGTGCGTGGCTGGTGCGTTCAGCTCTGGCTGCCTACACTTGGAGGAGGCAGAGTCAGTTTGGCCTGAGCTGAAGGGCCAAGAAGACGAAGGACTTGGGAACCAGGCCGGAGGAGGCAGTGCCGGAAATGGAGAGCGTGGAGGGCCTCTGTGAGGCATATCCAAACAGCTAACGAAATGACTGGTAGAATAGAAATTAACGTTTTGAAGCTCTAGGTGCAGAATTAGGAACAACGGGTAAACGTGACAGGAATGTAAACTCTGGCTCGATGAACAGTCTTGAACCTGAACTTTGGGTTCGGCAGTTAAATGATTTGCTCGCTGTAAAGCAAGCGCCCTCCATGACAGGGCTCAGTGGAAGCTGGCAATCATCGACTGGGGGTGCTGCTATGGTCCCCAGGCCCTGCGCAGGAAGCTGGGCAGGTGGGCCTCTAACGTCACCTGACCTCGAAGAGTGACAGCCCAACGGGACGCACAGTCAGGTCGTGCAATGTCCAGTGGACAGCCGATACCAATAAGCAGTGAGACGTGAGGGGTACAGGGATGTGCGCGCACGGCCATCGAGCGGGGGACAGAGGCCCCGCCTGGGCGGGCCGACCGGGGGCGGCGAGGCTTGCACGGGGTCCCCGCTCCCGCCCATTTTCCCTGAGTGATCTCGTCCATCCCCATAGTGACAGCAGAGATATGAGCTTCGCCTGCATTTCCGACCCTTCGGTGTGTCTGCCCCTGGATCTCTGCATGTCGATGTCCTTCCGGCACCTAACGGTCCTCGTGTCGGACACTCACCGCATCTCTCTCCTTCCACACCCACCTCTCCTTCTGCGCTCCCCATCTCTCTGAACGATGTCCCCGCCAGCACGCGGACACACCGCCTAGGCGCTGGGCATCGGCACCTTCTCCCCTGAACGTCCTCACTCAGTCTATCCCCGAGCTCCCTCACTGCCACCTTATTAATACCGTTTGTAATTTTTTCCTTTTCATCCCCGCAACTTCTGTCGTAATTCGGGCCCTCGTCCTCTCTTGCAAGGATTATAGCAATAGTTTCTCGCCTGATCCCCTTGTCTCCATTCTTCCGCCAAAACTCCTGTTTTCTACTCTGCATCTTGAGTGATCTTTTGAGAGTATTGCCCCATCATGGAGCTGGTAGAATTATAAGTCAATTTGATGTGATTCTATGGGGCGACGGTGGCAGGAAGAAGTGCTTCAGAGGTGGTCAGGGCTTGGCTAACCGGTGGGCCTTTCCATTACGCGAAAGCATTAGGCCTATATTCCGGGGGGAACAGAACTAACGAAAGACTTTTAAGCTGGAGAGTAACATGTGCAACCGGATGTTTAAAAGGCAGCGAGAAGCATGGGTCAGAGGCCGGTGAAGCGAATGCCGAAGACCCCAGTTCTGAATCTATCGCGGCGATCAAGGCGAGAAACTGTGAAATCCTAACGGGAACAGGAAAGAAGGGGGTGGGTCAGAGACGGAAAGGGGGCAGAAGCGGGTCTAGGAGGGGGCTAAGGGCCACTCTCTCGCAGAAGAAACAGGCTTCCTGGGAAGGCCGAGATGTTTCATTCTTAGGCAACCGTGGGAAGAACGGGAGGACGCGTCCAGAAAGGAGACACGTGGGTTTGTTGCATGGGAGAGAGATTTGGCGGATAAGCCGCCATCCCTTTTGTGTTATTTCGGGTAACCCCTCGTCGGGAGTTTTGATAGCTTCTGTTCTTTCCGTTGCCTTCCGTGTTGACGACGGGTAGGGCGATACCCACCGTCCACGTCCCCCGGGAGCCACGACTGGCCCGCGTGGTCGGCGCGGGGCGCCACGTTGGCTTTATTCGAGACACGGACCGCCGCGACTGGCCGGGGGTGTCTGCCTCGGGAACGGGTGGCGGGGCGCGCCATGGTGCGGATCAGCACAGCAACACTGTCGGTCTCTTCGAAGGGTGTCACAGCCACTGGGAGCCAGTCGAGACACCACGTAAATCATGTCAAAGCGAAAGATCAAGGTACATAACTCGAAAGCTGAAAGTGAAGGGACGTTCGATTTCCGGAGCGGGGCAGGGGGCAGGTTGACGCCCTTCGGTTTGATCCCTGAGACATGGACCTGAGTTTCCTCCGAAACAGAAGAGCGAATGAAGACAGTCTTAGGGCGCAGAAGGGTGGCGTGCATCAGGGAAGACAGAAACGAGATAGTTCACTTTGTTTCCTTTTCGCTCCAAACGGACTTACCAATAGTAGAGCAAGAAGCAGAAGCTGGGCAGAGTGACGGTGAGCTGCAGCCACCTCCAGTCGGGAATGGCGTAGGCCACGCCCGCGAGCACCAGGAGCCCCACCGTGAACGCCATTTGGTACAGGATCCCCACTGTTTTCCGGTGGCTCAGCCCGACGAACTCTGTAACTGCAGAGGGAAGGCACGGATCAGCTCAGCGGGAGTCAGTGCCACAGGGAGCTGAATGTCCAGCTACGGGAAAACTAGAATGCCGACCTAAAAAAAGGTAGTCCAAATTCTAGAATTTTCTGTACGGCGCTCAGAAAATTTAAAAACGTTCTTTGGGGCCTACTTTGCTGTTGTGTTAATGTAAACTCTTATAATCCCACAGTAGATGGAGGGAAAGGCCTGCCGCCATGAGCAAAACGTTCGATTGATAGAATGATTTCAAGGACAGATGCAATCGTATTTCAGATGCATGTAAAATTTTGACCTAGAGTAATAAGGCAGTGATCATGTAAGACCTGAATAAATGAATCAGACTTTAAATTTAGATGGTTGGTGATTTTTTTTTCTTTTTGTAAATAAATACCTCAATATGACTTGTTTTTCTTCCATGAATTAAGCATTTTCTTGGCAATCCTGTTCACATGTGTAAATGGTTTAAAAACCCAGCAGTGAATTTCAAGCTGATTGGAGTCAGCTAGCACTGGCTTCAAAAATGGATAGTTAAATTTTGTAGAATTTTGCAAGCTGGTTGCTAAACCCACTGGTATCTTAAAATCTGTCATGGTGGGAGACTTTACAACTTGCAAACTGGAAAACACTATAAATCGGGGTTTTTATTTTCCAACAGCCAGTTTATGGGCACATGGTATAATAATCGGCGTTAACCCATCCCACGACACCATGGCAGATGGGTGAAGTCTATGGTACGCGAATTTAGGGAAAGTTAAATTTTCTATCACAAACATACTAGAATTGAAATTTCAGGTATTCTGTGAGCCACAGAGTTTTTTGTTTTAAAACTTCGGCGATCGCGTTAAGGACTTCAACCACCTGTAAGCCAAGTAGACATACATCCTAATAACGTTTCTGTCAACGACTGTGAATTATCCAGAAGTGTTTTTAAAACAGAGTTAAACGAAATTGTTCAAGAGCTCAGTAAACAGAAAAGTCTGTCTTTCAGAGCGGTGGGTGGATGGCTCCGAGGGCAGTGGGAAGGGAAGATGCCCAATGCCAAGGGTACCCCAGGGCCTGGAACAGAAATGAATGGGAGAGGCCGAAATTAACTATTGCTGAAATGTAAATTTCTACAGCAGAGTTCTACATAGCATGTACTCTAGAAGCCAAATTACTGATCGAAGACTTGCGTACATCGATTCCTTCGCCGACCAAGACCAAACATTGTTAGGGGCACGGGATGGTATTAAACACCAACTTCTCTTTATCTCACGGAATCCCCCTAATTGGCTTGGCGGGTAACTTTTTTAAGTGAGCATATCCTAGTTCTCTGTATGCAGCGAGAGCTTTATTATTATATTGCAATTTCAAAGTGTTCCTCTCTCTGTGTGTGGCCGCTGTTTGAATATAGCCAAAGGGAAAGTAATGATGGAGTTAGTCCCCAGGATCTAATTCTAGTGGTGATTTTTCTTAATATTGCTTTAAAGATGCTATGCTGTGAGAGTTCAAATATTCTCCTGTACTCCATGGAGCTGAAGTCTCACTCTGGCCACTAATGAGTAGGATGTGACTGGTCCTCCAAATGGCTTAGAAACCTAGATTGACGACAGCACTCATATTCTCATTTTCTTCGTGTATAAATTGAGGATAACTATGGCTTACTAAATGGATTTATGCAAAGTATTAGAGTCCTTTGTAAACTCAATATATCTCTCATCATTGAATTTTATTTATGTACAGGCCTGGTAGGCTAGATTTTTCCCTAAATGTAACACCCCACGGAACAGAAAACACAAATTCTTAAGGCGTTATATAAGGCTCTGGATGGCAAACGTTGACCCTCATTTCTGACTTCATTGTTTTCTCTATAGAGGAATGCAGAATGAGTTGCTTGAAAAGATTTTTAGACATTCTTTTGATACAGAGAAAAAAAAATCTCTCGACACTGTCTCGAAGCTGAGTTCGTTTTCCCTCACGGCGACCCCCCACCTGACTAGTATTTTGGCAGTAATGACCCTTCGCTCTCCCAGCTGCAAGCACAAGCATTCTTACTCAGGATGTAGCCTATTAACCAGCCTGCCTTGCTGACCAGGCCTTGGATCAAGCGAAAGATCAACATCCATGTGTAGGTTGGGGAAACGGCCATGAGAACTCCAGATGTAGCGTTTATGAGGATCGTCGCCAAGAGGCAGAGCTTCCGGCCAAACCTGCAAGGAGAGAAACAAGGAGAGCGACGACTGTTAGGTTAGACGCGTGAGGGTTGTAGGTAACTCAGGGAAGGATGGAAATCGAAAGTGGAGGTCGACTCTGAACTAGGGACATTCGAGAGGCACGGGTTAACACGCCCCGAGAGAGTCCGACTTCCGAGCGGTTCGTTCTAGATTTTCACCAGTGCGCTACGTATGTTGTAAGCACAATAGCCCCGTTCGTCCTGGGACTAGAGCACCATCTGTCTGGTACGGGGGAGAGGGTGATTCTTCCAGGTCGCCCAGTGCTGAATGCCCTAGGGGCCCCTCTATGACCACATGTGCGGGGACTTTTGCACAACCAGGAGTTCTCCCTTTAGAGAAAACAAAATTCAGCGTCCGGGGCACTGCGTCGCTCATTTTCAACACCGCGTTTGGACTCTGCGATACTTGCACGTCTCCACGAACAGCCCTTTGTGCCTTGCTGTCCGTCAGTCATGTCACGTAGGGCCTTCGTTATGGCGTCCCCCAGAAGGACAGCTTCCACACAATTTTCTGCGAGAGACTCAGGTTTCATCAGCGTGGGAACGCGGAGAGCGTCTCAGGACACAGAGCAGAGGAACACGTGGAAAACCGGCTTGAACGAGTCTTACCGCTTGCTGTGGTGTTGGGTGAGTTGTTCAACCTTTTTCAAGTTCTGCGTCTGGAGGAGACCTATCCGACCCAGTTGACGAGGGGATCGAGTGAGGTACTCTGTGTAAACAGCTTGGCACAAGCCCTCATTCTCCCTTCCCTTCCTCGTCACCCCCCCCACACACACACACACTCACACTCACACACACACACACACACACACACACACACACACACACACACACACACTTCCTTCTGTTTGCAAAGCTGGCTCTGGGCGAGTTGAGTTGGAGCGCGCTACGAAATCTTTACATTTTCATTAGGATCTCCTGGTTCCGTTCTAAAAGACGGCCTGATCGGCTGTGAGCGGATAATTAAAAATTCTTCTCGGAGAGCAATGTTTTATTTAATCTTTTTTTACTTCAAACCAAATCGTCAGTGTTTTGCGTCCTCAGCATTGCACCTTCATTGGTGGCGAGATGGTTTGTGAAAGCTGCTCTTCTATTTTTGTATTATTAAACATTAAAACGGTTTTTTTTTTCAATGACCGTTGACCCTTTGTATTGTATTAGTTTCAGGTGTACAGCACAGTGGTTAGACATTTACACAACTCGTGAAGTGATTCCCCGGGTAAGTCTAGTGCCCACCTGACACCATATGTAATTATTACAATATTGTCGACTCTGTTCCCCATTCTGTACTTTACACTCCCGTGACTATTTTGTAACTACTAATTTGCACTTCTTAATCCTTTCCCCCTTTTCACCCAGCCCCCCAACTCCCCTCCATCTGGCAACCACCAGTTTTAGACAACTTTGTTCTAGTGACCCTTTCAATGGTAACTGACCATTTGAAAATAACCCACAGCATCGCTGATAATTATTTGGGATATTAATGCTTTAAATATGAAATTTAATAATCAAGCACTCTGATCAGTAACGAATGTAAACGGTTAAACTTCTAAAAACCCTGTTTTGACCGCGTTGTTTCTTAATGCTCAGTTGCTCTTTCCACATAATAAATATATACCTTGTTGCTTTTAATCAGAGCCTTCCAAAGCCACATCAAAATGTAACTTTTAGCCTTTCTTCCCACATTCTTCTACGCAAACCCCTTCCTTTACCCTAGAGGGTTTATGAATGTGTGCTCAATTGATAATTCTTCAGCTTCCAAAGCTGACTTGGGCATGGCATAAAACATCGGTCACGCTCCTGCAGACGGACAAAATCCTGTGACCGATGAGAGGGGGCGAGTCACCATCTGAAAGTCAGAGTGTAAAAACCTTCCGAAAATCAAATCTGTGACGTAGAAAGGCCTCACTGGAAGATGTGTTCCAAGAATGAGATGCTACGAAGAAGAATAAGGCACGGCTTGGAGGAGTTTTAGAGATCTAGAAGAGTGGCTTGAGGTTTTCTCCCCCCGCACAGAACCCCGTAAGTGGTGACATGGAAACAAAGAGGTACAACAGAGAGGTGGGTGGGCTCCGATACCGCTGGCTTCTTAAGTCCCCAAGCTACTCGCCACACAGAATGTGACCCAGGGCTGTGAATCTCTCCTAGGAATGGCAAGACATGCAGACTCTCAGGTCCCCTCCAGATCCACTGGGTCAGAATCAGAATTCTAACAAGGTTCACATGCGCGTCAACACTGGGGGAGGCCTGCTTTCCTTTCGTTGAGCTTTGGTGCCTTCATCTGCAAACTGGGGATAACGAATCCCCTTCTGCAGGCTGTTAGGATCGTAACTGAAATGTAACACACGAGGATGCCCCATACAGTGACTGGGACATGGTGTGTAGCGAAGAGCTTGACTTAGAAGCTTCCACATAGTTGGGTAAGTTTGACCGTGACTCCCTGGGACTCAATCCTGCTCTGATCTATCTACTTCCCCCGTGAAATCCAGCCTGTGTGGTGCCGGCTCTCAAGATCTGGTTTATTAGATTTTCAGAAAATGTGGGAGCTCATTGTTAAACACAGCCATTATTAAAAATTAAATTATGCGCTTATGATTAAATAAATTATATTAAAAGCAAGTGTAATAAATATTCGAAACTTAATTTTTTTCACGTGTTTGACCATTATGAGGTTATTTACTCCTATCTATTGTCTGTATGGTGAGAATACCATATGATAGTGCATATTTCTAGCCAACTCTGTTCGGCGACCTACTTTAGTAGCTTACAACGGACCATAGTGGGAGTATTTACACGATGGAAATCAGTAAATGCTACAAATTGAGGCTTGTTGTCAAACATTTACAGCATGCCACTAAATATAGCACTTATAATTACTGATCATTAGAGTAAAAAATCTGGAATTGGTGAGAGATTTCTTTTTTGGGTCAGGTGGTACTCAAAATCATTCTTTAGGAGGTTATAGGTGATGAAATAAATTAGATATCTAATAAACAATTTATTTTCAAATTCGCTAACGTGTATGTTCTTGGTCTCTACCCTTCCCTCCTTCCTTCTTCCTTCCTTCCTTCCTTCCTTCCTTCCATTTGCAAAGCCGACCTTCAGAAATTTGACTTGGTATAAGATTCAGTATTCTTATTTACAACGTTTTCCTAATTTCCTTCTGGTTTTCAATTAAAAGACATCCCAATCAGCTGTTAGTTTGTATTTTTAAAATTCTTCAGAGAAGACAATCTATTTTATTTACTGTTTTTTTTTTAATTTGTAGCATAAAATGAGTTTCCATGAGATTCTTATATAAAATCTGAAAACCGTTCAGGGATAGCATTAATTATGCGAACGACAATTGCCTTTTTTTTTTTTCTTTTAATGCTACGGTGGTTATCTTTTGCTCACTCCCACAAGTATGTACAAATAGAACGGGGGGGGGGCAGGGCACTGACCAACGGAACTTCAGACAGTGTGAGAAAAAAAAAATCCAGCGACATGGACACACACAGCTTTTTTGGGAGGAATAATGAGCAATCAACTTTACAGGGGAGATTTAAACGATGTGGGCGAAATAATGAGGTCATCCAAGAAGGTGGATAATTGACGGGATGATGAGTGAGGAAGGCACTGTCACTGGAGGGCTGTAACCTGACACCCACTCTTTGAGCTGAGATGAGAATAATTAACTCCTTCGTTTGTTTAACCCACTTTGGGGCTCAGTCACCTACTTGCTGACTTTCTGGTCCAGGTGAATCGAGTGTCAGTATGTGCACCTTGCAGTGGAGGAGGTGAAGAGAAGCCAGTGGGACCGGATGGCCACGCACCGGAGCAAGGTGGCCTCTGGACTGCCCACTGTCGAGGTGTCTCTCCTGACTGTAGGGGTCATCTCCAAACGACTGTCCTCAGTGGTGTGGTCATAAAAATCAAGGTGAAATACCGTCCTCTTCATCTCTCAAGTTTCCCACAGAGTCCCAGGGAGAGCTTTTGAAGGGAGGCTGAACAGACCCTTATAGAAATGGCATGATGGATGGAGCTGCTTGTGGCCCAGGGTCTCAACTGTTCCCCCAGCCACCCCCCCATAGTGGGCTGGGCTGTGAAAATGCAGAGGCCTCTGGGGTATGATAGATTAAGCCATCCTTACCAAGTTTTAATCCAGCCTGACAATATAATATAATCAGAGAAAATGCTCTGTTTACATTTAATATTCTCACAGGTTTGGGTTTATCTATATCCTAGATATAGTTGGGGAGGCAATAGGCATAAAGTATATTTACTTTACCATTTATTTGCCTTTAAAATTACATATGTTTACATATCAGTAACTTACGAGGTGACTGATAATTAAAGAGAATGACACCATCCAGAATGTTGAGCGGTGCCCGTCACATGGAGAACACTCCACGGTCAGCATGAAGAGTATTGAATAATTAGCCGTGATGGCCAACTTATCCACAGTGCTCATTAAGTTAAAGCAAAGTTGTCTGTTCTTTCCCCTTTGAAGACTCCTAAAAACATCTAATTGGTCATCGACTGAGTAAAGATGCACGTGCTAAGGAACTCTCAGCACGGAGAGCCTGGGATTCTCTAATGATGGCTAATAAAAGGCATGGGGCTGGCTAGGTTAGACTGAGTCCCTGAGTGTCAGCCACCGGAGACACAGGCCTTCTGGGAGGACCATTGCTGGCCATTCCGCGTGGCGCAGCCTTTCCTTACTTCCCAGGGATGCCGACATTAGGGACATGGACAGTTACCTCTCAGTGTAAAGAGACCCATTGCCCTTTTACTGAATTCCATCCTAGGTTCCAAACCTGTAATTATACCTGGCCCCGGGCTCCAGTTCAGGAATCCTGCAGTCCCCCCAGGATACGGTGGGGATGGCAGGAGGGAGAGTGCGAGAGGCCAGTAAAGGCCAGTAGAGCCCCGAAGGCTGATGACCAGGTGGATGGCGGTGAGGCAAAGGATGGCACTCACAAAAGGGATCAAATCATCTATTACTCTTCCTTCTGACTCAAGGCTGCTGGATAGTCCTCAAGGAAACGCTGCTGCCTAATATCGAAACACTCTGTGCCCGGAGAATCAGAAAACAAAGGCATCGGTCAAGTTTCCCAAGCAGCGGCGAAAATCTAAGATTGTCAAGACAACCAAAGTCAGACCAGGCACTTGTGGTCTGTGTCTACATCCTGGACAAGGATGGCATTCAACCAGGGACAGGTGAACCCGAGTGCTTTCAGAAGCCATGGCACCCACCTGTCTGCCGTGTAGCCGATACCCACAGACCCGATAAAAAATCCTAGGTTCACAGCTGACTGAAACAGATCCAGCATCCAGGAGTTGGCGCACACTAGGTTAAACTGCCGAGGGGCAGAGTCAGGAGAGAAAGAAAACAAAGTCCTGTTAGATACACCTTGGCCCAGGGAACTTGTTAAGCATCCCTTGGGGCTGAAAGGCAACAATCTCACCGCTTTTTCACCATTACATTACTTTTCTCTATCCCACGGAAAGATCTGTTCCACTATCGACTTCGCATTCCATCCGACAGTATGTCATTAGGCTAAACTATTGTTAGCTGAATCAGCTGAAATTGGGTAATTACTCCACATACGCACGACATCATTTCCTTTCTAATTTTAAGTCACAGAAGCAAATAGCTGTGCGGACAGGATGCAGGTCTTCCTGCCCGGGGAAGTGGGCTGCTCGGAGCCTTTCTGCTCTCTTTAATAGCTGGGGATTAGGAGAGTCTCGCTAGGGCTGTTACATTTGCGGTCATTTGGAACAAGAGGCAGCGTCCAAGGAGGAACAGGTGCTGGCTGGGAAGTCAGGAGATCTGGTTTCTAGGGCTGACTGCTGGCTCTCTCACGCTATGGCCTTGAACAAAAGTTTTCTCTGCTCTGGGCCTCAGTTTCCTTACCTCTGTATGCTGTAAGCCTCTTAAAGTTGTGTGGTGTTAAATCTGTGATCTCCCACATTTCATGTAACCGTTAGACCAGAGGTCCCCAAACTTTTTGACTCCAGGGACCACTGCTCCTATGAGACTCTAATGCCTGATGGTCTGAGGCGGAGCTGAGGCGGTGATGCTGGCGCTGGGGAGCGGCCGCAGATGCAGATGAAGCTTCGCTCACTCGCCTGCCGCTCACCTCCTGCCGTGCGGCCCAGTTCCTGAAAGGCCACGGACCAGTACTAGTTCTTGGCCTAGGGGTTGGGGACCCTTATATCAGACCACTTTAGATCATTAAAAAAAGAATCCAAGTGTTCCTCTACCTTCATGTCTGTTCACACAGCATATATTCACATTTTGCAAGCAGTCTTTTTAAACTAGACAACTAGCTTCCTCCGCATTTCCAGAGTAATTGCATTCCCGCCTTTTGCTTTGCCTGTAATAAAAGCAGGTCTGTATTTTTTCTTTATATTTAGTGACACGAACCTTCACAATTAGATGTTAATGTTGACTGTGGTTTTTAGTAATATAATCGTACACTAGCGTAAGCTCCAACCCCTAATGGTTTTATAGAAACACTCCGAGCGAATTAAATAGAGAAAAAGAGTCTTTGAAAGAAGAGCACGTCATGTCACTGCTCGGTGAACTCCACAGCTTCTTCCTTCCGCGTGTCGGGAGACGGGGGTGGGCTGGGGGGGGGGGGCTTCCAGAACAAGGAGAGGCCTGAAATTTTTCCCTTTCCTGGCATTATTTCCCGGAATTAATCATATGCTTTGGCTAGTTTCTTACTGCTGAGAGTCGCATCAATAAGAATCAATGCCTGAATCTGATCAAGTTTTAACTAATTTGCTCACGCTTTAGACACGTTTTCGTCAGAAGCTAGGGTTTTACAAGATGCTTGAGTCGAAGAGCATGCATGGGCCTTACAGGTTCTTCCTTAAGAAAAGCCATGCTATTTGCTGCTCTGTCCTTTTTAAGACCCACCTCACTCACCTCGGTCACGATGGAGGAGCCGGGCGCGTCGTACACCCAGCCGTGCTGACAGGGGCCCACGGGCAGCTGGCTCCCGTTGGCGGCCAGGCCGGCCAGCGGGTCCACGCAGCCCAGGCCGCTCTGGTTCCAGTCCACCTCGTAGCGGCGGCACTGGCGGGGGAAGGCGTCGCCCGCCGGCCCCGGGCCCGGCACGGTCCAGTTCAGCTCCTCCGCCAGGCTCCAGCCACATCGCTGGCTCAGCTCGGCCACGCCGGGGCTCAGGCAGCGGTGGTCCGGGGTAAAGGCCAGGAACACGATGCCCACGTAGACGGGGGCAAACAGCACCGAGAGCAGAGATAAGAGGAAAAACATTTGTTTCTGGAAAAAGCGAAATTCCCCTACATGCTCTAGGATGTCATCCACCGTCGGCATTGTTACGGCAGGTAGGAGAGGACTTGATGCTTTTCTCTCTGCTGCTGCAAATGACCCCGAGAGAGGCTGCAGCCAGCTCAGCACAACTCTTGATCAAAAGTCAAAGGGCGAGCATGAGTTTACTTTAGCAGGGGAGCAGGCTTCGGTGCAGAGCTGGACGCGGGCGAGGCTGAGCTCCGGCCGCCGCTCCGGCGGGGGCGTGCCCCGCTGCCCCCCCGAAACGCCCTGGGCCAGTAACAGGGCGAGATGTTGTGTTTATTGTAACATCACTCTCAGCGAGTGTGTAAGCACCTCACAGCAGCACCACAAACAATCCTTCCTCTGTCTCGCACGCGGAGAAATCTGAGTGCTTTCACGTGTCGCAGGCCGGTTAATCTTTCCCGAGTGAACTGAGTGTCCGGGGAATTGATATAGTCACACCTCGCCCCCCGCGGGCCACCCTTCCCCGCAGGTGCGCAGAGAACACACTCGCCTCGGGCTTCGCTCGCCCCGCGTAATGGGAGTCACTGTGGTGGCTGAAAAATGACTGCTGGAAATTCATTACTTGCAGGAAATTACTGTTTGACTATCGCCATAGGAACATAAGCTTTTAATTTTAGGATGTAACATGCTAATAACAAGCTTTCTGCTTCTGCACCCTCTCTTGCACACCCCACCTGTGGGTCGACAGGTAATGAATAGAAGAAAAGCAGACCTTTGTGTTTAGACAGAATGAAGAATAGGATTTGGGCCTTAAAAACCCCGTACCTCTACATCTCGGGGCTGCTTAATTTGGGGTCTGCGTGCCCCCGGCAGACCCCGCTGGCTGAATAAAGAGCGTGTTTCCTGTAACTCGCCGAGTTCTGGGGGTCCGTGTGTCTTTCGGGGGCTGGCGGCTATGACATCACCGTCCCGGGTCAGAACCGTTGTCTGCGTTCGGGGCCGTCCTACAAACCTCAGCGGGTACACCCACGGCCCGGTTTCCGTCCGGATTTAATGATTCTGCTTTTTAAAGAGCGCCGGTTCTTGCCTTGCAATCCCGAAGTGTCCTTCCCTTGACGGGCTTGTGACGAGCGACGTTCCCCACACGCGCAGGGCAGGCTGAGCGCGGGCTGGAGTGTGCTCGCTCTGCCGTCTTCCTGTCCTAGGCATTCCTGCCGGGGGGCCAGGGCTGCTCGTTAGGATGGCATGGGGCGCATGCAGATGCAAGGGAAACAGCAAGCCGACTTCCTGGAGGGCAAGGGGTCCTGGCCGCCGCGGGATGACGCCATGCAGGGGAGGCGGCCTGCGGAGAGATCTGCACTTTAAAACCCCAGAAATTTCTTCCACTTTCCTTTCTTCTCTGTCTCCTGTTGACTCGCCAGTGGGTGCACTAGCTCGGGTCAAAAGGCACTGGCTCGTGGAGTGCTCCCTCCGCCTGCAGCTGCAACTTCTTGTTTTCCTAAAAAAGTGAGAAGCGGGGTGCCCGGGGGGCCCGTCAGCCCCCGCTGCGCCTCTGCCTGGCTCACAGGAGTGCTCCGCTCGGGGGCGACAGGATGGGGGGACCTCTGCCGCTCCTGGCGCCAGTGTGTAGTTGGCTAAGCGCGTGGGTTCAGACTACAGAACCGAGAGTTTGGGGGAGCATTTCTGGCACGAAAGTTATGGTTGCAAATCTCAGCCTTGCAATTATACCCGCTCACTGGTCCATAGGACAAAACGAGACGAGTACGAACTGGATTAAATTTCTGGCTCTGCAGTGAGTCCTCGACGTTCTCCATGGGTTCTGCCCCCGCAAGCAAAACAAAGTATAATGAAACCAATTCTACCACAGGCTAAAGGAGAGTTAAGTTCCTAAGGCATCTCATCAACGTCATAATGAAATGGTGCTTAACGAAACAATGTTGTTCGAGGGCCTATCATACCTCGATTGGCCAAGGCCAAGGCCGGGAGTAGGCTGTGGTCACAACCATCGCAGGCTGACTTCGCCGCCATTCTCCTGGAGAGCTGTGGCTCATTCTGGAGCCATCTCGGAGAGCCGGAAAGATTTACGGATTGCTGATGCCCTGACCACGGCCGCACATGGCACGCGTAGGCCTGGCCATGGATTTGGAGACGCTGTCCAGTTCTTTGCCCAGGAGCTCGTTAGATGCGGGGATATTTTTCCAAAAATGAAAAGTCATTTAAAAAAAAAAGCCACGGCAGATAAATAACGTTAACCAGCAAAATCATAAGGCAATGTCGAACAAGAAATTATATCTTTAACTTCCGCTTCAAGGAAAAGGGAGTCGATGTATTTTTCGTTATTCTCCCCTCTGAGTACAACGACCTGGCAGGGTTATACTATAATTATAAGATGACCGAACAGCGGAGAGGAGGCTGCCCAGCCAGGGACCCCGAAGAGTGACGGGGTGCGGGCTTTTCTTCCTGCCGCTCGGAACCCAGGCTTGGCGCCTGGGAAGTGACAAGCCAGGAATGCCGGCGGGAGCAGACGTCGCCGGCCCGGCAAGCCTCGCTCCCTGGGGATTTCCAGGAACGAGTCGGAGCTTCTCAGTGATGCCCACGGGCGCCTCTTTATTCTTTTCCTGTAAGCATGTTATGGGTCAGTCTCTTGTCATGGTCTCTTCGAACGATCTTAGGGGGAGCCCGGAACTCCCCGCGACGGAACGTGGCTTTAAAAGCCGCTCTCCCTGCCGTTCCGCAGTGTGATTTCGTCACTCGAATACGTGTGCTGAGCGCCATGGACGTAATTCCCCAGCTGGGAACAATCGGCAGGGACGTGCTGTCACCTTCCGTCACACATGTGTGCCCTGAGACAAGGTCGTCGACACACGGCCACCCGACCTTGCAGGTGGCCTGCTTTATTGCTTGATGTAGCTAATTAATGGGGAAATCCCATCTTCTCTAACTCTAGCGCCTGTCTCTGGGTACTTGCTCTGGGCCCTGGCCTAGTTCTGCCCTCCAGAACTACGAGCATAAGACTCCCTCCTCTCTGAGGGACACCTATCCTGTGACGGAGACTTAGAAGCGATGCCTTGGCCGGCCTGGGGAGACTGAGGCTACCTGTGGTTTCTCCTAGGAGTTAAATGTCACCATCTGTGGCTTCGGTCTTGGCACCATAACTTCCACCTCCAGCCTCTTCTCTGACCCCAGGCACCGATGACCAAAACCAGAGGGGGACAGGCGGAGTGCCACCGCCTGTGGCAGAGCGCACGGTGGGCAGACGCGAGGAGGCTCACGTCTGCTGATCGCTGCCTCTGCTCCAGGCAGCCTCGGAGGAGCTGCGTCCCGTGACACCCACAGAAATCCCTGTGGGGTGCACGTAAGTGCTCCCACATCGCAGACGAGGACACCCAGGACCAGAGCAGTTTAGGGACTTCCCAGTGTCAACCAGCCAGTTAAAGATGAGTCGGAACCTGAGACAAGTGTGCCCCACACTTCCCTCTGACTTCTGTCATTCACCAGAAGAGCCGTGGTCACAAAACCGGCCCCCGCTGCCAGGGACCCAGAGGCGGTTCTGATGGCCTCTTACGAGGAGATTTTACGAAGGCCCGAGCCCTGGATTTGACTCACTGACATGGTCCGTTTCAAGACACCAGACCTTCACGCCGCGAGCAGGAGGGCTCCAGGTGAGAGGCAAGAAGAGTGTTGCTTGCCAAAGGAAAGCGATGTTGAAATCCACAGTGAATTACTTACAAAGACGATCAGATAAGGAGGAGGCGAGGCGGCAGGTCACTTACGGCACCCCGTCCACCCATGCCGACAAACTCACACAGGAGCAAAGCCCAGAGCACGGCGGCGTGAAACCCGCCCTCCTCCGGGGACGGACGCCATGGCGTCGGCAGCGAAGCCACTCGGGCACTGAGCGGCCGGAGAGGAGAAACTGCGGAGAGCGGGGAGCTTCGCCATGGCGCTGACGCACAGTTTGAATCCGATCTCTGGTGCACCTGTCACTCCGCCTGGGCCAGGTGCTCACACGGTCGGGGTGAAGGGTGACAAGAGGCTAATCTGAGGCCCTGCTGCATGATCCCTTAATCCAGGTAATCCGATGAGTCACTGTAATTGATGTGGGAAGCGTTTCTCAATCCTTTGTCAGGCACCTTCGTTATGTGAATAACTGTGGTCCCCAGAGTCGATCTTCAGGTGCGCCCTTAGACCTGTGAATTCTGCCCAGGGACAAGCCACGCATCGGGACGGCAGGGCGGAGGCAGGTGATCTGTCAGCAGCCAGGTGTCATGCAGGACATTCGCAGTAGGTACCGATTTAGTGGAAAGGCACAGCGCAGCCTCGGATGCCGCGCCTCGGGCAAGCTGGAGCCCGGCAGAGGCAAGGATGACCGAAATGCACGCAGTGTCGGCCGAGCCCACTTCGTTCGGGACAGTACTGATGGCCAGGAAGAGCTTCCTCTTGTTGCATCAGGATTCGTCTTCCAGAATCTTCCACGGACTGGAACATTATTCTCTCTTTTAGGGTCAGATAGGTTACATTAAAACTTTCCTACACAGAGGTTCAGATATTTGAAGACAGCTTTCTTTGACCTTCAACTCTTCTCTTTTCAAATAAGCATCCCAGCTGCCCAGAGAGCCGGGGTCCTATTGTCCTCACCACCAGGGACAGCCCGACGTGGCCCTAGTTTCTCTCTTCCCTTGGCGTGAGGGGTCCAGGACCGGCACACTACCATGGTGGGCCCCCCCCCCACCGTGTGCTGTCGAGCCAGCAGTGGTCACTTCAGTGGTCACTTCTCTGGCAGGGATGCGGCTGTCGCCAGCAGAGGACGCGAGTCCTCGTCAGCCTTGTCCCTCTGCGATGACCATCTCACTGTGATGACCGTCCCGCTGACACAGGCTGGGGAGTGCTGATCGGAGCTCACCCTGTGCTTCCTTCACTGATGAAATTGCTTGTTTATCTCTGTTGGTTCTGTTTTCCCTACGGGATGTTGGTTCTGTGCTTGTTTCTTGGAGGAAGGAGGAACAAGACTCGCCATGTCATCGGGAGGCTTTCTTACGAGGTGAACCAACCCCGTTGGTCCGGGGCCCCTGCAGGCGACGACTCTCTCTCCTCTTACACACTCGGCCACCACACCCAGACGAGAAGCTCTGGGAGACACGAAACGCCTGGACCCTGCACTTTAAAATACAAGGCGCATGTCTGACGCCAAACCACAAAGGCAACCGGGGGACTTCACAGGCTTAATTCAAAGAGTCGCAGGGAAAAATCATCTTTTAAAAGAACCAGACCTTAAATCACTACGTTTTCTTCCTCACAAATGGCTCTCATCTTTGCAGGCTGTATTATTCCTTATGCAACACTTAGCTCCGTCTCTGGCTGGCCCTTGGGCTTCCAGGTCAGCCGGGGCGTGTGGCTTAGACAGGTCATGGGTCTTCAGGCTTCGGGGCTCTTTGATGTGGCAGCTTAACTGGACCATTTTCCTGGGAGATGGTGAACCCGATCGGGATAGAAGGGTAAGTGCTGCACGGTGCCACTGGACCCTGAGAAGAGAAGAATTTTTTAAGATTTCGTTTCTGTAATTCTCAGCTTTAATTTAATTTAATTTTTTTAGAGTTTGGAGGAATGACCCGTTTCCTCCTTGACCAAGTCACCCTTTCCTAAGATCGTTTGTCCAGAGAACCGAGGAGATGGCCCATGATCCTCCCATCGGCTTATTCTGCCAGGATTTCCACACCGGCATGTGTGTGTGGGTCAATGTCACAGGGATACATAACACCAGCGTCAATTAATCCCAAAGTGACTGAAGAAAAACAAACAAACAGGTGTCAGAAACAGCTTGTAATCCACAGCAAAGCCTAAGCTTCACCACTAGAAGTGTGGTGATCGAAGACGAAGAAATATGGTGATACGGGAAGGGCCTGTGGCACTTAATTTTTTTTTTTTTTTTTTTTTTGTAATTTCAGCTTGGAGCAGGGGTACAGTGGATGAAGGAGATAAGAACCTCTTTGGAAAAACTGCTGAGTCCAGGTCGGGGAAGAAAATCAACATGATGAGTTGGGATATTCTGTCGCGCCAGGAAATAAGAAAGTTGAGATTACCGGTCACATTAAAAGGGCAAAGGGACCACCTGAAGATGCTTCCACTAGCTGAAAACGAGATAGCTGGTCATCTGACAACTGCGATGAATTAAAACGCATGAAGTGTATTTTAAAAATCTATGAATTCGTATTGTTGTTTTTTAAAAAAAAATTCCATGAAAAAATGAGTCAAGGCATCAACCTTCAATAGATACTAAATTCTATTAGTAAAATGATGATGAGGAATTTCCTATCGGAGGGATCAGGTCGACACCACCTAACGCCATGGACCAAACTCATCATCACCGAAAGCGAGGCAACCTGACCGGACGGACCACGTACTGCAATGCAACACCCTGAGACCGATCGAGCCGTCACACCTGCCAGGTGATAAGAACTGTCAGAATAAGCAGTAGCACGTGAAACGGCACCACAGCGAGCCATCGGCCAAAGCCGGGAGGCAGGCGGCTCTTCTGACGACCCAGTTTCCCCAACAAACCAAGAAAGAGAAACAGGCAGAGGGGACTGGTGAAGACGGCCAAGTCCTGCAACCAAACGCGACGAGCGGACTTTGTTCGGATCCAACCGTAAAACCATCTCGAGGCAGCTGGAGAAATCTGAATGGAGAGCGGCTCTTTAGTGATAGTAAAGCATTAGTCTAAATTTGTCAGGTGTGATCATAGCATTATGGTTATGCCACAGGAAAAAAAAAAAAAAGAAGAAGGTCTAATCAATTAGGGTACATCAGACTCAGGTATTTACAGGTGAAATGGCACGTTGTCTACTAGGTACTTTACAACGCTTTTTTAAAAAAAGTGGACACAGGTGGAGGAAACAACAACAAAATTAAAGCTACCAGGTCGTAGCTGCCACTATAAAGCGTATCAGCGAACCACGCTGGGCATTTCTGGCCAGTTTTTCATGGCTCTTTAGAAAAATGTATTGCTTTTTGAAAGAATCCCAAACTCTCCGTTAATCCGGCTACGTTTTCTGAGTTTTTGCAGCGTCTGCCACCCACTCTGCGGCTTCGATTCTCCTCCCAGCCTGATGGGCCATCTCCCTCGTTCCCTTTTTCCACTCAGGATTCTGTTTGAAGGTTCAAGACTAATCGTCAGAGAAAAACGACAACAACAACAGCAACAACAACAACAACCACCACCACCCAGAAGGTTACTGATAGGTTCCCCTCCAGCGTATATTGAGGTCCTAACCACCAGGACCTCGGAATGTGACCTTACTTGGAACTAGCGTTGCTGCCACCGTAATCAGTTAAGATGAGGTCCTACTGGACTGGGCTGGGCCCCTGATCCGATATGACCGGTGTCCTTGCAAGAAGAGGACATGAGGAGATGGAGGCAGAGGCGGCAGTGCTGCCGCTATACGCCAAAGGTTGATGGCCGTCGCCAGAAGCTAAAAGAGACAAGGAAGAACTCTCTCTTACAGGTTTCAGAGAGAGAGAGAGAGCCTGGCCCCATCGAAACCTCGATTGCAGACTTCTGGTCTCCAAAACTGTGAAAGAGTACAGTTCTGTTGGCTCAAGTCACCTGGGCTGTGGCACTTTCTTACGCCGCCCCTAGCAAACTCATACAACTGCCAAACGGATATATAGGACTTATTCCTGGTCTACTTTATGTGCAGGAAGGAGAATCTCTTTCTGAATGGCTACTCAGAAGTCTCCTGAACCCTCATAGTCTCACTCTTTCTATGTCTGGTGACGGCGTCCATCCAAACTTCTTCCTTCCTGGGCTTGCTCTACTCTTACCTGTTGCCATTTCTCTCTAGTTAAAGCAGGGAGAGATAGAGAGACTAGGAATGACCGAGAGGCCCTAGGCTGACGTGGGTAATGTCCATGCCGGGGGACTTCCGGGGCCATGCCCTAACTATAGTTTCCAGCAGCATGCGGGCTCGCTCTGCCTGGCTAGCCTTCGTCTTTCTCCTTCACCATCCTCCACCTGACCCCAGCCCTCACCTGAGCTTGGAAGTGCCCTCCTTCTTCCGTTGTACCCAAACCAGTCCTGATGATACATTTGAATTTTGTTTTAAGGAAAGAACTTCTAATACACTGTGAGCTGAAGACCATCCTCATACATATATTCCATACTCATTTGAAGTAGCCTATCTTGTAGAATTAGGTTGAGAGTTACAAAACTAATTTTGGGGAGAGATGTCATATCTTATTAGAAAGTGTTGAATGAAATCACAAAAAAAAGCATGAGAATAAGAAAAATTAAAAAAAATAGTATCTGCTGACATTTTATAAAGAACCTACATATTCTGAAGTCAACAGCGGGAAGCTAGTCATGCTCACTCACACTTTGCCTACGTATTTCACAGTGGTAGATTTTGAAAGCAAAAAAGTTTACTCCAAAGCACTTTTCCCCTCCATCATTTCCCAAATTTCAATCACAACATTTTCAAATATCTCTGTGTTTTTTGCTGTTTTGTGTTCTTGTTAATCTTGCAATTTTACATTCACCGTATTCTCCAAATGTAAACCCCCCCCCACAAACGTATAGATCTAATATGATGATTTTATTGTAAAATTAGTGATTGGCTTTTGCAAAATGCTACATCTTTATGTGAGATCATGTACCTAACTCAGAGGTCATACAGTAAGAGCTCAGAAAGTGTTCACCGTCTGACTGACCGACTGACTGATTGACTGAATAAAAAAACTGAATTCCAGAGAGCTTACGCACAAAGCTAACCAGTTGGAAAGCTACTACTGGGCTCATTGTTTCCAGTCTTGTGCTCTCTCCACCACCACAGTGCTCTTCCTCTTAGATATACTTTTGCATTAAAACAGAATCTGAAATGGCCAAGAATATATAAATTTAAAAGATTTTGAGAAAAGGCCCTTATAGAAACACTCATAAAAGTGAAAACACAGGTATACACAGACCTTTTCCAGGATGCTTATGCTATGGCCACAAGGCAGAGGCACAGGTGGTCCTGCAGTGCCCATTCTCACCTTTGATGGTGATACAGCCATTGATTGTAACCAAGCACATGGCCATCCAGATCGATTAGAAAATATTATGTTCCAGCTTCTAAAAACCTTTCTTATAAGACAACTTGTTCATCTCTTTGCCACTTTCTTCCTTGTCCCTTCTTGCCTCCTCTGCCAGCAGCGTTCTGATTCTCTTGCCTCCAACGTGAACCAAGAAGTGCAGGCTAGGGATGCCTGACCTGTGAACTTGAAGGATTTAAGTTCCCTGAGGCTTTGTGGCATAGAGCCTTCCACTAGTCTTGGGCTGGTACCTGCAGGCTTTTCCATGAGGAAGTAATCAACAGCCTATCTACACTATTGTTAGTTTGGATTTGTTTTATTTTGCAGCAGAACCTAATCTTAATAGAAACTCTCATCACTTAGAACAGGGGGTCCCCATCCCCTGGGCCGTGGACTAGTACCAGTCTATGTATGGCCTATTAAGAACCCAGCCACACAGCAGCAGGTGAGTGAAGCTTCGTCTGTATTTGCAGCCGCTCCCCAGCACTAGCATCACTGCCTCAGCTCCACCTCAGATCATCAGGCATTAGAGTTTCATAGGAGGACTGGTCCCTAGAGCCAAAAAGGTTGGGGACTGCTGACTTAGAAAATTCCAAATGACTCAGCTGCTCATTTACCATGTAAATACTAATTTAACAGCACACAGTAGGAAGGGCTATTTGAGAAAAAATCCACATCAGGCATCTGAATAATTTGTTATAAAGTTTGGGCCATAAAATAAATTCCACTAGTAAAATCTAGTGGATGTGTAAATGATGTGTAAATGATTCACGGACCCCCAAATTAGGGATGTAAAAGTCTGTAGCCAGTTTTGGTGCTGAAAGGAGCCAGCTGAGCATCCTGTGTACAGAGGAGCAAGTATTAGAGTATAGAATCTGAACTTTGTCCCAGATGGACTATAACTTGCCCTGTCCCTTTAAACTAGTCAGTTAGTAAGTCTTGATTTCTTCATCCATATATAGAAGAGAATGAACTAAATCTCTGGGTCCTTTCAAACATTGTAATTTAAGGACTTAGTGATTTGCAAGTGGCAAATTCAAAGTCGTTTGTCACGCACAGATAAAGGGTCTTATAATGCTTCTTACGCTATGGACCTATATCATTATAGTGTCTCAGACTTCCACCTGAGAGTAGGGGGAGCGCAGCTGGTTTCTGTGAGGTGGCGTATGGTTTCTGGATCAGCAGCTTCCTACATCTTCTTCGTTTCCTCGGATTATCACCCTCACTTATTAATTGAAGAAATCACCATTGACATAATTCTTCCCGAAACGCTTCATCCTCCTAAGAAAGACACATTTAAGTAGAAAGAAGAGTAAGGAAAGACTGGCAGACGTGCTGGCAAATGATCAAAGCGTTCTGTTTATATTTGGGATTTCCTCAAGATCAAGTACCAGAGATTAGGTCCCTTTGATTCAGGAATAGAAAGAACAGGCGGCCTAAGGTCATAGTGCTTCATAGGATTGGAAGGAGATTAGAGGACCGACAAGGGAACTCCGTGTACCCAGAGCAAGCAGCAGAGGAAAACCACGTGAAGAAAAGAGTGTACGGCTAAGAATTAAAAAATATGTTCACATCCTTTCTTAACTCTTAATTTTAGAGGGTGACATAATCATTTTTTGAGAAAATAATTAATGTGTGAGGAAAGCTAAAATAAGCAAGTGTGGAAATGAAGGAAATCCACCCAAATGAGAAGCGACAGCTATTTATTCAGGGCTTGCTGCAGCAAAGGAGCCCGCCACCATCGCTTGCATTTGGCAGGGACGCGAAGGCAGGCAGAGGAGGGAGAGAGCTCCTCGGTGAAGAAGGGGGAGGCTCCGGGCGTGCCCTGGGGGAGGCTGTGGGCATGCGGAAGCTGGAGGCACCCATGGGGTTGCTTAGGGGTGCATGTATCACTTTCTCCAAGTGGTTCTGAGTGACAGACAGGGACAAACATTAGGGGCACTGTCAGTTATTAGGAAAGTCCTGGGCATTTTGGGTTGGTCGTTGCTTGACTTCCTGGACTGACTGCTCAGAGTTCTGTCTTCATAGATTGTCTGGCCATTTGTCTGTTTGCACATTCATTCTTTCACAAGCTAGTCCTTCAGTAGAATAAGTGTTAGCCACTGTATGCCAAGAAGCCAGACCAGTGCTGATCAATGTGGTAGGGGAAGCATCACAGAGAACAATAATGTAGGCTATCATGTTTGGGCATGTGGTCTTCAGGTCTCATCAGAAAAAACACAGAGCTCAGAGCAGAGAGAACTTATATGGCAGCAGGGCTCTCCTGGACTTCAGCTCTCTGAGATTGTAATAATGCAATCTGCAATCAAATTTACGCAGCTAACTAGAGAAAAGCAGCTCCTTCAATGTAAGGGGAGAAGTCTGGTAAAGGTTTATGTTCTGAAAAATTATCGATTTTCCCTCCAAATATTGTTTCTGCCTCATTCTCTCAACTATCTCTCAACCGAAATCTTTTCATAAATAAGTTGGAGCTTTTCATTCATTCCTCTTTTTCTTTTAACATTTTGTTTATATTTTTCAACTCTATTTCTTTGTGTCAAAGTTTATGTTATGTTCTCAGATGTATTTTCAACTCAGTTTTTTCTTCTGCTGTGTTTAGCTTGTAGTTTGTTATCTATGGCATTTTATTTCGATGGCTGAATTTCTTTTTGGCGACTTTTCAATTTCCTTATTCTTTCTAATGTAATTTTGTGTTCTCGCTTTACACATTCAAATACTTCCTTTATATTTTCAAACTTCTAAAACATACTCATTTAAACTATTTTTCAGATTCTCTTATTTCTGTATTTCTGTGGGTAGATTATTTCCAACCCTTAGCTATAATTCAGGAACTCAGTTTCAGCTGCTGATGACATGTGGGGCCTGGGTCCATGATTCTGCTCTGCCTTGGGCATTAAACCTCAGCTCCAAGGGGTTCGTGGCCCTCGTGGGCTCCACTCATGTCAAAACTCAAGAGGCACCTCTGTGATTTCAAACCCCTTCCGCGACTCTTCGTACCTAGCAATATCCCTTTCTTGCTTCTGAGCTCAGCTTTCTATCCAACAACGATCCCATCCAGCATTTCCCTGTGCGAGCAGCAGTGAAATCTGCTAAGTCGGCCATGTCCACTAATATTTATTATGTGCTGTGTGTCTGCTGTGGCTAGGTGCTGAGGATGAGAAGTAACAAGGCATACGCTTTTTTCCTCAGGAAACTCAGAGTCCAGAGGGCCAGACAGACAAATAAAACAATATTTATAATAAAATCTAAGCAGTTCCACGCTACAAGCGTCGCGGGGTTCTCTAAGAAGCAGCAGAAGAGCGGCATCTGACTGAGACCTCGGAGGAGGGCTGAGGGAGGGGTCAGTGAAGAGGATGTGTTATGTTCTAAGCCAAGCATCCATTGGAAAAGGTGGACGTGAAAGGGCATTTGATGGGGAAAACATTTTTGGCGTGATTTTTCAAATCTGTGCGTTGGCCCGACAAACACCGTTACGCGTGCAAGTCCTTGCCCGCCTGGTTCCCACAGTTGAGGACTTTTGCGAGCTTCGTTTTTCTTTCAGCACCAAAGGTGTCATCAAAGATTCATCCCTGCGGCAAACATCATCCAAACAACCATGACGACAGCCCCCCAAACACTGACTTTACTACTGGGTTGTATGTTTTACCCTGGGAGACTCTGAATCGTTGGCAGCTGCCGTCCTCAAAATTTATGGAGCAGCTTTCCCACTCACAAGCAGCTTTACTCTGGTGTTGTTTTAAGCATTGAAAAGTGCTTATTATCCACATACGTTTGGTAATATATGAAAATTATTATTTATACTGACAATGAATAATTGGGAACAATTTAAAAATAAGAGATGGATGGATGAAAGATATTGAAATACTATGTGCAGAGCTGCAGGACATGTGGGTTGGGTGTTAACCTTGTTGAAAATCTAATTTGAGTTGTCTTCCGTTGACTCAGGAACCAAGATTTTTTGGTGAAATTTCAACGATACTTATTAAGTCGATTCTAAGCGAATGAAAGGTTGCTCCAAAACTCACGTTTTCTCTTTGAGAAAGTACTTGTTATCTTTCCATCTCCTTTACTTATGACATAACCAAAGCCCTGAGCCAGTCCAGAGGATTTTTGTACATTTGATCATTTCCCACAGTGCCGGTGACTGGATAAGCAAATGCTTGCCACATAGTAAACGAATCTGTATGCGGTTTTTGTTCATTTGATAATTGGGTGCAATATGTGCAAAGTTAAATTTCACTTCATCAACATCGAGTTTAATCTGGGGTCCTCTCTTCCCATGGGTACATTTAGACGCCTAGGGAAAAAAACAGATAATTCATATTTTTGAAACACTCGGGTCCTGTCATTCACCTCTCATTCCCGGAGACAGCAAAGGTGAGTGAAACCAGATTCCAGAATGTTCTTGCTCTCGGATCCTGCTGGCGTGCCCCAGCGCTTCCTGGCTGGGGAAGGGCTCACTCCCTTACAGGCCGCTCAGGGTCACTTGGCAGTGCTGCTGTCACTGAGCTCAACTGCTGGCGGTTGGAAAAGATCCCCTGCGCCACCGAACAGTCAGTGACATTCAGTCTCCACTCCGATTTATGTCAGTGTGCCAGTGACGAAACGCACGGCTCTCCTTCAGCACCGCCGAGTGTCCATCTGACAGGGCAAACCCTGCTGGCAGCTGGCGCCGCGGCCGCAGCAGGTGCTCCTCGGTGCCCCTCGCAGTGACGCCATGTGGGGCTCAGCACCCTGCGCGCTTACGCCCTGACTCTGCCACTGGGTAAGAGGAGCCGTGTCTCCTCCGGGCTGGCAGACGTCCTCAGTGCCCCGGATGATGAATCTGGGGCCGGCTGTGTGCGGAACCCAGAAACGCCCGGGCGGAGTGGAGGCTGGGGGTGGGAGCAATCGCGTGAACGCTGCGCGGTCAGGCCTGCGGGGTGGGGGGGGCCCCCGGGACGCCCGCCCCTGCCCCCGGGATCACTGCACCTGCGCTGCTCCCAGTCACGCCGCGGTGGAGCGAGGCCTGCCGGTGTCCGCGGCGGCCGCAGCGTGGGACCGCGGAGAGGTGTGCATCCCGCCCTGCTCTGGCCGTCGTCCCGCGTTCAGGTGAGCGGGCGCTCAGCTGCGGGCTCCTGTCCTCACAGCGCTCCGGGCCCGGGGCCCCGCGGCCTTTGAGAGCCCCGTGCGGGCTCAGGAGCTTGTCTCTCCCCCCGAGATGCTGCCCCGCGGGGTCACTGCCTCGCCTCGCCAGCACCTGGTTAGCGCACGCAGGCACAGGTTCCCTGTACCGTACCACCTTTCCGCTTGACGCGTCACGCGCGCACGCACGCACACAAACACACATGCACGCGTGCACACACGCACACATGCACACACACATGCACATGCACGCAACACTCACGCGCACCCACACTCACTCACGCACACGCATGCATGCACGCACACGCACAAACACACATGCATGCATGCACGCACGCGCGCGCACACACACAACTTGTGGTGAAGGCGCAGTGCAGAAACGTGAAAACACTGTTAGAAAAGCCTCATGGTTCACTAAGATGTAGGAAATGCAGACGTTTTGTCAAAACGACGCATTTTCCAGGCGTCCAAAACCCAGACCCCTGCGAATGTAATTCCGCGAACGCAGAGTGAGGACGACAGGGTCGCCATCTCTTTGAGGCTCTGGACTTCTCCCTGCACGTCCGTCACGATGACGTGTCTCGGCTTGGAGAGCAGCTGCTCAGACGTCGCCAAGGTCACTCGCACACATCTGGAACGGAGCGGCCAGTGTCCGCTGCCCCTGCAGAGCTGGCGGCAAACGGCCCCGCACGACCTCCCGCGACGACCGAATTCTGCGCGCACTGCCGGGCTCGGCGGCGACCGGCCTCGCGGGGCTGGGGCGAGTGCCACTGAGCCGCTGCGTTTTAAATTTGATTTAATTTTAACTAATTTAATTTTAAAATCATACAGCTCCGAGCCACAAGCGACCACCAGATTGGAGAACCCCTCGCCTGGGCTCCCAATGGGCTGCGGTGGCAGCCGTGGCAAGCCTGGGGACATGAACCCCGAACCCCAGTCCTGGTCCTCTGGACTGTGCAGACTTTAGTCGGAGTGTCTGCCCCCCGTTTGGGCCTCAGCTTGTCCCTCGCTCACCTCGCAGTGTGCCAGCACACACATGTCCCGTTCGGAGGTTGATTCTTCGCACATCAGTCAAGGGCCAGGTGGCACCTCTTTTCCCTCTGGCCTCCTCCTTGCCCCCCCCCCCACAGCCTCTTAGGATTCCGTCCTTGCACCCTCTTCCCCTCTGAAGGCCTCTGCCTGCCCCTTCCAGGCTCCCGCTCTTCACTCACGCAGGGGCCCAGAGGTGGTCCGGCTGATCTCCTTGGCAGCTCTGCTTTTCGGTTTTACATGGGCGACAGCGGCCACGAGTCAATGATTATTAAACGGTGCGATGCAGAGCTTCTCCACGTACTGCCTGCGAAGCACTGATTCTCCCAAACTTCATCCATTTTATCTGCCGTGAAAACCAGGCTCTCTCTCACCTCTGTGTTAACGGCCAGACAAGAGCTTCTCAATTTCAAACTTATTCTCTAGCAAGTTTCCTTCCGAGACTTGACAGCTACCAATTTTCAAGCAGATAAAACTACTCAAGCGACGAACGACCTAGTTTTATTTCTAAGTTCGAAGTATTTCTATTAACATCTTAAAAAAAAAAACAAGTAACTCAGATTTTCCACTTTCTGAAAGGAATTCTGATGCCAGCCTGCAAGCCGAGACCCCTGAACTCATCAACAGCGGTTCCATTCTTCCAGTCGCTCGGGCCAAAAGCCTTGATGTCAGCCCTGACCTCTTTCTCTGGAGCGCAGGGGCAGCCTGTGAGCTCCACCCTCACCAACTATGCGGAATCCGACACTCTCCAGGGCCCTCAGCGGCTCTGTGCCAAGTCGCCGGGGCCTCTCCCAGGGTGATGGCAAGGCGCCCTCGTCTGGTCTCCCTGCTTCCCAGGTCGTTTCCATTCTCTGTCCCACCCAGCAAACAGAGGGACCCCACTCTGCCTCCGGGGCTTCTTTCTGCTCCGGAATAAGATGTGCGGGAGCCCCCCTCCCCCACCCCAGGCACTCTCCCCTGCCCCCCACACTCCCACAGCGGCCTCCCTCCCGCTCTCCAGCTTCCCCTGCAGGACCCCGCGCCCTGGCACCCTGCCCTGCCTCCCTCGGGACTTAGCCCCGCTCACCTCAGCAGGGCGGCGACTGTTTCATCAGAAGTTACATCTCCCCTCCCCCACGCACAGTGTGGACACGCCGTTCTTCTTTTTTTTTCTTTTTTCTTTTTTTAGAATTCATTTTTTTAAAGCGCATTTTACACAGTTATCATGTTTAGTTTCAATCTCCTGCATTACAGTGTAGGTGTCCAAGGGCAAGGGTTTGGGTTCCCTTGTCCCCGGCCATGTCCTCATTACCCAGAAGAGTGTGTGAAGCACTTGGCAGGGGCTCGGGAATGGTTAACTGTCTTCGGGAACGAATCTTCTCTGGGGCTGTACCCACATTCCAGATGTTGGTGTAAAAACTGGCTTTCTTTGACATGACCGACACCTCGGCTCAAGTCACCCTGCCCACTCTGCGAAAGCCCTACGACCACGGAGGCGGGTTCTCAACCCGAATATGGTAGGATCTTTTTTTCATGCAGCTTCGTGAGACGTAATTGGTGTACACTAAACTGCACGTACTTCGAGGGTAAAATGTGATGTTTTGACGTGTACGCGCCCACGCAACACTTACCACAGTCAACAAATGTGTCCGATATCACCCGAAACTTCCCATGCCACTCCTCGTCAAGGACAGCCACTGATCTGATGTCACTATAGATTAGTCTAGATTTTCTAGTTTTATGTAAATGAAATCATGCATTGTGCACCTTTTTCCAGCTTTATTCACGCAGCATGATTGTTTTGAGAATCATTTGTGTTGTCTACACCAGCAGTCCATTCCTTTTTACTGCTCAGTACAATTCCTCAATTATCCACTCATCTGTTGGTGGACATTTGGCTTATTTCCATCCTGGAGCTATGATAGTAAAGCAGCTATGAACAGCTGTGTACAAGTCTTTGGGTGGTCCCTTGCTTTCAGGTTTCATTTCTTCTGGGTAAATACCTGGAAGAGGGAGGGATGGACCATCTGGTAGGTAAATGTTTCACTTTTTAAGAAACTGCCAAACTGTTCTCAAAGTAGTTGTATACTAGTTTACGTTCCCACCAAGAGCAAACGGGAGTTCCAGTTTCTCCACATTCTCTCCGACACTCGGTGTGGTCAGTCTTTTTCATATTAGCATTCAAGTAGTTATGTAGCCGTATCTCATTGTGTTTTAGATTTGCATTTCTTCAACAGCTTTTTGAAGTATAATTGACCTATAACAACTATTTATGATTAAAGTGTATAATTTAATCTTATACAACTTTTTATTTATTTGCCATTCGGCTATCTTCTTTTGTGAAGTGTCTGCTCACATATTTTGCCCATATTTTATTGTTTGTTTTCTTATTGTTGAGTTTTGAATTCTTTGCATATCTGGATACAAGTCCTTTATCAGCTATAATTGCAAATACTTTCTCCTAATATGTGATTCATCTTCTCTTAATATTATTTTTCAAAGAACAGAAATTTTAATTTTTTGATAAAGTCCAATTTATCAATTTGTTCTTTTATAGATGGCTATTTTGATGTCATTTCCAAGAAATATTTGTTCAACCTAAGATCACACAGATTTTCTCTTACGATTCCCTCTGTAAGTTTGAAATTTTAGGTTTTGATTACATACACACACACACACACACTAATATATACATTGAATCTATGATTCATTTGAGCTAATTTTTGTATCTGGTGTGAAGTATGTATCTTAGTTAACTTCTTGATATATGGGTATATCCAATTGCTTTCTCCACTGAAATACCTTTACACCTTTGTCAAAATTAGTGGTCCATATACACATGGGTCTATTTCTGGAATCTATACTCTTCTATTGATCTATTTAGTTATCTTTATGCCAATACCATATGACCTTTAATATTGCAGCTTTATAATAAATATTGAAATAAAAGTGTTGGTTTTCCAACATTTTATTTTTCTAAGCCATTTGCATTTCCATACGAATATTAGAATGCTTTTGTGGAATTCGACAGAAATTTTGACAGAGATTGTGTTGAATCTAGACTTACATGTCTTCTGTCAATTTTTTTCCTAAGTATTACTTATTTGGGGGCACTATTTTTAATGATGGTTAATTTCGATTGTTGATTGTTGCTGGTATATAAATATTACTTTGTATATTTATCCTGTATCTTGCACACTGATAAACTCACTTAATAGCTTGTGAAATTTGATTATGAAGTAACTTTGTGCGTTTAGTGTTTCTTGTGCTCATGGTTAAATAAGTACCTTGAATCTGTGGGTTTACACTTTTCAACAAATTTAGAAAGCTTCCATCCATTATATTTTTAGAATAGTTTTTCTGTTGTTACCTCGCTATTCTTCTTCAAGGCCTCTCTCTCTCTCTATATATATATATATTAGGCCATTTGAAATTGTTCCACAGTTTGCTGATGATTTCGTCATTTTTTAAAAGTTCATTTTAAAAAGTTTTTATTTTAGATATTTTCTATTGCTGTTTTCAAAGTCATTATTTTTTATTCGGCAATGTCTAATCTGCCATTAATCACATCCAGAATATTTTTCATCTAGTAATTTATAGTTTTCATCTTTAGATGTTTGATTTTAACTTCTTGAACATCTATGATATGGTTACACAATTATAACTGTTTTTCATCCTTGTTTGCTAATTCTAACATTTGACCAGTTTTAGGTTGGTTTTGATTAGTTGATTTTTCTCCTCATTATATCTAGTTTCCTATTTCTTTGCACACTAGGTGAATTTTACTTTATTTGATGCTAAGTATTTTCGTATATCTATAGATACTCAAGCTTTGTTCTGGGATGCAGTTAAGGTATTTGGAAAAAGTTTGATCCTTTTGGGCCTGGCTTTTACGAATTTAGTTGGAGCAGAGCAGCATTTAGCCTCTGGCTCTTTATTCCACACTTCTGACTGAAGACGACCAGGGAGTACCCTACCCAGTGACCATGAACTGCAATGCTTTCCCGCCTTGCTGTGGTGATGAGCACTCTTCCCTCCGATTTTCTCAGACACTGCCTTCCCTAGCCTCAGTTTGTTCACATGCATGTGCCTCTCAGTGTACTGCCAAATTCTCGAGGGACCCTCCACAGATCTCAGAAATTCTCTCTCCTTTGTGTATGTTATTCTGCAAACTCTAGATGCTGTGGTCTCCCACACTCTCAGCTGAGCTCTCAGTAGAGCTCTCTGCACCCAGGGAGTCCACTGGGTACCACCTGGGTTGCTTGTCCCTGCACATGGCCTGGAAACCCTCACAGCCATGAGCTAGGGTGACTGCAGGGCTGGCCTTGTCTATGTCCCATCTGTCAGGATTGCTGTCCTTTATCACCTGGTATCCAGGGCCTTGAAAACTGTTTGGATTTTATGATGGTTTGGATTTTATGATGGTTTCCGGTGGAACGATAAGTCTGGTCTTTATTTCTTCTCCTCGATCGGAAGCAGAACTTGCAGATGAACTAGTTTGTATTTTTTTTAAACATGCGTGTATGCACGTGGCTATGATTTTGCATTGCACGCATTCAACGGATATTTTCTGTAAGTAAAATTGATCCCAGTTTTATATTGGAACTGAACAGATGAATACCTTACGAGGTTTGCTTGCTAGCTAAGTCCTACATTCCAGCAACTGAACAAGTTAGAGAATTCCTGCCCTTGCTTATCTGCTTGTCACTGATGTGCATCCGGGGACCGCTTATCCCATCAGAGGAATCATAGCCATCTCGCAGCGAAATTCTTCTTTGCTCTCATCAAGTATCCACTTGACTGTTAAGTTCGTGCCTTTGAATTCCAGTTCTTTCTCCCTGAGAATTTTTACAAACTGACTTCTCCCACCAACGGGGCCATATCACACTGACAGTTTTAGAAAAAATCTAAGCCTAAAGTAATACGACTTCTAAAAATAACACTTACCATGATGAGCTCCTCAGGCATGGAAATTTTTAGATATTTCACACAGATGTTCAGTCAGTAAACGGTGGATTTCTCTGGTGTGTGGACACAGAGGTCTTGCAAGTAGAGGCAGGAACAGAACAGCCCATACCAACTCAGAAATAGCCTGTTCTCGGCGGCAGCGGAGAGCCAGGTAAAGCCAATGCATTTTAGGAAGCTGGAAATTGGTGCCAATAATATTTTCCCAGAGTATTTTGGGCCTTTTTATTTTAAGGGGTTTAACCTTCAAAAGTGTTCAAAGTTTAAATAGACAGATCGTCTTCTTTTATTTATTCCATTGCTTTTATGCCTTGATACTCTCTTTACCCAGAGGACATGCTTTTAACCCATAATATTTTTAATGGGTTCTTTTCTACATATTATTATTTAACATTTATGGAATTTATTATATAGGGGTGTATGATAAAAAGCTATTTTTTTCTAAAATGTCAAGAAATTTTCTCAGCACCATTACTTTAAAAAGTAAGTACCCATTACTATGGATTAGCGCTGCCGCCTTTATAAAATATATACTTCTTACGTATACTGAGAACTGTTTCTGGGTTCTTAGCTCTCTTCTGTTTATTTTTCTATCTTTATCTCTATGATGCTACATTTACACTGTTCCTATCACTGACTGCTCTTAGTTATTCACTCTGTCTTCCAGATAAACTTTGTGTTAACTTTTTCAAGCTAAAAATTAAAGAAATTGAAATTTTCTTTGGGATTAAATAGAACATCTCAATTCTTTGGGGTGAAGAACCACCATTTTTAAATAATACTTTAATCTTCTCAGTTTTCCCACCAGAAATATTTTATCTTTCAATTTATGCAATTCAGTTATGTCAGTAAATACACAGGTATTTACTGAGATATGCATATATTTCCAGTACGGTTTAAAAAAATTTTCCTCAAGTTGTTGGTTTTTGTTATCATTGATATCGTGGCTGAGAACTCTGAGCTTTATGACTGATTTTTGCTGGTTAATGGGAAAGATATTGAAGTCTGCACATTTTCCATCAGATCGCTTTAAAAGTTTTCTGCCATCTTCAGGTGATTTTGTGTGGTTTTTCTTTAAACGATGGGTCACTTGAAACCCTTACTATTCTCTTGTTTATGATTCTATTTAATGAATACCAGAACGCTCTATGAAATGCTGAGCTGGAGAGGGAAGATCACTAACTGCAAACTTCTAAAATATCCTTACCATGTGATATATTGTGCCATAAAATGCTAGAGTTCCTTAAAGGTGAGTTGAACTTTTTTTTTTTTTTTTAATAAATGTAACTCTTTCGTTTCCAGAGGATGAACCACAGTCTCTGGCACGTAGCTGTTGTCATGTTAGATACTAGGGGTAGAAAGAACGAGCAGCCAGCAAAATTCCCTTCCATTCTGGTAATGTGACATTTTTGCCACCTGGAATTTTCCCCACAAGTGATCTCATCAGCATAGCCCCCTTTCTTCTCAAAACGATGCACTTTGTTTCAGAGCAGAGGCAGGAAGGAAGGTCCCGCCAGCTTTTTCTCAGCTCTTTGCTGAGCTCGCAGCATGTGGGGGGACATGCTGTTGCACTGGCTGAACTTGGGGCATCTGTAATGGCCAAGACAAACACGCTGTGAATTTCCAAATGGAAACTCGCTGCTCCGCAGCCAGCCACGTTTGTCTGGGGGGAGGGCAGCGCCACAAGAATAGACCCCTGTGGGAACTCGTAAAACCATCAGAAAGCGTTCACAGAGCTCTGCAAACACATACCATTCATTTGCCCTTAAACACAGGGCACTGATCCAAACGCCCTGGAGGGGGCCGGTTTTGTAAAGTGGCCTGTGGGAACCAGGAGGTCAGAGGCATCAAACACAGACCTTTCTCATCATTTGCCACCAGCCTGGAATAATCCTGCCCCATCCTCACCCATCTTTGTTCCTGTTGTGGTTTGAAATCCCTCTGAGAACAATTTCTCAAGGGAGGAAGGGTTGGGATAAACTTGACCCCAGGGGTCAAGTGCAGCCAAGGTTTCCAGATGGCTGAGGACAACCCATTTTTGCAACACAACCTCTCAAGCTCACATACAAAGTGGTGAGAAAGGAATCTCTAGTGTCACTGAAACATCGTTAATTGATTCAACAAGGACAGAGTGAGCCTACTGTGTGCCCAAGACTTCGAGTTACGAAGGACGCAGGAGACCTGGTCTCGGGCGTCAGGGAGATGCCTACCTAAGTGTGGGCAGGAAGTAGGGAGAGACATCCATGTTCAATTACAGAGTCTTTTTCATTCTCACCTCTAAGTTTTAAGCGCTGAGCCGGATACGAAACATGTAGAACAGTTTGAAAGGCTGGGTTCCAATGAGTACAGTGGCCTTGTATTTACCATGCACAGAAATCATACAGAAGTGAAAAATGATGGGATATATCAGAACATCGGAGCCAAGCTCTTACCACCTACGTGACCTGAATTGTCTTTTTCCTCATCTGTAAAACGGAAATGGCTGTGTCTAGGTCACCGCACCACTGAGGCATTTACTGAGAAAAGGTATGTGCAAGATTTTTGTAAACAGACAGTCCTCTCCAGATGTAGGTTTGAGTGGAAGGTAGCAATAGTTTAGTTCGTGTTCACCAACATTTGCCATCGTAATGTATTAACATCATAATGAAGCTAATGGACGTTTATGAGGAGCAATTCGTATTCTAAGTATTTGTGATAATTTATTTTTCTAACCAATTTGTGCCCTCACTGGCTTCCGTTATTAAACAAGAAAAAAAAATTATTTTCCAGTGAAAACAAAGAACCCAAAGTGTGATTTTTTTTTTTTCAGTCACAACCAGTAATCAGTTCTTCCTACTTATAATTTTAAAACTTTAGTGACTTGTTTTGTGGATTAGAGACCTGGTATCAAGAGGTCAAGGTGAAGGATGGACTCAGGTAGGTCCGTTAGACCGATCACCCCGCAGCCACGGTCTGTACCTCTCGGGCTGCGCTGATGGGCAGACTGATGCTCCGCTTCAGCAGGCGAGGGCACCAAACCGGCCACCGATCTCATGTCCCATCAGCAGTCAAGGCTTCGCGGGGCGTCTGTGCCTTCTGCACGCTCACCCTTCCCTAGACCACACACTCTGCAAGGGCAAAGACCACGTCATATCTGTCTGTGGTGCTCAGTCCCCAGCCTCGTAGGTTTCGATAAAGGCGCGAATATAACACTGAACGAGTGAACCCGTAGCGTGATAAGCGTGAGGCCCGCTGCGCGCTGGTGGAGACGGTGCGTTGCTTGTTAAGACAGCGTCGCTAAGTGGGCGGGGGCCGGTGGGTGAGCGGAGCGCTCCCTGCCACCCTCTTTCTCGAGTGTGCTCCAGTGAGACAGTCACGCTCAACAGGGAGACTGCACTGTGGTCGGGGGTGCAGCTCTGAGACTGAGACGCGAGGGAGAGCCACGTCTTCCTTCTCTCGCCCTGCAAGGCCCCAGACGCTCACGGGTCACTCCGTCCCGTGGGCGGCCCCCTTCCCGCATTCCCTGGGGGTGGGGGGTGGGGGCACGTGTCCATGTGCCCTCAGCGGCATTTCCTTTGTTCCCGGGGTTTTGTCACCGCAAACAAAGCTGCCGTTGACATCCTTGCGTGTGCCTGCCATGCTGGAGTATGATTCTACTTCTATGGGGCTGGTCCCCAGGGCTGGGGTTCTGGGACAAAGGTAAACATTTCGGTCCTGTCTGGCAATTCTGAGAAGCCGAACGAGGGAAACCGAGGCACCGCGACGAGTCTGATTTCCTCGGTCGCCACCGCGCTGGGGAAATGCAGGTGCCTCCGCCCGGAGATGACAGAGCTCTCTCTGGTAGCCTCATCAGGCAAGGTGGCTTCCCCTAGTCCTTGGAGGTCTCCATTGGGGGGCAGGCAGAGCGCACCTCAGCACCCCCTCTTCACGCGACTCCGCCTCTGCAGACGGTGCGCGGGGCGCAGAGCCAGCCTTGCCGCCGCGTGCTCGGGCACCACTCAGACGCACAGGGGGGCAGGGAGGGCGGCGAGGGCTTCCCAGAAGCGTGGCACGTGGGCCTGGTCCCAAAGGGGGCGCAGGTGTCAGCCAGGCAAAGAAGAGGCCCGGCGCGTCCCGCAGAGGACACAGGTGACGGGGAGTGGTGCTCCCGGGGAAACTCAGGGCGCACGGCCTCCGCCCGGGGCCCCCCGCCCCTTCCGTCTCCCCCTCCACGGCCCCTGCGGGCTGCGTCCAGCCTCAGGGACTCTCCTGCCTTCGCCCTGGGGCTGGCTGCTTCTCAAAGACCTGGGTCCCACTGCTGCAGGTCACACTTATCTCCTGCCCCCGGAACGCCGAGCCCAGCGCCTGGCGCTTTCTGTTGATCCAGTCCCTGCGGCCCTTACCGCCAGGGCGCTGCTCCAGGCGTCCGACCCTGCGGGCGGAGCGCGGTGCGGGGCGCGCGGGCTCCCGGGGGCTCGGCTGGGTGGCGCCGAGTCCTTAGACAGCACATCCCTGCAAACCTGTCACACTGTCCCGAGGCTTCGTTGGGGATGTGGAGGCTCGAGAGGAGCCCTCTTCCTGTTTTAGTGTTTGGCAAAGCAACGCCACGTCAGCGTTCCCACCCAAGGGCGGGGGAGGGGCGAGCGATCCCACTCGCGCGAGGACGGCAGGTTTTCCCTTCCCGCCGAGGCCCGAAGTGACAACGTGTTGGCCGCCCGAGCGATCCTGACCTCTGGTGAGCTTGTGAGGCAGTGGCGTCAAGGATTCGGCTGGGGGAGCTTTCAGGTAGATCTGGAGCGTGTTATAAACCTAGGTCACTCGATCAGCACAGCTCTGAACCGGTGAGCGGGGGAGGGAGGCCTCATGAGCCACCCTGCTGCTCCGCTCCTCCAAGTTCTAGAACTTTCCCTGTGCTCTGGAGGCAGTAGTCAGGCTTCCAGCATCTCATGGTCGTCTGACCAGCTGCTGACCACCCCTGGCAGTGATGGATGAGGACAGCTGGTCCAGCTCTCCTGGTGAGACAGTCACTCTGGCCTTTTCAGGCCTCTCCTGTGAGTCACTAAATTCGTCATTGAGGCTCATCTCTAAAGGGCACTTTCTCTGGTCAGTATTTTACAGTCTGAACCCTTTTTTTCAAATCGAAATAACTAAACTAAAATCCACGTTTGGCGGTGGACGTCATAACACATTAGAAATAAGATGTTTATGCTAAGAAGCATGTACAGGGGTCGGAGGTTTGAAATAAGCGTGCAGGTCTGCTCAGAAAGGTGATGAGCCTCCCGAAAGGATTAGATGTCAGAGTCTGTCTGTCTGAAGGGCAGAACATTTTCAGCTGTGAAGTGCGGCTGGGGTTCGTCGCGAGGTCGCCGACAAGCACCTGCCTTAGAAACAGATGCTCAGATTGGGTCGATCAGTTCTGGGCAGAGGCGACTTCTTAGGAGACTGTGAACCCGGGCAGCCGCTCTCTACAGAACACCTTATCTGAGAGGTGTCACCTGGGGAGATTCTGCCATCACCTGGTCAGAGTCAAGTTGGTGCGTTAAAACCAGAGGAGATTCTCCCAGGAGTCGTGACCGGTGTGGCCAGTGCCACCGACCCTGGCAGGAAGAGACAGGCGGCCCAGTCCCTGCTCTTCCCCGAGCCAGCTTTGTGACCTTGGGCAAGTCACTGAGCCTCCAAGAAATTCTTTCAGTCCTGAAAGCTCTGCTTTGTTCACATTTTGGAGGTAGTTTTGGAATATTAGGTAGAGAAAGGCGTTGCTGATGAGAAAAAGAGAAATATATTCAATACACTTTCTACCATGGCTGGTCTCGCTTCTCGGCATTAATGATGCCAGGCTGTAATCACTTAGATTGTGGAGACCGGAACGGGGCGGAGCAATTCAGAAGTTTGCAGAGTAGGCAAACCTTCGCTTGAACATAGAGAGAAGGAAGAGGCCTGGCCCGGAATGGGAGGCGTGTTCTGGGCGGGACGAGTTTATCTGCCTTGGAGGAGCGATGGCTGGAAGGGAAAATGGGTGTCTGGGTTTGGGTGACAAGAGAAAGACTGTGAGACTGAGGTCATGGTAAAAACGCTTTAATTAACGTGCTGAAACAGCGAAGGCAGAGAGTTGTCGGCAGCAAGAACAGGGGACTCGAATGCGAGACGGGCCGGCCTAGTGGTCCCGGTCGGTGGTGCTTCATGGCCCAGGAAAACAAATTTCAGAACTACCAAGACTGATGCAGGGTTGCCGGCGAGATGCTCGAACGCAAAAAACAAAGCGACAACCACAACGAGTTCTCTTCGGCTACCCTGACTTAAAAAAAAAATAGCACGTGGATACCGAAGATTGCAGGAATCATCCTGGAATCTAGAAATGGAATAAACGTAAGTAGTAATACATTTTAAAGAATGTTTTTACATGCCTTCTCCGTTTTGATACAAATCAGCAAAGGCCGTCACGGGCCAACACCGTGATCTCATCAGCCCATTTTACAGACAGAGAAACTGAGCCTCGGGAGATAGAACCACCAGGTGACTTAACTTTCATGGGTGCTTCAGTTAGCCGAGCCCTTCGGCAAGGAATCTGAGGAGAGAAGAAAGTGTCTCGCGTTTATCTGCAGGGGATCATCGAGCGAAGGTAGGGTAGCAAGGGACCATCACACATTTCTTGTCAGCTTTAAATCCTGACGTTTACCGTAAGCTCTGCAGCCTCGGAATTGCAGAATTATGAGACTGTGAAGGCTACACAGATCCGATCTGTCTCCCATTTAAGTGACGAGCCGACTGACGCCACGGAGTTGCACTCGTGACTGATTCGGCGGGTGCCTGACGTGGAACGGGACGCACAGGCCTGTAACAAAACTCTGAAGCCACGTGCTGACCCCGGGGTTGAAGGGTGGTCAAGATGCACAACTGCGGGACTGTAATGAGTAATCTTGGGGAGGGGACGCACGCCCCACGGGAACTCTTGTGGATGAGTATTTGTTGCAGGAGCACAGTAAACGGGCGATAATTTAAAATCGTTCGGAGAGCACAGCGGGTCTGCGGGCGGACTCCGGAGCCCGTGAGCGTGCGCTGCTCGCTTGCTAAGTGGGGCTGGCTGAGGGCCGAGGCGAGCGGCACGAGGGATCTGGTCCCTCTGCTCACGGGTGGGCGGAGCACACGGCGAGTCTGCTCAGCTGGCGCCAGCACGGGGTGTGGGAAGCTGCCCCCCGACAGGCGGCGACTGCCCACACCACGTCTGCTAAAAGCCGCTCTGCCTTTAGAGTGGGGATGCTTTAAAGACAGCCTCCTGCCTGGAGAGCACCTCTGGGGCGCGAACGCCGCCACCTCTGCCTCTTCTCTGACCCCCGCAGTGACTCGGTGAGGCTGGCGGGGGCGTGGAGCTCTGCAGGGGAGGGACTCACTCACTTCTGATGCTTGGATGAAGGAAGACAAGGCAAGGACGAGGGTGCGGGCGGCGTCTGAATTTTCGGAGGAAACAGGCTCAGGGAGAAAGTGATTTACCCAAAGCGACACAGCCAATGGGTGAGGGGTGGAGATCGGGGCGCGGGGGGGGTCGCCATGGACTCCCAGCTCAGTGCTCTCCCCACCCAGCACCCCGCCAGTGCCTCTCAGCTCTTTGCTGACGGGTGCGTTTACGTTGATCCGGTAACAGTGAACTCGCCCGTGGGGGCCTGGTTCTCGGACTGATCACTGTAAAGGCTGACAGACCGCGCAGAGAGCCCGCCTCCCAGGAAACACCTGTTTGTGGGCAGCAGGGCGGCTGCGTGATGCGAACGAAGCCTCTCCAGGTGTGTCCGATGTTTACTTCAGGTGAATTTCCCACGTGGGCGCGGAGTCTCCAGTCATGGAATTCCTAACCGACCCTGCTCCCGTGCAGGTTGGCAATACCACGAGGACAACCCTTCTCGGGGTATTTGGGGGATTACAGTCCCAGTGAGAAATGAGAAACGCAGACCTACGTGGAAGAGGAAAGGGGAGCAGGAGCCAACGATTCGTTAATCTTTCTGGGGCCGGGAAGGGAGCAGTTTCTTGCCCTGCTTTGGGCAAGACACTCCGGATGTCTGCTTTCTTCCGTGCCCTATTTTTAGAGGACAAAGAGGGGGAAAAAAACTCTTCCTTCATTTTTATATCAAAATGTATTTTTCCAGGTGCAATGCAGTGGGTCGAATGGTGGGCCCCCACAGATATGTCCCTGTCGTAACCCCTACAGCTGCGAATGTGACCGTGTTTGGAAAAAGCCTTAACAGATGCAATTAAGGTAAGAGTCTCAGTGTGATCATCCTGGAGCATCTGGGTGGGCCCTACATCCACAGAGACATGTTCTTACAAGATGCAGGGAGGAGGAAGGAGGCGCAGGGGAGAGGGCCACATGGAGCCCGAGGCCGAGACCAGAGTGATGCAGCCAGAGCCCCGGAGCACCTGCAGCCACCGGGAGCTGGCGGAGGCGGGAAGCGGATTCTCCCTAGCGTCTCCGGACGGGGCGTGGCCCTGGAGCATGGTCTCCGAAGCCGTGAGAGTAACTATCGGTGGGTCCGAGCCACACGTTTTGGGGTAACTTGTTGCAGCAGCCCCAGGACACTGATACACGTGGGGACAGGAATTGGGTCATCTTTGCATTTTCGCTGACTTCTTTCGCTCTCCACTTCTTGCCTTTCCCTGACTCTCGGCTCTGCTCAGGAGATGGCTGAAAGCTTTCTGGTGTGTGAATTTGCGACTCCAGCTCCAAGCAGGCCAATGCAAACGTGAACAGTGGAGTAGGAATAACCGAAGGTAGAATGGGAGAGCCCTCGTTACTTACAAATGCGAACAGCCCACCAAAAGACTCGGTCGACAGTGGACTCGTGAGCGGGGACAGCCGAGAGTCAGCGAGACTTACTACACCGCTGAGGAATCGTTCATTTCCTTGTCCCCACCGGGGGTCTTCTCCCTTTTGACAGAGGGAGGTCGGAAAGGGTGGAGGATGAGAAATGGAGGAATGCCAATGAGTCAGGTGACACTATCTAAGGTTTCTGGAACAAGAAAGAGAGATTGATAACTTTATTACAAAATTAAAAATGATTCTGTGGTCATAAAATACTTCGAGAATGAGGGGAAAGAAATGTACATCTTTTGCAGAATAGGGTCGATGAATACTATCAGGATTTGCTGAATAAAAAATAGTAACATAGGTTGCTTGTTACAACGGGAACTTCCCATAGGGCTGAAAATGGAAATCCTTAAAAATGGTCCCCTCCGAGAAGTGGCCCCAGGGATGCGGAAACGTTCTATGGCAGACTGTGGTTTCCTCACATTCCCTACTGTATGATTTAGGCTTTTTTACGTGCGCGTATTATTTTAATTGATTTTTTTCTGAAATGAAATAATTCCACAGCAAAGTGCACTTTCAGGGTAGAAGTTGGGGGACAGTGAGGGAAGAGGACAAGGAGGCGGTGCAGCTTGGAGTCGGGCCCCCCGGCCCCTCTCGCCCTGCTCTGCCGTCAGGTGCCTGTCCCCAGAAAGGACAACCTGTAACGGGCTCGAGCGTTCTTGGAAGGCTTCCAGCGTCAGAGAGCCCCTGGTCAAGCGTGTGCCTGGAGCTCGCGTGTCATAAAGCCTCCTTTGGCAGCATCAGGAGGTGTCTGTGCCACGCCTGGGCCTGGATCACAAGTCCGTGAAGAAGGGAATGATGGGGGAATTTGAAATTTGACCAAAGCAGCACGTATCATCTGGACACATTTTTTTTTTTTTTTGCAAGAATAGCTATGCTGGTGACATATAGCTGCTCCTGATTTCACTCGAGAAGGTGTCCCTAGCATTAGCATCTGTAACCGGTGGCATAGCATGTTGTCCCCATTTGCAGGCTTGCAAGAACCCCGAAAATCCTGGGCATTTGTGGAGTCGGGAAGGCTTTTAAATGTGTTTAGAAAAGAGTAAAGGGTAGAGGAGTCATTTCTGTCCAGTTCCATCCGGTTTTCTCTCCCTCCCTCCTCACTCCATTTAGAATTCATTTCAAAGACAGATTTGGGAGGTATTTTTAATTCTTTGGGGGCTATATAGCCATGCCTAACAAAGACAGATACTAAGGAATCTTTTCACGAGGTTCTGGAGACAGCCGTTCTCAGAAACGCAAGGGGCAATCTGTCTTGTAATATTTAGGGGGTGAAAATCCTATTTTCTATATTCTTGACCATGCCAATTCAAGAATTCAGTCAGTGGCAATTGACCACCTAGAGCGATAAGAGGGGTCTTTTCTAAGACAGACACGGGAGCCAAAAGGAGTGTGGATGACAGCAGCAGCGACCCTTGGGTGTTCCTCGGGATTCTGCCCAAGTCCCTCTTGGGCAAACGTCCATGAATTTGCAATGCAGAGCCAGGAATTTGGCAAATTCATCACTCATGCTGATAAAGAGATGGAATAGAAATTTACAAATAAGGAAAGGACTTAGGACCCTGGTTTTGGGCTGAGAATCCTGGGTGCGAATTCCAGTCCCCTGTCTTCCCGATGGTTTATTTGTTCTTGTCTGGACTTCAGGCTCGGAGTGAGAAAAAAAAAAAAATCAGCGTGACCAGGTGGGAACGCCATCATCAGCATGAGAGTCTCACTGACTCAGACTTTTCATTCGACCCTCGCGATAGTCTGTGTGGGTTAACATTCTCCAAACTTTCGTCTTCTCTATCAAGAATAGACACAGCCATTTCAATGAGATGAAGTGTGTACACATGCCTGAGACAGTCTAGTTTCTTTTCCACTAAAAAAGGGTAAGAGCTGAGGAAGTAAAAACAAACAAATGCGTATCCCGCCTACAAAAACGAGGTCGGAGAAAGAGGGAGGGAAGGTGGGAAGGACCGGGGGTACCGAGAATGTCGAGTCTAGAGACACGTGGTGAGAAGGCTCCGAGTTGCCCCTTGAATGAACAGATCCAAGCATCCATTAACTTCGAGGCAGTATTATATTTGGGGTACCTTCGCTACTGCAGCCACGGCTACTCTAATATTAATGACTAGAGCTATGGGGTAGTTGAGAAGCCCAAGGAGAGTCCATAGAATGGGAAGAGGAGAACGATTTGGGCAGAACCCCGAGGAAAGGCCATGTGGAAGGAACGGGCGGAGGGCAAGAACCCACCAAGAGGTCTGAGCAGTGGGGTCTCGCAGAAGCCAACGGGCACAGAAGGAAGGAGGAAGAGTTTAATAACGTCCGAGGTTGCTAGGAAGTCAACGAAGCACCAAGTCTCCTCGATTTGATTTAGCCAAAAGGAAGTCTTAATGATCTCGCCACGGTAGCGCCCGTGATGCAGTGAGTATGAGCTAGATTGCACTGGCCGAGGAGCGGGGGGTGCGGGGGAGGCCAAGCCCGCAGCTTTGCCTGAGAAGGGGTGGCCGTGCCCAGGGGAGGAAGGTGGCCTCCCGCCTTCATCCTCCTTTTCCTCTCTCTTTTTTTATTCTCTTTCCCTTTATTTCTCTCCTTTCCCTCCTTGAGTAGAGACCTAAGCACACTTAAATTCTATTGAGAAAAGAAGTTGAAGATACAGGCGAATAACTTCTACAACTCTCATCTACCACCCAGATGGCTTTCTCATATAACCAATCAATTGCCGATCAGATGACTCCATCCGGATGCGTCTTGGTACGTGAAGTTCACTGTGCCTGAAAACGATTTCCTCTTTCTTCCCAGTCTCTTGCTTCTTCTATCCTCTTGAATTGCACCACCGCCCCTACCCACGGCCACCCAAGTCAGATACCCGAGGGTCACCCTAGACTCCGCCTTCTCCCTGCCCCTCCCCCGTGCTGTCCTACTCTCCCCATAATGTCCCTCACATCCGTCAGTCTCTTTCCCCACCACTGCCACTTCCCAGTGGAGCTGCCAGCCTTCTCTCCCCGGAACCACTGGGACGGTCTCCTAAAAGGCCACCTTGCCTCTAGTCACACATCCTTAAAGGACCTTTCCTCCACTAAGCAACCTCATCTTTCCTGGGAATTCTTTTCATTCCGAATCCCAGCAGCAGGGAAAGCGTCGCGGCCTTCCGGATGTGACGCGTGGTCTCCCTGCCCTTGCCCGTGCGTTCGTCCTCCTCAGTCCTCCTAGTCCGGACTGTCCCACCCCCCGTCTCAGACCCAGCTCGTGGTGGGGTTGTCAGGCTCCCGGGCAGGGCTGACCAGCGCCTCTTCTATGTCTCCAGTGTTCCAGCCCGGCAGCCCCTCTGACCTGAGGTCGCATTTCGCTCTGCCTTCCTACCCAAGAGAGTAAGTCTTGCAAAGGCAGGGGTACTGTTCTATTAATCTCTTTACCTCCAGCACCTGGCCCAATAGCAGGACTTAAAGAATAAAGAAATGACCAGATAAATGAACAAACGACAATGAAGAAGGCAGGGGAAAATGTAAGTGCGTGGACATGATTCCCTATCACATCTTTTGGGTTCCGTTCTCTAATTATCCGTTAATGCCACTAAATAAAAGCCACTTTCCAGGCCACACTCCTCTCGTTTACCCACAGGAAGCTGTCGCACGCCTTGTCGAACCGTTTGCTGCGATGCCTGTGTTTCCCAAAGTGTGCCACCAGGAAACGCCACCCTTCAAGACGGCCTGTGAGAGAAGCGTTCCAAGGTCAAAGTCACAGCGTGTCCCGCATCCCCCTCCCGGAGATAACGCGAAGCACGGTGAGGGCTCCGAGAAGTGTTACAGTAAAAAAGCTTAGCTGGCTTGCCCAGCCTTCCCAAACTTAGGAACCCTTCTTCCTTCAAGTCACGCCTTGAAGCTTTAATATCTCTTAAAGCTGGTCTATGATCGCTTTCGATTTACTAAGACAGCGGGGTTATTTTAACATATCACCTTTGTTTCCTATTTGACTCCTATGTGGTGATACTTGGTGCCATCTTCTGAAAACAAAATGGCGTATGACAGTTTTTACAATAACCGTTTTCCAAATAAGTGGTGTACTTTGAGTTTATGACATGTTTTAGAAATTGATGATTTCCCTCAATTAAGAAAATCTATGTCTATCTAAAGGTTTCATTTATCTTAAGAGGTTTAAATTTTTTTTTTTGTAGAAAACTTTTTGTTCCACCTGTTTGAAGATTAAATGAAATAAGATATATAAAGCTTAATAATTTGATTTATTAATTGAAACATAAGTAGCTCTCTTTGGGCCTTCACTCCAGGCTCCTTCAAAAAAGTCAAGAATTGTTTTCCAACATGTTCTAGATAGTGAGCTTCAAAAACCTGGATATTCCGTGTTTTTAAACTTAAGATTTCAGAGACAGACGCGTAGGGTGTATTCTATACGCTCTACCTAGACTAAAACCTTTTACTTCTTGTTTAAAAGTTAAAAGGCACGTCATCATTTAAAAACTCCGTCTGTCTGGCTGGTTTCTACAGGTGAACTTGTAGATTGTTATGTGATCTTTCTTTAATACCACCCAGGACGTGAGGCTAAGGGACTGCGGTGAGTAGGGGGGACCATCCAGCAGTTCATTCATGTGACATCTGGAACAATTGCCATTAGTCATGTTCGTTACTGTTTCCTTTCCTAAAAGGACGATGCTCATCTCAAAAACTATTGCAGAGCGGTATTTAAAAGCTCAATTTCACGTTGTTTTTTTTTTTTTTTTTCCCAAATCAACTTTTCAAAATCTTTGGATAAATTGGTACTATGAAGAAGGGACTTGCCATCTGAAAAGTCACGCTTAGACTCATGTATGATTCCTGGGGTATTTGCGTCATTTCACATGTGAGTGAGGATTATGCTCATTGTTTCAGACATCACATCTGCAAAAGAAAACATTAGGGCCATAACATATCCAAGTGGGATGGTGTTCGTAAATGTCAGTTTAGCCATCACTGTGTCTGGCGTATAAAGTGCACTGCATTGAACAAACATCTGTCAACGACACAGACCGAAGGTCTTAACTGTGTCTGTAGGGTCCCTGCAAGGACGAGACAGCATAAATCACGCACGTGCTGCCAAGTTTCCTTTGTCACGTTGTCGTGTTGGCTTCACCCCCTTGTGACAGGCAGATCAGAAGCACATTGGAAAACGTCAGTGGAGCAATAATTAGCAACTGCGTCAGGCGTCTGGGCTTGTTTTGATAACGTGAGGTCATAGCTTTCTTGTTCTTGGATGAACAGGAAAGAATGGTTTCTGGAAACCGCAGAAGATCTAATTTATTTTTCTCACTTGTGTGTGGGGGAAGATATTATGAGAGCAAAACATTAAAAAATAGAGGTTCAAGAAATATAAATATTCTAAACTGCTCTCCAAATGGGTCTTGCATTTCTCCTAAAATGACACAGAGAGCTGATGGGTTATTTGTAGGACATCTCGTGAAGTGTCCAGCGTTACACTGGGAAATACTTATAAGATAAATACATAACACTAAGAGAAACAAGTAGAGCTCGGGAGGGAGGCACAGGGGAGGCGGGACCGAGTGCAACTTGGAAGTGGAAAGAATTTTGAAAAGTAGCTAACGGCGATAGAACCTTTCCTCTTGTCCAATACTGCTTACACCAAGCACTCAATTTACAGTGTTTCATTTATTTCTCCCTACAGCCCAGTGGGTTTAATACTGTTATTTGTCCCCAATTTACTAACGAGGAAACTGAGATGCCACGAGAGTGGGTGCCGTTTCTCAAACACGCAGCAAAGAGTCCTACACGAAGGCGGCATTCCAAAGCAACTTCCAGAAGCTGACCACTTAACCGCCTTGCCGCGATAGCTAGCCGCGTGGTTATAAAGACATGGGAATAGCTATGAATGTGCGTAGAAGTATGTGTATCTATTAGATGTGGTGTAGGCAGAAGACAGTGATAAGGGAGCATTTTAGATATGAAAGATTAAGGATGAATGTAGGAACCGGCATGGGTTTGAGGGAAGGTCAATGAAGATACTTTACTGATTGAAAAGGAGAGCTGACCGTGGGAGGGGTTCGATGGTAGGGGGACGGGTAATGGAAACCCCCAGCGGGCAGGCCAGTGCTAGTATGTGACGGGGAATGTGGGGTGGTACGGAGCTGAGATTCAGGTGTACTGGGTGGCCAAACACAACCATAAGTTGTGTTCGTGTTTTGGGCACACAGGTAGAATATTTAGGGACAAATGCCCAGGCAAAGCCCCCTGATTTGACTGCAGCCCAGGAGACCTGTGGAAAAGAGCTTGGATCTTGGCTATATCTGGGAGTCAAACACATACAGACCTGAGAGATAAATGGGAGGTGGGGAGCAATGAACACCTGGGGACTAAGGCTTGAAAGGAAACCGCATCCATCTCCCCCACCCCAACTCCCACTCAACGAACAGAGGCCCTAGGGAGTGTGAGCTGGTAGCTGTGAATCTGATTTCCCCTGGCTTCGAAAGTCTTACCCATGTCCGCATCACCATCCTCACTCTGCAGTCTCGGTTGAGACAAAGCTCAGTCCACGTCCCTTCATCTAGTCCCTCCCTGGAGAAACCACGATCTGTTCTAGTTCTGGAACCACCAAGAAGACTTTCAAGTAAGATTTTTGACTACACACTATTTTCTCCACGTGCTCTAACTTGCAAAATTCACCCATGAATAAGATGCAGTTCTTCAGGACACATGAGAGGCCATCCGCCGCTATCTTAGAGATTCTTGGAAGGGAGAAGAAGGAGAATGCAGAAAACTGTCCAGCTTTTATGTGGGGTACACATAAAAGAGAGCCTCTGGGGAGTCCCAGAAATGCTTGATGTGAGAGAAAGATTAAGCATCTCACCCGTGAGGATGAGGCCTCCCGTGGGCGAGGCAGGGGCAGAGATAGCTGCAGAGATTCACAGAGTTATCTGAAGTGGCTGCGCTTGTGAGCAGAGGCTGGTGATGTCCAAGAAAGCCAGGTTATCAAACAAAACCTGTTCTAGTGTGCCCGTATGTGTGTTGCGGAACAAGCACACAAAACCCTACACACCACGTGCGGTTGCATTCGTTAAGCAAAAACAGCAAGTCTTTTGCAGTAAGACCAGAAATGAACACCAATAGCTAAAACAATAAAAGAATAGAACACACACTTTTTTCTTTTCTTTTCTTTCTTTTCTTTCTTTTCTTTTCTTTTTTTGTCATAGCCTTCTTATAAGACTTTGGCTTGGGGAAATATGATCGGTCATTATATTAGTAAAAACTTCTCTCTCTCTCTTTTTTTCCATCCAAAGATGAATGTTTAGTTCAGAATGTGGCTTTAGTATCACGCGTACTCTACGCTAAACCCAAAGTCGCACTCTAGAGCACATGCGCACAGACAAGTGGGCGGGGCTCGAGGATGCGTGTGGATGGATGCTCTGGGCCTCCGCGGCATTTCCCCAGGTCCGCCTGGAAAACGCTGCGGAAGCCCCCGATCTCTGACAGGGATTCTAAGGGCCACCGTGCAACTGTGATACAGGAGGGCCAGGGCCAGGAGATGGGGCCAGATTCGCGTGCAGGCACTGTCATGTCCTTGAAAGGAAAAGCTCAAGGGCAGCCATTTCTGGCGCACAAGTTTTTCAGGACTGGCTGTCATGACGTTTTTTTTAAAAAAAAAAAAACATAACTTTTTAATTTCAAGTAGTTTAAGACTCACAAGAAATTACAAAAATAGTACGGAGAGTTTCTGTGTGCCCTTCTCCTAATTTCCCCAATAATTGTATCCTACGTGATCGTGGTATATTGTCAAAACTGGGACACTGACTTCGGCACAACTCAGGCAGGGTGCTCATCCTCAGATTTCCTCAGTTATATTCACCCTCCCTCCCCCCCAAACAAGTTTAATGCTTGGGAATTAATAGATGATTACTTTTCCAGTGCTAAAAATGCCAAAAATCTTTATTTTTGCAACAAAACCTTCCATTCTGTACTATAAAAATTTAACTGACAATGTTATTTGAGCGAAGATTGAGTAGGGTTTTACATTCGTACGAATCACTTTAATTTTGGTAAAGATTTTCTTTTATATTTCCAGAATATACTATTGTCGTAGCCAAAAGAATAATTTATGAAATCATGACTTAAAAATTAATCTGAGTCAACATTTTATAATAGCGTACGGGCCTGGGTCCTAGTCCCCCCTGGTGCTATAAACTGAGTGAAGTCATTTCAGTCGAGTCGCCTGATTTCCTTGGTCCTGAACTACTTGATTGCAAAGTAGGAAGATGAGACTCCATGACTTCTAAAATTTCTTTCAGTTAAAGAAGAATCCCTAGGATACTCCCACGCCAAAAGTTTGATGTAGAGATTATTATAGGAAGTGCAAGATGATGTTATTAAAAACAAACCAACCAACCGACCTAGATCTAAAGCAAAGTGAAAAAGATGCCTTGGACTCACGTGAAAGTCGTAGGAAAACTACAGGAGAAAACGCAAAGGCAGAGCTGCCATGGCAGCAACGAGGTGGCCTGGACGGCGGAAGCTGCGTTCCCCACGAGCCCCTTCACCCTGGGGGGCGTTTGGACAAGTGATGCCAGCCTTTCCGAGCCTCGGTTTCCCCATCCGCAAAAGGATGATGGTGCCTTGTGAGTGCAGTTCTGAGGAGTAAAAGGTACACAGCAGGTAAAGCATGGGGCAGAGTCTGGGGCGCAGAGTCTGGTCCGTGAGCGTTAATAGAGACCCTGCGTGTCAGGTGGGAAGTGAGGGTGAAGGAAAGGCTGGGAAGGGATGGGCAGTCCGATGGTGTGAACGCAAGGGGTGTCGGCATGTTTCTTCATGGGTACCGCCTACTCCAAAGATAACTTAAAGTCTAAAATCTTAGATGCTCCAAGGATAGAGATGGCATTTATTTCAAAAGGATAATAGTGTGTGTAATATGTCCCCCCTCAAACAGAAACTAGAAGGCAGTGGGTCAGAGAAAGATATTGTGAGTATTATCCAATCTAAACCAATCTTAAGGTCTAGTGTTAAGCCGTATAATAATGGGGGTACACTGTAGTTTTTACTACATGCACCTGCTAAAGTAAAAAAATAGCTACTCCGAATAAAGTAAGAATGAGAGTCTTTCAAACATTCTTACCCATCTGTTAAAACACAAAGGAGAAAATATGATTCATTCTTTTTTCTTAGGCCTGAACACATGGACCAATTCATTTGCCAAATTTTCTTCAATGGATCTTTGGAAAACAAGTTTCATTTCAGCATTTATTACAGTATTCCCCAAAGCACTACTCTTTTTTTGTGTTTTACAAACAGTGTAATGTCTTTATGATATATGTTGAAAACTTAATATCTGGTGAATACATGCTAATAGCTGGTATATCCACTCCTAAATGCAATAAAAAATACCAACTATATAAAATTTTAAATGAAAAATCCCGAACAAATACCCTTTCAAGGAGAGCTAAAGTTACTGTGTTTTACAAAGGTTAAAGGTTATAGCCCAACCGATTCTTACAAACATTCGACAAACACTGCTTGCTCATCTTGCCTAAGTGCCCCGTCCAACAGGACTTCCTGTTGCTGATGGAGGCTCTCCGTGTCTGCACAGTGTGGTGTGTGACCACTAGCCCATGTGGCTACTGAGTACTTGAACCACAGCTCGTGAGAAACACAATTTTTCATTTTACTTAATATTAATTTAAATTTAGGCAGCCATATGTGGTGATGGCTACCATATTGGATGGTAAGAATGCTGGAAAGACTCTCATTCTTACTTTGTGGCCTTACACTGGACCCTAAGATTGATTTAGATTGGGTAATACTCGCAATATCTTTCTCTGATTCCCTGTCTTCTAGTTGATTATAATTTGGACTTCCCTAAAGGAAAGTTTCTGTTTCAGAGGAAAATATTACAGATATTCTCCATGGAAGAATGGAGAAATTGTAGTATGGCCATTCAATAGCACCATATGAAGCAGAGTAAATAAGCTAGATTGACATTTATCAAGGCTAATAGGTCTCAAAAATATACTGAGGAGGGAAAAAAAGAAGTGGTAGAAAAATTTGTAGTTTGGTACAGTCATGCAAAGTTCAAAGCATCTCAAGCACTGTACATATTTTGTGTGTGATTCTTATGTATTAAAAGGATTAAAACGTGGACAAAATGAATGATAACTTGTGAGATCTACATCTGGGCAAGAGAGATGCTGTTCTTTGGGGGGTTCCATCGGGCTTCCTCTGCCTGCTCCACCCGCCACTGGGCCAAGGGTTATACCCACCCGAAGCCCATTCTCCCTTGACCACTCTCTGGGAGCTGGGACCCCAGGATTTCCTGCCCAGTTGGCTTCTGAAGAAAGTGTCTGGTGGCTTCCTTGAGAGGAAGAGAGGGGACGGGGGATAGCATCTAAAGGCATATGAAAAACTTCAACTGTGTCTATGAGCATGAGTTCCTTATAACACGATGTCTGACACAGACGTAATAACACAACATTTGCTGATTCTGGGGGTGGGTGGTTTTTTAATGTTTTTATTAATAGCTGACTCTTATATGTTTCAAGTGCTGTTCTAAGTGACTTGCATTACAAATGAGAAGGTCTGTTCCATTATTACTCAATTTTACAGAAAAAGACTAAATAACCTGCCCAAGGTCACACTCACGTTAAGGAGCGGAAGGGGATTTGAACCCCGTAGACCTAGCTCCAGAGTCCATGACCTTAGCAACGGCTCACATCTGCTTTTCTGTGCTCAGACGACTTAAGAAAGATAAAAAGTAGTTAAAATTAAAATGCACTGATGACTATGACACAAAGCAAAATGTAATGACATTCCATAAGAAGGTTCTTAGATATGTTAGGAGCAGAGGTGACGATGGCATTACTTGGAAGGGAGGCAGTGCGATGGGGCAGGCTTCGAGAAGGGGGGGTCGGGGGCTCCACGGACAGTGGACAGGGAGGAGCAGGAGGGTGAAATGGGAGAGAGAGGACTTTGTGTGTACAGGCAAAGATTTAGGAAAGTTCAGGAAGGATTTGAGAATGAGCAAGTAGTTCCGTTTAACTGTCACACGAGGGGGCAACTTGATGAGGAACGTGGGTTAGCATTTTGAAAGGGCGGGTGAGCCACGAAGATTTGATTTGGAAAGCAAGGCAAGCCATTGAAGGCGGCACCTCCCAGCTGCACTGTGGGAAGCCGGTGAGGAGTGCAGGCTGGACCACCGGACAGGAAGACGGTGAGGAATGTCAGGGGCACTGTGGGGCGGGACGAAGGTAGGTGAGGAGAGGAGAGAGGAGGTGACACGTGTGTGTATCTGGGGTGAGAGGGTGTCAAGCAGCATCCATTTATTCTGCAAATACCGTGAACCAGGCACTGTTCTAGGTGGTAAAAGTACAGAACTGAGCAAAACAGATAGAACTGCCTGCCCTCAGGAAACATATTCTACTGGAAGGACGCAGATAAGATACGTAAATAAGTAAAAATGCACAGTAAGACAAGAAATGACACGGGTGTGTTAGATGGTGGTGAGGACTTTGGAGACAGTTAAAGTGGAGGAGGAAGCTGGGGACACGTTTGCCTGCGTTTGTATGTTGGGGGAGGGGCTGAATGGCAAGGGGGCGGAGCCAGGCGACATGGAGTGAAGGCCTAGGAAGTGAGGGGCGTTGAGGTGATACTAGATTCTGAGTCTGGGGTCTGGCGGTGGCTACACCAAAAGGGAGCGCAGGAGGCGGAGCTGGGTGGGAGGAGGGCAGGCCGGATCCGGGGTCCTGGGGCCCATTAAAAATATGGACTAGATCCTGGAGCGTGAGACACGTACACGCAGAGTCGTAGCTAACCAGGCGAGCCCGTGGCTTTGGTAGCTGAGAGGAAGGATTGAGAGGACAATAAAACTATCCCGCCGCCAGCCCTCCCGCGTGGCCGCACACCCCCAGGTGTTCCGTCTTTGGGGCATCTCCGAACAGTCAACGGTGTCAACTCGCCGCAGGTGAGATCGGCGGTAACAGCTAAGGACAAGGGCGGCCGTGCAGCGGACACTTCCTGGCACTTGATGCGTGTTAATTCATTCGGTGCTCACCGTGACCCCGGGAGAGTATTAGCCTCAGCTGCCAGTCGAGGACACGGGGCTGGCGTCGCTGTCCAACCTCACACGCTGCTGGGCGGACGAAGCCGGCTCCGAGCTGGGCAGCCCGGAGTCCTGGCTTTGGAAGGAGAAAAGCTAAGTCTGGGCTCTGTCGGCCTCTCAGGCTTTGAGGAAAGGGGAGCTAAGGATACAGCAAGGCTGTTTTGAGGATGGGGCTGGGGGTCTGGGACGAAGACCTGGAGAAATTCTCAGAGGACACCTGCCGAGGTAGGAGGCCCTCGCCCAAGGCAGGGCGAGCACGGTCGCAGCCGGTCAGGTCAGTCGTCAGCGCGGCCCGAGGCTGCAGGTCAGGGGTGGCGGCGACCTGAACGCCAGGCAGCCCAGCTGCCCTCAGGCAAGCTGCCCTCAGGTACAGCAGCAGCTCTGCGGGTCTTTGGGAGCCAGGAAAGGAGTCGAAAGCGACCGTTCAGACCGACCGACTGCACCATGTCCTGGCGATTTGGGCACAGAGAGTAGGTCCGAAGGCCCTGGCTAAGCCAACCTGCGTGGGCCTGGGGGCCCTTCTCACTTTGAACCTGAGGCCTCTGGGGGAGACGCGTAATCTGTGTGGGCTGCCCCGCTGCCCCTTCGAGAACGGCGGACAGTCTCCGAGATGTGGCCGGGCCACTGTCGCAGGAGCTGGCTGCCTGTCCCAGGTGCTCGGGGCGGCCTCCGCTCCGGGAAGGGGTGCGGGTGGGGGCGCGCCTCCCGGGCACAGGCGGGGAGCCGGGGCGCGCGACGGCCGAGAGGCGGTGTCGGAGGAGCCCGGAGCGGCCGGGTGAGCCCGGAGCCTGGTTTTCCTGGAGCCGCCGCCGGCCGGGACCGAACGCAGCTCCGCGCCAGGCCGGAGGCTGCGCCCGTCGCTCGCGGTCGCGGGCCGGGTGCCCGGCGCGCCGCGCCCGCTCCCACGCCGGGCTGCCGCGGGCGCCGGCGGGCGGGAGGCGGGCGCTGCGGGCGCGAGGGCCCGGGGGCCGCAGGGCCGGCGGGCGCTGGCGCGGCGCCCGGGGGCGTGCGGCGGGCGCGGGGGGGGCGGGCGGCGCGGCGCAGCCGGCGGCCGGCGCGCGCGGCGGGCCACTCGGGGGCCGGGCGGCCGGCGCGCACCATGCCGTCCTTCGACGAGGCGCTGCAGCGCGCCGGCGAGTTCGGGCGCTTCCAGCGGCGCGTGTTCCTGCTGCTCTGCCTGACCGGCGTCACCTTCGCCTTCCTCTTCGTCGCCGTGGTCTTCCTGGGCAGCCGGCCCGACCGCTACTGGTGCCGCGGGCCGGGCGCCGCCGCGCTGGCCGAGCGCTGCGGCTGGAGCGCGGAGGAGGAGTGGAACCGCACGGCGCCCGAGCGCCACGGCCACGGCCGCTGCCAGCGCTTCCTGCTGGAGGCGGCCAACGCCACGGCCCCGGCCCCGGCCCCCGCCCCCGCCACCGCCACGGCCCCGGCCCCCGCCACGGCCGCCGCCGCCGCCGCGGGGCTCAGCTGCGCCGACCCGCTCGCCGCCTTCCCCAACCGCTCGGCGCCGCTCGTGCCGTGCGCGGGCGCCTGGCGCTACGCCCAGGCCCACTCCACCATCGTGAGCGAGGTAAGCGCGCCGCCCGCACGCCCGCGCCCCGCAGGCGGCCTCGGGGGGCCCGCCGGGCGCGAACGCCGGGGCCACCGCTTCCGCCGGGTCCCTTCTGCGGCTGGATGGAGAGAGAGAGAGGGAGAGAGAGAGGCTTAGGTTTCGGGTGCGGGTGCGAACGCGAACTGTGAGCGAAGTCAAGTTCTGAGACGCTGCGCCCACGCCTCGGGGATCCGGGCGTCTGTGCGACGTCCAGTATCTCCGAGACGTTGGAACTGGGGGTCCACTGCCCGTAGAGACCTGCAGTGTCCGGAGTGAGCGACACTGAGCAGGTGCCAGTTGGCTCCAGAGGGCAAAGGAAGGGACAGACCGACGTCTGAGGGCAGCGCCGCTTTCTCCAGTTGCCAGGTGATTATCCGAAATGACAGGGGACAAAGGTCGAGGCCCTTCTGGGAAATGGTATTAGTAAAACTGCTTTGGAGCAAAGAGCAACATCGGAGAGGAGTTGGGAAAGCTGAGGCTTTGGGCGTGTGAATACTTCCCTCCCCTGATAAATAACAGGAAGGCGTGAGGAGAGACCGAGCGTCCTTAGCGAGCGGACCCTCCGCTGACGGAGGCGGCTGCTGGGGCTCCTGGGGCCGGCCCCCATCTCCTTGAGTGTGTTTGGGCAGGCAGTGCATTGGGGGGCTTAAGTGGCTCCTCACCCTTGTCCGCAGTTTGCACGTTCATCCTCCTGAGTTCCAAGCATGGAGACAGCCCCCAGCCAGCTGAACTTGGTCTCTAATCATAGATCGATTTAATATTTAAAAAGATGATTGAATGTGCTTAGGCAAACTGGGAAAGAAAAAAAATTTTGTCTTTATTTTATTTATTGCTATAAACATTTTTAAAGCCTCTTCTCAACTAATGTGGAAAATAGCAGATCCGGTTAGTGGTGCCTCTTTTGCCCCTGTGAGGGGCATTCCTTGGTCTGGTGACTTCATCCCTCTGAGGCCAGGACTGTAGATCTCGGAGGTCGTGCGTGGTCTGTAATGCCATGTGTGGGTCTGTTAGCGTACTGTGCGTGGTCCTCTGCTAAGTGTTCTGGAGATAAAAGCCCATGGCTGCCCAGCCAAGCAGTGTGCCCGTGCGTATGGGGCGCGTTAATTTCTGTGAAATCTGTGGGCGTTGCTGGGGGCTGCTTTATTAACGGTGGTGGTCTCCTTGCTGGGGATTTCACAGCTGAGATGGATAGGGCGTGACCTTGGGTAGGAGTGGGAATTACCACTGAGACTGCCCTTGAGTAGCATGGTTAGGTGGCTGCTTCTAGTCCATTCAGCACAGCTGCCTAGTGCTTACTTCCCAGGCAAGCCAGAAGACCCCGCTTGGAGAGGAGGCACCTGAGTTTTGAAGACACGTACGCCTCAAAGAATAAACTGAGCCTTAAAAGCAACATGCACACACATTCAAGTGGGGTTTCCATGAACGAACATGATCTGTGGGCGTCAGAGAAAGGAGACTTAAAGAATCTGTAAGTTAGTGCTCAGACAGATACTTTGGAATCACACACTGGGGCTCTGGGGGTTATTCCAAGGAGGGAGGGGTGGTCTTTTGAAGTTCTGTGGCTTCTAAAAGGGAGTGTGGAAGGTGGGAGGTCGGGAGACCAGGGTCCTGGCACTGTGCCCCTAGAGAGCTGGGTGGCTTGTGTCGGTCAATCTCTCTGGGCTCAGCTTTCTCATCTGTAAAACCGGGGGTTGGATTAAGCCTTTACATCAGTGTCATGGCTGGATGGCTGCTCACTGTGCTCAGAACAACGAGGAAAGTCTTCAAGGAAAAGCAGAACAATGCTCAGAATATGCTTCTTAAGGGAACCGGCAAGTTTTTGAAGTATCTTGGGGAGAATCTCTTTAAATCTCAAGTTGTCTGCTTCTTCAGGTTTGTTTGTTTTTACTGTTTTGATTCTTAAGAGGGAATCTCCCATATTTTCCGGAGCTGCAGCTGTCCCGAACAACTCACACACACTCTCTCTCTCTCTCTCTCTCTCTCTCTCTCTCTCTCTCTCTCTCTCTTTCAGTGCTGCATGGCTCTTTGGTTTAGAATATGATCCAATTCATTTTTGTTCTTTCATATTCTGTCAGCGTGATTAAAGGGACTGGAGTTCTAGCTTTGGCTAACATTGTGTACCCAATGTGTTTTCATAAACTTGAAGTCCAACCTATTCATCATGAGAAAGGGAAAGTTTTCAAGGTGGAGGCACAGACCAGGTGCCAGAATGTCTCCGTACGGCTGTTCCATTTAGTCTTCGCACCGTCGTTGGGGAGATATTTTTGTCCTGGATTTATAGAAGAGGTACCTGAGGCAAGAGCTGTGAAAGGACCTGCCAGCGTCCCAGACCGATACGTAGCCAAGCTGGGATCGGATCCAGGGCCTTTGATTGTAAATTAGTCCCCGCTCCTCCACGTAGTGCTCTAAGCCCTGGGAACGAGTCCAGGCAACGTGATACCCAGATCGCTCGCACTTTAGGACCTGCAGGAAATCCCGTTGAATGTTTGTACTCTTAGTATTGATATCCTCTGGCCGGTGTGCCATTTTGTTTCATTTCGCTGGGCCTGACTGGCAGATGGGGAAGCCGTGCCTTCACTTTGCGGGAATGGCTGTCTCGATGTGAACGTCGCAAAATGCGCACTTGAACCTCATCCACCCTCTTTTCATCTTACAAAGTGAAACAGTGCCAAGGAGTTAAGTCGGAAGTCAATGCCAAGTGCCAGGCCATTTCAGTCTGGCTCCCCGACTTGTTTCTCCTGCTCGAGGCAGGGCTGTGGATTTTTTTGCCTATGTTTAACTGTGCAGACTTTTCCAATGTTCGTATCACTGGGCAGAATAAAGCACGTTATAAGGAGAGAAGTCTGAGCTCTCACCACCAAGTACTTCCAGTCATTGCCCAGGAAGTGAGTCTTTGACACATGTTATGATTTTTGAAATGCTTGTTGCCATGGACAGGGTGGGAGGATGCAGGACAGGACTCCTCCCCGTTCTCTTACTAGGAGCCAGGCTTCAGGGCACATTTAGAAATGGATTGACTTGTCTTTGTTTTCCCTTTGGAGCTTTTTTTTTTTTTTTTTTTCTCCCAGAATAAATGGAAAGTCCACTGGAAGGAAGTAGCTTCTCCATTAAAGAGAGTGGTGGCTGCTGTCATCTCCGGCGCTGACGTGTGCTTCACGTGGCTCTGCTCTGCTTCTCGCACATCCAGCCCATGACAGGAGGCCAGCCTGGTGGTCCAGCCCACAGGCATCAGTGCCACCAGCATCCTGTCCTTGCCGACGATTTGTTAAGCATGGAATTGCACTATTGTGGGTCCTGGAGAAAGGAATTTCTCATCAGCCCAAGTCGTTGCCTGACTGGGCTGCGTCTCTGATTTGCTCTGGGCACTTTAGAAAGATCCAACTTGTGTATTCTTTTTATTTCTACTGTTATTTGTGCATCCCGTGTTTTTTTGCTGAATCAGCCCCACCAGGAGAAAATTCATTTCATTATTACTTCAAAGAACTGATTGTGGCATTATTTACTTTCTATCTCATTAGTTTCTCCTCTTTGTTGTTTGTTCTAGTGTGTTGTTGTTGTTTTTTATTTTTGTTTTTGTTTTCTTAATTTACTCTCGGGATGCTTTTTCCAATTTCATTGGATGCTCAGCTCAATTATTTTCAGTCCTTCTTTTTTTCTAGTCTCAATATTTAAAGCTACAGATTTGCTTCTTTATACTTTTTCGACTGTACCCAATGATTTTTGAAAGGCAAATTTAAGTTATTACTCTATCCTCAGTATTCTTAATTTCTATTATTATTTCTTCTTTGACCCATGATTTATTTAGAGTCCTGTATTAAAATTTGTATATTGATTTTTTTTATTGCTTTCTTTTTCTCCAGCTTTATTGAAATTTAAAAGATAAGTAGTTGCTCGTATTTACATGGTACAAGTCAATGAGTTTTAAAAAAAATTATCGTTGGCATACAATAATATCCTAGTTTCAGTTGTACAGCTTAGTGATCAGAGATCTACATAATTTGCAAAGCGGTCACTCCACTACATCCAATATCCCTCTTTCCCCTTACATGGTTGTTATGACATTATTAACCACCTTCCCCAGGCTACGCTCTCCATCTCCTGCCTATTCTGCAACTATCCATTTATACCTCTTAGTCCCTTTGCCCTTTTTTTTGCCGTCCTTTCAACCCCCCTCCCATCTAGTAGCCCTCAAAATATTCTCTGTATCTGTGAGTTTATTTCCGCTTTTGTTGTTATTTATTTTATTCTTTAGATTCCACATGTATGTGAAATCATGTGATATGTGTCTTTCTCTATCTGACTTATTTCATTCAGCACAATACCCTCTAGGTCCGTTATGGCAGTATCTTTTTCCATCCCTTTCCTTTTAGACTGTGAGTGTTTTCATCTAAAGTGAGTCTCTTGTAGGCAGCATATGTAGGGGTCTTGTTTTCTTTTCCTTTCAGCCACTCTATCTTTTGGTTGGAGCACTTAATTCTTTTCCATTTGAGGTACTTGTTGATAGGAATGTAGTTATTACCATTCTTTATTCCCGTTTTTGATACATGTTTTTTCCTTTTAAAGAAGTCCCTCCAAATACTGGTTTGGTGTTGATAAATTCCCTTAGCTTATTTTTATCTGAGAAGTTCTTTTATCTGTCCTCCGACTCTAAATGATAGCTTTGCTGGATAAAGTATTCTTGGCTGTAGATCCTGGGTTTTTATCACATCAAATATTTGTGCCAAGCCCTTCTATCCTGCATGTCTTATGGGGGCTCGCTTGTAGGTAACTGCTTTTCTCTTGCTACTTTTAAGATTCTCTCTTAATATTTAACCTTTGGCATTTTAATTATGATGTGTCTTGGTGTGGGCCTCTTTGGGTTCATCTTTCTTGGGACTCTGAGCTTCCTGGGCTTGTATGTCTATTTCCTTTACCAAGTTTGTGACGTTTTCCATCATTATTTCTTCAAATAGCTCTTCAATGTCTTGTTTTCCTTCAGGTACCCCAGTGACATGGATATTTTTACATTTCATTTTGTCCCATAGGCTCATTGAATTACTGTCATAGTCTTGGCTTCTTTTCTTGCCATTCAGATTGCGTGTCCTTGGCTTCCCCATCCTCTCTATCGGTGGTTCGATCCTCTTCTTTGTCCACTCTGTTTCTTCCCTCTAATGTACTCTTCATCTCAGCTGATGTGTTCTTCATTTCTGACTGGTTCCTTTTTATAATTTCCATTTCCATTTTTATGTTTTTTTTATCACTTTGTTAAAGTTCTCACTGAATTCATCTACTCTTCCCCTAAGTTCTTCGAGCATCTTTCTACCTAGTGTTTTGAACTCTGCATCTATTAGAATACTTGACTCCATTAGTTGTGGATCTTAGTTCTGTTCTGTCTTATGGTTTCTGTTTCTTTGTCTTCCCACTTTGGCTGCCTTTCTGTGTCTGTTTCTATGTCCTAAGCAAAGCTCCTAAGTCTCCCGGTCTTATTAGTGTGGCTTTGTGTAGTAGGCGTCCAGTGGCACAGTCCTGAGAGAGGTTTAGCTGCAGACCAAACTTAGCCCCAGCCTGTGCCCCTCTGGGCCTTTCATTAAGATGCAGCAAACAAGCCACTGATGCTGCACTTATAGTCGCCTCAAGTAATCACACCAGAAACCGAGGCCAGCTGCCACCAGTGTGAGTCTTGGCGCTGCTCAGCACTGGGCACCTGACTTGCAGAGGACACGCCTGGACGTGGCTGGGGTGGGGCTATGAGCTGGGGGAGGTGGGGTTTCAGGGACTCCTCTGGGCGGAGTCACCTCCGTTGTCCAGTTTGTCGACGTGTCAGCTGTGGCGGCGCTGGGTCCCCACACGGGGAGCGGGGAGGACTCAGCAGAGGAGCAGTGGGCACCGCCGGCGCGTCCGTCCGGGAGGGAGCCTCGCCTCCGGCCCTCACTCCGACCCCTTGGTGGCCCCCCGTAAGTCCCTGGGGCCCCCCTCGCGGCGGACCCCGCGCTGGTGCTCGGGGGGAGCAGGTCCGTCCCCGAGCAAGTCTGCTCACGGCCTCGGCCCCTGGAAGAGGCGCCTGTGGCCGCCGCTGCCCCCCGCTTCTGCCCCCGCCTCTGCCCCACTGCGGCCCTGGACCGGGTGGCCTCGGCCCCTCCTGCCTCCTCCCGTCGCGGGGCGATGTCTCCCTCCCTAGTTGTAGGGCTCGTACATCTAGGCCCCAGGTGACTTCGCTTGCCCTTTGCTCTGTTTCTGTCACAACTTTGTTTTGGTCGCAAGAGCGATGAACAAAGTCTCCATCATCGGCGCCGTTTATTTTACTCTCCATATGCCGATGTTTTTGTCTTTTAATCGTTCACTTCTAATTTCACTTGAACGTGGTCAGAGAATGTGGTCTGTATGACACCGATTCTTGGAATTTTATTGAAAACTTTCCTTTTAGCCTTCTAAGAGGTAAATTTTTACAATCGTTCCATACATGCTTGAGATGCATGTGTAGATTTTATTGGGTACAGGGTTTTATAGGTGTCCGACATTTGAAGCTTGTTAGTTGTGCTGTTAAAATTTTCTAGATTTTAATTAGCTTTCCGTCTGCTCAGTCTGTCGACAGTGACTGAAGAGTATGAAAATTTGTTATTATGTTGATGGGTTTGTCAGTTTCTCCCTATATTTCTGGCAGATTTCAAGAGTTATACGCACAAGGCAATTTTATTGGATGCATGTATCTACAAATTTAGAATTTTTTAAATCTACGTAGTGAATTGAACCTTTTATTAAAGCATAGAAATCCTATTTAAATCCACGATGTACCTCATCTTAACATCTATTTCATCTGATATTAATAGAGGTACTCCAACTTTCTTTTAATTGACCTTGACCTCGGTCTCAGAGGACAAAGAGTCCAAGAAGAACACACGAGGACAAGGACGTTCCGTTCTCACATTCCCTCATCTTCATCATCCTTTCATCTGTAGCTGTTCATTAAGTGCCCTCTGAAGCAGCGGTTGGTGTGCATGCCTGTGACCCGCCCACAGAGATTTGGAATCAAAAGATCGGGGTGAGGTTCAGGAACCTGCATTTTTCACGAGCATGTAAGGCCCACACAGGTGGCCCATGGACCACGCCGGATGTTTCCTTACGAGGAGTGGGATGCGAGTATCCCGGGCGGAAGAGCCTTCCATGCGGTTTAAGAGAGTGCCCATCCCCCAACACACTCCGAAGACCTTGGGAAGCAAGCATTGCTCCTTTACTTTGGTAGGAGTCCCATATTTTATCTGATGAAATGCGGCATTTTTTCTTTTTTGGCAGAAAAATTGGGGCTCTCTAGAGATGGGCATCTGAGTAAAATCCTGTCGTTGATGAGGGTGGGGTACCCACAGCCGAACCACACTCCCTGGGCATCGCAGCCAGCCTGGGCGTGGAGCTTCGGGCAAAGGCAGGACACAAGCACGCGGGGTCTCCCACAGATACGGCACGGGCGTCTTTACTCGTGGGCGTGTGGGTTAAAGGTTCTTGGCATAAGGCAGTTCAGAATGGTGGAAAGATGAGTGCTACTTTAATTCTCTATATTAATTCAGAGAAAATGGACATTTTCACAATGTCGATGTATTGAACATGACATTTAATTTGAACGCGATCTGTCGTTGCATTTTCTTGGGCAATATTCAGTTATTCTCAGCAATGTTTTGTAGTTCGGTTGGTACCGTGGTGTGGTGCTGCCTCTTAGTGATTAACTGCCCGGGCCCTGCGCCTCCTTCCACCTGAAACCCACGTGGTCTGATAAATCATTGGGGGGCCATGCCCTGCAGAAGCAGCAGAGGGAACCCCAAAGGCCCATCTGCACCTGGCTTCTGTCATCTCAGAATCCTAATCTGCGGGATGTGAATTGGGACGTGGAAGGAACAGGAAGTAGAACCTGGTTCTTTGGGGTCATTTTACAATGCTGATGTCCAGTGTGCAGAAAAGGCCTTTATTGGTTGTCCCAGTGCTTTTCGGCACATCTGTGTTGTCACCCGAGGTGGCGCTCCAGGAGCAGGCGGGTGTGAGCGCAGGGCCAGGGCTCAGCAAGGGGCACAGCGCACGTCCTCCAGGGCTATGCAAGGGAGGGGGCACATGCTGCCACCTTCCCAAACAAATGACACCGTCCCAACATTCTTCCTCATTTTTGTTTTTTTGAAAACATAACCAAGAAAGGAAATTTATTTCTACTCTGTGAGGGGAAAAGGCAAAGTCTCTTGAGTTTCTCGGTGTAGCTTTTGGAATGACAAATTACTGGTGAGATGGCAAATGAGGCTTCAGGCCATTTTATCTGGGAGACTAGTTAGTGACATGGCTTTTTAAGGAGTGCTGTGCTGTAACTTTCCTTTTCTGTGCTGTGGTAGAACAGGGCACCTCTGGGGCTGACACTTGTGTAACCACAGAGAAAAAGCGTGAGGGGTGCAGCGGAGGGGCTCATGAGAAGGTGGATAACTAAAGGCGATTTAAAATATTCCTGCATTTAAATCGTGGGGATAGTGTGGGCCCCACGCAGCACATCCCTCGATGAAGTGGTTTAACTTTAAAAACTGTGTTCAGGGAAATTAAAAAAAATGAAAGTCAGGGCATGAACGTGGCGATTACTGTTGAATTTTTTTCTAAACGCTTGGATGCTGGTCTCCGATTAATCAGTGAAGCAGACGTGGCGGTGGAAAGGGTGCTGGCCGAGGGCACCCTGACCCTGAGAGTGGTGGGGGTCGAAGAGCAACACCCCGAACCTCTGTTTCCTTGTCTGAGTAAAGCTGTCAATTATCAGTCAACTCCCAAGGGTCCTCTACCGCTGTCATTTTGACGGCAGTTTGTCGTCAGGTCCCTAACTTAACTGGAGGTGTCTGCTGCTGGCAATCAGGGTGGGTTCTTCCCCGGGGCACCTTTCTTCCTGGTGGGCATGTTGTGCTGTGAATGATGTCGCAGGAGGAGAGGGGACTAGATGAGCGGGTGCCCTTGCTGCCTTCTTCCACATTTATTCTAGACCCTGGGGCCTCATGGAGCCTCTGAGGAGGGGACCCTGTCATTGGCCCTGCACACGGTGGAAGCCCCCTGAGAGAGGCGGTTGGGTGCAAGGTGGGACTTCAGGCACCAAGGTGATTATTCTGCTATCGAAGCCAGTCTCGTGAGGCAGGTGACCTCGCTGTATGATTGTTGTAGAGAAGGCACAGGGGAGATGACCAAGTGACAGGTAACTCTCTGACTTGTCATTTCAACAGAGATCGCCCGGACCATATTATTGAGAGAATAATATGGAAAAATGAACCACAGCTTCACGAACCTGTCCATATACACACCCTTTGGCCTCAATTACCTGATTATTAACACTTAAACTAAACATTTAACTGAAATATTAAAATAAGTATTTTAAAGTAATTCTGACAGGATTGCATCTGTTTAGGGGGTATACACCTTTTATGGGTTTTATTGTTAATTTATATTGTATTTGTTTCTGATAAAACCCAAAATAAGTGTGGGACACTCTGTTTTTTGTTTCTTAGAAAAGGTTCAGAGGCAAAATTTGGGTTTCAAATAATGTGAGAAGTCAGATGCCCGCCCCGTCCCGGTCACAGGTTTTACTGCACCTGTGCAGGTAACAGCGAACCAGAGTTCTTGCTCTCCTCACCCAAACGGTTGGAGAGCTTATCTTAGGTTGGTGTTGGCTGTTTCAGCAGTTGTGTGTTGAGATCAAATTGTTTAATTTTCTTGGCTTAATCATGCAGAAATAGGAGTTTCGCATATAAGACTTGAATTAATATATCATAGATAGAATGCAATTTTGTTTTCTCTGGAATGGAAGTCCCTTTCATTACCGTTTGTGCGACATGGAGGCAGAGTGGGTAAAATGGTGGCTCCCTATGAAACGCCATGGGCGCCCTGAGAGACTCAGGTCAGGGCTGTCTCGGAGCTGGATGGAGCTGGGGCCCGGGCAGATCCTGCTGGCCAGAGGAAAGGAGATGAGATGGAACGTTAGCTCTGATGCTTAGGACTAGGCGACCCAAGGGACAGTTTGGTCTCAGTGAAATCCGATGGCTTTGGAAGGCTTTGCCGTTAGTGTTGCTGAACTTCTCGAGTTAGGGCCCACATCTCGTGAGCTAAGGAGGCTGGCGGAGGGCGTTGCACGCCTCCTGAGAGAAGATGGGACATTCGTCATCAGGACGGCGATGGCATAAGCCAGCCCGGGCCGCGGCGAGGGCTGTGATGGAGGCTCCTGCGGGAACGGCGCCTCGTGCGGGCTCTCCTCATGCTCTCTGCTGCACAGTGTCTCACGGCTCAGATGCCTTTTTCAGCCGTTGCGTTGCGTATGCCCTGAGGATGCACGGAGCGGCTCCGACTTCACGGGGCTTCTGCCAGCTGGGAGCACAGGATGCGAGCGCGTGCGCCTCCAGCCCCGGACGGTCGCGTAAGCCGACGCCTCCGAGGCGTAAACGCGAGGGACAGGCACCCGAATCGCCTCTTCTAAAGACCCTAGCACATGGATGGGGATCGAGGGATTGTGGAGGAGTATATGTTTGACATGGACGATTTTTTTAAAGTAATGTTTTGCTGACATCTACGAGAAGCGTTTCCTTTCATTGTTCTCGGAGTGCTTCAGAGCAAACACACATAAGGAAGTCACGTGGATAACTGAACATATTTATTATCTGGGGTAGAGGAGAAAATTAAATCGAAACTAATTAAAATTAATTTGGTGTCGACTTTTAAAACATCAGAGAAATAAATCTCATAGTTTCTGCAGTACAGAGGAAATTGTTCCAAGAACCTTTCCCCACAGAGGTTCTTGGTCTGTTCTGGGCACTGGGTAGTGACGTGGCACATTCGTCTGAGGCCTCTGTCGGCCTCTGGTATCCCTGGGGGTCGCTCTCCAGGATGCATGTGTGTATGAGGCACATGCAAAAGAATTTTGATTTTAAACTAAACCACGTCGAGTACATTACAAAACCGAAAAACACTGCTTTTGTATTTATCTGCTCTATAGATAAGTAGATAATGATCATTTCTGGTTGCAAAATTCTGTGAAATGCTCAAATTTTAGATCTGAACTGGTTTAGTGTGGCATGTCTCTAAGTGGCTCATAATATAGACTTACTAGTTGGGTGAACGCGGGCAAATTGCCTAGTTTTAGCTTTTCTGAGCTCAGGTTCCTGTGAAGTGGGAATTAGTACCATTGTGTGTTGACAGAGGCTGATGAACACAGTGCATGCAGCGCGCTTATCACCTTGTCTGGCCCATCTGAGGTGCCAAGTGACTGTGATGATTGTACTTGCCGATTACAGACATTGAGGAAATCAACTCAGAGAGGCAGCTTGGATCTGGGAGTTGGGGACGGATGGCAAAGCCTTAGCGCCGAGGGAAGTGTTCATTGAGCAGGGCACCAAGATTCCAGCACTAAGGCACTTGGCGGGATCCGCTCTCTGGCGCTGGGAGAGCTGGGGCTGAGTGATTAAGACTAAGGAAGGGCTGAGATAGAAGGTCGGAGCTACAAGCTTCGGCGAGGCTTCCCCAGCCTCCATTTCTTCAGTCATGACCTGGAGCTAACAATGCCCCCCGCCCCCTTGGGGGGCTCAGACGGCTACCTGGACCACATGTTTAGGGAAGGCCCTGGCATCTGCCGATTCCCTTCTTCTTGCTCCTTGTCACTAAATGTGGCCCCCAAGTCCTCGGCGTGCCTGGCCTGGTCCAGGGGGGTCGGACTCAGACTGGTTGAGACCCCACACCTTGTTCTGACTGCTGACGGAGCAGAGAGATGCTGGGAAAGGGCCCCGGGTGTTCCTAGAACCCGGGACCTCTCAGGGCGGGCTTGCCACAGTGGTGTTGCAGGGCGTGGGCAGGAAGCTGGCAACATCTAAAGAAGCTCTTGCTCACATTTTGCATGAAAAGAGAGAAAACATCAGCGTTCCTGATGAACGTCATGGTGGTTTGGGAGTGGCAGGCGCCACTGGAGATAAGTGGTGGCACCATCGTCCTCATGGGTAAGAGGTTCTTAGACATCGAGACTGTGTGTGACTTAAGTCTGTGCTGAGTCCTCCACCCTGTTGCCCCCCGCCCGCTGCCAGCCAGGATGCACCACAAAATGGATATTCTCTTAACCTTCCCCAATGTCTCTCTGATCATGTCTCTTCTTGTGCGAAGCCTTCCAGTTGTCGAGCAGGGAGCTTGGCTCGTGACCGAGGTCCTTCACAGCCCGCCCGCAGCTTACCCTCTGGACCCTCTGGATTCCTGTAGTTATTGAGCACTTACTCTGGGAATTGTGCATTGCATAAAATCCCACTCAATCCTTCCGTAATCCTGTGCTCTGTAAATATTATCGTCCATTTTACATTGGAAAAAAAAACAAACAAAAAAAAACTGACACATAGAAGGAGCAGTTATGCAACATGCACAGAAATCAAAGGGTGGCTAAGTGAGAGGGTCAAGCGTGGAGGGAAGAGTTTTCTGCAAAGCTCAGCCTCTTACCCACTGCTCGGACTCTGGCCCGATCAGTCCATGTTGAGATTTACTCCACCTTCTCCACTGTGTTACAAGCTGCTTCAAGGCAAGAGCGATGACTTAGACACCTCTGGCCTCTCCTCAGAGGATATAAGAGACCCCAGGCCTCTACCTTGGGGTCAGTGCCCATTTCTTGGCAGAATTCAATGGGTTTATCTACAGGTGGGCTTTTAATTCCTCATTAACAATGTTCAACTGAGGATTTGAGCTGGAAGATATTGTTGGAGCTGCTATGTTTTGTGGCCCCAAGAAGTGGGTTCCGACCAGGGAGGACAGCCAGATGCACACGCTGGAGCCTTCTGGCCCCGGTGTGGACTGTGCTTCTTCTCTGGCCACCCAAATGACAGCCTGGCACCCATCCGCCAGGGAACGCAGGACCTGGGAGGAAACACTGTCCGCAGCCACGGAGAGGCATGCACACAACTCTTCCTTCTGCCTTCTCTCCAGCCCCTTTTTGAGTGAGGGATTTTGAAAAGAACTAAAATGCGGTCTAACATGAGGCTCTCTCCGTCACATGTTTTTCACAAGCACCAGAAATCCTTCAATCACTGGATAGCAAAAGGTCCCTAAAAGACCTGTGCGTAGGAAGGCACTAGTGTGGTTCACGCCTGTATTCTGGTTGGGGCGGTAAGACAGATGTGCCTCACATTTTGGGGGCCATTTGCAATGGCCACATCACATCACAGTGTGCTTGTCCTGTCATGTGACTCTGGCCTCAGAGAAAAGACCAAAAGGATCGCCCCCCTCCCCCACCCAATTCCCCACAATCCGTGAAATGCACACACGGCAGCGAAGGCGGGCAGTAATCACGAATACTGAAATCCAGGTTGGGGTGGAGGTACATTGGGGCTAAACTGCTCTCTATGTTAAGCAATCCAGTTCTCCTGACGTTGAATAGACACTAAAATTTAATCCATGAAAATAACAATACTCAACAGGGACAAAAATCCATACTTACTTACAGTTATTAATACACATTTCCTGCTCAGAAATTTATTTTCTTCTTCGATTACCAGAAAACATTAAAGCATAGTAAATAGTCAGCTCGTTTAGTCCTCACACACCCCGTGAGGCATGTTCTATTATCCTCATCCCATAGGGGAGGAAAGTAAGGTGCAGAGAGATCAAGTAACCTGCCCCAAGAATGCAGCTGCAGGACTGGAGAGCTAGAAAAGGTATTTTCCGTGTCTGAACCAAAAGGAGGTTAATTGGTATCTCTAGAATATGAAAGTAACGTTTGCAAAGCCACAAGAAAAAGATAGTTGTATAGAAGAATTGACAAAGGATAGACAGTTTTTATGAAAGGAAACCCACAAGGCCGTTAAGCATAGGCAGCCAGGCAGACTCACCCATAGTCAGAGACGTGCAAATGCAGGCAAGACAGAACTTTCCATTCATGACACTGGTGAGAAACCAAGAAGCCCAGTGATGCCAAGTGTTGGAAAGTTGCAGGTCCCCACTCGAGGGCATACAGACCTATTCTCAAGGATGATCTGGAAAGACTGATGCAAATGAGGTGTCCACATACGTATCCCGCGACCTAGCAATTCCGTTCCTGTGCATCAATCCCAAAGGAAATCCTCAAACCCACCCAACAGGAGGCAGGGATGTTCACCTCAGGGTTCTGTGGGTGGCAGGGAGCTGAAGGCATTCTGAGAGAGAGGAAATGTCCAATGTCATGCACACGCCCCAGGCAGCAGCTGGAAATGGTAGACTAGATGTTCACATAGCATCATGGATGGTCCTTAAGGCACAGGGCAGAATAAAAAGTAAGAAACAGGTTAAATACCTTTTACATAAAATTTAAAATATATGCATAGAAACAATGTAGCTTCTGCAAGAATACGAACAAAAAATATACCTTAACATCAGGATGGATCCTTTGTGGGGCCAGAATGGGACTAGGAATAGGGATAAAATAGAATAAGTAATTAAAATAATTAGGGATCAACAATTATTATACATTATAATTAACTCAACCTTCTGTCCTTGAGGTTCGAAAGAGGCAAAGGATAAAAGAAGGAAATGAATTTTTCTGCCAAAGACATTTATGGGTCTTGTAAGATGCCTTAGAAATGACCCAACCCCTGGCCTATTGAACAGATTGGCCTATAATCTAGAAACATGGATTTGATCTAGATCAGTGGAATTTGGCAATCCTAGGGGTTGCATGCCTGCCTCCTTTGGCAGAATAATTCTGTTTTTATCAATTTTACTTTGGTGTTAAGATTCTGTTTTGTTTTTAAAGAGGGGAGCTAGAGATCCACTTCCAAAGTAATGTCTGAAAAGACATGGGATCCCCAGGATCTCGTCCAGACTTAAAATTCTATATTTTAATCAAAACAGCCAACTTAACTAAAAATGCTTTAAAACTCAGAGTTTGAAATGTCCACTCCACATGTCATTGGGAAGATGTTGGGAACTTTCTCCTCCTAGTGGTCATTCAGCTTCTTTCTGTCAAATTTCGGTACACAAGGAAACATCATGTCGAGTGAGCCTATGCACAGGTTAGCTCCTTATAGATGAACTACATCTTCAGTGTAGTGGCACTGCAAGTTTCTCTTTCCCCTTATGACAGCGGACCTGAGACTTCCCCAGAGCTGTTAACCTGCGAGGATCAGAGCCAGCACTGCTAAACGACAGTAGACAAATAATTTCAACGGTCACCTGGGGATGCCATGTCTTCAGGTGCAGACCACTGGAGCATAGATGGAAGGCTCTTCCTGAACATGTCGCATGGAAGTTCTCAGTTTCCTTCTGAAAAGTCTAATATAACATGTAATAATTCAATCATCAAGTTCTAGTAGGGCATTTGAAATACTGCCTTTTAGTTAATCCAGTTTTTATTCTACTTTCATGTGTTCTCATATGGAATTTTAGGCATCGTTTTTGTCTTCAAAGATTGTATCCTCTTCCTAGTTAAGAAGACAAAGGCAGCAGATACTGTTGGACATCTTTGGGCACTAGGTTCTTGGGGTCGTATGACTAGGCTTATCTGCCACTCTTCCTGAAACAGGACGCTGCAGCCTGTCATCACTTTCCTTTCAATTTGCCCTTTTTGTTGTCCTGGTTCTTTAGTGAGGTACTGTCTTCATCTGAGGGTGGGGGACAGAAGCGCAGGGCATGGGCAGGAAGCCAGGAGCTGGGAGGGGGCTGCATCCGGTGGTGGGAGTTCCTGCGAGACCAGGTCAGGAGGCAAGTGAGGCCTAGATGATCGGAGTGTGCAGCACAAAGAGTCCCCGTACAGGGACCAATGGAATCACTAGCTCCTGCACAGACTCCCGAAATCTTAGGAGGGCTGTGCTCACTGGGTTTTTGCCTCCTTTGGCTGTCATTTTTCATTTACCTTCATGTCAGACTCCCTGTGCCCCCCCCCCCAGTGGAGGGGCTGCCTTGATTCCCCTGCTTTGTCTGCAGAATTCCCCCTTATGATCCTGTGTTCCGCATGCCAGCCCACTTTCTTCTAGGCCTTGCACCTGGGGCTCTTGTAGGGTGACCAGCTGTCCCACTTTGCCTGGCATTGAGGGGTTTCCTGTGACTTAGGACTTTTACTGCTAAACCTGGGAGAGTCCTGGCAAACTGGGACAGCTGGTTACCCTGAGTGCTCCACCAGTATAAAAAATGATTCCTAGGATGTATAATAATGAAAAGTTGTGAACAACTTTGATGTGTCATAGAGAAGAATATGGCTAAATAAATCTAGGGTATTCATCTGATATAATGCGACACAGATGATCAAATTATGTTTACAAAATAATGTAGAAATGTTGACGATAAGCATTAAGTTAAAAGGCTGGGATACTAATGTGTGCATGTTGCATGATTTCAGTCATCTATTTAAAATCTCCTCGTGGTAAATTGGTTGTTGAAAAGGAGGGACTACCTGCACAGAGGCCGTGAAGGACAGAGCTTTCAGTTACTGCTGCTGACACATCTTCCTGAACTGAGATGTTCTCTTGCTGAAGGCAGTGCTAGAGTAGATGCAAAGCCAAGTTAATGTTATGGTTGTGCGACGTTTAAAACCGATGAATCAAATGGTTCAAATGATGATTCAGATGGTTCAAAAGTTTATTCTGAACCATGATTTTGTTCAACATGATGGGACGGCAGAGGACTAGTCAAACCAGCAAAAATTAGAACATGCAAATAAGACTGGGTTTTCAGCAAAGGAAAAGGCACTAGATTCCTTCTCAGTAAAACCTGCTGGATAGACGCTGTAAAACCCTATGGTTGGTGAATGAATGCTATTGATGGTCTCTTACCCAGAGTAGTGACCCACCTAGTTGCTCACATGAATAGAAAGCCTCTCAGAAAAGAGAGGTTCAGAGAAGTTATCTTGGGGAACAATAAAGCCGCTAGCATCAAAGGAACTCAGTCTGGAAACTGTCATAATGTGACAAGGGCTCTATTTAACATTGGATCAGAAGACAAAGCTGGGTGTAATGGACACGTGAAACCTATAATCGCCTCCCTTAATCTGAATAATCAAAAAGGCAATTACTCCCCTTAAAAGGAATTATTTGACTGACCCAGCTTTCAATAGCTAGAGTCCGTTTAAATGTCTTGGTGACCACATTATTTTGCCATATCTAGTTTATATTGTTTTATACTAGCGTTTTTGTTTTTGTTTTTGTTTTTTAGTATGTGACAGGATACATTTACTTGATTTGTGAACCATTTATCTGTTTGAGATTATATACTATTTGGGATTATGATGATTACTGAATTTATTTTCAGTCATAAAAACATAGTAGTTAGATATGTTCCAGGCACTTTGAATAAATTAACATCAGCATCAAAATAGCCTTATGAGGGAAGCAGTTATTATTTTCTCTTTTTCCAAAGGACAGATTGAGGCTGGGAGAGTTTCTGAGTCAGCTGGTCTGGGGTCTTGCATTTGCAAATACCCACCTATTGTTGGTACTGTGGGTTCCCAGACCACAGTTTGAGAATCACTTGGTTTCGGAGGGTTGCTTTAGCTACTTTTTTTTTCTTTGTGATGATGACCCGCCAACTTTACATGTGAATGGAAAACACGGCTCTCTTCCAGGAAAGTTTATAGAAAAGTTTGGTCGTTTTTAAAACTTCAGCCACTGCTCATCGATGTGGTTTCTTTTACAGCGGTGACTCCCCTTCTAGTCCACTTTGCATATCACTAGAGGGTGGGTCTTATTAAAACATCATATTGGTCACAGCACGTTTCTATTTGGGCGCCCATCAAACCTCACTTTTGTCTGAAACGAAGTTCAGGTACCTTAATCTGGCATTGATTGCATGCCCCTGCGTGCAGATTTTCTAATGTAACTAACCTTTCTCTGCTGTGTGCAGAGGACCCTCTGGCTGGTGCTGGTGCCTCTCACACCCTGTACCCCCAGTCACTCCGGCAACCGTGCCATCACCCAGAATGCACCAATCTGTTCTTTCAGGAGCCAGAAGCACCGGCCCTGCTCCTTCGCCTCTGCAGCCGCAGGCGACAGCCGTCCACGGGCTGCCTGCCCTCGTGTCCTTGCAGCCTGTCCACTCGGTTCCCTGCCTCCGCGTGCCCCGTGGCCGCTCTGTTGCCCCGCCCTCCCCTCCCCTCCCTTCCGGTCCCGCCGAGATTCGCGGCCCAGTTCTGGAGCCGCCATCTTGTCCGTCTCCACTTCCGGTCCCCCCGCGCTCAGCGAATCCCCTCGCTTCCCAGTTCCTGACCGTGCACTTGGAACAAGAAGCTGCTTCAATGCCCTGCCACCAAGATGAGAAACTCAGCAGTCTCTGCTTCCATCCCTTCCTCCTGACGTCACAGCGGAGGCCTGACAGCCCGTCCGCACGGATGCTGGCCTCATTCCCACCGCGCGGGCCCCACCCGCTTCTCGGAGTCGCCGCCTCCGCCACCACTGTCCTTGTCGCCTTCGCTGGCGTTCCTCGCCCACCCCCGTTGAGGCCTGCTCGAGTGCATCTTTTCTATAGCACACACTCCCCGATGCCCGGATGTCCCTACAGCTGAGGACCCCTACTTCCCGTCAGAAGCACATTTCTTATCTTATCTCCTCTTATTGCCTCCACATCCTCACCTTCCTCTCTCCCTGCAACCCAGCGTGGTGCTCTCAGTCCACACCGCTCCGCAGAATCAGCCCTTGCCAGGGTCTTCGGACAACCCAGGCTGCTCACCCCTCATTCCTGGTCTTGTGTATGACACCAAAGTGTCTCCTGTCTCAGGAGTGTGATTCAGACTCTTGAGTGACCCTGCTGCTGTCGTCACCAGCTCATTTGGTACACCTCGATCCATCTCTTATTTCCCTTCGGCCTGCTCTGTCTAACGTCTGCTGAAGCCAAGCTCACTTGGCTAAACAGATGGGCACAGCTGGGCCGGTCCCAATCTGCTGGTCCTGCATACTTCCAGGAACCATATGTGATTTCACTGAGTAAAAATATTGAAGTAAGTTTGGTTAACTGTCATGGATTTCATTATCTCCACCGTTATTTTCAAGTGCTTGTCTGGAAAGTGGACAGCTGCTCTTAGAAGATGTTCATCTTTATGGTTTCATTTTGCCATTCTTTACTTTTTCAGTAACACTCCATCTGTAAACAACACAGTCCTCCAAAGTCTAACAAAGTGTATTGATGAATTATCCCTGAATGCCTGTGTTTACTGGTTTAAACTTCTCAACAAAGCCAAAAACTATTACTGTTTTAAAAATCATGTAACCAATGCTGCTGTAGCATACTGACATTTTCCAGACTACTATGAAAATCTTGAACTCATAAGTAATAGGAAACAGTATCAGAATTTACCTCTGTGTAAGACCATTCCAGTGACACACTCTTGTGACTCTTGTTGGCCATGTTATAGTATTTTTGTCTCCATCTTTGAATCCTTAAACAGAGTGCAAATTGCCTGACATGTGCGTCTTCTTGAATTTCTTTTTTTTATAAACATCAGCACTTAGAAATTTAGTGGAAATTTCAACAATTTGTAGATCATGTTAGAGATACAAATGTAGTTTATGTAAACTTTTCCATTAAAAAATTAAACTTTTCTATTAAAAAATACAAAACTTCAAAGAAAACAAATATTCACATCCTCAGCTATTCAAAATGAACAAATGTTAACATTTTATAATACTTACTTTAGATTTTATTGTTAAAGAAGCAAACTATGACAGATCGAGTTGAGATTCCATTTGCTCATGCGGTAGAACAATTTAAAACTTAGTGACTTAAAACAACCGTTCTCTCATACTCACGGATTCCATGGGTCAGGGATTCAGAACAGGCACAGCAAGGAATGTTCGTCTCTGCGCCATGCTGTGCGGCCTCAGACAGGAAGGCACAGAGGCTGCAGAGACCCGGCGGCCAGCGGCAGGAACCATAAGGAGGTGTCTTCATTCACATGTCTGGCAGTTGGTACTGCTGTTGGTGGGGACCCCATCTGGCTCTGAACAGTAGCTTCCTCCTGGGACCGCAGCCTCAGACTTCTCACATAGTGGTGCAGAGCCCCAAAGGTGTGTTCCAGCTCACAAGGCAGGAGCTGCATCTCCTCTCACGGACTATTCTCAGGAGTCACGCTACATCACTTCCGCCTCATTCTGTGGGTTCCAGGAGAGTCACAAGCCCTGTGGAGAATTAAAGGGAAAGGAGAATCAGACTTTACCTCACGATGGGGGCAAGGCAGGGTTCTGGAGGACCACGTCGGGTAGGAACTCTGGTGGCGCCATCTTCACATAGGTCACAGGTCCCAATCTGTCTCCTCAGGGGCATCCATCGTAGTGGTGGGCTTCTAGTCTATTTTTTACAGTTGTCCTATGTATGTGGACATTTAAGTGAATGTCTTCTTAATGTATCTCTACCCTTCTAAAACTAATCACAGGGACACATGGAGATCGATGTTAGAACCAGGCATTGTTAATGCCCTTACATAACTATTTATCAAGCTAGTTTAAGGGGAACATGGCAATAATAAAACAGTGTATACTTTTGATTTAATTATACTTCACTCTCTACTTTCTAATATTCTCTAATCATTAGTGATGAATATTTGCATCTTAGTGCAGCATTTTACAGTGTTTAAACTATATTCACATTTATTCCCTCAGTTGAAGTTTCATGAAAATAAAACATAAGTATCTTAAGACTAAAGTTCATATTTTGAATGAATTAAATAATGGATCATAAAATGCTTTGGAAATTATACAGAGCTAGTAAGAGGCCCCTGGTTATTAAGTCTCATAGTCACATTTTTTCCCGCAAGCTTTTTATACACTGCAATCTTGCCCTACTGTCCTCGCCTTTGTCTCTTCCCTGACCCCTGTACCCTCTGCCGTCACCTCATCTCTGTGTGTCAAAATACACCCAGTTCTTCCAGGCCTGGCTCAAGTGCTGCCTCCCCCCAAAGCCTCTCCTGACACAGACGTCCCAGCTGGAACTCATCTCTCCCTCCTGTGCGTTTGCATAGCATCCCGTCTTTCTCTGATGGCTTTTAAACACAGCCCACTCTGTATTCTGTTTCATATATTGCATCACTGGCGCTTGACTGGAAGCTTCTAGCAAGCCAGAGCCCAGCCTCGATCCAAGCAGCTTATTGCATGCTTCCCACTGGGGAGCAACCTGCGGAAGTCCTGTCAGTGAATAGACCGTCTTGTCTCCATGTCTAGCTTGCTTGTGGCTCCCCTTTCAGCTTGGAGAGCACAAGATCTGTTGCACTTCAATGTAGCAATGTCTGGTGAGACAGAGAAATCTCCGCTGGCTTCCCCAAAGTCACGCAGTTTCAGCGAGCAGACACTGTCCCTTAACTGGGGTGTTTCCCACGACTCATATCTTCCCGGCAGCATGATGCTCACCTCTGGGGACTCTGCTTTCCAGTTTGGAGGAGATGTGGGTCGGGAAGAGCCACAAGAAAGAGAAAAGACTTGGCAGTCGGGAGGCCATTCAGGCCTTCTCTAGAACGGGTGCCAACCTCCGGTTTAAGCATTACGTTATCGCAAATAAACGAACAGATGTCTTGTCTCCACCTTCAACTCATAAGCTCTACAGCGAGAGTGGTCAGAGCCTCTCTACTTCCCTGGTCCACCCGAGCACAGACAGAGAAAGAGAGAGAGAGAGTGCACCTCGTGCTTAGCATCTGGCTTTGGTGCTCCGGCATCTACCGCTTTCCCGAGTAGCTAGGTGGACGGCACCACTGGAAAGGGCACATGGTTGTGGAGTGAAGTGGGGCTCGCAAACGCAGCACCACTGCCATTTTGAAATGCCCCGTCAGTTTCGACATCATCAATATAGTCTTAGCAATGGTCTATTTTCCTATTGTCAAGCCTAGGCTGAGCCAAGAAAAAGATGTAAACAGTCAAGGTGACGATCTGCCCTAGAAACTTCTCTCCTGTTCAAAACAAATATAATTTTAAGACCAAGATGCATAATTCTTGTACTTAAGAGCCTGCACCTTTTTTTTTCTCCCCAAGCAACTACTTCTAAGCACAATATGAAGCTGCTAGAGCAATGCTTCAAGAGAAAGAAAAACTCGACTGGTTCAATGTGAACAGTTTTTTTTGTTTGTTTGTTTGGTTTTGTTTTTGTTTTTTTGCATTGTACCAGTTGCAGAATATTTTAGAGCAAGGATGAGGCAGTATTCAATTGACAAAAATATAATGGCAATAGGTCACTTACTAAAAAGAGACATCTATGTAATTATTAATGCTGATTTATTTAAAGGAAAATGACAAGGACTTAAAAAATATCTCAAAACAAAAGGGTTTGGGATATTTGCCGCACTATATATCTATCCAAGTAAAAATAGTTCAAGAATGATGTCTTGCATCTTCTTAAATACAGAATGTACATTTTAGCAATTTTTAAAAACTGCATTTCTTCTTACGAGGCTGCCGGCATCAGGGGCAGGCGGTGGTGGCCACAGGCTAGGTCATACTGGATGACAGTGGGTGGGCTCAGCAATCAGACATTTCAGTTCCGCCACCTCCCCACCTACTGACTAGCACGTAACCACCACCTGGTTTCCTGATCTCTCTAATTTCAGTTTCCTCGTCTGTAAAATGATGACAATAATCATGCCAACCTCATGGGGCTGCTGGGAGATTAAATGAGATAGTGTATACCATGCAACTAATCTAAAGCCTGGCACTCGGTGAATGGTAGAGGTCAGAAAAAGTTCATCTCAGCTTTGAGGTTCCACACAAGAAGCCTGTGTAGGGCTTACAATAAGGCCCAGGCCATGTATTTATTCGCCTGACCACGCGGATGTGCAGAGCCAAATGGCCAGATTGTTGAAGCCGCTGTACTGCTGTGTGCTGCCTAATGGGTTATTGTGTGTCCAGGGGACCATCCTTGGTGACACGACTTTTAAGAGGCTTTAAAATGGGGTCCTCATGGACTCCATCCACATGTTTTGTTTCAATAATTCCAAGGAATCATAATGAAAACAATTTGTTTTTAAAATTTGTTAAGAAGCCAATATTTTCAATTTGCAGCCTTGCACAATTAATCATAATGTGGGCTCAGGTCCCATGACAGAGTAGAAGGCACTCATGGATGAGCCAGTAATCATGCCCCGGAGCACGTGTAATCAAAGGCCATTCAGTCTTACCATTGCCTTTCGTGTCTTCCTTCTAACACACTCAACACCTGGGCAAGGACAGTTTGGGGCATCCTAAGAACTTTGGGGAAGGCAATGCCGGGCAGGAAGGGGTGGGTGAGTGTGTGTCAGAAACATTATTCAGTTACATGGATAACCAAGTTTTGTCCGCACTGTGGGTCAAATCTTTATAAATGCTACAGTCACAACAAGAAAACGTTCTCGAAGCTGTGACCTCTGGTTAGAGCTTAGTCAATAATCCTGTTGTCCCCAGACTTCCTTGAAGCTCTCTACCAAAAATCCGAGCCAAAACTCTCATAGGATTAAGTGTTTTCTCAAGTCTCTTTTCCTGATTCTCATTAATTGGAAATGTTATAAAAATAAAGGTATTGTCAAATCTCATTTAGTCTTGTTCTCAAATATAAACCACCAAGGGAACAAAAAACAAAGGAGATGTGAACACAGGACATGAAAGAGGAAGAACCATCGGGCTAGTCTGCTGAGCGGCTTAGGTTTGGCTCAAAGGTTTTAGTTTGTTTGAATCCGCGTACCACTTTTAACTTGGTGGTAACTTGTTGGCTTGTGCTGACAATGGCTTCTGCTGTTCTTACTGGTTTAGTTAATGTTGTATTTCTCCTCTAAAGCTTTTCATTGTATGTTTGTTTCTCTCCTAATATAGTAGTGATTATTTTGGTGACATGAGTACCCTGGCGTTTCTAACACGCCATGTTCACAGAATCAGAAAATATCAGAACAGCAAAGCACAGATCTTTAAGCCTCTTCAGTGTCTCCGAATAGGACACAGGGACAAAATTAAGGCTCGGAACATTCTAGAATGATGTGTTGAAGCTAGAAAGGTGGTGATAGGATTAGAATACGGCCTTTCGATGTTCATATCAAAATCAATTATTTTTAGAAGTTGAAAAAAGACATGTGGTAAACTGGAAAAATCGCGAAGACTTACATTCTGCAGCTATGCTTCATGTTCTGGAGAAGCTGATTTTTATGTGGCACGGTTCCTGGTATTTCATCAGCTTGGCTCACTATGTCACAAGAGTGTGTTCTCGTTGGAAAATATAAGCTTTGGCAGACTTTAGAAGGTTGTACGTGTTGCTCCATGTTCTGACTAGATTTTGACAATCTTTAGCCACTGTGGTTTCCAAGTGGAGAAAAAGTGTTAACCAATAATTTCGAAAGAAATTAGTTTTTAAAGCCAAGTAAGATGGAAGGGGTCTGTTCTCAGGATTTCTCAGGAAATTCTTGATGTTCCAAGGAGACAGATTCTAAAAAGGGTTGGAGTCTAGTTGTGCTGGGAGAGGCCCCGGGTAGTTAATAGGACCCTACCACCTCACACCCTTGTATGGGAGGCGGGGGAGGGGAGTCTCTCTTCAAAAAACAGATAGAAAGTCAAGTGTTTACTTTCCTCAGAAGGGATGATTCAGCTCATTGTGGGATTATTATTTAGTTTTTAATAGTTGTCCTCTTCTGTTTTACCCAACCTACAATCAGATGACTGATGACATTCTTCCTGCTTTTTCATTGGGTCTCATAGCCCAGAACGCTGCCGAATACCAATTCGCATTTAAGACAAATTTCCAGTAATATCCTCTGGTACTGTTTTCAAACTGTCAAGCAAATGCGATAGAACTGATTTTTGCACCAGTAGAAGTCCCCAAGTCTCTTGCTTTGTGACATGATTAATTTGGTGCCTTCCTTTTCCCAAACCAAAGAATCGTAAAAGGCAACTAAACTTTTATTATGATGATTAATTTTAAAAAGCATAATCTTTCAAAGGATAAATCCTGTGTGGTTTTCTTTTCCCTTTTTAGTACTTATAGTTATCAAATAGTTGGCTAAAACTGTGCTCATTGGCGTATAATTCCAATTACAAATCAGTCCCCCTCACCAGCATAATTGCAGTTAGAGTAAAAAAAAAAAAAAAATCAAGGAGCTGTGACTTCTACGTACTTGTCATCGTTTCTGACTTATACCCGTACTCAGAAATCATACACAGATACATACATGCAAAATAAACATGCTGACTATATCACCTCTTTCTGTTTTTCTCATCATCTAGTCTGGATAGCTTTGTTTCCAAAATGTTGAGTCATTTTTTATATACTCATCATGACCTTTTAAATGTCTCTACATCTCCGAATTATTTCAGAGGATTGCTCTCATATAAGGGATACAAAATCAGTTTGAAGAAGCCGTGATCACTTTATCTGTAAAGCTAATCTAGACAGATCCTACATTTTATTTTGTTTTAAAACTGGGGTTGAAAAACTTTGTGGGGAAAGAATTGATTTCAATGGAGTATGCTCATGAATATCTATTTTAGGAGTTGTGTGTAAGAGTTTTACAAAAGAATATCTACATAATCTAGATAAATTAGCAAGGTGTTTTATGTAATATTTTTAAAAATGTGTTTTATAATAAGTTGAAATGTGGAGAGGCTAACAAAACAACCACAAGAATTTTTTTGACATTATAATTTAATTTATTTTTTACCCCACATGCTTGCAATGACTTAATTCTATTTCGAAACTCTTAAATAATTAACATCCCCTTTTTAAAATAAAGCTTGAAATATATTTACGTAATGGCAGAAAAAAATTAAAATGACTTAATCCCTTCTTCAAAATAAAGAATTGGTTTAATAATTATGCCACGTATGTAAGGGACACATGCAGACATTTATAGTGATGGTACAGAAGAGAGATTCACAAGCTCATAAACGGTATGCAGAATCTTCAAATAGTGGAAGGATATAACCTTGTATTTTTAAAACAGATACATATGTATATATGCATAAATAAAAGTCTAGAAGAATATTCATATCGAGGTGAAATTGCAGGCGATTATAATAGTTGTTTTTCTTTTATTTATATACAGTTACCACCTTGCTGACTAAAATAATAATTTTTAACAATTTGGGCAACTATCTTTTAAATATAATTTTTTCTCAGCTTTTTAATCTGATGATACAGAATAATAATATTGTAGTAAGTCAGATTTTCAAACCCCAAAATAGGAACATGTAGTCTGAGAAATGAAAAACCGACTTTGGAGAGAAAGAGAATTATGGAATTGAGATTTTTTCTGGAAAATTCAGTATGTGTGGTCATAATCAAGATGTTTAACTTCTGAAGCTAACCGAATAGATACCCACAAAGGTTCTGATAAGTAGGGTATCTCCAGTCCTATGCATACATTTTATCTAGACCTTGAAGAAGGAAGGAATAGGATTCTATCAGGCAAAGAAGAGATGTTAAAATGGTGTGCTAGACAGATCAGCTGGAAGCTCAAAAAGGTAAAAAATAATTCAATTGTTTGTGAACATACCAGTGTAGCTGAGAGAGTGAAAAACAATGAGTGGTGAGTTTGAAAAAAATATCTTGCAGCACTATGGGAAGGGCCTTGAAAGCTATAATAAAACGCCTGAAATTTATTCTATAAAAAATGGGGAGCTATTGAAGGTGTTCATCAAAAAAGAGATAATCTTATTTCCAAGGCAAAAACATTTTTAAAAGGCCTACCCCCACCCCCCAACATATAGGACCTGTTATTATTCTCAGGTTAATTATTACTTTAGCAATGTCTCATAAAGATAGATACTTAACAGACCCATTTTGGATGTTAGGTTTTATAATTTATATCATGGAATAAGGTTACCACAGAAGCCAACTCCTCGCCAGTACTCAAGGCTGACCTGGGCCTCTGGGACTGAGAAAACTAGCAAAGAAATGAGTTGAATATGGTGCACAATTTTAAATAAACCCTGTTTTAGAGGGAAGTTAAATGAGTATATTGTCTCAAACACTAATAGTTAAAAGTTATCCCACAATAACCTTAACGTTTAACGTATAAATTGGCACCTACATTTAATTAGGCCTAAGAAATAAGTAGTTTAATGTAAATTTATTTTATTAAATTATATATTTTAAAACTATCAAAAGTAATGACAGAAAGCCTTTATTAGCAAAGAGATTACTGTGATGTGTATTTCAGTCATTCGTTTTTCTACCAATCTGGAGAGCTGAACCTAAAAGTGAATTAATATGATGTGTTGGGTTCAGGACAAAGAGAGCACCAGAAATATCTTATCTCTGAGATTCCAACATTCCACATGAATGTTCACACTTCATTCAATTCTATTTCCAATGAGTCCAGTGGAATGGAGAAAAATTTTTAAATAGAAAATTCTGAAAGATATATTTATATCAGCAGGAACTATTCAGTCTTCTTAATGAAATAAGACATTCATTTTAGAATTATTTTATAATCTGAAAGCTCCTTTCACGTGATTTACAATATGATCATGTAGGTATTATGTTAGCAGAGACAAAGTATGCTAATTCCCAATTTTATTCAACTTAATTTGTATTAAAAGAAAAGAAAATAAAAATCCAGATTCACTTTTTCACTTAACTGCATTCCACAACCCAAGTACAGCTTGGGTGATGGAAAGCTAAAAATCTTCCTAACGATATAGGAGAACAGAGGCCCGAACTGGCAGATCAGCTGGAAATTAGGGAGTGAGGTTGCCCAGAAGCAGGAGAAAGGCAGGAAGTGTGAATCATGGAATCTGAATAGAAACTCTTCCCAGAGCCTAGAGGTGACCACCAGAGGGCCAGGCTGAAAAACTAGCTGCAAGAAGCCACACAATTGAGCTGAGTTATCAGCTGCTGTACATTATGGGGGTGTCAGAGAGACTGCAGTTCGAGTAAAGGTAACTTCCTACCATAACAAGAGCCTTCAATCATTCGAAGAGTACAATGGATTCAGAGAGGTTGAAGTGACCTTATCTGCCAGTAAAATATGTAACGAACAGGAAACATGACCATGCTTGGAACCCGGGGGGAGAATGCACAAGGGCAGCCAATGGAAACTGACTCCAGTGGTCCTAGTTGTTGGATTTAGTTGCCAATGACTTCGAAACAGCTATTATAGATACATTCACCCAATTAAATGATGTTCAAAGGATTAACGGAGAAACAGTCTTAATGAACAATGGAGAATTTCACCATAAAAAGAGAAACTTAAAATGGAACTTTTAGAGCTGAAAAGTACAATAAACTGAGATGGCCAATTCATTCAATGGATTCAATGGAAGAATCGATAAAAACGACTCAGTCCTAAGAAGAGAAAGAAAAAGGATTGAAGACCTGGCTCAGAAACTTAAAGGACAATGTCAGGTGGCCGGCACACAAAATCCCAGTCCCGCCTGTGCGTTATCGTTTCTCTCCTCTTTTCCCACTTGTGAGAAAAACAGTATCTAGACATCGGATTCCTCTGTGTCTTTTTTTTACCTCAGATTTCTCCTCCTCTGTCTCTTCTCTCGGGTTTCTGAAAAACTCCTCCAAACGACTTTTCTCTAGCAGTCCACGCTGTTGTTTCAAGCCTCTAGGTTTGCGGTTATTTGTCACACAGCAGTTGAAGAGGCATATACGAAGCAAAACTAATGTGATGCCCAGGCATTCTTTTGAGAAGACTGTAGTAATAGCTCTCACTTCCCTGAAGGTGGCCAACAGTTAATGTAAGGGTGTCCAATTTGGAAAATTACTAAGGCAAAAAGCACATTAGATTCTGTGGTTCTCAAACTAGAGCAGGCAGCAGAATGCCCTGGAGAACTCATTCAAACAGATTTCTGAGTCCTACTCCCAGAGTTTTAAATTCCATGGGTCTGAGTTTGACCTCGAGAATTTGTATTTCTCACAAGTTCCCAGATGATGCTATTGCTGTTGACCACACTTGGAAATACTTGTCAAGTTACTTAATATTATGGAAAGAATGAGTTACCAAATGGCTGCATATTTCTAAATCTTTACTTTAACGGCTTACTTCATAGTGAAAAAATTTCTAGTAAAATGCTCATAGAGCTGTTCATCTTTCTGCAACCTTCCTTGTCAGGTGACATGAAGAAGTATCTGACATTGTGGACTGGGACTCTCACTTGATTAAGAAGTCATGGGGGACTTCGAGTCAAGATGGCAGAGTAGGTAGATGCTAGTTCGCCTCATTTCATGACCATATCAAAATCGTAACTCATCTATAGAATTACCATCATTGGGAATCACCTGAGGTCAGGCTGAACAGAAGTCCTACAACTGGGGGCATACAGAAGAGGCCATCTGGATCCTGGTAGGAGGGGCAGAGACATGAAATGAGCTGGTCCCACACCCACATGTGGCAGTTGAGAATTGGGAGAGATATCTCGGCTGTAGAGGTCCTTCTGGAGTAATGAGGGGACCCAGCCCCACACCAGGCTCTCCATCCCAGGGTTCCAGTGCCAGAAAGAGAAGTGCCCACCACCTCTGGCTATGAAAACTAGCATTGATTGTGGCTGAGTGAGATGGAGGGTGGTGGGAGTTACAAACATTCCTCTTAAAAGTCCAAGACCAATGCACGGACTTACTTGGTGACGTATTCACTTGCTCTGAGCTCCAGCCGCTCTGGGGAAGCTGCTTGAGGAGTGCCAGGGATGCTTGGGGGCGGAACTGAGCTGTCTGGCTTCAGAGTGAGGGCTGGAGGGACGGCATTCATCCAGACAGGAGTGCTGGCAGAGGTCACTGTTCTTTTGTCGAGTCCTCCCCCTACTCGACTTACAGATGCAGATGGGCACCATATCTGAGTCTCCATCAACCTAGATAACACTGGCCACCCTGCACTGGTGATTCTCTGAGACACTGCCTCTCTAGACTTGCTGGGCCACCCAAGCTGCCTCCAGTTTTTTTTTCTTCCCATATAAATGTCTTTTCTTGGCTCATGCTGTGGACTTTTCTAAAATCTCTCAAAGGTTCACAAAACCCAAACAAGCAGCATCCAGCTTCACATCCCCTATACCTCTTGCTGAGCGTCCCTAAGCCCAGCACTAGCAGCAACCAGCCTTGGTTCCTGGCTTGGTCTCTCAAGGCATGTGTAAGCCCAGCATAGGTGGTGGCCATTGCCCTGGGCCATGAACAGGCTGTGGCTGAATTTGGCCTGCTGCTGGGCCCCTCCCAGGAGCTCCTTGGGAAGGGATCTCTGGTGGCCAGCTTTAACCAGAGCAGGAGTACCGCTCAGGGCTGCATCTGAGGAGGACACACCTGAAGGGCAGGCACCAGAGCCCTGCTAAAGTGAAGTCTGCTCCGTAGGGTCAGCCCCTCACCAGCCAATCCTCACAACCAGTCAGCCCATGGGTCAGTCCCTCCTACTGATATGCAAACAGCAACCAACGCTCGACTACAATGGGAGGGCACATGACCCATACAAGGGACACATGCTGGGCACCCAGCTCAGGTAACCGGGGAAGACCGCACCACCGCGCCCCACAGAACACCTACTACATAAAGCCACTCTGCTAAGACCAGGAGACTTAGGAGCCCAACCTAATACATAGAAACAAACACAGGAAGGCAGCCAGAATGGGGAGACAAAGAAACATGTCCCAAATGAAAGAACAGAACGAAGCTCCAGAAAAAGAACTAAACAATGGAGACAAGCGATCTACCGGATGTAGAGTTCAAAACACTGGTTATAAGGAAGCTCAGCAAACCTAGGGGAAGAGTAGATGATCTCAGTGAGAACTTTAACAAAGAGATAGAAAACATAAAAATGGAAATAGAAAAAATCAAAAGCCAGTTAGAAATGAAGAATACAGTAACTGAAATGAAAAATACATTAGAGGGAATCAACAGATTAGATAAAGCATAGGATCAAATCAGTGATTTAAAAGATAAGGTAGAAGAAAGCAATCAGAACAGCAACAAGAGAAAAATAATCCAAAAAAAAATGAAGATCATTTAAGGGCCTCTGGGACAACATCAAGCATACCAACGTTTGCATCATAGGGGTACCAGAAGGAGAAGAGAGAGCGAGGAACTGAAAACATATTTCAAGAAATAATGACTGAGAACATCCATATGCTGGAGAAGAAATAGATATACAAGCCCAGGAAACGCGAAGATGAGCAAGTTGCAAACAAGATGAACCCAAAGAGGCCCACACCAAGACACATCAGAATTAAAATGTCAAAGATTAAAAACAAAAGGAGAATCTTAAAAGCAGCAAGAGAAAAGCAGTTATCTACAAGGGAGCTCCTATAAGAATGTAAGCTGATTTCTCAACCGAAACTTTGCAGGCCAGAAGGCATTGGCATGACGTAGTTAAAGTAATGAAAAGCAAGGACCTACAACCAAGATTACTCTACCCAGCAAAGCTATCATTTAGGATCAAAGGACAGATAAAGAGCTTCCCAAACAAGAAAAAGCTAAAAGAGATCATCGCCACCAAACCAGTATTACAGGAAATGTTGGAGGGACTTCTTTAAGAAGAAGAAAAAATGATATTAAAAAGTATGAATAATAAAATGCCAATAACTACATAGCGACATTCACTCCAAATGAAAAAGGATTATTAAATGTTTCAATCAAAAGCTAGGGTGGCTGAACGGATAAGAAAACAAAACCCTTACCTAGGCTGCCTACGAGAGATCACTTCAGATCAAAAGACACACAGAGACTGAAAGTAAAGGGAGGAAAAAAGATATTTCATGAAAATGGAAATAAAAAAAAAATCTGGGATAGTAAAACTTATATCAGACAAAATAGACTTTAAAGCAAAGGCTGCAACAAGAGACAAAGAAGGACCCCTTAATCCTATTTCTGGGTATTTATCTGAAGAAACCCAATATATTACTTTGAAGGGACATATGCATCCATACGTTCATTGCAGCATTATTTATAATAGCTGAGATAATGAGGCAACCTGGAGGTCCATCAATGGATGAATGGATAAAGAAGAGGTGGTACATATATACAATGGACTATTACTCGGCCATATATAAAAAAGCATGAAATCTTGCCATCTGCAACAATATGGATGGACCTAGAGGGTATTGTGCTGAGTGGAGTAAGTCAGACAGAGAAAGACAAATGCCATGTGATTTCCTTTACTTGTGGAATCTAAGGAACAAAATAAATAAAACAAATGAACTCAGATACAAAGAGCATTTGAGGGTTGCCAGATAGGAGGGAAGTTGGGGTACATGGAAGAGGGGAAGGAATTAAGAAGTACAAACTGGTACTTACAAAACAGTCCGGAGGATGTAAAGTATAGCATAAGGAATGTAGCCAATAATACTGTAATAACCATGTGTGGTGTTAGATGTGTAGATTTATGTGTAGATTTATCGGGGTGATCACTTCATAATTTACCAAAAAAAAAAAAAATCTGAAACTAATATAATAATGTGTGCCAACTATAATTGGAAAATAATATTTAAAAACGAAGTCCTAGGACCTGGATCTGTACCATTCATTTTCAATCATAAGCTATTTTAAGTCTTGTACTTATACTGACCAAATCAATCAATGAACAAACATTATTGGGTGTCTGCAGAGTGCCAAGCAATTAAATATTAGTTCAGTCACTAAATCTCAGTTCAACGCAACCCAGGCCATGCGGGAGCCTTGAGGAGGTGGGGCAGAGCGCCTTGACTGACAGCCCCTCGCCCTGCTCATGGGCGGGGCAGGCGTGACTTCCCAGGAGTCGGTCCACTGGTGCCACCAGAGGGGGCCACGATGGATGTTGGGCAGCGGCACAACCGATGTCCCCTGAGTGTGCAGTCCGAAGTTTAAAAGTGATAACTCACCACCTAAAGTGCATAATTTTCGAATAGACTCCCCCAAAACACGGAGTCATGAATTTAAAATAGAGCGGTTCTCGTAGAAATGATCGCGATTCACTGCTTAAACTTTCCTTAGCCTGAGTTCGCCCCAAAATGGAGCCTGGGGCAAGAGCCGACATAACTTTTTTATTTTATTTTTTAAATCAGGAGCAGGGAAGGAAGAGTGAGGAGGGGAAGAGAAGAAGAGGAGAGACAGAGCAGATCAGGGGGTACAGCCCCACGCTGGCCACAGTCCCACGGCAGACGCTGCCGGGCGCCCACGCTCCGGGCATCTCCCGGGAAGCCGTGTGGGCGGATCAGCCCTGGGAGGGGCAGGACGCCCTCCGTCCTGCCTTCTCCTGCCTCCTGTTGGTCAGCCTGTCCCACGGGGCACCAGCTCCCCCTTCACGTCTGGTTGTCAGGTCTCCTCTGCTTGGGAAGCCAGGACAGTTGAGGGCCCAGCCTGGCCCTGAGCAGGAGCGTCACCTCCCACACCAGAAGGCCATCTGGGCAGCAGAGGCGGCTGGCCTTTACCCTGAGGGCGAGATCCCTGCTCTCTCCACCAGGGGGCAGGACGAGCAACGCGGGAGATGCAGCGAGCTGCGCATCGGGACCCAGTGTGGGTCTGAGCCCGGCCCTGGATTCCAGGGCCTGCCCCTGGGAGGGAGGGCTTTCACTTTAAATAGTAGTAATAATAATACTCCATTTTATACAGAAACTTTCAAAAGATCCCAGTTGATATGTATATTAGTTTCCTAGGGCTGGCATAACAAATTATCACAAAGTGGGCGGTATAAAAGGGCAGAAAATCATTCTCTCGCGGTTCTGCTGACCGGAAATGTGAAATCAAGGTTTCTGCAGGGCCAGGCTGCCTCCGAAGGCTCTGGGGGGGGGGGGTGCTCTCTTCCCTGCTGATGTCGATGGCTGTGTGGGCAGCGATACGTCTCCCCCAAGTCACGTGCGCCTCAGACTGTGACTGCATCTGGAGACAGAATCTTTAAAGAGGAAATTAAATTGAAACGAGGTCAATAAGGTGGACCCAAGTGACCGGCGACCTGATAGGAAGAGGTTAAGATGCAGACGCACACAGAAGCCCACCCTGTGAGGACGACAGGGAGGAGACAGCCATCTACAAGCCAAGGACGGAGGCCTCGGAAGGAGCCTACACTGCTGGCACCTTGATTTGAACTTTTAGCCTCCAGAACCGTGAAAAACAAAACAAAACAAAAAACAAAACTCCGTTGTTCAAGCCACCCGGCCCGAGGTCCTTTGTCTCGGCAGCCCTGGCACACCGTCAGGCAGGCGATCCCTGGTGTCCCTTGGCTCCTGGACACATCACTCCAATCTCTGCTGCTGTCCTCCCACGGCGTCCGTCCTGCGTGTCTGTCTGTCTGTCTCCTCTTCTCAGGACACAGTCCCTGGATTAGGGCCCGCCCTGATGCGGCGCGACCTCGTCATAACTAATCACATCTGCAGAGATCCTAGATAAGGTCACATTCTGAGGTTCCAGGTGGACACTGCTCATGCCAGCACAAAACGTCCCCCAGTAGGTATTTGAAGAGCCAATAGCCTCTGCACCAGCAGTTCGCAACCCCAGCTGCGTGCCAGACTCGATTCTGACTTCATTGGTCTGGAGCAGGGCTTGGCATTCTTTCGATTTCCCTAAGTGAGGCTAATGAGCAGCCAGCGTTGGAAACCACATTTTAAAGCCATCAGTTGCTTGTTATCACCGTCACATCACTAATCATAATGCAATCAGCACATTTATTGAGCATAACACGTCTCAGGCATTGGGCGTACCTTACTTTTAAATCATCACTCCAGTTCATACACACAGAGAGTTGAAGATGTTAAGAAAATTGACAAAGGACACAGAGCTCAGAGTGGCAGAGCCAAGACACCCAGGCTGTGTGACTCTGGGATGCGGCTCCTCCCTGCCCCTAGATCTCCACGAATGCTGACTTCATCTTCCTCTGGTCTCTGGACATTCTCAGTTATTTATGGAAATCGTAAACATTTCAAGATTAGTAATCGCGTGTTCTTACTACGAAGAAATAAAATGCTGGCGCTTCTTAGAGTTGGGAGTGAGTCATGGAGGGCACAAGTTAACAAATGACAAGGTGCTATTATTACTAAAGCAGGTTTACTGTTCTCATTTCTCCCAACTTCACAGGCTCACAAAAGCCATGCATTAAAGGGCATCTCTCCATATTTCGAAGTTCATTTGTTTTCCTGCACATTAAAGCTTGGCTTTCATTAACCTTGGACAACGGCCTACCTATGTGACAGTGAGGCTCTTAAGCCTTTTATCACGTCATGGCACCTCTTTATGCCAGGTGAAGCCGCCCTGTCCTAGGTGATCATTACAGACCCTTCGGTTTCCTCCCTATCAATCGGACTTGCTCTCATGCCCCTGGAATCTTGTTCTGTTCCGGGGCCAGGACATCGGCCCTGGACCTTTCCATTTGCAGCCTTCCAGATTCTTCCTCTCTCCTTTGGACCTTCCTCCTCCCTCTGCCCCGAGCTGTCTTGATGCCGCTGGTTTCTTGAGTTGGAAACTCACTACCTCATGCCCTGGACCTCACCCCCTCCCCCACCGGGCGGAATGGAGACAAATGGTTCCTTGGCTTAAAATCTGAGCTTGGCACGCCACGAGCTGCAGGCGGATCTGAACCTCGGTGGCATTCTCGCTCCCGGCTGCGCTGGGCTGCCCGCCACCCTGCTCGAACACCTTTCTTCTCTGTTTTGTTTTCCTTCTAAATCTAGCTACTGTTGAAGGATCTGTTTATGTCCCGCCTTTTTCGTGTGTCCGACTGCTCCGCACTCCACAGTCCTGCCACTGGCGTCACGCCGACAACGCCAGCGGAAGCTATCTGTAAACACCTGGTGGTGAGTTTTTATACCTGAAGCTCATTGTGATGAGTCTTGGATAACAGAGAAGCATTAACTTTTGATGTTAAATTAAGATGCCCAAACAATGCCATCGGATCATGTTAAAGACATTTCTGTTATGATTAGAAGCAGTGATGAAATCCTTTCCCCTCATGGAGACCCAACCCTAATTATTTTCTTTATGGTTACAATAAATTTTAACCATTCTTAGGCTCCTTTATGGTGTCTTGTTGATTTGAAATGGAACCTCCCCATGGAGGTCCACGGGGAAGTGATTTGGCCAATGGTAAATGCAGCCAGGGGCGCCCCACACCCGAGGGTCAGACCAGAGGTGTGAGCAAAGTTTTTAACACTGATAAAGAGTTTCGTGGCAACCGATTCTGACTAAGAGCTGATGAGAAGTGGTTCAGTTTACGATTCATTCTTTGAAAATCAAAACAGAGGCACTTAGACCTTGTCATTTAACTTCAAGAGGCTTCTCTTCTTCCACAACGATACCAACAATGATGACTATGACTTTCGATGGCCATGACTGACCGAGCCAAGCATGGCACCGTCCTCTAAGCTTAGAGTCTCTTATATGAGTTTGTTCAGAGGGCTGAACAAGGCCTCTGTGGAAAAGCCAGCTGCCAGCCGTCGCGGTCCACTTCCGGAAGTTTAAGGAGCAGGCAAGTTCCCCCCCGAGTGTCTGAGTCTCTTGCATACCTGCTTTTTTTTTTTTTTTTTAACTTTTATCTTTAACTTTTGTATATTGGAGAGATTCTGCTGCTCTGGTTTTAAGGATAATTTAGAAATCAAAACTTTAACATATGTCTCCTAATAACTTGCCCCAGCATTTTATCATTATGACTCAAGTGCGTGTAATGTCCATTTGAATTTTAATGACGAGGAAGAGCTAAGAAAAGCCCTTGGCTGGAAGCCCTTCAAAAGTGTCTAATTAGGCTAGAGTTGGGCTTTCTGCAAAATGAAGCAATGTAATCCTTTCAACATTACATAAACAGTTGTTCGAGTCTCTTTGTCAGATTGGCTTTCTGCTCCTGCCAAGGGGTGTAATTCTCTTTGTGTGAAAGTGACTTTGGGGATTAATAAGGAACAGATATGGGTACACATGGATTTATGAGCATTTAGAAATGATTTCTAAACTCTTTGTGTATACTCAAAACAAAAGATGGCTCACTTGTTCTAGATAGAGTGCCTCAGGAGAAAGACGGAAACACTTGGGTCTTTGATTCGGACTTAGGTAAGTTTGATGAGAAATGGTTTTAGGTCTTCCTTGGGACTACAACAAGTCGCTAGGTCTTTGTTTCGGAGGAAGGGCCTTAGCCTGTGACACTCATTGGCTTCAATGTCTGCTGACCGTTCTCATTGCAGACCGAGAGCTGTAGGGAGAGCAGGCCTCGCAGGCCGCGGGCTCCAGGCAGACTGGGAAGCATCCACCAGCGGGCAGGGGTCCCCCTGCCTCCTCGCCCTGCGACTCAGGGCCGGAACCAAGCCTTTGAATCCTTGAGACTGCAGTGTTTGTTCCCTATGCTAGAGACATGGGTGTGTGTGTGTGCGCGCGTGCGTGCGTGCGTGTGTGTGTGCGCGCATATTTCTTTACAGGCACATAATTTATTTTATACTTTTAAAGGATGGCAGGCTCCAGTCACAAAAACAGAAGCCGGGCTAGGTATTTTGAGAAGAAAGGGACTTAATAAAAGTGTTTGGTTCGGAGCTGATTCGGAAGGGTGGGAAAAGCTGGAAGGGGAGGAGACAGTGCGTGCACAAGCTGCCGATCTGCTCCCCCGCGGTACAGAACCCGTCTGCCCTTGTCTCTTTGTCCCCATGGGGCCGGTCGTGGTTATAGGCATCGGCTGGCTTTTGTAGTCACCGACCGCTGTTGTCACTGGCAGCGGATTGGAGCTGGAGCCGCTGCCGCCACAGCCAGAAGCAGAATCCCCACTACCTCCTTCCTGCTGTCTGATCTTGTGCTGGCCCCCAGTACTTGTGGAACCTAAACAGAACCCTGCTAGCAAAGGATTCTGGGAAATGTAGTTTCCACAGCTCTAGCTCCTGAGACGCAGAACAAAGGCACAGAGGGCAGACAATCTGTGGCCCTCAGAGTGCTTTAGGAGGCATCATAGTACTGTAGAAAATGGTAAGTTATGGCATTTTAATCATGTAGACATTTTATCATTAATTAATTTTATTTTAACATGAAGTGTGAAAAGATCCTTGCGACGATTTCTCTTATGGGGGTGAAAACGATAATTGGTTTTACATTAAAGAATATTTTGAGTTTTTAAAGAAGATTTGGGAGGGCGTTTTAACTCGCACGACTTAAAAGCAGCTGAATGAATGCATTAAAATGATGGGTCTTGCCAGGCCTTGAGTGTCAGCCGTGAGAAGCACGCCTGTGTCCTTGACTAACCCAGTTACCTGAGGTGGAGCTGGACGGGGCAAGTTCTATTCTTTGGGTGTTTGTATTTGACCCTGGTTGGTCATCTTCAGACACAAATGTTTTCTCTGGCAATTAAATCGCCTCTTTGCTTACTGAGATTTTAGGTACTTTTATTCCAGTTGCCTTCTTTACATGTTTCATTCCAACGGAAAATTATTTCAGATAAATAATCTGAAAATTAACTTAGAATTAACTTAGAATAAAGTTATGCCTTGAGAAACCAGTTAACTCATTTAAATTACCATGATCACTGCTATTATACATATATGTAAATCTTTGAACCTCTTGAATCTCCATTAATCTTGTCAGAAGCTCTGGGGATGAGCCAGCTATTACTGCCCTCGACCCTCCATTTCTTTCCCTAGCTTTGTTAGGTGACACGTCATTCATTAGCTGTAGAACCAAGGCAAGAGTTGAGTTCTATAAATAAATATGAGCTTGCTTATGGATATGTATTTATGAGACTACTCACAATTCCTGTTCCGACAACATTCATTTTCTCTTCATGCTACAATCTAACGCAGTAGCCTGCAGGGGTAGACATGCCACTTGGAGGCATGCAAAGTTGATCACAGGAGATCACAGGGGATTCCTTTAAAGGGAATCCATTTTCGGAGCCTCAAATCACATATGTTCCAAATGGATCTTTCGGAGAACATATGTATGATGAGGACATATATTTAGACGTTTTATCATTAATTAATTTTATTTTAATATCAAGTATTTGCAAAGTGTCCTCCCACTTTGGAAAAGGAGCCCTGCCTCTCTCTCATCTCACTGTGGTTAACTGGCCTGGGGTTTTATAACCTGTGGGAACTAAGCAGTGGGACAATTTGTAGTAGTGGTTTTGTACTAAGAAAGTAATTAAGAAAATAAACGACCTTAATGACTTGATTAAACAAATTTTCGTAAGTCTGGTGGTTTCCACTTCTTTCCTTACAGCAAGATTGTAGGCAGACTTAAATGGTGTGTTGGTTAACGGAAAAGTAAAAATAATTCTGATGATAGATCGCTATATGAATCCGACATACGAGCGAGAAGGAAGCAAAAGAATCGAGTAACATTGCAATGACCAAACTCTTTCCATTCCCATTCGTTTTTTATACAGACAAGTTTTCTTGGTACATAAATTTATAAGAATGAAAAGCAGGAATAGAATTGATGTTGAGCCCTAATTTGCTCTAGTAATAGATGATCTTCACCCACAAACTACATGAACTAACTAGAAAACACTCGTTTTCTTAACATTCTTCTGAAGGTTCATTTACAAAAAATTTTACTCCTGTGGAATAATGTTTTTTCAAAATTCACTGTATCTTATGTTTTTTTATCAATTATGGCCTAAAAGTAAGTGCAATTATAATCTAATCAGAAAAAATTCTCATATTAGGGGACTAAATTTTTAAATAGGAAAAGTTTTAATTAAATATTAATTTATATACATAATTATTACACATAAAAGTATGGTGAGGTAGTAAACGTAAATAAGTAATATAAAACATATAAATAAGCGATTTAAATAAATAATGTTTATTTACCTCACCATTCGCACGATACACATTAATACATAAAATATCAGGACTTAAGTATATAGGAATGAAAATAAGAATTCAAAGGGAAAAAAGATTAATGGCAAATTTTAGAGAATTGAACTCGTTTTTACTGCATGATGGTAAGTGTCAAGCAGTTGCGGTATTTAGACTCTATTGGCTATAGCTGGACCAATGATATTCAACATTATTTGAAAATGTCAGTATTTATAGCATACTCGAAATTGTACCCTTGGCCATTATTGACACTTATGAAGGAAGTATCTATAAATCAATATAAAAATATGCATGCGATCGATTTTAAAAAGTTACTTAAAGAGCATATGAGCAACAATATTTAAAGACCAGTGAGCCAGACAAAAGCTAAGAGCAGGTGTCTTGGGGACGAGCCACCTGTCTCCCATGTGTGTCTTTGTTTTCCCAGTTTGACCTCGTGTGCGTCAATGCCTGGATGCTGGACCTCACACAAGCCATCCTAAACCTGGGCTTCCTGGCCGGAGCGTTCACCTTAGGCTACGCGGCAGACAGGTAGGTACCATTATGACAACCTGTGATACAATATGTATGTGTAGAGATGAACATGTTTCACGTTAACTATTAGAGAAATATTCTTACTAAATGCAGAAAACAATGCTAGCTCCTCTACTCAGGACATTCGCAGTGGTTAGTTGGGTGAATTCTTTCCTTCTTAAACCATGTCTCCTTTCTCCTCGAACTGGACCAATGGACCGGGTACCCTCGGTGGCCCTAAAAGTATCTGAATGGAAACCCAGACCAGCAAGATGGCTTCATCGTGTGGCGGACAGACGGCTGGCCAGCCATTACGATGTCGATTCTGTGTGCTTCAGTACCTCACTGGTTGTGATCTGAGTAATTTAGTCATAGGTCAGCCCCTTCTGAATTGGTTGCATTTAATTTTTTAAAATCCTTGTATTTTATTCTACAGATTGAAAACTCTGTGAAGAAAAGCTTTTTCAAAAACCATTAAGAGTTTTATCTATTAGTTAGCGTTCGTAACTATACCAGTTACTGGCAGGCACTGCTAATCTGCATATTTAAGATGGTCGCGCTTCCTATTCAGTTATCCCTGTTTTAGATATTTTTGATGTCAGTTGTCGTGCGTATGTTTAACTATTCCTTTACCCCAATTCTAATGATGAAAATACTGTTGTCAGTTGATAATTCTATACCCCTGAAGACAAGAATAGGGAAACTTTGGCCCTTGGCCACATCTGGCTTAATAATGCTACGATCACTCTAGCCCAGCCTGGGCAGGTCGCTGTGACATGCTCACAGTGGGCAGTGCTAACGGTACCTCTTAGAGACCTGCTGACAGTAATTAATGAACTAATTCAAGTCAGTAAAATGCTGTAGCCATCTGATAATCTGAGTTTGACCAGACCTGGGCTTTAAAATGGGTATGTATTTTTTTAATACAATATGTCTTTATTTGTAATAGAATATAAGAAAACATTAGGGAGGAAAAAACCCCAGAAGCCTTATATTAAGGAAGATAAAGATAGCTATATCAACACAATGGACTATTATAAAACTATTACAAATAATTATAAAACTTCTGTAAAATCATGGTAAACGGCTAAGAGTCAAGAGAGGATAGCAACCTATTAATTTATAGACATACATTTAATTCTGTTATAATAACAATTAAAATATATACTTGTAAAAAGAAATGTGAAGACAATTGAAATAGTCATATTGTAATGGAATTATAAACATTTTGTCATTCTTTCTTTAATCTTGTGATTTTTGTCTTTCCAGTGAACTTTCAAAAATTCCTCGACAAGTTCCTGAGTTTTATTAGAAGTTTTCAGGATTTAATTAATGGACTTCCTACCTTTCAAATACTGGCTCCTCTATTAGGATGATGTTGTGTCAATTAAGTTCTCTATACTGAATTTTTTTTAACCTGCTGATAATAGAGAAAATAACACTTACCTCATAGAGTTGTTTAGGTCAAATGAGATAATGCAAATTAATCCTTAATGCATTGTTTCCTACCCCACAGTTGGTGCTTAAAAAAAAAAAAAATCAAACAAAACGAACTCAAACTCCACTTTGTTGAGTGTTCTGAATTTCAGACTAATATGTGGGATATCACCATTTTAATGGTGAGAGAAAAGAATGTAATATATATGTCAGAACAAAAATTTTGGACCTCATCTTGATAAGAAAATAAAAAATGCCTCATTAACTACTAAATACCAAAATAAGAGTCCCTTCGTCTGACTCTTATTTTTTTCTTGCTGTCCCCTACATTCATATTTAATCATATTATATGACTTTCTCCTTGATGCTTTGTGTCTGATGCTCTTTCTCTCCCTTTCCTCTCTCTTTATCTGTGTCTTTTTCCATTATTTCTGCTTCTAGCCTTTTCAATTAATCTTTTCTTTCCTAATCTCTCCCACATAGCCCTTTCTACCCCAGCTGGCTATAATTTGGAATTGAATGACATATTTTCAATTTGCATTGCTTTAATTTGGTTGTTACTCTTCCTAATTAAAACATCAGGCTTCGCTTCTTCTGCATGTTTCTCTTTCACCATCAATAAAGATGTTTTCAAACTAAAGGAACTCAGCTAAAGGAGGGGCGGTGTCTAGTGTCAGTGTCCAGGGAAGAAGACAGACCCATGAATAATTCTGCCTCACCCGGGGCCAACCATTCAGCATCTTCTCTTCTTTATCCGCTGAAGGAAAGGACTAGAAACAATTTAATAGGCCCCGTTATCTGTGAGAGGACAGGGAAGGGAGGGCAGAGAGTGGATTTAAAAAACCAGGTGAACCAAGACCACTTCCATCTTCACTCTGCTGACTGAAGCAAGACGTCAGATGTGTGAATTTGGTGAAAAGTTCTATGAAAAGTGTCATCAAACCAAATTTCTTAAAAGTCATCGAGGACATGCTTTCACCAGCCAATAATTTGGCACAACTGTACCGAACCATTTAATATCAGATTCTCAGATGTGTCGCACACAGTACCCTGTTCCTTTCTCCTCATCCATTTAATCATATTATGTAAATGGTGAAAGTAAAAATACAAAACTCCAGAACAACTCACGTCAGCTGTGAACTTTATGATTTAGAAAGAGCTTTCACATTAGCATCTCATTGGATTCTGTCTGCAACCTCATTGTAGAAAGGTTTTTTTTTTTTTTTTAAAAAAAAAAAACATATAAAAACAAAACGCAAGCAAGCAAACAAAACCCAAGTCTTGGGGAACTAAAGAAATTTACCACATCGTGTGCTTGGTGGACGGTGGAGCCCAGGCTTTCTGTCTGTAATGTCCATCGCTGCTGCTTTTTATCCCTTTTCCCTTCTGATTCAACCCACAAAAATGCTAGGAAGTGTCAAAGCTGTACCACCAGGGAGATCATATGAAAAATAGTTGTCATAGAGAGGGTCATCTTTTTGAAAACTGCAACCCCAAAGGATGCATTCTGTGCCTTAAATTTTCTGTCTTTTCAGAGGCACATGTTTTTATTTGCTCTGGTTTTATATAAAACAAAACGCAGACTTTTTGGCAATCTTTTACACGGTAATGACGAAGTCGCGGAGGACAACATTTTGTACTTACACCACCTTTAATGACACAACGATAATCTTTTCCATTGTGTTGAAGGAAATGTTTAAGGTGATCTCTTCTCTTTTCCTTGAAAGGTACGGCAGAATAGTCATTTACCTGATATCCTGTTTCGGTGTTGGCGTCGCTGGTGTGGTGGTGGCATTTGCCCCAAATTTCCCCGTGTTTGTGGTCTTCCGCTTCTTACAAGGCGTGTTTGGGAAGGGGACATGGATGACTGCTTACGTGATTGGTAAGACATCACTACACCTCCTTGTCTGTCTAAGGACTGGAGTCTGGGGGTGAGCAGTGCCAGCTAGTTAGCCTTCCCCGTGCAGGTGTGGTGAGGCTTCTTTGCTACAACAGTAATTATCTCTGCAAATGGGAGGGTGCAGGGGCAAGATTCTGACTCTTTAGAAAGTAAAGCGCCTCCTTACTTTGGGACCAGATATGGAGTGTTACAAAATACTGAGGTCAGTCACTTTCTAGCACTGGTATACTGTTATCACATTTTTTGCTTTGCTTTATTAGAGTTTAATTTTTATTAAAATGTCAGTAGTTCCTTGAAACATTTTAAAAGAATTTTCTGTGTATCTCTGTGATTCAGTTCGAGATGACATTGCTGCGTCCTTTCGGGTAAGTGGAAGAACTTTTCACCATGCAGGAGATGCGACCTGAAAATGAGCAGTTCATTTGTGAATTTTTGCTAACTTTTTACTAGAAAGTTTGACCCTCCGAGTATAAAAGAAAGAAAGCTTTCCCTGTGCTCTTCGCTTGTATTACTGGGAAAGTCCCGGCTGCTAACGTTGGCTCTTTTTCCAGCGGTGTTGGGACTGGCCACGTACGTGGCTTCTTGACCACAGAAATTTGAATGCTGCTTCTCTTTGATTATCACTCTAGATCCGTGAGCGTCCACTCACTTCTGTTACTGCTCGGCCATCCCTCCCAAGCAGTGGCTTCTTTGGAGACCCTGCAGAGGTCCTTTTATGGGTGGGGAAGGAGAGAGAGTGCCGAGAAGGTTGACTGTCACTGGCTGGGGCAGATGGGGTAACTTCGGAATATGAAGCATTTTTAAGGAGACCCAAATCTAGTGAATTTTCAAAGTTGTGATCTTACGGCAGCAATAAAGTAGCATATCCTTGGGTGACCAGAGCAGAATTGGTGACAGATAGAAACTGATTAGTGGGAGGGGAGGGAAGGAAAAGGATGCCAGCAATGAAATTCCCCATGTGATTTTTAAAGAAATATCACATACGCGAAAAGTCCAACACCGTGGAGAGAATTGGCATTCGATAGAAGCTATCAATTGCTAATTATATAGAGAGTCTAATGTTCATAATTAATCTCCTAAAGATTCTATAATTTGCAAATCTTTAAAGATAGGTGATAAAACCTAACCAGTTTATCATACTGATGTTTTCATAATTACAATGACCTTTCAAAACAGTCATCATTGAAGCTTTCCTAAAACCAATGCATACATTCTTTGTACACGCAGAAGAATACTGGGCTGGGTGTGTAAGAGGAGCGTGCCAATGCTTGCCAATAGTCGGCAGAGAAGAGAGCTGAGGAAAGCACATGGTTAAGTCATCCGGGAAGCGCATCCTGTCACACGAGCGTGTGTGGGGAGCGAGGACTTCTGTAGTATTCCAGGGATGCTGGTGGATGCAGCAGGCGCTACATCCGTTGGTTGGGTTTGGAGCTGGTCTCGAGGTTCCTTAACCTTCATGTTTGTTTCCCTTCAGTGACAGAGATCGTGGGTTCGAAGCAAAGGAGGATTGTGGGAATTGTGATTCAGATGTTCTTCACCCTTGGAATCATAATTCTCCCTGGAATCGCCTATTTTATCCCCAACTGGCAGGGGATCCAGCTGGCCATAACACTGCCCAACTTCCTCTTTCTCCTTTATTACTGGTAATGTGGTTTTGGCTGTTATCGAATTTTTTCTTATTCCACAGAAATCTGGAATCTGTGCTTCTACGCCAACATGAAAATGAAAATTAAGGAGATTTTCTAACATCTCTGGAATGGCTGTGAGCTTTGAGAATTTCTAGAGAACCTGAAAATAGAGATCATTTCTTGATTATTTGACAAATAGTTGTTATTAAAATAAATTAACAAAATACCCAAACACAAAACTCTAAATGAGTATTAATTATGTTTTATTATTTTGTAATACCTTTGCAAAAGAAAAAACCCTATCTGCCAGTGTGTCGACATATAAAATTAATGCAACGAAATAGGTTTGCTTCTCTGTATGTTCCATTAAATGAATTAATATTGCTGAGGAGTTCCCTGAGGAATAAGAAAATGTTAAGAACATGAGAAAATTAACCTCTCAGAAAGCATTTGACTTTTAATGGAGCGAATATGTTTTAATCATTTGTCTACCTTAATTTTAATATATGGGCAAATCACTACATAAATTGGGTTCTTAATCTTTCCTTGAATGCTAACCAACTCCCAGGCCTTTTCATATGTGTAATTGAGGACACCGTATTCTAGGATAGCCTGGTCTCACAAGAGCAGTGTCATATTAATTATTTGTATTATGGGCTATGATCCAATTATCAAGGAAGCATTTTTTTTTCTTCCAGAATAAACTTACAAAGATAATCTATATTTCTGAGAGCTTATTCCAAACTCTCAGATTCTCCTAAACTCTTATTTAATTGCAAGATCCATTTTGATAGAGAAACTCAGGTCGTAAAAGTTTAAGTTTTGAAATTCCGACACATAGCTAAAAAATGCTTCCTTCTTGCCAGGGTGGTTCCCGAATCTCCCCGCTGGCTGATTACTCGGAAGGAAGGAGATAAAGCCTTAAAAATCCTGAGGAGCATTGCCAAATGCAATGGGAAGTATCTCTCACCCAACTACTCGGAGGTAATTTATGTATCACTAGTTAACAAATGTCATTTAAGTAGGTGAATTAATCTGTCACTTATACACCTATTATCAAACATCTGACTAAAGCATTTTTAGCTTGGCTGTAAAAAAAGAAAAAAAAAAACCTTGGGAAGAATCATAAAGTGTATTAAAGAAGAAATGATTGTGAAGTTGTGATAGCATTTTAGTTGAGGTTCGTTGGTCATGTAGTTCATATTTTAATAGTTGCACCAAGTTACTTGAATTATTATACTTTATTTACTATAGGACCCATACTATTAATCATTCATTTATCTTAATTGTACAAACTATAAATATGTTCAATTTAGACTAAAGATTTGTCTTTAAATTTAGTCCCAGAAGTACTATTTAATTCAAACCAGAGCTTGAACAATAGTGTACTATTTCAGCCTTTGGACTTACATATGCTGGCTGGTCTGCCTTCTCTTCCTCCATTTCTCTCTTCTGTCTTTATTTTCTTCCTCTAGCAAAGGCTCGTTGGGTGCCTCTGTTTTATAGCATGAGGAAAAATTGGGGGGGGGGGAGCAGATTAAAAGCTCATTTTTGTCCGTTGTAAGATGTGATATGCACATTTATTTGAAGCAACGCTGCATAATTAGAGAAGATCATATAAAATTTATGGCAATACTGTAGTTGCAAAGACTTAAGTGAATGCAGAATAGCAGAAGGATTATTATAAAAGGAATATTAGAGAAGGATTTTTAGAAGATATGAATCTTCGATGTAAACTTCAAAAGATATTAGGTCGCCGACATTGTTTTCTTCGTAGCGTTCAGTTTGTTTCCCTAGAAACGTTTTGACAAAAACGGGTTTTGTTGGTTTTATTGTCACCTCCCCAGCTCCCTAGAACTTGGCCTGATATATTTGGATTCTGACCTTCTTTTTTTTACTGTTATATTAAGCAGTGAGTAGCAGCCTCTGTGTGTACAAAGGTTCCGAAGACCAGTTGCCTCTGTTGGAAACAGGTTAATGATGTACCGTGAGGCATACGGAGCGTGAAATGCATGGTAAAGATTAAACACGACCTGTTTTAACCACGAGGACTGGCTGACCCTCGCCATCTTTGGCTGAGCACGTTTGAGTTGTGCATTCCTTTCAGGGAAAAAAATTTCCCACTGCCCTCTCAGCTCATCGGCTATCGGCCTTCATAGCTGGATCCAATGTATGATAACGCGGACTCAATTTTAAGAGCCAAATGAATATTTCTGCTATTCAATCAGTGGTATCCTGAAGTGCTCAAACATGTTATCCCAGAGCTAAGCGTATGTAAGTCAAGGTTTTAAGAGTCTGGAAAAAATAGTGTGTGCTGCTGGCTTATGGGATGAAACAGATTAACCAGGCATGTCCTGTGTTATGAGTATGGCTATGAGCCAGAGGACAATTCCCAGAGCAGTGACCGATACCTGTCCTCTGTGTGTCCAGCTCAATGCCATTCCCATGGGCCCTCTGACTCGTTGCTAATCCATCAGCCCTGTAGGGATGCTCCCTGTGGTGGAGAGGTAGGTCAGTGCGCTACAGGGCTGTGCTTGTAAAACACCTTAAGCTGTGGGTCCAGAGGCTTCCAATACCTTTTAACTCCAGTTTTGAGCAGTTAGACAGTCAGTCCCCATTTGAAAGTCAGGTTCGAATCTAGCATCTGACCAGTGCCGGCATTTTGTTACCAAGGCCAAGGTTTGGTGTGTTTAGTGTGTCTGTTTTTGTTATTTCAGTGCGTTTTCACGTTATTCTTTTAAAAAATTTTTTATAATGGAAAATTTCAAACGTATTCAAAAGGAGAAAACGTTTTAATAAATCTCTTTGTGTGCATCACCCAGATCCGACAGTTACCAACTCATGACCAACCTTGTATTTTCTAAACTCCATCTACTGCCCTCACCCACCACTAAAAAATCTTATCCCAGATAGCATATCGTTTCATCCCGTACAATTTCAGATTGTACTTCTAAAATAAGAACACGTAAATGTTTACTGAACTCTGGGGCCACGTGAGCACCGTCTTCAGGATACTGCTGCATAAATGGCAGAGGATGTTCATTTGGTTCTTAAAACTGAATGAAAATGATCACGCATCTGATCCGGCTGTGAGGACTGATAGCCAATGTGATAAAAGCAAGCTGGGAGGGCCGAGGTATGTAATACAAAATGTAAAAATTATCTTAATATCACTATTCTAGAAAAAAATGACCATAATTTCTTAACATCAAACCTCGAGTCACTGTTTCCAGTTTTCTGGTCGTCTCGTAATGTTTACAGCTCATTCGTTTGCACGAGGAGCCTAGTGACATTTGATATGCACATTTTTGTGTCGTGATTGGTCAATGAGCCTCTTTGGTCTTCTTGAATCTCCGGGTTCCTGCTCTCTTTCTTTTTCTTGCATATTTGGGGGGAAGAACCCTGTCGTGGGGGTCGTTTATTCTTGTAGTCTAACTTTTGTTGCTTACATCTCTGAGGATCCTTTCAGAGGACACTTTGTCTCTTGTGTACCCTGAAGTGATAAATCTAGAGCTTATTCAGGTTCAGACTTGATATTTTGGCAAAACTACATAGTAAGTGACTTAGTACATTTCTATTAAGAAATACTTAGTGTCCGCCTGTCTCTTTTTGTGACGTTAGCTGCCATGGATAATCATTGACTAGATTTATGAAGTCATCAGAGGTGGCAAAATGGCAGGATCTCATTTTAACATGGTTTTTGCATCCGTTGCTGGAATACTTACATGAAGACTCACTTCTCCCATCAGCTGATTGGTAACCGACACACCGTTCCTATAGGAGAGGCAGGATGCAGGCGTAATTCTCTCTTTTCAGAATTATGAGTCGGTTCCCTACGTCCTCCCAAAGTGATCAGTGTGGTGCATGTTGTGGGGTTTTAAGCCTCATGACGATCTCCAGAATTTACGCACGCCGTGTATGTTTCAGTCTGCCGCAGCTCCCGTTACCTTTCCGATGCTCAGATCGCCCCTCTTTGGGCGGACGAGGCCCACTTCGATCGGTTCTGGGTCCTCTGCCGCGCCTCCGGCCATCTCTGCGTGCTTCCTTGCACGTTAGCACAATGAGATTGTCCACACTCATCTTCTTAGTTCCAGCCTCACACCTGGAATCACCTGCTTCTCAAAGCGTGCGTTGATTTTCTTAAACTAACATCTTCGAACTGAACCTATGTATCTCGAAACTTTTAAAAATGTGCAGCATGAACGGAAAAGCAAAGCACTGTCTTCCAAAGGGGAAGGAATTAACATTTCCGTTTGGAATACCTTGCTGATAGCTGGACTCAGTCCTATGACAGGCCAGACAGTAGTTTTTGATTTCAGCGATCGCGACGTTCTCATGTGGCGTGGTGATGTGCCGAGTGCCGCTTCGTGACACCTGGAAACACAGGTCAGTGGTGGGGCATTTCACTTGAGCTCCAACACCAAAAGCAAAGCAGGTTCTATTATAGTTTTTCTGTAATGACATCAATTACTTATATTGTGACGACTCAAATAGCCACTGCTCACGTCGGTGTTAGGGTCATCACCTTGAGACTTGACATTTACATAGTCACTTCAAGCCTTAGAAGTGTTTTCGTTGCCTTGGCTGGTGTCTCTGCTCTCTGGCCGTGACCTCGAGGACCCCCAGGCCCCAGGCCGATGCCCAGTGCTCTCCCCAAGGACACTCTGTATTACGGAAGGTAACCTTAATTCACTACAAACTAGGATTACGCCAGTCCCCTGGGAAGGAAGATGAGTGAAGTGTCAAAAGTTCAAAAATGGCTAAACTAAAACTGATGAATAACTCAAGTAGCATTTAGTAAAAGTTTATCGTGCACATGTCAGAAAGATAGTTGCAAACCGGGAGCACTCAAATCAAAACATGGGATGAGACTCAGGTGTGTTGTTATGAAGCCATTTCTATGGTGGACAGCAGTGACTGTTCTTTGTGTTGATTGATTATGATATCAGCATTTTCTTAAATGATAAGGAATTGTTCAGTAGTTACTGCATATCAATCTTGAGAAATGATTCGAGTTTTGCTTATAATTTCCAGAGGCATAAGCAAGAAATGACTCTAGTCCAGTTAGTCTCGCAAAATGAGCGAAATCAAACTTTGTACGATTAAACCGGTTTCGTCTGTTCAGAGAATTTTCAAAGCTGGTCTTCATTTGTGTTTTAACAGAAAAAATAGGTACGGCAGATTTGATTCTAACATTCAACCAGGTGGATTGTTCTGAGAACTGGTCGTCCTGTAAATAATCTGTTATATTTTACATGGACGTAACTTATTTCATGAATGAACCACCTCTGGCTCCCTGGCTCACTGGTCCCCAGGCGACTTCCTGGCCGGCCTGTGGCTCTGTTGAAGAGATAGCCAGAAGGTAGAAATACAGGTATTGAGAACATCAGGCTCTCCGAATAGACCAACAATGTAACTGTGATTCACTGAAAAGTCCAAAATCGAAAACGGATGCAAAGAAGGCAAATGGGTTGAGATCATTGGGAGTTATATAGAAACTGGCAAGAACCAAAGGACGGGCAGAAAGTGAAATGCCAGGCAGTTGCTCAGTGCAGAGGACGGTCCGCGTAGACATCCAAACCCGACTCAGCTGCCAGAGTAGGGGTTAGTGATTCAGCCCAGTTTTGAGTTCCCTGGATGACGTCAGGTTGTTGTAGATTAGATTCTTGTTTGAAATAGTCACGTCTTCCCCTCGTTTCTATCAGATGATCGTGCTTCCTGGCTCCGACGCTGTCGGGCAACATAATTTGCTTCGTTCTCATGGCGGGTGGAGTGTACGCCTTGCCCTTTGATCCTGGGCTTGGTCGCGCGCATCGCGTTGGCCCGCGGCGGGTTTACCGGACGTGATGCAATAGTCCTGAAATGTGCCCGTGGGGTCAGGCGTAGTCTGCATGCTTCGGCCGTCATCACGAGCGTGTTCCCAGGCTCCCCTGCTGGCCCCGGAGGAGACCGAGGCATTTGGGGCAGAGCTGCGCTAGCACAGCTGCCCCAAACCTCGACCCACAGTCTCCCAGCCGATCCACAAACCTGTGAGTAAAACGAATGCTTATCATTCTACGCCACTGGGACCGATGGCTCTTACACAGTGCTATTTATCGATAATCAACCAATACACCGGTCAAATAGCCGTCGTCACTTCCTGACCTAGATGGTGCAATGACAGGACAGACCGTGGCAGCAACTGCGGCAGCAGTTTTGGTTTTCTTTTCTTACTTTTTTAAGGATTTTAAAAGCCATTAGGAAAGCTCCCTCCCCTCTCCCTATGCGCCTCCACCTCCTTAAATGTGTGTGTGCAAAACTGCGGTTAAAACTCTGGCTCTCAAAGAACCTCTAATACTACAGAACAGAATATGACCACATTTGTTAGTGATACTGTTATGCTCCAGTGGCCCAATAAACCTATAAAGCTTGAGTATAATTCTCTTATTTTCACGATATTCCTGTAGAGTTCCTCTTCCAGAGCTAATCTACAGCTTCTGAACATGTAAGCACAGATGCTCCCCGACTCACGACAAGGTTACATCTTGATAAACTCATTGTAGGTTGAAAATATTATAAGTCAAAATATATTTATGCACCTAACCTACCAAACATCACAGCTGTAACCTCGCCTACCTTAAACGTGCTCGGAACGCTTACCTTGGCCCGTAGTTGGCCAAAACCATTTAACGATTATTTCTACCTTATGTTCTATTGATACTCATGTACAAACGCGCTCATGGCAGTTCCCGTGGTGACATGTTTAGGTGACATCGAGAACTGACGTTTGAACTTTCTAACCCTAAGGGGGTCATTGTCAACATAAACGAGCCCACTCTCTGCTATATTTTTCCAAAATAGAAAAGATTGAAACCTCGTTAGAAAGTACCAGGAGAATTTTCAGGTTGCCATAGTTACCAGAGATTTCCAACTCTTAATAGCCATCTTTTCTGTGGATAATTTTAATAAACTGTCACACAAACAGCAATATTGCTGCAGAGAGGGACTTTCCAGGTTTAGGAATGTCTGTTTCTGACATTTCCTTTTAAAAGGGGATTTTGATAAAAGTAATTTTGTTTTTCCAAAAGAGGAACTACACCATGATCCTGGCTTCATGAGGCAATGTTGTATTTTAATCCCATTAGGATTAGTCTCTGTTGACTATTGTATATAATTATCATCTCAGATTTGGGACTTGAAAACTGTCTGCAAGGAAATTACTTCAAAAGATCCAGAGGAAGTCAGTTAGGCCTGGGGAGTGCCTAGTGGGGCCTCCTGCTCTGTCCCCGTATTAGTCTAGAAGATGGTAAAGGATAGTGGAAAGAAGGTCATGGGAGACACGCGGCGCTTTCTCTTGACAGAGGTAAATCTTCATTCTCGGAGGTCACACAGTGAATGGTGCCAGTTCTGCCGGCAAAGCCTTGAAACGACACGTAAAAACGATTACTGTAATATGCATGCTACCAACTTCGCTTTTAATTTAGAATATTCTCGAATGTGTAGAAAAGCGTCGGTACACTTCGCCTACCAAACGAAAATGGACCTTTGGAGCTGAGAATTGATTTAAATAGCGCTCCACTTAAAGACATTTCTGGAACTCGCCTAAGTTCTATAAATGGCCGATATTTAAACCGATTATTCCGATACGTTCCCATGTCTTTAACCATTTGAAAATAAGACAATATCGTAGGAAAGGGGAAAACTTTTTATGCTACAATAAAAAAGTCATAGAAATAGTACTCATGGACTGTTGAATCCAGAGTGAGTTTCTTTTCCAACCTCAGTGATCAAATAGTAAGTTCTTTCCACTAAAGAAAATTCGGCCTAACATCTCCAGGTCAGTGGACTTACCTTTAACCCATACAGATATTAAGGGAAGAATGTTCCAGAACATCATATGGCTTTAATTGAACCAGAAATCCAAGTGACATATTTCTTAAAGAATGAGACTGCAGCCTCGGATGAGCCAGGCACAGTTTTGGGTGCTTCTCCCATGAGCCGCATTTAGAGCGAGAGGCCATGGAGAGAAAGAGCTCCCCACCCTCAGACCCACCTTCCAGAGGCCTCCTTAAAAAAGTTGGGCTCTTCCTTTGTCAAGACCTTAACTTTTTCACTTAAATACAAGTTAAAGCTTGAAAAGTATTCATCAGAGCTGTGAAAAAAAAAAAACAAAAACAAACAAAAAAACACTCAGCATGGCTGTCGTATAAACTCTGCATGTTCGGTCCTGGCGTCTGATGACATGTCACTAACAAGTGATTGAATCTACAGAGCCCGGGACAACCAATGGACTCAGATGACTAGTAGGGTGACCAGTTGTCCTCACTGGCCCAGGACTGGAGGAATTCCTGGGATGGGGGAGCTTCAGAGCTAAACTCAAGAGTGTGGGATGAGTTGGTCACCCCGTGACTAGGTTGGTCCTCGCCTTCCTGGCTGTGCTCAAAGGCCAGTGCCAGTGATTTACACGGGTGGCTTCGCAGGCACCCCCCGCCCCAGCCCGCCATGGGCTCTGGCACCTGTGAACAGATGGCGGGACACCTGGCCTGACTGAACAGCGGGGCCCGGAACCGCCCAGGCGCAGCCGCTGAGCTCCCGGACGCCGTCCATGCTTCCTCTTTCTCCCTCAGTCCCTACTTTCTTTCTTTCTCTCTTTCTTTTTTAGACTTTTATAGCCTTTATTTGAAGTTCCGACATGAAGCGATATATACATTTTTAAGCCACTTCATTGACATATGATCAACTCACAGAAAGCTGTCTGTAATTAATGTGTGTGGCTTGCTCAATTCCCAGTTCCTACTGCAGTTCTCAATCCAGCCCGGACCCCCGGCCTATCTGACCGTGGCCTTGGCCCCCTCCTCCTTTCTGCTTATCCTATTTCCCAAAAGCAGGCGGTGGGCTCCAGGCTGCTGGGTCTTCTGCCCACCAGGAACACTGCCTTTCTTCATGAAATAACCTTTCGAAAAGCGATACGGCCTGGGGAGCCGGTGAAGGCATTTAGGTTCTCCAGGGCTAGGTAGAGTTTGGTGTGTGTACACAGACGTGCTCCTTCGATGCAAATAAAAGCGGGAAGAAATTGTGCTAAATGGTAAGAGAGAAAAACATGCTGAGACTCGTTTGTTTCAATTCCTCGAGGTCCCATCCAGGAAGAAGGTGCTAGATTTTCATGGGCCAAACTCTCTCTTCCTTAGAAAAAATAAAAAATGAGATACATTTAGCGGATGGCTGGATGAGGAACATCCAGGTCGTGCTGCCATGGCAACTTCCCGTGTGCAGATACAAACAGGAGCGAGCCCACAAAATCCAGCGATGGATTACTTGGATTACTTGGTTCGGGACAAATGATCTGAACCTGTGCTGTTTTGTCTTTTCTTTGAACCTGGCGCCACCAGAGGGCAGGAAGTATAATTTAATGTACAGACAAGGGACTTGACTGAGAGGAAGCCTTCCTTCTCCAAATAGTGACTGCGCCTTTCTGAAGGTGGCTGAATGAAGGTGGCCTTGAAGAGAACTTAGGGAATGTTGAGGAAAATGGCCTGAGCCAAGGACAGTTTTGCTGCCAAAGGAGCATTTCATATAAAAAGCAAAATTTGGTCACCATTCCTAGTTATGGGCATGGAGGGTGACCAGAGAGAAACCCTCATGAGCTGACACTCCTGTCACCCAACAGCTGGAACCTCAGCCCCAGAGGCGATGGAACAATCGTGCGTCAGTCTGTCCCAACGGGTCACAGATCCTCGAGGACCATGGAGTTATTGTAACAGTACATAAACCAAATGCATCCAAGCCTGGCTATAGAACAAATTAACACCTCTTGAATAAATATTTTTTCAGATGACAGTAGATGTAATTATGATTAATAATTATCACTGCACTGAAAGGTGTTATTAAGTGCATAGTACATTCGTGTCATTGTGTGGTCTCACTGAACATAAAAGCACAATTCCTGTCGTGCGGGCAGCCATTAACTTCTTTGCCATTAACCAGATGCCCTCATACTCAAAAAAGAGGAGCATCAACGACCTGTGAGCGCGAGTCAGATCAGTCTCCATCCGCGAAACAACTGTTGCCTGAGCTCTCGGCTAAAGTTTTATGTGATGTCCTCAGAAAAAGCTGAAGGACGCCAGAGGGTCTGACAAACACAGAATTCTTAGCAAACAACTTTCAAGATTCTTTCATTTTTTTTTTTTTGGAGGTGGGGGATTCAATGGAATACCCTCAAGTTCATTACGTTATGCTTTTGCCGTCCTCAAGGACCAGTTCCACATGGTGAGTAGGCCGAGGCGGGCCGCTTGGTGTCGGATCTCCTTACTATCTCTCGAAGGTGAACCCCTGCTTTCTTTCCCGCTCGCATCTCAGAGCCAACACACCACTAATGGTTTAGACCCCGAGGAAGACGGAAGAAGTTTTATCGAATGACCACTCAGCCCCATAATTTTTACGACACTGAGTATAAGAGAGTTTAAGCACTTAACCCCCGTTTCGATCAGCACGTGCGGGCATCCAGGCTTACACACTTCTCTGTAAGACCCGAGCTACACTAACTGTGCTGAAGACAATTCGGGTATTCACGCTGCAGCTCGTAACACTTTACACACTCTACATAGACGGGCCGCTTTAAGATGAGCTTTCTGTCGACACCATGAATGTCCTACGTACACGTTTGGCATTTTCCAATCTTCTAATGTCGATCGCTCTCGCGAGCGTTTTAGGGTGCACATCCCTGGTTACCAGAGAGATCAGCACATCTTCATGCACGTTACTTTGCTGTTCGGGTTTCTTCTCATGGGCCACCTCCTGTGTCCTCCCCGTGTGTACCAGGTTTTCTGGACATGTCTAACTATTATCCCCCTGTTGGTTTTAGATATTGTAAGTCTCTTCCCCTCAACGTTTTAGCTACCCATTAACTCTTCCTGGTTTTTTTTTTTCTTCACTGATTGAAAATTCTTAAATCCTTAAATGAATATGATAAGGTTGAATCGTTGTATATTTTTGCCTTTTGATTTTTTAGTGAGTTTTGTTTAAGAAATATTCATCTGCACCCGAAGGTCACAAAAATATTCTATTAGCTTATGGCTTTAACTGTCACATCCAGGCCTGGTTTAAGTAACTGTTAACTTTCTTTGCGTGCGAGTGACATTCGCGGATTCCCCTTGCGTCCGCCACAGTTTCGAGGGTGAGGTAGAGATCCACCTTCACATGCGTCCATACTGAGCCAGTTTTCTGAGCACCAGCTGATAAGCAGACTCATCCTTTATCAAGTTCCTGTTTCTGAGTCTAAATTCATTCACAACCTAAAACCTGTCTACCACTTTTAAGGAGCCCAGTAACTGGTAACTGAAGTATGTACTTCTGTGCTGCAGACCGTGTGTGGGTTGGACGGCTCGCCGGCGTTCCCGGTAGAGGGAGCAGACTTGTGTAGCTCCAGATGGCTGCAAATTGTGCCGTTCAGAGCAGTCGGTCAGCTCAGGTTCGCATGCAGCTGCCAAGTGGTCGTCTTCACACTCCTGCCCTTGAAAGATGAATCTATTTTTTTGTTAGTGAGCCCCCTAAATATTTGCCATCCTCTAAAGCATGCCTTCTGATTCCGGACTTTGTTCTCTAACTGTTCATCTCTGAAAGAAAGCAGAAGGACCATTCCCAGCCTCAACGAGCAAGGACAGAAGGGATGTGACTTCCCCCAGGATACTCCAGCACTTCTTTAAAAGATGGGACTTGCTCTCAGACGCTAACGCCTGCCTTCCGTACTCTAAAAGGAGACGATGTGTATGGGGAAGCTTTGTAAACGTAACAGGAGACCACGATTTTGAGAGCCAACAGTACCTTCATTAGCTCTGTTCAGGGGCTACAGTCTGGTCTGTTCGCATCTTCCTGGGCCCAGGCATGAGTTCTGAGCTGAACGTGCGGCAGACGGCAGCTCTGCTCCGGGCTCTCCCTGTTTCGGTGTTAGACTCGCACGGTTTATTTCCGTGACAAACTCATTCATGCCTGTTAATTCAAAATGCATTAGAAACAGTCTTCATTTCTTTTTAGGAGTTTTAACTGTGTGGTTTTTGTCCAAAGGACTGATTAATTATAAGAAACAGACAAAATCATAAAAAATGCCAATTTCCCCAAATTTAAACGGAACGGCCTTAGTTCAATTACTCAAAATTAGCATAATACGTTCCTATCAAAAAGAAGATGTGGACCAGAGGATTTTTAAAAAAATAAACTTGAGACTCCACAGTCTTTGTTGCTCGGGATAAGCTGGGGCACGTGTGTAACAAACAGTAGCAAAATCTGGGGGCCCCAAAACAATCGAGGACGAACTCTCTGTTCCACCTGTTCATGGCGGGGGTGGGGCTCCTCTCCTGCCACAAGGTCCCCCCTATAATCTGAGCTGTCCTAGCAATCACGGCCTGGGCCACAGGGAGAGTTCTGAGGGTCTCCCTTCAGGAATGAGATGCTCACGGCTTCTTGGCAGACTTGGGTAGGTGGTCTCACCCCATCATGAGGGGTCCAGCATGCAATCCTGTCACGCCCCTATAGCGGGGCGTGGAGAGAGGTGACAAACCAAAAATCTTTGGCAAACAGGGCTAATTAGTCCCATGACACAGAGCTCTTTTAGGAAATATAAAAATTGTTAAGAACCCAGATTCAGTGTGAGCAATACCGCTTAGGAAGAGCGATGCTTTTCGATTCATATTATTATCGCAAAGGAGGAGTTTCGCCTTTATGACTGGAAAAAAAAAATGAATGCTTTGCTCAAAATTCAAGTTCTCATGGAAAAGTAAAAGAAGACTCGTTTCCCCATCGGAGAACCAGGGCTCAGTAAAACACCCTGAAGCGATAGATGCCCGCAGAGCCAGCTGATGCGGAATGCCGGAGACCAGCTCCGCAGGGACCCACTGCCGGGGGCCAAGAGTCTGGTGAGAGCCGCGTGGAGAGGACGAGGAGACAGACCAGCTTCCTGAGAAAAAGACCAGCAGGAGCACAGGGGGTGGCCAGCCCTGACCTGCGGGCTCCAGAGAATGCCATCCCGGCACTTGTGTGATGGGGCCTGAGGTGGCCCCCGGAAGAAGACACCTGCCAGGAACCTAACTAGGTGAAGCTGCAGCATCCCTGGAATCCTGCAGACATCTGGATCCCTGGAAAAGACAGAGCTGGGAGGGGCAGGCGCGAACTGAACCTCGTGGAAAATGTCCCCCCCAGCTTGTGAGGACGAGGACCATCTCATGAGTGTTTATTCTATTGTTATCATGTGAAGGACTGAGACTCTCGATGGGCGTGCGGGCTCTCCTCGCTCTCCGGACGCAGAGTGGTCCTGTGAAACCTCTGGGAAGCCGAAGCAGCAATCACCTGAGGACACATCTCGCTAAAGGATGAGTAACATGGGTGGAGACAGGACACAGATGCTCACGGACAGAGTCTAGAGCCCGGCCAGATGCTGAGATGCGGAGCGCGCTTCCCTGGAGAGCCTGGCCCGGCCGCCCCTGCTGTGTGTGGTGTGGACGCCGCCTCTGCGCCGCGCCGCGAAACGCACTCCGAATGCCATTTTTGCTTTTGCCTTCTTTTGTAAAAGTAAAAATCCTCTTTGGATTTCTTTAAGTTAGCAAAAAAAAAAAAAAAAAAGGTACTGACGTCGATCTTTCCTAAAGGTGAAGTGGCTTAATGCGAACTTTTGAAAGGTGGAGGGTGTCTGTTCGTGGATTTGGTTTTGATTTGTGATGCGTCAGGTGATGTGCTTCGGTTCACCTGCGCTAGCTTTTTCTCCCTCTTCAGAAAAATCTTTGTCTAACTAGTGACGTACACTCCATTCGACTATTTGTCGAACTAAAAGTTCCGTGTGGCAGAACGTGCCGCCGCGGTGTAGGATGCCACGAATTCTCCAACATTTGAGAACTTCTCTGCTTCGGGAATGATCGTCGACATTCATCGGTGCCATTGGAGAGTTTAATGACACGTTTAATCCAGTCCATTCACATCAAACATTGGGGTTTCTTCCCCAGCTTCCAAGTATTTAGGGTGCGTGTTTGAGAGTTGAGCGTACATTTGTTTCTCCGTCTTTCCCCGACTTTAACACCTCTCCCACCCACCCCCGCCAAACCCTCTCAGATTTGTTTTTAAGAAATGAAGAAATGTTCCAACACGTGACCCACAGCTGCAACCCGTTAACCTTTGCTAATATTGGGGCTGCACTTTGGCTGTCTCCCCGGACCTCCAGATCGAGGCCCTTTTGCTGTTCTAGGCCGGGTGCCCAGTCCTGCAGGGGAGGGGAGGCTCTCTCCCCGGCCGGGCTCGGAAGGACAATAAACATCTTCTCTGCAGTGTCCAAATGAAAGAGCCAGCCGGGCCCAAGGCTGTTTGGACCCTCTCTGTCCAGTACAGTAGCCTCGTGCGACACCGGAGCCCCGAAATGAGGCCCATCAGAATCGAGATGCACTGTGGGAATTAACTGCACAGAGGGTTTCAAAGATTTGGCGTGACATAAATCTTTGCCACAAACCGTCTTATTAGTCATTTTGTATGGATTGCGTGTTGACGTAATATTTTGGGTAGATTGGATTAGGTTTAATTTCGCCTGTTCTTTTCCCTTTTTTTTTTATTTTAATGTGGCTTCTAGAAAATTGAAACCGACATATTTGGCTCAAGTATGTTTTTATTGGACGGCACTAGTCTAGGTGGTAGGACTTGTTTTCAACTACTTTAATAAGCAACAAACACTCGTGATAATTTTCATACGGCTGTTTCTTTCCCATATGAGTTCTTATATGGCAATTGTTTTTATCTGTTCTGTCTTTAAAGTTTAAGGAGGTTTTTAAAAATTCCCAAAGCACTACGGGTAATTTGGCAGTGTCTTTTACGGATGACTTATTGTCACCTAGAAGCCAGCTAGAGCTCTGTGGTGTTAAATACCGCTCCTGGGGCTGCTGGAGCTGGCTCTGGTCTGACCGACAAGTAGTCCACGAGGAAGCGGGTTGGGGACCTCGGTACACCACAGCAGTCACTGCTCCTGTCCTCCGGCGCTCTGTGCTTGTGCGAAAGACCTATGGGTCGTCGTCCTTTGGGGCTGGATCCCGGCCCTCCAAGTCAGTGCGCCCCATAGCCTCAAGGCATACGTGATGCCCACGGAGTTCTTCGGGATTAAAAACTTTTAGAGAACAGAGCGTGTGAGGAACTCGAGGTGACACCTCTCCTGACTAAGTCACAGGGCGGGACCGAAGCGCAGACCGACCCCCCTTCTCATTCGTGTCTTCACCTTCCCGGGTGAAATACGGCACCGGCGAAGAAAGCTGCCTATTGGTGAAACTGCAAGACTGTACCTGCCGCCACCTGATTCCGTCCCCTCTCCTCCCCTCCCCGTGGCGGGCCCCGCTGGCCGGCGGCCTTCTTTCTTCTTCTGTCAGGGTTAACGAATTGAATCTTCCAAATGAAAAGAGATGAGTGTTACTACCTCCTACCGATGAGAGAACCTAGGCTCACAGAGTTTAAATGATGCACCGATCATGAAGTGGTCCGAGTGAAATATCTGCGTTTCTGGCATGGCTCTGTTGGGTTGTCTTTCTTCGCCAGAAACCTGTCCCCGTCGGGGAGTTCTGAACACCACTTTTATGACAGATCGTTATTGGTAATGTCGTCCTCTTCCTTGGCAGAGCGAACGAAAACGTCAGCTCGAAGAAATGTTTCAGAAAGGCACCGGGAAGCGTTGAGAAGAGAGCGAGATTAATCAAAGAAAGATGAATACGGCAAATTTTTAATAGCGTGCGTCATCGTGAAACACGCCTCGGCAGAAGTAAGAACATCGAGAGACAGCGAGAGCAAAGAGCAATCAGCTCAGTGAATAAATGAAAGCAAAGCCGCACGCGAAGTCTAACCCTGAGCAGTACTTTTCCTGTGAGCGACATCACTAGACCACAGGCCCCCGAACATACGAATGTCACCAAGCGTGTGTCCCATCCTCCTTTGCTCCAAATTAAAGTGGGTGCATACCACGTAGATGGCATAAATATATGACAGAATACAAGGCCAAGCTCAGAAGACGGCATCCTGTGTGGTTCCTTTTATATAGAACCACATAGAAAAGCAAAACTCTAATGACAGACAGTGGATGAGGACTTGCCAGGGGCTAAGGCTGTGGGGCGAGTATCGACTATAAAGAAAACGGAGGACCCGTTTCAGGGTTAAGGAAACGTTCCATGCTGTGATGCCGGTGGTGGTTCTATATTGCTAGACATTCGCCAAATTCATGGAAGCGTGTGCTTAAAATGGCTGAATTCTACTGGACGGACATTACACCTCGATAGGGCGGATTTAAAAATATATAAAATAACTCGATACAGCTCGTCTCTTCTTTCGTATCTGACTCAGACGAAACAGAATTTGGTAACCCTTCGGTGAAAGGGAAGAAGCACGGCTTAATTTCAAAATACAGAGCTGGCGGCTGTGAGAGAGGAGCAGCTGGACCAGCCACTGCCCGCGAGCTGCCAAACCCCTCTGGATGAAATCCATCCAAGATACAGCTTTTAGCCTCTCCAGGTCCTCGGATACCCAGAAAGTGGGTCATCTTTCAGAATATCTGCGTCATTGTGGAGAACATGTCAGTAAATCAAAGACCAGCTGGATTTGTGCTCAAATTGGCAAAACCGTTACTTACTTGGGAGAACTATTAGTCCTCTTTCACTCGTTGGGCAGGCGAGCTGGCTGTCGTGGTCTCGATCGCGTTCACTCGTTGTCAGGCCTTCATATTCTTTATTTAGGTCGAGGATATGCACAAGGCATTAGACTGGTACTCTGGAAATGCAGCGATCATGTGGCTGCTTGATTTTAAATCTTAGAAGTTTAAAGTTGAGACTACTACCAAATATTTTTACAGAGTGAACTGGAATACGGAAGCGACTGTTTGATCCCGTACAAAATGGTTTTGCCTCAAATATTCAGTCGTTAGGGTAAAAGCATTATTCTGGACTACCTTTTCCAGATAGTTCTGCTTTTAGCAACAACTATCATAAACCCAACTTAAACAGGTTTAGATGATACACACATTTCCTGGCTCGTGTATTTGGAATTCAGAGTTGACCAGACTTGGGTCTTAACAATCTCAAGCCATGTTTCTCTCTCTCTCTCTCTCTCGACATGGTGCTGGCAGGGTGGCTTCGTCTGTATGCTGGTCCTCTTCTGGGTGTGGGATGCTACTCGGGTCTGGTCGAGCCCACTATGCCCTCGTCAGTTCCCTGAGGGAAGGGAGAGAGGTTCCTTCAGGCACTTCTGACATAAGAGCAGTGAAGGACTTTCCCAGAAGCCCTTTCCTCATTGGTTCAAATTAGGTCACATGTCCATTTCTCACTGGTTCAAATAGATTTGAGTCACATGTCTATTCCTCATTTGCTCAGAATGAATCACATACCCAGTTACTGGCATGGAGCATGGAATTATCCTTAGGTAATTAAGCCTCCCCTACAACTGGAAACAGCTTCTCTGAAGACATGAATTGATGAATTGTGCGTGGAGTGTGTGTGTGTGTGTGTGTGTGTGAGTGTGTGTACGTGTGTGTGTGTGGGCGTAGTGGAGGTTCTATTCCAAATGAGAAAGGGAGAATGCCACTAAACAAACAGCAAAAAAATACACTAGTGTCTAAGTTAAACCCATTGCTCTAATAGTGAGCTTTTTATTTCTTGTTACAAAAGTATTACAGGTTTAAATTTTAATTTTAAAAGAATAGCCAAAAAGAAGAAAGTAAAACCTGCCGTAATCCCACCACCCGGTGAGAACCACTAATGAAATGATCCGAGCGTACTTTCAAACAATGAAATAAACCGCATACTCTGCATACTGCACGTGCAGTGTCGCGTGGTGGTCAGCAACGCAGACCGAGGCGCCAGCCTCCTGGTGATGTCCTTACTGTCTGCAGGATGGGGAAACGACTTCGCTTCTCTGTGCCTCAACTTCTTCCTCTGTAACGGAAGTGAGAGTAGTACCTGTGCAGGTTCCTTTCCTCCAGCACTAACCCCCCGGTTCAGCAGGCGGCCGTGTGCAGCTTGCGAGCCAGACCTGCTCTGCTGCCTGTGCTTGTCAGTAAAGTTTTATTGGAGGCCACTCACGGTCGCCCATTTGCATACTCATCTGTGGCGGTTTTCACACTACAAATGGCAAAGTCAAGTAGTTGCGACGGAGATGTTACAGCCCCCCAAACCAAAGTACTTAATGTCTAGCTCTCTACAGAAAAAGTTTGCTGACCTCAGGCTCAGACCTCTATTGTCTTGTCAAAATCTAGCATGTCATACTTCTGTGGCTTTACAGGGACTTAACCAGCCTAGAGATCTGATCGGGAAAAGGTGACGTCTGTGGAGTTGACATGAAGGCAAGGAATGCTCAATTATGTTATCACTTAGAAACAGTTAAAACCAGAAATAATTAGAAAATGTGCAAAGGTGTTTAAATATCAAATTACGCAAAATGATCCGAGGTCTTGAAATATGTGTCATATGACTTGCCTGGAACTCTGAGGTGTTGACATTTGGGCCTGAACGAAAGTGAAGTCATTCAGAATTTTATGTAGCCGATAGACGTACGTCCTAGCTAGAGGCAGAAAATAAGAAGATTGAAGAGAAAATAAAAGAAAGCCTAGAATAAATGGTCGTAACCGTTGCTTTTGAAAGAAGAAAAAAAGGATTTCCATCAGCTGCGCGCTCAGGGCGAGCGGGGGTGCAGTGTGCAGATGAGCTGAGCTTCCAGAAAATCATCTGGGGCGACCACAACCTGGCAGACCCAAGTCCGAGTTGTGGAAAAGCCCAGAGTGAAAAGAAAATCATCGCTGGAATAAGCGATACACCCATGGAGGGAATCTGCCCCCCTGGTACAGGTGGTTGAACCTTGAACTTCTGAGTCCTCAAAATCTAAATTATCTTAGCTAGATCTAACCTATCTAAATTGTGTCAGTCAAATCTAACTTTTCCATAAAACAGTGTTTTAACTGAAGATTAGATTTTTGGTCAAGTGCATAATGTCTTTCTTTAAAAAATCTCTGGAAGTGAGCATCAACTACAGAGATGTTTCTAGAATACACAGCTGTCTGTCCAGCAGCCCGGTTAAGAACAGAGCGTCTCTGTCAACTGGCTGATTTCAAATCCCGACTCCAATACCTTCCTGCTATTTAATAGTGAATGTCCTCAGCCTTATTTTTTATTTATAAAATGGGATTAATAAAAGTACAGCAGTTCCCCTTTATCCGTGCCAAGACCTGCAGTGGGTGCCTGAAACCACGGATAACACAGAACCCTATCTATAGTATGTGTTTTTCCTATACATGCGTACCTATCATGAAGATTAATTTATAAATTAGGTACGATAAGAGATTAACAACAATAACTAATAATAAAGTAGAACAATTATAATAATATGCCGTACTGAAATTTATGTAAATGTGTGTGTGTGCGCGCGCGAGCGTGCTCTCTTTCTCTCTCTCTCTCTCTCTCTCTCTCTCTCTAAGTATCTTCTTCTCCTGCACTCACGTTGTCACTTAAAGGAAACACTTTACGGCTTCTCTGTGGGATTTCCAAAGTGCCAGCATCACCACTGTGGTACTTTGGGGCCATTATTAAGTCAAATGAGGGCGACTTGAACACGCGCCCTGGGATGCGTGACAGTCCATCTGATCGCTGAGACGGCTACTTGGCGACTGACCGGCGGACGTTGTCTGCAGCGTGGGGTCGCTGGGCAACGGGTGATTCGTGTCCTGAGCGGGACAGAGTGGGAGAGATTTCATCGCACTGCTCAGAGTGGCGCACCGTCTAAACGTACGAGTTGTTTATTTTTGGAATTTTCCATTTAGTATTTTTGAGATGCGGTTGATCGCAGGTAACGAACTGTGGAAGGAGAAACTGCAGGTAGGAGGGGCTATGATACTAACTTTTCAGAGTGTCGACGAAAATTTAGCAAAATAATTCACGTAAAGTACTGAGCCCAGAATCTCACATATTATACACTCCGTAGAAGTTCGTCATTCTATTTTTATTTTTTAAAATTTATTTATTTAAATTAGTTTCAAGTATACAGTACGTTGGTTAGACATCGATATCATTCCTAAAACGATCCCCGCAATTGCTCCTCCCTCCCCTGGCCCTCCACCTCGCCATCTTATTAATGCTAACTGCATTCCTATACCATGCTTCCCATTTTAGTATGAGCCATATCTAAAAGCTATCTGTGGGAAACATCTTGACAATCAACCACAGAATAATACATTGTTGTAACAGAATAAGTTCTTATCCGCCACTTTCGGTGTTTCTGTCTTATTTCTGGAATAGCAAAAGTGAGGTTTAAAGACAAAAAAAAAAGTCCTACATTGGAGTTTGAAAATTTAAAAGATTAGCTCAGGGAACATCTTAATGGGCATTGTGTTAGGGTACAGGTCAACTCGCTGCTGAAACAGAGACCCCAAAAATATGGTGACGAAAAAAGGGAAGAGTGTTTTCCTCTCTAACACGCCTACCCAGAGGCTAGAAGCCCAGCCCTGGAGCGGGGCTCTGCTCTGTGAGGCCTTCCAGGACCCGGGTCCTCCTTGTCCTCTTTCTCCACCGTCACCTGGGATAGGTCGTATGGTCGAAGCTGGTTCACTAGCATCTTCTTCTTCTGTCCTCAGGGAGGGAAAGACAGATGAAGAGCAAGCCATTTCCTTTTAAAGGATGGGACCCGGAACACACCTACTGCAGCCTCGTTGCTGGGATCTTAGTAATGGGGCCACCTACAGAGGAAAGAGAGGCTAGAAATTTGGCTAAACAGCCATGTGCCAAATTAAAATTCTGTTATCAAAAGGGAGAAGCCAAGAATGGATGGTGGACTCAATTAGCATTGTCAAGGAAGCTACCGTTGACTCTAAGACACTGTTGTTTTTAAGGCACATTATCATTTTATGTACCATAAGTAAGAAAATCCATATTCTTTAGACTACGACTTGTTGCTTTCTTATCGGCTCAGTTGTAGGAGACATCCCCAAATTAAGAGAAATTAAAATAGGAAAAATACGTGTTTGGGTTTAAAAGAAATAGAGTATTGACAAGATTTTTAAAAAATAATCTAAAGACATCCATTTTGCAGCCTTCTCCGTGTGTGTGTGTGTGTGTGTGTGTGCGCGCGCGCGCGTGTGCGTGTGTGTGCAGTCTTCACTGTGTGTGTGTGTGTGTACGCACACGTGTGTGACTTTCTCTGGAGTAAGCATAGGCAGGAGGTATCAAGCTTTGGTTGACCTATTGTGTATCATGCTTAGAATAGATGGTTGACAAGTAACTCTCAGGGCGAATTCATTCAAAGTTGAATTCCTGTGACAACTGGCAGAGGTTGGCTCAAAGGCTTAGGGAAAATTTGCCCAGATTTGCACTCCTCAATCTGGGCCACATCTGAAACAGTGAGGTCCTGCCTTTAATAGGCAGGGTTTTCGCTTAAAAGGACAAAGACTGAGGGCAGCCCTCTATGGGAACAGACATGGCCAGGACACTTGTCTCTTGTTTCAACATTCAGCCATCACCCAAACATTGGTTGAACACAAGACTCTTGCTTGGTGCTACAATATGCCCGCCCCCCACCCCACCCCCAAGAGCACCCATAGGGCGTATGGCAGTGTACGTGCAGAGGTAGAGGTCTGGTGAGTAGAGGCACAGATTGGAGTTACCAGTCCTACCTGAGGTTGGTAAAGACCTCCCAGCGGAGGCGGGATCAGGAGTGGGGAGGTCCGAGGGCCCTCCGAGCAGAGGTTACAGAACATGCTGCATGTGGGGGTGTGAAACGGTTGTCACTCAGGGAACCAGGTCACGATTCCTCTGGAAGCAGCTGTGGTTATGGAGGGTTTGTTATTCAGTAGTGGTTCCTTTATCTTGACTTACACATAGGAGACAAACAGCAATCTCGGTTTAATTGAATTAAGGAAAAGACCAACTTCTCGGATGGCCAAAGACTGACGAGCTGAATTTCCCTGGATCAAAATGATGCCAGAAGGACAGAAGCGAAATGTCACCTTTGGGGCCATGCTTGCCCTTGAACTTAACATTCCTCTAGCTTATTTGTCAACATCAGATTTGAGGATTTAATAGATGAAGAAGCACTTGCTTGGATCCCACTTGCTTTTGCCACTTTTATGCTAATTTTCTCCAACTCGATAAACGCACAAATGTATTTGAATTTAGAACACATCATGCTTCTCCGTTTACTCAGAACGGCTTAGCGCACGGCACTGCCGATGTTAGCGTGAGACGAGATTCTCCATGCTGCAATGACATCTTTGTGAATCCGACCTGGGAAAGAGGCTTTTCGTTCTCGGGTTTGAAGACGTAATCGCGGAAGACCTGGGTTCCTTCAGGTCATTTGATTCGGTAGCTTCGAGTCTGGTCAATGACACGTCTATAATATGCAGGTGTCTCTTGGTGTACATTGCGACTGAAATCTGCTTCTCTTGTATAGATCACTGTTACAGATGAGGAAGTTAGTAATCCATCCTTTTTAGATCTGGTGAGAACTCCCCAAATGAGGAAGTGCACACTTATACTTATGTTTGCTTGGTAAGTTTGACTTGTGATGGATTCAAAAGCTTGTGTCAAATTTGCGCGGCTCCCCCTTCCTTCCAGTTGGGTCGAAGTTACCTCTTACTTGCTCTCCGTTGTCTTTCAATGTTGCTCCAGGTTCACGAGTGCGGTGGTCTATCAAGGGCTCGTCATGCGCCTGGGGATCGTAGGAGGCAACCTCTACGTCGACTTCTTCATCTCAGGGGTCGTGGAGCTGCCAGGGGCTCTCTTGATCTTACTGACCATTGATCGTTTTGGGCGACGTCTTCCCTTCGCAGCAAGCAACGTAGTGGCGGGAGTGGCCTGCCTTGTCACGGCGTTCTTACCGGAAGGTAATGGTCTTCCAAGTCTGCTTGGCAGCTGAGAACTTGGGACGGGGGGGACAACTTTAAATCAAAATAATCAAGACTAGGGAAACTCTTGTCTGTCGAAAATGTAGCATCGCATCAAAATCTCGGTGCCGGGCACGCCGTAGTGATGTTACTCCATTTTCTGTTTCATCAGTGTCAAGACTTTGAGTGTAAGAGGCGGGTTCTGGAGACGTTTCTGTCTTCTCCACTTTCTGGTTCATTTTTGGATGCAATATGCGTTGAGCAAAACCTAGCTCATAAAGTTATAGTGTACTTTTAGTCACCGTTACCCGACTTACCGTGTGGCAGCATTGACAGTGCTTAAACTGCCTCCTGGGCACTGGCCACACCTTCTGCCCCACGGGAAACATGGAGGTGACAAAGGAAGAAAGACACTGTTCTCGATGCCAGAAGCTTCATAGCCTCATAAGGGCGAAAGGCATTTTACTGCTCCGCGGCTCACGGTGATGGACGAAATAACAGCATGACTCACAAGATTTAGAACAAGCGAAAACAAACAAACAAACAAACAAAATAATAAATAGGTGTGAGGAGCGATCCCTCCCTGGGGGGTGTGCAGGAAAAGCTTCCCAGATGAGAACGAGGCATGCGGGAGAGAGGAAAAGAAACGCGCCGGGCAGCGAGTTTTCCAAAGCAGGGCGTCGTTCCCAGGAGGGGGAGCCACCTCCGAGGGGTCGGGAACCAATGCTCTCATCACTGGAATATCCAGCTGAGGAGACCGGGGGATCGTCTGTCCCCAGCAGTGACAGGTCCCGCAGGCCACGCCAGGGGCTTGCTTATGGTCCTGTGAGCTTTGGGGTTGGGGGTGGGGGTTTGATCTCTTCAGGACTGCGGCAGTTTGGACAAGGACGAGGACGGAGAGAGGCTGAGAGCGGGAAGGGCGGTGGCGGCAGTCAGGCCGGGATGGCGGCAGCAGGATTCAGAGACGTTTCGGAGTTGAGTTTTTGGGGAGTTGATGCCTGATACGTAGACGGAGGTTGCCTGTGGCTCCAAACGCACCATGCACACAGCCCCGGTTTCTCCTGAACACGGCAGGCGCCGGATGGAGGGGCCTTTCACACCCCCAGCGAACGGACGCGTGAATTAGAGCAAGTTCATCATCTCTGTGTTCCCGGGGCCGGGGGGAGCGGGCTACGGGGACAGCTGGATTCTCTGGTGGTGGTTCGTGTCAGCACAAGACAGCCTGTCTTTTATCATTATCATTTCTTTTTGAGACTCCTCTGAGGACCAAGAAAGAAGCGATAATGTTGTAGAAGTCAAAACGCTCGGACATTTACAGAGGAGTTTATTGATTATATGAAAGTTTATGAAGTCCCAACACATCAGACAGATCCTATTTCTATAAAATTACGCAAATGCCTCTCTTCAGAACAGAGGGGGGAATAAACCGACGTAATGTCCTCTGGAGTGGGTGGTGATCAACAGAATCGACTAGTCACGTTTATCTCACTTTTCTTGGGTGGATTAGTTTCCTAGGGTGGTGGTAACAAACTGGGTGGCTTGAAATAACAGACCTTTATTCTCACACAGTCCCCGAGGCTGGAGGCCAAGGCGTCGCAGGGCCAGGCCGCCTCTGAAGGTGCGAGGGGAGGATCCCACCCAGCCTCTTCCAGCTCCGCTGTTTGCTGGCGGAGTTGGCTCCTTGCAGAGATCCTGGGTGAGGGTCTGGTCCACACCTCTCTCCTAGCTCCTGGCGGTTGCCAGCAACCCTCAGCATCATTCCAATCTCCACCTCCATCATCACCTGATCTTCCCTGGGTGTCTCTGTGTCTTAAGCATCACATCTGCAGGGACTCTGTTTTCAAATAAGGTCGCATTCGGAGTTTCTGGTTGGAGATGAATCTGGGGGACACTCTTCCATCTGCTGCCTTGAGTTGATAGGTTCTAAGAGTTGGAGAATCTGTATAATAGATATTGGTCAACACAGGTCTCTTCAGTATCTATTAATTGTCTCCACTAAACCAGGAGTGGGGAGAGAGCCATGAGCATAATTCCCGTCGTCGGGTGTAAATACTGCCTCTGCTGCTGGGGATGAGGTGAGGGTCTTTGAGGTTAGGGTCAGCATGTGGGATCGACTGTGTCTCCTCAGGGTGTCAGCTTGACAGCGTTTTCTGAACGTTCTGAATGGGCCGGTTATTTATCTGTATTCAGCGAGCTAACACATCCGTTTTTCATGGTGTGTGTGTGTGTAGGTGTGTGTCCTAGTTGGGTTTTTGTTTGGTTCCTTCCAGCCTCAGCTGTAAGTTTAAACTGTCGTCGAAGTTGTCGGTGGGACTCACTCATAGAGCAGTGTCAATTCAGTAGAAGCAGCTTATAAGCTAAGTACCGGACCTGGATAATGCAGTTATTTCCACGTTAGCAGGCGGCGGGCATGGGGTGGGGGTGTCGCCCTGCGGGGCTGGGACCCAGGGGATACGGCAACGGCTCCCACATCCCAGGCCCCCCGGGTGCTGTGCCGCCTGCTTGCCGAAGGCGGGGGTGGAACGTGCTTCCCAGTCTCCCTCCCGCCTCCCTCCCTGGCCTTAATGAGAACAGAGAACCTAAATAAAACACACGTTCGTGACCGTCCTGCGCCGGAGCAGACGACAGCGCCTCACATCTGCACAACCACGGTCACCCCACTCCCGATGTAACCGCTGTTTATGGGGGAGCTACAGGTGTTCTCCGTCAGGAGAAACACCTCGGCCAGTTTGCAGCGCAATGAGCCGGGGCCTCCCAGTGATGGCCTGGATGCCTGAGCCATCTTTTTCTCTGCTCGCCCTCCTCGGTGACTGTTTTGTTTAGTGGGTTTTACCTTTTTTTTTTTTTTTTTTTGCTTGTTAAATACTCCTGAGCAAGAACATGCATGGGTCTACTGAGCTTGAGTCTCTTCTTTCGTCCTCCTCACGAGTGCCTACTTTTCTGCAACAAAATTACATGTTCAGGACAGTGCAGTGACTCTAGAAGACGAAGGGACCGCGTCGTGCCGCGTGAGCGCAAGTAAGTTTGATTGTGAAAGGGAAAGGCTTCATTTTCAGAGATGGAAGTCAGGCGCTGCCGAACGCCCTTGGCTCTCTTAGGAGGGTCAGTCTGCTCGGGTCCGCGCGGTCACATGTCCTCACATCAAGTCCTCCAGGAAAGGCTGGCGTGAGAGGCACGATTCAAGAAATTTGGAGCACCGGTGTTGTTGAACGAAAACGGTTTACTCCTTCCCTTCAAACACAACAGAAGGAAAATACTTAACAAAGAACATTCGGCGTTTCCTCATACGAGCTGAACATCCCTAAACGGTTTAGTTTTACATCAATGAACCAGCTAGTATTTAAGAATCAGGCTCCTCCAGATAACTTCCTGGGGGAAACAGCAGGATGAGGGCTGAGGAAGGCGACGGTGGCATACGCCTCGGCGGTGACGACGGCCCGGACACCCCCTCCCGGAGGCCCCAGGCCACGAGGCCTTGCTGCTCTCAAGCAACCAAAGGCGGCTTCGTGTCCGGACCACTCCGGGTCTGGGAACAGCTCTTCTGTGTGTGATCACAGGGGGTGTGAGCAGAGACGACAAAGAGACACCAGACACGGGCGATGGTTTTCATGTGCACAAGCCAAGCTGCCTTCCAGAGGAAAGGCTGGCGCACGCAGGCCCGAAATAGTCTCAGCGCAGCGGCTGCCCAGCAAATGGTTTTTGAATGTATGTCTGCAATCGGACCCTGCTCAGAAAAGCAGCTAGCACACTGAGATGCTGGCTGCCGCCCTGGCGGGGGCGGTCACTATCGAAATTTGGCTACGCTATTAGAAGGTCTGGCTCGTTCGAGCTCAAAATTTGCAAAGACTGAGGGTTGGGAGGACAAAGCAAATGCCCTTCATTGTTTTGTAAAATTTTATTGGCCCCTAACCTTTGCCTTTCAAACTTTCTGTGCTTGCAGGACTACCATGGCTGAGGGCCACGGTCGCCACTCTGGGAAGGCTGGGGATAACTATGGCCTTCGAAATTGTTTATTTGGTAAATTCAGAATTGTACCCAACAACATTACGGTAATTCCAACATCCATGTCATGGTTTCTTCTCAGTAACTCCGCAGCTAAATGTTTTGAATTCGTTTAAAAACCGTGAAATAGTTTCCTTAGCTCAGTGACTTAGTAGCATGGGCTGGATTCAGCCAGCAAAGGTGATGCGTTTTGCAGTGAGGCTGCTTCCTGCATTGCCGTCCCCCACGCTGTGTGACAGAAATACTTCTCACAGCCGCGGTGCTGTGGGAGGCGCTGGCCTCGGAGTCAGACGCCCCGTCAGTGCAGCAGCTCAGACGTGCGTTCAGTCTGCCTTCGTCAGCATCGCCCCGTTTGAAGGCCCCGGCCCGTGAGCGGGACGGCGCGGAACGGCCGGCGGGAGCCAGTGTGCATTGGTCTCCTTTTCTAGATATATTCATAGCTCGGCTTACCATCCAGCTAGGGTGCCAAGACGGGGCGTTAAGTGTCACAGAGCTGGCTGGGCAGGGAGCTGCCACTGGAAAAATGTCACCGTCCAGCTCCTCGCTAGCCTCGCTGGGACTCGGCGCTCACGTGCCTGTGGAACGGTGCTCGGAGTGCGAGAGAGTAGTCGTTTTCAAAGTTAGAAACGTTAGAAATGGAAAAATACTGTTACAATTTCTTTGTGACTTCTGTATCTGAATGTCTTGCTTATCTTGAATCTCTGTAAACATTTTTCATTTGAGACATTGTTTTTGTAATCTACAGGAACTTTGGAGTTTCGCTCTGTTCGGGTTTGTGTGACTTTGGGGGGATCATCGCCCCGTTTCTGCTCTTCCGGCTGGCAGCAGTGTGGATGGAGCTCCCTCTCATCATCTTTGGTACGAGCTCGTTTGATGCTGCTCTTACATGTACATCTGCATTCCTTGCATTATTAGGTTTCGTATTAAGGATGTGCACTTAATATGTTTAAAGCACCCGGTTCTGTTTTGAAGAGCCACTCCAATTATGATGAAACGCGATATCCTCAATGACTTAAACTTACTGTTTATCAAAGGGTTGTGATGAACAGCGTTCCATTTAGCTTTCTTTGCTGATGTTCTGAGTTAAAATCAACCACTACAAAACTCTTTCGTGATATTGAGCGTTGTTAAAAGCCCATAACTTTCAGGGGATCAAACTGGACCTTCGGGCTGTTTAAAGGAAGCCTAAAATCCAATCGTATCATTAAATATTCTGTATCCGTCAATGTCATACCTTCATTTGCTTTGACGCTAAGCATGCGATCCTGAAAGGACAGTGAACGCAGAGCCTCGTACATGTCACACGACCCCCATGAGGCCCCTCGTACCCCCAGTCTTCGTGGAACTCGTGTGAGGACGAAGTCACTGCTGGGAGGGACCCTAAGGTGACTCCGTCCAGTGCGTCCCCAGGGCTGTTCCCGCCTTGGTGCCTGGACCTCCCGCCCTCTCCCCTCCTCAGCAGGAAACGTTGCAAGTTGGTCCTGACCTCACCGAACTTTCCTCTGTCTCCACTTCCTTTTTCATCCATTGCTCAGCAGTTTAAATTACCATGAAAATACCGAGTCCACGAGGACATACGTGCTGAGTAATGCGAAAGCCCTAACAGTGCTAGGGGCAGTAAAGTCAGCTTCTAACCAGTCAACACCAGTGCAGTCAATAAAAGATCATTTCGAGTTAATTCATGTGATCTGACCATCAAGCTCAGTATAGATTCTGGAGCCAGCATGAAAAGGGGCAGAGAGAGGGCCGTGGTTCCCCCACGATGCGTGGTCCAGGAGTGTGGTCCAGGGTCGGGGTCGGGCTGCCATCATGCCGGCCTTTCCTTCACGGAGAGAGCCAGCTTTCCAAAGCACCAGTCACGTAAAAGTGTGGCAGACGCCGAAAGGAAAGAGCGCCAGGTGAGCACGTCGCTGGGACGGCCGACGTGTCGAATTGAAGAGGGAAAGTCAGGGAGGGAGGGGGCAGTGTCTGGGCTGAGATCTGGAGATGAGTGGGAATTATCCGCATGAGAGGGGCGGGCTGGTACCCCAGGGCGCGGGGAGGCCTAGAGCGAGAGGAAGAGCCGTTACCGGGCAACCAGGCAGCTGAAGGATGGAGTGTGGTGTGTGAGGTGGGGCCCGGAGGATGAAGCTGGGAGGTGGGCCGGAGCCAGGTCGGGACTGCAGAGTTTGCAGGTGGGGTTGACAGTGTGAGATCTGCATTTTAAAAATAGGACTCTGAGGACAGATATGCAAATAAATTGGAGGGGGGCAAGGCTGGTGGTAAAACAATGGAAAGAATGTGTCTAGTCAGGTCAGAGAGCAGAAAGCCTGGGTTTAAGGCGATGGCAGTGGGGGTGTTGAGGAGAAGATAGATTTAAGAAATGTATTAGAAGGAAAATTAATGAGATGGGATGATTGACAGGTGAGAGCCAGAGGGAGCAGGAGGTGGGAGCCCAGGCTCCTGGCCGGGAAAACTGCAGGTGACAGCCCAGGCGCTAGTTTAGTGACCCCCGGAGGAGTGGGTCTGCAGGAGGGCACAGGCGGAGTCCGGCAGGGCTGTCCGTAGTATGAAGCGCCTCTAAGAAATCGTGAGAAGCCAGCATGCTGGGACGGAGCTGAGCTCAAGAGCGAAGTGTGGCCTAGCCATAAAGATTTGGAGGCCACGTGAATGTCGATCACCACGGAAGCTCTGGGAGTGACCAAGACCAACCAGAATTCAGGACAGTGTAAGAGGAAGGAGCAGGCCCAGGACAGAGCCCTGAAGAGTGACAAGGTGTCAGGCTAAGCAAAGAGAGAGGAGCGGGCCACGGGGATGAGAAGGGATGCTGGAGGGGTGGGAGGGAAACCAGAGACCGTGGGGCGGGGACGCCGGGGGCAGCAGGTGCGTTCGCCAGCTGCCGGTGCTGCTGCCCGGCCAGGAGCAAGGACTGAGGCGCAGCGCCATGGGGTCTGGCGCTGGGGGGCAAGTGGGATCCCGCTCGAGCAGGGTGGCGGGGAGGACACCGGGCGGAACCCAGATCACCTCAGGTGGAGGAGGGGGAGGAGCCACAGTGGCGTCGGACCCGCCCTGCGCAGCCCGCCGGGGCCAATTGCGAAATTTTTGAGAATTTTTTTTCTTTGGAAAAAACATTTTTATTTCATTCTTAAACGATCATAAAAGTTTTCAAGAATTTTTGAGGCAGTCGTTAAACAGCCATTATTAAAAAATAAAAAATGTAAAATATACTAAAAACGGATAACACGCTCAAGTCTCATCCGTTCCTAATTCACTTTCGTTCACTGTTACCTGTGTCCTTGAGGCGTCTGGCGTCTCTGGACCTTTTCGGTGGGAACGCCAGGGCCCCGCACGTCTCCTCCCAGCCAGCGATGTCGCAGCGGAAGTTTGAAATGTCCGTGGTGGGACTGTTTACACCATGGAAACGGGCAGACGCTGCAGATTGGGGCTCTGTTTTTGGGAGACGTTCCTCAGCATACCGCTAGGATAAGAAGATGTGGGAAAACTAGGAGAGGACAGTGTTTTAAGAATTTCGACTCCGAAGAACAGAAAACGGGAGGATGGTCACTGGTGGGTAACGTGAGGTCTGTAGAAGGTTCTTAAAGATGGAAGACAGGCTAACGGTACCGGAGAGAGAATCAATCACCATGGCGAGGGGCCCAAGAAGGACTCTAAGAGGCGGCCCTCGGGCAGAATGGGGACAAGCCCTACCGTGTAGCATGGCGGACGGAGTGTAGAGAGAGGGAGGACGCAGTGACCTTCTAGTGTCGGCAAAAGGAAGCTGAGGGAGCTCCTTTCTGGTGGCCTCGATTGTCCCCGTGAAGTGGGCGATGAGGTCTTCGCTGAGTGCATGGCACGTACGAGGCCCTCAATAGATAATCGTTTGATGAGTGAATGAACGAATGTATGCCAAGAGTACAGGGGCCATGGGACTGCACGGAATTTTGGAGGAAGGTACGGAAGTCATGGCAGAGGGAAACCGGAGAGCTGGTTGGCGTCACCAGAGGGTGGCTGCTGTCGAGGGCTAGTTAAGGTTGGTGAGCACGGCTGCCTCCAGGCGAGCCGGAGCGGGGAGCGGCCGGCTGCGTGTTCCTGGCGGGTGACACTCTCCTTGTTCCGCAGGTGTCCTGGCGTCCGTCTGCGGGGGACTCGTGATGCTTTTGCCTGAAACCAAGGGCATCGTCTTGCCGGAGACAGTGGATGACGTAGAAAAGCTTGGCAGGTATCGTTTGAAATTCAGCACATCCTAAATAAAAGTAGCATTGAGAAAACTGCATACCCACGGGGCGAAAATGATATTAGATCCCCACCTCACATCCTCAGCAAAAAATTCAAAGCGGATGTACGTTAATATTAAAAAGGTTAGTATTAAAAAAAGCTATCAAAGGATATGGGTTATTTTTAAAATGTGGTTATGAAGAGGGAAATGTTTCAAAGTAAGGTGTTATATTAAAAGCTATCAAAGGATATGGGTTATTTTTAAAATGTGGTTATGAAGAGAGAAACGTTTCTAAGTAAGGCGTTGAAATTCAGAAGCACTCCGAAGGAAATGGGTCGATGAATTGACAGAGGAGAAATTACTTAAATGTACATCCATAGGCAACTGATTGTCAAAATGATAATATATTCATACTGCGGATTTACTGCGCAGAGATGAAAAGAATTAAGGTATATCTACATGGAGTGACATGAGAAGATGTTCAAGATTGATAACAAAGTAAAAAGTCATTGAACAATATGTTATAGTATTTATTAAAAATAAAACCAATTAAAATTCCTCTGTGTAGCTAGATGATAGATAGACGATAGGTAGATAGGTAGGTAGATAGGTAGATAGATGATTGATTGATTGATAGATAGATAGATAGATAGATAGATAGATAGATATAGATGATAGATAGTAGTCAAATGATAGATATAGGTAGACAGATAAATAGAAAGTAGGGGAAGGAGAATTTTGGAGGAAGGTATCTAAATGATGGGCAGGGGTAGTTAATATCCAACCAATGTATAAATAGGAAATATATTTTTGTTATAGCAACAGAAATTCACAATATACAAATTCTAATTTTCTCTATTTGAAATATTCCACCATAAAAAGGTAGAAAGAGAATGTGACCAGGAGCATTTACAGGAAACTATATAAACTAATGACGTACACCCTCTAGAGGTAGAAACGGGTTGGGAAGAGGGGCGAGGAAGGGAATACACCACTTTTATATCTACAGACTTCTGATCTGTTTGATCTTTTAAAAAATATTATGACACGTGTTCTTTTATTATTTGCGTAATTAAAAAAATAACAGCTAATTTTAAAAATAAAATCAATCTTCTTTTAAATAATGACCTGGAAATTAAGGAAAATAATAAAAAAAAAGTATCCAAACCATTTATAAAAAGACTGAAATATTAGTAACCTCGTGGCAGTTTTTTCTTTACTTGTAGGTTGGGAAGAGAGTAAAAACTAACATTTTTTTAGGTACCTCTGTGGTTGATGCTTTTGCATATTGTCGATTCGTTTAATACTCAAACGACGTTGTGCAATTAATGTTCTCACCCTCACTTTTTCACTTGCTTTGTGCAGTTTTATTACTTTATGCTGTATCCTACTTGATTATAAATTTATTTAGAAGCGAGCATCCCCCCGGGGTGGGATTGGAAATTCCTCTCTTCATATCCTCTTTAAACGAGGTACCACCCTCCTCCCCAGGGTTAGGCAGCCATTGCTAAGCGTCTCATGACTATTTTACCAGACCTTTAAAACTTACACAGTGATTTCGCTGCCCTGTTTCTCGATGCTATTCTGAAAAATAAGTTCGATTAATTATCCCAGAACTTTCCTCAGAAAGTTCTATTGGTGTGCTCGAACCCAGACCACCAGCTCCTATCCCATTGGCTGACTTCTGACAGGACTGGCCCATCAGAGGACAGGTGGACGTTTGTCCCATTAAGTAAACCGAACAGATGCTTTTGCTTGTTTGGAAGTGACTGATGGGCACTGGCTTCTTTCTTACCTAAAGCTATCCTCGCGTTTTACCCTGGAACGATGCCACCTGAAATTTAGGGGGAGGCGGGAGAGTCTCCATGAGCGCTGTCATTTTGTAAGCTAAAATTAAGTCAAGAAAAGAAATTTAGAAAAGCCATTAAAACTGTGTGAAGCTCTCACGAGCGTTACGCCAGGCAGGGCAAAGCCTTGCTTCATCCAGAAAGGAGAGGTGTTTAGCTGTCGGCACAGCCAGTTTCTTGGTTTGTATCAGGGTGTGGGGGCCCGGTCAGGGGGAAGATGTCCAATCCTGTCACTCAATCACAACAGTGCTAGAAGATGGGGAGAAAGGAGAATATTCCAGAAGTTTAAATGAAGCCAGGGAAAGTGCTGAGGAAGGAAGTAAGATGATCTTAAAAGAAGACGTCCAGGCTTCCAGTGAGCCCAAAGGAGCTGCTTCAGGTCTGGGATGCCCAGGGGACGATCCCGGCCAGGAGTGTGGGGTCGAAAGTAAGAAGGAGCTTAGCCTGACTGTCGGTGGCGCAGGGCTGTGACTACGTCGTGGGAACTTGGGGCCCTCCACCAGGGATGCGGATGCCTCTCCTATCACATTCGCTGCCCTCGCTTAGGAAGCGCCTCCACGCCAGCATTCCAACAAGAGGACTTGCATTCTTCTTCTCAATTCTACTCCACTCACCGCTGTTTGATTAAAGAGCGAGAATGGTTCACTCCTTCTTGATCCCTAAACCACTTCGGGGAAAAAGGGGGAAGAGGGAGTGATTTGAGATCAGGGCTCTTTCTACTGATTCAGTCATATTAAAATTCAAGTTAAACAACAGAGACTCATGGACATGGGCTGTAGACTAGTGGTTACGGGGTGGGGGGACAGGAGGGAGGGAGATGGGGTAGAAGGGGTCAAATATGGGGTGACAGAAAGAAATCTAACTATGGGGGGTGAACACATTATGCAATACACACACACACACACACACTCCTTGCTGTTAAATTGTACACCTGAAACTTACTGGATTTCATTAATCAATGTCATAAGAAAAAATAATAATAAATCAATTACAAAAAAAAATCGAGTTAAACAATTGAGAGAGAATTTTGGAGGGGGAGGAGCAGATAAATGATGTGCAGGGAAAATTAATATCCAATCGATATATTAATAGGAAGAATGACACCAACAAAAATTCAAGTTACACAAATTGTAATTTTTTTCTATGTTTGTAACTTCTCATAATAAAAAAAAATGCGTAAGTTAATTAATTATGCCTAGCCCCTACTCTTGGAAAAAATCTAATCAAAGTGTGATTTACAGTTTTATAAGTTAAGCACGTTAATTGTATTCCATAGTTATTTACTCTGAAAAAAAAAAATAAACTACTTTGCTCCAAATTGTTGAAACCTGGTAGCATTTTCCCTTCTAAAACTGCACTTAATCATTATATCATTTCTGCTGTTTCTTTGTTCACATTATCAGCTCCTTTTCAAACTCTCTGCTACTCAGTGGAATGTCATAAAGAACTTATATGCTGTAATGCTAATTAACCCTGCCAGGGTCTGGCAGCAGGTACGGAATTGAGCCTAGAGACAGTTATTTTTGTTACCTCTGAGTTGGGTTTTTATTTGACATTACGCGCGAGTGTATCTGATCCAAACCAACTGTGATGTTGAGTAGTGATGAGAAGACTTCCTCCTAACTGGTGGTAGAATCTTTTGTAAGGACTTTCTCTTTTCTCCTTTGTTTTGTTCACCAACTTTCCTATAAATGCGGCAGGAAAAAGAAAACCCCAGTGTCCAGCTCTTACCTTTGAGGCCCCCACCAAAGGCGAAAGGAGGGAGCTGTTTGGGCGACCCCGAGGAGCCGAAGTGCCTTGCAGAGATGCGCGCGAGACCGTTTCAGCTGCATCGCCGCACAGCGACGTGTTTTTTTAAATACCTTACAAAGACATTCAAAGTCTCCAGAGTTATTTTTGTATACTGTCGGAGAAGAGGTCTTTTCCGATGTTGGAACCGCATCCCTGAGCCATCGGCTCCACAGAGACCAGAGAAGCCCCCCCACGCAATTCTCATGACAGCTCCGTCCAGAAAGCAGGGTGAGCAAAGCCAGGATCTGGGGAAAGCATACAGACGTGGCCTTGTCAGATCGCATCAGGGAACCGAGGCTCTGGACTGAGTGTTCTGAAGATGCGCGGGAGGGTAAAGATTGGGGGATTCCGTCACTGCAGGGACTGGGGCGCACGGCACTGAGCTTCCCTCTCCACTCGCCTTGGGCTCCGCGAACCCCTGTAGCATCTTGGGCGACGGCGTGTTTGGGTCTCGTTCCATAAATAAGAACAAGGCTGTTTATAGGATGGGAGGGTTCGATTCCGTTGTTTATAAAATCAGGTCTGGTCCTGAGATGACTCGGGACAGTTTTGACCCTCCGTTTGTCAACACCTAGAGCCACAGATTCAGCTCTTTACGGAAGGAAACCCATGGACTATGGTTTCATGGGTCTTAAGATTTTAACCGCAAAGGGATATTTATCTTAAACTTGTGAGTTCAGTTCTATGTCGGTGCCCACGGTCAAAAAACAAGCAGTCTCATTCAGTCTTGATACTTTTCCCTCATTTTGGGGAAGTCGCTAACATTTTGATTTAAAAGGAAGGTCAATTATATCCATACTTAAAAGAATTAGCAGAAACTTTGTAAGTGACTTTGTAGATACTAATAAGGGATTTGATCTTTTTTTTTTATCACTGAGACTTTTGAAATGTGGAGCTTAACTAAAAACACGCTGTCTTTTTCTGATGTTCCGCTTTATACGTTACATTTGTTATATTTTCAGATTCAGTATATATCTTACGTGGCATTTTTTACTGAGTTGTTTTGTGTGGACAGGCGAAATGGATGCCCAGGGGAAATCTTGTCGATGAGGAAGAAAATTTTCATGTGACCATGTGATAATGTGTACGACGTGTGTGCTAATTGTAAAGTAAGCTCTTTAATCCTTGAAACACGTCTGAATTGAATAAGAATGTTTTAATTGTCAACGAAACACACACACAACTCTGTGAGGACGCAGAGCGCTACATTTCCCCTTTATCCACGCACACTTGCTTTGGGCTCTCCCTGCATTTCTCTTTGACGTAGGGTGCCTGATGCCCTTCAGTACCTGTCACCTTTGAATTGTATTTCGAGTTGGTATTTTGGGTCCGATAACAATAAAAAATGGAAATTGTCAAGGAAAATCGGTGTCGATCTCTCTTCCTTTGAACACGTGTCCATAAAACACCATCCCCAAGTGACGGTGTCTGCTGCGTACCTGGGAAGCCAACTGGTAACGGAGATGAGGTGATGAGATGATGGTTCGTTGTTCCTTCACAGGCCACTGGCACCACTCCTAGACCAGAGGAGACCCAGAGTAACATCTAGACTCTTGGCTGGTCTCGTGTTACACTGGCACTGCCCGATTTACCTCGCGATACACAGCTCCGCCCAGCGCCCCCTGTACTGGGCTAACGTCAAGTTGTCCATAACAGATTTCGCTCCCAAGAACAAGATTTGTTCTCATGCCTCCCCACGCACATTGCAGCTTCCGACCCATGCATCTCAGTGCCAGTAATCAAGACATTAAAGGTCTGTGCCAAGCTGACTTCCGCTGCTAAGGTAAACATATGGGTGACTTACGAGGACTTCTCTACGATTTCACAGGCAGAGTCACATCCTATTCCTTGTGAGAAAGAGTGAAATCGCTAAAGGCTGTTAGAGTTAACACTACTCAAAACCGGTAGGATGGACGAAGAACATGAAAACAATGAAAATCGAAATGATTAAATCAAAGTAAATACAGAGTTTATTTTCAACAAATGTCATAGCTATGTGGCCTTCTTATTATAAAATCTGGCAGTCCATGGGCAGGAAGAATTTATCCACGCTAATACCAAAAAACGTTGAGGGTCGGCAGTAGAAGGTAGCTGAGCACGGCATCTTCGTTTGATTACTGTCAATTATTTCTGAGCACGCTCAGTTCCCTGCCCACGGTCCAGCATCCAGAGACGTCGATGCTGCATTCTGTCTCCCAACCAGTTAATTGTTTTTCATTATTTCTTCGATCCAAGGAACAAACCGTGAAACACGGACATAGACACCAGGCTTATTGGGGCGTGCACAGCCAAGACCCCAAGAAGTGACTCCTTGTAAAATGTATCTGTCCTTCTCGAAGCAAACCAGAGGCCCTCCACTGTCACCCTAAGCAGAGGGAGGGGAAAAAAAGGGGAGGATTAAACCGCCACGCTGTTGTTATGGGGTGACCATCTTCCCGTTTCCCAAGTGTACATCTTCCCAGTATTTAAACATTCCTTTCCAATCAGGAAGGAATGTATTAACATATTATTTGAACGTCTTCTGTGTTTCAGTACTTAGCGGGATATATTCCACAAAATGACACCGTTTAATGTTTGCCGGGGGGGGATAAATCCCCTGTACATAGCATACGCATCCCTTCCCGCCTCGAGGTTTGTCAGGCAGAGTAACCCCAAGAACAGCTGTACAGGACGAAGCCAGTCTTTGTCCTACACGCACTCCCATTTCCTCCCGGGAAGGCCACCCTCCCAGTCCCATCCGCCAGCACGCCCCCGGAAGGCCAGCATGCCTCCCCCCCCCAGAAGGCCAGCACATCCCTGGAAGGCATGCACTCTTGGCAGCGATGGGACCTGCCTGGTCCCTTACAGCCCGTCTGGAGCTCAGGCCTCAGTCTGAGTCAGTCCTCGGGAGCGGACCCAAGGGCCTTGTGGGCGACATTTAGAGGGTGGTGGCCTCTAGGCAACAAATTCTTCTTGAATTTGAAGCTTTGGGGCTCAAACGTTGAGGCTCCAAGGCAGGCCAGCACGAGACTGCCTTTGATCTCTTCGTTCTCTCTGTACCTGGCAACTGTCGGTGCCCCCGGACAAGTTCCCGGCGCAGAGCTCGCTCGACTTGACTCTTCCGTTCAGGAATTCGTAGCGATTGCACACTTTGTTCTCAATCACGGGCAGCTGGGCTTCCTTGAGCAGGCCAGCTCCATAGGTGCCTGTGTTTAAAAAGAGTGAAGAAATGGTGACCGGCTCCAAACCATGCTCGCAGGGAAAGTTCCAGAATGACAGAGCGGCAATGATAGATCGCTTGTTCGTCCGTGAGATTGCAGAAAACAAGCAGTCAGTTCCCAATACTACTCAAAATTTTTTTTTTCTTTTTTTAACCTTGAGCGCATAAACCTTACATAACATTCCTCGTTTCTAAGACCTGGATTTAAAAATCTGGGCTTCTTTATTAAGTATTGGAGTTTGTTTAATTGTTATTAAGTTTCTTTTTTCTTTTTTCTTTTTAACATAAAGAAATGAATTTTATTTTGACAGAAAGGCTGAGAAATACAACTGCTATTATTTTTATACATATTTTCTCTCAGGCTTTTTAAAAATGCTTCTTTTACTACGATTGCATAATTTTATACCCTGATTTTTTCACCCAGTATGTCACCAGGACTGTTTAACAATGTTGCAATCGTTCTAATTATTATTTTAATGGGAAGTGACAACTTAATGGATACGGAGTTTCCCTTTGGGGTGAGAAAAGTGTTCTAGAAATAGTGGTGATGGTTGCACAACACGATAAATGTACTAAATGACACTGACTTGGACTCTTCAAAATAGTTAACATAGTAAACGTTATACGCATTTTCCCACAATATTAAAAAAAAAAAAAAAAGAGCTATCATTTGCTGGCAGTTAAACTTTTCAGGCACAAGCGCCTCATGCGGTGTGTGTCATTTAATCCTTACCGGGTCCTGTCACGCAGGCAAGGAACTGAGGCGTAGAGCAGGTGCGTGGTTTGCCCGAGGTCCCCCAGAGAGTGGGCACTGGACCTGGGATTCGAACCTGGGCTCGTGAGTCGTCGCCTGATTCTTCACTAACACACTTACCGGCTCCTCCGGCTGCTTCCAGCATTCTAAGTCTTTGTTCATACAGCTCGTTCATGTTCCTCAATATTTTCTTAAGTCTAATTTCCCAGAAGTTATATAGATATATATATAGCTCCTCCCCAAATTCACCAAATTATTTTCTAAAAGGGTATGCCAGTGTAAAATGTCACCAGAAAACAAACAAAAAACCATTTCACCACATCCTTACTAGACATCTAATATTTTTTTAAATATTTGCTAATATAACGGGTGGAAATTATCTCGATTCATTTCCAAATTTATATTTCTATTGTAATTAGGGAGAGTAAACATTCTCCTATGTGCCTGTTTCACTCATTTCTTTTTTCTTTTTTTTAAATGCGTTTTAAAATTTTGTTTTGTTTTACTTTGGCAAATCGAAATAAAACACTTACAAAATCGCCAGAGTAAATGCTGTCTATTCTTCCAGATGGACACACCCAACCTTCCAATTTTGCAAGCCCAGTTTTCACCAGAATTTTGATGATGGCATTGCTGACATATGTCAGCCAAGAGATGAGGTCCTATCTCTTCTCCAAAGACTCTGAATAACTTGGATAACCGTCTTGAGTCTGGAGAACTTATTCTCCATCTGGAGTTGACAGGCGCGCGTAAGAGGACCGCCATTTAGTAAGCAGAGGTTCGCCCCGGCCCTGGCTGGGCAGAGCCGCCCCGCGGAGGGAGGGCCTGATCCCGGGGGCGGTGGGTGGGCGTGCGTCTCTTGAATTGAGTAGATGTGTGGAGGGAGCAGCCTTCTTAAAAATTAATTTATTCAGGTGTCCTACCCTTGCGTCTGCTTTTCAAGCAAGACAGACATGCTAATGCTAGTGACAAATCCGTCCCAAGTTGATGGGAAGTGGGTGTGGTCAGTGTGGAGGTGCTGCCATCCTGTGGCCACAGTGGAAATGGCATGCCTGAGGGTGGGGAAGCTAGGAATGACCTTGGGACTAGAGGAGTCCTGTGGGGCCTTGGAGATCCCTGAAAACGCCCGATGATTGCTGATGAGGGGCTGACGGGAATGAGGTCTCCACACCCCAACAGCCTCAACGCAGGTTTACCTCGCTTTGGAATATCGAAATCAGGGAAAGTCGAGACTGAAGGGGAGGGTGGGAAAATTTTGACCTCACACAAGAGGCTGTGAACAGTGATTAATCTGATGTCATTATGGACATATGGAAAATTGATAAACAGCCTGACTCATGTTTTGTCCAATGAATATACTAAAAATCATTTTCTCAATGGACTTGGCTGAGGCCAGGAGACACAGAGGAGAGAGCCCAGTGAGGACAAGTGTGGATGGTGAGGGGGGCGGGGGCGGGGGACAGAAGCAGCAGCAAACAGGCTTGAAGGCCAGGCAGGTGCGGGTTCTGTCTGGGCTCAGCTACACATAGGCGATGTGATGGGACGTTTACTGGTGGTGGTGGTGGTGGCGAAGGTGATGGTGATGGTGGTGGTGGTGGTGGTGGTGATGCTGGTGGTGATGGTGGTGATGGTGGCGGTGGTGGTGATGATGGTGATGCTAGTGGTGATGGTGGTGGTGATGTGGTGATGGTGATGGTGGTGGTGAGGATGGTCATAGTGATGAAATGGTGCTGATGGTGATGATGATGATGATGGTGATGGTGATGCTGGTGGTGATGGTGGTGGTGGTGGTGATGGTGGTGATGCTGGTGGTGATGCTGGTGGTGATGGTGGTGGTGATGCTAGTGGTGATGGTGGTGGTGTTGCTGGGATATGGGGCTGGATGGGGATGAGATGAAGGATGGTGATGATGGTGGTGGTGGTGGTGGTGGTGGTGATGGTGATGGTGATGGTGGTGATGCTGGTGGTGGTGGTGATGGTGGTGGTGTTGCTGGTGATGGTGGTGGTGATGGTGGTGGTGATGGTGATGCTGGTGATGGTGGTGATGGTGGTGGTGATGGTGGTGGTGATGGTGGTGGTGATGGTGGTGGTGGTGATGGTGATGCTGGTGATGGTGGTGGTGATGGTGGTGGTGGTGATGGTGATGCTGGTGATGGTGGTGGTGTTGCTGGTGATGGTGGTGGTGATGGTGGTGATGGTGGTTGTGATGGTGGTGATGGTGGTGGTGATGGTGGTGATGGTAGTGATGGTGGTGTTGCTGGTGGTGTTGCTGGTGATGGTGGTGGTGATGGTGGTGGTGATGGTGGTGGTGGTGGTGGTGATGGTGGTGAGGATGATCCTGGTGATGGTGGTGAGGATGGTCACAGTGATGAAATGGTGATGAGGTGATGATGGCGGTGGTGGTCGTGGTCGTATTATAAGCACAGGAGCTGCCAACATTCCAACTCTAAAGCACTGAGTACTTCACACGCATTACTCACGGTGACTGTATTAGATGGTACAGATGGGGACACCGAGGCTTACAGAGACTAACTTCCTCGTGTCACGTGGCAGACGGTAGAATCAGAACTCCCATTCCCGTCCATATAGTTTCAAATCCATCCTTTTGTCAGCCAGTAGATTTTGCAGCTCACTAAAAATTTCCTGTTTTTGGCTTAATCCCATTTGCATGGGATTGTCTGCCACTTGCAAAAGAGGGTTGTGTGGGAACGACTCTGCTCCCTGTCATTCACAAGACTTAGCTGTGCCCGGAGCTTTATCCGCACATTCTCATTACCTCCCCACAGCGGCCCTGCAGCCCATTTCCCAGATGGGAAACCACGTTCAAAAAGAGCCCACCAACCCACACCAAATACCTACCAGAACTGGGACCTTTCCTCCTCCCAACTGTCCGTCTGTCCCATCCCGACAGCCTCAGACGCGTGAGTATTTGGGGAGACTAAATTAATTATAACTTTGTCATTGTTTTCCATCACATATGGGAACTCAGCATGATTAACTTCACATGAAAAATGATCTAACGTCTTGTGTCGAAACCCTGCTTACCTGGAGTCACTATATTAACATCGAATTTCTGGGCGGAGAGACTCAGAGAAACACTGCCCCTCCCCTCACCCAGGTCCATGGACCACGGAGACAGAGGCGGGCAGGTGCCCAGACAAGTCAGGACGCGGGTGGACCGCACTCATTGATAAGAATTTGTACAGATGCCCATTTTCTCCTGCGGGCGCCCGGTTCAGACCAATTCGTTATGCGGGCCGTGGAATTCATCTCACCTTGGGTTTCTCCCCAGCCAGTGATGAAACACTCCGTCCGGTCGGCGACCACATAGTTTGCGGATGGCAGGCAAGCTGGGATTATCTTTTCAGTGATGACGGCAGGACTGAAAGGAAGACATCGGACGTGGCATCTGACCGCTCTGCTGGAAGACTTCTGCCGTACATCGGCCGGCCACCCGCGACGCCATGCCACCTGCCCCGAAAGCCCAGCACCTCCCGAGCTGGCGTTTCCCCGACCCACTGGCACGAAGTCATGCAGAACACAACTCCTCAGCCTCACGTTTGCCTACGATACCTTATGAGCTAAACAAGGAGAATATCTTGTTGAAAAGACATGTCGTAGACAAGAACGTAGAGGTGGGAGATACCTTTTCATGTCGAAAGATTGACTTTTCAGGTCTGTTCTGTGCACCATTGGAACTTTATGCCAAATGCATGCTCTTATCATTTTTAAAGGGCTGTGATCAGTAGATGGACCGTATATCTGAAATTCTATCTAGCACAGGCTTTCATAATGGCAAATGTATCACCGTGAGCAAGTCACTCCATCTTTTGTGTCTTCAGTTTCCTCAGCTATAAATGTTACAACACCACACCGCAGTGGTAAGACTCTGATAAAATGCTAGATACTGGATGAAAGAAGCTTGGAAATCAGCACCTTTCCATAAGCAAAATGGCATCGTCTTTACAGACCCCTCTCACGCCAGGAGTTCCGGGGAGTCCTAGACACTGGGACTTCTACTTGTAGACTTGAATCAGTTTTAGCAAGTTCAAGAGGAAAACAGGTCAGAGATGAGAAATGCCCTAATCTGATTAAGAGCTGTCACTCCCCCCACATGAAGCAGACACACCTCGGCATCCCTGGCAGAGACCCAGCCTCTCACGTGGCGGGACCCCTCGTAGAACCCCAATCAACACCTAGGACTCTGGGGTGTGGGAGGCGCGGGCTGGGTCTTCTAAAGCTCCAGCGTATCAGTCTGTTGGAGAACACTTCTAAACCCCTAAATCTGCTCAATTATTTCTTCGAGCTATCAGATGCCCCATGGGAAAGGAGGGGACGCAGCTGCTTTTTCTAGGCTAAGCCAAGAAGGCCCTTTCTTTCCTTTCTAGAGAGTCCGAACACCCCAGGAAGCCAGCTCTCCGTTTACTGACCCTGCAAACTTGTGCGGAATTTCTGACCAGACGCCGCAGAGCAGCGCCCGGTTTCTGCGCCGTCCTCATGGCCAGCGACCTTGTCCTGCCTAGAACCCATCTGACATGGCTAATGTGCTCCATGGGCCTTGCTGACTGTCTCAAACGTGCCTATTCTCAAAACAGCTGTCCGTTTACTTAGCCGTCTGTCTCCACTGGGACCTGTTTCCAAATACTGCTAACGGTAAGCGACATAAGCAAGTCTATCATTTTGTCTGGCGTTGCATAAAACCCAACATGGGAAGTATCTGCATTTGTGAATTGTGTGTGTGTGTGTGTGTGTGTGTGTGTGTGTGTGTGTTTACATTGTGGCTTTTTTAAGTACCTTGAAATACATAATCTGATCTGATTCCCCCAAATATATTATAACATCGAGAGGAGAATCGTCGACCTGGAATAACGGAATAACTGTCTGATTACGAATGCGTATTCGCTGACTGGTGAGCATCACGCGACAGAGTTCAGGAGTAGCTGTGTACCTCACGTTTCAACCCACCCTCTTCCCACCTGAGGAGACGGATTCCGGTGCCTTCTGCCAGACCGAAGCCCTCGTGCCTTTCCTGTCCGCGACAGTGCCCCCCGGCCCCGCCCCGACAGCCGCGCTCACTCATCTGAGGATGGAAACTGTGGGGCGCAGGTACCTGCTCAGCTTCAGCAGGGCGATGTCGGCCCGATCGGGCCCCGGGAACAGCTTCGCCACCTCTATCTCCTGAACGTCCGCTTCAAGATTGTGCTCTTTGTGGGCGCCCAGGATGACCTTGTACGACGAAGGCCTCGAGGACCTAAAGAGGATGGTGACAGTGGCTGCAAAGTCCGGGCCGGCCCCTTCATCGGGCGCCACGGAGCATCGAGTCCTCCCCAGACACTCGGCTCTCCACGGTTAATTTCCTCTGAGCGGCGAGAATGTGCATCAAGGGAGGTTCTCAGGGATGCTTTTGGCCCATGAAGCCAACACTGAGGTCAGCACAAGGACAGACACCCACGTCAGGGGAGCCTCAGAGGGGCCGGTGCCTGTCACAGTGAACGACTCTGTCCCGCCATTTATCCGGGTCTACAAACCCACCTGAGCTGGGTCTTTCTTCTTTGTTTCTGGAAATACTCTCATCCTCTCTCATTCAATGGCCCTGGGGGTTCTGCCTCTGGCTTCTCCACATGCCCTCCCTGGTCCCTAGGGTCACGCCATAAATGGAAGGAAAGAAGGGGACAGGAAAGGACAGAGACAGGAAGCCTTTGGGACAAGTCCTCATGTCATTTGCCCCCAAAACATACCTCTCCAAGCAGTGGGCAGCCGTCAACACCCACTCCGGGGCTATCAAAGTGCCTCCGCAGAAGTGCATTCCAAATCTAGGAGAGAACCGTGTTGAGATTTTAGTGAACTCTGATGATTCTTTCTACAGAAAGCCAGAAAGAAGCCTTCACTCCATTTTGACAATGTCGATGTTATCCCAAATAACCGAAAGGCAAGGCTATCAGCCCATCAGCAGGACGGCAGGAACTGTGTGTTGTCTTCCGATACGGAACTTTTCAGAAGGTCCCCTCCACATCACTCCTTAAGGCGACTGCGGGAGGCCCAGGCACAGCCTGGCCACAAGAAAAGCAAAGCCATGTGGCTCCCACAGAAAGCCTGCGTCCCTGACTGCGCCCGGTCAGCCCTGACCTTCAACAGAAGTGACCAGGCACAACACGACCCCGTGAGGTCCCTTTCAGTTTTTTTTTCCCTGACAAGATCTTGCAAGACCTGATGCGTCATATTCATGAAGCCAGGTGTGATCTTGAAAGGCTGTGATGAATGGGAGTTTGCTGGTTTCACTGGAGAAAATGCTCCCCTTTTGGGGGGGCGGGAAATAGGGTGGGTGGCTCCTTAATAGTTTGCTTTACAAGATTCTTTAGACACGTGGTAGCTCATAAAAAATGGTGCGAGGTGATAAACGGGACACAAATACCGAGGTCGCGAGCGTGGGCGTCCGCCAGGAGCGGACCGCAGCGCAGGAAACGAGGAATTCGAAATACGTGAAAGGTGAGGACTTCGAATAGCGAAATGTGAGTAAGCGATTAGGCGAGGAAAGAAAAGCCGACTCAAGGACAGAACGAAGCAGACGGGAATCCAGATCATCCGCGGCAGGCCGCAGGCGAGCGGCAGGGAAGGCTCGCTCGCGGGGACCTGAGCACCTGTGCGCAGGTGCAGAAACGGGACCGCGGAGCGAGGCGCGTGGCCTGTGTCGCGTGTGTGCTCGGTGCGAGTCGCCGGGGAGAACAGCTCGTTACAGGTGGGTGCCACTGAGGCGATCCCCCGAAGCACCCCGGTTCCCAGGCTCCGAACCGATCACACCTACTACCCTCGGCCATCACAAGCTGAGGAAGGGTTGAGGATGGGTCAGCATCCTCCGCATTAAACCCAAGAATTCACAGAAGTGTAGAAAAGAAAAAAGGAAAAGAATCTGTATGTTCAAAAGATAGTTTTGCCCTTGCTCCTCCCAAGAGTCACATTTCTAAAAATGTCCCTTCCTCCTCCTTTTACAGGGAGACAGTGGGTGTCTACGTAAACCTTCCAGGCATATTCGATACTTTCCCGGCAGTAATGGAATTTGCTGTAAATTGGGGCATCTATAAATGTTGACGATAGCTACCCAGATCAAGAACAAAGTTTCCAACTCTGGCTATTGTCAAAAGTAAAGAATCTAGAAAAATCTAATTACACATTTTAATATATCGTTTCCTTTCTCCCGAGGAGGATGCAGAGGCGGGTTCTGACACCCGAGCTCTGTAGGCAGGTCGTGCAGGGCCAGGGGAAGGTATTTCTGGAACTGTTACCTTGTGCGAAGGCTGATTTGCCAGGGCCAGGAATGTGGGTTCGCCACACAGCCACCAACGACCCTCCCGGGACATTTCTTCGGCTCCACCTTGGGCTTTCCGCAATCGTAGGAAGAGGACACTAGGGGGCAAAGCGGGGAAAGAACCGTCACTTCCGTCACACAACTCGAGATAAAGCAATGAATGGCTCATGGCCCCAAGCACGGAATCGCTGACCTCTCGAGGCTCGGACGAGTCATGCGATCATAAGCATCTTTTGAGGTCTTTTTTCCCTGAGTTCCAAAAGTAGCAGCAGACAACACAGTGTTTTCTTATTTCAAGAAAATCGAAGGACTTTTTTGAAAATGACTTTTGGGGGGAGGGGAGTGATTAAGTAAATTAGTAGACTCGGGCATTAGAACGAGAGCTCGCCTGGCCTGATCTAATACACGTAGAGCAGCATATTATCATCATCGCCACCACCGCCATCATCATCGTCATCGCCACCCAGCTGCAGAGTTTCCTGAAAACCGTCCTTCTCTTCCCCGTTGAAAGACGCCAAGGGCATCATTTAATGGGCCTCTCCGCCCGTGCATGTGTGCACACAGGTGTGCCCATGTGGTTGTATGTGAGGTAACGATCCTAAGCCAGCTTCGGGACACCTCTTTCGGGAGCCTCCCAAGACTCACCCCGCACGCTGGGTGTAACTTACATTCCTTCACCTGCCTGACCTCTCTCTTTACCTCCCACCTGCATCCCCTCTTCACCCAGCCTGCAGGGGTCCCGGAGAGCAGGGGCAGAGTCCACCTATGGTAGAATCCAGTAATGCCTGGAACAGTTCAGGGGCCACCAAATGCGTTCGTAAAATGCTTCTATGTGGCCCGGAGTCTTTAAGGACTTTCAGAAATATAAGTATTAATATTGCAAAGGGGAACTTCTTTCATTCCTAACCAACTAGAGAGTCTACCCTCTAGCGAACTTGGAACTTGCATTTTCCAAATAACTCTCCACTTGTCATGGCCTGTTCTGAGAATCTCTACATAGTAGTCTTTTAAACGAGGAAGAATGCAATCTAATGAAATCCTGCTCTCTAATACTGAGCCTAATTTCTGCTTCTGTGCCTTCCGTAGAGTAGACCTGCATAAAAATACTAAGAAAAGAATAAATCCAGAGATTGTGGTACTCTGGTTCTTTTTATTTTTACTTATCATCTGTACTGAATGGCTTGGTAGCACTAAAATGAGCTATTTAAGTTATTCAACGAAGAAAAATGGAATGTGAAATAAATATAAGTAAATAAAAATTATGTTTAAGTTGGGCATCCTTCAACTTTTGAAGTTAATATTAAAGAGAAAAATCATATGATGCTTTGGTGAAATTGAGAAACAGAGTACTGGGCTGAGTAGAATATAATTCTGATTTTAGATTGTTTTATTGATGCTATGACCTCTACGCAATTGGCATAGTGCTATCTGTTTAATAGTACCGTATATTTACACAAATTTTTCAAGTATGTTGCTTTAAAAAGTTTATGTGTAGCCAAAAAAGTTAATCAACAGTACATTTCAACCTTAAAGACGAGTGTTCCCAGCAAATTGGAAATAACGTAAAGTTTGAAAATTTTGAGGAAAACGAGTGTTAGGAAATTCCCCCCTTAAAAAAAGAAAATTCAAAATTTCTCAGGGAATGAGCAATACAATTTTTAAAGAAAAAGAGAAAAAAAATGCAAATTAAATAGGCAAAATCATACCTCAGAGAGATTTATCATTCTGAAAATCCAAACAAAATTCACAAAAAACACACAAGCACACACACCACACACACACACGCACACACACACACACTCCTTTAAGATGGGATGGACACCCTTTTAAGCACCGACAGGACATAATGGAGGAACTGTGGGTCACGATTTAATTCATTCATTCATTCATTCGTTCATCAAATATGCATTAAAGACACATAGTGCCTACTACCTGCCATTCATTGCTCTAGAAAGAATGAAATAGCTCAGATCCTTTACACTGTTTTCCATCTTTACATTCTAACAGGTCGGTGTGTAAGACAAGCCTCCACAGGCTGATTTCAAAGGAGATGGCCTTTTCTACCATTCTGGTATCCACACCCAAATGAAGGATGTAAAAGAATCAGGTTCTTTGAAATTGGAGGAAGAAGAAAGAATGGGAGGAAAGATCATTCCAGCGGGCTGTGAGGTCCCCCACCTCCCCAGGATGTGGGCGTGCAAGCTCAACCCAAAACTGGTGAGAAGGGCTCAAGCGAGACCATCCGGTCTGCCCTCGAGGCGTGCTTCCTGCAGAAGGGAGGTGCCCACGCCTGACGCATGCTTGAGAAGGCCGGACGCCTGGTGGTGGCCGAGGGCCGTACTCGGAAAGTCTCTGTACTGCCCTGCTGCGGGAGCTGCCCGAATCCCAGGCTCTGCTGTGGATCCCGTGGCGGGAACGGCAGGCTGATATGACACCCGAAAGTCAGTCCCGCCCAGGAGGCAGCCTGACCAGCATGGAGAGCCCGGGCGGGAGGGAACAGCGGGGTGAACCACGAGGCCAAGAGCCGAGGATTGGGAGTGAGCAGCTGGGGGTGGGGGGGGCACCATGCCCCCCGCCCCCGCCAGGGGACGCAGCAGCAGCAGCCCGTAGCATCTCTCCTCGCCCTGACTCTCCTTCCCCTCCCTGCTCCTTCCCAGAGCGGCCCACAAGCAAACCCGGCTCCTGCGCCCTAATCCCTGACACGAACCGCCTCCGCAAGCCATCTCCAGAGGCCGGGCCTCGGGGGCTTTGCGGCCAGATTTTCAGACCTTCTCGCCCCAGCTTTCGTCCCTGTGAATGGCAGACACGGGCACCTGCGAATCATGCCAAGCGGAAGTCCAGGCTGCTTTCCGGATGGGTCCTGTTTGCAAGGACGGGTCCAGATTCAAGTGGCTTACATTGCTCTCCAGACCTACCCACGGATTCGTCACCCCCAAACTTTTCAGAACAAGTGGCACCCTCCCCCCCTCCCTGATCCAAGCCTCTTGCTGCTGGGGAAAGTCTCCGAGAAACGAGGAAGGAGCCCAGACCAGCCTTCTCTAAGTCATGTGGCTTCCTACGGCTAATGATTACCCCTTAGGATACACACTGCTTTTCTCCGAATTCCTAGGACGACGATTTATGGCCTTACAATGCACATTCCATGCTTAGCTGTTTCCTGCTCTTCGTATTTTCTGTCTTTCCTCTCGGCTGCCGAAAGGGAAAGTGTCCCATCCGGGTGACTTCAAACTCATTTTTCCCGCATCCCAAGCTTGGAGAATATAGCGGAACCATTGCAAGGCTGATTCAAACATTGTAAGCTTGCTTTTGGGGGGAATTTTGTATTGCCTGTACTTGAGGTATTGGGAGAAGGAGGTCCCTAACACATGGGGCCACCAAGGGGACAGATGCAAGAGGCCCGTGGTGAAGAGAGGGCTCAGGGGCAGGCGGTGCCCCCTCTGAGGCACTGGGCTCGAAAGCCCTTCACCTTCGCATCCGTTTCGAGGAGGCGAAGCTGCGTCTATCTGAGAAGTCGATCCCTTTCAAACTCACCGCACTGAGGCACATCACAGTAGTCAAAAAGTTTTTTGGGGTTCATCGTGAAGCACCAGGGGCCGTTGACGTCACCATCGGGGTTCCGGCAATACTGCAAGAGAGGGCGGGTGGATGTGCAGCAGCCGCCCCGGGCCAGGGGACAGCAGAGAAGGTCCTGGGGCGGGGACATGGCACACTGTCCTTGGAAGATGAAAGGCGAGTGCTCCTTTTTGGGGGGGGGGAGCGGTTAAACTTCAGGATGCTTTATAAAAGCTTCTGGCTCGTAGCACTTCCTGGGGCATGTCTCCTTTTTCAGAAGGCCCCCCTCACCCGCCACCATGAGACCACAGCCCTGCAGTAGAGGCTCTTTGAGGGGCCTCCTGGGTCAGGGAGACCTTAGCAGCAGCGGCCCTGGGGACATGCTTGACGGTGTCATGCCTGGTTCATGTCATCAGCCTTCTACCTGACGAAGCCTGTCTGCTGTTGGTTCAGAAATGCTTTTTCCAGGGACTGTGGACCCTCCAGAGGTCACACCATACAGAGCCTCTGTCTCCCTTGTCCTGCCCTGTACCTGCTCCCAAAGCCAAGCATCCCAGCAAGTGTGAGAATGTGGGCAAAATCCTACTGTGCGGAGCCCCAACGGCCCACCCAACATTTTTTCAAGAAAAATTTGAAACAAATCTGACTGAAAAGGTCCTGAAGGTTATCTTTGATCACTGGAACCTAGAGGACAAACCTGGAAGCTAGAAACAGCTCCCGATAATAACAGCAGGCAAGAAACGTGACAGTCAGGGACGGGCGGGTTGGCTAGCCCGCGCTCACTGTCCCAATGCCGACTACACTGCAGGCTTTGGCCCCTGAAGCCACTTGTATTCTACCCCAACCCCCGCCCAAAGATCAGTCCAGGCTGCAGGCTGACTTTCTGCAAGGTGGGACTTTCTGTGACAGAACCAATAGGTCAGCAGAAAGGCAAAACAGAGTCCAAATCAAAGCGGCTTACGTTCTTCTCCAGGCCTGCCCGCGGGTTCGTCTCGGGAGTGAAGATGTTGTGTTTGTGGGGCTCCTGGGCGGCCCACGCCTGGCACAGAGTGCCCGTGACCGTGGTCGCCTTCTTGCCCCGGTATTCTTTCCCGATCCCGAAGATGCAGTCTGCGAGAAAGAAGGCGGTGGTGTGCGCCCCTGAGCGGGCCCCGGGTGCTCAGGAGCAGGCGGCAGGCTCAGCTCCTCTAAGGACAGGTGCTGTGGTCCCATCCTCAGAGCCTCGGACGCCAAAGCTCTCAGCAAATGCTGCCCGTCTAACAGCTTGTGAGAAACACCTGTTGGCGTGGAGCTCGTCGTGGTCTGGGGTGGGGGGTGTCAGGTGGGAATTTTGGCCCGGCACCGAGATCGTGGGTTTTCTACAAGCTGAGCGGTAGGACGGAGCACCCAGGAGGGTGTGCGTGGAGCGGAGGCGGCTGCGAACTGTTGGGCGACTCTTGCACACCTCATGGTCGCCAAGGGTGGGAAAGAGGAGAGCGGGTCGGGAGGATTTTATTGAAATCGTATACGGCTAGAGCAGCACGTTGAGTCCCCACACCACGGGCGAAGAGGACAACAAAGAGATGACTTGGCCCTTCCCCAAGCTTCTCCCTCGTCTCAAGCCTAGGGAATGGGGGCTCCTGTAGGCGCCTCAGAGAGTCTGATGTGTGTCCCATATGGGGGTTGGGGGACCCGGGGCACGGGTATTCTGATGGCCACTTGGAAAATATGGAAAGCAAAGGCTGGGCCAGCCAGCTTCTCTCCCAGGAGGGCGCCAGGCTGGGCAGCCACTAGCCCGGCATTCGCAGGTCTGGGGTGTGAGTTCCCCACGCACCATCGTGGGGCGCGTACACGGGCGAAGCACATGAGATCATCTCACGTCGTATCCAGTGGGCACAGAGCCCAGCATCCTGCCAAGACCTAGCAGGGAGAGGTGGCCGCCTCCTGTTCCAGGGAGCAGCAGGTGAGGTCCCCCCGTGAGGAGGAGCCGAGCGCACCTGAGGGAGGGGGTGGCTCTCGACCTGGAGCCACGTTCCCATTCTAATGATTACTGTCCGGAGGATTTGGAATGACTTGTAAGTGCTCAGACAAGTCACGTGACCCCTGGGTTTTCACGCTGGATGGGGAGGGGGGAGGGGGAGGACCCCTCTGTGCTTTCTCACCTGCCAACCACAGGACCAGGCGCTCAGCAGTTCGAACTACAGCCCGAGGGCCAGGGAGGAGAGGGGACTACCATTTGGCTCCCACCTCAGGTGACGCCCTCATTCTGATGTCAGCCACAGCCAACCCTTAAGCCACGTACCCACTTTGAGAGCCTCACTTGACTCGCACTCCTCATTCGGCACCCCGAGAGCCAAATTAACCCTTTCTCGTCCTCCACGGAGGAGGCAGGGACTTGCTTTTCTAGAACGTCCCGTTTCAGCTAATGCTACCATTCCCGCCCTCTCAGTCCACCCAGGCTCAACAGGCATCCATCGCTCGCAATCGATTAGCTTTCGAGTCCTCAAGAAATCGCCCACCCACGTTACGCCACCAACGGCAGGCGACACACAGATGACCCGCATGGCAGACCCTCCGCCAACACTCAAGCTCTCCGGAGCACTGACGCACTCTGCATTGGTAAGGTTCCCCCCTCTGTCCCGCCCGACGGCCGAGCACGTCGGCGTCTGGCCACTGACGACCAACCTGGCTTCGAAGGCTGCTCTGCGCTTGGAACCTGGGCGAGGGTCTGAGTGTTGGTGGGGCTCTCTTCTGTGTCTGAGCATTTCTTCAGGTTGCAGAACTCCCACCTGACTCTCGGGTCAGTGGTATAGCACCAGGGCCCTTTGTCAGCATCCGGATTCCTGCAGTAGTTCATCGTCAAGTTGCTGTGAACGCAACAACAACGCCGAGCGTGAGCGGTAGGAGGAAGCTCGGCAGCCCGGCCCCCTCTGGATTCTGTTTTAACCAAGTCGTAACCAGTGACTTTGAAACAGTTCCATTAAAGATGCCGAAGGTGCTAATGGTTGTTATAATGCCGCAAGCACAGATGACTCCCGACTTCTAAACAATTTGATAAGCTTAAAAAATAGATCATCGTTTTTACTTTAAAACTCGAAAGCAGTATATGTTTCATATAGAAACCGAGATAACATATACATGTATAAAAGAAAGCATCGGAACGTCTCCCTTTCCTGGGAATAGTAAATACATTCCCCAGAGATAACTAGTATGGATTTCGAAGTGTATATTTTAGATTTTTTTTTTTCTACATACAAATATTTCTATATCTGTCTATCTCTCTGCATACGACTCCATTGGCCCACGTAAGTTGGAAACGGAATACATTTCCCCAAGGAAGGAATGAAATACAGGATGCTGATGCTCCCAGACCAGCCCTTGCAGTCGATTTCCTCATAATGCGGTTAAAATGTTGCACATTTACAATTAAAAATTGGGTTCAGGGTTAGAAAGCCTGTGGACGCCCGCCTGGAAAACTAGCGCCCAGGCGGGGTGCCATTGCCGTGGGGTGCGTTCCGGCACTGTCCTCGCCCTTGGGTGCCGAATTCTCAGCCTTGGAATTCCCTTGACGATTTAGACCCACGACCTGCGACCGTCCGAGAAAATTTGAAACGTGTCATGTGTATGGGAATCCAACACCGTATCTGTAGGTACTACAGACAAGTGACAGTCTCGGGCCTGGGACGACAATTTGAGGAAGCCAATCAGCAGGTCTCTGAGCGACCGGATGGTTAAAAGTTTTACCCATTTATGGCCGAAAGACCAGTTCGGTCGGACGCAGTCTTTTGTCCTCCCGCCTGCCCATTTTGCCCATCAGCATCTGCATCCTCCCTGACTCTCATCGGACCACGAGTGCTCAGCATCCGGACGGGTCAGGGTATAGATGCCGTGACCCAGGGACAAACACGAACTTCACGCCGGGACGGGGCATCGCAATGATGAAATTCCACAGCCGAAAGACTGCACTTCAGCAAGCGCCGTGGGCCGGGGCTATTTCTAATTGTTTGGTCATTTGTCTTCATAACATTTCTACTAATGTGACCTTGACACCGCCATGTCCCCTGACCCCCTTGCTTCCGCAAAGCCGCTCAGGAAAGACAGCCAGTCTCTAGCTGCCCTCCTTTCAGAGATTTTGCTCAAAAACAAGGTGCCCGAGACATTTCGCTTGACATTCTGGAGCCCAGAGAACTTCGGTCCTAAGAAGTTAGCTTAAAGCGTGGCCTTTCTACCACAAATTTAAGTTGGCCGCTGTCCCTCTTCGGGTTGCGAATCGGAGACGTACGCGTGCGGGTATTTGTTTGGGGTCTTCTCGTGCCGGTGTGGCGTCATGGATGACCAGCGCTGACACTTCCTCCCCGTGACGGTGGTGGACGACGTGCCCCGATAGCTCTGCCCGTTGCCCTGGTAGCACTCCTCGACCACGGGGGTTTGCTCGGGCGGCACTGAAATCGGAATAGAAGAAATCGGGGAACAATGACCCAAACGGGGAAGCAGGCGAAGCGGCACAGGATGCAGACCGAACCGCGGTCGTGGGAACGGACGCCATGCCATGCCGGCGGACGGACGTGCGGAGAGCCACGGATGCCTGATGCTCTAGCGCCCTAACGACCCGACTGTGTGTGTGCGTGCATGTGTGTGTGTGTGTGTGTGTGTGTGTGTACACACACACACACACATACATATATATTTAAAACTCAGGGAAAAAGTAAGCAGGTCAGAGCGTTTCTAGCTGGAAATCGGACTCGTGCTCGGGCTCTTTCTGACGGTGCTCCACTGGGCGTTTGTGCGGCTGGACGGGAGGGAGGAGGGAGACTCAGTGATGGAGGCTGCGGGGGGCGGGGGGAGGCTGGACACAATCCCCCGGACTCCTCGCCTGTACAAAACCAAAGCCTCGAGCTGCTGAGGGACGGGGCGGGCGATGGCCCTGCATCCAGGCGTGCAGAGAAAGACCCACTGCCTCTCAAGGAAAGGTGGAGGCAAAAATCTCATCCACCCCGAGGGGCAGGAAATCCCCTTGGGCCCAGGAGCCTTCACCGACATGGAGCAGGAGTCTGCCACACCTCCACTCGAGACCCACCACAGGGCCGAGTTAGGGGTTAGCTCCACGGGTGGAAGGGGCAAGAACCCTGAGAAATATGACCTTCAAAGCCCAGGTGCACAGGGCTTGTCTGAGACTGAGCGTAGACCAGGAAGGTAGAGGATGTCTACCTCTGCCGAAAGCTTAGCATTCTGCAAGTGGAAACGGCAGCCCAGTCCCGGGGTCGGTTACGAGCGCAGGGCGGCCCTCGCTGTGGTCCAGGCATGCGGTGACTGCTAAAAGCTGAGAGCGGATGAAGAAGGCTGAGGACACTCTCCAGACTCGACAAGGCAGCGGCCCCTAACCAGAGGGATGCGAAGCCTGTGGTCCACTTTAGGTAAAAGCAGCAACAACGAAACCCCAATTCAGTTCATCTGCCGATTCTACTAATTCGATTACCCACACAGCATAGTGACAGAATAAAAAAGGGTTCGCATATCAAAGCATAACTGTTTACTTCAGTCTCTACCGATCTTCTGCATATAACGTCCAGCATTTGACAAAACAAAAAAGCCACCGTTGAGTGATAAAGCCGTCAGTAAAGCCAGGCTCAGGGACGACGCGTGGCCAGAGGAACAGGGGTATGGACACCGTCAGGCCAAGGTTGTAAGATAACTGTCACGAATCCGTTAAAGGATCTTGTCGCCAAGGTGAACAACATGCATGGGAAGGAGAATTTCAACAGACATGACAACTCTAAAACAGAAGAAAACGCAAATTCTGGAAATAACCATATATCAAAGACAACATCAGATAGTCCTTCAGCGGGCTGATCAGACTAGACGCAGCCAAGGAGTCAGTGAACTTTAAAACAGGTTAAGAGGCGTTACCCAAACTGGCACAAACTGAGGGGAAAGAGTGGAGTAAGAAACAGAACAAGATGTAGGAAGGACGGGGCGACATGAAGTGGTCTAATGCTGGGGGAATTAGAGTCTAAAAAAAGAGAGAGAGAGAGAGAGAGCAGATAAAAAGAAATATTTGAACAGCAATAGTTGAGAAGTTTACAAAGTATTGAAAATCAACAACCCGCAAATACAAGAATCTCAGAAAACGTGAAGGAAGATAAATACCAAAAGTAAATAAGCATGCCTAGACACACCATGACCAAACTGCCGAAAACCGGAGATGAGAGAAAGTCTTAAAGGCAGCCAGAGAAAAGAGAAATATTAAACTCGGATGAACAGATATAAGATTTCCAGTCAGAAACTGTCCGGAACAGAAGATAATAGAGTAATGTCTTTACAGTGAAAACTGAAAAGGAAAAAAAAAAATTGTCCACCTGGATTTCTATATCCAATAAAGTTATTTTTTAAAACTGGAGGCAACATAAAGACGTTTTCAGACACACAAACCTGAAAGACCTCATTAGCAGCTGACCTATACCGCAAGAAATGTTAATGTTAAGTGTTTTATAGAAGAAATACGATACAGGTGGAACTTGGAATCTACAAAAAGAAATAAAAAGCACCAGAAATGATAGAAAGAAAGAAAGAAAAGAAAGAAAGAAAGAAAGAAAGAAAGAAAGAAAGAAAGAAAGAAAGAAAGAAAGAAAGAAAGAAAGGAGAAAGAAAGAAAAGGAAGGAAGGAAGGAAGGAAGGAAGGAAGGAAGGAAGGAAGGAAGGAAGGAAGGAAGGAAAGTTTTATTTATATATTTTAAAACATCACTATTTAGGGCAAAAATAGTTTCGATGGATTGTGATATTTACATCATAACAGAAGTAAGCTCTTTGAGAAGAAAAGCAAAATTATTTCGAGAGGTACAATGTTGTAAGTATCTTATATTATCCATCTAGTATAATAACATTATTTGAAGATGGAATGTGAGAAGTTAAAGATGCATATTGTAAACATTAGAAACAAATACTAACAACCTCAAAAACCGATAAAACTAATTAGCAAATCGTGGTGACAAAGACAATCAAAAATACTCAATTAATGCCAACAAAGGCAGAAAAAGATGAAAAAAGGACCAAAATTCAAATAGGACGAGCAGAAATAACTGATTTGTTGGTAGATTTAAATCCAACCCTATACAACAATTACATTAAATGCGAATGGCCTAAACAGCTCAATTAAAAGGCTGAGCAAAAAGGTACATCATACAAACGGCAGTGAAAATATTGCTGCAACGGCTGTCTTCCCATCAGCGTAAGTCGACTTTGGAACAAGAAATCGTTCCAGAGATGAGGCGAGACATTATGTAAGGGTAAAGAGGTCGTTTCTTCAAGAAAGCGCCGTTCTAAGTGCATCTGTCTGACAAAGAGATCCAGACACACAAAGCAAACAGAAACCCGGCAGAAACAGACGGGCACACGGCGAGAGCCGAAGCCGTCACCTCTCCTCTCCCGACACCTGAAAGGGCGGGAAGTAGGTGAGCAACGGTTCAGAGGAGCCACAGTAACCACCTTGACCTGGTCGGCCTTTCTAGGGCCCAACGACCGCGGAAGCGACCTTCTTTGCAAGAGCACACAAAACTTTTCACCGACATGACCGTATTCTGAACCACGAAACGAGCCTCCCCAAACCTAAAAATAATTGAAATCACAGGGCGTGTGTTCCGACCGGGACAGCATTCAACTCTCCACGAAGCCACGGCCCACGGGACAGCGCCCAGGCGGCTCGGGGCCGCCCGCCAGCGCTCGGTCCCCTTTCTCACCTGAGGCGTCCGGCAGCTGTGCGGGCGACGCAGAGGCCTCGCAGGACGGTATCTTGCAGTATTCCCACCTCACCTCCTGGTTGGTCGTGAAGCACCACGGAGCCTTTTCTCCGTCAGGGTTACGACAGTAGTTCTCCTCCAAATGTCTGCAAGAGAGCGACTGTGAATTCGGCTTTCCAAAAAGGCTAAGGAAATGGGGAGCGAGGGGCACGCAGGCTCACGGACGGGGATGGCGGGCTCGGGTCCCGCCGATGCGCTAGCATCGCGCACGTGGAAGGACAGGCGGGGCCGTCGGCGGGGCGGGATTCGGGAGGATTCCGCGGAATCGTGGCACGGGTGCTTCTCTGGGGCAAACGGTGAAGGCGGACTCCTTGGCCGCGGGCAGCCGAGCGGACCGGCCCGTCCTGCTGCCGCGTGTCGGACACCGTGCTGTCCGCTGAGACGCGGTGGGGGTTTCCATACTGTTACGGCCTCAGAAAGCAGGTCCAGACCGTGAGTGTGACACGGCCCCGGGATTTCAATGTGCTCACGCACCCTGCCCAACTCAGCAGGGCGCTCGCCGAAACGTAGCGCTGGGAACCACTCCTCTGAGTTTCTGATCTAGTAGATCTGGGGTGCCCCCCCCCCCGCAATTTGTACTTCTAACAAAACCCTCGCCCTCCCGGATGCTGCTGCTCGGGGAAACCACACTTTGAGGACCAGTGTCTTAACAAACAGCCAGTGCCGAGTTCCGCCCGCCCTGCGTGGGACTCGGCCAGTCTCCTTTCCGGGATGCTTCGCCCCCGGGGCCCGACATAGCCCACGCCGAGGCAGCGTCAGGGGGATCCCGCCGTTCACTCAGCCCCTGTGGGCTCGATCCCCGTGGGCGACTTACTTGCAGGGGAAGTTTTCCGGGGTTTTGTTGTGCTTATGAGGGGTCTGCTCGCTCCAGTGCTGGCACGTGTTCCCGGAGACGGTGACGGCCACATTCCCGCGGTAGTCCTCACCTTTCCCCTTCAGACACTGATACGTGGGGCCAGAAGGCGGCGGGGGCGTGGCTTGAAGGGGGGAGCAATAAATCACAATGACTCTTTTAAACCTCGAGGCCGCGCAGGGGTGGGGGGTGGTGAGGTGTGGGGAGAGGCTGCAGGGAGCCCGTCTCCTTTCCTGTTCCTCCTCTCTTGGAATTTCGCACGTGAAAATCGTGTCTCATTTTTAAGAGAAGTCGGCTTGGTGGAATCCGTGTCTATGAGAGCATCTCGAGACCCATGGAGCACGCGCTTCTTTTTATATTGTCTTCGCTCTGTTTGTCATACACGGTAAGGACTAACCTGTGTCACCCCCACCCTGAATCCTCACACATCCCTTCCTTTGTGAGGAGTTCACTGAGTAAATGTAACTAAATGACATGCAAGAGCCCAGGAAGCCGACGGAGAGGAAGGACATGGGAAGAAGGCGGGGGGAAAAAAAAGTGTCCAAGGAAAAGCGTGAGCATCCGGAAATCATGAAATTCTCGAGAAAACAAAAAAGATGACAAAAAGAGAAACCAACGTCCAGACAGAAGGAGAGGTCAGTGTCTCAAAGGGTGCTTGTCAAGCTGCAAGCAAAGCCAGCCCTCAGGGACTGCCAAGTCCTTGTCAACATTCAATAATCGTCCTCGTCTAAACCTTTAGTCCCCCAGCTCCAAATTCTCAAGAAGGCGATATTACCCGCTTGTTTCTTTCAAGTCGCTCTTGCCGAGCCTGCCATTTCGTCCACTCCCCTGGAATGTTCTCCTCCTACTCCCTCACAACCTAGACATACTGAAAAGTGGACACCCAGAGACGCCTCTTGTTTACAAAGCGGCGATCAGAAAGAAGTCTGGTTAACACTGAAACCCACGTCCAGAAAACATGGGTCCGATTTCCCTTGAGCACTAGAGAAACATAGGCCGTCAGAGCTGCTCTCGAGAGCCCACATTTGACGGCCTCCAATCGGGAAACAAAACAAATCATGATCAACGGATGCGCTTGACAATCACCTGCAGCAACCGATAGATTGTTTTGAAAGAGCGATCGCATCCCACGGCGTGCGTCGGTAAGGCACGTCTTAGGCCCAGCATGCGGGCACAGACGGTATGTTTTTTCCTTGGCCCCAAGAGCAGAGCAGGCGGGGCCCCCGAGGACTAGGTGGCAGCCGGACTTACCGCAGCGCGGGATGTCGCAGAACTCCCAGCGTTTGTTGGGATCCGTGGTGAAGCACCAGGGCCGGGGCTCGCCGTCAGGGTTCCGGCAGTAGTTCATCTGCAAGTTCTTGTTTGGGAATCTGAACGGGCGGGAAGGGTTTTAATAGAATTGCATATTTACGTTCCGGGTGATCATCCTTTCAAATGAGCAAGTCTTGAGCGCCTGCTAGGCACAGTCAAGCACCCGAGGAGGTGACTAGGTTCATGAAGTCTGTCCTCGAGGAGATGACGGTCTCATGAGAACGATTAGCTCGGTAGTCTTAGGATTGTCTCCCTAACAATGTACACGCGCAAAATTTGCAGAACACAATTAGCAACTTTACCATTCGCCCATCTGGAAAATTGTTGTATGCAAAGTCCAGTTACTCAGCTGCAAATAATAGCAATTTTTAAAACACGGGGTACTCACTGACCAGAGGTGGTCATCTCTTACACGGGACAGCCCAGAGCTTGCCATCCTCAGAGCTTAAAGGAATGATCCTTCTGGTCCCCTAGATTCTGGTCCTATTTCCTCTAGGATCATAGAAACTGAAAGGGACAAGCTGCGTTCCTGCGAGCAGCTAGCTCAGTGAAAACCCCTCAGCGGGAACCGGGGCTGAGACTCTGAGCTGCGTGCCATGCCTCGTGACCAGCCCTCCGGGGGAATTTCATGTCCCGCTCTGAGGCTGTAAATGCCTAGCCAGGATGAATAAGGGAATAGTGGTGACTTAAACAATTATTTTCTTCTATTTCCCAGAAGTGAATTTTTAGCCATTTGTGGGTCTTGAGCCTTTCCTGTGTTTCTTGTTTAATGGAAGATGGCAACAGCTGTGTTTTAAGTTTGGAATGTGAGGTACAGAAATGTCGTGGAGCTGTTCTTCACAGGGAAATCTGTGGCTTAGTCTCATTTCTTAGGCGTTTTTATGAGTGCCGTTCCAGTCCTACGGCAGCCGCAAATTGAAGAGAAAGATCAGAAGCAGCCGCAGAGAGAGAGAGAGAGAGAGAGAGAGAGAGAGGAGAGAGAGAGAGAGAGAGAGGAGAGAGAGGTGTTTTCCTGTACGATCGAGTGAAATAGAGTAAGGTTTTCTAGATCGGGGACTCATTCCCATTACCAATCCACGATCCTCTTTGAGGATCTCGTGAAAGTTAGGAATCCTGACCCCACAAAGATGGTGTAAATACACACAAAACATTAAGGGATTCATCAAACCCCAGATCGTAGGTTAAGAAGCCTCGAACCTCACTGGTATGAAGGGCGAAAATAGATAAATAAATAAAGAGCAGAGGGAAATATTTTAAAAATACACAAGTGAGATTTGTCCATGTCTCAATTTTTAATGCTCACATGAACCAGCCAGGACTCCGGTTATAATGCAGTTTCAGAGGGTCTGAGATTCTGCACTTCTGACCAACTGTCAGGTGTGGTCATGCTCCTGTGGACCTCGGTTTGAGTTAGAGGAGTGCCTGCTTCACTTGCAGTCATGTGGGGAAATGCAAACTTCGAAAGCCAGAGACATCAAATATGTTCACTTCTCGAGGAAGGCAAACATGTCTGAATCACATTAAGAACCCCATGGAGCGGCAGAGTCGTAAATAGGGAATTTCCTCCTCAGGGCGACTTACTTGGAAGGAATGTAGCCGTGAGCATGCGGTCTCTGCGAGCTCCAGGACTGGCATTCGAGTCCAGATGTGGTTGTGGAAACTTTGCCCTCATAGTTTTCTCCACTGCAGTACATGCATTCATCTGGGCAGAATGGGCAGGAAGGAAAGAAAGAAACTAGAATGAATGAAGCAAAAAAAAAAAAAAAAGTGAAAACGAGAATCCCACCAGAAATGTCTCATTTACCACTTGCCACTTGCTCGTATGTGCTTCCGATCACTTGGCAATAAACTTGGAAATAAGGACTCAAGTTTCTAATATGATCTAAAATGTCATCGTCTCCTTCAGATGCTAAAATTAGCATATCTGGGTCAATACCCCCTCAACTGTTAGAGTCATGACCAAATCCAGGAATTCCATAATGCTACGTCATCCAGCAGGGAATCATGGGGAAGGGTGCGCAGATTCTCAGAAGTCTGTAAGTTCTCTACTACGAGGATTTCTAAATATTTGGTGTCTCCGTTTCGATAATGATCTTCCTATGAAATTATTCTGATCGTGCAGATGACTGACAAACAAGCTGGCACCCTTCCAGGACTTTGGGGCTGGCATTTGATTTGGACTCCGGATGTCCCTGGGGAACAGTCTTCACCCAGAGGGACAGCACTTCTCTTGTTCTATGACTGGAAAGCACGGCTGGCTGTTCTTTGCTTTCTTGCATTATTTAAAAAACAGAAAGCCTGATTTGGAGTTATTGAAACAACATGGTACACCAAGGTAATGTATGACTTTAAGTGTTATGGAGAGATAATGAGAAAAGAGGCAGACCTGATACAAAAAAATGGTGCATTCATGTCAATTAAGGACCAAATGACCTCATACCATAATATGTAAATGAAAGGTCGTATGCTTGAAGTCGATAAAGCAACGGGAGAACAAAGCTGTCCCACTGTGTGTCTGCCCAGACACTATCCTCGCTGCTCCACAAATCCCCCATCAGCCCCTCCCCCCGTACCAACAGACGGAGCAGGAAATAGGAAATGAAGAACGTATTTTCAACAGGATGTTTTTAATTTTTAGCATTGACTCTCGAGATGTGCTCTTGGTTGGTTCATTAAAATAACAGATCGCCGATTTAAAAACGGGTTCACTGCTGGGCTTCAGAGAAACGACGAAGTCTATCACATTAAGTTAAGGTTGCTTATTTGAGTTGTATCGATTTCGTGGTTCTATTTCAGCTATTTAATTGCAAACCTGTTTTTGTCTTTATACCGCGTCGAGCTTTAAGCAGAGGAAGTTTGTATCTAGGGTTCATGTGTAGTTTCCTATTTGTATCTGTTAAAGCAATGTGTTAATTAAAATAATTGGGTCAATCACGGGGGTCTGAGCACGTGTGGATCCTTTCCAAGAGGCGCACGCATCCCTCGATTTTGTCAAACACGGCACCGATCGATGATGCGGCATATCCCTGTGGGAGAGCACTGCCCAGCACAAGACTGTGCGGAGGGCGGGCGGCTACGAGGACGGCTTCTGGAGCCGCCGCCTACCTTCACATTCGGGAATGCTGCAGTACTCGAACCTGACTTTCTGGTCTGTGGTGTAGCACCAGGGCCCCTTCTCATCATCGTCCGGGTTCCTGCAATAGTTCTCCTCAAGCCCCTCCAAAGGATGCGTCTCAGGGGAGTATCTGCGGAGGACGGAAAAGAATCACTCGGACTCTATTTTTTTTTTTTAAATCGACATGTTCTCAGCAACGTGGAATAGGACGTTCTCCATTCCCCATCAGAAGGGTAAGGTTCTGCCGCCCGGACGCATTTGGGCTACACGCTGCGTCTGTGTGCTCCAACTTTCCAATTGCTCTGTCGATCGGCTGTTTCAATACGGTAGCTAAGATTATATTACCATTATTACTGTATCGACAGATACATCTTAGAAGCAGAGCCGAAGTGTTTTTATGCACGGCCAGCGGAGACAGAAAGGCCTCGAAAGCCTGCCAAGCTCTCGGTTCATTCCAAACACCTGCTCTTGCCAGTCGCCCTCCTCTCTGTAAAGATAACATTCGCTCGCACCGCATTGCCCGTGGGAACGATGCGCCAGGCTTACGCCGAAGTCCTGCTCTACATTCTCTCACGCCATCTTAAGGAAAACTTCCATAGGGAATGCGCTATTCCCCCTCCTTCTGCAGATGAGAAAACTAAGGCACAGCAATGTAAAACGAGACAAGTCCCGCCTAAGTCTGGACGATTAACAGCTAGCATCTCGGGAATTTTAGTTGGATCTCTCTGGTTCCAAACATGGGTTCGCTCTGAAACGACGTCAGATTTAACGGGGGCTTGGCGGATGGAGCCAAACTCATTTTCAGATCTAGAGGTGAGTTGCTGTGTAGAGATAACAAATCAGTTCAAAAGCCCAAGACTTGGCGTCTAAAAAGGCAAGTTTTGTTTCTGATTTTTCTATGTTCCTGTTTTTGGTAAACCGAACCTCGGTTTCTCATCTGCCAGGTAGAGATGGCTGAGATTCACTCGAAGACCCCTGCATGTCTATGATTTGGCCATTCGGTCTAATTGTGTCTGCTCTATAAGCCTTAACGTTTTGGGAATATTAGATCTGCCCATCTCGTGGGGACGCGGTTGGGGGAAGGGCTAGGCGACAGGCACTGGATCCTACTGGAGAAGCATCTTTCCTGCGGACGGAATGCCATACTGGGAAAAGTACAAAAAGAGCGATGCTAAAACAAGCCACGGTCAAGTCGCGAGAGAATCCACTTTCCATGTGCATATTTTATGTACTCTTCCGCTCCACAGTGTTGAGGTGAACACGTGGGAAAAGTTCTAATTGGGTACGTTCGATTTAGGCTAATTTAGTCCTAAACATGATCATCGTCGGTCTTTTCTCAGACTCAGCCTAGAACGCACGATTTTATTTTTTATTTTTTATACTACGCATCCTGCTGTGTTCTGTGTCTCCCAGAAAAATATATACACAAGAGTTAATGGAAAGCAACCATTTTCCGCCTTTGTGCCATGAATAACTGAGGTGCTCCACACTGGCGTGGATAAGCTTCTCTCTCTGCTGGTGTGTTCACGTATTCTGCTCTGATTGAGAAGTGGCAAAATCATTCTGAGTATCACAGGTGAACACGGAGTTAGAAGACAAAGTCTCACCTGGGTTTGTGTGGAGAACTGTCGCTCCATTTTTGGCAGGTAATCCCGTTTTTCGTCTTGGACATCGTCCCCCTGTAGTTCTTCCCGTTTCCAGTCTTGCACTCGGAAAGATACACTGAAAGAAGTCCACACTGTCGTCAACCCCTTCGCGACAAGAAACATCACAGAGAAGCCCCGCGCGGCTCAGTCACCTCTCCAGAAAGGGCTTGTGCAAAAGACGATACCATTTCCCCACTATCTAAAAAGATCATCTTTTGTATTTACGCGAGAGTTGTAGCTGTTCGGTGCTTTGATACGTTTATTCAAGAGCCTCTCTGGGTATCAGCTGCTGGGGACATGTGGAGTGCACACGGGACAGAGAGAAGCCCTATCCACCTGTGACTCACGTTCCAGTGGAGTCTGGGGGGCCAGTTACAGAAAGTCGTCAAGGACACAAATTACAAGAGAGCTCGCCTCATGGTGGCATGTATGACAGAGAAAATAAATAGCATAGAGAGGGAGAAGGGAATGAGGGGAAAGGCTTTCGCACAGGTTGGGCGGCAGAGGCTGAACAAGACCCAAGCCACTTCGTTTTTTGAGGATCCCAGTATTTTCAATATGAACAAGTGCCAGACAGGATTATAAACCTGGGGTCTACTTTAAACGTTTACAGTAGCCAGCACGTAACCAACTGGCAGGTCAGCTGGTGGGCTCCATCCTGTCTTCAAAATACACTGCCAGGTGCCCACCTGTGTCCCGCCTGTTCCGGGGTGGGCACCTGTGGCTTGCAGGCCACTCTCCAGTGTGCCTGCCCACTTCCGTTCTCATCAGTCGGGTTCTGTGCTTACCAAGGGTCCGTTGTTTCTACTGACAAACTTTTTATACAGCTCTATTTGACCAAAGATGGTCTAAACTGACCTGGTGCCATACATAGTTATTACAATATCATAAACTGAGAAATGAACGTGAAAAAAAAAAAAAGCTTTTTTTTTTAACCAAGTCGAATGCTTCGAAGGACTTGAAGAGTTGAATAGTTTAAACAGTTGCTATCCAATCCACTTGTAAGTTGACTATGGGAATTTGGAGGGGATCATAAAAATGTAAAGATATTTTAAAGGCAGATTGGTTAACAGACGTCTCTAGACCTCGCTCCGCTTCAAAGAGAAGGAAACTGACTGTGGCGGACAATTCTCTTCGAGCACAGTTCACGCAAGGAGTGCACCAGGTAGCTCCCGTGGCCCGATACTCAAAGACAGGCCTCCACTCGACATCAAAAGGTGCCAATGTAAACTTGTGTTTTCAATAAAAAATATAAAATATTTAAGATATAGTTGTGTGTCATCGTTCATGATTCCTTAATCAAGTTTTTAATTAACTGATCAATTATCCGGGGAAACTATTTCTAACACACCTAGAGCAAAGCAGTGCTATTGAGGCAAGCGCAGGTATGGAGGTTGCAAGTATATCTTACGGTGAGATACGTTCTTACAGCACATGCACGACACTTACTGAAAGTCTAAGCTCGAGGCACTGTGGAGGCCCAGGGGTCGGGGGAGACTTTGGAAAGGAGGCCAGCCTTGTGCCGAGACCGGGCAGATGAGAAGAACAGAAGGAGGTCCCAGGCGGGCGGATGGAGCGCCTGGCATGGTGGACGAGCAGGTGCCAGTCCAGCGAAGGACAGCTTAGTGGGCAAGCAAGCGGGGTGGGCTGAAATGTCGCTGGGCCCTGCAGCACTTGGTAAGCATCTGGATATTATTCCAAGGGCTGGAGGCAGGGACGTTACAGACCCGCCGCTGCAGTGGTCCTGCCAGTGGCGATGGCGGCTTAGACCCAGGTGATGGAAATGGCCAAGGCAGCAAGAGGCGGGCAGCTACAAACGTAATCGACGCTGACCGTTCCCAGAAAAACGCTGGCAGGTAACTTAGCAGCGGGTCAATATTTCACAGTAAAGAAACAAGCTCCTCCAAATGACTGACTTTTGACTTTTTACCTCTCTTTTGTTTGTATGTACCTTCCAGAGTTTATATAACCTTTCCATCGCTTGGAAAATGGGCACCTACTCAACTATTCAAACTAAGCCTAGCGGTCGCCCTGTGTCCCTCTGGTTAACCATTTACAAATGGCGTATCTAAATGGTAGTGTTTGGCAGGGACAAGCCCCCCAGGCCTTCTTTTTTAAATCTGACGGGTAGTAGGGAATCTTGCATATCTCCTCCTTTACTCACCATTTGTAAGAGCTGCTAACTATCACAGATAAATTTGAGATTTAATCTGCACTTTAATCTCAAGAATTAAAGATAAAAGGCAGCAAGGAAGATAGGGGAGCAGACACACAGCTAATTAAACCTAAGAAGATGAACCAATGCGTAGAAATGCTCCTGACCTAAAGAATACTCTTAAGAATCTCATTTAGAGTTTTGTAGTGAGGCTAGAGAGAGAGTGTTGCACCTTATGGTCAAGAATACATGAATCAGGAGGCTTCTTGTCATTAACGCCTGCGAGACAGACTATTTGGCGAGCTAAGCTAGTATAAAAGGGCTCACTATCTAGCCAGTGACGGGTTTTAGGCGACAGCTTTAGAAGGGTCATACATTCGTGTAACTCTTCAGATGCACTTAAGGAACTTTTTCAGACCTAAAAAGACAAGCAATTTCCATAAGAATCCAGGCCACCTGTTATCCAAACAGTGCAACAGCTAATCCAGAATTTTCAAGGAAACTACAGAAAGAGGAACTGCGACCCTCGCCCATTTTCAAAAGGCAACGTTTCAAAGTCTGAGGGAAATATATATAGATCTTGATTCCCACCCCCCCCCCCAAAAAAAGGGAGGAAATTTTAAGAATAAAAATAAAAATTTTGTCTCTGCGCAAATGCTACCGAGGATTTAAACATCTCAGTTTTTTTTTTTTCTTTTGTCTCCAGGCGTCAGTCCAAAAGCTGTGGCCCCTGCAAAAGTAAGTCAAGGTCATGGGAACCGTCCAGACGCCCCCTTCCTCCCTGAAAATAAAATAGAATTTGGAATATTTTGTAAATCCAATCCCTTCCTTTTTTTTTTTAAATCAAGAAAAGCGAAACGTAAAAGGTAAAGTAACATCCTCGAGTTGATACAGTGGGTTAGTGGCCAAATCTTGTCCCAGCTCTCGATTCGACTTCATTCTACCCTGATTCCTTCCTTTCTGTGGTGGATGAATTACAGATATAAATGGGGGTGGGGGTGGGGGCGGGGCGGGAGGAGGAAAAAGAAAACGTTGTACGCACTTTTCTTTTCAAACAAAATGACGTCTCTCATCCTGAGCACTGGGGAAGATTTGCTGGTTTCCGCCATTAGCAGGCATTGTTGCTCTTTGCTGTGGTATTGGAAGGACCTGCAGGAGAGAATCAGGAAACACAACAGGAGTTCTCCTTTATTTAAGGAAAGCAAGCTTTGACTGATGAGCAGGAGACTCCAGAGGGAACGGCATCTCTCGACGCCTCGGGGGGTCAGAGTCGCTACGTTCGCGTCCGTGGAGCCCCGTGTCACTGGGGGGCAGCACGGCCATTGTGGGCATGCTGCTCACCCCTCTCCCGCCTTTACCCGCTCCCCTCTGGCCCTCCAAATTCCCTTTCTGCTTCGACTGCTCTTTCTTTGCTCATATCGTAATCGAGCTCCAGAATATGTGATTTTGTGCTGGAAACAGGGAACTCGGACTGCTTGAACTCATTCCCCAGACGGTCTGTATGGCTTCTGGCCTCCTGGCATGTCCCCTTGACCTCCGCGTCCATGCTCTGCCCCTCCCCTTCACCTCACTCCTCCTCACCCTGCCCCCGCCCCCCAGTCCTGTGTAGGCAGTCAGTGTGGCACCCAAAGCTGTCCAAGCCACCTTGGCAGCCCCGTCTCCCCCCTGAGCCACCTTGGCAGCCCCGTCTGCCCCCCTGAGCCCTTTGCTTTGGCACCTCGGACCCTCCCCCAGCCACCCCTGCCTCAAGTGCCACCAGCCACACTGGTGTCACCAAGCTCCAGCTCACCCTGCAAAGCCCAGCCCACTTCCCACCTCCTTCCTGGGGCCTTCCTGGCTGTATCGACCCTTAGGAACCCTTCTTTCCCCTGAATCTGGATAGAGCACATATTGATTATACCACTTATTGATCCCTCACATTGGCTGTATTTTAGAAAATTTTTATGTTCTATCCAATTTCTGTGGCTCCACCATAAATATGTATCTCGTTTTTATACAAAGGCCTATCATCTATACTGCTATACTTCAGATATAGCGGATAAATGAATCTACGATCCTTCGCCCCTTGGAGGCATTTTTCGTCACATGCTCCTCAATAAATATTTAGGGATAAAGATGTTAAAAATCAGGGTTCAGAAAAATAGCTGCTCATGTCATCTATAAAAATAAATAAGTTCCTTTCGGGGCATTTTTCTAAAGAGAATGCTAATAAACTTTGACAAGAAACTGTCTGTCTGGTTTCAGACAACAAGGAGCAAGTGTAGCTTCGAACCTCCAATCCCATAAACCTCCATTTTCCTCTTAAATCGTGTTTTCGTTAATACATTTGTGAGCGGATTTCTCGATACAGAAATAATATAATGTCTCAAACGTAAGAGCGGTAACAGCGGAAACACCTGCAAACGAATCCTGTTTCTTCTTCGCATTTGGCCGCGCACTCGCTTATGCTTCCGGCTTCCAGCTGCTTCCTGTTGAAGGTGAGAAGCGACGCCCCCTGTGTGTTCACATAGCTGTCCAGCGGGTCTCCGTGACCTGCGGACGGAAGACGATAAACTTAATCAACGCCGCTGTTTAGTCGTGGCGACGTTGCACTCTCTTTGCTTTGCGTCGACCAAGTAAAACGCGCCGCTTTATTGGAAGCAGAAAGGGTGGCCGTGAATAACAACGTGTAGCCAGGAAAACGGTTCCTTTAATGGATTGCGGTCTAGCGAAAGGCCAACTGGATCGGTAGACGCATAGCTTACAACTGTTTAATAACTTCTCTGTTACTGCGCTGATGGGCGTGGAGCCATCAATAAGAATACATTTGATCCGAGCGCTGTTGAGTGCTATGTCACCAGAGAACACGGAGAGACCACCAGCGGCAACTGTTACTGACATTGAGGCTGGTGTGTTCATCCCTGGGTGTAAAACGAAACCGGAGGCCACCCCTTGGTCTCCAACAGTATAAACTTCTGGTGTGACGCTGTCACTTTGGCTGCTGTGATAAGCTGAATGGTTCCACCTCAAGATACAAAAATTCGGGTGAGCTGAGAACAAATAGGACCCGAACGAAATCTGAACCACGATCTGAGGCCATCTGTATGCTGGGCCCCGTACAAAGACACCTCACTGTTAATTAAAGAGAAACAACCTTTTCCGTGACGATGACATGTATCTGGCATTTCAGAGGGAATTGTAAGAAAGTAGCACCTGGGACAAATACTAGTTTTGATCTTCCTATGAGATAAAAATCTGAGGCAAGGGATCTGCCCGAAGGTTGCTCTGCCTGTTGCTACTGCGGAGACTGGCCGAGGTGCCCTGAGCCACGACCCCACTGCGAGCCTACAGAGTGGCCCCTGTTCCGGGCCCCCCGAGGCAGCTCCACTCCAAGCCTGGAGCTGTGGGCTTCCGGTTCCTCAGTCTGGAATGCTAGTGATTTTCGCAGGGTGAGAGGCCAAAGAGGTTAATAAAATAAAGATAGCAAAGTTTCCTAAAGTTTGCTTAAATGGGATTAGGCAACGCAGCGACCTTGACCACGTTTGAGGGAAGTGGTGGAGACACAGAGCCGGTGGAGGAGATGGAGGAGTGACTAGGAGAGGCAGCGGGAGCAGCATGAGAAGGCAGGCCTCATCAGAGGCCCGGCTATGAACGGAGCATCTCCTACAGGCCTCATCGGAGGCCTGGCTGTGAACGGAGCATCTCCTAGAGGGCGTGGGCGGGCACGCGAGTTTTCCAAAGACGAGACATTCTCGAGCGCTCAGAGTCAGATTCTCGGCCTCAGAAAGACCATCCGCGACCGCCTGGAGGCTCACGCAGGGCACAGGGCGAGGCGGCCTGGTGGCCAGTGGCAAAGCCACCCTCCCTTTCTCGTCGCTTGGTCCTTCCTCTGTGTCAGATACTGCGAGGGTAGACACCGAACAGAAAGCTGGCCGGCGAGATCTAAATGCAATGCCCCAAAAGTACTAGAGAAATGTATCAGAAGCCTGTGGGAAAATAGGTATTTTAGACCGGCATCCGTGACTTTATCCTGCATTTTCTCCCATGTTGAGCTCTCATTTCCGGGGAGAGCTGGTTGTACTCTGGTGAATTCTATAGATCAGGATGTGATTTAAAAAGCAAACATGATAACTCTGTAAAACGTATCCTACGAAGAGCTAACTTAAACTTCTTGAAGAGTTCTTAGAGACTGGAGCAGGCCAGGGTGTAAATGCCATCGAAACAAGAAAATTTCCATTTATGTCACCCTTTAATTATGTTATGTTATTAAGGCCGCTGAGACCTGCCTCACGAGCCAAAATAACCCAAAGAAATATACCCAAAGAGGTTTCTTTTTTTTTTTAGATTTTGTTTGAGAAAAATTTTCCAAATATTTTCTTTTATTCAATTCCAGGGGTAAAATGCAGTTGATTTGCCGAGCAAGAAACATCAAAAAAATCTTTTTAGTAAGAAAGATTATTTTTACATTCTCGGCCAGCAAGGATGCATGTGACTACCAAAGCAAGAGTTTTGCTGATAATGCGAGTTTGTTTGCTTTTTGATCACCGAGGTACGCAGATGGGCACCAGAGCTTCTGTATCTGGAAGACGAGACCTAGTGGTTTGTGAAATGTGAACTGCTTATCCACCTCTCACTGAGAACAGCTATAAAAGGGTGTGTTTCCTCCCCGCGGTGATTTCAGAATACTGGTACCACGAAGCGCATTCTCAGAGAGTAAATGCCTTCCTTTCAAAAAGAGCTCCCCCAGCCCCCGGCCCAGCTTGGTGAGGACATATGTTAATCCTACTACAGAGAAGTTCCTTCTAACATTGGGGTGTGACCTGCCTGAATCAGGGTCACAGTGTTCCGGGTCCTGCCTTCCGTGGGCTGGACCAGTCAACGCAGATCTGCGCGCCCACGCACAAACATCTCCCACAAAAACCGCCTTGTACTGCCCGTGCTCTGCTCTGCATTTTCTGGGCGATTTCTTCAAACGGTGCCACTAAATTCGAATGCATTTGACTCCAGTTTTAAAGTACAACTCGTGAATTTTTATCTGGCAATTATAAATTGAATTTCAAGTATCTATGCACTGTTTACATGAAGAAGTACTACAGAATGTATTATCCCATTTAAATGAAATGTTCGAAATAGGTAAATCGGAGAAAGAAAGCAGATTGGCGACTGCCAGGGGATGGGGAAGGGTGGAGGGGAGGCGGGGGGAGGGGTGACAACCAATGGGCATAGGGTTTTGAAGGGATGTAATGATAAGCTTCTAGAAGGTACCGTGGCAATGGCTGCACTACTCTGAATATGGCGAAACCATTGGATTGCATGCTTTCCGCAGGCAAATTAATGTATTAGGTGAATTATATCTCGATAAAGCGGTCAGGGAGGAAAAGGGACTACAAAGACATGCTCAGAACATTTTAAAGAAGGATTAAACAGAGTTGGGAAAGCAAAGAGATCACCACATTTCTTCCGGGAGAGCCCTGGGTTAAATCCTGGTTTCTTTACTTGGTCGATAGGCAAATAACACAATTTTCCTAAATATGAACCGCTCATCTAATAAAACGAGGACGAATATACCACCCTACCTGTCACACCAGTTAAATAAACCAGTATTAGCAAATGACGCACACGTATGCATGCATGCATCTATGTATGTACGTATGTATGTATGCGTGTATGTATGTATGAAAGTGTGCCTGGCCTACCCCAAGCACTAATGAGTGTTCGTTGAATTTCTGCATGCGTGCGTCTTTCGGCAAATCGATCTGTGATTTCTCCAGGCATGGACGCAAACGCTTATGTATGAAAAGCTTCCCGTAAACCATAATGAACAAGAAACTAGTAAAATACAACTACGGACTGGTCAAAGAACACGGTTAAAGAGATGTTTCATTGTTTGCACTAGAAAGTGAAGAGTAAATGGCCCCGTCACCAAAATGATCTACATTAAACTGAGAACCAGGTCCAGAAACTAACAACTTTTGGTTTTTTTTTTTAGCTCCCTGGGCTATTTGGTAGAAAGTAAAATAACCATCGTTTGAGCTCGGTCTTTCAGATTTTAAAAAAATCGTTCATTTTTTTTCTCTGCCCATTTGTATTCACAGCATTCCCAGGGAAATCGAACTCCTTTCTTGAAGAATTCTTCAATCTTATATTTAGATCCCGAACTGGGACTCTCTCGAATCGAAAGCTAAGTTAAACTAGATGCTCATGAACCATTAGGTATCTGTTCTTAATACATCGCTAGGAGAAAAAACATCGACGAACGTTTTAAAAAACCTTTACGCCTTACCTGATTTCAGAAACAAAAGGAGGAGAAGGGCCACTTTCGCATGTAGCATTCTGGGGCCAGCCAGCACTCTCCAGATCGCCGTGTGTCCCGGTCTGAGATGTCACTGGCTTACATGACGGGAAATGCGTCGAGCGACAAGCTAATTACACACAGTTAATGATTGTCTCAGAGGCCCTTGCCTCTGCTCCAAGGGTTCAAACATTACCTTGATGGAGGCTCTTACAAAATGTTTGAGAGCAGACTCTGCAATAGATGATGGGAAATTGTGAAAGCCGCCCCGGCCCCGGTCCGCCCCGCTCTGCCTCCTCACCCTCATTCCTCACCTTTCCGCTTTGTCTTGTTCCCTTCCCTCTTCTTTGATTCCCTCTCTTTTGGGGGGAAAAAATCATCACGTTAATAGTCAACTTTTGCTAAGAACTTTAGGCCAGACACTGCTAAAGGGTGCATGTGCACAGTTTCGTTCAACGTTTGAAACAAGCAATATTTTTGTCATCTCCACTTTAGGTGAGGGGACTCGGGCTAAGAGAGCTGAACTGTCCCAAGGTTACCAAGCTAACAAGGGTGACACTAACAGACACAAACTGTGTAGGTCTTAGGGTGATCTATATACTATTGCTACTATCCCCATATCCTGCCGGCGTAGAAGTCACTATGGAAGTTAAAATATTTTGTGATAATCAAAAGTTCTTTATGCCCGGTGGACTCACACGTTTTCCGTGATTATAAATTAGATTACGAAATAGTGATCTTTTCCCCCGAATGAATTCACAATGCATTATATTCTCATTCTCATGAGTGGAAAAATTAGGTTTAAAGAGTCCGTCTTGATTTTAATTGTTGATTCTGTACGATACCCCCAGCAGAACAAGCAGGCAGTACACGCTTTCAATCTCCTGTTTTGGTGTTTTTAAAAAGCGTCTAGGAAGAGTTAAATTGGCTCTATTTTAAATGTGAAATAAGAGCAAGCCTCTCCTCTCTCCAGGCCACGAGATTCCTTTCTGCAGACTGAGGAGTGAGGCGTGGAGGTGAAGGCGGGCACCAGCCGGCCTGAGGGGAATGCCCCGCGCGGGCTCCTCCAGCGCAAAGCGGGTCAGAGAGCAAGGAGGCGACGCTGTGAGTGGCCGAGACGCGCTGACCACGTCTCCGGATTTTCCGCTCCATCCCAGCTTTCCGCCCCCTCCTGTCATCCTTTGCTTCTCAACCCGTGGCCCAGGTCACCGGAACGTTCACAAGGAAGAAAGAAGCAAGTCGAGAAATCAGCATCGGATGGATTTTTTTTTTTCTTAAAGGTGACCCTCCTGTGGCCTTCTGACGACGTATTCTTCATCATCTCCATTACCTATCAGCATCGTGAGAGCTCGGATAACCCACGAGGCGGAGTTCGGCTCTCGTGCAGCCGCATTCAGTCATGTGTAAGGGGGACCGCAAAGAAGACTGTTATTGCTCGTGCACTGGTGGGGTGGCTGCGTGGAGGCAGCCCCGCGGGCGTTAGCTTCATAGGCACAAAGCGACGGACTATTCTAGATCGTGTGCAGGAGACCCGCACAGGCACTCTCAGAGGGATGCTGGGTAGTGGTTTTGCCCAAGCTTGTAAAGACAGTTAACTCAAAAACACGTTATTTTCTTCTTGAAAGAACAGCAGAAACTGAGAAAAGCGATTAAGAGAGATCATCTCTGTATACTATCAGCAGGTAGAATGAATTCTGAAATACGTATTCTTATTGAGTTCAAATCATTAGGTAGGTATTTCTTGACCACCTACTAGGTACAGGATTGTGTTCTATTCTTTTAGGATTATACAAAATGCGCGAATGGCAGCCTCTGCCCTCCCCCAGCCCTGTACCTGAGATTTGTGGAGGCTGCTGCAGTGTTTGTGGCCAGGGACAAGGGCATAAAAATAAGATGGAAAATGAACCTAATTTCCTTCACTCTGCCCAGCATGGGGCCGGCAACCTAGGTCCACTCAGACTCTCTCAGGAAAGGAAGAACCGGCTCGCCCCTCCCCTCCAGGCGTCAAAATGGAGAGTTCCTTGCAAGTACCTCACAAAGAAAGCCATGAACACAAGAAGCAGTCAGTGGTACCAGGAGAGCTTTCCGGTCTCTCCTGCACCCACGTACCAGGAGAGCCTTCCGGTCTCTCCTGCACCCACCATGTCTGCAGCGGAAGCTGCGGCAGAGTCGCACCTCCCAAGGGGACATGCTTTCACCTTGGGTGGGCTTGCGGCGCTAGCTGGACCTGTGCAGCTGCCACCATTCTCACCATTCCCGGGTCACTCCCTACCTCTCCCCCGCACCCAGCAGAGCCCCTCCCGGCCAGAGGCCCTGCCCCCTGGGGCCTGTCATTCTAGGGCAGTGCATTCTTTACCCTGAACATCTCCACTTCTCTCCAACAAGACTCTCTCCAAAATGAAAACAGAAAGAAAGAAAAAAAAGTCTATTAAGGGCTCAAACGAACGGTGCCTTCATTGTCCCAACGGCTCTTAGCAAGTTTATCTTTGCCCTTAATGTCAGTTTGCAGATTGCTTTTACTCTGTTCAGTTTTCGGGGCGTATCGCCTAGGGCACGTGATCCCACGACTCTGGAGCTCACTTTCATTCCTTCACTCGACCTTTTCCTCCTGTCTGCTAGCCTTTGTTCCGCCGTCTCTGGGACCTCGGAATGAAATACTTATCAGCCCTCAGCCCCTGCGAAGAGATAGCAGTTAGCTCAGTTAGCAGAAGGGTTAAAATGTAACCTGCCCCCGAGCACTTACTAAGACTGGACCGGCTAGTTCAGCGTTCAGTAAGGTAGTATTTTCCAGCGTTCAGCAAGGTAGTATTTTCTTAACTGAACTGTGCTTGGAGAACTGGAGTTATCTATTCGTTTTTGAAAAACGATCGGTCTTTATTGGACATCTCCTCCTCGAACTTGTTTTTTAAAATTATTTTTATTATTTTATTTTTTGATTACAGTTGACATTCAATATTATATTAGTTTCAGTGGCTAGACATTTACATAATTTACGACGTGATCCCTCCCCCAATTAGTCTAGTACCCACCTGGCACCATATGTAGTTATGAGACTTGTTATATGCATGAGATAACTATCAGCAGAGAAGTCCTGTTCCTCTGTAACTAACCAGCTCACACCGAGCCCCCTCTGGGACCCCCAGAGATCCAGGTGAGGATCTTTTTGCTCTGAGGACCTTTCATTGGAGATAAAACAAAGAGAGAAAGCAAATTGGTCTTCCCACCTCTAAACTTTATTATTCTCTACGCTAATGAAGACGAAAGTCTTTTCCACAGTATTTGGGGGAGACGAGACATGTAGAAAATATTAAAATCTTTTAAGAAAAAATAATGAGCACGTGTAAAAACTGGAGAAATCTCAGCAAGCTCTGTGGACCAGCTGTTATGTTGTACCAACGGGCGACTTCCTGGCGTTGATAATGAAATTTAGTATTTTAAGATACTTCCTGGTGTTGATAATGAACTTTAGTATTTTAAGATGCTCCCTCTGGTGGGGGCTGGGGGCTGGCTGATGGCTCCCTCACCAGTGATGGGGACCAGTGCTGTTTTTGTAACTTCTTATGCGTTTATAATTATTTCAAAATAAAAAGGAAAAAATTGATCGGTCTATATTTTTATATATGTACATGTTTGGATATATGTGTTTATATTTGAATATATGTATGTATCTGGATATACATTTGGAGATATATATTTGGATGTGTATATATATATTTGGATATATATTTGCATATATCTATTCGGCCGCTTAGGTATATATTTGGATATGTGTGTATGTATTTGAACACATTTGTATGTAGTTGGATACACGCGCATATATTTGGATGTGTGCGCACACACTTGGATGTGTGTGTATATATTCGAGAGGACCCAGAGAATGTAATGTTTCCATAATATTAACGATAACTCCCATAGTACAGAGCATTGTCCAGGGAGAGTCTGAAGTTACCAAATTTCTAGATCAGGAGCGAAAGCTGCCTTTGCCGGCTCTGGCCAGCGAGACTGGAGCGGAGAGGCCCCTCCGCCGTCCCCTGCCCTCCCCCGGCCCCGCCCACAGCCCGCCAGTTATCAGGCCTGACTGAGGCCACCTGCGGCCGTGGCCACCGGAATCCGAGGCTGGAGGAGGCCTGGCCTGCGTGGCCTCCGGGGCCTCGGGATGAGAAACCAGGGAAGCGGGTTCTCAGCAGAAGGAATGAATGGATGTTCCAAGTCCCCGAGGTAAAAGGCCTGAGTTTACCGTCATTTAGACTGAAATGAGAAATGGCGGAGAAGGGAGCGGGGGTCCGATTGCGCCGGCCTCTTGCACGTACCAAGGGCTCCCTCAGGCGAAGATCAGCGGGGCCACGCAAGGGGTTTTCCCTCAACAGTGGCGCCCCGCCCCCTTTCTGCTCCCCGTGGTCAGCCATCCCAAGGAGCTCAGGGACACGAGGCGAGAGGGGCCGAAAGGAGGCGGTGGAGAGAGAGGAAAGGGACAGGATGAGGGGGATGGGCGGAAATCAGGATTGACAGGGTTTGGGGGAATAAAATCAAGCACGGTGCCCGCGTTCCTGTCCCGGATGTCTAGTGGCGTCTTCACTGAGAAGAACTTGGGCCACATGAGTTTGCATCCATGTTATGTTTGGGAACCTGTGAAAGTCCAAGTGGAAGTGTCTAGAAAGCAATTGCACATTCGGGTCTAGATCAGGCTTTTGACAAATGACAGCCCGTGGAGCCACCTGCTATGGCTGCGTTTGCACGATACCGGCTGAGTCAGGGGGAGGCCACGAAGGCTAACGAGCCTGTGAAGTACTTACTATTCTGCTTTTTGCAGGAAAAGTTTGCAGATTGCAGGTGTAGGGCCCAGGACAGAGGTGTGGGCTGGAGATATAGCCTCACAGGAGTTGTCAGCAGGTACCTGGTACAGAAACGGTCCAGGAGGAGCTTCGCCGAGCGTCCAGGAGGAGCGCAAAGGGTTGGCTCCCCAGAGACGAGCTCTGGGCTCTAGCACCTGGTGGCCCCTCTGGCCTCTCAGGAGGATGAGCTGTGACCCGCTGTGGTCGTATTTTCATGGGTGCCCTATCCCGGGGGGCAGGCCAATCATTTGGCTTCGGGCACTTTGTCCCTGCTCAAACATTGCCAGTCGCTGGTGGTCAGAGGCATGCGGGCCTCGCTTTGCTGCAGGTGGTGTGCCTGAGCTGCTCTGGCTGACTTTGTGTGGGGAGAGGGGAGGTGCTCCAAGGAGACAGTGACAGTGAACTTGGTTTTGTATGGCTGTCAGGCGTGGCAGTGATGAGTGACAACGATTTAGTTTGCTCATGACTGTTTTAAAAATCATAGTTGGCTCTCTCATCAAGAATTCATCTTACCTACCTGGCCCTTGAAAGCATCCGAGTTTGCAAGCCCTGGTTAGAACAGGAGAGGCAGGTGAGCACTGGGGGAGGGGAGACGAGAGTGGAAATTAGATTGGGGCCAGATGATGCGGGGGGGGGGTGATTTTGTGCTACATGTTGTGGCTTTTAACCTAAACGCATGATGTGCCACTAAAAGCAGGGTGTGCCACAAACTCGGGGAGCTCCAGGCTCCTTGGAAAAGAAAGGCTGTCATTTGTGGAGGAATAGTGGTCCTTCCTTTTCTAGGGTCATGTGACCTTCATAAGAGAATAGATTCTCTGGTTCTTAGTCTTACAGCACGGTAACGGAAAGCAGTCATTTAGGTGTAAAACATGGAAGCCTTATGGAATCATTCTAGTCTAGTTTCCTGAGTCCCGTAAATATGGCAGAGGGAAAGAAAAATCGCAAAGTTGGCATTCTATTTCCATAAACTGGATGGATAATGTTGCGAACGGATATCTGGAGAAAGGATAGCTGACCGACATCTTACTGCAAGCCTCCTGCTGGGGGTCTGCCACCCAGCTCCTTCTAGAAGCCTCCGGTCACCCAGGGAGTGATGGATCATCACAAGCATCGTTCAGTTTTATTTGACGTACTTTACAAAACCAAGCTCCCATATGTAACTAGGAGCTGACGGCCAACTGCGTTTGGTTGCTCTGGGATGCCTCACCACCCACGCGGGCCACAGTCAGCAGTCTTCCGGGTCCTCCTTTAGAAGTCGCTGCAGGTGGCCGCAGAGCCACCGTGAGGAAAAGCGCTGTGGCCACCGCTGGCCCGCGGCGGGCAGGCTCTCAGACTACAGACGCTGGCACGTCACTAAGAACTAACTTCCTGATGCACAGATAAGCGGCAACGTCAACTAAGACAAAGACAGTGTTACCTCTGGGGACAGTTAAGCTTTGGTGGCGAGCCTGAACACCCCTTGAGAAGATTTTTATTTCACTCCAGCTACCATTTATTTCAGGCTTGCCTGCTCTGTGCCAGGCACAAATACCACGATGAATTAAGAACTGCAAATCCCACATCATGCCATCATCACCAGATTTCCCCTCTATTATGATTGTTATCATTTTATAGATCAGGACATGGAAACTCACTGGGCCAAAATTATGACAATGGAAATCGGCGGAGCAGTTCCCACCCAAGGACCCGGGTCTCAAGCGACTGCTTTTTAACCACTGCGTTGCAATTTGCTGCTGGGAAAAAGAGACAGCGCTAACAACAACTACAACGACAAACAGCAACAGGAACTACCCCCGACTGAGGAACAGCTCCGACCTGGACCCTGTTCTCAGCACTTCGCAGCCCTGACTGTGTTTACTGCTCCTTCTGGCCCTAAGAAAGAGGCGCCAGCATTATCATTCTCATTTCACTGATGGAGAAGCAAGGAGAGGCTCAGTGACTGGCCCAGAGTCGCGCAGCTGATGCGGCTGCGCAGAGCGGGGGCGTCGACAGCCCGAGCCAGGGCCTCCGCTCCTCCCGCCCCCCGCCGTCCCCGTGCCTCCCTGCCGCAGAGGCCCCCCAGCCTCGGTCCTGACCACGGCCACCCACTGCGGCACCCAGGAGGAGCATTTACGCAGCACGCGCTGCCCTGGCTGGACCTAGCGATGACGCCACAGCAAGCGCTGGTAGACACAGCGGGATTCGGACCCGAGTCCAGGGCCCGGACCAGCCCGGGATGGGAAACCTACCTGCGGGTGACTGCCGAGGGACGATCTGCCTGGCTTTGCAGGGTTCGGTTCTGTGCGTTGAGCTTGCCACGTAGGTGGGTGGGATTCCGTTTGCCTCCAGAGTTCTGTGGCATGAACATCGCCAGCAGAGTTAAACTCCTGGAGGACACAGCCCCTGCCCACGGCATTTGCATTTTATATCCGCAGACCCGCAGAAGGTGTGTTGGACTCAAGGAAAAACCCGTTCGATTGAATGACACCTTCCCTGTTGGATCATTTTCCTTCTTGATTGTCCACAGCCACAAACGCCTTTCAGGAAATCAGCCTGCAGTGCTACCTATGGGCAAGGAATCAGCAAGTGCAACATTGTCTCCTAAAAACCTTCTTTGCAAGCCTGACTTTGCAGAGGCTTGCGCTTCTGGAGATCAGATGGGTAAGCCCTAGGAGATAAAGCAGATTGTTACACGCTTAATGTGGAAAGTTGGCTTCATGCAAGAACGTGGAGTTTCCAGAGTTGGCACTGAAACTGCCTCCCCTCGGGCGATCCCAGCCCCTGGAGGCAACAGCGCTGACGCAGTTAAGACCTCGCGCCAACCCACAGGAGCGCGAAACACCCGTTTTCTGCGCCGCGCCTTTGAAGTGTTCTGCTTTCTGGAACCCTTCTGAGTCACTGTTCGACCGCGGCGTATACCGACCATGGCCGGCAGGGGGCAGCAGACCCCACCTTTTCTGCCGCGGAGGCTGAGCGCACGCGTCCTTGTTGGGGAGTCTCCAGGTCATGGAACCTGTCCAGGTTCATCCTCAGCGACTTGACCAGCAGAGGGATTAATTAATTCCCTTCTGAGGCTGCAGACTTTAGGGTGGAAGGGGCCCGAAAAGAAAAGAATTCAAAAGCAGGGTTTGGAGCTGGTACGGGCATGCAGCCAATTCCTGTGGACAGTTTATGCTTCTGATAGGGAGGAGGAAGCTATTCTGGAAAACTGGACATGCTGGCCAAGGCGGCAGCTGCCTGCATTCCGGCAAGGTCACGGGGCGGCGGCTGCAGCCTCGTGGCCAGTGCCCAAGCGGTGGGAGCCAGGGCTCTCCCAGGGGAAGGATGCTCGTGCACAGCGCTGGTCCTCGGGCGGAGTAGCCGGCTAGGCGCCTGACCGCAGTCGGGTGGCGGGGCTGACAATCTGTGTGAAAAGGCAGACGTTTAATTTTCCCATTCCACATGCGCTGGTGCCTGGCCTTGACGCTCCAGACCCGGCACTTTGAGTTGAGACACTGACCTTTCCACCTTTTCGCCGAGGGCATGTGCAGACTGGGACAGGCTGGACAGAGAGGAGATGGTCAGGGGACTTACTTCCTGTACTGTTACAGAGAAATTCAGACACCGGAAAAGCCAATGTGACAGGTTCCACCTCCCCAACATGCCCAATGCGACTGTCGTCTATCTTCCTTCTACAGAATTATCTTGTTTTATGCAATAACTGTGTTCCTAGAAAGCCAAGTTTTGTTTATTGAATTTGATTTAAAAGGCAAAAAGTAGCTTGGCATAGGGCATATTGATCCCAGGTAAAGAGGGATTTATTTATTCTTAAATATGGGTATGCATATCCTCTGTCTGCTTCATGGCACATGAACTGCAGATGAGATGGTCTCTTCACTGGTTTTCATAATTGCGAGCTGGTTACTTCATAGTTGTAAGGGGAGGGGTGTCCTATTTTCTTTTTAAATCTTTCTCCTCTTATTTACAGAATAGTAATATAGGAAAAACAGTTTTACTTAAATCAGTTTAACATTTATCCTCTACTCTTCTGAAGTTAAGGTCCAATAAATTAATGTAATAAGTAGAGTAAAATTAATACTCTAGAGCAAGCTGGTATGTTGGAAAACACTCCAGTTTCTAAAAAAAAAAAAATGTTATTCCTTCTAGTAATTTGACCCATATGATATACATTTGTATGTGTGTATAAGTAGACAGAGATCTTTATAAGAAAATATATCTTTTTACATTGTACTAAGTTGGTACTTTAACTGAACATCACTAAGACCCTTTTCATAATTAAAAAAGGTGAAATATATAGATCCGTGAAATCAACAACAACAAAACTGGTATGTGCTTTCGTGGTTACCTAAACACACAAAAACCCTGAAAGCGAGTCTCCGCTGACATCTGGGCGCATCCCAAAAAGAACGGGCATTCCCCACCGGCACTCCGTGGAGGACAATTTCTTAATTTATTTCATCGTTTCGTGTTTTAAGTCTTTTATTTTTCAATTGCAGTTGGCATGCGATATTATATGAGCTTCAGGCGTCCAGCACAGTGATCAGACATTTGTATGAGACATTTGCGTAACTGACCTCCCGGATAAGTCTGGTCCCCACTGCACCACGTTGTTATTACAACATTGCCGACTACATTCCCTCTGCTGCACTTCACACCCCTGCGACTGTTTCATAACTACCGAGTTGTGCGTCTTAATCCATCACACTTTCCGCCCAGTCTCCCAATCCCCCTCCCATGTGACAACCATCAATTTGCTCCCTGTATCCCAGTTTGTTTCTGTTTTGTTTGTTCATTTATTTTGCTTTTTTAGATTCCACATATAAGGGAAATCTTACGATATTTATTTTCCTGTCTGACTTACTTAACTTAGCATAACATCCTCTAGGTCTAGTCCTGTTGTCTCAAATGGCAAGATTTCATTTTTTTTTTTTTTTATCTATTCATATATTGATGAGCACTTAAGTTGCTTCCCTAGCTTGGCTATTGTAAACGATGCTGCAGTGAACATAGGGATGCATATGCCTTTTCAAATTAGTGTTTTGGCTTCCCATGAACAAATACTCAGAAGCAGAGTTTCTGGATCCTATGGTAGTTCTAGTTTTGATTTTTTGAGGAACTTCCACACTGTGTCCCGTAGTGGCTGCGCCAATTTGCAATTGGAACAATAGTGCGAGAAGGGCTCCCTCTTCTCCACGTCCTCTCCAACACTTGTTGTTTGTTGATTCATTGATGCTAGCCATTCTGACAGGTGTGAAGTGATGCCTCCTTGTGTTTTTAATTTGTATTTCCCTGATGATGTTGAGCATCTTTTCGTATGTCCGTTGGCCGTCTGTACATCCTCTTTGGAGAAATGCCTGTTCAGGTCCTCTGCCCATTCTTTAATTAGATTTTTTTTTTTTTTGTATCAAGTTGTATGAGTTCTTTATATTTTGGACAGTAACCCCTATCAGATGTGTCACTGGAAAATCCCTTTTCCCATTCAGTAGGTCGTCTTTTCAACTTATCGATGGTTTCCTTTGCTGTGCAAAAACTTTTTGCTCGACGTAGCCTCATTTGTTTCATTTTTCTTTCTTCAGGGACAAATTTTCTTGGGTTGGGTTTTGTACATCTGAGGCAAGATTGCAGGGAATGCTCTGTATGAGTGCCAATGGGACAGTAGTAGCAATGTGTCACACGACTGAAAGAATTGGGGTACTTTGGGTTGACTGTCTGAAGCCTGCCACCGGGATTTTTGGTAGCATTTCTAGTAGAAAAGCCGTGGAATTATTCTAATTCTAAGTCTAAATGGGACCAACAGTGCAGCCATTTAGTTAACTGCTTTATAATCAGCTTTTAAAGTTGAAAATAGACCTAAATATGGCCAGTCCACTGGGCAGGGATTGACTAACTCTTATCTGCTTCCTTTGCTTGTTTCTTTGTTTCTCTTTGATTTTGGATCTAACATATTTATAATTATTTCTAATTTTTTGAAAAAATTTATTTTATGTAGTAACCATCACTCTGCCCTCTCATCATTTAAAAAACGACTTCTGGAAGGCTGACTCAGAGGCCACCCGATTCTTACTAAATCCTTCTTTTCTCCGTTGTAATTTATTTCCCTCAGCTTCTTCTTCATCTTCCAATTCTCTCTCTGAAATGCCTCTTCTCTGCAGCACAACCTAAAAAAAAAAAAATCCCCTTAGAATTCTATGTAACAAATTATAAGTTTATTTTTCCTTGTCCTATTTCTTCTTTAGAAAATCTCCCCATTTATCTTCTTAAAAAAACTTTATGAATGATTGCTTTATCCATACTCCCCTAGAACATTCTTGCTTATTTGTTTTGCCTTTTATCAAAACACCTTGAGCTGTTTCTCACATTGATTCCTTGTTTCGATATTATTTACGATGCTTTTATTTTCACTGGACTAGTTTTTCGTGTGGCTTTTGAAAGTCATTCTGTCAAGATTTTCTTTCAGTGTGTGCTCAATATAAGTTCCTGTTTCTTTGTCAAAAAATTTTTTTTTCTACTTCTATTTTGACACATTTTCTTTTTCCCTGTTATTAGACGAGAGGTTTTGGTAACAAAAAGAGACTTTAAAATACAATCGACAATAAGTTGACCTTCCAAATTTCAATAAGAAAATGGATGGCAGCGAATTCTCTGAAGCTATATAGAAAATGCCATTGGGAAACTGTTTATATACTTTTGATTAAAGAGATTTGAAGTGTTACCGCCATAATTTGCCATACTTGCCACTGATTGCTTTGCCTGTTTGGGTCAATATAACCACCAGAGTACTTTGAATGTCACAATAGTCTGTGACCTTAAGTATGCATTTGAGCAATGATTAAAACTCTTTCTCACAAGTGCATTTCTCAGAGCAAAAGAGGAACATTATAAAATCAGTCCATGTTCAAACCATGTCTTACCTTGTATGAACCTATAGATCAGAGATTCCTTAGAACTGTGTCAATGTGCCGCTATCCAGGGGAAAGGTGGGAATCTTTACCAATATTTCTAATACATGAAGGTCATAGATTACATAACAGGACACTTTTACTTTCACTCCTGTCTTAAATGAAACCACTTCATCTTGCATCGCCAATTTTTTTTTTCTAGTCAAGAAGAGAAAAGGCTCATTATTACATGTTGAAACAATGGTTCATTTACCTTTTTTCATTCCTAGGTATCTTAAAATTTCAGAACATTCCCAGTTTTTGCCTTAATGGGTTGAAAAGTTATTGCCTGGTAATTATGGGACAAATAAGTACAAAGGCAATTTTCGCTTGTGAAAATCATTGGTCACATCTAGAAGAGATTTTCACAGTTGCATTTGGCAGCAGTGTTCTGGACAATTGCATTATCATTAAGTGGTATTTTCATTTCAGGAAGAATGTCAATTCACAGATATGTGATTGAACCAGAGAGACACTTTTATGGATCATCACAGTCTCTTCATCCTGTTAGGCATATAAGTTTCCAGTTACACTGTTATTAAACCTACAGTGGTACATCTATACGCCCTCTTTGCGTAATTTTATGGCCTATAGCTATTTTTGTATTTTATCTGAAAGAAAAGTACTAACGAAATCTCATGAAATCTCAATTTTTTAATTTTAATGATCTTAGCCAAAGTAACTAACAAATAAGCTCATTAAAGCTAAAATTATACCGAAAATACCTTTTTACCCATCTCATACCACTAATCTCATACTACTAAAACACATATATTTATTTACCTGGGTTTTTTTTTAATACCCCTTTTCCCTAAAACAAAAGGACCATCCCACTACAAAGTGAAACCCCAGTCAAGTGGAAACAAAACAAGAGAAAATCTAGAAATCTAGAAGGAGATTCAACAGAGCAGAAGGTAGTCTAGTAATTTAAAAATGTATTTAGGTTTCAGGAAAAAATTTTTAAAATGCTTTCATTCTAGATGTATAAGGTCAGATTCATGTTTCTCAATTATATATTGTACACTTTTGAAACTTTGCATTTACGAAAGAAAAATCATTACATCCTACGTGTACAATTTCTCAAAAGCATTTTAACAAGCATTTAGCTTTTAGCTTTTGTTGAAGAAGTCTTCCAAAGGAGGGCTAATTTTTTAACTATCTGTTCAGAATTTTTAACTAAAAGATTGGTAATTAATCATTTAAAATATTTTTTGAGCCAAAGTTACCTTTTTTTTTTTTTTTCCAGAGCATGCAGTAAAACACACAGGCATGTGTGGGCAAGGGCACAGACATACAGACACACAGACACACAGCCTTAGTGTTGTGGGCAGAGAGCTTTTCCACCAAAGACTTATTTTTAGATGAGTTCCACATCAGACTATACTATTTCAGTTTTTAAATTTAAGAGCAATATTTCATTTAAAGTGTCTTTTAAAATAAGTCCAGGACTTCTGGGAATAATCCACCAGTTTCGCTGAGCAACCTCCCCTCCACACACACATTTTTTTCCCCCAAGGTTACAGAAAGACAAAGAGGAGATTCAATCTGTTACATAGAAGATGTACTTAGCTACTTCTAGATAGCAAGTGCTTCACCATTCAGGTAACAATGTATCATAATTTGACGAGATACATTTTTAAAATTTGAGGTTAAGAGGGAAGGTAGAAATAGCTCTGGGCAGAAAGGAAAGGCTGGGATGCAAGTATAGAATGCGTTATGAAGTGATTTTTTTCTTTTTTCAGTCCACACCCACATTTTAAATAAACACAACTGGAGTGTCGTATGAAAACCCTCAGAACACTGTGTAAAACTGAGGCATGTGTGCTCTGTTAAGAGAAATGGTCTATAAGTTTGCATTATAGGGATCGGCTGGCTTTCCTCCCCCAACTTCCAAAAAAGACTTTGTAAATTTCTTTACAGTGATCATATAGCTCGTAATTTGAAGTTCGGATTGCATGTGGGCGCAGAAATACAGTCGGTTTTTGTTTATAAACATTGCGGGTTATCTATAGGTAGTTGGCACTCTTGGGTAACCATTTGAAAATCCGCCGGCCTCTGCTTTCCACCCAAACGCTTCCCAAGGTTTCGCTCCTTCCCTTCTTCAATTTCCTAGCAACGTTTACAAAATGGTAACTAATTTTGAAGGTAGACAAACCCGCTCGGAGAAAGGAGCCCACTGTTTCGATATTTGAGGGTAAATGTGTGTCATTTTGGTAATCTGCTATTTCGAAGGGTGACATCACCAGGCAGGGTGTCATTCACAGAAGTCACCTGGGTGCCAGTCTCCTACCGGTCTGTTTACCTCCAACTCTTCTAAAAACAAACGAGGCTCTGATGCAGGGCTAATGCTGTGCTATTTTGTAGCACTTAAAATAATTCAACAGAGCACATATTGACTTTATAACTCTTTAGTAATGAAACAGTGGGCATCACTGGATTTTGAAAATGGAGACGATTTTAAGTATTACATTATCTGTCTAGCCCAAACCAGTAACTTTCAAAAAGCTTAAGTCAACTGTTCCACTTTGGGGGAACCAAACCCCTTTATTAAGTGTAATAATATCACTTTCGGTTGTTGGGTTGGGCATTATCCACTTGTAACATCCACAACCATCATTCTTTCATTAAATGAATATGAATTGACATCCTGTCGGGTGTCAGGACTGTGTTGGATGCTCAATATGCAAAGGTGAATGAGGCAATCCTAGTCCTGTAGGACAGGGGTCCCCACCCCCCAGGCCACACATTGTTACTGGTCCATGGCCTGTTGGGAACTGGGCTGCACAGCAGGAGGTGAGCAGCGGGCCAGCAAGTGAAGCTTCATCTGTATCTGCAGCCGCCCCCCAGCGCCAGCATCACCGCCTCAGCTCCGCCTCGGATCATCAGGTGTTAGATTCCCATAGCAGCACCAGTCCCTGATGCCACAAAGGCTGGGGACTGCCCCTTAGGAGGTCAAAAGCTAGTGAGAGAAATCGAGCCGTAGACAAATGATTCTAATTCAATGTGGAATGTGTAGTTTTCGCTGTGCACCCAGGGTATTATATGAGCACAGAAGCGTTCCTAACTCAGCTTGGTGGGGAAAGGGGGGTTGGGGGGAGAGGCAACCAGGGCAGTTTTCTAAGGGAGGGTCCCTGAACTGAGTCAACGATGGCCAACCAAAGTGGAGAGAAAGGCACGGGCTGGGAGGGTTGGCAGTGACAGTGGAGATGGGTCACGTGAATGACAGCTAAGATGCATTAAAGAGCATGCTGCACTTTGAGGAACAAGCAGCAGCGTGACGTCGTTGGCACAGAAAGTGAGAGAGAGGGAGAGGCAAGGGGGAAGCTGGCACAGCAGGCCAGGCTCCTGGAGGCTTCGGGGCCACGTTAGTAACCCGAACTGCATCCTGAGCCGAGAGGGAGTCGGAAGAACGTTCGAGCAGGGAGTCACCCGGCCAGAGCTGCGTTTTAGGCAGATCAGCTTGCAGAGGACAGAACCAGAGAGTGCAAGGCTGAGCCTGGAGAAGAGCTGAGAGACAGCGAGCGGTCAGGTGGAGACGCGCCAGGTGGTGTGGGGAGGGGGGAGAGGGGCCTGCTCCGAGACTTCGAAGCATCGGGATCACCTGCGCGCGACAGCTGCTTGCATGTGAGGTCAAGGTGACTCGAGCTCAGGAAACGGGGCGGATGGCGAGATGGAGAATAAAGTAAGGTCTGTTCAGAGGGGAAATAATGGGTGAGGCTTTCCCGACGCCCGCCACGCCAACACACACGCACACACACGCACACATGTGCACACGCACGCACACACACGCACACACACGCGTGCACGCTATTCACGGCCCTGTCCTGCTCCCCCAGCTCTCCACGCCGTGCTTTCCCTATGAGAAATGCTGTCGCACTTCATTTTAACGGCTGGTCTCATTGTCTGTCTCCCTTGCTAGACTGTCGGCTCCTTGGGGACAGGGACTGTGTTTGTCTTCTTCATTACCCGTGCTCACAGTTAGCAGGTCGCCTGGCGCATGGTGGGCATCAATACACATGTGTAGAAGGGATTGGTTCAGCTTTCGGAGCATAATTAAGTGTCAGCCATACATTTTCAGGTAGTTTTCTGTTTTTTTGTTTTGTTTTTGTTTTTTGTAGTTGCTGTTTTGTTTTTTAAATGACAGTGCTGCCGAAGTCATTTGATAAAGAGACCGGAGCTGTCTGTACACACCAGGGAACCAGTCCCAGCCCCGCCCCTTGCCGGATTTGTGACATTGGGCCCCGGGGGACTTACCTCCATCCGGGGTTTCGTTTCTTCGTCAGCACAACAATTGGGACAGGTATGAATGCTAGGGTCCTGCTCAGTCGTGTTTACGAGAAAGGAAGACATTTTAGAGGACTGGTCGAAAAGAGGGCAGTAGTAATACATCAAGTACTTCGCTGATCAGAAAAAAAGACCTCGGGAACGCAGAAAGCCCACCCTCTGAGGACACTCGCCATTCGACTTTCCGCTGTCTTCCAGCGTCTTTGATGTAGGTGGACATTTTAAGTTGAAGAGACATCGGCTCAAGCGTGCTACTGGCCGTGTATTCCTGTGACAGGGCCACTGGCCCAGGGTCTCAGGGTCCCCCACCTGGTCCAGAAAAGACATCGGGTGTGCTCAGCGCGTGTCTGGCCCCCCTGAGAGCCGCTCTGAGTGTGCGGCACTCCCTTTTGTCACCAATGTGTCCCTGTCCCTAAGAAGCCCAGCATCGATTCTGCCTCCAAGTGGTTTCCCTTTCTTGCAAAGCTCCATGGAGAAGAATGTGAACTCAGAGGCATCTTTGTCCCAAAAAACTCCGAGGGCAAATTCCTTGAGCTTTGGGGACATTGGCAGACAGCAGACCCTTTCCTCCTGGAGGCATGCGTTCAATTCTGGCAGGAACCTTTGACCCGTTTTTTCGGAGCTCTGTTTATAGTGACTTCCTAGGGCCCTTTCACTGTTAAAAATTTAGCTAGAAAAGGAAGTGTGCGCTAGTCTCGTAGTTTTAAACGAGCTTGAGACACCCACTTGTTTGACGCTCTCCGAGGAGGACCTTCCAAAGATGACTGGGGGTCTGTGGCGCTTACCTGGGCCGTGATGAAGCCAGGCGCACGGTTCCAGTTCCCGCGAATCCGGACGCCAAGGCGGGACGGCGTTCCAGGCCTCGCGGGCTCTTTCTGCAGCAGGAAGCCGCTTCTCAGGGCGGCCTCCCACGCACCTGGCGCTCATCCTACGCCCTGACCCCGGCCCAAGACCTCGCTCTTCCTCCTACTGGACCGTGGTTTTGACCTCCTCGCTGGCCCTTTGTTCCACCCTCGTTCCCATTGCAGGGGCCACTGATCCTGCGACCCGCCTCCAGCGGGTCTGCTGGCCCTGTTCTTCCTGGACCTTCCTGCCAGGTAGCACGTGGCCACGCCCCTTTCTCCTTCAAGGTTCCTCCCAGCCTGCCCTGCGAGCTAGTCCCCCACCCCGCTCCGCACACGTCGTCCTCCTTGCCTTCTCCACCTTAGGGCGCTTGCCATCCTGTGACCATCTATTTGTTTATTTCTAAGGTCTATTGTCCTTACCAATAGAATGCAAGCTAAAGAAGGCAGAATTTTTTCCTGTTTTATTCGCTGCTATTTCTCCAGTGTGTGGCACACGGGAAGGAGGGAACGAAGGAAGGAAGGAAGGAAGGAAGGAAGGAAGGAAGGAAGGAAGGAAGGAAGGAAGGAAGGAAGGAAAGAAGGAAGGAAGGAAATATTTGCTGAATAAGTGGCATCACTGGGTCCTTTTCACGTGTGATCAAAACGAAGTCGAATTTTCATTCTTTACGTGGTTCAGACCTACGCGGCAAGGGCAAAGTCTATGAATGCGTCGATTCCTAGAATTGTTTGTAACTACCTGAGAAGGACATTCGTTAAGATGTGAAGAGGTACGCTGAGGGGGCCTGGGCTCAGGGAGGCGTGGCGAATGGGAGGCGTGGCGGATGGGAGGCGGTGAGCGTGGACTTGGGGCTCTCGGTGTTCGCTGCAGGAGAGTGTGAGTGTAGGGCCCAGGGCTGATGTGTGTGAAGCGCCCACGTTGCCGATACTACATCGATGGACTAATCGGAAGCTTTCTGTCACTCTTCGGAGCCCTCCTGGCGATTGCCTCAGTTGTCCCGATGACTCAGGACTTGTCCTAATGTCCCAGTGACTGAGAAATCTGATTCGGGGCTGGGGGTCCTTAGCCCACCCCACTCCCGGGGGCTCCCTTTGAGCCCGGAACAGGGCACGGCACCAAAGCTATGCGATCGTACAGCTCTCAACGCTGAAAGTAAGTAGGGGAATAGAGTCTCTCCCCTTGCCTAGAATAACAAGCGCTCCCTCCATGCACGTCACACTACCAGCAATTTGCACTTGCACAGTGTCTTGCACACCTATCTTTGCCTCACAGCAGCCCTGTGAACCAGAGAAGACAGATAATCATTCCCAGCCCCAGGCTGCGAGCGACTTGCCGGGGGCTCCAAAGCAAACAGTGCAGGGAAGTGTTCTTTTTCCCATTTATAGCCTCCGTTTATTTATGCAATAGCTATGCGACTGCTTACGACATGCCAGTTGCTATTTCCCAGGCACTGGGAACACAGCAATGTCTCTGTCCTCATGAAGCATATGTTCTAGCGAGGGGAAAAGAGATAATAAACAAATGGCAAGTCAGTATGCAATATGCCACGTAGAGATTCCTGCCGCCCAGAAAAATGAAGCCGGCTGAGGAGTCAATGTTGCGGACTGCTATTTGATGTTGAGAAGTCGGCTCAGGCCTCCCCGAGGAGGCGGTGTTTTGGCAGAGATTGAAGCAAGCCCGTAGCTCTCTGGGGAGCAAGGGAGCGGCAGATGCAAAGGCCCTGAGGCAGGACCCTGCGTGGCTCTTGGGAGCATGACAAGGAGGTCGGAGTGGCTGGAGCTTGGCTAACAGGTGGGCGAGTTGGGGAGAGGTGGTCAGGGAGAGTGGGCCCAAGGCCAGGCCCTCGCTGACTTTCTACACCATCCGAGGACCTTGGCTTTGACTCCCAGTGAGATGGGAAGCATTGAGGATTTCGAGGAGAGAAGGGATCGTTCTGCTGTCGTGTCGAGTAGACCGAAGGAGACCAAGGGTGTTGGCGGATCTTGTGACGTGTCCGGCCGCGGGGTGTCGACAGCTGCGACGAGGGCCGTAGCAGCGGCGGCGTGGACAGGTGGTTTCGTTCTGGTCACACCTTGCAGGGGGAACTGGAAGACTGAGCGGAAAGACAGGAAGTGGGGTTCGAGCGAGTCACAGGAGTCTGCCTACCTGCAGGCGGCGGGAGAAGGCGGAGAAGCCGACGGAATGCTCAGGGGGCGTGCTCCCCTGCTGCGGGTTCCCGCCGCTCGTTCTGGGCTCGGCCCCGGGCGCACAGAGGAAGGCTTTTCCACACGTGCGTTCAAATACTTGAAAGTAGCCATCGCATCCCAGTCTCCCACATGCACCTACTGCCGGGCACACCCCGGCCCCACCGCGTCCTCTGGTTTTCAGGAAAAGAGCACCCTACTCTTTGGATCATTCTTCCCATGACTTAGTTTCTTACCCCTGTGCCATCCGGTGACCTTTCTCTGGATGCGTTGTCACTTATTGGCACCCGAATGGCTGTGATTGAAGCAGAGATGTTTCTAACACCATTCCGTTCACTCTCGGCCTTATGTTCTTGGAGCAGAGCCTTTATCTTCCTCTCCTTGACATCTCTTCGCACGACATCTTTCTACCCAGCCAGCACGAGGCATGGCTCCGAGCTTTCCAGGTAGCGGCGTGGAGGGTGTACCAATAGCTTCCGGAGACTTGGAACCATGATGCTAACCAATTCAAGAAGCCGTATCCTGGAGCCATGACCAGCAAGTAATTCCTTAAGATGCTGTTAACTGTTTATGATATAATTGGTTCAAGCCCCACAATCAATCCGATTTCTGGGCTTCAGCTGGAGCGCTTCCTGCTGCTTCCTGTTTTTCTGTTGGGGCTGGATGAGCCACTGGGGTGTGAAAAAAGCAGACAGCCTAGGAAAACAATGCCATACACTGGATAACGGCAGTGACAGTCTTCAAGTCTCTGCTGACTGTGAAGGGGGAAGAAGAAGGGAATTCCAGAGCCTTAGTCGCCTACTTTCTTTTTCCAGATAGGAAAATTGGCCTTGATCCGTTTAGTGTTTGAACAAAAAAGCTTTCCTTCTTGGCCACGCCCCCCCTCCCCCAGGGTGCTTCATTGTCCCATGCAGGCAGATGGTGACAACGAGCCCGAGGGGTCTATAAAGGCCAGACTTCTTCACAGTGCTTTCGCCAAGAAAATTAGCCATGGTGACATTTGAGAAGATATATAGGGCAATATAAAGTTGACTTCTGTGTCACCCATTTGTATGCTTTATTTGTGTTTAAAACCTATTCAAAATACTGCATAGAAATAGCCGCATCTTATAACCCTTAAATGCTGTGTCACAAACCTGTGTGGCAGCTGGTCATTATGTGTGACAGCTAGTCATAAAGGTGGTAACTACTAATTACATGTGACAGCCAGTTGTCCCAGTGATGGCTGGTCATACGTGTGTATTAAATTCTTGTCCGAACCCAGGGACGTGGTTTGTTCTAACAGTTAGTCCAGATTCAAACTTTTATTGGGACACGTAAGTATATTCGAGCTTAAGCTTAAATGCACCCTTTAACCTACCTACCGGTTTCCAAATACACACTCAGCTACCACCATCTCTGACTTCCTCCGCTGTCGTAACCGAATGCTTGAAGTCTGTTTTTCCAGGGCGAGGATACCAGTAAACCTGTCTTGAAACCAGCAGTCAGACTCATGTGAAACTGCCACTCATTAAATGCATGATAAACACATCTTAAAAACCCGACAATTCTCTGTGCTACCCTGAAGGTATTTTCAAACTTTATTTCCAAAACATGTTTTTGTTCCAAGTAATGTGAGTAGGCCTCGCAATTACCTAATTTCCATGCGAGTCTGAAATATCAAAGGTTAGTCCTCAGAGATGGCGGCGTGGAAAAGAATGGAGGCTCTTGTTGGAAATTCAGCTGTGTTGATTTTACAATTTCAGGACTGGAAAATGGCCAGGCGACTGTATTAACCTTCTTTTCAATCTTTCCTAAGAATTTTCTCGTTTCCAGGATGCCAATTAGACTCTAAGAAGTCACACCGCTGCTTCTGTGCATGGGGCGCCTGCTGCTCTCAGGAGAACTAACTGCAGTGAGTACAGGTTTAAAAGAGTAAAATACAAGTTTAACCCAAACATAAGGTATCTGTTTAACCTGGCATCACAGTCAAGTTCAGGGCCACCGGGGGGCGCGTATGAGGCCCAGAAAGCAGGAAGTTCTGAGACACATCTACTTTTTTTAAAAAAATTTATTTATTTATTTAAATTAGTTTCAAGTATACAATACATTGGTCAGACATCTATAATGCTCAAAAAGCGATCCCACCAATTGCTCCCTCCCTCCCCCGGCCCTCCACCTGGCCATCCTATTACTGCTGACTGCCTTCCCTCTGTCATGCTCCCCATGCCCGTGACCAACTATCAACTACTAGTTTATACTTCTTTAACCCTTCACCCCATTCTCTCAGCCTCCCCAAAACCCCTCCCCTCTCTCCATCACCAAATTGTCCACTATATTTGTGAGTCTGTTTTTGATTAGTTTGTTCTTTTCGTTCCTTGGATACTGCATATAAGTGAAATTATACAGTGTTTATCTTTCTCTTCTGTCTTATTTTACTCAGCATAATGACCTCTAGGTCCATCCATGTTGTTGCAAGTGGTAGGATTTCATTTCTTTTAACAGCTGAGTAATATTCCATTGTATATATGAACCATAATCTCTTTATCGAATCATCTGTCGATGGGCATTTAGGTTGCTACCATATCTTGGCTAATGTAAATTGTGCTGTCATGAGTATTGGGGTGCATAGATCTTTATGAATCATTGTCCTGGTTTTCTTTGGATAACTACTCAGAAGCACAATTGCTGGGTCAAAATCGATTAATTTTCTGAGAGACCTCCAAGCCGTTTTCCATAGTGGCTGTACCGATTTGCAATCCCACCAACGGTGTATGAGGGTTCCCTTTCTCTGCATCCTCAGCAACACTTGCTGTTTTTTGATGTATTGATGACAGCCATTCTGACAGGTGTGAGGTGATATTTCATTGTGGTTTTAATTTGCATCTCTCTGATAATTAGTGACCTTGAGCATCTTTTCATATGTCTGTTAACCATCTGTATTTCTTCTTTGGAGAAGTATCTGTTCAGGTCTTCTGCCCATTTTTTAATTAGATTGTTTGTTTTCTTTGTTGTCGAGTTGTATAAGTTCTTTATAAATTTTGGATTTTGACTCCTTATCAGATGTATCATTAGTGAATATCTTCTCCCAGTTGGTGAGACATAATATTTTTAGGGGCTCAGACCCCAGTTGCTTGATTTTACCAGGGCTTGGTTTTTAGCCCATTTCTCTAAACTGAAATTTCAGTTCCTACCTTGGCCTTCAGATTTCTAGGTTAGAATCTTAATAACTGTAGCTTTGTTTCTCCATTTCCCACCTGTGACCCCTTTCTCCATCCTGAGGCCCCAGGACTCTGTCCCTTGGGCTGCCCAGCTCTGAGGATAGGGTCCCCATGTTTAAAATGCCTGCTCTCATCACTCAGGACATCGCAGAGAGAACTCGGATACCGTATGCTTATGATATGACTTAAACCAATTTGAATACACTCCAAGCAAAGGAGCGTAGTTTTAAGTCCGAAAACTGAAATTTATTCAGAAATGATAAATTAGCAAACTTTTGCATATAAATTCACAATATGTCAAAATGATGACAGAATTTTATGACAGTAACCTCTGCATGAATTTTTTTTTTTAATTGCAGCACAGAGATAGGCCCAGATCTCAGACAGAGTAGAGGCTAAAAACCTATAGATCTTTTTAAAATAACCTGCCCTCCATTCCCCCACCCCCCCCACCCCCACCGCAAGTAGTCTCTTACATTTATTTCTCTTTATCAGTATTAGGTCTGGTAAAGATTGTGTTAATATTGCCATTACTAAAAGTCTATAAACTAAGAGATTTCCCTAAAAGCTACCCATCAAAATATGTGAAACATCTGAAATGTTGACATACTCAGTATTTGCTAAATAGGTATTTTCCCTACCTTGACACCTAATAAACAATCGTAGAGCTGCTTCTGGGTTTAGCCTCGCAAGGTCTGCATTCAAGTCAATTCTGGCCTCCTCAGGCTTTGTGGGTTAATTTTTAAAATAAATACCAACTACATAGCTAATTTTTTAAACAATGAAAACATTATATCTGATCGACTTGTTATTTGGGACGCAAAACTTTGCACATGTTAGAAAATAATAAAAAATGGTCATCGATTTCCCCTGTTGGAGAATTCCAATAGCTTAGGTAGATAGCTCCCGTTGGGGGGCACACCCCCCACTTCTGAGATGTGGGCTGCACACAGTGACCCCCTACAAAGAGCAAAAGATGGACAAGGGAAAGAGACACCGCACAGTGGAGAAACCTGACAAATACTTACCAGGCGGGTGACCAAGGTCAGCGTCGACAATGGTAGGGCCCCTCGATGTGCTGTCACGAGAAGGCGCTTCACCTCTGTGGTCTTCCTCCCCCGAATCTGCGACCCTCGTCTAACCACGAGAACAACACCAGACAAACCCCCGGGGATGGACTTCCTGCGCAACGCCTGACCACTAGTCCTCGAAACGGCCGTCGGCAGCAAGGAAAGTCTGAGGACTCGGTCCGTCCGAGAGGTACCTAAGGAGACACATGGACTAAACGGAATGCAGGGTCCGGGATGGGACAGCAAGGGGGCATTAGGAGATCTGGACAGAGCGAGGGCTTCAGGTGATAACAACGCGTCAGGACTTGTGACAAACGCACCACGCTAGTGGAAGGCCTTAACGAAGGGGACACTGGCCGTGGGGGTGTGGGAACTCCCTTTGCCCTGTCTTCACGACTGCTCTGCACCTCTGCAATTGTTCTAAAATAAAAGTTGATTTTTAAAAATGGCCGTTAATGGGCCGTCCAGATGAGTCGAGATGGCTTTCTCCACAATCACTTGTGCCATTCAACAACCCGATGCAAGCCGCCCCTGCTTGCAAGTTCCAACTCAGACCCCTCCCTGGTGACCTGTCTCTGGACCTTCTAAGGACCAAAGTATCTCCTAAAACATCTGTTAAGTTGTTCCGCGCATCTGGTACCAGGTCCAAAGTTTCTTGGAGTCGTTTGACTCTGTGTCTATCCCGGAACAGAGTCTCGTGCAGGTGTGGGGCAGGTCATCGCCTTCCTGTCACCCGCCCAGCATCTGACTCTCTTTCCGGCCTTAGGAATCTCCATGCGGTTTCTCACTACAGTAGTCGAAAATATCAGGCAGCAGCCCTGGGTCTGGGTCCTCCGCTCCACCGCCAACCTTAGAACCGGGGGCAGCTCTGTCCTGGGGGGCGGGGAGGGCAGCGTGGGCTCGTGGGACGGGCCCGCGGGCCGTGGGGGTCTCCCGTCGGACGGGAGGGCGGTAGCAGCGGTGCCTTCGGCCCAGCGGTCCCGCAGCAAGCAGTGTGCTCTGTTCTCAGCTGCGAACCCCTGAACCTGCTTCTCCGGCTTTATTGAGCAACACCGAAGCCACACAGCGTTCTTTATATGATGAGATTTATTGGCAAAGAACGCACGTCCACAAGGCCACACAAATCCTAAGAGTGTAGTCCGTTTGCTTGTCACAAAGTGTTCTGATCCTTCCTGGGATTCACCTCAAGAAATAACACCTGGAAGCCCTTCGCTGTCTGGCACCTGCCTCGCCCATCGCCGCTGTCCCCAGAAGGAGCTCCGCGTCTTGGCTTCTCGCACTGTTCATTAGTTTCGCCTGTGTTTTGTGCCTTAAGAAAGTGGGCTCGAAGCGTACGTGCTCTTTGGTGCCGAGCTTTTCATTTTGCGGTAGAAGCTTCCACATCCTGCGCCGTCGTCGATGGCTGGTTCGCATCGTGGGGCTGTAAGGGGACACACCGTAATGCGTGTGTCCACTCTGCTGTGAGTGAACACGGCTCAGTCCAGGTGTGGCTCTTACAAACAATGCCACTCTAAACCTTCCTGTGCACATCTTTTGGGGCCAATATGTAAATAAAAAGCAAATTCCTTTTCTACTTAAGTCAAATTAGAAGTAGCTTTCGTTGTTTTTAACCAAGAACTCTGATACTTAGAAATGTTACTGCTGTTACATTTCCTGCCATGTCAGAGCTGAAAGCTGAAACGCTTTAAACAGTGAAGCTAAAATAACATGATGATGTTACATATGATTCTTATTATGATGACAATTCTAACATATTATCTATTCTCATGCTTAAACTTCGATGTTTATTTTAGTGATCATTTGTGTCTGCTCTTGCTTTTTTAATCTTGCAAAGGTATTTGGCCAGAAGCAATACATTTCTACCTTGAACTAACAATGCCTGTTTTTGACAGGATAAAAAACTATCGACAGCAGTATTTTCTTCACCCATTTCCACCCGCGATAAAGTGTGCATTCCCGTGACAGTATGCTGCAGAAGATCAACACAGAGCATTGTGCAACATTTCAGATTCACTTTGTTCTAAATCTTTAAGGATTGGGTCTGAGTCTTTAAAATATTTGATTTTTTTTTTGCATTATAAAAAATATAGATATAAGCTTGCGAGAGCACTTTTGAAACAAGGTGCAATGGGGCTCATACTTTTTATTTCCTTAAGCTCAGCTTGAAAGACGTGAGGGAGAGGAATTATAATAGACTGGCTCAGCATGTTGTCGGATTGAATTTTGTTAGTACCGACAAAAATCGTTTGTATAGTAGATTAAAACAAATTATTTTAAAGACTTAATCCTTTCTCATCCAGTAACTTATTATTAATGATTTTATCACACTATCAAGTCAGCAAATACATTATTGTTCATTCATATTAATCTGGGTAAGGTCCAACCATAAACAGAGGTCTGCAAGGGAATTGCCATAATTTATCCTTTTTAGCAGGTAGATTAGAATGATTGTTAATATTTAGTTCTTTTTCTGTGTGTTTTATAGTGGAAAGAATTTTGAAGTCAAGTATACATGGGTTCAAATCCTGGCTTCACCTCTTATTGGCTCTGTGAACTTGAGTCACATGGAGACATATATACTGTCCCCAAGCTTCAGTTCCTACAAATGAAAATGGGTTAATGGTACTTATTTTTAGGATATTTGGAAGGCTTAGATGACGTAAGGCATGTACATTGAGTATTTAATAAGTGTTCGTTTCCGCCGTTAATCCCGCTGGATTTATTTATTTTCTTTATTCATCTCCTTTTTTCCACTTCAGACATAGTACCTAGTTCCCAGGTGCTTCTTGGTTGACTAGCATGTTATGTAATTTTGCTCATCTCTCCTGGGCAAGGCAAACCTTCGAGTGTCATCCGGGAAGGCACCTCTGTAGGATACTGTCCACTTAGGGTCCCTGCTGGCTAGACCGACCTGCTTGGTGCCACATCATTGCCATCCTGCCCCATCCCCTGAAGCCACAACCGATTGGGTCAGCGTTGGGCATCTGATCCAAGGAAAGCAAATCCGTAGGTGGCCAGTGACATAGGGTGCTGAAAGTGGGCTTGGACCGAAACAGTCATCTTCGTTGGGAATGTAAATTGGCAAATGCTGGGACAGCAGCTCAAACCATGCCATGAATGAGGATCAGGGATGTGCAGTCTGAGGCAGTCAGAGGAAAAGGTTTTGACTAGCCACGGCAGCTGGCCAGGCGAGGCAAGCAAAGGGGGGAGGGGGATGCAAAGCTTGTGGAGGCTGTCGTGCCTCTGTTCCCAGACCTGTTTCCATTTCTCTGTGTCCTCACGGCAAGCCCCACTTTACCTGTGTCGATTAGAGCAGGCTTCTGTTTCTGAAGCCAAAACAGCCTAAGCAGAAAAGCGTCTCTGCGAGGTGTACAGAAAACGTGGAACCCTCCGGGGCAAGCTGTGACTCGCTCGTGCCGAAGTCTCGTGGGAAGGGAAACCTTCACAATCACTGGTTTTGGAGGGATAATTAAGGACACTATAGCATGGAAAATGAGATGTGACTTAAAGGTTAGGTTTAAAACTGTGATATTTGTAGAATTAGATGTAATCTCAGAATGGAGAGACGGAGAGTAGGGAGATGGAGTGCCCACACCCGCCCCGACCACCACTGATTCCTGACCAATGATCTTTAGTCGGTCATTTCTCTACTCGCCTGCCTGTGTGGTCACAGGAAGGGAGCATCGAGAACTGAGCCAGAAGGCACTTCCTGAGTGAAGCGTAGTGATTTTCTGCGGCAATGAGTCTCACGCACTAATTGGCCATCGAAGTCTGTGTCGAGCGCAGATGCTGTGGAGAAAGTGATGATGACAGCATCAGACACAGTAAGAGGACCCTTCGTTCGTGTTTGCCAACAGCCCGCGTGTGTCCACGTTGAGGAAAGGCACCGACGAGCCCCTGCCAAACGTGAAAGGCAGCAGCCGTGAGTTCTCATCCTGCGAGCTCTGCGAGACGCCCAAGCAATTCAGCCGATGGTGCTGAGTGTCGCCCGATGCTGAGATGGAGGGTGGGCTGTGTCCTCTCGTGGGCCTGTTGCCTTTGCACGGCTCGTGGGGGTGAGGGTAATGACAGCAGAGGGTGTGGAGGGCGACGAGGAGAACCGGGCATGTGGCGGTCCACGCTGATGCACTCGTGGGTCTGCTCCGAGTAACAGGTGCTTCGACCTAATTGTTTTCTGGTTCGTTTTATTCATTTCGTCTTAGCTAGACTTGTTTACTTGCAAATGTTTGTTTAGCACCTGCCATGCAAAATTCAGTAGAGAATTTCCAATGACTATTTGTGATCTTTTTTTTTTCCTCTTTGCATTTCTTCCATTATGAACTCCAAATGGACAGAGATTTGAACTTTTCCATTTATGAAGCCCCAGCATTGGGGCATGAGGAGCGGGGGCTGTGACTGGCTCATAAAAATATAACTGTCGACTTAGTAACTTTGAGTTGTGTTGATCTCCAAAAGAGGCTTGATCCTTTCAAGTCGTTTTTATGTAATTGAAGTCAAAAGCAGTTAGAAAGTGCTTACATGGACTTAAACCCTGACTTCATATGGTGTCTCTGGTATTTTTTAGCTGCACCTTGTCCAGGGAGCCTGACCTCTGTAGCTCAGCTCTAACCTGTGCCAGGGGAATGATGCGACAGCCCCAAAGCTTTCCTCTGAGGATTTAGGGACGGGGCGTATGTGAGTTCCCTGGTGCAGAGACACTCCCAGCCATCGTGACAAGCCTTGTGGGAGTTAAATGGTTTAAAGTGAGGGCTATGGAATCAGACCTTAGCTCTAGTCTCAGTTCTACAATCGTCTTGCTGTTGGTACATGTGAATCATAAGGCACTCTGCCTAGTATGGAGTGAGCCAGTGACAAATTATCATTATCAACATCATTCTTCTTATTATTATCGTTATTAACAACAAAAGGCCATTATCATTCTGGTTTTTATGAGTGTTAATTACTTTTCTAAAAGATCATACGAAATACGTTCAAATCCATTCAGAAGAAAGAGAAATAGATTTTAGAAGAATTTGGGATAAGGGAATTTCTACAATTGAGCACCGATTTTAGTTTTGGGTTTCCTGGCAACCAGGGCAATAAAAGGAAACACAACAATTTATATAAGTATGATTATCAGTTCTAATTAGTCAGTGAGAGCTGTGCTGTCCTATATGGCAACCGGCAGTAGCCCCAAGTGGCTGTCACTGACTCTGACACTCGGCTCTTTGGATTGAGGTGTGCCGTATGGGCAGAATACACACAACTTTGAAACCTTAGTAAGAAAAAGTAAAACATCTCACTAATAAAGTTTTATATTAATTATATGTTGAAATTATGGTATTTTGATTATTTGAGCTAAATTTTTTTTTTTTTTTTTTTTTTTTTTTACTTATAAAGCTTTTTCCTGGCAAAGGTGCCTAGAGACATAATAAATGGTATTTGTCAGGACTCAGAGCTAATAGGACCTGGAACTTGGAACCTATAAGGATCATTTATTTTAACAAACTCATAAATTATGCTTCTGACTACACATCATTCTGATTTTTTTTGTTTTTGTTTTTAGTCAATTTATTTAAACTGAAAAAAAGTCCGCCCATTTCTACCGCTACCCATTCCAATATTATTAAAATTAATTCTATTAATTTATCTTTTTAGTGTAACTCTTAGAAAATTAAAAATTTCATGTATGGCTCACATTTGTGACTTGTCTTATAGTTCTCTTGAACAGCACTGAATTTTTTTTACTCACACTATTCCAGATGGAATGTATTTATATTTTTATAGCAATATAAAATATTATTATAATGATTTAATGCAATTATATAAGTATATTATAATATTAACATATAAATATATAATATTAATATATTATAAAAATATTATTACACATAATTGTATTTGATAATAAAGTAGTATAAATGTAAGTTATATATTATTATAATTTTATATACTTAATATGATTTCTGAAACAATATTAAGGTAATATCTTCTTCTATAATTTTAAAGAAAATCCATAAGTATCTTGATGAGGAAGAGGTGTAATGATAACTGCATAGCTACCATTTATTAAATACTTGCTTATGTGCTGGCACGGTCCTAATTTCTTTCCATGTATCAGTCATTTCAAAATTCACAAGTGACATGGTTATTCTGACCTCACACCAGAAATCCTTAGTAGCTGGTATAAGATATAAAAATACCTGTCTTCTTTCTTGCTCTGTGGTATCATTTGCAGCATGCAGCCAGGTAATGGACACCAATAGTGCTCAATTAGTAGCTGTATGAATGAATGAATGAATGAATGAACAAATGAATGGTGCCTCTCCTCTCCCTGTGTCATTCAGCTCTTCCATGAGATGCAGTTCTCCCAGATCTCAAAACCAGCAGGACATTTAAAAGTCCATGAAATATGGGAGTCAGTCGTGCTGTGGTTTGAAGTCTGCAGGAAGAACTTGGCAGAGAGTTGGAGGGACGGCAGCTGGATTCCCTCAGGCTCACGCGTGCTCTTGCCTGAACCTGGCTGTGTCAAGGGTAAACCGAGTCACACAACTAAAGGACTGCTATTTCCTGTTGGCAAAAAACTTACTTGTACATACTTGTATATTTTGAAGAAACTTACTATAGCTTGTTCTGAATCTGAGTATGTTAAAAAAACCAAACACCTAGTATTTTGAAAAATAAGTGTGTTTTACAGAGAGTAGACGTGGAAAAGAGATGATGCTTAGCGCTGGGGAGCAGCTGCCAATAGAGATGAAACTTCACTCACTGGCCAGCCGCTCACCTCCTGCTGTGCAGCCCAGTTCCTAACAGGCCACGGACAGGTACCGGTCCACGGCCCAGGGGTTGAGGACCTCTGGTCTAGAGAGCAGGGGAAGGTGAGGAACCTTTCTTTCTGGAAGTCCTTCAGTAGGCTGATCTCCCAGCTACCTGTGATAGTTTGGGGGCTTCTGGGTTTGCTGATTGTGGAGCACTGTTGTTCACACAGCTTCTGTCCCTGGAAGCGGTGATCTGCTCTGAGTATGTAGAAATGGCTTTCTTGAATCAGGACGCCTCGTGCATATCTCAGTCATTCTCAACCCACACGGAGGAGATAAGAAAGGTGCAGTTACTTTTTTTTTTTTGGTAGGATTTAGTTTGAAAAAATGAGATATAGAGGTTCAGAGACTGACTCTTGGTTGCACAGAGGAACCCAGAATCACAAAGAAAACCCTTGTACTAGCTCCAAGGCTTTTCCTCAAGACCACGTGACAATTCGCAGGAATAAGTTTTGAATGTCAAGCTTTCCGAATGGCAAAATTACATTCAAAATTCCTTGCCCTTAACCAGTATAAAAGTACCTGCAATGAGGCCACGTTTCACATGTCCACAAGGCCACTTCTCAGCAGCAGATCAGGCACCAGAGCACACCGCGCTGGGTCATGAAGTCTACAGCCCGGAGGACTCAGGGACATCCACACCCCGACACAAATCAGAAGGCGAACTATGATCGCAGAGGTAAGGTTCTGCTGCTGAAAAGCTGCCGTGGTCGATCCAACACACAACAGTATTTTATTCCAAAACAAACGTCTCGGTCAAACCACTGTCACTCAGAATTTTAAAGCCGGGAGGACTCGAAGCATGGACCGCTTGGGCATCGGTTGGTTTTAGTTCAGAATTTAGAAACCCGGTTCCAGTGGACGTAAGCAACCGCTTCTAACACCTCCGTCCCCATGACTCACTTTGATTTATGAATTGAGAAGTGGCTCTTAGCACTTCAGATCAAGATAAAAGTTGATATTTAAAAAACATGTGTCGAGTTAAGGAAAGAACATTGTCAACATTAAGAGCATAAAACAAATAACAATTTAAGATAAGCGTTAGAGAGCTGGCTTTATCCTGATTCTGTCCATTGAAATGTTTTGAGGAGAATAATAAAGATTTTAAAAGATCCCAGCTGTTCCTCCCTGCGTTGTTCCCCTGGGTCTTTGGGGGCCCTGGAATTAGTGAGGTGCTTTTATTTGTCAGAAATTAGCACAGGACACACACGGGGATAGTTAGGATTGGTCTTTATCCTCTGACTTTTGCCTTCGGAGCCTCCAGTTCATCACTAACCACGACTGGCTGTGATTATTTCTGGTTCATTCTCCTCTCTGAGATGCCAGGAGCTAAGAGTTGTCCGGGTGAGGTGCCTCACGAAGTCTGAGCCCAGTGCTTTATCACGGAACAATTTATTGAGTCTTTTCCACGTGCTAGTTGCCAAAGAGAATGCAAAAGAAATGTGAATCTTCGCCCCCGGCCCCCAAGAGGTGGCCATTCAGCCCCAGGACGAAAGCAGTGCACACAAGACAATCAAGTCCACAGCGAGGGCTACGTATGCCCCAGGAAGTGGCCGAGTGGGAGGTGAATGCTGGAGCTGGGGCAGGCGCGATGGGCCACCTGGGGAAGCTGAGGACTTGGCCAGGGAGGAGGTGGGACTTGGGCCGGATCCAGAAGGGCGGGCGGGAGAGCAGAGCAGACACTTACTGCCTGGCAGATACTGTTACTTAAGAGTTTCACGCGCTGTCTTATCTCCCAACCGGACTGCACACCTGCAGGGAGCGTGACCTTCCGCTTGTCCCCAGCACAGAACTGCGCGTCCACGTCCGGTAGGTGAAGCATCCTCACCCCTGGAGCGAGGTGGTCCCGAAAATGCTCGAAAATAAAGGGAGGAGGTTAATGTGCAATTATTGAAATTGTTGAAGTTGCTAATGAGGCATCTTTCAGAAAACCTCTTTTAAATCTCTACTATTTCCTTCTAAACATTTCAACGACTAGAATCATGATAAAACCATGGGTTTCTAACGCTTATCTTAAACCGTTATTTGTTTTATGCTCTGATGTTGACAATGTTCTTTCTTAAGAGTCTTTTTTTTTTTAAAAAAACAACTCAACTCAATCTAAAGTGACTAAAAGCCACTTCTACAAAGGGAGAGGCTGATTCGCAAGGCATGTCCTAGAGGAACTGATTGTGGAGGCTTAAAACAATCTTCTTTTTTTTTTTAATAGATGAGATCATCGAATTTGGAACCCTCGTAGCCGCGGGCAGTGGACTCCGGACAGCAGACACCAGGAGTGTCCCCTGGGTGCAGTCGAGATGTGCGCGTGGTGTCCATTCGAGCGGGGGGTAGGTGGGTGACAGACTGCCCGTCCCACCCACTCTGCCGGACCCAGGGGTGGAGGAGAGACAAGGGCGGGACAAGGCTGTGTGGAAGCCGGTGTCCGCAGGGCGGTCTTCGCACTCGCGTTTGCCCTACGTGTCTGTGTTCAGCGGCTGCCCTCACTTCAGATCGATAAGCACCTTCGCTGTGGCGTCTTCCAGAGAGGACGTGGGAGCAAACCCTGAGCCCCGATGCAGTGGCCAGAGCACTCTCCCACGCGTCCGCCCTCGCGCGGCCGAGGTGTCCCCACAGCTCGTCAACGCCCCACGGCGATGACCTAGTAACAACAGAGGCGTCACGACTTGGCAGGCAGCAGGGGCGTGAAGGAAGTGTGGCCTGAAACCCACTGGCGTGTCTGAGCCTCATGCTTGGGTCCTGCTGTCACACAGTTCCCGAGCACCCAGTGACGAGGGCCCCGGGGTACCCTGACTGGGGATCCTGCAGGGACGAGTCACCCCGGTGAGGGCCAGCTGAGGGAGAGATTTACAGGCTCCGGCCTTCGGTTCCCGGTGCTTTCGGTTGGGGACAGAGGCCAGACTCGGCATGGGCTCCGGGCCCGGGCACTTTCTAATCCCCGCCCGCATCATCGTGTCCTCGGGGCTGTGTCTGTCCCCAAACCCCACTCGCACCTTTGCTTCATCCTTCCCTCTCCTTCACTGGCCTTCTACCCGTGACATCCCATTAGTCTCTCGAGGCCCTGCTCAAATGCCACCTCCTGCCTCCTTCCAGGAAGGCTCCCGTGCATGCTTTTATGACAGTCGTGTTTGGCAAAAAGGACAGTTTGACAATTCTAGCTCTGAAGTCGCCTGGTCAATACAATGTCTTAAACTCACTTTGCCGTACCAGGTGCAGCATTAGAGCAAAGATGTGACGAAAACCAAGGCTCTAACATAACACCTGGCTTCGGTTCCCGCTTTGGGTCATAGGATTCCTAGTATGTATTATTACACAATATTTATACAATATTTATGATGTATATCATATTGATATGTAAATATTTATTATAATATAAAGATATATTATGTTATATGTATAATAAATATTTACTGTATTTTATTATATTTATAATATGCTCATATTACTTACATTCACTTATAAATATCACCTGGGGAATTTGTTTAAAATATAGATGCCCAGGTAATCTCCCAAGGGTTCTCATTCCTGAATGGGGCTTGGTGATTTGCATTTCTACATAGAGCTTTCCTTGCTGGAGATCTAAGGTTGCTGCCTGGAGAAATTCTCTCTCTCTCTCTCTCTCTCTCTCTCTCTCTCTCTCTCTCTCTCTCTCTCTCTCTCTTATCTATCTATCTATCTATCTATCTATCTATCTATCTATCATCTATCTATCTATCTGTCTATCTATCTAATCTATCATCTAACTATCTATTATTGGTTCTCTTTCTCTGGAGGACCCCATTTCCGAATAAGGTCACGTACGGGGGTTTAGGACTTTAACATATCCTTTTGAGGGACACCAGGATGACCCCATGCTTGCTGATTGCACCTGGTGGGGTGGGAGTCGGCTTAGTGATCTTGCTTGAAATCAACACCTCTGTCTTTTCTCTTGGTCATTTTCCTTAAGCAGAGGTCTGTGACCTATCCGGAGATGCAGGGTATAGATATAGGACATCTATCTCTGTCATCCCCAGTCAGTGGGATCCACCATCGAGCAGCATCCACAGTACTTGGGACTGTGAGATTATTAGAAAAGCAGACGCTTTGGTCTCACCCTAAACCTACCGATTTGGGAATCCGCAATTTAACAGGATCTCCAGGTGTGCACTTTGAATTTTGAAAAGCAGGAGTCTTAATAGCTAAGAATTACCGTTTACACTGGGGAATGATCCTGGTTGCTGTGAACACATGTGGATTGTTTAAACAGGGAAATTCACCATTAAACAGTCTTTCATAATTATTCTCCAATTATGTTCTGAAATGCATTTGAACTAAAAATGTTCTGAAGTTAGGATTTCAAAAGATCTGATTAGTTTAATAAAAATGAATCAAATCTGAATTATCAAGTAAGCTATTATAAGAAATATCTTCCAATGGAATTATCTCTCCAGTTTACACTATCCGAGTCTGGAAAAAGTTGGGGGAAGAGGATGATAAATCTGGAAAAACAATTTAAAGATTTTTTTGGTTGCCATTTGGAGGAGAACCACAAAATAGCTGTTGACAAATGTCAAAGAGACTTATTTTATGTGGTCCCAAATAGAACATTGGGTGAAGATATTAGGGAGGCACTTTTGGAATTGTTATAAAAATTAATTTTCTAAGAATAAAGGTTGTCAGAACTTGGAAAAGACTGCCATATGAAGCTAGGAAATTTGAGCTTTGGACACTTTTGTGACTGACGAAGAGAAAAATCATGTTTTGAAAAGACGGGAAGGTGAGGCAGCTTCACGGCGTGTTTCCAATTCAGGTATTTCATGTTCTCACAAAACTCAGAAAATGCACACGTCAGAAGGTTGGGGTTTCCACCTCTTAGAACTTATTTCTGTCCCTCTGTTATGAGTCCACTGGCTCAAAATAGTCCCGATGTGCATCAGTCAGAGCCCAAAGAAAAGCAGTGTTTTTACATACATTTCACTGTTTATCCATGACTGTAGTTCTCTTCAACCAGAGTAACCTAAGGGCCTCACACTTGTTGCTGTCGGTGTATGTCCACAAACAGCCGAAGGGCCATTAAGGTTCTCCACTGTCAACATAAGAATCCAGGTTAATTCTGTCCTAGTATTTTTTTGTGACTTAAAGCTTCACATGAGTTAATGTTGCTCATACCTCTCATATAGATGTCTATTTTTTACATAGCTTTTCTTTCTTGAGTCCACCTTGACTGTCTTCGACTCTTTAGAACACCATCGCACTTAAAAAAACTGCCTTGTGATGCTTCTTAGGGTCTATTGGTAATTTTCCCCAATTTGATCCATCCATCCATATATTCATAAATCCATTCAGCTCATTTTTTTTTCAACAGGTGTTTTACCGAACAGGTACTATGTACAGGGTGTTATTCTAGGTGCTGAAGATACAGCGATAGCAAGAAATACTGCCTGCTCCTGAGAAGGTCGCAGCAAGAAATACATGTCATCAATGAAATATATAGATGCAGATAGATAGGTGGGCAGATGGTGCTAAAGTAAGGGTTTGCCCAGGACTTATTGAAGGGAGCACCAGTCAAGTGAGGACGGGCTGGCGATGAAGCTCAGACAAATCTTCCGAGTGGGGTGGGAGCCACCTGGACGTCATTTGGGAGGAACGGTGACTTTGCCCTGAGCCGGTGAAGAGCAGAAGCCTCTGCGTGGGGTCCGGGGGTATCTCGCGGGTTTAGTCACAAGGGTGTCTCTGTGCCTGGTTCTGAGTAGTGGGCAAAGGAGACCCTGACCGATTTGAAGGGATCCGAAAATAATGTAGGATCCGAAAATAACGTAGGATCCGCAGTGTGCAGTTTCACGGTTCTCTAAATTTGCGCCGGGACAAGAGAAACGAGAGGATGAGAACCAGGCAAGTGCTGCTGACATTTTGGTGAGAAAACGATTGAAGTTTAGGGCTAGCAAGAAGAGCGAGCTTCCTCAGGGATGCCCCCTGGGAAAGCTACCTGTCCCTGTCATTGGCGAGATCCCGGAGGGGGTGTTGAGAAGTCGGGGCAGGCCTGAGGGGATGTGGGCTCTCTGGGTTTGTCTGCCCGCGCTTCCAGAAGGAAACGGAGTGCTCTTCGCACGGGTATTTTCCCGGCTGTCTCCCGGCCTCCGCATTCTGACTCTTTGTGTGTCCTTTCCCCTGATTAGTTTCATTCATATTATTCTAATCATTAAGAAAGAGTAACTTGTTATCCTTTGTTTAATGGCTGGACATTTCAGACCCTTTGTTTGTACAGAGGAGAATGTCTAATGTAAGGGGCGATTTGGGTCCCGGCGGAGAAATGAACAGAAGTAGGCAAATGACCTCCCTGAAAACGCCAGTGGAGAGCGTATCTACTACTACTCAACAGAGGGTGAAACTTAAATGTTATGAGGACTATTTAAAAAGTGCGCTAATTATCTTTCATACATATCCAATATTTTGTGTGTGTGTGTTTTACTAGTAGGTAGAAACAGATGTCATTGTATCGTTATGGGAAAAGTCAACGTGTGTAACCTCAGTTCAGGCTTTCCTCGTAGGAGTGAGGTTTTACTGCCCTGAGTCAGCCTCTTTCTGTGTGTGCTGGTCTGAAAATGAATCCAGTTCCTCTGGCCACCTCTGCTTGGGGACAGGCTGGGATGTCTGTACTCTTGTCTTTCTGCCTCTGCAGAGCTGGGCCGAGGGAGAGGAGAGGGCAGGGCTGGTGAAGTCTTTGTGCGAGCTCTGGCACAGGAACCCGGGTGGACAGCTCACCGCTGCCACTCGGAAGGGACACTCATTTTTAGGAAAATGCAGCACCATGCTCATAATAATCTAAAATGTGTAGCCTTAGAATCTTTTCTTTTTAAATGATAAACACATAGCCCTATATACAGCATAGCTCAGCATGAAACCCATAAAATTGACTTTCTGCCAATAGACTGGCCTTGATAGGGTGCTACCATGGTGCCCCGATAGGACATAGCAGAGATGCCTTTATATGAGGTTTGCAGTTTTGATTAAGATAAAATCGGTTTATCTCATTCGAACAGATATTTTTATCATGTGAATAGATGCCACTTCTTAGCCTGCCGGAGTGCCCACATCTCATTCCTGCCCTAGGGAGAGCAGTTTGCCAGCTGGGAGGCCTCCTAGAAGCGGGCATAGCCTAGATGAGAAAGGGCTGGCTACATGGAAAGGGTGGAGGGAGGGAACAGAAGCTCCGTGTGCACAATCCTACTAGCAGGACCGGGGGTGGAGCATATAAAGATCTCAAAGAAAGTTCATTGAGGACACCATTCTGACAGCAATGAGATGTCAATGAAATGAGTTAGTAAGAAAGTGACACGTTTAGACCGAGATTCAGAAAGATTATTGTGACTGCAGTGTGAGAACAGATCGGGCTGGGGAGTGGGCATGCACCCCGAGGCGGGAGACCGGGAGACTGGGAGTTATCTACGTGACGTATGACAGGGGTCTGAACCGGTGAGGCTGGAGAAAAGTGTACGGGCTCCGGAGGGAAGGCAGAATTTGGCAAGATTATGGACCCATCCGTTAGGGGCTGAGAGAGTGGTCGTTGACAGTTCCGACTGGGTAAAGGGTGCTGCAGCTCACCAAGTCGGAGAACACAGGCAGGAAGCAGCATTGGCGTTAGTGTGGGTAACGCACATACAGATCTTGAAATCTGGAATACCGAATGGCTGAAATGAAGTGGCCCGGGATGTGACTGGAAAGACACATGCAAAAAAGGTTGACGCAATAACACAAAATGAAGGAAAAAGTTCCTTGCATTGAAATCGAATATCTAGTACTAGCTGAGGCTAGTACATGTGATGCCTGATTAGTCAAATGTAAATCTGTGCGGTGTTTGCAGAAATAGACAGACCCCTCGAGCGGAAATTAAAATGACAAAGCGCACAGCTCCCAAAGGCTGGTCTATCAAATATCACAGATTTATACGCTTGGAGACCCGAGGATAGGCCCTAGGCTAAGAATGTCCTCAGAAGTTATGTGTAAATCATGACTTATCCAAAATATTAAAATGCCTAAACATGAGTTAGTGAGGATCAAGTTAAATGATTTGGTCATACAACCATTTCAAAAGAAAACATGAAATCCAGTTAGTAATGTTATTTATTTTTATTTTTTGGTCAATAGTTGTCTGACCAAATCATTTTCCTCCCACCAGTCTATGTGAGACAGCATTCCCCTCTCCAACTCCTTTCCAGGCTGACTGTTCTCTAGAGCAGTTATCATCACTAGCTGATATGCTATATATTTACTTGATTATTTGTTTTATTTCCTCTCTCTTCCCTTTACTTAACCAGGATGTTAGTGCCACTGGAAAAAGACTGGTCCGTTTTTCTCACCGATGTATCCCTAGCATCTAGTGGATTTAATCCACATACGTGGATTTAATTAATATTTGTGAAATGAATGCTGTTGAATAGAATGAATGTCAATTCTGAAATTCAGCAGTAGCACGTTGTATGCATAACACAGGCTATAATGGTAAAGAAAATAGATAAATTTCTGTAACAGCGAATTTCACAACTGGTCTTTGTAATCATATTTACGTTTTTTTCTCTCTGCCAGTTTTCTTATCAACATTTGTTCAAAACGCGTCTTTTACATATTCAAGCTCAACCGAATGGGGTCTAAAAACCCAGCACATTTGAATGGAATATACGTAATCTTAAATGATGCTGTCTTCGAATTAACTCTGGACTTCACCCCATGACAAATTCTGCAAATATTTGCAACTTAAAACTGCGAAGCCGCAAGTGCTGAGTACACCGATGCAGTGGGAATTTCGGTAGTATTTCTGGATCTCTGAAATAATCTGCAGAACGTGTTTTTCTTTCCTTTTTTTTCCGTCAGCGTAGCAGCACGCCAGCCCTGGGGCAGATCAGCGCCCCACGACGCGGTGCCGCGGTCCGAGGGCTCGCTCGGCGTCCCTTGTGCCCAGGGGAGAGGAGGGTGGCTTTCGCGTTCCGCGTTCCCAGCCTTTGTTTCTGCGGCCGCAGAAACCTGCGTTTTCCGTGTCTGTCGAAGAGCGCGCCTTCATCGGAGTGGACCCCCAAATCCCCGCCCCTAGACTCACAGGTCCCCCAAAGCCTCCTCGCCCGCCTGAGCCTCGTGAGCGTTTGCGTTCCATCTAACCCTGTTTCCGAGGATGGCATCACCTTGGGCGGTGACTCACTTGCCAAAGTTGACAAAGCACTTCGGAGGCGTTGACCGCCGCGGGACCCAGGGCGCCGCGCCGCCGGGGTCGCCCCCGCCGCTGGCCACGCCCTCCGCCCCGCCCCCCGCTCGTGCGCGGCCGAACCGGCGCCGCCGCCCTGGGAAGCTTGTCCCTCGCCGCCCGCCGTAGCCCGGCGCTGGCCGGTTGCCGTTTCCAAGATGGCCGGGGCGCGAGCGGCTCCCGCGGCGGGCTAGGGGCGGAGGCGGAGCCGAGTCACTCCCGCATCCCGGGGCGCCGTCGCCCGCGCCCCGCTGCAGCCGCTCGCCCTCCACGGCCATGCAGAGCTCCGTGCACGGATGAGAGAAGCCGCCGCCGCCGCCGAGCTGGTGCCCCCGCCCGCCTTTGCCGTCAGCCCCGCCGCCGCCATGGAGGAGCCGCCGCCGCCGCCGCCGCCGCCGGCGAAACCTGAGCCCGAGCGCTGCCGCGCGGCGAGGTGAGTGGGGCGGCCGCAGCCGGCCCGGCGCGGGCGGCGGGGCCCGGCCCGGCCGCAGCTCGGTCTGGGGCCGAGGGGGCGTGGGGGCCCCCGCTTCCCGCCAGGTGCTGAGGGCAGCATCCAGGCTCGGCGGCCGGGCCGGAGGGCGGGGTGCAGCGCTGGGACCCAGGGCTCCGCGGCTGGGTGTGCCGGGGGGACCCCGGCCCAGGGCCAGCCCCTGCAGCGGCGCCGCGCGCGCGGGACGCGGGGACCTTTCCCCCCACCCTCCACCCCCCCGCCGGGCCCTGCGGGAGCCCGCCCCGCCGCCAGCTGGGCTAAGGGCGCCGCGCCGAAACTGCTCCCACCATCACTGAGGGCAAATGCGCCCTCCTCCCCGCCCCCGTTGGAGTGAGGGAGGAGACCTGGGAAGCAGACGCGCGCCGTGGCCCCCCGCGCGGTGCCCGCTGGCCCTCGGGTGAGACGCTGCACGGCGACCCTGCAGACCGGCGGGCCGGCCGCCCTTTCTGAGGGCCCTCTGCCGGCCTCACGGGTGGCATTGTGCAGGTCGTGGCTCACACGTGCACGTAAAGGAAAGGACTGATTTGTCTAAAACTTCGCTACCGCAGGAAGCTCTAAGAGGGAACTTTGGTACCCAAAGCATTTGTTGTATTTTGTCCCTTTGGGACGCTGTCAGTTAGCTTAATGTCATTTTTTTTTTTTTTTTTGGACCGGGAGAGCAAACTTGCCGTAACTGAGTAATTTCCCTCTTCTTACATGCCAACGTTTTTATGTTCAAATGTCCTCTCACTCCGGCCTTCGCGTCCTGGAGTAACTTGCAAACTGCTGCTCCCTTGGCCCCCTGTAATGAAAACGCTTCCACAGCTCCTCCTGCTTCTCACTGTCCTGCTCTGAGTCCCAGGAACCAGGCAGCAGACTGTCCTCTTCTTTTTCCTGCCTAAAGACATTTTAAACAGATTCTGCGGCTGCAGTTAGGTAGATGATAGGAGTCCCTTTCTTGCTTGTCATGACCAGTCAGCCTAAACAGATTTGTTTCATTTTTATAAGCTGTGAAGAAAGTCGTTTTTCATTTTCCTTAATTCTGAGATACTTCTCAGACATGTCGGTGGACTTTTAAGGAACAACTTCTCTAAATAATGGTACATGGTGTGATAAGAATTCATTTATTTCCTTTTAAATACATCTGCCATTTATAGGAGTTGTGTCAGCTTATTCAATTTGTTAGTGGATTCAGTCCCTGAACATTTGACTCCTTTAAGTTTTTTTAAAAAAATAGTAACGAACATTGACCAGATGCTTAAAATATGCCATTTTCTTTGCTTCTCTTAACCCATTTAATCCTTATAATAATGCCGTGAGGCAAGTCCTGTTATTTATCTGTGGCAGATGAGGAAGCTGAGGCACAGAGGTTAAGTCTCTGGTCTGAGGTTTCACAGCTAGCAGTGAGCGCAGATCCAGCTGCACGTTCCATGCCCTTAACCCCCGTGAAGAAGAGGTGTGATTTCATTATCCAGATGGGCGGGTCAGAAGTTATAATTCTGTATAATTACAATTTGGGATAAAATAGATGTGAACTTTCTTAGGTAAAAGTAAAAAGGGCAGGGGGAAGGGGGCTGTGCTGTAAAAAAGACTGTTTCTCCAATGATTAAAAGAAACCTCGATTTTTCAGCCAGGTTTCTGTCTTTGTTAAAATAAAAATAGGTCAGAATAATGGGCTTCATCCAACTTTAAGTGAACAGCAGTGTACGGAACAAGAAGATCTCGGAAATATTTTTCTTAGCAACATTGCAGTTAATTATACAACAGCTAATCTGTAACACAGATTACTTGACAAAGCTGTTATTTTCTCTTATATACACTCCTTGTTACCACTGCCTCTTCGATACACAGAGCTGACCACTGACAGACTTACTGTAAATCATCAGTAAAAGATGCATCAAGGGTTCTGCTGCTGTTCATTTGCATTTCTCTTATTTACATTTTTAACCACTTTTAAAAATCTCAACATGCACATTCAAAATGTGCTAGATGCCACATTTTAACACATCGGAGACTACTAACGTGGTGTATGTGCTGCCAGGTTAACTATTTTGGGGACAAACAAGAATAAGGCTTCATCTGCCGTCTTTGTTTACCTACTTTGTGTCAGTGCGTCATTGATTAGGAAGGCTGTTCTAATGCACAGGTTTTTTGTAGAGTGCAGGCCTGCACATGTTGGCCAGTGTACCGCTGCGGCAGGTGCCAGCCCAGCACATCTGCTCGGTGCATGCTGACGCGAGAGTTATGCAATGACCGAGGAACACAAAACAAATAGGTGATAGTCCTCTATTACAGTTTTACGTGGCGGCTACTTGTCCTTATTTTTGATAAAGATTAAGGATAAGGGTAACAGTTGTTATTGTTGGTGATTCAACTTAGAAATAAACATTCCTTATAATTTATTTTTCAAGCTTCTGGGTCAGTCGTAGGAGATCCTGTAATTGCAAGGAGAGCTATTAAAACTAATTTGGAACAATTTACTTTTGTGATTTCTTGACACTACACTTAACGTGGATATTAAGGCCGATAAAAGACTATTCGTACCTACTGTAAGCTCATTCAAAATATGTGTGTAAAGTCTACGGCCGTGCCACCCTGAACAAGCCTGATCCCAGCTGATCTCGGAAGCTAAGCAGGGTCAGGCCTGGTTAGTACTTGGATGGGAGACCACCTAGGAAGACCAGATGCTGTAGGTGTAAAAAATACAAAAATAAGGGATTGTCCTTGCAATCTGTGAGGTCAACCAAAGTTTACCTTGCCTAAAAAAATAAATAAATAAAATAAAAATATATATGGTTAAAAATAGCCTCATTGTTCTCATTTATTGACCTCATAAAGTACTTGTTATATGAACTTAGAAGTAACTCTTTTTATCCAGTGATTTTATCTACTGTTTATATAATACGGTTCTTGTAAGTTCATTTGAAAAAAACAGGGTTTCACTACAAAAAGTGCTTGAATGTCCCCTCCTTGGCAATTTCATCTTTCAACTTGCATGTCCCTTTTGAGCCTGCTGCTTTCAGTCTCCACACTGGATGTCACCTGTTCGTCCCAGGGAAATCCACCTTACGGTGCAGCCGCAGACCTTTGGGGCCTCCTCAGTGGTGGGCGAGGCTCGAGACCCTTACAAGGGTAGATCCCATGGGTGCATGGGAGGGCTCCTGGCAGAGAAGTGGGACCGTGCAACAGCAGTCCCAGGAGGCTGCAGTGATGGGAGAAGGTCCCTCGTGTTCTGAAATGGGGATGCTTGTCACTCTAGGAGGACTTTGTGGTCCCTTTAATCGTCATATTGCTAGAAGCTGCTTCTTCCTTCACTACGGTCTCTTGGTGTCTCGTAAATCTTGTCCTGAGCTCTACAGAAATGCGGGGATATAGGTCCTGACTGCTTGCTGGATACATTTGCCTTAATAACTTCCTGTTACTTAATTCCTCATTCTTCAGTGATTATCTTTTTACTCATGGCGTTCTGTTTTCTTAGTCTTCTCACTTGACCAGGTGGTATGTGTTCTTTTTAAAGACGCTTTCATGTTGTCAATCACTAGGTCATTGGAAATTGTTTAATGCGGAAAAAAGAAGGGATGTCAGAGAAGGAGTTTGGCGGGCGAGTGCTGTGGGGCTTTGTGATTGGCGTTTTCTTGGCAGGCGCCACAGGCAAGGTCTCGGTGCTGTGTCTCAGCTCCCACTCAACTTTGTCTGCACCTGGCGGGTCAGGGTGCTTTCTTGCCTCTAGAAAGCCAAAGTGTAATTAAGAGTTTGATTGGTAAGCAGTACGTCAGCAAGGGGAATTAGATGAAATTAGTTGAAATTCCTGACTGATGTTCACACACCAGGGAGGTTGGCTTGCATCCTTGTCAAGCATACCGCTGCTTTTAGGAGGAGAGGCCTGTGTGTAGAGCCTCACCCTGAGGATTTCATTTCTTTAGGCTCCACACAGGCTGCTCTGCCCCCACCCCCTCCCCTCCCCCGTCACTGACTTTCCTCAGTTGGGTTATATGTTTGTTTTTCATCTTCAGTCTTTCTTTAATTAGTTTATGACAAACCTTGCTTTCCCTGCTTTCCTTTGAGGTATAGTATATCCTTGCTCTTTAAATACATTTTAAAAATCCTGAATGGTAGATTTTTACTAATGGTGAATCTCAGATCGCCTAACTGTCCCTACCCTTCCTGTAGTCCACCTTCTGCACCCCTCTCCGCACCCTAAGACTCTGTCATGGTTTCTGAAAAAGGTGTGGCAAAGGTGTCAGTGGCTGGTGCTTTCATAAAATGCATTTTGACACTTGTGATTATTGTGTTCAAAAAAGATCATGATATGTAGTTTTTCTGAATTTGTCATAAAATTTAGAATTTTGTGCAGCTATTAAAAATTGTTTTGAATTACTTTGAATTGTTACTAAAATTGAAATTGATGAGATTCCTTATGTTATACAAAGAGAATATTGTTGCAAAATTTTTAAATAACTTAAATTTTCTTTTTAAAAATTTATTTTTAGTATCTATGATCTGTCTGAGCTGCTTATATCCAGCTGGTTTTCTTTAATTATTTTTTTTTTCATCCTGGATAACAGAATCGTAGGTTAAAAATAATATCAGCAGTAACAAAGGGCTCACTTTATGGTGGTCTTTTATATTAATAGCGCTATTATTTAGAATCTCTAACTGTATTCTCAACTTGTCTGTTATGTTAAAATGCTTATCCCTTTTTAAGGGGCATATTCGAAGCCACCGTATTTTAAAGGGAACATTATTCCTCTGGAAAGTAGGTGTGGAAGATACATTCTTTTATTTCCCACATACCTCACACTCATGTAATAGAGTGAAATTTGCCTTTAGATATTTATTTGCTAACAGTGTAGGCAAAATGGAAATTTGTTTTGGAACTGTAAGACCATTCGTTATATTTTGCAGACATCAGTAAAGGTATTAGTCTCATGGATCATACGGATGCCAAATGTTTATAAAGTAGAAGGGAAAGCTATTAAGAATATGTTAGGCATTCTGTCAAAAGCGTTTCATAAGTGGATTTCATTTCAGCGTCATTTCACAGAAGTAAACCTTCTCTTCTGTGGAGAAAGGTGGGTACTAAGTGTCAAAGCTGATCAGATTGATGTTTTTCGCGGAGTTTTTTCCCACTGAGCGGGGTATTTGAGAACACTGCTGAACCTTAGAATGTTCCGAATAGGCTCATTAGAGGACAGCTAGTTTATCTTGAAAAATCGTTGAAATTGTCAACCTTTGTAATCTTTCAGTGGGAGTATTTTGAAAGAAAATTTAATACATGCATTATTTTTATGGTGCCATTAAAATTCTACGGAACATTAAAATGCAGGTATAACTTGATTTTCTCACAAAATATTTAGAATTAATTTTTTGAATGTGTAAGTATTTAGTTTCATTCTGATAAGGAATTAAAGCACTTACTAATGCAGTCTTACGGACTGGAGGACTCTTAACTTTCATTTAGTCTGACTGGCTGGCCGCTGCTCACAGCCCCGCAGGGCTTCAGAGCTGGAGGGGAACTGAGAGATGCTCTGCGCCACGCCTTTTATTTTAGAGTTGACAGAACTGGCCTGGAGAGGCTGCAGCGCCCCCAGGGTCGCAGCCCAGGATCCAGGTCTGCAGGTTGCTGCTTCCCTTTCTCTGCGTCACGTGTCACGCTGCGCTTCCCTGGTTCCTGTCCCGGCTGAAGGTGGCTGAAGGTGCTTCGGCCGCCAGACTCCTAGCCCCGCGCCTGCGCAGGCCCATACGACCAGCTGCGGGATGCTGTGTTTTCTGGATTAATTAGGCCGACAGGGTAGAGCAGTGATGGAAGGTTCGTTTACGGAAAAATAAATGCCAAAAAACCACCCTGAAGTCTCCCCGAAACTCCCACTGCACACAACCTTTTTTTCCTCATAAAACTTTATTTCAAGTTTACAAATAAAGAGGAGCCAATGCTCAAACCTGTTTAGACAGCCTGTTCTTTGCTGTGCTCAGTCTTTAGCCGAAGCAGGCATAAGATTGCAGTTTCTCTTCTGTGGTAGTGATATTGAAACTGACCGTTTTGTGATCTGCCGTAAGAAATATGTTTTACAACAGTACTTGTGTGCCGCATAACTGAAATAAAAATTTATGAAACAGTGTTTGACCTTGCAATATGTAGTAGTATTCTGATAATTCTTATTCTGTTCTATTAAAAAAAATGCTCATTGCGACCCATTAAATTGATTGAATTACCCTTAAATGGGTTGTGACCCTCACTTCGAAAAAACATGGCTCTACCAAATAAAAAAAGATACTGTTGTACTTTGTCCCTTGTCTCTTGAGATTGAGTCAAACAGCCGCAGAGCTTGTAATGCTAAATGACCAGAAGGCTTTTGAAGAAACTAGGCAAGGCTGGGATCCAAAGAGTCTTTCCTTGAAAATAGCGGGAGTAAGAATGCCTCTTATCTTTGTCTCTCAAGGTTGTTCTTGTAGTTGTTTATCCTCAAGACACAAAAATTATAAAGGCGACTTTAAAATTTAGGATTAGTTTGTGAGAAAAATTGGCGTTGGAATATATGAGTACCTTAAGTAATTTATTTTTTCTCTAAAACACTAAAACGCATTTAAATTTTTTTCCTATAGAGCAGTTTTCAAAAAAAAAAAAAAAAGGTAACTTATCCTCCCCTGCTGTATGTGTGTGCATGTGTGTGTAATTAACAACTGTTTTGAGTGGTGGTGAGATTTTTGTTGCTTTCTTCATACAGTTCTGTGTTTCCCAACTCACGTATCTGAAGAAGCAGGACATCAGGGGAAGATACTCCTGGCAGCATCGGAAACATTTGCCATGATGCTTCAACCCAGAACTGCGCTCATGCTTTGTAAAAGAAGCTCTTAGAAAGTTTTACCTGACTCTTTGAATATCTAGGTGTAATTTAATAGAAAACCGAGGAATATGCATGTATTAAGAAATGACTATTAAAAAGGGATATTCATTATCCCGTGTGAGTGAAATTTAAAAACTCAACCTTCAATGTCCTGACCGGTGGTCGGTAGTGGCTCACTGCTTCATCCCATTCGCCCATTAAGCCTCCTGTACCATTAATTTATTTCCTTTGCGCTCACTCTACGATTAAGTGCATACCACGTGCCAGGCAGTGCTAAGCCCAGGCCCTGGGCCTCCAGCGACGGATAAATAAGACGTGGGCTCTGCTTGGTGACCAGGCCCTCTCTCTGAGACAGTTGGTTAGGTCCAGGGAGCTTTCTTAGTAGATCTCCACACCCTGAGATTTAGCTAGAATTAAGGGGGCCGCGAGTTTCTCTTAAAGTCACATTTGTAAAGAGATCTCATACTGTATCTGAACACAGATTTACCACTCAACAGGAGCCAGTTTTGAGGCTCCTTTAAGCTTGAGGTCCACGCCAGGTAGACCTGCTGAACCCCTTGCCTCTTAGAATTTAAGTCTCCATCCACACTGAACACCTTCCCAGTTCGTGAGCAGGCTGTATCCTTGCTCACCTTCTTGCTTTTGCGTAGATTGGTTCCTGTTTGTCAATTACCCGTTCCTCTCTTTTCTATCAGAGTCATTTCAAATGGCACTTCTTTTGTGAATACCCTCCCAGGCAGATGATGATTTTTATTATATATAAGCATAATATAAAACATGTCTTCAAAGAATTTATAATCTAGTTAAGGAGAAGAGATAAGATAATGGAAACATCATAATTCATGGTCTGGTGCAGAAATGGTAATAAGTTTATGTATGTCGTCTACCCTTGTGCCATCCTTCAGATGGTATGACATGTTTTATATAATGGTCACAGTGAACTTGTAAAATTGACGTGCATTCTCCAGATGAGGAAAGTGAGTTGTTAAGAGATGTATTAGTTCAGAATACCTGGAGCTAGAACTCATCTGTGTTTGTTACACTTCAGAGTCGGTGGTTCTCTGTTTTATGTGCTATCCCCTTAGGCATAAATGTGAAAGGAGGTGGTGAAGGATGGTTTACTATAACAGTAAGAGTTATCACAAGGATGATTAATTGCCAAGTAAATTATACAGGATGGGAAGAGGTCCCTTCAGACTGAGGTGGGCTTGATATATTATCTTAACAAATTGTGAGCTTTTGCCATGTGAGTAAACATTTTAAAACATTTGTAAATGGCTCCATCATATCTCATGTCATACCGTAAATCATTTAAGTTATTACCAGTTTCTTACTATTCTAGATTGTACACAACTCTGTCTGCTCCTCTGGCTGCTCTGGCAAAATCTTTTCCTGAAAGTAGAATTTGAAAGGAGTTTGAACACTTTTTAAGAGTTTTAATATCTGTTGTTAAACATTTCTCGCTGGAAAGATTAGACAAACATATAGGTCACAAATAGTGTTTACCTTACTATGTATTCTCTTTCTCGTTTTGAGTATTACAAAAAGTCTTTGCTAATTTCAAAGCCAGAGACGGTTATCTAGTTTTGATTTGAGTGCCTGGTTACTACCATAGGTGGGACCATTTTCATGTTTTATTGCTATTTAAATTTTTGTGAATTATCTTTTTGTATTCCTTGCTTATTTTCCTTTCGGTATCTTGGGTTTTTTTTCTTGCCAGTTTTAATGAGTCTTTTAAAAATTAAGGACAGTGTTTTTCTCTAGTTTAACTTTTAATTTATATATATATATATATTGGAGTTTTAAACATTCAAATAGCTATAGCTTTTCTTTTAAATTTTCTTCCATTTAAAGCTAGAAAGTCCAACACATGAAATTAAGGGAAAATAATTTCAGACCTATTTTTTGGGAAAATACCAGAAAGTCTCATAGCTTACATAACACTGTAAGCCATAAAGAGCTCATTATGTGGGTTTTTATGGTTATACATCACTGTAAATCTTGTTCTAGTAGCCATGCACATAGTAGGTACTGAATAAATATCTGTCGATGGAATTAATGAGTTAATCTAATGAACTATCAGTGGCTGATCCGGGTTCATTAAGTTTCCTGGTGCTTGGTCCTTCGTTTGCTTTCCATTTGCTCGTATTTTCTGAGAGTGAGTGAACCGATGAAAGACAAAGGAGAGCCCCGTCTAAGGTGTCTCATGCAGGCTTCTAAGCCCGTTCGCGTCCCTGGGGGCTGCCTCTGGTGTCTGAGTGAGCGAATGCAGACCCCGCCATGACGTTCCCCTCATTCGATAGAGGATTGCCTTCCTTTCAAATTCTCCTTTGCTACTGCCTTTTCAAATTAATTTTTTAATTCGAAGTCCATTACTTTAGTTTGAAATAAGAATAAGTTACTTTTTTTTTGAGGACTGCTCTAGTGGAAATATACTAACCTTAAAGTATACATGTTTGAGTTCTGGACTCCCAAAAGCATCGCATCTCTAGGGAATCAGAAAGTACTCTAACTGGAGTCAGAATTTACACTGCGGGGGAAGAGAACTATATGAGTAGGGATCTCACCTCTGTTTGCTTTTTTTTTTTTAAATAGTTTTCTGCACATTAAGAGAGTCCCAGTTTATATTGTGTTGTTCCCTCAAAAAAAAGAGAGAAAAAATAACTTCGTTGAGTTATAATTTATATACCATACAATTCGCCCATTTCGAGTGCGCGGATCAGTTGCTTTAGTACATTCCCAGACACGTGCAGCCGTCACCACAGTCAACTTCAGAACATTTTAGTCACCTGGAAAGGAAGTCCTGTACATTTTGGCTGTTGCCCCTCAACACCCGTCCCCCCCCATCCTAAGCAGCCGCTAATCTACTCGCGCTTTCCATGTATTTGCCTATTCTGAACATTTAATATAAATTGAACCATATCACGTGTGGTCTTTTGTGACTGACTTTTAAATTAGCATAATATTTTCAAGTTTCATTCGTGTCGTACCATGTGTCAGAACTTTATTCCTTTATATGGCTGAATGATATTACATTTAATGGGTAATGCTACATACATTTTGTTTATCTGCTCCTCACTTGATAGGCATTGAGTTGTTTCTGCCATTTGGCGTTACGAGTAATGCTGCTGTGAACATTGTGCTCAGGTGTTTGTGTGGACATACGTTGTCATCTTTCTTGCACATGTACCCGAGAGTGTAATTTCCGGAGCATGTTTCTCAGCGCGGCTGCTCCATCTGACATTCCTGCCAACAGCATGTGAGAGGCGGGCGTTGTGCACTTCCTGCTCACACTTATTTTCTGATTTTTTTATAACCATCCTAATGGGTGTCAAGTACTATCTCATAGTTTTGGTTTGCATTTTCTTAATGATGGTGAGCATCTTTTCAGGTGCTTTTTGGCCATTTGTATATCCTCTTTGGATAAGTAGCTATTCAGATTTTTTCCCCCCATTTTTAATTGGGTTATTTGTCTTATTTTTTAAAAAAAGTTTTTTTTATTGAATTGTAAGAGTTCTTTATATATTTTTGATACAAGTCCCTAACTGGATATGTCATTTGCAGATATTTTCTCCTATTCCGTAGGTTGTCTTTTTCACTTTTTTGAGAGTGTCCTTTGATGCATCAAAGTTTTTAATTTTCATGAAGTGCAAGGTATACAAACAACATGAGCTCTGTGATTACCCTGGCTTTCTGCCTGGAAGCCTTCTCCAGACGGTGGCACAGGGAGGAGAATCCCAGGCAAACCAGAGTGGTCTTGCTGAATCAAGGAGGCAGGTTGGAGTTCAGGGAGGCTGAGGCAGTTGGAAGTTGAGGGCAGAGTTTGGAGAGGAAGGCGTGATGTAGAAAAAGAGCCAGAAATCTGCCTAAGGTTTCCTTGAGTCTTTGAATTCAGGATGCACTTGCATAGGATAGAAATCCCACAAGATTAAGCAAAGAGCCAGTGGGGAGCTGTGAGCTGGAAGGTTCTCAGAGCTCACATGGGGCTGAGAGGCATTTGAGCCCTCATTGGTCAAAGTGCAAAGTCTTTGTTGTGTTGTCCACTTGGGGCGTTCGATAGGTGGAAGGGTCACATCTGAGTAGTGGGCTCAGCTGTTCCTAGAGTAAAGGCATGCTTGGGATTGCCGTACCAAGCTTGGAAACAAGTCTCGAAAGGATAAAATGGAACTGGAAATAACTTAACAGCCTACAAAAAGACAAAGACCAGTACTCTTTAAAAGAAGATGGTGAAATCCAGATACTCAACAAATAAACCACAATGTCCAACATCTAATAAAAATTACTAGACATGCCAATAAGCAGGAAGAGATGACCCCATAACCAGGAGAAAAATCAGTCAGTAGAAACAATCCCAGAAATGTCAAAAAATGATGGAAGTAGAAGAATTATCAAAATAGTTACAATTATGTTCAAATATTTAAAGGAGAACATGTATATTGGAGAAAAATAAAAGATGTAAAAAAGGACACAAATGGAACTTCTGCACATGAAAAATACAGTCTCAGAAATGACAAATACACTGGATAGGATTATCAAAAGATATGACACTGTAGGAAAAAAATTATTGACCTTGTGGAAATAGCAGTAAAACTATGAAAAATATAGTACAAGACTACACAGACCAGACAAAAATATAAAAGACATCAATGACATATCTGATAATACCAAATAGCATATGTGTAATTCAACCTCCTTAGAGAGGAAAGAAAGGGAGAAACTGAAAAATATTTTAAGCAATAATGACTGTAAATGTTTCAGATTTGATGAACACTAAACCCATAGATTCAAAAAGTTCAGTGAGCCCCAAGAAGGATAAACACAAAGAAACTGTCACTGGAAAAATCTCTGCTTAAATCTCTTGTTCTTCCAGTTTCTACCCATGTTGTCAGTCTTTCAAATAACTTTAATCTTAAAATGTTTCTTTTTTCTGCTTTCACACTTCTAGTATTACACGAAACATTCTTCTTTCCTTCATTTATCAAACCATGTTGTTCTATGTTTGCTTAAAACCATTTTTTCCCCCAAAGGCTTTGCTTTTATTGTATTTAGTTATAGCCTTGATTATGAACCATTTAAAGATTTTCCTGAATATTGCTAAGTTAGCTGTGTTACTAATTGTTATGTTAATTAACCACTTTTATAGGGAGTCTGGAGGACTCTTGACTTTGAAAAATGTGTATAAAAATTTACATTTGGGGACTCATAGTCCCCATGATCGAGATCTAAAGTAATGCAGTTTCTATACTTTAACTACTTTTGTACGTTCCCTGTATTTTGTACATGTTGCATTTAATTATACGCTGAGACGCTTCTTTTCTGAAACCGTACGTGGCGTTTGTGTTTGGGATACAGGACTTTAGGCCCACATTCCAGTAAATTTCATGCTGGCCCCGGTATTCAGCCACAGTCACCAATTATGTTCTTGGTAAAGACAACTATGAAATTAAAAATAACTTTTATTTTTTCTTCTAAATTTTTTTAGACCCATTTAAATTTTCCCAGTTTACATGGTTTTTAATTAGAAGAAAGTTATGTTTTTCATGAGATAAACTTTGTGTGTGTGTATCTTTCAATGCATCTTTGATTTTGGGTAGTGTTTTCCTTCTTATATTCACTTGCCATTTTTAAGGATTTCATAATTCCTAAAGGCAGTTCTCCTCTCAAGTGAACAGTTCTTTTTCCTCTGTTGGCTCTCGGCAGGTGAACTTGTTTGTTGAATAGTATAGACAGAATAGCCGTTTAGGTTGATTGTAAGATGGAATAGTTGAGAAGCTTTGTGTATGAAAAAGTCAAGGTAGTGTTAGGAAATTGTGTATACCTGTGTGCCTGTCTGCTAGTGTCGGGCGATATGGTAAACGCTTTGGAGAGGAAGGTGGTTGCACGCACGTCCCTCCCCGGCTTAATGCCCTCCCTGGCTTCCCTTTCTCCTTAGGACGAAGGGCACAGTGGAGGCGGGGCTGCCCGCTCCTCCGGCGCGCCCGTTCACTCTGCTCGAGGTCGCAGGGCCTTCGGGTTTCTCAGACGAGCCGCATGCTGTCCGGTCTCTGACGCTTCTCTCCCAGACTCTTTCCCCTCCTGCTTCCTGTTGAAATGTCCCTTCTTCACAGGAGTTTGTCACCATCCGATGCTCAAAGCTCGATCCCGTCTGTGGGTGTGCTTTGCAGTCTTCCTTCCCAGCATAATTCAGAACTCGCTAGAAACACTCGGTGTGCCCTCACATGCTGCACACCTAGTTCTTTCTACAGACTGCAGTCTTCAGCGGGCGGGAATGGGAATGCTCTTGTTCAGTAGGGCGTTTTTCCTCCACTCCTAGCGCAGCACTGGTCCGTAGGGCCCTTGTCGAATGAAGGGAAGCAGCAGCCTGGTGTGAGGATGCTCTGTTAGAGGAACGGCAAGTTGGGGTTCCTGGGAAGGTGGGGCGTAGTTCTGATACTTGGCCAGGGAGGCGAGTAGCTTCCTGAGGGAGAGAGGATTGGAGTTCGACCGTTTTTATACGATATTCAGAAATAAGTAAGCCAGGCAAAATCCTCGTGCTTTTTTTCTTTTTTTCTCTTTTAAATTGTAGCCGAGCTGGGTCCCACTGGCTGGATTTAGGCTCGCTGTCTTACGCAGGTCAACACCGTTATTAAAGGTGAGGAAGTTTAGACTTAGTGGTTAGAAGACTTCAACAAAGATGTGAGCCCTAGAGGCGACCAGGGTACTAGACCTCCAAACTGCCTCCCAGCTGGTAGGGCCCCCACTCCACAGGGGGAGTAGGCCCTGTGCCTGCCCCTCGGGAGGACAGACGTCACGGCGACTTGGGAGTGGTGGCGAGCTGAAGGTGGGGCCGGCGGGCCCTTGGGGCTGGACCAGGCCTCTGGTCGCGGCCCAGACACTGGCCAGCGGAGCACACAAGTGCCCTTTGCAGCTCTTGTTCCTGCTTTGTCACCGGAGGATTGTGAGAGTATCTGAGGGGACGTTGGGAAGAGAAAACGGGATAACATTGGTAAGGTGCCTAATCAAGCACCTAGTATGGAGCTATAGGTATTGGTAATGAGAACCTCTCATTACGGACCAGAGTTGGCCTTGTGGGCAAAGAATCCGTCCTTAAATGGTGCCATGAGGCTCCGCCGAGGGTAGATGACATCACGTGTGGTATCCAGCGCGGCGCCTGGCAGGTGGGCAGCACGCAGTGCCTGACGCTGGCGAGCACAGTTACAATGAAAATTGCTCATCGCTATGTGACAAATTATACAGCCGATTAAAAACATAAACAGGAATCTGCTGCATACCCCAGTTCTGGAAGTCACTTTTATTTTAGCATTCATTTTTCCTGGCTTTATTGAAATATAATAGACAATTAGTTGCTTCTATTTACATTGTACAATTCAATGAGTTTTTTCAGGTATAGTTGGCATACAATATACCAGTTTCAGTTGTACAGCCTCGTGATCAGAGATCCACATAACTTGCACAGCGATCACTCCACTAAATCTTGCATCCCGTTTTCCTCATATATTTATTACATTATTACCAGTCTTCCTCATGTTGCACTCTGCATCTCCATGTCTATTCTGCGACTGTTCACTTGTACCTCTTAATCCCTTTGCCTTTTTTTTTTCTGCCATCCCCCTAAACCCCCTCCCATCTAGTGGCCCTCAAAATATTCTCTCTCTCTCTCTCTGAGTTTATTTCCACTTCTCCTGTTGTTTGTTCTTTACATTCTACATGAATGTGAAATCATGCAATATGTGTATTTTTCTGTCTGACTTATTCCATTCAGCGCAATACCCTCTAGGTCCATCACAGCAATATCTTTTTCCATCCCTTTCATTTTAGACTCTGTGTGTCTTTTAATCTGAAGCGAGTCTAGTCTCTTGTAAGCAGCATATGTAGGGGTCTTGTTTTCTTATCCATTCAGCCTCCCTATCTTGGTTGGAGCATGTAATTCTTTTCTATTTGAGGTACTTGTTGATAGGAATGTAATTGTTGCCATTCTTTATTCCTGTTTTTGATACATATTTTTTTCTTTTTAAAGAAATCCCTCCAACATTTCCTGTAATACTGGCTTGGTGTCAGACATTCCTTTAGCTTATTTTTGTCTGGGAAGTTCTTTATCTGTCCTTTAACTCTATAAATGATAGCTTTGCTGGATAAAGTATTCTTGGTCATAGATCCTGGGTTTTCATCATGTCTAATATTTTGTGCCAAGCCCTTCTGTCCTGCATAGTTTTTTTTTGAGAAATCAGCTGCCAGTCTTATGGGTGCTCCCTTGTAGGTAACTAACTGCTTTTCTCTTGCTGCTTTTAAAATTGTACCTTTGTATTTAACCTTTGGCATTTTAATTATGATGTGCCTTGGTGTGGGCCTCTTTGGGTTCATCTTTCTTAGGACTCTGAGTTTCCTGGAGTTGTACGTCTATTTCTTTCACTAGGAGAGGGAAGTTTTCCATCATAATTTCAAAAGCTCTTCAGTGTCTTGTTTTTCTTCAGGTACCCCAGTGACATAGATATTTTTACATTTCATTTTGTCCCATAGGCTCATTAAATTACTGTCATAGTCTTGGCTTCTTTTCTTGCCATTCAGATTGCGTGTCCTTGGCTTCCCCATCCTCTCTATCGGTGGTTCGATCCTCTTCTTTATCCACTCTGTTTCTTCCCTCTAATATACTCTTCATCTCAGCTGACGTGTTCTTCATTTCTGACTGGTTCCTTTTTATAATTTCCATTTCCATGTTTATGTTTTTATCTCTTTGTTAAAGTTCTCACTGAATTCAACTACTTTCCCTTAAGTTCATTAAGCATCTTTATAACCAGTGTTTGAACTCTGCATCTGTTAGATTGCTTGCCTCTGTTATTCCTGGGTCTCTATTCTGTTCTCTCATATGGTTTCTGTTTCTTTGTCTTTCCATTTTGGCGGCTTTTCTGTGTCTCTTTCTATGTACTAAGCAAAGCTCCTAAGTCTCCTGGTCTTATTAGTGTACATTTGTGAGGTGGGTGTCCAGTGGCACAGGCCTGAGAAGGGTTTAGCTGCAGGCTGAGTTTAGTCCCACCCTGTGCCCCTCTGGGGCCACCTGTTAAGACTCAGCAAGCAAGCCACAGGTGCTGTGCTTATAGTTGCCTCGAGAGGCCACTCCAGAAACCGAGGTCAGTTTCTACTACCACTGTGAGTCTTGGCGCTGCTCAGCAGTGGGCACCTGACTTGCGGAGGACCCGCCTGGACGTGGCTGGGGTGGGGCTGTGAGCTGGGGGAGGCGGGGTTTCAGGGACTCCTCTGGGTGGAGCCACCTCCATTGTCCAGTTTGTCGACGTGTCAGCTATGGCGGCGCTGGGTCCCCACACTGGGAGCGGAGAGGACTTAGCAGAGGAGCAGTGGGCACCGCCGGCGCGTCCGTCCGGGAGGGAGCCTCGCCTCCGGCCCTCACGCCGACCCCTCGGCAGCCCCCCGTAAGTCCCTGGGGCCCCCCGCGCGGCCGACCCCGCGCTGGTGCTCGGGGGAGCAGGTCTCTCCCCGAGCAAGTCCGCTCGCGGCCTCGGCCCCTGGACGAGGCGCCTGCGGCCTCCGCTGCCCCCGCCTCTGCCCCACTGCGCCCCGGGACGGGGACCGGGCGGCCTCGCGGCCTCGGCCCCTCCTGCCTCCTCCCGTCGCGGGGCGATGTCTCTCTCTCCCTAGTTGTAGGGCATCTAGGCCCCAGGTGACTTCGCTTGAGCGATGAACAAAGCCTCCATCATCGACGCCATTTTTTTTTCTTGGAAGTCACTGTTTTAAATGGAATTTTTTTACCTACCATTAAATTTTTTTTTTTTAAGCCACAGCCATTACTTATATTGATAAAGAATCGCTTAATTTTATAATTAATACTGCAGTTTTCATTTAGTTCTGACTCTTTGTCTTTTATGCGTTATAGTAACACCAAATTTATTCAACATTGTCATGGAACTGTTCCATATAATGCTATTATTTAACTCTTAAAATAATCTTTTAATTTTGAAATAGTTTTAGATTTAGACAGTTGCAAAGATAGTGCGGAACTTCCGTGTGTCCTGCGTCCAGTTTCTCCTGTCGTTAAACATTACTATGTACACTTGTCGCAGCTAATGGAGCCGTATTAACACATTATTATTTACTAAACTCTGTACTTTATTCAGATTTTATTCTTTTCCTGCTCCCAGATCCCATCCCCGGCGCCATAGCACTTTGGTCATCATGTCTCCCTGGCCGCCTCCAGGCCGTTGCTCAGACTTTGTTTTTGAGTTTCAGGGCATGGCGGTCATGTGTTTTGTAGACTGTTCCTCACTTCGGGTTTGCCTGCTGTTTTTATCATGGTTTGCCAGGACTTATGGGTTTGGGGAAGGCGACCACAGAGGCGAAGTGTCCTGGGCATCATGCGAGGGGCGCACGCTCTCAGCGTGGCTTGTCGCCGCCATTGTTAGCCATGGCGCCCTGGCTCGGCTGGCCGAGGCGCGCTGGCCGCGGTTCCCCAGTGCGCAGGCGCGTGTGTTTCTCCGCCTTCGCCAGCGCCGCGCTCTGAAGCAAGCCGTTCCCAGCGCGGCCCACGCTAGGTGGCGGGGAGTTAAACCCCCCTGCCTCCAGGGGGGGTCGTCTACATCAATTACTGGGCCTTTTTTCTGCGCGGGAGATTCGTCTCTGCTCCCGTTTATTTAGTAATCATTCGTATCAGTGTAGACTCATGGATTCACGGTTATAACCCAGATCTGTGTCATTCATTTTGTTGCTCAAATTGTCCCAGCTTCGGCTAATGGGAACTCTGCTCCACGTCCTTTTGACATACTACATTGGTTCGTGTTTTGGGTTTTGAGCCCTTCCTTGCCTGCTGCACTGGAGAGTGCTCCAGGCTCGCGGTCCGTCTTCCTTGCTCCAGTCCGGGGGTCTGTCAGCCAATTTCCGGGGAGTCCAGGTTCTTTCATTGGAGCCTGGCATAGGAACCCAAGATCTGGTTCCCAGGTAGATGAGTTTTTTTTGTGCTGATGTCAAAGCAGAGGTGAGAGAGTTAATGTCCAAACTGTCCTGATGGCTTGTGCCATTTTTCTTTCCATTTCTTTAACTGAAAACACTGGGAGAATATCTCATATGCTTGTGTCCCCTAGATTTATTCTTCTAACAGAGTTCATCTTTTGAATGTATATGTGGGTCATAAAGCATATTTTTGTTAATTATTTTTAAAATCAAATTAGGAAAAAAGAGAATTTGAGCCCAGGAGATTCAAACAGCTCATGTGTGTCCTACAGAAAGTTGCTTTTCAGTTACTTGAGTTCAAAGAATGACAGGAAAGTAATTCATGATATAGTGTTTTTTTTCCCCCCACAAATAAATTCAAATAAAATTAAAAGAATTTAAAAATTTTCTCATTTGTAGGAAGAGTAGGTAGAGGGAGATCAAGTTCTTTACTGTTACTTTTAAAGTTTTAAGCATTTTTCTTGTTTCTCATAATCTCTTCAATGTTTTACATGCACTTAGTGGATTATAAGACCCTTTGTGTTTTCTGCCAGCTTTGATGCGTCTTTCCATTTGCCAAGTCTCCTTGCCTTAGCTCTGTGGTTCTTTTTAGTTAAGCCTCAAACAAACTTTGAATGAATCCTCTTTTTTGTTTTATGTTGCTTTTTAAAATATTCTTCGTTGGCATCTAATTGCGAAATACTCCACGACGAGACCGAAGTGGTGCTTATTTTCATTTCTCGTTTTGCAGGGACATACCCCGCCCCCCCCCCGGGTGCTCTCTGCATCCGTCCCCCTGTGCACCCAGGTGCACCTAAGAAGGGCCTCATTCCATGTTGATTGTCCCCTTGCTAATCTGTTACACTATCTAGTGTTGATTTGCCAGGCTCTGGATAAAGATGTGGTGTAGATATGCTCACATATTTTTTTGGAGGTGTTAGACCTGATAAAAATAAGAAAGTACACCTGAAAAATGTCTTATTGTTTGTCCACTTGCTTTTAAGTACTCAACTGTTTGGAGCAAAAGTGCAGAACTGACAGAAATAATCACATTTTGTCTTTCATCTGTAACATGATTATGTATTTAAATGCCCAAAGCATTTTCCTCTCTCTTTTTGTTCTAGTTCTTTTGAGGTAGTCTTCGGATTAACCAAAAGTGACAAATAATAACATGAAGTCTTTAAAGGTCTTTGTTGCATTTGTTTACATAATTTTGTAAGTTTATTTTCTGAAAGCCTTCATCTGAAAATATTTTTTAAACAGCTTATAATAATTTATATTTTTAATCATGAGTAAAGTTTTTCCATCTGGAATAATTTTTCTTTAATTTGATTTCTATCTTTATGTATTCTTTTTGTTTTTCTTAGTTTAGGACTGACAAAGTATGTTTTGCATAAATCTATGAGTGAAGTAAATAAATGACTTCTACCAAAAGATCTAAGTCAGGCAGGCCTTAACTACTCATCTACCTGACCTGTTCTAAGACCTGACCTTGTGCATTTCATTTCTTCTATAAACATCCAGCTGATGCTCACGGCATCATGAAACCTTATGACAAAGAGGCTACTCTCTAGAAGGCCCATGATTTTCTATTCCCACCAATTGAACTATACGCTTATTGAGAGAGTTCCTGGTTTGTTCCTAAATCTGTTTAGGTCTATTGTATATTTTAGTTGTAATTGCATAATTAGTAAACTGTTAGACAAATATTTGAAATGTGAATGCAAAAAAGACTTGTAGTTTTTATATAAACTAATTTGGACTACTTTGCAAAGTCTAAACATAGTTCACAAAAAGAATTGTCATCAAATTATGTATAGGAGAGAACTGTAAAGTTTAAGAAGAAAAACCATAAATATACTGAAAAACTGCTCCACAAATTCTTTAAATTCTCGTTCTATTTTAAAGAAACGGTAGAGATTGCAGATGTTGCTCTTTGGTTGTGGTGTTCGTGACAAAGCGAACTTCTGTCTTCTTTCAGGGACTCTCACTGAAAGGCAAGGCTCTGGCCCTCATTGAAGTAATGATGGGTTTATACTCATTCATGGGCTTAAGGGACAATAAAATATTGAAGTTTTGTAGATGTGCTTGGTTATCTGTTATAATTGAACAAACCATACCAAAGCTTAATGGCCTCAACACCATTTATCACCTGTTAACGGCATTGAGTGATTCTTCTGCCTCTCGTGGTGGTGCCGGCCTCACGGACACCTGGGAGGCCCAGAGTAGCCCCACGCGTGGGCCGGCGCGTCGGTGCTGGCCGGCAGCTCAGCAAGACTGCGGGCCGGCTGGGCTCTCCTGCACGCGGCCTTCCCACCCAGCTAGGGCGGCCTTTGAAGGCCGCGGCCGCCCCTGTGCAGTCGGACTTCTTAGGTGGTGGCTAGTTTCCCCTGGAGTACAGAAGTGGCCTTCTTAAGGCTCGGGCCTGGAATTGGCCCATTGTCGCTTTTGCTACATTCCATTGGTTAAGGCAGATCACAGGGGCACCCTCAATTAAAGAGTAGGTGACTCACAGGGTGTGACTGCTTGGAGGTGGGGCTCCTGGTGGCCACCAAGGTAACAGCCACCACAAATGTTTCCACTTTGGTATTTTCAATTTTTAATGCTTTTAATATATATTTTTAAAATTAACTCATTGACTACAAGTTTTGGTGACATTTGATAAGAAGGCTTCTGATAAATGAAAGCGTTTGCAGGCAAACAAAATAATTTGGTCAAAACTTGTCTTTTTACTAATAAGCTTGGAAATGTAGGTAATCAGCGCACGGTAATCCGATTCCAACACCGTTATTCTGTGCTCCGTGCCCCGTTGCTGCTGCTTTGGTCAGTAGATAGTCGTTCTGGCACCTAGGGTCGCAGTATCACTTAACATTATCATCAGAAGTAAATAATCTTTAGTTTTTGTAGCCTTTAAGAAGTGGCATTCTTTAAATAATTAAATGTGATTTTATTTTAATAGAATTTAGATAACTTTATCAAAGATGAAGTTACCTACCTCACAAGTTCATTTATTCAGCAGGTAGTTACTGGGCACTGTTCTAGTCACCAGGGGACCGGTGGTAAAGAGACAGATGGGCTCTCTGCTCTCACGGAGCTGCAAGTCTAGTTGCGAGGATAGTTTCTTTTTCATTTCCATAGGAAGTTTATTTTATTTTATTTTATTTTATTATTTTTTATTTTTATTTTTATTAAATAGCTACTTGTTTAAGAAAAAGTAACCAAGACTCACTAGGTTTGTGAGTCTGAATCAGTGCAAAAGTTAAATAGTGAATGTTGGAAAAGCTTGAGGTTTAACAACAGCTCACCTGGAGGTTAGCTCATAAATGCTCAGCTATATATAGGCTGATACAAAGATCAACTAACTTACTGATTAATTGACTCTTACAGTATGAACCAACCATGCAAGCTCAAAATTAGCAAAGGTCCTTTGATGTATACTGCAGGCCCAGGAAACTGTACAAGGTCTTAAAAAAGAAACCTGGAATATCCGCCCCATCTGCCTACCTCTCCCTCCCTGCCTTCCCGCCCCCCATAGCAGAAGCCCCTCCCCCTTTGAGTTTTACATGATGGAGAATGGGTTAATGGGGGAGGGGGGTGGTAGAGGGGACCTTATGCAGATGGGTACTGTACTTCATGAGTAAATGTTTTTAAAGATTTTGCTAAAGAACTTTTAATGAAGCTAATTTTAAGGGCTTTTGCAAAACCACAGATGTTTTCAGACTCACCTAATTCAGCTTCATCATTTTACAGCTGGGCTATTTTAGTCCCTATGTGGGTTACCTACTATGTCAGAGCAGAACTATTTAACCCCAAGTAACTTGAATTCTTGTTTTACATGGTTTTGTTTTTTTTTTTTTTTTTTTAATTTATAAAGGACACCAAACTCCCTTGGGTCGAATTCAAGACATACTTTTCTTAGACCAAATTCTATGTCAAGTGAATAGTACTTTAGCAAAGTTTTATGTTAAAAGAGTGAAACATTGTTTTATTTGGCTGTGAGAAGTTTAATACCAGAAAGATGCTTCACATTTGCATGTTTTTAAACACAAGTAAGGCATATGTTTCAGGGCAGCTGATGTAGATCTTGCACTGCTTTCCTCATCCAAAATAATTGGTATCCATGGAAATGCTCTGAACCAGTCAGCTGACCACATTAGCTCATCTCACATGAGCTAATAGAAAATGAGGTTTTGGATGCTTTTGGTCAGTTAATTGAAATGATGCAAGTTCCTTTGAATTTACCACTAGTATTTCTTTTCCCTGATTTTGTGTATAAATGTTTCTTTTAAGGAAAGAATAAACTTTTCCTTGATTTCTCCCCTCCCTCCCCCGCCCCCGCCCTCCGCCCCCATTATGTATTGCTTTTCAGCTAAGGCTCCAAAACTAGGTTGTTTTTCTCCAGCTGCTTTTAAGATTTTGATGTCATAATCGGAAACTGTTAGTTTGCTTATAGTTCTTCTGTTTGGAGTTTGCTGAGTTACTTGGATCTGTGAGCTTGTGGTTTTCTTCAGATTTGGAAAAATTGCAGCCCTTATTTGTTCAGAGATCTTTTCCATGTCTCCCTTTTCTCATTTTAGGCTCCAGTAACACACATGTCATGCTACTTGATACTGCCCCATGGATTACTGGTGCTCTGTTCTTTTTCATGTTTGTTTCTCAATCTTTTTCTCTCTGTTTCATTTTATATGGTTTCTGTTGCTGTGTCTTCAAGTTCACCAATCTTTTCTTCTGTGTCTAATCTGGTTTTAATCCCATCCAGAGTATTTTTCATTTCAGGAAATTTTTCATCTCTAGGTTCTGCTTGAGTCATTTCTGGTATGTTTCTATTGATTTTTCCCCTGGTTTGAGTCATATTTTTCTGTTTCTTTGGTAATTTTTGATAGGGTATCAGACATTATGAATTTTATTTATAGGGTGCTAGACTTTTCTCTTAAAATTTCTCTAAATAATGTTGGACTTTGTTTTGAGATGTAATTAAATTACTAAGTTACTTGGACAGAATGTGAACTAATAACATTTCCGACAAGTGTGAATGCCATCTTGCCTGAGCTAAGTAAATCCTAAGAAAGTGTTAAATACATAACTTCACCTATGTGTAATGCCTGTCCTAAAACTCATTTTAATTATGAATTGTAAATGTAGTGGCTGACAGTACCATATGGCATTTTTCCTACCTCCTTTTCTGTGATGCATAATGAATAAGGAGAGATAAAATATATTATGTTGTATCTTAGTATATGTTAACAGTGTTTATCTCCATTTCCTTGTGATTTTTTGTTTGCTGTTAGAAAAATAATTTGGAAATATGTTGAAATCAGTAGTTTATTATGTGTGTGTGAAGGTATTGAGCCTTAGATAGATGACTTTTTCTTTTGTGATAGATGTAGGTTTGAAAACGAAACCTTCAGCTTTTGTGAAATTAGAGTGGTTTTTCTGCTTTCGTTTGGAGAACACAACCAGATGAATTTGTCCATATCCACAGTTGGAGGACAGTATAAAACAAATATCTTTTTCTGTTTCTTCGAATTAAATTCTTAAAAGTTAGCTACATTTTTATTAAATATGCTTACCTACACTTTTTATTCATTAAAGCACAGGACTTGTTTCCGTGTTTATCAGGCAGTGTATTTATTTAAGAAGATGAGCTCCCTTGTCCTGAGATCGTGACTGTGTCCTCAGGCCCAGGTGCTTGCCGTTTGGGACCCTGCGCACTGAAGTTTGGACGTCTCCGTCTCTCTTCAGAGAATCCTCTTCCACTTTCATTTTGTACTTCTTGAATCCATTCATCCATTTAGTACTGCTGGATATTAGTGAAACATACAAGCTTACATGTCTGTTTGATATTTTGGTATTTTCCACATAGCCCTTTATTTCCATTATTTTGTTTTGGTTCTTTTTTATTCTTCACAACTGAATTTCCTGAAATATGTTACCGTGTTGACCTTACAGAGTCTAAATCAGCCTTGTTCTTAGTCTCAGCAGGATGAGGTCACGCGCGGCCACCTCTTGGTAGCCAGGCAGGAGCCAGGCCTCCGAGTCTCCGGCCGAGGGCATGCTCTGCGCGAGGCTGCCTTTGCCCTTTCTCGTCCACCTCCATTCTCCTCTTCGTCCTGGTTCTCCCTGTCGTCCAGCTCAGTTTATTTAACTGACTAAATGAGCTATAGTCTTTCAGTGATGACCATTCTAGTATGTGAAACATATTATTGTGGAAAACACTAAACGGTTTTGAGTACTATGTTGGAAACTACAGGGGATAGAAAAGTAGTAAAATAAACGCAAAGTCCTTTTTTACCATTGACTGTATCTTAGGGGAAATTAAAAAAAGTTATGATATTTAATTTGAAAGAATTTAGAAATTGTTAAAAAAGTTAAAATGGTTTCCAGTCCTATGTCATGCTGAACTCAAAGGCAGACTTCCCTCTTCATGTTAAGCAGATGCTTAAAGAACTCAGGTTCTCGCGGTCGGTGGTCAGTGCGGTGACTTCCAAGGCCTGCAACACGAGCGGCGTCCATCATCTAGTGAACCCTCGCTCTGTTGTTGCTCCTTCGTTAAGCATGTGTTATTGGATTTAATTAGGGGTCAAAGTACTTACACTTATTTTGCAAATGTGCAGAGTGCAGATTCTAAGTAATTTGGCCAAGGCCCACACAGCTAGTAACGAGCGCAGGAGAGATTTGAACCCAAGTCCCTCAAGCCACAAAGCCTTTGCTGTCAATCATTCCAAAGCCTGTGCTAGTAACTGCTAAGACATGAGAATGAAATTAGTGACCTTGGCGTGGTAACCATGTCCTTTCCTCAGCTGAATCAACTGTTTTGCAGTGCGTGTAGAAGCAACGGATATAGGAAATTTCAAGTTGTGTTATTTGTTGTGTGACTTCGTGAGGCTTAAATAGTAAATTAGCCTAAGGGAATAGGTGCATTTAAAAGTTATTTCTAAATTTGCTCCGTTTTAATTTGTTTTAGTTAGCTTTCAGCGAATTTCACTTGTGTTGTGTGTACATGTGTGAGGCATGTGCACTCCAAGTATCTAGAGTGGGCTTAGCTGATTAAAAAATCAGTTTTGACCTGTTAAAGCTGTTCTTTGAAGATTTCAGTACTGTAAATTTGTATAATTCTGCAACTTTTTTATTTTTTTCTGAAATTTTGTCAGTCTAATAATAGTGGTTTCATAGATTTTAGTGATTTTTCTTTCTACCGTGTGATTTTGAGTAGCTTTGATTTTATATCAGGGTATAAATTGCCAGGAAAAACCTGGTTGTACTTTGGAGATAGTTTGGAGTGATGTTCGTAAAATCTGAAGTGCATGTTATGAAGAATGCTCAGACCAGGGTAGGCGGTGGTAATCAGCATCCGAAAGGAGCTTCAGGTTGGTTCCTGCTGGTTGGCTGACTTGGAATCGTATTTGTTCTCAGTTTACAGCGTCACATTTCTTCCGTTAGCTATGCAAACAGAACTCTTACCATCATTGGAGAGGTTGGCTGGGGACCGAGGCTTGGCAGGAGGACCTGTTTCCGGAGAACAGGTTGACGAGGAGCTGCATTTTGAAGGCGGAGAGAAGCGAATTCCTTTTCCTGCTCTCACCACCCTTCTGCCCCCACCCCCACCCGAGCGCTGCGTCGTGGCGTCTAACGACACAGAGCACTCGCCTGCCGCGCGGTACCAGCACGCTCCACTCTGCCGCTCAGGCCTGGCCGAGCGTCCTGCGCTGTCTGTCTGTCTGTCTGTGCTTCACGGACGCAGAGGAGCCCTGCGACCCCAGGCGGCCGCCCTCGCCCGCTCGTCCAGGGAGCTGGCCCGCAAGTGGCTTTTAGTTCTTTTAGTTCTTCATCTGTAAGATTTTAGGTTTAAACTATATTTGTGTTAGAATCCTCCAAACACAACCCGCCCATCGGTTCCGCCTGCGCGGTGACAGTGGCCGCGTCACAGTCATCGCGTTTGGAGTGAGGGACGTCCTTCCTCGGCTTCCCCGTGCGGAGGGAGAGGTCGCCGTGCTGACGAGGGGACATAGCCACAGTAAAGTGTTAGGAGGCATTCTTAACAGAAAGTTCGTTCCGAATTTGAATTCACATTATACGCTCCTGAATATTTCCTCCACGTTTGTCCTTCGCAGGCAAGAGTGCGCTTTGCGAGACGCGGCTTGCAGGATTTCCGAATCTGACCCTGAGGACTTTTCAGACGAAACGAACGCGGAGAACCTCTATGGCGCCTCGCCCCCCAGCACGCCTCGGCAGATGAAACGCATGTCGGCCAAACACCAAAGGAATAACGTAGGGAGGCCCGCCAGTCGAACTAATTTGAAAGGTAGGTCTTGTTCTTAAAAAGATCTGCGAGAGAGCGGCCACGCCGCCCTGAACGTGCCCGATCCCGGCTGATCTCGGAAGCTGAGCAGGGTCGGCGTGGTTAGTACTTGGATGGGAGACCACGTAGGAGGACCAGGTGCTGTAGGCCTAAAAAAAAAAATAAGGGACTGTAAGCTGAGAAGGTTCTTGCAATCTGTGAGGCCAACCAAGGATTGCCTTGCCTAAAAAAAAAAAAAAAAAGATGTGCAGGAGAGGGATGGCGCTTTTGGTATAGACAAGCAACTGTTGATCCTTCTATGGTAATGTTAGTTATTCCTTTTATTTTAAATTTGACTTTAATGCCACTTTTCCACTTTATTCTTGATTTTTGAATTGTTACGGTTATTGTTAATAAAGGAGATAGAAAGGTTTGTCCTGAGGAATGGTTAAAGTCGATGATGTGAGGCATTTGTATTTCTTCTAGATCGTGAAAGGGGCCGCCTGTGGGTGAGTCGGTGTAGTCATCCAGGCTGGCTTCCGCTGTGTGTGGTAGATGGTCCCCTTTGAGCCTCCGGATCTCTTAGACGGAAGTGTCTGCATTCTGTCTGTGGGCACTTGGGGGAGGCAGAGCCAGCCTTTCTCCCCAGGGTCCCCTGGCCAGCCCGAGACTGTGCTCCGTGCCGGTGCCCGGGAGGCTGCCCCTTGAGCGTGCACGGTGCCTCGATGGTCCCCACACCTCATGGCCATGGACAGATGCTGCGCTCTGCTTTGCTGTTTATTTAGGACCCCGCAGCTCCTGGAAGCTCCGAGCGCCTGTGTGTTCACTTCCTCCTCCTCGCACGCACAGCCGCTCTTTTTCTGAGGTGGACGATTGAATCACGCTGGCCTGCTGCACCCTTGTGCCCTACTTTCTGGCGTGGAACCTCAGGTCACTGAAGCCGAAGGTATTACAGTGTCCCAGTTAATTTCAGCAGCCCACTTGTCCTGAAACTGATTTCATAGCTTTCTGGAGTTCATCCATCTGTTCCTGCAGAAATAGGGATTTCATTTTCTGTGTCTTCTGGGAAATCCCCCCATCACGTGTTCCCCCTACTGAAATCAAACCCTTTGTCGTCTGTCCCCTTCTTTGTCCCTTGTTTTCCTCCCTCTTTGGCCAGGTCCCGCTTCCCACAGCCGTCCACACTGGACTCGCACCGGCACGATGGGCAGGTTCGCTCTGTGTCCCTGTCGTAGCCTTCCTCAGGGAGGGGGGAAGCGGGAGAGACGGCACCTGTCGTGTTTATTTGCTAGAGTGCAGCCCTGTCCGGGGACGAGTTCCCAGGTGGAACTTGTCTTTCTTTCCCACAGGGAAGATGGTTCTTTACTTCGTTTTACTTTATTTGCAGCGGTCTGTTAACCTGTGTCCTATACTTACCCCTTTGGAAATTAATAGCTTCCTATTGCAATTTGTCATTCTTAAAATCAGTCCTTGTCCATTTTCTCAAATTTTTCAAGTGCCTTCAGAGATTCCTTATCTGACCTAGCGCCGAAGCGGCGTCTCCCGAGTCAGTGTTAGTGGACGCGTTTGCTTCGCGGCGGTGACATGAGAGGGTGCCGGGAGCACACCTGCTGTTTCTTCACTCGTGGGCCCGTGTCATTTTAGAGTAGGAGTTGAGAGCGCAGTCTCTGCGTTTCATAGATTGAGAAACTGAGGCCTGGAGGCTTGAGCTAGTGGCAGGACTGTGTCGAGAACCGGTTCCCCTGCTCCTCGATGTGGACCTCTTCCCTGTGCAGGCCGCGTGCACCAGGCTCGCCCGAACGTGGTACGTGAGCTGACTGGACTGGACCGTCTGTCACCCGTCGGTCAGCACACCAGGCACCAGGTGTTCGCTGAGCTTCCCATGTCCTTCGGGCTACGTGGGGCTAGAAGAAAGCGGGAAGGGCTTCTCTTTTCCTTCTAGACTTCTTTCCATTGTTCACGTCATAGAATTGCAGAATTGTAGGTCTGGAAGGGGTCCAGAGACCATTTCTGGTTCCTGCCACTCTTCAGGTGGGGATGCGAAAGCCCATAAACCAGCCTCGTAGCCGTTTCTGAGCAGACCTGGACACCAGGGGCCTTGGTAACTTGTTTTTTTCCATCGTATTGCAAAAGATTACAGGTTTGTTTTTGGAAATTTCGAAAATACAGACAAAAAGAAATAAAGATATCCAAAAACCCAGTAGCAGCAGTAACTTTTACCATCTTTGCCTTGTATTCTCTTTGTTTGCCTGTATTTATGTTGTCATACTATATTTACTATTTCATAACCGGCATTTTCATTTAATGCTTTACAGACTTTTTATGTCATCGGATAACCGGCACTGTTCATTTAAATGGCTGCTGTATCGTTTATCGCAGAATTTGCCCAGTTATCACTAAGAGTTGTTGAGCGCTTACTATGTGCAAATCACTGTGCTTAGCTCCTCAGAAGAGTTTCTTTTAAATATTGTGATAACCCGCCGAGGTATGGGTCCTGCAGAGCGTTCAGTTTGCGCTTGGGGAAATGGCAGTTTCCAGGGTCCTTGGTTTTCAGTGGCCCAGGCGCGTGTCTGCTGGAAAGCAGCTTCCTGTGCCTGCCATCAGGTGAGTCGCTTCTTGCCACTGTTCTTGTTCACGAACACCAGGAAGAGATGGACATGAAGCAGCCATGCTGGGCAGGTGGCCGTTCGACATTTTGGGGCGGGGTGTTCGTGTCGTGACCGCAGAAAGTCCTCGAGGGCGTCCTTGCTTGGGGACCCTGCGGCAGGGCTGGAGGGCGGGGCTTGGCGCCCATCGCCTGGCTCCTCGTCCTGCTTCTGCCGGCTCCTGTGCTCGCAGCCTCTTGCCTTATTTTCTTCATCGGTAAAATCCTCTGCTGGGCAGTGCTGTGAGGATCGTACGTTCAGTAAGTAATTAGCTGTCGTTGTTGTTGTAAACTGAAGATTTCGTCCTCGATATTTATTACTTTTATTCTCGTCCTCGATTTTAAACTTCCGAGTAGAATTAAATCATAACGCTGGATGTGTCCATATGAACTGGTGTCCCTACCGTGAGGGCGCCGAGTCTCAGGCCGCACAGCTCCTGAGCGACGCGTCGGGACTCCGGCCCGGGCCAGCCCTCCCCGGACTGCGCGCTCCCCGCCGGTGTTCGCTTTCTCGCTGCACATGTTGTCACCACAGTCACTGTTCATTAAGTGTTTCTTTCCTTTCTGTTTCCCTGTACCTCTCTTTCCTTCCTCCTACCCCCTCTTCTCATTCCCTTCTTTCCTTCCTTCCATTCTCCCCTTATTTCTTCTTCGTCCTGTCCACTGAGTCAGAATTTAGAATTTGAGGGACGCTGGGGCGTGTGCTGTTTCGGATGCTGGGTAAGCCGTAGCCCCGTCCTCCGTGGGGACCACGCGGCTGAGCAGGCCGCGCGATGCCGTGTGGTGGACCTGGAATGGAGGGCGGACGGCAGAGGCCGCCTCCAGTGCCCGCGGCAGCGCCAGGACAGGCCCCGGCGCTGGGAAGACGCCTGGAACAAGCGACATTTGTGCTCTGACCTGAGGGTGGAGTCGGGGAGACCAAAGTCTCAAACTGGTCTGTGATTCATAATAATGTGTTGGTCCCTCAGTATTTTTAAGAGCTTTTTAGAATTAATTAGTTGGTCAGCTTTACCTTAGAAACTTTCCAAGGAACTGTGAACTGGGACATTATTTTCTTCTCGCTGCAGCAGGCACGGCCCCTCTGAATCATACTGTTCACTCTTGAACTGCTGTCAAACAGACTCATTTTTTAATAAATGTCATTAGTAACATTTGCATTTTCCTGGTTATTGCTGTGCAGTAAACCACCCCAAACTTCGCGGGGTACAACAGCAGCCGGTCTTCCGTGCCCGCGTTGCAGTGGGCAGGTGGCTCCCGTCCAGCTCCGCTCCGTCGACTGGAGGCGGCGTCATGGCTTAGCTGTGCCGGAAGCCTGGTCCCTCAGTTCTCCCCCGCATGGCGTCTGCTGGGTCTTATGTCCAAGGGGGCTCCTCCTCTCCCAGGTCTAGCACCTGGGCTGAGGGCTAGCATCGTTGTTTTCCATGTGACCTTTGACAACATTCGCCTGGGCTGGTTCCGGGGTAATTGAACTATGTGGCCGTTAGCTTCCCTTGGAGCAAGTGTTTTAAGAAATCGAGGGAGAAGTTGGGAAGCTTCTTATAACTTAGCCTGGGAGGTCACCCAGCATCACTCCTGCTGCGTCCTTTGGGCGACACAGGGCCAGCCAGGCCGGATTCAGTGTGGGAGGGGACCACACAGGGCATCCGCGCCCGAAGGTCTGGTTCTTTGGTGACCTGAGAGACCAGTTCCTCACTGCGCGTAAGGGGGAATAGTGTCTGGGCGCCTTACTGTTTTTGTGCCCTTCAGCCCCTCTCCCTCATAAACGGAAACGGCATCAGGAGCGTACCCGAGGGAATATAGGGTGCAGAAGGGCCGCGGAGGGCTCCGCGTGTTGAAAGGAGGTGAGAGTGACCATTAACACTCTTTTTCTTAGTGATGGTGAGTGGTGGCCATTGTCATGAACTCATGTGTAGGCACGATTCTTTAACTGTTTTTAATCCTTATAAAAAATAAACATATAACATTACCGGACTCTCCGTTCCAGCCACACTCTTCTCTTCCGCCTCTGAGTCGTCATGCTCCTCTGGCTTAACATTCCTCCTGCCTGCCTCACTACCCGCAGGGAAGCCGACGGGTTCTTCAGGGCCCCAGCCAGGCGCCTGGTCTTACTGAAAGCCGCACAGGTCAGGTAGCCCACTGTAATCTGTCTTTCATGGTACTCAGTGTCTTAGCCTTTCTTCGGTCAGCCGGTACTGCCCTGCGAACAGCTTTTGAGAGGTGTACGGTCGCCGTGATGGTGTAAGTGTGGGTCAGGAGCCCTGTGCCGACATCTGCTTCTCCATCTGTGTCCTGTGGTGATCTTCATCATATCTTACTATGAAGATTATGACGATCTCTGTAAAGCTATTACCTCGAAAATGAGTGATTGAATAAAGCAGTGTTTCCCAAAATAGTGTCCTTTTAGCCACGCTGAATCAGAGACACTGGGACCGGGCCCAGGAATCCGCGGGATTTTTAACGCCTGTGGAAATTTGAGAACCCCGAATTGGAAAATCTTTAAGCCCCTTCAGATTGCTGACATCTTTTGATAGTCTGGATCGTTGCTCTGATGACCACCTCACATTTAAAGGTGAAGGACAGACATTGATTTATGCTTTCTCATTTGAGAGCTTGAGGAAGGCCAGTGTGTTGAGTTTGCCAATACATGTATGAGAGGACACTGGAATTGTAAGGACTTGATATCAACTACATCTTATACATGTTCCAAAGAACCATTTCAAGGTGTGGATGGTGGGGAATTCATCTCCTTTCAGAAGCTCTATTTATATTTTACTTCGTTAATTGAGGAGGCATTTAGTACTAACAAATGAAACAAAAAAACCTGTCCATTGATATTGGGCTCTCGAGTATTGTTAAATGTTTCTTACTCATGTCACAGTGGTAAAGACAAAAGCATTAGTGCTTGGGAAGTTACCGTGTCTAACTTTACAGACCTCTTTCTTTCAACAGCCTAATGCTTCTCTGGGTCTCCCTTAACTGGCGGGTCCCTTGTAATTTTATAGAGGCCTGCTTGGTCACCATTTGCTAGAAAATCCCCTTCTCTCCTTTCTTCATCACAAGTGTATTATTTGAAAAATATAGCTCCCGATGATATAGATAGATGAGTATTATCTTTTTCACAGTAACAAGATCAGGGGTTAAGTCCATTTTAAGATTAATTACATCTTTTTGAAGATGTATCCGTTTTTGTTTTTTTTTTTTCCCCTCTAAAATCAGCTTGGTCTTTTTGTTTTGGAAAAAAAATACCTTCTTTGTTCCATCTTGTTCTTTTCCCTGTTTGCTTTTCTTTACACACATTGTAGATCTGAATATTAAGCCACGGCTTTTTGTAAACACAATTTCAAGAAGTTGTATAATATATTTCGTGTGCTGTAGGTAAGGTAGGCTTACCAAGATTTGTATATAATCTACAAAATTTAGTTTTTTAGGCTTGCCCAAATTTCTGTCTATACAGAAAAATGGTATTGTGGCATTTATTTGGATGCATATACTGGTTAATACAACATTCTGTACTAGGTCTGCTTTGTCTCTTCTGCATACTTTTCTTGGATGTTCTTATATATTCTTCTGGTATTAAATAATTTCTAATACATACTGATGATTTCCAAATCGCTATCTCTGGATTTCTCTCCCAAGTTCAAGACTTATACATAAGTTACCTATAGACATTTCTACACGATGTCCCATAGACACATCAAACTCAGTGCATTAAAGCTAAATACAGTGTAGTTAAAATATGGTATAGTTAAAATATAGTGTCGTTAAATTTAGAAGCACTTGTTAGCTTTGCTTTCAAATGACCGTCTTACTCGGCAGAAGTGAATGTTTTGGGTGTGCTATTCAATAAAGCCGTAAAGAATACCAGTAAACAAATAGCAAAGAGGGTGAAGGGCTGGCCTAGTACATTTGTTATGAATGAGGATCGATAATCGTTTGTAGCTAGAAACAATGAAATTGTGAAGAAATTGCTTAAATGGACTGTATAAAAAGTTTTACGATATTCTGAAGTAAAATATATTAAAACTCAGATAAACTCATCATGTAAAAATATTGCTAATTTAAAAAAAATATAAATTATAATAATTTTTATATTACAGTAAGCAGAAATCCCGAGACATAAATCCTTTATGAGGAATCAGTCCTAAAGGAAATGAAATATACTGTGAATCAGGTTGGAGGTGCTCTTAGGAATATTTGTTTTAAAATTCTTATTTTAAAACTAATTTAATGTAATTGATTAAGAGATAAACGTTTTTAAACAGATTTTCTCTGGAGAATTCATTTCGAATATATAAGTCTATAACCCATATACAGTATTTCATCAAATCTAAGGCTTACTGTACTATTATGTACTAAGAAGAAAAACGCTTACAGTTGAAGGCGCAGTTGTTCTTATACTTAGAACTTTTTATTTTTTTGAAAGAACTATGCTAATGTTTAGGTACAGGTTTAGAAAACCATTTATTACTCATATATAAGAATATATAAGCGAAATATATTAGTGGATATGTTTCTAAAGGTTATTCATGTCACTACTAATTATAACACATTCTAATTTTAGAGATGTTAAGATACAAAACACGTGTCCTAGATTGAGGGAAACGAAGTCTGTCTTGCGTGTGGAGGAGAGCTCGTGACGGCGTCCCAGGGTGGGCGTTACTGAAGTGGGGCTGAAGGCGATCGCCCAGGGGCGGGAGAGTAGGACAGAAGAAGTCTAAGAGTGGAGCTTTAAGACAGGACAGCTTGTCACGGAGTGAGCAGAGTTCCACGGAGAGGATTTAAGAAGGAGCGACGTGGGGAGGAGAGAGCCCCCGAGTGCTGCCCCTGGAAAGCAGCGGAGGGAGGGGTTTCGCGAGGCGGAGAGTGAGCGGTGTCAGAAACGCCGGCCTGGAAGGAGGGCGGGCGTGCGTTCGTGTCAGAGCTCGGGAATGAAAGCTGTAGAATTTTTTTTACAGTCGTTTGAAGGAGAAGTGCGATATTTACTTTCTTTGCATTAATGATTTTATGTGCCAGTATAGTAGACTAGGCAAATTATACTAAACTAGGTTGTATGTCTTTCATTTTGTTAATGTTAAGTTTAAAATGTTTGTTCATTTGTTTGTGGCCAAGAAGAAATCAAGGAGTAGACTAAAGTAAGGTTAAAATTTTTGCTTATCACCTGTTTTTTAATTTTCATGAGAATAATCTTAAAGTGCCTTAAGGATTCTTTCCTCAATCTACTTTTATAAATGAGAAAAGTGACCTAGAAAACTTAAGTGATTTGGTCTAAGTTAATACATTTAGTTCATGGCAAAGGCAGGAATCAGGTATTTTCTAAACCAGGTTTCTGGCAGATCTGCACAATTTCTCCCTTCTAAGTCGAAGATGGTAACTTGTGAAGATTTGACTCCTGGATGACCGTACTTTGTAGCATCGAGGTAAACAGCTCGTTTTAGGTTAATAGTGGAGAATGTTAGAATGTAGCAGAGAAATGGATAAAATCTTTTTAAAAATTGAGAGAGAAATATATATATTTTGATTTTTTAATTTTCAGCATCTGGTCTGATTTTTTTCCCCAGTAACAGCCCGAAAATATAAGTACATGTGAATATCGGTTTTATTGAAAATACTAAGATCAGCTTCATATCTTAATGTAATATAACATCATGTTTACTTTTTTGATAGAAAAAATGAACGCGTCAAGCCAGCCCGCGAACAGAGACAGCGGCAAGGCCGGGGAGAGCGTGGAGGAGTACAGCTACAAGCAGGAGAAGAAGTCCCGGGCCGCGCTCAGGACGACGGAGCGCGACCACAAGAAGAGCGTGCAGTGCTCGTTCATGCTGGACTCGGTGGGGGGCGCGTTGCCCAAAAAACCCATCCCGGACGTGGATCTCAATAAGCCTTACCTCAGCCTCGGCTGCAGCAACGCCAAGCTGCCCGTGTCCGTGCCCGTGCCCATCCCGAGGACTGCCCGCCAGACTTCCAGGACGGACTGCCCCGCAGATCGCTTAAAGTTTTTTGAAACTTTACGACTTCTGCTAAAGCTTACCTCAGTCTCGAAGAAGAAGGACAGGGAGCAAAGAGGACAGGAGAATACTTCTGCTTTCTGGTTTAACCGATCCAATGAGCTGATCTGGTTAGAGCTACAAGCCTGGCACGCAGGACGGACCATTAACGACCAGGACCTCTTTCTGTACACCGCCCGGCAGGCCATACCGGATATCATCAACGAAATCCTGACTTTCAAAGTGAATTATGGGAGCTTTGGCTTTGTGAGGAACGGCGCTAGTTTTAATGGTACTTCAGTGGAAGGGCAGTGCAGAGCCCCTCATGGGACAAGGATTGTGGGTTACCCCACGTATCACGAGCATCTCCAGCGCCAGAGGGTGTCGTTTGAGCAGGTAAAACGGATCATGGAGCTGCTGGAGTACATCGAAGCACTTTACCCGTCCTTGCAGGCTCTCCAGAAGGACTACGAGAGATACGCCGCGAAGGACTTTCAGGACAGGGTGCAGGCGCTCTGCCTGTGGTTGAACATCACGAAAGACTTGAATCAGAAATTGCGGATTATGGGCACTGTTTTGGGCATCAAGAATTTATCAGACATCGGCTGGCCGGTGTTTGAAATCCCTTCCCCTCGATCATCTAAAGGCAACGAGCCCGAAGACGAGGGCGAGGACACGGAAGGAGAATTGAAAGAGTTGGAAAGTAGCACCGACGATAGCGAAGAGGAGCAGACCTCCTCCGATGCAGGGGCTCCGGAGCCCGCACAGCCCGCCGACAGCTCTCTGGGCGCCCAGCCGCAGGCCTGCGGGTCCAAGAAGCTGGAGAGGCTCGGATCCGAGGACGACTGCGTTGGCTGGGGGACGCAGGACGGCAGCGCAGAAGCCGGCGTCAGCAGACACTGTCTGACTTCCATTTATAGACCGTTTGTGGACAAAGCACTGAAGCAGATGGGGTTAAGAAAGTTAATTCTAAGACTTCACAAGCTCATGGACGGTTCCTTGCAGAGGGCACGTGTAGCACTGGTAAAGAGTGACCGTCCGGTGGAGGTAGGTGTCCAGTGGGCGTTAATCAGTGTGGTCTTTTCCTTAGCACCAATACTGCTTGTAAGTTGCAGGGTGTGTCGTGTTGATTATTAGGCACTTTCCCAGTCTTGATATTCTTAAGGCCTACGTGGTGGTTATTATAAATTACAGATTTAAACATTCCTATAAAGTACTGTGATAAATGGAGAAATGAATCTATGAAAACTGTACCGAAGTTAGTGTAAGGTGTGTGTGTTTGTGTGTGTGTGTGAAATCCAACCATATAAATATAGGATGGAGAGGGACAGACTAGGTATAAATAAAGAAGGCAGAAAGCCACAATCATGGGTGACCACAAGCTGAATGTGAGTCAGTAAAAAGTCAACATGATGTTAAAATATTTTTAAGTATGGCATCCAAGGCCATGGATATAGTTCTCTCTCTATTCTCTGCAGACACCTACTCCCTTTTTGAGTAGCATGCGTAGTGTCAGCACTGGATGTGAACTGTAGAGAAATGTGAGAAGGGTCAAGGGGAAAACGCTTACACTGTCTGGTAGGGTTGAAGTGTTTAACGTGGACGATGGACGTCTGCGGGAGGCTTAGTTCTTAGCAAGTACGTGTTTCATTTGGTGGAGATTTTTGTGAGAGGGGTCTGCCCACTGGAGGAAATAGGTTTGTCAAATAACAAAAGAGTGACCGAGAGCGGACAGAGCGAACGTAGAAGCTCTTCTGCAGTGGAGGTTGATCCAAACTCATGAAAGGCGAGGTTCGACTAACGGGGGAGGGAAAGAGGACCTTGTTTCGGGGAAAGAGCCACAGCTTTGAAGTCAAGGAGCTGGGTTTCCTTCCCCGATGTGGCGCTTTCTCACCACAGAACTTCGTAAGTGACCTACTCTTTCTGACCCTCAGTCTTTTCTGCTGTGGAATGGGTGTAGTACTTTCTCACCTACCTCACAGGGTTGTTGTGAGGCTTTAAGAAGACTTTTGTATCAACAGTGAAATACTGTAGAGGTCAAATATGAATTATTAGTTTTTTTAGAAGTTCTGTTACATTCTGGTTTTTTCCCTTGAAGCTAACTATAAGTCAGTATGGGCTAGACTGTTCTATATTTTGTTTAAAATATGTGTTTTACCCCTTAATTACCAAATAATCACATATTTTAAGGGCATGTTAATAAGTGCAGAACTTTTTAGGCTTGAGAATGATTTTATCATTGTTAATTGTTAGAAACATCTTGACCAACGGCAGGTCGTTCTCAGTACATATCTTCTATTTTGCAGTTTTCATGGCTTACGTGATAATGGTAATAGAGTTGAAGGATTTTCTAGAAAAGAAGCAATATACTCATGACATTTGATTTGTTTTGTGTGTGTCTTTATATTTTTATTCTTTATGATTAAGTTATTTGTAACTAAAGTTTATAAATAACATATGATCTTATATTTAATTCCCCTTGGCTTGTAAGCATGCTTTATAAAACGATTTTCCTCTAAAATTTTATTACATTTAAAAATCTTTAAATTAAAAAATTGCAACTAGTGATAGTAAAAAATGTTTGCAATTTATTTTAATAATATGAATATCATACACAGCCTTAATGTTTTGTTCGAAATTAGATAACATTGCAGCTTCTGTGAATTCCTGTTCTCAGGACACGTTTCTAACTACACGTGCAGTCCCTGATTAGCAGATGGTTAGTTTCCAAAGCTCACTTTGTGAGATAGTTGTTGGGAACTCGAAAATACTTCTCTAGAGAAACTGCTGTAAACGAGATAGTCTCTGGCCATCAGATAAAACTTGTTTAAGTCTAAGTAACTGAACCAATAATGCTAGCCAAAGTTTTATTCCTGGGAGGAAGGACAACATAATAATGCGAGAGGAAAAACATGAGAGCTCAGAGATAGAACAGAACTCATTTTCTCCTCCTTTCTGGACCCAGAGGTGATCTTAGTTCTTTTTCATACTTACTCATTTATTTCCTAGTTTTCTTGTTCCCTTAGTTTGGAGCATCCCAGCACCTTGTTCCTACTTATTTCTCCCACTTGGCTGTACTCCAGATTCCTCTAGCATGGTGGATGTCGCATGTCTCTGAGAGCCATTTCATAGTAACATGTGCTGGTATCCGGATTGGGGACCCTCTGGTCTCCTGGTCCTGCTCCGGCTCCACTAGATACTGCTGGTCCAGTGACCCTTCCTGTCCTTCCTTAAAAACTACTAGTTCAGCAGTTCAGTAGTTAGGGCGTCTTCCCAACAGTTATTGCAGCAAAGTGTGGCTTTTGTTGTATTATTTACAGTTCAATTTTAGTTTAAAAATTAAAACAAGGGACTATGTAAACATATAGAAAATTTATCCTTAATGTCAAAACTAACCAATGCAATTGCAGTCTTTTTTTTTTTTTTTTAAATAAAACTTGTGATCTTGGAATAATTTTAGATTTGTAGAAAACTTGCAAAAATAGAGTTTCATGTGCTCTTCATCTAGCTTCGAATAGCATCTCTGGTATACTTGTCAAAATTAATATAGTAACATTGGTACAAAATACTGTGAACTAAACGGCAGACATTATTCGGGTTCCTATTTTTCTCCTGATGTGCCGTTCCCGCTGCAGTCCCCAGCCGAAGGTGCCTCGTGGAATTTGGTCCCTGTGCCTTCCTAGTCTCCTCGGATCTGTGATAGGGTCTCAGTCTTTGTTTTTCACGCCTGTCTTGAATTTGGTTTTGTCCGATGTTTTCTCATGATCAGTCCGGGGCTTGTGGGCCCAGGTGTGAACACCACAGAGCCGAAGTGCCCTCGTGGCATTGGGTGTCGCTGGGGACGTCAGCCTCAGCTGCTTGGTTAAGGTGGTATCTGCCAGGTTCCTGCACAGGTTACCAGGTTTCCGTTTCTCTGCTTTGTTCTTGGAAGCCAGTCCCTAAGCCCCACCCACCCTCGGGAGGGAATTCACCTCCGCCTCCGGGAGTGGGAGTGTCTACATGGATCATTGGGATTTCTTCTGGATGGAAGAGTTGCCTCTTCTCTCCCATGTATTATCCAGTCAATTATGTATCGCATTATGGACCCAGACATGTTTATTCTTTTACTTTGGGTTATAGGCCAATACTGTTGTTGTTTATTTTGCCCAAATGGTATTCGTTCCTGCTTCAGCCGTCGGAGCTCTTTTAGTTGGCTTCCATGTCCTGTACACATGCTGCCATCTTTTTTGTATGTGGCTTTGCCTTGTTTGCTTTTTGAGCAGTTTCTTCCTTTTTGGCACCATCTTGTATTTTCCCTGTTCCAATCTTGAAATTAGCCATTTCTCCAAGGAACTCTGGTTCCTTTTATTGGAGAATGGTGTTTAGAAGTGAAGATCTGGGCGTTGGCTGTGTTCGTTCCTACTGGGGTGTCATTGTTTCTATGCCCTCTCAATGATAGACTTAGAGAATAAAGGTGTGTCCTCCAACCCATGTATACGCACAGATCTGTAATTGTCTATGTCTGCCTGTCTGTGTATATGTCTGTCTGTCTGTCTGCCATGTGATCTGTTAAAACTAAGCATAAGTTTATGTTGGCGTTTCCGGCTCTAATCCAGCCCCACCGGGTTCCTCCCAGCCTGCCTCCTCTGCTTATTTGTAACTTATTTCTCCTGCAGTGAGAAACTCGACCCCCATCACTGCAGTTTATCTACCTATTTGTGCAACCCCAGTATACATGTAGTTTCAGGATTGTTCGCCAGGACTTCCGTGAGGGATGAATTTACCAGCTAGAGTACAGAGTTTAATTCCATTCTTCTTGTCTTCAGCCTTAGAGCAATGTAGTCAGGACATACTTAGTCAAAGTTAGGCCGGTACCTTTTTCCTTCACCCTCTCCAGTGAGGTAGTGTCATGGTTAGCTTCATTTATCTCAGTCTGCAAATCTCAGCGTCCCAGTTGACTTTGACTTTGCATACTGTAACACTCTTCTTTGTGTTGTACGATTCTGTGGCTTTTGTGCATTTTAAATACACGTAAAATATCTGAGCCTTCAGTTGCAACATGGTTAATGTGTGCTCCTTCCTTTTTGCTTTACCTTTTGAAATTTATATATTTTTAGAAGAGAAAGATGAAATGAAAATTAATATTTTAATGTAGTATACAAAAAGTGAGCTGTCTGACTTTGCATATTTCCGTGAATATTACCTTAAATTCTAGGAACGTTTTTGGTAATTATTTATTACTTTTGAATTAAAAGTGGTCCTATAATTATCATAAGTTTAGTGGCCACTGAAATATTATTTATCTTTGGATCTAACAATAATTATGCCGACATTTTCCTGCAAGCCCCTGAAACGTGGAAGAGGTTGCCTCATGCATTCAGAGCAGATAAAGCATGCGGAAACTCGGAGAGACACCTACAATACCCACCGCCGCTGCGTCTCGAGTCTTCTTACCACGTGCCAGACACAGTACCCGAACGAAGCAGTGTTTTTATTTCTATGTTTTACAGATACAGAGAGTAGATAACTTGCCCCAGTCACAGAAGCTGTAGGTAGTTGAAGGGACTCAAGCCCAGGATTCGGGGACGCCAGATGTTAACGTGTGGCTTCCCAGGTAGCTTTTAAAGGACACGTGCCCGTTCCCTGCTCGGGTGCAGGGTGAATCTGAGCCTCCCGAGGTAGGACCTGAGCACTGGCGTTCTCCGCAAACCTCCCCCCTGCTTCTCGTGTAGCCAGACCAGCACCCTGCAGCTCTGAGCCTGTCCAGTGGGACACCACGAGGCTGCAGGGCTCTCCTGCCCCCTGTCATGACCAGTGGTCGTTGATGGCTATGACAGGTGACTTCTTATTTGCGCTAATCATCACCTGTCTGCTTTCATTAGTAAAGTTACATGAACCTTTTAATTGAGCTCAGTGGCAAGCTCACGAGCACATACTTGCTCATCTGCCTGTAGGTTTTCCAGTTTCTTAAAATAAGGAACTTGTATGAGGGAAAAAAGGAAGTTGTGTTCTGTTGTTTTTGAGTGCACTGGGCCACCTGGGTCAAGCCCAATGTGAGATGGAAGAGATCAGGATAGAACCTCAGTGATCAACCTGCAGCCCAGAACTGGGTCCGTGGTACCACCAGCGCCACCACGAGACTGGCAGCTCGCGTTAACTGAGTACCCGCTATGTGCAGAGCCTCGGTCACGTGACTCGGTCAAGGTTGCCCATCCGCTAAGTGCAGAGCCAGGACGCGAGCCCAGAGCCGGCTGCAGAGCCCAGCTCTTAACCGTGCCCGTGCGCTGCCTCCCGAGGTTCTGCTTTGTCCCACGTGGTGCTGCTTCGAATATTTTCAACTTAGTGGCTGGCTAGCACTTAGCGATGAGAAGACTGCACATAGAAATCTGGAGTTTTCATATTCCTTGAAATCCCGGGAGACCTGCCAACCCGGGGCCACTTTCCCACATGACAGCACCCGCCGTGCTCCAGTCGCCACGGCTCCCGTCTGTCCTTGCTCTCGTCGGTCACCCTGCCCGAGCTCTCCCGCCTACGGCACACTCCTGGGCCTGCAGACGGTTCAGTTTCTGATACGCCCCCCAGCACCGAATCGTAGACATTAACTTCATAGGGTGACAGAGGGACTGTTCTGATCTAGTCCTTCATTTTGTAAAACACTGTGCTTTCCTGTGTCTTATTTATTGAAGTTTACAAAAAAAATAACGTTGCTGTGCATCCTCTACCCCTGCTCAGAGTAGAGATAGTTCAGTTTGCACCTTCTAGACGTTTTTGTGCACATATAAATAAACGCCTTTGTATGTAATGCAGGTACATTTTTTTGAAGAAAACGTGATAATGCTATGTTTATTCCATGCCTTGTGGGTTGTGTAACCCCCTCCTCAATGTCCTCTGCTTTGGATCTGTCCGTTGTGGGATGTGTAGCTCTACCAGTTCCCCTCAGCGGCTCCGTGCCATCGTGTCAGGACTGTACCGTAACTTTCTTAACCACTTCGCTCTTGGCTTAAGTCCTTTTTCACTACCTCAGTGAGCATTTGATAGCTCCCTTGCTATCTGATGTAACAGGGAGTGTTATATTTACAAGGAGTTATGTTATCACTGGGACTATTATATTAAGCTTACATTGTGCGTCTGCTCCAGACCAGAACTTGACGTGTTTTCAAGGAGCCCGCTCTCCTTTTGCTGGGAATGGCATTCCAGGACCCTGTCTGGGCACCGGTATTGCCCCCTGCAGTTGAAATGGCCAGCATTTTTGTTCTCGTCAACAGACAACAGAACACACACACACACACACACACACACGCGCTCTAAATACAGCATAGGTGCTGATACTGGTACTGATCCTAACACTTCAGATTTCTTCACATCACAAGTTATCTTTTAAAAAATTATGTGGCTAGTTAGAATTTTTCGCCTGTTATGGGAAACTAACGTATGTGTTAATTTAAATGCAAAACTCGATGTTGAACATAAAAGAACAAACATGAGTGGGGAGACCAGTTAAGAGCTCTTGGAATGACAGGGGGCCTGGAACGGAATGGCATTTGGGGGAAGAATAGCTAAAACTGGTGATGTTTTAAGTGGAAGAAAGGTCTAGATTTTCAAATTTCAATGGCTTCAGTTTTCTCAATAAAAGGAGAAGGCAGGGTCTTTGAATATACTTGGTCAGCACGATGTTGCCGGAGGTTTAAGAACAGTGAGAAAGCTCCAGATCTCATGTTTTATGGGGAAAAGTACGATGGGTGAGCAACACTAGGATTCCCAGGAAACATCAGAAGACAGGTTTTTGGGACCGGCCAGGTCAGTTTTATGAACCTTTTTCTGTTTTTCTATCAGCATCATTCAGTATAACTCAGGAGAACAAATGGACAAAAGAGTTTGTTGAATCTGCTAGTTTTTATGTTTGCATATTGGCTACCTGGTCTGATAATCTTTTCTCGAATTTTAATAATTTTCTGCTTTTCTCAATCTAGAGATAGTTGTGTATATAACCTTAAAAATAAGTGTTCTGATCATTTTAAGTATTAATAAAAAAATGAAAAAGGTGAACTTGATTCCATTTCTACTATACTTTTTTGATAAAAATATAACAGTTTTAGTTCTTACGGTTTTTAAAAAAAAATTAGAACTTTTGGGGTCTGTTGAAATGGTTGAATTATTATAAAGATTACTTTTCCTGTAAAATCATGATTTTTGTAGATTTGTCAGCAAATACTAGTTTATAACTACAACCTTAGAACGTTCTCCTGTGTGCTCGTTTAACCTTCGTTGAATTTCTTTCATAGTTCTCCGAAGTTCCAGATCCCATGTGGGGCTCAGATTATGTGCAGTTGTCCAGGACGCCGCCGTCCTCGCAGCAGAAGTGCAGCACGGTGTCTTGGGATGAGCTGAAGGCCATGGACCTGCCTTCCTTCGAGCCTGCCTTCTTAGTCCTCTGCCGAGTCCTTCTGAACGTTATACACGAATGTCTGAAGTTGAGGTTGGAGCAGAGACCTGCTGGAGAACCATCTCTCTTGAGTATTAAGCAGGTTTGTTTCAAAGGTTGCTAAAAATTTTTTAACAATTACTCTATTGCTCTACAGACTCATAATTTTTGTTTTGAGGAGTTTTTCCTAATTGTCGCAAATGATGAAAGATGAATATTTGTTAATGTTTTTAAGATGTTCTTTTTCGGGTAATTTTAAATGCTCTTCACCTGCACTCCTCAAAGATCAGATTGTAGTTCAGCCTTTGAGCCGTTCACTTCCTTGTTCTAGAAGAATATAAAAGTACGGGGATGGTCTGACCCTCTGTCGCCTATTAATATCAGTCTTTAAAGACTGGGAACTTAAAATTCATTTATAAGAGAGAACGTAGGTTCTCTAAATTCACTTTTTTCTTTTTTTAAGCTACATATAAACAGATACTTGTCTTCAGCAAATACAGAAGGGCGGTGTTTGGAATTTTTGCTTCCTTAGGCAATTGTATACTTTAAACAGAATAATGGCTTCTGCTTTCTTCGTTATCACTGATTTTAGTTGGAATTTCCTAGGGTGTAATACTCTGGGCCAACAAAAGAACTGCTAACTGGCCAGAAGCAGTTGTGCCTAGCAGCCTGAGTGCTAAATTGTGTTGGTTTTCATGCTTTGTGATGCCACCGTGTTGGTATTCACTATGTAAACTAAACATCTCAGACTTTGAAGAAAGAGCGCAGGTATGTTTTTTGTAGACCGTGAGTGTCCAGCCCCTCGAGATTGAAGGGTTAGGGGCCTGTCGGCTCTGGATGACAGGCTGGAGCTGAAGGGGACAAGTGCCGGCCGGGGAAGGACCAGCCGTAGGGCAGGCGCAGTGGGACTTGAGTTCGTGAGCTCGGTGATGCGTTGGGGGCTGTCGCAGCCGGAGGTGGGCCCCTGGCCTCCCTGTCGTCCCTTCAGCTTCCAGTGCCAGCCGGAGCTGTGCTCCCGCGTCCTCGTCCCTGCTTTACGCTTGTCCTCCACATCACCGTGGTAGTTTACAAAGGTTTGGGAAAATACTAGCTTCCCTTCCCCACAGAACGTACTTCAGGAACGTAGCCTGGTAAAACGAGGAGGAGTTTACTTTTTGCTAATGGGGCTTCTGTGAAGATTAAAGAGTAATTAACGTTAAAACATTTTTAAAAAACATTTCTTGGTTTAATGTAACATTACTAGAGTAAAAAAATAGTCATTTTGACATAAACACATTCAGAGATTCAGTTTATTATAAGCACGTACGTGACATTCTGTATAGATGGTAACAGGGCACTTTTTAAGAGATTTAACTCTAGCCTTTGATGTCTTATGCTGGTTATTTTTCAAACATTCAAAAGGGTAACTTCTGTTTGGAAAAGCAATTCTTGTTTATTTTAGAAAATTTGAAAAGTACAGAAAATGATATAAAAAATGGAAGTTATCCTGCCACTCAGAGATGACCATTATGACATTTCGGTATATTTCCATTCATTTGTTTTCCTGTGCATGCATACTTCCTACACATAAAAGTTTAAACATGTAATATGTACAGAGTTTTTGCTATGTAATAGTTTTCAAAAGCAAGATTTTAAGTGACTTTAGTAGTGTTCTACTGTATAGGTACGTCTTCACGTATTTAATACCACTGTCATTTTGAATAATGTGATAACTATATTTGTAATATTTAGTCTGCATCTCTGATGATTTCTTAAGTATGAAGCAGAAAAATAGATTAGTGAGTCATACATTTTTAGACTCCAGAAAGTTGGGACCTGTTTACTTTCCCAGCAGCAGCACTGAGGTTCCTTTGTGTCTCAGCTAGTATCTGTTAAAACTAATGGCGCCGTGTGATCTCGCGCCCGCAGCCCCCGCCGCGCAGCGTTCTGAGGGCACCGCGTGCCGGCCTGGGACGGCTGGCGGGGGCTTCACGGCTCCTCATTCCGCCTCCCTGCCAGCACGACCTTCTGGGCCCGCGCGTTTGGGATTTACTCATTTTTTTGTTTCGTTTTTTTCCCCCTTGACTTCCATCTAATTTTGTCAGATTAATTTGTTTTTGTTCTCACTAGAGGTTTTTTTTTTAATGGTAAAAGGCACAAATCACAATAGGTAGACCGAATCATTACAGAGTCCACCATGCTCTGTGGCATGCAAGAATATTGGAATTATTACAATTTTGGTTAAAAAGTGACCCATTGCATGCGATTTTTCTTTGGTATACCTTGTCGTAGGAAGAATTTGGAAACTGTTTCAGGTTCTTCAGAGGCAGGGTTCCCTTCTGAGTTTTTGAGGATTTAAGTGGGACAGGAGTGGGAACCCACACGTGGTCCGGTCGGGATGCGCACAGTGACGGATCTTGTGACTGTCCCCCGCAGCTGGTGAGGGAGTGCAAGGAGGTGCTGAAGGGCGGCCTGCTGATGAAGCAGTACCACCAGTTCATGCTGCTCGGGCTCCCGCACGGCCCGGGGCCGGCCGGCTGCAACATGGACGCCTTCGAGGAGGACCTGCACAAGATGCTCATGGTAAGGGCGCGGGGCGCCTGCAGCCCAGCGCGTTTCGTGGCTGCTTCTGGTTCGTCATTTAATTGTGGGCGCTATAGCAGGATGGCCCCCAAGTAGAATCAGAGTCTGGTTCCGTTTTATTGAGCCACATGGCATCGGCCATATTTGTAATATGTGGGAGGTGCGGGGGACCTTGCACAGCTCTGAGAGTGGAGTGACAGACACTAGGGGACTCAGTCTGGTGCGGGCTGGGCCGAGTTGATGTCACTCCCCCCATCCCGCCCCCTCGAGAGGTAAGCGCTGACTTAGAATCATGCTGCGATGCACCGAGGCTTGGAGACGGGGCTCCCGAGCGAGCCTGGGGACGTCTGGGCGCTTCCGTGGCGAGGACGCCGCGCCTCACGGATGGGCCGGGTTCACGGAGGGGCCTGGCGCGTTCGAGGAATGGTATTAACGAGACTTGACAAGAGCGAACCGATTTGCATTTCTTCCCCCAAAGAGCTCCGGTCTGCTCACGTGCGCTGTGCATACCTGTGCTGACCTGTGCTTTCTGACCTCTCCGCTTCTGCTCGTATTGTTCCCTCCTGCTCGAAATGTCCCTTCTGCATATGCCCACTCGCGACCTCCTTTCAAGGTTTATTTCTCTCTAGAAAGCTTTATTCGATGCTTTTAACCTTTACTGTGCCTTATGGGGACCCCTCTGCACTGTCACAGCGGCCATCGTTAGACCCGCACCACTAGCGCTTAAGGAGAGGCCACTTCTCCGTGCTCAGGGTTTTCTAGTGAGACCGAGAGCCTCACAGGCCAAGGGCTGGGATTCGGAGCTCTCTGGTGTTCCGCGTGACTGGCGGGGTGTTGACGCGTAGTGAGCACGTCAGGTGCACTAGAGCAGACGCACACGTCCTGACGTGATGTGGCCGGCTGCTGGAACCCAGCGAAGGGCAGAGCCGGCAGGTGCACGTCCTGTGGGACGCTTCCATCCGCGCTTGACACCTCGCCGCCCTACCTCGGGAGGGCGGGACCCCGCCGGCTTTCTAAGAAAGGCCGGAGGGAGGGCGAGGGCAGAGGCGAGGCGTGCCTGCCAGCCAGGTCCGGAGCAGTGCGGGCCTCGCCGCGGCCGGCAGCTCTTCCTGAGCGTCGCGGGCCGGGCCACGCGTCCTGCTGCCCAGACGTGCGCGTGGCCTGTCCCTGGGTGGCGCTGGCCTGCAGACGGCTAGCTCTGCAGCCTCTGTGGCGGAGGATGGGAGGGAGCGCCAGGAGGGGCGCCTACATCCTGCATGTTATGAAAAGGAAGTTTGAGTTTGAAATTATTTCTTAATTGTTCGGGAGAATATATGAAAGACCAGAACGTATAAATTGTGGCTGTGTTTTGAAATACTATATAGTTCTCATGTCAGAAGAGTTTTTATCATTGTTATAGTAAAAAAGCAATAAACGAGTTAATTTTTCCCTGTGGTTGACTGAACCAGAGGTTTAAAAGGACAAAATGTGCTTTCTGCACTGTCTTTGCCGGCCACGGAGGCCCATGCCACACCTGCGCCGTGCATCGCCGAGGCCGGAAGGGTGAGAACGAGGCGGGTAAAGTGGCCTCACTGCCGTGGGGCGTCAGTGTCCTGGAGTGTGGCGAGCTGTGGCGCCTCGGCGAGCGCATTACCAAACACGCAGCTGGTTCCGAGCTAGGGATGCTGACGGTTGAGTTTTGGCTTTGCTACTAATTATCTGTGCAAGGCGTAATTTTCCTTAGTTTATCCCTATGAATTCACGGACGAAGAACTAGAAATTATCAGTGGTTTTAAAATTGTGCCCCGAAGTGCGCCAGGTGGACAAGTGCGGAGGCGCGTTTTGAGACCTGGAGGAACCCAGTCGGCGTTCTTGTCAGCGAGGAAGGACAGATGGCCTCGGGCCGGCAGTCAGACTCCGCTTACCTAAGCTGGCAGCACCCGCTCCCTGAAACTCACTCCAAACAGCAAAAAGAATGCAGATTAAAAACCTTTCATGTTTAGTAACAGAGGAAATTGACCATAGTATCCACCCCCCCGCCCCCCAAAAAAGAGACTATTAGAATTATTTGCTTTAAATTTTACACTAACATGAGGGTGGGCATGAGCTCTAAATATACTCCGCTTTAGATTCAGAGGGCCCCAGCAGCGATTGATGAGGGTTGTGACATGTGGGGGTGTGACTGGTCAGGGGAGCAGAGGGCGTCCCCTCGGGGGGCCTGCTGTCGGGGGCGCATCTGCAGGACAGAAAGAGCAAAGGTGGAGGCACGTCCGCTGTCCACAGCTTGTCCCGTTGGCTGGAGACTGCCCGATGGGAGCGAGGGCCCAGGCCGAGGGCAAGCGCCGATGAGCAAGTCGCGACGCACAGCGGAGGTGACCAGGGGTCTTTGTGCCGCATCATCCCTCTGACCCGGGAACGGAGGCGCGGGTGCGTGCGGGGCCCGGGCAGCCACCGGCGAGCATTCGTCCGAGGCAGCAGAGCTCGATTGCAGCTGTGAACCATCTTAGCCCATTCCCTGGCCCCGGCCTTAGAAATCACCAAAACAATAAACGCATGATGTAGGAACATGTAGTGGACAGATTTAAGGACCCAAATAAAAAGAATTTAAAATAGGACGAAAATGCGAACATGCCGAACGAGCTGTGGTATTCGTAAAGACACACGGGAGGACGCAGACGGGCACGGCCGCGTGCCTGTGGGGGCGTGAGGCGCAAAGGAGCGGGACGGGTTCCCTTCCCCCCGGCAGATGTCCCGGGCGCGGCGTTTCTGGGTGTCTGCCGCGTGCCGTGCTGGGCCGGCGGCACGCCAGCTGCTGAGGAGTCGGCGAGGAGGAGCGTGCACTCCCGCGTGCGGTTTAAACGGTGGGGAGCGGCGGTCAGATAGTCGCGTGGCCGTAGCACCGCAGCAGGGGGGAGGCGGAGAGGCCTGGGTCTTTCCTGGGCGCGAGCAGTGTGACCTGAGTCCGCGTGGAGTCGGGGGCTTCTCTGAGGGGCACGTGGAGTTCCTCGGCAAGCCCATGGGTGTGCTGTGACGCAGTTTGTGTAAGAAACTGAAAACGTACACAGAACGATGCTGTACGTCGTAGCTTACGCAGCAGCAGGTGGTTTAAAAAGCGCACGCACTAGGCGACATACTGATGGATCTCTGTGGCCCCTGAAGGAAGAGCAGAGAGAAGCGAAGAGAAGTCACCTTCGGGATACTCGTTATTGAAAAATGGCCAAAGCCAAGATGACAGTGCTAACCTTGGTTCATTCTGGGTGACGTCAGTGAGAGCATGTTTCAGCCCCCTAACTTTTTAATTAGGAGAGGGCGAGGCCGAAAGACTTCTCGGACGGCAACGGCAGCAGGCGCGGGCCCCGCGGCGGGGAGCGGCTTTGGAGCGCGGGGCTCCACGGAAGCTTGGCGAGGGCCCGTCGGGGCCTCGGGCAGACGCAGGGACCGGGCAGAGGCAGCTGCTGGGCCGCGGGGAGAGGCGCGAGGGTTCAGAAGAAGCCGGCGCTGGGCCGGCGGGACCGGAGGGGACGGATGCGGGGAGGCCGCGAGCATCCGGCCCGAGCAGCGTGTGAGCAGCGGAGCTTCTGGGTCTAGCTGAAGCCTTTGGGATCGATTTCGTTAAGGGAAAGAGACTGGAAAAAGTTACGTGTATGTGAGAGGAAAGGGAAAATCGTGGGGTCGGTTCCTCAGCTCCCACGGGGAGCCGGATCTCTAAACACGGGTGCCGAGCTCGGGGCAGGCATCGACCCCTGCTGTGCAGGAGGGAAGGGCAGCAGGGGACAGTGGGCACGTTTGCATTCTTGGCGTCAGGAGGATGAGAGGGTTTATATCTGATGGGGTGTGTGTGTGTGCGTGCGTGTGTGTAGAGGTGCCGTCACCTGAGAGCGGGTTAAGGTGGGTCTTGGCAGTTTGAGGGAGACTCGTGCTTGTCGAGAGGAGGAAAATGATTTGAGCAGAACCTGAGCCACTACCAGACAGGTGAGCCACGTGGCAGGCGCTTCTGCTCGTGGACCCCTGGCCTCACCTTCCGAGTGGGCGTGGGGAGGGGCAGGGTCGGGCTCCTGTAGCTTCGGGGTGTTGACAGGCAGCTGAGACGGAAAGGCCGCGAGGGCCGGCAGGTGCAGGATGCTGGCAGGGGCTCGGAAGGATGACCACGGCCTCTAGACTGTAAGGAGGGAGTGAACAGAGGAAGAGAATGGAGCGGAGAAGGAAGAGGCGCCAGAGACCAGGGATCCAGGCCGGGCGAAGAGAACGCGGTGCTGCTGCCGGACCGAATAAGCCCGAAGGAGGACGGCCCGGGGGCCTCGGCGTGTTTGAATTGGCGGTTTGGGGCTCCGCGCAGTTCTGGGGAAGTCGAGCGGAGACGAAACGTGAGAGCGGAGCAGAGGCGAGCAGGAGGTCGTGAGGGAGGGGACCGAGACGGCCGGGGGCCGTCCCGTGGTGTGAAGTCACAGCATGGCCATGGGGCCTGGGGTGGAGGGGCTGAGTCCAGCACCGGAGTGCGGTGAGGGGCGATGAGCAGTTGGAAATCAGGGGGTGTCGATGGTCCGTCTGATGGCAAATCTTACAGGGGCGGGCATCTCTTTTATTTCTAAATAAGACTGCGTAAGAGCAGTGGTTCGGAAGCAGCAGTGAGGAGCGCAAGGGTGTCGACTGCTGAGCTCTCGAGGGGCAAAGTGAGACACGTGCCCCCCGAGAGGCCGTACGGGAGGAGTGCAGGCCTCAGGAGACGGCCCGGTTTCGGGGGGCCGCGGTGCTGCAGGAGCACCCCAGGAAGCACAAGGAAGTCCCGGCGCGGACGCATCATTCTCACTCATTTGGGCAGGGTGCTGGCAGGGCCGTGCATTGCGGGCGGCACACACGCGGCTGCACTCGTGGAGGCCCCAGGGTTGGAGAATGCTCTGCACGGCCGGGTGGAGGAGGACCCGGCACCCCGAGAGGACAGAAGACAGTTTTCTCGACATGAAGAAAAGGCCCGAAATTTGACTGCTGAGAGTTGTTACTGGGTCTCAGAAAACATCCATTTTCGTGACCCTGACGCTGTCGCCTGATGAAGGAGCTGACCCCCATGACTAGAGAAAGAGCCCTGTGAGCACCTCCGCAGAGAGGACAAGTCGCCGTCAGGGCGTGCTTGGGGAGAGGGGTGACAGCCGGGAGAGGAGGCTGGCCTCCGAGTTCGCCCTGCTGGCGTAGCGCGCAGCGTTAGGAGGTACTGGAACGTGTCTCAGGAGTTCAGAGGGAGAGAATGTGTATACAGCTCAGATGTCGTGTACCCAGTCCAGTGACTCTTCTCAGTAAGATAATCCATAGACAGTGACGTTTCGTACTATAGTAATCGTGAACCTGTCATGAGAGTAAAACGTGACTAAAGCAACAGGGAGATCAAAATAAGAGCTCAGCAGCGGGGAGGCCGTTGCGATAAGCCTGGTGGTAGCCACCAGCCCCACCTCAGAAGAGTCAGAGACTTTGGTTGTAGTTCATAATTCATGTGTCGTGACCCTTGAAAAATCCTGTCACGAGGATCTGGATGTCAGGAGGGGATGGTGTGAGGTGTGATCGTACCCTCCTCTCAACACGTGAGGTGCCGTCCGAAGGTAAAGTAAGTAAGTGAAGAAGATCCCAACCTCTTAAGGGAGTAATGCTTGCACTGTGTTAATGACGAACGTTTCTGGGCGCTATTATTTTGATTTTTTAAATGCTATTTTATTTTTCTATACATTGTGAGCACTTTAGTTATTTTCTCAGTAAGTTGAAGGGATTGTGAATAATGCATTAAATTGCCAAGGCGCTGACTTCTACGATTTAATAAAAATCCTCCCTGAGACGTCGGTTCAGGACGGAGGCCTTGCGTCTCGTGCTGCAGGCCTCGCGGCCCCTCGGCCACGCTCCCCCTGCCCCCCGATTCATAGCTTTCATTTTGACAGCCGTGAACCTTGCGAGTTGCTGAATTCTATTCTCTAATATCTCCTTTTCCTTTTTTTTTTCATTTTAAGGTATATTTTGATTACATGAGAAGCTGGATCCAAATGCTACAGCAGTTACCTCAAGCATCTCATAGTTTAAAAAATCTCTTAGAAGAAGAATGGAATTTCACCAAAGAGATAACCCATTACATCCGGGGAGGAGAAGCTCAGGCCGGAAAGCTGTTCTGGTAGGGACCCCGTGCGCCCGCCCGCCTCGCTCCCACCCCGGTCCGCTCAGCAGGGTCCTGCCCGTGCTGGGGTGTGGTCACGTGTCACGGCCGTCCTTCATGCCCGTCGTATGCCCCTCCACACGGTGCCGGTTCCCTTAGAGCAGTGGTTCTGAGCCAGGCCCATTTGCCCCTGGGGCCGCTGGGCAGTGTCTGGACGCAGTTTGAGCGTGCTGACTGGGAGGTGCTAGACTGAGGGGCGCCAGGGCCGCCGCAGAGCACCCTGCAGTGCACAGGGCTGCCCCCCACCAAGGGTCACCCACGCCATGCGTCAAGTTCGAAGTTGAGAAATCCTGCCTTAGTGTAAACGCTCTTGGTTGTACGTGAGAAGGAAGAGAATCCGGGCCTCGGGAGAGCAGAGTGGATCTGTAGCCCTGCGCGCATCGGTCTTGGGGACGATCTTTTCGGCGACGCCGCTTTGGGGCTGTAGCGCTGCTTGGAGGGTCGCTGTCTCGGGCACACGTGCGGTGAGGGGTAGACACATGAGCAGGAAAGCCGTGGACGGGGGACTGTGGTCGCTGGTCTGTCTGTTCTGGAGAGTGAGTGTCCCTGGGGCTCAGGCACCTGGCGTGGGTTCGGGCACGTTTCAGTGGCCTGTGCCGGGCCACCGCCTGGCTGGCTGACGGCGTGGTCCCGCTGGTGCCGCCTCCCCCCTGCTCACCAGCGTTTTACCCGCATCTCCTCTGTGCGTCCCCTGCCCAGCTCGTGTCCTCCCTCCCCTCCCCCACCCCCCGCCCCCGGTGGCTCCTGTAGGACACGGCTCCTCACTCCAGGGGCCCGTTGTCCACTGTGCCGATCTCTGTCCCGTGCCCGGTGTCTCAGAGTCTTGTGCTCAGTTTTCTGCCCTAACCACCGTTCTTCCGTCTCCTCCAGCCCGGTTCTCAGTGAGCGAGCCGGCCCCGCCCCGCAGGCCGGTTCCCGGCCCCGGCCGGCTTCCCTGTGCGGATGGTGCCCGCTCGGCCTCGCCACAGGCCTTCACTCGCCCTCCTCCTCCCCTACGGTCCAGCCTTGCCCGCAGCTTCCTCTGTTTGCGTTTTCTGTTTCCGGGCCATCGAGCTTTGTTGGAGAAATGTTTTGTGCAGGTGACGGAATGGTTTCGCTGCCAGTTCATGTCACGTAGTCTCACTGTCCCCTCGTTTCCTCCCGTCAGTCTTTTTGTGTCCCCGTTACCTGTCCTTCAGATTTTGTACGCGGCGCCATCTCTGGCCTTTCCCTTCCTGTCCCGTGTCCCGCGAAGCGCCCGCCGCGGGCCCGCCACTGCCCTGCGGCAGCCTGGCTGCATCCGGGCTGTTAGCACGGTGCCTGCTTTGTAGGCGGGCCCCAGGGTCAGCCCGTCTTGGAATGAACCTGACTTTGTCGCCGATCCGCGGGGCCGTCCCTCGAGGACGTGCCCAGAGCCCGACCTCTGCTCACCACCCCCGCGTCTGCTCTCCGCAGCCCCTCATCGCGGGGCTCCGCTTCTGCCCACCATCCCTTGCCCTTTATTCTCAGCACCGTCCGTAGCCAGGGTGATCTCGTTAAAATGTACATCGGACTGTGTTCTCCTCTGCTCCAATGTGCCTGTGGCTCCCGTCTTACTAAGTAAAAGTGAGGCGGGGCCTGAAAACAGCCAGGAAAGGCCTGATGCCCTCCGCCCTTCCGTGGAGTCCTTGTCCTCTCTCGTGCCTGCTGCCCGCCTGCGCTGGCCTCCGCGCTGCCCCGCAGGCTCCTCGTACTGGCCGGCGCCTCGGCCGGGGCTCCGCTAGCCCCCCCGCTCGCCGCTCCGCCTCCTTTAGCTCTCTGACCAGGTGTTAGCTTCTCCGTGTTTAACGTTGAGATTCCTACCTGCGAACACCCCTTAGCTTTCTTCCCTGTTGTCTTTCTCGCCATAGCGCTCACTAATATCTGACATGCTGTGTGTTTTCCTTAATTTTATTTATTGTTTTTGTCCTCCATCCAGTGGAGGGCTGCATCTGTTTGCTTCGCTGCCCTCAGGACGCGCCATTCTCAGTGTGTGTGGAGTGCGCCCGTCCTGGACACCCTTGTATGCCGCTGTCTTAGCTGCATGTCGCTAATCGGGTCGCTCTCCGACTCCGTCATTTTCAGAGCCCGCCGCCTGCGCCCCAGGCGAAGGCCGGACGCCGAGAGTGGTGTGCACGGCCTCCCGCGTGGCCGGCCGCTCCCGCCTCCGCCCTCGCCCTCCGCCTTCGGGTCGGACAGTCGCTCGGCGCAGCCAGGCCGCTTGTCAGCACATCGCACGCCCTCCGCGCGTCCTCGTCACTCTTCCCGGCCTTCCCTGGCCTCTCTGCCATCCTCTTGCCGCTGTCGTTCTACTTAAAATTCCGCGGGGCCCACGAGGCCCGTGGAGACCACGCCGGCCTCTGGGTCCTGCGCCGCTCCTGGGCTCCCGCGGGCAGCCTGCCCCGGCTGCCCCCGGCGGTGTGCTGGCCGCTCTTTTTCACTGCCACCCGCCCTCTCCTTGGATGGCGTGGGGTCCAGCCACTGTCAACATTTTGCAGGACCTGTTTAGATTTATTTTGCACACGTGGGTTTTAACCTGGCACTTAGATCGTATGCTCAGTGAGAAGCATGAGCTGTATAGAGCATTTCGTGTTTATCGACTATGAAAAGCTAATTGTGAAACGAATTTGTAAAAAGTTGCATTTAAGAAATTCACATTGTTTTCTTATGTTATCATTTAGTTTATTAAGTTTTTAAAAAGTCTTACAGGTATGTATTTAAGGCATTTTATATCATTTTGAACATTTGTTTAAGATGAAAATAACATTGCGTAATGATTACATAGCTACCGTGAATGTTATTTAAGATTTTAGTTTATAATGGAACACTGGTAACAGAACAAAGGTAAGATACCTGTCATGGTTGAGATTTCCACTTTTTCACGTTAATCTCGACGTCATATTACGAGAAAAACTTCTCAGTCATTCGTAGCTATTGAAACAGTAGCCGAACCTTTTAGCTCCTCCTTCTCCAGCGAGGGTGCGCGAGGGCCTCCTCCCCTGGGTGACTCTGTGCTTGTCTCCGCAGCGACATTGCGGGGATGCTGCTCAAGTCCACGGGAAGCTTCCTGGAGTCCAGCCTGCAGGAGCGCTGCGCCGAGCTCTGGGCCGGCGCCGACGACAGCGCTTCCGACGAAATCAGGTGGGGGCTGCGTTTCTTCCCTCCGCATTTCACACGGTTCTGCTCCTGGTGACGAGCCTGAAGTCAGCCTTATTGCAATCAAATCGTGTTGGACTTTGTGAACTTGGGCAGTAGATGTAAAGGGATTTGTTTCTCTGTTGTCTTTTCATGTGGTCTCTTAGTCATGGTTTTATGTGACGTTTTCCTCGAAGGTGAACTTAGAATTCATGTAGCCTCATAAAAACGAGTGTCCTCAGAGGAAGGGGAGACTGTCTCAGCTGACTGAAAATGAGTAGAGTGGAGCAGCATCACCCGCATGTGCTGGAATGGCTTCGGGCACCGCGTCCTTTATACCCCCGTGGCAGTCCACGCACACCTTTGAGTGACATTTGCTGTTTTATTGTTTCGTGCCTAGCCTGCCCCTTCTGCTGAACTTGAGGCTTACGCACACGAAACCATAGCTCACTCATCTGTCGCGTTCCTCCACGTGCTGCGCAGTGGTATTTAGGTAGACCCGTGCGAAATTGCTCTTTTTATGGCACGTCTATCAGTCATACAGCCATTTCGTGGCCAGTTATCAGCAGTGTCGGGCAATGCTCAGGTGAAACGGACTTCTCCAGGCCTGAGATGTTTTCTCTCACCATCCAGAGTTGGATTTCAGAATGCCTGAGATGTCTTTGTGTCAGTTAAAAAGGAAGAAATTAACCACGTAGATTCTCACCTGGGAAAGTACCGAATAGCTGAGAAACGGAATAAATCGGTTTGTAGGAGGTCTTGCGGTTTTGAGAGCTAATGTAGTGGATTCAAAATAAAAAGGAGCTAGCATGGTGACTGGAGAACGGCTCTTCTGGCACTCCGGTGGCTTATTGGGAGGGGTCTGGAAGGTGGGCTCAGGTGCAGTGGTGTGTGGGCGCTGGCTTGTCCTGGCTCCCGAGGGCCAGCGGGTGACTGTGCACACCTCTTCCCATGGCTCAGTGTCACACTGGTAGCTTGAAATTAGCTATAATGGGAGTATTTACACCATGAAAGTCACCAAACCCCACGTAAGACAGTAGCTTGGACGGAGCCAGCTGCTAAACATTTACCTGTGCACCACTGAGATGGGCCCTTCTTAGTTCGCTTATGAGCCGGGAGCCAAGAACTTATCTTAAACTGCAGGAAATGATCATGATAAAATCCTTAGAAAATTGAGCTTGCTGCCGTTTAAAGGTGATGAGACGTGCCCTGCTTACCTAGAATACGAGTATTTTCTGGAGGAAGGCTGGAGAGCAGGCTTCTGAATATTTCGAATGCGTTCTTGATAATCGCTTGTTCCCATGTGTGGAATCTGTAGTCTATTCACGTGGTTTATGGTTCGCATTGTTGCATTGTTCCGTATGTCTTCGCACACCCTGACGTGCTCTACCTGGCTGGCAATCGCCCTGCAGGAGGTCTGTAATAGAGATCAGCCGGGCCCTGAAGGAGCTCTTTCACGAAGCCAGAGAGAGGGCCTCCAAAGCACTCGGCTTTGCCAAGATGCTGAGAAAGGTGAGTCAGCAGTCCTGATCCTAATGCCTGGCTTCTTGCTTTTCTCTTGTCTTACTGTTTGAGAGGCCAACCCTAAAGATGCTTCTCTGTCTCTGTGATCCTAGGACCTGGAAATAGCGGCTGAGTTCGTACTTTCTGCTCCAGTTAGAGACTTTCTGGATGTTCTGAAGTCAAAACAGTACGTTAAGGTGAGTGTTTAAGGTGGTGTAGTTGAACGTGTTGCCTGTCTTCCTTCACTCCAAAGCAGGCAGACCCAAAGCAAGTCCAGATAGTAAATGTTTCAGGCTTCGCAGGCCATACGTTGACCCCAATTATGGGACTTTCCCACAATTTCCCAATGAAATAATTAGAAAAACAAAGTTTTTCATACTTTGACTTATTAATTTGTTTTTAAAATGCAGATAATCAGATATTTACTCATATTATTTATTTTATTAGTTGTGCATGTACATTTAATGTATGTAAAATAACTTGTTGATTTTAAGTAATTGCTTGTTTTCCGCTGTCACGTTTCCTAAAACGATTCATTCTCTTTGTGCGAGTTTTTGGTGTGGGTGTCCCGGACGTCACAGGAGCCCCTTCTTGAGTCACCACCTTTGCTCCCATTTCAGTTGTTTGAGATTTAGTACTTTTAGCATCTAGCCATGATGACGTTACTGGAAATTTTACCCAAAGCCACCATTATTTCCTACCCCCGTTAACGTGTGACTTGCACAAAATATTTGCATGTGTATTCCTTGTTAAAATGATCTTTAAAGGGTTTTTATGATGCCCCCACCAAGAATAATTAGCTAATCCGTATTAACATTTTTTGCCTTTGTACTGAGTCAGGTGTCTGCCCAGTCTCACGGGTCCTTCATCATTGCACTGAAGACCCTGGCCCTCAGCGCCCATGCCAGGGCTTTGCTGTCTGGGAGCAGCTTTGCTCGAAAGCTGTTCCGCAAACTAACGCTGGCTGAGGTTTCGCTCAGGCCGACCTTCCTCCCTGAGGAGTATTTTCTTTGTTGTTGAAAATAAAGACATTGGAGGGTGCTCTGTGAGTGGAGGGATGGTCCAGGCTCCCCCAGCAGCCTGTCCGCACTTAGTCACAGTCACCCCGGCTCACCCCGGGCTGGAGCACTTGCCCTCCCCCTCGCTGCTCTGATCTCATGCCCTTCCCGCATCGCCTTCCCCAAACCCGCTTGTCTTTTTCTACTTTGTTTTTTTAAACAACATTTCTATAATGCTGACATTCCTTAATTCCAGATTTTGGGTTGTTTCTTTTCTAGGTCCAAATTCCTGGCTTAGAAAACTTGCAAGTATTTGTTCCAGACTATCTTGCTGAGGAGAAGACTATGATCTTGCATTTACTCAATGCAGCCGCGGGCAAGGACTGCTCCAAAGATTCCGACGACGTACTGATGGACGCCTATCTCCTTCTGACCAAGCACAGTGACCGCGCTCGGGATTCCGATGACAGCTGGGCCACATGGGACGCACCGCCTGTCAAAATCGTGCCTCAGGTGGAGACTGTCGATACCCTGAGAAGCATGCAGGTGTGTCCCGTTCCCAGTTCCCACACCTGCCGTTCCCCACCCCTAACGCGAAGCAGTATTTACTTAAAATACTTTAGGGAAAAATGAATTATTAGCCGCTCATGAATGATTTGTTTAACTGCTGGAGTAGTCTCAAATATACACATCCCAAAACTATGCCTTCATGTTTTAATAGAAAATTTTGTAGCATTACTTACACTAAAATATTCTATCAAAGTCTATAGGTATGTTAAATTATGCTGGAATATTTGAACTATTTTATTTACATCTTTTTTTAGTTCCATCGTGTAGTTAGGTCTGTATATCCGTGATCTAAAAGGAACATTTTCGTTTTTGTAGTAAAGGCTGTCACCTACCTGGCAGGATCCCATGACAGTTTATGTAACTCAGTAATCAAAACCATAAGAAGCTTTCTCACGGCCCCTGTGTTCAGTGAGGGGACAGTGATGGCGGGTGCCCCCGTGCACCTCAAGCTCCACGGGGCTGGAGCCGGGCACGCCCGGCTGCCGTCCGCTCCACCCTCCAGAGCTGCTCCTCCTGCCCTCCCAGTCGATCGGCAGCTCTCGCGAGCCCCGGCCGTTTCCAGGCACTGACCCTTCCTCAGTGTCTCCGAAGCCACTCCGGTGGCCAGACCGCTTACCCGCTCCCAGGACTCCGCAGGTCCCGCTTGCAGGCCTCCCGCTCAGCCCTCCCCGGCCCCCCCACTGCTGTGTTCGCGTGTGTCCGGGTACCGCCGGCGCGGTCGTTATCACACGGGTACCGCCGGCGCGGTCGTTATCACACGCACGTCTCCGCGGCGTATCGCAGCGAGTGCCACTTAAAGAGTGAAAATAATAAAATCTCCGTGTTCTACTGTTTCATTCGAGGCCCCCATCTCGCCCCACTCTTAGTCTTCAGTTCTCCGTCTGCACGTGCGGCTCCAACACAGACACACGTACACTGCACCAAGAGTGTCGAGTTACTCAAAGTCCTGGGATATTTCAGACATTGTGCCCACATGGTCCCGTGGGGTCCTTCACCACATGCTGAAGGTCCCAGACGTGGGCGACCACCGCAGCGCCTTGCTCTGTGGGAGCGGCTTTGCTTGCCAGCTGCTCTCTGACCAGATGGCTGCTGCTGGCCTGGCAGCCCTGAGGTTGGCGCTGATTTTCGGCGGGGGATTGAACTAGAACGGGGAAGCGGTGCCTGGTCTGTTTTTAAGCCCGAAGCTTGATTTTCCTCCCAGGTGGATAATCTTTTGCTAGTTGTCACGCAGTCCGCGCATCTCATAATTCAGAGGAAAGCTTTCCAGCAGACCGTCGAGGGGCTGATGACTCTGCGCCAGGAACAGACGTCCAGCCAGCCGGTCGTCGCCAAGGCGCTGCAGCAGCTCAAGGTAGTTCACCGCCAGCTCTGCTGTAGTTCGTTCGCTTGCGTTTGGATGTGATGCCGTGGGGAGCGAATGTGTCGCGTTGTGATAGCTTTCAGGGCTTCGAGCTCTCAGGTGGCCCGTCTTCGCAGCACACATTTCCCCCTGTGGAAATGAAAAGTTCCGGTTCTTTCCTGGAACTATAGAATGCTCAAGTTGGAGAGGATAGAAATTTGAACAGTTACGTGACTTAACAATGGTCACATGGCTGTTCAGTGGTAAAGTTGATATTGGAATTTAGGTCTCCTCATTCCTGATCCATTTTTTTTATTCTTTAGCAGTTACCAGTATTTACTAGAGTAGTTTCCAAGTCAACATTGTGTAATTAAAATATTTATTAACTTATTATTTTGTTTAACGGATAATTCAGCCAGTTGTAACAGGGAGAGCAGGTTGTAGACCGGCACGGACGCCTTTGGCGTCCATGGCAGGCCGGAGGTTCCTCTTCTCTTGCCATTATTTCTTATTTTCACCACTTTCTATTTATCAGTCTTGATCTTACCCACACTTTCCCACAGGTCACCAGTTATGTCTTCTCAGTCACTTTAAGACTTTATTTCTTGAGGAAAAAGCACTTATCAAAATTACAAGGAGTTTGACAAGTGTGTTTTTCAATCTGATTTGTCTTACTCATTTATCTACATTCCCTCTTACAGCTTGTCATTCTATTCTAATGCCAGGGCAGGGGGCTTTTGTCTTTTACTTTGAGTCACTGAACTCCGGAGAGCACAAAATTTTGAAGACATTGATTCTTCTTGAGCTTAAGAAATTTATAACCTTAAGGATGTGAACTGTCACGCTGAACAACAGAGAAGGGAGAGATTGGACACTCTAGTAACATCTGAGAATTGTCAACATGGAGGCATTTTAGTTTGGGAGGGTTTCAAAAGATGCCAGTCGGATCGGGTTATGGGAATGCTCACTGGGTATCAGACAAGTCAGTCTGATTGGGCCAGACCTTGGTGTGTACAGTGGAGGGCAGTGAGAGGGAGGCGGGTAGGCTCAGGTGGGCAAAGATCAGGCTGGTGAGAGATTTCGGATTTTATTTTCTAAACCTCGGGGAGTTGTTGAATATTGAGGAAGAGTATTACGGAACAACGTGCAGGGAGAGTGTGTGATGGAGACCGCGTGTGCGTGTGTGTGTGTGTGTGTAAAGAGAGTGTGTGATGGGACCGTGTGTGTAAAGAGAGTGCGTGATGGGACCACGTCTGCGTGTGTGTGTGTGTTTAAGGGTAGATGGAAACCTGTTTGGAACTATTGTCTGATTGCTTAGGGAGACAGCAAAGGTTGCACTAGGCAGGGCTCCTCAACCTCCTCAGCACTGACATTCGGGGTCAGTAATTTTTCGTTCCGGGGAGCTAGCTGTCTGTCCTGTGTATTACGGAAGGGGTCCCCAACCCCTGGGCTGCGGACCTGTACCTGTCCGTGACCTGTTAGGAACTGGGCTGCACAGCAGGAGGTGAGCGAGTGAAGCCTCGCCCGCATTTGCAGCCGCTCCCCAGCTCCGGCGTCACCGCCTCAGCGCCACCTCAGATCATCAGGCATGAGATTCTCGTAGGAGCACCGCTCCCTGGAGCCACGAAGTTGGGGACTGCTGTATTATAGGATATTTCGTAGCATCCTGGCCTCTACCCAGTAAATGCCAGTAGATTTTACTCCCCCTTCCATGTTTTGACAACCAAAAATACCTGCAGATATTTCCAGTGTCCCTGGGTGTGTGTGAGGTAAAATCTGCCCAAGTCGAGAACTCCTGAACTAGGGACTGGCGGGGGCGATAAGGAGGACAGTATGACTTGATGAGACTGTGGAGGTCATTTAGAAAGACATCGTTACTTCCCTGTGAGGCATTGAAACCAAACTTCAACTTGAGCAACGACCCAGGGGGGAAACCAGCTGGCGGCTGATATGTGAAAATACTGAAGCTGTAAGCACTGATTCAGAGCCACGTCGTGATCAGGCATTGTCCTTCAAAGGAATTTTTTCCTTTTGTATTTCATGAGATGTTAATATCTAATAAAAATAAAAATGAAGACGATATAATTTCTTCTATTTTTGGTCATTCTTTTTGAGTAACAGAAATAAATATGACCAAAAAAATATCGTAGTGGTTTATATCTGTGTGATGATTAAAGAAATCTTCTTCTAAAATACTGTAAGTGTTTGTGATCTGCTTCATTTTGGATTGATAATGGTTTGGGACTCTTTAGAATGACGCATTAGAGCTTTGCAACAGAATAAGCGATGCCATCGACCGAGTGGACCACATATTCACTTCAGAATTTGATGCCGAAGTCGATGAGTCTGAGTGTGTCACGTTGCAGCAATACTACCGAGAAGCTATGATTCAGGGGTACAATTTCGGGTTTGAGGTAGGTACAAAATAAGAGGAAAAACAGTACAACTTAGCAATTGCTTTATAACTTACTTATAAGCATTATGAATTAAATACAAATCTGATTGATTGTAATCACAGCTCAGTTAGTTAAGAGTGTTGTTTTATACCATCAGTCAATCTGAGGAACGTTGTTTTGCTTTTAAAGTGTAGGATTGCCCAGTTTTTATTTTGTGCTAACAGCTATCTGCATACATTTAAAAACCTTCTTTGAGAGATGGTTAATATCATGAAAGCACATTCTTAATTTAAACTTAAGAGTAAAACATTGGTGAAGCTGCAATTTAAGACATTATTTTCTTTCTAACTCTTCATGCTTTTTTCAGAATATTAATTTTAATCAGACTTTTTTATTTTTAGAAAAATGACATTTTAAACAGATATAGCATTAATAGTGTTTAGGCTTTTGTATAATCGTTTTCTTATTAACTTTCATATACATAAAATCTTCTTACAGTACCATAAAGAAGTTGTTCGCTTGATGTCTGGAAAGTTTAGACAGAAGATAGGAGACAAATACATAAGCTTTGCCCGGAAATGGATGAATTACGTCCTCACCAAATGTGAGAGTGGTAGAGGTACAAGACCCAGGTATGACCACGTCGGGTGTGTTCTCCACGAGCCTGTGGGGTCGGTACCGCCTTCTGGTATTTCACATTGGGTTTCTGAACAGATGACACGAAAAGGAGCATTTTGAACTCTTTGGTGATCAAGTTTTTTATTTTTTTGTTTTTTTTAATTGACCTATTTACATAGGAATCTTTATAACTCTTGGAAAACTTTAAAAAAACTTGTCCCCAAACGAGTTACCTGTAAAGAAGTTCATCCTCTCCCTGGTTGTCAGTCTTCCTCCCTCACGAAGTTTAAGCCCGTTATTTGTGTAAGTGGAGAACAAATCGGTAACTCGTCCCTTTATTAAGAAGCCATTTGTCTTTCCCCAAACATGCTATAAATGTACTCAATCCCAGACATTTATTTAAATAAAAAATGGGATTGTTCTAGGGAGTAATGTTCCAATCACATTCCTTTCAGTATTGTGTACACTAAAATTGCTGCAGCGTTTTCTTGGTTATTTTGTGACTGTTGAACTTTTTCATGCGCAGGTGGGCAACTCAAGGTTTTGACTTTCTACAAGCCATTGAGCCTGTATTTATTTCAGCTTTACCAGAAGATGACTTCTTGGTATGGATTTTTCTAAAGTTTTTTTTCATTAAAAAAATAAGTCGATCACTGCATCTTCCTGATCGCGCCCCTTTTAAATGCTCGATAGTGGTTCTTAAGGACTTTGTAGCGTAACTGTGACGCCAGTGCTGAGGACTGAGTGAGCAAAGGGCGCAGCGGCGCAGCAGCCGCCAGGGCGCGTTTCTCCGCGTCGCGACGCAGCTCGGCCTGGCCACGCAGGGCGGGCTGCGGCGCGGCTTCCCGGGGCCAGCGTCATGCTTTCTCAAGCGCTGCCTTAGGCGCTGGCGTTTAAAAGTTTAATGAAGAACACAAAGTAGGTGTTTCACTTCACTGTGCATCATTTGAAAGCCTGATGCCAAATGTTAAATATTATCATTGTTATCCTAGATAATTCCATCAGATCAAAACGACGTCGTTCCTCTTAGCCTCCAAACAGTAGGGACGATTACGGATAGAAGTCTCTCGCTTGTGCACATTGCCTCATTGTGAGGGGCTGAACGCTAACCCGCGTTCGCTTGTGAAATGAAATTGCGTATGTTATTTTAAATTATGTAGCATGTGTGTTTATTTTGTGTTTGTACCTATTTTAAACCAACTTTGAAAATATTTACTCAGGATCGCACGTTTCTTTTAAATATGCTGGAAGCTGAATGCTAGTCACATAATTGAGAGAGCATTCATTCTTTCTCTTCTCCTTCCCCATTTCCTTCGGCCCCCAGAGTTTACAAGCCTTGATGAATGAATGCATTGGCCACGTCATAGGAAAGCCGCACAGTCCTGTCACAGGTTTGTACCTTGGTAAGACAGAGCTACAGCATTTCTCCTAGAACCCGCTGCTTTGGGCGAGCGCATCATCCCATAATTGCACTTGTTTAAAATGGCATAGATGTGCTTTAAGAATATTCAGGAAAATGGTAGTAGAAGTTAGAGGAATGAGGTATGTGCATAGAGAACTCCACAGTAATCCTTCTAAACCCAACAGGAAGGTTCAGATGCCAGCACAAGGCATTCGATGCTTGCCAGCGTTGGCAAACTACTTTTTCCCCAACTCACACCAACGCTCTCGGTTCCGTTCTCCCGGTTGAAGCTTTTCCTCCCGGGGAGGAGGGCGGCTGGGGGTGCAGGGCTTTCCTGCCGCCGGCGGGGGCCTGTGCACCGCCGCCTTCCCCTCCCGGAGGACAGCGGGTGGCTCCCCTCACCCGGCCTTCCTCGGGGCCCTTTCCCCGTGCAGTGAGCTCCCGTCTGGTTTTGCTAGAAGAAAAGGAGTCAAGTTATGCTACAGTATACTCTAATTACAGTTTTTAATTGTAGTTAAAACACAGTTTTATAGTGTGTGTTGAAATTTGAAAACAAAATATGTATCAGAAAAAGGCTGTGTCTTACCCTATTCTTGAGATAGTAAACCAAAGCAAAACTGTATTTATGTAATAAACACCCCAAAAGTGAAAACTTAGAAATTTTAAACAATTTTAATTACACAAAATAATTCATAAATGGTGAATTTATTGAGGAGCAGCTATGTCTTAAAGGTCCTTGGCAGCTGTAGAAAGCTTAGTAGAGGTTTCTTTGCCTTTAAAATACGCTCAGTTTTTACCTTTTTCCCCCAAGGTTGTTAAGAAGTGAAAAAACTATTTGAGCATATTCTGTAAAATGTGCTATGTTTTTATCAAACTTCTGATCAAGAATGTTATCATAAATACTTTGATTTTGTAATCTAAAATGTTTGTCTAAGACTACATGACCAGTAATTTGGTAAAAACGACTTCTTTAAAATATCACGTAAGAAATCATAGAAAAATTACAATGTAGTTCAAGTATATAAAAAATATAGAAAATGTAGATGTAGGAAAGTTATCAGTGTAGAAATATATTACAGAGGAAAGAAATGCTCGTGCTCCCGACAGCCCACATGTGGCCCCTGCTGCAGGGTCACTCGCCGTTCTCCCCGCCGCTCTTCAGCCTGCGGGCGGGTCAGCTGGTCCATAGCTCAAGGTCTCCTCTGACCTCCTCTGTCCTCCTCTGTCCCCCTCTGTCCTCCCGCCACTGTGGAAGATGGAGAAAGCGCCCGACTCAGAGTCAGATCGCCCAACAGCGTGCAGGGCCCTGGGGCTGCTCGTCTACCACCTGTGAGCCTCCCCTTCCCTTCTGGTGCTTGCACTGGGTGCTAGTGAGGACCCACGAGGGCCCAGGAAGGCGATAGCCCTGTGAACGGTGCCGTTGACACCGGGCAGGAGTCAGCGCTTGGTCTCCTGCCCGTGCAGGAGAAATCGGTGGAAGCGAGAGCACATAGGCCGTTCTCGTGGTCGTTGCTGTCTTCCCTGTCTCTGCTCTGCCTGTGCGCCTGGTGACGGCAACCCGATGTTGGACCTTCCACATCTTCTGTGCACTCATATCATTACACGGACGCATTCTGCCTTCCACACAGCATTTATAGGGCTGTTTTCCTGCCGTTTGTTAAGTGTCTCACTTTTTCAACAAGTTAGATAGGCATACTCTTAAAATCAGTGTTTTATTTCACATGTGAAGAGTGTTAAACTTATGTGTGTATGTATGTGTGTGCGCATGTGTGTTTTATCAGAATGTCTTGTATCAAATTCTGTCATCATTTTTGACTCTGTTCCCATATGTTTGCTGCGTTAAAGACATCACCATCCTCACCAAATCGTATTTTTTGTTGTTTTTTCCTTTTTACCTTTGCTCCCGTTGGGTTCCTTCCATTTACTGTCATGGTAGTCAAGGGCAATGAGCAGGAACACAAATTTTCTAAATTTTTCCTAACAAGTGCTTGATTTTTGTTTTGCAAGTTTTCTTTTCAGCTCTCTCCATTTTTGGTACTTTTGTCTTTCCTGTGTAATCTTATTAAAAGGGAGCAAAAAACATGGAAAAGGAAGTATTTCCATTTAGGATGAAACATATTTAGAATAAAGCATATGTAGACTAAAATTATTAACATAGGAAGAGAAAATGTGACATTAAACAAACTCGGGAGGATTAAAACTAAGTTGAAAGGAAGAGGAAAATAGAGACTTGGACAAAATATAACACATGTCCATTACTGGTTACAGTTAGTTATTGGAAAAGTAGAATTGTCAACATTTTTGTAATCGACTAGGTAAGATTGCTTTTTTAAATTGTTTTAAATTTTATCTGTGTCTACCAGAATATTTAAAAGAAGGGAGAAAACTTGTTTTGGAAAAAAAACCAAAACAATTAAACCGTGCCCTGTCTTCCTGGTGTGGTTTAAAGGGATGAGATAAAACTCTGCACACTCAGGAAAATGACAGTGACCGCTCCCCAGCTCGGGACCTGTTACACTGTCACTACTCACGCGAATCCTTTTAAAAGTGCAGATAACATAAAGGACACCTATTTCTTAGAAAGAGGCCTCATAAGCCACACTTTCTTTCATCTGTCTCTCGGGTGGTCTGTTGTTCGTTTTGCATGCGTTATGTACATTTCACCCCTAGGGTTTAAACAAACGGTTTTGATGGAGAAAAGTGTGAGTGTGTAACATAACTAAAAAGGGACGTTTTCCACAATATTTGTGTGTGTGATGTGATTTTCTTGTATAGATGTGTGTATTTTGGTCACCAGCAAAGTTACGTCCTGCTTCCGGTCACTCACCCAGCTTGGCCGTGTCTTGGCCCCTTTAACCAGTTGCATTTGTCGCCATTTTCACTAGCAGCTATTCATCGGAACAGCCCCCGTCCCGTGAAGGTGCCACGATGCCACAGCGACCCTCCTAACCCCCATCTAATTATCCCGACTCCAGAGGGATTCAGGTACTCGGTGCTTCTCTGGTCACTGCGTGGTGGAGTGTCTTCTGCGTGCATGCTAACACTCTGGAAGCTGCTGGGTGCTTGCTCTGATAACGAAGTGCTGCTCTGCGTCCAGACGCCTTTAAAAGCTCTCATTTGCAGTGCCTTAGTTGCAAAAGAAAAAGATGCACAAATCTACAGCAAATTGTGCCTTTCAAGATAACTTGGTTTCTCAGCTTATTTATAATCTCAAGCTACTAAATCCTTTCCAGCTTTGGAATATTCTTTCAGTTTTTTTCTTTGAAAAATGACCTTAGGGAAACAAATTTGGGTGTTCATGGCATAATAAACGTATCAATTTAAAAGTGGAGGAAAAACTGGAATGATCTTTCCAGTCTCGATATTTATGTGTGTGTAACTACGAAGTGACCGCACCGAAGTGAGCTCAGCAACTAGCTCCTTCGAAACCCTTACTGAGTGTGGTGGCATTTCTGCGTCTTGTCGCAGCGAGCACCTTCTGCCAGGTGATCACTTTTTCATTTTACTTGACAGTTTTTGTGAGGAAGGACCACACTTTTTAAAATAATTAGTTGAAATTAGTTTTTGGGTTTTTGGGTTTTTTTCTTTTTCACACCTAGACCTGAGTCTCAGTCAAGGAACAGTTTCCATGCTATATTTTAAAACACTTTTCACTTCCTCATCTCGTTGCGTTTTTCACTGAGCGCCCCGTGCGCGGCCGTGTCCTGACGCTGTCCTTCTCGTCTCAGCCCTCGGAGCGCGCCCTCGGACGCGCGGAGCCACAGCAGCCCTGCTGCCGCCGCCGCCGCCGCCGCCGGGCGCCCCGGCCCCTCGGGCAGCGACCCTGCGCCCCCCAAACTCATCAGCAGTGCTCACGACGCCAGGTAGTCTCGCTCTACCAGTGTCGTGCACCCCGCCCCCCTGCGCGCTCCCGCCACGCCCCAGGCCCTGGCGGGGGTCCTTGGCCGCCGCGGGAGGTGCCGGCGGCTTCCCCGCGGGGCATCCCACCCCTGGGCTCCAGCACCAGCCAGCGCGGGTGGACGTCTGCCCGCTTTTAAGACTTCTTTGGAGCTGATAGTAACCAGAAGGGCCAGGGTCTCCGCCAGTCACAACTCCCTGGGGGGAGAAGCAGAGGAAAGCGCCGGGTCCCCGCCGGGGAGCGAGGACAGGCGGTGGAGACGCCGCCTTTGCCGCGGCGGCGCAGGCGGCAGGTGCCCATCCGTCTTTTAGGAGGGTCGCTCCTCTAAGCAGCAGGGGCCCCACGTCTGCAGTGGCTGATTACAGGTGGTTCGTGAGGGTGGAAAAGGAGTTCACGGGCTGGAGCCACACACGGGGCCAGGTCGCCACGGGCTCGAGGCGGGCGCTGCGATTCCCTCTCCACCGGTGTTCCTCAGGGGCTCGTGTGCTTAATGGAAAAAGGACATTCTATTGCTCTAGTTCTGCCCTCACATTTGGTGGAAGGGACGTTGTCACTATTACCCATAAGGGTGGCGACAGACAGAACTGGGCCGGGCGCGGTCTCGTCAGACGGGGTTAGTGCCACGTGGGCAGCAGGGTGGCACGGAGCTTTAGGATTTAAAGCAGACTGAAGTTTTTTTAACTTTATAACAATCTAAAATTTCTACAAACACTTTTATTTTTTCTCATTAAAATGGTTAATATTCCTAATTTTTAGTGACAAACATCTGTAACCTAAAAAATGTCCATGTATTTTACAGCTTAAGCGGTCAACTAAAAAAATTAACAGTTAACGTTGAATGAAGTCCCATTCACCGTGTTTATTTTTATGCTTAGAGCGTTCTGTGGCCGGTGTGCCCACACTCACCTCCCTGTCCCCGTGGGGCACTGAATCCGTCTTTGCTGTAAATGCAGTCAGAGGGGCACTGCGCCCTACAGAGCAGTGAGCTGAGGGGAGCCCGCAGCCAGAACAGTGGTGCCAGCTCCATGTTCACGTGCGATTTAAAGGGGAGTAACACCCCACTTTTTCCAAGTCTCGTGAACTGTAGTTTAAGGCGTTTATAAAGCTGGCGGCGTGGAACGTGACATGCATTTCCGTATAAAGCCAAACACCTGCAGAGGCGTTTTTGTGCCTTTAGTCTTAGACTTGCATAGTGATTTTTCAGCATCGTCCAAGTAGCATTTCGTAAGTATTCTTCATCTTGAATTTGCACATACTTAGAGTGATCCCTGATGTTTAGAAATTTTGCTGCCGTCACAGTATACTATCTTGCAGGCCTTCTTTTTTTTTCTTTTTTTTTTTTTTTTACAAAGGAATGAAGCTTTTCTTGCCCTTTTTGCGGTGTAGAAGTGACCATAGATAGAGAATAGCAAAGCCACACGGGCACGTGCATGGCGGGTGGCTGGGTCTCACCCTGCAGTCGCGCCTTGTGCCTCGGCCCCTTTCCCTGCACCTGTGTGGCGGACCCGAGGAGGACCACATGTGCCCGAAATCCGGCGTCTCCGCGCAGGCCGGCTCTGTGAGCGTGGGGAGGGAGCAGGAGGGTGCCTGCGGCCTCCCACGTGGGCAGGGGTGCCCAGCCTCTCCGCCCGCAGCCCTCCCCTGCCCGAGATACACCTGCCGCGGTGGCATCGTACTTTGCCCCATGGCATCCTGCAAATATTTCGGTTTGGTTTGCTTTGACTTAGGAAGTAGGCTGGGCTTCAGTCGTCGTACCGTTGTTTTATAAAGCATTCCGCACGTTCTGCTTGCCAGGGTCGGCTCTGACGGCTTCGCCAGAGCCGGTTCTTAATGTTCAGGGCTTCTGTGAGCCCGTCATCCCGCTGCAGGAGCCGTCAGACTCTACCAGCCCTCCCCCGGCCTGCACCTGGCCGTTAACCACCCGCCAGCACACTTCATTTAAGTGTGTTTTCTTGCCTTTTACCCTGGCAGAGATCTCTGAGGATGGAGCGTGGACTAGTGTTGTCCCTGGGAAATGTGGAAAGCAGGGGTGCTAAGTGGCTTCTTCACAGCCCCCCCCCCCGCCCGCCCCCAGCCTCGGGGCTGGCTCAGGAGTGGACTGTGTTTCTTTGCTTCAACGTTAGTGACTTTTCTGTGAAGTGGCGCCAAAGACTTTTTGATGAACTACATGGCAGGAGGGGACGTCCCCTCCTTTCAGACTTAGCAAGTACTGCCCTGGATTTGAGTATAGGGAAGTAACAGAGCACTGCATGCTTCATAATTCGTAGACGTCTGTTCATTAGACCTCGTCACGTTACGCTCGTCAGTGTGTGTTTAAAGAGAGCATAAATGCTACCATACTTCATTGTGTCATTCATTTAAAAATTACACACTAAACTGTTAATAAACTAATGCCATACTTATTTTAAATGATTTGTATCATAATTTTAACAGCTCCCTTCCTTAATTCTGGGTCTTACTCTTTATGGATTCATTCTGATTGCTAAACAATTAACTTTTAACTTTAATCATGGAAAAGCAGCAAATTAACCGTGTTGTTTACATGTTAAGCTTCCTGCTCGTCTGCACTTTTGCTTGGCTACTGCTTGAGAAACTTAGAGCTTCTAAATAAGAAACTTCTGTTTTCTTATTAAGAGATTTGAAACTTTTTAGTACTTTAAATAGATTTAAGTACATAATTTGATGGTAATTTTAAATATTTACCAGATTTGGCTAATATTTTTTATCCATCCTGGTCTTAAGTTATGGAGCTTTCCACACGTCAGTAACACTTCCATAAGTACCATTTTTCTTTTGTTTTTATTTTTGTTGTTTTTGACATAAAACAATGTGTTATGCAGTTAGGTTTTCATGTGTCAGGTATGGAGGGGAGCAACTGTAACTCTCCTAAACGCCAGAGGAGGGATTCCCAGCAGCAGCACTGTTCCCTTTGGGTGAATAATTCGCTGTTTGGGGCTCTGCTGTGCGTTGTCCTCTACCCAGTAGAGGCCAGAGGTCCCCAGGGGCCAGAGTCACCTCCCCGTTGAGAATCACTGCTCTAGAAGAATCTCACAGATCTTGCATTTTGAATTCCATGGAATTGATAGCTCAATTTTTAAAAATATTGAAACAGGGGTTCCAGTGTCCCTGAGAACGATCGCTTGGCTTCCATAGCAGCCGAACTGCAGTTTAGGTCCCTGAGTCGTCACTCCAGCCCCACCGAGGAGCGAGACGGTACGTGTGTGCCCGCTGCATTCCTACCCAGCCTCCCCTGCCTCGCGCCGCCGATGCGGCGTTGCTGCCTTGTGAAAGGAAGGAGGATAAGTGACGGCTTTGTGAGGAGATTGAATGCTGAACTCGTGGATTTTTAACGTACATGCCTTTTCAGCTGTATTTGCATTTCCTAGGTTTCCTTTTATTGCCTTTAAAAAATTGCTGTCCTGATATTTTACTTGCCGAACACTCTTATTCATTTTAAAAATACAAAAGTGGTACTGTGTTGGCTGCTGATGTGCTGAAGTTTTATTAGGATGCAGACCTGGGCATCCGAGCCCCGGAAGCCGGGGTTGCTCGCGCTGTAGCACCACTGGGCTCCCCTCGAGTGGGGTCCCCAAAGAGTCCACTTTCTGCCCAGTATTGTGTTGTCTGTCGGTTGTGGAACATTTACATAGTTAGAATCCTGTAACCCCATTAAGAGCTGTTTGGTTTGGTGCGATTTTCTTGAATTGGTTGTAGAGACAGCTTCTCACACTCACATCGAACTATAATTCCCAGAAAGGACAGGCTGGCGGTCACTCATCGTGGCCACTCGCCGCTTTGGTCATGCTCTCGATCGAAAAGCATATTTGTTTTATGTCTTAATTCATATGAAAAAATACTCTCTGCAGAACCGGCGTATCCAAAAGGTGATTCAGGCGGGTCAGCGCGGAGGAGTTGGGAGCTCCGGACGCTCATCAGCCAGACCAAGGGTAAGGGAGAGCGCGCGGGGCCCCACGGCCGGGCGCGGACAGTGAGCGTGGCCTCGCGTAACCAGCGCCCAGCCCCCGAGCCCCTAGCCCTTCTCCGGCAACGCGTCGCGATCGCCCGTGTCCGCCTGACGTCACTTCCCGTGGGTGCCGTGTCCGCGGGCGCTGCCCCTCTCTCGTGCTGAGTCGCAGCTGCCTGCACCGGGGCGTGTTTCGTTCCGCACTCCTCCAGCAGCGGGGAGGTCGCCGTCACGTCGCCTTTGGTGGGCCCCGAGCATTCTTTGCACGTGGTCGGCTATCATAAATATTTGGCAAATGAAAAACTGTTCGTCTCTTGGGCTAAGAAGTTGAAAGAAAGCATTTATCTTACCAACTAGGTGATCTGTCAACATTCACCAAAAGAATAGATAGGAGAAAAATCACTGGCCTAGCATTTGAAGACAAAATGCCTTCACGTAATCTTTGTCACAACACTCTAGAGCAGGTGACAGGACAGATTTTGATTTTGTTCTCTTTTCATAAATAATTCGGCCAGGGTGGCAAATGCCAGAGCTGGAACACACTGTCTCTGTCTTCCAGTCCAGTGCCCTTCCCACCACAGCGCCCCTTTGAAACGTGAGCGGCCGCTCAGAGCGCTTGTCCACCTCGGCCAGGGCGGTCGAGGGGGATTTCCTGGAGGCTGGAGCTGGCCCTCCAAGGAACGACAGGTCTGCATCAAGCCAAGAGAAAAACGTAGAGTGAGCAACACCTGGAGGCCGTGACTAAGGAGTAGACCCGCTGGAGGGGTCTGGGTGGTGTAGACGTACAAGGAGATGAACTTGAAAGGGTGGGGGGATATCGGGTCGCGGCGTTGCTCAGCAATGGGCTGCGTGACGCAGGCCTTGCCCCGAGACGGAGCCGGCCCCTGGCGCCCCTCGAGCAGCTGGCGTGCGCTGGGCGCGGGAGGCGGGGAGAAGGGAGGCGCCGAGGTGGATGAACCTGCCTGGACTGGGGAGGAGACGGGGAGACCGGTGAGATACTGGACCTAGGTGGGATTTTGAAAAAAGGAATAGAGACAAAAACAACATTAAACAGGCTGGAGGCAGGTTAGGTGCATGTGGAGGGCCAGGGGCCGGGGGAGATTTTGGTGGCTTGAGCCCCGGTGGCAGGGCAGAGGGTCTCTCCAGTGGTTCTCACGGATACCAGGTCTTTGCGATGATTTTCAAAACAAGTACTTTGTGGTCAAGTAAACTTGAGAACTCTTGGGAGAATTACAGTTCACATTGACATAGTCAAGACTGAGAAATCCTGAGAAATTTTTACTGTACCAAAAATATATATATATAAGCCTTTCCCAGAAATATTTGACAGTGGAGTCCCCGGCCTCACAGCTGCAAAATCTTGTTTGGTGCCGAATGATCAGTGCCATTTATTCAGGTGAGGGAATTGGGGTCCGTGTTTTAAAGCAGAGATTGTATGAAGAAACTGTAATTGGAACATTGTAAATATCTGAGAATTGCTCATCTCAAATTAACCTTACAGTCATCCCAGGCCCCAGTGACCTCTTTGTCTGCCAGAAAATTCAGGCTCTCAGATGGCTACTTAGGATACAGCGTGCAAAGGCTGTGCTAGAGATGTGTGGAAAGCGGTGCTTCTGCGGGTGACGAGTTGTGACCTACTGGTGGGAGGTAAAGTCAGCGTTAAAAGAAAAACAGGATGCAGCCTGAATCACACGTGGTGAGAATAATGCCTCATGAAACTTGCAGATTCTGTATGTGTAAAAGGTGTTTCTTACTGTAAATCATGATGAAATAAGTTGGAGAAATAGAGACGTAGTACCTTATGAAAAATAAGGAATAATAAGAACAGTAGCTAAAATTTATTGAGTATTCCTGTATCCTAGGCACTGGGTTAAATGCTCTACATGCATGATTTCATTAAGTCTAAGTCCTCACAATTGCTCTGTGAATTAGGTACTATTACCTTCATTTCATAGGTTAGGAATTTTGCATATGAAGAAGTCAATTAAGTTGGCGAGGCCAGGATGTTATTCCGGGTGGTCTGATTCTGGAGCCCTTCGCTGTGCGCCTCGCTTCTCAGCAGGAGGGCTTCCTGCGGGAGATGCAGTATCGCTGCTGAGCTGGGACAGGTCATGTCAATCACCAGGCACCGTGGTGGGTGTTTTTGGCCGACAGAAAAGCGCGAACAAAGACATGGAAGTGGGAAATGGTTTGGTGTGTGGCAGAAGAGTCTTCAGTGCGGCTAGTCCAGAGCCTGTGGCAGGAGAGGAACAGGGGGATGCTTGAAAAAGCGAATGGGAGCGGTAGACTGGATCCGAATCGTGTAGGACCTGGAGTCCATGTGAACCGAAGGAGGTAGACTGGGTCCGAATCGTGTAGGACCCACGTGAAGGACCTCGCAGTTTTGATTAACACATCGTCACGGACCATGAAATAGATTTATGTAGCAAGGTAACATGATCAGATGTTATGTTTAATTCCGGGCAACGAGAGTGACTTGGAGAGAGGAGAAACTGAGGCAAGAGGGCGGCTACTGCAGTCTGAGCAGCAGGCTTGGGAGAGGCAGTGATGGGTTTCGTCTGCAGAGCTTGTATTTCATATGAGTATCAGTGGGTGGCGCACTCTGGAGCTGTTGCATTGTGATGGGCCGTAATTCACCTGCTGCGCATCTGAACAGATGCTACCCTTGGCTTGGATGGCGTGCTCCTGTGTGTTGCTCTGTTTTTCTGGTCATCTGCTGGAAATTGACTTGAGAACAGTGAGTGGGACTACTGAGTTTGCCGTTCTCCCTGCAGACACTGCTTCTAAACAAGGACCCATAGAAGCTATCCAGAAGTCAGTCCGGTTGTTCGAAGAAAAGAGGTATCGAGAAATGAGGAGAAAGAACATCATCGGCCAAGTCTGCGATACGCCGAAATCTTATGATAACGTTATGCACGTTGGCTTGAGGAAAGTGACCTTCAAGTGGCAAAGAGGAAACAAAATTGGTAAGAAAATGAAGGAACGTGACACAAAGACCGTCTCTGTTAGAAATAGCAATAGTTCCACTTCTTTAGGTAAAAACTTACATAGCTGGTCCTTTTCTCTTAGGGACGTGGCACGTGTGCATTGTATTTTTTTGCAGAGGGTTCTGTTTGTTTAGTTTGCAAAATGTGTTCTGGGAGCAATATGAAATGAGATTTTAGAAGTAGATCATTAAATTGAATACTTTTGCTGGATGACTCCAGAAATTTCTGGTGGAGAACTGCGTAAGTTGTACCCGCTTGTGTAGTCTACATGCTTTCCATCTTATTCCCACAAGAATGTTATCGAAGAGAAATACCAATAGAAGACAGGGCCGTCTTTTTAATTAATTCATTTCCAGGTGAAACAGCTTCTTGTAGAATAGCTGGTGGTGGATCGTGTGAGAGAAGGAAGCCGATTAGGTTTCTCACACACACACACACACACCCCATTTAATGCATCTGTTTGTCCAGCCTTTAGGTGTGAAGAGGTGTTACAGTGTAACACAGGGCTCTGTGAGCCTCAGGTCACCTGAACTTCCTATTTGGGCAGAAAACACTGAACACAATCTAGTACTTTTTAATTGCACTGATCGTTGTTATCAGTCTTTTTAGTTATCGCTCCCCATAGTTTAATGTCCCTAATGGTGTGTTAGTGGAGCGCCCCTCCCACACGCTCTTGGACCTGAAGCTTTAGGCGCAGTTGGGCAGTGGCCAGGCTTACTCCCGGCCACCCCCTCTGCCCTCCCCTGGCCTCCGACCCTCAGGCCCAGACTCCTTCGGGGGCCACAGGGGCTCAGGAGTATGCTCCGGGTGCCCGGTGCTCCCCTTCATGCCTCTTCTGGGATGTGCCAAAGCCACTTCTGCTCCCCTCACAGATGCTCACAGGTGAGACAGTGGAGAGATCGCCTGAGACTTCAGTTGTTAGGGAACATTCAGGCGTGTTTTAGGGTTCGCAGTAGTAGGCTTCAGCAGGCATAATTGAGCGTCTGTGACATAGCTCCAGCACTGGGAAAGACTAGTGTGCAGTGCAGTGACTTAGGACGCCAGCTCGGTGCCTGAGCTGCGTGCGTGTTCCCGTCCGCAGGCGAAGGGCAGTACGGGAAGGTCTACACCTGCATCAGTGTCGACACGGGCGAGCTGATGGCGATGAAGGAGGTGAGTGGCCTGGCCCTCGGCGGCCCTTTCGTTTGAAGCCTCTGTGAATGGAGACTTGGGGAGGGAATTGCATTTCTGAGGTTCTCCTCTGCGCTTGGAGCTGGCGTCCGCGCTCCCGTCGCGCGTCACCTGGGCCTGAGGCTGCGTTTAGCGCTTGCACTGTTGGAACTGAGATAACGTGGGAGGAAGGGAGTTTGCAGTTCCAGTGAGGGCAAGACCAGGTGCCCGCGTCGTCCCGCCGGCACCCGGACGTGAGTGCCAGGCGTGGGAGAAGCCCGAGGGAAGCTCAGAGGGCGGCGGTAGCATCTCACAGGGGTATCTGGGGAGGAGGTAACATTCGTGATCAGCTTTAGATGCGAGCACCATTTTCGCAGCCAGCGGTAGACAGGGAAGAGTAGGAAAACCTGAACAGAGCCTGTCAGGGAACGGGCTGTCGTCACTGGTGGGGGGACTTGTGACTCCGAAGCGGAGGGCCGGGGAGGACGAGGCTGGAGCCGCTGCGGCCTTAGCATCCCGAGCGGCTTGGCACTCACCAGGCACAGGCCGTGTCCGGACCGTGCTGGTCACCCCTGCCCTGCTTCTCACCTTCCCTGCATGGCACTTAGCACTTGTCCCAGCCCGGTGGTACACTTCAAGGGCAGGAGCATATCTCATCTTTTTGTCTTGCTCAGGACCTGAACACCTGGGATTGCTCACTGCATGTTTCAGGCTTTCGTTAATTCAGTTCGCAGTTAAGAAAGCGATCCCGTTAGCTGTCATTGCAGCAGGGATTCTAAAGTAGGCACGTTTCATTCACTTGGGTCAGTGAGGGGAAGAAGGTCTGGAAGTAAAGTCACAGACACACTGGCCGTAGTGCTGTGGGTCTGGACAGTAAATGTATTAAGAGATGGCTTCACAGCCCCGGGCTTTAGGTGGCCCCGCTCCTGGGAGGTGACGGCACCCACAGTAACCGCTGCTTGCCTTCCACAGATTCGATTTCAGCCTAATGACCACAAAACTATCAAGGAGACTGCCGATGAGTTGAAGATATTCGAAGGCATCAAGCACCCCAATCTGGTGCGGTATTTTGGTGTGGAGCTGCACAGAGTAAGCCACCTTCAGTCGCACTGCCGTGTGAGGGTCAGTGAGGGCGCAGGCGGGGTCCTGTTCTACATCACAGGTCTTCTCATTTCAGAGCACAGTAACTTTGCCTAATTATCAGGAAACCTCCATGACTTACACCATTTCTGCCTTCTCTCTGAAACTAGAGGAGTCCTTCCTGAAATGTAAGTTGTAGACTGTAGTCTTAACCCGACAGCACAGAGCACTGAAACCCATCCTGCCGACGAGAAGCTGCCTCTCAAATGCCCCTCGCGCACCTTCTCCATCCTTTTTTTTTTTTCCTTCCATTTTTGGCTGAACCACTATTGAGTACACTGTCAAGTAACATTGCTTTTCCTTTTACATGCATTTAAGGAGGCATTGTGACACGAGAGAAAATTAAACCCCAAATTCATTTTTCCCCTCATGCTTAGAAATAAACACTTTGAGAGAAAGGATAACTCGGAGCATCTTGGTAGAATATGAGCTTCCAGGGGAAATTGGATGTTGGTGATTTTTGACGTTTTCACACAAACTCACGTTTGAAAAGGATGTGTTTCAGTACTTAATAATACATTTGTAGGGACAGCCCTGTCGGGCCCTGTCTGAGATTATGCGGCTGATGTCGTTGGATGATTATAGACACTCATCGCCTGCGATTTGGAGATGTTTTATCCCGACCAGCTGTATAACCCCAGACAGAGCAGGCGGGCAGACACCGCGACAGAGTCAGAGATGCCTGCCGTGAGGCGAGTTCAGGATGGCGAGTGTAGCAAACCGCTAGGAAGACGGTCCTTCCGGGGCCCGGCCTGTGACCCTTTCCAGACCCTTTGCTTCATGTCCACGTGAACACACGGCTGCGTTTCATTCTTCCCGCAGGAGGAGATGTACATCTTTATGGAGTACTGCGACGAGGGCACCCTGGAGGAGGTGTCCCGGCTGGGCCTGCAGGAACACGTCATCCGGCTGTACTCCAAGCAGATCGCCATCGCCATCAACGTCCTCCACGAGCACGGCATAGTCCACCGCGACATCAAAGGTAACCCCGCGCTCGCGAGCCGCCGCGCGCCCTCCTCTGCTTCACACGCGCCTCTCCGAAGGGCCCCGCGTGGAGCCGCCGCGTGCTGCACACGCCAAGGAGAGGCGCCTGCTCTGTCTTTCTGCCTCGGGCGAAGGTCATTCCCCGAGACAGCCGCCGTGCGCAGGCCACCGCGGCCGGCCTCGTGCGTTTACACAGCCGCGAGCAGAGCGCCCTTTTCCCCGGCCGAGAGCCTCGTGTTTGTGTGAATGTCATGAATCTATAAAGCGGCTGTGATCAGAGCCGCCAGTGTGGGCCACGATGCGCAGCTCTGCTTGGGGACGCAGGGACGGGCTTCTTTACCTGATCCCCCAGCGTGGGCTTCTGCTTACGACTGCCCTGTGCCCGCGATTGGTTCTAGTGCCTTTCCTTCTGGCGTGAGGGGGCTCACCATGCGTCCGCCTCAGAAGTGCCCCTCTTGCATTTGCCTGAGCCTCACCCTGGCTCTGACCTTTGTGTTTGGGTGCCTCGGGGATAAGTACAGCAACAAATTATTTGTGTCTCTGGCCTCAGAACGAAGCAATCCATTCCGTCGCATAGTCTGAGGCCTGCCCTAAACCCGTGCACCCCAGAACTGGCCCGGCTCCGGCCAGTCGTGGAGCTGCATGGCACGAGAACCTGCCGCGGTCTGGGAGTGCGACCGGGCCAGGCCCTCCGTGGCGGCCTCCCCGCGTCCCCAGCACGCGCAGCCTCGTTGCCGGCCTGCTCGTCCGCTGCCTTGCTCCGCTGTCGGCCGTCATTCTGGGCATTCGCCTGATTGGCTCACTGTGCGTTTCCAGTTCTTCCGCCACAAACACCGTACTCAGTCCTCTGCCCACTGTCACGAAATGGCACCTTCGTGTCGTTGGCCACGGCCTTACAAGGCATCCCTCGGAGTCCTTGAATCGAGTCCACTCACTGTGCTCTTGTGCAGCGCGGCCGAGGACGTGCACCCGTGGACCAGCTCCCGGCACTGGAGCCGGCCCGGACTCTGCGCCGTGCGCTGCACCCCCACAGGCGCGCTCGGCCACGAGGGTCAGCTCTGAGCTTCCGCTCACCTGCGGCTGCTCATCTTTCTCGAGCGGCTCTGCGTCGCTTGCGGAAGGAGGTTCCTTGGGCACGTGATGCCGGAGACGTGTGGCTCAGTGGCAGTGATGCTGTCCTGCAGCAGAGGGCAGGCGGCCTGGGAGAGAGCGGTACCCCAGGTCCCTGCAGACACAAGGCGGGGTGGCTGTTGCCTGTCGAAGTAGGAGGCAGTTGCAGAACCCCCCGTTTGGTCACCGTCTAAAACCGCGCAGCGGTGGCCTCAGATGTGACTAAGCAGTGTGTGTGCCGGCTCCTGGCCACGTGCCGCTCCCTGTTGCGGGAGCTGCTCATGGCATACAGCTCTGTTTCGGGGACTGCCACCACAAGCATTCGTGTTTAAGTATCTGTGTGGGTTTCTAATGTTAGAATTTATGCAGGTATTTCAGTTTAGAAATTATGGGTCACAGCTGTCTGCACTGATATTAAAATTCTGTTAACATTTACAAAAAGCTTGAAATCTTCCTATGATTACACGTGGTTAATAAAGTTTCATGAACCTCGATATTATTTACTTTGTAGTTCAGGTTCCTGTGTAAACTTTAAGGTGGCCACATTGTGTTTCAGAGGCTAACGACTGCTTGCTTCTTGTCAGGTGCCAATATCTTCCTTACCTCATCTGGGCTGATCAAGCTGGGAGATTTTGGATGCTCAGTGAAGCTTAAAAACAACGCACAGACCATGCCCGGGGAAGTGAACAGCACCCTGGGGACGGCAGGTGGGGCCCGGCTTGCTCTCTCTCTGCGCCTGGGCACTGAGCCTCCTGCCAGCCCTGCCGCCCGCACTGGCTGGGAGGGCAGGGCGTGTGACCACACGGGGACCATGTCCACACCCGTCAGCCTGGGAAACCAACTCCCCTTAAAGTCAAAGGAGTGAGGAGGGGCCTTTTCCTCCCAGAAGAACTCCAGGCTCTTCTCACCGGTTTGTTAACATTATTCTAGTGGAAGGAGCGTTACGCTTAAGTGGCGACCACCTGCTTTGATCCTCAGCATCATAAACCTTTGTATCCTCCTTTGCAGGTTACATTTTGTATTTTTATTATGAATACAATTTGTCTGAAGAGTCTCTCACTTTCAAAAATTGTCATTCAGAAGATAATTTGGCCCCTAAAATGCCCTTTCAAGAAATTGATTTGCAACGTTTTCAGTCAGCGATATTCCTATTATGTAATTCGGAGGACCCCCCCCCCCCCCCGCGCATTGCTCGTTTGTTTTGTGTGGTGTGTTATGTGGTGCTGTGTTGCTAACCCGTACCTGCCGGTGTATCTGTGACTTTTAAAGCTTACATGGCTCCAGAAGTCATCACTCGAGCGAAAGGAGAAGGCCACGGGCGTGCGGCCGACATCTGGAGCCTGGGGTGCGTCGTCATAGAGATGGTGACCGGCAAGGTGAGCAGAGCCCGTACGTGGAGGAGAAGCTTCAAGAGGTCGCCTTACGTTAACAGGGCAGTCACTGTGGTCTTATTATCATGAATACTGGGGATACGTTTTCTGCTAAATAGAGGACATAACCAGAGATGAAAAGTGACCTGTCACAAGATACAGTAAGGTTAAGGTGACAGACTAGGAACCAAATATTTATAAGAGATATGACTCAGAGGACTTTTACAAATTAATAAAAACATAAAGCTTGAATTAAAACACAGAGAAACAAGCAGCTACAAGAAAAATGAAGCTGAAACTTAGTCCACACACACACTGGCGCATGAAGGCACGTGTTAACTTTATTCATAATTGCTCAAACTTCGAAGTGTCCAGGGCACCCTTCAGTCGTAACTGGGCCAGCCGCGGTGGTCTGTGCAATGGAACGTCATGCAGCAGTGAAAAGAAATGCACTGTCTAGCCAGGGGACGGCGGAGGGGGCGGGCCTTAAACGCACACTGCTGCGCGAAGGCAGCCAGTCCGAAAAGGCCGCACTGCGCGATTACAGGTGCATGGCCTTCCGGGCGAGGCCTCGCTCTTGGCGCGGTGAAAGACCAGTGATCACCGGGGACTGTGGGGGCGGGCGGGGTGACTCTTCTGTGATGTCACATCTGAAAACTCCGAAAGTGGTGTCCTCGCGAAGATACAGCTGACGAGCAGTTATGAAATGTATAAAGGCACTGCGTGTAGCATCATTTTAAAGCAAAATGTTTGAAATCTATTAAGTATTTTTCATAGGAAATGAAGTTAACATACAGTTACACCTTGCAGCTACTGAGAAAGACCATGTAGGTGCTGAGTAAATGCTCGCTGATAATATTTCCGTTAGCGCTGACGCGGAAAGATGCCCGCGTTGCTTATCGTCTCATTCAAGCCATACGTCAGAGAAGAAAACACCTCCGTAACTGAACAGTGGTGCACACGTTACAATGCCGCACAAACTTAGCTCCTCCTCCCACGAATTTTATTTTTCCTGTGATAACAAAATAAGTTCTGCAGTAATAGCATTTGATGCTCGTTATGCAAGAAGGTAGCATTTAATAACTTCTCTATAAGATAGATAACTGTTGAATTTTATGTTGTAGTGACACTTCCATATCTTTTTGTATGTTACATATTTTATTTGCACGATGATGGTGGATAATGCTGGACTAAATAGAACATCTGAATGGGGTAGGCAGGCCTTGCTGACTACATGACTGTGTAAAGAAAGGTTTCTGGCCCAATGTCACACTCTTTTTTTCACATTTTCAGAGGCCGCTTTTCTGTTAAAATAGGAGAATTGAATAGTTGTGACAGAGACCAGCCATGTGGCCACAGCCTAAAATATTTACTATTTGACTGTAAGGAAAAGTTAGCAGGCTCCTGATACGTGTAACTATTGAGATGCCAAAAAAGAGACTGGGAAATTGCATTTTTTTACAGCCACGTAGTGTTAAAACCTGATTTTTTTTCTCTTTGTAGAGGCCTTGGCATGAATATGAACACAACTTTCAGATTATGTATAAAGTGGGAATGGGGCATAAGCCGCCCATCCCTGAGAGATTAAGCCCAGAAGGAAAGGACTTCCTTTGTCACTGCCTTGAAAGTGAGCCCAGGATGAGGTGGACGGCCAGCCAGCTCCTCGACCACTCCTTTGTCAAGGTTTGGCAGACTGCTGTGCAGTTTCCTCCATGTCTGAATGTTTGGGTCCTGTCTGCATCTGTCACTTTAAAGATGTTGGGAAACTTAAATATGGGACATCTGCGTCCGTATCTGAGATGGAGGGGAGCCGAGTGTGCCACGTCAGGGAGAGCCATGTGTGTTTTTTTTCTGGAAGATATTTGTTGAGGTCGTCCCGCGTGGCCTGCCTTGGCGATGTCCGCGAGGTGCCTCGCGACCGGTGGGCCTGGAGGAGAGCGGGTCCCCCTTTGTGAGTGGAGGCTGCCGCCCTCAGGGCAGGGGTGGCTCACCGCTATGCAGGGAGCAGGCCAGGGCCCTAACGAGCAAGCATCATGGGAAGCTGTGGTCGCGGTACGTGTGCCGTGTCATGGGGTCACTGGGAAGAGGTGCTTCGCGCTGCCGGGCAGCTCCAGATACTGCTTTATCTAGAATGGGGTGTGTCAGCCAGGTCCGGAGTGTGGGCGGGGCACGGCAGACCGGGTGGGGCGTGGGAAGGCCCACTGCGGAGGGGAGAAGTGGTCAGGGCATTGCGGGCAGATGCGAGTGGAGCACAGCACGTGACGGGTGCGACAGGGGAGGCTGGGGAGGTGAGCAGGACCCCCCGAAGGGGCTCGCTTTCTGGGGAGCGTGGCGCGGCTGCGCGGTGTTTTGGCGCCGACGCTCTGGAGGCAGGAGGGCGTAAGGAAGCTGCGAGACCGCACGGGCCGGGGGCGGGGGGCCGGGGGGCTGGGGCGAGTCGTCAGCGATGCGCAGGAGTGAGGTGGCTGTGCGGAGCCCCCGACCCCGACGGCACGTGAAGGGTGACTGGAGTGGAGAGGTCTGGGATGGCTCCGCAGTGTCCGGCCTGGGTCCCTAGGTTATAGGAACCCCGTCACCACGATCGGTGAAGACGCCGGCCGGTCGAGGTGGGGCCCGGAGATGATGGCGACTCTTTGGCGACGAGTGTGAGATGTCTCTGGAGCAGCTGCTCGGGGATTTGAGATGGGCGTCTGGATGTTTCGGGCCGGCGCCGAGGGAGGCCTGGGGCGGGACGTAGCTTCGGGAGGCAGGGGTGCTGCCAGGAGAGGATTTAGAGGGTGAGTGGGAGAAACCGCAGGGGTGGGTGCTGCGGGAGCGCGTGCCGATGGGCGAGGGACGGCGGGTGGGTGCGACATCGCTCCTGGGGCCTGACGTCAGGCAGCCAGCGACCTGCTGTGGAGGCATCAGGGGCTCATGACTAAGTGAACGTGTATTTTTTCATTGTAAAGCACATAAAAATGCTGTCCGTGGCCAGGTCGCCGAGCAGTCGGCCGGCACGGACGGTGTCTGTCGCAGACACGGCGCTGGGACGGGCAGGGCGCGCCGATGGGGCTCCCCGGGGAGACTCGGGCGCCGTGCGAGGGCTTCAGCTGTCCCGCCTTCCCCACAGGTTTGCACAGACGAGGAGTGAAGGTGGTCGGCCTGCGGCCTCGGAGCGCGTGTCCTTGGAACCCCCAAATCACTACTGTATGTAACATTTACGTGAAGACTGTGCCGAGAGGCGGTGTGAGCTCTCCAACCTTCCAAGACTGAAGACTGCACAGGTGACGAGTGTCACTTCTCCTGCTGCTCCCATTGGTTCGACCTGGCACAGGCCTTCCCAAGTGACAGTGTCCACGAGGTAAAGAAGCTGCATGTTAAGTGCCATTACTACTGTACACGGACCGTCGCCTCTGTCACCGCCCTGTCTCCGTGACTGAGAACTATGACATCAGTGTGGTGTTTTCGACCTTACTAGGTTCAGAAGCAGTTGTAGTTACCGGCGTCCTGGGCCTTGTCGCTGACCTCCTGTCTGTCGCGTGCACTGACTGTGAAACTGTTCCTTTCGTTGTTGTTGTTGGCAAGCCGCAGGTTTGTTTTGCAAAAGGCTGATTGATAAAATTTAAGAAAAAGGTTCTTTTTTCAATAAATGGTTTATTTTAGGAAAGCACAGTCACATTGCCTTTTAATGGAATCAGCTCAGAGCCAGCGGGGTCCGTTCGCACGTCTGTGTCCTCCGCAGAAGAGCCACAGGCCCGCGGGTGCTGCAGATGGGCGTGGGCTCGGCACGTCCTTCGGGGAGAAACACCGCTGAGCACACGAGACGGCCCGCGGAAGTGGTTTTACATCAACCAGCAGGTTTATAACACGTGCAGGTGTGAGCCTGCTGACCACATGCTGGGGGCTCAGTTTATTCAGACACCAAGATGTGCTAGGTCAGTACGGATACCACTGAATAATCTCTTGGCAAGAAAGCGGCTTTTCAGGATGTAACTATGCCAGCAGTTAGTTTTCTAAAATAGCCTAAATTATGTGTCATTGGCGGTGGTCTTTAATTTTTTTGCTATTAAATTTTCACAAGGTCGGTTTGTTTACCTCATCAGCTCCTTCCCTGCACGTAGCGGCCGACTGGGCGAGTAATTCCTCGGTGGGTTCTGTGCTCACCTTCCCTCCCGCACGGCGGCTCCGCTTGCGGAGAAATTACTGTCCAGGGGACGTCAGCATTTGATACAAGCACAGCATTTTTTAAAGTTTCCGTTTTTTAAAATAGCCCTTGAGGTGAAGTTTATATAATATTTGAAGCAGATTGCGCCACAATTTTTAGCATAGCTGCGAAGGTGTACAGCCATCTTCACAACCTATCTCAGAACATTTCCCTCACGCCCCCCAAAAATCTCATGTGTGTCTGTGGTCACCCACAGCCTCAGGTGACCACTAAGCCGCACCCGGTCTCCCCGGAGTCACCTGCCCCGGACGCCTCACGTGAACAGACTTGGACAACACGTGGTCTGGCTGCGCGTGCTCTGCGCAGCGCTAACGAGGTTCATCTGCGCCGTGGCGGCGTCCGCGCTGCTCGGTGCCGCGCGCCGCCCTGGGTGTCCGGCGTGCCGCGAGTTTCCTTCATGTTTTAGTACCACTTTTTGGGTATTATGAATAATGCTGCTCTGAACATGACAAGTCTGTGCGTGAACACGTTCTCGGTTCCCTTGGGAATAGAACCTGTTGAAGGTCCATGCTCAATATTTAAGAACCTGCCAAACCGCTGACGTCTGCGGGCAGCAGGAGCCCCTGCTTCTCCAGGTCCCGCCACCCCTGCTGCTGCCCTGGGCATGGCCCTTCCCGCGCCTGAGGGGGTGCTGTCTTGGCGAGGTTTCGGTCTGTGCCCCTGTGAGCTGCTGCTGCTGCTACTGCTGGGCTTGCTGGCCTGTCCTTCATCTTCGGTGAGATGTCTGTTTGGATCTTTTGCCCATTTTTTAAATTGCGCTACTTATTATCGAGTTGTGAGAGGATTTCATATGTTCTGGACACAAGTCTTTTACTGTGTACGTGACCTGGAAGTATTTTATTCTCCCAGTCTGTGTCTCGTCTTCTCACTTAGCAGTGTCTTTGGAAGTACAGGAGTTTGTTGCACGTGCTCTTGATGTCGTATCTAAGGAATTATTACTGGACCCGTCATGAAAATTTATACCTGTGTTTTCCTCTAAGAGTTTCACAGTTTCAGCTCTGTCACCATTGTTAATTTCTGTGTGTAGTGTCAGACGGGATGTTCTGCACTTGGAGCAGCTCGTTCCCCAACATCAGGTGTGGGTGGACCGGACAGGAAGTGGACGCGGGGCAGCCTGTCCACCACGGCCTCCCCGTCGTCCACAGGGGCCTGTGTGCTGTGCTTCTGGCCTCAGGTGCTTGCTTTCTGGGATGACACCGTCTGGCAGGGCCAGGCCTTCCGTGGGCCTGCGACCCGGCCCCATGGGTGCCTGAAGCCTGCGCCACCCCGCACTGCTCCTCCACTCTGGCTGTGCCCTCCACCCCTTTCCTCCCTTGTCATTCCAACACACGCGTAGAATGGCCCCTGACACTGCTGGCGACCGTTCATAATTTCCTAGAATGTTAGCAAAGGTCTGGCTAGAACTGGCGTGTGGACAATAAGATGAGAAAGTGCAGTTCGTGTAATGGAATTCATTTCGGAAACCCTCACTTTGTGTTCAAACTGCTGACTTCTTACAGTTCAACAGACACAGATGCCAGAAGCTTCAAAAACACCTACGCACTCCAGCTTGCGGAACGAGACTGTGACTTTGTCTGAATGAATTCGTTAAAGGCAGCACTGCCTGAGTCTCGGTGGGAAGCCTTTCTCACGCAGCCCTAGAGGACATTTTCTGGGCACGGAAGAGATCTGAGTCAGCGCCTAGTAGATGCGTTCCAGCACCTTGTTACGGGGCGCGGCTGCGGGCCGGGGGTGCCCGCTCTGGGACCACTTATCCCTGATGGGGGGCAGACTTCGCTGTTCCCAGTAAGATTTCGAACTTCAAAGTGTTGACTGGATTTTATTTTGGCCTAATTCTGCTTAAGAAAGGTTCGTATTTTTTGCTTTAGGAAAGGGAATCAAAAGAAGACAGTGGGAATTAGTTACTAAAGCCTGAGTCAGCGTGCTCTCGGTCGGTCTCCTCTGGGTGCCTGCAGTAACTGGGCACTGCTGGAGGTGGCCCAGGGTCCCCATCCCTGCCCCCGGAGAGGGGACACTCAGGACATGTGCCCTAACTGTTCTGGTGAAATTTCTGTATTCTGTTCTTTCTGATCAGAGCAATGGTCATTTCAAATAGCGGAGTATCGTAAACAGGGAGCAGTGGCTGCACGTGCTGTGAATGGTGGCGAATGTCACGGGCCACAGGAAACAGGGACATGTTCCCTCCCTTCCTCTCCTCTGCCCTCCTGCTGTACATCCAGTGCTTGGAGACGTCTGGGCGCTTGGTTTTCATTTGCATTTGTTGGGAATTCTGGAAAAGCTGGGATGCCAGCCAGGGTTGCGGAGGGCGCGACGTGCCCTGTGTGTCACAGAGCTCCGGGGCCACTCGCTCACGGCGGCGGGGGGTGGGTGGGCGGGCGCCGTGCTGGCTGGGGCTGGGGGTGCCTGGGCCCTCAGCCTTCCCTGCGCGATCATTTTGGAGGGTGGAGGGACTGGACCTGGAGGGGTCGCTTGCCTGACCCTTATGTTAGCGTGTTCTTCGAGGACAGTTGAGCCTCATTCATAAAAGTGTTTTAAAATATTTTTCAATTAAACGTCCGGAGACATTTTCAGGAAGCTGCCCTGCTACGCTGCAGCCAGTTCCGTGTTCGTCCCCGCGGCCACCGCGTTTTCCGGTGGGCGGGAGACGCTCCAGACCGGAGCGTGCGGGCAGCTCTGCCGCCGGCCTGGGACGGCCTGCCGGCCCCAGCGGGTTCTTCGGCTGAAAGTGGCCCGGCCTTGACTCGGGACGGGGCCTCTTGCCGCTTCAGCGCGTCCCTCCCACAGCCGGTTCTAGGAGCCGCGGACGTTAAGATCCGGGCGCCGGGAGGCGGGGCCGCCAGCTGGGGCCGCCCAGGGGCGTTTCCCCGGGGCCCGCCCTGCTGCCCCTGCTCGCCCGCGCAGCAGCGGGCCTCTGACCTCCGACCTCCGACCTCCGACCTCCGGCGTCCGGAGTCCGAGCCGCTCCGGCTGGAGGAAGAGCGCGTATCGGAGCGAGAGCCGGACTCGGGAATCGAGCGGGCGGCCCGGGTCTGCGGCCCCTGTGGCCCTGCCGCGTGCGCCCAGGACTGAGAGGCGGGGCCGGGAGGCGAGGCCACCGCTGTGTCACCGGGGTGTCACCGGGCGTGCTGCGTGCAGGCCTCCCCGTTCCACTCCGCAGGCGACGTAAGCGCTACTTCCCGAGGCATGTGGCGGGTAGGCCCGTTCCCGCGGGACGGCCTGTCGCAGGGACACTGAGGCACTCTGGCTCTTGCTCGAGGCCCTGGGGGAGGCCGGGAGGTGCACGGCCACCCGCGGACCCAGGCAGCAGAGCCGGGCCCGTCTCGTTCCATGGCCCCTCAGACCCAGTGGCCGGACGCAGTGGTCCCGCAGGGGCCGGCTGCGCCCAGAGCGCCACTCAGCGTCCGCAGTCGTGGGAAGAGCCTGGCGGCCTCGTCAGGGGAGGCGGGAACCAGCCTCCTGTCGCGGCCTCGGGCCAGCATCCCGCTGCCACCGCCCTCCCCACTTCCGTCCCTGTGTGCACGTCCGAAAGCCCCTGGGAAGCTGAGTCTGTCTTGCTTGGGGACCAGCCAGACCACCGTCCCCCCTACCGGCTGAGCAGCCAGAGGCTGCCGGGGCCTCTCTTTTGTCTGTCACATCTACTACTATGTTAGGGCCGGGCGATTATTAACTGCCGTAGGGTTTGCGTCTAAATCTTCACGTCCACTTGTGGCTGTGTCAGAACACTGCTTCTTTTTAAACATCACTAGCTCCTTTTACTAGGTTTGACGTGCATTTATTTAGCGGTCAAAAGATGGTCCAGCACTGCTGCGTGAGCCTGTGCAAGATGCGATCTCTAAAAAGGCACACGAGGTGACAGACTCACGAAGGGCGCTCGGCCGTCCCCCGAGGTGGGTCACGTTACCGTGGCGGTCTCGGGTCAGTCCGCACTCCCCAGGCTTCCGGCTGCCTCCCCTGTGCTTCGTGCTGTTTAATAGAGTCGCTTTGCAGCTCGGTCCCTAGAGGAAGCGCATTAGACTCCCTGCCCGAGGACGCCAGGTGTCCAGGGCGGCCCTGCATCACCGACCCACACCAGCTGCCCCTCTGGTGGCAGCAGGGCTGGCTGAGCCATGGGGCAGAGGTGCCAGGGGTGCGTGGGCAGCTCCAGCCTGTGGTGCCTCTGCGGCCTGAACCAGGCTCCGGGGTTCAGGGGGCCTGATGCGTCACTGCTGTCATGGTGACCAGCAAAACTGGGTTCCCACACTCCTAGCAAGATGTGTGTCTGTGCGAGGGCCAAGCAGCCAGTGAAGCTCAGGCTCCCCGCCCCCCCGCCCCCCCAGCAGCCCGCATCCTCTCGTTTTCTAAGGCAGCTTTCAGGAAGGGTGCCGTCGGCTCCTGCCCGGGAGGAGAGTTTTGTCCGCCTTTGTCCTCCGACCTGGACCCGAAGCAGCGGGGTGTGGGGCTGTGCGTGCGTTTCTGCTGCTTTCTCACCTTCTCCGTCGGGCCCAGAGCCAGGCGGAGGGTCCAGAGGTGTTATTAGAACCGAGACCGCCACCATTTTGAATGGGAGGATGACAGAGAAATGACACGTTTGGACACTTCACTAATTTCTGAGCATTTTGGGGAAGTAGCTACGTGGAGGCCACTTTCTAACCTTCCATCCCTCATTCGCTGAGTGCTTTACGATTCCCAGAATGCGCTCACAGGTGCTGCCTCGTTCACCCTTGGAACCACCCACGAGGTAGGTGTCATCATCCCTGTTTCACAGATGGGGACGCTGGGTGTCCAGAGGCAGGTGGCTCGGCCAGGGTGTGGGCACGCAGCAGCTGCAGAGGTCGGGGAGGCGCACGTGCAGCCCGGGGTGTGGCCGGCCTGCAGGACGGTGCCGCCTGTGCCCCCCACACCCCGTGCCCGCGAATTCCTGTCCCGCATGCTCTGTCTTTGGAACGAGCACACGGCCTTAACACGGGGTGTCAACTCCGCCCTCAGGGACGCTGGTCAGTGTCCACTCAGGCCCGGCCTCACCCATGCTCCCGCAGCGCTCTGCAGGTTTGGATCGGTGACGCGTGACTGTCCCGTACTGAAGCAGAGAGAGCTCCACGTGTCACCTGGGCGTCTCTCGTTCGGTTGCACCTGGCGAACACTCGGTGACAGTGCGAACCTGAGAACCGGATTCTGAATAGGCTGCGCCTTTGCGATTCGGCCACCTGTACGGAGCGGTGTGTCCCTTGCATGACCAGCAGCACCGGCCGGGGCTGGGCACGCGTGGAACGGGGAGAAGCCCTCTCCTCGGCAGCGTTCATGCTTGTAAACGCCCGCGAGGCCGCGTGCCATCGCGTCGCGGCCGGAGGGCACAGAGCCGGGTCCCTGACTCCTGCAAAAGTACGGCTCCTCGGTCTTGCTTTGCGTTTGGCGGCTGTTGCCGGCAGCCGTTTGAAGAAGTCTGGCACGTGGACCCATCCGTAACGAGTGGGACGTAGGTGGCCTCGGAGTCTGGGCTCCGGGAGGGAGACAGAGCCGCGGGCTCTTTGTTCCGGTGTCTGCTGCGGCCCGAGCCCGCGCAGAGCGTGACCTGGGCTCTGCGTGGCGTTTTTGTAGTGTGAGCCTACGTTGTGTTGGGGACCCAGCTGCTGCTTGCTGCTGGGACGAGAACAGAGGGTGCAGTCAGCTCCGATCCCCGCAGCGAGCCCGGCCTTCCTTTTCACCTCGACTGAGGGCCTCGCTTCTCCGGGCCTTGGGCCAGGCCCACTCCCCTGCGTGAGGCGGGGAGCCCCAGAGCAGCCTCAGCGTGCCACAGTGTCATGCGGATGCATGCGGCTAGTCTCCCAGCACCCGCCGTCTTCCTTAAACGCACACGGGCTCCTGCATCGCGTCTGCCGCCAGGAGTGGTCATCGGGGTGCGTTCAGCGCCGCCAGGCCGAGTCCCCCCCTCCAGCCCCCTCCCCCAGAGACCAGTCCGATCACCAGGGTCCAGAACACCAGATGCACGGCGGAGGGCGGCACGGAAGGACGGCGCAGGCTGTGTGGACGCACACCAGGAGCCGAGCACTTTAATTCTGTTCTGGAGGCATCGTTTAGCCGTTTCCCCACAGCGCCTCTCACGCCCTCCCTGGCAGGTGGGGTTACAGGCAGCAGCACCAGAGGGTGGGAGGGAACGGCCCCCCTCGTTCCCCACGCCTGCCCGCCCTCCCCTGGCGCCCCCGCCGCCTTCCGCCGCCAGTCGTTCTCACTTCCGCGTGAGCTTGCACACACGCCCGTGCGCGCGCGCACGCGGCAGGAGAGCACGTGGGGAAACACATTTGAGCTCATCTTCCTCTCCGTCCAGCGTCCGTGCCCGACTCCCGGCTCCCAGCAGGCCTCGCCCAGCCATGTCGCTGCGTCCCGGCAAGGATGGCAGGCAGTGTCCACCGGGTCCCCAAGGTCCCCTTCGGATGGGAACGTGTCCTGAGTCAGTCACTCTGTTTCTGTTTGCTGTCGGTGTCGCCATAGGCGGAGCCCTTGTCGATTTCTGTCACGCCAATCATCCATCGGACACCCATGGAAGCTGCGGAAACAGGGAGGACGGGGCGTTAGAGGGGCGAGGCCGACGGGGGCCCTGAGACGGCCCGTCCCGAGAGCTGGACAGCCCCTGCCTCACGGGCGGCCACGAGCACGTGCGTCGGGTCTCACGGGACTGCGTGACAGTCACAGAGCAGGGCTGTTCTGTGGCCCAGCTCCGGTCCTCCGACACGTCAGCCGCGGGCGCGGCTTACAGACTTCCCGTGTGATCCCGGAGGCGAAGAGGGGTCTTTGGGACTGCGTGGCGGGGACTCACGTTAATGAAGGGCACGCCAGGCCCCTGGAGGAGGCCCGCCCGCGTCGCTGCTGGGGCGAGGACCGGGGCAGCGAGAGGCGCCGCCTCTTCCCGGCGCTGACCTGGCACAGACACGGGGACCCGCAGGGAGCGGCCCACGGGGTCAGCGCCCCGGGACGGCAGACTCGGCGAGCGGCCTGGGCGCGGGGACCGCGTCTTAGTCACCGGGTGGCCCGGCAGCGGCCCGCTCATACTGTCGTAATTCACACGCGAGAGCAGACAGGTGTGCCGCGCCGGCCCTGGTCGGGACGGTCAGGGGGAGCCGGCTGGGAAGCGCGAGTCCAGCGGCCGGGCAGACCGCGGCCTGGGGCCAGCTGTGGAGAGGCTGACGGGAGCCCCTGCCCCAGCACGAGAACCTCTGTGCACGGGCGACGGGCACATGTCGTAGGGGACGCCGCGGGGTGACGGGCACGCGTCTCGGGGGACACAGGGCCGCTGACACACTCCATTGCCCCAAGAGGCCTTGTGAGGACGAGAGAGACATGAAGATGAGGCCTTGGTTTCCCTCGGACTCCGGAAGCACAGTGTCCCCCGTTCGGAGGGCAAGAGGCAAGCGCGGTGACCCCGGCTGCCCCACTTCAGAAGCAGGCGTCAGTGTCAGGGAGGGTTGTAGGGGAAGCGACGGTCCACGAGACGGCCGAGCTGCTGCGCAGCTCCACCGAGGTGGCAGGGGGCCCAGGACGGGCGCGGTCACAGTGTGCGCCCGCCGTCCTGCGGCTGTTCGCCCTGCTGCCCGCAGGCCGCGCCGCTCTTCAGGAACGGCCCGGCCGCGAGCAGACGCATCCCCACTGGGGCCGGAGCCCTCCCCCGTCGAGGGCACCTTGCTGCGTGCGCCCCCCCAGCCTCTGGCTCCCCACTTACCCACGAAGAGGACGAGGACGAAGCTGGCCAGCGTCAGGGAAGAGCCGCTGCTGACCATGCTGACCAGGAACCGGACGAAAGGGCAGAGCAGCAGCGATGCCCAGAACAGCCAGTTCAGGAGCGCCCAGGGCCGCCGCGGGGGCACCATGGGCGTCCCCGGGAAGGTGCCCGTCCTGCAGTACTGCTCCTGGAAGGCGTCCTGGGGACGGAGAGGCGGCCTGAGTGCCCGTCCTCGCGGACCGGGCAGCTCAGAGCTCAGGGTCCTGCAGGCACCCGGGGCTGTGCCACTGCCACATCTGGCTCTCCCTCCCTGCGGTGACATGGAGAGGCAGGGCCACCGCACCTCTGCCACCAAGTCCTGGGGCGCAAGCCAGCCCGCTCCGGCCTCGTCTGACTGGGCAGGTGAGCGGCCCGAGGCCCAGGTCCAGGGGGCTGGGACGGCCAGTCAGGCCGTCCACACAGGTCAGGGGGACGAGGGAGGCGCCGCCCTGAGCCAGGCCCCCGCCCCAGGGTGTCGGCTCGGGTTGTCGTCTGACGGCCCCCCGAAGCTAAATTCCGTCTGTGCTCGTCCAGGTCTAACTGCCCGGCGTGTGTGCGTCCTGAGGCTGTGCAGGACGTTCACGCCCAGACCCCTGCGGGGCGGGGGTGGCAGACACCGCCTTCTGCGTTCACTCACAGCCCTGGGAGTGTCCCCATTTCTCACCGGCAGCCACCCCGAAAACACCCTGCGGGGTGGCCGCGCCAGGCAGGCCTGCTTGCAACCCGTCTCAGCCTACGAGCGCCTGCTTCTCAGAGGGCAGGAGTCTTCCGGAAAGCAAGCTTCGAGAGGCTTAAAGTGCTGGGTGCTTTCCTTTAACACGAGGCTGAAACGTCTAGAGTACATCCTGCTGCTTTTCCAACCAGGGTGTACAGAATGACGTGCCGCTCCGACCGCTTGGTGTCGTGATTAAAGTCACAGAACGAGCCATTTCGGAAGCGATCGCCCCTTCCCTGGGAGCTCGGGAGCTCTGTCTGTGTTCGCCCCTAGATGGTTTGGCCTCAACACACACAGCGGGTCAGAAGGAAGTGTTTACCGGGCCGTGGGACCAGGGCGCAGGTGTGCCTTCCTCCCCAGGTGGAAGCTAAACCTTCCTCCTCCTGTGAGATCCAGCAGCCTGGGCAGGAATAATTAGCCCTTCTCTGCCCTGCGACTGTCTTGGAGGACAGAAACCAATGAAAGATAAGGCCCTGCTCCGAGGAAGGAACGAGAGAGCTGACTGCAGACGAGAGTCGGGGGCCGCTGCAGATCAAAGCCAGCGGCGGCGGGCCTTGCGGGGTTCTTCCTGCTCACGCCCGGGATTGTTTTGAGACCAGACAACCCAGTTGTGGACTCAGAAGCCAGCAAGATCATGAGCATCGCTAGGGAATGTTTTGCCGCAAGAGCAGAGACAGGAAACTAGATCGGGGCTGTTGGGGCCATGACTGCCTTTTCTGTCCACTACACCTATGCAATAGTTACTTTCTCTCTGTGAAACCCCCTTTACAAATACTTTGCAACGCTCTTCTCCCTGTTGCCACGTGGAGCGTCAGGCCTGGTTAATAACGGGTACGCGGTCCTGTCTGGGGGACAAGACTCTCGCCACCGCTGCCAGCTCCCAAGGGTCCCGCAAGACACCCACAGCCACAACCCGAGATGGCCCCTCAACCCCCAGAGCCGCCGCTGCACTGACCTTCTCCTGGTACAGCTTGTGCAGCCAGGCCGCACACTTGTCCCCGTCTTCGGGGACTTCTTCCAGAGGGATCCGCCTGCAATGTAGAGAAAGCGGCTAGCAGGAGGAGGTGGAGGAGGAGGCCAGCGCCGGGCACGCGGATGTGGCTGCAGAGCCCCGGCCATCCTCCAGCTCCTGGATCTCGAGGAGGCGACTCGTATCCAGGGGCGAAGGCCACATGCATACGGCGGGTATGGGCCGGACGCCGTTGTGGCCCATGAAGGAATGGCCAAGAGGACGTGTTGGCCTCTGCGGTGGCGGGCAGCACTGCCTCAGTTTCCACAGGAGCCAGTCCAAGCTGCACAGAAGCTCAGTGTAGGCGATGACATTCTAGAACTTTCTCAGCTAGGACTTACTGCCAATGCAAGGTACTTCCCTTCAGATGACTCCCCTGGCCTCTTGGGCAGTGCTGAGGCCGACTTTCTGCAAAGGTTTTGCCCAATAAGACATGGATCTTGGGGGACAAGTGTCCCCTCCCCGATGGAGAAACCAGGGCATCCTCCCCAGGTTCGGAGGCTTGGACACTTTGCCCACCGGTGCTGGGTCAGTGATCCCAGGGCAGCTGGGGTGGGGTGTAACGTGAAAATGTTCTGTCGTTTGTAATGGGCAAGAGACGAGGGGTGTGTGTGGACAGGCCTGAGCAGCCCTGCCCCGAGGCCACCAGCAGGCACCAGCTTCAGGGGCGAACTGGTCTGACTGGCTGCTTCCCCCCGGCCCCTACCTGCGCTCCGGCGGTGGCGTTACCTGCCCTGTGGCCTCGTCCTCACATAACCTCGCACGCTGACCTGCTCGGCTTTCCCCAAACCCCGCGGGCACAACTGGCCACAGAGTGGCGCTCCTGCCAGCCGTGGAAGGAACTCGGGGACAAAACCTCACCTTCCTGACTTCTCTGGCACTTACAAGTGACAGAGGCCTCCTTGGGGAAGGCGGGTGCTTTTCCGGCCCGCGCAGGCTGGCATGGGAGCGATAAGGCAGACTGTGGACTGACTGCCGCGTTAGCCAAGGAAACAGTAACCATCGCGAGGCCCTTTTCCTCCTTTTAAGGGGTAACCGGAGTCCTGAGGTAGAAAGCTATTTAACTCAGGCTGTCACTCCACCAACAGACCTCTCCAGGAAGGGTGAGCTTTTCGACAGCCTGCCAGTGGCGATCGGCCACTGGATTTTCCTGTGCCATCTCGTAACCTGGTCTCTGTGACATCTTTTAAAAAAATAATCGGAATGTTACAGGACGCGCAGCCAGTTCGCCAGCTGTGGGCATTTCGGACCCCTGGGTTAGCCTTCAGGGAAAGCAGCCTAGCGCGTAAACCAGCGGTGCCTCCCCGAGCCCGGTCGCGAGGCATTTCGACGCGCGAGGCCCGTCGCCGTGCTGTCTCCCGCGTCTCTCCCTCGTTCCCCACTGATCTGGACGACAAGTCAGATGGCGCAGTCTCTGCGGCACCGAACAGGTGAAGAGAACTGGCTGGTTCGTCTAAGACTTTGTGACGCATTTTCAATAAAACCATAACAACAGCGAGAAACGTCTGTGTGTGTTTGCCTGCGGCAGACACGTACGTCCTCCAAGAAAAGGGGACGTTGAACAGTCCCTTCGCACTCGGTCTCAAAACGACTGTAAAACCTGTGTCCAACCTGAGCTCTCGGACCAGAGCCAGCTGGCCGGGGGACCAGGAAGTGGCCGACAGGGACGGAGTCCCCTGTGTACGAGGGCGGCGCGTGTCTGCCGTTCACGTCGTGAACGCAGCCTGTGACCTAGTCCAGTTCACTGCAGGCCGCACGCGAGGCAGCGTTACACGGACTCCCCGGGGGGAGGGCCGTGGGTCCCCTGGGAGCGACTGCGGACAGACGCTCGCCTCTCGGGAATGGAGACGCAGCCAGCTTACCTGACGTAGAGATCTGCGTGGTATTTCTTTCCATTTAGGACACCCAGCAGTGTTGGATTTTCATTGTTTCTGAAATTGAGTGTACAGTCATATACAGCTGAAACTATAAAAGAATAAAACAAATACAAAGCAGTATATAGAGCGTGAACCCAGTTTTGTTCCGTAGATAACACACATTGGAAAACAACAAAGCGCTAGCTGGTGGCTGCTTCGTGCTTTTCCATGCTGTCCAGATGCTCCGCATTGAACACGCGTCACATCTCGTAGCCGGAAAAGCACGCCGCGGCTCAGCAATGGAAAACAGACCGCGCCTGAGGCCAGCGCGCTTCCGAGCAGACTGCAGTGTAACCCTAGACGCGTGACAGCAAACGCCAGTATTTAAAAAGGATTCACAGTCAGACAGATCCACTGACACTATCGAAGGGTGTGTCTGAGCCGTGGCAGCAGGACCGTGCTACGTGCGTTTTTTCCCCTAGAAAAATAGGACAGCTGTGCACTAGAGTGCGTACGGGATTGAACCACAGTCGCCTGAAACATGGCTGAGAAGCAAATAAGAATCTGTGATTTTCATGCCCCGGGGTGAGCAACGCCACAGGAGACCCCTCGCCGTCCACAGGGCACCATCCGAGCAGGCCAGGGAGGAGCGGGGAGCCTCGTGGGTGCGGAGGAGACTCGAGGGCCAGGCCAGGGAGCCAGGCCGCGTGGACGGGGTGTTGGGGTGCCGTCTCCCTCTCGTACCGTGCCCAGCCTGGCACCGGCATGCTGTGGGGAAGGCTGCTCAGCCCTCCACCCCTGTGGCCACGAGGGGCGGGGCGCGGGGCTTTGGGAGGAGGGTTGGCTGTGTCGCATTTCTAAACTGATGGGACAAAGGATTGAAGAGGAGACAGGAAGTCATGGCGAGAGACCGGAAACAGCTGTTGATACTTTCTTATCTCACGTGCGGTCACTCAGGGCTCCGAGCTTTGCCACAGATGGCAAAGTCAGAGCTCATCTCGGGAGGCAGCTGGTGCCAACAGGTGGGCAAAAAAATGCCAAACAAAACGACAGCCCAGGTCGACCTGGATGCCCCCGGGCCCACAGCCTTGCAGCACGGTGCCAGGCAGTGGAGAGCAGTGTTGGCCTAGTGTGTGCGTGTGCGTGAGCATGTGTGTGTGCTCGCGTGTGCAGGCAGCGGCCAGGGGCCTGGACCCCGGCTCACCAGCTGTGCATGAGTCACCCTTGTCCCCAGATCCCCTCCCAGTCCCTAGCCGGCTGGGGAAGCGGTGCCAAGGGCAGAGCTCCGCGCGGCAGGGGTGGGGCGGGGGCTTCGCGGGGCCCGGCTCTCCCTTACCCACGTCCCGCAAGCCCCTCACGGTGATGGCGAAGCCTTTCGTGCGAGGCAGCAGGTGGTGCTTGAGGCTGGGCAGCCCCTTGGCTTGGGCCACCTGCATGCTGACCTGGTGCTTCTTCTCCGTGAACCGAGTGCCCTCGCAGTGAATCAGGAACTGCAGGGGACAGGGCGGCAGCCACACGGCCCTGCGGTCACACGGGGTCCCGGCCACATGCCGCCCCCACCCCCACGCCTAGCCGCACGGCCCTGTGGGCACACAGGGTCCCGGCCGCACCCTGCCTCCACCCCCACCCCCATCGTACACTTTGGTCACGAATGGTCCCACAGGAGCCTTTGGGCATGGTCAGAGGGGGCATGGCCTGGCAGTGGCAGCTGACCCCCGGGTAGCCCAGAGGCCAGTGTTCCTCTGCTCATGGCTCCGGGCAAGACCTCTGGTGTGTGCGTGTGTGTGCGTGTGCACGCATGGGCATACATGTGCGTGTGAGATGAGCATCCTGTGTTTGTATGTGTGCACGTGTGTATGTGCATGTGTGTGACAAGCACCCTGAGTGTGCGTGTGTGTGCATCTGCATGCGAGAGGAGCACCCTGAGCGTGTACGTGTGCACGCGTGTGTATGTGCATGTGTGAGAGCATCCCGAGCGTGCGTGCGCGTGCCGGCGTGGCGAGGTCAGCGGGCAGGAAGGACCGGGGCCGTGAGCGCCGCGGGGCGCGCGGGCGGGCGGGCGCGGGGGCCTCACGTACGAAGTACTTCTCGGGGTAGTCCCGGAGGCGCAGCAGGCCCCTCGCCACCGTCTTGCGGTCATGCTCCCACTTGCGCGTGCAGAAGACCATCTCCGTGAAGTACCACATCCAGCCGATGATGGGGACGTAGGCCAGCTCCTTCTTGGCCAGGACCTTGGAGCCCTGCAACAGAGGAGGGGCCCGGGGTGTCCGTGACGGGGTAATGGGCCTCCCTGGTGGCTGACGGAGATCTCGCTAGAAGAGGAGGAGTGAGCGTCCGCTCCAAAGGCCTGAGGGGACAGCCCGGGACTCAGCGAGTCAGGGTGCCGCGGACTCGGAGCCTCCCCGCCGGCCACCTGGAGGTCAGGGTGCTGCCCCACGCGGGGTGAGGAGGAAGGGGCCCGGCTCCGTGGGGGAGCGCGGGTGTCTGGGCAGGCACCAAGGACAAGAAATCCGGGGTCACGGATGGCCATCAGCCAAGGGACTCCAGTTGGTCACCGTGGCTTTGGCTCGCGGAGCCCGTCGTGCAGCGGTGACAGCAGTCACACGCTTCCTGTGCCTCACTCAGCCCTCGCCCGACCCGCTGGCTCTGCAGGGCTGCCGCTGCCCTTGCGCGGGCCGGGAAACGCGCCCCAGGCGTCTCTGGGTCCCGTGGCCGGGAAATAATGGCGGAGCCGTGAGTTAGAATCAGATTACCAGGTCACGCCGGGAGCCGTCACCCTGTCCCTTTGCCAGCTCCTCTCTGCGGCCAGAGCGGTGCTGGTCACCTGCCCGAGGCTGGCTCCAGACCCCAGGATCTGGCCCACCACCAGGGCCCCCTGGGCTGCAGGGCACGGACCCCTAACCAGCCTGCCCGACTACAGGGCTGCCGCCACCAGGGGGCAGGAGACATGCAGAAGCACCGTTTCATCCAAGTGGATGTGGCCTCCGCACCTTTCCCCCTTAACTTTGGAATTAGCTAAGATGCGCCTTGAAATAGCCGTCATCGGTCAGCGGCACAGACGACTGAGGTGCTGACGCGGACAGTCCGGGCGGCCTTCGCTGAGCTCCCGGTGACCCGTGTCTGGTTATGGTCCTCAACCTGCAGGGCCCTCTCTCCTCTCTCCCCGTGCCTTCCGGGACAGCCATGAAGCTCCAGCTCGGCAGAGGGACCACGGGCCGTGTCCCCAACCTGCCACGCAGACCTGAGCAGGCGGTACCCAGCCACCCTCTCCCTTTACCTTAAAAAACCACGACCGTCCCCGGGGCGGGGAGGAGAAGCACAGATGTGTTTGATTTCGTGCGTCCACGTATTTCGTTTTTCGCACAAATCCAACATGCAAATTCTCTCACAGAGAACAGAGCATGAAGTCCCGCGGGTCAGAAAACTCGCCACGTGTGGGGCGGGGGCTTCCATGCACCAGGCGCGGGCTACACACTTTGTATAAATCCTATTCGATTCTAAACCAAGAAGAATAGCCCATGTTACAGGTGGTCACACTGAGGCTCAGAGATGTTAAGTAACTGGCCTGGCGCCGCACAGCTACCAGCTGGGGAAGCTCAGGAATTACGCTGGGTTGTCCGTCGGAGGCCGAAGTCCCCAGGCCAGATGCCGGGCGACCTGCCCCATGGCCATCACCCCTCCTTCTCTCACCGGACCGTCCATTTTGTACAAAAAGCAACATGCTCAGGCTCCAGGGGTGACCTCGAGTGATGCCAGGCCAGCCCAGTGTCCCCCTGGATGCTTCGCTTAGTGTGGGCACATGACCCGGTTCCAGCCAAGGTGACTCGGAGATCTGCGGGGGGGGGGGGGGGGGGATGCGTATGTTTTGGAGTTTCTGGGAAGATCATGAACCGTGAGAATAAGAGGGAGGGGCCGGTTTTCCTGCTGTGAACACAGTTGCTGAATGTCACGGAATGCCGAGGCCGTCGGGGCCACCGCGGGAGGCGTCCGGCTGCAGCCCGGCTGTCCTTTGACCTGCGGAACGTCTTCACGGCTGAAACCACCGGAGCAAGGGCCGACGGACCTGAAGGAGCGCTGGGGCAGAGCGTCAGTCACGTTGCTGTGGAGGATCTCGCCCGTCTTCTCTTTCCGCGCGGAGGAGGCGGCACACTGGTGACCCTGACTCCTCTGCATGCCACACGTCAAAAGGAAATGCCTGTCGCCCGAAAGCACGAAAACACACCGACTTGAGAATTAACCGTTCCCCACGAGGAGCCCAGTGAAAAGCCCACGCACTGTGCGTCCGCCGGGGGTTTCCGACCGTGGGAGACCCCCCTCCCGTCCCTCAGCCCCCCTGCTCCGTGGGCAGGGGTGTCTTCCAAGCGCCCTGCCTCCTTCATCGGTCACCTCTCAACTTACAACCTTTCAGGTAAAGCAGAACAAAACTTCTTCACTAATGAACTACACTTACATTCTTGATAGCCTAAGACTTTTTTGAAAATGACATCCGTGTGAACTCATTGGAAAAATGATTTGTAGCAACATAAACATGACGAAAGCTGGTCTCCATGGCCCAGAGGGGACCACGTGCCCCGAGCCGCGGCCGCCGGGCCTGGGCGGGGAGTGGCCCAGCGCCGTGGACCACGCCGTCTGGCGGGGAAAGGGACCCTCAGGTTATCTCCTGTTGACAGTGGGTCTTAGTCGTTGGCCTCTGGTGACCCGCTAGAAGGAAAGGGCAGCTTTGGCAGTGACGTGGACTCAAGCGTGGATGCAAAAGGAGGCGGCCTCGGTGGCCCGCATGTCCATCGCCTGGAGCGCTAGATCGCTGAAGACGGCTGCGGCGGCCCGCGGTGGGAGCGCGGGATGAATTACGAGCGACAGCGCGGCGCGCGGTGCGGCCCCACGGGGCAGGGGCAGCGAGCCGTGGCCCGCGGGCCGAGTCCGCTCCACGCGCGTTTACAGATAAAGTTTTGTCACGACGACACTGCCTGTGGCCGCTCCACAGCTGAGTTGAGCAGCCGCGACAGAAACAGTACGGTTTGGCCCACGAAGCCTAACATGTGCCCTGCCCGACCCGTTCCAGACGAAGCTGGTCAGTCTTCAGTTTAGAGCCACCGAAATCTGTTCTCTGTGACTATTTAGTGGGTGGCTCATTGTACTACGTTTTTAGAAGATCTGGGATCAAAGCCGAGTCTCCGGCCCGATGAAAAAAAGCAAAACAAAAATAACGGTAGCTACAGCTGGCTGGTCAGCGTAGGAGCGATTTTTTTTTTTTTTTATTAGATTGTCCTGTTTCCGATCAGAAAAAAAAACATTTTTGCAGCGTGGCTCTCACCACGTCACTTCTAAGAGTGGTGGGAACCGGCACGTTTCCCTTCACACGGGCGAGCCCTGGGTCGGCCACAGCCCAGTCACCCTTGATGATCGGGAGGAACGAGGGAGACCTTGCTGGTCTTGGTCGAATCCCTGCGCCTTTCCGCACGAACGTCCTGGATGTTCTCCTCGTTGTTGATTATGTTTTATCTGACACAAGAAACTTTTCAGATACTAAGGTAGAAACCTTTACCCTCCAAATCCAAGCAACGGCTCGGTTTCTGACCTCAGCAGGGACGACGGGGCTGTGCGAAACGCTTCGGTTTCCACCAGGCTCCGCCGCGGTTCGGCCGTGTGACTTTGACTAAGATCCGGAACCTTCCCGAGCCTCGGTTTTGGCGGCTGTGTTATGAGGACAGCGATGCTTCTAAAGGACCCACGGCGATACCGGCAGCAGCGGCAGCGCGGAGAGCCGGGCGCAGCTGTCCAGTGGCGTGTCGCTGTCATCAGCACGGAGCGAGCGGGTGGCCGGATCTTTCTGGATTCGGCCCCCTGTCTAAGCCAGGCTTAGCAGCTAATCATTACGGTTCCCGTAAGCCCCGGTGTGGGCCAGCCCACGGGTCCACGCCACGCAGAGAGCACGCGGCGCTCACGCGAACCGCTTCAAGGACACACTGGTGTCCCGTGCATGCCACGCCCGCAATGGCGTGGCTCCCTCCTCCGGGCGAGAAACGAGTGGGGTCAGGCCTCTCTAGGCGAGGGTTTCTCTGACACGGCCACCTGCCGACTGACAAGGTGGACTATTAAGCGTTGATGCCGGGTTTATGAGGTGGTTGGAACCGGCGGAGTATCCCGTTCAGTCACCTTCCATGATGCCCCCACCTCCGACCACTCCGTAGGGACAGCAGAGGACACACGGCTGAGGTGGGCCAGCAGGGGGGCCCCCGGTCAAGGTGCCATGTGCATAAATTCCCCTTCGGGGCTTCCCGACATATGACCGTTCGGAGCATTTGCTTTTTGGCTAAGTTTTAAATGTCCAAAACCAAAACACAGGGAACCTACCATTTGGGGGAAGATTACAACCGAGAGAGGTTTACAGGAAATAACGTTCGTGTGGCTTTATTGGACCAGTCTGCACTGACCTTTGTCCTGCGGAAAAACTTGGGCTAAACAAGGGATCCTTTTATGGCGCTGGTTGTCAGATGCATGCAATCTTTCACAGAAAGGTCCCTATTTCATGTGAACGGCCAGGAGCATCCTGGCAAGATTCAGGCGAAACTCTGGCGGTTTGGGGTCCGTGGTGGTTTCAGCCCCTGAGTGATTTTCTAGCGTCTTAGGACATTCGCCAGTAGCTGTGCAGGCCACCACCTCGGCCCAGGCGAAGACAGCAACGTGGCCACGTGGACACCCGGACCCCTCTGTCTGAACTGCTTCAGTAAGTACAGAGTCGCCCCACAGTGACCTTGAACACAGAGCTAGAGTCCGTGAACAGGGGGAAGGTGCGTGGCTGGCCAGACATGTCCACACGGCCCAGGACCCTGGCAAAGGGCCAGCCCTCACCGACGGGCGTGGCCCTCGGGGTCCCCCTTTACGTGGCTACCCTGTCCCTCGCCCCTCTGTCCCCTGCGCCTCATAACTACTTTCTAGGTGATCCTTATCAGATCCCTCGATCTCTCGTCCCCTCCCAAAACCGTACCCACCCTTCCGGGCTTCATTCTGTGTCCTCGGGGTCACGGTCAGGGTGCAGGTAAGCCCCCAAAGGGGGTACCAGCTGCTGAAATAGTGAAATGCTTCCCCACAGACTGGTAAACAGAGCTGCCCCAAGTGCCAAAATTCACCCCCCAATACTCCACCCAGTTCCTCCAGAGAAAGAAGGGGCGACACCCAGACGCCATGGAACCCCCAGGTGCTGCTGCAGGGAGACCAGACCTCGCCCCTGCCCGCCCACACCCTGGGCCACGGGCGAGGCTCCGCCCTCAGGGCTGCTCCCATCAACCCCTGCAGTGGGGGGCAGGGCCCCTCCCCCCTTTCTATTACAAAGTCCTCGACCCCAAGGACCGTGACTTTCAGTCCGTCTTTGCCTCTCCAGGACCCCAGTGTGGTGTCTTCTACACAAAACAAACAATACACCTGCTGGGAAAATGTTTTGAAGACGTGGCAACCGACGGCCAGCCACGGTGCCCACGTCTGGAGGGTGGCATAGCCCTTGTGACGTCAGGCAGAGCGCCCTCCGCTCGGGAACAACCACCCTCCCTCCTCTCCCCGCCCCGCCCGTGTGGGGAAACGCAGCAAACATTCGACCTGTTTTCAGGTTGATCTGGAACACGTCCCTTAATGATATTTCCTAAAGGGGGAGTATGACCAGCTGAGACTGAGTGTCATGCTGCGGTGTGGCCGGCAGCCCCACCCTTCCCTCCTGGTGCTCACACCCCAGGTCACCCACCCGCTCCCCTGGGCTGTGGGCTGGGCCCGTCCACTGGCTTCGAACCAACAGGATAGGACATGTCAGTTACCAAAAGCCCAGCGGCGGCTTCAGCCCGGGGTGCTTGCTCTCCTCTCTCCCACGTGGCCCCGGGGGACGCCAGCACCAGGGGAAACCCTGGGAACAGGCCCCGGGGGACGGAGCAGGTCTGAGCGTGGAGGCCCGGCACCCGCCTGCACAGCCAGCCTTGGGCGAGACTGCCTGGCCAGGGCCCGACTTCAGCCCCATGAGAGATGCCGGCCAGGCCCCTCAGGCTGGATCCCAGGCCGCACAAACCAAACCGAGATAAGACACACTTGTTATTTCAAGCCACTTCATGCAGCCACAGATAAGGAATCCACAGATAAGGAATCCCTGTGGCTTCTGTGCAGATCTGAGGAAAAACCGCCCCCCAGCTGGCCTGTGGGTGAGCCAAGCCACACCTGCCCAGCAGGTCAGTGCTGACAGGAACAGTGGCTGTTTGCGGGGTGCTCACCAGCACCTGCGGCTGCTCAGAGCCCAGACAGACGTGAGCCTAAGGAACCTTCGGGGCCACGCGCACATGCTTCTGGGGCAAAAAGATAAGACACATGCTCTCAGCTGTCCGCAGGTCACACTCACCCCCGGACAGGAAAGAGTCCGTGTTTTTTCAAAGGTCATGACCAGCACCCACTCCGTGAAATGCCTGCCCCGGGGGGGCCAGAGCCTCTGAGGACAGGCCACCAGAGTGACCACACGGGGTCCTCGGATGCCTGTACGACCACCCCACTCTCCAGAATTCCTGCAAATTTCACTTGCCTCAATTTATACTCACTTCCTTTTGGGCTCTTACATGCGAAGGTGGAAAATGCCCAGGCGGGAGCCTATCTCTGTCCCTTCTTAAAAGTTAGTCTCATCTGACTCCAGAAGCATCTCAATACCATGCGTTATTTTTAAAAAGAGATAAATCAGGTGATTTTTTTGAAGGTCAGTTAAGACAAAAGGTACCGCTGAACAATGCACGTAACAGAATGCCATTTCATTCCTTTTAAGGGTGGTAGAAATGGACGGGTCACTTGGGAGAGAGGCCAGGCAGCTCGCCTGGCCCCACGCCCTCCGACTAGACCTCAGCTCCTCCTGGGACCTGCGGAGATGGCCGACTGTCCCCTGCACGCAGGGAGGACACGCCCCGGGAGAACGGGGTCTAGCAGCGTCCCCCCCGAGCCGTCCAGCCCCTGACAAGGTCGCCATGGCCTCCCCCGGCAGCTCCGGGGCTCTGCCAACTCACGCTTCACCGGACATGTCTGCCGCAGCCCAGGCCACACCTCCAGCGCCTGGGGAAAGGGGGTACGGGGCACCCGCAGCCACTCTGCACCCTTGGCACCGTCCTGGCCTTCGGCAGGGCTCCCTGCCTCCCTGCGAGGACGGGAGATGCGTCAGCCTGGCCCGAGGCGTGGGGCCTGCCTGCCTCCCCGCGGGGCGCGGTCCCCTGACACTCGGGGACGGGGGCCGCGCGCACATCGGTACACATGGCCTCCGTCGCTTGGCTTTTAAGAGGAAGCGAAATCCTACCAATGCGGCACGCGTTCGAGAAGTCCAGGTCAAGACGGAAAGGCTGTCTGGTGTGTCCATGAACGGGCATCTGCGTGGCCACCTCGGGCCATCCGCACGGCGCCCTGCGCTCAGGGCGTGGAGCGGCACGGGTCTCAGGGTACCGGTGAGCACCCCAAGTGGTGCCGAGATAGTTACACTCCCTTAAAGGCCCTGGCTCCAGGTCCCTGTGTGCTCGGCCCCCGTCCCCTCAGTCCGGCCCCGTCCAGTCCCTGTCCCCTCGGCCCCTGCCCCCTCGGCCCCCGTCCACTCGGCCCCTGTCCCCTCGGCCCCCGTCCCCTCAGTCCGGCCCCGTCCAGTCCCGGCCCCATCTCCACGTGCAGCTCCTCCTCTGGACACACTGCGGGGTCCTCCTTTTTCTCCCATTTGTGCCGCGTCTCTGCGGCTGCTGCCTCTGGGCGTCTGTGTGTTTCTCGGAGCTTCTCTGTCTGTGTCGTTCCTCGCTAGTTCCTATCAGCCTCATCCTGACCGGATGAAAGAATTCATCTCTTCGGAACAAGCCACACACAGACCGCGAGCCCGGAGGGGCCGGGAAGCTGGGCGCGCCCCGCCCCGTCAGCCCTGGCCCCGTTCGCACGGGCAGGCGGCTCCGCCGTGCCTGGAGCGGGTCCCCAGCACCTGGCCCTGGGGCTTTCCCTCCGACACCTGCCGGGGGACAAAGCAAGGCTCCAAAACCAGACGCTGTGCTGGTCACTCTCCTGGGGCAAATCGGCTCCCCGCGCCAAGGCTCTGGGAGTTAGAAAACACAAAGAATGAGGGAGCCTAAGGGGCAGGAGCGGAGCCCCGCGACCCCCCAAGGTCACTCATGGTGCCCCCGGCAGGGCGGGCTCCGCGTTTCCTCTCTCCTCTCAGAGACAACAAAACCACAGAGTTGCGGCCGAGGTCCCCGCCCGAGCGTCTCCAGCAGAGAACGCCGACGCCGGATTCTGGGGTTTCTGCCTGAAAATGTACCTGGACGCGCACACAGACGTGTGGCCGGTCGGGGCGGGAGGGGTAAACAGGAGAGCGAGAGGAAGCTGCCGGCAGGAGGCCCGTTGTGCCCGGAACCGCCGCCCGCACACCCGCCGCCCGGCAGCCGGATTCCCGGGGGCCTCCGGGCACCGGCCGCGACCCGACACGGTCTCCCCACCGCGCAAGAAGCCGCCGAGGACCCCTCGCCGTTCGGTAGTGACGGCGAAATCGCGACCGTCATTCGTCCCACGGACAGGAGCGGGATGTGTTTCTTCCCACATTTCCCCGTCTCTTCTTTTGCCCCCAATTTAAAAACACATCGATGTTTAAAAGCGCCTACGAAATGTGCCCCTGGGCTATTCTGTCCGCCTTCCAAGGGTCCTCCCCAGACCAGCAGAGTGGAGCAGGCCCCAAGTTCCGTTGCTGACGGACTCCGCGGGCATGTCAGGGACCAGACGCAGCGAGAGGGTCCCGGAGGAGCTGGCCCGCGACTCCCGCCCCGTCCCCTCTCCCCAGTCTTCAGTCGCTCACGTCTTAAACGCCCCGACGTTGTCTATGGGCGATGCGAGCTCCACCCCCCCACCCCAATCCGTCTGCAGGGGCTTGTTCCCAAGTGCAAAGCACAGATTTGCATTCTGGTGCCTTCTGCCGCCCCGGGCCCAGGCCGTTGTGACTCCCGTTAGAATACCTGGGCCCCCAATGACTTGATTCGGTTACCTGACACAGGCTCAGCCATTATTACACAGCTCGAGTGTCAAAGGTGACAAAAGTCGCCCTAACCGACCCAGACCCAAAGGCACGCAAGCCGTTGAGCTAGTTGGAGAAAAACGGAATTTCGTCTTTATTCTAAATTCCGCAGTTCCAACTATTTCGCTTAGGGATTCAACTTGCTTAAACTCGAAGGCTAAAAACTCAGAGGCGGATGCTGCCTGTCAGCCAGGAAGCAGCAGAGCACAAAAGAGTAAGAATAGGAAGTAGCGTCAAACGAGACCAGTCCAGCCCCAGATCTGCTTACACGCCATGTGGTCCCGAGCGGAGGGTTTAAACTCAGCCTCTGAAACACGGGCAGTACGCCTTACCCACTCCTGAACTCTTCTGTGAGGATTAAACAAACCGACGGCACGTAAGATGCCTAGCCTAGCGTAATTGCTGAGCCAGTATTATATGGCTCATGAAAGAATCATCTTTGCTCCAAGCAAGAAGGAAGAGCAGTTAGTCCAAAACACTTCATCGAGTAGAAACGTAAAGCGTCTGCACACTCCGAACGGTGCAGAGTGAGTGGCGAGGCAGGGCGTGTGGGGCGGGTGAGCGGGCGCCCGACTTACCCCCAGAACCCCGAAGCGCTCCGCTAGGCTCCAGCCGCACAGGAAGTCGATCTCGAACTTGTGGTTCAGAACCACGATGGCGTTTTCTTTCCCAAACTTGGGGTAGGCCTGGGGGTCGGTGTGGATCACGCACTCCGTGCCGGACCACCACTCCAGAAGCATCACCAGCTCTGGAACAAAACACAACAGACGCACGTTCATTTTGCGGGTCCCGCGGGACCCGGGGTTGGCTCCGCTGGGCCGGGCGGGGAGCAGGGGCTCTGCCCACTGGGCCGGGGCCCAGGGCGACGTCTAGGGGCTAACGGTCTGGGTCACCTCAGCCCACACCCCAGTCCCTGAGAGGGTCGAGAAGCAGCAGGAAGACTCCACGACGGCCTCCAGGGAGGGAGAGGAAGCTTTGACAAGACAAACGACTTGCAACTTGCGTCCCTTGATTAAGTACCTTGGGGAAAATAAGTCAGAGAGCCTGAACCCATCGGGAATTCACGCCCCGTGTCTGCCGAGCTCTGGGAGGCCGTGTGAGGTGATGCACAGGCTTCTCGGCATCCCGGGAAGTGACCAATTGGGACGCTTATAAACACCATGGGAGGACACGTGACTACCCAGGCTTCCTCCCCCCCTTGCAACACGTGAGAGCACCGGGGCTAATGGAGCGCTGAGGGGGGGGCTGCAGAGATCCGCCCCGGAAGGGCCAGGTCAAGGCCATCGTGCCGGGGCCCACACGGACGTGCGCGAATGGTGTTTCTAGTTCCCTGTGAAAATAGAAACGCTTTTTAAATTTTTTTTTCCAGGCACTAATGACCAATTTGGCTTTACCCAGTGAACAATTCTGGTGGCCTCAGGAAAAGCCTGTATGTAGAAAGTGTCCAGAAAAAAACAGTCGAATGTCAGTGATGAAAACTATAGCTGCACAGCAGCTTCGAAATGAATTTTTGCAGCTGAACGTGTGTGGCAGGTGGATGGCTGGGTGTGTGAGTCCCCTGTGAAGGTCGCGCCCCGTTTTTATCACTGGCGCGTGGGGGTGCACATTGAGCAGAGGACTCGCTCATCACCCCCTACATGCACGCACGCACGCACGCACGAGCGGGCGTGGTCCTGACTCTGGCCAAGCCTCGCATCTTAAAGCCTCGAGTGGCGGCTTTTGGGGACCTCTCTCCTTGGGCTGGAGACGGATGCTTTTGAACTGGAGCACCAGAACTCTCTAGAAGGCACTGCGGTCTAGCTCCTAAGCAATGAGCACCGTGGGGCTTCAGACAGGTGAACCGCACGGAGACGCCGCGTCCCGCGCTTTGGAGGGGGTCCGCGTCCCGGGGCGCTGAGGGAATTAACGTGCGTGACTCAGGCGGGCGCCCCGGGCACCCCACGCGCTCGGCTCCCAGCAAGCCCAGGCATTCTGCGCCGACCGGCACCGCGAAAAGCGGCCAAGGCGCCCCTCCCCCGATAGCGGGCCGGGCCTGCCGGCGGCGCAGAGCTGAGAAAGCGCCAGGCCCCCAGTCGGTCAGCTGTCCCTCAGGCAGTGACGTTGGTGGCCGAGGAGCAGCGAGTTAAGGAACAGAGGTCTAGGTTCAGGGAGGGTTCGCGGGGCGGCCCTGCCGGCCGGCACGAAGGGGTGTTTGGCCGTGTGGACGCTGCGCAGAATGGCGCGTCGGTCACTGCCCTGATTTGTTCTGAGAGACAGGTGGTCGGGACGGTCTCGTCCGTCGCTGGCACGGAGCCCGGAAAAGCCCCCGAGCTGAGCGACGCGGGGGCCGCGGGACGAAGCCCGATGTGACTAATCACCCTGCGAACGTCTCCTGACGCCTCCCTGTGTCCTGCTCTCCCCGCCCCAGGCCGGGCCGGGCCCCCGGAGCCCGCTGTGCCCCAGGGCCCGTCACGGCACTCATCACAGCTCGCGATGCTGCCCGTGCGTGTCCCGTGACAGACGGGAAGCCCCGTCAGGCGAGGACTGCTCTGTCCGGTCACGCTGAGCCCCGCCTCGACTCCGAGGCCCAGCATGGAGCCGGCAGCTGAATGCCCTCGACACGTCCCGGCGCCGATGCGTGTGGCCGCATGTAGGGACCTGGGGCGTCACAGCAGACGTCGGGGCCGGCGCCCACCCTCCTGGGGCCTGGGGCGACAGGGGCAGCATGCTGGGCGCCGAGTGGCATGCGCGTGGATTTGGGGGTCAGGCACAATCGGGCTGTAGTCCTGCCGAGGCCGCTCACTGGCTGTGAGACGTTCAGCCTGTCTCTCAAGGTCCCCTGAGTCCCAGCATTCTTGTCTGTACAACAGGGGCAGGAAACGCTTTTAGAGGTGCCGTGGGTATCGAGACACCGAGCACGATGTTGGACATCGTCTAACCGATAAGCAGCCAGCCTTTCGTTACTATCGTATGTCTGAGAAGTTTGCAGCGCACGAGGCTCTGCGGTCACTGACGGGGAGAGGGAAGAGGGGACAGAGATGGACAGACAGCGTGTTACGGCGACTCCTGCCCCGGAAGAAGGAGTTACGAGTTACGGTCTCATGACAAAGGCAATGAGAAGTCGCTGGAGCGTTTTTAAAGAGGCGCACACCGCGGCATCATTTGCATTCTGTAAAGGCCACCATGGCTGACATGGGGACAGATTGGAGGAGCCAGCGGAAGCAGGGAGGCCAGCTGGAGGCGTTGCCCAGTGGCCGGGACCAGGTGGGGACCAGGCGGGGACAGTGGCGAGAAGCCCGATTTCTCTCACGTCTCAATATGCTGCCCGTGGCACAAGTGGACACGAAATCTCAGGGAGGAAGAAGATTGTTGCCCGTTTTTTTTCCCCCGCCCCCACAATCCTACCGCCTTCCGCAGGCTTAACTGTTCAGATCAGCTTGGAAGGGAGCCTTCTAGTCCTGCTCCTAGACGTATGCATGCAGAACACGCATGCACACACACACACGCACACACGCTCACACACACGCTGACATACGTACACACACCCGCTCTCACGCACACCTTTCCCCCCATTAATGAGTTCGTGCTTTTATCGCTGATGCAAACATATACGTATATTTTCTTCAAATGGTGTATTTCGGATCTTTCTGTGTTAAGCCATCCATATAACGATGTTAGCAAGTGTTTACTGGGATCCGGCCACGTGTGGGCACTGTTCCCAGGCTTTTCACGCGACGATGCACTTAGTCCTATTGTGAATCCTGGGAGACTATGAGGTACTGTCATTCTCCCCATGTTAGAAATGAAGAAATAGGAATAGCTTTCGTTCTTTGTTCAACAGATGAAATTGCCCTTGTTTAAGGGAGAAAGGCGGCCGGAGCGGCGGTTTCACGAAGGGCGATGCGATGGCCGCTCAGCGGTTCGCGCGCGGGGACACCGTGGCTCACGCGGCCATTCTGCCGCCGATGGGCCTCGTCCCCCAGTGCTTTTCACGGCTGCAGAAAACACTGCATCCCACAGCTCGGAAAATGCAGGTTCTTCTTTTCAATGTTTGCGAAAGCATTTTCCAACATAAATATAACCTCTCCCCCCCCCAAAAAATAGAACGATGGGTTGAACAGTATGCGTATGTTTAAACTGTATGGCTGTTCCAAAACTGCCTCCCCTAAAGACCCTACCCGCCTATGCGTGACTCGGCAGGGTGGGAGAGCGTCTCTCCCGCGGCCCGGGCTGACGCCGCGAGGTTCTCGAAGGCCGTGTACCTGAGCGTGTGCACACGCCAAGTGCGCGTCCTTCCGCCCATGTCCCCGAGGAGACGCCGCCGTTGTCACGGACACCCTGCAGGCGGTGCCCACGCCCCTTCGTCCTCGCCCCGGGCTCCAGCCCGCGAAAGCCCTGGCGGCTGGCGGCATGGCTTGCTCCTGACGCTTGCCCAGGCTTTCCTGTGCGAACAGCTGCCCGCCGCCTGCAAACGTCTCCGCGAACAGGTTTCATGGACCGTCCCGTGTGGCCTCTGTCGATGCTCGCGCCTCCTCTCGGTGGCTTCACGGCCGCCTGCCGGGCGGCTCATCTCTTACGCCGACAGGGGCTCTGCCTGACGGGGGCTCCGCGTGAGGAGGGGCATCTGCCGCCCCACCGAGAGGCACTCTGCACCTCCCGCGTCGAGTGTCGGGGCTTCGGGACTGCCGGGGGGCCCTCGCGCGCTGGGCTGCTGGGGGTTCAGCAGCTCCGCCCCCCCAGCACGCGTGAGTCAGTGCCGCCCACTCGCTGTCTGCCCAGCGAGGGGGCAGATCTCGGAAGTGCGCGAGGCCTGGGAGGAAGCAGGTTCTCTGCTGCTCAGAGGGGGGCAGCGCCGCGCGTGGAGAGCTTCGGTCGCAGTCCCACGAGCTCTCGTCCAGAGGCCGGGAGGCAACCGCAAAGGCCACGAGGGCACGTGGGAGGGAAGCGAAGACCAGGCGTCGCCCCAAAGCGTGTGCAGGTGTCCAGACGGGCACACACCACATGATGCGCGACCAGAGAAGGGCGGGCTTCCCCCTAACACGCCGACGCCGGCTGAAGCATAGCCGAGCTGGGAATTAAAACCACGCGTCGAATCACAGTCAAAGCAGAGGGGGGAGAGGGAGGGGGCTCTCTGCCGCCCGAGAGGGGCCTGAGGCTGTGACCCGTGCCCAGCGCGGGGCTCAGTGGGGTGGGGGTGGGGGGCAGGAGGCCGCGGTCATCCCCTGGACCCTCTGTGATGGCCAGGCCTCAGGGCAACGTCTCGACCTTCAGGGTAAGCGAGTTCCCGGTCTACTGTATATTCAGAGCACTGCTGGTCACACTGCTGGCCTGGGGAGGGCGTTCTGCCCGGGCCCTGGGGCGGCGGGGGCTGTGGGAGGCAGGCGGAGGCAGGACTGGCCAGGCCCCCGTCTGGGGAGGCCAGCTCGGAGAGCAGCAGGCACGCGGCTCCTCCGAGGTCACAGGGGCTGCCGGGCAGAGAAAACTCCAGATGCAGAGCCTCTGCGGACTCCCCGCACCGTGGCCGGGGCCTGGCCCTACTGTGTGAGCCATCGTTTAGTAGCTAAGCAGATTGCTACCCTAGGCTGAGTCGCCGGGGGCCCTCGTATCCTGAGGTCTGTGAAACGGAAAAGGCAGAAGGGAGGAGAACAGAAAGGCAGGGTGTGGGGGCCCCCGATGTGCCCACGAGCGCCTCTCCCGGGAGCCTCCGGGCGCCGCACGGTTCTCTGGTCCTCTGCAATGGTGACCTCTGAGTGTGGTCACATTCAGCCCCACGGGCCCGTCACTGGAGAGCGCTCGGTCCCCTGCAGAGGGACGAAGCCTGGGACTCTGCAAGGCCGTTGGCCTCTCTGGGGAGCGTGAGCGGGCAGCAGGTCCACACGGTGGACGATGGCCGTAGAGGGTCATGCACAGGCGACCGTTGTCCTGCCCAGCCCCTCAGGCCCCGAGGCCGCCTCCCTCCCTCCCTCCCACTGTCCCAGCGAGCTTGGCTCAGAGTCAGATTCTGCCTGTGGTGATGGAAGCACTTCGGTCCCTGTCGCAGGCGGGGGCCTGGGGGTCAGCTTCCCCTCCCCCAACCCCGAGTCCCCTCCACCCGCCCCCCAAATCGCTCTGCCCGCCGGCACGGCATGGCTCCAGGGCGAGACCGCCCCCGCCTGAGGTCTCAGCCGCAGGAGACCGGTGGTGACCACGGGCCCGGGACCCTCTGGGCCCCGCCGTGGCTCTGCAGTGGCCCAGCCCCGAGCCCCCGGGGCCAGCCCCTCTGCTGCCCCCGCTGGCTGAGTGGGGGGACGCCCCAGGGGCCGAGTGGGTTCCGAGGCTTCGGGACTCACCGTCTCCCCAGGTTCTCTCCTCAGCCGCCTTTCGGCACCTGCCTCAGTCCCCGTGAACCGTTCCCACGAGACGGTACCCGGCGCGAAACCCACGTTTCCCGGCCTCCCCTCCCCGCCCCGCACTGCATTCTGGCCCCAGAATAAATGTAAAGGGACCAGTCAGCATTGGCTCAAAGCAGAGGACGGAGCAGATGCGTGAGACACGGGAGACTCTGCTCAGCCGTGGAAGCCGTGTTTCAGAAGGTCGGCAGAGAACCCGCCTCTGCTGGGCACGGTTCATGGGCTTCATCACGGAACCTGGTTCCTCCCGCCCCCTCCCCTCCCCTCCCCACCTCCTCCGGCCCCGCCCACTCAAAAGTGGCTGCTCCCACTTTTGCGAGCATGACTTACTTGGAGGCCCCTGGGGGCGATTCCACGTTATCTGGGGCCAAGGCCACGCAGGGCACAAGGAATAATGACCCTCACTGCGAAATCCCCATCCACCGCCCGTGGTTTCGGGGCCGTGAAGGGACCAGACCCGGGCGGCCGCAGGGCCCACGGTCCGCAGCAGAGGCCTGCCTCTCATCCTCGCTAGTGGCATGTGCAGCTGAAGGCGGTTACACAGAGGAACCAGAGGTCCGTGGAGAAGGGGGAGGGGCGGGCAGCAGAGGCGGAGGAAGGGGCGAGAGTTACTCGCTGACAGCATCATGGCTGAGCCACTGTGGCCGTCCCCACCCCGTGGCGAGGACGGGGCGCACCGGAGCGAGGTGGTGGCTGTGCTCCCACACTGGGAAGCGGGTGTGCGGGGGTCAAACCCAGACAGGACGGCCGAGCCGGCTGCCCAAGGCTGCAGAGACGCTGAAAGCCGTGATAGTGGGGGGGGGGGGTGTCGTTTTAAGAGGGTGAGGACATAGGAGGAAGCCCCCAGGTAGCCCCGTGGTCGGCCCCTCTCCTGCGAGATAAAGACACCCACCTCGAGGGGGGTCGGGTCGTGGTGATGATTCGATTATGCTAAAGCATTTAGAGCGTCTAACACAGGCCGGGCGTAAAGCCAGGGCTTCTCCCCCAACTGGACTGTTGCTGCTCCCAGCACAGCAGTGACCACACAGGAAGCAACTAAGGCATGGACGAAAACGGCCAGGAGGGACATGGGGGGCACTCCCTGGCTGCGCGTCCGCCTCGGGCAGCTCCTGCGCCTGTCGCCCCTGGACCCGCCTGTCCTCAGCCCTGAGGCCTGCAGCCACAGACCGTGCTGAGCAAGACCGGGCCCCACTCCGGCCTGAGCCCCAGGAGCCCACGTGCTCCCCGGCAACCCCCGCAAGGTCTCAAACCACAGCCGAGACCCCTCCGTGGCCCCCGCCCCCCGACGGGGGCGTGAAGGCTCCCCCATCACAGCGTCACTCGTCACTCTCGAGAGTCTGCAGGACCACCGCCTCCTCCCCCGCCTGCGGCTCCTGCTGGGAGACGCGCCCAGGAGAAGTCTCCCAAGGCCAGAGGGCAAAGTTCCCGCGGAGGAGATAGACTCCCGAGTTTGCCTGCCGTGCAAAGGCGCGTCGGGAGCAGCCTCCCCGCACCCGCGGGGACGGCAGGGAGGCCGCGAAGGAACGCGGCTACTTTCATAATTAACTTTACCTAATCTTAATAATCACATAATTGCGCGTATAATTATATGTAATCTCTAACGTAAGTATATGCAATTATGTATTTATAATAGCTTTTTATAATTTAGCATTTCGCTGATGAGCGCTCAGGTGAACACTTAAGCCTCTCGTCCTCGCGACACTCCGAAATGCAAAGACGGATCTCTGGTTTCTGGTCCTGTGCCGAGGGCGGAGGGGCGTGCCTCTCCCCGGCCTCGCACCTGACCTGCGCCCTTCACCTGCAGGTCATTTAACGGTTATAGGTGCCCGGCCGGCACTCTGGGCCCTGGACAGAAACTGGAATGAAAACAGGAAATTGAATGACCAGTGGTTGCTGAGTAAACGGGAAGGTTTTGTCCAGCTCGGGGCCCCGGCAGGCGTCGGGCACACACGTGAGCCATGGAGATGCCGTGAGGGGCGTGGAGCTCGCCAGCTGCACCCTCCACCCTACAGCGCGTGATGCAGAGTCCGGGGTTCCTGGTGGAGACGGCTGCCTCCTGGGCCCCGTGCACCTCGAGGGGCCGTTGTGAGGCCAGCAGGTCCCCCGGCCCCGCTCGCAGCCATGGCCAAGCAGCTCCGAACCTGGCGGGAGCCGGGTCCCCCCGGCCCGCAGACCGTGCGCCTCGCTTCCTCTCCTTCGCCCGCGCGCCCCCGGCCACGCGCCCCCCCCCCCCCGGGCACAGTGCTCGCCCTGTTTCCACGCGGCCCCAGGTCCGAGGACACGGACACCGGCTTCCTCAGCTCCGACACCACGGTGCTCTCCGCCTGCCGGTGCTCGGCGCGCACTTCGCTCTGGACTCTTTCCAGCTCAGCCGGCGGCGCGCGCCTTTTGGCCGCGGCCGGGTTTCAGCGCTTCCTCTCTCTGCCGCCCGGCTGGGGGTCCCGCGGAGCCTGCAGCCTTTCGGTCCCCACCCCCCCCCCAAGTCCTCCAAGCCGCTCCCCCTCGCACGCCCAGGCCTTGGAATGGCGCCGAGGCCAGAGGCCCACGAACCGATACACCGTCTATCTGAGCCATTAAAGTGTCACGGAGACAAGGAGGGAAGCCAGGTCCAGAAGGGCTCCCTAGAGGGGGTGAGAATGAACGCGTCTGAGACCCTCCAGGACGTCCCTGATCGAGACGCACCTGCTGCGAGCTGGTATCACGGGGCCGGTTCCCCTCGACGACTCGGCACCTCCATCGCGGCCCCCGCCCAGCTCCCAAAGCGCCCATTTCTCTGCGGACTCTGCCTTTGGCAGGGCGAGGAGGGAACGCACTTGACCTGGGATACCCTTGGCACTCAGACTTCAAGACCTGAGGCCGCCAGGGGGTGGCCTCGCCGCGAAGCCGTGAGAGGGCAGGTCCGGGCCACGAGGCCCCATGAGAACACGTTCCCCGGGAGGAGCCGGGGGTGTGGGGGGTGCTCCCGCTCCCCACTGACGCCCTCGCAGACGGGGGCGCGGCTTGGGCACGGAGCTTGGGGCAGAGGGGGGCTGACGGGCAGCACAGGACCTACAAGCGCGGACAGAGTCAGCCTGGGTGAGAAGAGCTAGGGGCGGAGGAGCAGCTGATCCTCGGGCGGCGGCGCTACTCACCGCGCAGGACCGGCCGCGCTTTCAGGAGGAGGCGAAAGGTCCAGAGACACGACTGTCTCGGTGCCGGGTGGGAAAGCCAGGGAGAAGCACGGTGCTTCCTGCCGCCCTCGAGCGCTCAGGTGGGGGCAGCAACAGGAAGGGCCCAGGACCTCGCCGGCCCTCCACTGCGGTGGCCCGGATGCTCTGGCTTCTCGGGACTCCCTGCCAAGGAAGCAGCTCGCGGAGCCCCCCAGGCCCCTGACTCTGCCGCCCCAGGAACGTCACAGTCTCCCTCCCCCACGCGGGCCCCGCTCTGGCGCTGAACACCGCAGTGAGCAAACCAACCCTACGGAGGCGGCGGCAGGAAATGGTCAGTCCCTTACACACGCGACAGGGCAGATGGCGGTCAGCGCTGCGGGGCCACCTGAGGGGGACCCTGGGGGGCCAGGCTGACCTTTCTCGGGGGGCCCGGAGACGGACCTCTCCAGCGGCACTGCAAGATGCTCGTGAAGCGGGGCGTGACCTCGGTGAACACGACCGTGAGGATGCGGCCTCTCCCCGCGCCGGGCACCGGGGGACGGCAGCGGCCCAGGGCCGGGAGCCCCCCTGGGAGGCGGCGTTGCTGCTGTGCGGAGACCAAGGTGCAGCAGGCTCGGCGGGGTGACGAGTCGGGCTCAGGGCTCTGCCGGAGCCGTGGTGGGCGGGGGACTAGAAGGCGGAGGGGCGACTGAGATCTGCACTCTGAGCGGCTGGGGACGGACTTGCTGTTGAGTGAGTTGGGAAGCTGGGGGGAGGGGCGGGCGGTGGAGGCACCAGGGTCTTGGGTTCCAATGCATCCGTCTGGGGCGGGCGGGGAGCCGAGCCGGAGGCGGATGGGTCCCACCTCGCCCTGGCCTCGCTCTGCCCGCCTTTGGCCGCCCCCACCACTCTACCCGCCTCCCTCCCGGCTCGTCTCTGCCAGACCCCGCCTGCCGTTGTCCTCACCCTTTCCCGCTCGGTCTCCAGGAGAGCTGTCCCCACCTCGGTCAGGTACCTGGGTGTCAGACTTCCCTGGGCCCGGGTGCGCAGCGGCTCGGGACTGGCGAGCACCCTTGGCACCCGGACTTTGTCCCCTGAACGCCACCTCCCCGGCGTGTGTCCCGCCAGGAGGCCGCTGCCCCCGCCAAGCACCGTGAGACGTTCTTCGGGACGACGACGACGCTGGATCCACGGAGCGTTTCTGCCTGACCCCCGGCTCGCCATCCGGGGGGAGGGGGCAGCCTAAACTCCTCTGGGGGGCACGCGGGAAAAGAGGGTGGGCGCGGCGTCCGTCTGGACTCTAAATCCTGACTTAGACACCCCGAACGTGAGAAAAAAACGTTTTGAAACAGTTGTAGAAATCTGAATCTAGACGGTATCGCATGACACGAAGAAAATAAGAATTTGGATAGTTGTGAGAATTACATCGTGATTATGTTTCTAAGATGTCCTTTATAAAACACACCTCAGTCTTTATAAAACACACCTCATGATAATTGGAGATGGTATTTCATGACAAACAGTGCCTGGACTCACTTTATAAACTTTCAGCAATCAATCAATTAATAATAATCTAGTAACTGCCAATTTGATAAAAGATTTAAAGTTAAATCTGGGTGCCATGGACATAGGGAATCTTTACTCTGTTCTCTCTGCTCTTACATGTTTTTAAGTGTTTCATAATAAAAAGTGAGAGGAAACAGGCTCGCCCTTCCTCAGAGAATGAGTCCAAAGTCAAGGGCACTCCCCAAGCACCTTCGTCCTGAGGCATCCGCTAGCTTCTCCAGGGGCGCGTTTAGATGGTCTTACGTCGACAGGCTCCTGGGGAATACGGTGGAAGACATTGTCACAAATACTTGGATTGCTTCTTTTGTCTCTTTTCTGGTGTGTGTGTGGAGAGACTCTTCTGTGATGTGACCACTGCTGACCCTCAAGCTAGACCCAGCCAGACCCGGGCCGGAACAGAGACCACCTCCCGTAATACCCTCGGAGACCGTCCGAGTGACCCGCCCCCTGTGCCCAGACGCACTGGCTCCTGGGACAGACCTCTGCCCAGCCCCGGGCAAGCGCGGCAGGCGCTTCCCCGCCATCTGGGGTGGGTCAGGCCCCGGCACCCCTGCCTCGTCCCGTACGACCCCTTCGCGTCGGCCACGTGGTCCGGAGGACACGCATGTCACCTTGCTGCCGCCCAAGACGCGCCCCTTAGGTAAGTTCCTTGAATAAACGCTCGACGTAACGATGCCGCCGTCAGCCTCCTTCTCGGGTCTCTCGGTCCCAGAAAGTCGTCGTGCCGCCCACAGCCCGCAGGACGCGGCTTGCGCCAGTATCGGCAAATGTCTGTCTTTCCACAACCCGGGCGACACCAGGAGTTTTCGCCAAGGGAACATCGCGGAAATCCCGCCACGTCGGAAATCGGTTCGGAATGGTCGCGTCCTCAAGCCCATTACATTTTTATTTTTTTAAATTTTAAAAGCAACATTAAGAAATTACCGATCTCGTTAGGAACGTTTAAACCGAAGTTTAAAATCCACTTAAGATAAATACCCATTCTAAATTTTCATCTTCTTAATGGCTTCTCTTACCTTCCCCTCATTGAAATATAATTAGGCTTATTTTCATAATTCAGATTCATTACCCACAGGGAAATACATATATTATGATTTTTAAAAGGACAAAAGCATTAAGATGCTAAAACTCACTTCCCAAACTAGGTTTTAGGGACAGAAATGTGAAGGAGAAACCATCCTGGAATTTATAACAACAAAACAAAACTTTTTTTCCACACAAGACATTGCTTCTTTCTGTCAGCCAAGGGGCCCACAGGACACTTATCTTTGTATTTTCCAAAACAGGACCAACTTCCTTGCTAGAGTGACTTTTAACTGTGGAGGGCGATGCATAAATTGTTCATTAAACCTCTCTCAAACTCGTGATAATCAAGGTCACCAGCTAGGTCTTAATTATCCTACATCAGTTGATTCAAGTGAAACGTCTTACTAGTGTTTTTGAGAAGGTAATGTACTGACCCCATGATGCTGCTGGGCAAGAATACGGAGTGGAAACGTGATTATAAGATAAACTGCAAATTTTTTTTTTAGCCTAAGTCTGTCTCATGCAATACTAAATGAAAGACAGAGTTATTCTAAAGCATGAACCATGCAATTTCTGGGACTTTGCTCACACTAAAAATTAATTCGCTGTTTATGTGAAACTTCGATTGAACCCGGAGCCCTGAATTTTTATTCGTGACACCTGGCAGTCTGAGTCCTTATCAGCTCAGCAGTCACCATGGCAACAGGCACCAGCGAGGCTCTAGGGAGGCGGCTCCGGAGGGCTGGACCCGAATGGCCGGGGTGGCACAGTGGGCAGTCAGTCCCGTGGGCTGCCGTCCGCGTCGCCCCGTGAAACCCTGACAGCCCTCTGGCGAGACGGACGTCTGCTCCCCATTCTGCGGATGACCGGAGGGAAGCCAGTGGCTTCCCCAGGTCACACAGACCGGCCGGAGCGGGGTCGCTGGCCCAGCTGCTGCCGCCTGGAACTCCCTGCTGGCCTCGTCAACGTGCACAGCTCATGTCCCTGAGAACCCTCGCGGCCGTTCAGTGAGGAGCCTGCGCTTCGGACGCCCCCAAGAAGTCATGTTACCAGGGTTTGTCTGAGCTCCACCTACTCAGGGGGCGATGCCGGGAGCGGGCACCATGACGGCCAGCCCCGGGAGCCCTGAGGCCGGGAAAACAGAGGCGCCGGCTGCCGTGACGTGGCCTCGGGGCCCCCCACGCAGCTCCGGCTGTGAGGCTGATGAGTGCGGGGCCCGAGCAGAGGCAGGAGCTCCATTCTCCAGAGCATGAGCCCTGGCGAGGGTGGGTGACCCCTCCCAGGCCGGGGGAGGGAACAATGGAAGGACACGAAGGCAGATGGAGAAGGGGGTTGGGGGGAGTCAGGGAAGGAGGGAGAGCCAGCATTTATGGAGCACTTACTGTATGCGGGCAGTGAGCTAGGCTGCTCACACACAACGCATTTACTCGGCCGCACAGGCCGCCTGGGGGAGTCTGACTCCACGCAGACGCAGAGACCGAGGCTCACACAGGTGTGTGTCGTGACTTGCCTGGGGTCTCCGGTTTGTGTCCTTCCAGGACCCAGGCCGCCTGGGGGGCACGACCCCAGGCTTCTTCCCTCAACCTCCAGCTGCCTTGCAGTCTCCGTCACCCCTTCCTACCTACGACCCCCAAGCCGCTCACTGCTGCCCCCCGGAGGCCTCGCAAGGACCATGGTGCTGTTCTTCGGCATGTTTTCTTCTTCCGTGTCAGTTAAGCACTGCGCTCGGGCAGGCCCGGCTCCGTGCGACACCTTCGCCGTTCTTAGCATGTGTTCTCGTCCTAACGTGTTTGAAATCGGGGCCTCTTACTATCCACGGCGTGCCTCAGTTTAATTGCATCATTTCTATTTTTTTTTCTCTTAGAGTGATGCATCTTGCAATCCATGACAGCTTAGAGTCTACGAAATACAGACATTAAAGGAAAAAGCAAACAGACGTCGTTTAGAGGGGCCGTATCTGAAATGCGGCCGTGAGTTTGGAAGTGCTGGGGGCTGCGGGAGGCAGGGAAGGGTGGCCAGGCGGAGGCCAGGGGCTGCCGCCTCAGCGGGCCCCCTCTGTGCGCCCGTCAGTGTGGACACGGGGTGCTATGCCTTCACCAAGAGCCACGGAACAGTTCCCCACATTTCTGTCTTCTCCCGTCCTTATGTTTATATTATTATATCTTTCCTTTAAACCATTCTATAATAAAGAACTAGAATACCTTTCTAGTGAACTTACGGATATGCTTAGAGAAGCGTTTTATGTTACCGATTCTTAATTTTAAAAGCAGATGGGTAGAATGATTTGTGTTTCCCGTCCAAAATAGAATGCAAACCTAGTAAGTCACTGTGTTTACTGTTGTCTTGAAATGGTTCTTCCCTCTGTGGCGATGTCTCGGCTGGGTGACTTTGTGCCGTGCCCCAGGACATTTGGCCATACTGGAGACTGTTTTGGTTGTCACAACTTGGGGGGGGGCTGGGGATCAGTTGCTACCAGCTTCACAAGTGGGGGCCGGGGGTGTGACTGAATGCCCGACGACGCACAGAACACCCCCATGACAAAGACCTCCCCAGCCCCAAGTGTCAACAGTGTGGAGGCCGAGAAACCAGCCCCACAGCCATTGACGGTGAGAACAGACAAACCCGGTCTGCACGCGGCGTCCGGGCGGGTTCGGGGCCACACCTGCCCAGCCCGGGTTCAGTCCTGCCTCCTCACGTCCCAGCTGTGAGGCTTGGGACGAGTTATCTGACCTCGCTCTGCCTTAGTTTCCTCATCCGTAGCGGTTCCCAGATATCAAGGAACTAACACACGTAAAGGACCCGGGGTAATGCCCGACGCATTTTACGCATTATTGCTTTTCTCCCCCTTCACTTTGTCAGAGCGCGTAAATGTTCATGGCGGAACCGACCTGGGCCTTTGTCTGTTTTCAAAGAATACGAGATGAGGATGCTTCCCAAGGGGAAAACGCCTCGCTTACATTAGTCAACATTCTCTACTTGAAGCTCTAGAAAATCCTCAAGCCAACGTATTCCAGAGTTACTGGTGATACTGATTCATTCTCTGAAGATTCGTTTTTGAAATCCAGGGTGCGGGGAGCCTTTGGGAAAGATTATCTACATTCTGAACATTTTCCACTGTCCTAGTACAAAACATCTGGATATGACGTGCCTCACGATGCGGGTTTTTAAAAGATTCAAGTTTGATAATTATAGAGAAATTACGAAAACCATTAATTAGCCTCTTAGTCTCTTCTGCATAAATAACACATTTCAGCACCACACATCAGACTAGCAGAAACGCAGAAACTTCTCTATAGGACTGCAAACCCCTCCAGCAGGATTCCTCTGCCATTTCTCCCATGCGCTGGGTCCTGCTCACCCCTCGTACTGTTCACTGTTCAAAACATAGGGCCGATGAGGTCAAAGGTAAGGGTTCAAAGCACAAGTGGGCGCGTTGGCCTGGCTCCAGCCATGGCCGATATGATGATTAGTTTTATGTGTTAACTTGGCTACCACTATAGCACCCAGTTATTTAATCCAGGTGTTGCTGTGAAGGTTCTTTGTAGATGTGGAGATATATATATGGTGTTCTTTGGAGAACCTGGCTGATAGGACTGGCCACGCCAGGCCCGGTTTGAAGACCGTGACTGACCAAGGGCGAGATGATGCACATTCATCCTCGCTGTGGGGCCATGCAGATTCTTGCATAAAGAGCATTTATGCCTCTTGACCTCCGAGAACACCAGCTTGTCCCTTAAAATCCCTCAGAGCCACAAACTCCTTTGAACACCACCGGAGTGACATGGGGCGGAGACAAAGACAAAGGAAAAGGTTCCAAAGAGCGTCTCTAGGGAAGCCCGCTCCAAATCGGAATGAACCCGGGCACAGGGGGAACGGGGAAAGAAGGAAAGAAGGAAAGAAGGAAAAAAGGGGAAGCCCAAGACGTTCCGTGCTAGCTCTCCGCTCAGACCCCCGCGAGGGAGATGCGAGCTGTGCGTCCCCGGCATGAGAACCCCGCAGCAGAAGGATGGGAATATCAGCATCGACATTCATACGCTTGCTACTCACATGGAAGGGCTTCCGTGAGAGTTACTAATATTTTTAACGAAGCTCTACGTGCCAAGCGCTACAGCAAGGCATTTACAGGCCAGTACGTAACGGACCAGGCTCTCTGATCGGGAGGTCGGTCCTCAGCGATAGGCCATTTCATCTCCAGATAACATCAGTAAAATCCTGAGTGTCCGGGACAACCTGCCCTCTCTCCCCCTCCTTCCGCCTCTGCCCAGTGTCCAGGCGGAGCCGGACCGGACAAGGAGACGGAGAAAGCGGGCGCCTGCCAGCGCACGTCCCGGGGCAGCGAGCCTGGCTTTCCACTCGCTCGGGGTCACCTGCGCCTCTTGCCGGCTTCAGCAGTCACGTTTGTCATGCCGACTGCGTGCCGATCCCAGTCCTCCCTTTCCCCTGCGTAAAAGAATCAGGGACAAACAGGTGACATGTTTGAATTCGAAGGATTCCCCGGGTCATTTGCGATGCTGCAGTCACCCGGCTCTAGTCTCCGAGAACGCGCTCTTACGGGCCATGCTTCCTGCTCTCTCCCAAGTCACAGACTTAGAGATCTGCTGCCGCCTCATTTCAGAATGTCGGCCCCTGTCGCAGTTCAGGTGGCTGCTCTCTCTGAAACAACCGCCTCCAGCCCGGGGGCCTGGCAAGGGCAAGATGCAGGCCACCGGATGACCCCTGCCACGAGCGGGCGCGGGACTGTTCAGCGTGCTCCCTGTCCGGCCGCCGCGGTTGGAGCTAGGCTGACGAAGTCACGATAAATCGAGCGATTTTACAAGGGAGAACTCGTCCCATGGATGGGTGCGGCTTCCTCTGCAACGCTGACCTTCCTGGTCCTTCCTGAAGAAAGTGAGCCAGCAGTGACAGAGATCGAAACCCGCACCTAATCGGATACGGCGGAGGTGAAGAAGCCATTAATGAAAAGTGGCTGATTTTCCCTGGGACTAGATTAACAAGCACCGCAGCCCCAAGGGAGATGTCGAAGTACCAAAAGAAAAGGAAATCACAGGAACTAATTTACTTTTTTTTTTTTTTCCTTCAGTCTTATTTTTATTCAAAGAGAGCTTCGGGTTAAAAATAGAACACAGAAGTAAGAAAGTCATTTGTAACAACCAGGAAAGATGGTTTTCTGTTTCTTTTCTGAGCCACTCTGGTTTCTCGGGCTGTCACCTAAATTCCCCTGCTCAGCCAGGGTGCCAGAAACGGGGAGGCGGGTGCCCAGCCACTGTCCTCTGTAGCAGGGCTTCTCAAACTTCAGGCGGCCTCGCGGTCACCTAGAGATGGTGTTACAATGGGGATTCTCAGGTCCGAGTGCTGGCAGGGGTCCGGATCTGCATTTTTAATGCATTTTAACACCTCTGGGGTGACCGGAGGCCGACCTAGGGGAGAGGGGCAGGTGGATTAACTGCCACCAGCTGGGGCCCTGCGCCCTGTTCTCAGCTCTTTAAATACATCGGCTCCAAACGGTCCGACAGGAAGGCCGCAGACAATCAGTTAGACTTGGTCACTATTCACCCATAATTCTTCCCCTATGTCCACTGTCCTTACGTGACCTATCTAGGTTCACGTGCCTTAGCCTGCTGTCCCCAGTCTGAGCCTTTGAAGACTCATCACAATGTGTTTTCTCCTCCAGGAAGCCCTCCTGGCCTAGCAAGCCTGGACAGGTGGCTCTCCTCTATCCACCCAATACACACTCCTATATACTGTACCTAATAGATAACCAGTAGGTGCATTGGTTATCTATTGCTGTGTGACAAACATACCCCAAACCTTAATGGCTCCGAACAAGAAGAAACATTTATACTCTCTGACAGTTGCTGGAGCTGGGAATTCAGGACTGATGTGATGGAGAGGGTCTGGCTTGGGGTCTCTCGGGAGGTTGGAGTCTCCGGAGGCTCTTCCTCCCTGGCGGCCGCTCGCGTGGCTGGCCAGCAAGTGCCAGCTGTCGGCTGCAGACCCCAGGTCCTCTTCTCACGGGCCTCTCTCGGGCAGTCTGAATGTCCTCATGATGTGGACTGGTTTTCCCCGGGACGAGAGAGGCGAGGGGGACGTGGGGGAGGGCGCAGCAGAAGCTGCACGTCCTACGGCCTCGTCTCAGAAGGCGCGTAGCATCATCTCCACCGCTCGGTTTACCGGAAGAGAATCGCTAAGTCCCGCCCACATTCGAAAGCGAGAGGAGTTAGGGTCTATTTTTTGCAGGGATGATTGCCAAAGACATGTTTAAATTTACCACGCCGCAATAGATTGTACTTTTCAAGCCCGGCTGTAACAATATCCCCTATCCCCCGAGCTCTTCTAGAACATAGTTGTTCCCCCATTGGGAGGCAGAATAAAATTCCCCTCCCTCTGATTTGGGGTGGGGGGGGGCGTGCTTCTGAAGCCCTGCACAACCTGCTAAGAAATCCTCCCGCCTGAGGCTGCCACGCCGCGAGCCAGCCCAGGCTACATGTAGGGTGCTCCAGCTGACAGCCCAGCTGAGGTCCCAGCCAGCAGCCAGCGCTGAGTAGACACCTGCCGTCGACTCCAGCCTCTAGCTCGGGAGGCTTTCCGCTGAGAACCAGACATCCAGGAGCAGAGTCCAGCCCTTCCCACTGGGCCCTGTTCAGATTCGTGACCCAGAAAACCCGTAAGCATAACAGATGGCGGTTCTAAGCCACTGAGTTTTGGGGTAATTTGTTACATAGCATTTAGTAACACATATTGTGTTATAATTGTCTATTTATGTTATCTCTTTCTCTCTTTTTCTTTTCCCATTAGATTATTAGACTGTAAACTCCTCTAGGGCGTAGGGCTGTATCTTAACTCCTTTTTATAAAGCTGGCATCGAGCAAAGCGCCCGGCATGTAATATACATTCAATAAATATCTGTTAAGTAAATAATGAATGAATAAGAGTGTGTGGAATTTTGCAGGCACAGTTCCCTTTGTCTGGGATTCACAAGGCTCTCTGGTTGCAAGTCCTGTAGCGAGGTTACCTTTGTCTACCTGTCCAGCTCAGACTCACATCTCCCTGCCCCCCGTAGGGTTGTGGAATTTGCATCCCGCCCTTCTTTTGACTTAAATTCTCCCCGAAAGCATTTAATCGGGGACTCACTCTGCCGCTATGCAAAGACGAGCCTACTGTTGACAGAAATAAACAGTAATAATGAGCACATAAGTGGGTGTGACCTCAAAGTCAAGATGTATTTAGGTTTAACTTTGAGTCCAGTTGTTAAATGTTTGGAAAACAAGTTCACACTCTCGAGATGATTTTATCTTCTCCATTCTACATGCACAGGCTGGAAGATGAGTTTTAAAATTAAAACTTTTCTCAGTTGCATTCGGAGGATATGAATACATTTCATCTTCATCTTAATAAACATATACAAAGGGGCCTGGTGTGTTTATTAACATTTTGTCCATCTTTTTACATAAATGTGGAATATATTTTAAACATCTGAAATTTGAGAAAATGGACTCTAAGTTGGTCTGGGTAAAAGTTTCAAACTTTGCATTCTCAAAATGTCCTTCAGTTGGTCCAGCACTTCTACTTGTCATTTTAATGGATTTAATAATAACGAATGCCTATAATTTAATATTCATATTTTGATATGAATATTAATTGAGTGATATGAATATTTAATATTCTATTCTACAGCTGGCTCCAGCCTTGCAGGTACTTTGGTCACTTCTTAACCCCCCACCAAAAGCCTCTCCTTCCTTCTATATTTATCTGCAAAGACAATTATCTAGAAATAGCACTCAGTTCTCATTATCTCATTACTCATGATTAAGTGTAACTTTCCCAAATTTTACGGGTGCTAATTAAATCTAAAAAAGCAAGCAAAATGCCAATCAAAGCTGATCTACAGTTGTTTGTCATCAGCAGCTGTTGAGAAACCGCTCCCTCAAATTCAAAATATTTTTATGTGCTATGGGTGTCACGCATAGTAGATGCATTCTCTGACATGGTTGATAAAAGGCAGGATTTTATTTCCAGAATTAAACACGTATTTGTAGTGGCCTTAAGCTCTGATGACTTTTCATTCCTGTCTTTTCCCCCTGTTGCGTTACTTCATATAAGAATAATTTCTGCCACAGTTAAAAAAAAAACAGAATCGTGCCCCACATCTGAAAGATTATGAAGTTTATCAACACACTTGTGTGACATCATTGATTAATAAGCGCTAGGGAGACACAGCCGGCGGCCTCGGCCCCACGTCACGGCTGGACGGGCCAGTTCGAGGCTCTCCTCCTGGACGCTCCGTGCAGTGGCGACTTGTCCTGGGTCCCTGATGCGCTGCCCCTTCCGCCCCTGTCCGCCCCGCCCCCTCCAGGCGGCCACACCGCACGGAGTGAGTGTGCACGTCCCGCTGGCTCGGGTCCCCTGCCGAGCCGCCCTTCCGGCCAGACCCCAGGACCTCGGCCCACGGAGCCGAATGTCCAGGACCGACCGCGGGGCAGGAGGGGCGTCACCTTTCACCTGCTTCCTGCGCTAACTTTGGCGGTAAGTCATGCGCCATCAACCACCACTGTGAGGGACGTCTTAAGGTCAAACGCACCAAAGAGCATCACTCTCTGGCCGAGGACCAGGGAGGGCAGAGGCGGAGGAAGCAAGCGCAGCTCACCACATTGCACACTTAAAATTTCATTTGGCCTATTTCTCCTCCAGAGGTCTCCAACAGGCGTGGAAGGAAGACGAACCAGAAAAATACCTGATTTTAAAGCCAGAAGCGATAGCATTTTCAGGAGGAAAAAAAAAAAAATGTCCTATTGGCAGAAGACAAAAAATAAAAACAAATTGAAGATAAATCGGCTTTTTGAGACATAGAGGGTAAAAGCCATCGCAAGAGTTAAAATTGCGACGGCGGTTACACCACAGGCGCCGACGTGAAATCCCAGCTCCTCCCCGGCCGCCTCGTCAAAACAGGGCATCAGAACAGTCCTTCGGGACTCGCGGTTCCGGGACGAGGTGCGGTGACACTTCTTGTTCCGTTTACTGCAGGGCAATTTATACAGAGGGAACATGAGAAGCTTCCAAGAGAGGGAGCGAAGGCAGCAGGGCCAGCCCGGGATTTGGGGAGACAGGCGGCGGGGTCCCCGGTGCGCACGCATATTCTTTCCGACTCCCCAGACGAGGGGTGTGCAGGTGCTGGCAACCTGAGGCCAGTGGGGTGAAGAAAAGCTTATCCTCTGCGGGTCAAGGACCAGGGAAAGGGCAGTTGTACAAGACACAAAGCCTTCAGACACTAACCGCCCTACCCCGTGGAAGAAGATGTGGCCCGACCCGACCATCAGTGACCGCCGGGGATGCAGCTGGGGTGGGGGTGGGGGAACCGCTTTCAGGTTGTCATGAGGCCTCTACCTCCAACTCTCCGGCCTGCTGGGCAGTGTCCAAGCACGCTGATTGGGGAGCGGGAACTTTCACCATCCTCCAGCGGTAACGAGCTGCCCTACCGGACGCGACCTGGCCCCCTCCGCCCCGCCAGAGTGGTGAGTCTGGACGTGCACCTTTGCCCCACAGAACCAGGCACCCTCCCTCCCCCTCCCTCCCTCCAGGTACACCGGGGAACCTGAATGTCCACCCCTTCTTCCCGCTCATTCAGTGTCCCTGGAAATCTGCTGAAACAGATCTGGACCGCGGTCAGTCTCACGACACAATACCCACCGCGTGCAGGCGTGAGTGAAAATCACGGTGCGTACCAAGGGCCAGGAGGGTCTCGACTTTGACGAGAAAAGACCAGTGACACATGCCGGCGCCGAGAGGACACAGACGTCCCTCTTACCTAACAAGAATTTCAAAGTGGCCGCCATCGAAATGCTTCGACGAGCGATGGAGAACGAACACCCTCCAAGGAAGCCGAAGGCAGAAAGCTTCGGCAAGGAAGCAGAGGAGGAGGAGAGTCGAGCGGAAATTTTAAAACGGAAAAAGCAATAACCAAAGTAGGAAACTCAGTGGATGGGCTGGGCGGCTAGAGAGGACAGAGGAAAAAATAAGTGACTCAAAGTCAGAACCAGAGAAATTAGCCAGTCCGAGGCAGAGAGAGAAGGGGCTGGAAGGTGGACCTTCTAGGAACCCTGGTGAATATTCCAAGGAATTCCTCGGTTCCCAGAAAATATGAAGCTGTTATCTAGTCACTATTCCCAATGCAGATGTGAATTTAAGAGACTTGTGTTTCCACGAAATATGTGTAGGCTGAGTCGGTCTCTCTTTTGCAAAGAAAACTGGGCAATCTAGTACTGATTCTAGAAATCCTCTGGAGGCAAAATTGCTAGAATGCCTTTTGCCGCTTAAAAGTGGCCATGGCATCAGACGCCGACGAGGTGGGGGCCTCTCTTGCTCGCAGTGTGCTGGTGTGTGCCTATCCGGACCCTGCCGAACACAGGGCGGGTCACGCGGGCAGATGCCAGGGCCCTGGGCCATGCCACAAAGATGCTATAGATCTGGGTAAACACAGACAATGGGAAGATAAAACGAGTATCATGCAATGAATTCATTCCGCCGACAAATATATCTCCGAGTCCCGCTAGGTGCAAAGCATGCTCTGTGCGGCTGAGACAGGTGTCTGAAGTCTAGACAGAGGCTCCTGAAATAGGTAAGGTGGGGGGGCATGCCGGGTGGGGGCTGGAGAGGCATGACGGTAAACGACCAGCATAAAACATTAGATAAGTTAGTGTGTTTGAAAGGGAAACTCCTCTGGTAAACATAAGGAAGGGCAGAACGGTCCAAGCAGCGGGGACAGAGTGGCAGCTGAATGTGGAGCACGGGGGACGGAAAGTCACTGAGAGCGAAGGTGGCGCCCCCTGGGAGAGAGAGGAGGGCCCTCGGGGAGCCGCGAGGGGACAGCGATGAACTCCGAGCCCCAGGTTGAACGCCCGGCGATGCGGGTGCCCCTGGGAAGGGGCAGGAACCCCCGTCTGCAAGCCTGACCAGGAGCCAAAGACTGGGAGTCGACCGCCGATGCCTCGGGGGTTTCTGTCTTGAGGGTTTCTGTCTTTCGTATTTGTGGAGGAGGAAAAAGAACGAGGACTGAGAAGGCAGCGGCGATCACGCCCCTGCACAATCTCGTTCGCATCGGGGGGGTAGGCCGAGTTCCGGTTCCACTCAGACAGTCAGAGCTGGCTTAAAAACAGGTTTTCTAAAACCCAAGTATATGTTTTACATTTCCGTCTTTATCTTTTATATACCAAGCACACGAACACACCGTATTACTAAAAAGTAAATTGCTCAATATTCGGACCAACCTTTCAAGACATTCCAGTGTGTTCTTGTGTTTATCACCTCTGTGGTTTGCTTCCTGTTCTTTCGTAACTTGAACTCCTTTGTTTTTAACGGCTCAGTGCCCCTCCCCACAGTATCATCTGCAGATCTGCAGGTCTTTCCCACCCCCCCCCCACAACACTCACAAAATCCAGTAAGACATACAACGACTTCTATTTCCATAGGTCAAATCTGAATTCACTTAAAACAGCAATAATGCCTGTGATGAGCAACTTGGTGGAAAAAATAACTATCATTCATCAGTTGGATTTTCAAGATTCGTGGCTACAAAAAAAATTTAGAAGAAATGGAAAATAATTATACACGCTCAAAAAGAAACTATTTGGTGCCGATTAAATAAAGAATTCTTTTCCAAAGTATTTACATAAGGCACAAAAAATTAATTTGAATTCCACCAATTCATAATTTATAACCATTCAAACAGCAGCCGGGATGGAATGTGCAGCCGCCCTCAGGAAGGAGTTGAGAATCCGATGGGCGCTGTAATCAGAACCACCGCTGGGATCGTAAGCAAAGTGCGAGAACGGATACTGCGAAGGTGACCGTGACCTCGGGCTGCCGGTGCCTGGGAGGGAGGCATGCATCCAGCGAGGATCACTGGCCCTGTCCAGGAAACAGAAATGCAAACCAAATGGAAAAGCTGGGCCGCCCATAAATCAGCTCGAAGCCTGGCGACAGGAGGTCGGAAGGGGCTAGAAGGAGATGCGTTCCCCACCCCTGAGTTCCCTCGCTCCAGAGAACCGCTGAGCAGAGAGGCTCCAGGAAGTGAGGGCCACCCCCTCCTCTGCAGCACAGGGACCAACCCCCGAGCTCACACCATTCCTCTAATTGCCTGTGATGCATCCGGTCCACGGGCTGGACAGATGGGTTTGATCACCTGCCACTTATGAGGAAAGGGTCGCCAACACACTAGAAAATGTTTTCGCAAGTTTAACTGTAAAATATGTTAGTGATGCTCACAAACGCACAGAGAGGATGGACTCTTTGTTTCCTTTGTCCCTCATCTTGACGGTCGGCACCCAGTCTTAGACCCAGTGAGGAGCTTGGACCAGCGGAATGAAACATGGGGGGTCGCGGGGCACAGGCCAGGGGACATCCAGAGCCGCTGGAGCAGACAGGACGGGGCTAGCGCTGGCTTCGGAGGCCGCTCGGGGGGTGAGACCCCATGGAGGGTCAGAGGCCAAGCCTCCGTTCGCCGAGTGAACGAATGGAGACAATCGAGGCAGAGATACACGGGAAGGGTCGGAGACCAGACGGGACGTGTTGGAGCACAGAGATGCCAGCGGGCAGGGCACGGGAGTGGCGTGTTCGAATCCCCAGGCGACGGGCAGAAGCCTAGGCACCAGCTGAGGCAAGAATGGAGGGAGCTCCGGGGGAGCAGCCCTGGGCTCCTGAGCAGGCCCGGCCAGCGGGGGCCCTGCAGGCCGCCCGCGTGTCTGACGAGTGGAACATCTGTGGCCTGTCTGCTCTGTGTAGAGGCCGTGGCAGAAGGCCGCCGGCCCCTTTTCTCACTCACTGTGCCTCAGAGGAACTGCCCGAGACTTATTTAACTCTCAGGCCAGCAACATGCGGACATGCGGAGTGCCTGCAACTGGAGGCCAGAATTCTCCCGGGAAAGTGTCATATTTCAAGTCAGAGATTTTCAAAACCCTGCCTTTGTCGGCTGGCCGACCTGTTCCGCAAGCTCTCCTTAGACAGAGTGAGTTAAAGGCGACTGGGCCTGCTGACTGCCATTTCGAAAAACCAGTTCCCATCCAGCTTGATATGAACTAACCATCATTCCTTTGGCGAGGCCACAACTATGCCCTTTACACAATATTTTGAATGTTGATTTAAATCCCCAAAGGGAACATCCAGACACTTCTCATTTCTACAGCCCCGAGTGCAATTTGCATAGTATTAAATGAATCTTCATAATGTGGCATCGTACACTCATGATCCTATTGAATTTATGACCCTACTCCTCTGTTCTCCAGAGCGCTGCATTTCTAACCTGCAGCTTAGTTTGCGAATGTCATCGCAGGCCGGGGGTTCCACACGTCTGCACGTTGAGACGTTTGCACAACCCAATGGGCTCATCCGAGCCGGTCTCGAGCTCCTGGAGCTGAGGGCTCCTGCCTTCTTTCCCCGACTCTTTGCACACGCCAGAAGGTGCAGAGTTTACATCCATCCACGGCGACAGCGGCTGGGGACGGCATGGAGCCAGCCTGGGTCTGCAGAGAGGATGCCTCGCTGGGGTCTGTGTCTCTCACGCACAGGAAGGAGCAAAAGCGAATTTTAAACCCACAGTCACTTCCTTCTGACCCTCAAACATCCTGGGCTTTCTGTCCGGGGGTCAAGCACACACGTGAAGCACGGAGGGGCTCACAGGGGCTGAGTCTGCTCACTCGAATCACCAGATAGGGCGACCGTCTCCCCTCCGAGCAGCAGCAAAACCCCGCGCGGCCTTCTGGACTTCTCATCGGTGCGGCCCGGTGGCTTTCCAGCAGCACCCCCACTCGCTCCCGTTGCCCCGCGTGCGAAAGCTCCAGAAAGGCTCGGGCAGCTCGAGTCTGGTCCCCACTCTCTCTTAGGTTGATTTTCCCCCAGGCTCCGCCCCCTGCCCTGGCTTCCGCCGGCTCCCCTGCCGCCTCGTCCCACCTGCCGACCCTGTTCTCACGCTGCACCCGCTCACGGCCCAGGCTTGCCCGGCGCTTTTCCCTGGAGCTCCCCATGGCTCTGGCCTGACTTTGCATGTCGGCCGTGGAAGATGCACGGGGGGCGGGGGGAGACGCACGAGCAGGGGCGCACCCCGGGAGAGCGCGGTCATCCCCTGGGGAGCCACGGGGCGGGGGGGTGGGGGGGGAGCGGACAGGCCACTGAAGGGCGACGCGGGGGCCCTAGTACCTGGGGCCGGAAGCGGGGTTCCAGTCACCTGCGGGCGCCCCGCCACGAGAGCCCCGTGCTGGGACGTGGCGACAGCAGCTGCTCAGTAAATGTGTCCTGAGCCGACCTGAAGGGCGTCCCGCTGAGTGCGCTGGCCACATGTTTGGGGTGCAGGAGGCGGTGGCTGGGGGGGGGTGAGTAGGGGTGGGGGTGGAGAAGGCTGTTGATAAGCCCAATGCGATGCTCTAAACCCACCCAAGTTCCGGACAAAGGCCTTTGCGGGCATCTGCCCGGAGGCCTGGCCATGCGCATGTGCACCCCCATGAAGGCGCCTGGCTGCACCCCAACATGCTCTCCAATCTTGCCTCTAGTTGGAGATCTGGGACTATAACCTGTTCCTTTTCGGCTTCAAGAAGTGGGCAGCTGGGGTACAGATTGTAAGTGAATAATCTTATCTCTGTGAGCGCCCTAATGATCCTGGTGGAAGTGAGCGGCTCGCGGCCCTGGGAGAGGACGAGTCCAGCCGGAAGCCTCCCGCGCCCCGCCCGCCTGCGCCAGCCCCCCCGGCCCGGCCCCTCGGTCACCGCCTGCGCCGGCCCACCCGGCCCAGCCCCTCGGTCACCGCCTGCGCCAGCCCCCCCGGCCCGGCCCCTCGGTCACCGCCTGTGCTGGCCCACCCGGCCCGGCCCCTCGGTCACCGCCTGCGCTGGCCCACCCCCCCGCTCCCGAGTCTCAGAGCCTGTGCTGTGCTGACATGCGCACCAGCCCTCGGACGGCAGCTGGACACCCTCTGTGACGCTGTGTCTTCGTCTGACCAGCTGCGCCCACACACTCAGGGTGTGCATGTGACTGGGACGAAGTCACTACAGGATGTTCTTCCTGTCCAGACAATGCAGCTAGTGGCGAGCCGGACAATGTTTCGCAATCAGTTCTCCAGGGGGAGGGATGGAGCCCTGATTGACAGCTCTGCCACTTCTACGGTCCTGCGGATTCCGCAGTGAATGCCCAGGTGTAATTGCCAGTACTGAATACAGAGTTACGCAGCATTCCCATGGCACCCACGGGTCCACCCAAGTAACCTCTGGGGCGGAGATAACAGTAAAATGCAGTAAACTAACTAGCAAGTAGCAGGGTTTGAGTCTTTAGTAACTTTGTTTTATAATGTAACACACTGTAAGTTTATAAGGCCGTGTTTAATAACTGACTTGGAAAATTGCTGATATTTTAGCTGCTGGGTCTGGTGGCACTACTGGCTATAGACACGAGCTCACGACTCGGATTGCGCCAGGGGCTGGAGCCTGGGCGGGGAGACCCCCTTTTCCTCCCGGAGGCGGAAATGATGGGGAGCGGAGTCCAAAGCTGCTGGCGGCCATCCTTGGCGGGAAAAGCCCACCAGGCTCGGGGAAGCACAGTGACCAGTGAGTGTCGGCCGGCATCCCAGCTCCCTGCGCCAGTGGGTGCTGGCCCTCGCCGCCCTCCCCGCGGCTGGGCGTTAAGCTAAGAAAGTCCTGATCTGTGCGTACGCTGGCTGGGCTGCAGCCGAGAGACCCGGCAAGCTGGCCCTCCTGTCTCTGCCCTCCCCCGGGATGTCCTGCTCTCGGCTCTGGCTGACGTCATAGCCCCCTGGCTAGTCTAGCCCGCAATAACTTCCACCCCTCTAACGTCCTACCGTACTTAGGTCTCTTCTGTGCTACTTAAGAATGCCTTACAGTCTTACGTTTCCCTCCTACGTGTGTGACTCTTGGTTTCAGAGCTGAAATTAGATTCAATAAACAGGTTTGGGCTCATTAAATAAATATGACTTGGAAACAGCAAAATACCCTGAGCCCATCTGGGCCTTTTGATCACCCACGCCCTGCAGGTTTCATCAAATTATCTTCAGGGTCCAGCGGGATAGTCCGTGGAGTGCGAGGGTTCACACCCGGCTCAGAGTGGCCGCCTCACTCACTCGTTCAGCTGTTAGAGAGGGTGCTCGCTCTGGGCCGGGACGCTGCTGGCTGCTGGCTGCAAGACGCCGGCCCCTGATCCAACACCACTCTCCCGGGGGAGTCCGCAGTCTCCAGGGTCTGACGGGAAAAGCAAGCGTGGGCTGTATCAACGGAGCCGGCCACGCCGTCACGGGACACAGGTGTTGGAGGAAAGCGCTCGTCAGTGGCACCCACCACGGGCCTGTGGAGGGCGTCGCTTCACCCCTTGAGTGTGATGGTCCCCTCTGTTAATTCCAAGAAAATAACCAGAAGCATCGCGCGCACATTAGTTTGAGGCAAATGACGGGAAACAGAGTTTTCCACGGTCGCCTCTCTGCCGGGAATTCCCACATCCGGTCAGGCGGCGGCCTGACCGATCACGCGTGTGGCATGGAAACGGCCTCCCAAGGCGGTGCCGGCCAGGCGTGCTCGCCCGCTCAGCACCACCCTCGCTTAAAAAATGCTGTCGTCGAATTTACTCAGCTCCTTCTTTCCACCCAGCGGAAGGGACGCACAGGAAGGCCACACTCACAAAACACGGGATGTTCGGCGGTGGCGTTTGCTCAGAGGACCTTCGAACAAAAACGCCACGTTAGCGCGTCTGTCAGGAGACGCTCCTTTTGGAAGGAGAAGGGGTGAGTTCCGAGGACGGAAACGACCGCCTGGGAGCGTGTGCCACCGGGTCGCGTGCGGCCCTTGGCTTAAGATCGGCCGCAAGGAGCAGAAGAGAACGCGTGGGCTCGTTTTCCTCGTTCTGGGGACGGGCTGGGCCTGGCCCTCTGCACTCGGACCTCGGTTACGGAGACCGCCATGTCAGGTCGCGTGGGGCCGTCCCAACTTTAGAACTGGAGTCCCACGCGTGGGGAAGCCCGCCAGGCTGAGGCACACTGGGAAGGCGGGTCACCTCCCAGTCGCCCTGGCGCAAACGGGAGCCGCGTAGCCGGAGGCGGCGGACGGGGAGAGCCTCATCAACGCTGTGAGCCCTCTCCCCTGGCCCGCCCGTCACCCTCCGCCAGATGGGTCTGTCCCCTTGCCCTACAAACATCGTCAGGCAAAGTGGTCCCCAAGGGGGCCCCGTTCCTAACGCGCATTTCCTAACCTTCTGGCCAGTTCGAAATGTTATTTTTCTTGCCCGAAGTTTCGACCGCTGCTGTTTTCAATGTCACGCGTTATGTCCCGGCCTCTGCCGTGTAACCGGTGCCATCCCAGCCTCCCCCTCCGTCCGTAAGCACGCCTTGTACCACGACCGTCTCCTTATCTAGTCCACACTCTTGTTCTGCAGTAAGCCTCCGTATTCTCCTGTTACATGCCGAGGGTTAGTTCCCTCTTCGTGAAGCCCCCCGACACGCTGTCCTCGGCACCCAGGGTGGCAGGCACCCTGCCGTCCTATCTTTCCCGACAGATTCTCAAGGCGAGGAGGGATTCTCAGGGTCACGAGGGCAGCTCCGGCCCAGATCGGTCGTTCGGAGGCCGCTCGGCGAACACTCCCCTGAGTCGTCAGCCGGCGCCCCCGGAGTTCGCAGGAGGGGCTCGGCGGTCACTGGGCTTCTCCGTGGTCCGGGGACAGCTGCCGTCACCTGCGGTCCGTGCTCATGTCTTTGCGCTATCTTTCTCCAGATGCCCAGCTCCTTCCTTCTGAGGTCGGGACACATACCCAGTTCCTCACCCACGGGATGCCCTTCGCGTCCCGACACCGCAAGGCTGTCTCTCTGGCCCATCCCCCCACCCGTCCCGTTCCCCAGGAGTCACCTCCCGGGTCCCTCCATCGCATCCCCCTCGCCCATGCCAGGTCACCAGGGCTCCCTGAACAACACGCTCCACCCCAGCTGTCCCACACGTGCCTGACGCAGTGCAGAATAACAGAGACTACCCCACGCTTTTATAGCACATCAAATCTGTTTCCCTTGTTCTCCGATTGAAAAACCAAAGGCCCAGGCAGCCTGGGGGCTTCGGCCAGCCCCGGGCAGATAGGCCTCTGGGCTCCAGAAGCAGTTTGCTCACAGGAACACCACAGTGGGTCCCCCTCCAGGGCCCCAGACACAGGACACCCCTGTCAGCTCTATCCAGAATGAGCTGTGGGGGTCTGCAGAAGACCCCTCCGCTCAGGGCTCTCTGGGGGTGGGGCTACAGAACCCGAGATAAAATGCCAAAGCATTTCCAGGACATTTTTCTCCAAAACACAATGTGGAGCTGGGGAATCCTTTTAATCCTCCTGGAGACCTGGGATGGGGCCAGAGCAGGGGTGCCTCATAGCAGGTCCCTCTGGACCCAAGATAAACTGAAACAGGAAAAATGGAAATGCTTTTTGCCGTTAATATCCCCTTTGCTCTGGAGCTTGGTTCTATGCAGTCTAGTTCCCAGTCGCTTTAAACCGCGCTATTTAAATTCTATCTCCAGTATCCTAACACCCAAACCCTAGGCTAAGGCAGTGGTCTTTGGATGTTTTTGACCGTTTAAATGAAAAAATTAAATACGCACCCTTACCACATGCAAATTTTTCACACATAAAAACTCGTTCTATATAATTTATAAAATATAAAAATTTCTTTTTCTCTTATCCATCTAAATGGTAAAAGAAGCCTACAGGAGAAGCTCTAAGGATGTCTTCTTATATGCTAACAGCTTTCCCTGTTTACCTCCTTGGCCACGCCCACTCCCTTTGAAGACCACACACACACTTGTCTTCTGAAGTTACAAGACACCACAGTCAAACTTAGAACCTCACTGGAAAGCCGTAACCTAAGTCACAAGTGAAATTTAATGCTCGTTAAACCAATCGGGCCCCTCGGCTGAGAATTAACTTATTTATAAGCCGCATCAACAGCTAAGCCCCTCTGCGGGAGCCCAGCATCTGCTCGGACCATGCAGCATGGCCCTCGTCTTCCTCAATCTGCTGTTTCCTTAACAGACCTTTTAGAAATTCAGAGTGGTTAAGCTCCCTAGTTAAAGTAGAACGTCATCCCTATGCCAAGGATCACATGTATAGTCTTCTGCTAGGAGCAAAACATTCGCATTTACACATGCACGTGCACGCACACGTATATGCAAGATACAGAACGGACTGTTACTCAAAATAAACCGGGCGAGCTCCACCGTGGTCATGTCACTCCTTCTAACAACCTTTGGAGAGTCCTGTCTCCTCGCCTTTCACTCTCCTTTTTCTGAATCAGCTGCCTAAGACGAAACCATCTGGATATAAACATGCTTCCCATTTCCAGGGGATCGACCGCACAACTGCAGTATTTTGTGAGGAACTGAGCTCCTCGCACACGGACGCCATCGGGTCTCGACCCCAGTACTGTCTTTGCCTCGGCATAAACGGCAAGGCGCTGGCACGAAGGGCTATTTTTGTAACAAGCTTCGCGTGGAGAAGGCCAGCCAAACCAGAGCCCGGGTCTAAATAAAACCGTTGCCGCGGGATCCGGACGGGGGCGGCAGGCCCCGACTGCCGTCGTGAGAGGCGCGTTTCCCCGGCTTCTGCACGCAAAGCGAGCGGAGGCAGAAAAGGTTCACTGTCCCCTCTGCGGCCAGGGCGCAGAGAGGTTCCGACTGCGTCCCCGGCCCTGGGACTGCGTCCCGTGCAGGCAAAACCCAAAACCGGGGCCTGAGTCACTCCCTGGCTTCCTGCCCGTTTCACCTCTGAGACCTTCCTGCGGGTTGGAAGGGCAGTTCAATTCTGGTCTTCCCCAGGCGGGCTGCTTTGGGGGCAAGCCGCTTTGGGGGCGGGCCGCAGCAGTTCTGGGCTTGCATCGCGGGCTCAAAGAGATGCAAAGAAAGCGCCGGCTGGAAACACAAGGGCTACGAGACTATGAGCGAGGCCCACCAGCCTTTGTCTGCAGGCTTCAGGAGGCATCGCTGTGTGTTCGCAGCTGCTGCCTCGGGGCGAGGTTTCCATAGCGTTTGTCACCTTTCTCGGCACCGCGCCCGGGTCACCAGCCCCACCCCCCTCGTTTGAGTTCCCTGACCTCGAGGGGCAGGAAGAGCAATTCCTTGGCGTGGCCCATGGGTGAAAGCGAGGCCTTCCACCTGTGCACGTTGTCACTCCCTCGGGCCAGCGAGACGGCGCTGAGGGCGGGGAGGGGGGGCAGGGGGGGGGGACGGGGGGGGGAGCGGGGGCGGGCCGAGGGGGGGCGAGGGGGGGGACCTGACCCCGGGCGGGCGCGCGTCGTGCCAGTCCACGGGGCTTTCCTTCACACCTTACTGCCACGCGGGAAGAAGACGACTTAGAAAGCAGAGCGCATTGGTTTTGGGGGGCTGCCAACTGCGGGGTTAGGAACGGGAATAGCACCCCACAGTCCCGGAGGCCGGCGGCCGGGGGTCCAGCTGCGGGCGGCGGCGGCTCCTCTGGGGCCGGGAGGGCGGATCTGCTCCAGGCCTCGTCCCCCCGCGTCCGGCACGGATGCGCCCCACGTCGCCTTCCTCCGCGCGCCTCTCCGGGCCCCACTCTCCCCTCTTTACGAAGACACGTCCGCGCCGTGTTAGCGTCCGCCCTGACGGCCTCGTCCTAGTTTGAGGATCTTCAAAGACCCCGTTCTAAAGAAAGCCACGTTCGCAGGCAGTGGGGTGGGGGGTTCTGACTTCAACATCTTCCGGGGAGAGGGGGGCACAATTCAGCCTATATAAATGACCCTGTCAAAGCTCGTCACCCTGGTCAGCACCCCCAGCCTGGCAGAGTTTTCACCAAAAAAAAAAAAAAAAAAAAAAAAAAAAGGAGAAGAAGAAGAAGGAAAAGGGAGGGTCGGAATGACTTTACCCGCCCGATGGCACGGAAGGCTCGCTCCAGTGTGCCCCTTCTTCTGCTTCCTTCCGCAGCCATCTCTAGTTCGTTCCCTTTGGTGTTTGGGTTTTTGTCACCCCCTCCCCCCCACCAAGATATAAAATATATACTCATCGTATGAAATAGACGACATTCAGAAAACATAAAGCTAATTAAAAAAAAAACATCTCTAATTAGAACTACAAATAGCGCTCTGATAAATTTATGTCTAGTCTACAATTTAAAATTGGTTTCATGTTGTACAATTCTGCATCATGCTTTTTAAAATAACTTATTATTATTATTTATGCCTACAGCACCTGGTCTTTCCAGGTGGTCTCCCATCCAAGTAGTAACCAGGCCCGACCCTGCTTAGCTTCTGAGATTAGGAATCAGGCTTGTTCAGGGAGGCGTGGCCTTAGACCATGGACCATAGCTCCACTGGGCGTGAACCCAGGACATCGTCTCGCTATTTTAATTAATACTATGCTTAGGGTGTTGCATGGTTCAAAGACTAGTGACCTAGCTGGGCATCTTTCTATAAAAGGTTACATACATGTGAATAGATTTTTCAAAAAAAGCAAATCAATTATTTCTCAGGGTACATTTTGAACAGAGCTGTTCAGGGCAAGGCGAAAATAAGTTTCGAGGTACGCAGAAGCTCGCCAGGCCTGGACTTGCCCGGGAAGAACCCCCGGCGCCCACACCTCCGCCCCCGCGGTCCCCGGGCCTCCTGCGGGGCTGTGGCGGCCTTCTTCATTCCTGCTGCCGCCCAGACACAGCAAAGCGTGAGGACGTTTGGGAGGAGTGGCAGCTCCGTCTCCTTCTGATGCCTGGCCCCCCGAGCAGCCAGCTAGGGCCCCCCGGTGACACCGGAATGTGCGTCTTCCTCTGACTGGACCACCCGTCCCTCTTCCTGCTGACATGCCACAATGAATACCTTGCTGACCCGGCTCATGGCTCTGCCCTTTCTCGGGGCCGCCGGTCCCTGTCTCTGTGCTCCTGGTGCTGGCCCTGGGTCAGGACCCAGAACGAACACAAAGGCACATCTGTTAATGCACGCTGACAGCGACAGGCAGTCTGAATGTCCGCATGATGTGGGCTGGTTTTCCCCAGGACGAGAGAGGCGAGGGGGACGTGGGGGAGGGAGCAGCAGAAGCTGCACGTCCTACGGCCTCGTCTCAGAAGGCGCGGGCTTGGCCCCGGCAGGCAGCGACGGAGCACCACCCGTGGGCGTGAGATAAAAACCCTTATCGCACACCATGTGTGTTTGCTTCGAACTACGGCAGGGAAAATGGACTCAGGGATCTCCGCTGTCCTACCCACTGCGACCTTAGACAAGTCACCCGGCCTCTCTGAGCCTCCGTTAACTGATCCACAGAATGGAAATGGCCTGACCAGAGTAGCCACGTGCTCAAACAAGTGCGATGCCTGATACGTAGCCAACACGACCGACTGAAGAGACGACAAATTAGAAACGGAAACGGCCACCTACTATAATCACACTTCTCTACCGCAGTCTCCAGGCGGACGTTTGGCCTCGGCTCAGGAGCCTGGTTCCTCAACCACAAGGCCGAGCTGGTCAGAGCTGCAGAGAGCCGCTCGGCACAGAGTTTCTGATCCAGTCTCAGCCCGCCTGCTTCCTGTGTGCCCGGGGCGGGTTGCTCAACCCCTCTGTGCCTACGTATTCAAAACCAGAGCCCGGAATGGCGAGGGCTTGTAAGCATTCGCCGGGGACAGGTCTGTAGAATAAAGGGGCAGACGAGGAGCCCGGTTCCTCCTGGCCGACAGTCATTCTCGTAGCATTTAAATTCAGACACGCGAGCTCTTTGACTCTCTAAGGGATTTTAAATAAAACCTAACCTACATCAATTTCTGGATCACATCTGCTACGCTCCATTTGAAATGCTGAGTCGCTAACCTGATAAGGCTTTTTTCATTGTTTGTTTTTCATGCTATCTGAAAGGCCTAACAACGTGAGGAGGACATAGAACAAGGTCTAATTTTACCCGCACCCGGGGCAAATGGGACAGTCTGGGTCTGTTACTCATGGCCCACGCAGCACACGGCAAGCAGGCCTGGTGAAGGGGCCATCGCCCGAGGTTATCCTGAGACCTGTGGGAAGGCGGACCCTGAGCCCCCGGGGACCGGGCAGGAGCCACCTTAGTCACCACTGTTTTTCTCAGCAGCAGACACATGGGCTGGCATGCAGAAGGTGCTCAACACTGGTCGATTAAGTCATCTAACAACAACAACAACAACAACAACAAAACAACTAGAGCAAGGTCTGCTGCTTGATTCGGTGTGGTCTCCTCACTGCATGGATCTGCTTAGGGGTCTGCGGTCACCGCCTGCTGTCGACAAGGAGCGCGGACCTCAGAACTAGGAAATACAGAGGAAGATGCTCTCTGCGAGCTCCCGGAAGCGCCCGACTCGGCGTGGCCGGGGAGGCTGTAGCCACTCGGTGGGGCTGTGACTCAGGGGAGGCTTTGTTAAAGCCACCAGGCGTGGGGACCAGCACACCTCAGGAGACGTCAAAGTCACCAGCAGGTGACAGAAGTGAGAAGAGGAAGTGTCCCAAGAGAGAAATTGGTCTGCCTGGGGGCAAAGGCTTCACCTTAGGGTGAAGATGTCCCTAGGGCGTCCCGAGGAACGGGCCTTGGGCCTTTCAGACCCCTTTCAATGTGACTCTACTGGCCGAAGCCACCATCTGATCACACGGGTGTTGATCACACAGGTGCAGTGAAGGACAGGGTGGCCACCGCAGGTGCTTCTGCTCGCGTCAGACCCCACTCTGCGCTGGGAGGGGGTCGCCAGCGGGGGGCTGAGGAGGATGACCCTGGAGACCTTCGAAGAGGACGAGTGCCCAGATTCTGGGCCGTGCCGCCCCAGCGGAGGGACCAGTGGGTCCTACAGCGTCACATTTCAGCAGGACCCAGGACAGCGACGGGAAGGGTCGACTAGGGCTTAGGGGACAATTAAACGAAGGCCCTGTCTGACGTCTCGGAGGTGACAACTACCGTGATAACGGAAGGAGTCAGCCCAGCTCAGCACTGAAAACGATTACCTTGGATCGAAAGGACCAAAAGCGGCCCCGCTGTTGACCGCCCTGCGAGGCACAACTCAACGCAGCAGAACGTGCGGTTCCCCCCAGGTCACGCTGGAAAAGGCCACAGCAACCCCCGCTGATGGAACGCCCTCTGATGGACCACTCTCTTACCAAGGCCACCCTCGACCTGCCTCGTGCTTTCGTTTAATGGGGGACACCCAATCGTGGCCTCACGTCGTGACGACACAGCAATGCTTACGAGCCCTGCTCCCGGTCCTGCTCCAAGACGGATTCCACACCCCTTGGGGCCCCCAGGACGTGGCAGCCATGCTCCCCTCTGTCCTCCGCAGGGACGGGGTGCACGGAGAGGCCGGCCTCGGCAGGCACGGAGCCCGGGGCAGCCCCGCGTCCCTGCCGCTTAGTGAAAATTAGGTGCCATCCTCTGCCGAGCGCATCAGTAAGCGGCTTCCCCTTGGAGGGCAGACACAGACATCGAGGAACAGGTCCTGGCGGCTCCCAGGGTGCTCTTTGCTCGTCTGAAGTTCCCTCCTAGCCCCAGGGAGGCCGCCTCCCTCTCTGCCTCCACCTGAGGCTCCCTGATGCTGTGCCCCACATCTGGGGTCCGACTGCTGGGTAGGCGGGGGCAGTGGCCACACTCGGAGCAACCGGTGCTCTGCACCCCTCCCTGTCCTACTCCAAGGCTCCTGGTCCCCGTCCCTCGGCCTCCCAGCAGGACCCTCCTGGCCCTCACCTGCACCTGCCACGCCTGCACTAACCGGTCTCCACGGAAGGAGGCTGCTACTGCGCAGGAGCGTCTGGGACCCAGAGCGGGGACTTTCGTTTTTATTTTTTATGTTTTCACCCTGCTTCGGGGTGGGCTGGGTGGGAGGCGGGATCTTCAATTCCAAGTGAGAGATGACAGAAGGAAGGAAGTACGGGGGAACAGTCAAATCAGTCCGCGCTTTGGGCGATGGCCCTGCGTCGAAGCCCGACCAGCGGGGGCTGCACGAGAAACCAGCCCGGTCCGTTCAGGAAGCAGTGCCGACCTGCGCGCGGCTGACGGCCATGGAAACCGCGAGCCACACGGCCCTGGAAAACCAGGTGGCAGGCGGAGACGTGGGAACCACACAGAGCTCGGAGGCCAGGCACGGTGGCCGGGGACCCAGGGGAGCCGGAGGAAGCCAGGGCAGGGGGCGGAGCCTGGAGGAAAATTAGCTTAAAAGAGAGAGTGGGGACCAGACTCCAGCTGCTGGAGCCTTTCTGGAGCTTTCGCACACGGGGCAATGGGAGCGAGTGGGGGTGCTGAGCACCCTCAGCAGGACCTCGATGTGATCCTGCCGCGACCTCTGTATGTCCTCGCCACCCCCCCAAAGCAAAACGGGGTGCTCTCAGGAAGCCCCGTCCTGACCCGATCTCTCGTGTCTTGACTCCGGATGAGAAAGCCAGTGTCTAGCCATCTGTTTCAGACGTGGACGAGGGCCGCATCAGTGCAAATACAGATCATTGCGAGGTCCAAACCGACGGATTTTGGACTCTTCCCAGGTGAGCGCGTGTAATATGCATGCACTGGGTTTCAAGGAAAAGTGCCCTCGGCACCGCTTTGTTAAATTTACGTTTTGTTTAAATGGACGCCTATCGCTGGAGTAGTAAAAGAAAACATTTTAACAGTAAACATCACGGTAAAAGACAACCGTCTCCTTCCCTTGGTTATGCAAACTCTTCTGTTTTCAGCTACAATGCAGGTTTGGGCCATCTCCCAGGCCTCTGACAAACTGCCCCTTTTCAAGACCATGGGAGATGCCCAAGCACCAGAGGCCAGCGTTAGAGTAAAAATGTGACAAGGAAACTTACATGACGGACGAGCTACTGCATTGAATGGGCGACTGCACCCAAGGTCCATCAGCACGCGGACTAAAGATACATTTTTGCCATTATAACTTGGTTTTATAATCTCAACAACATTTTCAAGCCATGTTTATATAAAGTATGTTAATACAAGACAACTCAAATTGAATCAGAAATACTAGCAGACATATTTGCGAGTTCTGAGTTGGTGAAAGAAACCAAGAATAAGGATGTTTCTATCATTTTTTTTTCTCCTCACAAGTTGGTATTTTGAGGTTTAAAAAATAACGGATTGGATCGACAGTGATCATTTGATCGGTATGCAGCTTGTATTGTTTTCATTCAAATTCAAATTTGATTGCTTCGTTTAAAAGGTTTCAGAAAGACGGCAATAATTTTGGACTCTTGGCATAATCTAAGAGAGCTGAGATTTTTAAATGGCTTAATTTGAAAGAGCTCACATGTAAAAATATACTCACACCACACATACATAATTGCTAATGACGCACTGCATTTTCTACTGTTGAGAAGAAGTATAGATTTAAGATCAATCAAAAGCAAAACTCATCTCTGGACATCCCATTATTCTGATTTGTCTTTTTCATTTTCATTTTTGAAATTCAGGCCAGCTGAATTAATCACGTTTAAAATAGTATAATTATACACACATACACACACGCACGCACACGCACACACGGATGAGTGATATAAAACTGGAGAAATCTGACTACGTTTGGTGGATTCTGTCAGTGTTAATTTTCTTGTTGGGATAGTATACTGTGGTTATACAAGAGGTTACCATTGGCTAAAGGGTGCATAGGATATTTCTAAGCCATTTGAAACAACTGCATCTGATTCTACAATTACCGCAAAATAAAAAAGTTTAAGGAAAAAAGGAAGCCATTTTATATTGCCATTTAGTTTTTTTAAATGTGTGCATGTATAACGTGTCTTCTCACAGAGAGACTCACTTGCAGCCATGTACACACGTAAGAACCATGCAGACATATATTTCCATGCATAAGCTGTTTCTGGAAGGATAACTAAGAAACCATTCACGCCGATCGCTTCTAAGGAGAGAAACTAAAGAAAAAGACTGAATGCATATTTACTTTTCATAGTACACCCTCTACGCCTGGTAAATTTTGTGTTACTGGCATTACTCATTCAAAAATAAACACACACACACAATTTTTTTTCTAGAGTGAGGATAAATAGACACTTTCAACCCAAACCAAATGACCAGAAACAAAACAAAAATGCATAGCTCAGCACGCATTGCAAGCCCAGTGAACTACCTAAAAGCCCCGAGGCTGACACACCGCCACGGAGAGGAGGCAGGGAGAGGATTGTGAGTGAGTTGCTTACGGCTGGAGACGCAGTAGGACAGCCGGCAGTTGATCCTCCTGAAAAGCTGCTTGTTAATGGGCCAGAGGAGGAGCGTGAGGAGCTGGATGGTGTTTACGATGAGCCCCGAGGCGATGAACACGTAGCAGAAGACGAGATGGCATAGGAACTGGGACTTCAGCAGCCCGGCCAGGTCCATGGTGGGCGGCGGCCGGGGTCCGCGACCGCCAAGACCTGTGGGCGAGCGTTTCCAGAGCGAAGACGACCCGGGACTCAGGGACGCGTCTGAAACACAGACCAATGCTGCACGTTAGGGAAAAACAGTGCGCGCCTTTACGGTCAGGAAAATAAAAAACCCTTAAAAGCAAAACTCTACGCCCTTGAGATAAAACGGGTCGTGCGTTGGTGGATTTATTCTTATTTAGCAAATATTTATACAGTGCTTAGGCGTGCTGGGCCCAGTTTCAGCCCCTTAAACTGCCCCAGCGCCCTGGGAGGGAGGTGCTACTCTCATCACGGAGGAGGAACCGGGACCCTGAGAGGATAAGCGGCTTGCGGGGGCCTCACGGCTTCCAGCACTCAGGTGTGGCCCAGCCCGCTGGCGCCCCGACCCCTCTCCCCTCCCCGTGTGCACGGTCTCGCCAGCTCCTCTCCCTGCAGGTGCTCACGGGAGAGAGTCCGTGTTGCTGGGTCGTCCTCCTGCGGCCAACACGGCCTCACCCATGCCCCACCTAACCCCATCTCATCCCCCGGCTCTCAGCTCAGAGGCCACTTCTGATGAGACTTCCCTGAGCTCGAACCTGGCTCGGGCGGGATTGGGGGGGGCGGCATGGGAGGGGTCCCGTACTACGGTGCCACTTGGTACCCCCTGCTGTTACTTGTTCAATCACTCGCCTTCCCCCACTGGACTGCCACCTTTCCAGGGCACACGATTATCTGGAGGGTCCCCAGTATTTCCTCGACACTCGGAACAGTCATTGGCACACAATCGGGACTTAATTTTAAAAACAAAAAACAACGTTTGTGGAATGGTTTAATGAAGGTAGACCAGGGGCGAACTCTGAGAGAGCAGGGAACACAAATGACCACCCACGAAGGCGAAGGACCGCCCCCGCGATGGCCCGACCCGCGCGCGTGTGCACGCGCGAGCTCCAAAATCGGAAATCCAAAACACGCATAGCGGCCGGACTCACATCCCACGATCAGTCTCCAAACCCAAAATGAAACAACGGCATGAGCTTATGGTTCGGCAAATAAAGCCTTCGAAGAGAAGCGTAGATGCGCGAGGTCCGAATACTCTGGGGGAGGGGAGGGCGCGGCAGCCCGGGGTGTCCTGGAAGCGAGAGGTCATTGCGAGCGGCCCAGGACAGCTCGGGCTCCGTCAACTTCCTACCGGCAGCAGCTGAGGGAGCCGAGGCTCCGTTACAACCTCCACTGATAACGCCCTGAGAAATCTGTAGAACAGTTTCACACATATCGTCACGTACCGAGCCTCACAGGAATCCCGCGAGAGGGCTATTATTATTATCCCACGTTTCAGAATAAGAAACGGATGCGAGCCACAGGCCGGGTGACGGATTGGCCTCAGGCTGCCGCCGCAGGTGACTGGTCCCAGGACTCGGTGGCGATGCGGGCTCTTCCTCCTGCAGCGGTGTGTGGGCTGCGCTGCTCCCGCGGTGTGAGGAGAGGCTCAGACCTCCCCCTTGCACAGAGCAGCCCAGAAACGACCCCGGGGCAAGACTGAGTACAGCCCCTGTGATGTTCATCATCATAAACTGCGGCAGGGTTGGGGCGTGGGGCTGGCTCCCGGGCCACCGGGGTGGGCTCTGAGGATAGTCTTGGGCACTCGGACCGTCACCAGGCGCGTCCTTCTAGAACGTTCACGTCCTTCTAGAACGTTCACATTTGCTTAGGATCCTGGAAGGCACGCTGTATCTCTGCCCGACTTCTATACATTTGTGACCGGAGGGGAACTGAAAGTAACCTTTGGCCTGATTCCTCTGAAGTCCACTCACGCCAGCGGACACACCCGTCCTCCCCAGGGGCCCTGGCCCCAGCATGGAGCCAGGACTCTGCAGGGCTGAAGCACCACGTCCCTGGGCCCTGACCTTCCCCAGACACATTTCCCGCAGACGCCTCCAGGTAGTCAGACTCCTTACGACACGTCCAGTTTCCACACAGCCAGACTCTGTCGAAGGAGCAGGCGTTAGAGCCGGCGGCTCGCCCACAGCGCGCGTGGCTCGCGGGGCCTCGTGGGAGGAACACACCTCGCCCAGCCGTGTGGCAACATTTACAGTCTGATGCTGAATATTCATGCACTTTATTCACGGTCCCTGGGCTAGCCACTAAATGCTTCCAGACAATCTGGCCCAAAGAAATCTGATGCTTTACTACATTTCTGAGATCTAGTGTTTGTAAAGTGTTTGACAAAGTCCTTTGCTATGCTGACTTAACACTAAAAAGTGGAGCTCGGCTGACAAGGAGTGCAGGGGTCAAACGCTCCCTTCCGCAGGGTCCAGCCAGCAGCAGGGCATTATGAAGAAAAGGTAAGTTTTATTTTCCTTGCAAAAAGATAAAGGTCCGCCATGCCAGCTGGCGACATTCTTCCTAGAGCTGCATGAAGGAGGGGTCTAACGTAATACCGGTGATGTTCAAGGAGGGTTCGCAGACCAGGCTTGGGGCGTCACGGGCAGGCCTTGGTTGATTTGGTTCTGCACTCACTTCCTCAAATTGGAGAGAACAGGAGAAATGCTAGAAACCCCAATTTAGATAGATTATCCGAATTTTTCAAAAGGTGCAATCTGATCTAATGAACTTAGTATTATGTACATCATCTGAAAATTAAACCAACATCGTAAACGTAAATGAAAAGCAACCGTTTACCAGAAACCATAATAGGTCCGAGGCAAATAATGCACTCCAGATGCCCCTTATTTCCTAGGTACCGATGGTTCAGTAAATTTCGAATTTTACTAGTCGTTCGACAAAGTCTCTGCCAGTCTAGGGCACACTGTTGGCTATGAGTCTACCTTAAACTGATGCACAGCTGTTTAACAAACTATTTCATGAATGTTGGAGGCATTAATTACTCAGCGGAAGGAGTCTCCCTGTGTCCCATTTGGATGTAAAAATAAGTTGTTCATACAAGAACGGGAGATACCTAGGGATAGCGCACACAGAGGACATTGAATGACCATGTTGACAAGGCGTTAATCCAGCCCGCATAGGCCTTTGACGAATATTAGAATATCTGAGGGAGAAATGTTACCACAGACACAAGACTAGGGGTCGTCAAGCAACGTGCATTGCGACCATTCACATCCACGGCCCTTTCTTTTCATTGCTATCTATTCATAGTGGCTACGTTTTGGTGGGAGGAGGATGGTGGTTTCTCTTTCCTTCTTTCGCTTCATTATTCTCTTCCATAATGAGAATGAGATCGTCCGTCTCCCGGTCACAGAACCGGATGGACCATTCCCAGCCTCCCTCCCTTGCGGTTAGGCGGGGTCAGATGTTGGAGAGCGTGTGATGAAGAAGGGGAGGCACCTGCAGGTCTCCGATGGAGAATGAGTACACTGCTTGCACACCTGACACCAAAGCAGGCTTGGCACACCCTGTCGCGTGAGCGGAAAGGTGATAATCCAGCCTGTCAGCAACAGACGAGAGGAATTCGAAAACGTGAGGGTGACCTGAGGCCGCCTTGAATCCAAGCACTGTCATTTGTGAGGGGAGACCGAGCACAGCTGTCAGAGGATAGGAATGACGGATGGAGGTTTCGAGTCACGCGTCTCTGGCCAGAGACCCAGGCTTGGCCACCTTACAGCACGGACGTCACTTAGCTTCCACAGCCCTTGGCTTCCTCGTCTGTGCAACCAGAACCTTCAACATGAAGCTGCTGAGAGGATCAAGTGTAAGGAAGCTTTGCAACACTTAACACTGCGCCTGGACCATGGGGGGTGTGCAAATTAATGGCGGAATTTTTCGATCACGCAGGAGGTAGAGAAGGAGCAGCTAAGATATAATACGTCGATGCTTCTGGGAAAGCCGATGAGATGCAAACTGACTCAGTCTTCCTGCTCACCACCTATCCAGAGCCTGACGTCTTCCGTAAAATACCTTCAGGCGTGTTAAAACATTTCCTCCCCCGTGCGCTTTAATTCTATCCTATACTTTCCCGCTAATGACTCAGAAACAGGAAACGGTGCGTTCACAAAAACTCGCCCTCCTCACCCTGGGACAGCCTTTCCAAAGCGTGGTGACGATGACGCGGACTTCAGAGCACGTGCAAACGGAAGCCGGCAGGACGCCTCCGGGAGCCACGCGTGTGGCACACACCGGCACACACCCGCGTGCAGCCGCGCGGACGCGCACTCACCGCTCCGCGGTGCGGGAGTCTGTGTGGCAAGGTGGCAGGCGCCCCGGCCGCGAAGCCCCCGGCGGTGGAGACAGAAGCACGTGAGAGAAGCTCGTGGTCTCCCCGCTGGGGGACTCGAGCTGCACCCGCTCTAAACAGACTCGCGGCGCTTCGGCAGAAAGCACTGTGTTAGGCGACACGCAGGACCTCAGTTCAGACGGACACGCTCTGCCTTCGTCAGCGCTCTGAAGGTACTGAATGAGCACGGGCTTCGGTCATTCCCCGAGAGAGACTAAAACCCTGGGACGAGATGAGCCCTCCCCCGGGCGGGCTTTTCAAGGTTTCCTTGGGTGGTCGGTTGGGTTTTTACATTCACATGACAAGTGCCAAACCAGATCAGGGTTTTAGAAGAAGCAAAAGCTTTCCTCCAAAGAGATCGATCTAAGCGTAACTGCTAAAACACTACTCATGACGGATTTAGTATCATCACTGAAATTAAGACGACCCCTTATTTAGTTTTCACCCGAGACGCCAGAACACGTCACGAAGGATGAAAGCAATAACAGGAAATGCAAGTCGAAACGACACTATTTTTTACATTCCAAACTTAAAACAATAACTGTCCACGCCGAGCGAGACGAGGAACAGGGTCGGCCTTGCTCCGGCCACCTAGAAAGCGATTCGACGTTAAAATACCTCTGACAGCGCCACACGACTGTCTCGTGCACCAGCTTCTGACGGCCCCTCCCGAGGACAAGTTTAGCTTTTAGAAAATTCTCTCTGCACAAAGATAGTCAACAAGCGTTATTTATAAGCACCCAAAATTAGAAACGGGTTGTATTTCCGACATGAGGAAACCATAAAGCTAATTCTGAGAACCCCACACGACTGAGTGAATAAATTGAATGAATAAGGTCACACTGTAATAAGTTTGTGATAAAATAGACAAAATTTCATAACGATATCAAGAGGTAAAGACATCTTTTATATATATATGATATAGATATATATATATGTCATATCTGTATATATACATCACAACTGTCAAATCAAGTATAGAACAAATCCCGGAAGAAAAGAAAGCCTTACCAAAAGCAGAACGAGCAGTCACACACACATGCATGCACACACACGCACGCTCACGCACACACGCACTGTCGGCCCACCTGGAGTCTGAGCTCAGCCCGCCCAGCACTTTGGCATCGACGCCCTCAGGAGGAAAGCGAGCAGGTGAGCTCCGGACCCTCCACAAACGGAAGGCTCTCGCATTCCGGGCGAGAAAACTGATGCCCTCACACCCCCGGCTCTTCCTTTGTTGCCAGGGCTCCCTCCTCAGCGACCAGGGGATCCAGCTCCACCCTCCTCCTCAGCTCGCGTCTACAGAGAAGGCTCCCGAAGGGGCGAGGCTAACCACATGCGGAGAACAAAAGCTCTGCAGTGCTTGGCCCAGAGGGGAGCGTGGCAGAAAGCAGGGCCGATGGCGAATGCTGTCTCCAGACCAGTGTTTTTGGTCTGGAGGGTGGAGCATGCCCAGGGACAGAGATGCAGCCCCGAGCAAAACGAGTCACGTGGCGTCCCGGCCTGGGAGCATTCGGAGCTCAGGTTCCACACTGGGTTGAATGAATTTAGAAAAACCTCTCGGAGAGGGCGTGAACACAAAGAGGCCATCTCAGCAAGCCACACAGGCTCAGCACTAAAAGTAACCAACCACACGGGGCGTTCCGTCTTCAGACAATAAAAACCCTAGGTGAGCAGGCGATGGAAGGAGGTCCCTTCCGACCGATGGTCTGCAGGACAGAGGAAGCTCTGCTTTGAACGAGCCCCGCCCCTCGCTTTTGTGCATCTAGAATCACACACTTAACATGTCCCAGTGATTTCTCCTCCAGACCCCGGTACCAGGCAGGAACCCCACATTCCCTGCAGCCCTCCGTCGACGGCGAGAGCCGAACCGTCCTGCACCCACCATATCGGGGAGGAAGTCCGCGTCTCCGTTCTGCTCGTTACTCGGTCCTGGGCACTTCTCGGGGACTTCGCTTCCCTTTCTCCACCCCCGCAATCTGCCATCAATGTGTTTCATGTGACCCTCCTGCTGTCTCCTCCTTCAGCTCCAACGCATAAAACTGCAAAACTGCTCCTCTCGGTCTGTCGAGATTCTGCTTCCGGGACCGGCCCCCAAGGCCTTGGCTCATAATAAACAATTCAAACTTTTCTTTAGGGTTAGAATTTCTTTTTCCGACAAGCAGCTCACTTGTGGGACCTGAGGCAGCTGCTTATACCCACCTAGTCCTGACAAAGAGGATTCATTTCCTTTTGGGATTCTTGAGAGTCGGACTGGCCCAAGGCCCAAAGCAGAACAGGAGAGAGAGAGTTCCAGACTGACCCGAACTGTCTCTGGGACCATATATTTTCTAACTAAAATATTCCCCGATTAAAAAATCATCATTGTCTAATGGCTTGGCGGAAGCCTATATAAAATTAGCTTCCTTAAAAATTTTATGGAACTGTCCTTGGTCCAACGTGTACAGTACATGATGTCCGTTAAAACTAACCAGACTCCGGAGAATTCATAAATCACGCTCGACTTTCTCATTACGTCCTCTAACAAATAACCCTGAGCCTCTCTCCAAAATCTGATCTTAGGACGATAAAAACTTAAGTCTATAGAAGGCCGAGGAGTCTAAGTTTATGTCTAATAGTTGGTTCTGAGTAGTTTGGAAGAGAAAACCAAATTCTGAAGGGCTTTTACGTCTAGTCCAAGGAAACCGAAACTCAGAGGAAGATGCAGACAGACACAACCTAGATACCTTCTCCCATCTTAAAAAAACAAAACAAAGGTGGAAGGAAATTAAATTAGGTTTTCTCTAAAGCCTTCGTGGCTCTAACAGCTACGAGATTAATATGTAAACATCAGGTTTCCCGAGCAGTAAGCCGGGCGCCAGGGCCAGAGTGCTGAACGCTTACGCGCATTATCCCTGTAACTGTCCCCGAAGCCCACGTCACAGGCCTCGTTGTGCAGATGGGACTCTGAGGCTTAGACGAGGGGACGTAGGACGGGCAGACAGCGAGGAAACGCCTGAGGCCCGGGCCCAGCTCCTGACTGCTATTCTGCTGCTCGCGAGACAGGAAGCCGCGTTAGGGAGACGTCACGGGAACTCGGGCCCTCACGGGACCCTCCTGTATTCCGTTCAGGAATGGTCCCTGTCGTGACTGTCGGGGTGATCGCGGGTTCTCCTGGTGAATCCTACAGAGGCTTGTCACACCCTCCTCCCAAGACTACCCGTTACCCACCCAAAGCCCAACCCAGCCCCCCACAATCTCCGGGAGCGGGGGCTCTGGCCTCACAGCATTATGCGGCCCACGGGGCCGGCTGACACTTGGTGGAAATATGTTTTTAAGTTATGTTCAGTCTGGGGAAGTTTCCAAAAATTTCTTATTAAGTCCTGATAAAAGTCCAATATCACGAAATGAAAAACTCAAGTGATATGAGGGAAATTAATCTCCCCAATGGGAAAGCGTGCACATTTCTGCTTTAAATGAATGTCTTCCACGAGTGATGAACGCTTCCCAACACGGCAGGCAGACCAGGCAGAGGCCGAGTTGAGTCGCAGCCGCCCTCGGTTCGGGAATATCCCTGCGAAGGCTGGAGATACATGGAAGCCGAGGGACACAAAGGGGCCACTGCCCCCTCGGGTCCGGCCAAGCGCGGGAAGCGGCCTGAGACCGGCTCTGGCCTGCGGGAGCCGGCAGGGGGCAGACGCGTACCAGCCGGCACCAGAAACAGAACCGAGAGCTTGACGCAGGACAGAAACCGCCTCCGGCTCCCGGCCCCCCAACTCCGGGGCGACATGGTCAGGCCTTACCGCAGCGCCCGCCTCTCTCCTGCCCACACGGGCCGTGACCGAGCCGTGTGGCGACGCTGCGGGCAGATGCTAGATTTGACCCCCCGGTCCTTATCCGTGTGACCTTGGGCAAGTAACTAGCATCTCCGAGCCTCCGTTTCTGCACCTGCTTAATGGAGGGAACAAGCCTGCCCCCCGGGAGGGGCCTGACGATTGCATGCGTGAATGCACAGGACACGTCTAGCTCGAACTTGCACGAAGGACCCCTAGCCCTGCCTGCACCCCGGCTGCTCACGGCATGTCTCCCCGCCCCCCAGTGCTGCCCTCATGGCCCCCCGCAAACCACCTACCATCTTTCCTTACTAACCTTTCAGCTAGTGGCTCTCATGATCAGTTTCTTTGGTTTTGATAAGATTTTCCTCATTTGGACAATTTTTTTTTCTTTCTTTCTGACATCTACACAATCCAGGGTACCCCTGAGCCGAAGTGACTTATACGACTGCCTAAGTCTACTCACAAGCTCCAGTTAAGCGATGAGGCAGGTCCCCATTTCGTTTCTAAAGCCAGGTGGTTCAGAGTCGCTGGTTCTGGGGCTGTCCTCACGATGATGGATGACACCGTTCCGTTCCCTACAGAAACCGCGCAGAAGAAATGAGCCGGACACACGATATGGGCTCTGTGCTCACCTCGTGGACAAGAGGCGAAAACTGGTGTGGAAAATGCCCCACCCGTCACCGCTCAGTGCCCGGTGACCGCACCGGTGCTGCCCCGGCCGCCGACAGCCTTCCGGAAAAGCCGAGGACACGGCTCCAGCGGCGTGGAGGATGCACGAACCCGCAGGGAAGCTGCCCGGGCCGGGGTGACGCTGGGCCAGCTTCGGGGTGCAGACAGACACGTGCTTAGCCGCCAGGAAATCACAGCACCTCGACTTTTGTCATCAAATCTGATCTTTCCTATTTCAGAATACACCCTTTGAGCTTATGTTACCATTTAATATTTTCATGTTCAGGACCCATTGGGGTGAGGGGTACAGCTCAAACCCTCTCCATATTGAGGAGCTCTAATCTCTAAGCGGGCTCCGCCCCCCGAGTCTGTGCAGGGCCGGCCAGGAGACGGGGGACACATGGGGCGCTCTCCGCGTCGTTTCCCGGGGAACACTGATGAGCTCGCACCAGCCCGTTCCTTCATCCTGGCCTTGCGCACCTCGTCTGGGGCGACGGCTCCATTGTGAGTGTGACCCTGTGTCACAACTCACAGGACAAAATGCCGTCCGTGAGCAGGGTCACCAGCCTCGAACAAGTGGCTAAGCCGCCAGCTCTGAGCATCAGAGATAGGCTAGCTCGTAAAACCAAGAGGATGTGGAGTGATCGTAACCACGTGAGCAAAGCACGCGGGCACAGATGCCCTTGGACACAGCGGCCGCCCCGGGGCAGGTGCAGGCTAGGGGGTTAAGTCCACTGGGAACGCATTTTTCAAGGGCGCGTGCCCGCAGGGCTTGGGAACCTAGAAACTGTGATTCTCCCAGCACTGGAGGGGCAGCCCCAGTGCGGAGTCGAGGGTCTAGGCTCCACTTTGACCATCCGTGTCCATATCAGCTTGGTCCCTTGGCCTCCAGAAAATCTCAGCGTCCTCACTGGTCAGCAGGAGAACCCGACAGATGTACCGACCTCACCAGGGTGACGGGAGACCGCCGCGGGCTCTGCTGGCCACATGCTGGGCCAGCCGTGCCCACTCCCGATTCCATGGCTCAGAAGGCGGGAAATGGGGCCACCCAGGTGCATGTCCTCAGCCGCAGAGCTCTGGTTCATGGACGCGGGAGTGGTACCCCCGCCAGGGTGGTCACCGAGGCAGCACTCTGTTGGTTCAGTCACTGGGCCCTTTTCTCTCCAGCGGGTCCATCTCCATCCTCCTCATTGTCTGTTATGTGCCCTTGACCCCCGAGTTCTCAGGGACCCTGTTCTTGCCCATCCTTATCATCTGCCAAGGAGAGTGGGGGAGGCAGGAGATCAATAGGGTTAGATTTACGATCTCTTATGTCCTTGATTTTCACACAGGCGTGCCAATGAACCCAGGCGACTTCCCTGACTTGATTCATGCATAATGGACCCGAAGAGAGACTTATTAGAAAACAAATGCACTTCGATGCTTTCCGGACATGAATCATTAATGGAAGACAGAGTTGCTGGCTGCGAGTGCCCAAAATAAGTTGACTTACAGCATCCTTGTTTCTCGAGAGGCCTGAAACGCGACCGCAGAGCGCTAAAGTCCTCGGAGATGAACAACGCGTGTGGGGCCAGGCAGACCGGCCGTTCCTCGAAAAGTTTCATTAATAACGGCGTGACAAAACACGACGCAGGATCGTCTCTCTTCCTCTTTCTTGGTCTGCATTAGTCACGAAGTCCGGGATCAGAGGATGCCTGGTCGAAGCATTCACATTCAGCAGACTCCAGGACAGGTGTCCTTGGATTCATGCAAACGTTCATTCATCCATTGGGAACTTCGTTCCTTCATTAGGTGGTCTGTCCACGAGGCTGCCCATCCACCCCTTAAGTTAAACGTTCATTGATTTATACGTATTGTTATAGCGTTAGTGGTATAGTCACACCATTGCATCCGACCTCCGAATGTAAGCACGGGGGTTCCCACGGAGCCCCTCTCTGTGTTCATGTGGGGCAGTTCCACGCCCAGGAACCCAAAGCCCAGGACACAACCCCATTCCTTCCACGTCTTACGGGGTAAATAAATGCTCAATAAATGTCAATTCCACCTGAACCTCTAGATGATCGAATACATTTTATTTCTATACCGTTAACTCTACGGTCAAAAACGCCCCGTGAACGTGATAACACGAATTGGCAAAACCCTAGGCTGCTTCCCCATCACACTGAGCGCCGGGCGGGTGACCCACCTTTTTTTTTTTGCTCCCTCCAGCCCTCTCTCCAACCCTCACGCCGTGTGACCAGGCACATCGGCCCCCTACCAGCACGGAAAGTACACGGGGCGACATACCGGCCCGACAGGAATATAACCAGAGTGAAACCAGATCACCCACTCGCACCCCAGGAGGGCGGCTCAGACGTTGGCTGGGGGACGGAGTTGACTTTTTTTTTTTCTTTTAAATAAAGAAATCTGGAAAAAGTAAAGGGAACTATACTCACTGTGTAAGTCACTTAGCCCAAGTCACGGATATTTTTAAAGGTAACTTCCCTCCATTATAACAGTATTTTACATTCATTATATAAAACTTGGATGTTCTCAAATACAGAAATTATAGCACCTGTAATGGCCACCGACAGTTTGGTCCATTTTTATTTTTTCCCAGTCTTTGGTGAATGCATGGGCTTTCCCTCCACCTCCCCCCCCCCACTTGCTAGTAAAGCCATTACAGAAGCTTTTTAAACATTTTTAAATATAGCTAAGATCTCATGTTAAATCAATTTTAAATGTCCTTTTCTTAACCTTTAGTAAGATCATTTTCAACATCACTAAAAATATTCTATTAGTTATACTGGACATATCGTAATTATCATGTCTCATTTTATATTTAGGCTTTTCTTTTTTTCCTTTTCAATAATAAATGCAATGATTACCAATTTGAAGCATAAAGCTTTTTTTCTCCTGAATTTTGGGTCATTTATTTAGAAAAAATTCCTGAATACAGGATTTCTGGCTTCAAGGAACAAACATTTTAAGGCATCTGGTAAATATCACCAAATTACTTTCCATAAGATTTGTAGCTTTTTACGTTCTGACCAGCAATATGCAAAAATACCCATTTCATCACATGTGTGTAGCAATAAAAATTCTCATTTAAATTAAAAAAAAAAAAAGATGAACTCTTTATACATTAAAAGTGGTATCACACTTTTAATTTGCATTTCGGGGGGGTAATAAGCGAAGCTGGATATTTTTAAACACTTATTGAATTATTGCTTTTTCCTTGTTATTTTACCTTATCTTTTTCCCTCTCTATATCTGTATCTATCTATATTATTTATTTATAAAAAGACATCATTTTATCTATCACCTACTCTCTCTTGCTTATCGATTCGCATGAGCCCCTCGCATATTAAACAGAATCGTACCTTTCCTGTTCCATCTAGAGTGATCAACTTTTGCGGTTGATGTGCTTTAATTTTCAGCTTATCAGAGTTTTGAATTATTGTGAAGAACTGTGATGTCTTTCATAAAGTCTAGGTTTAGAAAGGTCTTTCTACCTTTTCTGTTCTGCAGAAAACTATTCATTTATTCCATCTAGTTTTTCCATAAATAGTTTTATTTTTAACTATTTGACCTGACATTTGTTTTTGGCTATGATGTTCTGTGAGGATTTAAATTAACTTATTTCCAAATATTTTACCAGCTGTATTCCAAGGCATTTATTGAAAGATCCTTCCCTACTCCATTAGTTCATGCTATAATTCCATGCATTAAATACCAATCAACAGTGAAGAAATGAGCCGTGGGGATCAATAGTCTAACTGCTCATTTTATAAATAAAAATCTGGCATCTAGAGAATCAGGTGACCAGCCCCACGGCTCAGGTGATTAGGGACAGAGCAAATCACCAAAGCGCTCTGAGCTCCTCCTCCCTTCCCTTGGCTCTCCCACCTGACAGTCTCCTCTCCCAGGGGAAGTAAGATGATTCTGTGTATTGCAAATCAGCCTTCCTCAATCCCGCTTAAGGAGCCGGAAGTCAGGAGGAGCTTCACCTGAGAACCACGTTCATGCTGATAGGACCTCAGTGAGATGAGGGAAAGCCAGGTGGATGCAGGAGCCGCCCCCTGAACCTGACTCGTCCCTCTCAGTGGAGACGTGCTCCCGACACTCACAAGCATGTCACTGGGTTTGCTGTGGGACGGCTTCTGCGGGGGAAGGCGTAAAGCAGGGAGGAGAAGCAGTTCAGGTGTTTAACGGGGGCACGTTACTGATCGGAGATTAGGAAATAGAACTGGGCAACAGCGAGGGGGTTTAGTTGTCTTCCTAACTGGTGCCTCTCGAGAACCAAGGGACAGAGTGCCCGTGGGAAGAGAGGAGACACACAGCCGCCGGAGGCCCTGGGCCACTTTCTGCTGAAGGAGGGAAGGCCCGAGACACAGGGTAAACTGAGGGGGCCGTGGGCAGCAGCAGAGACTCAGTTCTGGCAGCGGGGATGGGGGGCTCTCTTTCCAATTCAGATGTTTGATGGGTATTTTTGGTCACAGTCAGTAAAAGTTTGGCCCGTGAATTCCCAAACTTCGAGGAATTCTTTTACACACCCAATGGATTCTTTGTGTCTTGACTAAAACAGACTTTAATGTTGCCTCTGCTTTTAGGATCGGAGCTCCTTCAGTATCAGGAACCAAATCTATCATCAAGGAATTAGAAAGAGTTATAAATAATTATAAACGAATAAGTAGAAAGTGACTACAAAATATTGAGAAAAAGCCTCAGTAATTTCGGTCCCTCTGAGAACTCGTCTCTGAATAAATATTTAAATTGGAAGAGAGAGACTCAGGAGAGCCAGAAGGCCAACAATAATTAAGCATAGTTAGTGGCGAACAGATGTTTACAATAAACAACGTCAACGATAACAGCTTTTATAAGATAAAAAATGTATCTCTTTGTTTAGGGAGTATTCCAGATGATGAGTCATCAAACTTTTCTTAAATTTCTGAAATATTTTTAATATAGAAAACATATAAAATATTTATCAGGTTTCTATCTAGTCGTGTTTGCTTCATTTTTTTTTTCAAGCAATAAAATATTATAGATATTAAAGCCACTTCCTCAGTGTGAGGTTGAAATCGGTGTGTGTCCTCCTATGTGTTTATTCTTTTACTGTATGTATATATACAAAAATATATCAGTTTTGTAAAGATACATGTAAATATTTAAATCCTTTTGTGATCATGTTTTCTGCACACTAGGTCTTTGAAATTTAGTGCATCTACTTGAGTTGTTTTTAGTTGCAGGAGAGTATTCTTTGCCATAATTATACAAAAATTAAGTGTATCACCACATTGATAGACGGTTAGGGTGTTTCTTGTTTTCTCTCTGTTACAGACAGTGCATTAGTGACCACTGTGTCATTTTGACATGCACACCGCTAGCTTTCCTAGATTAATAAATTGCTGAGGAAGTATCAGGTTAGTGAGATAATGGGAAATGATAAATTTCTTCTTTATGCTTTTCTGCATTTTCTAACTATTCTTCCGAGAGTTTTTATCACGTGAGTAATATTATTTAAGTAAAAAAAAAGGCCTCAAACTTTTACACTGCATTTTTTAGGTTACTTAAGCATGTGGACATATATTGCTTGATATTGACAATGCTCCCTGATTTACTAGTAAACTTATTTTAGGGATAACAAGATGAAGGCCTAGGGAAGTTCTACAGCTTGTTTAGTTTGGTCACTAACCTCACAAAACCATTGAAGGTAAAAATAAAACAATTGATTTGAAATACTAAAAAAAAAAAAAAAAAAAGTTAAAGTGATTTATGTGTATATACAATTGGTTATTTTTCTCATAGTTATGTTCTTTACATTTCTATATACAGTAAGAAATGACTAAGTATCGAGGAATATGGAAAAAAAATACATTCTTACAAAACCTCAAGGTACAATTACCAGCTGGCCTCTCCCATGGAAAGAAGTATATAGTTTAGCAAATGATTTACTACTGGGAGACTAACTCTTTTAATCCTTGATCTAAGCTTTAGATTAAGAGCAATTTGATTCTTAAAAATCGGTAAACACTGATGCAAATCAGAGAACAAAAAATGGACCCAAATCTAAAAGCTAAGTGCTTTTTGGTGTCAGATAACGCTCCTCACAGGACTTCCTGGTTTCCAAGAAAGCAAATCCTGGCAGCGTGGAGAGCTCTGGAACGCAACACCTGGGCTCAGAAATGCTACTGCCCTAAACCTTAAGAAAAAGGCACAAAATGCCACGCACAGCCAGCCAGTCCTTTCCCACGGTCCTGAGGGTGGGTCAGAGCCAGCGGCTGCTGCACTCACGACACTTCTAAACCGAGGATAAACCAGGCAGGATGCGACGCACCGCGGCTCCCTGTGGCTCTCCCGCCAACTGCTCCTTCATGCCTTTCCTGTGGCATCTCACGCATAAAATTCTCCTGCCTTAATCCTGTAACGGCATTTTGACGTAGGTCTGAACGGCAAAGGAACTCGGATTCGAAAGGTCAAGACATCAGCGCAAGGCAGCGTTGCCTCCTTAGCCTCCGAGAAGATTGTGGGAAGCGAACGAAAAACACGTACCTTCAGCTTCTCGCACGCTGAACAGGGTGAACACGTGCCCAGGAATTAACGGCCCCAGAGAAATGAAAACCTCAGTTCACACAACGCCTTGTACACATATGTTCACAGCAGAATTATTCACAGCAGCTAGAAAGACAGTCACGGCCCAATCGAAGCCCACTGAGTGATGAACAGATAGACAACATCTGCTGTGTCCTCGCGATGGAATGTGATTCACCCACAAGGAAAGAATGAATGACTGACACATGCTGTGACATGGATGACCCTCAAAAACGTCACACTAAGTGAAAGGAACCAGTCGCCGAGGACCATATGTTGTATGATCGTGTTTGAACGAAAGATCCGGAACAGGTGAACCCACAGGGAGCTGACCAGCGGTTGTCCGGCGTGGGAGGGGCCAGGAGATGGGGAGAGATTGCCCAAGGGTACGCCGTTCCTTTTGCAGATGATGAAAATGTTCTAAAAGTAGGTAGTGGTGACGATTGCACAACTCTGAATGTATCGCAAGCCACTGACTTTTACACTTAAAATGGGTGAACTTTAGGGTATGTGAATCGTATCTTGTAAAGTCGTTTTAAAAAGCAGACTCCTGGTCCTGCAGGAGATGAAACGGTGAGCTTGCAGTCGGTCTGCGTATGCTACGACTACACACGTGTTGTTTGGGAAGGAGAGTCAGCCTGCAGGAAAAGGCTCAGTCCCCTCACCCCTCACCAGGGACTAGAGCCAGATACTGGCGCCGAAGTCTGCTGGGATGATGTTGGCACCTGTCGGAACACTGGAGAAAGGTAGAGTGGATCCTTCTAAAATGATGTGACCTCTGTGAGACTAAGCCATAAAGGTAGGGTGGGACCTCGCCTTGCAACTTAAGTATAACCCATGGGCAAAGGCTGTAAAAGCACCATTCCGGGCAGCCTCGAAGAGCAAAGGGAAGGCAGCCCTGGCAGGCATGCCGGCAGCAGCTAGTGCCACCATGTAGGACGCGCAGGCTTTGTGCTTGAGAGCCAGAGAAAATTTTCAGTGGGGCAGAGGTTTTCCTCCTTCGCACAGGCTGTTTCGAATACCTGAGATCGACTGCTCTGCGTGTGTTCATGACCCTCAGCGCTACCCACGAAAGCATGGAGGAGACCACATTCGCCACAGCCGATGCACGGTGACGAAATTCGGATGACCTTTCAGGGCTCGAACGTGCCAAAGCCATGGGGCCGGAGCTCTGGAATCAGCTGCCCGGCGAGGGCCAAGCGGAGCGGAAGCTGACACAGCTGTCCTCATCCCGGTCAGGACCCCCCCGAGGCAGGGGTGGCATCTGGTGGCTTCCCTGTCCCCAGGAACAAACACGGGCCCATGTGCAGCAGGCACCTCAGGAAAGAGTTCGTGAACGAAATCTGGTCAATTTCCCAGAGCTTCCTTTAGTTAAGGAAATACATGGGGAGATAAATAATTGGGCTCGTTGGTTTGCCAATGTCCAGATTTTCACATTTTCTGGGTGGAAGACAGATGAGCCAACAAGACAGATGCCACAAATTTATGTCCCCTGTTCTCCAGGATTGGGTCCGGGGGACTTTTTCTTTCCCCCAAGTCAGAGTTGTTCATCTGATCCACCTACGGCATCACATTCGAAACATCCGTTGCATGATTCTCACAGAGCCCTGTGGCCAGAGATGGCTGGGGACAGTGGTCCTCGCTCTTTCTGAGGGTCCGGATATTCGGGTTCCCCGCGTGGGATTCTGGAGATGCAGATAAACCAGCAAGGAAAAGGGGCCTTATTTCTGACATGCACTTTGGATCAGGAATAAAAGTAGTAAGCTTAAACTTAGAAGAATACTGAAAACCAACCAACCAAACATCCATCACCGGGTGAATGACTAAACAAGATGTGGTTTATCCACACAGTGAACACTGTTCAGCAAAACAAAGAAACAAAGCGCTGACCCAGGAAACCCAGGAGCAGACCTAAAACAAACAAACAAACAAAAAAAAACCTACGCTAAATGAAAGAAGCCAGACACAAACCACTGCACATGGAGTTAGTTACTCCACTGATACGCAGTTCCCATAAAAGGCAAAACTACACAGACAGAAAACGGACACCGGCCGCCTGGGGCGAGACGCGCAGGTTGGGACCCAGAGCACAGGAACGAGGAAACCCGTTGGGGGGACAGAGGGTTCTAACCTGGATTTGGGTGGATTGTGGCACAGCTGTAAGAATCTACCCAAACTCATTGAACCATGCAGTTAGAATGGGCGCCTTCTATGATATGCAAAGTATATCTGGATAAAGCAGTCGAACAATTACATGAATGAGAAGAAAAGAAGAAGAAGAAGAAGGAGGAGGAGGAGGAGGAGGAGGAGGAGGAGGAGGAGGAGGAGAAGGAAGAAGAAGAAGAAGAAGAAGAAGAAGAAGAAGAAGAAGAAGAAGAAGAAGAAGAAGAAGAAGAAGAAGAAGAAAAACCGTTGAAATCCCAATAGTAAAAATATAAAATCGGCTGGAGTTTTGAATGTTAGGAGGCAATTTATTTCTCTTCGTGGAAATGAAGAGGGAATGTGTGCAGGGATGAGTGGGAGAGACATGTGAAGTGGAATAAGGGAGAGAAGGTTAATTCCATCTCCTGTTTTACAGAGGGAGCAAAAACGAGCCTGTCTCGCTGCCCCGTGGGCTACGGATCCGGCTGGCCTCCCACCTCCCAGCTTCACCAGCATGGACGTGGTAACGCCGCGGCATGTTCTGTCAGACTGTTCCTTAAACTAAACAACGCCCTTGCTCCGGAAGTTTCCCCAACCGACTCACCCCATCGCGGTACCAGCGGAATGAGTCAGGTCAAGTCCACCAGCACGACTTATCTTCCGTGTACGCACGACGGCTCTGAGAGATCGTTCCCTCTTGCATTAAAATATTGGGGACAAAGTCCTGCACACCAGAACGAAATGTCTAGCACTTACATTTCCCAGCTTTTAGAAGCAGGGCGTTAGTCATCTCCAGACTTAATGACACTTTCCCAAGGCCCTGCGAGAACTCCACGCTGAGCAAGCAGTGCAGAGAGGAACACTGTGAGTTTGTTCCGCTCGTTAAAAAGTGATCAGTCTTGGCTGGAAAAACTGAACACATCCAGGCTCGGCCTTGCCGTCTTTACATTTTCCTGTCCTTTCCCATGTGAAAACGAATTTCCTGCAAATAGAGTTAGCAGACTCTCCAAATGTCGGAGAGCGCGCGACTACCGTTTTTAGAATTTTGTTTTTTAAAACGTTAACCTTCTCCGAATATAAAATTGAAGGTCTTGGTGGAGAACTTGAAACACACATTTGGATTCATGTCTTGATTCAGAAAGGCAACCGAAATACGGAACACGCGCACGCACACACACACACACATGCACACTTCAACCGACATAGGACAGCGACGACCTTTCGTAATCACCGCGGAGACGGAGAGCCTCTGATCTGCCGCAACTTCGGGCTTGGTTTTTGCCACCTTTACGTGTTTGGAGACGGTTCTTAACCCCCTTCCCCCAATAAACAAACAAAGAAACAAACCAGAACCACCGCCCCATGGAAGCGCCATGCGGAGAGTCCTTCTTCGGACGAGGTTTCAGATAAGAGTCAGCTGAGAACTTAACGCGGCTGGAGGGAAGGGCTGGGGAACAATTTCACCACAGGCTTTGGCAGCCGCGCGGCTTCCTACACGCACTGAGACGAGCCGGCAGGACTCTGGCCGCCAGGAGCACGCAGGCCCCGAGCGGCTGGTGGCCACGTCCCGCCTCGCACAGCACGAGGAAGGCGATGGAGTGTGCCGTAAGCTCAGCGGCCTTCGCGACGGCACAGCGAACCTTCATAGACTCAGAGCCCGGGCGACGTAATGCGTGGGGCCCGGTGCAAAAGCGATCGAGAATTCCGAGACGGCAGGAGGCGAGCCCCACGTCCAGTGTGGGGCGCCGTGTGCCCGTCCAGTTCACACGCCCCGAAGCCAGCCTCACTCAGCGACGCCTTCATTTTCCCAAAGGGCGGCTCCTCGGATCCTTCTAAATCAGGAAGTCATTGAATAATTTCCAGAAGGTAAGGAAAAGTATCTGGAAAATGGATCCATTAAAAAAAAAAAAAAAAGTCAGTAGCTAGCGCACAGAGCGTACTCGGAGCCACGCAGAGCTGACCACACGTGTGTGACAGCCAGGCACACCTCGTTTCTGGTCTGTCCTCTGACCTGCCCGGCCCCCTGTGAGACAGTCACCATTGGAACGTGCCTGGGACTCGCAGGGAGCTGCATGTCCCCGCGGCAAACAGAAAACTCATCTGGAGAAGGAGATTCAGTCTCTTCGTTAACAAAAGCACCACGCGGCCCGGCACCTTGTCGCTGCGAAGTCGTTCAGGCTTCGGCCGAATCGCGTTGCGGGCGACAACCACGCCCCGCTTCTCCAGCCCCTTCCGCAGCGGACGCCTCTCGTTCCTTCCACAAATGTGGACTGAGGTGCCGCCCCGGGGAGGGGAGACGCATCTGGCGTGGCCTCAGGGGACCCGCCGCACTGCAGGGAGGAACCGCGAGAGAAAACCGAGAAAGCCGGTCCCAAGTCAGAGGCGAACAGCTGCAGCCTCCTGGAGCACGCGGGGCAATTTTCGAATAAAAGGCGAGGCGAGGGCACCCGGACCCACGGGGCGGGCGGTCAGGGCGGCCCCCCCGGAGGAGGCGGGCGCACCGCGGGGTTTCTCAGGACCGGCTCTTGCAGCGCCCTGCGCGGGCTCGTGTTCGTGCCCCTGAGCATGGGCGTCTCCTGCCCCTCTGCCCCCTGCCCCCTGCGCCTTCCTCCCGCTGTGTGGACCTTCCGCGCCCGCCCGCGCCTCCCCCGAGCGGTTAGGCGCACTTCGATGCCCCTCTATTTGCTGCTAAGGTCACCACTGCAGAGCTTGGCCCAGAGCCACAAAGGTTACCAACCGCGTGAGGAAGCGACGTAGAAGATTCGCTCGGCACAGTGCCAGGGCCGCACGACGTCAACGCCACTTCCCTTGGTGGCCTCTGTCTGCCTCCCCATGAGCCTGAAGTCCGCAGGAGCGATCGTGTTGGACACCTGCTGCCCAGCAGCGCCCAGTGCGGACCTGGCCACAGCAGACGCTGCTTCACGCATCCTCCCTCGACCAGCGACCTGACGGGTGTGTCGCGTCCAGCGCCCTGCCCCGGAGGAAGGCCCAGCCTCCGGCGTGCGGGGAACCTGACCGCGGCGTCAGGGGCGAGGAGCTGCTACGCCGCCCCCCACCTGGGCATCGCAACTAACAGAGCAGAGGTCAGACGGGCAGCTGGGACCTCTCGCCTTCCATAAACCCAGCTCCCGAGACAAAGTCGCCCACCTATAGCTGATGTGGGAAAGCTCAGCACCTTAATACATCTCTTCTAGGAATATAGGTTGGTCAGAGATGATGGAACCTTCCAGACTTTCTACCGTAAATTTCTACCATGCTATTAAAGTAATGTCCAAGAGATGCTGGGAAAAAAAACGAAACACACAAAACGAGAAGCGAGGGGATTTCCCGCAACTGGTTTACCGTCCGTATCCCTCTGGTCTTCGGTGACGCGTTCCCGCACGGGGGGCCTGGCCATGGAGCGCGGAGGCTGCGCGGTGCACGGCCCCGACCCCGGGTACCGACCTCAACACCGAGCAGGGCCTCGGGGGCCGCGGAGCTGCTTTGTCTCTATGGCTACGCAGCCCTCGCGGATTACGTGACCTCAGTTTCCTCATCTGCAAAATGGGGGTACTAACCATGCCGACTTTGCGGGGTTGCACTGGGCCTCAGCCGTTTCCAGAACCCGGCCTGGGACAGGACAATCTTAAATGGGGCTGTCACCATGGCCATCGTCATCGCCACGGCCGTCGTCCTGACTCTGGTTTTCTTTCCGTCCAGTCGCTTTCCTGCTGGTCCGAGGCGGGCGACCGCGGTGGACAGGCAAGGCTGGGAGCGGGGTGGGGCTCTGCCACCGCCCTGAGCAAGGCGCCGAGCGAGCGGCAGCTCCGTTTGCCACAGCCGCGCCCTCCCGTGACTCTGCACCGAGGACCTCAGTACCTCCGCCAGGTCACCCAGCCCTTCGCACTCCGATCCTTTCCCGATTGCTCTTCCTTCCTTGGATTCACCTCCCACTCCTTTCTCCAGGAACGAAATCGGGAGCAGATGCTCCAGGGGGCTCCGTCTTCTGCAGGGAGGCCAACTGGGGGCTCGTCTCCCGGACAGAGGGGACAGGCAGCGGGCGACTCCACCTGCAGCCATCTCCTTCCTCGGCTATGGCAGCCGGGGGACGACGTTCTCTGAACGAAAGAATTTTCTGGGAAGTTAAAATCAACAGCTTAAATGCATGAGAGAGAAAGCGGACGACACTTCCATGTGGCATGTGGCTCGTCCCATGTCACCTGGATGCAGCACGTCGGCCACGACACCGGCGCCTCACAGCGTGGTCCCGCCGTACGCAGGTAACCAAGCAGGTCAAGCCAGCGACTGCCGCGTCACACGAGCTGTGTCGAAGGAGGTTCCCCGTAACACCGGACTGAGCCTCATCGAGTTCACAGTGACGATAAATTTTCTCACTTTGTAATTCAGAATTGGGGTTGTGTTCTCCTCGGCTGAATATCTACCATCTTTTAAAATAGGATGTGTTTTAGCACACTCGTCGGCTTAATCTCAGTTAGATAATAAACACTCCATGGTCAGAGAATGCTTCTCTCCTCCTCCCGCAGAACCCACACCGTAACGCCAGGCTGGCTGCCCCGCGTCGCGGGAATGTTCTAGCAGGAATTTTACTGGAACATACAGTAGAACCTCTTAGGTGCAGACCCCACAGCTCCTTAAGGCTTTGACAGAACTACTTCCATCTTCAGATGATGACTGTGAAAAACTCGGCCGAGTGACACCTCACCTCTCTGCTTAACAAGTTGGTTTTGAAAGAGCATGGACACACACACACACGTACACACTCATGCACACACACACGTGCGCACACGTGCACACACATGCATGCACACATGCACACACGTGTGTGCACACACACACGAGGCCCGCCCTGCTTCCTCATCACTCTCTAATCCACCACACAAACTTGGTTTGCTTGCGCCTGGGCAGAGTCTACAGCTCATATTTTTCTCCTCCAACATCTTATTGTGAAGAAAAAAAAAGTGGGTGGGTGGAGCAGTTAGGCGTTGGGTTCTCCATCCAAGCTTCTTATCCCACACAGGTGGTTGGGGTCGGGTTATTGCTCAATCCCCCCGGAGGAGCGGGAGACCCCGAAAGTGCCGGGTACCAGGGCTTGTTAGGCTCTGCCTCGGGCACATTTCACATGCTCAACTGTTCGGTTCAGATTTCAAAAGAGAACCCCACTGAAAGAGGCCTCTCCGGGACCAGGAGGATGACTTATCATAAAATGGTGGTAAGATAAAAGCTGTTAGCAAGCAGTAAGAGTTAAAACACTTCCTTATCCGAGAGACAGTCAAGGTCAGGGGAGAAGACGGCCCACAAGGAACAGAACCAGCCCTGGCCTGACCTAGGGAGGGGGCTATTCCAGTGGAAGGGAGGGAGGGCCCCAAAACGTGGGTGACCGCAGAGACCCAGAGACCCCCACCAATTACACCCTCAGGAACAGAGACACGGAGAGGCGGGCAGATTCTCAGGGGTGCCGCCCGCTCTGCCCCGGCCCCAAGGGGCTCCGTTTGGAGATGGAGGGAAAGGTGACGGCCCTGGTCCTCCCTTCCCGCGGAGTCCCGCAGAGACCACCCAGCTCGGCTGGCTTTCTTCTCAGAACTGTCCTCAGAATCGCTCCTTCAGCAGAGGGAGCTAACTCCACAGGGTCTGGAGCGACGGCTTAAAGCCGTCCAAACCGCCAGGCACGGAGTCTTCTGCTGGTCTTAAAAAGTTCCTGTAAATGTGGTTAAATTGTGGCACATCCGCGTTTGTTTTACTTGAAAACATTCTTTTCCCTGGGGTCCTTTGCGAAACGGAGGCTGGCGCGAGCGGAACCATTTATCCCGCCCACGGGCGGCCCCGCCACCGAAATGGCCCAGGATGTGGTGGCCGGAAAATGTGCATCTACCCCGGGCTCCCCTCGCCCCGCCCCCGCCCCGGGACCACGCCAGGAAATGGGGACAGGGGACGTGCCAGGCCACCTCTCCGTGCCAGACCGAGGGACGGTCCCTGGGCGGGGGCAGCCCGAGGGCCCACGGAACAGGGGCAGCGGCCGTGGCTGGAGCCTCCCAGCCGTGCCCCTCCCCTCTGCCGCGCCGCTTCTCGGGGTCCCTAAGAGACCCCAGTGTGCAGGGTCCAGCAGAGCGTCTGGAGAAGGAGGCCGGGCAGCCTCCCGCTTCTCCCTCACGGAGCGTTGCAGGCCTTTGGCACAGGTGGGACCCACCTTGTCTACGGGGCTGCGAGTCGCCTCCCCGCCGGGGGCGGGCGCGAGGGTGGGGGAGAGAGAGGCAGGTCGTGTCCCACGGTGCAACCATCAGCAGGAAGTGGCGGCTGGAGGCCGGCCCGGCGCCCACGGGACAGACCCAGCTGGAGCCCAGCCCTGTGGGCAAAGCCCGCGTCCCGCCCCGGGAGGCCCAGCTCCTCGGGGCGGGGAAGGCTGCGGGAAGCTGCTTACGCCCGCAGGGTCTGACCCACAAACCCGGCTCGGCGGTTTGAGGAGACAGAGGTAGGAGGAAGGGAGAAGGGTGCCTCGGTCTGGCAGGTACAGGAACCAATACAAATAGTAGACACGACCAGACACAGGTAAAACTCCTCCGAGGGCCTCTCTCCGCGTTTCCCGGCGCAGGCGTCCTCCTCGGGATTCCTCTAGGAATGGAGGCCAAGTGAGGATTTCGGCGGCACCACGAGACGTTCATCGCGTCGCTTGGTCTGAAGTAACTTCTTAAACTCCCGCATGACTTGTGCGTGTGTCGGCGGGTGTGCGGGGTGGGGGCGTGTTAAAATGTGCATTTCTGCACAAAACGAGGCTCGCAAAGTCCTTTCGCCGTAACAAGGCGACGCGGGGAAACCGAGGGAAGGATCGCGTCGCGCGGCGATCTCGCAGAGCGCGGCCACGGGTCTGGGCCCCGGCTTCCCGCGGGGCCGGAGAAGGTCATTCCGGGCCCGCTGGCGTGGGGGCGGGACGAGGCGAGCCGGGCAGCGCGCGCGGCGCAGGGCGCCGGGCACGGCCACGTCACAGAGCGTAGGTGGGCGACCCGCGGGGAGGGGCGTCATGGAAGAGGGCGGTGTTCTTCCCCCTGCATTTCCCACCCAGGAAGGTCAGAGAGGCCCTCTGCACAGCCAGGCGCCCAGGTCTGTGCCCTCACCCCGCCCCCGCAGGCCTGACTCGACCCCTGTCCCCTGGACGTAGAGGCCAGCCCGACCGGGGTCTGCCTGCCTGGCCAGGGAACCCCAGATCGGATCTTCCAGAATGCTCTAACCCCTCCCCATCAGGCCACATTCCTCTCCCCTCTAATCGCCTCCTGACGCTTTCGCCCTCAGGTGACAGAAGGTGCCGGGAGCCAGCGCCCCGTTCCAGCTCCCCGGTTCCTCAGGCAGGGCTGCACCCTTCTCTAGAAAGCATTTCCGAGACCCCACACTGGGCGGGCGGTCCGTGCTTCCCGTCCCACGTCCCACATCACACACTCCTCCTCCCCAAGCCGGGTTAGAACCCCGAGTCCCGCGTCGGCGCTGCCCCCCAGGCAGACCCGCCTGGCTCATCTTTGCGCGCCCAGCGCTCCGCGGACAGCAGGCTGGACACCAGGGTCTGGGTGGAAACGCTGTAAGAGGACCTGGACTCTCGTGGGAAGTTAGTTACAGGGACAGGCCGGCCCCGCTCACGCCCAGACCCCACCCGGGAGACGGAGGGCAGGGCCACGGTGTGCACCCAGGGGCTGGGGCCGGGCCTCACCTGGGGATGGTGCGGCGGGTCCAAAGGTTGCAGGACGAGCAGGGGAGGCGGCCCCCTCCTAAGCTAGAAGGCCGGAGACAGACAGGGAGGGCGGGTGCTCAGAGGCGAACAGATAAGGGCTGAGGCCTGGAGCTCAGGGGTTCTGGGTGAAGGCCTAGGGAGAAGGCAGGTGTGCCTGGGGCTTTTACTTCCCTTTAGCTAGTTAATCCCTTCCACCGGCAGGGGTCCTTCCCCTGAGCATTCAGGCTGGGATGGGAGTGGACTAACCAGATCCCTGTCAGATGGAGTTCCCTAAAGCAGTGGGTTTTGCCGGCCAGAGGACCTTGCCCCTCCAGGGGACGTTTGGCAATGCGTGGAACAATTCTGGTTGTTTCGCTGGGGCATGGGGGCGGGGTAATACTCCAGGCATCCGCAGAGATTAGATCAGGAATGATGCTAAATGGCCTAAGATGCACAGGGCAGCCCCCAGGGCAGAGGCCAACCTGGCCCCACCGAGATCAGCAAATCTGCCTGGTCCCATTCAGCGCCAGGGGCTCAGCTCTGTGCTAGAGACAGTGCAGGTGGAGCCTCCGCCATCAATAAGCACCTGGGGCCGTCGTGGGGGGGGGGGTGGAACCCTAGAGAGAATGTCACACAACAGGGACAGCGTCTGGGCAGAGTGGCGGTCTCGTGAAGACCCATGGGATGGAGGGAGGACATCAGGACGGTGGCCAGGGATGCTGGCGACAAGCGCGAAGGGCCACACACGTGGAGGGGGGGCAGGAAGTTCCCCCCTCCCCCGCAGCGGGAAACAGAGAGGGAGGAGGAATGAGCCTGAATTTTCTACAGGGGGTGGGACCGTGGGAAGTTCTGGGTTCCTGCGCTGGGGGAGAGCGCAGACTCTTTAAAATTCCATCCACCTGGGGTAACCTCTGCCCCACAGAGGGGTGACAGCTCGCGGGGTAGCCGACAGAGATGCGAAAAAGACAAGCTCTCTCTCCTGGGTCAGTTTATCTCTCCCATTCTCACTGCAGAGTCTGTGTCTAGGATAAATGCCAGCAGGATCTTTTCAGATGATCCTCCTTTTGGAAGGTCAGGGGAGCACATGGGGGCGGTAACAGAGTTGTTGACGGCAAAGAACAGAAGAGAAAGCCTGTGGCTCTCCACCCGCAGCCTTGGGACCCACAGAGAGCCACCAGCTCACTGTGTTAAGAGCTACCTCTCAGCAAAGTTCCGTCCTGAGTGAAGCCCTGGTTTTGAAAACAGTCCGTATGGAATCTGGTGTTCAGGCTGCTCAGATATTTTCATCGCAGAGCCCTTTCCCTTCCCCCGCCGTCTCACCTCTGGGCTAAACCACAAAAAAACGACAAAGCTCCCTGAAAACCAGAGGCTTGTCCTAGAAGCACTGCTGTCGGTTTTTCCTCCGGTTCTAAAACGCCAGCCTCTCTTTTAGGATCTCTGCAGCGCGTAAGAACTGGATCGAGAGGCGTGCAAGAGGAAGATCTGCGCGGCAGATACTTGCTCACGATTCCAGAACTGTTTCTGCGCGCCTGCGGTGCACGAGGCCTCGGAGACGGTGGGCGGATATGACGCGGGCGAATGGGAGGGCACAGGACAGTGGTCCAGGGGCGGGGTGGGCGAGGTCCTAATCTCGGCTCTGATATTATTGCGACTCGAGGTGAGTAACTTACACTCTCCGATCTCTCCTTTCTTGATTTGCAAAATGGGAAGCGATCGAAGTTTTTGCCTCCTCAGTCTGTTATGAGGATGAAATGGACTAACAAACGGAACAGAACGGCACCCAGGAAGCACTCAGGGAAGGCGGGCTGGTATCGTCCTCATATGTCCTGCAGGTCGGTGGTCACCTCGGCGTCTCTGATGGCATTTGCAGGTTGCCACTCATCGCCCAGACGGAGGAAGACCCTCCTGCAGGGACTGTAGTGTCCTGCTTTGAACTACCATGAAGTCCAAAAGGGGCCTCTCCTCTCACGGGGCCCCGCGTAGAAATGACGAGGTAATAGCGATTATGTACAAACCAAGTTCAGAGGGGAGAGATCTGTGCCAACCGAGTTATCTGGAACAGCTTCATGCCTCAGGGAGAAGCTGACCTCATCTGAGATCAAAAAAACAAAGCAGGGGGACGTGCCAGATGTTTTTTTTTTTGGAAGGTCAGGGGAGCACATGGGGGCGGTGTTCCAGATGAACTTGGCTACGTTGCCCGTATAATTTCCACAGCGAAGGTAGAAATTAAGTGTGGCAAATGAATTCTACTACGAGGAGCTTCACAACATCAGGAAATACAAATAGGATGGACGGGAACGAGGTATTAACATTCTTTCCATTGGGTAGTAGAGATTTAAGGTGTTGAAAGCTACTCGGTTTTGTCAGAATGAGACAGACTTGCAGCGTGTCGTGGGAAATCTAGCTCTAAATGACAAGCGGTTACCTAGGAATCCTTCGGCCATGAACTCTTGATGCAGGTGAGTCTCTCTTTTAAATATGCTGCTGTACTTTGAGTCCATCTGGAGGGACTACAGTCCCACCGAAGTCTATAAGTAACTCACTATGAGAACTCATCTCGCTCAGCTTCCGCTTTTCAGAAACAGAAGGTACAAGGCTTCTCGACGGCATCCCTCTGCGTCTCCAGGGTCAGAAAGCCCACCTCTCCCATCTAGTTAATCAGAAATGTCTACTGACACCAGCCCTCGGCTCAACCAACGTGGACGATGCAAGAAAATCATAATGGACAACAGCCAACTGCTAACCACTGTCTCCCTCTCTACCTAGCACAATCTACACACAAAATTGTTCAATAGTAAAAGAAACCAAAAACACCTCTATCAAAAACAACACTCCCTGGGCTAAGGAGCTCCCTGTTTCCACATTGTCTCCCTGCTGGTTCCTGAGCTTTTTTAGTGAAGAAATAGTTTCCTATTTATTGCTATATCCATAATACATAGTGCCTGGAGCAGGAGCACGTCTTGAGAAACAGAGGAAGGCAGGTTAGATGGACCGTTCTGTGATAACATTCACCAAAATTGCTCTTATTTTAAGACATTTCCTCTTATTTTGTCATTAGAAGAAAACGGAAATCAGCCAGTCGCAGTAGCCCCCTTTAAAACCCCCAAGATATCTGAAACCAGTAGCTGTTAATCCTGTGTCTGGTTTTGCTCACAGTTGCTCACAGAACTTGGCACATCATAAATGGTCGATAAATACTGTTAAAAGAACGAGTTCATGATTTCAGCTTCCTCTTTCCCATGGCCTTTATCAGTCAGTGATCCTTGGTCCGCGCATGAAGCCAAACTGCAGAGTTTCAAAACTCGCTTCGCAAACCGGCTCTGTCTTGGGCAGACTACTGGACGACATTTGCCCCGGCTCTGGGTAAGGTCGGATGATTATGATGCCAGGCTTGACCACATATGTTCCTCTAAACATTTCGGTGTCAAAAACCATTTAGAACTGTGAATGCAGTATCTCCCCATACCCGTTACCTCCTTTCCAGAACACAGCAGATCCCGCAAAAAAAACGTAACAAGTTTTCCAAACGCTCATCTGAGCACCCCGCGATTTAGCGTGATGATAATGGTAGGTATTATTAGAAGGATGTTGTAGGTGCAGGTGGGATCCTCTCTCCCAGATTTCTTACTCATTTCAAGTCTAATTTAAGTCTGGTGTTTACTTCTCGAGCTTCCATTGAATTAAAACCTGGATTAGGCAGGATTTTGCCTCCTACTCACATCGCCAATCTTTCTTGCTCTGACTTAAACAAAATTGTCCCTGGACCTATATATCTACTAGTTCTTTGCACCAGCATAGAGTGTAAATGCCCTGTTTTCACACTGCAGATGGACATCTCCCCACTCGGGACAAGAACCTTGAGCCATGACCCACCTCTCAGCACCCATCCCCGTCCCCCGGGACACCTCTGCCTCCTTTCCCTTGAATCGTCTGCCTCAATTTCCTTCACACTCTCAGCAGCAGCATCCTCGGAATGTTCTTCTTAGACGAACTGCATCCTGTGTTCTCAACCTCCCCCTTGCCTCGCCTCCTCCCCTCCAGATCTGTGCTCATCCACACGTGCTGTCGCCCTGGTTGGTGGACTCCGACTGGAGAGCACGGACCGCAACTTCTGTGTGCTTCACGAACGCGGCAGCTCCCAGCTCAGAGCCTTGCACACAGTGAGACCCCAGCGTGACGGTGACTCACGATGACTTCAGAAGTGATTTCCTCGGCGCGCCTCCATTTAGCCTCTTTCACGGGACTGGAACTTGCTTTGCGTCTGTAACCCCAACGCCTTTCATCAGGTCAAGGCTGCTCATCAAGTTTCTACCCTCTACTCAGAGTCTGATTATAAGATAGCATTTTTGTTTCTGGCTGTGCTCCCAAACGATTCTTGCTACTTTTCCTTTGAACTCCATCCCATAGGCTTCTTGTAGTGCGTTTCCTGAGTCTGGAAACCCAAGACTGCCCACATCTCGGACTTCGACTTAAACTCTGCCCATCTGCTCTGGAGGGTCCTGCGGCAAATCTACATCCTCGAGGACCATTCCCAGGAGAGAAAAACAGTCACCAGCATGACTACTTTGCAAACGCTGAAAACCTACCATGCAACTAACTATTCATGTACTAACAGGTGATTTTCAAAACAAGAGTCATATTCTTCCTTGCGACACTTTTCTATGCTTTATGCCCTTTAACGAGTTCTCGCCTCGACTCTGTTTAGTCAGTGTTGTGCCCTGCTCTTTGGCGCCCATTTTCAGATAGCGTTTATAAGCCACAGATAATAGCATATTGAGATAAGGATCTTGGCAAACAGAACCTCATGAAAACCACCCCTTTTTTCCTGCTTCCTTGAGGTGGGGTCACTGGGAGGTTTGCACTTTTGGCTTTAACAGCGGGAAGGCGACGTGAGGGCTAAGTGACCTTCACAAATCTTGATCCAGAATTACAGATAAGACTAAGAATAGAGGATGAGGTGACTACTCGCCTGCCTTACGAAGGCTCGTTTGGCAGTTTGGGGTGCCCAGCAGAAGAAGGCTGGCCGCCGCCCAACGTTCCGTCAGGTGCACTGAGTGACAGCGTCTGTCTGACCCCCACCTGCCGACAGGCGCATTTGGACCGTGTCTTTCCAACGCACGTGTCTTTCGATTCTAATCATATTAAACTTTGCTTTTTGCTAGCTAGGTGATTCCTTTCCCTCACGTTTTATATCTTTCCTGAAAATCAATTCTTTTTCTCCCCGTTGAGGAAATTAAGAAGATTCAATAGTTTTCACTTAGGACTCTTGACTTGCTTCTGTGATCCCTGTCACCTGCACAAACACACACCCCTACACACAGAGGAACACACACACACATCTACACATACCCGCACACACAGAGAAACACACACACACACCTACACACACCTACACATACCTACATACACACAGAGAAACACACACACACCTACCTACACACAAACACACACCTACACACACCCGCACACACAGAGAAACACACACACATATACACACACACCTACACACACAGAGAAACACACACACACCTACACACACACAGAGGAACACACACTCACACACTCACTCACTCTCTCTCCTATCTCGGATGCTTTCCAAGCGAGGACTCCTGACTAACCAGCACAGATGGCCTAACCCTCTCCCCGCGTTTGGGGGAGGTCCGTGCGCCCTCGCGCTGATGGGGGGAGCCCGCCAGGCAGGGAGGACAGCCGCCGCGGGCGGGCGCCCTTTGTTGCTCCCTCACACTTGTCGGACTTAGGTCCGGTGCTGCATGTCCTCAGACTCCAGCTTTAAAGTGAAGACCCCTCCTTTAAATCTTTACACTTCGAGGCAAAACCGAGCAGAGGACGCCACACCCCTCCTCTCGGTGCTGAGTCTCAAACACCCTCCACGCCTCAGTTCCCGGGTCCCCCCTCCCTGAAAGCAGTGCATGCCCCCCCCCCACCAAAGGCTGCTCACGGCGCTAACATCACGTCTTGAGAAACCTTAGGTTTTCTTAAAAAAAGACCCCCAACCGAAGACTTGCATAAACACCTGACCACTCCTTTTATAATTCCTAGAGATGACGACGGAGACGTTTGCAGGCGGAAAAATTAAGTAAATAGAAAGAGGTAATTACAAATGCCTGTTTCCTTGACAACACCCCTCCCCCAGCCCTCCTGTGCTAGGGAAAAACCAACAGGAAAGCAAGGAGGAGCGGGTGGCCCGCGGCCGCGCCGGATCCCAGCCAGCCCCGGCCATCACCAGCCTGGCCGCGGCCACCTCCGGACGAGACGCCACATCAGTCCATTTCTGTTGGGGCCGCATTTGGTGTAGCATTTTCGTGGTTGCCATAGAAACGCCAGAGCGAGAAGAACGTGTTGCAGGACACAAAAGAGACCGATACGTAATAGGCACCTTCTCCCCGGGCTTCATCTATTGCAGAAAAAAAAAAATGCTTTCATCCGAGGGGCTTCGGGGGCCTGGGGAGAATGAAGCCGAGAGCAGCAGCGCGATCCCCGCGGGGAGGGGACGGGCTCCCGAGCCCAGCACAAAGGAGAGAGGTCCTTCCTCAGCGGCGAAGCCCCTCTGCCTTCCGGGGCTGCCCTCCACGTCCCCCAGGGTCCCCTCCTCGCTTCCTCCTCCGCCGCCCTCCACGCTTCCTCGCTCTGTACCTACCCCTTCCAGAGGGTTTCGTGAAATCCAGCCAAGGAGGGAATAAATAATCAGTGACGGAAAGAGGGACCGGAATCTGCCACGCCCAGCGGCGAAGGCGCCTGGGCACAGCACAGGGGCAGCACGTACCTCCTTCCCGGATGCCCTGGACACATGGGCTTCGGATTCGGACGCCGACGGGGAGCCTCTGGGGCGCAGGAATCGCCACTCGCTTATAGGCGCTGTAAGGCAGCCAGCCCTGGAAAGAAAAGGCAGACTCCACCCACGGGGTGGACCCTTCGGGGAGAGAAAAAAGTGGTCCTCGGCTGACGTCTCTCCCCACCCCATGTCACTTCCTTTTAAAGCTACAATTTAGCAGTTAGGGGGACGGAGATCAGGGCTGGTGGCCTATGAGTCACTCCCTGCCCCTTCCCATTAGCGCAGCGAGGGCTTCTCCCGGCTCCGCGTTTGAAACCTCTGGCTCGAGAATCTGCCAGAGTCAGCGACAAAGCCCGCGAAGGTGGCTTTTCTTTTCCTGCCGCCGCCTCCCCACATCCTGTTGCATCCCTGGGCCGAAATGGCTCCTCCAGGCTCTGCTCGGACGGACGCCAGCCTGGAAAAGGTCCTCGACTGGCTCCTGTTTAATTCAGCCGGGGTACGACCGACTTGCTCTGTAAAACAGCCCCCTCTCCAGCACCCCGTCACCTCTGACTGGCAGCGCTGTGCTGAGTGGGGACTGTGCTCCACTCAGAAGAGTCGCGAGGCGACCTCCCACGAAACAGCACTGAGGGCTCGAGAGAGCGGAGAGGTTCAGAACGGGCAACGTAAGCTCGGGGGTCCACGTGGTTTCTCCCCGCGAAGCAGCCACCAGGGCTGAGCGGGGCGCACACCCCACGGGCACCGAGCACGTGCCCGGGCCACTCCCCACAGTGGGTTAGAGCCGCCCGGTGAGAAGCGAGTGTGTTTGTGACTTTGAGAAAAGAGCCGGCTGTTGAAACTCCAGAAATGCCAAGTCTCTAACATTACGGGGAAAAAAGAAAAGGATTTCACTCTCCGGATACCCTTCGAATGGTCAGGAGGAGAACGACCGTCACAAATAATATTTGAATATTTACATCTGTCTCCTATGGTCACCCGCGTGCGTTAGATGTTTACAGTCTGGGAGGAAATAAACACAGTCACAAGTAACGAGAACACACTGCGGAATTACGATGAACTGCAAAAGTCCAAACAAACAAACAAGAAAACTGTGCCAGGAGCACAAGAGGGTGGGAAGAGCTGGTTTTGGTTTTGGGGGAAGGCAGCGCGCGCTCAGCGAGTGGGGTGTCTGGACGGGGGCCGCTACGGCATGTGGCGTTTTGACCGTCAGTGACAGGGCTCAGGTGGCAATGGGAGGCAGGCGTCTAAGACACAAAACGCAGTCCGCACAGGAAGCCCGCTGGTGGCGATGGCTGGTTTTCACGCCCGTGTAAAAAATAAATCCGACCGTACAGAAGTGCTCGTAAAAGATAGTTACAGCGGTTTCTTGCGGCCCATGCAATTTTTAAGAGTCCGCTCTCCTAACTTCTCAAATCGTGGTTTAAAATTCATTTGTTTCTAGTGGGACCTGCAAAAGTTTTGAATTCTGAATGAAATTTATTTCCAAATCTGCATGTGGAACACATTTGTGCCATATTTATTACAAGCAGAGTCAATGATTTCAGTGGAAACAATACGAAGTTAAAATTTTTGACAACTGCAAATCTTCTTCTAATCTCAATACCTTACCGTGTCTCTATTCCATTGCGATTATAATTATTATTGTGCTTACGGTTGCTACAGTAACACTTTGCCTAGTTAGATGATGTTGCTCACTGTCTCAAGTATCTCAGAAATGTAGCTGAGAAAGATGGGAGAACAATTTGACTACTTCTAAAAATTTTACGTGGAAGTATGACATTCATGGATTAAAAATCCCATGAGCTTTATTCAGAGTCCCATTTAGAATCTATCTTACTTTTAGATATCCTTACTCAGCTATTTCTATTTAAACAAAGAACCGTGAATATTGCAAGATCACGATCTAACAATTCAGTTTAACAGATACTTATTGAGAATCTGGACTAGTCGTCGAAGATAGAAAAACAGGAGTAAGGCACGACCAGTGGCCCGAGGTGCTCAAAGTCTTAGAAGCGAAAGAGACCTGAAAGCAATTAAGGACGAGGTAAGGGAGGCAGCCACTGAATTCTGCACACGCTCCGGAGATGGTCCTCAGAACGGGGCAATGGCAGTGGGGGAGTGTGACCCCAGCTTCCTAGCTCACAGCCACTGCGGAATGGATGAGAGTGAACAGTGTATTCATTAGCGAGACTGTAAGAAATAAATGCTGATAACTGGAGAGAGATCAGAGGCATAAACTGGTAACTCGAAAAAAGGACTCACAAATAGCCAATAAACAGCAACAACAGTAGAGATGCAACCTCACGTGCCAATGCAAGGAGACAGGAAGAGATGTCCGCTCTTTGCCTGTCCCCTTATCAGACGTTCCGAAACTGTACGGTACGAGGTAAGCAGGAAGCTATGCCATGGCTCGCTCCCCTCTCACTGGTGACGGTAAATCGGTACACAATAGGAACTGTGGCTGATTTGAGGAGACGACGTACAAAGCGTGAAGAATAAAGTTAGTCTGATATTTGGAATCTATGCTCTCACACTGGATAGTTACATGTTTCGACCAACTCTAACTGAGCCTTAAAAATGTGCCATGCCCATGTTTTTCATGATCAACACGCTCTCCAGGCTGTGGTGTTATTACTGTGGTCATTCTGAGTACCCTGGAAGAGCCTTGACAGTGCCCGTCAGCGAGGGGTCAGTCCAGTGGGACTGGACAGGGTGTCCTCCTCGATAAGCGACTGTGGCCTGAGTCCTTCCCCATACGTTGATGCGCACACAGAACCCTCTGTCGGTCAGCTCTCAGTGACTCTCAGCTCGGGATTTCGTTGCGAGCCTCTCAAAAATTGCTCTCACTATGCACTTAGCTCCTTCCCCTTCTCCATGTCTCCCGGCCATGTCGGCCTGGCAGGGGTGACCCCAGATTCGTCCATGTCCTCCTCCTGCACCCAGACTGAAACCGCTGTGTCCTGCAAGAGGAAGAACTGCATCCAAATCAATTAATGCCCAGCTGACGGGCAGCACACATAAAAGTTACCAGCTTCGCGATCTAATTTTAAAAGGCGAGGAGATACAGAAGCATACTGGAAGTTAGCTCGTGTGCGCCTCGCATCCAAGAGAGACGAGGTCACGTATTCTGAGTGGTATCTCCCTTCAGATGGTTTTCTGCCCTTGAACTTTATACTATCATTTGATTTTTAAAAAATTTTTTGATAAGCATGAATACGTTTATCAACAGAAAACGAAAGCATTTTCATTTTTAAAGTAAATATTTATTGTTATCAGTTGTTGGCGTAATGCTTTTCTTTATTTTGGTGACCATTTAAGCTTTTGCCCCAAAAGCACGTTAGAAGATAAGCTAATCTAAGTGTGGTCATGGTGCTGGCGACTCAGCAGCTGCATTTTAACCACGTCCGCGACAGATTCATAAACACGTAAGGTCTGAGACGTGCTCGTTCTGGTCCAAGTCTCTCGCCTTTCAAGGGGCATAGCTTGTCCCGGGTGATATGGCGAATGGGGGCAGAGCTGAAGCAAAGACCCGCCTTTCGATGATTCCTACCTCAGAATTCTCCCCACTGCATTCCCTCGGCGTTCGGATGCAAACCAAGTCCGAAAGAAATCTACTGGCAGAACAACGTGAAGAAGAGAATCTCTACTGAAACAAACGCTCATTTTCCTAAGTGTCGTTAGCTATTAAAAGCTCATCTGTACGCCATGCATTTGAGTCTATACATAGTCGGTTTCACTCCAAAGAAAATTAACCTTGGAATTTGGCGACTACGAGACCAAAGTTGGCAAAAAAAAAAGCATATGGCATCTTTTCTCCATAATCACTCATTTTATCTCGGTTTTAAGCCAAAGCTGAGCCTAGTTCAATAAACCTTACCTTTGTGACTGATTCGCAAGAGGTGGCAGAGTCCCGAGTCTTTACACAGGTTTTGGAATCTCGGCTTCCCCGGACATGAAATTCACGGGTTGAGACGTTTACAGGAGACGGGAAATGTGAAGCACCGGAAATGGCGTAGAATCTCGAAAAAAGCTCATTCTGCTCTCCTCGCCCCGGTCATTCACACACAGATGACTTTGAGATCTGGTTTCCGTGGTGTCTCCTTCCTGAAGCTCAGACCCGTCAGCCCGGCGACTGACTGTTTCCGGAGAGACCCTGAAGCTGTCCAAACTGAACAGGTCCGAAACACCGACCTTTCGGCCTCAGCCGTGCAGGTGCTCTGGCCTCCTGTCTCACGGGTTTCCGGTTCCCCGTTGCGGTGAGCGGTGACGTCGAGGATCTCTCCGATCCCTCCCTGCTCCTCTCGCGTCTCTTCCTCCTCACGTCACTGTCGATTTTCTTCTCAGAGGTATTCACGGGCAGCCGTCCCCTCTCAGTGCCTCTGCTGCTGCCCGAGTCCAGGTCCACTCAGGTTGGCTGCAAAAAAAAATCTCCTTCGACTTCTCGCTTCCACATAAAGCTCCAAACGCCTTCGGGTAACAGGCACGGCCCTTTCGGATCTGGCCCTCGCTCTCCCTCCAGTCTCATCCCTCTGCGCTTCCCACACTCTCTGAGGACCACCCTCTTCACGCTCATCTGCGGATGTGCCTCGCCCAGCCCTTTAGACTTGCTTGCCACCTCCTCCAGGAAGTCCCCTGCTCCTTCAGTGGGAAGAGTGGCCAGGCCGCACCTGTGCTAACGCACCTTCCGCGATGGTGTTTCGCTGGCTGTTTTTGTGTGTTGATTACCTACTGGCTTGCAAAGACAGGATCTTTGTTTTCACAGATCTGACCCATCACAGGGCTCCGTAAATGCTAACTAAATGAACAGGCGTGTTCACGCGAATCCCCTTTTTCTACAGGCGGGTGAGACTCTCCGTGTCGACTTTTATACCTCAAAAGAAGTTTCTCTTCGGGCATCTTCTTCATCCTGGCTTTCATCTATCATAAATCCATCTAACAAAAAGTTTTAACCGTCCATAAAATCACCTTTCTCATTTCCGCTCCGTGTGTCCCTTTCCGGTCTTTGCTCGCGGGTGTGCGTTATTTTAGCTATGATCACGGGAGTGTGGGACACGTCCTTACGTTTTCATGTCGCACATCCTGAGCCGGTTTTCATATCAGAGTTTTCATAATTAACATCTTAGTGGTGCCCAAACACTCTGTCTCCTGATTGTACAGTGAAGCCCGCGACTGTCCTGTGGGATGAGCCGGCCCCCCCGCTGTTACCTGCCGTGGTTCACTCCTCGGTTTCACTCACGCCCGTTTATCCAGAGCTAAGCACTTTGAATCAGACACTATTTCCTCTCCCTCCCCCGCCCCCCCATTTTACAAGTGAGGAATACAAAGTTCAGCCTGGGCCGGTCACTTCCTCACGATTCCGTACCTGGCAAAGAGTGCAGAAGGATGCGCACCTGGGCGGGCCGGCGGCAGCCTCACGCACCAGCACAGTGGGCGTGGCTTCCTCCTATCATTTGCATATAAACTTTATCCTTCTGTTTCTTTTAACATCTCAACTGCTTCAACATGCAATTCTTTTTTTCCCCACTTGTTATTCTATGTTTAACTCCTTATTCTGAGGTCATCTTTTGTGTATGGTGTAAAATGTTTAAGATGATTGGCGAATTGCCATCCTCTCATGCTGTTGATTCAATGATTTTTCTTCTTCCTCTTTTTTTTTTAACTGAAAAATAAAAGGACTAAGCGAGAGGCAACAGGCATTTATGTGAGTTCAAAACGAGAATAGCTATTTGCAATGCACTGATTCAGGCAGAAGCCCAAATGATGCTCTGAGCAGGAGACACAGGCAAAGGGTGTTTATGAGAAGGGGGAGGGGGTCAGTTACACCGTGGGAGGAAGGCGTTTGTATCAGTGCAGATAAGCTGAGACGATGACGCCAATTCTCGACAACATTTTTAATTTTTGGTGTGGTAGTCATCAGTCCCGCAGTCATAATATCTGCTTTCTTATTATCTTTGCGGAGCGTGTTTTGGGACACGGCGCTGTTTTAGGCCCTGTCCGAAGGTTCCTTTGCTCTCGATCCAAAGGTTTAACATCCGAAAGTTCCAGGCAGATGACGAGCAGGACAGTTCCTCTGGCGTGGCGGCTTTGCCTCTCCGTGAAAGTGGCTCGGTTATTTATTATTATTATTATTATTATTATTATTATTATTATTATTTTACATTTTGAGTGTGCTGGCGTAGGAGTCTGGGCTTTTGGAGAAAACAGATGGGTTAGGACCCTGGCCGAGGAGACTGGTCTTGCAGTGTTGGGGGTGGCCTTTCCCGAGAGGGGGCACGCATTCCCCCCACGCCCTCCACCCGCCGAGCTCGGGCTACGCGACAGGGGAGGATAAGGAGGAAGACCGGGAGCCCCCTGCCCCGCCACACCCACCACCCGCGTCCCCCGCCCAGGGCGTCCCGTCTGGGGGACGTGAGCGTTTCTCCACGTCGAAGCTGCAGGACACAGACGTGCCACCCGGACGTCTCCCAAGGGACCTGGGCTAAGGTCGCTGCCCGTCTCCACGGCAGAGCCCGCGCGGCGGCTGCGCGGGATCCGTCCCCAGGAGAGAAGGGCACAGCCCGAGCGGGAGAGGGACCCCGAAGGAGGGCGCGACGCGCGTGGCGCTGGCCCCGTGCGACTGTCGCGCTGGCCCCGTCACCGCCCCGCTTCCGGCTGAGCGCCGGGGGTCGCCTGGGGCGCACGTGAGTCCCCAGGTCCCCTCCGTGCTGTGGCGGGGCCGCCTCCCCCACGGACACAGAAACTGGCGACGCCGGGCCCCTCGGCTGGTTGCTGCGGTGACTTTGGGGTGGGGGTGGGGGTGTCCCGCCCACGCTCCCACCGCCGGGGTTTCCGGGCCTCTCTCTGGAGAAGGGGGCCCTTGGGATGTTTCCTCGCCTCAGCATTCTCCAAATCCTTTGAAGAGGGTTCGCCTACTGATTCGGGGTGTAAGTCTCCATGACGTCATCGCTTAGCGTCCCCCGCCGCCTGCGCCCCGGGTGCCCCCCGCCGCCGCCTGCGCCCCGGGTGTCCCCCGCTGCCGCCTGCGCCCCGGGTGTCCCCCGCCGTCTGCACCCCGGGTGTCCCCCGCCGTCTGCACCCCGGGTGCCTGCAGCGAGAGCACCCGCAGAGAGCAGCTGGCGAGCTCCTGGGGCTGACCCGGTGGCCCGCCCGCCCGCTCCCCCGCAGGTACGGACTGGGCTCGGAGCTCCGCCCCCCCTCCCCCCGCGAAGGGCCAGGTTTTGCCTTGGACTGGGCCGTTCACGCTGAGAGCTGGTCTTCCCATGCTCACACCCCTGAGCATGTTTTCATTGAAATACGTGGCCTGTCACGATGTTCAGTCAACTTTACACATTTCTTCTGGAAGGATCGCCAGGCTTCGCGAGCTCACTGCGTAGGGGCTGGCTCTGTGGACGACTCTGCCCTGAGCCAGCCCCACGGGGCGCTGGAGAGGGAGATCCTAGGGCCTTTCAAATTAGAATTTTTGCTGAAATGAAGAGAGGAGTCTGAGTCGTTTTCAAGAAAACCCTCTTGGTGGGTTGGCTTAACAACCAAGGTTTGGTTAAATTGTGAAATAAACTAATCAATTATGTCGTTGGGCCTTGAGAAAAAAAATAAAAGGAACGAAGGACTTCAAAAACTTGCGGCAGACAGAGAACGTACCCTGGGCTCTCCGCGCCCCGCCGCCGTCCACCTCCGCTGCCCTCCTTTCTCGTAATCTCTGCACTTCCCGTGTATTTTCATAGAATATTTTTCAAAACAATTATATCCTGAGAACGGAGGAAAAGCAAACTCAAATGAGAACACCAAGTACTGAAAAATAAGAAATAAGTGTAAGACTTGGAAAAGAAGAAATGAAATTCCTATTATTTGCAGAGACGTGTTCGTATGAATAAAATTCCGAAAGAACCTGCCGCTCATGGACTAGAATTAGTTAGCAAGGTTGACGTGCTCACATCGGTGGGCTCGCGATACCACGTGACAGGCATTTTCCGAAGACGCCCACGGCCCTCTCCGCTCTCCCACATGTTCCGCAGTGTGACTTACCACTCACTCCCTCAGCGAGAGGTAGGGTTTCCTCCCCGCGCCGCCCTCAAGTCCGGGTGACCTTTGACTCAACTGTGACTGACAGAGAATGGAAATGCTGCTGCGTGACTCCCCAGGTCACTCTCGGTGGTCCTCCCAGAACCCAGCTGCCGAGCTGTGACAAGCCGAAGCACACAGAGGTCACGCGAAGAGCTTCTGCGAACAGTTCTGGAAAAGCCCCGCCTGTGCGCGACATGTGAGCAGAGGGGCCTCCAGATGGGTCCCCCAGCCATTCGAGTCATCTTGGCCCAGGCCCCCCGGCATCCAGAGCAGAGAGGGCACATTCTCACTGCACCTGTCGAGCTCACTGTCTCCACAGAGGCCGTGAGCACAATACGGTGGCCGTTATTTCACAGGACTAGGTTTGGGGTGGTCTGTCATACAGCTTTGGTTTATCAAAACATACAGCATAATGATCAGTTAGACAAATAATAGTATTTACAATGGCTTGAAAGAGCTCAAATACCCGAGAATGACTCTTACAAAAGATGTGTAAGACTTTTACACAGGAAACGATTAAGGTCTATTAGGAGAAATTAGAGAAGACTTAAATACATGGAGGAGTATAGCATGAACACAAACTCAGATATGTATGTAAAGATGTAAATTTTCCCTAAACCGATCTACAATTTTGGTGCACTCTATGTGAACTCGAGCAGATGTGCAAGCTGATTCTAATGCTTATATGGAAATGCAAAGAGCCAAAGAGGACAGCGAGGGAGGACCTACCCCTTCCGATCCAAGAACTACGAGCATGTTCCACAAAGCCGCATGGATTAAGACAGTCCACGAATAGAAAATAGACCAACAAAACAAAACAGAAAGCCCAGAAATAAATCTATGTCCTCATGGGCACTGGTTTATGATGATGGTGGCTCCACAGGGCAATTGGGAAAGAACAGTCAGTTAAAAAAAAAAAAAAAAAAAAAAAGAATAGTGCTGAGGTAATTGGATAGCCACAAATAAAAATATAAAACTTGATTCTTTCCTTATACCATGCACAAAGTCATTCTCTGGCTCGCTGTAGATTTAAATGTGGAAGAGAAAATAAAAAGGCATCTCAAAGACACAATAGCAAACTGTCTTCATGACTTTGGGATAGGCAAAGTTTTCTTAAACAGAATTCAAAAGCATTAACCGTAAAGGAAAAGACTGAGGAATTTGATTGTCCTGAAAGGAAGTTCTGCTCATTGAAAGACAGCATGAAGAGGGTCAAAAGGCAAGTTATGGAAAGTGAGAGGTCATTGGTTACGTGAATGACGGACAAAGAGCCCTTATCCAGAATGGGTTAAAATGTTCTGCACATAAGTGAGGAAAAGCCAACCCCACAGAAAACGTGAAAAAAACCTGGACAGGCGCTTCAGAAAAGAGAACATCCTGATCACCAATGCGCATTGGAAAAGACGAACAACCTCACCAGTGTGAGTCCATCGGAAGGGCCAACACTCCAAAGAGGAACTAATCATACCAGCTCTTGGCAAGACTGTGGTGCAGCCGGAACTCGCGCCCTGGAGGGGAGGTAAGAAGGAGGCGACCACTTCGGGAAAGTCCTGTCCTGTGCTCTGATAGAGTCGAAGCTGTTCGTGGGATCCAGCGACGCGACACTCAGGCGTACGCCCGATGGGAATGCGCGCTCGCGATTCAGCAAGCCTCACGGCGGCCCGCGCCCGCCAACGAGCGCCGGCCATCGACGACGGGAGAGATGCGCTGCGGTGCGTTTGAGCCATGAGACGTTATTCGGCAACGGAAATGAAGGGAACTTGAGGCGGCAACATGAAGGAACGTTACGAATATCATTTTCACACGAAGAGGTTAGACACCGAGGTTCACCTGCTCGGTGAGTCTGCAGTCTGTGTTACAAGCCTCCGTGGTTACCTTTGGGGAAGCAGGGACGTCGTGAGTGAGTGGGAGAGGGTCTCGCTTGGTAGATATCACATGGGAGGGGGAGGGGATTCACCATGGGAAAAGTCAGTGATAGGGACACATTTAGGATTTGCATGTTGTTTCCATAAAAAGGTCAAAAAGAAAAACTATTCACCCAATTTCTCTGTCTGTCATCCAAGAGAAAACTGCAGCTCTCTCAAAAGCAATAGGTTTTAGGTTCTCCCAGCCCAATGCTAATTTTAAAATAAAATTTTCTCTGTTCATGGTGCTCAGAAATGGAACAGATCCTGGCTTTGGTGTAGGACAAGGGCTTTGGGCAGAATATCACGGGTAAGCATAGCCGAATACCATTGGTATAAACTGTGATAGTTTGCATTTGTTGATTCTTTGTAATTATTCTGTTTTTCTTTCCCATCTGGGTCTGTTTTGATTTCTTCCTTTATTATAAGGATGGATCCTGTAGTTTAGTATTCTTTATAACAACAACAACAACAAGACCAATATGTTTTATCACGCCTCTACTACTTAACGCCAACCTTTTGAAGACAAGCTTGGTAAGTATTGTCGACAACCAATTACGTAATCCAGTTTGGTTCTGGGAAGAAGCTGTGTCTGGCATGCACACAACTTGGACTAAAAAGTACACTGGCCAGAACATCGCTTTACGATCACAGGCCGTTCCTGCATTATCGTCGTTGGACTAGTCAAGTGTCTGGCCAGGGCAGAGAGGTTTCGTGTGTGAACTCCTGCCTCGCTCCTGAACGTTCTTTGAAGCGAGACCACACCCTTAAGAGAAATGAGTCTCACCTTTCTTGGGAAACCTTATTTCTCCTCCCTGCCAGCTGCTTTCTTGGGCTCTGGCGGCCAGCATCTGTCACCCGAAGAATGGAGACAGCTACAGGTCACTGTGCGCTCACCCTATTCGGGGTTCCGCGTTAAGTCTTTCATGTGGGTTTCACGGCGCCCCTTTGACATAGCAACCCTATCTTACAGGAGAGGAAATTGAGGCTTGGAGAGGTCGCGAATGTCCCATGAGATGGACCTTTGTCCAAGTCATTGAGCCCAAAGCCTGTGGCCTCGGCACCATGTCACCCCACCCGGGGCTGCACACACACGCTAAGTGCCGTGGGTTGTGAGCCCAGGGGTGGGGTGTTTGGGGACTAATCCCAACCTTGTTCCCCAAAACGTGGCATTTTCAGGGTCCTCCAGAACTAAAATCGAGAACTTCACCCAGGAAGGTAACTATCGATCCCCAGGAGATATTGTGGATAGCCCCAGAGCCGCGTCCAGCCAGCGCCCTGTGGCCCCCACGGGTTCATCCGCCCTTAGAGATGACCGTGGAGACATGACATCCGCGTGCGGAGAGCCCTTGGCAGGCCCTGAAGTCAACGATTAGCCCCTGGAAGGCTCGTCTCTGGAAACTGCCGAGCGGCTCTGCGGAGAGACGTCATGCTCCCTTGAGACCCCGCCCCACTGGAGGCACAGGGCGGCTGCCCCTCACCTGCGTTTAACACGCCCGGCTTCACCGGCGAGGGACGGCGGGCGGGAAGGAAGCAACCGAAGGCCGACTAAGGTTCTGCCGATGACGTCGCCGCTGATCCATCTGAGAACAGTGCTCTCGAGGGAGCAGAAGCTGTTTGCCCTGCAATCATCTCCACTTGCCCAAGTCTCGTTCGTTCATTCATTCATTCGACAAGTGCGAATGCCTCCTGCGAGGCGTCTCTTCTGGGTGCCTGGAGTACATCAGGGGACCAAACAAAGCGACCTGGGTTTGATATAATAAATAAAGTTTATACGATGGTAGAAGTTGATATTTATGGAAAAATGAGGAGTTGGGAAGGAGCTTCCGGAGGGCCAGGGGTGGTAAGTAGGTTGGAGTGCGCATAAGGGGGTCAGTTCAGGTCCGCTGACAGGGCGAGATTTGACAGGAGACTCGGGGAGGGGCAGGAGTTGTCCAGGGGGATGTTTCTCTAAACGAAGATAGTTCCGGGAGGAAGAGCGAATGCTGGGACCGGAACGCTGGAGGAACACGGAGGCGGCCGGGGGAGACGGTGTCTGAGGGGACGGTGTCTGAGGGGACACGGGGCGCTGGGCCAGGGGAGCTTTGCAGGATGGACCTGTGGGTGTTATGCTGTCTGGTGTGGGAAGCCTTGCAGGATGGCGGGCTGAAAAGTCAGTTAGGACGTGACCGATGTCTCAGAAGAACCGTTCTTGCTGGAATGTGGGTCTCGATGGAACAGGGGTACGAGTAGGAGCTGTTCGCAGTGACCCAGCAGAGATGTCGGTGGCAGACCAATGGGGCCAAGGGGCTTCCGGTATGTGGGATGCGGGGCTCGAGGAAAAAGAATCAGGCGTGTGCTCGGGGTGTGGCTGAGCCAATGGTGGGGGGGGGGTGGGGACAAAATTACCTGTGATGGAGCGAGTATTTGGGTAAAGATTAGCATTGTGTTTGAGATGTTAAGGCTGAGACATCTATTAATTATCCATGTAGCAATGAGGTGTTAGCAAGTGGGAATGTGGAGGGAGGGGGAGAGAGAGATTGAGAGAGAGAGAGAGAGAGAGAGAGAGAGAGAGAGAGAGAGAGAGAGAGAGAGAGAGAGAGAGAGATATCTAGGCTGGAGATAAAATTTGGGGAGGAGTCAGCACAGAGATTGCCTCAAAAGTCTCGAAACTGGGTGAAATGATCTCAGGGCTGGCAGATGACACAGAATGCCTGATTAAATTTGAATTCAGATAAAGAGTAACTTTTAGCATAAGCATGTTTCATGCAATGTTTCCTTGTTAACCAAGTAAATATTTGGCACCACGCAATATTCAGGACATTCTTGTTCTACAAAATTATATTGCCAGTTGTTTCTCTGAAATTCGAATTTAACTGGGAAGTTTTTTTTGTTTGTTTCCTTATTTGCTAAATCTGGCGGTGCTACCTTGGGAGTGAGGGAGGGGAGAAGTGGTCTGAGGACTGAAATCTGAGCCTGTGGCCAACAGAGGGTGGGGACCAGAGAAGGAATGAGCAAAGGGGAGGGAGGTGAATGAGGAAAACGGTCCAAGACCAGCGGGACCGGGGGCAGGGAGGGTCAGGGCAGAGGAGGGAGCCGTGGGGTGCAGGCCGCACGTCACGTCCCCGAGCCAAGCAGAACTAACGAACACAGACGTGCAACACCTCGCGTGCCCTTAGTCACGCGGAGGTAGAAAGCCGGTCCCGGATGTGAGTGCCGAGGGGGTTTTCACACGGCATCATGTCGGCCCAGACTCGGGGGCCGCTCTCTCTCTCTCCCACCTTGAGTATAATCCGAGGTCGCAGCTCAGAACGGTTTGCCTCACCTGAGAGAACACAGAGCTCATCTCTGTTCCCCGTCCAAACAACATCGCGCCCGGAGGCCTGAGTCAGCCTCTCACGTGAGAAAGTGAGCTGGAAAACGCCACAGTGCGCACGGGAAAGCCGTCGGGGCTGTTCTCCTTGCCTTTAAAAAAAGTAACATTTATACTGAAAACATTGTGACTGAATAGATGATCTATCTACTTCTACCTAATTAATTTTTTTACAAGTTATTCCCCCAGAAAAACTCAATGGCATGGCTTGGGAAAAAAAAATTCGCACAGCTCTCTAGAAGTTAATTATTCTATGACTTCACCTATCTGAAAGCTTTCTGTGGGTTGTACATTTAGTCAGACAGGGACATCTGGTTAACTACACTGCTGTTCTTTTAAAAAAAAAATCAAAATTATTTAACTGCATTAAAAGAAATGGAAAGCACTACATGTTTATATGTTGTTTGGGGAAATCTTTTGATGCGATGTGTTTATCAAATTTAATGTGTCTAGTCTATTTTTTTCTACCATCGAGTGATTTTTGATTAAGTGCCATTCACTTCTTATCATCTTCGCGGCAGTGAACAGGCCCCATTCCACGTGGGCGGCCAACGCTGACTTTTATCTACGCTGGAGCAGTGCTTCTTAAAGGCCTGCCGGGGCCAGAGTCACCTGCAGGTCTGGTCAAGTCACACAGTTCTGGGCCCCACCCCTGAGTTTCTGATCTAGTAGGTTTGGGTGGGACCTGAGAACGTACCTTTCTAGCAATTTCCCAGGTAATGTGGATGCTGCTGGTCACCCACACCGGTCTCAGAAAAATTTTATGACGGGGAGTAAAGCTTATCTATAAAGACTTTCTCCACATGGAGCCATACTGGGCCGTGAGGGGCATCTGACCCCAGTTCCTTATCTTACAGGTGAGAAACCATGATGCAGGTGAGCACATGTGAGTCGATCCAGGGTCCACGTCCCGTCTCCCAGAATCCCAGACTGGCTCGTCGTTTTTCCTACCCGGTGACATTTCCCTCCGTTCGGGACAGAGAGGGTACTAAATCGTCATTTTTCTTCTCTATGTCAAAAGGGACCCTCTTTTCATAATATGTTTAAGTTATACAAGTTCTTTCCTCTTTTTCGCTGACAGGCGGAAAAGAACTTGAATTAGAGCTAGAGGAATGACATGGCCATTGTGAACATCAAGAACGTTGACCTTTCTGGCTATATGTCTTTGAACTTGAACCTTCGAACTTCCTCCTCTGCCTGTATTAGAAGAGCCACAGCTCACGATGCCCAGAGAGCTAGGGGAAGTCCTCCCCACATGCCCCGCTGAGCCCGGGCGAGGCCCTCGCGGGCATCACACGCCGCTGCTCGTGTCCTGGCCCCTCCGGCCAGAGCAAGGGACTCTCTCCATCATGACGGAAGGCGCTGGCTGTCCCCCGAACGCTCGCAGGAGCACTGGTTTCCTCACTGTGAAATGAAGGCGTCGGTCCAGACGATTTTCAAAATTCCTTGGAACTCCCACGTTCTATGGGTCTACCTAAACGCAGCAGGCCTCCGACGAAGGTTTGTCGAACGGGTCGACGGCGCCACAAATACCTGTGTTCTCATGGGAGGAAACTAAGGAAGGGTCACTGGTCGGTCGCGCGGGGGCCGCAATGGTTCCAGGCCCCGCCTCCTCTGTCAACAGGTGTTGGCGGGTCTCACTTTCTGGCAGGAGGTCATGGAGCAAACTGAGCGGTTTGAGTGTCCCAAACAATTCATACGGAGGGAATCCCACTTTTTCTTTAAGTGAGAGCGTTCGACTTAGAATGAAATAGAGTCAATGGAACATATGAAACTGGAACCGACAAAAATACGAAAGAACATAAAGTCCAGACAAGTCAGGGGGAGGGAGGTGTAGTGGCTGGGATGGAAGAAAGGGGGCGCGTGTGCTCGGTGCCGATGAATTCCGCCGCTCCCCCGTGGCCCGTCCTGTGCCCTGCAGTTACCTCCCGGCTTTGCGAAGTTGGTCTTATCTCCTTTAAGGGGTAAATATTTAAACGAAAAGAAGGGAATGTGTCTTCAGCTTAGAGGAAAGGAACGGAGATACAATCTTCGAATCCCTTTGTTACTTTGTTTTGAAATAATTACGATTTTAAAATAATTTAAAGATGGATACATCCAATCATCTGTAGACTTCTGGCATTTGGAAGACACTGACTTCTAAGGAAGGAAGATAGATGCTCACTGCATTGCAAATGCCCAAATTCATTTGCTTGAATAATCTTACTTCTGAAAGAAAACTAGAATTGGGTGTGGCACAGCAACTTTAAATGCTGTCACACACAGAAATATAATATGCGACTTCAGAACGTAGAGCCCTCTGACCTTGAAAATGCACAATACGCAATCTGAGGAAATTGCTACAAAGACGGCCAATCCCCATCGAGCACCACGGGGGGATGAGTCGCTTCACAAAAATTCATTCCCAGTATCTGCACCTTTCATCTTTAAATAACAGAATGGTTTTCAAATTCTAATAAATGTGGTGGGAACATTTATGTGACAGGATACGCACTTGCCTGTTTTCTGAAACTAGAATATTCAGGGCATAATTTAACTTCTTGTTGACTCAGGATGAGTCATCATTATAAGTCAGAACCATGGGATTTTAGTACAGAAAGGACAAAAAAGGACCTTAAAGGCCAGCTGTCTCCACGTCTTCGTTTTCTAGGTGCACAGTGGAGGTGGGACATTTGCGTGAAAAGCAGACACGTGCTGCGAGGCCGGAGGGAGCCCGCCCGGAAGCCGCAGCTCCGATTCTCGGTCCAGGCCCTGACCGCCATGCCCCGGGCCTCGTGCCTTCCAGGCGGGTGAGTGGGCGGCGTTCTGAAGGCCCCACAAGCCCCGCGGAGGCTGGTGTCTTCCTTGCCGGATGGGCTCAGATTCTTCACGCGTTTGGCATTGTTGGAGGTGCTGTTACGGTTTCTCTCTCTCAGCTCTCACCTGTTGCTCGTGGCTCTGAGGGTGTGTGGGGCGAACGCATTGCTGCTTCTAAATGGGGGTGTGCTCCCCTCGGCCGGGGCTCCGCTCTGCTGCGAAATGTCAGAGGCGGCGGTCTCGCGGGGGCCGCTTTCCTGGGAAGGGGGCCACCTCCCTTCCTCTTAGTGACATGCCCCTCACCTCCCCATCCCTTACTGCTCACAGGATGGCCGCCAAAAAAGCGTTCTCTGGTTCCCCTTTCCTCGACGCCCCTGCCGATGGGTATGGAGGCCCCGTATGCTAGGCCTGCCACGATAAAGGAACGCACGCTGGGGGCTTAACCAACAGGAAGTTACCTTTCCCCTGTCCTGGGGGCTGAAAGGCCCAGGTCAAGGCGCCGGCAGGGCTGGTCTCTGCTAGGCTGGTGGGCGGCCACCTCCTCCCCGGGGCTTCACGTGGCCGACCCTCCGTGTGTTGGCGTCTTCACCTCCTCTTCTATGAAGGCCGCCAGTTGTGTTGGATTAAGGGCCTCCCTAGGGACCTTGCTGTAACGTAATCACCTCTTTAAAGGCCCGGTCTCCAAATACAGTCTCATTCTGAACTATTGGGGGTTTGGACGTCAAAACGTGAATTTTGGGGGACACGATGTAGCCCATAGCAGGCTGTTTTTCTCTTTGAAAGTTACCATGAATCACTCTGAAAACAAGCAGTCATAATGGACTTTATAAAATTCTCATAGGCAAAGTTTCTGAATAATATTTTCAGACTTACTTCTAAGACGCTAATTGGAGTGAAGAATGATCGATGGGTTTTCATTCATTCCAGAAGGATCTATTCCCACAACATTCCAACCAAGGTAGTGACTGACAGCACACCCTGGAGTCCTGGATTATTTCCCAGGCTCTGTGGGGTCGGGAGGAATGGACAAGGCCAGCCGGAGGGGACAGAGCCCAGGCCACTCAGAATCGGTGGCTCCAGAAGCCAGGAGGAAGGCGCGGCTGCCTGGGGCCGGCAGGTGTCACCCCATCACATCCTTCTGGTCCTGCGCCTTCCTCCTTCGCTGACCATGGGCTAAGCAAGGCCATAGAAAAAAACCTTGGTCACCTGGGCTATGGAGCGATTAAACACCAGCTGGGCCAGAGATATACTCTGTGTGTGCCGAGAGCAAAAACTTCTCTGCAGGCACGGAGGCCTCAGCACCTGAGATCCGGCCACCGTAAGAGCCTGTTAACTGTTCAGTCTCCACAGCTGCTTCTCCAGTCTGGGCCGGAAACCACGAATGCTGGCTCCATGCTCTCCGTTCATACAGACCCCGGCGCCCCGCCCGCCCGCCTGTCCGTCCTCTTTAATACCGGGACAAGTCCCTGTCCCACCTCCCTCCGCCTCCCTATCCCAGGACGGGCCGAGGAGAGAAACACGGATCTACTCACTCTGTCCAACATCGACGCGACATCCATCCAAACTCGCCTGCTCCGCCACCCGACACCCGTCCACTTTCCCATCCCTCGTCCGTTCACCCCAACGACCGACATTCATCTCTGCCTTTCCACACTAAGCGCAAGCAGCGCTCCAAAGGCGGCTCTTCTTCCTTTAAAAACCTTTGCTTTCTGAAGACGAATACCCGAGAAGCCCAAGGACCACGCCTGTCAGAAGAAACAGGTTTAAAAAGTGCTCGCTGAGCTCATCGTAATAATGTGCCCGAATTTCAGAGACTGGATCGGGCACCTGCCATGGCTTCTCTATGATTTCCTTCTCTCTCGTGCCTTGAAAAGGTGAGGTGTTTCTTGCTTAAGAGAGATGTCACTAGAAAAGAAAAAGCTGGGATTGTGGGGGTGGGAGGGATCTTAGCTGGAACCCCCAGGTGGAGGCAGGGGCTCAGCTGGACCTGGTCCATGCACGATGGGGCTTTCTCCTGTATGCCAGCACGGGCTGCCCAGAAGCCCTCGCCAGAGACTTCCAGCTTTGGTTTAAGAATTTCAGCATCCTTTGAGTGACTTCTGACCCCGTGTCTTTAATCTAATCCTCCCCTCCTTTCCTTTTTATTAGGGAAAAAAAAAAATTGAACTCTAGGTAATAAGTTCCTTGAGGTCAGAGATGATAAATTTTCCTCTAACTTTGTACTGAAAGTATAGAAGAGAAAAAAAATCAGTACAATAAACACTCCTATTCTCTTCACCTAAATTAACCAATTGTTAATAATTTGCAACATTTGCTCTCTCTTTATATACAAGTATCATAATGTATACATTATATATAAATTACATATGTGTGTCTATGCATACATATATAAGGACACACACATATTCTTTTTGCCAAACTATTTGATAGTTATACACTTCGTGAGCTTTACCCCTAAATATATATCTCTTCAGAACATGGCATTCTTCTATAGAGTTACAATATAATTCAGGAATTCAACATGGTGTCAATATTATGATTGAAGACAATGTTGCTCTAGCTCTTTCCATCAGAGATGATATAATTTTCAGGCTTAAATCCACTGTTTCACCCCTCCCTGCTTAATCAGCTCGACTCGGGACCCAGCACAAGATGACACAAACAGAAGTCCCCAAACGGATGTTAGCTGAATGAATGAAGGGACAGATGAATGACTGAAAAAAATCCTCTTTGATGCGTCTTCAGACTTAAAAAGGCGTGAGGCCATGTGCAGTTCATGGACTCCACGTGGGAATTACATGACCTTCAGGCTCTCCTCGTCGATCTCAGCAGAAACCGTACGCCCCACAGGATACATTTTTTTTGCAGCTGTGGCTTTCTGTCATTCGTTAGGGGGTGTTTAAGTCACCGGTGATTAGGGATACGGTCAGGAACTTGGCAAACCCGGTCGAAGTGAAACATATCAGAATTACTGTTAATCGTACCTCATCTGTCTTCCAAGCTCCGGTGCTACACAGCTACCGAGCACGGGTGCAAACCGTGTCGTAAGGGACGTGAGCGGGAGGAGGGTGGCTCTTTGCGCTGTGGGAGTGCGTTTCCAACAGCAAAGGAGGCCAGGGCTTCTGCTCGGACTGCACTCCCTGTCACCCATCTGTCACAAAGAGGCGTTTGTGGAAGTGGGCAGCACGTTCGTGGCCACAGGGGCACACCCTTCAAAAGGCGACCCCCCCCCATCATATTCTGGAGAAAAAAAAAAATCTCCCCTCACAGGCAAGCCGACTCGGAGAATCCCCTTTGAAGGGGAGAGTGCTCACAGCAGGAGCTGGCGGCTCTGGCCCCACCCGACCCCACCCCCCAGCACCCACAGCAGGGGTCTCCTAACTGTGGCAGCAGGACGTAGAGAAAGTCGGGCCATGGCAGAGACATAATTCATAATTGTGACTGCCTTCGATTAGAACTTTAGGTAGCTGAGTTTCGGTCTCTCCGTTCTGACCGTTTCTTTCTTTCTTCCTTCTTCCTTCCCCGTGCAGCCCTTCGGGACTGCGGCCATCCTGAGCTCTAGCTCTCGGCGGCAGGTTATTGTTCAGTAAGGCCCGTGGGCACGTGAGAGCCGTGATGGAGTTCCACCCCCACAGATGTGGGATCGGGTGGGCTTGCGCGGCAGACCCCAGAGGCGAGGCCCCGCCCTTCGGCGTCGCAGAGCCACGGAGCACTTGCTTCTTCCGTTTTGGCCTCCTTCTCTCCTATCCGAACTGTCTGAGAGGCTGAAACTGGACTCTCGGGGTGGAGGGCGAGTTTTCGAGTCCTTTCCCAACACCCTGCTCAGTTTCCCCATTCTTTCGCGTTCCGTCCTGTGCGTCCCACGTGACCTGTCAGTGTCCTGAGGAAAGCCTCACGGTCTCACGTCTGAACCAGCCCCTGGGTGCACCGATGGGGGCCCATCCTCCTGGTCTCGTCTGGGGACAGGCTGGCCCCCAGCAGCTCGACGTCGCCCATGGCCCAGGCCCAGGCTGCTTTCTCCTCCTGAAAAACACGGTCCAGAGTCCACCCGATGTGACGTGGCCGCTGTTCACGAGACCGGGGGAGTAATCAGGCAGCCGTGGGCAGGCAGACAGTGATGCGCACCAGGGTCTATTCGTTTGGCAAACTGTAGTTTTTTCTTTACTGTGAGATTCCTTTATCCCATGAATCTTCCAGATAGCTTCTCTTCGTCTAAAGTCCCAGTATTTTCTCTTGCACGATGTCCTTCGGATATTACCCAAAACAGAAGGGGCGGGGCATAAAAACCCAACTAGTTCTATCTTATTATACTAGCGAATAATTTCTTACGGGAGAGAAAAGACATGAATAGCAACACTATCTATCACCATCTATTGTTCAGCTTGCAGGGCTCCCGTTTAAACAGTGGGATTAGGGACACGTTTTCCTTATTTTATAAACTGCATTACTCTATCCTTTATCTTTAAAATCCAATGATAGATTTCTTAAAGGAAGTGATTAAAAAAAACCATTAGATAAAACAATCGCAATCTTAGATAAATAAAATGGCTTCTGGTAAAGCTGCCAACTACGTGGATGAGAAGAGGATTGTATTATTCCCACTGTGAGGGGACAATGCCCAGCCTAGAAGAGAAACAGGAAGTGAAACCCTAGACGGAATCAGCCTGTGTCTTCGTGAGACATAGTCTTCAGTCACATTTCACTTAGTCACCAACGCCTTCCAATGCCACCGCGCGGTTGCTTCAGCCCCCCACGGGAAGTCAGAGCGTTCGATTCTGACATGTTTTTTTAACCATCTGATTGAAAGCCAGTTGGCTGAACTGGATTAGTCGGGGGAGTAAACAGTCCTGCAGCGTGACCTGTCTGCCGCCGGGGCTGTGTGCTCATTTTGAGGCTAAGGACGCAGGTGAACCAGATCTCCACGTGGGTGATCCTGTTCCCGAACCAAGCGCTCCACAGGGAGGGGGTGCAGAGCCCAGAGCTCAGCCTCCCGGGAGGCCACCTCCTTCTGGGCGACCCCAAGCAGGTCGGGCTCGCCACGGGTCACCGTCTTCCCGGCTCAGGGGCAGCCACCTCTCGAGGAGGAGAGCAGAGTGAGTCTGCACGTGTTGAATTCGTAGCACAGAGCCTGGCACAGAAGTGCTTGATAAATGATCGCTATCAGCGTTAGTAACCCTCACCTGATGTCGTTGCTATTTTTAAAAAGAGATACTCACAAAGGTATGCTTAATTTTTTTCCAATAAAGAAAACAACGCACACACACACACAAGATGAGCTGTCAATACACCCTTCCTCCAAGTGAAGCAAAGGCTCCTCTCTGCATGTTTCGAGAGCTGCGTCTTGTGGCTCACGCATGTTCTGCTATGTCCAGCCTAAGTTAGAAGGAGGCCCAAGGATCGAAGGACAAGGCCTAAGACGGACAGCTATTACTGTTCATATTCGGGGGGAAATGCACCCATTCACCCATACACTCAGTCAGGGCTCCTTTGTTAGGCACATAGTGGGTGTCAAGTGTAAACGCACCATCAGTGAGGACACTGTTCTCTCAGAAAGGTGTATTTCTTAGATTTCTAATCAAGGGATTTTTTTTTCCCTTAAAGTTTGTGTCTGGGGAATTTCCGCGATAGCTTCTGGTTGGAACGACCCGCCTCGTCTCCGGAAGCGAAGTCTGCGTGGCTGCACTGACCTCACGTCAAGTCAACATTACGGGACACCCGACGCCTGCAGGCACCCTCGGAAGGTTCACGTGCTGGCGAATGTTGCGCCGGAACTCATTCCGTCTGTGGACGATCGTTTTTAAAGTGGAAAATTCTAGAACGTTTACCTTTGCCCTCGGGTTCTGTGGGTTTGTGCGTCTTGCCCTTCTCCCGTGGGCCGGTCAGCACTCCCGGGGCTGCGGGCTGCAATATGGTCTCCTGAGTGCTCAGCACCTGGGAGGGGCCCCACAGACGGCGGGCGGAAGACAAGTTGAATTAAGGAAGTAAGAAGGAAGAGGGGAGGGGGGGCAGAGAGATGGGGTCACGAGACGAGGAGGGAGAGCGGGTGGGCGAGGACGGGCCGCGCGCGGCTGGCGGTGGCAACGAGCCGCGGCGTCGAAGGGAATGGATGACGGAGTGTCTGTGGGGGACGCGTCTCCTCGTCACGGAGTCCAGGGGCAGAAGCCCAAAGACGCGGCTTGGGGGCGCCCCGCGCGGGAGGGGAGTGGGGCGAACGCGCGCTCTGTCCAGCAAGAAGCCTTCCGGGTCTCTCCCAGGGAGGTGGCAGCCTGTGACGTCGAACGCCCAGATCGGGGGACCAACCGAGGCATCGCTGCTCACACCTGGTTAAATTCCCCGTCCGGAGGACATGGCAAAACGCGACGTCTCGTTAACGGCCCTCTTAAAATCGCTCAAAGGGGACGGCCACTTTGGAGACTAGACTACTTCTCGATAAATCCAACATAATCAACCTTTCTTCCAGGGCTGAGAAAGATGACTGACCGCTTCTCAGGCTGAGGATGAGCTGAAATAGCCGACTTGTGTTTTGGGGGCTCAGTTGTCTTTAAAAAATGACACAACGACTCACGCTCGTGGGGGGCGTCGGGCGGACACCGGGAGGGACATTTCATCCACAGCTCCCGACTCAGGCTCGCCCTGGGACCCGCCGTGCTGCCCAGCGTTGGGCCACATGGATTCGCCTCTTCTCATGTTTCTTAGCCAAGTGTAAACGGCTGACTCTTGTCAGTCAAAAGCACACACGGTAGAACTCCACTGTGCTCATCAGCTCCTGATCACCCACCCAAAGAACCCGGCACCCCAAAGTTTTGGCTTGCGTCCAAAGGACCATCGCTCACTCTGGCAAATTGAGTTTCTATTGAAACTTTTCAAGTGGAGTGGAAGACACAGCTTTTACGAAGGGGCACCGAGAACAGGAAATTAAGTTCTGTACGCATTTGCCAAGCACGTAAAATGCGATGCGCTTTTAAGTGATAGAAACAGTAATCCCGTTGGTATTGTGCAAACGACGTAGGGAAAAAGGTCACATGGATAAATTTTGTGTCTGAGACATCATTTTGTACCTGGGAACGTGATATGACATAGCATCTGATGGCATATTTTTAATCACATGCGTAACGTACGTGGCCTTTTCCTTGTCTGCAGAAAATCTTGATGGCCATTACAGACTTCCCAAAGGAGCCGCGGCGGGGCTGACGACGGCGTGGGAAGTAGACGCCCAGATTCGGTTCCTGTGCTTCTGAGCTGAGCTTTTCCGTTAAGTGAATTGGAGCATCCTTGACAGGGTCTAGAGAAAAGGACCGCGGCCGCTCGAGTAGGTACCCACAGACGCAGTACAGAACACGGGGTTCGAGTCTTCCCTGAGTCACCTGAGTCGCACGCTTGCCTCCGCGCCGAGGCCGCCTCTCCTGTGGCTGACGACCGCTCACACTTTGCTCCCAGGAGAACCTGGGACCGGCTCCAAAAACGGCCACAACGGACGGAGCCCTTCTTCTTCCCGCAGGAATGGCACCGGGCGCTGGGAGGCGGACGAGGAAGCAGTCCGCAGCCGCGAGTTCAGGCGACACTCCCTCCTGAGTGGACGCGTGGGGAGCCCGAGAGCTAGACGTGTCCGTGAAACAACGTCGCCGAAACCTGCGATGCTGTGGACACACGGGGGTGGGGAGCAGCGGGTCTCAGTGGGGAGTGGCTTCGCTCCTCGGGGGACGCTCAGCCATGTCAGGGGAGTTGCTGGGCCTGGTGGGTGGGACGCGGCTGGACATCCTGCAAGCACAGAAGGCCCCTGCCGCAGAGAACGGTCCCGCCGCCAGTGTCTGCGGCGCCGAGGCTCAGGAGCCCTGGGTCACAGAAAGAACAGAAGTGTCGTTTCGTGGGCCGGAGCTGCCGACAAGGAGTTCGCGTGGGCGTTTAGGCATCATCGCTTTGTGGAGCGGCCAGTGGCTGCAGAGAGCAGCTCCCGCCTGAACTCCGCGGCGAGTCCAGGCCACTGTCACCTGAGAGCAGGTCAGAAGGGGCGTTGTCCCAGGAGAAACCCATAGCGGTGTGGCCCCACGGGCGGACCCCTGCTGGCGGGTCCCTCCATGTGCAGGGCAGGACCCAAGCTACTCTCCTGCGACCTCGTGATTCCAGAACACACTAATCAAAACGTAGCACCAAAATCAACCTCAGAACATGTCCATCGCCCCCAAAAGAAACTCTGTCCCGTTAGTAGTGGGTCCCATGACCCCCTAGCTTGGCCCTAGATAACCACTGACCTGCTCTCTGTCTCTGTGGATTTGCCTGTTCTGGGCAGCTCACATAAAAGTAGTCGCATAATGGGGTCCTTTGTGTCTGACTTCTTTCGCTTGGCACAACGTCCTCACGGCTCAGCCACGCCGTACCACGGATAAGTACGCTATTCCTCTTTGTGGACAAATAATCTTCTGTTCCACGGACATAACACGTTGCTTGTTTATTCATCGGTCGATGGGCATCTGGGCTGCTGCTGCTGCATTTTGGCTGTTGTGCATAAAGCGGCTTTGAACATCCGTGTGTAAGATTTTGCCTGGGTATGCGTTTTTATTTCTCTGGGCTGGGGCAGTCACCCCCCTCCTGAGGCGGGAGGCTGGACCCCAGGAGGGGTCCGTCACCCAACAAAGTCAAGGTTCGTCAGGAAAAGAAGAGAATAGATGCTGGGCGAATAACCAGTGATGTTTCCTATTTTAATGAGGGTTGAATTTCACAAGCATCCTACAGGCTTTGACAATGAGCCATTTTCTTCACCAAGCTGAGAAAGCATTCTCCAACCTCTCGTTTTCAAAGGTCTGTTCTTTACTTAGAATGCACGTTTACTTTTACCCAATGCTGCTTTGCCATCAAGTGATATTATTTTATGTTATAAATTTTGACATATTGTGAAATGCTATATTTAATAGATTTCTCGATATTAATATATCTTTAAATTAATGGGATTAAAACTTACCCGTTTGTAGTGGACAATTCTCTGAATATGATGTTAAAACTGTTCTTATAGTTCTCTATTTAAAATGTCCACATCTAAGTTATATTACATATGTAGAGGTGTGGCTGGGCTGTCGCGGGTTCCTGAAACGGATGGTCGGCACCGGGAAAGACGCTTTTTTTGAGGGAGAAATCAGAAACACAAAAACCGTTTCTTTCACAGTGATAAGACTGACGAGGCTACTCACCTTGGCGCGTTAACCCGACTTCCTGACGCGCTCCCTCCGTGTGCCGGGAACCCGCTCCGTCCCGGGCAAGGCGGCGAGGCGCGTTGCCCGCCACGGGCCACGCGGGTGCTCGGCAGAAACTCCGTGTTCCCGCTGGGGCCGGAAGCAGACGCCACCTTCCCAGACCAGCCAGCTCGCCCCCTCACACCCTGCCTTTCCCAAACTTGTCCGGCAAAATTCCTTTGAAAGTAGCAGTGCCGTGACTTTGCTATTTTTCATTATCACTTCAGCAAAGGTCAAGATCAGAATTGTTAAAATTCAAGAAGAGAATTATTGGTTGGAAACTCTTCGCTCCTTGGGAGCGTGCAATATCTGGGCATCTTTAACTGTCACAGAGATTTAAGGAAATTTTTTTTTTTGCCTTAGAAAGTAATTTTTCACACTGCCAAGAAATATGGAAAGTAGCAACAAGCACAAATTCACATATAATTTTATCACCACAGCAAACTGCATTTTCATGTATGTTCTTCGATTATTTTTTTTAGAATTAATTTTATAGAAATAATTGCGATTCCAATTTTGGTAAACTCCTTTTCACTTACCATTATATTGTAAATCTTCTTTCATGTTGCACAACGGTGTTCATATCCAACTTGTTGAGTGACTACCTGGAAAACTCACTTTTAAATTAGATCCAGAAATTTCAAAAAAGAAAAAAAAATTAACTTAATTAGCCGACACCAGACCACGAAGAAGCCCTGAAAAATGTCATTTTAGAAATCTATTGACATGGCAAGATGCTCATCATATGTTTTTAAGTGGAAATAAGTAACTTGCAAAATAATTATTTCTAGATAGTGATTTTTTTCCTTTTGCCTTTTTTGCTTTCTGTAATGAGCATGTGATAATGGGATAATTATTTTGTAATGAAAAGAAAAAAAACAAAGAAAACTGTACGGGGAAAAAAATACTGAGTGGAGATCCGATGCTAAATGCCATACCTTGCTCTTGAAGTCACTCTGTGTTTAAAATTAAGAACCAAGAATCGTGGACAAAGCATACTACCTGTGGAAAGGAGTTTGCCTTTCTTTGCTTGTGTGGTTGGAGAATTTTCAGGAATGCCCCATGTACAGGCGAGGTCACTTGGGCCACTGGGGGAGGAGGGTGGTACAGTCCTAATGGGGAGCTCAAGGGCAGGACCCTTTGACCATGTGTCTCAGGGCCTCTTGGAAGTGGGGTTACCTGACCTTAGACCAGGGGTTCTGGCCTGAGTCAGATGTATCCTTTTAATGGAAATCGATACCTCTGCCCAGGGGAAGTGGTCAACAGCATCGTGTGGGTGAGCCACGTGGCTCTGAGCCTAGGCTCAACGAGAAAGCTTCCTGTTGCTCCGTGTAGGTTGGCTCAGAATTTAGAAACGCAATCCCCTAGTTACGAGGCCTGGTAAGTGGCAGGCCTGGCACCGGGAATTCTGGAGCGAAGGTGAGGGTAATCGCTATGTTCTTCTTATCTGCTCCTAAGGGGACACAGGTAAGTAACCGAGTGATTAAGATTTTACACAGTAAATGCTACAGTGATGTAGATGTGTAATATATAAATAAATCATAATAAATATTAATGAGTATAAGAGATACACTTTGGTTCTTGGCATCCAGCTTCTAAAACCAGCGGAACCCGTGCGGTGAAGACTGTCTTTCGTGTGCCAGCGAGATGACCGTGGCTTCCCAGGTGGCTTCCGGAAGGGGGCTGCTTGCCAGGAAAACCGAGGTGTGACTTTAAGCCCCAACCCCTGACCTCGCTGAAGCGGGGGGTGGACATTGAGTTCTCTACACGGTCAGCGACACAGTCAGTCAGTCGTGCCTACTTAATGAGACCTCCATAAAATCCCCTCGGCGCCGGGGTTCAGGGAGCCTCTGAGTTGGTGAGCACATGGAGGTCCTGGGAAGGCGACAGCCCTGGGGTCGGCCAGAGGCCCTGCACCCCGCCCCCATACCACACCCGCCTCACCCATCTCTTCTGTTTGGCTGTTTTGGAGCTCGAGCTCTTTATAATAAACTGGCAATAGTAAGTAAAGCACCCTCTGGAGTTTTGTGAGCCACTGTGGGGAATCACTGAGCCTGCGGAGGGGCCCATGGGAACCCCTGATTTACTGCCGGTTGGTGAGAAGTACAGGTGGCGACCTGACCCTTGTGACCGGTGCCTGCAGTTGGGGCCGTCTTGTGAACCCAAGCCCTTACCCAGTGCAGTCCGAGCCCTTCCCTGGGTAGTCGGTGTCAGACCTGAACGGACGTAAGGGTGCCCGGTTGGTGTCCAGAGGACTGGAGGTGCTGTTGGTGTTGGGACAAACACCGGGCGGCTGCCATCTGGGACGCCATGTGGCCCTGGGCACCGAGACGGTCTGAGAAGGGTTTCTGGAGTTGATTAAGTGGAGACCTAAGGCTGGCCAGTCAGAACGGGGAGGCGAGTGTTATAAAGACGGGATTCCGGGCAGATGGCAAATCACATGTCACGGTCAGGAGGTGAGTGTCTCGTCGTAAATGCAAGCTGTAAGTTGGCCTTCTGGGTCGGACACCGCGTTCTCTTATGAGTTGGATTAGTGTGAGTCAGTCCTGACTCGGCGACAAAGTCGGTTCTCCCAGCCTCCGCATCGGAGGATGAGATCGGCAACACCGCGGTCCCACTGGAGCAGTGACAGGAGCCCGTGTGCCAAACGGACCTGCCCAGGCAACACCCCTGCCCTTTTTTTTTTTTTTTTTTTGCAAAACTATTCAAACTTCAGTGAAAGTTCTTAAATAGTTGTGGTGGGCAAGTTTATTCACAGCAAGTAACTGAAGACAGGCTCAGTGTTGTTTTAAAATAGGGTTTTCTTTTAAAAACTGACTCCACGGTATCAGGAATGGCCCGGCAAGGGTATACCGCGGTGGCACACATACCCCGCCCAAATGACAACCTTGACTTTCCACACATCTGCGGCCCCCTTTGGAGTGAGCCTTCCACACCTGCGCTTACTCGGTTCCAGTCACAGTACCAGCTCCGACCTACATTCCAGAGACGACCTGAGTGACGGCTGGATCTGGTCCCGTTGAGCCTCGCCAACACGGCAGGCAGCTTTCACACGGAAGCGTCTGGCGCTGTGTCAACGATCATCCAACATGTGTAAGCGCACCGTGAACCAGGCCCCCGCCTCTACCGTAGCACCGGTAAGCTACGAATGCACGAATGCACACTCGGACACACACACCCGCAGGGCGTCTGCAGTGAGTCTGTGAGTGCTGGGCGGGCTCCCCCGACAGGGAACTCTTACTGCGCGCTCGCTACGTGCGAGGCGCTGTTCTAAGTGCTTCATGTGGATGATTTCATTTAGACCTCGCAATGGCCCCATTACCTGGATGTTGTATTGTCCCCCCGGTTCACACGGGTAGGCGGGGGAGACGCCCCCTCACCCACATTTTCCGCTGCCTGTCTGCTCTGACGATGCCGGGGCGTCGCTCCCAGAAACTCTGCATTTCCTCGGAGCGTTCCCTGTGGCGTTTGGTGCTTAGTGTGTCTCTGCCTGCGTAATACATGGATGAGAGCTCTCCTCGAATGTCCCGTTCCAGTTCACGGCCCCCTGGTGACGTGAACAAAGTGTCGCCATTGAAACAGTCGTAAAGAGCTGTCGGTACACCCCCACGGAGAGCAGCGCGGAGCCACTGGACCTCCTGTGAGGCCATTACTGAGGGAGTCCTTCCTGGTGGTGCCTTCCTGGCTCTAGCGTCTGTTTTAAACATTCATTGGAAAAGTTTGCTGATAAGTCAGGAGAGTAACCGTTAGATTTTGAAATGATGGTTTGCTTTACAGAGCCCTTTCATGCGTTGCAAGCACTTAAGCAGCTGCCTTATTTTAGGAAGAAAGGCAACCTGGACTAATGCAGAGTTGGGAACAGAGATAACAATGGCCACCACCCCACCTTGAGGGCCAAGCACAGGGGGGCTCAGGAGCGAGGGTCCGGGGTGTGCCCCCCACACCTTCCGCAGCCACTGAAAACACACCTTCAAAGACGGACGCAGAATCTCTTTCGATGCTTTTATTGACAATGTGAACACAACGTTCAGCTCAGCGGTCAAGTACTTCTTTACACGTTTCAGAGAAAAATAAAGATTCTTGTGCAAAGACTTTATGTTTATTCTTTGGATATGTTCACATTTTGTTATAGCGTCCATGCTCAGACATGTTTGTTTACAGTGGTTTGCGATTCACATTCTTTTATAGAGGCTTTTTTTTTTTTTTTTTTAAATTTGTTTTAAGAGTCAGCATTCTATTCTGGAAAAAAGAAAAAAAGGAAAGATGGCCGCCTGGGAAGGAGCAGAGACGAGGGTGCGGGGCACACCTGTCATCGGCGGGGGCTGGCGTCGTGGCGGCGCCCGCGAGCCCCGAGGCTTCGGAGGAGGTGGACTGCGGGGCGCTCCACGCCATGAGGGAGCCATCTGATTTGTCACATAGGGTCAGCGTGAGGAGCTGCTTGCTCCTCATGGAGCTTGTCGGGAACGTAAGTCAGGCCCCGAGGGGCTCCTGACTGAGCACTGACACCGGTCACCGGGATGCGCGGGCTCGTGCCTGGTGACCTTCCTTTTTGTCACACTCACGGACCTTGGCTCCCTGTTCCCTCTGCCCGAGCACGATGATCTGCAGGCTTTCTGACGCGGGCCTGGCGGCCGGGGGCGGCCGGGGGCGGCCGGGGGCGGGGGGTGGACGATGTCGCACAGAGTGAAGCCAGACGAGGCTGTCGATGATGATGTGGCCGCCACTCGTCAGCCTTCCTGGATGTGGCGGGAAGGGCCGTCCCTGGATGGATGGTGAGGGCGAGAGGGGCAGAGGCCCTCGGGAAATTTCCCGAGGTCACCCCCTCTTTCCCCTCAGCAAGGATTCCTGGTGCTACGTCTACAAAGAGAAGTCCTACTACTGATTTCATAATTTCCAGGGTCCCCACACCCAAAAGGGACACCACGTGCTAGTGACTTCATACACCCTCAGTTCTGATCACCATCTTCCTGAGCAGACAGACAATGAGGAAAAAGACAGTGGTTATAGTGAGGCTTGCTGTATTTGGTGTAGATACATCTTCTTGATGAGTTGAAAATGCCTCAAAAAAAAAAAAAAAAAAAAAAGATGCCACTTCGGTCAACACTCCAATTCAGTGACCGTGAGAAAGTGCTCGGTGTGAGTTTGCTACCCGCGGGTAAAGTGTGTCCCCTGGAGTAATCCCAAAGGTTTGCAGATGGGGGATACAGCATGACTAAGCAGAAGGAGCAGAAACCCTTCCGACAGAGAGTCAGGCATGGTTTCATTTTGATAGTCCTAGAAATGCTCCTTTTTGAAAAACTCTGTTTTAATAACCGGCACTCGTGTTAACACTGAGAGTCATTATGAAATCGTTTCTAAAAATGTCTCCTTTAGAGGCACTTTGTCCATTAAGTTTACGGTGAAGCCACATCTATTAGCTTATTGCTGCAAAATTAACGTTTAAAATCAAATGATCGATTTGGTAATATTTTCTGAAAAGCAATTTCTTTCTAAATTTGCAATAACTAAGCGGAATGAAAGCTCATCGCGTTTTGATTTCTTCCCGGCAATTTAAACATTCGACATTCGCGTGAACTCTCGTACGTTCTCACTTAATCGCCACGCCGATTTGTGCACAGCTGGGTTTTCACCAGTGCCGTGTGTAAAGACAGAATCTTAAGGATGAACACATCGTTCTGCCTCTTGCTTGTGCCGCCTTGGGAATCGGCGCTCTCTGAAAGTGTAACTGAGAGTATCGCTCTGAAAGCCATGGATGGAGTGCGGCGGGTCCGCGGCACCCGGCTCCGTGAGACCCGCCAGTCCCTGCAGTCCCTCGGGACTGGTTTCACCGCACCCACGGCTTCTTCTCCACGTTTGCCGGAGGGAAAACGCAGGGACTTAAACCTGAGAAATCTCTAAGGACTTATGCCTGGAATTCACTCACGAATGGCCATCCCTGCAAAGGACGGAATTGCGCACTTTTCGCGTTCTATCTGCGGGTTGCTGAGGCCCGAGACGGCTCTGTGCCGGGCTCGCAGGCAGCTCTGGTTTTTTTTGTTGTTTTTTTTGTTTGTTTGTTTTTGTTCTTAATAGGGACACAATGAAAGGGATCCCTGTAACTGCTTTTGTTATTTTGGAAATATCTTGAGCTGTGTGTGTGTGCGCATGCATGCATTTGTGTGTGCATGCATGCGTACACACATGTGTGCACGCATGCATTTGTGTGCATGTGTGTGAGTGCATGCGTGTGCATGTGCACATGTGTGCTTGTGGATGTGCATGTGTGTCCATATGTGCGCGCACACGCACACATACATGTGTGTGCGTGTTTGCATATGTGTGCACGTGAGTGCATATGTGTGCATGTGTTCGTGTGTGTGCATGCGTTCACGTGTGTGTGGGTGTGTGCGCGCGTGCATGCGCACGTGTGTGCATGCGTGTGCATGTGTTCGCGTGTGTGCACATGTGTGTGCATGTGTTCACGTGTGTGCATGCGTGCGCACACGTGCTTGGAGAAGGGACGCGGGTGGTCGGCGGCAGGACTCGGCTGCAGGCACCACGGCGTGGGCGTCCCGGCGCGGTCCGGCAGCTACACGTCGAACCAGTGGGCCCCCATGCAGGCGCGGTTCCACTCGCAGCCGCAGTTCCAACACCACTCGAGCTGGCACTGGGGCTGCGGGCACTTCATGTGCATGCACCCTCCTGCGGGCAGGGGACACAGGCTCAGTGCTGGGGAGCGCTCGTCCCCACACCCGCCCCACACCCGCGCCGCCCCAGAAACGGCTCTCCACGGCCACCACCCCGAGCGAGCTGAGGAGAACCAACCGGAGCGCGCGAGGGCGTTTCGGGGTGCGGCCTGCAGCAAGAGCGCCCCCTCCACCGAGGGCGCAGCGCGGGTGTCGACCCGAGCGAGCACATTTCCTCTCCCGAAGTGGGGTTTGGAGACGAGTGCTTCGCGTCGCACCGATGGGATCAAGTCCTTTTTAAACGATGTATTAAATTCAATATTTTAAATATGGATTAATATACGAAAATTGCTACGTGCTATAGAACAATGTAAAGTTAATCTATGAGTAATTTTTATCATCTCTTTAGTGTGATTTGTCTTGGCAAAATTTATAAAACGGGAGTTGGGACAGAAGGATTAGAATATGTAATAGGGAGTCCGTTCCTTCAAGCCAGACGGAATTTTATTTAAAACGAGAATAGAAAGAAGCTAATGAGCACGGCTAGGAGCTTCACACCTACTACTCAAAAGCAGCTCGCGAGCGTGTCACTTGGCTGCAGAATTTCCTCAAGGTCGAGGACAAGGCCTGAGGTTTAACCGAGATCTCTGTGAGTTCGGTTCCAATGTCCCTTCTTTCACAGAGGAGGGCCTTTTCAGCATGAGACGAAAAGTCCCTTACTTCGGGACTTATCTGGGGATTCCTCGCCTTCTCCCGTGTGTTAAATAAATACGTTCCTCGTTTGCTTCTGGGACTCAGACGCCAAGTCTGTCACGAGGTGATAGGAAGTTATTCATTCGTCTGCAGTTATATGCAGAGGGCTGTTTCGGACCAAATTTCCCAAGTACTCCAGCCAAACGCAGTTCCTTCGCTTGAATCCTACATAACCTTGAATTGTGCTCCATTATTCACCTTTACCAATTCTCTCGTTAAGCCATTTTTTTTTCCTTGCCAGATTCTCCACGTAATTGCTTCAGCACGGCCTCATTTGGTATTACGAGAAAACTGGCGTGAGAATGTGAACAGCAGCAACAACACAAGAAAACGAACGCCGCACACTAACCCGGCAAGCTCCGGGGAGGGCCGCGTGGTGGCCCTGCAGGCTCGGAGACGGAAAGAAACACACGGAAGGGTCTGAGCGCACACGTTTCTAACTGAAAGCAGCTCCCGGCGCCTCCTGGGCCCGTGGCTTTCTGGACAAGGGTCGGGCTTTACCTTAAGCGAGCCTGCCTTCTGTCTTTCTGCGTCTAAGATAACGTACTTTTGAAATAGCGGAGTCAGCCCTTTTTCTCCAGAACCCACAGGGCACAGCCCACGGAGCCCTTGAGGTTGTCTTGGCCTCTGGCTACCGTCTCTAGGCCCTGCACCCCATGGGACAGAAGTGGGTGTCCCTCCTGTTTATTTTTTGTCCGGACCCAGAGATTTCCCCGCCTGGCTTCCCCCACCCTTAATCTACCTCCCACCAGCGAATGCTCTCACGTCTCCTCCTTTGACTCCGACCTATGACGGAAGCCGCAGAACTGCCATTCTCTGGAGCATTTTCTTAATCCTTGAGAAAGGATTGAGATTTTGCTTCCCAGCGAGTGTCGTCAGTTTGGCTCAGAGAAACTCAATAAAATTCTCTGCAGGTTTGGATGTTTCTTGCTTCGGCAAGAACTTCTACTAATTTAAAGTATTTATGAACAGATAACTAAAGGCATTTGTTTTAGGATAATTGAAGGGCATTTACTTCTTTTTGGTTTGTTTTAAGGATCACTTAAAAATTATGAATATGTGGAAAATAAAGGGGGAAATCCGCTTACGTTTTTATATCTTAATAGTTCTCATTTAGGATTACACAACTGCAGGATTGTGTAATTTTCAACACATTTAATGCTTGTGTACTTCTGATAGAAATAGTATGATAAAAAATGCAACACAGTATGATCTCTTACGTTTCTCTGGAATATCGTAAACAATTCTTAAGCAATAAATTCAAGTTCAATGAAGCATTAAAGTGATGCTAACTGAAAGGTTGAGAAGGTTTTCCCATTATACCGAAATCTTAACAGATACGGACCACCAGCATTACAGGTAAGGTCTTATTACAGAAACCAGAGCCACGATGGCCCCGCGGAACGAGAAGAAAGGAAGCAGGAAGAGAGTTTCTTCCTTTCCCTTCCCGGCTGGACACACGCCAGGCAACATGCTAGACGCCATTCTCCGGAGAAGCATCGGGGACTCTAATCCTGAAAGCTTCGTCAGCTTTAAGGTAAATGCTGGCAAGAAGCCGCTGACACCCTCACACTCGTTTGTGGGTATTCAGACGAAAAAAGGGGCGTCCCGCTGGGAGAATCCTGCCCCCAGACGACTCGGCCACGAGCAACCGAGGTGACAGGTGACGCCGCGGCCCTGGCTGGCGCCTTGTCGGTGGCACCTTGTCCTTAGATTTGGTAAGAGAGTGACAGCTCCCGAACGACCGGAAGGCACACTGAGCTGGCAACAGGCGCGTACTGATCGGAGCGTGGAACCAGGGCCTCCTCCGTGTGAGGTGGGGGCGACGTGCCCGGGGCAGGCCCAGGATAGCCCAGCGGCACAGGGATTGTTTCAAACTAAAACCCCTGGGGGAGCAGCGGGGGCGGCTCAAGTTCCCTTAGTCTCCCCCGCACTGCAGGGAATAAGTCTCCGTGAGAGGCCCCCCTCCCCCACCCCCAAGCTGAGAGACAAGCCATCACCAGAGTTAGGGCCTGGGGCCGAGAAGGCCACCTGAGCGGGGCCTGCAGCGCCTCCTGGGCTTCCCGCCCAGGCCCGGGCCACCCCCGGCTTCCTCTGGACGGGCCCTGCCTTTCTTCCTCCTGTCAGTTTCTCACATGTTTATCGCCCCTTTGTCTAGATTGTATTAAAAAGCGCCTGGTTCGGTCGCATCTTTGGGCCTCCTGCTACGATCCGAGCATCGCGTCGTGAGGTCACCGGGCACGTGCATTGAACCGGCGCTTCTCCTGGTAACCCAACCTCGTGGCGCTTTAGTTAGGCTGTTATTAGTCCAGCCGCAAGGACTGAAGGAGGACGGAGGAGGCGGATCCTCCCCTTCCCCACCCGGAGGAAGAAACTTCCGAAGGTCGCAGGGGATTGTGAGAAGTGTGCCAGGCGGGGTCCAGCCTGGGCTGAACACGGGACCCAGTCTCAGGGTCGCTGTGGCTTTGCGGGAGGAGGAGCCGCTCGGCTGGGATCAGCTGACTGAGAAACGGGCTGGGAACTAGGCAGCAAGACTAGCGCTTCCTGCTTAATGCGCCTACACTCGTTTTGGTTGTAAAATACACTTTAAGACAGTTTAGATTTTCATTAATAAGCTTAAAATTTCAGCTTTTCAGTTCGGAGGTTAAAATTCTACAGGTGAAAAATCCCTGCTTCCCATCGATAGTGCATCACAGTGGTTCAGAGGAGTGACCTGAGCAGGACACGTTTCTACAGTCGCGAGCCACCTGGCTCCTTCGGGGCCACCTCCCAGGGCCGCCAGCGTGGCCCGACTCAGAGGCCCTGCCGCCCACATCGCTCCCCTGCTCGGCCGCAGCGGCTCCGTGTCTCACAGAGTCAAGTCCGAGACCTTTGTGTCTCACGAAGGCCCCACACGCTCCGGCCACCCAGCAGGCAGCACGTGCTCCTGCCGAGCGGCGTCTGGGCTCGCCGCTCACGCCCGCGTGCGCCGGTCACACGCGCCGTCTGGGCTCGCCGCTCACGCCCGTGTGCGCCGGTCACACGCGCCGTCTGGGCTCGCCGCTCACGCCCGCGTGCGCCGGTCACACGCGCCGTCTGGGCTCGCCGCTCACGCCCGCGTGCTCCGGTCACACGCGCCGTCTGGGCTCGCCGCTCACGCCCGCGTGCGCCGGTCACACGCGCTGTCTGCCCGGCGTCTCTCCCGCCTCCTCGACTGGCCATGCCAACCGCTTGGTGGTTTCGTGCTCGGGCCCCGCCCCCTCTCCGGAGCCACCTCCTCCCCGGCCTTCGCGGTTCCCTAGCTTGTCGTCTCCAGCACATTTTATCAAAACTGACCTGCCTATCTCCTTTACCCGCGACTTTTGAATTCAACCAATATTTATTAGGCGGGCATTTTTCCGGGCCCAGGGGATAGACAGACAAGGTTCCTGGCCTTCGATGGCAACAAACGGGGCTCTTGGTGCCCAGTGCGCCTTCCTCCGACGCGCCTGCTACGGGGTGCAGGCTCCTTGAGCCGCGCCGCCCCCCGCCCTGCGAAGGCCTCTGCCCTCCATCTCCCTCCCCGGTGCCCTTTTCACACGGCTCAGAGGGTGCGGGCTGGAAGACCCCTCTGACTCGCTGGCCCCTTCCCTGCGCAGGCGCTGGCCACCCCACGGCATGTCTGGGAAGGGGCCAGCACGCAAAGGAAGGAGAATAACACACGGGGAACGCTCTTCTTTTTGGGGGTATGCTCGGCCTGCGCCTGCTGCTCTGAAGCGCGCCGGCCCTCTCTCGTTTATCCGAGACTCTCTGGCGCGCGCGTCTGTGGAAAGAGAGGCCTGAGAGGCTGTCACGGGCCTGCTGGGCCCACGTGACAAGCCAGCGCTCAGCGGCCCCCGAACCAGGGCGCCGGCAGCGCACAGTGAGGGGTGCGTGGGGGAGGCCCGACCTGGTGCCTCGCTTTATTTCTCATCTGGGACGACGCCGTGGCCCCCACCGCATACACGTGCACGGGCCTCACAGTAGCAAGGCCCCCGGGCGCCGGGCTGGATGGCTTTAAGCCGGCCGGCATGTCCAGGATGGAAGGCAGCAGGTACCCCCGTGCTGCGGAGAGGTACGAGGGTCACGGAGAAGGAGAAGCGCAAGGGACGCTCTGCCTAGGGACTAGAGTCTGACTTCAGACCGGCCGCAGGGCTGGGCAGGACCACGCCGCGAGGCCATCGGAGCGGGGCAAAGGTCAGCGGGGGAAGGGAAGCCCACATCGGCGGGGGAAGGGAAGCCCACAGCCACAGCTCGCTGCCCCCCCCACAGAGCCGAGCGGGTTAATGTCACTTAATCCAGGGGCACCTCCAATGCGAGAGCTGCGTGTCCTAACGTGGGGCGCCGATACCCCACGGCAGGGAGGGAGAAACCGAAGCCCAGGGTGGGGCCCAGCGTCCAAGGGATGTGAACTGTTGTGACACAAGAAAAAAAAATTCGTGGCCAAAAAACTGGGAAGCCAATCGGTTAAACAAAATTAAACAGATTTCCTTCCCAGAGGGGTTCCGAATCGCTTTAATCGGCTGAAGTACATTGTGAACGGGGCGATCGCAGCTCCCTACGTGACTTCGGTGCGAATCGAAGGACCTGATACTTGCAGAGAACCACGAACGAGCATTCGGCAAGCGCCTCCCGCGAGCTGGCTTTCCTGTTGTTCTCCAGGAGGGGGGCACGGTAGGGACCCATCGCCAGTTTATCTGGCAGAGTGACAGCCCCTGTCCCCCACGGAGCGTCTCCGGACACCAACGTCCGGTGGAGCACACGTCGGGAAACATTAGACTCGGGAACGCCCCAGCATCTTTTCCTGTTGTCATTAACCTAGTATTAGTAATATTAACCTAGTATTAGTAATATTAATCTAGTATTAGCAATATTAGACACGGCATGTCTGATATTACTAATAACAATGAGGGCAGTTGGGTGAGGACTTGTGGCTTAGGAGGTCAGGAAGCCTGACGTGGGAAAGCTGAGGCTCTGACTCTGGCCCGACGGCTCCGAAGCCCCTGAGCTGACCTTGAATTACGCAGTTATAAACCCCACGAGACGACGCCCTCCAAGACGCGGGGCCGTGGAATCCGCCCTTCTCCGTGCGGCCCGGACTCACTCACCGTTTTTCTCCACTGGCACGTGGCAGCGGGGACAGGGCTTGGTGGTGTTCTTGATGGTTTCTTTGGAAGATGCTTCCCACCGGGCCTGCTCTGCCGCCTTCTCGTCCACTCTGTAGGCCTGGGGAAATGAAGGCGCAGGGGTTGAAAGTCAGGTCTTTCTATTGGGGTTGAAGTGTGGGTTCCTTAAATGCTGGTCTGGGAGAGTCTTAGAGGTGGACGTGCCCTCAGGCAAGCAGCTCAGACATAAACTCACTTGACAGGTGTTGGCCAGGGCTGGGCCCACGTGGAAGGCAGTTTTGTGGGCATGAGGTCTGTGCTTACGAGCTAAGAAAAGGTGGCTCCATTTTATAGTGCAAGGCCCTCTCTTTCGTTATTTTGAATTACTGTAATAAATAACACTTACGGGGCGCTTACATATGCAGGCAAGGTGATAAATGCTCCAGGAACATTTCTCGTTAGATGCTTCATCTGGTGAATATGCTTGTTTATTTATTAATTTTTTTCACACACTGAGGATTCAATGAGTTAAACGATTGCCCAAAGCTGGTAAGTTGGAGAGTCTGCGTGACTCCGAAACCTTTGCTTTTACACTTTCTTCTACATCATTCTTGCACCTAGAAAATGGGAGACTCCGCGTGTCGCCACGGAGGAGACAGGAGCAGGGACAAGGAAATGCAGGGGATGTGACAGAAGGTGGTGGCGGGAACCGGGGACAGACAGACCGTGGGCCCCGCTGCTGCCTGGGTTCGAACCTCGGCTCCCCCAAGTGGTGGGCTTTGGAAAAACGTTCGTTAACTGGACGTTCTCATCTCACAGATGGAAATAAAAACTGCCTGATGCATTGGGGGTGTCGAGGGTGAGGCGGGTTTATTTTTTTTTTAAAGACTTGGAATGAGTATCTGACACATACTGTTACAGGATAATATGAATTACCTCAGGACCTATAACACGGCAAGCTCTCAGAAATGTTTGCTAATATTATTCTTGTCGGAGGAGTAAATTATCCCTGACTCTTTCCACACAAAGGAGGAGGCGTTTCAAAGCGGATGTTCGTTCCGCACCTGTCTAATTAATCGTTCAGACGCTGTGGTCTCTTCCACTTACTTCGACACTGAGTGATGTGTGCAGGGTAAGAACTGGTACATTTTTGGGTTCTGTATAAGAACATTGTGGTCAGAAATAGATTTTGAAATGTTAATCCGAACAGAACCCCCCTACCTTGGCCTTGAGAGTATTTTAAATTTTTTCTTTTATGCTTTAAAATTAATATAGATGTGAAAAATCATTTTGTTAACTTATAATGGCTCTTAAAATACTCCTAGAGCTATGTTTAGGTTACGAAACTACTGAAAATGCCTAAAAATAAAAATGTGTGAAGAAATCAAACACCATGATACCATGAAATGCTCTAATACTCTGATATTACTCGAATAATAATACTGATAATACTTCACATGTTTATAACACAGTTTTTACCCTGACATTTCCATTATTTCCAATAACCTTGATAAATCAGCAGCGTGGACATCAAACTTATTTTACAAATGAGGCTTCTGAGTAGTAAAAAGGCCAGGTGCCAGGTTCAAGGACGCTCACCTTATGCATAGCAGCGTTAGTGCCAAGAATTTGGAAAACTGGAAAGATGGAGGTCCCACCCAGAGATGCTCCCACACAGGCTTCTCACCCCAGTTTTGTGCTTTGAGGATACAACTCTGCCCAGCCCCGTCGGCTCCCAGCACGTGGCTCAGCTCAGAAGCTATGACCTCAGAGCAGTCTTCCTACGTATCCGGTGGCTCAAGCCAGCCATTTCCTGTATAGCTACAAATTGCCTCGGCAAGGTCAGGTACTAGCGTGAGAGCCCGAGACGGGACCACGGTGGTTGTCTGTACGGTGACGACTGTTCCGTGACGCTCAGAGGTGTCTGCAGCGGGAGACGCGGTTCGGAGCAGGGCTCGGAGCCGCCGTGCGGAGCTTACGTCCCCGCTTCGCTCGTGGCTTGCTGCGGACGCGTGGACGGTCTCTGCTCGCCTGTGGGCGTGATGAGCGCAGCACTCGCCTCACGAGGGTGGTTGTGAGTCCGCGAGACGGACACGCGGGGGGCTCGGCACAGAGCCTGGGGCGCCCGAAGGCTACGTTTGCGATTTCTGTGACCACGGCCATCATCGTTCTGCCGTCATCATCACTGTCACCGTCTCCACCTAACAGAGACGGGACTCGCAGACTGTGGGCGTCTGTATAAACTGGAAAGACCCCTGGAGGCCTGGCTCGGCCTTGAGTCCTCTTCACAAAATCCAGGTAACTCAGAGCGCTCTCACGGAGCTTTTAAGATGTGTGTCTGGGAGACACGGTTAATATACACGTGAGTCAGCCTAAGTAGAGAGCCCGCTCACGAGTGTGCTATCTTGCCTGCTTCAGGAAGCCGATTTGTGACGCCTGTTTAGTTACTAATTGGACGAGTGTACCCTAATTCTAAAAGTTGATTTAAATCTATTTTCCGAAAAACGATCAGTTTGCCATAAACCATTGGAAACACAGTGGGCTTCATTCAGACCTGACTGTCTCCAGGTGAATGCCGGCTTGGAAGCATCACCTCTCCATCCGAACCGAACGCCCGATAACACTCACCTGCCCCATCATCACGGAAAACTCCTGCCCCCGTAGAGAGTAGCCTTCTGGACATTCCCCTTCACAGCAAAATCAGAGGGCCAAGGCCATTGCCTGGGAGCAGCCCGCCCCCTGCTGGCGAGTCAGAACACTGCCTCGCCTTGCAGGCACGAGGTGTCCCTGAAACTTGGTCTGTTGGTCTCACAGCCTTAAAACGATTACTATCTCATTTGATGGAATATACATACATGATTTATTTATGATGTATTTCTCATATAAAAATATATTTATGTATCATTTATAAATGATTTTGTATATCATTTATAAATATAATAAATATATATTTGATATATACCAATATCACATAAATATATCATATAAATATATCACATATCAATATATATCAAATATCAATATAAATATATGATAGATATATTGGAAATAGTATATAAATATACAAACATCTAAATATATAAATACATAAATATCCGTTTATATTTATAGGCTATATGTTTATAGATCAAATAAATATGTGATACATATGTTAGAAATAATACATAAATATATTGATACATGTGAAATACATATATTTATTGATATATTTACATATCAATAAGTATATATGATAAATGTACATTTATCATTTATAAAATATCACAAACATATTTATGATAAATATATTAGAAATACATATATGTATTTATATCTATGTATGGGTGTATCTACGTGTATCTATGTGTCTTTAGAAAGCAAGTCTGTGGTGTGCTGGGGTGTAACAGGGCACCTTGCCAAGGGCTGGGCAGGCTGCTGGGTTACACTGTCTCTACTAAGTTCTAAACGTCCCAGGCTTTGCTTTTGCATGTAAGCTGGGAGAATGTTTTTGATGATGCCAATAGCAGTGGGAATTTCAGTAATCAGTGCAGTGTGTACCGAGCACCACCACTGGATAAGATCTCCTGCTTTGAGGGGAAACGAAGGTAAACAACGTCTATTAGCCTGTTTCGAGGTTGATGGTGAAATGGAACAACGTAATTTTAAGCATCAAGCATGCTAATAGGCATGTTTATGGGAATTTTAAAACACTTTGTGTTCACGTATTATCACACATTGATGAATGGGGGACAAGCCACAGTCGAGCAGGGAAGATAAGCTAAACTTGTATTTTTGATAACGGAGATGTCTAGTTCATGACTTGCGGAGATGTCTAGTTCGGTCATTACAGAAATTACCAACACAGATACGACTTTGAACGTGGAAGCATCAGTAATGCAAAAAAGGCAGCCAGAGCAGAGAACAAAGCCTATCTTCTGTGTAAGGTGCAACCATCTGGGTACACAGCAGACTATTGTTTTTTTTTGCTGGAACTGGCACAGAAATCCATTCATTCGGCGACACGGGTTGGGTGCCCGGGGTGCGCAGGCACGATTGTAGGTACTGGGGATACATCGGGGGACAAACACCATGACCAACGGTGAACAAAAGTCCCTGTCTCGTGCTGCTGGCGGAACAGTGGTTCTCACACTGTGGCATGTGTCGGCATCGCCTGGGGGGCTTGCTCGAACACGAGGTGCTGTGGAAGCCCACGGACCTCCACTCGGTTTCTGAATCGGTGGGTCTGGGACGGGGCCCAGGAATTTGTCATTTGACACGTTCTGGGTCAAATGCGGCTAGTCCATGGACTGCCCCGTGAGAAGCCCTGTGGCCAGAGCGTTTGCGTAACAGTATGTCAACACAGAACGAATTGTGTGTGTGGCTATGTGTGTGTTCTAGCACAAGCTGTTTCGAGTGTGCACGTCTAGTCCCCCAGCCTGAGATAACACTGTGCGGAGTGTATATATTGGGATGAGGATGGAGGAAGAAAGAACCACTGTGTTCAGATTACGCCGCGGATGTCAGGCTCTGGGCTAGGCGTTGGGCATGTGTTGTTTCATTAAATCTTTTTGATTTCACAATCTCGTATTATGAACAAAGAAAACATGGCTTTGAGAGGTTACGTAATCCACTTAAGGATTACTACAGATAGCATATCTGTCAGGGTTCTCCAGAGAGAGGGAGAGAGAGAGAGAGAGAGAACCAATTGGACATACAGACGTATGCGTAAAACATGTGGATTTATTATAAGGAGTTGGCTCATGAGATTATGAGAGCTGTCAAGTTCAAAGTCCGCAGGGCAGGCTGGCAGGCTGCGGCCTCGGGCAGAGCTTCTGTGCTACGGTCTTGAGGTAGAACACCCTCCCTGCCGTGGGGAACCTCAGGCTCTGCTCTCGAGGCCTTCACATGCTTGAAGGAGGCCCACCCGCACGATGGGCACTCCCCTTTACATAAAGTCAACTGATCGTAGGCCGCATCTACAAAGTTCCTTCACAGAAACACCCAGACGACTGTCTGCCACAGCACCTGGGCAACGTAGCCTAGCTAAGTTGACACAAAAATTAAACCATTACAGCTAGTCATGACCGAAACTCATTCTCAAGTACGGATCTGTTTGACTTTCAAACGATTCTGCTTTGCCTCGAATTCCTCACAGAATAAAGCTGGGCAGATAAGAGACACACAGTTCTTGCTGAAAGGATTAATAGTAAACGCGAAAACCAGTGGTGATCAGTTTAAATGCGCTGCACCCCCATGCTGGCCGTGGGCGACTGCCTCAGTGGACGGGAGGTGTCGCATGGCGCACATGACCATTCTCCCCCAGGCTCCGAGCCCTCCTGTGGACGTCAACATGCAAACCCCCACCCCACGTAAATCTATTCACGAACACAGCCTTTACTGCAGCTGGGCCCCAGCTACTAGTTCTTCAAATCTAAAAGTTTTCCACGTCACCCAGAAATGCTGCTCCTGTGGACACAGTCCTCGATGCCCCTGCTCAACACTCCTTTTGTCCCCCAGGCCATTTCACTTGGGCCACTGCTCCTTGCAAAATATATTTCCCTTAAAGGCTCATCGCCATCTGGTGGCCTCGAGGCGCTCTGCAGCTGCTGTCACACAACTGCCAGGCATGCTCTGCCTGGGGGAGAGGAAGAGTCTCGTGTGTGTGTGTGTGTGTGTGTGTGTGTGTGTGTGTGTGGTGTGTGGTGAGCGTGTACGTGTTGTGCACATGTGTGGTGAGTGTGTATGTGGTGTGTGTGGTGTGTATGTAGTGTGTGTGATGCGTGTGTGGTGTGGTGTATGTTGTGTGTGTTGTGCGTGGTGTGGTGTGTGTGTGTGGTGAGTGTGTACATGGTGTGTGTATGGTGTGGTGTATATGGTGAGTGTGTACGTGGTGTGTGTGTGATGTGGTGTGTGTATGGTGTGGTGTGTGTGTGTGTGCGTGTTGTGGTGTGTGGGGTGTGTGCGTGGTGTGGTGTGTGTATGTTGTGTGTGTTATGCGTGGTGTGTGTGTGTGGTGTGTGTGTGTGGTATGTATGTGTATGGTGTGGTGTGTATGGTGAGTGTGTACGTGGTATGTGTGTGTGTGTTATGTGTGGTGTGGTGTGTGGGGTATGTGTACGTGGTGTGTGTGTGTACGTGGTGTGTGTGGTGTGTGTGCGTGTTGTGGTGTGTGGGGTGTGTGCGTGTTGTGGTGTGTGGGGTGTGTGCGTGGTGTGGTGTGTGTATGTTGTGTGTGTTATGCGTGGTGTGTGTGTGTGGTGTGGTGTGTATGGTGAGTGTGTACGTGGTACGTGTGTGTGTGTTATGTGTGGTGTGTGGGGTGTGTGTACGTGGTGTGTGTGTGTACGTGGTGTGTGTGGTGTGTGTGCGTGTTGTGGTGTGTGGGGTGTGTGCGTGTGGTAGGGCTGGGGCGTGGGATAACAAGTTGTGAGCACCTTCCCCTCGCTGGCGAGCTGTTCTCCCACCTGGCTTCCGGGTCTAGCACACAGGTGTCGACCCACAGATGCAGGTGAGGAATTCACATTCAGCCCTTTCCCAGGAACTGGGTCGGGTTCCTGAAATCCCGCTGGACCTGGGAGCCACAGGGGCAGCGCCATTTCCCCGTGTTTTTCCTTTTTTTGGTCTCTCTGTGTTGGCTTCTGTACATTCGGTAAAACAACCACTTCTCCCAGTTGTGACGGAATGGTTCAGTGTAGGAGGTGAATGACAGCCATCGGGCCGCCTGAGCTACTAGCTCTTGCAAACTTCTGTGACTGTTCACGCTTCCTTCTTTATCCTCAGTGGTTCTCAGTAGTTGGGACCGTGCGAGGACCTGTCGGTGTCCCAAAGGGGAAGATGGCATTCACCCTGTAGATACAGGCTGATTAAAAGCCGGGCCCTCAGGCAGCAGCTGGGAGAGTATGTGGTTGGGGCCCCCAGGAGCAATTAGGGGATGGGCATTTTTGCCTGTTCCCTCTCTCTGCTTGGTCCAGGTGTACAGTTCGTGTGTGCATGTGTGCGTGTGTGCGTGTGTGGGGTGGTGGTGGTGGTGGTGGTGCTCTGCTCCCATTTAGATCAGTTTCTTTGTTTTCTACTCGTGAATGCAAGCCCCTTTGGCTATTATGGCCAAGTGATTCGGGGGCCCATTCTTCAGGTGGCACCTGCAAAAACTGAGGTGCCAGATGTGTGCAAAACTCCTCTTGGGGTCATAGTGGTGACTTTGTTTCGTTGTTGGCGTGGACTGGAGGGAGAAGGTGGCGGAGGTGTCTGCTGGCTTCTCTGGTCCCTGGGGAAGACAGTGGCCGGCTTGTGAAAGCATGTGAAGTTAGAAGCATGGACCCTGAACGGCAGCCGTGGAAGCATTTAAACCCTTTAAAGGGAAAGACGGGCAACAAGTATTTTTTTGCCTGCTCCTTCTGTGATGAGCCCTAGGTTGACAGCCAGTTAAGAATGGCTTCTTTGGTTGCTCGGGTCCTCTGGGACACACGCATGGAAGCCTCTTTGACTTTTAAAGCCGGGAGAAGGGAGACCAGTCCCTTGGGTGGCTGCCACACCAGCTGGGGTGCTAACTGTGTCCACTCTCCATCCAGGGAAATACCGCTGACTCGTACGGAGCGTGCCAGAGGGAGGAGGTGGGTGCGGTGTCCTCTGGCTTCTCTGGGCTTTGCGGCGACTCACATCAGCCGCTGGCAGACAAACCTCCTTCGTGGAAAGCCTGGGGGATGGGCGAATCTGCTGCCCGCTCTGTGCTGAGCTCTTCGGGGACAGCGGTGGCGAGTGCCATGCACTCACGAAGAACTGCTTCTTTGTTGGCTGTAGTCGGCGGGTCTCACGGACAATAGTCCTGTTGACTTTCAGAGGCAGGCGTTTGGAGAGCCGGTCCCTCTGGTGGTGCCTTGACGACTGAGGCACTAGATGTGGGGTCCAAACCTTCACCCCTCCAGGAGAAGCTGGGGGTTGGGGGTTCCCTCCCCAAATACGGGGCAGTGCTGGGGGTGGGGACTGTGGTGAGAGCATGTCTCACTCGGCCTTTCCTGCCCATTTCAAAGCGGCCGCTTTCTCAGCCACCTGACGCGTTGGAGCCGCTCGGCCGGGGTCTGGGTCTCCGTGTGAGTGCAGGTCCGCGAGTGTGCGGGGCAGGGAAGCTCGGGAGCGACCCGTGTCACCGCCTCGGCGGCTCCTCCCCGCCCCTCCTTGCGCCTTCCCCACCTCACGGTGCGTGGGGCTCCGTCCGGTTGCCGCCCGGCTGGCCGACATCTACTGAGTCTACATGTGCGGGACTGAGATACAACAGGGAAAAACCTGCACTGAGGAAACTCAGAGGAGTTTAGTGAAGAGACAGGGCACCAGGTTCTAGGGCGACGAATGCGTGAGGGAAGTCTCTACAGTTGTCTGAGAGCTGAGAGGAGGCAGCAGGGTGGGTGGATGGCTTCATGGAGGAGGCGACGTATTATCAGTCTCGAAGGCTGAGAAGGAGCTTGGCAGGTTGGGACGGGCGCACTCCCCTTAGTCACTGTAGATTTATGGAGAGACAGAGACACTACTCCGATCGGGTACAGCCAGTACAAGTGATTCCCCTCGCTCAGTGCAGCTAAAAATCTGGAGGTCTTAGTTTGCCTTCCCGTTGAATAGGGGGAGTGATATCAACTACTCAGAACCCCTGGGGAGTGGATCGATCTACGCGGTTTGCAAGAGCCAGTGTTTGCTCACCAGGGAGCCTCCGGAGGGAAACGCAGCGCGGGCAGCAGAGAAGCCGGCCAGAAACCGGAAGCGGCACGCAGAACCGGCCGGGCCCTGGTTAGCCCGTGATGGATCGACGGACCCTCCGTCGCCGGCTTCCGAAACCTCCGGCAGCTCCCGTGTCAAGCATGTTCCATATTTTAAGACCGATGTCAAGCCCATTTTTGATTTTTTAAAGAAGTTATTTCGTTGATCAGAATGCATTAAGGTCAGGGCCGAGGAGCCTCACCGATGGGAACAGCCTGACCGGGCACCGGGAGACGTGGGCTTGCCTGGCTGTGCAATGGACGATCGAAGGTCAGAGGCCACCGGCTTTACAGCGGAGACGGCGGAGAGTAGCCACGAACCAGCTGACAGGAGGATCCTGAGGACCGAACTGAACTGAAATGTGAAGAGGGCGAACGAGGGTATTTTGTTAGCAAGAGCAAAACTCCACCACGAGGGGCCATCGGAAAGCTCCGGCTCCAGGGGGAGGGGGCGCGGTTAGGTCTCCGTTTCAGATGTGCAGCGTGTTGTCCTTCAGAGACTTCAGGGACCAGAGAGGTCATCCACCAGGAGACCCCTGCCATTGGAGAGAAATGGAGGGAACAGAACGTAAACTGGCTTTCTCAAAATAAAAGCCCTTCGTTCTCTTCCCAAATGGAACTGCGCCTTTTAGTTCGATGAGCAAGCTCGTCCGGTTCATCTCTTGACGCGTCCAGGAGCAGCTTTGGTTGAAGCAAAGACACTTTGGAGACTCCGTGAGTTGGAGAAGGCGCTGGTCATTCTGAGTTCTTTCCCCTCCTCTGCATTGTCCCCGTGAGGCGGGACCCCATGGGCCGTGTCCCTGGGAGCCCTTGTGGCTGGCTTTCAGTTGGGTGTGGCCAGCAAGAAATCAGAGGGCGGGACAGAGAAGGTCGTCCTCACTCCCATCTGCTTTGGGTCCATTTCTGGCAGTGCTGGACCCTCCATGATCTTCTGCGGCTCTAGCTAATGGGGCGATCTTTAGGTAATGCCACTTCTCCCCCTTGTCCCTTCGGGCCTAGTGTAGTCATGGGTCCCCACTGAGCTGGACTCTGAGGCCCCCCACAGCAGTTTGGTTCTTGTGACCCGACCCCTCCACTGTAGGTCATCCGCGACCCTTCTGTTAACATCTCTTCGTGTGCCCACCCGAGTAGGCTTCTCTTTCTTGTGGGATCCTGAATGAATCAGGGACTTATGAAAAAAATGGCAGCCAAATGTGCAAGGAGCTGGCTTCCGTTCTCGGGCAATGGTGGACCCGCGGACTGTTTCCGTTTGGTTGGTTGATTTGCTTTGTTTTCACAGAAGAGGAAGACGAGGCCGGCCCAGTGATCAGAGCCAGAGGCAGGAAGCAGCCTCGCTTCAGGGAGGTCTTGTCGCAGGGCTGTCTCTTCTAGAATTCCTTCTTGGTTAATCCCCTCCTGAGTTAACCATGGCTCCTCTCGATGCCTATCATATTGATTGATTGTGCAATTATGTAGCGTCTAACAAATATAAACTCCATGAGATCAGGGACTTTGTCCCCAGAGCCTGTAACTAACCTAACCTATTATAGCTGTTCAGTACATATTTCTTGAGCGAATGGAGGGATGGCTTTTCCTTTATGGCTGACACCATCGCTCAACAAACATCTATTAAACGTCTGTACTGGACGCTGCCTTGGGCCTGGAGATGCGGGGTTGGGTAGAACAGTCTAGGTGAAGAGCCTCTTGCCTCTGCTCCTTGTTGATGGAGCGCCCTCTGCAGGAATGCTCTTTATCACCCCCATGTCACTGTCCTCTTGACAAACTCTGAGCCACCTCCCATGATTTCCAGGGAAGGATTATACAAAGCTAGATATTCGCTAACCTTTGGTTTAGTCTATTACTATCATTATTTATTTCCTGTAAGTTCCCCCATGGCTCCCGTATGAGCCTCGCAAGAGACACACTTGTCTGCATTTTCCAGCAGGAAAACTGGCCTATGAAGACGCTCGATTTAATGTCTGCTAGTTGATGGTGCTTGCTTAAGGCCAGCTCTAACTTACTTTCTCCCATTTTTCTGAGTGGAACATTAAGGTTTTAACAATTAAAAAAAAAAATTGGGGGCCACCTCAATCTCTAACACCATGGTTGCTTGGTTCCTCTTGAGTGGAGAGTGGAGGTGCTTGCTGGGTGGGAAGGGCAAAACGTTATGTTAAGCTATGCTCTTCAGCCCGCCACCACTGTTTTAAAACGGGCAGGTGTTAGGGTGCCGCCGCATGGCAGGCTTCGCCCATGTTTGTGATCATACAAACACGTGGATGTACGTTGTGAGACCGACTCTATTTCCCAGCATGTCAGGCCGTCCCCTGCTGGGCTGCAGCCATCCTGTGGCCGGGGGTTCTCAGAGTGGTCATCATCCCTGACATCGGGACTCAGTGAGCTCCCCACTGCGTGCTCCTGGGCTAAAATGAAATCGGTAGAGGGAGCATTTGCTGCCTCTGCTGTAGAAATGGCAGCTCAGTCCTAAATATCTCAATGTGCCTATGGCCAACATTTTAAGAGCTGATGAGAAAAGTGGAATTCGCAAATTATGCTTATTTAGTTATGATAATACTGAGTAAATACATCCACAGAATACTTACAGGAATACATTTTTTAATACTCTGATTTTAGAGCATTCGGATATTTAAAATTCCCTACTGTAAAATTAAAGTGTTCTGGAATTTCTCTGTTGATTTATGAAGTTCCTGTCAATAAAATGACTAAAGGATTTATCTGGGTAGATTTGGTGTTTAAACCCTTGTTAACATCTATATTAGAAGAAAATAATGAGCAAATTAATCAACTGTGTTGAAGTTTTTATCCCTTTTCCCCTAAGGTTAGGTTGATCATAATTAATAAATAAAAGGAAAAGTATTTGCATTTCCCTAAGCCTGATATAGCCCATCAGAGAGTGAGGCTCAGTAAACACCGTTTTTTACCTAATTGAGACTGAAATACAATTTAGCATAGTTCATGATATTGTGCTAAACAATAATGATACACTCGCATCACATAATATTTCTGTCGTTTCATTCATGGAGATAATTTTCATCAAAGATTCTAAGCAAAGGCACTTTTGAAAAAAATGAACGTGGGGTTAGTATGGATTTCTCTGAGTTAGAAGTCGTTACATTGTTTTACCTCTCCTCCGAAGACTCCTCTGATCAAGCTGTGCTCCTCACCCCTCTTCCTTACGCCTCTGGGGGAAAGTATCAGGGAAGGACGACACACCTGAATGGCCCCTGGGCGGTCCACGGCTCTGCCCGGAAGAGGGGCGCAGCTCCGGGGGAACGGTGATGGGGAGAAACCGCAGCCCCATTCTGACGGCTGTGGGCTACCAGTCTGGCTCTTGGTTTTTCAGAGGGAAAACCTCAGGGACCTTGAGGAAACAGCTCCCGTCTCCCACCCACACCCCGAGCCCTGCGGTGAGGAAGGCAGACTGCACCTGACCTGGGTAGCTGCTCCTGAGGCCAGAGGGATGCATTCGCTCTCGTGGTACTCTTCCTTACAGTCGCGGCAAAAGACGAGCTGCAGAGAACACACGCGTGTTAGCGGTGGGCTCGGGGGCCGCATGCGGACATGACACGTCTTTCCTTTTCCAAGCTCATCCTATTCACGCCAAATCACATTTGACAAACAGAAAGAAAGTTATATTTGGATGGGATTGTTTACACCTTACTAAAAAGATGTTCCAAGCACCATAGTGGGGGTTTAAAGATGGAGTCAGATTTCCTTTCTTCCAGATGTTTCTGGTCTAGTAGAAGACACAGTAATGCAAATAAATACCTGTAGCAAAGGGTTATGAGGAAAACAATTTCATTCAAGAGCTTCCCATCTAATATGTGTTTATGTACATAGAGGATTTATATGTCCATGTTAATGGACTTATTTTTGTAATGAAAGTCTTTTATGGAATGAAGAAATGGGCTGTTAGGGGCTAAATTGTGTCCCTCACAATTTTATATGTTAAAGTCTTTTTTTCCTCAAAATAGAAAACTTTTATTTGTATTTTTTATTGCAGTATAGCATTATATTTTCAGGTATACTCCATAATTCAATATTTGTACACATTGCAAAATAGTTGCCATAGTAAGTTTCATTAACATCTGTTGCTATAAATAATTGCAGAGTGTTTTTTTCTTATGATGAGAACTTTTAAGATCTACCATCTTAGCCAAGGTCAAATATGCAATATGGTATTTAGTAACTATACTCACTATGCTGAACATTACGTCATGACTTATTTCCTGTCTGAAAGTCAGTACCTTTTGACTCCCTTTACCCAGTTTGCCCATCCTCCACCCTCCACCTCTGGTAACCACCAAACTGTTTTCTATATCTATGAGTTTGGTTTTCCTTTGCTTGTTTTTAGATTCCACATATAAGTAAGATCACACTGCATTTGTTTCTCTTCGTCTGATTAATTTCACTTAGCATAATTCCTCAAGTTCCAACCACATGGTTGCAAATGGTAAGATTTCATTCTTTTTTATGACTAATATTTGAACATATAGGCTATGTAGACTACACACACACACACACACACACACAATTCATTCACCCATCTATAGACACAGGTTATTTCCATATCTTGGCCATTGTAAATAATGCTGCAGTGAACCATATGGTGCATATATTTTTTTTGTGTTACTGTTTCTGTTTTCTTCAGATAAATATCACGTGATAGTTCTAGTTTTAATTTTTTGAGAAACGTCCACACTGTTTTCCATAGTGGCTGCATTGATTTATATTCTCACCAACAGTGCACGAGGGGTCTCTTCTCTACATCTTTCTCAGCACTTGTTATTTCTTGTCTTTTTGACGACAGCCGTTCTAACAGGGGTCAGGTGGTAGCTCATTGTGGTTTTAATTTGCATTTCCCTGACGGTTAGCAATGTTGAGCATCATTTTATAAACTTGTTGGCCATCTGTATGTCTCAATTTTCCTTAAAAAAATGTCCATTCCAATCCTCTGCCAATTTTTTAAATAATTTTTTTCTCTATTGAGTTGTATGAGTTCTTTATATATTTTGGATATTAACCTCTATTTAGATACATGATGTGCGAATACTTCCCATCATTCAGTAGGTTGCCTTTTCGTTTTGGTAATTGTTTCCCTTCCTGTGCAGAGGCTTTTCAGTTTGATACAGTCCTACTTATTTTATTTTCCTTTTATGGGTTTTGTTGCCTTTGCTTACCACCTACGTTTTCTTCTAGTAGTTTCATGGTTTCAGGTCTTACACTCAAGTTTTTAATGCGTTTTGAATTAATTTTCGTGTATGATTTAAGACAGTGGTCCAGTTTCATTTTTTTTGTATGCAGCCGTCCAATTTTCCTAATACCATTTATTGCAGAGACTGTCCTTTCCCCACCGTTTATTCTTGGCTCCTTTGTCATAAATTAATTGATCATACATGCATACCTTTATATCTGGGCTCTTGATTCTGTTCCATTAATCTATGTCTGTCTTTATGCCGATACCATACTGTTTTGATTACCACAGTGTTCTTAATTGTGGAAACCACAGAATGTAATATCTCCCGCTTTGTTCTTTTTTCTTAAGATTGTTTTGGTTATTCAGGGTATTTTGTAGTTCCGTACAAGTTTTAGGATCATTTTTTCTATTTCTGTGAAAATTATCATTGGAATTTTGATAGAGATTGCACTGACTCTGTACATTACTTTGGGTAGTAAAGACATTAAATTAAAAATTTAACATTAATTTTCTCAATCCATGAGCATGGAATATCTTTTAATTTATTCGTGTCAATTTCCTTCCTCAGTGTCTTAAAGTTTTCAGTGTACAGGTCTTTTCCCTCTTTGGTTAAATTTATCCCTAGGTATTTTATTCTTTTTAATGAAACTGTAAATGGGATTATTTTCTTAATTTTTTTGATAGCTTGTTATTAGTGTATAGGAATACAACAGATTTCGTACTCTGCAACTTTACCGAACATATTAGTTATAACATTTTTTTAGTGGAATATTTAAGGTTTTCTCTATATAATATCATATTCTTTGCAAACAGTGACAGTTTTACTTCTTTTTTTCCAATTTAGATGCTTTTTATTTATTTTTATTGCCTAATTGCTTTGGCTAGGACTTCTAAAACTGTGTCGACTACAAGGCGGGAGTGGGCATCCTTATCTGGTTCCTTAGCAGAGAAGCTTTTAGCTTTTCACCATTGAGTGTGATGTTAGCTGTGGGCTTGTCATATATGGCCTTTATTATGTTGAGGCATGTACCCCTTATACACTGTTTGTTGAGAATTTTTATCATAAATGGATGTTGAATTTGGCCAAATGCTTTTTCTGCGTCTATTGATATGATCGCTTGGTTTTTATCTTTCATTTTGTTGATGTTGTGTATCACATTGACTGACTTGTAGATGTTCAACTTTGCATCCCTGAAACAAATCCCCCTTGTTCATGGTATAGATCCTTTTAGAGTATTGTTGAATTCAGTTTGCTAACGTTTTGTTGATAATTTTTGGATCTCTGTTCGTTAGGGTTATTGGCCTATAATTTTCTTGTTGTATCCTTGTCTGGTTTTGGTATCAGGGTAATGCTGGCCTATAAAATGAGATAGGATGCATTCCCTCTTGTTTTTTTGGAATAGTTTGAGGAAGATGATATTAATTCTTCTTTGAATGTTTGATAGAATTCACCCGTAAAGCTGCCTGGTCTGAGAATTTTGTTTGTCGGGAGGTTTTTGATTACTGATTCAGTATCCTTAAGTTCAGATTACTAATTCAATCAACCTGGACACATTTTCTATTTTCTTCATGATTTAGTCTTGGTAGATTATACGTTTCCAGGAAGGCCACCATCATTTCTTCTAGGTTGTCTAATTTGTTCGCATATAATTATTCATACTAGTCTCTTATGTTCTTTTATATTTTTGTGGTAACAGTTGTAATATCTTTTCATTCATTTCTGATGTCATTTATTTGAGTCCTACTTCTTTTTCCAGGATAAGTCTAGGTAAAGGTTTACCGATCATATATTGAAGTCTTAACATTCAGTACCTCAGAATGTGACTGTATTTAGAGATACAGCCTTTAAATTAAGGTAAGTAAGGTATAATGAGGTCATTTGAGTGGGTCCTAATCCGATATGACTGGATAAGACACAGGCAAGACATAGACTGAAGGAGAACCATGTGAGGACACGATGAGAAGGCGGCCGTCTGCAGCCAGGGAGGGGGGCCTCAGAAGAAACCGACCCTGCCCACACCTGTTCTCGGACTTTTAGCCTCCAGGACTGTGCTACTTGCCTCAGAAGGACAGCCCATGCGAGACAGTTTCCCTTCGTGTTGTCTTCCCCACAGAAACCGGTTTCTCTCCTTCCCCTTGTCCAATTTCTTGTTTTAATGGCTCGTCTGAAAATGATTATAGTCTCAGGACATAACGAACAAGAAAGGCAAATATTACAAGGGACAGGCCTCTTGCCCAGATGAGCCACGATCGTCCGTCCGTCACTGTCATAGCATTATAGTCTCATTTTTTTTTTCACACCGTGAACTGACTGACCCCCAAATCTTGTGGTATATAAACTTTATTTATGGGTTCAGGTTGGCGGGACGGGGGTGTGTGTTAGGGTGCTGTTACGCAAATCACCAATACCATCAGGTTTCAATTTCTGGCTCTCCTGCCCCCCCTCACCCCCCGCCCAACTGGAAGCGAATCCAGTGAATAGTATATGAATTCGGTCTTAGAGCTTCCTCTTAAGTTTGTTTGTTTGTTTGTCTGTTTGTTTTAAACGTATTTGCTCATCTTTGGGTTTCCTTCCCACCTAACATTCTGTTCTTGCGTGCTGTGTTGAAAAAGCGTGGGCTGTACTGTCCAGCCGCTCGAGAAGAGAGCTCGATTTCGCCCCACTGCTTGCCACGGGAGCAAGTCTGATGGCGGCGAAACTGCTTCACATCGTATTAGCTCGTGGATGAGATATAAAATCAGTTTCATGGTCGTGGAACACCCTGGAGGTTGATCAGTTTGTCAGAATAAATAGGCCTTTCCTGACACAAAGCCATTAAATTCCCTTTCACACTGGTATTACAAAGAATGGACTACATATATATAAAAAAAAAAAAAAACAGAAAAGCAAGAGCGCATAAAAAATGAAACCCTCACCACTTCAGGGTGGCAAAAGGCAAGCCGAAGCTGAAAGGATGTGCTGGTGGTAAGTTAACGTTAATGCACTTGTTAATTTGCTTCTATTCAGAGAATATGACTTAAACTGAATTAGATCATGCAGTGGGCTTTGTACTTAAGTCATCTGAATCTGTCACATGCAAAATGAGGAAATAGCTAGAAGGTCTTATTTGATCTTGAAAATGATGAGGCTTTTAATTGTGTTATCTCGAACTGACGACTGGTCAGCAATGTGCCTGAACACGTGCTTGGGCCTTCAGTTCTCAAACTGTTTACCAAGGTACCCTGGGGTGCCACGACAAACTCCCAGGGGTACAATGGGATATTTAAATTTTTGAGGAAACACAGTGATGCTCAGCACCTGTTAGATACTATGTGAATTACTAACCCAGGGTAGTTCACAGGGTTAATGTAGTTTGTGCTTAATGACATCATATTTGTGTTTTTTGGAGGGTACTGTGATAAAACAAAACAAAAACAAAACAAAACAATTTCCCACAACTACCACATCTACTTGGAATAGAAGATGCTATATAAGAATAAAATAAAAAATTTTTTCTTCCAATTTATGTGAACTATTTTTTCCCCCAAATGACTATTCAGTTGCTAAGGCGTTAATTCTTATGTTATTTAGACCTAAATATTAAAACAAAACAAAACCCCAAAACTATAAGGCATCGCTTTTGGTCTAGAAGCATAATGGAAAACTTACTGGGCTGCTAAGGGCCTGGCAAACAGAGGAAGTTTGGGGAGCTTGGGCTTAGGCAGATTAAAAAACTCCCGGAAATACTGTTTTGGGCCAGTGTTTCTGTGAAGGTATCTGTAGGGCGTAAGGTCTACAGTCAGCTTACTTTAAGGCAGAGAGATAGTCCTAGGTAATCTGCGTGGGCTTGATCCAGTCAGTTGAAAGTTTTTAAGAGCAGAACTGCAGCTTCTCCAAGCGGACAGGATAAGAGCCTCGGGCTGCACCTCGGCATCCAGCCTGCCTTCCTGCTGGCCCGCCCACGCGGGGCAGGACCTGCGCACGTCGCATAAGCCAATTCCTTGCAACAGATCTCTCTCTCTCTCTAGATGTGTCGATACAGACATAGATATATAGGTATCGACATAGCTGTAGATCTACAGATCTTTGGGGACAGCTCAGTGTATCTGCCCCGCCCCTGCCCCCGCCTCTCCATCTGCCACCTAGGACTAGTTCCGCCTCTTTGGTAGAACTCTGGCCAATGGGGCTCAGTTCCTGCAGAAAAAGTCTCACTAGGTCACTTTATTTTTATCAGTCCAATTATTTTTTCCTAAGAGAACTGATGTAAAAAAAACCCCAACTATTTGAATTTTCCATGTTATTTGCAAAATCGTTCGAATTTCTTTCCATCCGAGTACCCACAGGGTAGTTCCTCTTAGAATTCAACACCAGGAACAAGTCCGTCACCCCGAGTCGGGTGGCTGGATGACTGTTTCTCTATTTGACAATGGACATGGTAATCTGACACATTTTTCTCTTTGGAGTTAGTGGCCTGGGAGGTTCAATTGTCGTAATTAGCTCATCCTAGGCGCCCCAAATGAGGCATGCAATTCTAAAACAGCTATTTCCTAAAGGATAAGGTCAGTAGGACAGACTTTTTTTTTTTTCCTAATGACTAATACTCAAACTATTCTCACCGTTCAAGTCATTTTTCTGCCTTGCAATTAATATGTGTTAAGCTTACTTTCGGGATAAGGGAAGTCTTGGACCCAGAGAGCACAGAAGACAAAGCATATTATATTATACATGAAATGACACAGCAGATATTTATATTTTTAAAAACCAGACATAATTTAAGGCTTAAAGTAAAGCCTTGGAGTCAGAGGCCCTTTCCTATCACTTATTGTCTGTGATCCTAACATCTCTGCTTTAGTTTTTTGCATCTGTAAAGTAGAAAGAATATGATAATGGATATTTCACACAGTTTCTGACAATAGTATAAACACAATAAATGTTTTTTTAAAAAAAAATAGTTATGAGGTTTTGTAAACAATAAAATTCTATAGTAAAGCACCCTGTTAATTAAAGCAATTTCCAGCACACCAGTAATAACTACTGTGATGCGAAGGTTCTGAATGAAACTGAGCATGCCCTCGGGGGCGCCAAGCTAGACTGGCCGACTGTCCCCAGAGCTGCTGTCCTGGAAGGGATGCTGGCGTCTCCCTGCCCGCATCTGTGCGGAGGCGCCGTCACTGTCGACGCCCAGCACTGTCAAACAGTGGGATGAGTTGCCTATCACGGGTATCGTTCGATGTCGTGTCAGTAGAGAAGTCATTTGATTGATGTTTGAGTTTGATTTCCCATATGCTCATCATAGAGAAATTCAAAAGGAGTTGCATGTATATATTCTCTTTGGAAACATGAAAAGGAATCAAATGAACGGCTCCCAATGCAGCTGGAACATTCCAGTGGCTGCTGATCAATAAAGCTGAGAGCCGGTCGGTGTCTACAAGTAATGCCCCTTCAAAATGAGGGTTTGATCCTCAAAGTCAAATGATCTCTATGTGGAAGTCTAAATTTCCTCGTGCCTGTTTTCTGTCACGACGGCATCTGTTATAAAAGCATTTTATTATGTGGCATTTATTTTTCTTCCATGGCTCTGAAGTTCTGTGTTCAAAGAGCAGGAGAGAATCAAATACCATCTCAGGACCCTTAACAACAGCCAAGGGGATCATCAAAAGCCTCGAGCATGCATTTATACTTCTTTGGGAATAGATGAAATATTTTTCTTTTAGGCTTATGGTTTTCCAGAAGAGGGCAGCAGCGACATATAAGATTCGGCCTCGGTGTTTTAAAAATACTGCCTCAAAAGAGTAAGGCTCCTCATGGGGGGTGACCAGCCACTGATATATGCAAAACTCGTCCTGACAAGACAGTGCCACAGAACGGAAATGGTGTTAGATTGTAATGCACGAAAACACAATTTCAAACAAAGAAGAAAGTCAGGTTATTTTCTTTCAAGTGCACGACATCTAAAAATCACAGAATCTCACGGTGAGAAGCAATCTTAAACTGCGCCATGCTTTAAATGCAAACAGACCAAGACAATCTTTTACGTGCAATCTCCAAATGGCTAAAAATAAATCACCGTAAGGGGGCTGAATATAGAACTTAGATGAATTCCATTGTATTTTTCAAATTCTACACTGATCATCAAGGATGGCTAAGCAATGCCCTCCGGATTCCCACAAAATACTGTGACATCGATCCCTCCCTCTGGCCCCCAGATTATTTTTGGTTTAGATTTGTTACCATGAAAAGGCCTTTGGGCTTAATGTCCGTTTATGGGGCGCTCTTCAAACAACTCCGAGAATTCCCTTTTCCCGCACCATCGCCTGTGCCATGAAATACACGCGTGTGCCCCTGACACCTTTGGGTGGTGCAGAGTCCTCATCCACTGTGGGGACGATCCAGTGGAACTGTCCTCAAATCGGGGACCTGTTAGAAGATGAGCTCGCACAAGGAGGAGACCATTTCCGCCAGCGCCCTTTCAATGGGGCTGACCGCAGGGCCTCCAGGTAAGAGAGGTGACTGATGGGGGCTCCCCGTGGCGAGGCCGGGGCTCCGGGCGGGTTACTGCAGGGGACCAAACTGCGCATGCCCTAATTATAGACGGGTGCTCCCACGACGTCCTCCTTCATGAGACAGTTGCTGTAAACTTAAAAAAATGTCATTGGCCAAAGAAATTAACAGCTTTATTGAGATACAACTCACAGAGTTATGGGTTTTAAAAAAAACAGTTTACGCATCATTAGCGTAAACGGTACATGCGCGCGGCGCAAATTCACCAGGTGTGAAAGGCGCGGTAAAGAAATAAGTCTCCCTTCGTCCTCCCTCAGGTATAAAGCTTCCCAGAGATCATTGCTGTCACCTGTTTGCATCTTTCCAGAACTTTTTACGCATTCAAGGATGAACACACACACACACACACACACCTTTTAAAGACAGAAATGGCATGTAAAATATTGTCTCTGCGTTACGCTCTGCACCTTGCTCTCATTTCTAGCCGGCTCTATGTCGGGGTACGTCTAGCAGGCCCCTCTTCCTAAATAGCACTGGGTGGGTACTCCCTCTGCTGACAGTCCCTTAGTGCAGCTAACTGGGTCTCCCGTGGACGAGCACTTAAGTCCTTTCCAATATTTTGTCCTCGCAAAAGAAGCCACAGGGGACGTCCTGCTCTGCAGGCCATTCTGCACACAGGAAAGGAGATCTGTGAGGTATTTTCCTAGAAGTGTAGCAGTTGGGTCAGAAGGCGTGCGGAGTCTAAATTGTAATCACTTTCATGAATCTGTTCTCTGTGGAGGTTGTGCAAGTCTCATGCCCAGCCCCGAGGTGTGTGACGACCCGTCCCCTCCCCTCCCCTCCCCTCCCTTCCCCTTCCCCTTCCCTCCCCAGGGCGCTGTTACCAGTGACCGCCTTTGTTAAACAGCTCCATGGGAAAGAATCGCAAAGAAGTCACAGCCCTGTTGCTAACGCCTCCTTTATCCACATCGTATCATCATGGAGACATACCCCCGCCAAAGAAATAACTCCGAGCCACTTCCAAGTCTTGTGCATACGGCTGAACCGGGGTCGAGAGCGGCCTGTGGTCGCCCCCGCCCCATTTCCCTGCTCCTCCTGCTTGGGCTCTGTGGCAAGGCGCATGGAGCCTCACCTCCTTGTCTGTGCTGGCTTGAGCTCAGCCTGTTCACCGAAAAAGGACTTCAAGTGACTGTTAGCTCTGTGGCTTTAAACACTGACAGCCAACAAACTGGAGGGTCAGGTGAGACAGAAGGAACGGGAGGACAAGGGGGCGTCAGGTTCAGCTGCTCCTGGCGGCACCGTGCGCCATGACTCGGTGCGGAGCAGGCGCACCGGGCATCGCCGAAGGCGGCAGGGGGCGGGGCCCCGGAGCAGCGACAGGCGTGATTTATGGCCGCGACCCTCTTGCCCTGATCTCCCTCTCTCTTGTTCTAGCCGTTTTGAAGGACGATTCCTGTGCTGACAGTCCCCACCCCCATCCCCCATGACTTCTTTCTTTTCCTAAAGGCTGACGTGGGACTTGGCCGCAAGCTGATGATGCCGCGGACCCTAGACAGGCTCATCTCACCACACGGAGGGGGAGTTTCTGTATCTAACCGGAAACTCCCTTGAATGCCTTGCAAGGCCGGCTCAATTTTGCTTTCAAATCAGCGCCTCCCAGACCTTATGGAACATTTGGCTCCTTCCGGAATCGGAGCACTGGTCACAGAGTATCAAATTCAGTTCCACTTTCGAATATTGCCATTCATTAGTGGACCCATTCAACTATTGCCATTAATTAGTGGACATGTTTGAATGTGGCCATTCATTAGTAAAATGCACAGCATATGTCTTCTATAATTTTTAACTGGTCTCCAGTCCTCGTGACCTTATCATTTACAATCTGTAGCAAGGCACTAGACTCTGTAAAAATGATTAAACTATGCCAGTCAAAATGTGAAATCCAAGCCATATGGCAGTTTGAGCCCAATTTGTCCCACGTGCCTACACGCAGCCTTCTGTTCTTGCCCAGGGCAGGGGAGAGGGAGTGCTCCCCTTCGACACCTGGGTCTGACCCGGGCCACGCGGGCAGAGTTAGCTCCGGGAAGGGGCCAGCCTGGCTGGCAGCACCCCCGCCGGCACGCCTGAGAGGCTCTTGTCTTTGGAGGTTTTGCAGCTCGTCGATGACTACACGTCAACCCTCTACTGTGCACCGCGCGGTTTCACGGGCGCCTGGGAAGCACACGTGTCCCTGGCCATCTCCCCACAGCCTCGGCCGCAGGGGTCAGGCTCTTTTTCTCTCGAGCACTGTCTCTTTCTTATACATATGCCTGTGAAAATACTCATTCATCTCTCCCTGTAAAACCATTCTCGCTGATCTCTTTAAACAGAGGGGACTTGTATCATGTTCATTTTTGTTTCCCCAAGACCCAGGGTCTGGAGCAGAGCAGGGGACCCGTCTGTCTGCTGCAGGCCGGGTGCCCAGCTCCAGAAGCTGGGCGCTCAGCTGGAGAGGCGACATTTGTGGAAAACGAAAGCGCTGGGCAACATTATCTGCTCACCTGTCTGCAGGACGCACGTCTGCAGACACCGGGAGACAAGCGGGCAGGTGGGTTGCGCTGGCGGAAATGGCATTTGCATTCCTGTCGTCTGCATTTCGCTGCGTCCCCAGGCAGTGGCCCTAACGTCAGACCGAAGACATCACCTCTCTGCTCACGACGCAGACTCGCCCCCACCCAGCCGCGCGCTGCCTGCCGCGTAGTTTCATTGGGACAGGTTGCAGTCACGTCGCATTTAAGTCAACTCAGATTCCACGGGATTACGGCAGCATCGTTGGAGAAAAAGCATACTGGGATGAGAGAGCAGAAATTCAAACAGTTAGCTTGAGGAGGGCAAGAGCGAGGGGCAGCGGGAGGCGGGCGCTGGCAGCTCCCCGAGCGGGCCCTGCCGGGGGAACCACGCCGCTCCAGAGGCGCCCCGCCTTGCGCCCTGATTCCTTCACTCAGAGGAAACCCGGCCTCGGATTCTCCCAGAAGCCGAGCTCACGGCTGCGGCTCTGAGCTACGGACCTCGCCGGTGACCCCCACGGCGCGCATGCGCGTTGTGATCCCAAGGCCCCGAGCCAGCGTATCATCATTATCATCCATTCACTGCTCATTTTCCTCACCGCGTGGCAGGAAGCCCCTGGGGGGGCACAGGTGACCACTATCCTGTTTACAACGCCAGGGCCTAGCAGAGCGGCGGTCGCACAGGCAGGGACGGTCAAGCATTTGCGGACGGAAGGAGCAGCCGCAGCTAGAAAAGTCGATAAACTTCTGAGGGGCCTGAGCAAAGCGCAGCGCCATGGGAACGTGGGCAGCAGGAGGTGGGCGAGGGGACCACCTGGGCCCAGAGTCTCTGTCCGGCGATGCAGTTATTAGCCAGGCTCAGAAGCTGAAGTCACAGGGAATGACGACTTGCAGAAGGCCTCACCGCAAAGGGGTCCGGATTGGTTCAGAAACAGAAAAAGAGAATGAAAAGGATGGAGACGTTAGAGAAAGGGAGGCGGTGGGCGTGGGAGGGAAGCCCGGAGAAGGTCAAGGGTGGGGCAACTCCCAGGGGATCCGTCTGGGGAGCAGGGCAGCCTTTCGGGGCCGCAGGAAGACAAATCCCTCAGACTGCGGACTCGCGGCGGAGAAGTCCGTCCCGCGACACTGCGCCTGGTCAGTGACAGCGGCTGCTCCTCCTCTGGAGTGGGAGAGGGGGGTGCTCGGGATCCAGGAGTCGCTGTCAGCCAGAAGATGGCTCCTGAAGGGAGCGAAGCCTGGCCGTGCTGGTGACCCAGCCAATGCAAGGGCACCGAGCGCTGGTTCCCTGCCGCTCGAGATGTGGTCCCCAGGCCGGCATCGCCAGCATCGCCGGCATGACCGGCATGACTGGCATCACCCGGGAGCTTGTTAGAGACGCAGGATCTCAGGCCCTGCCCGGAGGTGCCAGTCCGAATCTGCATTTAACGCGATCCCGGGGCACTCATGAGCACACTGCCCTGAGGAGCACGGCTCAAGCTCGCTCATCCCACCCAGACTCACCGAGCTCGCACGCACGCAGGGTGCCGGCCGCCCGTGGGCGTGCAGAGGTGTGTGAGGAGGCATCCCAGGCTCACGAGCCACAGCTCACTCCCTCCACCCCCCGCAACACCCTGCCCTCCTTTAGGGCAACATGGGGTCACCCGGAGTGAGCTAGGTGCCAGGCACCGAGCTAGGAAGTGAGAATGGTGATGAGCTGGCCCGTTCTCCTCGACCTCGCTGAGTTTACATTCAGCTGTGAGCTAATCGTCACGGACGAGGTTTTGGGGTGCATAGGGCGTGCGCGGCCACTGGCCCGGGCTGTCAGGCCAGGTCTCCAGGTGAGAGCGGAGGGTAAACTGAGACCGGATTGCATTCGGTCCAGACGACGGGCCCCCAGATTCTGTCAGCTCCTGTGTCCGGGGCCGCAGACGACACGGTGCAGTAGTCTTCACTGGAAGGCTCTGTGTCTAAGGAGTGAGATGCTTATGTCACATAAGTCACCGAGACTGTGCCGATGGCCATGCCTTCCCCTTGATTGCTGCAGAGAACCTGACACCCCCTCCCCCAAGTCAGTGGTAACGTATTTCCAAAAAATGGAAGAACACAGTGTCGTAAACATGGGTTTGGATTTTCGGCCGCAAAGTATAATCTCCTTTGGATTCTTAAAAAAAAAAAAAAAAAAAATGGAACTAATTTTTCTCCTGTTGGGATGGTCTGACATAGGTTTGTGATTTTTTATTTTCATCGAAGGCTGGAAGATCGACGAAACGATAAAGCTGCTTCTTGCCGTCTCCTTCAGCCCTGCGACTCTGACCTGAGTGCTGATTTATGTCCCCAAGTGTCTCGCAGCCCCTTTGCTTCAGATTGCGTGGTGTGAAATGGGCTTTGTCACACAGCGACATGCTTTACAATGGGATGCGGCGAAAGGGCCTTTATCGTCACTCGTCATTTGCTCGCGAAGTTCTTTTTCACGATGGCTGCTTACCTGTGCCGGCTGCAGCTGCCACCACGTCCCTTTACACAGAAGTGGGCCCTCCACAGTCAGCGTCTCTGGCAGGGCCCCAGGGAAGTGAGCAGGGGCTGGAGACCCCCAGGGCCCACAGTTATATACCTAGCTTCACACCCACCGGCCATTCAAAAAGTGGAGATGGGACTAAGATGAATAACCACAAATCTACCTGTTGCCTTCAGTGTGGCAGGTAGTGAATTTTTTTTAAAGTAGATTTTTGCTCCTGTCAGTTTTGAAAAACATGCTTCAGTCTGCTGATGGAGAATGTTAGGGTCGTCTCAAGAATCTAGAACCAGCCCGCATCCGATGTAGGCCCACGCCGGGGACAAAGCCACAGACTGGAGGAGCTACAGACAGTCTGTGGGCAGAGCCAGCTCTCACGCATCCAGGTTTTATTTATTTCCCTAAAATACTTGCAATTCAGCTTGACATAATTCTTGCATTATAACTAAATCTTCACACATAGTGTTTAATTCTCTCTCTCTCTCTCTTTTTGTCATAAAGTTTGTTTTGATGCTCCAGGAAGCTGGAGCCTCCATTGACACAATTCTGCTGATTCTTGAATCTACCAAAAATGTAAGATGGGTTGCTCCCAAGTTCTTTTGGAGTGATGTCAGCTCAGTATATACAAACTTCACTTTTTTATTTATTTATTTATTTTTAGGCGAGGTAACCCTTGGTTGACCTCACAGATTGCAAGGACCTTGTTAGCCTACAATCCCTTATTTTTTAAGTTTTTTATGCCTACAGTACTTGGTCTTCCTAGGTGGTCTCCCATCCAAGTACTAACCAGGCCCAACCTTACTAACCAGGCTCAACCTTGCTTACCTTCCGAGATCAGACGGGATCGGCCTTGTTCAGGGTAGCATGGCTGTAGACTATACAAACCTCTTTAATGCTTGAATACCCATGACTTGATTGGGACCCCTTACTCTGTTCTTTTGACCTGTGACCTAAGCTGTGCTTTATAGTATGGATAATGATAGCACCTCACATATCACAACAAAGCAGCTTCTCAGTAGTAACTCAAAAAAAAAAAAATGCCTTTTAGGCTAGTGGCAATAAACTGACCCTTAATAAGCAATTTCTAAGCTCCCATATGGCCCAGAAATTTCCATTCCACTCAAGCAAAATGGATTCTTCTCTCTTCGGCGATCAGCAATACAGAAATTTAAGTACAGCTTGTTTTTGTCAATCTGCGCTCCACACCCAGCCACGCTCAGTGCTATCAGCATTACCGGAATTTGCAAGTCTGTAATCGTGTGTGTCAGACAATGAGTTATGCGGTCGCCACAACCACGCCACCCCGGAAGACCACGGGGATGCAGCTGGAAGTAGGGAAGGCTGTTTGGGCGCTGCCCGGTTTGGGGTGAGCACGAAACTTCCTTCTGCACCGAACACAGCATGTGTGTCGGCCACACGGGGCTTTAGGTTCACTTGGTATTTTTAATAAAACGGAACTTTAGAGGAATTTAATTAAGACTTAATTTTAATCTAAGATTAAGATGAGCTTAATGCACATCATATAGAGACATAAAAGCCTCTAAAATGAGTATGCTACATCTGTCATTAAAATTTATTTATGTTTTTACAAATATGGCTTCACGGTTTTTTACACGAGAGTCAAAGTCATACCAAAATCATCATAATTTCTAAGAAATATGCTAATGGGAATTATTAGTGAATCATAAATATAGAAATACGCTGACTTGATGAACAAGAAATAATATCATCAGGCAAAAGCAGAAAGAGGTGGGGGTCTGGAGAAGTGGCCAGCCCCAGGCTGCTTGCATGGGGGACCCCCACACTGTACAGTTGTTTTCTGGGGGGGGGGGTGATTTCACAGTACTGAAGGGCTCAGTTCTAAGATGACAATTTACTGTAAAAAGCACCTTCAATTTAATAACGGCTTGGCAAAGAAAAAAAAACACGGCCATCGTCACACCTACATCAATTTAAAACATTACCCTGATTTCAGAAATGTTAAAATAGATAAAAATGTGCTTCTTAGAACAGAGGAAATGCTCGTATGCAAAGCTTTCAAAACATGCACCTGCTCCGAACCCTCAAACTTCCTCTTCTAGAAATGTCTTTTATTCTAGAGAAAAATCAGCAGTGTAGCAAAAAATTAGGCTGCAGGAAAACTGTCACCATTCTGTAAGATAGATATTTAAATAAATCATGGCACTTCCTCGTGAAAGGGTGTTAGGTCACCGTTAAACACGGCTTTAGAGAAACGCAGAGATGTCTGCGATGCATTAAGGGGAGAAAACTGCCCGCGGACGCAGACCTCCGCCTGCGTGGGGCTCCAACGCTTCCTTTCGTTTCCCTTCGGCTCGGCTACAATCTCTCGACAGCGCACGCGCAGCTTCCGCAACAGTGAAGAGCCGCTCAGTTTTCAGGTAACAGAGGGACCCGGACGAGACCGAGACCGTAGGCGGGGGTCACAGCCCAGCGCTGCGGGCGGCCGCACAGCGCATGCGCGCTCCAGTCGCCAGCCGGCTCCGAGGAGCCGCGCCGCGCGCGCGTGAGTGCGGGCGCGGTCAGGAGGAAGAAGACGGAGTTGTGCGTTTGCTGTTGGCCAAAATGCCGACAGGCTTTTTTTTTTTTTTTTTTTTTTTGGTACTCCTATAATGTCATTGAGTCATTTGTGGCTGTTACAAAGAACCCAGAGGTATAATTTGCAATGACATTTCTCCCCATTACTTTATTAAAACAAAATATTAGGAAAAGGCTAAAGAAATCGTATCTGAAAGGGAGCGGCCCTGCCCCCTTGCAGATGGCCGCTGTCCCCGCGGCCTCTCCCGCACCGCGTACATGGCCGAGAGCACTCTGGACAGGAGACCTCTCAGGCTATCGGACTGTGATGTGCTCTCTCCAGGTGCCAGGCTATAAGGGCCACACGGCTCCTGGAGGAGGAGCCTCATGAGTTACCAAATGGCACATCACAGTGTAGTGTCCTGACAGTCACGAGCACACCCAGGTGAGACTGACCCCTTCTTTCTGGCGGGGGGCCCTTTCCAAGGACACAGACGGTGACTTGAATGCTGAAAGCCCGTCTCAGGTCAAAGGAACATTGTGTGCTTGCTGGATATTGTTAGCTTGCTGGGAGGTTCAGTGTGATGACGTGGGCTGTCACTGTAAGAACGAAAGCAAGCCCCGACCTTGGCCCGGTGTTTCACAGTAAGTGCCGACCCATGGGATGAAAATTTAAAGCCTCTCTGAAGCCACGTGCTGCAAACCCGTTCTCTTCCACAGTCTGGCCCCGTTACCCTGCACCCTTCAGCACCAGCTTCGGGCAACACACTCTCCACGGACGCTTCCCTCTTCTTCATTGCCGAGGTTCCCGCAGCTCCCCCGGATCGATAGAACTGCACATATCCATATAAATCTGAGCGGCGGATCCATTCTCATAAAGCTGACCCTGTCTTGCTTTTCAGCTGAGAAGCAGAACTGAAAACTGTTTCAGGAAGCATTTGAAACAGGAAGATTAAATTCTGTCTTGTGTGTGTCATGAACAAAAGTGCCAGGCTGGGCACCAGTGTTCTTTCTGGTTCCCACGTTGGGATGGTGGGTGTCGGCCGGGCCACACCGTGGACTTGCTGTGTCAACAACTGGGCACTTCTGGTGCCGGCTGTCCCAGCGGAGGTGGACGGGGGTGCTTCCTGCCTCCGTGTGGGGGCAGGCGCCAGGGCAGGGCGTCTGACGGTGCGTTGAGTGCGTGTGAGTGTGTGAGAGTGTGTGAGTGAATGTGGAGTTCGTGTGAGTGGGCATGTATGAACGACTGGCTGGGTATGCATGTGACTGTGTGTGTGGGTTAGTGTGTGTGTGTGAGAATGTGAGCATGTGAGTGAGTGTGAGTGTGTAAACGTGAGAGCCTGTGTGTGAGTTCATGTGTGGGAGTGTGTCACATGGGTGCAGTGGGTGCACTTGTATAGAGGCGCAGCTGCCCTGAATGTTTGTGTAAGCAGCACGGGCCTAATGGCAGCTGGGCAGCCCTTGTAGAGCAGGTGGCCCGCCGTGTCCCCTCTGGCTTGTGTCTGCAGGTGGAGGCTGATATTGCTGCTGCTCTAAGCTGCACTCTGACCTGCCATACGCAGTTCCTCGTCAAGCTTCCTGGCCTCCGGCGGGAACATGCAACCCTCTAGCTACGAGCAGCTGCGCGTCACTTTTCGGTGAGACTGGAGGCCCCTGGACAACTGTGAGTGGCCGCTGGTGTGAGCATTCAAGCCACACGTCACTCACGGCTGCCCGTGGCCCTGCTCCTGGGCTGTGCTCCGAGGAGCCCGGGGTCCCAGCCCAGCAGCCGGCTCGGCACCAGGGAGATGGGCACAGTGAGCCATCTCCTCTCCGCCTCTCCTCACTGCCATGGGCCATGCAGATGGGGGAAGTGCCACCAGACACGGGGGCTGGGAGGGACGTGGGGAGGACTTGGTGAGTCACGGAGAGGGACAGGGAGAGGCGTCACTCGAACTACCTCACTTATTCTCAGGACAATGGCATGCGAAGGGTCTGGATGTCAGCAGCACCAAGTGCGGAATGTGAATCTAGGAAATAACAGAATACTTAACTCTTACGAGGATCTGAGATCCCTTAAAATTGAACAAAACAAAAAAGCAACTTATCACCCACACATAAGGGTAAGGGGAAGGGCCATGCGACAACAGCTTGAAGGTGCTTACGAATCTGGGGTGTGACAGCCGGGGCCTCGCCATCTGAGACCATTTCCTCGCATGAGGAGGAGACGGCGTGCACATGCTCCCTCCCCTCAGCTGACTGCATGCTGCGGCTCGATACGTTCATACTGCAGCAACAGCATAAACCACGGCCGTTTTCCCAGGACACTTGTGAGCTCTCGTTTCATTGTGAGGCAAAATTTATTACCTCTGTTTTGTTGATGAGACCCCAGAGGCCCTCTTTCAGAGTCTGAGTGCCATGGCGACAGGCATGACTGAAGAAGTAACAAGGGCTGCTTGCGAAAGCTTTATGTGGCCTAAGCTGATGGCCTGGTAGCACATCCATCCACCCATCCATGCATCCATCCATCCGTCCATCCATCCAACACATTCTTATTAAGCATCAACCATGGATTGTTTCTGTGATTCGTACTGAGGAGAGAATGGTGATCCCAGACTCGCTCTGTACCCCACTTGGCTTCCTGTCTCTGAAACTGGAACAGCTCAGCATCGAGCTTTACTCTGGCAGCAGCAAATTAGGCTGCTGAGGGAACCGTGTTACCTTCTCCAACACCTAATACGAGAGGCCAGGTGCTGAGGAGGCCTGGGAGGAGGACCGTGTATTGGGGCAGCTCTGCCGTTTATTTTCAGAAATGTGTTATATCTCCTGGAAGCACAATCTAGAAGGTCTGTGTAAGACTCCCCATCACATGTGTGCTCCCTGCCCCACTGCCGGGGCCCAGGCCTTCCTCCTTTCCCTTCTCGGCCCGAGTCGCCTTCCACTGGAAAAGGGCCGCTGAAAGCCCATATATACCGTGGGCCCCACACCGCAGGGGACACGTGCCAAGACCCCCAGCAGACGTCTGAGCGCGTGAATAATAGGACTGACCCCTGGATGTACGCCATGCTTTGTCCTATATGTACACACCTGCGATAAAGTCTAATTTATAAATTGGGCACAGTACGAGATAAACAATAACTAATAATAAATAGAAAAATTATAACAATATACTGTAGTAAAAGTTATAGGAATGGCTTTGGGGCTGTTACTAAGTAAAATCAAAGGTGACTTGAACACAAGCCCTGGGATACACGACGGGCGATCTGATCGCCGAGATGGCTAAGTGACAAGCAGGCGGGTCGCTTGCACGGCGTGGTGACGCTGGGCAACGGGATGCTTCACGTCCGTGTGGGATGGAGCTGGACAGTGTGCGATTTCATCGCAGCGCTCGGCACGGCGTGTAATTTTAAGCTTATGAATTGTTCACATCTGGAAGTTTACATTTAGTATTTTCGAGCCGTGGTTGACTGCGGGTAACTGAACCCGCAGAAAGCAAAGCCACGGATAAAAGTCGATGACCGAACGTGTCACAGCAGAGGGAACGAAGAGTTCGGCAACTCCTTGGCGCAGCCACATAGCTTAACTGAATGACTCCCCGAAGGCCCCGGGATGTGGCCGCTGAGGATGCGCCCGAGCTGGTGATGCCGCAGTGCGCGGTGGGGGGAGGTCGGGGGCCGTGGCGCCCTTGGGACCTGGGTGCGGGGCGAAGGGCGCCCACAGCAGAACGTGCTGTGCTGGGCCCAGGGCCACCGGCTGCCTGGCCAGCCACGAGGCGGCAGTGGCGTCCTGTCCATGGCCGTCCACATTCATCAGGCTCAGAAGGGAGCCACGTGGTCATTCCTGGGGACGAGGGTGATGGCAGACGAATGAGCTGTCAAATCCCCCCAGCCCCGAGGAAGCCGATTCCAGAGTGTAATTGTTAATTACAAGGCAAAGCTCCTTGTGGTCTGCAGCACCGGCAGCATGGAGGCAGGCAGGGTGGGCCTCCGCCACCTCCCGCCCCCTTCCCCTGTCTGTCCTGCTCTCTGGGGAGGGGACGGCAAGGCAGAGGGAGGAAGCAAGACGAAGACTCTCCCGGGGTGAGGAGGGAGGGGAGAGGCGGACGCCTCGCAGCAGGACGAGGAGGAGAGGCCAGGCCAGCACAGGGCGCTGGTAGAAATCACTGTCTGGGGACAGACAGTTACCTTCGCTTCCGAATGCCCCACACATGGGTGGAGACCGGCCCTAAGTTCTGATCTCGGTGCGCAGTTAGCGAAGGAGGTTCTTTCCAGCGTGCCCTCCCAAACATCACAGTGGCTACCCCAGGTGTCCCTTCTCCCGTGGCTGGGCTGCCTGGCCTGCCGTGCTCACGGTTCTGCCGTGGAGGGCAGTAGCTTGTTCCTGTCACCTGCACCTTTCCGCCGACAGTCCCGAGTCTGTCGAAAGAGACCTGAGCCCGCGCAGGTGCGTCCGCTGCCCGAGGCAGTCCCGAGTGGGCCTGCCCCCTAGCCTCTGCTCCAACACCCCGAGGGCGAAATGCCACTCCAGGATGCTCCCCAACCTCCTGTCTGAAGCTAAACGACTGAGTGGGAAAATCCTGTTTGGAGGTCTAGCTATGTAGCAATTAACTTCTGGCTCTTTTAAAAAATAGACTCGTTTAAGAAATAGAAAAAGTCTGGTAATTTGGGTTTTATCTTTCTGCGTAATGGCGTTCTCAGAACTTCAGGTCTGCTTCACATAGAGTGAATACAGCGTTTGTTTGTTTTAACTGAGTGAGGCCGTCTTCCTAATGAAGCACAAGGCTCAGGAGGCGTCGGAGGCAGAGGCTGCACCCCGAGTGTGGTCTCTGCAGAGCAGGGCCCGCGGCCCGGGGACGACAGTCTTTGGCGGCCAGAGGCTACGTCAAGCTCGGACTGTAAATGAGCATGTTTCTGTTTTCGATATGGACTCTTACGGTTCCCAGGACGTTAAACTCACTCTGGAAAGGAGCCCGCCACGCCGCGGAGCCAGGGGGGCGGCTGTCCCCGCGACGCCCGCTTCTCAGCTCCCGGCGCGACATCCCGCGCCTGCGCCGATCACGCGCCGCCCCCGGGGAGAGCGCAGCTGAGGGACTCAGTGAAACGACCCGAAACGGTATCAGGGAGACCTGCCCAGAGCGGGGAGCCCCCCAAGGCGCGCCGCCGCCAGCCGTGCGCGCGGGCGCGCGGGTCCTGCCAGGACGCGCTTCTCGGACGTGCGGGGCCGGGGCGCCGAGGTTCCCAAGCTCCCGACGGCCGCGCGCTCGTAAGTGCCTCGGCTTAAACGGACCCAGGTGCGAACGACGCCAGGACAATGACCACAGCGGCGGTGGCGACGCGGACGTTTATCTCGCGGAGACGGCGCGGCCGGCACTGCCGGGGCGCTTCGCCCGGGGGACCCCGGCGAGCCCGCGGACGGGCCCGGCACTGTCCCCCCCCCCCCCCGCCGCAGACGGGGACGCCTGGGGCCCTGGAGGTGCCGCCAGCCTTCCCTGTCACCCCTCAGTCCCGCAGCCCCGAGCCGCGTGGCCCCGCCCCGGCCCCTGCGCCAGCCCAGCGCCCCCCGGCGTCCGCCTGGCCCTGGACGGCCGGACCGGACAGCCGCGGCCCCGGGGCCTTCCGCAGGTGCAGTGCTGCCATTCCTGCTCGCGCGCTCCCGTGACTCCGCCCGAGCCCGCTTCCTTTCTCCGCTCGTTGTCTACGCGAGCCACCTGCTCTTCTCGCTGTTCTAGAACATGCCACGGGCTTTAGCGCGGCCTTCGCTCACGTGGCACCTTCTGGGTGGGTCTCTGTCTGACCCGCCCCCCACCTCATGCTGACCTCGCCTCCCCATCCCGCCCCCCGCCCCACCCCCGGGGTGCTGATACCCCCCTCCAACCCCACCGTACCTTTTCTCTTTCCATCCCGAGCACCGCGCTCTAACTCGGGTGTCGGCAAACTACGCTGCGACGTTTCGCAGGCGCGCAGCCACACCCACGCGCTGTGGCCACTTTCACACCGCACGGCTGAGCCGAGTGGTGCAACTGCGACCTTTGGCCGTCAAAGTCTAAAACGCTGACCCTGGCCCTTCCCAGGAAGGGTCGGCTACCTGCCACCTGCGAAGCCCTGGGACTATCTCCGTGATAGGCTCATGAGGGAAGGGGTCTTTGCTCCTTTTGATCACCGACGCATCCCAAATACCTAGGACACACAGGGCGCCCGATACATATTTGTTAAACGCATGGGTGACGAGGCCTAGAGTTGTCCGTCACTCACCCAAAGTCACTCCCGTGACTAGCTAGCGGGTCAGCGAACCCAGACGCACAGGAATCGAGACCGCTCCGGATCAGACCAACCGGCCCTCCCTGCCCCCGGCACTGCTGCCCGCTCTTCGCGAGAGACCAGCTTCTTCCTTAGCTCATGCCAGCCAGGCAGGGAAGACCCTGTGCTGCCCGTCCGCATTCACCTCGTTAACACGAGCGAGACAGAGCGACCCGGGTCTCCGACTAGAAGACGGACAAGCTGCTTCTAGACGCGTCCTGGGGGCTTCGGGCTCCTCCGGCTCTGACCAGGGAACACCAGGCCGTCACGTGCTGGCTGAGGGCTCGAGCTGGGGTGTTTGGGTTTTGTTTACTGCGTTGTGACAACTCTGGTGGTTGACACCGTCACACCCAAGCACCACCTGTCCCCCACATCCAGGGCTTTTCTTCTGTGAGGACGCCCTGACCGAGGTGACCAGCAGGCACTGATGGGCAGGACTAAAGGCTTTGGGGAGGGGTCAGGACACAAGGTTCCGGGCCAGAAGCCACCCCTGTGGGAGAGGTGGCCAAAGCTTTGGGATCAGGTGTCCAAGGAGGAGAAGGAGGAAGGCCGAGGAAAGCGCACGGGGGACGGCGTCGCGAGGGCGTGTGAGGGGTGAAGATGCTCGCTCACTCTGGGCCTGCACAGCAGACGGCCCGGTGCTCCCCAGACCCTGGTCCGGCAGAGGCGAGACGTGCCCGGGCGCCCACATGCAGGCGGCTGGCTCCTGTTGGCCCGCAGAAGCCGTCTAATGGCTCTGTGACCACACCTCGCTGACTCAGTCCTGGACTTAAAGCCTGTAGGTTGCCTTGCTACATGACTCTGAGAACGAGATTTGTGCCTTAAAAGGAGGAAGGAGAAAAGGAAGTCATGTTGTTTGTGATCATCCTAACGATCCTGCAAGCCACACGGTTTTACAGGTAAGACTCAGGTTAAATGGCTTTCACAGGGTGTTGGAGACGTGGGCTGTCACCTCCTCCTGCCCCTCTGGGTGTCACCCTCCAGACATAGTGACTCGAACTAGATGGAAATGGGGCTTTTGTGAATCAACGATGGATGCCCGACAATTCCCTCGGCACACGGCCCCAGGCACTGCTGGGTCCGCCCTACTTTCTGCTCTGAACCCGGCCCTGGGCCTGCACTGGGGGATCGCAGGCGGCTTCTCCCGTGACCTTGCGCCCCCGTCCTCCTCCCGGGTTCGGGCCAGGCAGATCTGAGCCCCTGGGCCATTGTTTTTCTACTCCGCAGGCTCTGTGGTACTCAGCGTGATGCCACAGCGAAACTGTCCTGTTATTAGCCCAGTGGCACCCTCTCTGGACTCGCTTATTCCAAACATAACTTCTAGCCTGGCCTGCATGCCACACTGATAACGTCGACAGCGCCATCTTGAAAAAGCATCACTGCATGTCGGTAAAAATATTTAAACAACAAAGTTACGCAAAGGAGAAATTTACTTTGGAAATGTTAATATGTAATGAGCTAGACAAACTGTGTGTTTGGAGCAGCTTCTGCCAATCTGTTTAATCAATGGAGAGAAGAAAAACAGGTGACTCGAGCCAAACATTTTCACTTGGCACTTGAACCACATCGCTTGGAGCGGCTCTTGCAAACCCACTTGTACAATAAAAAGCATAACAGTTTTGGAGGAGAAAAGAGCAGTCTTCACTCCAGAAGCTGAATTTGTCTGTATTCACGTATCTGTCTCTGCATGGGCTAACTTTTGCTTTTAAACTCCGGTGTCGGCTCTTTGCCCCCCTAAAATCAAAACATTTGCCATTATTTTGGGGATCACGCACCACCAGGTGAGAACGGTGGCTTTTCTGAGGAAATAAACACTACCGTCCTCAACCGCTAGGTGCCACTGTTCATTTGTCGGAAACCGAATGCAAAGCCGAGGCGGTCGCCCGGCCTCAGATAACAAGCGTGTTTTCTGGAAATAACATAACCAGTAGGTACTGGGAAAGGACTGTTTTCCTTCACAGGTGTCTCCAAATCAAAGCTGAAGTGTGAACAGCAGTTCGCTCCTTCTCCGGCCTCCCGCGTGGGCTTTGCTTCTAGGACCTTAGCACCATGTCAGGATGCCTGCTCGGCCACGTGTGCGCCTCGGAGCTCACTGCCGGGCGCTAGAAACATTCGGTGGCTGATTCTGCTTATGAAATACATTGGCGGTTCCCAGGATAGGCCGTGGAGTTTTCTAGTATTTCCGCATAAACTGGAAATCGATCCCTACTGCTGCCTATGGAGAAATGCCTCCCCAAATCAGAGATACTTACAAAGGAAACATTAAAGAGACTCTCTAAAACTATGTTAAATGCAAACACATCACTTGCGTCAGGACGGAGAATTATCCATCCAGACAGTAACCTTTTAATAAGTAAATACACACATTTCGACCCTGTAGCGAGCACAGTGCAGCAGACGGCGAGTTACACGCTTCGCACGCCGATCTCACTTAGTCCGCCTTCTAAACGGAGCCTTAAAGGGGACAGCGACGCCCCCGCCGCTGGTAGCAAGTGACTGATACAGGGCTCAGCCAGATGACTTTGACCCCGGAACCCATGTTCCTCACCAGCACGCAGACGGCCTCTCCTCCCACTTCTGTAAGGGAAAGCGTTTGTTTCTGTTTGCGTCAAAAGGAGCGAGCTGCTAAGCAGACGGGAGTTCCAGCCCTGGCGGTGGCCCTGGGCGGCAGGCTCGGCGTGGGGGTCAGAGGTCATGAGTTTAAGGAAATCCCTAGCGTGGTGCCTCGTACGTATAGGACATGGAACATTAAAAAAAACTGACTTTTAAAATTAAATAGATATATAAATCATGACCTTAAAATTTAGTGAGTTTTAGAAGTAAAGATTTTGATTAAAAAAAAAAAAGAACAATTCTTCTTGGACTTTCCGTTAATAGGTTATCACTCTAGAAACACGTACAGTAAAGAAAAATGTTTTTTAGGTTTTACCCCCAAAAGTCATTTGCGATAACTGGTGGGAGGGCCACAGCAATGATTTTAACCGATGATCCCAGCTCAGTTCACCAGGCGACGGCAAAGCAACGACCACCGAAACCAAAAAAAAAAAAGAAAACAAAAATAAGAAAAGAATCCCAAGAAAATTAGCTTTATGCCTAACTCCTCTCTTTGACTAATATCTCCTCTTCTATACACTCTGTGTTTATACTCCATTTTGTTGTTTCTTCACTCTTCTCCCTTTCTCTATCTCGAAAGAATTATGGAAAAAGAAGAAATTTAAGAAAGAAAAAAAGAAAGAGAGAAAGGGAAAGAGGGAGTCAAGAAAAGAGAGAGAGAGAACGAAGAAAGAAAGTATATATATATAAAAAAAGTGTCCGGGAGGCAAACGACACATTTTTAAAGCAACTTCTTGGGGGCCGGCGGTTTCCGGGTGAGAGCCGTGCCCGGCCCTTGCGTTTGCAATGTCCACAGAGGAAGAGGCGGGCGCCAACAGCTGCGATGCCCATGACAGCTTCGAGTCGCGGGCATCGGGCGCCCCGCCACTCGCAGCAAGTGGGCCCAAACGTGAGCCGTGCTGGGCGTGCGTTCACGCCTTTTACTTGTGGCTTTTAGGGAGCATTTGTATTTCCCGTAAATCCGCTCGCACTCATGCCGTGTTCAGGGAGAACGGTGCTGACGGCGGAAGGCCCTCGGGCATCGAGAGTGGCGGCTCTCTCGGAAACCGACCACTGCGGTGGGTTTGGGGACATCGGCGTCTTTAATTTACGACTCCCTTGCCCGGGTCTGATTTGCCGTCCTCGTCTGATGAAAACAGACACACACACACACACACACACACACACACACACACACACACACACTTTAACAGAGGAGGGAAATGCATCCCAGAGAGGCTCTGGGATGCTGTCCGCTTGCTAGTAAGTGGCATAGCTGGGCTGCAAACATGGGCTGGTTTGGTTAGAGCCCAGAGTGGGAATCGCGAGGGCACTAATGTGTCTAAATGTCACGATTTCCTGCTCTGTAAACTGTGGTACAGACGCTGCGAGGCCGGTAAGTGCCCCCGAGTCACCTAGGGCCCCTGTGTTCCTCAGGAGCCGAGCCGAGCCACAGCGGTCTGTCTCGCCGTCCTGAGGACAAGTCCCCGGGGTCGGTTTCAGATGTGGTGGGGAATGACGTCATGTGTCCCCAGGTAGATGCTCAGGGAGAACTGACAAGCGATGGCAGCTACCCGGGGAGTCAAAGGAGGGTCTGAACACGAAGCTGCAGGGCTATGAAAGCAGTCCGAGACGAGAGGGAAAAGTTAAACACAGAACAAAAAGAAGAAAGGAAGCGTTGAAAAAGGAGACTGGGGAAAGAGCAAAGGCAATGGGCACCGCCTCTGCGTGCCCGGGGCGGGTGCCCAGACACCTCGCCGATCACAATGTCACGCGGGATTCAGAGTCCCCGAGGCGGGTGCCCAGACACCTCGCCGATCACAATGTCACGCGGGATTCAGAGTCCCCGAGGCGGGTGCCCAGACACCTCGCCGATCACAATGTCACGCGGGATTCAGAATGACGATCACAATGTCACGCGGGATTCAGAGTCCCCGAGGCGGGTGCCCAGACACCTCGCCGATCACAATGTCACGCGGGATTCAGAGTCCCCGAGGCGGGTGCCCAGACACCTCGGGGATCACAATGTCACGCGGACTCAGAGTCCCCGAACACTGTGTTACTAAGCACTTTATACGAATTGCCATGCTTCACAGCTCACCGCAACCCTAACCGGTGGGGACTACCATCATCCACATTTTCAGATGAGGAAACTGAGGAACGGAGAAGCTGAATTACTTACTCAAGGTCACGAGTTTATAGAAGACACAACCGGGATTAGAACTCAGATGGGACTAACTCGAGAATTATTTTTATTCTTCTGAGTTACTGAAAAAGCCACTGAATTTATGAGAAGATATCATAAGTTTATCTTTCACCTGAGTTGCTAAAATGAGCAACTATTACATGAAATATGATATGTGAAAGTGGACACAATTTCAAGATGCTTTGAGATATAGAATATCTATCTATCTATCATCTATCATCTATTTATAAGTTATCAATTATATCTATCCAACTATCAATCTTTTTGTGTCCATCCATCTGTCCATGATCTATCATTCATCTCTATCTATCATCTATTTATCGATCTATCTATCAATCATCTATCTATTATCTATTATCTATCTATCTATTATCTATCTCTCAATCATCTATCTATTATCTATCTATCTATTATCTATCATCTATCTATCCATCTATCAATCATCTATCTATTATCTATCTATCATCTATCTATCCATCTATCAATCATCTATCTATTATCTATATCTATCATCTATCTATCTATCTATCTATCTATTATCTATCTATCATCTATCTATCATCTACCTATCTATCACCACCACCACCACCACCATCATCATCATCATCACCATCATCATCATCATCTCTCATCCACCTTAAGGATAAAGTGGATTGGCTTCTGCTGATAGATAGATAGATAGATAAATAGATAGATAGATAGATTGTTGAGGCCTTTGGTGAGACTGGCGTTATTCGGATCAACAAAGTTATTCACGACAATGGTTTAGCGTCACGGAAGAATAAACTATCAGGCTTTTGATGAATCCCGTGTTTCACTCAAGATGTGCAGATTTACGTGCGTTCCTGTTGGCTCCTGCGATACGCCACGCAAACCAGCTACATCCAGGCGCAGTCTGAGACTACAACGGCCCTCGTCAGTGCCGCCGAGGGCAGAGGCTCCACTGCAGAGAAGCCTTGGGCTCCGTGGGCAGACTCGGAGGGTCCCGGCAGAGGGTCCCACGCATGCGGACAGCCCGAGCACGTCTCCGCAGCGCTTGGCGCTTGGACGCAGGCTCGCCGTGAGTGACGCTTTGCGGTCGCCACACTCAGCGCCCATGCGGGCGGGGGTGGGGCAGCGTTCCCCCCAGGCCATGAGCCTCCACCCCAGAGCAGTGTTCTGAGTGAAACACATCGACCCGGTTTTAAGAAGCCCGGCCCCTTGTCAGAGGACGCCAGCAGCCCCCCTGCAGGGAGTGCGGCCTTCACGGCCCCTGACGCTGAGAAGGCGCAGAGGTGTCTGATTGCTGCCGTGACTGGCGGAGGTGGCCAGGGGCTGGTGCAGGCTGCTGCGGTCAGGGGCATGGGCAGAGCCCCGTGAGCCACCGCGGGCTCCGCCGCTTCCTCAGCCCCCCAGTGTCACCGGGAGCTAGCCGGTGGCCGGCACCGCAGGTGGCCGTGACCGGGGCAACAGCTGCAAGCGGCCGCACCTCGGTCGTGGCGCCGCGGCTGTGTTCGATCGTTCGGAGGGTATGCTGTGTCCTGCGAGTATTTTTCCACACATCTAAAGGGCGATTCTCCGTCAATTGTTACCGCCTCGTTCAAGAATCAGCAAGTCACACGTATGACGAGGCTCGCGACGAAAGCACAGCCACGTTTTTCCTTTCGGCTTCCTGCCCGAGCACTTCTACCTTTCGAAATCTTTGTCTCCTGCGCAGTGTGCGCACTCGCACTGAAAACCACTCCTCTTAGCAGACGACTATGTCAGCATCACGAGGCCACCCTGCCAGTGCTGCTGGCCAGGCCCCTAGCGCGTGCCGGCCTGTGGCCACGGGCGCCCGGCTCCTCCCCACCTTCTACCTGGTGGCGGGCGGTACATTTTTGCCCCACATCTGGAAGGCTCTCAGACCTGCCCAGGGAGGCGGCACTACTCATGCCCAAGAGAGCACTTAGGATGCACCTTAAGCAGCAGTTCCTGTCTCAGGCAGGAAACCTGCAGATGGCTCCTTTGCTGACTTTGAATGTGCCTCGAGATACACTCCTTGCCTTTAGTGAGAACGCTCTGATCGCGTCAGACTGCACAGGGCATAAAACATTCATATTCTTACTCATTTATTAATTTATTCATCTGTAAATTCACCCAACAAATACTTATCAAGTGTGTGATATGTGCCAGGTGCTGGGCTAGATGCTGGGATCTAGTGGGAAACAAGACGGCACGGTGCCTGCCCGCAGGGGGCTGAGCGTCCTGCGTGGGCAAGTGAACAGGTCGCTGTGCTGGACGGTGAGGTGAGGTCTGTCGTCGCGTGAGTGGGGGGCACGGTGCGGAGGGAGCACGTGGCCAGCGCGATCTCTCGCAGCAATTCCGGGATCCGTCGGGCCCTGGGTCCCATCTACCTGGGTTCTATCTATTCCTGTTCCGCGTCTGGATCCTCCGGAACCCTCCGCCAGGAATGGCCGCCACAGATTAACAGAGGGCGTGGTTCCTGCCGATCCTACTCTGCGCAGTGTTGGCCTTCACTTTGGAATATGAAAATAGAGGGGACCTACTGCAAAAAAACGTTTTGGGAAATACCGAAAAATAACAGTAAAGCATTGCTAAAACACACAGGGCACCGCGTAGAATGAAAAAGAGAGGACACACTCTCATTCGCTTCTGCCTTTTCCTCAGAAATGCTTCGGAGGCCGGGCTCCGCAATCTGCATCAGGCAGTTTACGTCCGTCCGAGGTTCCCCTGGGGTTCTCCCGCGGTCCCCATCGGTTACCGGCCGATTGGGAATTAGTGCCCGGACGCTGGGAGCAGGGAGCTCCTTGGCCAGGTGGCTCTTCTCTTCAGTGCCCTCCGTCACCAGCCCAGAATCCAGACGGCTGGCTGCAGAGGACGCCCCAGAGGGATCCTGACTCTGCCTGGCATGTCGCTGAGCCCCCAGGCCCCTGACGCCTCCTCTCCTAAGTCAGAGATCTGTACCAGAAGACGTGTAGGGTCCCTTCCAGCTGTGACTCTGATCCACGAGATGCACCTGGGCAAGACCATGGCTGTGACATCGACTGGTTCCAAGCATAATGGCCTCAGGTGCCCGTGTGGCCTGTCCCCGGGTCTCCCACGGACACCTGGGCACGAATGACCCTGGAACCGTAAGGCACGGCGAGTGGCTTTCCGAGGGTTACCGTGTGTGGATGTGTTCATGGGGAGCCCATCCAGAGCCTCCATTTCCGTGTGTGTGGGGTGCCGGCCCCGTGTGGGTTTCCTTCCCTGCACCTCCCTTTAAAAAAACAGCCCCGACTTGCCCACCGCAGTCCCACTACCTGTGAAAACGTCTCCTGGGCACGGGACAAAGGATGATTCTGAAAGGCACCTGGGGGAGGCCTCCTTTGGGGGGCATCGGGAAGGAAGCACCCCCTGGCACTGGGCCTGGCGCCCCGTCTCACAGATGGCGCGGTTCAGGGTGAGGCAGGGTGAGATAAAGTGGGGTTCGCTAATGAGACATGTTATGGAATGTAGCGGTGGGGACGATGGCCACTTTCACTCCAGTGTTCCCTGGAGGAAGAGAAAGCGGCCGAGGCCCACAGAATGCTGAAATGCCCCCCCGCCCCCGTGCGTTTGGCACGAGCTGTCACGACTGGTCAGCCTGGTGCTCGTCCCTAGCCGGAAAGAAAGAAATTTCGAGCAGTTGAAGCGCGGCTCGTTCTTTGAAATGTACCTTAAATATTTTCAGGCACTCTCAAATTTTTCTATTTAGTACTGGGATCAAAACTACAGATAAAAATTTTATGTAGTTCCTTTTAAGTTTGGTGTGCATTATCGAACATATTATTTTAAATCGTGTAATGAAATATTTCTTTCAAGCACAGTCAATGCTCATAATATTTCATATTATATAGCGTCTAATTACTTCTACCTCCTATTAACAGAAATTAAAATTATATGCTGGCTGCTGAATCAGAAATAGATGTGTGTGTATGTATATGTGGGTGCATACACGTACATACGTGCCTTTTGCTTTCTTTAACTACGTAGAAAATGTTTGATCTGAATGAAGTCATTTCTGAATTACTGCACATGACTTAATTATTCACAGATGCCAACACAAGGCTGCTTTTAATACACGCATAATACACTTCATAATACACAGGCGTATCAAAGGACTGTGGGCCATCCTGGCTTCATAAACAACAAAATCAGCGGCATACATATAATATTCCTTTTTATAAATTAAGTGCAAGAACAGATAGATGTATTCCTTTTTACTTAAATGTGAAATGGTTAAATGAAGAGATTCTTCATCATGTTGATATTGACTGATTTTCATAATCCTTCTTGCAAGGTGGATATCTAGGTTTTAGTGACATTGCAATATTCTTTGGAATTCATGTTGGTGTGTTTATTGACATTAAAAAATAAATCCACTTGGTCTGATTTCATTGATTGGTTTGATAATAAGGACTGAGTTTGCTAAATACTTTTATCAAAAGATATTTCATTGGCAAAGGTATGTTGAAAAAAATGACGTTTAGATTTTCCCAATCCTTTTTCAATATATTAAAGTTAAACAAAGGGTTTCTAAATGTACAAAATAAATGATAAATAAAGAGAACTCCATAAAGCCTTTTTGGTTTACTTCCCAGAAACCGGAAAGAAAAAAAAAAAAAAAAAAGAATCATCATGCTGACTGGGTGATAAATCCTTTTGTTTCTAATTCTTTGCTTTCAAAAATTATGAAAATTAAAAATAGTTTTTAACAATAGACCACTGTGTGATATTTTTTAGCATACAACTGAGAACGAGTTTTTAAAAACAGAACGTTCCTCCTAAAAAAGACTTCTAGTACAACATCTTACGTAAACGAAGTTCTTCAGGGCTCACATTGATAAAAATTAGAGATAGAAAAAGCGCTCGTATGGCACCCTCTCTCATCTTAGCAGCCGGTAAAGTTCATTCATAAAATAATCTCACTAAGGTGTGCACTGCCATTACTATTTTAACTTCTCGTATAATAAGTATTCCCCCAAATTGTGTAATGTTATTTTTGTTGTTTTGGTTAATTGCATAACATTAATCACTTTAATCACTCAATTAAGAAGTTCTCCTGGTTGCCAGTGCCAACCATGCCGCAGGAACTGGGCCCCGAACCCTCCAGCCAGCACCATCCTGGGGCGGCGTGAGCTCCAACACGCAACTGTAATATAGAGTGTTCTAGAACCAATACACAGTAGGGCCTTTATTTCGCCACCCATACTGAGCAAGTCTCTTCATCCCCCCGCACCTCAGTATTCTCATCAGTAAAGCGAGGTTTTACAAAACCCCTTTGGCGTTATAGCTGATCAGAGAGATCGCCCTTTGGAACCCAGAATGCATAATCACACAGGAAATCTCCGACCTCTTCCTAAATTGCTTGGCCTGCTGAAGGAAATTCAGTAGCATTTTCTTTCTGTTACAGATACAGCTTTAAAAATTAAAAAAAAAAAAAAAAAAGACAAAAGAGAACACAGACCTGGCAAACGCGCCACCACGGGTAACACGGCATGCCTGGTCTTGAAGAAATGCTGGGAGGAAGCCCAGTTTCTGGCTATGATTTGCCGAAAGCCTCTTCTGTCCAGGACACGCCTCCATCTCCCTCCTGCGCTCCCTCCCTTATGCTTGCGACCAAGAAATATAACCTTTGGCCAATTGCATTTTTGTTCCACGGGTAACTAGGTTAATGTGACCTGACAGGGCCGAATGAGGCAGCGCAGAAGGAAATAACATCTGTACTTTCGTGCAGCTCAGGATAACAAAGGCAAACTGAGCCGAATCTGAAGGCCGGCCGGGAACGAGAGAGACGATTTCATTTACAAGAGACGTTGCAGGATAATATTTTACAAGCGACCCCCTGGAATATACGTCCTTAGCCCTGACATTCCCACTGCCCAAGAAACCTTCCAGAACAGTCGTGCCCTATGTGAATCGGTCCCCGCTTTGCGTGCGCCGCGCCGACGCACGGCAATCCCTGATGCGGGCGAAGGTAAACAAAATGATTTTGTTAATGTTTTATAAAGAGCGCTGAGCTCTCACGGTGTGCGACGAGCTTTACAAATACTCATTGTTATGACTATCAACTGCTTTTTAAGAGAAATAAAACGCGTTACATTTAAACGCAACGGGACGGGCCTCGTCATCATCATCGTCGCCCTATTTCTGTCGGGGGGGCGGAGCTTAGCGACGCCGACGGACTCGGGTGACGTCGCCCTGTGGTTCTTAAGGGAGCCTCAGGACATCGCGCACACTTCTGTGGCTCCAGAGTGTGTTTTTTCTGCATTGCGCTTCCTGTATCAGAGTGATATTCAAATTGTCTGAAATGTGAAATACAGTCACGTCCAGGCAGATCTATTTATTTCTGGGTTCTTTAATTTTTATTTTTAAAGAAAACCATTCTATGCGTGAAAAGCCCCAGGCGCCTCCTTCCCGCACAGAAGCGTAGGACGTCGGAGGGGGTGTGGGGACCTCTCTGCCAGCCACGACTGTGTGGGAGGAGGGAGGCGGCAGGGAGCACCCTATGGAGACTTAAAGTTCTAGAAGCTTCCTAACCGCTCTCTACAAACTGGAGATTCTACTCGGGGCAAGAAGTGCCCTTTCAGGGTGGCGACTGTCCCCGAGGAGGGTTACATTTTTGGTGATTTGTGATTCCTAGCAGGTCCTTGCAGCCGTGAGATGCTCTGGCGAAGAGCTGTGATTTGGAAGTGAGGGCGGCTGGATGGGAAATGGGGTCAGCAAACACCTGCTCTAACCCCACGTCCGGCTGACTCTCGGAGCCCTGACTGGCCATTCGGGGAGTGTCTGTCCCTCTGCCCAGGGCGCCTGGGTCAGGAGCGAGTCCTCGGGGCCTCCTGGGCATTAAAATGCCTGCCCCTGTAAAATGAGCTTCATGGTCTGACATGGCCTCTCCTCTCTCCCCAACTTAACGGTGGGAGCCGGGGTGAGACGCGCTTAGTACCCAGCGCACCTGCCGCCCTGGTGGCCGGCGGGCGGGTGGGCCGAGGTTGGCGAACCGGAAGCAGCACTAATGGGGTGATGGCCGCGATGCCACCGCCGCCAATGGAGCTCCGGCGGCCGCCCCGGCCTGGCGGGCCGCGAAGAAGTGAACCAGGGCTGGAGTGTGGCCCCCGGAAAGGGCCTCCCTTTGTTTGTTTGTCTGTTTGTTTGTTTTTTATGTGGATAAGATCAAACGATGTAACCTCACCTGAATTGGGTGAGTCCTTAAATGAAAAATGAGCATCATAATTCTGACATCACACGCCAATGTGTTAACAAAATGAAAATTAAAATAATGGCTTCTTCGAAATATTAACATCACACCTGCTAACCTCTCCTAAATTAGGCCAGTCTGTATGTAGGAAATGAGCATAATGTATATCCGACCCAGTATTTCGGAAGTGGTCTTTACGTGGACATTTAAATATTTCTTTTTTTTAAAAATGCCTACAGCACTGGTCTTCCTAGGTGGTCTCCTATCCAAGCACTAACCAGGCCCGACCCTGCTTAGCTTCCGAGATCAGACGGGATCGGGCATGTTCAGGGTGGCATGGCCATAGCTGACATGGATATTAAATAAATAGGACTTTTCCAAACAGGAACACAACTGCAACTGCCAAATGCAGGTTGCTGTGGCAACTTGATTGGCAGACGCTTGCTTCGTCCTCTTTCCATGGGTACAGACATTACACAGTCCTACGTCTGTCCGTGGAATTCTAAGTGCGAACCGCGTTTAAAGAAGCACGAAGTCGGGGTGACGATGCCTAGGGCAGACACGCGACATTCCGTGAGTAGGGCGTAGCCAAGTCAATGCATCATGTACAGAATCACACAGGGGAGACGGCTGGTCCTAGAAATCTTGTGATCGAATGGCACTGGCGAGGTTCTTTCTCTTACGGACTCGCGTCCGTGGAGAATGACGTGAAACCTGATACGCGGGGTCTGGGGGAGACGGCGTGCTGTACACACGCAGCGTTTCCCACGCTCATCCTCCCGGGAAGGGAGAATGGTGGACAGAAGGCGCGTGGGGAATTTTCCAGCGCCGGGTGCGTGTGGGAACTGAGAGAGAAGAGAGAGTCGAGAAAGGAAATGATGGGAGATTTTAAATGATTAGTAAATTATAAAGTGCTGTATAAACATGAGACATCCAGCGGTCACTGTGCACGTGGCTATTTTGAGCAATGCTACCTACCTATTAGGAAAACTAACAACTATACATTAAACTGAGTGATGTCCATTTCACAGAGAGCAGGACAGACACAGTGGCCTGGTTTATCTGAAGAGCTATAATCGCATGAAAGTCCACAAAGGCAGAGGCGGCATGTTCTCGGCACTGTAGCTAAATTCTTAAAAGCAAACTGTTCTTTAGTAATTTCAGATTAGACTGGCAGTTGATTGCTATAGACTGTTTTTTTCTTCTTTTTTTTTTAAAGTTGTATTTCTTTTAGAGACAGAAGGAAGGTCAACCTCACTTTGTAAAAGGGAAAGAAAGGCGACTCTTGTCATTGAACGTACTGTGGCGCGTCCCCAGGTGTAACGGAGGAAGAGGGGACAAGGTCCCAGATAACGTGGCAGCTGAAAGGAAGCCGCTGCACGGTGGCTCTCGGAAGAACAATGAGTCATGTTGCCTGGGCCCCACCGCAGACGCGAGTCCCCAAAACTGGCTTCCCTCCAAGACCGCGGAGGAGATACAGAGGGCAGGGCCGGCGAGGGGCGCCGGGGACGCGCCTGACGGAGCCTTCCCAGTAGGCAGAGAGCAGTCGGAAAAGTGCTTTAGGGTCATGAAATTAAAAAACAAGTGTCAGCTGTGGGAGACGTGGAACGGCAAATAAGCGTGAATGCAAATAGGACGGATAAATGAAAGTGTGCGATCACCCTGAGCTATGTCTACAACCTGAAGGCCACTCCGTCTGTAATTATCTGGGTGCCATTAACTGCGTGCAAACAGCCATCGAGGGGCGCGTGAAAGGCGCCCCCTGAAGTTAAGCCCCTTCCCTTTCCGACGATAAAGCAAGATCTCTGAGATGGTATATCCACCTTGAACTAAACGGGTTCGTGCACGGGGCCGGAACGCGAGAGCCGGATTTCTGCTCTTTACTGCACGTCTCAACGTAACGTTCACCGTTAACACGAAGAAAGAGAAGATGGGAGGTCCGGCTTCAGTAAACACACACCGAGCCCTCGGTCATGAGACAGTGGCATTCTCACGGTCCTCTCCTGAGGCAGGTGTCAGGAGCTGTGATAGACTTGGCCGAGGTCACCCAACTGAAAGGTCATCAAGCCGGATTTGAGTATGGGTATTTCGGCCCTGGGTTATCACTTTTTCCATTACATCGCAGATTCCCAACCGAAGGCAATTTTGTCCCCCAGGGGGCAGCTGACAATGTTTGGGGACGTTTTTGGTTTACAACTAGGGGGTGCTACCGGCATCTACTGCATAGAGGCCAGAGATGCTGCTATACACCCTACAAAGCAGAGAGCGGCCCCCACCACAAAGGATGATCTGGCCCCACGTTCAGTGATGCCTGACGCCGAGGCTCAGAGACCTGGCTCTGTGCTACGGCTGCCGCTGAGCAGGCTGCATCTCAAGACAAAGAGACCCGTGCGGGGGAGAGGCAGGGCAGGCGCAGAGGGTCCGCGCCCAGGGCCTGGGAGTCGCTGGTGTGAACGAGGGAGTCCTACCTCCACGTCACAGGCAGGGAGGTGACAGGAGATGAGGCACTAAACGTTCATGACCTATCTGTCAGAAACGCGTTCTGAGATGGCTCGGATCTAAAATGCCCTTCCGAACCCCGAGAGGCATTTTTGACGCTACCTGAAGCCCTTGATGGCTCCCGAATGGCATTCTGCACTGAAGTTAGAGCCCTGGCTTTCCAGTGGGCTCTTTATTTGCCTTCCAGAATATTGAAGATGGGCCCCTCGCAGAATACATGTCGCAGGCTCATGTGCTAAGAGGCTGAACGGATGGTATCGCTAGGAAATTTAAGGCCGAGGTATCGGTTGAAAGATGAAAAGAAAGATGGGATCGCTTTCGCAAAGTCTCATTGGCAAAGATGGAGGGGATTTTCCCAACAAAAAGGCTCTGAACTGAAAGTATCTCAGAGAGATCTTGAATTTAAACAAGCTAAACACCACCAGGGGTCCTGGAGGCCCTGCGGCAGGGCAGAGAAAGTTGCGTACCACTCAGGGGAGGCGCCGGACAGAGCCCCGTGAAGAGGAGGCAGGAGCCAACCATGGAGCTGATTTGCAAGGAAGCAGACGTTGATCCCCGTTTTGGGCTTTAGATGGAGGCCCGTCCTAGTAGTTCCCATTTAATTAATTTTATTGATTCGTGGGACCCAGAAGGAGTCTGGGGACTGGAGAGCTCCAGCTTGTTCCCACAGTTGCACAGCCATGACTGCTGGCTCAGACCCTGCGGCTGGACCTCAGAGGCTCGGGGCCCGGGACCGCCCGCGGGCTGACCAGCCAGCGGCCCTGGATCTCCGCCTCCTGGCCTGCTCCTCCGACTCTGGGAAGGGTGCTCTGGGGAGCAGCTGCCTCGCGGGGAAGCGGATGAAGGGTCCCTGCCTGGGTCGGGCTGCTGAGCAGACAGCCCCGGCAGAACCTCGGGTGGGCGGCCACAGTCAGCGAGTTTCTGATTTCACCGCAGCCCCTACGGAGGTGACGTAAGACTGATCACTGATCGCCAAGCAGTTTTAGTTTCATTCTTACTTTAATAAACATACATGTGCCCAGCTAGCTCTGAATTATTCAGAATTACAGCAGTCAGAAGAGAGACCTTCTCGAAGTCTGTCAGAGGATTTTTAATCATCTTTAAGTAAACTTCAATTTCTATGAAATTGAAGGGGAATTATTATTCCACTTAAAAATTCAGTATGGATTCATTGAAGGGCTTTCCATCTCCTACCATAAGTAAAAAGATGAAATGATTAGTGCGAAAAAGACACCATGAAATGAGTTCGAAGTTCTTATGCTCGAAGGCGAGATTTAAGACACTATTACTTATTGTCCCTAAAAGGGTTTATATTAGTGATAACAACAATAGCTTTTATTTAAAATCATTCATCAATATGATTTATTAAGTCCTAGACTTAATCTTGTTGGAAAAAAATCCATACACTCACTTCCAGCCTAGCAGACGAGACAATACGACACCCACTAGAACGCCAGGCTCAAGGGCGCGTGGCCGCCTCCTTGGGGCAATGTGAGCTCGGCTGGTGGTGGCCTGTGGCGGGCGTGGCTTTGGCTGCCGTGGACCGGGGTGATGGAGTCCCAGCTGCAGGCGGCCTGTGACTTAGCGGTTCACTCCGCGGCCCCGCTAACATACAAACACCCATTTACGCTTTCTGGCGAAGCTGCTGTAATGGTGACAGCAGGGACGAACCCTCGCGGAGACGGGAGAGGGGGAAAAAGGGAGGTCCCCGCCTCTTGATTTGGGAGATAATGACTAAACTTCATTTGTGCACATCTCTGTCACCACGTTTACATAAGCCGTCTCCCCTTTGATGTGCTGGCCGCCCTGAGTAATTATTACCTCCATCCTGGAGATGAGGAGACGGGCTCAGAGGGGTTACCTGACCTGCTCGAGGTTAAGGAAGCGAGCGAGGGTTAGAATCAGGGAGGCGCAGGTCCTCTGATACCTGGGCCTCTGCTATGCTAATGAGCCCACCACACACAAGGGGGAAGGGACCTGGCTGGACTCCCAACGAGGTACAGCTGCAGAGCGGAATGGCACGCAGACCACTTCGGGGTGCGGGGACTCTGAGAGTCAATCGTTAATGGCCCCTTGAAGATAATCTTGTTATCTTACTGGACTCCGTGAGGTCCCAAGGAAGGAAACCTGACTGCAGGTTTATGACTCTATTACGAATAATAGATCATCGTTCACAAACGGTCAGCCCAGAGAGCGAGGTGTAAACGCCGTTTTTACATGAACAATCCGTTTTTAAAAATGATCATCACCCACTGCACCTCCCCCCCTCCCCCCCCAAAAAAAATCCTCCGCAGTCGCACGGTAACGATCAGTCACCTTTGACACAAACAAATGTGCTCCCGCTGCTGAAGCGACCCGGCTCCGCTGACCTCCTGGGGTGCATGGGAAGTGGGGGGAGGGGAAGCGGCACCCTCCGCCCTTCCAGATGCCTCCCCCGTGGTCTCATCTGAGTAATGGACACGCCGTCTGACCGTGGTCGTGAAGGGTGGGGGCCGCGCACGGGGCAGGGACCGGCACCGGCACGGTGAGCGATCCGTCCCTGTTTGGTCTGCACGGAGCTCGGCTCCGGCTCTGGCTCCGTGCATATTCATGAACTTTGGGGCACTGCCCTCAGCTTCGGGGGTACCACGATGGCGCTGCGGGGGGCCAGGTGGCGGCCGGTGACCCACGGGCTCGCGCGGCCTGGGAACCGGCCAGACCAGGTCCCGGGAGGAGGGGGCTGGGGCCCGACACCGCTCTGCACAGAACTTCGACAGGAACTTCACGCGGGCGAGAGGCTGCCGGTGCCTGCCCGCTTGTCCCCACCATTTGAGAGATGACAGGACTCCCCCACAAAGACACGTTCCCTGATTGGCGAGAGCACGGCCTCCACAACGTGATGGCCACAGGGACCCCAGCGCCGACCCCCAGCAGTGCACGCGTCTGTGCACGAGTTCGTGGGCTCTGGCGGGCTCGTTGCCAGCACTCCTCCGGCCATGGGGCTTTGCCACGTACACGGTGACCTCGCGGCTGGCCGGGAGCTCGCCGTGCTCTGCGGACTGCCCCTGCACCCTGGCTGGTGGCAGGCATTCCGTCAGCAGGCATTAGTGGCTGCAGCGAGGCTGAGCTCTGAAAAGCCAAATTCCTCCTGGGAGGCTAATGCCCTGGGCTCCGCCGGCTGCGGGTGGCGAGGGCTTCTGAGCAAACGCGAGCCTCGGGCAGGAGCTGCCGTGTGGCGCGGGGGCCCTTTGCTCCAGGCATGGGTGCATGACACTCCCGCGTGCTGGATGGGCAGAATCCTCACAGGGAGTTTATTTTGCATTTTAATTTCATGGGGAAAAAGGCTTCCTGGGGTTCTGGCTAGAGGTATGTGTAAGTCGTCAGTTTAATGGACTTAGCCCTGCGTTGCTAAGGTAAGGAATAGTCATTTTATTAACAACAACAACAACAACAACAACAAACCCCTAGAGAGCTCTCTAGTCTGCATCTTCATTCGTCCTTGGCACGGGCTTTTCTAGAGTATTTGGCGCGTTGTCTGTTTCTTGGTCCTAGGGAGCCCCCGCCCCGCGACTCTGGACGGGGCTTCAGGGAGCCGATGTCGTGGCCGGGCTGACAGTCACCTGACAGCACATCCCCTGGCATGGGAGCGGCCGGCAGAGTCCACCTGCTCCAGCCCCACGCTGACCAGTCAAGGGAGAGGGGGCGGAAGCCGGAGTTTATGACATCCGTTTGGAGGCTGCCCGACCTAGAAGGGAGAGGACGATGACACCCCGGCACCCAGAGCGGACATGGGGCAGGCGCTGGGGCCTGCCGGGAGGGGGCCGCGGGCTGCGCCGCGCGCCGGCTGCCCGTCCGAGCGTGGCAGAGGCAGGTTTCCCCGTCCTAGGGCCGCCTTCCTCTCCTCCTACAAAGGGACGCCTGAGTGGGAGTGAGGGCAGGCCGCCTCTCCTCCAAGTCCAAAGGCTCCTGAGCCCGCTTCCTGGACTCGGCGTCCCCTGGCTGCACTCCCAGTGGTGACAGGGAGCGGCGGAGCTGGGTCACGTGCACCGTCCAGCTCACTCGTCAGAGGCGCATCTGATGAGCGCAGCGCCCCTGAGGCCCGCTGACCACGGCGGGACCCCTCGTAATGCGCCGTGTCTGGCGATCCTGCATCAGGAAGGAGCTCGTACCTGTTCCTAGAGCAACGTGTTTTTTTTTTTTTTTTTTTAACTTCGTTTACCCGAACTGTACTTTCAAACGTAAACTAAATGTTCTGAGCTCGTTTTCTATCCATGATTTATGATGCCTCCCTTCCTATCGAGTTAAAGCTCAGCTCGGATGAAGCCCTTGTGCGCGGCCGGAGCCCGGGCGTCTGCCTCCGGGCAGGCGTGTGGCGCTTGCCCGTGGCGAGAACCCAGCTGAGCTGGGCTTCCTGCCGCTGGCCTGCCAGCGCCCCTGTCCCCTCTCTGGAGCTGCCACAACCTGGGGGCGGGTTCCACTGCCCCGGGGAGAGTCCAGGGACTGGAAGCGGGGGCCGCGCAGGCTTTGGGAGTGGAAGTCTCCAGTGTCACCCCGCCGGAAGCCCTCCCGAGGGCGGCGGAAGCTGAGCTGCCTGGGCTGAGCGCGGAGCACCTGCTGTGAGCCTCTGCGGAGGGGTGGGCCCAGCCCCAGGGCCTGGAGGGGCCAGTCTGGGGACTCCGACCAGCGGGGGGTGTGGGGGGGGGCGTTGAGGGTGAGGGGAAGGCCCCGGAGGAACCAGATTCCGGCGCCCTGCAGTCTGGCGGCTGAGCCAGCTCCACCTTCGCTCAGAAGCCTCCTGGTAATGCGCTGTGTCTGGCGATCCGGCACCAGGAAGGAGCTCGTACCTGTTCCTAGAGCAACGTGTTTTTTTTTTTTTTTTAACTTCGTTAACCCGAACTGCACTTTCGAACGTAAACTAAGTGTTCTGAGCTCGTTTTCTACCCATGATTCATGACGCCTCCCTTCCTATCGAGTTAAAGCTCAGCTCGGATGAAGCCCTTGTCCCGTTTCTCCTTTCTAACCGGGGACCGGGGGCTGGGAGCGAGGGGGGCGCACGTGGCAGGCAGCGAGGGCCGGACTGGCAGCCCGTCACGCGCCTCTGAGTTCCCGTTCCATTCCACCTACCAATCCGTTTTTCTGCGGCGTGCACGCAGAGCGGCGGCAGCGAAAACCCGCTAGGCCCCCGCTGCAGCCCGCGGGGCTCCCTGCCTGGGTCACGCAGCCACTTCCCTTCCCAGGCGTGGAGGTGGCGTCTTCCTTCTTGAGGCTAAACAGGGCTTCGTCCTGCCAGCGCAGGGCAGGTGGCTTCCTAATGATTTTCAAGGAAGGAACCCAATAGAAGAGAAATATCCTTTTTTAATCCCATTTTCCTTCTCGCCCCACACTGAGCGGTTACTATAGCAACATCCTGCCTGCTCCCAGGACAGCCAAGTGTCCCTGTGAAGTAGCCGAGTGTGGCTTTTTCGCTCAGAGAAGGGTCACCGCTGTTCATTGACCGGTTTCCCTGGGTGTCTAAATTCTTCAGTTCTCTGTGACGTGCTTAATCTCGGCTTTCCTGTGGCTAAAAGCTACAATTCACTTCGAAACTCCCCGCGGTATAATCCTCCAGTCCTTTCAGAAAGGAGCTCAGTAGAAATGAATTTACATTTTGTTTTACGATACGAATCGCTTCTCTTCCATGTGCGCTGACTTCAGGTTAGAAAAGACCCCTCTGAAGAAAATGATTGTGGGGAAACCTGCCAGACACCCCTGCCAGCCTTCCTTACTTGCCTTTCACGTCTTTATCTATGTAATACACACTATATATGTAATGAAATGCAAATGTATACATAATGAAAATACGTACAATAAATAATAGATAATGAAATATTTCCAATACACCGAAAAGAACAGAAACCGAGGTGATAAGCATTCGCGTTTCTCAGGCTTTGCCGGCGCTGAGCGGGGCGGCGGGGCGGGGTGGGGGCGGGTGCACCACACTTTTCAAATTCGTGAGAAACAGAAGGTTGCAGAGCAGCGACTCTCCCAAGGTTCACGCATCTCTTCTCCATCCAAGACTTTGCACCTTTGTCACACATTTATGTGCAAGACGTGTGTGTGTGTGTGTGTATGTGTGTGAGCTTCCTCCTAATTGGGGGGCAGGGTGCTAGGCGCCGCAGCTGCGAAGGGTCCCCTGGTCACCTGGGAAGCCGAGAGCCCCAGGACCAACCCCCGTTTCTCTGACCGCTCATCTCTTTCATGGGCAATCCTTACGGGCGGGAGTCCAAGCTAGCCTTCCCAAACGAGGACTTGTTATTTTCAAATTAAAGCAGTCACGTCGGAGGGCGATTCGGGGTCCTGTGCAACACAGGAAGCCCCGGACCTTCTCCCCAAGGTCACGGGAAACACTTGGTGAGTCTGAGAGTGTGTCTGTTCAAAATAAAGCGCTAAAGGGTCAATGCAGAGAAGACGGCGTGGCCTTGGGGCGGGGGTGGCTTGTTCACGGGTCGTCGTGAACGAGGCTATGAGGACTCAGATAAATGGTTTGTGGTTATCGATCTGGACCAACCTGATGGAAAAGAAGCTCTAGCATTATCGCTACAAGGACTTGATTTATACTTGCAATTTAGAATTTGTGTGTTCATTCAATTCCGTCAATATCCAAAAAAAAAAAAAATGTAATACCCTCATTTCAAAATCTGACATTTGGATTTTGTCCCACGATTTAGTATGTCTGCTAAGCAAAACAACTGTCAATCTAGGTCATCTGCCGTCAACGACAACTCGAAACACAAGTAATCAGGGAGAAAAACAACCCCAAAACAAACAAACGAAAAACCACCTCTGAAATCAGGCTTCGAGGTTTCCAAAAATAAAAGAAACAGACTTTTTCCATCTGCCCTTACATACTGTCATTTCTCCTCGCATGCCCCACGGAAAGGTTATTCTGCTGGAAAGGGGTGACTCAGAACACACTCCGGGCTGTGACATGTGAAGTGTCTGCCAGCGCTAGACAGTGACTCTCCTTCTTCTCATGGTCACATTCCAGAGAAAAGGCAAAAATAAAACAAGCTGACCGACAAGCGCCCAGAGTAAGAGGGCGACCAAGAAACACTGCTCGGGGAGCCCTTGGAAACGGTGTCTAGGTCCCGAAGAAGCCAGATCCCCCCGGGGAGGTTCATCCTTCCAGAGGTGGCAGGCGAGGCCTTGGGGTGAGGCAGACGTGGGCGCACAGATTGTGCTCCCAAAGCCAACAGCACTTTATAGTTTATAAAGACATTCATGCCTATTCTTTCGTCCTACATGGACAGGTGCAGGGATTTGTTCAAAGACTACGTGCAGAAAAAGGCACTTGGGGAAAGGGCCATTCTCGGCGGGTCCTGGTCTCCTCCTCGTACACACACTGGCCGTCCCTGACGCCCACCCACCCAGGGGACTGCTGGTCGTCACAGAGCCAAGGGTGAGGGCTGCCACCTCGCCTCCGCTCCTCATCCTCCCGACAGCGTCTTCTGGCTTCGGTTCTCAAGAAGAAAGGGACCTTCAGACAGCATTTTCCATCAGTTTCCTCTTGAGTCTGGTGCTGAGCGTGGACCACAGAGCTCTCTACGCGTGATCAGCCTAGACAGCACGGGACCCGTCACTGCTCTTTGAGGCAAGACAGCCTCAGGATGCCACCAGCTGATGGCCCCTAGGAGGGAACCTGTTGTCCACAGACTCTGCTTCAAGGGGGGCAGGCTGCAGGACCACCCGTCCTTAGATGGCCAGTCACCTGTGATGTGGCACGATGCAGGAGATACATGGCCAGATTGCTAGTATCGGGAATATGCACAAGACGATCCCAAGACAACGTGGCAGTTAAGCGAGGCCTTGTACAACATAGAAAGATGCTGGACCACCTGGAAGCAGAGGTGGGCAGGGGACTGCAGACACAGCGACACCGGGTGGCCCACGAGCACCTTTTAAAGAAGACGGGGACCGCGTTCATCCCCACCGATCTCTTGGCCAGTCCGCACGGAGCCCTCGAAACGATTCTCTTAATTCTGTAGAAAATTAATGCCACCTTCAAATATCTTAAACTGCACTTAAAAATTTCACGTCTTCTTAAGCACTTCCAATGTCTAATTTAAAAATTAATTTTTTTTTCTGAGGACTTAAATAACTCTTACGAATAAATCAAAATAATAAATATGGTGAACCTTAAGTTCTCTTAAAAGTTTCAATATTGTTTATAAACTATAAGAGTTCAACTTACCATCTTGAATCTAAATCAATTACTTAATTAGGTGTTTCAACCTAACTCAGAGGCTGATCTGTTTCCTTAATTAACTATATTCTTTTAAAGATTACAAGTTCATAAAATTCCAAATACATATAAATTCCTTAACATAAAGTATTAGTTCTATGGTTTTGATTCTCTTAAACACTTCCCTGCTTAATTCTGACTCTTTCCAAAGGTGAAAGATGATTAGCTACTATGTTTTTTTGCATCATCTCACACAGCTATTTTAGGTTTTGCTTCCATGTAATTTTTGGGATTGGCTTCTCAGCTTTCTTAAGGGTGTATCATAAACAGAAATTTTAGCTGGGGCACTGGTTAGATTCTTTATGGTGACTCATGTGGGACCAAATGAGCCCTATTTATCATCGCCATGGTGAAGATTTCATAACTCAAAGGAGTTGGGCATGGAGCCCTTGGCCTTAAACCCAAGTTATATCTATACCGTCCCCACCCAGTTGGCTAAATCAATTGACTAAATTTGTTCTATTGTGCTCTTAAGATGTAAGTGTGTTTCCAGCTCAAGAAAGATGACTCATTAAAATTCGGTATTCTACCATATTTTATATGGTACCATGCAAAGTTTTCAAATATTAAAATGGATCTAATTAAATTTTTGCTATCCCTTGTGGCTTTGTTTCATAATTCAGTCATAAATTCTAAAGTCATTCAATTCACATAATTCATCTGTTTAAAAAAACAGAGGAGTCAGGTTCTCTGTGGCCAGGGACGTCCTGCCTTTCGCTAGTGAGCTGTACTGAGTACCGGTTTGGAGTGAGGGCTCTGGGATCAGGTGGGGCTTAACGTCTGGGCTCTGTCACTACTCCTTACTCTTAATCATTACCCTATAGAAATTCTCACAAAGTGTGTATGCGCGCGCGTGCACGTGCGTCTGCATGGTCAAACACCTCAAATGCTTCTCTGACTCTTCCTGGCCTCAGATAACCCTGAGCAGATAAACAGTATGTTAGCTTTATGTGCCAACTTGGCCAGGCCGTAGTGCCTGGTTATTTAAGAGAACACCGCCCTACGGTGTGCAGGTATGCCGTGGATGGGATTAAGATGTACAATCAGTTAGCTTCAACTGCAGATTATCCTCAATAGTACAGGTGAGCCTCATCCTGTTGTAGAGCTTATATGAGGGTCCCACGGAGGAGAAATTCCGCCTCAACACAGTAACATCGGGTCCTGTCCAGTTTCCAGCCTGCTGGCCCGCCCTAGAGAATATGGACTTTTGGCCTCCACAATCGTCTAAGCCAAGTCCTTGAAACAAAGAGAACCCTGGAGAACCCTGATGAATACACAGGGGTTTCCCTTTTCAGTCATGCCCTTCCCTCCCTGCCCGCCCGCCTTCCCCCCTCCCTTCTCTCCCCCAAATCCAAAAGACCAAACTGCGATTATCCTTTCTGGGAACACTGGTAGTTGCTACACGTAACGTTAGCGATGAAAAATTCAGTAACGTAGCTTTTGGAACTGAATTCTCCTTCAGTGAAGAAGGTGACTCTTTTAATCTCTATGTAGCGAAATGAGTAACTAGGAGTATGTGACTCTTCTCTACCCTGACATGTAATAAAAGTGTTTACTTGGTACCCCCTGCAGTACTGATTCTCATGTCAGCCAACACACACATTAAGAAACGGGTGCGTCGAGCTCAGACCACATACGGTTTTCCTTCAGTTTCTTTTTGAGGATGTGGAAAGAAACCGGAAAGCAAAAATTCACGTAGATGCTGCGAGGGGTGTCAGCAGTATTTTGATGATGTCCTCATGGGCTACTGGAAGGCAACGGGCGTTCCACGGGTCAAGGGCCATGTTATGACTGATGACATTAGCCTCTTGAGCTCACTTCTCACATTGTCCTTGGTCCTAAGAGTGGAAAGACCCCTGGCTCATGTTGTTAGGTTCTGGGCAATTCTTTTTGCTCTGAAGTTCTTGGTGAGATGTATTGGCTGGGCTGGGCGGGGGGTGGGGGGGGGGTTAGGGAAACTCTTTGCTGTTCTAGAAATCTCTTCCAGGTCCACCACGAAGCAGTCAGAACTATTAGAAGGTCACTTGTGGCCTCGAGTCCAAATTCAAGGGTTCCACGCTTGGTCTTTCTTGTTTGCTCCCTAACTCGAATGACGGTGACAGCCTCGGAGCTTTCCTGATGGCTGGATTTTTGAGCTCATTACTATCTGCATGATGCCCAAGTGTATTTTAGGGGAACCTCACTCACACCGACGTTTGGGTTTGAGTCAGAGAGTGCCACAACCCGCAAGTAAAATCTGAACCCGAGATTAGGGCTACTGCCGCTCTTGGCTCCTCCCTTGCCCCGCCCCCGCCCCTCCCCCTCCCCCCCCCCCCCCCGCTCCCCCGCCCCCCCCACTCCCTCCCACCCCCCCACTCCCTCCCACCCCCGGCTGTCTGGAGGCCAGTTGCACCTCGCTTGGATTCCGGAGGGACACGCTCCGCCCCATAACTTCATCTGGGTCTCTGCTCCAACATTACCTTTCCAGCGAGACCACCCAGCCGCTCTAAAATAACGTCAGGTGTCTCCGGATCTCTTTCTTCTTCCCACCCGGCTATATTTTTCTTCATAACACAGGTTCCTCTAGATATTCCATTATATATCAATTTGCTATTTTCTCTCTTCTATTAGAATGTAGACTTTTCGAGAGCTTGGTTTTTTGTTTTGGTCAGTTCGATTTAATTCTACATGCTGTCCCAGTACATAGTAGAGACTCGATAAATATTTGCTGAATGAATAACTTGCTATTTACATCTGCCTGCTAATTGCCATCTAGTGAGTAGGAAATACTCGAATGAAAAAATCCTAATCATTCCCTTTTTTAAAAAAAATTTTTATGGAGGCCTACGTGTGCACACACTGAGTTGAGTCAGTCACATCTGGTCCCTGGTCTCATGGAAGTTCTAGAAATATTAGGTGAATAGCTATATGTAATTTACCTCACATCAACATATAAGAGAAACATTGAACAATGTTCTGGTTTGCCTATGTGGGCTCATAGTTTCTTCCTTTTCAAAATTCACATTAAAAAAACACTTTTTCCTAAGGAAAATGCTGACCGGAGGGGAGGAGATAGGCGCCCCCATTCTGCTTCGCCCGCTGAGGACAGAGAGGGTGCAGGGCGGGTCGCCCCGCGGCCCAGGGAGAAGGGACACCTTGGGTGTGAGCGCCCTGCCCTGGCTCGCGTCGCAGGGGAGGGGCGGGTACGAGGGTCCGGGGCGCATGCGCGCGACGCTCTGCTTATCCCCCTAGACCCTCAGGGCCAGCGGGGGAGAACCTGGCCTCGGGGCTCAGAGCTCTTCTCTCCCATGCAAACCTGGAGACACTGCGGAGGAAGGAGGAGGCCTGCGGGGTGGGGGTGGGGGTGGACATTAGAGCCACAACCCTGACCCTTGCAGAGCCTCTTCCTCGCTGTGGGCGGGGTGGTGGAGGTCCCGCAGGAGCGCTGAGTTTTAGATCCTACAGTGCTGAGTTCTAGGTCCACCGCGAGTGCCGAGTTCCCGTCCCGCAGCAGCGCTGAGTCCCCATCCAGCAGCAGCGCTGAGTCCCAGGACTAGGGTTCGGCGCGCATGGGCCGTGCGAAATCGTGGCCGGACAATCCAGTCTGTTCAGGAAACAAATATTTGCCTGGAGTCTTCATGCAAGGCTACGTGCAAGGCTCTTCCACACTCCGCGTCCTTCCGGGTGCTGGGGAATCGGGGAGTTCCCCTCCCCCCACCTGCCTGGCTTCCTGGGAGTCCACAGCGGGGTGTGGGGCGAAGCCCTGGTGATGAATGGCCATTCCCCTGCTTTACTGCACAAACACTTCGCAGGGGGGTCGAGCAACTACACAACAGGATTCTAATAGTCTCGGCTCCTCTGCTAGAAAAACGTACCGACACCGACTCAACGCATCTCCACTGTGCGCAGAACACTGATATTTTCTACCAAAAATGTCAAAGGAGTTAACGATATTAATAATTCAACAGGATTATTATTTCTCATTGCCTTTTGATCATGCGGCTGTGTTCTTAAAGGGTACAGGGGAGCCATGTGAATGACTCAAATTTCATGTTCTATCTACACGTAGTGCCTAGAACAATGATGTTTCATGTGTGTATGTAGGCATGTGGGAATGGATGGATAGATGGATGGGTGGATGGATGGATGGATGGATGGAGGGAGGGATAAATTAATGAACGCTGTTTGATTTGAGGGCTGACGATGTGTTACTTAAAGCTCCAGATAAAGCAGACAGCACAATCAAGGGACAGAAAAATCTACTGTGAGGTACAAAATTGTTTCTAGAGGAGATATTCTGAAAATAGGGAGATTGGAAGTCGCCGACTCCGTATGTGCTCTGTCATCCTGTTTAAACCTGCGTGATGAGGGGCTAACAACCTGTAGACAATCACGCACAGGTCTTTTGCGTTTTTTTAATGGCAGCCTTCTTTGATCCTTCCTTTGTAGTTATTTAGAAAGAAGATGATAATTATCGAAAGACCTGCATAAACCACGATTTGGTATTTCAAAGGCTGCCAGCTTTCACGTGACACGAGCTGAATTATCATGCAGAAAATGACTGCCTTCTGAATTACTCGGGATGCTCAAAACTCTGGAGAGAAAAACAGAATACCACTGTCTGTTATCAGACCACTTAAAAATAAAAAATAAAAAGAGAAGTACGGCTTTTCGTACATTCAAATTTCCTTGGCTCAATAGGGCAGCCCCCTTAAGGTGAGCGTGGGACAGGACGTGAATAGATCTCGGGGCAGCTGCTTATCTATCTCAAGAAGGTCGGCATCTCTTGTGCCACTTACAGATTTTAAAAACGTGTTGTTATGCTTTAATCGTGGTCATCACTGAAGAATGTGATTGAAATTTTAATTATTAAGTAGAAAGGGCTGTAAAGCACTTGCATGAGGCGTCTGGAGATCCTGGAGTGACAGGCCATCAGCACAGCCCATGTGAACCTGGAAGCGAGTTGTCACGGCCCCGTGACCCCCGCCGAGGCGGAGGCAGCGGTCCGTCTCCCTCCTACCGGCTACCTGCCTCCTCCCAGGTCTGCACAGCTTCTGCAGAGCCAGCGTTTAGACCCAACGCTCAGGAATGTGAAAACATCAATTATCGCCTTCCTAGATTGAGATGAAGTATGATTATTACCCTTGATTTAATAGCAAAGGAGCATTTCCACAAAAAAAATGTTTCAACCATTAAGCACAAAGGTTATGCTTAAAATACGTATGTTTTCTTTTTCTACAGGGCGACGGTACTAAGTTGATCGGTTAGTTGCACGCTTACTGTGACGGCGACTTCACGTCTGCTGAGGTCTGCACCGTGGGAAGTGCCGTAGGCTGGGCAGCAAGCTTGTCAAAGGAGAAAGACTGCCGGGAATTTGGGGGAAAGTGAGGAGCACGAAGTTACTAGGACTTTTTGTTTGAAAGTCCAAGCCGCACATTCGTTGGAACACATCGGGGGCCTGTCCACAAATCCCTCGACCTGTTTAGAGGAATGTCGGGGACGCCTGGCCTGCAGGGCACCCGGGACTTCCTGTCCCTAGCCTCTCAGAGACCTGCCCTTGCTTGTCTGCGCTGGAAACTCCCTCACAAACAACTTTTTCCCCTGATTGTCTCGCCTCTGTTAGGAACTTTCCACTTACAGGTGGATTTCTTCAGGGTTCTAGGAAACACTGATGTGGTACCTTGTGCTACGAGTGTAACGGTGAAGTTTAAGTTTAGTTTTATCTTGCCTCTTTCTCCTTCGCTGTGGAACAAGGGCCTTCAGTGACTTAACCCTCAACGAGAGATTTCAGTCCAGAACTGAGTCAGCAGAAATGCTTACACCGAAAGTGGGTTTCCCAGTGTTGCTTACATTCTCTGTGCAAATAGGACAATTTTGCCGACCTTTCATGGAGGACATATTCATCCCCCAAATTGCAAACCCACATATCCTAAGTTCAACCATCCAATCATTCAAATTCTACTGCATGCTCGTAGGGTACGTAAAAGCCATGACTTCTACCCCCACGAGCGTGACTTCCAGGGAAGTCCACGGTGACAGTTCCCGCCTGGACATCCGCAGTGCAGCTCCAGTCCCCGTTGGCAAGATTTGGCGTACCGACCAGGGGCCACTTTTTATCACCCGTCCTTTCTGACTAATAACTCAAAAAACAGTCCACCTTCATTAGGTTTCCCAGGAGCAGAATGAAGGTCAAAGGCATCCTCGGAGAAGGGGAAAGAGTTTTCTAACCAGGGGCTTGGAGGCAGGGGCGGTGTACGCCGAGTATTGGGGAGTCTGAGCGAACGAAGTGGAGATGGCTCCATGTGAGTGAAGAACAAGGTGCCGGTGGAGGAGAGAAGAATGTGGGAGAAGTGGAGGCCACAGGGTGGGGAGCCCAGAAAACAAACTAGACCGGATGCGGGAGCTTAGGGTTTTAGCCCGAGTCACTGAGTGGGGTGTGTTAGCGTCATGTTTGTAAGGCAGTGATAAAAAGGGGGGTGGTGAGCAGGGAGGCGTACTGCGGCAGGAAGAGAGTACGGTGGCCCCCTTTTCTCTGGGGGACACGATCCAAGACCCTCAGTGGATGCCCAAAAGCACAGGTTGTACCAAACCCTACATATACTATGATTTTTCCTAGACGTACATGCCTATGATAAAGTGTAATGTATAAATTAGAAATCTCACAGACATAAGATTCATTTTTACTGTATATCGTAGCAACTCAGGGTATGATTTTTTTCTTTCCTTATTTAGTCGAGAACTTTTGCCTTTTTGCTTAAGGGAACATTTTAGGGCTTTTCCATGGCATGTCCAAAGCTCTTGCACTTTGGGGCCATTCTTGAGTAAAATAAGGATGACTTGAACACAAGCACTGTGATCTGTGACAGTTGATCTAGAAACTGAGATGGCTACTAAGTGACTAACAGGCAGGCGGCGTATACAGCTGGGTGCACTGGACAAAGGGGTGACACACACCCTGGGTGGGGTGGAGCAGGGTGGCGAGAGAGTCCATCACGAACTCAGAACAGTGTGCAATTGGAAACTCATTGTTTCTGAAAATTTCCACTTAGTATTTTTGGATAGTGGTGTGCCACCAATAACTGAAATTCTAGAAAGCAAAACTGCAGATACAAGGGGACTATGCTTGGCTGTTATAGAAGTTGAGACGAAGGATAGAAGACTCCGAGTTAATGGGGAAGAAGAGATGGATGTAAGAAGCATTGACAGCTGTGAACAGTCAGCAACCAATCAGCTGCTGGGCTAAGGGTTTGGAACGATCGGTCAGCGGCCAATCAGCTGCTGGGCTAAGGGTTTGGAACGATCGGTCAGCGACCAATCAGCCGCTGGGCTAAGGGTTTGGAATGATCGGTCAGCGACCAATCAGCTGCTGGGCTGAGGGTTTGGAACGATCAGTCAGTGGCCAATCAGCTGCTGGGCTAAGGGTTTGGAAAGATCAGTCAGCGACCAATCAGCCACTGGGCTAAGGGTTTGGAACAATCGGTCAGCGACCAATCAGCTGCTGGGCTAAGGGTCTGGAACGTGGCTGCAGATGGCCACGTGGGCTGCTCACTGTGAGTACTGATGCACGAGGAGGTAGGCAGGTCTGCATGTCGGTGACGGGTGACATAGAAAAATGAGCGCGAACATCCGATATTCTGCATGTGGTGTGCTTGTGAGAATCACAAGGGGAGGTCCTAGTAGGCGATTTGAAATATCATCCTGGGGCTCAAGATGGTGGTCTCTCTAGGGAGACAGACTTGGGCACAACAGCTACAGGACGAGACGCAGAACCACAGAAGTGAACAAGATGGTGCCGAGGAGGGCCTGGCTTGAGAAAGATGAAGGCCCAAGAATGGTCTCCTTGAAACACCGAGTTAGAGGGTGGGTAGCAGGTGAGTTCGCGCTGACGACTGTGACGATGCCAAGGCAAGGGCGTTGGAGAGGCAGATAAGAAGGTGCCGCCGAGGCGGACAGAGGCGGCAGCAGCCGGCGGAACCAAACGTGGCAGAGTCCGCGGCGAGGTGGGGACGCACACGGGAAGGACCTAAACTACGTGACGCGTCCTATTTTCTTCCTCTTTGCACACGGTACTTGCATCTATAGACTGTCTCCCGATATAGTCAAAGCCTGGTCTATCTAGAGAGATCAGGTCAAAAGTGAGCCTGAGGTCATCTATATTTAATGATGTTTCCTAGACAGCGTTCTTTTAACTCTAATCACAACGTCTAGCAAAGGCCGAATTCCAGCTATCTCTGTCGAAATAACACAGGAGGACGTAGTTTTAGGGCCTGATTTGGTATTCTGCTAATATTGTAGCATGTGGTCTTCCATTACCTAAAAGCTAATGACTATCTAAATTAGTTATATGGCCCAAAGCAAAGATAAGGTGGCTGGTGTGTTTGACCAGTCGTTAAAGTGTGTCTTTCTGGAAAAGTCTCTTCTCAAGTGAAATGACACCATGATGTTCTATCAGCAGTAGAGCTAACCTTATTAAAAGGGCTACTTTGAATGGCTCCCCAGGGCGGCGATATAAAAAAAAAAAATCAACATTTAATATGTTGTTAGCAGAGATTGACTTTCAAAAAAAAGCAGAATTAGCTGAGAATTGCTGATGAAACATTCTGTAGCTGGCAAATATACTCTGATTCTCCGGAGAACGGCAGCAATAAAAAACAAAACAAAACAAAACAAAAAAACCCACAGAATATGTTTTGCATCCCAAAGTTGGTGTTCTTGAAATAATCAATGAGTTTTGCTCTAAACTGGCTTAATATCTTATGTATACAATGCCATAGCCTCAGGCTGATAATATGTTCTGTTTCCTCAGAATTCTTTTGCTCAATCTGTCCGTTTGTTAGGCGAAGCACTCACTATGGAGAGGGGAAGAGATACAGAGATGTCGGAAGCCCTGGGCAGAGGAGATGACGACAGACAGGAAGTGCCAGGGAAGGCGGGAGAGAAGTGTCTATAAAGAACACGGGGCCCGGTGAGAATTACGGGTGACCGAGCGCCCCAGGGTCCCAAGGTGACGCGACCAGTGAACCATCGCTGGAGAGCTCCCGAGGCGCCCACCTTCAGCACGGCCGCTGGCAGCGCCCCCCTCAGCTGGTGCCTCTCCCGACGTCCTCACGCTCCATTATCGAGGATGCCCAGGCCTCCCTGGCTTTCAGAATTATCACCCTTCGGTTCTGCCAGGACCATCCTGACCAGACCCCGCCCAGTCTGCTGTGGAGTCATGTTTTCCAGAAGTGTCAGAGTCCAAGCAGATATTAGAACCTTAAATGGACCGTTCAAGCCTGTCTCTCCTTGATCTTGGGTGGGCTGTTTTTGGAACGTGGTAGCACCTTCTGAAGACACCGGCTACCAAGTTCTGAAGGCCCTTTGGGTCTACCTACGAGATGTTTCTCTGACCCTTCCGATATTCAGATGCAGAATATTCTAGTGGCTGCAGTGTTGCAGTTAAAGGCCCAGTGTTTGCGACCTCTTAGAAAGCTCTTCAAATCACTGACTCGATCGCCCAGAACACACAAAAAGTGGCAGCGACAGAGGCAACAGCCCTGCGGGGCCCGTCCTCATTCGCAGAGCCAAGGTGCTTGCGCGGGGTCCGCGTCGGGCCGTGGGCCGGGGGCTCCGCAGCCCGCGCTCACAGGGGAGCCCGCCCAGTGCCGCAGCACGTCTTGACGGGTGATGCGTTTCTCTGGCTCGCTTCTCTTGGCGCTGACTTCTGAATATTAGGATTTTCTTTTTTTATCATCTCGCAGCTGAGCTACATGTTCACAGTCCCCATGCTAGTCAGCCACAGATGAATTGTCAAGGTTTTGTCTGTCTGAAAATGTCATTTTTTTTTAGCCTTTATTTTGACGTATTTTTTTTTTCCCTAGATAGAGAGTTTTAGATTGGCAAATTTTTCTTTGAATACTTTCACGAGGTCGTTCCATTGTTTCCTGGACTCCGTCATTTTTGATGGGGAAGAGAGCGCTCATTCCGATCACTGTTCCCCTGAAGGCTATGTATCTTTTTGGTCTGTGGCAGCTCTTAAAATCACCTCTTTATCCTGGGTTTTCAGCTCTTGGACTACGGTTCGTTTAGGTGTGGTTTTCTTTGCATTGATGCTGCTTGGGATCGACTGTGCTTTTTAGAGCTGCGGGTCGATGTTTTTCGTCAGTTTTGGAAGAAGTGCCGACATCACGTCCACGAGCATTTCTCCCGCCCCCTCTCCCTTTCGTTTCCTGCTCGGATTTCGAGCACCTGTTTGCTGGATTGTTTGATGCTGTCCCACAGATCTCGGATGCTCTGCGTTTTCACACTTCGCGTTTCTGTTTGAATCATTTACACTGACCTCCATTCAAGATCACTGATACTTTTCTCCGATATTCGGTTCAGTCCGTTGACTGTTGAAACACCTGGTTCGTCCTGATCATGTATTTTTCTCTTCCAGCATTTCCAATTCTTTTTCATGGTTTCCATCATTCTGCTTCAAATTCCTATTTAAACAGTTTCCATCACCTAAAATATACATTTTGGAGTACTGACCGGAGTTATCTTTAAGCTGTGCCTCGTAACCCTCATTCCCACGGTTGGCTCTACTTCCATTACACATCTTCTCTCTTGACCAAAAGGGTCCCGTTTTCTGGCTTCATCGCATTTTGCATGACTTTTTGTCGTATCGTAGATGTTGTGCACAGAAGAGCAGCAGAACCCAAGGCCAAGGATGTCTCCTCCCAGGAGAGGACATGGCTCCCCCGTCTCACGATCAGTGTGGGAGCTGCTGGCCTCCCCTGCAAGTGAGAAGGAGTCAGGCTTTCTTGCAGCCTTAGCTGGCTGCCTGCACCTCACACCTCACGGGCATTGAGGAAAGGGCAGATGTCTCCCCTCAGCAGGGCTGTGGATCTGAGTGTGGTGAGGCTCTGAAATCTCAGGCTTTATTCTTTATAACTCAGACTCCGGCTTCTCTAATCACGGGAGATCTCTTCCTGTTTCGAGCCTGGATTCTGGACTTTCTGGTCACTGTGTAGAATTCTCTTTGCTCCAGGTGCTGTTCCCGGCCATCTGTGCCACAGAAGATCATCTGCACCCACGCGGCCCAGGCTCCGAAGGCCACTGCGGCACACTCGGTGAGGGCCCAGGCCACGCGCAGCTGTCCTCCTCTGCCCTGCCCTTGGGAGCTGCTGCCTTTCACTCCGTGAGGGCCTGGCACGGCTGCCAGGGATGACTCTTAGATCTCCGGCTTGGGCCCCAGTCTTGGGCAAACCCACCCACGGCGGGTCCAGACTCATCTTCTGGCTGGTGCATCTTCGGCTTCTACTTTGACTCTTCAGGCCCCAATGTGTGTCTGTCTTTTAAATGTCCTTAAAAATGTCCTCTGTGACTGATTTCTTCTTTCCCGTGGTCCTGCCAGCATGAACGTATCTGTGAGTCTTTTCTAAGCAGGGCTTGTGACTTTTAGTAATTTTGTTTATTTAGTTTTCATTTCAATCTCAGAGCTATGATGGGTTAAAGAAAAATCCCTGAAAATGTACATCCTGTTTGACTTCTCTTTGTCATGGTAGGAATCTAGAAAATGTTCCTAAGTTTTCTCCTTTACTTTACTAGTTCTCACTCGGATCCGTTTTGGCGGAAGCTTAGACGATTCTACTTACTCAGCTCACCCACAGGCTGTGTATATTGGATTTGAAAGCACAGTCTGCCCGTTAAGGGATAAGTTAGTACATCTCCGAGATGTGCTACCCTTTTCTGATGAGAAACGATCTCCAAGTAAGAAGGGGCCTAACCTGAAAGAAATCCACAGCCACGTCGCCGCAGCAGACATCGGCACATGACACATGGAAGTGCACGGCCCCCAAGGACGGGCTGTCTGACAAGAGACCGCAGCTTATTTGACAGCCGTCAGGCTCAGTGCGAAACGGAGAAGAACCTCAGCGTCCTCTCGACAAGAACGCGGTTCTCGGTCTCCCTCAAGCTGCTTCCTTTCTGTGATGCTCAAGCCCAGAGGACGCTGGGTTTCTATGCCCCGGTTTCTGCTGGAAGAAGTAAGGCATCTATTCATTGTATTTTATTTTATTTTATTTTATTTTATTTATTTTATTTTATTTATTATTTTATTTATTTTATTTTATTTATTATTTATTTTATTATTTTATTTATTTTACTTTATTTTACTATTTTACTTTATATTTTATTTTATTTTATTTATTTTACTTTATTTTACTATTTTACTTTATTTTATATTATATTTTATTTTATTTATTTTATTTTATTTATTTTACTTATTTTTAGGGTACAGGAATGGAATCTAGTCGAGAGACATGAATCTGGAGCTTACGTCTGGGTCTGGCACCTCATACACAAGCCACTCTCTCTCTACAATGCGTCCTATGTCCCAGACACTACACTTGCTTGTTTGTCACTGTGTTTTTTGCCCCCCCCCCCCCCCCAATGCTGCCTCTGGATCGAGACGCCCCGCCCGCCACAGCTCGCCGGTGCCCTGTTGCCGAGGACGGCATCCGTGCTGACGAGCAGGTACCCTTTTTCAAATGCACTCCGAAAGCAGCATTTTGAGAGACTTCTGTCATCTGCGCCCTTTAGTCTTAACTATGATTCACATGTTCATTCGTCAATAAATACCGTGAAGGGCAGGCAGCCTGCCCGGCGCCGGGCTCAGCATTCGATATAAATGCGCACGATACAGATACGGTTCCAGACCACAGGGAGCGTAGAAATGATTAACGGCAGGTGAGTTGGGTTCAACGTGCATTTCCCAAGTTCTCATACGTGCTGGGCACGTGGCAAACGATCGGACCGATGGGCTTCCTTCTGTACGCTGACAGTCCAAGGGAAGACAGAGGACGGTTCCAGCCCAGGGCTGTACGCGGAATGCAGGCTGGGAGCTGCCGACCCGACCCGGGGGTGCGGGTGAGGCATCCTGGCCATGACGAGGCTGGAGCTGCGTCCTGGAGGATGTGCAGGCGCCAGTCCGGAGCGACAGGGACCACTAGCGTCCCCCCACACCCAGGCTCCCCTCCTTCCTCATCGGCAGAGCTTCAGTCCCGTGCCCTGCAGAGGCTACTTTACTGGTCTTGCTTGTGCTAGGGCTGGCCAGCGAGCTACATGTAGAAGGTTCGTGGCGGGGGGTGGGGGGGGGGGCGGTGGGCGCTTCCAGGCGGCTACGTGCTCACAGGTGGTTTAGAAGGAAAGGGCCTGGGTCCCAGGTGACCATGGAGGTCCCATGCTGTCTCCCAATTTCATACTGCCAGCCTTCTTTCATGTGAGAAGGAATACACTTCTATTCCTTTGAACTGCCCCTTCCCCTCCCCGCCCCAGCCCTGGCCAACCCTAATAAACCTAAAACCAACGTACTGTGTGACGGGAGCATGAGAAAGGAGAGAAGGCGGCCGGTCTGGGAGGGGAAGAGAGTTCCAGACCGGCCAAGGCACGGAGCCGTGACAGGCAGGCGGGCACCCCTGGGGTGTGGCATGGGAGCGGAGGCATGGTGCGGGGCGAGGCTGCCGTGGGGGCAGAAGGGCCCCCCGCCCCGCCCCACGCTGACTAGCGCGGGCTGTGTTCTGTCCACTGGTAGAGGTGGCGTCGAGGTCGGCTCGCATCTCACAAGATCAATTCGGGGAGGAGTAGAGAGGATGGATTTGGGAGGGGCTGGGCATTCATGCGATAGATTCCGCGCAGCAATGAAAAACACTAACTGATTCGAATACACGCGACCCTGGGGCTGAGCATCCCAGACGTTACGGTGAGTGAAGGAAGCCAGGCTAAGAAGAGCATATATGGCTTTTTACATTTTATTTTATTTTAAGAAGTACAAATACTGGCAAAACTAATTGATGGTGACAGAAATAAAAATACGTGGTTATATCTGAATGGGAAGACGTATGAAGGAGCCTTCTGGGATGCTGGCAATGATCGATTTATTAGATATAATACGTTTAGTTCATAATACATTTATGTCTTTGTGGGAAGGGATTGGGGAAAGAGAGGGGAACCTGTCACTCAGCTGTAGAAGGTAACGAGATGTCAATACCGGAATAAATAATAATCTATTTCCACCACCTGCTCCTCAGAAAGAGGCAAGGGGAGAATTTTCCAGCTGGACAGTTAAAAAAAAAAAAATTACGTATTGTAGTTTGGTCCAAAAAAGGGCAGAGGGTAAGTTCTGAAGGGGGACCCAGGGGTGGGGACGGCTTCTTGGGCAGGTGGCGGCATGAGGCAGCATGGAGGAGTGGCTGGACTCCAGGGCGTGGAGGCCGAGGACCGCGGCGCGCCGGCAGGGACCAGCGAGAACTGGCTCCGAGCAATGCTGCGGCGTGGGGACGCGCTAGGTGCCCGCGGAGGGACAGATGGCGGGCGACGGAAGATGCGGTACACATCCACGACGGAACATCGCTCAGCCACGAGGAAAGGCGAAATGCTGCCGTCGGCGACAACGGACCTTAACGGCGTCAGGCCAAGTGGAAGTTAGACGGGAGATGGCGAGAACGGCAGGATGCCATTGATGCGTCGGATGTAAAACAAAAACAAACGAAATGAACCCGTAGATACAACGGATGGATGGATACAAGGGGGGAGGGGGCTGGGGGGGACGAGAACGCTGAAGGTCAAACACCAGGTGACGGAAGGAGGCGAGACTTTGGGGCGAGCACTCGATAGAGGGTACAGATGTTGTCTTATAAAGTTGTACACTTGAAATTTATATAATGCTAGTAATCGATGTTACCCTAATACATTTAATTACCCTCCCTCCCCCCTACAAAAACAGAGCTGGACTGCAAACATGCTTTAAGGAACTCAGGTACACGGTCATGTGCAATACGCTGCCCTTGATGGCTGTAACTGGCTATGGGCGCCACCAAAGACAGGCTAGACCAGTCTTGTTGTCTCGAAAACTCCGGGGAGACTGTCGGGGTCCACGGTTGGGAAGAGGCTTTGTTGCTAAGAATGAATGAAACAGAACCTTTGGGCAGCAGCGAAGTAAGACGTTTCCACTCCGTTCGAACCCGCTCGCTGCTCCCTGTGGTTCCCAGAGACAAGAGCCCGAACGAGAGCTCTGAATGCTGACCCCGTGAACCCCGAACCCGGGGAACACACCTCCCTTCAAAAAGCGAGGGCGCCTCGATGCATGACAGTTACAGTCCTAAAATACACTTTAAATTAGAACATTTTAAACACTATATTAATACTGAAAATACTAACGTAATTAGAGGTGATTGTTTGAGGAACTCTTGAAGGCTCCTTACACACGAGAAGCATCTTCGGGCAGCCTGTATAACCTCTCTCCCACTTAGCTTCGGTCTCTAACTTCCTTTTTCATTCTGTCTCTCCCTGACTGTATCATGGTGTTATTTGTAATAACCAGACTTGAGTCTTTTGTCTAATTCCACTTTAAGCTCATTCCCCACTTACTGACATGTGTTTAGTAATATTTTTAGGAACTTAAGATGAAAAATACACTTATTCTTCACTGAAATCTGCCCAACAACACGTATGATTTTTCCGAGGTTCATATTTTGGGAAGGGCTGAGGTTTAAACGACGGGTCACCGTGGTCTAAGCCACCTTCCCCCTTCCTTCCCATCTGTGGCCCGGGGACTACTTGCCTGTTTCTGATGGTGCAGCGCACCAGGAGGGCCCCGGCTGGGGGTTCTCCTCTCAAGAAGCAGGAAGCTCACGCACGGCGTCTACTTGTCTGTTTAAAGTTGTCTGTGTGGTTACAGTTTAACGCCCTCACTCTCACTGTCCATCTAAACGTCACTCTAGCATAGCTTGGTCCTTCCCACACGACGCACCCAATACTAATTTTGGTAACTGGTAATGCTGACTACAACCAAAGCTGCTTCCTTTCACATCACGCCTAGCGGTGTACAAATGGCAGAGCCTCATCCATCAGCCGAGTAAAACAGCTTGATGTGATTGTCTAATGCTTCCTCGTCAAAATGCTACCGCACGGTCAAATTTGGCATTTTGTGGTGGGCTGAATACTGCCGCCCCCCCAAAGATGTCTGCATTCTAATGCCTGGAACCTGTGACTAGGGTACCTTCCGTGGCAAAGGGACCTTGCAGATGTCAGGTAAGGATCTTGAGATGGAGTGACGCCCCTGGATTACCCCTTGAGGCTGTGCTCCAGGGACCCGGGGCCTCGGCTTTTCTGTCCTAAATGGCCCTGGGCACGATAGCAGCGCTCATTCAGGCGGCTTCCCCGTCCACCCTCAAGAGCTGACGGCACCTGCAGTGTGTCACCCGCCCCGCCCCTCGCCCCACCCCCCGCCCCCGCCCCCGCCCCGGGCCCGGGGAAGGCCAAGGGGCTGCTAGCCGGGTGTGGGCCGTGCAGGTGGGCCTCGGGTTTCTAGGCTGGGTGTCCACCTGTGTGTGTGCCAGGATCCTCCCAGACACCGCGGAGCTGGGCAAGGCCAGGGGACTGCGCTGGGGGTGGGGCTGGCTCTCCCCTTTCCAGTAGGTTCTGTTAAGAACTCTGAGGGGCGGAGAATTCTAAATTAGAGCCTCGCCCAACCCAGATATATTTTATTTAACAGTGTTCTCCTTGATTTATAATCTTTAAATATTCACGTGTGGGTTATGCGGGCCTGAATTAGTTCTTTCGCCCCAGGCCCCACGAATGTTGGGACGGGACATAATTATTCCCTCTCATCAGAGGGAGAGGCAGAGGAAGACCAGGGGATGGAGAAACAGAGGGAAAGAAACAGAAATAACCTTTAAGAACTGTCTGGAAAGAAATATGGCCGAATATTAGTAGAGCATTTATAATTTTTGGGTTTTGCTTATTGGGGGTTTTCTTTTATTCGCAGATAGACACACGAGCAGTTTTATCATCAGAAAAATATCTGTTCATGAAGTCAAAGTCACAAATATTCAGTAAGCGCCTTGTATAATGTCAGCCCTGGGCTAGGCATTGTAAAGATGCAAAAACGCAACCAAAAAGTGTAATTAGTAATTTTACTGCTTTATCTGAGTTTCTAAAGACTAGTTAGTCAGTGCTTCTGATAGATACACCTGTAGAAAATAAGAATTTTACGAATTTTCTTCTATTTAGTAATTTTCCTCTCTCAGGGCTTATTTGCAAGGTCACTATTTACAACTATAATTAACTATAATTGGGATATGTTTTAAAAGACAACCCAGCTTAAAGATAAAACCCGAACATATAAAATGTTTTTCCCTGAGAAAATCCAAATATTTATAAGTTTCTAACTCACGTTAAATTTCTTTTTTTTTTAAGCAAAAGATTTTATTGAGAGTACCCTGCTGCTGACAAGGGTGATTAAAAAGGCCATTAAACATGGCTCCCAGGGGAAGGGCAGTTGTGGGGAGTCAGGGCTGCCGGGAGGCACAAGACCCCCACTCCCACCCCTGATGGCTTCCTTGGCGCTTGTGGCTTTGTCACACAGCGAGCAATTTCACAGAACCTCGGACACATGCTGGCATGAGCGTGACATTTCTCCATTCTTTGGCGCTAACTGGGACGTTCCGTAATTACAATGAAATGAGGCCACGCTTCACTGTCTCTCACCCTCTGAGACGGCGACGTTATCGCGTCCCAAACGGAAGGGAGCGGGAATCAAGAGCCAGCTCGCCGGGGCCGGGAGCGGGGTCACCGGCGGGGGGCGGGGGAGCGGCGGCCGAAGGGCCCGAAGCAGCCCACACGCGCTGCTCTCAATTAGGCAGGACGACGGGTGAGGAGGTGAGCGCGGCGCGTCTGCTGATGAACTTGGATGAGGCTGGGCAGCGAGGCGCCCTGAGGAAAAGCCCGGAGCGCGCCCGTCGCCGGTGTGGTTCATTAGTACAGAACCCCGTTCTCGTAAGGTGCCCCACCTGGCATTTTGAAATGAGGCCGTTTCGCGTTCGGGGTGTTCAGAACACTAAGCGACATCGCTCGCAGGTCGTTGGCGGCTCGTGCGGGTGACGAGGGGCACGTCCGGGGGTCTCACTCGGCACAGGTTAATGCACGGAGGTTACGAAGACGGCCTTCTCATGCGGGTGCAGCACGGGAGGACAAATTTAACTTCATTTGGGGGGTGATCATGGAAAATAAGAAAGGACCAATTGCTTTGGCTTTTTTATAGAGACGGTTTTTAAAAATAATTTTTCATTTTGTGTGTGTGTTTGATGAGAAAACCTGAAAGTTTGGAAAATGAAATAGGCACGTCCTGTCGCATGAGCACGTGAACGTGGGCACTGGTAGCGGCGGCCGAGCCTCTGCAGAAAGCTCACGTAACGCCGTGCTCCCCAGTGTAACGGGGGGCGGGGGGGTCTGCGAACACATAAACACACTACTGCGCTCTTCCGCCCGGGCTGCACGTGGAGGCAGAAGGTGGCGGCCCGTCTCTAAAGCAAGAAAGAACGAGATAAAAAGTGGCCAAATCGGCAGATTTGTGTGGGGTCCGTCTCCGTAAATGATTGACGGCACCCGCGCTGTATCGCAGTGACCTGGATCCCCAAGCGCAAGCAGCGACGTGTCCCACCTCCGCGGCTCCGAGGACGAGGGAACGACGGTAAAGGCGGAGAGGTGACGGGAAGCTTCTCCAGGGGTCGGGGTGGGGGCGATTCTCGCAGGTGGGGTGACCGCGTGGCTCGTCGTTTAACCGCGTGGCTTTAGCGTGAAAGGGCGCATACTATAGCAGCCGCCTCGGGACAACGGGCGCACAGCGGCCTGCCCCGGACGAAGCCAGACGTGCGGCTGTCACCGCCTCCCAGGTAACCGTCTCACGGTTGCAGATCGCCTGTCCATGGGTGCCACACGACAACGGACACCATTTACACACGGGCGCAATGATCCGGGTGAAAAAGAGAACGGTGCGCGCTTGCTTACACCCGTGCAGAGCATTCCTGCAATGACAGCGGCCGCGTGGTCACCTCCAGAACCGGCCGGGCAGGCCTGGAGGACAGGTGTCCAAAGTCCTCACATACACCACGTGGCTGTGTATCGGATTATCACAATGATGGAACTTAAACATAATATGATTATATTTATGACACGTATGCCCATATAGAGCGTTTAATAAGAGGTAAAAATTAATATGTATAATAAAACCAATATTTAGAGAAATTTCGAGTGTGGGTATGTATCTTAAAAAGTCTAAAAAGACAAAAAAAGTAACGGTGAGTCGTGGGATTTTTACTGATTTTTACCACTTTGTAGATCAGCCTTGTGACTTTTCACCTTGTTCGGATGTGTTATGGTTAATGCGCTTACATTTTACAATCCGATGACCAGTGCCAATGCCGCTTTAATTCCGAGAAAGTGTCCTGAGGGACCGGCCACGCTGGTTGCGGTGTTTTCGGTGTGGGGGGAAGGCTTCACTCCCAGCGTGGCAACACTGGCCTTCTCGGCGTATGCTCCCTCCCCAGGGAAGATAGCAGTCGAGCCGGCCTTGAACTTGGTAGCAAGTATGAGAATTAAGGACTTCTTTTAGAAGGGAGGGTGCGTGACTTTTGGAGAACGGCGTTTTGTCTTGTTTTAGGGGATGGCTTCCTCCTCCGAAGGGCAGAAGCGGGCGGGGGCTGTCGGCAGGCACTCCGCGACAGTGCTGGCCCCGCTCCCCGACCCCGCCGGCCCTCTGCTGTCCAGGCACAGGACGGAATGCGCGTCCCTTCCCCCTGAGTCACATGGGGCCAAGAGATTTGCTTTGGACAAAGAAGTGTGAACAGAAGTGACAACTGTCACTTTTGGGTGGGAGCTTTAAGGACCGGCGCAGAATTCTTTGCTCCCTTCCCTTCGGTGTGGAGCTTACGGAAGTCTAGGTCAGAATGAGGCTCCTTAGACCTGGGTCCCCGAGTGACTAGGACGTGCTGAGCATCCTTGGACATGTGCTGGAAGCTCAGCACGAGCATGAAGTAAGCGAAGGCTCTGCTCAGCCACCGCGATTTTGGAGAATTCGTTGTTAACGCAGCGTGACGTCGCTGTTCCTGATGATGGAACTTGCGGAGTTGAGCGTGAAACGAAAATACAGAGTCCCGTGTTGAAAAACTATTTAGCATTTCGAGGTGGCGACGATGGAGCATTCGACCACGCAGGGCTCTCTGAGCATAGGGCCCCGCATGGCCGCACAGGTCACATGTCCGTGGAGCTGGCCTGGACTCCCGTTTCACCACCATGACCATTTTGGAAAACGAGCCTTAACTCCCTGACACCCACGTGAGGACGGCGGGAGCATAAGCAGCTCGCTAACACCCGCGGCGCTGGTAAGTGCCAGAACCAGTCTGATCACAGTGGTATTATTAGCATCGCCGTGATGGATCTTTCGTAGATTGATGGACCTGGGCCACATGTGTCATCATAGGAAGCAGGCAAGGCCTGGGGAATACCGAACCCTCGCTATAAAACCACCTGCCCGGTCTAACTCACTACGGACGGAGTGAATGCGCCCTTTCACCAGAGAGTGTAAGTTAGTAATTCCAATCCTTGATCGGCAATACCTGCAATGGCCCGAGCGGAAGAATGTCAATAAAGAGAAGCGGGCACGGCTTTTAATTTCATGGCTGTAACTAATTAGCATCAGAGACACCATTTTCATAAGCAAGGCGCTAACGACCACGCAGGGACTAGAAACAAAAGCCAGGGAGGCGGATTTCTCCATGGCAACCAGACATGGGAAAGAGCAATCCAGAAAAACAGACCGAGGAGTCCTGGGGGAGAGGGAGCAGGCCGTTTGCTCGGGCAGCCCCGAGAAGCGGTGCTCACGCCTTCGGCTTCCAAGTCACAAGGAATATTCAGTTCAAGGCAGTGTTTTGAACTAAATACATTCCTACCGCGACTGAAATGTTTCGGGTGTACTCCTTGAAGGCTAGCCAAAACGTGTAAGAACTATTATTAGAAAAAAGCTCATCCAGTTGAAAGCCAATGTTTTTTTTTTCCTTTGAGAATCCCCTGTTACCCCTTGGAAGAACACAGTCATGGGGCACAGAGAAATCGGAAAGGTAAAGAAGAGAAAATCTGGCTCGAAAAGTGGGGGGTGAATTTGGTAATAAGAAAACACAGCTGCCATAGGTGCTATTTGTGAAATAGCACGAATCCTGTGTCATTTGCTTCTCTTTTTATGAAAACTCAGTGTGGGTAATTTTTGAAAGAAAGGAAGAAAGAGGGAGGGGGGAAGGAGGCAGAGAAAAAGGGAGGCAGAGGAAGAGGAAAGGAAGAAAGAAAAAAATGAAAAGAAAAAGGGACACAGTTTGTAACAGTTACTTTCAACAATTAGTGTGATGTTGCTAAATAATTATGTTCATTTTAGAAGAAAGTGCAACAGTATCATAATTTACCAATGATGGCTCCAGCAGCCATTTAAAATTAAAAAGGTAGGTGATTTTCAAAAACATACTTTATCCCAATTAAAACTGTTAACGAACACATCCATTTATATTCAGAGGGACAACATAAAACAAAGAACTTCACTCATGTTACTCAACTAGGTTTCACATCAAATGCTACATTTACAGTTTTCTGGCTCAAACCCTCATTTTAGGAAGTGTGCGGCATACTATGTACTACCTGCTTTCTAACACTTACTGACCGCTTAAAGATTATTTGTCAGAGTGCTTCAATACTAGGTTATGCCAGGGTCAAAATGATCTTCCTCGAGGGGCTTTTGGAGAAATGTGACCTCGTCTCTACGATTAGATCCAGGAAACAACTGTTACCAATACGAATGCAGGGAGATACAAAAATAATACAGATGGGTATTTTAGGGGAGATCGATAGCCATCACAGAGTAGCTGGTTAGTGTGAGAGCGGGCTCTTAAACACCTACGTTCTGTAATTGTGAATGTTTTAGAAAACAAATGGACAGAATACACGGGCACGTTGAGGCTCCGTGCTAATCTCCTGCAGATTCCGCTGACTTGCGGAGTGTTCCACTTAGAGTCCGTGGCTCTCCTTGACCATGAGGCTGATGACCCCTATTCTGGCATTGTTGCTGGCTTTTTTTTTTTTCCTTTTTTTTTGTACTAAGGTTAATTGAATTTTTATAAGGGTCTCACGGGGAACTTCCAAACTTTTTGGTCTTCAGACGAAGGCCATCTTATAATAGGTTTATAACATGACTTCCATAAGCACTGTAAGCATTTTAGCTTACATTTTCAGTAACTGCATGGTGTAGTTAACATTTTATAGTTTTTGAGAATTTCCACTGACACTCTCAGCATCTTCGGTGAATTGAACCATTAAGTCGTGCACCGCAGACTCATCCCTGCTCCCTGAGCCTCTTTTCAAGTTTGAAAGTGAATCTGGTTTTGTGAGGGGACACCTAGAGACCTGATTCCCAGCATGCGAATTTCGATGTGCTCAGCAGATAAATGGAGTTTCTGATTTGTGACAACCAACAGTTTGGTTTCAAAAAACAAACAAACACACACAAAAAATACAACGTGCATATTGCTGAGCCAGAGGTGCTGAGAATTACATGAAGTAGAGGTAGCTATCTTCACAGCCGCGCGTTAGTGGCCGAATTGGTTTTCCTTTTAAGATCGACGCCAAAGCACTGGTTAGTAGTTACACACGTTTCCAAGGGCTCCACTTTGCCCTCCACCCCCCTGAAATCCCGCAGTAGAGACCAAGAGTGGCTGGAAGATGCGTCGGGCCTCCGCTGAGCACCCGGGCGCCCGCCTCAGCACCCCGCCGGGGTCCTCCTCTGGGAGGGGAGGGGAGGGGAGGGGTCATGGCCAGTGGCGTCTGGGCTGGCGTTACTTTCCAGCGTGTAAACCCGCGGGGCCGGCCATGGACCCCGCTGATCCTGAACAGGCGGCGGTCCTCGCCTTACCTCAGACGTCACGGCCCTGACGGCGACAGACACGTCAGGGTTTCCCTCCCCTTCCACAGGCGCACGGTGGTCATTCGGAGAGGCCACTACTCACTGCGACCTCTGCTCCGTCCCTCGTGGGGCACGGGAGCGGTACGTGAAGGAACGTTTCTGGTTTCGGTGTGTGTCTATTTTCCGCATGATCGGCGTCAGCCCTTCCGTGGTGCCAGGAAACGCTGCGGAGCCCCGGGCGGGCCTGCGCGCCTGCAGAGAGCCTTCGCCTTGTTACTGTATCGCTGTTGTCGTTACCGACAATGACCAAGACGCCCTGAGCCCACCAGGTGCAGGCGGCGGCCCGAATGCTCGGTAGGCGTCGATGAATCTCACTTTCACAACGACCCTGTCGTGGGGGACAGCTCACGGGCTCTGCTCCTTGTCAGGACGACAGGACGGGGCTTGCGAGGCTTGGGGAGCGATCCCCAAACAATCCGGACACGGGGGCCGCAGTCACGGCTTCCCACCGTCGGCACTATCGCTATGTGGGGCCGGACCATTCCTTATCGTGGGGGCTTCCTCTGCCTGCAGGACGGTCCGCAGCATCTCTGGCCTCTACCCACTAGATGCCAGCAGTGCCCTGGAGTGATCACCAAAGCTGCGCCCAGACACTGCCAAGTGTCCCCCGGGGGAGATGTCGCCCGCAGCTGAGACCCGCTGGTCTGAGGCACAGGCCCTGCTCACACCCCCCGCTCTCTGCTGACCGGCTTCTGCGGCCCTGATCTCTCTCCCACTTCCCGCAGGGGAAGGCGGGTCACGCTCGCACAAGGGGACAGGGACCCACCAGACCCCCCCGTATGCCCCCTCCACAGACCAAGCATGTCGGTCACCTAGGAGCTTTAAGAATAAATCTATATAGGCAACCGCGACCTTTTCAGTACATCGGCGTTGAGGCTACGACAGATCTGCTGATATTTTTGGGAGTCTATTACATAACAAATCAGCCATTCAGATAACCACAGTTTTAGGTCTTTGCATGAAGTAAATTTGATTTAATTCCATAGGCTAGCAGAAGCAAGCAGAGTGCCTTGATTTCCTGGTTATATCCGTGCTTGCTGGGCGATTAAAAAATAAAAAAGGTGTAGGTATCTCTAGCAGCTAATTCTCGCAATTTCCCCATTAATTTTTTTTTTAAAATAAACTCCGTACCACATTTCCCTGTTTCCTCGCTTTCTAATCCATTTTTTTTCTCTTGCATTCATCTACACGAACACTTAAAACGGGCTGTTTTTCCAATACAATGAACGAGAATGGCAATAAATGAAGTTATAAATGAGAAAATTTCTATTATCATAATTATAATATATTTATTTAAAATTCATGGGCTAGTTTGCCTTTTCCCCCAAACCACTTTATCTTACATAAGGTAGGGTCAAAGTTTTGAGGACAAGGGTCTCTGAATTTGAGATGCCATATTTATGAGAGAGCCTCTACCTGTGGTGAATTAGTTAGGAATCACTATTTTCATTGTTCAACAGATTTATCTGAGAGGGTGAAAAAAGTTCAAGTAGAGAGAAGTTTCCTGACCGAACCGGAATAATTTGGAGACTTAGAACAATCACACTGTTTTATAAAGTGACTAGGAACTGTTTTGTATTGAAATTTCATGGGATTAAAAAACAAACTTTCACAATATAAGAAAACGAGTTTAAAGATAGAAATGCTGACTAATCCGTTGAAAATTTTAAACTTAAATGTATCTCTCTTATACTGTAAGTTACTATTAGGTTCATTCTATGACTTTATGGAATGTGAGAGCTGCAAGATCTCTTAAAGATTATCTCGATGTTCACATTTTAGCAAATATTACCCAGAAACCCAAAACCCAGGGTTTTGAGAGAAACTGATTTTTTATAAACCGAACTGATTTTCATTGAGCACAAACATGAAATTCAGTGTCGTGACAGCCACGTGACATCTTATTTGGTTCTATATTCTGTTGAGTTGTCTAGATCAAGCCAATGATGGCACACTGAGATAAGTTGTGGAAAGTAGTTCTTTTTTTTTTTTTTTTTGAATAGCTCATTTTGCAATTTCAGGATGCTCTTTATTAAACAGAAACTTTAGTCTGCGCCTACACAACACCGTGTGCACTTTCGTTATGTGTGTATCCGTTGTTTCTGTTAGAGTCGATAAATAGTTTAAACAATTTTTAAAAATGAAGTCAAGCTGCATCCACGAGACCAGAAGAATTCTTGAAGCAGATTTTGACGATCGCTAAGTTGATACGACTTTCCATGGGAGAGAAGAGTTAGCAGAGACACCGAACGGAGAGGTCCTTCGTCCGGGTTACATGCCGGCAGGTCGAGGATCCAGACTCAGGTCGGCTGCCTTTTAAATTTGTGCTTTTAAAGGTTCACACCGCCTCTGTTATTAAATTACTTAATTTATCAGCGTGAAAAGCAAAACCTTGGGGATGCTATTAGCAAGTTACTATTTCCGGTTCTTCTGGGAATCCGTTAATTGCCCTTTCCTAAGCGCTGCTCATTATGATTAAGACTTTGATTAAACGGAGAAGTCTAGACTTTATAAAATATTGCAGACGTATTTAATATGAATTTAAAGTAGCAGAGAGGCATGAATGGTCCATTCAGATTTTTTTTAACACTATAATATGCACTGCTAATCAATCAAGAATTTTTCGAGAACACGCTTGGTGCTGGAATGACCCGATTTTCCCCTCAAGGAGGAGAGCTCATATTTGACAAGGCGAGTGTCCGTGTGAGTCATAATCCTGGGGACACGCAGCTTGGCTTCCCGGAGGTTGGGGCGCTTGTGACGAAGGGTGCGTAGGGATGAGGGGGAGGAGCAGGGCATTCTGGGAGGTGGGCCGATGCTGTGCAGCGCTGACCATGACGGTGCGAAGGGCTGACCCTGGGCAGTAATCCCAGGGCGGCCGTCGGCACCGCCGCTCGGCCCTCCCCAGAGAACGACTCGGGGGCCCTGAGCCTCGGTGATACGCCCACCGACTGAGGTCCGGGCCTCTGACCTGGCCTCAGCCCCCGTGGATCCGTCCACTCTGCCCGACCGCCCTCACTCGTCTGTGCAAGGCGAGCAAGGAAGAGTGGCAGTGGCTTGTGGGAAAGGAAGTTTCCAGAACGAAGGCCGTGTGCCAGGCGTGGAAGGCCAGGAAAAGGACTTGGCTATATTCTAAGGTTGTACACCTTCGTAGAGCACCGAGCTCAGGTTCTGATGGTGGCGTGGGGACAGCGGTATCTGCTTTGGCCTCGTGGACAGCTACGAGCTCGAGTTCGCTGCCCGGCGCTAAGCACTGAGCGCAGCCGTGATGGCGCATGGAATTGACTCGTGGCGCCAGGACTCTGCCCGAGTTTTCGCCCGTCCAGAACGTCTGTGCTCAGTGGCCTCGCACTCACTCTTCCCGGCACCCCGAATCTGGCCCGGCGGCTGGCGTCAGGAGGCCGCCAGTCGGTGAGCGTTCCGTGAGCGAGTGAATGAACTTTCCCCCTCTCCACCCCCGTCTCTCCCCTCTTCCGTCCCTCCCCGTCCTACACAAGTATTGATTGAATGCCAGCGTATCGAATGAGAGCCAAACCGATGCGCCCCCTGCTCCCGTGAAACAGAAGGGGGGACAAGGCAGACGATCAATAAAGCGATTAAATAAACAGCGTGATTCTCGTTAGCGGTAAATATGATGAAGAAATGAAGCAAACACGGCTGGATCATGGGGTGCGTCGTGCCGCGGTGGGGGAGGGCAGTCAGGGGAGGCCCAACGCGGGGTGGGGGGCACGCGAGCGGAGGGCTGAAGGCAGAGGCAGGGACCACACAGACATCGGGGGGAAGGTGCTCCAGGAGAGGGAGCACGGGCCCCCGAGAGGGGACACGGCCAGTTCACCTACAGACGCTGAGAGGGGCCAGTGGGGCCGGAGCACTGTCCACGCGGGGGCAGCGACGGGGCTGGGGACAGAACGCCAGGCCGTCCAGGTCTGTGTAGAATGCGAGAAGGACTCTGAGTTTTGCCCTAAGCAAGAGCAAGCTGCCGGAGGCATCGGTACGAACTTCGAACGGAATCCGAGTAACGTGGACGGAGGAGCGGAGCCGAGAAGAGGGACTAAGAAGGGGTTTCCGACAGCGAATCTGGGGAGACGGCGGCCGACCGTGCTGAGAGCCGAATGCCGAGGAGAAATTAAGGTGGGTGGGAATGGAACAGAGCCCCTCAGTGCTGAAGAGTGCACTAGTCACCCTCTGGCAGATCACGCGATTCACCGCAAAGACACGTCTCAGGCACGAGGGGACTGGAGGGGCAAAGCACAAGCAAAGGGGGTCAGGGGCTTTCAGAACCGTAAAACCAAACAAAAAGGGTCTCGAAAATCAAACCCGGTTCGCCACGCTCATTTCCAATATGCGGTTTATTGTCTCCCTCCCTCCCTCCCTCCCTCCCTCCCTCCCTCCCTCCCTCCCTCCTTCCTTCCTTCCTTCCTTCCTTCCTTCCTTCCTTCCTTCCTTCCATCTGTCCTCCCCTCCATCCTTCTTCCCTTCCTCCCTTTTCTTAAATGGAACTTACGTTGTTTACATTCTTTATATTTTAGTTTGCCAGAAAAGAGACTACATTCATACTAAAAAAAAATATCAGAGCAGTGTAATCATAAAAAAAATATAAGTGTCTATATTTTAAAATGGGCTGTATAATCGTAACTAGGTTTATTATACTTATAAAATTTTTTTTTTTATCCTCCTAAGGATCAAATCTATGAATTATTGATGCAGGCACTCCTAGACTGTCATTGCTAGGACATTTCTGGCATATTTCCTTGCTGAATTGTCAAAATGTGCTTTGTGAGCCAAAGGATGACTGTTTTCAGGGGAAAGAAGCACCTTTAAAAGCCGGACGCCTCCTGCACGCGGCTCCCGGGCTCTGTGCGAACGCCTCAATTCTGCCCGTGAGGCTGATTATTCCAACGCCACGTTCTGGATTCACTTGAGTTCCAAAGGCTCCTGCCATCCTGCTCCCCATTGCTGTGAGCTGGTCGCCCGATTCCCGCAGGACCTCTTCGGTCCCGCTCGCCCGCCTGTTACTGCAGTGGCTTTAAGCCCTGGAAAGCGGGTGACTCCTACCTAACGGGGCATCAAGAGAACCAGAGGCCGGCAGCTCCTCCACGGTGACGTGGACATTCGCCAGTGCGAGCCGGGTTCAAGGGGAGAGAGAAGCCAACAGAAACGAGGCCGAGAGGGTCCATGGCCACAGGCTGCCGAATCGTCCCCGGGAGTGTGGACGGCCACCCGTGGGTGGGGGGTTCTTGGTACAACGAACTCGCTGTGCGGGAGGCTGCCTGCCTGTCAGTCTGTGCGACCCCCACACTTTTGGTCGGTGGCACCACTGTCACCGCGGTCACATCCCGTCGCTGAGTCAAACAGTCTCAGTCACGGAGCTGAGCGCTCTGCCATCTTTTGGAAAGGATTTGGTTCTCCTAGTTTTCTGTGCACACCGGCTCAAGGACGGAGCAGGGCGATGTCCGGGGACCGCGTGCACTCACTCCCCGGGCCTTTCAAGACGCCCCTGGGAACCGGATGCGGAAGGGGAGGATGGCCGAGGGGCCTTCCAGGCTGGTCCCGCTAAACCGCTAAGCTGGGCGCCACGGGAGGAAGCGTTTCTGTTGCTCCGACTGCGGCGTGAGTTTGAGAAACAGGCTCTTGGAGAACGACATGACAGCCACGTGACGTGGACAAGTCTCTCCGCGCCTCGGCGTCCTCATCTTGCAGAATCGGGACGCTGACTGAAGACGTGCACCCCAAGACGACCCTTCGAGGCCGGCACGATCATGATCCACGCCAGCCACAAAAACCTGGCACGCAGAGAGGTTCAAGCGACTCGCCCATCACCAGGCACCCCACCCCGTAGGCAGTGCAGTGGGGAATGCAAACTCGGGAAGTCTGGCCTGAGTCCGGGCTCTTTATCTGGATTGCACTGGACCCCTCTCCTGAGAGAAGGGACTCAACCAGTATATCGATCAGATGAACCAACGGATAGATGGATAAACAGAGGGACCACAGAGGGATCCGGGACAGAGTGACCTGAGTATCTTCTGGGGAGCAGTCGGCAGGTAGGTCGCACACAGAGGAGATGCAAAGGGGTTGATGAGCATCACGTGACAAAGTCACGTGTCTTCCGGGGGTCGACTCTGCACGGAACATCTTGGGGGTGAAACAGAGTGGCGTGAGGCGGCACAGAGCAGCAAAACCACGCGGGCCACCCCTCGGCTCTGCCCAGGAGATATTTTCTGTCAGAATGATGGGTAAGAGCTGGAAGCAAAGTCCCTCAATTAGCATGCTTTCAAAACCGCCATATGCAAGTGACTAATGAAGTGATATCCTGCAGGCGAGAACTCAGGGCTAGCTGGGGAAGAGGAGACAAGGGCCGGGGAGGCAGACGCTCCCTCGGCTGTCCGGGCACGTGAAGGGTCCGCCTCGAAGCCGGCAAACGCTTTCCCCCTGCGATGAAGACAGAGGCCGGAAAACGACGCCTGACAGCAGTGTCTGACTCAGTGGATGTTGCAGACGCAGCCCACGCTTGGTTTTACACCAGATTTAACAGACCATTTTAAACTTTCATAACCATTTGGCAGTTTTGGGGGAAAAAAAAAATCCCAGAGGAGGAAGCCGTCCAGGTGACAGAAGAGGCATCGCAGGGACTCTCAGAAGGGGGGGACCTCTCTCAGGGTGTGGCGACCTCACGCCGAGCCTTGCCACGCCTCTTCGCCCAGCCCCCTCCCGCCAAGCGGGTCCGGGGTAACGGTCCTAGTCCCTCCAAAGCTTAACGGAAACGGTTTCCATTGCGAGACACGATGTACGCGGAGCCACTGCGAAACGGAGCGGGAGCTGCCGTCCCCGGGAGCCGCCTTGCGCGGCCCACTCAAAGCTCTGGGGTGTCCGACCTGGGCAAAATGCCCCTGGGACCGGGCCGAAGCAGCCCCGCATTGCACACGCCTGCCCGCGCGGCCGCCAGGACGGCGGGCGTTCCGACGACGGGGCTGAAAACGAAAGACGTTCTCTAGAATGAGCGCAGCACGTAGGGCCGACGGTGACTCGCTTAACTGGCGCCTACAGAAAACGCTTCCCTGGACTTGCCGACACCAACGGGTTCCGTCCTTCGGTCCTTGTCATCGTTCCCCGTCCCTCTCCCGCAAAAGCCCCTGCCTCCACCTCCCAAGTGCAACACTCCGTGCAACACTCCGGGTTTCTGCCCGGATCAGTGCTTCCCGAACGGCTCTTCTCTGGGTTCTCAAATGCTTGTTGCCTCTCACTCTGGACTTCAGTTTTGTGTTAACGCCACTGTCACGTTGCCAGGTGTCTAGTCGGCTGAGCAGCCTCGGCCGGTCCCTTTCACGCCCTCTGCGGAAGGGGCTGGATCTTAGGGGAAGGTTTGAGGCCTCGTGCTGCTTACAGACTGCGTTCGAACACCGTTCCTGTGGAGTGTAACGGTCAGTGATGTTTTACCATTTCTAGACGATCTGCACACTTGGAAACCGTTTGCGCACGGAGGCACCGGATGCAGCTGGCTTCCCAGGAAGCAGAAGCGACTGACCACTCAGCTCACACAGAGGCGCACAGACTTCTTCCAACTGAACCTGCCGAACCTGCTGGCAAAGCCTACAATCTTGAGGAAAGATATTCTTGCTCTTAGGTTTCGACCGAGGGAAATGAGAGGTAGCTGACATGCAACACTCTTCTTTGAAGCTCTCTGTTCCCACTGAAAAGAATCGAGGCTCCAGTTCTCAAGTCCACGCTTCTCTGCAGTGGCGACCTGGCTTTCTCTAGCCATTTTTTTTTTTAAATGAAGTATTTCCCTCTCTCGGGCTGAGTACTTTGCCTCACAAAGTATTTCCTGCTGCAGCTGGTCCCTCTTCCTCTCTCTTTAGATATGGAAGGCTTTTCTGTTTCACAGAATCCACACCACCAGCAAAGGCTGGGAGGTCAGGGCTTTGCTTTCCCTGTGGCCGGGCGGGAGGGGAGGCGCCCAACAGAAGGAGACACGTGACTGCTCCGGCCTCTCCCAAGAAGCCTTCCCAAGGTGTCTGGGATATAACTGCTTGTCCGTGACGTTTTCCAATTGTTTTCACTTAAAAAATAATATGTTTAGTTCAAATGGCATGATGGTGATGATGCTTCTGAATGCGATTAAGTGATGGGATAGAGGGAATCTTTGTTTCCATGAGGGGTATTTGTTGTTCAATAGATAGGTCTAATTTTCCATGGCAGGAAGATTCATATTATAAGCGTTGCGATTGCCTTCTTTCATTAGTTATTTATAAGGCTCTTATTAGACTGATTAAATTCCCACAGGAGAAAAAAGAAGCTATCGTTAATCAATTTCTAATCTAATCTATCCATTACTTAGCTGATAGAAAACTATGCTCACCAAGGGGATTTTGATTCAGACTGCAAAGCGCGATCACGTTATATGTGACATTAATTGATAAATCAAACGTTTAACTTTTAAAAGTCGGCACGTGTATTTATCATACTTGTTATGCTGCTCCTTTCATAAAAAAATCCCCTGTGGATTTCTTGCTCCACAGCAGATAAAAAGTACAGTGTCTGGCTGGGAATTCGAGCCTTGCCGCCTCGCAACCACCACCTAAGCCGGCTTCGGCGGACATGCCCCCGGCAGCACGTCCAGTGCTCTGCTCTCTGACAGCTCACGGGGTGATGGTGCCCATCACCCCTCTAAAGTGGGGTGAAGCCAAACGACTTGTTTGGCCAGTGAAATGTGAGCGGAACTAACAGGTGTAACTTCCCGGCCAAAGCCTTCAGTTGTTGGCGTTCGATCTTTCGTGTCTCTGTCACTACTACCTCGGTGGCTGTGACACTCGGGACACCGTGGGCTCCACCGGCTGACCTCTGATGGGGAATGAGGTGGAGCAGAGCGCCCCGCCCACCCGAGTGGACGTGTCTTGGGAATGAGAAACAAACCTTTGATGTTCTAAGCCACTCGGATTTTGAGGGTATTTGTTACTGCAACGGACGTCAGTCTATACTGAGACATCGAGATTTTTTTTTTTTTTTTTTTTTTTGCTTTTGGAATTTTAGCAGCCAAATTCTATTTTTGAGTGAAATCTGACATGGAACGGCTATGTTTCATAAAGGCAGAGGGTCCGTGAGGGTGACGTGAGGTGGTGCCCGGGAGGAGGGGGACCTGGCTTCGGCCTCACCTTCCGCAGGAGCCCGTGAGGCTCTCTGAGACCTGCTAGCCACCTGCTGGGACTCGGGCTGCAAGCCAGCGATCTCGTCCGAGCCAAACCCTCCAACTACACCTGTAGTCCGAAGGTCACATGACTGGACCCGGACCTGCACACGTGTTTTGTTTCATTTTGGCCCATGGGGTGCCTTAACAGAATCCAAGCCAACATTCGAAACGTGGGAGACTACGCATAACATTCTGCACGTCCCCGGACGAGGCGAGAACTTAGGAGCCCTGGTCCCATCGCTGCCTCGGCACAGGCATCTGTTGCCGTGACGCGTACACATCTGTTTCGCGTAGAGGAAGGCTTCTCTCTCCCACGTCTTCCAAGAGTGGGAAAACGTACACAGAGAAGACCACGCTTTCCTTGAAGGTAAAGAAAGTTTATTTCTTTGCAGACTGCACACTATTCCCCAGTACTGACATGAACACTGAGGTTATCAATGCTTTATACGCCTCGTTTCACTCGCTCCTACTACTCACTGCTTCTGGGAAGGCGCAGGATGCGGGACAGCTCTTCTCGTCCTTTACCTGTACCTCTGCGGCTCGGTTTCTGAAAACGGGACCCCCGAACCACCGGGCCCCGAGGTGCCTGGCAAGCAGCGTGTGAGAACCATTTCAGACCCACTGAATTGGAGTTTGCGGTGGAGGGCCCCAGAATCTGCATGGTTCATAAACATCTCTTTCCCCGAGACAACTCGTAGGCACGATTAAGTTGGAGAGCTACTGCTCCGTGGTTTACATAACCACTTATGTATTCGGAACCATAGTTCTATGGACTGTTAAGGAATTTTTATGTTCTTCGAGGTTTAAGACGGGATCCAGAAAGGAGAATTTGGATGCCGAAATAGCGTGAAGTCTGAAATGGCGTATCGGAACATGGAAATAAAGTATTGGAAACGACTTCTCGCGATTAGAGGTGAACTGAATAGCCAGGCGCCTTCTGAACGTCACCCTCGTTGTCCTCTCCCGACTCTCGTTCATGCTGTGCCGTCGGCCGAAGGGCCTTTCTCCACCTTCCCATACTGAAAAGCCACCATCTCTGATGCGCGGAGGAGACGTGAAAATTAACGATTCCTTACTCTCCCCTAAATTCGACTGTGTCAAAATCGTCTTTTTAAATTTTTAGTTTTTCAATAGTTTTTTTTTTTTAGAGCAGTTTAGTGATCACAGAAAAATTATGCAGAGTGTACAGAGAGTTCCCATATGACCCCTGCCCCCAACACGTGCACAACCTCACCTGCTCTGAACATCCTCCCTGCTCCAGAGGGTGCGCTTGCTATAACCGCTGGCTCCCCATGATCGCCCGAGCCCCGAGTTTATGCTAGGGCTCACTGGTGGGGTTGTACGTTCTATGGGGTTTGACAAACGTACAATGACATGGATCCACCATTACAGCACCACACGGAGTAGATTCACTGCCCTAACCACCCTCTGTGCTCCGCCCACGCATCCCTGCCTCCCCGGGCAATCGACGCCCTCTTTACTGTGCCCATAGTTTGGCCCTTTCCAGAACGCCATCTAGTCGGAATCATATAATATGTAGACCTTTCAGATTCGCTTCTCTCACTTAGTGATATGCATTTAAGGTTACTGCCTTTCTTTTCATGGCTTGACAAATCATGCCTTTTGAGTGCTGAACAACATTCCGCCGTCTGGATATACCACAGTTTATTTATCCATTCACCCCCTGAAAGACATCGGGTTACTTCTCAGTTCTGGCAAATGTGAATAAAGCTGCTATGAACATCCGTGTGTATGATTTTGCGTCAACGTGAGATTTCACCTCATTTTGGTAAATATCAAGAAGGGTGATTACATGCTAAGTACACGCTGAGTTCTATCAGCAGCACAGCCCTCCACCTGGTCTTTCAGGGGGACACCAGAGCGTGTTTGTACGACGGAGCTCCACTGGGCGGGGGGAGCTCTCGGTGACAAGGGAGAGGAAGCCTGCACGATCCAGTCACCAGCCAAGTGAGAGAGGACCGCCTCGGCCACCGAATCGGTGTTTAAAAACGTATTTTTTATGAGTCGTGCCGAACCCTTCTCATTACAGATCACACGGGGCCACTCTGAAGGGCGTTGCCGTCTTCACCACCATAACGATGACCGGTTTGTCCCGCACGCTGTTCAGCTCTTTCTCGTATGTCCACTTACCGAATCTTCGCCCTTCGAGAGAGGTACTGCCCTGTGCCCATGTGACAGTTGAGGAAGCTGAGGCGTAAAAAGATCAAGGAACTGTAACGTAAGCCAGTATGGCATTTCCTCTAAGCGCGTGAAAAACCTTGTGTAGAAAACCAACAACGCAAGGACAGATTCTATATGTCCACGTAACCAATGCCGAAGGACCAGTTCTAACCAAATGGAGCAAGTTCTCGGGGTCCCGAGCTGCCTGCATTCCCACCCTCCCTTCCTCCCCCAAACACCCCTTGATTCTCAAGTCTACTGACGTTTAAAAACGTGGGATAGACTGGTCTGTCATTTTTACGCACTGCTCCGTGGGGATGGGAGTTCTCAGAGCATCCTTAAAGAAGAGGCCAGCAATCAACAGGGAAGGGAGAAGTAGGGGACTTGGGGGTGCCACCCCAAGGACTTGTGCATTTATAGGAAGGTGACAGTTACTACTGCCACTTGTGACAATGGAAAAGTGTCGGTTAGGGGCGCTGGTGGCCCTGACCCACCCACCGGCGAGGAGGGGAAGGAGGTGTGTGAGTTACGACTCTGGAGCGGCTGGGCCCCGCTTCACAACCGGACCCACTACGCGGCTGCTGCTGCCAGGCACTGGGGGTGCCCCCCGCTCGCTCTCAGCCATATGCTTTCTTCACTTTAGTTTTAGGCAGAAATAGTACTTATTACTTCATGAGTTCATGGCGAGGATTAAGCTACACAGTACGTGTCGAGCTCCTCAATCAGTGGAAAACCTCCTCCGGTTACGGACGGGGTAAGAACCACGCAGCGGCTCTCTGGGTGGGCTCTCCTGTCCGAGGCGGAGGCCAGCTGGGTGCTCTATGCTGCAAACCGCCCTCCCCCCTAGAGAAAGGAGACGGGGCCACAGAGGACCGGGCCGTTATCTGCGAGCATCGATTCGTTACTCTGGGTAGATGGGGGGGTGGGGGTTAAGTGGGGTGCTGTTGCAGCACGGACTCTCGAGCCATTTCCTGATGTCGTTCTGGAGATTTTTATCTTTTCAGAAAAGTAATAAAAGAGCCTTTCATGGAGCAGCCAGCACTCGTGAACTTCATTCTTCGCCCGGCACGGCCTTCTTCATATACATTATCTAGTCTGTTCTCACACACATGGGGTTAAGCACCATTTTTATCCTGAATAACCTTTTCCATCAGTGAGCTAGCTAAGCTTTTTACATGCCTTAACTCTTTTAATCGCTGCCATGACCCCAGGAGGTGGGGACTTAATTACCCCCATTTAAGGGGCGTCTGGGAGGTTAGCTGACCGGCTGCTGTGTGGGCGAGTGGGCTGCAGGCAGGTGCTCTGCCCACCGGTCACGGCTCTGGGAGCCGCTGCGTGTCTGCTGAAGGTCACATCGGAAGCGGTCCGGCCTAGTAGGCCAAAGGACTGCAATTGCTTTATTTTAAAAAAAGATTGTAAACATCATTCACTGCACCACGGGGTGGCCACAACACAAAGTCAAATGTGAGAACTCTGCGCGAATCTGCTGTTCGGGAAGCTTGCCTCCCCTAAGGAAACCAGATGCTTCAGTGTGATGATGCTAACGATGTCGCCGGCGGAGCCTCCTTTCTGCTTTGATTGTCAAGATGCCCTCGGCTTAATTATAGCTTCGCGGGGGCCTTGGTGGGCGGCATAACTCTTGCTTTATTCACAATCTGGATTTTCGACCTTGACTTACGGTATATTATTATTTTATCGTGTTTACTCCTGTAGCATGAAAAGAAGGTAATACATTTCTAAGGCCATATCAATGACATGGGTGTAGAAATAGAGAACATGATTTCTTTTCACGTTTTAAGATGTCAAAAAGCCATTAAGATGGCCAATAAATTAGGTGCTTAAAGAAGGAGCATTTCAAGAGTCTGGATGAATAAACCCAGGCTGGCTATACAGATCGAATGGGCAGGATTGCAAATCGCTAACATGGGGTGATCCGCACAGCAGAGCTGTGGATAGGCAGATGTCCCGCGATGATGCCCGGAGCTTGGGGGATGGTCAGGGACCCTCCCCGAGGACGGCCCCTGCCTGGCAGCCGTCTGGCAGTGCTAAGGACGGCCCCTGCCTGGCAGCCGTCTGGCAGTGCTAAGAGTCACCCCACTGAGCAGAGAGCCGCGTGGGGGCGGTCACAGAGGCGGGGTGGAAGGCCCTTCGTCATTCCCCAGGTACCGACTGAGCTACTTCGCAGTCAGGAGCCGATACCGGAGTGAGAAGAGCAAACGTCAGGGAATGGCCAGTCACAGTAACCGCAAACTCGAAGCTGGTTGTCTAACTGACGAGCTCATCGACAGTGCGTATTAAATAACGGCTGTGTGCCAGTCACTGTGTGGGAACCGACGGGTCTCGGGGGGCAGTGCGTGTGAGGGGCGCACACAGAGGCAGGGTGCACAGGCCGGTGGAGCTGCAGCCCGGGGCGTGCGGGGCACGGCCGCCCAGGGGGCCTTGCTGGGGGGCCCCCGGCGCCCCGCCGGCGCTGGGTCACGCTGTGTGAGTGCGACGATGTCGATCACCGCACGCTCGGGTCTTCTTAGGTGAGTATGACAAGGGCGCCCAAAATGCTAACGCGCTCAGAGCCTGTGCCCGCTGTGCACAGGGAGGCCAGCCTGGGGAGCACGTTTTAAGGGATGCCAACGCGGCACGCCGCCTTCGGGCAGGACCACGCGAGGCGCCAGGAGCCACGGCGCGGGAAACTGAGGAACGGGGAGACGCCGGCGCTCCAGGGACGCGGGCCCGGGGAGAAGGACGTGGCGGTCAGCACTGCTCAACGAATCGAGGCGTGCCCGTGATCTAGTGTAAGAAAACTTAAAAAAAAAAAAAAAAAAAAACGCCTCTCTAAACATCGCAGTCGCTCCTAAATGAGCCGTCGGCACCTGCTTGAGCTGGGCGCCCGGCTGCTGGCTGTGAGGGTGAGGGGTGTCTGGGAGGCTCGACGGCGGATCTTAGTTCCCTTCACCCTGAGATTCTGTGGGGCCACGGAGAACATCCCGTTGGGTGTGAATGAATTTTTGCCACGGTATCCGTTGGGCTTGGTGCTGGGAAGCACGTCCGCCTCCTGGGGACGGAAGGATCTGTTTTCTATCAAACGCGTGGGAGGCATCGGCCCTCAGTTCCGACTCGGTAACTCGGGTGGACGATTCAACCACGTGTGTAAAAGCCGACTTAATCCTTGAGAGCGACTGGAGGGTGACCGCCACCAGTCGTACTCGGCCGACTCTCCTGCCAGCTGGCGTCACAGGGCCCGGGCCCCCAGATCAAGCACCAGGGTGCCGCTGGGTGCGGCCAAGCGTTCGTGGGGACCGAGAACCCCGCAGTCTAGCACAGGGCTGTCAGGAACTCCTCTCTCCCACACCGGCCTTCCTTTGCCCGCTCTGTGCCTTCGCTTGTCCGCCTGCTCCTAATGGCGCATGCACGGTGGGTATCGTCTGACCGTTTCGTCCTGTTGGAGGTGGGAGCTCATCTTTGCGTACTCCCGTTTTGGCACTCGCTGCAGCCTCCTCACACCCCTCGGTGGACTCCGTCTTCATCACAGGTTTTCTAATCGGGCTGGGATTGCTTTTCATTCCCCCCAAATTGGAGAGCAAACCCCTCGACTTCCTTTTCCTCTTTGTGTGCGAAACACAGGTCCTGGTATGTGAGCAGGTGTCCACCACCTAACGGAAGACAAAATGAGTGACCTCCCTTTTCCGGTACCAGAGAATGCCTTTCCGTGCTCTTCTTTTTGGTAGTGAGGTTTCTGAGAAAACGTACCCACTTCGCTAACAGAAGCATTACACGTCGCCTTTTTCGGGTGCCGCGGCGGGCTAATAACCGTCAGTTCGCAATCGCCGACTCCAAAAGGAATGATTGCGCGAATGTCTGAGATTCCAGGTGTTAATTCGGTAGCAGAAAGTGTGTGTGTCCTTGTAATTTAGTTCCTGATGGTTAGGAGCTGATGTGTACTTGCTTTCTGAACGCATTAAAATAAGATTCGAAACCTTCTTTTCATTCTCTAGGAACTCAAAGGAACGGATAAAGCCCCCAAGGTCATCTGGCACCGACTCCCACCTCCAGGCAGAACAGGATATAAAACGACTTGTCAACTCTATCCTTAAAAAAAAACAAACAAACATGACTCTAGGAGAAGAGAAGCGAGTGCCCGCTCCGCCTCGGAAAGTCTCCTCCTGGGGACAGCCCTCGTGGCCCCAGCCCTCTCCCTTCTACGTGATTAAAAAGTCTCCCCTGCCGCTTTGGAAGGCTGTTTCCATTCGCGCCGTCCTCAGCAGAGCCAGAGAACACGATCGGCATCATGCCTGTCAGGTCCTTTAACACCCCGAGTGAATCCCCTTGTTCTGGCTTTTCCACCGGCTTCGTAAAGCCCAGTTCCTTAAGACTGTCCTCAAAGATCAATTCCACAACACCTGAATCATTTTAATCATTTTTGTTACTCTCAGTTGAATCATTTGCAAGTCATCTACGACCCACGTAGTTCTTTTTCTTTCTTTTCTCTCTCTCTTTTTTTTTTGCCCCAAATTAAACTCCAGGGTGATACAGACGTGACCAGAGCTCAGATTAGGAGCAGGATGGTTTCGCAGTTCTTGGGTAGCATCATTTTATGGTCACCTCACAGAAGCATGATGTAATTTTGATTTTGGTAAGAGGAGCACTGGAATGCCGGCTCAGCGACTGGTCCTTAGCAACTCTATGTTCCGGATCTTTCTTAGTGGTGCTGGGGAGGCAAAGCGTTTAGTCCAGCTGTTTATCTTTTCAGGAAGAAAGTGATCTTTTAGGATACCGGAAAGGATAGCAGAACCTCAAAAAGAGAGGCGACCAACCCGAGGGTCTCTGGAGCTCAGCCGGAGCCTGAGGAGTAGGCAGTGGCAGGGTGGGGAGGTGACAATTGCACACCTGAGCTGGTTACAGGAGGGGCCACGTTCTGCTGCTTTTTTTTTCACAGGAGAATGCCTATCTGGGGTAGAAGGTCCCCTTTCTTTTCTTTTCTTTCTTTCTTTTTTTTTTTTTTTAAAAGAAGCTATAAAACTATATTTTAAAGTCAAATATCTCAACTAAAAATAACGACTGATTCAAAAGAATTTAAGTCATTATGCAGCCCAGCCCTGCGTGGGCCACTGAGGCGCGTGTGCAGGCCTGGTTTGGCCGCGGACCCCTGGATGTGTCCTCTGCCAGCACACGAACACCCTGCCTTCCCTGTCACCTCTGTGACAAAGTCCTGAAGACGTCGGCATCGCCGACGTATGCTTTATGTGCTAATCATTTCAGAAGACCGCGGTTTAGAAGAAGGTTTTGAAGAGAAGGAACGTAAACTCTTTACTTTTGGTGTCGGAATTCCAAATGCGGTGGCCGTTGAGAATGACCCAGATCGGCCTCCTCCTTTGTGCACATCAGGGATCAGCCGTCGCGGCGTTTGGGGACGTCACGGGGTGTGGCGCGTGGCTGGGATCTCCACTTCGGGTGGCTTCAGGTTAATGGAACGCGAGGCCCACATGACAAAGGGAACGTCTGTTGAAGGATGTGCCCTTCTGTACCGAGTTTTCCAATTTTCAAACCCAGCAGGGTCCGTTTGTTTACAAAGGTTGGTCTAAGATAGAGTTCTCGGTGTAGAAAGGCAATTTAACCAAAATGCTTTGCCCTAATTACGCAGCACAGCTATTTGCATAAGTAACCAGCCGGGGCGTCTCGGGACCCAGGACAGTCAGCCCTGTTAAAGCCCCAGTTATGTTGCTGATGACTTTCAAGAAGATAATAGCAAGCTCAGCCTTGACGTATTTTTCCTCTCTCTACAAGACAATGAGAGAAGGTGTGACCCTATGTCATTGGGGTTGAACATCCCAAGAGAGGTTCTCGTCCATGGGAGGGGGCTCGAACTTGGGCCCCCTTCCCTCTGGGGCTGTTGTTTCAGGACAGGGTACCTGACGGCACCCCGCCTAGATAAAGAAAAGGGTTTGTGTTGCGTCAAAGAAGCCAGTCCCGACGCGATTGTTCTTTGCCAATATGGAAAAATGCTGTTTTTCAAGAGGCCACTTATCTTTTGTTTGCTGTAGAAAATGAAGAAATCTCTTAGGATAATGGACTCAAACTATAACAAAGGACAGTTTATCTTAAAATTTGATATTTCTCACATATTGATAAACAGTCACATTGTTTACTAGAAAGGAAAATAAATGTTCTTTATCGTGATTTTAAAAACCAGACCACACAAGGCAGGGAAGGCGCGGCCTGCGGGGTGGGGGTGGGTGGGGGTTAGGGGGAGGGGAGTCATTTTGTCTGCAGGGGCAGTTTGTCTGGATGAGTTGGAAGTAGAACGTAGGTTTGGAAAAAAATGAAGGCAAATAAACATGGACTTGATTCCTTTTTTTTTCCTGACTTTGTATAGTTCTCATGGTTTAAACTTTGGCAACGAGATGACACTTGGTATTTACCAATTTTCCTATTTCAATAGAATATAAGCTCCGAGAGGTTTAGGAATGTCGACGTCCACTGCAAACGAGTCCCTTTATTTTTAGACTCCCGGGTAACTGGCAATGAGGTAAAAAAAAAAAAAAAAAAAAAAAAAGAATTGTGAAGGAGGAACAGGAGAATAATGTATCTCCCTCCTCAGACTGCGGGGCCATCTCTGACACACTCACTAATCCTGTCTGGACACATTAGGGAACACAACCACGCTGTCCCCGATTATTGAAGACTGTCGAGCCCTCCTGACGTGAGCGACTACCAGTGCAGACCTACCCAGGGGACTGGACAATTCTTCAACAGAATGTCACCAAACCACAGCTTTCCCAGGCCAGGGGTCAGGATGAAAAAGAGCAGCCCAGGCGGCGAGTTGCCAGGTTACGGTGGGACTCAAGCGGCAGATGGGTTGATCTTAGGAGGAAAACAAACAAAAAAAAACAACAAAAAACTGCCAACTGGTGCGGAAAACATTACTCGGGGAGAGGGTCGTCTCACTCTAGGGAAGACGGCGCCCGCGGTTCCATTCCTCACGTCCCCGGGATCACCGGGGCTTGCCGCGAGGGCCCGGCTGCCGCTCACGCCTCCGTCCCCCCACCAAACGCACGCCCGCCGCGCACGCCACACCCGTCACGGCCGGCAAGCTCTGCCAAGGGCCGGCGTGCACAAACGAGGTCATGGCTTGACGGGAATAAGAGAACGAGTGGACTTCGCTTACTCGGCGTCCGTTTAAGAGTGGAAACAGATCCGCTGCGGGCAGCATTACCGAAACAGTGCCAGGAGCAGCTCAACCGCTTTTATTAGCAAAACGAAACAAACAAAAAACCACACACGCACACAAAAACTCTGACTAAAAGTTCTGTGAATGCGGCAAACGTGACAAACTAGCATATTTCAAACCAGAAAAAAATAAATGGTTCAAAACAACTGCAAAAAAAAAAAAAAATAATGACCAGTCATCAAAATCAACCTCCACGAAAGTCAGATGGAAGCAGGAATACGGCCCCGGGGGGAGACTCAGGGGTGACAGACGTAGTGCGACTTACTTTAATAAAAGACGACTTTGATAAAATGCCCTGCTACTAAAAAATGTGAGCAGATTCTTGCCCAGAAAGTGAAATGCTTGGCGAGCCGCCCGAAGGGCCACCTTGCGGTCAGGACGACGCGGGACGATGCTCCCGACTGCACATTTCTCGAGGTCATCCCAGACTTCCTTCGCCATCTGGAATGTTCCTGGCGGGGACTGTGGTTCCTGGTGGAATACTCTGCAAACTTTGTCACTAGGTCTGCACCCAAAATAGCCGGCCATCCTGGCTGGGGTTCCTTCCACCTTTCACAGCCGTGAGATGATAATTCCGCCCGAGCAGAAGAGGGTGAGTGACAGGCAGGTCGACCTGATTCTTACTTACGGTAACCGCTGGTCCCTTGGGCGCGCCGGGGATGGGTGCTGGGAGCCGGCGCTATCATTTCTGGTCAAACCAAGGCGGCTCCACTACCTTCACCCCCCTTTCTCGTTGAGTATCTCTAGGCTTTAAAACCAGGATCTTTGCTGACAATACGCCACAGCATCAGGTCTGGTTAAGGCCACGCCACCTCCACACGGCCGCTCCTGCCACGCTGTCTCTGCTCGGGGCCGGGGGTTCCCTGTGGCAGACGCGGGGAGACGAAGGAGCGTCCGGCTCACGGAGCCAATGCAGTGGCGGCCTCGTGAGCTGCTCCATTCTCACACGCTGACAGGATCGCCCCGCCTGAGATGACGACGCACACATATTTTTGAAGGGGCCCTTTCCGCTTTCTCTTTTGAATGTTTACAAGGTACATTTTCAAGGCGAACGCAAGCAAGGAGGTAGACGAGCCAAGCTAGTACGTGGAGGAATCTGGACTTGGAGTTCCGCTGGGACTCACGGTCCCCACGCGGCCACACTGTCTGTCTTTCAACTTGAGTGTGGCTTCCCCCCTCCCCCTCCCCGGACGTCTCAGGACGAAGGCTGGGAAGACGATGCTTTACAACGAGCTCGAGAACTGGGTTTAGCTCCCCGATCTACTGCTGGACGCCGGGTCATCTTGGGCAAATTATTTAACTTTTCTGACCTCTTATTTCGCTCTCCATAAAATGGTGACAGAAATAATGCCTTACTGAGAGAATTGTAGAGGGGCCTGAGGCAACAGATGTGCCAGCATTTTATAATCTATAAAGGTCTATGAAAAGGCAGTTATTCTGCCATGATTAGAATTTCAATAGTGATTAACCCACAGGACAAGGCTCCAAGTCCCCGGCGGCCAGGAGCCCAGCGTCCTGAGGGCCCAGTCTCCATGTCCCTGTGCTTCTTCGAGGCTGCAGGCTGGCTCCTCCTGGGAGGTCCTGAGCTGGGCCTTGTCTCCCAATCCCCTAAAGGAGTCCATGACAGAGTCCATGGGAGCTTGCTAATTGCTTGAGTCACTTCTGGATGATTTTGGTACACCCTAAAATCGACCTTTATTTTGCCTCTTGGAGGAGAGAACTTTATGGACTATAATCATCTCAAAATCGGAAACCTCTTTCTTTGTTAGCCCTGTCCCCGGCAGATTTCTTGGCATGATTAGGATCTTGGGAACTGTGAATAAATGATTGATTGGAAAAAATGAACGAGTGGAACAATCAATAAATGGATTAATTAAAAAGGAGTAGAAAGAGTAAAAAAAAAAAAAAAAACAAATGGAGATCTTCCTTTCTCATCTTTCTGCAAACTAGAGATGTTTACTCAGCCGGGCAAGGACTGTCTGGGCAAGACGCACACGCGGGTATCCGATGCTGAGTGCGGCCGTGACCGCGGAAACGATACGAGCAGGGCCCGGGCTGCATGACAGGGTGGGACCTGGTAAAGCCAGGGACCGGCCTCTGCACAGTTCGGGGGCCACCATTTACTGCACGGTGAGAGAGGTTATGGACGTGGGTGAAGAGGAAAACAAACCAGGATAGGTTACCTGGGGGATGAGCTTGAGCAGATCTGAGTGCACGAGACGAAGATGGACGACTGTGGCCCATTCTGGACGTCTGTCCTGTCTGTGGGTGACCAGGCCTCCCAGCTCGCTTACTGGGGCCACGAAATCCTTTCCGCCGGAAGCCACGTGAGCATTTCTTGCTCAACAGATGCTTCAAGACGAGCCTCCATTGCACACATGGTGAACGCGAATTTGGCATCCGGTCATTGCCCTTGACTTTCTGGCTGAGAACTGGTCAGGGAACACACACTCCAGAGGAACAGCCATGCGAGCCGGGCGTCTCGGGCTCCTGGCTGCGTCCGGGAGGCAGGGGTGTGGGCTTGGCGGCTGCGTCCGGGAGGCAGGGGTGTGGGGTTGGCGGCCGCGTCCGGGAGGCAGGGGTGTGGGGTTGGCTAGCATGGCAGGAAGCGTGTGGCACACATGTGTCGATACATCGTGTGTCCACAGAGTTCTCTTGGGGAGGAGCTTTTTAGAAAACTGAGTTGGTTTAGGCGTGATATTTAACCGAACGCTTCCAAATTGTGCTGCCTCCCCAGGGCATTTAAAAAACCCATTAATGACGCGTTTGCTGCTGTGAGAACGTCTGTCCCGAAGCTCGGGCCGTGTGGGGGGCTGACTCCCCATGGGGGGGCAGTGCCGGGCCTGCGGGGGGCGAGGGAGAGGGGTGAAGACAGGCACGTGCGGCGCTGTTGACAAGAGCCGAGGACAAGCGAGGCGACGGATCAGTGAGATTTTCCATTAAATCAAGAAAAACACTACTTGCCCCTAATGTCACCTCTGATGGCTTCTCACACCAGCTGCTTCTCGGCCGCCCTACTGAGGAACAAATTGCTTTCCTGGCAGGACATGTGGACACTCCTGCATTAATGGATACGGATCCCAGCATGCCGAGCCAAGCGAGAAGGCAATTTTATATGAGCAACCTTGTCATCTCAATTTAGGACATCGGCCAGGATGCCCGACGGGGCGCTGCGCCGGCTTCTGGAAGCACGCGACGTGAGACAGTCTCGCTGTCTTCAGGCTACAGAAAGCTGGCGTTCCTGGCAAACAGTCAGACCAAGGGCAATGGGAGTCGGGAGGCGAAGACGCCTGCGCTCCGCGAACGTCGGCTTCCAGTCACGTGGCCGCCACTGCTGCAGGGAGCTGAGGCTACGCCGGGAGTAGCTCCGCCCCACCCCAGGGCCCTCGCACAGACACAAACCATGAGCTCGAGCTCGGTGACACCTAACCGATAAGGAATGACGACGCTTCAGAGTGAAAGCGGCGGCTTCGCTTGCCGACAGGCGCACCGACTTTTCTGTCCTCGGGCTGTGCGAGAGTCCCGTGGCACCTGGCTGTACGCAAGAAAAGAGATTCTTCTGGCTTTACTTTCTTTTTGCTTTAAAGACATTCTCTTTTTCTCTAAACACACGTATTGGTGCATAGTTTAATAATAGTTTCTATTATAGTTCACCACACTAAGGATATGGCTGAATTTAATATATATATATAATATATATATATAAAATATATATATATAATGCTAAGATTGCAATTTTGACACGAACGCTGATAATAAACTAGCTTCATGTGTAACTTTCAAAATCTGGAGATAACTAAATTTTTACAAATTTTTTTTTAGCAATATCCACTGATACACCGGTTTATTTTGATAATCGATATCGTTTCATTTCTTACTAATCACACTGAGAGGTGTATATATATACACATATATATATATATATATATATATATATATATATATATATATATAAATATACCAACGTACACCCAAACGACTAGACCTCCTCCTCGACAGACCCTCCCGATGGAGGCAGCGACGGCGGCACGGCAGGCCTCCGCTCGGCGGAGAGGGCGCGCTGGCTCACAGCGGCCGCGGGCCGCTCCGCGGGGCCGTTCTGTGCCAGGCCACGGCCGGACAGCTCGAGGGGTCATCGCCGCAGCCTCTGCCACGGGTCACCACTGCCGGTGTCCCCGCCCCTGACACCTGGCGTGTAGAAGACGAGGTCTCTCCTCGCGCCTCATGCGTCTTCAATGAGGCGAAAGTGTTTGAAAAATTCATTTCTTGGGGAATTAAATATTTATCTCAAAACATGCTGCTGCTCCTCCCCTCCCCCCCGTTCTTCGTAAACCTTCGCACGCGTAGACGCTAACCCTCTCCGAAACGCTGAGGAACATCGCCGAATACGGATGGCGCCTTTGACCAGATGGAGCGTCTCAGAAGAATGAGATTATGCAGTGACACTTCCTATATCGCTTGGGAATTTGGGGGGGGGGGGAATTAAACTCAATTCTGTCTGTGGATTTTTAGAAAAATGATTCTTACTCAGGAAGTTCTCATTATTTTTTTTAATTAACATTTTAAACATTAAAAAACCCTGTACGTATTTTCTGCGATGGCCCATCTAGTGAAAAGGCAGGAAGATGGCACCCGCTTTCTGTGCATTGCTTTATCTCAGCACTTTCCAAAGAAAACTGGAATTTTCTGGTAGATTCCATGCACTTCCCGAGGGCAGGGAGGGTGGCTTTACGGCGTTTCTAGCACCCACCAAAATGGCCAGCTCATAAATTCATACCGATCTGAACTAAATGTTCCCAAATAAAAAAAAAAAATTGTTTCGAGGCCCTATAGGAAGATGCTTCAAAACTATCTGAGGCTCGACTAACAGTCAGAACTGATGTTGGGGCGCGGTGCGGAGGATCCGGTCCTGACCTTCGGGACTGGGTTTCCACGAGCGGCTGCCGCCTCGTCCGCGCCCGCTGGATGCTGTGTTCACGCCACAGCGAATGAAGCGTGGCCGGCTCCTGGGAGGTGAAGACGCACGTCCTCAAAGACATCCTGAAGATGGAACGTTTTCAGAACGACACTTTCGCCTGTGATCGACGCACACGAAGAGGACCCTGCTCCTGCTGGAGTGGAATGTGCGTCCGGCTCTTGCCGGACGAGCAGGTGTGACCAGGACGGAGCCTGCCGCAGTGGGGCCGGCTGTGGTCCCTGAACCCGCCGGACACGAGGTCACGGGACGCTTGATGGGGAGCTCTCAAGCCCGGGATTTTGGGTTGTTTTTGTTCCTACGCATTTCAGAACATCAGATATGTTTGTTTTAGCTTTACGTTTCTACCTCCGCTCTGCCCGAGCGAACGGCATTTCGGTCCTGAAATGTGACAATAAGCCCTGAGTCATCGCTTTCGTTGGGGTTCGGCAGCGTGTGTGTTTATGAGTGGGGTTCGGTGTGGGACGCGCGGGGAGGCCACAGGGAGACGTGGGACAGAGTCATCCCCCGCGAGACGGGGGCATGTGCCTGGCATGTGGTATTGACTGTGCCGCCGTCGCCAGCCCGAATGAGCTGAGGAGAGTGGCCCGTGGTGTCCCTGGGCCGGGGACGAGAGGCCTGGCGGCGCGGGGGCTGCTCAGAGCCCTGCTCTGGCTTCTCCGGCACCCTGCTCTGTGCCGGGCTCTCTAATGACAGGACTATGAGGGCGAGCGAGGCAGGGGGTCGAGGGAAGCCCGGGGCCCCGCCCTACCCGCTGCCCCTCCGTGGCAATACTGGTGGGGAGCTCCGTAATCCCCCGAGTCCCACTGCTGTCTTCTCTTGGCACAAAAAACTTGCAGAAGGAAATCGGGTTAAATTTGTGTCCGGGGGGTCTTGGTCCCCTCGGTGCAGGCTGATGGGAGGGCAGAACAGTCCAAGGGGACAGGGCAGCAAAGCTCCCTCTCCGGCCAGTGACACTGGGTCCAGTGACAAGCAGGATGTTCTTAGCTCATGGTGATGAGTTATCTCCTCGTTCCGATTCCCGTTTAGCAAATCTAAGCCCTGCGAATGTTCTCCTCTATGAGAGAGGAGGCGAGGGAGGCCTCTGTAGTTACCCACAGATGACTGCCACCCGGGGGGATTAGAACTACGCCGCCTTCGCTAGCCGTGGTGCCTGTATGTCTGCAGCCGCTGGGTCGTCGTCCTCACGGCCGAGGCACAGACGTAAACGAGCGCGGCAGCAGGATGGTGGGGAAAGGCGCCGATCCCCAGCCCCGGCCACGGACCAGGCGCTTGCTGAGTCCCAGGCGCCGTGCTGAGCGCCTCGCGCCTCGTGCCCCTCTGGGCGTGCGATGGCCCCGTGGCGCTGGCATTCTTCTTCTCACTCCTGTTTTACAGACGGGCGCCTCAGAGTTAAGCGACTTAACTCAAGTATATGCGGATAGAAAACGGCACAGTTGTTAAATGACGTTAATTCATATGCTTTTTTTTTTTTTCCCTCATACGCAATGCCACCAAACCGGGGGAAATCAATGAAGCTAACAACTGTTTCAGTGTACAGCGCCTTAAGACCAATGAGAAGCTACTTATTTTTAGCTTTAGAGTTTAGAAACTGTATTTATTTTCAGCTCATCTCATCCTAAAGAGGATCTGAGATGACCAAATCATCTACCGTTATAAAAGTAAACACAAAATGAAATCAGAGTAAAAAAAAAAATCGATTGAAATAGTAAAATGAAACTGTACTTAGAGTTTGCACCCAGAAATCCTGCCCTGTTACAGATTTACCCCTGAGAATTCCAGCTGCCGAAGCACAAGAAAAACGGCGAATTGTAATATTTGCATCATTCTTCAGATAAAACCATGCTTTAGTAATCTTTTAATACCCCCTAGGTGCCAGCCACTCTGGTGGGTGCTGGAAGATAGCCCGCCCCGCCCCAAGTATGACCAGGGACTCTGTCTTCCAAGGTCGACGCGGACCGCTTTCGCTGCATCTGCAAAGTGATCACGTGGCCATAACCATACCAGGGGGTCAGAAGTGGAGTCTGTCCTTGCATTAACGTTCGAGAGAACGTTCTACTCAGATTCTGAAGAGGTGACGCAAATTCTCGCTGAGTTGCTGAGCGCCTCTGAGGCAGGTTAACCGCAAAAATGGTCCCATTCTCCATCTCACCGCGCGTCCGTATCTTTCTAAACTCTCCCCATCTCCCCCCACTCCTTGAAGTCGGACCGACCGACCTTGTGATTTGCGTTGCTCAGGGAGACGGGGGATGGAATTGACAGTTTGTGGTTCTGAGTCCAGGCCTCCAGAGGCCTTGCACGCTCTGCTCTGTCTTAAAACCCCTGCCTCTGCTGTGACGGCAGGGCTGGCTGCCCCGGGAGACGAAGACCCACACGGGGCAGGCAGGCGGGAGCCGGCCCGCTGTCCCACCGAGGCTCCTCCCCCGACCTGCCGGCCCGGCTGACTGCAGACACTGAGGACGCCCAGCCAGGGCCAGCCGGGTCTGGGGCCGTGAATGGCGAGAGGCTAAGATGGCTGCAGATTAAACGTAAACGGGAGTGGAAAGCGCCCTGATCGGCGATGATGGGCGCTGCTGGCTGGAACCCCCACCGCGGCGTTCCCTGGGGCCTGGTCATCGCAACGCCAGACTCTGAGGGGACGTGAGCTCGAAACTGTTGAACTGTGATAGACGACGAACGGGTCCGTTTAGCACGCAAGCTTTAACCACTTTGAGGGGCTCTGGCAGAACGGAAACTGCCTCCCCAGGTATGCGGCAGAATTTTAATGGCATCGCTTTGCCTTATTATTGTGTCGTGACTGCACAGCTTTAACCATGGCTTGGTGAAATAATATCTACGTGTAAACAGCTAATTTCTGTTTTGGTTGCCATGGGTGTTGGCGTTGTAATTATTATGACCGAATTTTGTCTTGAATTTTGTTTTAGCATGATTCGGGCCTGGTTTTTTTCTGCTAGAACACCTCTCCGACTTTATGTTGGAAGGGAGTAAGCGAATGGGATTCCTAACGTGCTCAAAACCTTCCTTTCAAGCCTGGTTTTCTGAAACATTCTGCACCTATTTCAGATCGTACGGGACACGTTCGCTTCGTTGCCGTTATAAACGCAACACGCTTCTGCTGTAATGTAAACTTCAGCGAGCACCACGTTTATAGAATTGGCAAGGGACCACGCGCTCGCAGGTCTCTGGTGAGGCGATCCTGCCTGAGAACAGAGGCCTTGAAAGAGACAATCCTAGGTAGACAACAAACCTGAGGCTGGCCCAACGAGGTGAAATAAATAGGAAAGCTGGGTTCCTCGAGGACGTCTCACTCGAACTCCAGACCGCGACTCTCACTAATTGTTCCCATTCTTCAAAACTTCGTATACACTTCGGTCCTACAGTCATTGCAGTTTAAATGACGCCGGAAGATTAAACAGAGATGCGATAAAGGTTAAATAAAGACTTCTTTGGTGAGTGAATGCTTTAGAAAGGGCACCGTGTAAAAATGGTTCAGCAACGTTTGTCCCAAGCAGACAATGAACTTGAGAAAAGCTCTGAAGTTAAGGTCCGCCTCCCAGGAGGCGGGAAGAGGCGTGAGTCCCAAACCCTGGATGTTACAACACGGGCAGAGACAAGGGCACCCACTGAACTTGGAATTTCTAAATATCTGGAACCTGCGATGTCTATAATATTTGAACGCACGATTACAGTCGACGCCCTGCCGCGGAAAGTTTCTGGGCTCGCCCGGCCGCACGTGTTCTAACCGCGGATGCTGAAAACATTTTGTGTGCATTATTTGGCTACAGAATGGCCTCCGAAATCAACAAAATAATTATGTAAAGTAGTTCTTGGCAAGCGACGGGATATCCTAAATGTCGGTATTGACGCGTGCACCAAAAATGTTCGTCTAACGACACCGATGGCCCAAACGCTCGGCGCAGGTTAACTGAAAGATAGGTTTAGCCTGTCGTCCCAGCCTGCCCCCAGGTACGCCTTAGTGTCGTGTCTCCTCAAGACCCCCGCGTGACTGTAACCAGAGCGGTGAGCTGGCAAACTGGCTCCTCCCCAGCCCTCCCGAAAGAATTCCCGCAAATACTCCCATCACGGCCGACTTCGAGCCACCAACGCGCAGTTACTGAACGTGGAGACGCACACGCACACACACACACACATGCGCGCATGCATGCACGCACGCACACGCGTGTGCAGACTCAGCACAGTTCAGCTGCTTGCGGTGCTGAACTTGGATGAGACGGGGGCGCCTCGCTTTCGCAAGCACGGAGGCTAGAGCGGGTGCGGGTTTCCTTACGCGCAGAGCAGCTCGGACACCGAACCGTGACGTGGTCGGCCCACGGCTGCCGGCCCCGCCTCCCGCCCCTTGCGCCCTGTCCCGCCTTCCTCGTCCCGCTGAACATGAGACGTTCTGCTAACGACCTTGAACAGATACAAATGCGGCAGTAATTGCCGCCGGGGGGCGGAATCCTCTGGGTGGAATTTTACATCATTCGACATTCGCGCACTCCCTCATTCATTCATTCATTCATTCACAAGCATATATCAAGCTCCAAGCGTGAGCTTGGAGCCAGGGTCTCCGTGTACAGTGGCATGAGCGTGCGCTGCACAAAGAACTAAGCCGGGTGGGCTTGGGGCAGAGGGCACCTCTCCCTGGACCTTGCAACCTGGCACGTTGCAGCAAGCTGCCATGCCATCTGTTGGCCAGTCCCGTGGCCTTGGTCGGCCTGAGCAGTAGGATGGGGGCGAGTTTTAGAATTCATTTACCCACAAGGGGCACCTTTTAAAATCTGCTTGGCGGGGGGCCGGCTAAGATGACAAACTCGTAGGAACTCGTAGAACACCCCGTGTCCCCTTCTCTTAAGCTTCTGTTTATTACTGGATGAGAGTTTCTCTTTCATTTAGACTCAGCTCTGCAGGAAGCTCCTCCTCCGCCGGCCCACGCCTGGCTCCCCGTCTTTCTAGGCGGCCGGCCTCCGCGGAGCTGGGGTCCCCCTCCGCACCCGGCCACCGACGCGGCTGGCCGCAGAACCCTTGCGGGGGACTGGGTGGCTCAGGTGCCGGCTCCGTCACCATCGTAATGCTTTTAAACAACTTTTTCCTCTAAGTTAGTCCCCAAAGGTTCGGAATTAACTGGAATGAGTTCTCTTAATCTGAGGCAGTGTTTTAGAAATCTTTTTATCCCTCGAAGTACTTCCACACATACCACAGGCTTAACGCGCATTTGTGGGCTGCAAGAACCGGCAGAGACATCTGCAGAAAACGCCGCTCTTCAGGTGACCTCGGCAGCCAGGCGGCGCGTTTGTGACTTTACTTAGCGGAACATTTAATTTTAGTTGAAGGGACAGTTCCTAGTTTCCCCTTTTTGTTTATCGACAAATACTGGCAAACTTCCTAGCACAGGTCTCGCTGGATATGTAAAAGAAACAGAATATTCTGGAGCCAGACGGTTTTATTACACCGTGGGAGTGCAAAGTGGCCTCCAGTTCCTCCCAGGAACCACGTCTCCCTGATTCCCCTGAAGAAAGATGGATTCCTTGACCTTGAGAAGTGAGCGTTCTCGAAGCCCCCTGTGGTGTCCGCCAGCCCCTCAGGGGTAACGGGAACTGAGAGGGGAGCCCCAGAGTCCCGCCGAGGAGAGGTCTCGGAGACCACAGCAGGGCTGTGGGGCTTCTGTGGACCGAGGCCCCAGGTGCATCTGTGCAGAAACGGGGTGCGACTCCGGGGCGTGCCGGCCAGTCACGCCAGTGCCTTCGAGAACGCGACAGGAAAAGTTGGGGTGAGGTAGATGGAGTCTGGACTCCAGTAAGAAAGTTCGTGCTCAGACACTGAGCACCTTCCTGGGGGTAAAGGTCATTAAACGCTGCCTCAGGAGACAGTCTGACGATCTGAGGAGAGGTGACTCGTCATCTGGAACGGCGAGGTTAAGTTCCATGTGAAGGTAGAAGGCTAGATGATGATTCTTGGAAATTAAACCGAAAATGAAAAAAAAAAAAAGCCAGATAAATAAAGCTTTAAGAAAAACTTACACTGTGTACCAAGGGGGAACGAAGGAAGGTTCGCTTGGCATCTGATTCCACGTTAGGAGGCAGGACCCGGCTTTGCTTCACTTAGACTGTTATTTCTCTGTTAACGAGAACATCCTCGTTTTGACAACCTGCTGTAGGAAACGGCCGCCGTGTGTCAGAGCGGGGCACACGCCCCAGCCACAGACGGCCCTCTCTATAGCACGCACGTCTCCCCATTTAAACTAAGCATCCGTGAGCGAGTCTCGCCCCGCCCCCCCCGTCCCTGGCATCTGTTCAAGGACGACACCAGGGCGGTGAGAAGGCAAGGGTGGGGGTGGGGTTGGCCCATGGCTGTGTCTGGGTGCTGCGCCTTTCCAGCAGCCTGCCCTGGTAGCATGATGGGCAAGTCCCACGCCTGTCAGCCTGCTCTGATAAGGTCAACAGAGCATGCGGCGAAGCCCAGAGACTCAGAAATGCGGCCGAGCAAACAGGTGCAGGGGACGATGCCCAGCTTGCCTATGGCCTCAGAGCCCTGGGACGGAGAGAGAACCAGTTTCTCTTTACATTCATACTGTTTCAGATTCAAGTGATAAAACATCGAAACCTTCCTCTTTCTGCTGGATATGGTCCGCTGACGTACATAGTTTAGGCAACTAAGTTCAGAGTCTGTCCTGTGTGTCGTCTTCCCCAAAATAAGGCATAAATAATACTTTCTAAATCAAGATGCATTTATAAAAATTATCGCCGCACCTGATTTTTGTCTCCAGCTAGAAACCAAGGCAAGAGTTAAATATTCTTTAGTGCATTTGTCACATCTGGGAAGTGGAGATTTAATTGCTTGCATTTGGAGGATGAAGGGAAAGATCATTTGATAATTATTAGCGTTGACCCTCCTGGGACCACTTCCGTTTACGTGGTATATAAACAAAATAATGTGGGAACATTAACCTGTTTCTGAGAGCAGCAAAAACTTATTAAGCACATTATGAAAATAAAAGAGCAGCAAAAACCATTTTATGTAAGAATCATTTTTTAAAAATGCCATCCATTTCAAACCGTCTTGATGTTTTATCCGACATTTTTCATGGAGTTTCGACAGCGTGCCTGAGATTCTTGTCGTCACCTAAATTAGCACTCTCAGACAGTTCCTGACAGGTGTTCCTGGCCAGCAGAGGAAAAGGTGGGTATGCTGTCAAGCGTCCTGAGTTCACAGCCCAAGAGTAGTAAAGTTATAATGTCTTTGAAGATTGCTATGTTTGGTTTAACATAAAAGCAACATTCTCCGCCTAGGCCTGCCCCCAGGCGTCCAGGGGAATGCACCTTCTTCCCGTGACTGTGCGTTGTCTTCGGTATCAGGTACCGTGGTTTGAGAGTCACACACCTGGAAGAAATAGCCTTCCCGTTTTCCTCGGTGCCCCCTCCCTCCCGGCCACCCAGAGCTGCAGGAGCCGAAGCAGCCAGCCTCTCCTTCCGTCTCGAACAACACGCGAAGCCTTCTGACGTCCTTGCAGAGGGAAGACTGTTAAGCAGCTCTTCAGAGAACAGACTGATTCGCAAAGGGCTCCAACTATTACCTTTTTAACCACAAGTCTCGAATCTTCGCGATGATCCTAATACATCACATGTCGATTTCACATTTCCATCCACCTGCAGGATCAGGTACCACTGCCGACAGAACGTAGCGCTCGTCACTGTTGGATGAGCTGGTTATTCCACCTGAATGTTAAGTTCCCCAGGTGCATCATTTGCCCCGGCCGTAGAAACGATCACGTCGCCCTGCAGTTGTGTGTGGAAGGCTTTGGGGCACACAGGTGTCTACACAGCCGAGCAGAGAGGGAGGGCGCATGGCCCACCCCTTGCCACTGGCCACCCTTTCTCAACCATTCTTAAAAAAAACAAATACACAAAGAAAAATCTTTGTAATTACCAGCTGGAGATGTTTTCACTTGTGGGACTTGGAAAGATGAAAACCTCTTACACAACTCTGTGTGTATCGGCTCTCATAGGAGATGTTGAGAAGTAGAGAGAGCTAGTTAATACTGATGACTATTAAATATTAAGCATTTATTTTTTCATAAAAATAAAAGGTAGTAAATTGTGGAGCATAATAAAGACAGGTCGATAAATATAAGTGTATATTACATTACTATTATCTATTAAACATTATACAGAAAGTGGTTGTGAATTCAATCAATTTCTAAAAAATCTCTAAACTAAAAGAGCGATCTAAATTTTCCACAGCCCTAAGCTATTGATCTGAAGTGAAATTAATATTGCAACACTAGTGACTCCCTAAAATAATTTCTGAAAAACTTGTAGGAGAGCAAAGATAAATGGTAATATCTACTTTGCAAGACAGGAGGGTTCTATCAATGAGAGAGGACGTTGGTCAAAACGGTGTTGGCGACATTAAACCAACTGAACAAGGGAGCCATGAGACAGCCCTGCTGTCCCCAGGGCTCCCAGACACAAACCGAAACCCGGGCCGGAGCGAGCGCGCTCCGCTCCGGGAGAGGGGCCTCGGCACCGCCAGCCACAGCCGCGCGCCCTCCCGGAGCGCGCAGACGCTTTGGTGACGACCAATGGGGCGACGCTTCGGCGCCGCCTGCGTCTTCACTGCGGACCAACGGGGAGGTCCCCAACCGCTTCCGCCTTGCTGCCGCCTGGCCTGGGGGGACCCGCGCTCAGATAGGCGCCCCCGGCAACTGCAACGCGCCGCGGTCCGGAGCAGCGAGTCCCCAGTCCCGACGTGGCGCGCGGGCTCTCGACAGCGAGACCATCTCCAGTCCCCACGCGGCAAGCTCCCTCCGTCCTTCCAGGCCCGCGAGGAAGCCCCTCCCGCCCCCGCCTCCCCGCGCCCCACCCCTGCCGCTGGCTCAAAGCCTTCCCCGCTCGTGCGATTCCAAGAGCAGCTACCCGGGTGCGTCCCGGGCGCCCCGAGGATACAGCGACCGCTCTCAGGCAGCTCTCGCTCGGCCACCGGGGCCTGCAGGGGAACTGGGGGCAGACGGTACCTAAACAAGCAAAGTGACAGGTGTCGGATGAGCTGCGTTGGAGGTGGCATGGCGATGGGCGAGAGCGCTAAGTCTGAGTCCCCGCGGCACGTCACTGGGCACGATTCCGCGCCGCGCTGCGCGCGCGTCTTCCCGCCAGATTCCCGCTCCCTGAGCGCGCTCGGGTGTCGTCGCCTCCGTGTGCCCGTGGCGCCGGGCACGGTGTCACTGATGCGTGTGGGATAAACAAGGGACTTTCCCCTATAAGTATTACTGACTTATATTAGAGATAAGAAAGGACACGTTACAGTCAATACCCCCCATGAATGCTTCGTATTGGAGTAACTGAGTCGCGGAAAACGGCGTGATTTCTAGTGATCGCAGCAGAAGGCGGCGAGCTCAAACCCCGGGCCTGCTGCCGGAAGCGTGAATCAGAAGCTGCTGTCATTGCGAGTGCCACGTGAAACCTCACGTTCACTCTCTAGCTCCCAAAGCTTTCAGCTCAGATATGTGTGGTTCCACACGGGTGAGCAGCGTGCAAAATGAGAACAGAAAGATCAGCAGGGGGGAAACTTCAGCTTTTCAAATTCAGGTTATTGCGGCAACATCATTTACTGTAAGTTGCAAATATAATTGTATGGGTATTATTAATTGGTGGCTGAATTGTCATGCTTTTGAATACAGAAAGGAAAAGATATACATTGTTTAAGGTAAAGGTTGCCAAGCAAGCCCTCGGTCCTGTTGGAAACACAGAGGAAGCAGTATTCTGCTCAGATTTTTTTCCTGCATGAAAGTACAACGATCTGAGACTTAGAACCAGTGGATGGTATTTGGGTGAGGATCAAAGGAGTGAGAGGCCACCTGACAGGTGTAGGAGCCACTGACCTTCAACCCGCCACCATCCGTCCGCCCTTCTTAGTCATCACTTCGGCCGGACACAGGGCGCCCACCACCCGTGGGAGCAGCCGCGTGGCCACCTAACTACTTGTCCCCCACGGGCATGAGGGCGGTGCTCCGTGCTACGTCCAGACCCGGCCCTACGGAGTGGCGTGTCCCTCGCTCCCTGCCCCTTCAGTGCTGGCTGAAGTAGGGACATGGTCCTGAGCCGTCTGTACCATGTCGATGGGGACAACTGACGACTCTGTGGAACAGCTCATGGTTTTTAGGAGAGAAACGCATCTCCGTCTGGTCAACGCACTGCTGTTTCGGGGCGTGTTCACACACCATGGAACAAATGTCGGAGTAAGATAAAGGCGTGCACCACCATCCAGACAGCCAGACAGCTACGAGGGGGACTTCTTTGCTGCTATTACAGCCACAGCAGATGGGACACAATCCGACGGCTATTTGGTCTCCCACCTGAAGTCCTTGTCAAGAAGTTTTGTTTTTTTTTTTTTTTGGTATCTGCCCAATGTCACTAGTGGTTGTACCTTTTGGTTATTTTTAAGGTGATGCCCAGGTGCCAGTTAGGAGGTTTTAGCGAGAGAAACAGAAAGCTCAATTTGATAGACTAATCCAAGAGCAACTGCCTTCTCCCCCGTAACACCCTGTCCCGCGACATGGCGGCGTCTGAGCTGACAGACTGAGCCGCACGGCCACTCCCCAGACCGTCGCCTGTGAGGGGCACGGGAGTACCGGGCCTGGCTCAGACCGCTCAGGGCTTTGCACTGACCCGGGAGTGAGGTCACCTCGCAAAGAGGAGGACACTCGAGAAGAACAATCTGACCGCGACCCGAGAGAACTTGTCCCGGCCAGGCAGGTGGCCAGGCGAGGTGGCCAGGCGCTCAGGGTCATGCTTCACGAGCAAACTGCCCCGTTTGCGGAGAGAAAGGAAAGAGCCTTTAGAGCAGGTTTTGTGCTGATTATTTTCTTAACTTTCTAGGGTAATTTGTGTCCCTGTTGATTTCTGATTATGTAGCAATGACATTAAAAATAATGCTCTGACTACGAAAAGCACACCCAGTAGGCGTTTTATCTGCACTGTGTTCATTACTGAAGTTTACTGCTTTCCTTAGATTTTATGAAAAACAATCTGGTTTCTCTAGAAAAACAAACCAACAACACACCCAGCATCTTATTCCCCAAACACCAATTTTGAGAACTTTAAAAAAAAATCTCCATTACATTTATAATGTGAAGCAGTTTCCACCCAGCTCACTGGGATCTTCTGGGTCAATAGCTTTAGTCTAACAAGGATCTTATCTCTTTAATCCTATCTTTCTGGTTCAACTTTCCTTATTGATTAAGCTGCTCCTGCACTTGACAATAATACAATAGCACTTATACAAAAGCCCAGCCATGTCTGCACATAAAGGAGTCTTTCCAGAAGCTCACTTTGATTTGGATTTATCTCTTTCCAAAGAGTGGCCATTTTCTGAATACAGCTTTGCTTTCTGCTCCCTGTGTACATGTAAAGCCGTTTATAGGAATGGTCTAACGAAGGTCGATGACAGTGATTTCTAGGAGGCATCCATGCCACGCACTTCACATTCTTTAAAAATTCAGCAAGTAAAATTCCATCTTATTTCTGCAAAGGGTAACTTATAGGTTGACTGGACTCAGTATCTCTTCTTTTATCATTTCCTGCAAATAATCAGGCGGTGCCAAGGAACTGCACACTTAAGAGACAAGGCTTCACGTCCTTAGAGAGGAAGCGTCCTTACAAACACTTGTACCCAGTAATCTGCTTAAGAATTCTTTAGGGAGAGGTGACATTCTGTGGTGGGAGTGGGTCTGTCTGTCTGTGCAGGTAGCCACGGAAACGGCTAATTCAGACTTCCTTTGAATTATGGACCTGTCAGTTTAGCACTAATACCTTGAGAGGAACTGGGGAAAAAAAAACTCACTAGACATTAATTCTCAGATTGCGATTGCATGCAGGACAATAACCAACAAGGCTTTGTGAAGAATGTGTGTCGAGAACAATATTATTTCTTTCTAAGAGGCAGTACTGAGTGGTGTGCGTCGGGGAAGAAACAGGCTTTCTGAGCTCGCTTCTTCAGAAAGCGGGAAGAAAATTGTTTCCTTTTTGGAAGTGCAGTAAATAGGTCCACTTGACAAATTACTGCTAGAGTGCATCAGACTGGCTCTCCCCCTCCGAAAGGATTTCTTGTGTTCACACTGCTTCTGACCCTACTTCAAGCGTGGGTGGATGGGGTAAGGCCTGGCGCATTTGGCTTGTGCCTTCCTGTGGGGTGTAATCTTGATTTTTTTTCTCCTTCTCCTTGAAAAGACTTCCTAAACAAAATTAACTTGGAAACAAATCTCATCCTCCATTCACAATATGGCTGAAGAGGCAAAAACGATTGTTTTGGGCAGAAGGTCTCCCGTCAGAATCCGGGGGGCGACCGAAATGCCCAGCAGGGGAGAGGGGAGGTTGACTGCATTTCTCTGGACCCGGGGAACACTGTTTCAGATCTGTCATAGACCCTCAGACACTAGCGGCCATGGGAGACACCTGTCATTACCCAGGAAAAGATCTGTTCCCTTCCAGGCGGTCGCAGAGAGCTGATGTGATCATTTATAGACTCAATCTTTCCCAATAAAATGTCTGACAAGTAGTGAGAAACGCATGTTACTCTCATACCGAATATCTGTTTTGTTTGGGCCACGCCAAACTCGAGATGTCATTGCAAATAGGTATACACAGAAATAAGAAGATAAACAAACATAACAATAGAATGCACTGTAAGAATATAATTCCTAGAATACAGGAATGTGCAAAGTACCATCGGAATATTTTTTCCTATAATTTAGGAACTACTTAAACTGTTTAAAATTTACACAAAAATTTTAATTCACCTATTTGCATTCAGCTGTTCCATGCCTTTGGTGACATGTTTCATAGAACTTATTTCGAGAACATAAATTAGATTTCCAAGCAGACTTCATTCCCATTTTTCTTAAATATGTCACTCAAGTACATCAGTATGACAGGAGCGAGTGCTCTCTGCAGGTTAAATGCCTGAAAGAACGTGGCGTGGACCTCCCATGTCTCCAGCTCCGCCCGGCGACCACGCCTGACGACGGCCTTCACACGCCCTTGGTCTCCGCCAGCAGAGGGCACGTCTCCCCCGCCACCCCCCCCACCTCCCCCTCCACCCAGTCTAACCTCGAGGAAATGCTGTGGCAAAGTCTACCTGATCTAATTATTGGTCATGTTGCTTTTATTTTTAACAAATAACATTACTAGCTTTTTAAAATAGAGGTAGTTTATTAAGAAGATAAGTAGCTCAAACACTAAGATAACCTCCTATGTTTTAAAAGTAGAAGTAATCTATCTTATGTTTAGAAACCTCGAACGCTATGCGAAGTTAGAAACTGAGAAGTAAAAACTCCCTTCCCTACACCCGCACTTTCTCCCGAGGCGGCCACTGTGAACAGCTTCTTTAATTCTTCTCAGAAAACATTTTATATATTTATGAGCATTGGCTTTCTTTCTTGCTCTTTTCAGTTAATTCTATACATTAAAACTTGCTACACAGCCCACAGAATGACCTTATTCTTTTTAATAAGGTATTTGTATCTTATCGTAGAGACATGCAAAACATACATTTAAACACTATAATATTACTGAAAATTTGATTTTTTTCTTACTTTTTATCTTTTACAAAGTAGTGCTGCAAGGAATATCCTCCACAAATTCCTTGACAAACCCCTGTGATATGTCCATATGGCATATTTCCAGAAGGATCCCGTCACTGTTATACATACGGGAGCGGGGTTGGGATTTTGCTACCCACATTAGGACAGGGAGCTGTGGTCTGCAGAGATGGTCCTGTGACGAGGCCGAAACATTGTAGGTACTAATACAGGGTTAAATCATTTTTATTTGAGGCAAACTAATTTTAAACACTGGAATTAAAAAACCTAGATCTGGACATAGGTGAAGTAGAGAGATACTTCTCAGGTCTTCGAGGATCAAGTGAATAATCAGCTATTATTGTACCTACTGTCAACCTTAGTTGGGAGATGAATAAAGAGTCAATGCTACAGGTAGGACTTGATGAGCCCCCAAAGAAACCAGGTGAGCTACATCAGCCCATTTCAGGTTCTTCTCCAAGTGCACATAGGTATAGTGCAAAGGGCTGGGCCTCGGGGCAGGGGTGGTGGTGGTGTGGGGGGAGATATAATGATTTTAAAAATTAAGTTTAATTTTTTGAGACAAGGCATTTTTTAAAAAAAATGAATTGAGAGCATAATTGCAACTTCAAGTGCCTCTGGGACTTTTTATTGCTTATGAGTGATAAGTAATACAGGTCAGAGAGCCAGCCTGACTTTAGACCAGGGGGAGGAAGGGCCACCCCAGATGACTACATTTTAAAAGAAAATGGGGAAACAAAATGTGGTTTATCCATACGACAGAGTATTATTCAGGTGTGCGAAGGAACTCCTACAACATGGCTGAAACTTGGAGACGGGATACTGAGGGAAATGAGCCAGGCACCGAAACAGCTATTCTGTGATTCCGCTTACATGGCATTTCCAGAACAGGCCAATGCACGGAGACAGAAAGCAGGCAGGAGTCTGTGGGGGCTGGGGGGAGTGGGGAGTTAGCTACGGCGTAATGGGTCTCGTTCTGCCGGCGCGATGGAAAATTTTGGATAAAGATAGTGGTGAGGGTTAAACAACATTGCAAATGTACTTCATGCCACTGAATTGGTTTTAAATGGCAGATTTTGTTATATATATTTTCCACAGTCAAAAATATAGGGAGAAAAGGAAAAACGAGGGAACAACAACAACAAAACATTGCTTTGATGATCACACGCCATAATCCCGAGGTGAGACCGGGGAGTGTGACAAACGAGATGGAATGGCCGGCACGGGAGCCCTGAGACCATTTCCCGAGGGCGGTGCACAGGCGGGAACGATGGAAGCCGAGACCCAGCGCAGCCCGAACGCAGGACTGGCTCCCTGGGGAGGGCCGCTGTCCCGAAAAAATCCCCAAAGAGAAAAGGGAGCTGGGGGCGGGTCAGAGAGAACACGGGTCTCTGTGAGGCCTCGGCCACCTGACGTAGAAGGCCTAAGAAACAGCGGGGGAGGGGCGGCCAGAATAACCAACAAGACAGAGCGTAGCTCTGTGTCCCCTGGGTCTGTGGCCTCGGGGAAGGGCAGGGCAGCGGGACGGGCATTCAGGATGCCAGGCGGGGCTCTGCGACTGGCCGTGAGGGCCGGGCCCGGGCCAGACGCCGCGTCTGAGTGCCCTGCGGGCAGGCTGCGCGGTCCCCGACGGCAGAGAAAGCCAGGACGCGACCCGAGAGCCCACGCGCCCCCTGTCATCGTATCATCCTGGGCGGTTGGTGTTTCATGAGATGGACATACGCGGACAGACACCCACCGTGTGAAGAGATTTCGTGCATCCTTCGGTCCGCTGTAGCTGGAAAAGCTCTTACGCCCGTTTAACAGGAACCATTCGAAAACACGTTTCTAACGCCACGCGATCACAGAATTCCATCCTATCTCGTCTGTGAATCTTAAACCCATAATGTTATCTGTCAACAGCATTTTAAGAAATAAAAAAGATTTCACTACAAAAACGTGTGGGCTCACGAACACATCTGAGACAAATATGGTGCAGCGTTAAAACACTCACACGCGATCGGTTTTCTACGAAGCGGAAATCATCCCGGGGCCACGATCCGATCCTCCGGGGCCACTCGCCCACGAGGACCGTGCTCTGCCGGTCGGCGCCACGCGCTTAGAGAAGCAGAGCACGCGACGGGGTCCCCGGGCTGCTCCGCGGAACGCCTGGCTTGGAAGACGCACCCCACGAAAGGCAGCGCGTGCTCGTGAAAGTTCGGGGAGGTCCGCCCGCGGAACCCCGTTTGCTCCGGGAAATGCGCGTTTGCATACGGACAGTGTCGCGCCCCGCGGGCAGCACCGGTACCCTGGCCGCGGCCGCTGCCCACGTCCTCTGCTCCTGCTCCTGGCGAACGCCCGACCCCTGGAACCCGCGTGGCGTGAGTCTCTCTCTGAAAAACACGGGTCTACACTTCTTCGCTTAGATAACTGCGTTAATTTATGGAAAGATTCTTCTTCTTGGCTAGAACTGAAGAAGTCAAAGCGCCTGCACCTGAGACACAGGAAACCGGGTGTGCAAACGCCACTCCTTCGGCCGATGTCCCCGTCTCCCTCCGGACCCCCGCGGGCCAGAGGAACCTGCTGCGATGATGATGAGGATGCGCGCTCTCCGCACTGTCCAGCCCGCAGCTGGACACCACGCGTGGACATCGAACACCTGAAATGTGGCTTCTCTGCCTGAGGAAATGAATTTTTAATTTTATTTAATTTTAATTTAAGTAGCCGCTCGTGGCGAGTGACTACCATATTAGAGAGCACAGCCTTAGACTGAGGTAAAAGTAGGATCGAAATAAGTGCACAGATACGATGTTATCTGCGGTAGAAGTCTGTCTTCTGGAATGTTCCGGGCTCTCTTGTAGTTCATAGAACTAAATAAGACTTCGTTCAATTTGCCACAATATTGATTTCCCACCACATTGTTCAAAGAGATGGAGCTTACCACTTTGAAAAAAGTATAATTATTTCATACGTCTCTTTATTTTGACAAATATTGGCCAAAGACTAGAGGAATGGGCAGTGATCTGTGTTGTGAGAAAAATAACGTATTTCTATTTCGAACCGCAGAACCCTTTCTAGGAACATTTGCCAGATGATTAATGTTTTCCAGAGGAATGGGATACGCAGCTCGTTTGTACTTTTTGCGAACTGTTTCTTTAATTAAATAAAAAGCCCTCCGTCTCTGCCCCGCCGGCTGTCACACACGCAGACGGCCTGGCAACACTCGAATCCGCTCTGCAGACGAGCCAGTCTTAGAGTTTAAATTAGATTTTTGCACACATGTCGAATAAACATGGAATGCGTATCTCTGACATTTCATAACATTAACTTTCTTTCTGAAATGCTTTTCGGTAAATAACATCTTGTATATCAAAAAATAATGTGTCGCTACGATAGCATTCCACTTGCAAAGCGTCGGTGAGGCCAGGCGGTGGGGGCGGGCACGGTACGGCCTGGAGCCTAATCAGTGCTTCCGAATCCCTGTCACTCGTAATGGAAAACGCCTGTCTTTTCTGGTGACTCTTAGGAAGCATCGTGATATAAACTGCATATATTTGGAGTCTAGGGTTTAATCTCTCTAGTTTAGGGAGAATGCAATATAGGTTTCAAGATCCTTCACGTGATTTAATTAAATTATCTATTTCTTTACAAAATTAGAACATCTTTAACGAAAAGGAAAAGTAATCGTTTTTCCTTTAATTATTAAACATTGACCATCTGCGTGCTTTCTGTTTCTGAGTCCACATATTGGAAAAAAGGGCTCCCCATCTATTTAATTTTTTAACACAATAATTAGGTACATCTTTGAGTCAGAGACTAGGTATCTCCATTTGTCTTCATCGACTCCTTTCCTATATAAGGGCTGAAAATGAGGCTCCAGCTCTCACTGAACTAAGATCTTCAACAATATGTTAATGCTGTTGTTGTGAGTAGTTCAAAAGTCAAGAATTTCAACAGAAGTTTCTTTGCCCATAGGAAGTCATACCCCTCCCTTGTGTAAGTCTTGAGCCAGGTGCGATGGGCCTTTGTAACTTTAGGAACTACAGAATTTGGGAGCCTGTTCAAGGAAAACGATGTGAGCACACAAACCCGGTCAGGAGGGTCTGAGTGAGTGGGACTCCCGAGGCCAGTGTGTCACTGGCTCCTGGGCCAAGGTGCCTTGCAGTGGCTCATGACATTCATTAAAGCCGGGCGTGGGGGTGGGGTAACTATCAGATGCCTTAAGAAATTCTATGCCATTTCCTTAACTAATTGCCAGTAACATGATTTAAAAAAAAAAAAAAAGAAACTTTGGTTTTCATTTAAATGTGTAAATTATTATTTTCTTTTGCAGTTGTGAAATCGTGTCCTTGGATTTCTAATTTAAAACAGAAAAGTCTTCATCTAGTTCCTAGCATTATCTTAAGAACATGTCTCCCAGATATATAATATCCCCCGAACATCACCACATAAGATAGAGATGTTTTATTTATAGAAAACTCACAGAGTTTGATTGCTCTAGCTTTCTATATTCCCAGGTCATAATGTATTCCATATTTTGCTGCTGTTTTCCAGTATTAAATATGCCAACATTTTACTTTGGAGTCATAAAAGTTAGTGAGACAGTTCTGATGAATAGTAATAAGGCCAGAGAAAAGAATAATGCATAACATGAGTTCCTCGGGAAATCAATTAATATTTTTATGAACAGTAGTAAAAATAAGATCAAAGGTTAGCACAGAGCGAGGTCAGGCTGCTTGATCCCCAAATCTGTTCTTCACTGAGTTCTGTCTATCAAGGTAAAAATATTCTCTGCTGTGTCAAAACTAAAATCTCGGTGCTTCCAAAACAAGACATTTTCTAACTTCTAGTGTTTTCAGGTACCTAGGTGACTTTTTGTGGTTCTCTGAACTTAGTATATTTTGGTATTCTGAATTATGTAGTATGTGTTCAAGTATAACACTGTATATTATATAAGTAAGTATAAGGGGTGTTTAAATATTTTTTGAAGAGGTTCTTATTGAAGCAAAGAAAGCAATTCTAATATTGGAATAAATTAAAATGAAATTTTGAAAATAAAACTGATAGTGTATTCATATTCTACATTAATATTGATTGCTTGATTGATTCATTCATTCAGTACGTGTTGAGCTCCCAATACATAAACTTAATGAAGACAAGAATATAAAAACTGAGGACAAGAATACAAAGACGTGAATGTGAGACTCGTAAACATGAACCTTTACACCTATTTTAAAAAAGCCAAAGACAATCAAAAGGCTGGAGCCTGTCTCTCCACATGGAACCCACACACCACAGTGGTCGTGGGCGTATGGGGGACCGTCCAGGTGTGGACTGGGGCTGACTGATGGGAGGGTTAGAATCCTACGAGCCCAAAGCGCAACACCTGGGCGTGCCTCAGCCCTGAAAATGGCTCTCCGTCGGCATCCCACGGCGGCCCCTCAGGCTTCATATTTAAATTCCCTGAATGGTAGGGAATCCGGTTCTTGACCTTTTTATGTCTGAGATATATTTTTTTAACATCGAACATTTCTTGGACACCCACATAATGAGAGTTGTACTTTTCGGATCCCTCGATAGTAGAGGAAATATCCAGTGCAGGAGGATTCGCACAGACCTTACAGTAAACCTGTCCACGACAGCCTGAGAACGACCGGACGTAACGAGAGCGAGGACGTCGTCCACACCCAGGACTCTGTGACTCTCCAGAGCCCAACTCCCGGTGACTTTCCCTGGGCTCTGTGCAGGGTGAGGGGCCTGCCACTCCCCGAGGCAGCCCGTTTGCGGGTGGGGGCCGCGGAGCAAAGCCTAAGCACATCCTAAGCCGAGATTCAGCACCCTCTGCCCCCGAAGCAGCACTAACTAGCCACGGCGCCTCCCGCCGACGGCTGTCCGTCACCGCCCCGCAAACCCAGAGAAGGCGGGCAGCTTACGGGGATGTACAAATCGCAGGAAGAGGGGAAGAGAAGGAGGGGACAAAGAGAAGTGAGGAAGTGAGCGTCCAAACCCGCCAATGCCTGGCGTGCCCGGCACGGAGAGCCCATGGCGAGGCTCTCCGAGTTCCAGCCGTCAGCTCGCAGAGGGGACCTTGTTAGCCGCACGATTCGCAGTGTCCCCAAGGGCGGCTCTCCCCAGGACGAGCACGTTCGAGTGTCCTGCACGATGACCGCGATGGAAACGAGCAACGTGAAGCCAAAGTGCTGTGTGGGAAAAGCCATTTGAAGGGTTAAAATGGCAAGGCCTCACTGCCCGACTCCTGCTGAGATCCGGCCTAATCCGGGGCTGCGGTCCAGGGCATTCGGGAGAGAGGAGCACGCAAGTGTCCGGTTAGTAACTGACTTAGAATATTGGGTCTTTCAGGCGAGATTTTGCTAAATATTGAGCTTTTGATTAAATGTTAAATAAACACGCGCCTAATGCCAGCGCCATTCTGAGCAGTTTCTATCTCCTATCTCCTTTCCTATTCATCGCAGTCTTATGCCCTGTGTTAGAGATTTGGAAAGCGAGGCACGAAAAGATTAGGACCAATAGTATCTGGTGGAGCCAGGATTTGAACTCAAGACATTCGACTCAATTTCCCTTTTAGCCACGCTAGAATCCCCAAAGGCACATAAGTTGGGTTAATATCCTCTGTGAAAGTTGAGGATTTAAAGGAAAAGGGGGACGGTGAGGTCAATTTATCTCCATGGAGAGGTCAGAGCAGCGGGAATAGATGTTAAAAAAAAGCACGGGGGCGGGGGCGGCCGAGGCGGGCGGAGGGGGAGCATCGCGTTCACGGCGCACGGAGAAAGCCATCCCCTTTGCTCCTTCTTTAGCCTCTTCCCACTGCAAACTGCGGCGGTTGAAAACACGCCCGTGATTTCTTCGATACTCTTTCCTTTCAGACGGAGCCGACCTGCCTTCCCTCTGAGGGTGAGTCGGGCGCAGGACCTCAGTTCCGATGAATGGAATGAGGCGGAAGTGACGGCGTGTGACTTTGGAGATGAGGTCACGCAAGGCGCCGTGGCCTTCTCTTTGTGCTTTCTCTTGGATCACTTGCTCCGGGCAGGTTAGCTGCCGTTCTGGGGACAAGTAACCTAAGCAAGGGCCACACGGTGAGAAATGGTGGCCCTCTGCCAAGAACCAAGAGAAAATGAAGTCTTTTGGGCCAATGGCCTTATGAATGAGCCATCCTGGAAGTCATCCTGGGATCTCAGAGCCCTTCAGATAACTGCATCCTGAAGGGCGGCTGACTCTGCCACCTGCGGATACGACTCTTTGGGACACTGACTATTTTAAGCCGGTTATTTTTAAGAAATGAGAGACTCGGAAAGAACCTTTGACCTTCCCCATAACTGCTGAACTTAGACAGAAGACCTGCTTCAGGAAGGGAGCCATCATCACAGGTAAATGTAATTTAGTATGAACTAGGCGTGATGGGCAGGAACCTAGCCCGGTCTGGTAGATGAAAGTCCTCTCTGTGTCCCATTGTTAAAGGGGGCCCAGCCAATCACAGTCACCGTCTCCACGCGAATTCCATCCTCCGACCCCTCTGAGGTCCCAAACCGGTACTTCCATCTTGCTCCTTAGTCCAGGGTGGCAAATAAGCCTCCACTGCCTGACCCGTCTCAGCGTGCCGTGTTCTCATGGGACCCTTGTGTACGCACATGTGAGTGAATGTGGCTGTTTCCTCCTGTTACCCTGCCTCATGTCCATTTTATTATTAGACCAGCCAGAAGAATTCCGAGGGAAAAGAGGAAATTTCCCCTTCCCCATAAACCCAGTTTCACTGCAACCCCTGAGCTAGAAACACCTAGATACGTCACTCATGGATTTTCTGATCTTCAGAAACTCTGTGAGATAATACATGTTTATTAAATGGTTAAATTTGGGATTATTTGTTACGTAGCAATAGGTGTCTAATGTGCAAACTGGCAGGCACACCTCTAACAACAACGAAAGAGAACAACTCAGAATATAATAAAACTCATTACCCAGACTTTCCAAAGGACAAAGTAACAGCCTAAAGATTGCTATCTTCCTTTAGGTAAAGTTTGCCCCAAACTCTCTTAACTCAAAGATATTAGCAACTTAATTAGTTTCCAACGTAATTTTCCATGATTTGAAGTTTAAATATATATATATGTATCACATTATGTAAAGAAAGAAAGACAAAAGTGTTCATAATTTTAAAATTATATAAAACCTTCAGAGTTCATTAAAGTAAGGTGAACAACTGAATGCAGAAGACTGGCCAACGAAAACTCCCCACCTCATAAAGAACGATCTTAAAATGCAGCTTTGGAGAAAGGAACCACAGTGAGCAGCCAGCAGGCAGAAGCGTGTAATTCAGCCGCCCGTTAAGAACCACCGAAGCTCCTTCTGCAACATTCGCCAGCACTCCGGGCCCCGCACGCGGCAGCCCGTGCCGGCCACACGCGACGGTGCGGGTCATGCAGTACGTGAGGATGAGGGCAGCCGGAAGGTGTCGCCTGCTGCCCGTGACTTCTGAGGCTAGCGCACATTCCTTGAGTGCCCCTCTGAGGCAATCGCGGTGATGAATCTAGAGCTATTTCCTTCCACTTAGGCAGCATACCGCCTCGTTATTTTTCAACCCCCACTTCCTCTAGCTTGTCACTGAGCCCACCATGCGACGGAAAGAAAGCTTCACAAAGGGTGACAGACGCTCACTTGTGCACAGGTGACTCGCAGTGCTCAGCCAGACCCCAGGCCCAGGTAACACGCCTCGGCCGTTAACGCGCCTTTCACAGAGCCCCGTGTCAAAGAAACGTTTTTCCCATCAACATTCGACAGCGTTGTATAAGCACGTGCACTTTCTTCCTTTTCTGGCCTGCGTGGAATTTACTATCAGGATGATTATCCATTTGTCATTTCCGTTTATAGCTCGGCGAGCCTTTTCGCCTTTGAGTCATGCATCCCCCACCTCTCCGCCGTCAGCTTGCGGCCACAGAGCCGTTCGAGAAGCCGTCCAGGTCACAGTGGCTGACCTCTCAGAACAAACATTTTCCGTGTTTCTTATTCCGCTTCCCTAAGAGGCACCATTAGTTTTGCTCGTCTCTATTGAAAATGATTTTTACGACACAGCAGCATTTCAAGTTTTGCACGTTAATCTTTGTAGTACTCCTTGAAACACTTAGGCAAACGGCGTTGCTAAGACATCACTGATGGGGAATTCTCTTCCTCTTTCCCTCCTGTCCACTTAGGGCCAACTCTAAAGAAACCAGATGCTTTTGCTCTGAACATTTGAACGCTGGAGGAAAAGACCTAATGGCCTAATGATTCACAGTGTCTTAGCGTAAACACTGAGATACGCAGTGAAAGCACAAAAAAGAAATCTGCCTGTCTGTCTGTCTATCACAACTGGAATCTGATATAAGAATTTTTAAGTCGATTTTCTCATGCACGAGTTCAAAGAGGTCTGAGTCCAAACGGAAAACGAAAATAAAACACGTGTATAATCCTAGCTGGTTTGACAAAGCAGACGCGCACACGCACGGATCGACACCCAGGGGCGCCGTGGTACTCACCCCGCAGCCCAGGCCGTCGCCCCCTTCGCAAGTGACCTTCCTCTGGTGCGGCTCGGGGAGCAGCCCGGCCCCGCAGCCCGGCCTGGGGCACAGCACGCCGCCCATGCGCAGCACGCACTCCTCCGCGCCGTACTGCTGGTACCGGTCGTACTGCAAAAGGGAAAGCGAGCTTTCAACATGGTAACGCCAAAGTCTCCGGCCACGCCGCCCCCAGCACGCCCGACCCCGGCTGATCTCGGAAACTAAGCAGGGTCGGGCCTGGTTAGTCCTTGGATGGGAGACCCCCTAGGAAGACCAGGTGCTGTAGGCATAAAAAATAACAAAATAAGGGGTTGCAAGATGACAAGGTCCTTGCAATCTATGAGGTCAACCAAGGGTGGGTTGCCTCCTCTAAAATGGAGACATATGTACTAAGATGTGCAGCCCCAACGTCCATAGTTGGTGGTGTGTGGGTTGTCTCTGTTAATCTGTTTCAGTGAAAAAATGAGGGTGGGTAGACAAGGTCCCGTCTAACACTCACAAATCTCCCGATTCCACTGGCAAAGCTGTTTTTTTTTTTTTAAGAATTCTTCCACCAACTTTACTTAATAGTCTTAATTCATACAGCTTTCAGGGAACGTACCAATATTTCAAGTTATAGACACTCATCACGACTGATTAACAGTCTCAAGTAGGAGATTTTCATGCTTTTATTCAGGAGCTTGTAGGTTTTTAAAACCATTTTGAAGATAGGTCCCGATACTCCACCCCACAGTAACTGTTAGCAGCCAACACGATATCACTGAGCATATCTGGCTTGATAAAGAGGCTAATGTTAAACAAGAAAAATTTCCTTTCACCATTATTCTTATTCTTAAGGCACAGATTTCTTTTATCTCTTGACTTTTGTTCTTTGTGCCACTGTTTGGCTCAATTCTCTTAAATGGTTTCCCCGGCCTGCAGAATAAAACTCAGACTCCATAGGACCATTTTCAAGGTCTTCCTGGTGGCAGCCCCGAGTTACTTCTTCTGCATTATTTGATCATATTCTCCTCTCACCGAGGATTAAGTCAAATGGATTAGCTCTGCTATCAATTAATTTATGCAACATTTACTGAAAGCCACTTCGTGCCAGAAGAGTACTTATAGGTGCTGAGGATAAAGCAGTGAACAAAACAGACACCTCTGCCCCCGTCCATGAGACTGTAACAATAAATACTGAAGGGTAACTGCGTAGTGTTTCAGATGGTGATATGTGGGAGGGAGAATAAAAAACAGCCGGGACAGATTCCAGGGAAGATGGGGATTATGACTTCAAATAGGTGATTAGGGAACAGGGAGTGCATTATAAAGCAGGTACCTTTCAGCAAACATCTGAAGGAGATTAGGAAAGCAAGCACGTGGCCACCTGGAGCGATCAGCTTTCAGCAGCCTGAGGTACAGCACTATAAATAGGTCCAGAGGCCAAAACCCGCTGGGTGCATTTAAGGCGCATCAAAGAGGCCAGTGCGCTGAGGCTGAGCAGTGGGTGGGGATGTAACAGAAGATAAAGCCAGAGAGTTAGTGGGTGCCTAGGAGGCGGGGGCCGCTGAAGGCCATCTCAAGAGCTCTGGCTGTGATTCTGACAGATATGGGGACCACTGGAGACAGCTGAGCTGTGGAGTGACACACTTTGACTAATCTTTTTAAGACAGCCATCTGGCTGATATGTTCAGAATGGGCTCTTGGGGACGAGGAAACAAGCAGGAAGCAGAGAGGCAGGTAGAGCTTTATTTCAGCAATCCGCCTGGGACGTGACGGTGTCCTGAACCAGGAGGCCCGCGTCTGAGCTCGGGATGTATTTTTAAGGGAGAAATGACAAAACGTTTAGGAAAGGGCCTCGTTATAGTCATTCTGTTCCTGATGCATTCAGGAGCGTTGGAACGTACGATTCCCTTTCTAAAGGAAGACAAATATTTTAACTTATGTGCCTGGTAATTTTTGATGATTAAAAAGTAGACAGAACATCCGAAATAACACCTATGCCTACTGAATGCATTACCTTTTTTTTTTTTTTTTAACATTGTCAAATTGATGAGCCAGTCATTTGACCTAGAACCAAAATGTGCTAGAAGTCACAGGACATCTAATACAGCCAGGAAGTAATTCAGACAGGTAGTTATGCATTTGTTGTTAGCGGAGACCCTTAGTTAATTCTCTTCAAGACAGGACCCGCACTTCCAGAGATTCTTTTCAACCACTTAGGCGCGAAGTTGAGAGGACACGAAAGAATCCTATTATAATTTATTGGAGAGTCGTGACAACTTAGCACTGCGTAGAACGGAATATCTATATTCGTTCGAGTGTAAAATGGATATGGTCGCGGCGACGCGATGAATGGACCCCGAGGGGTGGAAGGGAACCGAGGGCGACCCCCTGATGCTCCTGTGCGGTTTCCGAGGGCCGTTTCCCTCGTCGATGTCGGACGGCATTTTACAAACACAACTCCCTTGGAGGAATGCGAATTATTTGCGACGTGGACTGGGTCAGTATAGAATCCATTCTCGGGTGAGCGCAAAGGCAACAAATTCTCTAAAAAATCACTTGCGCGTCGTTTGTCTCTGGATCCCACTGAGTGTGGGTGTGGTTGTGCATGCACAGGTATCTCACTACTTACCTGCCAACTTATGCTGTTAAAGCTATTTCAGTTGGCAAGTGTCCAGGCATTCTCCCATATCTGGATTATCCATAGACAAATAACTAAGATAATTTAGTGTTGACAACATAATGTTTGCAAAAAGTTTTGAAGAAATAAATGTTAATGTTAACAAGTCATACTACTCTGCACCTAAGGGGGAAAAAATTCCTCCTCTATTTCATCAGTGAAAATGCATTCTGTTAGTGTGACCTAGTTGGGTAAAATCTGGAACTCATTGCTATGGCTTATGTTTTATTTATTTGGGGAGCAAATTATTCAGTCTTTATGTGAATGCTCATAGATTCTCTTTAGAATAGGAAAGAACCATTTTAAAGCATAACATAGAAGTTTCAATAAACTTGTATTTTAAGAATATGAATAATAAGTCATGGGAAAGTATACTCAAATAGAGGTCGTTGGTTGGTGGTCTGCCAGTCATTAGAAAGAGTTGGGTTGGGCAGGATATTGTTCTGTAATGAAGCAAGGGTCACAGGTTCGAGCCCCAGATGGTTCGGCCAGCCTCTCCTTTCCTCCTGGCCACCGGCTGCATGGTAAATATGGCCAATAACTGAGGGAGGGATCGGATGGGGGAGCAGGTGGGCCTTAGTACCCCGCCGCCGGGAGACCTTTCAGAAGGCCTGTGCTATGCAGGAGGCACCACGAGCGTCATCGTGATGTTTAATTCGCATGCTTTGAGAAAAGAGAGCAAGGAGGAATCTCAATTTTGAAACCGCAAGAAACGTGACGTACAGAGGTACTGGGGAAAACTGAAATCTGAGGAAACGCAAATGTTCTGTCAGGCTGAGTCACGGCTTGTCAGCAGTCCAGGAGCTGCACGTGGCTTCCAACCCCCCTGCGAGCAGGAGGAGGCTGTTTTCCTTCTGCCGTGGAATTCTCCAGATGATCCTTTTGGGGGTGCTCAGGTACAGCTACAAAAGCAACCCCCATACGGGCTGGAGCCTGTCCTGCTCTTCCCCCTCAAATTCTGGCTTCTGTTAAGCCTTAGCGTGAGCACGTGGGGGTGACCCGGGTCCTCTCGCTTAACCCCGTGGAGCAGATGAACCCCGATCAGCCACACTGTTCACCGAATTGTGATCCTGTGCCGAGGGCCCGTGCCAACACTGCCTACGCTGTTCATCCCCCATCCCCCTGAGAAGTAAGGCGAGGCCACCGAGTCACAAAGAAGTCGCCAGTCCCCTCTGGGCTCCCTCTGGGCGGGGAACCCACGAGCCACCTCAGAACACAGGGCTGTGGGTCCGAAGGCAGCCCCTCCCCCACGCCATGCCTCCTCCACTTCCTTTCTCTGCTCCTCCTTTTATTAAAAACAAAAACAAATCTCAGTCATCTTTCAGAAACTAATGAAAAAGTGCATTATAGCACTTCCTCTTCGGATTAAAAAAAATCTAAAATAACTTGATAGAGGGAACGCAAGCTTCTGAGCAACCCATGTCTTCGTGCTGTGCAGCAGGTGCTCTGTTTTCTATATGGATTTAGAATTTGGTTTTTTTTTAAACACCTCCTTCAATTTTCAGATATCTCCGTCTTATTCTTCTTCATTTGCAGGTAGTTGGCCCCGGGGGATGGCCCCGGGGGGGGGGGGTTGGTGACTAGTTGGCCCCGGGGGACGGCCCCGGGTGGCGACGGGCTCTGCGGGGCGCCTGCCACATTGCTGTTCGCGTTCCCTGTTCGCTGCTAATCATGTTGTCTTCGCCCTGGACGTCTGTCGCCGACTGACAAAGTGAACTGGCTAGAGAAAGGGCAGGACCTTGTTCGCTGCACAGAAAAGCAATCACCAGGAAGCTGACCACAAACGTAAGGAGGAAAGAGATCAAACAACTAAGATACAATTAGACAACGGACTGTGTCCTGGACTGCAATTTATGATTTTTTTTTCTTCTTCAGATGCTTCTGAAGCCAGGATGCCAAAAAGTATCTCAACTTGCAATGGCTGTGGAATCTTCCAGAAAGGAGGTCAAAACTAATTGGCTTCTTCGTTCCTTCTCCAAGCACTTTGCTGCTACTGGTTCAGTCTATTGATGGAGCGTGAATCGTATTTAAATCAGAAGCATTTTCGTGTGGCACTGAATGTTTGCACCTTATGCTTCAACCCTATTCACAGAAATTCTAGGAGATGGCTGACCGTTTCTTCCTTTCCTACAAATGGGAAAGCCAAATAAGAGAGTGACCAAAATGATTGTCCAAGGGCACTTCTAAAACCCGTTAATATAAAATTTTCATTTCAGCAAGTTATACAAGTTATCTCCAGCATCCAGAGAGAGCCAGAGAGGCTCGCCAGCTCCTGAAGAGGCCACCCGCCCTGGTAGGCGGAGTGGTGGGGCCTCAGGCCGCCGTGTGTCAGGATCCCACTCGGTTTTGTCGTGTGTCGTCAGGATAGAAATACCCGTGACTGATGTGTCCTGTCTCTCGAGTCACCGATGAGGTCCCTGCTTTTGTCCAGCGTGATCCCCAGGGCGTCTTTCACGGCACCCTGGCACACCCTTTGGGCCCCCGAGTGTCGCCCTGCGAGCCCCACGTGGGACGGCGCTCCTCTCTCCTGCCCCCTCTGGCGCTGAGTTCAGACGGCCGGGCTGCACCGAGTCTTCTCCAGCAGTCAGCTCCCGCCCGCCTCCCCCAGGCCCTCCTGTGTCCTCTCCCCGTCCCTGCCCCGCGTCTCGAAGCTTCAGCTCTTGACACACCGCGGCTCTCTCCAGGCCCACTCGGGGGACGATGCTGGAGGGTCTCGGGGTCCACGTGGGCGGCGCTTCCCACGCGCAGGCTTCCCCAGTCCGCCGCCTCGACTCCCCTGGTCTTCTTGTCCTCCGTCCTCACGGCAGCCAGCATTCTGGTCCTCCCCCGAGCTCGGCTTCGCGCCGCCGCTGGGACCTCAGTGTCGAGCATCTCATTGCTCGGCCGGCACCTGCTTTTCCGGATAAACTCTTCCAGTACCCGATCTCCAAAAGTGCTCTGATCCCGCGGTGAGCTGTAACCAGTGGAATCTACAGTGGATCCCCAACCCCTCTCCCCCCTCGCCCCGCTGCTCAGCTGCTGCACCTCACGCTCCGTCTTCACACTCACGCCTTCGGTCGCCCTGTGTCTCACTCTTGCTTTGTTTTATCTGGAGAGGTGGATAAACCGAAGCCCCTGCCTCTTCCCCGCCTGTGCCCACGCCGTTGCACGGGACAGAAGAATACCCGGTGCTCGCTCTCATACCAAACTCCATCACTTCCTAAGTTCGTTCACTCCCTCCACCCCAAAGGACAATCGCATCCTCCTCTGCCTGCGAAGCTCTTCCCCCGACTCTGCTCTCAGCTGACGACTTTGCTTCCTATTTCACTGGAAAAGAGAAACAACCCGCAAAATCCCACCTACAGTTCTCGCCTTCCCCGCTGCCTCAGGCCGAGCTTGCGCGGCGAGCGGCTGTATCGAGGACCCTGCCCCTGAATTCTCCCTCCCTTCTGCACTATCGACCTCCCCACACTCCCGTCGACGTGTAAACACGACGCCTATTTTCCCATAAAAAGAACATTTTCTCGACCCCCACGTTCCCCCACTCCCAGCTACCTCATTCGCTTTGCTCCCCTTTACAACTAAGTTCCTCAAATTCCCATTTTCCCCACCTGATTCCAATGATACCTTACATTTTATAAAAACGCCCTTTCCGTAAAATAAGCACTATGTGCGGTGACTTTGCAGCCTCTGAACCTGCTTTATTTCCACCTGAAAGCTGCCTTTCCCAGGTGCTATCCTTCACCTGTCAGGTCTGAATTCAAGTGTCACCTGCTCAGCGAGACTCTTCCGGACCGGCTTATGTAAACATTCAACCCTTCCCGCAGCGCTCGCGACGACGGCATCTAACATAACAGATACTGAACGCGTCCGTGTGTATATCGCGTGGCCCTGTTTCCCCCAGTGAGAATGTGAGCCTGACGAGGACTTCTTTTTCGCTCTCCGTGACTGAGAACAGGACACGGCACATGAGTAGGTGCTCGGTTCGTACCTGCTGAGTGAAGGGGAAGAAGGAAGCACTGTTTTTTTAGGAAATATAGATCGATACCGCTGTGACACACTGTGTCGCCGTGTTGTACAGCTAATCAGAGTAATATCGACTTTGAGTATGGATGGATTCGATGTCTAGGAGAAAGCGGAGTGGCCTGAATTTTATGTAAATGTAAGGAGATGACAGCAGTTGGCTTCTCTCCCTACTAATCACCCAAAGACTCTAAAGCAAACATGAAAATAATTTGTCAGTATTGGTCCAAGTTGGAAGAGAAGGCTCCGCTGTCTGAGCAGAAATATCGGGGCATCGGTAGGTGATCCCTGCCTTAAGAAGTCTCTCAGGCTTTCACAGGAAAATGGCTGAGATAAAGGTGTTTTCATAAATACGCACATCTGGGGGAGTTGGTTCTTAACTCTTACCCGCAATGGAGGATGATTAACGTCGTGTGCATTTGAACACACACTTTGCCTTCTATTCTGGAAATCTGCAGCATGAAAATGTGAGGAGGCGCTCTGTATGTGACCTGCTGACTCAAGGAGCCGGAAGGGATCCAGCTTTTTATCCGCCCCTAATTCACCCCTTTCTGTTTGTAACCTCGAGTTGGGAATGGACGGTCCGACTTCGCAACGTGCCCATAGCAAAGGAAAACACCAAAACTCATCTACGAGACGGGGCTGCCACACCCCCTCTGGCACATTCTCTGCTCAGAGCTGGCAAAGACGATCTTCGGGAAAAAAGTCCGTAAGAGGGTCTAAGGTAGGTCAGCCCCCAAGCTGTCAGCTAACTGGTGTATTTCAAGGATAGCTTGACATAAAGATTTAACATTATAATATGGAGTCTGTAATTCCATATGAGGATTAAGAGATTAATTTTTAAGCAGTCAAAAGTATGTGTGTGTACGTGTGTGTATATATTATTTACAAATATATATATTATTTACAAATATATATATGTATTTTATATATTATTTAGCAACCCAAAATTATTTACTTGGCATATCTATTTAAAATCTGACAGGTCTCATGGAGCACAACACGGAATTTAAATAATCTACCTTAAACGGGACACACTTTGTACGTAAGTCACGTATTCCTGTCCATAGAGACCGCAGCTGCTGTAGAAGGCAGATAGCGCACACCAGGCACAGACCTGGTGGAAAGAGCGCGCATCCGCCCGCAGACAGCGAGCCAGGGCAGCGGTGACGGCCGGTCCCTCGGGCGTAATTCATCTCAGACGGGTCTGTTTGCTAAGCTGCCACTGCGTGGTACCTGCGCGCTGCCGACGTCTGAGACGAACCGCGCGGGCAGATGGCAGGTGTGTGAATTAGCAACCTGTCGGGTCTGACGGACAGGAGAGGAAGGGCCCCCTCACGCGCCTCTCCCGTGTGGCTTTCTCCCCCACTTTGGGGGCCGAGGGTCAGGAGACACTCTGCCTCCCTGCAGGGAGCCCCGACCCTCGCGGGAGTGTCTTCCGCGGCGCCCTGGCGTGGCCTCTGAGAAGGGACTCACCTGCTCTTCTCCGAGAATCCTGAAGTGATGGAGCTCCTTCACCAGGGAGTCGGGGCAGCCGGCTGCGGGGGGCAGGGAACAGTGACACACGTTAGTCCCATCCTCTGCGGCGATGCGTCCGGCGCACGGTCAGGACCCGACAGGCAGAGCTGCCGTTTGGGAGGCCGCGATCGCCTTCCCGCAAAACGCCCCCAACAGAGCGCAGGGGGCCACGAGCCCCAGGGCGCCCTGGCTGCGGCCCGGCCCCATCCTGGGGCCGAGGGAGCTGAGGGGCGGGGACCAGGCCTCTTTTCCCCCTCTGGAGTGACCTGGCCTTCGGGGAGCCCTAGGACACGGGGTCCGTGCTGCCCACCATGTTGCTTTGCCCTCAGAAACAGCCAGGATTCTGCACGGCCAGACGGCGCGTGGGCGAGCAGCTTCATTTCACTCATTGGTCACAGGCGGTTCTGCCTCCCCCCAGGCCGGGGGCCTGCACATGGGGACAAGGCAGCTGATGCCTCGTCTTCCCGGGAGCTGGCTGAACTTTGGACCTTGCCTGGTTCTTCCGGGAGGCTTTGCCGAGACCACAAAGGTCCCGCATTTCAGCTGGGAAAGGGCGTCTCGTGGGAAGGACCCGGGGAGGGGGCCGGGACAGGCCTGGCGCCCGCCGCCTTCTGCTCCGCACAGTTGACGGGACCCAGGCGAGCTTTCGGCCGTTTCCTCTTCAGAGTAAAAAGAAATGAGCAAATAACCCTCCCCCCCCATACACACACACACACACGTATATACATGTATATGTACATGTATGTATATATGTGTGTGTACATATAGTATATGTGTATATGTGTATACGTTCTCTCTCTCTCTCACACGCACACACACGCACACACTCCAGTCCATGCCCAGTTATCATTTAAAATAGAATAGTTCACAGCGTTAGTTGGGAGTCATTTGTAATGTTAACTCTGGAAACAAAATGAATCTCAAAACCTGTTTCTTTGAGGTAAGATCTATGCATCACGAATTCTGTTGAAGTTTCTCCTAAGCAAGTGGGTTGGACCCTCCTGTCACTGAGCCTTGGGACGGAAGGCGTCCCGAGGGCGTTTGTCTGGGGAGGGGGGACTGGGGCGGGAGGTCTTCACGGGGGCGAGGGAAGCATCCTTTGCAAGGGGGATTAGGTTTGTTCTTTATTCTAGAAGGTGCTATTAAAAGCAACAGGCAAAAATTACAGTGGTAGATTTTGGTCCAACATAAAGAAATTTCTAACTTAAAAATAGTATACATTGCCTTGTAAGCTAGTAATTGGAGGTTCTCAGACATAGGCTAAATGACTCTGCAGGACACTTTAGAGACAAATTCGACAGGGTTAGTTCCAATTCTGAAATTCTGGGGTCATGTAAAATGCTGAAATAGTTTTGGCTCTTGAAATTTTATTTGATATAGTCCTTACTATTTTAATATTTATACTCTGAGAAAGAAGTTCATAAATATTCAGTAAGGTAGCACAAAAGACTTAGAAAAATGTAAACAGGTGATGTTGCTGCCTGAGGCGAGTCCAAGAAAATCAATGAAACTCCCGAGGGCAATATTTTGGCGAACAATGTAGTCAACGAATTGCAAGGGACATGTCCGGCATTATAAAGGAGGAAACAGGTCCCCGGGATCACCAGATGCACGTGAGCTGTTTCTCCGAGACGTCTCTTTTGGAGAAGTTCGTTTCAGAGTTGCTATTCTGATGATTATCTAAACAGTTAGGAAAACCATCTTCTGGACCATTTGCTTGGCTGCAAGTCAACCGAAAACCCACGTTGGAGATTGCGCCCCATGCCCGTTCTCGAGTTTCGGATCGCCCAGGGCGCAAGGAACCGTATTTTAGTTTTGTGGAACTCATGAGGAAAGAACGAGGCAGAGAGAATTCCAGGGGTGCACCCCGGACAGGCGAGGGCCCCGCGGTCTGGCACCAAATGTCCGAGGGCACGGTGACATGGGAGGGGGGCCGTGAGGGCGGAGGGGCCATCGCAGGGCGGCGGGCACGCTGAGGTCACGGGCACGCTGAGGTCGGAAGCCCCTGGCCGGCTGGTCAGGGCCCCGGGCGTCTCCGGCATAGGTTTAGTTTCGGTGAGATGACGGTGTCTGCCACATTAAATTCATAGAGTTGATTTGGCTACTTTGGGTTCTGTGCTTTCATTTGTATTAATTTATTTTTTAATTTGCGCCTTGTAGTTGTATAAGCATAAAATGTTTATATCTAAATTTATATATACATAGTTAAAAAGTATTTCTTTAAAAAATGATTTTATTCAACCTTATAAACGTTTGAGGATTTTTCTTCCCTTTACCAGTGTTCCTTTGCCTGCCTCAAATTTGAGAAAAACTGATTTGCCTTATTTTAATACCAGGTAAAATAAGAAACAGAATTTAAAATTAGCTGGTCTTCAGAATTTGTATTCTAACATTGTAAGATACAATGAAAAGGGCTGACATCACCTTTAAAACCCTGTTTGGTTCTCGGGGCATTTAAATTACAATTTCATCTCACTCTGGGCTTATCCTGACGATAGGCTCGCAGGTGTGTGCTCGTCTATCATTCCCGGCTCTCTCTGAAAATCTGAGCTCACCGTACATAAAAATGAGTTGCCCGTTTGGCATTAAAATGAATAAGAAATTTTTTTTTTTTTTTTAAAAAAAAGCATTTGAAGACAGCATTGAATCCTGTTTTTATAAAGGCTACCTTTAAAACTGGGATTTTTTTTTTTTCCAGTTAGTATCTGTAATCAACATTTGATTTCATTCTGCTCCTATATGCAGAGACTTTTACAATCTCATTGGGGATCCCCTCAGGAAAATGCATTACCAGCTTGTGGGGCATTTCCACACTCACTGATAGCTATTAAAAAGACCAAAAACAAAACAAAACAAAACGCCTTTGGGGGATTAACTGAACCACGACTTTTTCAGAAAGCTTTGACGGAATTTCTTCAGAAGCCGTCCAGTGAAGTAGGCGGAACTCACTTAGAAAATGCATTCATTCCACTGAAAAGCAGTAAAAACCACACGAGTCTTCAGTCGGTATTTTTCCTTTTAATTTCCTTGCAAACCATCACGGGGCAGTGGTGATATCCTTGAGTCTAATGGGCATCTGCGAGCACCCAGGCGTGGGATAGAAACGGAGCTGGATTTCAGCTCTCTGGCGTGCCGCGGGCACGGGCCACGGGACACGGATAACCTGCAACGTGCAGACTGCTGCTTTCGGCGTGAACCGCGTTGAGGGTTCCTTTCTCTCTCGGCGATGGTGTAGAACCCCTAACGCGGGCTCGACGATTACGGTCACCTCCTATTTTCCCTTTATGTCTGACTTTGAAACAGAAACTGGCTCCCGATGAAAAAGCATCAAAAATAAATGTGATTCAATGTGACTGAAGACGATTCGGCCAAACACTGAACAACTACGTTTAATCACGAGCCGAAACGGGGCGGGGCACACATGCAGGCCGGGTCCGTAGTGGGTTCGATGAGCTCCTGTCCACTCCATTAAGCCAGGTTCCTGAGTGTCTCCGGCCACTCCTGAATTACTCTGACAGTCAGGCATTAAGAGTATCCACGGAAAATTCACTAAGACATCTTGACTGAGCAATGACATTCAAAGTCAGCCCCAGGACTTTACGTAATCAAATTCAAAGCGTTATCACTTTGATGAATAAAACCAAGCTTATCTTTGTAATGTCTCTCTGAGAGGTTTTTATTTATGTCTACAGAGGTCTGTTGACACATTCTTTTTCAATAGCCAATACTTGGTGAGTGTTAAACCAGTTAAAAAGAATCTTGAAGTTAGTCGCCTTTTACCTAATAATTTCACTCGGAGGTGTATACTAGAGAGAAACGTACAATTATATAAGGAGATATTTACAAGAGCATTTACTGTAACAGTTTTTGTAATAATAGCAACAATAAAAAAACATCTGACGTGACCATCAAGAGAAGAGACAAAATCCTTCAACAAACACCCACGCACACCCACTTTGCGCCAGGCACTGTTAGGGCCCTTGGGTTACGTTAGTGGAAAAACAAAAACAGACAAAAATCCTTCTTCGGAGTTTGTTTTCTAAGGGAGAGAGACAATAAAAATCAACTAATGAATAGGAAAATGATGTAATGTTTTAGAAGCTGATGAGCACTATGTCAAAAAGAAAAAAAAAAGAACAGTTTAAGGGCGTAAGAGCAGGACGGGATGATTTTAAATAAAGGGGGTCAGAGTATTTCTTCCTGTGGAACGACATTTTAGCCAAGACTAGTAGGAAGTGAGTTAGGAATTAGCCAGGGTGAAATGTATCAAATAGACAAATCTCGAAAACACAAAGTGAAGAAAAATGTGGTCACAGTGTATGCACAGTGCGATCCCATTTATACGGTTTATAGATCCCGCTAAACAATACGGATACATACAACTACGCTGAGCGTAAAAAATGCATGCAAATAATAAACACCAAATTTAGGGGAAGCGGAGAGTGAAATGAGATCACGGTGAAGGGGAGGGGTGCTGGAAAGCTGTCTTTAGAGTTGATATAATTATCATGAAAAAAGCTAACATTTCTGTAACACTACAGACGAAACACTCTTCTTAGTGCTTCGCATATAATAATTCATGTAATCCACAGCGGTACAAAATAGGTATTATTACCATCCACGTTTTACAGATGATGAAACAGACATTATCTGAAGCCATGTGGAAGCAAAGATTGACAGAGCCGGGTGGTGGGTGTTCATGATGTTATTTTTTTGTAGCTAATCGTATGCTTGTAACTTTGAAACAGAAAATCTACACGAAAACTCAAAGGTATTTATAAAGACAACTTTGAAAAAAAATGAACAGGAAATCAAGAACTTACACATCTGGGTTTATATTTATCATGGACATACATGAGCATGCATGCAATCTGAAAGAGGAACACCTTCTAACGTAACTATTATATTCATAAGCATGCTTATCTGAGTAGGACAGCATAAAAATCTTTATGTTTTGTAGCTTTAAGAATAGGCTACAAAGAAGCCATAAATATTAATGATTCAGTTTCTCATTTATAGGTGAGGCAGTTACGACCTAAGAAGCACAAAAAGCCTCTTTTCTGAGCTCAAAATAGTGTATTATGCTGAAATGTTTATGATTTCATAATTTAGATGCACGCTGAAATTTTCTGGTTCATTGTAGCTGCTGTATTAATCCAAATGTCCCTTCTTAGTTGACTCCCGGTGGCTGTGAGATGATTTGCCTTCAAATGAGGGACCACGGAAGAATAAGTCTCACTGATAATGGGACACAATCGGAAATTCGTCGGGTGTTTTAGTTCACTAATAATAAGAAATGACTTCTAACCCGACAATCACTATTCTTCACCGAACGGCTTTTCCGTGTGCGTCTGCCGAGCCCGAGAAAGCAAGAGTGAATCGACCCGGCAGGGGGGTGGGGGGGGGGGCTCCGTCTTCACGGAGCTGGAGAAACAACATGCAGATCGACAAACCGGACGGCTGCAGAAACAGCTGCGTGTGCAGAGAGCAACCAGGAAGAAGGCGTTGAAAAAGAAGAAGAAGAAGAAAAGGAGGAGGAATGGAATCGAGAGCCGGAGGCTGGAAGGACCACGTGTGCTTGGGGAACGGAAGCCGCCGGCAAACAAAGCGCTGGGGCCGAGGACCGGGACTTGTCTGTTCCGGAAAAATCCCGCCTTGGAAGATAAGCTCGTGACGCTGTAACAACGTCACCGTTTTGCTTCAAGAAGGTCCTGCGCATCGTGGAACCGGGTTTCTCCTCCGAGCCGCTCGCTGCCTCCTTTAACGGAACGACGGGCTGCTCACCTGGGCACCGGCTCCCCCGTCATCCGAGTCTTCTCGTCGAGGCCCCTTTCAAACTCCTTGTCTCACTGTAACCCCATTTCCCGCGTCGTGAATCCCGCTCAGTTCCAATCGGTTTCTCAGATCCGTCCCCAGGGCTGGGGTCCGAGACCCTCCCACCCTGTAAACCCCGACCCCCGCTTTCTGTAGCAGCCCCCCTCGGCTGTCCCTGTGGCGGACTGTCTCATGGCTGCCTGTCTCCGCCCCTCTGCTCCACCGGCAGACCCTCCGGTGGCCATCTCGGAGAGCCGACGCAGACCAGACGGAGGGGAAGACAGAAAACGGAGTAACAGAAGATTAAAAGCGCGCAACGGTTTCCTCATTTCTATGTTGTGGTGGCGTCAGAACAATACTGAAGATCAGAACAGTACCTTCTCTGGGCGTCTTTTTGGTACTTTGCCCTCTGTGTGTCATAGAACTCTGCCTTTGGAACGGACTCCTATTTCAATGTTTTTTTACTTTAAATTTCTGGCGGGTGGGTATTTTCATCATCCGGCGTGCTTCAGATTAGACATCTAATTTGGATGGTCAACATGCGTGAGTGACTGCCGGGCCTGCGAGGGTCTCAGATAAGAGGTGACCCCAGTCCACTGCTCCCAGAAGCTCACTCTTGGCCGAAACGAGAGAAGGCAGAGGGGAGGTAGCAGAGAGGCGACTTGGTCACGTTTGAAGCGAAGAGAACGTGTTTTTCCACAGCCTATGGCGGTTGGTTTACCCCAGCGGGCATGTCTATGTCTGGCTGATGTGATGGGGAGAAAGAACCTGGGGCATTGCAACCCCTGAGAGAACCCACTCGGACCGGAGACTCGGACCAGGCACACCGTACCTGAAAAGGCTCAGGGGAGCAGGATCTCGTAGGTCGGGTGGGGGATTGATTATCAGGGTTAGATTAGCGAGGTTTCTTTAGAGCAAAAGCATCCCGAGCCCCAAATGACTCATGGGCACACACGCTGATGGAGCGCACCCCGTTTCTAACCCGAATGCTCCTGTGGTCATTGGATGTGTTCTTTACAAGGGGCTTCCTTGTGACATGTTTAGGCGCCACAACTAAATTCGAGAACATAAATAATATCCAAAACAATGTGAAGGAAATAAATGTTACTGGACTTTAAGAACTGGCGTAATTCTAAAGGGCCCTTAAAGCTGAGATGCAAGGATCGTTTAAGGGATAAAATAGATGGGGTGTGGGTCAGAAAAGAGTTTCTCTTTTTACTAGTGTTTAATTGTACTCCGTTTCTAATTTTTTTTTCTTTTAAATTTTAGTAATTTCCCTGATTCCTCTAGTGCTATCCATTCTGTTTCTTTCACTCATCTTAGTGTGGGCATAATTGCATTCATTACTGAAAACCATCTTCCAAATTCTAAAAAAATAATTTTTAAGCACTCTAAGTACTGCTATTTGGATTCATCGCTGATTTTACACTGAGACGATCTTTAAAGTATGCATGCTGACGTGAGCTACATTTGAAAGAGAAGAGATAAATAAGAAAATTCAACTTAAAGGACAAATAATACATTCTGTGATGAGGAAAAAAAACCCCATACGGCTTCAATTATATGATGGATCATATCACGGTGTGTTGCCCAGACCTTTACCTTCTCCTACATGAAAATCAGTAATCCTCCTTTATTTTAATTAGCCAAAATGACTAAATACGAGTAACTCTCATCTGTTGGCAGGGTGACGTGGACGAGTCCGAATTGCTATTCACATTTCGAAGTGCGGCATTCGCGAGCGTTCGGCCAGGCTCCTTCAAAGCTCGAGGCTGCCGAGGCCCCTCTCACAGACTCGGCACGCCTGTGGCCACCACCGAGCAGCGGGCGGAGCCCGGGGTCCGTCGGCACCCTCTGCGCCGCTCCCGTGGCGGCCTGACGGTGAGCCGCGGCGGACGGTGAGCCGCGGCGGACGGTGACCTCCAGCTGTTCCGACGCGTCGACCCCCGTGGGAGAACGGTTCACGCGCTGCCGGCTCTAAGCACTTGTCCGCTGGAGAGTAAAAATTAATCGACTCTGATCTCGTCAGTGTCTCGAAGCTCGAGATTACCCTGCTGAAGATCCCCGTCCGTCGGCACTGCCCTTAGAGAAGTTCTCACGCACACCGACTTGTATTCTGAGAACTTTCGCAGATTTGAACGAAGCTGCTCTAAGGAGAAAGTGCCATCCACGAGGCGATGTTCATGCCTTCGCGCTGTCATTTCGGTCTAAGTTCGCAAACTGTTGGCGTCTGCTCTATTTGCTGTCTTTGCGTTTAGTAATTTAGTGACTTTACCCATGTCAAAGAACTATCACACCGAATCAGCGCGGAAGCACGGGCGTGTCTTTTAAGTGCTGGACGAGAAGAGGCCCGCGACATCTGCCATCCGAAAACAGAGTTCACGTGATAAAATGGTGAGGCGCGGACAAGCTCGGCGCCGTCTGAGACACACATGCTGGGGAGGGTTCTGGGGGGCACCGCGCCGAGGCCGGCAAGGGGCTGAGAGGCAGGACACGGCCCGGAGGAGCGGGTGCCACCCGTGGCCGGGCCGCTGGCTCAGAAGGTGGGGTCTGGTTTGTGTGCTGCAGAAGTGTGACTGTCAGACGTCAGCGCACAGTGGCCTGGGGCCCGGGGCAGCGGGGGAGAGCCCACGCATGGGAGGGCATGCCTTCTCACGGCCCCCGGCTCCAGAGCAGATGAAGGCTCTCTGTTTGGAAAACAGTCGGCCAGCAAGGAGGAGGCTCGGACGCGCCCATCCACCGGCCACGAGGCGGGGATGCACGTGAGTGTCGCGTGTTCTGATGCTTAGTAACTTCAGATGCACGGGAAAAAAATTCAGAAAACGCACTGCCTTTAGGCAGAGAGACTTCCCTGCACCTGCCTCATCTTATCATCCAGCCTGCACCTGCCTATGTTACTCACTAACGGTTATCTGGGGAAGATTTAAAACGAAGTAGCTCACCTTCCATATTTTTTATATCATTCACTGTTATTCTCACTGCAGTTTTTAAGTAGGAAACAAAAGCCAACAGCATATTTATAAAAGAAATAATGAACCGTCGCCTGGATATACTTAAGTCAACTCGGAGTCATTCGTTCGACTAATGTTTATTGCCACACTTTGCTTTTCGTACTGGGGACATGGCGGTGAGCGAGGCAGAGGAGGCCCCCCGCCCCCCTCAGGCCTCGTGCATCCCTCGGGCCCCAGGGCTGGGTGCTCGGGCCTTCTGTGTGCATCGGGGGGCCCTCCCCGCTCACTGACCGTGGCGAGATTCAGAAGTTCCGCGACCACACCTCAAGTGTTGGTACCTAGCCCTCTGCACCTACTCGCATTTCTGTTTTCACAGTTACACATCTATCATAAACTTGACCCATTTCGTTATTACTGGCTCTCCAGAGCCAGGGGTGAGGGTAAATTTGGGGGGCGAACAATGTGAACTATGGTTAAGGGGACACATCGGAAATGTCCCTGGGGATACACGGGCCCCCGCATCACGGGGGTTTGACTCGTGGTGGTGGTGGTGGGGTGTGGCTTGGGTCTCCGAGGGGAGGGTTGCGTGGGCTGAAAAGGCCCTCGGGGATGTTGACGTGTCTTCTGTGCCCCCTGCGCCCCGTCAGGCCCCCCCATCTCACACGCCTGGGGCAGAGGAGGGGCCAGGTGTGCGTTTGTTCGGTCCTCGGCAGTGGTCGCTCGGCGCGAGGGGACGCGTCTCAGGGAGACGGCCCCCCGCTCATGGCGCTCGCCGCAGATCACGCGCCCCGTTTGAATGCACCGACTTCCCATCTGCCTGCTGTTATGCACTCGAGATCGGGAAGGCATCCCGGACCTGGCGTGCGGCTCCCTGCGCTTCACGTGTGGCTCCCCGGACTCGACGTGCGGCCCCCCGACTCGCTCCGCGTGCCCCCAGGGGCCTTCACACAGCTTCCATTACTACTGTTCTCTGAAACGCAAAATCCTGTTTCAAAAAAAGCACCCTGGCTCACAGATAAAAACCAAGCCCAACAAAAAACGGCCTTCAAAGAGAGATTTTCAAAAGCAGAATTTCTAGTGCCAACCTAATTCTTTCGATAACCATCTTATTTTAGAGCAGCAAAAATATTCCTCAATGAGAAAACCAGCTCTTGTTAAAATACCGAGATTATCACGAAGCAGTTTAGAGTCTCCAAAGCTGAAAACACTCCTTTGAAGGCCTGTACATTATGAACCGGGCAGAGCCTCAGTTGGAAAAGACGGCATCATATGCCGTTGCCGACTTCATAACGAGGACGAAGCGAACCGGACGTAAGTGCCGCGAGCACGTGAGCGGAGTTCGGAGCCGCGTCTTATGACCCAGATCCGCACTCGGCTCAGGTGGCGGTGACCTCGACAGCCGTAGCCACGGAGCTGTCGGTGCCGAAACAAAGCCGCCGGAACGACTTGGAGGCCGACGACGAAATTACAACTCAACGTCTCTCTACTTAGACGCCTTATTTCCAAACACAAAAAATAATTCTGCAAAAATTCTGAAAACCTTAAACAGAAATAGGTTTGTGGTTTACGGGTTAGTTTCATGATGATAAGCTAAAGAGTGTTCCAAGAAAAAACCGTGCGGCTTTTTTCTGTTGGAGTCTCTCCTCTCACCTGCGTTTGGTGACAGATGTCACTCTGAGCACGCACGGAATGGGTTCTATCTAGTTCCTCAAATACATACAGCGTTGTTATAGCTTCTTTCAAGTTTTCGTGACAAATGAGGAAAACCTTTATATAGACACATGACTAAGTAGCTGTTAGGACAAATGGTGTCATGCTATTCTAAAATGAGAATGTTTAAAACAAAAAGCCTATCTTGGGATAAGAAATTAAGAAGAAAATTGGACTCCATGACAGCTCAGCACTACTGGGGGGTTGGGGCTGGTAAAACGGTGCACGCGCTTTTCATATCCTGGCAGTACTAGTGTTGGTTTATCTTTTCCAGAAGGATTTTTTTCCTATTTAGGAGATGTTAAGAAACGTTTAATGTGTACAATTCTCTGTCCTTAAAACACGTTTTCCAAAATAAAACTGGTGTTTTTCTCATGGTCATGATAAAGTATTAAAACACACATAGAGAAAATAAAAAAAAATTAGGAGTCCTACCATGCAGAAAGTCACCGTTAATATTTTTGTGAATATTCCCTTAGCCGACTCTCTTACCGCACACGCACACTTACAAGCACACACACTCACAAGCACACACTCACACAAACACACAGACACACCGTCTTAAATATGCGGCATCACACTATGCATGAGATTCTGTCCCTTTTTCTTGTTACCTTGATAACATGAACGGATTGTCTTTTCATGCCAAACAGTACAAACACTCATCTCCGTTTCTCAGGGCCGCTCACCTTTCCCTCACAGGCACTGACCTTCCACCAAACCCTGAGTGATGATGCTTGCGTCAGAGAGTCCCCTGTGCACGTACATTAGCAAGTCATTCGGACGATCGGAGCAGGGAGCCCTCCCCGAGGCGCAGCTCCTGCTGGGCTGATACCTCCTGCTAAAACCCTCTTCAGACTGTGTCCATGCGACCCCCGCCCCTCCCCCGCAACAGCGGCGCGGCCAGTCGCTCCTGCCTTCCCGGAGTCCCAGAGCCCGGGCGCGGCTTGCCTGGGTCCCTCCTCCCTCCTTGGCCGGACACGCACTCACCTGCCTTCCCTCCCACCACGAAGCTTGGCGCCACTCTACGCCGAGAGAAAGGGGGGCAGGTTTTGCATGTCGCCTTCCTCGGATCAAATCGGGACAGGTGGCAGCCCCGCAGGCGACGTGATGATGAGCACCGTGTGTGCTCGGGCCAGGCTGACCTCGCAGCCTCCCCCGGCAGGCAGGACACCAGAGCCCGGCCTTCCTCCTGGCAGCGGGAGCCTCGCAACTCGGGTCCCCCGCGCTCGGGGTCGAACGATGCTGCCGACTCGTGGATTAAATACCGGCTGAAAAGCATGAAAACCTATTGCGTGAGATTAGCTAACTTAATACCTTAACAGTTCTATTAAAATGTTTCATGCCAAAAGGGGGAAAAAAACCAACCTTATGGCTGGCCTGTTATTGCGAGGAAATCTTTGAACGCGTCCCCCGTACGCTGTGCCACGTGCAGGATCCCCAGGTCTGACGGCCAGCGAGCGGCTGTGGCATCCAACGGAAGACGTACGAGGAGTCCCCGTGGGTAGCTGTGGGAGACGCCACCGCTAAATGCACAATTCTGCGCGATGGGGACCTCGTCCGGCATCTCGCTCCCCAGGAGACACCCCGGGCACCCCACTAACCAACGCCATGTGGGAAATGCGCTCGGCTGCAAAGGCAGCGGGCGTCTCTGTGCGGCAGCTCTTCGGCATGTCAGAATGACAGTCACGCCACGAAGACGAATGGGACGGCGCGGGCTCGGCGGCTGGGGCTGCTTCACTGGAAACGCGGCGTCAGGTGACAGAACGCGCTGTGTCGGCCCTGTTGGTGACGTCGCCAGGCCCTGTTGGTGACGTCGGCAGCGGCTTCTCCGTGTGCACGGAGCCCACTGTGTTGTTCGGAGGAGGGCCAAAGGGAACACTTCGGAACCCGATTCCTTTTCTTCTCAACGTTTAAATCGGGGGTGGGAAGCTTGGTTCTTTACCCTTCCCGATTTATCCACAGTCCGCGCCCCCTTTCAGGCGGGCGCGTGGGAAGAAGCCCCGGAGTGTGCGTTAAGCACTCAGACCCGCTAGCGTTCTCTGTCTGAAGCACACGGCACCCTCGCCTCCCGACAGCCTGGAGAAAACGCGACCAACCTGTCTGCAAGACACGCGTCGTAAAAGGAGGTGTTGTCAACGTGTCAGATTCATATACGTGGGCTTCGGTTTTCTCGTGTGTTTGTGAAAAATGGCACTGTCCTGGCTTAGTGCCGCATCACCGCTTCTTGTGATGAATGACTGAGGCTGGCTTTGGGAATGACTAGTTATGTCAGAATAATTTCCAAAAAAAATAGACTCATCAGCACTAGTCGATGAGCTCGTAGGAGACAGAAGTCAGTCCTCCTCTGCAGATAGCTATGCTCCTCCCAAAACGGAAATGAAAGATTTCATTCCGAAGCCAAAACAGCATCCACTACATTCACCTCTCGAATTTTGTGAATAAATCATTGAGGTTTTAAAATTCACCCCAACCATGGCTGATCTTTTTTTTTTTTTAAGTCCAGGTATCTAACCTGGAATGGAAACTTTCTCTCAGACCCTCTTCATTTAAACAGGTATAAAATTGTAGCTCAAAGCAGCTAAGAAATTTTTGTCCCCAGGTGCGGACATATGTATCCCAACAACGTCTGAAGATGCGGAGGGAAGATGACATTTCGGGGTTTGCTGCAGGGCGTCTGACAGACCTCTGTCTCTTCCCTCGCAATCCTGAAACCAGGCTAAGGAGGCAGCTGCCCCCGCCCAAAGCTGGCTTGGAGGTCTCAACAGAGCAGAAGTCATCCACGCCAGGCAACAAATCCAGCACACTCTGAAATTTCAGTGACTCCAAGCTCCCATTAAAAAAAATAAAAAATAAATCACTTTCTTATTTTCTGTTAGAGCAGATTTTAAGGAAGGAGCCCTTTATTGCTTGGCCACACATGGTTCCGGGCCTAATTTGCATCTTTGGTTTTTGCCACAGTATTGTCATGGCAAAGTATCGTTTATTGGGATTCGAGGGGGGCTGAGTTCGGTTTTCTTCTCTGTTCCTGTCCACCTTCGCTCCAGTGACCTCGGTGACCTGCTCGTGTGGAGAAATGTAATAATGACCTTAGTCTTTAGGGTGCTAGTGCTTTATGCTAACACCTTAAGCTCCATTTCTAAAGGAAATTTTATTTAAAAAAAAAAATCTAAGGACTGCAACCTATCCCTCTCATTTTCCTTTTTTAGACTGCAATTTCCACTGAAAAAAATTTCTCTTTTGTACATTTCTGTGTCGAATATCCTTACCCGCTTTCTGTTGAAATAGCTCGGCTTCAGTATTCTTGAGATAGGAAATTTTAGAGAAAAATAAGGCACTTTCTCATTATGTCTTGTAACGGGAGAAGTATAGCTCCCTAAATTAAATCTAAATCCATCTTAATGGTGCCTTCTACAAAGTGTCTCTGGGGAATTGGTTCAGCTGGCCTTTCTGCAAAGGGCCTCACACGACCTGGAGGATTTATTTTCGAAGAGCCTGCACTCTGTGGACCTCTTCCTGAGGCCTTAGTCCCCTGGATCGGGGGCCGTAGTCACCCACTATGAAGGTGTGGTCCCTACAGCAGGTCTGGTGAGGTATATACGCGAGCAAACTGCACGTCATCCGACTGCTCTCTCTCCAAAGGCCGTGATTTAAATTTACAGGCGGGGCCGGTGGGTTAACTGTCACTGCCTCGCTCACCACGTGCACCGCCGTCGGGGGGCCTTAAGACGGCTCCGCTTTCGGGGCTCACTAATCCAAATCACTTTATAAAAACACCCTAAGATTAACGAATCGATGATCCTTACACACCACAAAATTGGTTACCTCTCAAAGGCTTTCTTCTGACAAGACCTACAGCCTGCACAAGCCTCGTTCTCATGTAATTTGGATGGGAGACAAGCAGGAGGCAGCCCTGCTGAATGCTGGCGGCGGGGAGGGCGGAGAGCAGAGAGAGTCGGCCTCACGGACGACGTGTGACAGCCTGCGACGGGCAGCGAGAACAAAACCGGCGGATTCCCAAATTTCCACTAAAATAGAGTTTAGGAAGCTTTAAGGGTCCGTTATTAGAATGCTAGCAATTTACCGAAAACTTGAGGTATCATCATATGTCTGTGTCACGGAGGTCATTTGAGAAACAAGAATCGAGACTGGTTTTACTTTTTAAACTCTAAATACGACAAGTAAATATGACTTGTTTCAGATGGAAGTCACTCTACTGAGTACTTTCGTGCTAACCCGAGCATAAGAGTAACACGAATTTAATCATTTTCATGGCAAAACGCATGCTCTTCAAAGGTCAAATTCGTTTGTGTGTTTTTAAAGATGTTTTGAACGTATGAGACCCACGCTACGTAAGTGATTCTAGCAGTGGCACCCGTCGAGCTCTGTTTTCCGTTATTAAAGTGTAGCTGACATAAAATATTGCCTTAGTTTCGGGCGTATGACGACGACACGGTTATTTGACATTTATGTACCTTATGAAGCGATAAGTCTCGTAACCGTCTGCCGCCATCCAAAGGTATACGCACCAAAGGTATACACCTGCACTGTGTATCCCATCCCCGTGACATGTGTAACCGGGAGTCCGCACCTCTCCATCCCGCGCACCTTGTCGCTCGGCCCTCACCCACCTCCGCTCTGGTAGCCCTCCGCTTGCCCTCTGTGCCTGAGACTCTGTTTCTGTTTTGGTTTTCAGATTCCCCGTCTAGTTGAAATCACGCGGCACTGGTCTTTCTGCCAGGCTCGTTTCCCAGAGCGGAACGTCCTCCGGGTTCTCCCAGGCTGTCGCGAATGCCAGGGCTCCTCTGTCCCATGGCTGCGCGCGGCGCGGCTCCTCCACCGCCCATCCGCTGACAGGCGCCCGGCGTGTCGCCACGTCTCGACTTGTGCGCCGTGGTGCGACACACATGGAAACACAGAGATCTCCTTTTTGCGATGCCGGCAGATACTTCTGATTTTCACGCACTTGATAAGCTACCGACTTCCTTACCTGTGCATATGTTTCTGGCGAACGTCCCTCAAAGTGCACCTCGATTCCAGAGGGTTCATTTCTGAAAAAGCAGTGCGATGCATTCAGGCTCAGTTTCATATCCATTTAACCGAGCACCGAAGATCAGCTCTGCGGTGAAGAAGCCCGGACGCCAGCACCGTGACCACACGGTCACCGTTGCCACCACCGGCGACGTGACGACCTGACTCTGGGCTGAAGGGCAGGGTGTCCTGGGAAGCACACGGCATCACCTCCGTGATGCTCAAAAATAAAACATTAAAAGAAAAAAAACATATCCTTTGGTAAAAAAAATAACCCAGTATGGTTAGGTGAGAAGTCTATTCTGCTTTGAAATTTCGTGGGTCTGCCATCGACGATGCTCAGCTGTGACAGCCAGCGGTGACTCATGACGCCATCCCCGTCACTGTCCCCGCCGCCTCCTGGAGCCCGGAGCTGGCCGGAGCCCCGGGCCTGCCGTTCTGGGGTTGCTGACTGGATGCTTCAGTGGCTTTTTTTAAAAAAAATTTTTCTTTCACAGCTGAGAAAGTTTGAGTTTCTCTAACAGCCACAGATAATCTGGGCGTTATCTAATCAAGTCGGTGCGGTGTAAAGTGATGTTTCAAATACCTAAAGGTAAGACTGGTTCTTTCTTTTCAGATTGCTGCTGAATCTAATTGAATAGAGTTATGAATGGACTCTGGCGGCACGCTAAATCAGCCGAATCGCCAATAACTCTGTATACTCTATTCCGTGTTATTTTTCTATCTAACTATAAAATATTCTAATGGAGAACAAAGAAAAGAATAATGCAGTTTTTATCCGACTCTTCACAAGACAAAATAATCCCATCCTTTTTGAAAGAATATTGAATACACACTTTTTTAAAAAAAGGATCAAAGTCTTGCCTTTACACCGAGGTAATGTCTTGTGGCTGTGGTATAAAGGACGATTGTGAACATGCAGAAACTAATTTCTACCTTAAAGATTGAGGACTAAAATATAAAGAAGCAATACATTAATTTCCATTGACTAGCCCACTCATTAATTTGATTAGTTTTAACATTCTCCTATGCTCATATAATGTGGAACCAGTAATAGAAAGAAGATAGAGACAGAAGGAATGTTAATGATTTACTACTGATTGTTCATTTATTCCTTCAGCAAATATATACTGAACCCCTGAACAATGACTAAATGCCAGGAGCTGGTCTAGATAGGAACAGAGATGCTCAGGGCATAGTCCTGGCCCTCATGAAATTCACATTCTACTAGGTGGTCAGATAATGTTTAAATAAATGCATTAAAGGGGAAAAAAAAAAAACCCTTTCAGATACTGCTGAGTGTTATGAAGAGGATGAAGCAGGGAGATTGGAGCAGGCCGAGCCTCCCCAGACCGGGCTCCGGCCCTGTGGCGGGAATGGCCTTGGACAGGACCGGGAGAAGCTGAGGCCAGGAGCCGGCCAGGGGCCAGATCAGGATGGACTTCCGGGGCCAGGGGAAAGGGCTCAGGTTCAAGTCCAGGAGTGAGGGGAGGGCACTGGAGCGTCTCACACATGGTGCTGGCAGGATGTTCTTTATACTTAACATTTTCCTTTGAAATAATTTCAGATTTGCAGAAGAGTTCCAAAGGTGGTGAGCACGTTCTCAGACGCTCTCACCTGTTTTCCCTGAGGTTAACGGTTTACACAACCGTGGCACATTCCCCACGATCTTGCGTAGAACAGAATTATGGACTCGTGATCATGGCCAGCACTGGCCAACTGTTTTGTGTGTCCCAGAAGCCATTCCACGTGCTTTACACGCATTAGCTCACTAGTCCTCACAGAATCACCGACTCCGGGGGCGGTACAGCTCTCATCACTCCCATGTCGCAGAGGAGGATGCTGAGGCCCGGGGAGGCGGGTAAACTCGCCCGGGCCTCCCAACTGCTGAGTGATGAGGTGCGTTTTCAGACTCACACCGTCTGGCTCCAGAGCCTGAACTCTGGAAGGACTCGAGGCGCAAAACCGGATGCAGGGACACGGGTTAGGAAGGTGAGACAGGGGGAGGGTCGATTAACGAGACCTGCTGATGCGTGTTGCGGGGGGAGGAGTCAGGGTGACGCCTTCCTTTTCATCCTGAGCAGCTGCAGGTGGGCAGTGCCTTTCAGCAAGCGAGGAAGAGCAGGCGGGAGGGAGCTACGGGTCTGCTCCGGGCAAGCTAAGCGGGAGAAGCGAAGCCTCCGGCCCGGCCGAGCGAGGACAGTGGACAGCGAGGACAGCGTCGGAGGGGCCGGGAGGGAGAGAGCATGTCACCTGCTGGGACGCCAGTGAGCCAAAGGGCTGGAACTGGCCACGGGACTTTTCCCCAATCCCCGCATGAATCAGCTTAAAACGTTTCAAAATGTGAGAAGCAACGGGACCTGGTTCGCTGGTCCTACGTCCTCAGCCTGTCCCCCCCTTCCAGGCTCCCGTCCTGGCTCTGTCCTATCGGGAGAGGAACCAGGGAAGATGCAGGGAGAGAAAGGGAGGGAGCGGGGCAGTCTGGGAGGGGACACGGAGGAGCCCGAAGGCGAAGAAGGCTCTTACTCCCCTAACGAAAACCCCATCTCGTTTCTTTCCAACATCCAGATACCAGTAAAAGACAACACTATATTTTCTCCCAGATTTTTATTAGCACTCAAATTGTCTGCTTCGGAATTTATCATCTACTCAGGTCTTTTATTACACAGCCACATATTTGATTTGTAACAGGACTAATTAAGTTATTTGCGGCATAACCTTTACAAAGTTAATACATGTGGATATTTCTGCATGGAAGTTATGAGACTTAAAATCTACTGAGTAATTTGAATAATTAATATCTTTTAAAAATTTTTTGGAAGTACTAGTAGATGTATAAGAAAATTAAAGATAAAACTATAGTGGAGAAGAGAAAAATTAATGATATGAAACAAGAAAATAAAGGTAATAAATAAACGAATTATAAAAGTATAAGTTCCAGGGAGGAAACACAGTTAATGAGATGGTCAGAAGTTGGGAGACACCTACATGAACATGGGTCAGCAAAAGTGATTTACTGTCATGAGCAAATGGAAACAGCAAGGGCCAGAGGGCGTATAACTGATTGGAAAACGTAACTGCAGAGAGCGGACAAGCAACGCCGTGAGGGCTCCGAGTTTACCTTCCAACTGTCTGCTGACTTCGTGTCAGAATTTTAGGTATAAAGCAGTGACAAAATAGTTACGTATATATACATATATGTACATGTATATGTGTATGTATGTGTGTGTATATGTACGCATACATATGGCAACCGGTGTAAAAGAATGATGAAATGGTAAACATGGCTTGAAAATTAGAGACTGTGAACTGTTCCTGAGACATTTGAAGACGCTTCTCCTCTCTGGAGAAAAGTCACTCCTGCTGGTAAAGCCCAGGGCCTTTGTCTCCTCTCTTCAGAGGGTATTTGTCTTTATTTCCAGATAGATGTTGGCCTGCTTCCACACACACACACACACACACACACACACACACACACGTGTGCATGCATGCACATACACACATGGTTAGAGTAGCTTATATTTCCACTTAAATGCATGCAAAATTCTGTGTATTTTTCCTAGTACAAAAGTGGGGAAGATCTTATCATTTTCACCAGATGCTCAAAGGGGTCAGCAATCAAAAGAGAATAGAACAAAACAGAAAAGCAAATTAAACACTACAATTCCAATAAGGTACTAAAGCATAAATCCGTTGAGGAAAAAATATTTTCTTATATGTCTCAGCATCTGCAGGGCCTAGCACAGTGTTTGACATGTAGTAAATGTTCGATAAAAATCTATTTGTTAAGTAAACAGATAAATAACTTGTCTTGTCTTTCATCTATACACTAGGCCTAGTGTTTTGGGTAAACGAAATAAAATATGGCATTTAAATATAAACCCATAAGCCACATACTAAAAGAAAAAGAAGTCTATAAGACAGGATTGTATTTATTAGCATTAAATTCTAATAAAGTCCCACATTAAGGAACACGTGACTGTGAGGAAGGGGGTAAGCTACAGAGGGCGGGGGGAGAGAGGGCGGAAGCTGCCTGCTTCAGTGTGAGCTTATTCACACTGCACTTTCATTTCGAATTTAGGCATCTTGAGTTTTAAGAATTTCAATTTGTCTTTTTAGCAAGGAGAGGCCAGAGTAAAAATCCAAAGCATACACAGGCTTAAGATTTTTTCATTATATGAGATCTGTGTAAAATAGGATTCTTTTTCTTGAATTCATCAGCTCATTTAGCTATTTCTTTCCTTCCACGCCACAGAATGTGTTTTTCTCTCTTCAAAGTCTAAGGTACATGGTATTTTAGGATAGATATTGTCAAACGGTATATGGCATATAGGCTTGTAAATGCTTCTTGTAACACGCCCTTCCAAGTATCCCAAGGGTCCCTTTATATTTGGCTGTTGGTGACAATGGGGGTTGTGGGTTGAATTATATCCTCCAAAAAAGACAGGGTTCAAGTTCTAACCCTGGGTGGCTGTGAAAGTGACCTCACTGGGAAACACAGTATTCGCAGATGCCAGCAAGCTAAGAGGAATTCAGGAGGGAGGGTGGGCCCTGTCCTAATACGACTGTTGTCCTTTTAAGGTGAGAAGAGACGGAGAGGCACACGGGAAATGCCACGGGGGTAGCTATTGGAGTGATTCGTCTACGAGGCAAGGAAGAACAGCCAAGGGTCGCTGGCAGAAGCCAAGAGAAAGGCGCGGAACAGCCCCCCGCCCCCACCCCCAAGCCGTCAGAAAAAGCGGGGTCTGCAGACGCCTTGATTTTGGAAGTTTGGTCTCTCGAACGGTGACACAATCATTTTCTACTGTTTTAACGCATCGTATGCTGGTGCCCCTGGGAAACAGACGGTGGACAAGAATGGACATCTTCCGGGGACGAAGATGCTGCCAATGCAGTGCTCACTCCTGTTTGTGACCACGTGAAGTCACTGCCACCGTGACGGAAGAAGGACCGGAGGAGACCGAATCGCAGAACACAGAAGACTCTGCGAAGGCTGTTCTCTTCCTATGCCACGACTATTTAACTCAGTCTAAATACTTCCTTTGTGATTCATCCCCGAGAACATTGCTGAGGTAGAAACGCGCCTTCTCTAGGACCCCGTCATTCGACAGCGCAAAGTCTGCCTTCCTCCGCTGCGACTCCGAATGCCCTGGACTGGGGAGAGGGCACCTTGAGCGCGTCACTTAGAAACAAGGTTCATTTGCACTGGGCGGGCTCTCGTTAAAGGCAGCCGGGGCCGACCTTGGGCGACCTCCGCGCCCCTGGCGTCTGGGGTCCTTTCACCCGGATCTGGGCGGAGGCGAGGGAGCAGCCTCCTTCCCGCCAGCCGCCCCATGTCCTACTTCTAACTGGCTCTTCAGAGCCATCGCTCAGACTCTCGCAACGTATTTCCTTGCAATTTGGGCTTTTATTTGTTCGTGGAAAGGAAACAATAAAATGCGGCTGGATAAAGTGACAGGACTAAAAAGCAATTCTCGAACGTTTCTACTGCTGTGTGTCAGCGACGAGGAACGTGAGACTTACTGGTGCGACTTTCCATTTCGCATGCACACAGAAAAAGAACATAAAACACTACGCCCCTTTCTTCAGTAACTTCATGAAAACGTACATGAATCCTTAATTAATTATATGTGGGGTTTGACTTTCACACAGTTTCTTCTTTATCACACAGTGCATTTTCCTAGAAAAGCTCTGGAAATGGACTTTTTAGAAATTCCCCCAAACTTCTGTTTGGCATAGCCTGATCGTCACTCCACGCTCACGCCATTCTCCGTCCTTCCTCGCTCCCTCCGCCCTCCTTCTCCGGCTTCCTTGCCCTCGCTCACTCGGACCAGCCAGAGCCCTGTCCTGCCCCTCCCGGGGACATGCCCCGTCCCGTCACTCTTTTCTGAGACGTTCTTCCTCTCCGCCCGCCAGCGCTGTCCGGCTCCAGCCGGGCTCGCCAGGGTCACTCTGACTCAGCGATTCCGCTGGGCATTCCCTCCACAAGCACCTGCCTACCGTGCCCTGTGCTACAGAAACGCAGCATAAGTAAATTTCCATTAAACCTATCGTTAATTGTTCAAATTTGTCCTGAAAATTCTAGCAAGTAGAATAAGAGATGAGAAAGAAGTAGGTATATATATAGTAAAATGAGACAAATGTTTAAAAATTCAAGAAAATTATCTGAAAATTATTTGGAAACTAGAAGAGATAAGCAAAGAAGCTGCCTGTGTATAAATTCAATTTACAGTAAAAAAAAAAAAACAGAAAATAAGATGAAAAAATGAATTCAAAGAACGAAGTGGGAGGCATTACACTCCCTGATTTCAAACTACACTACGAAGCTACAATAATCAAAACGGTATGGTATTAGAGTAAAAACATATATAGATCAGTGGAGCAGAGCTGTATTCTGCTCTCTAGCCCAGAAAGGCATCTTTGCTTATACGGTCAATGGATCTACGACGAAGGAGACAAGAATACATGGTGGGGTGGAGACCATCTCTTCAATGAGTGGCGTTAGGAAAACTGGACAGACACATGCAAAAAATGGACCTGGACCATTTTCTTATGCCATGCACAAAAATAAACCCGAGATGGGTTAAAGACTTAAACGTAGGACCTGAAACCATAAAACTCCTAGAAGAAAACACAGGCGGTAAATTCTTTGTCACTGGGCTCCGAAACATCTTTTTGGATGTGTCTACTCGGTGGGAACAATGAAAGCAAAAATAAACAAGTGGGACGACATCAAACGAAAAAGTTTCTGCGCAACAAAGGAAACCATCAACAGAATGAAAAGACGGCTTAGAAGGAGAGAAGATGTTCACAAATGATACATCCTATAAGAAGTCAATGTTAAAAAAAAATAAGGAATTTATTCAAATTAACACCAAACAAAACAAAACAAAACCATCGACATGCACATACGCAAAGGAACAATTAAAAAATGGGCAGAGGCCCCGAAAAGACGTTTCTCCAAAGAGGATGTACAGATGGCCAATAGACATCTGAAAAGAGGCTCCACCTCACTAATCAGCAGGCAAATGCAAATCAAAACCTCGATGAGATACCACCTCACCCCCGTCAGGATGACCGTCACAATAAACCAACAAAGAGGTGATGGCGAGGATGTGGAGAAAAGAGCCCTCATTCCCTGCTGAGGGCACTGCAAACTGGTGCAGCCGCTGTGGAAAACAGTATGGTGAGTCCTCAAAAAGTTAAAAATAAAGCTGCCATTTAGCTCAGCAATATCTCTTCTGCGTATTTATCTAAAAAACATCAAAACACTAATTCAAAAAGATATAGGCATCCATATGATCATTGCAGTATTATTTACAATAGGCAAGACATGGAGGCAACCTAGATATCTATCGACAGATGAACGAATAAAGATGTGATAACAGACTATTACTCAGCAATAAAAAAGAATGAAATCTTGCCATTTGCTACAACATGGATGAACCTGGAGGTTTTACGCTAAGTGAAATAAGTCAGAGAAAAGACAAATACCATATGATTATGATTTCACTTATATGTAGAATCTAAAACAAAACAAAACAAATGAATAAACAAAACAAAACAGAAACAGACCCTTAGATATGGAGCACAAGTTGAGGGTTGCCAAAGTCAGGGAATGGAAGGTGGGGGAAAGAGAAGAAAATGTTAGGGGATTTGTTTAAAGCTGTTAAATAAAAACTTCAAATTGCTTCAATGAAAAAAAAAATTAAAAACATAAAAAAATAGAAAATAAAGATTCCAGTGCCTGAGACTACTCCAAAAGGCCCAGATAAAGGCATTTTTTTGTTTTGTTTTGTTTATTTAGGCTTTTAAAAGATCCCCACAACATTCTAATTTGCAGTCAAGACTGAGAACAATTGTTCTATAACTGATTAGGCCCTAGTTGAAAGAAATATTGTGCGGCAAAGAGCCCCCACACCCAAAAAAGTGAATTTATAGTAGCAATAAAAATACAAAATGCCTAGGAAAAACTCTGCCAGGAAATGCGGGGAACTTAACAACAACAGCAAGAAAAACACCCGAAGCCTCAAAGCCTCCCTGACCAGTAAAAGATGGCTTGCGTCACAGTGTATTATGTTAGTAAGTGGCAATTTACAACACAACCTTCCTACCTCAGGGGACTCTTCTCTAAATTACTAATCAGACAATGTTTCAAATTAGTATTGCATTTCTAAGTTGTATTTACCACTTGATTTTGTATTAAATGTATCTGTTTTTCTATCTAGTTTAGTAAACAGAAGTGAAACAGGAACAAAAAGTAAAATGGATTTTAGTCGCCATTACTTAAAACACAATGTATTTGGCAAAACTAAAAGCCTTGATTTGCTAATAAAGTGCTATGGTGTTATACTTAAATATCAAAAGAAGATAATCCAATATGGAAAAGTAAAATAATTCATGTTACTTGCCACCTCTAAGTGGCTGACTAAATCAGTTATCTGATCACTGTATTTTGATCTAAGTGTTTTTGTTTGTTTCAATCTATAACTATCTATCTATCTATCTATCTGTCTATCTATCTATCTATCATCTATCTATCTATCATCTACCTATCTATCTAATTTATCAAAGTAGCCATGCAGACACAATTAGAATTAAGGCCATTCCTTAAATGTTAAAATAGTGGATTTTTATATCAATTGCTCAAGATATAGAAAAGACTTTTCATACAAACAATTTGCTAGAATAAACTAGATGAAAGTGAAATTCGATACTGGTTTGCCTTCCAGTAGCTTCATCATCTTCAGTATGATTTACTGAGAATATGAAAGTGTTCTTTAATGTGGACTTAACTTTCGTTGCTGCTCAGGCCCTATTAAACACGCTCTGCTTCCTTAGAAAATGTTAACTTTAAAGAGTTCCTTTTGGAATATTTCAGTGTGAAAGGGAAATGTCAAGGTTAGAATTGCTAAGAGATTTGCTTTCTGTGTGTGTGTGTGTGTGTGTGTGTGTGTTTCTGGACTGTAAATAATCAACCACCTCCAGCATCAAGTTAAAAGATTTCTTAAAAGATTTTTTCTTCACACTTACAAATTTAGTATAACTTTTATTTCTTTCATTACATTTACATGTTCAGAATATATTGTTAACTTATCATGCCTATATTAATAAAGCTCAACAACTGAAAGCTCATAATGAGCAAACTAGGAAATATAAACTAGATATAATCCTTGCCATCAAAGAACCCACAGCTTAGTTGATTAGATATATAAACCAATAAATAAAATAAGAGGCAGAATGATAATAGTTCTGTAATTATACATTCGCTTCACTTCCTTGCAGTGCATTTTGCTTTAATCTAAGCTAGCTTTGTCTAGCCTGACAGAAGTACAGACTCACCGGCTTTCTCTTCCCCAGAAATTCCAACCTGTACATATACTGAACGTCCACTCCTTTTAATCATTAAGCCCTTGGGACATTAGGTTCTGGTCAACATCAAACTCACTTAAGAATAAAGCTTCGGATCTATCGACCATGACCAAGATACAGTAAACCTCAAACTAGAATAAGGCTTTAATCAAACAAAGATAACGCATTGGCCTCAGTTATGTTTCAGCTCTGAAAAGTGGAACCCGTAGACCACGTGCCCCGGAAACGGAACAGAACAGTGTCACGACTGGCATCAGGAGCTGATGCCAAGATCGACTGCTCCCTGCCCTCACCCCGTCTACAACAGAGCCCATGACCCCAGCTGCCATGGCAACCACGATTAATGATTTTCCCCTCATGTAACCAGCCGCTAGAGGCCACAGGGGGGCCAGGTTTCTGAGAGCACTGGCTCACCTGCGTCTCTGCGCTTGGTGTCAGCTCCTTAAACAAACCTTTACTTTCTTGGCTGCGGTCTCCTGTTGGTCCCATATTTGGCTTGGATGTGCGCGGACAAATGGACCCTTTGAGTGTGTGGTCACAGTGCTCATAGAGACTCTTGTTTATAATAGTCTACACAGTTTGGAAATCTCTTATACACACACGTTACTTCCCTCGATACACACACAAGACACCGAGGTTGACCAGGAAGTCCACATCATGCCTCGTTTAGGAGTGGAAGGGAGCGTCCGCACTCACACCGCTGGCCTCGACTGGGCTAAACTGCGGGTTCTCTCCTGGGCACCATACTGACTAACCTCTATTTCATTCACTCTTCTGTGCTCTAAAATTTCGTTGACATGTCTCATCTGACTTTTCTCTCAAATTTTTTGTTCTTGTGGGTTTATAGTCTTTTTTATTTCTTTGGCATCATTTCGGTGGGGTGTGGAGTGGCAGCAGATATAAACCCGTGGAACTTCCTTAAGAACCAATGTGCAATAAAACCATTTTTAGCCGTAAGCTCTGCGAAGGCCTTAAAGAGGGTACGGGTTTGACCTGGGCCTTTAGAAATGAGTAAGATAGAGATCACTGTCTTTGTATCTGTCACAGAGTGTTGGAACAGCAAGAGAGGGGCTCGATTTTCTTTTCTTGTAAATTAAAAAAAAAAAAAAAGCTTTCGCAATGCAGGGATGATCAAGATCATTTTGTTAGAGACGAACTTTGAGCTTTTGGCTTCAACAGAGTTTCAAAGTAGGATTTACAAGGCTGCATCCAGGAAGAGGTGGTATTTACATGACACACACGGAAAGCCTCCTCCAAAGCCTTCTGCGCGCAGCTCGGCCTGCGGTTCACCTGCCGGCATCTCCCTATGCGTACGTCTGTCTCCAGGTGAAAATGAGCGGACGGATCTGAAGTCCAACGGAGAGCACTCCAGGGGGAGAGGACCTGGCGCATCGGCCAGCCCTCCGCAGACTCGGTCCTGGCTTACGGGGGTTCGCATGCTCTGGGATGCGGGGTGGTGGGTTAGTAGTCTGCACACGTGCAGAAGCGACGATGGGGAGGGACCCGCTGGATTCCGAAACCAGTACTCTAGACTAGACTAGTTTCTCTTTGTCTGATAAAAATCACTTAAATTGGAATAAACCTTGGACTTAAATTTATATGCCACTTTATTTTTCATTCTAGAGTAACACACTCGAGCTTCTCAAAATCGACTATTTCTTCATTCTCATACTATTTCTGGTAAGTCATTTTTCAGGAATAGCTGTAAAAGGTAGATTAGTGTACCACCTAACCCCGTTAAAGATGAGAATGTCACATTAAGTGACAAAAAATCTGTAGAAAAAATGTTTTAGATTCAACGGTTCCTTTTATTCTGTGAAAAAAATCTGTGTGTGCCTGAGTGTGAATTGTGTGTCTATGCGTACCCTGTGTGTGAATGCATGCGTATACGCGCACCCTGTGTGTATGTGTGCATATGCACACCCTGTGTGTGAGGACGTGTGCATACGCGCACCCACACACACAGACTTTGCATCAGCGGTGGCCACATCAGACAGATTTTTCATGGCAGTAGGGAATGAGGGGCAAGGTGCTACTCTTTCTAGGGAAGAAGTTACCACCTTTCGATGAGTGGTACCGTAGGGCAGGGGTCCCCAACCCTTGGGCCATGAACCGGTCCCTGTTGATGGCCTGCTAGGAACTGGCCTGCACAGCAGGAGGTGAGCGAGCGAAGCTTCATCCATATTTGCAGCCGCTCCCCAGCGCCAGCATCACCGCCTCAGCTCCTCCTCAGGTCACCAGCACTAGATGCTCACAGGAGCACTGGTCCCTGGTGCCATGAAGGTTGGGGGCTGCTATTGAGCAAAAAGGTCCTATGAGATTGGGCAGAGAAGAACAGGGGGACTTTTCAGGCAGGTGCAGACACCTAGGCCAAGGCCCCAAGTCCAGAGAGACCACCTGAGGGATGAAGCTCTTCGAGGAGCCTTGAGTTTTGGGGGTCTGTCAGGGCGGCAGGGGAGCGACGGCGGTTAGAGGAAATGAAAAAAGGCCTTGCCGGAGTGCAGCGTTTTCCGTTTATAATAAAGACCTTGAAAGTTATCCCAAAGGCCTGGGGGAGCCATAAAATCATTTTATGAGACAGTGACATCAATTCCCGTTTTAGAGCCAAGACTGGGGATGGGTGTGAAAAGCAGGCTGTTGCCGGGCGATCAGCGGAGAGGATGCTCCGCACTCCTGGCAAAGCGCTACGTGACTGACTGCCGGCGGGGGCGGCCGCAGCAGGAGCGGGGGCTGGGGCCCGCGGCCACGGGCCAAGGCGTGGGTGGCGCTGACTGGACTCGGCGGCCGCCCAGATGCGGCAGGAGGGGTCAGGGATGACTTCTCGGGTCCGTCTTTGACCAGTGGTGGACGCTGCCAGGAACAGTCCCTGGAAAAGGAGGACGTCCTCCCGCTCCACGTGGGAGGCTGAGCAGATGCGTCCACGTCTCCCACGCCCTCAAGCTCCGCCGAAGCGACTGACGTGGGAGGAGCAGAACGGGGGTAAAGCCACCACCACAGAGAGCTGGGGCGAGGCGGGACAAACCTGAGGGGAGGTGCCAGTCAAGCTGCAGAGCACAGATGGGAGTGGAAACCCACTCTGCAGCCCCGAGGAGGCTGGGGCGCAGCCGTCCGCAGCACGGGGGTCAGGAGGCAGCAGCCCGGCCCCGCCGCAGACCCTCAGGGAGGCGCGGGAGCTGGGAACGCGGGTACTGGGAGCCTCGGCGTGCGGGCAGGGGCCGCGTGAGAGCACGGGCTTGACAATCTACTGTCGTGAGCCCTTAGAGTCTAGCATCCCAACCCCCAGCCTGGCAGGCCAGGCGTCTGGACCTCCCCACGCAGCTGAAGACATGTTTACTCCCCAACGAAGTCCACGCAGAGGGGATCTGGCCGCGGGCCACCGGCCACAGCTCGGGAGGACGTGAGGGGCCGCACTGAAATCGGGGAAGTTGTACGAATGGCTGCATGTCGGCGGGTGCTGCCCAGCCCCTTTCCCTGCCTGGGTCCTCGGCTGACGGGGCCCAGACACACTGCAATTCCCGTCCCTCCGCCACCCGGCAGGGAACTGCTGTAGTTTCTCTCTGGACAAATTCACTCGTCCTCTCACCCCGAAAGAGCTCCGACATTTGGGTGTGCCCCCACGGTTCGCCGTTCTAACCCCCACAGCAAAACCTCAAATTTAAAAAGCCCCACCCCCTGCAGTTTCCAATAAGCATTTTTACTGCTTGAGAAAAATAAATGAAAAGCGAAGAAAGTAGAGCTACCTAAACAGAGACTTGAAAATAAAGGATGAGGCCAAAAAAAAAGAAAAAGAAAAAGGGAAGAAAATAATTTAGGTAAGAGTCGGAAACTTAAAAAAAGGAAAAAAACTATAACCAATAGCTTTAAAGAGATAAGAGTTTTCCTTAAAGAAAAGTATTCAGAAGATAAAGAAGAAATCTTTAACATTAAAATGGTTGCAGGAGAAAGAATTAAAGATTCAATCAATGCAGAAATGTAAGGCCATTTCCGAGGACGGAAGGCCACGTGTCTCTGGATTCTCAGAGCCCGTGTACGAATGGAAGTGGGACCAGGCAGGAACGAGACGCGAACCACGGGGGCACCGTGCGCACAGTGGGGTGGTGGGGGGGGCAGAGCTCACGCACAAACGGGCCTGGATGCGACCGCGCCGCACTTCAGCAGCACGTCCCGAGAGCCTGGGGGAAGGCCTTCGGCATTCTGCAGGAATACCACGTCCTGCCCAGGCGTCCATCTTCCCGAACGACCGACAATGTGTAGGAGAAGAGACGGCAAACCAGCCGAGAGGGAGCACGGGGTTCGGGGGAAAGGGGGCGGTCCACGGAAAAGAGTCCAAGAGCGTTTTCAGAGTCCTGAAGTGTTAGCCGTGCAGCGCGTCCCTGCTGGCTCAGGGGAGAAGGTTCCAGAGCGTGGTCTCCACCTGGAAACTGGGGAGAGACTAAGCATATGAAGGGATTTTCGGGTCTGTTAGAAAGCCTGGGGCTGAATTAATGGTAAGTATACAGAAAACCAGGTACGTAAGGAAACAAACACAGAGCCAGGTCGTTCACCAAAGTCAAGAGAAAGCGAGTGTGAGAAAGGCAATTATAACACGGTGCCCTGAAGGACGCTCTCAGGTGTCGGGGAGATGGAGGCGGAGGAAGGAGGGGTGTGTGTGTGTGCGCGTGTGTGTGTGTGTGTGCGTGCACACGTGTGTGTACAGCATGAAAGGAGGAAACCATCTTTTATTGTAACAGTTTAGTAGCTAGTAATTAAAACAAAAGCAAGAAGTAACAGTATAATTGTACTGCACGAAATCTTTTAAGATTCATCTTAGGATTTTTCATGGATTTTTTTTTTTTTTAAACAACTAAAGTTAGGATGCATTAGGATTGCCATGCAGGTGGCAGTTTTGGTACGGCTGCCATTGCTTGCACGAGCTCGCCAAAACCTACAGCATGGCCGACTGTACTTTAGAAAGCCCAGCCGTCGTTGGTCACTGTGAAGAGCAATGCTGCATCTTCAACGCTCCTGATTTTCACAGGCTGCTATCGTGTGGAAAGACCCGGGACAACTCCAGTTCTGAGACCAAAAGTGCCCGAGGGCGCTGGGTCCTGAACGGGAAGAAGGTTAGCCATGCCTTCATCTATTTGGCTCTTGAGTTTTTAAATACATGTACATGGGGGCAACTTGGATAAGTGTAAATAAAAATTTGAGACATTTCAAGGGATTAAAAACATCTCTCGGTGAATTGGCAGCGTTTTACACTTTTTCTTGGTGGCAAATGAAACGGTGTTGGTTTCTGAATCGAGTAAGTGCGTGGCGAGACCGGGGCAGTGATAGGGATGAGGGACGTGGGTAGTTCAGAGATATTTAACACTTCGAGCTACAAACAAGCATTTTTTTTTTTTGATGAAATGTTAAAATTAAATAACAAACAAACAAAAAAGCCATACGGGAGAAGGGATTTGGAGAAGGTGGGCTGGCGAGTTGAGCTAAGCCTAAGGCTTTAGATACGTTGACGTTTACTTCAAAAATGGGTGCTTTGCCCCAAAGCGAGCGTGGTGGGTGTGGAGCTCTGAGCTGGCGGGACCGCAGGGAAAAGCTCCGCTGCGAATGTCCGCCATCGCTGCCGAGGCCACCAAACACGCGAAGTGGCCACATTTTAAAGGAGCTTCGAAGACAGACAAGTCACTTTGTAGAATCAGAAATAAGAGACTGTTCTCCACATGTTTAGAAGGACAAGTCATTGGTATCTTTCTTAAGGTCATCATTTGAGTGAACAAAATAAAGCACAAACCAAAAGTTTTTTTTTTTTAAAATTAGGCGATGACTCATAATGTAGGATTATTCTAAGTCATTACCATTATTTGCATTAATAGCTAACAGTGAATTTTGTTACATGCCAAGCGCTATGCTAAGGACTTAAACTTAGTTATTTCACTGAGTCATCCCAGCGGCCCTGAGGACAAGGGAGGACCTGGGGTGAAGCCGCTTGCCCGAGTCATGGCCCCAGCTGCCTTGCGGCGGGGCAGGGGTTCCACACCACAGGCGAACCCAGGCACAGGGGTCTGGGCAGCTGCTTCTCCATGTTTCTCAGTTTGACTTATCTTTTGTAAGATCTTTGCATATTTTAGCACGGCCAAAATATATCTAAAAGTAGTAGGCAAAATAGGTAGCTGAGTAGGAATTTAATAAATGCTTGCTGATTGTTGACTCACGTATTAATTTATTCTACCTGTACAAACAGAGTTAAGAACACCTAAGCCCATGAGTCACCGAGGACATGAATCCATTAATTCGGGCTGCTGAAGACGGGATGGAGATGTTCAGTGAAATCAGCAGCGTGGAAGCGAGTGTGAGCTTTGCCCAAAGTGCGCGAGGCTGAGGCTCAATTCTCACTCATAGCACAAGTTTTCCATTGCTGATCTAACAAGTTGGCACCGAAACGGCTCGCAGTGCCCATGGGTTACCGTGATTCCGCAGGCTGGCGGTGGGTGCAGGCTGGCCCGGCTGCTTCTCCCCCTGGAGTTCCAGAGGACAGAGGGGAGTATAGTAACGATTACCGAGAGGTGCGCCACCAGACTGAGACTCCGGGTACATTTAGATGACATTTCTAACTCTTCCCCGTATGACGGATGTCCGAGATACTTTTTAGGTACTTAACGTAGGCATTTAAATAATTTAAATTATTTCACATACGTGTATAAAATGACCTGAGTTATTAAAAACACATATACCACATAAATAAAATTGTGTGATGATGTCTCAGGTGTCAAGATACAACAGGAATGTTAAGTTTTATAAAAAAAAAAAGAAATCCTTTTTGGTATCATTAACAGATAAGACTTTTGACAGCTGGCAAAATTCAAATAACATTTATGGAATTTCAAACAAAATCCTTCACTTAACATCACTTTCCTCCCCCATACTTAATTGGTCTCACAACGACAGATTCCAGTTGGGGCACTCTTAGGTTTGGAGGTGAATGGTCTTGGTATAGAGAATTTTCTCCTCCTCACCCCTCGGCAATGATAGCAGTTTCTTACTCTTGCTTTATTGGGGAAAGAAGAAGAGAGACAGAGACAGAGACAGAGAGGGAAAGGCAGAGAGAGACAGACTGAGAGCGAGGGCTGGGCAAATCTGTGCATTTCTATGAGAGGCTGAAGTCTCATTAGGTCTTCATCATAAAGAGGATGGGACAACCAGCGTTTCCGTAATGAGGTAATACGTGCACACACGGAAGTGAGTCTTTGACTAACCAAATGCTTTCTTTTGTGTTATGTCCCATTCTTGGCTGCCTCATGGTGAGTTCTCCCCGGCCCCCCATTTTATGACAAAATAACCTCGAGGCCCATTGTTCAAGCCAAATGACAAATGGGTAGAAATTTGGAGAGATTGAAAAAAAATAATTTTTCAGTGACTACTAGATATCTGTTCTCTGGTCTCGGAGGATATCTAGGAGATAACTACGTTAGTAACATATCAATTATTAATTAATACTACAGCATCATATGATACATACACTATGTAACTGATGTGCCATTCGTTACATTAATAAACACGGAACAGAGATGCTGCTGACGCTCTTCCCTCCTTTCCCCTGCCCCGCCGCCTCCCTTCCAAGCCCCGCCGTCTGCCCCGTGCCTTACGCACTGCCTCTGATGCCCTGCTCATCTCCCTCGCGGCTGTCGGCCAGCCTAGACTCCCTCGCCTGCTTCGCTGCCCACAGTATCCCCCGTGATGCACAGCTCCGTGCGTGTCTTTGATCTGGTGGCCTTTGCAGCGTGGAGCAAAAGGTTCTCCCTGTGGGGAAGCCATGAAACACAACAGGTTTGTCCCAGGCTCTCTCTCCAGGGGAGGGGACAGGAGCTGGCCTATCCCTTTTATACTGTAATGTTGAACTCTTGAAAGGAAAGTTAGTGCAGGAAGCAATGTCCCCAGGGATACGCACACCCCTTTCACAGGATATTTCTGGTACTTAAAAATACTTTCAGCAGTTCATTGACAAATCAGGAAAATGTTGATGAGACCTAAATTCACTTGCATCATTATTAACAAAACAATTTCAAAACATTTAAATATGTTCATGAATATTTTAGAATAAATTACCTTAAAACATGCATTTCTGTTTCAGGGGACAGGAATGGGCACATTTCGTAGTGATTGCAGAGTCTTCAAGGAGAAATGTAATCACGAACTTTACTAAGGTGACTAAACGGTATATAGATATATGTTTTGTTTCTTTGCAACTATGTTTCATCACAGAGGAGTTTGAACAAATTGGTAGATCACACGATGTTTCTGAGACATAAATGTGTTTAACATACGGGATGGCATGGGGCATTATGACAGCCACAGTCCTAAGCAGCCAGTGCAAGAACTCTCAATGGAAAGGTGTGACTTCTCTTGTTGTTAAATCTGTAGACTCCTTATGTTCAGTAATCAATGCTCTGATTTACTCAGAAATGGACTGCGACGAAAGAAAAAGACAGTGAGAAAGTGAAATCCTGCAGATTCCCCTAAACGTGCCGGGGTGTGGTCTGCCGCAGGTGCCTGCTCCGCCCCAGGGAATTACACGTGCGTGCGTAAGCGCTAATCTGTGTTCTCGATGACCTGCGACCTTAACGTCACTTTGGTTTGACTGCATGCCTTCTAGCAAATTGCAACATGTATCTTTTCCTGTTGGTGTAGGAGGCATTTGGTGCGGGGCTCCGCTTCGTGTCCCATGCTCGCTTTGGAACAGAAAGTTATTTTGCTGGGAGGATCCCTCCCCTTGCCTGACCTGGTGGCCCGGAAGGTGGACAGCTTCAGTGTCAAATCCATAAGGAAAGTACTTGGTGCCATGCCTGGGAAGCCATAGACATCGTGACTGCTCCTGGCCCTCTTTCTGGGTAAAAAAGCAAGTCTAATTTTTTTGCTTGCCTAAATTTTTTTTGTAACTTCCTTTTCTCTATCACTTTCTCCTTCCCTCAAAAATACTAAAAAATTACACTAAGGGCTTGTTCTAAGCTTTCTGGCCAAACCTACCTACAAACTATACATCAATAGCAGACTAATTGTGCATAAAATTTAAATTCTAATGCACTGCCACATAAAAATGCAAAAAAATGTCAGTAATGTGACGTCTAACGCTGAGCTCAAGCCAATGAGGGCCACCCAAGACGGCTGGTCCGGATGCAATTATCTCGCATGTACTCCAACTGCTTTCTTTCATTTACTTTTATTATGCAAATGTGCAAATCTAATTTTAATCTGAGAGACTGTCTAGAAGATTAAAACTTCACTCATGTCTTACTTTCCCTAAGTGTAATTAAAGATATGAAATTTTTTTTTCTTCATTTGAGGACGACTTCAGCTGCCGGTGCGAGCTCTTCATAGCTGCTGCCCACAGGTCAAGGAACCAGGACGGGCGCCCGGAGCGGCCACGCTGGCTCCGCGCTGATCTTCGTTTCCCAGTGGTTCCGGTGAAGGGGGCGTGGCAGCGAGATGAGCCACAGGGAGAGCAGTTTTCAGCAGAGGGCAGCAGAAGCCCTTTCCTTGGTGGAGGGAAGTCACAGCAGAGTGTGAAGGGGCTCCAAAACCCCCGGTTTGTTAATCACGAAAAGACTGAAGATCTGGAAAGGTAACAGCGACACGGGCTGCGTGGTGCTGGGGAGCGTGAGGTCACTCGGATGGGCATCACACGAAACTCTACAAAAACTGTCTTCATTAAAACAAAACAAAACAAAACAAAAAAAAAAAAAAAAGAAATCCTGGCTACCCAGCATAGCCAAGAGACTACAGGGAAACTCGAACTTAATAAGTTAATTTTTTCCCCTTGTTTTCCTCGATTTTACTGTCTATTTTCATGATAATAGTAGTTAAGTTGAACCAGGAGTTTTTTTCCTCATTTTTTTCAATAGATCTTGATATGTTTGTTAGACTGCGAGCTCACATTATAAAACCCATAATAATATCCACTTATATAACAACCGTTAACACCGATGGAGTTCTTGCCACGTACCAGTTTGTTAAGCTGTCTGCGGACACAATTTTGTTTGAACCTCACGGCAACCCTGTCAAGTACTAATATTACCATTTTCTACTGAGGCTCCGAGGGCGCTCGATTCAAACTTACACTTCGCAGGTGGCGGAAGCAGCCTTGACTCGAATTTGGATGTCTCCGCATCACAGCTGAGGGCTGCGTTCTCCAGCTGGGCGGCCACTAGCCACGGGGGCGGGTTCAAGGCGGCCACACCGGGGTGCTCTGATGGTGTCAGCTGCACTCCGGACTTGGCAGACTCAGTGTGGGAGACTGTGAAGTATCCCATTCACGATCCTTACACTGGTTACATGTTGGCATTATAATATTTTGGATACACTTGGGTCTCATCAAAGATATTATGGAGGTTAAGTTCACCTTAATGTGGCTAGCAGAGAGTGTGACATCATGAAATCGGCTCACGCGTACTGCCATGGGCGCCTCTGGCTTCAGACCCTCAGCTTCCACACTGCCCGGGGTCCGTGAGGGCTTCTTCGTCGCCACCCCCAGGAAAATCAACGAGCGTGAGAAATTCTGAAAGTCGCTCTACTTGAACCTGAGCAGCTTCTTTTGCCCACTTGTTTGGCATGAATTGCGTCCGCGTGGGGCTCGTATGGAACGCGAGTTCAGAATTCAGGGACAAAATCCAAAAAGTCACCTCGACCGCTGGTCACTACGGTGCGGAGGGAAGGACCAGGGGGCATCTGTGACAAGGTCACCGTGGCTGTCACTTCGCAGCTCGCGACGACTAAATGGAAGGGTAGCGACCGGCCCCAGTGCGCGGGGGTCCGGAGAGCCCAAGCCAAGGAAGGAGGATTCAGAAAACCCTTCGAGCGGCTCTTCGTGGGCGCCGGTTCCGCGATGCGGCGCCGATGGACCAGGCGCAGGTTCTCCACGCACCTTCGCCTCTCTCGTTTCTCACGATAAGGACCTGCGCCCGGCCCGGCCGTCCTGGGAGTGGGCGGTGGGGCGGCGGCCACGCCGCGGGCATCGCTGTCCACGGACACGCCGCCGCGCCCGCCGCCCTCCGTCTGCAGCCGGCGCTTTGGTCCTCGCCCGAGTTTCGGGCTCCTGCAGCCACGTGACACAGATGCGCCTGGCAGCCCGGGAGCGGGTGGCTGGCCAGCGCCCGACGGGGCAGGTGTCACCCCAGCCGGGTCCACAGAGGAAACTCTGCCCCCGGTGACCTAGTGAACCCTGCTGACCGCCCACTAACGAGACAGGTGTGAGCCAGGTGTGAGCCAGGTGTGAGCCAGGGAGCAGGAGGCGCAGCCTGAGACGCTCCTGTCACTCATTCCCAGTGTGCCGCGGAGGCAGGTTCATGTGTGACACTCCGGTACAGAAAGAATGCGCTTCTGAATGTTGTTATTAAGAAAGATCGGGATCTCATCTTCCTCTGAAGCCCCCCCTTCCTCCCCTCCTGCCCAGGGAGGCTGTTTCACCGAACCCACCTTGGCTGCCGTGGCCTCTGCCGGTGGGGCTGTTTAGAACGGCCCTTCTAGAGACGTTAGCCCTCGGAGATCCATCCATCCCCTCCCTCCTTCTTCTTTTCCAAGATGGCAGCTGTGGGGTGGTGGGCGTGGGTCTGGGTATGTGTCCCCATGGTAAGATCTTGAAGCAACATGGAGATCTCGGCTGCTGCTGCTGCCCGGTTCTGTGGCGATGTCTCCCTTGTCCCCTGTGGTCAGCGCTTGCTCTGCTGGCTACAGCTGCTCAGCTCTGCGGACAGCGCATGCTCACACTCTTGTCGCTTAGTGCTGTGTGGTCCCCTGTGATCTGGCCGCCATTCCGGTGTAATGCCTGGACTGGCAGGTCTGTTTGCAGCCTTTGCCCCTAGACTCAGTTTGCTCTGTAGCCAGCACCACGAGATCCCATCCCTGTCGCTCCCCAGGGCATCTGGGGGTGTCTGGATATATACTTCATGGCCTGTGGGGGCCCCAGGGAGGTTCTGGGGAGCTACACCCAGGCCCTCTCCAGCTGACCCGCGCTGTGCTCCCCATTCTGCACTGACGCGGGCGTGAGCAGGAACAAGCCTCTTTCTCTCATCTTCTGCCTCACCCAATGTGTGTCCCCGTCACAGACTTCGGTGAGGAAATGCAGGTGTCACCACGCGCTTCCTCTAACTCCGCTCTCTCCAGCCCACGGTCCGTTTGGGGCCCAAAAAAGATGTCATGTTTCTCCTTTGCTTCTTCTCTGACAAGGACCTCCCTATCTCATACCCTCCCTTGGGGCTATATTGGCATTATGGCTTCCAGGAAAGTTGATTTATGAGGAAGAGAAATGAAGTGAAGAGCGAGAAAGAACTGAATAAGCAAAAGAAATTGGCAAACTGAATAGTTTCCCTAGTCCTTTCAAAATGCATTTTCAACATGACATATTATTTTGTATAAAGCACTGAATTCTCAGAATTCTATGTGTGACTTTGTGCTAGCAAAGTTAAAAAAAACCCCACAAAAACAAAAACAAACTCGGAGCTAAATCACCTGCCGCCGTGACTCCCCCGTGCTGCTCACTGCCTTTGGCAAGCGCCTCCGAGCTGGCGACGTCTCTTTTTGCTTATACTTCGTATTTTTTTTTAGCTGTTTATTCCATCCGCTACAGCTATTTGCAATAGACATCATGAGCTTCACTTTGTTTCTTAAAAAATATGATATAAAAACGTATATAAAATGTGGAAATGCAATAAAGGCAAAGCCCTGGGTGACACTCAGGAGGACGTGGGTAAACCCGCAACGGGACTCTGCACGGCACCTTCAGGACGGCTGAGCTGTCCCTGAGGAGGCGAGGCCCCTGGGATGCCCCTGGTTTGCAGGGTGCAGTGACAGCCCAGTTTTCATGCCTTTGCAACCACATTTCCCCATCAAAGAGATGTATACACAGACATGAGTATTTTAAATGAGTGTATGGATAATAGATCCAAAAAGGATTTGGATGCAACTTTTTCCGGCAAATGTAAAAATATGGGCATATATATATACACCTCCAGTGTCATTATTTAGATGAGTGTTTTAATATCATAAAGACCACTACTAACTAAAGATATGACAGTAAAGGAGTAACAGACAGCTTTTTAAAACCTGCATATTTTGGAAAACGGTTCCAAACAAAAATACTGGCTAATTCTCTACAATTTCAACAAACCCTTTGTGTGTAAAATGTTACATCACTGCACTTTACTCTGAAAGCCATGTTCTTTCATTGTCAATTATTTCTGTGCATATATGTATTCTCTAAGTTTGTGATCGAGCCACTGATATTTTCCTGATGACTTAATGAAACTGTACTGTTTTTGCAGATTGGCCAAAACTGGACAAAAAGGAAAGAATGCAGAGAAGAGCAAAACAGGAGGCATGCCCGGTTACGCATGCATTCATGTATTTTAACATCCAGTACACTTACGGTTATGTTTAAAAAAATGAGAAATCCGTATGCTTGTGTTGAATTGGCTAACTTAATGGCTATTTTGACTTGCTACCAAAGGGTCATGTAACATTTGATAATAAACACAATATTTTAAGTTTTCATTTTTCTTTGAATTACGGGAAGAAAGTCCGACTATGGAAAACATTTTCAAAGGTCTCATTATGGTTTCGAATCCTGTAAAAATTATACTGTCGCCTTTTGACATCTTGTAATAAATAAAACTGCTAATATTTTGACTTTAGACGAAATTCGCTTTAGCTCTCAGCAGCTAACAGTTACAAAAGGAGACAGTGCTACATTAGTTACAGCAATTTAGTTTGGGGACACCAGCAGAAACACATAAAATCCATTAGTGGAGCCAACAACTATATTCAATTCTAATAAAAAGGCTAAATACGATTTATAAAACGAGTTTTAAAATTTCTCTGGAAACAGAAAACAGTTGATCTTTTGAGTGACTAAAGCAACAATTCCTGTTGTATTTAAGCCGAGGTGTTTATTTTCAGAATGCCGTAACATCATGTGTCAACATTAAATCAGCTTCTCTAGGCTAAGTGACTATAAACTAGGGGAGATGCTCTTCCAGACCCCGCCCTCGGTCCATCAAGCCTGGGTTCCTGCCTCTGGCACCGCTTGATGCCTCAGAAGAAGGCAATAGCAGCAAAACTTGCAGGGAAAATTAAAATAAATCTAAAGCTCTTATGATCAATCATACATTGTTAGCATTGAGAGAAAAACACTCATTTCCAGTTCCCATAGGAACTGCACGCCGTTGACTTTGAGATCTTAGGAAATGAAATGTATTTTCATCCCATTGGAAACCCAAAGATTTCAGATGGACGTATGCACGCTACTTTATAATGTCGCTTTTTTTTTTTTTAAAGACACTTAAGAGTATTTTTTTTAAAAGACATTTAAGAGTATTTCCTAAAAGCATGATGCTGTTCCTCAAAACCTTTTCTGTGAATTACTTCTCCTTTGAAAAGTGCCTGAGAAGGAAGCTGTGAAGGTGTGGTGAGTTGGATGGGATTCCTGAAGAATTATTATTCTTTATAAATAGTGAACACCAAATGTTTAAAACATAAGAAAATGAAATACATTTGAAATAAGCATGAAAACACAAGTTGGTCTGCATGTGCATTACGTAGAATACGTTAACTCAGGCTACATATCTTTCTTGGAGCTCTTCCCCAGAAACAGCCCCTTTTCAAGGACATGATTCCTCCTCTATTTCTGCTGATATAGCACATCCCTGAGGGGCCAGCTCGGAGGGGCCGTGTGCCAGGCAGGTAGAACCTCTTCTTAACAGAAAGAGGTGAATTCCCTGTGCAAGAATTTCAATGAGATAATGTGCAGAAAATGCCAGGTCAGGGCTCGGCACAGAGGCATATTTAAAAAATGCCAGAACATTCTTGCTCAGGGGCTTAATTGGGGTTTTAATACTCCTCATTTCTCAAATTTTTTAAAGGGCCTAAGACATAGCGACTGGAGGCCAGATGTCTGGCCTCCACCTTGTCAGACCCTATGCAGAGTCCAATGCGAAGAACGGGTATCACTATAGCACGAAGTAAGTTTAAGAGCAGGTGCATTGCAGAGATTTAAACTTGGACATCACCTAGTCTCATTTCCTCATTCCTGATGAGGGGCCTGGACCCTAGAGGGCAGGTCACCTCGCATCTCCGCCCTGCACTCAGTGCCAGGGCCGAACGGAGTCCAGTGGCTTCCTGTGTGCTCAACGAACAAACGAGGTAACAGGCTTGGGGAGCGATAACGAGAGGCCGAGCTCGTGATACGGCTCTGATGTTCTGTGGCTTTTACTCTGCACGGGGCTTACTTGAGAAAGGATGGTTCCAGAAACTATCACAGTGTGGCCGCACTACTCGCGTGTGAATTTATGGAGGTCTCTGGCTGGTGCTTCGAGTCCCTTTAGTGGGCACAACGCCCTCACTCAGGAACTAAAGGTCAAGGGAACATGCTCACAGACCGTCTTTTCATCTGGGCCCTTGTTTACCCTGCAGTCCTAGGGTGTGTGTGGTCGCCCAACTCAAAGAACAAGAGAGAACTTCTAGAGTCTGCTGAACAAAACCGAAAAGGCCACCTTGCGCTCTGCTCTGGCCCCGCCCGGCCCAACCACAGCTCAGGCCCTCTCGATGCTCTGGGGGAGCCGGCACGGCGGACAACAGTGTTCGAAGCAAAGGACTCCATGGGCCTCCTCAAAAGCGCAGAGAGGATTTTACAAATAAAAGAAGCAAGATCTAGCTATTACGCAGTCTAACAAAGATCATAATTTTTTGAGAAACAATTTGGCAATGTTTCATTTTTCTGAATCACAGGACCGATAAAATCTATATCTTATTTTTCTGAAATACCTCTATATAGTTGACCAGAGTCACATGAAGCAGAGTACAGAAGTCACTGAGTCACGCGACACGTGGCCTGAAATTCGCCATGCTACGTGAAACTGATTCAAGATATTTTTTATCACAAGAAAGCACTTTTCTCCTTTAATGACAAGAGTGTAGCTAGTGTCATCAAATGCTCCCATAAAACCGTCACCAGGCCGTCAATTATGAACACTCGAGAAGACCTTTGAAAACCTGTTCTTTTGATGGAGAGTTCTAGAATAGGTGGCAGGACCCACACCAGAGATGTCCTGCTCTCCACAGGAAACGGAAGGCACGTTTTCCTGCGTTCGCTGCTGGCACCTGTGACCTCTAATGCGGGGCGCGAAGGGCCGCAGGTCTGGTGTGTTCGCAGCCAGCCCCGCGGTGGCCGGTTCCAGTGCTGCTTCGGGCACAGAGGCGACTCTGGGGCGCTCAGTGGCTCCGGGCTGCACCACCTCGCCCCGCCTGGGTCGGCGACGACACAGCGCCCAGCCTTTTGGGGAGCACGTCTCGCTTCGCGGGTCGGTAACGCCCTACAATAAAGTGCCCCCGGGAACTCACCCTCCCTCGCCCGGCTGGGCCGTCACGCAAGCAGTCTGCGCCCGACGGAACCGACAGCTGAGAGCGGCGACGACGACGACGACGTACCACGGCAGTCAGAGCGGCGCCGGACGACGCAAGCACGTGACGTCCCGCGCATCGCGTCGCTGCCTCCTGGCCTTCCGTATCACGTGACCGGCATCGCGCCCTCCACGCGACATCAGCCTAACGAAGAGCTGTGATCATCTGGCCGCGGCTCTTACGCGGATGCGCGTGAACATTTAATGCTCGACTGTTTGCTAACGGGCGAAATTCCGAGTGGCCGAGAGCTGAGACGCAGACTTTCCAGCGAGTCAGAGGGACGGGGACGCGGACGGGGACGCCCCGGGCGAGGGAGCCTGGCGCCCCCTGCCGGGTGCTCGGGGCGGCGCGCGCTGTCCGTCAGGCGTGTGGGCCCCTGGGCGCACGTGGTGGGTGACGCACGTGTCCTCGAGGTGGGGAATACAGTGCAGAATGGACACCGACGACCTGAGAGCTAGAATCAGCGAAAACGTCTATTTGCAGCACAAGCGTTTTTGGAAGGATGGGTAATTCATAGTTGGGGAAAATCTTCCAAAAGAGGTTGTCAGAGAAGCCGGCGCTCAGGTGTTGTGCGCAGGCGCAGAAGTGAAGGGAGGCGGGCGAGCTGGGAACACTGCGCAGAAGCGAGCAGTGAGCACCGAGTAGGGGGGTCTCCTTACGGGTCAGGGCGTCAGGTGAGACGGGGCGGCGGAAGCGCGCGGGGTCTGGGCTTTTCCCACGCCGCCCATGAAGGGGTCTGCGGGGCGCTGTGACCTGATGAGACGCGTTTGAGGACGCTGATTCCCGGACGTGACACCAGCACGGCTGGGATGCGGGGGAGGTGCAGGGCACGCCGAGCTAGCGGCGACCAGCCGAGACCAGCTGGAACACACACCGGGGCGGGTGCAGCCACGAGCGACTTCGAGGGACACACGGCAGCCTCTCCCGACTCCCGCTCTGCACCCCACCCGTCACCTCTAAAACAGTCCGCACCAAAGCTTCCTGCGTAAAGCCTCCGTGACCTGACTCACGAAGGCCAAGGTCCCCAGCCGGTCACCCCAGGCCTGTCACTACCTGCCCTGCCAACCTTCCCGGCCTCCCGCCTTGCTTCCTCCCGCCCGGCCCTGGGCCCCGCGGGCGTGCAAGACGTTCGAGTCCTGATCTGGGTCCTGGGCGCTCCTGCTCCCCGCGCCCCAACCCCTGAAATGTGCCTTCGATCCTCGGGAAGAGGCGCCGTGCTCCGAAGAATCTGTTCATTCAGGGGCTGAGCAGACGTGAAACCTTGGGGCGACCGCGGTTACCGGCGGCCCACATTCCCGAACAGGGCTAATGATGACAAAAGCTTCGCTGACAAACCTTTTCACGGTGCTCGGCCCCTCCACGCGCCCTCAAGGAGCCAGGCACCGGCCTCTAGCTTAAGGGTCTGTGAAATGCTTTCAGGTTTTAGCTGAAGGACTTCTGGGAGCTTCGCTGCATTCAGAACAGTACAGTGTCAACGAGCTCACAATAACGTTTCATTTTGTTTAGTCACCCAAGATATCGTTAATGACAAAAGCCTTTTCAGTTTCCAATTTGATTGAATTTTTACCCTGAAAAACGGCATAGTTTTTTACTGCTTGCTTGAGCAAGTCCCACTATGTCTGGCAAGCTGGTAGCGAAATAGGGAAAGCAGAGCCCTCGGGGTCTGACCGCCTGACCTCCCACCTACCCTGGCCCTGCTCAACCCGCACCTGTCACTCTCTCTGTTGAAAATGCGGTTAGTCAGTCACCCGTCTGAGGCTCCTTCTCCTGGTAGAGTCATCGTGAGAATTAAAGGAGATACTCTGAAGTAATGCACTGTGTGACACGTGGTATATGCTCCTGAGAAATGGAAATGGCTGTTGACATTATAATTAATATTACCATCATCAGATTTCAGAGCTAAAATGAATAAAACCGAATTTACTTAATTTTAGTGGGTTTCTAAAAGCAGAGAGTGTCTTAATATTTTCCCATGCTTCCAAGAATTACATTGTTTTGAAATATCTTTTAAAGCAGTTTTGAAAGTAACTGACATTTGCCATTTCGCTAGAATAAAAGTCACAGAAACACAAACTTTGATTCCATCTAAGCCATCATTTTAAAATTATGGAGCTCATCAGACACTATCTGTCAGCATGCAACCACGGTTTCTGTGGCTGTCATCATCATCAATGAAGATGGTTGCCACCCACCAGGCTGATGGCCCTACACCAGGCACTCAGGCAAGAGAGAGCGGTGATCAATCAAAAAAAAAAAAAAAAAAAAGACACCTTGTTCCCTGCTAGCGAAGAGCTTATCGGCACAAACAGACAACGGCAAGGCAATGACCCACTCAGAGGAGAACTGAGAGACATAGCAAGTGGGCGGGTCTAAACACAGAAATTGTTTTCCTCCCCAATGCAATTCACAGATAAAATGCAACCCAGACAACAAGCCCACGGGGACCTCCTGCATTCTCAAGCGTGCCAGGAGGCAGTGCCGCCCAGACAGCCGGGGCGGCGTTCTCCAGGCACACCTGGAAGGGTGCCCCCAGCTGCAGCCACAGCTGGAGGAGGCCAGGGAGGAGCCAGGCACCTGCCATGGGTCGGGGGTGCACGCAGGAGGCAGGGGTAGCCAACGGGAAGGGCCCACGCACCAGGCTAGCGCTTACTTAAAGCCTTCAAAGTAGTGGGATTCCACGAGTGGAATAATTTTCTGAAAAATAGTTTCTGCTGAAATGAATGAAACCATGTAGCATTTCCCATCTGCAGAGCGCTGGCGAGCCAGGAAGTCATGGGAGAGGCCCTCAAGTACCTCACAGTCAAGCCGGCAAGGTAAGACCAGGCAAGAACAGCCTTACAGTGAAAAGTGCCACGTGCAGCTAATCTATGACACGAATGATTGCAGGCATGCGAAAAGAATAAATGCAGATGGAAAATAAAACAATCTGGAGAGGGATTTCTCACAGCATAGAATCATCTTAATTAAAAAAAAAAATGTGGATGACTCTGGGTTACCAGAAATTTGTAGGACAGTTTCTATTCCATGGGGGCAGGAAAATGCCTTTTGAAATGTTTTGCTATGTATAGTTAGAGGCATACTATCCTCTTCTTGCATTTTTCTTCTGTTTTCTCTAGGCCAGTTGCTAGGAATACACACCATGGACACACACACACACACACACACACATACACACACACACACAAATTCCTTAGGGCTTTTCATCCACTGGAAATTTGCAGGAGCTAAAAAAGGCATAAAGTCCAGTGGCTGTGAATGGCTACTGAAATTAAAACATGGCTTGACATACATTTTTACCCAATGAATCCCATTTAGGACTGCAAGAATTATCTGGGAAGAAAAGCTAATAAAAAAGTGCAAGTAGCTAAGTGTCCTTTGTTAGAATCTCTTTCTCTCCCCCCCCCCCCCCACAAAGGACATTAAAATGGTCTGTTCAGTTTGACAGCTTCATGATCCCAAGGCCGTTAGAAGAAACAAAGCCAAGCTCGCACACCAGCGTGGGAGCCGCTCTTACCGCAAGCCACGTGCCCGCAAAATGGGTGACTCACGAGCGTGGCAGACAGGTCTTATTTATTCCTTTAAATGTGTAGTTTTAATGATAGTCCTCGCATCGCACATTTTGTTCATTAGCATAGATGAGGTCTAAGGTTCTAAGAGCTGAGGGAAGAATCATCCTTAACTGCGTGGGTAGTCCTTCTGTGACTTATTTGAGAAAAGATGTATTAATGGCACTCCAGCTGGCCAGCCATGGGCACCTGTCGATCAGACCGTCTCAGAGCTCCTGCCCCCAAACCTTTCTCTCCTAACACACACAGTGCATCTCTTCTTGAAAATGCCAGTGACCGAGGCTGGCCCATATATTCCACGCCCCTCGGTTTGATTTCTTCGGGAAAGACCAGAATATAATACTTCTCTCTGAATCCAGGATTTCTCCCCAGGTCCCTCTCTGGTGTGACCCAAGCATCAGCAGAACTCGCCTGGCATTTCTAGAGGCCACCAAGTCCTCCCTTGTTCACGAGGTTTCAGTGTGAAGTTGATGGAGTCCCGGAGCTGGGGGGGGGGGGTAGTTACTTGAGCATCACCTGCCAATGTCCGGCGGTAGAGGTGTCGGTGGGTGCCCAAGACTGGGCCCTGTGCTGTGGGCTGACGGAGGAGGTGGAGGCACACAGGAGGGGGAAGCAGGGCCTGTCCCCACGCCCCTCCCGGGCCACGCCCCTCTCCCTCTGCACCCCCTGAGGTCCTGTCAGGGAGCCCTGACCCGTGATGCGGGCGCTCGCCTGGGGAAGCACCCACGCGAAGGAGTTAACTGTTTTTGGCTATATGATGTATCTGCTTTTCTCCCATGGCCCAGTCATCCCTAAGAAGATGGATTTTAGACACACCCAGGACTGGTTCGAAACCTGGCTCTGTGTTTTATTGGGTGCGTGCCCTCTGACAGGATCGCCTTCCTGAGTCTCGGCCTCCTCACTAACAAGCTGGGAGGAGGGCATGCCGTGGTCGGGGCACAGCGGGAGACTCGCGGAGCCCCCAGCAGACGGCCCCACCCACAGGCGCGCTTGTGGGTGCCCGGCGCGGGCGGGGTCACGTGTGCACCCCGCCGCCCTGCCCTCCAGGCCCCCACGGCTCAGACGCCACTCGGGACTGTTCCAGGAGAATGACGGCTCTCACGGGAGTGGCAGGTGGCACCCGATGCACGCGCCCGTGTTTCGTCTGTTTGTTCATTCATATTTTGATCTGTGCCCTGTGTGCTGTGAAGTTCACCTGCCTGCCTCTGCTTTACGCATGGGGCCGACAGGAGTGGCCGGGGCCAGGTGGCCCGGTAACAAGGACGTGGCACGTGGCCACCTGCCACTTGACTCAGTCAGGGACAGCTGCGTGCAACCATTACCTTTGAGCACGCGTGGAGCGTAGGCCGCGTGTCGGGCCCAGTGGCTCTTGTGGACGTACGTCACCACCAATTCTTCAAACACGCTTTAGTGTCGAACGCTAGGGCCAGCTGACGCAGCCAGTGCCTTTGAGACAGGGCTGGTAACTTTCGTTATTGGGAATCAGTTCTGCAAACACAGGAACCAAGTATTTTTGGACAATGTTTTTCTCTCCCTCTCTCCATTTATGAAACTAACTCAGGAAACAGATGAATCTGGAAAGCAAAGGACACTTATACTATTAACTTTATCTTCCAATGAGGAACTGACCTAAAGCATGGAGAAGTTATTTAAATGGCTTTGAACCATACGGCAAATAATTGGATTAAAATTCAAACAAAGGACAATGGGAGCCTTTGTTTGTGCAATTAGTACCAAGGCTCTCAGCCATAACAAATGTTACCTATATATTGATTTAAACCTGGAATTGGCAAATTTTTTCTGTAAGTCCAGATAGTATTGGAGGCTTTGTGTGGTAGAGAGTCTATTGCAATAACTCATCTCTGCTGTATCGTGTAAATATAGCCACAGACAATACATAAACAAAAGTACGTGGCTGTTTTCCTGTAAATTTTACTTAAAAAAAAAAGGTCTTGACTGCATTTGGCCTAGGAGCCATACGTTGCCTGATTTAGACTTTCAATCATCCATACTCTCCTCCTAATTTAAAAAAAAAAAAAATGATCCTGACATTGACCTTTTGATTTGGTCTGTGCCTTTACTTAGTAATGATAGTACAAAAATTAGTAATTGCTAAAACTTCATCCATTAATTCTCATGTTTAATATTATGGCATTTGGGCGAAATCGCACCTTGATTCATTTGATCTCAGTTTTACCTAATATGAAATGAGACAAAGTTTCATTTTGTTTTTTAGTCACCTTGAAATAATGAAGGTCAAAATAAATCCAGTTGTCTGGAAAAATGTGTCTAAATATTCAAAAAGCCATTTAAAACTTTGCAGGTCATTAAGTGTCTCCCTCTATAAAACCCATGCTTCTTCAACTAAATTTCTATTGCAGGCTTCACTGTCTAAACAATATTGAATTCATCAGGTATAATAGAAATTAGAACTGGAATATTTATTCCAGAAAATGTAAAGGTATGAGAAACATTTTAGCACACACACACACACACACACACACCCCTAGAAAAGGTGTTAAATTAGTTGGTTTTCTTTGTTTTCTGATTGCCAAACACGTTATCTGCTGAGCATATTGCAAATTTCTCCTCACGGTTCTAGTTTATCATGGTGTATTTTTATCTTCCTTTCAATTGAGAATGTGGTGCCTAAAAATACAATGTTCCGAAGAGCCTCATTTAATTCATGGTATTGTCCCTTTAGTGACATCAAACCCTATAGCAGAAGACACCCTGCCGCCTGCTCCTGCGGAGTAAGGTGGCCAGGTGCCTGACATGTCCGAGACGGCGCGAAGGCCAGGAGCGCCGCCGTCTCCGCCGGGCGACTCTTCTGAAGGAGGCGAACAGCTCTCTCACGCCTCGGAGGGGCAGTTTGTTTCCTGAGACTCGTCATTCGGTGACAGTGCCCGGTGTCACGTGTGCGTGAGCCACTCCCGGCAACAGAATTAGTTCACACGGGAGACTCGGACGCAGGGGGAGGGCCACTGCTCACAGGGCACGGGGACCGGAGGGCCCTCTGTCCCGCGTCTCTCTGGCCGAGAGCCCGGGGCTCGACACGCACGTCGCGCATGTCAGGGGACGAGGTGATCACTCGGAGGACAAGCCGCGCGGACTGCGACTGCTGGGGAGGGGCCCCGTCCCTCGGGCGAGCGGGACCGGGAGACGGTGCCCGTGACCCTGCCCCTGGCCAGCCGCTGACCTCTGGGTGGACGAGCCGGGCAGAGGGAGCGGCAGAGGCCCCGCGAGCTTCCGAGGGGGCGGGCTCCGTCTACGGGGTGCCCCTTTGAGGGCCTGGAGCTGGCAGAGGGAGGGGAGCCCGGGCCCCGCGTGCCCTCTCCATGGGGGGACGTGGAGTCAGCCCGGTTTCTGTGCCGCGCTGAGCTAAGCGCTCGGCCTGACGTAGCTCGCGAAACCCCTACGGCAACCGGTGCGGGGCGCACGGCGACCTGGTCTCACGGGTCGGGGCCACGTTCCTGGCACCGCTCAGCCACTGGGGAGCAGGCGGAAGTCAGGAGTCTGTTTCTAGGCCTGGCGACTCGAAAGTGGTCTGTTCTACTCTAGTCTAATTCTCGTCTATTCCACTCATCTCAGGACAGACAAGAGGATTCAGCAGGACTAGGGGCCATTTAGAAACGAGGGTGGGGGAGCCTGGGGCTCGCTCGCAGCCGTTGGGGTCCGGTCTTTCCAGGAGAGGAAACCTCTGTGATTTACCTGGATGGTCTCCATCTTGGGCCCAGCAGACGTAGATTTTTCCTCACGGGTTTTCCTCCACCTTACTAAGCCTCACCCAGTACTGAGCGCTCAGAAGAGTCAAACTAAATTATACATGTTAGTACTTTCCCTTTGAAAATACCTTTTCACGATTAAGAGGAAGGACGATTACGGGTCTGCTGAGTGGCTGGCACTGTCCCCGCAGCCTTCCCCCTGCCTCGTCCTCGGAGCTCGGCTGGGACGTTGGGGGGCCGTCCCCGGGCACAGACGAAGGCGCCGACGGCAAGGCCAGCTTCTCGCCAACGAGGCAGAGTGACAGCGGAGCTAAGAGGGACTCGGGAATCTCCTCGCCTGCCCCCCCCTTATTTTCATAGGGGTTACCACAGGCCAAAGGCACTTGATACCTTACAAAATCTAAATTCCTGGTGGTGGGGCAAAAAAGAGAAAGCAGGTTTCTGATTCCTAATCCAGAGCTCTTCTCCTTATGTTGAGGTAAATAAGACGTAAAAAAAAAAAAAAAAAAAAAAAAGGAAAAACAACCCTCCATCCTACCGCTTAAGAAAACCCCCAAAACATCAACCAGAAAATGTAACAGCCGACGAGAAATCTTTTTGGGTCACAGCAGAGTCACGTCTTCCCGTAACTGACTGTGAAGAACAGAGGCGCCCGCCCGCGTGGGACCGTGAGGCCCTCTGGGCGTGCGCGACGAGGCCGTTTACACATGGCGACGCCTGACAGACGGGCCACGGGGAAATCGCGCTGCGACCAGACCACAGTGCGTTCCGACGGACCCCGGTCCTCTCCGTCAGGCATCTGCCTGGGCCCCGGCTCACTCTGGGCCCCCGCTCACCCTGGGGCCCCGCTCACCCTGGGCCCCCGCTCACCCTGGGCCCCCGCTCACCCGGGCGGCAGCCTCTGTCAGGGAGACGGCGGCGTGTGCGCGTTCACCCACAATTTGCCATATAATTCTTTGAGTGTCATCGAATGCACTTGACTTTAAAGAAGAAGAGGTTTTATGCTACCTTGTCTGTCCCCTGCCCCCCTGGAGGGGGGCCCTGAGGGAAGGGAGGCGGGGAGCTGCATGGGGGAGAAGCAGTGGACACAGGGTGGCCCTCCAAGGGCCACGCAGGGAAGGGCCAGGAGGAATGTCCCTGGATGGCTGGGTGATTCGCGATTGAGGAGGCCACTCAAAACCTTACCGAGCACACCGCCCTGGCCAGCGTCGAAGCCTCTCGATAGTTCATCGAATGTGCGCAGGAGAGAACCTCCCCGTATGCACGCAGCCGTGCACGCAAGGGCGACGTGGGGAGAGGTGCCTCTTCGCCCCCAGCCCCCTAAAGGGCTCACTCCCGGGGCGCGGCTCCCCCACCGCCATCTGTGTCCCCCTCCCCGCGACCCCTCTGTCACCGATCTCCCGGGCACTGAGGGCGGGCTCAGCGTCAGGGCTGCAGAGCACAGGGTCTGGGGCGGGGGCGTGGGGCGAGACACCGCGGCACGAAGGTGCCACACGGAGCCGCCGGCCCGGCCGTGCTGAGGGCGGGCCTCCGCGGGCACGGGCGTCGCCTGTCCGTCACCCGTCTTGTCACAGGACAGCCCGAGGCGGGGTCCCTCCTCTGCCCAAAGTCTACCCACAGCGTCTGTGGACGGGCATCTTTGTCACCAGCGCTGACTTGTGGGCTGGGAAGCTGGGGGCCAGGGGCTAGAGGAGAAGACCAGGGGACTCGAGGGCCAGGCGAGGCCCTTCACACCACCTCGCGCCAGGCGACTGTCCCCTCTGAGACGTGCCGGGCCGGACCGCTTTGAACAGAACATCCTTGTCCTATTTCTGTGGCAGCTGAGCCGCCGAAGAGAATGGAGTGTGTCCCTCGGTGGACAGACAGAAATGTGCCCTTGACGCGATACGCCGCCTAACTTAAATTTCTGCAACGAAGAAGCCACTCTTCTCTCACTTGGAAAAACGTCTGAATGATGACACTGCTAGAGAGCGAAAGAGCCAATTCACGACGGAGAAGGACAGTCGCCAGAAACGCGGCGTAAAAACCGAATCTGCAGGGGGGGCCGGGCCAGCGCCTCGAGGACACGTGTGGAAAGACACCGGGCAGCAGGGGAGTGACGGACGTTCGCGACGAACTGCCTGAGCGTTTCGTCTGTTGACATTAATGTTGCATGAGGCTTTGCAGGAAAATCACGCCTGCTGCCCCAAGTGCCACGCCGTCATGACATGCCGCCCCGGAACGTATCCGCCAGCGCCACACACAAAGCACCTCGAGGGGCTGGCGCAGCGCGGCCCGGAAATGGCTCGGCACGAAGCTTAGAGCAGATCCGCGTTGGCGGGGAAGGCGAGATGCTCCTGCAAACCGCTGGATCAGGCTGCACTCGGAAGCGGGTCTACCGAGAACGTCCGGTGCTTGTGCGCGGACACACAGCTCCCGAGGGTCCCTCCGCCTCACGACGCCGGGCTTCTGAGCGAGGGCGTGTGGCCGCAAGGGGAGGAGGCGGTTACGTCGCCATAGATACGTGTCGACTGGCTGCGACCCTTTCCCTCTGGTTACACTGCCCAAGGACAGACTCGCGTAAGAACAATGATGTTTACTCCCGCGGAGAAAAAGGAGGAGAACAAGAAGCGATGAAACTCTCCACGCCACATCGTGTCTGCAGGTCCCCGACTTCCGACCCGGAGAAGGCGGGACGCCCAGTGAGTGACAGATGCACGAGCCTCAGTCTAAGCAGCAGCGCACACGGTCGCACGCGCTTTCAGAGGACGAGGTTGCACTTCTTAGCCCCTCTGTGCCCAGCACCGTCATCGATGCTAAAGAACTGCTAAAAGTGTGCCCTTTCGGGACTGCAGCTCATCTGGGGATGAAAACTAAAGATATATAAAACAAAGCTTCAGGCTGCGTGAAAAGGCGAGTCCTGAGAGTTAGCCTCCGAGCCGTACAGCGGGCTGGTTTTCAACTTCTCTTATTTTTGAGCACATCGCTGTTGAAAGGTGCGTGCGGTCCCCGAGGGGAGGTGGCCCGATCCAGGATGACTGCCCCAGGCGTGGCTGGGACGGGCTCCAGGTCCACGCTCTCCTGTTGAGACTGCACAGGGGATAGAGCTGGTTTTATCTGCACTCCTACACCCATTGCCTTCACGTCTGCTTACGTTTTTATCCCCACGCTGGGCCGGGCTGTTCTCTGCCCGTCTGAGGGCGAACGAAGCCCACTGCAGCCCGGCTGATAACCGAGAATGTCGCCGGAAACGGGCTCCGCACGGCGCCTTGCCGTCTGTGTTCGCACTCGCCTGATTTTTTTTTTACCACCCATGTCCACCTAGACGGGCACCGTTCACCCCCATTTTACAAATGAGACAGGGGCTCAGGGAGAGTGACTTCTCCAAAGTCGCAGGCCAGTGAGTCCTGGGGTTGGGTTTGAATTCCACAGTCTCCCCACCGAGAGCTCCCTCCGGCTACGCTGGGGTCACACGACCTATAGATAAATAATAGCGGGTCGGGCGTAATTACCTCTTGAAAGTAATTCTTGGAAATGAAAAGCAAAAACTAGGTTCATACTTTGGGGATGATGGTGACTACTGGTGTGTGTGTGCGTGTTTGTGCGTGTGTGCACGTGTGTGCGCACACATGTGTGTGTGTATACGGGGCAGGGGCACCCTGTTCTGGGCTCTCGTGGGGACCACGATGGCCTCGTGCTCAGGCTAACCATTACTCTGTGTATTTTGTTCCGCTTCTATACTTTTCATTTATTTCTCACCATTTAATCCTTTCCCATTAAAACTATGCGAAAGCCTAACTCTCTCCATTCGCATGAAAAGACATTTCATTCTCTTCTACCATTTTGCTGACTGCAGTTTTAGTCCTGAAAGCAGCGAGACTTGTTTCACACAATGAAAGAAGCCATTACACATTGGAAAAAACTTGCTTTCCATTAGTCTCTAAACCACACACAGATAAATCGGAAATCCCCAGACTTCACGCAGCACTGCTGTTTTCTGTGGCCCTGGGGGCGTGCTCGGGAGAGCCGTGGGGCACCAGGGCAGCCACTGGACGCTCAGCTCCCTTGTGGCAACGGGTGTGATTCTTAGTACTAATTTGTCTAAACTGGTGTGAAACGAGGGACAAAGAGAAATGGGGCATGAAAACGTTGGCCCCCATAACAGGCTACCTGCTCAGCTTGAGAATCAGGGACTGTACCCCTGTTTCTGCCTGCACACGTGGGACCCTCATGGCAGTGGACAAGATCCTATTTGTTAATTGGCTTCGAGTTGATGGATTCAGACGCTGTCTTTACCGTCAGAGTTTCCTTCAGGAGGGGAAACTATTCAGGTTGCTGACACAGGGCAAAAACCACATCCTATCCCCAACTGCCCCTAGAAATGGCCGCTACAATTGCCTGGGAACGGTAGATCTTTTCGTACTGTTAACCTTTGCTTCTTTTATCCCGTTTTCTGAGATAAGAGTGGTCGACTGGGGAAGACGGAACAATTACTTTTCTGAGGACTGAGAATAACGTTCCAAAGGTTCCGTGCAGAATGAATCGGCTTTACGGAGGGGGACACCGGTGATCTTTTAAAGGCTTCTGCTCGGGGAGTGGCCCGGAAGGCAGGCCCTCTGCCGGGACCCCGCCACACGCCACCCTTCCGACGCTTCGCCCAGAATTCTGCGTTCTATTCCGAATACACGCACGGCCCGAGGAGGAAGGGGCGTAGCGGAGAGAGAGAGTGTCATCTTGATGGGCCCCGGAAGTCGGCCCTGCTCACTTCCAAACATGCTGAGTTTCTGGCAGAAAGAGTTTACATAATTCCTCCCCCCCCAACCCCGAATGTGTGGAACCAATCGTCTAAGCAGAAAGTTTAGTCTATGAACTTCTGGCTGGCATAGAATGATGATTTCTCTCTGCTTCCGCTACTCTGGATTAGATTATCTCATGCAATGGAAGAGAAATTGAAAAGTCTGTCTTACATAAAATAAAATAAAAAAAATCTTTGCAAGCTGATTTTCATTGAACTGTCTGTTCTTTTTGTCTTAGTATTTCCATCTCTCAGGGAATTAGTTTTGTCTATAAATGTAATCAGTATGGGATACTAAGTCACCAAATTAAAAAAACAGATTTAGAGTTCTCATGATAAAGTGTACCTTAAACTTGAAGTAATACAAATGTAAATTAGATACAGCTATTTGAATGTCTTGCTTATTGTATTTCTTTGGTTAGTGACAGAAAAATGACTGCAGTGCTTCTTTGGTTTAATAAAATTTTCGCTCTCTTTCTGGTGGTATTGTGATGCTTATGGAGTAGAATAAAGGATTTCCGATCTTCCACTGAGGAAATACAAAGGAAGATCAAAAGACTCTTGGTTAAGTTTCTAGTCACTTTTTCGAAAATGACAAAACCTCAGGAATCAGGTGAAAGATGCTGAGCCCTAAGAAGGCAGTGGAGGGATTTGGGGCAGCAGGGAGAGGATTTGGGAGAATAAAGTCAAAATAAGAGGTTCCGGGAAGCCCAGAGGGCCCCCAGATATGATAAAAAAAAAAAAAAAAAACCCTGTAGGTTATCAAAAATTGGTTCACCTTTTATAAATTTAAAAAATATATAAATACACATTTATATAGCAGTCTTTTGATGGAAGATCAAAGCCTTTTAACATTTTTTGAAGTGTAGGTCCCCATACTAAAACGTTGAGACATCATTCTCTTATAATCGGTTTTTCTATATTTTCAAGTTCCAATTCCTTTAAAGCAAAACAAGGACATAAGGACAGTGGCGCTGTCGTCTAAGGGCAGAATTGCTTTCGATTGTCAAGTTTTCTTTTCCCTTCAATTTTATAACCATTCTGCTTGCAAGTAATTCGACGACAGTTTTCCGATAAACCTGCTTCGTTAGATATTCCCAGACCCCTCAACTTAGTCCTTTTTGTAGAAGCAGCTCTTTGGCACTGATACTTCATTGGTTTACTTGATTTTTAATTAAATTAAGAAATTCAATATTAAGCACACCTGGCAAAAAACAACAACAACAACAACAAAAAACCCCCAAAAAACCCAGCTCTGGAGCCGACTGTTGCCGAAGCTCCCAGTTAAGCTGCAGGACAGAAATGTGGAAGGTGAGTAGCCTCACGTGGCCACGCGGCAGTAGGGCCTGACCGCCCGCTGGGGTGCGTCTCAGAGGACTGGGGGAGCTGATGAACTTGTGAGCCTCCTTTGTGTACACTGCTAGAACGTTCTTTCTGCTGCTAAGCTTAGATAACTAATTCAGTAGAGTTTACCTGTATTAGCATAAAATATTCCAAGCAGACTTCTTTACTCAAAAAGTTAAAGCATGTTAAATGCAGGCCGGTGAACAGATATTAAAATGTTTACCTTGCAACATACACTATATGTGTGTTCTAAAGGTATCATACAATTACTTCTTGATAGCTGAGATGATCTGGTTCTCAAATTTGTATGATAAATTCAGATCAAGAGGGATGTATTGGTCTCATCTCAAAAATGATCTGAACCATGAGTTTGTATGCCTCTAATCTCAAGAGATGAATAGTTCTCCTGACTGACTTTTTACTTGGCAATAAGAAAGCCAAAAGCAAAAGGAAAAAAAAGTAAACTTGATTTTCTGTGACTAATAATAATATCTATAAAGTTACTTGTGCTACACTATCAACTTTCTCCAATATCATTTATTTAATTAGCATTAGTTGAATGTCTGCTATATGTCCTTTGGGTAGACATGCCATTTCTTTTTGGCCTGCCTAAGATCTCTCCGGTGGCGATAGGAAGGTAGAATGGTGGTTCCATGGTCCTCGTGTGGTCGAGTGGTGCTTTATGGAGCCTCCTGAGCCTCATGTGGCCCTTGCTGTGTGAGCACGGTCAGGCCCCGGGAGGTGAAGGCCACAGCCTCAAGCATGACGAGCTGGGCTCTTCGGTCTGAGACCTTCAGACTCCTGAAGGTCTGGTCCTCCAAAATTTATATGGATGGTTCCATTTCTGCTCTGAAATCCTGGGTACTTTTCTGAAATCTATACTAAATTTGCTTTGCCCCTGTAGAAAAGTAAGTACATTTATCAATTTCAAATTTCTTTCTGATAAAATAGATCATCATATTTGCTCTGAATAATGATAAGACCACTGGCAGTCAAGTGTAAATATGAGACACTGAGTGCTGATGTGTTTCTGCGTAACTGTGAGGAAGACTATGAATTATTCAACGTAGTGCCGTAGAAATCGGGGTAACAGTCGTGGTGTGGCCTGGGGTCCTAGGCCCGCCACCAAGCAGCTGTGCGGCATCGGGTGACTTGCTTAACCTCTCTGGGACATGTGTCCTTCTCTGTAAATACTGTTTCCAACTGTATAGTCCAAACATTATGTATGAAAGAAGAGAAGTGTGCGACAGGGCAGGACCACGATGACAGAGATCCGTTAAGCACGTCTCTGGTCACGCGTGGCTCTCTGCTCCTGCTCACCCACCAGCGGCTGCCAGTCAGGGCGGAGTGTGCGTGTGCGTGTGCGTGTGCGTGTGTGTGTGTGAGAGAGAGAGATCAATGAATATTTAAACACAGAGCAAAGTGAGCAGAGATGACAAAAAAGAGCCAATGTGACAATTTAGTCAATTAAATCCTTGTGCCAGCACAAACCGCCTGTATTTAAAGCTGTCATCGGGATATAGAGAATATATTCCTTGTCAACATTTTCAGTCAATATAAATAGGAAGAGTTGTCCGATTTGGGGTGTGCTGATATAAGCATTCTCAAAATATCATTTAGAAGAACATATTAGCAGTCTAAATGAGGAAGTTTGCTAATGTTCTAAATCTTTCTATCTTGGAATATAATCCTGTTTTATTTATTTTCTTCAGCGTTAAGCACATCGTGTCACAGAAATGCTTTTAGCATTGGAAAAAAATGTTTTAATTTTAATCCTTTTGGATCATTTTTTTTTTTCTTAAAGAAGAGTGAGCATGCAAATAATATAATTAAACCGAGCGATAAAGATCTTGATATTTCCATACTTCTAAGAAATGTAATATGTTATGTGATTTGCTGGAACAAAATCAATTCAACAAGCCTTCCTTCTCCTCTTCCTGTTTACTTGGGCTTCTGTGGCCCCCGCGATGCTCAGGACGGGGAGGGATGCGGGCTCCGGTCTTCCACCATCTTGGGGATTGCAGGTGGGGACAAGGCGAGTTTGCTTCTCCAGTACCAGGTTTCGCATCCCGAGACCGCCCCCGCCCTGACTCCCGACGTCCCCCTCTTGGTCTTGCTTCAAGGACAGTGGCCGGAAAGGTAACCGTAGTTCTGCCTTGTTGTCAGCATTTTAAATTCACACAGATCACCGGCAGGACCAGAATGCATTTCCATAATGTGAGAATGTAACAGGAGCCTCGAAGTCGAGCTGATAGCAGAACGTGGACACGACTTTGATCTATCAGGGCGGATCTGCTGAACACACATCACTGCTGCCCGTTATCTCCGTATACAACATGATCGATATGCAGGGCAAGGGTCTGCGTCCATCAGCATTTAATGAAGCGCTGGGGGAGAGGACTAACTCTTACTTAAGCTCGTGTTTCCAGGGTCTGTAGACAAGGAAGAGCCTGTAGACTCTCCCGCAGTTGTCCAAAGGGTCAGCCCTGCAGGTCGTAATTATCGATGTGAACCACCATGTAATTGAAGTGTTATTCTGCACTAACTATTGACAATAGCCAGAGCGAATCATGCTGCCCTCCGTTTTTCCGTTTTACCTGTGATGGACAGTTCATTCTCCGGATGGTGATGGCTTGTTTGCCTTTTTAATTCATTGCATGAAACCTATTATTTGCATTTCAAGCATAAGTTCAGGTGTCTGTAGTAGATCAAAGGTGTAATTTTTTGTACCGAATTTAAGCATGCAAGTGCAGCCTAGAATGCATTTCATGGTGTGTCAGGATGGCCTAGAGCCAAAAACATAGCCATGGAACCACCTAGAAACTCAGAAAATCATCCAAAGCATGCCAAACCATCAAGAGCATTGCCCCGCAGGAAGGAAGCAGTCGGTTTAGAAATTAATTTCTGCTCTTTGGGCAAGACCTCAGCCACATATGTAACGTTCTTCAGGGATTCTTAAAACCGACTTAGCTGTGAATTCGCAAATAGCTCAAATCGCTAGCTACAATTATGAGTTAATTACTTTAGGATAATATTGAAAGCATTACAAGATTTGTCAAACGGCCTGAAAACATGGCGGGAAAACACTCAGATAACCCTCGAAGGTGGAGGGAAAATTCTGGGACCCAGCCGACTGATGTCACCGCGTTTGCGCAGCCTGACCCCACTCCCTCCCTGGAGTCCCGGGCCAGGGGGCATGCGCGGCGTGTCCTGCTGACCTGCGGCTGGCCTGGGTGCTGTGCTGGGTGTGCCCATGCCAAGTGGTCCTGAACCGGTGGCCCTCGACTCGCCGCCGTCAGGACACACGGGGAAACGGCGCTTGGAAGAGAAGCATGCGTCTCGGGCCGAAGGACACGTGGAGTGGCCGTTCGCTTCCCGCTGCGACATGAGCGACGCAAGGTCAGGGCAGCTCTTGTTCTGTTTCAGCTGGTGGCTGGTCACTGCTGGGGACGCATTTCTGTCCACTCCATGTATAAACCGGGGTCAGAAACACAGCGCACAGACCTACATCGCGTGAGGAGGACTCTTTGCCGAGGAGGAAACTCGCAACATCGACACCTTTCCGCTGATGGACACAGAACTGGAGAATCTCTACCAAGTGCCGTTTCCTGCCTGGTGTCTGGGGCAAGCGTCCTCTGTCCTTGACCTGAGCCGCCGGCTGAGTGAATGCCCAGGCCACACAGAGGGGCCACGGCAGGGGTCCCGGCCATGGCCGGCAGGCTCCCAGATGACACCTGCAGACTGCGCCAGCTCCCAGAGGTCGAGCTACCCCAGCCTTCGAGTCTTTTCAGATGAGGACCCGGACCTGGGGCCGGATGTTTTCTGTGCCCTGCTTGGCTTCCTGACTCGCCGCGTCCTCAAGCGCAAGATAGTATCATTCACGTCATCGGCCTGTGGGAGGGTTTGTTGTTCACCAGCTATTCTTTAGAATTTGTCCAGGGAGAGAGAATTAAATGGCTCGGATGGCAGACTAAAGATATAGTTCCTAACTTTTTTTTTTTTTTATGAAAAAGAATATCCTTCCAGACATTTATATAGTATATTTATTTCCTTAGTACCTGAATGGCCCGGCATGCTGGTTCTACTTACTTCATCCAGTTTGTCTCTGCCCTACTCCTCGGCATTACGACCAACATATAGAACAAACAAATTCACGCCGCCAGAAATTTTAAGTGACATCTACGAAGAGATAGAAAGACAGAGAAATGTACACACACACACACACACACACACACACACGCACGGAGGCAGACAGACAGACAGACACAGATAGCGAGAGATCGTGGAACAGAGAGTTTGAGGGGGGCAGAGAGGGGAGAGAGAGGGGTGTTTATTCTGTGAACATCCAACATCACTTTATTTTCCTCTTTGGGCACTCACCCTTTCAATTTCGTAGCACAGCCGACATGGCATTTCGGTATGTCGCTTATGTCCAGTGGACCTACTAACTAGTGAAGTGCTTTGTCTGTTGGTGGCTGTGCGTGGACTGGCCCCACTGCGGTGTCTGGCCTTGAACGCAGACAGTCTGCCTTTGAATGGGTTTACCAAATGCATGTGAGGGGCACGTGCGTCCCAACTCCGGCCACTTTAGGTCTCTGGACATCCTCAGCGGGCTCCTTCCCATAACGATTATCAGCTAAATTTTGTGTTTGTTTAACATCCTGAGCTTGTTATACGATATCTTCATTATATTAAAATCTCCTTCGAGACGCTCGCAAGAAGTAGTTTTGTTCAATTTTCCTATGTATCAGTGCTTTTCCCAACAGATTTCATTTGAGACAAGCGATGGATTAAAATTGCTTTATCACAGGGAAATCTCATGCTTACCTTTAAGAAGAGAGATTCGGGTTTAGTTAAGACATATACATCGAAGATTTATCACTGTAATTAGATACTTGATGTCTGTTTGGAATGTCCTAATTAGGTTCTAATTAGTGAGGTCAACACAAGGAAATCAAGGCACCTTATCCTCTTAGATGATCGTCTCTCCCCTAACTAATTACATAAGCACTTCCCGGCCCCAGCAAGTACCAGGAACCAGCCCTCTCTTTACTAAGATGATCTCCCAGTTTGGCGGGGACAGCAGAGAGCAGAGTGGCCGAGGCGGAGGTGCTGGCGACCGACTCTTCCTGAGTCGGTCCCGAGGGTGGGTCCTCGGGTCTGCATTCGCCAAGACCGTCAAGGCATTCTAACGCAACATGTATTCTGAGAACTACCCTTCTCCAGCCACTCAGGGGTTATCTGACACCTTCAGGGGTCGTCTGATACCCCTCTACCAAGTGCCATTTCCTGTCTGGTGGCTGTGAGGCGCGGAAGTGGGGTTCGCTGAGAGAGCCGCAAGGCAGGGCAGCTTTTCGGTTACTGTTAAAAACTCTCGGTATTTGCTACGTTGGCCTGCTTTTCAAAGTTCACTTCTATGTCTACAGCCACGCCACGCTGAACAAGCCCAATCCTGTCTGATCTCGGAAACTAAGCAGGGTCGGGCCTGGTTAGAACTTGGATGGGAGACCACCCAGGAAGACCAGGTGCTGTAGGCGTAAAAAATTAAAAAAAAAATAAGGGATTGTAAGCTGACAAGGTCCTTGCAATCTGTGAGGTCAACAACCAAGGGTTGCTTCACCTAAAACAACAACAACAAAAATAAAGTTCACTTCTAAATTTAACCTTGCAAAACATTTATCGTCAAGAGATTTCAGATGTCTGCATAAACTGCTTCTTGTATCAATCACACGCATTTACCAGGAGCCCTGAGCTGTGGTCCAGATGGAAATGAAAGGCAATCTGTCCCTCCACCACATAACATGGATTTAATAAAACCCATAGAACTGTCACCTGGGCTCTATGTGACACACGCCTCACCACGCATCTGCGCAGTTTGACGCTTAGGTGCGGGATTCGTGACATCTTGCAGCTTTTTCCAACCAATTACAAATTGTTTCCATCCCTCATTTTATTATCCTACCCAGAGTCAGCTCGCTCGTTCGGCACAATCAATCTGCCTGACTGGTAGCGTTTCGCGTGCAGCGTTTTAATTTATGCAGACATTTCCCCCGAAGCATCTCGATCACTCACCGCGTGGAACAGGGGCAGCGTTAGATTCATCAGGAAACACTGTTTTTTTTTTTTGTTTTACATTTATATCTAAGGACAGGGTCATTTGTATCCAGGAGAGCCAGGGGAGTGACAGACAGGACTAATGTATCAACGTCAGAAGACAATGTGAGCCAAAGTATGGCGACAAAAGTCAGCCTCAGGAGGGCCCTGAGAAGCAATAATTTAACGCCCTTCCGGGTGAAAGATATGATGCAATCACTGAGTTGTGAATCATGGATGAAGGTCTACCCAGCAGAATACACTCTTTTCTTATAATGCATGTAAGAAAATCTTTGCACTTTGGGTTCAGATCTAAGAGTTTAAGTATTTTTTAGGTTCTATCAGTCTAGGTTTCTGAGATATAGTGTGCAGTGGTCAGGGATTCTTGACATTAAGGAATAAGTTATCTGTTACTAGCATTTAAAATAATACGTAATACCAAAATAGAAAGTAAGAAGTACCTTATTCACGTAGATACAAAGAAGTAAAACAGTACAAAAGGTTCTGACGGAGAATGTGATGTGACATTCTCTTGCGCTCTTTATGTGACTTTGTAAATTACTTATTGCATGCTAGAACGTAACCAGAACAGCTACCAGAAGGTAAGAGGAGGTGGCAAACTGGAAAATTCTTGAACAGAAGCTTCCAAAGAGCCCAGATAAAAGCCGAATTTGCTGTTAATACCAATTCAACACCGTTTGACGAATGGCCCGAAAATGCCTAGATGACGCCCCACTCCAGCCTTAACTCTGCCCGAGCGCGAACGCACATTCTTCACCGTAACGCTGCATGTCCCGTCCCGTCAGCGAGCAATGCTGAGGCGGCGACGCAGGGCACCGGCTGCTTCAGAAGCGTCTGCCGCGCGGGCTGTGAACTGACCGCGCCGCGTGGGGTGAGGCTCGCCGAGCGCCCCGCCCGCGGGACCGCCTCCGCCAGTCCCCCTCCCCTGCCCCGCACGGCACACCAGAACCTCCTCCCGGCGAAAGCCGCCTGGCGTCTGCCGCGACGCGTGCATGTCCTCGAGGACCTGCCCTCTGCGACCGCGATGCTGTCTCCAGCCGCCCAGGACTAACTGGCTCACGCCGCCCGCTGTCCAGCCCTCGCCCTCCATCAGAGCAGATCTCTGTCACCCGTACTGTAAACGCCTTGCTTAGGGACTTTGGTCTGACGATTCTATTGTGTGTCTTCAAAGATTTCCTGTTGTTTGCTAGGAGCGCGTATTCAAGTGGAAGATCCAGAAAATTGGAGACTAGACCTCGGCAGGTACTCTTCGGGGTACCTGTGAAGGCTTCTCAGGGCTCAGAGGGAAATTCCACTTGTGAACTGGCTGGTGGATCTGAAACCCGTGGACAGGCGGCCCGCACAGGGCCACTGTGAGCCACATGGCCTGGCACGTAACAGGACCCCACTAAAATATCTGTTGTTCGATTGTTTTGAATGCTATTTAAGTAACTGAGTAAGATGCAGCGAAAACAACAAGAAGAAAAAAGAGTGAAGTCACTAAAAAATCAGCAACTTTTTTAAGTCCAAAGAGTCATTTTGCTGAACTTCACTACATTGCTGCCCTTTGCATCAGGGCAGCTCCCACGGCAAAGGTGCGGGTCGGCCATTTCTGCGGGCCACGTGTGGCTATTCCGACCGAACAGCAAAGCCTGTGCCCGGGGACTTCCCAGATATTGTGGCGCCGGGGAAAAGGAGAGCAAACGCCACTTCCTGGAGGGGGGGGGCACAGGAAGGCGTCTGCCGACCAGAAGGAGGAGCTGCCCCCTCCCAGGAGGGACGAGGACGGAGGGCAGCACGCAGGGAAAGGCCCGTGCCGGACACGGTCTTCCCGGGCGTCCTTGCTGGTCGGACACTGGAGAGTGGCGGCCTCTTCCGACGGCTGCACGTCCGGGAAGCCAGCGCGGTGGGGCTAGGCGAGCGCCGGGCCCATTCGGAAGAGAGGGGGCGCCTCCCCGCTCTGTGGGGACGGCCTTGTCAGGAGCCTGGGTGCCAGGGCGGTGTGAGTCGGGCGCACACAAAGACCATCACGCGTGCTGGTCAGTATGACCGGGCGTAGGCGCTGCTGCCCAGCAGGAGACAGGGTGGGGACGGCTGCGGACAGAGCCGCGGCCCAGGCTCCACGCCGCGTTACCGCGTGTGCCGGTCACAGAGGTGGGCCCAGGCCCAGCCAGCCCTGCTGCCACGGTCCGCACGGGCCTGGCCCCGCAGGCGGCTCCGTCTGTCTGCGGTCGAGCTCTGCCCAGCTGAGGGAGAGAAGAGGCTTTAGGCCGCGGACAGTGCCCGAGATGACAAGTCTTGATTCGGCTGGCTATTATCAAAACGCACAGGTTTGCACTGGAAGTTACGTTTACCGGCTTGGACTAAATTTAGTTCTCCTACTGCTGAGCAAAAATGGCAGCTTGTCAAAGGAAAGCTATAAAAGCGAAGTGAATTTTACATGCCGGTCGTTGATTTCCAGCTCGAACTCGTCACCCGCACTCACAGGTGCGCTCCCTTCCTCCCTCACGTGCATAAATATTCCAGTCACACTTTCTGACTTACATTTGGGATATGAATCAGAAAGCCACAGAGCACCCACCACGTCGGCTCTGGGACACACTCTGTGTGTCACATGCAGCCTTCTGGTATGGGGAGGCGAGTCGGGGTTGCCCACGGCCACCACGAGCTGCTGTGGCAGCTCAGAGAACTGTAGAGCTTGCTTTTTCCACTTGGAATATTTTCGAACTTGAAAATGTTAAATGGTGGGCAGATGACAGTTTGAGAGGGGCCCTGTTCTTCAAACATTCTGTCAACAAGCACTGCATTCTGGGGCCGGGCGCAACGAGGAGCGGTCAGCGGCATGGCCCCTGCCTGCCCGCCCTCTGGACCGTCTCCAGAAACCTCCGCGCTCCGGCCGCTCCAGCTCCACGCTCCCGGCTGGGCCGATTCCGTGTGCCCTCGGGCTCCCTCCGGGTACTGCGGGCTGCCTGGGCTCTGACTCTCCACCTCCTCCTGACACAGCGTCAGGGCCTCTGCTCCGGGGACTCACAGACTGAGAGCAGCAAAGGGGCTCCCCCTGCAGCCCCCCTGCGTTGTTCTTGAGAGACCCCGGGGAATGGCCCGCGGAGCCCTCCCGCGGGATCTGCAACACACGCAGGACGCGTCCCGTTCCCACGGCCGCTCACTCAGTCACTGCTTCACTCGCGAGGGCTCCAAACTCGTGTCTCTAGATCCAGCCATTCGCCTGCACCCCAGACCCTGCGGAGGACCGCGGGGCCCACCCGGAGCCTGGTCAAGTCACACCCCATCCCCCTCCGCCCTGAGTTCTCCCCGCCGAATGCCTTCTGGCACCTCCAGCTCCTTGCTCACTCACACGTTTATGATGATCTCTCCTCCCTCTGCTCTCAGACCCACCAGGAAGGCGACACGACGTTCTAGGGCAATCGCAAAACGCTGCTTCAGGACGAGACGAGAGATACGAGTGCCGGCGTCAGTCAGTCGGAGGCAGGTTCTGCCCTCCTGTCGGGCTGGGACCGGGCACCAGGAGGCCCGCGTATCGGGGGTGCCCCCCAAAGGTCCCCCGGGGCGTCCTTCAGACGAGTCAGGCCACAGCTGAGTTCATGCTGGCTCTCCCCATTTTCATTCTGGCTGATGCCGAGTAGGGCGCCATGAGCCACGAGCTAAATCCAGACCCCTGGCTGCCACCTTTCCTCTTCTCTCTGCCCTCCACATCTCATCGGCCACAAATCCACCAGTCGTTTTGTCTCCGTGACCTCGTAGCTCTAGTATCTCGATGCTATTCTCCCATAAGCTCCTGGGATGGCATCCTTTCTGGTTGGCTTCCAGTAAGACACTCTTTCACAGAGTAAGCTATACTTACTTACTTACTTATCTATCTATCTGTCTGTCTATCTATCTATGGCAAACTTGAATAAGGTACTTCTTTAAAATCCCCCAGTCACGTCTACGGCCATGCCACCCTGAACAAGCCCAATCCCGTCTGATCTTGGACGCTAAGCAGTGTCGGCTGGTTAGCACTTGGAGGGGAGACCGCGTAGGAAGACTGGGTGTTGTAGGTGTAAACACCCCCCCCCCCCCCCAGCGGCTTCCCCTGGCCCCCGGCGCACAGAACCGGATAGATATCCGGGAGAGCATGACGGGCCCTGGGCAAGTGCGCCCTCTCTGCCAGAGGTGTCTCCTGGCCACAGTCTGGACAGTCTAGCTCAGAACCTTACGCTCCAGCCTTTTATCAATTTTTTAAACCTTTCAAATACCTACTGTATGTTTCTGGGGAGGCAGAACTTCATTCCAAAACTCTGACATTCCAACAACCACATTCGTAACAAGCCACCAGTTTGAAGGCTGGGAATTCGTATTTTCCTTTCTATTTCTTGACACAACCTGACTTGCCATTAAAAATAAACTGGTTTTTCACCCAGTATAAAGTATGAATTGGACATGTGTATGCTGATTGAAAATACTCACATTTTAAAAGAGCATCGCTCAGATTTTGGCTACATCACAGAGGTTACTCATTTTCATTACCCAGAATGATAAACTCCCGTCAACAAAAGAGAACGCCTATACTAAATTCTATTTTTTCCAGAAAGGCAATTTCTTTCTGAGATCACTTTAATCCAAAGAATAACTGCATTATTCACGAGCCATGTTCCATTAATTGGAGGAGTTGGTCAATTATTATACGAGATAGCATCATTTTTCACTAAGGAGAACATAGCTCCCCTTTGCTGTTTTTTCAACTGCAATTACCACCCCTGAGGCGAGTGACTTACGACACAGTGGAGGAGTTAATCATTTAAAGCCAGGAAGCGTTTCTGGCCAGTGGAAACAGGTCTGTACCAGCAGCAACAGCTGGAGAGTGTACTTTAGAGGAATTCAGAGGCGCCTCTGCCACGGTGTTTGGACAAAGGTCATGGTTTTAATTATCACAGGTGCCAGCTTTACGAATCACGGGCTTTCTGTATTAGTAGTACATAAAATTTTCAGAGGCGGGATCTGGGAACCTGTGTGATAAATATGAGGCCTCCACGTAGTTTCTCAAACTTCTCAAGTATCTCACTGCTAAGAAGAAGTTAAAGAATGACTCACCGGGAAGGCGATGTGATATCCTAGGATAATTGTAAAATACCATTATGAACGAATAAAAGATGGAAATGTCAAGAGCAAGGAGTCTTTGTTGAAGTAGTCTGTCTCTACCTTAGTCCCTTACGTGGCCTTGGTCCCGTATGTCACACATTCCAAGCGTGACGATTTATTCCTTCATTCACGAATTCCTTCTGTCTAGGAGAGTCCAAGCCTGCTTCAGTGGGCACAGAAAAACAGATGACCGAGGACTACAGGCGATTCAGGGCTGAGTCCCCCCTGCACGCCAGGCTGTGCCCGGCGCAGTGGCCGCCCTGTGCCACGTGCTCACACCTGTCTGTGGAATTCAGCGGATGCGCGTGACGGGTCTTCAGAGCCTCCTACGTTGCGCTTGGATCAAGAAGCAAGACTAAAAGATTCCTCAAAGAGGCAGATCCCCGAAATGAGAATGGGAGCGTATAATTCATTATGACGTGTGTGATGTAGCCTCAATCTCATATTGTAAGTACCCAGATAATTTATATCTCGGCCCCCTTGAATGAGAAGTGACATTTACTTAGAGCCACCATGAGCAGAACGGCATGAGCCGAACGGACATTTATACACCGGGCCCACAGCGGGAGGGGAGCAGCTGGGGAGCCAGCAAAGCTCATCTGTGTTCACAGCCGCCCCCCAGCGCCAGCATCACCGCCTCAGCTCCGCCTCGGATCATCCTGCATCAGAGTCTCATAGGAGCCCCAGGCCGTGGTGCCAAAGTGGTGAGGGACTGCTGGCCTCACAGAGAACCCGGAACTCGGGGTGACCGAGGCCGCAGTGTAAACGCGCCAGGCACTCGCAGACGTGGAGAGCGGAGGGACCGGCATCGCGGGTGGGGCCTGGAGTGACGCAGCGGTTGACACTGCTGTTTGTCTGAGCCGCGGAGAGAGCGAGGCGCGCGCGGTCTGCATCCTCCGGGCCAGCGTGTCGCTGAGGCCACAGAGCCGCGTGGGGCGGGCAGACAGTGCCGGGGCGGCGGAGCCGGGCGTGCGGCGTGGTCGGGGTGGTGGGGCGCGCACCCTCACTGGGGAAGGGCGGGCATCGGGGTGTGGGGGGGGGGGGGCGCTGTCACCGGGACCCCGGGAGGAAGCCAGCCCAGCGCAGCCGTGCGGGGTCCAGAAGACCGTGTCCGCGAGGCCCAAGGTCAGGTCCTGGCCGTCATCAGGGGCCGCGCGCCCTCGGCACGTTGCAGACGGCTTCCCTGAGCCTCCGGAAGGGGCTGGTCACTCTCGCACTTTTCGGGTTGCAGGTGCGGAAGATGAGCGGTCAGATGGCGAGTCTGGACAGTGGCGCCACCCTCAGCCCTTCGGCTACCGAGTTCGCGGCGCGGGCCCCAGCAGGGAGGGTCGCGGTGACCGTCGGTCGCCCTTGGTTCCAGGAGACGGAGCACGCGCACGGCCGCGCCTGGGACAGGGGGGCTCCGGGGGCGTCGCTGCCGCCGCCAGGGCCGCCAGGGCCGGTGTGACGTGCGCGCTGCTCCCTCTGCAGGAGCGTGGAGGAGGCGCCGCCACGTGACGACGGCGGAGAGGCGTGGGCTCCGCGCAGCGGCGGACCTGGCCGGGCTTCGGGGCGGGGTTGCAGGCCCCGGATGCACCGGGAGGGGGCGCAAGGAGCACGGTGTGGACCCCCGGATGCACCAGCAGGGGGCGCGAGGAGCGCGGCGCGGAGCTGGGGAGTCGGAGGCCCCTGCACCAGCTCCGCCTGCACCAGCTCCGCCTGCACCAGCTCCACCTGCAGCAGCGAGGCCCGCGGGCTACTACGGCGTCTGCGACTCTCGAAAAGAGGGGTGATTCTAAAATACGTTTCAGAAGGAAAAATGAGACTAAATAAAAACTAAAAGGAGATTTCTGTGAAGGTCGAAGACAAACAGCTGATCATTTTCAGGAAAAAAGTAGTGAGCTGGCAATACAGAGCAGTATCGGATTTTTTTTTTTTTTTAAGAGTTCGGCGGATAAAAGAAGATAGATATCAAAAGCAACCAGCGGCCGCGCATCCCTGGGTGGCCTCGCGGCGGGCCGACCCCTCCCATCCGCATCAGCCCCTCGCCTCCCAGCCGGATGTCGGGGCACAGATGGTCTTTGTCCCCACTCCTGCCCTCCCTCACGGGCCACCCCTGCAGGCGATGGCAAGTCCTGACTCGGCTCAAACGCTCTGTTGGAACATCCGTCTGTTTGTTTCTCATTTCTGCTGGGAGATTAGATCTCAAACTATTAACCATTTTTTTTTTTTTTTACCCCAAACCTGTTCCTCCCCCAGTCTTCCCGTCTCAGCACACGGACCCCGACCTTCTGGTTGCTGCTGTCAGATTCCTTGGTGCCATCTGCGACTCTGCCCGTCCTCTCACAGGCGTCTCCTGCCCACGTCCCCACAGGGCGGCAGCTTCTCACTGACCCACCGTGGCCGCCTCTGGTGGACGCCACTGCCACCTGTGACGTGGATCGCAGCGGCAGGCTCCTGCGGTCACCTTAAGTCCATCCGTGGACTGTCCTCAACACAGTAGCTCCTTTAATCCTATGTGCCTTCCCCCCAAGCACCCTCGGTCCCTCCTCGCCCCGCGTACAAGGCAGGGCAGGCCCTCGCAGGCGGCGAGGGCTCTGGACCTGCTCCCTGCTCCCTGCATGGCTCGGCCTCGGCCGGGCTTCCGCCCGCTCTGCTCCGGCCACGTGACCGCGCACAGAGCTTCCGCCTCGGACGCCGGCACGTGCCGACCTCGTCGCCTGCAAGTTCCCTCCCCAGGTGCCTTCGTGGCTGCTCGTCCTGGTCCCTTCTGGTCTGTCCTCAAATATCGTCTGTCACAGAGACGTCCCGTGATGCCCGGGCCTAGCTCGGGGTCACCCCTCCGGCCGCGGCACACGGCCGAGCCTCCGTAACCTGCTTCGGCTTTTCTCATAGCGTCGACCGTCCCATTTGCCATACGTTTACTCTTTTTTTAGCATATTGTCCACTTTCACTACCGAAGTGCAAGCGCTCTGAGGACGGAGAAAGCGGTCGCATCGCCTACGGCTGCATCTTCAGCACCTAGAACCGTATCTGACACACGAGTGAGTATCGAATACACATACGTGGTCCAAATAAATAAGTTTTAAAAATATAAGTCTCATATATCTGTGTGAAAGGATAACGAAAGAACTGCACAGAGGGAAAATGGAAAATGCTGGCCAAAAATAAAAATAAAAATAAAGAAAGAAAGAAAAAGAAAAATTCCTTGAGTGAGCCGAAAGAGGAAATGCAAAGCTTACGAAATTTAAGTCGCGGAAACTCTGGGGAGCAGCGTGCGGCACCGTTCCGTCTGTGCGGGCCCAGACGGGTCTTCCCTGAGCTGGCGTGCGGCCGCCTGCCAGTCCTGATTCATGCCAGTGGCTTCCGCGTGACCGCAGTGGGGGGCAGGGTGTGCTGTTCGTGGGGAGGGGGCTGGGCGGTGCTTCTGTTCGCTAGTTTGCCCTGGAGCTGCAGGGCCAGCCCGGCTGGCGATGGACAGTAACCCGCGGGGGTGACAGGTGTGGCTGCCGCCTGCTCCGGGGAGTGAAAGCCTAGCTCCACCACAGGCGTTAGACTTTGTCTAAGTCTCTGACCACTTTGTGGCTTTGTCTCTCCTCTGTAAAATGGGAATATGATTATGTAGGGTTCATAATGCTTTGTCTGAAACCACGGTTTTCAGAACTTTTTGATTGTAGGAAGGTAATACAATGTACATATCATACATTTTGTAACATGCATGGCAGAGACTAACCAAATATATTGATATATCTGCAGCACAATATATGAATCCTCATACTTAGTGGGACGAAGTAAGGGTACCAACAGCCTCACGTCAGTTCTCGAAAGGTTTTGCCACCAGAAGAGTTCAGGCCGGGCAAGTTTTTCCTCTGCAACATTCAGAAATGTTAGACCTGATCTTATTGTTGGGTTGATGTACGTAAAGGCTTATCATTTTCATAAAAATTCAAATGGCTTCCATCGTTCATGACTGTAAGTAGTAGTATGCCATCGTATCAGGCTTGGGTTGAGCTCCGTCCTCCCCTCTCCATCCTTTCTGTCTCCTTCCTTCCTACGAGACGCCGGACTCCCAGGGGCCAGCCCTGCGGTGAGAGGGAAGACCGCGGAAGAGCCCGCGTGGCGGGGGCGGGGGGAGGGGACAGAGGAGGGCGGCTGCAGCGCGAAGGAGTGCCACAGGGGCGCACGGGCCTGGGGAGGCTGGCTGTGAGCCGGAAACCCGCCAAGAAAAATCCTTCCGTCTTCTGGGTCCTAATTCGCCTCCCAAAGTAACTTAACAATCAGGTAAAACTAGTGCTCGCAGCAGCTGTGCCAATGCAGCCCAACTACGGGGTTCTAAACCCCACTCGCACCCCGACTGCTTTCTCACCCCGCCCCCCAACCATTCACAAACTCTAGGCTGGTCCCTGATGAGTCACCCTGGAAAGGAAGTGGCTCCAGGGGCCGCTCAGTCCTGCGCTGGAGGCTGGCTGGCTTGGCTGGGCCCACTACCCACTGACTGGAATGTCTAAAGCACCCCAGGCGCCCAGCTGTGGGGATCCCCTGGGAGCTGCAATGGCGAGGCGCTTCTCAGCGCAAGGAGAGAAATGCGGTTCTTCCCATGGTTTACGTTTCTCGGGTAGAGACAATCAGGGCGGAAGAAATAGCGGGCCTGGCAGCGGGGAGGAGATGCAGAAAGAGCATCTGAGTCAGGACGCCTGATCTGTTCCGGTTGTCAGTAGGGTGTAAAGTGGTTCGAGTCAGGCTTCCTCGCCGGCCGGGCTCTTTATGGCCAGAGTCCAGCGTACCTGCGCACGGAATTGTGGCTTCGTTTATACTTATGACGACTTCCGCGAGCTGCTATCCTTTAAAATACAGTCTCACGCCGAGGCCAGATGGAAAAACAAAGGAGCCTATGGTACAAGACCGGAGTGCGGCTGGTCGTGGTGTGAAACAAAGGCACACATCGAGATAAGTACGCCGCGAAGAACCACGAAACATGCTCATTTATTTTCTAAACAACAAGAATATTTAAATGGGAAGTTTATTATTTCAATAGGATTTCATGTTTCTGGCTACTTTCTCTGCTGAAAAAGCCTTTCTCGATGTGTGGACAGAACAGATCGAGGCTGATCGAGAAGGAAGAGTTGAGTAAGTCCACCCAACAAATGTAACGTATGTCGATCTTCGGCTTTTCTTCTGTTTCTCTCCTGTTTTTATAACTGTCTGGAACCTGGACCTTTCTTCGTAGATGGTGTGAGGCAACATCTTACATGTTCCGCACTCTGCAAATCAAACCATCTGACACTCCTTAACACTGTCAATACTATTCCGTAGGCTCCAAGTGGGAAATTTAGTCTTGAACTCTGCTTTCCTGTTCTACGCTTCTGATGGGTCACCCGACCCTGTCCGTCCTCCATCCAGAGGTCTCTTGGGATTAGTTATCACTCACCCGTTAGACCGAGGTGGTGATTTTAACCTAGAGCAGTCGTGTTTAAACTTAACAAAGACAACAATGGCGAGTAACGTAAAGGGTGACTCAGAGCTGCGATTTAGGGGAAGAAAGAGGACAATGAAGGAATTCCTTTGGCCAGTCAGTCCCCCTAGGACCGACATAACCCAGGAAGGTCCGGCTGGTGGAGAAATGGCGGCCGCTGAAACACCAGCCCTCGTGAGCTGACGGGAGGCTTAGGGGAGCTGCCTGCTTGACCTTTTCCCAGCCCAGCTCCACCTTCCATAGAGAGAAAACCAACAGTAAAAGTTAGGCGTACAAAGTCAAAACCTGGAGTCCCCGCTGCGGGGCAGACGCCTCCGTTCCGGCACGGGCGCCAGGCCCCGCACACCGGAGCCCCGCTTTCTGCTCTACCTCGCCGCTGGTCCCGCCCCGACCTGCGGGCTACCCTGTGGTGGCAGCGGCTTCATCGCTGCCGCCAGGCCGGGCATCCCCAGGCGCGTCCGCAGGTCTTGCGAGGTGAGCGTGGCCCTCTGGTCGCCTCCTAGTCCCTGCTCCTTCCCGCGGGTCATTCCTCCCGCAGCACTTTGCCCACATCCTGCGCAGAGTTTACCTCCTCCTCTGACTGCCTCGCTCCCCCGCGGCGCCGCGCTCAGCCGCCTGAGGCTTCGTGGCAGCCGGCGGTCGGCTCCGCCGGGGCACGAGGTGGTCTCGCTCGCCTCGGGGACCCTGACGCCTTGCGGGTCCCTGCCATGCAACAGACACTCACAAGTTATATGCTGACTAAATAAAGAATTGAATGAGCGGTGTGTCTTACATTTTACTTGAGGTAGCAAAAAGAAATAGATCACGGCACAAAAATGTAAGCAGGTTGTGGATTATAGATAATTCTTAGTGTAGCATATAAACTTCTCTTCATTTCCCAAATTTCGTATTGCACCAATAGCCAGGAATAATAAAAAAGGGAGGGAGTGAAGAAAAGCTGTGAAACCGTGAGGATTTATTTACGTCGCCGTGCAGACGATCGGGCGACGTTAAGTATTACTGTCGGCCTTTCCTGACGAGTGCCGCGCGCACCTCCAAGTTCCTGTGTGAGCGTGTGAGTCGGTGTCCTGCAGGTCACGTACGGAACTCTCTCGATCCGATGTATGTCTTAATCATTTATTCTGACCTAACGCATTAGCCTAAGCTTTTCATGCATTCCACAGCTGTAAGCCTTGCTCATTTTGCTGGGAATGAATCTTTGGGATTACATATGCTGACGTCATTAACATGTGTCAACGGGATCCTAGCTTTCTAGTTAGACCTTTAGCCCAGAAATACCATCTTTTGTTTTAAAGAAATCAGATTTGTCTTTCACACACGCAAAGAGGACATCAGCACAGCTGGCTATTTGAATTTCATCATCAAAAAACAGAGTCCCATGAAACTGGGTACAAATCTCATTTGAGGATTTAAAAAAAAAAAAAGTACTGATGTGTTTTCGGATATAACGTAAAACTGTCTGGTTTTAAAGAATACAAACAACAGCGAACAAAGCATACTCATGAGCATTAGAAAACCGGACCTACAGATGCTGGCTGAGGACAAACAGAACTTGTGAGCGAGGACGTGAACGGGCTCCTCCGCGTGTGCAGGAAGGGGGGCTGCCTCCTGGCGGCACCCCACGGCCACGTCAGGGTCCTTCCCCCGCCCAGGAATTCTCCGTTCCCTGCAGACAGCGGCGGGCCTGCTGCAGGGGCTTCGGCTCTGACCCCGCTCGCCTGGGGCGCCTCCCATGGGCTGCCTGCCTCCCTCCCTCCCTCCCTCCCTCCCCGCGTCAATAGTCAACAGCGAGTACCTCCCTCCCCCTCGGGAATAAATCGGAAGTCCCGGTGACCCGATTGCTGGGTTCAGTCCTTTGCTTGAGGGGCTCACAGTTCACTCGGTGGCTTATACGGCTCAGGGGCAGCCGCGCGGGCAGGGCTCGGGCCCCTGGCCCCTCTGCCTGGAGCCACCCCCCAGCAGAGGCAGAAGCTCAGCGACCCGGATTCTCTCTGCACCCCTTCCTTTAGGGGTTTTGATCGAGGCCCTGGTTAGCAGGCACGATTGATGATTGAGTAAATCATTGGCCTTTGGTGACCAACTCAACCTCCAGCTCCTCTCCGTCCCCTGGACTGAAAGTTCCAACCCCCTGGCCACGTGGTTGGACTCCCTGGCAACCGGCACCCACTGATCACCCATGGGGGCGATCCGAAGATCAGCTCCCAAACGTCAACTCAGGTGTGGCTGAGCAGGCTTGTCGTAGGAAACAAAAGACACTTCTGCTCACTTCTCTCACGCATCGCGGTCCTTTGTTTCGGCCCAGTTCAACTTTCTGGGTGACTCGTACAAACAAATCAACCTCACTAACAAATTAGTCAAGCTGCAGCTTATATGAGTGACAGTCAACACCCCGAGAAAGTCCAGGCTCTAGTCTGATTTCTGACAAAAGACAAGGAGAGACAGATCCTGATGTATATAGCAACAGTATAAACTGTATTATGATTCCTACAGGAAAACACCCTTGACGCCATTAATTAGCCATATGTCCAGTTTTGAAATGCTAATGCCAGATGATAAACAACTCTTCAGTTACGTAAATAGCTAAACAAAATCACAACAACTAATGTATAGATTTATTTCTTAGTAACTAGTTTTAATAAGATTTTCACTTAACTAGGCTATAGAAAGCAAATATTAATCTTAACAATATCATAGCACATTATCAACTCAAAATTTAAAATGCTAAAATTAAATGAGGCCTTTCCTGTACTATTATCTATCAGTAACTTATTTCACAAGAACTCTCAAGTTTCTGGTTTTTCTCAGAATCATCCAAAATTAAAATTATTACAAAAATATTTTCAATGTATTTCCTACCCATCAGGCGTAAAATTACAATATTAATGGACTTGCCTACATAACAGGATTTAGATTGCTATTGACTGGATGCTTCACGACTATAAATTAATGAGACTATGAACCGCGTGCAGAACCCGGCCATCGAACTTCACCGCGACTCCTTCGGTCACAGTCCAGCTCCGGAGAGCTGTCCACTTGGCCTGGCCTTTCGGCAGCAGTGATAAAAGGGAGAACGAGGTCCATACAGGCTCTGCCCTAATGGCACTTTCACGCGAGAGGCCAGGAGAGGAAACACGATGCAGACTCCGGGGGACTGTCAAGGGAACACAGCCCCTCGGCGATGAGCGCCGTGGAGCAGGGAGGACCGGAAGCCCTCGGAGGAGAGCTGCGATGAAGATGCTTGGAGCAGAGGCCTCAGGGAGATCACAGCACGAGCCCTGAAGAAGCTGGGGAAGGATCCCAGACGGAGGGGCAGGGACACAAAGATCCCGAGGGGGAAGTGTGCCTGGCGATTCCCGGGACGACGGGGCTGGCTGGGGAGGAGGGTTTGGGGGGAGGGCGGTGACCCGGTGGGGCCAGGTCCCGCCGGCCTTGCAGAGGCCGTCAGCACCCTAGGCTGAGAAGCCATTAAGGAGTTGGAGCGAAGGACGGACGTCGTCGGACTTAAATTCTGAACTGCACACTCTGGCGTCTGACTGGGAACCGGCCGGAAGGAGGGGGCACGTGGAGGCGGGAGCGTGTTGGGAAGGAGCTGTCTGCAGGGCGTGCTGATGGGCAGCATGCGTGGCGCAGAGAAAGAAGTGACTGAGAGGCGATGCTCTCGTCCTGGGCTCTGCGGTGTCCCTTTGCGGGGCGATGGGGGCCGAGGCAGGAGAAGGGTGCCCCTTCAGAGGCGCGAGGTACAGAAGCCCAACGGGAGCACGTGACGAAGTCAGGGAGGCAGCTGGGGGCTTAGTCTGGATGTTCAAAGGAGAAGTGCGGCCGAGAGGAATAGATTTTGGGAGTGTCAGCCTACCGCGAGTATTCGGATCGATTAAGGGTGGATGAGACAGCCCAGGCAGGGAAGGCACAGAGAGCTGGGGAGAGGGCAGGCGAGGGGGACCTCGGACGGGGCCCTGGGGGAGCGTCACCCGCAGGCTGAGTCTTAGAAGTGAAGAGAAACCGCAGGGCCATCTGACGTCACAAAGCATCACAAGCACGGTCTGCAGAGCGTGGCTGTCGGCGGAGCGGACTGGCCGTCCGAGGGGGGCTTTGCCGTATTGTTGTTGCTGTTTTTTAACCAATTACCTCAAATAAATAAGTATAAATGGATCACGGTGCAAATTTGATATTGTCACACTCAGGAATTATTATTATTGCAACCGTAGTCCCTATTAGGTTAACCTCGATTGGTGGCTATTCGAGGATTTAATCCAAGAAATTATCGTGTTTCATTAATTCATTTTCCCCGCGTTTTCGCACTTCCAAAATCAGAATATATCATACAATTGAGGGCATCTTACAACTGTAGCTGGTGGCGTTTTTTTTCCTTCTTAGAGGCACACATGGAAAAGGCGCAGCATGAAATCTGTGCCATTTAGATTCGATTAAATAAAACGTATTTTCAAAGTAAAGGTTACTTTTCCGTGGGCCCCAGTTGATGAAAAGGAGAAGAACTGAGCTTCCGCACAGCTACCATCTGGGACGAGTGTCTGCCGGGCTGAGGGACAGCCCAGGGCAGGAGGGAAGCGACTTGTGGGCGACTCCTGCCAGCCTCCCCGGTGTCGCTTAGGCTTTGCCGTTGGTCAGCTCGGCGCCACACACCCGCGGTGACTTTGGCCCCTACAAATGCAGTCTCAAACGTGCACAGAGGCTGCTTACGGCACAGCTGCCGTTTCTTTGCTTAGACTTGTACTCCTAAAGAGCAGGGGCCATGTCTCAGCTCCTTTTAATCCCCGGAATTTAACACAACGCTTGAACATAGCTGGTACTCGATAATGTTTTCTTAATTTAACCCTCTGCCTCCACTATTTGGGCGTAAAGATTTGTAGCCTACACCCTCAGAGGAAATGTACGAGCGTGTGATTGAAGGTTACTGTCTGACTCCGCTCACACAAGGTGTCTTATCTGAGTGCCCAGGACCCGATCCTGGTGTGGTCTCCATGGAAACACGGAGCGGAGCTCTCAGATCCTTGCAGAAACAACCAATGCATGCTTTAGGATAACAAAACAAAGGCAGCATTTATAGACAGGATAATCACCTGTGTTATGAAACATGCAATTTAATAACTCTCCCCGATAAAAACGCGAAGACAACGGCGAGGCTGTAATTTGCTCCTGGCGGTGGAGGTGTCTGAGTGAGGTCCACGGGCAGGGGGACCGAGCGGCAGGAGTTAATCTTCCTCATCTGCTTGTCAACCCATTACAGGCTTCCTTGCTGCTCACTCGGCTACTTTGCCGTTTTCTTTTCTTTTCTTTCCCAAATCGCACACCCCAATCTGCTATTCTGCTTAATTATTCCCCATGCGTCACGACCTGCACTCTGCATTCCTTACAAGGATATCCTCGAGGAACTACAAAGGACTTGTAAAAATAAAGACATAAAGTATTTTAGTTCCTACAGAAGCCTTTTTGTGAAGATTGTGCTTTACATGTGCTGAAAACACCGAGGACAGCAGCTGGAAGAGTGAGTTGGAAAATACATTTGAAATGTAAATGGCGTCTGCCGTGGTCATGCAAAGTCTAGCGAGAGCCTTGCTCGGGGCTTGGATTGTCCTCTCGTCACACTTCCTTAAATTACGTGACCTCTGAGGGATAGTCTGAGTCCTAAACATGTAATACTTGATAGTGGCCCCAATTCTAAAACAATTCATCTTCTCTCCTGGACTACAGAACCTTCTGAGACTGCAGCCTCCGGATGCACTCCTATGGGTGCGAAGAAGATTATCGGCCCAATTTTGTACTTAGTTACCCGACGGAAGCAGAACGATTACAATATAGCTAATGGTATCTGCAAGGGTCGTATTAATACATACTACTAGAGTATATCTACTGAGATGTGTTGGAATATTAATAGACACTTCTAGAGTAGTATCCAGTAGAATCTGTGGGAGTACTATTAATAGATACTTTTAGATTCATATTTATTAGAATCTGTTGGACTGGTATAGATAGATACTATTAGGGTATCTAATAGTATCTCTCAGACAAGAATCTAAAATTTTCCTGTAAGTCAGGGACCACTGCTTCACAGATTCACGTCACCAGGAGGTCGACAGGTTGGTGACCGAAGACAGAGAAAACTTCCGCGCAGCTGATCCTAAGACTGCGCATTTCCGAGACCAGCTGAGAAGCTGCGGAGTGGTGTAAGCGAGCTGGCCCCAGAGGTAAGCATGGTTTTCATTTAATTTTTAACGGTTGGAAAAAAAGAATACTATTTCACGGGAAGTAAAATTATATAAAATCCAAATCCCGTTGTCCTTCGGTTTGGCGGGACCCAGCCACAGTCCTTTCTGAGCAGTGTCAGGGTCAGCAGGTGAGGCCGGGCTCGCGTGTCCTGCGAAGCCTAAATGTTCACTACGTAGCTGGTTAGAGGAAAGGTTTGCCGGTCCCTGCCGTAGAGTTGGCAAGGTTGACCTGTTCTGAGAACTCGGCCACCTGGTTTCACTTAGGGTACTGCTGTTTCAGACTTTGTGACCAAATTCTGAAGGACGAGATGGGACATAACCAGGGAAGAACACTCCAGGAAAAATGGGGGGTCTGTCAGCATACGGGGTGAGAAAGAAAAGCTCCTTGGTTGCGTAATTAGCATTTTAAGTAGCTTTGTCAGAAATGATGCTAAAATTCTCTTTAGTCAGTCCTTTATCATGTTCAAACAGAGTGCACAAAATCACTCAGCTCTCTGTCCCTTAATAAATATATATTTGCTTTGGCTCCTGTGCTCTGTTTTGCATCAATCCTTGCAATTTTGCAAGTCATAAAATGCCCCGGATCCCTTTACTTAATGTATTCTCGCCTGCATAAAAATATGCCAACAGATTAGAAGAATTTTGTGTGAGTTATCCAGGAAACAGGAGTGATACAAGTGGATTACGTCTCTTCTCATCTGAAAAAGTCAGACTGATAAAGAAGAGGAAAAAAGAAAAAATTCTCTACAATGCAGTCTTAGCCTTGGAAAGGTATTTGGTGCAGAGGATAGTGCTGAAAAAGACATAGTTATTTATGAAACCGCTGGATGGCTCCGATACCTCAGGCAAGTGGCATGTGATGAGCTCGGACCGAGCCTCAGTTTCCCCACTTCACAGCTGACCAATCCATGACGGACCACTGACTGGCCCTAAGCCTCGGTTTAGAAGCATGAAGCCAGCCCTGCGGCGATACCCAGATGAGATGGCTTTTTCCACTGTTCCGTGGAAACTTACTGACACCAAAGAATGCACTGAAAAGGTCTATTAACATCGGAATACGATGCGAACTATCCTAAGGTTGAAATTAAAAATTTCTAAGTGGCAGCCATCGACTTCAGAAAACTGAGAGGAGAAAGCGAATTGGTAATTAGTCACTGACTCAGGCTTAACGAAGACTTGGGCACTTGAGTTGAATCCCATGAACGGTTTGAAGAAGAAAATAAATTAATTTATCAGTTTTAATAGTTATTCGGTGGCATCTTTAGGGTTCTCTATACATAGTATCATGTCATCTGCAAATAATGACAGTTTTACTTCTTCCTTTTCAGTTTGGATGCCTTTTATTTCTTTTTCTAGTCTGACTGCTGTGTCTAGGACTTCCAATACTATGTTGAAGAAAAGTGGAGAAAGTGGGCATCTTGTCTTGGTCCTGATCTTAAGGAAAAATTCTTTTAGCTTTTCCCTGTTGAGCATGCTGCTAGCTGTGAGTTTGTTATTATTGTGCTGAGGTATGTTCCCTGTATTCCCACTTTGTTGAGAGTTTTTAATCATAAGTGGATGCTGGATTTTGTCAAATGCTTTTTTTCTGTATCGAATGACCCTTCATTTTGTTTATGGGATCTATCATGTTAATTGATTTCCAGATATTGAGCCAACTTTGCATTCTAGGAATAAATCCCACTTGATCATGATGTGAGAACTTTTTAATGTATTGCTCAATTATTCAATGGGATATTACTCAGCCATGATAAGGAATGAAATCCAATCATTTGTGACAACATAGATAGGTGATGGATGCTAAGTGAAATAAGTCAGACAGAGAAAGACCAATACCGTGCGATTTCACTTATATGTAGACTCTAAAGAACAAAATAAACAAACAAAAGAGAAACAGATTCATGGACACGAGAACAAACTGATGGCTGCTGGCTGGGAGGAGGTTCGGGGGGCTGCGTGAAAAATGTGAAGGGATTAATAAGTACAGATTGGTAATTAGTCACGGAGATGCAAAGTACCGCACAGGAAATATCGTCAACGATATTGTAATAACTGGGCGCGGTGCCAGATGCGTCCTAGACTCGTCGGGGGATCGCTTCATAAATTATATGAATATCTAACCACTATGTTGTATACCTGAAAACAATAATGAATGCCAACTACACCTAAAAATTTTTTTAAAAAAAGGAAAAGAAGATGAAAATTTTCATCCACTGAGACTGACAAGTAACCGCTAAATAAGAATATTTTATAGAAGTGAAGCCAGCTGCTCAGGGACTCGAATTTCCAGTTATAGTGAAGGACATTGGCCAAAAAGTCTTTTAAGAAGCCCTACCAGGGGTCTTGGCTATTTATGTGTAACTGTCAAGGATGTTGGTTTTAAGATTCTCCAGATACCTTATCCTGAATCGTGAAACTCAAGTTGTTTGCTTTAAAATGAAAACAGGGGAAAAGGTCTATTTTTAATGGGATTACTTTTGTTTCTAAAAATCTCGTCAAAGGAAGAGTCAAAACATAAAAGACACACTGACTTAGAGCCTGAAACACTATCGATTGAGGATATTATCATAAAGCACAATACCGAGTCACACGTTTCTTAACGGGCCACACACACCACTAGGGACTGTAAACGCCCCCTCTCTCGGAGAACCCGTGCACTCCCAGAGCACTCGCGGCCCCAGGCTTTGGAGAGAGATCCGGGTTCTAACTCTGGCTTTGCCTGCTGGTTACACGAGTCGAAGGTTACTGAACTTCGCCAGGGCTCAGTTTTTTTCATGTCTAGAATGGGGACAGTAACGGCATTAACAAGGCCGCCGTGAACACGAAAGGAGACAGTGTCGCACTCAGCGCAATAGGAAGGTGCTAGAAAAGCGACGGGAAAGGCTGCGCCCCCAGCTGAGGGATGCGGACCCCACATCAAGCACGGCCTTCATCTGAGAAAAAACACATTAAATTCACTTCCATTTTGGCACCCGCTTTTATTTACAAAGAAGTTTCAGGCTTGGAAAGAAATGCACGAAGGAAGACCAAATCCGTTTTGTGAGGCTCTTGGTTACTGGTGTCCCCAGGAAGTTCTTACTGTGTAAACTGGTGACGAGTTTGAGGGAGGGAGGCTCACACACACACGTGCGCGCACACACGCACACGCACGCACACGTGATATGTGCTTGTTGTACATGTGGACATGGCCCCAGAGGGCAGTGTCGCCTGCTGCAGTGACACCCAGAAAGCAATTCTTTGCTCATCCCTGGCTCAAAGTGGGCGGGAAGCCCTCAGGAGCGTCAGCCCGCGGGGGGCGCGGGCCTGGTAGGTGTGATTCTCAGTGGCTGCCGTACCTTCAACGTCTACGAGACAAACACCGTGAGACGCGACGTTTCACCTTTCAAGGCACATGTGCTCTGCGGGGCTTGTCTCCGAGGGCTGCTGAGGGAGCCCGTGAGACCGGCCTGGACGCCGCCCCCACAGCACCCCCAGGCGGGCAGGGCCCAGCGCGGAACATGCTAGAACCGCTGCGTCCTCACCCTTCCAGCAGCGCTGGCGAGGGCTCCCGCGCCGGGGTGCCAGTCACAATGTCCTCGTCTTCCCCCCTCCCCTCCCCAGCAGCCTTTGAGGTGCTTCCCACCTGGGCTCGTCCTCGACAAGCTGGAGTCTCGAGCCTTTGCTAAAAAACTCCAGACAGTACAAAAGCACCATAAAGACGGGGACACGAGTTTTGATAGTGTGACCGTGATTAGGTCACAGTCACACCTTTCTCAGAAACAACAGTTTTTCGGGGCTTGCGGTGCAGAACCGGTTTGCTGCTCGCGGGGTGGTCACTGCTGCGGGGCGCCGAGGAAACATCGTGCCGCTCCAAACGGCCTTCCCGACGGCGAGCTGCAGACGCGGCGCCCCGTCAGGGAGGATGTGGGCGCGCCTCGCCCCCTCTGTCATCAGAGCTCTGGGCCTCCGTGACGCATCGGGCCGACTCAGTGAACCGCAGGGTCCGGAGCTGCTGACCGGCTCCGCTCCTCGATCGCTGGCTAGGTCAGCGCGCTTTAGGAAACAAACAAACCCCTCCGTGTGCACTACTACCCGGAGCCACTGTCACGCCCCGCAGCCCCGGGCGGCGAGGGGCAGGGACGGCCTCCGGCAGCTGGGTTCCGTGGCTGTCCCCCCACCCCCACGCGCCTCGCTGCCTGAGTGAGGGGTGCCCTTCACGGGGGCGTGAGGTGACACTTTGATTAATGCGGTGAGCACGCTGCCGAATGCGACACTGAGCGTTAGAATGGCACGTGTTAATTTAAAATCTCGCTGTCATCAGACTGGAGTGCAAAGGGGAGTCACCTTCTCAGAGAAGCGTTTCTCTACCAGCAGGAATGAAAGCCGGGCTGACTGTCCCCCACGCCAGGCTTCTGGCGAGCCCGGCGCTGGCTCTGAAATTTCCTGAAACGACTGATTTTTTATTTTCTTGCTGAAGACACCCTCTCTGCCTGCTGAAGGGACCAAGCAGCTTCCTTGTGGAAATGTATAAAGTTAAAATGGAGATTTTAATAAAACTGGGGGAAAAAAATCACAAATCGAAAAAAATTGAAAGTGATGTTTTAAAAATTTATCTGTTAAAAAAAAAATCATCAGGTTTTAGAGCACTCAAGAAAATGTCTGTCATTTTGACTGCTCTCTGTCGAGACCTCAGACTCGCTGTGCCAAGCCCAGCGAAAGGCGTTCGGAGATGCGTGTGTGCCGTGGTCGAAATGCAAAACACATCGACTTGACAGCAAAGTACTTAACTATTTGGACTATCTCCTCGCGACCACCGAAAAACACTGCAGAAAAGTAGATAAGCACCAAGTCCTCAAAAGTTTGGCCTTTTTGCAATTGTAACTTAGTCAAATCCATTGCTTTTTCCGATTGCCTCTGGAAGCATCGTTTAAGAAATACTTTTATTTCGGTGGTTATAGTGGTGATACTTTTGAAGTGGCTCGTGGGTGGGCAGGGGGTCTGTGAGGACCACGGCGGGAGGGGCAACACGCGGAAGGCCAACGCGGTGTGCAGAGAGGGCCCGGGAGAGGCTCAGGATGGACCCGGAGCCCCGGAAAGGCCTTCGCCCCTGTGCGCCTCGGTCACCACGACGGCTCGATGGAAACCACACTGTCCCCCGCGAGGCCGTCGTGCGTCTCCAGGAAATGGCAGCCGGGGACACAGAGTGCACAGGAAATGGCAGCCGGGGACACAGAGTGCACAGGAAATGGCAGCCGGGAACACAGAGTGCACAGGAAATGACAGCCGGGGACAGAGAGTGCATGCCTGGCACGTGCTACGTGCTCTTTACACTCTCCGTCTGCCCCAAAGCAACGAGGGGCTGCGGCATGACTGCATTCGCCCTGCAGTGACCTGGTATGGCCAGGAGGGGGCGGAGGTGACATTCCGGCAGGGCGAGCCTCACGCCCGATGGGGTGCGGGCTGGGAGGGAGTCGCCTTTCCAGCCGCTGGCTGCCTCAGCAGTGAAGCCGTGACGTGCGGAGGAGGGCAGCGGTGACTCTGAGTGCGGCCGAGTGACGACGGCTCCAATCCCTCTTCTGCCTAGTGCCCCCGACACGTGTGCCTGGGTCCCGGCTAGAGAGGGCAGTGTAAGCGGGAAAAGGTGATTTCATCCTAACGTGTAAGACAAGTGGCGTGTGCTGCACAACTCTGGGGCCCCCCTCAGAGGATCGAGCCAGGTGGGGACACTCCCTCTTTGTCGCCCTCTTTCCTGACTCACGGCCTCGGGTCTCTCTGTGGCTGTGACATCAGGTCAGCCCAGGGTGCTTGGAGGGGCAGCTAACCAGACTGAATCTGTTCTTAGGTACATGGAAATCATACTCCGACAACTCTCAAAACTGAAGAAGGACAACTTTGAAGCACTTGACCTGGGATTATTTCTGTAATGCGACCACATCGGGAGCTGTGACGGGCTGGGATTATGGAGAGGTGAGTGCAGCAGGCGTGGAAGGGTAGGCGTGGGCAAAGAGCGTGGCCAAGAGGCCGATCGGGGGCAGCGGTTAAGTGAAGGAACATAGGACTCTAGAGTAAGAACACGGCGAAGAGACGCGGACCCTTCGTTTCAGCTCCACGCCGCTGTGCGAACGCGAACGGCGAGAGAGAGACGGTCCAGCACCGGGCCCGGCGTCGCGACGGCCACGTTAAAACGTAAAAGTGAGAATACGCCCGGAAGTACTTCTAAAACTGTACGTCAAAGATAATTTAAAAATTTCTCGTTTCTTGTAGGAATAAGATGTGGGATGCAAGACATGGGATAATTGTCATTAACGGACTTTAAAAATTACGTCCACTTGGAGAAAACATTTAAAAAGTATTTAATAAGGAGAAAATCCACTTATTGCCGCCTATCGATCACTGACCAATAGTCTTTCTTCTCAACTGGCTAAGAAATTTATGTTGCATGATAGAAGTCATAATGTTTATAATATTATACCCAAAGCTTTGTATTCCAGTGCCAATAAAATTCGTGTTAAACTTCATCAGAGGAAAATAAAGTCCAATATTTGAAAAATGTATATAAGTAATGACCTGGGAAAAACCAGCATTTTAAACACAAATGTAGGTTTCTATGTCTACAAAACATTTTCAAAAAATGAGATACTTTGGCAAATAAGAGTTTTAGTGACAATACCATAATTATTTTGATAAGGTTTATATTGTAGTTCGTGGAAAATGTTTTTATGGAAAATACCAACCACTGCAGCACTTTGCAGATTCCAAGGCATCATTAAACAACTGAGAAATGAATTTCTTTTCAGAACAGAAGGGCTATGTATCACTTATATTGTATCTGCATCTAGTTGATTAGCAACTGAGTTCAAATCCCTTCATTAGGAACCAGAAGCTTTTGGGAATTCAAATCAGTTTGTTCTTAAGGCTGGTGGTAACAATCTCACTGCCTGTTGGAAACAATAGAAAAAAAAACTCTCCCCCCCTCCATCAAAACATGCACAATTTTGACGGTTTTGCCTGTCCTTTTACTAAGGAAATTCTTTTCTTCATCTGGGGCGACGCCCCTTCAGACCTCCCGCCTCCCTGTGTGGAATGAAATGGTCTTCACGTGAACGGTCGTGCACAATTGTGTCAGCCACGATGCTCTGGCAGGGCCAGGCCAGCGCTATTTGTTTCTTCCACGGTCAGCCTCCATCCCACAGTCCAGATCCAGACAGCCCAGCCGGTGAGCACTTGACCGCTTGCTAGGTCATGGCATCCTGCCTTCTCCTTTGTGAAATGCGAGTTGCAATAAAGTAAACGCTATGCTGTCCTGCGAATTGCAACAAAGTAAACGCTATGCTGTCCTGCGAATTGCAACAAAGTAAACGCTATGCTGTCCTGTGAATGGCGACAAAGTAAACACTATGCTGTCCTGCGCAGAGAAACACACCCTGCCAGGTACCCTCACGCCCTTGCAGGCGTCCTGAGACCCAACACCTGATTTCAATGTCAGAACTACCAAGCCATGTGCCTGGCACTGATACGTCCAGAAAATGACTCAGAAAAGTAACACATAATCGCAACCTCAATTTGAAAACTCGATAATGTGTTCTAATTATAACAGATTATAGGTCAGCCCGTTTCGGAATCTAACAGGTCGTGAATACAGTATCATCACACTCAAATTTTATACATATCATGATCTCTCACGTTGTTTCTTTCCTTCTATCTAGAGCAAAAGCCTAATGATGAAATATCCATTTTAAAAACGGTTTTGGGGTAAATCGTTAACTGTCCATGATTTCGTGTAACTGGGTTTCGCTACAGGAACACTGTACATCTGAGAGCACAGGAAATTTGTGGTCCGCTCAGAAATTCCTAGCGTTTCAGTAGCCATGCCACCTTTCGGCTGGGGCTCTGCTTTTGTAAACGGGGGCCTAGATTCCGGCGTGTTTAACGACTCTCCATGTCATGCCTGTGGATGGAGTGAAGAGGGCAGGTGCCATGATGCAGAATACCTGTCCCTCCTCCTTCCTTCCCTCCCCATTCTTCCCATGGATTTATGCCCCACTTTCCCATATAGTTCAAACTGTAAATGCCTGGAGTGGAAATCATGTGTGCATTATGATGCTCTTCTAAACCTTGACACCTTGTTAAGACCGAATAAAAATTAAAAAGCATAAATCACAGAAAAAAACTATTAGTGAGCTTTCTTATTATCGATTTGATCTTCCAGTGAATTCCCGTGACCTTAAAACTAAATTTCAACCTCCGTGGATTAGTGCTGAACAACCCCAGAGACCATGACCCACGTTTTCCAATCTTCCTTCAGACTCCCTCCTGCCAGCACGCGGGGCTCCGCATCGGCCGGAACTGCATCCTCTGACCTCAGGGCTTTGCTGGTTCTGTCCCTTTGACCTGAAGGATGCTTAATGTAGATGCTCTGTCGGGAGCAAAGCACGCCATCCCTTCCGTGAAGATTTCTCAGGCCCCCTGGTGGCCCTGCACTCATCCCTCCCGCAGCCAGAAACGCACTTGATCTTGAAGGTACAGCTCTTTGTGACTCATCTTATTTCCTCAAAGACAGAGTAAACTCACTGAAGACAGAGGAGGTTTCTTATAGATCCCCCCACGCCGGGTACTATACAGAGGCTGAAAAAAAATGTCACAGCGAATGCGACCGAATCAAGAAGTAATGTTTGGGCAATAGAAATGGAATAAACAATACTATTTTTTAAAGAATAAAACAAAGAATAAAATAAAATATAAGATTATGTGTGTGTGTGTATCAAATATATATTAGACATGTTTCCCCAGCTTTTGAATCTGATGACAGATCGGGAGAACTTCAGAGAGCTCTTGTGTCTGCTCTTGATTGGAGACCTTCGCTCAGTCATACCGTACCCCTCTTTAATCATGAACTGAAGGATGTCAAAGGCAAAATTCATAAAGAGTTGTTTCATAAAGTACTTTCCTTAGGCCCCTCTCTACCTCTTTGGTTTTGTTTTTTTCTTTTTAATTCAGATCTCCAATCCACACGCAGTGGATATTATTTCCTTCCTTCTTCAATCTTTAAAAAATCTTTCCCCTAATTCCCACTTGTACCATTCAACTTCCTGCCCCTAATCCAGCCTTCTGGTCCCTTACATTTGCCTCATTGCTTTTCTGAGAATTATGCTGGCGCTTCAACGAAGGGGACAGAAGCACAGCTAGACACGGTACACAAACGCTGTCGTGGGGCTCAGCGAGCCGCTGGCCATCTCCCCCGCCAAGCCCCGGGCCGGGTCCTGCCCTGCGTGCCCCCGTTACGGGCAGGCTTCCCGGGGGTTACGCTGGAAGGACTGACAGTATTACGATTCTGTCCTCCCCCGGAGACAGCGTACAACGGGAACGGCAAGGAAACCAGCAAGATGTGGCCGCCAAGCTCGCGTAAGAGCCTGTGCTCTCGCGCGCACGTGTCCTTAGAAATGGGTGTCGGCAAAAAGAGCATTACTCGATGCCGCAAATTCATGCGAGACTTTTCAAATAAGACAAGAATAACTTTTTTACAACGTAAACGTCATTCATTGAAATTTGCTGTCGGCCAAAAATAAATACAGAAGTGCTTGCTCTGGCCCTGTGCTCTCCCTCAGGGCGTCCACGCTGGGTGCAGACGGAGCCAGGCCCCACGGGCCGAGCACGTCTACACGCGGAGGGTTTACGTGTCTGCAGGCGATGTGGACAGTAAGGAAGCGAATGCAGGATCCACCGCTTGGCCATGCTCATCGACTCCCGGACGCCGCCTGGGCTCGGAGGGGCTGCGGGTTCAGTCCCGAAGCGAACACCTGCCCGCCGACAGTGGCGCGAGGCTCGGCATGAGACACAGGGGTTTCGACTTCCACTCCCGAGCAAACAGGTCCACGCGTGACAGCTGAGTCGTCTGGAGATGCGTCCGCGGGGCGGTGCAGGGTCACCGAGGGGCACTGGACGCTGACTGCCTTCCGACTTCATTTCTTCCAGTGCAAAGACTGTGAGGATAATCCGTTCTCGGTCACAGAAAAATTGACTAGCGCGCGCCCCCATTTCTTCTATTTAATTCGCACGCTCCTGGAGGTCCCCACGGCGCTCTCACTGTGTGTTCGGATTTTGCCTCGATGTTTGTTTACATCGGAGAGAGAATTAAATTGTCCACAAAAAAAGCGAATCCAGACCCCTGTTCCCTCAAGGCTGGCCCCAAAGTTATTGTTTTTATATCGGTTTTAATCAAGCCTTTCTGCAATGCTCCGTGTGTCAGCCCATTGCACTGCGATTAACCTTAACACACGCACTGCGGCCTTAGTTTAGCCATTCTAAGTGATATAATAATTCTGCAGGAAAAGTTCACATTTATGAATTTCTAGGCTGTTCCACATCCTGTAGGGACTGTCTAAACCTTTTTTAATAAAAGCCATTATGTTCTGTGCTGAGAAGTCGGTGGGTCACCGGGCTCTGGGGCCGGGCCCACCTTGTTCAGCGCCCTGGGGTGTGCCGGGCACCCTTGGTGAATGCATCTCTGGGGTGTGCCTATGAGCTGCCTCCTTAAACGTGAATCGTTTCCACGTCCAGCTTAACCTTCATCAGAGTGTTTCGTTTTGTTTTTTAATGTTAAATAATTCTGAAAACAAATAAGAGATTTAACTCAGAGTGAAATTCCTTAGAACAATACATTTTGCATCTGGAGGCCCGGTGAAGAAGGTGTGCGTGGGATTCGACCGTGAGCTGTACCCTCCAGGCGAAGCCACCTGCGGGAACGCCCCGCGGCATCCGGGTTAGCTCCCACGCAGCTGCCGCCAGGCTTCCTACTTCCCAGGGAGGGCTTCCTGGCGGCGGCAGTTGCTCTGGGCCCTCCATACGCTCCCGTCACTAAGAGAGCTCTGGGGGGTGGCGGAACATACAGGGGATCTACAGCCGGGCACACCTGACCTTGAATTTGAACTCTAACGTCCCGGGGCCCTGCTCCTGGATGGGCGTATTCCAGAGTCATTACAGAGGAAGAACCTGGAAGCTGTTTGGAGCTCAAGGACTCGGATCTATACCTAACGGGCTTTGCCATTAACATCCTTGGCTAGGGACCCTACGCACCTGCAGTTTAACCCACGAATCATATCCTTGGTCACCTTCAGTGCCAGGTCCTCACGCCGGGTCTCAGGGACCCGAGTCCAGCCGTCCGGGCCTTGCCAGGCCTCACGGCAGGACCAGCTCTGCTTTCATTCCAGGACACGCCTGACCTGTAACTCGATCTTTCTAACACTTCTCCCGAAATTGAGGTTCGAGAAAGGCTGGGCCCCAGAGCAACAATAACCGCTATCTCAAAAGGAGAATCCACCCGACGTGAGAAACGGGACATTTTGTGTCTGTATTTCTGAGCCCTGTGGGTGCAGCTAGCCAGGAGCCTGTACTTAAAATAGTTGCAGCCAGATCACTGCAGTGAGCACGCGGCTACCACGTGTTAAGCAAACCCAAAAGGTGAAAATTTGAATACGCAGAAGAGATAGGAAAGACTGAGAGTAAACAGTCCGCAAAACCCTGGACCATGATATTCTTTAAAAGAAGAAGTCTAGTACATTTAAATTATCAATCAGTTGTTAAAATTTGACTTCGAAGCCCATTTTCGACACACGAATACTGCGAAACGTAGTGTCCGGTCCCACAGTGGATCCTTGCACTCCCTGTACTTACGTCCCGTAAAGCCGCCACGCACACCGACTGCACGCGCGCGGACGCATGGCCCCCCGGGAAACGCGGGGCGAGATCCCGACGAGCCTCCGATGCTGCGGTTTCATCAACCGATCCGCACATCGATCTCCTCGCTTTACGTGTGTTTCCGTTTAAACACGGCCCGGTTAAGTACGCATCGTCGACCGGTTCACCGTGAACTCATGGCCGGCCGGCGACCCCCTCACGCGAGCCTAACGAAGCTCCTCGGACACACGCGCCTTCTCTGCGAGGCACACGCAGCCTCCTCGTGCTGAGGACCGGCAGACGGAGCCTCAGCCCTGCGCGTGGGGCCGTTCCAAGCAGAGGAAGCCCCGGAAAGGGCAGAATACGTGGAAGACGCGGAGCTAACGGAGCCGGGAGGACGACACCCTCTCACGGCACGAGGCTGAAACAAGCAGCCACGGTCCCAAGAAGTGGGAACGTGCAGGCTCGGGGGCTCAGAGTTTTGCAAATCTGCCCATATCCGAGAATGTCACGGAAGCGCCCACAGTATAGATTTTAGGGTTCCAAATAAATTTTAATGAGTAGACGAATTTGCAAATACAGAACCTATGAATAACAAGGTTTGGTTGCAATGCTACTTGAATACAAGACGTTTGCAGTTCGCCAATTTATAGATCATCCTACCGTCGTGCTAAATCTGTATTCTGTCTCTCCGACGTTCTGTGCGTCGTCTCTCCATATCAACGGATAGCATCCTATGACAGAAATGGGAACTAAAGGCGCAGGAGAAACTTGGGTATCAGCGGGGTTTTGCAAGGCAAGCATGAAGCCGGATTTGCTCCTGACACAGGCTGGGTACTCCAGCTGGGGAGCATGACTCGAGATGGAAATATTTGCTCTAAAGGTAAAAACGAACGAACAAACGAACAAACAAACAAAAAAAAAAAACAAGACAAACTTGATTCTTAAAATGAACACCAAGAAGGGGAAAACATAATACAAACCCACTTTCCTTTAATAGACTTTATATATATATATATATACACACACACACATATACCCAAAATAGCAAAATTAAACCGCCCCTCACAGGAGCACTGTGCAGACGACGGCCCTCTGTGGCCCAAATCAGCACGCCGCCCTCTCTTTAGTCCTCGAACTTGAATGAGATCAAAGAAGAGCCCAAAACAGAAGTCGGCAGTGGTTTCAAATATGTTTTGCAAGTTTCGACATTCTAGTCTTCACGGGGACCTTTGTGAGAATATGGTTTTAGAAGCAGAAGCTTTCATCTCAAAGACTGGAGCATGAGAAAAAGATGAGACGCCTCTGTGAGAAAAAGTGGGTGCATATCACTACTTATTTTAAAGTGAAATTGGCTTAAGCAATCTTGGTCATTTTTTTTGTCCTTGGTTTTAAGGATAATATATTTCTCATTTCAAAAAATATGTATTTTTCTGATGATAAAAAAATAAATGCTGTATCTTAGAACTTGAAAAGACACATAAATACATGAAGAAGATGATTTAAAAAACCAATAAAACACAGAAGGAAAATCAGCCCCAAAGAGTTTTGAAAACCAATTATGTACAATGTCGTTTTAAATGTGTCTTTCACAGAACAGTACCAATATAGATATTTTTTGAAAAGATAGATTTCTTTTTCTCTTCTTAGGTACCTAAAAATATCATGGCTTATTTTTTCTGCAGGGGAGTGGGTGTTTTATCTTATTAGTTTTCATTTCAAGGGAGAATATATATAATTTATTACATATATGTTGTGATATATATATATATAATAAGTGAGTTTAATACAGGCTGACAGGATAATAAAACTGGCAAGTTTGAGACACCTTTTTGTAGTCAAATTCTTGAAAAAAGAGACAAAATTATCTGTCTCTGCCAGAAGATACACCTAATTTTGACAAACAATTGGAATTTTTGAGGTTATAGCTCTAAGGTTCAAGATAATCTTAAAATGAATATTAGAAACCCATTTATTTCTAATATTGGAAAAAAAACCCCACATGCCTTTTAAAATTAATAAGAATTATGAACATCTTGAGCTTCCCCAAATTTAATCATCACTAGACCACTAATGATAAGTTTTCTATCTCATACTTAATTTTTTGGAAATTCTTCCTATAATTACTTCTTATAATTGGTGCACAGCTATTAGATGATGTACGGCCAATTCTCAAAGTTTCAAATGGATAAATATTAGCCTAATGTACTCAATCAATGCACAGAAGCAGTTCTAAGCCCTTTTCCTTGAAGGGAAAATATTTACCATATATCACAGTTAGATTAGCCACAGGCACTAAGCAACTGATGGAGGAGCCTAGAAATCTTTGTAAATGTCCTTGCACTTCAGTGAAGGACATCCTCAAAAGCAAGAAAGGAAAAGGAGGAAAAAGGAAGGGGAAAAAAAAAGAAAGAAAAACCCCCAAACCAATAGTGTTCCTTTGAGCGACTTTTAAATGCAGTACCTAGAATCAGAGCCTGGTCCACCCAGCAACTCCTCGAGACAAAGAAAATGTCTTTGCATTTAAAGATAATAGGACGCAATAAAAATTACAGAGGACTTTTAATAATTCTTCATTTACCAGGTTGCTCACTATACACACACACACACAGTTTATATACTGGATCAGACTGACAGTTAAAAAAAAAACCAACCAACCAAACGAAAAACTGCAGTGGCCTGTGGATTATGAAGTAACGGGGTCACAGGGCACCAGCTGTATCATGAATCCACTTCAGAAAAATAAAAACAGCGAAGGCCTGATGAGATGTGTTTCACGTGCTTCCGCTCTTTTTATTTTTAATTGGGTAAAACATACACGGCACAGACGCCCTTTATGATTTTAAAAGGAATTAGGCGAACAGCGTACGATTCACTACTACCGCGAACCGACTTTGTCCTCCATTTGAGTAAGGTCACTATGATTTTTGCTTGGGGGGCGGGCGGGGATTTTTACCTGCAGAAAAGGACGGGCTGTCCCCCTCCCGTAAGCAAGAACTTCCTGACGGCCACGCCGTGTCCCTCGCGTGCCGACGGGCAGCCGTGGCTCAGCACGTGCGGCCCGCCCGCGCCGGAATCCGCAGTTCCACTGCGATCTCCCCCAGGGGCGCCGTCTGGGTGCGGGGCCCCAGTTCCCAGTATGAGGGAGAGAGCTACGGATGCCAGTCCGGGGACTGCCGCACGCCTCAGAGTCTCCCGTGGGGTGCTCACTCGGCACAGGGGCCCGGGCCGCACCCGTCGGTGTCTACGGGCCTGGGGAGAGGGAGCGGGCTCGGCGCCCCTTTCAAAACCTCCCCGGGTGATGTCGACGTGCGGCGAAGTTTGAGAAGCCCTGGTCAATCAGAGGCCAGAGAGTCACAGGTTGGCCCAGGTGGCCTCACCCCAGCCCTAGGACAGTGGGTTGGACCTGTCCTGACTAATGGCCGCCCCAGCCTTCGTCAGGGAGGGTGGAGCTGGAAAGCAAGACTCCGCCTCCGCTGAGGACCCCAGGAATCAGAAGCCTCCAGGGCCGGCGCCAGGAGGCGGGGAGCACTGGGAACCAAGGAAACGACCCCAGACCCCTGCCGGCAGGGCGGCTTCTCCGCCACAGCAAATGCGGGACTGTGAACGCAGCCCCCACTTCGTTTTGACCCAATGAGGACCAGTCCTGGGGAAACGGGATTTTCCCCTACTGCCCACGTCCCCTGCTCACTGTCCACGTTTCGGTGTGCCTGGGAACGACCCGCTTGGGCACGCAGTGTCTTCGCCAATTCAAATGTGCCCGATCCCACCGCGGGAACGCACGGAAGTCCCCCTGATGCCCTCACCCAAAGCATGGCGTGTGGAGGCTTAACCCCGTGAGACGAAACGTTTTGACTGTTTTGAAGGAATTTAAAGAGCATGCAAGAGAGTGGGGGCATCCTTTTCGGAGCTGCCTCTTCTCTAAGCACAGGAGGGAAGGTGGGGGGTAGGGGAGAACTAAACTGGGGTCCGTCTCAGGAAAAGGAAGCGCGAGCTGGCGCCGTCCGCCCGAGGGAACGGGAAAGGGGCCCGGAATCTGGTTTCTAGATGCCCTCTGCCTCCACGAAAGGTAAAAAGGGCAAAGCAAGGGCTTAAAGCGCAGTGCGGTAAGTCTCGAGCAGGCAGGCTGCGAGGCTCGCCTTTCCGATCGCACGGCTGCGCGGGCGTTGGGTCCACGTTGCGGAGGCCCCATTGAGAGACGTGTTTACAGCTGGGATACCTTCACGCCCCTACGGAGCACCCGAGAGCACCGCGACGCCCCTCGCTCCCACGCCACCCGTGAGAAGAGAGGGGGCACCATACGGCTACAGGCCAGCGCTTGAAAGGGGCCGCTGGGGCCAGGTGACAATCAGTAGATACGAAGGCTTTGGCAAAAGTAAAGCATTATTACATCATTTAAACATCTCTCCCCCCCCCACAGGGACGATATCCTGTCATCCTTCGAGGCCCTCGGTTCTAGTAAACGTCATGCCGGAAGTTGACGTTCTATATTTCATGGCCGAAATATCTGGGGAGGGTATTGGGAAGTTTCCCACGCTGCGGAACCAGTCTCTGATGATAACGGCTAGAGGCCGGTTTCGCACCGAGCAATTTCCTTAGTGGCCCCAACACGACGTGAGAGCAGACTGGACCGCTAAGGCTTCTCCCCAGGTTTCAGGGTCCCGCGTTTGCCTCTCAGGGAATCCCCGCCCTCCCACGCCAAGCTTTAGAGGCTATCTGGTCGTGACAGGTGCTTAGCGGCCAACCTGGAGGCTGCCGGTGGCCTTTCCACACTTATGTCACAGTTTGCACTGCACTGTGCACGCGTGTGTGCATCTCTTTGCTAACCAGGGCGTTTTGAAGCATGTGGCTATCCTTCCGTATGAACACGTTATGTTTTGACATTACTTCGCAAGCATAGAATGTAGATATAAACATGGGTGTCAGATTTAGCTAATTAACGCTATGCAGGCAACTGCTCTACATTCTGTGATTTTATTATGCACATACGATATTGACGTGTTCGGTTGGCCGCAATACTGAGCACCGTGTCCCGAATCGCTCCTCTTTGTGCACGGACCTGTGCGGGGGACTCAGCGACTGCGCGAGCCCGTGCGCCTCGCCTTCTCTCCCTGGGGTGGCGAGCACCTGAGTCACGGGTGCGAAGCCGGTGCCCACGGGCCCGCGTGCGGGGTCCCTGCCGCCAGGACGAATGCGGGTCTGGCGGCATTTCGGGATCACCTAAACCAGCGGTCCCCAGCCTTTGTGGCACCAGGGCCCGGTGCTCCTGTCGGAATGCGACGCCTGAGGATCCGAGGCGGAGCTGAGGCAGCAAAGCTGGCGCTGGGGAGCGGCTGTGAACACAGACGGAGCTTTGCTCGCTCACCCGCCGCTCACCTCCCGCTGTGTGGCCCGGTTCCTGACAGGCCACCCACCGGCGCCAGTCTGCGCTCTGGGCGTTGGGGACCTGAACTACACAAAACTTTGAAGTGGCTCAGTATCAAAGAGTCTGTTAGTTCCTAAGCATCGACGTGTGAGTGGATCATGCTGCAGGATCTGAAATTCGGAGCCCATCGGCAATGTGCGCGGCCTGAGTGCTTAGCAGCAAGGAGCGCTCCGCTTCGCGGGGTCCCCTTCCGGTGCGGTGCCGTCATGGGAGCTGGCGTTCGCGGGCCCCCACCTCTGCCGACGTCATGGGATGCACACATGACCGTGCGGTTCCTGACCCTGGGCTTCCTAAGAAAAGCTAAAGGACGGACGTGCTCTTCTCCTTTGCACAGCAACTCCGTTCCGGCAGCCTCTGCAGAGCGCGTTCTCCCCACGGCACACATGTTCCAAATTTAAACCTCACCGAATCGCGAAGACCATTAAGTTAATTCTCCCATCTCAAGGCCCTTCATCTCCGTCAGTCAATCTGTGCCTCACAACTGCCGGGACACGGGACGCACTTCGCTCCCCAGGACCGGACGGCGGGGAGAGGATGTTTCGCTGCCTCTCTCTCTCTCTGGATCTTTTAAGCCATAGCTGAGAATAGCCACCCGGTCGCTGTTTCCAAACACTTTCTCATCGACCATCATCCAGAAAAACTCAGTCCGCTGTGACCTTTAAATTGAGACTGCTCTTTAATTAAACATCGAGGAGGGACAATTACTGAAAATCAATCCCGCAGTTTCTAATTGTGGAACAGTGCTCCATGGCAGAGTCCATGTTTACGCAGGCGCTTCGCCATATTTTTATTTCATTAATTCTCCCCACCCACTCGTACGGTCATGGATTTGTCCCCTGCCAACAGCTTCCTGGTGACATGTTCGTGCTGTTCCTCTCCGTCCCTTGGAGTGATGGGCCAGGTAACCCTAAGGTACGTGCTTTATTACACAACATAGGTCAAAATCCAACCAAGGCTTCTAGTATGAGACCAATCAAATTAAATCAACAATGATTCAATTAACCAAATGTATCAATTAAAATAAAAAATCCTACAAATTTCAATTATGCATTTAAAGACCTATGGGTTTAAAATCTCAAATGGTAACATGCAAAAAAAAAAAATCACACTGGTAGACTATGTGAAGAGAGAAGGGTCTCCTAGTGTAATATCTTCTATACCAATAAATTTGAGAATTTACAAAGAAGTAAATAACACAAACACATAAAAGCACTATACAAGTAAAACAAAGATCAATTATCCACCCACTGAAACAAATGTTTATTGGGGATGGAGTCTGAATTTGCCTGAGTTGTTGCAATGTATCCCAATTTAGGGAAATGGCATATTTTTTCTATTGAATATTTATCATATGGCAGGTAGGGTATTACTCATTTCACTTATATAGCCTATTTAATTTTCACAGTAATCCATGAAGCTGGTAGGATAATACCTATTTTACTGCAAAAAGTCCTGGAGGCTGAGACAGACTAACTCCACAATGCCACAGAGCTAGAAGGTGATCGAACTGGGAGGGAACTCAACTTTCCCTGACGTCAAGAACTGTGATTAACTGGACCACCCGGATGACAGTGAGGGACTCGCCTCTGGCAAAGAGAAAAACGGTGGTTCAATGAGTAATTAGACAAAGCATCAACGAGGAGGGGCCTGCCCACATCCAGAGCCTGTGCTCTTCAACGGTGTATCAAAACGCCTCCGAAAGAACGTCCGCGTGGATCTCGGTTCTCCTCGACCATCCATTCTACACTTTTCTTTTGTGACTTTTACTTGAGCATTACCTCTTAAAAATACTTTGCAATTTAAATCAGAAGCGAGAGGACAAAATGCCCACTTATGTCCCAAAGAATACAAAGGTTAGGGCGGAGCGGAGGAAAAAGGCCTTTTACAGTTTCTTGGTAATTTCTCTTCGGGTTGTTATAAAGCTCCTTGCCTAAACCTCTTTCCGGCAGTTTACTTCTGCAGCTATCAATGTTATTATTCATTTTTACCAATTTAATTAAAATTATATGCTCTCAGACTTCCGCTTCTAGTCAGGAGGGAGTAACGGGAATCGGATTTACCCTCCCTTGTGAGAAACAAAACAAAGCAAAGCAAAGAAAATAAACAGACAAAATAAACGAAACAATGGTTTTCAGGCAATGACAGGCAGCGATTCCTGAGAGATGTTTTCCAATTAGGTGAGCCCTGCGGGTGCCTGAGCGGCGGCCTCGAGAGAAGCTCAAGGCTGCAGCTCAGGGCCGGGAGGTCCCCGCGGACCCCGGCAGGCTCCTGGAGTCAAGGAGATGGGGCCGAGAGTCTGGAGGGAGCGAGGAGGCTGGAGTTCATTGCACACAGCTCCAGACAGGGCTACCCTGGGAGAAAACCCTGCAGGGGTCCCTCGAGGATTCGACTGTGTATCGATCAGCGATCAGCACGTGTGATGAAACTGCCCTCCCCCCCGCCCCCGCCAAAGAACCAACTAAAATGATTAAAATATATATATAGTGCCTCCTGCTCACACTGGGCCGGGAAGAGTGCCCACTTCCGCCATGCAGACTGGGACAGCTGCAGTGGTCAGGGAGGACCGGTCCCAGACTGGGCAGCGGCTCGAGACCCGCCTAACGAATCAGACTGGGCAGCGGCTCGAGACCCGCCTAACGAATCGTAAACGTGTGACATGAAAGGAGCGGACTGGTTCTAAATAAGGTAACGGCGCTCTGGGAAACAAACGAACAAACAACAAACTCAGGGATGCTTACAGAAATGCAAAAACACCTGGCACCCAGCTTCTTAAAAATCACAACGCCTGGCAACCAATTAAAGACTGCCGGGCGTGCGAGGAAGCAGGAAAACACAACACACGATAAACTGACCGCAAAATGACACATCCGAGTGACTACACTAAGGCATTAATGCATTGCTGTGAGAACTCGAGGACTATCTTAATACATGGAGAGAGACATCCTCCTGTGCCTGGGTGAGCTGACTTGATATTGTGAAGATGTCAATTTTCCTCAAATTAATCAGTAAATTCAGTGCAATCCCAATCAAAATACCCACTGGTTATATGAAAATGCAAAATCTAGCATACATAAAATGCTTTTAAAAAGAACACATCTGGATGAACAACTCTGTCGCTTTCAAAACTTATTCTAAAGACACATTTAGCAAAAAAAAAATGTGGTATTGGTGCAAGAGTAGACAAAATAGATCAATGGAACAGGATAGAAAGTTCATAAATAGACCCTCACATATTTGGACAAGTAATTTTTGACACGGTTTGAAGGCACTTCAGTTGAGAAAGAATAGTCCTTCCAGCAAACGGTGCTGGAATAATTTGATATCCATAATTTGATAAGTTTTGATTCATACCAATTAGCACAAAACAGATAATAGACCTAAATGTTAAATCCTAACCTATAAAATTTCTAAAAAAAAAAAACAAAAAAGGTAAAAACTGATCTCCAGGTAGATAGAGATTTCTTAGCTATGATACCAAAAGCATGACCCATAAAAGAGTAAATTGATGCTTCCTCAAAATTAAAATGTTTGCTCTTTGAAAGACACTTTTAGAACAGTAAAATGACAAGCCACTTATTGAGAGAAAACGTTTCCATAAATCTGAGAAAGGACTTGTAGCTGTAATATAGAAATAACCCTTAAAACTCAATAATAAAACTGTCTGGTTAAAAATGGCAAAAGACTTGAATGGACATCTTACCAAAGAGGATATAAAGATGGCAAATAGTGCGTGAAAAGATGCTCGTCATCGTTAGTCATCAGGAAATGTGAATCACACACACGAGCGCTGTCGCACACCTATCAGAATAGCTGACATTTGAAGCGCCGGCCGCGGCACGTGCCGGCGAAGACGCGGCCGGACCGGCCTGTCCTCGCTGCTGGCAGCAGCGCGAGCTGGCGCGATCGCGGCAGAAAACGGCCGGGCAGTTCCTTGAAAAGTTGAACACGTACCTACCACGTGACCCGGCTGTGCCATTCTTCAGCATTTACCCGAAAGAAATGAAAGGTTTGTTAAATTTGTAACAGTTTCACTTTTAATAGTCTTAAATGGGAAATGATCCAAGTGACCACCAACAGGTAAATGGCTAACGAACCGTGATGTATCCGTACAGCGGAAAGGAGATAAAAAAATGAACTACCGATTCATCTCACGACACGGGTAATCTCAGTATTATCTCAATGACACATATGTCAATGGAATCATGCTGAGTCTAAGAACCCGGGCTCAAAGGAGTATATACTACATTATGTTAAGGAAGTGCAAAGTCATTTGTGTTGATAGAAACGTCTCGGTGTGTGCGTGTGGATGGAGGAAGGAGGAAGGGATGCCCACGGGGAAAGAGGACGCTCTGGGGGTGCTGGGGGTGCTCGCTGACTGCGATGGCTTCACAGGCGCACACGTGCCCAAAGGTACCAGGCCGTACGCCTTCGACATGTGCAGTTACCTCAGTACAACTGTTTCGAGTTATATAATGTCTTGATTTTCCCCTCCCTCCGCTATGCATAATTTGGAATTAGCTGCAAAACAGTAGAAGCTCTTTTGGGCATCACGTTGCTTCATGGTCACGGGGCTTTCTAACCTTCCATGGCCTTCTCTTCCTTTCGGTTCCCATCCACGTGGCCATTACAAGCTCTTGAATCATTACCGATGTCCTCCACTAAGACCCCACATCCCGATGGTCTTTAAACCTTTTACCGTCTTTTTTTCAAGTTCTAGGGCAGGTTAGGACCATGTTTGTCTCCCCAGCGCGCCTCTGTTCACTGGGGTCCAGCTATGCTAATTCTTAACTCGGTCAGCACACCACTCTCTACCTTGGCCTTGGGTCTTCTCGTGAGAAGTGTTCTATTCTTCGAACGCTGTTCTTCTACTGTCTTTTCTCCTGGCTAATTCTTTAGGTCTTGGCTGCATGTCATTTTTGTGGCAAAGTCTACACATTCCCCCTATCGAAGTTTTCCATAAGTAACCCTGACATATGGCCCCTCAGCTTCTCCCATAAGCACGTGCCCCACCGTATTAAACCTGGCTAGTGTATCTTAGCCAAGCAAAGATGGAGTGGAGATCTGAACCAATCCCAGACCCCCAAAGGAAATTCCAATGAAGGAGACATTCCAAACCACGTGGGCTGCTCCCGTGGTTGGTGTACAGTATCTGGCTGCCGAGCATTTTATTTTGTTAGTCCGTATAGACACAGCATATCAAAAAGAAAGGACGACTTTCCTTTTCTAGAATTGGGAAAAAAAGAAAAGAAAAAAAAAAACCTCTTGAGATTTATTATGTGAATCTATAAATCTATAGTTCTTGTACACGTTGATCTCTAAGTAGTTAAGAAAAGTGATAGGACTGGAGTTGATCGAGGCAAAGACGTCGTGGCACACTCCTCTGGATGGTCTGTCCCCAGAACGCGCTCGATGTGCAGGGCGGAGCTCCCCCAGGGGGTGGAAAAGCAGCACCGCTCGGCCTCCTGCCCCTGCAGGACACGATTCTTATTCCAGGGCCAGTTCAGGGGTCGCCTCTGTGAGGTCACTGGCCCTGACCGGCCTCACAGGGGCCTGTGCCCACTCAGATGTCTCCTTCACGCCCTGCGTTTGCGCCTCACCAGATGCTTCTTGGACACACAGTGGGACTGTGGGGAGCTGTCGCCGGCTTCTTCATCACTGCGACAGGGCCTTTCTCATCTGTTTGAGGCCCCGATGGGCACGAGGGTGGAACTCGACAAAGGAAAGACACAAGGAGAGGGCAGGGGCATCCTAGTCCCCAGCAGCTGCATCCTTGGGGCTCGTTTGTCCTATTCCTAGACCTCGCCGAGATAGTAAAATGGCCAGAAGGAAAAAGGCTTTAAATGTTATTTTGCAATAAGTAGGAAAGACGAAATTGTGTCTTTAGAAAAGCTATAGTAAAAATTTATAGAAAATTTCACTTTGCAAACCGTGATTATCACATATTTCTCATAAACCTTTTCATTTTTCATGTCTACTCATTAGTGTTATACATGTGTTTGAGAGCTACAAAGCAATACCAAATAAATAGTTCAGGTCTAAAAAATATTGACTTCAACTTTATGGTTGATTTCCAGTGGGAAGCTGTATCATCTACTTAAAGAATAACTCTTAGAAAAGCGGCTACTTGTCACTTACATATTTTAATGTTAGCAGTAAAATAGGAAGTGGTTAAGCTTAATAAATCTGTATGGCTGTAAGGGAAAGATGGGGATGGGTTCCGAGTGGGTCACGCCTGCCACAATCAACAGAGGACAGCGTCATCGTGCATTAAGGAAATGCCGACATGGCGAGGTGACAGAACAAGAGCCACTAAATAAGTGGCCTCTTGGGAGCTGATGAAAAATCTCTCCCTCCGACGGGAAAAGAATTCTTTTTAAAATTTATAATACCATATGGGCATTCAGGCATATGGATGGCTCATAGATGCTCTATATCAAAGTGTTATTTTTATATTTTCAACATAACAAATACACTAAACAGGTGTTTTAAAATGTCACACTTTGAACAGCAGTGATTTAATTAGCATAAAAAATTCACTGTTCTTAGTATTGCTGAAATATTAATGGAATAGAGATATTTTACATGTGGCATATTTCAACTATGCGTTTCTAGGTGGTTTTGAATTTTTGCGAATATTTTTTCTCTCTTTCTTTGAAGGGTCCCAATGTCAGTGACATAATTATCCTTCAAAGTGACACGACTGAGTCTTTTCTGATCCACACCTTGGTCTCTGGCTGAGGCTTTGTTTCCCTAGCGAGGCTTCTTCCTACTGGATTTGAACTGACGCTAAATCAGAATGGACCCCACTCAATGAATACTTGCCCTTACATTTATAGATTAGAAATTCTCCTTTAAAAATGACACTCTTCCCTAAAAGCCAAAACAACAACAACAAAAAATAGTCTAAATATTCCCAAACAAGAAAATGGTTAAATAAATACTTTACGTCTCACTTTTGGAATGTTTTTGCCTTCATTCAGTGACATAATATTTGTAAAGTGTCTAGTATTTATAATAAAAAGTACCTGTTTCTAGTTATAAATATGATCCTTCCCAATAATATAGGAAAATGCTATCAATAGAACGTTTAGTGAAAAAATGTAAAATTTTGCATAGAGCATACAGGATACAGGAGCTGTGTTTTAAAAAGCTTATGAATTAAAAACATTAAAATGACTGATGGCAAAACATAGGTGCCATTGATTATTTTATAATCTAAATATTTTTACATTTTTCTTTTATGGAATTATATAAATTTAAAATGAATTAAATATTCAAAATATTACGAGTAACAGGATATTTTCATTTCATCTGTGCCCCAATTACTTAGATTTGTTGAATATTTCTTTTTTAGAATGAAAACGAGAAAAATAATATGGAATTGAAGGATTCTGTATGTGTGAGGGGCCGTTTCTGGAGTCGTAAAGTCATACCGAGAATGTCGCTCCCTTAACTATTCTTTCAAAAAATACTAAGTTTTCAAAATAATTGCAGCAGTAACAACTAGGGTATTAAGAGCTCTTCCTATGTTCTAGAGTTTAACCAGTGAGTTATCTCATTCAACCAATATTAATATTAATTTCATTATGAAAGAGAAAATTAAGTCTCGAAACGATGCAGGCTCACCCAGGTACCCAGGTGTGTGGGTGAGCGTTGCAGTTGGTCTATAGAGCCCGCGCGGCCATAAATGATGCCCGCCCCGCCCACTATGGCCAAGGGCTGTGCTGGAAGCTGGGGCTCCCCGTAAACACCCCTTCTCTGCCCTCAAGAAAGACACAATTGAAAGCTGTGCTTTCCGAAAGGGTTAGCAAAGATGGAAATACACAGCTGCACTGGCCAACACGGTAGCCACTAGCCACACTTGGAAAGTGAATTTCAAATTTTATTTAATTTTAATTAACTCATTTATATTTTCATAAATACTAAATGTATCTACTGGCTTCACTATTGGGTATCTCAGTTCCAAAGGTAGAGTCCAGCATAAAATAGCATTTATAAAACAACATTCCAAGAGCAAACACTATGTTTTAAAAATAAAGCCATGACCCCAGTACCCTGGGAAAGGTGATCTCTGCTGCTGTCGCAATGTATACACACCGCTTTCTGAGAAAAACTAACCTTCTCTCACTTAAATTGGAGATACAACTTTAACTGTTTAAAATGGAAATAACTGGCAATCGCATCGTGTCAGCATATATTTTTATTTCTGCTTTAAATAAATTTATTAGCATCATTAATCATTTTAATTAATTTTAAATGATCGTGCATGGGAGCTCTTTTTTCCAAAGAAAAAGTTTATTGTGTGTGTGTTTCTCTCTCAAAATAGTTACCTTGTAATATACCAACCTCTGAGCAGATACTCCAAGTGGAAACTTTGACACTAAGTTAAACTCTAGGGGAATCATTCTAATCTTTGCCCTAAGTGTGCAAATGCTACATTTTAAAAGGAGAATTGTGGGCAAATAGAGCATGTATTTAGTTTGGCTACTAATATTACATTGCAAGACAATAATTTGAATAAAAAGGAGAGACTATAAAATCCTTAACTTAAGGAGCCAACTACTTTCTGTTATTTTTTTTTAAATTATTGTATTTGATTTGATTTTCTGTCTCAATTAAATGTTAAATTTTCTTTTAAAATAATCTCAGGATTTCCATGTATTAAATACTAAGCCTTTTATAAGAATTCTGTATGTAAGACATCTAAAATAAAGTTTGAGGATGAATAAAAACCACTTTAAAAAACAAAAATTACGAAGCTACTGTAAATCTCTTTGGAACAAAGTATAACATAAATTAATCTTGTAGAAAAGTGAATATATTAGAAAAGTGATTCCTTCTAAGTAAAATTATCATTCTTACTAAACAGCCTATACTTCAGGGAGATTATTAGATTTTAATTAGTTCTCTGGGTGGCCTCCTGATTAAATAACTTCTAACAATAAATAAAATCCAATTTGGAATATTAGTGTTTACACATATTTTATGAATAAAGATGACATATTTTGGGGTGAGTCAAATCAAAATCAAACTGGCAAGAAAGAACGAAAATAAATCCCCATGAAATTTTGCCAATTGTTCAATGACTTCATTCCTAAAAAACTAAAACAAAACCAGAAACCAGACAACCTTACCTTGCCTTTAAAAGTAACATAATAGCTCTGTAGCTTTGTTTCTTATGTTTAGTATCCTCCATGTCAAGCTAGGAATGTAGGTGTGGGGTGTGGAGTGTGTGTGCGTGCGTGTGTGTGTGTGTGTGTGTGCGCGCGCGCGCGTGTGTGCGTGTGTGACAATTCTCTGTTCTAGGAGAATTTAAACCCTGGGAACGATTTCCCATCCAGGCTCTGTTATGGCTTTAATCAGATTCTACCTCTCTGTGTGTCTTCTAGGCCACTGTGCCGACAGGCCGGAGCCAGCTGCTGACCACCTAGCTCCATCTGCGTAAGCCTGAGCAAGAAACTGAACATTCCCTGCTTTCCACGGCTACAGACATCTTCCCTCCTCCTTCCCTTGCTCCCTCCTTTCCTTCCTCCCTCTTTATCTCTTTGCCTTCCTCCCTGCCTCCCTCCTTCTTTCCTTCCCTCCTTCCTTCCTTTTTTTCCATGGTAGCACTTCTTTCATCCAGCAATATACATGGAGAATGTCTATTTCTAATTCACATTGTCCAAAAACGTACAAGATGAAAAATAAAAAAAAAAACCTGTCATTTGGGACACTTTTTAAAACTAGACACATGAGAAAAAGGAAGTCTGATCATTCGCCTCTCCGTCCCTGCCTGTTTGGAGTAGGAGAAAAGACCGTTTAGAAGACAATAGATGAGCCACAAGGAGGCGAGGCCCATCGGAGGCAGCAGTGAGACTAGTACCACGGCAACAGGGATGCTGGAAGCGAGAGGTGCATGTGGCCGCGTGTGCCACGCGTGGGACTCAGGTAAACGGGTTTCATAGGACAGCAATGGGAGTCGCCACCGATACTTAAAGTGACTGTGAACATAAGATCACCAGCGAATAGGTTATTCTAAAAGCACCAGTAGGAGGAATTAGATGAATTGCTCAGGATGGTTAAATCGATCCTTAATAATATTTGAAGAATATCTATGACAACTTTCCATCCGGGACTGAAGTCCATTTTCTGGCGTTTCTGAAATGTGTGCACTCGGACTCCCAGCAAACCTTCACATGGCAGGGAGCCTGTGATCGCCCTACACATCCCACTGCATTTTTCAGTAGTTAATTCTAAGATCTGTTCTTATTTCGAATAGAAACCAGTTCTTATGACCTTTACTTCCATGTGGACCAAGTTCTCCCATAAGAAACAGCACCGCTGATGAGACTCCAGATATCTCAAGATAAAGACCGCAGACCCTGCCAGGCCTCCATCGTCTCTACCCTTCTCTAGACCAAACTCACACATTTCTCCCACTACGCCTCTTAGGGCCTCACCGTCTGTCACCGCACGCTGCACACGCATCTGTTCATGTTTGCGCTGTTCTTAATAAAAAGGGCACGGGCTTGCGATGCGGCGACCCATCTGTGGCTTGGCCAGGGCAGAATTCCCTGAGACCTGGCTACCAGCCACATGTGATCGGCATGGGGCCATCAGGAATACAGATTTGGAGGACGAGGAGGAAGAGGGCCTGGCCATCAGCATAAGACTTCAGAAGTGGCGGAGTGCCCACGTACGCCATTTCAAAAATCAAAAGTTAAGGCAATGTAAGAACCCAAACACTGAGAAGAGGAAAATAAAGGCAACCTTTCCATTTACCTCCCACCTAGGAGCTATTTCTCAGAAGAGCACGCAGATGAAGGCGCGTCTTCTGAAAGGCTGCGGACAGCGGACAGCGACCACTCCTATTGTCATTCCCAGCATGGAGGCAAGAGAGGGGCCCTATCGGCATTTGCCTGTGGCCCTGGAGATGCTTATCGGCGTTTCCATCCTTGAAATTGGCATCTAAGTCTGGCAAACCCCTAAGGTAGAGAACACTCCCAAGTGCCCACGCGTCTCACACACAGGGGTCTTCAGTGCCTAAGGCTATTCTTTCCCACCCCTTTGTTCGACTCCTTACACCCCACAGGGGATCATGGTCCTGGCCCTTGGCGTGGCTGACGGCTCTGATGCTGGCTGCGGGTGGCGGGCAGTGGTGCCTCTGCCCGGTGCACGCAGCGGGGGCCCTATCATGAAAATACACACCGGAGATGCTTCCACGGTTTTGCCTTCTTAGAGGCAGAGTGGGTCTGGGACCTGCCACTCATTGCTATGAGGAGGTTGCCAATAGCAACGCAGACTCCACTCCAGCAGATAACAAAAGGCAAAAATAATTTGACTCAGAGAACTGCAGGGCAGGAAGACTCAACAGAATCAACCCCGTTGTGTTTTAACACATACAGTGATTTGAAGGGCTTCAAAAGTAGCCTTTTCTTGGTAGTGGTATTTCTTGATTCACTTATTTTTTGTTTATCTGTATCTTCTTCTTCTTATTCAATGAATGCATATTACTTTTGATTATGAATAATGCACTTTTTTTCATTTAAAAAATAGAAGAGATTTGGTGAATTACGATAGTTTTCTGCTGATTAAATAAAGGAACTCCCACAAAGTTTTTACACAATGAGGGTGAATTAGCTGCCTAGTTAGAAAGAACATGTGACGCTGTTCCTCATAATAAGGGGGTGACCAAACAGGGCCCCCGCGGTGGGCCAGGCCTCAGGCCCCCTGCGGCCGAGTCTGGGTACTGCCCCGCATCCGAGCCGATGTGGGTACTCAGCAGTGCGGCAGACAGGGTTCGGAGTTTCCAGACCGGCCCTCGGATTCGTTACTGAGGCCATGATGGGGGGGGTCACAGTCCCCTAGGTCACCCGCCCTGTATCCACCCCCGAGCACCAGCTCCGTCAGCATCACCTGGCAATTCCTCAGCGACACGCAACACAAAGCCCCACCCCGGGCCCCCTGAATCGCGACCTCTGGGCGTGGGGCTCAGCAGCGAGACCCTAGATGAGCTCTTTGGGCGATTTCCATCTGGCCTTGAGGTGCGAAAGCTTCATCTCGGTCCGCCTTCCAGACCCCCCCACCCTGCACCCAGAGGTGCTCCGATCGTCACCACGGCGCTGGTCCCCGGAGAGACACACGGCCAAGGAGCCTGATGACTCTCACGGCGCTGGCCTTGTGGACGTCCCTGCTGGGGACATACGGTGCTGGCAGGTGCCAGTGCCAATATGACATTCAGAGACGGGCGGGGACAGGCAGTGCCGTCTCCTGGGCCTTGGCTGCTTCGCCTCCGTCCGACGCGCCCCCGGCACGCGACACAGCTGGGCTGCTCTGGGGCGCGGCGCCGATTTCCTTCTCTCTTAATGTCCGGAAATCCTTTCTCCTTGCGCGTGGGTGGCAAACTGAGCCCCAAAGGCGAAGACATGGGCCCTACTTCTTTGTATCTCACGGCAGGTTCAAGGGGTCAGTGAATATTCTTTGAGTGCATGAACGACAACAGCTTGAGAACTAAGAAAACTGGTCGGCGAAAGACAGATTAATTGGTCCAGTTTGAGGGGCCCAGGCAGGAAACACTGGCTCCGTCCCGGCCTGCCTGCCTGGGGCCTTGCCTCCGCTCCACACCCTCTCACTGCCTAGGCGGGGCACCCCGAGGATCACACCCCCGTGGAGTCAGGGCTGTCCCCTTGCAGACACCCACCAGTGAGGTCATGTCTTAGTCTGTTTGGGCTGTTATAATGAAGGCCATAGACCGGTGACTCAGAGACAAGACACTGATTTCCCACAGTTCCGGAGGCTAGAAGCCCAAGATCAAGGTGCTGGCAGGTTCGGTGTCTGGCGAGAGCTCGCTTCCTCATCCACAGACGGCCACCTGTCGCTGTGTCCTCACAGCAGAAAGGGAAGGGGAGCTCTCTGCCTCCCCTTTTTTATGAGGGCACTAGCCTCAATCAGGAGGGCTTTACCCTCATGACCTAAGCACCTCCTAAAGGCCCCACCTCCAAATATTACATCGGGATTAGGATTTTAACATATAAACTTTGGGGAGACACAACTACTCAGTCTGTAGTGGGTCATAATCGCAGGGTTCCTGTTGTAGACAGGTGATTAAATAGTTTACATATAATTTCTTCCTGGATGTTGCCGTGGGTGGTGATGGGTCAGCAGACTTTCAAATCCTCTCCGCCCAGTGGCCGAGAAGGGCTTCCATCCGTCAGAAGAACGTGTGAGAATATCCGCTCTTGTCCATCTCCGAGTCTCCTGATCAGAGGGCCAGCCACAGCTGAGGTGCATCTCACCGCAAAGGCAAACTTCTTGCTGCTTCTTCTGGACCAGACTAATTAGGTCTCGATCACTCCACTCATAACTGAGAGGGTTATCAATAAGTCAGCGCTACGGCTGATTAAAAACACTTCATTTGCTCGTTGTTTTAATTACGTGTTGTTGTTGCTACCCACTTGACTTGTTATGCAGCCCATTTTCAACCAAAGTCTTTGGACTTGGGTTAGCTTTATTTTCTAAAGGTAATCCTACCAAAAATTGTTTCCAATGGTCAGTGGTCACACTCGACATGAATTAAATGAAGGTGCTGCCCTACAGTCACTGAAACATTATTTACAATAAAAAAGATACGGAAAGAACATGAGTGTCCGTCATCGGATGAATGGATAGAGAAATTGTGATATACATATATCTATATATTACGTACACAATGGAATATCATTCGGCCATAAGAAGACAAGGAAATACTGCCATTTGTCACAACATGCACGAACCCCGAGGGCGTTACGCTAAGTGAAACAGGTCCGATAGAGAAAGACGGATACTGTATCTTATTTCTATGTATAATCTAAAACAAAACAAAACAAAACAAACAAAAACCAATTCATAGAAAAACAGATGAGCTTTGAGGTTAGCAGAGGCAGGGGGAGAGGCACGGGGAATTGGAGGAGGGTGGCTGAAAGGCAGGGACTTCCGACTAAGCGGGGAAGGCCAGAGGGGCAGGTGCAGCGTGACGGCCACGTGCCCAGGGCCGTGGGACATGTATGGGAGTCACGGCAGCAAATCCTAATTCTCATCACGAGGAAAAAAATTTAAAAAAAAAATTTCTGCTTTTTCTTTTTATTACATCTCTGTGAGACGAATGCTAACTGATCTTAATGCGGTAACCATTTCACAATGTAGGTAAATCAAACCGTGATGCTGTACACCTTAATCTTACACAGTGAGGTGCGTCAATAATACCTCAACGAAACTGAAAAAAGCAAATGAAGGTGGTGATAGCATTTAATCCAAAACCAGAGGTCCTAAGGATGTGATAACATTTCTCATTTTTTAGATGTAAACTATTGTTTTTCATTTTAATTCAAGAAAAATTAAAACAAAATGGGATTTTGATCCAACTGTATATGTATTGAATAAAATTAAGGAATTTAACTGTTCAAGTATAAAATGGAGGTACCCCCTGAAATCTCATTTGATTTGTGAAAGTCCACTTCATTAGAATCTACCATGTGTACAGAGTGACTTTAAGCATTTAGAACTTAGAATACATATTAAGAAAGCATAAATAGAATTTTCTAGAAGGGCAGCGTAACAGCACTGCCAATATCTTTCCTGATACCAGTATTTGAGTAACAGTCACGTCTCCTGGTTCCAAAAGGAGATGGAAAATGTACGAAGATTCTAAAATTACGTAGTGAATATTTACCTGCAGTTGGAAGGACACATTTTGAAAAGGCTTCTAAGACTGGTCTTGCATGTAGTCCAATAATAGCAGAAAACCTGGACGGACTTGACTCACACCAGAGTGAGAAGCCCTGAGCGCTGGGCGCTGGGTGCTCACGGACCTTGCGCCTGCGTGGGTGCCCTCTCTACTCCCCGCCCCGGCCCCCTGGGACCTGCTGCCTTTACTGCGTGCGACTGCCCTGGGTCATGCTGCCGCCTTCACTCAGTGGATGAGAAAAGGTAAAAGACTTAAAAATCACTGTCGCCAAGTACATTTCTTCGGCTGGGGCAGTGGTGGTTTCCATGTGAATCTCAGCTTTTACATATTAAGTGAAATTGCTTTGTCCCCTGGCTCTCGGCTAAGGATGAAATGAAAAGTTTTTCAAAAGGAGATTAGAAAAAGGCCTTAGAAGTACTTGGTCTGGAAGCTAGTTTTTTCCGCACTCAGAATGATGAGGAGGGATCTCTTCAAAGCACCAAACGATGCTTCTGGACTATAAAGACTTATTCCTCCCTTTAGAGTCTGGGACACTGGCCTCTGTGTCTCGTCCTTTGGGATTAGGGCTAGTTAACCTTCCTGAACCCCACTGAATCCCGTCACGACCCTTCACATTGCTTCCCCCCACCAACCCACAGACACAAAAAAAAGAAAAAAAAATTGTTTTCCAATTATGTTGAAAATTTGGGGGGAAAAAAAGCAGATAAGCTCCAATACCCATAAAGCCACCAGCATACAAATACCACAATTTGTATTTCGTGCGTAGACTTTTTACATTATTGAATTCATAATGTATATGTTGTTTTGCAATATTGTTTCGGTCACTGTGTCCCATACCATTAAATGCCTCTGACAATAAGGGTTTAGGAGCTGCAGAGTAGTTTCATAACAGTGTATCATAACCTAGTTAGCCAAACACCTATTACTGAACTTTTGCAACTATAGACAATGCTCTAAATAATAAAAGCGAACACAATTCTGGTTACGTATCTGGTAATTTTCTTGGGATAAAGTCCTAGCAATATAATTGCTGGTCCAAATGTGTGGACATTTCAAAGGTTTGGATGCACCAGCAATTTCTCCCCCAGAAAGCTGATCTAGTTTATACTGCTGTTCGTGGTGCTCCCGCGTCCACGAATCCTTGGCAAAATGGAAGTTTACGTGCATTTGAAAAATATTTGGTAATTACATAAATTGGTGTATTATTATTCTTTTAACTTAGAATTAGGTTGTCCAATTTCCTATTTAAGAGATTGTTTGGTCTCGCATTTCCCTCTTTTTTCTATTAAAAAAGCTCTTCATCCGGGTTTTCCTCCTGATATTATACACAGGCAGACTTCCCTCTGCTTGTGGTTCTTAAAGCAGCTCCCAGAATCCTTTGCTAACTTTTCCTTTTCTCCTAAAAACAGTCCCGAGTTCACGGTTGCGGATCTACACGATTAAAACGTGTGACAGATTGCGTCTGATCACAGACTCCTGTACCGTCGCACTTGGTAACACGCAGGGCGGTGCATTTGTATCGTAGCCCCGAAGTGTCTCCTCCTCTCCCGCTCGCAAGGCCACTTAGGACAAGGATTTCGGGGCGGGAAGGCTCTGCGAAGCGCCCCCGAGTTGAGCTACTCGTCCAGGATTAGAGATTCTCCCTGCAAACTTCAGTGATCTACTGAGCTCTCCCCACTCCCCCATGCTCCAGACACCCCCGCCCCCCACCCAAGCATGACTGCCAGGGTGGTTTAGCATCTTCGCCTGGGTCGATAGCTGAAGCACCTTTTTTCCCTGCGTCTGATTCGTGGCCTGAGCCCCGCTTGCCACAGGGTTTGCGAGGAAGCGGAGGGCCGCGCTGAGTCCCGCCCCCGAGAGCTGCTTCCTCTCTCGTTTTCCAGGCCGCGGCTTCTCCCCAGAGGCGAGGATGGATTCGCTCTGCCGGCCCCGTGCCCTGGTTTCTTTTGTTCCCGCCTTACGTGATCCTGTCTGCCTCTGGGTCTGGTGTGCGGTAGGGAAGGTCAACTCACGCTGGGCTTGCCGTCTTGAAAAACTTGGCTTTCTACTGTTACGTACGGCTGTGGGCACCCGGGCCCCGAGATGCACGGAGGATGGCAAGATCAAAGGATGGATGCAGATGTAACGGGGCCCGCACGAAACCGAGTCTAGTGCTCTATGCGAGGGCCTTGGTCGCCTTGGACATCGAGTCTCGCACCCTCGAGAACATGCAGCCCAGCCGCAGGTCTGGGCACGAACCCCACCGCGCTCGGAAATGCTGGCTCTCTTCCTGCTCCTCGCATCCTGGCGCCCCATGGAGCCCCCCCCCCGACCACCCCGCAGCCGTATCAGACGGGCCCCTCCCCACCACCCCGGCCGCGGATGCCAGAGGAGACAGAGCTCGGCCCCCAGCGCCGTCTGTCTCGGCCAGCCACACCACCTTGCTGCCCCGAGGACTGTGACTGCCGAGAAGGGGGCAGGCGGGTTTCACAGCCACACACCCCTCTCCAGTGATGGCGGGGGAGTGGCACGTGCTTCCTGGCGAGCCCGCGATGTCTAGCTTTGAGGGAGCCCACTGAGTGCCCCTGAGGAGGACGGGCACAGGGGCGGGGGCCCCGTTTACCAGGTCCCAACAATCAGAACACAGAACCGATGCCCCCTTTCCCGTGAATCGACGGCGACGCCGCACACCACATGGCATTTCCGTCCACGGGCACGCTCGCACACGCGTGTGTGCAGGGAGACGGACGTTTGGCCGCACGGGGAACAGACACAGGTTCGCATCTGCACGAGAGTCCCACGTGGGGATTCCTATAAGTGTCATGTTTTCAGGGACGGCCAGGGACCCAGGGACGGAGCTTCTGAGCGTAGTGAGGCTGGAAGCTTGGAAAACCATACTCCAAGCGGCCCTGGTGACATTTCCAAAGTCTACTCAGATCTGACTTTCCCCTATTCACTCACCTAATATCATTTAGTTTCTGGATGCTAGGCCTACAATCGTTTTCCAGAACTAAAATGCTGGATTTTTATTTTCTTCCAAGTTTATCACATAGGCTGTAGAAGTATGAGCATTTCTTTATAATTCTGGAACCAATTAAGTAGGTAGAAGTCTAGAGGTTACTGAAATTCACCAGCCAGTATCTGAATAAAAAAAATTAATAACCGCTGTTTAATTTTGAATAAATTTTCAGAGGCTTAAAATTTTGTCTATTGTAGACATTTCAATAATTCAACAATCCAAGTCTTTGAAATTATGAAGACAGTGGATAGGGTCACCTCAGACTAGTTCTCTAGATCCTAGATTGATCGAAGGAAGGAGATTTAGGACAAATCAAAGCAAGAACTGCGCGACTCGGTGCCCGACAAAGGGAGGGATCAATTACCCTCGAGGATAGCATCAGCTAAATATTTAATGGGTTTGCAGATGACAGATCCAAAAACGGTTTGCCAAGGGGACAGACGAGATGGAGCCTTAATCCGTTAAGGCAGAAACAACAAAGACAACACCGGCGTCCCCGGAATGTCCCCCGGAATGTCCCTGCGGCCACCGTGGCCCACCGCGCGGCTCCGGCTGCCTCTCTTGCAGGTGAGAGCAGCATTATGTGGCCAGTGAAGAGCCCGTGGGCACAGGGGAGGCAATGGCACCCAGCCGAGCGCTAGGACTTCCGAGCCCCAATGTCATAAGAAGGTCACTTAACTTTGACTCTTAATGTCCTCGCCCATAAAAGAGAGTGGATTCTTCTCTTTCAGGGTTGAAATGAGCGTTAAACGAGATGATTTGGGCAAAGATGCCCGCGCCCTGCCTGGCACCGCTGCAATCCGCGAGCCCCTCTGGGCCTGACCCCGGGCGCTGCTCGCAATGCTAGGGCCACAGCGCCCTCAGGGCAGAAGGCTCAATATTCTGTCCCTCAGATGCGACACACCCCTCACTCCTCCTTCCAGCACATTCCAGCACCACCGCGCGGGGGGGAGGCACGCGGAACCCACTGGACCAACGCCTTTGCTCCGCAGACCAGAGGGCACCCGTCGGTCCGCGGCCCCCCTCAACCAGCACCTTGAAAATCTGGGTTCCTGCTAGAGACGCTTATTCCCGAGGAGAGGGATGGGGACACAATTTTGCTCACTTCGCATAACAGAAATGACATTTATCCTCTGTATAAATAGCACCCAGGTGGATTCAAAGATGTGCCATGTTGTTCAACAACGCATTTCTGGAAACTGTGTTTGCTGCTGAAAATCCTGAGGCGCAAAGGAAGGCCTGGACCCACGGGGGGAGCCGAGGCGTGTGGTCACAGCGAGCTCCCGCCGCCGCCCGCGAGGGGGGCGCGGCTGCCACAGGGGCCCGCGGAGGCGCCTCGCGCGTCACCCGGCACACACTTCCTCAGTGCCGGCGGCCCTTCTCGCCCCTTCTCGTAACTAAGGGCTGATCCATGCGGTCATCTCGGCCTTGAATCGAGACTGGCCCCCTGACGGCGTCATTCGAACGCAGCTTGTGAGACTCATGGGAAGTCACCGTTCGCGAGCAGCCGGCACAGCCACGCGCCCCCTGCGTCACGGATCTGCAGTCGTCGCGTGGTCTCCGTCGGAGCCGAGAGACCGTGACACAGAAGTCGGACTTCGGCAGCAAAATCAGAGATGATACAACAAAACAGATAAAACGGGGAAAGAGGCAGAGAGGCGCCCAACACGTCACACGGCCCCAGAAGCAGGGGTCTCGCCTCGTTCTTCTGAAACTGTGAAAAGCGAAACCCAGACTTCCAGACTTTCCAAGCGGGCGAGGCTCGTCCATCGCAGCCCGGCTCGTCCCCCGCTGCTGCCGCCAAACCGTGCCTGAAAAGCCGGCTCCTTTTGTCAGAGCGGGAGAGGTTCCCCACTGACCCCCATCCTCACCTGCCGGTCCCCGGACTGAGCCTGCGCTTTCCTGACGCAGGATCCAAGGAGAGACGGGAGGGCGACAGAGAGAGAGGTGGCCGCAGACGGCCGTCGGGTCCACGAAGCCTCCGGGGCTGCCAGCCGCTTGTCACCCGCCCACCCTCGGAGCCGTGTTTCCTCACCCCGAAGAAAGGCGGGGCGGAGGGCCGATCTCGCACATCGGTGCGCGGCCCCTGTCGCACACCTGCATCCGCTTCCCACCGCTCTCCCGAGGACCGGGTCTCCGGGAAGGACGGGAACGCTCGGTGCGCACGGGAGCCGGGGCCCCGGTGACTCCGCAAGTCACCGCGTGGCTCCTGTTATCAACGACAGGGCCAGATGTGCTGGGGAGAGGGCGATGTCTTTAACAACAAGGACGAACTGGCAGCAGCGCATCTGGCGGCTGATGGGTCCGCGCGATTCAGGTAACAGGAGAGCTGGCCCTGCTTGCTGGACTCTCCCCCCGTCCGGCCTCTCAGAAACGCTCGCGGCGACTGTCCTGGGTTGATGGAGCCGCGTCGAAGGTAGGGCGGGGTCTGGTCCCAATAGTCTGACACTCGGGCATCAGAACCCGAGTCCCGGCACTGGCCTTTATTCCCACCGGACCTCGTGACAGAGAAAAAGCAAGCCAGGAATTTCCCATGACACCGGCGGACACTCTGCCGCTTACGGAGACCCAGGCTGGTTGGCTTTTCTTTGTTTCCGTCAGATCTGATTTACTTATTGCTATGCATTAATAAGTTTTCTTTTTGTATTGCTATTTTTTTTCTCCAAATAGCATGAATTTTTAATAAGGAAAAAAAAAAACCAGTCTCCATACCTCAGAAAATAATCCTGAACATATAGCATTTTGTTAAACACAGATCTGAGAGATTATTAAACAGTTTGGGAACCGGGGGCTCGGGCAGCCCAGAGGAAGGTGCCCGCCGTCCCCCATTTCTGCTGCCCCGATGGGAACCGCCATGAGTGAAGGTCTTTGTCGCATCACGAAAGTGTTTGACAGTGCTGGGCACGTGCCAGAAGATGCTGGAAACGGTTCTGGTGATTTGAGAAGTGTTTATCTGTTTAAACTTCTCTTAGGTCTCAGCAGGTAGAGCTACGAGAATGAATTATTTTTCCTTTCAAAATTGAAAAATAAATTCTGTTTTGTAGACACAGACATTTTAATCACAGAAAATTAGTGATTCCATTTGGGGACCAACGATCGCCTTCCTCGGCGACTGTGGCATCTCCATCTACCCTGCTTTTTTCTCCCAGAAGGTCCAGCCGCATCCCCATACCGCTGGTGCTGTGCCCTCTGAACCCCGTCTTAGGCGTTCCAGCCAGGCCGGCTGTACCTGCCCAGGTCAGGGTAAGGGGAGCCCTTTCACCCTGCTCAACTGACTGAGCATATGTCAGAGCAACCAGAATCCACATTTTCTGTACAAGTTCCTGGGGAAAATCTTGTAAATATCATAAAGTAATAGAAGCTCATGGTCAAACACAAATGGGCAAAGAAAAAAATAAAGGAGAGACTTTCTTCACACGTGCACGTGTTTGTCTCGCGGTAGAATGTTCTTCGGAGGCCTCTGAGCCCAGTAGTGCGCTCGTGGGAGGGTGGGGGAGGCAGTTCTGTCCCATGACACAGGCTCCTGACATGGGACGTGAATGATTTTATCAGATCTTAGCTACACTACGCTTTGCAAAATGAACAGGCCGAGATAGGCAGAACCTAAGAGCAGGGAAGTATTCTGTGTGACAGAAGTTGTTCAGTGGTGCACACCTGACGCGCCTCCTCACACGCCGTCCCTCGTCCTGCGGGAACGGCGACCATGGGACGCGGCGGCAAGCCGGCGTAAGGTCAAACCCAGACGTACACTTCTTGACCGAGACGCATATCTGCAGCCTCTGAAGTAACTATTAACGCTCGATTTGTGAAGATGAGTGAGATCAACAGAAGGAATTAGGACAGGACTATCACTCTTACTTTGTCCAAACGCTTCTCATGAAATATGATTTACTTGGCTATCACAATTCTCAAATTCGACTCAATCAATCAAGCATCTGAGATGTTGCATCGCCAATCTTTAATTAAGAAGGCTTAATAATTATTCGTGGTGACCTCTGTACTGTTCTACGTGCTCAGACTTATCAATTCCAGAAGAATCACAAGGCGATGACAAATGGAAACTGAAGCTTTACGCAAAACCTAAGGTTCAAGCATAAGTAAAAGAAGGAAACTCTACTTTCTAAGAAATTCTATAGGCAGAACTCTTCTTTCTTTATAAGTAAAAAAGTGACAGATTTAGTCTGCACGCATGTATAAAGTAATAGTTAAATTAATTTACTTTTAAGAAAAAACCATTGTTACAGTTGGTAATTATAGGTTGGAATAATGTGTCTAGATAGAAGAAAAACTGTCTTTTAATGTCCTGCAACTCTGTATCTGTAGGCCGTCTTACAGTTTGCGACCGTTTCTCATTTTGGCTTCCCTTTAATCTGGTGCAGAAACTCAGAGCAGTGTCTTTCCCCTGATTCCAACTTGGAGGTGACATGTGTCCAAGGGAGCGTGTGGTTAATAATAAAGTATCACAATTTGCAACTTTAAAAACGTGGTGGAATGTTTAAGCTAAAACTTGTGAGAACGTCACTCTGAGGCAATCGTATTCTGATGTATTCCTCGTCGGGGAGATTTAAAGATGGAGCCACACCCAGGTGTCAGGAGCCACGATGCACAGACAGCGAGGGACCCACGGCTTGGGGCGGGGAAAACCCTTTGGCAGGTCACGCGAGAAAGTGTGTGAACTCCTGCCCAGGCCTGCCATGCAGATGGTCCCTTTCCTCCTACTTAGAAACCGTAGGCATTTCCAAACATCTAATTGTCATCTGAAATTAAGCTAAGATTTCATACATGTAGCATGAAATGAATTCACTTATTTTTAATTTAACATAAGGCATAAAATACTTTAAAATAAATGTATTCACCTTGAGCATGTATTTCCTTCCATTGTGTACCTTTGTGTGCATTTTGGATGTTTGTTTTACCAAATAAACGATTTAAAGGTTTTAGGAAATAATAAAGCGGCTGATCCACACAAAGAACTCTGAACCGAAGAAATGCAAATGACAGATTATAGGATGAATAGAATGGCTTCCAATTCAGAAGTTAAGTTCTACGTAGATAAATGGAGATTGCCGAAGACAGAGGAGTACGATTAGAAATGAGAACTAATTAAACAAAAATATTGAATATGAATAAGCAACCAGCTAGAATTAACATGGAAGAGAAATTGTGAGCATTAATTCATATTGTGACTACATATACATCATACACACACACACACACACACACACTAATGTAGAAATAGCTATGATGATCTAGTGAATGGCACATGTTTCCTTAGGCGCTGCTATTATATTTAAAGATGTGAGTCTTATGGGGCTTTCTGAGTCTCGGCTTTCTGTCCAGGGTGGTGTCTATTATCTGCATCATCTTGTCTCCTCAAGCAATCAGTACCTGACCCCACTGTCACTCATCTACAGAGTAGTCTCATGGGGACTTTCCAGGGGTCAGACAGTGATCTCTAATGTCACCCTCATAAACCCCCTCTGAAGTAGAGCACAATGATGAAGCCATAGTAACTTCCCAATAAATGCTGTCCTTCTACTTGAGAAATGTCGCTAATGGATCAAAAATTGATTTTTATCCATTTGATAATGAGACACTCATTTAATATTTGTCATTGAATACATGAGTAATTATTACCAGGAAGATGTTAAATAGTTGCTGCTTATTTCTACTGGCTGTGGAGAGAAAATATGCCCAGATTTAATCTGATTTAGGCAATATGGATTTTTTAAGTCTTAAAGGCAATGGGAAAGTCTACAGAATCTCCTTATATAGAAGAGCATGAAAGTAGGCTAGAAGTAAGAGAACTGAGAAAGATCATGTCATGAAATCCTTTGTAGTTTTATAACTCTTTATTTTATTAACATGCCTGTGTTTTATAAACCCTGCTCGACAGCCTTGCTGTACTGGCCCTGTTGTGCAGAAGCATCTTAACATGTGAATGGCAACCATCATGAATTTTGGGGGAAATAAACCAGAAAATCACAGGTAGGGAAATCCCTCAGCTCCCAGTCTGATGTTTCTTCATCCGATTTCATGCGGCATAACTGTCTAGAATTTAATACTAAAGGTAATGCAGTTTGCTTAATTGAAACAAAGCTTGATCCCAAGAACAGAAAATTTTCGGTCCTTGGCAATACTGCTGAACTAATTTCATTTCTTCCGAATTATTCGCAATAGCCAAGAGATGGAGACAAACTAAACGCCATCCACAGATGGAAGGGTAAAAAAAAAAAAATGCGGGCATACGTACAATGGGGTACTTCCCGGCCGTCATGTGTACAACAGGGGTGAAGCCGGGGGACATGATGCTAAGTGACCTAAGTCAGCCCCAGGAGGACAAGCGCTCCCTGACTCCACTTAGATGAGGTCCCTGAAGTGGCGAAGGCAGAGAAGCCAGATGGAGGAGGCGGGGTGCGGGGGGTGGGGGGGCGGGCTGCGGGAGGGGCGAGGGGGGAGGGTTGAGCTGGAAAGATGCAGCATTCAGGTCAGGCAGGATGAAAAAGCTTTCAAGATCGCTGTACGACGTTCTGCTTGTAGTTAACAGCACTGCATTGTACATGTCAAAATCTTTTAAGAGGACAGATGTCATGTTATGTGTTATTTGCCACAGTGATAAAAAAAAAAAATCACGCGATGGATGAATAGGTTAAAGGTCTACTCTTAGCTTCGGGAAGACAAGATGGAATTGATTTAAGTCACCGAGTCTGTGGCAATTTGCTAGGCAGCAAGACTAATAAAGGACTAATTGCCCTAAGCACGTAGGCCGATCTAGGTAAAAGTTCTCAGCATAGGTGAGGTTCTATTGCTAGTTTATAACAGTCGATGTTTCATACATCGCAGAGACTTGCATATGCTTCACAAGCAAATTAACACACCGAGTGGGACTTGAATGAGGGAAGTATATACACTATTTACATTATATATCAGACTGAACACAGTCCGTGGTTTTACTAAACGTCGCAGGTCTCTTTCCCATTTCTGTATGTCACAATGACGACGCCCTGAACGGAAATAACATTAATCGTCCGAACATGGATCTCGCCAATATTGTTTTCCTTACAGAGCAGTTGTTTTAATTACACCCAAGCTTGCAAACAGCCTTTTCTTTGGAAAAAAAATTTTTTTTCTTTGTACAACACAATGTCATTTCAGGAAATACCGACACGTAAAAAGGCCGCACGAGTCGCCAAGGACTCGCCATCCGGCGTCGGCCGCCCCTTTCCCGCCACGCTGTGCTCTCTGGCTCGCGCTCCCTCCGCGCGAGCGCTTTAAAAAGTGAGATCACAACAATCTGTTTTGCTCTCCTCTTTCGCTTTTTTAAAATTTCTTTTTCCTTTAAAAAATGTTGGCTCAGTAAGTATTTCCCGGCCACCTGCTTAATGACTGTGAGATGACACCTCCCTCCCTAGAGTCATGGGAATAAAACAGATGCATCTGTTCACGCATTCGTGCATTCACTCACTATGCACGGGGGTCTCAGCCTGCGCGTGCGGGGACGCTCAGAGGAAGACGGGGTCTCACGCCAAGACCGACAGCCACGCGAACGATCACCGGAGTGGAAGGGCGTTTGAACCAGAGCCTTCTGCTGAAAGCGGGCCTCTCCCGTCTGTAGCTGTGTGACCTTGGCGAATTATTTACCCTCTCTGTGCACTTTTCCTTATCTGTGAGATGTGGACTGCCATATTTGCTGGCTGAGCAGCAGCAGAGATTAGCGGAGATGACGCATGCAGGGCACAGACTGCGGGGCTCCAGGTGCTCAGCGGCTCATGGGTTTAGTAAAATGCGATCGACTCTGCGACAGGAGATGCTCTGAGAGGAAGCGCGGACAGCAGCCTGCCTTTCGCCCACTCCCTTCGCTAGGAGTCATCGCGGGGGGCTGGCACCTGGTCGAGTCTCCTGGTCACCTAGGAGTTGCTGGAAGGAAGAGGCTTCCTTCTGGGTAGGGACCACCTGTTGTAACCAGGACTCAGGGTCGATAAGACATGGCTTCCTAGAGAAAGTCATGGAAGCTGCATAACATTTTGTGGGTACAGACCAGAGACATTTCACGTTTCGAAAGCTTCCTGCCTAAGAGCAGCTTGGACACAACAGAAGTTCATCTCTTCTGGGCAGAGGGGCTTGTCCAGCATGGGGAGGGAGAACCTGGGGGCTCCCTGGCTTCCCAGACCATTCTCTGTCCCAGGCTCTCCACCACCTGCATCCTTGATGCTCGATTACCGGGACAAGCCCTGCACGTGAGTCAGGGCTGACGACCCACAAGGGCCACAGAGGAGGAGACCCAGAGGCACCGGCAGCCGGAAGAAAGAGACAGGAAGGTGGGACGGCCATGGGGTGGGGCGAAAGGGCCACGTTCGAGCTCAACAGGAAGGGGAGAGGCTCATCGTGAGGGTCAGGTGCACCTGGCTTTCCCGCGAGGGCCAGAGAGAGCCGCGGCATTTCATTCCGGGATCGCCTGACCAGACCGATGGACCCCAACAGGGAACTAGGCTGCAGTGATTAGGACAGGGAGGGCCTTGGGGAAGGCCGACATCCGGATGAGGGAAAGTAAAGGAAAGAGTGAAGAGCCTAGGCCGTGGATGGAAAGAAGAGAAAAGACCGGGGAGATGCTTAGGAGTAACGAGGCTTCTGAGGAGCTTTAATTCAATAAGGGAGATAAAATAATTATAAAAGGAACACTAAGAATATTAGACTATAGTTTTGAGCTCCTAAATTATGTACAAGCCCCACATACGTGCACTCGTTAGCACCTTACACTGATTCTACGGGGCGAGCTCTGTCATTATCCGTTTCACACATCTGGAAATCGAGGCCCAGAAAGATGACACGGCCGGGAAGTGGTGGGACCCGGCCTGTAACCCGAACGGTCCAGGACGCGAACTCGTTGCCTTTATTGTGCTGGAGCATCCTGTAATGTGGCAGGAAGTCACAGGAGCCACAGGAGAGATGGCACCGAGACAGCGGCAGGACTCAGGGCAGTTACTTAGGCCATTCTTGAAGAAAGGGACCCAAGTTTCAGAACACTCGCTATTACCGCTGATACCGCACAGAAGACCCCACGCTATAGCTGACATGCCACGTGTTCAGTATAACCCAGCGACCTGCTTGTATAATTTGGAAAGACCACGCCTCTGAAATCGATAATGGCTGAAAAAATACATTTAACAGGCCCTCTGATCTCAATCTCCTATCGCCCATCTAAATCTGCCTTCTTTGATAGGGCTTCAACCTCAAAAATAGCAGATGTGAGATTTGATTCCTGTTCAGAGTTCAAAAGTGAGATCAGAAAGCAGATTTTTTTTTTCTTAAAGTGTGGCTGATTCCCCTTTTAGAGTTTTATTATTTAAAAAATGGCAAAGAAATTTTCATTTCTCTGAAAAGTAATACCAAAGCGTTACTTATAAAGATGGAATAGCCGATTATGCAGCGAGTGCCTCACAGAAATTTAGCTTGGGGAAACAGAACCGTTATCACTTTAAGGTGCGCGCGAGCAAACAGATGATTATAATATTGGACACCGGAAGGACCGGGCACGCTTACCACCTCTGTGTGTCTGCTCTCCATGTTCTTAATTCCCATTCTATGACCCTTATCTTACCGGCGGGAGCTTTAGCTTTTATAAACCTGAAAATTCCCTGAAACAGACCCAATATCAAAGGAAAGAAAAGGACATGGCATTATTGTCTTTAATGTGACATTGCAACGGGTAAAGTATGACCCAGGAAATAAAGGCGCAGGGGACCACATGTTCCTAGTGCCCCGAGCTGTTTTCACTGAGATTCTGGAGAAATGTGGGCTTTGGACCCAGTGCCAAACAGGGTAGACCTCGTGGATGAGGCTGCGAGACACAGAGGCCATGCCTGGCAGACCCCTGCGGTGTGGTTCCCGTGAGATTCGCAGTCATCATTTATAGAGCTCCCCTTGTGGATGGCATGTCACGGCAGGCAGACTCGCTGTAGCTGCCACCACTCAGCTGGGTCCAAAGTAAAACCTGCGTGCTGACTCGTACAAATATCTTATTGGCTGCCAATCTACTGAGGTCAAGCTTGACGAGTATCTAGAGAATCTAGTAAGTTGACTAAGTATTAAGAAAAAAATGTGAGGGAAACTGGGAGCTGGGTGCGTAAGTGTCAGCTAAGGAGGTCTGGGTTGGCGGAGAAGCGCCCCCTCGAACCAGGAGACCTGAGAGCAGGTGTCCTCCACGCCACTCAACTCAACTGACCTCCCTGGGTCTGAACTTTTTCAATTGTAAATACAGGGCGCACAACTGTTATTTTAAGTTCCTTTCATTCGTAAAATTTACAATTTTTACTTGAATCATAAAAATTAAGTAGGTGTAATAGTTATATACATAATTTCATTAATCTGGAAGAAAATCTACACTGGTCGTTTTTCCTTCATAAGTTTCCCTTTTACTACTTCTCTAAACCATTGAGCTTGAAAGATGTTTGCCAAATAAGCAGCATTTAAGTAATTTTCTCTATTTCTCTTTTTCCCTTTCTCTCGCTTTTTTTGTTTCCTCTTTCCTTCCTTTCTTTTTCTAACCCAAGACACATTAATGAGACTTCAGGTCAGCCTGCGTTAACTAGACTTGTCGAACTGAGTTGACTTAATTTCTGCCCAAAGCAATTTGACATTTCAGTTAAACCATGCAGCCTTCTCAGAGCGAAAGGTACACTTTCCTTTAAGCTCTCCTGACATATTAAAAGCAGCACCTGGACACCCGTGGTGACCTTCATGGATCCCAGGCCTGGGGCTATTCGTGTGCGCTCTGCTCCTTCCAGGGTGAGGACGCTGCTGCTGCTGGTGACCTTGCTCTGTGCCCACTACGTCCGCACAGGGGCCATCCCCCACCCTTCCCGAGACCGGATCCCTGAGCACACAGCTCGTCACTGCTGCCTGCTTTGGGCTGTGGGACTCTCACCTGTGGCATCTCTGCCTCAGTGTGCCCTGGGAAGTCTCTGCTCACCTGGGCCAGCACCTGAGCCTGAAGGTGGCCTGCCTCCAGCCCGTGTTCTCGAGGGATAATCCTGAATGGGCTCTTTGCAATGCTGATGAACGCGTTTCAGAAAGTGGATGTGGAAATGGAGTCAGCTTCAGGTCTTACTACTGTAACAAAGGCTGGTGCTCAGGCAGGCAGCTTGGCTGTGGGACAACGTGGGGAACTCGGCATGCCTGAGTGTTATAGCCCACTAAACGCAGGGGACCACGTTGGGACCTCGGACCCGTTGATCGTTAAAGGATACTCTTATCAGTTGGGGCAATAACTTTGGGTGAAACTGTGAAGAGGAACGTCTGTCAATCACAGATGATCGGAGATGACAGGTCCGTGTGATCGCGACGCACACAGGTAGATCGTGTTCTGATCTCCAGGAGCAGGTGGTTTCCAGGCGCGCATGACGTTTTTGCCATCTTAACTACTGAATTGACAGTTCAGGCTTTAAAATGCTGATAAGCCTCGCTTAGGAACAGCGGAGTAAATTTCAAGTAATTGATCACTACCCTGTAAGTCTAGAGTTTACCCCTGCGCAGTTGCTAATGCGTCCAGAGCCATACATTTTCATCCTTAAGTTAGCTTGTTCTCCAGGGTCCGTGCTTGGTTCTCAGCTTTCAACATCACTTGGAGATCGTTCAGGAGACTGTCTCCTCCAAGACGCTTAAAAGCGTCTGTCAAACAATGAGACGATTTCTCCAACAGCTGTATTCATGTAAGCGTAATTCAACAGATTTATCCGGTGGTCACGCCATCTGATGGTTCTTCTAAGGTCCTGATTAAAAACTTTGTAAACAAAGTCTGAGAATGGAAACAACCTCCAGAGGTAACATGACGTTTGATGAAAGTCTCAGAGGCAGAGCGAGCAGGCGAAGAGTTGGTGCCAAGGCTGAAGGGGGCCGGCCCAGACTGGCCCAGGCATCAGGGCTCAAAGCGCCTCGGGGCGAAACCCGCCCACGTCGTCGCTTGGGGAGGGCCCCCGGCTCTCCCGAGAGGCCCGCGGCGCCCCTCATCTCTGAGGCAGAGAGGCCCCCCGGACCGGGACGCCGCTGGTTTCGGTTTCCGCGCTCGGCACGAGGCCCGGGCCGTGCGAACTGCTGCGATGGCTGGGCGCGGTGCCAGGCGACGGGCTTCCCGTCGGGTGCCCGGACGGCTTGGTCTGCTCCCCCTTCGCCCGGGGAAGGACGTTACTTGCACCACCCCAAATTCGTGAGAAGCAATTCCTGGGTTTCGTCTTCTCTGGTAGATTGACTCCGGCGTGACTGAAACCACATTGCAGCGATCTCCACGTGTGACCTCACACTGCCTCCCAGGCCTTCCCAAGCCCGACCTGCGAGGCAGGAAGCAGGTGGCGCTCCTGGGCCGAGCTCGCTTGGATTTAAGAACACGCCAGGCTGAGAGGGCTCCTAGTCCCTGGCCTGCTCCTCCCCGTGGGTTTTCTGATGGGAGGATGGGAGCCCCACGAGATAAAGAGGGCCGTCTCCACCGCGCCTCCGGAACTGTGCTGGGCACCTTCGCAGGTCAGCTCCGTTGACTGTCACAAGCCCCCGGGGAGGTGGCGGCACCAACCGCATTTGTGCAGTGGACGGGACGCAGGCCGGGAGCCGCGGCTGAGGGGTACAGGTGGAGGGGCCCCTGCGGAGAGGGCACAGAGTCATAAGAGGGCTGGGCTTTAAAACCGGTCCTGGTTCCGAGGCTTTCCTGCCGCCGGGCCTGGCATACATAGTTCAAGGCTCTGAGATGCATGCGGAGCGTTAATACTTCGACAGCAACGGGAACCTCATCGTGTCCGTAATAAAACCAGTTTCTAGTAAGTATCAGCATATTGGTTTCAATGGGCACCTTTTTCACAGGCTGGAGTCGGCAGGACCGTCGCAGCGAGTGGCACGTCCTGACCCTCTGCCCTGCCTTCCGGCTCGTCCCCTACCTGTGACCACGCTCTAAAGTGACGCACACGTCACGCCATCCGGGCTCCCCCAGCCCACTGGCAGGGCCTGAGACACTCCTTTGTTCCCCAGAGCAGGTCCGCTGACGGGAATACGGTTGCGGGGTGCGGCTGGGTGGGGGCTGCCCCCCGGGGAAGGTGGAGGATCACTCGGGGTCGATTCCGGCTCTTCCTGTTCTGGTTTTCGACTCGTAAGATAAGCAATGTTGATGTTCGAGAGGCTTCTGCGCGCACCTCGGCGAGTATAACCGACAAGGTGATTCCGAGTGGAACGCATTCTGGGCGACGACTCCAGGAGATGAAGCATTGGAACGAGGCCCGCCCTGCTGCGCCCGGCCCCGCACGTAGATGCGAGCCACACTCGCACGCCTGGACTTCCTTCCGCTGGGTCTTTGCTGTGAACGAGCAGCCAACAAACCGTGCCCCACGGGGCCCGGACGAGTTGCTCCTGACCCAGGAGGCCTTCGAGAGGGTGACGCGGAGGGGCCCTGGGAAGCCCTCCCTCACTGTCCCCGACGCATCTGCTGCGGTGCAGGTGGCGTCTGCCTCGGAATTCATATAAAAATACAGTTCCATATTTTTCATTTGTGTGCATAGATTTGTTTTTTTGTTTGTTTTTTTTTGTTTTTTGGTTTTTTTGGAACACTACTCTATGCAGTCAATAACTTGGCTAATTTCACTTTGTTAATTAATTATCTTTTTTTTTATAAGCTGGGTATAAGAAGCCTCAAATTGTGGTACTCATAAAAAATACTTTGTATCTGAAATTTTCTTATCTCCACACGAGTTTTCGAATAACCATACCGGGGATGACGATACAAATGATGGACTCAAATGCCTCCTCTGGACTGAACCGCCCTGTGGATTACCGCGGAATGTCACCGCCCAGGAAAAGCGAGCAGCGACGGGGCCCGCTCCTACGGCGAGGCCACCGTTTGCCGTCGAGTACCTGCTGCAGGAAATCTGCGGCTGGCTTTGCGTGCCTTCTTTCTAACTGTCATTATTCTCTAGGAAATGCGTAAATAAATTAGTAACAGTATTAATGTTCCTGATATTAGGAAACGATGACGAGACTCGCACCGACCCGGCCACACGGCCGAGAAGTCCCCAGATGGCGTTTTACCCTGGGCTTTCTATCACCATCCTGATGTTCCCAGCTGCAGGAACGAGGTGTGGGCAGGCGCGATATCCCATACGGGTGTGTCACGTGACTGAACGGCACCTCCCATAGGCGACCCTAGCTCAGGTGTGGACAGACCCAAGTCGATGGCCTCTGGAAGCAGCCTCTGAATTACAGTGACAGTGGTAAAAGCAACCGTAGCTCATGTGAACTGACCGCACGTGAAGCTGCCCTCAGCCCCTCACACAGCCTCCGTTCCGGGAGGCAGAAATCTGCTCACTCGCTGGGGGAGAAAGCCAAGGCGCAGAAGGGTGGGCCCTGGGTAAGGAATGACGGGGAGAAAACCTTCCATCTTGAAGCTCGTCACGGTTGTTTACTCAAAGTCTTATGTTGATAAATTGGCCAGGTCTTCTTGTCTAGGGTCTTGAATTTAGATAAAGCACTAGTAGACTTAATTCCTCAAGATAACAATAATCGATGCTTCTTTTCCATAAATCATGCCAATCAAATTAAAGAAGCAAGTGGACAGAGTACACAGACACGGATATGGAGATGGGCTACTGGTGAGAGTCTGAGAGCAGAACTTCCAGTAAAATGAAGATGGAGGAAAAATACGAGGATTCTTGGGAGGAAAACAAGCTCAGATCTCGGCTTGGGCGAGTGCTGGATTCAGTGACATGGGCTGCAGCACATGGCGCCCTACGCGAGGTCTGTGATGCGGACAGGGACTGCGATGTCCTGGGCTTTCCAGGCGCGGCGGGGAGGGCCGGGCAGGGCCGGGCGTGAGGAGGACGGCAGGTCAGTTCGGAATGAGCTGATGACCGACGTCTATGCGCAAGCCCGCTGGGAAGAACAGGCATCGTTATCTCCCATCGTGAGCTATAATTCGCAGTCGCTGCAGCGTGGTGCCTGTCTGCTTAGGGCTGTAATACACCAAGACAGGGACAGACACCTGCGAACATCCTCGTGACCATGCCTGAGAGCAGGGCTGACCCCGGCCCCTCCTCTAGGCGCAAGCGGAGCCTTGGGGGGCACCCCCTGTGGGGGGCCTTGTACGGGACTGAAGAGAGGTTTTCAACATGAGAGGGAACCCCCACGTGGCCAAGGACAGGCATTCCGGAGCTGAAACAGGAAGTGAGAAACCTGCATCCACACGGACCTATGACGACCCGGCCACGTCCCCCCAGAAGCCACGGCCCTCTCTGGGAACTGGGTGCCATTGGTCTCGTTTTACTGATGAAACGACACAGTGGGAGGCCAAGTAGCTTCCTACGGCGACACCGACGTTCTAATACACGTCTCTCTGTGAGCAAAACCTGGAATCTTATCACCGTGCACCCCGCCTTCTGCGGGTGCTGTGATGCAGGGCTTCGGCAGGGGTCCTCCAAGAGTGGAACTGCCAATTCGCCATCTGAGACTGTGTGAAATCCGGAGAGAGGGCCTTGGGCAAGAAGGCAAGCCTTACCGTATAACTAGGGGGTAACTGGCCGGGGTCTGTGTCCTGCCTCCCCAAGCCTAATAATACTCAGACACGCAGAGAGGAGACAAGGAGAGAGTTAGGATGACAAGTGTCAAGAGAAATCTACCCAGTGAGCTAAGAAAGCAGCAACTGCCGGATGAAAGAAATTTGTGTGTGTGTGTGTGTGTGTGTGTCTAAATTCCTGATGCTGACAGAGGTGACTGCTTTGACAATGAACTTTTCCATAAATGAACTCTAAGCCTCCAATGTTATACTGAGGTATCAGCTCACTTTCATATTATTGTGGAAACGTTTTCGACTCATTTGGAAGCATTCATCAACACTGCCTGAGGGCTTTCTCTGCATGAAACACCGGCAGAGTAAATGCCTGTTCAGCCCGATGGGTGTTTATTGAGCAGGTACTATGCATGTGCTGGACCAAGAAGATTCAAACATTGAAACAGCAACGACAACAAGGTACATGTCCTATAAGTGCCTGCTATTTGGAATAGATGGAGAAAAACCGTGACAAGAAGAAGCGGTCGGCAATTTCTCATTGCTCTCTTTCGAGATTTCTGTAACAGGAACGATGCTGTCTGGCTGCTCGCCTCGAGAGAAACCATGCTGAATTCACATAAAGAAAACATAACCGAAGTGACACGAGGTTCTTCTTCTCATCGGGCTATTGATCACTAAAGATAGTCTGCAGAGCGACTGAGGGAGAGAGCTGTAGAGGGAACGAGGGCGAGGACCGGGCGGAGGCCGGCGCCCGCGCTCCGGGGCTGGCCGTGAGCTGCCACGGTGGGTCACGGAGCGGCGTGAGCTCGGGACGGCCGCCAAGTGCTACCCGAAACAGCTGGCTGCAGAAGGCGCGCGGGCACAGCAGGGGGAGCAGCGCGCCATGCTTCTGGAGGAGGGGCCCTTAGCCCCGCAGGTCCGGCGACCCGTGCGAGCGCCACGCGGGGAGCGGGGCCCGGCAGGCGCGCGGCGGGCCGGGGCGGGGGCGGGGGGGGGGGGCGGTCGCGCGCCGAGCGCCGAGGCGTTTGCACCGACGGCTCCGCGCCGAGCCGCGCGCCGGGACTCGCCGGAGCCCGTGGAAGTGGCCCGTGACTGTCGCGGGCGCGCGGCTGACACACGCGTGCGCGTGCGCGGGGCCTCCGACCCGCAGTGCGGGGCGTCCGCGGCCGTCCCTCCGGGCCTGCGCGCCCTGCCCCGAGGAGGCGCCCGTCCCACTGCGCCGCGCAGCCCGCCATCCGCTCGGTCCGCTGCCAGCGCCGCGGAGGGATAGCGCGGAGCTGCCTCGGGCCGCATCGCACCTGCGCGGCACCTGGGCTTCACCTGCGCGGCACCTGCGCGGCCGTCCGGCCCCTTTCGCAGCAGAAGCGCGGCATCGCGATACGTTTTTCTGTTTCAAGGGAGCAGCTGCAACCCACATGTGCATGGGGAGCGAAATCGCATTCGTTTTAGTGGCCGAGGCAACATATTTATTCGAAACCCTCTGTGAACATAAAAACGGATCGGCTGAGTGAAGGAGACACCTCTTTCTTTACGGGTCGCCAGTCCCGGATCGCCACTCCGGTTCTCTATGCACGGCCACGAATGCGTCCATCACAATGGAACTCTGACTCTGAACTTCCAGGTGGCCCGGGGCACAGGATGCGGCAGCCGGAGGGAGGTGTGGACGCGCAGCGTTTCCATCCTCGCTTTGATTTGTGCCCAGGGAAACCCCTCGTCCCCTGGGCTGGGTTGGCTGGCCACTCCAGGCCCCCGAGGAAGGGACACGGCACCACCCGCATCTTAGTGAGTCATCAATATCACAAATAATACTTATTGGGAAATGTGTAAAAAAAAAAGAAAAAAAAAAGTTCATCCAAATCAATTTGCAATGTAAAATATGTAGTTTTAGAACAAATGTAGAAGTCTATTTTCTTGCCAAGATTATAAAATCCCCCAATTCTTGGTCAACCCTGAAAGGATGAGTTGGCCTCATCTCTCCTGAGGCAAGAACCCTTTTCTCTTCCATCCCAAGATGAAAGGCAGAAGCGAAGCTCTCCTCGCACTCAGATCAATCGCAGTTCTCTCAGCCAGCTCAACGCCTCAGTCACTCCACGCCTCTCATTTATTAAACCCTTCCCAGAAATTCTAATAATAGCTTGGTTTGTTACCTAGCACCAAATCTGTATCCATTACGCATTTATGATTACCGGCAAATTTCATGACAGTATTTAAGTTTTAAAATGTTGATGCATTTAAAAGTGTGTGAATGTATAAACAAAATTCTACAATCATAAAATAAGTTAAAAATTATAGCTACATATATACTAAAGGCCAGATTCTATCTTATATTTATTCGTATTAAATAATCCAACTGGTAATTTACCGAGCCCCGATGATGCGGCAGCAGACACAATGGTAAGCACTGAGAATTCAACAGTGACCAGATTACATTGTTCTTGCTTTCTGAGAGATGACATCATATAAACTAACAAATGAATGAGTAATTGCAAATTGTTACACAGAGCATAAAGAAAGCAAACGGGGAGCTGTGGCCGGGTGCCTGGCTTCTGCGCTATATGGCTTAATCAAGACTTTTAAAAGAGGCAGTCTCACCCAAACCATAAATCGCAGAAGTCACATCATATAAGGGAGGGGGGCCCCTTGGGGGACGGCCTGGTTCCGCAGCGTCCCAGAGGGAGAAGCAGCAGTCTGGAGGAAGGCAGAGGGGCGTGTCGGAGGGCGAGGACGTGGGATTTGTCGGGGACGGTGGGGGTGGTGGAATGGAGGAGAGTGCGGGGACGAGGTGAGGGCAGCTGGGAGGTGAGCCTGCAGGGCCCGGGGTCCCTCGGAGGGGTGGGGGCGCCGGATCCCGGCGCTGTCCTCGTGTCCCTGACCCGCAGCTGCCGCTGGCAGGAACCGCCCAGGCTCCTTTTGTTCCCTTTCCTTTCGGCTCCTGTCACCTTTTGTGCTAAGACGACAAATGTTGTGTTAGAGAACTTCGCAACATTCTTTATGTCTAGTTCACACATTTTAGACTCTCAAATTCTTATTTTAAGTAAAAATACAACTGTCCCAACCTTGGATCATGCTGTGTAACCTCTTTGTCGCAGAATCCCTTACGGAGAAGCGTACGAGAGCTACAGACCTCCAAACTGTCTCGCCTTCTCACGTCAGCTTGACAGTGAACATTCTTTTATTTTCTTTCTTTGAGTTGGGGGCATGGATGACAAAGTCCCAAGCACGTAAGTATTTTATTGGTCACTTCGGCTGACTTAAATGTTTCCTTCAATGACAATACTGAGGATTATTGTGAAGATTTTCTCAAGGGGCTGAGCGTACGGTGACCACAAGATCGCCTGATTTCTTGTCTCCAGGAAACTTAAATCATGGGGGAGTGTATGTTATTATCATCTATGCTCCCTGCAACAATCCTCAGAGAAAACACATTCTTCTCAAAATATGGTACTATGTGGAGTTGGCAGGACTCTTTGAAAAGAGAAGGGAAACTAAGAAAAAAAAATGAGAGAGGAAAAAAGAAAATCTTATAATATCTGTCATTCTTCTTGGCGACCTATCATGTGACAATAATTATCATTACTCAGGTAATTTTGAAATGGTTTGTTGGAAAGACCTCAAAACCATTACTATAAAAGGGACTCGATCGGAGCGATGAAGAATTATGCATATAAACTCCTATCATGTGAAAAAACATATATCACACTCCTAACAGACAGTGGGCTATTGGCCAAATTCATACATACAGGAGGAAACATCTACTTGAAATGGAGCTTCACCTACGGTAAGCAGTATTTATGTGATTGCTATTATTATGATCATGATGAAACATTTCATTTCTATCGTGAGGAAACACATCGCAAAAACCAATACTAGACAAACACGATCCATAATAATTCAAAGCGGAGCCAGTGGAAGTAAAGCAGTGTTTCTGTCACCCATCATTTCATCGCCTGACATTCTGTTAATCGGGATTGCAGCATGTCACTGGCGGTCCATCTTCGTGGCCACCAGCTCATAGACTGTGTGTTGTGGAGCAGGTGACAGGAAAGGATAACTCCGCAGAGGCCAGCAGAGCTGGCGCTGCCCTCAGTGGCCAGTACATGGTGGCCATGCGTTGTTAGACAAAACACCGAGGACCGCTGAGTGAGAGCCTTGCAAAAGGGCTCACTGGCAACTGAAAATGAGTAACTGGCTGGGTTGAAACTGATAAATGAAGGAATCAAAGCGATAAAAAATGATGAGGATGATTAAAGGCAAAGTGGCCAAAAAGCTAATGGCTTTCACTTAGAAATCATAGTTCATGCAAATTAGTTAAACTAAACATTCTATTAAAGAAAGCTTCTATCAGTTTTTATTATTTATTGCTCACTATTCCCCAAGTTATTCTTTCTTTAGAACTTTTTTCATGCACAAGAGCAAAAAGGCTGTCTTTCTTTCCTTTTCCTTCCTTCCTTCCTCTCCTCTCTCCTTCCTCTCTCCCTCTTTTTCTTTCTACTGACCTCCATGCCCTGAGTGGCAAAATGAAGTTAGTACTGAACTGAAGATCAAAAGATATGTCCCAGCCTCCTCAATTCAAAGAACAGGAACCTAGAACAGCCCAGACTACTTTGCAAAGGCAGGACAAAGTTGAAGGATAAATGCTTCCTGCTTTCAGTAATTATTATAAATTGATAGTCATCAAGACGTACGCTGCTGGGATACAGAAAGGTACACAGATTGATAGAACAGACAGCGTAGAAACAGATCCATATGTTTATGGCCAACCGACTTCTGACAAAGGTGAAAAGTTAATTTAGTGGAGAAAGAATGGTGTGTAAAAACAATCGGATACACACACACACACACACACACACACAAAAGAACTTTGATTCATATCTTGCACCATACACAAAAGATAACTCAAAATAGATCAGTAACTTTAATATAAAACATAAACGTTTCTAGAAGAAAACATGAGAAAAGTTTTCTCACCTTTGGTTAGACAAAGATTTCTTAGATACGACACATAAAGCATGATCCACAAAAGAATCAATTAATAAATTGAATTTCACCAAAATCACAAACTTCTGTTCCCTGAAAGACACTGTTTAAGAAAATGAAATGATAAGCCATAGACAGGGAGACAATATTTGCAAATCATTTATCTGATAATGCACTTGTACTCAGAATATAAAAAAGAACTCTGAAATTTTTATAATGTGAAAACGACCCAATTTTTTTAATAGGAAAAATATTTGAAAACCAGTCCATCACAGAAGATCAAAGAATAACAAGTAAGCACATGAAAAGAGGCTCAAAATCATGAGTCATCAAAGAAATACGACTTAAGACCAAAAGGAGACAGCACTGCATACTAAACAGAATATCAAAATGTACAAGACAAGACTTATCAGGGGATTGTGCCGTAAGGTACATAAATGTCTGACCACTATGCTGTACCCCTGAAACGAATATAATATTGAATGCTAACTGTAACTGAAAAATAAAAACAATTAATAAAATTAAAGGCTAATTATGTCAAGTGTTACGGATGACACGGGGTAACTGGAATTCTCCCACACTCACGGTGAGAATGCAAACCGTACAATCACCTTGGAAAGCAGTTTTGCAGTTTCACAAAAAAGAAACTAAAATGTGATCCAGTGATTCCAATCCTAGGCATTTACAAAAGAGAAAAAGAAGTCTACGTACTTACAGAGACCTGTGTAAACTTTCATTGCAGCTCTGTTTGTAATAACCAGAAACTGGAAATAACCTGGGTGTTCCTTGACAGTTAGACAGATGAGCAAACTGTGGCTATGTACTTACAATACAATACAATTCAGCCACAGAAAGGAATCAACTTTGGGCGTACACAGCATCTAATTAACTCAGGCCCACTTAGAAAACGATTCTTCCAGTTAGAGACCAGAAAGCCAAAGCTCAGAGAAGTGAAGTAACTTGCCCGAGGTCACACAGGTGACAGGAGCTGGAATTCAGCCTCAGGTCTGTCAGAGTATGAAGCCTGTCTTTTCCCCTCCAGCACCCTAGCCACTGCTCTTAACCTTTCTGGGGCTCAGTTTCCTCCTCTGTAAAATATTCAGGTGAGTCAAAGAATCTCCAAGAACAACATCAAATCTAAAGTTCTAGGAGTCTGTGTGAAGCGAACCGACTGAATGTACAATTTCATCCATTTAAGAACAGCTTTCATTTCGGAGGACACCGAATTCGCTTCCCGGCGTGCGATGCAGGTCGCAAACACGTCCGTGTCTGAGCGGAGGCCGCTCTGGGCGTTTCCCACCGCGGCTGGTGTGCGCAGTCCCGCCGCGGAGTCTCACACTGAAGGGCTGCGGGGGAACTCGCGTGACCGCGTGTTTGGCTGGAGAGTGTGGCCCCTGTGGTGACTATCAAGGTGCTGTCCTGAATGCTTCAGGAAGCACTGAAAAGCCATTAAAAACGAGAGACTAGTGGGACGGCTGTGTCCCATTTTCGCTGCTGTTAACCATTACTCTCCACGCCTTCGGTACTTCCTAAGAGGCTGACCCTTACGATAAAGCGTAATAGCAATACAGAGTTTCATCGCCTGCCAGATTCAGGTAACGTTCATTACCTACTTCTTCTTCTCTATTCTGTATACTTTCTATGCCAACACTATACATCATATTCAAATGACTTTTTCTATTCACTGACGCAGACACATCTGACTTAGTCGCTGGGGCCTCCACATGTCGCTTTTCCACTGCTCGGCTTACGCGTCTTTATTTCTGTCACAGGTTGCAGAGCCAATGATTGTAACATTCGAGACTCTGTTTCTTTCCTTTCAAGTATATTTTAGGGTTCCCTAGATGTAAAACATATAGACCTGAGCATGAAACCGGGTTCGGTTTTCTAAAGTGCAACCAATTAGTTGTTACAACCGATAGTTCACTAACATGAAAGAAGCATTGTGACAAAATTGAAAGTTATTGTGTACTTTCAGTGAACAAGGTATAGCAGCATAAATGTAACTGATTGAACCACAAAATCTAGTTTGTCAATCAAATGGTCTCTTATCTTTCTTATCTTAAAATATACCCTTTTAACACACAGCTCACTCTTTTTAAAAAAACCCTATGGTCACAATGTCAATTACTAACTTTATTTTCTATTTACATTATCCACTTATGAAGACCTTTTCCCTCAATTTAATTAGTTAGTGTCATTCACACCTTAATTGGTAACTGGGCGAGTCTGAGCTGAATTTGTAAATGATGCCACAATGTCAGATCAGGCCGCGTCAATCTTGTAAATACACATCACGGCAAGAACACGTCTACACAACACCCACACACATATCTGTGTGCTGGAATTGACTTTTTACATTTTCGTTTTAATAATAATGACGCATTAAATAAAGTAAAATGGCACCGTGAAATACGAGAAAGATCTGTTCTCAGTTGCACTTCTAATACCTTCAGTTCAGATGATCAAAAAACTCAATGCGGAAGAGTAGTAAGCTGAAGCATGAGTACTCCCAGAGCAAAAATCAGCAACATTGCTGACGTTTCCTAATATCTGCGGGTTTTCAGCCTATGGCTACATGTATCCAAACTGTTACTGACGACATAATTGACGGCATGTTCACTGATGCAGCAAATATTTCAATACGACACGAAGTCTTTGGCCACAAACAAAGTGCTTTTCCCTGTGCCATGCGTTTCGTATTCGGCAGTAATTTCAGGAGAGGCTCCCTTACCGACGCCGAAATCTACTGAAGAAATCATATGGCTTAAATACGTGTTTGAAACAATTACTCATAATTGCTGTCCTGGTCACGAGATATCTCAGCCATATTTATTAAGGACTAACAATACATTTCACTGTGGTTTATCGGCCACTGCATGTTGTCTTGGAGAAATGTCTAAGAAGTTCCTCTGCCCATTTCTTAATTGGATTGTTTGTGGGGTTTTTTGTTTGTTTTTATTTTTGTTTTTGTTATTTTGTTTTTTTGGTGGTCAGTTGATGAGTTCTTTCTACATTTTGTTTATTAACCCTTTATCGGCTATATCACTGATGAATATCTTCTTCCAAATAGTAGGTTGTCTTTTTATTTTCTTGATGGTTTTCTTTGATGTGCAAAAAATTTTTAGCTTGATGTAGTCCCATTTGTTCATTTTTCCCTTTTGTTTTCCTTGTCCGAGGAAATAGATCAGAAAAAAAAAAATGTTACTAAGAGCAACATCAGAGAGTTTTCGGCCCAAGTTTTTTTCTAGGAGCCACTATGGGAAACAGTCTGGAGGTTCCTCAAAAAAATTAAAACAGAACAACCTTATAACCCAGGAATTCCATTTCTGGGTATTTACTTGAAGAAATCTGAAACGCTGCCGAGCTCGAGCAGAAGCAAACGAGAGAGAGAATTTCTGTGATGGTGAAAATGTTCTACAGCTGCTCTAATGTGGTAACTGCTAGACACGTTTAAGTTGTTGTGGTCATGAGAAACCACATTTTCATTCCATATAGTTTTAATTGACGCATATTTAGATGTACATTACCACACATGACCAGTGGCTAGCTGTTAAACCGTGCAGGCCATGCGTTCGGTTTACTAGAGAGCCCTGAAATGAATGCCTAAAGAAAAGGACTAAGTCCTGTCCTGTAAGTCCTGTTCTATCATGTTCCGATGCTCTTGTTGCGTATCTGCTGTCTTCAAGACCATACGTTTCCCAACCATTTTGGAACCAAGAAATTCTATTACTATTTTCAAATGAAACTTGTCATTTCTCTATCCAGTCATGCTGCAGTCTAGAAAGGATCTCAAACCCTTGCTCAAATATACACAAACACGGTAAGCTTAAAGTAGATAAACAAAAAAAACAAAAAACAAAAAACCAAAACGATGGAGAGAATATGCCACAGTAGAAGTCGGCCGAGGACAAAGCTTTAGGGCAGCACACAGAAACACATGCCACAAAACATGACGGCCGCTGAAGGTCTGCGGTGGTCGCTCCAGGCCTCGCAGCGGCCGGAGCACAGAGGCACTCTAAGTTATGCTCAGCGTAGAAAGCACACAGGTAACAGGGAACTAGTGATTTTGCGGGACTACAGTTTTCTTTGACTGAATCCAGCGAGTCGCGCGACCAAGGCACGTGACTGTCTTTCCGAGGTGAGCATGGCGTGCGGTTGGAGCAGAGGACGCCGGCTCACGGCCAGGGTGGAAGGAAGCAGGCAGGCAGAGGCGGCTAAGTGAGGGGGGCGCGCGGAGACACCCCCGTCTTTACTAACAAACTGCTCCTCTCTTCATGGTGGGTTTGGGTCTCGTCAACTACGAGAGTCTTAGTACAGAGAGGAATTTCTCCCATGAGTTGAGACCGTGCTAAGCAGGCAGGGTCCCCAGGGGTGACCCTACAAGAGGAAATTCTGCATTTGTTTGTGCATTTCTCTTCACTGTGGTCTGCGAGGCATAACACTGACATCGATTCAGCAAAAGTCACAGAACCCCATTTTGTCCGTGCTCCCACTGAGCCCTCTCTCCCCACAAAGTGAAAAATGAAATATCATCCACATTAGAGCGAATAAAAATTAATTTTCTGTTCATGTTTAGGATTCATGAGCATTTGCAAGTTACAATCTGGAAATCACTCTGAAACCTCTAGATAAAATGTTATTCGCTGCAAATCCAACTTAATAATATATATAGAAAGTACTGAAAATGTGTCCGTTTCTCATAGGTGTGTTGTTGGGATTCACACCCACCCTGTGCCGAAGCTAGAGACCTAGGTCTTCAACACCTCCCTTTTGCCTGCCTTCCTTCCGTACGAGGGGCCACCATGGAGTCCTGTCTAGTATGACTTCCAAGTAAGCCTGCAGCCAGTCCGTTTCGTCCCGGGCCAGCAGCAGCCGCACCCCGCGGGCAAGCTGGGACCACACCTGGGCGGCTCGCTCTAACCCGGCTTCCCGGCCCCTCGCTGCTCTGCCGCCCGCGGCCAGCGATCTCTGCGCCCTGGCCGGCCGGGGTGATGAGGTGGACAGCTGATCGCGCCCCGTCTGGCCCCGTCTGGCCCTGCCTGGCCCCCTGTGCCGTAAGCCGCGAGGGTCTCGTCTTCTCCCGGGGCATCTACAGACAGACGGACGTCTCTACGGCAGCCGCGGGTGGGGCCGGCTTGGTCCGCCCCCGTTCCAGGCCCTTCCCCCATCTGACGCAGCTTCTCTGCTCTGCTTTTGGTTCCTGGAACCCGATTTGTTTCTTCTGTCCCAGGGTTACTCTTGGGCTGTGCCTTTACCAGGACCACTCCCCAGCCCTGCCGCACTTCTTCAGGTCTTCTACCCTGCTCTAAGTCAGACTCCAGGCAGCTGCCTGGTTTTTGACGAGTGTCTGTAGCGCCCGCTGAACTGCAGGCTGCCCGGGGGGCGCGAGCTTGTCTATCCTACGAACTAGTTATTCCCTGGAACTCAAATAGAGCCTGGAGCCTGGGGATACCACCGCCTGTAATGGCCACGATGAAGGGATCCGCTTTACTGTGTGTCCTAAGGGCAACTTCAAAACACGCAGAGTCCCAGACAAAGGTCTCTGTTTTCAGTCAGGTGGTATAATCACACCCTATCATTTAATAAGATGCTACATTCTACATATTTCTTAAAGATGTGACCACAGATATATATATATATATATATATATATATATATATATATATATATATATGTATTTAATGAAAAGGTCTACTTCCAAGTCAGGAGAAAATTAAGATATTTATGTAACTTCTAAAGAATTCGGTAATTAAATTATCCATTTCTACACAAAACAAAAACAGCCAACTTATTAGAGTGCCCTCCATAATATGAATCATTGATATTTACAACTTAGAAATCTATCTCCTGACCATGTAGTTAGAGTCTCATAAGGAAGATATCTTCTTAAAACAGTAGCTAGATGCCTTCAATTCAAGATACTGTTAATTACATCCCCTGGGCATCAAAATAGCCCTGCAGCCTCTTCTGGAAGAGCACGTCAAACACTCTGAAACGCATATTTCACTGGCCTCTGGAAGGCAACTAACTGCAAAGGCTTCTCCCGTATGCAAAGTCCTTAGGAAAGCCTCCCTTGCCAGGCTCTGACAATGCGCCGCCTCCCACTGCTGCGCAAACACACAATCCGCAATGATAAAGCAATTTTGGGAAATGCACGCTATTTTCCCAGGAGACTGGAATGCCTTGGAGTGGTTAAATATGCAATTGGGTAATTTTCTGAAATGCTTATTTATTTGAGTCTCATTTCAGTCTCCCTGGTAAACAGAATATCTCTGTTAACAGTTATTATCCCTCGAAAGCTTCTGCAATTGTCGGCGTTCCCCTGACCTGCCCACAAACACACCATGTGACTTGGTGCTTAGATCATAAAAACAGCTTACCTGTGCCAGCCTCCTTATTTAAATGGCGAGGTAAGCCTTCTTTACCCTGAACTGGTTTTCGGTTTTTTTGTTTGTTTTGCTTTGTTTTTTGTTTTTGTTTTGTTTTGTTTTTTTAGATTATAGACATGGTGGAAAATGATTAACAGGACTTTTAAACTTTCTCATGATTTAGATCTTGTCTTAGCTGGTTGCGAATCTCATTATCAGCTTGACAGCTGTTTTTCGACCTTGATTTATTTTTATTTTTGGATCAGAAGGAAGAGTGGCCAAGTTGCAGCCTAGAGGTTTGCTTTCAAAAACAAAGTTTGAATTCAGCTGTTGTTGATTCACACCCAGAGCGCCATCTTTCGCATGTATGTGCAGTTAAGTATCCTTTATAGGTAATTGCTCATTCTATTAGTTTGAAGGTACCTAAAGAAGCTGTGCAGAGCCCAGAATAACACCCAGGTCCTGAAACAGGGCCTTCTCAAGTGCTACGTTAGGGGAATACATTCTGATGTTGGTGATGGTATTCCATCGAACGAGAGCTCTGAACCAATATCTTCTGCTGCTTGCCTAGTTATACATGAACCATAGAAAACTCTCCAAGACCACTGATTTAACTGAAGTGAAGAAGAGAAAGTAGTCCCTAATGGAAAGAAGCATGCTTAAATTAAAATAGGGAGCAAGAAATCCAAAGAAAAAATTGCTTTGTGTTTTTTTGAAGGTGAAGTTCATTTTTTGTTTTGTTTTGTTTTTACTTTTAGGTCCTACTAAAAATATCACCAAACACAGTATTTTAATAATAACAAACTCGAGTTTCCCTTCTATGTCAATTAAAATTTGGCCTTTGCCCCCTTTAAAAGGTTATTTTAATTAACAATGCAACAAGTGTAGTTCTTTTATTTTTCAAAAATTACAATGTAAAGAAAACTAACCAATTTTAAATGAAGTTTCTGCTATGACTTTAGCCCTTCTATTCCTGCCTCATGTGACCGTGGTTAAGTGCTGAAATAGGACACTCGGTTAACGTAACAGTCACGACTTAATACACGCTGTTGCTGTCTGCACATTCATTCTACATAAAATAATCCTGGGTACACCACGTGGATAATCCCTTCCCCTGGTTCTGTGGAACACAGTTTGATAACCACTGCTCTGAAGTCACCACGCAGAGACTGAGATGTTAGCATAACTTGCACACCTATTAGTAGGTACTTTCTTCACTTATCAATTTGATTGCGTTTTTCACCCTGAGTCTGATAAATTTCATGAAAGTAAACTGTACCTCTTGGTTTCGGGGCCAAGAGGGATCACAGAATTTTTGAGGTGAAAGAGGTCCTGGAGATTGATTTCATGAATGAAAAGGTAGAAAGTACAAGTTAGCTTTGGAGTCAGGTAGATCTGTGTTTGAATTCAGATTCTGAGAACTTTGTTTTTTTTCACTTGCAAAATGGGATTAGTCATATGGACCATACAGAGTCCTTGTGAACCTTAAGGCGACGCATTCGAAAGGCCCGCCCCAACATCCAGTAGCTAGTAAGCGATTTGAGCAGATTAACTCGCTGTTGAGTTCATGACAGAATCAGGACTAGCCTCACAACTTCTAGTTCAGCACTATTTCTACAATAGCAGTCTAATTTGAGATACAATACAGCTTAACTAACAAACGAACCCATTGTGGGTCCCACAGAACGAATTTCAAGCAAACTGTTGCCATTTTCCCCTCAGAAGAATCAGCATGGCAAACAACATAGCAATCAGAGACAAAGCCATAAACATCACCCATTGTATTATCCTAAACCTCTAAGGATGTAAGAGAGAATTTATAAATTACAGCACAATAGAGAAGTAAACACTGTTAGAAGTCACCATTCTTTAGGTAATTAAATTATTTCCTAATTATATGTCTTTAAAGGTTAGTATACCAAACGACAGTCAAGAAGTTGTCTGGCTTGGGGGTGGAGAGCGAGGGAGGGGGGAGTCCTCTGCTACATCAATGGAGGTGGCACCCCACACTCAGGGGAGAGAGCGGTGGGACCCCATCCAGGAATACAGTCCTAGAGCTTCTGTTATCTCTGTCTTTGGTGACAACATTCCTGAAAATGGAATGTATATCTGAAATATGTTATCTATTAAGTTGTGTCAAAAATTTACATGTTTTATTAATCTTTTTAAGATGACCAGTTAAGAACAATAGATGGATGGTTTTTCTACTTTATTCAAATATAGTTTGAGAGGGTTTTTTTTTGGTAGAGTAAGATGAGTTATGTTTAAAATTTATATAAACAAATGTTAATTTATATGGTACTTGAGTGTATTTCCGGTACTCAGAATGATGGAATGCTAGTGTGGGCTTGTGATCTGTGAGGTTCACCGAGGGCTGCCTTGCCTAAAAAATTTTTTTAAAAAATTAAAAAAACAAAAACAAAAATCAGGGCTATTTACTACCTGTTTTGGATGCATTTGAAATATAACTGAAAATACAAGTGTATGTCTCAGATAGTATGAAAGTATTGTTCTGTGAAAATTTTTTCAACTATATATATATATTTTATACATTTACAGTAGCATGATGTAAAATGTATTTCTATCTGTGGGTAAGAGTCAAAAGTTTGAAATCCATTGGTCTAAATCAGTGTTCTCCAGAATTTTGGTTGGGAACCTCTATCGGTTACAAAAAAATTGAATGTAAATCCCAACACAGATTGAATATAAATATTGCTCCTATCTTAGGGACATTTCAACACGCACAAAGGAAAGGAGGATGTAGGAAGCAAACAGGAACGGGAGCTGTGAAAGTTGCTTCGCGCGTTACACAGAAGACCGCTTCCTTTAGAGCATCTCCCAACTCCCTGAGAATGACGCCGTTTAAGTTTTGTGCTACACATTTGTGCAATATTAGACTTGATGACAGCCCACAGATCTTAAGGGACATTACTCAACACTCATTGATGGCCTATTCAGAATATGAAATTTTCAAGAGAGGACTTAAAAGTTATACTAACAACCTGTTAAGGTAGCCTACTTATGCTATTAGTTAAAGAAGAAGAAAAATAATGGTAGCCTTGTTAATGCAACTCTGTATATTCCTGTGTATATCCCCTTTATTAAAGGTTTGTTTGGAAAATCTGGTTATGTAGAATGAATCTAACCTAAGAATTTCAATGAAGGTTTTTATCGATAACTTTTAAAGTATTTTTACAGGATTATATTTATGTATGGCTTTATACTTCTTATAATGTTAATTCCTATTTATAGAAAATTAATAATTTCCATTAGTTGTTAATGTGATACTGTAGAAAATGTCAAAAGACAATCATATTTTCACTTTTTAGCCATGAAACTTGAATTAAACCCAACTCGCACCTTTAGGTTTCTCGTGAGAATTGTAAGTATTGTGCGTCCGTCCTTGGTGGTGACGGGGAAGCTGTCACTTACAGGACAGCTACTGTGTGTCAGGAACTGGGCCAGCCCTCCTTACACACAATCTTGTTCGACTTTCTCTGAGTTCAGACTTATTTCCACTTTAGAAGAGACAATCGGCTGGACATCTGGTAGAAGAGGTCTGGAACTGGACCAGCACCTTTGGACTGCAAAGCCAATACTCGGCCCGCAATCTCTGAATCACGGATGCGCAACCAAGTCTACCGTTTGGGAGCCGAACCACCAACACTCTCGTTGTGAAGAGCCTGCCAGGTGTCAACCTGAATGCTTCTCCTCTGTAGCTGGGCATCATCTAGACTGAATTTCCCAGGCTCCCTTGCAGCACAGAAGACTATGCCCCAGCAAATGGAATGAAGAGAGTCCTGCCATTGCCATTCGAGGGTTTATGAGGAAGATGTGCGTTTCCTTTATCATTTGTTTCCCTCTGCCAGCTAGGCTCTGGATCTGGGGATCCATCCGACCATGAAGAGAGTGATAAATCCCAAAGGGAAGGCAGAGCCAAAAGAGAGAGAAACACGACTTCAAAGAAACCCACCCATCCACCCAAAATACCGACTCCCGACCAAGGCAAGAGTCAAGCTAAGTGTGCACGTGAGCCAGTGCACTGTTCGGTCTACAATAACCAGTGACACTTCTGTTAGAGGCCCCACTCTGTGACAATCCCTCCAGGGGAAACCGAGGAGGGAAGACAGTGTTCAAATGCCATTGTAACCACCTCCGTCTCAGAGACGACTGTGTTTTCACTTTCACAGAGGATGGAAAAGTTCAGAGGCTCCTCCCTGAGACGTTTGTTAGTGAGTCCAGATTTTATAATTAGCTGATTGGCAAAAAGGGCCCTGTATTCCTTACGCACATGGGGTTGAGAGGCAGGAAACCAGCTCATACGGAGTGGGAGTGCGGGGTGGGGTGGGGAAGGGTGGAGAGCAAGCCTTGTCCTCGGGGACATCAGTTGGAACAGACCTTGTACACAGGGTTAATATATATGACAATAATATAACATAATAATATAATATGATAATATTAAATAGACCTTTTCTGAATTGGAGGGTGCCAAGTATTTGAAAACTATTTCAGAATCTAGAAGGTGACTGTTATGGCCTGAATTGTGTCCCTCAGAAATTCATATGTTGGAGCCCTAACCCTCGGTACCTCAGGATGGGGCTGTGTTTGGAGACAGGGCCTTAAAGGGGTAACTAGTTACGGTGAGGCCATTAGCGTGGGCGCCAATCCAGTCTGACCAGAGCCTTCATCAGAAGAGGAGACTGGCCACGCAGAGATGCGCCATGCATGCGCGATGGGCCGGCCCGAGACCGGGCAGCGTGAGGGCGGCTCCCTGCAAGCCAAGGACACAGGCCCTGGAGGAAACCAATTCTTGATCTTGGACTCCCAGACTCCAGAACTGCGAGAAAATAAATTTCAGTTGTTTAAGTCCCCAGTCTATGGCGCTTTGCAATGACGGCCCTAGCAAAGCGACACTGTGGCCAATTACAAAAGCCTTGTTGCATGTGAACCGCGAGAAAGAGGGGAGACAGTGGGTTTTGGAAAGACATCAGATATAATAACACTGCTCCCTGGAACACTGCTCTTATCCCCCCGCTTTTTTTGTTTAGTTCTGCTGCTTTTAATACAATGTTATAAAAATATAATTCTAAAATAAAGGATTTCTAATAAAGGCCTGAAAAGCAGAAAGAATAAGAAATATTAATTTTCCAAACTCCTCAGCGGAGTGCGTAATGGAACATTAAAGATAACCTGGAAGGCATTCAGATTTTACTGGAAATATTTAATGTAATTGCTTGGTTCACATATTATATATTTATTTCCACCCTGACATTAGAGTATTAAACCACACCTCCTCTTGCTAAATTGGTATGCATTTAAAACATTAAATTGTTTCACTGTCCTGCTTAGGAACCAAATGATATAAACTCTCATGAATATGTAAATCAACCCCTCTAAGCACATTATTAATTATTTCAAAGATAGTTGGAGGTCAGCAGCTCCTGGCAGTCTCTGTGCATGGAGTCTCATTAATACAAGACATCACACAGTAAGAAGTTTTACCACATTACTGTGTGTGTGTGAGAGTGTGTGCACGCGCGTGCGCTTTAAGCGACCGAAGCAACGTGCAGAGGCGAGCACAGCACCTCCAGGCACCGAACGTGGCCGGGGATGAAGACGGGGAAGAGGAGGCAGAGACAGAAGTCAGCCTGCGGCTTCTGTCTCAAATAAACTTAAATTTTCACAAGTGGCCCCGATTTCTTTGGGATAAAGTTGTGACCAGCTCCAGAAGTCCGTAGCTCACCAAGACACGGCACAAGCGTCGCGTCCTGGGACAGTGGCGAGCCTGCGCAGAGGCCTGGACCCCACCGCTGTGGGGCCCCACACCGCCCACGGCCTCTTCCCCAACCGTGGGACAGATGAGGGGACAGCGAGGTGGGTCCACTCGGAATGCAGTGGGAGCTGTTAGGAGCCGGGCGCGGAATTACCCGCAAATGAGAGTATCTGACAGTGAGTCGTGCTTCTTAAAATTCGGAATATGAATATAAGACTCTCATTCCCATCCAATTGCCACAAAATTGACCTTCCTGTCCAAGTAACCCTTCATGGTCCCTTCTGTAGTTTACGTTTTATATCTCTGACTGTGAACTCAAAATTTATCTGATGAAAAAAACAACAAAATCTCCCCTATGTTCGCACTGGAGAGCAACTGAGATGAAGATACATATAAACATGGACACTACCTAGCGTGATCAGCAAAACATGGATAACAGAAATAAGAATGAAAATCCTGAATACTGAAATACCCTGTGCACTTTTCAGAATTTTCTGACTAGGAGCATCATGAATCCGGACGCCTCTGCTGAGGGAAACTAGGCACACCTTTTCAGGTATCAATTTAAAAGCTAAAAGCAGGCACGTATCTGTACTATTTGGGATGTGCTTGCCTCGGTGGTAGCCCAGGGGGACAGAGTATAAGGGATGAGCATCGGGGATGCTGGCGACGCCCCCTTTCTTGGTCCGCGTGTGGTTACAGATGTTCTCCATGACCATACAAAGCCACGACCACATAAATGTGTTTAAGCGCTGCTGTGTGTGCACGACGCGTCTCATAATAAATTTAAGAATACAGCAATCCACTTACAATGAGACGTTTACAGGTCAGCTACTATTCTATAGACGATGGTTATAATCCTTCCGGCCTGAGGAGGGCGCGCTCCACACCGATGGAGCTCGGTGCCCAGAGTGCAAATCGAGCTGGCTGTCCATCCAGTTGGGGAGAGGATTTGGGTACACCACCCCCTCCAAGAAAAGGAGCAAGAAAGCCTAAAGGCAGCTGTTTTGAACAACTCTTGTAGCTATCTTAAACACTTATCCTTGGATAAGTAACCAATGTATACTTATAAGGATTTGCTTTTTCCCTTATAAAACAAAGGTTGAACACTCTTCCTAAGAGTTTGGGGCAGAAGTGGGTAGAAAGAGGTTGTTTTGGCCTTCTCCACCTGCTCTTCAAAGCATTCCCACCTTACTTCTGTTTTCTAAGATGCTATTTTTAACCACTCAATATGGTGCAAGAGCAGAGGAAAGGAGACGGAAGTAGAAACCCGGGCACAGTAAGAATCTGAGGCACCGCTGACTCGGACATGGGGCTCCCCCTGAAGATGAAGGTCGTGGTGATGCCGGCGCCATCACCGACAGGCGTGGACAGTCCCGCCTCCTGTGGCCACGAAGGCACATGGGTGTGCCCACCGGCATGGAAGCCGCCGTCCTGTCTGACAACTGCTCTGCAGAGCAGGTGTTTCTGAGGCCCATTGGACGGACGGCCTGACGGCGCAGACAGCGCCTGTCGGTCCAGCTGGGGCGAGCCCGGTTCCGGCCTGCAGCCCTTTTCCTGGTCCTCGTCCGCGTACCCGCCACTGCTGATCATGAGCTACGTGACTGCGTGCCGCTGCTGTTGCAGGCGGGACGGGGACGCTGGAAGGCCACTCGACAAAGTGTATGTTTCCCCGTCCTCTCCAGCAGCGTTAGAGACCGCGGAGTGTGTGCGGCCCTGTTTGCTCGGGCACAGGCAGGTGTGTCACCCCCCACACACGTGTGAGCGTGCATACACATGTGCATGAACACACAGACACAGACATACACGCACGCATGCACACGCATACACACATGCACACATGCACACACTCATGCATGCATATGCACACAAACACACGCACATGCACACACACACATGTGCATGCACACACTCATGCACGCATACGCACACAAACACGCGCACATGCACACGCACGCACACACATGTGCATGCACACACTCATGCACACATATGCACACACTCATGCACACATACACACACAAACGCGCACATGCGCGCACACACACACACACACACCCCGGGGGCAGGTGGGCCCTGCGCTGGGTCCTGGCGTGAGGACCAGCCGTGCTGCTCTTCCGGCCTGGTCTCGGGAAGCCCTCCAGTGTCCCCTCTGCCCCCCTCTGCCTGCTGCTCCAGACGAGGGGGGTCCGGAGGCCGCCGAGGCTGAGGAATCACTAGGCGGCAGAAGGCTGAGTCCGAGTGAACGATGCCGCGGGCAGAGGCCCCACGGCGACCCACGCGGGACCAGGACGCGAGCGGACGTGAAGCCTGACCGTGGCCTCAGTGCCGCTTTCCTCGGAGGAGTCCGCCCACTCTCCGACTCTGCGCCGCCTGCTGCGTCCGAGTCAGAGGGAGACTCGCGAATGTGCCAAGCCACCCCCCACAAGGACCACAAAAAGTTTGGCGTTAACCTCAGAAAACTGCAAAGTTCGATGCAATTTCAAACAGTTCCGAGGCAGAAGAAACGTCGGCCGGCGCCTGTGGCTCGCCCACGGCCCGCGCCCCGGGGCCTCCTGTCTCGTGGCCGTTAGTCAATTACTCAAGACCCGGGAGCGACGGGGAGAGCGGGCTGCACGTCTCAGACAGACACGCAGACGGACGGACGTGCAGGAAGTTCGTTACCATGTTAAAACTCATCATGCGAATGGCCAAGTTGCTTTACTGAAATACATGAATTTATACTCTCACCTGTTTAAATGCGCACCCATCACATTGTAGTTTACGGTTTAAATGAGCAATTCTTTAGTGACTAATATGTTGAAACATTGATGCGTGTTGTTCGTTTGCATGCACATCTTCTTCAGCGATCTATCTTTTACTATAGTTCCCTATTTTACAGTGTGGATTTAGGAAGTATATGGACCCGATTACGTGTGTGTATCTGGGAGGGCATCGTTCAAAAGCCACACGAGTGACTTATTTCCGATTTTACGTTTAGCTCCCTAAATGGCTGTCTAGAAACCAGCCTCCTCGACTCTCTAGGCATCGAGACTATCTCTGCACCTCGAAAGGCCCACGACCACTGCCTCGTGGTCGACATTTCCCACAAAGGGACCGAGGACCCTGATTCACAGCAGCTGGTGCGTGGACACGTTAGATAAGAAGGCAACGTCGTCCGAAGGTCTGTGAAAAACTGCAATTACGTGAAAAGCGACCTGGGGAAGGCGGCGGCTACTCACTCGGACATCCCGAGGCCCCGGGCATCTGTGTCATCGGGGCAACGGACTGGAGCAAACGCGGTTTGCAGTCGTCGTCGTCTCGGTTCCGAGTGAAGTGAATCGGCCCGAAGTCACGAAGCCCCACCAAGCTCTGTGAGCGACACTCGGCGGCGAGGGCAGACACAGGCAGCGCCTTGGTGCTCAGAGCTAACTGGGAGACAGAACGCTAATCGCAGTGGGCACAGCAGAACCACGGCAAATATTCACAATGAGGATGTTTTTCCAAAGCGCATAGCCTCATGCGAGAGCTTGCCAGAGACTCTGGAAAGAGGCCGTTGGGGCTGTGTCGGCCGATCCTGTTTCCGACTCCATCAACATTTGTTGAAAAGCCTACACAGGCTAGCAAATCGAATCGCTCCAGGACAGAGCAGACAAGGGCACAGAGAGGACTTCTGCACTCACCAAACACCACAGTCGCCCAGTGACGGTACCTTCCTGCCCGCAGAATGCTCCTCCCGGCAGTGGTTCTCAAACTTTTAAACATGGGAACGGAAACGAACCCTGAGGGCCATGCCCGTCCCTGTCCCCATCCGTCCCCCACCCGCCCAGGTCAGAAAAGCCGAGGAGTGAAGAGGAGTAAATTCTGGCTGTGGATTCCAGGCCTGGAGAAACCCTTTCTCGTCGTGGTTAGATGAGCACTTTGTCATCGAAGGGAAGTGACGGCTTGGGGAACACAGTGTTCCTCGATTACATAAATAACACCTGCTTTAGTTTTCTTGGAAAGATTGTAACTCCAACATGGCAAGTGGGCTCCACGGGGCCCTGGAACCAGTGGAAAGAGAGACGGGCGTCTCTGCAGAGGACCCAACCGGCTGGCCCCGAAGCCTTCGCAAACCCGAGAGGACAGCGGGTTTCCTCTGTCTGGGGGCCCGGCCGCTTCGCACGACCTCGTCGTGGCTAAGCGCCCGGGGGAGGGTCGCGGGCGCCGCGGCCACGCGCCCCGCCCACGCGCCCCGGCCACGCGCCCCGGCCACGCGCTCCGGCCATGAGCCCCGGCCACGCGCGCGCCTCCCCGGTCTGCCGCGCGTCGGGTGCGGACGTCGCGCCTCGCAGAGCTGCCAAATCGGCACATTCTTAGTTTCTTTACGGATCGAACCATTATTTTTGCTTTTCATATATATCGTTAAATTGTATTTATGAGATTCATCGACATTTATATAACCTTTTAATTAACCCCACGGTCCGCTCCCCTGCGCCAGCAAACAATACCGGTTCAGTGCATTCCGGTCCCCGGCCTGCCGGTCCTATTTACTGCTGGAAAAGCTTTGGGTCTCTTTCTCTTACATTACACTTTATGTGTCTTGTTCTCTGTGTTATTAACAAGACAAAGTCAGATAAACCAAGGAGAATAGTGGCCAGATAGAGGGAGAAGTCAGTCATGTTTGATTATTGGTTGCTTTTTGCACTGAGGTACAGGAAACGCCAGCCTGCAGGTAAGGCACGCCCAGACCCGCGTTCCTGTGAACATACGCACGCGTGCGCACACACGCATGTGCTTCTGTCTTCTGCATGACCTAACGGCCTTTCTGTGGCGTTATTTTCATTCATCCACATAGCAATGTGTGAAACAGGTGCTATTATATCATCTCTATTTTACCTTAAACTGAAACCGAGGCACGCCGAGCGTAAGCAACTTGCCCTTCGCCACACGGGCTGTGGTCCCAGAGCCAGGATTTGAACTTGGCTTCTCCGATGCTCTGTGTACACCCCAGGATACGCGCTAGGTGATTCACTGGTTTACGGAGGGTAATATTAGGGTTTATACAGGCATTAGTAAAACATGAAAAAGAACTTAAGCGTCACTAAGACTTAACGTTCAGGCTGGCCCTGGTACCTCTCCTACCTTGGTGTGCATCAGATGGCCAGGTGTCGTCAGTCGTAAAGGGGCTGCCCCGAGAGGACAGAGGGCGTCCTACAACAGAGACTTGGGGAGCAGGTCCCTCTCTTGTTAGAGCCCTGAGAGGGCGTCCTACAACAGAGACTTGGGGAGCAGGTCCCTCTCTTGTTAGAGCCTTTCTCAGATTACCTGTCCTTGGCTAAAAAAATGATGGATAAATGATCTCTTTTAACTTAAGTAACTGTTAAAACGCATGAGCGACTTAAGGCTCAAGGTTCCTGCAAAGAAACCATTAATTCGAGAGAGTACTAAAAAAGCAAGCACGAGCCCAAAGAGAAAGTAACAGCATTGACGAAGCGAGGCGCCACTACCCCTGACAGCGAACCTCGCCCTGAGCGCACCATCGGCCCCGAGATATAAATCGAGGAGGGCGTGAAGCCATCGCACTGAGCGAGACATTTAAAAATCAAGCGAGTACTAAATGAGAAGAGTACTTCTGCTGAGCGTGGACCGAAGACAACCCAGTTTGGTTTTTTATTAAAACAATTCCGTAACATCTGAATGTCTCTTTTCACACAATATGGAGAAAGCATAACTCGAGTCACAATAAAAAACATAAAGTCTGAAATAGCACAGAACAAAGGGCATTGTGACAAACGCAACTGTATGTTGTAATGAGTGAGTACTTTTGGAATACAATAGGCCCTCCTTACGCCCAGGGGATGTCTGAAACCACAGACAGCCTTATATATACAATGTTTTTTTTTTTCATGTATATGTTTACAATAAAGTTTAATTTATAAATGAGGCTCTTCCTCTCTCTCCGTCTGATAACTCTTACTGCACTGCACCCGCGTTCTCACTCACAGGAAGCGCTGTGCGGCTTCTCTTTGACATACCCAAAGTGCCGGCCTCACCACTTGTGCGCTTTGGGGCCATCAGCAAGTAAAATAGGGGCGACCCGGACACAAGCATGGGGATCGTGCCTCACTGTGACAGTCGCCCTGACCGTCGAGACGACCCCTAAGTGGGTGGGCGGCTGACTGGCCTCCTGACGGGACAGGGCAGGATGGGGCGCGATTTCATCACGCTGCTCAGAACAGTGCTAAACAGCACGAATCGTGTCCTTCGGGAATCTCCCGATGACTATTCTTGGATCGCTGTTGACTAGGGACAACCGATACCTTGGAAAACGAAACCACAGATAAGGGGAGATGGCGATACACATTACAACTGCTGAAGGTAGTAAGAAATGAGTATCGGAGTGAATTCCGCGGTGTAGGAGGCTCAGGGCGCCACCGAATGACAGCGCGGCTGTTTTTAACCTGCCTCTGCTGGCGTCTTTTGCTACATTCTCTTTGAATAACAAAATGCCTAAATAGGCAGGTTTCTGCTCATTGCAGTGGGACATTAAAGGAAAGAGATCCCAGGGAAGCTAAGTTCTCCGTAGCGAGTGGCATTTTAAGAAATACAAGCAAGGCTTTGTGCGACATTACGTTTAAATAACCGGTAATGAGATAGGTGCAGTCGTAAAATTATTTTTAAAAATTACAAAAAAAAACCCAGGAGGTAACACATTTAAAATTCATGCATTCCCTGCCTCACTCCCTATGAGAACAAACTGAAGGCAGGAAGCAGAGGTTCTAAGGCTTGATGAGGTTAATTTAAAAAAGAAAAAAGGTGTTTAGAAGATAACTAGCCTCTGTTATAATCCACATAATGCCTTTTAATGAGGTAGAGCTTGATCGTGCCAATCTTTGGTTTAACGGAGAAGTCGTTAGCTGTCCTGTGGCAAAGAACTAGCAAAACTGAAGGTAGTTGACACACATTCTGTATGAAAATATAAGTGATTCAACTTTATTAACCTTTCCTATGACAGTAAGTAACTGTAGATAGTGTGCTGCACACAAAGTATTTTTGAAAAAAATAATATATTCAAAATATTCACTTAACCTGCCCCTTGAAGGTAATATTTTTTAAGTGATTGAGAAAAATGAATGCAAAAGGAGTTTCTTTTGAAAGAAACTCAACCTTGTGCAAAATAAGAAAGAAGAAAAAAAAAAAAAAACCTATGTAGAAGTACCATTTCTCAGCTACGAGACTGGAAAGAAATCCCGGGGTCTTCTAACTCCTCTGCCGGTGAGGCATCGGGAACACGCTGCTTTTAGACGGTGCTCGTGGGGCTAAAAAGCGGCAGGACTGTCGGGAGGGGCATTTGGAAAGGGCGAGATAAATCTGTTTTCCCCCTTTGATACAGTCGCCCCACGTCTAGGAATCTGTCCCTCTTATACGCTGACAAAACTATGAAAATACGTGTGCACACAAGTCTGTAAGTTGTGGCAATATCTGTAATAAAAAAAAGAAAACTCAGTGTGCACCAATAAGGAAAGAGTAAGGCATGTAAACCCAGTGGAATTCGATGATGGTATTTTTTTTAAAAAGGAGGAAAAAAATCCATATAGTACTAGGGAGTGATCTCCAGAAGATAATGTATATGTAGAGTGGGCGAAACAGCAAAATGGAGACAAACATGCATAGCACCCCACTTTCTACTTAACAGGGGGGTGACATAAATCTTTATCAACACATATATCATGGGTAATTTGTTTATGTGTCCTTAAAATGGGAGACTTTTCAAATAAAGTTTTATGCATGGCAGAAGAAAATAAATATTAAAATGAATGGGAATAAAACCTCTGTTTCTTTGAGTGTAACTTGTTTTGACTCCGGAATTATGTTAATATTTTTCATACTTTTAAAAACAAAACCAATCTTAAAAGCAATTCAAAGGGAAATAAAATGCGTATGTGATTGGCGACGTAACTATACAGTAATGGTCCATGAGTCTATATCCCTTTAGGAATATACCTTAATGACAACTACGAACATCTACAAACATCTTAACATCGTTTTCGGTACTCTTGCCTTGGTGATGGTGTTGGTATTCTAGCACTGATACTGTTGTGCGTTTATTGTAACAAGATAAATGAGTAATTATGTCCACATTACTTAGCAATAACATTTTCGCTAAGAGAAGCAGCAGCTACAGTTGTGAGATTAGTGACTTTAAGAGAATATTCCATAACCCCAACTTGTCGGTAGAACTGATACCGTAGTTTGTACCTTTTTCTAAAGCATGTCTCCCTACTCCTTCGGTTAGTCCTAGAAGCTGTGACCGACCTAGGAACTGTGAGCTCACTGAGCACCAGGACTGGGACTTCTAAACGCCGTTCCTACTGAAGGGGCCAGAGCGCCTTGGGAAACGACTGATTCCAGGTTTTTAGGAAAGAATTGCAAAAGAGGCCTAGAACATCTTGTTATACTAGAAAGCCTGGCTAATGTGTACAAATGGGGTTATTACATGATTTTTCTTTACTTAGTATGTTTAAAATTTTTTACAACAAAAAAGGTTTAAAATTTAAAAATACGTGAGAAATAAACTGATTTTTAAAACCAGTTGACCTGATTTTGACTATGAAGAGAGGATCTGAAAACGGAGATTTAGAATTGTTTCCATGTCATACGGTTTGCGAAGGAAGAGGGCTCATCCATACACACGACCACACTGGAAACAGAGGCACAACCCTCCAAACTTCACGCAAACGTTTTACTGACTTTTGAACCCTTCCGTCTAAAAGATGAAAGCGCGATACCTTTCAGTGAGTTTTCCTCAACGGTAAGTTGACACATGTATTTTGTGAATCTTAATTTAAAAACCCAAGTCAACAATGCAATTAGCTACTTCCATCTGGATCCGTGAAATAATTTTGACATATATTTTCAGCTCTGACACACTGAAACAGAGTACTGAAATAAACTGAACTTAACTCTTGACCCTTCGATCAAGGTATCACAAAGTTTCCAACCACAATTTTCAAAATCAATAAGGCACACTTATACTGCAGTCATTAAAAACAGATAGTGAGGTAGGAACTCTTACCTTGCTCTATACAGAAGAATTAACTCAAAATGGGTCTATATCTTAAATACTGGAGCTTAGCTATTAAAAGGAAACACAGGGGTGAATTTTCATGACCTCGGATTTGGCAATGGATTCTTATATCTGACACCAAAAGCACAAGTAACAACGGAAAAAATAGGGAAACTGAACTTCCTCAAAAATAAAAACCTTCGTGTATCAAAGGATATTATCACCAACCCACAGAATCAGAGAAATGCCTGCACATCTGATAAGGGTCTAGTATCCAGGATATATCAAGAACCTTTCTACTCAACAACAGCAAGACAATCAACCCAATCAAAAAATACGCAAGGGACCTGAATAGGCATTTCTCCAAATAGATATTCAAGTGACAAATAAGCATATGAGAAGATATTCAACAGTATTGATCATCCAAAAAAATGCAAATCAAACCACAATGAGGTACCGTGTCACACTTAATAGAATGGCTATGAATAAAAACCCAGAAAAATAACTGTTGGTGAGGATGCAGGCAAACAGGAACCCTTATACATTGCTGGTGGTAACGCGAAATAATGCAGCAGCTATGCGAAATTGTTTGGTAGCTCTTAAAAAGGTTAAACATACAATTACCACATGACGTAGCATTATTCATAATAACCTAAAGGTGGAAACAACAGATACCCATCAACAAACACACGGATAGACAAATCGTTGTATATCCGCATAATAAAATATTATTCAGCCACAAAAAGAAATGGAGACACACGTCACGACTTGAACGGACTTCAGAAACATGGTAAGGGAGAGAAGGCAGCCGCAGAAGGGCGCATACTGCACGACTCCTCTTATAGGAAGGATCCGGAATCGGCAGATCGGCAGAGGCAGGCCATGTGGTTGCCGGGAGACGGGGAGGGATGACTTAGTGGATATGGGCTATTTTTCTGAAGAAATAAAAGTATTTTGAAACTAGAGAGAGCTGGGTGGCCATTGCACAACCCTGTGAATGTACAAAATGCCACTGAATCGTACACATCAAAATGGCTAATTGTATGTTATGAGAATCACCTAAATTAAAAGAAAATATATGTAATAATAATAGTATAGTGCAAATAAAGGATGTTTTGTAAATGTTGAAAGATAAAAAATTATTTCAAATCTTAAATATTTATCTCGTTTTTCTTTAATTTCTTTGTTAATATACATTCTTTCACACATATGCATATGTGCTCGAATTTTTTATCAATAGGATGCACGATTTAAAAATTTGGGGAGCGCTGCTTTAGATGCAGGGTAATAAACCTATGGTATGCAGGGTGAACCTATAGACACACTTTATGTACCTTGGCTGAATAATATTTCAAACTTTATTTTCAGTGCCTTTATGCAGTTTATGCATTTTCTAGTTCAACACGGTTCTTTCATACCTTAGTGTTACACACGCACACACACACGCACACACACACACGCCTCCAAACATTCATGTGTCTTGCCCAGCAATGATCAAACGGATATTTGAATTTTCACCCCCTCAGCTAGGGAACGGGTACACCCAAGGTGGTTTTACATCAGTAACTCTCCTTCTGCTCTTGATGGGCGTCAAACATGGCGGGGGCGCGGGGTGCCGGACTTACCCACACAAGGCAGGGAGTAGCCGAGCTGCGGGTCAGGGACAAACTGCCGGTCGTTGAGTCTCGTCACGCAGTACAGGTAGAAGCAGTCCAAGCAGATCACGTGGCGGTGGGTGCACTGGAAGACCAGGACCGGGCTCCTGCAGAGACAGACAGGCACGTGCTCAGCCCTGTAGGGCCGGGAAGGCGGTGGCGCTGGTGGGACTCCCCGAGCCACCCCGCCGGCTGCCACGCGACGGCCCGCGCCGCCGAGTGCTGAGCTCGCGTCTCGTCCGCGCTACGTCTTAAAAACTGGACGCGCTCCATCAACGATACAGAACATCGGTTTTCTTAACTTTACATTTTTATGTTAACAGATTTGCCAGTCAGGTGTTTGAACCCGAGCTCGGATAGCCCCTCTCTCTGGAGCATCCCTGACTCACAATGCCCAGGTAACCTGCCCCTCACCCCACACCCTCACATTTTTCTGCTGCTCCCTCATGACGTCACGGTGCTGTGACCTCGTGAAAGCAGACAGTGTGCCGATTCTACACCGGCATTCTCGTAGTACCAGGCGTTGTAAGGTTTTAAAGAACTGCTCCTCGAACTTAATTTATAATCATGTGTAGAATCTGAACTTCCCCGAAGTCAAAAGAAAATTCCTACTTCACAAAAGGAGGCAAGTTAAACATGAGCCCATATTTCACTGGCAAGAAAAAAAAGTAGAATTTTGAAATGAATGATTATCCAGCGGAGATTCTTTTTCTGCAACATTTGGTCTGTTTTGCTACCCGCATCCCATCCATAAATCCATTTTCTTAAATTAAGGTTAGGGGATTATTAATGAATTGATATATACAAGTCCTAAAAATTTTGGATTCCTTTTAAACACTTTGTAGGGGAAAAAAAGTCTCCTGAATAACCATGTATTTTTGCTGGCAAATGAATCATATAATTTTATGACAAAAAGGAGACAAACTGAATATGTTAATTTGAGATCAGCCCTCAGGCAAGTAAGAGTCACTAGGGTTTATTCAGATAAGCCCATTCTTGATAACAAATGCAAATATATGTATATAACAAATGATAACAAAATGCAAAATATTTTTTTATTTCCCACACAATTTCTAACAGATTTGAGTTCTTCTAAAACCCTTCCCTCTAAAAACTGATATTAAACATTAATATTAGAAGACAATTTCTTAATTAAAATATTTTCAAAATTCTGTTTTTCCACTTATTTTAAAGCAACATCTAATACAAAACAAAATAGGAGGGAAAAAAACTCTGCATTTTAATGTCATAGACCTACAGGACAACAGTCAAATACGTGGGTGACCCTAAATATTTTATGTGCTCCGCCTTCCCGTCTCTGAACCCACAGAAGCCCTTTCGGGGCCATCATTTCCATTTCTGTTTTAATTAAGCATTGACTGCGTTCCGAACTTTCCACCTTTACCCGTATAACAACATCCCCCTGAAGATGATAAACGGTAACGCTGTCCTCTCTCTAACGTGAGAGTCGCGCACGCGCATGTGCACACGCACGCTCACACTGTTTTCACTCTTCGTGACCTCATGGACCTGCTATACGTTACCTTCTCCTCGCCTAGCTAAGTCCTATGAAAAATAATGTCTATTCTGGCTTTAGCAGCATGGTCGATTAAGCCTGTACAGACCCCTAATCTGCTACCAACACATGGAAACTCAAGAGGAAATATTAGAACATTTATAAAAATGTTCCTATATATAACCAGATTAAAGAGAAAGCTTGGCAATTACCCTGTAGAAGAAATAAAAATCTTAAAGCAAAGCAGCCAGCACATGAACTCCTGCCTCGGCATCCCAGGGGGAGGGCCAGAGAGCGCGGTGAGCAGACCCCAGCTTCTCCAGCCCCATCGGAAGGAAGACCGGAAGGAGCCTCTTTCGCATGTGGGCGACAGTACGTGCTTATAGTTTTGGCTTCAGTTAAAATATGATCTGAAAGAACTCAGACCATTTAGCCCATCCAGAGAACATCAACTGCTCTCTTTACCGATGACATGCTCCCCTCTGAAACAGGTTAGCAAGAAATGGTACACACGTCAGAGGCCACGGTGCGAGATGGAGCCGCGGCAGACTTGGGGGCCCGTGACATTACGGGAGGTTGCAGAGGTCCACCGTCTGGGGCATGGATGGACACACCCGACTGGATAAAGGACACAGGCACGGAAAGAATCTTCGGAGCAGAAGAGCTATCGACTGGGCTGGCTAAAAGGATGTCAGGGAGAGAGAAGAAGAGGCGAAAGAGGTCAGGGACAGCGGCGGTCCTGGACGGGGACAGCGGCGGTCCTGGTCGGGGACAGCAGCGGTCCTGGTCGGGAACAGCGCCGGTCCTGGACGGGGACAGCGGCGGTCCTGGTCGGGGACAGTGCCGGTCCTGGTCGGGGACGGGGACAGCGGCGGTCCTGGTCGGGGACGGCGGCGGTCCTGGTCGGGGACGGCGGCGGTCCTGGACGGGGACGGCGGCGGTCCTGGTCGGCGACAGCGGCGGTGGAGACTAGGAGACCGACCTAGTGTACGGCCTTAGGGCCCGGGATTCGCTGAACGGCCCTAAGCATGGGAAGGGTGTGATGTTTAGCACGCTTAATTCTGAGGAGAGTTTGGCAGGAAGTGGTGAAAACCACCTGGAGGCCGCGTCAGTGCCCTGGACGTGAGGTGCGAGGGTGCCCGCCTGCGGCGTGCTGGTGCTCTCGGGACCGAGGACGAGAAGGTGGACGGGAGTGACATTTCTGAGAGCGCGCCTCTCCTCGTGGGCCTTTGTTCCTCCTGACATTCCTTGGTGCCCTTTGCTCAAATTATATATAAATGTTAATTGATCAATCTAGAGAATGATTTTACCCCAGTGAGCCAGGTTACAGAGCAGTTAATCAAAGGTTACACAAAGTTCTCAATCATATGTAAAAGGAATTATAAACGCTCTACTTGACATTACCGAAGACTTATTTGTAAGCAATGACTTCCTCCGTTTTATTAAAGGACTGATCCGCAGACCCTCTGGTTCATAGAATGTTGGGCGTAATTAAAGGAGTCTTAGTGGAAAATGTGGCAAGCCATTCACATACATCGTAAAGTAGACTATTGTTACACAGTGGTCCCAACGTTTGAACTAGTGTAAGTTAGTTCTTCAGTTCTATAAACTAACAAAACTGTTTTCAACTATATTCTGCCACAATGTGCAGTTTGATCCGCTCCCTCATTTGCTCTCTCGCTCTCTCTCTCTCTCTCCCTCTCTCTTCGCACCCTGCCCCCCTCTGTCTGCCAACATCTATTTTCCTGTCTGTTCATCTGCCTCTTTCTCATACGTACATCTGTATTTATACCCATTAAGACAGAGGCTGTGGTTCCAGCTTATCAACTGAGTTTGACATACGTCGAATGCAATGTCTCTAAAAATTCAAACATGTAAAGATAAGAAAGCAAGTCCAAAGGAAATGAAGATCTAACGAAGAGGGCGGGAGAGGGACACAGATGACTGTGAGACGGAGCAGAATATTGTCCTCGGCCAGAGATGCAGCGAACATTGGCAGGCCCGGCGGTCTGCAGCCTCCCACGTGTCCCCAGGGACCCCCCCCCCCCGGGCTTCCTGGCTCATGCCGGCCCCTTCTGCACGCGAGCGGACTGACCCGTGTCACAATACGGAAAGTGCAGAAATGACAACGTGTCCTTTCCAGGACTAGACTGAAAAAAAACACTGCAGCGTCCGCCTGGGCTCTGTCCTGGGTCACTCGCTCTGAGGAAAACAAGTGGCCAAGCGGCGAGGACGCTCGAGCCGCCCTGTGGAGAAGGCCCCGTGGTGAGGACCTGAGCCTCCTGCCATCTGAGTCCTCTCTGAAGCAGGTCCTCCAGCCCAAGGCAAGTCCTCAGGGGCCTGTGGTCCTGGCCAACACCTGGACTCTGACCTCATGAGATGACCCGAGCAAAGACCATCCAATTGAGCTGCTCTCAAACTCCCGACCCACTGACGTTGCGTGAGAGAACTTTTACTGCTGTCTTCGGTCTCGACGTTTCAGAATAATCTCTTTTACGTGTGGCAGTATAACTAATACTGGCTCGGAGGAGGGAGAGATCACATTTAGCAGGTCATGACAGAATTCATGAAAGTGGTGGCCTTTGAAGGAGCATCAGGAGCCAGGGGATGAAGAGGGAGCAGACATTCCTGGTCGAGAGAAGAGGAGGCTGAAGTTGTAAAAGTCCAGAGCATGGGAGGAGGATGCTGAGCTATCTAGTGGAGCAGGTTTCCCATGCGCCTCGATGGGAGGCAGATATATATGGAGGGGAGGTAGAATCATCCAAATGCAAGGAAAAACAATGCAAGTTATAATAAAAACATTAAATACATTGTTGGTGGCATTACAAATTGGTACAGCTGCTATGGAAAACAGTATGGAGGTTTCTCAAAAAATTAAAAATGGATCTACCTTTTGACCCAGCAATTGCGCTACTGAGTATTTATCCCAAGAAAATCAAAACAATAATTCGTAAAGATCTATGCGCTCCTATGTTCATGGCTGCACAATTTACAATAGCTGAGATATGAAAGCAACCCTAAACGCCCATCAACAGATGATCGGGTGAAGAAATTATGGTTCATACATACAATGGAATATTACTCAGCCATTAAAAAAAAATGAAATCCTACCATTTGCAATGACATGGATGGACCTAGAGATCATTATGCCGAGTGAAATAAGTCAGAGAAAGATAGATACCATATGATTTCACTTATGTGTGGAATCTAAGGAACAAAAAGGACAAACTAATCAAAAACAGTCTCACAAATACAGTGGATAAATTGGTGACAGACAGAGGGGAGGGGGGAAGGGCTGGGAGAACGGGGTGAAGGGTTAAAGAAGTACGAATTGTAGGTGATGGGTGGTCATGGGGATGGGGAGCACGGCACGGGGAACGCAGTCGGCAGTAATAGGATGGCGAGGTGGAGGGCCGGGCGGGGGGGAGGGAGCAATCGGGGGATTGTTTTTTGAACATTATAGATGTCTAACCAATATACCGTATACTTGAAACTAATTTAAATAAATAAATTTATTAAAAAAATATTTAGTGCACATCACTGAGGAGATAAAAAATGTCCTCACTGGAGGGAGAGAGTGCTTGCATTTGGCTGACCCAGACTGACCCTTGAAAATTCCCATATTGTTTTTACAGTATTTAGTTTGTAAAATGGTAACAGGGGTCACGCTCCAGTTAGCAATCTCTCAAAGCTCCCTGAAAACCCTCTGAACATGAACAACCATGACTCTTGGAGATTTAATAAAGCATGTGATTAGATAAAAACAATTAGGGGAGAAAAGCCGCACCATTAAGTAACCTGAATTTATCTTTTCAACAACCGTCACTTTAAATCCCTTTTAGTGAGAGAGAGTTTATAAACAACGAATGGCTGGAGCCTCGGAAACCAAGGGCATTTTCATCTGATCTCTCTTTAGCAATGCCACATATCAACTGCCCAGGTGCGGTACTGACCAAGGTCTCCGATGCGGGCCTGCCACAGAAAGGCTCGCGAGAACGCGTCGCCCACGTGTGTCGGACGAGTTCATTACCTGAGCCAGCCAGGTGAGCAATCCCAGTCACTGGAGAGGCCCCGATCCAATACGCTAATTGATAGACTCGACTTTTAGAAATTAAAATAAGCTTCGACAGTCGAGTGACCTTCAAAATTCCTCCCAGCAGCCAAGTTTGAATTCGTGATGTGAAGCTCATTTGCCCACTAGCCGGCCTGGCGTCAGAATCGCAGGGCGGCGCTGGCAGGTGGGGCCCGGCGAGCTCACTGACCGCCCACCCAGTTCCCCCCCCACCCCCGCTCCCGTCCTCTGCTCTGTCGGGTCCACTTGGCTGAGCAAAGCAGGGCTGGCTTCGGCTTGGTCGGCCTGCTCGCGGACGACACGGTGCTTCCACACGTACGACGCGTCCGAGGTAAAGAATCTTTACGTCTCCATTTTTGAATCGCGTCCACTTGTCCGTTCTGCCAATACTTCTGAACAATCGCTACGTGCTAGCCACCGTCCTAGCAATGTCACGGCAAGGTAAATGATGTGGTTCTGCCCCTCGGGAGGTCCTAGTCATACAAGTGATTACCTCGTATTGCAGTAAGTGCTGAGTTCAGGGACCACCCACCCCAGCTGGGCCCCAAGACAGCTCACACCTCACTGCTTTTAGTCCACAGAGAGAGAGGATAGTGAAAAAACTAAACGCTTCCCTTGTTTATACAGGCTGTAACTAAAATATCGTGTAAATGATATAGGAAATACGTTACAAACAAAATGATAAAGAAAACATAAACTTTTTCCTGACTTATAAAACTCTGTTTTCCTCTTTAATCCTCACTCAGTAATTCTATGTCCTATCTGTGGCGTTAAATGTTACTGAGTTCAAGAAAATTTCCAACCGTAGCATGTGTTCCAAAGTTTGAGCCCACTGATCAATACTCTGCAAACTCTGTTGTCATTTTTGTATAGTTTTATATCTGGAAAACAACCTGACTTTGAGTATCCTGTGGTCATAATACTGAACCAAACCAAAATACTCTACATTCTCGCAATGTGGCACCTCACAGTTGCGTGGGCATCTTTTCTGCAATGGCACTAAACTTTCGTGACCTCACACGTATGGGGACAACTGCTTTCTGGGGGTAAAGCATTTGCCATGGGCACCTCGGGATTTCTCCACTCAACGGCTCCCTATGAAGTAAACGACACCCTTGCCGGTGTGTTAACTTGATCTATTTGCTGTCATGTAGAGAAAATGTGAGGATTTCTAGCAGCGGTCACTTTTTCTGTTTCAGACACATTTCTTTCAATAGATATTTACTGATTTTGACAGAATCTACAAAATAAGAGCTATTGAAATAGTTTCTAGAGCAGGCAGGTTAGGTCGCTGAGTGCTGGTCTCGGCTGAACTTTCCGAGCTCCGGCGTCATGCTGGCTGACACTCTCTCCACTGTCTCCCCCCGGCCTCGGCCCCCCATGCCATTCAGTGGGCACACCCCAGTCCTTTCTAAAGTAGCTCTCGACGCGGCAGGTCTTGGCCAAGATTATAAACTAATCACCCAACGCTAATGCACTGAGACCCTGAGGTTTCCCTGTGTCTTTCGGAGCCCTCCATAAGCTTAATTCACCCCGTGATACGTATCCCCAAACTGCCATCCTCAGACTCTTCTGTTGCTTCCGGTCTCCTCGCGGCCTCCAGACCATAGTTCCGCTCATAGCCCGTGTGCAAGATTCCCCCTACTTCATGTTCCAAAACATCGTCAAGGTTCAGCTCCCATCCAGCTTCTCACGGGAATCTCTTCTAGGAAAACTCCAGCCACCACTGGCTCTCCACTCGCTTCCTCATTCCTGTAATGCTTATGTCCGTGACGCTTCATTTTTGTATTCAACTCAGTGTCTTATTCCGCATTGCTCGTATCGTCCTCTCCCTTCTCTCTGAGCCCACGTCAGGTCTCCCCAGCTCAGACTCGACACCCCCAACCCCACAGCCCCACCCCCGGCTGGGAATGGCGCTGGCACCTTTGCTCCCCACGGGGAGGGGGCGTATAGCCTTGTCCCCGAGGAGTTCTGTCTGAGGGTGCGACGCCTACATCTGGGGTCTTCTGGGAAAACCCAGTGTTGGTGAGACAAAGAATGTTTCCTGAAAAAAGAAAATATAAACTAAAAGGCAAGAAGGAGTTAGCGTGACCCAGAAACAACAGCGCAGTAAGGAAAACATTCAAAACACTTAAAATGGAATAAAATTAGGTAGGGCTAGGGACCCGTGTTGTACATTTTTACATTATCCCCTTAGTCTTCATCAAAGTTCCGAATTTCTCCAGAAATTAAAAATGAGGCTAAAACATAATGATACAGCTTCCACAAGCCACATACGTAAGCCAATGTTTTAGGTCTATATAATATCTTAAGTATCGGTGAATTAAGTTTTATTTATAACATTTTGAATGTTAATAAGAAACAGGTTATGTCAAACAAAAATATGAAGCCACGGTTACGAAAGAAAATTAACAGATTATTAATTTCCTCCAAATGGTGTCAATCTTCAAAAAATATTTATCTGATTTTAATATAACTTATATTTCTAAATGTAATTATTGTTAACACATTGAACCCAAACATAAGCCATTAACTTCTAGAAGTATTAGACTATAAACATAACAATACAAATTAGAATTAAAAAATAAACTTTTCTTTTTAAAAAGTTAAGTTTTTAAAAGCAAAAAGGTTCACCTTTTTTTTTTGTGTGGAAATTCATTACAATAACTTGATTTACCAGCAAAATCCCAAAATATTCTTGCTAAGGCGTGTATACCAAACAGATGCTGATAAATAATTATAAACAGTGGTTAAATTATAACGAAATAACTGTTGCATGTAACGAAATGAAACTAACAATTCCGAAGTGTATTTGGCCCATGAGAGGAAAAAGCATCTCGTGAAAAATTATCACGTTACTTTCCTATCCCCTAATAGAGTTAATTTTGATTCTCTAAATTGTATTTATAACAGTCGAAGGATGCTCAAAATTATATTTATAACAGCCTGAGTCCTTCGGAGTTGCAATCTCAGAGCGCACTGTCTTCAGACTGCCACTGTGTACAGCTCAAGAAAGCTAACACCAGACGTAACGTGGCCCACGTTCGGGCCACGTCATTTGCACGGAGACGCTGCGCGCCACAGCTGCTAAGCTGCTGGAGACGCCGTCTGTGGCACGTGCCAACTCGCACGCGTACCCTCCTTTGTTTCTGCTTTTGTGAATAACTGCGAGAAGCAGATAACGCCCAGACCCACTGCAGCAAGACTCTGCTGAATTGCGAAAGGTACGAAGACAGATCTTGTTTAGATAAAACTCCCGCTGTGAAAGAAATTGTTCTACTGCAACCCCGCATCTCATGACAGGTGATATTAATGCGCTAAGAATCAGCCCAGTGACTGCGGACATTAGGAGCTGTTTAACATAAGAAATGATTACAGACACAGAGCGGTTGAAAAATAATACATCTTGTGCTGTCAGCTCACAAGACCTCGCACAGAGGGCTTCTCATTGGTCTTTCAGGGGTCTTTCATTCCTTCTTAAAATGAATGAATGAATGACTGAGTGAAAAACGAGCGGATGAATGCATGCCGATGGAATGTCACGCCTTTTATTCCTCGTATCAGAGAAATGTCAAGAATCAGGTCCTCCGACGCGGAGTAGCTCGAGATGAAGGACCCACCTGTAGATACCTGACAACAGTTCTCCAATGAAAATGTCTCAAAACGAGGCGGTATCATGAAATTTCTGAGGTATCATTAGATTCAGCATTAACATAATTTTAAAAATTGTGGGGCATAGTAGATGAAATTGTTTTTCCAATTTAGTTTTTGTTTCCCATATAGCCAGAAAAGCAGAGTATAGGATGCCCAAATATTTGCCTAAAAGTAACCAAAATCACCATGGCATAACAATAAAAATGCGAATGAGTCCATGCCTGAAACGTAGGTGAGAGAGTTTGTGCGCTGCCCGCCCTGCGCACCCCGAGGCCCCGGTGGCCGGAGGGGGCTGGGCGCGAACCCCAGGAGCGGCTGTGCCAGCCGACGGAGCCAGGAGCCGGCCTCGGCACAGTCCCCGTGGAATGAGGGTCAGTGAAATGGCCCCTGAGATCTGGCGGTCTCGAAAAATGTCTGGATACGGAGATTTTATAATCTGCAATTTGTATGATCACAACATTTCTTCCTTAGTGTCAGCTTGTGGCACTTAAACCACTGTGGAAATAATGTGCACAAGGAAATGCATATTTAGGATTCCAGCTCTACATGACCTTTTGAACCAACACATGTCCTGTTTGCAAATCTAAGAATCTGGGGATTTCTGGAGATTTTACCCCAGGAAGACACGTTGGCCCTGGGCCAGGAGATTGAAGGGAAATCAGAAAAGGTTTACTGATATTTAAAACAAAACAAAACAAAACAAAACAAAACACAGTTTAGATAGCTTTCAACAACTAAAAGTTAACTTAATTTTGAAGTTCCTTTTCCTTTCTTTTCCTGTAAGGCCACTGGCGCCTGGACCCAGCAGCAGAGGACAGAGTGGCGTGGACCCTGAGTCAGGTGTCTCCTGCTGTGCCCCGTGTCACCAGACCTCCCCTGTGGCATCTACCACGGGGCAGTGAATTGTTCGTTCATCTAAGTTCTCTCTAGACCAGAGGTCAGCAAACTCCAGCTGGGGCCGAATCATGCCCGCAGCCTGCCTTTACAAATAAAGTTTTGTTGGAACACAGCCATTTTTCCACATCGTCTATGATTTCGTTTGCTCTATAAAGGCAGAGTTGGTCGCCATTGCAGGCAGTGTGTGGACCTCAGAGGCTAGACCGTCACCTGGCTCTGCACGGAAAGCATTTCCGCTTGAGCTTTGTCACTATGGACACGCGGTCCATCTGCTACTAGAGTCCCCAGTGGCTGACCAATGGCCGGGGTTTAGTAAATGCTTACGTTCTGAGTGATTCACCTGCTGACTAACCACACGAATGAATGCTTAGGAACCATCATGGACACAAAGCCAAGGTCAACAGACATGCCACAGGGCCGGGGAGCGCACCTTTTGCCATGTTAGGGGTCTGCAGCGGTTTGCACGAAGCCTTTGCAAGGCTGCGAACTTTATCTCCCCACATTCAGGCCACTGCTTCCGATTAGCTGATCGGGTCTTGCTCAGAGAGCATCCGATGCTTACAACTCCCACGTGGCCAAAGGGAAGAGGCGACGGACTTTGATTAATTAATGAAAAGCGATACAAGACAATGAGATGCGACCATGTGACGCTGCTCCGAGCTGGGAGGGCAGGGCAGGCCGGAGGCGGGGACGTTCACCGGCCCCGGAGGACGTGCTGTGCGCAGGTCCAGCGGAAGAGGTCTCTGGGCGAAGGAACGGACGGTGAAAAGGCCTTGGGCCGGGGACACCCGGGCACGCTGGGGCAATGAACGAAATGCCAGGGTGACGGGGACACAGTAAGCAAGGGGGGGTGCGGCAAGGTGAGATTCGAGGAGACGATGGGGCCAAACAAAACAAAAAACGAAGGCACAGAGATGTGTGTGGGTGTGGGCGCGGGCGTGGGCAGGTGACGGCAGTTTCCGCTTAAGACCCAGTGGCTAAGAGAGGGAAGTGAAGGAAGACTCATGACGTTAGGGGGTGGCAGTGGGGAGCAGAGGACCCAAGAAGAGGCGTGAGCAGGTGGGAAGGTCCCGAGCAGGTGGGAAGGTCCTGAGCTGAAGCAGGCCTGGAGGCTGGCGAGGAGCACTCGGGGAAGTGGAGGGAGGCAGACAGATGCTGTGGGCCTCATCGCAATGACTTTGACTTTGGACTTTGACTTTTAGCGAAACGAAGGCGTTAGAGGGATTCGAGCAGGAGTAGCGGTTAAGACTTAGCTCTTAATGGCGTTCGTTTAATTGTGTTCTAATTAAAACTTTTACAAAAAGAGGGAAAAAGCGCTTGGCTTTTGCAAAATAACTGTTTCTCTTTGAGAGAAGGAAAAAAGAGACCAACAAAGCACAGAAAACATAAACAAACTGCACTACATCCGTAAACGGCTACTGACTATCAGGAAGAAGGAATGAACTACGGATCCTCGGCATGGGTGCATCTCAAGGCCATTGCGAACCGCTGACATACGCTATGTCACGGATGAGCGCGAAAGCCAAACCACAAAGGAAGTGCACACCGTGGGATGGGGAGGCGGGACGGGGGGGACACAGAGAAACGCGAGCCGACTGTGGGGGCGACCGAGACGCTCGCCACCTTCACGCGCTGGGGGCGGCGCAGGTGGGGACACGTGTCACCACCGACCGAACACGCTTCCGCTTCGCGTGCTTTGCCGGGTGGCAATTCCTCCTCAACGAAGAGTTTAATAACCGGAGCAGAGAATTCAGAAGGCGATGGCTGCTTTAACGAAGGCGCTTTCGCCCGTGACCACCCTGTCGCCACCCCTCCGGAGGGAGGCGCCGAGGAGCGTCCGCTCACACGCGGCGGCCCCCGGACGCCCCCGGGGGCCGCCGCGCACCGCGTGGCGGGTCGACACTGCGCTCCACTGGGGAGCGCGCGCTCCGTCAGACGTTCCCCACGGCAACGGGAGTTCTCAAACAGAGAGCAGAGCTGCGGCGATCGCTGTGCGCCTTGATTTCCGTCCCCTCTACTGGGGCGCCCGTATCAGTTCTCCCCACCAAAACGGAACTGAAGAAATCAGGGTTGCTCTGGGCTTCACATATTTTCCCATATGTGCGCACACACACATATCTCACACGCAAAGACGTCCATACATATAGATGCACAGACATATATTTTTTTTGCTCTGTTTTTTGTTACTCTAATTTCCACTTTAGTTTTCCCAGGGAGAGAAACGGGGTCATAGGATTCAATCAGTTCCATTTTTGAATGTGTTCCCAGGGCATTGGAAGAGAATTAATCCGGAATCACATGGAATCTCCTGACGCCCCGCCGCCCCCCCTCCACTACCATTTGTGAACGAAACGAACAGAAAGAAAAATCAATGAGCGTTGTGTATTCACGGACTTCTAATAAGCTCTGGACTCCAGCCCCGTGTCGACGTGAAGAGGCTCGGACCTGCGCTGTGGCTCGCGTCTGTCCCACTGGGGAGCCAGAGGCCCCTTCCCTCAGTGGAGTTAGCAGGGCAGCGTGAGCGCCCCAAGGTGCAGCCTGCAGGGCCTGAGGCCGGGTGCGTGGTGTGCGCCGTGACCAGCGCTGCGACCGCCTTAGTCCGGGTAGAAGGAAGCCCTGTACGTGGGGGCCGCGTACTCCCTACTTGCCACGTGAGAATGCCCCCGTGCATTACATGACATTGGGAGCAGATGCTTTTGTTCGTGTGTTCCAAACACCCTCGTCTACCCAGATGAAGCCCTGCCTGCGACCCTATATTGCTCTAACGCTCCCCTCTCTTCTCCTTCCCCTCCCGCTTCACTTCAGCATTAATTTCTTTGTAAGACCCCGAAGCCCTGGCGTTACCAATACTCTTGAGGACATAACAAAACTAAGGAAGTCTGAGCATAATCACAAATGACAGTGCTGCTCCTCATCTTTAATTTCCTCCATGCAATATCCTCCAAAAAAGGTGACCCACTGAACCCCGGTGACGTGGCGTGCTGACGAGGGAAGCAATGATTCCTTTGAACGCATCCTGGCGCAGGGGCCGTGTTAACAGGGACCAGCACTGGACACGATGAAGGCTAAGCTCGGATCACAACGCACATGTATGTTTTGATCAGTATGACCACACACATGATCATCGGGTGTAGGTGAACCAAATTAGACTCTTCAGGGACGTTAAGAGGAAAAGGAACCCATCCGGTGGGGGTTTGCAAGGCCTCCTGCGAGACTATGGCTGAGCCCCTACAAAGATGGGGTGCGCAGTTGGAAGTGCAGAGATAAGGAAGGTCTTTGTGAGACTTATGGCAAAAGGGTATGATGTTGGGGTCATGGCGACAAAAGTTCAAAACAAAGTGGGAAAGATTGGGTATCCTATTCATTCTTACGCAGAGTTTACGAAGAGGAACGGTTGACAGATAGCAAGGAACACCATTTTCACAGAAGGCACTGAAACTGTCACCATGGCGTGAGATTTCACCCCAATAACTAGAAGGCAGTTGCCTCCAAAAGCGGGGACTTGGAACCGATGCTTCTGCACACTCTTGGAGCTGCAAACAAGTGGAGAGGCTCATGAGGCTGAGTGAGATGAGGCCCCACGGTTACACGGTGGGAAGTGAGAGCTAGCAGAAGTCAGGTGTGCAGGAGAAAATAGTCTTATTTGTCTAAAACTCTGGTCGGGCATGGAGACATTCGATGCATGGCATCTAATTCTATAAATGCTTCGAGCCCTCAATTTACTGGGGTCATGTTCTTGAAAATATACATATTATTCAAATACTAGAGTCCAAACCTAGGTGCCAAATGAACAATATTAAAAAAATGGAGATTTCATTTCTCATGGAGTCCTTGATTATCCGTTCATACCATCAAAAATAAAGGTGATCAAAAAGGGGTAGGAAGACAGATATAATACATCTAAAAATAATAGCATATAAAATGCATGAGAGGAAAAAGGCAAGGATGTAGGCTAAGGTTAAACTCATAAGTTTTCTCGCATCCCTAGAAGGTATTGTCCCGATAGGACTCCCAAATTGAATAAATCTTATAAAAATACACACTCAGTTTATAATAACAGAAATTCAACTTGACTCTGAGCATGTCAGTATGACAGAGCTATTAAAAAAGCATTTGGTCTACACTCAGATGCTATCTTTCTGAGATTAAGAAACATTATCATTTAAAACATATTGCAAAGAAGAGATAAGTTTATTTTACCCACCACTGAAATCTAATCATCAAGCACAATACTAGATATATGGCATGTGCTCAGAAGATATTTTCAAGTAACAAACACGAATAGTTCATCAAAATTGTAAGTTCTTTACATCCAGACCAGCTTAAAAGTAACTGGGTAAATTAAAAATTGAGAAAATATTAACAGCGAAAAACACTGAAAAATAAAACATTTTATCCTCAATATGTAAAGAGCTCTTATAACTTAGTAAAAAAAAATGCTACTATACAGCCACAGAAAATAGGCCGATGACATAAACAAAACTTACAGTAAATATCTGAAACTGTTCAACCTAATTATCAACAGTAATTTAAATTTATGTGACAACGGGCTTACCATACATTTCTATTGAGAGTATTAACTAGTGTAAATCTTTGAAAAACAAATGGCTAACATGGTTTCTGTCAAGAGTTTTCAAAAGTTCATAATTTTCAGCAGAGCTCTGTTCCAGCAATCTCTCCTGCGACAGTGATTCATGATAAGGACGAAGGCTGTGCATAAAGATGTTCATTGCAGCATGATTTATACACGATTTTAAACACTGCAAATAATTTAAGTTCCTCAAAGTTAAAAGTGATTAAATACAACAGAGTATTGTTACTTTAATACTATGTACTATAGGAAAAGCATTAAAATAAACTTTTTAAAATGTAAATGCTTCAGGAAAATGCTCCCCAAATGATGTTATGTATTAAATTAAAATCAAAATACAAGAATGTCTGTGTGGTATCGTTCTTTCTTATTTATTTCCATGTCTTCTAAATTTTTAAATATTTTTAATATTAACAATACGTATACACACATGTATACACACAAACACCTATCTGTGCAAATAAAAAATATAGAGAAAAAATACCAAAATATTTATAGCAGTGAATAGATAGTAGGTATAGAGTCAATACATTTTCATTTTTATTATTGCTGAACTATTGTTGAATGTATTCTTGAATTGTACACTTTTTAATAAAAAATTAAAGAATAAAAAATAAAAATGTAAGAAAACATAGTTCTATAAAATATAAATAAGAAAAGATTATGTAAAAAGCAAAGAGTAGAAGCCCCAGAACCCCAATAATCTAACTCGGCCTTCGTACCCTCCACCAACAAACCCACTGATATGTCTCAGGTGCAGAATTTATTTAAATATATAACTTTAAAAAGTATAAGTGGAAACACACTGTGTGCATTGGTGTTTCTTGGAGATCTTTTTAAGTCACTGTATAATCTTCATTCTTATTAATATCAGGTTGGAATTAAATGGCTGTATAAACATTTATCTAAAGCATCCCAAGGTAAAAAAAAAAAAAAACACAAAAAACATGTATTTTTTTTAATCCAGACTTCCACTGTTACAAATAATGCTGCATCGAACAGTTTGGCTCACTTCTTTGGTAACTTCTTCTTCAGGAAACATACATAGAAGCAAATTTCCAGGAAAAAGTCATTGTACGTTCATTTCCACAGACATGGTCAAATTGTCCTCTTAACTGGACAATTACTTCGCATCCCCGAAAATCGTTCATAAGAGAACCTGTGTTTCCATAGCCTTGACCGAGCATTTTGTTTTTGTCAATTGAGAAATATTTTAATTTGCTTTCAAAAATTTCTAGTGAGTTTGCTTTTAAAATTGGCCGTTCGTATTTCTACTGTGAACGGCCTGTTCCTACATGGAGCCGAGAGCACGAACCGTTCTCTAATACTCATTCTCTCTTCCTTCGTGAGGAATACCAACCCAGTTGCTAATGGGCACAGGGTCATACAGAATGAAGACACTTCCCAGTCTCCCTTAAAGGTAGGTATAGTCATGTGACTAAATACCGGCCAATCGGATATAAGAAGAAAAGAAAAAAAAAGCCTGATGCTTCCAGTAAGTGTTTTCAGTGGGAGAGTGCCCTTTCTATTGGTTGGAATTTGAATACGACAGCCGGAGCTTACGCATCCATCTTGGGCCATGAGTAAAAAGCAAGTACGAATGTTAGAGCTGCAAAATCGAGGGGTCACAGACCATGACAATGATGAAGAAGTCACCTGACGGATCCTGGAACATTTATGTCCAAACATTGCTTAAATGAGAATTAAATATTTGCTTTGGTCAAGCCCTCTTTTTTATGGACTTTCTATCACCTATAATTTAACCTAATCTTAACTGATAAAATATCCCTGTTAATTTTCTTTTTTCTTTTTTTCAATATTCAGTTCTTTATAAAATATGCTCACAGACAATTATGAAACAAATTACATGAACTCCACTCATCCATTCATCCATAAGCTTAACGGTTCGTTACTCTATGCGGCCTTTACCCAAAGGCAATGAACGCTTGGGTGGGGTGGAGGGGCTATGTGAGGGAGATGCCAGGAGGAACCCAAACCAACAACTCATTCCAAAAACTTTCCGTCGATATGTACACGAGGTATTTGGTGTTAACGTTACCCTAGAAAAGAGGATATTTTTGTCATTTTCAATAAAGAGAACAAAACCACCCTAACTTCTTGCTTCTCTTGGCTCCCATGGCCACGTATTTCCGGAAATTAGAAAACGCATTTTAACAGCCATTGGTTAAGGACAGATGAACTTTGCACTCCAGCCCCCTTCTGGTAGGATCTCCCTGTGCCAGGCGGTATTGGTGTGGGACGTGCATTTGGAGACTAGCTAAGGGGAATCCGAGCCGGATGTACATTTTGCTTGTCATTTTGTGAGCTCTGTGTATGAGGGTTACAGTTATTTCTTCACTGAATTGACTCGCTGCCAGGCATTTCACTACAGGAGCGCTTTCCAGGGGTCCTCTGGCACTGGCTGCACCAGCATGTCTACCCGCTGCCACGGCTGACGGTCAGAATCAGTGTTACGATATGACACCCATCGCCAGCACTGGAAATATGTGGGTGGGGGAAAGAAAGCAGGTTTGAAATTCCGAGAGCCAGAAGCTAGTCTGTGAATATTTCCTCTGCGCATCAGATGTATACAGTTATTAGTAATACCTCATCTGGCAGAAGTTATTTTTGGATGAGAATGTAATTAATAATGCAGTGTACATAATTATAAATGCCACACACACAATTTTTTTTTCTTTTATAAAGGAAATCACTTGGAATAGAATTTACTTGCATGCATGCATTCAACGAGCAGATACCTGCAGCAATACTATGGCATGCGACTTTGGAGTTGTATGTTTTATGTGTCCTAATATGCTACATCATATCCTACTGCATCTGACATCTGAACCTCAAGAAATCGGAGGTCTAGATGAAACAGTACACAAATTGTTACAGCCTAGCAAAATGCCTAAGGAAATACACTAATCATCAATACAGAACTATACGTTGCAATAAATAGGCCTTTCGATTAATTGATAACTAATGAAAAGAAATCATCATAGAGTCATATTGGAAAAAGATTTAAATGTTTTGCTGATTTGACATGATATACTAGCATTGAAAAGAATAACATCGAACTCATAATATGTCAATATAAGAAACACACCGAAATTCATTGATGGCTTTTGTCAATATATCGAGTATGCAGAAGTAGTCAATATGCCAGAAAAGTTCAAATGCTCTGAAATCTTAGAGATCTTATAAAAGACAGTAACTAGAGTTTTCCTCAAATTTTAACACATGCCTAAAATTTGTCGTTTCCAAAAAGAAGTTGTGAAACTGAAAGTTACTTTCTAAAACCATCGATAATAAAAAATAAATTTTACTCAATTATGCGAAAAAGGAGGAAGTATCTTTTTTTTCTTTCCGAATCTGTCTCTTATTCCGGGCTTTCTCTGGTCTCCTCGACCACCTTTGTTACATCAAAAACATGTCTGGACTCAGCTGCTCATCACCATGACCAACGTTGCGGGGAGTGGCCTGGTCAAATTCTTTGAGATTTAACTTCAACCCAAGTTAAAGTCTTGGCTTTACCTGCCCTCAACCCCACACAAGGAGCCCTTTGCAGCATGGGGCTTCCTCACACTTGAATGAGATGTCCTAACTTCCCGAGCATGGGGTTTGACAAAGCATGCAGGGGATGTGCGTTAGAAACGCAAGGCTTTCAGCTCCCCGAGGGGCACACCTTGATCAAAGGTGACCAGAGACGGAAGCGAGCTGGCAGGTAAATTTCTCCTTTCTGCACTCTGAGGGATATCCGAGTTGTGGGTTTTTTCCTTACGATTTTCCCCAAAAGGTCACTTTGCCACACAAACACACCTGCTAAGAAACCAGCTGCGTCTCTTTAAGCTCCCGTGAAGTTGTGGCCTGCCAGGGTGCACTCAGTGGCTGTTTCTTTCTTAATTCCCTATTATTTTTCACGCCAGCCACCCTGGGCTGCCACTTCCCAAATAAAGGAATACGTTCTTGCCTCGGGTTCTGTTTTGAGCATTTTGAGCGTTTTGAGCAAGACTCTGGCTGAAACAAGAAAAAGTTCCGGCCACCGAGCAGGCGGGGAACCCCCGCGGCAGCCGTCGCCACCCCGATCGCCCACGTCGAAGCCCCGCGGCGTTGAGGGCCGCCCGGCACGGCTCTGCTCCGAAATGCGACACGCTGACTGAAAACGACGATCGACACCTAGCTGAAGGGTGGAAAATGTCCTCAATTTAAAATAAAATTTGGAAGGGAACAAAACTGTATTAAAATAAATTAGTAGCTCGAAGAACGAAACTAGGGTCCATTTTGACCAGGCAGAGTGTGGGCTGGGCCGGGATAAACGCACGGCGCGCGCAGGCATTTACACGCAGAGTCACACGCGCTCTGCGACGGGAGCAGAAATAGGGTATTTCTGGGCATCCTTGCAGAAAACCTATTAGCGTACAAACGCGAAGCGAAGGCTCCCAACGGTTCCATTTGTGTACTTCTGCGGCCATGTTTTGCTCACTGTCACTTTGCTCCTGTGAAAAGGGGTGACCGTGCCTCTCCCTGCGGCAGGGCGAGCCGCCCGGTCAGTTCTGGACAGGTGGCCGCAACACGCATTTCCGAACGTGCCAGAACAAAGACTGAACCCGGCGGCAGCCTGACCCCGCCACCTCCCCTCCCGAGACACCGAGGGCACTTGCTGGTGGCCTTTCTGACAGCGTCAATTAACCCCAGGGGCACGGGTCCATGGGGGCACCCGGTCTCAGAGAAAGTAATTCAAACACGCGCGACCGCAACAGGCCTCCCCGAACAGGAAGACTTGCGCGCCCCTCTCTCGGGGAAATGTGTAGCCCACGGAGCGTGCCATTTTAATCTGCACTTGGAGTGTCGGGACATCGCCCACCACCCAACACGGTGGCACAGAGCGGCGTCCAGGCCGGTCCCTCGGGAGTGCTCTTGTGCCGAGGAGTCTCGGAACGGCGGGTATGGAGGACGCGTTTGTAAAAGGAGCCGCGGCTTTCGTCCTGTCCGCCTACCTGGCGTGAATTCCACGGCCGAGCAGCGTTCACTACTGACCCGTCTTTTCCTCTCGCTCGGTCACAGGAGCGCGGGGTATCGAAGGGGTGCGGCTAATCTGAAGGCCTGCGGATGCTGTCGTTTTCAAATGACACTTTCCTCTCAGGTCACAGACACTCCAAGGAACCAAGCTTCTCCAATTGGTGTGTTTTTAACGCGGTTGCCGGAAGAGCGTAAAAGACACGTTTTTTAGACGCTGAGCAAATGATCAGTGCAGGTAGGTACCCGGAGAACAGACAGGTCTGTATCACTGTGTCGCCGAATTTTTAAGAATATAGTCCATCTGGACTAGAAATTAGCGCTCTATCTCAGATTCGCCGAAATTGATTTACCATTCTAAATTGTAGCCCATTTGTTCAAATCGGTAAAGGACAATACGATTCTGTTTCCGACCAAGTTTGTTTACTGACGATTTGCCAGGTTTAGGGTCAGCCACTTTCTTCTCCTTTTTTAGCATGCCATTGTTCTGCTCACTGATTTGAAATTGTGCTACAGTTTTCACTCCCGGGATGATGTGTCTGTGTAATAAAAGGACCAGCTTGACACCGTTAGCAATGAAAAAATCGCCCCTTACCACGTTTTGAGAGTAAAAATCTGAACAGAGAAACATTTTCCTTCAGTCAAGTCCTACAGACACACAGAACTTCTCGGTCACCAGCGAAGGACTGTGCACAACAGGAGAACTATCGGCTCCTCTCCTCAAATAATTCTAAATGTGGCCAATTAAGTCACGATACAGCTTTACTAAGACTAATCTTTCTCATTTTTCTGCTGTTTTTGGAAAATAAAGAACCCGGACTAAGGGACATTCACGCATCTGAACATCTTTCAGCATTTTTGACACCGTGCCCCGCTCCCAAGAGCGTCACAGACGCAGACTTCGGGGTTCAGGGGCTCAGCGGCCAGTGACGGGCGTGGGCATGGCCCAGTGGGTGCTGCCGCCTCTGGTGACGGGTCCCACCCGGTTCCGCGGCCGTCCGGAGCTTGTGGGCTGAGTTGTCCCACCCCCGCTGCCTGCTGCCCCTCTTCCCCTCTGTAAGTGCTTCACGCGCCACCCCCTCCGACTCTGCTCAGGCGGGAGAGGGCGCTGGATGCGCGGACCATGGGGACGGCGGCAATGCAGGCCGCCGTCGAGTGCAAGGTCTCCACGCACCGGGGCTCGCTGGCCAACCAGCTTCTGCGGGGTCACCCTCGAGAACACGCACGGGGGCCCTGGCTGCGTCGCAGACTCCTCCTGTCCTCGGAGGAGATTTCACAGACCCAGGCTCTGGCAGTTCTCACCCGTCTCTGGGCTCTGCGTTTCCAGTGGCCTGACAAGCAGGCAAGTGGGTCACACTGGAAAAGCTGGAGCCGGAGGCGACTTCCTGGGGTCACTTTGGCCGAAAGGGCCCTGCAGGTCCCTCTGCCCACTGCGGGTGGGTCCCGGGGCGCCAGACGCCACTGTCGGGACACGGTGTCTGGGCAGATGGGCCCGGTGGCCCCCAGCCAAAGCTCGCGTGACAGGGTGCCTGCCGCTCTCTGCCGGCGGGCACAGGAAGCCGCGGCCCGTCCCCTCGGCCCGCACGGAGGCGCCCACGAAGCTGCTGTGACTTCGTCGGTTTCGGGGACTGCACTTGAGAGCCCCGGACCGCTGTGCCTGCACGCCGCTTAGCGCTGTCTGCCGCGAGGGCCCAGGTGGGGGCTGCAGCTCATGTGGCGAGCCCACCCCCCGATTCGCACAGGGCGGGTGACCGCTGCCCTGCGCGTCCTGAGCGAGGTCGGAGCCGGAGCAGGACGGCGCCCCGCTCTGGTGTCTGAGCCTTCTGCCACGTTCTCTCATTGTCCTCGCACGGGAAGTCTGAGGGGTTACACTTCATTATCCCACGTTTTAGGGTGAGGTATGTCTCGGCAAAGTTAAAATCGGTTTGCCCCGAGTCGTGCTCCGCCGTCAGGAAGCGCGAGGACCCGTCCGCAGGCCTCCCCGGACGCCCCGACCGGCCGCCTGGTCGGCCACGTGCCTCGGCCTCACTCACGCAAAGCTTTCCCCGTGACTCGATGCAAGGCATGCTCGCCCTCGGCCGTCTCTCTGCCTCTTAGGGTGAGGGTCGGTGTGTGGCGTCCACTGTCTCCTTCTAACGGCCCCCAGTCCATCAGAGAGGACGGAGAGTGACATCCTGACCCCTGTCACTCTCCCGTGACTCGGCGCCCAGGCCCACGGCCCCCATTGCCAGGGCAGCCGACAGGCGGCCGGTCGTCAGGCTCTGCCCTGCTCGCTGGCATCCGGCTGCCTTGTGATGAAGAGTGACCTTGCTCCTTAGCGAGGGCAACATGGCCCTGCAGGACGAGGCCAGGGCAGCTGGGTCGAGCCCACGATGCCGCATCTGTGACGACATGTGCACCGAGGGGTCCAGGTGACCAGGTGCTCTGCGGCTTCCTCACGCACAACTTCAGTCGGACAAAATGCAGAGAAATAAAAATAAAAGCTTCGCGGTAAGCACTGGCCTCTGTCACCGGGGTGATGTTTATTGGATGTGAAGCCGTTATTTGTTCGGATGTATTTCTGGGTACATGTGACATGCCGGCTGCTCACAGATCATCTGCTTCCTCCTCACAGAGCCAGCTCAGGATCGACACGGAGTGACGGAAGGGAAGAAATGCCAGTGTCCTGCATTCCGCTCACAAAACCGCCTCGACATGTCGACTGACAGCAGAGAACCCCAGGCCTCCGTCGAGGTCCCTGATGTCCTAACATCGGAACCATGTACTTCCATGGAACGCGCTTCGAAATCATCAGCCTGAACCCCAGGGCTGGAGAGGGCGCAGTGTCTGTGGGAGAAGCAGGGATGTTCGCCTCTCTTACGTTTTGGGGACTCGTACTGCCTGGTCTTATGAATGTTGTTGTTGTTTTTTTAAGTGGGAATGAAATCCGGGTGGATTCTTTTGCTCGTGGTGGACAGGTAATGTCCGCGGCTTGGCGCCCCATCCAGAGGCCTGAAGCCACAGCAGGAGGCAGGCGGGATGGGGACGGGGTGAGGGAGACAGGCGGGAGGGAGACGGGGTGCTGAAGGCGATTTGTGGGAGCCCTCCTACACCCCGGAAGGGAGGGCTTCCGGGAGCAAATACAGCTGTGGCCACAGCCACGTCGGACCCGCCAGGAGTCACCAAGGTCCCAGGGCATCTGCCCGAGGCCGGCCCCCACCGCTGGGGCCCTGGGGTTCACCTCCGTTGAGAACGTCTCCTGGGGGGGGGGACCCCCGTGGCCTCCTCTGCACAGCGGCATTTCAGGTCTGTGTCCACGTCGCTGGGGCCTCGACATTCTCGCATCTGCCCTCGCTGGTTCCAACACCACGAGACCCCTCTCCCGACGGCTGCCTTCTCTGACTCTCTCCTGATTTCTGGGGGTGTAGACGGGGATCCTGGAGAAATTAGCTGAGTCTGCAGCATCGGATCCGTTTTTCAAATAATGGAGCAGCTGAGTCTGAGGTCAGCGCCTGTGACGGGGGCCAGGGCCCCACTGCTGGACATGCAGGTGTGGGCGCGGACTGGTCTGGAAGCAGGAGGCAGCTTGAGTCCACGCGGCAGGCCGGCAGGAGCACCAGGTCCTATACCAGGATTTTACATCGAGTTCCGTATTTTAGAAACATTCTTCATAGTTAACCTACTACCTTCAAGGAATTCACGTTCAGAGCTAAGGTTCATGACATTGGTTCTGAATCCACGGGAAAGCAATTATTTTGAAAACGCTACTCTGGACTTTTAAAACAACTGAATGCTAAAAGATGTTGCGAAGAAGAGCATCATGGTTAAAAAGCGTCCCGGCCCGAGAGCGCAGCCGGTGGGGCGCGTGGGGGCGGGGTCTCGGGGGCGGGGGGCAGGGCCCCGTCCCCACACCTCCGCCTGCAGTGTCGGCGGAAGCTGTCCCCATCACCCCCACGCATGTAGGCAGGTTCAGGAGCAGAGAGGCGTGCGAGACAGATGCCAAACGTTCGTCAGACCGCACCTGACCAGGGCGCCCGGCCCCGTCTTCACGGGCTCCAAGCTGCCCGTGGAACCCAGGCCCTGCCCATCTCCAACACCCTGACCCGCCTCCGATTTGGGAAGATGCGATCGACTGATGCTCAGTTTGAATAATGACTTCAGTGAGATCAGATTCTTGATAATTCCCCTCCCGCCTGAGAAATGCAGACGCTCATTCAGAACGAGCCGGCCGGAAGCTTGAGATTGTCACGTTGTAGACCCTGAGGCTCCACTCAGTGGGGTGGGGGCGCCTCGTGTGAATTAGGATGATGATGTCCACTCGCAGAGCAGTGTGGGGGTGTCGGTGAACGTGGGGAGAGCTGAAGCCACGCCCTGGCTTGCCTGGAGCAGCGATGGACACAGAGGTGGGCCCCCCGCAACCAGGGTCCCCCGGCTGACAGTGGCCGGGTGCCAGACCCCACGGCCTGCGCCAGGACGTGCAGAGGGGTCTCAGGATCCAGCCGCCCCGCGCACGCGGCCATGAGACAATTAAACGCAGCCGATAAACGCATGAGGCCCCGCCCTCCTCCAACCCAGAGTCCGCACCTGCAGGGTTCAGGGCAGGCCAGGGTGTCTGCCACGCCCTGAGGGCACTCGTTCTTTCTGACCCCTGGAGTGTCATAGCTAACCCTTCCCTGCAAATTCCTTAAAGCGTGAAATATGAAAAGAGTTCAAAATGCTCTAAGGATAAGGGATGGATCATCTCAAATGAGCATTTTCAAAGAAACGAAAGGCTTGGCTTATGTAACCCCAGGAAGCCACGGCTGTTGCCCATCGCTGTGGGGGGAAAGGGGCGTCTGCGTCAGGCAGCCTTCTGCACGCAGACCCGGGCGCCGCCCCTCCCCCTGCGGGGAAACACGCTGGGAGAGCTGAGCGCCCTTGTTTAATCTGTGACATTGCCGCTGGAATTTGTCACTCTAGGAGTTACAGCTGACGTTACAGCCTGGAGCGGAGCTAAACCAAAATAAACAATCTGCTCGCTTCTGCTTAGACTAACAGGACAGTGATGTAAGGCCCGCATGCCGGCGGCGGAGGGTGCCGTACCCACAGCGTCCTCGTGTGCACCCCGGCCTCCCCGCGGGGGAACGGGGTGCCGCACCTTATTCACACCGGTGAAGGGACCAGGGTGGGGCTTGGCCAGAATGAAACGCCTCGGCTCGGTCTGCAGCCCAGTTACTCTGCTCACACCGGCTGGGAGAATGCCTGCAAGCTTGAGACACATGGTCCTTTTCTATTTGATTTTGGGGGGCATGGGTGGCCGCTGTCTGAGCCGGGAGGCTCTGCAGACGCGCGCGGGCGGCGGGGGTTCCGTCGCGCCTCACAGAGAGCATGCGGCTCACAGCACGCACCCCACTCCGGGCCTCCCGCATGGACACGCGGCCAGCTCTCTCCGACGCCCGGCGTTTTCTTGGTGCGCATTCGGTCACCTGCCAGCCGGCGGTTCTCTCGGTCTGTTAAATGTCCCCCTTTTTTTTTTTTTGCCACAAAGCCAACAGGCTTTTGTCTTTAGGGGGGGGGCAGAACTGGTCTGCGGGGCTGTCGCAGAGAGCTCGGCGAGCGGGGCGCTTCCCCGCCAGGCCGGCGTGCCGTCTCCGGCCCCTCTGCTCTCCCGGCGCCTCGCGGTTCCTTCTTTCCTGTTCAGCCCCCGCAGTCCCAGCGGCCCCGCCCCAGGCGGTCGTGTGAGCCGCGAGCCCTGGGGCCTCTCCCGGGCTCTCACAGGCTCCAGGGTCATCCGGGTCAAGGTGTCAGCTGGAGGGGCCTGCATTAAACCTGGCCTCCTGCACCCGATCGATTTTCAGTTTTATCACCTCGCACCCAGCGAGCATGGACGGGAGTTCAGAGGACATGGACGGACATAAAACGGGGCCTTTTTAACAAACAGACGCGTTTTAAACCTCGTTCTTCTAAATCGTGATTTTCTAACTGTGAACCAGAGACAACTGCAATCATCGCACACCTCCCCGGGATGTCTCCGTGGCCTGACGGCTAAGAAAAAAAAAAAATCAGAAACAGAGAAGGGTGGAGAGAAGGAGTCCCCGAAAGGCCCTGTCCGGAGGCCAGCCTGGAGGCACGTCCCCTGTCCCCGCAGACAGCCCCTCGTGCCCTGGCCCCTGGGGCTTTCCTGGAGCCAGAGGCGGCGACAGACCCCTGGGCCCTGTGCCCTCCAGTCCCTGAGCGGAGCCGTGCCAGGTGCCCAGGCTTTAGAGTGAGTGCTGCTGACCGTAACCTGGGAGGGCGGCCAGGCCTCGTTCGGCATTCGGCTCGCCTTCCGAGAGGGGGGGTTTACGCCTCCCACCTCACTGCACCCCACACCGTCATCGGGCGCCCCACGCTGGACAGCCCATCCATGTCTCCTCTGCCTCGTCGCAGCCCGGACACCAACGGGGGCAGGCAGGACATTCCTCGGCACGGGGGACCTCTGGTAGTGACACCCTGTGGAAGGAAGTGTCCCGAAGGGCCTGCTCCCCTCGCCAGCATCACCCTGTACCTCCACCTCGCCCCAGAGTATCCTGCAGCTTCCCAGAGAGGCTGGCAGAAAAAGCCCCTGGATGGCAGATTTCTGCGTTCCCACAGTCAACATGGGGGGGAAGCAGGAAAGGCCTTAGCAGAAGGAGGAGGACGGCTGCAAGGTCCCACCCCTAGGTGGGGCTGCTGCCTGCGGAAAAACAAAACCCGGTCGGTCTGTCCTTTAAAATTCAGTTCACTTAAACTGAGATTGAAATTAGGTATCAACAGAGAATTTACAATTTAAATCAAACTTTGACTCATGTAATTAAGTCTTTATTCCTGGAACCTCATTCACAGCCGCAGCATTAGGCCTCTGCAGGGCTCCAACTGGAACATTTCTTAATTTCTTAGGTGCTTTTTTTCTTTTTTTTTAAAAAAAAAATCAGCTCCAAAGGGAAAAGGAGCAAGCGGCTAACGCGGATGTGTTCCCAAACGACGGAGTAGGGGTCGTAAGAGACTAACGATGAGAAGAGACCCCCCAAAAGCTCGGGCTTCCCCCTGTCCTGCGGCGAGCGGGCCTGAGGGGGGACGGTGTCCCCGCTGCGTCCACCGTCCCCCTCGCACGAAAGCACCGGGCGTGACAGTCCCGAAAGCCTCCCCGATGCGTCCAGAGCAGCAGTGCAGGTAACCTCACCGAGGACGTGAGCGTAGCGGGTCTTTTTCTGTTGTTTCTGAGATGCTGATCGTCGTAGTGACAGGAAGTCGTTAGGAAAAGAAAAGGTTCGCATGTGCCCCCTTTTCAGTCCTAGCCTCTGGCCCGGGACAGAACGTGGGGGACGAGGGGGCCCCACCTCACGCACTTCGTGATCACTCCTGTCAGGGTGCACTGCTATTACTACATGGCTGCTAAAGTGGGGGGCGTTCACTGAGTGGGTACCATGTGCCAGGCACTATTGTACTTGCTTTATACACACTGACTTGTTTAATCCTTAAACACATGCTGCGATTTAAGTTTTATAATCCTCGGAACAGAATTAAGTAACTTGTCCAAAATGCTTCTAAGAGCAGACCCAAACCTTAACAGAGGGCGCCCTGTTTATCAAGGCAAGGGGACCAAAACCCGGGGTTCGTGGTCAGTAGAGACTTAAGTCCAGTCCCCTGCCCTTACCATATGACTCCAGGTCACCCCCTCAGAGCAGGTCACCACACCCCAAGACACGTGGCGTTCCGCGAGGGGCACCCTGGGGCGAGGCCTGCTGCGGGTGAGTTGGCCCAGGCCCCAGAGTGTGGGGCCCACGCCTGCTCGCCTCGCCCCGCGCTTCCGCACATGCTCTCCCCGCCTCCCGCCCCGCGGCCCCTGCGGACCTGCCCCTCTGGCCCCCCGGGGGTGTGGCGGGCGGCGAGATGCGGTGCACACACGCGACACCCAGGTTCGCCCCGAACGGGCCTCGCGCTGGGGCACCAGGGCAGCCAGGGGCCCGACTGTGTCCATTTCCAGGACTGAGCCACGGGGCAGGAGTGGCCCAGGAGGGTGCGCCTTGGCACGGAGCAGCGCTGGGTGCCGACAGCCGCAGCACCTTCGTCTGGCCCAGGAGGGCGCGGACAGGGCCGGGACAGGCTGGACAGGAGCAGGGTTCGGTTCAGAAGCAAAGGAGGGAAGAAATGGCCGCCACGGAAAAGGAGATGGGAGAGGGAGCCCCCGCAGATGAGGGGGACGCGGGGGTCGCGTCATCCCTCGGAGGGGCCTTGGGGGGACACGGGCAGCACTGGGGACGCGCCTCCTGGACCGAGGAAGGCTCTGTGAGGCGGAGGGTGTGGCAGGGCGCCAGGGCGGTCGGGGAGCAGCTCGCCCCCGCGTGGGGGCAGGTCGGACAGAACGCACCGCGGGCCCAGAGGCCCCGGCCGCAGCCGCCGGCCTGGCGTAAACGAGCAGCGACTGGAGCTTGCTCTGCGTGTGGGAACGAGCCGGGCCTCTCAAGGCCATGGACACTGCGGGCGAGGCCCGGACAGGCGCCCAGGGCGGGGCTCGGCCTGAAGAACTCCTGGCCTGCAGCGCCCCGAGTGGGGCTCAGCTCTGCGCGGAGGAGGCGGGAAAGGTCTGGGCCGTGCGAGGGGGAGGCGGGGGTCCCGCCGACCCTGGAATCCCTGGGCCCCCATTTCTCTACTGTTCAGAACTCTGGGAGATGACGATCCTTTTGTCTGCAAAGCTCGACATTATCCCCTGTCCCTCGATTGTCCTTGAATGAGAACTGTCTCCACTTCAGAACTCAAGGGGAAGGCCTGAAAGCCTTCTTGGCTTCGGGGCAGAGGCCGTGGCTGCCCAGTGGAGGTGGTGGATGAGCTCGTTCCATTAGCTCGGTCCCGGCGCCTCAGGATGCAGAAGGAAGCCCACTGAGAAAATCAGGAGGCAGACGGAGTATGCAAATACGAAAACAATGCATCTTATTATAAACATGTTCTTAGTGGTGACAGTTTGAAAGGAGCCTTAGCAATATTTGAAACTCTGGCCTGAAGATCTGACAGATTCTATTTTTTTTTTTTTTTATCAAGGTACCCAATGACATACAAGAAGCCCCCCATGACCTTCAGCCGACCCTCACACGCCAGGCATTGCTGGCCCGCGGCTGCCGGAGCCAGCAGGGGAGTCTCTCTTCCATCCGCTAAGGGACAAGGGAGGGCGCGGTACCCTCCCCCCCCCCCCCACCGCATGCAAACACCTCCACACTGCTTGTGACCTCCTACCCTACAGCAAGGGCATCTCGAAGGAAACCCCCAGGCCGAGCAGGCAGACGGCCTAGTGGAAGGGCAGACTGCAGACGGTGTCACCAGGGAGGGGCGGGCGGCTCTGCAGGTGGCGCTCAGGGCATCTCGGGCAGCTAGCTGGCTGGTTCGGGAGACTCGCGCTTTGGCACGTTATCGCAACAACTGGGGGAGGCCACCTGTGAGGTCCCAGGTGGCCGGCCCCACGGTCCTCGCTGAAACCCAGCGACGGAGCAGAAGGCACGGGAAGCCCGCGGGAGGGTCGCTGGACGGCGCCGGGAGGTCGCGGGCACACGTCACCGTCCCCCACCTCGCGTGCCCCTCCTTTACGAAGTCCTCACGGCCAGATGCAGGCAGCACGGCGCGCTGGCGCTCACGGCGCAAGTATTAAACGCCCTGTGATTGTATCTAAGCCAGAATTCGCATTTCGAACATTAGAAAGAAAACAGCAACAATGACAACAACGACAACAACAACGACAACAACAACGAACGAGAGGACGGTGCTCACTGGGCCGTCCAGCGAGAGCCCCGCCCGGCCAGTCGGCGGCCCTCGCTCTGCGGCCCAGAGAGCGCGCCTCTCCCCGCCTCCCCACCCTGCACCCCTCCTGAGACACGCGGGTTCTCATCTGCCAGTCTCCGCGGGTCCAGGCGGAATGTTAAGTCTCCTGCCACAAGGGGCTCAGTCTCCTGTCAGCTCTCGCCTTCCTTCGGTGAAACGCACTTTCATCTTTAATCTGTGGAGGAGTGCTATTTATGACGGGAGCGCCTTGGAGAAAAGGAGGCTGAGGGATAGTCTGCTACCATATTTAAATTGGCTTTACCCAGATAAGTAAATACAAAGATAAGGTCACACGGGGTTAATAATTCATACTCAGAAAAGCTTAAGAGGATTGCATAATTTAAGCTTCCCGTGAACGTCCAAAATCAAACTCGACATCAAGCGTCGAAAGCCGGTGGAGCCCGCGACCTCCCTCTGTTCACACCACCGGTGCCATTCTCCCCTGGCGTCCCGATCTCAGAGTCAGGGGGCGCGGAAGGCGATCCCTCCGTCTCATCAGCCGGCCAGTTAACCAGTGCTTAGCCGTCAGACTGTTCGCCCCCGAACCCCTCACGGCTGTTCTTTTTTTTTTTGTTCTCCTCGGATAACTGAGAATACAGTTCTTCATCTTATCTTTCCTCATCGGAATCCATCGCCCACCTGGGATATTTAAATTACTCCAAAGTGTAGTGTGGTCATGTCACTGCCGGTTCAGATGTGGTTCGTACCTCGGCGACTGTCCCCGCTCCCCGAGGAACCCTGGTTAGGAGCTATGGAGATGTCGTTCGCCCCAAGGCACGGTCCCCGCTTCCTCAGTGAATTGTTCTCAGTGTGTGTCATGAGGATATGGATAAGCCTGAGGCCTAAGAGGGCCAGGACGCTTAGAAGGTTCCGAGAGGAGAGAGTGGGAGTTGTTGGTCACTTCTAGGCGACGTGGATGTAGAAGGCTCTGGCCACTGAGGTGGCCCCATCACCCCTGAATAAGCGTGAAGCAAAACGAACAGAAAGAAGCATCCAAGTCTTAGCGAGGGGAAGGGTCTCCCAAACAGAGGCAACGACTCTCTCCTTCGTTACGTGCTTGACAGGTAGGGGAGGGTCACCCCGCCACCTGGAGCCGCGCCTTGGGTCATCATCAACATCTACCGGGAGGAGAGAGGAGGAACAGAAACAGACCAAGGGTTGATTGCCACGGCCTTTCGTTGGCCCCTACGTCTTCTACCCGAAGAGAAATACAAGTGGCCCCCAAACCGTGATTCCAGGGTGAAAGGAGGCGGCCATCGTGTGCTCCCTAACTCTTAGTATCTAGTCTAAGCGAACAACAGTTTCATAAAGTATGACATGCAATGCCGGGTCACGATAATGAAGCAAACTTCCCCACATTTCTCACCCGTACTACGATTAGAGCCGCTGGGCCCAGCTCACATGTGAGCTTCTGAGACCCGTTACTAAGATCGAGAATAACAACTATCATGCGCTAACCGGATGCCAGGCATGGCGTGTTTCACACACAGATTCGTTCATAATTTTCCTAAACCCTTCGCAAGGTAACTATCCTCTGTACTCAGCAGATTCCTTCATTCGGCGAGTATTCGTCAAGCCCCGGCTCCGTGATGGGGGGTGTTTCTTACCCAGTGCTGTTTTGGGGGGGCTTGGGGCTGAGGTAAAACACGATGCTGTCACCGGTGTGGAAAACACAGCCACACGGCGACGGCACAGCACTCGCATCAAATGACTCTGCCCGAGTTACACTTACGCTTCTTACAAGAGGGATGCCTGAGTGGGGGGGGGGGAGGGGAAACGAAACAGCTAAACAGCTGTGTTTTCCCTCAGGTCTTGTGTTTAACAGACGCCGATGCTGCGTCACACCCGGTCCATCCCGTGGCAACAGGAACATCCTTGATCCGACGGTCCCCCTGCTGGTCGCAGGGTTGGTCACGATAATCGGTGTCCCTCCACAGGACGGACCCGGGCTTCCGCTCGGTTTTGTGTTCTGCGTCTTCTGGCCACCCGGGGCACTTGTAAGTGGGACGGTGTCTCTGTGCGTGCTCGAGGGCACTGCGCACCTGGCACCAGGGTCGCTAAGCCTTTTGCATAGCATGCCCGTAAGCTTGGTTCTGTCATTACCCTTCTCGGAGGGAGGCCCCGCCTCTCAGCCTAGTGGGTTCAGGAGCTGAAACAGAAATGCGGCACCTGCTGACTGCGTATTAGGGGGCGACTGGGAGAAATGCAGCCTGGTGCTGCCGCTCCCCAAGGACAGAGAAGGTCGTGAATGCCCCCTCTCCCCCCGTCTCCTCAGCTGTCTATTTCGAGAGCTTGAGGGGTAGACAGTTTATTGCTCAAATGATGGGACTGCAAATCTCGGGGTGGTGTGAAGGCGCTTTTGATCGTGCTGGTAGACACTTGACATCGGGGCCTTTTACCTGCAACTTTTAAGGCTCTTTGTCCTTTTCCTTTTTTCTTATCTTTTCCCCAGTAGAAATGCCTTTGAGCATACGTTTTTAGGGAAGAACTAGAATCCTAAAAAAAAAATGGATCAAGGAGCATATCACTTAGACGATTAAAGGATTCAGAACTGTTGACTCAATAAGTATCTGTTGCATATCAGTCATGTGCCAGGTCATGCTGTAGACCTTGGGGGCACACCTGTGAAGAAGCCCACCTCTTCTTGGAGTCTATATTCTATTCTGCATGGCAGGGAACACAGAAGGATTTCAGAATGGAAGTCGCCTGGAGCTTGAAAACCGTGCACTTGTCTGTAGGATGCCCAGGGCTTTGCACCCGGGCTTCTGAGAGAGGTGGACCAGGTCCCGGAGCGCTTGGTGGCCTTGCGGGTAGACACAGAGGAGAGATTTTGGTCTCTCGCTGATTTTACGAGTGAGGAAACTAACAGTGAAAGAGGCCGAGTTTGCTATTTGAGGTCCCCTGGGCTAGCGACAGTCTCCGTCCCATTGGGTTTCGAGTGCGGCTGCTAAGGAGTGCTAACGTTGGCCTTTGTGACGGTTAAGATGTAACAGCATCCTTGGCCTTATTTTGTATTTTGATTTTTGAAGCACTGCTTTGTATCAAGTCTACTCTCTGGTATTTTCCCCATTTGTGTAGGTTATGTTCCTATTGAAAGATTAATTCCACATGTTCAATAAACTATGTGATTTGGTATCGCAAATATCTGGATATATCGACACAGCACCCGGAAAGGCTTCCTCTGCCGTCATGTACTGTCATACGATGCGTTCTTTGACCGTGATAGAGAAATCAAAATATGTCTCTCTCCTTTTTGCTTTTCAAATTTTATGCGTTTAGCATGGGTAACATACAAATCACAGTTAAACATTTTCTTTTTACCTCATCTGATTTAGCTTGAGAAAACGAACTCCATCTCTCTGTATGTCTTTTAGAAATATGTCTCAGTTTTTCCCAAGTGGATATGTCTTACATCGAATGTGTAAGAAAAAAATTCCAGTAGTACCTCCCCGGGGGGCCTGAACCAGCCCCTGATTATGCTAATAGAAGCCAGGAGGTTTTCAAAGCAAAGGAAGTGTAATACATTATTCATAAATAGACCTCTCTTTTGATGGTTTTGGTGTTTCCAGATTTCTCAGACCACGAAATATACATGTCGGCGAAGCTGAAGCTGTTACGGAGGGAAATGGGAATTGGGAATTAACCGGTACTTTACAGCACTGCACTTTGCATTTGGCATATTTACCGGGGCTGGCTGGGCCCAGGCGTGACCGGGGAGCCTGCTCGTGACCGTCCTCGGGGCCTGCAGGTGCTTAGACAGCGCCGCGGCCCAGGTCCCGAGGGAAACCGGCTCCCAGCCGCCTCCGGCCCCGGGCGAAGCGCTGTGCTTGGTTAGCAGCCCAGGGGACCGGGGCCTTTCTGTCCACTGGGCTGCACAGCTCTCTGTCTCCTTCCCTTTCTCTCTCCCACGTGCCCACTTGTCCCTCGGGGCTGCACACAGCCTGAGCCCGGGGCGCCTCCTAGTGTCCGAGAACGGCCCTTGCCTAGGGCTACCCTGTCCTCGGCCACCAAATACTACATGCTTTGATGTACCTGCCAAAATTTCCACACTGTTTCAGAATTCCTTTTTGTTGTAACAGGGGTTGGTGCGGTTTTGAAATATTTCCTGTTAATTTCTACTTGCGACTGGCTGATCTCTATAAATTAACTGCATCTACTTTGTCATTTATTTAAGTTTTTAATGCTCATATGATATAAAAGAAATTATTTCTGTCTTTAAGTCTTTTCAGTTCCCTGAAACTAACCTTGCACTCGAAATTTTAGAGAAGACCCAACTCCTTCCTCTCTCCCCTTCCCAGGAGGCCCATGGGTGACTCTGCTCTGTAAAGAGCCAGCCCCCACCTCTGAGACTTTCCCGATGAATGAATACTCTCCCCGCTGTAATAACCTGCATAAAGCCCCCTCCTTAGTTGTCCGGTGCAACAGGCATTAAAGGCGTCACAGGCATTAAACAGTGGAACGTGACCAATCTCTGTGGCTAGATTCGTTTCTATTAGAGCACTTGAGTGAACAGTTCTAGGACGGCGTGATCTCCTTAGCGACGGGAGGGAGTTCCCGCATGGCCTCCGTCCTCACTCTGCATGGGCGAACACAGGCGCAGTGGACTACCGGCAGATGGCCGTGGGCGCATGTTTATCATCTATACTTTTTCTAATCTCTGTTAAGGAAAAATCAATTTTGGGATAGCTCTTGTGGGATGAGTTCTCACTATTTAATCAACCAGTGGAAAGTCAATGAAAGGTGAAGGAACTTTCAACAAAATAGGATCCTAAGACGTGCCCTTTCTTGCCCTCATGAAGGGCTACGTTCCACAGGATCCTCATCACCCCTCTTGCGGAGCACAGCCTGGGACGACGCCTGGAACGTCGGGGGAGTCTGAAAGCCCCCCGCAAATCCAGCCCGATTTCATTGTGAATTTCTGACCCGCTATGCCGCCCGTATTTAAGCTCCCGTTAGTACCGACGCTCCATTTTCCAGCGTTCCTCCAAACTGTGGCTGAGCAAGTTCTGGGTGGTGAACTGTTGATGCTTCAACACTACAGCCCCATTTTCTGTTATTTTCTTGGCTATCTCACTTTGTGATGTTAAAGATAACTGAGTTTATGCCAAGGATTTGCCATGAAATTAGAGGAAAATACATTTGAACTTTCACGCCCCGATACCTGCAAATAATGGTATGTTACCTAGTTATGTTTCGGAAGCTTTTCAAGAATTATACCTGCACTGCATTCTGCATAAATAGTGTGTTTTTAATTCTTACTGTGGCAGATATGATAACCGCAGGGGGAACTTTAAAAACAGACGATGACAATCGGAACAGGAAGACAGAAGAAGAAGTCAAAAATACGGTCACGAAGCACCGGCCAAGGCCACAGGAAAGCGGAAAGGGGGATGTGGGCGTTTCAGGGCGGGAGAGCAGAGCTCAACGCAAGGCATGTTTAATACGGATCCGCAACAGGACCGACGCTCCAGCAGGCTTTGGAGCGAATGCAGAGGAACGCGGGCCTCTTGCCCTGACGCAATTTAGGTTTTCTGGAGACATTGTAAACACACACGCAAAACCTCTGAATGAATGTCAGCATGTGATAAAATGCCTTCCAAAGCGGTATGGAGTAAAATGAAAAATAGCAACAACTAAAAACAGGAAGAGCACATCTGAATTTAGGAGCCTCTCCTTGAAAACCTTTGGAAAGAACCCTTTCGGTTGTTAGCCAAGTAGACAGGATTCGGGGTGAGCACTGAGTGGGCGTCGGAGGTCAAAACCCAGAGGAAGGGCGGAGGAGTTGGGTGCGGGGCAGCGGGCAGCGGCAAGGAAGACCGGAGACTCGCACGTCGTGGCCTATTTTCATGCCTCGTGTCAGTTTTAAGGGAAACTGATGTTTTCCTGGAACAATATATATTTGATGGAGAAGTGCTGCCCATTGCGGTAGCAGAATAACTTTATTATGCTGCTAGACGACTTGAAGAATTGAAAATTGAAAAGCAGCGGGTAGGAGTTAAAAATTTTCTATTAATATGGCCAGATGGAGTGAGATTTATGAATGCTGTAATAATGTAATCTTTTACTGAAAACAATTTTACTTCCTCAGTGACTTGACCCTGGTTTTATATTAATATCCACTCATGAAATGCATTCTCCTGAATACAGTTTATTTTACTTGAGTAATTGTTTTGAGACAATCATTCAAGGACTATTGGGTCCCTAGTTGCAACAGTCTGACGATAGTGATAAGTAAGTTTGAGAGATTATAAGAAGGCAAGAATAAGTTTTGTTTCAAATAAGTTTGGACAATGACATATTTGAACATATTTTTTTTCCCGAAGTCAATATTCATTTTTAAGCTAGCTATGATACCAGTCTCTTCCTTTTGCCTCCAGGATATTTCAGAGACTCAGGTCAAGCACTAAATTGAAGTTGTAGAATGCAGTATGGCTCCATTTCGTAGAGCTAGGCATGCTGCCCATTTGCAAGTGCCAAGTCAGACTTTTTTTCTTGAAAACTAAAATGACCTCCTCCAGAACTGTGGTCCTATTAGCTTTCCAAATATCATTTCATTGTGTGAAAGATTCTTTGCTCAAAAGCGTACCTATCACCCAGTTTCATAGATAAGGCAAAAAGCGAAGGCACTGGGTTCCTGGTCACATGACAAGATGTTGACAGGTTTTTATCCTCAGCTCTAAGAATTTTATACAAACAGTATTAATCCCATTATGCCTGTTCTGGGCAAAAACAGTGACAATGTTTCAACTGTTAATGCAACAAGATAGCCCTATGACAGTGAAAACAAAAGAACATAACATTTTAAATATTAAAAATTTACTGAAATGGAGAAATGCTGTTGATGCATATGTAATAAAATGTCGGAAGAAATGAACGTAAGGGATAAACTCCAAAAATAAAAATTGTGAACAGCAAAGGAAACCACCAACAAAACAGCAAGATAACCGACTGAGTGAGGGGAGATATTCGCTTATGATGCTTCTGATAAGAGGTTAATATCCGAAATCTACACAGAACTCATACAACTCAACAACGGAAAACAAACGATCCAATCAAATGGGCAGAAGATCTGAACAGATATTTCCCCAAAGAGGAAATGCAGATGGCTAATAGACATACAAAAAGATGCTCAAGGTCACTAATCATCAGAGAAATGTAAATCAAAACCACAATGAGATATCACCTCACACCTGTCAGAATGGCTATCACCAATAAATCAAAGACCAAGTGTTGGTGAGGATGTGGAGAAAAGGGAACCCTCATACACTTTCGGTAGGACTGCAAATTGGTACAGCTGCTATGTGAAACAGTTTGAGGTTTCCTCAAAAAATTAAAACGGATATACAAAGAAAATCAAATTTTATCCAAAGAAAACCATCACAATAATTTGTAAAGATCTATGCTCCCCTATGTTCATGGCAGCACTATTTACAATAGGCAAGATATGGAAGCAACCTAAATGCCCATCAGCAGACAATTGGATGAAGAAGTTATGGTTCGTATATAACAATGGGATATTACTCAGCCATTAAAAAAAGAAACGAAATCCTACCATTTGCAACGACATGGAGAGACCTAGAGATTATTATGCTGAGTGAGACAAGTCAGACAAAGATAAATACCATACTTTACTTACGTGTGGAATCTAAGGAACAAAAAGAACAAACCAATCAAAGACCCACGAACATAGAGGACAACCTGGTGACAGCCCGAGGGCTGTGGGAAAGGGGTGAAGGGTCAAAGAGGTACAAATTGGCGGTTGATAGAGGGTCGCGGGGGTGGGGAGCAGGGCAGAGGGGATGCCGGCAGCGATAGCGGAGCGGCTGGGTGGAGGGCCAGTGCAGAGAAGGAGCAATCGGGGGATCGTTTCACAAGCTACGTAAATGTGTAACCAACGCACTGTATGCTTGAAACTAATAATAGAATAAAATTTTTAAAAAATTGTGTTTTATTTTTAGTCTCTGCAACCCACAATGATCACATCGTTGTATTGGAAAAGTAGGGAGGTGAACTAATCTACGTATGAAATTAGGTTCAGGTTTTTCATAGTAAAGAGCCGAAAGAAAGTTCCCAGTATGGACAGTCCTCCGGAAGGCAGGCACGACTTCCAGACTGAGTTATTCCTTGAGCTTTCTCTTGGTCTTCGCGCTCATTCTTCTTGAGACCAGTGAAAGAACCCCGAAGTCCTATCATTAGATTGATCAAGCGAAGTGGTCCGCAGCTGTCGCCAGGTGTCAGGTCCACCTGAGGAGATTTAAAAATGCTGATGCTTTTGTTTTCCAGCCGCAGAAAGTCTCTCCGCCACGGTCTGGGGTGGAGTCTGGGGATGAGTATTCGTGAGACCTCCTCAAGTGACTCTAAATTGCCACCAGAGGTAAGAAACTGGTTTACAAGGAGTACATTCGGAAGACCTTATATCAGACACCCGGTCTCTCCCGATGCCATTCATTCTCCAATCCCCATCTTTTACGACTTTTTTCCCCCTGTAGAATTTAAGAATCCTAACAGTATTATAAGTTAATTTTATATGTCTAAAACCTTAGTCTGTTTATTTACTGCACACGCACTTTATCTCGCTTCCCAGAGTTTGGAAAAGCTCTCGGGACACAAGACAGCTAAATCTTTACTTGTTGATCGGGCCACCTTTTTTCTAACTATTCACTTTTACGAGGACAATAAGTTTATGCTTCATAAGCTCAAACGTAAGTTTCTTTTTGAATTTTTCCCATTATCATAATATTTACTAGATGATCCTTATTTTACACAACTTAGTTCAAATAATGACCACCTAACTTATTTTATGAGACTAATATAACCTTGATGCTAATAGAACTAGATAAGAACAATGTAAAAAAAATCACAGACCAATTGCACATAAGAATACAGAGTGAAAATAATTAAGAAATATGACTTAACTGAATAAAATATACAAATAAAAAAACACACACATAATTAAGAAGGGTTTATCCTGAGGATGCAATAATAGTTTAACTTTAGAGAATTCGTTTATGTAGTTTGTTATATAAGAGAGCAAAGGAGAAAATTTTCATACTGTCTCGAAAGATGCCGAGAAAGCCTTAAAAGAGTTCAATACATATGTATGTATATATTTCTGTGTAAACAGATATAGCTATTTGGCACTCACTCAAAACTAGGAAGAAAAAGCAACCTCCTTAACATATAAAGCATATCTATCAAAAGAAATCCTCTTCCTTACGGAATAAAACATCATATTTAATAAAGAAATTTCAGACCCACTTCCTTTAATGTCAGGAACAAAACAAGAATGTTTTATATCACTCCCAATGTTTAATGCATATTGCCAAGAGTCCTGAACAATGTAATAAGAATCAGAAATAAAAGGTATAAGAATGACCATGGAACCGAACCAAACAAACAAAAAAATTTGCTTAGAGATGACTAGCTCTTCTACACACATTCCAAGAGTGTCAAAGATAACTTATCAGAAAATCGTAAAATTCCATTAAAGAACCTTGCATTGGACTTGATTTCATGCAGACATATACCCAATTCAATGAAGGGAACACCTAAAACATGGATATCAGTTCTCCTCCAAATAATCCATAGACCTGATTGTTTTTGGGGGGTGGAGGTAACTACATAAGACTATTTTCTAGTTAGTTTTCTCATCCTTCTCGCACATTAAAGATGAAGCGTCCGACACCTAACGATGCTTCACAGCATTACAAAGGGCAGTGCAGCAGCAGGTGACGCTAAGCCGCAGCGGCCCGCAGTCCGCTGGTGTGAGTGTGGTGGGCTCTGTCCCACAGACACAGCGACTGGCCACACCACCTTCCTTCTCTGAAACGCCTTCGCTTCACCGATAGCATGAGATTGGACGGCGGTAGGCGCTCTCCGTATTTTAAAACGCACCCCTTTTTATAATAAGCCTAGACGTCTAACAACGGCCATCGGGGCCGCGGTCCCCTCTGCCCCTCACCAACTCTCTGGCCGTTCCTGGAAGACCATCTTCTCCAGATTAAGGCAAGAGGCGGACTGTGTCTTCTACTGAACCCTCTCAGGATGAGAAAAGAAAGGTGTTGGTATACGCTTTCTGTAATTCGACTCAAGGGGTTTTTAAACCTTCCGTATGAATTTCCCAAACATACTGGATTTCATCTGTCAGAAGACACACATTGAAGGTACATTTTTAAAAATTTAGTGGCACTTCTTTTAATAAATAGTGACTGGAATTGACGAAACAGGATTTCCACTATATTTTGACAAATAAACACGCCCGTCTTCCCGGAATGTAATCGCAGCCCAGCGTGATCTCTAGGTTGGTCTTGATTCTGATTCAAGAATTACGGCCGCTCAAAACTCCGAGTAGTTCGTGGCTTCTGATGCGCATTGGAACACCAGACTCACCCACCTGATTCTCCTTTCTCCCTTCCCCCCTGCTCGACGACCCGAAAGATCCCGAGCACTAAGACGCCAGAGGTCACATGCATGTGGACGCAGTTCCTTCCTGAAGGTCAGACCGTGCCGGGGTCACGGCTAATAGCAGCGCACACTAGCTGGGAGCAGGGCTTGACACGCGCTTCTGTAAAGGGTCAGACGGGAAGCACTTGGGCTTTGCGGAGCACCTGTTCTCTCTGAGAACTACTTGATTCTTCCAACACGGCACAAAAACAACCGCGGATAATCCACGGATGAAAGAGTATGGCAGCAGCCCAATAAACCTGGATTTACAAAAGTAGGTTGTGGTTGGATCTGGCACACGGACCCCAGTTTGCCAACCCCTGGCTTAGGTGTAGTGCACCCAGTGATGAGCGGGTGTGTCCTGTTCCGAGGGAGCATGAGGGAGTCTCTCTCCACGTACTTTAAATGACTATTTTTCCAAATGGCACACACGCGCAATACAGGTAGGTGTGTATCTGTGTGTGTAAACACACATCCATACCAATTTAATACATCAATTTGATTTTAACGTTTTTAGACACAGCTCGCCTAAGCAGATTATTGGTTCAAAGCAGATCTCACAGACGCAGTTTGAAAAACAGTGACATCGGTGTGTTATTAATACTGCCGTTTCTACACCTAGTGGGGTCTGTCCCGCCAGGTTCGTCAACAGTAATCCAAGTGTGACTCGAGGTCATGATCGCTTCAAGTCAACTCAGGTCTATCGCCAAGGTGCGAAGTCACAAAAGCACTGACACAACTTTGTGGAGAAGCGACTCATTCACGGGGTTCAATGGATACCAGGTATCGGCAGGGCAAACTGAGCCGTAGCACCCGATGACTGAGTCGGTGTACAGTCACTCAGCAGACAGCATGTGACGAACAGCCGAGGGTCTGAAACCCAGGAATTAGGGGGTTACAAGCATATTCGCCATCAGTCCTTTGAAGCAGGTACTAATAATAAAACAAATAGCAAAGGAATTACAATTTCAGAGGATATTCGGAAGTCTTCTTGACAATCTTCTATGATTAAGAAAATATTAATTGAAAATAATTTCTGGTTCTCTATACACTGGCTATTATGGTGTAGACTAGAAACATGATTCTCTGTAATGTTTACTAACATCGAGCCTCTATTTACAGGAAGAAAATCAGAGAGCACTCGTTTTGAAATCACCATCAAGAACGCTACAAATTCAGACATCCGTAGAAGCTCACGGCAGCGTGTGAACACTGGGTGTGTTTGTAGCGTCAAGGTGGTGAAGGCCGGAGGCAGCTAGAGGATGCCGAATGTCTCGTCCGCCTATGTCCTCTACGACGCTAGCGCTAATGGGCCAGGGACATTCTGGTCCAGAGAGAAGAAACGGCGCTCCCTTGGGCGCAGTGTTCTCTCTGTTGGGGGGAGAACTTTCCTCCCTGCTCCCCACAGGGGAGGAGGGACGCCGAGTCTCTCATAGGGATGCTCACACGAGGGCTGGCGGCCTGGAGGCAGCTCCGTGTAGAACGGGCAGCTGCTTAGTCGAGTCTTTCAGTTACCGACATCACAATTGTGTTTTGTGATCAGTCACACCAAGTAAGGCTTCTGCGCTAAGTTTCTGTGTGAAACGCTACGGGGTCTTCCTGCTCCTGCCAAAACCCCGGATCGTGTGGACAAAGCAGACGGGCCACGCGGGCTAACTGTGCATCTCTCTCCTCACGTTCCAGTTCTTAAAAAATGAGAAACTACATTTCTTGTGTTTCTAAGGGTTAGTAAAAACCCTCCCGCTCTTTACCTGCTGGTCACATTTTACATTTTCTCTGGTTGTGCTTATATAGTGGGTTTCAGGGTTTTAGCATGTCCAACAGTGTTCTAGCATGTCTAAAACTATGATATTATCACAGAAAAATGCAAGCATATTAAGAAAAATGTCGTTAATATTCATATGTAAAGCAATAATAATGGCAATAATAATTCTATGGTATAATCCTTCTGAAAAAAAATGTGAGTTTAGTTAATCTTAAAATATTCTGTGGTAGAGCTAAGAACTTAGTATAATTGCTTGCTATTATTTTATTAACTTTAGAATTGAGGTTTGTGGGCTTTTTCCAAACACTTCAAAATTATCATGTCTTCATCACTAGTTAAAATCTAGTCCATTAGTGTATAATGGCTAGCTTACATTTAAAAAATCTGCTATCATTAAGAAAATATTAATTGCAAATAAAAATGTACTAAATAGAACAGATACTATGATAAAGAAAAGGACTTTCACTGAAACTGTGTTTTAATTTCTTTATTCATCCAACTAATATTTGTTGAGTCTCTACTTTTGACAGACCGTTACTTCTATTCTGTATACTCTTTGGGTGTGCGTGTGTGTAAGTTTTAGCAAAATAAATCCATGTACACATGCAAGTGGAGAGTCTGTGACTCGCGTGTGGTTATAAGGTGTTTGAAAGGGAAGTTAATAACCCGTTTCGATCTCACTTTTTAACGTAATCTTTACCAGCTCAAACTAACTTCCAAAACAACTCGTCGAACACCTCCGCCTTCTTGCGCGCCCCACCTGGCACCCCCTCACTGTGGCACTGACACTGTCGTCCGCCCAGTCTCACAACCTCGAAGTCATTTGTACCCTGAGAATTTCAGCAGCTCTCGGCGCACACTCCGCCCAGACCCCACACTCAGAGACTTGGCCGGACTCAGCATGGCTTCCGGCAGCACGACACCAGGCCTTGGGACGGCCGCGCCCCCTTTAAAATGCCAAGAAAGCTCCAAGCTGCCGGGGGGTGTCCCCGCTGGCCGACACCTTACGAGGACCCCGGCCTCCCTTGTCTAAGAGTGCTGACGGTTGTGACTGTGGGCCCCGCTCAGCTTGGGTGTGTCCTTCTCAGAGACCCGAGGGCCCCTCCTCTGGAATGTGCTCTCCGGGCAGGATGGGGTCTCCGTTTCCCAGCCTCTGGGGGGGGAGACCCTAACCCCGGGACCACCCTCTAGCAGCACCCACACTGGCCATCTCCGTACACACCTTCGCCCTCTGGCTCTGCTGAGCCCCTCCCCGCCCCGTGCTCCCTGTAGACCAGTCACCTCCTTGCAAGCCAGGATCGAGCCCCGCTCTCGCCCCCACTGTCTGTGCGTCCTGAACAGAACCTGTTTCCTGGCCTTACCAGAAGTCTTGTCATGTTTATGCTCCACGACCCTCCCTTCCCCTGCCCCACAGGCAGATGAAGGGCTGCAGAACAGGCCTCTCGAAGACGTGCCGCTTTGGCACGTGGATTATTTTGAAAGCCATCAAGACCCTGCAGGCTCAAGAGAAACATCTACCTCTCTCTTGAAGAATTTGAATTGGGGGCCTTGCCCGTAATGAGAGCTATGGCCTCGCTTTAGGGCAGGGCAAACCCCTAATTACTGAACGTCTGCTCTTCTTACCGTCCTGCAAGGACCCTCCTCCCCTCTGAAGCCCCAAGCGCCTCACCTCACCCTTCATGCGGAAGCCGCGTGTCCCTCATGCCCCCTTCTGTCCCCGAACCTCTGACATACGTGGGGCCTTGACTCTCATCTGTGCAGGTTCCCATACGCAGGTATGTCATTAAATTTGGTTATTTTCTCTTGTTAATGTCTCATGTCAAGTTAGTTATTGCATCACCCAGAAGCATCTAGAAGAATAGAGAGAAGTTTCTTTCTCTCCCACACAGAATACTATCGATTCTTCTTCAATGTGTTGCCCAATCTCTTTTTTTCCCCTTCAGGTGAGATATACATGTTACATAGCTTCCAAAGGCCTGACATGAACTGTAAGAAGGTCGAAGACCTCCCGCTGGAGCTGAGGGTGAGGCAGGGCGGCCATTAACCCCCTGGGCTGGCGGGACAAACCTGGTGACTTGGAACAGCGGCCGTTTACTCGCTACAGATCTGGAGCCAGGAGGCAGGCTGCTGCCCTGCAGGCCGGCGCCTCCTCCGAAGGCTCTGGGGGAGATGCCGATCTGCCTGTCGTCCGGCTTCCGGTGTTCTCCGAGCTGCGGCCGCCCTACTCTAGCCTCTGCCTCTACGTGCACCTCTCCTCCTCTGTGTGTCTTTCGTGAGGACATTTGTCATTCAATTTAGGGTCTGTTGGGTAATCCAGGATGATCTCAAGACACTTAATTAAATCTGCTAAGGCCCTTTTTTCCCCCAAAGAAGGCCATGTTCTCAGGCTGTGGAGGTTAGCACGTGCACACCTCATTTTGGAAGCCACCATTCAACCCACTCCAGTAAACTAGCTCCTCGATGTCCTTGGAATGCCACGTGGGCCTCCTGGCCTTGGAGAAACTCAGAGGTCAAGGTGAGAAGGATGGTAAATATAAATATGACCCTACCTGAGGCCCCAGCTGGCTTTTTGGGCTTCTGTGGGAAGCCATCAAACAAGATAAGGCCTCCGTCATAGTTATTTAAAGTCACGGCAATGTTCATTTATCACCCTTCTCAAGAGTTTCCTTTTACTCACAGACTCCACCTCGCTATGGAAGTGAGGGCGGGCATGCAGAGGGTGCAGTGCTGTTCAGAATAGATCTAAAGGGTTACTGCAATTTTAGAGCTTACAAAGCCTTAGTCGAAGTGTTGTTTTGAGCAGGGCTTGTAAGGGCCTTACCTGCTGCCACCCCACAGCTCACGATGACCCTTCGCTAGGAAAAGTGCACAGATGCATGAGGCATGACAGCTGTGTGGGAAGGGGGGGTGGGCAGAGGGAAGAGGCTGGGGCAGAAATGGTTTCCCTTTCTACTGCAACTTTACCACCTCCGCCTTGGCAGGGCTAACCCAAGTGCACGGCTGAACATGGAAATGACTGAATGAGTAAGCAGGGGGCTGAATGAGCGATTAATCAACCAACCACAGACCAAGGGACCTGGAGGGCGTAGACCCCCTAAGCTCATCCACTGCCGCCTGGCCTGGGGCAGTGGGGAAAACAGAAAACAGACACTGTTTGGTCAGCTGAGCTCCAGGCCCAAACTGGCCAGTGCTGACCCGGAGGAGCGGGGGAAAGCGGCGTGGTTACGAGGTCAGGCTGCAGAACGGGGGGCTCGTCCCTAGGGATGAGAGGAGGGCAGGGGTTCCCCTCCTTTCGTGGGGGAGGACGTGGACAACCGACGGCCGAAGGGACGCAGAGGCGCCCGGGGCCGACGCGGCTCTGAGACGGTCAGGCCCGAGCGCTCTGTCCGCGTGTCCGCGTCTCAGGGTGCCAGGCGGGGCCGCGGGGGCCGCGTCAGACGGCGGCAGTCGTGGCAGACGCTCGGCGGCAGCCGGCCGCGCCGCGGGTCCGACCTTTCTGAACGCCCGAAATCACTGCACGCGATGAACTGATTTTGACCTAAATGTAAAGGTCGAAAAGACTCGAGCTGCTCCCGGGCTAACGTGACCAGCCGAGTGTCTCCCAGTACGCGAAACATCAGGCAAAATAGAGAGACTTGAGAATGGAAGTTGGAAATCGTTCGTGTGCAATTATTCTTTTTTGTGATGTTCTTTTCTGTAACACATTAATCTGAAAAGAACATCCATTTTTTAAGACAGGTAAATAATGTGAGATTATTCCACAAGATAAAATGTTGGCTTGATACAGACTTTTACTTTTCTGTTTATCATTACTGATCATTGGTCTTTTGAGTAAAAAAAAAAAAAAAGTTCTGCATTGTCCTCTGAAAAAAAAACCCTGGAAAATAATAACACACATTTAACAAGTACGGCTCCCTTTCCCCGTGCTTGTGCCGTATAATGTTGTCCTACTCTTTGGCAAAGGCGAGCTCAGGAAGGTATTTACCCGTGCGGTGTCCCCCGGAAGGGACGGTGGAGGCGATGGGCGCACGGCGACGACCCCGGCGTCCGCGGGCCTGCGCCAGGGCGACAGCACCAGCCCTCGCCTCGCTCGCCTCCACCCCGCGCTGGAGAGTCCCAGGGCAGGGGGGGCGGCTCGGGCCGAGAAGAGTCATACTTCCGATCACTATGATCCGGCACAGGGAGGGGGTCGGGGAAGGGCAGCGAACGCTACTGGACCGAAACCTTTCGAAACAACGCAGACTCCGGGAAAGGCCTTAGTTCTCCCTCCAGTTTTCTCTCCTGGCTTGACTCGACGGGGAGGCGGTTGAGGAGGGGGGTGGGGCTGGGGCTGAACAGATTCCCGCCCAGACCAGAACGACGCTGACCGAAGAACCCCTGCCGGGCTAGCGGACCGGTCAGTGCTGGAGCCCGCGGGCTGGCTCTTGATTTTGATCCAGGCTCTAAACCATGTCTTACTTCAGTATCTGGACAAAAACTACACGTTTCTATTCACTGGTCTTTATATTTTAAATATTTGTATCTGTTCCACATTTTGAGTGATTCTTCATCTTTCATACTGAGATTGTGAACATCTTAAAAACATCTGTCCTTTGTCTTGATGCAGCATCTTCATTTTTCTGTAAAATGTCTCGAAAGGACCAGGTAGTGAATATCCCAGGGCCTGAGGGCCACACGGTCTCCTTCGCAGCTACTCAACTCTGCTGCTGTGGCCAGAGGCAGCCACGGGCAGGGCGAGCCTCCAGCAGGCGGGCGCGGCTGCGCTCCACTGACGCCTCGCTATGGGCACTGGCGATCGAGCTGTATAAATTCTCAGGTATCGTAATATTATCCTTTCAAAACTTAGAAAAATCACCTCATACATAGATGTATATATATACACACACATATACATATGTGTGTGTGTGCATATATTATTTATATATATTATTTATTTATATATATATATAATATATATATATAATCTATTCTTAGCTCATTAGGCTCTTGGAAAACAGATGATAGCTGGTCATATTTGGCCCATGGCTGTAGTTTGTCGACCTCCGGTTTACAGCGGGTCACGGGAAAGTAGGTCTTTAGACAAATGAAAAGATGACGCCAAGAATAAACGAGGAAGGTGGTGACGAGGATGACGTCCCCGGCGATCGCTTAGACGCAGACCAGCGCTTCCCGTCCTAAGAGTCGGTCTGGGATCGGAACGGCGTGCACGAGCCAGGGCGGCTCTGGCCTCTGTCCCTCTGCAACCTGTTAGTCGTCGTGGGAAGCCCCTTCCTTTCTTTAATCCTATTTTTTTTCTCTTGTAGAACAGTGGAAAAGGATAAAGTTTCTAAGATCGATTTTACCACTAAGAGGCGTCCATCCTTATGTCCATGGATTCTCCCGTTTCCCTTGTTTGACCAGCGACCTGTTCACTTATTGTTTTACTCACGTGCAGTGAGATCTTAACATAAGAGACGGTTGCCACGATGGAAAATGAGCACTTTCTCTTTGTCTTTAAAGCGCAGGTGCTTGCCAATGATTTAGAGCATACCATCTCCGAGCACACCTTCGGAAAAGGTTAAGAAATAGAAACTCAGGGAGAGCATCGGCCGCGCAGCGGAGGAGTCTAATTACGAGGAGGAAGAACCCCCTGGGTGCTCCGCCTGCCTCTCCCTGTCATCGGGGCGTCTGGCGGGGGGAGCCGGACCGCAGGTACTTTAATGACTGATGTGCCGTACTTTATCGTATATATAATGTGATTAAAATTACATTTTTATGAATTTCCTGTCCAGCATTCGCCTACCCTGTAAATGACATAACAAATGACCTATAAATAATAATGTGGAGTGGACTGGGCTGAGCCCCATGTTTTATAAAATGCTGCAAAACAGAAAAAAATTAAAACAAACAAACAACTAGATAAAGGGGACGGTCTAGCGCCAGCGTACGCGTTTCTAAGCGCACGTGTGCTCCGTCCGCTGACGGCGAGGACCGAGGCCGAGTTAACCCTCCGTCACCCCGAGCACACCGAGACCCCGAGGCGCCGCCCGGAAGTCATCCTCTCCCGCTCTGCCCCACTCTCTGCTGCTCCCGTCAACGGCAGCGCATTTGACTCCTCCCTCTGTAATTCTCTGTCTCCTCTGTCTCCAAGCCCTGCGGGTCCCCCCTTTGCAGACCCCCCCGGCCACCTTCTCCCTTTCCTGCCGGCTGTTCTGTCTCCTCGCCGGGGCGGGCTGCAGCTCTGCACACGGGGAGATCTAAGGCGGCTCCTGCGAACGGGAGAGGTCAGGAGTCCTCAAACGTCCTACGTGCCAGGCCACGCGCGCGGCCAGAGCACCTGCAGAGGTCTCACGCAATTGGCGAGCTGATATCAGAAGATTACAGCCCCGTTTCCTTATCTCTTTCCTCCCCTTTTACTCGGCCAATAAACACATGCATATGTGAGCGTGAGCGACAGGGAGAGAGCGAGCATTTATCGTCTATAAACAAAACAGAACAAAACACCAACCAACCACGTGATGGGGTGAAGAGAAGAAAAAACACACCCTCCTGCTGAGATCCCGGCCCGTCCTCGGCGCGCCTGCCGCGGCCGAAGTGCAGACGGTGCCAGCCAGTCACTAACGTGGGGCGAGCCCAGGCGCGGCACGGGGCCAGCCAGCTTCGTGACACGGGTTCCGGGGCGTGCGGGTCCCAGAGAGCAGGCGGGGACTGCGCGCCAGTGCCCTTTGCCTTCACTCAGTCAGACTCGTGGGCTCACGCCGGATTCGGTCGCACGAAGCAGAGCGCGATGCACCCACCCCAGGGTCCTCTCCCGCGCTCCCGAGGCAGAGGCACTCGGCGTGATCACCTCAGGTTCATCTCAAGATCATTTATGCCACTGCCCCCTTTGGCCAGCAAGAGTCACGATCGCCGGCATGAGCTTCGCGGAGTTTATTTACTCCTCTGCCGAAGCGAGAATATTTTAAGTGTTTCACGATCAGAGCGCTATCAATATTTTATATTAATTGCCGAGAAAAGATAGCAGTGGAGCTATTTAAAAATTCTCCCGGTCTTGAAGGGAAGGCAAGGAGAAAGAAGTAATTATTAATTATTGATAGTGTACTATGTGCAGGGACAGTACTAAATATCCTCATGGACTTCATCTTTGATTCTCACCATGAACACTCATTATGAAGAATGTTTTTAGAGGTCACTAGACAACTCTGGGGAGCCAGTTTGGGCATCGTGAACTATTCCCACCGCCTAAATGAGAGATGGGAAAGAAAATACTGAAGAGTTTTTTTCTTGGGGGAATGAATTTAGAGCTAGGAAAATCACCGACTCAGAAAATTCAGGAGACGAAGAGGCAGGAGAGAGAGAATGGAGGTGGGGGTGGGGGTGGCGAAGAGAGAGAGAGAAAGACAGACAGAGAGAACATGACAACGACCAGACAGACACACCAGCCATGCGGAAACTACACTGGCAGAGAAAGGAGCACATTTCAGCTAGAAACAAAACTGCAGGCTCCCCCGAGCGGCCCGAGAACGTGCCCTAGATACTGAGCCATCCGTAACCGTTCATGCTGGCGATCCTGTGACTTCCCGCTACGTCCTGGCACTGCTCTCGAAGCAGGGGACAGACACAGAGGGCAATGAGACGTGTACGGCCTCGGGGGTCACTGAGTTTACAGTGGCACTGGGAAGGAGCCTGAAGAGCCGAGCTGAGGACCTGGCAGTCATTACTCCTCACCGTGATGACGCCCTGGAGGCTGGCGAGCCTTGCCCTCCTCCAGGACACAGAGGGTGAGATGCTCCGCATCCCTTCCAAGCGACGAGGACATGCACTCTCACTTGCCAAGGCGCGCAGGCTGCTGAAGGACAGAGCAGGACTGGCCCTCAGATCTGGCTGCGGCCACAGTCTCCAGTCCCCAGCTCTCTGTGCAGGCAGGAGCACCACGCCTCCCCTGGGCTGGGGGAGGAGGAGGCGAGAGGAAGGAGAGAGGGGGTGAAGAGAGGCTCCCCCCCCCCCACACACAAAAAAAGCCGACACACTTTTTAGATACTGAACTGAGAAAAATCATTCTAGATAAAAAGAACTTAGGCGAAAGAGTTCATCCAGAAAGGGAGTGATGTTTCCTGCTTTCTATTATTATTAAAGGGAAAAAAATAGCTAAGGGCCAGTAACACACCCCGATTTTAGAAAACAAAAGGGAATAGTTAGAAAGATTCTGGCAGACTGTGGATGAAAAATAGGTGTAATTCGGAACAAAACGTGAATGGTGGACGGAGGCAGAAGTCTCCGTATTTTTAGCCAGACGCTCCAGCGGGACAGGTTTTACACACTGTTCCCCACGGCCAGGAACCCCGACCTTCCCGTGCATCGTTGATGTCTAAAGCCTACCGACCATTTTTAACGCTTCCAGTGAGCTACGGGTTACCCTGATGTATTCTAACCGCTTCTTCCTGGAAAATGCCCTGTTCTGGAGTGCTAATTATTTCATATTAGTAGAGATACAATCTACTCATTTTTTATATTGGTAGAGACATACACCTCATTCCAGCGAGATGGCCCCAATGGCCTCCGATGCAGAAATCCCACATGGGAACAGAATGAAATAACCCTATCTGCTTTAATTTGGGGGCTGTCAAGAAAGGTCCTTCAGGGAGACACGCGCGTAACCATTACTTCAGCCCCCCTAAAATCACACCCACGCTGAGAACCGAGAGCACACAGTTTTCAGACACCATGCCAGGGCCATTTCAAGCTACGCCGCTGCACTGTACTGTAATAGCGCAATAAAAAGGGTTACACTTTCCGGCGCGACTCGGGAGGAAGACGGGATACTTCCAGGGATTGTTCAGGGCCGAGAGGACCGGGAGGGTTTACAGCCCCGAGCTCTCTGTGTGCGCTGTTGAAATACAAGGACGGACACTGGCGGCGCCCGTGTAAAGTTCAAGATGTGTGTCTGTCTATTTCTCCCTTCGGTGGATACAAGCAGGAATCACACCCCGGACTTTGTAGTGCGCAGTTCTCAGCCGCTGTGGTCCCCGTCCGGACGTGGTGCAAAGCCTCGACTGCACACCTGCCCCCGGGGACGGCGCGGGCCCCGGCACGTGGAAAGCGTGGCATTCACGAGGGCCCTCGGTGCGCAAAGCCTCGGCAGGCCGCTCGCATGGTTCCCTCGCCTGACCCTCGCGGAGACCTCTGGAGCGGATTCCTCGTGGTTGCGCAGTCAACAGGGACAATTTCCAGGACCTGACGGAGCCTTTCTTTTTGCTAGGCGCTGTTCTAGGTCCTGGAGCCACGGCGTTTCTCAAAACAGACGGACGTTGGCCCGATTTGCCGCACGTTCTAGTCGGGGAGAGACAGGCCAGCGCGCACCCTGACGCCGGGCAGTGCGAGGCGCCCGCGGGGCTGTGCAGCGGGATCGGGGGACGGAGAGCGTCCGGACGGGGGGGCGCGGGGGGGCATGGCGCAGAACGTGGTCGGGAGGTGCCCTCCCACGCAGACTTGAGGAGAGAGAGGATGAGCCGCGCAAAGCCACACGACTTCACTGAAGTCGCACGGACTCTGCATTCGCCACGCTGTGAACGCTCGCGCTTCTACAAACTGAAAACCTGACACACCAGTGACCGTACTGGACATTCACGTCACTTCGTATTTCTCGAATCCTGTCCCCTGCATCAAATACCAACTCTTTCCACGGACTCGTCTTGCCCGGCGTTCGGACCGGCTCCCACGCGACGTCGGACCCCCGCCCCGGCCCCGTGTGGGCCCCGGCCGCCCTCCTCCCGCCGGGCCAGCGTCCCGCCTCACGAGCCGACTGCCTGGTGCACTGTCCCTGCGCGCCGGTGCCCCTGCTCATCCGTGGTCCCGGGCACCCCGCGGCCAGCGGCACTCAGCACGGGCCCGCTCCCCAGACCCCCGCGGTCCCCCGCTCTGGCCCCTGGTCCCCCGCCCCTGTGTCCTGGGACTGCACCTCGGCTCCGCGTCCTGGGCGCCTGGATCACGACGCCCTGTCCTTGGCACCCACAGCTTAGTGGACAGACGCCCCGTCTTCACCTTCGTCTCCCTTAGGGTCTCCCGAGGGTTAACGAGAAGCCACAATTTTTGGTCACTGGCGGACTGATGGCTGTAAGAAGCACAGCAACTGCTTTCCAAAAAGCCCTGCCGAGCGCTGGAAGCTTCTGGGTACCAGGCCGGGAACTCGTGAGCCGTAGCGCGGCCGTGAGCGGGTGCGGAGACCCGAAAGGGGCGGACGACAAAACTCTCCAGATGGAAATGCAGAAGGAAGCGAAAGCGCGTTCTCGATGCATCTGGGCCGACCCCCTGACCGCATCCCGAAGCCCACGGCGTTCGGGGTCCCCGGAGGCCCCGCGCCAGTCGCCTTTTCCCGCCTGGTCGCTTTGAACCCTTCTCTGTAGAGAGTGTATGTGACACCCAGAAACTGTCCTGGGAACGTGCTTAACCCTAGATCAGATGCCACGAGGCCCGTCGGGAGAGTGTGTCTTCCCGAAACATGCGGTCATGTGAGGACGGGAAGCGCAGAGAACGGTCCCTTCATGTCCGGTTACCTAAGATCGGAAACACGATGCCAACTGTGTCTGACGAATCCTGAAGACGAGAACGGAAACCTCGCTCGGCATCTGCCTCGTGCCGAGCACAAACCGCACTGGCAGTCTCGGGAGAAGTGGAAACCCCCGCCTGACGAAGAAAAGAATTATTTTACATTCCAGATCTCAAACGACCTAGCGAAACGCTCGTCTGCTGGCCCAGGTGTTTGAGCGCAGGGCAGATGCCACCGCACCAAGACGACGACGTGACGCTGGTCGAGAAAGGTCCCTCTGTCCCTCGACATCCTCCCCACACGGTCCCTCGCCTCCCATTAGCTTTGCCGCAAACACTCTAAACGTTCCTAGAGGCCTGCGATTATTTTAAATATCTACGTGATAATATGAAAACCATATGATAATATGGTTTTCATTATAAATACCAATCAGCACCTGCCGGCTCCCCAAAAGGGCCAGGTGTACGGCGGACGCGCTGAGCAGCGATCACAGTCCTCCGGATACAGCTTGCGGCACGGAGATGGGCGAGAGACTCACGTCTAGAAGAGTCGGCTGTGTGCCTTCAGATAATTTCACAGTGGAAACCCACCCGGGGAACCAATAACCTGAAGGGAACCTTACGAGCGCCCAGAAATGCCCTTGGGGACCCCTCCCCATCACTACCCCCACCCATGTCCTCAAAGCCAACCGCTATCCCGATTTCCAACACTACAGACTCATTTTTCCCTCTTTTTGAAACCCTTCAGGATGCGTTACTTTGCAGTTGACTTTCCTCAGGCAACGCTGGGTGAAATGTACCACAGAGGAGGACCAGATACCTAATTGCAGGGTCCCCCGGAAAACGACGATGTGGGTCCCTTGTTCGGAAACTGTGAATTTCAAGATGGCTACAGCAGAGCATTCATCCAGGGGCCGTGCACGAGTCACAGATCGCACACCCAAAAGCCAGCCTCGATGTACAGGACCCTAAAAGGACGAACACACCGTAGTTCACATGTCCACCCACTACTGACGGACACATCTGAGCAGCTCCATCCGCTGACTTTGTTCGTTTCGAATGGTGCTGCTAGGGAGACTTTCGTGCAGCGTCTTTTGGTGAAGACACAGGTGCAGGTCTACGGGGCGCACAGGTGCCCGTGGGACTGCAGGGCTGTCGGCACGCATGCGCTCGGCTCGGGCACACACGAGCCCTGCTGTTCGGCCGGTTCACGCTTCCCGGAGTTCCAAACTTCTCAGGCGGCGTTCCAGGTGCTCCACATCGCCCCCAACACTCGAAACGTTTCTCTTCTCCGATCTGGGGACGTGTTTAAAGATCGGATTCCTGCGCTCCACTCCAGACCGGACCAGATCCACACTGCTGGGGGCTCCCCCCCAGATTCTGTATTGTCCTAAGTGAAGTGATTCATCACTAAGCCAAGTCAGAGACCTGTAATAATCAGCCGAGCTGTCTTGAAATGAACAACGACAACAAAATGTTCTTGGTGCATGAGAGTCGAACGGGTCGAAGGCTGCGGAGTATCAAGACGGGATTGCCACGCAGCCAAGAGGACAAGCGAGCGGCGACGAAGCCCCGGGAGCGGCCAGGACCGGGGTCTCGGCAGGGCTGACCCAGCGTCTCCATGAGACCGAGCGTCCCTGCTTATCTGCACTGGCCACATGACAGGGTTTATGGCAGAGGCCAACGTGGTCACTTTATGAAAGTTATAAACTCAAAACTCTCAAGCACACCTTGGAAATGATCAAGTCTCTTCCATTTTCAAATTTCTAATTTTTATTTTAGATAATCAAGGCAAAAATCACACCGTTTTACATAATTACAGTGTATGTTAAAGCTTTTCTTTTTTGTTTCAGATCTGTGGGCTATCCACTTAGCAACAGCATGCTGTTTTCTTCTATTTTCTACATTTTAGGCATTTGCACATTAGAAGTAGATGAAAATGCACAGAATAGAGGGAATTCTGTCAAAATATATTGTACTTTAGGAGAAAAGCCTGGAGTCTGACACTATGTGTGATATAAACAGTGGTTATGGAATCAAATGTATCCTGTTTGTGCTCTTTTCACATTTAATTTTAGGAGAACACATTCGTGAGGATGTTGTATGTAGACGCCACTGTCTCTAAAATACCCTGTTAAAAATTCTAATAGACAATGCATTTCAATATTTTATATTTTCAAAGCATAAAAAATCATCACGAAATGAAAATTCCTTATGCCACATGGCATGTGTACACGGCTCAGGCATTTTTCCTTGTTAGCTAACACGTGCTAAGATAGATGTAAAAATTACCATTTCCGGCCATCTTTCCAAAATTACACTTCAAGCGCGCACATACATGAGATGGAAGCAAAGCTTTATGGCGCTGAGAGAGATGACGTCTCCGCAGAAATCCGACCTGTTGTTCACATGCCTTTGTCTTCGCTTTAGAAACGCGAACACGTGGATAAGCTGCGTGACCAGAGACACGCGCGTCTGTGAACCTCCCTTCTGCTGCCCCTCAGGCGACCGGCATTAAGCGCCCCTCTCTGCAAGGGGCGTGCTGCGGCATCACCCTCATATCTGTCCCCAGAAAGAGCATGTGGCCACCACCGCACTGGCTGGGTCAGGGCAAGGGCTCGCGGGCGGGCGGGGGGCCGTGAGGTGCCCACCGCGTGGGTCCCCAGACACCGGGGTGACGTTTCTGCCTGGAAAGAGACCTGCACTCCTGGCGCCCGCGAGTCGTGACCAGGAAGCTCCTCGCAGACGTTTCCCTCCTTACCCCTCCTCTTTATCTTTGTTTCCATTGCAGAGTCATCGGTGGTCACGCGAAAGGGGAGAAGCCGTGGGGGTCCAGCCCGCTGGGGCTGCCGCGGGGCAGTATGACAGGCCGAGTGGCTCATCAATAGCCCGCTCCTCGCAGTCCTCAGGCTGGGAGCCCCAGACCAGGACGCCGGCGGATCTGGTGTCTGGGGACAGACATCGGATCAGCTGGCTTCTCAGACGGGTTCTTAGGAGACCACGTACTCTCGGTCCGCACAGCGTGGAAGGGACCGCACGGTCTCCGGGGTCCCTCATACATGGGCACTAATCCTTTTGTGTGGCTCCACCCTGGCGACCTCATCATCCCCCAGAGTCCCCCTAATCCCATCACACTGGGGATTAAGTTTTAACATGTGTATTTTGGCGGACACAAACATTTGGTCAACGGCATATTGTAACCAAAAAGTTCAAGAGCATTTGTTTTGAGAAAGTACCAGAAAAACCCTTGAGATTCAGCCACGACATACGAGATGGTGAGAGCCTCTGGCGCTGTTTCCCCACTTAACTCCGGACCAGCTACTTCAAACAGCATGTAGAGAAAATCGGTTGTTTGTTTTCCCCCAATTTCTAAGCTTCCATATTGGAAGAAATTGTGTTCACGTGTAAAGAACGCCTTTAAACTGCACCAGCAGGAGGCACGGAGAGCAGAGAGACCAGCCTCACTGACAACGCTGCCCACCTCCTGCCCGCTTACCCGGGCTCCGGGTCCCCGCGAACCTGTCAGGAACTTGAAACGAGCATCCCCGGAAAACAGACGCCGGGGAGCGCACCTGGTACCCTGAGTGCTCCCCACATTAGGAGACATCGGGAGCAGGCGGGTGCTGGAGTTCAGTGCAAGCCTGCGAGTGACAACCACGTCATGCTGAGAAGAGCTGGGAGGTTTGTTTTATACTTTTTTTTTTTTAAGAGGTGGCAGATAGATGGGGAAATTTGTGTAAATTGCCAGCATCGAAGAAATGAGATTCTAGCTCGGGAGAACAGACCTGTTGACTGGCCTCGGGCTTCACAGTGAGCCTGGCGTGGCTTCGAGCACGCTCCTCAGAGTGGCCTGATCCCACCCGTCCAGCTACGAGTTTGGGCCCCTCCCATGTCGCATAAGAGGCAAGGACAAAAGGGAAGAGCTGGCCAACTTTGCGAAGATTCCTGAAGATCTCATGGTCAACAACTTAAAAAAAAAAATGGAAAGAGAAACCGATTGTCTGCTGGAAAACTGGGTTTCGACGACAAGGTTGTATGTCACAGGACGTGCCCCTGCGGGGCCTCATTAGAGCCTCCCAGGAAGGCTGGGGCACGGGAAGGACTAAGGAATGACGGCCCCCTTCACAGATGAAGCACTTGAAGCCGGAGTAGATGATGTAAAAGCCACCGCCCCTTCGTCCCAGCCAGCTCGACTTCCCCGTGAGTTTCTGAGAAGTGCTGTGACAGACGGCCGAGGTCTGTCCTGACGCTGAGCTGGGTGCAGGGCAGCTGGCCGGCCGGCACAGGAAAGCACAGGACACGGAGCTGGGACAGACACCCTGCCCTGGCCGCCCATCCCCCCACAGTTTTGGAGTCTGGGCCCTGCTGGCAGGGGGATGATCGTCCCTTTACTTAACAGATTATTTCACATAGCTGCATAGGGCCTTGTTAGCCGCCTTATTTCTAGAATAGAAACAGCAAATGTAAACGAAAACACAGACACAAACCAAAAACGCCTAGCCCTCTGCATTCTTCCACAGTGTGCATGGGCGTAGCTTTTGCTGTCCAAGTTCACGGTCACACTGAGCGCCCTGGCAGGGAGCCGGGGGACGGGCGGGGTGGGGGGAAGGGGTGGTCATGGCCCTCCGCCCCAGCAGAGGCAGGAAGCACAGGGCTCCCCAGGCCGCTGCTCCCCCGGCCCCCCTGAAGGAAAGACGGCTCTCTGGCACGAGCTTAGGCACTGCCCACTTCAGTCCATTTTTCGTCCATTATCCCAGCTCGGGGGGAATTCTGAGTTTCAGGATTAAACCAAGGTCAACCCTAGTTTTCATTACTGTGGGAGAGGCATGGTCATTGAAGTCAACCATGTTTTAGCTATTTTCCCCCATTTCTGTAATAAAGCAAAATTGTGTGAAGATCAGTGAATAAGGCGAAATAAAGAAATAACTCTGGGTAGGTATTATCCCTATTTCGTTAAATCTTGCCTTACATTTGTGTACCTAATCTAATCTATCAGGAGAAAAATGTACAATTAAAATTCAATATTTAACTGAAAGATCCAACAAATGCTTTTGGTTAGACAAACATAATCGAATAAAAGAAATTCCCTAAAACTTTGATTTCATCACATGCTTTAGAAACTTGACGTGTGAACCGTAACACTGAAGAATGTTAATTGCCACGTACCCGGGGCAGTAACTAGGAAACACTGATGTAACAGACAGTGACAGGGTGGCTTTCTTCTTGTGATATTGTGAACGCTCCCCTGTGGAGTGGGCGGGAACGTGATGGTAAACGTAAGAGCATATTAAGTGGCAACTCACGCTGACTTACTCGGTCTCTTCAGGAAGCACATCCTCCAAGGATCGATTTTTCACAATGGCACGTCACTATAAATCACCTCACATTTTAGAGTTTCATGAAATACGCAACAATGATAGACAGTGCTCACCCTTTGAGGTGCACTGGTATGCTTCTAAAGTAGTAATTTTGGTGGAGATGAGTCCTTTCAAATGATTTCACCAGTTAAGCACGCCAATCAGTTTATAGTGCATGACAATGAAATTTCGAGACCCATGACGATACACCGTGGACTCAGCATGAGCTGAATTTCATTTTGTAGCTTAGTTTCCTTTTCAAATTCTACTGTGACAAATTTATCTAGAGAAAGATACTGACTTCAAATCAACTCTTGTGTACTGAATATAACTCAACTCAAACGCTTCAAACCTTCACCTCACTTTATGTGACCATAAAATGTTGGGTATGTGACTTTTGATGTAAGACTCCATTTAAATGTAAGATTTGTATATGAATGGAAATTCTGTTTTCGAGTACCTTATTTTCACTAGCTTGCTTTCTGTCATTTCTGACTTCACTGACGTGGTAAACCCACTCGTAGGACAACGCTCTTACTATTTAGGACACGATGTGACCTAAGGACATGAGCTCCTGCACTTTTTCTGAATCTCCGGTGTTCCAGCGAATCTAGATGGATGTTTATCCATGAAGAAACATTTAAGAAACATATTTATCGTCTAAGCAAGGGGTCAGCAAACCTTTCATGTACAGGGTCAGATAAGAAAAGCTTTAGATTTTGCAGGCCGGGAGGTCTCTGTCACGACTATTCAACTCCGCCTGCTGCAGCCGAGAAAGAAGCAGCAATTAATGGCCTGGTTGTGTTCCAATAAAACTTTATAAAAATGCTAATCACGGTTTAAAGACCTCTGATCTAACCTTTTCCTATTCACAAATGCGGTTACAGACCAGCTGCATCAGCATTAACTAGAAGCTTCTTAGAAATGTTGGCTGTTGGGAGGCCTTAGGAACTCACCACGTCCTAACGTGCATTCTGCAAGGTTCTGGGCACCGCAGCACATACTGCAGAGTGGGAAGCCCCCAATGCAAGCCGGAGACTGGCTCCCCCGGGATCACAGGGCGACAGGGGGAGGGTTACTCTCCATCCCGGGAGGAGAGCACAGGAGCCTCGGTCCTCTACGCCCTCTCCCTGCGGCCCAGGGAAGGACGCTTTTTAATCTTTCGGCTTCCCCTTCTCCTGCAGACTGGCATTCTCTAAACCAATTCACCGGGATATCACAATTCATGTAAGTTTTAAGCTTTGAAAATCAAGTGAAATCACGCATGGCTATGCTTCACCATACAGGTGGTCACTGGCGCCCTCCTTTGGACTGTCCCCCGGGATGTGCATGTGGCCATGCTTCCTGAGGAGGGGACCGACCGGGCCTCCACCCCGCAGGAGGCCGGAAGCCCTGCCTCCGTCACTGTAAATCTGTCTCCTTTCCAGCTATTACGATATACAGTACGGTTCACACTGCGAAGGACTGAGTGAAATACATCTTCTAGGTTTAACTGAATGAATCTTCCCCAAACGAATGCTTTCAAGTGTTTGCTGCAAAGAAGCTGCAAAAGCTAAAATAATACTAACAATATAAACACGAAAGAACAGCAAGAAAGAGAGAACTGAAATATTTCTCTATCTGGTACGTTCATATATCACAGGATGAGGTAAAAATGGTGATAATAAGTAAAATATCCAACTTGAGATGATAAGTAAAATGACTATTTGAAATATAGATTCATATCTACTGTCACTGATGATAAATCTCTGTATAAGGGGGTAAAGTAACTAACTGGTGAGTTCAGCTAATAATTGAATAAAAACATCATTATTAGCAAGACTTAAAAGCATTTGGACGATGAAAACAAGCATCGACAAAGTTTTAAGTCATGTGATACGTATCTCAAGACTTTAAAATTTCAGATTTTTAACAACAATAATATAGAATCTCATTTTTTTGTTCTGTCATATTTTATTATTATTTATTATTATTATTTTGTTTCTTAGTAGTAAAAGAAAAAAGCTATATGCTTTAGGGGAACTTCTGCAGCAAAAGTGGATGAAATCATACACAGAAAACGATATGGAAATAACCAGAATACATCTGTCAAAATTTATTATAAGAAGGTATAGAAATTATTACCAAAGAATTGAAAAGCAAATACTAGAATGAATACAGCATGGCAGGCTCGCTGCTGCGCTGAACTGTAGTTGTCTCTTACATGTGGCAGCTTATGGTGGTTTTTATATCCTCTTTCAATAATAAGGTAGACAAATCACTTATTATTGTAAACCATTAAGTAAAGTTTTACTCTGAAAGATGTGGTCTCAATACAAATGACTTCTTGGATTAGAAAATACTATTTGATAGTTTTCTTGGGTGACTTAACCACTAAAGCAGTAGGTGTCTCGACTAAAGAAAAAGATTCAGGCGAGTGGTCACAGAGGTAGCAAGGAAAAAGAATTCATTCATCACGGGACTCTAGGCGAGACTTGAGCACAGAAATTGAAGCCAGAGGTAAAAAGGGTCGCAAGTGTCCCTGATGAAATTAATCCTACAAAAACAAGACCAGTTTGAATTTGCCCACCAATATGAATGAAATAGGGAGTGGCCAAGAAACACAACTCATGGCAACGAACCTTAAAAGTATTGTGAAACACGGTTACTCATTTTTCTCTTTAATAAATTTGCTAACCTTCTCAAGGTCATCATGCGTGATCATGTAGGTGATGCACTTATTTTAAGGAATACCACTTATATTTACGTGATTCAGAATTTCTAGATTCACATATCTTTATTTAAAAAAAAAATCCAATTGATACTACTGTCTTAAGAAAGGGGAAGTTTTTTTAAAATTTATATTAAAGTAGCACATGGGATAATGGCTGGCTTGACCTTCCTGTGCTATCACGTGGCTATCAGCAGAAATTCAACCTAGCAGATAATTTTAGGGGGAAAAAAAATAAAAGTTCTCTGTCCTGTTAGAGTAATTGCTTTTTAAAAATAATTGTATTATAAAAACATATCTGCAACCTTTAAGAATGCTTGTAAATAAAAAGCATATTTTCTGTTTAAAAATCATTTAAATGAGATGTTCTAGTGAGTTTGAATCTATTTAGTTAAAAATGCAGTAATGACCCACACTCTAAAATCGCCTGACATCAATAAACAAATTTATTACTCAAATTTCAAGAAAAATCTTTGTCTAATTAGCAGATGTGATTTAAGCATTAATATCATGAATCGATAGGCAGCTGGCATTGTGGTTTTCCCCCTTGAAGAAATTACTTTTGCAAGTTAACTTCCTCAGCTACGTCAAGGAGTGAGAGCTGAAGTTCAGAGCTTACTTCCGACCCACCCTTATTACGACGATCTGCGGCCCCTATGGATGGCACGAGATCATTTCCTTACTCTCCAGCGCGACGTCTGTCACCGCGCCGTGTGGCCTCGGCACGCACGCGCAGCACTCACCGGTCTGACCTCGGTCTCCTTTCTCCTCGCATCAAAGGGTCCTGCCCTCCTCTCCACTGCGTCCGCCCTCCCAAGGTCCCAAGGTGACGCTGCATAGCGATGGTTCTTACCCTCTGGCGGCTGCTTCAGCCCCGTCCAAGACCAACTGGAGCAGCCTCTCTAGGGGTGGGGCATGGGCAGCTGTATTTAAATTTGTTCCCACATGACTTAGGTGCATAGAAAACCCCTGGCTTAGGACTGCCATTACCGACACCTGGGCCATAATCATCACAGCCCTCAGGCGCCCTTCGGCCGCGGGCTCCCGCCCTCAGGCGAGTCCATACGTTCAGTGGGGAACTTCTTCAATCCCATGAGACCCTCCAGGCCACGGCCCTCCCGGCGTACGCTTTTCATCACGCTCTCACGTTCTTAGTTCCCGCTCTCCCAGCCTAGAGCTCCTGCCTCCTCCCTCTCTTCGCAGGACCCCTCTTCACTGGATCGACTGGATTTACCGAACACGAATGAATACAGTTCGCATCCTACTCTGTGCCTGCCTCTGAGAAATCGACTTTGGGCGGATAAAAATCCACATTCTTACCCCTAGGTCTGAATTTAAATATAATTATCCAAACCTCAAGTTAATTTGCATAAAAATTACACTTGGAGATACAATTGGCAAGGGGGAAAAAAAAGAAAAGATGTATAAAAAATTTTTTAATTGTTACGAGGTAAAAAGAAGAAACAAACAAAGCAACCATGAAGTCGGATACTTAGAGAAGCATGACATGTGAGTGTCTCAGAAGAAAGTTTCAAATGGAAGGATGGACAAAATCATCAAACTCTGAGAAGAGAGAGAAATGGAGACTTATGTCCACACACAAGCCTGTACGTGACTCTAACGGGAGTTCTATTCATAATCGCCAAGTACGAGAGACCCCCAGCATGCCCCTCAGGGGGGAAACGGTCACACACCCTGAAGCGAGAGCATGGCAAACACCTCCAAGCACGAAAAGGCCTGGCTACGGGCACACATAGCCACGTGCGTGGACCACAGAGGCTGTGCCCTGAGTGCGAGGAGCAAGTCGTAACGGTCACCATGCGATTCCTTTACTGCGCCGTTCTCGAAAAGACAGGACCGCAGTGACGGGGACGTGATCGTGGGCGCCAGGAGTTAGGGGTGCAGCAGGCGACGACCATGGAAAAGACAGCACCCAGGATTAGTGGGGAGAGAAGAATCCTGAACCCTGGTGACGGTGGCAGTCATACTAATTTACACCCGTGTTAAATTCCACTGCGCATCAAAAGAAAAGCAAAGTCAAACGAACGGTAAGAAAACTTTTTAAAATTGTGTTGAGAAAATGTATTGTATTCATTAAGCGTAAACTTCGCTATTCAGAATTCCGTTGAAAAAGTGCGAAAGGCTTAATAATGCGTAGCACTAATGGATGTACGACTTCCAATTATCTGTAATTTCTTTCAAAAAATCTCTTTAAAGGATTTATTATTTTTACTGCTAAGGAGCTTAAAATAAAAAGTAGGGATTTTTTTTTTCATCCTTCCCTTTTATTTTAAGCTCCTTAGCAGTAAAACAAAGCACAAAACCCAGCACAAAACCTCGTCCGCGCGACAGCTCCACGGATGTGAAATGACACGTGCCTGGTGCAGCTGGGGTCCCCGGGCCCCCGCTCAGCCCCGACGGCTCCCCCGCCAGCTCTCCGGCTCCCCGATGCTATCACTGAGCCATCTCCCTTGCGCGACTCCGAAGCAATGCGATGTTTATTCATCGAGTCTTATGAAAATCTGTTCTTTACTGTATTCGGGGAATGTTCTCATCTCGCTTCCTATCTTTTTAAGGGCTTTCTTTCCAAGATGCTATTTTTCAAAATCAGAGTTTTTTTTTTTTTCTGGAAAGAGTCCCTCTTCTCATTGCCAATCTCATCGTAGCTGCTGGCAAATGTTCTCCTTTTCCTCTGGGATGAAGGAGAGCCGACTCCGTCTCAGAGACCATGCTGTACGTGGTGGCCCCGGGGGCCTGGCGTCCCTGTGACAGGCCGGCTTTGGGCTTCTACCACTGTGATGAAGGTCAAGAATTCAGGATGCTTAGGGGAAAAAGATCTCAAAATATTTGTGGAAACAGACTGCTTTTGATAAGGTGAAGGATACACAATTTAACTCAAAGTAAATCTGGGCAGAGCAGGATTTGGTTGCAATTTAATGAGTCGGTAAGTGTGAGGAAACCCTGAACTTCGTCTTGAAGCTGGACCACCTGCAGACTAAGGCTCTCCGCATTCTGTGGTGAACACTATCGTTTGCTGTTGGGGCAGGCTCCTGATCTGTCCGTTTGTTCCTATTTTCGCTGTCATTTTCTGTGGGAGACCAGGGTCACACCACCACGAGGCAGTTCCCACGCACGGTGTCCTCCCGTGCCCTCCGGGCTGAATGAGTGCCCCACACTCGGAGCTCTAAAGGTTGAACAGCACAACTTTGTCACGTGAACTTACGTTACTCATCTAACCGGCCCACGCCAGCGCTCCGGCCGTCTGGTGGCTTTGCTCCTCAGAGAAACGCGGGGACCCAAGCTCCCGGGATCCCGTGATTCCAGCGGCCTCTGGGTTTTCAGTTCTCGGCTTCCAGCCGGCAGAAGGGAAAAGGCGGAGCGGAGACGGGAAGCCTGCCTCCCGCCACGCCGGCCAGGAAGGGACGCGGACCCGCGCCACTCACATGCCACGGGTGGGAACCTGTCACTCGACCCCTCCTGGTGGTGACGGCCCCAGGAGCACAGCCTCTGGCTCTCAAGCAGGTAGCCGGAGCAAGCGCACTGTGCAGCGTCTGCCCGGGGCCACCATGTTTCAGGGCTTTTCTGTGAGCAGCGGTTCTCGTTAGCAAAGGGGACGCATGGGCTGGCCTCAAGGGAGTCAAACCTCAGAGGAGGAAAGACAGATGCCTCGGCGCCTGGCTCCGGACAAGCACTAGAGCCCGGAGCCTGGGCGGGGGACAGGTGTGCAGAACGGCCCCTGGGCCTGGCTGGACAGGCCTCCCGCACCCGGAGGCCGGCCCGAGGTGGGCGGGGGTTCTGAGACCGGGCAGGACCCGTCAGCTGCGAACAGCTCCCACACACAGTTGCTACTTATTTCTCCTACGTTGCTTTTGTTATCTTAAGACATTCAGTCGAGTCTTACAAAAGTTAAAACTTGCTCCTCTGAGCTGTGATGTGAGAAAATGGGGAGGCAGGGTCCGTCGCCAAGGCCCACGTGGGGCGCCCGAGCCGGTCGCCAGGAGAAGCACGCAGCGCACGGAAGAGTGGTGATCGTGATCACCGGTGGCGGAGGACACGGCGAGACGAGATATCTGACGCGGAAGACCCTGACGCATCTTGTCTTGAACGTGCGTGTGAAATCGTTCCCGCCGCGTCTACGGGAGTTGGCACCCCAGTCATTCAGAAATAAAGCATGTGCTGATTACACGGCCACGAGCAGGCGACCCAGGACAACAGGGGCGCACGTGTATTTATTTTTAACTACTCTTAAATGTGTTGGGATTTTTACGAGCTGTAAGACTGTATAATTATAATAATATACACCGACAATTTAAGAGGTTAGATGCCACATTAAACTCCCTTGCCGCAATACAATAAAAAGAAACGTGAAAAAAATATATGTCTGATCACATAATGGTTTTGTTCCAGGCACGACTGGAGCACATGAGGTCTAAACACAGCAATTTAAGTCACGGTACACGTCGAGAAGGGGGTGCCGAGTTAGAGACTCCCGTGCTGATGATGAACGGCGCCCACAGCCCCTGAGGGGACGTGACGGAAAGAGTGACATCGTCTCCGATTTAACGGGTCCTAGTGGATGTGGGCAGACGGAGTCGACGGGTCGGTGACCTCCGTCTGTAGCGTGAACGTAGTCCCGTCGGGGGCACACCCTTACCTTTATCTAAGTATTCTCGATCATTTGGGGGAACAAGTGGGTCCGTAAGGCAACAGGAAACGAGATCACTTTAGTCTTCACTTAGACCTTATTTCCCATAATGCGATTTCACGGCAAACTCAGATGCGTTTCCCACTCTCTGCCTCCAGGGTCTTCAAACACTCACTTCTTCCCGAGGGTGACATGCCGACCAGGACACCAGACAGCGAGCGGAACTCGCCTTCCTAGCAGACATGGAGTGGGCTCCTGTGATCTACGGTCGGCAGGTCTCAGAGCATCCTTTACGCAGCCCACGGGAGACGCACTCCCGCCGCGAGCAACAAACGGCAGTAACGGCCGCGGTTCCGACAGACGCGGCGTGCGGGGCATTCTTTTAAAAGCCGTCAAAGCGCTATCGGGAGAGTTTTATGGGCGTGCAGAGCCACGTCTGAAACAAGGCAGGGCGGGCTGCGGCGGCCCCTGGAGGGCCCTAGCTCAGCATTTGCTTGGCTGTTCTCTTTCGCTGATGGCATCACGGCGGAGTTCATGGACGCCCCGGGAGAACACTGGGAACAGCTTGAGCGGTTCAAAGCCATCTTGGTATAAAGCGGCTTGTCTTTTAAAACTAAAAAGCACTTTCTGTAAAGAGAGGTTAAGGCGAAGACGGCAGCGGGTCCCGCCGGTGGTTGTTTACGCCCCTCGATTTCCTGCTGCTCTGGGTCTGACCGAAACTGGGGCCTCGGAGAGAAGAACTGGGTTATTTCGCTGGGCGACGGTTCTCCCAGACACGCGGCTGCACGGTCCGCTCGGAAGCTCGAGTATTTACTTCTTCAGAAGCTGCAGAAAGTTCGTTCTCACAAGGCCCGCCAGGCATTGGTTCCTTTGTCCAGTGTACCTGAGCAGGACGATACTCCTACTGAATCCTCAAGGTCTCCGAACGACAGTCTAATGGCACGAAGGCTTTGTGAAGTGCACACACGTCTACAGGGGAGGAGACAGGCACGTTTCGCTGTGGCATAAACCAGGTTTCTTTCAGAGGTAAAAGACTTAGAGTGTGGGAGCCGCCTGTGGAGAACACAGTTAGATCTAATTATAGCTCCTGGTAGAGAGAATTCATTGCTTCGAGAAAAGCAAATAAGTAGGTTAAGAGCATAGTTAAGACTTGAGGGCTCTGTGCCAGCACATGCTTTTAGAGAAAAATCCTTGCTTCGCTCTTACCTGGACCTCCTACAAACATTCTTGTGCAGTCGTCTTAAACGTGGAAGATGCACAGATTCCCTAACTACATCTGGAAAGGAGCAGGTTGTCTTAAAGTCTGAAACAAGGTCAACAATCCCCAGTGCTGTGATCACCAGCCCCCATCTTTCCTACGGGCTTGCATCTTACTATTCTCAAATAACTGTCAGTTGGTGAAACTGGTCATCAGTTTAAGGCTCCGAAGAACTTACCTGGTGACAGACACTAACGTTTCATTTTCAATGTGCTTAATAAAGAAATCTTTCCATATTTCCTTTGTATAGTGTTAAACCAAAAAGCCACCTGCAGCAAGCTCTGTCAAGCCGGGGTAGAGAGAACCCCGGCCATCAAGATTTTGTTGAGAAACATGAAAGCGGAGCCAACACAAAATCACATCAACACATCCATGATCAGCTTAGCCAGGTAAAGCACCGAGTTCGTGAGGTCTGGCCACTGTCTTACACCCCACGTCATCCGGAAGGCTTAGCTCTTTTAAGGAAACGGAACATCCTCTAGGCGCATGGCGATGATAACAAAGAGGATACCGTTTGCGCTGGAGTCTAGGCTTAACGCGCATCAGCTGTTTGCACCCTCGCTGTATCGCCTGGCGGAAGAACAGGCCTGCTGCACGGGTGACCCGGGGCGTGCTTCCCCTCTCCCCCGAGGCTCGGCCTGCACTTGGGAACCACATGCCGCCCGCAGCACCTGCTTCGCCGAGGCTGTGTGAAGACCGAGTGGCACACGCATGGTCCGGCACACACGGCTCGGCACTCGGCAAGGAATAACCCAGCGCGCATGTGACGGTGACGACGGCAACGGGTCGCGATCACTAGGTGAGCGAGAAGCGACTCCAAGGGGAAAAGACCGTGCCTTGCGGATTTTGCTCCCGCGCCATTTCCGAGAGCTGCTCCGGGTGGTTCGTGCCTTTTCCCTCGAACCTGCCTGCGCCCTGCTAGACAGAACTACGTGAGCACACGCTGCTGGGCACGAAGAGAAACACGGTACGTGACTCTGAATGAACGGACTCACTGGGTCGACAGCCACGTCCGTCTCTGACGCTGCTCCCAGCCCGGGCAGGACCGCCACCTGCTGAGTGTGCGGTCTGGGCGGGAGGCCGTGCCCAGCGCCCTCGGGTGGGGAGCTCTCGCCTCTGGGTGTGAGCGCGACACCACCCTGCCCAATAACTGCCCCGCTGACCTGTCACCGCTCCGCACCGCCGGCCGCCGGGTGGCCCTCCTTCCCTGGCCGCCGCCCTCGGTGACCTTCCCATGCGCTGGTCCTCCCTTCTCCCAGTGACGGCTCCCAGGCAGCCCTCACTGCACCTTTATGGGACCCCACGGTGTCCTGGTAGCTGTCTTGGCCGACTCGATTTCACACTGCAGGTGAGCGAGCGCTTAATCTTCCTCGATGACAGCAAGAAACACGTCCGCACGTCCTCGGAAACGCCAGTGGTGTCTTGGGCCTTTCTAAACCGAAAGCAAGACTCGTCTCTCACGCGGACCTTAACACGCCTGAAAGACTTTGTTTCCAAATCTTGTTTTATTTTCTCCCCACTAGTCTGTATCTACAGTACCCTCCTTTCGATAACTCTGCCCTCGAAATTCTTTCCATTTTTATGTCGTAAGTGAAATCAGGCCTTCTCCGTGAAACCTTTTCCAAACATCCCTTCCAAGCGGGCCTCATTCGTAGTGATCGCTCTTGTACTTGTGTACGAAGACACCACTGTCTAGTGCCCCACGCTGTTTTCATCATTTTAAATTACTTATACGCACTCACGTGGCATGAATACTGGTTAAATGCAGCTCATTATTTATGATCGTATTCGTTTAAAGCTGACATTATTTTGTCGTGTCCCAAAGGCTAATCAGGTGCTCGTGACACCACACTTTAAAATGGTGAATTTGAAGTAACTCCCAAATCTGAGGTGGTAACGGATGCTATCTCAGAGGATAAGACCTCACTCTATGCTCTAACTGTGATTTTTTATCGACCACTTATTTGGTGCTATTATAAAAATAAAAAATAAGTAAAAAATAAAAACCTTTTGTATTGATTTCTCTGACATTTGGTTGCTTTCATGACCACTGGGGAAGTTTTCCAGTAAAAACGCAGCTGAGAAGAATGAAAGAGAAATGGAAATATAAAGCTTCACATTTTACTGCCACAGCAGGAAAATTCAAAATTGAATTCCAACCCTGGCTATTAAACACCCTGATCAAACCTCCCTCCGACTTCACTGAGCCGGGCGATTTTTCCGTTTTTTTTTTTTTTTCCTGCTGGCATCGGTCTGCAGGAAAGAGCGCCGAGTCGCTGTGAAGGCAGATGCGCACACTCTGCCTCTCCGGCCCCGTGGAGCGGGAGCTCGCTGGCCGCGGCCTGACCTGTCTGCCCTCCCGGGGTATCGCCGAGGCGCGGAGGTGGCTGAGAACCCACAACAGGAAGCCGAGGCGCCCCGGGGGACCCAGACCCCCAGCGTGGCGCCTGAGGGCTGAGCTCGTCCGGCTACCCTGTAGCCGTGCCCCTCCCCACCCGTCCTCCGCAAATATCCGTGGAGCAGATAACTGAATGAATAAATAAACGAATGAATAAGGACGCCCTGGGGACCAGGGCCAGGGGCTGAGAAAAGACTTCGTGCAGGTAAGCAGGAATTGTCCAGGGAAGGGGCCTGGGAGGGCTGGGGGGGCGTTCGGTCAGCTCCGCTGGTAGGAACCGAAGGAGGCGAACTCAGGCGCTGGAGACCGCGGGGTCATGAGCAGGACGGGAAATGCACTCGGCAGCCCCGGAGGAGAGACCGACGTGGAGACGGGCAGGGCGACATGACGCTCCATGGAGAGCAGACGCAGCTGCCCGTCCCGCACACCTCCGGGACACCGCGCTGTGCCACGCTCCATGGAGAGCAGACGCAGCTGCCCGTCCCGCACACCTCCGGGACACCGCGCTGTGCCACGCTCCATGGAGAGCAGACGCAGCTGCCCGTCCCCGCACACCTCCGGGACACCGCGCTGTGCCTCGGAGAGCAGCAGGCGCCGGGGGACCTGCGTACGCGCGGGGACTCTTTTCCGTTCCTGCCACCGGAGGTGGCGTCTCCGCGGCCTCGCCTCGAACCTGGGCCGACCCGTGACTGCGCTGCTTGGTAGGAACCGGGTGCTCGGCCAGGCTCTGGGTCCAGGCAGCGTCCACGTCCTCGCTCTCAAGGCTCTTCTCGGGAGCCCTGAGCTCCGATGCTGCCCATCCTGGCGAAGCCACGCGGAAGTGGTCCCATCCACGACCACGGCGGAAGCCGTCCTCCCAGGCACGCCCTCCGCGGTGCCACGCGTGTGCCCGTCTGCCGGCTGAGCACCCCCAGCTGACCCCAGTCTGTCCGTGCAGAGTAGGAAAATCGCCCCTGACCAAATCCGTGCAGAACGTAATTGGAGGCAAGAAAATGTTGCTGTTTAAAGGCACAAAGTGTGGGGAGCTCTGTTGCATAGCGAGAGCTAACTAAAGCTGGGCATTAAAAACCATTTTGAGGGGTGATATGTCCTTGTTGTCACAGTGCCAGGCTTCTGTAAGCTTTTATAAGGCGGTGTTGTCACTGTTTCGGTGGCCTTTATTACTCTTACATCACTTGTCTTTCTGGTTCTAGGTTCTGTTTTTTTTTCCATATCGTGATTGCTTATGCTGACATTAAATCGAGAACAACAGAAAACCCTTGGGTCTATTTTCTGGTCCTGTTCTACTCCGGTGCTCTTCAGCAACTTAGGTGAGACCCTGTGAGTGTCCTTGCAGCAGGGAGCGCCCGTCAGGCGCCAGTGCCCGCGACGCAGGAGTGCACGGCACTCCGGGGCACCCCCTCTCGCATAGGACAGTTCAAGGAAAGGAGGAAATGGTCTCCCCAGCTCAGCTGGGAACAGGTGACAGTTTTCGGAGCATTCTCGGTCTTTCTACTTCTCTCCTCTGGATGTCTGACATTATCGCTGTCCTGGATCCCTGGCCCGGAAAGCAGAAACGGCTGCTCGCAGAGCCCACGGCGTCCAGCCCTCACAGCCTCTTCTCTTCCGCTCAGGCCGAGGTTAAGGCCCGTGACGTCCGCCCCCGTCGGCGGGCTCCGAGGGCCCGAGGCCCGGGTCCCGGAGAAGTGGCCTGCTCCGCGCCCCTAGGGCAGCGGGTCCTTCTCGCTTCCTCTCACATCGCTGTTTTCCAGGCTGTGCCTCCTCGCCCTGCACGCTTCCAGGCTCCCTTTCCAGAACTAAAACTCTAATCCAAGATCTTGCTGTTAAAACAGTATCATCACTAGTTTTGGGCTCATGTTCCTTCAATAAGAAGTATGTTTTATCAATATTAGAGAACAAAGAAATGCGATTTAAAATGATAAGTAATAGATTTAGATAATATATGTTCGGTTCTTAAAAAATAATTTTGCTTCTCTATCACATTTTGGCTTAAAAGTGGACATTTTCCCTTCTATTACAACTTATGTTGTTTGCGTTAGACAAAATGTTTTCTCATTTTACAGGCAAAGCTGTTCTCAACTACTGCATCTTCCACAAAATCAAGAACAAATCTCTGACTATTGAGTTTTGAAAGGATGAATACAACAAACCAATTTGCAACAAAGCACATTTTCGCAGAACTGCCAAACCCCTAAAATTGATACTTGTAATTCATACTTTAAGCTGTCTTCAATTTGCCTCTTTTCCAGTTAAAATAAGCCTGTAGAACTAAAATATTACAAAGGAATCTTAATGAGCAATCAGATTAGTTGGGAACAGTGAACCCTCTGAACTCAAAAAGCATTTTATGTGAACATTTTTTACGCCCCGAGGCTGAGAGTCGGCTGCGCGTGGGGCGGAGGGCGGATGGGCCGCCGCGGATTTCACGGCCTTGCGGACGCCCCGCGGCCGGCGCTACGCACTCGCGCCTCGTCTGACGTCCTCCTCACGACGTCCCTTCGTCCGTATTATTTTAATGTGCACCCCACCTCAATTCTCCAAAATGCGTAGAATTAGCTCCACCTTGCAGAGGGGAGACGGAGCCGCATGTAACTTGCGCTCATCACGGTCACTGTTCATGGAAGGGCCGCGGCTCAAGCAGGCCACGCAGGCAAGCGCTGAGCCCGGGGCGCGAGGCCACAGCTGTTTGGGTCGGGGCAGTAGCATGTCCTTTTGCTACTGAATAAAGCCGTCTGCAGAGACAGAACTTGCAAGGTCACCTGTGCTGAGCTTCACGAAATCTTTGCGGTTCTGGAGGATTGGTTAAAACAGAGCTTAATTACGTGAAAACTTGGGGGGAGTCCCCGTTGGAGCAGCTTTGATTTTAAGAGAGCTGTGGCTCAGGCTCAATTCCTATGATAGATTCATGCCTTTGCTCCTTAGTAGTTTGCATGGGAAGAGGAGTCCGGCACCGTGACTGCGGACAGTCTCTGACAGAGCCCAGGTCGTAGACTTCTGGCGGACCGCAGGCCGAAATCAAGGGGAAAGAGCCGGGAGCCCCCATGGCCATCTGCCCGCAGAGCCTCCGACGTGCGGCTGGCAGCCGGCCTCCCAGCAGCCCTCGCCCGCCTGCTCGGCCAGGCCCGCGCGGGCGCCCTCGACCCCGCGGCTGTGCTGGCGTGGCTGTGAGGACGCGTGCGGAGTGTGGAGGCCCCGGCGAGCCGGCCACAGGTGCCGCCGACTCGGCCGCAAGTGAGAGGCTCCACCACTGAGCCGCAGAAGCTGATTTCCCGTTGCCCGACGAGGCGGCCAGATGAAAACACCTTCCAGCGCACCCCGTGATCAGAATGACCAAAGCGCGATTCTGTCATCCCATCGTCATCGAAGCTGTCACGAGGTTTATTCTGACAGACCAATGATTTCCCCCCCATAACTGCGGGTAGTATTCTGAGAAAGTCCTAAGGAAAAACGAAAAATAATGTAGCTTTGTGATTTTATAAAATAGTTATAAAAGGTCCTGATCCTCAGATGAAGGAAATTCAGCAGAAGGTAAATAGTGTTTATCACCGGGAAGTGGGATTAAAGTAATATATATATATATATCTATATATATATATATATAGATAGATATATATATTTTTTTAATTTATATTTCTCCGTATGTCGAAAAATATTACCTTTATAAACAATGACTAACCTACGTACACACTTAATAAAATCTTAAATAAGTATCAGGTTCCACGCTGAAAGAAACTTCTCAGAAAGTTGTGGGCACCTCCTGGCTTCCGGCATCCGCCCCGAAGGCTGTCCGTGGGGGTGAGGGAGGGCCATGGCCGTCGGCAGACCTCACTCTGGTGCAGACGGGCTGGGATCCTGCCCAAGGCCCCGAGGACGACGCTCCGTTCTGGGTTCTGTCTTGAGTTTTTCTTGGTCAGACGATAAATAAGATTTCCAGCGGCTTCTAGCGCTATTAATTTTGTGATTGATTTTACAACCTTCTGTGGAATAGCATGAGTTATGGTCACTTTTTCTCTGAGGAGTCTAATTTTTAGTAATATTTCTATGGTTTTGTTCTTTTCTCTGCCTTTAGTGACTGAACTTCAGTGTTTTATTCTGGAGGGCATTTTTGTGTGTGCTGGATCTGGAAGAGTTTCATTGGTTTAACAGAAACTTCATTGTGTTTTGATTAAAAATGAGACAGAAGTTTCAACAGCTTCTTGCCATGATTTGAAAAACTGGTAATGGAAAACTAGTCATGGATTATTTATAGTTAAGGTGCTCGACATCTTAATTACTATATACACTTAAAACATTGTTTCTGCAAAATAACCACACTTGCAAATCTCCTAACCTTACATATACAGAGACGTATACAGAGGCATATACAGAGACAAATTCTGTATTTGATTGGAATTCTGCTCACACTTTGCATTTGTTGAGTTACGCCAGCCCATCCTACCCCAACCTGCTTAGACCTCCTCAGTGGCGCGGGGGAAGGCGCCACCCCCCGCACCGATGGGCACGGCTTCCCAGGTGGGACTTGCTGCAATTGGGGTCCATGCTTGAGAACGATTTACAGTTGAGCCCAGAAAATATATTTCAGATGAATGTAGTCGTCAGCGTCCTGGGGTCAATGTTTATTTTAGCATTTTCAACAGGGATTCAAAGCCCTTCCCATATCCTACTGGAAAAGCAGTAACCCTGGGGGTTGTGTGTTCTGGGCCGTTTCTCTGAGCGGCTGTGTCCAGCTAGACATCCCACCCCTCGTAAGAGCTGCTTTTTATACCGCCCGACCCGGTTTTCCATGTACCTCAAAACATGCTTAAAAATCTGCTATTCACAACAGCATGGTGTTATTGTTGATGCAGGGAAATTGAGAAAGAATAGCAAATAGAGAGTATGAATGTAAATCGAAGTCAATATAAGAATTTAGTTTATAATAAATACGGTACGTAAATGAGTGGGAAACGATATTCTATAGACAGCATTGGAATAGATAAAAAAAAACAAATTCAATTTAAACCTCCATTATATTCCTTAGAAATAAATTGAATATAGATAAAATGAAAATATAAATGTAAAAAAAAATTAAAGCATCAAAAGGAAACAGTGAATGACAATTTTATAATTTTGGAGTAGCCTAATCCTTTCTAAACCTGGAAGCCATAAGGAAGTAGATAAAAATTTCTATCGAAATAAAAATAAATTATGGTAACAACACAAAATGAAAACCCCTTTCCGGTAGCCTGTTACTCGGTCGCCTGCACACAAGCCTCGCAGGACGATGTCCTCATGTGGCCCCCGCCCTGATTCAGGGCCAGCCTGTGACTCGCTCTAACTAAGAGGATGGACAGGAAGTTCCAGGCCTTAGATCCCGCTTGTGTGCTTTTGGAGGCACTGAGCTGCGAGGCTGGGGCCCGGCCGTCCTGCCGGGGGTACTGGACTGCGAGGTCATGAGGCCACGGGGAGGTGCCGTGTGGGGGGAGGGTGCCCGAGTTTGCGACACAGAGAACCAAAGGACCCAGCTGGCACGAGATCCAAGGCCCCAGAATGGTGACCCTGGTCGCACCACTCCGGCTGGTCGCCAGCCGTCCGAGCTTCCTAGCTGAGCTCCAGACATCCGGAAAGAAGCAGCTGTCTGAGGTATCACAATCCCATGGCCGCCACACGGACAGTCACACCGTTGCTACGATCGATGCTCAGAATTCAGAGAATAACAAACTTTTTAAGACATAGGATACTTCGTTTTGAAGCAATAAGTAACCGGAACATTCGATGGTCAAACAACAAACTGGAAAATGCGTCAACAATACATATCCCAAGAAACTGATACGAAAAGCTCTTACAAATCATTAAGAAAAAAAAGACAAATAACTCCAAACAGAAATAAATGAAAAAAATGAAGTAGTAATTCAAAGGAATAAAATCCGAGAAGTCAATAATACTTTGAAAGATGCTCAAGTTCACTTTTTAATCTTTTTTAAAAACTGGAATGAGTTTCTATGATTTGCCTATTGCATTGAAGCATATTTAAAAGCTTAGCAAAAAATAAAATATAAAGCTTATCAATAAACAGAACAGAAATGGTGTGAGGCAGCCATACTTATGTGTACTCCTTGGTAGAAGCAATTTATCAGTGTTTATAAAAAACACAATGTGTATGTATCTGACCCAGAAATATAATTTCTAACAAGATGTCTTAGAAATGATTTACTCAATGATGCAAAGATACATGAAATATTATGAACTGAGCGTCTGTGTCCCCTGCGAATTCCTGTGTTGAAGCCTGAACCCCCAACGTGATGGTATTTGGAGGTCCTCGTGAGGTGATCATGAGGGTGGGTCCACCATGATGGGACCGGTGTCCTTATAAAAAGAGGAAGAGAAAGCTGAGCTCTGGCTCAGCTGTGCGAGGACACAGCTGGGAAGCAGGGGTCTGCAAGGGACCCGAGAGAGCTCTCACCAGGGGTCACATCTGGTGGCACTACAATGTTGGAATAACCGGCTCTGGATCTGTGATAAACACATTCCTGTTATTCAAGTCTCCCAGCCTAGAGCATTCTATAACAGCACCCCGAGCAGACCAAGACGTGAGCAGAAGATGATCATTATGCATTATTTGTGACATCCTGACTACTGGAAAATTCCACACACCCAGCCATAAGAAGCACATGAATAAACTGCAGCACGCACATCTGTACTCGTAATGCTGGGTAGCCGTTCGCAGGAATAAGGTAGAACAATACACACTGATCTAGGAGGACGTTTAGATGTTGGTTAAGTGAAGAAAATCGAACCACAGATCAGAACGCACTGTAGGATTCCATTTGTAACCTTTTATGAAAAAAAATGTATGTGCACGCATATTAAACATCTGTATGCATACACGCTTATAGAACATATTTCTAAGTAGACACAGGAAACTACTAATGGTGATTACTTCTGAGGACTGGGGATACTGAAGCAGGCAACGTTTAGGGGAGAGGGAATAGAGCCCTATTTTTCACTCTACACCCATCTGTACACATTAGGTAGTAACAGGGGTTTTTATTATAAAGAAAAGAAAAATAACAAAGCGCTCTAAAGGCCTCTGTGTCGAGAGCTTTGGCATTCCCTGAGGCACGGACCTGGGGCCCTGTTCACAGTAATCCGAGCTTTGGGCACACGTATGTGTGTGGAGTTGTGGCAGGTGACATTATGCGAACACCACCCCTCTCTTCTGGTTCGGAGAGGCATCGGGAAGGTCTGGAAAGCGCACAGAGATTTCCGGAAGGAAAGCTCGTTCCCCACACTGCCGAACTGCTCACACACACCAGCAGACTCAGGGTCCACTGATGAGCAGGAGAGCAGACGCTCTCCTCGTCCTGCCCCGACCTGCCCAGGGATAAACTTGTTTCAGGAGCAGTGAGGTCTCTCGGGGCACCTGAGGGACCCCCCCAGCGCTCTTACACATCCCGGCGCTGGATTCAGATGGGCGGAAATGGACAGGTACCACAGACACTCGCGTCATATGATCTGTCTTGGAAAATGTTCCATATATACCTGAGAAGAATGTGTATTCTGTTTTTTTTTTTTTTTTTATGGAATGTTCTGTAAATCTCTATTAAAACTATCTGCTCTCAAAAAATGATAATTTCATTTTGCATTCTCATTTGGGAAACATTCTGCAATATGTGAATAAATAACTGGGAAATGTCCGACTAGACCCACTATTGTGGTTCAAAAACATAAATGGTTATGAGAAAGAGAGAGAGTGGGATAGAGGGGGGAGGGCATGGAGACCATCAGACTGCGCAACGTGTGAGCATGGATCCTTACTGCAAGTTAAAAAGATGATCATGGATGTGAGGCCTCGGCGATGACTAAACCACCAGGGTCAAAGTTTACTTCTAAATATATCAACTGGCAAATAAAACAGCTATGCATTTACTGGGGAATGAAAAGCATTAACCCTATTTGGTTACAAAGACAAATGGAGACAAAAGAAAAAAAAAGGAAAGAAACATCCAGTTGAAACTAAATGGCACAAAAGATATTAAGGACACTAATATTTGGACATGAATATTTGGAAAAAATTTTTATAAGAAAATTAGCCTCGCTGGGTGTTTCAGGCTCTATAGAGCCAAAAGATGTTCTTGAAGGATTACAGAGAAATTACTGATTGCAAGAAGAATCATGAAAAGGTCAAGAGGATAGAACCATTAATGAAATAGGAAAGACCACACGTAACTGAGCAAAGAAAATGAAAAATATTTTGAACTGCATATTACTCTGGAAATACCTAAGGTCCACTGCCAATAGCTGAGCATCACAAACTAAGCTCAAAACAAATAAGTAAATAAAAACATAAAGCCATTAAGTAGAAAAATATCATGAACGACTGATATGATTACATTTAAATTTTTATAAAGATGTCATCAGAAGGATTTAGAAAGAAGTTGTGAGGTTACTACAGTTTAAGTTCTGTAGATATTTTTTCTTTAGTCAAATTTGGTCTTTCATTCCTATTTATTTTATTACTATTTGCATGGGTCATGTAGTTATTTTTAATTGTTTTTATTTCTACCTCGAATTTAGGCCACATATTTTGTACTTTCTTTTTTAAATAAATGCACTATTTAAAAAACATTTTGGGGGTTAATATCTGTGGCAGTAATGAGATTATTATTTGATGGTTTCTTAGCATTGGGGGAAGACAAAGGTTATGATGATGTAGACTTCTTACGGTTAACAAGACCGGGAAAATTATACGGTCAAGTGAACAGATCATGAGGACTGCTGGCTTTGGCAGCTTTTCGTGAAAATCTAAGAGATTTACAGAGAAGGAATTTTAGAACGGTTAGGTACGAGCCACAAATACCATGCAATGTTCAGAGTCCAAATGCAGACAAACTCATTTTGACGGTAAAAAATTAGTTTTCCCATTTGCCTCCCGTCGCACAGAAGGAACAATCTCAGGCGACTCATTTCCACATCTGAGCTGCTGTTAACCTCAGCGGGTAAAGGAGCGCTAGATGCAGGGTTTAGCTATTACATCACACTTGGAAGAAAAGGGGATAAAATTACAGCACAGAATGACCTATCAAATTTCCTTGACAGGCTCTAATTCACTTTGATCTATCCTTCACCGTAACTTCATTGGTAGGGAGGATATACATATTTATAAGTGGAGAAGCAGGCTGCTGTGCTCTGTTTGTAATTTATAGCAACAAGGAATTCATTTAGATTTTCATATTAGAAGTCCCAAGGTGACCCTGTGCTGGATGCTGGCCCCCTGCTGTGTAGGATTTCTAACATAATAAAGAATAAAACAAAACAACAGTACATCACGACCTGGGCTCATGGGTAATCAATTCACATATTTACCACTGAAATAACAGTTCCATGCAAGGCAGCGTCATTACTACGATTTGCTGATGAAAACCCTAGAGATCTCAGGAACTGTCTGCCTGGAAAGCAGCTGATTAATCCGAGTTACTTATGCTTTGTTAGAGAGTTATTGTTTTAATCATAATTAACGATAAGTAGTTACTCATGGAAAAGTTGCAAGGGGATGAGACTCAACCTCTTGTGAGGCAGACATGCTTTCTAAACCATGAATTATCAACAGGCACATACAATAAAACAGGGGGCCAAATGGGAGAATAATAATGGATTTGATTCCAGAAGTTACGATTTAGAATCTCATTAGCTATGAAAAGTATTGCCTTTTATACAAACATCTCCTGGGTGACGTGACCATGGTACATTATCTTTGCATCTCAGTGGGGTGAGTTCTTCTACCGCCAGGAAAGGACATCCCAGCTCCTCTGCACACAGCAAACGCTGGGCTGCGTGGTACGACTAATAAAATGCCACAATTAGGCAAAAGAGTAGAATAAACATTTCACTACACAAGAGATACAACTGGTTAATAGACCTAAGAAAAGATGCTTAAGACGACTCACGATTAGAGTAGTGTGAATTAAAACTACAATCAGAGAACACTACACACCCCCTGGAATGGCTAGAATGAGGAAGACTGACGATATCAACTGTTGATGAGGACGTGGAGAAACCGGACCCCCTCCTCTTTGATAGTGGAATGCACAGTGTTACTGGCATGTTGCGAACATTCAAGCAATTTCTTTAACTGTTAAACACACATTACCACAGGACCCAGCAATTCCTCTCCTAGGTGTCTGAGGGAAATGAAAACATCATGTCCGCACAAAGGTTTGTGGTTCGACTCATACTAATTCCAATCTAGAGACAATACAAATGTCCAACGACTGGTGAACGGAAAAACAAAATGCATCATGGCCATTCGATGGGATTTTGACAGGTACATGCCACGGCTCTTAAAAATCTCGAAATCATTTGCTGAGGAAAATAAACCAGGCAAATGATTATATATTGTATGAGTCCATTTATATGAAATTTCTAGAAAAGGCAAAAATGTAAGCAGAGAGTAGATCAATAGTTGCTTGGTGGCCAAGGAGGGAATGAAGATGTCTCAAATGTGCACGAGGGAGCTAAACCTGAATCATGATGATGGTTTTACACTGGGATATATTTACTATCAAATTATACATTTACCTTGGTTGATCTGCCTGATGTATAAATTATATACCAATAAGGCCATCAAAATGCATTATGTTATAAACTTATAATTTGTGAATTCTTGTACAGATTGTATGTAAAACGTTTACTTTGAAAATAAGTAAGTCTGTCATCATTGCACACTAACAACAGTATCTACCACCTGAAACTGTCCTTTCAGAGAACTGAGCGCATGGCTTGCTCCACGCGGTGAAAGGCTTCAGGAATTCCTTTCTATGATCAGACCACTCTGCGCCGCCATGTTCCCGAACCATCGAGACGTCTTCACCAGTGTTCCGCACGCTGGCTCGGCACTGTGGGGGGCAGGCAGTCCGACCCTCAGTGCCCTGGTCAGCAAGACACAGTGAGCCATTTCATGGACCTCACCGAGCAAACGCTCATGGTGCAAAGTGCCAGGGACAGTGTTAAGGATCTGGACTAACGACTCGGTTAAAGAAATATGTCAGCATTTCAACAACGTTGTAAGTAGTGACAGCAACATGAAGGCAAGAGACAAGAGACCAGGTTCTTCTCTGCAGAAAGGGCAGGAAAGCGTGGTAATGAATGACACTGGCTTCGCCTGTCGAGGAAAGTCATCGTGAATGTACGGTCCGCCACGGCTCCAGCGTGTCAGCACACTGACGTGCCCAACAGCCCCTCTACTGAAGCTTCGTGACGTGCCCCCCTCTGATCCACTCCTAATTCTCAGTAAGAACACAAGTAGCGTATGATAGGCTGACAACTGAAATGAAACACATAAAGGCCCTTTGAGACATTTCTTGTAGAACAGCGTTTCAATTATCAAGAGAACACGGATCCAACAGGATGCTCCAAGGCAGATGTCAGCCTCAATCGGTTAAACCCCAGAAACATGGACTGAATTTCTCATAAACAATAAGGAACCTGCATCTAATTCTGACTGGATGTCTGAAAGGCCCAGACAATTAACAGTTACATACAATAAGGCAAGTAATACACCATTAACATCACGTCGCCACTCAGGATGCAGGCGACAGACCCTGACACGACCTTCGCCGGCAAATGCCGGAGAGTTCGGCGGAGCGTCGATGGCCTCAGAAGCCTTGATTCCCCATCTTTTTCTAGCTCTTTCTTGCTTGTCCTTTCGATTTCACGTTAAGCGCTTTCCAGCCACTGTGGGGCCCCCAGGGTCTGATGGAGACGCTGCCCCAGCGCTCTGTCACGGCGTGCAAAACAGACACCCCCCGTTCTCACGCTGCACGCAGACCCCAGCTTCTCCTCCTCTCATGCTAGATGGTGCTTTGTGAAGGGCAGGTGTACAAAAGTGTGTTTGTGTGTGTGTGTACGTGTGTGTGTGTGCGCGCACACACGCTCATATGCACACGAACAGTTTCCTCATTTCCTAGGTCTTGAACCAGAATTTCATAATTTGTGGAGATGTGACATAGGCACATGAAGTAATTACTGAATAAAATGGAGTAACACGTGTCAGCATTGAATGCTGACATATGAAAGTCCTAGAGTATGTATTACTCATGATTAGGTACTGCGCAACCCACAATGAGATCTTAATTCTGGAACTAGAGGCAATGATTACCAAGGAGACTAAGGGTAAAGAAGTGCCATTAGGTGAAGTGATCTGAGTTTTGTTTTTAACCTTCACACACCTTCGATCTCACAGCAAACAGAACACAATCGACTATAATAAAAAGTGATGTTCTTATTCTGCCCACAATCACTATACACATTTCACAACTGAAGTTTAAGCAGAACCACGATGCTCCAGTTTGCTCAGCGCGACCCCGCTGTGGCCGTCTGTGGACATCGGGTCTCAGTTTCCACCCACCCTCGTCCTGTGTCCTAACTGTTTGGGCGCCTCCTGCCTGGCCCTCCGGTGCCTGACCTTACCAGCCCACTCCCTGCATCTCAATGTGCACACCCGTGGGGTCACTCCTTAGCTTACGTCGTCACTGGATCCCCAAAACACATATAAAGTAAACTCTTCTTTCAATTTTTACTCGGAAAAAGTTGCAAACTTACCAAACAGTTATAAAAATAATACAATAAACTATATGTCCTTCCCCTAGGTTAACCACTTTTTGCCAAATTGGTCAGATTTGCTATCTATCATCTATCTTATACACACACACACACACACACACACACGCACACATTTATGAGTATATGTAGCATTATTGCTGCTGCTGTTATATATTTGCTGAACTGTTTGCAATCAGGTTGTAGACTTCATACTCTTCACCCCAAATAATTCAGTATCTCCTACGAAAAAGACAACGCTGTTAGGTAATCACCAAATTCAGCTAACGTGAATTCTTGACGTGGCTGGCCAGGCCCTTTCTGCTCGGCCCACCTGGCCCGTCCAGCTCCACCTGGCCCCGTTGGCCCCGGTCCCCCTCGAACCACTGAGCCGTTGAGTCCTTGCTGCGCCGCGCTCTCTCGCTCCCCTGCGTTCCTCTAGGCCTGCGGTTCTTTCACTTCAAATACTTTTCTCGACTCTGTTCTCGCCTTGGCCGAACTTGCTCTTGAGTCTGTGTCTGCATTGGAATCCGGGCTCTGCCACTAAACAGTTGTGGGGACAGGAGGTGAGGTGGTTACTTAACGTCTCTGTAGCTCCGCCTCCTCATTTAGGAATTGGAATTAGAAAAAGTGTCTCCTCAGAAGGACGGGGAGACAGCGGGACACTGCAGGCCAGAGCTGAGGGGAGGAGTGCCTGGGAAAGGTGAGCATTCAAAACGCACTCCCTGGTGCAGACTCCGAGCGCCATTCTGCTACCACAACTGCTACGGCTCCCGCCCGTTCCTCGGGCCCCAGCCTAACTTTGCCCTCCGTGGGAAGGCCTCCCTGAGTTCCAAATTGCCTGTGCATTTAACTATTTTATGCTTCCCCTCTAAAAACACCTACCATAATTTTTTGGCAGTATTTTTTTTTTCACTTGTTTCCTCTGGTCTGCATTTGAAATCTTTGTAGTAGTGAATAAATCCTACTTATTCAACTTCATAAGCCTAATACTTAGCAAAGTACCTGACACATGGCGAGGTTTTAATACGTACTTCAGGAATTGATAAATAAATTTCAATAATTAGGAATTCAGAACGAATTTCAGAGTCTAATAGCCAAAATAATTTTCTAAAACTAGGCTGGTAGGTAATTTTTCGGGGAAGGTTTAGACAGGTAAAGTAAACTTTACCCATATTCCTGGGGGCTCAGAAATGCCCACCTACCCAGGGGAAGTTATTTGCATGTGGCATGAAATTTCAAGTGTGCTGAATTTCACACTTTTAAAAAAAAAACATGAGAGGATTCTTTCTTCTGAGCAAATCAGTTCCTCGCCATCTCCTTGGCATTAAATTCAATGTTAGATTTGTTTTTTAAACTACGTTTACAGGCAGAGAGATGAGCTGATCCATTTGGTACTCACAGAAATAGTGAAAAGTGAGTGAAAATGTAAACTGCGAAGTGCCGTGGGAGTAAACAAGAGAAGCCACAGTCTTTCAAATTCTGCCACAGGGCACACCTGCAAATGGATTCCATGCCGCTGGAGGCGGTGCAGGACTGTGCTTAGAATTTAGCCGCCATCACTGTCAAGGCCGAAAGTCAAGAGTCATTGGGAATAATATGGGTTTTTTTCCCGAATAAATCCAGGGGAAAATACGTCAAGCCTCTAATGGATAATTAAAGTGAAAATGTTTTCTAGGTTTATGAATGAAAGTTTCTCAAATTCATCCCCACATGATGATTACTTATAAAATTGTACAAATTTACATTTGGCAAGATCTGGATATAAAATAATTTATCTGATAGGCTAATATGAAGTCATACTTTTAAAATTTGAATAGAATAGCATGTCTTTGGTTTTAGAGAGGTGTTCTTTAGAAATTCCAATTTATAGACAGATTAATATCTAAGGAAGATTCAGTTTATATTTCATTAGTCTAGTTCATGTTATATGGACTTGTGATACGATACATGAAAATACAATTAAAGTTCTATACAAACTTTGGTGTTATGATGATGATGATGATGATGATGTTATGATGATGATGATGATGAAGAAAATAACAACTACCTCACTTTATCAAGTTATTTCATTTCTTCTTTACAACACTCTTTTGAGGTTTGTATGTATCACTTCTGATTTTTTTAAAAAAATACGGGGGCTGAGAGAGGTCAAATGACTTTCTCCAGGTCACTCACCTAGGGAGTGGACGCTGAACTTGGCTCAATCATCTATTTTAGGAACTCCTCAAAACAAACTCTCTGCATGAGATGACAAGTCTGCCCCTGAGTACCTGAGAGTGTCAACACCCAGGATCACAGCAGTTTAAATTTCTCAGTCAACAGCCTGTAGGAAGGCGTTGGATGGGGGCGGGGGGCACACTGTAGTCTCTGACATAATCCTACAAGAGATATTTGCACATACACCTAACATATGCAGCACCTGCAGGTCAAGCCCTGGTGGAATTTCACTGTTGCACATTCAGCGTGCCCGTCCTGTGGTGGTGCTGGCCTGAGGTCTGTCCGCCCCGCCTCCCCACCACTCACCCTCCAGGAGGGCAGGGTGCCAGCTCTCCAGGAGGGGCAGGAAGCAGCACTGAATGAACAGCCGCTGAGCGCCGAGGCGCGCATGCGCGCTCAGGTTGCAGTGCATGAGCGCCCCCTCGCGGCCCACACCCCCTCGCGGCCCGCGCCCCGGGGACACACGACTTCCTGCAAGGTGGCCCTCCACGCTCTTTGCGTCCTGATTTCAGCCAATCGCTAGATTGTGGAAAACACTACACAGTGAGCTTGAGCTCTGCTTCCACTCTAGCTCTAGTCCCAGATGCAGGTGAAAAAACCTACTTTGAAATGAAAACATATGAGGTTTCTTTGAAATTCACTCTAAGTCCAACATGCATTACAAGATGATATAACCGCCTTTCAATATAAGACATTCAAACAAGCTCTGAGGTGCGACAAAGAATTCAAACAGGATCAAACCCAGGAGTCTGCCGGCAGAATGAGATAAATCAAGCTTTAGAGAAAACCCCTTCAATCTTTTGCTCCTCCTTTTACAAGGATAATAATTCATAGTTTGATATATAAAGCTTTGATATAGGAGAACATTTAATTCTAAGGCCGATCTATTCTAGAATGACTACTAGGCAGAAAATTAATGCTTTAAATATTTTGTAGTGAAAAATAATGTACAGACATCAAATTGAAATACATATGCACTGTAGCATAGTGAGTACCCCCTACATGTTATTTCCAGAATTCTCACAACTGACCAAGTAAGGTGGGCTGTATTATTTATTTCAGTTTCAACAGAGGAGAAAACAGACTCAGTGTATACTCCCACAGCTTGGTCAAGGTCACACAGTTCCGCAGCGTCGGGACAGGGATCTGCTTACTTTTCAAAGCATCTCACTGCTACTAAGCCTTTGGAGTTAAGATGGGGACTTGTGAGAGAGCATCTTAAAAACCTGACTTGGATAGATCACGAAAAATAGCCTCAAGTTTCTCAGAAAGTTAACCCCCAAATCATATGACCCACAAATTCCACTCCTGCATATATATCCAAAAAAAAAGGAAAAACAACGAGTGTGGGGTTTTGAGATGACAAAAATGTTTTGGAAAGATAGATGTTGCCGCAGCAAAACATTGGGAATGTACTAAATGTTACTGGATTGTTTACTTTAAAGTGGTTAATCTTATGTTATGTGAATTTCACCTAAAAAAAGGTCTCGAGGCACTTCTAGAGATCATGACAGGTAATTAACTGGGATTCCAGTCTCATCTTTGAATAAACAAGGAAATTATTTCCTTTGTCTTTTGCATATTGCATTTTCAGTAAAATGGAAAATCTCCAGCAATGTGGCGAGGTTGTCCTAAATCCAGCATTCTCCCTTGGTGGGAATATGATAATGAGCCACGCCGGGCACTGGAAGGCTGGGTTCCAGGCCTGGCTCAGGGACGAGCTGCGAACTGGGCAGGCCTCACTCCTGGCGACAGTTGGCCTGTCCACCCACAGATGAAGATGGGTTAGTCCGGGTGAGTGCTTGCTGCATTACTTTCTAACGTAGAAGTTTTATAAATTAATGTTTTATGGTTGAAATAAAATAAAATGTGATTCATCGTGCATATAATATCTGTGTGCGTATGTACGTATACACACATATACACACAGAAATATGCATACACATACACATGCACACACACATACATGCATGTGTACATGTGTGAATATACACATGTATGCACACACGTATAGATATTTACACATGTATACACACACATACATGCATATCTCACAGGGTGTTTCATGCAATGCTGACCTGCCTGGCACGCTATCTGATTCTACAGTGGTCTGTGACATTCACTGTGTGTGAGCTTTTTTAGAAACTTGGAAGTTTGTGCGTGTCATTTGTGCCCACACAGGTGCAGTGGATTTGGTCCGCTGCTGCCCCACAGCGAAGCCCACTTTGGCTCCGTTAGCAAGGGCACCGCGGCTCTCCCGCTCGGGGGGTGCTCCTCTGAAACCTGTTTGAATATCTTACTGTTGCCTTAAAAATAAGTTAAATAAAACCTTTGACGTGTTTTTTTTATGTTTGTATGAGAATCATGACTTTTTTAAAAAAATTATATTTTTAGGAATTTAAAAAGTCAATATTATCAGGGAATGGTCTTGATTTTGGAAAAGACCAAATAGGAATATCAATCAATTTCAAATCAGGACTGTTGGAAAACTGAATTGAAAATAAAATGATGGGTATTAAATATAATTTGAGGACCAATGGGACATTTTTAATATAGGTTACATTTTAGATAAAAAATAATCATAATTTTCTTAGGGGTGACATGGTACTATGGTTCGGAATAATGGAGCTATTCTTAGGCCACAGGTGCTGAAATAGTGAGTAGTCATGTATCTCAACATCTGCAAATTACTTTCAAAAGATTAAAAAAGTGTGTGTGTGCGCGCGCGCACGCAGAGCAGGAGAAAGGATGTTCACCAAGGAGACGAAAGTCAGCCGTTGGCACTGGGTGAAGGGCGCGCGGCCCCTCCCTGCAGAATCCTCTTGACTTCTCTTCAGGTTGAAATTTTTCTAAATAAAAACTTGGGGCAAAATAGCAGGGAAAAATTCACATTTATGTAAAAACCGCTGGGGACTGACCGAACGTTTTAGAACCGGAGGCCGGGACGGCTGTGAAGAGCGCCCAGGCTGCCGACAACAGGTGCCGTGCTTTTTGCTTCTCCAGTGCTTAGCCAGACACTTGATGAAGTTCAGTCCACGAACCTAAGGTCATCGTCGCCCCAGAGCCCGAAGCAGCAGAGCCAGAGAGGGTGCCGACGTCACACGTGGCAGGAGCAGTTACGTCGCTGTGCCCTGCGTCTAGGCACCTGAAGCCGGGACCCGCAGAGACCCAGACTCGGCAAGGGTGGTGGCGGCTTCTTGGAGCTATTCTGAAATACCGACTCGACTCTCAGGCTGGTGCTCTCGCGTCCCACACACCTTAGACGCCCCCCGCACGGGCCGCGTGGACCCCGCCCCCCCACCACCCCGCCTGGCCACGTGAAGCTGCCGACAGGACAGAACTCAGCGAGGGCCTCAGCTGACGCCCAAAATTCGTGTTGTTCATGCAGTGAACGGAGATTTTAGTTAAATGCTTTGAGTTGGTCCAAGGTTTTAGTTAAAACGCTTTGTTTACAAAAAGAATATCTTCCCTAAAGCATAAGAAAATGCCATGTGACCACAGAAGGAAACCGAGATACTTTCCTATTCAGAGACGGTTAGAAAGGCTGCAGCACGTTTGCAGTCCTGACGGTTTCGGGGTGTTTTCCTTCAGTGGCAAAACAATAGGGACCTCGAGAAAGGGAGAGCCTCTCACTGCTGCTGTTGCCAAAAGACTCATCCAAATTAAAGGCGTTTTGAAATGACTCCACTCGGCCAGGTTTTGTTCTGAGACGCTTCCTTTTGTTCCCATTCGAACGCAGACATGGAATTGCAAAATACTCTCATCGCAGTTATTCAAAATGAGAACACTCGAGAGATTTGATAAAGAAATACGAACGCCTGGATGAAACAAAGTAAATGAGGAGATGCTTGATATCATTTATTTGGCAACACGAAGGTGGAAACCGCCATCTAAAATACAGGGAAATTTGTGCTGGATATCTGTAATAAAACATACAGCGTGTATCCCTTTAAGTGGAGGCAAAAACAAAAACAAAACAAAAAACAGCAGAAGTCCCCTCCAGGGAGGTATTCCGAGGGGAAGTTTTATGTCACATTTGCGAGGATGACGATTAGTGAAGATTGTTTTCTTTCTAAGACGCACCCAGCGAACACAAGAAATCTTCCTTCTCATCTCAGCTGTGAATGACACTTTTTTTTTTTTTGCCTGCCACTTCACTTCTAGCTTCGGCTAAAATGCCATCGAACTTTCTTAATGCCTTCTTAAGGCTAAAAGTACTTTAGCTTACTTTTAAGATATTCTAGGCTTATTAACCTCAACAGTGAACTTGAAGATTTTCCCTAAATCCGCTGTCTGTCAGCCACACTTCAAACCTGCCCGTTTCCACCGCCTTCAGGAAGGTGGCGAGAAGCAGAAACTGATTTGGTCGAATCGGAAGGAAAAATGAACAAACCACAAAATTCTATTTGATGTCATTCATCACGCATTGCTGACATACTCTGGGCCGAACACTGTTATAGTAGAGGAGAAAAAATAACATTATTTGTTATTTTATTTGCTTTTTTTTTTTGCAAATGTACACATGAATAAGCATCTTTTAGACATGAAAAGTAATATATGGATGATGTATTTGGGAGAATATAACAATTTATATCCCATATTTTATATTTTATATTCTGTATTTGTGAAGTGCTATTTCACAAACTACTTCACGCTTTTAAAGAGTTCACCGGTAGATGGACGTAAGAAAGCAGGCCGATTGCTCAGGCTGCAGGCAGAACTGAGGTCGCATCATCGTACTTTGTCTTAGTTTCTCGCGCCATGTTCTATATTATCCGCAAACTGAATTTTTGACATAATTTCAAGATATTGTCCTTAAAACTCTACAACCGAAGGCTTAAAGGAATCTGATAACCTGACAAAGCCGTGGGGAGAATGTTAGCAGGATAACTGGCAAGCTTCTCCGCCCCGGGCCTTCCTCGCGCCCGCGCCCCGGGCCTTCCTCGCGCCCGCGCCCCGGGCCTTCCCCGCCCCCGTGCCCTGGGCCTTCTTCGCGCCCGCTTCCCTGGCTTTCCGGACACTGACTCCACGGCAGCCGCGTCTCCTCCCAGCTCCAGGCGCCCCTTCCTTTCTGCTCTGCCTCCTCCTCGGGCCCATCACGGACGCATCGGACTTGCTACCCCGACTCCTTTCCCTGCTCTCCATGCACCTCTACCACGATGCTCGCACCTTGCGTCGCGTTTCTCCTTGACTGGGAACCCCTCAAGGGCAGAGACCATCTCTCTCCTTCTTGGGGCCCAGCATGGTCAGACTTGGGGCCAAGCCTGGTAAGAAGGATATCACCAAGTTCTCTAAATAAAAGGACAGTCTGCCCAAAATAGTTGCGTTATGACTACACCCCTTATAAAGCGAAGAACAAAGTGTCACATAACCGATTTTATCATAGCTAAGAAGCTGATGTTAGAAGAAAATAATCCTCTTCTCAGACAGACAAACTGAAGGGTTAAATTTTTCTGGATCAGAGTGACCTATTTAATGCCTTAAAGAACACAGAATACCTGCTGTATCTACAGACTTCAAAGGAAATGAGCTATTTGCATTTTTATCAGAAGCAAAGGAGAGAAACAAGTTTCCTTTTGACCTTTTATCCTCAAGTTATATATGAAGAAGATTAACTTTGTCTGTGTTGCCAGTGTAGCGCATTTAAAGTTTAGAATCATAACAGCGGAAAATATCAAGACTGACTTTAAAGCCTAGTGAATATAAATAACTTAAAAAAAAAAATCTTGGAGGAGAAGCTGCAAGAGGGGGAGGGAGCCTCGGTTCCTGGAGGGTGTTCATCCGGAGAAACGGAAGGGACGGGCGTCCTGTTACCTGCACACGGAGATGCAGGGGCTTCTGTTCGTTCTAGCAAGGTGAGAAAGACGTCGTTACTGGTGAAGCCCGCAGTTGGGCAGTTCGATGTCAGTCACGCTGGCGAGCAAGCAAAGGTGCCCGGACGTCGCGTAAATGAGGAATCAAACTAAACACAAACTCTCGTGTACCTAAATCTGTCCTGCTCTCAGAAGCAGACCGGGTCACACTCCGTTAGGCATTGGAGGCCCTGGATGGAGGGGCGTGGGAACCGAGGTTCAAGGACCAGGTCAGGTACGAGGGAAAGCTAGCTTCAACGCGCCAATGCTGGGATGAGTAACCCGGGAGCAAGGGCGGCGACCTGCGCATTTTCACAGTCACCTGAGCCACCATCTCGGCAGTGCAGACAAGCGCAGTGCCAGGGTGCTAGGCAACTCCGCCCCACGGGGGCCTCACGCGGCAGCGGCGCAGGGGACAGCGGGGCCCGAGGCGGGCCGAGGGGACTGAGCAGCGACCGCTCAGCAAGCACTCGGCCCGCCTTTCCTTCCAGGGTCTGGGACCCACCGGTCACGTGGTGAAGGTTTAACGGGGCCCGCGGAGATGGCAGGGAGGGAAAAGGTGGGTTCGTACCCGCTGACCTCTGTGGCTCTAAACTTCAAACTCGTCATCTGGAGCCGCCCAGCCCGAGTGGCCGGAGACAGCCAGCAGCTCGCCATTCTGTCACATCGGCACGTAGCAGTGACAGCAAAGTGCAGTGAGATCATTGTCAGTTTTTTTCCTTGAAATACGAGTAGGCATTTTGTCTCAGAGACTTCAGAATAGTCTCAGTATTTCAACAAAGAGCAGTAGTTTAGCATAAATAGTGAACCCCTGAATTCAGCGTACTTATTACCCTTTAAAAATATAACTAAATTACACATAAAATGCAATTGCTTACATAACTGTGTTCAGCACCTGGCTCGTGAACTTCCTGAAAACTCAACAGTTAATTCTCCCTGGCCGGCGAGGGCAGCTTTGGCGCACGGCCGCTCAGCCTCTCGCGCCTCCCGAGCTGTGCTCCGGCTGCCACGTGCTCTGAAACCGTGATGGGGTGACAGCCGGACCTCCCGCCTAAAGCAGAAGCACACGCGCCCCTACGCCATCTTCGTCACCAGCGTGGGCAGCATCGGTGACAGCGGGGTTCGGGAAGACACTGCCCGAGGGCTCCCAGGGCATCCTGAGCAAAGACGCTCACCGGCGGGCGACTCCCGCCCCCCAGGTCCCAGCCCACGCACGGGCGCTGGCGCCTCGCCCTCCGTTTCCTCCGGGGCCTTCGCCTGCCCGGGCACACTGAAGGCATTTGCCACCAGGGCCCCCCGGGGCCCTGGACAGCCTGCCTTGGACACGCGCTTCGCGTTGAGCCGACCCGAGGTGCTGGTCGTGTTCGGCAGGAGCCGTTACCCAGGTTGAGAGGGGTCGGAACCTCAGGTACCGACGGCTTTCTTGGTCTGCGATATCTCTGCGTCTACGTTCTAATTACTCAGTGGCTTGAGCTTCACTGCTCATTCATTAGTAAATCATGATACAGCCTTTACGGCTAAGAGACTCCCTGTTTCCCAATGAGCCACGTTTCGGCCGTACAGAAGCTGCCTGGATTCCCACTAAACGTGCCCTGGAATGTTCTCTCTGACTTAGACAATCGTTGTGCAGCTGATTCTACCCCCTCCGTTCTCTCGCTCTCTGCAACGTCACCAAGCAGAAGAATCTTCCTACGGCCCAGCTGAGAAAACATCCCTCTGCCGGTTCCCACTGTCGATGGCTCCCACTACACACCAAAGAGGCTCCTCATGGACGTTCCAGCCTTCCTGCACTCGGCGTGAACCTGCCTTTCCTCTCATCCTCGGTCTCTTCTTCACAGACACCAGGCCCCGGCCACAGCCGGTGATGGGCCGACCCGTAAATACTGCCCGACTCCTGTCGCTGCTCACGTCCACCGCTTCGAACGTCCTCTCCGCCGCTGCCCGTCACACTCCGGCCCGGGCTCGGCGTTCAGTTCAAACCGCACGTTCACCGCAAAGCTGAGAACGACAGCGCCCCTCTCCTGGGCACCAAAGAAGTGTTTGCCCTCGCAACATGTGTCACATTGTAGATGTTAAGCGTTTTTTTAACCACCCTTTTTTGTATCTCCCATTATCTTGCCAAGTACCTAGAAATATTGTTAAAATTTATATATATTATTCCTCCCACCAATTCCTGAGTGTGATGAGAAATTCTTTAAGGTAAAAATTTGGGTTTTATTATTTTCCTCCCTTATGGTACTTAGCATTTCCTTAGAAGGTCTCAATAAATATTTGTTAACTAAGTGAGTAAAGTTTGTCGGTTTTTTTCCTTGAAATACAAGTAGGCATTTTGTCTCAGAGACTTCAGAATAGTCTCAGTATTTCAACAAAGAGCAGTAGTTTAGCATAAATAGTGAACCCCTGAATTTTGAAATGGCTGGAAATGATGAAGCTTCTTATTTAGTATGGTTCTGAGATATTTTAAATTTAAATTTATTTACCTAGAAGAGTATTTGGCAAAGTGGTATCTTGGTTCAGAATCTTTAAGAGAAATTTAGATAAAAATAGGTAAGATTCTTTACATATACAGACACACACACATATTACATATGTGTATACACACACACACACACATTTATTTAATACTAAAGGGACAGACCTAATCTGCCTGGAACCTGGAGCATCTGGAAATGCATCCATTTCAGAGCATTAATGGCGACACAGATAAAGCGTTGAGGTCGTGACTTTCTCTGTGTCAGCTGACCGGCCGTCCCTGCGGCGAATGCCAGGGGTCCCTCTGGGAGCGGCAGAACACACGCTAGTCTGTTCGGGGCTCAGCTGTTTCTACGGCTTCGGGGATCTGCTCCTAGAAGTCTGTCCGTCAGGAACACTAGCCTGGCTGTGGAGACCTGTGAGCGGCTGTTAACCCAGCGCCACCGGGAGAAGGAAAACCAGCAAGCAGTCTCCATGTCCGACGCAGCACAGTGGAATACTACGCAGCCAGAGAAAGGACGGAGCACGTCTACTGGTCCCTGCATGAAAGGCTGCCCACCATACATGGTTCAACGTCAAGAAAAGTCGTAAAAGACGGGGGGAAAAAACAGTTTGTTCGACGCTAGGAATGACCTCGCTTCTCCGAGAGTAATAACCTGTGTCTGAGTCACTTATATTCGCGACCATGCATATGTGTACACATGGATAAATGTGAGTGTGTATTTGTGTGTGTAGGTGCTCACACGTCTGTATATGTATAAGTCTGTGTACAAATGCTTATGCTTATATGTGAATATATGTAAATTGTATATATGTATTTTTATAGATTTTTTTTAATATAATCGTGGATAAAAAGGTATAGAAAGATCCGAACAACTTTTAAATAACCACCATTTGGTATGGGCTTACAGGAGGGAAGAGTGAAAGTTCACTTCATTCACTTAGAAATATAAGAAAAATAAGTCGTCGGCGTTCAGAACTGCGGGGTTTACTTGAGGGCCTGTCCCGATTTGAGTCAACGCTGCACCGTCCCTCAGGCTTTTCCCGAGAGTGGCCGTTCTTACCGGTCTGGGGTCCCCGAAGGGCTCACGACTGCGCTGTGCGATGTAATTGTTGGAAGACGTTGTGTCGTGACCTTGGTGGGCGGGAGTGTCCCCAGCTCACTCACACCTTTTTTCACACCCGCCTGGCCCTGGGACAGTGACGAGCACTGGAGCCTGGTCCACACTCATCTCTGACCGCTTTCAGGGAAGTGACACGCACGTGCCCTCGACTTACAGGAATGCAAGAAAGTTTTCTTCCTTCTTCCTCCTTCTTCCTTCTTCCTTCTCCTCTTCTTCTTTTTGAGAACCGGTTATCACACAACTATTCAGTTTTAATAGGGTATTTTTCACATCAAAAGATGATTCAATGTAGAATTGCTTTTCAAATGGGCTGCCTGACCACATTTAGAATACACCGATTTCCAAGTATCTGACTCGCCCTCACACTCAGCGGTGCCTGACGGCGTCGCACACGCCTTCCCCTGGGGCTGCAGTCGAGATCCAAACGGGAGGCCCCTCCTCCTGCGCCAGCCTCTTGACGCAGACTCTGGGCTGAGAAGATCCACTTTGTTTTCTCGCTGTGCGCTTGGGCGTCATTTCTGTAACAGTTCTCGCCACCTGTTTTAGATGTCCGTGCTGGCCCGGTTCGTTCACTCGTTCAGCAGATACTTATTAAATTCCCACTTCCTGCCACTCGCTCTTCTTAAGTGCCGAGGATACGAGGGTGGACAGAACAGACAGGGTTCGAAGCATCAGCCTGTGACCCTGGGACGTCACAGACAGAAGCGGAACGCCACGCCGCACCATGCCACGTGAGGGGAGAGGAGGGAAGGGCGTGAGGCGCCGGGTGGCGGGCCACAGGTGTCGCTGCCGGGGGCTCCGCGTCTGTGGGAGGGACGCGGAGCAGAGGCCTGAGGACCGACGGGCGTCGCCGAGGGACGAGCCCGCTGAGCTTTTCTGGGCAAGGGGGGTGCAGGGGTGGGAACAGAGTCTGGGCGTCTGGAGCGCAGAGGGGAGGACCGAGAGGACAGGCCGTGTGCCGTGGGCACAGATGCATGTCACAGGGACACGGCTGTGCAGCGTTCGTGACAAGGCTGCCATTTCAGCTCAGATCCTCTGGCAGTTAGTCTGCATTTACCGAATGAGCCTGTGATCTCCGAACATGTCTGCGCGTGACATAAACAGTCACGTGAAGCTCACTGTCGAGCCCTAGATTGTCCACGGATGCGCAGCCCTCTAGTTCCTACGGCAGGGTGGGGGGCACATTTTACCGGGAGGCAGGGAGGCAGGGAGACTGGAGTGAAGAGATCAGAGGTGACCGCATGGGGGGAGGGGATCCGGGGGCACTTTGGGTTCCAGGCCACGTGCGGAACACGCCTTGGGATGGGTCACACTGCAGGCTCTCTGCGGGGCGCACTCCGCACGACGCTAACGGTGAAATCCTGTCCCGCTGCCCTGGCTCCAGCCTTATCTCCCTGAACCGAAACACTGACCATTGTGTTCTCCTGACTTAAAAGCTCCAATGGCTCCCCAGTGACTAAGTGACAAAGCCACAACCCTCACGTGCTCAGCAGTACGGAACAGGTTCCACGCACGCCTTCCTCTCGCGAGGACATCCAAGGCCATCTGCAAGCGGGTCCTCAAATCCTTTGCTTCTACCTTCCACCCCACCTGGCTGAGGTCAAAGTCCAACTTGCTTCCCTCCCCACCGGGGCCAACATAGCTCTTTCTCGTGCGGCATGTGACATGCCTCTTGAGGGAATGACTGACTGACTCCTCTGCAAGGTAACCTGCCACTGATCCTACAGGACAGCTCCCCACCTCTGTCCCTCGAAGCCACAGCTGTTGGAGGACAGCACACAGCACTGAGGGAAACAGGACTCGTACCTGGTCGCTCAGTCAGCTCAGCCTACCTGACAGTCAACAGGTGTCCCTGACAGCCAAACTCTTCGTAAAGCTTCCTCTCAGCTTGCAAGGAGGGGATATTGAAGAGGAATTTTTCACTCAAATGGCTAACCTCATAATCAGCTTCGTTCTGCTTCTGTAGATATGCTTGCCGCATAGGCCGAAGGGCAGGGTGACTTCGAGATCCACTGAAGACTCACCCTCCCCTTTGCTTGTTCTGCCTAAGTTCCTGTCCGAAAATCTCATGCTCTGTAACTGCCCGTAGCCCACAGCCACTCCTGCACTCTGTAACCGCCTGAGGATGAATTAACCAATTGGCCCATGCCAACTGTAACTGCGTGGATAAGCCCTATAAAAGTAAGGTCACCCCTGAGCTCGGGGCCCAGATCTTCAGAGCGCCAGCTCCTCTGGGACTACCGGCATAATAAACCTGAGTTCTCCCACTCTCCGAGTGCTACTTGGTTTCTCACCAGTCTGATTTTTTCTGCAACAAGGCGGGTTCAGGGTGAAGGAAATGGGGAGAGCTTTAAATGTGAAGGGAACAGCACGTGTTGAGGTCCTGAGGCATGACACCACTCCATCCGCTCCCAGACTGGAGGAAGACCAGAGCCCCGGCATGCAGAGTGAGTGAGGCGAGAGAAGGCCGGCAGAGGTGGGCTTGGACCGGGTTCTTTCGTTATTAGCATTACTGGACGGGCGGCTGAGCAGCCCACGCGGAACCACAGGATGCAACACAGAAAATGCAGTGGGCCCAGCTGTACTTTCTGGTTCCACCTTTACAGTAGCTAAGAGGAAAAAATGGTTATGAACCAAAGTGCAGCCTGATAAAAGCCAGCCGGACGCGTTCTGGACTGCGAGGTCCCTAAGTGCGCGATGCTGCAGGGAATTAGTTAGAGAGGGAGGATGGACGCCGGCTGGGGCGTCAGGCGTGGAGCGGCACTTCGGTATCGACGCGCAGTGCAGTGGGATTCGAAGAGAACGAAACGAAGGTTCAGAAACATTACACAGCACGAAAGGCTTGTACTGGGTCTCCACGCACTGGCGAGGGGCTGGAGGGTGTCGCGGAGGACAAGGTGCCAGGGCTAAGGCACCAAAACAAGGACAGGAAGGGCTGGCAAGCCCCGGGGGCATCGAGGAGCACGCCCATTCAGAACTGAGGAGCATTTTCAGGAGAAAAAGAAAATCGCTAACAAATTAGAACGTTAAGAAAAAACTGTCAAAGAGGAAAGGTGCAGGGGTTGGAAATAATCATCCTGATAAAGGTTGGGGGAGATTCCAAATTTTGTTTGTAAGAATCACTGAACAGTTTTTCAAATCACTATACCTTAAGGTATGGAGGCAGAATTTAGGCTGGAGGAAATTAAGGCTTTCTTGATAATTAAACTACGAAATAGCATGGCAAGAGAGGATGGGGATCTCCCAGTCTGTCTTAATTAGGTGCTAAAAATAGACTTTTCCAAAAGTCTCTTTTTCCTTTCTAGGCCATCTGATGTTCTTGAGAAGTGCTTTTAATCTGGGCAATGTGCTAATTGTTCTTAATGGCCTGTAAACAAACTCCCTAAACTATTAACCTTTTCTCTTTAGCCAGAGAGTCAGGAAATTAGTCTTTGAGAGAAAAGTTCCCAGCAGGTTGCCAGGGTGTCCCAACATGCAGATGCTGCCACTCAAGTTGGAGGAGACTCAAGGTCAAACAAGCTACAAGCTTGTAATGGCGACTAGATAAGCTGAAACCCTTAAAAAAAAAATAACAGGAGAAGGGTAATTCCTCCTCCCTCTGGCTGGGTCTGGTCACGGTCCCATCCACAGGGAGAAAGATGATGGGGAGCACCTCCCAAACACCCTCGAGCACAGAAATCTGTAATTCCAGGACTTTAAGAATACATTAAAATCCTATTCCCCGATGCACAAAAACATTTGGAGCTTGATCCTCGTAAGTTAAAATTAACACCATATTTTGCGAATGGAGACGGCCGTGAGGACCGCGGCACGTGAGCGGGGCAGTGCGGGCTGGCCCCGCCGCGCTCCCAACCTCCTTCGGGACATGAAAAAAGTCACGTAAAGCGTTCTCAAGGAAGGGTAACCATAGGATAGTCCGACATGCTATGAAGAATATGGCCAGTGAAGAGAGACTTTTCCAACCACATTTTACACTTTATTTAAAGCCATGGTGATTATGCTGTGCGCTTGGCAGAGCAGGAGTAATGGGACAGGAGTGGACACTCTGACCGAGGTCCACGAGGTGTGAGTATAGCCGTGCGGGTCAGCTTACGAAAGGACAGCAGTGCGCGGTTCCGGTACGTGGCGTGAGAGTAACCGATACCGTAAGGACGATGGTGATGGCGACGGGGAGCGTAAAGCAGGGGCCGCCAGCGCTCCCCCACACGGGCTCCAGGAAGGCCACAGAAGCACATGTTTGAAAAAGCGGGACCGCGACGCGGGTCACCCGCGTCAATGACTCTGCACTGGCGAAGAAACTCCTACGAGGGAAGAGAACTCGACTCGCTCGGTAGGGAGAAGTGCTCAGAGTCAAGGAGAAATCATAAATGGGGAAACGTTTACATTCATTCTACATGTAGTAAGGTGCCGGCATTCTTGTGACGTGAAGAAATCTTCCAGATTCATTAAAAAAATAAATAAATGAAAGTCAAGCATCCGATAGAAAACTTGGGAGGGAAAAGGCTAAAATAATGCATTCAGAAAAGAACAAACGCAAATGGCCAGTTTTCCCAGAATGCCGCTCACTGTCAGGGCCGCGGCTATGCACCACGTGGTCCGACCGGGCACTCAGTCGCGCCTCTGCGTTCATCGCGCCGAGCTGTGGGGACTGTGCTTGGGGCCCGGGATCGAGACCCTGCTGTCCCTTGTCGGCCGTGTGACAATGGAGTCTTTTCCAAACCTCCTCCCACTAAGGCTCAGGTGACTTGTGCGAGGACGTGGGACGGCACTACCTGCCTCACCAGGTTGCTCTGCGCCGCAGAGGGGGCAGCGCATGTAAACACACCTGGCGGGCACCATCGGGGCCACGTGGGGGCAGGAAGAGATTGTTCGGAGCCCGGCCTGGCTCCGGCCAAATGCGGGATTTCACGGGGAGGGGGGAACCTCAGGCCGCCACGAGCAGCTCCAGCGTGGCCGCTACCACGTGTGGGAGCTCAGCGCTTGGAGACATACGGCTGCTGCTGCGAACGCGGGCTGCAGCCCTGGGCGGGGCTCGCGCATCGGAGCCTTTACAGTCCCGGCAAAACGCAGGCTTCGCCCCGAACATCACAGCACCAGACACTTGGCTTCCACATCGCCAGTGTCACTGCGACCCGCGGCGAGACCGAGTCTGAAGGACGGCGAGGCGCCCTTCACGGGCTCCCTTTCGCCTGACCTTTTCTCTGCTCCATCCGACCAGCTTTCTAATTACTACAAAGTAAGAAAAAAGTCTACAGTGATTCTGAAATTACGCCCATCCGTAACAGAAGACTCTTCTTCCAGAATAAAATGTAATGCCTTTTACAATCTTACTAGAGAACTGAAACCCATTTCCATTCTCCACAAACGTATGGGTTTGTTCCCACCATAGGGCAAGCAAGCAAGCAAAACAAACCAACTCCCCAACACAGCTACCAAACTCAAAGGGTAACACCCTGCAAACCTCATGGCGGTTTCTGGAATGTATTTAAAATGCAGAACTAAATAACAGATTGTAGTTGCAATAAAATGACTCTCGGAATTGTTTTGCCGCTACAACCAGACTTGCCTCTTCTCCGCAGTCACATTTCCTAATGGCTACGACGCTGGAGACCCACAGGACATGTCGCCTTACTGCCAGCTAAACCCAATCCCCTTCCCTAGCTATCCAAATCCCGCGGAAGAGAGCCAGCCCCGTGGCCGAATGGGGAGGGCAAGGCACGCGCCCACACGGTCTGACGCTGGGAGCGAAGTTCTCGTTGGTGGGTGGGCGGGTTGGTTTTTATCTCCCGCCCGCGAAGCGGTGCAGAGGCCGGTGGAGGCCGGGCTCAGCGGGGCCCGTGTCCAGGTGCAGGGCGCTCCAGCGGGAGCTGGACTGTGCGGCCCACACTGCGTGGCTGGGGCCGGGTCTGCCCCAGGTCCTCGCCCGCCTCCAGGGGGCCTTCCCGGCCCCTGTGCTGCAAAACATGGGGCCAAGAAGCTCGTTGCTTTGGGGGAACTTCCCGAGCGTGGGAGGACCTTTAGCAGCAACCCTAGCCCCAAGTTGTGACAATCAAAAATGTCCCCAGACACCGTCGGAACCACCCCTGGCTGAGAACCAACCATTAACCTGCAGCTCCATAAGTATACTGGAGCTGAAGGTTCTTGCCTCACTTCATGATACAAGCAGAAAACGGGGTTGCAGAGTGTCCGCTGAACTTAACACTGTCAGATCTATGTCCGTAAAAGTACGCGGACCTTAAGGACATTATTTTTCTCAATGGAAAAAATATGTATCCCCATTAGGCTAGCTAATGAAAGGATTATTTATGAGACGTTTCATCAGACGGATGATGTCTGGGACGTCGAAACAGGTACACCAGTTGTAGCGAAGACTGAATATCTTTAGTTCTGCTTGGTAGAATCATGGTTGATGTAAGTTTGGAGAACAAAATATTAATGAGACAAAAATCAGTAAAAACTTACCCATAATGTACTCTTTCAGTTAGCAATTTAGAACCCAAGCCTTGGCTAGCATTTACTGTGTTGGCTATGTGCCAGGTACTTTGCAAATTTTATCTCATTCGGTTTCCAGAACCTTTTAAAGAAGTTCGGAGGCTGGGGAACTTGCCCAGAGAGCAAGGCAGCTGGCGCTGGATCCAGCCGTGACCCCAGCATCCCTTCTGCAGAACCTACACTCGCCATCACGGGCTTGGTCCACCCGAGGCTGACTCTGTCGCCATTAGTCACTGAGGGACGGATTCTAGGACAAGTCGATTTATGCTCAAAAACAAATGTCAATGGAAACTGGAAAATACAAGACTCAGACGTGGTGAGAGACTGGGGGAGGAGAGGAGAGTCTGTGCCTTCTGCCACTCTAACTACAGAAAAAGTGCGGTGTGCAGTCTCTCTCACAAGAGTACAAAAGCAAGCCTGGGGCTCTCCAAGGAGAGTGTGCCAATATGTTTATTGGAAAATAAACTTATCTCGGCTAAGACAAGTTTTCAAGATAAATAAAAGGATCAGTCCACCTATCTGTAATTTAGCAAGAGCTACCCTTCCCCACCAAAACCACAAAGGTTCAAACACTGAAATTGATTTATTTATTTTTTTAAATTTCCTGAATCAAAATCTCTCTCCATATGGACTTGGAGCTATAAGAGCCAAAAATATCATCCCAGAAAGCCAGATTAGAGCTGAACACTGACAGCTCTGTGAAATCTAATGTGTGTGGTGGGATCACCAAATTCCATGCATCTTATCATTTTCCTAGAATACTGTTCTGCATAAATTCTGTAATAAGTTACCTGTGAAAGATCCACACTAGCTATTAGCTTAATAGCACTAATGGAAAATTCCATGGACACTTTCAACTAAAAAGTTATTTTGGGCGTTCAGCCCTGGAGACTCTTGGCCAGCTCACCAGCAAGCCTGCACACTGGACTCTGTGACAATGGGGCCATCTGAGCCCTCAGACCCCTACCAGGAGGGCGCACTGGTCGGCTGGCCGCCGTCACACAAATCCGAGGCCAAGGGCCCATTGTTTATGACATGCGAATCCCATGTCGTAGTTTATGAAGCACTTTCACGTGGGTTTTATCGTTGGACTGTGACGACAGTCCTTTGAGTGACATCAGCCTCCCTGGGTAAAAAGGCGGCTGAGGGGCAAATGAGACGCGTGAGTCTGCACAGCGAGTCGCGAGCTCCGGATGCCGACCCAGGGCCGACCTCCACTTCCTCTGCTGCCTGCTCCACGCCGTTCCCCAGCGACCGGACAGCAAGCAGTGTGGACAGAGCGGCCAGCTCGGGGAAGCCTCCTCCATGCCCCCCGTGCGCGTCTGGGCTTCGATTCAGCCACGCGGACCCGGGAACCTCCCCGTCGTGTGGGCGCAGAGGACTGCCACGCCACCCTCCATGCAGAGTTATCGTGACGTCACTAGAGGTCAACCTTCGACACGATCACTGAGCGATTTTCACAGCCTTCAGAAATGGATATAAAAATAGAACTACGACAGTCGAGCTGGCAACAAAGTACAACTTTACGTGCCAGAAGTTCCTCGATATCCAGAAAGCTTAGCGTATTAATACTGACACCAAGTCCTTGAACAGCTAAAAGCTTCAATTAAAGAGATACAGAACGTTTGTATTTATTTTAAGAACTGATAACTTACAAGGGTGCTTTACGAGGGACACTCATGACTGTTTGTACTGAGGGTAAATTTCTGAAGCAACAGTAGTATTTCCTAGAGGACATGCTCATCATCTCTTTTCATCGCCCTTTAAACATTTGAAGTTAGAAGTATAAAAATTTTGAAGTTCATTCCCTGTTTTTACTTTTAACGTGATCACTTATATCAGATTTAACAAAAATTTATAGTAATTTCTACATTAAATCAGTATTGTAGTATTTATAAAAAATATGAACAAAACTTTGTTTTCCTTTTATAGCTATGAGCACCGGCCTGTAACGTGAATGTCAGCGTGCTTAATTAATAAGGTTGTTGAATCTATTTTTGTCTTTGAATATGCATATTATCCCACTGGATGGCCTGAGTTAGCTGGCAGTTACAACATTGCCGGGACGGGTTAAACGTGGTTGTGTCGCTAAGCCTCGCCTGGAGGCACACGCTGTTCGCCCTGTTTTCCAACACGTCCTACGCAGCTGTCCGCAGGGGTCCGGGTTCCTTTCGTGCCCCTCATCTGCGCCCCGCAGGGCACAGGGAGAGGAGCTGCCCAGATGCCCTTTTGAAAGACTTGGTACCAGCCGTGGAGTGTGCCGTCGGCTGGCAGCTCCGGCTGGCAGCTCCCCCGGGATCCGGCCCCGCCACCGCCCCGGGCAGCCGTGCTGGAGACGAGCGAGCGAGGAGCCGTGTCGTCTCGGCCGGGCCCTTCCGGGGACGCCCTGCGAACGCCCCGCGCAGCTGGCCAAGGCCGAGCAGGCCGACGGCACAGCTCACCTGTCTCTGCCGACCCTGCCCCTTCCCCTGTCCCTTCGCAGGTCTTGGTCCTGAATAAATAAGTTAAAAAAAAAAAATCCTACACACTGACTTCTGTCTCAATTTCTGCTTCTGGAGAACTCGACCTGCTCTACGTCCCCTGTCACAGCTTCCAAAGCAGCCACATTCGAGAAGCTAAAATCCCTACTAAAACGTCTAACGCTATCCCATTAAACAAGTCTATCAGAACCAAATATGTTTGTGTCACCAAGGCCCAATTGCTTTCACAATTACTTTTTACACAATCACACGCCTACACAGTTCCTGCCATTAACATTAAAATATATTTGCCTGCAGGAATACGGTCCCTCCTAACTCAAAGTACTTCCTCCAAGCTGATACCTAGGGCCTGATACTCCAGATGGATTAACGCCTCATTTCCAAAAGAACTACTTATGTATATGTGTTTCCCACAAGGGAAAAGATTATTAATAATAATCATTACAACTGATGTGTTATGGTTGTGTAGGGAACTGTATTTTTCAAAGTGTGTCCATATAAATTAGCTTACGTGACCCTTCTGCCACCCCAGGAACTCACCGAGTTTAAGAAATTAAAGTCGAAATAATTAACTTGCCCAAGTCAGACAATCGATTGGCGGCGGATTCTGGTGGGAGGGCCTGTTCTCACGTCCCCCCTCCTGGGGCTCTCTGCATTTCACACTGCCACCGACACATGGGTGCACCCCTTGCAAAGTGGAATGTAGCCTGCGTTCCCCGAGGAAATGGGGCAAAGGACCCTAAAACCTACGGCGTCAGAAACTATAATTCAGATGGCAGGTCGGGGCGGTGCCAGGTGGGCTCGCTGTCAGATGCACCTGCACTTGACTCACCTGTCGTCACGGCAACTGAGCCCACAGGAGAAGAGGGCACTTTTCTCACCCATGAAAATGGGGGAGGCGGGCAGAGCCACGTTCTGGACACAACAGTCCGTCTTCGAAGGCGGCCCTCGCCATCACCATGCTTCCCGCCCGCTACGGGAGATGAAAAGGCCTTCGAGGCCCCAAACTTAACCGTGAAACAAAAAGAGAAAAAAGGAGTAGACGAGAGAAGCAGAGATGGACTCTCCTTGGGCCGCTGGGGATAAATCCTGTGGCGAGGAGTTAAGAATACGGGGTGCCCTAGGGCCGCTGACGCAGTAATGCGGGTCAGCACGCAGCTCGTGCGTCAGTGCGGGGAGCGAGCACATTTCTGCTACAGATCCGAGAAGCCTTCCGCGGAAGAGGCACCCCCAAAGAGACGGGTTTAAGCGAAAATGCCAGTGACGGCGAATGAGGATTAGTTACTGTTAGCTAAGGGGTCGGGGCTGGAACCATCAAGGATTGCAGCTGGCTGCAGACAGAAAGTCAATTTGTCTTGCTTGGAATAAAACGTGTTTGTCAGAACAAGGCTCCAAGGTCAGTCCATGGCCATGAGATCACCAAGCGTCAACTCCTAGGCGTCCGGCTTCATTTACTAAATGTGGTGTGAGAACGAAGAGAGGCTTAATTCAGCTTCTCATCGGGAGTTCTCACCAGCGAGCACAGAGGACAATGCGGCACACACTGTCAGGGGCTCCGACTCGGGTGTGACACTAATTACTGCCACCTACACCGGGGCCTCCCCACACCCCGATGGCTGCAGCATCACAACTTGGGGTTAATCTAGCGGACAGAGAGACAGATGGGACTCGCGCGGATTTAGGAAATGACTGACTGCCCCTTGCACTCCGGCACCGCGCAATGACTCCAGCCGCACCTCGAGCCGGGGGAGGGAATCGTGTGACAGCTGTGCCTCCCTTGCCACGGCAACTTTCGCCATCCCAATACGCGGTGACACATGGCCCGTGGAAGGCGGGGGACGGGGCTGGCTGCAGGTGTAACTTCGGAGCCCTCTGCCCCAAAGTGTTCCTCGGTGAGGAGTTAGTTACCTTATCCAGTGTGACAGCTCTGCCCCATGGTCTCTGGGTACTTCGGGTTACAAAGTTTGTCGGGTGGCCCTAGCAAAGCCCCTAGTCGGAGCAGGGACCCCTCGTCCTTGAGGCACACATAGGACAGTCTGGCAAGATTTACCCAGGACCGTCCCCATGTTTGCTTCCACGTGTGCACCCCGTCTGGTTTAGGAGTCATCCTACGTCTGTAGTTATTTGAAGTCGTATCATTATTACTAACGGTCACATTATCATCAGCTGGACCAGTTTTGGTAGACCAGACGTACTTCTACGTTCTGCCACTGTCTCATCTGGAGTGCCAGGGACGTGGCGTCCGCCTGTCTCGGGCCTGCTCTGCGGTCTGCAAGATGCGTGCAGCCACCAGGCCAGCAGCTGGCAGGGGTCAACGGAAATCGTAGGAAATCACAGGTCCACTCTATGTGAATCTGGACGAAAAACGGAAGCTGGACAGCACAGAGAGCACAGGAAAGGTGGTCGGGGGCTTTTGCTGCAAAGCTCCTTGCCATTTCCTGATTACGAACCTTTGACTGTTCACTGTCGCTGTTAGTTATTTATTTGGGAATAAACTCTTCCAACGGTGGCTAACTAAAGAGGAAGTGCATACTAAGAGTGCAAGGCTCTTACACCGGTGACTCTAGCGCGAGGCTTCCCGCCACAGCATGCGGGCTCGAACGCCAGCCACGCGTCCTCTGAGTCAACTCCATTCTGACTGTCCGGCGGCAGACAGCACCAGATCCACAGGTTGGGGGTTCATTCCTACAAAGACCCCCAGCCCACCCCTTTCCAATGCCAATCCGAAGTGCAGTAGTCACCTGGGATCCTGACCGACCTGCTCTCTATTGGAGGTGCCAAAGACCCCTTCTTTGGGTTCAATTAATTTGCTAGAACATCTCACAGAACACGGAAGCATTCTGCTTACTAGGTCACCCATGCATTAGGAAAGGATTTACCTCGGGAACAGCTGGACGGAAGGGACCCCCAGGGCAAGGTGCGGGAAAGGGGTACAGAGGTTTCATGCTTTCTGAGCGTGACGTTCCCCGAATCTCCAGCTAGTCACCAACCCAGAAGCTCTTCAAACCCCATTCTTTGCGTTTTCCTAGAGACTTCATTACACGGGCATTAAATCACTGGCCACTGGCGATCATACTAGATTTCCAGCCTCTCTCCCCTCCTCTCCCCTCCCCTGAGGGGGTGGGACTAAAAGTTCCAAACCTCTCATCACGTGATTGGCTCCCCTGGCAACCAGCCCCCATCTTTAGGTGAGGTCCCAAAGCAGCCTCTTTAACAAATGACACCTTAGGAAAGGCCAAAGGTTTTAGGACCTCTGAACTAGACAAAGAACATATAGGAATTTCTTATTATAAATCACGATATTACAGTACAGAATTTCTATTGCTCGATAAAGTGAATGATTGAATATGTAAGTTGCACGGGTATTATCTAATGTTTTGCGTCCTCCACAGGGGCTTTTCAGATGTCACTGACCATGCACATAAATCTGCTGAAGACGCGTCAGCCTCTGCTACCAAGTCCGCAGTTATTTTAAGAATGCTGTGCTCGAAAACGTGTGATCACACACACAGCTCAGGGGGTTCGTGCACATCTCTCAGTGAAGTGTGGCTTTTCATTTAGATCAAATGACGGCTCTAAATTAATTTCTTCAGTTTTGTCTCCAAGTTTTCTTGTGCATGCACAAGTTAAGCGAGAGCTGTCAGTGTTAGCTTGCTTAGCAGAAGAATTTCATAAAAATTCTACTGAAAAGGATTCTGTCAGCATCAGTGTATGACAAAAATAGAAAATCTGCTAATTCCAATAATTGTTTAATTTTTCTTTTCATGTAGTTCACCAACTCAAAAGTTTTGCAAGTTTATTCTCTCGATGGTGAATTATCTGACATTGTGAATTCTATTGAAAGTTTAAAGTTCCACATTGAACATATTCTTTGTTTATAAAATGGTAATATAAATATATGTTTGGGTGGGATACAGCATTACGGTTAAAAACAACACACCAAATTTAGGGACTTGAAGATGTGCTAGGAAGTTAACTGTGGAATGAACGCACTTAACTCGTAATTGTGTTCAAACAAGCCGCGAGAGTCTGCCCATTGCAGCAGAAGCTGCAGTTGTCAAAATTTACAAATATTTTTGCAGAGATGGAGAAACTGAACAACAAAGTTACTGTGACGAATTCGAGGCTGGATAGAGAAGCGTCTCTGGGTGCCAGCGTGTACGGTTTCTCTTTGCTGCCCATCTTCAATCACACTTTTAGAAAACTTTCAGCTTGGAAAAAAAAAAAAACCACTTTGTAAATCAACTCAAGTGCCTACTGCAGGGTGCCAGAATGTGCCGCCCCAAAATATACCATTTTGTCATAAGGATTTTGAGCTAAAGCCAATGGAGAAGCAGCAGATACAAAAAAAAAAAAAAAAAAAAAAAAAAAAGCTGTGCCCTCCCTTACTGCCTAGACGCAGGCGGCAAAGTCGTAAAGGTGGCCCCTCCCCTCTCTGCCAGCAAGGACGACAATTAATCACTGGAGACAATCCAGAGCCTCGCCGGCCAAGGGGACAGACACACGGCTGGCCCTTAGCTCCCACCCGGCCCCCCGCACGTTGACCTCCCCGCGAGGTGCTGCCCTAGAGCGCGGAGTCCGTTCCCTTCGTTCCGTCACTACCCTACAGAGTGACGGTCCTTCGGCTGAGAGGCCGCCGGAACCCCAGAGCTGGCCACCTCTTGGCGTTACTCATCTCTGCGTGCCCTCCCCCCCCCCCCACGTGTGCGTGCTCTGCGCTTGTTAGTGGACTTCTGTCTGCTTTGCTCTTGTTAACCTGTCTCCGTGAGGACGGCAGCCGGAGGACCTAGTTGCTTAGAGTGGAAGTATGTTTTTCTCCCCCGCACTGCGATAGCATTAACTTCTTTATGAGACTCTTCTAAATCTGTTTGGGTTTTTTTTTTAAAACCAGTTAGCGATCTTTATCAAAATCTTCAATAGAATTCTCCAAACATCCAGCTTTTGAAGCATTAAGTAAGTATACACACTAAAAAAGATTTGCAGGAAGAAATTTAAATTGATCCCTCAAAAGGCGAAGAAGAGCCTGATTAAATGATGAGAAATCAAATGACGGATGAGATTTTCATTCTGAAATGCGTAATTGAACTTTTAAAATATTTCAATCCGTGGGAAGAATCTCTCAGTGCAACTTCCATTCTAATTAGATAAATTTATATTCGTATCATAAAAAAAAAACTGAGAAAATTTCTGATGTTGCTACCTCTAAATGTGGAACTTTCAAAATATGTGTAAAAAAATAGTTTATCTGAACAGTTCTATTTTGTAAAAATGTTTGTCAAAAAAAGCTTCTTTGAGTGAAGCAAAAACAGTACTTGGGATAATATTATGTCAGAAATATTTACTCGTTTTAATTTAAAAAATCGAATTGAGACTATTCTCATCAAAATCTTTGAGCTTCCAACCAGTAGAGGGAGATTTTCTCAGTTATAAATATTATGATCTCCAGCGAAACATCAATTGGAGGTGTTAATTTCAAATGCTTCAGCTCTGCTACAACTTCGAAGAAGACTGCAGGCAACCGCGGCTTTGTGAAAACACAAAGACGATGATACGACACAACATGTTGAACAAAATGGCCCGGAAGGGGGACCGAGACACGGAGACCGTCAGCGGCAGCACCAGTTGTCAGGGTTTGACTTCGGGGTCAAGGGCCAAGGTCTGGTCCTTTCCGCAGTAATGGGCAAGGAGGAGGTCCATCAGCAGAACAGATAATGTCAGCGTCCCGCTGGCTGGATGTAAAAGAATAGTGAAGAGGCTAGTTGGTGTATGCCGCGCTTACATATATGCAAATTATCTTACGTCTGTTTTTGGCCAAGTAAAGAATCGCTGGACAGACTCGGCCCAAAGAAATAGGCTCAGGCTCCCGTTTCAGAGCAAGGGCACGCTGAGGAGGCCCTGCGAGGTGTTACCAGCTTCCGTCTTGCCCTAACTGGCCCCTCGTGCACACTGCCCCCCCCCTCTGCTGAGCCCGCGGCTGGCGTGTGCCCTCCCTGCACCCCACGAAAATCACTATCACGGTTGAAGCACCTGGAGCACTTCCTCGGTTCACAGACGAGCTTCATAAACATGTTGGACGAGCAGCTGACCGACTTCTAAGCAGCATCTGCTGCTGGAGGAGACGCGAAGGCCTGCCCGGACCGCGCTCACACTCCCGCACGCCGGCGTGTGTGCGCGATGGCGTGAGAATGACCACGACAGCACATTAAGTAGCTCTCGGTGCTGTGGAGATCTCCATCTGAATCTAGAGACCCTTGAAATTTCATTCTCTGGTGTAGAATCTGCCAAATTAGCAGGAATCACCACGTTGCGACTCTTACTTCGATAAATCACTTTGCTAAGACAGCTGAGACTCTGGGACAAATCCGAAAATGCTTAATTCTAAATGTCATGGGAAACAAAAGCTGCATGTACGATGTTTACAGACAGAGGTCAGGGTAGATCACAGCATTGCCCACCACCAAAAACTGTCCCAGCAGTTTAAAATTTCTGGGCACAAGAATCAGTGCAAATATTATTTGCAATGAAAATAACTTCTTCGCCTCCCCAAGTTTATAATCAATTGCTAATTACAAGGATTAAGTTGCAATTAAAAATAATGCCCTAGTCACTTAATACTTTTCTGAATAAAATTAGAAAGGACAACATGGTATTTATTGCCAATGAAAACAGACCTTAACAATAATGCTTGACTGTCACCAAAGTCCTAGCGAGGGCCACTTGAATACTTAGAAATATATAGCCATGTCTGAATACCCACCATCAGAAAAAGAACTGCTTGTGATTCAGATGGTTACGAATCATGAGGCTGACCTTAATGCGTACAAAATTGGTCCGGGCAGATTTGCGATATTGTCGTCCTAGTGCCGGAGGGGGCTGCCGTGCACCCACGGTGACAGTTAAATGAAAAGGTGAGGCATATGAATTTCACGCACGAGTTCTGGAAGGTCCCCAGAAAGTCCCGCTGATGCAACCGCTCGGATCTGGCACCTGCAGGGTTCACTGCAGGAGAACTGAAGGTCACCGGCTGACATTAAAAGTGACACCACTCACATTTCAAAGTATCGATGTTGATAAGACATTTCTTCTGTTTTCGTAAGTAACTGAACCCAGAGAATATAGGTGAAAAACCTACACCCTATGAGTTGGACTTAGAAATGTGACTTTCCTCCCTTACTCCCAATAGTGCCTTAAAACTCCCCATTGATTCTTGATTAACTAATTCTATTTAATTCAGTTTGGAAAACTTCATCAAATTCAGAAGGGATTTTTAAAGGGAGAGAATTCCATGTAAAGAGCTGTTTTCTGTCTGCTGCACTGCAGGAAACGGATTTGCATTGTTATTTACGTGTCTCTGCTGCGTGGGACGCCGTGGCCCCGGCCACGTGGCACGTCAGTCAGTCAGTCCCTGCAGCCTGCACAGCGGAGGGGCGTGGAGGAAGCTCCGCGATCTTCAGCTCTCGTGGTGTTTGAACCGTCGTGCATCTCACTTCACCACTGCTATTCTCCTTGTCACACACGATCCTGCCTTTCGACCTCACCAGAGAGCCACGCCTCTCACTGCACGGAGCACGCCGGGGCCATGCTGGAGGGTCGGGCGTGATGGGAGAGACGAGGCGCACGCCCCAGGCCTTGGCGAGGAGGCTGCTTCGGCCAGCTCCTCGTGGGATGGCCACATGTCAATTTTTAAATATCTTAGCTTCAATTTCTTCATCTATAAGACAGATGCTCAAGACATTTTGAAATTAATTTAGGCAAAAATTACAGGTCGTGAAGTACTGTCTTTGACTTTCAAAGGAGGTGATGTAATTATTTTTCTAGGAGCCTCCCCCAGGGGAAGGAGTCTCTCTTCTGGAACGGAGTATAGCATCTCTCCCTGCAGACTGGGTCAGATCGAGGTGGGCCATGCTTTTCAGGAAAAAATCACGGGCAGCATAAGTAGAGAGAGCTTCCTGGGTACAGTGTGAAGTGGCCTCCCCGAGGTAGAACAACTATCTTTGAAGTTTCTTCTTTCATCTTAAAAGGTACAATACTCCATCACATACTCCTGTTTATCAGAATACAAACTTGCTATTCTGAGTTCCCTTCCTCCGTAATGCTACGCAGAATGGACATGCCAAGGTACTTCATACTTATATGAAAGCATCTTTTGTTCCTGGCATGTTGCATTACCTAGGGGGATACATACTATTTGGGTCTAACAGGAGAAATATCTAGATCGGTACATACAAAGGTCTCTAGCGCTATATCATGTGAACACAATTCCAACAACGTGTTGTTACAGAAATAAAGCCACTAAAGAAAGCCCAAGTGAAGGCCTACAGCTAAATCACATGTGAGCCCACCTGGGGTCACGCTGAGCTCTTCAGAGCCTGATGCCTGGGTGAGACCGTCAGCTCCCGTGTGACCCCACGATGTCAAGAAAGGTTAAGATAATAGAAGATGGCCATCGAGCAATCTCTCAAAAATTAGAAAACGAACTCACGTGTTAAATCCACATCGTAAAAGAAATGCCAACCATAACCAAACTTTAAATGTGAACCGATAAGAGATGCCTAAGGCAGGACGCCCGCCTTCTCCGTGAACCGTGGTGAACGCAGGTCGATCGCCGGCGAAGGACGGGCAAGTCGCTCTCCGCCAGGAATGCCGGGAGCAGGCGCGAACGGACGCCGCCAGCCTCCAGGCCCAAGCAAACCTGTCAGGGCTGCGCACAAGGCTGCAGGGGTTCTAGGACAAACCCGAAAGCGAGAATGTTACAGAAACCATTTGTACGAAAGACGAGGGACATCGGAACCGGAAGAGCTTCCTGGAAGAGCTGAGCACAACGACGAGGTCTCACTGCTTCTCGACTCCTTTGCCTCCTGCGAACGGCATCGGAAACGTGTTTCTGGAAGGTGAAGTTTTGACTGTGCAAACCTTTTTTTTTCTTTTTTTTTAAGTTTGTCTTTAGTTTTGTAAACTGAGGTATGATGAACGAAGGTGAAAAGGAGTGCCGGGAGCCTTAAGAGGAGAGTGGGGGCCGGGTCGGGGTGGGGGGCGTTTTTCTTTCTGCCAAATGACAGCACGGTGATGATTTTTCTATTTTGTATGTTTTCAAGTTTTACATTTTCAAATTTAAGTGGATAATAATACTGTGAAGTAATATTCGAGCAGAAATGATATTTTCCCCAGGGGCACCCAGGGTCGGGATGAGCCCCGTGACACACGCCGGTCGAGTAACAGTGGAAGTGTCCCTTTAGCTTCACCCACGCCATTTTAACATGGCTGAATATTGTTATTCCTGAGTCAACATGAGGCACCCGGGAATGTTCTGAACCCTCCTTCTGTGTAACTCTATAGGAACTACTTAACGACATAGCCACTCCAGCTTCGAGTACTGCCCTTCCTGCTCTTGGCCCAACTTTTCGCTTTTTGTTTGATTCATTGCTTTTTATTCATAAACTTAAGACTATCAACTGGTAGCCCTGCGTGGACGAAGGTCGACCCGCTCCTGCAGACAGTCAGAGGAGAGCGAGGCCGACGGCAGAAGGGGCCTGCTGGTCCACGTGGCCCCTCAGGGTGCACCGAGCTCTACCAGCTCGCCTTTCCTTTAGGAGGAAGACGTTTCACATACGATGTAGACCCAAAGAACACAAAGCACGTATCTGGAAATGAACAGCACATTGAGCCTTCGTACTTTTCTGCACATTAAAACCCCACGTGAATGACCCGAAAGGCGATGTCACTGAAAACCTCTTATTTCTGCATCTGTCAGCGGAAGAGGCCCGCAAACAAGTGGGTTTTGTTTTTTGTTTTTGTTTTTGTTTTCCCAAATGATACAATTGATTTATAAGCTGGGAACAAGCAAGTCCCCACTTCTAGCCAGACATAGCCTTACAGATGACCTGCTTCAGTTCTTGGATTTTATAAGGAAGCCGAAGGCCTAAGAGATTACATTATTTTCCTAAGATCAAAAAGTCTGCTTAGTGGCTTTGGAGCTCCTTGAAAAGAAGTTCTTATACACTGGCTAAGGATTATTATTAAGAAAGTAGATGAAGGAGAAGTAGTTTTCTTTTTATACAAAAGTATATGCTTGTAAAGCACACAAATAAATAAAATTCTCACCTTGCTACCCATTCTCTACAATTTGTTTCAGAGGACAGAAGCATAATGAATACTACCTTACATATTTTATGAGGCTACCATTATCTTAATACCAAAATCAGACAATGACGGGAAAAAGAAAACTTAAAGACCAATATTTCTCATGAACATAGATGAAAATATCCTCAACAAATTAGTAAACAAAATTCCAAAAGTATAAAAACGATTATATACAATGGTCAACGGGATTTATCCTGGGTATGTGAGGCTAATTTAACAATCAGAAAAGTGACTTAATGCAATCCATCACACGAACAAACTAAAAAAATAAAAATTGCAAGATGATATCAATAGATAGAATTTTTTTTGACGAAATCCAACACCCATTCATGATAAAAATGTCAGTAAACTGGAAACAGAGGGGGACTTCCTCAACTTCATAAACTCTACATTCCAAAAATCTATAGCCAACGTTATACTTAATGGTGAGAAGCCCGAGGCTTTTCCAGTAAGACAGGGTACCCGGCAAGGACGTCCTTCTCAACACTCCTTTGCCCACATCACGCTGGAAGTCCTTGCCAATGAAATAAGGCAAGAAAGTAAATAAAGATTTACAGACTAGAAAGAAAGACATAAAACCGTCCCTGTTTGCAGATGACATGATCGTATATGCAGAAAGCCCTAAACATCCCACAAACGTTTACTGGAAATAACAAGCGGTTACAGCAAGGTTGCAGGATACATGGTTAACATGTTAAAAGTCAATCACTTTCTTACCTACCAACAATGAACGAGTGGAATTTGACACTAAAAGCACAATATCATTTACATTAGCACTCCAAAAATGAAATACTCAGGTATAAATCTGTCAAAAAAGTACAAGACCTATAGGAGGAAAACTATAAAACTGATGAATGAACTCGAAGACAAACTAGGTAAATAGAAGTATTCTACGTTTGTGGGTAGGAAGACTCGATATTGTCAGAATGTCTCTTCTTCCCCACTTGATCTATAGATTCAGTGCGATTCCAGTCAACCCCCCAGCATGTTACTTTATGGATATCAACGAAGGGACTCCGAAGTGTACATGCAGAGGCAAAAAGCTCAGAATGGCCACGCAGAGTTGGAGGCTGACGCCCCCTGACTTCGAGGCTGAGCGTAAAGCCACAGGGATCAAGACGGCGGGGCATCGGCAGGACAGACGCATGCATCAATGGGACAAAACGACAGGCCAGAAACCGGCCCTGCTAGAAAAGCGAGCAAACGCTGGCGAGGGTGCGGGGCCCGCGAGCGCTCACCCGCCGCTGGTGGGAGCACAACGAGGCGCGTCCCCTGGAAGACGGTTCGGTGACTTCTTACAAAACTCTCACCACACAATCCGGCAAGCACGCTCTTTTAGACTTAGCCAAACGAGCTGAAAGCTTACATCCACACACCCCCGCACATGGGTGTTTTAAACGCTTTATTCTCAGTTGCCAAAACGTCAAAGCAACCAAGATGTCCTTCAGTAGGTGAAGGAGTCAGTGTTACGTTCCGACAATGGAATATTATTCAGCGCCAAAAAGAAATGAGCCGTCGAGCCATGAAACACCTGGAGGAAACTTAAGCACATCTGCCCAAGTAAAAGAAGCCCGTCCGAAAAGGCTATACGCTGTATGATCCCAACGACGCGACATCTGGAAAAGGCAAAACTATGGAGACGATAAAAATGCCGGTGATTGCCAGGGGTAGAGGGCAGAGCATGCAAAGTTTTGAGGGCAAAGGAAACGCCATACATGATATTACGGTGGTAGATACATGTCATTTCACATTCGTTGACTTACGGAATGAGCAGCACCAAGGATGAACTGCAAGGTAGACGATGGCCTTCGGGTGCATGTGATGCGTCGATGCAGGTTCATCCTTGTCAAAAAAGGTATCGTTCCGGGGAGTGATGCTGCGCACGTGTTGGGGGTGGGGACGCGGCAAGTATCTGTCCCTTCATTCCCATTCTGCTGTAACCCTAAAACTGCTCTAAAAACATCTTTAACATTCTGACCTTGCACTAGCATGATAAGGGAGGGATATGCAGAAAAAAATATTTATAAATTATTCTATGTTAACTATTAAATACTAAAAGATAACTTCTCTGGTTTCAATCTTGTACGTAGTTAATTATGTGTAATTTGACTAATGATGTATGATTAGTACACATAAAAGTAAATCAAATAAACAAACTATATAGATACCATTTTAAAAAATCTGTAGTTAATACTTTTAATTTTCCTCTAGGAAGATACAATATTTCAAAATCAGAACCAAAGAAATATATCTAAATATAAATTCACAAGTCAGTAAACCTTATATTAATAGAGGACACATCGATACTATCTATATATAGTGAGTGAGAAAGTAATGTTTTCTAGATTCTTTCTAAAGCTTTCATACTGAACAAGTTTTGCATTTTTCTCTCATAATAGACAATCCAAATAAATGAGAAATGCTAGAACTTAATTTTTTAAAATATGTGAATAATAAATATAATTTCCTTTATCAAATGGGGCCAAGACTAACAATATGAACGCGGCACTGGAGAGGATGCCGGCGGGAGCCTCTCAGACGCGGGCGGTCACGTTCCACACGGTGCGGCCATGACCCAGAACGGGATGTTACCACCGACCGTCTACCTGAGTTACATGCCCCGTTCACAGAGTTGAAGCCTGCAGTCGGCGACCCCTGTAAGGCTGGGGGCTTCCGCCTTACTTAATTCAATACATACATTTTTAAACATTAGAAATAGTTCAAATCAGTAGCAGCAAAAAATGATTAAATAGAGTATTCCTATGCGACAGAATCTTAGGTACATATTTAGAACAACAAACAAACTTGCTTCACGGAATATTTCATGGCAGGGGAAATTTATCATGATACCATGTTAAATGAAAAAGCCAGATTCGAAACTATATCTACAATATGGTTACCTGTAGCGCACATGTGTGCGCACACACACACTCACACACGCACACCCACATACACATGCTAATATTCAGGTATGCTCAAGACCCTGGAGAGAATTAAAGCACAATCTTACTTGCCATCAAGGCTAAAATTTTCTAACATCATTTGAATTTGATCGTGAGTGAATTATTTCTAAATTAAAAAATAATGAAAGTGGTAGCAGAAAAAAATCCCCGCGACAATTTGCAAAGCACAGCACGGCGTACTGGGGTGCCTCGTGCAGGCTCTCAGGACACCCCTGAGCCCGTCAACATCAGAAGAAAGAGGCCTTTCTCTGTCTTACAGATACGGCTCCCCTCTGCTGCCTCACAGGAGAAGGGACCTTTGTCAGAGGCGCGTTGGTTAAACGTTCATACTTACATCTAACCAAACATAGTAGCTTCTATTTATAAAATCCCTCAAAAGTAATAGGAAAAGTGTTTATTGCCAAAGACAGTGTTATTATTCCAGTTATTATCTCCCTGTGTATCTGGGAGTTGGCTCATTTCCTTCACGAGATGCTGCGAGTTATTAATATAAAGGTGACGGCTCAGTAGCAGAAACGTGGAGGAAATGCTCGCAGTAAGATAACATGATGATACGATCAACATTACATATCTTAACGCCACTTTATCGGCTTTAATGGAAGGCTTTAAAATACTGGCTGGGGGCTGCATTCTGCCTTACAGAAAAAAAAAAAATGTTCTGAATTTCTCCTCTGAAAAATCGAGAAGCGATTTAAGTAGCTACTGTTTTCGGAGCAGTCGCGCTCACGTTTTTAGCACTTTCCAATTCTTTTCCTGAAATACCGAAAGAGTCGGCCGTTCTTGCACGTGGGAAGCACTCGCCACGTGCGCGGCTCACCTGGCCGAGGGAGGCTGAAATGCTGCGTTCGAGGCGATGCTGTGGTGTCCCCCGCCTCGGTGAGGACCAGACGTGCAGCGGAAGGAAACGCCTCATTTTTGTTCTTTAGCGGAAGCGGTTTTCAGGCTTCCGTTAGTCAACATCTTTATTCCAATTTATTGAAGACTAAAAGTGTGATGTTGGGAATAGTAACACCTGCTAATCGTGAACTCACCGCTTCAAAGCAGCTTTAAAAGGCCGCCCAGCACAGCCCCAAAGGCCGAGCAGAGACGATACCTAAAGGACTAGGGTCTACAGCTGTCTTTGCTTAAAAGACGGAACAGAAAAATATTCTTTGACTTTATTCATGAATTCAATGCAGCATTTCACAAGTTCTTTCCGAGATCAGGGCTAAGACCTCGCCGGCGCAACTTGCTTCTAGCCAACTGCGGAATATGGAATAAAGCTACTTTCGCTTCCTCTGTTCATTTGAATAGTGTGGGAATTATGCAAATGCAATTAAGGAAAAAATAGGACTAGAAAGTCTACTCCCAACTGTCTACCCTGCAGGTTAAACAGTCTCAAATTCTTCGACCGAGCCCTTGCCTCCCAAGCTGTAATTCAAACCTAGCCGTTTTCCCCTGTTTCCTAACAGTCCACGTCCTCATTTTCTTTCTTTTATTGTATCCAGTGAGATTAGACATAACCAGGTCCCAAACTAGCTAGGTGCTTTCATTTGAGGGGTATGAATGAATACACATGACGCGCCAGTATAAACACGGATGCGTGGATGAGCCGAAGTGTACGGAAAATACATTTTTAAAATAGAACATTATGAGCCATATATTCCAAAAATAAATAGTGTTCATAAATTATTTCATTCCTAACATAAGCATCATGTTTGAATTTATTTTAGAAATTATTGATAGCAATACATGAGTTTATATTTTAAGATCAACCTAAAGTGACACTGTTTTTGGATATAAGTCATCTCGCTTATATCCTAGGATCCTATGTGCCTACCGACTAAGCTAAGGACCTGTCGTTCTAAAAGTCTCACCACGTTAACATATAGCGAGAGCGAGCAGAAGCGGGAGGCCACGGAGGCGGCTCAGACCGCTGGGGGAGGAGGCGCTGAGCGTCCTTCCGGGTCCTTACCTGACGTCCATACATGTGATGCAGGTGATGCCACGGCTATTAGCTGTGATCAGGTTCAAAGCCACCGACGTCTCCTCGTCAGAGGTGGGGTGCGCTCCACATTTGAAGAAGAATTCCTGCAAGAACGAGGAACACTGTCAAGGCCATGGAACGCGGCCGGCCGCTGCCCCGCCTCTAGGCCTTTCGGCCGTGAGCCATCTCTGCGGGGGAGGGAAGCAATCTAGCGTTAGGTCAGAGTCGGAAATAAGTCGGCATCGAGTATTTCAGGGACACTAATGTCTGTCTGCCAAGCGAGCCGACAACCTCGTTTAGCAGGACCCAGCGTCTCAGCCTTTCCTTCTTTTCTCTTTCGGCCGCGGAGCTGGGGACATGCTCTGTGCCCCGGGCTGTGCTCCTCGGTGACGAGCGAGTCGAGTAGAAGTCAGTGTGGATGCAGGGAAGCCTGGACCGATACCTGGCACGTGAGGGAAGGGAGACCCTGAGCCTGGGGGCGATTTGCCCGTCACGGGTGAAGCCCGGCAGTGACCCGGGCTTCCTCAAGGGAAACCCGGCGCTCTCCGTTGTGGCGTCTCTGCACCGCTGGTCAGTTAGCACAAGGGCATAGGGCAGAGCAAGGAGTGTAAGGGCCCCTCCCATCGGCAAGCGTGCAAGTGCACGCACACTTACGGACGAGCAGCCTGAGCCTCCCGCGGCCTGATCCAGAGCCCCGCCCGCTTCTCTGCCTTCCTTCAGCATCCCAGAATCCCCTGGGAGGCCGGGCCCCCGCGCCCCTGCCAGGCAGCTGCGGCTCCTTCACACTCAGATGGGGACCTCTGCCCTCGTGAACTCGTGCCCCCAGCCCTGGCCCGTGCGCACGCCTTTATTTTAGCTTTTCACGCGAGTCGTATTCTTTTGATTAATATTATTCTCCCTTCTCAGCCAAAATTTTTTAACACTTCCTCCTTGTTCTATATGTGTTCACGTGCCTCTTCTCCCTTCATTCAACGAGAGGCGGGGCTGGGAATCGCTCTGCTTCCCGTCAGTCTCTACGCCTGCCATGAGAATCGCATCCACAAGCTAAGTTTCTGCAGCTGCAAAAATTCTATGCAAATAGGTCACAGGGTGATGGACACGTGCGGCCTACACGTGCGCCTCAGCTCCACTGGGGCGTGACCACATGGAATACGGAAGGTGGTTTTTTCCCCTTCAAACACTTGACCCGGTGTCAACAAACTTTTATTAAAGCTCCAGATATTAAATGTTGTTGGCTTTGCAGGCCATTTAGTCTCTGTTATACTTCTCTACTCTGCATTGTAGCCTAAAAAAGCAGCCATGGGCAATATACGGATGTGCCATGCCCTAATAAAACTTTATTTATTAAAAACATGTGGCAAATTAGATTTCGCCTGCAGGCCATAGGATGTCTATCTCTATGCTAGATCCTGAGATATTTGTGGAATGTCTTATTCATGGTTGCATCCTAAAGTGTCTGGCACAGGTTAGGCATTTGATTATTTCCAAAACGAAAACTCAGCAGACTTATTTAATAAGTGCTACCGGGGTCCCTTCATTTACGTGACAGTAGCATCTTCATTCTTTCTTACCCTGCTCATCGTAACCAAGCTAACTTTATTCTCTCCTCACCTGAGATACAGCGAGGAGCCCCTGGGGGGCTCAAACTACAGGGAGCCTCAGAATCACCTGGGGGGCTTGTTAGCCCAGGTGGTGCTGGGCCCTACCCCTGGTTTTCTAACGCAGCAGTTCCGCCATGGCGCCAGGGTCCGCATTCCTAACGAGCTGCCAGGTGACGCCGTTACTGCCGCCCTGGGGCCCACAGCTGGGAGAGCCGCTGGGCCACACCATCGCCGCTGGTCAAAGGGGTAAACTCTGCTTACTCTTGGGGGCTGGCAGCTGTGGCACACCTCTCTCACCGCAGCTGACAACAAGGCCATGCCTCAGGCAAAGTGTGTCACTCTCCCAAAACCTGGAGTGTGCCATTTTGCAGAGAAGTGTCCCGAGGACAGGTGTTTGGAACCCGGGCTGCTGCTAAGCGCAAGTGTCTCAGCAATCCCAGATGGTCAGATGGCTTGTCAGCCAGAAGCTACCCCGCCTGGGTCACGGGCGTTGGTGGCCGACCCACCTGCCTGCAGTCCTCTGCCCCCCAGACTGGGGGAGCCCAGAGTCTCGTGGTAACAGGTGGCGTATGGTGCATCCGATGGCAGGCCGTTCAGGGGGGGGTCTGCGGGGTCCCGCCCGCGAGCCCAGGGTCCTTCCTGGAGCCGCATGCAAATCGTACTAAGTTTTTATTTTTCTTTTCTAACATGGAGTACCACATTTTTTACTCAATCTTTTGAAATGCTAGAGGTCCTTCAAGACCAGTTCAAGGGTAGTGAGAAAAAGAGTTAAAGCCATTCCTGATGACCAGAAGGAAGAGTTTGGCGGACATGCCCGGCTCTGAGGAAACATACCGAGTGAGCTGCGACTGCTTCTTGCAGACGCGAAAAACACCCTCGTTCAACACAAAGTAATTCCTCCAAAAGAGCTGAGCTGGCTGGACCACGGAGAGGGTGTTTCACATACAGATAAATAGATAGAGAGCATTTATATTTTCTCTTAGCTTGCAGAAAGCTACTGGTAGATGTTCAGCTAACAAATCACAGAGTGTTCTAACGCCAGATGAAATTCAGGCAGATAAGAGCCAAAATCCTTTTTTGAGGTGGGGTGGGCATTTACAGATAATGGTATAAGAAGATACAGATATTTGGAAAAGTCCAGTAATACATATGATGTGATAAAGCTAAAATTGAAATTACTAGCTCTATATATCAAATATGCACGTCTCATCAGTGAATTTCGACACCGTCTCCAATTTTTATGAAAGAAGGTCCTTCTACAGTACTAGAGCGCCACGCAGGAGCCGAGGAGGGGCTGAGATTTCGCCCGGCTTGCAGTCGGGTGCTGCCGTTTGCCTGGGCCAGCAGAATGGGGACGGGCAGGTAGATCTGCAAGCCACCAGCAGGTGACCAGTGCCCCGCTGCGAGGCAAAGGCAGTCTGTGAAGCCAAAATTCCTCAACTTCCGCACTTCGTTAATGGTGACACCTTCTAATTAACCACCATAAAAATATAGTACATTGATACACATTCTTTAAAATCTATTAAAAATACATAAATATTTATACTGTGTGTTAAATTTATTCTCAAATAAACCTGTCGAAAGATTTTCCACTCAAATTTTCAAATAAGATGAACAGAGGCCATTGTCACTATTTATGAGAAAATTAGTAATAAGCATCTCACGTCTACATCAAAAAGGTCCTCAGGGTGACCCAGTTACCACAGATGACGTGTCACTTAGGATCAGTCTAAATGGCTCTCACGGACCTACAGTTCTGTCCATAGCTAACAACAGGCACCGCAGGCCCTAACCTTCATCATTGGCTAGATCCATGTTCTTCTGAAGAAGCTGTTAGTTTGAAGCCTTATCATCCATTTAGGAGTTTCGTTATCGATGTTAATACTATAGTTTTAATTTTCTCTGAGCGAAACATGAAAGAGCGTGTCTGAGCCTTCATGCTAAAGCGCTAGACTCTCTTTCTGTTACATCAGTCCAGGAAGAATGATATAAGGTTGGATGCAAAATAACTATGTGACCCGTTAGATTGGGTAATACTGGTGGACTGCTAATTTAACAATGCCGGTTGTAAAATCAGCTTACACCTAGTCAAATAAAACCTTGAAAATTAATGAGTCTGTTATCATGTTCGATGAGTTTGTTTTCTCTTAATGAGGTGTTGATAAGGCCTCTGGATGACGAGCTGAGTTCATCGGGGGAAAGAAAGTCAGCGTTCCACCACGGAAGCAAAGCCACGTCTTTGCAGAGAGGGTCACTGCTGCGGTCACCTCGTGCCACTGCTGAAGTCTTCGGAAGACCGCCCCCTGCCCCAGACCCTCTGTCGGTGAACAACAGACACATACATTACACGCGTGTAAACGCACACACTCACGCGTGCACGGGCCTGCGTGCACACTCTGAGCCGAGCGCCGTTTAAAGCAGGACGGAGTCTCAGGTGTGAATCCAGGAAGCGCGGAGCTCGCTAACTGCGCCTCTGGGCCGGGTTCGACGGCGTTGCCATTTCATGTCGGTTCAGCTGTTGTCGTACTTTGAAAGCACGTTTTGTAATTTTATCTTATTACTAAGGTTTAAAAGTATAAACCAGGTCTGTTCCCTAGCCAAGGTATAAGGATAATAAAAATTAAAATGAAATTCTGAAACTCAAAAGGCTCTGAAAAAGCCTAGTTTTAATTTTTGCCTCTAAATTTGGCATAAATTTCATTTATGGCAAAATCTAACATAAGCTGGCATGACGTTATTTCTAGCCTATATTTATCCAACTTAGTGTGGCTATTCATACTTTTCACTGCAAAATTACTATTAAAAAAAAAAAGGTGTAGACATTCCAGGGGATATTTCAGAGCTAAACTGTATGAATTGCATAATTCTTCTAAAATCTAAAAAGTTCTAAATTTAAGGCACTTCTGGCCCCCATTCATAAGTAATTAAGATTCTGCAACATAAAATTGTCTTAAATTCTCACAAGCCCAGCAGGACAATCCGTGAGGCACCAGAGTCCCTTCTTAAATCGCCACAAAGGTGCATTCAGCTCGGTCCAAAGGAATTATCTTATTCTACTTGAAATATGTATATGTGTAAATAGATCCGCGTGTTCTTCCTACATTTTCATTCAATACCAGAGAGAAACATTTAGGACATTTTTAACGGTACAAGTCTTTAAGAAGTCTAACTTTAAAACAAAAGCTACGGCCAAGACCAGGGGCATCTCCCCCTTCCCACCTGAATGCTGAGGTCCCCCAGGAGCCTAGACCACAAGTTCATTTGACTGCAACAATCCTCGACCATAACGTGCTATTTATTAATTTAAGAATAAAAGGGGGTGGGGGCTGTTGAAGAACACATTTCAAACGGCACGTGAAGAGTAAACTAGAAGGTTTGGGGTCATCACCGGCGCTTATAAAATGCACATCTTTACAGAGATGGCTTTCCTCAGACAGGAAAGACAGTCCTGATTCCCAGCTCTAGCAACTGCGTAGACATGCTCAGGGCCCCCACCCAAGATGGCCAGGCGGCTCTGGCCAGCTCGGTGAGAACACAACATTCCCCAGCTGTCTCCACAGCCGGAGAAGTGTCTGAGAACCAAGCCAGAGTTCTGGGGAACAGGGACAAAGACGGAGGGGCAGGTCGAGCAATGGCACTGCGCTCTGGTCCGCCTCTGCGGCAGGTGCTCATCGAGTCATCTACGCAAGCGATGACCAAGCTTCCAGGAACTTGCTTCCGCCCCTGTTCCCCTATTAAAGAACACAGAAGTGCGCTATTTTCCCCTTGCTCAGCCCTCAGCCAGGGGCTGCGAGACGAAGGCAAAACCAAAGTCCTGAGCCGGGAGCAGGAAGCCCCTTCACCCAACACTCGCGCCCAGTAAAACCAGGCAGGCGCCTCCGGACGCCTCGGCTCCAGGCTGTGGGTGAGGGCCACGTGCAGCGTGGGGGGCAGTGAGAAGGCTTTGCTACCGGAGGGGTATTTGAACTCGGTTTTGAAAGGAGAGAGTTCCCTAGGCAGAGCAGCAGAGCCCTGAGCACAGAGGCAAAGGCGAGCGAGCGCCTGAGCTGGGGTCGGAGCCTCGCCGGAGTCCGGGGTGCCGGGACAGAGCAACGACGGGGGACCTGTGCTTCTCCGAGCACGCGAGCCTTCACCCAATCCCATCAAACCCGTGCCCATGCTTCCATAGCCTGGACACGAGCCATCGTGTGGCTGGCTCCTCGCCTGTACCAAAAAAATGACTGAGCTGCGATGGCAAAGAACAGGCCCCGTGACTCTTTCCTCGTCACCGACTTTGAAAGATCACCTTTCAAAACAGGGTTTCGATGGTTCGGCTTAGCGGTGCATGTGCACTTCCGAGGCACGCTTCCACGTCGTCTTTCAGACTGGAAAACATGGGTTCACCTTTTTGTCCTTTAGTATCTTGGGGAATGTATCCCCGGAGGATCTGGGGATCAAACGCTTTGAGTTTGGTTCTTAACAGTTCTCGGCTTGTGCACAATCACCTCGCTCCATTAAAGGTCCTGACTCCATCCTTTCGGGAACTTAGGGACAGCTGTCAAAGTTGTATTTATTCCACGGGGGATAGGGGTCCGGCTGAGCTAAGAGGCCCCTAATGGCCAGAGGATGCCTCACTTAATCCCAGGAATAAGTGTCCATTTCGTGAGAATCTGATTAGTGACTTTACACACGACGCAGCGCCTGCTCTTCCTTCCCGAGATCTGACGCTCAGCTGCCTGGCTAGTTGCTCCACGTGGTCCAACCTTTGCCTGGATTTCCATCCTGATTCCAGTGACGTCTGGGGACGTAACCTCCCTCCGGCAGCAGCGTAACGGCGGTGACCTACGTGATATCATCGGCCGAGGATAAGAGGCTCAGCCAGACTCTGAAAGACAATGTTCACTCTTCGAACTGTTTTCTATTTCCTTTAGAAGCTAAAGGTTTCATATGCTCTCATGACGCATCAGCTCGAAAGAACGTAAAGGTGTCCACGGCGTGTGCGAGTTTCATGCTCAGGCAACGCTTTCCAGCTTCTGTTCTCAGATAAATGAGATATAAATATTCGGTGGCTAGCAGAGTGTTTCCTTCAGTAATCTTTCACCCATTATGCACGCTGACCTCTGGGGGAGGGCGCATGACAGATATCTGCTGGCTGGTAATGATTTGTAAGAAATTGAGGAGATGAGTCATAGTTTTGAAAAGTTCCAGCGACTCACCATCCGAAGATGAACTGCGTCCCCTGCATTTTCTAAGCGATTTCCAGAGGCTGGTCGTTAATTCAGTGATTTCTAAATGTGCAAAAAACTTACTCTAATCAACAATAGATCTTAAATAATGTACGAGAATGACTGAATCGTATCCCTCTTCTGGTTACCTGTCCTCCAGATCAAGCGCACTGCCCGGGCGGGGCCCGTGAAGCCACCACACCTGCGCAGCCACCTCCCCACCTCTCCGCCCCTCCCAGGCCTGCCAGGGCCGCCTGACAACCTCCTCCCCAGAGGCCTCCTGCACCGACGCCCTCTGCCCGGGCAGTCTCCCCTTCCACCGCCACCACTCACGTTGCCTTTCAAGCCCCTCGCGCCCTCAGGCCTCGGCCACACGTCGCAGACCCTGGGAGCCGCCCTGGGTCCCCAGGACTGGGCGGCGCCTGTTGCTTCTCTCCTGCTCTCCGCCCAGTGCCTCCCAAGGCCCCGGTCTGTGGTACCGACGTCACCCGCGTGGCTAGCAGAGCCACCAGGGGGCAAGTGACCCGAGGGCACGCGGCGCCCGGCACAGGGCCTGCACACCGCGGTGTCCGAGCGGATGAAAGAACGCGCCGTCCGAGGGTCAAGGAACCTCGGGCGTGGGACCCGCTCTGGGGAGGAAGTCGATGGGGGCGTGGGGCCAGAGGCTTCGGCACTCCTGGGACTTCGGCGTCCCCTCCCCTGTCCCCGGCCGGTGTCCACCTTCCTCTTCACTCCGGTCGCTCCCGTCGTTCCCGTCATCGGCTCTGCCGCGCTGCTCATCTGGCAGACGGCCCGCTCCGCGGAGCGCGTGCCAGCAGAATGATGCCGTCGCCTCCCGCTCGCGGCCCGAGGCTGAGAGACGCAGCGCCTGGACCTCAGAGTGTCCCCCGCTCCGCGGAGCGCGTGCCGGCAGAATGATGCCGCCGCCTCCCGCTCGCAGCCCGAGGCTGAGGGACGCAGCGCCCGCGGCCTCAGAGTGTCCAGCCTGGGCGTGGGGGCGGGGAGGGGGCGAGAACATGCCTTTGGGAGCGAGGATTCACAAAACGATGATATGACTCGGTTCCGGCTGCAAGCGAAGAGAAATACTGAACAATAAAAAAACCCTAACTTTAAAACATTTTAAATGACTTTAGACTTGGAATCTAAACTTTTCCCCTCAAAAGTCCTTGTTTTTTTTTTTTGGCAAGTAGAATTTAAAGCTTCTTTTTATTTGTTTTCTTTATTGCAAGCAGCACACATGGCCATAAACACTCCACTCAAGACGAAACAGGGCAAAGGCAAGAGAGCTTTATAGACGTTAATAGTGTCTTGCATTCTCCACATTTATTTTATTTCCTTGTTAGAAAAGAAACTAAAACGTAATTTGTAAAGTTATCTATAAACTATACACATGCAGGAAAACTAAGACGAATAAAACTAGCAAACAAATGTCACAGTGTTTGTTTTTAAATTAAGACAATTTTTTAGAGCAGTGTTAGATTCACGGCAAAGTCGAGAGGGGGCCTAGAGATTTCTCACAGCCGCTACCTTCCCGCGAGCGTAGCGACTCACGACCCCTGCCATCACGTCCCCCACCATCATGTCACTGAACCTACACCCAAAGTCCACATTTCCCAGGAAGACTTACCCTTGGAGTTGCACATTCTACAGGTTGGAACCCAGGTACAATGGCATTTATCTCCCAATATGGAATCGTGCAGAGTATATTCATACCATAAAAACCCTCTGTGCTCTATCTATCCATCCCGCCCTGTCCCCCAACCCCTGGCGACCACGGATCTTATCACCTCCCTGGTTTTGCCTATTCCAGATGCCATATAGTGGGGATCACACAGTATGCAGCCTTTTTAGATGGGCTTCTTTCATTTAGTAATATGCATTTTAAGGTTCCTCTACATTTTTTCACGGGTTGAGAGCTCATTTCTTTTTAGCACTGAATAAACAGCATTCCAGTATCTGGACAAACCAGTCAATTTATCCTTTAACTGCTGAAGGGCATCTTGGTCGCTTCCAAGTTTTGGCAAATATGGATAAAGCCGCGATAACCATCTCTATGCGGGCTTCTGTATGGACATGCCTTCAACTCCTTCGGGTAAATACCAACGGGTGAAATTGCTGAACCACACATCAGAGCATTTCCTTTTTAAGAAACCATGAGACTGCTTTTCAAGCGGCTGGACCCCCTTGCACGCCCACTGGCAGTGTGTGAGTTTCTGCTGTTGCACACCCTTGTCGGCATTTGGTTTTATTGGTGTTCCCGATTTGGGCCATTCTAAAAGGGGCAGCAGCAGAGTATCCTCCTTGTCACCTGAATTTGCATTTCCCCGATGACAAATGATGTAGAGAATCTTCTCAAATATTTAGTTGCCATTTTTATATTTTCTTTGATGAGATATCTATTAAGGTCTTTGGCCTGTTTTTTTAATTGAGTTTTTTTGCTTGTTTGTTTGAGTGTAGAGTTTTAAGAGTTCTTTGTATGTTTTGTTCTTTATCAGATGTGTTCTCTGCAAATATTTTCTCCCAGTCTGCGGCTTGTCTTATCATGGTCTTGACACTGTTTTTTGTAGAACAAAAGTTTTTTTTTTTTTTTTTAATTTTAATAAAGTCTAGCTTGTCAACCATTTCTTTCATGGATTGTGCCATGAAAAGATTTCCAGAAGGATTAACTGTCTAAATATAAAAATAACAAAAAGTTTAATAAAATATTAAATGAAAAAAAAACATCAGTAGAAATTCATACACTTTGAAAATATATAAACTGAGTCTCTCCTTATGTGAAAGAACATGATCGGCATTTCAAAAATTTGTGCAATGTAAAAAGACAGAAATGTTTATATAGCATATAGTAGACAAAGAGTATACCTACTCTTAAAAAAGTATTTCTGTCAATTACTTTAAAAAATAGCAAACGATCAAATTCAACACCAGAGACGATAAGATAGTGTATCTAGAAAGAGAAAAGGCGAAAGGCTAATAACATTAAAAGGTGCCTAACTTTACTGGTGGTCAGCGAAGTGCTAAGTAGGAGCAACGATGATCTGCCATCTTCACACACGGCTTTATCAGCGACGAAGGGTCTGGCGCTAGTGAGAGTCGGTAAATGTGTGAGAGTGAGAAGTGCCTCGGCCTCGCTGGAAAACCATCACAGCAGTTCGGATAAAAATTTTCAATGCGCATGTTTTATCCAGTTATTCTGATTCAGAAACTGCTATCATGTGAAAAAAAATATGGTGATATATATGTATATATATGTAATAATTACATAGATAGATGATAGATAGATAGATAGTATTATTACCACTTCAACAAAAATAAAAATTAAAACACCCATACAAGTATGCTTGTTTAAAAATAGTACAGAAAAATTTATGGAGGAGTTCAAAGAAAAAAGTTCACATCAATCATCTTGGGAGAATGAAACCGCGAACAAACTCATTTATTTTCTGTATGTATTTCTTGTTAAAAAGGTCACAGAAGCCGTGCACACCTTTGAAATAAAGTATGCAAAATTAAGACAATTGACACAAAAAGGCAAAGGGCCACAGGAGAGAGGCTGGTGGGCCCTCGCCTGCCCGAGCACATCTTGGAGGTTGTTTTTGCAGGCGAGAAACTCGTGGGGATGGGCGGAGGGGGCGGCAGGGGCAGCAGCCCGAGGCCGGGCCTGGAGGGGCGGGCACCTCCCGGGGCTGGGAGCATCATCGTAAAGGGGATGGGCAGCTTTGACTGATTTTAAGCGGGCGAGCGATGCGAGGTTAAAACCAGCGCCCGCAACGCCTGGTCGGAGAGGAACACAGAAAGCCAGCACCTCCTGACCCTCCCTGTGGACCCAGGGCCCCGACGCCGTGCTGCAGAGTGGGCAAGGCTGGCCGGCCCGCCCCGTGCAAGACGCCCCATGTCTGTGCTCGACTGGCCCCAGTCTGGGCGCTGGGCCTTCCGTAGCCGAGCCCGAGTCGGTTCCCATGTACTCTGTCAAGCCAGCAACCACGCTTGTTCTCTTTGTGGCTTATTTGCCAAAATGCAGTAGATTGACCAAAAATTATAGTATAACTACTAATGGTATCCTAAGAGTAATATTATTTTCGTATTTAATTCCTCTTAATAATCAAATTCATACATACTCGGTATAAGTAATATTCAGTTAATTATAAGAAGGACAGATTCTTAGAGAGTAAACCTTTCCCTCTGTGATAAATGTAAGAAAAAGTTACATTAATAAATATCACTATCTCAATACTTCTATATTTATGCACTTAACAATACTATTAAGCGCGTGTTGGAAGGGAAAATTGTGAGTGTGAAAAACAACATCCCCCCAGGATGTGTTTGCCCAGGATTTCATACATCAAGCTTTAGCCTAGAGACGTTTATGGTTGGGTTATAAAACTTGCTGGGGGAAAGTTGTGTGTAATAATGAACGTGGAGAAGGCATCTAAATCATCACGCTTCAAAAGGAAGTCGCGCTGAAAACCACCCGACCACGAAACGTGCCCCTGACATTGCACTGGTATCAGTAGGCGGCTCACAACTGAAATGACCCATAAATCTCGAAAACTTTCTCTGCGTCTGAACATACAACAGTGGGCTTCAACTTAAGTTCATGAACGACAGCAAATGCGTACACTGAAATAGCTAATAAACCGGCACGTATAACACAGTGTGTTCTGTTTCATAGACGTGGCCCATTCTGTCTGTTGGTCCATTACATTAGGTGAGTTATTCTCATTTTATTTCTATAGATCATAACTCATTAATTATAGTGACTTCTGAAAAAAAAAAAAAAAGTGCTTCTCCACTGCAGAGGAAGCTGAGTAAAACATCGACCTTATGCTGCTCACGAGTATACACAACCACCTTCCGGAAGGGGAGCTGTAAAAACCGGGCGTCTGGGTCGTGCTGCTAACTCTTCTGGACTGCCAGGGCTCCGCCTGGGCCGAGCATCGCAGCCAGCTGTAACTGACAACCTGTGGATTCTGCGCAGTGTCCCGGTGCCCCTCTGCACGGGGGTCTGCTCACATGGACACTCGTGTCCTCCCCCAGTCACTTGACCCAGCGTCAGCCTGCTCGCTGGTCTCCCTCGAATCACAGTGGGAGGAGACCACGGGGCTTCATTTCCTCTTTCAGATCAGCTGGGTCAGCTGGTCTACTGGGAACTCACTGAGTTACGTCAGGCAGCTCCCACTCTGTCCCTGCTGTGGAACCTTCCCCCTTCCCCCGCTCATGTCAACCTAACTTCTTTTCAGAAAGCTGGCAATTACTTAGGGTTATATCATCGAAGGAGACGCCTTTCCCAAACCAAACCTCTGTAAGTAACCCCAAGTTGGACATCGCTGTCAATATTTTTAGCTGCAAACATTCTTTTGATCACCCACACCTGGTGCTCAGTAGCTATATCATTAGTTGGCTGGTTATATGTGAGCCCATCTGTGCAAAAATGGCCAAGAGCCAGCTCAGAGCTGGCCAGGCCTGTGTCCTGAGCGTGGGTGCCAGGCGATGATGAGTTTTAATGACCTTCATAACCCTCTGAAAGTAAGAGAGCTCATAAAAATGATCTATATGAAGCAGTGATGTGGAGATATGGAAAACACATTATGAAATATATTAAAATATAAAACTGCACATTTATATGGTAATTATAAAGCCCTTTTAATATATTATTTCATCTTTTCTTTATGAGAATTTTTGGGATGTATGAGTTTTACCATATAAGTTTGAGTGAGAAAGTAATACCAACAACACTTTGCGATGATCTATGGATGTGGAAATCATGAGTTTACTATTTTTAGCCCATTATCTGTCTCAAATCCTTGCATGCACATATTAAATATATTGTCATTAGTCCTTAGCTGTGCTATAATGTCTGGTGGAAAATTATTTAGGTGTCATCACAATTGACATCAAGTGGTGTTTTGCTATTTTCTAACTTCGTTTTATAAAACTGGGAATATATTTGCTGCACATATGAAATTCCATATTTGAATATAAATAAATGTTTACATGTTTGTCAAATTTCTCTGTTTGTCTGACAGTCAAAGATAAATCAAGCTATCAGTGTAACCTCAGCAAGTGATGTGTGTGTTCCCAGGGCTTGCGGCCAGTTACCTCGGCTACGGCTTTCTACCCTGGTCCCGGGTTTCATTAGCTACAGTTTACCCATCATGCTGTGACTGAAGTACTTAAAAAAACATTTATTCACACATTAAATGAGAGAAAATTTAAATGAATTTTCTGGACTCCACTAAAGTCTCAAGAGAATAAGACAGTGCATGAGAAATCCGATTGCATTAGAAGTATTTGCAGTGTAAATTTGTCAAAGGGTCAATTTCCAGTATATTTCCTCTCCCCCAGAATGCCTCAATATAGTAGACTCTTCAGGGAAATTGCTCTGTGGAAATAAGTGATTTATGGTGTCAGTTTATGCTTCTAAAAAAGAGTAGTGTGAATTGAGTATATGTGTTTGGTAATTTCCTTCATGATATCATAATCATTTTTTTGGTCCTTTGAGAATGAAAACCATTTCACTGCGTTTTGTGCTCTGAACACACAAAAATGTTTGATGGAAAGATATGTAGATAGATTCTCAATAGACTTAGGGAAGGGTAAAGACAGGTCTCCAGCAGCTCCAACACAAAATCATACAGTTTGTACCCATCGCGGCAGATTTTCCCACACGCCCCTGCTCACCCTATCACAGCAGATTTTCCCACACGCCCCCGCTCACGTTTTTATGATCGCAACTGCAGCGAGCTATCATGACTCAGATGTAACAATAAAAACAAAATCATTGCCCGCTGCCTACAGAAGACACCACCTGCACGATGTGAAATGGGCAAGTAGCCCGGTGGGCATGCCTTTGCACTGCCATCGGGATGCTCACTCTGCTCGTGCCCACGTCTACACTGAAGTTTATCGGCGACGGCTTCTGTGGTATTAAGGAGTGACGATCCCTGCTTTGGACTAGTTTACGATTCCTGAAAAGCAAAAGGTGACTCGTAGTGGAAATTCCAAAAGCAAGAGCACACCGCAGCACATCTTCATTGAAGCGTGCTGAGTACTTCGTCACAGGTCTGCTCGTGCAATGGTGTTCGTTCTGCATTCTGTGTGTCAGGCGAGGTGCTAGATCTTGCGGGTGCCAGGGAGCACGGTAAAACACGTGCCCGTAGGCACCTCGGCCAACACGGTGGGGAGACGTGAAAATGACTGCAATAGGGCCGGTGAGGCTGGGCGCTATGGTAGGAACGGAGAGATGACAGCCTCGGGCAAGGGCACGCCCTGAACTCGACTGTACCGACAATGCAGAGTGAGCGACCGCCTCTGGTGGTGACGGTGACGTGGCAAATTGAGGCAACAGGACCCTTTGTCAGCCGGTTTCCTCAAGTGAGCTTTAAGGATTCTCCGACTTTACGCTAGCCCAGAGTTCTGATTCCACAAACACACAAAATAATAATTGACAGTAAATGATAATAACCGGGTTGCTAACAACTTTTAAAATACTGATAACTGTACTTCACACAAATACTAATAGCAACATGGTGGTTATGTTAATAATAATACAAGGTATGTAGGCTTGAAATTGTAATTTAGAACAAATTTGTTTTACAAAAGTTCTGTAAATTGTCTTTCTTGACCCAAGTTTATAATTTGGTGGTTTAAACTGACGATGAAAAACATCCATTTATTTTCGTGCTTTATTTTTTTATTTTATTAAGGTATAATCGACACACTTTATAATAAAGTGCAGATATTTAAATGATAAAATATGATCTCTATATACATTAAGTATACATTTAGGATTATTATGTCCTCTTAATAAATCAACCATTTATCATTATAAAATTTTCTTCATCATATCCCTTGCTCTGAAATCTACTAGTCTGTAATTAACAGAGCCAAGCCAGTGTTTAATTTTTTTAAACTAATTTTAGCATGGTATACCTTTTCCATCTTTTTATTTTTAAACTATTTGTATCTTTCTATTTAAAGTAGGTTTCTTGTAGGCAGTACATAGGTATATAGGTGATTATACTATTTTATCCAATCTAAAAATCTCTGCCTTTAATTGAGGTGTCAAGAACATTTACATTTAATTCGTCAGTCATCTTACTGTTCTCTATATTTCTCATCTACTCTTTGTCGTTTTTTTCTCTTTTTATACCTTTTTATGTTAATTATTTTTGTGCTTCCATTTTATCTTCTTGGCATATCAGCTATAGCTCTTTTTTATTTCAGTTGTTGCTTAGGGATTATACCATAAATTATAGTACTCATTTTTAACTTAACAAAGACTATTTTAGAGTGATGTTAAGGCACTTCTCACTAGTACAAGAACTCACAAAAATCTTCCAGTTTGTGCACGCCTAGCTTTGTGCTATTGTGGTCATACACTTTTATACACATCATAAGCCTACAATACATTCCTTTTTATTTAAAGAGTTAGTTACTTAAAATATATTTAATAAAAAATATTAGATATTTAATTATGAAGTTCACATTCCCAGTACATTTTATTCCCATGTTTCCATCTGACATAATTTTCCTTCTGCTTCAAGGACTTCCTTTAATCTTTATTGTACTGTAGTTCTGCTAGTGATAAATTCTTTCAGCTTTTCTATGTCTGAAAACGTTTGCTTCAACTTTGATTTGTAATTCGCTTTTGATGGGTATAGAAATCTCGGTTGAAATATTTTGTTTTTTCTGTATTTAAAGCAGCATGTTTTTCATTTCGGACATTGTAGTTTTCCTCATTAAGAGTTCAGTTTGCGTCTGTTTTACATCTTCCATGTCTCCACTTAACTCTTTCATGTATAGGATGCAGCTACAGTGACTATTTTAAAGCCCCTGTGTATCACTTGTAACATGTGGGTCAGTTCTGGCTCAATTTTGATTGGTTAGTGTTTCTCCTCGTTACTGGTCATATATTTTCATGACTTGTAATCTTTGACTGAATGCTAAGTATCATTAACTTGCCATGTTGGATGCTGAATAATTTTATATTCCAAGAAATATTCTTGGACTTCTTGTTACAATATAGTTACTTGGTAATGGTTTTATCTTTCAGGGCCTTGCTTTTCAGATTTGTTAGCTGGGTCCAGAGAAGCATTTACATTAGAGAGATTTGTTTCCCACTGCTGAGGAAAGGTCGCTCTGAGCGTGGTAGCCAGTGCCCCATTAATCACGGCATTTTCCAGTCTGGCTGTCGGTGAGAAGCAGCATCCCAGCCCTGCTGAGAGCCAGGTACTGCTCCTCTCACCCTCTCAGGTAGTTTTTACTGCAGTCTCTGGATTCTAGTTTCGAGACTCTCAGATCTACCTTTTCAACTCAGAGGGTCTGCTGGACTCTGCCTGGAAAGCCCCTCCCTGTGACACAGCCTGGACTCTCTCGAGGCGACGAGCCGAGGCAGCCACAGAGCTCACCTCATTTCTCTCTGTCTCTCGAGATTCACTGCCCTCTGTTGCTGGCATCTTAAAAACCACTGCTTCATCTGTTTTGTCTAGTTTTTGTTTGTTTGTCTCAGGCCAAGAGAGAGTAAATCTAGTCCCCGAGTCACCATTTTTATGGAAGTGGAGACAGGTACTTCATTATTACAATTGCTCAAAAATGCAGCTTGACCCAAGTGTGCTGATCAAAGCAGAAGCAACGCTCTTTATAGTTTCATTCAATTCCATGTATTCTAGGTTAATAGAGAGAGAATAAGAATCAGCCTTCCTCAGCTTCATCTCTCTTTCTTTTTTTCTCCACCCACACAAAACTTAGAAGTAGACTCTTGTCATCCTAGAGAGAGAGATGAATAGAAAAGATTGCCAACTATCCTCACCCTGAAGCAACTTGCGTCCAGACCTGAAAAGCTTGGGGTCTAGGACACCCGACACAGAGAAATCAGGGATTTATCTGAGAGGATGTTACAGATGCCCAATGCAGCAGGTGGTAGTTGAGAATCACTGCTTACTCATTTGCTCGAGGAAAATGAGTACTTAGAGTTACAAGAGCAATAAACACATTTCTTAACCTTAGTGGAGGTAATGGAAACATAGTGACAGCACCGAAAGTTTTCTAGAAACGTCGGTTGCGAAACAGTAGCTCAGGAAAGGAATCACTGCACCGAGAGCACAAAGAGCGCCTGGACCCCGCGTGAGACATTTACCGAGTGCAGACACTTCTTCCCCGTGGTGAGCGATGGTCACTCAAAAGGACCCGCTGAACGGCCACTTCGCACTTGGCTCCCCAGACTAAGGTTTGATTGTGAATTAAAAGTAACTTCCCTGAAAATAGTTTTGATGTTGTGGTCAGTAGGAAAAGTCACATTTCATAAAAAGGCTGAAAATAATTTTTTTTAAAAAAAATTGGTTATTTTGCCAGATACTAAAAATACACATTTTTCTCTGAGCAGGAGCATATTATTTGTCTTTAGGAATGAAAAAGAGTTGCCTAGAAAAGAGTTATTTAAAATAAAATGCCAGAGCAATAGCTTTCGAAATCAAGATATTAATCTGGAGAACAAAAAGGTGGTACAAAACATCAAGCTAAACTTTGATGCTAAATATATTCATGTTATTAAATCCGAAAGAGAAAAATGGCAACAATTGAAATATGTGCTTCTCCCTAGATAAGGTCTCTAACTTTGAGGGCTTCAGTTTGTCGTACATTTAACTCTTAATTGATGAAAAAGAGGGTAAGGCAGAGGAAATATAGAGTAGCATGAAAGCTGAACAAATTAGGAATTTTGCAAAAAACAGCTCTATAAAATGAAGACAAAAATTGACTCACGGGGCATGTTATAACATATGGTAAAATATCATTAAACATTGAGTTGACCCGTGACTTTGCTTAAGCGGAAGCAACGCTCTGGGAGACGAGGTTCAGCGAAACACTCGAACCAGTTCGTCCGAGCTCTCGGCACGAGTATGAAATTGCCAGGAGGAAGGAAAGAGAGCGAGAGATAGAGACACTCCCCAGCTCTCGCTTGCTTTCCTGCATGTGTGTCAACAGCCTGGACCCATCGCCCTGCCAAGGAACGCCTCTGGCTAGAGAGGAGCTGGCACTCATGATAAAAGCACCTTGGGCTCAGTTTACTTTTCTGAGTGAGCTTTGGAGCAGCTGAGATACAGAACCGCGGGGTCTCTGCCAATATATCAAACCTGACCTTTTTGGGAAAAGAAAATTAACTTTTAAAATCGGTGGTAGACATTTAGAAGAAGGTAGTCCAGAATAACTTCATTCCACAAACACCAAATTTTCAATACCTTAAAAAAAAAAAAAAAAAAAAAAACAGAATCCATATACCGGGTGCTGGATTTACATGTCATTCTGAGATAGTTGGATGAAAGGCTTTCATAAACAACTCGAGTTTGAAAATTATAGCTGTGGACATACTTTCAGATGTCACTCAGGGAGTATTTGTAAGATACTTCACACTTAAGCAAGATACTGAAATAAAAGGTGAAAAAATTCAAAGGGAAATGAGGTATAATTAAATTGTCTAAGACCAAAAAATTGAGTTTCTTTTGGCAATTTCGGGGGAGGTAGAAACATAAAACTATAAAGGTTCCATGAAAATTCCTGTAAATTCTCAGGAGATGGTAGAACTTGAGAAACAAGAGCTAGAAGGCATATGTTTATGTCGGAAAATTTTGCACAATGTAGTGACAAGCAGAAACACGTCTTTGGGAACTTTATGTGCTGGATATCTGCTAGTGCCACTTTAGGTCCGCTCTCTACCTTTCTCCACTCTGCTTTCTGGCCCAGGAATCTGACCTATATGGGCTACATTGGCTTCGGTCCATTGGAAGTCCCAGAAGGAAGAGGAGAAAGGGTCAGAGGCATTTGTTTCTAAGGCTTCACTAAATATAACAGCCGCGGCTGAGAATTGAACAATGGAGCAACATGCATAATGTTTAGGGTTATTTTCTGCATCACATACCATCAAATAGAAGTTGAAACAGGAACTTGGACAAAGTCTAGGGATTAATGATCCCCAGTAGAAGCTGGAAAAACTAAGACAATCGTGGTCACAGTCAGTTACTTTCAACAATCATCCTTGGATTTAAAACGAAATGTCTTATGGAGCGCTTCCCAATTTAGAGTAAAAGGAAACAGACAACAGGAACAGAAAGATAAATTCAAAGAACATGTCAAGGAAGAAAAAGATATTATGTCCCTCCCTGGGAATAACAATGTTGCCTTTATAAATGAAACATTATTGACTTAGCCTGACAATACTTGAAAGCAATTGTATCAATAGAGATAAAGGATTGACTGCAGTGGAGAAAGGTTGAACAATCTTGGATACCCTTAAGACAGTTCTGAGGGTTCAGGAACAAAATAAACTATGTAAGAGGGATCGTAAAGAAGCGAGATGCTACACTGCCTGCCTACTCACACCTGCAAGTCTGATAGACATTTGGAAACAAAAGGCAGGAAAATAGGAAGGAAAAGCAACTCACCCCCCAGAACACTGTAAAGGATTGATCGCATTTCATAAGACTGGAAAACATACTTTTATAAATTTCAGCAAAATCAAAATAAAACCATTATTAACAGCATTGCTACTTTTTAATGACTAAGGTGAAAAAAGAAAAAAAGCAAAAAAGAGGAGGGAAAAAGAATTATGTCAGTTAACACAAGGAAGAAAAGCTGAACCTGGAGCACAACTCAGAGGTGTAATTTTTTAACCTTCGTAATACACACTGAAGACAAAAATCGTTCTTTGTGGGCACAGAAGGGTGTGTGAAGTAAAAGTTTAGTTTATGACAAGGTGTATGTATAAAATATTGTTTGTAAATTTAATTCCTATATGCTAATTGTTCACAGATCTAGAGTTAACTATTCTACTGAGACAAACACACGTCTTTTGGGGAGAGCGAAGGAGCATTTGGAACAAAGGGCCCGCCCCTCCTGCGTGATGTACCTGCAGGTGCGGCCTGCCCGTGGACTGAGAGTCACGCCCTTGGGGGTCGGAGCAAAGTTCTGATGCATAAAGATCCTGAAACTTTTGGGACTAAAACGAAGTTTAAAGATTGACCTGGCATTTTAATTATCAATTTTACTTTCCTTCTCCAGTGCTATGAATGATTGACAGCTAAAATATCCATCCTTACAGCTAAAATCTTGACAGTTGTGTTTATGGTGTATTTTAAAAATCTATATTTCAGAGAGTTACTTGGGGCTAATGACCTATCTTTAAATTAAAGCTATATTTCAAAAATATGTAAAATTCTGTGTATTCTAATCATATGAAGTAATTAAAAGTATACAAAGTTTTTTAAAATAGCAACTATCGAATACTATTTTATTTCTACATATGTAATTAGTTTGAATGCCTGACATAAGTGTACTTTAATGGGAAAATGCCTTAAAAATTATCTTTTGGAGAAAATAGATGATAAGTAGATAAGTAGGTAGGTAGGTAGGCAGAATAGATAGGTATGTAGATGATAGATAGATGATAGATTAGATAGACAGACAGGCAGATGATAGATGATAGATATATACTACACTATGCTATAATATAATGACATACCAAGTGCTTTAAGGCATTGTTATATGCGGACCCTTCAATAAGTCTATTATGTGAGTTTTTCCATTTTATCCTTTATACAGAGAATGAATAGTATAACCATGACTCTTAGTCTGAAGACCGAGCCTATGATTTTTTTTGTTTTGTTTTATAATTTTAAAATTTTGAAATAACTTCAGATTTATAGAAAAGTTACAATAATTATACAAAGAAATTTCATATAGTCTTCCTTTAGACAAGCCCAAATGTTGGTATTTTACCACATTTGGTGACCTCTCTAATTATACAACATATGTGATATATAGTTATGTACATAATTACATACACATATATATGCATACAATTTTTTCCCAAATCTTTTGAGAGTACATTGAGGAGATGATAGTCTTTAGTGCTAAATACTTTAGTTTTTATTTCCTGAGAATAATAAAATTCTCTTACATAAACATGATACAGTTATAAAATCAGGTAATATTGAAATATTAGTGAATTAATTTAACAAATCTAATTTTTATTTGTAAATTGTGCCAGTTATATCAGCAGCACCCATTATATTCTAAGTACAATCCTGGCCCAGATCTGATCCAGGAGCACACATGGCATTTGGTTGTTATGTCCTCTTAAAGTCCTATGATCAGGTACAGTTCTTCAATTTGTCTTCTGTCGTGACCTTTTCATTTTCTGTTGACTGGAGGCCAGTTATTGTGTAGAATGTCACTCAATTTGGGTTTGTTTGATATTTCTTCAATGTCAGGAGACATATGCCATCGATTTGTTCCAATATGTTAACTTTGATCATTTTGCTGCCAGGGTGTCTGACAAGCTTCTCCATTGTTAAGTCGCCATTTTTTCTTTTGCTAGGAATAAGTGTTTTCTGGGGCAATGATTAGGGCTGTGCGAATATCCTGTAGGTAATCAAACTTTTGCTCACTAGTTTTAGCATCCATTGATGATCCTTGTCTGAATCTATTTTTATTATGATGGCTGCCAAACTGGTTTTGTAAATGTATCATTCCTTCTACATTTGGCATTTTACTGAGAGGAAGAGGTCTTCTAAGCACTCATTGACTTACACGATTATTTGGCTAAATCTATACAGATGGGTGGATTCCTATTTTTTACTGGGTTATCATCTGTAGATTACAATATCATTATTTATTTTGATGCTCAAATTCTCCTGGACCTACCCAATGCGAAGCCCGTCATGCTGGGTCCTGTGTGTTTCTACCAGCTCAGCTGAGCCCCTGACGACTTCCCATTTGCTCCTACACAAAGGGTCACGCAATACAGGTCATCTTTTGCATTTTGCTTTTCTTGTCTACTGGTACATTCACTCCACGCCGTTGTGTAGAGATCTTTCTCATTCTTCTTCCCAAGCTGCATGGCATTCCGCTGTATGGCTGTACTTAACCACATTTAGACATTTAGATTGTTTCCAAAATTTTTCAACTATAAACAATCACCTTCTGTGCATGTATTTCCATATTGTTGGAATAAAAATTTATATTGTCTGCAAAGTATATATTTTTTAAACACACTCTGGGTGAAAATTACAGTATGATTCTAGGAGAAGTTCTACAATCAATCCTTTAAAAAATAGAAGCCAACTGCTCAGATTTATCAAGTGTTTCCTTTCATGCGGTGGTGGATATGGGTTCTCTGACTCTGAGTTCTAAAACCTTATGCTAACGAATCACCAAATTGCCTCAGTGAAGAAAAGATACCCACACACCAAGGGCATCACTAGGCTTTACTCTTTTGAGGAGGAAAAAACTTCTTGAGATTATCGGGCTTTTTTTTTTTTTCCTTCAACCTCAGTAACCAGTATTTGGGCTAAGGATGATGATCAAAAGCTCAAGGAAAAAAAAAAAAAAAGCTTTCTGTCAAAGGCTCTTCTCAAGGGAATAGCTGCACGGCGTTGCCAGCTGTCAGTCAGAAGTGCAAAACCAGCTCTATTCAGGGAAGTGCAATTCTCCCCTCCGAGGTCCCGTTTCAGCTTTGGCCTAATTTCCAGCGGAAACAGACCTCGTAGCTGGAGGCCGCCAGCGGCGTCCTTATTTGCAAAGCCTGCTTTCTGTGTGCGCTTCCTTCCTTGCTCCTCTCTCGCCTTTGACTGCTCACCCTGCCACTCTGAGAAACTGAAGCAAATTGCTTCGATTTCTATAAGATTCAAGCTAGAAGAATCGGGGAGTTATTCAGATAAAATGAACGGAACACGGCGATGTCCTTGGGTGAGCAAACAGTAAGCAAAGAACTGCCCAGTCTCGGGACTGAACATATGAACGCCGAGCTGTTACCGTGAGTGTCCAGGGCTGAGGTCAGACATCAAATGTGAAGGACATCGTCATGAAAAGGACCTACTTGCAGGGTAGAATATTTTATTCTTAGGGATGGAAATCAACTTGTTTTAAATTGACTGAAGTTCATTTATACAAAACAGAACCTTTGTACAAGAGAGCATAAACTGACAAGATAAGCATTCCTTCTGAACCTCTGAAATGGAAAAGAACAGTTCAGACCTGCCAAGATGAAGGTCTCCGTCTGGCATTTCAGATTTGCTGGTATTTTACGGAAGCCGGTTTTATGTTATAGGGCAATTCTCTGCCAGAGGAAAAGAAAAGGGCAGGAATCCATAGCAAATTCCAGTTTCTTTTCTGTAAACTGCATGAGGCGTTTAAAGATCACATATACGAATCAGATTCAGATTAATGACAGACTCATCAAAATACTGATAGGCCAGAAAATCAATGAGCATTTATTCCATCACCCAATTTCCACGTACAAGGCGAGACTTCACTGGGAACCCTGCACACTGCCCGCTGGGAAGAGCACACTCCGAGGTGGGTAAAAGACTCCACGTCTCTTCCTTCTGGCCCTGATCAGCACAGAGGAAGTGGGACTATCTAGCGATGGCCACTGCCTGCCCCTTGCCGACCTCCTTCATCTCCCACCGCCAAGGGCAGAAAGGGCTGGTCTGATGACCCGCGTGCGGTTTGTTGACCGGGCCGTGTTTCCTGTAAGTGGGGTCAATCGGAAGCGGGGTATTAGAAAGTGACGCGAGTTACCCAGGAGCAGTGTCCTCATGGTCCAAGCCTGCTGGTCACTGAGCGATGACAGCCCTGAGATCACACCATACTCGGTGGGAAGCAGAAGGTGCTCCTCAGCCTCCAGCCTAAATCGGCCGTGTGGTCCGGCCTTGCTGGGGGGCGGCGGGGGCGGCGGCGCACTGCGGCTTTGGACACAGGCCCAGCTGGCAGGAAGGAGGCCCTTCACTTCCTGTTCCGTGGGAGCTGCCTCTGCATGTGGTTTCCCCAAGGGACATGTGGTAACGAGAGGGGATGGGCAGGACCGGTGGACACCAAACACACCAAAACCCTCCCCTGCTCTACCGCAAACTCAGGTACCTCCGCCCACTGCAGACCGCACCGAGCTGCCTCAGATTTCTGCCTCCAACACCAGCAATAATCTGTCTTAAATACTTACAGTCGTACTGTGCAAAATACTCTTTTCTGTTCTATATTTTTAATTATTCTGTAAAGCTTCGTGAAGTAGGGAAACGGCTTTTGTCAACAGCTCTTTGTAGAGCCATTAGGTGGAGATCAATTTCATGGAGTCGGCGCGACATCATCGCGAAGAGTCTATTCTTTGCAGGCTTCAACATGGGTCTCAAATCCAGCTCGAGGGATCACCAGCCATGCCACATTAGGCGGCGGTAATGTGGACCTAGCTCCCACAGGAGGCTTCCGTGGGGATCAGGCGTGAGAACGCACAGAGACTACGTGCCCTGGTGCCCCGTGACAGTAGGCGCCCAATAACTCGCATCCATCATCACTGTGTCATGAACATTGTGGGAAAAAAGGAGTCAGACCAAATGAGAGAAAACGTGCCTTCAGCAGGAAACTGAAAAACTTAACAGTTAAAGCCACAACGAACCATTTCAGGGATGTTTGATAAACCAAGGTTTGTTTTAACAATTCATCAGAGAATTCTTCGCTGAAATGGTTTTTCTCAGCAGAGGACCCACAGTGCTGGCTTTTGTGCCTAATTAATTTTCTGTTTTCTCCATCCCATTAAATGGTCCCTTTGAGGAAATCAAATCCATCACCTTCTGAAACCGCCTGTCACAGCCAGAGACTATCTGCCTGCACATTTCATAGTTAACCTTTTCAGTCACCTAGCTTTTCTTCTGCTCTTTTGCTCCCACGATGAATAAAATCTGTAGGCATCTTAAAATACACTGGTCTCAGCATGGATGAAGAAAGGCCGGGGAGAGCTGCGCCTGCGGGCGAGCGCCCCACGGCGGGGGGCGGGGAGCGGGTCCTGGGTGTGGCAGGACCTACAGGAAAGATCTGGCAAGTGCTGAAAACAGAGGCTCCAAGACCTTTGCGAAGAGGCTGGTCACAGAGGCTCATGGCCCCACAGTACCAGGAAATGTGGTAAAAAGAAGACTAATTGACACCAGCGATTCAGAAAGCCATTTTGAATGAGTTGAAGAGTCTAAATTATAAAATATTTGAAGACAAAAGCATTTTTACTATTTTCACTCCTTTACGGCAATTCAGCTCCTGCAATATTGACAGGGGCCTGCTCTTAAAAAGCAGGGTGACTGATTCACAATTAGTATGGAAAATTATAACATATAAACTGATTATTTCAAAGTTTTATACGTTTTACTGACTTTCATAATTGTCTCTAATCCTCCCTACATACTAAGACTCCTTTTCCCCCCCAAGAGTATAAAGATATCTCGAATCCATCTCTATGCCATTTACTAAATCCTAAAGGCGTGGGTTCTACAACACTCAGATTACTACATAAAGACTTTATGAATATTAGGTGAAATTCTAAGTTAAACATAAAACCTAAAGTACTACACGCGGCTAGGCACCTGTCTTTCATTATCATCTCCCCACAACTTAGCCCTGACGCACTGCCTGAATTCCGCACCATTCTTTGACATTTATGTTGCTACATTTAATACCAAGAATTCCCCCATGAAGCCTTGCATACTTCCTTCTACCCACTCCCGCGATCCACCGCAAGCGGTTTATTCACTGGCTCATACAGCATTTCAGGATGAGCTACCAAGGTTATCTGTCTGCTACCACAACCATGATCACTATGGCTAAACCCTAGAACTAAATGTACGTTTTATATATATATATAATCTCTGAGCTACATGGAGACAGGCAAGTGTGTCCATCCCCTAATCGCCAGGTGTTGACTTTGCCTCACTCTCTTCCTTTTGGCCCCGGATGACTACGCTTTCCATCAGTAAGTCAAAAGTGCTGTGGCTGTTACGTACCACTAGGACTCCAGGACCCGTGCGCGGCGCGGGGCCAAGGGCCTTGGAGTGCTCAGGAGCCCCACCCCCACCGAGCCCACCCCCAGAGCACGAGGGGAGGCGTGCGTGGACAGGTGCTGTTCAGACCCAGTCCCCAGCGGCCCGCCGTCCGCAGGTCACCGAGATGATGAACTGTGACAAGCCCCGGCAGGCGGGCGGCTTCCCGCGCGGTCGGAGATGTGTCTGCGGGGCGGTGGGTGGCAGGTCACCGCTGCAGGGTGCATCCAAAGCCCAAGGCCGGGCCACACCAGCGACCACGGGGGGCGGCCACAGTCCACACCATCAGCACGGCGGCCTGCAGTAGCCTTATCTCTGACGCTGCACACGATGGATAACTTACCTGTTAAAGTCACAAAGCGGTTTCACTCAGCTTTAGCTCAGTATCTGCGGTCCCACGGGAGCATGTCTGAGTGTCCTCGCGCACGTCTCGGGGCCCAGAGGTCCTCGGGCATTGCCCACAGGACCTCCCACGGCTCTGTGACTGCACTGACCCGGGACAAAACGCAGGCAGAGCGTGGACACGGCCCAAACACACAGAACCAGAACGTTAAGCGACTAATGAACTCTAGAGGAACGGATAAACGCGAAGGCGCAAGCCAAGTCTTCGAAGAGCCAAGTGCGATTTGAACAGCCAGTGTTTTTCTAGATTCATTTTCAGTTGGACATCGCGAAGTGGTTAGTGGAGCTGGAGGTACCTGATGGTCTAAACAGACATTTCCCTGGTCATGCTACAAGTATTCTGATCGGGGAAAATACACTTAAGGAAATGAAGAAAAGTAAGTTACCAAAAGCTGATTACCTGAGAAAAGCTTTTTAAAAATACCTTACGTTTTGAAATTGAGGACTGAAACAGTCTAGTAAGTGGCACATTGGGGAAAATGGAAGGATTTTTCTCACCTATAAGATTAATAAAGACTCCGTATTCCTACATTTCAAAATTTGGAAATGCCGCAACTAATAGAAATAGTTTTTGAATTCTGTTAAAATGTATTCTGTAAATACTTCGATTGATAAGAAGCAGATAATTAAAGTAGTAATCACATTTAAATAAATCATTAAAAATCGGACGCCTTTTTAGGAAGCCTCTAAAGCAATCGATCAGGGCCAAGTTGAGGCCGCCCAGCCCCCACCCCAGTGGCGCCTCCTCCGAGGGCCCGGGCGAGGGCCGGGCTGAGGGCCAGCTCCCCGCTCATGCCCGCCACGCCTGGGTGGTCCCGCCAGCACTTCAGCCTCAGGAACTTCAGCGCCATATCCATCTATCAGTCCCTAGCTCTCGTGCCCCTGGGCAGCACCGCACAAGGATCGAACGTCCACAGCGAAGAGCGAGTGTGGCTTCTTCACGGCTCCAAAGCGTTTGCAACAGCAAAGAAAAAGCAGCAGTGCACGTTAGTGACCCAGCTGCGAGCCACTCACACAGTCGTCCCGGGTCTCGTTCACTATTTTATCCTCAGCAAGTTCACGCCCTCGAAGCCTTTCATTCAGGCTGAGCTGTGTTTATTACAAGCTGTTACATACGTGTTATTACTTACACAGATCATATGTTTGTGTTTGTTGTATCTATCTGTCACTCACTGTAAATGTCAGAAGACGGGAACGCCCTCCCCTCACCGTCGAGTCGGCGCGCCCCGGGAAGTGACCTCAGCCTTTCGGCGTCCCCCCCTCCGCACGTACTCTGCCGGACCCGTCCCATGCTCTCAGTGACCGCCTTCTGCTGCTCATCCTTTCTGTCCCTGCCAACTACTTAAGGACCTTCATGGGCACCTTTTGCGACCTGCCTGCAGCCTCGTCGCAGAGCAGACAGCCAGGCTTGGCGGGCAGGCGGGCGGCAGAGCCCAGGACGCTGCAGACGGCTCCCCTGTGCTCAGGCGGATGCTGACGCTCCGGCCTTAGCGGGGCACGTGCGGGCTCCCAGGTCCTGCCCAACGAAGGCACCCATCGGCATCGCCAGACGCCGACTCGCTCCTAGGCTGGGGTGGCAGAAGTCCCAGCGCCTTCGTTTCCGGTCTCCCCGCAAGCTGCTGTGAGGGACGCGGAGGCCCCCTGAGCACTGTGGCTGCCACTGCTCAGCTCCACGTCGGCAGAGCACTGGCCCCAGGAGCCCTCATAGCCGTGTGCACGTGACAAAGGGAAAGGCAGGCGCGCGTGTGGCGTCTTCCGGGGACACTCGATTGTGCACTCCTGCTCCTCGTTTGTGAGCCGAGGCACGCGCAGCCCCTTCAGCTCTGCGTCAGCTCTGCTGGAGCGAACCCCAGTCCGGGTCCTGGAATTCCCCTGGGCACGTGACCCGTGGTCTGTGACGGGCCGCCTGCCGGAGGCCAAGTTAACGTTCACCTACCTTAGCTTTACTAAGAGGGGCGTTCCTGCTCCAAATGTCCCCAAATTGTTTTAATTACGATGCTCTGAAGCTGTATTGGTTAGAAAAATGCTTTCACCACGGAAAGTGACTCCACAAAGGGCATACCGAAGGGCACCTATCTGCGTCTCCATTTTATTTTTTTTGTGAATGAATATTTACCAACGGGAGGTAAACAGTCACAGCGTGAGAAGCTGCCCTGCTGTGCGTCCCCTCCCAGGCGCACTCAGGAGGCCTTGGCGGCGGTCAGGCCCACTGGCCTGCGTGGCGATCGCGGCTGGCCTCCCAGAGCGGCGTTGCGATTCGGGGCCTGTGCATTTCGAGCACCTCTCAGCTAAATGCTGGACACCATAAACCAAATGCCCCTTTGCGTTCCTGGCTTATAGATGAGGAAAAGGAAACGGAGCCATAAATTATTTGGCCATAGCCACGGGCATTACAGACTCGGGGTTCAAACCTGTCCTCTCTCCCAGCCGCTGAACGGGCTCGCTGTACCGCCCCTCCCCCCGGCCCCCCCAGCTCCGGTGCCAGCCCATTGTGTCTCCCGGCTCTCGGCATCATTCCTATGTCAATAAGTTGGCTGCATTTTTAGGCTCTGCACTTCATGGAAATGTGTTTTAAGGTCCCCACGTTCTGGGGTAATATATTCTGTACATAACTGAACTATCTGTTCATCTCGACACGTGCCAAGGTTTATAATCACTGAGCATCCTACGCTGAGGCTTTGCAACGTCCCCAGGAAGTAATCATTTCTAAGGTCCCCTGGTTATTTATCCTGCCAGAAAATGGTTCTCGTTTTCATTTAGTTCCAGTTCCTCCTGCTGGCAGGACAAAGCTCCACACACTCCTGTGTATGGAATGGTCCTCGGGCGCTGGCAGCAGCAGCAAGAATGCCTTCCACCGTGCTGGGACTGGGGGACAGGAGCGCGGGCAGCGTCTCCAAGAGGAGTTCCTGTCCCTTCCGTCAAGCCTTCCTTACCGCGGGGAGTGTCAGCCGCCCCGGCTCGGGGCATCCGCGGCGTCCTGCGGAGCACCGCGCGTCATTACACACTTCGACATTTTTCCCACGTCTTTCCCCCTGGCCGCAGCGAGCTGAGAGGGTGGTGTGTGGACTTCCGCTTCCCCAGCCCTCGGCGCCGCTCCTGATGCAGACGAGACGCTGACCACGCGACTGTGGAGAAAGGCGTGGACAGAGGGCAGAGGGGCGGCGGGAGGGAAGGGGCGAGCCGGGGAAAACTGGAGGGACGGGAGGACCAAGAGGTTCGTGACACTGACTTGCTGCGTGACTTACGTACATGCTAAACAGTCTGATTGTTCTGTAATTTCCCACATCGCCGGAGTAAAAGAACGAACCAAAATTACATTCGAAATGCGCTCCGAATAACCCTCCGGCCCGCATTCCACGGACAGAGAGGACAACGGTCGGGGTCGGCAGGCCCGTCCCGCTGTTGGCCTTCCTGAGAATCCTACGGGGCTCTGATTTTTTTTTTTTAACTTGGTAGTTAAAACTAGAATAACTGCCATTCGAAACCTGCAATCAGTTTTCCATCTCCCACAATGTGGAGGTTCAGATTCTCCTTTGGAGAGAGTGTTTCACGCTTTGAGTTAAGCGTCTAGACGGACGTTTGACTGAAGACAACAGGAGGCCAGGGCCAGCTCTGAACGGGGATGCCGAGGGCCGTGGCGGAGGGTCGGCCGCAGGCCGCACCGGGCAGGCTCCATCCCTCCCGACGAAGGGTGCCCGGGGCCCCGGGGAGAGCACATGGGACGTTCCGGGACGCGACGCTCCTTCGGGAAGAAGCAGGAGACGAGAGACTGGAGGAGCTGCCTCCTCGCAGCGACTGCGTGCAGAGGCCGCACTGCCCCGGGCCCCGGGTGTCACCGTGGCCGTCACCGAGAGAGGGGACTGCCCCAAGGCCGCTCCGAGCCCCGTGCCTCGTGCCCCCTGGAGCACCGGCTCTGGAGTGCCAGGAGCTGGGTGGGACACTGGATCTGGGCCCTGGGGTCCTCACATGATGGCGGCAGGCAAAGCCAAGAGAGCGGCAACTTTACTGGCTTCAGGGTGACAGAGGACGGTGGACAGCAGCCAGGGAGGCTGGGCAGGAAGAGAGCAGGGCAGGGGCAGCCTGGAGACCGTGAGAAGGTGGTCTGCCACGCACTCCGAGAGCTGGTAGAGAGTCTGACAAAGAATCACCATGGCGACGTTTGCAACGACTTTTAGCATGACTGGATAGAATGTACCAGAATTCCAGCTGCAACAGACTTCTGCCACTGTGACGTGGGCACCAGCCATCGGCTACTGAACTTGTACCCGAAGATGACCAGAACCGGCGGCACAGGGTCCATGCCCGGTCTGCTGGCCCTCACGCCGGCCTGTGCTTCGGAGTCACCGAGAGGGGCATGGAGAGGCCGACTCCCCGGGTCTGACATGAATTTTTCTTTTTTTTTTTTTCGTTTTTCCTTTTAATGTTCTAGATAATTCTGTCCCACAAACACTTTCGCAGAAAACTGTGTTAACGTTTGCAGAAGTCGCATGGGGACAAGTAGTTTCACCCGTTTCCTAGGAAGGACTTTTCTCCAGGGCTGGCTTTCCTCCCCCGAGCTCACAGGCGCGGCGAGGCCCTGAAGGGAAGGCTTGGCCTCCTCGCACCCCCCACGGGAGGGACCGTGACACCCACGGGTGGAGAAGCGAGCGAGCACACGGCGAGTGGGAGGTGCCCCGCGGCGCCGCGGGCTGCGTCTCGGCCCCGGGCCTGTCCGCTCGTGCTAGCCCGCCTCCGCGGCGGCCGCTCTGAGCACAGGCCGCTCCAGAGGCCCGGCTCTCCTTCGGCCGGGCTGTGCCTCGCTCGCCGGTCACTCTCCGCCTTGGCTTGGCCGGTTCGGCTGTTGTCACCGTCGAATGCGTACCACCTCTGCGTGTCCTCACCCACCCAGGGCTCTCGGGACGTCAGCCACTGTTTCTCCCAGAGGACGTCAGCAGTACCTCTGAAGTACCACGGCCGCGTAGACCGTGTCGTCCTAGTGATGTACAAAAACGGCCAATGCCGGTCCCATCGCTCACGACCGAGGGACCGGACCGGTGTGCATGGGCTGGCCCGACACATCGCTTTCTGGCTGTCTCATGAGAGCGAATTTTTAAATGTTAAAGGGAGAAACGATGCAGGATTCAGTAGAGATTAGCTCTATGCAGACAAAGCAACGTGACCATGTGCCGTGTGCCGTGTTCCATCGAGGATGGACTTCTTCGCCCAGCACGGAACCAAGGTCAACGCGCCACCAACCGTGGACTCCCCTCCCTTCTGCTGGTCCCCGCCTCCCGGACGCCCCGTTTCCATCCTTGACCTAATCCCCAGCCAGACCACCGAGCGTCACTGGCAAGTGTTACGAAGCGATTAAGTCCAGGGCCAGCCCTGCTCTGTGACCTGGGGCTGTGGCCCCGCCACTCACAACACCCCACACGCTCTCTGCGGCACCTCTCTCCCCGATTCCCTGCGATTTCCCCAGAACAGCTGCCTGAAGACCAACATGCCTTTTTCTACCCGCCCTGGACCGACAAATGCTCTCGCCGCTGCCATGACGACATGCTCCGGGTCCTCTGCACATCTCCGCTGAAGGAATCGCTGCTGGGGCCTGGCGTCTCTGCACGCAGAGCAGCCTTGACTCCCGGCAGCACCGCAGAACCCGCCGCTCCCCACGCTTGCCTCCTGCCCCTTGGCCGGTCACTGTGACACTTCACGCCGGCTCCTCTCCCCGCCCCGTTCTGCCCAGAATGAAGCCTTCCCTAGTCCCTGGACGTGCACACGCCTTCCCACGCCCTTCACGGGCCGCGGCGTGTCCCGCGCTCCCATGCCCCTGCCCTGTGCCCGTCGATGTCCTTCTATGAAACACGACCGTCAGGATACGACAGCATCTCCCTGGATGCGACCTCCTGACCCCCCGTCAGTTCCGGGCACCGGGTGGGGGCTTCCTGAGCCTCGGGCCAGGGTGGGGCTGTCTGCACACTTGGGCGTCACCCTCAAGCAGCCCCACTATCTATTTCCTGGCTCATTCTGGACGTTCCAGAGAATTTTCATCCTTCTACCCTTGAAACAAGCTCAGTGGTCCTACGTGGACTTGAACAAGAGGTAAATATCACCAAATACAGAAAGCCGCACGTTTGAAGGCCTCTCCGTGCTGTGCCGTGAGAACAGGCGTTCCTGGGTTTGACTATATTGTAAGGGAAGCTCGATCCGGTTTCTCGGAGCCCCTGGCCTGTCCTGATCTGGCCCTCTTGTTTCTTCCCGGTTTAGAGAAATTCTTGCCCGACATCTCCGCCTCCATCTTTCAGACACTGGTTCTTAGCAGATCCCATATGCTATGCTGAGCGCGCCTCCGGCACTGTTCTCAGTCCTTGACGAGACGAGGGCTGAGCCAAGTGCTGACCGTGGATCGTATTAAGCATATCAGGGTCTAGAGCAGCGAGTCTGCATTTCAGAACCTGACCTCCTTTAATCTTTCCAAAACATCTCTCTTCATGTGTGACATTTACTAATGTTTTCATTTAAAAACTTGTTGGCATCAGAGAACAGGAAATTGTAAGAGGAATATATATACACGTATCGTATATACGCATATCATATAGATATATATGATACATCTATATGATATGTGTATATATATTTGGTAAATGTATTAAATCCTAAAATGTGCTAAATGTGTGCCCAAGGAGTTACAACATAGGTAGGAAATCATAGCCTAAGGCCTGTAGTTCACAATGTATCCTTCATTTTATGTTTGTGTGCCTTAGTCATCCTATAACTGATGTTTCTTTTCTCCTTAGGAAAAATACAAATCACTGACATTTAAATTTTACAGGAATTTGGAAGATCATCTGGCCCCCAAAATTCATCTTCAGAGAAAGAGTCTATGTTACTCGGTCAATGTCTTTTTAAAGAAGCACAACAGAAAGCCAGACTTCTGAGTTATGATCATTCCCATAGATTCTCTGGTGGTTAAAAGATGATTTTTTAAAAATTGTCTTTTGTCTTAGAAATCCTTCCCTCGTAATAATTTGTCAGAAAACAGTTTGGAGGCTTTTGGAACACTATAGCAGTCGTCAATTGAAATTATGCCGTTCATTCATTTAACTATATAATCTCGCATGTTTTCCTCCTATCTTTTCTATCTTGTTTACCTCTTTATCTCTAGAATCTAGAATTCTGTCTAAATACTTGATGAACACTTGTCGAATGCATGGATCAATATGCTCAATATAAATAACGGCTTTCTCTTACCTCTGACCCAGGCCTGCAAAACATTTTATTAGATGGAAAATGCCCTCTCTGTTTAACTGTTCTAATTAAATTAATTTAATACAATACGGTGTTTGAGACAACAGAATCGTAATGTTTGAGAATTATAAGAAACAAGTCAAAGCAAAACTAACACATTTTTGAAATCTTCGTACAATATTAGCCTCTCGGAATGTCATTAGATTGCATAATTATAAAAATAGCCCAAATTGAGTGAGTGCACGATATGTATCAGTTTCTGTTAGTTGCTTTACATGTTTATCTCCTAGTAAGATGCTCAAAACAACCCTCACGGAAGACACTGCTAGCACTCCCCACATTATCAGTGAAGAACTGAGACCGTGTTCAAGGTCACACGACTAGTGGTGCTTGGGAAGTAACTTGAACCTACCTCTTTCTTGCTCCGATGCTTTTAAGCCTATCTCTGCCGCCTTGCTAAATTGATCCAAAAGAAGGAAAGAAAAATAAAAACAAGCATAGTTCTCATAAATTATTAATTCCTTCCTGCTTGTAGGCATTTTTGGAAAGCTCCATTTACTTAAGAAAATTACATGGCAATACTTGAAATATGAACAAAAGAATACATTAGACTTAGAGGAACCAGCGATGATCGAGAACACTGCAGTGCCCATCGAATTAACACTTAACTTTCCTAAAAGCAATGCGATAAATTAAATAGAAATAATCATTTTTCAAAAGCTGTTATAAGACAACTGATAACACACTGTATTCAAATGGAAAGGTATTTGATGCTGCATATAATTCAGAGGAGAACAGCCTTCCAGGTGACCTTACCCAGCTCTCTACTTTGTCAGGTGAGGAAAATTATTGCTCGGCACGGGATGTTAATCTTTTAGGGAATTACAATTTAGTGGCTCGGAACTGCTGGTCAACCAGAAATACTAGCCAACAGCTTGCACTATGTCTATGATAAAATGCTAAAGAATTAATTCAGGGGAATTAGTTTTTCTAGACACAGTTCAGAACTGAAATACGAGATCTGTCCTGCCATTATGTAATCAATAGTTAAATTTCTTTCTGTCTTGAATACATATCTCTAGGATGACATGCTTAACTCATGTGTTGAAAATAAATTCATAAAATTTATTTTCAAAATTTATAAAAATTCTAGATCATGTGAAAAAATTAATCTGTGTTAATACCAAAGAAAAATGTAATGGCAATTTGGAGAACTTATGGTATTTGATATTAAACATGTTATAATGTGTATATGTTAATCAAAACGCTGTAGGTTTGGAGGCTGCATAAACAGATGAATAAAGCAAGACAGACTCTACAGATAAAGTCCCAAAGTTACTATAATACAAAGATGGGATTTATTTCAAATCAGTGGGAAAATGTGTTCTAGTCAATAAATGATGCAGCAAAATTAAGTTGTAGATTTATGTGGGTAAAATAAGTAAAATATAAACCCTTCGCACCAAAATAAACTTTATATAGATTGAATATTTTAGAAAGTGAAACCATAAAAACACTAGAAAATATTTTTAGTAAATATTTATAATGCTCTTGAGTGTTAAGAAAACCTTGCCATGAATGATGGCAAAGGCATAATCCTACAAAGAAAACAATATATTTAACTCCATCAAAAGCTTAAATAGTTGTAAAACACCATAAAAAGACTTTCAAATTAAATTATTTACTGATAAAACTATTTGCATCACCTATGACACACAAAGGGTTACTATAAGAAATGTTTATAATGAGTAATTACAGGAAACGAAAATAGACGTAATAATGAGCAATAAATAATAAAATCATACTCAAGTTTCCTAGGAATGGGAGAAAGGCAATTTAACATGAGATGCTACGTTCCACCCAAGTAACTGGCAAATGTTAAAAATAATAAAAGCACCTAATTTAAAGGACATGAGAAAACGACAACAACAAAAACTCTGTTCTCACACAGTTTTAGAGAGGGTGGAAACTGGCACAGACTTTCCAAAGAACCTTCTGGAACGAACCATCACAACACTTTAAATGTAAAGACTTTGCCACTGCACCTCTTCGACACGTGACCAGACGTGGTCACAGCAGCGTGCGTAGAAAGAATTCGGGAGTGTGGCCTTTACAGTGACACGTAGAGCAACTTTTAAATTTTCATCGATATCGGAGCTTAAGCAGAACACAACAGCATCGATCACCGAGCGTGATCACACAGACCTTCATCTACTGACACGTATGAAGTAAAAGATACAAGTCACAACACAGCACATGTGATATGATGCCATTAAAAACGGGTACGTGTGTCCAAGTGAGCACACACATGTGCTCGCTGGAAACAGTCTAGAGCACACACCTAAAGAGAACAGGGATTTTCTCCGTCGTGTGACTGAACATGACTCTTATGCACTTTTTTTGTGTGTGAAAGTACGCTGGCTAATTTTTTATAACCAACATTATGGTCTTATAATTGGAAAAAGCAACACATATTTTGAAAAGAATGAACTCAGTGAAGATGAGGTATCATAACTTTAAATTGCACTTCTAGTATGGCATTAAAAAATGTGTGGTATTATAATAATCATGTTGGCACATGGTTCGCCAAAAAATAAAAATCAACAACACTATTCTAAGCCATTATGATTGTTATATTTTTCCTCCAGATCAGCTGGTAGAGAATTTTATCTATGCCACCATCGCATGTTATATAAAATGCAGATTAAGTACATTTTTATTTAAGGAACTACAGATGTTACAGTTTGTCACAAAGTTACGGTCAGAGCAACTTTATCAGTTTGAATACTTAGTGTTCTTTGTAGAAATGGTATAGGCATTATGAAAAACTGCCCCCGACCCTGGTGGCAAAAGTTGAAGATCTAGTAAACCGAACTGACATCAAACCGAGGAAAATCACCACATTATAAGAACAACTACGGTAATAATAGCTACAATTTATTGACCCCTAACAAGGAGAGGCTCCAAGGTAAGCACTTCATTCCCTGTATCAGATTTACCCTCCAACAACCTTGTAAGAAAGGCACTGATATCTCTACTTTACGAATGAAGAAGCCCACAGGGTGCAAAGACATTGTTCAAGGCCACCGGCCTGTACGTATCAGAACAAGAATTCACCACGGCTTCTCTGATGCCACTGCCCACACTGGTGTGCGAGGCTACACGCTAAGTTCAGCCTTTTGTAAAAGTGCGACTATTGTAAAAGCAAGCCATCAGGAGAAACCATTTATATCAGTAAGTTCTTGATGGTGGCTTAGGAAACATGCACACAAATCTCAGAGACCGGGGTGTGGCCTCAGGGAGACATGACAAGATTAGATCAGAGGATCTACAACTGCATTTTAATTCCTCTGTCATGACTGAGTGGTGCACTCGGTACCTATTAAGGGGGGAAGTTCACTGGAACATACTTGTTATTATTTACCTCATACTATCCCAGGTAAAGACGTACTTCAAATAAACAAACAATTCTAGCCCAGCATGAATGAACTCTCTCTCAAGCCCACATAATGCTGCATGGATACCTTCACCAACAAATCACTGCCTGATTTCTCATTCAAAGCCCCTTTCATAAAAAAACTGTGTCTCAGGGACGTACATGCGCATCCGTAGATCTATACGTCAGACCGTAGTTTTTTGTATAACTACGTGATCGTGAAGAATGCTGTGGTTGCGACTGTCCATTGCTGTGCAACAAAGCACCCCAAATGTTAACACCTTAAAAATTTCTTTTTATGTCGATCATAAATCTGCACTATGAGCAGAGTCGGGTGGAGACTCCTTATTTTCGTCCCCTTGGCAATGGCTGGGGAGGCCCCAAAGCTGCGAGCCGGAAGGGTCTGAGGTTCAATGCGTTCATGGCAGGGCTGGCTGGCAGGGGCCACCTGGGTTCCTTAGTTTCCTCTCTCTAGTCCCATGTGGCCTGTCCATAAGGTGTCTCAGCCTGGTGGCCTCAGGGAATCCAGGCATTTCCCGTGTTGGCCGAAGGCTCCTCGTGTACATGTCCCAAAAGACAAAGCTAGACAAACATGGCTTTGCACGTTGTGACACTGTTCTCCGGTCTTCCAGAATACGGCACGAAGCCTGGCCCAGGTCCGAGGGAAGGGGAATTAGAACCCAGCTTCGATGAGAGGAGTGTCAAAGAATGCGCGGACACATTTTAAAACAAGGTCAAGGCCAAGATAGTTGGGGATTGTCAAAGGAGAGAGAAAGGAAAAGGGTGCGGGGAGAGAGAAAAGGGAGGGGAACAGAGGGAGGAAGGAAAGAAACGCATCTAAGCGGGTAGAGATAAATGTCGTGTAGCTGAAGACGTCCCGGAGTATGAAATAATAAACTAACACTGCGGTTCGTAAAGTCCTTCGTGCGTCGGCTAGCCCATGCATAGGTCTCCGCAAGGTGTATGAGTTGCTAGGATTTAGCTCCTGCGGCTGCGAACACTTCTGGGCCGACTCCTAGCAGCTGGAGGACTTTCTCACCGACAGGTCTTTAAGTCACAAAGCATCATCTGAGTGAGAGGATAACCTATTCCTAATTATTCAGATAACTGTAATTAATTCTTTTGAGCCTCCCTCTCCCTGCCACCTCTCCCTCTTTCTCTCCCTCCCTCTCTTTTTTCTAAACAGAGACTGGCTGTCACCACTGTGAAGGGTTTAGATTGTTATGATTATTATTTTTAGTTTAGTTTTTTGTTTGTTTGTTTTGGAGGGCCACCCGTGAAATCTCAAAGAGAATCCTTAGGAGATAATCCAGTTGGAAAGAAAATGTGGAAAACTCAGACTAAATCACAGTTCTTAACATGATGTTTGTTATTCCACGATTTCTAAAGAACCATGCTTTAAGCAGTACGTAACCAGTCTTAGAATAAATGCTAGCTTGCAGTAATAATGACTTTGCAGTATCCTAACCAACCCTCTGTTTGGGTCTCTTTTTATTATTTGGTGACAGTTAGCTCATCTAGTCCCATAACTGTGGCTGATGGACCCTACTCGACAGGGCCACTTCTCCATCCACATCAGTTCAGTTGACTCTACTTCATCTCCAGGAGGAAACAGGACCCATCCCCTAGAGGCTCCTCAAGCTCAAGGCCAATAAAATGCACCTTTGTATTTCTACTGCTGTGGCTTTGTTCTTTTAAAGCCTTATGCCCTGCCCACCAACCTGTAAAGAACCCCAGGGAACATTTTTCTCCATTTACATTTGCTTTATCTGTCTGAGATAAATATCTTTTCATTTAAGTGCTTGACTGAACCAGTCCTCAGCAGTGAGTGTATTTAAAACATTTCAATGTTCAATCAAGGAAATGTCCAAGTTTAAATGCATGCCTTATAATAATTAATATCACCCACTACTAAATACTACATAGGAAGCAATTCTTTAAAAGGTCTTTATATATTGGACATTGTGCTAAGTGATATGAGTTTTAATTTCTGATCATGAAGTCACATAATGACATTTATAATTCTTGGGAACATCAGTGTGAATTTTCATGAAATGGTAGAAGCACGTGGAGAAATGGTTCTTTGCTTGACTGAAATAGTCAATTTTTATAAGGCAGGTAAGAAATCGATAAGTTAGAGAACTCTAAGGAAAAAAATGATGAGTCTGGAATCCAAGAAAATAGTCATTCCCACCGCATCTGTGGTTTCGCTTTCTGCAGCTTCAATGACCTGAGGTCGACCATGGTCCAGGCATGTTAAATGGAAAGTTCCGGAAATAAATGGTTCACAAGCTTTCCATTGTGTGCTCTTCTGAGTGGTGTGACGAAATCACCTGCCTCTGCCCCATCCTAGCCAGGACGCGAATCGTCTCTCTGTCCAGCGCGCCGGTTAATTAGGCCGTACCCACCTCCATGATCAGACCAACCGTCACAGCCTCACGGTTCTTGCGTTCAGGAAAATAATCCTCACTTTACTTAATAATGACACCAAATCACAGGAGTAGTGATGCCGAGAACTTAAATATGCCAAAGAAAAGCAGTAAAGTGTTTCATTTACATGAAAAGGTAAAAGTTCTCAATAGGGAAAAAAAATACACATGCTGAGGTTGGTAAGATCTAAATCAAGAACAAATCTATCTGTGAAACTGTGAATAAGGAGAAATTTGAGAAGAAAGGTGAGTATGGTGCAATAAGATATTTTAAGTGAGAGAGACCACATTCGCATAACTTTTATTATAGCATATAACTATAACTGTCTATTTTATTACTAGTTATTGTTGTTAATCTCTTACTGTGCCTAATTTATAAGTTAAATTCTGTCATAGGCATGTATGTGTAGGACCAAACATAGTACGAAACGACTTCGGCACTATCCACGGCTTCGGGTATCCACTGGGGTCTTGGAAAGTGTCCCCCACGGATAAGGGGAGACAATCATGTAGCCATTTCTGAATCAGGTGTAACAATCTACAGATATCGACAGTTACGTGATCCTAAGAGAACATCTTTCATTTTTGAAACCCAGGAGGCTTTACCAAGTCCTGAATCCTCATAAGCACTCCGTGGAATTTCAGGAGTGACGCGCAATCCTTGTCTCACAAATGGAGAAGCAGGAACGAACAGACCAGAAGTTGGCTCACGTGCATGCGGACGCAGAAGGATGTACAGGGAGCCACCTGAAGGCCGAACCCGGGCCCCCCGGTCAGCATGTAGCTACGGTCGGCTCAGTGACGCCCAAGAAGGGCTGGCTGCCTCCCAGGTCGTCTCAACCTTCACTTCCCACAGGGGCCCGTTTCCTTCCCCCTCTGACATTTCCAAAAGCTAATGGCAAGGGCAAAAGGTCCCCAGCTTTCCAGGAAGGTTGACGAAAGGGAGTGGCAGGAAGAGAAGGGAAGGGAAACCCTTCAGCACTGCACCATCCGTTTCTGGCAATTACAGATAACAGAGAGTTGCCGATAAAGTCAGACTTTCCATCAACCACTAAACGGACTCCCACTGAGGAGCCTACTGGAGAGACATGAACAGAGAAGGCAGAAGACGGCCATATGGCTTCTCTTAATGAGCCAATAAACACACGAAAAGCGTGGTTCCTAATCGGTTCGCCACCGAAACCTCATCTGTGTGTGCGTTTCCAGTTTTAGGGAAAGCAAACGCCGGTTCGCATTCACCTTCGTTCGCACAGTGGCGGGGATTCAAAGGCCGTAAATAAAGTCACGTACAGACAATCCCTGCTTCTGTTCCCCTCAAGATTTTCCTGGTCTTCCTTTGTTCCTTACCCCACCCCTCATGCCAGCCAGCTCCCCTGGCATCTCGGCGTTCAGAATAGCCGAACTGTAGTGTGGTCAGCCGACCTCTCTTACCGTCTGCTCATAGTCCTCTCCATAAAAACCCAGGCAGGGCGAGAACGGACAGAGCAGAGGAGACCGCCTCTTGCCCTCAGTTACCGCCAAGACTCCAGCCGCTCTCTCCGAGGGGCCGAGGGGCCGAGGGGCCGGCCAGCCCACGTCAGGGCTCTGGAGGTGGTCCCGCCTGCTGGGAGTCACCTCCTTCCCCTCCCCCTTTCTCTCCCCGCACTCCCTCCCCCTCCCCTCCCCCTTTTCTCTCCCCTCCCCCTCCTGGAGCCGGCTCAGCCTGCAGGCCTCCTCCGCTCTTTCCCCAGTCAGGGATGCCCCAACTCCCCCCTTTCCAGGCGGTTCTCACATCCCGTAGCATCCTGCCCTTCTTCCCTTCATCAGCCCCTGTGTCCTGTGCGATGTCACGAGGGCCGGGCAGAGCCACGGCCACAGGGAAGGTTGGCTTTGCACACACAGCAGAGCCCAGCAGACTGCCTGGCAGAGAGCAGGTGGAGAACAGTAGTTCGCTGAATGAATGACTCTTAACTTTTTCTATCCCTTTATTCCTGTCATTTCCTCTACCTCGGAAAACACTCCCAACCTTCTTCCAGCATCACCGCCAGTGGAAATTCCACTGCCCATCCCTCAGGCCCCACCTCCTCCGAGAAGCCTTCCTTGATCACCTGTGCTGAGAGGATTTCCCTTCCTGAACTCCCACACGCACGTTCTGTGCCGTCTCATGGCATTTATAACACGTCCATATGTCTTATTCCTGCTTTACTCCAAAGGGAAGTCCCCTTACGGTCCCTCAAGTCCATCTTTATCGACATTCAGTTCATGGCAAAAACCACCGTTTGTCTACAGGTGTGACTCCGGAAATTGTTCCTGAACCGTGGGGGCCACAGATGAAACACCCCCGGCGCCTGGCGCAGAAGTCGTGCTCGGCCCGCTGCCCCCCCTGCTCTTTTGAACCCCGGTTCCCGTCAAGTCCGCGAAGCCCCATCCCCCACCGCGAGTCCCATGCCTCGAAGGTCGGGCTTTGTTTTCTGTCCACTGAACAACCTGGCAATTCCATTTATGAAAATTGTGGCATTTCTTTCAATGGAAAGACACAGATTTTTAAAATTCTGTTTTGCTTTCCTACCTTTAAACAAAAATTTTTTCTTCATCTCATAAAAACACTCATGGATGATGATCGACTCTGAGTTTATTTCCAGAACTCTGAGTATTGAGGGCAATGATAATCACCTACTTTAGGAAATTCAGATCTGAGGATCCCAAACTCTGTTTGTTTTCCAAGAAACGTAAGTGGAAGTGAATGTTTCACCACATGAGGGTCAACAGCACAGGAAATTCTTCTCAGTTTTGATTTTATTCACCATATGTTTATATTTTCCATGCTAAATCTCAAGTTTGGTAAACTGGCTTTAAGTCTTTTCTGTAGCATATATCTTCAAAACGGAATTTTATCATGGCCCTCGGTAGCGTTTGGAGAGCTGGCCTGGCCCAAAAAGAGAGACGATGGCTTCTTAACGACCGTCATCAGGGAGCCACGGCGTGCGCACCTCCCAGCGCCCGGAGGCGCGCGAGGGCTGTTTCCTGGCTGAGCGGCGGGTGTCGGGCTCCTGCCCCGTTACTCGTCCTCCTCCTCCTCTTCTCACCCCATTAGCCGCCTGCGTATGCACACTGAGGCCATCGCAGAGTGACCTCCGGTCCCCAATCCCTGAGATTTCCATTTAGGTCTAACCGACCATCCCCAATGAAACACTCACAGACGCTAAAGCTGGACTTAACCTTTCTTTGCTCCAGTTCTCAGGATTTCACTCATAAATCCATTTGGAATTATCTTTTTGTACCTACTGCTATCTTTCTGGTAGACTGACATACTTTCTCCCCTAATGTAAAACCTAGTGGTCTAGAAGCATAGCTTTTTTTCTGATTAATCATGATAAATTCATTTGTTATGCCTTTGTTGTCTGAGGCCCTTGTCTAAAGCCATAACACAACCTTCAATACAGACTCTCACTGACATATCTGACTTTGGAATAATTCTATAGAAAGGCAAAAATTTAAGAAGTAACTTTTGAAGCCTCTGGGAATACTAAACAGGTTTGAAAGTGGTCATATGCACGCGGTGCTGTGGTAGCGTGCATGATTTTTTTCTACCGTATACAAAATAAGACATAAATTACAGCACGGATATCAAAGATAAGTTAAAAAAAAAAAAAACTACTTACAATTCACACAGGCTAGGAACTTCCTGGAATTGAGGATGCAAGAATTAATTTCAATATTTAAAAAGTTTATCATAGAGACTGCATATTTGCTTAAAAAACGGCGCCGCAGACTGAACTCAGGTCACGTCTGCGGGGCTTCCGCGCGCACACCGGCGATCATGTCTGTAGGAGCTCGGCGCACGTGCGCTGACACCTGGCACCCGTTTCTTCTCCTTGGAGATTAATTTTTCATATAACCGTCTATAAGCGCCTGTGACACAACCGCGGAGAAGATGGCCGGTGATGCGATTCCCGCTAAGCTCTGAAAGAGCCCAGATAAAAAGGGGCTGTGTCACAGAACGTCGCAGAAACAGAAAATTCACTTGATTGAGTCGAGGCTTCAGAGCCTCACAAAATACACCAGATTCTTAAAAACGACAATTTCTTCAGCACTCTTAAAAATTGATACCCTTCCTCTTTTTAATCTTTTTCTTTTTTAAGCACTTTATTTTGTTATTAGTTTCAAGTGTGCGGTCCGTCGGTTAGACATTTACGTAGATTATGAAGCGACGCCCCTGATTGCTCATCACCCCCCGGCCCTCCACCCAGCCGTTACATCACTGCTGACTGCGTCCCCTGTGCCGCGCGCCCCAGCCCCGTGAGCCTCTCTCAACTGCTGATTTGTACTTAACCCTTCACCCCTTTCTCCCAGCCCCCCAATCTCCCTTCCCTTTGGTCAGTACCAGATTATCCTCTATATTTGTGAGTCTGTTTTCTATTAGTTTGTGCTTTTTGTTCCTTAGAATACAAATCATATGGTCTTTATCTTTCTCTGCCTGACTTATTTCACTCAGCATAATGACCTCTAGGTCCATCCATGTTGTTGCAAATGGTAGGATTTCATTTTTTTAACAGCTGAGTAATATTCCATTGTGTATATGAATCGTAACTTCTTTATCCAGTCATCTGCTGATGGGTGTTTAGGTTGCTTCCATTGCTTAGCTATTGCGAATAGTGCTGCCATGAGATCTTTATGAATTAGTGTTTGGGGAGATTTCCCCAAAGAGGGTGTATTAATGGCCAACATACCAATGAAAAAATGCTCAAGGTTACTAATCATCAGAGAAATGTAAATTAAAACCACAGTGAGATATTACCTCACACCTGTCATAATGGCTATTGTCAATAAATCAAAAAACGAGTGTTGGCGAGGACGTGGAGAAAAGGGAGCCCTCATCCACTGTTGGTGGGACTGCAGATTGGTACGGCCACTATGGAAAACAGCTTGGAGCTTCCTCAGAAAATTGAAAATAATACTACCTTTTCAACCAGCAATTGCGCTTCTGGGTATTTTTCTAAAAGACATCTTTTTTTTTTTTCCATATTAGTCTAATGTATTATTAAATATAAACTACATTCCAAGATTTTTTTTTAAATTTAAAGTTGTAAAATTTTACCTGGTCCTGTAATAAAAGTATCTGCTAATTTTATCTTATTTGAAAAGCTGACACTTTTTGTTATCAAGTACTCAAAACTTGGTTTAGTAATGAACTGTCTTTGAGCCTGAAGAGTTGATCTGTTTTTGAAAAAGCCTATAAAAAGTTTCTAGTTTGTCACCCAAATTGCATGTCAGACAAGAGAGGACATTTTGTCATGCTCAGATACTATTCAGTCGGAATCTGAGTTTGACTTCAAAGCGTCCACAACTCGATTTCACCTAGAATCAAGGAACTCCGACGGGAGGGCGCGGGACATTGTGAGGGCGTGGACACCGCTCCTCTGGAGCCACGCGCGGGGCAGGATGACAGGGGCGTGCCTGTGCAATTCCCGCTTGTCCTTCTGTTCTCAGTCCCCGCCCTCCGCCCGTGAGCGCCAGCCGCCCTCTGAGATCCACCATGGCCCTCGGAGGCCACGGACACACACCTGGAGATGCCTGTGCTCACGCCGGCTACTGCGCTGGGCACGCGAGCTAAGCAACACGAGACTAAGAGCCCACTGCGCCTTTCACATCTTGTGAATAAAAGCTGTCACTTGTGACTATCTCTGAGACAGCTGGTCAACCTGAGATTTTCTCTTTGAAACAAATCAAAGCCAACCTTTCATTATTATTAGACGCGGGAAAAGAACATATTGTTTATACCAGAAAACCATCCTGAAAAACCCCCGAGTCTCATTTTGCGAGATGCTAATTCACATCTAAAACAACAATAAAAAGAAACACAGATCCCTTTAGGATTCACTTCATTAAGCTAAAACGTTAATAAGAAACTTTTTGAAAATAAAATATGCAAATGTCCTATACATGAAAATCGCTCATATTAGGTGACTCTTCTTTAGTATTCATTTTATTTTTGTCAACATCTCCCAAAAAGATAAAATCTCGATAGAGACTATGAATATTAACTTTTTATTCAAATTAATGTTCCAGGTGACATGTACTGAGTCCAACTGGGGGGAAAGGCAAGTAATAAATTACATGTGGAGGAAGATGAAATCTCTTCATTTATTACATTGAGTTTAATAATTATGCTATTTATTATTATTTATTATAGTTCAGGGGATAGCTTTTAGTATCTAATTTCATTTAAAATAAATTTTTGAGTTATTTTAAGAGGTTCTATACAGCTATTTCTGATTAAAAAAAAATTCTAGTAAGACTTCGACTCCTGTCAAAATCAAATAATCTAAAGAAAATACTATATTATTTGACATGGAACTTCTTGTAGATATTCTCAAAAATCTAAAGTATAGTGTATGTTACAGGGCGGTAAGAGGTAAAACCAACAGCCCTCAACAAGAATAACAATAATGACCATGGTCATGTACTACTTTGAAGATCGCTACGGTCTGAATGTTGGTGTCCCCCTGCCCCCCCCGCCCCCTCCCTCTCAAACTCCTATGTTGGAACCTAACCGCTGAGTGACGGTGCTGGCGGGGGCCTCGAGGAGGAACCAGGTGTGAGAGCCACTGGGCGTCCTCAGGACTGGAACCAGCGTCCTCGTGGAGGACCCTGGAGCACTCCCGCACCCCCCCCGCCACACGGCTCCTGCTGTCTGTGAGCTAGGAGAAGGGCTGTCTCCAGACAGCGACTCTGCTGGCGCCTTGACCTTGGACCCCCAGCCTCCAGAACTGGGAGAAACAAATGCGTGTTGTTTATAAGCCTCTTAGTTTACATCCTTTTATTATAGAAGCACAAATAAACTATGAGGGGCAGGATTTAATGTATTTTTATATATATATACAGGGACTAGCTCTTTATCCTGACCCCTGCTGCCCAAATGCCAGGTGTGAGGGGAAGGCGAGGGTCCCACAGTGGCCTGAGGATGCCCTCGTTACCAGGGGTCTTCGCAGAGAGTGCTGGATGGCCGGGGCAGGCGCGCTTTTACAAGTCATAATCTGAAACCCAGGAATAATGTCTAGAAGACAGGACTTCTGAGGCCGCCTTGGCCCACGTGTGTGCCAATGAGGCACAAACCCGCGGTACGCGCTCCAACCCAACGATCTGTATCGTTGCATAGGTAAAATGTAAAATGAAGATTTACACAGAAAATTTAAAGGCTTATGTCATATCCAGAGCTGAATTAATTTCACTAATGGAAAAAACCCGAACTGATTTTTCCCCTCTTCTATTCTCAAGCATATACCCTCTGAGTTCACTAGAACATTCTTTACATAAAAAGTAAGATGGCTTTCAGAACTAATGCTATGTCCCTTCCTAAGATGACAGCGATAAAACCAAATTAGGTTTGGAGTTCTCTGTCTAAAGGTCAAGTTTATATTTGTACTCCTAAAAACCAAGGTTAAATTTCATTGCTATTTCAAATGCTCTAGTTAGACTACCTTTAAGTACATAAATGTTAATTATGAATACATCAGAAACCCTGCCATATTTATTTTAAGTATATGTGTATTTATTTTATACAAGCGATGGAAATTAAACTTCTTTTTGAGAATATAATATACAGTGTACAAAATACTGTCAAAAATTAAAAATACCCTACAAACTTAAGTATGATAAACTACTTAAAAATGCCTATCTTCTTACTTCCTTAAGAGACAAAAAGCCCACATAATGCTTTAGAAAATAACAGGAGTCATGCTTTGTATTTGGCTGCATTGTAAAAATGCAAGCCAGAAAAAACGGTTTTAGGAGAAGCGATTAAGGAACTAAGTGTCTCACACCGAGCCCGTATGCCAGCCACTGCCACTGTTAGTCAGATGTGCACGGACCTCCAATTCCTTTATTTAACCAACATTTGTTTAGTGTTCATTAGCTATGGGAGAAAAAAAATAGCTGGATATAACAATTTCTTTTTCTACCTTCTAAAACAGTATTTAAAAACGTTCTTTTTTTAATCAAAGTAATCATTTATGGTCCTTTAAATACTTATTCGGTATTTGATACTCCCTTTAAATGTTAATTCAGGTACATCTCCCAAAAATTTTATATGTAGTGCATTTTCATTGTTGCTTGACCTCATAATTCCATTTGGAATTTTTTCTTATTGACTAAGTTCATTGAATTTCCATGTTTAAGAGATTGTTTTTTATGGTTATGTTTTTGTTAGTGATATTTAAATGTCTAAATGTCCTAAACACGATCAATTGCTGAAATGCTGCTTATTTGCCTGAAAAAAGGGGGGAGGGTGGCCTGCCACAGCCGGGTGAGCACCCCCCCACCCCCATGCTACCTGCTCCTGGAGTTAACTGGCTCCATCTTCCCTGAGTTTGTACTGCAGGAGCTCGCAGCCCCTCGGGGCATCACCTTATGACCTCCCATCTTTGTGGGAGATTTATTCATATGAGTTGTTGATTCCAAACATTGTTCTTAATGTGTTTTGAGTCCAATTTTCAAACTACTACATCTTTCCAGATTATTGAAACTTTTATTAAAACCTAGAGAGCCACTCTTTTTTTAGTAATGCTTCCCTCCTCCCTAAAAATCTATTTTATATACAATTTAAATGGTTTGAACAGCTTTCTTTTAGTTACTATTTGTCCAGCATATCATTTTCCATTCTTTTACTTTCAATGGCTTTGTTTTCACATGTTTTAGGAATATCTTGTGTAACTTGAATAAAACTGGATTTTCTTTTAGTTTGGTCTAAGAATCTTTGTCTCTTAAACTCCGGTTAGGACACTTACATTTAATCACAGTACTATTACATTTGGTTTATGTTTCTACCATTTTGTATGGTGTGAGTGCTACTGTTCCACTTCTACCTATTCATTCTCCTTTTCTTTTTTGGTAATTATTTGACAGCTGTATTTATTTCAATCCCTTGGATGGTTATCCTAGACAATTCAAAGGCATCTTTAGCTAAAAGGGTTTATGGTGCCACCAGCTAGACCCAACACCTCACTGGGCCAGGAACTGCTTCCAGGAAATCACAGAGGACAGATTCCCAGATGGCCCCGGGCCTGGGGTCCTATGAGGAACCGGGCCCAGGGACCTGTGACCCTGAGGGGGTGGTCCCCTGGGAGAAGATGAGCTCCTCGACTTGGGCGTCTGCTGTGCTGTGCTCTGGACAGCGAAGGCGTGGTCCAAGCACTGAGTCCCAGCCTTGAAGCCACAGATTCGCGGGGTTTGGGAAAGCCTTGGATGACAGGCAGCCCTCATTTCCTACTAGGAAAATCACGAAGGGGCACAGCGCAGATGAGGGAGGAGGGAGCCTGGAGCCGGAGCCACGCCCCTTCAGAGGCAGGAAGCCGCCCCGGGAGCCTGGAGCACGGATTCGGGAGGCGCGGATGTGGGCAGGGCCCGTCTGTGGCTTCTGCGCCACCTGTCACACTGACTGATGACAGCAGCTAACGTGAGACACTTCCGGCAGACCTGCACGTGGCAGTTTGCACCATGGAGAGTACGTGCGCTGAGCAGCTCCAGGAGCGGAGCCTCGGGGACAAAGCCTCGGGGACAAGGCCTCGGGTCGGCTTCGGCTCCATGCACCGGGCACGCTCAGCCCGGGACAAGCGCACGAGGGCCGCGTGTGCAGCTCTGCGCAAGCTCCTCAGGGTCTGCGCCGCCCTACCCGGCCCGCTCAGGGCACAGCTGTCTGGCCCATGAGCTACGGCGGAGCCGCCGCTGTTCGGCAACGTGGCGGGGCTGACAGGTACGGCAGCCACCGCCACACCGGCGAAGAGGTGGCCCCCGTCTCCCTTGCCTGTGGCTGTGTTGGGTGCAGAACTGGCACAGCATGGCCAGGGGCCCCTGATGGGCATCTGCTGGCAGCCTCTAGGCGAGGTCCCCTTGCTGCGTGGATCTGTGTGTGTGCGCGTGACCGCGGTGATGGTTTCGGCCCGCCCAGGAATCGCCTTCCCCAGAGCCACCGCCGCAGTCTGCCCTGCACAGGGTGACAGCGGGGGCTTTGGCGCAGGTCGCATTTCACCGCGGGCGTCCCGCTGGGATGAGCTGAGCTAGAAGGCTGGCGGCCAGCTGCTCAGAGCCCGCAGCACCGTCCCAGGGCCCCGTGGGAGGGGGGGTGACCCCTGGCCCCTGTGGGCTGCTCACGTGGCTTCCCCACGGGTTCCACAGAAAGACCTTCGCCTGGAATTCAGATCTAATGCCGGGCGCAGACCTCCGCCTGGGCCGGGGAGGTGTCTGCGGTCCCTGACTGGCAGGGCTGTCTGGGGCTCCCTCCCTCTGAGGGGACTCTGCATCTGCCCAACAGTGGAAAGAAAGCCGTGTGCTGGGTGTGGCCAGGTGTCCACTGTGGAGCCCGGGAAGGGACGCTGGCGAGGAGGCCACGCCGGAGCGGCCTGAGCTCCTGGCCTTTCCGGAGGAGCTCACACATTGGCACCATTTCTGCCACAGCTTTATTGGAGTGTCGTTAACACCAAATAAACTGCATCACACTTCAGATAACGAACAACTTCTCACCCCAAAAGTCCCCTCGGACACGTTTAAGGCCCTTTCGCAGGCTCCTGCCGCCTCCGCCCGATCCCTAGGCAACCGCGATACGTTTTCCAGATCGTGTGTGTTTTCTGGAGTTTCGTGCAGACGGAATCACACGCCGTCTCCTTTTTCTGTGTGTCTGGCTCCCTTCCCCGAGCACGGCCATGTGGCCGCCGTCCGGTCTGCAGCACACGTCAGCTGTACTGCCCTATCTATCGGTGTCTGTGCCGTTCGTTTACCCGGTCACCTGTGGCTGGACCCGTGCGTTACTTCCATTTTTGGCTGCTACAAACAAAGCTGCTATGACTATACATGTACCGAAAACGACTTTAATGTTAGTTAATATCTTGACTTTTTGGTGAAAAATACAAAGATCCTAGAATGCTTTGCCTTCCTGTCTCGTGCTTACCTGCAATATCACCCAGTAACTATATTCAGTCTTTAAAAGTATGATCATAAATCAAATATAATCATGCTGATTGTTATATTCTGTTTAGGTTTAGCCATACTTCGCCCCCCACCCCATTCCTTCTCAAATGTCAAGCCTTCCCTCTGGGGTCATTCTCTTTCTTTTCAAAATGCTTATTTTAAAAATATTTGAAAGGTTTAGATGGCGGTGCATTTCCTGAGTCTGTTTGCCTGAAGATCTCTTTTCTGTTGTTGTTCTCGCCCTTCGTTTTCAAAAGATTTTCTTCAACGTAATTTTAGCTTAACATTATTTTCCTTCAACGTTCTGACTTGTTCCTCTGGCACGTGTCTTCCGGCTTTGATGTTGGTTACTTAACCATCCAATTGCCACTTGCAGACAGGTAATCAGTCTTCTTCATTCCAGCTGCCTGTAGAACGTCTTCTCTGACTTCTACATTCTCCAATCTCTGAGTGACCGACTTGGTTTGGCCTTTCGTTTTATTCCTTGGGATTCATTTCTCTCCATCATTCTGTTATTTTCTCTTGCTACACTAATATTTGAATTTCTTATTTTGTCCTCCATGTCGTGTAGCTGCTCTTTTATATTTTACATCCACTATATTCTCTGGCTGCACTTGGAGTCATTTTACCAGGCCAAATTTCAGATCGAAGCTAAAAATTTCTCTTTTACCTTTCTCATCCACCATTTAACCCATTTAGTAAGTTCGTGTCAATTATAATAAAGTTTAAATCTAGAATTTCTTGCGTTAGTGCATGCCTGCACGCTTGTGTGTGTTTAATCTTTTAACATGACTGGATACCTCTGATAGTCTTTCGTTTTTTAATCATTTGTTATATGTGCTTCACTTTTTAAAAACATTAAGCACATTTACATTCCCTCCATTCATTCCAAGTCTGATCCCTGCTCGCTCTCCCTCATCCACAATGGCTTTTTTCATCCATGGTTTTTCTCATTGTTACTTCATGCTCCTTGAAACATTACCTGAGGGAAGTATTTGAGGCCCCATTTGAGAGGACCTGCTTTCTGGGAGGTTTTGGGCAAGTTTCAGCTCAGTTCCTGGCTCCACCTCTTCAGAATACCAAGGTACACGAGAGGCAGTCAGACTGTAGTGATGGAAGGAGGTTTTCAAGGGACCTCACATTCCTGGAATGATGGCAGGAGACTGTAACGTCACACATGCCAAAGGATGTGGATCTGTCACTATTATCAACTGAAATCACATCTGCCTGCTACGTACAGTACACCACATAACTACTATACTTGTATACGTGCATATACCATTATACTTAAGAATTCTCCCCTATAAGAGATATGGACTTTAATTTCATCCCAGTAGCGAACTTACAAAATGATATTATGCTCAATATCTGTGAGTGACATATGAGGCATTATTTTTCTTTGAGATGTGGATTAACAAATATCTGGTCAAGGTCCCCAGCCCTAGTTTGATGAAAAGTGACTGCTAAGCTATTCACTGCTACCTCGGTATCTCTGCAATCATCCAGTAGATTGGAGGGCCCCGTGGGAGGGGGGAGTGACCCCTAGGCTCAACACCGTACCTGTGGCTATACTATAGATAGACTGTACTCCTTAGAGAAGATGTTAACTGCCAGCTGGCTGTGACAGTTTGTGAACTGCCGCTGACATTCGCGTTGGCATCATAACAGTATTTACAGCTCAGGAAATACATACAGTCGGATTACGACGGACCCAGGGATTTCCGTGGTAAAAAATATAACAATTACAAATTACAAACATGATCATAATAGTAAAATTATTTTAAAAATAGCTTCAGTACTCAAGGTCTCTTTCAAAAAATATATGCTCTGTATGAAGCGCACAGCATATATTTGCAAGCATACAGGGACAGCAGAGGACAGAGGAGGGGATTCGAGTGTACAGCTGGGAAGTCATGCCAGATTTTCTAACGGTCCACCATGTCAGAAAACTGCTAAAGAAAGGCAGAAGGAGATAAAGCAAGAAAGTAATTTTGAATGATATAGAATATAAATATAAAATATCACAGAATTAGAAGGAAAAAAACCACTGTATCTTGTTATTTTATTTTGCCAGGCTCTGAACTGGTTCTTCCTTATTACCTATGACTACCGCTTTGTAAGGAGTTTAAATTGACATGTTTGAACATAGTCACCCAAAGTGGTTAAGTCTCTAGGAAGGGACACTGGAAGGTACGGACATAGGCAGAATTCTTGGCAAATATTATAAACACTTTGAATCCTATCTAGTGCTTTTGGTGAGTATTCTCTCCACTGCAATTTCCTAGTCAACACGGAAGATGCCGTAATTAAAGGCCTGGACTTGACCAGGTACTCACGGCAGTGGTCCCAGGGCAGCATGGGGACTGGCATTCACCGCTCATCCGGTTCGGGATCAAGACGTCGTCCCAGCAAGACGGGCCCTTTAAGGAAATAAAACACACACATATCCTTGGTGCACAAATTGTAATCCGAATGTTCTCCCTAACACAGCCTCTAAAATCTGTCTACTTATATTGTAAAATGATGATGAAATTAATGCGTACGCCGATGATTTTCAAAGTATGATCCACAGACCCGGGGAGTCCTCAAGACCCTTTGGGGGATCCAGCAGGCCAGGACTGTTTTCATACATGTACTAAGATGATATTTGCATATTGCTGCAAACACGTAGGTCATTCACCTCTCGCAGTCTGCCCCCTACGGTTCAATTTGATTTTTTAAAAACAAGTAATATTTTTAAATTCCCTGTAATTACACCTGATGACTTTACATGAACACATACGCTGATTTCACTCGAGGGGGGCAGCAGAGGAACCTGAGGAGGCGGCGGGCCCGTCCCACGCGGGCGGCAGGCTGAGCGGGCCCCGCTCCCGCCTCTCCCTCCTGAGGCGCCGCGAGCCACACGCTCAGAAACTAGCGAACCCATGGTCCCAGGGAGAAGACGGCACTGGCCGGGAAGAGATGCCCACTCTTTTCTGGAAGCCTGCGAGAGGCTGCAGCAGATGGGGGGGGGGTCTGCACCCTGCAGGGCCACAGGGGTCCGAGGGGTCGCGGGCACAGACGAGGCTGCAGGCAGAGTGACAGCAACACCTGCAGCAGCGGACACAGAGGAATTTAAACTTTCACGAAGTTAAAGTTTTATAAACCGGAGATCCTGAAATCCTCCAGAGAGGAACGTCAGATCAGCGACTGGAAACAAAACTCAAAGTGGAATTTTAAAGTGGCAGCAAAACCTTCAAAGCCTGGAGGGAAAGATCTCAGCCCGCAACGCCCCACCCAGTGCATTAGGCGGGAGGATGGTCACAGGGATTGTGGGGGCGCAGAGCGCTGCCTCGTCCCCTTGTATGCCTGGGGGGCGTCGCGTTCAGAGGGATGCCAGCCAGCTTGAGGGACGGTGGAGAGCGGCCCGGCCTCGGTCCCATCCACGGCTGTGACTCAGGCAGGGAGTCCCACGAGAGCTGGGTGGCGTGGGCGGCTGGCGGGGAGGGCGGGCAGCGTCGCGTGTCGAGAGCAGGCGCCCAGCCAGTGCCGGAGCGGGTCACTGCTGGTCAGCTCCAGGACCGCCCACTCCGCGACCCAGACCTAGTGGCCGCCCGGCACCCTCCCACGGAAACCGGGGAAAACGTGGGAGGCCGACAGGGCCCCCGGCCAGGCGGGCACGTCCACGGAGCGCTCGCCCCCGTCCTACGTCAACACGACACCCACACACGCTGCCTCGGAGGACGACGGGGGGCAGGGCGGCCTGGGAGGCTCACGTCTGCCTCAAAGGGACGAAGCTGCACTTCGACAGAGGCTGTTCAAACCCAGCCTCGAGAACAGCTAAATTTCAAATACTCATTCGAGAAACCGAAAGCCACCGCTGGAGCCGGAAGGGTGAGCGACAGCGGAGGCGCTGACAAGCTGGCCCGAGGGGCCGGCCCGAGGCACCGGCCCGAGGCGGGCCCTGGCTGTGTCTGGGCGTCTGGGTTCGGGGAGTGCCTTCCCCCCCCGTTTTCTTGCTGACGCAGAGGGTATACAGCATCTGAAGTGTCCGCAGACAACGTGGTTTATGCCGCTCGCCTCCCTTCCCACTGCACCTGGAAGCTCTGGGTTGGGGTGCACAGCGGCCAGCCCCCGCCAAGGTCCCTGGGCGGTCGCAGCTGGTAGCTGGGGGCGGAAGCGCGTCCTGCGTGGCTGCAGTGGGAGGTCCCTTGGGAACGCGGCCGCGGTTCCCTCCGGACTCACTCACGCGCCTGTCCCTCCGCTGTGTGCTGCCTTTTGCTGCAACGAACCTTTTCACACACGTCTGACGGTGCGCGGGGTCCTCGGGCCCGCCGGCGACTCTCCGAACCTAGACGCGCCCCACGCCCCAGTGACATGTGATTCATCACCAGGGACACGTTCCCCTCGCTGCGCAGAAGGCTCAGGGGTCATGGGTAAGCGCACGTCCATTATGGGGCATGAGGAATTCCGTTCTCCTTGCACGTCTAAGTGTGGGGCCCTCACCTACAGCCCGCTGCACAACGATGCAAACAGTCCCGTGATGCGCGACCTCACGTAACACTATTAACTCATGTTACGTAACCAAATATCTGCGTCCCGCAGCGTGGACACCATGAAAGTCAAGGTGCAGGTGTTGAAGGCGGAGGCGGAGCTGGGCGGGGGAGGGGACAGGCGCCCTGGCCTCACGCGCCGTGGCCTTTCGTCACTAGGCCGTCTGCGAATCTGACTGTCGAACAGGTGCTTATGCCCACGTGATAAAAATGACCAATGCACTGAAACCGGAGGGACAGAGGGACAGGCGCCCGCACCTCCCTGGCCCATCGGCCTCACCTGGCTCGCTGGGAGCGGGGAGATGGGCCGGGTGCAGGCTCCTGTCACATTGGCCCCTGGACGGGGACCCGGAGGCCACACTCGGGGATTCTGCTTCTCTGTGGCCTGTGGTTGGTGCTGTCCCCCAGTGCCATGAATCAGTGCTCCCATTTTTAGACAACTAGGAAACTTCAGAGTCCATGTTTTAATCAAAGCGTGGTCACGGGCCAGGCAGGGCTTGACTGGTCGGCTCCATCGCGCCCCACCCGTGGTCACCTCCCCCAGCTCCCCGAGGGGCCCGGGGGCTGACTTTCAGATGGCTCGTCCACATGCTGACCAGCTCAGCATGCTGCACCCACACCCACGGCCCCCCTCAGCCGGGGACTCCCCAGGGGCTGCCGTGCTCCCCCACAGCGGGGCAGGTGTTTCTCGAGAGCGACAACGCCCAGAGAGAGAAAGCAGGAGCCTCCGGCTTCCTGAGGTGGGGACCTGGTCCCAGCACAGCGTCATTCCCGCCACGCCCTTCCGGTCAAACTGTCACAGCCCAGAGTCGCTGGGAGAGGCAGAGTGCGGTGGAGCACGGTTGCCGTCTGCGGTCACAGCGAGGCGGGGCCGCCCCCAAAGGAGAGGGCACACGTGCAGCTCCTGTCGCCCCAGGGCACCGCCCCGCCCGCCGGTGCCTTCTTCGCCCACCCCCAGCGCTCCGCTCCGCGCGCTGACAGCAGAGGCGCATGTGGATTTCCTTTTACCTGCATCCAGAATACCTGGTTGATATGTCTCTATTATAAGACTTTAAATATTTCAGACATTATGAAACACACCGCATCACACTGGGTATGGGTTATAGAGACAAAAATAACAAAACGGCAGCAACTCCACGTGTTCCCCGAAGGTCCACTCGGATCGATCCCTTTGGAGTTTCTATCCGGGCGCAGGCTGAGGCAGACAGTATCTGCACCCACACGTAAATGACCGATGGCTTCCAATTAATTAACATAATTTCCTGATTGCTAAAAGGCACCCTTCAGCTTTTCAAGAATTTGAAACCACTGTCCCACGAAATCATCTTTTCATAAAACACATTCATTTGATGCTAATTTTAGGTCGCCGAGGTCATTAATTCATTCAGTAAATTATGCACCTAACATGTGACACGTATTTTGCTAGACTGTAGATGAAAAACTGAACGAGACTTCCAGTTCGGAGGATTACAGTGATTAAACGAGTAATTAACACGTGGCTCGTTTGAGGGTACATAGGGGAGACCCCTGGCCTAGACTTTCGGAAGGACTCTGTTTAAGTTGAGACGTGAGGAATGAGTCAAAACCAGGCAGGAAGAGGGAAGTTCCTTGAGAGAAATAAGAGTTCTGATCAGGGAAAACAGAACCAGACAGCACCACCCGCTAGCCTGGTTTCTGGCATGCAGACTCCCAACGGGAAGATATTGATAATTAAGCCATAATAGCTAATTCTGTATGACATTCTAAACATCTTAGTCTACAATACTACAATAGTACTACTAATAGTGACTCGATTAAATCTGTAGTTACAGGTGGTCTTCTGCATCACACTGACTTCAGAGCAATGGGGACATCATGATGACAGACAATGTCTGCATGTCTCTGACCCGGATGGACTGGTTCATCTGTAACTGATGTCACCATCCACGTAACGATGATAAAGTTACTCCAGGGGTCCCCATCCCCAGCCTTCAATGGGTACAGGTCATGGGGCGTTAGGAACCGGGCCGCACAGCAGGAGGTGAGCGGCGGGCGAGTGAGCGAAGCTCCATCTGTGTTCACAGCCGCCCCCCAGCGCCAGCATCACCGCCTCAGCTCCGCCTCAGATCCTCAGGCATCAGTCTCATAGGAGCACCAGTGCCTGGGGCCACAAAGGTTGGGGACCACTGAGTTACTAAATTAATCAGAACATGTTTCTTACGTGCAATGTGGGAATACTGGCTGTACCTACACCACAAGATTTATAGTTAAATGAGACAAAGTACTTAGAAGAATACTATACACATAGCTAACATTCGATAAATATTGGCGAGTGCCGCTGAACAACCCAAATAAGAGAAAAACGTGATCTCGGAAGAAGCACCCCAATAGACAAAGAGTCAGAAGATCTAAGTGCCGGACCTAATTTCGCTAGAGTTTAGGCTAAACACTTTAACAACTTCGTGCCTCACTTTCTTATCTGTGCGTTGTGGATAATAAGGACTCAGGGTGAAATAAGATAAAGAATGAGTTAACTGATGAGAAAACCCATTGCAAACTCTAACAGGCCACACAGGCGACAGCCGGTAAAGGGATACTGGAGCTGTGTGTGTTCGTGGATTCCTGCATTGGCCTCACGTTACACAGCTCCTAACATAACGCCGCTCCACGCAGAAGAGGTGCTTCACACGCAATGACGCGGCTGCTGCGGGCGCCGGCCCTGACCAGAGTGATCCTCTGGCCCCACGTCGACTACTCGGCACTGCGGGGCTAACTCGACAGCTGTTTAAACAGACTCTCTCAGCTGGCCTTGGAGATTTTCCCCAAATATTTGGTCATCTTTGTAGCTTATTAAACATAATTTGGCATACAACAAATTTCCTTCTACTACAAAAGTATGCTTCAAGTCATAAAAAGCAAACATTTCATAATCTGCAACATTCGATAACATACTTTTCTTTCCGAGACAATTATTTCAAGAAAGAAACATCACATCTCTTTCAAAAACCCGCGTTGTCGTACATGAGACGACTCTCGGCCCACTGCACTCCGGCTCCGATGGGTTTCAATGAAGTCGATCACTGTCATTATTCATTGAAAGTCCCTTCACATGGGGTGCCATCATGCTAAATGCATCAAATGTCAAACAATGAGCTTATTCCTTCACGATTCCAGTCACCAAGCCATTCTAAACCACGAGATGCCTTCAATTACCTTACTAAGTGTTGACAGCTTTCCTGTAGGCACGGCATAGCGACAGAAGATTTAAACAGCAGTGATATTTTTGGTGCTTTTTCATAGCATTTAAACAATGGAGACAAATACAGACTTCCAGTGATTCACTTTTATGCACTCTTAACAGATTTAATTTAGGAGAACCACGTGATCACGTTCATCTGTTCGAGCTCTTTGCTGAGCATCATCTCGCTGTGGCACGGAGGGAAATTCGCTGCAGCTCAGATCCAGGCAGTTTCAGGTGGCGTGAGCTGTTCCGAACTGTCGCGATGGCAGCCCTCATTTTAATTCAAGGCGTGTAAATCTATTTGAGTAACAGCATTTATTATCACGTAAAGCTTCATAGTTATCTCAGCTGGCTTTGCATCTTGATAATTATGACTGGACTGGACTGCGCTTACTAAATGAGATAAGAAGTTTATTAGATTTCTGGTGAATGCCCAGATGCCATCCTCATCGCATAAACATCATTTAGTTCTCAAAATAAAACCCGATGAATAACACATCACCTTTTGGTGTGCACTGTACTATTCTACCTCCCCAAGTAGTGCTGAACTCTACCGGCCACTCTTTTTCAAGAAAGGAAAAGGAAGAAATAATATAGGATGATGGTTAAAACTGTAAAGGGATCATAACTTAATTACCTTGTCTGTTGCTTCGATGTAATTAACTGCCTAGGAAGACGTGTCAGTAGGGGTGACCATCTTGGCTGGTCCACAAAACCACACGCTGTGCAGTAGCGTAGGCGGTATGTGCCTGGAGGACCTAAGTGGGCAACCGGGTTGCTAAGAGCCAGGCAGAGGCCCTGAGAAAAATCATTTCTCAAAGGCGGCGACGTAGGATGGGACTCCTGCAGCCAGGAGTTAAGCTCACGTGACGGGCATGAGCGGGCCTCTCATCCTTAATCCTAGTGGCATGGCTGCGCATTTACGAGGTCCTTCTATTCTCGAGACCAGGCTTTTCCACGGGGAGCCAGCGCATGGGCGGCCATTCTTATTCTTGCTTTTTACTGATGTGGGTGCGCAGGGTGAAAAAGAACAAGATCTTGATGATGATGACAATCCCCAAAACGAAAAGATATTATCTCAGGTCAAAAGAAAAGTCGGTTTCTCCTTGGACACGAAGGCTGGCAAAGGATTTTTTTTTTTTTTTAATCTATGGTCCAGTTTAATATGCACTGAACATTTGTTCTAGTTTATACATTTTCCTCTGGGTCTTTTATTTCAAGATGCGTATACCATGTCCTTTTCCTCTCTCTATCTTTCCTCTGCCTTTCTTAATAATCGGTCTAGCCTATTAGAACATCTTAGTTCTATGTTAAAACCAACTAAATTTGTGGTTATCTGAACTTTCTCAGGACACATTCGAACTGGCCGAAGTCTCCACCAAAAGCATTTTCCCCCACGACTTCCTGTAACACTCCCCTCATTGTTATTTTATTATTTTTCTTCCCCAATAGCCCAATATTTTTGACGTAACAAAATTAGCATTATCTAAAACTCTTTTCTTTTGGTTTATATTTCTTAAGTCGAATGAAGAGGAAAAGTCTGTTGCTGGAGAACAAAGTGGACCTTGGTTACAAATCATTCAAATTCTTAATTTTCTTAAATAATAACACTTGTAGGGGAAGCTCTCATCTCCCCTCACATCAGCCTTTGCTCAGAGGCCTGGGCCTCCCATCTGCTCTCGAGGCCCCTCGCCTGCCCATCCTTGACACTGTCCCCATGCTCTCTCTGTAATTCCACCCCATGGGGAAAGAGCGGGCAGCCCCCTGGGGCTACAGGTATGAGCCGCGTTCCCTGCACCAGCTTTATCAGCGACATGAACAGACCGATGCCCGCTGATCCAACGTCCACCGTCCTACTGGTTCAAAAGGCAGAGAATGAAGGGACGGGGTTCACTGATATTCTAAAGCCTTGGGGACAGCTACAGCCACCACTTCCTACGAACACAGCTGCGCTGAAAACGTCGCGGGCCACTGCACGCCAGCCCCACGAGCGGGCTGCTCTTTGGTGTGGGGCACCATCGTGGCTTAGTTCTCCCACCTGCCTGGGTGTCGACCCATTACAAATCCTCCTGTTTCCATTCCCGGCCTCGGGGCACCCCGCAGGATGGCTGCCCACGTGCAGGTGCAGAGCACAGCTGTTCTGCCCATTCTCCTGATGAAGCAAAAGCAACGCGACTAAAAATCAACAGAACTGGTCAGGGCCTCCTGTCACCATCATTATTAGTTGCAATTACTAACTGTGATTATTCGCCTGGCATTCTCCCCCACCTACCACTAACTACTCCATGAACGACCAAGTTTTTTATAAAAATGAAAAATCCAGTATAGTTTATAACAAAAAAAAAATGAAATAAGATCTTGCTTCAAAATGTTTGTTCTTTATTCACGAGACTATGTCTGTCTATAATAATTTGAAATCTCAGGCTCCTGTTGTTTTTTAATGTTAACACCTCAAATTGGCTCCATTTAAAACATATATGGTATCGGCCAACAGATCAAGGATTGTTGGCTTCCGAAATTCAATATTCTCTCATTTCTAACAGTTTTTAAATCTCATTATTTCAGTACATGCACACAGTTTGTTAAAATGTATTCCATGCTTATAACTACCCAATATTATCCTTGAAACTATTCTGCCAGCTAAGGCATGTTCGAACTTGATTTTGATACATGCCACATTAAGAAGCTTATTCAAAGAAGTAATTGTGACATTATTTGGGAATCAAAGGGCAAAGGGAAATGCCCAGCATGTCTCTCGCCCGAAATTATGCTCTGCTTTAAGGAAATATTTTCTCAAAACTATGTTACTTAATTTTAGCTAATTTAGATCACATCTGCCATCACTTTACCCGAGGTCAAAAAAAAAAAAAAAGGAAAAAAAAAGTAGCAATATTTTAATTGAAACTTAGAGTCGAACTTTTCCAAACTCTATAATAAATCCACTTTTCTGGACAATTTAGCATGGTCTCTGCCTTCTACCTCAAAATGACTAAGCACAAGAGAGCAAAGAATGTATTAAAAATGAATCTGCATACTTAAACACCCAAAACTCACAGAAGGATTTCTGTTTTGCTTGCGTGAATAAGACAGGGCCGTTACAACCAGGAAACATTCGGTGTGAGAATGGCGGTATTATACAAGTTTCCAGATTAAGACTTGCAGAGAGAGCGGGGCAGGATCTGATTCCGATAGACTCATCCACTCCTTTATATCCCATCTTCATGCACAATCACAAAGCCAGATGCGACTCGACCTTTTCTTTGAAACATTCAGTGGTTGGCAGACTGGGAGTCACAAGCCGTGAGCTGATGGCCTGACAACCAGGGAACAGTTAACGTAACGGCCCCCAAACTCAGCACTCGGAAAGCTGTTCACGGTGTAGTCACCCCTGGTGACATCGTCCCATCAGAACGAGCTTAAACTAAAGGAACAGGGAATGTGAATGCCGAATCTAAGATCCCAAGGAAGCGGCAATCTATTGGAAAAGCTAGAATGACATTCGGGAACAATTGGGAAGAACAGGCAGATTTACCAGCTCAAAAGTGAATTCTGATTCAATAAGTCTTGCTTTTCGATACTGGTGGATGCTGTGGCATCTTTTCTAGAACCAACGCCACAAGCTCTTTTGAATAATGGCAGTAACTTATTAACTAGTGTCCTGCTACCCATACTGGTTCCTTCGAATGTTTCTTCCACGTATCTGTCGGAGGGTATCGCCACACAAAATTGAGAACCTGACACCATCTCTTGCCTAAAACCCTCCAGTGGCCCCATGCCATGCTCAGGACCCGCTGTGCCCCGTCTCCTAACGCGGCTCCCGAAGCCCCACCTGAGCTGACCACCTGCTCCCTCCCGACACCTCTCCACTGACATTCTAACCATTCCGACGCGAAAATTCACATGGACCCTTCCAAGGAGACGTAGAGTTCTACATCAGTTTCAATCTTCCTAGCCTTTTCTCGGTTTAGAAAATCCTTTGACTTTCTGGCATCTTCAGCGAGAAGGTCTGAGGGCAAGCTTAACCATACTGATGGTGCTTTTACAGAACAAGGATAATGCTGCGTTTCAGTCTGTTTACTGGAAAACAAATTCTTGTATTTCTTTATTGAATATTCCTCAGCAACTCTCCACTGTTGCCTACTGCAAGTCCGTGTATCTTAAAGTCAGGTTGTCACTTTTTGCTTTTCTGCTTGAAGATCCTGGCAACTGCATTCCCCCGGGATTGCTCCCCAGCTGTCGAGGCTGATGGAGACAAACGTTTCCCTGCGACAGATGAAGATGCAGAATAACGGCCACCGTCTGACGTGTTTATTAGAATCTAGTGATTCAAGTGGTTTCTAAGAGAGAATATAATAGAAAAGTGCAGAATACAAAATAAGAGCGTGGCGTCCATGACTCATTACTTTACGTACCAAGTTGTGCCCTTGGGCAAGTCATTTAAGTCTACGAAGCTCAGATTGCTGCAGGAGTAATACGAGTATTGATATTAGCTTTATGTACTTCCCAAGTTTACAGTGAGAATAAGACAACAAAAATAGGAAAAGTGATCTCCTACCTGTAAAACGCTGTGCAATGTTAGCTGTTTTTTCACATTAAACTGGACTATTAGAATCTCAGTAAAAAGCATTGAGCATGCGACTCCGTAGCAAAGATGTGGAAAATCTCTAGGAATGGAGTGGCACCCACAATGCCTTACGCTGTAATTTAAAATTTTATTTCCAAAAATAGAAAAAATAATTTCTTTAGATTATGAGCTAAATGTGTCTTCCTGCCTGGTAAACAAATATCATATTTTCTTCATAGAGGTCCAAACTGTATTTTCAGGAATTAAAAACAGTCACAACCCACTTATTATTATAGTAACTTGATGCCAGAGAGCGTTTAAAAAGAACACGGTGCCACCACTGTCTTCTACCTTATGAACTATTTACATCCCACGTTAAAGAAACTCTAAGGCACTCTACTAAAAGCACCTGCCAGAGATCTGTAATTTACATGAGAATTGATCTTAAGGAAAAAATAGAGAAGTTTGTATTTCTTCACTTCTCTGAGATTTTAGGTAAAAACTAGTGGTTACTAAAATTGTTATTAGTTCAAGGATACTAAGACTCTTTATATAATTGAAAACTTTAAAAAGAAGTAATCCTTTATGCAAAATGCACATAAAATTTCAATAACAGAAATGATAATTACGATATCCATTTAAATTTTCAGAGAGATCAAAATCATTAAATGCTTTGCAGTCATGTTATACAAAATATTTGAATGGCTAGCTCAGTTTCTCTTTCCAAATTTAGAATATAATGTGCAGCCTAAAGCCACATCATAGAATCTTTTTTTTCAATTCCACTTGAAGTTTGCTCACGTCTTTTCACGTACTAGACAGGTGGCTTCATAGCACCAGCATCCGTAGAGTGAGGCTTTAGAGGAAGCCACAGAGTGTGTGGTCCAGGAAGATGACAAAGTTTCAGGTTGCTGGTTTCTTTCAGCTAGGCTATGGGAGAGATTCCTCATGTGCAGGAAAGTTCCTACAAATGGTGGTTGTAGTAAGCAGATATGACTCCGAACTGACCTGGGAGGTATCGAAAGGCCCGCCGTGGTCTTTTAGGTATCACCGTCTAGTGTTATTTGAATCTTAATAAAAATGTACATGAAGATCCACAACTATCATGAATAAATTCATGAGTTCAACGTAACAATGGTATTATAGTACTGCAGTAGCTATGTAATAACTTGAGTTCTCCCTGGGTTATTGATGCTTTTAAAAATGTAATGCACACTAATGCTATATTCAATGAAAGCATACATTAATCAATTTTCTTGTGTTGTGCTACTAAGGGGATATTTTGTCCTCTAGTTATGAGTGGCACAGCATCTCTGCAGTGCCTTTAAAGAATTTCAAGAAGGCTTAATCATAAGGCAGAAGACAGTTACTCAATAATCATATATGAAAACACACATGGGAAGAACACATTCAAGTCTCTGAACCGTCAGATGGCCTGAGATTATTATCACTGAGCCAAATTCTGCTTAATGTGAAAACAAGTCTCCAGAGTCCAATTTTTTAAAAAAGGTCAAAGGCGACACACTATTCTATCACCACCAATTGATATATTACAACAGACTAGTTGATCAGTGTCCTGTGTGATCACGTGTGTGTGCACATACACGTGTGTGCGCATGCACACACACACACAGAGCCCTCACATAGCGGGCCACATGAAACAGGGACACAGCTGTCTCCGAGAACAAATCCAGATGGGACATGGAAAAAAAGCCTTTAAGACCCACGGAGACCAAAAAGCGTCGAAGTACATGAGATGTGGCCGGGCAGGGAAGAAAGGCTTTTCATGGTACAAGGAGATAAAGAAACCCTCCTTACAGAACCCGTGCTCGCCTTGTATAGAAACTGAAATGATCTAGATTAAATTCTATTACATTGTATAAATGGAGACTGAGACTAAGTCATTGGTCCCAAACACCAGAACAGGCGAGCTGAGATCAAAGGAATGATTATATGTCCTAGATCTTCTGATACCAAGGTATTATTATTAATTATATTAATTTATATTAACTAATCGCCTTCGACCTATATATTATTACAAATAAACAACACATATTAATTACTCAGTCATTCAAATATTTATCATGCATCTACTATGTGCTAAGCTGTGTTAAATGTTAGAGATCAAAGATTAATAAGATTTACCACCACACTCAAGTATTCTGTAATTTAGTGGAGGGCATAAGATGCCAAATACATGACAAAGGAATGTATAATATACCAAGGGAATTCGATTAACGAAGAAACTAATCAGAATTTTGTTTCAACTTGAATAACTGTTTAAAAGCAAATGATACTCTAATCAATTGACAGAGGGGGATAAAATATTTTCCATTTATTCTCAAATATATTGGTAAAATTCCAATAAATAAGTGTTGATGTGGATTACATTTTTAAATCAGTGGGACAGTTGGAATAAAGGGTCGCTCACACGAAGCCAGCCTAGGCTGCAACTGTATTTCACTGCTGTCATTACTGTCCGCTTCAGTCTAAAAATACTTTTGTAACAAAATTTTCCCTATGTGTTTGAAGAATTTTAGACCTCAGGACTGAGCTCTTTTATTCTAAATAAAAGTGATTAAAGGAAAAAATGATATAAAGTAATGAAAATTTTAAAAATAAATTTATATAACAGTGCTTATGAGCTAGAATCTCCATTATACTTTAGCCATCTAATTAGTTATATTAATACCATTTTCTTTTAAAGCCTTTAGAAATGTATACAATAAAGCCCGATATTGGTTTGAGAATTTTCGTAGTCAAAGAGCAAGTAAGCAGCGAATCTACTCACATTAATATATGCCCTTTTCTTTTAATAAAAATTATACTCTTTCATTATCCTACTAACAAATGACTCCATAGGGAGAGTTTCCCCATACTATATACAATAAAGTCACTCTGGTAGGCACTCAACTATTTTAAATGTTTAATGAGCTCATAACCAGTCTGGGCACTTCTCAAAACATGGAGCCTCTGAGCGCATAAGTGGACTCCTCATGTGATCAGATTTGGTCATTTTAAAATCAGAGAACCCTAGGGATATGAGTCTTTTAAATAGCAAATAAACAGATAAGCTATTTCAGACTATAGAAAGTTCCAGGGCACAGAAACGGGTTCTGAGGTAGCAGCTTTTTCACCAATGGAAAGAAAAAAAAAAGAAAGAGGAAGAGCCGGAAGAGCAAAATGATAAGCTGTTTCCATGGCAGCAATGACAGCTCCAAAACAGTCTTTAGTCGTAGGACTTTTATTTTTATTTTTATTTTTGTTCATCAACAGATATACCCAGTGCCAACCAAAATCAGACATTGGGGGTTAGAACTAAAACCCTGGACAGAGACCAGCTACGCGGGAGAAGAGCATGGCTAAGAGGAGCGAAAGGGTCCAGGTCACCCACCCCTGGCTGCGCGCGGGCAGCAGGGGCACCACTGCCCCCTCGTGGCGTTATGCCGGTCTTACCGGCGCCGTTATTTATGAGTTCACTGAGGCATATTCGCCTCTCCAGCTAGAATGCAAGCTCCTTGAGAGAAGGGACCTGCTCTGAATCTCAGTGGCTGCTGCTCATAAAATCTGCACGTAATATATATTTCTTGAATGAAATGTATGGATAATTGAGAATGCCTGACTGAATTTCAATCCTACATTGAGATGGAAATATGAAAATGCCAGGAAAGGAACATCGACTATAAAATGCAAGTAATAAGCCATAAAGGTTGCCAACTGAATGCTCCACCTGACAGTCTTATTTCGTTGAGAACCTCCTTTTCTAAGATTCTAGAAAAGTCACTACTGACAGGGCTGGAAAACACAAATATATCCACAAGGAAGAGACGGTTTTTTGTTTGTTTTGTTTTGTTTTGTTTTGGTCTTAATATAAGTACCACTTACCTTTTTATTTATGCCTGGAAGTTCTCATTTCATGATATTAGAAAATGTTTCAAATGGAAATGCCCCTGGTTGTAACATAATGACTGAAATTACATCAAGATGTCAAAATAAACGGTATCAGAAACTTTCCTTAAAAAATCAATTTTAATATAAGAGATGAGAACGCGAGGATGTGTTCCCTTATAACAAGAAAAAGAGAAATCAAATATATATATTTGAACTTTGTTAAAGTAAGTTTGGAGCTGCAGACTGCAGTTTATTGTGTTTCAGTCTAATTCGGAAATGAGCGTTTACCCTGAACAGGGCTCGGTGTGCCACAGGGAGGAAGCGCGATGTGTACCTGGAGGCGCGCACAGGGCAACTTCTGGGCTACAATAATTCAGAAGGAGTGAGGATGTCACAGACTTCAAGTTTCCCACACCTAGGGACTCTACTGCTCCTCTGAGTTGAGGGGCCTGGGGTGGAACACAGAGATGGAAGGAAGCAGCAGAAGTGGGGAACGTGGGGGGTGCATTCCCGCACTGGGGCAAATTCCTTAACCTGTCCCACATCAGTGGTGAACCTTAGAGAGGCCACAGTATTCTCATAATTCGGAAAGAAATGAGGCAAAGAAAATTGGGGGGGAAAAAGAGCACTATGAACTAAGTTGATTCTGAATCCCAGTTATGATTCCTAGATGGTAAATATTCCAGAAGTCCAAGGATTCCAGAATGCTGACAACCCCAAAAGGGGCCATTTCATGAGCTCATCATTCTCTCAGTAGTTACTAAACTAATGAGAATAAAAAACACACGCGTTTCTCTCAGTTAATAGAGAACTACAAACTAATAATATATGACTGATTTTAAAATTAACTGTCTATCTTACCAACTCGCCAAACTGTTTGTCGTATTTCTCTAATCTTAAAGAGAATAGTATTTATTAGAAAAAATTACATAGGCTTAGTAAAAATACCTTGTGCATTTTTTAAGGAAATGCCTTTCACAAAGGGATTAGATTTTGGATGCTAATATCTCATTTGTAAAAATAGGTAAAGTTATGCCAACAAATTAAAGAACGCAGATGAAATGGACAAGTCCAAGAAAACCTAAATTACTGGAACTCATTCAAGAAGACATATAAAACCAAAGAGACCTAAACAAGTACAGATATTGAATTAGTTTTAAAACTTCCAACAAAGAAAAGGCCAGGCAAAGAGGGATTCACTGGTATAGTCAACCAAATATTCAATTGATTTTCAACAGGGGTAACAAGACGATTCAACGCAAAGAGAATAATCTCAATGAATGCCACAAGGACAGCTGGATTTATGGGAGAATGAAGCTGAAGCTCTATTTCACACTATCTGTAAAAATTAAGTTAAACGGCTCAGAGGCCTACGTGCAAGGGATAAAACTGTGAAAGTCTTAGAAGAAAATTTAGGAGTAAATCTTTATGACCTTGGAAATGGGGATGGTTTTTTAGATATGATACCAAAAGCAGAAGAAAATAAAGAAAATATAGATTCACTTAACTTAAACTTGTGTGTGCTTCAAGAATACCATTAATAATGTGAAAAGATAGCCCACCAAACGGGAGGAAGTGTTTGCAAATCACATCTCTCATAAAAAATTTGTATACAGAATGTATAAAGAAGTCTTTTGACTAACTCAATAAGACAAATATCCCACTTTAAAAAGCAGACAAAGGACTTGAATACATAAGAATGGACAATAAGCATATGAAAAGATACCCAAGATCATTCATTAGGGAAATGCAAATCAAAACCACAAGATATCACTTCTCACTAGGATGGCTAAAACTGAAAACAAACAAACAATAATGAGTGAGGCAAGTAAGTGGAGAAACTGTATCCCTCATTCCTCGCTGGCCGGAATGTAAATTGGTGTAGCCACTTGACGCACACATGTCCACGTGAAACCTTGTACACAACTATTCATGGCAGCATTATTTGTAATAGCAGAAAGGTAAAAGTAACCCGAATGTGCATCACCTGATGTGCCGAGAAACAACATGCAGAGTATCCACACAGGGGAACATTACTTGGCAATGAAGAGGAACAAAGGACTAATACACGCAGCAACCTCGGGGGAGCCTTGAAACATTATGCTAAGTGGAAGGCGAAAATTACGAAAGACCATTTATCACATGTTTCTATTCACATGAAGTATCCCAAATAGGCAAATCCATGGAGGCAGAACATGCATTGATGGCAGGCAGAGATGGGGGAGGAAGGCAGTGGGCGGGGATGAGGCGTGCCCACAGGCGCCCGCAGGTTTTCTCCTCAAGGTGATGGAAGTGACCTGAAATTAGATGGTGTTGACGGTTCCGCAACTATGAATGGATTCGAAACCACCGAACTGTACACTTAAAAAAAGAAAGTTTTACTATGAAAAATTTCAAACATATTCAACATTAGAATGTATAATGAGCCCTGGTATCTCTGATCCAGACAAAACAGATATGTCAATATTTTGACAATCTTACTGTATAGTAGATAATATAAAGAGATTACCATTAACTTTGTTAGGTATGATCAGTATAAGATATAAGATGCATATATATTTAATATATACATTTATTATAATAATAATGAATTTATGTCTAGTGGAAAGAGTGCATTATCTTTTATGTATTTCTTAGACATTGTTACTATACTGTAATAAAAAGTAATTGTGGGTTGGTAGAAAGTAAAAGTAATAGATGATCCATTGAAATTGATTTCTGGAAAAAATTTATATTTTATTTAAAAATACTTCTCTATTAACCAGCATTAGAAGGAAGTATTCCAGAGCCTTAACGGACTCTGTCTCACAGTTTAAGGTCCAAACGCAGTGGCAGAAAATAGCAAAAAGAATTAAAAGGAAACTAGTCAGGTGACAGCATTGCCGAGGAAGTGCCTGGCTGTCTACACCCCACTCATGTGTGCTGACCTGTTCTCCACTGAACTAAATATAGAGAAGCCAATTCTCTATTTTCTCATTTTATAGTCCAGTGATTTTTCTCTCCGGTCAATACTAAATATAGAACATCCCCACAGCTCTATCTCCACAATTATATAACTGAAGTATCCAAACGTCTCATTGATACATATTGGGATATCATAACTCCTTAAGAGCTACAGTAAGTTTGCAGTGATTTGAGGCGATATTTGTGACGCAGTGTGAAGCCAAAAGCCAGAACAGGACAGAAACTGACATTCTTACCCAGAACAACAGAAACGCACATGCGTTTTCCTTTGGAGCTCAAGGTTTAGAAAATGCTAGAACCTAAGATTCGCTATGAAACTTAATGATCCACAGCGGACTTGTAAAAAGTAAAAGCCATCCTCTCAATCCTGTTTGGCAATTCATGCCACAGAGGTGTGGCACCTTTCTGCTGTTAGCTATTTACACTTACTACTATAATACACGATTCTTAAGTAATTATGCAGCTTCACTTTTAATAGCCTCCCTAGCTATTCTGGGATCTCTTTGAGATATCATTCATAATATGTATCTTACTAGAAATAGCATCCCATTTGTCAAAGACTCCTTTATTTCCTTTGTTATGTTTTTTTCTATATGACACATTATTGCTATGCAATTATATATATATATATTTTTAAGTTATTGGAGAAATTATGATCCAACTATATTTTGTACAGCTATACAGCATTAAAACAAATATAACACCATAATTAAAGGAGAAATTCCAATAAAAATAAAATATGCGATTCAATGCTATTGTTTAGGACCAGACAGAAATGAGAAGAAAAAGGGAAGCAGTTAGATGAAGTTAACACAGTTTGCTACTAAAGCTCAGGCTTTATTACTGGCCTTGTACATATACATATTTGGTCACGCTCCATTGTTTTGGAAGATATAGTTTTAGAAGCTCAGTGGGCACATGCAGATAAAAACTATAGTATTATCATCGCAGCTAACATTTTATGCTTTAACAACCCCTATTCTGACTTTTTAAAGTAATATATACATGTGCAAATTATGCAGAAAGCTGCCTCACAGTTTCTAAAACCACTGGCCTTTCAAACAATTTTCCTGGTTTTCTTTAAAAAAATAAATAAATAAATCCAAGGATGCTGATGAAGTGGAAAATGAGTCTACTGGAGATACTTCATAAGGAAGCACAAGTTGATGAAAGGTATAAACTGTGCACGTAGGAACACTGCAGAAAAGTCCTTGATTTCACTAGTGTGTCTCATGCTCAGCTCCCAGGGACGAACTCCCTCAGAGGCACTGGGACCTCCAGAGGCTCTTCACGGTCTGAACCAAAAGCTTTGCAGTCCTGCATTTCAGCTAATTCTGCCGCTTCTAATTCGAGCTGGACTTAAACTCTTATCTCTGAACGTCAGGCCTAGAGATAGGGCCTATCACAGTGGCTCTGGTGCCCAGGGAATGCTCACCTCCATGACCGGAGTGAGATTAAGTCCCTCCAGACAGCCTAAGCAAATGGCCCATAACTTGTCCCTGTCACTCCCTCTAATGCCTTTGTGCCGTAAAAGAGGCTAACCAAGGTGTAAATATCTTCACGTTATTAGCTGTGCTTCCTCCTTCCTCTCCCTGGCTTGTTGGCGATTCCAGCATCGTGCTGCTTGTGGGGAACCAGAAAGTCAGAGGCAGCAGTCCTGAACTTTCTTCTCAAGGATTTACGAATCCATTGGCAGATGTCTGTATAGTACCGGTTCCATAGGAGAGCACATTTCTCTTCTCTTCAAAATCTTTCTGTTAAGGTCCTTCTGCCTCACCCTGTGTACCCCACTCTGTCTCTAAGAAAGACACCACGGTTAGAATGGCACAGATCAGGTCATATAATTTAGTCAATTATCTTGAATCAAATAGATTTAACTTCAAGAACAGGTGTATCTGAATATAAAAGGACGTAGGCATCTATATGTTAGCTATGCTCGCCTAAACATTTATTTAAAACAATCAGAATGGAAGAGCAAAGGAATATAATTATTACATAAATGTTTCTTGGGAAACACTTCGGGAATCGTTTTCGAATTCCTGTATCGATAACGATTTGGCTATGCATCCAAGTTTCTCACTGGGCCTGGTTTCCTTGAGGGCAGAGACAGAGCTGGGACTTTTCCTCTTTCTGCCACTCCCCGCCGAGGGCTGCACTCACGGTGAGCTCTTAGCTGACGATGAGTGAGTGAAGGGATGAGAGAGGAAGACGTTAATTGAACCGGGAACTTTAGCTACTGGGCTGCGTGCAGAAGCAGTCAGAAGACAAACCTGACTTGGGAATGCAGGATGCACGCGACATCCCAACTGTCCGGCCCTCCTGGTAACTAACGTTCTTTTAATTTCCATTCTTACTTTCAAACTCGCTTTGTAAAAAACTGTGGTAAAATATAACTTACTTTTTATGACATAGTTTACCCATAATTTAAACCATTCTTGAAATAAATTTTGGAAATTTTAATCTTTTAAAGGGATTTAGTTTTCTGTTGTATTATCTTGTATAAGTCCAGATTTTTATTTATGAATATGTGTGTGTGTGTTCAACCAAGTGTATTTACTGAGAAATTCATGAATCAGGCATATTTTTAGGCACTTGTGGGGCTTTGATGCTAGTGACGGGAGAGTGAGATGGAAGGTGGTCATGGTCACACGTATGATTGTCTGGTGATCTCTAACAATAGAAAAGTTAGACAGATAGGAAGATGAGAGAGAGAGAGAGAGAGAGAGAGAGAGAGAGAGAGAGAGAGAGAGAGAGGGAGAGAGAGACAGATAGATAGATGATAGATAGATATGATAGATAGATAGATAGATAGATAGATAGATAGATAGATAGATAGATAGATACATAGATAGATGATAGGTAGATGATAGACAGAGAGACAGACAAACACTGAAGAAAAACAAAGAAGACCGAAGATGACCACAGGGGGACTGAGGGAGCATGGCATTTTACATAGGGTCAACGGGGAAAGCCTCTTTGCTAAGGTGGCTTTAAAATGACTACAAGTGAATTATACTTATATATGAATTTAACTTTTCTAGAATTAAGTCTGGTCAAGAGCATATTTTAAAAGCGGTGGGTCCTAGCCACGAACATATCCTTTCAGAGATAAATTAGTCCTCATGACGCATTCACCTCTAGGACTTTCCTTAACAATCAACAAAATGAGATTTGTGAAGTCCCGGCTTTTCCCTTCATGGTCCTTGGCGGGGAGGGCCCTGGACATAAATGGAGGACTGCAGATGATTTGTATGATCCAGTCAACCTTGAACTTGGCATGTAGAACATCATACAGTTTTAGAAGTTATTTTATTTAAGAAAGCATTTAACACTGAAAACTCTTAATGTTTATGTGGAGATGTGAATTATTTTATTGTTATCTAAATTTCAAGAGTTACCATCTTATGAGCTAATTGTTTAAAAAATAATGTAATACATTTCAGTTATTTTATTCCAGCTGATTAACTCACATTTCTGTGCAATGTTTTTAATGCCTGGTCTCAGTATCTATATTTACTTAATTTGCATTTTTTTCAAAGGTTCTTGTAAAGGCTCTTGATGCAAGTTAAATGTCTAGGAAAAATTCTGATGCAGGGACAGTGTGCTGTGAGGAACGTGGGCTCTGGGACTGGACAGATGTGGGTCTTGTGCCACCTCCGAGCTTCGAGACCTTGGACTTCAGCCCGCACTTTCCAGTGGATTGCTTCTGGCTGCTGGCAGTCATGCAAAACCACTCATTGGGGTTATGAGTTGTTTTGAAAACTATTTCTAGCGACCCTGACATCTTCAGGGCATCTAAGATACATAAAAAAAATATATATATGGGCTTTGTTCTGCATGACCAGTTTTGTTAAATTAGTGATTTCCTTGTAACTTACTTAAATTTCACATACAACAGGTTAAACCCTTGGTGTTGAAAGCCAACTTTTTGACAGAAACATGCTCCCTCTGGAGACAGAGTCCATCAGGACCAAGGAATACGCAGCACCGATGACTCTTGGCACTTCTAACATCTTTAATCGTGGATAAAGCAGGAAATAGGATGTTGTATTCACAGGTTTAATTGAAGTATAACACACATTTTCTGAACTCCTTCAAACTTAAAGTTGCAAACATAATACAAAGGTCTATTTTTTGAGAGTAAATTGCTCTATGGTGCCCTATCATACCCGAAAATGGTATGGATTTTCTACAAACAAGACATTCTCCTACCTAATCGCAGTCCATTCATCCAAATCAGAAATTAACACTGAAACATCCTAATCATTTACTCTTCAGGCCCCGCTTAATCCGTCACAATTGTGTCCTTTATATTAAAAGAAACCAGGTAAGAATCGTGCACTGCATTTAGTGTGCCCCTTTAGAAACTTGGTCTGGAATAGTTCCCCAGCTTTTCCATGACTATTACGACCCTGACATTTTCGAACATCATGGGACAGTCACTTCACAGAATATTTGCAATTTGGATTCATCTGCTGTTTCTTCACGACTCTGGTTAGGTGACGGTGGCAGGAATGCCACGGAAGTGATGCTGGCTCCTTCCTGCTGCATGCCATCAGGAGGCACACGAGTCCAGCTTTCCCATCGCCAAGCAAGTTCACGTACATCCCTTGTTTCAGGGGCAGCAGCTGCCAACGTTTACGTTGCAAAGTTGTCCTTTGTAATTAGTATTCTGGGGGAGGCACCTCAAAACAATATCTATATTCTGTTCCCTGTTAAACTCTCAATTTACTCAGTGTGGACTCATGGATTACTATTGTATTTTATGGGTTATATTCGGTTATTATCATTTTCATGCTTCAGATTATCCCAAGTCTGGCCAGCTGGAGGCCTTGCAAGTTGGTTGCTGTATCCTTTTTCATATGCCCCTATTGCATCAAAAGACAAGTACCTCCTTGCCTTGCGACACAATATGATGCTCCAGGCACATCTTTTTCATGTGCCCCAGTCCTGGAATCAGCCCCGGTTACTTTTAGTGACAAATGGTATTTAGAAAGCAAGATTTAGGTATGAGGCATGCTTATCGCTCCTGAGGTATCACCGCTTCTAGAAGCTAGTAGGGTTCATTTTCAGATTCTTTCCCTATTTGTAGCTCGTCTTCTCTGACGGAGAGAAGCCTGGCTGCTGTTACCTCCCAACACGGTGTCTGTTTGCTCAGTGTCCTGATAGGCCAGGCCGCCCCGCCAGGAGGCTGCCCTCCACACTCTGCTCAGGATCCACCTTCCCGTGTCAGGTCGCCTTCCCTCGTGACCGCACTTCTCAAATTCCGGGGCCCGCAAATCCTGCCCGAGGCCGACCACCCCTCGCCTCCAGGCGGGCCCTGCACCCTGTCACCAGGGTGCTGTGCTGTGTAGACATGCCTGTCAGCTGTGTGGGCTCGCAGTGCCTCCTGGGTATCCCACACCCACTGCCGCTCACCTCCCGGGCCCCGATGGCAGGTGTCTGCTGTGTATCCTCTCTGGTTTTGAACTGAATGGCCCAGAAAGGAAAAGGAAAAAGGAAGACAAAAGGAGAAGGGGAGTGTGCATTCAACACAATGTTTAAATGGATGGCAGTGAGGGGTGTAAATTTAGGTGCAAATTCAACTAATTTGATTAATTACTACTAATGTAAATAAGTCAAGTGAAGTGGCAATTGTTCCAACAGAAATTTGTACATAGGCAAGCAATAAAAACTAATGGCAATAAAATAACCAATTTTATTTTTTCCTCTAATTAGGTTTTTTAAGCCAATTATTATAGAAACTATCCCACATTTAGTAATCTTAACATATAAGAGAAATAAAGTTCTGCATATAATAGAAGAACTCAAGTATAAAAAATATTTTCTCGGACTTCTCAAGTTGCACTTTGGAGATTAAATTCACAATTTTTGAAAAGAAAAATTTAAAAACATATATGTACGCGTTTATATTTTTTCTAAAAGATCCATTCCTCCTTCAAGATAGCTAGTTGGAAAGTTGGCTTTAGGCCTGCCACTCCCCAGAGCCCCATCTGTGGAAGGAAGAGACGGCGCGGCCCACAGCTGACGGAGAACGCGAGAGGCCGGAACTGCAGATCCGGCCACTTCGCACGGAAACCGTCACCGCTTGCCACAGGCCTTACCGGGCCCACAGGTGCAAGTAACCGACAGCGGCCGGGAAGACAGACTTGCTTCCCTAACCCTCCGGCTGCTGAAGCGCCGAGGTCTGTTCCCAGCGCAGCGTCCACGGCCTGGGAGGGACCGTGCGCTGCATACACCAGCTCTCTAACCTTCCTGCGCACGGCCAGCAGCGACACTCGCACAAAAGAAAACTGCTGCGGGCAGGAGCCCAGCCCGAGGGAGCGGCTCCCGGTCTCACTGAGAGAGCGGCGGCAGAGTGGAGTGTCCCAGACTCGGGCCCAGGGTGAGGCCTGAGAGCATCTCCGCCTCATTCTTTCGTAGTTACAAGTAACACAGTTTCAAAGATAGTCTCGATTTCTATTGACAAAGACGTGAGGAAGATTCACTGAAAGAATTTTTTCTTGGCAAAATTTGCCTACTTTTGGCTTCCACATTATTTATATTTAGAATCTTACCTAATGCCAAGAAAACCACAGGTAACCCTCTATAAGTCATTTTTTTTAAAGACTCCTCAAATTTAGCTATTTGTCATCCATCTCTACTTGCTTTAACTAGATTTCGAAAATTAAATATAGCAATACACAATCAAAATTTGCACCGCAGTTTGAAGATATATAAACACTTACTTCATTGACAGCACCAACATTTTCTGACTCCAACGGTAATGCAGCAAACGCTTCCAGCACGAAAAGGACAATCTTACCAAGACTATAAAATAAGAAGTTCCCCCTGACACTGACTTTTCTAATTATAGAGGAAACAGTAATCATATGAGTGCCAGATGAAGACTTCAAAGCACACATCCTTTCTCAGAATAAGTAGCTTGTATATAGCAGGCAGAAGATCCTGCATCTACACGGGCTCAGAAGAGATACGTGGGCCATGGATTTAAAGTCCTAAGACGGTCTGCTCAGCAAACGTAGCAGAGCACACATCAGACTTGCCTTCCCTGTGCTTATCACGTTATATTTCTTAGAATCAAATCTGGCTGTTATCATTTCACTATACCTCTGTTGGATGTCATTATGGAGATATGTGTTTAAACAGCATTTTCTATGCGGAATACTTATTTACATGTTGCTAGCCTGGTCGATTGTAATATAGGTAGCCTCTATGTAAGTCAGCAGCTCGGATTCTTGGTAGGTTTATTTTTATACTTTTCTGTGTTGTTTGCTTCTGGTTAATGAAAAACAAAAGTGAAAAGTCCCCTGTATCTTCAACAGATAACACATTTACCACTAGTTCATGACTGATTTTGTTTTTGGGCTTGCTAGCTTCTTAATTCATGGCACCCAAGAGTGCAAGACAGATTAGTTTATGTAAGATTAGGGTGGCATTCAGACATTTTTTCTCATACAGATAGCAAATAAAGCATTTTAAATAGGAATAACTGAGAGCTATTTTCCCCCTTCATTTGGCATGCTGAAACGTACCCAAGGTAATCTCCCATTCTCCAGTGCCTTCCATATCTAGCCAATTTCCAGATGCCACAGGGCATCAGCTTCCTACAAATCCAGTTTTAGCTGACACAGGTAAACAAGGATGTGCGTGCAGCCTGGAGAACAGCACGCGCCACAAAGCTTCGAAAACTCTTAGAGGCAGTTTATTGTCTTGACTCAACTAAAGCGCCACCGTTCTCTGCTTTGTAGCTCCAGCTTCTTTGTCGATTCAGCCGCACTGCAGCATCCGAGCTCGGGAAGAGAGACCACAGGACCTAGCCCACCCCACCTACAGCCGATACCAAAGAACTTCTCTTGCGCCATCCCTTAGCAGTGGGGTGGTCTGTCTCCACTGCCACACTTCTTGGAATGCGGAAGTAAGATTTTTCTCAAAGCCCATGTCCTTTAGAGATATTTTCAATCGTTAGAAATGAATCTCTTATGCTGAGCCAGAATCAGCCATCTGGTAGTTTACTCGTGTTCATCCTAGCTCTGTCCACAGGAGTCAGAGAGACTTGAGTTCAGACAAGGTAACCACACACCGCTCTGCCTTCAGCGCCCATCGGCACCTCCCGCCTAACCCCATGCTTGTCCTGCTAAACTCTGCTTGAACAGCACGTGGGTTGAAGATTTCTCAGCTTTAGACTTATGAGCAATATAATCTTGAAAGGTATCATTTACTCTCAGTTTTTAATTTAGTCTAGAAGAGATAAATCTTGCTGCAGCACCTTGCAAACAAGTTTTCTCAAAAGAAGGAAACAGTTCAGAAAATAAATCAATAAAGAATTGCAAATAGAAAAGATTAATATCAAAAAATGGGAATTTTGCAAAGATTATTAAAGTAGACAAACTCTGACATTCCTGAATAAAGAGATAATATCAAACTAAATAAGATCTCAAAAAAGAAATAACTATAGACAAGGCAGAGGTTTCATGGAACGACTATTGTCTAATGCGTCTAAAATCCTAGACAATGTGGATAAAAACCTGGAAACATACAAGATGCCAAAATTGGTACAAGATATAGCTTGAATGAAAATGTGTATGTATTAGATAAAAATAATGGTTTAAATAAGCAGGCTCAGGTTTTATAGCTGACTTTTATCAAACTCAAGAAATATTTAAATTAATTTATATTTTTCAAAAAAAACTCCTAGTTCATTTGTTAATTTCAAAATTAAGCAAGAATAATAAAGGAAACAAAAGTTTAATTCCATTTTACTTATGAACATCATGTATGTGGGAATCTTTATCCAGAATAATGCATCACCATCGAGTAGGCTTTATCTCACGGATGTAAGCACGGTTTGTCACCTGAAAAATCTCCATCAATAAATAAACTGAAAGAGGAAATAAACTGAAAGAGGAGATCACCTCTTATCTCTTTCATTCAACATCTTTTTTGTTAAAAGAAATAAAAAAAAAACCAGAACAAACCAGATTAGAAGTTCTTTACCTGGTAAAGGTACCATTACCAAAAATTACTGAAAATATAGAGAAATCCTAAGTAGCTACATTTCAATGTAGCTATGATGAAGAAATCATCATAGTGACAAATAAACCAAGATTCAGAGATTACCAGTCGAAACGAGTACTGTAGAGCGCGCAGAGGCAGCTGGGTCTCTGGAACCCAGAAAGGCTGCAATTCACAGTCAACCGACCTGGGCAGCAGGAGCCGGTGCTGGGCGGCATCCACCACTGCCCATCAGAAATGTCTACCAAACAGCTGGGCTGGTGGCACCTTTACTTCCTCCCATGTCTGTAGCTGCCAAAACCCTAATAATCATTCCCGAGCAGAGCAGAAGCTGTCGCTAGGAGGGGCCTGCGCTGTGGGACGGGAGTCGCATCAGGCGGCTGCTCAGAGCCCCAGGTGATGACTGACCTGCCGCATGAACCAGAGGGGACAAGAGGAACGGGCCCTCCGTGCAGGGCTGAAATGCACGAAAGTACTGTCAAAACGACGAAGACCTTCCGCAATGTGGCCACTGAGCCATGGATGGGTCTGACTCTCAGCTCTTCACGTGTGGCTGCTCTGACTCGTGCCCCAGGCTCCTCACCCCGGCCATGGGCCAGTAACCACGCCTACTTCACAGCGTCATGGGACGGATAAATTAGTTCATGGAGCAAAGCATCCGGATGCTCTCGTTCTTCCAAAATGAAGCCTCTGCCTGGCGCCCAACCCACTAACGGTTCCTGGAGGTCCTTCTGGGGCCCAGGACCTCGGTGCACACACACGCACCTGCGAAATGGAACAGGATATCCGCACTATCGCCCAAGGAATTACTATATGATCTGGTCATAATGATCCACAAACAAGCAAGGATCACCAGGCTTCCCAGGTAAGCCAATCATGTGAAAACTCAAGGCTGACATTTACACAGAGGATGCTACTCCTGAAAGAGGGAGAAAAGAGAACTTTTAAAAACCTGATCTGCATACGTAGGGAACAGCCAAAGAGAAACCTGTGCGAAAATCACTGGGGGGCACAGAAGGCGATGAGAGAGTCACAGGTAGTGGCTGGGATTTAAGAAAGTGGCGGAAATAAAGACATGAGTAGAAAGACCGCTCACAAGAGTGGACGTAAATAAAAACGAGTCAAGGGACAGGCGCTTCTCACACTCTGCCCTGCCTAAAAATCATCAGGTGCCTGAAAATGCAGAGTCTGGCTCAGCAGGTCTGGGGGCAAATGTGAGATTCTGAATTTCAAACAAGTTCCCAGGATTGCTGCTGCTCCATATTCTACACTTTCAGTGGGAAGAATTTTAAAGAAATTGGTGGGAAGAAAACAAAGAGGAAGTGCAAATAGAGGGTATTTTTGTTTGGTTTTGTTTTGTTTTGTTTTTAACAGGCACTAAATTAAACAGTAACACGATTCCTCTCCTGGAGGAAGGCGAGTCTGTTCTCTGCCTGAGTTGGGGCGTCCGCCTTCTCCACCCCCAACAGACTGGATGACTCCCACTGGTACTGGACGGTGACATTCTTCACTCGGTCTACCAATTCTAATGCTTGTCTTTTCCAGAAACAGCTCACAGACATACCCGAAACAAGGTTTTTCCCCTCGTCTGGACATCCCTCAGCCCACTCAAGTTGACAAATATAATTAACCACTATAGCAGGTAAATAAAATTACCCAAAGATGTACCTCAGCAAGACGTTTTTAAAAATCAAGTTGAACACATAAGAAACAGAATAAAACAAAGTAAAAAAGAAAGCGGGAGTAACAGAAGAGTCTATAAAATGTAAAAAAATTAGAACAGGAAATCAAATGCATTCATGAAGAATATCAAAGAGGAAACATTCCACGATGACAAATTCTGCAATTAATAACAAACATTCTTAATCACAACTGGAAGGCATGCTTTTCTTCCATCCAAAAGAGAAAATGAGTCACTTTCTCTGAGAAAATCAGAAAGTTGTAAAAGAAAGACATGGATATGAATCAAATGTGAAACAAGGTAAAATATGCGTTTTTGGTGATCGATACCTTCATTGGCTTCGGTGTTTGGAGTATGACTGACAGGTACAGGCTGAGGAATCTCGGAATATAATTTCTCCCTCATGGGTCCAATAAGGTAATATATTTGATATGTGGTACTTATGTGTTACTGGTGTTAGATTTTTTTTAAATCACCTTATTGGAAAAATATGGAAACCTTCAGTATGTTACAGGACATGATACAAATTTCATAAACCTTGTTAATATAATTGTAATGATACGGATGACTGAATTTACAAGGTGGAGAAAAAAAGAGAAGTAGTGAAAAATGTACATAAATTAACTTACTTCTCTTAGAAAATAATTAGCTGATAGACATTATTAAGTTTTGTTGGGTAAATAAAATGTGTTATTCAAAGTAATAATGTACTTCATTATCACAAGGAAAAACTGAAGGCCGACGATAAGATTATCTGGCCTCACTGGGTGAAAGTTCTAAGGCGCCAGAAACCCTGTCAGCTGGAGCCCCCCGTGAGTCGCAGGCTGGAGGGGGAAGCGGGCGGGAGACGAGGCGCGAAGCCGAGGCGGTGTGCTGGTGGCCGGGTCACTGGCTGTCCCCGACGGGGCGTGAACAGGCGTAGTCTGAAGCCGCTAAGTCACTGCACACAGAGCTCCTTGATGGCGATAATCCCCAGAAGAAGTACGTAAAGAAACGTTTTAAAGTGGATAATTTGGGGGAATAGAACTGAGGTAGATTTTTATTTTTTAAATTTTTTGAGGAAAGCAAACAGGAATGTAAGACTTCTATAGGTCTTTAAACAGTAATGCAACCGAACACTCTAAACGTCTCAACTCTACTAAATCTATTTTTAAAAACATTTAAATCATAGATTTTCCTCACTTATGTCTTTATTCTGCTTACGAGGAGTTCAACATTCTATCCTACTTTCCTTTGGAACTTGCACAAATCATAGAAGAGTTACGCGCGATAAAATTTTGGCAGCGCATAATGTCCACGAAAGCTCACTACGAGGAGCAGCCCACATGCCCCGGATGGCGCTCTGGGCCTGTCACCGCTGCCTCCCGTGGCCGGGTGCCAGGCTTCCTCTGGGGGCTGAGACAGCCATTTCGGTTACAAGCCTCGAGGGGACAGTGAGATTCCTGGCTCAAACCTAAAATGTTGCACCACACAGTAAATATTTTACAAGTCAAATAGCTAGTCTTTTAAGGAGAGAAATGGAAAGGAGTCTGTCATCTGGTAAAGAGTGGTAGAGCCAGGGACCCCGCGTTGCTGGCCAGGAGAGGCGCGTGCCTTTGTAAACAGCTGCTGTCGTCCTGCTTCTAAGGCGTCCTCGACCCACTTTTGTATTTCCTTTCTTCCTGTTGCTAGGAACCAGGCTCTAGGCACAGCTGCATGAAAAGTTTTTGGCAAAACTGCCGTGACGTGGGTGTATACTAGGCCAGGGGTCCCCAACTCCCGGGCGTAGACTGGTACCTGTCCGTGGCCTATTCAGAACCAGGCCGCACAGCAGGAGGCGACCAGCAGGTAAGCAAGCGAAGCTTCATCTGTATTTGCAGCCGCTCCCCAGTGCCAGCATCACTGTCTCGGCTCCACCTCGGATCCTCAGGCCTTAGGCTCTCATGGGAGAACCAGTCCCTGGTGCCAGAAAGGTTAGGACCGCTGTGCAAAGAAAGGGCTGACACATCCCGACGCTAAGGGCTCTGTGCAGCTTTTCCAAAGATAGCACCTCCCATTCTTTGCTCCCAGTTTTCTCAAAGGCAACATTTATGCTAAATTAAAACCCCACGGCATTTAAGTGCCAAGCTCAACACTCACTTGTCAACCTTTTCTTTAGCAAAGCACACATTTCATGAAATGTCAATGTTTTCTGCCAACCACAGCAACAATAATGAAAGGATGTAGCAGGAACTCCAATCAGAGTATTTAAAATAAATAATTACAATGGAGTCTAAAGATTACCATGCACATAATATCAAAAGGCAATTGACTCGTGAGTGTAAAAGGGGTTCAGTTTAAACAAAGCAGCCAGGCAGGATACTCACTGCAGCGACAAAGGAAGGGGGTGGGGGCATATTTCCGCATGACGGGGGCCTCACAGCACTCAGGCACACTTGAGAGGCAAGTCCTCACCTTGTGAACCAGCATGAGACTAGATATATTCCACCCCGGGGCAGAAAAAGAAGTCAGTACCTACAGCAGAGAAAGTCCTCGAGCTATTTAAATCCACAAACACAGGCAAGGGCCACCCTCAGGGAACACAGGGATGTTTCGCAGCGTCCACTGGAAAGTCTACCTGCCTCCGCAGCAGCAGGTGAGGAAAGCCTGCGTACGCAGAGATTTGGGATTTTGTACAGGGCGTAGGGTGAGGACACGAGGCGATCCTGGGTGCAACGATGAGGACAGGAGCAGCCCAGGGGACGAGCAGCGGCTCCCGGACTCTGGACAGCAAGAGGAGAATTACACAGGAGCGAATAGTCGATTCCATCAGACACATCGGAGAGAGGCTACTTCTTCCATTTCCCTCCCACTAATTCTTAGTGAGAAGGTACAAGCTAAGGTTGTGACTCCCCTGCTTGTTTTGTCCAGTCTGATCTATTACCAGCACAGGGGGCCAAGCTCACGCCTCTCCACAGATGCTGTCCGTTAAACACCTTCCCACATCCAAAAGCGCTCCCATAAAGGTTGCTCGCTTCTTTCTTTACTGCCTTCTCAGCTGTCCGTGCGTCAGACTGTGTTCCTCTGTGCTGTCGTTGTGATTTGAGAGGGGACGTTACTCAGTATCCGAAGCTGAGACAAGATCCCCACATCTGAATCAAGCACTGTCCCCCTGATCAGATTCAGTTAACATCACATGCCAGTTATGCACTAGGAATCACTTGGCCAAACACCGTCTGGAAACCTTGAGGTAAATCTTTGTGTCACTTAACGATATGCTGAAATCTGTTCATAAGTCTGTGGTTGGGAGTAGCTTGGGTTTAATAATTTTAAAACTCTTTCGTGTGCCCTGTGGGATAGAATAAATGAACTGTTCTGCTGGTCCCCTGGTAACGTGGTTCGCCACTGGGGGAAGGCGGGCACGAACGCCGAATGAGGCAGGTGATGGGGAGCTCTGTCGTCAGATCTGAACGGCGGTTCTCTGCAGGCGAGCGCGCGTACACGGGCACGTGCCGCGAGGCACCGACACGGGCCGGCAGCGAAGCCATAGGTAGCAGTGCGCGTGCCTGACGGTGGATTCTGAGCATGGAAAGACGAGCCTGGAGCATCCTGTGCCGAAAAACATCCTGTGCGCAAAGACAGGGGCGTGCCAGGCCGCGCAGAGGCCGACGGACCTCACGGAGATCCAGCCGCCGCATGCCTCAGTGCAGAAGAATGTTAAAGAGAAATTTTTAAAAAAGAATGATAGAATCATAAACGTTTCCTTCTCTGTTTGTCTGTTTTTGTCTGTTTACAACCACAAATGCAAAAACTGATTTGGGCAGGAATGTGAATGGGTCCTTAAAAAGATGGTTGGGGAACAGGATAGTCACGTGGCCTCAGAGTGGCACCCTATGTTTTATTTACTAATTACACAAGGGAAAGGCTGTCTGCACAAAAGAGTGACCTGGCAGACCTCACGTTTCCTCAAATGATGAAACTCAGTGTCCCGGGTATCATGAGAGGACCTGACATGCTGTGCCTGGGGACGTGAGGTAATGTGAAGTCCACGCAATCTAGGAAGCTTTCTTGACACATAGTTTTAACCTGAATATAACCATAAGGAAAAAGTTCAGGAGAAATCCAGATTGTGGGATTCCAACAAACTGGCCTGAAGCTTTCAAGAACATCAAGGGTCATAAAAAACAAAAATGGCAGGAAGTCATTTTAAATTAGAGACCCAAGAAATATCACATGGCCTGACATGGCAAGACAACCGAATGTGATCCTTGCCTCAACCTGGAACAGGAAAACAGAACATCCACACAGGACATGAGAGTGACAAATGTGGTGCTAGGCACACGTGCCACATATTACAAACAACGTCACCGAGTCACGGTTAAATTCTCTGGATGGCATAATAATGGCATGACGCGTGAGGGCGACTTTGCACCTAAGGGATACGTGCTGATGTGTAGGAAGGAGAGAGATCTGTAGCTCACTTTCAGATAAATCGACCGCAAACACACACATACATATTGATGTATACGCTCACACAGAGACGCCGCGTAGCTCATGTTCTATGTGGGTTTGGCGTAAGATCTATGGGGAGTGTGAGTGTGTGTGTGTGTGTGTGTGTGTGTGTGTGAGAGAGAGAGAGAGAGAGAGAAGGGCAAACACGTCAAAACATTAAAAAAATGGTGAATCTAGGAAAAGATGTTCGTTGTACTTTCCTGTTTCACAATTTTTTGAAAAACAAAATAGGTGGAGAAATTTTTTTGCTGGAAAAAAGAAAAGAAAAGCAACTAGAAATTTCTTTTGATTGGATTTTAAAAAATCGCTTTTCGGTTCGCCAAGCATCTGAACAATTGGATCTCTCTCACGGTAGCTAGTCGCACTGGTGCCGCACATTTCTACTCTCGTAAAATCCCCTCCGCAGGATTCTACCGCCGGTTGTTGAATCCAAAGTTTCTTTCCAACGTGTCTGAAAGAAGAAACTGTGTTCCCAGCGCAGAGAATCAACGGAGCTAGTAAAGTCATCCAGAATATTAGTAGCCAAGACATTGTCAGACACCTATGAGGCTAAGCCAGTTTTCTGATTTTAAAGCCAAATTGTTTATCTTGTTTTGACACGTACTCGGTACTCTATCTCCAAACATATTGTTCTGATAATATCTATATTTCTATGTTGGGAAATTTGAATAGGTGATGTGAAAACCTGAATAATATTTGCATCCATTGAAAAGCACTTAACATTCAAAATCCGTTTACAAATTCAACATTATGCTAAATATTGTGGTGATATTCTTAAAGACCAAATTGCTTCAGGTGGAAAATGTTATCCTTGTTTGTTTGTTTGTTTGTTTGTTTGTTTGTTTATTTATTTATTTATTGGCAAGATTTGCTATGAAACAGAGAGACTTTATAGAGTATTCATGTCTATATACTGACCAGGACTTTTTCTTTTTTACACAAAATATCTATTTTCCATGCTATTTAAATAAATTCTCATTCAAATGCTACATATGAAAACAAGTTAGAACAACTCTTAGTCGCGAAGGAATTTATGTTTACTTTTGCCTTATTTGGGCCCTGGAAGTCCCTGTCATCGCTAACATTAAAACTTCCTTCAGCATTATGCTCCCACCTGAAACAAAGCACCTGAGGGTGGGAATTCTGTTACGGTTGATATCCTCTGGATGTCTGCCTCCTGGGGATTGACTGGCTTCATGGCTTAAAGTCAACGAAATATATTCTAATAGGCTTAGGCTAATATCACATAAATCTCACAGAATATGTAGGCAATCTGACATCTTCCTATAAAATGATGGGGTGAAACTGTACCTCATGTATCTGACCATTTCTAGGTATAAAGCCGTACGAAAGACAGTATCTTTGCTGAGCAGAGACTGCATCCAGAGACACTCGATTTAAAAGAATGCTTAAAGGTCATCGAGCATGATTACATTCTGTTCAACACTATAAAATGCAGTCAAGTGTAAATGATTATTGAACAAATTATGAATGATTCATTCAAGGTAGATTTTTCATTAGAAGGTAATGTCTCCTTTCCTGTAAAGTCAACATTATGATCCAGGATGCCATTTATTAGAATTTATGCTATTAAACAAGATACAAAAAGAGAATCTTTTTAAGCAGCTCTCATCAGTTAAATTACTCTCCACCCAAAAGTGAATATACACTGTGGTCAACAGCAAGTATGTAGAATTGTGTATGATTTGAAAGAGCACATGCATATGTGCGTGTGAGTGTGTGTGCAATTTTCATTACTGAGCTTGAATTTATAGTTGAAGGTCAATTGTAAATACTCATTTATTTTGTTTAAAGTATGGGACTCTTGAAAATGCCCCAGAATTGATAACTAACATGTTAGTCATTATAAAAAATGCAAATGAGCTTTTGGGATATTTTCTAAGCATTGGCCGAGAGAAGTACTGGGAGGACAACCAGGGGCATTTGGAATGAGACCTGAACAAAGCAGGGGTCTCGGGCGGTCAGAGGATCATCTAAATCCACAGAGACGTCAGTTGGTGAGAGCAGCAGAGGCTCAAGACAGCTCTGGAACTAGAGAAAAGTCGCCATTGGGATCAGATGCCCAACTCCCAGCTTCCACTGTGGGACCGCCCAGGCCAGGAATCCCCTGGCACCGCACACACGTAGCAACAGTACTAGAGTATTAGCATCTGAGTACTGATCTGTTTATTTTGGAGTGCGAGATATACACTTTCCGCGGCCTCTCTCTTGCCACTGAGGATTAAGAGACACTTTCACTTCTTGTCTCTACGAAAAACTATCTCACAACTCACAGGGCGATGGCCCATTCTTTATGTTTTGAAATACAGAAATAGGAATTTAGGGGAGGGGGGAAGAACTTTTCCTTATCTGTAGATGAAATCTGCCCTTCAGCAAATTTCTTGATTGACACATTACTCGAGTGGAGATTACAGATACTGAGAGAATGATCATGACTATCTCAATATACTTCATTTAACAGGCTTTAACCCATCCCGAGGAGTATGGTTTGGTTAATAAAGTACAGGCCAAATAAGGACCTGGTGGAACGTGACTCCTTCTGGTCTAACTGGATCCGCAGGACAGTCTGTGAGGGACCCACTGGCAACAGCACGTCTAGGACTCCTGCTCTGCGTTCCAAATCTCGCTTTCTCAGTGCGAGGCGTTCACTAAGTTAATCAATCCCTGTACTGCGATTGTGGCGTGAAGCCGCTCTCCAGGCCACAGAAGGGATCGCGAAGGTGCGTGTAAGAGAAAGGAGGTGTGCGGCTGGACCTCTGCCTCACTGGTCTTCCTTCAGTCGGACACAGCCCAATCTGGACGCCATTCACTGCGGCTGACGAGCGGGGGCCGCGGGGTGCTGGCCAGTGTGCACATCTGTCGAGTCTGCACGCTGAGCCCGAGCGTGGGGGTTCAGAAGTCGCTGTGGGTTCAGACAGGAAAACAACGGCCCCTGCGAGATGCCCACAGGCCCAAACGAGGAGGCAGAACAGCGGGCGGCCGTCGTGAGCGGAGCGGTAGAGACAGGGGCAGGCGCCGGAGGGGCCGAGAGCCGCGGGGAAGACGGGGAGCTTCTGAGGAGTGTGACGTCGTCGCAGTGTGGACGCGTGCTGGAGCATAAGACGACGTCGGACTGCGAAGATCAGAGCGACGCGTCGAGGCGCGGGTCTTCACGCGGCACGTGCTGAGAAGGCATCGGAGGACGGGCGGGAACCGCGCGGCAGCACCCTTTCTGACGCTCCCGCCACGACGGGCCCGAAGGCAGCGTTTCGGCTCCGTGAAGTCTGTTTCCTCCAACCATACGGGATGCTTTCTGAGTAACACGCCATCACGTAAATCACGGGGGAAAGCAGCTATAGTTCACGATGACATAAAAGCCACTTTAAATCATAAAGAGAAAGCAAAGTAAAGGCTTCTTAAAGTGGAAGACAGAGGTGGGGCTTAAAGCGTGTCGTGAAGAATGACTTTAAATCTCCTGATGCTGGCACGTAAATGGTTTGGCACCAGGCGGTTCTAGAGAAGGTTATGTGACTTCAAGAAGGAGTTATAGTCAAGCAGGCTGGCAGAGGCTCGTCAGCCAGTGGGGTGGTCACCTGGCCACGGTTTGACGTGCCAGAGATGCCACTCTCCAGCCCTTCCCCCAACCAAAGGCACATGAATTACAGGAAAGGCAAAACGGAACGAGACTGTCAGAAAGGCTTGTGTGTTTTTACCCAAGTCTTCCTCAACAGGTGGGGAAAATTGGGGTGAAGCTGTGAACCAAGTCTCCACAAAGAGCCCCTCGCATCTACCAAGCCCTGCCCTGCACCTGGATCAGCGTTTGAGACTGAGTCAGAACTTCCTGACGCCCCCCTGCTCCGCAGCAGCCACAAGGATCTGCCCGAGCGAGGGCCTTGGAGACGAATCTGGACACCGGCCTGGACACTGGCCCGCCCTCCCCGCACCGAGGCCGGCCACAGGTGCTGCGCCAACAGGGCCAGCCTCAGAGACGTGACCCTCCATCTGCGAAGAAGAAACGTGTGACCAAGAGCAGGGTGAAGGCGGCAGTGTGTACACAATGAAAACCCACGTTAAGGTGATGAGCGACCATACTCAACTTTGCTTCAGAGAATGTCTTCAATTTCTGAATCAAATGATGGAAAGCAGATGTTATTTAAAAGTCAAATTTTTCATTTAAACTTACAAGAGAAATAAATATTTCGGATTAGAGCATACTGTATACTGTATGTTGTCTATTAAATGCTTCCCCTCATTTTCACTATTAATTATACATGATTTACTTCCTTTTTGTAACTAGACGACAGCTACAAATGGCAGTTACTCTTAAACGACTGCTGAGTAAAAGTGGTCCACATCGGGGCCTGATGACAAATGACTGAAATCAATAAATAAAACAAAATAAAAGCAAATAAAACCAATCACACCAAAAGGGTGTGTAATTTTTGCTTTCATCTATAAGAAATTAGTGCAAAAAAAAAAAAAGGAACCAAATTAACCAGACAGACATTATGGTTTGAAAGTGACAGTGAATCCCTACTTCGGTAAATATAATATCAAAGAAGATTTTCTTGAACAAAATTGTTGTGTATGGGCAGACCCAAAAAAGAGTGCTTTTCTTAGATTGCTTCCTTTGGAAGGAACTGAAGGAGTCTGTTAGTTATGAGGCAATATGGACGTGTGTTGCCCCTAAGCTTGGCAGAATGCAACCAGAGATCCTGAACCAGGCACAAAGTCTACGGGATATTAAATATCTATTCTAAAGATTATACATATACAATATGTAATGTATATTTATATACATATTATTATGTTACATTATATCACATTATATAAGACATATAATATGTATTATGTTATATTATATAATACATAATATATATTCTATAGACTATGTACATATTTATATATAATATAAACGTGTGTGCATGTGTATTAGATAGATAGATATAGATATACATATAGATATAGATATATAGATTGATATAGACAAGCCACCAGCATGAGGAGTACCTTGAAGGGTGGGCAGGGCTGTCACGTATTTGGCCACTTTCTTTCAATTCCAAACTCACCCTGTACACCCTGCTCTCGATGCCGGGATTGTGAGTCTGCAAACTCCTCTCCCAGGCCCCTTGGCCCCTGGCGTTTGCTAGGTCCTGTTAGTGGGAGGCATTTAGGGGAGTTTATGTCTAAGAGGAAAGGAAACTTCTTCATTCTCATCTGCCTGCTGCATCAGGATTATCACATGAATAGATGCACCGTGAGTGAGGGATTCTTTGTCACAGAGGTGTGCTGTCCTTTCCAGTCCCTGGCTCTGCTGGCACTCAGTTTATCATGCCCCTCTGAGGCACCCAGAGCAACCAGGTCTTCCAGCAAGAAAGGCAGAGAAGGGAGGAGGGGGCTCCCATGGGCTGGGGGGCTCCCACGGGCTGGGGGCCAGATGTGGGGGCTCGCCCGAGTCTATGCGCACGAGCCACTTGAGTCTCCGGTCTGGTGTCTTCCCAGTCAGTGCTCCAACGCTCACAGTACAGACTTGAAGAGTCTGTCGTAAGTCTTTGGCTATTGTAATTCTGTAAGACTTAGGGTTTAATTTTCTGTAAGTCAGCCCTGTGGCTTCAAGGGGGAACAAACAACAAACCTTCCTTTAGTCTTCTAGGCCAACACAGAAGTTCTCTGGTTTTCTGAACATATCCTGAGCTTGTGATTTTCATTCTCTAAGCTCCCTATGCGAGTGAGCACATACTCCTTGTCATCATTTCTACCATCACAGGAAAGTATGACAAGGCAAGGATGTGATCATCTAAGGCAGGGGTCCCCAACCCTTGGGTCGTGGACTGGTACTGGTCTGTGGCCTCTTAGGAAGCGGGCCGCACAGCAGGAGCTGAGTGGCGGGAAAGCTAGTGAAGCTTCATCTGTATTCACAGCCGCCCCCCAGTGCCAGCATCACCGCCTCAGCTCCGCCTCAGATCATCAGGCATCACACTCTCATGGGAGCACCAGTCCCTGGTGCCACAAAGGTTGAGGACTGCTGTTCCAAGGCATTGGCTTTATTAGATGTTTCCTTAAAATCGATCACAGTAAATATTCATCCAAGACTTTCCTGAGGGGTCCTGTACCACCTAATAAGACGACTGTCAGCTAGAGGAAGGGAATTTTACACTTCTGCTGGAATTATGGAAATCGAGTCACGGTATCCAGAATGCCTCTCCTACCCACTGTGTTTCTGATAGCATCACCACCCAGATTTATCGAGTGTCCTGTCACTGCATGGTGCTCACACCCTCGCACACATTGCTTCTGAATCGCCACTCCCCTGCACAGGAAGTGTGGCAGTGGGCTACGTCCTCTGACTTTTCTCATCGTACGGAGTCTCCACCCGTCACCCACAAGCCTGATGGGATGGCGATGGCCTGGTGAAGACCTCGCTGCAGCGCCACGTGGTGACAGCACTCGGAAAGGCTGAGCTCTGTCTCAGGGAGCTGCGACGTGTGCTCTGAACCCGCAAGCAACGCATGGTGCCACTTTCCCCACAGCCAGAAAACACGCGTGCGGAGCCAGGACGCGGAAGCGGGGCGCTGGTTTACTACGATGCTGAACGAGCCACGCGGGGGCACTGACTTCCATCTCCCCACCTTGGGGCTCTCTGCTGGTTTAGACGTCTCGGTACCTACGAGAGCAGGGTTTCCGCCAGGGGCACAAAGGCAATTGCATTTATTAAACGCTGAGACTGCTACCTTGCCATATTGAGTTCCTCAAACACCGAACTAGCAGGAGAAAAAGGGAGCTTCTGATCCCAATTACTAAGAAAAATTGGGTTACTATTGCACAATGGTGACAGGGAGAAATGGGTGTGATACACAAGAAATTCCTCCAGTACCTCTTAGTCGTCCCTTGTCCACTAGTAAAAGTTAGTAAGATGACGGCAACCTGCCAAGGGTTTCTGTATTTAGGAATAAAGATTTGGGTCACCCTATAAAATAATTTTTAAGGAAACCTACAACCCGAGATGATGCTTCCTGGGAGGTGACACGGGTTGGACCGTAAAAAGGAGACGTTAATAAAGAAATCTATAATCATTACTAGTTACAGGAATGAGAATTGTATCAATTAGGAACATTCTCTCTCTGTTGCAATAACTACCCCTCCCATTTCTTCGTTTCCTTATGTTTGTATTTTTGCGATTAATTTTATAATTTAATTTATTCCTCGGGACATAAGATGCTCTTTTGGAATTAAGAATACACCAAAAGAACAACGAGCATATCCCAGAGAGGGACAGCACGCTTGTTGGAACCCACGTCTTCTGATTTTCAGGGGCAGCTTGGAGAGTTCTGACAATGAATCGCTGTTTCTTGCTAGGTTCCCCAGCGGGACATCACTGTCGTGGAAAGGAAGTGCAGCTATGCAGGAGGACACCCGGGCGATCTCGCCGTGGATTACTTAACTACTTCCTCTCATCTGCAAACCCGCCATCTAGTCTCCATTCCTAATGCTTTGGTTGGGGTTGAACATATTAAATTATACTTTTTTGTTGTTGTTTCTTTTTTTGTTTTTCCAGGGGTCTTCTTGTTAGATTAACTCAAAAGAAGGCCCTGGAAGGAGACTGAGGGGAGGGCCTTCCTCCCCGTTTGGCTGCCGTCTGAGCAGTGTCACGCCGGCAGAGGTAGCTGCTCCTCGCAGCGAGCCGGTGCTCGCATCGGCTGGACTTTGAGCACCAGTCTCACCACGAACCCCAGCTCTGAGAGGTCCCACCGGTAAGCCTCTAGGTTCCCATAAACCTGGTCTCCACACATCGTTCCTCTAAAACCAGGACGAGCAGCATTTTCTGGCATCGTCCTCTCTTAGTACAACCAATTCTCCATGTTCGATTCACTCTTAAAAAGCCAGTGGGATTTCTCGTTCTCTGACTGGGAAGGGTTCCGGCAGGGTTTAGATCAGTGAGGCTGGGAGTTCCACATGACATCTTAAGTACAAGCAATAAAGAGTTGAAGCTATGGGTGAACACAATGGATATTATGTAAAAAAAAAAAAAAAATCGATAAACTTGTCAAACTGGGTTTGAAGTACAAATCAATTGGGAAAAAAGTCAAAGATAATACAAGGTTTTAAAGCTGAGTGAAGGGAGTCTGAGGGTAGAGGTTATGGGTGTGGTTGTGACACATTTTGAATTGAAGGTGTTTTGAAGACATCTAAGTGAAAATTAATCACAGAATAGTGTGAATTTTCTCAGGCTCTAATAAGTTCCACAGTACTGAAAATGAAGAGTTATCTGCAGGTCAGTCTCCTCCACTCCACGGTGGCAGTGATGTCACCGGGCGGGCGGGTGAGTGTAGAGAGGTGAGGAAGCAGCGAACGACCCCGAGAAACGCCTGCGTTTTGGAGTGCAGAACGACGCTGGCGAGAGACCCAAGCCAGGGGCAGTCGGGGAAAGACCGAGAAGGGACGTGACCCTGAACAGGGTCACCGACGTCAGGGAGGCCGTGGAAAGACAAGCCTACGGAGGAGGAAGCGGTCAGCTGTGCCAGACATCTGCGTGGGAAGGTTTGGCCAGCATCAAGTACGTTTATTATAGATACTGAGTAATGCTGCGAAATGCCATCTTCCAAGCCGCCAGCTGTCCTGTGGGAACGTGGCACTTCGTCATCAGTTCTGACTTAAGAAGAATGACACCAGCGGTTCACAGGCATAGCAACGGGGGACGTGATGCAGCAAACCCCAGACTCAGCCAGCGGTCCGTGCCTCGCTGTGGGCTGCAGCCTCTAGACCCAAGGCCTCTAAGCGACAGCACGGGGCTCTGGACGGCGCCTCGCCCTGGAGGGGACAAACAGCTCCCCTTACGGCTCTCAGGACGCAGTACTTCCAATTATGTTTTTTTCCATTTTTCACTGACAATGTGTATATATTAACATCATAGCTTCATGAGTTGACAATATTTTTTTTCCTACAAAAGCCTTAAGCTGAAGGAAATAAAATGGTCTCAGATTCAGGAAATCCACTAGTAGGGATTTGAAGAGAGGATTAGGAAACAGTTATCTCCAGGGAAAACTGGGGGAAAGGCCCGACGCCCACTTTGCTTGTCTCTCTCCACTTGACCACTCACGGCTTGTCCTTTATACACAGGAAAGTGGCAGTCGCTGGAGAGCACCTCTTCCATGTCAGGCAGGGCACAACGCTCAAAGCCAAGAAAGATCAGTGACAGAACCCGGTATGGCTGACGACAGTCACCAGGCAGAGATACCCCCACACTCAGAGGGGATAAATGGCGGGCACTGTAAGCATCTGTTGAATGAAGGCCTAAGTGACAACAGATGGCTGAGATGCTTCGGGTCTGGGTCCATGGCACCTTTACGATCACAGGATAAATTACTATACTTAAAACGGAGGTGGCACCTGCTCGGGACAGTCAGAGCCTGTCAGATGTGGATGACCTGTCACTGCTAGAAACAGCTTCACCCATGAGCGGCAACAGAAAGAGCGCGCTGTGGACAGTAGCCGATGTGCCACCCCCTCTCATGAAACAGAGACACGAAGCTGATTAACATCGATCTATTTTTGAGCACCATGGGAAAAAGAAGTAGAAAGCGTAGCTTCTGCCGTACAGAAACTCATCTATGCAGACACAGGCTTTTCTCATAGAAACTCATCATTATATTTTTCCAGGGCCAGTATTTATAATTAGTGTGATTTCTATGAGTTTATTCATAAGCAAAAACAATACCTATCATTTGTTTTGGCTGTGATTCCAGCGGTCTTATATTCCAGGGTTTTAAGAGTCTCCATACAGTGCTGGACCTAGAGCAAGCTCCTGCATGCACACACAGACATGCTGCTTCTGCTCTTACTGTCCTCAGGTCAACTTCTCAGCTGGGTCCTCATGGGAAGGTGTTGAGAGAGGCAGCCTGCGATGGCCCCGAGGGACTCTGCACATTGCTGCTGGGGGTGCTGAGGATTCAAGGCTCTAAGCACTCTCTATCATGTCTGGTTTGCACTGATCAGCCCCAAAGAACCAGGTAACCAGCTGCCTACCCCCAAGACAGCAGCTGCTTGCTTACTGTAACAGTGGCAAATTCTCCAAGCTCGGTGCTCCCCAGTGGGCTGCAAACCCTCTGAGTACACGGCACCCCTTGGGAGGTACTACGTCACCTCTACAGGACTTGGGAGGCCTGGAGACCAACACGAAGGTGCTGGCACTCCTCCCACGTGCTGTGATGCGGGTGCCTGGGCACCTGTCTGTCTCAGGAGTCTCCCGTCTTCTCCAGCATCCTTGAAGCTGCCAACGGGCTGACTTACTCACTTGTACGTTTGGTAAAACCCTAGATGTGCCAAAGACGTACTGCTTAGAGAAGAAACTGAGCAGGGATCACAACCCTATTTGCCAAAAAGTTAGGTTTCAATGTCGCAGGCTTCTTATTCTGAAATAGGAAGCAGTACCAAATGCCTATCCTTGCATGTGCCCACGCTATCTAGATTAAGTCATCTTGAATAATTACTCAGTTTTTTTTAATGGAATGCTGTATAAATGTAATGAAATTTACTTTTTAAAGGTTTTCAAAGATTCTTACTTTTCCCCAAATCATTGCTGCCAAAACCCAATTTATCACCGTGGTTCATTCAGGAACAGTAAAATTACACATTAACTGTGAGATCAGCAGAATGTGTAGTATAGTTCATTTATTATTATTATAACACCTGACAATCAATTTCATTAATGCTTATCGATAAAATGAAAAACATGGGGCAGTGAGGAAATAGTAAACAGTGACGGTTCTTAATTGTTTTCCTTTCTAAATTTGTCACAGACAGCTCCGGACCTGACTGTTCCTTTTTGCTTCTACAGTTTTTTAGTACATAAAGTCTTTGTGCTCTTAACACATTTGTTACCATAAGAGATATGTTGAGATTCACTGAAAAAGGTGATTTACAGTGGCATTATGTTATTCAAATGCACTTCTAAAAATGTTTTAGGGAGTGGAACTCATCTGTCTGTCTAGTAAATATTTTCACACATTTTCTACTGGAGAATTCAATAAATTAACATTTTTAGCAAGAAAAAATAATATTTTTTCATTATAAAGGCAAATGATATTTAGACAGTTAAGGGTTATAAGTGTTAAAATCATTAACACTTTTGTGGTAAGCTATCTTACATCAATATCAAATTTTCAATGTTTTTATAGTTACATCTCTGATAAATCTGGTTCCAAATTGCCCACTTAGCTACAATAAATGGTTATAACAGATATACCTCATTTATCTTAACCCAATCAGGTGTAATTACTAATCAAGACTAATATTACAATGAGATAACTTACTATTCAAAACCATCATCTATATCCAATAATATGGATAGACCAGTATCTTCAAAATTTTAATATTCTAAAAGAATTTCTCATAACTATGACCCTGGGGATATGTCCTAGCTTCTTCCTTCCTACATTCTGACACATGAAATATTAAAAAGCAAACAAGCCGAAAGAAAAGTGAATCTTCTTAAGTGACTGCAACAGTAACACTTATTCCAGATGTCTACCTGATGTCTACTGGCTCCGCCTGTTTCTCAGGCACCGTTCTAGGGACTGCAGAGTCAGTGTGCAAAGCAGACCCCAGGCCTGTTCCAGGGCTGATTACGACCCATTAGAACGAAGACACGGAGACGTGGAAATAAAGAGTCAGACAAATGCCACGTGTGTTTCTCCGGAGCTTTAGCGCCTATTCTCGGTCTACCGTGAGTTAAAACTTGAATTTCTCTGGATCAATCAAGAAATCTCTCTCTTCTGTGCCCCGAAGTCTATCCAACCGACGGTCTGCTCTTTTAACCCATCTCGGGTTCTTCTAGGAAGGATGAGCGTTCCCTGATCGCATACTTTCCCCATACTGCAGTTCAAACTTCCTATGTTTCCTCACTGGACCGCAGTTTGTGTTAATTCAGTTAAAAGGAGGGCTTTTTTTTTTTTTTTTTTTAACATACTTTGATACGCTGCGGTTAATAACTAAAACTGAGACCAGATATTATTTGCATCAGTGTTGGAATCATGCTCAACTATAAGCCCGCAGTTCTTTTTCTTTTTTTATTATCCATTCCTAAAACCACGAAGCTAGATACTTGTTCAAAGCGTGAAGGATTGCAAGACATACATTGAAATAGCTGTCAGATAATATCAGTGCACTTTGCAAAAAAAAATCGATTTTACAAGGTTCATACTCAGTTACAAGGGCAAGACAGGCTGCGGCTCTGACTAGCTGCGGAGGGTAGTCAATACCGAATGACACCACACAAAGCCTGATGCCCACGGGCCGTCACACTGCCAGCTCGGTTGTTACTTCTGGAATAGGACCCCATGTGATTGCTGTCTAGAAAAATGAGTTAAAGAGTGAGAAGGATGAGTTTTAAAAAATGCAGATCAGAGGAAGCTTAAGGACCCAAAGTTCCCCTAATCTGCAGACGTGCCACGATCGCGTTCCTTCTCTCCTCCACCACGCTGCTCTGGAGGCGGGAGGAGTGAGCACGTGAAGCACAACTTCACGTCCCAGGAATGGGGGGGGAGGGGGGGGGCGTGGAAAGTGCAGTGAAGAAAGAACTGCGCGTAGTAAATGGGGAAACATTAAAATAAAGCACGCGCTGTCATTGAGAGTCATAGAGGCACCAGCTACATTCAAAACTTTATCTAGACATTACAACTTTTATAACTGCCAGTATTTAAAAAAATTATTTTACTAAGTAAAGAGGTACGTTAAGAGACGTGACAGCTTCAGTCCGATAGGCCCACATGAATCCCGTGGTTCTTGACAGGTGCCTTTGCTGGCACCGCGTAAACGGTTCGACTGCAGGCGGCACCCGGCACCGTGCCGGGGGAGGGGCCCTCCGCGCGCCTCCCTGCATCTCCCTGTCGCCGCTCCGCCGCTCCGCCCCAGCGGTGGCGGGACCCTTCCGGTGCCTCGCAAGCTCTACCCGCTTCCTCATCTCGTCAAACCGTTTCCTCCGCGTGTCATACCGTTTCTCCACCTCGGCCCTTCTCCTGCTGAGAAATCTTACTCAAACAAAACGTCTCACCTTCAGCGAGACTTGCAGCTGCCGGACTCCCGTGGGCTCTCCCGCTCGGGGCCCCTCCAGAACCTTCCACCTTCTCGCACTCAGCCTCACCGTGGCCACTACTGAGCATCCTGGGGGCGAGAACGCGGGCTTCACGGGAGCAGGAGCCGCGTCTCCTTCGTTCCCCAGAGTCTTGCCAGCCCCTTCCGCGAGGTACAGCACGCGGTACGAAGATAAATGTGCTCAAGCAGCAAACGGAGACATAAGTAGATGGTGATGAGTCATCATAGTGCCTCGCCGAAAGGGTTCTTTTACCCGCTTTGCATATGCCTGTGTTTGCAAGAGACCATGCGCCTCGGAGCTGTGCTGTCCTCGACTGCGGATAACTCGTCAAGGCTATGGATTTGGAAGGCGTAAGAACTACGCCTGGAACACAGGACTCGGCAAAAAAGCGAGACAGCTGCGGGGAGAAGGCCCGCGGCGAGCGTGGGTGAGCCACGGCAGCGGCCGACTCGAGCGCAGACGGCGAGGCACGCGGCGCTTTTTCGGTCGTGCATTTATGCCAGAAGGACCTGTCCGGAGTCAACTTTTAAAAGACAACTGAATAGGCCCCAATTAACTTAAAAGGTAAATGGAGGCTTTAAAATGCATACTTGACTAATGCTTAACTTTTCCAAAATTGTCTGAAGGGTAATATTATACAGCTGCTGATCAAAGGTTTTTGTAAAACTGACGAATGTGAAACCAGAGGCTACACGAAGTCTCAGAAGCAACGCTATATTATCATATATTATCGGAACTCATTTGGTGGTTTTGTATTACTCGCCTCAACATCATTAATGTTTCTAAGGTTTGTTAAATGAACTTTAATTTTATTTATAATAAAATTTTGTTGGAATCTGTAACATTTGGGGAAGTTCTAAAGAATGTAATATGACCACAGTTACCTTGAACTAAATATTCAAATCCAGATGGATGTTTACAACTGGTAATAAAATATATTTGCTAAAGTATTATAAACTTAACACTATGATACTGTTACATATATAATATAGAACGAAACAGCCAAAGGAATGAATAAAACAGCATTGAATAAATGCTCAGTTCTTTTTCCTTGAGCTATATAGTCTGTAGTTATTACCCAAGGAAAATGGTAAATAGAATAAGAATGCTAAATAAGAGTAAACTTGGAATGTTTCTTCATGTACCAAGTAGAACGTGAATATGCCATTTTATTAGAAGGCAGAACCTTTAATAAAATAAACTTAAACATGTTAATTTTATTTTCAAATATCTAACAGTTTAAAATTAAACTTTTCCTGGTATGATAAATGATTCAGAGAACTTAATAAAATTAATTCTAATTTTGTTATAAATGTCATTTAAAATATTACAAAATTAACTCCTGTTCAAATTATAGAGTAAATATATAAAAGCAAAACTATTTTAAAAACGTTTGGGATAGAAGCTTTCCCTTGCATTTTATTTATGTGCAAGATAAAACGTCCAGGTCTTAGAGTCCAAAACAAACAAATAAACAAATAAAAAGAAAACAACGTTGACTCGATTAATTAAAGAATGAAAAAATGACCCTGACAGTTTTAAAGGCTTCAGGATGAAGGAGAAGAGAATTGAACCTGCATCCCAGGTACTTTGGGAAGAAGAATTAAGACAACAGTCTCTAAAACAAGTGTGAAGTCCATGGCTACTCCTGAGGGAGTCAGTCGTCCCTGACACCCCAAACCACAGAGCCTTCACACACTCTCACTGTCCCACAAATATACTTCCTGTCACCTCAGGAATTCCCTTGTCTTAATACTATCCGATCTCCCCCCAAATACATAAATGTGTGTGTGTGTATATATGTGTATGTATATTCATATGTATGTACGTGTATATATATGTCTGTGTGAGGTATATATATATGTGTGTGTGTGTGCGCGCACACATGTGTGTATGTGTGTGTATTTGGTCAGGTCAATTAATCTAGTCCAACTAGTCTACCACCCAACAGAAGTTTTAATCTTCAGAGGTAAAAAAATCTGTGTGAATTTGATGAGAATAAACTTCTTCACAGGGAAAAAAATGTGCAATAATATCCACACGTACACATAACGTTGCACGTATCAAAGGGTTACAGCCCAGGTCCAGGACTGATTGTAGCTGAGTGTGCACTGGAATGGTGAGAACGTCACTTATGGCTGGAGTCTGTTCTGATGAGCTGTGGCGTCCTTTCTCGTTGGGCCATGACACGCCGTTGGTGAGTATTTTGAATAGCATGCCTTGCCTGGGAACATGGATACTGGCCTGGATGGCAGTGACATAAAACAATGGCAATGCTCCATCTGCGATGACGGCTCCGTCATCCAAGGAAGCCTCACGATATATACTAAATGGAATTCGAAATTTGGAACCAGGTCGGAATCTTGGATTTATCACTAAGCTGCTGTGTGATATAAAGACACTTATTTATCTTTGAGAACTTAAATTTTCTCATCTGTAAAATGGAGATAATTCTTTTATCACAGGATTTGTAAAGGGTGTCATGAAAGGCATCTGTAAGTGCCTGGTACAAAGTAGGTCCTCACCAATAAGATGGTGATGATGATGACGATTATGTTGAGGTAGTTATGATTTAGGTAACCTTCACACTTTAGATGACCTTCACACAGCCTAAAACATTCATTAATTATGAAGCAGCTGCCACAACCGTGACGTACTCTGTCTTGAAACATAAGGGACCTTGAGGTAAACTTTTACGGGGTAACCTCAATAACCATTTATTGGGAACACATGCGGCACGAGGCACTATATTCATGGGGACTTTATGAGAGACACATTATCACACACTGTAAACCGGAGCCAGGGGGCAGCAGGTGAGAACAAGAACACATTTACAAAGCAAAGAATGCCCAAAATACCAGCTAGGATATATGGAAATGCAATAATGGACGGATGAATTTTAGTTGTAGAAATGTTCTTTCTTTCGCATCGTTTCATAGCACACATTTCTAGGTTGCTGTAAAATGTGGCAAATGAGGAAAAACAACATTTATTATTTTAGTTTATATTCGTAACTCAATTTCCCTTAGGATTGCTATAGACGTGGAAAGGGTTTGGGGCTGAATTAACAAAGCTATCTGGGTAACAGTTGAAATAAGACCCAAGAATGAAATAATGTGTCCATAAATCTTTCCCTCTGTCTGTAAGTTCTGCAGCCCCCTGAGCTGCGTTTTCAGTACCTGGAGGAAAAAAAATGATCATTTTCATTTTAAAAAGCCAGTAGGTGCAAATATATGCTGCAGCTTAGAAATAAGACTTAATTTCTTTCCAAAGATATTTAATATATTTTAGATGTGAAAATATCAGAACATTTTTTGCACTGCTAATCCTCTAATAAAGTCCAAAGGAAATAGGGTAATTTAAAAATATATATATTATTAAAATATATTTTAAAATGTAAATTTATATGTATTATAAATTATTCATATGACTATAACACATATTATAAACAATATTTTTAAAAATGTTATTAAAATATAAGTTTTAAAAATATATATTAATTCCTCCACTCATTCAAACAGCATCTGGGAAGAACCCATTAAACACCGGGTCCTGCACAGGTGCGGCTGGCGGGGAGGCCCAAGCCAGGCCTACGCTCTCCGTGACATCGCAGGCCTGGCGGGGAGTGAGGTCCTGCCCCCTGGCGTCTCTGGCGGTGGGAATATGGCAATGGATGACATGCTATGACAGCTCACAGGAGGCAGGACAATGTGTGGCTGGGTTTATTTATCAAAGACCTAGACTGGAGCTAAGCCTTGAAGATGGGGAGGAGTGGACTTACAGAGGAGAAGAGAGCATCTTATGCAGTGGGAACCAAACGACTCTGAAAGTGGCTGACTTCGTGAGGAGGTGACTGGATGGGAGGGGGAGGACCGGACGGCAGACCGGGGTTATGCTGCAGAGCTCACGCGCCGGGTCTGCGAGCCCGGATGCGGGCCCAGGGGCGTCCGCACTGAACATCACGTCTAGGTGTACCTGAGGATCTTCCTAGACGAGATTAGCATCTGAATCAGCAGACTCGGTAAATCAGACGCCCTCCTCAATGCAAGCAGGCACCCTGGAATCTGCCGAGGGCCTGAGTAGAACAGGAAGCCGGATCAAGGAGGCCCTCACCCCTTTTGTGTCCTGCCTGCCCGCTGAGCGGGGACACCTGTCTTCTCCTGCCCTTGGACCATCCCTCGCACCATCAGCCCCCCTGGTCCTCGAGCCTTGAGACTCGGGCTGGAATCGCAGCACTGGCTTTCCTGTGCCTCCAGCTTGCAGCTAGCAGGTCTTGGGACATCTCAGTCTCCAGTCACCTTAGCCAATGCCTCGTAATAAATCTCCTCCTACATATAGCTTATTGAATATGTTTCTTTGAAGAACTCTAACCCATACACCAAATAAGGGGGTATGGTCGCATGAAGTGAAAATGAGGAGGCAGGGACCGACACGAGAAAGCATCCCAAGTTTAGACAGCAGGACGGGGTGTGGTGGGCGTAGTGCAAGGCGGACCTACCTCTGATGTCAAGTATCTGATAAGCGCCAAGGACGAGCACAAAGCGGAGCCGTGGGATATGGTGTGTTACTGGAGGTGGCCAGGGAAACCACGACAGAGGAGATGACCCTGAAGTGACGTAAACAGATGAGAGCATCCGGCCAGAAAGACCAGGAAGCGAAAGGTCCTGATGCAAGGAGTCCAGCGACAGTGATCAAGGACCAATGTAGAAGCCCACGTGTCTGGAGCACCGTTAGCACATGGGGTGGTAGAGCGTTTGCTTAGAGAGCTACTGATCACATCGGGAGTGTGCTGCGGGTCTGCCGAAGGACTCTGAATTCTATTCTGAGTGCGATGGGCACGCATTAGATACTTTAGATAGAGCCGATGTGAGTTTTAGAAGAATCACTGCCTGCTGTGTGAAAAGTCAGGGACGAAATTCTAGAGGTTGAAGAGTTAAAGGAAAAGGCCCATTAGGAGCCGACTACATCAAGAGTCTGTGAGGGATGATGGTGTTTTTGAGGAGAGGCAAGGCTGTCTGAAGTGATTAGGTTCAGGGTCCAGCTTGAAGGGAAGTTCACAGAATTTGCTGATGAATTAAATGAGACTATGAGTAGACATGCCTCCAAGATGTTTGTCCTCAGCTACTGAGCTAGATCAGCAGTGCTGTGCACTGGGCGACAGCCTTTTGGGGGAAGGGCAGGTTTGGCAAAGACACTTAGAGTTTTGTTCTGGACATGTGATACTTGAGATGCCTACTGCCCATCCCACTGTCTTTCCAGAGGGCAGCTGAATACAGAAGGTCCAAGTAAGGGAGAGAGACAGGGCTGGAGACAGCAATTTTGTACTCACCAATGCATATCAGTACATAAAGCCACGGGCCTGAATGATTACTTAAAAACAGGCAACAATAGAGAAGAAGTTCTCAGAAGTCTAATTAGAATAGGAAGAAAAGAAGGAGAAATTGTGAGTCTAGATTTCTGTGGGGTTTTAGTTTTCTGAGGAAACAAATTGAGTAGTATATGGTTAGTGTGAAGAATTATGTAAGGTTATTTACTAAGTAATTTGTAACTTGAAGATATTACAGAAAGTAGAATTTGTGCACTGATATAAACGATCAATATACATTATCCTATTAAATTCATACAAAATCCTTTAAGGTAAGTATTATCACCATTTTACACGTAAAAAAAACAAACAAACTGTTTTTCAAGGGAGGCGGTCTGACCCAAGACAGCATGCAAACTGACAGAGCTGAGAGTGAATTTCAGCTCCACCTAACTTCATTGGAAATTCAGTCCCTCGAAACACATATATACACAACGTCCAAAAAGTTATTTTTATATCATGTCTAAATAAAACAAGATTAGATTTGGAGCTGCAAAGGGAAAGCCAGAATTTGTATTAAGGGCAAAATCTCCAATCTCTTATTAGTTTGATAACATAGTTTTCAGGGTTTTGCTTATTTGTTTTATAATTTACAGATTGGAGAGAGTTTCAGGTATCGGCCAGACACAGGCACAGAGCATTTCAGAGTCGGGGGTGGCCTGAAGTTTCAGAAGAGAGACAGTCGGGTGACTGGACCCAGATACCTCAAGGACATGGACTTTATTTAACGAGAATGTCTGAGCAGGAATAAATGAAGGCGGAAGGAAGTTAAAAATCTTAGGTGAGCTTGTTAAAGGCTTTGAGGCAGAGGGAGGATTTGGACCGGCCTTTTCTTTAGAGTGAAAGTGACTCTGAGATCAAAGCTATAGGTGAAAAGAAAGGTTGACAGCAGCACCAAGAACTGATTGGGAAGAGTTTTTGATGGAGGCGGGCGGTGCCAAAAAGAAAGAGGACATGCCAGCTAATTTTCCTGATGAGTAATTACAATAATGAGCCTCTGCTAGCACTGCTAAACACCAGAGATTAGAGCCCATTAACGACTGAGCTCTTCTCACATGAAAAAGTTCTAAGTTTTAATAAAAAATGTTCATTGTTACTACTTGTAATAAGAAGTATATGTGTTGTTAAACCAAAACATATTGCTATAACTGGATAAATAACTTATAGTGCATCCCACCTTACTTACGGTGTCTTATCTACCTCACAAAGTATACTTTTTTTTCTAGGAATAAAAAAAAAATTGTTGAGTAAAGGTGCCAAAATGATTTTTCCTTTTATTCCAAAATCACTAACCTGACTGAAATTACACACACACACACACACACACACACACGCACACACACACACACACAAACAGTGCACTAGTAATAAGAATTTGAGAAATCAAGTAACAGCGAATCAAACCTAGTCACTAAGGAAGTTGGAAGGGGCACACCTAATTTATCTGTTAAACTGATTACATACACACATATTTATGCCCAGAGACTGGCAGAAAGAACAAAATAATACTGTTTAACAAGCTGCTGGGTTTCAAGACATTTTTTTTTTAAATCAGAGTTGGAACCTGTCCTTAACAAGTTCTGGTAGAGTCCTGAGAACAGCCCCCTCTTGTCCCGAACCGCGCCCCTGTGTCGGGGGTTGGGGGGTGTGTCCGTAACCGAGCATCGCATCTGGAGATGAGGGGATGTCACGGCAGGGCAGGTTAGAGAGGACGGCAGGCTGAGACAGAGGCGGCAGCGGAAGGAGACAATCGGGCCCCTTTCCTGAGATCGCGATCACCTCTGATCACAGGATTCCTCAGACCACCAAAACAGTTTATTTGATGGTCAAAACTCATATTAGGATTTACTAAGACCACTTGATGAGGTAGGAGGTAATACAGTCACATTCTACGAAGTCGCTGAAAATCCAGCCCTGGTTCCCAAGCGCACGTCGGATGGATCAGCCCCCTGAAGCCTCGTCTGATCCCTTACAAGTGTCCGCCCCCAGTCCAAATCCCCACGGCATGTGTTTCAAAACAAACACTGAAACGAAAAACTCGACTTTCCATTATAATTTGATTTGGTTGTCTGATTTCCTCAACTAATCTTTAAGCTGTATGTGCGAAAGACTGGAACGGGACCCAACGGGACTGTTAAGTAAGTACAGGAAAATGTACTTAGGAAGCAGTTGGGGCCCGCAGTGAGGGACTGTCACCAGGAAGTTGCTATCCTCTAGGTGATGAAAACAGAATTGAACTATTTGAAACATGTAACTACATCATCGTACATTACATAACGTATAGGTTACATATAATTATATAACAGTGCCTATTATTTACTCAGGAACATGAATGAAGAGCCAAAACCTCCACTTCCCCTTTAGTAGGATAACGTATAAGGATAACTCTAGCATCTGCTGAATATTAGTTGTTCAGATATAACCCGGTCACTTAGCAATACATTTTTGCAAGTATTCTTTTCGAATCAACCTGTGTGAGCCCTGGCCTGCTACATTCTGCCTTGTGTAAATGTCACCTCATTTATTTACTTGGTGAAATAGCACACGACACAGCAATATTTGTGTTTCTGAGCCATCAGTTACGAGTTTAAAGTCAGACTGGAAATTACCAGCTACGTGATTGGGGTATGCTAATTAATTGGGATAAGTTAATTAACCTTCCTAGGCATAAGTTTCCTCATTTGTAAAATGAGGACTGTACCTCAACAGCCCTCTGCTGAGAAATGTCACTGGATAACATTTGCAAAGTGCTCATTAAAAAGTAGCCCCTGTGGTCATCGCCATCATCCCCTTCATCATGATCAGCTCAACTGCTGGTCTGGCTTTCACCACGGGGACTCTGATGCCACCATCCCAAGTCATTTATAGACTCATTACTTCAGGGAACTAACTGCAAGGGCTTGAGGGGACTGCTTACAGCTCTTTGCCTGATGGTAAGATGCAGGGGAGGCCATCCCACGTAACAACACACATCATTTCAAAGGAAAGAAATGAAATCGACATTTATTAAAATGTCTACTGTGTATATAAATGTATTAAAATTAAAGGATAATTAAATATGTTATGAATCAAGGAGTGGAGGATTGGTACACAGAAGAGAGAGCAATTATGGATAGAAAAGGTTTTGTCTATCGATGCTTCATTTTTTTATGATATTTTAAGAGTAATACTCAAGGTATTCCAAGAAAAATTCAGTAACAGAGCTATCAAGGATCATTTTATAATGCACTCAGCTTTATAATTATTTTTTTAATGAATAACTTTATTTCCAGTTAATTTGGAAATCTGACTGAGATATCAGAAGAACATTTTTGTGTTGCACAGGCTTTGAAACCAAACAAGGCTTAGAATCCTGACTTGCCGTACACCAGATTAATGATTCTGAGAAAGTTAATCAAACTTTCGTAGAGTCAGTATCACCTTTTATAAAATAAAGACCATATTAGTATCTGCCATAGCATAGTTGTAGAGATTATATGGAGCAGGCGAAGTGTCTACCTACATCTGAGACTTTCAGATCTCCACTTAAGGATTAACTGCTATGGAAATTGTCCTTCTGTGAACTGGAAAGCCACAGAGAGAAACAGCTATTTCTTGACACTGGGCTACAGGTAGGGCAGGACTGTGATCCCAGTGAGAAATAACCCAAACGAAGATTTGACCCAGTTCACTTACCTGTAGGATTTGAGATTATAGCACAAGGAAGAACTTGAATAAAATCTAGAATCTCAGTGAATTGGAGAGACAAAAAGTGAAGTTCAGGGGGCTAAGAATTTGCAGAATGCCAGACAGAAGTGAGCTGCACAGAGACAGCTCCGGAGGTTGACAGAGAGGCAACTTAAACCTACCAGTGAACACTCATATTTGTACATTGTGAAGTTTACAATGTCCAAAATTCTCAGAGTTGGGATGGTCTGCATTCCCACCACCACAGGTGGAGAGACTTCATAACGTGGTGGCGGAGGGGCGGGACATCTGGTAGAGTCATCGGAAAAGTATTGCCATCACAATGGGGGTCACTTACTCATAGAGTCATGACTATTCTGGGTCCTACTAACAAAGCTTAAAAGCAAAACTCAAAAAGATGAGATAGATCCCAAGTAACCTATCTGCTTGCCTGGAGAAAGTCCAACATTCTTTAAGGGAATACAACAAAATCTAGCAGCTAAAAAAACAAAATCTGCAATGTCTGAAATCCAACAACGACAATACTACTAGGGCTGCAAAGAAACTGGAGAATAACCATAACCAAGAGAAAAATCAATCTTTTTCAATTGACAAACACAATGAAAATAGCAGGCAACGCTTAGCTAGCATTACAAACATGCTCCCAATGTTCACGGAAGTTGAGTCAAAACACGACCAAGATGAGGAGAGGAATGAGTGCGGAGGAGTCTCAAATGGAATATATGGAGAAGAAAATTGTTATATCTTAAATAAACACTGATGGACTAACAGCTGATGGAACGGGGCGGAGAGACAGGCAGTGGATCCGAAGCCATGGCAATCGGAACCACCCATCACTGAGCTCAGGGGAAAGAAACAACAGAACATCAGTGACCTGTAGGAGGATACCGCATGGTCTGCCACGGGAGGAATGGGCTGCAAGGTCAGGCTAGCTGATGACAAAGACGTTTAGGCAAAGGCTGGGCATTTTTTTCAAGTTTGGAGCGACAAAAGGGAAAGAGAAAGAGCTAAAGGGAGGGAAGAGATAACTGATGCTTCAGTCCTTCCTTGGTTCATAAAGATAGGCCATAGCCTCCTAAAGATAAGTTTAAGAAATACAGTCAACGATATTGTAATAACTATGCATGGTATCAGGCGGGTACTAGAGTGATTGAGGTGATCGCCTTCTAAGTTATATAGATGCCTAATCACGATGGCGGACGCCTGAAACATGATATTGTATGTCAACTGTAATGGAAAATTAAATAAATAAAAAGGAAATAAATATAAGTTTAAAGTATTTTAACACAATTTGATCCAATACTAAAAATGTACTTTTATTAAGAGGCATAGTATACCGTTTGCTGTCACTTTTTTTGAGAGGGGGGCAGCGACTGTAATTAAACTTTGCAATGCCTCTGACATCATCAATGGCATTTCATTGGCATTCATGTGACCATCCCTTAATTATTCACTTTATCACAGTTGTATGTTAGTATACATAAATAAGTACTTCATAAGAGCAAAGCATCTAAAATAAAAGCATTCCCTTGATCATAAGAAGCCTGTGGTGACACACGGAAAACTGATAAAACATCGAGAAGCATGTGACACATAGAGCCAAATACAGGCACAGGTAAAAAACAACTATTAACCAAGTTTCACAGTGAAACAGGCGGTGGAAAGTTCCTATTGCAGGATAAAGAGAATCTGCACTTCCGTGCAGGGGAACTGCAGGGAGCGTTTCCACACGGCATCACAGTGACCTCCAGGCTTGAACCGCTGTGATCAGTTTGCTTAGAGCCCGCCTTCGGAAGGATCGGTTGTTCTCCCACCTCAGCTGTGGATTCAGGCCCAGAAGACCAGGGGCCGCAGAGAAAAAAAGTCTCTGCCTCAGAGGACATTAGCTGGGTGTGAGAACATTCCCAGATCCACATACGGGAGCAGTGCGAGCTCCTCCTAGGTAGCAATTGTTATTGAGACGCCCACCGCACAGAAGAGGACATGGCAGCGAGCCTGCCGTGAGTTGTTTAAGCTTCATAAAGCTGCTAGGATTCTGCTCAGAAGTATTTCATAGAGGTATACAAATATAAGCATGTCCATTATACTGCTTACGAGTTAATGTCACCAATGATTTCATTTATTAAAAGATATTTTTTGGAGAAGGTTTGAGTGTTTGAATGATTTTAAGTCACTGATGATTCTGTAAAGAAAAGTTCAACAGGATTAGATATTAGAATATAAGCAATGTCTTTGATAATATGATTTTGAACATTTGATTATGTTCTGCACTGCAAAATTTATCACCTTTCTTATAGCTTCCTAGTGAAAATTATAATTCGTAAGACTAAATGCCAAGATTTCCTTTCTAACCTTGTGTTTTTTTCATGGTAATTTAGAAAATAATTGAGAAACATCATATGACAGGTAATCATTTGCCAACACACCACTCTTTCAGCATCCGCCATGTTCAGCCTCATTGTATAGCATCCGCCTTGGCAATGTAAACCGTGCTTGGCTGCAGAGGTGCGTGGTGCAGTGTAGCGAAGAAAAAAACAACTGTGACAACAAGCAAGCACAGTGTATGTGTGTGTGAGAGTGTGTGTGTGAGTGTGTGTGTGTGAGAGAGTGTGTGTGTGTGTGTCTAGTTCAGAGCAGAGAAGCTCTTGGCTCTACCAGATGTCTCTCAAAGGGGAATGGTGTTATTTGGATTGGCTCCTTGTCTTCTTGCATAGCACAGCAATGCCACCAGAGGAAAGAGACAGCTGTCACGTCCATGAGGGTTGCCAAACGACCTCAAGCCAGTCCAAAAGTATCTCCCTCTCTAGTTGCTCAAAGGGAAGCAATTTAGTCCAGCACACACAGATGGGCTGTGCCACTAGTATTTACTATTATAAAAGCTGTGTTTTCTCAACAAAAGCCTCTGTTACATCATTTTTTTTTTAACGCAGTAGCACAGGCATATTGGGATATTGTGACTATTCAGAATCAAATGAGCATATCCATATTTCTGCAAACTCTATTATAACGCTAACAACTTCTCAAGAAATCACTCAAAAATATGTACTGAAATAATGTTTTGTCTTTTTAAAAAATTTCAATCATGTAAAACATCCAAACCTTTAAAAGTAAATATACACCAGAACCTTCAAAATAAAATCTAATTTACTTATTCGTTATTTTTCAATAGGTTTTAGTAATAAATAAAGTTAAATACATCTGGAATCCTTCAAATGCAAAATCTGTAGTTAAGTGTATTCAAAGAAACATTCTAGTTCAACTTAATGTGCTCATCTTAACCTTACTGTTCAATCAACACTCAAACTAACCATTTGAATTTCAACATATTTTGTTTTACTGATGATTTATTTTAAGATGACTTAAAAATTAAAAAAAAAATTAAAATATGTTTGATTTAGAGTCAAGAGGCATTAATAGACCTATGGCAATAAGTATCAGTAATAGAGAAACTTGAAAAGCATCCAATTTAAAAATAAATACATTAACATGGCTATATGTTATATTTTATAAAAATACTGTATGCTAAAAAGAAGTAAGGTGGCCAAAAGAGGATCATGCGTGGGGTTTGTGCAGAAAGAACAGGCATAAAGGCTTTACTGGGGATCACCCCGTTAGATGTAAGTAGGCTCTTTCTCAAGAGAGTCTTAAAGCAGAATAAATCTAACTGGGATTATTTATTTCCCATCTGGTGTGAGAACGGCACACCCAGACAAGATGATTACCAAATACTTTCTATAAATACGCACAATGCCTCACATCAGAGTTCTCAGTGTGACTACTTTGATTTATTTAAACTGTCAGTTTACCCAGAGTACACAAACACATGACCACATACATTAATACACACCTGTCAGGTACTTAAAACGATTTTCATTCGAAGGCTTAGATATAAAATTCCAATAAATCTTACTTAGTACCAAAGCAAAAAAAAAAAAAAAAAAAAGAGGAAAATGGCCCATTCGGAAATGGACAGAGAGATGAAAACGCACAGGAAGAAGCTAGCATGGCAGTTAGAAGCACAAGCCCAGGTACCGGCGTGGGGGAAGAAGCACAAGCCCAGGTACCGGCGTGGGGGAGCCCGGGTGCCGACCCTGGCCCGGGCAACACAGGAGGTGGCAGGTGGTGTGGGCAGACACCGAATCCCGCAGTCACACCTCCTGGAGGAGGGCCTGCCGCCACCAGGAACTAGCTGTGTGGCCTTGGTCAAGGAAGGTGGCCCCTGCGCCTTCACGTCCTCACCTGAAAATGTGGATGAGGACAGTTCCTTCACTGCAGGCCTGTCACGAGTACACACCAGCCAGCGCTTGGACGGGAGGACTCAGAGCTGGGAGGACTCAGGTGGGAGGACTCAGAGCTGGGAGTGAGCGCGACGCGGCTGCTACCTACCTGCCCATCCTAATCCCTGGGCTTCTCGTTAATGCAGCGCGGCTAATAACACTGACGCCTAAGGCGGGTCATGAGGCTCACATGAGCTACATGCACAGCTTCACCCACGGGACAGACGGACAGAAATAGGGTCAGCTTCCGGTGAATGTTCACCAGTTACAGTGACGGTCATCGTGATAGAGCTATAATTTAATGAGCACCTACTGTGTGTCTGAAACTGTTCTAAGCATTTTACATCACAAATTCATTTTATGACAATCTTTGAGGGACATTTTTCTTATTATTCCCACCATACAGGTGGGAAACTGGGGACAGGTAAATAATCATAATAAATTATCCTCGTCTGAGAAAAGCTACTAGAATTGAAAATAAAATTCGGTTACACACCAAGGTAAGAAACCTAACTAATCTAAGCAAGCAACACTTTCGCGCAGTTAGTTCCCAATCTCTGAACGCACTGGTGGAGGTAAGTTGCGGGGTCAGCACTTATATGTACAACGACGGTTCTAGGACCAGTTCCTTATTTGTTTATACACTGGAGAGTCACGAAACTCTGTGGCAACAGTTGCCAGCTAGTTCCCTCACCAGCATACGTTTTCTTCTCTTCCTGAGTGACTAATAAGATGTCTGAGGTATTAAAATATCCGGCTACAGCCCTACATTTCCCAGTCTCCCTTGCAACTAGGAGGAATCATTGACTAATTTCTGGCCGGTGAAATGTAAGCCGGTCAGAGTTTCACGTCTATTAAATTCCTTCGATACAAAGGATAAAGACAGCTGCTGTAAAATCCTCATCTGACATTCCCTTTTCTTCTTCTTCCTCTTGCTTGGAATATGGGCTTGATGGATAATGCTCCCGAAAACATGTTGGACAAGAGGTGACCTTGAGAAAATAAGCAAGGACTGAAGGTGATGAGGCGGAAAGAAGGGAAGAGCCTGGACCTCGGATGTCAGTGGTGATGCACATCGGCCTCGGACTACCTAATACCAAACTTCCACTAGAAAGTAGAAAAACGCACTTCTCGCATTGTAGTCACTGAATACAATTCGTGATATAAGCAGCCACATGAACCAGATATTAAGGACGAACAACATATATCTGAAGAAAATAAGAATACTAGTGATTTAACACAATAAAGCATTGTACACATTATGCACAAAGCAGGACAGGGTTTAACGAGGTTGTCCAGGAGAAAACGGTTCACTCTATTTGTGCAGGCTCCTGGAAGGGGGGAAGCTTGGATTGAGTCTTGCAACATGAGAAGGCAAGAGAAGGCATTCGATTCAACACTGCAGCAGTGAGGGGAGGGGTTACGGCCGTTCCCAGCGAAGAAAGCTCATGACACACACACACACACACACGGAGGCATGAGTGACTGCAGACGCTTCTGAATCACATTTTTATGAGTCGCTAGGCTCAAAAATATATAATTTAGTACCAAATGGATAGCCTATTTGATTGACAAAAAGGCATTATAAGAATTATCTGGCTCATTTAACGAAAGCGACATATCTTTTCTCCAAATAATTTGCCTGAAAGCGGTCTAAGCTGGCGAGGAAGGGAGGAGCCGGTGAATGGGCCGCCACGGCCCTTCCCTCGCCACGCAGAGGCCACCTGTCCTGCCTCACCCTTTCACTGTCCACTCGCTGGACGAGGCTAACAAAGGGCGCTGGGGAGACGTGCAGAGGCACCCTTCAGGAAGTACTAATCTCCAGGAAATTAATATTCTCTCATCGTGATAAAAACAACATAAAATATGCAAGACAAATCTTAATATTCATGACTTACATCTCTTAAAAGATTGGAGAGATATCAAATGTAATAAGATAACAAGAAAGCGCTTTGTAGAGGTGTTTGAAGTACTTTGAAGCATTAATGAATTCTCATAACATGCTCGTGAGAAGGGAAAGAGGCAGACGTTCTTCACCTGAAGTTACAGACAGGACTGAGGCCTGAGAGGTCCTCCAGAAGGTCGTCTGATTTTGCGTGATGGGGCTCCCAGCCTCCAGGCACTGGTGTACCGACCCCGGCTTCCCCACAATGTGCGCAAGTAGAAAGAGGGTGCGGTGTTGCAGGCCCACCCCCAAACGCCCCAGACGGCCAGGTGTCCCCGCCACTGCAGGACCTGCGTAAGAGTCTGCGCGGCTGATTTCCAGCACGCCGGGTGGTGCCATCTGACTGCCGGCTTTTTTTTTTTTTAATCATGGAACAAGTTGAAAGCTAATACCTCATTTGTGATGACAACCTTCATCTTAAGCTTCCGCACAGGTGAAACTTCCCTGTCACCGAAGTCCAACCCAGACAGAACACAGTGACAGCCACCATGCTCGTAGGCACCATACTATTACCATTCTCACAGATTTCATTTTACCATCTCATATATAATAATAATAATAATAATAATAATGATAATGGTGAACACCTGTTAGCACATACCACCTACGGGGTGTTTTTCTAAACACTAACCAACTTAGCTCACTCATCGACCCCTCACATTAAACGTAGCAGCTGACTTTCCAGATCAACCATGAGGCCCAGTTAAGTAAGTGGCCTGAGGACATACATGTAAAAAGGCGCAGAACCAGGACGCAAACTCGGGCAGTCTGGTCACGGAGTCCAGGCTCTCCATACCACTCCCTCATGGATAACTCAGACCACAGATAGGATCGGTGCCTCGGAGCGTGTGACCATGACGTTAAGTGTGTGACGATGGTCTGGGTTCAGTGAGAACCTTCCTTGGGATGCCTGTCCTGTTTCCAACTCCCCCAAATGAGGAATTTCACAAATGTCAACTTTCGATTGAAATGTATCCCTTTAAAAAGTGATTTCAACTAATTTTTCTTCTAAAAATATTCCCCAACATTTTAATCATGTGCTGTGCACAATTTAAATCTTTTTTTTTTTTTTTTTATGTTTATATACTTTTTTCACTAGCTTGGTCACTGAGTCCCCGAGGAGTGCTGAGCTGTGGCCTCGCTCCTTTTCTGTCCCTGTCTGACGCCCTGTCTCCCTGGCCCGCGCGCACCCACTTCCTTGCCTTTTGTTCATCAAGCATCATTTTCGACGGTATCTGCTCAGAACGGCCTTCATGAGACTCCCTTTCTAAATCACCCCGTTATCGTCTCACTCTGGTTATTTTTTCCATAGCACGTATCTAAATTTCGAAATACTATAATTATTTATTTTATGTCTCCCTCATCCAACCCATACATTTTTAAGTTTTAAGAGACAATATTCATAAAGTTTTGCTAAATGAACCAATCTCGTGGCTCCTCACAAGAAATGTCACCCAAGATGAGACGTGAAGGAGCAGTCGGAGATGTCAGGGAAGATATTTGCAGACCGACCGCTCCCCTCACTTCCCGCTGCACGTCCGTCACCGCCCGCGGGGCGGCCGGCCCGCTGCCACGGCCACAGCGGACCCCACCTCCGCGGTCTCCGCCTCTGCCTCTCCCCGCTGTCAAGGGCGGCGTCACCATGTCCTCAAGGCCCAAACCAGAAACCCCGCCGCCCTGACTACCACCTGACCACGGGCCTCCGGCATGCATTCAGTCGCCAAGTCTCGCCAATTCTACCCGCATTGCGTATTTTTATAATCTGGCTTCAGGTGTGACTTCCCCCGTCTTTCGTCTCTCCATGTCCCTTGCTGCAACTTTGGCCTCAGCCATGCTGAAGCCACTTTGGTTCCCAGCATTCCATGCTTCCTCAGGTGTCCATGCTCTGTCCAAAGCTATTTCCACTGCCTTTTTCTCATCTTTCTGGCCTATTTTATACCTGTTCAGTATAGATAATCCCAGCCCTTTCTTTAAAATTCACTAGATGTTACGTGTGTGAGAGTGTGTGTGAGATCTCTACTCACACGACCCAGGCCGAGTTAGGCACCTTTTGTTTCCAGTTCCATGAACTACGTCCCTGTTTCTTCTATCACACTAGTGACCAGGCCACTCTGTCTGTCTCCAACATGTCTGGAGCTCCAGGTGAACAGCACCTATGACTTTTAACTCATATCCCCTGGGGCTGGCACACTGGCCGATGCTTACTTGTCCCCAAAGTTAGTTCAGACGAAGACGGCATGGTTCACCTGGTAAGGATCATGTTAACAAACCAGGTGAAAGCCTCAGGCATTATAAATGGAAATGTGGGAGGAGATGCAAGTTGGAAAAAATGGACCGTCACAGAGAGAGCTACTGAATCAACCCTGGAAGTCAACAAACTGCCATTGTGATAGCGATAGTTTAAAAAATCACTTTTCTTGGAAAAAAAAATGTTAGTTGTATGCACAAATAAACAGGAATGCAACTTAGTTCCCTCGCTCAAGATGAGAACGTTGCTGGCAAACACACCAAATGGCCCTGAAGCCAGGCAGGTGAAATCCACGCTAGAAAGGGCAGTGAGGATGCCGAGCGCAGCCCCTCGCCACCCTGTCTTCACGCAGAGATTCTGGATTCACGACGCGATGCGCCGTCTTGGTCCTTTTCCCACTTACCCATGGCAAACCTAATCTGAATAATGAGGCCACTGACACAACTTGCCTTTTAGTATTATTCTTCCATTTGTTATTGAGCTATAATCTATGTAAGGCGGGATTCATCCTCTCCGTTATGCAGTTCTGCAGATTCTGATGAATGAACACAGCTGTGTCGCTACCATCCGAGTCAAGCTAAAGCACGGTAGCACGGTCCCTTCACCCCAAACCCTCTGGGCCCCTTCGCTCACCAGGGGGTAGCCCCGCCTCCAGCCCATGGTGGCCACTGATCCGTTTACTGTCCTAGATGCGCCTTTCATGTAGTGCGTAGCCTTTTGAGTCTTGCTTGTTTCACATGCAGGTGCACCTGTGATTGATCTGTCATCACTTCTCAGTCTTCCATTATATAGATGCACCATAGCTTGTGCATTCCTTCACCACGTGAAGGCCATTTGGGCTTTCCTGTTGTTGGCTATTATGAATAAAGTCGCTTTAACCATCAGTGTGTACGTTTGTGTGTGACTATGTTTTTGTGCCCCTTGAGTAAAAACCTAGGAGTGAGAATGTGGGGTCATCTGGTAAGTGTACGTTACAATAACCACGTCCCTCCGCGTGGCCACCAGCAGTGGTACCGCATGGTGGTTTTAATTCGCACTTCCCTAGCAGTGATGTTGCATGTCTGACTGTGTGTTCACATGCTATCTTTGTAGCTTTGATGAGGCACCATTAAAATCATTTTTCTGGTTTTAAATGTTTTAATTCTTTCTTAATTTTGTCTTGAGAGAACTTCATATATTCTGGATAAAATTCCTTTATCAGATGTGATTTGTGAATATTTTCTCGCAGGTTGCGTTTATCTTTCCATGTTCTTACTAACTCTTGAAGAGCAGTAGTTTAATTTTGATGGAGTCTAATTTACCATTTTTTTTCTTTTAATAGATTGTGCTTTTGGTGTTACCTTTGCGTAACTTAATGTCACTAAAATATTATCCTATTTTTTTTCTTTTAGACATTTTATAGCTTTAGGTTTTACATTTAAACTTATATTTCAAGTTCATATTTGTATATAGTGAAAGGTATGGAGGGAAGTTCTTTTAGTGCATATAGATATCTAATTATTCTGACACCTTTTGTTAAAAACACAATCAAAAATCATTTTAATTCAAAAAAAAAGCATACCAGTAGCCTCTTACACTTTTCAAAAAAAGGTACTATATATGCATGGTAAAAATTGGAAAGCACAGATTTTAAAAAGTAGAAAATATAAGTTATAAAAGGCTGTTGTAATTGATACATCTCCAGTATTTTTCTTACCATAACAGATAAGCAACTAGAGATCCAGAGAAACTGACCAGTCAGTCACCTTGGGTCACCGAGCGGCAGCACTGAGAAGTGACCCAGGCTGTTTGGCTTGGGAGATGCACTTCTACTCATGTCATATTGCTAATTCAAGATGTTAATGAACAATAACTAGTAAGCAGACAAGCTCACGTGAAAAGATCATGTAGGTGAAAAAGACGACAGGGAAAAGCGTGACGGGAAAGGGAACAGCCAACCGCCTGGTCTCCTGAACTAGAACCTTCGCCATCCACCCTCGTTTTCAATTACCAATTTCTATAAAATTTACATCCTGAATATTTTTAAGGTCCCTTCTTTCTATTGTTTGATTTGAGGTCCCCTTCACCTACAATATCCTCAGAGTGTCTTAAGTGTCCTTCAATCTCGACGTCCCCCAAGTCGAGTTGCCAAATAAAATAAGGGAAGCACAATTACATTTGAATTTCAGATAAACGATAAATAATACTTTAGTATAAGTCTGAGCCAAATACTGCATGGAGCATACTTATGCCAAAAAATATTATCTGCTGTTTACCTTAAAAATACCAATTTCACTGGCTATCCTGAATTATTACTTGCTAATTCTGGCAACCCTGCTCCCAACTCTAACTGCTAGGAAAACCAGAGTAGCAATAAATGAACAAACAAATGAACACTTCCTGATTGTGGGTAAATGGCAATCATGGAATGTGTCATGAAAAACAATGCATTCGGGTTAGTCCTTGAAGGACAAATAGGACTTAATTTGATGGAGGAAGAAATCTCAAAGGTAAAACACAAAAATAAACCAAAAAAGTTAAGTTCTTCATGATTTTTTGTTTATTGCTAAATTACGGTCAGATTAATATTTTGTATGTAGTTGACTCAGGACATTTGTCACTGGAATAAATGTCTTTTACTAGGCTTTCATTTTGTTGCAGAAAAATCACTTTTATTAAGTAAATAGCACAAAGACCATTTAAATATATTTGTCCTATTTGACCACTGGCATTTTAGAAACAGCATCTAGGTCAGCCTGAAGTTCTTTTTGCCCTGCAGAACAATCCTATTAGCCTTAGACTCCAAAGGGCTAAGTGACTATATTATATCCTGATCTTGGGTTTCAGCTCTGCCTTGGCCATATTTCTATTATTTGTAGCATCCGGCTTTGTAGATAAATACACCAGACAGGTAATAAACATTGACTGGCTTTGGTGGAGGAATCCATTTGCTCCTTTCTTCAATAAGACTTAAGGCTACACTTTTGTGAAGCTATGAAGAAAAACACCAAAAGGCTAACACATTAAGGGGAAAGTGAACATAGTACTAACTCATCATTTTTTTGTTGTTCTCAGAACTTAAGGAAGTATTTGAGTTTTCCTTGTCGAGTTCCCATTGGTCATCTGTTTTTAATCACTAATTAGCAGAGATCAGACTAACTTCCCATGGGGAAAGTCTCATCGTCTTCCTGTTGTGAAGGTGTTCACCCCAATGAACACGTAATCATAAAGCTCTGAAATTTGCTGTTTTAAGCATTTAGCAGTCAGAATGCCAAATGAATGGGGTGTCAACAGTTCCTGCCAGTGTTCAAAGAGATAAAGGCACAGTTCTTCATTCACACTAATCCTGCAAAGTATAAAATGACAGGGCTTTCCCTGCGTGGTGATTTGGTCGCCTGGGAAACTTTTTTCTCTACATTATTTTGTGTTAAGTCTAATGTGCTCTAGACTGTGCCAGGCCCACTATGTCTGGGGACATTTATACATCCAGATGAACTGTGTCGCTTTTTATGTACCATGTGGCCATCCAGCCATCACCAGGTAAAGACAATAGACTATAGAGATGTGTTCTGAGCCATGATGATATCATTGAACAATTATTTATGCAACCCTGGTGTCTTTATCTCTGAACTTGCTACACGACATGAATGAGCCTGTTACATGAAGCCAAAAAACATCCTAACTGATATATGCCCTCAATTTATATTCCTTCGTGCCTATGTTTTATAACAGCTAGGTTTTTTCATATGTGTTGAATATTTTATACTAAGTAAACTTTTCACTCTTTATTTTGTATATCATGTAACAAAACCAAAAATAAAATTTAATATTTCATTTTTTCCAAAAAGACACAAGACCACAGCATTTCTGTTAGCTATTCCCAGTCCCTTTGTTCAGTTGATTTTATATTGACATCACCCCCCCCCAATGTAAACAAATACAGGACACTCACACGACACCCAGCACAGAGGAGGCAACGATCTAAGACCGGCGTGATTATCATCTTCAAGCAGATTGGGCATAACCAGTCACTCTCACCAGTCCAGACGCCCAACTACATATAACTTCCTGACATCTTACAGATTTAGAGGGCACCACTATTTTATTTCCTTGATAAAATGGAAAGTAGTCTTTTCAAGACTGCATCCACTTCCCATTTTAAGAGGATATTAGTATTTGAAGGTAAGGGCAGGGTGGGTCTAAATCAAATTTCAAAGTCATACTCTTAAGAATGAAATTGGGGATAGCCAAAGAGATGATGTGTGATGATCTCGCATGTCATGACAGCCTGGCACTTAGGGAGGCATTCTTAGGTTATAAGTTCAACTAAGAAACTTTCAATCAGGGTAATTGCACTGCACATTTCTGAAGCAATTATTTATTAATAAGGAAGTGAATTGATAGTCATGAGCACTATGAAAATGAATTCCAAGGAGACAAAGCTATGCAGCATGTCTCTGGCACCACCCAATGAAGAGAACAGCCACGGGCAGGTAATAACCCAGAGGATCATCTAATGACAGAGACAGTCAAGTGCATCAGGGTGTCACAGTTTTGATAACACCACCCCTTAACATGATCTAACTACTCTTGTGGATTCTGCATTTATAAAACAACCATCGGATAATAACTGAGCTGTCCAAAAGTTGATCAGTAGTAGAGAACATGAAGAACAGTAAACATAAATATCTTCTCCCTGGCTTGTTTTGGCTCTTATTCTAATCAATTAGTATTCCAGTTTTTCAACAAAGGGCATCTGATGAGTTTGCCCCAAGTGATTCAGCTCTTTGGAGACTGAAGACTTCTGAGTTTATTAATATCTGGAGTGTCAAGTGTACACACTTGAAAAGAAAAACCACTATAACACAGGGACCATTCTAATGCACGTTCACCTTATCAGGACCTGACTGTAAATCAAGGCCTTTTCTTTACTAGGGTTCCTCACCTGAACCCCCACACAGAAAATGGTGTTTTCTATTAGTTCTCACTCAGAGGGCACATAGCTACTGCCATTCAGGATGCATTGAGAAAAGTTAATTTATCAGTGAAGGTCCTAAGAGGTTAAGGCTCAAATCTGTCATGAAAACGCTGGTTCTACACTTATAAACTGAAATGTGAAACAACACCTGTTCTCACCCTGTGATGGAGATGAGCTATTTGATGGTGATCATCAGATATGCATGGGGTTGTGGCAATGAGCCACCAGTGGCGTCCTTGGCAAGCGTGGTTCTAAAGTGATCAAAGCTCAGGTTTGGAATGGTATCACTTACAGCTATATTTTAAAAGCAATTGCTATCTTTTAAGCATATTCCACACAAGAAAAAACAGTTGACCCAAGGATATTTTTCCTCTCCTACTCAGTAACGTTAGCTGAAGCTGGATGTGGCGGTCTACCTACAGACTATATTTCTCTTCCACCTTGCAGCTAGATGGGGCCATCTGACTAAGGTGGAAAGTAGGATGTGAGCAGAAAGTGTATGTGACCACGAGGGTCAGCCCTTTTGAAGGAAGGAAGCGTCTCATCTTCCTTCCCTCCTCCCTTACCTAGAACACAGACTTGTCGCAATTACCAGGTATGTGAGGACAACAACCAGGCACAACAATGAATCAGGAATGAAGCTTCTCAAGGCCCTGACACAGCCAGGTCTCCACGTTAGTTCCAGACCAACTCCCCAGAATATTACACATGAGAGAACTAAGCTTAACCAGATTAAGCCATGCGTATTTTAGGCCCCTCATAAGGCAGCCTTTTATATTCTAATTTTCATGTACAATCTTATTTAATCATTACAAGTGTAAAGTTAGTACAAAAAATAAATATCAGTCAAGGTGATATATGCCAGGGTGTACAAAATAATCTGTTACCACATATTTAAAATGTAGAAAGAGGACTGAAATAGAGGAGTCACACCCAGCCGAAGACCAACAAGGACAGTGTAACATGAGATATACTTTCGCGATTACCACGCCCTTTCCCTTCCCTCCGAAAAGCCAAAGGGCTGAGGGCAGCCGAGGTCTGAGACAGATCAGCAATCGGGAACTTAGGAAATTCTGAGATGCAAGTCGGGTATTCATTAATGACGGATATCAATTGAGAGGCAGAGACAACATGTAATAAGTCCTCTTGCTGAGACAGAAATTGACATTGGTTTTTAGATGACCCGGGGTCCAGCTGCATTATTAACAGGTGAGGATTTTCTCACGTGTGACCAGGTTGAAGGCACTTCCAGGACAGAAAGCTCCTGTTATTCATTCATACTCAAGATACAGGGACGCAGTTATAAACGAGGCAGAGAGAAGTGACTTTTGAAGTTACAACCTGTGTCTGCATCTGACATCTGTGGCTGTAAGTCAGTCTCTCTTTGAACCATGTCCCTAGTAGGACACTCCATTGTTATTTTCAAGGCCACACCAGGGCACAGGCGACAGCCAGACAAAACTGGCTAGCTGGGCTTTAAATGAGAGGTTTTATTTTACTTATAAAATAAAATACGGGACTGTATATTTTTAAAAGTCACATCAGGATAGAAACCAAGAGGGTTAGGGGCAAAATTAAAAGTCTGAAGCCTGAAAGTGCATGCAGCTAGTTTGGGACAAGTAGGACCCCCAAATCCATAGTGCGTGCAGTTTGGATGTAAGGGGGCAGGGATTCAGAGATGATAGGATTCTCAGGCTAGGGCGTTGGGCTGTCTGGGACCGCGGTGGGTGCCCGCACCCAGTGGTGCGCAGTACAGTGCAGAGAGGGAGGCAGCAAGAGGGCAGGAGGGTCTGCGGGTGACGAGCCAGGTGGGCGAGAAGCGGAACTGGGGTTCTAGAGAAGCGCCCGCAGGAAGCTCCGGGTGCCTGGCTCTGAACAAGCCCCTACGAATGAACGCTCTGCGATGGGAGGCACCACGCATCATAAATACGCCACATACGTGGATATCGCAATAGGCAGTTCAGTCCGCAACACATAGAGTTTGGATAGACTCCACTTCCTGATGCACAGATTCGTCAAATCCGTGAAATCCTATGGGAGTGCAGCGAGTTGGCCTCTCGGTAATAGTCCCAGTCCCAAACAGACCCACCGTGATGGCAGTGTCCTTCAAAGAAAATAAACGTGTCGTAAGTTCAGAAATAGATGGATCCTTTTAAAACGTACCTGATGGATGATGTCAGTGAAAAGGACCCATCGCAGCTATAACTCAAGTGTGGGTAAATCTGTAATGGACACATTCATCCTTAGTAGACACTGTCAAAATGTTTTTAATGTGAATTTAAAATATTTGAGTTTGGGGGGCTTTTCTGTTTCTGCTGTTTTCACTCCTGATTTATATGCTGTCTCAAGAGCTCGGGAGTGGAAACTCTTTCCGGAGGGCGAGAGCTTTATCTGTTCCCCACGCACGCGCACGAGGCTCGGTTATGAGCGCCCCGCCCCGCGGCTCTCCTCTCGTGGGAAAAGAGCATCCAAGCTGTTATTTTGAAAAAGACACGCTCCAGAAAAAACGCAGCACGGTAGGCTTTTGTAACAGATCCTGCACGGGGGCAAAAATAAATCCGGCGCAATTATGTGTGGGCCCTGCCTTTTTTACACAGGCTCCTTAACATCTAAATCATTCAAATGACGGAAAGAAAGACCGAGTGAGTGCGAGCTTTGCCCGCCAGCCTTTTTCACGGTAAAAATGCCCCTGCTGTGTAGGGATCTAGGCATGGAGAAAACGTTCAAGCAGCTCTGCTTTGCTCGTGCTCGATGCAAACTGGAAATCGGGAAATATTTATCTATTTTAAGAGAATGGTCCACTTTTATGTTTTTCCCCACATCATATAGCGTGAGTCAGAGCAATTACTGAACCTCAATTCATGGTCACTGACTACTATTAAAAAAAATACTCAAATGTCACCTGAGACTGCGGGCCATAGAATATAACTGAGTTTCTAATAAAAGTAAAAAGGAATTCGACAAAGCTCAGGAAGGCCACTAGTGAAGGTCTATGCGAAGCGGTCGAGAGAGCGGGATGGGGGGTGGGGGGGGAGGGGGCAGGTGGAGGACGCTACAGCTAGAACAGAGAGAAGGGAAGGAGGGAAGGCAGAGCATGGCCATGACACTCGAAATGTTGGAGCTGAAGAAGATTCAGAAGACCGGAACTTTCTGCTGTCTCTTCGCTCATTTTCAGGAAAGGGCACGTGCCACTCACACTCGGAGCCGGACACGAGGGTGTCCTGGCTGCACAGACGGGCACCCTGGTTGGTCGAGAGTTTGTCTCAAAGCTTGGCTGGCATCAGACAAACAGGTGCCCAGCATCTCATTCCTCTATTCTCAAGGGCATCTTCTTATAAAATGAAATTTCATGCTCAGTCAAACTTTGGAAACATATGATTTAAACATATGCCAGTCTCTTTCTCCATATTTGCCGCTTCTCAATTCTCCAACTCCCAGGCTCATTCTGAAAATAGCTTCTGGTTGAAGCTGCAAGGCTTAGCTGAAAAGTGATTTTTCCCTTTTTTTAATCTAGTCTACAGAAATCTTTCGAAAGAAAACTGGGCAGCCATGAGAAAGCTGAATTAATGACATTTTATGATGTGATATTTTCATGCCTGAGACTATTATCAGAATTTAAAAAAAAAAAAAAAACATCCTTTTGGAAACACACAGTCTTCCAAAAAAAATAAAATCACCATGGACCATAACCAATTAACACAATAACACAGCCTGGTCTGTGTCTTGCTAGTCCTACTTTAAGAAACAGAGAGAGGGAGGGAGGGAGAGAGGGAAGGAGGGAGGAAGGGAAGGAAGGAGGGAGGGAGGGAAGGAGGGAGGGAGAGAGGTAAAAGTTATGAAGATAAAAACAACCTGAAATGACATAATTTGGGTAGTTTGGAAGCAGTTTTTTTTTTTTTTTACTTGCATGGAGTAATAAGAATGTATTTCTATAAGATGAAAAGTGAATGAGACATAATAAACACTGCCTATAGTTAGTTACATAACAATTTACACCAATTATTTTACTAAAATGCAAAGTTCTTCTGAGAAACATTAAAAAAAATCAGATAAGTGTAAGCTTTAGGTGTTCTTAGATTAATATGTTAGGGATTCATTATAACGAATAATGATGGCTTCTTTCGACCAAGGTATAATTGGTGGCTGCTTAGACAGTGAAATCGGAGAGATGCTGAGAAAAACTCTTCTTTGACCCCAACCTCCACCAACTGAAGCATGCCAATGAAACAAAACATTATCCTTCCAATTACAAACGCCCTTTGGGGGAGCTTTGTACTGATTAAGTAAGGTCTTGTGACCAGCTCAGATAGGTGCCCAGCCTTCCACAATGTGCACCTTCTCTATTTTTTGAATTCTCACTAATTTCTCCTCCTAATTCGCCGCCGTGTTCTCCTTGGCTCCCCTCTTGACTTCTCTAGCTGCCAACAATCTCCTCAACTCCGCAACATCATAACCCAGCACTTAGTTGCCCACCTATTGCTCCCACACATGAAAGCCCCACAACCTCAGCCAAGGTCATGAAATCAAGTGGAAACTGATTTAGATGTTCAAATAATCAGGGACCACAGTCTACAGTTCTTTCGCGTACGTGCTGCAGGAACACAGTGTCTGCTTCATGATAACAAGTGATTTTCATGGGACGAACGAAGGCTTGGGACCTGCAGGGAGTAGGCGGTGAGGAACCTCTGGAAGAACAGCAGGGCATGCTGAGGACACACATGATCGGCTTCACAACGATGGCAGGGCTGCGCTTTAAAACCGCGGGTTGCAACTTATTTGTGGACTATGAAATCTCTAAAGGGGGACAAACCAACACTTTAAACATGGAAAACTAGACTAAGATATATCAGATCGCATCACACACAGAAGGAGCGAATTATTGCTAAAATCTTTGTTTCAGGTACATACGTGTGTATTCTGGAAGATGAGAGAAAATCCACTTGAGCTCTGAGACAAGGTCAGAGAATTCTCAAATACATTGATTTAGTTTTTCTCCAAATGTTTTCCAGAGAAAACCAGTTCAAAGAGATCAGGTGTGACCAGCAGGAAAGAGCTCCATGGTCAGCACTGTTTGGGAAACAGTAGGTTAAACAAAATTAAATAGATATTTTAATGCCTGAATTACCAAAGCTTTTAAAATGCTAATATGATTGCAAATGTCCCAGGCTAGACAATGGTGTAAAGCACCAAGCACATTCTAAGCGTATTTGACCGTGAAACCCCTGAGAGGGGCACTGTGAGGTGCCCTCTCAGCACGAACTGTGGAAAACGCTGCTGACAGGCCAGTGCCCTGAGGATGTGCCTCCTTCCTCTGTACATCCCCCGCTGACTGCTACCTGCCCCGCACAGCAAACCCCATTCTACACGGGATGTGCCGAGTGAGCCACAAAAAGCTGAGAGCATCTGGGAGAAAAAATAGTAAGAGAATGCTTGAACATTTTGTTTCATCTTTGTAAAAAATGAAAAATTCATTTCAATATAGCCCCTGAACCTTGAAATATGGGTTTCTGAGGAGACCAATTATTAAGTTACATTACAAAAAATGTTAGTATATTAAGAAAACACTGAAAGTCCTAAACTCTAGTGACACTAGAACTAAAAGGAGTTAAAAGGAATTAAAATAAGATGAAGTATGTTTCAAGAGGAGGATATTTACGTAGTTCTAGTTATCATCTTGAATCCGTTAGTTTTTTGACCTGCCTTTGCCTTGTCTATCCCCTCACTGCTGTTAAATTTTGATGAGTTAAAGAAATTGTTATATGCAAGAGAGGAGAAAAAAACTGATTATTTATGTATCAGAATAAACCGAGGTCATAATACATAATCGAAGCAACTCATTACAGACTCTTTCTTAATAGGGCGCAATGATTTTTATTTCAGTTTTCATATTTATGGAAACATGACATGTAGACACTTTTTTCTTTCTTTGACAGATGTTCTCTCACAAGTATACAGGAATATAGCCTGTTTCACAAAGTAAGATACCAAAATGAGAAATACTGCCTCGCCTCTGGATTTCACATGATGCGGTCACTTCCAAATCCTTTATGCTCTTTTTAGTAAATAATCAACAAAATGACTTCTCGGTTGTTTTCATAAAAAATTACTTTCCAACAGAAAAATGAACAAAAAGGAGCATTTGTCCATTTCCTAGCACTGGCCTACCATTCTTTTAATACTTTCTCCTTCGTCTATGCAGTTGTCATCAAATGCCTGCTGTTTTGGCATATCACTACTTCAATAACAAGAAAAAAATCAAGTGAAAATTAATTTAAATAATCGAGTAAGTCAGAGGAAAATTAATCTCCATTCTGCTCATACAAACCTATTGTATCAAAATTCCCACCTATCCGCATGAGAGAATTGGGATTGTAGCTGAATTTGCTTGTTCAAGCAGCACAGTCTGACGGCCAGGAGCACAGGAGGAACGAGCACGGAAGTTCAACCTGAAAAGCCCCGAGTAGGACATCAGGGTCTTATGGACGAAGCCTCGGACTTCCAAGGCGAGTCCACCAGGCTGAGCGGGACAGGGCTGAGTGGCCTCAAAGCGCTAAAACACTGACTGTCCCCGGTTCTTGGGAATCTGCCTCGTCTGCCCTGAGGAGCCATTTTCAAAGCGTGAGCCATGATCTGTGAACCTTAGAAAACTGGCTAAGTGCTCAGAAACTTACAATGAAGAAAATAAGAACCAAAGGAAATGAAAATTCAATTAAAGAAGGAACTAAAACCAAAAGGAGTTAAGGTTGAACAGCTTTCAAAAAGATATGTGGAGGACTATATAAGGTCTACGGAATGTAAGAGACTGGAGGAAGTCAGAACTGTTCACTGGCTCAACTAAACAGGAGGGCACACACAACCCACACAGGGGACACAACTGGAGCGCCTGGCTCTGGTGGCCGGGGAAGACTGCGCCACTGGGCCCCGCAGCACACCCACTACATAAGGCCACTCTACTGAGGCCGAGAGACATAGCAGCCGCCTAATACATAGAAACGAACACAGGGAAGCAGCCAAAATGGGGAGAAAAAGAAGCATATCCCAGATGAAAGCACAGAACAAAGCTCTGGGTGGGCGGGGGGTGGGGTGGGGGGGGGAATGAAAACAAGCAATTAACCAGATGCAAAGTTTAAAACACTGCTTATAAGGATGCTCAATGAACTTGGGGAAATTGTAAATGAACTCAGTGAGAACTTTAACAAAAAGGTAGGAAATATAAAAAAAATAGTCAGAAATGAAGAATAACCAAAGCAAAGATTATATTAGAGAATCAACAGTAGGTTAGATGAAATAGAGGACCGAATCAGTGATTTCGAAGATAAGGTAGAAGAAAACACCCAGTCAGACCAGTAACAAGAAAAAAGAATCCCCCTCCCCCCACAAAAAATGAAAAAATTTTAAGAGGACTCTAGGACAACATCAAACATACCAACATTTGCATCATAGGGGTCCCAGAAGGAGAAGAGAGAGAACAGGAATTGAAAACCTACTTGAAGAACAAATGATGGAAAATTTCCCTAACCTGGAGAAGGAAATTTATATATAAGCCCAAGAAGTGAGAGAGCCCCAAACAAGATGAACACAAAGAGGCCCACACAAAGACACATCACAATCAAAATGCCAAAGGTTACAGACTAAGAGAGAATCTTAAAAGCAGCAAAACAAAAGCAGTTAGTTACATACAAGGGTGCTCCCATAAGACTGTCAGCTGATTTTTCCACAGAAACTTTGCAGGTCAGAAGAAATTGGCATGAAACATTCAAAGTGATTAAAAGTAAGAACCTACAACCAAGAGTACTCTTACCAGCAAAGCTATCATTTAGAATCAAAGGACCAATAAATAGCTTCCCAGACAAGGAAAAGCTAAAGAAGTTCATCAACACCAAACCAGTAGTACAAGAAATGTCAGAGGGACTTCTTTAAGAAGAAGAAAAATAAAAATGTGAACAATAAAATGGCAGTAACTACATGTCGATCAACAATTACTTTAAATGTAAATGGATTAAGTGCTCCAATTAAAGATAGGGTGGCTGAATGAACAAGAAAACAAGACTGTCACATATGCTGCCTACGAGAGACTCACTTCAGTTGGAAAGACACACAGACTGAAAATAAAGGGATGGAAAAGATATTTCATGAAAATGCAAACAAACAAACAAAACTGGGGTAGCAATGGAATACTACTTATCCATAAAAAAAAAAAAAAAAGAATGAAAATATTTCCATCTGTGACAACATGGAGGGACCCAGAGGGTATTGTGCTGAGTGGAATGATTCAGACAGAGAAAGATAAATGCATTTCATTTATTGGTGGAATCTAAGGAATAAAAATAAACAAACCAACAAAACAGAAACAAACATAGATACAGAGAATATTTTGATGGTTGCCAGAGGCGGGTTGAGGGAATGGGTGAATAAGAAGGATTAAAAAGTACAAATTGGTAGTTACAAAATAAAAAAAGATATAACAGCTTTCAATAGATATGTAGAAGAATGTGTAAGATGTACAGAATGTAAGAGACTAGAGAAGTCAGAACAGCCCATTTACTCTTTGAAATTTTTGATTTCTCTCAAATAAAAGAGGAGAGAGGGGTGGTGAGGAGTCAAATGAGTCACAAATATGCTGCTTGCCCTAGGTTTCATTTTTCCTTCATTAAACAAATATTTTGAATACTTATTCCCTTACATTCCATATACATTTTTGCTATGCTACTGTAATAAAAATTCACATAGCAATATTGATGGGAAATAATACTAAAAGAGAACTGTTTAATTATATCTAATTGTCCAAAAGTAATATTACTCAGCTAGGCAGAGAATTTTCTCACCCTTTGTCCACAGGTGAAACAGCTGGATTTCATAATATGAGATTTGTAAAGTCTCCAGACCATGCAGTCCTATTTGGACGCTTAATTTACTTAATCATTCCATCCCTTTGAGGTTGGGTACTCAAGTTTCACCTGGGCAAACATGTTACAGGCTTGAGGTTTTAGGGTCTTTGTATTTCACCAACAGCTTATATTTTATAGTGACAGTTTGAATAAATTTAATATCTGATTTGAAATAAAATGTTTCTGTGATATTTTTTCTTGAAATTTCCTGCTAGAAGTCTATTGATTTTGATCATCTATCAGAAGACAAATCATGGATCAGAATATAATTGTGAGGGTGTAACATATTTTTCTAATAATTTATGTTTAGTTGACTAAACGAAGGTAATATAATACAAGGTTTTACTAAATAACTAAAATATTAAAAAGGAATAGCATCAGGAAGGTTTTCCATCTGGATGATGGATGTGATCTATCATGCGGTTTAAAATAATAAATTATGTTTCCAATCTCAATGGTTGGTCTCTTCTTTCTCCTCAGGAAATATTACTGAGTATCTGTCTGCCATCACAGTGGCTCTGAATGTTGAAAATATTCTGGTCACATTTTTCTTGCCTCATTGAAATAGAATACTCCTTTTATACAATATAAAAGGTCAAAGTTTTAAATGAGCAATGTCATGACAATTATATAAAAGCAAAAGAGAATGCAAAACTATTTATTTGTCATAATTATTTAACTATAAATGAATCATTAAGCATTTAACACTTAGCCACATTCAGCCCTGCTCTGGGTGTGACAAGATCTGAATTTGAGAAGCTCACCATGTACCTGAGGAAGAGACATGTCCTACTGAAAACAATGTATAAAACTGTTTCAAACCATATGAGAGTATATGTGTGGACTAAATTTGAACTTTGTTCAAACCAGGTCCCTTGTGGATATTAATTAGAATGGATAGTAAATGCAAACTTAATGTATATTGTTCCAGTGCAGATGGCACTAAAATATTGTGTAACTATTTTATAAATGCTCACATTTTAAATATTATGGATGATCTGGGAGAATTTTTTGTCTTCTTTCGGTCCCTCTTCCTCCAAACGCTGCACAGAACTGGCATGCTTGCCCACACCCTCTTTTCTGACTTGGTTTGCCTGACTTGCACCCGGCCATTTCTCTTCTGCTCTCTTCCTATACATTTCTTCCTCCACTGACCTTCTACAACACATTGCTGGTCCCCGCAACCTGTCGTGGGACTCCTGTAGTCTCCATTCTAGTCTCAGCTTAGCGGTCTACACTGTCTCTTGCATCTCCAGTCCATGTTTCAGCCCCAGAGCTAGGTGTGCTCATTCTGAGGCACTGGCATTGGCGCCACTGCCCTGTTCATGAATGGTCGGCTTCCCTCTAGCTACAAATTAAGGTCAATCTCCACATTGGCAATCGCAATCAAATCCTCCCCAGTAACTCTAACCCTCGCCCTATCGCACCTGCCTGTGCATCTGTGCCTCTTACCACGCTCCCTCGCTTACCCTCAGAACCATCTGGGCGAGGCTCCGTGCTCAACACGTCCAGATGAGCTGCTGCCACTATGCCTTTGCCCTGCACACCTCCACCCACTGAACTCTACCTGTCTTCTCCAAGTCCGTCTTAAATACTCCTATTTACTAAAGCTATGAGCATCGCATAGATGCTCACATGTGAACACTCCCTTTCTAAAACGCATTTGTACTTAATGTTTACCTTATGAAACTAGCCATATTTTCTTTATATTACCCTGACTTATGCATTTTCCCCATTACTAGATCTTAAATTCCATGAGGACAGGTATTTGATCCTATTTGACATCCTTAGTCACCAGAACACTCCGTAGAGCAGTCTGCACACAGTAGGAACAAGATTAATAATTTACTGAAATGACATTTTAATCGAGTTTATATATTCTCCTAGGAACATGTCACATAATTTAAAGTAGGAAACTAGCTGTTAATCATTAGTGACAAAATAGAATCTAAGAATGGCTTAATGGCAATAACGGTCTTCTTATGGGATAAATGGATGTCATAGGAATAGGGAAGGTTCTAGACTTTGTATACAGGTTCCAATGAAAGAGGTGATTGGCTTACTAAGATCCAGGAATACTTAATAGTCTTCTTTTTCACATGGTAACATTTCGCAATGGAAAATATCAACACGAGATCACATGTTCCACAGAGTGCAAAAGTGATGCCCTCAGGATTCGTATCCTTTAGATAGAATCGCGGTGCACTCATCTGACGTCTTCTCTGGAAGGGGCTAGAACTCCAGGTCTCTACAGTTTTGCTGTGATAATTTGTACTTTTAAGGGCTTATTAAAACATGAACCACGAGGTGTAATGGTTTGATGAATTAGATTTTTCCAAAGTAGTAGTATTAAAGAGAAAAATATCTTCAGGAAAGTATCTTTGATTATCATGGAATAATTCAGCACCTCCAATGCCCCTAAAAGTTCCCAACTCAGAACATTTGTTATTTGTTTACCTATTGTATTAAGAATTAATTAAAGTACTATCCTGGAACTTAAGGAACTGCCCCTTGAGTTGGAACTTCCAATCAAACAGAGGTGACGAAAGGACCGAGTAAGGAAGCGTTCCCCCTGAGAAGGAGTCAGCGTCTGGACCCCTCCTAGATGTAGACCATGGTGGCTCTGTGCCCACCCAATTCGGCTCTGAGAGGGCACTGGTACTTCACACTCGGATCCACTCTTGGGTTGTAAGGAAGAGGCCGTGGGAGAGCAGTCTGGCTGGGATCGACAACTTCTCCCCAGAGCTCACAGGCTCACCCATGAGGGCCTGCCATGGCCTGGTCATGTGAGCACACCCAGGCTCCTCTGGAGGACCAGGACACAGCACTAGCCTCCGGAAGGTGTGACGAGGACTTTGGACCAGGAGAGCAAGCAACACATGCCCTGGGAAGGGTCAGTGTGTGTCATGCTGGAGTCCACACCTAACACGAGCAGAATCTCATCCTCTCTAAGGGAATCAAGAGTTTTGATTAGGCAGAAACAAAACTGCACGTAAAAATTCACTAATTCAACAAGTATGACTGAAACAAAATTTGGAATATATTATCTCCACTAGACAGTTCTTCCTCGTATGTCAGCATAAAACACGTTAACACACATAAAACAAATACATAAATGATTTTCTCTAAATCTTACCAACTTGCACTAAACAAAGACTCCTCACAGGCCTATAGTTCATCTGAGATATTATTATTCTTTTGGAATCTATCATTTCGCAGAGTGAGCACTGACTTAAATGTCTCAAAATGCCCTGTGCCTCTGGACTCTGAAGGCAATTATGCCAGCGCCTCTGACTCCCGGTGTGTATCATACTCGTTTCCATATGGAAGAGGTTATCAATTTTATGTCCGTGCTAAGGAGAGGAGGACAGGACATTTCAACCATTAAATCACATCCATTTTAAGGAAAGGAACGCAGTAAATACATTCTCTCTATAAAGAATGCAGTTCATCATCATTTCTCACTAATCAAAGGCGATGCGGAACCTGCCAAGAAGCCCTATAGCATTTTCCTGATAACTGAAGCTTCTGATCTGTACAGCCTGCTGCTTTGTTTTAGTCCAAATGACATTCTTAACATCCATATGTACGAAAAGGTATAAAGAGAAAAAAAATTATAATGCGTATGATGGCATCTAGCCCAGGAAGGACAGGATCAAAGAACAGTGAAAGGCAGACAATGCTTTCTACAGACGAGTGGTGAAAAGCATGCATGAAATATGGGGATAGCCAGGAATTCATTCTTTCAAGAAATCATTTTAAATGGGGGAATCATCTGGACCCTTCTAGATAATCACAGCTCATCGCGCCCCCTGAGCAGCCGCAGGACGCAGTGCGGCGCCTCCAGAGAGCGGAGTTCAGTCCGGTCGTGCTGTCGGGGAAGGATGGAGGACAGGGGGTGCCGTGCACATCTGCACCCACTCCGCCATCGTCCATCACTTCCAGTCCCCAACATGTCTCCTTGTCTGCACCCACAAACACGGAATTAGGCTCCATGTGTGTGCCCTCTGCAGGCAGAGGCCTCACGTCCTACTTAAACCAACCGACTGTCCTGGAAGGACAGCCCGGCTCAGTGCCTGACTAACGTTCAAGAATGCACACACGTGCGTCCATGAGGAAAAGGGCAGCTGAGGTGATTTACGTGAAAGGGCATTTAAAGATGAGTAAATTATGTGAGGCTGAGAAAGTGTGCCCATGTACAAATGGATGAGACATTTGCTGAAGCACGAAATACGAGTCGTTGAAATGCTAGGTCAAATCAAGTAGAAGGGGAATAGTTGTTATTTTACAGGGGCCAAAGGGAACTTACTAATTAGCATTTATCAGAAAAAATTGTGAGTGCTCAATGTTCATACTTTTACACGTACAGTGTCAATGCTACGCGTGGGGATGCCCTAATCCACTTGTTACTCTGGAATTCTGTTACATGACGAAAGAAATCTTAAAAAGCGCTGCCATTTGGAATTCAGGACTTGCATTTATAAGTGACGTGTTTATTATAGCGAAGTAGAGCGGAAAGGGTTGTGAGTTACAACACAATGTCAGAAAGCCTATGTGCCTTCCGAAGTTTTCTATCAAGATTATTAGAACATTGGAGGGCTAGTTCTACTGGAAAAAAAATAGTTACATTGATTTTGACACATATTAGAAATGAAGTATCTTCTACGCATTATATGCCTACTCTGAGAATTCCAGATCTTTATGTCAAAGATCCTGCAAAATCTACTGAAGGCGCCATGTCAAAATCCAAGTGGTAAAGTAATAAGAATATTGTCATGACTGTGTCCCTATACAAAAACTGAGTTAATTTGAGCCTAGAACCCCCACATAGACCTCAACATACATGGGCATTTGTTTTTTGATGAACAAAGTCTTCCAAAGGAGAAAGGAACAATGGCATTTCATAGAGATGTCCATACCTAACGCCATCATAAAATTAATGTGCATTGTATCCTAAATCCAAATGCAAAAGCCATGACTATAAAGTGTCTAGAAGAAAACATAGGAGAACACTTTATGACTTAGGATTATGCAAAGGTTTCTTTGATAGACTCTAGCAATAACCATAAAAGAGTAATAAATTTTAAATTTAAAACATCTGTTCATAAAAGATGATATTAAGAAACTGAATTAACAACCTACAGACTGTCCAAAAATAGTCATAAAACACATACGTGACAAAGTACAAAGGCATCTTATACATATACCCAAGATTCTGGAAAGACATATATCTTTCCTAATAAACCTAACTTAAAAGAGAGCAGAATATAGGAACACAGACATCACAATAGAAAAAAGTGTGATTCACCAATAAGCACGTGAGAAAGCGCATGACTGTCAGTCATCAGGGAACCCCAATGACATGCCACTGCGTGGCCACCACAATCACAGTGACAACACGGAGACGGCAGAGCCCCTGGGACTCGCACTGTTTGCTGGTGGCGTCCGCCAGCGCCGCGTCCATGGAAGATCACTCGGCCTTTGCTGGAAAGCCGAATACACAGCTGCCTTCTGAACCAGCAGTTCTGCTGCTACATATTTACTCAAGAGAAATAGCAACATCTGTCCAAAAGTGATTTATGGTCATCATTTTTTATATTAAAAATGTTCAAAGCAGCTTTATTCTTAATAGCCAAAAACTGGAGACAGCCCATGTGTCCATCCACAGGAGCACAGAATACTACTCAGCAGTAAAAAGGAACAAACTACTGACACCCATAGCGACGAGAATAAATCCAAAACATAGTTTGCTGAGTTAAGAAAGCTCACCTCAAAGAGCACAGACCACATGAGTCTATACGAGCTGGATCTTAAATCTAAACGCAAAGGTTTACGCAAAGGTGTAGAACAGGCAAAAATAATGAGTAGTGAGAAAACCATCAGAGAGCTGTGACCCCTCTGGGCAGGGGGCTGGAGGCTGACAGGAAAGGGGCAGGAGGGGACTCGGAGGGCGGGGCGGGGATGGTATTCCATAGCTCCATCTGGGTTTAAGCTGCATAGGTGTGAGCCTTTGCCCAAGCTCGCAGCAAGCCTTTGCCTATGCTACATCCCTTAAAAGAGCAAACCATAAACAAGGATCGGACTCTATGTAATGGTGTCCACGGCGAAGTATTTGGAGATAAAGTGTACTCGTGTTTTTAACCTACTTTAAAATGCATCAAATACACAACATCACAAAAGAAAAAATATGAATCACCAATAAGCACATGAAAAAGTTGATTAATAACTGAATAGAGATGGAGACATGGATATTTAGGCACCAATGTAAGTACAGTAAAATGTTATGTGCAGAATTTAGGTAATAATAATATAACATGTATGGATGCTTACTGTACAACTCTTTCGACTTTCCTTTATATTTAACGATTTTCGAAATATGACACCGAAGAAACACGCACTTGTTCCTCCCCTCTTACTCTTTCCATCGCACAGCTGCCCACACTGTCAACCGCTCCATTTCCTTTTTTCAAAGGGAAAAGCAGCAGTTTTACTTTCCTAAAAGCAGAGGAGGGGGGACGTTCTACTTTCCATCAGCTGTGCCAATAATGTCACTTGGAAAGGCGGGTGTCTGGATCCTGTCTGTTCAGTTTCCCAGTCTGCCTCACTTCTTGTCTTTCTATTCAATTTGATGACAGTAGGTATTGTTTTAGCTGGTCCTGCTTCATCATATCGAAACAAGACAGCGTGTAACTAACAACAGAAATTTCTACCCCAAAGGAAGAGATCTGGTCACTCTGACAGGGTCATTGCAGACACTCTTAATCCTGAACCGAGCGACAGGTTTCGCTTGCATGTGTGATTCACGAAGCCCTCGGGCGCACCTCAGTCTGGACGTGCAGCAGTGACCCTTATTCCCCACCCTTTTGAAAATTAAAGAGTTAAAGGACAAGCTTTGCATTGTCATCACTGTGTCAGCGACTTCCTCCAACTGTCCCCTCCTCAGCAAGCCACTGCAATGGGCCGCTCGTGGTGTCCCGCTCGTCCTCCGCCCTGTGCTCCTACCGGAACAGGACCAGCATCGGCATTAACAACGTAAGCAATTTCCAATTTACCTAAGTAGTCTAGAATCCACAGGAAACAGTGAACCGGAACCCCGCCCAGGACAAACCTGTGTCGGGGGAGGCAGGTGTGAAAGGCTCTTCTCTCTTCAAAAGATCAGTTTCTGGTTTTGTACGATTACAGCTAACGAAACTGCACGCTACTTTCTGGAGCTTCGCACACTTAGAAACTCTGCGGCTCACTCCATCTGATACCCACTTCACCCTACAGATTGAGTGGATGAGGACTCAAGACTTAGGGATGCGACTGGTCTCGGGTCCCTGCAAACCTGCAGAAGACTAAATGCTGCTCAGGGCAGCAAGGACTGGGTCTCAGGTGCATTGACGGAAAGCAAAGTCTAGATCTTCAGGGAGCAAATGTCTATATTTCAATAGCTTTGACAATTTCAGTTAAAGGAAAAACACATTTTAAAAATTGACACTAATAAAAAGCCCAGAGAGAGAGAGAGAGAGAGAAGTTATTTATCTATAAATCAAGCCTCTAAAACAGAGATAGAGAAAACCCGATAAGTTTCTTACATAATTATTCATTTTTTAAAAAATGATTATGATAACACAGAGACATGAAATAAGAAAAATAAACTGAAGAAATAAAGCAATGCAGTAACCCCAAAGAAACCTACACACATTTTATGGAAAAGAGTAGAAAAGACTGTGCATAACTATGAACAAGAGAAGTGATCTGCCTGTCTAAGTGGCGGCAGCAGAAACGTTATTGCAACTTCCTCAGCATGGAGAGCTAGACCAAGTGTGAAGGGAGAACCTCACAGTGTGACCAGCTAAATATAACCTAGAAATCCCATTTCCGGCTACGCTGCAGAGCTCCGTAAAAGAGGCTTCAGAATTTAAAGAGGAATTAAAGCATTAAAAATTATAAAATGAAGAAAGAGAGCCAGTGGGACACGGTGACAGTTGCGAGGTGACATTCCTCTCCCAGACAAGGAAGAGCCGCTGACAGCGTGAGCGACCTCCACCACAGCATTTACAGATGGAGATTTATGGTTCCCTGACCGAAACTCTACAACGGGCAGGTTGGAAATGCTTCGTCACGGACTGGTCAAGGCCACAGCCTCCCCAGACAGACCAGCGACGATGCTACGTGTCCATCCATCACTCGGGGCAGCAGGCAATCACCCAAGGGAGCTGAAAAGATGTGGAGAAAAGCTGGAGTGTTATTGACCAAATGCATCACCCTCTCAGACACCCAGACACCGTGTGGAAGGCTGGCTGGCACACATACTATTCTCGTTTATTAAAGGTTCTACAGAAAGACCTGGGGTTCACGGTACCACGCCTCCCTTCCGATAGCACTGCCAAATATCTGGCGAGGACAGCTGAGGCACAAACAGCATGGTTTTGCAAAGAGAAGCAAAACCCTCTAACAAGAGGTAGAGTCCCGCACAGCCAAGTGAACAGGGCTCTTCAATATCTCGATGAAATCTTCACAGGGTGCCTCGCATTGCTGCAGCGTCCAGGGGCCTCGGATATACAGCTGTACTTAGACAAACTGCTTTCATGGACCTTATGTTCTCATAGGAAGCAACAGATCATCTCAATAATTAACAAGATAGTTTAAGCAAATGATAAATGATACAAAAATATACAAGATAAATGTCGTGTTAAGAAGTAATTGAAGGAAATACTTAAGAACAGGTGGCTAAGAAAAGTCCCCGGAGTGAGTGACACTGAAGTTGCTGCAGGATGACGAAAAGGTGGTGCCCACTCAAGGGTCCGGGGCGAGCATTCGGGCAGAGGAGGCCACGCACAGAGTCCTGGGGAGGGAGCGGGCTCCTGACATGGGGGAACCGGGAGAAGGCCAGTCACGGTCAAAGGAATACGTGGGATGTGATTGACTCAGTCACAGGTATTTCCAGCGCCGGCTCAGGGCCGTGCAGTGTTCCAGACACGGGGGACAGAGAAGCGAGCAGCACCCCCAAAATCCTGGCCCACGCGAAGCTCAGCTCCTAGTGGGATCTCCAGTGGGCCCGGGGAAGACGGCACAGCAGATCACGTGGGTTGTGGCTTTTGGCCGTGATGAGGGTTTGAGTATCTGGCCCCGTGCCCGTGGCAGACACGCGTTACTCCCCATGCGGCACTCAGCACCCCCGACCCAGCCGCAGCGCCCGCGGACACACGAAGGCCCGCACGGGAACACTGGGAGCGGCTCCTTGCTGGGCCAAAGGGGACGCTTTGCTGAGAGCCGGTCCCTGGCCTTAATGACGAGGGCCGCGATGACACGCCACCTCTATTCCGGAGGACTCGGGGGTCTGTCCTTCCCAGAACTGCTCACACTGCAGGCAGGAATCTGCCTTCCCTGCCTCCGTGTCCCTAGCAGCACCACTCTTCAGGAGCTCGTGGAGTGCCTGTCTCGCCAAAATCGGGGCCCACGTGCCACTGCACGAGATCAAAGAACTCTTAACGGCGAAGCAGAAACGATGGGGAGCAGCATCGGAGATCCCCCCGACTCGGTTCTGTGCGGCCTGACATGGAGGCATGCCGACCTCATGGGATGGTGGAAGGGTCTAGTCAATGCTCGGTTAAGGGACCAGCTGGGCGTGCCTGGATGTCGTATGCTCATTGAACCAATGACTGATACAGGATGTGTGTCTCCAAAAACTAGAGAGAAAAGGTCTAGGGAACAAGAGGTCAAAATGAAAATTGTCCCTTTTTGCCATCACTCCTAGGGACTGACTTGTAGAATTTGTGCTTCTCATTCGCTCAGCTCTCGTGCTGCTGCTGAGCGCGCCTGGGTCCAGAGCTGAGACCCCCACGGAACAGGGGTAGAGTCAAGGCTCAACCGAACCTCAGGCTCTGACCACTTCCTGGTCACTTAGAGCTCTGCTTGCAGTTAGATGAGCAGGAGAGGAAATAAGTCACTATCAGAGAAATGGTCACCTCTGATTATTATGAGAAGCTAGGTCATGCTATTACATAATGGTGTCAAGAAACATTATATCTGGAACCTGGAAATTCATGGGGCATCTTCAATGATTATGCATGATAACAGAATTACAAGTATCCAGGCTGCTGAGGGCTTAGACACTCAGAGATGGAGAGCTGAGTCATGCACCAAGTAAAAACCCAACCTGCTGAGGAGCTTGCTGAGGGTCAGAGAAACCAAGAATGGAGATGGCGAAGATGGGAAATAATGAATATTAACGCTCACCTCAACACAAGCTACAACAATGTGGATTGTGGCTGGCCCCACCACTCCTTATCTTAAATCTATTCTAGGAATTACAACAGGCCACTCCCTCGAAAACAACCAATGACAAAATAACCTCGATGTGGGAGCCAGGAGGGGCTGAGCAACATAAATGAGTGGACTATGGAAGACGCCATTTACACCCTCCTGTCATATCCCGATGGTCCGATTTGTCTCAGCTTAGCTGTGGCGGACAGCTCTTGGCACACTTCCGGTGTCTTATCTCAGAATCTCTCGGGGAGTCTCGGGGATTCCTGGCTTCTGGCTTTCTCTGAAGCCGCAGCATGGAGGGAAACACAGCCCCAAGGAATCAAAACGCAATTCTTAACCAACCGTGCATGGGGACCCGTAGATAAATGTTCCCACGTCCCATCCTTTGGAGGGACAATTTTACAAGGCATTCTCCATGGCTCCTCAGACGCCCAGTGAGACTGTGTCCAACTGTTCACTGCACAAGCACAACTGCCCACTCTGCAGAGCCTTCCCTTCCCTTCATGTCTCCCTTGCGCAGCTCCTCAGTGTCCCCAGTGTCACCTCCCGAACGGCAGGCTGTGTCTCAGACTTTCAGAGAAATCCAATGAAGACAATAATGCTGGGAACAGTGTGCTTCAACTGTATCAGATGTTAGGAAAATGAAAGAAAATGGATAGCTAAGTTCTAGTACTGACAGGTGCAAGGTGCAGAATTTTAAGGATTTAAACAAACTATGTGTATAAAATTGAGGCTCTGGATTGTCTGTGCTGATGGTGGGAAAGGGTGTGAAAGGGCTCACTGATTGTTCCATGAGGGGACAGTCCCAGGGAGCGACTCCAAGCAAAGCAGCTGATGAAACTGTAGGGAACTATCTGCAGTGTTTTGGACTTAATGATTAAGAAAATTAACCCACTCTTCCACGACACCTTGGTGTGTGCATGTGCAAAATTACTGTTAGTTGTCATGTCAATGGACAGCGGGGCTAGAACCCGAGCCTGGATTTGAGACTCAGCCTGACATGTACTTTCTGTTTGACCTTGGGCGATCGATCACTCTGTGCCTGGGTTGCCTTGATCCGACAATAAAGGAACCTTTCAAGAGTACTTTCATTGCAGAAGTGCTAGTAACTATATTGTTTTTATTATTGCTTGGAAAACACCAAGGAAAATCTAATGGAATTAGTGACTAGTAACTTAAAGGAAAATCAGAGACCTGGCAAGTTCATATGTAAGGACTTTCCACAAAGTAATTAGCACCTTGGATAAAATGAGTTTTGGCTTATTTACCAATTCTGAAAGACAAAGCTAGAAAAACTTTTTTTTCTTTTCCCAAACAAGTAAATTTAGGACAAATAAGATGAAGTACTTCACATAGTAGTAAGAAATGTTTGGAATCCATGTATCTTAAGAGGTGAACGGGATTTAACTAGTGTTTGTGCAAATTTTGAAAAAGAAAGTCATGGAATACTACTAAGGAATGCGATCACCAAGGCTTTGAGGTTGGTCAAGGGTCGTGACAAGGCGAGTGATGATGCTCCTTGTTAATTCTGCTCATTACCTTATTTAAATTTTTATGATCTTGCCATGATATTTGCATGAGATACAGAATGTATTTAAGGCAAGAGCAGTAGTAATAGTTTTTCATTTCATAGAAGGATCATTAAATAAAAAATTCATTCACTAATTCAAATGACATTTGTTGAGATGTGTTCGAAATGAAAGGATGTCTTTGAAAACAAATTTGTTCAAAGGACAGTGGCTTCTGCTAATAGTGAAATTCAAGAGTCATTATAGGGAGTAGAGTAAAATTATAACATCAATCAGAAAATAAGTATTTCCAATGGAACTGACAGAATAAAGTTGCATGTCCTTATAATACAATTTTTCTCTCTCTATCTCTGAGAAATCATGTATTCTGACTTGAAATATGGCTTCAGAACTATTAAGTCTTTCTAGTAGCAAGTAATAATGCTTTACGATATGTACAGGCTTAGAAAATAATTAGGTATACTTAAAGCTGAGCATTCTGATGAAATACAAAACTGTGTATTGCTTTTCTTTTTAAGTGTTTTTCTGCCTTCTACCCCTAATACCTAAAAGAATTAAACTTGAAGTTACATTGGCTACATGAAAATTTACTTGTAATCTTCACTGTGTCACATACAGAACTTGTCTGCGGTTAAAAATCAAAGAGAGATTATGACATTTGCAAGGTAAATCTAGGCATTTCATCCATCATTCTAATCTGTTTTACAAAAGAGATTAAAACAGCATTTAGGGAACAAAATGAATGGCAGAAAAATAGTGGAAGTATGTCAATAAAAGTAGTATTTCAGAGATCCAGGAGACTAAACAACTAACATGAACATCATCATCCATCTCTCTAGATATTACATTATCACTGTTCATATTGTTATAGATGACATGAATCTTAGGTACATTCATTATACACTAAAAATAGCAGAAGGAACTGATGTTTGTGGTCAGATTTGATAATGCAGTGAAAACTAGAAGTACATGTACCAGCCCATATGAGAAAGAACTGGAAACTGCCAGCACAGGTACACATGTGTACCTACAGACATGCTACATGAAAAGGAACCAAAACAAAATCAAAGTTAAAAGCTCATTCATACCCATTATTCAGACATGTATTTATGTTTTCTTGGAAGGTTCTTTCCTGGCTACCCATAATCCTCAGCTCTGCATCTCACTGTGCTAGGGAGAAGGCACATGAGAGCACAGAATCCCCGACTGTTAGGAAGATGGGGCTCCTCAGTAACAGGATTAAGGCAGAAAAATTAGTCATATTTCCTTGTTTTGGTTTTATTTTTCATTTGTTTGTTTGGCTGCTTTTTTAGTGGGATTTTCTTACAGTTGTTGTTTATCTTTTTATTTTTTTTGACTAGCTCTCTGAGGAGTTTGGGATTCTCCTATAACCTTGTACAAAGTCAAGCCTTCTTTTCAAGTGCATGCATTCTCTTTCAAGGTTGTTCCTTTGAGACTCATAGTAAGACCTCCAGGGAAATGACTGTGGACTTGGAAGACAAGGAAGAGGCTGAAGGGGAGGGATTGCTAATTCATCTCTCTATGCTCTCAAATTATGTAAAATAATATATTTTTTATAATTATGTTTCTCCTAGGAGTTTAAGGAACCATTTTAGCTGGAGGTTTAAATTGAACAAAAAAATATTTTAGATGGTGGAAAGTTAAGATGAATTTTGGACTTTGGTATTCATAAATATTTCCTCCCCAAAATGTCCATACCCCCAAACTAATAAATATGCCGACCTTCAACCTGTAAAACAATAGAATGAACGAAGAGACGAAAGCATAAATAAATGAATAAATATTGAAAAAAATACATTCAATTTTGTTGACCCGATAATTGAGATTTGGTAAAACCTCATTTTCCCAGATTCTTTCTATAGTATCTAAATTTAAATTTATAGATGAGGAATAACTTTATATATTATATAAATGTCTAACCATTGTACAGTACACCTGAAACTAGTAAAAAAAACTTTTTAAAGAAACATTTATTTAAAAAAGAAAGACTGTTGTAGGGAACCAAATTACATGAATAATTATGTAATGATTGGTCCTAATTAAATAAGGATAAATGCATAATGAGGAAGAACACTGGCTTCAGAGTCAGAATCTGAGGAGAAACGCCCACTTTTGCCTTTTTTGTTTCCAGCTAACAGGCTTTGGGAAAATCATTTAACATTTCTGTGCCCTAATTTCTTCATCTGTTAAGGAAACAGACCAGTCGATTTCTTAGTTCCCGTTTTCAATATTTTATAATGATAAACTATTAGGAAAGTCACCATTAAGTTTCATGTTTTCAATGGCTCAAGTTACTGCGATTTTACAAGGTGATGTCAAAAACATCTGGAGAGTTTAAAAAAGAATAATACTATTTTTTAAAAGATTATCATCTCTGCATAAAAGTATACAAGACTTCCCAGGTGCCAACTGTAGATGTACAAACATCCCCTGATTTTGTTTCTTTTCCACAGAGACGTGGTGTAGCTGACGGCCTCACTAGAGGGGCTGGAGCAATAGTTTTAATTTTAAATCTCCTCTCTAGACAAAAATCGTTTGTAGACATCGGGCTGTAGGACATACACCAATTTCATCCGTATTTGCTTCTAAAAAGGTGTTCTGTAAAGCTGCTACTACTACTTCCGTTTCGCACCGGGTGAAAGGTTCCGGCAGCCTCGCCGGTGGTGCGTGCCCTTGGATCCAGGAGGACACAGGGACAACAGCAGTAAAACAGGTGCGGGCGCGCTGCGATCCCAGAGGGCAGATGCCCCGGCCGGGGAGTGTGCGCAGCCCACGCCACGGCCGTGGGAAGGACCGACTGGACACACGCGTCTCCACAGGCCTTCGCCTTCCGCCAGAGCGTCGCAGGCCCCCAGGTCCCTGCGACCCTGTCACCGGGACCCCACCGGTGTTCTGGCGCCATCTGCCCTCTCGCACTCCGCGCCCGTGTCCCTCTGAGGCCACTGCAGAGGACGGATGAGAGGTCCCTCCCCCTAACTCTTTCGTTAGTTCTTTACTTCTACCTGCCGCGGGAAAGACGAGGATGGGGAACGTGAGAGCAACTCGCACGTCCGTGTTTTAAGATCGTACATGTAAATGGCGCTGCTCGGAAAAGCAGCCTCCCATAGGCACTAATGAAAGAGCGTGAGTCCACTTGAGCAGTGGGTTTCTTCTGTTTCTCTCCCTGTACACAATACATGCCCCCTTAGCACTCTAATTTGAACATTATCCTTGTCAAACAAACAGAGCAAATACAGCGAAGGAGGGCAGAGAATAATATTAACTGCTAGTTTGGAAAAATACCTTTTTTCCCCAATATACCTGCTGCCATCCCAGATAACGTTAAAGAACAGCAGATTCCGCACCCCAAAAATAACAGATGACAGGTACTTGTGAGAGCAGACAACCGGAACTTAGGACGAAGTAGCTTGTTCTCTATCTCCATGGTCACAATGAAGAATTTCTAGATGCTAGTCATGACTAAAGCTGAAAATGATTTTAGTGACCCAACTTTTGTGTTTATCACATGATTTAATTCAGGACCACAAGGAATGAATAAAAAATAGAGTATTTTAGAGAGAAAGGATAGTGAGAAATAAAATGTAATGAGCAGCCATTTGATTAATGAATTATTCACTTTTAAAGTGTATTTTCCATGCGGTTTAAAGGTAGAATATTAAAGCTATATGATATAAAATACACTTGAGAAAGGTGATAAGCTGCCCAAAGTAATGGCTTTCTTTTAAGGAAAACCTTTGCACACAGAAAAATCTGTACCTTTGTATTTACTGTAGCAGGGCTGCTTTATACTTGGATCTCTTCCCGTCAGCTCACAGAAAATAACAGTCACCCACACACATCAAACAAGAGCCGCTGAACTACAAGTCCCTGCCCTCCCCTCTGTCCACACGAACTCAGCTGAGTACACACATAAACAGGAATTTGTTCTTAAAATCCATGGATTCAACGGTCTATTTCACTTAACCTCTTTCTAGGTATCTTAACTCTGGAGTTAAAATGCAGTTCTTCCCATAAGTTGAAATGCGTGGTATTTTAAAGGTATCAGACTTCTCAGGTTTGCGGGCTTTATTTCATCATTTATCCAGATCCCTATAAGTCTGGACTTCCCATCAGACCTCTAATCAATTCTATATCCTTGCTCAAGGTGTGCTTCTTATTTTTCATGCCTAGTCAGGTATTCACTCCCTTGTTCTTTGTTCTTGTTCATTTCACACACAACTAGTCCCATTCATAGGAAACATATCCTCACCCAACCTGCTATGTTTTACAAATGAATCTTCTAAAGAGAAAGTCATTGCATCCTTCTAAATTCAGAAATACTGACTGAAGGCACTTGAAGCTAAATTAAAGGCTCATCCTTTGTCTAATATTTTGAACCCTCTCACACGCAGAACCAAGCTGCCATATAGCTGGAGAGGTGCTGAGGGTTTTTAGATAACTCAGAAATTTTATGACCTCTTGAGGCATATTTCTCCACCCTGCGAGGCTCTAAGCTCTCTACTGAAGAGACAAAAGAGACTTCACAGGAAGTTGATTTCAAACTCAATTATTCCTTAGCCTGAGAGTGTATTAATCAGAGTCAGAGTTGCAAGAACAGAAGCCACGTGGGAAATCACCTTGGCGCAGCCGCAGCCCTCAAGCCCACCTCCAGGCGAGCTATCCCAGAAGTCACAGAGAGAAAAGCTCTCTGACCAAATTAAAACACCTTGATTGTACATTTTTAAAAAATCAATTTAAAATCATAGTTCTGGAAGGAAAGGAAAAGAAATAAGAAAACTAAACGTGTTTAGGATCGGATGGAATCAGGGTGGGACCCGCAGGCAGAAGGTGCTTTGGGCCAGTGACACACACTTGCTCTGTCACAGAGATGCAGGGACAAGGCGCACCTGACCACAGCCTTAGCTTGTCGATTAGCCTGATGAACAAAAGGATTCTGTGTGTTTTGGGCACTGGAAACCTGGGTCCAGAATGACGTCGTTGATGGGCAAATTTAGACTTCTTGACTACTAGGTGCTGATGTCAAACTATGCCGCTAATGTGTAGTCCCTCATGTTTTGTGTCATGCATATCTAGGACCCAGGTGCCCTGCGGACATCAGGTATCTATCTCCTGGTCCTTGCATCCCTCTCTGTGTTGAACACACGCATGCTCCATTTGCCTGCTATATGTTGTGTGCCCAATGCATGCCATGAATTCTGTCTACTAGTTACATAAAGTACCCTAAAAGATTTTGCCTACACAAACTACAAATGTATTTATGTAACATCATTGAATACACAGAAAAGCAACAGCCCATTACTTGTAGCGTAAAATAAACACACTAAAAAGATGTTGAGCCCACCGACTCTCTGAGAGGCTGGAGAGCAGGGAACAGTGATAACCAAAGCAAAGGCCATGCCTCAGAAAGGCTCTACCAACTCCAGTTGGGAGGCAAAAATTGTCAACGTCCCCATGTTGTCTGTCACTCACAGAAGGTTCGAGTTCCAAAAGCAAGCTGTATATAATAGAGTGCCAGTTTCATGCTTGCTCCATGATATAACAAATCTGAGAGAAGAATCTGTCCACTGGATTTCACAGTGGGAGATGGCTAGCGCCTCTCAGGGCCACATAAAACATCATTCCCAAAAGGAGGTATAGATAACAGGAAATGACAAACGTCCCACAAAGAGAGCATTTAGCCATTATTTCTGTTTAGTATCTCATAGAATCACACAACTCTAAAACCATCCACGCACTAATGAATTAAATTTTATCTCAATTTATATCATACCTGTCAGCCAACTGAAAATCTATTAGGCTTCTGAAAAATAAATGTCCACAGAAGTTTCAATTCACAAAACACACACACACACAAATCTTCCAGTCTTCCTATTCCTAACAAATGACATAACTATATACCCAGATAGGCTCAAATAAATAATTCAGTAAACAATAAAACTACGCATCTTTGGCACCCATGCTTAGATCTCTCTCACAGCCTACATCAAGTCTGCCAGCAAACTCTGATGACTCTACCTCAAAACATATCCCAAGCGTAATTTCTTCTACCCTAATAAAGTGTTCCCATCACTCTCTTCCCCTTGTCTTCCTTGGTGGTTCCTCAAACCACTGCTATATATTACACATCTTTTGGTTTATTTTCTATGCTTCCTGCATAATAATTTAAAAGTCCCAAGAGCATGTAGTTTTGTTTATTGCCCTTTTTGTTCCCTAATATATACCCAGTGCTAGAAAAAATGCCTGGCACATAGTAGGCACATGATGTGACTACGTACTGAGTAAATATGGAATAAAGTTATGCAATTCTGTTGTAACTACTGCAAGACAATGCCTTGGCAATCACAAGCAAAACAAATCAAACAAAGAACACAGTTCTCATTCTGTGGTTATAGAAAACAATTCCACAAAGGTGCACTCAACAGCATCAATACTGGTGGATTTCTTTCATGTGTAATCCATCATACGGGTGCCCTATGACCTGCAGATCTCCACGGGAACCATGCATCTTGTGCTGAAATTCATGAGGAGGGAGAGAGTGTGGAGGCTGAGTGTGAGGGTGGAGGCCACCGGTCCACCATGCCATTGTATTGTGACTAAAGCCCCTCACCACCTCAGTTTATACTGGGAAGGAACTGGTGCTTCTCCAATCATGACTTCTCAAAGGGCTGGTGTCTGACCTCCAGTCTCACTACATAGCTATGCTGTTCCCTCTCCATGAATTTTCCCCAATAAACGCTGTCCCAGAAGCCAAGCTGCATGTGCTCTCTGCCACTCACCCTTACTGACAGGTATCTGCTTCATCTTTCATTTTGGAGATAGGATACAGGCATTAAACTCCTTTATAATTAGTGGCAGGGAGAATTCTCCTGAAACACGGCAGTTAGCACATCTTTGCCACTGTTACTTCTCAACGCTTTTGAACAGGGACGCTGCTAAAGCAGAGGCCTGGGGTGTGTGATTAAGCCTTTAAGTGCTGTGAAGGTTTCCATAGAGAGACCAACTATTATTCTGTGTGGAGGGGGAGGGGAAGGGTGGTTGACCAGGTACATAACATTAAAGTTCAAGCCAAAACATAAATGCCCGTGAAGAGCCAAGAAAATGAAAAAGATGAGCTGACTGAAACTAGACTTGCCTTTCCATAAGTTAAAAGATACTATGAAGTCGCTGTGTTCAAAACAGCAGAGAGAACCATGGATTTTTATGGGTACTCCCAAATAAGAGCCCACAAATCAATTTTATAATATGTGGGGCTTTATTGTGACCAAGGTGATATTTCAATACACTGGGGATATGATTATTTAATAAATGGTAATATCTCATAAAGCTATCCATTCAAAAGAAATAAATTTGGGCCCTTTCGCAAACCATATACAAAGAGAAATTTCAGAGCAATTAAATGTATAAATTCTAAAAAAAATGGATCTATGTAAAATCTATAGGTTGAGAGCTTTATAACCAAAATTGGGAAAAATATAGAAACATGCGACTACATAAAAAATGTTTGAGTGTAACAAAGGAATAAATAAAAATGTTAGACGGCAAAAACTGATAAGATTCGAAAATATATATGTAATTTGTATAAAAATAGATAAAAGGTTATTGTCATATGTATAAAATATATATGCCATACACAGTAAAAACATACAGACATATATGACCTATGATATAAATAAAATAGAAATTGAATTATAAGAATATTTCATTTAGTCTAACCAGACTGAGAACATAAATAATGGTTTATTTTCTGGGGAAAATAGCAGTACTCTCAAAAATGTGAATTGTTACAACTTGTTCTGGGAACACAATCTCGCAACATTAATTAAAATTAAAAATACACATGCCCTTTGACCCAGAAATCCATTGTTTTGAATCAACACTATAAGTGCCAGAACTTAAGGATGCAAATATAGGGATGTGTATTAAACACACACACACACAACCTGGAAATGAAATACATACCATCATTGCCATTATAGCAGAACATAGAATATTACACAACTATAAAAACATAGAATTGTAAAAATTAACTTTGAAAAAATTGCTATAAATTATTAACTGACAAAAATGAATATTAAAAAATTGATATCTGTGTGTGACAGCATGACAATATCCCAAAGATACCAGTGAGAATGGTCACTAAAATGCTAGCAATGGCTTTATCAGTGTTTATGGCCTCACTTATTCATATATTCCAAGTGCTATATAATAAGAATACATTCTTTATATAGTAAAAATTATAAGCTCCTTGCATTATTAAAAGGCACTGGTGTAAGTAACACACCTTATTTTTCTCTTTTAAAAATATGCTTTCAAAATAACCTACTGCTTCCATCAGCTGCTAGTCAAGGAAAAAAGAACAATTATCCATCATTTAAAAGAACTTAGATGTAATTAAGCAAAATTGAAAGCAAAGCCCATTATCTCTGTGCCTTCCAACCACTCCAAGAATAAAACAAAGAAGACAGAAGTTTGGCTGTGCGCTTAATAAAGAAAACAAATGAAAGGAGACCGCTTCGCATGGGGACATTTGAATTTCAGTGGCAGCTGCCAAATTAAAAATAAATAAATAAAGTTCCCTGCACCAGGCCACAGCGCCGCGGCTGTCCTTCACTTCTGTTCGAATGTGACCGGGCCTCTCGAGCGACAACCCGAGGTGGCAAGCCCGCCAAGCTCTGAACCGCCAAATAAAACGGCCCCAGGGAGAAATGCCATCAGGACTCCATTCGGAGATCACATCTCCCCCTCGGGGCACATTTCCGAGTCTCTTCCCCGAGAAGATGAGAAAGTTTCTGCGAGGCCACCGGGGGAGGGACCCTTAGAAGCAGACTGGCTCCTGTCGCAGCGCCGGGGTCCCCAGTCCTCGAGGCCCGCGCGGCGAGGACCCCCCTACGAGGCGCTCTCCTCCGACCAAGCCCGCGGGAAGGGTGGGCCTGGGGGCCGCACACCCCGGCCCCGAATGCTGTCGCCCTGCGCGCGTCCAGGTGCGGGCCATCTCCGCCCCGCCCCGGGGGGGACCCGATGTGACAGGCCGAGTGCCGGCGGAACTCACCAACCCCCCTCTACCTCTCCCCCGGGGGGCCCCGATGTGACAAGCAGAGCGTTGGTGGGCCCCCCCCATCCGGCGGGCGCCGATGTGACAGGCCGAGCCCGGCGCCCACCCCGCCCCCCTCGGCGCCGGCCCCGCCCGCACGACCCCGCAGCAGCCGCTGAGGCTCGGGGACTTCGCAGCCCTCCAGGCCCCGCCAACGACCTACCCGTTCGCTGACCGCGCGACCGCTTTCCGTCAGAGCACCGCCGCGCTCCGCCGAAGGCGCGGACCAGGCCGCGTGCGCACGGGGCCGCCCCGCCCGCGGTCTCGCGCCACAGGCGGTGAGCGGCCGCTCGGGCTCTCTGCGCATCTGGGGCCTAATAACACACGGAAACCCCGGGTACCGCGGAGCCGGGAGGCGGGAAGGGAGAACTCGCACGCACCTGTCACTCAGCGCAGACCTCTGACCCCGCCTGACGCGACGCACAGCTTCCCTGACTGGCGGCCGTGCCACCTGACGGACGACCTCAGCCCGAGGCGGGAAAAGCTCCTCCTGGCTGGTAACCGGCTCGGCCAATGGGAGCCCGCCAGGACCAGCCAATGAGAGGCCACCGCACTTCGCACCTCCGGCTTCCTCCAATGGAGGCCCCGTTTAGAACAGCCCCGCCCACGTCCATAAAAAGAGTGGTCCTCTCTTGTTTCTCTGGCCTTGCAGGTGGTTTTGCTATTAGACTGCATGTCTCAAACTACAATTCTTTGTTGTTCGTGAGTCACCTCATTTTACTGGAGAAATATATGGCTATTTAAAGTCGATGGTAAAAGCCTCAGCCTTTCCATGAGGAGAGCTTTATCTGGGTGCTTGGTTTCCTGGAGTTGCATATAATCTCTTCCTCTTCAGTCTTAATTGCGTTTTGAAACCTGGGCCTGCAGTTCAGAGGTGCCTGACTGGAGGCCATGCATTCCCTGTTTGAACCTATAGTCTCTTCTCTGCTGGTCAGACTCCCTAAAAACCTATGTCAGTGTTTTTTGTTTGTTCGTTTGTTTTTCCCATTAGTCTTTAGCTTAAATGATGCCATGCCCACCTCAGGACATCCCCTTCCTTGTATATCTGTGCCATGACAGATGGAGCCCCAGGTCTCCAGCTGGCTTTGGACTCTGTGATTTGGGCTGCTGGCTCCCCTGATCACACTGCCATCTGGCATCTGCATTTCCTCTGACCTCAGTCCAGGGGACTTCCCCTCCAGTGGGTGGCCCCGCCCTAGCACACTCTAGTGCAACACCTGTCCTCTGATCACATCGTATAAGTATACTTGCCAGAAAAGTGAGCACCCTAGTGGGTGTGAGTGAGTAAGAGTGAGCACAAGGGAACTTTCTAGGAAAGGTCTAAGAATCTAGATGGCGGGTCATGCAAGGGTCTAAGCAAACATGCCATTGAGCTGTGCAGTGATGATGTATGCCTCTTACTACACATAGACAACAACCAAGCACAGCTTTACCTGCCAAAGTCTATCATTATTTGTCCGTTTGGCTCATCTCTAGGGTTGCCATTGACTCAATTCACTGAGTTGCAGTGTGCACAAAGGGGAGAGCTGGCTCCCCTTCACAGAGCTTTTGAAAGTCATAAATAACATCAAAGTAGAAAACAGACAGTCAGAACTAGTGGGGCTGATGGATTTGCATTTATTATTTGCTTCTCCGTTTTGGGGAGGGGCAAGATAGTTTAAGTAAAAAGATAGTTCTCTTTGTCAGATTATTGGTGTGTGTGTGTGTGTGTGTGTGTTTAGCAAAGCCCATTTCCTGGAAATGTATATCAGATGGAAGCCTTTGCGATGTGTAATATTTATTGCAAAGACATATTTGAAGGGATTTTTTTTTTATTGTGATTCTCTCTGAATTTGGAGATGTCCTCAGAAAGTGACAAAGAGAAGAGGGTTGTTACTACGATCGGTATGTTTTCCTCAAGTAAATATTTCCACTTTGTTGACTGTCAACAGAAGCCTTAAAGATGCTATAATCATATAGCCACTTAGACCATGAACCGTATTTTGATCCTGCCAAATGGAACGGTCTGCCCCAAAACAGGCTCTGGAAAAGAACACTGTGATAATCTGACAGTCCTAAGTGAGTATTTTTTCTCCTTTGTCCTCTTTTCCCTTTCCTCACACTGACCGAATAATAGATGGTCTTTTTAGTCTATTCCAATTAACTAGCCCAAAACATCATGGCAGGAAATTAACTCAACGAACATATCAGTAGCCTAATTAACTTTAAAGGCAGCTTTATGGTGCAAAAAAAAAAAAAAAAAAAAAACAAGAGTATCATGCAACTAAGGATGCTGGGATGCTGGACTCCCTCTTCCTCCTACATTTCAATAAGTCAATTCAGTCCACACACAAAAATTTAGTCCATAAGAAGCATATAATCACCTTTAAAAAAAAAAAGTAGAGAAGATAGGTACCAAAGAGGACATTGGAGAATAGGAAAATTAAAATAAATTAATCCTTGTTTAGATTGTAGAAGCCTCATTCTCAGTTGAAAGTAACAGTTTAAATAAACGAATCCCTCCAACCATCTCGAACCTTGCTTGTTCATTTGTTTACACTCTGTTTGATTCAAGAAAGAATATAAAATAGCCTATAAGAGCACACCTGAGTGAGGATACCTGTGGGGAGCTGACAAAGGGAGAGAAGAGCGGACGACTTCGATAGGGGTGGTGGTGATGTCGCTACCCCGGGTCACGTGGCCAGGGTTTCTATGCATGCTGGAGGCAGGTGCACGTTTTTGAGCTTCCAAGCAAGCATAGCAAAGGAGGCCTGGGGTTAACTGTATAAAACATGCAAACTTTTTGTTTATTTTTCACTATTTCTGATACTGAAACTAAAGAGTAATTCCCATAAGCCCTAACAAGCAGACGCTTCACACGGTGTTGCCAGGAGCACCGATGGAGTTCTCTTCTCTCACTAAAACGCATTCTGAAGCGAATGCCCAGGGGAGCTGGATAAACACGGCCGCCACATTGTCTCTAAACCACACTCTACCACGGAGTCTAAGTTTTCACACATAGTAGGTTTTAAAGGTTTCTTAAGTTAAATGGGGCCAAGACAAAGTGGAGAAAGAAACAGATAAATAATTACACCGAGTGTGAAGCTTGGACCAGAGCTGATGGTGTGCTGTAACCAAATTACAGAATCTAATCTGGTGTACCCGAGAGACTAAATAATAATCATTAAAAAAAAAAAAACAGGAACATGAGAAGCGGAGGAGAAGAAACAAAGACTCGTGGATAAACCACGAGGTCTCGGGGCCTGAGCAGCTTGCCCGATGTGCGTTTTGGTATTCGCTCCAGCATGGTTCAGCTGATTCCAACTGTCTCTGCCCTTAAAGGGCACACAGACACACTGAGTGTCAGACGCGGGAGGGATGCTAAGTAATGTAGCCGAGGACCCTCACTCTGAATGTGAGAAGAGACTCGGGGCTAAGGACCTTTCCAAAGGTCATGCATCTGGGGAGAGGTATGTCAAAAACAGAAACAGAAGATAAATTCTCAGTTCAGCAATGAGTCAGGTGTGAGCAGGATGTAACCCATAACACATGCACATCCAGAACAGTCGTCACCTGAGTACCTGGCTTCTGTCCTCTCGGTTTACACAAATCTCACAGATACTGTGTGTAGAAAGAAAGGCATTCCATACGAAATCAGTTTTCTTTACTTATTTACTCTGTGTCCCTCGTTTCTGCCCTGGAGAAGAACAGGGGTTGGCAGTGTTATGTGCTGCACTTGTTAGGTATACCTGTACTCTGGTTTCTTGCAAATACACAAAACTGCAGAAATGCTGATACTGCTTCAGGTTCAAACGTTCCATTTTAAATCATGATTCCATCAGCATCTACAATTAGAATGGGAGCGAACCTGATGAGAAGTGCTATATTCAGGGATGTCCAATATAAACTGACACAATAGAATTGAAATCTTATTTTACATGTAACGGGGTATCATGGGCTGAGGGCAGGTGGTGACCTCTCTAGTTTTAGTCACACTGATGAAGCCAGTCTGGAGGACTGAAGAGGCCGACTGAGTGGGAGTCCACTTACAGGAGAGCAAAGGGTCACCTGGGAAAGACTTCCTCATAAGTGAGGCAGCTGTCCCGGCACCCAGGCGTCAACCAAATGCCACACCTGAGTTTGAAAGGTGGGATGAAAGTTCGCACCTCTCAGGCGGCTGCTGTGGCCCCTTCTGGCATTCCCGCGAGACTGCCGGGAGCAGCATGGAGCTCCTTCTCTCACTAAAACACGCTGCTTTGAAGCTCATGAGAGTGCATTCTGGGACAAATGCAAAAGAAATGTACCAGATCTAAACACTCAAGTATTTCCCTTGACTCTCCACCTGGATGTACGAACGGCTGCCAAAACTTAAAAGATCTGAAAACATGCTCAGTGATCGTTTTCCCCAAACCTATAGATTTCTCAGTGTTCTGTCTTCATGAGTGACATCGACATCAATCTGAGTTCCCAAACCACCTGTGCCATCTTTGCAGTTTCTATTACAAAGCTATCTATCTACCGATGTTCTATTCCTTTCTTTCCTCCTCCCATTCCCTGAAGCCCTTGTCTTTCCCGGTGTCTTGAGTACAACATCCTTTCTATTCAGGGCCAGTGCTCGTGACGCTTCTTCGGTCCAGAAAGCTCCACCAACATCTCCATCAGCCAGCAAGACGCTGGCCATTTTCTCGGACCTCTCTGGCAGTTCCGCCGGAGTGGGGAGTATCGCCCGTAGCCGTATATGCGCTTAGGGAACTGACAGGTCATAGTAGGGTCTATGCTACGGCCCCACGAAACCGCTTCTTGTCTGTTACAGTTCCGAATTGCTTGCTGATTAAGTCAGTGGTTTCTAGTGCAGCTGTCCGCCAGGTACCTTCTCTTTCTTCCTCTAAATCTACTCACTAAACTTCTCTGTGTCGCCGTCTGCCTAGAGAACGCCCCACACGGAGGAGGCAGTGAGAGGTCCGGGCTTTGTAAGGTTTCGGATGTTGCCCATCAGCCTCCTCCTCCCAAGGTGGCCGTGGGGAAACCTGCCGATGGGGAAGCCCTGCTGCTTGGCTCCTGGAGCTTCCCAGCTGTGGTCGGTCTCCCAAATCCACGGGGAGCCTTTAAGAACAGATGCACGCTGGGCCTCTCTCACAGGACCCCACGCAAAGGCAGTGAGTGCTCGGATCACAGTGAATCTCAACAACAGATCCCCAGTGAAAGCTTTCATAATTGTAATTCACGGTCTGTGGCTTGAATTTCTTTCACAATGGAATATTCTATTATTTGTAACACGGTAAGGTCCTGTGAAAACTGCTTTCCACCTGCTTCTAAAGACTGTCATTAGTAGGTCATTTCTGCCAACTTCTATAACATATCTGATAAATTACTATTGGCACTTTTCTGCCAATTTGAAGAAATGATTATAAAAACATTTCTATAAATGCATAAGTATTGTGAGAGTATGTATTTGCATTTCGTTGACAAAACTGTATTTTGCACAACCTCGTGGCCTCAAGCAGATCAGATTTCTCACCCAGCAATGCTGTGCTGCATTTGGCTTTTAAATGTGGAGGTCACTTAAAAATTTAATAATCCAAACAAGCATCTCACCGCCCCAGCCAGAATTCCCTAAGCTGGTACTACTGCCCAATACAACTCTGTGATGGCAGGAATGTTCCTTATTTATAAGGTATAACACAGTAGCCACTGGACACGAGCAACTATTCAGCCCCTGAAGTGTGTGGCCACTGGGACTGAAGAACTATTTAAGTTGATTTAATCTGAATTCATTCAAATTTGAAGAGCCGCATGTGGCTAGTGGCTGCCATGTTGGACAGCGCACAGCTGTATACACGTTCTTCTCAGGAACTTACAACCAAGCGAGCTAGTGCATTCATACACTGCCATGTGTCTTACTCAACTCTCTTCCAAAGTTGCCTTCTGTGTGCGAGCTCCTCCCTCCTCTGACTTTCCTTCTCTCCTGATCCCCCGCTAAAGATGCACGTTTCACAACCTGCATGTCTGAAGCAGAATGGGCAGTACCGAGAAGTCGTTGTCTATAGATCTTTGAGAAATGTAATACGAACCAGTTTTCTCCACTTCATAACAGTATCAATTTCAGTCTCCTAGATGAGGCGTTTATTTCAGCACTGTAATAAAATAAAATAATGCAACTGTCCACTTCGGTCTTCTGTCCTGACAAACTTTAATGAAGCCTCATCTAATATGGCAAGATTGACGTCGCTATGAAATTTGTATTGGACTCTGCTTTTCTGAACATATAAATTGACATTTTCCTAGATTTGTGATATTATTTAGCGTATACTTCACCTAAACGATACACCACAGCACATTTTCCAAACTTATAGATTTTTTTTTTCCTAAGCACATTGGAATTTCCAAAGTTCAATACAATACATAGCCATTTGAAAGCAAATGTTCACTAAATTTCAAATTGTGACAGATGAATTTACAATGTTTTTTTTCCAATAAATGACAGACAAGAATCAAATATAGAAACTAATATTTGTACAAACTTATTCTCTTTCACAATATAGTTTTCCAAATAGAAGGGAAAAAGTCATGGCTGAACATACAGCTCTAAATTAAAACTAAAGTAATTTAAGGCTTTATTAAAAGTCACTCAGGTTGACTAAGAAAATACAAAAAAGGACAAGATTTCAGGTTAAGAGTGTCAGATTCCAGTATTCTTTGTGTCCTTCATTATAAGTGATTTAAAAATCTTATTCTCACCAGGGAAGATGAGTGAGTAATAGCTCAGTCTAAATGACAGCATCTCTGTGGTATCAAGGACCCACATTTCAGCTAATTTTCAGCTCTTATTATCTTGATACCATGAGCTAGAATTTAATAGATGGCTGGAACACCTATAACATGACACTTAGCAAAGAACATGTCAGCGGTACCCATGACCTCAACAAAGAGGGAGCCTCCAAAATATAAATCAAAGAAAATACAAGAACATCTCAGAAAAAAAGAATGAGAGGGATCTTGTACACTTAAAATATTTTAAATGCCTTCGGGGATGTACGGAGCAAGTAGTATTAAAAATAATGATGTGCGCGCTAGAGACATTGAGCTGCCTGCTAAGAGCAAGGCAGCAGGATGAGAAAATCTTTAGTTTTTTTTTTTCCCCCCAAACCATGTGGGTTCAAGTTGGAGCTCCACCTCTTACTGTTTCTTTAGAATTCCTTATCTTTTCTAGGAACCTCGCAGAGTTTTCTGGGGCGCAAACAGTGAGAGAATGTGTCTGCCTTTCCCAAGTCACATGGTTGTCATATGAATCAAAACAACGTGCCAGCAAATACTTTTTAAACTGATAAATATGCTACAGGTTGGTTAACATAATACATTGTATTAGAGGTTTTAGCTGGAGCACCGCATGTAAAAGTTACTGTCAAGCACGAGAAACGCTGGGTCCATTTGCAGGTTTACGCATCTAAACTCCAGTGATAGGATTTTCGAAATGAACTTTATCATTTTAGAGTGGTTTTAGGTTCATAGCAAAAGTGAGTGGAAATCACAGTCTTCGTATACACTTGATATAGCTATTAAACCCTTCGCCAACACTGTGTGTAGTAAGGATGGTTTTTGGAGACTGGGTGGAGAGAATTTGGGAAGATGATTTCTTTGCCGAACATTACATTGTATCATCACTCCAACACAGCGAGACACCTCCTTTTTCTCAAATCCAGAGAGAAGGGCTTCAATGGAATGCCCCTGAGAGACTGACGTGGTTCTTCTAGAGTTAGGGGGACATTATGAGTTGGGGTCTGAGTCCCACTTGGTAAATCTAGAATACTAATTGCCTGTTGAGACAGTTATGTTGGACTCCCCCTGTGAGTGCAGCGTTTGTGAAAAACAAGTGATGTTTCCTCCTTGGAAAATGAGAAAGAGTGTCGCGGACACTAGTTTCACATTCCACCCAAGAAGACCTCCTGGAAGGCTAAGAAGATGTAAACAGAGAAAATGTGGCTGGAGAAAGAGTGAGAAACCAGGGGCGGAGGGAGGAATCATCATCGGAGGAGACGCGTTTGTGGGTTGCTGGAGGTGACAGTGAAGTTACCCATGGTGGCCTCTAACCGGTCTGTGCAGGAGCCAGGGAGGTAGCGTCTGCCCTCTGCACTGCCGGCTCCTGAAAACTCAAAGCCAGCCCGTGGCAGTTCATCCGTCACGTGAAAACTCTCCCTACTCCTTTTTCCTCGCTCTCTCATCTTGCTTCGACTCTAAGTCACCGGAGACTGAAGGGAGTGAAAACTGCACACTGGGCAGAAGCTCCAGAAGGAGCCGCCCGCCCCGCCCCTTCGCCAGGCGCCCGGCCCAACCCGGGCCCTAACGGGAGCACAGGCAGAGCTTTCGCTTGGGTGCTTGACTGTTTTTCAGGACACTGGATGCTCTTATTTGCTGAACTGAAGCTATATCTGTCCATGTGGCCTGGTAAAACCTGTCGTCTACGAGGAGGCCGTGGCAATGGCTTTACCAATAAACGCGAGAGCACCATTAGCAACGGGAACACGGCAAAGGTGCGGCTGGATGGATCGTGCAGTTTAAGTGGCTAGAGGCTTGCACTGGGTCTGCCCGGAGCTGCCTTGCAGAGGTCACCACCAGGCATCGCGGTTCACGTGACTCAGCAAGGCCCACGTGCATGGTCCGGGATTTTCAGCTCCCGACTGGAGGCCACTGCAACCACTCTCCCTGAAGTGCCACTTCTAACCACACCTCTTGAGTCTCCAACCGTAAGACCATCACCATTCCACGAAGAAGTGCCCACGTACGTGAGGCCATTTTACCCTTCTACAATTCAGGCTCCTTCCCGAGAATGTTCTGGACCAGCGCTGGCCTGTGCGCACGAGCCCTGCCCGAGTGCGAACAGCAGTCTGCCAGCCCCGCTTCGGACACATCCATGTTCTAACGGTTTCTCTTTCACACTCTCGCCATAGCTTTCATAGCTCCGAAGCTGCTCAAAGAAAAGTGAATTTCTGTGTGGCAAGACACTGCTTTGGCCTTTCTCACATTTATTGGAGAAAGGAAGACCTAGGAAGTGAGTCATTTTAGCTGCTTTAAAACCTACGAAGAGTTGTCAGGTGGAGGATTTCTTGGATTTTGTTCGTCTTATCAAAAAAAACAGAGCTAGAAGCTATGGGTGAAGACAGATTTCAGGCCCAATCACTCTCCATCAAAAAGAGTTCTGTAAATGAAAACAGCTAGCTTGAAAAGCAATGATTCCTCCATTCCCACGGGCGCTCCAGCAGAAGACAGATGCCCAAACGCCAAGTGTATGTTCCAGGAGCCATTTTTGTCTCAGGTGGAAATTGAGCTCAGATGTCTACAAGGTCCATTCTTATTCTCAGGTTATGGGAAGGCCAGGGCATGCGGTGACTGCGATGACATTCGTTCAATTATTCATTCACTCCACTAAACACGTCTGAACATCTCCTGTGCCTCGGGCGCTATGGCAAACGCGGAGGTGGAGAAGGTCTCCTGCCTGCACTGGGGACCCGGGTCCAGTAATGAAATGGAGCGTAGGGGTACCCGAGCAAGAGTCCTTTATATATATATCTATATATATATCTATATATATAGATATATAGAGAGATATATAGATGGATAGATAGATATAGATATATCTATCTATCTATATATACATATCATCTTTCCTCTTATCTCTTTATGCAAAGCTTAAAATCTTAGTTTTACAGAAACATTACACAACTTCCGGGTTATATCACATTTGTTTACACTGACCCGCATATAAACTACTTTAAATAGAATATTCTATTTGGTAATAAAGAGAAATAACATGGTTTTTCATATGTTTTTGGCAAATTATGGAGGAAAAAGCTCACTCATTTGTCTATGAGATGATGCTGCCGGCTTTGATCGATGGCCGTATCAGATCATTTCGACTGTGACTCATTTCCCAGATGGTTTTCTAAATTAATGTGAAATTCCTAATGTACGACTGAAGATTTAAAAGACATAAGGAAAACTCAGGGTCATTCTGACACTACACAGAAATAGAGTTATTGGAAGCTGGCGGGGAGAACCCTTTGTTCAACCGCACTAGCAAATGACTAGGTTACAACTGCGTGCAGAGATGCAAGTGGCCTTTGCGGAGCTCTTGCCGTGGACTCTAACTTCATGAGGTTCACATCCACCAGCAAACTCGTGGCGCCAACTAGTCACTCAGAAAGCAGTCCTGGCCCAGGAAGGCCTCCCCTGTAGCTCCCACGGCTTCTCATTTTCCAAGAACACACATACTCCTCTGTTTTCCCTTCCCTAAGGAAAAACATCCGTGTTTCCCTTCTTACTCAGTTCTGGGGTCTAGGAAATCTGACTCTTTTTAGGAAAAATCTGCAGGGCAGGGCTCTACCCCACCCCCACTTCCTCAAGCCCCACCCCCCGATTCTAGCACAATAGTCACTCAATGTGGATGCTTCCAACAGGAATCTGAACTTGGGCTCCCCACATTTAATTCTAAGTTTGGCTCCTTCCTCCCTGTGGACCCACCCCTCCGTTTCCCATCCAGCTTCAGTGACGTATTCATGCAGGGAGCTTGGTAGTTCCAAATGGCAGACACGTGCGTGCATGAGTCCCAATACGTGCATGAGGACCGTGCTCAGTCCTGACCTGTACTGTCTCGCCTAATTGTGCAATAGGGTTTTTCAATGTGACTCCTCACTCCATACACACACACACACACACACACACACACACACACACACATTTTATTAGAACTAGGTATCATACTTGTTCTTTATAGAGCATTGACAAAGACCTACTATAGTATAAGATAGGGCTACTAAATTATATTTAGCTTTTCCCGATGACGTCTTTGGCTATTTACTCCTTAAGCAAAGAATAAATAAATTGACCCAGTGCCCTAAAGATCTAAATTTCTTTCCACAATTCTTGATAAAGTTTCGAACTGGTCAAATGGATAATTTATCAATTTCATTTTTGAAAACCAGGGAGCTACATTTATGTGTAGAAATAAACATTGAAACAAGAGTGGCATTTCAACACTCAAAGCAAGTTCAAGACTGGCCACGTACCTAAGCGTAGCTATAGCAATACAAGTAGAGTATATAACAGCATTAAGTTAGACTCAGTAATGAAATCGATGAGTTCATGAAAGTGATCAAAAATAAGTATGCATTACAATACAGTAGCCATTAGTCATGTCCACCCAATACCCATCTCACTCTCTCTCCTTATTAATAGAACTCTGTGATTGAAAAAGCAATGGACCCAAACCAGCAGCAACAACAAAATAATAATGATAATGATGATGATGATGATGATGATGACGACGACGACGACGACAACAATGGTGATATGGGTCTAAGCCAATTATGGCTACCCTGCTCGCCTTTGGAAACCACTTCCTGTCCAAGGTTTCTTTGTAATTACCAATGGCTGCATGACCACGTTATGAACAATGAGATGTAAGAAGAAGCCTGCAAAGAAGTTTCTAAAAATCATTAATGCTATTGTCTCCTTTTCTAAATAAACAAGATAACCGTGGCCACATCATCTGGCCCCGCCTGCAGTCCCGACACTGTTTTAAAACATGATACATTTAACTGAGACTCGCAGTAAAATAAAAAAGTATATGAAACTCTCTTTACAAACACCGTATCTTTTCCTTTATGTTTTATGCATATATTTAGGTTGTGGTTTTGTCAAAAATGTTCTACATAGTCCCAATGTATATCTCTCTTATAAATGTTTTAAAAGTATCATCCCACACAATGAAAAAATTCTAGGTAGTTAAAACAATTTCCCATAAAGAATGTGGATGTGGCGGCCCTGCCCGGCACCCTCCTGGTGCCAGAGTGATGCTGGGTCCCTGCTCGTTCCCCAGTGACGTGCCTCGCTCTGGCCCTGGCCCAGAATCTCACACGGGCTCCAGCGAAAAGCCTCTTTTAGTCACTCTTTGCTCTCACTTTCTCCCGAATCAGGGGCTCAACATGACTCTAAGGGGCCATTCTTTGCCCTCCACGCCCCTCCTCTCTCTTCTACAGCTCTTCCCTGACCAGAACCATGGCTAAAACACTGGAGGAATCTTCGACATCCATTAAAATGACCCCGAGCTATTCTGAACATTAATGTCTTCAAACATTAGCAAATAAAACGGCTGCGTTCTACACGTGTCTGCAGGAGCTGGTTCTAGGGAAGTCAGCTGAAAATCGACTCACCAAAAACTGATTCAGCAAGTAAGTGAAAAGCTAATTTACCTGATATCATAATTTATTCAAAATTTACTTGATTATTTATTGGATGTACACACTGGCCTTCGGTGCTCTGGGCTCTCCGGAGCACTCCCCTGCCCTCCGTAGGCCCTGTGCTGAGTTTCCTGTCTTTTCGTCTGTTTGCCCTGAATGTCTCTAGCTGCAGCAGAAAGAAGCAGGGTCATAAACAAACGTAGCATCTCAAACACTCAGAGGAAGACCAAAGTGTTCGGCTCAAAGTTGAGATGTCTTCGAAAGCCATTGCCATAATCCAATTCGACACAAGATGCTGCACACTTTGTAACTGGTTAAAAGAAACACATTTTTGGTAAATCAGTAAATCTGTCATAGAGAAAATGGTTGGAAAAAAAAATCCTGGAGAAACAAAATAATTAAAATAACGATTAGAAAGAGATCTATATAACCCAAAACTTTCCACATGAAATGCTGATGTTTTGATTACCTTCATAAAAATATATGCACAAACATATTCAAGAAGAAAACTGTTATAAGATGAATTCACCTGTAGTCCTTAGCTTTCAACAAACTGAACATTTATTGAAATCTGCTAAGAAAATGTCAGGGAATAGTTTGAAGAAAATCGAATAGATGATGCAATCAAAATACCAACATAAATTGCAAAAGAATGTTCCAAGATGTTATTATCCTTTATGATTTTTTTTCTGGTAAATTAGTAAACTTGGTAAAATCAGTAAAATGATAAATTAGCAAATTATTCTGTAGCCACTGGAGATAGATGTTGGAGGTGAAGAGTATTTACATGTTTGAGCCACAGGTATGGATTGCCTGAGGCTACCATGAGTTTTAAGAAAATGACACTTCCATGCCGTAGCTCTTACTTCAATTCTTAAAACTTTACTTCACTTTTACTGGCTGACATTGACAGTCGGAAGTGGTTTAAATCAAGTCGACTTAAGAAGATCGCTTCACATTTGGAGTTTACATACAGCGTACAACGTATATGTAAACTGTCAAAATAATACTTTGATATAAAATAAATCATTCAAGCATAAAATTCTTTATGATAATACTTCGAGGTATTTTTTTTTTGTTTTAATTATTAGTTATTTGTTTGTTTGTTATCTTAGAGTGGCTCTTTTCCAGGTATTGATTTGGGTGAAGGGGAACAAGAAGAAACTATTTTAACCTTCATGTCAGTCTGCTCTTGATGGGTAATTGATGGAGCAGTACGTGTCGTCACAGTGCATGACCAGAGGCCCGGCGCCAGCGGTGAGGACCGGAGGGCGCCCGGCACAAAGGGGCGGGCTTCGGGAAGCTGGAGGGGTGGAGCATCCGCGAGGCCGAGAGAAACCTGGAGCCAGAAGAACGGAGGGCAGGACGCGGACGCGGACCGGGAGCTGAACGCGCAGGTGCCTCAGTCTCCGCGGAGGCCAGCCCCGCGCTCCGTTCCGCTCGCTCTCACCCCTAAGCCTTGCGGTGGGATGATGCCGCACGCAACACGGCTTCTCTGTAGGCCTCACGTCAAAAAAATAAAAATAAAAATAAAAATAAAAACAGACTGCAGGTTCTGTTATGTCTCCCTCCGTGGGACATCCAAAATGAGCCTCAAGAAAGAAAAATATTTAATAACATCAAATAACTCGCAATGACTCTTCCATTAAACTCCTCGCACTCAGAAACGCCTTACGATTGAATCGATATGTACAAAGGGGGATAACCCATACTTTTCTCAGTAAACTTAGACACATTTCTAGACTACGATACAGTAGGCTTTGATATTAAGAGAAGTAAGTAGGCTCCTGACCAACAATTAATCTCTAACAAATAATAAGTTTAGAACTGATCGCACATTTAGACTATATTTCTTAATAAGTTTCCTCATATAAACTGTCTCTAATCCATAAACCAATTTCAAACAGAATCCATCATGCCAGACGTTTTACCATCTTACTCTATTTATTGCACCATTTCTCATCAGAAACATTTTAGCTTTAATGCTATTCCATGGCAGAGTATCTCATTAGAGTGGCAAAGATAAAGTTCCTTTTGAGATAAAGTAATTATAGTGATTGTAAGGTAGGGGGGGAGCCACCCAGAGTTCTCAGCTGCAGCAATCTCCTGGCTTCTAACTCATTTTAAGACTAATAAACTGAGTGCAAACACAGAGATGTTAACGTTGGAGAACTCAGGTTACCTCGAGTTCGTGCTGCAGGAATTAATGATTTGTAACTTAATCAGCACGGAAGCAGTCTGGAGGTGTGAGCTTACAATGTGAGTTCAGCACTCGCTTTGATGCGTTTTTGGTAGAAAACCGTTCACCTGAACAAATGACATTAAGACTTAACGTTTCTGAAGATTTACTACGTTGCAGACACTGGACTAAGTACTCTAATGAGTTAAGTCATTTAATCTTTGCTATAACTTTAATGAGAGCCTTGGTTTCATTTTATGACAAGGAGATTGAGACAAAGAAGGCAAGCAATTTGCAAAGTCATACAGCTAATAAACACTAGAACCGGAATTTAAGCATCTACAGGAGAAAGGACCGTGGCAGCCACTATCTCCGGCTCTCTGTTCCCAGGCCGGCACTCCAACACAGGACACCGTGAGCTTTGTGTTTGCTCACCTCGCTGCTACACCCCTTCTACATTCTACTCTTATTAGAATCCATAAATATTTCCCTCATAAACGTCCGTACTGTGTTTTAAGCCCATGTCCTGTTAGAAAAACTCGTCTGTTTCTTCCTGTCACAGAAGCTCTATCATTTTCCGCAGGAGGCACCATCCACCTGGACTAGATTGTGGGCAGCCCCAGGCATGGTGGTCAGATGGGAGCGGAGGCCATCTGTGATGCAGGGGGGCACCCTTAGACTTAGTGGGTGGACGCCTGGGGGTTGGGGAGGAAGAGCCCACTTAGAACGGTGCCCAGGGACAGACTCCTCTTCATCAGCATCATAGTCTAATGAAACCCCTTCAGCCTGGGGATGACTTTTAACAGTCGTGCCATCCCTGTTGGTCTTATGTTTGTATGAATGGATGCTGGGAAACCTTTGAGAGCTGGAGCTCGGAGCCACACGTGACTACACATCTTGCTTCCCCAGTGGAAGGCTCCCTCTTCACCCCTCCACGCTATGATTTAACCACAGGGCCCACCGCAGAAGGAAACACACCCCCTGGCATTCTGCCCTTGACTTTAACAGGACCCAAGGAGAAGGGAGAAGGACGAGCTTCTTTCAGGTTCTTGCTGCTATTTCTTTTTTATATATGAATTCTGCATCTAATTTCCAGTTACTCTAAAAGCAATGTATGGTCTACACATCTTGGAAAACCTTACTTTTCTACCAACTTTTAAGAAAAAGAGGAAAAAAAAGCTGGGGATATGACTTAGCCACCATTTGTTATTCTACATTAATAAGGGAAAAAGTGATGACATTGGGTATTTTAAATTATCCGTTTTATCATACAAGAACACAATCGGACACTTATAAGCATGAGCAAAAGCAACGCCTCTTCTGTGTTCAACCCTGGGTCATTTCCTTGTGGCCCTAAGTGGATAATCCTTGCTCTGGCAACTGAAAATGTTTGCCATGTTTTTCCATTCAGCCGTTGATCTCTATTTTCCAGTGAGCTTTCACTTGTCTAACGGCTAGTTTGGTTGGTGGAAATCCTGATCAAAGGCAATTTGCAATAAAGAAGATAATTTGCTTTGGAGACAGAAAAAAAAAACCTGGAGCGCAAGCCGATTTCCAACGTGTCCTCTGGGCAGACCAAAACTTCAGACGTCAGTTTCCCTGCCCTTAACACCATGATAGATAGGCTATCCATCTTCCCTGGCAATTTCTCGTATCATGTGAAATATGAAACATTTAAACAATCAAACTTTAGTGGATTATGTATGAGAGGCGGCTCATTATTGCTGCATGAAAATCTTAAATAGTGTTGATAAAATGTGGGAATTACGAATAAATCCCCAAGACAACAACAAAAAACTAGGTTACTGTTAAGACTCATGAAAGGCATGGGGCTTGTTGCAGATTTATTTCTCCAACCAGAAAACAAAATAAAATTACACTTTAAAAAATAACCCACATGGCTAAGTAGGTTCCAATTTTTCTCCTTTGTATACAAATCTCCCTGCAGTTCAGACAAACCACACGTAACTAGTCCACCATAACTAGTCAGCCATAAAAGATCCCATTTCTTCCTTTAAAAAAAAAAATAATTTCTCCTAACCAGAGAAAATTGTAAGTTGCAGATCCTTATAAATATCAGGAAAATGAAACCGGATACTTGTCTATTCTCTACAGAGAAACCCGTCCTGTTGGCCAAGTTCAGCCCTGGCCCCATCATTGCCAAGCTGTAATTTGCAGACTAATAAGAAGTGTCACTAGTCACCTGCTCTGCAGTGACAGAATTTAAAGGTGATACAGAGTGTGTATTCGTTGTTATTAATAAACTATTGAAACGCCTGTCTACTGATTTGTCGGATGCCAGTTCTGCTGCATCTAGTAAATGTACTAAAAATCTGGATTGAATAATCTTTAAATCATCTTTGATTTAATTTAGTTTCCTTAAACTGTATGCATCTTTATGAGAGTCGTTTTTGAAATATGTGTTAAGTGTAAAGGTTGTAGTTGGATAACAGGACATTGATTACCAGATTTGTTCAGCAGACAGTTTATCCTAGAAGAAGCCAGGGCTTTGGAGAAGCAGAGGACTTTTCACTCTTGGTGCCAACAATTTGTCAACCGTGTGACTTGGGCTCATTGCGTAACCTCATGAAGTCACCTCAATAAATGTAATAATAGCAAAAAAAAACCACACTGGATAATAACATCGACTTTGCAGGTCTGTCCTGAGAATTAGAGAAAAGCATTAGCACCAGAATATAAAGGAGAAAAACAGTAAGTGCAGCAAAACAGTAAGTGCCGGAATGAGCACGATCGTGAGACACCGGCAGAACCTCCGAAGCACGCGGACCTGCTGAATGGAGGTGTGTGCGAGTTCAAGTACAGACGCCATCCATTCAACAGCCAGGCCCTGTGCGAAGTGTTGAGAGTAAACCCGGTAACCGACAAGCCACCCGATCGTAGGAAGCGTACGGGCTCTCGAAATACGGATAAAGGCACAATTGCAGAGATTTCATGATATCTGGGATAATGCACATGAAGTTTCGTCTTGTCAGGGGAGGAGATAATGAAGGGAAAGGACAGACAGCTCCAGAAAACGAGAGAGGGTTCAACTACGCACAGACCGAAAAGTAATGCAGGGGGAATAAAAGTCCGAAGTTAATGATGACACGCGGAGCAGCCCTGGGACCTGGCAAAGGCTGGGGTGGCCGTGCAATGGGGGGAGGGGGCCCGCTGGGCGGCTGAGGTCGCCCCTCGGAAGGAGGGCGGGTCCGGGTGAGAGGCCGCGGGGGCTGCCTCACAGAGCTCCCCATCAGCAGTCTGGGGGTGCGGGTGCTTCTGTGCGTGTGACAAATAATAACAACGTAACAGTAATAACACGGCATTTAGGAGTTCTACACATTGACGCTCCAGCCGCCGTTCTAAGTACCCTTCGTACATTAACTAACCCTAACAACGGATGAGACACAGGCACCGTGTCCCACGTAACGGATGGCCCCACGGCGACCTAGCTAGGAGGCAATGAACGGGGATCCCGAGCCAGGCAGTCTGGCCGCGGAGTCGCCTTTCCACGCTCACGCCGTGCGGCTTCCCGCCGAGGCCCCACCCCGGGTGCTTGCTCCACGCCAGGCCCTGCCAAGCGCCCACTCCGCCTCGCGCAGCACCTGTAGCACCCGGTTTGGTACCTCTAGCCGGAGGCTGTGGGCTGTTTGTCCTCGTTGTCTGTTTTCTCTTTTCCCTCCACAGAACATACTCTTCAATGAGGAACTGCACGTAACGTTCCGCACTTCTGGTTTCTCTTTATTAGATCAAAGTTTGGCCGCATCGAGCCCCCCCCCCCACAACGCACACTAACGACCGGCAGGAGCGGCCTCCAGTCTGTGGCCTTGGCCTCTCCCCCTGCCCGTAGTCCCCTCCGCACCCCATGCCTGCATCTGATTTAACTTTTCAATCACCTGTCTGGTCACCGGGGAGCAAGGGACCTTCCCCGTCAACACATCTGTGTGGTAAGGAGGGAGGGAAACTGTAGCCCTTACGAGTTCGGATCACACGGCACTCGAATCCCTAGCCGCTCCATAAGCTCTTATCTTCTTCATCTCTTTAAGCCTCTTTTCCCCCCAGTCTAAAACAGAGTAACTAACGGTACTTCACTCGGAGTGCTAGGAAACAACTGAATGCGGTAATCCATGGAAAGAATTAAGCTTGGCGCTCCATGATAATGGGTTATTGCTCTTCCTATGAGGGGCAATTGGAGGCTAAAACTATGAACAGGTCCCACGCGCCACCTGAAGCGACCAGGCCCGGGGACTGGGCAGGAGTGTGGGAGGAGGGGCTGCGGACTGCATTGGAAAGGTGAGCGGCAGAGGACAGACTCAAGCGGAGGAAAACGTTCCTTGGGACTTTAGGACAGCAGTCCAGTGACAGCCCCAGGAAAAGGTCCACGCTGGTGGGTCGGGACGAACCTCAGCGCCAGTCCCAGATCTGTCTTCCTGCGTGGATTTGCCTGTGCAGCCGAAATGCGGTATCACCGTGAAGTATTTCCCAGTGCTCCATTATAGCCATGCTCTGGACCACCGCCCTAATTTAGGTCCCCCGGTGTATATAAATAGTTTATTAATTAGCCTCTGCCTTCAAACTGTCACCGACTTCAATCCCAATGACACCTTTTTACAGCACTGATAAATAGTTCTAAAGGTCATTTCATGGGTCACCCCCGTGTTTGACGTATTGCCTTGGCCCCTCATCGCCTGCAAAACAAAATCCAAATTCTCCAGCCACCGCCGGGGCCTGACGTGGTAGCGGGGCACTCGCCCGCACTCGGGGCCCCGCTCCCCCACAGAGCCCTTTGAGCTTCCGTGTCTCCTTGGTCGTGCCGACCAGAATGAACTCCACGCCCCCATGTGGCCACGTCCCAGACAACCGTGACGTTATGGCTGTGAGCCAGCCGTGCCTACTTTTTGTATCGGGGTCAGTGAACCTTTTCTCTAAAGGGTCAGTATGTCACGTCCTGCAGGGGACATCCCACCTGTGTCCCCACTACTCAGCCTCGTCCTGGGGCACAGAGGACGGGCGCAGAGATGGCTGGGGCCTCGTTCCAGCCGCACTCGGTGATGGTCCTGGAATTTCAAACGTCAGATAACGCTCACAAGTCACACAATGTTATTCTTCCGACATTTCCCAAACACTTAAAAACCATCACATACACGCTTTGCTGGTGGACGGCAGGGAAACGCGCCGAGGCCACGGGGGTGGTGGCTTGCCGTTCTGTTTCACGGGCATCTTGTTCAGGACCCACAGCTTCCTTTCCACCTTTTTACTGAGGAATAACACATTTAGCCACCTAACGGGCACCGATCTTAGGGAACAGTCCAGGGAAGCTCGTCGTATGGATACAAACTTGTGACCACCACGCAGGGCCAGATCCGCCCCACTTCCGACCGCTGAGAAAGCCCCTTCGTGGCTGCTTCTGAAAGTCTAATCTCTTGGAGCCACAGAAGCAGGCTCTCTCTTCCTCTTGGTAGGCCTGGACTAAAGAAATGGGGCCGCCATAGCCCTGGGCCCCCTAAACTTTTACAGAGTAGGACATTTTCGAATGAAATATCAGACACCATTAACCGACCGTTATGACCACATAGAAGAATGTCTGTGTGAACAACGCAGGTGAGCAACACAGGTGATTAGAAACCTCACGGGCCACTCTGCAAACGCACGAGCATTTGGCTGGGCCGTCCCCGTCCACGCGAGACCTTACCTGGGCCAAGGTGAGCGTCGCTTGTCGGCAGGTGCTGCACCGCACCCTCAGCTTCCCTGGCTGCACTGTTTGGCAGGGGCCTTTGCAATAGACGTAAAAGCTGTGGTAGGCTGGTCTACCTGCTGGGAATAAAAGAGCAGAGAAAGGAGCCAATCAACGCGGAATCCGAAACCGAGACAAACTTTAGAACTGACTCCTCGAGAGCATCTTGAAACAGCAACGGGATAAACATGCCAACGACTATACAACATTTTAATTTAGAAAATTTAGTTTTATGCTACAAAGAGGGAACGTGAGTTCTTCTTGCCAACAGCCCTGTGCCTTACTCGGCCAAGAAGCAACCTGCAGCCAAGAGGCAGCCGAGCGTGTTGGTGACGCTGGGAAATTAAACGCACCCTTTGCTGCTGAAGTTTTTAAGAAGGATGGAAAGTTAGAAAACAGCGCTCCTGAATCCTAGTTCATGCTTCCGTACACGGTTTTTAAGGCTCCAGCTTTTTCCTCTTAAAATCGTATGCAGGCACATGCTAGCCCATTTCTAATGACATGGATGACATCGTTCAGTCTCTGGGTTTCTAACGAAGACTTTGCAACACCCGGTCACACACACACACACACAGGGAGACGAGAGCCTCCAGATTCGCGTGCGCAGAAATGGTGCTTTGCATTTCTTTGTGTTCTCTGCCGAAACGAATGCCATTCAAATGACACATTTTCAAAAGTAAAAGCCGAATAAAAATAGAAGGAAAAAAACAATTTAATAATTAAATATCTCTGATCATTTCTGTCGAATGTCACCACACGGGACAGTGTTATTCCGTAGATCAGGGTTAATCTTTCTAACTGGTTTCGCACTTTCACGTCTGCAGAGAACGAACTCTCTGCAGAAGCACCTCCCAGTAAAATAAATGGCTTTCTAAATGTCTAAACTCCTAAAATTACTAAATACTTCTTTTAATCCTTAACTTCCCTTGCTGAGTAGGAATTATATAAGGTTTTGGCATAAAATTTTGTTCAAAAGTTTACTATCAAGAGAACTCAGAAATGATAAATACTATTTTTGATCATTATGAGTGAAAACCTTCAACTTCCCAAATGCATTAAAATAATTAGTACAAATATAATGAGAAAACAAAGCGATTCTAAAGTCTCATGCAGATCTATTTGTTTTACTAATTTAAAAAAAGAGCCTCTGTGGACATATTGAATTGTCATTTGTTTAGACATCGTTACTAATATTATGGGTGACAGTACTTTGTGAAATGTAAAGCACAATAAAGATGTAAAATTTCATATTTTCATCATTTACTGATGATATATTTTATAATCATTGGTCTCCAGAGATGGATATTTGGCTTCCAATGTGAAAAAATAGATATATCTTTGCATTAATAAGAAACTATGGTTTTCTGATGCTTCTTTGTAACTTCAGTGTCTCGATGTGCAAAATATTCAAGTCTACGAATATCACATTGTTATTAGCAATATAATAATTACATAAAATATATTCTTAAGGTCTTATGTATATCATAAATGCAGCTGATACAACATCTGTCTATTAAAGTTAAAGAAATAGTAGTAAGTTGTGCAGTGTGATGAGCTTGGTGAAGGAGGCAGGAGCTTTTATTGTGAAAATTTTTATCATCAATATGAAGCAAATCAATTTTGCAATTTTTATAACTTACTGTGAAGGTTAAATGATAAGAAAAGGAGGAACAAAAGGGAATAGGAGAAGGCTTGCAAAGAGGAGCGAAGCTGCAAAGATTCTAACAGCGTCGAAAGAACACATTCGCCACAGCTTTCCAAAAGTGACCCGAGCATCTCAGGAAACTGCAGGGAACGAAACGGCTTCTCTCCCTTCGGGCACTAGCAATGTCTGCGGTATTGTTTCAACTGATGATGTGTCGTGGAGACTCCGGAGACTGGGGAACCCTTCCACTGCCATGTGCTGCGACCTTCGCTGAGGTCTTTGAGAAGCTGGCCAGAGGATGCCGCGTGCCGACGCTGCGCCCGGCAAGCCCACGGGATGACACGCCATCTATTACACGGCGCTTCTCAGAGCCGGCTGCGGGCGGGGGACTGACAGCCCGTCCCGGCCACGGCAAGTCTCAGGCCGTTGGCTCCACGCGGTCCAGCAGTCGGCGCTTCCGGTGCATCTCGAGAGCCTCTTCCCAGGGCGGCGTCCCCACCTCTTTGGCTCCGTGGCATCACGGGAAGTTGGCAGCTTCTCTGCGTCATGCCGAGATCTGAGCGCACAGGGCGGGGATGAGAACACACAACACCCCGGGGATCTGGCCGCATCCCCATCGGCCCGACTGAAGGTCTGAGGTACAGACTCTCGGATGTGGGACCGTAATTCCCAAGCAGACGGCGAGGCCGTCGACGAGTGACCGAAAAACTCTTCTCCAGGTATAGCTGTCTCCAGTCAAAATTGTGAATCTTCACCTTCTTACTTCTGTTTGGATCTTAAAATCCCTTTTTTCTCCTATTCTGGCCTTTCTGCCCAAAATAGTCGAGAGAGCTCGTGGTTGTGTTCAGAAAGCTCCCTCTTTCTATTATAATTCACCAATTGGGAATATTTTGCATAATTTAGTGTACCCTCTCATGTACAAATAAATCTACACACATACTACACATAGATCATTTTTGCATTGAATCATTGGTAATTAAGTTGCAAATATCACAGTACTCATCCCTAAATCCTTGAACATCCTAAAAAAAAATAAAAAAGACATCTCCCCCCCAATTAAACCAAATAGCTTTTTGAATGATTTGATTATTGCCATAGTTCTATTCATAGACTAATCAGTTCTTTAAGGACAGTGCAGTCATTTGCCAGCTGTTAAAAGGGATCGCGCCAAAGTGCCAGGGATTTTTTTAGTCAAAATATGGAAGATTCTTTAATCACAGGTGATGCTAAGCTAAGCCAAGTCCTCTCACTGCGGGACTTCACAGACTCTTCAGACAGCAAATACAGGGCATGGCACATCCAAACTTTACCTGTCCTCAGAAACTTTTCTTTTACTGAGAATTTTGTGAAACTGTATTTCTCTCGGGGGGAAAAAAAAATGGTAAAATTTTTTTTAAAAAAATCCGGAGGAAGGATTCAACCCACTATGTGGCTTATTCTACAAGGCAAACTGCTAAAGTTTATGAACTTAGCCGTATCAAACGCCTCCAAAGAGCCTGCTGACAATTAAACCCTGCCCTCTATCCCTAACTATCAACAAACTAACATGACTATCACACCCTGAGCTGAGAGGCTTAGTCTGCTAATGTAGCGATTTTGCAAAGTAAAGCATATTCATTTCCTTCTGAAGTACTGTTCCCCCTCTCTCTCTCTCTCTCTCTCTCTCTCTCTCTCTCTCTCTCTCGATAGGAGTTTAAAGCACAGCTGGTATTCAGAACCTTGGGAAGTGAGTCACTGTTCGTTCAGAGCATCCACAAGATCTCCCCATTCCCTAGCATTACAATTCCGTTGCTATCTTATTTTTCTCTCCCACTTTGTCTAGTTAACAAAGTCCTTAGTCAAGTTTCCTCTTGTCCCTAATTTGCTTTTCTTGGTCCACGAACTGCCAAAAGCATTAACGATGTTCACAACATACCGAGTAAAGCCCCTACGGAAAAAGAATATTACTTGCTTTAATTCTTGGAAGAGCCAGCATAAACTGTAGTTTCCATTTTTCTTTTTAAATAATGAGTTTGAGGCCCAAAGACACTGTTTTAATAAAACAAATGGATACAGAAGAGAAATCATTCTGATTCTGATGAAAACTTCTCACTGACCTCAGAACTTTTCATCACTGGCTGTCACAGAGAATCGAGAGTTTAATTGCCTGAGTAATTTATTTTCCGGTGGTAGGGAGATAGTGAGATTCAGCGTATTTTATATGTAGGTAAAACAGTGTTCATTATGAGCAGACGATAAAACAGCAGAAACACAACTGATGTGAAGTCGCGCTTCTCACACACAAGAACACTGAGCGGAACGACGTCCCGGGGAACCCGTGTGGCCGTGACACTGCCCCACATCGGCACGCTGCCCAGACAGCAGCCACGCGCCTGCTGAAAATCTGAAACGCGGGCACTGAGAAATCACTTTGTTCTTTTTAATTTTAAGCAATTCAAATTTACATGGCCATATGTGGGTAGCAGTGACCAAAGTAGACAGGACAGAGAGAATAACTAACACTGAGGTGTCTGGTGCCCCCCTCCCCGCCCTCGTCATAACAGAGGACATTCTCCGGTCGCAGCCTGCTAAGTGTAGCAACGTGACAACGACCTCAGGCAGAGAGAGGGGCTAAGGCGGTGTGACTCTAGGCACTGTGACGCAGGTCAGAGACGGGTGGGGACTGGGGTACTTCGCCCTGCTAGAGGCAGAACAGGGCTTTCCTCCTATTTCTTCCTCTGCACGTCCCTGTACCCTACGCCGCGTGGGGCGAGTCTCGGCGTGTGGCTGGGCAATGCTGGCTCACTCCCCGTTCCGTCCCCACTGCCATCGCCATCTCGGAAATCGACCCATACACTCGAGGTCCACTTGGAATGGCACTTCCTTTAAGAATTCTTCCCTGATTTCCCCGTAAGGATGAGATATCTCCCTAAATAAGTATGTCTAAGAGTAGGAGAGTGGTCTTAGCATGTAACCTCAGTCTTGCTTGATATCTATGAGCTGACTATGGACTAGACCCATAGCCAGACTTCTGAACCTGTGCCCTGACCCTGTGACAGGGACCTAAGGCTTCGAGAATCTTCTCCCCCAACACTTGCCAGACTTCTTGCCATTACATTTCTGCGTGGTGGTCCTTTTATAGCCTGTGTTCGATTCTGTTTGCTGGAATATAAGCCTCATGATCCAGGAGCACAGTAAATATAAACCAGATGACAGAATCAGGACCGGCTCATCTTTCCACCACCCCGTCATTCCTGGTATCGACCTGAAACTATCCCTGAATCCCAGCTTGCACAATGCGTGTCGAATGAGTCGAAGGCAGTGCCACGTGAAATCCGTCCAATGTGCACCCTCAGAGTCACCTCTTCTGCGTGACACCTTGCTTTGGATCATCAAAAGGATGAGGACCACGCCCATTCCAACCTAACGCACGTTTCTGGTAAAAGAAAACAATCTGCCTCATGTCTGTTACCTACTCGCCCCATCTTTTTCATTGTTACAACCTCCCTGTGTGTAACACTGCGCCCGGTTTCCTATGTTCCAAATTGTCAGTGCAAGTCCTTGATCTGCGTAAACACTCAGTAAACATTTGCTAAGCCAACAGATTAGCAAGCGTGAGGGCAAAATTTATATGAAATGGAATGTATCCCTTGTTACCGAATATTTAGAACGTCTTTTAGCCAAACGTGCTAAACTAACTTCACACATTCCTCAAAATATTGGCATATCGTATTAGAAATCAATAACGTTAATGCTATCTTAAGATCACACACACACAAAAAAACAACTAGTAAATAAGAGAAAAACAAAGAATACTGCTAAAAATTTGATATAGGACTATGGATAAGTAAATGTTAAGTGGGGGAAAAAAACGAATTCTGGAAATTTTCAAGTAGAACTACTCTGCAGGGGGCAGTTATTACACATAAACGCTTATTTCCAGCCTTAGCCAACGGGTCACTACAGCCCACGGAACCCAGCTACACTGTTCCATGCTTTTAACGAGCCACGGTCTTAGGTCCTGCAGAGCAACTGAGGTAATGCTGCATCATAAACAGCTCCCAGTTGTACAGCCATCTACCCACTGCATGCACTTTTAAAACATATTTAGCGATCCGTAAGGAGACGACCCCTAAGGAGACTCTACCCTCAAAGCTTATAACTTGATTCTCGGTTTTTTGTGCTAGGGTTTTTAATGAATGGATCTGCACAATAATGTCATCATCTGGTGAGGGAAAAATTGCTGATTAATGCTAATGCCTTTGCCTGTTCGTTTGTTTTTTTTTTTTATATTGTTGCTGCTGTTGTTGCCAATTTATTTTTTCATTATTCATTTTGAAAGTAATAACCCAACATCCCGTGCCAAGACAAAACTATAGAGTGAAGCGTAACTTAAGGATTAGTTCTAAATAAACAACCATGTTGAAAGTCCAACCGGGTTAGTCCAGGGGCCTATTCTTCCCAGAAACGGCCGCCGGCAGGGCAGTTATGTTGGGTGCCGGACAAGTCACACACGGCTCTTTAAAATGCTGAGCGAACGTCCGCGACTCAAACTTAGGCAGGAGAACTATCAACACAGCAGACTGTGCATGATTTCCTCCGAGCAGAACCTTCAGGGCCCGGGGCGTGTGCGCCCGGGCCAAACCCCGACTCTGCCTTGTCGCCTTCAGTAAATCATTTGACCCTCAGTGCAAAATGCGGGTGATAATAGCACCTACCTCACAGGCCATTGCGAGGATTTAAAAAAGGATTTAAAAACCTGCAGGCGAGGCACTTGGCAGTGTCTGATACACGGCGGATGTTCCATGCTTGTCGGCTACTCTCACCTGCCGTCAAACATTTACCGCTCAGGTGCCTCCCGAGCACTCACACCTGTGAGGGCCGAGCGCTCTGGCTTCTTCCGGTGGCCGCCACCCGCTCATGAACGCCGGCTCTACATAGCTATTTCCACATGAACCTAACTACGTTTTTGGAAATCTCCGAGGTAGAATTCCTTCCATAAATTGCTTCAAACTCAACCAAATCCTTTATGATGAAACATTTAATGATATTATAAAACATAAACCATGAGGGAAAAAAATCTATACATTGACTTTAAAAAGTTTACTAAAATCATGTTTCTGTCAATGAACCACTTGTATTATTATGGAAGAGATAGAGATGGATTACAGAAAAATCAGGAATGGAAACGGTAAACCATGACGTGGACATCGTCTAGCGGATAACATTTTCAAGCTGGCTAACGCACATAAAACATAAAGTATTTCCGAAGTCAGAACGGTTTGGTTTTGTGTGGCTGTGCGATGGCATTGAAGGGGACGCAAAATGGATCCCAGCATCTCGTCTCAGGGGCAGACTGGCTCACGTGAGTCCTTATTCTAAACACGGCCAAGGAAGACACTCTCTCCGAGAGGCGTCCCCAGGGAGCCGCAGGGTAGGCGGACATCCGAACATCGGTTCCTCTGGTCACAGAGCATGTACTTCCCCCTCAACCGCGTGACAGGAACCTTGACTCGGAAGGTGGCTTCACTCGGTGCCGCAGGGGACTGATTCCGCAGTCGCTAGGAAGTGGCACTCGAACACGGGTTGACAATTAGGGACCGCTGCCAGCAATCACCGGCTGCGGCGGCCGCGGCCTCGCCACCCCGTGTGCCTCCTTCAATCAGCGCTGAAGCTGTCGTGGAAATTTCCATTAGCGTTGTACAGTGCTGGCGTTCAGCAAGGACGTGCAGAGACAGCGATGATCAATTAGGAAAAATAAATCTCATTTTTAAGGGTTAGCGCATATTCTAAAATTGGATGTTATGCCAAGAAATGCTCGTCCAGGTTATGACCTTAGGGTTAATAGAATTTCTTATTTATTCTTATGGAAGTGATGCTTTGCTTGCTGTTATAAAAATAATCATAAAATCTCCTTATCTTAACTGTTTTAGGTGTTAGAGGACCCTGTTAAGTGAACGCTCAGGGGTTTGGCATCAACCCGAGAATATGGCAAGCGAGCTGGGTACCCCTCACCCCCACGATCCTCATCTTCTTTAATTTACAGTAGCCAATAGAATCAGTTTGTTATACATGTTTGATTTAAGTATAATATTCCCAATCTTCTCTACGACCATGAAATATTCCTCCCAATTCAAGTACCCTATGTTGCCTGTCCCAAAAGATAAGACAAAACGTACAACCTTAATAAATCTGATCTTTTCCAGTATCTATTTCCAAAAGTTCTTTGGTAGTAATGGAGGCTCATAAAATCTCTACTGCTTATTAAAATGCGAGAGGAATTATTCTCCTTCGGCGACACGGCGATGAGTTAGGGACGTACAGTGTCGTCGCCGTGCTGAGGGGAGAGGGATCGACTTACTGCCTGCTCCGAGTCCCGGCGGGGGAGACTGTGAATCGCGTACGCTTCCAACGTGGCTTGGCATCCCTCCGGCTGAGACACTCTTCGCTGGTGTGCCAGGACCCGGGGGTCGAGTGCCCAGCAGAAAGGCCTCCGGGTCCCAGGAGCCCCCTCTCCCCCACACTGAGGTCCCCGCGAGCATGAAGCCAGTGTCGCACCGAAGCCCCTCACCCGCGGCAGCTTCCTGCCCCTCCGTCAGACTCCGAGCTCCTAAAGGCAGGGGAACGGGGCCTGTGTGTCACCTCTGTGCCCCACCCCCACCTGACCCGGGAGAGTGCCGGCCACGTGTCCATGGTGGACGCGGATCCCACTGGGAAACCGGCGGGACGGGCGGGCTCATCTTAACGCGACGCCGTGGAGGTGCGGGAGGGTCGAGGCCCGCGTCGCAGGGACGGCGAGGTCTGTGCCGCCAGGAAGGAAAACTTCTTGCTTTTAGAACGCCACAGAATCAAAGGCCAGCACGTAGTCCTCACCGCCTCTGTGAAAGGAAAACTAAACTCAGAGGAATTTAGGAGGGGGAAAAAATTACTTACTAGCAATCGATAGGAAAGGATAAATCCATTTATAATTTCTAAGGAAATACCTAGCTTTCTGAACTTTTGTGAATCACGTCTGCCTAAAGAGTCGGCTTGGTCGGGGCGGGGGGCGGGAGACCAGTGGGGATGGAGGGCACGAGGCAGACGGCGACGAAGAACCCGGCGAGCTTCCGTCCGCCAATAAAATCCACAGCAGACACTGACGCCGATCTCCGTGTGCGTGACACGCCGCGAAGATGCGAGAACATCCTAGAACCACGAGAACCCTCCCTTCGCCAGCTCAAAATCCAGTAACGACTCTGACATGAGTGTGTTTATACCTTAAGAGGTACTCGACAAATGCGTACACAGCACGGAGGGATCCTGGTATTCTGAGAACGGCGAAGAACGTGCCCAAAGAGCGGGGTCGGAGAGACACTTCTAACACAGCCTTTGATCGTGCAGGTTCTTTGATTTCTAATTTCTGCTTTCTGTGAGGATGCAGCTGCATATTCCCCTAGTTCTGTATTCTCTCTGGGTGCATCCACTCCCACTTCTGGGGTCCCTGAGACCTCAGGGCAGGGGTTGGGGCCACGGGGGTTGGAGGTGGCATCCCTCCGTGGTCCCCGTGTGTCTCAGACCATCTTTAGCGCCCAAAGTCCGCCCAAGGCGCTCCCTTCCTCTATTCCCCTCTCCTCTCGAGCAAGAAACTTCCGGATCACTTAAAGAATCACATTCTAAAAACGCATTGGAAAACCTCCTTAAAAACAAACACAAACGGTCCTAGGTTTCGTTCACCTGCCGCAGCCCTTTCTCACTGAGGTGGGACATGACGTCCGGGGTCCCTGGGCGAGAGCCCACAGGAGCCCTGGGCAGGAGACATGTTAATACCTTCGAAGTACTGGTCTCATCTTTGGAGAACTTCTCGTTTACACATCGTGTTTTACTACCAAATAAATATATATTGTTTCCTCACAGAAATATTTTAAATTACTTACATTATCAATAATGATGGTCCTGAATACGTACTGGTTCATTCAGGTACTAACAATAATCACAAAAATAGCCTTTCATAGCTTAAATTTTTTATCATTGCCCTTCATGTTTTTTGTTTTTGTTTTTCCCCAGCCAAACTTGCAAAACTTAACCACCCTAAGCAGTAACGAAACCAAAACACTTGCAATTTCCATGCCGCGCATGTTCAGGCCTCCGCAGCCGCCTCAGGCCTGGGGCCGCTCCCTCCACAAGACGGTCCCACCACCTTCGAAGTCTGCACCCAGGGTCCAAGGTTACCCGTGTTCTCGAGGGGGCCCGGCCGCGTCCCTCCCTTAGTTGCCCGGCGCGCGGTTCGTGGGGCTTGCGTGTGTGATTAGGTTTACGGTAGCCACTTCACACGTCTGCTTCTTCTGGGGGCCACGGTTCTCTAAGAAGGCCCGTGACTATGCCGCCTTGACGTCCCCGAGCTCGGCAAACTGCCAGGGGATCGACAGCACTCATCCTAGTGACTGGCTCATAGATAAGAGGGACACACAAGACATTAAACGAGCAAAAATCGATCGCTGAAATCTTCCACTTTTCCTGAAACGTTCGGCCGCAGGGCTCTGTCGGTCCCCTGGCTGGCCCCTGATGGCCGTGGGAGCTCCATGAGTGCCGCCCCTCCCGCCGCCTCCTTCACACCTGCGGGCCAGCACCTGGGGCGTCACGGCGCCCCACCCCGGTTCCATCCGCACAGCCGCCAGCCAGAGCAGCGTCTTGAGGTGCTGAATATGTTAGAAACGCCTCAGAAAGTTATGTCCGAAGAACCTCAGCGTTATAGAGTTTTCATTCTACGGTTATAAATGAAATTCCACACCAAGAACCACAAACACAGATAAAACCTTTTCGAAGCAGCGCCAGCGTCACCGACACCCCTGTGAGGCCAGCTCCTTGGGGCTCCCTGTGCAGCCCCGACACCGGCTTCTCCCAAACCAGCCCCTCATACGGCGAACGGTTCGGTTGCTCTACCTCCCGAAGGCCACGATGCCATGGGCTGCGCCGTGGTCCGCGCGGGCCAGGCCCTCGCAGCGCGGCGGGTGCACCTGCCCGCGGAGGCGCCGCCTGGGACCTCCCCTCCCCCTCTTCGCACCTGGACCGCAGTGATTTCCTTACGGGTCAGCCCGCCTTGCTACTCTCCCGTCCCCACCGACTCTCCAAGTTGCTTTCGGATTGAACGCCCTGAGGTAAACCTGCGGTCATCTCGCTCTCCTTAAATGTCTCCACCTGAGTCAGATTCGAACATCTGTGCTGAATCAACTTAGCATCTCCACTGCCCGCCTGCGGCTGACTCCTCCGTCCTCACCGCCCCCGACTCCCCTCTGCGCTCGGGCGGACCTGAGCCCTCACGGGACACACCCTTTCCTACCTCTGTCAGAATAATTGTCTGACACTTGGGAACAAGGCAGAAACCTGTGGGCAGCAGTCCTTTCCGTATCAGACACCGCGTGGCAGAGCCGTTGGCGGTGTCGGAGTGCCGTCCACGCGGGCGGGCTGCTGAGCACCACACACACACACACACACACACATACACACGTGTGTGTGTGTGTGCGTGTATATATATACATGCATGGGGGAGCGGGGGGGGGAGCGGGAGGGAGAGGGAGGTGGGCGCCTAATGGATCGAGAGCTCTTTCAACTGGTCATAGTATCTCATTATGTCCCTTGCTTATCAATGGATTAAATCAGCCATTTTACACGTGCTCCCTTTATATTGGCTTGAGTCATGGCTTCGCCTTCTGTAAATTGACCTTAACACCTTATTTTGTCGGGGAGAAGATTGTGAAAGGCCTGGCAGGGGCTGTCTCTGCGTAAGTGTGCAGGACCCATTCACCTTTACTCCTTCCCCTAACAACATCAAAAACGCATCATTTTGCCCTGTTTCTACGTGCCCTTAATCCCTTCTCGCCCAGACATACCACCTCCTCCAGGAAGTCTTAACTGATTCCTCTATTAAATGCAAATCCTCTGCCCTAAATTCCCATTACACTTTATTTACTGTTTTCTCCAGGTACTCGAATCACCTCCTATCCCGCTGTATCCCGTAGATATTTTTATCAGCCCTGTTAGACTTCAGATTTTTAAGGGCGGAGACGTTTCACTGCAGTCTCCCCACGTCAGCGGATATGTGCACGGGGTCCACCAAACAGACGAACACTGCAGCATGAGAAAGTCTTGGCGCTGGCAAAAGATAAAATCGCAATAAACTGACCCTCGAATAAGTTAATCTCTGTGACAATATAATGAGGAATGTTCTTCCAGACCCATTAAAATGACATGCAGGTCGACAATTATTTTTGCAGTGTCGAAATTCTGAAAACGAAATGTTTCTCTGCTTCTGCTGTTTGGCAATGCCAAATGAATGTTGTCAAAAGATTAAATAGAAATTGGCTGTGAGTCTTCATTTAACTGCGTCATGGAGGGAAAGCTGCATCACGGCAGCCACGTTTGTGCCGGCATTAAGAAAACGAACAGCCTTATTTTAATAGCATGAAGACTATTGAAATTATTGTTTATTCTGGGCAGTAGGCTTGGGTTTTGAGGACGACGCCGTTGACAGTCATCGCTGAATACGTGAGCAAGGCTGACAGCCCTGCGGGCAGGGAACTGGCCCTTCTGAACTCCGCGTGGACAGAGCAGCCCCCTCCCGAGAGCTGCAGCCACCGTTTGTGGGGCACTCTGTCCTTGTCTAACAGGAACCCTCACTTTGCTAACCAGATTTGCCAAACTGATTGGAGACTCAGACTTCAGAACTGTCCTCTTTAAAGCCAGTTTGCCTGACGTTTCAGGCAACGACCTGTGTGTGGTTTGATCGCCCATCCAAACCACCCCACGGCTTGGACGCGATCTAGCCGCAACTTCGCAAATGGTCCCTCTGAAGTTCCACTGTCACCCTTTAACTTCGAAGCCACACTGTCATGCAGCCAGGAGAGCTTGATGAATATCCTCTCACTTATACATGGAGCTCGTCGTCAGTAAACGATGAGACCAGGCTGCATTACGATAATTCTGAAGAGTCAGCCAAATCTCACGTAAAAATAAAACTCTTCTTTTGGTTATGTACCTTGACTTTGGGAAGACCATTTTGGAGGATGAAATGAGGGCTTTGGGAGAAATGAATGCTTCAATAATTTTAAAAAAATGAACTTAATATGTTAAAGTAGAACTGCAATCATAATCTTGACATAGGAATTATACCAGGAGAAGCGTGCAATAGACTCAATTCATACATAAATAAATATAGATGATATAGATGGGTAGATAGATAGGTGATAGAGATATAGATAGATGATAGATGATAGACAGACAGACAGAGGGACGGATTTCTCTGTAGCCTCTAAAAGAAGGCGGGCGCGGATGTGGCAGGAGGAGGACGGCATGAACGGCCACAGCGATCCACCGCGTCAAAAAAGGGAGCAGAGAGGGAGCCACAGAGAAAAAGGAGGGTGAGGGGCGCCGTTCGGGAGAGGGGGCGCTCACGCGGAGCGCCGGGGACGGTGGGCGGGCGGGACGAACACCGAGGTGGGCAGCTTCATGAAGCCACATTCTCCAGTCCCGTGACCTCTCGGAACGCGGCCACGTACCCCCCACGCTCCGCGTTCACTAGTGTCACACAGATGGGGCTACCCGCTGTGTTGGGGGGAGGCGGGGCGCTATGAGCCCTTGCCCCGCTCTCCGCCGGGGCACAGACCGGGCCGTCGTTCATTCCCCTGCAGCTGCCCTCTGCCGTGCACGGATTCATCGCCCTCCGTGTGGCCGGGGAGGCGGGCGCAGAGAAGCCGGCACGAACATGTCTGCCCGTTCTCACCCCTTCCCTGAGCTACACACGGTGAGCTCTCGGGCCTGGTCTCCTAACTTTGAAAGAGAACGACTCTTAATAAATACATCAAGTAGAGGAGTATTTAAATTTCCACAGAGAAGAACAATGACTTTTAGCTCAAGGAAAAAAAAACAAAAACAAAAACAAAAAAACAAAAATAAACAAACAAACAAAAAATACTCTCATGGCATGAAAAGGCCCAGTATGGAAGGAGACGGGGCGGGGGGGGGGGGGGGTTTGAATTCCTGCATGACCCTTGGCGAAGGAAACGGGCAGTCTGTGCGTAATCGGAAAGTAAACGGCACCCACGCTGCTCAAACTCAGCATTCCACCCTGGGGTGATTTAGAGAACTGACCGATGGTGTCAAGGCCACAGCCTCCCAGACGAAGGACCACGACCGTAAACTCCAAAAGCCCCTGGAAGTCCTTTCTGGAGAGCGGCATGATCGCGGTTGGAGGTGCTTTCCAGAATGGGGGGCAGCTCTGCCTCGTGTGGGGCAGACGCCCCCGGGAGCAGGCCACCTGCGGGGCAGGCCCGTCCCTTCCTGGGGGCGTGAAGGCGGGTCCGCATGTGAAATCAGGCCACAGGGGACACAGAGCTGGAGTAGACAGTGCTCTCTAAATGCTCCTCAGTATGGCTTGTCCTCCTGCTGGAAGGGGCCACGGGACATGGAGTCACGAAGCCGGGAGGCTGCTGGGGCCTGTTTCTCTAGCCCACAGTCCAGGCTGTGAGGCAGAGGCCAGAACCGCGGGCTGAGCATGTGTCTACAGCCCCGGGGAGGACCGCGGCCGGGGCGCAGGACGAGCTGCTCTGAGAGCCTCCTGGCCGATCCACACGTCTGGATGTGGGGCCTGGAAATTGGTTGTTTTCTCAGTTTCAGTTGGTTGTCATTTTTGAAGCTCACCGGGTCATTCTGGAGCACGGCAAGGTGTGGAAACCATTCATAAAACAAACAAAAAAAGCTCATGAGATTCAGAGGTCAGCTGAGTGGACAGAAAAGAATCGTCCCGGGAGGAGAAAGCGCCGCACTGCGTGGGGTCCCCCTGAGACGATGCCGGGAGGCTAAGGACAAAGCCCCCGTGGGGGACCTTGTGCCGCGGGTCACCTGTGTGGCGCTCAGGGTCGCCCCGTTGCCCACCCGGAGAGGTCACCGTCCCATCTGCCGTCGGTCTCCCTACACCAGCCCACGCGCTTCTCTCCTCAGACAGTTCTTTGAAAGTCAGCGAAAGAGACATCCGATCTTTACAGAAACTTTCCCATAAAATCTACGACAACCTGGTCGACTCAGAGATCTGTAAAATGTCCCTTTATCTAACAACTGCATAGGCAACACCACACTGTTTAGTAAAAATAATAATAATAAAAAAAAACACTACCGTTCGCTTTTCAGCTCTTCAGTTTCCTCTACTGCTCATGGCTGGATGTGTTTCATTTCTAAATTGAAATGCATACTGCGAAATCTGGACAAATGGATCTTTGCGAAGAGACTGCGCGGCTTCTGCCAGGGATGATTTTCATTAAGGATGATCGGGAAAAGGCGACAGTAGGTATAAAATGCATTCGAGTCTTAAAATAAAGATGAAGAACCATGTGCATCGTTCGACCATCCTTCCTAGCGTGGAGTAAAAAAAAAAAAAAGCATATTTAGGATGATGTCCTTTTTACTCCATTTCACAAATGGAGACCCACAATTAAACTTCTGTTTAGATTGCCGGCATCTCCTGGCTTTGATTCTTCGGTCGGGAAGTAATTGCATTTGAAACATCAAGTGGCACCTGCATTGGAGGCGTGCCATGAAAACAGCAACAAATGTCACTGACCTGCAAGAAGCACATGCCACTGTGGTCACTTTTTTACAACTGCTTCTGTGTGTGAAAATTAACGATACATACCTACGGTTCTCAGTTGTACGATCTTGGCTTGTAACACAACTATGAGAGTATGGCGACTAAATGCCCTTTATCTTATATTTCGTAATAATCTTGGTGACACCGTCTGCTGCTGTCGGGGACCATTTCCTGAGCACCTGCTACTGTGCCTGATGTCAGACTCTGCTGAAGATCACTGAGAAGTTTCTCTTTGTCTTATGAGTTTTACAGATGAAAACTCTGAGCTTCAGAAAGGCAACCTCCCCGGAGGTATGTGGCTTTGTCGATGTTGTCTATTTATACCCAACTCACTGACTCCCATATCCTTGTGCCCAGCTTTTAGAAGTTAGATTTGGTACTCGAAAGGTAGCCTTTCTAATAAAACAAAATCAAACCTAAAAACTGGAAAGGGTGAGCATCTGCAATTGATATAATGTCGAATTTAGGAAAAACTGGATTCAAATGCCGATTGGTCAATTAACACCTGCATGATTTGGGACAGGTATTTAAATCTTTCTGAGCCTTGGTTTTTTTATCTAGAAAATGGAGATACTATATTCCTCACATGATCGCAGAGAACAATAAATAAGAGGAACTATTTAATGCCTGGCATGTGTTCCCAAGTCTCCTGAAGCCGGCTGGGCCACAGAGCATGAGGCAAGCTCTCTACATGCAGGTGAGGAAGTGACTAAACCTGTCACAGGTAAAAAGCCACAGTGCAGGGTCGGAGAGTAGGAAGTACGAGTAGGTGGGCACAGCAGAGAACACAGTCCCGGTGGGTCCGGAATGGCCCAGCGCAGCCAGGCGGGGCAGAGCAGACCATCCGCCATCCTTGGGCAGGAGGAAGGGGGGTGGAGAGGTACTCGAGGGGCAGCACTCATCAAACGCCCGAACCTGTTCAGAGCCACTGACCTCAGCGGGGGCTTCTTGTGAAAGGGGCAGAAACAGGCACGGGAGACTCAGTCCCCCATAAATGCTAAGTGTCGTCACCTCCCCCTCGTCTTGAAACGAGGTGCAACGTGAACGTGTTCACGGACAGCGTCTGCCCCTAAAGCATCCCGTGCTGTCTGCTCGGCTGCCCGTGCTTACACTGGTGCTCATTTCCAGAGAGTCGGACGAGTAAAGAAAGAAGGGAATGGAAACCTAACGAATCTGCAAATCCTCCCTCATTATGTCAGAACACATCGGTGTCGAAGTTCATCCCTGCGGCCTAGTTTCTTTTTTAAGAATCTAATGTACAAATAATGCATATGCTCTGCCTGTGCTTCTTCCCGGGATGTTTATTTATTGAGTGAGGACTGATTTCTTTTCTTCTTTGTTCCTTTCCTTCTTCCTCACCCCCAGGGCCCAGCTTGGCATCTCGCGCTTTGCTGTGCATTGAAGACATTGAATTGGCAGCAAAATGAAATGGACTGCCTTCATTTTGCCGGCATATCCTTCTGAATCTGTGTATTTCTTTGATGGCAGCTTGGCTGATGAATAAAGGGTGCCGACCCACAAAGAATAAGGAGGCGTTTTCCTGAGTCCCTGGTGTGTGACGTTGACCGCTGTCCTAAACCCAGAGGGCGCACCTCACTCAGTAGTTCTGGGTTCTCACTGGATCCGGAGCGGCGCCGGAAACTCCACCCGCGGCCACGGCACAAGGTGCCACCCGCGAGCTGTCACAGGGGCATGGCCAGAGCTTAGCACGGCTGCTCCGGATTTTTTCAGTCCAATGTATTAGTCTCACGAACCATAATTCGTGTGCGCCTGGCATCGTTTCATTTCTACAGTTAGGACCACTGGACACACATCACGCGTGCAGCACAATGCTCGTGGGGCAGGAGAAAGAAGATGCCAACGCATTTCTGCACTCGTTGTTGAGATGCGAAGTCAGATGAAGCTCAGGACGTTCTGAAAGAGGTATGAGCAAATGCTAACGAAGGGGAAGTTGTAAAACAGCAAGTATTTGCTTTATCGTTTTGAGACATCGGTTTGACGGTGACATATTCCCTAAAAAGAGAGACTTTCCAAAGGAATCATCAGCGTGGTTAAAGCGCAGAGGACTCTGGCACGTGGTCTCATCTAGCTCAGCGGTGGCTTTCCAGCGTGATACCCATGACAGCTAAGAGGAGAGCAGATGTTGTGGGGGCGTCGTAGAGTCAAGGAGACCGTGGCTTGAATCCCAGCCTTCCAGTTTTATAACCCCGGACCATCTGGGAGGCAGAAGCTTTTGGCGCTCCCCAGGATGTGGGCCCCGGTACACACGTCCTATACGATCCTCTCCCCTTCAGCGTCGGTGAGACTTGTGAAAAGGGTCAGATGCCACTCCCATGATTAGCTTCCATTATATGTCAAAGGTGAAAGGGTTTTGCAGATGTACAGAAGGCCCCAATCAGTGGGTTTTGGGTTAACCAAAAGGGAAGAGCTCTGGGTGAGCCTGACCTAATCAGGTGACTCTCTCAACAAGGACCGAGGCCTTCACCGAATGAAGAAATGAAGGGGAGAGTGTCCTGCTGGCCTCAAAGAAGTGAGCCCCCTGTTGTGAGTGTCCACGACAGGGTCACATGGTGGGCATTGCAGAGGTGTCTGGGAGCTGAAAGAAACCCTGGCTGACTGCCGGCAAAAAAGCAGAGACCCCAGCCCTACAACTGCGGGACCTGATTGTGTCAACAGCCACGTGAGCCTGAAAGGCGAGCTGGGACTCCAGGAGGGGACGCCTCAGTGGCAGCCTGCGAGGCCCAGACCCCTGACCCACAGAAACGGTGAGGCCCTAAGTGGGTGGGGTCTGAAGCCACTGAGTTTAACACAATGAAGAAGACCAAGACAGGCAAGTCGCTTATGTGACCTGCCCAAGCAGAGGTTCGTGGTTTTCATATGCGTCAACGGAGGTCATAACAGAAGGTCACTGTGAGACTCGAATGTGATTGAGTGACACTCAGCACACACCTGGCACAGAGTAAGAGCTCGGTGAAGGCAGTTGATGGCAATAGTAGTACCACTGGTAGCACTACTATGGTGACAGCATAAACCGCAGTAATTGTGATGCGCTGGAACACCGAGCTATGCCCATGAAGGACAGAACAGAGAAATTGGGGTAGGCGATACAGCTGTGTCCTACAGGCTGGCACTTGACTAAATTAAATCGACATATCATTAAATCTATCGATATCCACATATATGTCTACATTGGCTACACACACGCACACACACACGCACGCACACGCACACACACGCACACGCACACACTGCTCCTGTTGTTCCTGGTCTACAAATGCACTGCATTCCTCCGACTTTGTGCGTCTGCTCGTTCCCACTGAAATGTCCTTCCCCACCTCTGCCTGGACAATCTATTCATTCTCCAAAGCAAGCCCCAGATTATATGACATCTTCAATATCTGTGAACCGTTGCAGTCACTTCATAAATGCCATCTGATTCAATAACAATTATATGAAATAGATATTAGTTATCCTTTCCTATCCTCTTCTTGAAGGAGAGGGAATGAAGCCCACAAAGACTAATTTGCCCATGTTCGCGGTGCAGAGAAGAGTTTGAATTTCGGCAGAGTTTGTGCTCTCAACCCCTGCGGTGAGCTTCAGGTTGACGGACTCCTTTGTAAACTCCATATCTTACTGGAATGTTTTTCCCTGTTCTGATATGTCATATATATCGGAACAGGGTAAAAAACATCCCTGCACACTTCACAGAGCCTACCCTAGTGCCTTACACACAGTAGATGTTTAATAAATGCATACTGCTTAAAGATTAAAGTAATTTTGTTAATCCACAACAGCCAAATTGCCAGGAGGTAGCTAACTTTAACATCAGCAACAGGTACAGCGAAAGCTAATAGAGAACAATTGGGATTTACTCGGTAAATAGTTATTCATTAATCTAAAAATGAACTCCTGGCCACAGAAAATGATTCCTGTTAATTCTGAGCTGGGACTCTGAGTATATTTTTCCCCCTACTGTGGAGAAAAAGAATTATAAAGTCACAATCTGGCTAATGAGAAGATATTGCTTTAAAGAAAAAGAATAACTCTGAACAGTGTTTAAAGTTGACAGCTACCAGATTAAACAAACCCATCTTACGGCCCACGCTATTCGATGAAGAACACATCTGGGTGCAGCAGGGAGCAGCAGCAGTTTAGATGTTGTTGTTGTTGTTGTTGTTGTTTAACCACACCTCTCCCTCTCGTGCGCTCCTTGTACTCCACACTGATTGCTACCCCGTCAGGTGCGCCCCTGTCCCGTGTCTGAATCCTCCACTAAACTCCACTCTCCCAGAGGCTGCAGGCTCTGCCATCTTTGTATCTCCGGTGCCTGAGCACACAGGTGACAAACAGCATCACCTTTTTAAGTGAATTCTGAGTGAATTAAATACCTTAAGAATTTTTCAAAACTCTTAAGGTACTTGGCTTAATTCGTTCTTGATACACGAAATGAGCTACGGCTCTGCCGGATTACAGTGACGTGAAGCAACGCGGCCGGCGAGAAGAAGAAGAGGGCCCTCGATCGACGTCGCAGACCCTGGTCTGAGGCTCGGCTGTGCACTCGCGTCTCAGCGCCGGATGGCTGCCAGGGATGGCTGTCATTGTCACTCGGTGATCTCTAGGGTCCTTCGACACTTACATTCTGAGAATGCGGGCACCGTGAGTGCGGGGACCTGCCCATCCTGTTCACGGCTACGCCCCGGCTGCACGGCTCCCTGCCGGCGTACGTGCTGAACAAGCCACCACAGGAACACCCCGGGGACGACCCCGCCAGCCCATCGCACGCTCCTGCGCAGAAGTTCTCTCGAATTACGCCGAATTTTCTGCGCCAACATGAGAAACACTCACACAATATTTTCTTATAAAATAGTTTCCTCGTTTAAAAATGCTGTTTTGTTTTGTTTTTCTATTTGTGCATTATCCCACAACATGAACTATGCCTGTAACATTAAATATTAGGGACAGAAGTCAATAGAGTCCTAACACTATTGTTAAAATGAACATTATAACATTTACTGTTTTTCATCATAGACGTCCCAGTAAGGCTTCGCCTGTTTCTCATAAGATCTGAACAGGTTTTTTATTTGTTTTTAAAGAATTAAGTTGGGGGTATTTTGTTTTGTTTTGTTTTGGTTTGGTTTGGTTTGTTTGTTTGTTTGTTTGTTTTTAGTATGTTTGCTTGTTTTTTTCTTTTTCAAGAATAGGTTTTTTAATATAATAGGTTAATTCTGAATCCATATATGTGATGAAAGCATTAATGCATCACTCATAACAATGATCATCTATTTTTTTTAAAGCGGTATTTGAATGTTGTCACTTAGCAGTGTAGGCAAGAGAGAGATTGCTTACTCACTCAACTAGAACCTGTTTCTGGAAGTCAGAACATACAATTGTAATGGATAAATTATAGAATGAACAAAACTATGTTTAAGTTAATGTAAATATAAGCTATACACATTCAAATGATTTTCTAAGAACCATTATTACAACTTACCAGTTAAAGAGTTAATTTTCTATATCACTATTAAAGAATTAAATTTTTATGGCACGGTTAGGCTGTATTCGGTATACATTAAAGAACTTTTCTAAGCACTTAGGATTTCAAATAAGCCTCTGATTACACAAAATTGAATTACTATACTAAAAACAGTGTACTTAACCAGAAAATAATATATGCATATTGAAGGGTATTATGGAATCAAGAACATGCCTAGCTTCGGGAAGGACTTAAGAAGTTTACGAGAAAGGTGCCCCGGCTTTGGGGCTGGCAGTTCCATTCTGGGCGTGCAGGGTCCCGGCCTGAGGGTTGGCCAGCATGAACGGCCCTAGGCCCGCCACTGCCCGCCACTCCTGTCCCAACAGGAGGGAGGCTCGTTCACAGCAACATCTCAGGATGACGGCAGCGCCGCCCTTGGGAGGAAAAAACTTGAGGTCATTGGGTGTCACGTAAAATGTAAGAAAGGCTCCTGGAAACGTGGGGGGAGGGGGGAGGGGGGAGGGGGCCGGGCCGTTATCAGCCCCGAAATCACCCCGGATGTCGCCCGCCCCGCCCGGCAGCCTCGCCCTCCCTTCCTGTCGCGCATCTCTGCTCCCTGGCGCGTCCACGGCCTCTCGCCTACGTTCAGACTCAGACAAGACCTACTGGTGAACCACGATCTCGAGCCCAATACACACGTCACACACACGGGCGACTGGCGCAGGCTCCCCGGGGACGGTGCAGGGTCTCTGGGTCAGACGCGTCGGCTGGGGTGGCGGCTCCCGCTCCTGGCATCCCGGGGCCACGGGTCCTCGGGGAGCTGCGGGGCACCCATCTCTGCTGGGAGAAGGGAGTCAGCACTAACGTGCGGGGCGCCCTCGCGGGGCCCACGCTCTCCGTCTTCCCTCCTGCCCGGTACGCCTGCACCCCCGAGCCGTGGGGAGGCGACCGAAGCAGGCGCTGTCCCCTGGAGCCCGTCGTGTGGCTCTCCGCCAGGCTTTCTTGTACTGGGAACTGGACGAAACGCAAACGCGAGGGACCCCGAACGCCCACCGTCGCCGGCCTCTGTGGACGGCAGCGCGGTACCTGCTTCTGCACAGAGACGCGGACTGCGTCGCCTGCTGGCACAACGTGTCGCCGCCCGGGGCGTCGGGGACGCCGCCCGCGTTCGCACCAGGACAGCTGGTGACGCAGACGCCAGACGCTCAGCGCGTGTGCCATCGTGACGGTGGGTCTGCACAGTCCCCTCACAGGATCCCAAACAGTGACTCGGCCTCCACTCTCCCCGCGAAGGCTCGCAGCGTGGACGGAGCGAGGCTTCGGCGTGGGGACAGCTATGCTCGGACCCCGGCTCTGCGACCGCGTGACGTGTGCCAAGTTTACTCACCCTCCCCGAGCCTCAGTTTCCTCATCTTAAAGAGGAAGTACTGACCTCACGGGTGTGCGAGAACTAAAAAAATATATACACGTATTAATTTCTATTTGTACATATAATTTAAGATTAGTCACAGGGATGCACACGCTACAGACTGCATTTAAGAGATACATGTGTGTGCACACGGATGGAGTGGGGAGGCATGGGTCCTGGGGGGGGGGCGTCTACTGCAGAGGGGCAGGGAGGGGCGCCTGGGAGAGGAAACTACAGTCAGGGACAGCTGGGCAGGTTAGAAAGAAATTGAGGAAAACTTACAATCAACCCTAAGAGAGAAAGTGCCTGAAAAAAGCAAGCAGAAGAAAAAGAAATAGGGCCTGGGAGAGGGATGGAGGGAAGGAAGGAAGGAAGGAAGGAAGGAAGGAAGGAAGGAAGGAAGGAAGGAAGGAAGGAAGGGAGGGAAAAGGGGAGAGGAGGGAGGGAGGGAGGGAGGGGGGGAGAGAGAGAGAGAGAGAGAGAGAGAGAGAGAGAGAGAGAGAGAGAGAGAGAGAGAGAGAGAGAGAGAGAGGAGACGGAGAGGTGCCCCAAGGCGGGAAGGAGCAGGAGCCCTGCAAAGCTGTGCTGAGCCCTTTTTGGGCGCCTCCTAGCAGGGTGCCCTGCCCAGAAGGCATTATAATGGGGAACATTCTTTAGCAGCAGGGCCACTTGGGGCAAGCTATAGAAACTGGGGTGAGTTTGGGGGTGAAGGTTAGGACGGTTCTGTGCAGAAGCATAAACGTGGTATGGAGAGATGGAAGCCCCTGACCTGTCTAACGGGATCAACCCGAGCCCACCAGCTCCTCTCTGGCTCACTCGCTGCCTCTCCCATGGGCTCCAGGCGAGCTGGTCCTTCAAAACCAGGCAGGGCCCTGTTCCCGCACGAGCACAGGCAGCTGTCTGTCGATGCCCGAGGCTGAGGGTGGCAGGTGCTCCCTCCGCAGGTGTCCTGATGAAAAGGCACGGGGGACAGGCAGCTCGGGGACAGGCGGCCCGGGGACGGGCGGCCCGGGGACGGGCCGCTCGGCCTGCGTTGCCCTCCCTGCTCCCCCAGAAGGCTGTCCACCAGACGGGCGGGGCGGAGCAGCGACTAAACATGACATCCACCCGCGTTTAGCCTCCCCTACTTCTCGCGACGTATGGACGGCACGGACACACGGCTCCCCAAGCATATAAACATGGAAGTAGCCAGCACGGCGGCCCTGCGGGAAAGACCGGACGTCAGTGCGTGTCGGCCCACGCTACGCCCGCCTGCCTCGGTCACGGACTCGCGTGCTCATTTTTAACCGGGCAACACGTTTTCTTCTCTCTTCTGAGACGAACCAAACCACTGCCTATTCTCTTCACCTAGAATAACTTCCCCCCCATCCGACCCTTCCTACATCCATCAGAACCCAATTTCTTAAAATCACTGTTTTTCAAAACCCCAAACCATACCCAATTAGGGCTGTGACGTGAGAGACTCTGCAAATGATCAATAAATCTAAAACCCACAAACATTTTCGCTTTATTTTTCAAGCAGTTAAGATACGTGAGGGCCAAATTATGAAAGTACAGTGCTGATGACTTTCACGTGGTACTTACCCGCCGCATGGAACCGTAAAGACCGATGTCAGGGCTTACGTTAATTTCACCATCTCCCTCTTGTGCGCCAACTTGGAAGACATGGCAGGAAGAAACAGTGGACTCCTGCCACTCGAAATCCCCAAACGGCGGGTCACTGTAAATGCAAGACAGCCCCGTCGGCGGATGGGGTGAGGCCGCAGTCCGAGTCCCTGGTCTCCCTACAGAAAGTCCTGAAATGCTGGGCTCGTGTCTCTCTCTGGATACGGCGGTACGGCAGGGAGGCGTCAACGAAGCCCAGAAAAGTGGGGCCAGGAAAGTGGGGGTGGGGGAGAGATTGCATTTTAAAAAGAAGTAGCTCCATCCAGGAGAACAAATGATTAGTGACTTGACCGAAGTCAAGTTCCTGCTGTGAGGGTTATTTTCCTGAATGTGACTGTTAGTTAGTGTGCAAAGTCGGATGTATCAGTGGGGACAGGATGCTCCAAATTAAAGATCTGGAGACCTCACCACTGAGATTGTTCAAGGAGCTGAGCGTGAAGCAAAATTTCATTGCAGGGGGGCAGGACCATAGGATAAAACAGACGTCTTTCATCCTTACTGGGATTTAAGAAGGCATGCTTTCTGGTAGACATATTTCAACACAAAAGTCACGATCACCAAAATCACTAAATTGATTATAAGATTATTTGTAAAACTCATGATAAGGGCAATAGAATTGATTCCATAAAAAATATTTTGCCAGAAGTAGAAATGCAGAGCATAGCACTTTCGCTCTAAAGCGTAAATGAGTCCTTGATACTGTCATGGCTCAATGTACAGAAGAGGCTGGAGACTGTCCTTTACTCTTCCTAAGTGACAAATACTAGTAACGATGGCCAGGGAACAGAGTCCCGGTATAAATGTGGATTTTCCTTTTAAAATATGACACTTAAAGTTACGATTCATTAAAATGGAAAACAAAAAATTCAAGGGAAAACATTTTTTTTTTAGTCTATTGATCTTTCACTTTGCTGAAAGATAACTAAATGGTTTGAAATTAATGCCTGATAAATATGTGAACTGATTGAAGTTATAAAAATCTTCAAAGAGCTTTCAAAGCTTATGAAAATCTTTTTTTTTTTTTAATGAGGTGAAAACATGAAAATTAGCTCTAAATACCTACAAGGGCCCAGGATTATACTTTACATATTGGTTTACAAACATCATTTCCAGTCTTACTGAAATAGAATTCCTATCTTACCATAGTTTTGGTTTTCAAATCTTTGTAGTTTTGACAGAGTCAGCCACAGTCACTAAGAATAGATCTGCCAAGCACCACAGCCGGGCACAGGATTCCGTGTGCACGGCCACCAGTTTCTTCGCACAGCCACACGCTGGACCCTTTGCTGGCTCTAAGTGTTGGAGGGCACTGGAGTCTAGTCCAGCGACCTCTCCCCTTTTTTATCTACACTCACTCTTTAGATGATCCGATCCAGACACGACTTGAAGTATCTACACTTTGATTTCTGCCATATTTACATTTGTGCTCCAGGCCTATCCAGCCAACGGCCTCTGTGGCTCATTTGCATCAATTGGCAAAATTAATCCATCTGAATTAGAACTCATGATGATTCCTCAGTACGGTCTGCTCCTGCCCGGTCTGCCTCGTCTTAATGAAGGACATCATCGCCCGGGTGTTCGACACGCATATCGATGAATTATTATTGTAAGTTCCTCTCTTCCCGTCACACTCTGCATCCAGTCCAGGACAGATGCAACCGGTCGTCAAAACCTCTCCGGATCTGGACCACCTCTCGCCACCTCCCGAGTTACACAGCCCTAAGCCAGCTACCGCCGTCACTTACTGGGACCCACAGTCATTTCCACTGCTTTCGCTTCGGCCCGACCAAGCATTTCTCCACCAGCGGCCCGAGCAGCCTTTCGGCGACAGGAAGTAGGCCCCCTCACTCCGCAGCTCCGCCCCCTCTGATGGCGCCGCGCCCGCGGTCTTCACACCCGCCTTCCAGATACTGCACGACGCTGCTTTGGCTCTCTCCACGCTCGCTCCCTCCTGCCCCGATCCGGCCGTATGAACCTTTCTGTTTCTCACAAACGCTGAACCCGACGCCTTGACGCGGCCTTTGCGCTCGGCGGCCCCTTTCCCTGTGTGCTAATGACCTAGACGTTGCATGCTGGTTCCTTCGATCCATTCGGGGCTCTGCTGGACGAGACCACCTTTCCTGAAGTGGCCCATTTCCATCCAAGCCACTGCGCCTCGCCCTCCCGCCTGCCGATCTATTCTGTTTCTTTGTGGCACTCACCGCCAGCTCCGCCTACTTAGCGGGTGAATTTGTTTCCCTGTCCGCGGGCTGCCCCTGCTACTCCAGGGTCAGTTTCGGGTTGTAGGAATCCTGTCCGCGGGGTTCACCGTTTGTGTCCAAGCACCTAGAACCATGCCGACACGAAGCGCCGACATTAATGAATGTACGCACTTTGTAGCCTATGTTACTAAACATTTCTCGCACTCTATTATCGTAATAAAGAGTGAAGTACAAATAAATATGACTCTGAATAGCAAATTATTAGTCTTAAGCAAGTATATGCACACGTGCATGCACCTGCCTTCCCTAAGTACGTAATTATGGCATCGCTTGCACACCTGGGACCCATGAAAACACGAAGCGACTGCAGGTGTGTGTGTCTGAGCGCCGGAGCGTGGAAGCAGCTTCGACGACAGACGACGCTCTGCGAGCAGGTGTGGTGTGTTCTCAGTCACCGCCGTGGCTAGAAACACCCGCTGAAACAGGTGGGAGGAAGGGCGCGTCTCTCAAGCGGATACTCTGTCACCGGCTGCTCTGCAGAGGACGCCTCGTCAGCCGGGGCACGAGGGACTCACGAAGGACTTCTGGAGGACGGAGGCGCATGGGCTCGGCCGCGGCCAGGGACGAGCCAAGCGAGAGGCGCCTGGCCGACAAGCCACGTCCTAGCTCATTCCACTTACACTGAGTGACTGTTACTATCGCGATTTTAACAATGCTCATCGGGAACCGTGAGCCTGAAGGGTGCCTCCCCTAGGACTGGTCTACCGACTCCAACTTCGATTCGTCGCATTTTCATACAGAATCCTACATGGAGCTTAAAGATAGGAATCTACAGGACGGCTGACAATAGAGGAGGGTCGCAGAAAACTAACAACAGCCTGGAGAGAATCACATCCTCGCCTCGCTGTCACGCCAGTCAACCGCATCCCGTAAGGAACGCTCCCCGTTAATTCACTCCTCCTACCGCGAACCAGGCAAACAAATTCATGGCGAACAAGAAGGTGTCCGTGGCTTTCTGAAGCAGCCCTTTATAAAAATTCTATTCATGCCCACCTGAAAATAACTTTGAATCTCTATTGTAGCTGGCTGGTTTTCTCTCCATCCCATAAAAATATTTGAAAATACAATCGTGGGTTCAGACATCTGCCTCCCCAACGCGACACAAATCCTCGGACTGGCCACTCCTATGCTATAAAGACGCTGTGGATGGCAGGGGAATTCCATAGTCAGTTCATCAGCTTTCCCGATAAGTGAGGAAAACTCGCTCTTTTCTAGATCAAATAAATGTGTGTTCTCTCTCTCTCTCTCTCTCTCTCTCTCTCTCTCTCCCCCCCTTCCCTCCCTCCCTGCCTCTCTCTCTCTCTCTCTCTCTCTCTCCCTCTCTCCCTTTCTCTACCATAAGTCAAATTAATTTCTAAAGAAAACATTTCAGCGTTAAGAGACGACAGATACAGAACCCCCCCATACAGGTTTTCTTATTGACCATAAATTCCCATTGAAATATTGACATCTCTCATGGTTTATGGAGAAATTTAATTTTTAAATGGGAAAATCTAATTCGATGCCCAGTATTCTAAGATATATTTGTATTTCAAATGGATTTTGCAAACGAGCATAGCTATGCCTTCATGGGCAAACATAGTTTTTAAACGGGGAAGAATCGCTCAGGAAAACAGTGAGCAGCGGCAGAGCAGACTTCCCCTAACGTCCCTAGTTTTAGAAGATGAAGAGCGGCTTATATTTCCGTGCAGAACTGCAAGAAAGCGGCCGAGTGTGGTAGTGAGTCCTGGAGAACACAGAGCGGACCGTGACCGCTGCCTCTGGACCTCCGGCTCCAACGACCGAACACCATTTCAGAGCACTGGAGGAAATAACAGTCCTGCGCGTGACATGGTCCTAGAGAAATTAATCTCGTGTGACAATTCCATCCAATCGATTAATATTAAACACACCAGGGTTTTTTACATTGCGAAATTGAGGGATTACCTTTTCATTCGTAAATCAGAAAACCTAATTTAATTACATTAACCATTGTCCCAAATGATTAAATACATCCCAGAGACAGGGGGAAAATAATTTAATCAAGCAAAGCCATTCCTCCCACGGAAGACAGGAGAGAGCGAGCCGGCCTCCTTTCCCACGGAGTGCGCGGCTCCGCCACGGTCCCGCCGCGGCCACCGAGGGCCCTGGCCGAGGAGGCTGATGCGTGGGCGCCTGTCGCGCCACCTCGGCGGTCGCAGCGTAGCACGGCGGCGCCACGGCACTGCGACCCGCCCCCCAGAGCTCCGCGGAGGGAGGTCCGTCAGCTGGACTACCTTCCGCACCCCTTCGCCTCCCAGGCAGGGTGTGCTCGTGACCCTTGGAAGTGTGGGCTCGGAATCCGCTGTCGCTGTCACAGGAAGGGGAGAGAAGACTCAGCTCAGGGGTCAGAGAAACGAGGTGTGTGGGGGGGGGCTACTGGTGGATGTCGTCGGTCCGACAGCGCCCCTGACTCTGCAGGGCCGTTCCGGACTCCGAGTCGCAGCCTTTTCGCTGGGCGTGTTTTCCCTGAGGACCCCTCCCCGTGCTGGGCCCTGCAGTGACACCCCCTGCCTCGCTGGCGGTGAGGCGGGGATAAGGGCAGCTCACTGCCCTGCCCCGTGTCCCCCGCCCCACCCTCCCCACCGAATGCACAGAGCTCACTGACCGGCGCCCTGCGGGCCAGGGAGGAGCCTCGTCCTCGGAGCCAGCGGACTGATTCTCTTTCCTTCCACATTCCCGTAGCAGGGCTTTGCTGAGGGATCATCGATTTGCCACTATGCCGAGATTAAACCGGTCACTTCAAACATTCTAATTTTAGCAAAAGGCTTTGTGTGATTTCCTTTTCTCTCCTTTGTGACTTTACTCAAGGTCTCGAGATCATAGGGGCTTTGAAACGTCCGCCAGTGATCAAGGGCCAGCGCAATCAAGGAAGAAGAAAACCCCCCAACGCTTCTCAGGCATCGTGCACCACAGGACCTTTGCAATGCCGGTGTCTGCATGAAACGCAGGGCATAAACTACAGGCCTTGGGGAACATGCACTAACTCAGATCGAAGAATTTCTGATGCAGTTCATTAACAGAGAGATCAATGTCATGTCTAGATTTAGAAACCTATGCTTGGGTCAAAAGGAAGTCACGGTAAATAATTGAGTAAGAAGGGAGATACCAGGCCGAAACTGTGCTTTATTTCTTCTACATATAAATATCTCCACAAGTACTAATGAAACTACAAGATTTCCTTAAAGAAATTGATACAGCAATTAAATAATTTAGCACCACGGGGGGACTTCTAACCTTTGATGGAGGATTACAGTCATCCTTATACACAGAAGGTCATATAAATATTGCAAAAAGATGTATAGCTTATTATTTAAATATTAATTCTCAATGGAAAGAGGTTTTTAAAAATTTCTTCAATATCTATGTGAAATGGATATTCATTAATGTTGGCTAATATGCGGATGTAATTTTTTTTAAACTTATTTCCAAAGTAAAGTGTACGCATTTATTCATTTCAGTAGCATATAACTGACATGCAGCATCCTATTAGTTTATCTGTTATTATTTTTTAGATTCCACATGTAAGTGAAATCACATGGTATTTGCTTTTCTCCGACTTATTTTACTTAGTATAATAGCCTCGAGCTCCATCCGCATTGCTGCAAATGGCGAGATTTCATTTTTTTATGGGCGAGTAATCTCACCCTGCACATATATATATCACATCTTCTTTATCCATTCACCTATCGGCAGGTTGCTTCCGCGTTTTGGCTATTGTAAATAATGCCGCAATGAACATAGGGGTGCGTTTATCTCTTTGAATTAGTGTTTTCATTTTCTTCAGATAAATCCCCAGAAGTGGAATTGCTGGATAGTACGGTAATTCTATTCTTAATTTATTCTAGAAGCCTCCATACTGTTTTCCACAGTGGCACGTGATTCTACATTCCCACCAACAATGCGGCAGGGCTCTCTTTTCTCCACATCTTCATCAACAGTTGTTACATTGTATCTTTTGGATAACGGCCATTCTGACTGGTGTGAAGTGATACCTCGTCGTGGTTTTGATTCGCATTTCTCTGACGATCAGTGACGTTGAGCACCTTTCCACGTGCCTCGTGGCCATCCGTATGTCTTCTTCGGAAAAGTATCTATTCATATCTTCTGCCCATTTTTTTAATCAAGTAAGTTTGTTTTTTGAGATTACATTGTATAAATTCTGTATATATTTTTGGACATTTACCGGGCTTGACCACACTGTGAGAACAGAGCGGTGGGGGCCAGGTTGGAGCAAGCGACAGCGGGGTCCCAGGGGCCCGGATCGGCCAGGTCTAGGATTCCGAATTCTGACTCACTGGGTTCACACGACCGATCGAAAGGATTTACCATGAGGAAAAGGGTACGAGTCACCTCTTTAAATCGAGTTCAGGAACCGCCGACTGTACGACGTGCTACAATGACAAGCAGACCCAGGAAATCTGTCCACACGCCGTGTGGACGTCAGCACGGTGTCTCGACCCGGCCAGGCCTCGGCTTTCCCATCCGTGAAAACAGCTCGACGTGTGAGAGACATTAACCTCCCGGCCGTTCCAAGCGCAGTTCAGTGCTGTGGGGACATTATTTAGGGATTCTTTGCAGCAGTTACATTCTAGCCGTGCTCAACAGTGTCGATAAAATAGAACTTTATTTTAAAAGGTTACGAAAGAATTGGTATGTTACTTTCGTGATAAGAAAATGGCTGAATCGGAGGCTTAAGGGACATGTGGCATTTGGCAAAGTTTAAAATACGAAGAACCAAAACCACTGCCGAATGCCGCGCCCCGGACGGTGTGAACGTCCTGCTGTCGGAGGTGAGCGGGGTCAGGGCCTGCCCCGGCCGCACAGCGCACAGGGAGCCCGATCGCCGCCGTCAGTCCCGTGTCCTGTCCGACGGCGACGCCGAGCAGCGTCCGGATGTCTGGGTGCCGTGGAGGCTGCCCTAAGTAAACGTGGCAGGTCCCCTCCGCTCCGATGGCGTGGACGAGTGCCGTGGCTAGCCACGGATAACACACGTGACGAATGCACGCTGCCGGCGCCGACTCGCACCGGAGCTCGGGGCTCCTGGGGACCGTGACGGTGGGAACAGTGCACTGGATGTGCCCCGCCCCATAAAGGCACAGGTGTGCCCCTGCTGGATCTATGACGAGGACAGACGCGGCCCTCCAAATCCCTGTCCCTTGCTCCATCAATGATTAGCTGTCCGTCTCCACTGTGCAACCGATCAGAGCACGATACCTCATGACCAAACTTCTGGAAGCTTCTTCCCTTCCTCCAGGCCCTGCACGTGGCCTGTGCTGTGCCCCAGCCAGCAGACAGCCCCTCCTGGGAACGGGCCTCCAGGGAAATCGGCCCTGACCTACTGTCCCGCCTCCCTGCCCCGCCGCCCGCGTCCACACAGCAGCTCCTCCCGGCCTTGCTTACTCCTCTCTGTAAGAGAAAACCCCTTTCCCTCACTCTCGAGGGGGCCTGCGGATTTTCTGGTCAGAACGCTCTCCCAGCAGCAATGGGCCTTTGCCCCTATCACACACAACGGTCCAGGCGCCCAGCGCCCACAAGCCCTTCTGATAAAGCCTCGCCTTATTACACAGATTTACGTTTTATTTGGGTTATTTACAAGGAAAGCTTTCTTAAGAGGTCAGAATAGTTTTGAGAGTTCTCAGCCTCTCCTAACGTTCCCGCCAGGGCTTGGAAAGATATGCTCGGCATCAAGAAAAAAACAAAAACAAAAACAAAAACAACTGTGATTATTTGCCAACAAAAAGAATTTTAAATCACCAAACTAATTTATACGAATCACATGGCAAAACCTAGTACATTAAAGAAAACTCGGTGAGACAATAAAGACAACAAAATGACCCGCCCACGAAGGAGAGATGCCTCACAGAGCCGCTTCATGCTCTTCTCTTCGTGTGGCGAAAGTTTCCTTGCCCGCATTCTCTCCGGGGGGCTGTTAGATGTTCGTGATGCTCAGTGCTTTTCCGAACAAAGGCGTGAGGAAGGACGGGCGCCTTACCTATCAACAGCAAGGGCCGCTGAAAGAGTTGGGTAAAGAAACGCGTTTGCCTGAAATACTTCTGTGGTCGACGCCTTAGCTCTCGGTCACAGGAAGGAGGAGGAACGCTTGCCCGATTCCATTTAGAAGTCAGCACTTTAGCAACAGGCAAACGGCGACAGAAGTATTTGAAAAGGTGATGAGTTCATGGATTTTTATATCACCCTGAAGGTGAGCTGTCTAGGAGACTCAGGGGAAGCGTCGAGATCTATAAATAGTGAAGCAATTTCAATCTTAAATATTCGATACAGCGAAAGGGGGGAACATTCCATTAACTCGTGCAACTGGGCGCTGGCCCTCCGGTGGCGAGGGCGCAGGCTGCCCCGGCACTGGAGGACCTCCCGTGTCCTTGTGCATGACACGTAAGTGCCCACACGGCCTGCGGTCCCGGCTCAGAGGGTGTGACGTGTCACGAGGAAATGGGAGTCTGACTTCTAGGTGTGTCCCTGTCGGTGTCCTCGTTAGCAGATGCGCAGGTCACACCTGATAATTACACATGTGCCGACTTACACACATGTGTACGTATCTTGTACCCACCCGTTCACATCTTTTACATTCATAAAGTAGAGAAATAACATGAATAGCTTGTACTAACGACCTAAGGTCACCACACTGATAGGGCCCCAAGGCCACAAGCATTTTACATCCTCAATCCTTACGACCAAAAGGTGGAGGAGATATTATCATTTCCATTTTACGGAAAAGGAGCAAAGAGTCGGGGAGTTAAGTGACCTTCCATGAAGCCACGTGACTGAGCCGGGATCCAGCACCTGTCTGACTCCAAAGCACATGCTCCATGTGCCACGGCCCTAACCGCTCTGAGTTCCGACCTGGCATGTTCTGCTGTGTTTCTGGTTGTTTAGAGGCGGGGTGGGGGGAAGGATGTGTGGACAGGAGAATTTAAAAACATATATACATTATTTTATAAACACACACACACACACACACACACACACACATATCATATTCTTGTCTGACTTTAATTAGTACCCATAAGAGAATGGCATCTGGGGTTAAGTTAGAGACCACGCCTCCATCCTTTACAAAGTTTAGACTCTCAGAGGTCCCTCCCCAAACAGCGCTGGGACGCATCAGAGGTGTGGGGGTGAAGCGCGCGGGAGGAGAACCGGAGGCTAAGCGCCCCGTGTGTGTGGGCTGTGAGGCTGGCCTCACCTGCTCGTGGACACGCACCGGGGACACCGTTGTCACTGCAAAGATGCTGCAGGAAAAGGTACAATTCACGACAGTGTTGAAATAATCAAGATCCCTGACATTTCCTCCCAGGGCACACAAGATTAACACGTAGCGTACACAGATTCTCAGTGGAACGAGACTCTAAAGCACTCCTCTGAATGAACATCGAAAGGAGGAAATGCTTACGTTTGATACTTTAAGTTAGTATTGACGCAAGTAGCACAATAAACAAACTGTGAGTCTGATATTCCGTACTAATAATTGCCTAAGGTAGACGTATTCCTACTTCCTGCAAGTCTAGAACTAAGTTTGCAGAGAAACTTCCCTCACCGAACAGGAGACGCTGGCTTGTAGAGCAGCAGGCTTATTTCCCCAGATTTTATTTTCTATTGCATTCAATTTTTCCTGACTCTAACTTATTTCCATTCTGTTACATTTCATGTTTTCTTATAACTCTCTTCAAATACTTAATGGCACAAGATAGTGTGAGCATAAATAGCTAAAAGACATAATTTACATTATAAACTCAAACTCTGATGGCATAAAATTTTTACTAATATTTAAATATAAATTATCATGTGTTTAGTGCTCAGCATATCTGCACAGAAATCCTCTTCTTTTTACCATGTTACCATGAGAAAATGGAAGCCCAGCAGGGCTGACCAGCAAGCCCAGGGCCGCCTGCCAGCACGAAGCAGACCTTGCACCCCATCTACACCCCCCGACGGTGGATTTCCGGGACGTGGGAGTTGACGTGTGGCTCTCAACTCCTTCAGCCCTGACTGTGTATCAGAAAAACTCAGAAGAGGAGGACTGGGCCCGGCAGGTGTTCAGGGTCTGAGCAGAAGCCCCTTGAGGACGATGCGTTCAGCTCCGGGGGCCTCACGCTGCACACCCCACAGGGGCGAAGAAAGGCCAGGTGGGAGACCACGATGGAAAGGGACATGCCGGCGCCTTCCCTTGGGTTTACTACATTCAACATTTTGATCCGATCACTAGTCCACGGTTTAGCTGTCCTGAGACAATAAAGCTGAAAGCAAACAAAACGAGCAAAACCTTGGGCCTCCCCGTCGTGTGTTTCCAAGTGTTTTTCCAATGTCTCCTAAGGAAGGCCCTGTCATGAGAGCTACACCCCCACACCCGGCCTCACGGGATCTAAGGCCAGAGCTGAGGATCGCAACGAGCGTTCATCACGGCAGGTAAGTGTGGAAGGTAAGACATTTGTATGATAAGGTTTGCCTTTGCCAGTTAGCCTAGCTCATCCTAACTGGCCCTTTAACGGTCCTGTTGGAATCCGGCTTTGCTAACCAAGTCTTTGGGGTTTGTTTTTCCAAGTCAGGGAAAGGCTTCTTAGCAGTTCTTAGTGATTCAAGAGCTGGAGGAGAAAATAAAATTATAAAATAAATGAAAACCGCTGGAAGTACAATATATCTGCTGTTATTAATTGCTGCATCTAAAATAACCGATACACATATATAATCAATTTTTTCTATAAATAGTTTTTAAATCCATGCAGATGATACCTTGAAGTATAAAAACAGATATGGAGTAGGTCTTCAAAGACATTACATTCCTGCTCCTTTCTTTCCTCCAAACCCTACTTAGGGGCTGACAGCAATGTTTTGACTTTAAGAGGGTTTTTATCTTTTGGAAAAACTAAAGAAACATTAATGTATAATTGCTACCTTTCTCCTGGTTACCCATTGCTTAGAAACAAGTCACTTATTTCTATTAAAATAACAGAAATCTGAAGAAGAGCAAAACACATCCCAACACACCAACAAAAATAGAAATAATAATCAGAGGAAGCGATGATAATATCTTGCCAAGCAGTGACGTGCTTTGAGAAACCATGCCGATGCTCCATTGCCTTATTCACAAGAAAGTAACTGTGCCTGGCGGCTAACACGTGGGTGTGTTAACTGTGTCCCAATATCAGTGAAGGGTAAACAAACTCTAAAGATTGGAATGAGTCTCATTTAAAATAAGAAAAGAACAGGAAACAAAATCGGTACCCAAAAGCACAGCTTCTTACCTAAAGTGTCATTCAATTAAGCCTACTTCCAGACTCACGTTATGAGTTTTCACTCATATAAACCAATATAAAAGTTAAACTGCAGAAGGATATTTCGAAGAAGGCGGTAGAGTCACCGGCCCTAGAGATTTTAAAGGATTGGACTGACCCCCATCTCTCTGTGCTGCCTTGAGTCATCTTACTCTAAAGCAGAAGCTTTTATATGTTGACTTCTTAAATTTCTTTTCAATGTTAGAAATTTGAACTAGATAACATATGGTAAAACTAAAACGTTTAACAAATTACTCCTTACCCTTTTACTACAATTCTTTCAAATGTCCTTTATTACGCCCTTAAAATTACTGTCACCATCATCATCATCATCATCATCTTTTAGTCAATCACATAGCAAAATATAACTGAATTTGGATTTCTTTAAGAGATTTTTAACATTATTTAGAATTGTGCAAACTTTTGATGGTAAGCCAATTACACCAGACTTTAAAGACATAATTTAAAAACTGCAAAAGCAAACAATATAAAAGAAATGCATCGAGATGCTCATTACTGCACTCGAACAGCTTCCGGACAGGCATCATGAAGTGCCAGGCACAGTGACAGAATCAAAAAGCAAATAACGAGCTCAAGTAAAGACGAGCTCGTCTGACGGAGACGTTTGTGAGAGAAGCGGCCACAGAAGAGTGAGACGTGGTTAAGGGAGAGACTGTTACAGCAGATGGTGACATCTCTTATCCCTACTTACACTGCTACCCATGGTGAGGAAAAAAAGGTTTCAACGTTCCACGCGAGGTTTATGTGATGTCACTCCAACTATCTCCTAGTCACAGAGGAGCAGTATTTCACGGGAGGGAAGGACCTACTGTAACATGTTTTGCTTTAAACTTTGAGTGTCTCATTATGCAAATGCTTACGTTATAATGCAAACACACTGTGTCCGACAGAATCAAACACGTAACCAGATTATCCACCTCTACAGGTAGCAAGGATCCTGAAATTCGGCGTGTCGCCCGTGAAAGCAGCAAATTTTCTAACAAAGATATGTCAGATTTCTTTCATCTTCCTTCCATAGAAGATGACATTTAACTTAAGTTTCAGTAAAGTAGAATTCTTTCTAGAAACAATAATAAAAAAAAAAATCAACTGGATTTCTTAGAACTTTTCTTTCCCTACAAGCTCCTATAAAATTTAGCTCACTACATTCCAAAGTAATTTATTGATTTATAGTATATTCCTTGGATAGTTCTAAAAATGGAGCTCTGCATTTAAAATTAAGAGGCTACAAAAGAAGTTTTAAAAACAAGACAAGAAATTGTACAAAAAGAGAAGGGTAGGTATGCGAACTGTCGCATGTTAAACTTAGCTTTGACTCTCTCAGCCTTCAGCGCAAAATACAAGTATAAACGCGTTCTGGGCCATGTCATCTCATTCCTGGGCGGTTACTCCTCACGCTCGGTGCAGAGTCTGAGGGTGCGAGGCTCCTTCCTCTCTACCGTGAAGACGCGGTTCCCCACCTTAGCGACCGTCACCTATTTGCACCCAAAAGGGGAAATGGAAGCCTGAGACGAAGAGAGTCGCTTAGTATTTACCGAAAGCAAAGGGTCTAAAGTGATCCTTCCAAGGGCAGAGTAAAATATGTTAATTTTGATAAAGTAGTCTTTTATTTTCTAATTAGTTCTCTTTTTTGTAAAATGCGCCTAGGTATTTACCACCTATGAGAAATATTTACACAAATGAGTTATGTCTTAGATGTAAACCTTCCTTAAACAGCAATCGGCTATAAGTTAACAAAGAGATGTTTTCTGGTAATATAGTCACGGCATTTGACTAAACTTAAAGATCTACAAATACTGTCACTCTCTGGTTGCAGAAATTCTCAGTCACATACAGACAAAGGTAACTCACACATGCTCTCCCCTCCCTACCCGCTCCTGACAATTGCGATCGGCTTCGATTTACATGTAAGAGCCTTAAAAACAATAAAGTAATTAAATAAGTTCATGAGAGGTAATTATGTCATGTAATGATAAGTATCCCCTAAGTAAGCCTGGCTCCCTTAGAAAAAGCATTTCCCTTCCAGGAGAATCTGCTGACTCGTAGGGTGCGAGGAAAAGTGACGTTCGCGTCAGAGTCAAAAGCGTGTGATTCCAACGGGGTCCTCCGCAGGGCAGTGACCGCGATGAATTACCAGGCGTGTGTTCTGTTTTCTGAGATGGGCTCAATTTATCATTTTATTGAAAAGGCTCCATTATGCTAATGTCTTCCGAAATCGCCTTCTGCCGTTCCTGGAAGGGCATGAGGAGACATACATTTTTACACGAAGAACCAAGAAGTTGTACGGCAGTCACAATTTCCAAGGGTTAATAAGAAGCCATCGAAGAACGTCCACGGACTTAGGGGCGGCAGTGCTTTGGGGTGCTCTTCCATGTAGTGAGCAGGACAACAGGGGAATATTGTTCCAAGTTAAACGTCAGGGGGAAAAAAAATGAATGCTACAAGAATAGGAGTATTAATCTTTGGCTTCGAGTATAGGGGTGATTAATTCGAAATCTCCTCAGTGAAATTTTGATTTTACCATTTATCTGAACTATCAGTAGAAAAGCTACGTATTACCTAGGTCTCCACTACACAGCGTGTGGTCTGTCTGAACGGTACACCTATCTTCTTCATCTACGGTTGTCAAAAACTTTCAAAAATAAGTTTGCTAACAATCTCCAATGTATGTGAGATTAATATGCATATTTTTTTGCGGAGCCTCATTGTGTCTGTATGAAGGGCGTTTAGGTTCTCACTAGTCCCAAATCCCACATCCCAGTTCTCAGGAAAAAGAATGATAAGCTAATTATTCAGTGCAAATTAGATATTATCCCCTAGAGCAATGTTTTATTTCCATCTTTCCAAGAATTATTGATTCCTTCCAGCCACCAAGGACTCTGCCCATAATTCATGAACATGTCGTATCATCAATCCATCAATAATCTGTAGTTACAGGCGACAACTGTCAAGCTGCTGAGTGAAAACACATTACGACCGATAGCTCCCTCTGGACCAATTATTGTAGATCAGAGAAACGCTGAGGAGAAACGGCTGCTCATTAGAAATGTTTGCCTGGTACACAATTTGGCGTCCGATGCTCTGACGTGGCCGGATGGAGTGGCCTGCGTGTGACCAACGGCATCTGCGCTGCTGGACCTGCCTCTCCGGTTCTGTCCGGTTCGGCTGAGTGTTCTTTAGGTTTGGGAAGCTGTTTGGAATGGCTCACTCATCACATGCTCATGCTGTTGCCAAGGAGAGTGATGACCAAGAAGCCGGGTACCACCCGGGGCGGGCGACGCCCAGCATCCTGTACGAAAGTGCAAGCTGGAGGTGCGCAGCGTTTCCTCCCACGACCTGAAACTGACTTGACGGCAGGGTGGGGGTGGGGAGAGGAGGAAGCAGCTTTAGAAACATGTCTAAAGTAGTCTGTTTGCAAAAATATAAAAAATAAAAGGATTATATAACTCTTGCCAAATTCAAATCATAGAGATTCTCACTGATTCCAAACATATTTATTACAAGTGTTCTTTTGTTTATTTGTTTGTTTGTTTGTTTGTTTGTTTTAATATTGTATTTCCTGTCAGCTGGTACATTTTTTCTTTTTTTCACACCAAACGTAAAGCTGTGGAAAATGGACATCCCTTAATTTGGGACACTACTACTCAGATACTTTACAAAAATGGAGATATCTTTGAAGTCTTTAGTATAATGTGTCTGTTCTTGCCTCAGAGTGTAGAGGATTCACATTGATTTTTCAAACCAGCCCAAATCTGAGCAATTAGCTGTGAACATTTTCATCTAATTCAAAGAGAAGAGAAATTTGAACCAAAAGACATTGGTTCTTCAAGTCTTAGCCGTAACACCTTTTAGTTATAGGATCTTGAATGAGAAATTTAGTCTTTACTCAGTTACTATGTAAAAGAAAAATAATACCTCTGTTTATAATAAAAATCAAGTAAGATAATTGTAAAAGTTTCATAAACTATTAAGTGTTAGGAAAATTTTTTATTATTCTTTGAGAATAAAAAAAATTATATCTCTGTAATAAATTTAGAATAATGGCTGGTAGGAGAAAAATAGTATTTCCTATAGCAGTTGACATGTTAAATAAGACTGATTCATCTTCATTGTTGCAATAGTCAGGAAAGTATTTGAAACTTGGAATTAGGCCAAAAAGATTACAATCGTTTCTTCAGGGATATGGTAATCTCTTACTGGGGCCACCTTACAACTTTATAGGGACGAGGGTCAACTGTATCTCCGGTGGAGATGTAGAGAATTTCTGTCCAGTGGAGACGATGGCCCCGACTGTTATGGTTTATTGACCTGTGAGAATTTAACACATTTTGTATCTAGCCTAACAATCTTATCCTAACTTCTCTTTATTAAATTGTACCTGTCATCTATTGATCCATGGATCTATTTATATCTATCATCTATCGATCCATCTATGTATCATCTATCATCTATCTATATCTATCTCTATCATCTATCTACATCTATCTATATCTATCTATGTATCTATCATCCATCTATATCTATCATCTATCTCTCTCTATCATCTATCATCGTCATCATCATCTAATTATCATCATCTCTTTCTATTATCATCTATCTATCAATTAACCTCTCTAAAGTTCTTTGAACCAATGTAGAGCTCCCCATTTCCCTATTAAATAACTGGCTGAATAAAACTTTTGATACTTCTTTATTTTATATTACATGACAGACGTGATTTTACCTTTTCAAAAGTCAGACTTTTATTATTTTGGAGGAGCCGAGAAAACTGCCTTACCAGAGCAGCACACCTCATGGGCTTCGGGGCCAAGGTATGTCTTTTCTTGGTGCCTAAAGTAAATCCCAGCCAAACAGAATTTTGCCTCTTGCAATCCCCTTTCTCTAGGTTTTCCCTTTCCTCTCCGCTGGTTCCGTGTTGATTTCTGTCTGCGGATTACACACCGCTCTGGCGGTCACAGTGATTGAGAAACTGGTGTTACGTGCTGACTCGTGAACTATAACAAGGAATAACTCTGTTCTCTGTTGAGTAGGAGACGAGAAACGTTCAAGTCATTTTGCTTATTCATCTACGTGTGACCACGAATCAATTAAGGATGTTTTGCTTCCTGGGAAGAGAAACAGCTCTTTGAAATCTGGACTAGGACGTTTTTCCGCTTCTCTGTTTACCTTTGACCTGTGGCCGACATTGTAGGATCGGGGCTACGAACCCTCCCCGGCTGGGCATCGAGGCTGCGAACCCTCCCCGGCTGGGCATCTCCACGTCCAGACTTCAGAAAAGCCTCTGCTTCTCACGTAGGAGATGTTTTCCTATCACCGAGGTTACTAATAAATTAAATGATCTCTCTCAAATTAAAACTCTGTTCTGGTTTACCAAAATAAACTTTTATAAGTAGAATATTCCCAATATTCACAGAAAATAAAGACACTACACTTTAAATACTTTAAATGTTCTAGACATTTCAGGGAAAAAAAAAATCCTTCATACAAAAAGTATTAGCTAAGAAACAGTTGAAGAATTCATGTTTACACAATTAAGGTAAATCTTTGGACACTGGATTGTTTTAATAATTTGGATTTAAGAAAGAAAAAAGCTATATATATTTCCTCTGATATGTCAGTGTTAAATATGGGACAAGATTTTTATTTTACATTTTATAAAAGGCTTGAGTTAGATTTGCCATCAACAGAGTAGTTAATCTGAGTACCCTACACTTCTCATATCTGTTTATTGATTAAATAACCTAACCTTACACTTAAATGATATTTAAGTTTATAAAAATATACATTTGTACATTTGTATTTGACTATATTGTATCAGAATTCTGGCAAAATTTGTAGTGATTATATTTTGTAGTGAAAATATAAGTTCTCAGATCCTTGTATCACTTTAAAAATCTGGATTCATATTAAGTTGAGTTTTTAATGAATACTCTTTGGATAGTTGAATAGTTTCTATTACGGTTGAATGAATACAAAAGCGATGAGAAATAATCACAATTTTAAGTTTATATACTTGTGGTTCTTTAGGTCAACATGCTATAGAATAGCTCTATTTTTGGTTTATGTTAATGGAAGTATTTTATTTTTATTACTTCAAAAAATTGTGTCTGTAGAAAATTATGCAGTGTGTATTTATGAGCTGTGCTGGATCGCTAAATTATTGTGTATAACAGATAGTTCTCAATTACCTACCTCCCACTTTTCTCTGTAGAATAGACGTTATTTTTATTTAAAGTTACGATTCATTTGGTGGGTCGGACTACGCTAGAAGTAATAGTTACAGAAAAATACAGCTGTTTACCCAGGGCAATGGGATGAGTTTCTCTTGTTAAAGGAAGAAGAGAGTTGTTTTTCCCGAAAACAAAGTGGCACTTTGTTCCAGAATATGAGAGGACGCAGTGAAAAGACAAACTTGAGAAAACTTAGCATGCTGTAGAAAGTTTGAGGAAAGTGAATTTCACTCGCCTTTGTTTACAATACATCTGAAAAGAAGGTATAAATGTGTTGAAACTAGTGCGAAGTTTGCCTAGTGTTGACGGACTTATTTGTAAGATAATTTGCGAGGATAAAAAGAAGCTCGATAAAACTATGTTGTCAAATATTACACTAAGGCAAAATTAGAATGACGCGCTTTCTCCGTTGAGTTGATAAATACATCTTAGGACACATAGTGAGGCATATTAAAATGTCTTCCCCTCCGTGTAAGCTGCCCAGGCAGCAGGGATAATGTATCCCACCAGAATCATCTCAGCTGTGTGCTGATTTTGCATGTTCTTCAATAGATCATTTAAGAAGGCAAAGTTCCCTCATTTGTGAATTCACTAAGGTTTCTTTTCATCACGTTACCTTAGCTACCTTTATTTTTAAATATTTTATTGTCACTGATTAAATAAATAACCATGTGTGGTTTCTAAGGCACCTGGGACTTAACTATAAGCACATGATCAAATCTCTTCTGGCAATTCCTTTGATCCTGCCTTCCAAAAATCAGATCTTAAATTTAATTTTAATAAAAATTTAAGACAATAATTTCAGGATTTGCATTTCACTTAAGAACGTCTTTGAATGTCCCAGCGCATCCCTGGAGAGAGGTGCTAGAAATCACTGGGTTGGTTTGGCGTGTTTCCTATTTCTTCTCTTCAGCATCACTGGACAGGGACGGGAGCAGGGCTGTCAAGTCAGGGGAGCCTCGCAGGCTTCTCTGGGCTTGTGTTGTCCAGATAAAATATTAGTCCTATTTATGCTTCATAAATTGAACCATTTACGGGCCATGGAGAGTGGTCGAAGGCCTCACTGGTCATATGTGTTCTCACCCTCAGGGAAAACACCGATCAAACCCTTTGAGATGGTTATGTCCCTTATCACGAAGGAGAGTTTCACTGTTCCCGCTCCAGTTATCCATCACTGTAACCGTCAACGCGGCCTTTTATTTTTATCGGAGCTGTTTCTGCTTCCAGCTGAGGCTTGCCTGAAAGCTCTCCATCAACCACAGGGCTGAGCATAAGTCTTCATCACAGGACAGTCTTGGGTCCTGGCGAAAGGATGGTGTCAGGTGCTCTGGACCACCGACACCTCAAAGAACAGGCTCTCGGACTGTACCAGTGGAATAAAGCAGGATTTCGGGATTTCCAGGACTCACCGGGTCTGGACATGGATGTCACTCATGAAAGCAGACTACCAACCAGATCCAAGAGAACAAGAATTAATTACACGAGAAACATTTAACCAATGAGGGAAATTTCATTAATCGGAACTGCTATCGCTGTTCTATTTTTATGAATCTGTGCAGACCTTTTTATTTCTTCTTCAGACATCTCACCTTCAATTTAGTAGACTACGACTTCATTCACTGAACAGAAACGTTGGTAAATAGTATCAGATTTCCCTGGACTTCAGAATTAAGAAACACATACTTTTACTAAGTCTCCCTAATTTATTTTCATGGCAACATAGTTATTTGCGTAAGTTCCAGAAGAATTTGTTCTCATTTTACCAGAATATAATCCAACAAATTAATTGCACAACAAAGGATATACACGGAGAGTGATATTCGAGAGTAACTGTCACTTTGTCAGGTGTGACAGCGCACTATTAAAGGATGCAAATTGACTTTCCACACATAACCAATGCTAGAAAGCCTAGAAAGCGGGTTTGGTGCCTGGACAAGAGAGTCTCATTCACACAGGTCAAAATCCCCTGCCTGTGTAACACAGAGCTCCAGAAACGACTTATCCCCCCGTGTCATATCTAATCAAGTAAACTTAACCTGACTCTTCTTTATTTTACACACACACACACACACACACACACACACTCACTCTCTCTCTCTCTCTCTCTCTCTCTCTCTCTCTTTCTCAAATGCTAGCAGGGGCTTGTCCTTAAACTGGTACTTTAAAATTTTTACACAAAATTACAGAGAACAGCACAAGACAACCATCACAGATACAACAGTACTTCACATATAAGTTGAAGGTTCGTCCGCTTTAGTAATGCCATGACTGAGAACATGGGGTCAACCCACCCGATCCCCTCATGGTATTCATACCCACCCCCTTTCATCTGTGTATAACTGCTGCCACATGAATTAGGACTTGCAAAATAGTGAATATTCTGATGTTGGAATTCCTTCCCCAAATATTAACTGGAATTACTCTGTACAGAAAATTTTGCTTCAACTATTAGGATTATTTGATTACCTTGAAATGGAATTTATACAAGAAAAGCTGGATAAATGCTCATTGTTTTTCTTTTACTTGCCAGTTTTCTGAGTAAGGTTTTAACGCAAGAATTATATCCAATGTTTTCAAATGCATTTAATTTTTTTTTTTTTTGGTAAACTAAAGTTTATAAATTGCATTTAATGTTCTCTTTTTATCTTGTGTTATCCCATCTTTGGACAATGAATCTTTGTTAGGCCGCGTGTCTTTTAAGAACAGCCATTAGTCTTTGATAACCTTCGCGAGCTATCAAACAAGATAGCGTCACAAGATGTCCGAGGTCCATCTGGCATGTTTTCTGTCCCAGGCCTGGAATCTGTCATCCCCCAAGGATTCACGGTTCCTTTTAATGAGAAATAATATGAAGAGACCAAAATCTGGGTGGCCGTGAACTCACTCTTAACGTATGGGCGTAAAAGGATGATCTAGACATTCCACTTAAAAAGAGATTCGTGGGCGGTTGACGGCATGGGATGAAAAGACAAACTCGTGGCCACTCGGCAGAATTGTCTGTGAAATCATCGAACTACGGATGCCCAGGCCTCAGCAAGACCTACTTAACCTGCGGTTCGAAGGTGAGCCCTGAGTTGTTTAAAAGGCCCTCGGAGAATGAGTCACTCCAGGGGCTACTGCACAGAAATGTAAGTAATAGTGTCCAGGTACCCATGTTTCCAGGACCTTGGTCTCCAGTGTATCAGATACCTTTATAGCTGAACAGTTTTTATTTTTAAATAATTGTTATTATTTTTCTATCTTAAAATATAAAGTCACTGTAGAAAGGTATAATGAAATAAAATACAAAATAATAAACAACTCATAATTCTATCACAAGAAAGAACTCGTATCGACTCTCGTATCTGATATTTTTACGTTTTCTATATACATATAACACATAGATGTATTTATTTGGTTACCTGTTTTTTATGGAATAGGATCATATGCTACTCAGTATTCTGGAATCTACTTTTTTCATGTAGTATCTTTCTATGCCATTAAATATTATTTTACAACATCATCTTCAATGGTTTTACAGAACCTGATTTTATCATGTTGCCAAACATTTATCTTTTCGGTCCCTGTTGTTGGACCTCTTGATTGATTGCTTTCAATTTTTTGCCAATATAAATAATGCTGTGTTGATGAACATCTTTATGGATAATTCCTTGTATACATCCATCACATGACTTTATGATACACTCTGAGAAGTAAAATTATCAAGTCAAAAGGCAAAAGTTGCATTCCCTCCGGTGGGACTGTAAAGCCCTAAAATAATTCTCTATCGGTTTGAAGTAGAAGAAAAATCTGTAGACACAAAAAGGAGTATAACTGAGAAGCAAGGGTGTACAAAGGGGGGAAGAAACTTGTTCTCTGATTTTTTTAGAACAGTCATAAATTGAATTTTAACGCACGGGAAAAACAAGCAGTGTGTAGGGCATTGCGATTCGGAGCTGGAGGCGCCGAATCGTGTCGCGGCCGCATCGTGTTGCAGTAGGTGCGACCTAATTCCCATGTGTATATTCGCGAGCTGGAGGATTTGGCAATAAGAGGCAACTGTTTGAATGCAGAATTTTGAAGTCAGAATGCCTGGTGATGGCGATTCCAATGATTAAGAAATCTGTCTCTGACAAAAGAACTAAACTCTGCTTCAGAAACCTAAACTTCTCCAACAATTTAGAATCTTGGATCTAAATAAATTCCATTTCCCAGTCTCAAAAATGCTATTGAAGGAGAAATAATTGCTTTTTCATTCATTTAACACATAGTATTAAGTGTGCACTGTTAGGTAACACGCTGTGTTAGGTACTGCGGACAGTACCTGCCTCACGAGACTCACTTCCCAGTGGGACTCGTAGGACCTGGGTGAGCCACCCCGCTGTTCATGGCCCTGCTGTCTACCGAAGGCCCATTGTGTTAAAAGAGCAAACTTGTTTCTTCCTTCACACAAACAAGAAAAAATTATTTGCCACGGAGTTCGAAAGAAAAGGATAACTACGGAAATGGCAATTTAAAAAGCAGCTGGAAAAATAACAGGTCCGGAAAACACTGGATTGCTGTGTTACTGAGAGACGGGTGGTGGTGTCCTGAGCACGGCTCCTCGTGCTCGGCAGCAAGTGGCAGAGACGAGCAATCCCGCGCCAGCCCTAAGGGACGGGCGTCTCCCATCGCTGAAGACGGGCTGCGCTTTGTTGTGATGTGGTATCGCTTTTCGACAGAGGAGAGTGGACTGAGCAAAGGACTTAGAGCTTCGGCTCCCCTTTACCAGAACACACGGGGCGCAGTGACAGGCATCGTCATTCTCCCCTTCATGCAGGGGCATCCTAGGTGGCCACTTCGAAGGGTGTCGCCTCGCTCCCTGTGGAAACTTCTAGTTCCTTGTACCCTTGGTCTCTTTTCCCAAGAGGATATTTATTTTTTTTTTAAACATGAGACCAAAATGCCAGTGATTTCACTATTAAAAAAAATGTAGTCGAAGAATATCATCAAACGATTCGAGGATTTTTTGAAGAGAGGTGACTTCACAGCCACCAGCTAGAAATCAAAGCGTCCGGGCTGGCTCCTTATCATCAGGAGACTTCTTATACTGTTGTGAGAAGTCCACACCACAAGCGGCTTCTATAAATAACTACTCGGGCAGAAGCATCGTGCTCGAAGCTGTGTGTCTTTCATTCTTTGTGACAATAAAGAGACTGCGTGGCCAAGAGCAGCGATCTATGCGGACTGGCAGGTCGGACGCGCCCAAGCCGTCGCTGTCGGTGAAAACATCTGCCTTCGTGGGTACGTGGGTTGGTGAAGAGCGTCTTGTCTTTGAAAGGCGGAGCGTCACGAGGGTGCGCGCACACCCTCCCCTTGCGACTGTGAGACCCACACAGGGATCCGGGTGCCGGGTTCGCGCGAACGTCGGACGAGAGACGTCGGCAGCACCTCTCGCTCCCCAGGGTGCCGGCTCCACCCCACCCCAGATCCACACACACCCGCCAGGGCACCGGCTCTGTCTGCGTCTCTGAGCTCCACGCGCACCCCGTCCCAAACCGCTCGCATCCGCCACCCGCCGGCCCAGCCGCCTGGCGAGGCCCCCCGCGGTCCACGTTTGCAGTCTGTCCCCACCTAATCTGCTCTTTCAAAATACTGGATGGGGCCCAAGGGTCTTTCGAGAAACTCCTTGTAGGAAAGAAAACCAAAAAAGATTATAATAACTTTTTTTTTTTGCCTTATTAAAACTTCCCTTCTGTCCAAATGATTCCCAGTGACCACGAATCATAAAAACCCAAAGGTTAACCCTAATTTCTGCTAGAATACTCTAAAAGGAGAAGTACATTGCCTAATATAATATGGGGCGAGGGGGCACATACACGATTTTGGGCTGGAAGGCTATGAAAATGTAAAATCCTAAGAATTTTAATTCCATTACCTCGGAACGCCGCTGTCCTAGCAGGGTACCAAGCACGTGTTGGAAGTGACCGAAACTTGCAAATAAACAAAGAAGGGCACAAATAAGTGAAAAATGAGGCCCAGCCCCAACACCAGAGTGTGCAGAAGGAGGTGTTTGGGGCAGGAAGCCCGTGGAACACGGAGCGAGCCCTCGCTCCTGCTTTTTCCCGAGACAGAGCCTTTCGCGTCTGCAGGTTCACGTCCCAGAGCCCCGGCCCGGCCCGGCCCGGCAGCGGGCCTTCTGCGCGCGTGAGCCGGGAAGGGAACGGGTCGCAGGCACGGCCCGCGGAGCAGCCTTGTCAGCGCCGGTCGCGGAGTGCCTGGCCTCAGCCCCGTGCGGGCGGCGACTTCGCTATCTCTGCAGCATAAGCATCGCTGCTGAGCCCGTGAAGATCACCAGCGCTTCCCAGACTTCAGTGCGCACGATCTGGCTGAGGCCCTTGTTCCAAGGCAGCGTCTGAGTCCTCAGGCTCGGGGAGGGGCTGGGTCGTCTGCATTTCTCATCCACTTGCAAGTGATGCGGGCGCTGCTGGTCCACGGGCAGCCTGGAGCAGCAAAAGCAGATGGTGCGGAGCGCTAGGGCTGGCGGAAGCAAAGCCAGGAGGCCGAGGCTCCTGAGCCCCCGCCCATCCCCGCTAGGCTTAGCACCTGTGTCAGGGACACAGCGCACGCCGCGGCCCCCCGCGCTGGCCCGGCGGCGAGAAACACACGCCTGTCCCCTTCTCCCACAGCGTTTCCCAGCAACGAGGAGCATATATGAAGTACCGACCGCACACCAGGTGCTGCAGTAAACACTCGAGAAATAACATGTCACTCCTGGCTCACAGGATCTTCGTCTCATGCGCCAGACGAAATGAGGGCCGTTTGATTCCCTCCTTACGGCAAGCCAATTACAAGCCCACCGACCGACTGAACATTCTGATTAGCTTCATTATCATGCAGGGAAAAGAACTTTCAAAGAACCAGAGTGCAATCACACACCTCGAACTCCAAAGGCAGTCAATTTAATTTAAACTTTGGGGATGGAGAAGAATTCCTAAGATTTTACAGAGCTTCAGAGGTGCCATTTGGAAAATTAATTACAGTTCAACAGATTCAGAAGGTATAGGAGGTCGTGCCCGATTCCATGAAATTACCTGGGAAGTAATTCTAAAAAGAAGGTCCTGATAGTTTGTTTACTTATCACGAGGATTTCAATTTCTTTTACAAAACGGACATTTTGCTAATTCCTAGTTCCATCACACAGGCAGAACAGACTCCTGAATTGCATGCACATTTCTTGGACACCACAGTTGATACAAAATGATACCTCCCATAAGAGTTTCACAGAATTTCCATCGGTCTTTATTTATTCGGAACAAATACAGAAAGTTTGAAGGGTTTATTATAGAGAGTCCATTTCTACTAAAAGAACTGTAATATTTTTTCTTTATCTTTTTTACAGCCAAATCAAGGAAACGGAAGCCAGCAGCCCGCCCGCTCCGCTGACAGGCTCAGCATTAATTAGTCTGCTCCCACGATCCCACGGTGGACCCCGCCAGCTGCGAGCACCCCGCCTTGGCTCCCACTCTCCCGTCATGTGCAAATCTCACCGTCTTGGCACAGGTCCGGCATCTTCCTAAAGCCCTTGGGGCCCAGAGAGAAAGCTATGTGAATGCTTTGCTTCTACGGGCAGCAGGGCCTGCAGGAGCGGGGCGCCCAGCACGGCGGGCTGGGCTGGGGGTGCCTTGGGTAAAGAAGGGGTGGGTGTGACGGGCCGCACTGGCCTGGGGGCCATGCTGCCCCCCCCCCACCATCTAATCACAACCTGACTCTGCAGTCAGCTCACCGCTCGCCAGCACGGTCACCCACAAACTGGCCCGCTCGCTCAGAGCGTCTGCGGGCTGCTCTCCGTACCCTCCCGCACACGGAGGGAAATCACTGAAATTTGTCAGCTCTGCCTGACTGCACACCTCTTCCCTTTTTCCAAGTATTTAAGAAAGAAAATGCAAGATGTGGAGACGCTGTCTTAACGCCGGAAGAGAAAGGACGATGTGGCTGGAAGTTACCGTGGCCACCGAAGGCTCCGGCCTTCGGAGCCTCCTGCAACAGGGTCCAGCTTGGCCGTCACGGCCCGCGAGCTGCGAGCTCGTCCCCTCTCGGAGTGTGACCAGCCTCTTCCCACCTCCTCCGAAGCTCCCCCAGCCTCGGGCAAAGGCTTGCCGTCTTCCGAAGCCCCCCGAGAGTGCCCGCCTTGGCCTCTCCCTCCGCCAAACCCCCACGTCACTTTGAGTTTCCTCTTTTCCAGAACTCGCTCCATGTCAATTTGCACACGTGCACACCTTCTAAACTGTGAGCTGCCGGGGGGTCTCGGTCTTCTTGTTCACCTTTGTGTGACCTGCTGCCAGGACGTCCTACGTAAGACGTTCTCCCACGCTCTGACATACGTTACGACACGGGCGGGTCTTAAAGACGCTGCGGTACATGCAGTAAGTCGGCCACGTAAAGACCAGGATGGCCTGATTCTACTCGCACGGGGTGCCTGCAGCGGTGACATTCGGGGAGACAGAAAGCGGAACGGCGACTCTCAGGGGCTGGGGAGGGGGAACGAGGAGCCGTTCAGAGGGGACAGAGTCTCTGTGTCGCGATACAGAACAGGGCTCGAGACTCGTTGTTCAACAACGTGAATGCGTAATGTCACCAAACTGCCCACTTAGACATGGTCAGGATGGTTGACGGTACGTTATGTTTTGTTTTTCTTTTTACCACAGTAATAATTTCAGAAAGAAGACTCAGGAGATGGGCTATGACAGCAAGCGAGGGAACTGTCTGTCGGACGTGCGCTGCGCCTGGTTGTCTCAAACCGGCCCCCTTGGCGCGTCCCCCTGCGCTCTCCGCCTGCGGGTAGTAACCCTGTCCCCCTGCCACCCGTCATGAACAAGAGCTGGAGTCGTAAGGGCCACGTGGTATATGGTAACTAAGACTTAATGGCGGTGTGACAATGTATCCAGCCCCATCCATCTCCCGGGCGACGGAGGTCTGAAGCCAGGAGACTTGCAGGACGTTGACAAGCCCACCCTCGGAGAGGTCAGCGAAACTACGACGAGCAGTTACATGGCAACGTGCACCAAGTGTGACAGAGGGGAGGGAGCCAGCGATTCGGACTTCCCGGACAGGAACAGGGGACCGCCGCGCCCTCCCCCCAAACCCGCCCAACACGCGTCAGGCCGGCCAAACCCCCGGCCCCGCGCAGTACCATTTTCTATGTTTTCGCTCAATATTGAAAGGGCAAAAGTCTTTGCTGGAGAAAAAATTAAGTGTTTGGCAGAATCATAATGTATTTTTCCTAATTTGAGTGATAGCAAATTTAAGTCCCTCTAATATGACCACCAAAATGTTGTCATTTCCGGGAAGGTTGACACGAGAGTGGCTTCCTAAATCTGTCCAGTGGCCAAGAAATTCACAGCCTCGGGCATGCGTAACACATATTTTCAAGCACTCGAGGTGTCATTTTCGATAAAATGAGAATGAAGTCTGAAGTTTATCATTTTATTTCATTAGTAGGCCTCCATGACTGATTCGTGCTTGGCAGGTGTTAATTAACTTATAATCTCAGAATCGTTTTCATCTGAAACTACATTCGACCACTGGAAAAACAAAACAAAACTGCTGATGAGAACATAATCTCTAATGATCGCGATGTACCGATAGTGTGTGTTCAGAGCTCCAGCCTTAGAAAAAAATAATAAAACTCATTTAGTTTTTTAATAGTCTTTATTTCTTACAGTAGTTTCAGATTCACGGTGAAACCGAGCGAAACGTGCAGGGGTCCCCTGTACCCCGCGCCCCCACACGCACACGGCCTGCTCCGCTGTCGAGTCCCCACGCCAGGGCCCGGCAGGTCGTGCGCCGATGGAGCGGCCCGATCAGGGAACTCGCGCTGACACACTTGTCGCTCGGTCACGGCGGTTTACATCAGGGTTCACTCCTGGGGCTGTGCGTTTTATGGGTCTTGGCAAATGTACGACGGCATGTATCCGCCATGATAGTATCATGAAGAAGAGGGTTTTTTTGTCCTAAAAATACCTTTGGGCTCCGACCGCTCGCCGCCCCCCCCCCCCCCCACGGCGAACCCCCGGCAACCGTGGATCCTCCCAGCTCTGTCGTCTCCGCGTCCTCGGAACGCCGCCCAGCTGCATGTGCGCGGCGCGCGGGCTCCTCAGACGGGCTCTTCCTTCGCTTCGCGGCACGCACCTGAGTCCACTCCACGTCGCTTCACGTTTGATGTTACATCTTTTTAGCACTGAATGGCACTTTATTGTCTGGATGCATCACCACTTATCTGTTCACCCGCTGAAGGGCATGGTGCCTGCCGGCTTCCAAGTTTCGGCATTTATGAATACGGCCGCTGTAAACGTCTGTGAGCGCTGACTGTGTAGACATGCATTTTGAACTCATCTGAGTAAACACCGAGGAACAAGACTGACATTAATTGGATTTGATTTCAATTGGAATGGAAATCGTTTAGGTCAAGCTGAGATGTTGGCTACTTGATAACATCAAGTCTTCTTCTCCATGAACATGGAATGTCTATTTATCTAGTTCTTCGATTTCTTGTATTTAAGTCGTATGGCTTTCCTCAGACAGATCCTACAAATGTTGTGCTAGGTTTATAGCTAAGTTTTCCTAATGCACATGCTATTGTGTTTTTAATCTCTAATTCCCCTTGGTCATTGCTGATATGTGAGAAGACAACTGGCTTTTGTATATTAGCTCTTGATATCAATTCCAGTGTTTTTTTTGTCAATTCTAGGAGAATTCAGGGAAAACTACAGTAAATTGGACAAATCCTCGGTCCTTTATGAGATAAAGTATTTGCAGAAGAAACCGGAGCACGAACTGGAAAGCAGCAAGCAGGGCGAGAGCCCCGAGCAGGAGGTGACTGCTCCCGGGGCTGACGATGCAGGGGTGACCCGCCATCATAGTTTACACTGCTCAGCTGAACATGGAGTTAAGTCCTAGAGTTGACCTGGGATAACTCACGTCTCCTTTCCTGGTCCTTGGCCGGTGTGACAGAAGTAACATGTCCCCCTCAGCACAGCACGCAGGGAGCCAGAGGAACTCACTTCTGGTCTGGGTTGGGGGTGGGAGAAGCACTTGAGGATGCACCCTACCAGGCACCTGTCCGCCAACAAGGGGTGCTTGGCCAGTCCCCGTCCTGCGAAACACACACAGTCCACAGGCCCCAGCAAGTGCGTAAACAAGAAACAGAAGCTCGAGGTCAGGTGTAGCTGAGATCTGTGTGAAAGTCTCGTCCCCAAGCTGTGGTAGCATTGTCATTTACAACGCTGTATACATTTATGAGAGTTTATTTGATTGATTATTTCAGTTGAAATAATTACATATTTCAGTTAAAAATATAAAGAGACTATTAGACATTTAGCATAATTTTCTGAGAGTCTACTGGTATCTCAATCGCTAGAGAGAGAGAGAGGAAATATTTTTTAACTAAAAGTATTATGATCTAGAGCAAATCAATTTAAGGTGTCAATATAATTCTAAAATCATTAATTATAAAACTGAGGACTGAGGCAATTTTATAATAAAATTAAATCATAAGATTAAAATCTTAAAATTTTCAGATGAATACTTTATAACACATTAGGAAATTTATTAAAATATTAATATGTACAAAGAATAATGATTCCACTGATATTAATATTCAGACAATGAATATGAAGGTATGACTTTACTCTAAAGAATATAAATTTTTTATTATTAGAATTTTTATTTTTAAAAATGATATTAATTAGTTTATGGCTCTACTAACATAATAAATCCATGTGTTGAAAAACAAATATTTCAAAGGCATATATATAATTTAGTTATATTTTAAGGTACACTTTAACTCTCAAATATATTCTGTTTAGACAAAATATGTCATATGATTACCCTTTCCATATACAATAGGTATAGCTGTTTCATTTGGGACTTGATGTTTTAAAATTGCACATAAACTATATCTCACTGCACATTCCTCTGCAATTTACAACCTTTTGGGTTTTTTTTTAACTTAACACTGTGTTTTGGAGATTAATTAGCGTTGACAGACCTGGGTCGTTTGTCTTTACTGTAGAGTTATCGTAGACTTTTCGTAACTATTATAAGAATAAAACACTGGTTATTTATCCACGCCCCTGTTTAAAGACAGCTGTGCCCTTTCTCCTGCTGCACGGACTCAAATGGTCCCGTTACGATCATCTATACAGGTGTTTCCTCACGCGCTCTGAATTGCAGAATATGCTTACCTTGAATTTCACTAATTCCTGTGGAGTTGTGAATTGCTCTCTATAGTGGCTGAATCGATCGATATTCCCACCAGCCTGGAGAGGAACACTCACTGTCCTGTATCCTAACCAACACTTGGTATTGTCAGCTTTTAAGCTGTGGCCCATCAGGTAAGAATACAATCATATGATACTGTGTTCATAGTAATTTGCTGATCATTAATGAGACCTTGAGAATATTTCCATGTTAACTGATCACTGTTTTCTCTTAAATGTTATTTTCTCTACTACTTTGTTTCCTGTTTTTGTACCCATCAGACTATTCAATATTAACTTTTACATCAATATTCATTTATATTTACCCATATTTACTATGGTATTTGCTGAGCCTCACCCCTTACATCTCATTTCTTCATCTTGGGTTCAAACTCATCCTTCCCTGTTATAAGTACATCAATAGTTCTTTCAGATGAGTGCGAATACTCCCAATTGTCTAAAACTATCTTCGTTTTCCTCATTCTTGAGCAATATTTTTGTCAGGTATGTTGGGTATAGAACTCTAAGTTAGCAGGTGCTTCCCACGGTTTAATATTACACCACGACCATTTTTCTTCTGTTTTTCCTGTCAGGAGCCGTTCGAAGTATGGTTTCATTCTCGGTAATTTCTTTTCTTTATTTGATGTTAAGATCTTCTCTTTTTCCTTGGTGCTTTATTCCCTTTATGGAGTGAGTTTATTTCTATTTATCTTGATTGAGACCAACAGCTTGCTTTTTTATTGATCTTGCTTGGGGCCATGTACTCTTGAATCAGAGGATGTATCCATACTGGAAAGTTCTCAGCCATTCTCTTAGAAAATTGTCTCTCCTTTGTTCTCATTCTCCTACCATATATAGGTTCAGCCATCTCATTTCAAACTCCTAGTCTCTTAAAATTACTTTTTGCATTTCGACCTGTGTCCCATTATGAGACACTGCCTCGTATGTAACTTCCGGTTCACAAATTCTCTCTTCGGAATCACCTAAAATTTGTTGTTTTAACCCATCCACTAAGGTTTTTTTTTTATTATTATTATTATTATTTTCAAAAATTCCGATAGCTAAAATTATGTGCTATTCAACAGCTGCCGTTTTTCTATTATGTATGTGTTCTGTTTTAGGTTGCAATTTTTTTTCTATTATGCTTTAATGAACACGAAACATATTTGTTGTGCATTGTTTCAAAATGCCATTTCAGTCTCTCAAGTTCGAGGAACAAGTTCGAGGAAGTTCACGGTGCACGCCCCCCTTCGCTCAAGGAGGAATCTCCCTGGCTTGACTTGTAATGTCTGATGGCGTGCGCCCCCTCGGCGGGGCTGTCTGTCTCTGGGGGCGTCCACGCCATGCCACCTGAGGGTCTCCCGGGACGCCCTGACCTGTGCCGCTCTGCTGGAGGCGGCAGACGCGCCATCGTTCTGAGGCCAATTTTATATTAATTTCGCATTCCGGACCACCTCGGGACAGGTTTAGACTTATCTCCTTTTTCCACATTTACCACATATTTTTTTTCAGTGTCCTAGGCTCCCAGTACCCGTCTTCCTCCTCTCCAAAGCACGTCAAGGCCACGGTCGGCAGCTCACGGACTTAAGTCTTGGGCTGACCCCTTCCTCTATTTAAACACAACTACATTTTTGTACTTTTTCACTTGTCCCTGGAAATTTTTTTTTTTTTTTGGCAATCTCATCTAATTAAAAAGAAAAAAAAAGTACTACAGTTTATTTAGTGAATTAAGCAGGAAACGTTTCATACTATTCTAGGTCTCTATCATGCTAGTTCTAGAACCTTCTGACACTGTGAATGCAAGAGTGATTGCACGTGGGAGAGAAATAAACTCCTGCCTTGTAGACTCATTGTTATTATTTTGTGTTTTCTGTCATGCGCAGTCAAAGATAATCTTGTTGTACCTTTGACTATTTAGATTGGCAAAGAAACAACTCAGGGAAACATATTAATATTGTCAAAATAGCAAAGGGATCTCCATCGGCGCCAAAGAAAAGTGTCTGTGAAATGGGCTGTGGCACAGGGTGAAGGAAGGAATCATATTCTCGGCATTGTGGTATGTTGCCTTAGAACCTGAAAATAATGACTAAAACTGCCTCTAAAGTTCTCTTTCTGCTTTTTAAAATGTCTCTACATCATCGGAAACACAATCAGCCAAAATGTATTTCAAGAAGCAACAGAAGAAAAGGAAGATAAAGTTGGGAGGGATCCGCAAGTACCTCAGTTGCAGTTTGGCCCTGGCACAAAGCACCACACGCCCCATCACCCCAGCGCCTCAAAACAAGACAAAACTGCCATCGTAGTCCCAACATCTCCTCCAACCCTTATGTTCGCTCTTCATTTGAAAGCCCTACGTCCTTAAAATTCGTTTTACTTATTAAACGCATCCCCTCAACTCTGACATCCAAGCCCGTTCCTTCTAGTGACGTTCCTAGTGAACCAGACACGTATGCAGTGAAGTCCTCCTCCACGGAGACTTTACTACACAAACGCTTCGCCGCACACTAGCCGTCACTCGGGTTACCTGGCTGTCCAGCCGGCGGGGCGTCCTTCTCTCCGTCCTCGCTCAGAATGACAGCCAGTCCCACCGAGTCGGTCGGGAGCACGGAGCTGCTGAAGTCGACGCGAGTCAGGCTTTCGGGGGCCCTCCCCGAGCCCCCCGCGGCATCCCGTGGGCCGCTCCCCGCGGCGTTCCTTTCTCGGCCTTGGCCCCCGGGTCTCATCACGACGTGCACGATGCTTTGCTGGTCCAGGTCGCAGCTCTGTGCGTGAGCAAAGGGAAAACACAAGAGGAGATGTGAGCATGGACGTGCCAAGTGCCGCCGAGCTGTCCGCGGCTCTAGAGCACGCGGAAGGTGCTGAAACCTGTCCCCGCACGCGCTCTGCGCGCAGTCGTGAGACACGCAGGGACGCGCCCTGTGCGGTGACCCGAGGGAGGCACGGCCGCCCTGCCAGCGAGGCCGCAGCGCTCACACGGGGGCCCAAGCAACACGGAACCGCGCCACAGACTGAAATGTGCGGATAAACGGCACGCGGCGACAAAAAATCTAAAGTAACATCCGAAGGGATGTGAAATCCAGCAGAGAAATGCACCGCGATGCGTACATGAGCAGAGTGAAGAGCAACACTCTTTTAACCCTGATTTACTTCAGAAGTGATGCGTCCTTCGAGTTATCGGCTTTAAATATTGTCATTCGTTTTTGTTTGAAAAAGCACAGAGCGTTGGCATTTCTTTCCCCGGAATTTAAAATAAATGTGTTTATGGCAGACGCCGCATACACCCCCAACGTCACTGGCAAACGTCGCCCCCCGCCCCCGCCCAGCGAGGAAGCAGGTGAACAACATGAGGGTGCCAACCTGGGAGTCACACCCTGTTTCATCCAGTTTCACGGTTAAAAAATGTGAACGTTTACGAAAATGTTGTGCATCTGTACGGCGAAGCGCGTGAACAAGAGACTTAAAAATGTAGTACAATTAAAGTTAGAAGTCGGACGATTTGCTCGGACAAAAACGAGACTGCCTTAAATCAAACCCTGGTGTCAGAATATGACTGGCGGGAAGCTGCCCCTCGTCCATCCGCCACCCTCCTCCCACGGAGCGAGGACCTTGCTCGCTCAGCGCACCCAGGGATCTCAACGTCTTCCAACCCCCGCTGCCATCCTCTCCCATTTTCGGAATGTTCGAAGAACTCCCTGCGGAACACAGTGGTAATTTTATAACTGGTGACGCCTGCCCCCCCGCCCCACCCGGGGCTCCCACGCCCCCTCTCTGGAACTTTGGAGATGGTGTCCATCACCGCCAGGCAGCGCCTGGTGTCGGCCTCCTCGACTCAGGACCCCGGGACACCCTCTGGTCCCGAGTACCATTCCTGCCAGTAGAGAAAGTTTCCTGAGGCCCGGGAGAAGGGAACGAGGCTGACAGCTCCAGCTGGACATCAAGAGTACATTGGGGGAAGGTACACAGGGGGCACGTCCTGGGCTGTTGAGAGGACATAGGCCACCTCCAGGCAGAGTGACAGGTGCTGAAAGGTTATAGCACAGGGCAGGACGGGTGGGGGACGGGGACGGGACCCCGCGCTACCCTGGGAAGCCAGCAGGCCGGGACCCGAGGGGAGGGGTCGCTCAGAGGGAATATGGGAGGCGACTTGGTCCTGGATTGGCTGGACGCCGTCTGTCCTGGCCCTGGCAGCTGGCTCACAATGGCCGGCAGCAGCTGGGTCACAGACGGTCCCTCCTGCACACGCTCTCCTCTCCACGCAGGTGCCGGACCTCCGTTGCATCGACGAGCTTGCTCTCCCTGCCACTTGTCCTCAGAGCTCCGCGTCCTCCCCGGGGCAGCTCCGACTCGCCAGCGGTCGACCCCCACCCCCGGCCCCGGCCTGCTCCCTCCTGACCTCCTTACTTCTGTCGGAGCGCCCATCCCCCACGGCGTGCAGGTGCCGCGCCCCCTCCTCCCTCCCTGTGTTCTAAGAGCTTCAGGGAATCACCTCCCGGGACTCCTCCTCACTGCCCCGTCCAGCGAGCTGCCCAGGGCGACCAGTTCCGACTCAGGAATGCGCCGGGCACCTCCGGCTCCTTTGCGTCCCAGCTGTCACCTCGCCCTTTCAGGGCCCCGTCATCACGACCGCTTCGGACTCACTCCCTCACCTCCCGCTGCTCCCCACAACCCCGTGTGCACGACCCTCCCGAAGGGTCCCCGTGTCGCTTGCTGGAATGACCTGACAGCCCACCGCCGCCGCTCAGGTCCGCCCAGACGGTTCTCCTGAGATCGGCCGTCTTTGGCTTTGCGTCTTCACCTCCGCCTCACCGTACACGTGGAGGACGAGACGATGCCTCAGAAATAGTCCTCGCGGCTCCCCTCCTCCTGCCCTTGGTTTTATTAGCGGAACCTTAAAATGCGCCCGCACCCTGCCCAGGCCATCGAAAGAGCGCCCTGGCTGCCCTCTGCGCCTTCCCCCCGGGACTGCGCACGTGGCCCAGACCCCCGCCGGGGCCCGGGGCGCCACGTGGGGCGGTGCCCGCCGCGTGGGCCGAGCCGCGGGTGCCCGGCTGCCCTGACACGCGTGGAAAAGCGGTGCCCATCGCCGGGCCCCTCGGACGCTGCGGCTGTCCGTGAAGTGGTAACCCGCAACGACACTCTCGTTTCCACTCCGCTTGGGCTGAGGCCGACTGTCCACCCTCGGTCGCCGGCACGTCAGCGTTCAGCCAGCGTCTGGGGCCCGCGCACGGCCGTCGGCCTGGGCCATCCAGACAGAGTGGCGCCGAGATCGGAGCACGCTCAAGGGCGGGCGTGTGGGGGCGCAGGCCGTCCACCCTCCTCCCTGAGCGACGGCTGGGAACTGGCGCCGACGCCCCCTGGGGATTTATCCACACTGCGCTCTTTTCGAGGGGGCTCGAGAACTCAGTCAGGTAAACTCTCTCTGGGTTCAGGCTTCAGCGCTTCCTGAGATCCTCCTGCCAGGCGAAAGCAACACCCCCTGCCATCCGCGTCCCCACCACCAGCCCCGACCCCCCACTCTCCTTCCTGCTGTGGCCAGCCCGGGGCGTGTGTGTGCAAGGTCTGGTCTCCCAACTTCATTCAGAAATTCTCGAGATGGGCGACGGGCCGTATTTCCGTTTTTACTTAGTAAGCACCTCGCCTCACACAGAGCTTTGGGCCCAGTAGATGTAGAAAACATGTCTACGAATTGAACAGGTGAGTGGCGTGGGGGCGGGGAAGGACACACGAGGGAACGCGCAGGAACGGTCCTAAGCCCCGCACCCCGGTGCTCCAGGGGAGCAGGAAGACATGGGAGGAAGAGCGCGGGCTCTGAAGCCAGAGAGATGCAAGGGGCCAGCTCCGTGACCTCTGGCAAGTTCCTTTGCTTCCCTAAGCCTCGGTCTCTTCATCTGTCACGGGCCATAAGATCGCCCACTTTAAAGAGGTCTCTGAAGAGCTAAGGAGCTACGCGGAGGGCAGGGCCCGGCCCCCCGTGATGACTCAGTCCGGCGTCGGCCGTCAGGGTCGCGACCACGGTGCAGGAGCTCTGTCCCCTCCCTCACACACCAATGCAGCCCCAGAATCCCATCCGGCCGCTCCACTCACACGGCCTTCTTTGGAAAATGTGCAGAGAAGCTACAGCGATGCGACCGTGATTCTGTTAACACCCAAGCTTTCCACGAACTAAAAAATGGTTTTAAAAAAACCCTCATATGCTCAGATGCCATGAAACACATGACGACTCTGAGCGAATTCTCAAGGGCTGCTAATTGACGAATATGGAAGAAATCCAAGAACCGAGTTTCCCTTTCAGATCCAGATTTTCCTAATGCCCAGAGAAGCGCAGCGAAGGGATCAGGAAAATCCCAGCCGGATTTCCGCAGTCGTGGTGGTATTTACAGAACATATTTCTCCCAGTCTCCATCCATTGTTCTGAGACTGGTGACTGTTTAATTCCTTGATTCTCAAAGTAAACGGCGCCGGGAGCAGTCCCTTTGCCAGATGGCACAGACGAATCGCCACGCGGGTTCCGCTCAGAGCCGCATGGATTAACGCACGCCACGGACAGCATGCCGGATCCGGTTCAGCTGTCTAGCCAGTCCGAAGCCCCAAATGAGATTTAGTCGCACGGTACACACACAATCCCTCAGCTTTGGGGAGGTCTCGTGGAGGCGGGAAGATGGCAGAGTTCTCCGACACGGCTTTAAACCTCCTCAGGGTAAAAACGATGTCTTGTCTTTGCTTCCTCAACAACTAGCGTAATTGCCTGGCAGAGAGGACGTGATACATTTGTGGGTTTTTTGTTTTGTTTTGTTTTTTTGCAATAATAAGTTACTGATTCAGCACGTTAGGCAGTGACCTAAGTTGTTTACTGTGGACAAAACGAGTTGCGGTTCATGGCACTGGGCTTGGTCTTCTGCTGTCAAGCGGAGCTGTCATTCCACTGGGGACCCGGAGGGTGGCATCTGGGGTTCTCCCTCTCCCAGGCCTCTGATCTGGAGATCCCACAGTTACGATAAAATTTCGACGCAAGTCGTTTGCCAATGACCAGCTCTAATATACAAGACTAATATACTATACAGCTAATATACAGCTGACTAATATCCGAGAACTGTATGTGTTTTACTTTTTCCAAAAAGGAATCCCTTTGGTAACATGTCATTTGTTTTCAAATGTTTGAGTCTTCTAATCCAATTGGAATACCGAAAATGAGAATTTGAAAAACCTGCGAACGGTTCTCAGAAATACGCTTAAGTTTTTAGACCTTGTAAAAGTAAATAATGTGACTCTAACAAAAACAGAGGAACGAACCGAAAGCACTATACTTAAAGCAGGGCTAAGTAGATGACGTCTGAAGTGGTGGATAATGAGATGGACCCGCAGTTGTCACGCGCTGTGACAGCGGCACTTACGTTAGTGACGGAAGTAAAATAAACGCGCCCTGTGTCTGGGCTCCGGCTCTCCTCAGGGGGCGTCAGAGGCCTGTAGGCTCCGTTGGTTGTCTAGCATCCCCACGGTCCCCTGGAGGAACCGCGCACAAGGGAGTCTGGGCAGAGCCGGGAGGACGAGGCCCCCGCGGCGGCCTTCAGCATCTTGTTGCTGCTGCTCGTGCAATTAATTCCTCGTGACCGGCGTCGAGCTGCAGAGGAGCGCAGCACAGGCTCCCGGCGCCGGGGCTCAGGGTGGGAACCCAGCTGAGGCCGCCCCGATCCCGCCCTCTGACTCCCCCGGGCTCTGCGGGGCGGCTGCGCGGAGGATGGGGCCGGAGCCCGCAGAAGGGCCATGGGGCGGGGGGACGGGGGGCAGAGGGAAACGGGGGAGGGCCGCGGGGGAAGACGGGGGTACTCGGCAGCAGGCCGAGGGGACACAGCACGGGCCGTGGTGAGCAGCGGCTCGGAACCCGCACGGACGCGCTTCGGAGCAGAGCGGATCCCTGAGTGCGGAACATCGAGACGGACCCTGGGCCTGGGACCATCTGCAGGTGGCCAAAGGGAATCTGGGTGCATTGCATTTAAAAAAAAAAAAAAGAAACTTCCAAAAGTAAGACCCCGTGCCTGTTAGAGGACCAGGAATCGGGCAAAGCGTGAAGAAGTCGCGAGGAGAGGGCGGAGGCGGTCGCCCCGAGGGCTGTCCCCGGGACCCTGGGACCCCAGCGCCCGCAACCCCAGCGCTTGCGCCCGGCACCGCACCTGCTTCTCGCGCGTTCCCCCGTTACCAGGGACAGCGATGCTCTTCAGGGCTGATCTACGGGATCGGCCCGAGGGACCTGTCAATCACACACGCTCCCCCTGGGGCTGCAGAGCGACCTGGGACCCGGGGACGCGCCCATCTGGGGCTGCGGCAGACACGTCGGAGGCGAGGACACCTTTCAGACAGCTCCAGCCGTTCACCCACATAAGCCGTGACGGGGCCATACGGCCCGGTTCCGTCCGGGCCCAACGCCCTTCCAATCCGCACGCGGCCTCCGCAGCTGCATTCAGGACACCAGCAGGCACCGTGCACAGACCCGCCCGCCGGTCTCGCTTTCTAAGCACCTGGATCGACCTACTCCATCGGTCTACTGACTTCTGTGCTCTCTGAATCAGGCCAAGCGAGCTTCAATGCCTTCACTCTCATTCGTTCATTTTCAGTTTTAAGTGTGTTAAACTATTGCATCGGGCAAAATGCTTAAACTGTTTCCGCTGGAAGGCTCTCACACTTCCTGTTGTGTACTAACTTCACATTTTAACGCCTTAAAAAGTCTCTGATTTTTCATTTGAATTTTTAATAGCACACAATTTTTTCTTCCAAGAAAAGCCATAATACGATCAGCCAAGAATTATCAGATAAAAGATTTCCTAATTTAATAGTCAACAAATTTTATCAGATTTTAATTTTAAAAATAAATGTGACATGGAGCTCTCTCTTTTAGATAATTTTGAAGAAATACTTTTCAAAACAACTTAAATTTTCCTTTTTTTGTGCTGTTAAAAACTCAGAATGCTTCACACTTGTTTCTTCTGAAAATAACTTCTAACAAACAGATGGTTTTGTAAGCCTGCCAGAGCGTTTAATAATGTATTTTCTACGTCAAAGGAGGACAAAATGCCTATAGGCAGGTATTTAATGGTAATAGTGAGGAAACGTTTTGCATGGTCGCTGCTAACAGTGCCATAGCGTGGTTAAGACAATGTGGACTTAGAGATGCTCAGATACCCAAAACAGAACAGTTCCTGCTGATTTTTTTCCTCTCGAACTCTGCTTCCCATCCATACTTTTCGATGAACACTAAATACCAATTTATATTAATTGGATGAGAATGAAAACTGTTTCTTCAACTTAATCTTTCATTTTCTTTAAAAAAAAATTTTTTTAATGATGATACTTCGTGATTTATGCTTTGAATTTATTATGCATTTCCTATGACTGGTTTTCATTATAATCAAAGATGTCACGCTCCCCAGGGACAGTGAAAGGCCCCGTTCTGGTTGCCAAAGGCCGAGCGACATAATCCTTGTGAAAGGTCAATTAGCCCCATGCCAATTAGCCAGCGTGGGTCAGAGCCCCGTCCCGCTCGGTGTCCCTCCCGAACGCTCATTAGGGTTTATTCCACAGGGAGCTCGACGGGGTGGGAGTTGCGGGGGGGGGGGGGGGGTGGAGAAAAAGTGAGAAACAATCGGTTCTGCCGCACGTTAGCCACGCAGTATGTGATTTATCGCGCGCGGCTGGTGCTGTCTGTGCAGGTGAGGGCTGGCACTCCATCTACCCATGCTCACCTCTTCCTAAATACAAAGGATAGCAGATAATCAATCCCAGGCCCATTAAAACCAAGTTAACACCGTGCCTTACGCTGTAAACTTTACAAAAAATGTTCCCCGGTGTTGTTTTTCTAGATGTGATTTTGTTCCTATTCAGAACCTCCAGGTCTTCCAGTCCCTGGTCTACAATAAGGACAGGAGGAGGGAGGCGAGGCTTCGACAAGCCCTGCGACCTCGAGGAAGAAGCGAGAGCTGACAGGTTTTCATGTTTACTTTTTTTCAGACTGACACAGAGATAAACAGTCTCCCACCCTGGCTGTGAATTCCTTAGGTTTCCAGCCGCAGGTTTAAATTTTAGGTATAAATATAACACGTTGTCTGTGATCTGGGTGTCTTTTGCCATGTGTAGCAATTCTGTTACTCTGATAAATAAATCGCCAAGCTGCGACACTCTTCCCCACCTGTACTCTAAGCAGATGCCTGCTCAAGTCGCCCCCAGACACAAGCCAGGAGGAAGGCACTGAAAGTCTGCAGATCGTGACAGACTGCTGGACTCTGGCAGCCGACTGCAGGAACGGAGCGACAGTGTTCATTTCTTCCATTGCGGCTGTTCATCCTAACTAACGCTGTCTTGCAATCATTTACTCAGGGGGAACAAGGTGTTGAGACCACAGGCCACCCGAAGCTCCTCCTGCTAGTCACGGCTCTTGCAGGGGAGCACAGCGCTGCGCCGAGGGCCACGGGCTCAGGTGCAGGTACAAATGAGACAGGTGTGCTGTGCGGACACAGTGGCCGGGGGCGCTTAGCTTTAAAACCTCACTTGAATATAACAGGTAAATATTGTCTTTGATGAAACAATTTTTTTTTTCAAAATTTATCTAACAGAACGCACATATAATGAACCTCCGTTATGATTATTGACTGGACTTTTACACTTTCATAACATGAACATCCTTGGGTTAGAAGATAGATGGAAAGCTCAGCAGAGGCCTGTTCTGTCTTCCCCTGGGATAAAGCGATTGGAGAAACCTACAAAAATCCACTGGGGGGGGGAGGGGGATTAAAACTTTGGGAGTGAGATAGTGCCTCAGAGTGTGGGGCCAACATTTTCTGTCTCTCCATGACAAAAGCTAATGACACCCGTAAGAAACCCACAGAGCTGACCATAGATTTAGTTGCATCTACACCAGGTAACTCAGGTTATGTCTCTACTCTGGCAGAGAGAGAGGAATGGCGAGGTGGGGGTTCAGTTACGAACAGGTTTCTGAGGAGTAAAGGCTCGGGCCTCAACCCATCCAAGGCAAAGGCTTCGGGAGGACTGTGTGGCATCTTCTGTTTCAGCCGCCGTTACAAACAGGACAGTTGCAGAATAACATTATCCCATCGATTACGAAAAGACTTTAAGTGTTACTTGTTTTTGTTGTAGTTCTTTTCGCCTCGGGCTACAACTCACTTAAAAATATATATATAGTCAGGTTACTGTTGCAAACCACTTGGAATAGCGGGGCTGTGACTTTGACTGGAGATACATTTACACTTCTTTGTTTCATTTCGTGTTCATTGGTAGGGATTGCTTTTTAAAGAATATTTAATTATGTGAATAAAAAAATAAATAAAACGAGTCCTATGCAAAGTAATCTCTTGGGGTGACCTGATCATAAATGCAGACCTGGGCAGGTCCTGGTAGGTGGCTGTCACTTCTTTAGCATCTAGCTTAAGGCACCTCTGAAATAAGCCTTAACCGCCCTCAAGAGAGAACACAGCCTCCTGCACTATCCTGTAATCCCCGCCTGGGCTCTCCCTCCTGTCTGAGTCTCCCTTTTTAATGAGAAAATAACCGCATTGTTGTAAGACAAAGGGGATGCAAGTTACTATTGGGTGGCTCTGTTGAAGAAATAAAGACATACAGGAGAAGAGAGGAGGATGGCTAAGAAAAGTCAAAACATCTTTGGCTCTCAACTCTAACATTAGAGTACAATCTCTAACAACTCCCTCAAATTCTCATTGAAAACACTTAACTTTTCCAAAAATCTGAAGGAAACCGATGCTATATCATAGAATTTTTACAGTAGGACCTTCACAAATCACAATTATCACTGAAACCAGCCCATAAGACATGCTTGTTCAATGAATAACAATAATAACTATTTTGTTAGAACTATGGAGAGCGTATTTCTGAGCATTTTAAATATTATTTGTAGTCCTCACAATCACACTGAGAAGTACCATGGTGGATAGAGCTCGCGCGTCATCGAAATCCACGTCCTCCTCTCCCTGGGCACCTCGCCGACCACTGCCCAGCTGCCTTCGTGTTTGTGGTCGGCCCCGTGAATCATCCTTGCCAACGGACTGTGAGTGGAAGCGACGGGTGTCACTCCCAGGCCAAAGCGCGCCTACTGAGGTTGTAGTTGAAACGAAGACAGACAGAGAAGACAGATACACGAGAAGATGACTGACCAGGGAGAGGGCGGGTAAAATGTAAATGTCCAGGAAAGCTCGCAGCCGTAAGCTGGGGGCCACGTCATCTGGTCTGCGCCACGCAGCCAAAGGCGACACAGAGCAGTCTAGCGGCACACCTGAGTTACGTCATCGGGTGCCGAGAGTGCAAGCGAGCTCTCTAGAGACGGCTCTGCACTCATAAAGGTTAAGATGATTTCATACATTAAAGTTAAAATTAGCTGGTCGAAAGGGGACGTTTCCTTTTTAAACGGGCTATAAAGATACAGAGTGCCACACTAAGGGACAGGTTTTATCATTTCATTTGCTGGTAATTGTTGAATCCACTGCCTTTCATAACTTTTTTGAATGGCCTTTTGAATTTTTTTATTTTTAGTTAGCTTTATGGCTGTCGGCCTTGATCTTCGTGTATCCTTTGCCAGAAATCAATCATCCCCCAATGTTCCCGTCATGAGTTTGTCCTCTTCGTATTGCCTAAAACATCACCGACATTTTGAACCCATTTGCACACAGTCTTAAGCCTACTGACATTACGCGTACAATGCTGACTCCAATCGAATTTATCATTTGGCATTATCGTAACTCCTGAGCAAAGACAGCAAACTTCTGGGAGAATTGGAACAAAAAGAAACACGAGATCCTCCTGAAAGTAGGAAGAGGTTTTTAATAAGTTGACAGTGTGGTTTGAGTGGTTGCTATGACAATATCCAGCTCTTTGAGAAAGACCCTGATAAGGCATTCATTAGGAAATTCAATTCTCCACAGCAGTCAAAGTTTTTTCTTTCTTTTTTTAACATCTACCCAAGTAACTGACTTTTAAACCGATCAAGCATTTTACCTCCATTTTCTCACCTTAAACTTCACGACACCTGTGACATAAGCATTCTCAATAAGAGAAGTGACGTCCAAAGACATGCGTGGTTTACCCAAAGATAAACAACGGCCTTTGAAACCAGGTTTATCTTGTTCTGAAACCGCTGTGGACTCTCGCCCTTGCCCGAGGAAATGAAGAATGAGGGAATTAACACGCCCACTCTCGCTTCCTTCTGTCCCCAAGGCAGTTGTGAAGGCAGCAGTTGTGTGCACGGCACACGCACCCTCAAACCAGTCTTGGCTGTCGCCGAAGGCAGTTTCATCGAACGGGCCAGAAATGGAGACAGAGCGTACCGGAGACACAAAGGGTAGTGCAGGACGGGGATTCGGGCCCGGGAGACGAGCCGGGGGCACCGCGGAGTCCGGCAACTTCTGGGGGGACAAGCAAGCTCCAATGTTCCTGCGCCGGAAAAGCAGCGCGTCTCCCTAGTTATAAATCACTGCGTATAATGACGATATTTTTTGAGAAAAATGTATTTTTTTTTTTTTGCTAATGGTATACATTCATGAAAATGATTTTAAAATGCTGTTTTTGTTTTTGTTTTTTTCTGACAAGCCTTAATTTAGGTAGGTGGCATTTGTTTAGAAAAGATTTTGAAATGCAAGTGCTACATAATCAAGCAGAGCTGGACTCAAGCATAATGAAAGGTTTGAGGACCAAGAAAACAAGGCCTTGTCGTCATTTTTTTTTTTTTTTAACTTTCTAAACAGGCCCGTGACGCTCGTGTCAGGGACACTGTTGTGCACCCGGCGCCGCTCTGGACGGCGGGAGGAGGGCTTGCTGCCCACGAGGTCTCGGAAGCCGGGAGGCCGGCTAGGGCACAGGGAAGCCTTGCCGTAGCGCGAGCTGGCTGGGGCTGCTGTCACCAAGCACCACGAGCGGGATGATTTGAACAGCCAGAGTTTGTTGTCTCACAGCTCTGGAGGCCGGAAGCCCCAAGCCAAGGTGGCGGGAAGGACAGGACCCTTCTGAGGCTGCAAGGGAGGACGTGTTCCAGGCCTCGCCTTGGCCCGGACGGGACAGTCTTCTTCCTGTGTCTTCATGCCAGCTTCCTTCTGTATCTGTTTCTGCATCCGAATTGTCGCTTTTCATAAGAACACCGGTCATACCGGCTTAGGGCCCACCCCGACGACCTCATTTTAACTTGATCACCTCTGTGAAGACCCTGTCACCAAATGAGGTCACATTCTGAGGTACTGAGGGTTATAAGTTCAACATATGTTTTGGAGGGTGTGCAACCCAGCCCATAATACCCACCACGGAAGAAGAAAAGCATCCTGGAACCTGGCATTTCACCCGGAGGACAGCAGGATCCCTCCCAATTCAAATAACCTGGGTCGGGGAAGGGGCAGGAGAAAGGAAAAGCAAGAAGCTGAATTTCACTGCACATTTATGTAAGGCCTTTAAAACAGAACGAGCTACCTGGATGGGGGAAGATTATGATTTTCCTCCTCCTTTTGGGACTAGAAATTAGGCCTTGAGAGAAACTGGAGAAATGGAGAACGTTTCATTCCGGGTTAGACAAGTCGCGGTCTGTACGTATTTTCAGGAGCAGCACGTGTCCTAGCAAGATGCTGGCGTCTTCAGAGGAAGAATCTCAGCCCCTCGCTGTGTCCTGAGGCCTCGGTCGACGGGCCACGGCTCTCTCCCTCTACGTGCGCAGGAACTAGTGTCCTGGAAACTGTCTCATGTCCAAACGAACCCGGATCTGGTCAGATCGAGGTGCCTGTTCGCTTGCTCGCTTTAGTACAAGGCGGCAGGTTGCTAAAGCTTCACTGAGTGGGCTCGTTAAACAGGAGGGCCAGCTGGCTTCCCCGCTGATGACTGGCCTCACAATCACGCCGTGGAAATGAAAATACGTCTGACACAAAGTATCAGAATGTTTTCCTTCTACATATAATGTAAACCCTTGGTTTGACATTATACTTTACTCCTATTTTAAGTTTTCACCTAATACCTTGATATCCTGGCACATTCAATTAAGTGACGATAATGTTAACGAGTCATTCTTTCTTACCAAGGTTCAAGGCCTCACGTGTATTTTTCAATGACTAATATTATGACAATATGAATGCCATGAGTTTTCAGACTAAAGCAGAGCTTGTATTTTCAAAATAAAAAAGTTAATTCTTAAAACAAGATGAAAGGTGCTGTCTTTAAAGCACCGATGGCGATTTCCCCCTTGCAAACTGCCTCAGCTCTTCCAGCTGTCCCCACAACCCAGGAGAATGAAGGAGACAAAGCCCCTGCCATGGAGACGACAGAGTGAGGAGCTGGGCGTCCCCCGGCAAACATGTCGGCCGCTTCCCAGAAACATCGCAAACACGGTCAGGACAAGTCTAGACATAAAGAGAACAGGGTCAGGCCCACTGAGCTCACTCACAAAGCTTCTGGGGGAAGAGCGTGGACAGAATGAAACCTTAAATACACTCTTCCGAGTTCAGAAATGCTAGTGCTCGTGACAGAAAGGGGCCCCGCCGGCGATGGGCGCCCTAACCTCGCAGCGGACCGGCCGAACGGCCAAGTGTTTGCTGAGATGTAAGAAAACGTGAATCTGAGAATCCGAGCATAGAAAGGTGAAGAACTACCAGCATCCATTTTGTTATAAACTGAGCCAGGAAGGTCACGAGGACTTCTGAAAACTGAAATGCGGCGTAAGGCGTGCAAGATGGTGGCGGCGAGGCTTCGGGGGCTCTCTTCCTTAGCCAGCTGGTCCGCCTCACCCCTCTGCCGCACCCCGCGCCGCCTGCAAGGCTCTCCCCGGTGAGCCGCCCACTGCTGCTTGCAGCTGACACGAGCCAGTTCCGCTAGGCTGGACGCCAACGGAACGTGTCTCCGGGTGGGGCGGGGGGTCGTTCTTGATGCCTGCCCTTGCCCACCCCGCCCATCATCCCCCTGATCCTTGGGGAGGAGGTACTGGAAAACCGCTAGGAAACAGGCCTGGCCCCCCATGTTCCCATGAACTTAATCTCTTGCTTGAAAGACAAATGAAGGAGCCTTGCGGAGTCAAAGATGAGAGATGTTTTTGAAAGTTAGGCCGACAGAGGAACACCCCGTGAAAAGGGAAAGGCCCTGCCTTCGGTGAGCCCCGCGTCCTTCTCGCCCTGCCAAAGGCCTTTTCTGTTTTCCCGCGGTCCCTCGGTGAGGGGACAGCAAGCTCCAATGGCGTGTCTTCCGTTACAGAAGACGGGACGGCTTGGCAGTGGGACTTGGGAAAGGAACAAAAGATTGAAGAGAAACAAGGTGTTCCGATACTGAGCAAACTTGATGAATTGTTTTGTAATAAGCAAGCAGCCACTTTCAGATAAAATTCATTCTATCACCCAAATTATGTTTTCATTTCTCAACTGAACCATCTTTCAAAGACACGCGGATACTCGATGGGGAAGCAGCGCAGAGCCGTAATGGAGCAGAATGTTTGGAAACATCACCTGATGATATTCTTTCTTTGTTATCCCTCTCACACCCTGCAGGGCTTCGCCTTCAGGACTAAACCCTCTGTATGGAATGGGGGGCACACACACAAAAACCCCAAGAAGAGAAAGGGTCATTGATCAGTCTCCGAAGTCCAAGTAAGATGTTGGTGCATCCACAGCCGACGTGACAGTCAGCATAGAATCCACCCCATCAAACCTTAGAGGCGGGGAGAATGGAGAAGCGGATCGGAGCCCGTCGGAGGATCAGCCCGGGCGGCTAGACCAGCCGGACCCCCGGAGGGGCGTGCCCAGAGCTGAGCCCCCGGTGGTGCCGAGCAGCAGCACCCCGCCGTCCGGGTGCCGGGACCAGCTCCCTAGGGCGGACGCAGTGGGGCGGGGGTGGGGGAAGTGGAAACACCCCTACAGGCGTGCTCAAATGAAAGGGTAGAGACTCCCCCCTGCTCCTTTTGGGGAACTCCCAGAGGAGACGCCCCCCGAGCACCCGCCTTCCAGCCCTGGGGAGCAGCGATGCCGCAGTGCGGTCACGTGGCACACGGCTCCCGAAGGTGCGGGGAAGGCCCTGACGGAGGAGCGGGGGACGCAGGGGGCTGGCTGCCGGCCGGTGCGCGAGGCGCCCGACTCGCTCCCGAGAGAGCGGGCAGAGTCGATCCCCACACCGGGGCTGGCCACGCCGAGGAGCGGCGTTTTCTGGGGACCCGGTGGAGAGGCAGGGAGAGAGACAGAAAGAGCCGTCCTGCTCCTAGACATCGGGGCTGCCTCGAGGGTGCTGGGAGCCCAGCAGCCAGAAGCTGAAAGGAAATGCCTTGGGCCAGGAGGTGAGGTCACAAGTGGTCGCCCAGCCAGCTCGAATGCAGAAGCACCCACTGGGACCCAGGGGAATTGCAGAGCGAGGTCCTGGAGGAGCCCAGGCCAGGACCCCCGAGGGAAAGAATCAGCTGTCACCCTCCCGGAGCCCAGAGAGCCTGAGGCCCGCACCTGTCTCATCACCCCCCTCCCCCCAAACGCTCCTCCCTCCTCGAGCTTCCTCAGATGCCCTCGGGTCAGGAGCCTGGCCTGAGAGAGGAAAGGACGGAACTGGGGGAGGGCTGGCAGAGGCCGGCGACATCATCTCCCTTACGTCAGGCGGAAAACGACCTCTGGCCTGAACTGTGCACAAAATCGAAAGGTGGAGGTGGGGACTGAGACGCTGGCCCGGACATCGGTCACTGAATTGAGACATGCGTGCCACTTCGGGAGCCCGCAGGACTGCCTGCCTCTGAGCGAAAAACAAAGTCGTACGGAGTCTGGTGAGATTTCGGACAGACGTCGGCGAGCGACTTAACCCCAGCAAAACGCGAATGGGCAACGGGAGGAAAGAACACAAGGCCGTGACGATGACTGATCGTGTCACACCACAGGTCTGCGCAGTCCTCACCCTCCGCCTTCCGTTAAAGCGGGAGCCAGAGGAAAGGGAAGGGAGCCGGCGGGCAGGCGTGGACAGCGGGGAGTCACCCTGCACCGCCCTGGGGCGGCGGCTGCGCCCTGCTCCCCGAGCGGCCTGGGAAGCGCAGGGCAGGGCCCCCTCTGCGTCACCGTCCCTTCTCTGCCACCGCCGCGCGCCCTCCCTGACGGCCTCTGACCCCCGCCTCTGCTCTGTAACTTAGAGCATAACCTTGTTAGCACGCGGGGCGAGCAGCTGAGCGGAACAGCCGTCGCGAGATTGAGCGAAACACGCGCTCTCTGGCCAGACGTGCTTCCTCTCTCTCTGGAAAGCAGCAGGCGGCGCTGAGGCCCTCCCTGTGCTCACGCATTTCCACATCGGGGCGCTCCTGAGAACCCGCAAACCGTGACCCCCGCACCGCGGGCACACGCGGGCACCCGGCCTCTAGACGGTGGGGTACGCAGAGGCGCCTTCCCGCGGTGCCCACACGGGGCGGAATAACGGGACAGTCCGCTTAGGACGCACACGCCGCTTGTGCTGGGGTTTGACAGAACTTGAACGTTGTAACCCACCTTTGGATGCCAGGAGCGGTCGCTGTCCTTCAGTCTGTGCTTGTGCAAGGCGCCTAGGGCGGCGGATCCCAGGCCCTGCAGCCTAACGCCCGCCACACGCCCTCGTCCGCCCCATCGGCGGGCCGGGTTTACCGACCCCTCCGCCTCCCCTCCACGCGGAGTGGCGCTCGTCCTGACCCGTGGTCTTTTCCTATTTGCTGCAAAGTTCTCAGCTCGTCACCCCAGGGCTTCTACCAGTGCAGGGTGCTCGGTGCGGCCATGACGCCGGCCCCTCGGGGCGGCCCCGGGAGGCGCGTGGCGGGCGGCTGGGCAACCCCCTGCTTGTCCCGTCCGCTCTTCGCGTCCCAGAAAGGCGGATCCGCGGAGCCCGTCCCTTTCTGGAGCACGGCGGGCCGCTGCACAAGTGCACATCGTGCCCGGATTTATTCTGACTTCCGTAGGAACGGATGGCAAAGCAGGCGTCGGAATCTGACGTGCAGGCTCCCCGTGAACGTGCGTTCCTGTACCTCGCTCTTCCCACAGACAGCGCCCCATGGCCAGCAGACGCGGCCTAAGACGGAGGGGCGAGTGACAGGCTACTACACAGGAAGGAAGGGCTTTCCAAGCGGGGCGGGGGGCCCGCACGGTAATTCTCTGGCATTCCCAATGCTGCGAGACAGAATAACAAATTAAAAAGATACACCCCGCTAAACTGCAAGTTCAGAAGCGTCGAAGAAAATGCTAATAGAACAAGCTCGTGTTTGTGATTTGTTTAGTAAAAGTAAAATTTAAAAAAACAAAGATTAAAAAAAAAAAGCCAAACAGAGGAGATCGGGAATAAATGAGCAACAGAAAGCAAAAGACGGGGGAAAAGACGACCGAAGGCTGTTGCGGCCTGTGGTGGCCTAAGACAGCATCGGGCCACCCCTCCCGGCCCGCGCCTGCGTCCGGCCCCACTTCCGGTCCCCTCCGCGCCCAGCGGCCGCTCTCCCGCGCAGCACACGAGCAGCCCCCGGCCTAGCGGATGGAGTCCGGCTCCGATCCTGGGGCTGCGTCCTCTGGACCGGTCATGCGGGAAGGACCCTCGGCCTGGGTCCCTGACCCGACCTTCTGGAATCTCCCAGTGCCGTCCGACGCCCAAACCCTGGACCCTGCTGTGACCGCGGCCGAGGCCTAGCGCGTCTCCTCCACGCCAGCCCACACAACCCGCGCACACACACCCTCCCGTCGGCCAGGCGGGCACGTGCCGGGGACGCCGAGGCCAAGCCGGAACGAGTCGGCTCGACAGCTCGCAGTGTGTCAGCATCGTAAGTATTCATGTACCTACTCCGCCCAGCAGAAGGAAGAGCCACCGATTTACGTGTTTTAGAGAATGTTCCAGTGCGAGAACTAAAAAGTTAAAGAGGAGGAGGAAACTAATGCTGAAGTCTCTTAACTACACAAGGAACAGCGACAAGTCTCAGAGCATCCCCGACCCTCCGGGACCAACCGTGGTCAGGCCGCGTCCTCGCTCACCCTGCTCCCACACTCCGAAGCCATCGGGCGCGGGCTTCAAGGAAGCTCTTCCCAACCTGGGCGCTGAAGCAGATGTCCAGGCCTCGGAAATGCTCCGGCCACCCGCATGTCACACAGGGATGAACGCGGCGTTCGTGCAGTGCTGGTTAGTGAGAAAAGGCCGGGTCCCGACGAACCCCCGCGACTCCGTGCACATGTCACGGCCACGGCTTCCTCCTCCAGCTGCGACCGGGACCGCTCGGCGCCGTGACTCGTCCGGTCTCTGAGTATGTTTTCAGCGTCTTAGTTTCTCGGAAGCAGTTGGCCACGCTTGTGCTGGCCACTCTCGGCTGACGACTAGACATGAGACATTAAACAGCTCTGAGCCCTTTTCAATTGTGCCAATTACATCAACATGTGTTACAAGATGCTGGCAGCAATATTAATATATAAAAGTATCAACGAAACCATCTGCGCGAGAGTGCTAATCCAGCTGTGTTTGCACACGTCTTGCATCTGGCACTGAGGGGGAAAGACGGATCCAGTTCTACAGGACTGGATTTTGAAAGCACTTCTGTTTGAAAAGCATGAAAACCAGGCGCTAGCACATGAATGAACGAGATACGAGATCTGTGCCGTAATAACAAAGAAATCGGTGTAAGGCTCACGTCTACTTATTCCATTAGAAAATATGTCTGTGCATTTTATAACACGAGCGTGAATCGGCCGCTTGCCAGATAGTTCAAAAATTATTCTTATTTGTTAAGTCCATTGCCAGAAAAATGTATCGTTGAGACCACATGGGACAGAGACGGACAGAACATACGCTTCCTCAACTCATTCGAAAATAAACGCATCCACGCGGCAGACCAAGCGGGCGATCGGCCTCTCCTGCTTCATCTCTTCCTCCAGTGCCACCTCTGACCTGGTCCCCGCTCAGAACCGCACCGGCAGCATCAGCACCGAACGCCTTGCTCCAGACCCCGGCACGGACGCTCGCGTCAGTGGGCGCACCCAGGAGAACGCCGGCTGCACCCGTGGGAGCGCTCGTCGCCTCTCTCATCCCGTTATTCTCGGCTGCCACCCCCTTACCCGCCCCGTCCACTCCGCCCTCTCTGCCCGGCCCTGGGCCCTGGAAGAGGCCTAAGGGCCTCCTCCCAGCCCCCCTGTCCTCCGACCCCCAGCCGGGCTGATAACAGGAGGTGCCAGCAGGAGATTGATGGGCACAGGGCAGAGAGACTGGCTTGGGGGACCCCTCCCCCTGCCTGGCGCCCCTTCTTTGGGAAGTCCAGTCCTCCTGTGGTTACGCCCCCTGACCTCCCCACTGCTCCCCTCCTCACCGGGCGCTGGGGCCCGTGTCCACTCCCTGTCCCTCAGGCCTAACGGGAGTAGCCGCTTCTCCCTGCGACTAGGCCAGGTGCCCTGACGTCCCGCTGGTCTCCGCAGACTGCTCTGTGAACGGTCCCTTCGTCCTCCGCGGAGACGCGTTCTGTTCCCTTCTAGGACCTGCACTGGGATCACAGGCCTCTTTTCCCTGAAAACAGGATGCTGTGGGAAGCGTCCACGGGAATGTCCCCCATCGATGTGACCGAAGCCTCACGACCTTCGCTCGCTGAGGTCAGCAGGAGGCACCCGAGACCTGCCGTCCTCGGCCTCTAGGCGGGAGCAAGCAGTGCTCGGGGGGTGGGGAGCCAAGGAACAGCACCCACGGGAAGGTGTCCCTGCGCACGGCCACTTTGGGCTGCGCAGGGGTCTCCGAGCCCCGGAGAGAAGGCAGGAGTGAGGGCTGCGCCGAGGGCCGTGTCGGGGACCGCGCTAGACGCCTGCCCTCCGCTGCTGTCTGCGCGACGCTCGCCGAGGGCCGGGGATGAGGCGCGGTACGGGAGGCCGCGGGGCGGCAGAGGCGGTGAGGACGCCGCCGGGCCCCGCTGTCACAGCCCCACGCAGGAGCCGCCAGTCCGTCCTGCACGCGGTGCCGCGCTGGCCATGAAAACAGGCAAGCGGTCACGGAGGGACGCTCCTGGGGACAGCTGCACGGCCTGGCCAGGAGAGGCTGACCTGACGGGACACAGCTCACGGGATGCCCACCTGGGGCGCGAAGACGCCCGGCCCAGAGGCCGCGCGGTCAGGCCGCCCGGGGGCCTCAGGCCAGGCGGCGTCAGAGGCGGACTCTCTCCTGAGGCCTCCGCGCCTCCTGCAAGGCCCAGGGGAGGAGGACGGAGCGGACCGACCTTCAGCTCCGCGGTCGCTGGGTGCGTCTGCACGTCCTCAGGACTGACGGGACAACAGGTCGGACGGGTGGCGTGATTTGTCGTCTCCCTTTGTGAGCAGCTGCTTAAATAAAAGATTTTTTTTTTTTCAGATGCACCCAAGTCTTCGGTGGTTTGAATTGAGTCACTGGAAAGTACAGGCTCCTTTCTATTTAACTAGATACCACTTTAATTATTTTAATTGTAAAACTGACTCGATTATATATAGGGTGTAATAATATATATATGCCATTTATATATCTATGTATTTACGTTGTTTTACATATCAATGTATTTATACACACTAGACAATAAAATTACACAAAATACATGAACTACGCATCCACATCAGCTGACCTGGCCGCTGCCCCCATTTCTTCCGTTCGACACGTGGGCACACAGGTCCGCTTCCCGCCACCGCGCGGCAGGCCGAAGGCTGTTTGGAGAGACTCACTCCCACATGCGATGCGTAGTTTTTGCAAATAACTTCCAAAGTTATTTGTAACAAGTAAAATAAATACCTACACTTCTATCTTGTTTATTGTAAATTTAAGTACAGCCAGGTAAAGCCCAACTGTGTATTCTTTTCTAGGATAAAAGCAAAAAAAAATGAAGTCAAATCTGCATCAATGTTTCTATGCCAAAGCCTGTACTTTTAGTTTTATGTACTTGAGGTGGGGTTCGTTTGACATGTACAGAGATGCACGGTATTCTTCCACAGGTTAAGTGTTCACTGACATTCGCATTTGCTCTACATTTTCTGCTAGTCCTTTAAAAAAAAAATACAGACATCTTCAAACAAAAACAAACCAAACACGTGTACTAGTGTTAGAGAAACAGGGCAGTGGGCAGTGAGTGATTTCTGAAACTATCTTCTCTGGGTAATAAAATAATACAATAGTGCCACACAGACACAAGCAGTGTCGTGAAACTCGGACCCCAAACGCGAACAGGAGTGCCCGCCACACTCAACATGCGACGCCAATTAAAAAAAAATTATTTCCGAACACGGTTAAAAACACCTCCCGTTCTATGAGGATCCGCCTGGACAGTTCCGAAGGCGTGAAAAGCCGTCACACTCATCAAGACCAGCAGGGGAGACAGACCTGACGGAGAGACACTGCAGTTCTCGGCGCGGGTGGCCCACCTCGAGCTGGTCCAGGCCCCTGCGAGGGAAGAGGCCGCAGAAACCCGCTCGGCCCCCTCAGCGGGCGGCACAGCGCGTCCCCTGCGTTCCCGTCACACGTCCCCTCGGCTCCCACCTGCGGCCCCTTCCTGAGCTAGATGATTCGACTTCCCTAAACCCTTCACCTGGACGTCCCACGCCGTCCACATGCGTCGTAAGCACAGGAGCCCGGAACAAGCCGGCCACGGACGATGCCACGCACCGCAGGGGCGCTGGGGACAAGCAGCGAAGGCGGCCCGTGCCCTAGGTCTCCGCCCGGTGCCCACACCCTCGGGCGGCCCCGTCGGGCCCGCTCTTAGGCCGAATCTCCAGACGCAGTCACGCCAGCAACTGGGCTTCAGAACACGAATCCTGAGGGGACACAACTCAGTCCTTACTCAGCAGGCTTGTCGGCCATTGGCTTGACGAGCACGTTTATTCTTAAGAGTTCGGCTACCCCTGGTGCTGTTTCCACGGCCTGTGCTCCCCCTCCTGCTGCAGCGAGAAGCATGTTGGTCAGCACCGCCTCGTGCAAGCTCCCTTGCCGATGCCCTGTTGACTGAGACTCGGCTCGTCGCTGTGACCTCCTGGGCCAAGGCGTCTTCTGCTCTCATGTCTTGCCTCAACCAACAGCCCGAGCTGGTTTGACCCCTCTCTGACTATGTGCACCTGTATCCACGCTTGGGCCGCTTGGCAAAGCCATCGACCCTTCCTTTAAATCGCGTTTGCCTCTCCTGCTTTGATCCTTCTCCCCGCCACCTGAATGAGGGCGTCAGAGTCCCCAGCCTGGAGAAATGCGGGAGCCTCCTAACTAGCGCCTCGGTCCCCTGTGTGGTGGGGAGAGGTCTCAGATGACCCACCGGGGGCCCGCGCCCTTCGGGGACCCCGCCCCTTGCGTGCGGCAGAGATGTGTGCACACGACGCTATGTGGGCTTCCTGATGGGATCACGCCACGTGGCACAGTTAGCTGCAGGGCAGGCCTGACAGCCCGCTCAGGTGGGCCCGGCCCCCTCACGCCAGCCCGCAGAGGGCAGGTGCTTGGACAAGGAGCTTCAGCGCATGCGGGGGCGACAGCGAGCGCCAGATTCCCCACCGCTGCCTGCGGGTGTGCGCGGGCCCGGGCGCCGGCAGCTTCCGGGCGCTGCGAGCGGCCCTGGCGCAGAGCCGGCACGAAGTCAGGGTCCCCCGCCCCGCGACTGCAAGGAGTGGGCTCTGCCCCGGCCGCCCGAGCGCGCGGGGCGGCGCGAGGTCCGGACGACACGCAGCCCACGCAGCGCCCTCACCGCGGCCCTGGGGCTCCCGAGAACCCCGGAGGCGTCGGCGGCGCCGCGGGCCCCGCGCGCTCTGCTGGGTCGCTGCACGGCGACCGAAAGAGAGCGCGACCCGGGACTCGCCTCGTTCGGTTCGTCACCCGCCGCCCGCTCCGCAGCCTCCCGTCAGCTCACTGCGAGGTCACTGCGAGCTCACTGAAAACGCATGTCGCCGCCCTCTGCCGGCGCCAGCGAACACAGCCGTAACGCGAAGGCGCGCCACACGCACGCGCACGCACGCGCACACACGTGCACACTCACACACGCAAACTCACACGCACACACGTGTGCGCACATGCACACACAAACATGCACACGCACGTGCACACAAACTCACACATACACACAAAAATACACATGCATATGCACACACAAACACGCGCGCGCACACTCACACACACTCACACACTCTCCTCCTTCCTAGAGAAAATAGGTAGCTTTTGGAAACATGACAAACATGACAAACTGTTAACAGTCCATAAAACCAATCATACTCATTTTGAAAATAATTCTGTTCCATTTGTTCTGTTGCAATACAAAAAAATGCAAAAATCAATAGTTAATAACATAGAAAATCTAGCAGCATTTAAACCATCTAGGGTTAAGTTCCACCACCACACCAAATACTCTTTTTCCCTAACCAGTATTATTCATGACGCTGAAACTTAAATTTCAATGAAATGCAATATTAAAACCAGTTTTCAAGGTACTTTAATTCCTGCCTCACCTGAGAGAGCACATCTCTTCCACGTGACAAGATTTCCTGTTTCAGGCAGGCCGGCCTTCCTGTTGGCCCACTGTGCACCTCCACTCAGCCTAAGTCCTCTTCAGAACACTCGCTCACTGCCTGTCCATCCAAATCCCACACATCCTTCACGACTCATCCAAAACAGCTTCCTGTCCATTAATTCAGTACCTCAGCAAACATACTCTGGGCATCTATGAGATAAATTAGGAGTGGTAGGATGAGGAAAATTTTAAATAACGTTTTTCCATAAGGAACTGGTTGAGTGAGACATAGTAACTATGCACAAGGGAGTATTACGCAGCTGTAACAAATGACTAAGAGTTCTATGAGCAACAGTATGAAGTGAGGCTGTCCAAAACTTCTGTCGTTATAAAAGGTCTCTGTACAATAAGGCGTTGTTTCAGAAAAACCAAGCGCATGTGCATGGCTGGCTAGCTTTTGCGTAAGGAAGACAGGAAAGCACACGTGCCTGCGTATCTTTGTAAAAACGACCTCAGGAAGGACACACTTGAAACATGGAGCGGACTGAACACGCATGGGGGAGGCAGAGGGACAGCAGGACGGCAGGAGGGCAGGAGGGGGACCCTCTTCCGAGGGGACCTTTTGGAACAGATTTTGCTCTTGGAAATACGTTAATGTCCCACGTGTTCCCAAAATAAAAGGTAAGCGCAAGAGACGGAAAGGTGGGACAGTTCTGTAACTGAAAGCAAACTGACATGATTCCAATTGTATTTGAGATATCATTCCCTCAGCGAAGGAAGAAAAAAAAGGAAAAAGAAGTAATCCAAGTGTTCTGTAAGCATAGTATCTGACTGTGATCCAGTTTGAACCGGCCTTTTCCCTACCTCTGACTTGCTTGGGTTCTTGGTATTCACGTAAATTTAAGGTCATTTCTTACATGGCCTTGATTCCCTATGGTTTTGGCAGGACTCGTACTCAGCCGAAATAGTCAGTTTCCATCTTTTATTTCTGCCTAAAGTACACACCACAGAAATGGAGACGCCACTATACTAAACTTTCCCCTCCTGAGTTTATAATCACTTGCACAGTAAAAAAAAAAAAAAAAAGGGCTCCTTTTTTTTATGTGGCTGCATATGGTTAAGAGAAAATTGTTCCAAACTTGGTGTAATACTAGCAACCCCAAAACGTATCTGTAGAACTCGCCCCTCCCTCCCTCTCTCCTCTCTCCACAGAGGCGTCCCACACACCGCGCATCAGAAGCAAGCTGGGCTTGTGAGTTCTGAGCTCATCCGAAGGCAGAGAGCGAGTCTGACAATGACACGGGACTGCGTCCAGGGAGACGTAGGGCACACGGCTTCTCTGAACTCTGTCGTTTGAATTTCCCATTCCTCTTAAATTTTTCCTTAAATTTTCATCATTGCATGTTTTTAATTGTTAGTATCTGTTTTATACACTGCTTCTGGTCCTTTCTCAATGTCCAGTTGTTTTTACCCCTTGCTGGGTCAGAGTTATCAACCTCAAGAAAGTTCTTCCTTTATTTTCAAATGGTTTGGACCATGGGTTCGAAAACCATGTTAGCTAGAATTTTATATAAATGAAACATAAGGAAATCATAAGTATGTGACACTCCCTTATGAGAAAAGTTTCTGTGGTTTTATTTTCCTAATCGGGTTTTGCAAAATCAATGTGTCTATTCCGAGTTTCCTATTTACTTCTAGAGTCTCTCTGTCACTAGTATTTGACTGCTGAAAAGTATTATTTTGTGTGTTTTAAATTATTATCTATCAAAAAATATTTTCAACTATTTCTGAAAATATTAAAAAGCCAATATCCAAAATCATATTTTATATGTTTATTTACTTGTTTTTATGTTAATACTGTATCTTTTAAATCTTTAAATAAGTTCACAATTAAAATAAAAAGGAAAAAAATTAAGTTGCTAAGAACCAATTCTTCTAAGATATAAAATAATTGGGGTATGTTTACTAATTTTTAAAAAAAGGTATAGAAAATAACCTTCATCAATCTCCTTATCCCCAAGTGGAATATTTGAAATATTTTTATGTAACTAAATACAGCAGAAAAAGCTTCCTGAGGCAGGTTAGTTTAATGAACCCTGGTTCAGATAACTACAAAATCTGTAAACAGGTGAGAGGTGCTGGCCCAGGCACCCGGGTGGTTAGGAAGTGCTCGCTGCAGGGAATGATGGTTCTAGAAGCCTGCAGGGCCACCAGGAGACCAGAGCACCATTCTAGAGAGGCCATGGCACTTTCTGGAAAAGGACTGGCCGGTGCTAACCCCTGCAGGGCAATTCAATACAGGTATTTACTTTTCGTGTATCTAAATCTTCCTTGAATGTCCAATCGGAAATAGTTTCATTAAATGTTATCCTTTCCTCATCGTGAATGAATCCCTCTACAGTGCATATCCCTTGTGAACCTTGACAAGGAGTTGTGAAGATGAATCACTTAATTCATGTGAACTGTTCGGAGATTGTTTTCCCCTAGTTCTCTGAGGAGTGCAGTACGTGCCCAGCTATACACAATAGATATGTTTTAACAAATGACTTTACTGAACAGCTACTACAGTCCAGTACGGTGGTAGGCAGGGTGAGGTAAGGAAAAACGACGAGGCAATCTCTGACATCGGGGAATTTATAACCTAGTTAGGTACATAAAAGTCCAAAAAGACAGACTCAGACCACAACATCGAGCAGCTGCAGCAGGTCTTAGAAGAAAAGTTGCAGGAAAGACCATTTTCTGGAGGGACCCAGGGACCTGGAGACCTGTGCCCATCAGGGACACCCGGTCTCAGGTCCAGACAACTTCTGCCTCCAGAGATGAGCATCCAGTATTCCCGGGTGTGTTGTCTGACTCAAGTGAAGTCAGACACCCAGATTCCTAGGTGCCATCAATGGGTTTTCAAACACCGACACCCAATTAGAGATTTTTATTTTAAAAACTGTCCGTGGGCCGATCCAAACACATCCATAGGTCACCTCTGGCTGATGAACTGACACCATAAAAAAGAAATCTCGGCTGTGAAACAACAACAGAACTAACTAGAGATAATTAAGCACAAATTAGATGTTACAAACAATATAGGCATAGAAGAGAAAAATAAAACGGGTGTCAGAGTAGGAAGAGGTGCCACAGTAAAAGGGAGCCCTCGGGTGCATTCTAAAGAGAAACAATAAATCTTAACTACATGAAATGTAAAAAAAAAAAGTTTGCTGACATGTCAAGGCTAATTATGCTCTATTGTATGAAAACTAACTCTGACTGATAAAGACGTGACCTTCACAGAAAAATCCAGAAAGTGTCACAAACACCGAAGGAAAAAACAATTTTCAGGTAAACTCAGTTGTGAACCACATCCAGTATTTTCTCCTTTAGTAATAACAGATGTCTATGAAAATGAAAATTATTGTTGACCAGCTTTGAAGAAATAAAAAATAGTTACTGTTAATGCATTTTGAGATCAAGGGGGTTTAGACAGACAAGAATGATGACCCTAAAATTTGTTTTTAGGATGTTTTGAAAGATGTGTCCAGCTGGAAATTGTGTGCAGATGAGAGATAAGAACTGAGCGCTCCCGGAAAACACCCTTCTCCAGGAAAACGCCCTTCTCTCGGAAATGCCCGTGCCGGTGGGTGACGCGATTACGTGGACCCGCCCCCAGCCCGCGTCTGTTGGGCCACCGCCGGCGGGAACGGAGGAATCGTGACACGCGTCTCCGTGGTTAGTAGCCCTGCAGGGTCAAGACGCATCCCTCGGACCCTCGTTTTTATTTCCTGATCAATGGAGATGCAGCCACAGTGGAGTGTAAAATAATATTCATGCACCTCTGCTGAGAAAGAGAAGTCAAAAATAGAAGGAGGGGAAAAAAATGCTTTTTGTGGGAAGAGAGAAAATGGAACGGGATTGGTTGGAATAAAAGATTGATGAAGAGGTGTTCAACGTTTGCAGGGGGAAAAAAAATTGTGAAAACAATCGGTGTCGGGAAGCTTTTGATAAGACACTCAAAAATTTCATTTGAATATTTATTGTGTGTAGTGAAATTGATCGGCACCTGCAGCATGACGGGGTCATGAAAGACGAGGCCGATGCTGGCAAATTCATTTTTTCTGCTTCTGCTCTTTCTATTCCGATATTAGTTTATTTTCCTCCAATAAACTATCCTGTTGCAGACCTCCTCACTTCTGCAATTTTTTTTTTTTTGGTAATGTAATTTGCCTGTCATCTTTTATAAAATACCGAGGCACCCATCTGTTGTGAGGGGAGGGATAAAAATAGCTTCCTGTAGAAGAAACCACTGCCCTAAACAGCTAGGGATTTATATCGTAAATCAGAGGAAAGAGAAGTCAGTCCCCCGGTGGGCCTTCATCGAGTGACACGTTGTGGGGCCGCGCAGGCTGCCTCCCCAGAACCCCTCTCCTGTGTGCACAGACCGCAAGTGCTAACTGACAAGGAGATTCACAGTCACACAATATCACTCATGTTTGTTTTGCTTTATTGCATATTTATTCAACTAAGATAGTTTAATGCAGACACTCGATCTCACTTTATTCAAGTAAAGAAAATGAAAATGAAAAAAAAAAATCAGAATAAATGATGCAATTACCTAAGGACCCGGAAAGAGCCCATGTGTCTCAAGGACTGGACTCAAACGTCAGCCTATGTCCTCACGCACGGCACCTACTTCTGAACCTCAGACCCTTCAACCGTCAAAAGGGGAGGATACCACACTGTCCTCCCCCTCAGCCTGCAGCAGGCCGGATGTCCTTATGCAGGAAATGCTCCTGGGCCCACACAGAGGAGGGACAGGGCAGCCAGCTTGACAAACGGGGTGAAGGGACCTTTATTTTGGAGGTTTTTCAAATAAGCACATGGAGCTCCCCCTGGGTGGCGCCTCGCAGATCCTAAAGGTGCTTTCACCTAAACGCTGCAGTAGCGGCTTGAGAAAACATCTTTCATTTGTATGGGGGAAAAAAGTTGTTACTGGTGACTTCTTTTGAATGTTATCACATCATTACTATTGTTAAGAAGGTTCTGGGAAAAGGTACACAGTGGTTATTGGGAGATAAGAGCTAAGCCTCACCGAGCCCCGTAAGTGCCGCCATCGGTTCAGGGTGCGCTCTGCATCTCGCCGTTCCCACCACGTCACCCCCGCCGGCCACCACCTGCTCACGCCACCTCACGTCAGCCTCCCTTGTGGGGTCCGAGCCTGCCTCTCCCAGTCCAGGCTCCCCAGAGCACCGGAGGGGTCTCACTGGAATATAAACGGGACTGCTCGCCTTGTCCCTCTCGGAAGCCCTGGTGACTTCCCAGTCCTCATAGCATAAAGCCCAGACTCTCTACTGTGGCCCATGAACCGGCAGGTCCGGCGCCCGCCCCCTTCCCCGGCCTCCCGTGTTCTCCCACTCCGCCCCCCACACCGCCCTCCCACCCCCACCAGCCTCGGTCTGTCCCTCAGACCAGTCCACCTCCTCCTGCGTGGACGCCGTAGCGACCCTCTCCTCGTCACTGAGGCCTCTGCGTGGCTATCTCCTCCTCTCGACTTTTCAAATGCAAGCTCCTCGGAGGCTCCTCCAGCAGCCGCCCTTGCAAAGCAGCTGCCTCTAACCTGTCTCTCTAGCCCACAACCCTGCTTTTCTTTCCTCCTTTTCTGTTCATCACCCCAAATTATCTCATTTGATCAGAGTTCTTCTCCCTGAGGTACCTCACTCTCCTCCTCTTCACTGACACAAATGTCAAGGTAAAAGATGTACTTGCAGTTAACAGACCCCAGCTGTCCAGAACAGTCCCTGGTCCAGCCTGGGGTCAATGCAAGCCTTCAGCTGGCTGTGCTAACACGTGACCAGTAAAGTTCTTGTGGTAGGCTGAGAAAATGGCCCCCCAAAAGATGTCCATGTCCTAATCCCAGAACCTGTGAACATGTGTGTTAAGAGTCTTGAGTTTACCCTGGGAGATTAGCTGAGTGGGCCCAGTGCGATCGCATGTGCCCTTATTATGGGAGGCCGGAGGGTCAGAGTCACGGGTGGCTATGTGACGACGGAAGTAAGGCCTGAGGGACACTGGGCCACAAGCCAAGGACGGCAGGTGGCTGACGTCAATGAAAAGACAAAAAAATGGATTCCCCCAAGCACCCAGAGCGGGCCGCAGCCCTGCGAACACCTCGATTTTAACTTTCCGAGACTACCTTTGGAATTCTGATTTTTCAGAATTGTAAGAGAATAAACTTGTGGCATTTTAAGTCTCAAAATTTGTGATAATTTTTAAAGCAGCAATAGAAAAATATGCACTAATAGATATATGACAATTTTATATATAAATCAAAGGGAACAGTGAATTTAAACAAGTGATGAAAGTTTAGGTCAGTGTAGTTTGAAACATCTGTAGAAAATATTTTGGCTAATTATACTCTACATATTCTGACATATTTATTAATAAAAATAAGTATATCAACCTTAAGTTTCCAATATTAAGGGACATTTTAACATCATTGAATCTGAAAGGTTGTCTGGCAATCATCCCGTTCTTTTTGTCTCCTGACAATTTTTATCTAGAACATAGAGAAACAGAAAATAATAAATGCCATATTTTTCAATATGTCTACAAATGAATGAAAAGGCCAGAAATGGCAAGCCTAAAGTTCACGGGTGAAATGAAAACTATGAAAGATTATGAGACTCGGCGAAGAGGCTATGACAAGATAAGTCTCTGCTATCCATTAACTAACAGGAGGAGTGTGATGGATGTTTAATACCAGCTGCTAAGTTTAAGTTAAAACTATATTTATTTGGTGTCTTATCAGAAAAGTGAGCTTCATTTAAGTCTCTTTGCTAACAATGGCAACTAACACTCAAAGTTTTGTTATATTGGTTTAAAGGACTATTGATTTATAACTTTGAGACTTAATGTACTTTTTTAAAAATAAAAATAGATTTGTTAAAATGTTGTAGAAACTGTGTTTACTGAAAGTTGTGAATGATGCTTCTTGGGAGATGGTTTGTGGCTGGCAACTCGGGGTAATTAACTTACAACGACTTTATTGACCTGTATCTAATTAACAGAAGTTTTCAAAAGGGCTATGAAGAGTCTCTTAAAATCAGGAACATAGAGAACGTAGTCCTCCCATAAAATCCATCTTACACGTGAAAATAACAGAGACTAACAACGCATAACCCTAATTCGGTTACATAACTATCATGCGTAGTATCCTTCTTAACTTTTTCCAGTCATCACGGCGAGAAAGCAGCAGGTGCTCCGACCCCCCCGCGGAAGGGGCGCCCACTCCGCGGCCATCGGCGCGCCTCCGCACGCCGGCTCTCTCCTCTTAGAGAGGATTACTTTTCACGTTCCAATATTCCTTTGCCTTTCACTGTTCATTTTCCTGTCCTAAATAACTTTCTAAAATTCTCCCAAGCATCTCTTTAAAACTTCGGACACCCAACAACAAAAGCACATCACCAAGATTTTTGCTAACGTGCACACACACACACACACACACACGCGCGCGCTATGCACATATGTGCAAATATGTTTTATACGAAAACTTTGCTTCAAGTAAAGAATCATGCATGCAGATAACTATTTGGAATTCCTCAGCAGTCAACCTATGAGAAGGAATGTCAATTATTCGGGCTCGTCCGTGGGAGAGAAAACACCTGTTTCTCTGAGCGTCGCCTCTCCGCAGTCACACCCGCCATCATGAGCGTGTCCGTACCGCAGCCCTCAGCCCGGGGTTCATCGTGAGCCCCGCCATCCTCGTTATGTGGTTTTTCCTTAGCCAGTTCCTCCCATTAGACTCGCTGGCCCATGTCGCCTCCCCGATTTCTATAATTATCCTCTCGTCCTCGCTGACCTCACAGTAAGTGGCTTATGTTCACTTCCCCAAGCTGTCAGGAGCGTTTGGAATCTGATCGAACCTCCCTGGGTTTTGCTGCCCCGTCTGACCTTCTGGCATCCTCACGTGGAGTGGCAGGTCCCCAGTCCGTCATCCCAGTCGCCGATGAGGCGTTTAACAGCCCCGGGCGCACCCCCTGTGTCTGCCAAGTTAATGGCATGCCGCCATTCATCACGCCTCCGGAGGAGCGTAGAGGAGGGGAACCTGCACCTCGGGCGGTCGCAGACCACGAAATGACCACCTCACGGGCTTCTGTGGCGTTCATTTCCAGTGGTGGCTCTTGACATTTTAGACGTCGCGGAGCCTATGGGGATCGAATGAAAACTAGAGACTCTCTTTCTGGAGAGATGCACCAGGTGTCCCATAGCAATTCAGAGGACTCCAGGACTTCCCTTGAAATGCATTTCTGAAGCTTGGAGAGGTCTAAGACACTTAGGCTGGGAATGAAAATTCAGATACTTTCAGATGCTGCAGCATACACATTATCCTGGAAATTAATGTTATATTCAGTAGACGCTGGAAGAAAGTACAATTTGAAGGGTATTATTTAACACAAATGGGATCACATATCTACCTTAACGTTCTCTTGACTGACCTATACTATCCGACAAAAGAATTATTCATGCGCTCAAATAGAAATGATTTTTTTTCCTATTGAAATAAGTTAATTTTTTCTAATTGCGGTTAAATATCCATAATATAAAACTGGCCATCTTAAGCAATCTTAAGTGCACAGTTCAGTAGTACTAAATATAGTTCCACTGTTGTCCAACCAGTTTCCAGAACTTTTCAATGTGTAAAACTGAAACTCTTTATACCCATTAGACAAAAACACGCCATGCCCTCTTTGCTCCAGCTCCTGGCAAACACCACTCTACTTTCTCTGTCTATGGTTGAGGCTATTCCAGATACCTCGCGTAAGTGGGATCACACGGCATTTGTCTTTCTGCATGTGACTTATGTCACTTGGCATGATGCCTTTCAGGCTCGTCCACACTGCAGCCTCTGTCGCCCGCCCCCCCCCCCCCGAAGGCTGAAGCGTATTCCATCGTATGCAGACTCCACATCCTGCGTACCTGGTCACCTGTCAACAGAAACCCGAGTCGCTTCCACCTTTTGGCTACGCTGACTGATTCTGCAATGAGCACGGTGTACTAAGTTAAAATGTTAACATAGGGCTCTTACTGCTATGCAAAAGCTACTGTGCTCAATATCAGGTTTGTTTTAAGTTTTTAAAAATCCTCTTTTTATCATTTTTATTACTAAGCATTATAGACATGCAGAAAAGACCACAGAGCAACTAAGTGGATTGTCATAAAGTGAAGTCACATCTTTGCCACCCAAGTAAAGACTCAGATGGGTCCTGTGTGTGGAACCGAGGTGCTAAAGTCGGTGTGGTACATGCCGGATATTTCTTATACAAAATTTATTTGGTCTCCCAGGGATGCTGCCAGGTGGATATTATCATCCCCACACCCGGAGTTAAGGGAAGCTTAGAGAACGTTGTCCAGTGCCACACAGCCGATAAGGGACGGAAGTGGGATTGTAAGGATCGGCCTCTTCGCACTCTGCCTCCACGTAGGGCTGGACTCGGCAGAGGCCGGGCTGGCTCAATGAAACCCACCAACGGCATTTAAAATCACCCGAGGCACAAGTCTCACTGATATTTCACAAATGGCCACATTGTTTATCCTTTTGATATTCTTTACAGAAATTTCTACCACTGTTCTAATTTGTCCTGTGGAGTAATTTAAATGGACACGTTAACATTTCTACCTGAGAACCCCTGAGAGGTAAAGAAAGTGAGCACGTCCCCACGAATCTCATTCCACGAAATCTCCTGGAGCCCTCCCTGAAACCAGGTCCCCAGACGCCTTCCTTCCCTGATTGTCCCCTGTGGCCACACTCACGTTTGTCGATGCGCCTAGTAAGGAGAGGTTCAGCCCAGAACCGACACTGTATTTTAGATGGTCGCCATCCAGGCCAAGACACGATTCGGTCACGCATTCACCCACTCGGCATGTACTTTCTCAGAGCGTCCCGCGAGTCAGGGGCTGCTCTGGACCCGTCCTCTGACCAGGCTTCGATCAGCGCAGGGAAGGTTACGGGGACGTTGTTAAAGTCTTGCCACACCGTTGGCTCATACTAAACTCGGGATCAACTAAAATCCTACATGCTTTTCACATGAATGACTCACAAGACAGGGCTTCGTCACCCTATATTTATGTTCTTGGTTTTGTGAAACCGAATCCTTATGTTATCCTCACTGATTTCCAAGTTTTACTAAGGTAATCTTCTAAAATCGATATTTTAGTTTGTCAACGGAATCCAATGCTATTTTAAAAATGTTTCTGTAGGCTTTAAGAATTAAAATGTTATCTGTTTAAAAGAATCCTTTCCTCTTTTATACACTTCTTTCTCCTTAAAAACAAATGAACAAAACGATTACATCTTTTAAACTGTTCCCTTTTGCCATGATTTGCACCTTACGATTATTATCATTCTACTTGACAAAACAGAGCTCACTGACACCAAGATGGAGTAATAAGAAAATGGGAGCAGGAAGCTTAATGTTTCCTTGAGCTGAAATCTTTTACTTCCTATGTGCTAAAAACAGTAATTGATTTGACTTGATCACAATTTTTCAAAACAAGAAACTCGTTCTTGAAGTGGCTTAATTTTTTCAGGAAATACCTAAATAGTCAAGGAGAATTGTTTTATCCCATTATTTCAGTGAGTATAGGTAATGATTCAGAAAGGTTAAAGTTGTTTAAAGCAGCTGAGAGAAGTTATTATGACTGACTTATGGGAAAGCACCAATCACCCCACTGTCTCAAGAGTAAGGCTGCCAGGCTTGGCAAATCGAAAGACAAGTCTCTAAGGTAATGTGAATTTCTGATTTGCTTTTCATCAGTAATTCACATTTAACTGTGTGTCCTTCATTTTACCTGGCAACCCTGTGCAACAGTCTTGGACATGGGAATTATTAAATAACAGAGCCATTAATGCCAGAATTCTTTTGTTCTCTACCAGAATTCATTACCTGTAAAAAAGGGTAGCCAACATTATTCTTTAATTTGATACCTGACTTCTACAAAATTAGAAGACAGCTTGTTTTTTTTTTCTCAAATTGCTTAAAAATACAAAGGCCATGGTAAAACATCAAAGATAGCAACTACCATTGCTTACTATACACACTCGATTCTTAAAATCGCAGAGATAGAAAAGGGTCACGCTGTCTTCAAAGTTCACCCACATTCTAGCATGAGTCAAAATTTCATTCTTTTCTAAGGCTAAATGTGTGCACATTTGTTTGTATGTATGTGTGTGTGTGTGTGTACACATATATATAAATATGTATGTACGTATGTGACCAGTAGGACACAAAATAGCTGGAATTCAAAAGAGTCAAAATGATTTCCTTAGACTCAAAACTCCACCACTGGGTGACCTTTGGTATGTCATTTAAACTCTCTGATGGTTGACTTCCTCATCTGTAAAATGGATATCGCTGTGGGAATTAAACAAGTTAATTCACAAAAAGGTCTTATCAAAATACCTGATAGATCAGTGGGTAATTGATAAGTACTATCTCTCCCATCATGCTTTATGGTTCTGTTACAACAAACATCCACTGAGCGAATCACTATATGGTTCAATTCAAATGCACTAAAAATCTGAAAACATTTGAAAGTATTAAAGAATATGTCCTGATGGCCTCAAAAATATTTTTACTATGAAAAAAATTTATACTTTTGTATTTACTAGTCTCATTGGTCGACAAATAGAATCTTCATCTCTTCTGTCTGAAAAATGGTAACTATTTAGAAAGATCTATTCTGATGTGACACAGAATCTGACTTATATTGGACACCCTTAGAGAACAATGTCAATGGGAGAAAACTGCATCGTTTACGATAAACTTTCATAAATTCTGACATAAATTGTAAGACATCTTTGTATGGGAAGCTATTTTTTTTTTTTTTGCTTTTATATAAGACATATAAACTATGGTCACCTAAATCAATAGAAAAGTAATGAAGACTGAATGTCTGTTAGATTAACTATCACAATTAAAATAGAAATGGCAAAGCAGCAGCACTTAGAGAAATTAAACAATATGTACATCCTGTGGCCAACAACCCTATTACTAATTTTATATCACAGATATTGATCCATGGCATAGAGCAGAGACTCACACATCTGTGGGCAACAGATTTCAGACAAAGGTGAAAGAGGAATTCAGTTGGGAAAAAAATAAGTCTTCTCAGCAAATGGAGCTGAAACAACTGTACATCTTCACGCAAACAAATACTAACAAAGTGTTGATACATACCAAGCGCCACATACAAAAATTAATTCAGAATGAATCTTACACCTCAATGTAATACATAAAATAATAAAACACCTACAAGAAAATATAGGAGGTATTTTTTGTAACCCTGGGATAGGATTTCAAAAGTTATTTTACCAAAAAAGAGATACGGGTGGCAAACAGGTAAATGAAAAGATGCACACCATTATTAGCCATTAAGAAAATGTAAATTAAAGCCACGAGACACTACTACACACCCATTAGAAACTGCTAAAAATGAAAAGCCTGACCATACCAAGAGTTGGCCAGGACGTACTTCTAATTGAGAATGTAAAATAGTATAAACACTTTGTATAACTGTTTAGCATTTCTAGGTATAGCCAAGAGAAATGAAACTATATTCTGAAACATTAGAAAACTGAATAATATATTTCTGAATAACCCATGGGTGAAAGAAGAAATCAAAAGGAAATTCTGAGAATAATGAAAGCGAAGACATCATTTACATAAAATTTGCAGGATGTATCTAAAGAAGTATAAAAAGAAACATTTACAGAACTAAACATCTATGTAGAAAAGAAGTTTCAAATCAATGACTTCAGGTTTCATCTTAAGAAACTAGCAAATGAAGAGCAAATGAAAAGCAAAACAAGAAGATAAATGGAACCAATAAAGATCGGAATGAAAAATCAATGGCTGAAAAAACAGAAAAACATTTGGGAAAAGTCATTAAAACTAAACACTTACTCTTTGCGAAGCTAATAAATTTGTGCATGTCTTGTAGGATTGATCAGAAAAGAGAGAAGACACAAATTACCCATATCGGGAACAAGAAAACTGTGAACCACTGTATATTCATAAATCTGACAACTTAGATAAGATGGACAAATTCCTTTAAAGACAAAAAATTTACTAAATCTCAAGCAATAAAAAAATAGAAGACCTGGATAGTTTTATGTCTATTAAATAAAGTGAAGTTGTTAAAAAAAAAAAAAAAAAAAAAAAAACTTTACACAAAGAAAACTCCAGGCCCAAATGTCTTCACTGGTGAATTCAATCAAACACATAATAAAAAACAATACCAATTACACACAAATTCTGTAGAAAGCTGAAGACAAGAAAAACTTCCTAACTCAACTCACTCTTTTTAGCCAGTATTATTCAGATATAAAAACAAGACAAAGATATCATAAGAAAAATAATAAATGTAGTTCATATTAATAGAGTGAAAAAGACATACCAGATGCTCCTTTCAGTGGATTTAACAGTAAACCATTTAACAAAATCCAACATCCATTCCTCACAAAATCCTACAGCAAACTAGGAATAAGAGAACTTTCTCAGCCTGATAAACAGCATGTATGAAAAACTGCAGCTAACATCATACTTAACGATGAAAGACTGAATGCTTTCCCTCTAAGATCAAGACCTTATGCTTTAATCTTACTGCTTCTATCAGGCACTGTACTGAAGGTTAAAGCCAGCGCAATAAGGCAAGAAAAATAAAGGACTACAATATTAGAAAGGAAATAGTAAAACTGTTTTATTTCCAAGTAACAAGATTGCCTCCATAGATGTTCCTATAGATTCGGCCAAAAAACTACTTAGAACTAATAAGTGAATTTAACAAGAATTCAAGTTACAAACTCTATATACAAAAATCTCTAAAATTAAAATTTAAAAAAAACCCCACCATGTTAGATAAGATAAAAATATTAAGTACTCAAGGATAAATTTCACATTTCTTGAGACTGTACACTGGAAAGTACAAAACATCACCAAATTAAATGAAAGATCTAAACAAATGGAGTAAAATATCATGTTCTAAAATTGAGATGCAATATTATTAAATGTCAATACGTTGCCAAGTAATCTATAAATTCCCAATCAAAATTGTAGAAGGAATTTGGTAGAAATTGTGACCTAATTCTAAGATTCACATGTAAATGTAAAGGAGCTAGAACAGACAAAACAACTTTGAAAATATTGCACAGAGTTAGAAGACTAACACTACCTGACTTCAAATCTTATTATAAAGTCACGGTAATTGAGACAACGTGGTATCAGAATCAAGATAGACAAACAGGTCGATGGCACACGACGACAATGAACTTACACGTATGTGGGTAATTGATTTAGGTTCGAAGGCAAATCAACAGATAACAGATAATCTTTGCAATAGATGGTGCTGGAACAACTGGATATTCGTTGTAAACATATGAACTTTTATCCGTATCTTGTACTATATATGAAAATTAACTCTAGGTGGACTATATATCTAAATGTAAAATGTAAAACTGGAAAAAATTACTTATAAAACAATAGGAGAAAGTCTTTATAATCTTGGTCTAGGTAAAAATGTCTTAAATATGACACCAAACGTAGATCTATAAAGAATACACTGACAAATTAGACCTCATGCAAAACTTCTCCTTGATGGACACAGTTAATAGAATGATAAAACAAGCCAAATATTGGTAGAACAGCTTTATAAAGCATACATTTGATATATCCAGAATATATAAGAATGGTGAAAACTTAATAATAAGAAAACAAGGAACCTAGTTAAAAATACTGAGCAAAAGGATTTGAATTAACACTTTCTCAAAGAAGATATATGGGTGGCAAATTAGGACATGAAGGGATGCTCAACATCATTAGTCATTTGGGAAATGCATTTTAAAACCACAAGGAGATACCACTACAATCCTATTAGAATGGCTAAAATTAAAAAGACCGATCCTACTAAATATTTATAAGAATGTGAGTAACTGGAATTCTCATGCACTATTGTTGAGAATATAAAATAGTAGCTATTTTGGAAAAGAGTTTGGTAGTTTCTTAAATTTAAATATATACCTACTATATGATTCAGCTAATCTCCTAAAAATTATGTCTATTCAATGACGCGTCTACAAATATGCATAGTAGCTCTATTTATAACAGTGTGATAGTCTAAAACTAGATAAACACAAGTGTCTATCAAAAGGTGAATGGGCCCATGTGGTCGTTAATCCCAACAGAATACACTCAGCTGTAAAAAGGAGCGGTGCCCCAACAACATGAACGGATCTTTAAACACTGTGCTTAACGACATAAGCCAGACCAAGGAGGATGCGGCGAATGGTTCCAGTTACATCCTAGCGTAGATGGGGAGAAAGCGGATGGGCAGTTGCTGGAGTGGGGACAGAGCCGGGGACAGAGCCGGGGCCGGTGGCGCGAAGCGGCCAAGCGGCGCGGGGAATCTTGGGAGCGACGGATCCTTCACTCCCTCGCCCGTGCTCACGGTTTCGTGGAAATTCGCACGTTAAAATTTCCGGCCGTGGGCCGCTCTAGACATGCGCAGTTTATCATACATCGACTACCCCAGTGCATCCATAAACGGGCAAGCCGAACTAACCGACCGTTGTTTTTGTTTTTGGTTTGTTTTTCACGTTTTTATGGATAAGCTATAGGGAATAAGACGAGGGCTGATAAGGAGGCCTGGAAAGCACTGCCAGCATGGGCAGTGTTCTGTGGGTCACGCGGGGGTCCGCGAGAATCCAGTTAACTCGACTTCACACGCTATGCACACGTTATGAACTTTCGTTTGTATAATACATATAAAAATTATGGATGCTTTTACACAATTTAAATAATCTCCATTTTATAATAACATGTGTATATATACATACACATATATATATTTACATATAGATATATTTATGAGAGTGTGAATGGAATTTCAGGTGCAGGGGAAAAAATAAATAAATAAATACTACATAAAAACAATATAATATCATATTGTGAACTAGTAAGGATGATTAATTCAATTCTTTGCCCCGATATGAAAAACACACAAATTCACTACTGGTGTTTAAATCTACTGAGTGATTTCCCAGTATCTTAAAATCAAAATTAGCATGCAGATCTAGGCAGACCTGGGATATTTTACTTTGGAAGAATTGTATCCATCTGTACATAAAGGTTAACATTATTTTAAAGTTATGTGGCTGATTTCAAAGGCAATGTTGTTTCAACAGCTCTATCGGGCAGGGTGGGTAAGCCACAGCCGCCATGCCACGGCTGCTGGAAACCCCGGGCTCTCCATCGAAGCTCCTGGAAAGGAAAGAGATCAAGACAAACAGCCTTTTCTCTCCTGACACTCTGTCTGACTGGTTAGCACAAGCTAATCGATGCTGGGATTTGGGGTGGTCAAACACTGTTAAAGAAGAGCCTCAGGCTATTGACGGTCTCCATCTCCTCAGAGCCTCTTTCCTCAGTCCTGGGTAAGATTAAAACCTCTGGACCATTTCTCAATTCATTTCAAGGGGAACAGCCACAATTCACTATAAAAACAGCAATGGCTCTCTAGTGGCCTCATTCGAAGGGGTCAGTGACCCTGCTCCATACGTCTCTTTTTGTTCCCAGGGTCAAGCGATCCCTACAAATGGGTTTCCAGGCCCAGTGTGCAACCCCTTTGGGACTGTGGGATGATCCTGGTGACACCCGGGGACTGAGCCCGTAGCAACCTTTAAGGTCAGCCCGACAGCCAGGTCAAAACACTGTCCTGAGTTTTCTGAATTTTGCATTCACTCTAAACAGCTATAAATGTTAGTAGATACATTAACCTATATACAAAAAATATTTTGGAAAATTGATCTAGATGTTATTGCTAATTTCTTTTAAAAATAATTATTTTAAAAGTTATTCTACACCCTCGGGCCTTCGGAATTGACCTTCCTCCATTTTGGAAGGCTATTTTCATTAGGAAGAGCCGTATTTGGAAAGAAGAGGCGAAACAAATTGCACACGTTTTAAATGAGTTGAAAACCTTATTCATGGGGTCTCTAAATCCATGGGGATCTTTTCGAGCACGCACAATGATAACGACAAGGTCCCTGCACAAACCAGCGATGCCCGCTTCCGCGACGACTACTGTCCACCGCTCACCGCAACACAAGCCCCTGACCCAGAGACCCCTCGGATGCAGAAGGGTGAATCCGCTTTACTGCGGGATGAACAATTTTAAAATCCCAAGTACAGGAGCACGTCCTCCGAGTGCAGGGCAGTGGAGAGCACGGGAGGCCGAGAAGCGAGAGGCGGCCCGTCCCACTTCAGCCGCAGTATTGCTGAATTATGCCACATCACAGCAGAAGTGCGTAGCCACAATAGAGAACGACTGAAATATGCGACTCACAATACAGAAGGAATTTTTAAGGAAATAATCCTCAGATAGTCCCAGGGATTATGAGTCAGACGGAATTAAGTCATGCAGTGTTTTTATGTAATGTTTTGTATATGATTCATTCACCTAAAAGCAATATGTTTCTGCTTTTATCAGTTGCCTGAAGATGGAAAAAAAAAAAAGTCAATGATTTCAGAACTCGTAAAGCCCTCTAATACGTGTGCGATATTAGCTGGGGTATAACCACACAGAAAGCGACCTCCTCGAGAGCTCGTGAGAACCGCTTCTGCTCGTGGTCTCTGGCACTTGTACTTGGAGAGATTAGAAATATCTTCCTGAAAAGGAGTTTTCCTTTTGTCCACAGACATCAAAAAAGCTCTGGTAAACATTCAGGCAGGCAAGCAGCTGTTATAAATCAGTGACGCTCCCTTTAATTGCCCAAGGTTCTCGTCTTAGATTAAAAACCAGTCTCAGAAATGAAAAAGCCACGTGGTCGCGTGTTAGTCACACACTCATTTTCCGAACCCAGGGGAGAAATCACATGAGCACAGGCCTGAAGAGTTTCCCGCACCGTGCTGAACAACGACACTGGCCGCCCTGCTCCAGCGCGGGCCCACACTGGCCAGTCACGGAGACAATCGCGTGCGGAGAGAGGCGGTCTGGCTGAAGCCCTTGACTACACGACTGCTACATTTTTAAAGAATAATTTTACATTAAAATTTTCCTCTAACTCCATTCCATCAGCACTCGTTTTTTCTTGCATTCCTCGTAGATACATTACTTCTCTGCTATAGTCTTTCTGTAGTTAAAGCATTCTATTACTTTATGACCTAGCAAACCACAGCATTTAACTTACAACCATCTACCATGAAACGCTGTCCGTCCACGCTAACCTTTATATACTTTGTTTCCCTCTGAATATGGAAAATTGGGGCCATTTATATGCTGAATATTGATAAGAAGAGAAAAATGAGGTATGAGTTATATTCCGACTAGTGATTTTCCGTTCACTCAGTATTACTCATCACATCCATCACTTAATCCTGCAGTATGCGTTCTTTGTCCTTGATGATGAAATTTTTTTTTTTTAAAGAGGAATAAGTAATTTGATTTTCTTCGGAGTTCACAAAATCTAAGAAAGAAGATTTACTGAAAACTTACTGCTTAAACATTTTAGGGCTTCCATAATTACGGTTTCCTCGCCGGTCGTAATGTTAGGTTTTAGTAAACTCCGAGTGTGCGCAGCGTGAACGGGATAGTTACAGGTGTGGGAAGCATTTCACACCAAACAGATGCACACGATCCTTGAGGTCTCGTCTCCCGTTTGGTTCATGGATGGGGCCAGGAGAGCATAAAGAAGCTAAAGGAATTCTGTCCAAGAGGACTTCCAGAGTCTTCCACGGGGATTCTCAACGGGGTGGATCCACACATGGCTGCTTTCCATTGCCAGGATCGCTGGGGTGAGCGCTGCCACTTCGGTGGGCGAGTCAGGGATGCCAAACGCCCTGCAGTGCCCTGAACAGTCCCACGTGAAAGAGGATCGCCCCCCAACAGCCCCCGAGAACTCACGAGACGCACTGCTTGTTTTACGCACGTGGCCCCCTCTGCCCTTCCTTCCGAGTGACTGGGCAGCAGTCACTGAATGAGCGCTGTGCCCTCAGCCCGGGGACACCTGGGCGAGTACGAACAGCTCCTTGCTTCCAGGACCTCCCGCTCTGGAGGAGAGACGGGTAAGTAGCGGGCTTCGCAGGTGGGTTTTGTAAGTGCTGAGCCAGCAGCAGGAACACGGGAAACGAGGAGCGGATGGGTCTCCGGCGCTGCAGCTGCTGGTTCCTCTTGGAAAGGGACTCGCGCCTGGGAGAAGCGTCACAGAGCAGACGGCGAGACTCAGCCTGGAGGGATGAGGAGAGAGTGTGTCGGGTGGCGGAGGACGGGCGAGGGAAGCTGGAATCCCGGCTCGGCCACGTCTCCGGCCTCCCCGAAGTCCACTCTCTCTAACTACACCGTGGGACGGGTGACAGGAATTACACCGCGGGCTCTTTGCGAAGCGCAGCTGAGGTCCCGCTCGCAAAGCCTCCGCCCAGGTGCTGGCGTGGGGCGGGCACGGCCCGAGCGGCAGCTCTCGTGCCGAGCGGCTGGACAGGCTTTTGCCATCTTTGTACTAAAAGCAAGTCTTCGTTGTATTTGAAATGTTTGTTTTACTTTCTTAATTATTTGTTCTTCTTTTAGTGGTAACAAAATTAAATAGTTGAGTAGCATTGTATTTCTTCCCAATGGTGCATTATATTCATTGCTTTCCTTAACTATCCGTTAACATTAATTGCACCATCAATCCTGAACGGTGGACTTAGCTCTCTCTGGGGGCCTCATGAAAAGTGCAAAGGGCAGCATGCCCGCTGTATTATTTTCTTCGCTCCTGTTGTACGTAACACAAACCGTAGCGCCTTCCTGGCTTCGGCTCTATAAAGATGTTCGTGTAGCTTCTGTCCTTCTCCCCTGCACCCCTGGCTGCCGTCCACGCCCTTCAGCATCTGCACCGCCTCTTTCGAAATGTGAGCTCAGGAGGCAGCAGCTAAATTGGTTCTGTTCAGATATCGCCCCCTTTCCCTTTCCCAATACTATCGCTCGTGGGTGGATGGTCAGAATCCCGCTTCCAGACCTTTAAATCCAACACCTTCACATTATTGGGGCCACGTCTTTTCTCTGGATCTGGAGCCAGGGCTCCCGAGAGCCCAGGTGTGCACCTGGTCACCGCGGCGTCTCCCTCCTGTGGGCTGTGACGCCCACAACGACGGGCTTCCTGCCTCTGACCCTGCAGCTCGGCCTGGGAGAAGCTTCCCCTCGGGGTTTCTCCCACCATTTTCGTGAAGGTATTGCCAACGAACTAAGTCAAAATTGTACCTATTTTTAGCAGAAAATGTTCAGACATTGGCTCATTCAATCAATATTGAACTACAGCAAATGATACTGCTGTATATTTAAAGTTGCTAAGAGAGCAGATCTTACCAGTTCTCATCACAAGGAAATAAATTGAAACTGTGTGAGGTGACAGATGTTAAGTCAGCTACTGTGTCACTTGATTTATACATGTATCAAATCATCACACTGTATTCCTTACATTTATACAATGTTATACATCAATAATACCTCAATAAAACTGGAAAAATAGTAATATTTACATACTTATGAATTAATAATTATTTTTAGCTAAATAAATATTGATTAAGCCCCTAAAATATCCAGAGATTACTGCTCCAATCTTCCGAGCTATGCCAGGAAAAGGTGCCCCCATGCCCTGCCCACCTAGGAATCCTCCACTCTGACTTCTAAGGGTTACAAATACTTGTGTGACCTGGACCAAATCAAGCCAGGGATGTGCTTTCTTTGTCTAACACGTTACTTTAAAAAAATAAGCCACCTTTCCAAGACTCAAATATTTCACATTAAAATCTACATTGTGGATATCCCTTGAAAAAAATGGAAGACCTAGCAAGACGTAGGATTGCGTTTTCGTAGGGCGAAAATCAGCTGGCGACAAGCAGCAGCCACCACGTCAGGCGGGTGCCATTTCACGATGCCTTCTACAGGTGCGATACGTGTGGAAGGTGAGCACGGCATCCTGAGCTCACGGCGCTGCGCCCGGCCCGGGGACATCCACCCGGACCCCCTGTCCTATGGCATCGCCTCAACGTTTCTATCCTTTAGGACTCCTAAAAATGATCCCTGTGGGCTACTGCTCCCTGAGATTCGTGAATTGTCATGTGAGCGCAAACCCAGGCCACCGCGAGCCCAGACGGCCCTTGGGGAAAAGCTGAAAAAGGCCTCCTATTCCACTTTACATCCACACGCTGCAAAACTGTTGTAAACAACTGATTCTGTTAGAGCGAGAGACGAGTCTATTTCATGCCAAAAAACTGTCGTAATAAACAAATCGGTGCAGTCCGCTCTGTGGGCGGTGGCCATTCCCACGTGACACTGTCGGGCAGGGCCCAGTCTGCGCGACCTTGCGCCATCACAGCCGTGACACACACCTCGCCACCCACCACACCGCCGCGGCCACCAGAACCCTCTGCCGTACGCGAAGGTTCGTGACGGCCGTTATGCCCTGGGGCGTCTGTTCTTCTGACTGCTGCCCAGAGGAGATTATTATTTATTTTTACTAACATCTGATCTCTACACGTCCTACCCCATGTAGGGCTCTGTATCTGCTCTTTGACAAATCAGTAGCTGGAGCTTCACTGGCCTCCCGATCTGTTATCTTGATATAATATTAGAGAGCGCGTTTCTCTAGTTTAAAGAAATATTGGGCCCTGTCGCTACGCTTTTTCCCTTTTATTCAGTTTTAAGTGGAGAAAGAGATTGGTGTGTTCTAGAAGTGAGAGAGATGAGTCACCCTCCCCTCTCCCAGATCTCTCCTTTCCCTGCTTCCTATAAAAACAAAGCAAATAAAATGCCACATTAAAAACATGTCTAAAAAGTATATATCTGCATATATATCTGCACACGTGTAAAATAAGCTAAAATAAACATTCGCTGACAAGCTAAAGGACGGCTCGTCCTCTTCCAGCAGAGGCGTGAAGCATCTCCACACCCTGCCTCTCTCACATCCCACGCGCCGTAGAGCCTATCTTTGCACACACCTGTCAGCATCACTGCTGAGTACAAACAAGTCGCGAAGGCGAGGCTCGCACTGGCGTCTTCTGATTCTGATCCCAGCGCCCTTTCCATCTCGCTGGGCAAGAGCTGAGAGTTGGGGGCACCGAGGTTAGAGCCCAGAAAAGGTGAGCAAACATGGCAGACATTCATCTTCTAAAAGAGTCGAGGGAGAAAGAGCTTCCTTTTCTTTGAGCGTCAAACGGCTGAAGGGAGCCACTGAGCTATGGGGCACAGCCTTGCTGCAGGCCCACGGAGGCTGAGAAAGAGGTTTCCTGCAGTCACCCCCAAGTCCCCCAGGAGGAAGTCAGCATGGTGTCCTCGCTCTCCACCGGGGCCCCACAGGTCCCCGTCCCTTCTAATGGGACAGTGACCCAGCAAGCAGACGTCTTTCACTCCTCCACGATTCCCTCAGTGCCCCCCCCCAAACACGTACAAGGCCTGGTGCAGGCCCCACACACGGAGGACAACCTCCAGACACCGGCCAAGTGGGTGGAGGGACTCTGCACATCAACTCAGCATAAGGGACATGCTGAGCACCTAACTTCAGTGCTCACGAGAAGGTCTGCACGATTCACTCGGTGCTTTCTCCAATTAGACGTCATGCATCAGCATTCCGTGAGCTTCTGAATTTCACAGACAAAATTTCACAAAACGAAAAGCCACGCATCGGCGAAACAACAAACCAGCGCCAGCTTTCGTGGTTCTCTGAATAGACGCACATACATGCGTATGGGCACACACATGTAGTTTAAAATCACCTCATTTCATTTGTAAAACTATGTCTATACCAACGAAGGAGAAAACGCACAGCCTCAGAGTGAGGGCAAACACTTTCAAACAAGATAACTTTTTAAATTGAGTAAATAGCATGTTAATAATTTCACCCCGGCATTCTGATTTTTTTTTACGACTCGCCGTGATTTAGATGGCGCCTCCTTCTCCTCGGGCCTGGCATCCGCCTGGCTTGTCACCCCTACCGATGCAGAAAGCTACGCAAATGACAAATCCATGCGGAGTGAAGCCAGAGTGACCAACTGTCCCAGGACCGAGACACTGGGACAAGTGACTTTCAGGTGGTGAAACGAGAAATGTCGTAAGCAAACTAGGGAGAGTCGTCCACGTTGGAGGATGCCCGGATTCGAGCCGGGACAGCAATCCAGCCACGTGGCTTGGGGTCCTCTGAGCAGAGCTGTCCACCTCGCACGGGGACCACGGGTGCCAAGGGGAGCTGAGCGTGGACAGTGACAGCGCTGGCACGGACGGACTCCGTTTACGGCGACCGGGAGCATCAGAAATATTCCAAAAAGGCTCCGAAATGTCTTTGCGCTGTCTCTCAATATCAAATTTGGTATTTTCATAAAACAACAGAAAATGCACATCAAAACTTTTTAAAAGTATAAAATATTCATATTACTCTATCTTCAACATTTTTTTTTTTCTGGAAATATGTCTCCGCCTACTCTCGGTGCCAACTTCAGTACACGTTCTGGCTACAACCATCCCTCTTCTCTCTGGATGCCTCAGGGGAATGTTTGGGTAACAGAGGGACTGTACCCAAACAGTCCTTACCATTTTAAAAGTCAGAGCCACCCATCTGCTGCCGCCAGCAGCGCCGGCGCCAGGGACGGAGCGGACCGAGATGCACGCCACGATGCTGATTCCCTGCACGGAGGAGGCGCGGGAAGGGTGTGATTGATGCCTGCCACCCTGTCAAGACTGTGTCCCCCGCCTAGTTTCACTTGACGATTCTGGATGACACGTGGGATGAACCGCAGGTGTTCGAGGCTGTTGTGGTGTTTGTTTTCAGCGAAGGTGAGACAGACGAATCTCCACCTCTGGACACTTCTGTGAAGTCCCTCCACCCCTGACCTTGGCATGTCTGAGACAGCCTCGGGGCACTTGGGGCCCCTTCCCAGAGATACTGAACCCCTCACTGGAGGGTCTGGGGCTAGAAAGCAGTCACAGCCAAAGGCGCTGGTGCGTCCAGGGCTGCTACAGCTTGGCTACTGCCAAGGCATTGGGTGGCTTCTATTGGTGGTAGAAAAACTTACTACACTTAGAAAAAACATGGGTGGATTTTCTGGCTGCTGAAGCCCAGGTCAGAGGTTTGAGATTTGAACAGTAACTGTTCACTTAAACGATTATTTTCAAAGCACTTCCAAAGCATGCAGTACTTTTTAAATGTTACTCTTATAAATCTTGTTAGTACAGCCATTTAATGAGCACATTCTAAGCTCTGAAAAGGAACTCCAAATGTTCACTTGAAAATAACCACTCTCAGCCATAAGATGAAACAACACGGCGAACCATTTGGTGTGAACGGACCTAATCTGGCAAGAGTCTTTCACATATTTCTACTACAAACCCCTCTGAACACACCGGTTAGGAAGAGTTATCTGGATTCACCCCTTATACCCAAGGGACCTGAAACTGTATCAATGTTTGCATAAATATTTAACATGTTTATCCTTAACAGAACTGGTAACTAGACAATCTGTCACCTTTTCTTCGAGTTCAACACATTTGAGTCCCTTCCTTAGACAGATGAACTTATTTATAAAAATGTGCTACTAATGCCATCCCATTAGTGCATAATGAACAATCCAAGTTATTTTCTAACTTAATTGGCTTCAAGTGAATAGCGGCTCTGCGGCTCCCGCCCAGCCTTGCGCGGGCGGCCTCCCGGGCTCACTGGCAGCTGCGGTATCAGCGGGTCCCCATCCATCCTCGTCATTCCTCGGCCCCACGCTGGCTGGGGGGACACGTGGGGCTGAGGATGACAAACTAATAACTCAGCATTCACATAGGAAACAGGCACAGGAGCTGAAAGGAAACCAGGGGAAAGGAAGACAATCGATACAGAAAAACAGACAAAAGAGATTTCGGCTGAAAGGCAGGGGATTATGTTGGAAGAAAATGTGGGTGCATTAACTTTTAGGATAAAGTAATAAATCAGGGTTTTTTTTATTTTTTAGAGAAAAGCTTGTAATTTACTGGCAGAGTGGCTATAAAATACAATCCACTTAAAGAAAACAATAACAACAACAACCTCCAAACTCTCAAGTCTTGAAACTACAGTGCTTTTGATTCTAAGAGCATGTTTATGCAATCACTGTCTGAGGGTTTTGATATTATCAGCGATGAAATTTTATAATAAACATCAAATCACTTCCTATAACAAAATATCACCATATAAAATTGCATTATTAATATATTATATGGTACATTTAAACTTCATTACAGTATGCCATAAATGCATTTTTAAACATTTTTTAAGGTTTAGAGAAGATAACTCTAAAAACTAATTTTACTACAAGTCTTTCAAATTTAAAGGAGATGGAGATTCATCTGTTATAAATATCAATGCAGTGGACGATTACGTGGAAGACAAAGGAAAAGCAAGGCTTTTTCCGGACTCCGAGGTCCTCGGGGTCTTCCAGGAGGGACGGACGCACGTCCATAAGCACAATGGGAGACAGCAAGGCTCATGCGGGAGTCGCAAGAGGAGGGTCTGCGATTTTTAAAAACTCTATAACATTTCACGTGAACCGAGAAAGCTGGAAGAGCTCAGTAATTCAGCATCTTTTGTTCAAATTGCTCCAACCCCATTGTTTCTAGGAATATGGATATAATACCGTAATAGGGTTCTGTCTTGATAAATATTTATTCAACCTAATTCTAAAGTTTAAATCACTGTTCTGGGAATTGGTTGGACATTCTTAGCTTTTTAAAGGGTTGTGAATAAAAAGATAGAGTCGAGTCAAAGTGGATCTACCTCTTGACCCAGCGATTTCACTTCTGGGTATTTATCCAAAGAAAACTGAAACAATAATTCATAAAGATGTACGCACTCCAATACTCATGGCAGCACAATTTACAATAGCCAAGACATGGAAGCAAACTAAGTGCCCATCAACAGAAAATTCGATAAAGAAATTATGGTTCATATATACAATGAAATATGACTTAGTCATTAAAAGAAATGAAATCCTACTATTTGCAACAACATGGATGGACCTAGAGGTCATTATGCTGAGTGAAATAAGTCAGATATAGAAAGATGTATACCATATGATTTCACTTATATGTGGTATCTAAGGAACAAAAAGAACAAACAAATCAAAAACAGATTCACAAACATAGTGGACAATTTGGTGATGGACAGACGGGAGGGGGGTTGGGGTGCGGGGACAATGGGGTGAAGGGTCAAAGAAGTACGAATTAGTAGCTGATAGCTGGGCACGGGGATGGGGAGCGCGGCACAGGGGACGCGGTCAGCAGTAATAGGATGGCCAGGTGGAGGGCCGGGGGGGGGGAGGAGCAACCGGGGGCATCGTTTAATGAACATTATAGATGTCTGACTGATTTACTGTATACTTGAAACTAATTTAAGTAAACTTATTAATAATAATAATAATAAAATGGAATGCTTCCTGAATAGGATACCCCGGTGGAAAATTAGCAGACATCTGATGGAGTACTGTCCTCAAATGGCTCCGTGATCCGACTTCACGGTCCTGTGGCACAGAACCGTCCCCGGTGTCACCTGCACCAATGTCAAACCTTCTAAACCTCGGGTAATTGAATTAACATTGTGGTGGGACTGGTCTTTTTTTTTTTTTTTTAATGCAAGATTTCTTCTTCGAAACCTCACGAGTCGGTATAGTGGTTCTTCGGTATGTCTTACATAACTCTGCCCACTGAAGACTGAACTATAGCTGAATCCTTTCTGTAAGTAAACAATAAATCCGGCCAGGTTCATTAGCTCCACGGTAAGCCCTCTGTTAAGGGCAGCAGAGGTATGCCACGCATTTTCAAATATTCCAATCAGTACTGAATACACAGTTTCTGTCATGCACTTATGCTCATCTGAATATGGTCAAAGCTTTCCTTATGATTTCTACTTTAACATAATTCTGATATAATTTTCCATAGTTAAGTGAGAAATGCAGATAATACCTAAAAACAAAACAAAAGAAACACCATGGTGTGGAACGAGACTCTGGGCAAGGCACCGATGTGCGCATCCGCCAATCGCGGCGTGAGGCATTTTGCGTGCATTATCTCATGTCTTCTCCGTAGCTTAATGAGGTTCAGTCACGATGCACATTTTATGGCTGAAAATGACTAATGCTTGCATAAATGAGGTAACTGGCTAGAGCTTAAACAGCTAGTGAGTGGCGGACCTAGGATTCTGACTCAGATTAAGTGACTGACTCAAGAAATAATTAAGTGTCTCCTAAGTGCCAAGCATTTTGCTAAAGGCGTAGGGAGCACACGCCCACTCACTCGGCAGCTCTGGACACAGATTCGGACCGGTGCCTCTGGGTGCCATTTATGATGTCATTTGCTGCATGACACAGACATAGACACAAGATCGACTGCACTTGTCAAATTCAATAATGACGATGACGTCTTTAAATGTCATTAGTGGTTACTTCTGGATTCTCGTCCTCAAAACAACATGCTTGCCTCCTAATTAAAGAAATGCTTCCTTTAGTTTTACCTTCCCAGCACACACAAAATGTGATGGTATGAACGGTTCAGTTTTTTGCTTTATAAAATGTCTTTCTTAGGTGTCTTTCTGCGGTAGCACAGGGTATATTGCCACAAAGGCAAGGTTCCGTAAGGCCTAAATCATGGTCAGGAAGGTGGCCTGTAAAGCCGAGATGAAGCCATCTTTTAAGACAAAGGACAATTACAGTTCACCCCCATTATAAAGGTGATTTGAAAACAAGTATCATGAAAGCTCATACAAACAACCGAAGGGGAGAAGCAGAATTTGTTTTGTCAAAACAATGGGAACGCCTTTCACAAAGCACCTGTAACTCGCAAAAGACACTTCTCTGTAGCAGAAAGGCCTGCACTTATCTGTCATTACATTTTCTTCCTTCTAATAAACAGGTTTCCTTCCTGACATCCTCCCGAAAAAGGCTCAGTAAATAAACAATTTAAACAACCTAGGGAAAAGACTGTTAACCTTGGAGATAAGAGATGGTTAACTTTTTTTTAAATTATGGTCAAATGTGACTCCCTCTGTATTTGGGCTGGGCCCTGCGAAGGCCTTGCATCTCCATCCCTCTCTGGCTTTGCGTTTGGGCTCTGAGGAGGTCACGGTGAGTCTGGGGAACAAAGCCACAGCAGCCCTGTGTGGCTTCTCCTTTCGTACCCGCAGCCACCTCGCGAGCCTCTCAGAGGGACAGCAGAGTTGTGCTGTGACCCTGGTTTCCCAGATACAGTAAAATCAAAAGACTAGGAAGCAGAATGACAGACAACCCGGGAAACCACTGGTGACCCAGACGCTGCATGTTGACGTCTGAGACTGAGCAAGTTTAAGACTCCTTGCATTTGGTTGAATAGCATATAATTGTATAAAAATGAACTTAGCAAGTGTCGCACATGACTTGCTTGCATGTATTCACGCTCACGGAAGGGGTGTGTGTGCGTGTGCGTGAAGACGGACGCTGCAGAGTAGGACGTTAAGATTATCAAACATGCGAAACTGAGGCTGCGGGCATTTTAGGAAGCCTAAGTGAGCCTTGGCGCCGTCGCGAGGCTGATGCGAAGCTTCTGCTGCTAGACCCGACACGGCCAAAGCTGTTCCTTACCAAACGGTGTCCATGGAGAACTGGGGTAGACTTCACCCATAAACAACACAGAAAAAGGAAAGCTATTTTATAAGACGACGAGAAATCTGGTCTTTCGGTCACTCTCACTTCCGGCTCCTTGACAACCGTTATGACTCAGAACGGTGCCGCAGCGAATTTCTGTGCCAGCTCAGCCATCTGCTGCTGTCTCGCAAATGAGATAAACGTCTAAAAGGAAAGTTTGTTTTGAGGTGCCATCCCCATATGCGCGCAGTCCACAAACGGCCGCGCATAACTGCGGCGCGGCCCTCCACCGAGCGAGACTCGGGCGTTTCTGGAAGAGCATATTGCACGGCGCTTTCTGGAAATGCTCCCAATATTAGATCCATGTCACATTTGTAGCGGAGCATATGGTCTTCAATGTGCAATCTCAAATCATCGACAGGGACTTCGCAAGCGGAGGTTCTCTGTTTTACCTTCCTTTTATGAGTCAATTTTCCCCTGGAGAATTATCACACTGGTGATTCGGAGGCATTATCTTAATTCCTAACGTAAATTTATTTCCGGCAGATGTGGGTCTATGAACAACATAAGCGAACGGCAGCATGTCAGTTCTTAGCTGAAGTGAGGCCAAGGGGCGGGAGGCTGCAGGTGCCGGAAGGACTGAGCAGGGCCAGCTTGCGTCGTCGCCGGCCCCTGCCCCGGGTCAGGAGCGCCCAAGGCTCGTCGTTATTTTGAGATGAGATGAAAGTGACCGCCTTTCAGTTCTCCACCCCACAACGGGAAGACACATGCCACCCTGTCCGTGCCCTGCTCCGAGGAAAACTGGTCCCGAGGACGTCAGGGTGAGGGGAGGGGTCTACAGCGATGTCCTAGGGTATTTTGCGCCTTCTGTCCCCGGGAGCCTGAGTCCAGTGAGCGCGCATGCAAGGGGGAACTATGTGAGTTTGGTTTGGTTTTTGGTTTGAGGAGTTGCTTGCACTGATGGTGATAGGAGATAAAGATTTCATTGGGTTTTAACAACATGTGCCTATCTAAAATCTATCCTCATACGTACCTTGAGCAGATTTTTCTGCTAAAATTATGAAAAGAAACACAAAATGGGCATAGGAGGGTAAGTAAATTTCCTAGGCTCAAACTGCAGTTCCACTGAGAACCAAGGAAGCCACTCAGAAGCCCCATTTGCCACAACCCCAACAGCCCCGAGCTCAGCGAGATGGCCCCCGGGCTCCGGGGCCCTCCTTCCAGACTCGCAGAGGTGAAAGCCAAGGCCATCGCAACTCAGAACACAACAAAAGTCCCCCTCATGCATCAGCTCCTTCTTTTCCCTGTCCACTTCTAAGAAAACAGATAAATCATCACCTTATCAGTCCAACAGCAAAACCGGTCATTTCCAGATTCACAGCAGACACTGGCTACACAGGGCGCGCTGCCTGGGCGGAAGTCCGAACTTTGATGGTTCACTCAAAGCAAAGAAATTTTAAAAACTGCAATGTACTCTGAAGTGGGAGGAAACACTGATTATAGCAACAAGCACGCATCCCTTCCGAGTAATAAGATAATGAGTCGACTTGCTGATTGCATATTGTGGCTCCTGAATGCATTCCGGGACGGCTAACAAAAGGGCTGATTGCTCATAATCCGAGGTGCATCTCTCCATTTATAGGAGTTTTATTTAACCTCCAGCAATAAAGTTTTGCCAAGTTACTCACAAAGGCCTTATAAGTGTTTTGTTGGATTCTTCCAAGGTTCAGTATATTTAGATGCACGCAATTGTAAATGGACACTTAGAAAAATCACATTTTCTAACTATCGGTTGCTGTCATCTAGTAATGCAGTTGATTTCTGTATGTTGAATTTTTATCCGGAAATTACAAATTCTCTTATGAATTTGTATTACATATCTTTACATTCTTTGGGGCTTTCTACATAAACCGTCATTCACATCACAGTTTATGTGAATAACAGTTTTGTTGCTTCCTATATCCAACCATAATACTTTTTTTTCAAGCCTTATCATTTAAACTAAATACAGTTATCTTTTTTCTCAACCTTAAATGGAAGCTTTGAGTATTTTATCATATTCTCTAGATTTTTAATAGATTTTTTTATTAGATAAAATCCCCTTCCATTCCTAGTTTAATTTTTTAACTATGAATGTATGTTTACTCTTACTAAATAATTTTTAGCATCCATTGAAATCGGATAATTATGTTCTTCTGTCAATACAGTAAATTACATTATTATCTCAGGTCAACCCAAACAAGTATATCTGGAATTAACCATATTGGGCTGTGATTATACATATGTATGTATGCATGTATGTGTGTACATACATATATGTGTGTGTATGTGTGTATATATGTGTATGTATATGTAATACGTTCTTATGTACTATATACATATATAATGTTCCTAAATATAGCTTCCCAATATTTAAGATTTTTCTTATCTATGGTCAAAAATGAGACTGACCTATAATTTACTTTTCTTTATTAATCTTATTAATTTTAAAAATTCAAGTAATCAAAATACTAATTGGAGAAAGATGTCTCATTTTCAGTACTGAGAAAACAACAAACTCATTTGAGGAAATATTTAGATAGGAACTAGTTCCTTTAATGTTTGGTAGAACTCAGCAGTGCCTATGGAACTATCTAGGCACGATGTTTTTTAATGGAATATTTCTAAATAGAAATTTAATTCCTATAATAAAGTAGTCAAAATTTACTGAATCATTTTTAAATTTTTGTTTTATTTTATTACTAGTTTTCAGTATATTAATCACTTTTGATAAGTTTTATTTTCCTTAATAAGTATATATTTCATACAAGGTTCCATACTTATTGCATAAACTTGGTTACCTATCCTAAGCATCATTTCAATTTCTGAATTATCTCAGTTATATGTACCTTTTATATCTAATGTTATCTATTTGTGGCTTTACTGTTTTCTTCCTCAACCTTGTAAGATTTTTATGCACTTTCTCTTTTAAAAAGCCAATCATTAGCTCTATCATCTTTATTTTACCTCTGTTTCCTTGTTTATTAATATCTGATTTTATGTGGGTTTTTAATCTGTTTTGGGGGAGAGGGAATGGGTGGCGATTATTCTTTTTTTTTTTTTTTTTCTGTCTGGTTTCCAAGGTACTGGCAATCAAGCATTAAGAGAATAGTGGTCCCTAAGAGACAGAAATAAATGAAGTGACCCCACAATTATTCCAGATTACTCCCTTTAGAAAGTTTCCGGGCTGGCGTATAGGGAGGGAAACCCAAGCGAAGCCTAAAGAATTCCCCAAATCGAGGAGATAGAACTGGACGGGAAAATGCCTGAGAGGGCGCTCAGTGAACCCCAGAGATCTGTAGACGCCGCCTGCCCCGCAGGTGCGCCGCTCACGCATGCGCGGGAACTATCCAAGGTACTGAACTAGGGATGACAGCGCCAAGGCCCCCACAGGGCCACGAACGGTGCTTGTCCCCATCAGACACATTGGAAGGGCGCGCAAAAGCACCATGCTCAGTGATGGGGATAATTAACCCAGGCTGAGCCACGCTAGGTACTGCCTAAGGGACAAGCACGTGACCTGGAAGGGTCGGACCACTCCCGAGTAATGTAATTTTGCCCCAGAACAAAGCTCGCAGATATTTTTAGAAAAACAACACCCCACACACAATAAAATCAAACACCAAACAGCATAAATTACAACATATGACATTCAATAAAAAATCACTGAGCATTCAAAAAAGCAAGAAAAGAAAACCCATTATGAGAAGAAAATCCAATCTAGAAACTGATCCAGAACTGACACGGGCAAAGACAATGGAACAGTTACAGCTGTGCTTCAAATGTTCAGTGAACAGAGACATGGAAAACATATTTTAAAAAAAAAAAAAAAAAAGCTAACTTATAGAATTGAAAATTACAATATGTGAGATAAAAAATATATTGGATAAAATTATGGGCAAGAGAAACACTGCAGAAGAAAATATTAACAAAATCTAAAGCAATATAGCAATAGGAACTCTCCAAAATATAAATCACAGAGCTAAAATGGAATGAATCATAATAAAAATACAAATAAATCAAAAGAAAGTAGACAAACAGGGAAAAGGAAACAAAGAAGAAACAAATGGAAAACAGTACTTAGGAAAAAAAAATATTTCAAAAAATGCCTATATTAGAAAAGATCTGAAATAAATGGCATTTTCCACAATTAAAAGCTAAGTAAAGGAGAGTAAACTGATACAAAGGAAGTAGATTACAGAAGAAACCAATGATATAGAATAAAGATAGGAAGAATTTTTTTTGTAAAGGGCCAAATAATAAATATTTTAGTCTTTGTGGATCTCATATGGTCTATGTTATATATTCTTTTTATCTACTTTCCCCCCACAATCCTTTAAAATGTGAAAATCATTTGTAGATACAAAGGCCTTATAAAAACAGGGCTGGATTTGTTTACAGGCTGTCATTTGTTCCCCAAATGATATAGAAAGCAGAAAAACAACAGAGAAAAACCAGTGAAATCAAAGCTGATTATCTGAGATCAAAAAAATAGATAAACCTCTAGACAGAGAGAGAATACGTAAAAATACGTAATCAGCAATGACAGAGGTGATATCACTATAATCATACAAATATTAAAAAGATAATAAAGAAATATCTTAGACAGTTTTATGTCAGAATATCTGGCAACTCAGCTGAAATTGGCAAATTCCTTGAGAGACACAATCTACAAAAGTAAAAAGAAAGAAATAACCCGAATAGGCCTATTACTATTTATTGAAGAAACTGAATTTGTAGTTAAAAGTCTTCCAGTGACTTACTTCTACCAAACATTTAGAGAAAAACATAATATCAATTCTATATAAAATTGTCCAGAAAATCGAGAAGGGCTGCTTCCCAACTCACTTAATGAAGCCGGCATTGCTGCAGTACCAAACTCAGATCTAGACATCACAAGAAAGGAAAGCTCCAGACCGATATTCCTCATAACCGCAGATATAAAAATAACAATATATAGTCAACATTCAGAAAAGGGAAAGAAAATTGTTTAGAATTCAACCACATATAAAAATAATAACACGTTATGGCCAAGTAAGAGTTTCTCCCAGTAATGCAGGGCTGATTTCACATTAAAAAAAAAAAAAAACTCACTCACTGTGTTAACCATATTAGCAAACTAAAAAAGAAAACAATATAGGCTGTGAGACACACAAAAAAGGCATTCGACAGTTGTAGAACATCCACTTCGAATAAAAACTTCTCAGCAAGCCAGGAAGAGAACCGAGACGGACTCCCCTAACCTGACAAAGGGGATGCACCAGAAGAGCACGGCCCGCACCCCCTTAGTGCCGGACCTGCAGGCTGAAAGGGGGCGCCGGGAAGGTCCCCTCGCGCCGCTGATGCTCCACACCGCACTGCAGGTGCGGGGCGATGCCAGTCAAAGCAAAGAAATAAAAGGCATCCAGACTGGCAAGGAAGACAACGAACTATATTTATTCAAAGACTACATGATCGCCTACATAGAAAATGCTGGAATCTACGAAAAGCTACGATGAGTAGTAATAAGTGAACTCAGCCAAGTGGGAAGATATAAGCTTGACTTAGGCAATTAATTGTCTTTCCAGATACTACCAACAAACAGGTGGAAACTGAAGTTTTAAAAATATCATTTATCATTTATTGTGCCATTAAAAAACATGAAATACTGAAAATCAATTTGACAAAAGATGGGAAGGACTGGTCCGTGGAAACCAAAAGCTGAGTGGAAATAAAGATGACGCTGTAAAAGGAGAGGACACTGTGTTCATGGGTTAGAAGACTCGATCGTGTTAGAAGATCGATTCTCACCAAGTAGATCAGCAGAGTCACGGAAGTCTAAGGCTAATCCCAGCAGAACTGAATGACTGACTGATGGGTTGATTTTAGAAACTGAAAAAAGGACCCTAGTATTCCTGGCGGTACAAATGACCTAGAATATCTCAAACGAGGTTAGAGACGATCACCTGATTCCCACACGAAAAGTACAGGAATGAAGAGAGTGTGGCACTGGTGCAAAGAGAAACAAACAAATCGACAGAACAGAAAAGCCCAGAAGCAGACACAAACATGTAGACGAGTGGTAACCTTTACACGGAGCAGAGGCAGCTCAGTAGGGAATGGATAAGTTTTGTCAAGAGATGGTGCCGTGATAAATGGAAGCCCATATGCAAAAGAAAATAACTTGGATTCTCCCTACCGCATATAAAAATTAACATGTCACTGATCACAGTCCTAAACGCAGAAGTTAAAACTATATAATTTCTGGAAGCAAACAGAATAACATCTTTATGACCTTGGATTAAGAAAATATTACCTTGTTAGGATCCCCAAAAGCATGATCATAAAAAAACAAATTTATAAATTAACCACGTCAAATTTTAAAATTTCTGCTGGTAAAAGACATTGTTACTATAATGCCAAGTCACAAACTTGAACCAAAGATTTTCAAATTATATATCTGATAAATGGTATAGTCTAGAATTACATCTATACATATATATGTGTGCATGTGTGTGTGTGTGTAAATCCCCCTCAAAAATACATATATATCACTATCAGAACTCAACAGTAATAAAAGAAAGAAACACAAAATAGATGGAAGATTTGAACACTGTGTCAAAGAAAACATGTGGATGGTAATTAAGTACCTGAGAAGAGGTGCGGCATCACTATGTGTCAGTAAAATGTAAAGTGAAGTCATGCTAAAATACCACCACACGCCTATCAGAATGGCTAGCACTGAAAAAGTTGACCAGAGGGAGTGCTGACAACCATGGAAACCACTGGAACTCCTCTGTACTGCTGGGGGGAATGTAAAATATTACAACCACCTTGGACAATGGTTTGGCAGTTCCTTAAAAACGTAAGCACACACCCAACAATAGGAATTTGCACAAGAGAAAAAGAAAAAACATAACTACGTGAGATTTGTGTATGAACATCCATAGTAACTTTCTATTAGCCACAACTTGTAAACAACCCAAACGTCCATCAACAGAAGAACAGAAATGAACTGTGGTATGTTCACGCAGCGGAATACAACCCGGCAATGAAAAGGACGAGACTAGCGATCCTCATGCCGACATGGATGGTTCTCAAGCCAACTACACTGGACGAAAGAATCCAGTCGCCATCCATGTCCTGGAGGGCCCCATACACTTGGCATTCCAGAAGATGCAAAGGAATGTTGAACGACAGAGAGTACATCACTGCCTGTCAGGGCACAACTGGGGGGCAGGGGGTGCGACTGGTGAGAAAGGGGGGTTATGAAGGTGCCGAGGAAACTTCTGGGGGAGATGAATACGCCTTGAATGTGGTGAAGCTTTATTTTATATAAATTATACCCAAATCGAGCTGTTAAAAATGACATTTCTGGGAGGCCTCCTCTTTTCCTCCGCTCCTTCTCCTTTGCCTTCCCCAGTCATGACTGATGCCGCAAAACCCGCCGGAGCTAAGGCAAGTGATTCTCTACAGTATGCGAGGGACAAGGCCGATACTTTATTTAAAAGGAAAATGCTAATATTATCTGTTTAATGTGAATGTTATAGACACATGTGTATATTTAATAAATTGCTCATGGTTTCTATAGTCTTATAAAGCTGGGCATAAAGTTAATTTTTATTAAACAAACTGTTTTGCCATTGCCATGATTTCTGTGATGCAAGATTTCTGCTTGCCTCTCCTCTCTGTCCTTGCGACATGGCAAGACTAAAGCAAACGCAGTCACAAGGACAGTTCATCGTCTGTGATGCCGCTGCCTGTGTGAAACGCACTCATTGGCTGTCTAATGCCCGCTCATCCCGCCATGAAATAAATTCTGGTGCAGTGATGCCCGGGGCCGGCCCAGCTTTTTATTTCAAATTCAGCTGCCAAAAATGCAGCGGGAACATTCAAGAGACGCTGGAGCATCACTGGGGCCACACAGCTCATTCGACACTGAGAAGAATTAGCAAAAGTGTCTTCGATATGACTTTTGGGTCCAAATTTAGTGATTGCTAAATTTACGACGATTTTTTTTTCCTGTGGGATAAAATGGAATGAGAAAATCAAGGCAGTTTTCCTACCACCTTTGAGCTACGCTCGACGTTAAATGACAAAGCTATACCTCCGAAAGAGGGGGTCTTGCGGTGCCCCCCGTACTGCGGGAGCGCTTTCTGTCGTCACACACCCCACGGGGCCGGACACGGCGACAGCGAGATAGCAGCAGGCGAGGCAGAGCCCGGTCACCCTGAGCGCGCGGCTCTAACGCACTGAGACCTGGATGTCACGCGCAGCAGGGCCACGAGCCCTTTCTGAGCACGGCCCCCCAGGACCTGGACACCCTTTGCACCCAAGTTAACCTGGTGGGTGGCGCCGAGAGGCAGAGCCAGCCTTCAGAAGCGGGTATTGGGTGTCAGGCCGTCCACGAGGGAATCAAGCTGGGCCGCCTCTACCTGAGCCTGACAGAAAGGACGTGGCTTCAGGCTTCCTGGACGGACCCTTTACTTAGTGTGGACTCCGAGGAGCCCGCGAGGTCAGCACCTCTCAGTCCAAACGGCTGTTTCAGGAAGAACCACCTGCACAGTAGAAAGCCTGGTCAGGTGAGGGCGAGCGTGCACCCGGAAAGCGTCCCCATCCACGGAGGCAGGCCCTGAGTTCGGAGGGGCGGGTTTTCAGGGCGCAGGTGACACAGAGAACGTGGATCGGTAGACAGAGAAAGCAGGTTAAAACACTCTAAAATCATGTTCGTCTCACGAATGCCTCATTCTTTCCTTTTCTAGCACTCTTCTAAAATTAGTACTTGCTAAATGATAGAAACATCAAGAAAGGACGCAGGGGGTATTATAATTCTAGCAATTAAAGGCTAGCCTCCTCATTTTCTAGGTTTGATTTCGGGTCTTGAAAGCACATTTTTCCCCCCAAATTTAAATGGCATCATAATGGCATAATTTAAACTTTAAGTAGGTAAGATAAATAGGTGGAAACTAAACACAGCATGGTTAATTTAAAACTTAAATGTTTTTCTTTTCCTAGGAAATGCACAAAGTTATACCTGCTCTATAATTTAAGACACTCTATTTTATTTTTAGTTTTAGTTTTATGTTGGGTGGGAGTTTTTCATACAACAATGTCAACTCTGTTTTCAAAAGCCTTTACTAAGTGGTGGGGCTGGACAACCACCACCATATTGCTATCTAATTGTTTGAAATATTTTTCCGAAATGTTTCTTTTTCATTTGACACACTAAAAGTCACCCAGCACTTTTCTTCCTATTCCTGTAAGTTTCCAAAATATTTCTAAAATCTGATTCGGTCAGCTTGGTATTTGACTATATGAAAGGCTTAGAATTATCTTCAAATTTAAAGCTTTTGTGTCTCCTTCTTCTTGAAAAATAAAAGTTAAAATGTTTTTAAAAAGCATGTCTGGCTATGAACTTTCAAGTACTATAAATTTACCATTCTCTGTTCTTAAAGGGACTTTGTTTATTTAGGTTTCTTGCTTTTAAGCCAACCCCTATGCATGATAAAAACATAGTTTAGTAATTACAAAATAGTTTCCGCATATACTACTAAAGACCATTAAAATGGTTGAGTGCATGCGAGTCTAGAGTACAACGTAAAGCACCCCGTTATCTCTCCATTTCTCCCTATCTCATAATTTTGGAATTTTTCTTCCATCCAAGTATTGACGACTCTCTGAAATCATCAAGAATCTGTGTGCTTGTTGTCTAAATCATCTCTCCCCACTCCCCCACCCCAAGCTCCCCATCCGAACAAACACGTACACTCACGCAGGAGCTCGGCTGAAGAGGACCACTGCCAGGGAAGACATGTTAGTCCATAAAGACTGTTAGGCGACTGAATGAATTACCTGGATTTAGCTGTCAAAGGCACTCGGAGCATTTTGGTGCAATTTCAGTGTTTGTTCTGGCTCTATGACCTCACAGACGTTTTTGCGTAACGTAGGGTTAGGGTTGGGTGGGATTTTTGAGGGTCCTAAACTGGTCAGTTCATTCTATAGAGCTAAAAATTAAAGCTAAAGATGTTCAATCCCTTTGTCCAGAATCTTGGTGATGGGACAGGAATGTAATCCAGTCACCTAACTTCTAACCCAATAATCCTTTTACCCAGAGTGAATTTGCTAGTGAAGTCTCAGCATTTTCTCAAAACACAATAAACCACTAGTTCCTGTTCTTTCTCTTTTTCTTTGTTATAACTAAGTATACCTTCTTAAATTTAAAAAACCATCATGGTTATAAATGATCTCTCATCCTGTTTTTCAGGTACCTAAAGCAGCATTTCCCCAAACCTGTCACCAACAGTCCCCCAGAGTGCTCCAAGGAAAACAGTGCTTGATGGCCAAACCGAGCTCAGGAGCACTGATTGTTAGGAAGGTCACAGATGCCAGCCTATTAGTATAGTTCCATAGTAAAGATACACGTTTAAGAGCTTGCTAACCTTATTCTCCTATGGCACTCTCTCTCCACAGAAACCGTCAGTCCCCTGCGAAACAAACGCCAGACAACACGCGCTTTGGGAAACACGGATTTAAGACTCTTTATAACTGGTTGAAGTATACATTACAAAGTATTATTCCTCAAAATATCTTCTAAGCTGCCTAACTTCTAGCCCTCCTGTGTCATACGGTTCGTAGTTATTTTCCCTAGTCTCACTATTTAGGGTCTCGCTTATTAAAACATAGTTAAACATAATGCATTTATATGGTACTTGGCAATAAGATAGGGAGGAAATAAAGGTTAGTTTTCTCTTTTTGTTCTATTGTTTAAGGGAAAAAAAAAGTGTTCTTTCCAATATTGCAAATTATGGTCTGTTTATTTTTTCATTATTTTGATTCATGATGCTTACTGTTTGGCCTTCCGGTGAGATACACTTAAACAACGCCTGACATTTCTGTGGGCCATTTACTTAGAAAATTATACATCTATATCTATATCTAGATATAGATATACCTAAATATAGATATAGATTATAGATATATATAGATCTATAGATCTATAGATCTAGATCTATAGATATAATATAGATATAAAATTTTCTCCTAATATTTGCATTTATTCCGTTTCCTTTGCTAAAACGAGTGGTAAAGCGAGTAATGGATTTGGAAGGAGACAAGATTTCCTCTGGAAAGAATTTTGACCTCGATGAAGTTGTGCTCTGAAACGTCCTACACAGCGACCCTTCACTCCTTGGATCCCGGCAGATAGCTTTTCTTCTTTTTTGGATCTTAAAAACAGCATTTAAAAGAAGTCATTTGTTCTTAATAAAAAAAAAAAAAAAAGTCTGATCCCACGGCACCGTGCAGACCAGTACCCCTTCACAGGGGCCAGGAAGCCAAAGGAAAATGCTAGCTGCACCCCGAGCCCCGTGGCCCCCAGCTCAGGGTGGCCAGCGCTTCCCGCCGGACCTGCTTAGCTACAGAGGCCCGTGGGTCTGTGACTCTCTCTGTTTTTGCTGGGTGTGAGACATACTGATGAGAATGCAGAAAAGGAAACGGAACTGACCTTTGAAAAACAACACTGATAAATGATGGGTTTTCAAATTACATTTTTGACAGCTTTGAGATTTAGTAAAAATTAGAAGGGAAAGAACAAAGAGTAAAAAGAAAACAAAGTCCTGGCTTTTTAGAAGCATCTTTCATCTTAAGCGAAGTGTTCTCATCAGAACTGTGGCACCTCAGCCAGTGGCTTTGAGGCCGGCTGTTAAAACAGGACAATCCATCTTACCAGGCGTGAAGGACTGCCCTCCACCCCTGGGGGAAGGGCGACCTGCATTTTTACTTCACAAGTTAGCTTTGTGTTCAGATGGAGTGATTAAGGGACAAGGCAGGGGACAGAAGACACACTATGGCATTCGTATAGGGAAGCCCCAACCTCCACTGCAAGGAGGCCTTTGGGAGGGAATCAGACTGAGAGAAAGTCCTGGGGGGAGGGGGCACTCAAGGTGGGAATGACGGCTTTATACAAAGAGGGAGAGCACGTGCTCCCTCTGCCCCATGCGGACACAGACGGAAGGCGGCTGTCTGCAAGCCAGGAAGAGGCCCGTCACCAAGATCCGAGTCAGTTTCTTATCTCGGACTTCCAGCTTCTAGGACAGTGACATGTGCACGCCTGTGGTTGAAGCCGCCCAGCGGCCCGAGCACAGATACAGACAGACAGACACAAGACAGAGGGACGTCGTCTCGCCCGTCCTTTTACCTATTTCTTATTGGTAAAAAGTCATATTGATTTCGTAGTAGTGATGCATGGTACGCCGTGCGAGCGTTCAATGTTCTGTTCAAATGAGGTTTAAGTTTTTCCGCTAAAGAAAATAAGGGGGAAATGTATAGTATTAACACGTCGAGTCCTATTTGCACATGTACTGTCAACCTCTGTGATCAATGGCAGCCTGGAAACAAATTGGAACTCAAGGGCGTTAAATATAATATTCTAGGGAAACTGGATGAAGGCCTAATCACAAGTAAGGGCCAGGTAACCAAAGCTAGAAACTACATTTCTAACCCAGTAAGCATTTACATGAATTATGAAAAAGAGAGACTGCGTAATTCTCAAGTTTTCAAAGATGAATCACTCACACTCCGTGCTGTGCATGACAAATTTAAAGGTAAAAGATCCAAAAACATGCTACCGAGTACATCCTGCAGTGTTCCAAAGGGAAGCGTAGAAAGATATTCATGTATAAAATTATAGGTGAGTGGACAATTTTGTAGCCTCAAAAAACATGCTGTTTCTTCTGCTTATCGATTTATAAGTTAACTCAACAAATCTAACTTTGACTTGTGTAAAATCAAATCATCTTAAACATTTTCTTTTTTCCCTTCCACTACATAAAACATATGCTTTAAAGGTTGCATGTAGGAAATTTAAGAAATTAGCTGTATGAAACACATGAAATACATTTTTATAACTGAAAATATCATAATGCTTAGTTACAATATTTTAAAAAGTAATAGTAAAGCACTGGGATAATTTGGGAAAAGCAGTTTACTAGTCATTTAAAATAACTAATTTAATCCTATTAGAGTGAAAATTGAATAGAAATAAAAATCAATTCTACCTAAACTAATATTTTTTTCCTCAATTATATCTTTCTTCCTTTTAGGAGAAAGAAAATTCTGTCAGGTGAACCAGCCTAATTCAGAGAAGATTCTAAGTATTGGAAAAAAATACTAGAAAAGTGGCAGCTTTATGTTCAAATACGTACTCATGGTGGCCAGGCACACGAGTCAGCCACCTCTACCCAGTGGGGACATTATTCCATGACAGTTTTCCCCAGTCACAATTTAAAACGTTTTCTCTACACAGAAATTGTTTCTCCTACGCAAAGTAGTTCTAGATGACCAGTACATATGGGGGTCACACGTCCCTCGGGATCCCTGCACACACCCCCATACCACTGCCCTCCAGAGGCCATGCGAAGTGTGCTGTGAAAAAGCTCCCACTTAAAGTCCTTTCATGTTGTTTTAATTCGACCTGGTTTCCATGGCGACGCTAAAATTCTGAGTTATCACTACCCCTCTTTTTATATGAAAACCTTTATTTTTCTATAGAAACCCATATAATATTCAAGGTAGTCTGCAGTTTAAGGTACGTCCACTTAGCAGCTAATGAATATACCTACCTATTTGGAAATTGTTTAATCTTCCATGCTTAGTGAACAGTGAACTTGACAGCATAAATGACAATAAGAACACTTCTTTCATTTCCTTGCCATGTTTTATGCATTTTTCTTTTAGAAATAAGCAAAGGCGTTATCATTGTTCACTATTAACCCACAAACTTTTAAAAGACTTTAAAACACATATGTAATTACGTGTGCACAAATGGACATAATTATATACTGTTAAATATGATAGAAAATTATCGTCTTGCTAGGAAAAAGTCTCCTGGCCTCTGGCTGGGTGGGTATGCCGAGCCTGCAAGGCCCCGTCCACTTCCTGCCGGGCCATTTCTCGGGGATGCTTACGACACGGGTCACCTTGAGAGAGTAAGTAACGTCTGCCCCTGGACAAAAAGCGGACTTGCTTCCTGCTTGGTATATAAGCAGTGGGTTCCCCAGCTCTGTGTCCTCAGCTAGGGTGCAGATCCACCCCAAGATCGGCATGCGCCTGGACCCATCACCTCGCTGCTCTGGGACCGGGGTGAGTGACACAGTGATGCAGCCACGTGGCCGCTCGCACTGACCGCTGCGTGGTGCTACCCCGGGCTTTGCCTTTGGTCCAAGGAGCTCGTGCCTCACGGCAGCCAGCTAAGCTACTGGCTCGTAAGTAGGCTAAAATCTAACCCCATCTGACGACACTACATACGCAGACATTCGCAGGTGTGACTCAGGAATATAAATCATTGGTGGCATATGCTAAAACACTGCTCTGTAAAACAATACCGAGACAATTTCTTCCACCTGCTCATTGGACTATTTTTTCAATGAAATGTCTAGCGTTAACCATCAGTCTCATAATATAGAAGCCTGTCTTTTCAAATTCCACAGTAATGTTCAAGCAAAAGAAACTCCACATCTTTCTTCCTTTTGACTAAAATTAACCCGGGAATAAAATGTCCCCAAATATTAAAAAGGCGCCTACTTGGGCAAGTGGGAAGCCAGAAGAAAGGGGGCTTGAAACATCAAAGGAGGCTCTCAAAGTCTTCTTTCAAACAAGAAAGTCTCACTCTCCGTCCCTTATCTTGAAAGCTCACATTGGTTAGAGAGCATCCTTTAAAGGATCACCTTAACATGCAAGGAATCAGGCCCTCTCAGATGTGTTCTGGAATTTATACCGAAAAATGGCTGGGCGACAGATGGGGGTGAAGGATGGGAAGAGGCTTAAACTGCACGAGCGAGTCAACGTGCAGACTTGAAGACATTTGTGGGAAAAGAAGCAACCAGGAACATGACAGAATAAGCAGAACGCAATCTAATGCCTTTTACTCCGTAAGGCAGCCATGCGAGGCAAAAGCGACCGCAGGCCCTAGGCAGTTTTTAGAATATGAATCTCTTTTCTTTGCCAATATGTGGAATAGAACTTTCTTTGGCGAAAAACTGTCCAGTTTCCTAAATACACCCTCTTGAGCATTTTCTTTCTTATAGTCATGGTTATTCTTATTTTTGTTTATTTTGATCAATAATAAAATAGATGCCATCTCAATTAACAAAAACAAACAATTAAGTGTATAAAGTAAAAGTCAAAATCTCCTTTCACCGCCATTCGATTCCACATTGCCTTCACCTACCACCACTAACAGAGAGTTTGGGGTGTACTTTCCAGATTTTTCTGTTGTTTTTCTTTAAAATGCCGTATTATATTTGGTGTTCTGCAACATACTTTTTCACTTAATAAGATACGATTGACACCGCCCCATGTCAATTAACACCGAGCTTTCCCATTTTGTAAACATCTAGATAGCATTTTAGTGTGACTTTATTTAATGATTTACCCATTTCCCAACAGAGGAATGTTGAATTGTTTTCCCCAATTTTTCGGTTTCAAAAATAAAATGACACACTAACTTCAAACTCCACGCGGCCGCCCGCCAGTCCTAGACAATCTGCAGCCTGCCCTTCTCGGAAGCCGCGCGCACCAACTGTCCCGCGGGCCTTGCTCCAGCCTGCGGCTTCTGTGCCAAGCGCCCGGCCCCCAGATGCCGGGCAGCAGCTCCCCCTGCTTCCTCGCCCCGCCGCTCTCCGGCCTCTCCCTCGGTGAGGTCTTTCTGCAATTCCAGATCAAAACAATCCAATTCGTCCTCCGTCAGTTGCTATCACGCCTTCTCGGTTTTCTTCCTTCACATGCTCATTGCTCCTTGAAATTACCTTGGCTAGTTACATGCTTGTTTACCCGCTTCCTGCCTCTCCTGGCTATGAAGTATTTTTCCAGTGTTCCCCAATGTACCCTTTATGAGAAAAGCGCCTGCCACATAGTAGACTCTCAAGAAGTGGCCATTGAAAAGCTGGATGACAGGCATATCCTTCAACTCATGTCCTAGCACAGATGTTCAGAGGAGCGGGACCTGGAAGTGTAACTGCTGCCCTGAGATGCCCCCCACGAAATCGGCACAGGCGCTTTCCAAGTGCGCTCCGAAAAAATGCAACACATTTGGCGTGCGGACTGCAGAGAAAGCTCCCTAGCCAGGTGATCTCCTGCTCACTCATGGAGAGGAAACACAGCACGGTCGCTCTCTTTACCATCAAGTGACCACCCACTCTCTCTGGGTTTTAGCTCTTGAAATACACGTTTTTTTTTTTTTTTTCTCTCTCTCTCTCTCTCTATAAAGCAAGCTTTTCTCTCATTCTTTAAAGCTTAATAGCAAATTTCGCTGGAATTGGAACAGTCTGTCTTTATTTCTTTTCTGACACTATCTTTAGCTCTTAATTCTTGTTCTCATGCTTTTTGTTTTTTGTTTTTTGTTTTTTCTGCTGTCACTAATAATGTTTAGTGGCAAGGTTAAGTTCACCTGCTTGTTGTTTGGATGCTGTCTCTCCTAGAGATGTATCTTGTTGACCTTTGAAAATCTAGTTTTGTTTTGTTTTTAATATAGTGAATGGAGAAAAATGGCATTGTATTTTAATGTAAATACAACTGAAGGCAAATGGTAAGAACATAGGATCAAAACACTAAAGATATTTATAAAATATCCATCTATGTTTCATTATTTTATTGACTTGAAGTTGAGCCAGTTTTTACTTCTCTATACTACATTTTCCTACAAAATAGAAGGTGCTGGAAGGTGCTATTTATCCCATTAAGATAACATAATGGTAACTGCAAATTTTTTAGGAGGGGGGAGCAAGTGAATTTATTTGGTGCCCAAACGAAAGGGAAATTCACTTTTATTTATTCTGTACAATACCTCTCTGCCCGACCTAACAAAAGCAGTATAAATGAATATAATTATAGCAACTAATTGAGACATCAGCATTTCTAGACTAGACGTTAATGTTTTGGCACACCAGTGGTAGTTATTAGGATATTAATAGTTCGCAGAGTCCTATAGGACTTCTTGTCTCTGGAAAAATAATTCAGCGAATGATACTGAAAACCAGCAACTTGACTCACAGAACCATTGAGAAAATGGTTCCGAGCAAGGAACAAAGCCACTCGGAACTTGCACATTTAATGGATGCTCTCCATGCATGGGCCTCTGCCCCAGACGGCTAGTGCCATCAGCCCAACAGACACCCTGACCGGGTCAGTGCCAATCAACGCAGATGGCCGCGCGGGGACGGTGACTAATTTCATGCTTAGGGCAGGATAATAATTTGGTGTGCTTTCAGCCCATTTGTTCGACATTTGCTCCTAGCAGAGGCAGAACACTTCCTGGGGTCAGTTCAGAGAAGAAGGGTCACCGCTAAGCGTTAGCATATTCCTTCAAGCAGTTCGGCTCTGGGCCCAAACCCAAAAGCTCATCCAATGAATCCACACCCTGCGGGCCCTGAGACGCATCCATTCAGGAAGCAGTTCAGCAGCCAGGCGCTGGGAGTCGGGCATGTCCGTTGGTGACACACAGCCCACTCACGCAGCTTTGTGAAGTCTGACTGCCAACACACCCGGGACTCGTCCTGAAAGGTTTACCACAGCTGAATTCTGGGATCTGAATCAGGATGTGGATGCTAGCTCTCCCACCTATTAACGGCGTGTCCCTCGATACACGTTGCTTCGCTCCTCTGGCCTCAGCTTCTTCACCTATAAAAAGGAGGGTAATGTAATAATAATATTACTCACCTCATCAGCTGCTGTGAGGACCACATAAATGAACAGTTAAAGGGGAAGCTGGCACCCAGCAAGCGTTCAGTGACACTCAGCTACTGATACTGGCAGCGTCATGCCACAGTGGCGCTGTGCATGCCGCCCGAGTGGCCTGCCTTGGTTTCTGTCCTGCCCATCACCCCTACTTCCAGTCCTGTGCTGTCCACATGTCCCCGGGGTGATGGAGCTTCAGCTTGTCGTGTTTCTTCACTTGTTCTTGGATCAGTCCCTTCCCTTCCCCTTCCTCAGACAAGGCAGCTCCACGAGCTCTTCAAACTCCCCATTTTACAAGTCGGCTTGCCAATGTGGAGACGACGTGGAGATGTGAGAACAGCGTGGTTAATGCTGGTGGATTATTTCGCTCTAGCAACTTCTCCACGGGGGCCTTATCAAAGCTCTTGGAGAACACCCAGGTGCCCTGACACCTTTGTCCCGCCCCAGGAAGCTGGGGGGAAGCAGGAAGCCACTCCATTGTGAAGGCCATGCTGGCTTCCTTCACGAGTTTTCTACTTCTTTACCCTTCAGTACTATTGACCCGGAACGTCTGTGAGAGAAAACTAGGATGACAGATTTCGCGTCTTTCTGCGGCCATTGAAAATCTTTGGCTAAAGATTTGGCTGAAGTCGGTGCCAAGGAGCTGTGATTGCAGGAGCAGTTCATTATTTCTTAATTGCTTATTTGCATGCAAGTCTCTGGGCCAGAGACACAGTAAACATCCCAGAAATTCGACCCTGTAGACCAAGACACTCTCATTCACTGAGTGCCCGCCGTGTTCCAGTCACTGAGCTGAACTTACTCACATGTCTCACATTTAATCCTCGCAACTCTGTGAAATAGATGTCATCATTTCCATTTTCGTAAGAATAAAAATTATAGTCGAAGAGGTTTAGAAAGGAGAATTTGAAATCTGGTCTAGTTGACACTAAAGCCTATGATTTTTCTTTATCGCACTGTTGTAAAGAATCATTTTAGAAAGAAGTCAAAGTTCTGAGCTAAAAAAAAAATTCAGCATACTAAACTAAAGATTACCTAGATATGCTAACTTTGTTTATTTGGATGCTAAGGACTGGAAGAATAAGCAATTATCTGAACAAAAACCATACACTTTTATCAGAACTTTTTCTCAGGTCCATTCTCTTATCTATCCTGGCATAATTAACAGACCTCCAAGAGAGCACGTTGTCAGGAAAAGGTTCATCTACCCACTGACAGCCAGTGAGACTTGAATAACTTTAACAGAATATTTTGAAATAATAGTACTGAAATTTTCAAAATAATATATTATGAAAAATAACGGTTCAAATGGTTAAATCATGTGTAAGTAGTAGTATAACAGCCACTTGCATTGAGCTTTCATTTATAATTGAATTTCATTGCAAGACTAGTTTTCTTCTGAGAAAAAATTTGGCTGGGTAACGAAGATGAATTTAGTGCTTTTTAAAATGTACAAGTTATTGGCCAATAGCAGCAAGTATTTGTGTGTGTGTGTGTGTGTGTGTGTGTGTGTGTGTTGAAGAAACCACGGTTCTTAGACATCGCATTTCATGTGTTAATAAATCGTACTTTTTTACCTTTCACATTTGATATCACTGATCTCCCCTTAAATACTGAAAAGAATCCCAACTACTTTCTTTTTTAATATTGGCAATTGGTTGATTTTGGGGTTTTAAGAACTTTAAAAGCTAAAATGTGTAACAGTTTTACTTCTGCGAATTAGGAATTTTCACTGGGATTCGAACAAAAAATGTATATATTAGGAGAAAATGAAGACAGACTTGCGAGGCGGAGCTTCCTTTACAGAAGGACCTAGAGAATTTCAATCCCTCTGTTACACGTGCTTCGGTCCCGGTTCCAAAGGAGGAAGGCGCACCTCAACACAGTTCCCGCGCGCCCGCAGTCGCAAGCCTGCGGGGACGCGCAGCAGCGCTGAGCGGGCGGGACCTGGAGCCCGGCAGTGGCGCCAATGGCAACGTCACGTGCCACGTAACGACGTTGTGGTCGCTGACGGACCGCACGCACGGCGACGCCGCGCCACGCGCCCACGCACCGTGACGCCGCGCCACGCGCCCACGCACCGTGATGCTGCACCTCGCGCCCACGCACGGCGACGCCACGTGCCCACACACCGTGATGCCACACCACGTCCCCACGCACGGCGACGCCGCGCCACGCACCCGCGCACCATGACGCCGCACCACACGCCCGCGCACCGTGATGCCGCACCTCGCGCCCTGACCGAGGCGGCGGCTGCCGTCCCGGTGCGTGTGCGTGCTGTGACGTTCCGCGTCAACGAAGTCACGCGACATCACATTTCTCAGACGCGTCCCTGCAGATAAGCCGCACGTGGCTGCGGCCCGTGCTGAGGACATGGAGGGGGCGGCCCCACAGACGGACCTGCTCCCCCGCGTGGCCCTGGGACACCGTCCGTGCACGTCTCATGACAGAGTCAAAACGCGAGAAATGGGGTGCTCAATATTTGCAAAATGGTTTGCAGACATTTTTAGTACAAGAATTGAAAATCTGATAATACGTATGGACCTACACGCCCACACACACTCTCCACGTAAGACACGTAACACATACACACTCAGACGCAGTCTCGCATGTAACTGTGAGAGGACCTGGCGCACAGCTAACGTCCCCTGCGTTAACCCGGAGGCGGGCGGCCCCGCTCTGTTCTCTGTGTCGGAAAACCTGTGCTCACTGTTCCGAGCTCCCGTCAAACACGGTGCTCCCTGCGACGCCCCCCTGCCACCGCAGCCCCGCCTCTGGGCCCCCAGAGCTCCCCCTTCACACCTCCACTGTCATGTTTTGTCACCCGGCGGACCTCACTTATTTTTCTGTCCTTGATGCCGGTGCAGTTTGAGGCACAGGGAAGGTTCTGCTGGTGTCAACATAAGGATTCTGTTTTTCCTGGTGATTCTGTCCATTTTAAAATATGGCGAACTTAGCCATAAAAGACGCTGGGATAGATAGTGCAGTCCACTCATCAGGACCAAAGGAAGGGGACCGGAGTGGCAAAGTGTGCTACGTCACCCATCTTACACATATACTTATGGATCCCCGCATTTGGGGCCGTGGCCTGATAACCACCATCCTTGCCACACCTATGTCCCCACCCTCTTTAAAAAAGTGGCACCGTACATTCCTGCCACACGTGCAGTCACCCTTTGTAGAGAGGACCCCACTCTACGATGTCAGTGCCTGAACCTGGGCACTGAGGACCCCGCCCACTAAGGGCGCCCCTCAGAGGGAGCTAACACCCCAATCTGGGCCTCTCTCGGACGGCGCGAGTGTTAAATAATCACATTAGATGAGCAACGCAGTGCAGAAACCAAGAAATGGACAGAGAGAGAGGAGCAGGGAAAGGCCCCGAGGACGGGGAAGAGAGGGAGGGGAGGGGAGGCGGTGGGAGGGGAAAGAAAGCCAGGCGGAAGAAGTGTTTGCTTGGAAGTAGAGAGGTGGTAACCCGAGTCACGTGCTTAGACAAAGTGCCACGTCTGAGAGGGGACCCCACGCTCCCCATGACCCTGAGGGTGGCAGACGAGGTTCCGGCCACGCGCACGTCCCGGCAGGAAGTGGGGTGCTTTCTTATCTCGCCTTGTTTCCCTGCCCGTTCACACCATGAGCAGCGCCCCCCCCCACACACACACATACACACGTAAGCAAAGTGCTTTTCTGCTCCCCCTAACTTAGTGTGACTAACACTCAAATCTAAATCTGCATGAGAGGAGGCTAGTCGGGCTTTCTGAATTTGTAAGGGACACAGAAGACAAATAGTTGTAAGTAGGGACAACTGAATGGTCGTTAAGAAAGCACAGGGGCCCAGGTCGGCGACACCACAGGGACTGCTGGGTCCCACCCAAAGGCGCAGACTCCCTTTGCTCCCCACGTCCGCCCCCTCACTGTCCCCAGGCGCAGGCTGCAACTCTGAGTCTCGTTTAAACTCGCCGACAGAGGGGATCCACGTGGCCCCATTAGTCGCAGTGTGCAGAGTGCTTGCTCCAGCTCATGTGGCAGGCCAGACCCGAAGCTGGCTCCCCGATCCGGCTTGTGGTCAAGGGAGATGCGACATGAAAATTACTCACTAGGATTGGTCAGAGAAGGGCTCCCGGCACCATGACGGGCATGCTCAGACGTCTCCGAGGCACACAGGTCACATTCCAACATCCCCACTGGTACATGGAATGGCAGCCTCGGGAGATCGGGCGGCACGTATCTCCCAGAAGCTTCCTAAACCCACTATCCGTGGAGTCAGCACTTGGACTTCCATGTTTGTTGGTTATTCATAGTCCAAACTACGAATGTGGGAGCCAATGTGGAATTCCAAGTTAAGGTCGGATAGTTCTTGGGGAAATGAAGCATCAAGTGTTTGGAAAAACTCTTGGTAAAACGAGAAAACCCCCACTCTCTCCTGGGCGGAGTGTAGTAACCACCCACGCCCCTGTGGGTGAAACGCACCCTTCTTCACCCGCACACATGTGGCACTTCCAAATAGAATATCTCCTACATTGGAAAATCAAGCTATATTTATAAATGCAAGCTAAGAGAAAGTAACATGGTCTACCTGTAGGGTTTTCTTTTTCCCCTTTCTACTTGTAGACTAAAAAAACAGAAGAGACACAAATTAGAAGGGGGGGAGGGGAAGTGCTAAAATAAACCCATGATCTAGTTTTGAGTGAAACAATCCATTTTTGTTGCCTGGGCACCTTTCCTCTGTCTCTTCCTCTCCCTGGGCTCATCCGAGATCCTGAGGGGAGGCAGCAGGATCCCCACCGACCGGGACACTGCATGTCTCAGTGGCAACCACCGTAAGGTGAGGCTGAATGGACTTTGGATGCCCCCGGCCGCTCAGGGCTGCAAACCCGCAGGCAGGCTCGGGAGGCTGATTTGCAACGAGAGCCAGCAGCCCCCGCAAGAGCAATTTCCCGTGCCTATTAACCCAGTTTATTTTAAGACACGATTATTCAAGCTTTCATCTGCTATAATTAGTCTCGTATTTTCAAGATAATAAGGCTGGTGAGGCCAGTTAGCAGGTGCCTGTGTACGATGCCATTCAAACGGCCTTTGTTTTACCTGGCAGGCTCACAACCTGTCACAGGAGCTGAAACTTGGTCATGAGAAGAAACAGAGCATGCTGAGTGAAAGGTCCACGTAATGTGAAACCGCAGACCCTTAGGGTCTTAGATGGTGAAACATCCTGAGCCCGAAGGAGCCTCTTATGGGGCTTCGGAGTCTCGCTTAGGGTCCTGGAAGGTGCCTCTGTGCTCAGCTCTCCCCACAGGGCCACGTGTCACCAGGCTCTGGAGGCATTTTCCCTTCTGCAGAAGCTCAGCAGGGAGCAGATGCGAGGGACTCGGGTGAGACCCATATTCCAGGTATCAGGAGAACAACTGGTAGGGCGTTTATTTAAGTCATCTAAATAAGCCTCAGCTCCCTGTTTCTCTAATCTCCTCTGTCCTTCTTACAAATTTTAAACCAAGTATACGTTTTCATTATATTTCTCTCCGAGGTCTAAATGTAAGGGTTTCGGAGCTACATCTGGCCTCATTTTGCTTGACTGCATGGTGTTTATAAAATTCTGAATCTGAACACCATCAGGTGGGTTCCAGCGCTTCCACTGGGCTCATCACAGCACGATTCAGGAAACCCTACGCCCCATGGGGTTCCTACGACATGGAAGGGGCCGTCCATCTACCTTACATTGGAAAACCCCGAACTTAGGAGTCGGAATTTACTTGTCCTCAGCTGTGACATCCCCTACTTGCTGTGACCTCTAAGGGGATCAAGAGAGGCAGAAAAAGTGGTGTGATTTCTTTCTCTCCCCCTCAAGGCTAAATAAATACTAATGCGACCTTCTTACTTCTGGTCCCTAATAAACCTTCCTTCCACTCGGGGTTGAGCTAGTCCCTTCAACTCTCCCCTTCAGTATCACCCTGATCCCCATCGCTCTCCCCCAACCCCCAGTGCCTCTCCTGCAGGCCACCCCCCCTCTGGAGCTCCGCTGACCAGCTCAGTGGGCCTCTCAGGGCCTCCCAGGGCCTCCTGGGAAAGTCACACACACCCGCCTCCACTGTGACTGCCACAGCACACCGGATGGGTAGATAATGGATTGCAAGGCACTTTGAAAAGTGTGCTTACGCAAAGAAAATGAAGCATCTGGATTCCACACAGCAGCCTTAGAAGTCTCCGCTTTTATTTCGGGACTTCTGAGGGGCCAGACCCTCAGATCAGTGTCCCTGGGTGCAGGAGCTTAATTCTGAAGTGAACTTGGTGTTCCGATCTGAGGCAGACAACGTCTGGGAGCTTTAAACGGAAACCCTGCAGGACTCATTTGTGCGTACAGCTGTCAAAACAATTCAATATCCAGAAATAAATAGAGTATGAGATACCCGCTAGTATATTGTGCTGGAATGCAACATCTTTTTAAATTATGTTGCCATATTCTGCATTTTATCGGGTACCCTCAATTTTAATATTTCATTTAATAAAATATGTAATTTGGCATTTTATGTAGTAAAGAGTGAAATAAATGCTTAAGTGGTTTATTAGGACAAGTAAATGCGGATAAAGTATAATGATAACATTATAATATGACATGCCATCAGTTTACAGAAGAAATTTGTCTACAGAACACAAAGTCCTGAATACATGAATACCGGCATCATCAGAGAGAAAAGCGAGTATGCATTACTCATTTAGGAAAGAAAAAAGACACCCTTGTGATAAATCTAAACAAGGGTAAACACAAGAAATCTCAGGGACAGGAAGAATCTTTGTCCCTCGCTTCCTCCTAGGTCAATCCCGCACTGCCCACGAGCAGCGCTGGGGCCACCCCTACAGGCATCTGTGCACAGGCGCCGAGCGACCCCTCCCCAAACGCCCCGCCCTCCCTTAACTCACCCCTCGCTCCCTTCTCTACCTCCCCCTCCCCGTGTGTCCTCTCTCCCTCCGCTCTGCCAGTCGCCGGGCCTGGCCTCGTCTCGCCGCTGAGCACCTCCTGAGATGTTTCTCTGCGCCTTTGTCTCCAATGACTCCGAAGGCCGAGGTCCATCTCATCATCTCTTCTCCAGCGATCACAAACACCTCCTGACTTGTCTCCCTACCTCTACTGTCTCCTTTGATTTCTGTCTACTCTTTAAAGTTACCCCCCGGCCAGAGCGATGTCTTCGAAGCACAAATGATCATTATCAACAAGGCTGCATCACCCACAAAGCCGGTGTCACTAACCATGGCATGAAAAGCCCTTCGTGATGTGTCCCCAAGCTCCTGGCCTTGTGTTCTCTAGTTCATCTCATGCTCCTGCCAATAAAAACACTTCTGCAAAAACCAATTTGTTTTGCACAAAAACACAGGAGTCAAGAGCAGTAGCTCTGGAGTTAAACACAGCCATTCAAATCCTGTCCCTTTCACTTGCTGGATGTGAACCTCGAGAAGAATGCTTGTCTGAGCTTCAGGTCTCTCCACTGTAACACAAAGATGATAAAATCTCCCTCGCAGCCTTGTTTTCAGTCGTCAATAAGAGAACACTGTCACCCTCACTGAGTGGGAGGCAGTGTAACTGAGGACGCTTGTCACATTAGAAAATAAGGCCATTTATCACCAGGTCTGTGGGTAGTCGTCCTGGGCCACCCTCGAAGCCTCCCTCCGGCTGCGGCAGGCAAGCGTCGGAGCCCAGCAACCAAATGACCGCCACGTCCAACGAGGACAAGGCCCGCGGCTCCGGCGGGACACGCGGGGGCAGCACGGGCCGGGCCTGCCTCGCCCCCCCATCGCGGGGTGAGCCTCCTGTCTCTCTCTCCCCCCTGTGGGGAGCGTCTGCACCTTTCTTTCCCTGGCTGCGGGTCCTCCCAGCCTTTCCTGGCCTGGCTCGCCCGCCCATTTTCAAAAACAGTCTGTCTTTTGCATCCCTTGGAAAATTCCTTCATGTTTTCTGATGTTTCCTTACTCTCCCCGCCTCACCCCTCATCAGTACATGACAATTACCCTTGTTTCAACAATATTTCTGTAACTGCTGTTGCCCTCGTCCCTGCAATAATGTGATTTTTTCACTATTTCTTCTGCGTCCTGATTTTTCCCACTTCGTTTCCATTTGTGAAGTTAAGTGGCAGGTGCCTCTCACTTGTGCCTTCGCTCTCAGTGATGCTTTCGGTAAACAGGTCTCCGCCACCCCCAAGTGAACCCGCCCGCAATAGAACCACATCCACGTACACACCCATTATTATCACGGTGACTTAAAAGCTGTTTCCACGTGTCCTGCTTCTAGTGTACATAAACTGTCCTTATGTATCGCGAACCGCAATACCAGCCTCGCAAGCAGAGACTCCGGTAAACACCTCATCCCTCTCCATGAGCCAAAACAGATGTGTTTTCAGCCCCGAGCGCTTCTGCTCTGATTCTTCTGTTTATCCAAGTCGGGGGAGCCGAAGCCCCAACGGCCAGCTTGGCGCAACGAAGAGTGAGCACGTTAACGCTCCAGGCCGATCGTCGGCATGCACGTCTGTCTCAAACAAGACACCGGGCGCGAACCCCAGTTACGGCGCACTGGGGCGAGGAGAGGCGCGCGTGAGTGGGACTTTTCCTTGTTTTCCCGATGACGCAGCAGGAACAGAAGATCGGTGAGGAGACGCCCGTGGGGACCTCCTCGAGCTGCGTGTCACGCTTTGGGGCCGGCAGGCCGACCAGCCCTGCACGCCTGTGATCCGAAAAAGCACCGCTTTTTAAAAAAATTTTGAACTGAATTTCATTTGTAGAACTAAAACTTAAGTTTCACTTTGTCCAGTTATTAGTAACGTCTTCCCTTACAAAGACGGTCAAGCAGCGAACGAGCGCCCACTGACGCCGGCGACGGGCTATCATCGCCAGCCAAAGTCGATCCTTAAAATCAGGCACACGGAGACTGATCTCACGAAGAGCGGCTGCTAACCGGGACTAGAAACCCGATCATATAATTGACTGAAGAAATAACTAACACTGAAAACTCGGGAAAATGTGATAACATATTCCAGTAAATATCTGTTACGTGCCGCATTACGTGAAACTCAGTATGGCAGGTATCACCTTTTTCCTTTTTATAGATGGGAAAAATGAGGTTCCAAGAGGAGAAATGGCCTTTTAAGGAAAGCGGACTAGACGCCGAAGACGGGGTTACACCACGGGGTGCTGCGAGGGCTTCACTCCCCGTCAAACACCCTGGCGGCCCCGTGTCCCCGTTACTACGGAAACCTCCGCTCGTATCGTAGCCAGGTTACGACACTTCTGGACAGGGCACTTCTTCCCCTGTCACGAGCCTTGGTTCTCTCGGCCTGTCTTACTTCTGTAATGAGAAAGCGCGGCACCGCGGCAATGGTCTGCGAGGTGGCTGAAGATGCCGCAGAGATGCCTGCGGGACTCGCGCGGGAGCGAGTACCGACCGCCTATCCCCACGTCCCTTCCAGACCCCAGTGAGAAGCTGCATTTTCGGCCTGCGGGGGCAGCAGGCTTCTCCGAGACTGTAGGAACGCACCAGTCGTCTGCTGCTCAACTGGGCCCTGCACGTCACAAAGGAAAAACGGAAGCGTTTGATAACTTTCGGATTGGCTAGCAAGTCCGGTAATTAGAAGGACAAGCGTACGTAAGCGGAAGCGCGAACAATCCTCCTCCACTGAGTATGAATAATCAGCAACCCGAATGGCAGTTACAGAGCTAACTGCAGTAACTCTTTCTGGCTCTTTCTGGTAAACTCTTACCTTGAGGACAACACCTGTTGGCTATGACCCATCCCAAACAGCGAATGTGACCCCACAGTGTTTCAGGGACTCCCCCGCAGACTTTTTCAGAGAGTTCTTCGCAAGATCAATGAGGGGCCACCGGCCTTCTGTGCCCGTCACCGAGCTTCATGCAGACAGGCTGGGACAGAAAGCTCCTCACTCGCTTCCTTCCCGGGTTCCCATCCCCCACCTCTTTGCCTTTTGTGGACTTTTCTTTGGCAAAATGACATCTTGATTTCTGAATGGAAGGAAATTATTTTAAATTTTGTTTTAAAACAAATACTTTACTCGAATTTCTCAATTAAAAAATAAGTTTTAGATTCAAAAGTTTCTCGGAAAGTGGCTTAAAATTTTATACAGATAAAAACAAGTAAGAAAGAAATAGGACCCGTGTCTTACTGAAAATAACAAACTCCATATAGCACTGGGAAAATCGATTTCTGTAAATTATCACTTTCATCCACCGATTACACCGATTACACTTCATTCAAAACTCGCGCCCACAAAGATGCAGTACACATGTTAACATTCGGGAACTATTTCCTGGTGACTCTCAAGCCTTAAATATTTGCCAGACTTAAACTCTAGCTTTGTGGGTTTTTTTTTTTTTTTTTTAACAAGTGTTTTTCTAATCTGAAAATAAATGTTACACAGAACGGAAACGGACACGTCACTGGCGCCTTTGGATGTGGGCTCTCTTCCTGTGGGCTCCCCTGGAGCGCCTTTCACCCCTGAGACTGTGCTCAGTGTCCTCCGTGCTTCTAGAACACTCCGCGCCTGTCACTATCCCAGCACTCAAGAGACTCTTCCAACTCCCCCATGTCAGGGCCGTGTTCCTGCCCAGTCTGTCTGTGGAATGCACGTGTGTGTGTGTGTGTGTGTGTGTGTGTGTGCACGCGCATGCACTTGCAAGAGAGAGACAGACAGACAGAGAGATGAAGGCAGAGGCAGAAAGACTGGCAGATTATATTGAGATTCCGATCAAACCCTATAATATGATTTTATAGTTTTAAACTCAATCTAAATCTTTTTTGTGAGGTAACAGTTACTATTTAGCAGACACATGCCAGATGAAATGACCATTACACTAACATGGAATATGCAAATACATTAATAGTATAGTCAGTTATTTACCCAGGGCAGAAGTCTTGTCTTTCCTGGATGATGCAAATGCCTCGTACTCCATTGCCATGATTTAAAATGTCTTTTAAAAGTTCCCTTGAGCAGGCACTCCCAGTACAGGTGTGTCTGTTTATGTATTTGTAAGTTACACACAGGAATTACTATTCTGGGTGCACATTATAAAATACGCACAAAAAGAGAAGCTTTGAAGGAATCATGTAAGTTAAATGAAAAAAAAACATTTTTTAAAGGTACATAAAGAGCAACAAGAATTGAAAATATAGAAATCTTGAGTTCAGAAAAATTAACAAAAACTTTGTTGTACAATTGTTTCCCCAACCGAGTGTTTACTGGAAGGTTGTTGATAATCTTTTTATGCTAAAGGTTATTGACCTAAATAAAAGCTTTAATTTTTCCCTTAGCGATATTTCTTAAGCTCAGTTTATTAATACAAATCTTCTACGTTTATTGTAAGAAAGATAATATATAATGTTATTGGGATTCAGACAGGGAAACAGAGATACAGCAATATGACTCCTATCGATAGAGGTCAGAAGAAAATAAAATCAATAGCCTAATGTTCCCATAACCTTCCCCCACCACACACACGCACACACACACAACCTTCTACGTGTCTTCGCATAGTCCCTGACATGATGAGCCCAGGTGTGCATCTCGAAGCCCGAGACACGAACCGAAGACGCAAACGCAAATGAAACCGCTAGCGCGTCTCGCCGTGAAAGCGCAACAGGTGTCTGAAATCGCTCTGCGCATCATGAGAACGCGGTGGTCTGATCGCTGGAGCATGGAGTCAGGCCTGGACCTGCACGGAGGGAGAGCGTGACCCGCGGCTGGCCGCTGGCTCGTGGATGCATTCATTCGTTCCCCCGGGGATGCTGCGTTTGGGCCCAGGCTCCACCAGACGGGGAGCTCCGGGGACACAGCAAAGACTGTGACAGACGAGCCCCTGGACACTGTCCCGTCCAGTGGGAAGACGGAGTCAAGAGCACAAAGACGCGACTCCACGCCCCATTTTCTGTAGAGCAGAGGATCTAGGCAGGTGCGTGTGCTCAGGTGCATACCCCAGACTGGAGGGCCGGCCCTCACACCCACATCCATTCCTCACACCCACGTCCATTCCAGGCAGCCAAGTCTCCGTATCAGAAAACCATAATTTAAGATGTGAGTCATCATCTCAGCATGATGCACTTTAATGTCCGCCTTCCTCGTAGACTCCACGCTGCATTGCTCAGGCACGTGGCATATCTAGCGCAACAAGAATCATGCCTGGTATAAAGTAAGTGCTCAATAAATATTGAACAAACAATCCAATGGTTTATATGTGAATAAATGAATAGAGGAAAAGTCAATCAAATCAGTACCTGAGGCCACCTGAGCCTGGGGACGGCCCCTGACTGCAGCCAAGCCTCGCTGCTGCAGAGTTTCTTCACCCTCCGGCAGTTCTCGGGCTGCTACTGGGCCATTCGGCTCGCACTGGCTCGGGGTGCAGGAGTTCGGAGAAGCTTCTCTCCAGCCTGGCGTCAGCTGGACGCCCACTTACACGGGCTGCAGAGGGCTGGGGTGCTGCTCTGGCCCGTGGCACGGGGGGCGGTCGCCATCAGCACTGCTATCTCCTCCTCTTCCCGAGGCACAGGAGAATCGAACCTGCGAGTCCCGTGTCGCTGGGCAGGATGTGTCACTCGTTCCGGCCTGGGAGACGTGAGCGGGAGCGAAGGGGCGGCCTCCCAGCTGCAGCGTGAGGGGCCGCGCGAGGGCCCCCGAAGTCCCCACCTCCCTGCCGAGCTGGGCGTGGGGACACGTCACGGTGGAGCCTGTCAGCCTGGCCCCCGAGAGGCCCACGCTGGACTTACGGCTAGTGGGAGAAACCAGATTTGTACCGTGTGAAGCCCTCAGGGATTAAGAGTATCTGTGAGAGCGATAATACTGCCTGTCCTGACAGACAACGCCAGTGTGAGACCTAGACGATCAGCGTCCTCGTCATCATCCGCCTCCTCCTCCCCATGTGGATACACAGCGCGCAGATAGACGCATGTGCGTGTGCACGTGCACACGCGTGTGGGAGGGCCGATCACAGTCAGCGTGCCTCCGTCTGCCCAGAACCACTTCTTCCCGCGGTCCTAACAGCGTCGCAGGCTTCCGGGAAGCCACAATACGCTACATTTACGCCACGCAGCTCAGGTGGAGCGAAAGCAGCCCTGACACACGGGCGCACACACGCACACACACACATGCACACAGTCCGGATGCGGGCTTTGACCAGCGCTGGCCGACCCACGTCACGTCCCAGTGGCCAGGGTGGGGGGCGTAGGAGCTGGTGTGCAGCCTGAGCCCGGGGTGAGGTGCCCTGTGACTCGCGAGGGGACCCCTGAGAAGACGTGCTCTCTTTCCATCGGGCTTGCTAAGCTGGCAGAGCGTGAGCCTCAAGCTCCTGTGGCCTTCCTGTCCCCCGCACAGGCGGCCTGCTCAGTGAAGCAAACTCGGGAAGGCTGCGGACAACTGTTGAATAAACCAGTGAGTTCTCCGCATTTAGCAACTGTCCATGAAGTTAAGAAAAAGAAGCAAGGTCGGAAGATCAAGGGACAGGCTTAAGATGTCTGAATCCAGTCTGAGCACCCAGATTACGTCACGTCTGAGGCCAAAGGCAACGTCAGTAATTCACAAATATCTGATCCAGCCAGTTTGTATCGGAATTCTGCTTCTCACCGTTTAAAGAGCCCTGGCTAATACAGTTTTATGCACACATGGCTGTACTGGATATCTGAAGTAGGTGGACCTATTTTTAAAAAGTAAATATGACATGGTCCTCGCCTCTGGGAATTTAACATTTGATTAAAGGGACAAACTATGATAGAGGAAAATCCGCAGACTGCGATCCACGACAGCTTCCCACTGCTGTTTCAAGGTCCGAGAAGGCCACCGATGTCCCGCTAGTGTCTCGAGCTCGTCACCGTCACTCGGAACCGGTGAATCCCACCCCCCACTTCTAACGAGGCAGAAGAGCTGCAGTTGGCAAAGTAAAATCTTTTCTCAAATTTTAGGAAAACAAATAAAGCGAAGAATGATTCAACATTATCAATATACTACATTTCATGTTGCATAGAGTAAATATTTTAAAAAATAGAGATCTCAGAATGCTACGTAATCCAAATAGGAAAGTGTATAAAGGGTTTCTGGTACCATTTCCCAACATCTGATTTATTTATTGAGGTTTTATTTTTTCCTCATGTAATTAAAGCTTCATAACACTGACCTCATTTTTCCAAATTTATTCTCAGATGGTAAGTAGTTATAGTGTTTTAAAAACACATCCACATATGTTTTCTGTTATTAGGGGTAAGACGACGTCAAACAAACCTTTTAAATTCACTAGGATGTTTTTTTCCTGGTGTTCAGAGAAACCAACAAACAAGTCTGTTTTTCTCTGCCCACTAAACAACCCATGCATGCTAAATGATGAGGTAAGCAGCTTGGCCTGCCTGCTCTAACTGGTCCGTATTCATTTCTTCGGACGTTCTGCGAGGTGGGCTACGCCTAGAGGGCAACATTGAAAATAAATGAGACAGTTCACCAAACAAACTAAAAAAATTAAAGCGACAACGTTTTTTTTTCATTATCATTATTATTTAGGTAAAATACATTTCTTAACATGGCAACATAAACGTGATTACCATAAGAAGCATGAAAAATGGGACAATAAAAATACTCTGAGGGGACTTGTGGGAACCAGAACGTAGAAAAGCAGCATTTTTCCTTGATAGGAAACCACCCTAAAACAACTGAGAAAGGGGAAGCTAAACACCAACTATTATTTTCATTCTGTTGATGAAACTCAGGGACAGTTAAATCTCCCGTCTCCACAATGAAGGCAAAGGCCACAGAGCAGGAGGAATCGGTACGAAGCTAATTAGACATGGAGAGACAGTGCCGCGAGAGAGGTCTTCCTGCAAGTAAGGATGACGCCGAAGCCACAGCCGGGACAGGGGCTAGAACAGTGGCTGGCTGGCCCCCTGGCCCTGGTCTGCTTTAGGCAAACGGGAGATTAATAATCACACAGAGAGGCTATGCGTGAAACAGGAAAAATGAGTTTCAATTTTAGAAAGAAGACTTGGCTCTTCATATTGAAAGGACACAGTGTACAAGGAAAAATGGCCAAGAATCTTCAACATCAAGATATGTCTGAATCAAATAACTGGATTTCAGAAACAGAAGAGACTCTTTGGGGCAGCCAACTGGAAAAATCAAGTCACCAGTCCCAAAGGAGGAAGCACATGTCTAAAAAATTAGCCAATTAACCTTTTCCCCATCATTGAAAGAGACCACATATTAGGTCATAATAAAACATTGATGAATTTCGAAAATGAAAATACTATTACAAATTCTCTGATCACAATGCTACATACCTAGAAATTGATTGAACAAAAATAACCTATCAGCTGTTACCTAATTATTCTTTTAAGTAACTCTTATACCCAACAGGAAATTCAGAAATCACAGATTAAAAGCACTAATAATGAAAAGAGTACCTGTCACAACCCATGGGATGCAGATAAAGCAGTGCTCAGAGAAAAATCATAGTCTCAAAAACAAGTATTAATAAAAAATAAGAAATAAAAATTATGTATTCATACCAAGGTGTTATAGAACTTAGCACCGTGATTAAATACAGTTAAACAATATATATAAAAAAAAAAACTTCATAAAACAAAAGGAGGAAAGAAGTCTTAAAGTCAGAAATTACTGAGTTAGAAAATGCATAAAAGCAGCAAAACAGCAAACAAATTAAAAGACTGGCTCTAATTAATAACTATAGCTAATAAACTTCAATCCAACATCCTTGAGAAAAGAGACACGGAAATATGTAAAATTAAAACAAGGTCCAGGAACAGATACAAAGGAGATGAAATAGAAAGTTCTTTGCACAATCCTTTGTAAATTTAATAACTTGCATTATGTGGACAATTTTTAAGAAAATCAAATTCACCAAATCTGATTCAAGATACAAAATCTAAAAAGAGTAATGTCCGTAGGTTCAAATAGTCATTTTTGGATTGATAATTCTGTAACTAACTTTAAATAAACTTTAGCGATCATTTCAAATTATTTCGAATAACAGTATACCTTCTAAGGGGATGCGAAGTTTTCCAACAATACACAGGCACATGTCGTTAAGCAAATGCACTTTCTCTACGCACTCCTTTGCAAAACAGACCCCCTCTCCCCTCCCTCCCATCTTTTATCCCTCCCTCTCCCAATAAAAGAAACGTCGGCCTCTCACTTGTGAAGATTCCTACTTAAAAACGCTACCTCAGGATGCGAGACTCACTGTGGTGATAAAAAAAGCAAAAGAAAAAGAAGACAAAACGTGGGTATCTCCTCAGCCCCCGTGAACCAAAGCGGGATGAGTCCATGTCTTTCCCCGTGGCGAATATATTTGTTAGGAAAAGAGATATTTTGGGCAGCGTTGGGACGTGCTGGATTGAGATACGCAGGACGACCTCGTCCCGTCTCAAGCGTGAAGTCCCGTCTGTGCCTTAACCCCCGGATGTGTGTCGGTCCCCACCCCTCGCCGGAGCAGGCACGCGTCCCCTTCTCCGCATGGAGTTCCCCATGACAGCAGCACGAAGCCCTTTCGGCCCCGCGTGCCACTCAGGCTCGCCTGCGCCGTCCTCGCCCGCTGCCCTGCGTACCTGTCCTGCTGTTCCTCTCACCTGACCTCGCCGCTCCAGGTACCACGTGCTCTCTCCCCCGCCCCCAACAGGCCTTACTCAAACGCCTCCTTCTCAGCGAGGCCCGCCCACGCGCCGTGTTCCAAACGGAGCCCTCCACTTCCTGCCCCCCCCCCCCCGCGTGCTTTATTTTTATCCATATCTGAATATATTTTTGTCGCCATCTGAAACGCTGCATGCATTTCATGGATGTATCATGTTTATTCTCAGTCTTCTTTTAAAAGTATGCTCCGGGAGGTCGAAATAATCACTTTCTGTGGTGTTTATGGCCAAGTCCCCAGGGCCTGGATCAGTGGCCACACGAGTAGGTGCTCAAAAATGCGCCCTGAATGGATGTGGGATTGTCCCCGTATTCCCCGATCGTCAGATTACTGGATTCGGGTTTATGTGGAAACTATTGCACCAGAGGGCAGAACTGGACCAAGCGCCAAGGCGGCCGCAGAGCCTGATGGGACCGGGGTGCGGGGTGCCAGGTGCCGTGCGCACAGAAATCGGCGTGATGATGACGTGGCTGGGAGATCAGTGTGTTCTGCTGCAGGGCCGCGAACCGCCCCGGGACCCCTGAGTAGGTGGGCTCCTGGAGGATTCCTCAGGCTGCGCAGAGCCGCGAGCAGGACCGTGGAGGAAGAGGACCCACGAAATTCACAAAGGTCACGAAGCGTCCTGCAGAGGAAAGCAAGCCTGGCCGCTCCCTTGGCAACAGGCTGCCACTGTGTGCCTCACTCACCGTCCTTAAAAATCCGGATAATTTTTAACTTCTCTTTCTCCTTCCCTATCGATAAACTCTCCATTGCCAAAGCTTATCTTTATTTTATTTTTTCATGGCATCGAACCAAACGCTCCACGATTTTGGCTAGCATTCCGGTAGATTTTCCCTACCCTGATGGAGAGAGGCTGCTTGGCAATTCGCTGCTTCATTTGTCAGTGTAGAAGTAATCCACTTTCCCTTTCTTCATTAGCGAAGAGTTCACAGTGCTTCCTTCCAGGAATACTCTAGCTGGAAATTTGCCAAATACCTCGGAGTGTGTCCTTTAAGAGTCAATATAATGTATTCGCATTTTGAAATTTGGCAAAAGTTGAAAAACTCAAGTTCTAAAAAAAAAAAGAGTGCATAAACCACACACAAATTAATGACCTGTCTTCCCAAGCAGAGTTCAGTGCCTGCTTCTCTTCACAGATCTTCATCTAAATAAAACGGAAATAACGCTGGGCCTCACCCCCGCCATTAATGCGAGTAGTCCTGTTTGTCGTTCGATGAGGAAATGTGCCATAAGAAAGAATGACGTCGATGAGTCAGAGTGCGCCCGAGCGCCAAGGTCGGCCACGGCGTGTGTCCCCTTGAAGAGACACACAGAAAAAGGACGAGGCCGCGTGCTCTGGCGCTTGCGCGTATTCCAAAGGGGACGTTCATTGGTACTTTTCAAACATCCTAAATCTCTCATTATAAGAGGAAACCTATTATTTTTGTAATAGTAAATCTCAAATAAATAAATAAATACATGATTTTCCAAAACTATGTTCTTACCCAGTCGGATCTTTTCTACAGAGACCGGGCATCAAAATCATCAGCATGGGTTTCCAGAGAATGGTCCCCACCCCTCCGGCCTGATTTTGCTTGCAATCAGACACACAGTAATGATACATTTGAGGATTTCTTAGGGACGAAGTTCTGATGATTGAAAGAAGATACGGTGTCTGTGTCCCTGAACTTGCCACCTGGTCTGTGGGGCGTAGTGAGCGGCGGGCAGAGCAGGCGCCAGGTGCCATGGGTCAAATCGTGTCTCCCTCCCTCCCGAATTCAGATGCGAGAGTCCCGGCCCCCATCCCCCACCTCCACATGCGACTTTATTCAGAGACAGGGCCTTTCAAGAGGCAGTTAATTTAGATGAGGCTTTAGGGAGTGTCCTAATCCAATCTGCCTGATGTGCTCCTCAGAAGAGGAAGAGACACCGGAGACCTGTGAGCACAAAGCAAAGGCTGCCTGAGGACGCAGAGGGAAGACAGAGCCGAGGAGGGAGGAGGAAGAAGTGGAGGAGGGAAGAGGCCTCGGAGAAACCAGATTTGCCCACACCTTGGCCTTGAACTTCCGGCCTTTGGAACAGAGCAAATTCCGTGGCATCTTGCTGTGGCAGCCTGGGAAACCAATATGCCAGATGCATAAACAGATGACTGCAGAGCAATGGACAGAAACACTAGGGATGTGAGAAAAACGAGCAGGCAGAGTGAATTTTCCTGGCGAGTCACAGATTCAAGATGGTGATCCCATCAATTTACATGGCCGGCATCACCGTTCCCTAGGTAAGGATCTTAGCCAACTCACCTTGATTAATAATAGATAATAACATTTAGGAAGCACTTCCTCTGTGCAAAGCACTAAATATTTTGCGTGTATTAACCATCCCTGCAAACTTACAGGGTGACTGTCATTATTATTCCAAATATACAGAGGCCGACACAAAAGCAGACAGGTTAAACGCCTTTGCCAAAGTCAGCGCTAGGAGAGACAGACGTGGTGTTCAAGCCCAAGCCCTGTGACTCAAAACCACTAAGGGTCCTGCATTAACAGTGCTCCTGAATCCTAGTGCTAGGCTTTCCGTGGACCTTTGTTTCAGAAAAGCGTAACATTCTGCTTGAAATCCTCAACAAATATCATAAAAGGTGATCTCCTGCCCATGGTTAGGAGGCACAGACTCCTTTCGCGGGATTTCCTGTGAGCAGATGTCAGAACACCTTTGGTTTCAGTGTATCTGGGCGGCAAATACTCCAGGAAACACACTGTCTAAGCACTAAGACCACACCGCATGGTATTGGCCTCGTCCGTCAACTATTAGAAGACTACCACTAGTCATCTAACCCCGGCCCAGGCACTGGGGACCCTCCATTCGGGAAAAGAGGGAGAAGCACACTGTCTACCTCCAGGTACGAGAGAAAAATCTGAGGAGCCCACATTAGGAAGAACATTTATCACCCGTTGACTTCTCTTCTACCCTTCCAACCGCTGCTACCAGAAGACGCAAAAGCCAATTCCCAGTGGGGAGGGGTTTTTAAAAATGCAGAGCCTACCCCCTCCCCCACTCACTTGCCTCCCCAACCCCATTCCCCACCGGGCCTTCAGATGTTTATTTAGTAGGCCTGGGGCGAGTCTGGAAATCTACTCGTTAAAACTTCATGATGATTTTGATTCTCTGCCAAATTTGGACACCATAACAGTGTTGACCAAAAGTTGTGGCTTTTTCAGAATACTCAAAGCTTTATTTTGTGCTGATAGTTACTTGAGCGTGTGATCTAACTTACAGTTGGAAATATACCCATTTATCCTCCAGTCCAGACCTACCCCTCCCCATCCCCACAACAGCCCAGGCTCCAGCAGCGCCCTGCCTCCTTCCCTCACTGGTTTGAAACCCCTTTAGCTAAAGCAAAGGTGCTGCATGTTGACCTGATTAAGGGAGAGCTGTTAGGATGTGTCTGACCCCCAGGCTAAATACAGCCAGGGGTTCATCTGAATTTCAAAGCCCCCTAAATTAATCTCCGAATGGGAACACCGTCCAGGGACCTTTCTCAGCTGTGGGCTCTCCTGATTATCATGCCAAGTTCTTTTAAGTCCTTTACAAAGTTGTACACAGAGGCTCAAAGCATAAAATAGCAAACTGGCCTCCCACATTGTGGAAGCAAGTGTGATAAGTATATTAAATGAGCTGATACTGTTATTATTGCAAATGTCAAGTTCATTACAGCAGATGTTTCAACTGAAGATCACTGTCCATGAAAATCAAACAGCCAATGTGCCCTGAACTTGCCATTTGATTTAATGTGTCAACTTCCCTGCTCAAGGAAGTCAATCAGTAGTGCCTTCTGTGTAACCGTCACAGGGTGGTTGTGCAACAAAAAATCAGGTTTCGATTCTTATCACTGCGAATCATGCTAATTAAAATGCGAATGACAAGTTAATAAATGACACAGTTCAAGGCTATAAAGTATACTATAAAATACTTCTACTGCTTTGTGCATATTGCTGGAGGAATCGTTTTAGTTTGTAAATAGATGGCATTACTATTAAGAAAAATTCTTCAAAATTGAAAATAAGGGGAAAAGATGACTCAGTGATCTGTTAGTGCAGGCTGGAGCATAACATGTTCCTTAACTACATGTCTTCTCTCTACAGAAATGTGACTTTGTTAGGTTTACTATGTTTTCTATTCATTAGGTCCCAGACGAGTTACACCTCTTAAAACTGAAGATCTTATTAAAGAGAAAAGGCGAGGTGATTTTTACGCTTTCGTCAGGTTGAAAGGATAATACATAGATTATAATTTTATTACACTGTAGAGTATTAGTCAGTATGGCATCTATAACTATCAACATTATTTTAGCATCTTTTTAGATCTCTGACTATATAAAATTCCTATTTTCATCTCCTGTTTTTGAACTAGTTTTGCGATCCTGCCAATTCCCTCATTAGTTGTATAATTATGAAAATGTATATAGTATTCCACTCAAAAAATATCTAATGCTAGTCAGTAAATTAGGTAAAATATCTAAGAGGGCAAAGTCACAACCATTATCAGAAAAAAACGATAATATGCGAATCTCCCTGAAAGAATCTGGATTGAGAAAACAAAGTTTAAGTGAATAGTTGAAAATGCACTTGTTGAAAGAATATCAAAAATTGTACCAGTAACACCTTAAAAATATGGTCTGATTCAGAGAGGCAAAAAGCTCCACTAAGATGATGAGGCGCATTACTGAGAATGGAGTGTATTCCCCAAAGGCAGATTCGGGGTAAACCTTCGGAGCAGCATAGGCAGCTTTCAAACTGCTGGGACATTAACGGCCTTTGAACCACCCAGTTCTCTCCACGACGTGCAAATGCACCACCGTCCGGGACGAAAGGGACGAGGACGGAAGGGACGAGGAGCAACAAGCCACCGGAAGGAGTGTATCACCAGCGGTGACCACAGGCCTTGGACTTGACACTTGGGAGTGGAAAGTTCCCCTTTCTGTAGAGATCCCATGGACGGCCACTCACGTTTGAGCGTGATAGAAACAGTCTGGAAGCAACTGAAGCTCGCGCCTCATCTTCACGGCGCACGTGACGACGCGTCCTTGTCCTGAGCATCGCTCGCGTCCCCTTTGATCCTAGATCAATCATTACAATGCTCGTCCTCTCTCCCTTCCACCCATTACCGGTCTGTTCTACCTCACCGCAGACGGTCCCTTACATTCCTTCCACAGGTGCAGACAATAATTCTCTTTGGTGAGGCCGTGCGCACCCCTCTGGCGGCCTGCCTCCCATGCCTCCCCCCTGGGAACAGCCACCCCGCCACCTTTGGGGCATGCTCCCATGCCCTCCACGTGCTGTTTAGTGTGGCTGTCCACGGTGGTCGAGTCCCCTGTCACTGCCGATCCTGTAGGTCGGATATGGCAGAATATCAGCAAAGTCATGAGATTCAACCCACATTATTCTCTTAACTGACTTGATCCCATCTTTTCTCAAGCACATTATTTAAACCTGTATCACTAGTTAAAATTTGATATTTACTTCTTTCACATCAGAACATAAAATATTTGCTTTGTTTAAAATACCGACATAGGACGAAATTAACAGGCCAACAACGGGGATTCTTCACACAGTGACTGGAAACAGCTCTTAGAAAAGATCATTCCAAGAAGGATTTAAAATCAATCTCACAGCAAGTGAAATCAACTCCTTCTCCGAGTCGTTCGGTCACACGGGACTGAGAGCGGCGTGTGGCATTTTCTTTTTACAGGGTCTGTGTGGCCACGGCTGCTTCGGAGGGAAGAAATAAGATAAGCTGATTTTATTTTCACCGGTGAAAAAAAGTTTTCAATGGCGCAGCTTTCATCGACTCAGCGTGAGGAACACAGCGACATTACCAAGGGAAAGGAAAGAACAGATTCACCGTGGGACCCCGCATTCTGTTTTCAGGGCCCCTGCAGGCCCCCTCCGGACAGCCATGAAGGCCTCCCCCCGCCCCCCGCCGGGAGCCTCCGCCCCTGCAGAGAGGGCTCGCAAAGAACGAAGGCTGTTTCTGGTTTTTTGGGTTTTTTTGGGGAGGCGGGAAGGGAAGAATTTTTGTTTTGTTTTGTTTGTGTTGTTTTGTTTTGTTTCCAGCTGGAGATCAAGGGGTATAGGGACTGCACTGGCCTCAGGAAGTTTTCTTTCTCGCCATCAGCTGGCAGGGGTCCACGGTCCCCACTCCCCAGCCAGAGAGAGTGTGGCCCAAGTGGCTGGCTGTCAAAGCCGAATTCAGGGAGGGATTAAAAAGTCCGTCTGAAAACGCTGGGACTGAAGGGGCGACTAACAGTTCGAATGGCAAGTCGCCCCTGGGCCGAGCTGCTCCCCTCCCCCGCATTTTGGAAGGAGGCAACGCGGTCCCTCACCAACGCGAGGGCTGTGGCCGTCCCCCTTGCCAAGAACCTCTGCTGTTTTTCTTTTTTAGCGTCAGAAGGCCCGCCTGTGAGGAGTGCACAGTGCATCGCGATGAAAAAAAGGGGAGCAGAGGCGACCGAAACTGAAGACTGCTGTTTTTTGTTTTTCCTGTCATTTAAAAGCTGCTCCGTTAACAGGCCTGCTTCGAGGTTTCATTGCGCAGCACAGTCTCCTGGGAGGCCACGCAGCAGGCCCTTCCGCAGCAGGGGTCTGTCCTGCCGGACAGTGTAGTCTGGCGCCCTCCCCCCCTGCAGAGCTGAAAAGTGGAAGGATTCCGAGGAGGAGCGGGTGCTCTGCCCATTTCAGCAGAACTGAAGGCTCAAGAGGAGAGACACAGTGGGGGAGAGGAGAGGATTAGCGAGAGGAAATGAGGCTTTGGCTTGGCTCACCGTTGAACCTGAGAAAAGCTGAAAACAAGGATTGTGGTATATCTCCTTAAATATGGGGGCATAGATAGAGAGTCATGGGAAAATGAAAAGGAGAGAAATTAAGATATTTCATCAGCCCCTTGGGGTCTTTCTTATAAAGGTCTGCCTGAAAGCACATTATTTAAAAATAAAATCCACTACCTTAAGAGGAAAACTATGAAATTCGTTCTTAAAAAGTTAACCTTTCAGAGGTGTTTTAGAAGGTAAAAATTAAGTGGCGATTGAAAAAAATATCTGCTAGGTGTTTTAAAATGTGTTTCAAAACAAGTAGGAATCTCACTTTAAAGGTGCGACTCGGTTAATCATGAAAGTAAAATATCTTAACAAAATGGTAAACTTTGAGATGTGGGTGTAGCTCTTACACCAGAATGACTATTAATTAATCACTAACAAATGTGCTTTCTCTACAAAAGATGGACTGCTTAAATAGAACTGTATGAGAAACAAGGATTTTTTAATTAAGCTTAACATTGTGTAACAGATGTTAGGTTTCTCTTCTCTACCCCAAGGAGGACTGTAATAGTATTTGAGATGGCAGTTGTCAACTGTGCAATGTGTGTGATAAATTATGGAAGCTAAAACATAACATTATTATTTAATAATCCATTTTCCATATCACTATCATTTAAATGCCACCTGCAAGAAAAATTGTAGAAGCCTGGCAATAAAAAATACACAACCAAGAAAAAATACATACAGGCAAGGCTCGAAATGTTTTAGTTTACATACAATTTTTTAAAATCCCCTATCACCTTCATTAACTATAATCAGTAGGAAAGTAAGGCCAGATATAATCAATGATGCAAACTGAGTATATTTTGAGGGCCGCCATCTTTTTTCTTCAATCTCTTCAGGCCCAATTCCTCCACCCCCATTCTACCACATTTAAATTTCTTTGAAAACACAAAAATTGTTTCCTATATTGGTAGTTTGAGTCTGTTAATCCTGATACTCACTTAGAGCATGGAATTCCCTTGGCTTTAAATTAAGCTGAATGTTTGACTATTGAGAAAGAAATTTCCTATGAAAATAATTATATTATTCTTTTGCTCGCAGGTGAGATGCATATTTTCTGATTTGCAAAGCAACAATGAAAGAAAGGAACTTGCTCCTGAAATGAGATCTTAATTTCATTCAAAACAGAATCGTGAGCTGAACCAACTACCAGTAAGACGGTAGTACTCGTGACAATGATTAACAGCTATTAAAATCAATGTCAGACTATTTCAACAATAAGTCACATGCCAAAAGGCTCAAAGTGAATTTCTAGCGCGAAACTCCCCTGAAGCGAATCGCCGAACTGAGGGAACATCCCGCTGCGGGAAGGGTACGCCCAGAGCCCAGAGCGAGACCCCGTCCGGAACAGGGCCTGCGCTAAGCACTCTAGGAAACAACGAATAAGGAAACAGGACAGAAAAGGGGGATGGTGGCCCTCGCCGTGCGGTCACACACCACCACCTGCCCACGGGATGAAAAAATACATGCTTCTCGCGGTAATCGAGCACATATTTTAACAACGATCAAAGGAACAGAGGGCGGTAGGAATGACCCAGCTCACGTAGATGACCCTCCTGCCCACAGCATCCAGCCATAGAGAGAAGACACTGTAGCCCTTGATCTTGAATGTCTTCAGACAATTGAAAGGGAGGCTGTCCCAGCACCGAAAATGCTCACGGTGGCGTGCTAAGCACCTCTGTGTTTTCCAGATGCTGACACTTGATAGAGAGCCCTTTTCCGAAGCTGAATTTCAAATTTAATTTTATTGCTTCTATTTTATTTATGCCTAACAAGGAAAAAATTGAGAACAATTCGCTTACAAGTGAGTAACATACTGGACAGGAAATACAGATACCCTGTATTTGGATTATAGTTGCGCAAGTAGATACACAAAGTTGCAGACATCTCATTTTGGATTAGAACATCTAGAAAAGGCTTTGCGGGGTAAGGGACAGGTGGTTTCTTAATTAGAGTTTAATACTTTAATACTTTAATACAATATGTTTTGATGCTTTTGTGTGGTAAATCGGATATCATGATAATATGGAAAGAATGTCTACAATGTTTCATTTCTTAAGCATAAGTTTCTCAAATATGCAAATTTGGGGGTTCTTGTGTTAAAAAATAGGTAAAACTTGTCTGGTCCATGGCTCACATCAAAATAAACATTTCAATAATTCACGGCTAAAAAATACTGGAAATCCTCTGTACAGTTTGTCATGTTTTCAGGCCTTGAAATCTGGGAGTCAGAACAAATACAGCAGCCCCATTGGCCCCAGGGCGCCTAACAGTCTCACGGAGCTGCGGGCATTACGTCACGAACAGTCCACACATCTGAGCCATCTAGCTGTGGGGACAAAGAGACGAATGGGATTCTCGAAAGGTTTGTGAAACACAGAGAGGAAAGACAGAGCAGAAGTAACAAGCCGTCTCAGACAGAAACTAATTAGACAGCAAAGCATCATGGACCAAGCGAGAGAGGAACGCGAAGGCAGCGGAAGTCGGCTGCGGGCAAAAAGCATCATCTGACTTTCTGATTAGTGCCCAGTTTCTTTTTCCATTTCATTCAAAAAAACTATTGCCTAAATCACCATCCTATCACCTCATTATAGTGTCATTGCTTTCTTTCCCCTGGCTTTTGTTCAATTTATAAATTAAATTCAAAGAGTAATATTTCCACACAAGCCACCTTCTCAGTGTTGTTTGTTTGTTTGTTTGTTTTCCTAAGGGAGTGGGTGGGTCCTGGACATGGCCTACCACGACAGTTCATTTGGCCTAGAATTGGCACATAGAGCCCCCGGCTCAGGAGCGGGTGAGGCAAAGGCCCACACGGGGTGCCAGGCTGGACCCCCAGGTGAGGGGACAAACGAACCTGAGATCTCAGACACAGGTGGCTGAAGTCTGTAGGAAATGGGCACAGCTTGTTGCCCCATAACATTAGCGTCACACTTAAAAAGCATGGCCATCGGTCTCATGTTAAGCTAATTTCTGTCATAAATATGGGCAAGCAGCTCTGAACTGCTGTTGGGACAAAAAGATTATGATTGCCACAAAGATTAGGTTCCTCGGTGAGCTTTCGAAGTTTTAAAATAAGGCTATGTTATGAAAAAAGACAGAATAAAATAATCAGAATAGAAAGTATAAAGATTATATATTATCTATCTAGTGAGCATTCTTAAAAACTCTTCATCTTGAAAGGACTATGAATTAGGTTGTCTTCAAAAGCAAGAGATTTTCGACACTGGAGGCATCGTATACGACCAACTTATTCCCAAACTTTTGATTTTACAGATCAGTAAAAATTCTATTATTGTGTTTAAGAAGATAAAGGACATCTGATTCTAAGGAATACTTGCAGATATTCACTTATTTCTGAGAGATGACAAAATGCTAGTCAATAACATCTCTTTAAAAATATTAGTATTCTACTTTTTCCTCTAAATGTTTTTGAAGTTGAAGATGCAGCTGACTGAGGTGAGAAAACCTCGCAAGCTTCTGTACAGAACAGGTTTAAGAAGCTCCCACTTTCATCTGTGCCCACAGAAAAACAGCCAAACCAGGGAAGTCTGTTGAAACTGCAGCACCACAGATATTTATATTTTAATCTGAGTGTAATCTCATTTTTTTGTTGCTGTTTAAATATATTCGGCAAATGACACCACGATGCAGAACTAGGTAAAGTGATTATGTGCACGCAATCAAATGTTACAGTAAATGGATGAATTAAAGGCCGTTGGAACTGACGAATTTTCAAAAGGTAGAAAGAGTTGGCGTGAAAACTGTTTTGAAAGATATTCATGAAAGACTACCACTCACATCTATGAATACCTTTATGTCAATAGATTCCAACTTTAGGGGTAGCTGTTTAAAAACACCTATGCACCCCCATGTTCATTTCAGCATTATTTATAATAGTCAAGATATGGAAGCAACCTAGGTGCCCATAGATAGACAAATGAGTAAAAAAAAAAATATATGTGGTGTACATACACAATGAAATATTACTCAGCCATAAAAAATGAAACCTTGCCATTTATGACAATACAGATGGGCCTAGAGGAGATGATGCTAAGTGAAATAAATCCAGCAGAGAAAGACAAATGCCATTTGATTTCATTTATATGTGGAATCTAAAAAATAAAAAGAATAAACAAAACAGGAACTCACAGATACAGAAAACAGATCTGTGGTCGTCAGATGGGAGAAGGGCTGGGGTCCTGGCTGAAAAAGATGAAGGAATCAAGAAACAGAAATCGGCAGTAACGGTACAGTCATGGGGACGCAGAGTCCAGAGAGGGCGTGTGGTCAGTAATATCATAATAACTACACGCAGTGACCGGCGGGCACAGACTTACCTGGGTGATCCCTTCCTACGTTATATAAATATCCAATCACTATGGCGTACACCTGAGACTAATATAACATTGTATATTGACTGTCATTGAACAGTACCCCCCAAAAAAGAGTAGCTGCTTAACACCTGGCAATACGTAATTTAATTGAGGTAAAAAAAAAAAAAAAAAACCTCAAATTTAACTAAAGACTAAAGGTATTTTTAGAATATGTTTTCCAGAACATTCTGACTAATTGAAAGCCCTCATAAATTGCACTTACGAGCACTGATAACAGGCCCCTTTTCATTTGAGATTGAAAACCACTGCATCCTACTGTTCGGTGGTACTGGATTCTAAACATTTAACGTTTTTGATGCCTTTAAGTGGATCACGCACTCGCCAGGCTCCCAAAGGCTTTTACTTCCAATATCATACCCTTTAAAGTACCTGCCTGGCACTTGGGGACATTTGTGTGAACGACCCTTGCTTGGTCTAGATTCATGTGACGCCATCGCAGTATCAACAGCATTGTGGAGCGTGAGCATCCGCTGGCATATTCTGTTCTATTCCCCTAAATTATATCTTTTTTAAATCCTCATTGAAGACCATACGTTTCCCCCACCGTGGGACTCCCCCACGCTCTCCCCGCCCCCACCCGGTGACCTCAGGGCGACTCTGGCTGTGAAGGGGCCTGTCCTTTGCTGAGAGGAGAGTTCATTACCTGATCAAGCCTTCGTCTGTGCCAAGAAGAAAATTATGTTTCTGGCTGTAGTTGGAAGCAATATCCCTAAATTATTTGCTTCATTCTCTTTTTCGCAGTTATGTGCCTTAAAAGTAGCAGAGTAAGTGCATTTTACTTGGAAGTGTTTTGATAAATTAAATTAAACCTATTGCCAGGCAGTAAGATTTCTTCTGTGTGGTTCATAGGCAATACATCAATCAATATTTCCAAAATTTTAGTCTCCAGATTTTTCCATTAAGGTAAAAGTTATTTACTGCATTCTCGAACTACCTAACTTTTTATTTCTGGTCTTATTCTTAATAATTTGCCTACTAACTCAGACCAAGTTGTGGATAATAAGCTTCTCAGGTACTCTTTCTACCTCCAAAATGGCAATTTGAGTAAAGAGGTACCAACCTTAGATTCTGTACCTAGAAGAGTGAAAAGCTTTAAAATATATTTAAATGAATCAACTTAATAATCAACAGAAGAAACGACTTTTAAAAAGGATGAACATCTGAAAATGCGTGGTCCAGGTTTAGGACTGAGCGCGGAGCAGTCCCCAATGACAGACAACTGTGTGAAGCCCGTATCTCAACAGCTGGAAGAAACTACCATCCAGAGAGGCATGTGCATAATTTGAATTAAACAGATGCAGGCTGGGAAGAAAATCAAACATCTCAGGGTAGTAGATGCAAACAATATTACCGAAACTCCAAGGAATTTTTACTTGTTTTCCCATAATGCTGGCAAATGCTGCCAATCCTGTGATACGAACCACCTTTACAGTGAAAATTAGGGATTCTTCTCTTTTCTTAAGTCCAAAAGGAAAATGCCTACTTCTACATCAAAGCCACAACGTCGTGTCTCCGCATTCTTCCACTTTACAACATCCTTCTGACATACTCTGGTGACTTGGTGCTGAGGTTGGCTGCCTCTCCTCCTAACCATGCATTCCATCCTCTGATGGATCCATACTGTGCACGAATCACACCAATCACATCGCCACATGCCGTGGGGCAATACAACGTCAGGGAGTGAGAAATGGCAAAAAGGTTAAGAGAAATATTCGTTCAGTATAAGAGAGGCGACTTAAATGCCATTTTCCAATTGGAAATGTGTTTGATCCACGCTAATGAGCAGGGGACCGCATTTACAGGCACAGCTTGCCAGCCGCTCGGGGCCAGATGCTGCCCTTTGGGATAAAAGCCTCACACGTGGAAAGTTCCAGGGAGCCTTGGCACGCCCTGATGGTGACAGCATTTCCACCAGATTATGCCCTTTTCTTTAACGGCTTTCGGTGCCCAGCTCAGGTTAGGAAAGTTTACAGGTCTGAGCACGGAAACCAGGGATTGGAACTCACGCACCCGGAGCCCAAGCCCTGAGCTCAGAAACGACAGTTACAGTGTGACAGAGCCTCACCTCCACAGCAGACTCTTGGGAGCTGTGCCAACTCCTATTATTGTCACAAAACCAAATAAATGAAAATGTCATCAGGCATTTGGAAAAGTCTGATACTTCCTCAAATGGTTAAACAGATGCTCCCATATGACCCAGTAATTCTACTGCTAGGTATATTCCCAAGGAAGATATATGTACGTATAAAAACTGGTACACAAATATTCATAGTGGCATTATTTGTAATAGCTAATATCAATAAAAAAGAAAACTAATAGCTGAGATTGAGCACTTACTATGTGCTAGGAACTTACTAAGCATTTCACAAGCATTTGCTCAGTCTTTACAAAAATACAATAAGGTGGTATAAAGGACAAACACAGTCTAACAACACATTTATTATTCCCACTTTACAGATAAGGAAACTGGCACACAGAAAGACTGAACGAAGTTCTCGACGTCACAGCTGGCCAGGAGCAGTGTCAAAAGTCTGGACCCGCCAGTCGGCACCCCAGAGCCCCGAATAACCCTGGAACACCCCGAAGACACTCCCCACAGGCCAGCACGTGTGACGAATCGTCTTCGGGCAGTGAGATTAGAGAAGGCGTTAACTTTCATTTTTATGCTTTTTGTTATTTTCAGGCTCCTTATATGAGCAACTGAGAGACCGCTATCTCAGAATGGCTGCGAGTCGCAAAATCCAGACTTTTGAGTTCCAAACTGAACATGCACCTGTCACCTGGAGAGTCACCTGGGGAGACTGGTAAAAATGCAAGTACCTTCGTGAAGCTACTAGCGATTCCGGTAGATTTGGGGAGGGTCTCCCATCCCACGCAGGTCTCAAAAAAACACACTTGTAACAAGCTTCCCCAACTCCAGGAGATTCTGATAAAGGGGCCTATGGCAAATATTTTGAGAAGTAATATGCTATCTCCATTATTTTTAAAAGGAAACAACCAAAAATACTATATTGAAACTTAGAAAAGATTAAAGAGAATAAACCTCTGTAGATTCGAGTCTTGAAAAGCATAAGCAAAATTATCACCCACTAAGAGATAAGCAGAGGAAGATGGGAATACTTTAATAGTTTTAACTGGTTAGCACTTTTTTCTAATGCCAGGAAAAAACCATGATGGCTGAAACTCTGGTGATAACCCAGCTTCAACCTTCTTCTACCTGGGTACTCTTTCCTGCTATTGAATTCAAGTAACCAAACCTGCAGACTTAAGCCAAACAAAGTGACCGAGCTCAAGCTCAAACTGAGGTAAAAATCCATCACTTCAGCTCTCATGGAAACACCCCCCTCCCCCCCACACACACGAGGACACATTTGCAAGCAAGAGCCCCACCACAGGCGTTCCTACACAAAAGCTGATGTCCAGGGAGAATCTGCTTAATCTACCTTCGGGTAATTTTTAATAACTTGGAGAGGAAGGGTATTCACCTGGAAAATTTATTATCCACAGTGGGTGATTAATGACAAACTGTGTATGAGGAAGAAAGGAAGACGCCTTTGAGCGCCTGCCTTGTGCCAGGCACCGTGCTAGGTGCTCTGCAAACAATACTATATTTAACCTTCACAACAATCTCAAGGTCAGATGCTATTATTTCTGTCTTCTCAGGCATAAAACTAAGCTGTAGGAATATTAACGCGCTTACCATCCTATGACGAATAGACGATGAAGCTAAGACTCTGTGCCAAAAACGTCATATTTTTACTAGTGCACGAGATCGTCTTACTTCCGCATGTTCATGACCAATAACATACTCAGATATGAGCCGTTATCTATGAAATAATACGATATGGCAACAGCAATGAAATAAAAGTGATACCACATGAGACATAAAAAAAATATGAAATGCCTTTCATTTACTATGTACACGGGATCCCCAAAGACCTAATGAATACAGTTCACATCCAAAAGTTCTTGACCTTCATTGAAGAATATCTAGTATGCACAGATAAAAAGTGAATCTGGATCTAAAATTTCATATTCCCTAAGGGGAAAAACTAAAATCAGCTTGGTACCCAGCAAGCATTGACATATAAAAGATTTTAATGATTAATTTTAGTGTAGAACTTCGCATATTTTTACCTGATCAATCTTTAATGTCACCAATATTCATCCAGAAGACAAATCTAATCAAAGTTTACAAAATCTTTCATATTCTAAATGAGACAACCAAAGAACCTCTTTTTGAGAACACACATTATACTTTGTGATTTAAGCAGTATTATAAATAATTATACCTTATTCACATCCGAAAAATACATGTAAAATGTTTGAGCTCATAGTCCTGTTTTTTCATGTGTTTATGTGTGTAGTTGTTAATTCTCAGTATCTGAAAATGGCCAAGGGGAGGGGCAATCCTCGTTAACTGGGCACATTAACGAGTTTCAATCGGAGAAAGTTGGATTTTTATGTATTCAAACCCAGTTTCCATATAGATTAAGTACAGGTTATAAACATTGCAATGGCACGTTTTGACCAAATTATAGACACATTTTAAAATAAATCCTGAAAAGGAATTATGATCTCATCCAAGCATACATGGAAACTTGACATGAATATTCAAAAATGGAAGTGGACAACAGGTTATTTCTGTAAAAAATAAAAGTAGATCTTTCTCAGACAGCATTCACCAGGATAAATTCCAGTTATTAAAGACCTATATTTGAAAGCTGAATCTTTAAAACTTATTTTAAAAGATTTTAAAATTCAAGGCCATAACATAGGAAAGATTTCTTAAATTATACACAGAAGCATACCAATCAAATGTGAAGCCACTGATGCAATTTCCGTGAATTTCTATTACAGTACTCCAGCGAGATTCGACACCTAACCTCATCCATGCTGGGAGTACGTGTGTACATTCTCGAACAAACTTTAATTGAAGAATGCGTCTCGCCGTAGATTATTGGCTAGCACCCCGTGTCCAACACTGAGTCCCAAATTTACATTTGTTCTATTCTCTACCTTCAGAAACAGACTCACATCGGCAAACTTCCTACTGGATATTCCCACTTAAAATGTATTCAAAACCTTAAACCCCTCAAATGAAGTGTATTAGATCCCCCGCCGCCAACAACATTCCTCTTTTTCCTCCATTCTCTCCCGTGTCTGCTGGCATCAACAACTAGTGTGTGTGCAAACCAAAAATCTGCATGCAATATTTAAATATTCTTCTCTCGCGCAGTCAGTGAGATCGCGGGCAAGTTCTATTAAAATAACTTCAAAAACATCACACATCTACACGCTTCCCTCCCTTGCAAGTTCTAGCAATGTAGCCAAGTCCCATGGGCTCCACCCAAAACAATGGCGTTAGCCTCCTAACCGGGCACCTTGCTCCCCGCAGGTCCTGGCCTCACTGCCTTCTGTGCCACCCTGAAAAGTGCTCAGCTCCAGCCACTCCAGGTCCTCCGCACCTGCTGGTCCCTCCCTCGGGGCAATCTTTCATCAAAAATCCCCAGGGCTGGCTCCTTCGGGTCTTAGCTCAACTATCACCATATTGAGAAGATTTCTTATAAGTACAAGGTAGGACCACCAGTCTTGAGTCCATTTTCTTTTATTGGAAGCTCTCGTCATTACTCGAAATTGACCACTGTTATTAGCTTAACAGCGAGGATTGAGTTTGAGTGAGTGTAGTAAAGCGCTGTCTACAGAATCATAACCAAAACGGGGTGTGTCGCATGTCACAAGAAGCCTACACAAAAGCCGTCCAGGGCTGGCCCAGGGGCTGCGTGACACCCCCAGGCGCCCAGGTTCCTGACACCTTCTTGCTGGTTTTTGTTTGCGTGTGTTTGTTTTAACAGGTGCCCTTCCTCTTTATGACGTTCTGACAAAAAGCTTTCATGACTTATTGCACTGGGAATGCAGGCCACATGAGAGCTGGGACCTGGCCTGTCTTGGCCGCCACTGGAAGAACGACAAGGCTCCCGTTTACAGCTCCGCCAACTTTGCTTACCGCGCACGAACCACTGAGCCCGGAGTTCGCCACTCCCGCGTCAGGGCCCGCGTGCCACAGTCCCACCTCGGGGCTCGGCGTGGCACCTGCGCCGCCGCGGCCGTCTGCACCGTCACCGTCCACGCCGCGCAGGCTGCGCCCGCCTCCCCCGCCGGGAGTCGCCCACGCGGCCTGGCCGTCTCCTTCTTGTTTCTCTCCCCGCAGGATGTCACGCCCTCCGCACGAAGCCGTCACAGCCCCCTCAATCCTACCTGTTTCCTGTCGCCTGCGTCACTCCAGGGCTACGAACCAGCGCCGTCTGGGGAGCGCACACAGGAGACGGTCGTCGAAACAGTCAAGGAAAACGCCTGCATTCCCGAGCATGCGCTCCGAGGCCCTGGCTCCCGCGTGCGCCCCCAGCGGGAGACCCCCCCGCTCATTCCTCCTTCTACCCCCTGTTCGGGCCCAGCGCGAAACGGCAGTTCTGCGCTGTTTCGGATCTTCCGTCCTTCCAATTTTATTACCTCTGCATAAGATGTCTTTCTGACTTTTCAACAGAGGAAACTAATATTTATCTCTGCAAGGCTTGGCCTCCCATTCTCCCAGCTGAGACGCCTTCCCCGACCCCTCAGGGCTCAAGGCTACTCCTTCAGCAGCCCTGTGACCTTGAGGGGGGGGGGGGCGCTGATGAGGGTGGCAATGCTAAAACTGCAATACCAGCAACTGACCGCAAGGGGAGCTCTCGGCGGGCCGGACACCCCTGTACGTCCTCCCCGTGTGTTCACTCCTTCACGGGACGCTCAGGACGCTGCGCGGTGGGCGATGCCGTTTTTCTCATTTTAGGAGAGGGCGTCCAGGCACAGGACGGTTGACTGACTGACGTGCAGAGGTTCACAAAGGCGATAACTGGCGGCCCCTGCGGCCAATCCCAGGGTCGTTGTAAACCATGTAATCCACGCACTCCAAGTGCACACACAGTTGTCACCGGTTCTACGGTTGTCGGGAGCGGGGTCCATCATATCTCACTTGTAGCATATAGAGGTTTTCAATAAAAGCATGTTCAGCAATTGGATTTTTTTTTTTAAGTCAGTTGTATAAATACAGAATGAGAGAACTGGCCTAAAGATAGACCTTGTGAAGAAGAGCCAGGGGTTTAAATTGACGATGCAACTAAATAAACCGTGTCATTGATCCTGAAACAAAACACTGGGCCACATCGATCGGCAGAGCATCCTAAGGAGCGAGTGAGTGACTGGTCCAGCAGGGATGCGGCCGGTTCTGGGGGCCCGGCACTCGCGTCACTCCTTAAAAACGGCCAACGGAGTTTGTCCAAGAACGTAGGTGAAGTATACGGAGGATGCTATGACGGGGAGAAAGGGTTTAAGGGCATATCCACTTGCGTCACACCTTTGAAAAGGTTTCGTGAACAAAGGTTTCTTACGATTTAAAAGGTCCTAAGGACAGGGCGTGGGCATCTTTTCCCACCTGTGGGTCAATATTATCGCGTTGACAACTTGCGGAAGACCAGGGCAGGAGGATTTACACCTCAGCAACTCCAAGGCTACAGTCAGACCTTTTTATCACAGAGACATAAAGCTGACCAGCAAACCACTGTATTTAACCCAATTAGAGCGCTGAAAGAACTGAGAAGGCTCCTCGTGCAGGATGGACGGGGATTATGAATGCTGTGCAGGACGGGAGGTGGGCCTGCAGGCAGAGTGCATGACGGGGAGGCACAGGCAGCTGTGAGCAGAGGCTGGAACGTGGTCTACAACCGGAGGCCAGCCCTCTGTATTCAGTTATTCTTCTACTGTCTATAAAAAAACTATTTATAGATAAACTCATTCAGTCAAAGAAATGGTCTGGTACTTTAAGTTCTTCCATCAATCTCTTATGCCAAAATAATAAGAATAATTAATAATAATAGAAAAAAATATAAAGAATGCAATACTTTTGAATAGAAGTCTAGTCCATTGCAACATTCTTCTACCTGAAGCAGGAACTGAAAATACCAAGTCAAATACTGAACCCTAAAGGACTATCAACAAATTTATTGTATTTTTCGAATTCATAATACAAAATCTACGGGTATGTTTTCTAATCAAACAAAGCCTTAAAAGTAATTAGTGAATATATAGCTATTTTCATGAAGTAATAGTCATTATATTTGTCTATTATGTGTTCAAATTAATTTTTAAACTTTTTTATAAATTAAAATCAATCAAAAGAAGAATTTCCCCCCCCCCTTTTTTTTAATAACCATTTAGTCTTTTAATAGCCCATATACCCATTTATGGGAAAATGGAAACTTATTTATAAAATTGTTTACAATCAGTGACTAGGAATAGGAATGATAACCAATAGGTGATACTGAACATTTAAAAAAAAAAAAAAAGAACAATGGAACGGAGCTGAAGGTAAAAGACAAAGAGGAGCCCAACGGTTACATTTGACATCATATGACATAAGCGATACTTGAAGGCTGACTTACGAGAAATCAGCCTTTCCTTTTAAAAGACTCAAAACAGAAACACAGAGAGATACTAATTTAATAGGCGAGGCAAGAACCACACTACTAGTTCTAAATGGACTACCTACGAAGGGGTAGGTTATGTAAATTTAGCATTTCCATTCTGATCAGACACTGCAAATGCAACAAACGAATAGTTTAAGTAGGTCCTGTCACGTGCCTCGTCCTCTGAGTGCCCCTGGTCCTCTTGCCTTCCCCTCAATTTTACACTCAACTCTTCGGAGCAGCCTCGAATCACTGTGCCCCTCGTCAAAGTAAGAGTCTGGACAGCAAGGGCTCCTGCCACATCGCTCCCAAAATGACGTGGTGTGTTCAGATGTAACCAGCACGTTAAAAAAGGGGTCGACTCCATTAAAATAGGATGTACTCTCCTCTTAAGGTAAGTGTGCCCTAAGACTTAAAGAAGCTTCCACAATTCATACAATGCCATTCTGAGGTTACCCCGAGTATGGAGTCTGGAACAGGGCATTTGGCACGGGGTAAATTTGTTCCCTTTTGGAGTGGTTTAAAACAAAATAAATTTCAGGATGAATCTATTGTACATCAGAACTAAAAGATCTTTCTTTTCTTTTGAGAATTAGTCATCAAACTAAATTAGTAATAGTTTAAAGTTTGCTTACATGTAAGCATTTTTGTAGGTATAATTTCATTCAATAAGTAAAATAATCATAAAAATACAGGCACTGTTACTATCTTCAATTTATAGATGAGAAAAATAGACAATGGAGAATTTAAATGACTTGCCTTTTCCAGAAAGTCTGACTTTATAGAGTGATTTGTATCCTCTTCATTATATTTGTGAACTGGAAACTAAAGTAGAATTCTAACTGATTTCACCTAGTGTGTGACATTCTTGAAGTTTTAACTTCTCTGTTACATATGGCAACGAGCATATGTTGGACATGACCTCATAAAACTCCCAGGTAATAAAAATGAGCATTAAAGAAATTTCAGCTTCTACAGGAACAACACGTGTCCCAGGTTGCTCAAAATGAGACTTGACTGAGGAACAAAACAGGCAAACTGAGGAAGCTACGAGCGTTACTTGCTTTTGAAGGTTATGAAGTTCTTAGTGCCGAAGTTTTGAACAGCACTAGATATATCTGTTTTTGTTTTTATTTCCTCTCCTTTCAGAACAATGTTTTGATGAATTATGCATAAATTGAATGCAAATGCACAGATCTGATTCCCTTTGAAATATTTAAGGACGTAAGAATGAACAGAAAATATCTTTGGCAAAAACTGTATTGAGATTTCAAAAGCCCACACATTTGAAATAAAGTTTGTGATGTACTCCAAAACATAAACATCACTGGGCTCTCATATTCCCCACTTTGCCCTCTGATGTCAGAATGTTTTATTAACTTAAAAAGCAGAGCTCTGTGCCATGGTCTCATGATAAACCATAGAGGACTGACACTTGTGAATGCAAAATGACCAGACCCAACAATAGGAAGAAACATTTAGAGGGAAAATAAAACTAATGACAGAATAAAACCCTCAACGAAATGTAGTTTACAGAAATGCAATCCACAAAATCTAAAATTTTCTTCCTAAGAACGGCATACCCCAAATTAATATGTGTGTCTGTATGAAGGTACAGATGCACAAAAGGCTAAAACAAATTTTTTTTTTTAAATCCGCAAGTCACCGAGACTAGAGCACTGTAACTTTATAAATCATGAGTTTGCCCCACAAATCAGGAACACCCGAGATGTTTGGTACCATGCAAAGAAGTCTGTGTGTCCTGTGTTTTTTTCATGGCCAAAGAATTCTCTCTGAGCCTGTCCTCTAGGGCATTACAAAGGCTCCTATGGTGACAGACATCCACTTATCCAATGTTATTTTCATTCAATTAAAATTCTGCTTCTAAATGGTTTATGAGAACTGTCTTCTTATCAATGTTGAACTAGTTGAAGGAAATATGACACATTAGGACAAGAAAGTAAAACTCTCCTTGTCCTATTTACTTTTGTTTTCTCTGCCTCCTGGGCATCACTGAAGTTATTTTTACTACATGTTTACATCATCTCCCATCTAAACATCTAAAGAAAATGAAAGATAGCAGAGTGAATATTTACCAATGTTAATCTATCAATTCAAGCTGCGACTCGAGCCCGCCTTTAAATAGAAAATGAATGAAATGAGAACTCTCATTGATCAGCCATGAGTGAGTCTGGCACATGAGCTTTGGAGAGCTGTCTCACAAAAAACCTTCCCTGGCTCTCTGACGAGTAACCCCGGGCTTGTCATAATTACTTGGTGAGAGAGAAGGAAAAGGTAGGGTTTGGATGAGCGATCTTTCGGTTTAGAAGCTTCAGGGTGGATGGTATAGACACAGATTCATGTTTCTTAAATCCTTCTCTAAAGGAAGATGACTATATTCAATGAAATCGGAAGCAAAATCAGGTCAGCCGGATGATGGAATCTGAGTCCAATAACCAAGATAACGGAGCAGAATATTTGAAACGGGGACTTCAGTGAATAGTAATAAAATTTCTCAGTGTGTAATCGCTCCTCTTTCATTTGTCGGGTTTCCTAAGGGACAGGCTTTTGCCTTATGTGCTCTAATAAAACGCATCCCATGTTAAGATTTGAGGGATTGGTTTGCCCCTGAGTTTCACTCCCTCACACCTTGCAATATGAGCACAGTAAGAGCAGCGGGAACGTCTGGGAGATGTGAGCCTATTAGATAAATCCACAGACCATATATCTCCAGCCTCTTATAAGCTAAAAGAATCTCAACGGTTTTTTTTTGTTGTTGGTTTTTTTTTCCCCCTTCAGTCTGCGTTTATCCACGGCAATCCTCAAAGACGTTTCATAAGCCCGCGGGGGCACGCAGATGTCAAGATTTCCTTTCAACAGAAAAATAACATTTCTGAGGCTTCTGAATTATGTAAAGAGGTAAGTCATTCAGAGACTCTTTCTGGCTGGCACATATAAATAGCCAGACACAGATTAAATTAGGGTCTTCCTGAAGTGAGCCCTTGCTGTGTGGAGATGATCATCCCTCGGTTCCAGGCTCTGACACTTAGCCGTGCTTACCGGCTGTTACTCTAACATACCAGTTCCGTGGAAGAGCTCAAGAGGGTACCTGCGTTCACCTAGATGAATGAGGCCAGCCGTTTCGTTAGCAAGTCAGCCCTGGGGAATAAAAATTCTTTTTTCCTGAAGTGTTTGAGACTCTCACTTACGCAAATGTAAGAGACCATTGTATGACTGTTCTCAAGAGTGCACGGTATATAACCTGGCTTCCTTTTGTCTTCCAATCAGAGAAAAATGACTGTTAACAAAAACGTATTGGCCGCTTATACTGTACTTTGCAGAATTCTTCTTTATATATAAAGAAAAAATCATGGCAGAACTGTTCCGGTATTCTGATTTAACCTAGCCTCTCTCTTTCTCGTACGGGAGTAAGAGTGAAAGGATTTGAAAGAAACTTAGTTTGTAAATGGAACCACCTCATCCTCATCCCTGGATTCCTCCCACTGCGTGCGTGTGTAACACTAACGAAAGGGGGACGCTTTTTGAGTGAGTGCTTTCTGTCACCTTTATAACCTCAGTGGCTGCATAAGGCTCACTTATTTTCTACACCGATTGTGCATGGCTCAAATCAATTTGGAAAATAAATACAACCAGAGTACACAACTGTCAAGAATTGTTTATTTTTGTTTACTTGAAATATTTGGGAAGGCTTTGAAAATAAATACTAACCATGTCCGTTCAGTCCTATAAGGTACTAAAGATTCCGATTAAAAATTCAAGGAAGATGCCTTAATACTTCTATAAGAATAATTGGCCCTACGCTCAGTGTAAGTTTGTCTTTCAATGTCTCTGAGATGAATTAAATTATTTTCTAACTTCTCATGTTGAAAATCGCTTACTAATAAACACTGTCCCTTTAAAATACATGCAAAGAGCATGCTTGTTTACTTTCTATAGGAAAGATTATTTCTACTCCTCTATGAAAGAGGGAAAACTTCTCTTTTGACTTTTAATTAAACTTTATCTTGAGGTAGCTGCAGGTTCCCATGTGGTCAGGAGAAATGAGAGAGCCCAGGCGCCACTCCCAGCTACCCCGGTGGCGACGTCTGTGAAACTACAGGGGGACCTCACGGCCGGGTGATCAGCGTGGTACAGTCGAGACGCAGCACGGCTCGCCCCACAGGGGTCCCCTGACCTTTCGCCGCCACACACGCTTCCCTCCTGTTCCCAACACCCTCTTGACCCCCAGTAGCCACTCGTCTCAACTCCTCCTATGAATTTTGTCATTTCAAGAATGTCAAAGAAATGGAATCATTCGGTACGTGACCTTTCGGGACTGGCCTTTCTTCACTCTGTGTAATTCCCTTGAAATCCATCTGAAACGTGCATCGGTAGTTCGTTCCTCCTTTACATACGTATCTGAAAAGAAGCGAGCGCTGAACTCTCTTTGTGAAGACGGCTCGTTGCTTTGCGTGCGGCTCACACTTTCTTAGGACTGGCCTGGAGTGTGGTGTGGACGTGCCACAGTTTGGGCGACCAGTTGCCCCCTGAAAGAGATCCGGGTGGTTTCTCATTTTCGGCTGATGTGAATGATGCTGCTATAAACATTCATCTAGTGGTTTTTGTGTGACCATAGATCTTCATTCCTCTGGGACAAATAACCAAGAGCGTGACTACAGTGCCATGTGGTAGGCGCATGCTTAGTTTTGGAAGGGACCATCACGCTCTCCTGCAGAGTGGCTGAACCGCTGCATTTCATATTTCCACTACCGATATGCGAGGGACCCCGTTTCTCCACATCCTCACCAGCATTTGGTGTCGTCACTATTTTATATTTTAGTCATTTTAACTATTTTAGTGATAGTGACAGGTATTACTTTATGAATCCATAACTCGCCGCACTCTGCTGGAGTTGTCCTTTGACAGATTCAAGTGCAATGTCGAAACTTGATTCCTTTCAAGTCCCTTTACCTCCTAGAAGAGAAATTTGTGCCGGATCTCACCCACTTTTTGACATCCATATTGTTTCTGTTTTCCTTTCATCTTTAAGCCTCTTAAAATCTTGCCAATGACAAAATAGAACATAGTAATGCATGAAGGAAAGAATTGGAATCTAACACTGTTTCTGGAACCGGCCTGTGTACATACCCCCTAGGAACTCCGAATTTTAAGAAATTGTTTAAAATGTTGTGGTATCAGCTGAATTGTAATCTTAAAAAGATCTTTCACCAGTTAAAAAGAGAGAACCACTTCTTTCTTATTATGAAAACTGTCATAATAAGATTGTGCTCTTAAGCTGCTGAAGTGTGGTCTTAAGCTTGAGAGAAAGCACCAAAGAACACGTTTTGTCTAGAAGAAGCTGAGAAACACTGCTCAGCACCCGAGGCAGCCATCGGTGTCCATGAGCCCCCGGACGACGCCGGCAGACACCGTCGTCTGGCGTGATTATTAATAGAACCTTTTTTAATTTCATTTTCGGAAGTGTCCCATTTTGCATGATGAGCTATGACGGTCACGCCATCTACGATCATTATGAACAGAAAGAAAGAACAGGGAAGCCAGAGGGAGATCCCAGCAAGTCCCTTCAGCACCTCCACCTGCCATGCTACCCCGACTCAGACACCAGGGGTCGGCTCTGCATTTGCTCCTGAAAACATCACGTAGCTCGGATGCTCGGATGTTTTTTTTTCCTCAGCCGTAACTTCTCATTGCACATTCTGTGATTATACTGTACAGCACGGCACTATAATGATAACGGGAAACTAAACAGTAGTGAGTCAATAGTTACGAATAACTGGTCCAAGATTGTATAAAGATATCAAAGAATACCAATATTCTATCAATTACATACCGTAACAAAATATAACCACTGAACTTGCAAATAAATGCCTAGTCTTTAACATAAAGTCTTATACGAAAACAATTTGCTGGCTTCTCAACACCTAAATCACTAAACTGAGACCTGACAAGTTACAGAAATATCAAAAGTTTGCTTCTTTAATGCCCTTAGGTGTATTTGAAGTAATAATTCCAGTAAAATACATGACAACCTGATAAAAGTAAAGAAACAAATAATAACATTATAAGTGACAGCATACATGTTATCATACAAAGAATGACTAGTAAGTAACCATTCTTAATATTGAAAACACAGAAGCAGAGTTGTAGGGGTCCCGTTTGTGCACTTTTCCCTGTCATTTGAATTTTTATAACCAGCATATGTTCATTCTATTATCAGAAAAATACAGCCCAAGTATATTAAAAGGCAAATAATAATGTTGAAAAATAATTGAAAGGACATTAAGTAAACACCAGCTTTCAGAAAGTTAGCTAAACAATGTTTGCTTCTGTTAGAGGCGGTTCAAGGCACACACAGGTCATTCCCAGCGTCCCTGTGCGGCGTTTAGTTCCAGAGTTTAGCAGGTTAATTAGAGATAGGATCAAAACAACCTGTCACATTTCTGAAAATAACGGGTACATTTTCTTACAGATTCCAAACACGTGAATTCTTTAGCCATTGGATATGATTTATCCTTTCAGAGAAAGCTGGTTTTCACTACTTACAAATGTTGAAATATATACAGTATATATCACTACAAATACAGCCCATTAAATAATCTGGGTCTTGGGGGTTATTTTTCTTTAATATTTACAGCCTAAGCTATTAAAGCCTAAATGTCTCTGGCCTTCCAAACCGGAATCTTGCCATCCCTCTCACAAAGCTTAGAAGAATGGGGGCGATAAACTGATGCCCTGTAACACCTGCGGCAGAACGACCTGTTATACGAAACGACGGTCCCCATATGTGTGCATACATTTTAACATCATAAAATTGAATATTTGTTCAAAGGAATTTATGAGCATCCATCTGGATGAATGCTCTCATGAAGCAAAAATTTCTGTGTGTAAGTCAGTCATATTTTATTTCCTATTTTGGATGTCTAATTCATTATTACAAAGAGACTACAAACAGAGTGACTTCCCTATAGCCTTAAATATAGCAAGGTTTCCATGTCCTGGCTGTAATGGTTAATTTTATGTGTCTACTTCACTGAGCCAGGGTGCCCCAACATTTGGTGAGACATAAATGTTGGCATGTTTGTGAGGATGTTTTGGGTGAGATTAACATTTGAATGGGTAGACTCTCCCCAAATGGGTGGGCCCCATCCAATCCTTGAAGGTCTGAACAAAAAGGCTGACCCTCCCAGGAATAAGAGCAAATTCCTCCTTCCCAGAAGCATTCAAGTCAGGACTCTGGTATTCTTCCTGCCTTTGGACTCGAACTGACCTATCAGCTCCTCCTGGGTCCTGAGCCTACCAGCCTACATACAGACTGGAACTACATTGTCACCTCTCTTGGTTGTCGGGCCTTCAGACCTGGACTGGGGCTAAGCTTGCAGACGCCTTGGGACTTGTCCACCTCCATAACTGCTTGAGATAACCCCTTATGTGCTATCGATCTATCTATCCAATTCCATCTCATCCCAACTGTCCCTATTTCACCCTATCCTGTTGGTTCTGTTTCTCTGGAGAACTCTAATACACGAGCTAACAAACCCATATTGATACAGCTTATATGAATACAATAAATTCTGCTCGAACAGTTCTTATGTAAATTCACAAGTCCCTGTCATTTTAACAGGATCTAATTGCAAAGACCACCAGTTTTGGTATACACGATGGCATTACAACCTTATTTTCCTTGTATGGTTCTGAATAATAAATGTAAAATCATGTAGAGGTGATTTCAGGGATTTTTGATATGTAGTGTGTCAGATTTGGGGGACAGGAGGAGTGACCCATCATTTGAAAGGGCCCTGAAGACTCATTGTGTGAGCTGAGAAGAACTCTCTCCAAAGAAAAAATATCAACTCACTATTAATAATGTGAAAGATTAATATTTTATATTGCGTACTTGCAGGTATAAGGGAAACAGCAGAACATGCGGAGACACTGTTTATGGAGTAGAAAACACATAACTCTTTCTAATTTGCTTCTAACAGAGTGCAGCAGAGACCTACTTCACGAAAATATATTTTAAAAGCAATAATACCATGATGAATCTCTGCTGAACACTACAACTATAGTTCTCTATTTTTACCAAATTTGTTTAGGGGAACTATAAAATCTTTTTAAGCTTGCTAACTCCAAATTCCACGATTCTTAAGATAAGTAAAACCTGCGTATGAAAGGGTCAAAATTTATTCATAAACTCCACAGAGTCCTTTTCAGCTAAAATAGATAACAATTATACAAGCACATATGCACACACAAACATAAACAAATACGCACATACATTCACCCCAGCGAAATACCTGTCCTGTTATCACTGTCTTAACTCTAACTGATTGCAGGTATGCTCATCCTAATTGATGGTGAAGAGGACTGTGTCATTCATGCCGACCTCTCAGACTCTGAAGTAACTGCCGAACAACGATAATGACGATCGCGATGACGATGATGCTGATGGATGCTGACACGTATATAGTTCACTGCTTGTCATACACTTCTGCGAGCTCCACAGAAATTAACCCGTGTAGCCCCCATGAAATCCCAGTGACAGACACAGTGACTGTCCCCGTTTTACGAAGGAGCAAAGTAAAACGCACAGAGGCCACATTCTTCAAGCATGTACGATACCTTCCAAAAATCGGTTTGCCTTAATTTGTAATATTAAAAAACTAGATACTCCCTGAATACTTGAGTTATATTATGATATAAACTATAGAGTATCATCCATGCACTTAAAAACAAAGATTATAAAACAACACGAAAATGCACATGAGACCACATTAAGCAGAAGAAAATCAGAATATAAAATTGCGTTTTCACACCGATGACGACCATGTTAAGAATCAGTCACCTGCTCAGCCAAGGGCCAGGATCCGAGGTCCTGGGCAGTCAGGCTACTGCCCCTAGTGACCCCTGCCCGCTGACAAGCTGAACCCCACTCAACACACACTCCCGCGACTCACTCTGAACCCCGCATTCCAGCCTTCACCTTCCAGGGTCCTGGACTGGAGTCCTGGGGCCGCAGAGCCAGCACTGCTGTCCCCAAATCCAGAGGCCCTTCCCTGCCTCCCTCTCTTCCACCTCTGCATGCACTTCTTCGCCAGTCATTTCCTCCCAAAGCGTGCTGAGGACAGTCGCGTGGGCGGATGACGCCCCCCTTACCTGGCTCCCCGCCTCGCTCCCTGAGCGAAGGAGCTGCTCAGGGCACTGAGTCCCTTCCTCCGAGGCAGCCAACCCCGTGCATGTGCAGTGAGCCCCGAAGCCCCGCACCTGCTTCCTCAGCTGCCCGGGCACGCAGACCTGCTGCTGCCCCCGACGGCCACCTCGGGCGAGAGCCCCTTGGCCTTCCCACAGCCACTGGCCTCGGACCCCGCTTCTCGCCGCGACACCCCGCTGTGTCCCAGCTGTCCAGGCACATCACCGCAAGGCCAGGCGCCAGGGCTCTGTCCACACAGCTCCGAAGTCCCTTCCTGCCCCGGCGCGGGCGCCTGCTCGGGGTCTGGAACAGGAACCCGTGGCTGCCCCGGCGCCGGCCGGGCGCACGCGCCCTTCCCGAGCCGTCAGCGTCCCTCCCCCGCGGGAGCTGTGGTCACCGCCGCTCAGGGCTGCTTTCGCCACCTTGAGGGCACCTAGGCTTCCTTTTCCCCGTCAGGGGGACCACGTCTTCATCTCCCACTATTAGGCTGAAGCCCTGGAAACTGACTGTTTTAACCTGGGCCACGTGGCTCAGCCTAACATCCCCGCTGGTCCTGGAGCCCCGCACAGAGCGGTCCCCACAAATGCAGGGGTGGGTTTGGCCCGTCTTTGGGATCCCCTGAGAATCCCAGAGCGGTGAAGGTTTTTAAGAAGTATCTGTCAAAATAGAGACTCTAAATCGATACATATCTTTTTGCATAAACGTTTGTGAAAATCGATCTCCTGTGGCAATCAGTCTGCCCGAGCGCCCGGGGTGGCGGAGGCGTGACGCTGTGGGCCCCGAAGCCTCAGCGCGCCCCGAGGCGCAGAACACTTTGGCTCAAGGAGCCGTTTTAAAGCCGTTTGTTTGTGGAGGAAACATTCTTGGATCTAGAGGTTGGCAGCTACGGGAAAAGCTTTTAAGTTGAGTGAAATAATTAAAAAAATATATATCAAAACCCTTTTCAGCGCAGGCCCCTCTTATAGAAACGAACTGCCTAAAAGCCAGGCACGGCAGTTTGGAGCCCAGAGCTGGCGCCTCGGCCCTCAGCCGGGGTCGCCCGTGGGCGGGGCCACTTGCAGTTCTACAGCGTCCTTTGTACCTTGAAGGTATTTCACAAAGCAGGTGATGTCACCATGGAGGACATTGAGCGAGGGGCGGCAACGGGAGGGGGCTCTGTGTGGCTGGACACGGCGGGGCCTCGCACATCCGCAGACAGCAGCGCAGCGGACCCGTGCTGGCTCCGGAAAGGCGAACCTGTCTGCAGGGTCCCCTGGGTCCCCCGCACCGCTCCCAGAGGGCGCAACGTCTGTCGGGCCTCCACAGGGAGCAGCTTCTCCCCGCGCTGAAGTGCGTTTGCTGCCCCAGCGAACGACGGCCCTCCGAGACTTCTAGGGGACAGCGCTGCCTCCCGCGGCCCAGCTGGTGCTCCCCTTATCCCTCCGGAGTCCCTGTTCCAGGCGGAACCCCAGATGCAGAGATGTGGGCTTCGTGGAGCTGGGGACGGCGGGGGCGGGAGAGGCACACGCCATACACCCACGCGTGCACACACATCACATGCCACACACAGGGCACATGCCCCACACACCCATGCACACACATGCCACACACACACGCACGCCCTGCTCCCTCTCTCACGTTTCGGGGCGCATTCTAGGGACGATTTCCCCGGAGCTGGATGAAATCCAGCGCGGAGCCGGCCTGTCTGCCCGCTCCACCCGGACTCACCACCGGCTTCAGAACGGCCGCGGGGCGGGGGCTGGGGGGGCCGGGAGCTCCCGCACCCCTTGTGACTGAGCCCTAAGCCAGGCCCTGAGCCAGGCCCCTTGGCCACCGGTGCCTGCAGCAGGCCCCCCTCTCTCCTCCAGGGGTCACAATTGGGTTGCAAATCCTGCCCCGCACAGCGAACAAGCAGCCTGATGTGGAGCAGTTTATGTGAATCCTTCCTCATTAAGATTCAAACCGAATGGGTAAGGTAGAAACGGAACAGACACCCAAATCGTGCCTTGCTGCTCGACAGTCAGTGAGCATTCACGCACGGAGCCCGGCATGTGTGTGTGTGTGTGTGGGTGTGCGTGTGTGTCTCTCTCTCTCTCTTTCTCCCCCCCAACCCGTCCTGCTCGCTGTTTTAATGCATAATTAAGAAGGTCAGAATTAATGAAGCGGTGTGGAGTAAAGTTCAGGGAATCCCCAGGCGCTGTGGACGCTGTGCGATGCCAGGCTTGACTGTCACTCGGCCGTGCGCAGCCCGAGCGACGGGGCCAGCGGCCGCGCTCCAGGAACGGCCGGCCGAGGACACTCACCTGCACGGTCCAGTCATTGCCGAGCTCCTTCCCGGCGAAAATCACGCGCAGCTGGTCAGCCGGAACCCCCTGTCGCTTAGCAACCACCTCCTTGAGCTGAAAGACGCTGGCGGCAGACTCGACCTCCACCGGGAAGCCGTGGCTGGAGTTGAACCTCACGAACACTGGCGAAGAGAGTGGGAAACAGCACGGTGAGCATCCCCCAAAGCAGCCAGACTCTGAACCAGCCCTGCCCTGCGCTCGGCCTTCGAGGGGTGAGCATCCCCCAAAGCAGCCAAACTGAACCAGCCCTGCCCTGCGCTCGGCCCTCGGGGAACCGCACGCGTCTCCGGTCGCTGACCCCGCCGTCCAACGAGGCTTGGAGAAACACAGCTCCCCTGCGGGACGCGCCTCTCGTGGATCAGCCGGTGACCCGCAGAGAAAACCGCACGCCGCCTTCTGTCCTGGGGCCTCGGGACTCGAGCCGAGCGCGTCCTCGCCTTGGTCAGCGGCTCGGCTCTGACAGCGCGAGCCCCCCGGGCCCCTCCGCCGTGCGCGCCCCTCGTGAAGGACGCACCGCGTCGGCGCGCGGGGCGCAGGCGGCCCCCGTGCTGTGACTGTAAGTGAAACGACCGTAATGAAACCAGCTTCACCCGGGGCTCGTTGCTATGAATGAGAGTCACGGTCCTGCTGCGCCGCGTCGGCATTATGAGGAAACGAGGTTATTTAGGGGCCTGCTCTACAGCGGCGGAGGGGAGCCCGGCCCCCTGAAAGACGGGCGAGCAGATGGCCACCCCCTCCCCCCAACCCCGCTGTGCGCAAAGGCCCGGGCGCCGGCGGGCCTCAAGGAGATACTGGCTCGTCTGCACTTTGGAGACAGTGGCGCCACTGCTCTTGCTGGAACCACTGTTCCCCTCACGACCCGGCTGGAGCCCTGCGGCCTCGTGCCAGGCTGCTCCTCGCTCAGCCGCACCGCCTCGCTGAAGTTCCCCCTATCTGTCCCCTCCTTTCCATTCCTTCTCTTGCTGCTCTCGGTAAACCTTTTCCAAATTCTTGCAATGCTCTTCCAACCCGAGTCGTACTTGCCCGCTTCGCTTCCAGTCTGTCCTACGCCATTCTGCAAAGGACGCCTGACCAACGCGGGGCTCTGACCATCTCGCAGCAGGTGATTTGAAGTCTCAGCAACCATTGCGGAGAAAACCCCAAGACCCCTCCTCTCGCCTGGCATGAACCTGCTTCCCAGCATTTTCTCTGTAGCCCCCACACGCACTCTGCTAAACCACGTGTTGCGAGAAAACACATCGCAGAGAAGCACGGACGCATCTCGCATCTTGATTCATGCCCCGCCTCCTCCAGCTCCGCGCGTGGAAAACGGGCTCACCGCCAGGATCCACCTGGAACGTGACCTCGGAGGGGCCTCTCGGTCCCAGCCCTACGGGCCCGCGCCCACTTCTTCGGGCTCCAGTGGCATTCACACGCAATAGTCACCACATTCTCCCATGGAACCAGTAATGCACAGAGGTCACGAACACACTCTGCAGAGCCAGAAGGCCTTACCCATCCCTATAGGGTCCCCAGCAGCTTATGGACTGCGGTGGACTACTAACCCTCAGTCCTTAACTCCCAGTTCCCTAACTTCCCCGTCTGGATAAACCATGGAGGGTGTTCTGTGACACGTTACATAATGTGTACAGTATTTACAAGTGTCACGTAGTAGCCTTCAAAAATAACAGATGTTTGCATGTGCCTTCGATGTTTTAGGTACGTACTTTACCTTCATTAAAAGATGACAGATCCTTCAAAGCCAGGCATGATAGCTTATGTATTGCTGTCTGTCCTTTAAAATGGAGCATCACCACTAACTAGTTCTCAATTTCAATGTGAGATATCCACCTACTAATAACGCTAATAAAATAAAGTTGCAGTGCCGGTAAGGATCAAACACTTACAAAGTGGCAGAAGTTACACCTTGCATATGCTAGCTCTAAGCTTCCCCGTGACCCGATAAGGTCAACATTATTATCCTTATTTAAGAGAATGGTGAATCGAGACCTAGAGAATTGCAGTCACTTTTCTAAGGGCATCGGCTACTTTGTGCTGGAATCAGAATTCAAATTCAGTTCAATCCAACTCTAAACTCCATTCCATTTCTACTGCAACGGGCTGCCTAAAACATTCTCAGGAGAAAAGTCCACACGCCTTTTCCTTGTGATAAAAAAGAAACAACAGCAGCAAAAAGGCTTTATAACGTAATTCAGGTATTCCCTATACAGGTGCGCAGTAGAAAATGGGATTAAAACAATAAAAGCTTTTGTAAAGGGCTGAGAAAAAAGAACCAGAAATGATGGTTATAACACAGAACGAGATAAAAATGACGCCGAAACGCGAGCAGGAGGCGTAGATGACAATATGTGAGCAAAAAAAAAAAAACCTGACGCGTTTCATCAGCATGGAAAACATTTAGAAGAAGTAAGAACTGCAAGTGACAAAAGCGTTCCAAATAAAGAAAATTGATGGGGAGGGGGGTGAAAAAAAAACAATTACAGGGGGAAAGGTGCTTTTGATATACTTTTAAGCAGATGTCATGAGACACTGTTGAAATTACGAGGGGGAAGACAGTGCACTGGAAGCCCTGTAGGTATATCCACAGCATCCTCGGATCAGAGACCATCAGACAACCAATGCATCAGAACAGACGCAGGACGAGCGAGGGCCGATTCGAGACGAAAGGGATGTGGTCCCCACTCTAGTCATGTGAACAGACTTTTTCGAAAAGCAAACGGCCTTGGGGGAACACAGGAAGACGCGACTGGGGACTTTACAAAGGCTGCTGAGAAAAGGGGCCGGGAGTCTGGGAGAGCTTGGCGTGAGGACTTTTTCTCCAGGGGTTCAAATTATGGCAATCTTGCCTTAAGGATAAGAATTATACACATACACACACACACACACACACACACACACACACACGTATACGTATATATAATATATATATAAAACTAAGAATTTTATATATATATATAAATATATATATATAAAACTATAGGAAACAAAATTTCAAAAAACATACCAGATGATTCTGTACCACTACTGAAATCATTAGTATCCGAAAGCCTTTCCGTTTCCTTATAAATTAAAAAAAAAAAAAAGTTTCTGAGCTTAAGTTAAACTTGAACACATAAATACTTCAGAAATAAGTATTTTCAAACAGCATGTCAGACTTATGGGATGAATTTGCAATGGAAAGAGTGATCAAAGGGCAGCTAAAACGTTGGCGTGGATGAGAACGAACACCTTACACTGACCTGATCATCCATAATCATAGGACATTATGCAGAAAGTGACTAGTGCTTTCCCGGAGCATAATTTGCAGTGGGTCACGTGAGCAACGTGCCATGTCCCATCTGTACTTTGGGGAACAGCAGAGAAGAGAGGAGAGGAGGGAAGTGCCTGACCCTCTCCTGCCGCCACCTCTTAAGCCATCAGAGAAAGCAGTGTTTTTATTCATCTACTGTTTTTAATTTTTTTTTATATGCCTACAGCACCTGGTCTTCCCAGTTGGTCTCCCATCCAAGTACTAACCAGGCTCGACCCTGCTTAGCTTCCGAGGTCAGACGGGCTCGGGCACGTGCAGGGTAGCATGGCCGTAGACTAGCAGAGTGCCTTTAGAGCCAGAAAAAGAGTAATTTGAATCCTGGTTGTGTCATTTGCTAATTTTATGATTTAGGACAAGTGCGTGGTCATCTTGACTCTTAGCTTCCTTAGCTGCTAAACGGAGGTAGTGCATGCATCCTCCAATGCCTGTTACGGAGGACGTGTTGAGGTTTATGGATGCATTACGAGACTTTGGAAAGAGTCCTTAGTGCAGAGCCTGTTCTTTTAGGACAGGGCACAGCTGTCCTCTGAAAATAGTTCCCCACTTCAGTCACCTAGAGCAGAGCTAGATTAAAGCAGCATCCATCGTCTAGACATGCTGTAACTAAGACAGATTAGATGACATAAGCGTAAATACTAACTCAAGCGGTCTGTTTTTCTGGCTTCTGCTCCATTTCATAACGGACAGAAAACTTCCAAGAACAAAGAGACATGATAAAGAATTTAGTTTATCTCCATTTTCTGAGATTTCATTATACATTAAAAGCTCTACAATGCATTGTTTTAATGACACCTATAATAGCATTAGAAATAAACAGGATATCAATAAAGCATTATTCATGATCTATATTAGGAATAAACACCACAATGCACTGATAAGAAAACAAGTCATTGGCCATAGCGATTGATCCCCTGGAACAGAGGTGACTAAGGTGGACCATCAAAGTGAAACTCCTTTTAAAGCCGGGGTCACAGGGCGGCCCAGCCAGGTGTGAGCTCTGAATCCAGCCCGTGGGCGGAAGCCCTACGGAAGGGGGGGGAGCCTGTTGCCCCTCCCCCCTCATGCTGCCGCCAACCTTCATTGTCGTTGTCGGGGCAGCGAGCACAGTTTCCTTGGGTGAAGCTCTAGGAGATGGCACCGTGAAGACTACTGCTCAATTAACCGTCAGGACGAGATCGCAAAATCATCCCCTAGAACTAGGCTGCATTTTCTGGATCTCGGCTCAACGTCAGTTGACCTTGGGCACACGGTTTAACCTTTACTGGGCTGTTACAAGGATCTAGGTTATTATTAGCTATTACTCTTTTTTCATTATTATTGCTATCACATAACCGAACACTTGCCCATATTCAGTCTGATGTCATCCTTTATTAACTTCTTGCATAATTCTTAATGCCTAACTATCGTTTAATGTCTATCTGATCGGAAGCCTCATTGAGCTTTCCCACATTCAACCATGATAGTGTAAAAACAGAGCCCAGGATTTCTGCCTTTTGTAATGACCGAGTACCATGCTACCAGACCAAGCGCCTTGCAGAAGACAACTGTAACATCTGGACTTCGTACAGAAAGCAGATCCTTGAAGGCACAGAGGAGGGAACAAACAAACACACACACAGGAAGACTCTGGTGGGGCGCACACGCCAGGAGGAGCGAAGGCCCGCGAGCTCCATCTCACAGCGTTCGGCTCGCGGCCGGGTCCACCCGCGCTGGCACGCAGGGCCGCAGGTGCAGGGGTGGCGGAGCCCGCCTTTCCAGCCCGAAGAAGCAAAACACCGAATCTGAGGGAACCGACTCCGGGGGAATCTCGGGAGGACAAGAGCCGGAAAGGGGATCGCGAGGTTCCGTCTACCCACCTCCCTGGCCGACCGCTGGCCCCCGACGGCGTGCGACACGACGCATCTCGGCCGAGGGGGGGACCACTCGGCGGCACATCCTGGCTCCCCTCCGGGGAACGCAGTGTGGAAAGGGTGAGCGATCGAGGGACACTGCTCAGTGGGGAAACCCGGGGTAAGGACTTGGGCCACACGGTCCAGGCCAACGGCAGCGGAGCGAAGTCTCGCTGACTCTGCGCTCGCTTGGTAAGAATGAGAACGGCGTTTTATCCCCACATTCTTCCTCTCGAAAACGCCTGACCCTGGTCTTCTCCTGAGAAAAGCATCAGACAAAACTCAGTGGAGGGACGGTCTAAAAACTACCTGACCAGGACGCCAAAGTTTCAAGGTCACCAAAAACCAGGTAAGTCTGAAAAGCTGCCCCCATCCAGAGTGGCATAAATGCAATGACTGAATGCAACGTGGTATTCTGCATCCCGAAAGAGAAAAAGGACATTTAGTAAAACAACAAGATGTTAAAAATAGGGAAACTGGGTGTGAAGTATACTGGGGGCTCCCCGTACTATCTTTGCAGCTTTTCTCTAAAGCTTAAACTGCTTTAAATAAAAGTTTATTTAAAAAAAAAAAAAACTGAACTGATTCCAAAGCTGGTGCCCAAAGAACAGATTTTTCAATTCAAATCCAACCAAAATAATTGCCTCATAAAACAAAAGAAACAACTGTCATCAAAGAAAAGACGACAGGATCCAGACTTTGCAAAATTTAGATTCATAATGTCCAGGATACAAGTCCAAAATTACCCGGCATTTGAAAGAACCGAGAAAATAAAGCATATTTTTCAGGAGAAAAGGAAATCAGTGGAGACAAACCCTGAGGTGCCTCTAAGTTTGGAACTAGGAAAGAAAATTAAAGTGGCCAATGTCAATTGCTGTCCTTCATGAAGTAAAACAACATATTCTTGGAATGAATGGAAAGACAGGGCAGATAAGCAGAGAAATAGAAATTATATAAAGAGGACTCAAATGGAAATTACAGAAGTAAAACAACAATATAAAAGTGTATTAATCGGTTTAATAACAAAATAGAGATGAGAGAAAATGTTAACGAAAAACAGAAAAAAAGGACTAAAAAAAAAAAAAACAGACCATAGGGACCTTGTAGGTAATATCAAATTGTCTAACATATATGTAATTTGAGTTATAAAAAGAAAGAACAGATAATTGGGCAGAAAAATTTCAAGATATAATGCCCAGAATTTAGAAATATGTGATGAAATAAATAAATTTACATATTCAAGATGCTTAACAAACACCAAACAAGATAAACATGAGCAAGGACACAAAGCACTGGACGCCAATGACCACGTTTTGAAAGCAACAGGAAGAAAGGACTCCTCGCATAGTCTTCACGTAATGTAATTGATGGCTAACTTCTCAGAAACAGTGCAGGCCAGACTGAGAGTACTACATCTTTAAAGTGTTCAAATTAAAAAAAAAAAAGGGCAGCATGAAAACATCATTGACACTGATTTCTATATCCAATGAAAATATCTTTTAGGAAAAAATAAATAAGCAAATTTAAGATAAAAGGAAACTAAGAGAATCTGTCACAAGCAGACTCCCCTAAAAGAAATAGTAAAAAAAAAAAAAAGTCTCTATACTGAAGGAAAATTATGTCAGATGGGAAATCAGACCCTAAGACAGAAAAAGAACATCAGAAATGCTAAGGACCTCAGCAAACACAAGGCAATTCAATTATGTCGAGTTTTGCTTTATTCTTCATAATTTAGTACATAGAACCGTTGGCTATGGACTGAATTTCGCACCCCTCCCCATTCATACAGTGGAGCCCTCACCCCCAATGTAACGGCGTTTGAGGATGGGGTCTCGAGAAGATAATGAGGTTTAGAAAAGGACGTGGGTGTGGGGCTCTCGCGGTGAATCAGAGTCCTTCTGAGCAGGGACGTGATCCGGCCGCTGCCCCCTCCCTCTCCCCCCTCCCTTCCTCTCCCCCCACCCACCCCGCTCCACACATCCCAACTCTTTTTTCCTTTGACTAATTCTTCCAGCTTCTCCTTTAGTTTTTTAGCAGAAGTCACGTTGCGGGAGGTGAGGAAGAGGAGGTAGGAAAAGACAGAATTAAGGGTCCGTGGCTAAGACCGTGAACTCTAACCACTTCCTGCTGGGGCCCGGAGCCCAGGCCTGCGCCCCGCCGTCTGCGTAACCTGCCCCCCGCCCCCGTCTCTGATCCTCAATGTGCTCTCTACAGAACAGGAGATGACAATAGTACACACCTCGTAAATCTGCTGTGAGAAGTAAATGAATATACGAAAAGTGTTTAGGTAAGTACCTCGCACACTGTAAGTTTCAACGGTTATTAGCTTTTTCCTAAGGGTCAATATCGGCCTGAACTATTGTGGTTACGGCATCGATCGCACAATATTCACGTCTGGGTAACTAAGAAGCCGCCTTTTCATTTTCTTTCGATAAGCGAGATTTGCCAGATGGAGTTCTATTTCACTGTGCTTGGTAATTCACTGTAATTGATCTAAAGTGACTCTGGGACACTGATAATGGTTCCTCGCGCCCCGATGGGCCTCCACGGACATTATCCCAGTTGCACGCCGCCACGGCTCTGGGAGGTGATTGAGCCTGCATCTGCCGTCCCTGCTTTTGAAGCGAACAGACAGGCGGGAACGGGTTCGCCTGAGATCCCTAAGGAGAGCTGCAGGGACGGGAACCAGGGATGCTGGCGCGGGGCGCTGCCCCCCTGCTGTGAGGAGGGGGCCCTCCGCGTCCCCGTCCTCACGCACCCATTCACAAACTGGTGCGTCTGGGAGCACCCCAGTGGCTGAGGTGGCAGCGAAGACCTTTCCGTTCTCCCTTCCCATCAGAATCAACGCTTCCCCCTTGCCCGGAAGACAAGCTGCTCGGCCCTCCCGGCCTCGCTCGGTGCTGAGCGCAGGGCCTCAAGGCTGGACAGACAGCCGAGTCACAGGTGACCGAGCGTCCTCTCTCCTGCGTCCACCCGCAGTGCGGTGAACCGCATTCAGGATTCGGGCCGCGACAGCCACTGGGTGGGGCCGGGTGGCCGGGACCGGACAAACCGGACGATGTCGCCTAGACGTAACTTGCTCTCGGGGAGAGTCCCAGGGGTGCAGTGCCAAGGCCTTTGCCTGTGGTGCTGCAGGTGCGAGCGCCTAATTTCATTTGGGAAACTAACTGCTGGCGAAGGTCCGCCTCCCACCCCTGGCTACCCACCTCCTATCCCTCCTTCCTCCATCCACCCACCAGCCCAGTCATCTGGCCAGACGGACAGCCGCTCGCCCACTGCAGTACACGTATTAAATTATAACGAGATGACGACGCGGGTCCATTTTTATCCCCCCCTAACAAATTAATTCTTATTGGCTGACTAATTTGGTGAAGACCGGTTTTGCCAATCCTGTCAAAAGGCAGGTGTTTTCCATAAATTAAATAAGTTACAGATGTGGCTCCAAGACTTTGATCAAAACATATTCAAAGGGAGATAAAAGCATTGACTCACACACGCTGCATGGGCGAAGGCGTGTGGAAATCGACGATACTTCACTTTGCCCAACCTTTTCAAAATTTATCAGATTAAATAAGATGCCTCTAAACGAAAGAAGAACAGGTAAAATTACTGGTCAGTTCTCAGAAACTGAAAGTGACTCTACACGGTTATTTTCCAAAGGGGTAGCTGCACATTCTTTGTTTTAAACAAAATTAAAGATGGACTCAATTGGGTTATAAATGGATACAGCACTGGAAGAATTGTGATGAAGAATTACTAAGTAATTTTTCTCATATTGTAATTTGGAAGCCTTAAGAGAATGAAGTAATGCTGCTATAGTAACATTCTTTCTATTCCCATACGTTTATTCGATCGAGGGCTTTTACTCCTGCAAAAACGGACAGAACAGAATGATGCCGTGCTTATCACACGCTAGCGATAAGTAATACTCAGCCAGGCACATGTTATCAGTCAGAAAAATGACCCGATCCATCTAAGGAGGCATTTCTAACGCGATGTTTATGCTTAATAATTTTTGTCAAAAACACCAACAAAAATCATTCATCCAAATGTATACTTATATTGTTTTAATAATTTTATACCAAAAAAAAAAAATACCCAAAATAGTATCACAATCCAGTAGAAATCATACCAGGGAATTTAAATGTATATCCTAAATGTCAACGTTTACCCACGTTTTTGTTGCAGAGATGTATTTCAGTCTGATGCATTAAGAAATTTAAAACAAAAAACAGTCCATCTTTGTTATTTTCGGGAGTTACATTCTATAACGTCACCACAAACACTGAATCGGCGAACGCTGAGCCACTGTTCCCAGGAGAAATACGGGGACGGGTTCCTGCGAGTCCCTGGCCACACGGGATCCTCGACCCATACGCAGCCTTGTTTTACGTGCGTGTCCATCTGAAGACACCTAATTGAATGCATAGGCTTGATTCGTTAACATCACATTCGCGGCTGACAGCACTAAAACTCACTCCTGACCTGGGCAAACCTCCAACACACACGTTTTCCCCACAGGGCGCACTGGGCTGAAGAGCAGTGGAAAGCGCGTCGGCACCCCGCTCGGGAGGCACGTCGATCAGCAACATCACAGCCCGAAGCACAAAGATACGAAAACAGGGCGCCCAACGGCCCCCACTAAGGACATTTGTTCAAAGTGGGAGCTGCACAGGACAGCAGAGTGTCGCCTCATTCAACCTCAGCTCCCAAGCTGCACAGAACAACTCAGATGTCTCAACACAGGCCTGTGAAATGCCACAGGGCTGGCCTGGGGTACAGACCCGGGTTAGCGTTTAGGAGAATTCGCGAATGTGGAATCCGTGAAGAATTGATTGACTGGATCATATCAGGATAAAGACTGGGGAGGGAAGAAGGAACGTTCAAGAAGAGAGAACAATATAAAATTTCGGGCTGTTAAAAACAAGCTTTTTGTAGATCATTTAACTGATAGGAGAAAATCATCGTAGTTTTAATTTTCCGCCGAAAACATTTTTTAAAACGATATAATTGTTTCGTTATTTAAACCTTAATATTAACAATATGGTACTACTACGAGTATAAACCTATAATAAAAATTTTTATATTTACTTTAAAAGGTGCAAGAACGTGTGTGATTGTCCAAAATAAGTATTTTTATGGTATATATGAGCAAAATAGTTTGAAGATTACTGACTCAGATACGAATGGAGGCTAAAAATCGCAATCGGCAAACGAGGTTATACTGTGCTGAGGCTCCAGGGTTGGTGTCTTTGTTTTCTTAATCACAGACGATACATTTTTCACATACAATTTTTTCTTTGCTCTTTCACGCAGAGACAATTTTCAAACAATTCCGCATTTTTCAGTTGCTTCCATAAGAGGCTCATAAGGGTATCTAAGAAAATCAGCTCCTCACACAGAAGCACCATTTTAAGAAAAAGCTAGTACTATATAAATTTATTCTAATATTAAATGTTCCCAACTTATGTCTTTCCGTCCCAGAGACGGGATAGCTTGAAAGCTTGTGAATAAAATTAATTATCCCCAGCTTTTTGTTTTTTAATGACGACTTATAGCCCTTATCTCTCTATTTTCTTGCTATAAATAATTTTCCATGTGACACTAAGGTAAATTTATTTCAATAATGTTTAAGATGAAGAAAATGAGTATAATTAAATTATTCGTATTGAGTAAAAGAAAGGAAGAAGCAAATGTTTTCATTGGGAGCTAATATAAATGATCGATTCCTGCATTAAAAATATTTAAGCTAACACGTTCCAAAGACAGCATTGCATCGTTGTTAATACAAGAAACACACCTGGAAGAGCACTTGGCACACAGTGAGCACTCACGAAATGACAGGACGAATAGCAGTCTGAGAAATCGATATTCTGTATCTTCCATAGACTTAGCACAAGTCACAATCGATGGTTAACAAAACGATCAGTTAGATAGTAAAAGGAAGCCTGCCCCATAAATCAAAACTTATACTGCTGTTCTACCCCTTAGATACACATACACAATCCCACTTGTAAACATATTTTCTAACTTCTCGACAGAGACTTGAACCAGTGGTAGGCACCATTCGACACATGTCCCTGTAGAGCGAGTTCGAATGCAGAGGCTCCCACGGGAGGCCAGCTGGGTGAGATCCCCTCTCAACCTTCTTAACGTGTCATTCTACCCTTTTACGCCTTAATATCCTCAATAGTAAGAATATTCACAACCTGTCTTACAGGGTTGTTACAAGGATGAAATGGCTAACGACATGTGAAATTCTTAGTTGATGCACAGTGTGTTTTAAGGACTCAGTAAACGTTGGCAGCTATTACTAAACAGTAAGGCTCAACCGCATTTTCCAACATAAATTGGAAAAGAGCTTTCTAGCGGTCATCGAAATGATCTTACATTCTGAAACTCCATATGGAAATATCTGTTAAAATCTTCTCTTAAGATCTCTGTAGACGTGGAAAAATTGGGACCTCGTGCCTTGCCGGCGGGAATGTAAAAAGGTGCAGCCACTTTGACAGTTTCTCAAACCGTTAAACGGAGAGTTACCACATGACCCAGCAATTTGACTCCTACGTATTTACCCAAGAGAAGTGAAGACATATGTCCATACGAATACATATACACGAATGTTCCTATCGGCATTAATCCCAATAGCTCACAGGTGGATTAATTAGAAAGTGAATGTATGCGTGCGTGTGGTATATCCATGCAGTGGAATACTTCGTGGTCCTTCCAAAGGGATGGAGTACTGATTCGTACTACGACATGAATGAAACGTCGATGAAACTTAAGTGAGAGAAGCCAGTTACACAGCATCCCACGCCGAATGTTCCATTCACATTAAATGTCCAGAACAGGCAAATCCACAGACACGGAACGCACGTTAAGTGGTTGGCCAGGATGGAGCACGTTGGGGGAGAAATGGGAGTTACTGCTATAAGGTAGAGGGTTTCTTTTCACGGTGATGGACTATGCTAAAATTGATTGTGGTGATGGTCGTACAACTCTGTAAATATACTAAAAACCGCTGAATTTTACACTTGAAAAGTGTGAATTTCATAGTGTGCAAATTATATCTCAGTAAAGCTGTCTTCATCTCCCTCTGAAACAGTTCTGCATATCCGTCACTTACCAAGTACTCAGGTAAAAAAGTTTACTGAGGACTTTTGGAATAAGCAAATGAATGGATAAGCATCTATTTCGTTTTAAAAAGCTTTCTTTCCTATTTTCATCCATGAAAGAAGCCTGAAATTATGAGAATAAACTTAAAAAATTTATATACATCATCTTTTGCATTTGGATGTTTGTTTTTATAATTTGGTTAAATTCTGTTTTTTGAATATCCCACAGTGGCTATATGTTAGAAGTGTGTCAAGGACCCAGAACAGTACTAATGTCATAAAAAAATGGAGACATATATTTCGGCATTTAATATAGAAAAGTTAATTTGCTCAAATTACACAGTTTTAATTTCCATATGCTGTAAAGCAAGTATGAATAAGATTTAGACCAGATTTCTGGTGACGTTGAAATTCATTCATTCATACTTTCATCAAACAGTCGCTGAATAAGTAGCCATGTGCTAGGCACGGTGCTAGTCATGCTGAAACAGAACCATGCATTATAATGTGGTAAATGTCACATTAGAGTTTGTACCATGTGCAATATACCAAAAGCCGAGAACACAGAAGATGGGGTGGCTGAAGGCTGGAAGAGTTAAAAATATTTCAGAGATAAAGATACATTTATGGCAGATAGAGAAAAAGAAGGAAGGGATTTCTGGGTAGAGATTTTTTTTAATTGCTACAGGTGAAAGACATATTAATTAATTACTCCTTTAGGGGATAAAACACACACAGACACACACACACACACACAACTTTTTTTTATTAGCCATGAGGACATCAGTGTTATAGGATGGATATGTCTGTAGCAGTGAGCAGATAGCAGTAAGGGTCGCAAATAATGTTGAGACCTGCGGAGCTGTTCCTTGAAACGTTCAACAGGCTAAGTTATCTATCACACAAAAAGAAAAAGAAAAGAACTCATCTTTCAATACCCAGACGTGTTAACTAAGCACAAATATCCTGGGTATCACACATTTCAAAAGGAAAATGTCAAAATACCTTCATGTTTCTTTTCTGAATTGTATGATAGCCTACAAGTTGATTCATGACTATGAACGGCGCACCTGAGGACAACATTTGCTTTATGTGTGTGTTGCGCGCCGCCGAGGCGGCGACGACGCGTGCGGACTACGAGTGAGAGACTCCCACAGCGCCCCGTCCTGCGGGCTCCTGCCTCTGGCTTCTTTCAGGGCGTCACCCCATGTCATGTTTGGTTTTCCTCTTTTCCCGCCGCCTTCTACGTTTCTCAGCATTCGCGTCTTTTCCAGAAAGCTCTGCCTTCTCACGATGCGCCCACAGGAGGACAGCTTCCGTTTCGCCATTTCTGCCTCCAGCGATGTCTCAGGCTTGGTTTGCTCCAGGGCCCACGTGTTCATCTTCCTGGAGGTCCAGGGTATCTGTAGAGCTCTCCTCCAACACCATATCTCAACAAATCGATTATTTTCCTCTCAGCCTTCTTCATCGCCCAATTCCTACATCCATGCAGAGTAACTGGGAAGACGAGGGTGTGGATAACCTTGGCCTTGGTGTCCAATGACGTGTCCCTGCTCTTGGTGACCTTTCGTACTTCTTCCATTGATGCCCTTTCAAGTCTCAGCCTTCTTTTGATTTCTTGGCTGCAGTCTCCATTTGAATTGATGACCAAACCAAGGTGAGCAAAATCTTTAGCAATTTCCATGTCTTCACGGTCTAGGTTAAAGCTGTATATCACTTCTGCAGTCATGATTTTGTCTTCCTGGTGTTCGAACACAGTCCTACTTTGGCACTTTCTTCTTCCACTCTCATCAGAAGCTGTTTTAAGTCATTGATACCTTCTTTGGTTTATAAATGTATGTTATATGCCATCGAAGTGGTTCCCACTCCTGGTGACTATAAGTGAGTAACGCCCAGCAACCTGGTGTCATCCATATATCTTAAGTTGATATTTATTCCACTAGTTTTTACTCCTCCTTCCTCTGAGTCTAGTCCAGTTTTTAATGTGATTGTTCTGTGTACAGATTAAACAAGGAGGGTGATAAAATGCACCCTTGTCGGACCCTTTGCCTACAGGAAACCATTCTGTCTCTCCGTCTTGCCCTGACTGTGGCTTCCTGTCCACAGCACAGGTCACACATCAGGACAGTCCAATGCTGAAGCACATTCTGTTCTCTCAGAGCACCCCACAGCTTTCCGTGGTCCCTGCAGTCCACGGCTTTACTGCAGTCTATGAGACACAGACTAACCCTCTTCTGAAACTCTGTGGAGTGCTCTAGTATCCAACGCGTGCTCACAATTAGATCCGAGTGCCTCTTCCCTTGCTGAACCCAGCTTGAAGATCCTGCGTTTCCGGCCCCATGTGAGGTAGAAGCCTTTGCTCCATCACCTGGACCATCGCTTCGCTTGCGTGGGAAATCGGAGCAGTGGTCCTAGAGTTCCTGCTCTCCCGGACATCTCCCTTCTTGAAGACTGGAATGCGCACTGAACGTTTCCAGTCTGTAGGCTACTGTTTTGTTTTCCATATTTGCTGCTGTATTCTTCTTAGGATTTGGATAGATTCAGTCTCTGTGGTTTGATGTGTACTGTTAACTCGGCATCAGATGTGTTAACATGGTTTCTCACAAGAAGCATCTGTAGTTCAACTATGTAAAGTGATATAATTATCACAAACATCAGGCTCATTTCATTTCAGCTTGACTTACCTCATCCCCCCACTCAGTCTCTTCAATATAAGATTTAAGGGTTAAGAAGCTAATATGCATCTTACCCTCTCATTATACACAGTCCTATAGGTCGAGCTGCAATAATGACTATGTGCCCTGATATGGCTGAGGACTTTTCAAGTTTTAACACTGAAATAAATAAATAAATAAATAGATAGATAGATAGATAGATAGATAGATAAAAAGTTACAGGTCCATGAGATAATTTCAGCCTAAATATCTGCAGTATAAGATCAGGAGTGAAATGAAAACTTCAGTCCAGTGAGTTTAAAATTTATCTCTGAATGTTGTTAGTTCCCACTTTGATGCAAAGTCTCTGCTAGAGTTTGTATGAAATCACTTAACTCTCTATTATGAAATGGTCCTGACTTATTTCAAATGACTGCTCTTCAGGAAAATACAACAATCATTATGGTAAAGATTAATCCGAGCATATTTAAATCACCATAATATTAACAATTCACAATAAAAACGCGAATCCCTCTGGAGATCACTGTCCACCGGCTCTTAGGTTTCTGCAATTGTACTGCACGAACCTCTGTGCTGGACTGTTTTTGTGGATGTCTGTGTGGCAAACACCCTTGGGAGACAGAGACGGCATCTCCCTGGGCGGCGACGGGCAGGCAGGCTCGCTGTGTCCCGAGACATCCGGGTCCCTGAGCCCCGCGCTCCTCCACTCCAACTCCGTCCCACATGCCGTGAGTGCAGATGTCACCTGGCCCCCTTCACGTTGCCCTGTGGGAACTGAGGGTCCGGGGGATGATGATAACGTGGCTATTGTTGTTGCTGTGAGTGATAAATGACTCTCTTTCCTGACCCAGGAGTCGCCTGTCCTGAGCGGTGCCCAGGCAACCAGGACAGGCTCATTTATTAGCTCGCAAGCAGGGTGAAATCTCAGACCCTTCGCAGTTCTTGGCACGGTCCATCATCTCCTGGCCGTAGGCGTTATGTTCTCACTCTCTGGGGCGTTTTTTCCTTTTGATTTTTTTTTTTTTTTTTGGCACTCCATAAAGCACATTTATAAAAATCAACTCTGGGCTGAAATCAAAGCCATGTCTTAATTTTAATCAAGGACTTTCCCTACCTTGTCTTTTCTGAGATGAGATCACGAGGTAACGTTTTAAGCTTTGGAAATGCTTATAGTAACTAAAAGTCCTTTCAACAGAAAAAACACTAACAATCCTGCGCCACACATGCCAACTTAGAAAAATGAAATTGTCGTTTTCTTTCTCACTTCGAAAACGTGCTCATGCTCATTAAAAGGTGATTATTTGTTTTCGTTTTTCACACTGAAGTCTTTAAGTCAAATTGAATGTATCTCTGTAAATGAGGAGGGATCCAATGTTACAGGGACGTATAGATAGCGATGTTGAATAGCTAAATAAACTTTGCAAAACACTCAATTAAATGACAGAGTGTTTCATTCACCTTTGCCAGGATTTTAAACATTTAACATAAAACGTCTATTTTCTTAAAGAAAAACTAAAGTTGGATTTTAAAAATCTAGACATGTTCTCCAAGTAATGTAGCATTCACATGTGGAAATAGAGAAAGCCTTTGAAGTCACATCCTATTTCATTAGAAATTTGTCTACAAATGCGTGTTTTTAAAACTTCCCCCTTTAATAACTGTTAGTATCTTTGTCCCTCCACTAAACACACTGAGAAAACCGAGGGGCCGGTCTCATAGCCAGGTGGTCGCAGGCTGGTGCCGCACGCGGGGCATGCAGTGGCCTTCACACGGCCACGGTCCCCCACCTGCGCTGCACCCCACATCCTGCACCCCCGCCCCTAAAACCTCCTGAAGCTTGTGAGGATCTTCTCCAAAGATTATTTTATCATCTGGTTCCTTGAATAAGCTCCCTTCCCAGGTATCTGTTCTATAAATATAGCACAGAAAACAACCAGCCGAACAGTCAATCGCCTGTGTCCAAGCGCTTGCGCAACTCCAGGCGGGCTAGCGGATGCCGCAGGCAGCCCCTGTGTGGCAGCTTTAAACCTATCACTGATGTCTGTCGCTGTTTACAGAATTGCCCTTTGTTTTTCTTTGGTTTTAGATCCCCAAACAGTTTACGGACTACCTACAGGATGGATTTCAAACTTCACCAAATCTTCTTTTCTTATAAAATGTTTATCTGCCATAATAGCCATTCTACCCCTGCCTTTGAAGGGAATTTCTATAAATTTTACTACGTGTTTCATTATATTACAATAATATGAGTTCACCTTATTAATGCATAAAAACTTGATTTTTTAAAAAAAATTAGACAGATTGATCTCTTTTTTACCTGATCTATAATTTATATACCATAAAATTCACCCTTTGAAAGTATAGTTTAATAGCTTCTAGTACATTCAGAGAGTTGTATAAACATTCTAGTTGTCCATTGCTATCTAGATAGTTCCCCAATATTTTTGTTACCCACCCCTCCCCCCCAAGAATCTCCCACCAATCAGCACTCACTCACCCGAGCCTCCGGCAACTAGGGATCTACCGTCTGTCTCTATAGATTTGCCTTTTCTAGGCATTCCATACAACACACTATCTTTTTTGTCTGCTTTCTTTCACTCAGCACCATGTTTTCAAGGTTGTAGTATGCATCTGTACTTCATTACTTTTTATGGCTAAAAAATATTACATCGCATGAACATAACACATATATGTGCGATTCGATGGACATTTGGCTGCTTCTTCTTTTGGGGGGGTATTATAAGTAATGCCGCTATGGGCATTTGTGTGCAAGTTGTCATGTGGACACATGTTTTCATTTTTCTTGGGTAAATACCAGCAGGTCATATGGCAAGTCCATGCTTGACTTTTTAGGGAACTGTCCAAACCCGACGGTCCACTAACGTGGTGCAGAAGCGATAGTGTCAGGCGGGTCCCGTCAGGCCAGCAGCGTCCTGTCAATTCATCTGCATCCCCACGACGCAGACTCACACTTTCACTAAGCATCTACGTCCACTCTACGACGGAAGGTTGCTACGACCGACGGTGACTCTGGGAGGTTATGGTGCTGCGATCCGTCTCTCCTTGCGAGATCACGAGAAACCTCGGGAAAATGGTCTCGTGGTCACAATTCTCAAGTATTTCTCTGCTAAATTTCCTTGTTTTCTCTGTTTTAAACTCGTTCCAATAGTAGGCTTTATGTTTCCTCGTGTTTTAAATGACATAAAACCGGCAAATAATATTGTATGTGTTTTAGGTGTGCAACATTAAATATATCTGACATATGTGTGTATTGTGAAATGATCACCATGGTAACTTTAGTTAACGGCCATCACTATACATTGTTTAAGACACGCTCACTTAGCAACCTTCAAATATACATACAGTGTCATTAACTACAGTGCACCAAACCCTTCGAACTTAGTCATCTTAGAACTGGAAGTCTGTACCCTTTAGCTAGCTCAATTTCCAGTTTTTAACCACAAAACTTGGTTCCTAGTTGAAAATACAGCTTTAAAAATTATTGCACTTTGAAAAGTTAAATGAAAAATGACAATAAAGTCACCAAAAAAACACAAAATCATGGATACTTAAAAATAAATCCGAAAGCACAGCGCTTCGGAGTTGCACAGTGCAAAATGAAACTGCACTAACATTAAAATTACTTAGTTTGCTGATAACAGCAACAAAAGGAAAAATCCATTCACTAAGTGCAATAAAAAGTCAATGAGCCTTTACTTTTATGTTAAGAAAGCCGAAACGGGAGATCGTCCTGACATGAATTATTGTTTTAGCTTGATCATGTGTATTTGACAGCAACTTTTCAGGTCAAAAGTCATGCAATTCATAGTTTTGAGGTTTTGTTTTGTTTGTTTGTTTCAATGATCGAAAAAGAGAGAAAGGATTGGAGGAACGAAAGAAGCAGTAGAATGGGAGGGAAGGAAATACATCAAGAAACAAAAAAAAAGAGCAACTTCGGAAGACCAATGAGAGGTAAACCAGGTAAACAGTAACGGGATAAGGAGGGGGGGGGTCCCTGGCTCATTTCGGGGGTGCCATGTGACTTTGTCGATTTCTCCCCTTCGCCACTCATGCGACTTTAGACACTGATCTTATTAATACACGGTTCTTATGAATCCTTAGGCACCACGTAATTTGAAAGCAGTGAAGGAAACTGACTTCTCAGAATTGTATTTTTCTGGCTTTTTCTCCACATGAGGAAATGATCACTGACTTCAGTATCAAGAGGAGAGTCACGCAGCATTTAAGAGAGAAAGTACTATTTTGAAATTAGGATATCTGCTGCATTTTCATGTTTGGCATAAATAATGTCGGTAAAAATGGGGATCAAAGAAATGGAATTCTAATACTATGTCAGAATAAGCAGATTAAACGAATGACCTTGGTGTTCCAAAGACACCGAGATACAAAATAATTTTTTTTTCTGGAGGTATATATTTAGCTAATGATGGTATTTCTTTACAAATTTAAAATAGAATATGGAGCGTTAAGGTTACATTTATTATCTAGATAATGTCAGGTGCTAATGGCAGGTAAAACACAGGACGCTGACTTAACCTACATGCCGATATGGAAATATTGTCACCACACGACCTATTCCATAAAAATTTAATCATGGCTAAATTTTTCGATAAGTTTTATGTGGCCCTGAAAAGCCACTAAAACTGAGTTATGAGGAAGGTGTATGGCGATATTTAAGAATTCAACAAAGTTATCACAAGAACATCACACCAAGTTTTATTCTCACCCTCTCTTCCTATCTGCAACCTCTAGATATATGGTGACTAATCTGTCTTAATGTATTTCCGTATATCAATATTTTTATTATGTTATTTCTTACAATGACAACTCCAAATAATAACTAGTGCTGAAAGAAAATACCGGAACCACCGATATTTTTCTTTTCTTGACATACTTGCAGATGTATATTTTTATGTTGATAACGGAAGCGAATAAGGAAACATGCTCAGCGTATTATTTCTAGATTGATTACAGAAATAGCTAGTTCTCTTTTTGACGATACTTGTATCGATGAGGCAACGGCTGTGATAAATGACTTCAAGAAAATAACACTTCTCATTGTTTTTTTCCTGTTTTCCCTTACACATTTGTAGCTTGTGTTACGGCGTGAAATGTGCCTGGGCTTGTCTGCAGGAGACAGACGTGATCGTCTGCAGCCCAGGCTGTGTGTGCTAACGCTTACTCTTCACCTGTGCCCCAGGCACTGTGTCATTGCTAATTCCGAACAAAAGTTGACACCTCACTTGCTACATCTGCTTCTGCTGCAGAATAAAGTGGATACCACTATTCTTGTTTTTCATTCATTTTTTTTTCCTTGTTGACACTTTACTTAAAAGGTTAGGTGAATCTGGCTAATTTCTCATTGTTAAGGAAAGTAGCTAAGAACTATTCACACGCGTAGCATACAATGGGTAAGATGCATGTAACCTTGTTTCGAGACAACAGCAACGGGAAAAAACCACCCCCTACTTTTATCCCCGCCTTGTAGAACAACGGGCCAAGCAAATAAGTAAAACTGGTAAATAAAAAAATAGTCCGACTATGATGAATCATTCCTATGATTCTATTATGACCTTTATTTATTACTATTCCAAACCTCGGCTTAGACATCCACTTCCTGGGGAAGCCCTCTTTCCTCTGCCATGTAAGATCACGAACAATTCAAAATCCCTCGGCACACCTAACCCCGACTCCCATCTTTCTCCTCCTGCGCGGCGTGGGCCCTCATCGGGCACGCCTCCTCCCGAGGCGGGCTTTGCGTCCGCACCTGCGAGGCTGCGGCCCCGGTCTGCGGCACGTCCTGCCTGCGGAGTCACTATAGGATGATCGGACACCAGCGCACAGCCGTGGAGCAGGGGAGCGGTCCACTGGGGAACCCGTCACACTCTGTTGTTTGTCATCGCGACTCCCTCCGGGCGGTCCCCTCTCCTCTTCCAGGCTTTGTCCATTTTTTATTTCTCTTACCCTGCTTACGATCAAGCCCTTGGTTCTATCCCCAAAGCAAACCTTGGATTTTTCCACTCCTAGCTCCACGGTCTCCGCCATGCTCTCTGTCTAGCAGAAGAATGACAGTCCGCAGCGCGCCGTTATCCTTTACACTTGTCCCTCCCAAGGACGGTCAGAAGAACAAAGTCACGTCGCTTCTGACGTAAAACCTCAGCGACTCACCGCTGTTCACGGACCGCAGCCTGCACTCCTCACTGCAACCTGAGCGCATGACCTGGCCCCCAGCTGTCCCCCGGCCTTACTCCACGCCCAGGGACCCAGCCACCAAGCTCCAGCGACACAGCCTTCCCTCTGCGATTCTGGAACAAGCCAGACTCTTCCTGAAGTTCAGGTCTTGGCACCTGCCACTCCCTCTGCCTCTTTCCTTGCATCTCACGAGGCTCATTTTCAGTCCGTGATGGCACCTCAGATGCCGTCTTCGCCGACACCTTCCCGTGACTGCCCTAACTCAGCGCCCTCCGCGGTCACTCTCTCCTCTTGTTTGCTCCTGCCATTGTTCTTATCAGCAATTTATTTGCTTTTCTTTATTAGACTGTAAGTGCCAACAGGGCAGGGACTCTGGCTTTCTTTATTATCTTATGTCAGGGACCAATAAAATCCCTGACATAAGATCTATGCACCCCAATATTCATGGCAGCACAATTTACGATAGCCAAGACATGGAAGCGACCTAAATGCCCATCAACAGATGATTGGATAAAGAAGTTATGGTTCATATATAGAATGTAATAGTATCCATCCATTAAAAAAATGAAATCCTACCATTTTGTAATGACATAGATGGACCTAGAAGTTCTTATGCTGAGTGAAATAAGTCAGGCAGAGAAAGATAAAGACCATATGATTTCACTTATATATGGAATCTTAGGAACAAAATTAACAAACTAATCAAAAACAGACACAAATATAGTGGACAATTTGGTGACAGACAGAGGGGAGGGGCTTTGGGGGGCTGGGAGAACGGGGTGAAGGGTTAAGTAAGTACACATTGGTAGTTGATAGCTAGGCACGGGGATGGGGAGCGCGGGCAGGGGACGCAGTCAGCAGTAATAGGATGGCGAGGTGGAGGGCCGGGGGAGGGAGGAGCAATTGAGGGCATCGTTTTATGAACTATATAGGTGTCTACCCAGTGTACTGTACATTTGAAACTAATTTAAATAAATAATTTTTTTAAAAAAAGAAGCATGATGTTACTATTTAAAAAAAAAAAAAAAAAGCCTGACAGAGGACATAGAGGAACTGCTCCATACGTAGCAATTGACTCGACAAACGTAACGTAGCATTCCCTTCACCAGACTGTGCACCCTGCATCTTTGTCATTCCACTGCCTGGCACTTAAGGGGCTTGCTACAAACGAAAGTTGAATGAACTTTGAATAAGAAACCGTAGATCTTTAATCGCTGTCCTGAGTGCCACCCAGAGAGGCCTTCCTTCCTGAAGACTGGCATAAAATAGCTGGACCGAGAGGACAAAACTGAATTCACTCCACTGCCGTTTCCCCAGTGGCCCCCGAGTGCTGGATCCAGCACGTGGCAGTGGGGCTGTGAGCGCGGGGCACAGGATATCATTTCTCCAACATGCGATGATCCCAGAATTCCGCCAAGGCATGTGGCGATATCTTCATTATGTTCTTGCTTCCCACACACAGAAATGTGGGGTGGACAGTGGCCCTGCTCACGACTTCGGTCCAATAGAGAGGTCGGATGAGAAGCTGTACTCCGAGATGAGCGGGCGTGGCCCCTGGCTCATTCGACACAGCAAATATCTTTTGAGCAGCTCCTGCCAGCCAAGTATCAAGCTTTGTGCCAGAATAACAAAAATAATTATATGTATTCTCCCACCTAGAAGGGTGTTCCAGCAACTTACCACAGATTTATGCCCCGTAGTATCGACGCTATTTTAAAATTAATGCATTGGATAAATATAGAGAGAGTAGACTTCTATTAATATCCTACAAGAGTCATAGGGAAAGTAAACAAAAGCACTAATAAATCAACATCCAAGAGATGGCAACTGTCTGGAAAGCTGGGGTGATGAATTCTTTAGAAAGAATTTAAGTCATATAAGTCCTATTCTTGAGTTCGAAATCCCGACTACATATTTGCAATATGGTAGCAATATGAAATACGACCTCACGAGAGCCGCCTAGGGAGTTAAGGTTACAGCATCCTTTGTGACAACCTACTGCAGCGCAGCTCGTGGAGAAAGTAGCTTCATCACCGGGTGCATTTTCGAGGGGGAACTCAGACCCGGGCCAGTAGCCCACAGCTCGTGCTACTGTGTTCAAGAGAAGCCGCCGCCAGTCTGTAAGGAGATGCTCAGACGACCAGTCAAGGCGATGACGAGGGTCCTTGCCGCGTATTTTCAATGCAGGAATTCCTAACTTTTTCACGTATGTCCTCGTAAAATACGAATTCCTTGAAATTTTTTTTAAGCCCTTCTACATCTTTGTGAGGGTGCTGATCAGAATTAAATATTTCACAGAGGGAAGCGCCATGATTTTAAGCAGAGATCAGAAAGTATTTTTTCTTTCTGCAAGTAAATGCCGTCTCATACTTTATTGGTGTCTTAGGTAAAAGCATTGCACGGAACTACTACTCTGCCTTTGAAGAATGGAAATTAAGCCTTGGCCCTAAGCCTCATTATCCAGTAAGCACAACTTGAATTAGTTTTCCCCGAAAGCGTTTCCTGGCCTTTGGCAGCATTAAGCTTGATATCAGATAGAATGACTTTTCGATGCCTACATGTGAAAGGTGTGGCACCTACATGTGGCCCTCTTCGCCCTCTTAGTCTCTAGAGCAGTACTGACCAGCAGAAGTACCGTGCAAGCCATAAGTGTGAGCCACTCGGGAAATTTTAAATTTTCGAGTGGCCAAAGTCAAGAAATAAAAAGAAACAGATGAAATTAATTCTCGTATTTTTTGTATCTCCAAAATATCATTTCAACATTTAACCAATATAGAAAGTATTAATGCCGCACACTGTTTTTTCATGCTAAGCTTTGAAATCTGGTGAGCATTTCACGATTACGGCACAACTCAGTTCAGACGGGCCGCGTGCGGCCGATGGCTACTGCGTTGGAAACACAGTCCCAGAACCAAGCTGTCAGCCCATATGCCGATGAAAAGTTTAGAAATAGCATAGTTTGCATTCTCAGGTTACTACATTATTAAGACTCACTACTCTTTAAACACATAACGTGAATTAATCTATTAAAATGGTGACTATAATTATAGATTTAAGACGATTTAAGTTTTTGTTTGGAAATGATCGGGGGAAAATAGTTGGTTTCCTGTCCGTCTTTCGGCTCCAACAACCATCATCATGATGAAGTAATTTCTCCAATCTGTTTGATTAGTTTAATTAAAACGTGCCATTTTAAGGGTGATATGGATAACTCCAGGGCTGCCGATTTATTTTACTAACAACAGAAAGGTCTTTCCCATTCGTATGATGCTGGAACATTATTATACAAATGATTTAGTATCTTTGAAAGAACAAAGTACAGAAATATTTACATAACAGAACGCCTTAGCTAGACTATCTATCTTAACCTGTTAAGAATGGCACAGGGGAGATAAACCAGCAATGATACGTCTTATTCATTTTTCAGTAATAGAGCTGGGACATCCAATATGCCTAACTTCTTTAACCTGTCAGGAAGAGTAACCTATCTGTATTTAATTTTCTCCTGTACATATTGAATGAATAAACTGTAAAAATATGTTTGAATATTTCTTTTAAAAATAACCATATTTCTTTTTAGGTTATTTAATTTTTAGTGAGAAACTACCAAATCCCATTTTCACTTAAAAAAAAAAAAGTCAATATATTTTTTTAAAACTCTACCATTGTTGGTGAAAAACAAAATAGATTTATATATTTTTTTTACCTCTGAGTTTTCCTTTGAGTAGAAATTCAAGAGTAAGCAGGCTCTACCTCTTGAGACTGTGCGTTTCCTATTCAAATTAACCAGCATGGCATTTGACATCTCGCTGGAATGCAATAGCGGACATTATTTACTGCTGCACACCATTAGTGCCTTTAACCTAGTATTTCCTACGTCTTTTTAGATCATAGCTTCGAGGAACTAAAAATAAATTTTTTTTTTCAAATAACGGCTTTACAAGCTAATGACTTCAACAAAGAAATGTGAATTATGGACTAACCGGGTCATAATTTTCCATTAAAACCAAATGCATTCTGCTAGGCATGTCCTTTCCATGGATCAGTATAAGAAGCTATTCCTACGGTTTCTGGAAGTATCCAGACTTACAAGCACACATAAAATCCTCAGCCCCCAAATTTAAAACGTTTATTTCAGGCTGACAAAGATCTAACGGGAGTGAGACTTACGAGGCCCTTCGCTTAGTTCTTGTCCTTTTCTTCCTTGGGTCTCACCTTTTCGGCATGTTTAAACTCCCACTTACGTGAACCCATAAGAATTCACTGCTCTGGGAATCACGTTTACTGAGGGTGAAAAAAGCTGTGTGACCATCTATTCTCCTGAGAGGGCGAGGATTAAATCCAAAAAATGAAGCGCGTCGAAGACCCTTTGTGACTATCTCCGCATTTTATACGAAGCACTGACTGTTTTATAAAAATATTTAAGAGGCTGTGTGGACAGGCTTTCTGCTACTTTTCATACTCTCGTGACCTTTTACCTAAGTTTCTACGGTATTCTGATCAATACGCCATCATATCAACATCCCATCTTCCGCCCCAGGAAGTGCACTTGAAGAAAATCCAGTGAAAGCACATAAGTCCCGCTCGCAGTTACCCAGGAAACCGATTATGCCAAATTTTATATACACATGTGTCAAAACACAAGAGACTATGACTTCATAAGACAGCGTGGCTGGGATGAGGGTGTGCTGGAGGTAAGGGGTATCACGACACCACCACCACCACCAAAACGATAATGGCGACAGTGATGTTAACAGTGTAGGATCCAAACTAATTAGCTATGACATCTAGTGCTGCTTGGCTATCTATAATTCTTAAAAGATTTCAAATAACGATAAAAATAAAAATAGAAAAACAAATAACAGAAAAACAATAACGGAAAAAAAAATATGGATCAGGTGTACTATGTACCATGAATACACGAAAGCAGAGAAGACAAATGTTTTATAGGAATAAAAGATCTACTCCAGAAGGCAGCTCGTAAAGGAGATGAGTAGGCTCCTAGGATCACAGGCCCTCCGCAGCTGACCAGTGGAAGGATCCTAACAGATCGCCATGGCCAGTCACCTTCCAAAGAGGAAGTCTCTCACCCACAGTCCCTGATGCCAGCGCCCACAGATCTCACCGTGGGACAGCTCAGTCTGCTGGAGTTCAGCCTTCAACTGACGCGTGAGATCCTACGCCATTTACACTCAGAAATGAGTGACGATAACTCATTATCATCACTCTATCCTCCACAAATATACGTTCCTCAAAATGTAAAAAGTCGCATTGCCAAAGGACAAACACAGTGTGACATTTTGCCCCCAGAACCGTTCATTCACCTGCCACATACATTAAACCCAGCCCCACGACACGGGTCCTTAGAGAAACAGACACCGAGACCTGATCTGACTGACGTCCAGGAGGTCTGTTGAGGGGCACACCTGCGAGGAAAAGCAGGATGGATTCTTCGGGGAGCTGGAATCGCTCTGTATCCCGTGTTTGGTGGAGGTTAACAGAATCTATACATGTGAAAAACTCAGCGCTGTGAATCAAAAAAGGAGGGAATTAAACTGTATGTAAACTTTAAAACCTAATTTCAAAAATTGGGAGGGAGGCATCAGGGTTTGAGAGAGTCATCAAACTGTAATAGTGGTCCGACCCAGTGAAGAAGGAAAGGAGGGTGGGAGGGAGGGAGGAACAGAGGAAGGCGGGCAGGAAGGAAACCTCAGACTTCCTTGCAATTTTAAGAGAATGTCTGGCAAGGCTGCTGAGGTGGGTGCGGGGGGCCGGGAGCCACAGTCACGCGTCAGAAGCATCTTGCGACTCCCCGCATGGGCCTGCCTTAGGCTGCTTGCCGTGCCCAGACACTGGCTGGGAAGACCCCTGAGGATGCTCAGCGTTTGCGCGAATGAAGGGTTCTGATTTTTACTATCGAGTTACTTCCTTTTATCTAATCTCATTGGCTACTATTTCCAGAACAATGTCAGACCGTACTCTGATAGCAGACACGGGTGACAGTCGGTGACGTTCAGGAGAACACAACTAATTTTTCATCATTAAACTGTAACTCCGCAGGACAGCAGGTGAGACAGTGTGGTGACACGAGAGCCAAACGCAGCACACCTCTCCGCGGGGAGGGAGGGGGCTGAACTGCAGTTACAGGCAGCCAGGCCGCCCGCTGACTCTCCGCGGCCAGGCCGCATCTACCGAAATTACCAAGTCTTCCGCCCGGCCGTTCCGCTGCAGCATTTATACTACAGAAACATTTACACAGATGTAAGGTGCGGCCTGTGTAAGGCTATTAATGATAATTTTGTGTGGAAGAGCAAAAACTTGAAAAAACTCACCTAAATATCAGTAATAGGGAATTATTAATGAAGTTAAATAGTTTATGTTCCAGCCACATGGAAGAAGAGTATACAGTCCTGAAAAATATTGAAGTTCAAATGTAATGAGATGGAGACATCTCCACTGATTAGAACACTATAAATAAGCGATCATTTATATTAAGTAGAGAAATAAGCAATAAATAGGCATGTATACATAGTTGTATATGCATAAAACATGTTTGAAAGATATTCAAAAAAAGTGATTAGAGCATCGGACGCCTCTTACTAGAGAAGCTGTTTGGGTAAAGGGGTGACAGGAAATGTTTCACTGTATATTTTTTCGCAAATTTTGAATATCGATTAGTGCGATTATATTACCTACTTTTAAAAATAAAGACCACATTTTAATTAAGATGCAAATGACCACGTTATAAGTTTGGTGAACGACACGGCTCAGTTCATGGGAAGACGAGGGTAAAAGCAGCGAGGCCTCCTCGGGGACAGTGGTGGAAACGCAGGCGGCGTTAGCGGGCTGCGCTGACGTGCCCGGCCCACGGGCGAAGCAGCGGACTCGGCGATAAGGCTGCCGGGGCGGGGGGCGCGCAGATGACATGCGCGCCTGGGCTCGGTCACTGGGGTAAACGAGGCTGGCGCTGAGACGCGCACGAGCCGGGGACGCGCACAAGCCGGGGACGCGCACGAGCCGGGGACGCACACGAGCCGGGGACGCGCACGAGCCGGGGACGCGCACGAGCCGGGGACGCGCACGAGCCGGGGACGCGCAGGGCCACAGGCGTGGAAGGCACGGACAGAAACTCGGTGCCCGGCACACCGGGGTGGAGACTCCATCAGACTTCTGAGTCCAGGTGTTCACAGCACATGGAAGCTTATGCAAGTGCCTACCAGTACCTACTTCTTAAAAAGGTTACTTCATTATTAGTCTCAAGTACAGAGTACATCGATTAGACATTTCTGTAGTTTATGAAACACTCCAATCACTCACTCTATCGTCCCCCCGGCCCTCCACCCAGCCGTTACATCACTGCTGACTGCGTCCCCTGTGCCACGCTCCCCAGCCCCGTGAGCCTCTCTCAGCTACTGATTTGTACTTAACCCTTCACCCCTTTCTCCCAGCCCCCCAAACCCCCTCCCCTCTGGCCATCATCAGATGATCCTCTATGTTTACGAGTCTGTTTTTGATTAGTTTGTTCTTTTTATTCCTTAGAACATAAATCATATGGTCTTTATCTTTCTCTGCCTGACTTATTTCACTCAGCATAATGACCTCTAGGTCTATCCATGTTGTTCCAAATGGTAGGATTTCATTTTTTTAATGGCTGAGTATATGCCACTGTATATATGAACCATAACTTCTTTATCCAATCGTCTGTTGAAGGGCATTTAGGTTGCTTCCATAGCTTGGCTATTGTGAATTGTGCCACCATGAACATAGGGGTGCATAGATCTTTATGAACTATTGTTTTGGTTTTCTTTGGATAAATACCGAGAAGTGCAATTCCTGGGCCAAAAGGCACATTTTTAATTTTTCAAGGAACCTCCAGACTTTTCCATAGTGGCTGTACCAATTTGCAATCCCACCAGCAGTGTATGAGGGTTCCCTTCTCTCCACATCCTCGCCAACACTGGTTTTTCTTTGGTTTATTGACGACAGCCATTCTGACAGGTGTGAGGTGGTATCTCATTGTGGTTGTAATTTGCATTCCTCTGATGACTAGTGACTTTGAGCATCTTTTCATATGTCTATTAACCATCTGTATTTCCTCCTTGGAGAAGTATCTGTTCAGGTCTTCTGCCCATTTTTTAACTGGATTGTTTGGTTTTTGTTGTTCTCGTTGAGTTATATGGGATCTTTATGTATTTTGGATATTAACCCCTTATCAGGGGATGAGGAATTAATCCCTTATGCATTACAAGTGACTGTCTTTTCCCTTTCAGTCAGTTGTCTTTTCATTTTGTTGACGTTTTCCTTTGCTGTGCAAAAAGTTTTTAGTTAGATGTCTTCCCTTTTGTTTGTTTTTTCCTTCTGTTTCCCTTTCCCAAGGAGACATGTCCGAAAAGAAATTACTAGAAGCAATATCAGAGAGATTACTGCCTATGTTTTCCTCTGGAAATTTTATGGTTTGGGGTCTTCCATTTAAGTCTTTAATCCATTTTGAGTCTATTCTTGTCCACGGTGTAATATCTACCCTTAATTTGCAGTTCTTCGATTGTCAGTGAGACTGAGCGTTCTCGTGATTACTGGTCATTTCGGTTTCTTTTGCTCTACCTGTTTGTAGCTGTTGCTCGGTTGCCTGTTGGGAATATTTTTTACAAATATATAAGTACCATTTGCATATTAAAGAAAATTAGCCCTTTTCTCACATATATATTAAAAGGTTTTTAAATCTTCACAAGCTGTTTAAGACAGTTCATCACTTACACATTGTTCATAATATCCCTTTTCATAGAGAAATTCTTTGTTTTTATGTAGTCATACTTACTAGTTTTTTTTTTTCTATCTTCTGGCATATAGTCATTTGAAAACTTAAAGTCAAATCTCAATACTCATTATTAATGACAATGTAAATTCTACAACCAAGAAGATATGTTTAATATGATTTCAGAGGGTTTGCAAAAATTAGGTTTAGAGGGCATACATTTATCATTTTTATAGTTAAGCCACTGAAATATCTTTTATAAAGTTATAGCACTCCTTTATTCCTTAAAAAAAAAATTGGATATTTAGAGACATTCTCCAATTCAAAGCTCATCATAAAGTAAATATTCCTCAGAAGAACAGTAAGAATTATTTTTGCTCACAGCATTAAAACTCAGCTAGAGATAATAACTGTGTTTGCATAGGTTATTTTTAAAACATGTTGGCACTGTGACTTTCTTCAATTATTTTTAAAAGCACCAGAGTAGTTAAGAGACATTGCTATCTATTAAATGCTACTCAGTCCAACTTATGAATTTATAAAATAGGTAACTATTTCCTTTGAGGTCAGAAGTAGATTTAACATTAGAGCTGAAAAGGAAAATAAAGTGACCGGCTTTTCTCAGAATGGCAAACCGGCACTTGACTCCCAGCAGCTCACCGGGCACCCGCCCTCATCTCCTCCACGAGCGGCTGCGCCCGACCCGCAGCGGGGCACGCGACGCCGCCCACCCGGGTCGCCAGGGAAACAGTTGACACCCACTGAGCTCGCCTGATGACCCGACGCGGTCCACGGTAACTCGGGTCGACGACCTGTTGAAGCCACCACTCGGTGGCCTCGGGTAGTGCCTCCCTGAACGCGACAACCACGGGGAAGCAGCGAGCGACCCACAGGAACGGAAGCTCGCTCGCGACCCCTGCAGGCCCGCGGGGGACCCAGAACCATGGGACCGGGGCCGTAGAAGACCCCAGAGCGCGACGCTCCTCGAGGGCGCGTGCGAAGCCGGTCTCCCCGCAAGGCGGGTTCCGGCCACTGAGTCGCATTCGCAGGAACCCTCAAAGATGAACGCCAGACATCGAAGAGAGCTTAATTGCAGTATGTTACTTTGTTGAACATTTGTTTTTCTTAAATTATAGATTGATCGCTATTTGTTTTTTAAGCGCATACATTTAAAGGATGCGAGTGCCTCCCCTCGCTACCGGCACCTTCCTAACCCCACTGTCCAGGCGTCCGCGACACGTATAGTTCCGTGGACATCTCTCCAGACCTTTTTAATGCTGCGCTATTATGCATGCACGCGTATATCATGTGTGTGCAGGCGTATCATATATGTACGCACTGATGTACGTATAGGCACGTGCGTATATCTAAGTATAACAATCTGTGCCTCTCTTTAAAGAAAAATGGTATCAGACTAAAAGTTCCAGAATTCCATTTTGTACCCCTACATCAAAAAACTCCTCGCATTAAAATAACCACAGGTCCCCATTCTTCCTTTTGATGTCATCGGGGACCACACTGTGCGGGCATCAGGATTCATGGGGACCCTCTTCCTTTAGGGGGCATTCCAAATTAAAAATAATTCTGTAATAACAATATACTGTTGTATTCTTGTTCACATATTTCTGCGGGACAGAATATTCGCAGCGGAATTTCTGGGTCCGAGAATATATGCATTTAAATTTTTGATAAGAACGACCAAAATCCCTTTCTACGTGGTCACTGTACCTCGTACTTCCACAAACGAGAAAAAAAATCTTTTCAAAGACTATATGTTCAAAATCATCTCAAGAACGCAGTTACGTGTAATGCATGTCACAGGATAAATACACTAGTGCTAATTGGAAGATACATTTCAAGGAGAAACTAACAGCACGATGATCTAAGAACATCTAGAAAATGTGATCAACCGCGGGGGCCAGGCAATGGTGACGGCGATGGTGACAGCCAACGCCAGTGGAGGGCGCCATCTGGCAATACGCTCGGCCCTCGGCGGTTATCGCTCGATTCTTAAAAACCTAATAAAACGTGAATGCTAATCCCTGGCCACCAGCTTGCAAAGCTTTGCTCCACAAGGCCAGCTTGGTTTTACAAAGAGGCTCTTCACTGCGGAGCGACCGTTAGGTGTCTTTCCCAGACGGCCTTTGTCCACCTTTCCATGTTCTAATACCGGCTGATGAGACTTTTTGTAGAAACGGAAAAGAGGGAAGGAAATGGTATTTTCATGTGTTCTTACAAAAAGGCTAAGTGCTTTTTATGCTTCCCTTCTTTCCTTCAAAAAAGCAAACGGTAATTCCTATTTTGTCCCCTCAGAAAGAAGCCCAGGTGATCGTTCTCCGAGGCAGCGGTTCCCCAGCGTGAGCGTCACCCGGGTGGCCGGGCCCTGGCCCTCAGCGGCCCCCTCCCCACGGGCAGCCGCCCTCACTCTCCCCGCTGTTCCCACGCTCGCTCACTGTTTTCTTAATCCAAAAAATGAACACATACAAAACTGTAAAAGCAAACAGACAGATAGAACAACATAGAGCTATTCAAAAATGTTCTGGAAAAAAAAAAGGTTTCACTGACTTTACACTTGTAGACCCTGTGGTTCCCAGACTTGGGATTTCATGGAGAAGCAAAAGAAAGAAAAGCGGAAAGTTCGGTATGGGTCACCAATGATTTATTTTCAAACAAACACAGGAAATAAAAAAAATAAAAAAATAAAAAACTTAGACTCCTCAAGCAAAACCCTTTTATAAAATAATGGCTATTGTAGCACCAAAAAGGGCGGTTTGCCGAGGCCACCTGCCATGACGCAGGCAGGGACACCGCCCGTGGGTACAGACTCCGCCTGCCGTTTCTCCCCGCGTGGCTGTGACGGGGGAGGACCCGCTGACGGAGGTGACAGAGGAACCCCGCCCCCCGCCTCGCTGACTGAGGCTCGGACCCGCGCTCTGCAACAGCGCACCCCGCTGACAAAACCCAGACATCCGAAAGTTTAAATATTTTAAACATCGCCATGCCACTTGTAGACCGAAGGATTCCTGTTAATTTTAGCTGAATGTTTCCAATAATTCTCTGCTTTTCCTTCTTTGACTTATTACACCGATGAGCATCCGCAGATGTGGGCATGGTTTGCATCAAATGTCCAAGAAACAACCCCCCCCCCATATCGCACCCTTTTTGAAATTTTCATTTGTATCCATATTTGTCCCAGGAAAACAAAATTATTGAAAAGCAAGTGCCAACGCTGGATCCGTGGGCTCCCTTCAGCCATGCCTCGCTGGCGAACTTTTCCTGGACGTACCATGGGGTCATCTCGGAATCCAGCCCCACACATCACAAAACCAACAGAACTCAAGCCGGGTGTGGTCATCTCGCCTTTCCTCCCTTCTGCAAACGTTTGCTCAGCGGCAATCCAGGGGGCCACCAGGAGCACGGGTCATGGAACCACACAGCCCAGCGTGGATGCCAGCTCCGTGGCTTGCTAAGTGTGCCGCCCCGGGCAGGTGACTGGCCTCTCCCGAGCACCATTTTGCTCCTCTAGCAATGGCGCCCTCCTTCAGAAATGAGAGCCATTGCACAGGGGCGCTGTGACCACGAGATGAGGGAGCCCACGGCAGTGTTAGCGCAGGACCTGACGCCAGAAGCACTCGGTGGTGCTGGCGGCTTTGCCCGGACCCTGCCATGTCCCTGGGCATTGTGAACCCACCACGGAGCCACAAAAATTCTGCCCTGGTGCTGTTCGCATTCTGATGGGAAAGGCAGGGATTAAATAACCGTGCGAATTGAAAACCGCAGCTTCAGGACAGATGGCTGGGAGGAGGATGAAGGCGCAGTTGGAGCCTGTCCGGCCCTGTCTGCAGGGCTCTCCACGTCACAGGACCTGCCCTGGGACCCGGAGGACGAGCAGCAGCTAACGACCAGGCTCGGAAGGGCAGCCGGGTTCCGGGGAGAAGGAACTCGCCCTCCCTTTCTTGCTTGCCTTCTTTTGTTTTCTCTATGTTATAAATATCGACTGTTCTAAACAAGGCCGTGTCTTCAAGAACAGCCTAATAATGTATGTATTGGTATAAGCCTTAAACAAAGTTAGAATTTACTCTGGTGCACATACATTCCATTAATCTTTATGAAGCAGTCCACAGTAGCATAATATTCTAGAATTCTCCTGCTGGCCCTCTTCCAAAGCCACATAAGAAGAGCTGACGCAGCACCCATCCGGCTTGTCTCTCTGAAGACTACTTATTTTCTAAAGGGCAGCACCAGGCAACACATTAGAAAGACGTTCAGTGCGGAGTATTAAAACACTGTAGTTTCCGTGCATTAAGGAGAGAGAGAAAATTTATCTCATAAAAATTAGGGGTTTAAACCAGACAGATTTTTATTCCATGGCTGATGAATCAATCTTTGCTCCGAGTCCGTATTTTCAGGAAAACGACGGATTTTTCCTACACCATGGCCTGAGTTGTGAAATAAAAGCATCCAGCCCCAAATTCCCCAGGATTCGTTAGTGTCTCCGGGGTAGCAAGCCTGGGTGGCTTTCCCAGTCTGTCTCTCCCCGTTTGCTGGAGAATAATTTCCGACCTGTGTCCTCCTCGGGGCCTGGGTGGCCTCTCGGATCTCACAGCTCCTGCTCAGGGCGCCCTCCTGTGCCTGCTCCGACCTCCCACGTCCGCCACCTGCGTTCCAGGGCCACGACCCCCCTCACTCCCGCCTCCTGTTCCTTGGAGCAAATGTCCAAGAACTCTGGTTGTAACTTCTCATTTCTTTCCAAAGCAATAAAATACTGGAATGAAAACATGCAAATCATGTGGTTCCCCTCAAACAGCGAAAGCTCCGCCCTTTCTCAATGAACAGGGAGGTCTTTGCCACCCCGAAAGCATCATGCTCCTTCCAGGCTCCCCGCAAGGTCCCAGGACCTCAGCCCATCCCGGGGGCAGTGTGACATTCTCATAAAGGAGGAGGACGAGAAGGGCAGATTCTGTATGGCATGACTTATACATGGAATATATATATATATATATATATATATATATATATATATATAACAGCTGACTTCATAGAAACCGAGAACAAGGTGATGGTTGCTAGGAGCCAAGGGGAGGGGGGAATGGGGAGATGGAGGTCAAAGGGCACGAGCTCTGAGTTACAGGAAGAATAAGTCCTGAGGATCTAATGCACAGCATGCTGACTGCAGTTAACAGCCCGGTATTGTGTGCCAGAAGGTTCTGAGAGCAGATCCCGAGCATTCTTACCAAAACGGCACTTTTACAAAAAAGAAAAGAGGAGTTAATTATGTGAGGTGACAGCTGTGTAAATTATCCTGATTTTGGTAATCATTCCACATTGTACACATACATCAAATCATCGCATTATACACTTTAACTCTATGTTATTTTTCAAGTCTTCCTCAATCAGTATGGGGGATTTTTTTTTTTTTAATAGAAGAAATGAGGAAGAGAAAAGGACAGAATAACGCACGTAGGACCGGTACACCTAAATATTTTCAGGCTGATTCCTCGTGACGAACACGGAATCCGGGTGCTTTTGTTTTTACAGTCGCCACCTTTGTGACATGTTAAGCAAACATTTACTTACTTCCAATTCTCAGAGGGAAAAAAAGGAAAACGATGAATATTTAACTTCCTAATGGAAACTGATGTTTTATAAATGTAGTAGCTTTGAACTCGTTTTGGTATCTGTAAGATCGTGACTACAGATCATGAACGTTTTCCAAATCAGTGCGATAAAGCGTGACCCCACTAAGCCAGAAAACCACAGAGGCAACAGGAATCCGGAACCCTGCATTTTTTTTTTTTAGCTCGGACTTTCCTATAATCCCTGCAAATCTCCAAAGGTACTCTGCCTTTATTTCTTCAACAAAACAAAGTTAACTTGACCATTATTTGGCGTTTCTAATAAGACTCTACAATGCTAAAGGCAGGAAGGAAGCCAGTCTGACTCACTAAGGAAACCACGGTGTGTCTTTCTCTGGGGCGGGCAGCCTTCCCTGCCCACTCTCCCGACCGACTTCGAGCACAAGGCTGCATGACTCAGCGGTCTCAGAGCACTGTTCAAGCCCGAAAGTTGCCCTCATTCACACTTAAAAGGCCCCAAATGATGACACCAGAGACCAGGTATAAACAACGAAGCACTTGGCATCGGCGAATTTCGAGAACGCAGTAAAGGAGGAGCGGAGACGGGCATGTTTCAGAGCCGCCAGACCCTGGCGGAGGCACAGAGTGGTGTGCCCACTGCCACCCACAGCCCCCGGCCCGCCACGCTCTGCCAGCCCGGCGGCCGTGACCCGCAGCCCCTCAGCCCCGCTCGCCTGGGCCCCTCCTTTTCCACGCTGGGCCCCTCTGCTGCCGTCCAAGGGATGCTCGTGGGGACCCACCGAGCCACCGGACACCGGAAGAACAGGCCGTGGACCCCACCTTGACGTGGGGGAATGGGAGCAGGGTCTCGGCTAGACACCCCTGGGGTCCCCTCGACACAGCGCCTCGGAGGGTCCCGGAGGGTGGAGGCCCTGTGTGCACCATGGCGACTGGCCCTACAGTGGCTTAGGGTCGGCATCAGGCTGACAGGACAGGCTGCTCGCCTGGAGGCCCGAGGGCACGGGCTTTCCCGCCGCTGCTGTAGGGAGAAGAGTCGTTCAGAGGAGGATGATCTGAGACGCTCTGTAAAAACTGCACTTCCGAGTCATCTGAGTCACTTACAACGAACCTTGCGCCACGAAGGGCTAAGTGTACCGAACCGGCTTCACTTCAGCGAGTGGGGGCTTCGGCCCACCGGGTCCCGAGAGAGTTCAGCTCCGCGAGGCGCCTCTCGGTCTTGTTGCTTCATGTCACACATTTAAAAATGAGGTTCGCAGTTGTACCCGTGGCTACACAGCAAGGTGGAGAAGCGCGGGGTGGGGCAGGGGCTTGGGACCTCACTGTCGGGAGGCCGGGGACCATTTCTTCCCTCTGTTCTGACTTTGGAACCGATGCCCGCATCCCCCTGACTGATCTCGGCCACCTTTGAACACACGCATTTTGGAGAGCGTCTGAAGACAGGACACCGTCACTGTCCTGGGAGACAAACGCCTTCAGCCAGTTCTCTGCCCACGGCGTCTTTCCCGCGGTCACACGTGTTTGAAGACCAGGCGCCACATTCTCTTGCCTTACGACCTGTTAGGTTAATCGCCGGCTTCCACGTGTCCCACTTGGAAACACCTGCCTGCATCAGGGTCCTCACAAGCGTCTCCCGGACACCCGCGCAGCACGGCCAGCACCCCGGTGGCCCCCCGCTCCCACCTCGCTCTCTGTACATTCACATGACGCTTACTCACGGCCTAATCCCCCTGCTCCCCCCAACGGTCACTACGCCATCTCGTCCTTATAAACCGCTAGTGCCTCCTGGTTGGCGGATACAACCTAAACTTTACCAGTTCAAACGAAGTATTTCATCTGAAACTACTCTGGGGTCTGAGCTAGCTGCCCGGTTGGATGGCGGTGGTGGCTGGGAGCTGCCATGATGCTTAAACTTGAGGGTTTAGACAGATGTCACACGGAGTTTGGGCCGTGCCACTGATTGACTGTGTGACCTCCCTCAGCCACATTTTCCTGACGTGCGAACTGCTTAATCTAGGAGCTCACACGGCCATGACACTCATACGAGATAACTCGTGTAACGTGTGGGCGCAGAAGGAGGTCCTGAACGAACGGTGGCCATCACAACAACAAACTCACACGGCCTTCGGGCCTCCCCTTCCCTGTCCCCTCGGGGAAGGCCGCGGGGGGCCCTGTGCAGAGAGGGCCAGGCGCAGGCTTCCACGACGCTGCAGGAGGAGGGAGCTGCGCCAGCGTGCTCCTAAACCCCCGCGGGCCCAGGGACCCGTCTGGTAAACCCATCTCCCTGACCGACCTGCGCTCTCTGAGAAACGAAATGCAGAGCACACACCCCAGTTCACGAGGGTAGGGGGTGTCACTCCTGAGGCCGGAGTTCATCGGGCTCTGAATTCTTATGACAGTTCAACAGGGGTTCCAATCATTTAAAAAGTTAATGAAATAGGTACAAACGCAGGAGTTTTCTTGAAACATCCTTATTTGGTTCAAAGTCTCTCAAGGTGGGTGAAGGCCTCCTAAAATTTGTTTAGGTCTCAACAGTACAGATTAAAATGATAAATTGTAGAGGATTCTGCTGGTGGAAAAGTAAATTTATACTTGCTTGCATGACTAACTTCTACATTCGTTGTAATGGATTTTACATAATAGGAGCATGTATTTTGTGACAATAATAGGCCCACTCAAGCAGCGAGATACACAGCTAACTCTTTATCACTGTCAGGGTTGAAATAAAACTTAGTTTCTTCCTACATAAAAAAAAAAAGTCCTGCTTTACCAAAATACCAAACACATGCCTTATATTCATTTAGAAGAGTTTACTCCTCAGTAAACAAACCATTCACACAAAACAAATCTCTCTCTCTCTCTCTCTGCAGACACAAGGAAATAGCACACGTGGGTTGGAATTCTAGCTCTGCTCAATGATCTCGGGGGCATCGCTTTCCATTTCGGCCTCGGTTGCAAAACAGAAATAATATCTGATAGGATTGTCATGAAGATTAAATTAGATACTATATCTACAAGTGCCTCCCAGACTATATGGCGCTATGACAGCAATTGATATGCTGTAGCTATAATCATGTCTATGAAAGATGCGAAAACGGTCACCTCTTTTCATGTTGCTCATTCCTTCAGTGCTGTACTTTTACAATAACTGTACTTGAACACTGATCCACTGTTGTCTTGGTTTACAATAAAATCATTGACAATGAAGACCTTGATACTTTTCTCAACTGCCTATAGATGGAATCTGATAAGAAATATCCTATGTGCATAAATACACGTATTTTTATTTCACATGTAACAGTATATTTCTAGATTGATTTTATTGATGTTGTAATGGCCGACTTGGATAAATTCCAAATCATCCTCGCTTTCCTTTACCTTGGTTAATCTACCAGCTCTTTGACAGATGGTAAACCACACTTTATGTTATGGCATTACCAGCAACCTCCCTTAATGCCCCATGCAATTAGATTCTAATAAATGTTGCGATACTATTACTGTTTTGCACATAGTTGATGCTCAATAAATATTCAACAAAATTAAAGTTGGCAAGTAGTCAATGAAAAAAAATCTGTATTTTAAATAACTTTTAAAACCTTCCTACACTCCCAGAAATAGGTAATCACGCTGAAGATGACACAGAGTTTCAGGTGTTATAAATCTAGAAAAACAGTCTCCCACACTCTCGACTGTCAAAGCGCACGCCGAGACGTAAATGCCCGGACCCTCCCACAGCAGCGAACCGGCTGTCCACTTTCTGCAGAGCAACTGCGGCTCTGCGCTGTTGGATGTGAATGCCCTTTGCGCTACATTTCCATCAACGCAGAACACTCAGAATCATTTTGTAGGGCGCATCTTTTGCAAAGCGGAGGGATGCCACAGAATAAATAACGCTTTGCAGGTTTTAGTCTTCTCTCAGCTAATCGAATTTGGGTGCCTCCATTTCTCATATGCCATGCAAATTCCAGAGTGGCAAAAACGCATCCGAATGCTTATCGCATTCCAAAATGGACAAAGAATGTGTACATTCGTTCACACTGATGGGGTCCCTCGAACCTGCTGCAGACACTTCCTCCTCCGAGCCTCGCGGCATGGGGCCCGCGCTTCCTGACATCCGCTCCACTCTGCCGGGCCTTTCGATCCACTGTGCCGTCCTTTGTGGGTACACGTCATCTCCACGCTCTGCCCTGCACAGTGTTAGCTCCCCGAGGAGCACTCCGCCTTGTCCTTCCTGGGGTGGAAGCCCTCAGAGTGCGACGTCTAGTCTGGGTGGCCATCTCTGCCCGTCTGCATATCCGATCTGCACAATCTTTCTAGAACGGCCCACAAACTGCTGCCGTTAAGTGACTGAATCCTAGAAATGAGTGCCAAGGAGCCTAAAAATATTCTAGTAAATGATGCGTGATGTGAACACAAGAAAGAAACCATGGTCTTTCACAAGGAGAAAAATGTTCACGGAGGCCGGGCGATTGGTCCGGGCAGGAGCCTTTCACTGCTGCCGTATCGCTCGCTGCTATCCTTCATGCACGCACACGACGCCCCTTCGAAGGATCGTAGTCTGGGCATGACTGGAGAAAACTAGCACGTCCATTCATTCATTCGCTCATTCGTTTATTAAACAAATCTTGTCATCGTTTCAACGGCGCATATGTATCACTGCCAAGGAGAAATCTGATTTGGACTTGCCCACTTAAGAACACCGCCATGTCTCCTGAACGCCTCTGGGAAAAGCCTGAGCCTCGGGCGGGCTGCAGAGGTTCCCTGCTGACCCGGCCCTCCACGTCCCCCAGCCTCGGCTCCCCGCTCCCCTGCTCGCACCCTGTGTCCTCGCCAGACCTCACCCCCTCTCCGCCGACTCCCACACGCCTGCACTGCCTTACCTGAGCCCAGGCTCTGTCCCCAGGAATCTTCACACCTCCCGCCCACGTTCGCTGCCAGCGTAGCTGCTCCCCCTGGGGGCGCCCTCGGCACCCCGTGCGTGCCTGGCCTGGTCACATCTCTTCGAATCTGTTCCTTTCTCTCAACCATGAGACCGTGACAGGCCGGGTGAATCACGTCGACATGGTCAACACCTGGCACAGTGCCTGGCAAACTGCGGGCACCCAACATGTGTTTCTTGGTGTCTACGGATGCGATAAATGTTATTTATTACTGGAAAATGTGAAGACTGGGACAATTATGACCAAGAGAAGAGACCTCGACTAGAATTCTGGAAACCCAGGGTTCTATTATCAAGATCAAAAGACTTTTAGAAAATCACTTTTCTACAACTCCTGGGGTGAGCCGAGGTGGTGTCCATCGGTTCTGTGGCTGTGTGACAATTTCTAACAGTGCCCAAGGTCTAACAAGGGGAACAGTTAGCAACTTAAACGAAGATCATCCACTTGCTGAAGGAGGAATTCTCTATCTTAACCCCAGAGATCTGCAACAGGCCTCAGATAACATGTATGAGGTGTCAACTATATCGTCTTTTCTAAAAGATTTTACTCAAGAAAATCTTACGAAAATGACCTTGACGCGATGCTTGTAAACCGCATTTGAATGAATAAGGAGAGGCCTCGCTTGCCTAGTTGAGGATGGGGCCAGTGGCATGGGCCTGGGCTGCGGCGATCCAAGAGCTCGCCCAGCCATCTGCATTCCCGGCACCTGCAGAGGGGGCCCCGGGCCATTCCTGCCCCGCCCCTTTATCCCTCAGCCGCGTAGCTCTTCATTGTCAGACCACACGGTTACCCAGATGGCACCTCTGTGTGCCGACCGCAGCTAAACGCCATCCCTGAGAAAGGCGTACGAAACGAGGACTCTCAAGAGACTGTCACAGGCTACGAAACCTCAGGGATTTGAATTACAGAAAAAGAAGTGCTGAATCAGCCCAGAGCCTCTTCTTATATTGTCTTAAAAGCTTTCAAGCACAAAGAATTCAACAGGGTGCACTAACAAGTAGCTTCGCCATTAAAGTCTTCCCTTTGTTTTAATTAACAAACAATGGGCAATTAATACATTGTCTGGATATAATTTGACTGCATCAAACTCAGAATCTTAAAAGTACTTAAAATGATGCTTCTCTGGGTAGAGTTAGCATTATTCCTTAAATATCGTAACTACGATTACTTGATAAAGGTTTTTTAAAGTACTTCTTCTCTCACGCTCCGAAGGATGAACGGAGACCGAAGTAGAGAGGTTATAAGGGAACGAAGGGGACCACAGGACGGGAGAACGTTGCTCCCCGTCGGACCTCGCCCGCTCGGCCCCTTCAGACCTAGCCGAGCTCCTCCGGCTCCTGCCCGCGGGCCAGGGACCGCGCGGACACGGAAGTGCGAGACGAAAGGCAGGCGGTGCCATCCCGCAGTGATGCCCGAAGGCAGACCGAGGCTCGGACGGCTGGAATCGCAGGGGCGCCGACTGTCTGGTTGGAGGCACACCCTTCGCAGGTAAGACACAACCGACGGCGGACGCCCAGCATTTGCCCTTCGGTGACGCGGGTGAAGATGCAGTGCCCTGTCCACGCTCTGCTTGTCATCTTGGGACTGAAGCACACGATATATCGTTGCAATGTAGGAAAACCGGGAATAACATAACTTGGGAAATTGTTTTCACAGACCCACTCACTAGAAAGAGCAGCAAGGAGAACCACCTCGGGTAGAAACACGCCATTTTGTTTTGCAAGCAATGGATGAAGGAGGTCTCTGGGGATCCACCGAGTGCTGCTCAAGCCAAGAAACCATCCTCACCGGGATATCTTAGACACCTGAAGCTGATGAGCATGATCCTCTGAGATGAAGTGTAGCATTCCGAGGGGGAAATATGCACACAGCAGGTGTACAGCACGTTAGCATACCTACTAATTTCTCTCTTAATGGAATAAATATAATTTTATCATAGCACATTTCTTTTCATTAATATTTTCATTTTAAAATTCTAAACAAGGTAATTTAAATAAAATGCAAAACTGACTTCTAAGTGAAAATAACCTACACATTTTCAGGAAAGGGATGTTCACGGCATTTTATGGAATTAGAAAATAACTGGGTGATAATTAAATCCAATTTCTTAATTTCACTAATACAGAAGATACCCAAGAAGCTAAATAATCATTCAAATGTATCCAACTTGTTTGGGATAAATTCAACAGAATCTGTTTCTGAACTCCCAACCCAGTGATTTTTCCATCATAATATTCTGTATCACATAATTTTATATTTATTAAGTAAATTAGAACTTAAAATTAAAGAGATCCATACAGAGAAATATAGCCTTGTGTATTATCTTTCCTGATATAAAAATCAAATAAAATATAATAAGCTTGCATAATATTTAATAGATAACTTTCCTGAAATACAAAATATATTAATAACTATAGATCATGTACATTCTCAGTGCAGAATTTGGTATTCCACAGAGAATGATGTGCATTCTTTTTTCACTTCAATGCAATATTTATAATAATCAAATGTATATTTGACCACATAGAAAAATTTAATAAATTTCAAAATGTAGAAAAAATACAGACCACAGTCTTTAAACATAATCCAGTGAGAGTACAGCCAAACAATAAGAAGATAGTTTAAGTATTTTAACCACTTAGAGATAAAGCCTTTTAACCTGTGAACAAAGGAGAAAGTCAAAATTATGTTTAAATAATCTAAAAGTAAATTAAGTTAAAAAAATAAATTAAAACACCTAAAATATGAATATAGATGAAGCAAACTCGGAGGAACTGAACAGCTTTGACGCGCTGAGAGAAGAAACAGCCTCAACACAGCCAGTGTGGGCACAGAGTGGGAGACGGAGGGCCTGGGCAAGGACGAGGGACAGCAAGCCAGCTCAGGTGAGGAAGGACTGCAGGTGCCAGGCAAAAATATCTGAATCAGAGTAAAACGAACACATCAGAATAGTTTAAGGAACAGCGAGAATGACTATTCAGCAACATAGCTGACTGAACTGAGGGGAAGTTCCTCCTTTCGCTCCGATCGTGTGGGATTTTGGAGAGACAGAGAAAGGGAGAGGGAGAGAGAGGTCAGGAAGGCAGGCAGGGATCTCCAGGTGCGGGAATGGAGAGGAAGGGCCGGTCCAGAAGGGCGAGAACACCTGCTGACTCCAGGTCAGCCCAGGGTCCTGGTGCAGACCCCGCGGTCAGGGCTGAAGGCGGGATCGAGCACACTCCCCGAAGGTAGAGACACGCCTCTACCAGACACCTATCGCTACCAGACACGCGTCTCTAGCTTCCAGAGGCCTAGCTACCAGAGTCAGGAAGCTGGGCTGGAGACCCAGGCTTAAGTTCAGGGCCCTGGAAGACCCAAGGAGGTTTACAAAACGTCACCCAAAGAAAGCCCAGAGCTCTGGGGGATTGGCCAAAAAAACAAAAACAAAAAACAAACCAAAAAAAAAAAACACACAAAACACAAAATAAACAAAAGAACACAAAATTGTAATAAAACCATAGTAATGACAACAGTAAAATATTGATAGAGAAAACAGATCAATGGGCCAGCATGGGAAGTCCTACACAGATGCGGCATTCTGGCATTAAACAGTGGGGGGGAAGGGGTGCTCGTCTATGAATGGGCCTTCAATGTGGAAAGCTTTTAAAATGCTAACATTTTAGAGAGAAACATTTATAGGAGGCTCTATTTAAAATATTAGCAGAGGGAAAGTTTTATGTAAATGGGCCATGAACGCGACAACCGATGTGTTTGTCTTCATTATACTTGAAACACCTGTATGTTCCAACTACAAGCCAAGCCTGAATGCTGTTTTCAGACCGAATAAATAAGAACATCTATTTAGTGAACATAGAATGCCATGTTTGAGCATCCGGTCCTGACTGGGCAGATTTCTAGCTTTAACGTTACGTGGGAGGAAATACCTTCCACGAAAACACCTTTGGCTGAAGAAGTCAAAGCGTTCCGGGGCCGACCTAGAACCTTGCATCCTTTCGCTATGCCCCTACGATAGCACTGCAGAGATCTGTCGCATAGGTGACGAGGTCTGGGGCATACAGAACGGCACGCCAAACGGGAGCGGACTCTCTCCTTCCGCGCGGTGAAGGGCTGGGTGGTCCACCTGGAGGATCCGTCTACGCGGCGGCATGGGCAGAGCGGCTCCCCCTCCGCGGGGCTCTGCAGCAGTGAGGCGTTACCTTTCGAAATCAAATTAACCCCGTGATTTATATTGTTATCGAAATAAATAAATAGAACTACTAATGAAACACTAATGGCTTTTTGAACACGCCGCGCCCGTGTAAAACACTGCCGGGGGACAGCGAAGGCAGGTCCTTCGTGATGCGAGACGTCGCGGCTGCGTATTTTACTTTTATTGATTTCGAAATAATTTGTTTTTAATGATTCGTGATATATGGATATGCATGTGCAAATGTTTCGAGAAAACACGTCTCTGCATGATGCATGATTCACCTGAGAGAAGCTTGTTCTTAAGATCAGCGACATTTGGCAGGTAGACGTTTTATCGAACTCTCTTTTTTTGTTGATCATTGATATTTAGAAATTCAGAAAAGGGGGCAAAAGAATGTAAACTAATTTGGCCACGTAGACTGAATCATCTACAAGAAATGTTCAGTAAGAGTCTTGCCAGTAAATGCAGAGCCGGCTCTCTGCCCCTCTCAACACCGGAGCCCTCGGCGGAAAGCAGGTTTCCACAGGAAAGGAAGAGGTCAGAGGCGGAAGCAGATGCTTTTAAACGGCACTGAAAAATCTGTGGCAAATACAGGTTCTGTACGTTTGCAAGATACGTTTATAGACACCCATTAAAAAATGGGTGTCTGTATAATGGATACATTTATATAGACACCCACTAAAAAGTAGGACCATGATGTTAAAACTCCATTTTTATAAATAATAAATTTATTTATTATTGTCCAGAACAGTATTTGCAAAGCACTGCAGGAATTTTTATCAAGTGTAAATGACTTGTCCTTGAAGGGCAGTGGGTTTCCTCATTCCTAATTTTTTGGTAATGAATTTGAGGCCGTGAGCTTACCTAAGAGAGCTCATGTAAGCATGTGGGTGTCCCTCCGATGTGCCCCGTCTCAGTTTCCTAAAGAACCTCAGCTTCCTCCTTCTGGTTCTAGGTACAGGCTTCTGGGGTCTAGTAGGTGAATATGTTCAGGCTTTGAGGAGAAAGAGCCTTAAAGAGAAAACGTACAGAGTCTGTACGAATCTTAACCCTGAACGCTTACAACTTATAGCGCTCTGGTCCTCAGAGCTGTGACTCATGACTGCCATCGTACCCCTTGTGAAGGACGCGTCTCAGAACACGGAAGGGCACATTCCGATCACGATGAAAGCTCCGGGACGTTCCGTGTGTCAGAAAGCAAGTTCACTCTCACTGCATCCTATATGATGGTTGGTTACCACGGTTCCCTATCATAGGATACTGCGGTACTTCAATTTGCTTAAAATGCAGATCATTTTACGTCATTCAACAGATGAGAAAACTGAGGCTGAGGGAAGTACAGTGGCTTAAGCAAGGTGCAGACCTGCTCAGTCGGGGAGCTCGGGACCCCTCATCCTGCCTGGGACCCAGCCCGAGCCTTTTGTCTTCTCCCTCTTACTGTATTCAGGAATTCAATCAACACTCACGCGATGCACGTTCAGTAATTCAACAGATGCCGGGCAAGCGCCTGCAACATGCTGAATCCGCCCTAGGTGCTCAGGATGCACCTGTGCATAAGGTGGATCTGGTCCCTGACTTCCTGAAGCTTACAGTCTAACAGGGAAGACAGATATTACTCAAACTCCCATTCAAATACGAAATTATAAAATAAGCCCTTCGGAAAAGATTACAGGACATGTTTTCATAAATCCTGTATGTGCCATGCACGGTATCCAAGCAGTTAGATATTTTTGAGCATTCTTTTATTTAAAAAAAAAAAACAAACTGTAATTGAAATGCTGTCGGTTGAATAAAAATTGGAAGCTGCCTTTACTCTGAGTGGATCCATGCCACAGAACCTGTTTAGAATTTAGAACGCGCTTCTCATGTGAAGACGGCAGATGCGCTCCCAGGTAGGAGCGAGATGTTTCCTCCCAGGCAAGGCTAGCAACCGCAGATCTCTGTATTCTCTTAAAAGCAGGCGCTTGGCTGGGCCACACGCTCCTGGGCCAAGCTGCACTGAAGAAACAGGCAGCCGCTCCCTGGGGAGGCAAGTGAAGACAGCCAGCCTCTGGCCGCCCCACTGCCCCAGGTGGCTAAAAACCTGCTTCTGCTCCCTCTTCAGTGCTCAGTCCTTTCTCGACACCTTAAAAAAATAATGTATACTGAAGACTGACATTCTCAACCATTTGGGAGAAAGAGAAGTTTCAGAAAGATCAATAGCTATGCTAGCTTCCACGAACGATGTTTCCATGAGTTTGCCCTTAAAGTTCTGCTGTAGAAACAATCGTTCTGCATTTTAATTATGTTCTCCTAAACACTTTCTTTCCGTCTGCTTAAAAACATCGCTCCGTGTTTTCTTCGCGGGCCTGGAAGCTACGTTCCTTTCGTGTTAGTCACTAATGATGACAGTGCTCATTGAGACACCTCAGCCCAAATTCAGACGGCAGCATGAAATGCAACTGTCGGCCCAGACACGTCCTAGATGCACGTGGACCATCGCCTCTCAACGCGCAGTTTCTTTTACCTGCCAGCAACATCGTGAGGCTAGGATCGCAGACAGGTCTCCCGACGATACACGTAGCGTGGGACGGAAGTCTACAGACCCACCTGCTTCCCTTTGTCTCAGCTTTCAAGTGATTTAGACATTAAAGGCGTTGCACATAAATTTTGCATATGTAGTTAAGAGCGAACAGAAAACCAGGATTTAAGCCATCACTTAGGCTCTCCATGTTGCTCGTGGACTAATACACATGTACGACTAAGGAGGTGACGCAAACACGGGCCACAGTCGGGGTTGTCACTCCAACGCACGCCGGAAACCAGGATTCTGTCCCCGTGCCTCTGGCCGCGAAGCCCCAAATTAGCAGCTCTGTACCCGAGGCTGACCAGCCTTCGGTGGCCCCTGACCCACAGCTTTGCACGTGAAAATGACGCAACTCTAGTGGCCATTGTCTTTGGAGAACGGTGTTTCCCAAAAAGAGATGAGATTTCTAATAATTGAAAAGTCATGGCGATTGCGCAGAACATGATGGTGTCTCGGTGAAAATAAGCCTTGGCTTATTCGTCATTATATGTACCTTCGAATGCAGACTGATTTGCAGAGGGCCGACTTCCATTTATGCCGTGTGAAGGAAATGGCAAAGAATGGCAGAGGAAAAGTGTTCAGCGCACGTCGATATGCTAAACATCCCGGGCAGCGCGTAAATGGATCAGGGTTCTTAGATGAATCTATCTAGCACAGCAACATGTGACAAATTAAAGCGGAAGAACGAAAATGTCACTATCATCGCTTTCCTTACAGCTTCCCTTACTAAAAATGGGTTGTGTCATTTCTCACGATGACCCAAGTTCTCCTCGATGAGAACATCGCTAATATGGCCAGAGCAGGGATGGAATCAAAGGCAAGTATAAGAATTTAGTTGCACTAAGAGTGTATTTTACTTTAAAAAAAAAAAAAAAGTGGGAAACATTTCCCTTTGAAGGTTTCTTGGTGCTTATGCTACACTGCTGATTGCAAATCCTGGGAATGATTAACGCTCGTCTCAATTCCCAGCATGCAGTTCGCATTTGCAGCTAATTCAGTGACTGAAATGGCAACAGAAGAGAATTTCCCCGATAAGATTCGGAGGGTCTCACGCTTGTTTAAGCGGCAGCACACCTGGGCATCACAATGCTCTTTGCAGTTATTACTGTATCTAACGCCATGATGGGTATTAATAATTTTGCTAACCATACAAATTTCAGTAGCATTATTAATACAAAAATCACAGTTACAAGATGCACATCCAGAAACCCAGTGCACAATCCCACGAAGTACTACGGACCGCCTATCGCTCTCTGCAATATTTGATCCGTTGGCTTGTTTGCTCCTAGCCAGTCCTCATTAATATACAAAGGCAGGTTTCAGAACCATGGCAGGGCAAAAGCTTTACATTTAGAAGATGCTCCAATTTTTTCACTGTGCCTGTAAAATTGGGGAAACACTGCAATTGCTCCCTTCCAGTGCTGAAAGATGAGCCCGCCCCACCATGCCCGGGGGCTGGGACATGGGTAAGGCCTCGCCTTTGCCCCGGACATAGCTACGGCCCGACGGGAGTGGCAGAGACACTAAATTTATACACACGTTTCCCAGTCCGGGTCACAGGGGCGTTGTGAGTCTGAAAGGGACGGTGGGAACAACTCCTGAGTGGAGCCATCTGCCCTGTTTCTCCATCTGGGCAGAGGAAGAAGCCCAGCCAAGGCCAGGGGCACCAGACGGTCTGCAGTGGGGTGGGGGGGGGGGCAGGAAGCCGGCCGAAGGTTCTCCGATCCCAGACGGGTCAGCCATGGGGGCCATGAGGAGGAGCCAGACACACGGCGGAAGCAGACGACGGGGTCACGGCCATGAAAGGGGAGGAACGGCGAACGCCCGTGATCGTAGGCTCTAGGTGGTGAGGCTGCTCTTATTCTTTTAAAATTAAACACAAAAATTAAAATAGCAGAGAAGAGAACAACTGCATTCATAATAATCCCTCGAGCCGATTTTAAGTGGACAAAATAGAAAAATAAATAAAACAAAGAGACTTAGACGTTCTCAAGTTTCCTTGAGCATAACAAAAAACGGTAAATGCCAGGGTTATGTAACAGCAGAAACTAGAGCATCACGGTTTTCAGTTCTGACAAATACAACTATTAAAAATTAGCCAGAAAATAATTTTTCTTTAATTAAATCCATTCAAGAAGTATATGTGGTTAATCGAATGCCTTCCCAATTTGCAATATAGTACTGCAGTCATATTTGCTGGATTGGTTTTATTTACCAAGCAAAATTGAAGGAATGAGGTAGACAAAAAAAAAAAAAAAAAAAGTTCACTCTTCTGGACAAAAAGAGACACTTCTTGATTAAAAAGAGTATGATTATTTCAGAGGTCTGATGATTTATTTTTGCTTCTAAGCGTTTGGGAGAACTCCAGGAATCTTAGTAAGTGTTATAAGAATTAAAAACCACATAAACTTCCCCAGCCATAATAATACACTTATAAAATTGGCCAGAAATACAGTCAGAAAAAAATATATGTGTTGGTAAAGCAAATTACTAATGTCAATGTGAAGAGAAGGAGGCATTTAGAGTGACTTGGTTATGGGGTGAATTAGAGGTTGCAGTCATCCAAATAAATTTTTTAGGATTTATTATTTTTTTAACTTAAATCAACTTCCTCTTCTTATCCTCACCTCTATGTCTTCAGCTTTTTGCTCTTTTCTGTTTATGGAGTTATTAAACAAACAAAGTCTTCAGGAGTCCTTCCACTTAGGGGATAAATGAGGATATGAAGTTCCAGTTTTTACCCGAAAAGGACTCCACTCCCGAAACTCCCAGACGACAGGGACTGCCTGTCCCCGCCGGAACGGCCAGGGCCACTGGGCACAGGGACGCTGCGGGTTACCGACTACAGCGCAGCCATCTGGGGCCACCGAGAAAGGGCACTGTGTCCCACGAGCACCCTGCTTCTCTGCACTGCCGGGGTGAGGGCTCCCCCAGAGACTGGCCCTCCCCCCATCACCGAATCTCTTCATCTGTTCTACATGGTTCTCGGGGCCCCTGCCAGGCTGGCAACATTGGATCACGATGTCCAGGAATCAGACTTCTGGGCCCTCGACTCAAAGGTATCCTGTGTGCGATTTCACCGCCTGCAGCCTGGCCAAGAGCCAGCTGGTGCCACTGTCCTGAACCCCACGCCAGCCCCCCTCGCTTCCTCCTCGGGACACTGTCCGGCGGTGGCCCGAGACGCTGCACCCTGCCGTGGCACGCCAGCCCAAAGACGAAGTCCCCCCAGTTTCCACAGAGCGTGACGGCGATCTCTAGCCTCAGGCTCAACTGGACGCCTACATCCAAAGTTCTATTAGTTTAAAACATTTCCTACTGGGAATCACATTGACTTGGCACCTCCCACACGCCAGGAATTTCACCAAGAACAGGAGGCGAAGCAATCGATCAGATAGATACACACGGACCCTCGAGGAGTAAGGCGTTTACCGTCTGAGGACCGAGACACGAATGCGAACAAGGGGACTGAGAGGACAGCGCACAGCGGAAGCACACGTGGGGTCCCAGTCCATGCCCCCCCCAGTGGCCGAGGCGAGGTGGGGGGCTGCTGACAAAGGCCCGGAGTTTACAGACCTGGCGTAAATCCTAGCTGCATCAGGATTAGGGGATAAATGCGGATACGAAGTTCCAAATGCTGTGCTCCTTAGAATATTGCCGGGAGCGTTAAAATCCCGATGCCCAGATTGCAGCCCAAAGCAATTGAACTGGAATCTCTGCAGGTAGAACCCAGCCATTAATACACATGCTTTTACATTTCCCCATGCAATTCCAGTGCGAAGCCACGGCTGCGAGCCAGTGAACTAGATCACTGCCTCCTGATAAGCTAATCTTATACTAATTTCAACTCTAGAGAGCTTAGCCTAGTACAACGCCCCCCATACAGTCTTGGTATGGATTTACTAGCTGAATAAATATGCAATGAAGCAATAATTTTACCAAACTAAAAAAGGCACAAAGCAGTATTTTACATTATCTCGGAAACTGCTTATATATTAATTTAGATGTTATATTAACTGATAATATTTTAGAATTTACAATTAGAAAATGAATTCATGAATAGATATATGTATCTCAGGGCAAAAAATTCACAAAAGCTAAATCTTACCAGAATTTTATGTGGTCATTTTAAGCACAGCTATTTATTTATTTCATTGGATGGTGTAAATAAATGCAAATAGTAGAAGTTCGATAGCTCAAATTGTGTTAATGCACAGTTGTGTAAACTGCTTGGTTGGTGATTTTTAAAGCATGTTTCCATACGCCAAGAGCCTCTAATACAGCCTCTCAGTGAAACAGACCACTCGTTAGTTTGAGAGGATGAATCAATACACTTACAGAACTACTTACATGGTGAGCTAATCAGTCAATAGTCATACAATACAAAAACTATTAGACTTTTCATTAACAAAATACAGAAAATGAAAATTTAACATTTGTATAGGTACCTATGTTTAAATTCAGTATATGTGTGTGTATACATAAGTATATATATGTGTATACACATAAATACATATACATATACATACTTGTATACACATATATGCATACATACACCTCATTGCAGATTGCTTGGAATTATTTCACAGTAACTCAACAACTATAAATTTTAAAAATCTAGTAATTCTATTTAATAGTAATTATGACATTTAGCATGGTTTTTTCCCCTAACTTTAAACTCACTAGCAGATACATAAAGATTCAATATATTAGAAAACGCAGCTACATAGTTTGAATAATTCGCAACCGTTCATCACAAGCAAAGAACAGACAATTGATAAATTATGACCGCCGCCTTAAATTTTGACTGCATATATAATAGCTCCTTAATACATATTATTCCCCATCTTAATTCCTGCTTAAATTCTGCCTTCATAACCTGGGTTTTCAGCTACTACACAGTTGAAACCTCCTGAGAATAAGAGAAGCACAAAGTGTCCCAGCACAGAATAATGTGAGTGCCATGAGACAGGCCACGTGTCCAGCATGGACGTGGGTGAATTAGGCCTGGGGGGACAATGGGTCACCTTCCAAATTCCAATGGCGGCTGAGCGCATGACCTTGGGCCTCTCATTTCCTTACTGTGTAAAGTCAACCGAATGTTCACAGCTCTGGGCCAGCGACTGCCATCAGTCTGTGGCCAGAATGTGCCCCACTGCCGATTTTTTTTACACCAGATGTTAAGAAAAAGGCCTTCTTCTCACCTTCCCTGACTGCTCTGATTTGACACGCACCTGCCTTTCTACCTTTCCTCGTCTCACGGATGCCTAGATGAAGTGACTATAACCTCCCCAGCCCAGGCTGGCATAATACTGACTTTCATCTGAGATGATGGAATTCTGAAGAGACTCACATGATGCAAGCGCATCCCATTGATTCTAGTTCCCAGGGAATAAATGGCCCTTTAGTCCAAATAGATTTACTTTTAATATACTTGTTGTTTAATCCACTACTAAATGGACTCGAGAAATACAGTCTCTTGGGCAAGAAGAGTTCCTACGTCTTGTGTTCTTTGTGCTGGCATCTGACAGGTATCAAGTATGTTACACTGCTGTGAATCCATGCAATAATTACTGATATCAACACACATTCGTTTTCATTAAAAAATGTGGCTGAGTGCAGGAGAACACATTTTTGGAATTACAAATAAATAAAAGGAAGCCATTGATCATTTACCTTCACAAGAAAAATTCAGACTTGTCTAAGACATCTACACTGGCTACTATTTTGGTAGATGATAATAATAACATAAATTCTATTTTATTAGCTAATGTTCTTAGCACAAGAACCAACTGAAGTAAAAATTAACAGTAGTTATAAAAACTATAAGTGTATTAGTGCCAATCCTCTCCAAAATAAATTCAAATACAATGTCGAAATTCACAGAGGCCAAGGATGCCTTGACCTAATTCTGCATGGTGGTCCATCTAGGGAAACTCTTTCTTTCGCATTTGTTTGCAGCTTCTCAGATCTCCCTCCCACCGGTTCTTGGGATTTCTCCTTCACTTGTAGAAGTTTAACCTGTGAAATCGTCTCCCTACCTACCTTTGTTCCTCTTGTCAAATATTACTATAAACTAATGCATTTTAAAACTCTCTTCAAACACAGAGAAGAAATGGAGCGTATTGTCTTATAACTGCTGCTATTTTCCTTGATTTAAATTTACAGTATTTCTCCCCCACACACACAAGTTTGCTCTTTACTGCACTATTTCTAGTAAATTACTTACTCATTTTTGTCATTCAAATTTTTTAATGGAAAGAAAATGCCTAAGGCTCTTAGTAAAAGAGGAAGATTAAGAGTGTCAGAATTATTCTGATCCAATGACTTTAGCTAAGCAAATCTTTTTAAAACAGCTCGAATAGTATGAGCATTTTACAAATGAGCTTTAAACATCCTTAATCTAAACTGCTCTTAACTTCTGAATACCGAGTAAACTGCTATTTGCAGGCTGAATATAAACATTCATGCCGGACTAATACAGAAAAATCTGGGCCAAATCTATGATTAATATTTTTTCCCCCAGTTTGCAATATCCATCTCTGGTTAAGGAAGGGGTTTAATGAATGCTACTGTAATAATTTAAATACAAAATTGATTTCGTCTTTGCACCGTCGCCATCATTGTCATCGGAAGTGTCACCATCGCTTACCTCTTCCATTCGTTACTTCCATTCCTAGCTACACTCATTTCACAAAGCAAAAATGTGTCATTAAACTCATCGCATTTTTCAAAACTATAAGCAAGCCACGAAATCTCTTCTACACAAAGAATTATCAAAATGAGAGAGCAAACTCCAGATAACGGAGCAAAGGATGGATCCTTCAAATCCATCCCTGTAAGTACAGTTGCGGTGACATGAACTAAAGGCCTGTACACTACAAGCTGCGTTTCTCCCTCTGCATAACCTTAAATATTTCACTATGGTTCATTCGAACTGCTAGGGAGATTTAAAGGTATATTCTTCGCGATTACACTCATTTTTGTCTTCAGAAGGAAAACTAGTACAGCTTAAATGCATTACGATCGGTTCTCAGATTATATAATGTTAAGACTCGTTTTCTTGAAAAAATATATCTCTAATCTACACACAAACATACAATGGCATATAGTAATTATATATATTTATATCAGCAGTATATTATATATGTATTACATATGTTCATGTTTTATATTTATATGTTTGTCAACCAAATATTTTCAGCTTAAGGACTACGTTTGAAGTGTAAAATATAATTTGGTTCAAAGCAAAAAAAAATCATATATTAATGAATGAAAGATTTTAAAAATTTAAGCAAATCAATTATAACGGCAGTAAAGTAGACATAAATAGAATTCTAACTTAACATCTCATTTTCACTCAGTGATCATTTCTGTCAAATTATAAGAGATTTAGTCAAGGGACGTATAACACTGAACATTTATAAGAGACATGTAGGGGGATTACTTATGAAGATGCTTAGCTTTTCTATTCAAAGTTCCAAGTTAATACTTATTATCCTTGATCTGAGTTTTACTTGAATAACGATTTTTAATGCTATAGTAATTAATGCTTATGTAATCAATTATGACTTTATTTTGATGAGATTAGTCAACAATAAATAAAGCAACAGCTATTAGTCTATGTCCTCATAAAGAAGCGGATTAAAACGAGCATTTATGTAGCTTTTGTTGCTTCCTGCTAAACAACTTTCTAATTAAGAGAGCAGATGTCTCTTAAAGCCACTTGATCCAGTCGGTCCCATCACGCCTGCTGGGGGCTGAAACATGACGACCGAGGCCAGGCGGCCGCTCGCCCCGAGAGCCGGCAGGTGAGTCACACACAGGTTTCCCTCCTGCGCCCTGAAAGCGGCCGGAACGCTGCGCCCGCCCGCGGTTGGCCGTCCTGTCCCCCAGCACTGCCCATCGGAACAGCGGTGGGCAGACAATCCTCCGCGTTGTAGTTAGACTGCGCTGCCTGGAAGGCCACCACCGAGTCACCCCTGCCCTCTCGGCCCCACGGCCCCGCCGACTCTCTCCTCAGGCCTCCTTTCCTCCTTCCTCGTTCATCGTGTGTGTTCAGGCGCCGGCGTCAAGACCTCGGGACCATCGCTCACGCTTTACTTGGTTACGACAGCCACACCCGAGAAGCTGCCGACCCCTGTGGTTCCTCTGCTCCTTCCTCCAGCTGGGCCACTCCCTCCCCGCCAGCACCCTCCCCCCCCACCCCCCGAAGTCGCGTGCTTAGAAGCAGCTGGGCAGGCAATTCGGAGCTAAGCAAGTGAAGAATGACGCGATGCGAAAGTGCAGGCAGGGCAGTGGGATTCGGCAGTGGCATTCGGCAGTGGGATTCGCGGGACCGTGGGGGTGAGCGGGCGGGGGGCAGGCGATGCGCCTCGGCCGACTGCGCCCATCTCGGGGAGCGCAGCTGAAGTCTCGGCGGACGCCCCGGCGAGCGGGAGCCGAGGGGAAAAATCCACGGCACACTGCGACGGATTTGTTTACGGGGTCGAAGGCACTGCGAGGCCGAAAACTATGAAAATAATGAAAAGGAAGAAAAAGAGAGGCTCCGCGTGGACCGAGAGCGAACAATTTCAAAGCCAACGCCAGAAGCCCGTCACGCTGGAGGGGTTCTTCACCGCTCCGCGTCCCAGGGACACCTCAGCTGCAAAACGTGGGTGTCACCAGGACCCGCCCCGGAGTTCTGTCGGGGACTGAATGAAGCACTAACCGCACAAACGACGAGAACTATAACCCGCTCAGCTCCGAAGCGGGACTCTCTTACCTCGCGGCTTAACTGTTACCCTGGGCACCTTCCACGTGTTTTCTGCCAGTGTCTAGGGCACTGCGTCTCTGCATGGCCACATCCGACCAATACCCAGCAAGCATCTGGGATGTTACTTTTGATAAATATCTCTGGGTTTAGGAGAAAGAGAGAGAAGGGAGGCGGGGGTGTTCTCATTTAGAGGAGGCGTTTATGGATTTTTTGACCTTAGGATTCATTCGGACTGTTGGGAACCCTGAATTTGATAGCAGTTTCGAGTAACCAAATTGTTCCAGAGTTAATAGTGACCTGTCATGGTTAGAACGGTTTGTGAATTCTACAAAATATAATGCCTGGACCTTGGCTTAGAGAAGAGCAATTTACGTTAGGGCATATCCATCATTAATCCCCTTCTCTGGAGCTATTTTCATTTTTATGTGACTTCTTTCCAAAGTCAAGATCAACTGATGCCTTGTCTGGCCTGCACACAACTCATTTACAAAGCAGCTAGACCCTGGGGCCGGGGGGACTTCCAGGGCGGGCTTAGCAAGGCTAATTAGTAAGAGGTGAGTTCGCCACCTAAAGCAATAATCCCCTTTTGATATTACATCAGAAACTTCTTTCCAAATTTTTAATAAAACGAATTCTGAGTGAAGATCATAACCGATGTGTGAAGCTTTCTATGATCTCGAAAGAATCCTCGCATTCCAAACTAGCCCAAGGTTAGAATAAGGCTGAGGCTGAGAATGCGCGCGAGGCACACGGGCCCGTCGTTCGGAATACCACCTCTTCTTCAACACGGAGGCAGAGTGGAGGTGGAAATGAGAATGACTGACTTTCCCTCAGAGAACTCCAGAAACGAACGTGCTCCCCTACTCTCTGAAAATGGGAAGATGAGCGAAATGACAAACGGCACGTCAGTGACTCAGAGCACGTGTGAGCACTGAGTCAGAGACCCGGCACCCGAGCCTGGGCTGCAGCTCGCGCCGGGCTCCCCGGCTCCCCTGCCACGGGCTGCAAACCGCTGGGGGGCCCGTGACCTCACAGGGCTAGGCTTTGTTTTGCATCAGTAAAACAGGATTGAGCACATCGGCATCAGCCCCCTGGCTCTCCGGCTTCTCCTCCCTCTACCTCCCCCTGGCTCCCTTCATTCCAGGTGTGCTGGCCTCTCTGCCCCTAGGTGTGCTGGCCTCTCTGCCCCGCAGCCCCCGACCCCCAGGCACCTGCCCTCAGGGCCTCCGCCTTCACATTTGCTCTCCCCACTTATGGAAACACGTGGCCCAAGATGGCTGCGGGAACCACTCGAGCATCATCTGCTCAGCGAGGCCTCTCCTCGCCCAGAACCACGACGCCGTCCCCCCTGCTCCGTCCCGAGTCCAGCCTCCCTCTCTGCTACACGGTCCTCCTTATCACGCGTCGCCAGTGCGCTATGTATTAACCTTACTTTTTCCGCTTGTTTTCTTTGTTTCTTACTTGAATGCGAACGCCATGTGTCAGACTTTGGTCAATTTTGTCTGCGCCTATATATTTTCAGGATCTTGAACGATGCCTGCAATGCAGAAGACACTTAAAAAAATATCTGTGGAATCTGTGGATGAATGACCCTTCCCCACAAGTGTGTCATGAGATGTCATAGGTAGAATCTGCCACATCGCGAAACACAAGATTCGCTGCTTTTGATCATTTTAACATTCTGTCGAAACACTAAAAGGTAAGTCACAATTAAACTACGGGAGTCGACGTAAAATAATGAAATAAAAAAGAGTTATGAGAGTTGCAAAGCACTCGGTATCATTAGAAGTTAAGGAGAAAAAAAAGTTAAAAAAAAAAAATGGAGGCTTCACTATATACCCAAGAAATTAAACTAGAGCTGTGACCTCCGGTCAGAAGTCATACGAAGTGACCTGGGGCCTGGTAAAGGAAAGCCGGATTGGGGAAAAAATAAGCTGCAGAAGAAAGTAACAGGTCTGGAGGCAGAGAGGAGGGAAGAAAGGAAAGAGAAAGCTCTGGAGAGTTCGGACCCGCTCAGCAAACACACGAACAGAAGATTAGATTCTCCGACGCTGTTGGCTTTGGCAATAAAAAGTGCATCCGAGTGGACCCTGTCGATGAATGGCACATGACTAATGATTCCGAGGGCAGCCCTTCCGGGCACATTGAAGGATTGGTCGTTCCCTCAGTGTGACATGATGAAATGAAACTGTGCAGACCATCGGGTCCCAGGGAGAACCACCTGGTTTATGGCTCAAGCTTCTCCCAGGGAGAAAAGAAAACGGACAAACAAACAAACAAACGGCAAAGCCCAAAACCAGACAAACAAGATTCACACTACACAACCAAGTCCCCGTTTGCATATCCCGGAGCCTGGTGTCTGTTTAGCCCAAGGCAGAAGGGGCGGGGGGGGGGGGGGCGCCGTATGCACAGACAGGGTGACTGCTTCCTCCCTGGGAACTTGAGCCGCAGCTCAGAGGGCATGGTTCCCAGCAGTGCGAGCACCGTTTCTAATCTGAAAATGAAATTAAATGTGGCTGAGCACCCCACAGCTCAGAGAGAAGCTATCCAGCAGGGCACACTGTATATAACACGCATATCACGGAGCTAACTATACATTCTAATTTTTTGGAGCTCGCGAGGTAGGCAAAAAATCATTTTCACAAACAGGAACATCCAAAGCAAGTAGAGTAGGTTCGGTGATTTTCTTTTCACAAAATAAAGTAATTACAAAAGTTGCCCAAAACTTTCTAACTAAAAATTACTTCGTACTAGGATCATAAATTTCCGGTTCTTTGGTAATTAAAATTAACAAATTTTATTTGAAATAGAACTATCAGCGTCCGGTTCCAGTTCCTTTCATTTAAACCAGTTTTAAGGCAAATAATTCATTAAAATAAGTGAGTTAAAGGTAAAACAGGCCTCCTGACGATGATAGGCTAAAACTGCACAATTCGAGCAAAGAACTGGTTTGAAATCAGCTCATGAAGACCGAGTTTAACAAAGCGCCAAGCAGTTCGTGTGGCCACTGTCTGCGTGTGTTTGGAGTTTGAGGGCGGGGGGGATAGCGGGAGGAGGCCACGCGGCCCTCCTGGGCCTCCCTCCCCGTCACGCACACTCACATTCACCCCTTTCGACCCCGCGGTCAGCCGGGACGGAGCACCAGGACATTCCAGGAGTCGAGTGGCCTGCCCGAGGCCACGGCAACGAGCGACACTAGCTGGTCCAGCTGTGTCCAGACCGGCAGGCCTTCCTCCACCCGTCCCAGAGGCGCTGCCCAACGCACAGCTCGGTCATCGTAAACGATGGACCGATCAGGAAGGGCAGGGCGGGACTCAGGACAAATTCTAATACAAGCGAAGGGCGAAGGTCGAGAAGGAATATGAAAATAGGTTCCTAATTCACAGAAAGTAGTAGCTAGACTCTCCTCAAGCCAAGATGGGGCCAGGTTAGTAGATGACATTCACAAAATATGTTCGATGCTCCTTGAAATTTGGCGTTGTCTTTTCAGTGTAAATTTAAAGAATTATGTAAACAATGCCAAATAACGCGCGAAAGAGTTTGGAGGCTAAGATGTTACTAATCATATTGGAATGTTTTCCTGCAGAGAGGCCACATCATCAGTAAGATAACCTAGAAGAAGGGGACCCCCATCCTCGCCCGTCTCAGCCACACATCTATACTGGTCGGCTTCATTCTAACTTGATGAAAATGGAAGTAGCGGCTGGGGATGAAAGTTTGGAAACACCTCTAGGTAACAATTGTTCAATGCACAGACAATGCCCTTGTACCTGACGGGTCCGGGCACATCTCGGCATGCTCTCTCCTCCTCCTCCTCCTCCTCCTCCTCCTCCTCCTCCTCCTCCTCCTCCTCCTCCTCCTCCTCCTCCTCCTCACTCTCCAGACAGCCCCCCGAAAGCAGACCACTGAGATCACCACGGGGAATTATAATCATGACGCCGTGCAGCAACTGTGAATGTCCACATGCTCTGTGAGGTTTTTTAAAATTCATAGACTGATGGTCCAAACACCAAGACAGAACATGGAAAACAGACGAGCCGGATGAAGCTTCCCGTGGGCAGCGGGTTCTCAGGTGAGCCTTGGCAGCCACACGATTCAAAGACCCGCAGCTCGTGGGCTCAGGACAGGAGTTACCCCGACGGCCACCAGGCAGGGCGGCCTCGCAGAAAAGGCAGAGGGTAGAGCCGGAGGCCCAGGTTCAAGTTCTAGACCCGCCCCTTACTAGCCATGTCCCTGGGTGGATGTGCGAACCCCGCGGCCTCAGCCTCCTCCTCTGAGAGGCGGAGACGGCATAGCCTCGTCTCCACCCCAGGCTGCGTGATCACGCAGTGAGCACAGCCTCCGCGAGGCTCCCAGGGGGCCCGGCGCACGCAGCAGCTGACTGCTGCTGGCAGTACGTTTAGGGGGGCATGTTATCTACATTCAAAGTGCACAGAGACCGTAAAACTTAGGAAAAAATAAGTAAAACTGTAGGGGACAGGCCCTGGTAAGCAGCTGAAGGTGGGTAATAATGAAACAAAACACAGAGGGACATTGAAGAAGCTCAATGGCTACTGATTTTCCATCTAGTCAGTTGAAATCTGCACACACACACAAACACACACACACACAGAAACACTGTGTTTACTTTTTGGATCATATTGTTCTAAAACTTGTAACGGCCTTTACAGTAGGGCCCAACCAACAACCCAATAGCCGGCTCTTAGAAGCAACCACATCGCCACTTTGTCCTACAGCAACATCTATTTCTCTCGTTTATTCGAATCGAAGATGCTTCCCCGGAGGCATTTTGTTGCGGTCTGTCACCCATCTGGGCTTCTTCGGATAACGCAAGGGACACAATCCCTAACTGAACCTTTGTAGCAGAAATCCAAGTATGTTCCTAGAGTCCCAAAAGCTGTTTTATAGACATACAAAAATAGTAACCCAGCTCTTCACAAGCATCTTTACCGCGATTAGTGAAAACGTGCAGTTACGACATATGCAGGCGCACGGCACGCGTCTGCCACCTTCCAGGGCTGAACCTATACGCTGGGGACTTGCGCGCACACCTCGTAATGCGCGGCGCTCACCCACTCCCCGGGGGCTGACGGGCAGGGGTCTGGTTTCAGCTCTGCTGCGTCCCGGCGTGGTTTAGTCCCTTGGGCACTAGCCCCTGTGTGCTCACGTGTGAGATTTCTCACTCCGCCTTTACGGCTCCGACCTGAAGCTGAGGCTGACTGGACCGAGAGCTCCCCTGGTCCAGATCCCTGTGCCCCGGCACCCTCCCATCCCAGCAGGCACTGCGCTCCCCACCCACATCAGGGAATTAACTTGGTCTGAGCTAAGGAGAGATGTGGGCCACTCGGGAAGAGAGATAACATACAAACCTGGATTCGGAACACAGATTGGATTTAACAAAGGCGTCTTATCTGTATCGGAATTAAAACTCAGTGTGCCATTCTGTACACAGAAAAAAGGAGACAGAGACACCTTTCTACCGCAGGTTAACTGTCACCCCCTAGGGGGAACCATGAGTTCAGGAGCCAGCATCCTGTACCCTTGCCAGAAGTGAGACTCGGAAGTCCTCGCTGCAAGTCGCCTTTAATAAAGCAGAGGAGATGCACTTAGGGCGACGTCAGCGCCCAGACCCTGACGAGCCCCGCCGCGTCTGGCTCCAGGTGCTGACTAGCCGCGTTGACACGCTTCACAGCTACAGTGGCGTTAAAACACAGGAACGGCACCACGGCTTTCAAATGCTCACATGAGCTTGGCCGGTTCCCACCCGATGTCACTGTAAACAGCAGGGAGGAGCAGAGGCAGCCTGCCTCGGGCGGCACTCAGGTCCTACCCACTAACCACCCTCCGGCGCTCGGGGCGAACCAGCTTTAAAGGACATATATTCTACGACTCATTCATTCATTCGCTGAACAAACAAGCATCATTTAGCCATCTTCGATAGAGGCACTCTGATGTACTAGAAAGAGATTTAGTCAAACAGAATGGTTTTAAATCCTGGCTTTCCATTTCGCCAGCTTAATGATCTTCGACAAAATACTTTGTCTCTCTGAATACCGTCCTCCTCCCTTGGATCTGAAGGAGGACTAACAAGACAATGCACGGATAGCGCTCGATGAGTGCATGACGCAGTTCTGGGGCAGAAATAGGAACAAAATGTTTCCCGTCATGGGAAACACCAAGCCTAGCGAGGCACGTGGACCCCACCAACAAACAGATTAATGCCCGAGACGAGACGTGTCAAAACTCCAGCAGGACGGAGCACCGCTATTAAGAAGCAGAAACTCCTGACCGCGACCTTGACTAAAACAATCAAGGCCGACTTACGAGGCGAGTCACTGGAACTGGCCGCACTCAAGAGCGTGTCAGAGACCAGACACTGGAGGTCACAGCAGTTACGCTCCCAGACGAGTCCGCACCATAAAATCCCTGATGTTGCCCATAGGTCCTCTGCCCAAACCTTTGCCTGCTCGAGGTGCTCAAAACAATGGCGCCCACTGAAGAAAAGCCAGAGCCCTTCACCTCTGAGCTCTCACGTGGCTCTTCCCCGAGCCTCGCGGCGGAGAGGCCTCGTGAGCCTGGCTCCTCCCAGTGCTCCGTGCCTTTGCACATCCACGAGCCACTCCTGCGGACGTCCACGTCACCACCTCTCAGGACCCTTCCGCGAGCCCACACAAAAGTCACTGTCTTTTCCTTCTTTGAACATGCAAAGCGCGCCATGCCTCTTCTAAAACCTGCCACGTTTCTTTACAATATTATCACGTGATGACGAGTTCCATCTTCCCGGCTGGGTGGCATGCTCCTTGACGTTTGTTTTTCACACAGTTACTCAATACTTGCTGCCTAAAGATATTTTTAAATTTTAGACTAGACAGTAATCAAATCGGTCAAATTAAATTTAGTCCGCTTTGCTGAACACACATGGCCCCCAGCCTCGGACCCGATTCCCCAAGTCATTTCTGGCTCACTGCCAAGCGGACACGCCCACACTGCCCAGAGGCTGCCCACTGGGCTGGCGGAGACAGGCCAGACACTGTGTCCCCGCACGGGAGTGTCTGCACTGTGCTTCCTCAGCCTCCCGGCTGGAAAGCAGAGTATCTCTGCCTCTTACGAGGTGACGGCTCCATTTTTAAACTCTGCCTTGACTGGCAGTCCTGATGCCCCCCAGGAATCAGAGGGGGCGCCTCCGTACTTGAGGGCACCGCATGTCAAAGTACTATCCTCCCTCCTCCGGGTCTGTTCCCAGGGATGTAGAAAGCCATCGCACCAGGTGCTGGGCCTAGGGGAAGGCCGAGGCGTCCGCGCCCCCCGAGCTAGCGCTTGCTCAGCCTCTGCGCGTCCGGGGGGTACGTCTGGACCACCACGCCCTCAGCGTCCGGGCGCCCGAGCTTCCCGGCGTCTGTCCGCACGGATGATCCTCATTGTGTTTCAGGCAACTTTCCTCTTCCGACCTTCTCTGCTCCCGAACTACACCACTGGACAGAAGGGTGTGGCCGACGCCCTCCTCCACCAGACACACACACGAAAACGCACGCACGAGTAACGACCTTGTGCAAGATGACGTGTCTCCCCGGAACTTACTTCCTACGTGGACAGAGAGCAGACGGATGCACAGTCACCCCCTTAGCTGTGGCTTTGCTCTCCGTACTTCCGGTTACCTGCAGTCGGCTGTGGTCAGAAGATATTACATGGAAAGTTCCAGAAATAAACGACGCGCCCTTCCCAGGAGCACGATGAAATCTCGCGCCGGCCAGCTCCGGCCCGCCCGGACCCGCATCGTAGCTTTGCCCAGCACAGCCACACCGCAGACACGCCACCTGCTTGTCACTTCACGGCCGTTTCTGTCACGGCGTCACGGTGCTGGGTTCGGGCCACCCTCATTTTACTTATCAACGTCCCTACTGCGCGAGGGTCGTGGTGCTGGCGCTTCAGCTATGCCAAGGAGGAGCCGTGAGGCGCGTCCCTTAAGCGGAAGGGTCAGTGTGGCACTGTGGGCGTTTTGAGAGGGGAGGGGAGAGAAGCCGCGCTCATGTAACTTTTACTGCAGTGTGTCGTTACAATTGTTCGGCTTTATTATTAGCGTTGTTGACCTCCTGCTGCACCTAATTGATAAATTAAACTTTATCACAGGTTCGTATGTATAGGAAAAAAACACAGTGCAGAGAGTTTGGGACAGTCTGCGGTTCCGGGCTCCACTGGGGCCCTTGGGCCGATGCCCGCGGATAATGCGCATTGGTGATCATGAAGTTACTGTCCGTGTATGTGTGTCGTGCGCCACGAGCCATACCGATGAACGAGCCTGTTCTAGCACCCCAGAGTCCAAGACAGACCCTGGCACAGGGCTGGAGCCCCCCAGGCTCTCTCCACCGCAACAGCGGAGTCCTGCGTTCGAACCCCGGGACCAGGGCGGGACGCGCCGGGGAGGAGGGGACCGTCGGGCTCGTCCGTGCGGAGGCAGAAGGGCTGGTCCCCGTGTTCCGCCTGGGCCTGGAGGCCACGCCCAGCGCTGGCCGTGGTGGTTGGAACCTCGATAAAATGGTCTCGGGGTATTTCAAGCCGCTTTACGAAAGGACTATAACAAACTACTGTAAAAAAATAAGTAAAGACTATTTATTTAATAGATGTGCGACATGGATCAACAGAAAGCAGTATTTCCCGTTCTAAACACCCCAGAGAGTGTCCTTTCGCTGTGCCCACGGACGCACTGGACGGCTCCCCACCTCCCGGGGCTTCCGGTTGCTCTGGGCACCTGCTGTCATTTTGGCTCTAAGGTACATAGTAAGGTGACATGATTTTTTTTTCCCCCCTTCGAAGACAACAGACGGAACTTAGTATAGAAAGTGACGTTTACTGTCACGTCTCCTGCACACGGTGCCCCTCGTCTGCCTCTGCGTCTCCCTGGTTACTCGCCTAGCGTCCGGAGGCCGGTGAGTTCCTCCCTGCCTCGGTCCTGTTGTCCAGGGGTTTCCTTGGTGGCGAAGCCCTCTGCTGCCTGAGCTGAAACATTCGGGGTCGGCTTCACACCCCGGCTGGTCCAGAACAATCAGGGGTAAGGGCAGGACTGCGCTTAATGAAAGCCTTCCTGTGCCTTAAGCTTACTCTGAGAGCTGCTGAGGTATGGACACTGTCGAGGTGACCCAAAATTAATTGAAATATGACTTATGTTTCTAGAACTTCAACTTTGATATGGAAGGAAGCACTGAAAAGTGTTAACTAATTATAAGCAAAGTCGCAACATCTTAAAAAATAATGCCATATTTTTTCCCCTGCAGTAGATGGCACTGAATATGCCCTACCATCCACCTTAAAGATACATTTACTCACTGTGGAATGTCCGAGTGTCCTTCTTAAACAACTGCAAGAATTATAAAACAAACAAACACACACACACATTTTTTTTGAAATCTATGTTCAATAATAGCAACCCAAAGTTTCTATAGAAAAAATTAAAAGGTAACACGATGTACAAAACTGTATTGATTCTTTTTTCTCCAAATTCTATATAGCACACATACATGTATTATACATATATACATACATACATGTGTGTATGTACTCACTCACACAAAGTTCAAGAAATATATGGCCAATGAGAGCTGAATGCTGATTTTTTAAAGTTTTCTATCAATTATGTTAGATATTTTATAACTTATAAAAAAAGTACTTTGAGAAGATTCTCATAAATCTCCCAGAAAAATTTTGGGTGCCTAGCTTCGAACAGTAAATGGTCTGAAGGAGTTATATTAAAGGATTAGATTGCTGCAGTTTCTAACCCCGGCTGCACGTAGGTTCACCGGGAGATTTTAAAACTATTAAATAGCAAAACACCTAACACACAGTAGCCAGTCAATAAATGGAAATCTCTTTCTCTGTCATGCCCTCGGCCCGCCTCCAACTCCGTGTTCCCCGAATGCGACACATTATAACGTGCGTCTCACTCAGTGTGCCCCAAAGCTTCCTGCACACGTCACCCCGTACTCTGTGCCCCTACCCCGTAAGGGGCCGAGAATAGCGATTAGACCTGCGTCATATTTTAAATCCGTTTCCTGTTCACGCCTTCTCCAGCTTACAGGATGGTCTTGAACTGTCTCCTGACTTGAAAGCCACACGTGCCCCCCCTGCGGCCTGGTCACCTTTCCACAGTGGGGCTGCGACCTCACCGCTCCCAACGCCATCGGCTCAAGGTCACGCTCCTTAGCGCCTCGATTCCCTCTCCCATTCGGGACCCCCTTATCTGTGTAACCTTATGTCCACGTTCCCCTTTCTGAGACCCTAGACGTCAGCCGGCCAGACTCCTTCCCGGCAGGAGACAATGTCTGGAATCCATGGCTTCCTCCACTCTCCTCACGTCCGCACTTCCACGCCGACCTCCTGCTCATGCTTTCTCTTTTCTCCTCTCCCGTTCTCCCCTGCCCAGAAGTGAAGTGGCCATCTCTGTGTCAACCATAGCTTCCCCGTGGCCCTTGCCCCCTGCATACATGGGGAACGCTTGGACAGTTATGGGGAACACTCAGGTAGTAGATGAAGAAACAAATCGCCGACGGTCACTGTGTGATTTATTCCAGCGCCTGCCTTTTTCTCTTGGTTATGTTCACGTCTGTGGATACTCTTCGTAACATATGTTACTCCTGCACACCAGGGGGCAGCTACTGTAGTCCTCCTTAGATACTGCTACAAATAGGGTCACCTTCGCAAATTAATGTATCTCTTCCACAACAGTTCATTGAGTAAGAGCAAAACATAATTTCAAAAATCAGAGCCAGAAATATCTAAACACCAACGCAACGAGGAGACCAGCTCTGCTCATCAAACTGCGGTGACATGGACCATGAAGAAAGGCACGAGCCAGGTGTGCGACGCGGCAGAGCAACACACCCGGTCGCCAACGCTTTCCAGACGGAGTCCGCGCTTTTGCGTTTCATTTTAGCTGAACGTACTGAATCTAGACGGAATCCAGGAAGAAATGTCGTGTGGGAAGCCAGCCCACTTAACTTGAGATCGGCCGACCTTTAGAGAATGTGCATGGCTTTCTGGTAAAGAGGTGAAAAGACCCTAAAATGACGTCGAGTTTCGACAAGTCCTGTCCTCAGCGTGAAGAACATTTACAAGCACACGAAGCCCTGTTGTTTCCAGCCTCTTCCCTGCCCTGGGGAGAAGGCGCATTAAAAAGACAGAGCTGTCCACTGCGATGTGCGTGGTAACGTGGGTGGTATTTACCGATACAGAGCCCGTGACAGGGATCTTCAAGCAGGGCTTGTCCTGTCGGTCAAATTAGAGGCCGGATATCGCCTCTAAGTGATTGCTGTCCAGGCTGCAGCGTGCAGGGCGGCAAGGTCAATTACAGTGGGGCTGGGGATGGGATATGAAGACAGATCGGCCTAATTCCAAGCAGAGGCATCAGTAAGACAGAAACCGGGGGCATGTTAATGTGGTGGCCAATTACTGGCAAGTGCGGCTTTGGCCAGAGCTGCGAAATGTGTTTATATCGAGTCTTTCTATAGGTAAGGAATGTTTCTATTAACGAGAATACAAGGAATTTAAAAAATAATGTTTGTATCTTTATTTCTGGAGGGAAAAAAAAAACATTTCTCACGGGAAAATTAGGATTCTGAAATTCTCCTCTCATCTAAAAAACGCGACACATGGCTAAAGCGGTATTTGGGAAGACTGGCCAACGACATTCCATCACTGTCCGAATCACCGACGTGCCCCTTGTCCTCTCATCGTTCCCTGCCAGGATCGATTTCGGCGTTAAAGTCTCCTGGTCAGCCCCTCGCTCTGCATGGCGCCTCTGGCTTCTTTGTCTACAGGGGGAGAAAACGAGCTGGGAGACGAGAGCCCCTGTGCTGGGGCTTCTATCACAGGGGAGCCGGGGGACAGGCGGGCACGCCTCTGCTCCAGAAGCGGATTCCGAAAGCCTCGCGGGGACACATCGGCCCCCAGACTCGCTGAAAAAAAAAAAAAAAAACGCAGGCTGCTGCAATCACAGCTCAACTGCTTGCAAACCAGAGTCTTCTATTCCTCCAGCAACAGCAGAAAACTCCTGTTAACCGCGACGTGAAGAAAACCCCAGACTGCTGACGCGGCGTTTCGCGGCTGTGCTATTTTTAATGGCGATGCGTAAGCTCTCAAATTACATCGCGACAAATTATGAGGGACACTCGCTAAAGGTGTAAATTAAATTCAAAACAGAAGAAATACCGTCATCATTTCCCACCTACCTAAAGAGTTGTTTCTCAAACAAAAGTTTTTTTTGAAGAATTTACATAAACTCTAGGACAACACTAATGTTCATTAAAACCTCAGTAATACAGGTAGGCAGGCCACGATCCTGGACAAAGTTTCTAAAGCTGACACAAAATCAGTCAAATCCAGTCGCCCCAAGCAAACAGTGTCATAGGAGATCATTAACTGACATGTAACTAATTATACATATGAAAATAAATACAATATTTCACCTGTCTCTATATATTATTTATTTGGATAAGAAGGTACATAAAAATTTCTAAATGACATAAATCAATTAACCAGTGATTTAATAACCAGTCACATACTAAATTGCTGTAATCCTGACACTAATATAAAATAATTTTTTTTAAAAAAATCTATAGAATTAAAAATAGGCGAAAAGACCCTAGAAGCTCTGGGCACGCCTGCCCAGATACCCGCCACCTCTCGCTCAGTACAGAGAGCGGGCTCTAAGGCCGCCGATGTCTGTGTGTCTAAAGGTCTCACCGTTTTAATCAGCCAGAACAGTTATAAACTGCAGTCCCACGCGACCGGGAGGCGCAGGGTTAGCATCAGAGGAGGTCTGGAGAAGACTCTGCGACCAGTCTCCCGACGGCCCCGCCCGAAGGCCGGGGCCTGTTCAAGCGGCGTCGCCCGGTCCTTCCAGCCCTGAGCACCTGCTAGGTGCTGGGTGCTGGTCCCAGCCCTGGCGGCTCCGCAGTCAGCGAGACAGCAGAATTGTTGGCATTCACGCGGGCGGACGGACGGACACACGGCAGGTGAAGCTCGCAGACAGAGAACGGCCGGCGGGAGGGCCGGGAATCGGTCTCATACGGTGGCCAGGACGGCAGCATCGGGAAGGTGACATTTCAGCGAAGATCCCGCAAGAGGCGAGGGTGTGAGGCATGCAGATAACGGGGGACGAGCAGTAGTCCGGGCGAAGGAAGCAAGGGGCCAGCGCCGGGAGCCCGAGGGGCGCTCGCTGTGTTGGGGGCAGCACAGGGCTAGTGGGGCGGGGATGGGGCCGGGGAGGGGCAGCAGGCAGACCCCTGTCAGGCTCGGGCTTGGGACCCCAGTCTGCGCGAGCCGGGAAGGCCCGGGGGCTCTCAAAGCTGCTACATGAAATGCTCAGGCCCCTCCACTGGAAGGGATGATTCTGAGTCAGTAAGTTCGAGGCCCGAGAATGTTCATTTCTTCGTCCCCAGGCAGCTCGGCTGGGGTGAGGCCACAGGCCGTGCCGGGACACAGTCCCCCTGTATCGCTGGCCAGTGGGCGCCCAGCCCCCAGCTGCACAGCTGTGGCCGCCGGCCACCACGGAAAGTGGCCGTCATCTGGGCGGCGGCCCATCCGAACGGGCGGGACAGAAAGGGAAGCGGAGACGCCTTCGACCTCGGCGTCGGACTCGGAAACGCCCGGTGTTCGCCGAGCGAGAACGTCCAGCCCCACTCTCGCTGAGACACGCCGACGCCTGGTGGCCGGCTAGTCACGGGCCGACGGACGAAGACGTGGGTGCCGGCCAGCCTGCAACTCTCCTGGCGACTCCTGGGCACTAGGTGCTCCTGACACAGGAGGCCGGTGAGCTTGGTGACTCTGGTGACTCTGGCGAAGCGAGGCCAAGTCTCACAGGAGCCGACCTGACCGCTGCAGTGACACCTCACAGCACGTCCCAAGCCCAGCAGCAAGAGCCGAGGGGACCCAGGCGACAGGCCCTGCAGGCGCGGGCGTCAGTCCGGCGGGGCTGAATATTCTCAGTTTGGGAGCTGCTTTTAGGGCTGTTACTTAGTCCTTCGTCGCCGTCCCTTTACTGTTGGAAATCCACGCTACCTTTCAGTAACAGAGAGCGCAAGTATTAGGGGCCTCGTGGTCCATGGTCTCAGTGCCCCGAACGGCCGTGTGGGGTGAACGGCGTGCAGCCGAAATGAAGCCCAGAGGGGCGGGATGGCCACCAGGGGGACCCCGCACCTAGCCACGGGCAAGACTTGGGCTCCCGCCTGCAATGATGAACCCGACGCCCATGTCCTAACTGCTAAATCACAGGACTCCCTGTAAAAACGGCGGATAGAAATATCTAACGTATGTCACGTCAACACGGGAGTGTAATATCAAGAGGTTGGTTCATTTTCTGAGACGACGGGCGTGATAAGCGAGGACCACAGGCCCTGGAGCCAAACGGAGCGGGGGTCGTGGCCTCACCTGACTGCCCGTCAGCAGGTTGTTTACCAGGCCTGAGCCCCAGCGCCTTCATTCACAAACAGGGTGACGCCCCTCTCAGAAACGTAAGTCAGACCGAACGCGCAATGCCTGGGGCTCGCGGCACGCGGCAGAGAGTCCTCCCCTCCCCACCGACGTGGACGCGAACCCTGACTCTGCCCGGACCCTCCTCCCCACACACGGAGCACTCCCAGTGCTCGTGACAGAGCGCCGTCTGAGCTGCGCCGGGACACCTCCCGAGCGGGCCGGGTGCCCTCGTCCACGCGTGGACGGCTCCCGTCCCTCAGCGCGTCCGTCCTCTGCCCGCCCTGACGACTGCGTCCACGGGGGCTGCTCCTCTGGGTGACGCGGAGCCCACTGGCATGTCTCTCCTGATGGCAAGGCCACGAACGACAGAAGACACTCCGTCGTGTCCCCGGGCTTTGCGCATCCAACCCAAACACTTTCCACTTCCGTCGGAAGTCCTTCCCGTCACAGTTTCCTAACGACACAGCATCCTACTTTTCCTCTATTGGAAAATCTCCGATTTCTTCTGTGTCCTTGCAAACGCAAAGCCCGGGCCAGGAATAAAAGATCAGACCAATCCATTAAGCACCCCGTGACGCGGGTGCTCGGGAGCGCGTCCTTGTCTAAGTTGAGCCTCCGGGGCCCCTTCACGCCTTTGCCCGGCGTCACGCCAGCGGAAAGCGGCCCCCACACGCCCGGTCCCCGCTCACCCCTTTCTTTCTCTACTTTGTTCTCCTCCAAGATCCTGCCTCGGCCCGTCTCCTAAGAGCCTCCGTCCGCCAGCCCAGCCCCAAACACGGCCGTTCTTCTAACTCGCCCCCCTCCCCGCCCCCAGTCTGCTCAGCACAGCGGCCTGCACTATCAGGCAGGGGAAGAGACTCATACCATACTTTCAATTTCGAGGACGTGTCGCACGTCAGCTGACCAAGCCCACGCCGCACGCACCGCGGCCGCACTCAGCCCACCGTCGGCCCCGATCCCTGGAACTGTTAACGCAGTGCTTGTCCAGGCGAGCGCCCTTGACCCTGTGATTAAATGTACAGTATCATGTATTTAAAAGCTAAATTCACACCTTTTATTTCATCTCAGAAAAGTCCAATTTCAGGTTCACCTTCTTGTCCTGGCTCATCGCAATCATTTGACTTTCTTAAATTGTTTCTCTTGTATTAGCTCTTCTTTCCAGGTTTGCACCGTCTGTAAATGTGATGTGACTTCTAGGTCTCTACATAAACCACGGACAGAAATGTTGAGAAGTTGCCATCTAAGGAAAAATGTCTGTCATAGGCACAAACGCACGGGTGCCTGGGGAGCAGGCAGCCCAGAACGGATGCGCAGCTACGCAAGTCCAGACGCCCATGAAAGAACGCAGCCCGAAGGACAGGGAGGCCCATTCGAGCCACTGCACTGAGCGTAATCAGCGACAGCTCTCCCGCACAGGCAGAACGATGCCACAGAGCCGGGATGCTAACGGCACGGAATAGAAGAGCGATTCTCAGCCACCTGCCCCAGGGCAGCAGGCAGAGGCAGAACGCTGTGTGACTTAACTGATCGTAAACATCGTCTTAATTATAAAACATGGGATAGAAAAGCTTTGTTTGAAATCGCACACTTTTCGTGACAATAGAAGAAAGGTGTGAGTATTAGGAAATTTAGCCACTTAAAACACAATATTTCTTACATTAATTTGATGTCCCCTTTCATTAGCAGGAGCAAGATGTGTACCTGATTGAAGTACAGTGAATGCACGTGTCAGATAAAAAAGCAAACGAACAAGAACCACCCGCCAAGGCTCCGGTTAGGAAAACATCACTTTTCCCTCGATGCTGACTTTTTTCCCGCATGCCTCTGCTTGCATGATTCGTAGGTTTTAGCAGACTTTTATTTCATTGGACTAATGATAAAGCATTCTCCATGTGTTTCCACCAAGGGGCTTGCTGTTCCGTTACTGCTCGGTACTTTGAACGTCTCGAGATGACAAATGCCAAGCATATGCCCTGCAAACACTCCACTGATAGCAGAGCTGGCTGGCCCAGATGCTACGGTTCAGTCGAGAACTTCTTGGTTTAACGAGTGTTGCCTATTATGTTTCTCATACACATCATTACAGACTTTTCCCCATCTCTTTCAAAGGACTAGCACAAACCAAAACAACAAGACAAACAAAAAAAGTCTGACAAATCCCCCCTATGTATACAATCTGTATGTCATATAACGAAATTAGTTATGCTGGTAGCATTTATTGAGGGCGCTGCAGATTTTACTAAGACTTTTCTCATATTACCGGCAAATTTTTTCGAAGATGAAAATAATATTTTACATTCACATAGTTTTTTTATGCTGTTTACTTCAAAGGCTTTTCGGAACTATTAAATAATTAAACATTTACAAGAACGCTCTGATGGAAGTAGGCAGGGATTATTTTTCCCCATTTAACAGAAGGGATAAATGAAGCCCAGTAAAAACAATGCCAGGACAATATCAGAATCAGCCCTAAACCCCACACCTGGGCTCTCCCACCATTCCTCACTCGGCTTGTCCCAAGGGCATGACCCTAACATAGACTGAAACACCATCGACTCCCCGCCCCCCGCCCCCCATGACTGGAAGGAAACCCTACTCTCTAACCAGCAGGTTTGTTTATTTGTTTGTTTGTTTGTTTGTTTTAACACGGATGCACATTTCACATCTCTGCCTACGTTTTCCGAGAGAAAATCATATTTCAACATCAAACTCCTTAAAGATCAGTCTGAAATCTGAACCCAAGAACGTGAATCCCCCTAGATAAGCACAGGATCCCATTCGTACCTCTAGACACCACTGCCATTCAAATAATGCTTCGTTTCTTTTGAAATTCCTGGTTAGGTGATTCTGACACACTCTGTAGCAGCGACCGCGGATTTCTTTTGGAAGCGGGACCCTCCTTCCCATTCAAGCTGAAAGTTATTTTAATGTGAAAGCTATTTGAGCTTTGGCATTAATGAGCCCAGCTGCAAATTTCTTTGTGAACAAGGCTAATAATGACTCGAAATTTCAAAAAGACCAAGAGCTGCTCCACGCGTTATTTCACGTGGCAATCACTGAAGTTAAATGATCTGACATTTTACAGTTGGCATTTGGCAGATAGCTCTCAGGTGCATTTCATGAGTCCTCTCGCTTCTCTTACCTTCTTGCTGACTAGGAAAGGTAAATAATAGTCCTTGACAAGAGGTGAGAGATTTTTTTTTGTTGTTCACCAAATCATCCCCATGTGAGCTTTCAATCAAGTCTGTTACGAGAAATAGGAAAAAGATTGATAGTCCTGCTATTGGTTAGTTCTCAGACATTATAAAAATTATGCCGATAGCACTCTCAACATGGTACCTCTGGATGGACTGGTGTGCTCACAGAATTATGTATTTATTTACTTAACTTGTAATGCGAACCACCAGTTTCTGCGCACGTTTGCAAAGATGAGGAAAGCCTGAGTTCTGCATTGAGGAAATAACAGCCTAGCTGGGAAGGTAAAACTAATAGTGTTATAATGTGATAATTTCTTCAATAGGAACCATACAAAACAAAAAGAGAAAGGAACACAGAGGACTAAATTCGTCTCGCCACTTGTCTGATGTTCCACGGAAGTGGTAACATTTCAGTTGATGGTTCCCAATAACAACACAAAATGAAAATAAAGAAAGGTTAATGTGTCAGGTAGGTTACGGTTATTCAAATGATCAAGGTGTTACAAAGGATAAAATAAGAACTATGATAATACACAGTTAAAAGTCATGGGTTTATAAACTATCATCGGGCTAAGTTCAGCCTCTCAGGAGAAAGAAACCTGTCTCAGGCTGGACTCCTTACAGGTGGAGCCCAGGTGAAAGCGCTGTATTAGGAAACGGTCCCCTAAAGGAGACAGGGAGAGGGAGTAGGGGAGCGAGGCGGGGGAGCAAGAAGCAAGCCCACGAAGGGCGAGTCATCAGGTGGCCTCCTGTGGAGGAGGATGCTGGCTCCTCCCGAGGGAGACTCTGGAGACCCCCTCCAGGGTTGTCCTGGTTGGGGGCGGCGGGGGTAGGAAGAGCCACAGGCAGCATCCCCAGCAGGCCTTGGTGAGGGTGTGAATTCCTGCCCAGCTGGGGGCTCTACCTCCACCTGACAAGGTTTCTGAGCAGCAGGACCTCATCTGCTTCCAGAGGCCATGTCATTGCTACCTAAGTGCAGGTTAGGTCTTAAACAGAAAGCTTCAAGTCTCTGGTGGCTTTGCGACAACATAAGACCATATTCGCGTTCTTACGAGATGGATGAGACATGGGTTTCAGACGTTTTCTGGAGACCAGAGGCACTCCTCTGCATGTCACGTTGTGACATGTCAAGCAGCCGAATGGGATGGCCGGTAATGATGGAGTTGACGTCAGGCCTCGGACGGCAGGTAGAAGGCTGAGCAGAGCAGGTAGCAGGCCTTGGGTTGACCAGTCTCTGCCCACACCTGACTCATCCTCACTTGTCAGATCTCTAGGACATCATAGCGGACCGAGCGTGGCGACTAATTGTCCTCTGTATATAATTGCAAGACTTTTCTGACCATCGAGCTCCCTTAATGACGTAGTGATCCGACGCTCAGAAGAGACATCGGTAAATGTCCCCCTCTTCAGAGTGGTTTGTGGGGTGTGCATGCAGATGAGGGTCTACTAAGATCTAGTCTGCCAGGTGAAACGGTGTGAGCAGAAAATCTCATAGAAAATATGCATATGGAAATGCACATCACAGAACTGTGTGCTAATCTCCCAGGTATAAATATCACTGGCCACACCCATGTCTGAAAACTACATCCAATCTCCAGTCTATAATAGGCTAAATCGAATTCAGGAAGGGTCGGCGAAGCATGAGAAACTTATAAAAGTCAGAACTGCAAAAGAATATCATGAACAAAGGAAGAATGAGAACAAATAATGCATTTTTTTCTAGATACATGGTTATTCAGAGATGATTTTTCTTAAAAAAAAATCATTATCAGTCCTTCTGATAATAAAAATTAAGGTCTAATTGCAGAAAATTTGGTGAGTAATTCTTGGCATTTTCCCTTTTTCCTGTTTTCCTTTGTATAATAAATTTTTAATGAAGTACACCACATACAGAAAAAGTACTTATAAAGTGCATGGCTGAATTTGTATAAATTGAAGACACTTGTGTAAGAACTACTCAGAAGATTCTATTTCTGTTGAAGGCAGAGCAAATATGTGAAAAAACTCGGCTAGCTGTTGTAATAAGTACTTGTGAGCTACTTGAAGAAATGGACCATTTTTTGTTATTTTCCACCATTCTTCAATATCTCATTTGCTTGGAAATTGGCAGATTAACTTAGTCGCTCACTTAGCGATTATTAGTTAAATGCTTAACATGTGTTCAGCGGCAGGTGTGCGGTGAGGGAACTTAGGGTCTAGCGGAAGACAGACCACGCAGAAGCACACATGCTAATTCATGACGATAAAATATGAAATTCCATGAAGCAAATAAAAGTGACACTCTGGTCAGGAGCAACGAGCCCCCCTCCCTGGAATGGGCGACTAGAGACGTAAACCGGAGAGGGACTGTGGGTGGAAAGAACCCAGCTAAGGGAACAGAGAAGACCAGACCCTGCCAGACAAGGGACCGTCAAGAACGAAGTCCAGTCTGTGCCACACAGCGCAGCCCAGGTGCCTGGGCGCAGTGACCACAGGCAGGCGCTGGGGAACGAGGAGCGGGGTGGGCGCGTGGAAGGCTCCGCGGGTCGAGAGCACAGTGTAAATCGCTGTCTAAGTGCAAGGCAGGGGAATGGAGGCGTTGGAGCAGGGAAGAGAAAAGATCCAACTTATGTTTTTACAAGAGGCCCCTGACCGCTGTGTCCGTGGGCAGCAACGGGGAAAGAGAGGGACCGGCGACGGGGCCGCCGCGGCGGCATGAAGGACGGAACGTGTCCTCTGGGCTGACCGGCCGTCTCGTGGAAGGACCGGGTGTGTGTTAGGGGCGCCACAACCTAAACGGGCCCTTAAGGGTTAAGGATAAAACGTGCTGGGCTTGGGCCTCACAAGAACAGAAGATAAAGAAGACAAACAGCAGCCCTTGACACCAACATTCCAGAGATTGGCCGACCACAGACATCCTGTTTGATAACTCTGAGAACTTCCTTTATCTTTGCTTATCAGCACATGACCAGTACCCCCTTTCCTCTTCTTTCCTTCCACTGCCCCTTCCCCACAGCACCAGCTGAAGACCAATTATATTGTGACAAGTCCCTTTTGCCTGCCCCCCTTTGTTCTTGCTGTATAAATATAGCTGCTTTGCAAAATAAAATTGGAGGCTTGATCAGAATACTGTCTTGCCTCCACTCTTTTCTCTCGTCCGTGTCACCCCTCTTTAGGTTGGGTTCTCCTCGGTTCTCCCACCAAATAACCGGTCCCGCGGGCGGGAACAGGTGGCGCCCAACGTGGGGCCCGAGTGCAGAACCCTTACCCAGGCGGACTACGAAATAACAGAGGCTGCAGCTCGTTAAGGAGAAGTTTTTCAGAGAAGAAGTTTTTCAGGGAAGACTGCCTTTCACCGCTCATGGAAGGTCCTCGTCTTCGGCTCACCGGAGATCGCCGTCTTCGGTGAGTGTTCATCCGCCTTAGTTTAGTTTCGGCACGGACTGCTAGGGTCATAAGTAACAAATTTTAAACGGAGAAAGTAACAAATTTTAAACGGAGAAAAGAGTTGAGCATAAACTCCCTCTGTCTTCTCTTGGTCCTCTTGTCTTTTCCTTTTTTTTTTCAAAGGCTTGGTCCTCTTGTCTTTTCCTTTTTTTTCAAAGGATTTGGGACTTTTCTCTCTAGCCCGCTTCTCGGCACAAGCCGTCCACCCCTGAGGTTAGAGGCTGCTTTTTCTGAGTTGGGAAAATACAGTGTGTCAGTCGACTTTAAGGCAGAAGTCGTCCACTCAGAGGGCATCCCGGTCGTAGACCTCTCCCTCCGCCCTGGAGAGAGCTGTAGGTCTGCGATTCGCCTCTTGAGAAGCCGTGTTGGCGGATTATACCAACCGACTGCCCACGTCGAGACCTCTGGTATAATCCCTCCTCTGCCGCCTCTGTAAAAGAGCCTTGTCTATGCCCAAAGGCACAGCCGGCGGGGGACGTCCGTAGGCAACGCACCCCAGGGGGTCCGTGTTAGCGGATTGTACTAACCGGCTGCCCACGCGGGAGAGAAGTTAAGTTCCCTTCTCCTCCTTTTTGCCTTGATACCTATGTTCACTTCCTCAGTTCCTATCCCTCTTTCTTTTTAGATAAATAAAACGAAAAGATGGGACAAACCTTGTCCAGAGAAGCGCTATTCATAAAAGACTTAAAATGCTCATTCAAGGAGCGAGGAATCCGAGTAAAAAAGAAGGATTTAGTCAAATTTTTTCTCTTCATTGATGAAGTCTGTCCCTGGTTCATAGTAAATGGCCCCGAAAGGCCCCCGCCCTGAAAAATGGGCTCCCAGCTCTCTAAAGAAGCGGTCTTTATTCGAGACCTAAAAGAATCTCTTAGAGAAAGAGGAGTTAGAGTTAAGAAAAAGGATCTTATTAAGTTTTTTCTTTTTATAGACAAGGTTTGCCCTTGGTTCATTGTTAATGGACCTGAAATTCACCCTAAAAAATGGCAGAAAGTAGGTCGTGACTTAAACGATAAGCTCCACAGGGAGGGGCCCAATGCGGTCCCTGCCACTTCCGCGGAGGCTAAACAGAGAAGGTTCCCTTCTGCACTCCTCGCCCAGACCACTAGCGCTGCGCTTGGGGCCTGGAGGGCACTCCCTATTTCAGGGGCTGCGACTACTCCTCTTACAAAAATCACTCAGGGACCACAAGAAGATTATAGCGAATTTGTCAGTAGGCTCCTAGAGGCGGCGGAAAGAACCCTCGGGGGCGAAGCCTCTAATGACAGGCTCGTTAAACAATTGGCCTACGAAAATGCCAATGCCTCTTGCCGCGCGGTGCTGCGCGGAAAGACGCGAGATAAAACCCTTGATGAAATGTTGCGCATGTGCCGTGACGTTGATCCCTTCACCTCTAAAATGTCCCAAGCCATGCATCTGGCCATAGACCCCCTTGCCTCCAAGGTATCTCAGGCTGTTAATCTCGCGGCGGGAGTCAGCCTTAAAACTCTTTGGAAAGGACCCTGACACTATAACCCTCCCGTATAATACAGCTCAGGTACAATGGCTAATTCAAAACGATGATGACTGGGCGATTAGTTGCACTTCCTTCCAAGGAACAATTGATAATCATTATCCTGCTGACAGATTAATTCAGTTCTTACAGAAAACCCCCATTGTTTTTCCCCGGAGAACCAAAGCCACTCCCATTGCGGGAGCCACGCTAGTGTTTTCTGACGGCTCCTCTTCAGGCATAGCAGCCTTTAGTATTAATGGACAGGTTACCCGTATACAGACAGCCTTTCAATCTGCACAGCTTGTTGAACTAACAGCAATAATTACAGTCTTTGAACTCCTAAGCGAGGTTCCTTTCAATCTTTATACTGACAGCGCCTATGTAGCTGTCTCTGTACCCCTACTTGAAACGGTCCCCTACATACGTCCCTCCACAAATGCTTCCCCCTTGTTTTCCAAATTACAAAAACTAATCATTAATCGCAATGCTCCGTTTTTTATTGGACACATTCGCGCTCATTCAGGCTTACCTGGGCCTCTCACAGAGGGAAATAATATAGTAGACCAGGCCACCCAATTGATTGCTGCCGCCCAGGAAGACACCCCCTTTGTTGCCGCACAACGAGCTCACGCTCTACATCACCTCAACGCACATACCCTTCGCCTAAAATTTTCCATAACCAGAGAACAGGCCCGCCAGATTGTCCGTCAATGCAAGGGTTGTCTGACACTTTTACCTGAACCTCACCTGGGAATAAACCCCCGGGGGATAGTTCCTGGAGAACTCTGGCAAATGGATGTTTCTCATCACCCTCCCTTTGGAAAACTTAAATATATCCATGTCTCTATAGACACCTATAGTGGATTCATTTATGCCACCCCCCAAACCGGGGAGGCCACCAAACATGTTATTCAACATGTCATAGCTCTTTTGGCCGTCATCCCCCAGCCAAAAGTTTTTAAAAACTGATAATGGGCCAGGCTACACTAGCGCCTCCTTCCGACAATTCTGCGCGCAGCTCGGAATAAAAGACATCACGGGTATTCCCTATAACCCCCAAGGACAGGGCATTGTTGAGAGAGCTCATCAAACGCTAAAAAATATGCTCTTTAAAATACAGTCCGGAAATACTGCCCTTTATAACACAAGAGCCAGCCCTAAAACCCTAATAAATCATGCCCTATTTGTCCTTAACTTCCTAACCTTAGACGCCTGCGGCAAAACAGCTGCTGATCGTCTCTGGCACCCGGCCACCGCTTCTGATTATACACAAGCACTTTGGAAAGATCCCCTCACCAATAAATGGCAGGGCCCTGACCCTGTCCTTATCTGGGGAAAGGGACACGCTTGCATCTATGATAATCAGGCTCAAAACGCCCGGTGGTTACCTGACCGGCTACTAAAACTTTATAATCCGTCCAGGGATCCACAGCCCTGAGACCTCGCTTCCCCTCTGTTCTCTTACAGATAATCGCCTCGTCCTCCGGAGATGCATTGCAGAGGATAGTCTCCAGCCCCTCTCCTCCTCACGGGAATTTTGCTCTTCCTCCTGTTTCTCGTCCTCCTCTGCACTGACTCTAATATTCCCCTTACCCACAGATTAGGATTGCTGTTCTTTACACTTTTCTTCTTAGGAGCGTGTACTCTTTGCACCTGCATATAATAATGTACCTACTCCTGCTTTGCGGACTTTTTGCCTCCGTCCATACTCATCAAATATTTAATTACACATGGCAAATCATTAACGAGGCGGGCGATGTTGCCCTTTCTACGTCCTCTTTGGCGGCCGCTACCACCCCCTGGCCCAACCTCACGGTTGACCTTTGTAGGCTGGCTGCCGGAGCATCCTCAGACTGGGGGCTCCCAGACACATACCTTCCTCTCTCTGAAGCGCCTCAAGACCCTAAAGCTAACGATCGAGCCTACTCAGGGATGGGATGTGACTCGGGCCAAGCACGAACCGCCCTTAGAGACATTGACTTCTATGTTTGTCCAGGTGGACACCGAGACAGGAGCCTTAATTACAAATGTGGCTACAGAGAATCCTTTTTCTGTGCCTCTTGGGGCTGTGAGACCACGGGTGATGCATATTGGCACCCTAGCTCCTCTTGGGACTTTCTTGTTGTAAAGAAGGGCGAGAAGGACAAAGGCCCCAAATGGTGGGGAACCTCAGTCCACCCAGCGTGCAACAAAGCAAATCAGACGACCAAAGGTTGGTGCACCCCTCTTCTCATAACATTTACTAACAAAGGTAAACAAGCTCCCCTCGAAGGGTGGCTCAGGGGCCATGAATGGGGTCTCCAACTCAACTTAAGATCGTGGTATCCGGGCCTTACGTTCAAAATTAGGCTTACCAAAGAAGTGCCCAATACAGAGAAAAAAATTATTTTGGGACAAAATATGGCCCTATATCCCGCGCCTCCCCAACCTAGTCATAAAAACAGAAAGACCTTAACACCCACACCTTCCGCCCCCTCCTATACAGCCCTCAGTCCTACTGTGTCCTTCCAAGCCACCTTGCCCCCTGCTGGGCCCTCTGTGGGTGGCACCCTTGTGTCCCTTGCCAACGCTACCGCCCAGTCCCTTGCCAATTCCTCTTTCGAGACCTGTTGGATTTGCTTTTCCCCCGTTCCGCCTTTTTATGAAGGAATTGCTGTAAACACAACAGACATTATTCATACCAACCAGTCTGAGCTTACGCGCTGGATAAACTTCCCTCAGTCTTCGGCCTCTCCTGGTCAAACGCTGTCCCAATTATCGGGAATTGGAACCTGCGTCCGCGGAGCTAACTTGCTCCTCCCCCCTGAACTTACGCCCATTTGTAATTTGTCCCTAGTTCCTGATACCTCCCACCAGTTTATGGTTGCTCCTAATGGTACTTATTTTGCATGCTCCTTTGGTATCACGCCTTCCATTGTTCCTACGCTAATGATTCAAAACCATGAATATTGTGTAATTGTTATGCTTGTTCCCCGCATCTCCATACGCCCCCCTTTTGACCTCCTCCCCCTAGACAACCCTACTCCCCGCGTCAAGCGCGAACCAGTAACGGCCATAACTCTTGCTGTCCTCCTAGGGTTAAGCGCCACGGGCGCCGGAACCGGCATTGCCTCTATAGTTAATACTAAACAGCAACTATTCACCCTTAGCCTCGCTATTGATAAAGATATTCAAGCATTACAAGAGGGCCTTAACAATCTTAAAGAATCCCTCGTATCTCTCTCTGAAGTAGTATTACAAAACCGACGTGGCCTCGACCTCCTCTTTCTCAAAGACGGGGGATTATGCGCTGCATTAAAAGAAGAATGTTGTTTTTACAAAGATAGAACGGGCCTTGTCCAGGACAGCATAGATAAAGTCAGAAAAAGCCTAGAGGCCAGGCAAAAACAGAGAGAAAAGGATGAAGCATGGTATAAAAATTGGTTTTCCACCTCCCCACTCTTTTCAACACTGCTCCCTAGTCTGTTAGGACCTTTCATAGGCTTGCTCTTATTGCTCACTTTTGGCCCCTGGGCGTTCAGGAGAATAACAGATCTAATCAAAAGACAGGTTGACTCGGCACTGTCAAAAGGGCCCACGGTATACTACCAACAAATCTCAATGACAGAGCCCTCGGAAGAAGTCGGCGCAGCCCTAAATTTCTCCACCTTGGCCCAAGAGGGACCTCGACCTTGGTACAGCAGGTTTGGTTGGTGGTAAATACCCCTCTCCCTACGGGGACGACATAAGGGACAGAGAAATGTCTACCTTCACCTTTGATAGACCAAGGGAAGGTATGGGCATCGAGATGGGTGCAGATGCAAAGCTACTGCAAGGGAAGACCCACTAGAGGGTCCCCTCTGTCCTTCCCTGAGAACATACCTGGTTTGCATAGAGGTTGGTATCCAAATCACAATCTAAAACCGGCTCTGCCTCTCCTCCCCAAAAGATACCAAGAGCCAACAATAGATGGGCGTATATAGCCCACGGGAGGAACCAGGTCAATGTTCCCCCACTCGGTTAAGGCCCGCCTTTCTAAAAACAGAAAGGGAGGAGATGTTAGGGGCGCCACAACCTAAACGGGCCCTTAAGGGTTAAGGATAAAACGTGCTGGGCTTGGGCCTCACAAGAACAGAAGATAAAGAAGACAAACAGCAGCCCTTGACACCAACATTCCAGAGATTGGCCGACCACAGACATCCTGTTTGATAACTCTGAGAACTTCCTTTATCTTTGCTTATCAGCACATGACCAGTACCCCCTTTCCTCTTCTTTCCTTCCACTGCCCCTTCCCCACAGCACCAGCTGAAGACCAATTATATTGTGACAAGTCCCTTTTGCCTGCCCCCCTTTGTTCTTGCTGTATAAATATAGCTGCTTTGCAAAATAAAATTGGAGGCTTGATCAGAATACTGTCTTGCCTCCACTCTTTTCTCTCGTCCGTGTCACCCCTCTTTAGGTTGGGTTCTCCTCGGTTCTCCCACCAAATAACCGGTCCCGCGGGCGGGACAGGTGTGGGGGCGGGGGAGAGGATTAACAAATCAGTCAGGTTTTCTTTTTCGTTTCGGCAATCATGGAGGATGAGGAGTCATTTATCGAGACAGAGAAGATTCATGGAGAAATAGGCGTCCATGGGAAAGAAGGCAGGAGTTTGGGTTTGAACGTATTACGTTGGAGGGGCCAGGCAGACGACCACGTGGGGTTGTCAGGTAAGTAATTTGGATAAATGAGAACGGAGCACTGAGGAGAGATCCCAGCTGGAGACACAAATCTGGGAGTTATTAGCATATAGATGGTTTTTAAAGCCACGGGAATGTCAGGTAAAGAGGAGAGAAGGAGAACTCGGTGTCAAGCTAAGAGGACCTTCCACACTTGGAAGCTGGGCACTCCAGCCAGAAAAGGCGACGCCTCAGAGAGCGCCGAAGCAGCGGGAGAAAAACCAGGGTCTCAGAAGCGAGAGAGAGATCCGCCGGAGCTCGACCGCATCCCAGGCTCCTGGTGACCTTGACGAGCGTCTCAGCCGAGTAGGGAGCAGATGAAAGAAAGACAGTGCGTGGGGGGGCAGGTGCCACGGTGGCGTGACGGCCACGGAGGAGGAGGGGGGGACGGCCACGGGTGCCGGGGAGCGGGGACTGACCGGGGAGCCACGTCCCTGACACGGCCACGGAGGAGGGGGGGGGACGGCCACGGGTGCCGGGGAGCGGGGACTGACTGGGGGGGCCACGTCCCTGACACGGCCCAGAGGCCGGGCTCACAGCAGGTGAGGGGGGAGAGACAATGCTTCTCAAGGAGCAGGTGGACAGGAGGAGGGAGCGCTCTGTGTCACCGGCTTAGAGCGCAGTCACGTACACGGCAAAGTCCACTGCCAAGAGGGGGAGGTGGGGGAGGCCTGCGAGGGCCGCGGTCTGAGACCCGGGGTCGGGCGTGCGCATGGCGCTCACTTCCGAAATCCCGGTCACGGTGACCGGAGCTGAAGAGCCGACTGCGAGTCATCTCACGGTGCCCACTGTTCACCCTAACCGTGCTTACCACAGAACGAAGCAACAGTCCCGACACGCGAAAACCCTAAAGCTTCATGAGAACGAAAACATAAAACGGATGACCAAAGCCATTGAAAGTTATGAATTTGCTTCAAAAGTGCAATAACAAGCCGGCAGGAAACAGCAAGGAAGGAGAGTGAATAAAATGATGGACCCGGCACTGGGGTGGATAGAGACGGGGAGGGCTGGGCGGAGTGAGGCGCGCGGGTCTCGGCGAGGTTAAAACAGCCGTTTCTGGGCGACTTTACGGGGCAGGACCTCCGTGAGCGTGGGAGCTCTTGTCGACGACGAGAATGCCTGAGTTTGGAATTCTGGAGACAGAGAAGTTCCTGCTGATGACAAACTCTAGTGTGACTCCGCGGCGTGGAGAGTGTTTAGAATAGAGCAGAAGAAAAATTCACTGGAGATAAGTCGATCGAGCAAGCAGGACTGAGGACGCTCCGTGGGGTGTTCGTGCAAATGGCGAATTCCCAAGGAAATGGACAGAAGGTGGAGCGGAGCACAGGGGAGGGCGGTGGAAGCTTCCGTGAGTGGGGGTCCAGGGCTGGGGTGGACAAGAGGGGTGATCCATGGCAGCAGCGACCTGGAGGAGGGCTGGGCAGAGCCGCGTGGCACGAGGCTCCGCAGCCTCTACACGGGGCGGGGGACGCGTCCGGCGGGCTCTCTGCAGAAAGCACACGGTGGCCTCGCCACCCACGCCTGAAGCACTCGTGTGTGACAGCAGACACCGGACCTTGGGAAGGCCACAGCAGAGGCGGAAAGCTGAGTTAAGGCCGGGTGGTGGGAGAAACGTTCCAAGACGAGGCTGGGAATTCAACCATGAAGGACGTGGATCACAGACAGATGCCAGGAAAGTAACGGAATGGAAGTTCCTGGGGGACTTCACAGAGGGGAGGAATTCTGAGCTACACCTACTCCTTATCCAACTCCAAGATCATTTACTTGCCTCCTTTCACACGCAAGGGTCTGTGCTTTTAAACAGGCTTTTCAGCCACAAGCAATGAAGAACCAAGCGGGAAAGGCCCATTGGCGAGCGGGGCCCTCTCGATTCAAACGTGTGGGCAATGACGCCAAAGTCAAGAATGACTGCGGATATTTACACGAAAAGAAATTTAAAATGGCCTCGAGAGTGATATACAATAGAAGTCTTAAATCAGTTCTGATACTATTATTTTGAAGTACATCAGATAAAATTGATTCATTTCTAATCCAACCACTAAAATATCTTCAAAGCAAGACTTAAAACTTGAAAAATACCCAAGCTTTTTGAGCAATTTTATTGCTCAAATTCTTCCCTGATGAAAATCAGAAAGAAATTCACACTAATTAAGTGGGTAAAGAAAAACTGTTAGACATTATCCAATTACAAACTTTCTCATCTACTAGCTTTTCACCAATAATAGGTGTCAGCCTCAATTAACAAAACCACTGTTGCTGAGATATTTTTCCAAATATACCGAAGATATGTCACCTTTATATAAACGATCTTAGTGTTGCACAACTAGTTGAAAATACAAGAAAATAAAAATTTCCAGTTTTATCTACAAACATTATGTCATTGAAATTTCATGGTTACAATTCCCTAAAGCTGAATTCAAAACTGAAACTAAACTAACAAAAAGTTAAAGTATCTGTTAAGGTAAGTCAAAAAGATTATTAGTCTAATAAGGTTTCTAGGCTTTTATGTCGACATTTTCCCACGTCACGAAAAGGGCGGCCTGCCTAATGCTAGTGCACGCACACACGGCGCGGTGGAGCCTGAAAGCGTGCTGCTGGCCACGAAGCTTTGCCGGGTGGCAGCAGGTAAGTGACACGCGGAACAATCTGGAAACCGCTCTCGGGCCCGCTGCACACGAGGTTCCTATTCACCACTATAAGCTCTCTGTGAACTGTCCTGGAAACTGAAGGTGGAGGCGGTTTTGACAGGAGGCACCTGGGGGCAGGCAGAGGCAATGAAGCAAGGACTACTCAGATCCTGTGCCTGTGCATGTGGACGTGTGTGCGTGTATGTGTGCACACGTGTGTGCATGTACGCTGCTCAATCACGGTGCAACTTATGACCCCTGCACCGGCCACAGCACAAGGCTTCACCACGGTTTCTTTCATCACGTGACTGTCAGTTCAGGAGGCAATTTCGAATCAGATCTTGAAGAAAGCTTTAAGGGCGGCAGCATCTGCGATCACGGCCTGGTTCTCTCACAGGACAACAAAGTTTCGACTCTTGGGCACAACCATAATAATGAAAATCTATACATTACACAAGCATCTAAACATAGCTTTTGAAATACACCCTTAAGATCGCGGCTCTTACTGCAAAGGTTTTATTTGTTTTTTTCATGACTAACAATCACTCTTCTTTACTGTGACTATTATGCCTTCTTTACTAACCGGTTCTGGTTATGCGTGGAACCACAGAGAAAATGTCATTTATGACATAGCCTTCATCATTTCAAATTATTTCAGATACTCCATAATATTTTACACATTTTCATTGATTTTTAAGTAAGCTCTTCAATTTCCCTATTCTTAAATACTGATGAAATTCCTACTGGGGAAACATATCATTGAAACTTTTTTACTTTAAAAGGCAATTGGTAAGTTATAGGAACATTTCAAACTCCGAAATGTTTGTGTGTCGAGGACACTCACTACAGAGGGGATGAAATTCTAATATATTTGTAAATAAAACGTATGACGCAAACTGTGACAGGCCCTTAATCTGATTTATGGGGATATATTTTTGTTTAATTAAAGCCTTAAAAACTACACGGACACACACACACACATACACACGGCCTTCCCCAGGAAGACGAGCCACAGTTATCCCATAGGCTTCCCGCGCCCCGGAATGGCTTTCCCTAAGAACCCGACAGGCCATTCCCCGAAGGAGGCATGGCTCCTTCGTGAAGGGCCCGGAGCCTTCCCAGCTGAGACGCTTCTCTCACTGCGGCAAAGCCGCCGCCAGGGAAACACAGGTCAAAGTCTTCTCAGTTACCGGGGCAATATGAAAAGCAACGGCCACTGAAAACCTTAAAAATCTAAACAGTACATTTTTGTGCATTCGCCCACCTAGTAACAATTATTTTTAAAACATTTCCACCTGCATCTCAGCCCTAATTCCTTGCGAATATTCCCTGGCAATAAGGAACACACGCCCTAATGATATTTTGTTATCCAGTGTGGACAGAGATGGAAGCTCAATAGGAGACTCCGTGTTCCCATGTGTAAGACAGGAAGGTCACGGAAGGAAACAGCTCTGTGTAACGATCTAAGGCTGCCGGACTATGGCGACCGGTTCGTGACTGCGGCCGGCTTCTCTGGTCTCAACTTCCCTCACACAGAACGAGCTGTCTAACCAACAGCAGCTGAGAGACCATGAGAAGAGTCCATTACATGCGAGATCATCATTATTAAACTTATTTATATTTACGTGTATCACCCCCAATTACTGCGCTGACAGAGAGGGTCGGACATACTTGTCAGCCACATCAGCAGTGAATTCCTTTCCTGACAATCGTCATGAATGAAAGGTTATAATTAGGTTTTGAAGAAAGCATTTCATTAAGCGAAGGACCGTAGATTACTCTAGGTACAATAAAATCCTCAACAAAGTTTCACCTTTGTTAGCTTCATAACTAGAAATAATACATATGTTACAACCTTGGGCTACAAGTCATTGTCTAACAGTATATTCATAACTGTCTCAAAAGAGTTGTCATTCAATACATTGCGTGAGTTCTTAAAGGGTTAACACGTGACGATTCCAAACTGGAAACAGAATTGTCGAGGTGATGTCATAACAAACACGCAGAAGTTCTAAGATGCGGAGCCTAATAGATCCTGCAGACGTCCTCAGAAATCAAGTAAGTTTTAATACGGTCACACATTCAAATTATCACGAGACATGAAGTAGGACCAGCCTCACGACTCCCTTCCTGTGTTCTTCCCGTTGAAATGCATCACTTTGTTATATGTATGTGTTTTTTGTTTTTTGTTTTTTGCATAGGGCATTTCTCTGTAGTACTGACTACAGATTGTATTACTGCACTACCAAAAAAATGGCATAAATATCAATTGTCAACATTCATTCATTCAGTTTAATCAGTGTATATTTACTGTGCCTACTTCTTTCCAGAAACTTCACTAAGGAATAAGATGTCCTCAGTTAAAGCCCAGAGAGAGAGAGGCTAACAGACACAGATACGTACAGAACATTAAAGCTCACGCAGTGAAAGAGAGGTCCAGTAAGTGTCAAGACACTGGAATGGAATCATAATGAGGATGACGACGGTGAGCACCCCCAGGTACCCGAGAAGACTTGGAACAGGGCGATGCCCGACTTGAGCCTTAGCCGGCGGGCGTCTAACCAGACGGGACTACAGAAGGGTAGAGCACCAGCAACACAGGTGGTCGCAGGGGCGGGGCTTGCGGGCGAGCAACGGCTCGGGCTGTGCGTGGCCGGTCAGCGTGGTGTTGATGAGGCCGCCGTCTCCAACTCACGGGGCGACTGGGGGCAGCTGGGTGGCAGACGGCCAGGCTGTGGGGGGCCTCACAGGTTCAGGAGCTTGGGCTTTATTCTTTGGGCAATGGTCTCTAAGCATGGGAATGCCATGGCTGTCTTTTTTCCATTTTACAGGTAAATTTGTATGCCAGTAGAGTAGACATTTAAGAGCAATACTGGAGCAGAAAGGGAATAGCGGACTAGTTAAAAAGAATCTAGTTAAAACATGACATAGGACCTGACGAGGGCCATTGATAGAGAAATAAACGAACAAACAAACTGCCCCAACAACTGTGCGTAGGTAAAGCTGGTGACTGGTTGAATTCAGAGGCTAAGTGAGGTTAACAAATGCAAAACTCATACGGAGGCCTCTCAAAGGAGGGTGCGGAAACGGATTTTGGGGACAGAGATGACGATTCCAGCTGAATCTGAAGCGTCTGTCTGTGGGACATCCAGGTGGAGACATCGGTGGGCGGGTGTCCGGGCCGGCAGCAGGGAGAAGCCTGGCACCCCGCTAGGGCGCCGGCAGCACCGGCCCCTTCGTGCCGTGTCAGCGAAGGCCTGCGGGACCACAGCAGGCGCCGCGGGAGGGAGGGAGGTCCGGGCCGGGCGCGAGGGCCCACGGCGAGGGGAATGGGAAGGGGGCCGAGGGCAGGCAGTTAATTTACTGAGCGCGATCGGCAACATGCTCGCGTGTCAGACTTGGCGCTCCGAGGGCCACCTGAGTTCCCATAAGAACGAGGGTAACAGAAGTGGAGATGACCCGGAAGTACGGGGCGGCTTAGACAAATCACCAAAAAAAAAGTCAGACATTCCAGATGCAAAGTGAGAATTGAGCAATTGGTATGTGGTGACCGTCCCTTTACCCAGAGTGAGGAGGCGACCAGTCGGCAGGTCTCTCGCCCACGTGACGGCAAAGCCCCAGAGGACAGAGCGAGAATCCGAGGTGTCACTCTGCGAGCCTTCTGGTTGGCCCAGGGACGTCCTCTGCTAAGAGTCCCCGCAGGGCCCGAGGAAGGCCCAGGACGCGGGGTGGCCTGAGGACGACCCGGTCCATCTGACTAGACTTTAACCCCCAGAGGGACCCCAGCCTGCAAGGCCACCTGTGAGACACCGCCTCTCTCCAAGGAAAGGAAAACTGGCAAAAAAAAAAAAGCCTGTCATTTCTAAGAACGACCCCAAGCATGAAAACATAAAGGGAAAAATGATGCCCGATTTGACTACCTAAGTCCAACATGCACCCACAGAAACACGCCCATGCAAATGCAAAGATGAATCGCCAAGTGGAAAACGCATCATGACCGAAAAGGCGGACTTACGTCCCTCATCTCGGGAAAAGCTTTGATAAACTAACGTGGAAAAGACAAACACACAAAACGTAAGCCAAGACGCGAACAGAGAGCACAAGAAAAGCGATGACCAGTGACATAAGGGGGAAAATCCAGCCAGTCCCATGGAAATGGATGAGAGGTCAGTCTGCGGGCGGCACGGGAAGCCCCGTGCGTCAGGGGTGTGGCTACGTCCTTTCCAGGAGGAGTGTAACTCACAGAGGCGCGTGCAGAGGAAACATCTGGACAAACCAGTGGAATGTGACTTGGCCACTAAAAATAGTAATCCAAAACCCAGGTGCTAATCCGTTGTTAAGAGAAAAACATGTACAAAATATAGAGACATAGCATAAGCCTCCTTTTTTTTTAATTAATAATATAAATTACAGAAAAGGTGTGTGTCTGTGTGCCCACACGTGCATACCTAAAATAGAGAGCTCGGTAACAAGGGTTATAGTAGCTACCTCTTATTATTCTTCTTAAATTGTCTACATTTTATACATATTTAAACAAAATGTAAATATTTTTATAACCAAAATACAACACTTTTTAAAATGATGACGTCATTTTGAATACAACATATTCAGGAAAAATATGGAATAAGCGAGCAATACGTCCATGGAAAAGCGAAGTCAGTTTTAAATTATCAAACCTGATCACATATACTATTTGTTCATCATTCAGAATTTTTTTCAAATGGTTCCGATATAATAAAGCCTTAAATGTTTTGCTCTAAGCATTCTTGGTTTGAGTTTTTTACACATAGTGTATTTGAAGGGTTGTTCATTTGATTGCATTTTGTTCATTTAAACTCATCTCATCAAAATGCAAAATTTCTAAGAGCTATTTTATCTCAAAAAAAAAAAAACTTAAGTCTAATTTATGTCCTAGTTTTTCTTAGAAAAAGGAAAACAAATTTTCCTAAAAGTAACCTTACTTAAGCTCCAAAAGTTCGAGGCTGACACAGAAGTAAGTTAAACATCAGGAGACTGACAAGCATCCTGGCCTTCCATTCTCTTTCAAGAGGTTTAGTGACCCAAACGCGGCCCTGTAACCCGCACTCTGCAGAACAATCTGGATCAATGCCCTCCCTCTTCTCATCTTATTGTCCATAGCCCGTCGAACACCGTGAGTGGAAGGAAGGAAGGAAGGAAAGAAGTTAATTTACATTTGAATATCATTATATTCGCCTTCACTAAATCATTAAGAAAAAGAAAGTCAGCCATATGACAAATTTGGGACAGCCACAATAGTATTGCCAGAATACTGTCTGAGTTATTTAAGTTTTCAAAGCCCACTAAATAAATACTTTTATTAATCTATACTAGAAATTGTGCTTTATTTTTATCAGATAATAATTGCAAAACCACTTCTAGTCCAGGGGATACTCGGAGCTAAAATTATTATTCAATCACAATAAGCATGTTAGCATATCGAAAACAGCTGAGATTGTCTGACCTGTATCCTTCACCTAATAAATTCATTCCCTTTATGCATTAAATTTCTCCCATCACCAGGTGACTGTATTTAATACTGTGCTTGTCATGTTAATTCCTGAAAATTCTCTGGCTCCATTCATCGATATTTACTTATAGTTTCTCGAAAGTCTCCCGAGAATCATGCAGAGAGCTGTGCATTGGTGTTCACAAAATTCTATTTTCAACTTATCAGAAATGCATTCTTCTCTCATTTTCTATTAGCAATTCTTTAAGTGTGCAAATATGAATAATAAGATATAACACTAAATGCTCAGTAAATGTTAGCAATTATTTTTTTAGCCTCGTTCCAGGGGAAATACACTGAGCATTCATAAGCTTTGCTATTTCATTTTCACGTCGACCTTATAATCTCAATATTAACATCATCTCCAACATTACAGAAGGAGAGCTGGGTGGAGAGAGGTTAAGTGACTGGCCCAATATCACACAGGTAGCAAACGGGAGGACCAAGGCTCACATCTAGCTAGCCTGACTCATCATCCACTGGGTGATAAGGGGCAAAGTTGTATATAAGTTCAATAAACAAAATAAAAAAGATGTGAAGTTGGGGGATTCAAAATAATAGAAAGTATCACTTTGGTGATAAAGCGTTATTAAGTAACTCAGATTTGATATTTTTATATCAGTATCTCAGAAGTCACAGCTTTTCAATAGATTCCACATTTAAAAAAATGCTTCTCTTTCAAAAAGAAATTTAAATATACCTACTAATGCAGTCTGTGAGAAGCCACTGCAATGTTCTGCTGTGACTATAAGAATTCCATTTTCAGCTGTTTATGGAGGAGACAGAGGTACATGTAACAGAGGGTGCTGGGCTCTTTTAAATCTGTGAACACTACCGACTGCGTAACATAATCACCCCACTGCCGTATTCGGGTTGGTAAGTACCCTGGGAGTCTCAGAAGAGAAAGGCGTGCTGTGTAATCCTTTCCAATGGGATTAAGAGTTACAGGAGGGAAGAGCCACAGCTGTGGGGACTGGAAGCCACCACGAGGGGCTGTAAGCTGTTTTAATTTTACAGCTTCTGCATCTTAATCTAATATCGAGAGGCAAACAGGATTTCTAATCAAGTAAACGGATGCCTTTTTTTTTTTCCTAAAAAAGAGAGAGCTCTGTAAGAATAAAATGTGTTTGAAGAGAGAATGCAAGAGAGAATAGGCCAAAAGATACCTGAACTGTTCAAACTTGCAATGAAAAGAATTGTTCGTATTTATAGAATCAAGAGCAGTTCAGTAAGCATTTGCTGAGTGCCTTCCATGCACGGGACAGGCACTGGGCTGGGCCTGCAGACGCGATCCCTGATGTCACTGCTCACGTAATGTCACAGTCCTACCCACGTAAAAGGTAACCGTTCAGGTGATGCATGCACCAAAGCAACCACACTCGAGCAGAGGGAGAATGGGAGTTGTTTGTTCGGCTATTTTAGTAGAGGTACGTTGAAACAGAAAGTACACAGTAGCTCCCGTCCGACGCCAAGGTTACAGTGGCGGCTGGCAGAAACACTAGCCCAGCTGCTTGACCTGGTGGCTACTAATAAAAAAGGAACCACAGAGACTCAAGAACCAATGGTAGCCCTTCCCCCTTACAGAGTAATAACAATAATATGCTGTTGATAATCAGAGTAAACATTGCATTATTATCACACAAAGAACAGACTAATGTGATAATTATTACATATGTATAATATATAATGATATAAGCAGAATGAATAATCGATCAATCAGGTTACAGTGATTTACCTTTAAGGATTTCAAAATAAACCTCCTCGAAAGTTACAAAATGACTCGCCTGATAGAAAAGCAGAGGAAGGCAGCAATCTTTATGAGCAAAATGAAACCCATACTCACTAGAATTACCATGCGGAAAAAAAGAGAGGAAAATTGTAATTATCTATGTTGCAAGAAGATTAAACATCTCTCTTATAACTTGGGCTCTCAATGCCATGAATAAATAGAAATTTTTCACGTTTCTTCTAGAAAAAAAAAAATGTGAAGCAATATAAATTTCTTTGAGCTAAATGAGTTCTGCTAAAAGGCCAAATGATATTTCTGACTTGGAAAGTGAACGAGACCGCGACCTAAGGTGAAGGAGAGGAAACGTCCCTCCGAAGGGCCCAGACGGAAAGGCCGCGTGCCTCGCACTAAAGGCACATTGTATATAAGGGCGAGCTACACTGAACGAGGATTTTCAGAAACAGGCGCGTTTCCCGGGGGAACGGGAATCCACGGCATCCTCCCGGCAGGGGGCGCTGGGCCAGGGCCATCCGCGATGCACGACCTTCCCATTATGGGATTTGTCCTCTGCGGAGAGAGAGGAAAGAGCTCTGTCGCTCCTGCCAAATGACTGCATATTCTGAATCATTTTAACCTTAAAAGACTGTTTCCCAAAGAAAAGAAAACATTTGATATAAAATTTCAAAATGCCTGCTGATCAAACTCCTGTGAAAGGAGGGGTCTTAATTCCAGCCTGAGGTCAGCCTTAATCTATTTGTAAAGTTAGCCACTCCCCCCACCCACCCTTTTTCTTGAAAGAACACAAACCAGTAAGGTAGAAAGCCAGAGGCCAGGACAACACATTTCAAAGCATCCACTGACCTCGCGGCTTCCACCTGAGTCCCCCGTCTGCCAGTCCCGATGGAACTGCAGCCTGAGTCGGGTTCCCCGAGGGTCACCCTGCAAAGTCTGGACACCATGAACATCGGTGTGCAAATATCTTTTCAGATGTATGTTTTCAAGTCTTTAGAATAAATACCCAGGAGAGGGATTGCTGGATCATATGATAGATCAATTCTTAGTTTTTCGAGGAACCTCCATAGTGGCTGTACCAATTTGCAGTCCCATCAGCAGTGTATGAGGGTTCCTTTTTCTCCGCATCTTCCCTAATATTCGTAATTACTTGTCCTGTTGATAATACCCATTCTAACAGGTGTGAGATCATATCTCATTGTGGTTTTGATTTGCATTTCCCTAATAGCTAGCGATGTTGAGCATCCTTTCATATGTTTGTTGGCCATTTGTATGTCTTCTTGGGAGAAGTGTCTGTTCAGGTCCTCTGCCCATTTTTTGATTGGGTCACTTTTTTTTTTTTGGTTGATAGTGAGTTATATGAGTTCTTTGCATATTTTGGATATTAGGCCCTTATCAGAGGCTTAAAAATATATTTTCCCATTCAGATGGTTGTCTCTTTACCTTGTTGATGGTTTCTTTTGCTAAGCAGAGCTTTTAAGTTTGATATAGTTCCATTCACTTATTTTTGCTTTTACTTCCCTCACCTTGGAGGTCAAATTCATAAAATCCTCTTAAGTCCAAGGGCCGTGAGTTTAGCTCCTATATTTTCTTCTGTGCATTTTATTGTTTCAGGTCATATCTTTGTGTCCTTAATCCATTTTGAGTTAATTTTGGTGTGTGGTGATAGACAACAGTCTCGTTTCATTCTTTTGCAGGTAGCTTTCCAGTTTTCCCAGCACCATTTATTGAAGAGGCTTTCCTTTCTCCACTGTATGTTTTTGGCTTCTTTTGTTGAAAATGATTTGCCTATATAAACATGGGTTCACTTCTGGACTCCTGATACTATTCCACTTGTCCATGTGTCTGTTTTTCTGCCAGTACCATGTCATTTTGATTACTGTCGGTTTGTAGTATAATTTGAAGTTAGACAAAGTGATGCCTCCAGCCTTGTTCTTTTTTCTCAGGATGGCTTTGGCAATTTGGAGTCTTTTGTGCTTCCATATAAATCTGATGATTTTTTGTTCCCTTTCTTTAAAAAATGCCAGTGGGATTTTGATGGGGATTGGATTAAATCTGTATAATGCTTTAGGCAATTTAGGTCATTTTAATTATGTTGATTCTTTCAATCCAAGAACACAGAATATCTTTCCATTTCTTTATATCTTCTTCAATTCTTTTTAATAGAGTCTTATAGTTTTCATTATATAGGTCCTTCATACGTTTCATTAGATTTATTCCTATTCTTTTTGTTGCAATTGTAAAGGGAATTATTTTTTCCACTTCTTTTTCTGACAATTCATTCATAGAGTATAGGAATACTGTGGATTTTTGAATATTAATTTTGTATCCAAAAACTCCACTGTATTTGCTTATTGTTTTTAGTAGTGTTCCTGTGGAGTCTTCAGGGTTTCCTATATAGAGAATCATGTCATCCATAAATAGTGACAGTTTGACTTCATTTCCTATTTGGATGCCTTTTATATCTTTCTCCTTGCCCCACTAGGACTTCCAATGTTATACTGGACAGCCCTGTCTTATTCCTGATCTTAGAGGAAAAGGTTTTAGTTTTTCACCATTAAGTATAATGTTGGCTGAGGGTTTGCCATAGACGGCCTTTATTATGTTTAGGTACTTTCCTTCTATACCAGTTTTGTGAAGTATTTTGATCATAAATGGGTGCTGTATCTTGTCGAAGGCTTTTTCTGCATCTATTGACAGGATCACACAATTCTTACATGAAGAACATTAATCTATGGGCTGTATGAGCTCTAAGAGGATAAACATAACACAACCTCAGGATGCATGTAAACAAACTTTAAAGCTCAGCTAACATGTCGCCATGACAAGACCCAGAGCGCACACCTTTTAACCCGTCTGTGCGGTCAGAGATGGGCAACGCAGGGCCACTGCGGAAAGACACCGAGGAGAAGTACGACGGCGAGCCTGAGGCGGAGGCGCTGCGGATGTACGGACTCTGACGGCATCTGGATGCAGACAGCAGGTCCACACAGAACCGAAACGAAGGCTAATCATGAAGCACAGAGAAAGCGCAGGACAGAGAGGGGAAGTCAGAGAGGCCAGAGACAAGCGGAACGGGCCAGCCCGTCGGGGGCAAGGGCGCGCCTTTCAGACCTGCTAGCTGTGGCTGGAAGGAAAAGAAAATTCTAGGTCCAGTAATCAGTGTCAAGGTGAAATCAATAGCACATCACACGTGAGCAGATGGTATGTGTACCTGAGGCTTTCAAAAAACAGCTCAGCAGCACAGGTGGAATGGTGCAAATCTGAGAGATGATCCAGCAGTAATGAAAACCATCCCGTCCAGCTCAGAGACTTTACTTATAGATTCCACACATGAAACGATGGTGCCATCTCTGGATCTCCTACAGCCAGTAAGTTTATGGAGAAGCCTCGCAATACAGTTCTGTGGAGGTCAACAAACGTTTGCAGTCGGTCTGCTTTAGAGAACGGCTGCCTGCCTTGGAAATCTTCCTTCGGACCAGGCAATGAAGCTGTTAAAGGTATTCTTTAGAATTCACTTCATAGTAAGAATTTGAAATGTGGACATTTTATAGCTAAGCGACCAGGGGAGCCAAGGGGAAGGGCAGCTGGTTCAACCTCAAGGGCAGCCACGCCCAGGGGACAGTCTACAGTCACAGTGGGGCAGATCCCTGGGAGCAAGGACAGAAATGGCTTTTAGCAGATAAAGGGCAGTTTTAGTAAATATTCAAAAGGTCTAAGGCTGATTTGGTTTCTACATCATTTATCCCAGTACTATCGAGTGATCAAAGCACCTTGTCTTCAACCTTTTTGTCAAATACTTTCTAAAAGAATTCTGAGAAAATTGTGTTTCTTTTGCATATTTTCAGTAGACATATGCAATTGTTTTTAAGTTTAAATTATTACAAAAAAAATAGTCTTGCTGCATTGCAAAGACTGAAAATTCTACATAAATTTCTTACAATCTTTTAAATAGATCTAATGGGATCTCCATACCATGATGATACGGGACTCGCTATTATTCATTTTAAAAATACATGAACAGCTTCCTTTTCAATGGCTGGAATTTTTATATCTTTCCTCTTTCTCTTTGAAGTATATGTCTACTGAATTTTATTCTAAAATAATATATTTTTATGCTTCCAAGTCTTACTAATCACTCCATATAATCTCTATAACAAACAAAAAAGGCAATGATTTCCATGGTAACCAAATTACACAGACTAGTCCACTAACTAGACTACTTAGGGGAATTCAGTAAGCAAAAATAAACATGTCATTTGCCGTCACTTAGCTATAAAATACCCACACCTCAAACTCTTATTATAAAATTAATTCTAACGAACGCAGTGGGCCAGACCTGAAATACTTCTTGATGTTACCAAACATGACATAGTTTAGATGTTAGGTTGGAACACTTCACTCGTTTTTGTGGTCTGGCTGAGTACTTCATGTCCTACACATTGTTTTCATTTTTTGAGGACCCTTCCAGAAAAGTACACAAAACATGACTGTTATGTACCCCACAGCAACAAAAACTTGCTGATAATTAAATTATCCTAATAAGTTGGTAGCTTTTTTTTTAATTAAAATATAATAACTTGATTTTTTTCTTAGGGTTGAACTCTAATCACATGGAATTATGTTTATATCTTTGGTGCTGCTCTGTTTGAATAATTTAAAGTATTATTTTGAAAAGTAAAGAATATTTTCAATAGTAACCCAAAAGTAAATAAAAATCATTTTTTAAAAGATCAAAAGAAAAGGAGTTAAGGTGAGAGATTTGCTCATATCCATAGGAGAGTTCTAACAGCTACCTTAATAAGTCTCACTTTTAAGGAAGAGGTTCCATTTGAATTACAGATGTTAGTGTTAATGAATAAATTAAAAGTTTGAGAGTAGTTTTATATTTATTTCATAGTACAGAAGATAAGCTCATTTATCAACATTTATCTAGTAATGCCATCATCAAGTCCTAAAATGTATAACTTTAACTTGATCCATTATTTATAAGATTTGTTGTAAAACCTCAAATACAATTAGAAAAAAATATTAATTTAAATTGCCTGACTGCTCAGAATAATGAGACTATATTAAGACACAAAGACATCAAGAAGTCAAGATTCCAGGCATCTCTCAACAAAAAAGTCCCAAACACATTAAAAGGTTTTTAAACAATTTAAATTGCTTTCTTTTTCTTGCCTTTGTTTTCCACGGGTTACTCAGTGACTCATAATTGTTTCACAATTATGCTTCAATATTTCAAAGCAGCTTGCAAATATATTTATTATATCATTGTTATTTATTTCTTGTTAGTCATGTCTAGAGCGAAAGGTAATGATTATTAAAATACGGTATTTCCTACTTCATATTTACCACAATTTGGTCAGAAGAAGATCAACATCAAATTTTAAATATTTCCATAAAGTGTGCAACATAGACCCTGAGGGGGTAAAAAATGCAATAACTTCCTAGACACTGAAGTAAAGCAATTAAGTATCTTCTCTGGTGTAACTCATTTCTTGATAGAAACTAAAGCAGAAAACTGTATTATCAATGTTAATGTTGATGTCATGAACTGTCTATCATAAAAGAGAATCTACACACTATAAATTGTACCCGTGGCTGGAACTAGGTATCTGAGTGCACGAGAAAGCGACGGGAATCTTCTGATGGAGCCCTACAAGCCTTTGGTCTGAACGAGCCACGTTGTCCAGCTGAGCCCCCAGATGAGTCAATGGAGGCGGCAGAGGTCCATCTGGTGCTACGGGGGAACCATCTCCATCAGAAGCCCAGGGAAAGGCCTGCCGCCCTAAGGGAGCTGTGTGCACAGGGAACCCCCTTCTTGCTGCCCCTATAGACCAGAGTCAGAGAGCGATAGCACAGCAAGACGATTCACTCCTGGCACTAGGTACATGTGGCCTTCAAGAAATGCGGGGCTCATTCTGGGTCTAACCACTTCCCCAAAATCTAGATCTAGGAAATGTGAGCTGGTTCTAATGACTGAAATAAATGAACTAGTAAGGCAGGCATCCTTTAATGAAAGAACATTGTGCTAGTTTCAGCGTAATTTCTCTCTAGATACAAAGTTTCCTTATATTTATTTCCTTTTTTTTCTCCTCTTTTATTTCTTTAACCTTCATGAAATGAACAAGAGCTGGACAATGTTTCCTTGTATTCTTTAAAATGTGTGAAAACAATTAAAATAGCTGTGAAGCAGTCTGTCCTAGACCAACCCTGGCAAAGATCCTATTCCACTGTTTTCCAGGACGATTTAGTAGACATTTGAACTTTTCCAGTTTTTACATATATTTAGCACGTGAGATTAAGACTGAATATTGGGCATGACATAGTCGTTTCATAGTTTTGCCTACTTCTGCCAGCTCGTCTGCAATATGTTTAATTGTGTACACAATGACGGTTTTGATTCACAGGGTTGATTCCACGGAAATTCTGCCTCTGCAAGCCTTTCTGACTCTGTGTCTGCGTACACATTTTGCCTAAGTCCACCATTGCCCATTCGTTTCACGGCTTACTTTTCTGATGCACTGTTTATCTGCTTTGAAACATGTACTCCAACCTTGATTCCTATTCCCAATGCAGCTGGAGGCTGAATTTGTACCATCGAGCATTTTAGTGTACACACTCTAGAAGATTCTCAGTAATCCATGGTGATGCTACATCCCACAGAACCGAGCCAGAGCCTGGCCCTGCAGGATGCCTTCCACTAAGTCCTTCCAGGTCAAAAAGGGACTGTCATTAACCCATGAGGGTAGGTAAAAATAATCTGCAATGGGATAATTCCCTTCTAGCTGACTGCTGGTGTTATTTTACAAGTAGCTAACTTCACCTATAATGAAAAAGATAACATTAATCCAGAATTTTAATATTAAACACATAATATTCTCCATGGTATTTTACACAAAATAGGTTTTTATCTGAATTAAAGTAGACTCAACATGGAAACCAGTTCATTTCAATGTGAATTAGGCAATATCAAAATAGTGATCAAAATCACTATTTATATTATATGAGGAAGTAGAGAAATTATACATCAACATTTTTATTTTTAATTTTAATTTTGTCTCAGTTTGTCAGAAATTATTATTATAACATGGAAACCTACAATTTGAAATAATAAATATATTATTTCAAATATATTGGGAAACAAAGGTTCGTATGTAATCTTTTTTATTTTTTAATTTACTGAAAGAAAAAGAAACTTGACTTCCAGATATTCATTTATCTATTATTTACCAAATATTTAATAGGGGTCCACTAAGGGCCAGGCACTCCCTGCTGTGGGTATAGAAAAGGTCCCTCCTCATGGAGCTTACATTCTAGAAGGGCTTTTGGAAGGTGATGATGATGGTGACGGTGATGACTGTGATGATAAAAGGGAAGAGAAGGAAGAGGACGAGAAAACGAGTAAATAATAATAATAATAATAAACTCGATAAGCAACACAAAATATGGAGCTTCAAACTGAGAATAGATCTGTGGAACGGAAAGCAGAGGCATCCCAGAGTGATTCGATGCAGAGAAAGCACGCCCTGTCCTCGAGACAAAGCTCAGGTGCGTTCAAGAAAGAGCGTGTGACGTGTGCCTTTCCACTCGGGGATGAAACAGCCTCGCCAGTTTGACACACGTTATTTGCACGAGGTGCCGGTGCTCATCCCAGCAAGTGTGAAATGTTTTCCCAGTTTCCCTTTCTGGACAGATGAACTAAATCAGCTTTAATCCCTTTCGCTACCAGATATCCAAAATGCTGGTTAGAAAACAATAAGACCTTTTCACATGTAGAAGCCACTCAGCAAGGGGCAGGGCCCCCGAGGCTGCCAGTCGCAGGCAGGGAAGCTCGTGCTTTCAGAGTCCGTGGCCTTGGCCGTGGACCGGAAACCGTGCAGCAGCATGGGCCGGGGGGGGGGGGGGGGGGCGGGGGGGGGGGCACCGAAATCCCTGCGAGGAAGACGGCCCTCCAAGTAACAGCAGGGTGCTCAAACGCACACATTTTCAAATCCGAGTATCCCCCAACAGAGGTGACAGCGCATGAAACCAAGCGGCCGCAGTCAGGGGACGCGCCCGGAAGAGGAGGCCGCACGCCCACTCCGGGGGGTTATCGGGGGACAGACGCCACGCGGGGACGAGCGCGCAGGCTCACGGGGGGCCCCCGGCGCGGCCCGGGGGGACCGTGTCACCGGAGGTGCCGGGACAGCCCCGGGGGGGGGGGGGGACCGCGTCAGCGTCGCGCGACAGCGAACTCGGGGCCGCTGCTCCGCCCCGAGTTTCAGCCACTACCGACGCCCGCGGCGGCGAAGCACACACAGGGGCACGGCCGCCACCTGCGGACTCTGCTACTTCCTCCCGGACGCGCGAAGGGCGCGAAATTACCCTGCGGTTACTGAGCTGAGCCTTGAAGAAATCGGGCAAACACAGGAGGCCGGACGATTACTACTTTTTTTTTTTTTCCGAGCTTCGATTGAGGTAGAACGTATACACGATAAAACGTCCGAAGCCCAAGCGAGCAGCTTACCGGCCCTTCACACACGGATGCGCCTTGTAATCCCGGCCCGACGTCGGAGGGCGGCTCCGTGCCCCCGGGCCCCCTCGCGCCCCGCGTGCGGCTCCCCGGCTCCCGGCAGCCACCGCGCGTCTTCCGTCTGCGCAGGTCCGCTTTACGGCCCCGGCGTCGCGCAAGGAGCCCAGGCGGTATTCGCTTCCTTGTGTTTGGCTTCTTTCGCTCAACATGTTTTTTTGAAATTCAACCACATATATTACATATACGTGTATGTGTGTGTGTGTGTGTGTGTGTGTGTGTGTGTGTGTGAATATATATACACACATATATATCAGTAGTTTCTTCTATCATTTAATTACAGAATAATTACTCATGATATGATTATGCCACAAAACCTTTATCGTTCTTCTATTGACGGGCACAGGGCATGTTCCCAGCGGGGCTGCCGTGGACTTTGCCGTGTACGTCTTTTTCTGTGGCAAACACATGCGTTTCTCTTAGGTATGTTATAAGTACCTGTTTGGTTTCCTTACTCCATGGTACTTGCCTGTTTCTTGTTGTTGTTGTTGTTGTTGTTGTTGTTTTTACCATAGATGAATTGTGCTTATTCTAGAAATCCACATACACGAGTTTATAAAGTATGCAGTCTTTGTTCACGGCTTTTATCCTCCCCAGGGCTACCAAGAGGATAACTTCCCCTCCTTCTGACCCCTTCTCAACTTTTTCTCATATATATAGACAGTGTTTTTAAAATGTTTTCTAAGGCCAGGGAGGATCTTATGCAAATATATTAATTACCTTTCTCATGTATGTTTGAGGAGCTCATTGAACAGATGACTACTCAAAAAGCATTAATGGGATACCCCGAGATTGCATTATATGAAGTTCAAGTTGATCCAACTCTCAGAGAAGAATTGTGAGTCCACCTACGTGGTTTACAAACTTATCTCTTTAATAAACTGCATATTAGGTTCGATGCAACTATGTTCTAATTTATCAAGCGTATTCTGTCCAGGAGACTCATTTACTCAATCGGATATTTATTGAACATCTAGTGTGTGCCAAGGGCTGGGAGGACATGAGCCGGGGCGTCCAGCCTCAGCACGGGGAGGGTGAGCGCGAGGCAGGGCTGCGGGACCGGGTCGCGAGGAGATGCCGCGGGAGCCACTGGTCCCCCAGGCCAGGGCAGCCGGGGTCCCCAGGTGGGGCAGGCGCGAAGGCCTTCTCCCCTCTTCCGCACGTCGTGGCAATTAATACAAGCTGAGGCGTCTGAAATCATAAGCCAAAGGCACCAGATCTTCTCAGAGTTAAAATATAGCCTCATAGCAACAGCAGCCTCGAGAGGACGGACCAGACAGAGCAGCTGCCTTCCAGAAGCAACGGGGCAGCCGACGGCGCCTCTGCCCGCAGCACTGCAAGCTCCAGGCGGCCAGGCCCTGCACCCTCCTGTGACATCTCCTCCCTTCCTGGGACCCACAGCCCACGGGACCCATCGCGGAGTGTTAGCCCGGCTTCCAAACTCTAGCCGTGTTGCCCAGTACCTCACTGTGACAGGTGAGGCCCCCTGAAGCCCCAGGATGCACCGTGGTTAGGTCAGATTTTAGTTTTCAAACATATCGAAGAACTTGTTCTTCTGGCCAGCGGAGGGTTTCTCGTGACTGGATTTCAGGTGCCTTGGTGGCAATTTCCCTGTCTGTGTAAACAGCTCGTGAGTGAGGATTTCTCAGTCGTGAATTATTAAGGTTGTACAGGTACATCTGAAAATGGCAGCTAACACCTACAAAATGACCATCTGCGAATTTCAACATAACCTTCTACTAAATTACACCAGCTGGAACGATATCCTTGCAGCCTTAGCCGCTGATGACTTTGAATAAAACACACGTCCGCGTTGCCCTCGGCTTTTTTTTCTAAGTCAGGGGTTGGCGAACTACCACCCGCAAACCCAACCCAGCCCGCTCCCTGCTTTGGTGACGAAAGTGTCGTGGGGAGCCTGGCCCATCCGCGCCCACATGTTGTCTGTGGCTGCTTTCGCGTTCCGGCAGCCCAGCGGAGGGGCGGGGCCACACTCCTGCTGCCCAAATATATTCACCATGTGGCCCCTGCGGAAAAAGTCTGTGGAGCCTTGTTCTAAGGGAAGCTGGAAAAAACAGCTAAAACATCCTCTTCCAAACTTAACTGAAAGGATAAAAGTGGACAGACATTGAAATCAGAAGAGAAAAAAGGTTTAAAAACTCGCAGAGCCGTGCCCCATCGGGAACCACCCACGTGTGATTGGGACGGACGGGAGGGGCTGTCGGGCTCCTGAAAGGGGGCCCGGGGAGGCCGGCTGACCCGGAGCACACCGCTCACGGGAGACCGAAGAGGAGAGAGATGTCACGGAGCGTTTCATGAGGTTCTTAAAAGTCCAGGCCCTCGGCGGTGAGGGCACAAGGGGAGGCGAGCCCTTTTCGGAGTCCACGCCTCCCCCGGCCCTGGTCTGACCCTCGGGCAGGTGCTTCTGGGGCGGAGGACAGCACCGCGCCTGCAGGGCCGGGTGGCCCTTCCTCCTCCCGCAGGACAGCGTCGCTGCCACTCCCCGAACGTGGAGGGCGCCTGCTCCCTCAGTCGGGGCGCGGAGCCGCACACCCGTCCGCATGCCCACTCCGGCCACTCCGAAGGACGATCGGCGGGGGCGCCTGCCGTAATCCTTCTTTGTTTCGCAGCCTGCACAGAGCAAAACCAGCCGAGTGGGCTGCCGGGCTCCCCCCCGGGGCCTCCTCCCGCCCCAGCTCGCCTGCCGCGGCCAAGCCAGCATGAAGCGCGGGTTGTCGATCGGAAAAGCCAGACAGATCCTGGTGGAGCCGGTCCAGTTACCCTCGACCATGCACACTCTCCTAGGTTCCCACGTATAAAAACTCACACGACTGATCTGTCCGTCTGGCCGTTCGTGACATAGAACCGTCCTGGGGTGCCCGCTCCGCCCCTCCCCTCGGCCCCGCGCACGGGGCCCGGTGTGCGGCTTTGCTCGCTGGCCCGGCTCCTCTCCCCTCTCCCTGCCGAGCTTGGGCTCTGCCATTCGTTTTCGCCTCTGACAATAAAAACCCCAGGACAAGATTGTCACAAAAAGGATTATCTTGCGGATCGATGGTGGAATTGATTCCAAACCCCAGTATTTATCAGCCTTCAGCAAGAGCGCAACTGGGAAGGAAACACGTCCCATTTCGAATGCACGTCAGGTCACCGCGGCATGTTTCGCTTTATTCTACAGAAACGATATCCTGACCCTTTACCCACTTACTCCGGATCATAAAAGCACGTGCCACTTGCCAAAGCGACCTTTCCAATGTCCTTCGATAAGTGATGCAGAGTCCCTCCCTTTCAGCTTGATATAATACACCAACTACAGATAACTTTTCTCAGTTAAACTTTCCACCCCTAAAAATGGAGGCAAAAATATAGACTAAGTAGCAACAGGTCCAACGGGAATAGACAAGACTGGCCGCCCTCCTTCCGTCCCACCTGATACATTTCTGGTCTCCCCCATCTCCCCCTATTAACCGCTTTTCAACCAAAACCCCATGGAGAGGTTACTACAATTATTAACTAAAACAATGCAAAAATGTAATTTTAACCATGAAATTCAATAGCAGTGGAACTTTATTAATATCGAGTAGGTTTTATAGGATCAGAAAACCCAGGATTTCAATCCATTGGTATACTTTAAATAAATTAATTTAAAACGTTAGCTTACTTTATTAGTAATTCAAAACATCCTCACACGAACTCCAAATCCTGAAGTAAACTGCATAGTTGATTTATAAGAAGTTGATGCAATATATTTAAAAAATTACCACGGGCATAAGTTACCTTAAGAAAATAAGGTAAGTAAAAGAGCTCTTGGGGGCAAGAAATATTTATTTACTTATATGCACGTTCACGTGAAATACTAGAGGAATGATTTATTATACCCAAGCAGAAAATAAATAGCTTGAAGGAAAACAAGTATGTCAAAATGATATATTCAAATCACGTCGTCTTGTACAAACATCTTACAATGTCTAGTACAGATATTTTAAGTTACTTCAACCAGAAATAAAGGTCAGCCAAAACTTGCCAGTGGCTTGTATTTTAAACATTCATATTTAAGCCAATTATTTAGACTCTAAAGTGTGTGTCTCATATAATATGATTATATGCAGTGAGAAAAGTTTTATATAACTGAAATGCCACTGAATTCAAAAGCATGGATTCAAAGTTTATTGTGAACCTTAGATTCTAAGGCCACCCAGCAAAATCTTTTATCTGAGATTAGATTTGCATTTAGAAAGCTCGATTAGCCTACAATGAAGAGATGCCTGCGGGAGAATGGAAACGGGTGTGGACAAACCAGTCCCGAGATTCGGAGATTCCTGGGCGTTTCACCACTGCCTCTCACTGAAGTGGTTCCCTCACGTGGACCAGGGTTGGTTGTGTGGGATGCGGACTCGGAGGCCCGAAGGTGAACTGCACAAGGCTCGGTGGGAGGAGAGGTCATCGAGGATGCTAAGCTTCCCCGGAAGATGGTCTGGGTGGAGCAGAGAGAGAGAGACCGCAGCGAGGTGTCAACCTCGGTGACTGAGGAAGACTTGGGAGATGACAGAGGAACACAGACCGCTGAGTGGCCTATGACCCTAGGGTCATATACGGTAGAAGGTTAAAGGATTAACAGTCGAGAAGCAGAAATTCAGAGTAAAACAGCCAGGACGCCAATTCCTGGGGGTGTAAACACTTGGGTTTGAAAGCACTGCCGGGGATCGGGGAGCTCCAGTGAGCCCCAGGACTCAGCTGAGCCTAGCACGACAGGCAGAGAACACAGGGGACTGAGGGGCCACCAGGGGAGCCGCAGCGGGACAGTGGTTAGAGCGTGGGCGGGCAGGCGGGCAGAAGCAAGGAGCCGGCCCTGCAGGAGTGGAGGTGCGGGAGGGGCTCTTCCGGCTGCGGGTCAGCCCGGGGCGGGGGTATCCGCAGTCTCCCGAGTGGCCGAGCACGTCCTGACCCCTGGACTGGGTAGCCTTCTCCCAGACAATCCATAATCCGAGCAGGTGCAGACAGGGGCAAGGGCGGCATGGACTGGATGCCCTCCACACTGGGGACAGACGCTGGCTCTGCACCCAGCACCCGAGCTCCCTCTGGGAAGATGGCACGGTGACCCACCTCGTCACACCCCTTCCTGAACCGACCGCACAGGGCCGTGAATGCAGGAAAGGGGCACAGTGGCCGAAGGCAAAACTTCTGGTCCCCAGACCACAAAGGGTTTTTTTTTGTCTCTTTTAAATTAATTTGCTTTCCACTTACGGCTCACAGACAACATTATAGTGGTTCTGGGCGTACGGCATAGTGATTAGAAACACACCTCACGAAGTGAGCCGCCGGGAAGTCACCTGCCACCATGCGTGGTCATCACTCCATCACTGACTACACTGCCCGAGCTGGCCAGCGCCTCCTGACCCTCCACTCGAGCCTGGCCTCGCCCCAGACCGACCCATGAACGCGGGGATTAAACCGGATAGCTGACTCAAAAATAGCAGAAATGAAGTAGAAAATACATGAACTTTACGTACCCATTTCTTATGACCGCAACTTCATATGGTTTTTAATCAGAATAGAAGGAGTTTGGGAAATTCAAAAGCTAAGCAGTGCTGATTTCACTCGAGATGTTAAGTTATGATTTCCCACTGTCATCAAAGAAAAATATCACTGACGCTGTCGCGACATTGGCCGCGCTCCGCTCACACCGCCTGCCAGCAGAGTCTCAGCAGGAGAGGGGCAGAATCAACATTTCAGCCAAACTTCGGCGAGAACTTTGGAAGCAGGCCATATTTTTTTCGTTTTGTATGTTAGTCCTAAATCAAATACCTTGAAAAAGTTGACTACATTTATCTAAAATACTAATACACATATACTAACTGGAACAGAACACACTGTAATTTTATTATCAAAGAAACCGTATTCCTCTTTGCGCACTCGCCACCTTGGCAATATCCTCAGACAGAATAGATGGTAGCTAGCCATGACCTATCAAAGCTCGGCATCCTTAAATTCATAAACACAGAGACACTGAATAAAACCGAAATTAGGTCTATTGCAGATAATAATTACGGGGGTAATAATTAAAAACAAAAGTAACTGGAATTCCATTTTCCGCAGCAGTAATCTGGAGAGTCTTCTCATTGACCTTGTTTCCTAGGAAGCAGACAGGGAGCTATGGTGACGGCGGGGACGCTGGCCCGGCACTGCCCGGCGCTGCCCGGGACCCTGCTGGGCGCCGTGCCGTTCTCTGCGGGGACGTGCATGAGGACCCCGCGCCCCGTCGGTGGGTGCATGGACCGCGGCAGCCAGCTCAGAAAGCAAGCGCAGAGGGTCCTCAAAGGCCTAAAGATAGACCTACTGTGTGAGCCAGCGATCCCACGTCAGGGTCTTGAGCGGTGTCCACGCGCCCATGTGCGTCGCGGCGGTATTTACAACAGCGGAGACCCTGAAGCAGCCTGAATGTCCAGCAACTGGCGAGTGGACACACACACACCCACATGCACACACATGCATGCACACGCATACACACACATGTGAACACACGTGCGTGCAAGGCACACAGACACAGGCACACATGTGCGTGCACACACGTGCACACACATGTACACACATGTGAACACGTGTGCTGTGCAGACACATACACATGTGTGTGCACATGCACACACGCACGTGTACACACTCTCACACACGTACACACACACGCACGAGCACACATTATTCAGCCATTAAAGGAAAAAGGGAATTCTGCCGTCTGCGACATCCTGGGATAAACTGGAGGAAATGACGCTCCGTGGCATCATCCGGTCACAGAGGGACGAATGCCACAGGGCGCATTTGTATAAGGAATCGAAGACGGTCAGACCCGTAGGGGCAGGGAGCAGAACGGTGGTGGCCAGGGGCTGGGGGCGGGGGGAGTAGCGGGATGTTCGTCAAACGCGCCAGGTTTCCGTCGCGCGGGCCGGGTCAGTCCCAGAGGTCTGCTGACGGCACAGGGCTGCGGTCAGCGCTCTGCGCGGTGCGCTCAGGAGCGCGCTCATTGGGTCGCTGTGACGCTGAGTGCTCCCGCTGCTAACAACAACCATGGAGAGGAAGAAGGAAGGGAAGAGCAGGAGAAGAAAATAAAACAGGTGCTTTACAAATATGAAGCTCGTTCTTCCCCACGACGCCCCTGCACACGACGCACTGCTGTCGCCCCGCTGGGTGACGACAGGACTGAGGCCAGGAGAGCTCCCGTAAACCGCCCCCAGTCACGCAGCTGGCGGGCGGCGAGGCAGGGCCTGGGCCCAGGCGGCTGGCTCCGGAACCCCCGGCTCTCACCCACAACCCTGATCTCACATGCAGGATTCCACCTGCAAAGCTAGCTCCAGCAGTCTTGCTCATTAACAAGTGTATAATGAGAGTGCTGTATACCCGGTTTAAAGATCCCCATTTCAAACGTCGAAGCAAATCGTGTCTACTATCCTTGCTCGCCACGTTCACGGATTTTAGAATATTAACGAGGAACTTTAAGCTATAGAACAATTTATACATAAATGGAAAATTGCCTGAGGTATAACAGTAACCATAGCAACAGAGTAAGATGGGTTTACAAAGTGAAAAGTATCCTAAGGTATTTGATGCCCTCACAAAAAGCTTTCTCTCAATTTAAAATAAGGAGATAATCAGCAGCAGCAAAACAATGCTAAATCTTCATAATGGATTATATTATGAACCAGATTAGGCATATTTCATCTCAGTATTTTTATTTCCAAAAGAACAAGGGCTATATTCAAATCTGTCCATACATCTCAATAATAGGAATGTTTAATTCAGCTAAGATTTTTTTTTTTACTAAATCTTGAACAAAGTAACATTTTAAGTAAATCATGATATGTACATAGGTTCAATGAGAAAAATATACATTAGAATAAAGTCCTGACAATAACACATGCATCCTACGTAAGTATAATCGGCAGATGTATACGTAATATAAGTATGTAATTATCTTTGGATGGATCCCCCTAAAAACACTTTTTTAAATAAATCAAAACTTACTGTAAAGAATAGGCCTCACTGGAGAAATAATATGGTAAATCTTTTTATGATATCTATTGGCAAAGAAATTCTAAGATTTCTTAAGTAAGTAAATATTATCTAAGGGCCGCTAGTACCACGTGTAGGGTTAGTAAAGAAAGAAATCCTACGTGAGCCCCCTGCTTTTGTTCTGGGGGGGCGTTAGCCCTCGTCACTCCAAAGTGCATCAACAACATGGATACATTAAAGCAGGCTGTTGCTTTTCAAATATGTGGAAGACAGAATAAGAATACAAAATTCAGAGTCTGGAACGATGTGCTGATCTAATCGAGCTCAAGTTTCATAGAAATAACGGTGCTTGAGTTTTAATAAAACAGCTCTGCAAATACGAGGGCTGGGAGGGCAGGTAAGGACCGACCGCGGCTTGCACGTGACTCCACAGCTCTGAGCACGGCAAGGAGGTGTCGTCGCGGCCGTGGGCAGCTGTGCGGCGCTCAGAGCAAACACGCGGCACCCTGGGCGATGGTCTCCGGGCGCCCTGCCCTTCGCCACTGCCGTTCGGGAGGACACACGGACACAGACGTCCAGCGGAAAGCGGCCAGGACGATGACGGGTGCCAACACCCGTTCACCTCAGGAGCACGTCGCATCGGGGCAAAGTCCCCCCAGGTCGGGGACTGACCACGGCATTTTGTCACCAATACTGAGGACACAGGGGGTGCACAGTAAATGTTTGCTATGTAAATGAACAAATTAATGCACGCAAACATGCCAAACGGAATCTTCAGGTATGACAAGGCTGAAAAGCTTCGCACGTCTGAACGAGGGGACCTGAGGCAGTGGATTATTCCGTTTGGCCTCGAGGGGACAACAGCAGTGCGGAGCCGCAGGAAGCCAGGTGTCAGCTCGGTGAAGAGGGGACACTGTGCTCCGCAGAGGCCTCGCGGGATGTCGCCCAGGCCCCTCCTCCCGGAAGGGACAGAGCCACTGCAGGCTGAGAGCTGGTGCCCGTTGGGGAGAACAGCCTCCTGGTGCAAGGGGGCGCAGAGCGGGGGACACAGCGCCGGCCAGGCCCCCCTCAGGTGAAGGTGCCGATGATGAGTCCGGCTCCAGGTGGCGGGGCTTCCGCATGGCCCCTCCACACAGGTGCGTGGACGGTTACTGTGAGCTCCTCGGGATGGCCGGGGAAGGCAGTGGGGCCTTCCAGACCCAGCCCTGAGAGGTGCAGACACTCCTGGCTTCTTGTGGGGTGAGGGACCCCCCAAGGAATGAGATGGGCTGCCCCTCTCCGGGCCCATGGAGGACCACCGGGCTGCTCAGGCGCTTTCGAACTGCTGAGTAATTAAATTGTAGGTTTGCACCTGGAGCCCTTGGAAGTAAAATGGTTCAAGTTTCTTCTAACCCTGACATCCTGTTACTATCGAAATATATAGGTTAGAAGGCGATGATGACTACTAGGAGGACATATCCTTTAGTCCTGGCATCCAGCCTATGTAAGGGAAGCACGACGATTATTTCCAGCTAGATTAAGAAAATGTGATTAAGAAATGTAAAATAACTTGCCCAAAAGATCTCCCAGCCCACAGGGTTAGGAGTAACATTCAGTGATATCTGACTCCAAAGCCAAGATTCAACCGTAATGATCACACGTTTCTTGCACTTAAAAGCAACGGCATTAAATGAAGAGACAGAGATTGAGAGGAAGAGAGGGAGGATGACTATAGCTGTGTCCAACCAAACAAAGTGAAGTAACTCTGCCTTTTAGGGAAGAGAGACTAAGACTCGGTGATCAATGTAAAGGAATCGGAAGCACGCCCCATGAGATAACCTCCAGTCCCGACCGCATTCCGTCTGCCTCACATTATCTTGCTGAGGAGCTGTGGGCTTTCGGTAACGGTTCTGGGAAATCCCCTTTGTTATGTCTCAGACCCCTGGGTCCCCGTGCGGGCAGGCAGCCACGGGGCCCACCGGCTACCAGCGAGGACGCGGCACTCTCATCGGGGCGGGGGGGGCGGGAGAAGGGCTGAGCCCACGACAAGCGCTTCCATCTCTTCGCCGACGACGACCACCATCCTGTGTTTCTAAATGTACACACAGGGAGCGACTCCAGGAGCAGGTGGGGACAGTGTAACTATGAAAGTCGCCCTTCCTAAGAGGGTGCGCCTTATGAACGAGGAGAGCCGATGAAAACGGCCTCGAGGTCAGAACGCGAGATGACCCGGCATGACGACGTGAACGAAGAAACCCGAGATGTGACGGAACTGGAATCCCACGTCACAGGGACAGCCACGATCTGAGACGCCGGCCACTGTGTGGTATCTGTCATGTTCTACCGGAAAAGACAGGACCTTAAAGGAAGAGAGAGTAATTTTTGAGAATATGCAGGAAAGAATACAGATAATATGAAAAAACGAAGAGAATGCTGCCCTTAGATTTGGAGATCTTGGAAACAGTGAAATAAATGAAAATTACTGTGTACTCTGTAAAATGCTGTTTGCATTTCAATATATATCTTTAGCATATGTGGCCATCAAAAAAAGGTCCTGACATCATTTTGCTGTCTTCTCTATCGTACCATTCAAATCATGGTTTGAAACCCCCAAACACGTGAGTGTGCCTGACTTCGTGCATGAGCGAAGCGTGTGGCCGAACGCCCCTCGCCTCAGGGGCCACCGAGGAAGACCTGCGGTGCCAGCCTGGCTGGACACGGTGAGCCACGAGAGCGTGCCCACCACACGGGCAGGCAGAAGACCGAACCGGACCTGTGCAGAAACGGCTCTCGGGTCCATCTCGCGAGGCCCTGAGGAAACCCTGAACTAGCGTGCGGGGGGAGGAGAATGCCGCGGTGACCGCCCCTGACCGAGGAAGCTCGGTGCCATCGGCCCCGAAGCGGAAATCAGGCGAAAGCACACATTCTCTGCTTTACGGACCATTTTAGTGTCCCTTTAAAAAATATTTTAATGGTCCTCGTAAAATGCTTTAGATCATCTATTTTAATTTATATATATAATTTATATATACATATAGTTTAATGTGTTCATAAAATTTAAAACTCTCTAGAACCCTGAATATATTCAAATAATGCCTTTAAATTTGTAACTGCATATCAAATGTATAAATGTCAAATATGTACATATGTTTTTAAACACAAATGTTTTCTAAAATGACTTCTGGTCGGGGCTCATCTATATCGGGTGAACGCACGAAGGGAAGGCCACACATTAAACTTGACTAGGAGAAGACATGCATCTGAGCTTCGTCTATCAAGTTCTGAATGTACAAAGATAAATAATCTATTTTTCAGATTTTTGAACTGTGATTGATGAAATCTCAGGCCTGTATTTAAAAAACTGAATGATACCTAGCATAAAAAGAGCCATATCGATGTTTCAGATGGTTTTGCTATTGTTTGTATGAAAAGCAAACGAGCTCAGGAAAGATTACAGGCAACGCTCCACAAATGTAATTAACAATTACTCTGTGTCTACTCCATTTCTGCGCCATGAGGATATAGTCAAGATGTGTCCATGGTGAATTTTTGCTTTATTTTCACCAATTAACAGACTATTGGATATGACAGTAATTAGACACCTCAGCTGGAAGAAGATCATTATGTCTTAATGAGATGATTAAAAACAAAAAAAAAAGTGTGCTTCTTGCAAAATATTAGCATGTACTTCAACTAACAACAGTACAATTTATTTTGTCTCCAAGTTCATTGTGCTTTGTCAGCCCATAAAAAAAAAAAAAAAAAAATTCTCCAGTCAATCAAAACATGCCTTAGAAAATGACATGACCTAAGGGTAAAATGACAACTTTTAATGAATCAACTGTTTCGGTTATATTTATTTTGAGACTATTTACCAGTGACTCTCTGACATGACAAGTTACAGTTGCCATGTAATAAACTGGTACAGATGCCATGGAATATAAATACACTGCTACACTTCGCCTTCACCGAGAATTTCATTTCTATCCTGTTATGTAGTGCAGGCCACCTTCCCAAATTCAACTTAGTCGGTATCCGATAGATGGATTTGTTTTAGACCCGAAAGCAGATCTCGCTGCGGACAGCCCCGGCAGGTGCACGCGCATGCGCACGCGGAGAGACGGCAGCGGACTCGGAGCGCGACTGAGGGGTGCGCAGCCCCGCCCGGCGTCAGCCACCTCCCAGCAAGTCTTCCTTCGGGTTAGTTTTGTTTGCCTAAAGTCGACGTTTGCCGCATATGTCATTTAGAACAGACAGTAACTCACACCTCCCACATGCCACCCTGAAGGAATTATCAAACAAACCAGCATAAGGTCTGGTTTGGAGGCACTGGAAAATTCAATATAAAATCAGGCCGGGGAAAAAAGAGACTGAACTCTAAAGTCCTGCTCAGCAGGGGGCATCTGAAGCTCATTCATTCGTTCGTGCACTCTTTCGGTCACTCATTCCTTCACTCCGAAGGCACTTAGGGAACACGTATTATCCGAATAAGCAGAATATAAACTTATACCTCTTAATTAATGTCGACATTCTTCAGTCCTAAAACAAGAAGTTGCCCTCTTCCTGAAACAGCGTTTACTACTGCTAGTATGGAAATAAAACTACCCCTTGCAATTCCACACCTGTGTGTTCAAAGGCGAAAGCCGTCGCCCGGGTACACCCCTTACTGCGGGCTGACCCCCACACAGCCGCCCCCAACCGCGCCCCGTCCTTCCCTCCTGAGACAAGGAGCGTGTTCCTTTCTTCGTCTAAGGCCCAGCCAGCCAGGTTCTCTGAACGTCCAGCTCCGCGGGCCCTCCCCCAGCAGTCGGCGGTGGCGGAGTGACGATGTGCTGGCCCCTGGCAGCAAGCCCGCTGCTCGGGGAGCTCGCTCAGCTTACCGGCATTTACGACGCCAGCGCGCGGGACGCCTGGGCCGCACAGAGCCAGCCGGCCCATACCTGCTGAGCATACGGACTTGTGTTGCCGCCGCTGCTATTACCTCATCAAATACCACATATATTATTTATAAAAAGAATAAAGTATGCACTGCATCCCACGAACTCTACACGCGTATACCTTCCTCCCTCCTGAAACCACCACGCGGTTTTTAAACAGTAACTGTATCCTCCTTGCGTTACAAAGGTGAACTGGCACATAGCCAAGCATACCTGAGCAACGGCGTGGCTTTTCCCCCCCGCTACTGTCTATCAATCAATTCATTTGTGTTGCACAAAACTGCTATTCCTCGGAACTGAAGCAGGAGGAAGGCTTACATAACATAACACTATGTTGATATACCTTGACATATACATTATGTAACAGCATTTTTCCTTCGCTATGCTTTGGGATATAGAGCAATGCTTTTTTAAAGTCAGCAACATCAGCAGGAATAAGACTTTTAAATGAATCTACTAGGAAGACAGGATTCTCACATTTAAAGACGAAGAGTTTCTTCCATAAGAGTTATGTTTTTTTGCCCCCTGAAATTATTAAGTTGCAATGATTGGGTAACAAGTACATTTATAAGCAATAAAAATGGTATACAGAAGAGATCTACTTAGAACCTGTGGATTATTGTGGGGTTTTTTTTAGTATTTTTTTACATGTATTAGCATTATAAGTTAGATTTTTAATGTAAAACCAGATTTTTGTTTTTATTATTGTAATGAAATATAAAACCCTCGCCGACAAGGGAGCTTGCTTAGCTTATTCGTATTTACAACTCCAGCACCCAGGACAGCTGCAAAAAAAAAAGAAAAAGAAAAAGAAAGAAAGAAAAAAAGTAAAAATATTGCCTAAAACCACTGAGCACTTACTATGCCTGTGCGTGGGGCTTCCTACAGGCCAGCGCACGTAAACCTGACCAGCCAGACGACACAGGAGCAAACATTATTGCTGTTTATCGTGTGCTGCGAATCTGAGGTACAGAGATTTAAAGGCGTTTTTCCAAGACTCAGCAGATAATCGGCAGACCCAGGGTTTGAACCCTGCTCTTAACATTAAATACTAGTCTTCCTTTAGTGTCTTTGTGTTTTGATGTAAACAAAATAATAATATTAAAAAAATACTCTTCTATTCTTTCTAAAATTGAATTCGTTTTAAAACGGTTTGGAACACATTTCAGGATAGGAATGACAGAAAATCACCAGCAACTGAAATGTCACCATCTTCAGAAGAGGGCCTTAGGAAATGTGTACCCAGCCTTACCAGCACATGCGGAATGGTGAGTTATCTACCAACTGCCAGAAACCTACCGCAGTATGACTCAGTCAGAAAAAAACCCTTTAAGCATTACTGAGTAACTATGCTGCCCCACCAGCTCTACGCTGCCTTTATATTAAATAATGTGCTTTAATAATCGGTGAGTCAAGTTATAATATTTATATAATTATATGAGAAGCTCAGACACATTTTTCCCTTAGAGAGGCAAGCAGAAGCAAATCCACTCTCAAGAAGGTGAAGATTCTTCGTGAGTAAGCTCTGAATCTAAATAAGCCTCGGTCCAAAAAGAGTTTTATTGCAGACTGATAATCCCCTAGGTTTATAATAAAAATGCTGACATAACTTCAGCTACAGCATAACAAATGCAAGACTATAATGTGTGCCTGTCAGAAATTCCTATTTATTTCCAATGTCCTAACAGATGTACTTTACTGACTTTAAATTTCCTCCAAAAGTTAATTGCTTGTCTATCAAAAAGATAAACATCTTGTTTTAGGCTATGGGGATATTACATGTAGGGAGGAAAACCAATACTCTAGCAATATACTGTGTCCAAAATTCATCTGCAGTAATAAGCCAAACTCTCAGAGCATTAGGAAGCTTTGAGAAGGGGGTACTCAGCCCATCCCCAAGTTAATAACTATAGGATTCTCCACGTAATAACATCAAAATACATAATACACTTAGATGTCATTGCATGAATAAAGTTTGATTTGCTGCTACATAATGACCATGTTTACGAAGCAAATTTCAAAATGAAGGTGACATTCTTTTAGACTTTTGGGAACAAATATTGTTTTGGAAAAACTGGACCTTCAACATATGTACTTTAATATTTTTCAAGCTATAAAACCTGACCTATTTATGAGTCATAGACTTAAAAAAAATAAAATAAAATAGATAAAATGAAACAAAATATCACATGCAAGAGTAAAGATAGTTTAAGGAAACTATGTCAGGTACGGACATACATAGGCATAAACTTCTTCCTGTGATGTACTATTTTTTTAAAAGCTTGAAAACACTGATTCTGAGCAACTCTTTCATTTTACAGGCTGAAGGCTATTTCCCCAAGGTCACAACTCATTAAGAACAGAGCCTGAAGTAGAGACTATCTATCCATCATCCTGTCCTCGGCCCACATGCCATTAACGCCTGCCCGTGCCTTGTAGTAAGCATATATAAATGCCCTGCCCTTTAACCGTATGCCTTAATGCCATATTCTAATTCTACTCCTGCCCCGCGATATGTTACTGTATAGCGTTTTCATCACAGAGACAAACTAAATATTTATGTGAAGGTAGATCGTGACAAACGTGACGGTCTACCTTTGCCACGCCCCCTTTATAAAGCTGCACCTAAAACGGTGAGGCTCCAGTACGAGCATGGGGCAGGCACAGAAAGCTGTGTCGTGGGGATCGGCAGCTCGGCTAGAGCAGAGGGTCCTGTCAGAAGAACAAGGACAAAGCAAGTTTAGAAAACACACATACACTAACACATGGGTCTCGGTGCCACTGTTAGATTGGATGGATGACAAACCTGACCAAAGCTGGGTATCTCTGTGTCTTACATTCTAGTTATAAAACTATTAGATGCGTGGAAAGTGAAAAGAAGCGTCATTTATCCGTTTACTTTTTCCATACACATGCACAATAGATAGGCAAAGTTTTCTTTTTTTTTTTTAATAAATAGTCCCTTTATCCTTATCATTCCACAGCTTCCTTCTTGCACTAAGCAATGTGTGGGCATCCTCATACACTCCTCATTCATTCTAATAAACACGTAGTTCCAATTTTATACATGTTCTACGATTTAATAAATATGGACGTATGAGGATGTCTTCTCTTTCAAATTTTATTTTTCCAAATAAAAAGGTAATATTTGCACATGCATTAAGATATATTCCATTATGACTTTATATAGTGTTTTAATAACATGCTATTCCTAGATTTACCTACTTTGCACAGTGCATTTTGCTCATCTGCTATGGCAGATAAGAAAGTGAGGACACTCATATCCATTTTTTCCTTCTCTCCTACTCTGCCTCCTGACTCTTGGCATTTACATTCTATTGTTTGTTGAAACATTAGGGAGGTCGCTACCCAGCTTCCTTCCTCATTGCCCTTTGACCTGTCATCTTCCGCTTATTAGTTACACATTTTTTTACAGCATCTAGACAACGGTTTAATCAAATGTTCTATGTACAGTTTTATTCTAAATATTAAAACCCAATGCAAGCAACATTTCTGGCATTATGACTAAATATTATATGTCACTGCAGAATCAAGCTGCATGATTATACCCTTCGTGAAAGGATTTTCACCCTAACGTGCTACATGAAGAATTTTCAGTGGGTTAGCTTTTAACTTTCTTCTAGTTTTCCAAGTTTCTCTGGGGGTTAGTAAAACCCACAGAGACTCAGCTACCACTTTTTCCTGTATTTTGTATTGTCATTTTACTCAATTTTTTTGGATTATCACTCAATATATTTTCATCGATCTTTGTCAATCTTTCCCTATCAATGTTTGCATTCCTCTTGAGTATGATTAAAATACAAAGTCTATATTTAAAGCAATTGTTTCTCAAGTCTTTGAAAACATCGCTTTAATGATCTCGGATCCAGTACTGCTGATGAAAAAGCTGTTACCTTGACTTCATTTCTTTGCAGATAATCTATTTTATTCTCATTGGACAATTGTTGCATTTTCATTTTTATCATGAAAAGTTTGCTATTTCACCAAGAAACGTTTACATATAGTTCACCAGTATCCATCCTACTTGCCAGGCTTCTGAAGACTGATGTGTGTGGTAGACCAAACTCAGAGATGGACTGGTTTGTACCTGTCTGCCTGAATCCAAGTCCCTTGGTTGTCTGGGCCGGCCATGTCACCTGCTGTGGTCTACAGAACAGCAGATGACTTGAAAGCAAGCAGAGACTTGAAAAAGCCTGTGCATTGGCAATTGCACTCTGTGAATAATGCTGCAATTGGACTGTTTTGTTGTTGTTGACATATGAACCTACGACGCAGACAACAGTGTGGTGGTTATCAAGGCAGCAGACTGGGGGAGGATGATGAGGGTAAAGGGGGTCAAATATAAGGAGACGGAAGGAGATTACACTTGGGGGGACGAGCACACCATGGAGTCCACAGATGCTGTGTTATAAAGTTGTGCACCTAAAACTTACATTATGTTATTAACTAATGCTACGCTCAATAAATTTAATAAATTAATACATTAATTCTTTAGAAATGACAATCTTGTCACCTTTAGGAATCCTGCTGCCAAGAGAAGCCAAAGTTAGCAGGATGATGGGACATCAACAGCCAGTCATGTGAGTCCATCTAATACCAGCTAATCCCCAGGGAACAGAGTCACATGAGCTAGCTTGGGCGAAAAGGGCCACACCTTGCCCAAACCCGGAGAGCCAACCAGCCAAATCACTGGCACATGAGCTAAATAAATAGTTGCTATTTTAAGCTTCCAAGTTTTACAGCCCTGTATCACATAGCCAAGGTTAATTGACACAGAGTATTAATTCAGCGTATAAAAATATTACTTTATTAAACTATAGTCTTTGCCTTTCATTGCCTTTTTCTTGTGTTTAGTCAGGTGCTGACTCTTTGACTATTCTCTGTTCCCCTTAACATTTATATTTTATATTTCCTTGCCTTTCTGTTGAAAATGTTGGGTGTTGATTTTCAATTTCACTTGAAAATAAAAAGTACCCTAAGCTTCAGCAATGCCCTTTCTACCAGCTGGTCCACAAAATAATTTAGTGATCATATTTTTAATTTCCTGCACATTTCTTGTTCTCTAGTTACCTCTTTGTTATAACAGATAGCCTGTTACAGCTATGATACCCTCTCGAACTCTGCGAAGGGTACTGATCACTCCGTTTTAAGCCTCTTGTGTTCCATGCACGATACCCACGTCTTCCAGCATCAGTGACTCTCTTTGTTCATCTACATGTAGTTTCCCCCTAAATATCTAATGAGTCTTATCGGTTTTCTTTATTTCTAAGAGAAAACTGATGTCGACAGCGGTCGCTCAGACTGTTTCTTCCGCACTGTGCGGTGCGTCCGCGCGCCGTGGCGGGGACGCCAGCCTCCGGACGTCCCGCGGGCGGCGGGGCAGAGAAGCAGGCGGGCCGGCTCGTGGCCCGCACGAGCGCCACGTAAGACACGCTTCGCGCTCTGTGTGAGACGCTTCGCGAAGTTCCCTACTTCTTCTCCAGTGTTCATGTAGGGTTTCACTGTCGCAAACAAACAAACAAAACTCAACAGCGTTTCATTGTTTTCATGCTGCCACAGGAAGAAATAAAATGAGGTTCATGCGTTTAATCTGCTGCCTTAAACCAGAAGCACGTGAATTAGTCTCTTTTTGAGTTCTCACGTGTTAGCTTCTTCAGATCATAAATGCCTGATGCTGTGAAGGGAATTCAGGGTATTTAATTGTTGAAAGAATGCATTTTGAGAATGATTTATCTGTAGGAAATAATTCACTTGTAAAGAATAATTAAAGTTCCTAACACAAAGATTTAAAAAAAAAAAAAAACGGCTTTTCTCTTAACTTCAATAGAATACATACGTTATGACACTTTCCAACAGATTTCTGAAATCAGCAGTTACAGAGATGAATAGTGTTACTATTTGTAAACACCGCCGCACTAAACGCTTTAGAAATCAAAGTTCATTTAAGCTTTCTAACACTAAATAATTTCTTTTTCATGCTTCCAAATTTATGAAAGCAACATAAGCTCAAAAGCAGAGCAGTAAATTAAAATGGAATAACGTGATTTCCAGCAGCAACAGAGATCACTCGCTTCCCAAGGAGGTTGGCGAGGCCGGCGAGGCCAGCAGAGCGGCCCCACCCCCACCCCCGCAGAGGTCAAGTTTATCTTCCATCGGCCGCAGCTCCTGCTTAGCTTGCATGTGGTAACACTCATTTGTCTTAAATCTCAAGGCTGGTGTCCAAAAGGTTACAGTGATCAAAAGAACTATGTCATATTAAAATGTATATCAAGAAGGCTCACTATTTTTATTTAAAAACAGTGATTTAAAAAATCGAACAGAAACTTCTAGTAACCCACAGACACATATATCAAAGAAAGGGGAGTCATTTTGCACCAGGAGTTGGGGGTGGGGCAGAAAAGCCTTGCCGTTTAACTTGATGGACAGGGGCACAGCAAAAACACCTTTTTCCTCAAAGGAGACTGAAATTCACCCTTCTACTACAGGAAGGAATAATAATAAAAAAAAAAACTGTGACTTCACACTTTGATACAGAGTTTTCACAAATGCTCGTGGAAAAGGATTAAATGTTTCAGCCACTTGTTTGTCGAACGTCTCTGTGCAACCGAGCGGCGCGAGGCCCTGGGGGGACGCGCGGGCACGTGAGGCCCCGACGGGCCGCACGCGAGTCCCGCGCCAGGCGCAGGCGGACGAGCCGCGGCTTCGAGGGCCCCGGCAGTCACGCGAACCAGGCGAAGGAGGCGGGCGGTGCCGCGGGGAAACCGAGTGATGAGTGACGGACGAGGACGAGCGGGGACCGAGGGGACCAGAGGCCATCGGCGTAGTCCGTCGGAGAACGGCGGACATCGGAACTGGGGGGCAGATTCACTGCAACGGCTCAGGGCGGGGAGCGCACTCCGCGCTCAGAGCGCGCGCTGCCTGCGCCCGCTGCACCTGCCCCGCTCCCGGGCCACAGGCCGGGCGCGGCCTGCAGGGGGCCGGGGAGAGGCGCGGCCGCCGCTCGGGGACGGGGGCTGGGACGGGGACCGGGACGGGGACGGGGACCTGGATGGGGACCAATTGAGGAAGGCGGCGCCGTGGCGGGGGTGGGGGCCGCCGGGAGGGCCGTGGCCGTGGCCGCGAGCAGCGGCCCCCCACCCCGCGCCTCCGGGGCCGCTGCGGCGCCAGCCGCCAGGCCACACGCGCCTGTCCATCCTGCGGCGTCGCCCCAGGAGTGGGCGACACTGAGCCTGAGTTCCGTTCATGTGACACGGCGCAGGGCGGCCAATATTCCCGTCTGCCCCTCCGGAAATCTACGATAAGAAGGAACGTGTCTTCTTTTCAGTCTTTGCTCAAAGGCCACTGTCTCCAGGAGACTCGATGGCCTCATTTAGAACTGTAAGCTGTCCCCACACTCATCCTGTGCACGCCGTACCCCACGCCCTCGCGTCTTCTCCACCGCCCTTCCCCACCGCCCGTGTGCACGTAAGTACAAGCATGCACATACACGCGCGTCCCTGACGCTTTGGGTACTCTATAAATTGCGAAAACCTGAAATTACTATACAGTTCACAGCACCTTACTAAAAGATTTCGACCTCTATATCCCCAAGAGGAAGGCAAGTGGCAATTCTCATTTTTAACAGCTGGAAATAGGGAGAAGAGACACAGCTCTGGGAAATTCACTGCAGTTGCTTCATTAGTATCAACTTCCAGGAAAGACTTGACCTGTTTTCTCTAACAGATAAAGTGTATCATATTCCAGGCTGATCTTGACCTACACTGACTTGACAAAACCTTACTAAGGCATGACTTGTCTATAACTGTAGGAGCTAGGAAAATCCTCACTCATGCTGCCCCAGGAAATAACTGTTACTTATGACCACAATTAGAACACAGAACCTGCTTTCCCCACAGAATGGTAATTAGGTGTAGTAAAACCATTGATGAGTGAGATATTTCTGGTACATTATGGGTTAACCTGTGTTTTTTTTTTTTTTAATGCTGACTGGGGAATTTACCATTTTAATATTTTGTTTTGTTTAATAGCAAAACAAATGTGAGCATTTAAACAAAAACAATTTTTAAATATGTGTGCATTGCTACCATTTGAAAGGTGGAGGCTGACTACGCTACCCTTGCAAAATGCAAGACCCTGCATAGACAGCATAATTCTTTTTCTTCCAAAATATGTTTTTCCTCAAAGTAAGATGCTTTGCCTTTGACAATGATCCTCAAGCTAACTCTAGAGAAACAACTTTCACTTATAAATCTCTAACACCTTCACAGATGAAAGAAATCTAAACTAGAACACTGTGTAGGTGTTCTAAAAAGTTAACAACATTGGATGAATAAAATATAGTGCCTTCGCATTATAGTCTAAAAAAAATAAAATAAAATCATTCTAAAATGAAAAATTGAAAATAATTGACGCATTTAAATGTTGAACAAGTCAAGAAAAGCTTCAGATCCCTGACAACTACCCACAGTTGTAAATGAGTTTATGTTCTAGGGGGGCCGCACATCAGAGCTAATGGCACCAAGTCTCTGCTCTGTGGCACTCAGCAGCAGGGGGCACGGGGACGAACACACAGGTCATCCCACCCCGACCTGAGAGAAGTCTATAGAGAGCACTATGAGAACTTCAGGGAGGAGGTGACTACGTCGTACAGGTGAAGGAAGAGTTCTAGGATTCGACGTTGGTCTTGAAGGATGCGTAGAAATGTGTCGGGTGAAGAAACGCCTTGCTCACAAAACGTCTAACACGCACGATAGCGCAGAGGTAAAAAGCAAAGCCGAGCCAGGAAAGAGGCCGCAGGCCTGCATCCTGCATACTGGGCACGCGGTAAATCGGAAAAAGGTTTAACATATTATTTATTCAACAGATATCTACTATCAACTAAATGTTAGCTATAGCAAATGATTTTAGACAGAAATGATGTCCCAGGATTGTGAAGAGCTCTAAACAACATATATGTGTTTCAGAAATTATTTCATAAGGTTCTAAGGAGTTTATCCATCAGTGGTTCTCACGCAGGGGAGTGATAGAATCAATTTCTTTTTCTTTATTTCAGTAAGGTTACTGGAGTTAGAGGTGAGGGAAACTGGTGATGAAGAGATTACTTAACAAACAACTGTAATGACTGAGGTAAGAGCTAAGAGGTAAAGCAAAGGCAGTTAGGCAGAGTCAATGGAGAAAAATAAATAGATCTAAGAGAATCGTTTCCAGTCACAGTGGCGTGATGCTACAGGCAGAAGGGACAAAAATCAGCAACTCCAAGAATTAAAATCTAAAGAACTGTTTGGAGCATGTTAACCTTGAGCTAACTGAGAGGCAAGGACAAGTGGGCAGTTTCCAAAAATAGAATGAGGCTAGGAGAGACATCAGACCCACTGCTGGGCATGCTGCCGTTGAAATCAGCTCAAGAGGCTAAGAGCGCCCTCAGGGAGATCCCTACAAAAAAGACAAAAGACATCAAGGAACCTGAGAAGGCAGGAGCAGAGGTACTTGAGACAACTCAACAGGGAGAGGCACTCCAGAAGTCAAGGGTCAATGGCGTCAGGGAGTAGGACATAATGCCATAAGGTCAACAGAATCAAATGTATGAGGACCACAAGAGTCCCTCGATAGGGCAACAAAGAAGTCACTGGTGAGAATTTGAGAAGAGGGTAGAACCTGGATTATGATGAAATCAGGAATGAATGGGAGGTAAGGCGGAGAACCAAGGCCACTCTTCCCAAAAGTTTTGGCGACGAAGAGACAAAGAAAATAAGGACAGTCACTCGAGGGCAAAGTAGATGCCCCCAAGACTACGGTGAAGGAGAGGCTGAAGAGGGCCACATGTAAGATATCGAAGAGAGAGGCTATGATTGTGACGCAAAGTTAGACAGAAATAACCGTGGAGAAGGAGACCATCCTTTTGGGGACATTCTGTTGTCTCAGCTGTTTTGCGGTCTACTGTCACATGCATTTCCCTGATTAGCCAGACACTACTCATAAGGTATTATCATGCCTAACTCACAGTCAGGAAATGATGCAGGAGATGGTTTTATTAAAGACAGAATGTCGCAGAAGTGATGACCTTTTTCTCTGGGAAGCAGGAGACAAAGTCACCTGTTTCAACGGCACTAAGAATCGACTTGCGGCAATGGCAGAACTCCTGTATTGAGAAAAGTGATTTCTGGTAGATAAAATGTGAAAGAAATAACCGGATTGCATAGTAATTACTATACGATAACAAAAAATTAATTTAAATGACTTAATTTTTTCAAGTACTAGCTCAATAATTAGTGCATCCTTATGTATGAGGCCCAATGGATGCTTTAATAAACAATGGCTTTAGTTTTGCAAGAGATAGGAATATGACTCACTCTCTCCAGTGTTTAATCTCACCTCGGTGAGGACATTTCCAAAATAATGTCTCATGTACTATTTCGCGAGTATTTTATTATGTGCAAACTCCATGCTGGGAATCACAACTGAATGACTAATTTAAAACTAATTATTTCAAAATTAACCTGGATGATGATCATAATGAATAGAAAAAAGAATCACCTCACATTTCAGGGGTTTCCTACAGCCCCAAATCAGATACGAAAATTACTTTTGCTATGTCTTTTATTTATAGATTAAAAGATGGTCTAAAATAACCCCAAAGTGTTGACATATTTACAAATTATATTTTAGTTGGTTAGACAATGCACTTAAATAAATAAAAGATTTAACACTGAGTTGATTAGGAAAACCTTAATTTTATAACTTTTTTTGGTGTGAAAAACAATACATAATGCTTCACCATATGGTCTCATCATCCTTTTGCTAATTACCTACAAGTCACCACCCGGGTTTTACAGCTGCTACTTACTATGCACTGTGCTGTTTCCCCAAAGAGTCATCCCTCTTTTCATACATTTTTGTTTTAACCATTGTCAAAGAACATTAATAGCATCTATGCACGGGATTAAATATTTTAAAAACATATATTAATAATTATATACCCACATATATGTAAAGGAATGATGCTTTATATTCAAATTAATGTTAATTATTTGATAAAAGTTTCAGCAGACCAAAATATTACAGTGGTTTTATTTTAGTCAACATTTTAAAATTCTTTATTAAAAGCTGGCAGCCCGAGGTACGAAATGTGGCAGGCAGGCATGAAAATGTTATAATAATAGTTTCTGATATAGGAAGCAATTAGCTCTTTGGAAAACTGATCTATTTTATATAAGCCACATCTAATTTTGGACATCTGCTTTAAACAACGTTAGAACTAAATTTGAATTTTGCCATATAATAAATCTAGAATAATGATTAATTTTTTAAAGTGCAGTTAGATAGCATGGCAGAGGAAATGATATAAACTTAAAGTATTTAAATGCTAATAAATATTCTTGCCTCTGCCCTCCCGGCAATATTTTACATGTTCTACCTTTCATCCAAATGGATAAAATTAAAATGACATAAAACTGAAGTATTTAAACCCTAGTGGAATCTTTGCCTCTGCCCTTCCTAATATTTTATATGTTCTGCCCTTCGACCAACTGGTTGAAGCCCCAGCGTAAATTCCTACTGGGCCAAGGTTATGCCTGATCCGTCACAGGCGTCTCCAATCCACGAAGGTCTACACGAGCAGGTGCTGAAAGTCTCTGTTGAAATGCGAGTTCATGTCTCTCAGCTCTAAGTGTTTTACAGTGAATATATTGACTTGTTATCATGCCAGTCATATGATAACAGTGTATCAAAGGCCAAAAAATACAGAATATATCAAATAATTCAGCGGTATCCTCAAGACCCTTTTAACTAGCAATGGTCAGTTCTTCCCTTAGCTTTACACTATCCTGCTGAGCTACCAGGTTTTCTTCTTATTAATGCTGCACAGAGCTTCCAAAAAGCTAATACCAATCCTCTGACTTCCCGGGCTGCCCAAACTGCTAACGGAACTTAGTAATTAAAGTTCTCTTAAAACAACCCCAAATCCGAGCAACTCCCCTTCCAGCCCCCGGGAGCTGCCACCAGCATTAACGTTGACCGTTGACAACGTAACGCATGTTCCGTGTGGCGGAGGTGAGCGGTACCTAAAATCCCTCCCCTAAAATGTGATTTCTATCTAGGGAAGAACAGGTCATGGGGAATTAAGATACTTCTATTTCCAATAACTGATTCTACAATGAATCTTGTATAACGTCTTTACATCAGAGACAAAGATCTCTTTACTTGTAATATTCTTTGTCTCTGTCATAGTAAATGGCCTTGAATTCTGCCAGTATTTTAAAAGGCCACTTTGTCTATTTCCTCCTTCTCACCAAAAAAGCAATAAGACATCAACACATTGTGTGCCGACTTATATATTTACTTGGAAACAGGTCCCTAAATTGATGATCAGTATCCAGAATAAAACACTTTCTAATCAGAATCACTAACCTGTAAAGCAAAAAATCAATAGGAGACAAAATGAGTCTAAAAAACAAAGGAAACAATTTTAAAGCACTACTTGGCTACAATTTAAAGGGACTTTAGTCAAATTGACTAGTATAACTAGGGAACTGCAGTTATTAGTCCTTAAGCCCTCCTGGGAGAATTCTTGTCTTTTTCCAAAGCTTCGTTCAAGTACAACAAATAGGCCAACAGACCGCGGAGCCATCGAGTGTTGGTCAGATGAACCTGTTGGGGTGTTGCAGGTTCACAGTGACCTGTGCACAATGTTTCTGGGGGAAATAAAAGCTTTGGAACAGAGTCACCTAAGTTACACTTCGGTGAGATGACAGGCCACCTGAGGAATGACTGTTACACTGCAGTCCGTATACAGCTGTGAGTCAGACGTATGAAGTAGTCCGTAACCTTAACGCCAAAATTCAACTGTGACTGTCGACAGTCACTTACAGACAGAGGACCGACTGTCTTTATTACTTCTGCTCTAGCCCAGCTTTTCCAATCAGAAACGACAGTTTTGACCCTATGGCCTGCCTCAGAGCCATACAAGAAGAACTCTTTAGGAATCGATTTTATATAACTGTGAGAACAAAGAGAACCAGGCAAGAAGACAGACGAGAAAACGGAAGTAATGCGCAAAAAATGCCACGACGCAGATCCAGCGCATCAGAGCAATACAACAGAACTATAAGAAACTTGTTGAATAAAGAAGTCCGGTCTGATATAATAAAAAATAATGAGCCTAACTCCTCCGTAGTGATATATGATACAATGAAATATATTTTATAATCCTCTTTCTGGAAAACGTATTTGAAACTGAGACTTAAAGGATTTGATAGTCATAATCCTACATGAGAAGGATTTTTCATTTAAAATATTAAATAATGTTAACTTTCAATACTTGTCATATTTAATTTATACTTTAATTTAAGTGGGTATGAATTTTGAATTTGTCATTAATATTTATCTTAGTAGTCACTGTTATTTCTATGGCACCTATAGAAATCAAGGAAGCAGTACTACTCCATGGTAGAAAATTACCATGCTAAACCTTTAAGCAAATGTATCCACCTAGTCCTTGGGAAAGGAAAGATTATGACTTCTAAGAAAGATTCCAGTTTCTAGAGAAGTTTGACTGTGTATAAAGACATTTCTAGAACTCCACACATGTGGCTGATCTTTTTTCACTTGGGAAATCACATAAATTCACATGGACCTAAAGTTTGTGAATTGCCTGGGTTTTGCATCTGCGCACTGAACGCAGGTGTCCGATGAGCCTCATTACTGGTTCGCCAGCCCCGTCTCTCTTCCCTTTGGATCCTGAATGTACCTGGGGTAGCAGAAGGATGGGATGGAAGGAAGCGGAGGATGAACTGAATGCCAAGATGACCCACATGAGCAAATAGAGATAAAAAACAACTTTTCATCATTGCCCCAAATGCCCTAGGTATGTGCGGCATATAAACAAGTCTAACAAAACATAAACAACTTCTGAATGATTAGAAATGGGAAATGTTAATAGAGACAGTTGGAAAGAAATCACTACCCAGCACACGTAGCACGCAGGCGAGAGAGCTAGGCGGCATTTACGAAGGACTCCCACGGTGCTGGCACTTCCTTACAATCGTGACTCCCCTGGACCAGGACAGTCGAAGTCCCAGAAGGGTGGGCGTGCAGTCACATCTCTATGCCCTGGATGCAAGTGACCCAGGCTGGGGACTCAGATCGCTGCCTCCAGGGAGCCTTCCCTCTGCCATTTCTCAGACAGCCGCGATCGCTTCACGTTGCCACGCCGCAGCCACGTGTCTCTCTCCCTGCAGACCCCACGCGCACCTCTCACGGCGAAGAGTTCACATCTACCCAGTCTGCGTCCCCAGCAATGGTTGAGCGAGGAGAGTGATAGACAAATGTTAATTTTTTATGATAAACTCTCCTGTACTTCAATTTTCTCATCTTTAACATTGACGTTTTATGTTCATTTCAACCTCTATAATTCTGTAATTTAATTCTTAAAAATTCAGACATAGTAGTCTTCCCTCAGCTATTTAAAATATAATAAGCTTAATTCCTCCTTTTGCATTTGCCTGGATTCCTCCTCTCTTTCATCCAAGTCAGTCCTGGGTGCTCACACACAACGGCTGATGAAAAAGCCTCGTGTATATTTTTTACAGTGAGCAATGGACACAGACGTGGGTCTCAAGAAGACGATCAGTTGCACTCTGAGCCATGTATTCGATTTCCAAAACAGGAAATTCCCTCTGTCTTTAGACTCTGTTCTCCCTGTCCCTGCCCCCTTTCTCTTTCTTGGTATGTGACCAGAAAAATTAGAAGTCATGAAAATCAAATCAGGACAACAAAAGGCTTGACTTTTAAGGTGAAGTGATCGACCTGATTGTAAGTAAAGAGGCACATACTCAAAAGGCTCCAATCTGACTCCGACTCTGCATGAGACCACGTCTGTGTGATGCCATGTTTTTTAGAGTAGAGCATTTTAATATTACCTGACTCCGCTATTCTTATTTTTTCTAATAATAATCTTAATTTTCATCACTCTTCTAAGGGGTTGTTCATTTCCTAATTTGATTGATATTCAGGTTTTTAAACTGTCGTTAGGATTAATGACTTTGCTGATTCTCCATGGTTAATCACATAAAAACTGTTCCACGGAAAACAATTTGGTGATGCTTACTATTCTCTGACGACTCCACTAATTATTTCACATAGGCAAACCTGTTACCTCCCCCGTGTGAGTACACAAATCACGTGACTGATTTTGGGTTTCGGGACTGGGAGCCAGGTCCATTTTGTATGTGCAGCTCCCTGAAATCTAGGAAACAGGACCCACTTTTTCTGGCACTATTAATCTCAGTTTTCTGTGCTCATTCAGTTCTGAGCAATACGAGATCTAAAGTATGATGATATCAGGCATGTTTGGAGAAAAAGTTAGCTCTGAAACCAAAAGCACCAGCTACAAAGCATCCTGGGTACCAGGCACTGAATAATTAAAATGGTTCTGTTTTTTATAGAGTTGTGACTGAAAAGTAGAGAAATTGCAATAAAAATTAATTGACATTGCCAAACCTCGGTAACAGCTATATATTACTTAAATATTTTTAAAATTTGCATAAAAACATTCATGCTAAATGGTTCTCATTTTATATGCTCCTAGTTCTGTGATGGTTGACCCTTGAATAAGGTGGGGTGAGGCGTGCCAACTTCCTTCACAGTTGAAATCCAAGTATAACTTTTGATTCCCCAAAAAACTAGTCAGCTTTCATCCGGTATTTTCGCTCCGTGGTTGGAAATCCGCGTTTAGGGATGGAAAACACCATTTTTAACCTGGGCTTGGCTGAATCCGTGGACGTGAAACCCACGGGTGTGAAGGGCATTGTATTTCTTTAAATAACCACACATGTGAGTGATCTGCACAGCTCAGACCCGTGACAGTCAAAGTTAAGGGTCAACCACACTGGACAATACTTTTTTTTTTTTTTTGCCCCCCGTGGAAATAAGTTGCTGGGGAAAAACTATGCCTCGGTGACATACATTTATTCTGCAAGCCTGGCATGAGGTAAATGCATCGGAGGAGCCGTGAGCTGGCTCTGAAGTTACTGAGCCACCCCCACCGCTGTGCGGCAGCAGCGGGAACAAACCCCGAGCAAAGAGGCCCCGGTCCGCTTCTCGCCCTCGCGTTCGCTGACGGGGAAGCTGCATGAGCCGCGGAAGAAGCCCCCGGAGGCGGCCTGCTGGGCGACGGCGCCCGCAGGGGACCGGGCAGGTGAGCTCGGGCCCGCGGCGCCGCGCCAGGGAGCCACAGGAACTTCCTTCCTGGTCTCCAGATGCTGACATTGCCCATCAAGAGGGCGACTTGTGTGACGAGTGACGCAGAATGGACATGTTAGAAAACAGAAGTGAGGGAAAAACACATGAAGAAGCAAAATACAGTTAGAGACACACATGGCTAGGCTCCAGGGGACTGGACTTCCAAGCGTGCACACGCGTGTGTACACACGCGCACACACGCAGTGCACACAGGCACGCGTGCACACGCACACACACGCACGTGCACACACAGGCACGCGTGCACACGCACACACACGCACGCACACACGCGAGCACAACACACACACACACACACACACGCACACACACTCCGACTGACGGCCAGCATTCCTTATACTTCTCAAGGATAAGAACCGCCGAAAGCCTGAGCAAAGCCCACCGTGGAGCGAGCCGACCCACCGGCTCTCGGCCGGCCCGGCGCCAGCCCTCGGACTGCGCCTTCCCTGTGCCTCAGCCCGAGTCCCACAGACATTCATTCAACCCATGTGCATTTCCAGTTTAACATCAACAAGAAAGAAGAAGTCACGACCTTACACTGTACTTCTGTATTCTCCTCTTCTTCTGCTTAACATAAATGAAATTCGAGAAGGAAAGAGGACCTTAACTAAAATTAAAACTTTAGCAAATCCTTCTAAATTTGGGTCATCTTTTAGGTTAATGAGAAGCTTGTTTTTCCCCATCTGGTTTCAGAACTTCCTTAAAAGTGTGTTGTGCCAGGCACTGTGCTAGGCGCTCTTTCTGTAACACCGAAGAATCCGCGAGGAAAGCCTGTGCACGCAGAAATTAGGTGCTTCGTACAAGGTGTTCAGAGTGAGGGCACGAGGCAATCCTGGGTCCATGTAACAGGCACTGGACAGTAACAGTTCATGTCCGGTGCACAAAAGCAGGACTGACCTGACTCCTCACGAGGGTAAAAGACCGTCCCACGGCGTCTTCTAATTGGTGCTTATCCTTCAAAAGATCTTCTCAAATCTTCTGATTCGTTCAAGAGAAAACCAACTTTTCATGTTTCCTTAATCACCAGAAACTCACCCTCTTTCTATACAAAAAGAAAATGCTAATCTCTTAATAATTAAACCCTAATGCGATATCCTAACCGATTTTGTGTATATAGTTATACAATGTAAAATTAAATAATTAGAAAATGTTACTGGTCTTTCGATGAAGTAAATTTGTAAGTTGCTTTTTAAAAAAATAAATCCACAAAAATGTTCCATAAATAATAAAAAGATGTGGAACTTATTATTATAATATGTAAATGATTTTGGCAATCTTACCTACAGCACCGTTGTTAGGGCTTAAATACTTACCTACATTTTTACTGAATAAAACTTGGTACTATCCGCCAAAATTCTGTTTAAAAAAGGACAATCCAAGTTGGATCGATCTATGGATACTTAAAGATTTTTTTAGTAGTTTGTTGGTTAATAGTTGCATTCCAACATTTAAAAAAGCAAACATAAGAGATTTTGCTTGCAAAAATTTTACCTAGAAACCTAGTATAATTGTGCAGTCTTAAAGAAACGGTCATATATCCTTTAATTTTTTAAGTACCTACAAAGAGTATAAACAAATTAATACTAATTAGCAAGTGAAGAAAAACATACTTTTCCCTTAGCTTTTATGAGGGTTTACATGTAATTTTCTCCTAAAGAAATTTTAGTTACAGCATTGTAAGAATTATTTTAACTTTACGGTTATAATAGAAAAAAAAAAAGAATTGCAAAAAGCTCCTTTGGAATTCAATCACAGAAAAGAGAGATTCAATTACTTGGAAAGTCTTTGGCGCTGTGAGGTAGATATAGAGAAAATGAGAGGCAGACTTGGGTCATTATTAAACTGCAATCCCACATGGCATGCCCTCCTCTGGGCTTCGGCTACCAACATTTGCATAGGGGACAAGCTGTAAACCAATAATTACAAACACAGACACCTACGAATGAGAGATAACCAGGCTTAGTGAAATATAAGCTGACTTTTAATTATTCATTATTAGTAATTCAGAATATTAGTGGCATGACACAGTGTTCTCCTCAGGGCCCATATTTACCAGAAATTCATCTGACAGATGAAAATCCCACACTTAAGAGGCCTGTTAAATTCAAGTTATATAAATTCTTATCGAACAGGATGGGGTTCAGAATCAACCTACATCCTTCTTAATACTATTCTACATTCAAGGTTAAATGGCGCAGAGTAGATTATGCTCTTGGAACAGCACCTGGCACAGAGTTAGCATTCGCCAGCCGTAGCTGTTAGACAAACCTTCATCCTGTTGGCAAATGTTCAGCTACGCAGGTCAGAGTCAAGAGCGAGAACTAAGCCAGGACACAGAGAGGCACAACCCGCTCCCGACAGTTTTAAATTCAAAGGCTGATCACGACAGACTCCACGGTGAGCTAAAATACCTGTCTCCATCTAAGGCCCTGGACAGCCACCGCCAGTTGGACAGAGTTGGCATGCAAGATGGCAGCTATCTGCCACTTAGAACCTGTGCGAGCTGGTCTGCCCCCCGCAATCCAAACCCCAGCTGATGGCCTTGCCATATACCCCTTCGTTTAAGTTAAAAAGGTGGGTGCCATCCCCAAACCTCTCTGTGGCAGGCCCTCCGAGTGCGATCGGCGCTCCTGATGAACTGCCTTCTGAATGCCGAGCCTCTCCCGCTACGGCCCTCTTCCCCACTAGCCCCAAAACACAGATCTGCAATTGATTCCCATCAGCTACCTGTCCAGGTATGTATCTACCCCTCACTCCTCACTGCAAGCAGAGCACTGGCCTTGAAGGGCCCGTCTGGTCTCAGGGCCAACATCGTCCCAACTCAACCCTGCGACAGCTTCCCTTCCTCTTCAAGTCCAAGGCGGGCCTCTCTCAGGACGTTCTGCTCTCTGGCCCTTGCAGGCGTGTTCCAGCCTCGGGCCATGCTCGCTCCCTCCTCCCCAGGGCACTCCGGCCATGCTCCCTTCTTCCAGTCCCAGGCGGTCACCCTCCAGGTCCCCTCCGATCACACGGCCTTGGACAGGATCCCTCCTTTCATTTCACTTCCTTGAACGCCGACTCCCCCTTCTGAGCTCAGCTGAGCTGTCGCTTCTTCAAGGCTCCTTCCCCAGCACCCTTCTGTATAGACACTTGTCACATCGTGTACGCTTGCCACGGGATCGACTTTACAGGGTCTGTATTCCTAGGCTGGTCGCTCATATTATGAACATAGCGCCCAGTACAGTGCCTAGCAATGGCAGATGCTCAGCAAAGACTATTTGAAAGCTAGAGTGAATGAATGAATGATATATTGATGCAATTATCCATAGTTGATTATCACATCCTTGACAGAGCAAATATTATCAAAGATTTAGTTGCTAATTCAACAGAGATCTGTTTGGTGTGCGCACTTTCTGTTCATTTAATATTGTGCACTTACTCAGTACTCCAAAAAAAATTACACACTTAAGCTGCAGTAATAATCACATGTAGATATGACCAAAATCCCCAAATCTATACTAACAAAGTTCCTTAAAATCAAAATTGAGTAAATGCATATCAGTTTCCAATCAATAAGTGCTTTCACTCCATTCATTTAATTAGTCCATCAATTATTAAATTTTAGGGAAATACGAGCTAAGCAATAAAAGAATTCTTTCAAAAATTTTCAGGGTAAAGAACACATAATGTTTTAACTACTAAAATAGCATGATACTAAGCCAAAATTTTAGAACTGTGTATAACAAAACTCCACATAATACAAGTAAATTTCTTCTACGAGGATAATTCTATTGTCCCCTTGCGGGTAACTGAGAGCTAGCGCCCATACTTGTGTGTGGTATGGGCACAACTCACTAGCCTTTTGTGAATATATGGATGCATGTGGATATGTTGTTCAGACAGACGTGAACACTGCTAAGACTAAAAAAAGAAGCCTAGCCCTTAAAATGCATCCATTCCCTAGTTGCTATCAATCACTGTTCCATGTGAACTAATTGTAGGCATTTAGTAGATTCACAATTGCTTGTCACTGAACAATGCTTATTTAAATTGTACAATTTTGATTTTCGCACTCATTTTTCATCTGAGATCTTTGCCATATATTTTGCACATGTCCGCCCTACAAACAAGGCATAGTCTTTTGTAAATTAGAAAATGTTTCCACTGCAAAGAATACTCTGATTAATCAATAGGGAAAGTGTCCTGTCATGACCATTCCAGGAATTAGCAGCCCTTCAAGGGTCTGTGTATGAGATGTCTCAAATGTCCACTCAAGGTGCACGTCATGTATGAGAACACTGCACGTGGAAAAAGTGAGAGGTCATCGAGTTCCAACCCTGCACTCCACAAACAGAGTGAGGCACGATCGGTGTCTTTGTTGACAGGCTTTGACTATGGAAATCCAAGACATTGATCGTGCACTTCTAAACGTAACTTTGCCATTTAAAAAATTATACCAATAATAGAAATTTATTAGTAGGAAAGAAAATACAGGTGAGTACAAACAAACCAAATATCATCATTAGGGATAACTACTGTTAACATTTGGTCTGTATCCTTCAGAGACATCCCTAAACAAACAGGTATCTGAAAGTTAGATAACACACATAGTATTTTTAATCTGGAGTTTTAATTTGTCAGTAGAGTCAATATCCTCCCATGTCCATAAAAACATAGGTCTATATCAACATCCGGGAGGGCTGCATAGGACTCCAGACTCTACCCTCTTGAGTCTTCATGCCCCAGCTGCCTTATGGTGGCACCCGGGGACACAGTAGTAAGACTGGCATTAGTATTGTCCTCAACGCAAGCAGGAATCTCTCTTGCAAGAGAGGGCAAGGCATAGCGAGAATAACTTTTGGCCACTATCTACCCAAGACTGATATTTAGCGTACACTGTTAATCCCTGTCCTGACTAAGGCACACGTAGGGTCACGGGAACGGGGTCAGTTTTAACCCCTGAGCCTGTGAGGAAATGCCTTCCAGCACTGCAAGCATCTGACACCAAAAACTCCTCTTATTTACATGCTAATTAGTAACAAATGTGTCTTATAACTAATCACCTACATGGTCTTTTGGATACATTTTATTACTCAGCCGCTTTCCTCCTGTAAAAATGTAACATATAAACTTTAAAAGATTTGGTAACTCAATAAATAGCTTTAGTTTTCCCCCCTGGCTCTCTCTGGTTTGTGTACAGCCGGGAGAGGGGCTGACTGCCAGGGACCTGTTCACAACCCAGCACGAGGGCCACCTGACAGGACTCCGGACCCCCGGGGTCTCCTCGTCCCTCCCGTTTTAAATGACAGTCCATGCCATGCCTGTGTTGCTGTGTTTGAGGCTTACGGCATAAACATGCGACTGACTGACTTTCATACGCCCTTCTTCATCCAATACCAAACTGAAGTTAAAGCGCGTTCCCATTTCAATTCATAGTGTATTGTTTCTAGTTTTGTAAGTGATAAAAAATAATACATTTAGAGAAATTTCCATTGCTCTATAATAATAGAAAATATAAAGCGTTTTTGCTTATTTTTGTCAGTGTTAAACATTGAGTTCAAAAGGGGAATTTAAATAAAGTTGTCTCTTCTAGAAGTTCTTCGGTATTTCTATGCAAATGCTAAACATATAAGTCGCTTCAAGTCAGAAATAAATTGGACGAGTCACATATATGTGTATTTCATAAGATATTTCTCTATCGCATGTACTAGTTATCATCGAAACCCCATAAAAGACCATTAATAATTATCTATTTTTAAAATAGGGGCAGCATGGACAACGCAAACACTGAATAAGAAGCCATAAAATATCATTAAAAATTCTGACTTGGCCATGAACTCATTATGTGACCTAGAGTGAAACATTTACCCGACTTGGTCTCTGGTCTTTGGACATAGGTGAAGGGTTTGGCTACACGTCACAAAGAGACCTTGCAACACGTATGGTTCTAAAGAGACTTATGGCAGGGCGTACCCCCGCGTCGCCTGGATAAAACCTTTCAGGATAACTTAGTCCACAAAGGTAATAAAGCAAGATTTATTATTGCTTTCTTAATCTATGCTAAAATGCTCACATTCTTATCCTTTTCTACCATGGCTATTTCAAAGAAATTCCATTTTTATGAAACTTTTTCTTTTCTTAAAAACAATCCTTCTTACCTACCAAACTATTGGGATCAAATAATGCTATCCGATGAAAATATTACATTACTATCAAGCTGTGGCTGAGAATTTAAATACGCAAACAGAGATGCACAAAGTTACGGTTCCCACAGCAACCTTGACTCAGCCCACTTGAAGGTACAGGTGGTATCTTCTTATTAGCAGATCTGCAATAAAGTATACACTGTTTTGCAGTCTATATGAATTATACTTGCCATGAGGACCATAAACTTTGGTTTTTATTTCAAAACTTTAATTCTTAGTCATAATTTTGCATTAACATAAGGATACGACATTTTTGTTGGAGTTTTTCACACTTTTCTTCAGAGGAAGCACAGTGACACAATAAAGAATTTAACAGCAGAAAACCAGAATACATGTATGCCTATGTATAATGAGATATATGCATATGGTTCCGCTTGAAAATTGTCCTTTGTGCACCATCGCATGGATTCCTGGGACAGAGAGACAGACAGTGCTGTACGTGCTCAACATCCACGTTAAGCAAAAAGCCTATCAGGTAACAGAAACCAGTGCTTTGTGTGCCTGTCCCAGAAAGGTGCGATTCCAAACGCACCTAGTCGCATTTGGGTTTATCTGACAGCCCCACACCTCACCTGAACTCAGAAGCTCCATCGTCAGCCCATTCGAACAGGGCAAAAATTTTAAAAGGAAAATATTCTACAAGGATCTTTTGAAAGTCAGGCCAATATCTGGCAGGTTCATCACTACAGCAGACCCCGGAGCAGAAGCTGCCGTGGACGCCCAGCTGTGGAGTCACGTGGGGAGACCCTGGGAACTGGAAGTGCTTTCGGACCCAGTTCCTGTGACGGAGTCGATGCGCTCAGCAAACTACTAGCTTTAAATTAGTAGCAGTGTTCTGCTTAATAAACTCCATGACGGTGATGTCATAGCTATACCCAAGAGCTAATTTCATGGGTTGTCAGGTTATCTGGGTTATATGCATTCTAAGCCTTGGTTTTGCCATATTTTCCATTATAATTGAATAAATTAAACTGTGTAAATTCAAATGGCTGAAAGAAAATACTTGTAATATATCTATTGCAAAGATACACACACACACACACACACACACACACAGTGGAAGCTCTTGATATTATATGCAGACCTGAAAATTCATGACTCGCTATTGCTGCCATTCCAGTAAGGTCCGGTGTGGTGAGTGTAATAAGAACAGGAGACTTCTGGGTCCAACACGAACACCGAATTTACTAGGCAACGATTATGAGATTTTGAATTCATTTACAAGAAATGTAACATATTGCCGACTCTTATGACAAAATGCCAAAATATTCCTATTTCCCAATTTAATTTGACCAGATGCATTTTTTTTTTTTTAAAAAAAAAAAACTACATCGCGCCTTGGTTCTGTAGTTACTCATTCTTACTTACGGTATATTCTATGGGTCTTAAGTAATAAGCTTTTAGTTCTTGTTCTTATGCCAACACATACTAAACAAAATGCTTGTGAAGAGCCAGATGATATTGAGATCCTACTGATTCAAAATAAAACCAACTGAACATTCAAAGCGAATAGCCATGTAAACCTATGATACAACAAATAACCTTAAGGTTTGAACTTAAATCCTGTCCACATCACATTCTCAGTAAACTGAATGAGACCTAGGCACCTGAGACACCAATATCACGTAAGTCACTTGGATTGCAAGTATGACTCTAGACAAACCAGACTTTGAGGATCTTTAAGAAGAATTATTAAATGGGTAACTACACTTAAAATTTTGTATGACATTTAAAAAAATCTGGGTCTTACCACTTTGTCAGTGATAAGTCTAAGAAATAATGCAGTCTTCCTAATAAATATGTGTGGCGTCGGATGGGCACTAGAATTTTTGGGATGATTACACTGTGAGTTATATTAATGTCTAATCATTATATTGTATACCTGAAGCTAATATAATATTGTATGTCGACTGTAATTGAAAGATAAAATAATTTAACTATAAAAAATAAAAATAATTCTATGATGTGCGAAAGAGAAAAAAGCCTGATTAAAAAAAAAAAAAGGAGTAAAATATTCTATGGAGATAAATAGGTGGGTAGGCAAACAGACAGACAGACACAGACAGACCTCTTTACTAGTTGAGGAGCATCAAGCTGCAAAAGGCTTGAAAAGTCTTTAATTTACTTAGGCAATAATTACTAAAACTATAACTTTCTGTGCTTTAATCCTTTATAATCTTTCACAAATTTATACTAGAGAGTCTAAATGTTATAATATCTTTCTTAGTGGTGTGAACTCAAGGGGCTGCTATTTTATAACTGTAAATAAAATTTCTTTCTGGAGATGCTTAATAATTATCCACTTTAATCTTCCTCCAACTCAAGTATATTCTTCAGTCAACCTCCAGCTTCATATTTTTAAAGTTTCTATGGGAATGAGTTTCATTCTAGTTTGATTTGTGGCATAGACACTATCGTAAGCTACTTTTGCACATTGCTTCTTAAAAGCCACTTCTATTCTTGCACAGTATACAGATTAAGGAAGTTACATGTAATAAGTAATGTGCCACTATAATTTGAAAATATTCATCTTGTTCACGTTCTCCAGCTCCTACTGAAAGATTTATAACACCGCTGAAACAGGAATTGATGAATTCATCACTGTCTGGGGCATTTTGATCATAATCAATAACATAATTTTACCCTTAAACAGGATTTCAATTAAAGCATATTTTTCAAAGTAATTTTACTTTAACATGAAAATGGGCTTTTGTACCTTGAATCATTAACCCACTGGATGCCAAAAAGAAAATTATGTCTCCGAAGCTCAACATCAGAAAAATAATAAGTCAAACCAAAGTCTTTGTGTCCTATATCACATTTCCCACAGGTACGTTTCATAAAAAATTGCATTATTATAGTTTCATCATGGAAAATGGAAAGTAATATACTTTCATAAAATAATAGAATCATAAAAGGTTTATCAGATGGCAGTGACGACATGCCGCTGGGAGAGTGTGCATTTTATCTGCAAAGAAAACATTTTCACCTAAACAAAATTAATTCATCATATCATTATAAAACATCAAACAATCTTAAAAAAAAAACATGAAATTTATACATAATATAAAAAACAAATTCAGGAGGTGAATTAAGGCTGATCACATGGAGTATCATTCTATAATGTTTTCATGACACGAATAAATTTGGGATTAATTTTTTCCTGCAAAAATTGTGTATAAACTCCAAATTCAAAATGATGTCACAGTTTGAAAACAGAACACTCATTTTTGGGTAAGTTGGTAATTATGTTAAAAGTATTAGAGTCCGTCAGGAAAATAATTAATGCAGAGAGTACACCAGGAAAATATTCGACGCTTAGTGCCGGTTTCCCGGTACTATAAGGTACCTGGTACCTAAAATCTGCATATGAAAATTTACCAAGTAAGCACTTAATACATAACAGTCAGACTTTCAGGACAAATAAACCCAACTAATTCTTGTTTCCATTATTAACAAACACTGGCTTTCCAGGTGGAATACAGATGACATGTTAATACGAGGTTACAAAGTACTTGGAATTATGAATTTCAACCTATATTAATAAGAAGAGTGAACACATCAGGTTACTGCTAAACTCCATGTAATTACTCACAAATTAATCAATGACAATAAAGGAAATTATCATCTGAAAGGCCTCATGATAATACTACTAAGAGCTGTCAAGCCTCAATTATCCATGCTAATTGAAGGGAGCAGCAGGGTAATCCTGAACAGTGAATAATTTAAGGATTCTTTTTATTGGCACAGATTATATTTCTGTGCATGGCAGGTTTACCTGAACGTTTTGTTTTTTCTCAGGTATTAAAAATAAGTTTTCCCTTCTTGCTAGATCATAATCTGTTAAAGTTTAAAATGGGTAAATTATAAAGTATGTAATCCACACATACAGTGTAAAAATTATAAAAGGTGTCTAAAATCTTTTAGCTAAGCTTTCAAAATGTGTTTAACATATGCATGTTAAGGGAAATGAATTGTGATACAAATTAAACAAGAGAAGAAAAAAAAGTATTTTTTCTTTAATAGAAACGTCATATATTTCCCACAGTTTAAGCTCATGATGATAATAATTAAAATAATGACATATATATATATATTCTTTGATCAATTAGAGTAATGAGTTTCAACTGGTGTTAGAAGGAAGTGAATATAGCCTCAGTAAGACTTATCATTATGTCTAGTCAATATTTTAGTAGAAAGTTATATTAAGAAAATGAAAAAAGTTCATAATTGCAACATTAAATTATAAAACTTTATTGTAAAAAGGGGCATGGATCCAAAAAAATAAGATTCAGATCCAAAAAAGCGTATTATCCTCTCTGGTGATGCTTGAATGTAGGCTCTGCCTTGCCCTTGCAAGCACATCGGTGGACATAATTCTAAGTCCTTTGTAACCCCAGAGCCCCCCCCACACGGGACCTGAAGCTGCAGGGCTGCCAAGGGCCGGCAGTGGCAGGAGGAGCCTTGGATGGAGCACCACAGAGGCTAGAGGAGGGGGCCCACTGCCCGAGCAAGGCGCGGGGAGGGACACCGGAGGTATGCGCATCTGTTCCGAACCGCCCATGGCGAGACCGGCTAATGGGCAAACAGCCGTGGCTGGAGCCATCACCCAGCAAGTTCCTACAGAGCTCAAGGGCTGAGCAAAGGGAGTGACAGGAAATGCGTGTCCAGGCGGTGGCAGCTGCAGCACCCCATAGGCTCCAGGCCTGGGCAGGCACGTGGCAGGCACCAGTCACTGTGGCCTGAGGCCGAAAGGCAGGACCCACCAACCCAAGGGCTGTGCCAATTATCCACATTTACTGACGTTTCTTAAACCTGCCTGAGTGTGCCAACTTGCAGAAAATTACTGGCTTGGTTATAATTTGAATCTACTTGCTTAGGGTGACTCAGGTCTGCAGACTCGTGATAAGCACGTCAGAGGCCCTGGGAAGCTTAGAGAAACAGACTCCCTCGGCTGCGTTTTCCCCATCTCTAGTGGCCCGTACGTTCTAAGCCGTCGCTTCATTCTGGGAGGGTAGAGGAAGGGTGACGGTGGTGACGGTGGGGGTGACGACAAGGACAGCGTACTGTGACCTACGGTGCCGATTTCATCTTGGTTTTAGAACGATACAATTACCAGCATTTCAGAACCTGATAAACCAAGGCCTAGAGAAGTCAGATAGTTGGCCTAAATTACGCGAGCAGCTAGAAGAAGCGAGTTTTGAACTCAAGTCTCTCGACCTCTCGGGGCTGTGCTTGCTTTCTTTTCCTTCTAGACCATCCTCTCCACAGGGAGGGGACTCTACCATTCTCTTAAAAGCCTGAGATGTCTCTTAGGAAACTGAAAAAAAAAAATGTGTAGACGTCTTTTTTAAAACTTAACGTGTTTTTACGTGTGCTCACATCTGAATAGATTAACAGTAATAAACTATATGAGAATATGAAGTAACTATATAGACACGACAAAGTCAAAAACATTCAAAGTCGTGTCTCCTTGAGACAGAAATCCCCTCTTTTAAAAATACTATGTTTTAAAGAAGACTCTTGATTTAGAGATCTGGTTGGTAGGTTAGAATTAAAGTTTAGAATTAAGAAATTCAAACTGAACTCCTTGTTGCTTATGTAAGTTTCTATATTCTTTACAAAATCACTATTCATCCGGGGAAGTTACCCTCATTTGCAGCCCCTTTCCTGGCCATCCATCATCAGCCTCCTAGCTACTCCTACTTTACGCCAGGAGATTCCTGGATGCCAACGGCGCTCGCATCCCCAAAACAGATACCTGAAAGCATGAGTCATCCTCGGCTATTCAATTAGGAGTGCACTATTGATTTAAGAGAAATAGCTGACAGGTGCATGCCACGGGCTCATTCGCAGCTACTCCTCTGGTACCTGGCCCTCAGGTGGCACCACACAGTAGGACCTAAATATTCTAAGAAGCGATAACCGTGTGTGGGATTACGGGGTGGGAGGTGGGGGGCTGGGCAACGATATACTTGGAACGTCTCCGATATTTTCCACACTGAAAATGTGCGAATTTAAATATCACGTCTGGACAATAAATTAAGAAATCAGCAAGGAAAGCAAACGCATCACTTCAGAAGCACATTTACCCTTTATAAGTTAAAATGAAATAAGACCTGAACCAAATTTCCTTCCATTGTGCTGCCGAACATTCTCGAAGCCCGGAAGTGTCCTTGGTAAAATGGTTAATGTGCTAACGGAATTAACTATCACTTTTAAGGCCAGGTTATTTATTGCATGTATGCAAGTGCACACGCAGAACTCGATTTGTCAATTTCAGACTGCTACGAAAGTGCTGAATTCCATTCTTTCAGGGGGACAGAAACATTTATAATAGCAGCAGCCCACAGCCATATCTTCTGGTAACTGGCTCTAAGAATGGGAAAAAAAAATCTTTATGACAATAACAAGAAAATGAATTTTCATTTTCAAAGGCAGTGTGTCGTGCCACCCGGGTCTTCTGAAGGCATTCAGACCCTTCACTGCAATGCCTCAGAAATCAATAGCAATTTATTCTCCCTGTGGACCCCAAGCAACAAAAGTAAATAATACTGTCACCTCCAGTCTGACTGCAGAACATGGTCACAAAACAGCCTTGCCACTAAAATACAACCTTACGCAGCTCTTTATCTATGCCGGCACTGCTGATTGTGTGGCTTTCACAGGGGACAAATACTTCAGCAGAGCCACACAAAGGGGTCAGGCTCGTGGGCTCAGCCAGATGGGATGCGGGGCCCTGAATTACAAAGGCATCTTGACATCGCCCAAGCTTCCTGCTTCTGTGATGTCGACTTCATGGAAGAGAGATGAGAAAAGGTATTTTTTCAAGGCTATTAAAGCCGAGGGGGGAAATACGAGATCGAATATGTCATGTGTATATTTATTTTTCCTGTGGAATTTTTTAAAAAATTGCCAGGTCCCTGACGAAACTAGCCAAACCATAATATTCTGCAATATTAAAATCTGTAAATGTGAAATGTCATTTCACATTTCACATTTTCTGACTGACAAGAGTATTAATATAGAAACAAACTAGTACTTAACAATGGAAGTTCTATTTTGATTATGCTCAATAGAGTAGGTAATAGCAAAATCACCTAATTGTATAAGACAAAGACACTTCGCACACTCTGGAATTTTCGAGATGGCTCTCCGAAGCCAGCAGAAGGACTCTTAGGAATAATCTAGCATAATCCTCCCCATTTACAGATCGCAGGACCCAGGCTGATGCTATCACGTCGGGCCGATTTCTGAAGGCTCGTCTGCGCGAGGCATCCTGTTTGGAGTTCACGGGTGAGCAAAGAAGAGTCGTTCTGGGCCAATGACGACATCGGCGTTTTCGATACAAGAATTAGTATGGAAGACAGGTTGGGTTTAGAGAGGAGGCAGAGAGACGAGAGGCCGAAGCACAAACTAAAGGAGCCATCGCCACCACCTCGGGTAACGAATAATGCAAACTGGAAACAAGACGAGACCGGGCGGGTGGAAAGAAGGGGCCCTCGAGAAACGGTGCGGGAGGCCCGACTGGTGGGCAGGACGATTCCAGGGAACTTGGCAGTTCTGGTCTTATACGTAGAAGGACAGAGATCAAACTACTTAAGGGAGGCTACAAAGAGGGACGCCAGCTCGGGGGTGGCAGAGAGAGACGAGCTCGAGGCCGCTCCGAAACCGGGCGAGGCTCAACAGGAAGATGGAAAGGAAGCCCTGGAGCCGAGAATGCGGATTTGGCACCGACGACAGCCACGTTGAGCGGACCGGGCGAAATCACACACGGAGAGCTCCGCAAGTCGGAACGAGACCACTTTAATGCCGCTAACGGCATCATCGAAAAGCATAACACACCTAAAATAATCGCTAAGCGGGGACTATGGGACAAGAGCCACACGCTGTATAAAGGACAGACGGAAATGCCTCCTCAGAGACATAGAGACGTGGCTGAAGGGGAAGAGGAATTCGGTGAAAGTCATCAATTCTCTAATTAATCTGTAGACGTAATACAATTCTAATTTAAAAATTGCAATGTAATTGTGGGAAGCTTAATGAAGTTATTCCAAAGTCATCTGGAATAAGCATCAGAGAATAACTATCTTTAAAAGGGGGCTAATGAAAGGCGAACTTGACCCAGCCGAGACTAAAACGTATTACAAAAGCGTATGTGCCGACTCATTTACAACGTGATTACTAAATTAGAAAGTCCAGAAATAGACGTGGTACATGTAATTATTTAAATTATAAAAACCTGGGGTTTCACATCAGCAGGGAAAGAGGGCACTTAACGGGAAGCAACGCGGAAGGACGGTTTTCCTTCTGAGGCGGGTCGGGGAGGCCGGAGGAGGTCGGAGCTGTTCACACAGAGAGAGGAAGGCCTCAGTGACAGGGACGGAGAAGACATGGTTCACATGTCGGAAAATTACAGAAATAAGGACTTGTGGATTCTAATGAATGATTAATGCTGGAAGGGCCAACGCTGAAACCACTGATCGTAATGAAATGAAGCCTTTGGAAAGGAGGGCGTTGGGAAGAATAATTTGACTACAAGGATAGGCACTGCTCTTGGGAACGGATGTCTTGATGAGTTTCGATATCTGACTTACTGAAAACGAAGGCACTGCAGACGTGAAAAACAAAACTTTACTGTCAGAGAGTGGGCTCTCCACGTTTAAGATTTCTGAGCTGTCAGGTCTGAGAAATGGCGTAGTAAATCAGACCGCGGCAGCAGAAGATTCTGACAGGCCAACGATGCAGGCTCTGACGTTCCCAGAAGAAGTGCCTGAGGATGAAGGCAGACAGCGGGCGGGCAGCGAAGAGACAAAGTCCTCCGTTACTGTGGAGGACCAGCCCACGGCAAACAGATGAGGAGAAGGGAAAGGAAGTAAAAGAAACGACTGAGCGAAGTATTTTCTGAGCTTTGACTCAGCTGAAAGGTTACTGATGACCAGATCGTGAGATGTGGGAAGTCTCTCTCTGCCACGCTGCACACAGCACACACATCGCGAAGATTGCTAAACGTCAACGGATGGTGTAGGGTGGGCCGGAAGGAATAACGGGAAACCTCAAGCCGCCCCATAATCTGCCACAGAATGAGCAGCGGCCACAGGGGAGTGCATCCAGGTAAGCAGTGCCCCCAAAAGAAAATCAGCCTCAGCCGAGGAGGACGGGTAAGAAAGCCTAAACGTGAAGTCGCTGAGAAAAGGCCGGTTCGAGGACAGGAACAGCCACACCGGATGGGGGACTTTCCCTCGGCCCTTTGGAATAAAGTTGTTACATCATCTCTGCAAAGGTTCACATCCAAGTCCTCAATCTACGATGGCCCTTCCAGCCTCTGAGCACAAGCCCGCCCCACGTGGAAGGCACTGTGGAGAATAAAAACAAAGATACTCTTTACGCCCGAAAGTGTCACTGTTGGAATGGTGGACTTGGTGAACCCTCAATATCTCTGTATGGTAGAGAAAAAGGGAATATTTCACAATCGCTATTTATTTCTGAATTTCAGCGTTTGTTCTCTCAGTCACTCTGGTCTGGGACTCTTATCTGTCGGAGGTGAATATATGCAGACTCACAAGGGACTGATTTAAACTAGAATGCCAGAGTGGCAATTGCCAGAGTGAAATATAACCGTCAAGCAGACCCACACGTGCACCGGCATTAACTCAGGAAGTATTGGCTAGCTCACAAATTTCTTTGGGGGGGAAAAAAAAGGGGTTATCTAGGTAAACATTTAAAGGACTATATTTTTAAAAAACTATTGAGACATAAAATTGGCTCACAAGAAGCTACATGCATTTAAACTGCTCGACTTGACACGTTCGGGTCTTCTACGCATGTCCCTGTGAAACCACGACCCCCCCACACCCACACCCACACCCACACCCACGCACGCTCCTCCCGCTCCTCTGCTACCCGCCTCTCCTGTCCCTTCCAGACCTGCTCTTGCCCTGCCACCCCTGTCCCCAGGCGCCACTCATTTGTTCTGTCTCTATAGATGAGTTTGCATTTGGGGGAATTTTCACAAATAAAATTATACAGTTCATGTTCTTTTTTGTCCGATTTTTTTCCTTCCACATAATGATTTTGGACATCATTCATGTCGGTGCATACAGCGATAACAGTTCACTCCTTTTCGTTCTTGAATAGTACTCAGTTTTATAGATATGCCAGAATTTGTTTGCCTATTTACCTGTAGATGGTCATTTGGGTTATTTTCAGTTTTTGCTTATTACAAATAAGGCTGCCGTGGGCATTTGTGTTTGACTTATCTCAGGTAAACCTCTGGGAGTGAAATGGCTAGGTTACGTAGTAGCTATAGTGTTAACTATTTGAGAATCTGCCAAATTGTTAGTGGTTTTTCTTCGTCCAGTCTCACCTGTGATGCTTGAGATGTCCAGTTGCTCCGCATGCCTACCAGGATTTGGCACGCTCGTCTCTTCAATTTTATGCATTCTAATAGCTGTATAACGATGGCGTCCCACTGTGTTTTAATTCACATTTTCCTAATAAGTAACAGTATTAAGGACTCCTTCATGTGCCGATTTGCCACCTGTATATCATTTCTGAAGAGTATGTGCTCGAATCATGTGCCTGAGTTTTATTCGATTATTGTCACATTGATTGAATTCTGCGAGTTCTTTATACATTCTGCATATGGCCCCATCAGATATATCATTTGCAAATACGTATTCCCCAGCCTTGCCTTGTCTCCTCTTTCTCTCGATAGCATCTTTGGAGAGAACTCCTTACAGTTCCTAAAGTCTAGCGTATTAATTGTCTTTTGTTGATCACCCTCTTGGCACTGTATCTAAGAAATCCACCTATTCCAACATCACTAAGACTGCCTTCCCTGTCCTTCTTTGGAAGTTTTGTAGTTTTAAGTTTTATATCTAGGTCGAGACGCATTTTTAGGTAATTTTGGTATATGGCATGAGGTATGGATTGCAGTCAAATGACTGCTTGTTTAATCGAAAAGGGATCTTTAAGATCCTCCAATCTGACCCCTTTGCTTTGCAGACATAATCTGCATTATTGGGAAGTGGCACAATGGATGCCTAAAAAATAGGCACCTGATCAGTAGATTTGGGACCTACATGTAGAGCCAAAGACTAAACTGAAAGTCTGTGATAGCACGTCTAGGTCCTCAGCGTGACCCGGCTGCAGACCTGTCCTGCCCTCACACCACAGGCTGGTCTAAAACGTCACACTTGCCTAAATTTAAGTAATGCATCTCCACAGTGTTCTTTTTTTTAATGATAACAAAAAGTAAATGTAAACAAACAAACAAACAAACAAACAACAGGATTTTTTTTTTTTAAATAGTATGTCTCCCTGACAGAGATAAGTAACTATGTACCTACGGATGAAGTTGTAGCATCACCATCTCAACTACTGCAGGGGACAGTTTGAGACAAATCTTGACTAATGTGTATATATATATATATTTGATACTATTTCCCCTTTTCACAAGGACAGTGCTCTAGTGTCAACCCTGAGCAAGCAAAGCTGTGGTGTAAGAATGACGCTCCCTGGACATCTTGCTTATTTTGCCCCTGACCCGTGACGCCTGGTACTAAGGTTCTGAGGAGGTCAGAGCAGTGGTGGCCTCTGCGTTTTGAACTGTCCTCTACCCTAACTTCCTGGTCGACGCCGGCATTAAAATACCCCTGCCATCCAGGTTTCGTTCTTTCTTGTTTCTGATCCTTTTTCTTTTTCATAACGTAATCTTACTTTCTGATTTCCCCGAATTATTAATCGCATGTAACTAGCTTTTTCTTTTCTTCCTCGAATAGTATTAAAAATAAACATGCATGTATATTTGTTGTATCAAGACTATTGGCATACAGATCCAAAGGTTGCTAGCAAATGCAAATTTTGATTCCCACTGCAATTTTAACTCAGCAGAGCAACCTTGATAAAAACTGATGAGGGAGGAAATAAGCAGCTTATTTTTTAGAGGTACCAGATCTGTTTCTAGTCTTAGGGCATGCATTTCAGGAAAATGCTTATTCTAATAAACTCACTTAATGCAAAAGATAAGATCATAAAGCTTGTAAATCAATTTTTTTAAAAAAACTGAAACATAAATTCACTAGCGAAGCTCACTATTTAGGTAATAAACCTACAATAAACACTTTTATAGAGTAAATAACCAGTCCTTATTTATTCTCATAAATTCAAGTTTACAACTATAGGGTTTGTTTAAAGCAGTCTTCAGCAAATTATTATCTGACCACTGTGTCCAAAATAATTTTTTTTAATGGTGCCCAACAGGAGATGTTTAATATAAGCCATTTTCTGGATTGTTTTTATTATTGTTTTTACAGCATCCACAAGGTAATAAATACTGAAAAATGTACTATGAGAGTCCTGCCTCACTTTCAAGTAGATACAATTCAAAAACATAACAAATACAACAGAGTGATTTTAAAAAGTGGGCAAAATTAAGGAAATCCCTTAATCAACCTCTAAACTTCATATTTTTTAATAATCCTATAAATAGCCAAGATTCCTCTCTGTTTCACAGCACAAAACAATACACTGAGACTCTCTTATTTCCCCTTCTTCTATCAAGAAAATAATAAAGTGGAAGAAAAAGTAACATATCAGCAAAAAACACAGAAATTGACCGAGGACAAATTCTCTAGCGAGACTGCTAACTCTTTAAGTTATAAGGTATATAACTCAGGAAAGTTTTATCATGAAATAAAATTGTCATGACAGAAATTTAAAAAACCTTAAAGCTATGTTGGATCCCCAGTGTTGGTATTGGGCGTGTTTTTTATACATCACAATATTTTAGAAAAATAATCTAGCTATAGACTCATCAGCTTGAAATGTTCATACCCTTTGACAAATTCCATTTTCTCTGAATCCACAAGACATTTTCAAAAACTAACCCTAAATTTGGAAAAAGTTGTTAAGGGTAGAAAATTTTCAAATGACCAACTTCTGCTTCCATTGTTTAATGTTAAACAGGGTGTAGTTCTAGGAGATATTCTGTGCAAAGATATGCTAATGTTAAGGGTGTGTTATCCTGTGTTAAGATATGTTAATGGCCAGCCCTGCTTCTATAAACCTGCTTGCTTGCTAGAGGGGGTTTTGAGGCTTTTTAAGCTATTCCTTCTAGAGGCTCGGGGCTGATTCTCTGGTGGGGAGAGTCAGTCGTGGGCAGGCTAATAAAGACTCATAATTAATCTCAATTGGCTCCATGGGTCTTAAATTTGAACGCACCACAACAAAGCTTCATACACAAAGGTACACATAGCTGTGTAATGTATAATAGCAACATAGTAAAACATTGTAGCTCTCTAAAATCAGGGAATTGATTAAGTAAAATGTGGGATATCCTATTCACTTGGTGGATTGTAATGTAGGTATGATGCAAGTATTAATTAAAATTACTCTTGCAAACAAAATGTGAGAACCCTGTAATTGTAAATCAAGTTTTCAGAATCAGAACTGGAATAAGAAGATAATTACAGCTATATTAAAAATGACATAGAATCAAAAAGATGGTGAAGAAATCCAGTATCACTAAAAACTTAAACAGCAGTTTTATTGGGGGCAATGAAAGTAGAAGAATTTTTATTGTTATTTTCTTATATTTTACAGATGATATTTAATGAGCATATATTACTTTAAAACATATAAACTATTTGATGTTTTTAATAAGGGAACTAAAAAAATATAACTCTGTCCACACTTCTCCATAGTGAAGGGGAGGGACTTATTGTATGTATTCTAAGCCTGTGCCGTCCAATAGTCCAATAAGACAGCCACAAGCCACAGGTAGCTATTTAAATATAAATTAACTAAAAGGAAGTAAAATGAAAACTTTAGCTCCTGATTCACAGTAACTACATTTCAAGTGCTCAATAGTCACATAGGGCTGGTGGGTACTGTACCAGACACAAGGAGACACTCGCATCACCCCAGAAGAGTCCGTGGCCAGTGCTCCTCAGGGTCCTGAAGAACAGCCCGCAGAGAGGGAGCACGAGGGCACATCTGGTCAGTCCACAGCAGACCAGCACCCTCAGGCCCTGAAGGGTCTACCTCACCCGAGGAACACACTACGCAAAGGCTGCTCGGTAGCAAACTGTCAGTTATGATTTCATGTATTTGGGCTCCTTTCCTGGGGATGTTATTTCTGGTATCTAATAAACTCATGTGAAAAAAATCACGTCTCCTGGAGGTTTACGGACCCGAAAAGACTAGAATTCACCCTAAAATGGAGCAAGTCTACCAACAGTGGCCTTTCCATAGGGCGATTAAATCTGCTTTTGTGTTGTAACAATGGCTTGTCTGGGAGAGGCAGGGAAAGGAGGAAACAAAAAATTGGGGCAATAATATTTTTTAAACTTTCTTCTTTTAAAAATTTCTGTTAAAAAAGGCACAAAAGAAAGAGAGAGAAATTCCTCTGGAAAAGTGGTATCTCTTCATAGTATTAAAAGTAGCTTAAATATAGGATGAATCCTTAAGAGTGGAAGAAACATAGACCTTTCTTTGAGGAAACGCAACAGTATCCAGCAACGAGGATGTGGTCCTCCATGCCATCGTCCACGCGAGTTTCATCCGCGGCGATGCGGTGCCGCTGGCTCTCCATCACGTTACGCATTTCCCACTAGCATGTTTATTTAATTCTCCTGATTTACCCTCGTCATTGTGTGAAGATGTTCCAATCAATTTTAAATTAATAGGCTGTCTTCATTTTGAATGTGCAGACTGCATTTTTCTGACATATTGTGAACAGCACAAAAGGCTGATTATCTTTGCTGAAGAATGCCAAGATCCTCTGATTTCTTCAGTGTTTTCCACCCTTGAGATTTAAAACTCAGCTCTGGAGCCAAGAAAATCGAGACAGCCCAAACCGTAACTACTAAGATTTAAGTTGCATTTAAAATGGTCTTAATTCCTCATAGCTTTTTACATGATTCGAAAATTGTGTATACTTTCAAAGGTTTCTAAATGTTCTTTAGAAGTGGGAATTTTATCTCCATAGCAATTAATATCAGTTGATACTCCTAAGAAAGCATAAGTTTAGTGACCACCTTTAAAATGTGTGTGTCTAGCAAGGAAGAACAGTCAGAAAAACAAGCCTCGTATTTGGAGTCAGAAGGCTTGGATTCGGTGGCCACGCCTGTCGATTCCTGACGGATAAAGAGGGGCTGGAAAGAAGGCACAGCTCAGAGGGGCTGGTTGTGGTGGGGGCACTGGGCATGACTCGGGGGGCAGGTCACTGATTTTAAATTCTGATCAATGTTACGAGAAGGTAAATTATTCAAAACAAAACCAGAATAAAATGACTACGATTCAAAAACAAATCATAGCAGGATAACCTCTGTTATATTACAAATATATCTAGTAATATGAACAAACAGATCTGTAAAAAATATAAATAAGGGAATAAATATTCCTTTTATCAAATGTGCCATTAAATAGAACTTCCTGGGACTTCTAAAATGTAACTTAAAAATGTAATTTGAGCATAATGTCCTTCATAAGCATGTTTATAATGTAAAATAAAGATTTGCAGTTTATATAAATTGCAGCTGTCATGTTGAGACTCAGCAGGCCCTGACAGCCTCCTGCCCGCGTTCCAATCAGCCTTTCCACTGACCAGCTGTGGACCTCGGCAGGTCGCACTTCTGAGCGTTAATGCTCTCATCTATAAAACTTCACGCTGCGCTGTGATAGCTGAACTGCGATGCCGTGATGCCTGCTGCACAGAAGATGTGTGCCGCGTGAAAGATCGGCGAGCCTTTGGTGACACGGGTGGCCGTGAGCACGGCGCCCTCACGTGGTGGAGGGAGGAGAGAGCAGGCTCTCTGGCGGCTCTTCTCACAAGTGCACTAATCTCATGACGGAGGCCCCACCCTCGAGACCTCCACTGGATCTAGTTACCTCCCACAGGCCCAGCGCACTGGGGGTCAAGGCTTCAAGAATTTGGGACAGGGGCGGGACACGATGCAATCCGCACCGGACCTGGACTTAAACAGGGACCTGAGCGCTCCGCAGTACATGGGATGGTTTGATAGCCCTGATAAACCTTCATAAAACAGGAGGAAATGGAAGGAAGAGTAAAAGCTGTGTGGAGAAGGACTTAAGCAATCCTCCTGAGAACATCTCGAAGGAAATGGGCAACCATTTAGAGAGACTTTTCTGGAGACATAGTTTCCTTCTGCTTGTCTTGCGTGGGAGAGAGATGAGATACACCTGGATGAAGGTAAGCTACCGTTCGTAACCGGCCTCTTTGTACCGCGGTCATCGCACTGCAGAGGCTCCACGCGTGCAAACGAGAGGACAGTAACCACACTGTCGGTTATGGACGACCCATGAAAAATACAAAACCTAACTTTCTGAGAAATTATAACACTTTTTACTAAAGACATGTATGCAGATTTTCCCACCTGTGTTATTTTCTTACACGGGCCGGACCTGGCAGGAATCCCTCATTATCACGCCAGTGGGATGGCTTACCACGGGTGTTGCCAGCCCACAAATGCAATTTGATTCTCAGCATGACCACAAGAATGTCGATTTACAACCTGCAGCAACAAGTAACCGGGAATATTAAGGTCTTATTAATTTACACAGTGGAGAGCACATTACTCTCCGATTAGCCAAAACAACAGAAAAGGAGCGTTTAGAGGGCCCTTATCTTATCACTATACTTATTATTTGGTGCTGGATTTAGAGATCGCAGATTACGGTAACGATTCTAACGGTTAGGAAGCACGTCCACGTACCTGTGTGTCAGGGTATCCGTTGTAACTACTCTGCTCAAACTGGAGAAATACTTTACTTAAATAAGCAGCCTGAATTAAAAATCAAGGCGTAGGTAGCTGCCTAAATTACAAAAGGTGCCACTGGAGACATGGGTAAGACATGAGACTGGCTGAGAGAAACCAGACGTAAAAGAACACATAATGCAGGACTCCATTTATGCGAAGTTCAAGGGCCGGCAAAACTGACACGCAGAGACAGAGGTCAGGCAGCGGTCGCTGTCAGCGCGGGGGCGAGTGGGAGGCAGCGGGAGGTCCGCGATGACTCTTAGACACGCCCCGCGCCGTGATCGGAGCGGGCGAACGTGCGTGCATACACGTGAAGGGATTATTTGAGCTCTACACATAAGATCTGTGCATGTCACTGTTTGTACGACAGACCTCAATCAAAATTTAAAAAACAGATCTCTAGTATTAGTGAATAACAGATCAATGGTACTAGATGACCATCTCAGAAATACACGATAGTCAATCTTTTGCGAAACCAAATTTTCCATTGTAACTCGACTTTAGTAAGTGCCGAGAGGGCCCCACTTAGGTTCTAAGGCCCATCTCCTTGCGGGCACTGCACACTGTCCCCTCCCGTGTGGCTTCAGCTCCCGATGGGCTCGTCAAGACTCCCACGGAAGCCGGGCCGTTGATAAAACACTTGCTGCTCCCGTAAGGAGCGTCATTGGCTCCCGTGGCCCATCGGCTTAATACGGAGGAGAAAATACACTTGAAAGGGATCAAGTTCTATAAACTGGACTCAATGACTATGGAGTAGGCATCTTTATAATTCGGTTTGTTCTTTTTTTCCCTCCCTTCTTGTTTCTCAAGGAGCGTGGCCTAAATTGAACCATAAAGCTTAACTTGACAGGAAGACATTAGCCTACCACACTAAAGCGCGCAGATAAGAGAGACAGTTATTTATGAAGAAACACCGTTCGCTATCATCCTTTTGAGATTCCACGAAAGGGCTAAATATTGATGCATTTCCAAGTCACCTTTCCCCCACTTCTTGTACGAACAAGCGGGAGTGTGTTTTAGATGCTCCTAATTTGTCAAGATCAGGTGAGCAGAACCGCTGCACGGAGCAGGCTGTTGCGAGGAGGCTCTGCGACCCTGCGGGTCATTAATAATTCATGGTCCTCCTTGGCTCGCAGCAGGGGCATCGCTCAGAGGGCACCGCTCAGACTGAGAGGAGTGAGCGGCGAGGGGCAGGCAAGCAGCACACGAGTCAGACGCGATTCCGTGCACATTTAAGACCTGTTAGAGAACTCCAGTGACAGCCGAAAGGGAAAAAGGAAAAAGGAAAAGAAAACGCTCCGCATTCCCCACCGATACTCACACCGCCTGGTGGGTGGACTCTAACCATTCTCAGAATTGCATCGGCTGTAGTAACACAGAAATTCCTTTAAAATCATTTCCTTCCCTTGTATCCTCACATAGCCAGTCATACCAGGGATCATTATGCTCCCTGTTTATTGAATTTGTTTCTGCAAACTAACCTTTTGGGCAGGAATGCGACAGCCATCGTAATGCTGAAACCTGTGGTTTCCAGCTCTATTTCCTGATCCAAGAACTGCATGGAGGGCCCCTTGCCTTTTGTGACTGAGAATGAACAGGTCTCCCGGGAAAGGGCACCATCTTTTACGTCCTCCTAGGTATACTGAGACGCCCTGGGGGAAATTTTGACAAACACTCCATGAAATTCACCTGGGATAACAGGAGCCTCTTCACAGAAGCCTAAAGGGAAGTATCAAGCAAGAATGTAAGACGTCGGGACATGGCAAAGCCCGTGGCCTGTGACTGTGCACCCTCCTTAAAAGCATTTCGAAAATCAGCCAAAACCAAACCAGGACCAACCAAGTATCGCCAGACCAAGCCCGTGTGCATTTCAGACCCACGGCACAAATCGGAAGTCTTTACTCTGAGCACATTAGGGGTCAGAACAGGGCGCGCTTCTTCCTCTGAATGGCAGACACTCGCCTTGGTCACATTGGAGCAGGGTTTATTTTCCTGAAGATGTAAGGGAGGAAATACACTTGACATGACTTAGAAAGTGATACATATCAAGTTTCAAGCAAAGTTTGAACTTTCTGAATATCAATAAAAAGCAACGTGGCTCTAGCAAAAAACAATAATACCCAAAATGTACTGAGCACTTACCAAGCACTCTCCACGGATCAACGCATTTATAATGCTCACACCTGGGGAACAGGTACCGTTCTGACCTCCATCTCGCAGGCAAGGGGACCAAGCAGACACAGCACGCTTACGGCATCTGTCCACAGACACGCGGCAGCTGCTCTGCGAAGCCAAGCCCTCTGGTCCTCAGAACCCACACTGCCACCCTGACGCACCCTGCCTCGGCCTCCCAGTTAAAAGCACGGTTTACTCCACATGACAGGGTCATGAAGGAAAGGGATCCCCTTCATTCATTAGCAAGACTGAAGTCAATTTGGGGGAGGGTACCTAACATTTACACCACACGAAATAAATAGGAATCTATCACCAAAATCACCACATAAATGACAACCTGTTCAGCTACTAGGCAGAAGAGATTCAAGGACTAAGAAAGAAAAAGCTTTTTACAACCCATAGATGAAGAAACTTCCTGTTACTCGTAGATAATAGATATCAGGTCAACTTGGGAAATCGGTTCTGTAGCCACGAATTGCTTTCATGCCCTACTTGAAACTGGCATCTTTGGAGTCCCTGGTTCCTTCGAGAGTCTAACTACATCCAATCAGATGTTCATTTAAATTTCTTCTTTCACAAACGAAAAGCCCGAAGACAGAGTAAGTATAGAAATTAAGGCATCTTTGAAAAACCCATGGGTTTTTCTTTATCGATGATTCCAAATTTTATATTCTACTGATTCTGTGGTTACGGAGACCTCCTGCTGGGCGCTGAAGTGTCACCTTCATGCTGCTGTAAAGAGTTTTGGTCACGAAGGATGTGATGTCTTAAAAATGGAGTCTTCAGTGGCAGTATTATAATCATTTACCTGGAGTGTCTCCTACTGACCGCTTTCAAAATAAACAGAACTTCACCAGAATTGGAGTGAATAAATGATTTATTCTCCCTATGTAATAAGCATCAGGCTATAAATAAAGACTCTCACATATACATAAAAAGCTTCTTTCAGTAAAAGCCCTCACTATATCTAAAGGTATCATTGGAAATGTAAAGCTAGAGCATTTTAATCAGGTAACTATAAAAGCAAAAATATTTTTCTCAATTTACACACACTTAAAATAAACATAGTGAAATGTTTTAGCACCAAATATTTAAATTACTTTTTTCGGTAAATTAAAAATACTATCTCAGAGATAGCTACATAGCTTGCGGCATGAGAGATTAGCACCAGATAATGTCAACTTTTTGCATTATTCAAAGAGTATGTCCCCAAGGAAAGAAAAAAGGCTGGCCTCGAGATTTCTGGATAACAACAGTCAATACAGTTAAATGCGCCTCCCATTGTGTATGCCTCCAAACAATCATCTCATTAGATATCCCGAGATATCTGGATAACACTTGAAAAATCGAAATGTGCTTTATCTTCTCAAAGGCTCTAAGAAGTCTCACTTTAAAAAAATAAAAAGCCAACTTCGTGAACCCAGTGCTCATCAAGCTCAGTTGACCCATAACCATTTTATCAAACCACTAACAGTTTTGGAAACTATTCTTTCACGGAACACAGCTGGCGAAATGTATTTAGTGTTTTCTGGTGCTTCTGTACGCATCATTCTCATTTATTCTCATGTGTTCGAAACAAGCGTTTATCAGGAAAAAAGCTCCACCAAATACCCGAGGAGGAATGAACCCGGTCTACACCACCAGAGTCCACGGCGCTGGTGAGCAGCAGGCAGGAAGGCAGCCCTACCTCCCTGACGCGGCCCTAGCCCAGGCTCGTATCTGCCACGCGGGTACTCTGGACCACTCCCGACTCACTATTGCTGGATCCCCGCCTTGCGCGGCTCAGAAGAACAGGGTAACCCCTGCATTGAAAAAGTCCACGTGTGTCCACGTGCAGGGAAAGCGAAGCCCCACCGCCTCCTCGGGCGGACGAGATACCAGGAGTCGGGAACGCACGCGGGCCTGCCACGGCTGACTGAATTTAAGTCAATCCTTTTCTCTGCTCGCGCTACGGACGCATTAGCAGATTCTATACAGAAGTCACACTAATGAGACCTGACAGCCGGGAGAGACGGGTGCACAGCCACCGTGTTGACAAATGTCAGCAGTAGGCGCGGGAAGACTGAACACAGACGCTGGTCAAGCCGACAAACCGAGCTCGCGCGTCTGAAGCGGCGGCCTTCGGAGATTTTCGATCCCAACGCGCAGTGAGCCGCACGTTGTACACAAGCCCCGGTCAACGCAGACGCCCTCCCGCGCGCCCACGCCAGGGCGCAGTCCCACGAAGCCGGCCGGCCCGATCCGCTGTCTCCCACTGAAAAGGAACAGCTAGCTGCACCTGGCGGGACTCGCTTCCTGAGGCGCTATGGGCTCCCTGGCCACGCTTTGCGCAGCTCTGAGCAGGAGATGGCAGAGCCGGTCGGCACGGCCAGCGGCAAGGCAGTCACTGCCCGCGCGGGGCCCAGGCTCCCGCCGCCCCCAGCTAAGGACGCGCCGGAGCGGGGCGACCTGCGACCCCTGCGATCGGGCAGCGGCGCCTGGACGCCCGGACCGTCTCTGCGGGCGGCCTCGCGCGAGCGGCTCCGAGAAGCTCCCGCCCAGGGCAAGGGCGACGCCCCGCAGTCCCGGGGCTGCGGGTGTGACGGACACGCAGGGACACGCGGGGACACGCAGGGTGGACACGCCCCTGTTGGCAGGACGGATGGGACACACGGACTCCGCAGGCGGCCCGCGCTCCCCGCCCCCCTCCCGCTCCGCCCCATCGCCCGGGTGCCAGGGCTGGTCTGGCCCCGGCCGCGCTCCGCCCTTCCTGTCTCCCTTCCCGGTTTTCATTTTCCTTCACCAAACTATTGATATCTATCATAGTGCGTGTTTTACTGTGTTTGCCGTCATTCGCTGATTTGTTTCATTCACTGGTATCGGTGTGTGAAACATAGCAGTCATGCAGTGAATATCTGGAGACAGAGGGGAAGGTGAGGGGGGGGCAGGAGGGGGTGAGAGGGGGGAGAGAGAGAGAGAGAGAGAGAGAGAGAGAGAGAGAGAGAGAGAGAGAGAGAGAGGATAACACATACGAAGGAAGCAAGCCCCACCCTGCTCCACCGTCATCAGCCTGCTCTAAGCACCTAACCTGAGCTCTGTTTCTGTGGAACCAAAGCGAGGAGCCCCAGGGGCCCCCGGAGCCACGCTCGCCACCCCTGAGCCAGCTGGGGGCCCGTCCTGCAGACGGCCAGCCGCGGAGAAGCCGGGAGAAGCCTTAACCTCGCTCCCGCCACGCTGATTACAGAACACCGCAGGGCCGCTTGTCTCCGGGAAGTGCCTGCTACTTAGCAGAACAGCAGCAGCCAAGCCAAGATGGAGATGGAAGAGGAACGTTCAAGAAACACAACCATGCGGAGAAAAACATGAAGAAAGAAAGAAACATAACTGACGCAAGTGGTTTTCTTTGGGAATAAAATTACAAAATGTTGGAGAAAGAAACGTTGGAAACGATGCGGTCAGCCCTCCTCGACTTACAGCAGAGAAAGCTGAGGCCTGGAGGTTTGTAAACCGCTAAGGTTACAGTGAACAATCATTGCAGAAACTCTGAGGCGCCCTCCCTCAGGGCGCCAGCGAGTGGCCGAGGAAGTCCCTGCTCCGTCATCGCGAGAACGCTGGACAGCGACGTCGCTTTAGTTCCCTGGCCCCGTGGCTCCCCGCAGCGGGGCCACAGCCCTGCGCTCCGGCCCCCAGAGTCCTGTCTCCTGGAGGATGCGGAAGGACGCGGTGCTCAGCTCCGGAGAGGCGTGTCCACTCACAAGGGTTTCGCTGTTAGCCGTTTCCAGAAGTCCAGACTGAGTCTGCGAACTATATCCGATCAGTCCTTACACCAGGGACCCTGGTTCTGACCACAGTTTGACCCCCAGCCAGGAGCCTGTGTACCCCTAGCACTTGTCCGGCCCCCAGTTTCTACCCCCAGGGGATCACTGCCGCTTGTTTCCATGGCGCCCACCCAGACAGCCCAACTGAGATTTCACTGCCCTAGGGATAGGTCAGCTAATTCAACCTGTACATAAAATTTTAATATGATACGCACGTTACTGAATATGCCAAAAAAGGAAACATGCCTATTGACTTGCACAGCTCCTGGGATAAGTACTGGAGGAAGCGGTGTTTTCAGTCGTAGAAGAGGAAACACAGACTCTGGCAGGCACTTCTAATATCTGTGCTGAGGCCCTGCACCACGGTCACCTCTCACTCTGCATGCCAAGGACCAGGTGACGACCGTGGCAATCGGTGGAGGAAGAGGCCTTCAGAAGCACGTGAACAGGCAAACGTGTACGTGTTCGACAGCATCCCCTGGAAGTGTGTCCCTTTGCACGAGCGCTCCCAGAGGCAAGTGAACACATGGGCACCTCTAAACTTAGAGACTCACTCTTTAAGTAAGTCTATTAGATTAAACTGCATCACTCCTAAAGAGAATTGAATAGCCTGGGAAGAATTCCTTTACCTGTGACTAACCTAACAGTTAACATACTGAAAAGTTACATACAAATCAAATTAAGTTACATTTTAACCTTTCACCCTTTAAAAAAAAAAAGTATCGGTATCTGATACAGAATTTTTAAACTTGATTTGAATTTAATTTCATTTAATGATACATTTTTTTTAATTTAGTGATACCTTACATGCTCAATAACTTAAGTTTGCCAAAATAGTTCCAAAGCAGGTTACATGTTAAATGTGAAGTTTCAATCCAAAAGTGATGGTTCTTATCTGGATTTTCTACGTCAAGCCTACATTCATTTTTATAACTAAGAAATAAAATTTAGTGCCACAATAATTAAGTGAATGGAGTTGATTTTGGATTTGTCCGTATGCTTTTCGGCTCTAAAGCTTCGGCGTCGAATCCCAGGGCTTGTCACCATGCCCCATCATGTCCACGCTCGTCATCGGCACAAGTCAGTGGGACCCGCGGACAGAAGTGAGAAGAAATGGAACGTATTGTATGGCTGTTCCACTTGAGAGAAGCAGAAGAAGGCAAATCAATACCTCTTGTCATTTCCCGAAAATACTATATTCTCCAAGACATTTATCCAGCATTTGTCCATTTAAGCAAGGACAAAACATAAAAAGAAAGTTTTTAACTTCGAAAATTAGCACGTCAATAGTCCTGGGTCACAGAAATTGAAGTCTTATCAAGCATTACTTCGAACCCTAAGTTAAACTCACTCTCGAGACTGGCTGCTTTCAGCAGTGTGACTATCATTAAGGAACCCTAAAATCTCAGGAATGAGTAGTCATATTTAATACCCTGTGATTGCTGCTGAAATATTACTATAGTTATAGCCCCATCTAAAAATGCCAGGACATGACTTTTTGTAAAATTAGATCCACAAAAACATTCTATGTCTTTTACTCATACAGTATATTTCCCCCACTCATTATTCCAACAATTTGACAGGAAATTTTTCTTAAAACTATACTGTTCAATACTTTTTCTGACCTTTAGAAATGGTTATTTCTAGATTGCCCATCCATACCTCGTGCACATTTAAAGAAAAACAATATAAAAGCTGAGTTTAGAGAGACTCCTTATCTTTCATAATTTAGAAAATGAATTCTGAATCTGAGTGAAATATAATTGGTCCTGGGTTGGAAAACACGATATAACTAGATAAATTAAAGAGGCTCCAGGCAATCTTGAGGAATACTAAAAAGTATTAATAGTAAAACAGGGTAGAACAGGTAGTACGTGGGGTTCAGAGTCAGAGGGACCGGAGTCCGAGCCTTAGCTGACCTAGCACCTGCTCATCGGGGGGCGCTGTTGACCTCTGAGCCTGGGGTTTGCTCTCTGTACAACGGGCACGTGCAGAAGGCGTGGCCGCTCTGAAGGTGAAATGAGCATCTACCCACATACTGCACCTGGCACAAGGTGTTCAGTAAATGCTATTTTCTCCTTTTCTAGAAATAAATTGATTACAGAAACAGAGGAGCGAGTGGGGAAGAGAGACAGTGAACGGGAGAGGGCAAAAATAAAAGACGAAGATGCCCTAGTAGCAATGGTTGCTAGATGTTATGAAAACGAGAAATTCAGAAAGCATAACTCGAATGCTAGGTCATTAAAATCTAGGTTGTGAGGTCCAGGGGCTCAGTTCCAAGTCCTAAGGAAGATGGAGGTCTACCTGCGTGAGGCGAGGAAGAAGGGAAGAATTGTGAGCCCGGTTCTGCTTGTGGGCTTCCTCCTGGAACCCCGGTTCGGAGGCTGGGGACATGGCCCTGACACCCCCGGAACCAGGGACGCTGTTTGCAAGGGCGGCCCTGCCTGCGAGAGAATGGGACCTGGACTCGCTGAGTCGTTGATTCCAACGGTTTGTGCCGGGAAGGACTTTTAAAACACGAATTTCAAGCAAACCCCCAAGGTTACATTATTTCACCTACGAATATTTCAGAATGTATTTCTGAAAGGTAAGGATCGGTGAAACATACCAAAATACCATTAATGCGTCTAAAAATAACAATATTGCCATAATATCAAACTTGTACTCAAAATGTCCCAATGTCTCAATGTTTTTAACAGATTGTTCCATTCAGAATCCACGTGTTCATTTCCAAACAGCCTAGGAGCTGGGGTTCCTGAGACTCCAGCAGCCGTCTCCGGTGGGCTGTGGGGAAGCCCCTTGAAAGGGGACAGACGGGCGGGATCGCTGCTTCCTGCTGCCGGCCGTTGGCCCCTCGGTCCTTCTGCCTGTACCTCTGTGTGCTGGCGGGAGTTCAAGAGCCGTCAAGGAGCACGAGGACCTCGGCCAAGCCCTAAAGATGGTGGCTTCGCTTCTCTGTTGCCCCCAGCCAGAAAGACCGCGCGGTTTGAGGTTTTCCCCATGTGCCCCACGCATCCACGGGTACTGTAGGGGGCCCCAGGCTAGAAGCCACTGAGACGTGCACGTACTTGTGTAGCCACCTGTCTCCCCGCCTTCAAGCCAGCACGCCTTTCTGCTTTCCTTCACTCCCCAGCACCTTCAGCCGTTTCAGTATTATACCCAGGTTTTATGGCTGTTTTCTCGGGGGTGGGAGCAATTTCAGTAAAGACTTAGCCTCTCATATTTGGAAACAGAATCCCTGAAGTTTCATTCCTACATAAGCTGCAAGCAACTGCTACAATCTAGGCATTACTACAAATGGTTTCTTGATCAGAGAGCGGTACTCAAAACCAGAGCCAGTGATGGAGTTCACAGAAACAACGGTACTTCAAGAGTTGCTAAAGAGCTCTTCATTGTCCATTAAAAGGGTTTTGTTAACCATTCAGCAAATATTATTAAATTACTCCCATGAACAGTTGCCACTGGCATAGGGACAAGGCTACCGGCGTCTTGCATGCCAACACGTTTCACGTTATTTCAGGTCACGTAAGTCAGCAGGTACACACTGACTACCAGCTGACGAGCGAAGGCTGCGGAAGACCTGAGCAAGCGTATGAAATCATCCCTGCCTTTCGAGAATGCTACTGGAGAGAAAGGAACTACCACGAAAAAATGATTGAAATCAATATATGAAGCTGAAATATGAAAAAATACACGTCAAAAACTCTGCCAAAGTATGGCAGATATGCTAAGCATGAGCAACGTCATCCACTTCTAGACACTGTGCTGAAACCCTGTCTGGATGGCAGCTCATCTGCGGAGCACGACCGCCGCGTTCAGCACCCTGGAGAGCACCAACAGGTGCACCTTCCCTGTAGCGCCGGATAATCCGGAACAGCCTTTTAATGCATGATCTAGTCTTTGCCCATTTCTTCATGTGTTTTTCATTCGAACATCATATACGAAATAAAAGTTAACTTCAAGACTAAAAATGACTCCAATCTTTAAGTCTGAGTTATTGCGAAGATGTTGAAGCCATGAATAAAAACACACTGGAATAAATTAATTCGGGAGGAAGACAAAGAGCTGATGAGCCATACTGCGAGCATGTTCAATTTGCAACCCCTGTTCTGCCCATGGCTTTTAGCGCAGTACAGGTGGAATAACAAGGATTTTGATGACACGAAGACTAAACGCACTTCTAAATTCTACCCGCTTCCTAGGGTCCGGTGGCCTTCGGCAAGATTCTAAGATTCGGTTTCCTTGATCACAAAATTGGAATCAGAATGTCAAACCACAGGATTATATTTTGAGACGTAAATAGCATTAATTCAATTAAAACACCACACTGCCTGGTATGTCTTTGGGAAACCAAACTTTGATCCTCCATGAATCTCTACTTCAGAGTCACTCATTTCCTGACCATCTTTCAACGTCACACACTCGTAGCAATTGCACATCCTTTATTCCCATGCCTTCCATCCCTCTCAATTCTACAAATGCTATACATTCTTTAAGGTCCAACTCAAGGCTCACCTTTTTGATGAGTAAACATCACTCCAATCTGCACTGATTTTCCCTTTGCTAAGTGTCTTATGACATATGTTCCTATTAGTTATTTTATATAATACTTGTGGCTTGCTTAAACACGAGTTTCTAAACAGTAGATTCTGTATCTGAAATTGTTTTGGTTTGTAAAGACTGGGCTCTCGCTGTCCTCAGAGACCAATAAAAACTTGCTGGCTAAAGGAATCAGCGAAGCTAGCCTAAGACCTGAGGACTGATAAAATTCAGATATATGTTAAACTTACAAAATATCACTTTTCTTTACCATCACTTGGTGAGAAAACCAAGATCCAATATGATATAATTGAAATGAAATGACCAAGAAAAATAGCAACCACCTTGGCCTAAGAAGCAGTGCTTAAAGGAGATACTATGATAGGGACTTTTGTAAAAGACCTCATACCATAATATTTACTTAACAATTGTATAAGAAGGCAAGAATTAAAAATGGAAATGCACTTTTATCAGAATCTTGGTAGAATCACAAGCAAGAGGCTTAAATAATTAAAAAGTAACTTTGTAGTTTGAGATGTAGTCTTTAAATGAGTCAGCAGGAGAATAAACCCACTACAATGGCAACTTACATAACCTATAAACCATCGATCATTTTAAATGTGACAAAAACAGTCCACACATACCAAAGTCCTGCACACCAGTGTACTAGCCAGTTTCCCTAGGGCTTGAAACAGCACAATGGCAGAGCCTGGAAAGGCAAGGGCTGACAAGCAATAATCACTCTTTTTTAGGTCAATGAACAACCAGAATCAATACTTAACATGTAAGTCATGACTTTGTCACTAATCTTTGGGGTTAGCAAAATTATAACTATCAAATCTTATTCTTCTTTATTTCTAGACAGAAACACACAGACACACATACACGCACACACACACTCCGAAATAAAACCAATAGAAGCACATGACCGTATGCGGAGAACAGTTCCATTTATAAACAAACTATTTCCACGCATCTTCTATGAAACAAGGTGCTTAAAAATCAAACCATGTTATAATGTCTTTGTAAAACATTATAAATATCTCCTGTAAATTGATGTGTCTTTAAACTAAGAAATGAAAATTATCTTGACAATTGTTCTACAAGGTCGAGAAACTTGTAAAAATAGCCTAAAGAACCAAAATTGTATACAGTAACATTTTTGTAAAATCTACATATTCATGAACTTCAAGTACCACACACCTGGCAAGGTGCTGAAATCGATGCTTCCAAAGCCTGCCAGGATATGTTGACTCTCCGGTTTATTTAAAACCATTCCTTCGAAAGTAACTTTAATCAACAAAATTCATCTACTAAAAAATTCATCTTCTAGTTCCTCCATAGGTGGTCACTGTAAACAAGCTTTAACAACTCTAAATCTCAGGGAATAACATGCGGAGAGCAGACACACACAAAAGGTTCATTTAGATAAAACGAAAAAGGAAAACTACCATTTCCTGATACTCTCCCTCAGCCCTCCCTGCCCACCACCTTGCTCTGCAAACGGCAGAATTAAAGTTCCTTTCTTCTACATCAACTCCTTTGTCATCTCGAGGTTGCCTAATCATATTCATCTCTTAAAATGAAGTAAGAAACATTTCAAAAGCCGTATTCACATTAAATCAACTTTCTGATTCGTGCATTGCAGGAATAAAGCAATGTAATCACATCTTAAACTGGTTTACAGTAGGCCGTCTACCTTATCCTGGTTCTCAGGATTGATGAAATGAATAGTTTTAAAATAGCACTTTTTGAAATGACATGAGAATTAATAGTGCATAATTATCCCAGTGTTGACAAGTGAGAGATGCCTCACTCCTTAGATGAGCTGTCCTAATAAATCAGTGTCAGAGAAAGGCTTCGTTGCCTGTACATTGCTGATTGATATCTAAGGGGACTGATTTAACCATAAAGACATACTAAAAGTCAATTGAAAAAAATTAGGTTAAAAATTAAATGATCCAACTTTCACTCACTATTTGAGATATTTACTTAAGACTGTACTAGAGGATTCAGTGGTATTCTAGGGGTTGGATTACTAGGAAAATCTTATTTTACATTTTTTGTCTACTAAGAAACAGTCAATCTTTCCATAGTTTCAGCCAAACAAACTTTAGTATTAGACTCCTTGATACCTAAAGAAAAGTAATAATTAAGCTACTGTATTTGAAAAGCATTATAGATGGTATGTTTTAGACATCTAAACGTATAGACAACTAAAATACAGTGAAATAATCTTCATTTTTTTTAACTAAAAAACTTTGAATACGCATAAAATATTTATAAAAACGTTATCTTGATCTCGTTGAACTTTCTCATTTACATCCATCCCTTGTCTCTACTCGTGTTAATTAACTCATAACCATACTGTTAATTCCGAGTGTTAAATCCTGTGAGTAAAAGCAAAACATTTTCATTTCCGAGCCCCTGGAATGGGCTCGGAACACCTGCCCGCGGGAGAGCCACGCACGGGAGACCCGCCCTCACTCGCCCTGCGTTCCCCACGTCTTCGCCATGCGGCTCTCCGGGGCGCGGACAGCGGCGACCCCTCCGCGGGCCAGGAAGGCCTGGCCCTCCGTCAACCACCCCGACGGCGACGTGCGGGGCCGCTGGCCAGCGCGCGCCTGGACCGCGGAGTCCCCTCGCCGCGGGCGGCGAACCCTCGCCCCGGGGACTGCCGCCCTGCCCTGCTGCCCCCGGCGGCCGGCGGGGAGGGGATGGCGCGGGCTCGCGGCCCCTCGCTGATTCACTCCCACTGACATTCAGTTCAACGCCAGCGCTCGCCGGGGGCTGGGGCTGCGATGGTCCCCTGGTCCCCGCACAGCTGTGGGCCATCTGCATGGAGGCCGCGGACAGGACAGCGCTGGGAGGAAGGAGGGTCCGCCCTGTAACTAAGCACCTTCCGTGAGAGACGGGCAGGGCTCGCGATGGAGGAACTCCAGACACACATTCGCCCCCCTGACCCCACGTCCTCTTCAGTTGGCATGAGAGGGCTGAAGAGCATGTCAGGAGCAGGGACTCTTGAAAGAGAAACAGTGACAGCAGTGTGGAGACAGCGTCAGCCCGACCCTCTGAGCTAACACAGCTGCCGGACCGGGCTGCCCTCCCCCTGGCCCTCCCCCTGACCCTCCACCGGGGACTATGGGGCCCAGTGCCACCAGGCACTGGGGGACCGCAGGAGGCTGTGACCCGAATGTGCGAGGTGCTCTGGACAAACTCCTTCACATTCCTTTAGGACAGAGGTCCCCGACCGTTGTGGCACCAGGGTCCGGGGCTCCTATGAGACTCTGATGCCCGATGATCTGAGGCGGAGCTGAGGCGGTGATGCTGGCGCTGGGGGCGGCTGCAGATACGGATGAAGCTTCGCTCACTCACCCTCCACCTGCCTCCTGCTGTGCGGCCCGGTTCCTGACTGGCCACGGACTGGTGGTGCCAGTCCATGGGCCAGGGTTTGGGGACCCCTGCTTTAGGGAACAAAGGCTCCTGTACTAGCTCTCCCCCTTGCCCAGGTACAAACCCTGCCACATCTTCCCCCAAACGCCTGAGAAGACCATGCAGCAGGAATGAAACTAGATGTTAGCAGCACGGGCTCAGCTTGATGTATGAATGCCTCAGACCACTCCAAACCCATTAGTCTTGTTTAAATTATATGTCAACACTCATTGGAATGTTTTGCTAAACTGACACCTTAAAAAGTTTTTAGGAGAAATGAATTCTGAGTTCCAAACATGCATCTTAATTGTGACTTCTTAAAGCATAATTAGCTAAGAAATTTCCATCGGTGACATAATATTTTATAAATATTTATGAATAAGTATAAATAAGTTCTAAGTAGGAAAATAATAAGGTTTGATGTCCTCATCTGCTCATTAGGGATCACGAAAGGACGTTTAATCAGTGTGTGAACAGGCCTGGCGGGGTCTAGCGCTAGCAGGTGCTCAGAGGTGGTCACACTTGAACCGTGAAACCAGACAACTTCGTGTTTGTTTATGGTGCAAGGGTCTACAAGAAAAAGAGTGCTGTTGTTAGCCCCTTTTAAGCTATGTCAAATAATGTCATCGTGTTTACAAAGCATGAACAGATTTATATTAAAACATAATAACATATTGATAACTATAGTTCCAAAGGTAAAAACTTAATAACATATTGTTATTAAAACATAATAACATACTGATAACTATAGTTTCAAAGATAAAAACATATTTTACATATTAGCTGGTAGATCATGTTCCTTTAATACGAAAATGAAAAATGTTGAAATAAGAAAAGACTTAGTAACAAGTTCTAGAGATTGGCTCTTCTAACTTTTTTAACATCTGTGATAGAAGCCTTCACACCCATCGGGGGGCCAGCCGGGTCAGACAAGTACCAACAGGAGCTGGGTCGAGGGTCAGGCCCTTCCCTAGGATGCCCCGTCCTGCCCAAGCCGCCAAGGGATCTCCCAGAGGCGCCCCAAAAGACCTCCTCGCTTCCTCAGATGGACGCGGTTTCAGAAACGGCTTGTGGCAACGTCAGCCACACGTGTCATTTCGCTGGGCCAGCGTCCTGGGCCAGGAACCCCACTGTCTCCGTCAGAAGTGCCCTTCATTGAGGGGACCCTGGTAGCACTTCTTTAAGAAGATATGTTCCCAGGTATAAAATCTAGATGCCTCTATCTCTGAATTGACATTTAACAAGCAATACATGGCCTCTCTGAGGCAAGGAACTGGCTTTTTTGAACTTTTCCATCAAAAGAATTAGATTTGGAGAACAGCTGTCAGTCACAGAAAGACAGCATCACACTCTGAATGATGACCTCTTGAAACGCGTTTCCAAAGGAAAATTGGAAATTAAAATAATACATTTAGCAGTTTATAGAGTTGACAAGATTCTAGTCTGCTCTGAGATGCGGGAAGAATCAAATTATTCTCCTGGCCAGGGAAGGCTCAGGCTCCACGCTCAAGGCCCTGGGTCGGCCCTGCAGCAGGGTAATTATGGGTCCTGCGGGGTGGGTGTCCCCAAGCTTCTTCCTGTGAAGGCAGAGAGCTTCGTCAAGGCGCTTAGAGTAAGCGCACAGGCTGTGTGGGGCTGAGCTATTTGATGCTCCTGGGTTCTGGGACCGAACGCCACGTGCCCCTCCCTATTCAGAGAGCGGGTCCAGGGTGGGCCAGCAGTGAGGGCTCGCCCACCCGTCCCCTCCACTCCTGCTAATCCACCCGAGCCACACAGCTAACGACCTCGTGCCACATCTTAAAATGCGAGTCTGAATGTTATTTCTTTGTAGTGTCCTTGTACTGAAATGAGATTATTATGTAGTTTCCATTTTACCTGCATGTTTAAAAAAAAAAAAAAAACACAGCAGGAAAGTTGCTATTGTGAGGAAGAAGGACATAAAGTGTAAGCAATGAATTAAAGAGGCAAATGAAGGCACTCTTCTCCTTTATCAGAAATAGAAGAAGCAGATTGTGCTCATCTCGCTTCGGGCCAGCAGCCGCACCGCGTGGAACTCGGCCAGCTTCAGTCACAGCGCTCGCTGAGGAGTTTTGCTCTGTGAAAGGAGGAGGCCAGATGGGCTATTTACTTTCAACAAGATAATTCTGGAGGAAATTGTTATAAGTCAAAGAAACTTTTTAGCTTCATCTGCTATTTTAGCCTCTAAACTGCTTCAGGAGGAGGGGGCGGGGTGCCCTTCGGAAAGGAAGAGGGGATCTGGAGGGCGCTCCGGAGGGGAGGGCAGGGCAGGGCAGGGTGCAGCCTGGCTCACCGCTGCCCTCTGCCAGTCACCCCACAACCTGGGCGAGCCACTGCACCCCTCGGAGCTCCAGATCGCTCCTGGGTAACAGGAGGGCCACACAGTGTCACGAGAGGTCGTGAAGATTACATGGCATGATGCAAGTATCACACTTAAAATGTAACACATGACATGCACTCTCAGTAAACACTGGGCATTATTTCTATTCATTTCATTTTTTCTTCTATTTGCAAAATGTAGAGAATCTATCGTATATATGTATATGTATATGAATCAATTCGTAAGAACACAGTAACAGCTATATGTTACATGAGTCGACTTATCATTCTTGATGGAATTTATGTGTGTGAAAACAACTTCTCTTATTTTGCTATTGAAGTGAAAGGATAAAATAATATTGATAATTTTTATCCTTGGATCAAGAATTCAAAGAGATTTTTCTACCAAAAACTACTTCTTTAAGAAAAATAGCTGTAGAGTGGATATAGAAAATTTTGTTAAATTACGAATTAAATTTCTGATAAATAGAAAAGATGTTTCTGAACTTAGAAAGCAGAGTTTTCCCCACTAACCTACAAATAATGGCTCTGGGGACAAAATCAAGATAATCCTTATACTCATACACCTTGCAAAGGCATCTAGCAACCTCATTTTTAGGATATGCAACATACAAATATTAACTTTATATAAAAACTAAAAATAATCAAGTTCCATTATGGGATCATTAGGTATCCAAATTAACCTACTTTTCTCTTTTTCTACTTATAATACTGTTCAATGATAACTGATGATTCTAAGAGAATAAAAGATACTTTGAACAGAGCAATACACAATCATGTTCAGGCTACCGAATCTACCATAACAGGAGAAAGGGCATACATTTTTAGAAAATTATTCAATATGGAGGACCACTTAAAATACTTTAGTTTTGCCAAGTTATCTCTGGTCTGATTTTAAGAAAACCACAAATATCTTATTTCACTGCCATATTAAAGAAATAGCGTCATCACTATTTTTTGTAATACATTCTCTTTCTGAAGGGGAAACTATCTCAAATGAACAATTGATTTAATTTTCAAAATTTATTTATGGGCTCAGATAAGACAAACACAAAAGCAAGTAGCTATTTAGAAAATCTAAAAAGAATTGTTACCATAATATTTTACATTCCTAGTGACTCAATCCAGCTGCATCCCAAGAAAAATGAATAAATGTTTATAGTGAGAATATTTGAAAAGAGTATGAAAAGCCATACGCATATATCTACACTTGAAACTTATAGATTTTATGCCCCAATTAAGACCAGCAAATAAACTGAGAAGAGTCTGCAAGGAGAGATAAAAGAAGTAGAAAGCGAATCTTCATTTTAATTATCCTTTAAAAAGTTAATATAAAATAAAATTTCCCTAAGAAGCGGAGAAAAGCAAATAATAGAACGGGACCATTTCGCATTTGCAGTGAATTGGGGACGGGCAGGAGAGCAGACTTCCTGAGAAGCAACCGACCCGGACCTGGAGGACGTTGTCTGTGAACAGTGACGAGGCGGCACATGAAACGCGGAACAGGCATCTTCCTCGTCTACACCCAGAACTCCCCCGACTTTGAAAATACCTATTGTTTCACTGACCCAAAGGCCAAACTCCAGCAGCCTGAGCTGCTGGGTTTCAGCCTCGGGCCTACCCCACCCTGGGCAGCAGCGGAAGAAGCGAGAAGGGGTGCTCCCAGCAGGGAGAGCGGTCCCCCGCAGCCCCCCGCAGCCCCCCGCAGCCCCCCCAGCCCCCCCAGCCCCCCCAGCCCCCCGCAGCCCCCCGCAGCCCCCCGCAGCCCCCCGCAGCCCCCCGCAGCCCGCCTGTCACTGCGCATGCCTCATCCGCGCGTGCCAAACGCACGGCATCGGGCCCCGACTCTCATTCCGGGAGAGCCCCGCCGCCTCCCCACGGCTGACTCTGCAGGCTCCTGTCCAGGCGGCTGACTCGGGCCACGCCGCTGTGGCTCCTGAAAGCATGCTGTCATGTTTCAGGGTTCCACGCCGTCTTAGTCTGACAGTGGTGTGTCTTTTGCCTAACGACCACTGCACAACGGGCCAAGAGTAAAAGCAACTGATGGACATGGCATGGCCTTTCCCATCCTCAGGTTGCAAGCACTGGGAGGTACAGGGTACTTAAAAAATCAAGTCAAAAAGATCTCTGCCTCCACCTGTCTTACCGCCTCCTGGCCTCCACGCCTTAGTACGGCAGATGGGCCATGAGATGTAGCCATCTCCAGAAAGTTCAAAAGTCACACAGACCTATACCGAAATTTTGAGATTTTGCCCTGAAATGGTCATTCCGGGGCAGGAAACCTTCTTCTTCCCTAACAGGAACCCAAGGCCAGGGCGACTGGTATACCCTCCAGATGGCGGCCGATCACACGGAGTCCTAAAAGGTCCAAGCACATTTTTAGTTCAGCCACTAGATACTGTGTTGGACTGACTTGGGTCAGTGAGTTGAGTTCACTGCTCACCAAGTCTGTCCACAGGGGCCCAAGCCGGGACATGATGAGCCCCTGCAAATGTCGTAAAGACGCCCGTAACCCACCCGCACCGACCCTTCCGGGCGGAAGGTGTGGAAAGAGGCAGGGACGACGGGAGAGCACGCAGCTCGAGCTGCCGGACGGGACGCCAGTTTCACGGCTGTGGAGGAAGCAGCGAACTGGCAGCGGGGGACGTGGCCCCCGACCACGGGAGGCGCGGGGGAGCGTGAACAGTGACCTCCCGGCCCCCTCCGCTCGGCCTGAGTGAAATGTTGTATGAGGCAAGCTGAGCAGACCTGGTCCCAGTCTCTGTTGGCCCAGTTCATCAGGGTGACCATGCAGCGGCAGGCTTATGTGAAAATTCATCACAAGTCAAGACGGTGTGAGAAAAGCTGGTCATTGGGAGGGAGCGTTGGCTTTGGGCCTCTTACGCCCTCCTGCTCCGCTCGCTGAGTGGCCGAGAGTTCCTGGCCCTGACTTCCCTTCCGCCTGGGCCATTTCTCAGGGTTGTTTATGCATGTGATAGCCTTAAGAAGAGGTCATGTTTATCCCCAAAGAAGTTTGCTCACCGCTTGTTATAAAAGTGGTGCATTCTTCAAGCTCGGTAAATGAACCTTGTCTGCAATGCAAACACACTGCATGCACAGAACCCATCTGGGCCATAGCATATCTCCCCTGTGGAACGGGGGGCAAAGGAAACCTGGGTAAGTGAGGTAACATTTACGCAGTTTGCTGTGCCAGGAGTAACAGTCCTTTGTCTTTGACTCATGAGCCTTAGATCCTCCGCTGGCAGCCATGAGACATTAACAGGTGAACTTATTAGTTTGTAAGTAAACATCAGTTCCCAAACCCAGCACGCTGATCTCTGGCTTGAAGTCACCCGCGGTACTGATACAAAGTCCGGCTCAGGCAACCATCCTCCCACCTGATATACAAGTATGAGCTCACATAGGTACCCTAATGCTGAAGCTACTCATCCTAGATCCTCTGACGCAAACAAGAGAAAACACTAAAGCATGAATGTGAAAATCGGGATCGCTTCCCTGCCTTCCAGAACTTAAATCTATGGGCTTGCCCATAGGAATCGCACATAAAACTGGAATGCTTCCCTTCGGTTCCAGCTCCCCCATCGTGACCCCTACGAAGCGGTGCTGTCACCACCGCTTCACCGCATTACAGCGTGGAGGCGAAACTTTGAGTCCTTGAGATATTGGTATAACCTAGTCTGGGGAGAAAGGTGCTTTGGGATACAGCCCGGATGGGAAAAGGAGTGAATGAGGAGTGCTACACGTACACGTGTGTGTGTGTGTGTGTGTGTGTGTGTGTGTGTGTACATATGTATTTTACTTCCAAGCCCAATTTTCAGAAACACCGTCAATCAGCCAACCGACCAAATAGAAAGCCCACCATCATGGGGGCAGAAAAATGGCTAAACGGTCACTATTTATAAAATTAGTCCTCTGATGAAGGGGCAGGAAAACAGAAAGATTCAGAGAATTAAAAAAAAAAAATTGAGAAATAAAATTTTATTTTCCTTTATCAAAAATCCTATCAATGTAAGGTATTTAGGGTTCAAAATTCACCTTTAGGAATTTAATAAAAAGGCTCAAACGTGACCAAGAGGTTTGTGTATAATTAAAAGATTTGTCTATTAGCTATCACTTAAGTCACTGTTAAAAGCAAATAAAAGAAGAATTTAAGAAAAAGGATAAAATAACAGTTCAGTAGAATTATAAAAGCCAACATTACTCTACTACGGAGTTAAGACCAGACTTCAAGCTGAGTAGCAAGTGTGATCAGTAACTATGCTCGGTTTACTGTTTTGTCGTATATGTGATTATAACAAACTTTGCTGAAAATTTTTTAAAATTCACATTGCTTCAGAAAGCAATCTCATATTCGTTTGTCTCCACACTTCATTAAAGATAAAAATAACTAGTTTTTGAGAACAAAAAAACGCGAATCCGATGGACAGCTATGTCCCCACCCCCACGAGCCGCGAGGAGAAGGTCGGTAGATGCGTTTACCCCTGACGTTCTGACTCTTCCTGGGTAAGAGATGCTTCTGCTACGTGCAGGCAGGAGAAAGGCCTGTGTGAGACGTGGCAGGAGCCGGGCGTGCTTGCCGTAAGCAGATGCACAAGCCTCCAAAGTACCCATCGTGTCAAAAACAAGTTAAAACCTTACGCCTACCTCATAAGTCACATGAAAGAACATCTTTAGGACAATTACGAAAAAAAATCGGACGGGGGTCCTTTGTTTTAGAACTGGGCCTTTTCCGTCACCCAGAGCCTTGCCTGGCAAGGCTAAGGAGGGGGCTGAGCGCACGCTGCAGACAAAGGACCGCACGGATGACATCAGAGCCAGCCCGACACTGACAGCATGAAAACAAATCTATTTTTCCCATTAAAAAAACCCCTCAGAATAATTAAAATAAATTCCTACCCAAATTAAATTGCCTCGAAGTCTTCTGTGCAAGGCTTTAGGCATTGCAAACAGCCCTTGGCTGTGGCCAGCCAGCTTTCCTCAATCAATCATGCAGTAGCCTAAAATTAAATTGAAATGATTGGATCAAGGAAAATCAAATTTTTTAACATTTAGTTTCAGTAACGTGATTACGAAGCTTTTAGTGATATTGTAATTACTTTGAAGCTTTGAGCATATGTTTCTTCTGAGTACTCCATGGAGAAACGCTGCATTAGGGCAACAAGCAAGTACAGACCCCAGCGAAACAAAAATGCATTTGTTGTAAAGTTAAAAGCTAAAGGTGGAAAACAGGCCATGCAGCCACGTGATTTATACTGTAAACGCCCTGCATAGAGCGATCACTGTGAAATCCCGGCTCAGTCCAGAATTAAAATTACGTCATGGCGTCGAGGGCAGGCATTGGAGAAGCAGTAAGACCAAACACCGTGAAAAGACGGCTGGGGGCGGTCAGCGTCCTGCACTGGCCCCGACTTCTGCACAGGAACCCGCGACAGACCAAAATCTCTCTTACAACTAATGAATCATCGTCTCAGGATGTGAACTGTGTACCCGAATCAAACCAGAGAGTAGTTAGTACCTGTATTTATCATCCTTTCATCCATTTTCACACCTACTGGGGTGATGCTGCGCTTGAGGGCCACAGAGATAAATGCGGTACCCCACTCCACCCCCAGGATTTTACTTGCAGACCCCCGACTCTTCCACCAGCCCCTGAACCACGGACGCAGGGAGGGAGGCTGAAGAAGACAGAACGGGACAAGACAACAGTCTCCTCTCCGGAGTCACACTTTCGCTAATTCCACATTGACTTAGTAAGAACGAAGCACGCTCCTTCCCTCATGAAGGATGCAGAAAAGTAAACGCGCCACGTTAAAATGGAATGAGATTGGGTCTTCAAACTTTAGCAGGAGAATGATCTTGTCAAAATAACCTGAAGTATGCGAACCTCCCGAAGGATGCTTCCTCCGATCGCGTCAGGCGGAGGACCCGTCCTGATGGCTGACAGGCCCTCAGCGGGAAGGCTCAGGGGTGCTGGACGCATGTCTTGCTCTCGGCCACCAGCACAGCCACATTTTGCTGTCCTGGAGGAGCCTGATTCGACGAGCTACGTTCCCCTGCCACTGGCCTCAGCAGGCATTAGGGGTCACGTCCTCGGCCCAGATGGGCCTCAGCATCCAACGTGGAGCGTCTGCCTCTCATTAAATCAGGGCAGACCACAGTAGAAGTGTCGGAATTTCTACGTTAACCAAAAGTAAATGCTTGAGATTTAACCTAGCCCCACGGCCAAAGCTATCTTTCTAAAATTAAACCCGACCATGCCCATTCTCGGCAACTCAGAACCCACAGAGCGAAGCCCAGACTGCAACCGCATGGCGAGGCCCTCGCCTCGTCCCCGTCCTCACGGGTCTCCACTCCACACCCCTTTCACCCTGTCCTAAAGCCTTCTCCTTCCCCAGCACAGGTGTGCTGACGAGGCCCCACGTCGTGCTCCGCCCTCGCCCGACTGGCCTGCTCAGACCAGTCAGCTCTGAGGGCCCAGCTCACACCCCAGCTCTGCCCCGGAGCCCCCCGCTTTATCGCACAAGCAAACACACCTCTTTACAGCGTCCATGTTCACTGAGCACTGTTTTGCTAGAGTGCAGAGCACCGTCACTAAATTGCGACTCCAGCATTCAGATATGCAGACTTGGGGCCTGGCCAAAGTCCTGTAACCTGCAGTCTCGATCAATGTTTGTTGAATTTACATTTATTTCCTCGCTTTTTTTCCTAATAAAAATGAACTTTTTCTTTTCTTACGAATCAAATTCTGTACCTATCTATTTTAAAAAATGTATTCCATATTTCTCTTACAGTTTCTCCCAGCCGTACTAGCAATACTTTCCAAACATTTTGGCTAAAACTGCCTCGTAAAACCAAATTCTATACCGACTTTTTTTTAAAATGATGCAAATTAAGCTACACAATTATATTGTTTTTGGTCCTTCATAACTTTACTAGAATTTATTTAAAACTTCTAACTGTGTAATTTCAACCAAGCCAGACTGGTTATTATTTACAAAGGGCAAGCCAGTATTAAACTATCCCACAGCGACATTATGTGTACCGTTCACAGTAAACTGGCAAATCAGAAATCAAAATATACACGAAATGGTGATTTGCTCCTGCTTTGCCGGATCACGTGCTGTTGTGTGAAGTCGTATTTCCTGCCAAAAGCATCACAAAGCGTCCCCCGCCCCACAGGACACAAACGGCCACCCAGTAGAGCAAAAGCCTGGCTGTTATTCACCCCTTCAGTCCTGGACTGGAGCCACATGCTCTTTATCCACTGGGGACACTGCCTTGAAAAGCGAGTTATGTCCCCGGCCAGGTTTAGCAACTAATCCACACACACAAAACACGAGATCCCTCATGTGTAACGTTACCGCGTTGCCTTGAAATGACCCCAGGAGAGGCAAAATCAAATTGTAACACTGTCAATTCAATGTCCTATACCTGTCATCCTTAGTTCACAATACGACACTTCAAAGCCAGTTTTCCAATGCTGATGACCTTAATGGCAACTGAGAGGCTGACTAGGACCTCCTCAAGATGTCTAGACCCAACCCCAACACCTCTGAACTTGATCTTATGTCAAAAAGGACTTCTGCACAGGCGATTAATACAGGACCTTGATGTCGGAGGTTATCCTAGAGGTCCCTAAGTGTAACCACGAGTGTTCTTGTAAGAGGAAGATCAATGAAGGTCAAGGTTACAGTGAAGGAGAAGCCAATGTGGCCATGGAAACGGAGGCGGGGTCGGGGGAGGGGGTGGGAAGAGCCGAGAGCTTGTTAGGCCCCGCCCCGTGGAAGAGGGCGCTCCACGGTGCCTACACCAGGGCTCCGGCAGCGGCTGCCCTGCTGACCCTTGGTTTTCACCCCCTGAACTTCGCTTGGGACTCATGACCTCCCGAACTGTCAGAGGATAACTGTGTTGTTTTAAGCTACCGAACTTACAATAATTTGTTAAAGCAGCAACAGGAAACTGATACAGACACCGAGTTATGACCCCAAAGCACATGAAAAAAGCTATTGAAAAAAGTTAGTGACATTATCGTAGTAATGTGTGTTTTCCAGGAAACACACCTGTAGGACCAAAACATGACATTACTTGAAGCTACCATCAGTAATTTATCCGACATCATTTGTCACAAAAGTATCGAGGCTACATATGTTACAACAGTGATGCATTTGACCTTTCCTTAAGACTGCGTTCATAACATTTACTGCATTTCTTAATTCCCAGGGAATTATATATGCTTAATGCTGAGTATCTGAAAAACATAGAAAACCATGACAAAAAATCCCACAACCCAAAGATATATTTTCCGTATATAAATGGCAACCAACGCTATCTAATTTTCATTTATGGTAACTAAGCTCTTACGTTAATACTTTAAAAACATTTCTTAACTATTAAAGAATTCACACATATTTATCGGTCTTGGAGAATTAATTTTTATCACCCTGCTGTCATTGTTGCTCGAGGACAAAACAAGAAATCACGTCACCTCCAGAAACCTGACCTCGAATGGTATCGCCACCCCTCCTCCGATTATCTTTACCAGCATAACTTGTATTCTTATTGAGCATAAAATAATTAAATTGGCTGCAGAAGCCAGAAGGGATTTTTAATAAATTTATACAAAAAAAAAAAATGGTGACAACCATGACTAGACCCAACAGAGAAGTTCCTTAGATGTTAAACCGCAAATAAAAAGTATTCGAGAACCTTCCCTTCCCCCTCGAAAAACAGAGTTATAACATATGCTGCAATGCTCAGTGCCCAGTGCTCGCGGGGTGTAAGGACCGCGCACAGAGCCAGTCCAGAGCTCTAGCGTCACACAGAAGACAGGATTATTTGGGGAGTTCCCTCAAATCGAGCCTGTGGGGGAAAAGGAATCAACACACCTGCGTGGGTCCCAGGTCTGGCCGTGATGCAGGCTCGGCTAGGCGTAGGGCTCCGGGCGTAGAATGTGGCGTTGGTGTAGTCAGGCGCCCGCGCCGAGCTCGTCGCATACGGCTCGGCCTGCGGCCCCTCGCGCGTGCGGCCCGACGCCACTGCTGCTCTCCGACCGGCGTGACGCCCGCGCGGCCCCGAGCGCAGCAGCGCGAGCTCCTCGCAACGACGTGGGCGCGGGCCGTGCGCGCTCGTGTCCGCGTCCCGCGCGTCCTTCCCACTGCGCGGCTCATCGCCCTCCCTTCTCGATCTGCTCGGCGCGGACAGTTTGATAGAAACTTTACATCCGATAGAAACTTTGCATGTAATGAGAAACTGCATGTGCCACACACACACACACACACACACACACCATGGACAAGAGAGAAGAAAGCTCTAGAGAGGACCACGATGAAGGCAGAAATCCCCTTACCTGCTGCTGGCTTGGATCCCACCAGGTCCTATATGAACGAGAGCAGAAGCAAATTCTTGCCCCGCTATCACCCCAGGGAGTGGTGCTTAGACTGACCGCACGGCGCAACACGCAGTTCCCACCCGACAGTGTGAAGTCGGGCATCTCCGTTTAGAAGCAGCCTTGGCTGCTGCCACCCCTCATTACCTGTACCTGTTCAGCGACAGCCAGCTAACTGGTGCACTCTATGTCTGTTCGTTGTCAGCAGCCCAAACAAGTGGCAACCCACAGAATGTGGCCTCGGCTGTGCTTAAATCTGTACCGAGGACGCACGAGGGGGCAGGAACCGCCTCTGAGCTAGAGGTCAAGGGTAGAGGGGAGACCTAGAGCATATATTTTTCTTCTTAAATCTTGACTTCTTCAGTAAGGCTGTTTACCTGTCCTCCAGCTAGCCCAAAGTTCATCGCTCCCCAAAAGTCCGGCTGAAGAAAAAAAATTGTTGTAATGAGGATCAGATTCTTCCAAGAGCAAAACGCGGAGCCTGGGCCTGCAAGGTCTGTGCCTGGGCCAGACAGCTCCCTGCTGAGGCAGAGGCCGCAGCGGCTCCGGGCCTGCCTAGTCCTGCCATCCCCATCAAGACCCTCGGCAAGCCTGGCGGGCACTCCGGAGGCAAGCAAAGAAACCTGCTCAGAGGCCAGCTGCTCCTGTGAGCCGAAGGGTGAAATTTAAAATTCCAGCTTCTGAGGAAATCGAAGAACGTGGGGAAGGAAAAAGGACCCATGAGGAAAGGTGGGGTGGTGCAGGTGGACGCTAAACCAAAGGCTCGCCTCAGAAACCCAGACGTTACAGACATCCGGTCCTGCCTCGCCATGTCATCAGTAACACAGAGTGAGGTTCAGACAGCTAGTTCCTATCTTCCCACGTTCTGGAAAATGCATCTACCCTGGACAATGAGCTTTAACAACTCATCATGTTGTTACAAAGGGCTTCATCTCAGGTTATCTGATTTATGTATCGTAACTCCAGAAACATTTAATCATAGGAATAACTAGTACGTTCCTCAGTTACATAGATAAAGAATGAAACTATCTCGGTGGAAACACCGGTATTAGCTCCGTGCTCATTTGCTGTTTTCCTAACCTGATGAGGGTGGGGGCAGGGCTTGGGGGATGGGTGAGGTCGTCTTCTATTGCACACAGCGACTTTTCTGTCTTCCAATAGTAAGGGCTATAAGGTTCCCCTCGGCGGGGGGCCCTGTTCACCTCTTACAAGTTCACGTCTTGGAGAAGTCAGCAAGAGTCCATCGGTACTCTAACACTGACAGACATTTGTCCACCGATGCTCTCCACACGTGGCCAGGCATGAAGGTCATGCGGACGGCAGAGGGGAAGCGACTGTCCCCTGCGCCACACTGGCCACCCGGCGGCTTAGCTGCAGCCACACCGTCCTCTCCACTTAGAGAAGAGACTATAAATGGGATACTAAGCGTCAGGTGCCACGCACTGAAGAAAGATACAGGTTATTTTTGGAACACAAATAAGCTTAAAGCTTTAGTCGCATGACAAAAAAGCATGCCTGTCAATAATAGATAATACATTCTACAAAAATTAGAACGATTTTTTTTTTTTTGGAAATATGGTCCTTGATTAGAGAGATGAGTCAATCAATGACATCGTCCTGAGAAAAGCCATCTGCCACCCCACAATCGCCCTATCACTCTCGACGGATGGCCGTCTGCTTGAGAGGGAACAGGGGTCATTAACAGCAACCTGGACTTGTTGGCACTCCTGGCACGGTACCACAGCTTCGCATCACGGCCATGGACATCTTTTCAAAATGCAATCCGTTCACGATGCTTTTCTGCGTGTGGTTCTGCATACTTTCTACACAATCAGCAAGGACCTGACAAATAGCAGTCGCTAAAATCTTGATTCTAAAGGTGGAGCTAATTGCTTCAGACTGAAAAATGGGTGAGTGGTGACACCCAGGTGGAAACCCTAAGGAAGACTTCCTATAAAGTCGTGTCTTCTGAAATGGGTCCTGAAGCGTGAACGGCAGGTTCTAAGTGTACTCCAGAGAGGACGGGCATTCAGAGTAGAGAGAGTAACGTGAGTGAAAGAAGAGAGACGTGACAAATCATGGCGTGATGGCATATATGTGTGTTCATATACACACATATCTTTCCATTCCCTCTGCTTCCACTGGGGAGACGGCGGAACCCTCACCCCAGACACATGTCTTCTCAGTCCAGCTGGATCCCAAACTCACCGGGGATGGCATGACTTTTGCTGAACGACTTCTGAAAGTCATCAGGTACTTCTGTGTATCTCAGACCTCTCCATGTCCCTCCCCTACAGGCACTGCACACACACAGATGCCACCCGCCCCGCCCTCCTGCTCAGCGCTGCCTGATTCAGCACCTTGGAAAGAAATGGCACCAACCAACATCGGTACTGTGAATTGAAATACCTATTAATCCAAAGTGAAAACAGATATTTGAATAACCTGGTGGAAGTCCTAGATAATTAGGACACATAGTACTGGGGGAAATCGTTGGATTCCTGCAATTCCTTTTAACTGAGATTCTCTCCTATGGGGCAAGGTAAATAAGCCAGGAAAGGGAGCTGCAACATAAATCGACCAGCTGTCGCACAAATCCCTTTCTCTAATATTACAAAACTTAAGAGAGAAACCATTCAGATTACTACAAAGAAACATTTCAAATGAGCTCATTAAATGCAAATTAAAACAGAAACACTGAATAAGCACTGGGCCACAATTAAAGGCTGAAGAAACAGCAGGTAAGAAACAATTTTCATTGATCAAAGAACTAAAAGCGAACAGAATAAAGTATTCTGCATTGAAACTGCTTTCATGAATATGAAGCAGTTCGAACTAAGGAGATAGGTTTTTTGGGTTGTTTTTTTTTTTTTTTTTTTTTTTTGCATTTTTCAAAGAAGCTTTGGAGGTAGAAATGGATTGGTGTATCTTAATACAAAGTATTTTCATTTTCAAACAATGAAGCTATAAGGTTTCAAAAAAAATGCAAACTTCAAAAAAAAAAAATCCTTAGAACTAGTTCCAAAGTTGAAAAGGGCATAAGGTCATCATTTTAGAGCCTTTGGACTCAACAAAACTGTACATAATTATACAAAATCTTCTTTGTAAAAATTTAGTAGACACAATTCTACCTCATCATAAACAGAAGCTTTACAGCCTACTCTGGGTTCTAAATGTAAGGTCATTCTTTATACCGAAAATTATTGAAAGGGCAGGGCAAGTGGCAGTATACAGTATAGTAGATTTGTGGGCAAATAATAAAGTTAGATTTTATTATATTCATGATAACGGAACACTATTCTCTCTCTCTTTTTTTTTTCTTTTATTTTCACTCAGGTATCCCTGATACCCGGAGCAGTACTGGGCACACAGTAGGTACTCAATTATTGGATCTGCTTTTGTGGAAATAAAGCATTCTAAAATAAGAGGTGAGGGGGTTTTTTTCCTCCTTAAACTCATTTTAACATTAAAAAAATACTGTTTTTCGTCTACCAGAAGGCAAAAATAAAAGTATTTTCTAGGACCCGGGGAAAACGGGCACTTTTTAAAACACTGTTGGAGAGGTCAGGGCCAGCAAGGATGGTTGCTCAGCTTGCACACTGCTCACAGGCACTGACCTGGGGGCAGGGAAGTAGTGGAGAGAGAAGAAACCCAGCAGGTGCTCTGAGGAGAATATCATTCTGAAGTTTTTTCAGCCTAAAGGGACAAGTCAGCTCTTTGTTACTTTGCTGTGATAGATAGGAATGCAAATTTGGGCAGCTAACTTTAGAGCAATTTGGAAATACCTTGCAGAATTCAAAGCTAGAAACCCTTCTTCTAGAAAACCCATCCAGATATTCTAATAAGGTTTGTACTTTATACATATGCTTACATATGCAAATAAAATAAGGACACAAACATTCTTGATGATAGCAATTGTCTGTAAACTTACTGAGTGCTCATTTATTTGAGAGTATTTGCATAATTTATGTGCATCCATAAATTAAAGTCTAGGCAGAAATTACCATGGGATAGATCTATACATGCAGAAACGTAAGTTTTCTAAGAGATGTTAAGTTAAACAAGGCACAGAATAGGCTATGTTCTAATGATTGTGTCTTTTAAATGCATCAAAAACCTTTTTAAAGAATAAGACACTGAATGTGAATTTCGATACTGGCGACACTGTTGTACATATATTCACACACTTTAATATCTGATAGTATTCAAATACCTAAATCCAATTCTATAAGACATTTAGAATATACCACAAATATCACTACTAAAATTCAATTTTAATCACGAAGAATTGCTAATTTTTAAAGAGGGTAAAATATCTTTTTAATAGAGGTGCCAAAAATTACATTTTTCTAAGTTGAATTTTCTTGAGTTTTTTTTCTATTCTGCTTTATATTATCTTGAAAATCTTCCCCATACTTCTCACAAAGTCACAATTTTTCACTAGCTTTAATTAAATTGTTTCTGGCCCTGTCTGGGTCACAGCATTATCAATCATTATCCAAGTGAGAAATACAAGTGCTTTTGAACAGTCAGAGCCAGGAAGAAAATCTTGGTTTTAAGAAAGTAAAAGGAAGATAATTTTATGGGTAGAGAGGTAATATTTTACTTCTTTTCTACCAGGAAAGCCATTTTTTCCCCTCAAAAGTGAGCCAAGATTTAAATAAAGTGGAAGAGTACTATTTGAATTAAAGAGAGTATAGCAATTAAAAAGAGCACAAGCATAAAATGGGCAAGTTCTGGGTAGCACACACATCTTTAAACAACAACAAAAAAATCCCCAAATATATAGTTACATGCATTTTGATCTCCAGCTTATCACTGGATATAAATTATAATGCCTTTCCTGGCTTCAAAGTTTAGTCACAAAAGCAAGAATCTCAGCATTCTAAAACCTTTACCAGTATTCAGCATAACCAAGCCCAAAACTGGCAATTAAGATTTTTACTAAAATATCTCCACTGACAGATTTAGGCAATGCAACTAGTTATATAAAATAATTTATAACACATTGTCCTCATGGTTTTTGTATGTAAAATATTTTTCTTAGGATGGGACATGGATTTAATTATTTATGTTGTAATACACACTTATTTGGACTACGGAAAAACAACAGCTGGAGTATGAGAAATAAACCTTTTTAAAATCCACCCGACATTCTTCATGTCATTGCCAATTACTGAGAACTGTCTAATCATCAAATCCAGAGAGCATACTCTTCCTTCTTGTGTCCCTAAATCCCAAATAAAACCTAAACGGAACTACCAAAACACATTTCATCCTAATAGTTATATAATCATTTATTAGATACTAATTTAGAGTTAAGTGATGATTTTAGATCTTAAGTCCCTGTCTGTATATAGCTTTACCATAAATTTATTTTAAAATTATCCATGCACTAGATTAAGTTGAATTAGAGTAACATTTGCACAATTATCTTCATAATAAGGTCTATTTTTTCCTGTAAAATACTGACACCATAGATTTTGAAAAATTTCTACTTGGTTTTCTGATCCAGTTCAGATTTGTATTTACAGATGGATCTTATGTAATTGTCACGTAAAAAGACTCAAAAGATTCATATGAATGTATGCATTTTTCTTAAGTTAATAACTTTCAAAGTTCATATCATGCTAGAAACTTAAGGAAAACGGCACATCCTTTGATTTTATCATCGCTGCGAAGACAGTTAATTGGCATGGCTCTACCAGCGATACGTAGAATATTTTATATTTTAACATTAATTTAATAAAGTATTTAAGGAGAGCTTATCAGTGCATACAAACTTACACATTTTAAAGATCCATCTCTTATCTTTCTGGATAGACTGCGCCTGACTTCAGACGTTCTTGCTGCAATTTTCAAACGTTCATCGGGAATAATACCCAAATAAGCTCACCAAACCAATACGTACTCTAGAACAAGTCTCTGCCAAAACAAACTCCCAAAACTCCACAAACAAATCATGGTGGGCACCGAGAACCAATGTTTTCTAATCACACTATGCATTTCCACTTTTTTTTCAGAGAAAACGCCTAAAATAGCTCTTGGTTAAACAGTCCTGGAACAGAGGAACTTTGCTGACGTTATACGTTACAGCGTCTATAAACAATTCTAACAGCCACCTCCAAAGCTTTATTCACATTCATGCACCTAGGTGGTCATTTTGCGTTTCAGAAAATCGTAATTTTGCATAATGAATCGTTAATTCGTTATGCGAAAAAAAAATGCTTTAATTCTTGCTATTATTTACTCTTATTTTTTTCACCTCAGACTTCCAATGAGGGATTTAAAAGGAAAAATTCGAGGTGACGGGAAGTTTAGATCCACCTGAAGGACTCTCTCCGGCGCCCAACCATCGCCGGCACGCGCCTTCCATCAGAGTTCAAGGCTTGCCGAGTCCCACCGACGTGGGCGTGGACTACAGCGTCTGGCTGTCCTACACTGGAGGACAGAGGTCGCGGCGCCCCGAGGGACGCGGGGCGGGGCCGCGCGCCGGCTGCGGGACCGGACCCCGCCTCCGCCCGGGGAGGCGCACGGGTCCCCCCGCTCAGGTGTCTTCGGCGGGACGCCTGTCAAACCAGGGGCGGGAGGGGACTGAGACCAACACACACACTTGTTCGGCTGGACCACGGCGGGCGCTGGAAGCCGGCGGCGCGGGCTAAGGACAGCGCTGACACTGCCGCCCTGCCACTGACAGTTGGCACCGGCGGGCGCCCTGGGGTCCCCGTCGTGCGGGGCCCGGAGGGGCGCCGCAGCTGGGCGCAGGGCGGCGCAGAGAGGCTGTACCTGGCGGGCACCACGTACCGATCATTGTCACTGGGCAGAGGCCGACTGCTGCTGGGCAGGAAGGGGCCTGCGCGCACACCTGCGCCCGCGCGCACCTCGCACCGGCCGCGCGCTCGGGGCTGAAACGTCCGGGACTCCCCTCCCCGGCGCCCGGCCGCCGCGAGGCGCATGCGCGGCAGGCGCGTGGCGCGCGGCCTTCTGGGAGTCGTAGTTTTAACGCGTAGCTCCTGCTCCCGGCTCCCGCCGCCCGCTGCTGGACGCTCTTCCGGTTTAAGGCCCAGGAGAAGTTCGTCACCGGGGGAGGCGGGGTGGGGCCGCTCGGCCGCAGTGTTGACGCGTCGCCTAGCAACCGAGGCTCACCTTTGGAAGCTTGTTGCAGCTCCAGCCAAGGTCCGGCCCTCTTCCCGCCCCTCCCCGCCCCTCAAGCCCCTTCACCCAGGAGCTACCAAACATCTGGATCAGCCCGGACGCTTCGAGGGGCTGAATTGCTACCACTAACGCGCCTTTTTACATTTTTTTCCCCCGACCTTCTACTCACATCCGTAAAACCCACTTGAGTCTTTTACTACACGTTTTATGAGAACAAGACATTTTCTAGGAAGATGGTGGCAGAAAAAGAGACCCTGAGCTTAAACAAATGCCCAGACAAGCTGCCGAAGAGGACCAAGCTGCTGGCACAACAGCCGCTCCCGGGGCACCAGCCTCACGCCCTGGTTTCCGAGGGCTTCACAGTCAAAGCCATGATGAAAAACTCAGTCGTAAGTGATCTTCCCGCATCGAATGCACTCGCTCCGAGTCAGGGGGCACCAGGTCGCAGGGGTTGGCCGGTCCCTAGGATGGATTCCGAGCCCACGTCCTGGGTGGGCTTTGCCAAAAATGGCAATGAGTCGGCCAGTGGCCGAAGGCACCCATCCATGCGCGGAGGTCCAGGCTCGGTTCTTAGAAAGGATCTTGAGCGGGTGATCCATGATGCCCATTTATAAGCACTTTCCCAAAAATTCCTGGTTTCTAGGCCACCCCAAATTACTCTCAAGCTATTTATGAAGCAGAAAAGACCCCCTTTACTCATTGATTCCTAAACTAGCCCCATCAGCAAAGGGCCTTCTATAAGGTGAGTTCTTAGAAATCTTAAAGTCTCTTGCAAAATTTGACATGCGCTTATTGTACAGCTGGGAGCATAAACTCATTAAATAATCTACAGTATGAAATCTCATCAATTCAGCCTAGGAAATATCAGAATATCCTCGCATTGACTCTAACAACACTCTTTTCTTACAAAATGGTACTAGCTTGTTAGAATACTGAAAGGTGACTTAATATGAAGATTGTTTCCAAACAGACCTTTTAAATGGTACATGTTTTTAAAAATCCAAACTTTGTTTCAAGCATCTCTGGCTATTAATACAATTAATATTTCATTTATTTTATTCATAATAGTTAAAATAGTCTCAATACTATTGAGGAAAAAAAAAACAGTTTAAAATGCACACAGATGGTTTAGCTACATGGATGATAGGGTAAAAAAAAACAAAACAAAAAACTTTCCTATCTGTTTTTGAACAGCTTTCAATTTGCTATGCTAAACCAGGTTTTACTACTGAGTAAGCACCTGTCTGGGAATGAGATATTAAATAATAAATGCAGCTTTCAAATTTGTAAAATTTACACTCCAGGAGGATCTGACTTACTGCACAGCAACTCATTATGTTAAATGAATAGTATTGCTTTTCAGTGTCACATTATTTGTTTTGCATAAATGTTGCAAACCTAATGCCTATTCCTAAACCACATCCTTAGCATATGTGAGTGAAACAGATCACCTCTAGACCCCACGTCCAGGTTTCCACGCCGCTCGACAAAATAGTATTCTGGTTATCGGACTGTGTGTCAGTTGATTTACAATAGTTAAAATTATTAGAAATAAACTAAACTGCGTGGCGTAGCATTAGTCCTTGGTGTGTATCTTATGCGAATAGGTTGTCGTGGAAGCCAAGATGACTGTTCATCCGCAATACAGAATTCCATAACCACTTGAGCTAATTGTTCTTTTCTTCCACATATTTATGATTATGATGTTAGTGACTTTCAGTGCTATATTTTTTCACAGATGTAAAAAATTATCGTTCAGATTCTTTTTTCTAAACTATGTTCATAGTCACTTTTTTAAACATAACCTTATGCTAAAGTCATAGCTCTGGAAAACCAAATATCTCAGTATTGCCAACTGTAATAAATATACTTAACAGACAAAAAAAAAAAGACACTGATTATGAAGCAGACTTCTTTATAAACAACTTGAGATAAATTATCTTACTTTCATATTTTTTAGAGAACAATCTCAATATCTATTTTTCTATTGGAGTCTTCAAAACATGATGGATAATTTTTGATTTCATTTAGTAGAAATCATAATTCTTAGATGCGAACATCATCCATTCATTCACTCATTCAAGCAACGACTTTTTTAAAGCTAAGACTTTGTTAAGCACAGTTCCAGGGATTTGGGATCAACAAAACACAATCCCTGTCGTTCTACTCCAAGGAAGCCACCAACACCAACACTAGTCTTGATAAAAGAAAGATAGTACTGTTTACACAAACTAACTTCAGTGGTATAGGAAATAAAACCATTTCTCCTTTCACATTCAGTATTTACATTTCACCGTTTCTGTCTTCAACAGTATAGACCTTTTGGCATCATAAAGTCAAAATATTCTCCTTTTTTAAGGTCTATTTTTAGTCAGAAAATGATACGCCCATCTCCAGCTTTTCTTAATTTCAACGCCTTGTTCCGAAAGCCGAGCCCCTGAACGATTCCGTTGTGTTAGGGCTTGCCTTCGGTTTCCTCTTCCAAACACTTGCCCATTAAGTAAGTCACCATCTCACTGCTCTCCTACAAAAGACATACAGAACATTACCTTCGAGAGTTATATGGAGCCTCCCGTGGTTTCTTCAAGAGCGCTTTAGTAATAATAGAAGCACACAAACTTGTTAAGATTTCATCAGATGAGCTGTATAATCTTTATTTAGATTCATAACTTATATACAAGACCGCAACATTATTTACAAAGCAGTAATAAACATAAATGGCTAGTGTTTTAAATCCCAGCGTCAAAGGTTCTTCAATAGTAAGTAGTTCCTTTACTCCCTCGAAATCGTTGTTGCATTCTATATGAAAACAAGCAATGACGCAAGTCTTGCAGTCAGAGAATGATATTCAAATTGATATTGTTATAATGTTATCTGAACATTATGGTGAGATATAGAATTTGAAGATTTCCCTTTAAAGGCTTTGCATGTGGTACAATACAGTAGCCCAGTCTTGTACCATCTTTATCTCAGCAGATGGGGGGTGGCTGTGCTAATCACCCTATGACAAAGCAAGTGTGGATGTGGACCCAAGGTCTGTGTAGACGTTGACCTCAGTTTAAGCTCTATGTTGCTGTTTTCTTTTTCAGTAGACTATAGATGTTTCATGCTTAAAGCGCAGCAGAATGAGAGTAATAATTATGTATTACTAGTTTACTTATATAGATATAAGTGTACTTTTATACTTGTAATCATATACTCATTTCACACACAGCAGTCGTGGTCAGTATTTATAAACTATATATTAAAATACTGATTTGGCCGCTTTAACAGAGACCAAATAACAATGGCTTAACTAAAACAGAAGTTGCTTCTTTCACATATAAAAATCCAAATTTGTGCACAATCATGGAGCTTGGGCCCTGCCTCCCATATTCTCTTTTTGCAAAAGCCTGTGAAAGTTGATCCTTGCGGCAACTCCAGGCCCCCATACCTGCTCCGTTGGGAAAAGGCCTAAGAAAGTTAAGTAGTCCCAAAAGAGGATAATCTCCAACACCCACTTCATGCAGGAAGAGAGAAAAATGGGTAAGGAGCTGCGCGAAGAGGCAGGAGGAAATAGAGAGCAAGCGGCCTTCTTAGAAGGGATGCCCCGGAGGGTGCGCCCACCACTTCTGCTCACGTCCGTCGCCAAAACCTAGTCTTATGGCCACATCCAGTTGCAGAAGAGGCTGGGAAATGCAGTCTCTGACTGTGAGGTCTGTCACCGCTAAGAGCTGAGGCATTTCATGACTATAATAAAGGGATGAAGGGAAATTGGGCGATAATTAGACGTGTCCACCAGTGCTAAATATTGCTAGTGAAGAAAAAGGAGATAGACAAGTAAAATATTACAGTACAAATATATACCAATCCACAAATAGTTCAGTACGGCGGAAATACTAGTGATGAAGGGAACCAAGTGACAAGAACCTGATCGAGGCCCTCATCGCCTTTCGTCTGGGTTTTTACAGTAGCATCCAAACTGGTCCCTAGACTCTATCCACCAGATGGTCGGTTGCCTCAATCAGCTATTCTAAGTGCTGTGACACTCATCTTTCTGGTGCAAAGTTCTCTTAATCACTGCTGAGAGCTTTTGGAGTCTCTCGGCTTTACAGGAAGAAAGAAATCACGCTAGCTCCACAGGACTAGCAAGGTCCACCCCTAGTCTGCGGTTTTACCTTTAACGCCTACCGTTCTCATTTGCTTCCGCCAGATTAAACCATAACTCTTCACAGCTGTGATTCGGCTTATCTCGTTCCCTTCGCTCGAGTGCCTTTCTCCACAAGGTCTGTGTGCAAATCTGCACGCACGTTTTCCTTCGGCCGTTAGGTAGCAAGTGTCTGCTGGTCACTACCTGTGCCGAGCACTGTTTGAGGTGCTGAGAATCCAGCAACCGGAGAGGCGAGCGCTCGCCGTCAGGGAGCTTATGTCTGTGCAGCCAGCTGAAATGCCAGCTGCTTCAAGGTGACTTTAAATTCTCCCCCTTTATCAACCATGATGGAAACGTGTCCTTTGTTCATTGTTTTCTACCGTGTATTACAGCCATTTCTGGTCATATTTCATCTGCTCATATACGTTCCCTGCGAGGGCAGCGTCTGTGTCTAGCTTGCTTCATCATCCTGACCGATGTCTGAGTGTGCGCCAGGAATATTCGGTGAATGGAGGAAAGCAAGTCCACTCCTCATGTCATCATCGACCTCTTTTCCTTGCTCTGATTGTTATCTGTCTCCAGTCTGGGTTTGCTGCTGCTGTTGTTGTTGTTGTTGTTGTTGTTGTTGTTGTTGTTTAACCACCATCCTCCAGTGCAGGAGCCCAGAAGATCCCTTCAAAACTCAGCCCGACCATGATGTTGCTCTCCTCAGACCCTCAGGTGGCTCCTCATCTCACTCGGAGTAAAAGCTAACGCTCTCACCCCCGCGAGGCCCCGTGCGGCCTGGCTCCCTTTCTTCTCCATCCGCACAGTCGTGTGCGAGCCGTTCCAGTCACAGGGCTGCCTCAGGGCCGTTGCCCGCCTCGCGCCCTCTGCCTGAAATGCGTCCCCTCCTAATCCTACCATCTCTCGGTGCTTCGAATTTTTGTTCAAAAATTAACTGTTTAGGGAAGACTCCTTTGGCTCTTTAGACCTTCGGCCTCTTCATACTCCCCTTCATCCCTGCTCCAGCAGTCCTGCCTCCTTTCCCTGTTTTGTATTTTTTCACCCTCAATTCACCCTCATCACCCTCAATTCTTGAGTTCATCCTGTGTCTTTTTTCCACTACAGCGTAAGCTCCCCGAGGGCAGGGGATTATTACTGTTTCAATCACTGCTCCATCTCCAGCTCTAGGAAAGTTCCTGGCACATAGTAGGTGCTATTTTTTTTTGTCAAATGAATTAATGAATGGCCATGTTTTATGCTTTAGAGAATCATCTTTGAATTAGCTGCTTCAAGAAAATGCTAATGGACTTATATAAATATAAAATATAGGAATTAGATTAATTTACAAATGTTTTATGCTATATTATAATTAGCTTATTATAAAAGTTACATGTGCTCATTATAAAACATTAAAGTGGTTTGCCTTAGAAAAGCTCTCTCCTATCTACGATTTGGGAAAAATTTTAGCCTTTTTTCCCCTTAGTTCTCTTATGATTTCAATGTTTTATTTTAAAGCTTTGCTTCATCTTGATTTCATTTTGGTTTAGAAAGTGAGGTAGAATTTTTTTTTTCCCAAAGGGTCAGAGGGTTGCTACATGACTCTCTACATATAGTTAAACTAAATTATGTCAAATATCTTTCTATTTGACTTGAGTGATCTATCAGTGCTATATGTATATAATTACAGTAGCTTTATGTATGCTTTACTATCTCACAAGACTAGTCATCTTTATTTCATTTGGCTTTCTAAGCAAACCTATGAGGAAGCAGGGCAGGCTTTTTTTTTCTATTTAGCTTATAAATCTTGGACAATTTAATTTTTTATTGCAGTGGTTTTGGGACACTTACTACATCGTAGAGCAAGGAATGGAACCTATATTTCTAGATTTTTCTGACTCAACTAGTCTTCTCTTGATACTTTCTTTTTGAACTTCGTTTGATACATAATATACAAACAGAAAATACACATAATATGTGTCATTCGATGAATATTAAACCAAACACACTGGTGTAGCCAACACCCAAATCAAGTAAAATTACCAACACCGCAAAACCCCTCGGGCTCTGTGCCGTTGCGCTAACACACCCCAAGCTCCCCTCACCCTGACTTCTCTCAGTAGATTTGTGTTTATATACATGAAATTACACAGTACGTAATTGTTTGGTGTCTGGCTCCTGAGATCACTGTTGTATGTGTGAGATTCTCCCACATCACTGCACATGGGTCCTTCATACTCATCCCTGTACAGTATTTTCATGTACATATGACAATTTACTTATCTATTTCTCTGTTGATGAGTATTTGTGTGACTTCTAGGTTAGGATTGTTACAAATAGTGCTACTAGGAAAATTCTAATACATTTTTTGGAGAGCATAGGTGTAAATATCCAAAGACAGAATTGCTGCGTCCTCGGGTATGTGTATGTTTGCAATATTAACTATATCAAAACTGCTCCCAAATTGATTTTTCAAACTTAAACTTCTGTCTACTCTACACGAAAGTATTATTTGCTCTATAGTCTCACTAATAATTGGTATTTTCTTTATTTTGCATTTTGGGTATTCTAGTAGGTGTATAATATTATCTCATTGTGGATTAATTCTTTTTATTGTGATTAGCGAAATTAAAAAGTTTTTAACATATTCGCCATTTGATTATCCTCTTTTTTTTCGAAGTGTCTTTTGAAAGACTTTCCTCCGGTTTTCTCTTGAATCGATTTGGCTTATTTATTTGTAGTACTTTTTTATTTTTCATTTTCTATCCTAAACGATGTAAGACATTTGTCAAATACACGTTTTGCAAGTACAGTTTTCTACTCTGCGAGTTCCCTTTCCATTCTCTTAATGGTGACTTTCACCCCTCTCTAAAACATAACAAGAAAAAAATTCTTTTGTGGGAAAAAAATGATCTCATTTTATTTCTGTATTTATTTATAATGTAGTCCTCAACCAATTTTAATTCTCACAATAAAATAAATGTTTTTGAAGTCATCAGAAATAAAATCAAACGAACAACAGCGAAGCAGTAAAGTAAAATGTAATTACAGTAGAAAGCCTGAGCGAAAGGAAAGGAGACTCGACCTGCCATTCATAAGGATCTGTATTTCTATTACTTGATGTTCGAATAAATATCTAAGTTGCTCGGCATCTGTGGGTGAAAGGCGAACGTTACGCTTGTCTCATTTTCACAGAAGCAGCAGCGCATCCCCCCGCCCCCCGCGGGGACCCCAGCTTTTCCTGTGCTGTGCGATCCCAGAGAAAGGATCGCAGAGCATGTTAAATGCAGCGGGTCCTCCGTTCGCATCGTCTCCTCCTCCGACGACGTTTGGTTATGGGGTTGACGAGGGGAACGGATCGATCCACGGGGGTCACCGTCCGCGGAGCTCTCCCTTCGCCCCGGCCCGCCCGGGTTTCCCCCGGGTTCTTCCCGGGGCCTGGGCGGCCCAGAGCGACGCGTGCGTGGTGACGTGGCGCGTCCACGCCGCCCGGGGCTGGGGTGCGAGGGAGCCCCTGCGACTGGGGGACGGAGTGAGGGGCGCCGTGCGCGGGGCACCTGCGGCCGCCCACGCGCGCCTGGAGATGCGGGCCGGGAAGCTGCTTGTTGCGTTCGTCGTTCTTAAATGTACGTAGAGCGCGCGGCTCCTTCGGTGTTCCCCGTCGGAAGGGTCTGGGGTGGTTATTTAGAAGTTTGGTGATGCTGTTTGCGACCAGAAATAGGCCGGAGGAACGCGCGTCTTGCTTGCGTCAGCTAGCCCGGCTAACACTGGTGTCGTGGCGCGTCGTTTCGCCTGAAATCACAGTTACCAGGAACCTGTCGACAGCGTCGAGGACTCAGTGCGCGTGCGACACGCCGGGTCTGCGCTCCTGCTGTCCGACGAGCGCTGCGGGGCGCATTTGGTCCTGCGAGGCGGGGCTCGGGGCGCGGGGCGCGGGGCGGCCAGCTCCACCTGCCGGGCGGCGGGGCCCGTGTACGGCTGGGCTCCGGCCCTTCTCGGCTCATGCCGCGCCGGGAGCGAGGCGGCGGCTGTTTCATTCCGCGAGGTGTCGGAGAAGCGTGTGGTGCTATGTCTCGTGGAACAGGCCGAAGGGGCCGTGGGGAAGCGCCAGGGGCAGTGGCAACGCCGGAGACCAGGCCGGCCAGGCCGCCTGCTCGTTCGCTTTCAACCCTTGTGTTCCGCTTTCTTTGACCGAAATCATTATGTCACCAATTCTGTTCGTTGTGTACATGTCTAAGATGTTTTAATTGCATGTATTTTTGTAGAATGCAAAAGCACATGTGCACTTTATGAAGAGTGTGTGTGTGTGTGTGTGTAAATGCCTGTTCGTACGGCTTACATATTTAGTTTGTATTAAATATAATTATGCTTTATATGAAATTTTATGGATTCCATCTAGCATGCTAATATTTTACACGTCATTACAAACTCCTCAGAAGCATTTAAAAGACTTTCTGAAATATTACCCTCTGAATATGCCATAATTTACTTAGTCATTCACCCAGGTTGCTTTCAGTTTTTGCCATTATACATATTGTTGAAATGAATGTTTTCATTTAAATTTGTCTTCCGTGTTTGAATGCATCTCCTTGAAATACAGCTTCTGAGGTAGAATTACTGAGTCGGAGATGTTAGGACCCTGAAGACACTAGCGAGGCTTTGATTTACACGGCCCCCCGAAATGCTCGGCAGCTGTGCCCTGGAGAACACCCAGGCCCTGCCCGCGCTCCAGCCTCCCCACCTGCCTCGTGTTGAGGGGATCGGTGTCTCAACACCTCTGAAACCCATTCGCCATGCATCTTAGGAATGAGCTGGAAACATCTAAGGCTGTGGTTCTCAGGTAGCAAAGTGAAGTCACCTGGGGAGCTTCAAAATGTGGATTCCTGGGCCCCGCCCTCCAAGATTCTGATTTAACTGTTCTAATCATTCCGGGGTTGCATTAAGAGGTGTTTAGCAGTGACTCAGAACACTTAGGGTAGAGCATTACGGGAAGATCTCAAAACACTATTCTCCAGATAGCTGGAGATATTAATTTTTCCAGAGATATATATAGAGCAACGTTCTCTTCCCTGCTGATTCGTGTTACTCTTTTGTGTTCTAATTATACGTAATACTCAGAGATATTCGAGAGGAATTTTTAACCAATGTAACACAATTTTAATTATTATACTTGGTAGTATGTTTAGAAACTGGTGAGGGTACTTACTCTCTCCTGTTAATTCATATCCAGAATGTTGATTTTAAATTTTAACTTTTTGCCAGTTTAATCTTCCAGATGACCTTTTAATATTATGTAAAACCAAAATATTCCTTTGAAATTCCTATGATCATATAAATCACTTAGAAAAAAATTGTCACGTTTTATTAGTGCCTTCACTTGTAGTAGTATATTTTATCATTTTATGTGCCTTTATATTTATTTTATATCATCTACCCTATTACCTTTTAAATCTAATAATATTCCCATTGAATCTCATGTTTTATTTTAATCCTGTTTCTCCACATTTTGAAAAATGCAAATATGCAAATAAGCATAGAAATAATAAAATAGCCATGTATTTATCTAGATTTAATAAATAACGTTTTCTTATAATAATACAGATTTTTAAAAATAAACTTCTGGTTTTATAGGTAAGATGAATAATCCTTGCTAGAGGAGCTACAGCCTCATTCCTTCTCCATACTCCATCCATCCATGCCCAGGGTAACCCAGCTCCTAAAGTTTATGCACACCCTTCCCAGTTATATGCGGTGCAAAAATGTGCATCAGAAATTTTGTAACGATGAGAGCGTACGTATGTGTGTGTATGTAATGGGAATTTAGGTTCCCTTTTCACTTGGGCTCTTCTGTTACAGTGTATGTTTCTGTAATGCCTTTCAGCTCAGATGTAATCCATGAACAGGGGAATGATGTCAGTGTAAGCAGGAGGTTCATATGCAGTTTTGCCCATGCTGTTACTATTTTGTGCCACCAAGTAAGAGCTGAATGAAAAGCCTACGAACACAGCTGAACAGCCTGACAACGAGCAACGCAAAGTCGTGCCGACGGCACCCATTCCTCCCGGCTCTGTTTGTGCACCTGCTCTTTGAGGCGCTTAAATGCGAGGCAAGCCCCATCTGAAGAGTATGAAGTGTTCCCTTGTTTTAATTTTGCATTTTGCTGGTAACTAGTTACATATTTTGTTTTCATAGGTTATCGAACATGTGGCTTCCTCTGTGGGGTGCCTGCTCCTAGCTTCGCCCATTTTTCTGGTTGGATCATCTGTGTTTTTCTTATCGACATATAGGTGTTCTTTCTCTACCGTGAATATGGGTATATTCTGCATACGAGCCACCTCTTTTCTCCTAGTCTGTGACTTGTCTTTATACTTTTTTTTTTTTTGCATTTTCTTTGATGTTTAAGTGTTTTTAATTTTAGTTATTTCTATTTATCAAATCCTTTATGGTTTGTATATTTTGTACCTAGTTTCAGAAATGTTTTTTTGACCCTGATATCTTTGTTTCTTGCCTATGTTTTCTTCTTACAGTGTTTATATAGAGATTATTAATTATTCAGTTGCCAATTCATTTTTTAAGGTGAGAGGTCAAGCTCTAATTTGATCTGTTCCGTGCAGAGAGCCACCCATCCAGTACCATTTGTGAGTAGTAACTGGGGACTCTGTTGTGAACTGTTACTCAGTTTGTCTGTCCCTAAACTGGCATCACACTCTCTCAATTGCTGTAGTTTTATTGATTGTGATATTCGGTAAAGTAAGGTACCGCAATTTGTTTTCAACCTCTTTGACATTCTTGGTCTCTTACCATCTACAGGTGTTTTAGGATAAATTGTCAAGTTTCATGAAAATCCCGAAGGACTTAAAATTGTATTACGTGTACAGGATGATTAGGGGATAGTAGCAATCTTTTCTAATCTTAATTTGCTAAGAGGTTTTTTTTCAATTGTGAGTACTGTGGAATTTTATCAAAGACTCTTTCTGCATCTCTTGAGATGACCATAATGTTTTCCTCCTTCGGTCTGTTAGTGTTAATCTAACGAAATACTGTAGACTGGGTGGCTGAACAGCAGATTTATCATGCGCAGTTCTGGGGCCAGGCGTAAGATCCAGGTGTCGGTGCTGTTGGTTCTCGGCGAGGGCTCCTTCTTGGCTTGCAGACGGTCCGGCCTACCGTGCCTTCCCGCGTCTTTCCTCCGTGCAGGCAGAGAGTCTCTCTTTTCTTACGAAGTTGCTAATCTCTCCTTACAGCTCCACATTCGTGACCCAGCCTAACCCTGATCACCTGCCAAAGGCCCGTCTTCAAATACCACCTCCCTGGGGGTTGGGGCTTCAACATACGAACTTCAAGGGACACAAATATTCAGTACGTAACAGGCGGGAAGAGGGGATTGCTAGGTCTGGCTCATCCCTGAAGGCTCAATGCGGGGGCCCGTTTCCCTGAAGTTCTTTGTTGCCAGAAAAAAGCCATGCTCTGTAAACTATGGCTAAAACTTTCCTTTAGGGGGGGCGGGGGGAAAAACCCTGTACAATACTTGCATTATGCAAAAAATAATTTCTTAGATTGTAATATATTTTTATTTTAATATTGTGTTTTCGAACAATTATTTTCATTATAAAAGGGAAAATTTTTTATGTAGAGTTTTAGGAAAATACTTAAAAGAAGAAAAAGAAAAGAAATATCGCTTACAATGGAGCTAATGACTCTTGAATTATTCCCAAAAAGCACCTCTATGTGCTTTTGTGTAAAATTGGAGTCATATCATACATACATGTTAATATATTTAAAAATTTTCTATTTGCCATTATATTTTTTTGCTAATTTATTAATTTTTTTCCTTGATTGGATTTACTTAGTTTTTCTCTTTTTGTTTCTTCATGTACTGTCCTCTGCATTCATATACTAATCCTCAAAGTTTCAGTAACAGATTTCTTATGTCTATCTGCTTTTACATCTTCCCCTCGATCTCCTTATGTCTTTCTTTTTAAATACCTTTATTTTCATTAGTGGTTATTATTCTTGTTATTTAAAAAGATGTCATTGAATTTCTGTGTTCCACTTTCACATGGGTGTTATTTATGAGGAATTACTTTCCCTGTCTTTGGGGCTTTATGACAATGTTTTGATTATGATTTTTTAAATTAATAGATTTGTTGCCTGATGGTCATGTAATTTGGTTTCTACAGTTTTAGCTGCTTGGTCTAGAATAGAAATGTTTTCTAGATATGTTATAAGGAAACTTGAAGGGAGACATTTTTTCATCTATGGTTATTTTGGATTGTTAATTGCAGATAACTTGTCTTAGTGGAGAAGGTTACAGACACCACCTATAGAAAAATGTTGTTATTTTTGATAATGTAAGTCAGGAATGATAAGAATTAAGTCTATCGAGCAAATCCGAAATAGGCAGATGCGTTTTGATATATCTTCCTATTTATTGTCTCTATCCCTAATTAATATCCATGAAACAAATTTCTCAGAGGTTATCCATATTGTTTGAAGATTTAAGAAATATAACTACTAAAAGTCCAATTATATAATTAAATGTTCATGGCTCTTATGATTTTAATCAGTAAAGAGAAAAATACAAAGAAAAAAGTTGGAAACAAGAATTGGAAACAATGGGAAAAACTGCATTAAGATGGATCCGTTTACTTCTCCTTCACCGTATCAGGGGGCCTATCCAATTCCTGGGTTAGGAATTCTGAAAATGACCTAATGATAGGTAACAACCTTTACTCGTACTTTCTCGAGGGATCTAGAATTCTAGACCTTGTCTATAGTTTTTCAATTATTTTATAACTGAAATATATTTATATTTTCAATGTGTATATTTCATACTTAGTGCCCTTAAAATGAAAATTTAAAAAGAGGATTCAGGAAGAACTATAGTTTCTGTTTCTGCTTCCTTAATAAGAAATGACTTAAAAAAAAAAAATCCATGTGGCACCTCGAGGGGCCCGGGGGCTGTGCAAGCACATCCTTGATCGAGAGAGTGACCATGGATTGGTGAGAAGCACATCATGGTTCAGTACGAAGGGGGACTGTTGGTTCTGTGGGCCCTAGACAGTGAAGCAAGAGACATTTAAGTTTAGTGTTTGGGATCCAAGAAACGACACTCTGAAGCGTGTGTAAGGTAACTCATTTAGGCTGTGTAGAGGGCTGTGTTCAGGGGGAGATTTAGTTTTGTCTTCCATGTGCATGTAAGGATCATAATCCAAACAAAAATTTAAGCTATCATGATCCATGAACTTGTTTATTTACCAGAGTTATTTTCATTTGGGAAAAAGTATATGAGTTGATTATGTTATAAAGAACAATTGTGTTGTGCAAATAATAATTTTTGTTTTAAAATTATCCTTCTAAACCAATTCAGGTTAGAGTCATTTTTGATGTAGCAGAGGCTAGAGAAAATAAGACTAAAAATGTGATTATACAATGAATGATAACTAAAATAATGAGTGCAAAGTAGATTGTGACCAATGACCTTTCTTTTGTGGTTTTTACTTAGAAGAGAATCCAGAGAGAAATACATCTCACAGATTGTGTATTTTAAATTAAAGGAGCTCTGAATAAGTAGTCCCTGAGAGAAAGAGTAAATCCTTTACAAATCTTCTGTCCTGTACTTTATATTTTTAAAAAAATTTATTTTACATCATAAAACTATAACTTCATTTCAAAATTAAGTTAAATGACACATTGTTAAATGTTTTCACACGAACATAAAATATTGGAATTTAACACTGCATTACATTTATATTTATTTTAGAATTTATGTAATGTAGTGATTATTGGCTCAGAACAGCAAGAGTTGTATAAATTAAATATTAGTTTAAACAATAATGAGGGGTGCCTTTGTGTATGCCTTGTTCCCCTTTGGAGTTTCTTAAGCAAATGATGCATTTACTCATGATTACACTAGGCTATATTCATATTCACAGTGATTCACCTACACACAATTATCTTTTGTCATTGTTAGGGGTAAATAATAAAAATATTTCAGAAAACATTCATCAGGTATAACTTTTATAAGACAAAGTGTGACATAAAAAAGGCCAACATTGTATAATTTTTTGTCCCTACTCCCCTCAAAACTATAGAGTTCTAGGCATCAAAGATGCTAAATTGTGTTTCTCACTTATTAGAATTGTTTAATCCTAAATCGTTTAATCCTGACCTATTTTGTGGAAGTAATTCAACTGTGAACGCCTACCTATAGACCTGTTATATACCTTTCCTTCCCATTCATCACTTGTAGAAAAAAAAATGTCAGTGATTGATTGATAAACAGCTTACTTATAAAAAGACCCTTCTCTAGGTCACATTTGGCCTTCTCTTTTACTCAGTTTTGTAACCATAGCTCTCACCTCTATCCTTGTTCAGTCACCCGCAAATAATAAGTGACATTTGTCAATAAGGAAAGTGGCTTGGAGTGAATCTGCTGAAATTTACTAAAATATTGGAAAACAAACTCAGAACTTATCTTCAGTTGATAGTGGAAGAGCCATTGCAATCTCTTTTCCTTTGTCAAAATCTTTTCAAATAGAAAATGCTTTCTTAAAGTATCAATGTGATATGTGCACAGCGTTGATAGATGAAGTCGTGGAGGATAGCTTGCCGGGCTTCTCAGTCCCCATCCTGAGCTTACTGCGTCTCCCCCAGGCCCACGTTCCTTCAGTTCTAACCATTTTAAATCACTTCTTATTTAACATTTTTTAATACAGGTATTTCAAATCTGAGAATACAGTAATATGCTCGTACCAGTATTATTGCTTTTTAAAAGTGCTTAATGAGATGCCAATAATAAACCGCATATATTAAAGTATAGAATTTGGTATGTTTCAACACATTTACAGCTGGGAAGCCATCACATCAATCAAAATAATGAACAGGTGCATCGCCCACATTTCCTCGTGCCTCTTTGTGAGTCCCCCTCACTCCTCCATCTCTGGTTAAGCAATGATCTCCTTTCCTCCCTATAGATGAGTTTGCATTTTCTAGACTTTTATATAAATGGAAGTATACAAATACACTTTTTTTTTCCTGGCTTCTTGTTCGGTCAGCATAATTATCCTACGAGGCATCCGTGTTGTTGCACGCATCGATACGTCATTCCTTTTTGGTGTTAGAATACAGCGTATTGTGTTCTATATAACGGAATAGTATAGTGTTAGAATTTGGTGTATGAACGGAGCACAATCTGTCTACCCACTCACCGTTGGTGGACACGCGGGTCGTTTCCAGTGTGCGGCTGTTAAAAAGAGCTGCGATGACTATTGACGTGCGAGTCTTCGTACAGAGCTGTGTGTGCGCCTGTGTGCGTGTGTGTGTGTGTGCGCGCGTGCGTGTGTGTGCGTGTGTGCGTGTCTTGGTTAAACACCTAAGAGGGCTGGCGAGCTGCGCGGACTCTCAAGAGTCCGAGAGGCTCAGCACTGCCTCACATCGGTGCCACACCCAGCTGGCACGCGAAGCCACTAGTGGCAATGCGAGTTCCTCCTTGTCATGTTTGAGACATGTAGAAGATCTCGCAGAGTATGTATAAGCCCGCGTATTACACGAGAATCGTTCTCTTGGGCCTATACATAAAATAAAAGAAAAAAATCGTTGTTATGCCTTAGTTTAATAAGTATATACTATATCACTACGAACAGAAGCATTCCTATAATGTGAAAACATCCTTTGTTGATTTATTTATGGTATGAAATATAGTTATTCTATGAGCTTTCTTGAAGTATTGTTGCATTAGATTGTGAAAACAAAGTCTTCATAATTTTCTCTAAATACACTTATGTTCTAAATATATCTCAACACACAGCAGTGTTTAGAATTTCTCATTAAAAACTATGGTAGTTAGTGCTTTCACATTTTATGCATTTGTTGAGATTTATTTGTTCCTTGTACGTAAAACTCAAATTTATGTCAGCCTTCATTTATTTTCTTTCGAAGATATCTTAGGAATTCTTCACATTTTATAAAGAATCATAAATTTATTCCAGCCTAGGGCCAACAGCTAGCTTTCATGCTGACCTGGATGCATATATGCAATTTAGTGAATTTTGAAAATTTGAGTGATAGCACATTAAACTGGAATAATGAACCAATAAAATTTTTTATACCATCCAAAAAATTATTTCTTAGGCATTCACACTGTCATTTCCTCATTAAAATTATTCTAGGATCATAAGTTACAACATGTATTCCTAAGGCTAAAAAGAAATCAACAGATCTTTTCTGGTGATCAAGTGATTTTACCTGCCTGAAAGATAATAAAACCTTGTTTTGGAAAGCGAGGACAGGCATTCGTAACTAAATTGTTCATCTTCGGCTAATAGAGTAAAATTTGGGGGGAATCTTTCATATGTGTGTGACGCTCTTCGCCTGTTAAGTGCTGTGGTTTGTCACAAAATTGCTGTCTTCTGATAGTCCTTGCCAGTACGTGACCTTGGATTTAAACTTGCAAATCCTCAAGTGCTTCATCAGCAGTTAGAAAGAGGACTTCAACTTCAGAGGGTTTTCACGGAGACCAAATGAGATATTACAGTGCAACGCAGGCACGTGCGTTGCGTTCCGGAAGTCAGGTGTCAGTGCTCGTCAGAGGGCGGTCTCACATTTTTCACCTGTCTGCTAGCGCGTAATTAGCCCAACCTATAAAGCGGACCTTTATGCGTTTTATAGGATTCTAATACCCTCAGTGCTTTAGCCACTTGTGGGAGTGAGTTACGTGCTCAGGAAGGCGTATTAATGCCCACGAGTCACTGAGGTACCATCTCACGTTTGCCTAATCACTCCATTGGCCTTTACCTCGCTTTCCAAATGCACTTAATTCAATAAGGACGAACACTTCTGAAATTTTCACACTAGTAAAAGGGGTTCCCAAACCATGCACCTTATTTTTATTTAGGCAATGTATATGATTCAAGCAGTTGTATAAATGTGTAGTTTTTTTTTTTTTTTTTTTTTTTTTACTTTTTAGGATTCACTTTAAAATTAGCATAACATTTAAGCATGTTGGTGTTTCTGTTTTCTAGTGTAGTTACTTAGGATTACTCTTATGTTTTAAGTAAATAATAAAAATCTAAGAGGAAAATTTTATATCTAAGTATTTTTTAATCTGGGAACTAAATGTATTAAGCCAAATAAATGGACATTATAGAGATTATTCGTGTTTCCATTTGTCCTGCAGATATTGCTGTCTGCCATTCGTTTCCCCTTTAATTCAGTGCAACAGCTATAATTAAATGATATCACTTATCTAACAGCAATGCTGAATCTTTTGTATCTTCGCAAGACATAATAAAAAAAGAGAATAAGAGTTTTCTATGAAATATCATTCACCTCAGTTAGAAATTTTACGTTTTTAGACTTTATCTTAATTGCAAATATCACATAGAACCTCCCAAATGAATGATATAGGCTAATTTCAAATTTTCTCTAAATGTACAAATACACTCCTCATTTTCCCGAGTCTGGGCCTAAATTGCTCTGCTTGCATTTGTAATCAGAAATTGATTGGGTTGCTGTGGAAACTGTGAAAGTGTATTGCTGGTTGAAGGAAAAATCGCAGTAGAAGAAGTACTGCTGTCATAATTGTCTGCCGTCCTAAATGCCTGTCGTTCTGAGCAGTACATTGATAAAATTTTCACACTCTCACCCCAAAATGCTTCTCTTTAGAAAACTGCTTTGTGGTTAGTATTAATCTTCTAGATTGATTTTTTGACACCAAAGGCCTTTGTCGCATATTTAATTTATTTCCACATTGAACTTTTTTTATGCAAAATGAAATTAGTTTCCATTTTATTCATACTTATAAGGTACATCATAGGAGAAAGACAGGAAGCACAGTAAAATAGTTATTTAGAAGCCAATCATCTGAAAACAGTTCAACTGCTCCCCTAAATGTAACATGAGTCCAAAAAAAAAAAAAAATCAGTTTGAGAAAGAATTTTTAACACATGGCAGCCTAGAAGAACCGAAGATCTATTTTAAACAAACAAGGCAATATTATGCCTTTAACCCCGTGAAAGCAATGATGAACTCTATCTATCTTTAAAGGTCTGTCTTTTGTATGAAGTTGAGAAAGTGGAGATCGACCAATGACATAAGGAGAAAAGTTAAAACAAACGAAAAAAGAAAAAAAAAATGTCCTTCATCAGACAAGAATGATGGGATTAGGAGTAAAGGTGGCTCATATTTCAGTGGTACAAATTTTCATTAACACCAACAGCTTTTCTGGAGACTTCCATTTGTTTCCTGATTTCAGCAAGAGCAAATGATAAAAATGATCTGTGACTCTCCCAAATTTAAATATACTCCCAATCTCCCACAAGTCCTTGGAAACCAAAGGCTTTTTTTTACTAATAAGAGACCAAACTGCCAAAGAAGGTTAACAGAGCATAGCCTCGCTGTGCAAGAAGCTCCTTGCTGGCGAGGGCCTGAGCTGGCGGCATGCTTCTGCAATAGTGTCAAAAATAAGCAAAATGTGGTACTCACTTTAGTTCTATTTTTATAAATACTTCCAGATGCTGAACAAAGAAATCTGCTTTAGCAGATTAAAACATATAATATGTGTGACATAATCTAAAGGATGTATTGCTTATTTAATGTATCATTAAGAGCTGTGTGCTAGATATTTGGTCCTAGTCTTAGGTACTTTATTCCACCATATATGTCAGAAAGAAGTTTGAAACCACTGAGCACGTATTAAGCAGGGGTAAATAGACTGTATCTTTAGAAGTGAGTTCTTGTCTTCCTTTTAAGAACTGGGACATAGGCAAAAAATATTCTGCAGTTTACATGTAGTGTTCACCTTGAAGCACAGCTTAAATTAGATTTGTTAATAAATTGAACAGACAGGAGAAAAACATCCATTTAGATCCATGTATTAAATATGTATTGTTGGGTTTTTTTAGTTTTTTTTTTTCAATAGATAATAGTAAATTTAAAAGTCAGAAGGACCTATACTGAAAAATCTTTCAATCCATTTCTCCTTTACAGAGGTAACCAGATATTTCTGTGTCATAAAAAAAAATTATGCATTTTATGCAAATATGTACATATACATTTATTATTGTCAATGTCTTTGAGCAAATCAAAGGATTGTTTTACATGGTATTGCAGTTTCATTTTGCCTTTCTTTTATGTATAATCAGATTAAGCAGCTTTTTATTTGTTGACCATTCGTGTATTTCCTTCGTGAATTGCCCATCGTACCTTCTGAGGTGCCCATCTTTCTAGTGTTGACTTGTGAGAGCTCATTATGTACTATAGACTTTTAGATCTTTCACTAGTTATATGTTTTGTAAATATCTCTTCCCGCCTTGTGGCTTTCACTCAATTAGTAGTCTTCCAACAAACAGAACTTATTAATTTTAATATTGTCAAATTTATTCATCTTTTCCTTCATGGTTTGTGCCTTTTTTGTCTTGATTAAGAAATCATTCTTTATCTTGAGACTATAAAAGTGCCCGTACTTTTTACATTTAGATCTAAAATCCACCCGGAGTTATTTTTTGAGTACGCCGTCAGGTGGAATCAAGTTTCGTTTTATCTGATTGACCTTGCACCATTTTTTCGACACCACCCTCCCTCTGCAGCTTCCCAGTACAACCTTTGTCATAGATTAAGTATTCGTACATGTTTGCATTTGTTTCTGGACTCGCTACTCTGTTCTCCTGCCTTTGTTTTGCTTACTGTCACTTTACGTTGTGTGTTGCAATCTGAAGAGTGAGTCTTCCAATATTTTTCTTCTTCAGGATTGACTTTGCATTTTCACGTGAACTTTAAATTTCCATAGAAAGCTTGTCACGTTACAGAAAAAAGTTTGGATTTTGATTGGAATTGCAGTGATAGGCATACATCAATGGTGAGAGTCGGTATCTTCATTATATTGAATCTTCTAAGCCATGAATGTGTTTTATCACAAATTATTTAGGTCTCCTTTCATTTTTCTCTATAAAGTTTATCATTCTCTATAGAGGTCCTACATGTGCTTCAATATTTATTCCTTAGTACATTTTTATGCCAATATAGATGGTGTGGTTTTTTGAGACATTTTCCCCCTAATTTTGAGTATATTTTTTATACAGGAGACTTGTGGAATTTGTCTATTAATGTTATTACTATATGCGTTGAGTTTTTGGACTTTTTGCATGTATAATGGTATACGTGAGTGAAAATCGTGTATCTTCTTTTCCAATCTATATAACAGTTTTTGTCTTACTGAATGGGGCTGGCTCTCCAGTTTATTGTCAAATACATGAGTGGGTATCCTTACCTCTGCCTGATCCCACAAAGAGAGCCTTCAATATTTCATGATAGTCTATGTCCATACTACTCTGAACGTGCCCGATCTCGTCTGATCTCGGAAGCTAAGCAGGGTTGGGCCTGCTTAGTACTTGCATGGGAGACCACCTAGGAAGACCAGGTGCTGTAGGTGTAAAAAAATAAATAAAAAAATAAAAGATTGTAAGCTGACAAGGTCCTTGCAATGTGAGGTCAACCGAGGGTTGCCTCACCTAAAAATATATATTTCATGATAAAGTATATTCGTTATAGTTTTACCTTAGATTCTCTTAATAAAATGAATGCAGTGTTCTTCTGTTTCCAGTTTGCTTAAAGTTTATATCTTAGATGTTGATTTTATAATTTTGTATCTGAGACGAATCTATGCTTGGAATCAGTTTGCTAATGTATATTAATGAATTGTATATTTGCGGTCATAAATGATGCTGAGCTATAATTTTCATTTTCATGTTATCCTTTTATATAGCGCTGTACATTGTGAAAATAAAATAAAACTGACATTAGAAGATTAAGGACCATAGAGTTCAATATATCATATGACATGTTTGCTATGTATAAACGAGACAGTAAGATATAGTGGCTTGGGTGTCAAACTACTAGTTTTATTTTTAGCTTTCTCATCAGACTACTGTGTGCTATTTTGCAACTCATTATTTTCCTTGATCTCTTACCTTCTTTGTAAAATGAGGCATTCGAAATGTATTATTTTTAAAGCTTCTTTTAGCTCTAGGTTCCCGTGATATGCAATCGATGTTTGTGCATGACTTTTAATATACATAAACTTAAGTTTTCTTCTTTTAACCAAAGCGTGCTTTCATCGTATGTCTGGGATTTTAAAATCAGTTTCTATCTGATCTTCAGTTACCCAGTTCTCTACTCATGGTCATATGGCTGCTTAGGTCATTATTCATGGTACTTTGTGTTGGCGCATAGGTAATTATAGTCTATAGTGTAATCGTTAAGAACACGGACAGCAGAGACTACCTACCTTGGAAATCCCAGCTTACTATCTGTATGCCGAGTGATAATATTTCTCTCTTTCATCTATAAAAGGCGATAGTAAGAGCACATACCTCATACGGTTAAGGAAGATAATACATTTGAAACACGAAGACCGTCACCTGCCAAACTTATGTGAAGTATCTTTATTAGTATAAAGATGTAGATGTTTACACCGTGACCTGGAAATAAGCCATTTCCTTAGCCTTAAACAGTTAAAAATAATCGTGTATCTGTAAAATTTTAAATCTGTTTTCAAGAATTTTTTTTTTCCAGAAGAGAAATAGTAAATATTTTTGAAGTCTTGTCATGGGACTTCCTTTATTACTTACATAAATAGAAGGGTAAGGAACATTCGTTGAATAAAGAGAAAAAGCTCCCTAGAACAGAGATGCTCAAATGATATTCACCGATTACAGTCGGTCATTTTCATAGATTCCTAAGACCGGACTTAACTGAGTGAGACAGTGCATCGGTGCTACCAGGAGCAACTGTGCCCGTGAGTCAAGGATGCGCCTCTCCATTCTATGTAGCGTCTTCTCGGGAGTGTGAGTGTTAGCTTAGGATTTCGGCGGCTGCACATAAATCCAGCCACGGTTTCTAGGTTATGAGAGCCAAGAGAGTTTTTCACATCCCCTCTTGTTTCTGAGAATAGTCTTTGTTGGTGAGAAAATGCACAGTCATAAAAGCTCCAGATCCTCATCCAGCACCCACAAGAATGGGAGTTGAGGGGGAACGGAGGAGCGGAAATAGTGGCTGTCGTTCATTTAAATGAGTTTTGTTGCGCATTTACTCCACGATTTTTTCTTAGGAATCGTCCTCCCAGATTTGCTAATGCTCAGGGGAATGACGTCGTCGTCGTCGTTTTCGCCATTTTGACCAGGTCTGAATATACTTTAATGGAAAAGAGACATGTATCTGTTTACTGTGTCGAGGCAGTGAATCTTTTACTCGAGAAGCTTAGGTAACTGGAACGACCGAAAATTTATTTCCTGAAATATGTGGTTAGGTAGGAGCTGTTTTTGCCGACAGCGATGTGACTGCATCTTCAGGTATGTTATTTGTGTTTAAACACAGAGCTCTGGAACTCCAGCGTTAGCGCTGTTTCTCTTGAGAATAAGCCTCCACGCGCACGTGTGCGTGTGTTACCTGCGGCTGCCCCGAAGAGAGCCCGAGGCCGGGATTCTCGGGCCAGCGATTTGCAAAGCCCGAGCTTTCGGGAAGCATCTGGGGGGCAGCATGCGGGGCGGGAGAGGGAGGAGGAGACGCCGAGGAAGGATGTGGCCTCCGGAGAAACCCGCCTCAGCCGGCCCCGCAAGGGGGCCGCATCAGAGAGTCACACGGGGTGGCGGGGAGGCTTCTGTGATCGGCTCGTCGTGCTGCAGCAGCGAGGCCCGGCTGCGGGCCTGCGGCCCCCGGGCCCCTCTGAGCGAGGCCCTCCCGACGACGAGGCGGCCGGTGTGAGCTGCCCGCTGTGACACGCAGAGGGTCCTCGGGGACCGGCGCAGGGTCCTCCATCGTCTCCCACGGTGCCGGAGTCCACGCCACGTGGCTGGACGAGCGTGATGCGTGAGGAGCACCGAGCGGGCATTGCGAGACCGGCATGGTGTGCCCGTGGGGGAGGGGGCTACGGAAGAGCAGCTCAAGGGGACGGACAAGGACAAGGCCATCGAGAGCCTTGCGAGCCAAAGGCAGAGGAGTTTATGGAGTAGTTCAGGTGTCGTGCAAAGCAAGAGGCCAGACCAGCTGGGGGAAGGGAGAGGGGGCGGGTTTGGACACTGTAGGGGTCTTCAGGCCTCTGGACGGGCTCTGGGTGGGAGGCGCCGTGGAAGGGTGGCTGGAGAGCAGTGACATGGGGAACTGACTGCTCTGGGTGCTGCACCCCGCACAGAGCACAGAGCGGGGTGGGCACTAAATAGGGAGATTTTGCTGTGTTTGGGGCAAGACGCGATGGTGACTCAGGCGAGGGTGGCTGCAGCGGGGAGATGGAAAACAGAGTCAATTCAGGGCGATCGGCCTGGCTGGTGGCATTTGCTGATGGCTCGGAGGGGCAGGGGGTAGGGAAGAGTGTGAGGAAATACAGGACTGAAACCCCGTGGCTTGGTTTCTGGACACTCAGGTCCACCGGGTCCGGCCTCCCCGCGTGGCCGGTGGCCTTCACCCTCCCTGCTGCTTTCTGTGTGGCTCAGACTTCTTTCCCCCACGCTGCTAGCGACTCAGATCCCTCTACCTCACCTGAGAGAAACCGGTCAGCTCCCCCTGCCACCTGGTCTCGGCGTCCACCTCTGCACACGAGAGGCTCATCCTTGGTTTGCTCTGCGGAGCAAAATCCCCTGCTGGCCGCTCTGACCGTCGAGCAATGCAGATAGATGAGCAGTAGAAGTTTTCTGACCTGTCTTTGCTTTTCCTCTCCACTGCAATTCCCTTCAGATAGAAAGGAACAGGATCAAGATGTATTTCTCCGCCAATACGAAATACTCTATTCCTTTTAGAAACCAAAGTATGTTTTGGTTTTTAATAATTTGTCACCTCGCTCCGCTATGGGTGCTAAGCTATAGTTACATATCTCTTTTCATATAACAGTCCCATGTAGTGGAATGTAATGCCCTGATTCTATTGGTAGGGAAATTGATTCTCTAGGATTAAGTGAATCGCGTAAGACGAGACACCCAGTAAGGGATGTCTCAGGCCCAGTGACAACACCTACTTTGTAACATCTTTAGAGACGCAGGGAGCACAGAGGTCTAGCCAGAAGCTCGCTGTGGGCAGGGGGCTTCTCTGCCACGGTCATTGTTGCATTCACTGGCATTAATTAGTTCTTAATGAACACTCGTTGAATGGACGAATCAGTCCACGTTTGCGGCACCATCACCGTGGCACTGGCCGTGTAGAGCAAGCAAAAACGCTGCAGGCCTGGCTGTCCAGGGGGTCTTGAGACTGAGAAAGATTTGGGCAGGTTGAGAACGGGCAGCCAGTCTGCTCCAAGCCAAGGAAACACTGAAAAAAAGCCCGGGGTTATGTACGCCACCGTTTCTCTGCTGCGGAAATGCGAGGTTTGGGCGAGAGCGCCTTTGAGACTGGCCCTTTGAGACTGGCTGCTGACGTCCTCGGCCTTCTGCCTCCCAGGAGAGCCCGGGGCGGGGGTGGGGCCAAGCCGAAGGAGTCACGAGGGCCTCGCAATTCCTGTTCTTTTCATTATTTGTGGATTTGAGTGTAAAGGGTCATAAGAGTATGTTTGTTTGTTTGTTTGTCTTAAAGACTTTAAAGAGGTGCATCTTCTTGGGTCATGGCAGAGTTGAGTATGGCGGGGACACCTGGGACGTCCTGTTCTTCTCGTCCGGACACTAACTTACGTCATGGGACCAGGTTACTCGTCGTGTCTTGCTGAATGCTGGAGAGACCCGCTTTAAAAATCAATTTTATAGAGGGAGCAGCGAACACTCTGTTTAGGAAGCAGATTAGTTTTGCATTTTTCAAACACAAGCTTTGCTTTTCATTCCGATAGGAAGGACTTTATTGATTTGAGTATAATATTTTACAGCAAAGTGTAGCCTTGATTTATAATCTGATGTTGAGTATTTATGCCCGTTTACCCTGCACGCATGCTATTTTATCTCTATAATTACACCGACTGGGCCATGTTTTCTTTTTAACGACTTCAAGGATATGTTTAACTAAAAATATCCACTAAAGTGCATGTGGGTTCTGTTTTCTTAAAACCAATTAATGATCCTGGCAGCTCCTCTACTTTTCTAAATTTTAGGACTTGCCGTCCACAGATCGGAAGTATCGAGACTTTAAGATTTACAATATCCGTTCAAACCTTAAATGCCCTTGATTCATAAAAACACATGTGACAGCAAAGCATAGCTCTGCTTTTAAGCCGTTAGAGGGAACGTGAAATGACTATGGCTCGCAGGAGATGTTGTTATGGTCCTAAGATGCTTCCCGAGGGACTCAGCAGCCTCCCACACTTTCCTGAAGACTGACCCTCTCTCCTTGAGAAGCAGGCAGGAGGGAGAGCCGTGGAGGCAAGTCCACTGTCAGGTCACCTGTCATGGCGCTGACAAGGCTCTGATAGAAAACCTAATTTACGGTTTAGGAAGCACATCCATTATTCTTCTGGTTTTAAAATAGAACATGCATCAGCGAAATGATAAAAGAAAGTGCTTAAGAATTATGAAAGTCAAGGACTATTTCATATCATAAAGTCACAACCCTTTTTAAATATTACTTTAAATTATAGCAGAGTCTAATGATATTCATGTGTTCTCTGAAAATTAGTATCCCACTCTTCTGACTATTGGTAATCTAATAATCGTGGAGTGACTATTGACTCCCTTTTACATTTAGGTAGATGTTTCTTAATGAAATAGATGTGCTCCAGAACATTGCTAGAACTTAAATAATGATTTTTTTTTTCTGTTGACTTAACATTAAAAGTACAGTGTTCTTTTATTTTGAATCAAACTTCAGTTGGCACTGTTCTTACTTCCTTTCTCACTCACTTATTTCTCCAGTTATTCTTAAATAATGACTGACAAGTGAACAGATTCTGGAATGTAATTTTTAAAAAAACTCTACTGCCCTCTTGAAATGCAAATAGACTCTTAATGTATCTATACAGAAACCTCGGATTTTCTCTTTAAAGGAGTATTCTATATAACTGTGATCATAAATTTCCCTGCAATAATTACCCGTTATAATAATTGGTGGTATGGATTAGATCATTAAAATTTTTAGCATTTTCTTAACATTTTCTTATAATGGAATCAATACTTAAATGTATACTTATATAGGCTAATTTATTACAGTAAGATGTGAGATTTGATACTTTGAAAGCATAAATGTTGAAACATTTGCTATGTAGTGTACTCTAGTGAAAATTCAGGGTCATCCTTAGCTTGCAACCAGATTTAGATAAAGAGACTGAAACAGGCAGTAATTTACATTACTTTTTACCAATTTACTGGTTTTAAAACTACTTGTTCTCTGTTGTTTGCCGTATCTCTGCTGTATTTTAATGGGCTGTGCTTAACTTATCTCCTTCCTATCTCACAATTTTATTTTAAATGTGAATTAATATTTAGGACACGAATAACAGAAAGTGTCAACAGGCAAAAGACTCAGGAATTCACACTTTTATATTCATATGTACACCACCTTCTGTGTCTCTACCTACCTATTATCTACCTATGTATCTATATATCTATCTGTCTCTACCTACCTATCATCTACCTATGTATCTATATATCTATCTGTCTATCTGTCTCTGTCCATCCACCTACCTACCTACCTACAGTTTTTTATGAGTTTCAGTTCTGTAGAAGAATTAGTAATGTTATTGAATTATTCAAGTGTCCTATATTTTATATACATCTGTGTGTGCATATAAATTTTTTCATTTGATTTATTTGGTCTGCTTAACTGTTTGACTTGGTGAGGGAGAGAGCTAAGCTGAAATCTCCTGCTTTACTGGTAGATTTGCTCATTTCCCTTAGCTGTTATACATCTCTCATTTATATATTTTCAGGTGATTTCATTAGGTACATAATGTTCAGAATTATCATATCTTCCTGGTGACCAAAACTCTTATCATTATGCAATGACCCTTTCTTTCCTAAAATTGTGTTTTTTCCTGCCTTAAAGCCTATAATTATTCCAGCTTTTGTTTACTGTTTTTTGGAATATATTTCTCATCTTTGACTTCAAAGTTTTCAATTCTTTGTTTTTGTTTTTCTGTTTTTGTTGGTAGTGGTAGCTCTTGAAAACAGCCTATAAGCTGTTTCTTTTTTGTTATTGTTGTTTTTAATCTTAACCTATTCTGACAATTTGGGGAGAATTTAACTTGTTTACATTTATTATAGTCATTGGTTTACTTGAATTTATTTCTACCTTATTAAGAATTTTATTTTTCTTATCCTATGGTTATTCTTTATTATCCTTTTAATTGATTATTTTGTTATTCTATGGGTTCTTCTCTCGGGGAGATTTATACATACTATTTCCGTTTTTTTAGTGATTACGCTTGAGCTTTCACTATACATGTTTACCTAAATAAAATCTGAATTTAAACTACTTAAACTTCTATGACCGAGAGTGCAGGGAATGTTCGGGTGCTCAAACTGTGGTCACCACTCTCAGGCCGATATCTCATGCTTCTCTAGCATTTCAGCTCTGTCCTGTCTTCAAACCCCACAAGTTGGACGTTGTTTTTATTATATTAAATAGGTAGTCGGATATGCAGGTGCGGTTGGCATTGTATTTGCTCACGATCGCGTTTTGCGCCTCAGACCGTGCTTCTGAGATCAGGCTCCTGCTCCTCGCAGCACTTGCTGGACCGCTCGCCGCCTGTAGTGCAAGCCCCTCGGCGGTGCACCCGGCGTTCAGGTGCGCGTTTCACTGTCACGCCCGCAAGGTGGGTTTTCCGGGTACGCAGTCGTCGGGAAGCCGTGCTCGTCTGTCACCGCTGCAGAGGGGTCACTCAGCGATCTCACCCATGTCCCCGAGAAGTCTACCACGAGTCTCATTATTACTCGTTTCTTTACTTACTTGCCTTTTCTCTCTGAACTTTCAAAATAATTTTCTCGGAGTCTAAGCAGTTTTGCTTTGATCTTACGGCACAGGTTTCTTGTCCCGCAGTGGAGGACAGTGGAGGGTCACCACCCACCTGATGGGGTTGCATCTTAGTGTCGTGCGGTTTCCGGTCTGTTTGCAGTGGCCGTGTTTCCACTGTTTTCATTCGTACATAACGAGGTCCTGCGTGGTTACTGCGGCGGCAGAAGCGGCAAGCAGCTTTGGCGGCACCTTCTCGAGCGTTAGACCCAGTGCCCCCTAGAGAGTCAGTGACATTTCAGAGAAGCCTCAAAGAGGTCGATTTCTTCTGTGGTCTTTTCGTACACCTTTCTCAAATTACGTTAGGATTAATTCTGAGAATGAAAGTTCACAGTAATGTAAAGGAGAAGCACTTAAGATGGATACTCATAGCGGCCGGCATCTTCACAACATAAAGAGGTAATGATTTGAAAAAAAATAAAGTTCCTTCGCAACAAAGAGAATGACTGTCAGGAACATATTGACAGCGAAATGCTTCCAAGGAAAGTATATTTGCCTTATTATGTTATTAACAGAATACATGTTCATCGTTACTGCATATGAGAAAGTACCTCGGTGGCGATAAATGAAACTGCTTCTCGTGTCTCAGGACTCTAGCAGGGAGATGTGACAATTATACAAATAATCACACTTCAGAGGAGGGTACAATGAACTGCTACGGGACGTCAGCGAGGGAGAAACTGCTTCCCTGTGAATTGATGGTAGAAAGCATCTGTGAAAGATGTTCGTGTAATATTTTTGGGCTTGTGCGAAGACAGAGAAAAGATGGAAAGGCATGTGAGGGGTCACAAAGGTGTATAAACAAAATGCTTTCAGTAAACATTTAGATTAGATTATTAAAAATAATAGGACCTCTATTGAGGCATGACAGATTGAATCAAATATATTTATTTCTAGTCCATCATTAGCTCCACTATAATAACAGAAAGGGATTATTTTTTTAAAGGATACATTTACAGAAGTATAGGAGTGACTATGAAAGCAGGAAACGTTTGGAAGCTTTAAAGCTTCCAGGGGTATAACTGAGTTAACAGAAAAAGAAATCTATGTTCATGGGTCATCAAGGGGCATGAGATATTTACTTGAAAAAGCCTCACGAAAGAACACAAAGAGAAAAAGCCAAACAAATTTTTTCGTAATTACATGCAAAGAACAAAATGAAACTTGGAAAACATTTAGTATTCTTGGATGAAGAATAAAAAATTATTCTCAAACAGGAAAGGAGGAGGCAGAAACGTTTTTTAAAACGCTACATGAGAGAGAGCCTATGAGACAATAATGAAGAGGCCTGCAGGGTTCACCATGCCTGAGCCTTGAACTCCGAGGATCTGAGGAGCTGCAGAAAGATTCTGAGCAAGCGGCGACATGATGAGGGACTTTGCCTTGGCATCATTAACCTGGCAACGACACAAAGGACGGGTCAGGGGACAAGGGAGTTCCGATAAAAATTACGTAGTGAAAGGAGCCGAGTGTCGTTCGAGAACAGATATGGGAGAAAAATCATGAGGAAATGGGAGAGAATTGGATATATGGACACAAGAAGTAGAAAGTTAAAGTTCGACTCTTATGAACTTCAAGAGTGAATTTCAGTTTTAAGCTGTCGAATTTGAGGCATTGCAAATCGCTGCTATAAATTATTATTGAATATTACAGAGACAACCGGTCTCTGAAGACTGAGGACAGAGGACGGTGGTGACCTTGCAGGGGACAGTGCAGCAAAGGTGAAGGTGAAAGCCACCTGGCATGGGGTCAGAGAGCGTGCAGCGAGGAGCTGGGGACTGCGCAGAGGGCGCTCGCCGGGAGCGTCTCCGCAGAGGGCTGTTGCAGCAGAGCCCGGAGCAGGTGTCCTCACGCAGCTGTCGGGGAGGGAGAGTGGGGGACTCCTGTGCTCTTTGGGTTTTCCAGGTGGGGGCAGAGGGCATCCTAAGACTGAGAGGGTTTGACAAAACTCGTCTATGGTTTTCATAAATCATCCCAGGGAACACGCTGGCTTTTTAAAATACACAAACCGTTCTGAGTGCACACACACACAAACTAGCATGTATACTTTACAAACAGGAGCATGAATTAACAATGATAACTAGTTTCTTGCTAGTTTTTATAGGAAAACAAATTCAGATGTGTTGATATTTGTCTATTTTGCAGCATATTGATTAGATTAAATTAAAATTGTCTTAGGTCTTTATAAGAATTGACATGAATGCAGTGACTGATTCTTGTTTCTTGATGAAAAATTCTAAAAAGGCATAATTTCGATGGCATCACGTGGTCTTGATCAAGGTAAAGCTCTTTCTTAAAAAAAAAGAAAAAGAAAGAAAATTTTAAAAGTACCATACCAAAATTTATTATTTTGTCAATTTTTGTTTCTGTCATTAAGTAAGTGTTCAATTTTCATTAATAAAAAACCATCAAAATTATTTTGTTTCAAACCATTTGAGGTTTTGTCAGTTTTATTCTATTAGCATGTAGTAGATATGAATTGAATTTTTTTTTTTTCGTCAGCTGGGTATAGTTTTTAAATGGGCTCATTAAGGGACAGACGAGACGGGATCTGCCAGTGCCTCGGTGACAGGCAGGCGCATACCTGCTCTCTGATCCGTGGTCAGATGCTTCACTGAGAAATCTGCGTGACTTTGTCAATTAAAGCTGCCAACTTAGCTAGAAACAATAAGGCAGCTAGCAGTCTCTGGACAGATTCGGTTTAAATGTTTGTCCCCCAAGCGTTTAATTGTGTTTCTGTGATCACGAAGTCTCGTTTCAGGTGTATCTATAAATCAGGAATAGTTAAAAAGGAAAATGGCAGGACAGAGGTGGAGTGCTTGGTAGTTACGGAATTGCTTTTACATAAAGTCTCTTTTGATACGTTGCCATCAGTATGATATTGCGCATCAGAATTGTTCGCTGTCGTTCCCCGGTGATACTTGGAAATGACAGCGTGGGGGAAAAGTAGGGGTCGTGCTCTGGTGTCGGGCACAGATCTTTGTTGCCCGGCTCTGTTTGCCCTTTGACAGCCCACTTCAGGGCTGTCGAGAGGCCTCCGCCCTTACTGTGCTCCGGAAGGCTGGCCTGGTCAGCTCTGGCTGCCGCAGCGAAACGCCGCCGGCTGCGTGGCTTCCACGACAGGAATGTGTGTCACGGTCCTGGCGGCTGAGACGGCTCAGGTCGGGGACCAGCATGGCCGGGCTCCAGGGAGAGCCCTCTTCCTGGCTCACGGCTGGCCAGCTCCTTGCTGCGTCCTCACAGGACGGAGAGACATCATCTCGTTTGTCTCTCCTGAAGGCGCTGACTCCATTCCAGAGGGCTCCACCCTCAGGACCTCATCACCTCCCAATGCCCTGCCTCCAACACCATCCCCTTGGGGCTTCGGTTTCAACACAGGAATCTTAAGGGGACACAAACATTCAGTCCACAGGATGGGCCTTTTAGTTTTAATTCTTATGCTGTAGAATGAGAAACACAATCAGACTATCTTCCTTATTTTCGGTGGGTTCTCAGTGTGGTGCTGGGCGCAGAGCAAGGCCCCAGGGTTTACCCAGCTCTCATCTAGAGTCTGTGTTTGACCTCTGTGCTCACCTGTTACCAGTGAGCAAAACGTGTAGGATTCTGACAAAGAAAATTTTACAAGTAATTAGAAGTATGTGCTTACCTAATGTTAATTTTAATATAGTTTATATAATACATCGAATATATGTAATATATAATATAATGTGCAATATGGAATATAAGATAGTATATAATGCACAAATCACACATGGTTTTCAAAAGACTTAATGCCCTTTGTTAGCTACAGGCTTGAAGACTATAATCACACAATTTATCTAAAATGCTTATAAAAAAACAAAGAAAAGGTTTAACCATTAAAGGTGACATTAGTTTATATAATACATATACATTTCAAATTGCATGCGCATCTAATTTTGATGTTAAATAACATTTTCAATGTCTGTTATGATATCGGTGATGTTTTATCTTCATTTCAATTTCTGAATCATCTTAAGGCAGATTTATATACCAGCTTTGTCTTCCTTGGCTATTAAACTTTCTATGATGTCTTAATTATAAACAAATATGCATAACTATATATTCGACATTGAAAATGTCCTTAGAAATTACCTAGCCCACGACCTTTGTTGTTAAACATCAGGAAACAGGTACAGAGAAACTGTAGGGCACGGATAAAGTTGCTACATGTTGGGCCTGTGATTTCTCTGTCAACACAGATGGATCCAGGCTTTGTGAGCCTTGAAGCTTCTGTAACTTGGGAAGACCTTTTTAAGTACAGGGATACACAATTAGTTAAGGAGTTTAATATTGATTTAGAATGAGAAAAGAAATTTAGAATTGGCAAACACCACAATATAATAAAATGCAGAAATTAACATTTTTAGTATTAAACTGTCTCATAACTCTTGACAATATCTTTCTGTCTGTATTTATTAGCTGCATATTCTTTGATCTTCTCTTCATGACAGTGATTGTGTAATATCATTTTCTATGGGAAAAAATGATAATCAGACTCTCCCGTAGCATGGTTGATAAAAACTCATTTTTTACTTCGACAGTGTAGAACACTTTTACTGCATCTCTAACTTCCTCTCCATTTGCATGTCCCTCATCAGACCTTTCAAGCCTTTATGGAACCTCTTCCGCTGATGCCTCTCATCGGGCAAGCCCCCGCCTCCTGCCATTGTGAGATCCAAAATAGTGTCCTGACACAGTGGAGTTGGCTAAGTCTGGGGCACAGGCCAGGGTCAGAGTGGGTAGGTGACCAGACTCCAGCCCCCGCAGATGGCTGAGCCTGTGTCTCCAGAAAGAGTCCTTCTCCAGGCGAGGGGCCTTGAAGCTTAAGCATCATTAATTTCATGTCTCTCTGCCTCTGTGTATGGCAAATCCTTTGCAGAAAGCCAAAAATTGTTTTCCGGTTTACATCTCAATTGACTTGCTAAGTACTCAGATAGAATCAATGAAAGCAAATGCTCAGTTAAAAAAAGAGTTTTCTGTTTAACCTATGTCTCTGCAGGCCATAGGTCCCTGAAGTTATGTAAAGTTAGCGTGAAATCAATCAAAAATATTTCTCTGGCTCTGTGTTCTACTGCGGGTTTTCACAAACCCTGGTCCCCTGAAGTGTTTCCTGTTCTTGAACCCGAGGTACAACTGGCAAAGCAGATCCCTGAGTCCTTGGCTTTGTTGTGTGGTCACGAGGTTTCATGAGGAAATATTTTGGTCTGTATTTTTATTTTAGAGATTGATCTGAAGAGTAATATTAGCATATTCTGGAGCATCTTGAGGATGACCATCTTATCACTGAATCTTCCCATGCAATTCAAGTGCAGTGTGTTTGAATCTTCACGTCGCCTACACCTGCCATGAACTGTGCAAAAACAGGGAGGATTTTTCCCCTTCCCCTTCCCCCTCCCCCTTCCTTCTTTCCTTCCTACCATTACACGTATGGAGGGACCACATCCTTTACCAAACACTGTTCCAGCGACCTCAGACACTGTCCCTGGCCTCAGCGCACACGGTCTTAATGTGCACAATACGCAGGTGCAACAGGTGCCGGTGGACTGTGTGACGGTTTGCTCGAGGAGTGAGGGTTTTGGGGTGATTTTGAGAGAGGGAACGGGGGTGAGCTTCAGGCTGTCACACAGTAAGCGCGTTTGGCAGAGCCGTGCTGAGTCTAAGGAGAAGCAAGCCGGCACAGCGTTTCCGACGCGAGTCCTGATTCAGTTTCCATGGAACTGCTTCTGTCTGTCAAAATAATGACGGAATTCAAGGGGAATGTGTCCTTTTTCTTGTTAAAATACATGGCCGGTGAATCCACTTTGCTTTTATGTTTATATGAGTGTTCTATACCTAAAAAGCATCTACCTAGTTTTTATATGGTGTGCTTATTTAACGAACACATAACATGTCAGGCACTATATTAGGCATTTACAAATATCAAGTCCTTTTATTTTCATATATTTGAGTTATATTGTGGTTAAAAAATAATTGAATACAAACTTGGAAGTCTAGGAGAATACGTTTTTTTATTTTATGAAGTCACTCAAATTTGAAAAAACGTGTTGAAGATGAAGTCCCTAACGAGAATATATACACAAGGAAATCTAAGTAGCAAATATTCAAAAGCATTGATTCCTCCCAACAGAAAGCACTCTTCTTGCCTCAGTCTCTGAGCTGAGACTGTCCATTTCCCTTCTCACGAAGCTCCTTGGTTCCATGGGCAAACGGACACATGGAGCAGGATGCTCTCGGCCTCCCACCGAGCCTGGGCCTGCACAGAAGTCTCAGAGAGAGCCCGAGTCTGTGACCCTACATCACAGGAAAAGGAAAGAAAAGGTTTCTGCTTCCTGAAGAACACACCTTTATCTGCAGTGCTAGGTTGGTCTGGTTACCAGGAACTCCGCTGAAAGTGTAACCTAATAATAGCTCTCGTACGAGAGTGTGTGGCTTTTACACTTGAGAAAGTAAAATACAGAGAGAAAATGTACTATTCCTCTCATTTGGACTACATTTTACTCCTCTGATCTTTCCCTAGTTTATTACCAACTCATTTCAAACATTGTTACCGCTTTGTCCAGCACTCAAAATTGTAAACCATCTAAAAGAATGTCACAAAAGATAGGTCTCAGAGTTTGGAAGCCAAGAAAAAAATCCATCCTTTTCTCCTTAGAATAAGTGTTGAGAGCATTTATATTTACATGCTATTTCAGTAATCAATAAGGGTGCGATTTCAAAACAATGTGGAATCCATTTCCAGTCAAGATGGAATATCAGGAACTGAATTCATCCTCCTCCCAGAAATGACTCCGGACAAAATATGTGAAACAATAGCACTCAAGCCACCAGACATCAGGAATAAAGAGCAGAGATCCATGAGAAAGGGGGAGCAAAGGAGGGGAACCCTCAATTGACTGCCTGCAGAATATTCCAGACCAGGACACAGGAGGCGTGTGACGGACCGAATGTGTTCCTTTGAAATTCATATATTGAAACCCTACTACCTGCTTACTATTTGGACATGGGGCCTTTGAGGGATTAGGTTTAGATGAGCCATGAGAGAGTGGGGTCCTCACGATGAAACTGATGCCCTTTTAGGAAGAGTCACCAGAGAAATCTCAAGAATATTTATAGGAACACTAAAATTTTAAGCATCCAAAAAGTTAATGTCCAAAGTGTCTGACATGACAAAAAGCAGAGAAATTCAACCCAAAATAGGGGGAAGAAATAAGTCCACTGAAACTGGCCAAGAAAGTACACAGACTTTAGAAATAAGACATTAAGATAATCCTCGTGTCCATATTCCATATATTCTAGGAGCTAGAGGAAATGACTTGCGTGTTAGTAAGTCATTGAAGATGTAAAAAGATACAAATCCAACTTGACGAGATGGAAACCGCCCTGTCCACAGAGAATGTACACTGGACAGGATTAAAGGCAGATCAGATAGTGCAGAAAAAAGGATTAGTAACTTTTAAGACATTAACGGAAACTGTTCAAAACGAAACAGAAAAGAGAATTAAGAAAAAATGAAAAGGTCGTTAATGAGCTGTGAGACAACCAGAGGCGGCCTCGTATGTGTGGAGTCGAAGGCAGTGAGGGGAGAGGGTGGTAGGCAGAATAATTGAAGAGATGATGCCTGAAAATTTTCCAAAGTTGCTCGACCCAATAAACCTTCAGATCTAAGAAGGTCAGTAAAACCCAAGCACAAGAAACATGAAGAAATGTTATACTCCAGTTGCTTAAAATAAGTAAAATCTTAAAAGCAAATATAGAAAAAGCTAATTATATACAGAGGAGAGAACTATGACATCAGATTTCCCATGTGTAAACGTGCACACCAGGAAAGAGTGGAGGGATATCTTTAAGGCACTCAAAAAAAAAAAAAATTATCAACCTATAATTCTTTATCCTAAGAAAACGTTTTCAAAAGAAGAGTGTGAAATGCAGGCTTTTTCAGACACACACAAGTTAAAAAATTTTCTCACCAGCAGACATTCACTAAAAAAAATGTCAAAAGAAGTCCTCTAAACAGAAGGAAGATGAGACCAGAGAGAAACGTGCATCTGCACAGAGAAATGAAACCAGAAACAGAAGCCACAAGAGTAAATATACTGGGTTTTCTAATTATTTTAGATAATATGTAATATTTTTGATTACTTGAATCTTTTAAGTTAATCTGTTTAAATTAAAAAATAGCAATGTAGTATAGGATTTACCACATCACGTAGCAGTAAAATCTATAAATACAGTAGCGAAATGGCCCAGAGGCAAGAAAAGGAAGTATGGTTCTAGAAGGTTTGTACACACTATACCTGGTGTGTCGCATACTGTCACTTTAAAATAAACAGGGGCATATTAAAACTGTTTAAACCCTACAACAAACCACTAAAATAACGATAATTACAGGTAACAAGCCAAAAATAGGATATAAAACATAATAATAAAAAATTCTCAAGTAATACAAAGGAAGACAGGAAGTGGTTATAAAAAGAACAAAGAACATGGACCAAAAAAATGTACCAAAATGTATATTTTAACTCAGCAATATCAGTAATTATATTAAATGTTAATGGCTTAAAAATTCCAAAGGGCAGGAATCATCAGATTAGATTCAAAAGCAAGACCCGGCTGTGTCCTACCTATGAGAAAGCTACTTCAAATGTAAAGGCATAAATTGGATAAAATGAAAAGGATGAAAAAAGATATAATATGCCAACACTAGTCAAAATACAGCTGCAGTGGCTAATATCAAAGTGGATATCAGAGCAGATAATAGTACCAGGAATAGAGAATCACTTCACAGTAATAAAGGGACCAATTCATCAAGAAGACATATCAATCCTAAACCTTAGGCAAATACTGATAGAATTACATGGAAAAATACACAAGCCCACAATGATTGAGATTTCAGCACCTTTTCCTCAATAATGAATAGAACAAGCAGACAGAAAATCAGTAAGGATATGGGAAAGCCAATCACTGCTGACAACCAGCTTGCCCTAATTGACATTTCTAGAGCATTCCACAAACAACATCAGAGCACACGTTATTTTCGAGTGAACATGGAACATTTGTCAAGATAGGCTATATTCTGGGTCAATCCAACTGTTCATCAACAGGCGAATGGAAAAACAGTGTGTAAACAACAGCAACAATAATGAATGGGAAAGATGGTGAACTACAGATAAAGCATAAATAACAAGATTTTTAAAAGAGCAAAATCCCCGCAGTTATTATAATAAACTTTCACTGTTGCAAAGGACTTGGGATATGTGTTGATTCAAACAGAATTTCTTTTTTGAATTGTATTTTCTTTAAGTGGGGCACAAATAATACCGTATTTTAGAAAGCAAAATTTAAACTGTGTAAATCAGCTCTTACTTTAAGAAAATTCAAATTTCAGGAGCTTTTCTCTTTCTAAAACATAGCACTTTCTCTAAAAGTCAATTTTCCAATGGCGTATGCTTTACCAAGGTTAAAGCAATTGTAATAACACTTAATTTAATTGACACTGTCTACACACATCTGTGGTTTATTTACATTATTTGATAGTGTAACTTTGCTGAAATATCTAGTTCAGGGAAATTACCATGGGGGGGAGGTGCAGGAAGGACTCTGTCAACTTAATTCAGAGCTTTTTAACCCAAAGTTTTATTCCAAATTTCTTGTAAATCTAGAAATAATTTTTGTCAAAGGCTTTAATAGAAGCAAATTTTTAGGAAAAACTTTTAAGAATTGATTCTAATGGAAATACTAAGATTTTAAATATTTCATCTAATTTAAGTCTCATGTGTTTGTGAGGTAGACATTATTCTTTCAGTTTTGTAGTTGAGCAAACTCAAGCTCATAAGGTCTAATGACCTGTTGGAAGCCACACGCTGAGTCTATTTCCAATAGTTTTCCCACTAACTTCATACTGAAGCTGACACAAAACAAAAATTCATACTCAGAAATATCCACTCTCATTTTTTTTTTTTTTTTTTGGCGATCGATGGAATATTTTTTTTAACTGAAAAACTGCTAACTAAAGTTCGATAACATGAAATGAACAACTGCACATGTAGAGATGGTGAAAGGAAGGAATACATATTTTATTAACAGAGTTAATTTGAATATTTTTACCAGAAAATATATTTGCTAAAGATGAAAGTGAAGACATTTGCGCCAATCTTAAAAATAGGACCATCCTACTCAAATCAAATACATTCATGTTTCAGCCAACCACTGACTGGAAAATCATGTGATTTTTTTAGACTACATAAAAATCTACTCTCACTATTTTGTAAACATTCTTCCACAAGTTCTCAGCTCGCTCTCTGCTCTCCACACACATACAAATATATATATTACTAATAAAAGGAACTCATTATGTCTGCTGTTTTCCATTCCTCACTATGTGTCGGCAGCTTATTCTATGTGAATAATTAGTTTACGTTATGATGTTTAGCGGTTGTTTTAAATTCCACTTTTAAGGACATAGTTTACTTAAACCGGTCTCTACTTTATATGCATTTTATCTTTTTTTCTCAATTTTAAAATGATATAATCATTATTCTTGTACTTACATGAGTAAGTCTGTGAACTTTCTAATTATCTCATTAGTATAAATTCCTAGAAGTGTAATTGCTGGATCAAAAATATTAACATAAATTTTGAGATCTATTATCAAGCTTTCCTCTACAAGTATTTATTCCTTATACTCTTGTCAACAATTGATATTGCCAATACATTTTTGACAGCTGGTTGAGAGCAAATGGCATCTCCTTGTTTTTATATTAATTGAACATGAGAGTACTATCTTCATAGTCCTAGTTGCCATTTTTAAATATTTTACTCTTTATTATGAATTTGCAATCGTTCAGTGAAGTTCCTTAACCATTTCATTAAATAGATTATAATTATATCGACTTTATAGATTAACTAGGTGAAAATAACAAATTTAGAATATTGGGTCTTCCTACAGAAAAACAAAGTTCGCATCTGCATTTCTTCAGGTCTTCCTTTCTGTCCTCCAGTAGAGCTTTGTGGTTGGTTTCAGTCAACCAAGTGCCAAGAACTTACCAAACCTGTTTCTTGCTGACTAGTTCCTCTTCCCCTGTAGTTACGAAGACCACGTAAGTCCTACTTCACGCGCACCACTGCCAGCCCGCATCATCTCAGTCTCGCCGTCCCCTTTTCTGTTCTGAAAGGGCTGGGAGCACCTGGAGGACTCCAGCCCCAGGAGAGGGAAGGGTCGCATTGAAGCCTCGCCACCAAGCAGGAACAGCTGCGTTGGGCTTTGTGTTGTCAAGAGATTAGCTTTCGTAGGGTTAGGCCACTGATGAGTCTTGTTAAAAGTATGTATGTGTTCGTGGTTTAGCAGCTGGGCAGCAGGGCTAAAAGATATAGCGGAGATTGTTCAGTATCGTGGTTCTATGAAAAACATTTTTTTGATGTCAACTTTGACCATTTGGAAGGCTGAATTTGTGCCCGCTGAGACTGTGGCCGCAGGGAGATGCTCGAACATTCTCAGAATAATAGTGTGTGTCGGCCGTTCTTGGTGCCTTAAGCAAGCGGTCAGAGAAAAGAGGTGCTATCAGGTCAGAATTAGCGCGAGCCTAAGCAGAGAAAGATAGGAATGGAGAAATTTCAGTGATCCAAATCCTTACAAGTTTGGAAAATGCAACTGCTTCTTGACCTCAAATATTTATTACTATAAATATTTGAGAAAGTTCTTAGCTGCAAAGGCCCAGTTAAATGTTTCAGTTGAACAAATTGATGCAGACCTGCACCCTAGATCAAATTATGGATGGTTTTCCCAACTAGGTTTTCAGTGGCTTTAGGGTACCACAATTATGTTCTCTCTCTCTGTCTCTCTCTCTGTCTCTCTCTCTCTCTGTCTCTCTCTGTCTCTCTCTCTCTCTCTCTCTCTCTCTCTCTCTCTCTCTCTCTCTCTCTCTCACACACACACACACACACACACACACAGTGTGTGCCAGTGAGCGCGAGGAAGCAAGGAAATAAATCAGGCTTGAGAAACAGCATTAGGGAAGATCTGTGGCTGTGGTTATTAGCACATAAAACTGGCTAGAAAGGAACACGTAAGTCCACAGTATTTGGGGAATGGATATGTCGCCAAAGAAAACGAGAGCTAAGACTGAAAGAGCATTTGCCTGCTAATTCTGTACACATACCTTTCGATCCTTAAACCTGTAAGACAAGGAGCAAATTATGACAGCTGTGCAGAGGAGCCGATGGTTTATACCAACATCCCGTGTGGGGTGACAAAGCAGGACACTCCTTGAGGGCGGAGCCAGGACCCCGGGGAGACCAGTTTCCTCCGCGGGGGAGGGTGAGGTCGTAATCTGCCAGCACCGTGCCTGAGGGATCGCGCAGGGACTTCCCGGCAGGACCCGCTGTGCCTCGACGTCCCCTTCCCTGAGCAAGCGTGCGTCGTGCGGCGCCGTCCTGCCCCACTGACACGTACTGGGGCAGAGAGGGGCGGGGAAGCTGCCCGTCCCGTTCACGTATGTCACGTCACTCGGAGGTCCTCACCCGGGAGCTTTATGCGGTGCCCGGGGGGTCCCTGGACTCTAGAATCCGTGGGTGGGAAGAGAAGAAAACGGAGGCTTGGCGATGAGGCCGGTGGGCATTAGCAAAGATGAGTGTCCTCCGACACCCGTTTTCTTGTGTGTCTGGGCACCCGGCTAGACTGCAGTTGTCAGCCTCCCTTGCAGTTGGACGTAGCTGTTTTACTAAATTTTAGCCAATGGAACGTGTATGGAAATAATGGATGCCATTCCTGGTATGGTCCGTGAAAGTCCGTATGGGAAATCATTTATTGTCCGGCTTTACTGTTAGCTGACTCGATGGAGAAGCCTCCTAGGACCTGGGAAAGGACAGAGCCTCAGTGTGGCGGGTGCTGGGACCCAGAACCGCCAAGTGAAGACTTCTGCTTCGGACTTCGATGAGAAGAAACAAAATTTTAATGGGTTTCACACAATAGAAGTTGGGGGATTTGATTGTTATTTTAGCAGGTGCTTTTAGCACTAATACGATTTTTAATTTTGTTGTTAAATTTCTTCCTCTCACTTTTTGATGTTTAAAGGTTGTCCTTTTGAAGTATGAAAAGAGTCCATAACTTTTTCAATTGCATAGTATCATTTAGGTTTAACAGATTTCACTTAAAAACTCAAGGGCACTGTAAGAACAGCATTCCCTTAAGTCGAATATAGCACATTCTGAACTATATGTTGTTCAGAATTTCCAAATAACATCTTAAATGCTACAAAAGAGTAGTGGTTTCCCAAGTAGAAATACTGAAATTTCTGCCATGAGTAATGGTGTAAAATAGGGGGAAAAATATAAATACACGATCTGCCCTTCGCTTTTGCACTATATTGGAGAAGAAGTGATTGATATGAGGTGATTCATTTATGGGTGGCTCATCTGTGTTTTATTTCTGGTCCTGTCAGACCGAGAAGACCTACCAATTTTATTAGGGCCGGTGATGTACTCTCTGCTCGTAGTTTTATTACCTGGTGGAGAAGCTACAAGGTATTGGCAGTCCTTAATAACGAGCACTCCGCGTTTGCTCGTTGTCAGCGGATTTCTTAGATTAATACCCTATATTTGATTGATGGAATTGTACTGAGTTTTTTTTTTTTAATGTTCTAATTTCTCTAAACGCTTGGAAAATAAAACAGCAGGAGCCATGATATGTACACATATCTTTTCCTAGGCGAGTCTTTGTCTGAAGCTGATATTAAATATTTGTCTATAATTATAAATAATCAGTGTGCTGTTGTCTATGTTATTAGGTTTGTAAAATATTTTTTAAAGCCAGCAACACGATTTAGAAAGAAAACATAAACATTAATATTCTGGAGTCGGGAGGTGTCAACTTATAAAAAAGCTCGTTCGACGTCCGTGTTGCATGCATACTCAGGATTTTTTAAAACCTTGAGACGATAATTTTTAAAAAAGAATTGAATCAAATATTTGATCTTTTGTTGTAAAATTTAAGATACGGCAACTATTTGCAAGGAATCTAAAAGAATAGAAAAGGTATTTTTTCCCCGTCGCGATTGCTGGATGAGAGGGTGGCAGCAGTGACTCCGAAAAGCTTGAAACAATTTTTAAAATAATTGACCCTTGACAAAGCTTTGCAATAACCATTTTAATATTATTTCTATCAAACAGTTGTTAGTTCCTATAGCACTAGATATCAGTCTTGGTAAAGTCTATAAATTTCTTTTAGTCTTCTAGCATAACTGTATTGGTACATCAAATATTCGAACATAGCTATTATTTATAGGAAACTATATATAATCTTTTGAAGAAAACAAAGATTGCCATAAAAATTCATAATCATGTTGATTTTCAAGGTAAAATTAAACTAAGGAGCATATTTTTCTTTATTAGATAAAAAGGAATGTCAACTGCCTCTAATTATTCTTGGTTAAGTTACAGAATGAGGTTTCTTACCTATTATTATATTTAGCTATTTGAAAATTAAATAGTTCACTTCAAATCACATGAATATCATACATTAATTTACATACACTAATTATCTTTCAGTGTATCATCAGGTATTAATTTAGACTATTTTCATAAATCTCTCGGCCTTCCTCAATGAAAAATAATTTTCTGTGAATTCGCATTAACCGTTTCCCCCTACATGACAGTGATAACTGTGCCAAGATGATTGGCCCGAGGGGGTGCAGGTTCATGGAGACCACTCTTAAAAGTATCGTGGGAGAGCTTGCGATCATTCAGCATGATCTGAATCATGTCCTGCAAACCTATATTTCTATCTGCACATGGAATAAAAGTCTTACCGTAAAATTAGCCTATATTGTTGACCATCTACCATTTTTCAGCCTCTAACGACCGATAATTAGACTTGGATCTCAAAGCGTAGGCCGTTCTCTCTCTTATCTGAGTAAAGAGAGATTCTGCTTTCATATGCTTTTTTAAAAGTAGCAAAGTATATCTAAATATTTAAGTATTTTTAGATCTAAGATGATTGGGGGAAAAAAAAAAATCTTTGTTTACTTTGTATAACATTGGCTTGAACTAAATGTTCCTGAACTGGCAGATGATGATGTTACCGCGGGGACTAAGGTTAAAAATATTATACATGTTATTGAAACTAAATAATTCAGACATGATGCTCTGAGTGTTTTCAGGGGCTTGCATAGTTTTCCTTTCTTTAGTCTATTTTAAATCTCCTAATGGAGTGTTCTGTTGTTTTGCAACAAGTCAAATCATTTCTCCTTTATATATATATATTTTACTTAGCTATTCCATACATACTTAATTTTTTTAATCTCTCCTCATAAATCAGTCTTTCTGGCTCATTAATCATCTCTACTGCCCTTTAAAAATCTTACCATATATATATCCCTTTCTGTGATACTTCTAAACCTGATTTTCTCTCTGCAGTAAATTTATTATACATTCTTAAGTAGGATGAAGATATAAATTGCTTTTTGGAAGAGTGATGCTTTAACGTTACAGTGTCTCTGAGAGCAGCCTTATCTAGATCCGTGTTGATCCCGCTATGTATCAGAAGACAACCTAAAGCCAGAGGAGATCTGAATATGTCTTTTAAATTACTCTGCACTTCTAAAATATTGAGTTACATTCAGCTAGATAGCTCTAATAAAACGACAAGATTTATCGCTCATGAAACCTCAGTCTTATATTATTGTGAGTTTTCCAGAGAATTTTTCTAAAGGAGAAACGTGCATATTTAAAGAGGAAGTGGAAATTTTCGTTAGTGTGGACGAGCACGTTTCTTACCAGTTTCTCTTCCCCTGGAATGTGCCGTAGTTGGGTAGAATTAGCATGCTGCCGTCAGCGGATGCGTTTGGTCCTTACGATTGCACACACGTCGAGGTACGTGTTATAGCGTGAGGTTTCTTCAGCAACAGTCACTGTCACGCAGGCACTTCACTCAGGTCGTAAACGTGCCGCTTGCAGGACCGGTGTCGGTGGGCCCGGTTCCTCCGCGTCCCCCCACCGCCCGGGGCTGCTTGGCGCCCCGTCGCGACGGTTCTGCCCCTGCAGGTCCAGGCCGTCGCGCCACTGCCGACTTTTCCGTCTTTCCTCCCCCACCGACACACAAACTTTCAAATACGTCAGAGCGGTGTCTTCCTACACCTGCTCGGCCTCGTTATCGTAAACCCTGTACTTACAGATTGTCTGATCCCTCTACGGCGTAAACTCTGGGGGTGGGGGCGGGGGAGGGAGCTTATTTGTCCAGTTTACTCCTGAATGCCGAGGTCCTAGAACGGGACATGCTCCGTAAGCATGCGTTTATGAAGGTGACAAATGGCACTCGTGGTCGTCTCCGTCCACCTCCGGGCCGGCACCACCCTGGTGCCTTCGGCCTCTGTTTAGGGTGTTTAACATAAACGTCATCCCTTTGACTTAAATTTTAGTGCGTAGTACTTACTCTGTTCTAGAAGGAAGCTTGGGCGTGTGGGCGTAATATGCGGTTTGAAACAAGGACGGTCTGGCACGCTTTTCTCAGGAGGGGGCTCTGGGGAGGGCTGGGCTCCCCCGGAGGGCTGGGCTCCCCCAGAAGGCTGGGCTCCCCCACAGGCCTGGCAGGGAGGTGGTGGCGTTTTCCATGCTGTTAGCTGCAGGGGTCGGGGGAGTGGGGAGCCCTCGGGGCTCCCTGTGGGATCTCTGTTTTCATCAAAGAGGAGAAGGCCATCAGCGGTGGCCGGTGGCCGGGGATGGGGAAGAGGCGCTGGAGGTGCGAGGAGGGAGCAAAGGGCGCGAGCTCGTCTAGGCTGTGTGAGCGGAGGCGTGAGAGCAGGGCAGTGTCATGCAGTCGCCAGCTTGGCTTTGCTCCCGCTAGATTCACGTGCATCGGCGTCAGCCCCGAGTCGACCGAGAGCCTGACTTCCGCAGCATGGAACTTTTGCAGGGGACACCAGGCCGAGACAGGGTCTAGGGCGTGAGGATGAACGTGAGCAAGAGGTTCTGGTACAGATATATTGACCGTGAAGTGCGGGAGGACGGCGTGAAAGGCAGCGAGAAGGACGTCGGTATTTGTTACGGTGGAGGGATTTAGGGTCTTAGGGATTGAGCTAGAGAAAGATAAGAAGTTGAAATTATGGAGGGGAGAGGCTGGGATTTATTTGGTTGCTTATTTATCCATCTAGTTATCTGTTTGTTTGTTTGTTTTTGTAATAAACCTCAGAGAGACTGAGGCTGGCCAGGATGCAGATCAGGATCATCGAAGGAGAGCGGGTCGAGGAACTCGAGAGCCAGGCTGCTGGTGCAGTCAGCTACCTGGGTATCGAGATTGTGTGGGGTGGCCTGGAAGCGGCGATGGGGGGCAAGGCAGCCGCCCTCGTGAGGTCTCGCGTTACAAAGCGGGTTTTGGGGAGAAGACACCCGCCACTGTGGGGAAGGTGCGGGTGCCCTTAGGGGGAGCCAGGTTCCGGTGAGAACAAGCAGGTGAGGGAAACGCCTGAGCGCGTGTGTGTGTATGTGTGTGTCTTGGGTGGCAGGAGGCGGGGCTGGGGGACAGTGCCATCTCTTGGACCCTGAATCGAAGGCAGACAAGGGGGAACTGATCTTCTCGACCCCAGGGCGCCCTCTCGAGTCTCGTCCGCAAGTAAATCGGAGCTTTAATCACGTTGACCTCAGCGTTCCCCTCAGGGAAGTGCACTCGTCGCTCTCCGCTTCCACTTATCAAGGATTTTGTGGTGTTTCCTTTTTTTTTTTTTCACATACCATGCCACCATGAACATTCTCATAAACATCTCCCAGTTCACTTTCTTACTGGGAAAGTCGGGAATTATGTGTACGAGGTTCCGTAGGGTAGATGCGACCGGCCAGGCAACTGCGTGGTCACGGGGTAAACGCAGCTTTACTGACAGCGCCCTGTGGTTTCCAAAGCGGCCGTGCCCGCTCACGCGGTGGCCGTGCCTGCTGAATGCTCTGACCGGCGGAAGTGTGACTTTCATTCTTTCATTTCTTCCCTGACACTTTATTATGGCATCATATTTTTTGGTCATCTGGCAACATGAAGATGTTTCGTTTATGTTCTTTTTGTATCTCTGTGATTATTCATAGAATTGGGAATCTTCGTTTATTGGCTATTGAGACTCAGTCTTCTGTGAAGTTACTGCTTATTGTGTTGTTTATCTTTTTATCTTTTCGATTTGTGGAGAGTATTTGTATGTTTTGGATACTAATTTTTTTTGAAATCAATTACATGTGTTGAGAGGTTGGATATGCCTCTCCCAAGTTTGTGGCTTGCCTTGTGACTTTTTAAATTGTGTCTCTCGCTGGACAACCATTGGTAATTTCAATGCGTACAGATTTATTAATCTGTCCAGTATGGTTTTTGCTTTTAATTATCTTTCTTAAGAAACCCTTCCCTGGCCCAAAACTATAACCAATTTCATTTGTACTTGAATTAAACTTTACGTGGTTTTGCCTTTAATCTTTGTCTTTAAATCGCGTGGCATGGGATTCGCGTATGGCGTGAGGCAGAGCCCAGGCCCACTCTCTCACGTGAATATTCAGTTGTCCCAGCACCATACGTTGAACAGTGCAGCCCTTCCGCATGTATCAGCAATGTCACCTCTGCTGTAATCAAATTAACTCATGCGTTATACCTGTTCTGTACCGGGCCCTATTAATCTAGCAGGGAGCAAAACAAACAATAACCTGTTGTGGAGTTTATCATTTAGCTCAGGTAGGAAGGCAATAAGCAGTAAACATTATCAATCCATTGCACAGTATATTACAAGGGAATGAACGCTATGAAAAAAAGAAAAAGAAAAGCAGAGCTAGATGAGAAGGTCGGTTGGCGGTCCAAGGTGGGTGGGGAGGCTGTTCTATGAAGTGGGATGGTCACGGTAGGTCTGTCTCATCGAGGGGATTTGGGAAGACACTTAACAGAGGTCCCTCAGCCGGACAGGCAGAGGAGGAAGGCTCCAGGCAGGGGCCGCAGTCAGAGCACGTTCCCGGCACGGGGTGTGTTCAGAGGGCAGCAGGAAGCCCAGCGCGTTGGGGCGGAGGGAGGTGACCATTAAGAGCAGCCGGAGAGGAGACCGGAGCCGAGCGGGTGGAGGCGGGCGGGCGTGGCTTCGTAGGCCATTATGGACCCTGTTCCTGAGCCATTTGTTGGTTCTTTCTTTCTCTTTTTCATTTAAATACTTGGTCTTTTTGTAAAGTATGAGGAATTGCCCCAGTTGTATTTTTTCGAGATGACTGCCCACTTGTCCCAATGCCAGTTCTTCCGCGAGAACCTCGGCTCGACCTAACTGAGACCTCCCCTGACAAACAGCCTCTCTCCCTCCTCCACGTCACCCGTTTTTCTCAGCTCTGTCCCCTGCAGTTGCGCGACGTCCCTTCTCTCTGCCTCTCCCGGCCTCGCGTTCTTGCGCCGCGCCCTCGGCGCCCCGGGAGCGCACCTTCCACAGTCCCTGCCGGCGCCGGCTCTTCTCCGCCACGGTGGCCGCGTTCCCGCCCTCGGGTCTTCTTCCATGGAAGTGGTTGCTTCGTCCAGCGTTTAAAATCCTCGACGGGATATTTGGTCCCAGCGTTTGTCCCTACGCGGTGTTTTTCATCGGCCGGTAAGTTTCGCTGCTCTCATGTATTTTTCTCCTCGTAGTGTCTTTGTTTCGATACCGCGCTAGGTCCCATCTTATTACCCATCACTGAGTAAGTTGGCTTTTCAGAGACTGCAAGTGAAGTAGGCTTCTGGGCCTCGGTAGACGGGCCGTTCTTCTGTGATGTATAGTCCGAGAGCTTACTCTGCTGTCAGAAAGAAAGATGGTGCAAATACTTGTTTACGTATTTGCTTCGGTGACCTTTCTCCTCTGCTTGCCTGACACCAGTGATCTGTGCGAGGCCTTCTTCTGTGAACCATTTTTGTGAACAAGCAACAAAATTTTCCTTTCATGGGATCTTCCTCACCAGTCGTAATTTTTGTTTCCGGTGTTTTCTGGAAAATGTTGATGGCCCCTCTCGTCACTCACCATGTTCCGTCTCTTCTCTTTCTCCGACGTCACGTACACCTTGTCTTAGCTAGATTTGGGTGGTCAGGTCTTCTCCCAATATGACGGTGAATTAAGTTCATGGCTTATTTTTACTCACCTATTGTTTTTGTATGCTTTTAGAATACAGAGAAGGGAGAAATAGTCACACTAGGAACTTTTAAATCTTAACTTTTGAGACTTAGTACTTGTTAAGGAGCTGAAGTAGGCCGGACAGGAGGCCTTTCCCTCCATATTTTATTTTTAAGTGAAGGTTATCTCATCTTTTATTGTTTAATAAAAACAAGGATATAGTAACATTTCGAAGGAAAGACACATGAGGAAACTCCTCACTGACTCAACGTGTGTGTGTGTGTGTGTGTGTGTGAATTACTTATACAAATATATGGAGTACTTGTATAAAATTCTAATAATATCTAACATATTTCAAATCATCCTTACAAGTTCTACTCAAATCATTTTGCAAGCATGCATATAAAGTAAACAACGGCTATGCCAGAGGGAATGCTTCTGAATGTGAGCGAAGCTACTCATAGAAGTTTCTGGGATAGCGGATTGTGAGTATCTAGTTGAGACTGGTAAGACCAATGGCCAAGACAGCCCTGATGTTGATAGCAAAGAGGGTAATGGTTTATTCTCTGTGTGGGCAAGTTGGCTTTTTTTGGCCACAAGCTGACCTAACTGCATCTAGCTTTCACAGATGAAGATCTCGGCTCAGGAAAAATGCACTTTATTTACATAATAATAATGCACTTTATTTACATGATAATAAATAATAATAATCATATAATGTAAAAAATGAAAGCGTTGCATTCTGGACCATGGATGACGATGCATTGCGGTCTTCACCTGGGACAGACCGCACACTGGCTGGGTACACCTTCATTCCTCCTCCTCCTCTCATGGTCTTAACCTTTCTTTCACGGTTGAATGATCCATAGTGGAAAAAACCCAGATCAGCAAAACTGTAACCTGGTGTTTCTTACTATGTTACCTTCCAGTTAAGTTGTCACGTGAGTGTTGTCTATGTTTGAGAACATTTCTTTCTCCCTTTATATGACCAGTAGAGTTTAAAGATTATAATCAAGGTATTTAATATCTGTAAACTGTGTGAACTTTCAAAGTACTTTAATTTAGAAGGAGCCAGCAGCAGACTGAAGGAAAAGCAGAATGCTATTTTTACCAAAATAAATATCTTTTTATTGTACACAGCCCTAAAATAATTTTTCTATTAAATAGCTAGTGCTTTCTGGAGGATATCAGTTTGCATCATTAGACACAGGATTTTTGAATTTTCTACTAAAATATTCATGATATGTAAAATGCGAGTGGTAATAGTTTCTTCAGTATACAAAAATAACATTTTACTCTAATTATTCAGTAAGAAGTAACTCTGTTACAAGACAAAGAAGATACGTGTTTAGATGGATACTATTTACCCGGCTTTAAACATTCAGGCGTAAGAGGAACAGAGTATCTTTTAGAATCGTAGGCATTTATATTCTCCTTTCACATTTAGCTCGCTCGTTTCTTCAGCCTTAGTGTTAGGTGTGACAGTGTATTAGCCTAGCTGTCTCAGACGTTCAAGCACGTTATCAGTTCTACAAGACAGATGCTAAATAGCATAGTCTAAATTGAAATCCCTGATGACTCTCTGGAGACGAGTTGCCTGTGAGAATCACACTTAGGCACTTAGACCTATGGCCTTTTCCTTTATTTAACTGCAAGACAGCTTTTGAGGAAACATTTTTAGCCTTCCACTGTCAAGATTTCTTCTGTACGATTTGGTTATTGCACCTCATTTTGTTAGGAAAGACTATCCATCTGATTTTTTCCTCTTTTCCTGCTGCAGAGAATTTAAAGAACCACCCATGCCTAGTACTTTAAACAAAAACAATTTAAAAGAAATTCTGTAGCCCAGCCATTGCCTTCAGGAGTGTTTTAGACTATAGAGACAGCATTTTGAAATAAAATCTCAGACTCCAGTGTGCTCCAGTTTAGTTATAAATTTAAAACGAAGTGGCCATAAGTTACTCAGCAATCTTTGGGACTTTCTTATGTCATACGGCATTGCAGAAGCATTTCTAAATCAAGTTATTGGATTCTAGCCTGAAAGAAGTGTAGTATCTCTGCAGCTGAGATCACCGTTAAGGTGACAGAGCTGAGAAAAATAAGCCTTGACATGTAGACTGGGATGTGTTTCCGTAGTTTCTCTGGATTTTAATTTACCAAGAGTAAAACAAGGCGTTTGCATGCCCTGCGGGGTCCCTCTTAGCTCTACAAGTGGGTGAGTTCTCTGATAATATCACATGTCCTCAATATTTGTTGAATAATGAATACACGTGCTGGGTTATAGAGGTGTAGGAAGATTCTAGGAGGTCAGCCAGTGTAATTTTTTAATCTGACACGTGAGGCGGCAGAGGCTCCGAAGGGTCCCGTTGCCTGCGCATCCTTCCTGATCTGTCCATGTTGCCTGTATCTTCGTGAGCCACCTGCCATCCTTTTGGGAACAAGGCAGAACATAATTTATTGTCAAGTAGAAAGATTAAGTCTAGTAGCAAAATCTCCTAAATTTTTAAGCTGAAGCATTTGTCATTTTACTCCACGTTACTCTCTTCACTAAAGCTATATCTTTCTCTTTGTACCTATCTAAAAAAACTACAAAAATTATTTGGTTTATTTTCATAATCGTCATATGACAATGCTGATTCAACTGCAACTTATTACAATATTCACAATAATAATTTTAGTTTTTATTGATGGTAGTCTTATTTAAACTAGTCTCTGCAAGTACTTTAGGTTAATTTATTTCAAGTATTACACAAGCCTTAGATTTTAAGCAAAAATTCTCCATTTGCAAAAGTGAACTTCAAAATAAAATATGTGGGTTTTTTTTTCATTGCTTTCAGATTTATTGAATAAAATTATAGGTCTGTAGGTTTAATACATGTCATACACAAAGTTGATATTTTCCCTCTAAGTATTTAAGTAGCCTTTTTTTAAAATAAAAAATTATTGGAGTGACCTTGATTAATAAAATCAAATAAGTTTCAAGTATATCATTCAATAGTAAATCATATCTATATGTTGCTTTCTGTAATGTGAAAAGTTTTACATAGAAAGGAAATACATATTGATTTCATCAATAGTGAAGTTTTTGGTTATAAATTTTTGATAAAAATTGATAATTATTTAGATCTAAGAAGTATACAGAAAATACAGGCAAATTTGATTTAATCATAAATCACTTAAAAAGTTATAAATTTAAAAATCTATGGTACAGCGACCAAATTCTCTGTTAATTATTTCTTATTAAAATTATACAGACCAGATTTATAGAAAATTATAAGACATTTTTGCCTTATTCCATTGCAAAATGTAGGTACTTTGCAAGGCTAAATAATACTTTTTCTAATGGAAAGGAACAATGTCTTAAAACTCAAGCATTTATCTTCTGAGTCTCCAAATTTCTATATATCTTCCTGTGGCACGTGTCACATCTTTACTTCTATAGAAGATTCCGGGGGTTTTCTATATCTTGAGGATAAGATATTTGACTTACCCTTTTGTCTCCAGTGATGTGAAGCCTAGTGACTTTGAAATATGTATTTAATGTTTTTTAATGAATGAACGATATAGGCAGTATCTAATTTTGAGCGAACTTCTTAACTCTGTTTCTAAGAAACATTTTAGTTTATGCATCATAGATTCTTAAATTCATATTTGTAAGTTCCTAATATGGAAAATCTATACTTTACTTCATAGGTTCCTCTGGCCCTTTTAGATAATTGTATTGGTTTATAAATATATCTTCTACTCTAAAACCTATTTTCATAAGCGATTAAATAGTTTATGAATTCAAGTATTATGTCCACTGATATTCTTTTATTTCCCCATTTCCAATTACCGTTAATGTTACGCTATTTTAGCTCAGACTCTGACAGACCCCAGGTCAGGCAGTCCTGGAGTCCAGCTGGGTTACGTTCCTGTTCCCCATTCGCTCCCCACATGGCAGCTTTTAATTCTCAGAGGACTTAGAGTCCTCTTCTTACTTGACCTTTCTGTATCGTTAAAAATAAAAGTGTCCCTCTCATTCGTTGATTTCTCCGATGCCATCTGTGGGGCAGGAACAAACTTTCCTGCATCTTCAGGCTCTTCGGCTGGTCTAGTGATCAGACAGACGTGAGGCAGAGCAGTCAGAGGAAAAACCCAGTGTGGGACATACATGTATGGGGCCCCCACATGCAGGAGGGGTTCAGAGACAGAAAGAAAACATAGGCTATGAGCCATCCTGAGCCTCGGGGGCTTCAAAAGGTCATTGCAGGATGATGCGAGGAGCAGACCTTCAGTAAACAGAAGTTCACCCTGCCCTGCAGAGAGGTCAACAGAACTTAATCTCTGACAGTCACGAGTGGGCAAGGTCCCTAACTCAGATTCTTCTGGGTAGTCAAGGTGGCGTGTGTGTGTGTGTGTGTGTGTGTGTGTGTGTGTGTGTGTGTGTGTGGTGGGGGTCGGGGAAGCACAGAAGTTCCTCTTGAACGTGAAGATAAAGCTGCCTTTAACGCAAGCCGCATGCCGCAGAGGCACATTTTGGGCTGACTTGTTCTGGACCCCACTGTCTTGCCCTCCTGCGACTGCTCCCCCTGTTCCCTCACGGAATCCACTTACTCTTATAGCTCCAGGTACTCTCTCAGGGTCTCAGACGGTTTTTTCACTGTCTACTCTCCCTTTGGAAAAATTTACCAGTTTCCATAGATTTAACGCACCGTTTGATTACAGACTTTATCAGTAGCCTAGACCCCGCCCCCATGGTCTTCATTCAGATCGAGGTTTCGCGGTTTCCTGAGCAAGTCTAATTGCTTGCCCTGCAGGCGTTTCAAGCCTCTTGTGAAGAAGGAGAAGGATATGGCTTCTTAGGAAAGACTTCTTTGAAGAGACGAGGTTTGTGCTCAGTCTTGAAGGTGATCTGTGGTTCCTCAGGAGAAAAAGGAGTGAAGGGGGCGAGGGAGAGTTACAAGTTGATGGAGGAGCAAAGTCATGGAGCCAGAGGGAGCAGGACAGACCTGAGGCCTGCTGGTACTTGGGTACTAATCATGCTCGGGGTGTCTGTGGAGGGATGACTGGACCCACCGACAGTCAGGTTTCAAATGTCTTTGTGTGGCGTGTCAATGGGAAGTCATTTATGCGTTTTAAGTGGGTGAGAGAGATGATTTAATGAGTCTATTCAAATATTCGTTGTGCAGTCGACTGAGGAACAATCTAGAGAAGGCAAAGCTGGAGGCAAAAAAGAGCAAGTAAAGACAAGACAGACCTTCCTACAAAATAAAAAACCTTTAAATGTTAAATAAATAAAAGTGGAAAACAGAGGCAATGAAGAGGTATTTGCAGCAAATGCAACCAGTGGTTAATATCTTGCCATATAAAAAGGTCATACAAATAGGTGTCAATTTGGAAAAGACAGGAATGTACATTTACAAATGTATGTACGTGGCGTTTATATTAAAATGAGAAAATGTTCGTCCTTATTTGTTAAACACAGTAATTCAAACCAAACAATAGGAAGATGCTCTCGAGTGAATGTTCGCATCTCCCCAGAGCTCGCATGCTGCAGCCCCGGCTCCCAGGGTGCGGGGAGGTGGCCGGAGGGGAGATTTGAGGAGTGGGGTGAGTGGGTTTATGAGACGACCTCAGGGGAGCGGGGTCTCCATGATGGGATGAATATCCTTGTGAGGAGAGGAAGGCAGACCGGAGCTCTCCGCCTGCCATGTAAGAACCCTGTCTGCAGGGTGCGGAGAGGGTCTTGCCGGAGCCCGACCACCCCGCCGGCCCCCTGACTGCTCAGGCTTCCTGCCCCCAGGGCTGTGAGAACCGAACGTCTCTCTTTTAAGTCAGCTGGTCCACACTGCCGTTTCATAGAGGCCCAGGTGGACCGAGACAGAGCACCTGCTCTACCTAATTAGCAAATTACTTTATCAGGAATAACATTTTGACCTTATTATTTCATATAGGGGATTCTCTCTGAAGAAAAAAATAATATAAAATGCGGAAAATGCAATATGCCTGAGATATTTATAATAACACAATTACGAAAGCCAAAAAAATTGAGAGTAATAGAAATTCCAAAGATAATTACAAACAGTTGGTGAAATATTGCCCAGCTATGAAAAATGAAATTCTGATATCAATAGCAACATCAAAACCTGTTACATTAAGTGAAAAAGTACACTAAATGGAAAGGATGTAAAAATGTGAAAATACGATATTTTGTATGTATGTTTTTGGAAAGTGTTAAAGAGAAATCACAAAATTATTAATAGGTGCTAGAATTATAAGTGAATTAATGAGATTTGCCTTCATGCTGCAGTTTATTATTTATATAACTTCAGTAGATTATTTGCATCTTCGTAGTCTAAAGCCGTCTCATCTCTGCCTCTGGCTCTCATTAAATCAGCCACATGCCCTGGGGATTTTCCGATTCCGGCCCAAACCCAATCCTCTGCTGTGGCGATGGAGATCATGGGATTGGGGGTCCGATCTCTTTTCCACTGTGTATTAACTCTGTGATTTCCGCCAGGCTATTTAACCTCTCTAAGCTTTGCTTTCCTTGTCTGTAAGGTGAGAGTTTTCTTGAAACCAGTGATGTCTGTAAAACAACACAATGTGAGCAGATTCCGTTGTGATCTCTGACGCCGCCCTCGTTTAGGGCCCTTCGTGCTCTCGCACTTGGACCACTGCAGTGTAATCCGCACTGACCACCTTGACTCCGCACTCTCCAGCAGGCCACCCTGTTAGGTCTCGGTGGAAGAGTCTTCCTAAAATAGATTATTCGCATCACTTGGAAGTTTTCTCTGCTACTCCCTGTTAACCACAGGACCTGACTTTCAAGGGCTCCTCAGTATGTCTATATATATTGAATATTTATACATATGATTATCCATCTAAGGCTCTTGTTATCTTTTCTGGCTGTGACTATTAAGAACATTGCTATCACAATGTTTTGTTGTATCACTAAGTCCATACATTATTAGAGCTACTTACAGTAGCTCCCTGGTCATATGAGCTCATTCTCGTTAAGATGCCACGTCTACGATTTCAATCAGACTCACTCTTTGGGAAGTTTTGCAAGCAATTTCCTGGTCATTTGGTGACTTTAGGTATTGGAAAATGTCTGACATATTAAAGCAACCGCAGTTTGTCAAAGGGGGCAGACATTGAATTGCAGTCATTCTGACTCAGAAGTCGGGGCCGGTAGCAACACAATTGCCCATCCTGGGCCAGCACTCGGGCGCCCGCGAAGCCCAGAGACATGGGCAGCTCTTGCTCACCAGTGGGCTTAACCACCTGTCTTTGAGAATCCAGATTTCAGAGGCTAAATAGACCAATTAGAATAACGCAATGTAGATTCTCACTTGAAGTAAAAGTCTTTTTTTTTCCCCCAGCAGCTTCAGTTATGCTACAAAAAAGGAGATTTTCCAACCAACTGATGATAAATTTTCGAAAGCCTTAAATTCCATCTTACTAATTATTATTAGTCTCGTGACCATATGACAGACTGTGATCTAAGCCCTAAATCCATTACAGCACATTCAATAAATGCAGCCATCTAAAGTACTCTGTCCTTTGTGCTGACTTCAAAGTGCATTCAATACCTTGGCTCCCAAGTGCATTAGATTTTATTAAAAGCATTCTGCTGCACCGTATCTTCTTCCTAATTGGTTTATGGATAGCCCCCACCACTCAGGCCAATCCTAATTGCATTTCCCCACAAACCTAGTTTGATTTATGGTTTCTTATTTGCTCTATATTATTTATAATAAATCGGGGCAAAATTCTTGACGTTGAATAAAATTTACAATCGTTCCGCTACACACACAGGACTCCCATAAAGATTCGTAACAGTATTTTTGCTTGTTTTTAAAGTAGCTCAGTCAAGTTCCATCCTTCTGTGTGGTTTCCAGTAATAATATCTTTATTATTTTTCCAGAGATCAATTATGTTTCATTGGATTTTTTTTTTTTTTATGTACTGGTTTTTAGAATTACTTGGAAGGTTGGAATGGGTTATGTGTAGAATATAAAGATAATGTTTCCTCCTATAAAGTTTAAGTGGATACATATGTATTTGGAGCAGAAAACAAGTATTACCTGCAGACACAGTTTCAGAGCACCTGCACACGGTGAGATGATGCCCTCGACGCACGAGCAGGTCCAAGCTGTTAAGTGTCAGTTATCTATGAAAATTCATGAAAGGCCTCTGGGCTTCTGAGACAGAAACGTGTTCCCTCCTTGAAAAGTTTGGACAGTTAGAATTTTGAGTTCTGAATCAGCAAGCTCAGAGTCTGTTTAGAATAAGAGAAGGGAAAAGAGATAGTGAATTGAAGATCCAAAGAAAAGGGAGGAAATGGATCATCTCAAGCAAATTTTAGGCCAGTTGAACAAGTGGGAGGCTTACTGTCGACATCATAAATAATAATTGATCATCTGGAAAAACCTCAAAAGGGTGGTTAGCAGGCGATGAGCAGAGAAAGGATCTAAAAATGGTCGTAGTTGAATTTTTTAAGCGAGGAATCAGGTCTTTCACCTCCGCAAGAACAGGGAATGGGCCCCCAACACGCAGTGTCAGAGGAGACCGTGTATGGGGAGCCTGTACCCCCGCCCCAGCCAGCAGGAGGGACAGACGCTTCCCCCATCCCGTCGGGGTGGTGTCTTCGGAGCACTCCTCTGAGCGGGTCAGAGTCAGGGACTTCACCGCGTCCAGCAGTGACGAGGCCACCCCCTGTGTGCAGGGAGCAGGTGTGGGCATCAGTGCTGGAGACCCACCTTCATCCAGAGTTAACAAGCAGCTCCCTCCAGGGGGGCGTCCAAGAGGCCGGACGGGGCACCAAGTCTTCTACCAATGTGGCATCAGTGAGGTGACACCCTCACCGAACCTCCGCCAGAGAGATGTCAGACAAACCAGCTGAAACAGACGCGTTAAGATCCAGTCTCAACATCCACCAACGTCCACGTTTCGCAGAAAATCAGTCATCACACCGAGAATCAGGAAGATCACAAAGCAAATGGAAAAAGACAATCGGTAGATGCCACCCCCTCCCCAGGCCGGCAGCCACCACCCCACTCTGTTTCTGGGTTGTTTGTTTTAGATTCCACTGTGAGATCGTATGGGATTTGTCTTTTCGTCTGACTTGTTTCACTTAGCACAATGCCCTCAAGGTCCATCCATGTTGTCGCAAATGGCAGGACTTCCTCCTTTTTTTATAGCTGAATAATGTTCCTTCGTACAGATCCCACATTTCCTTTATCTATAAAAAATTAATTGAAAAAAAACATATAAGATGACTTTTTTTGATCAGTAATCAGTGCTCTACAATAACAATTTTTACACATGTACACAAGCACACGAACACCCACGCACACACACATGCACACACACAGGCACTATTGCCCTGTAATGTTCTATAGATAATGTGTGCATGCCGGGTTAACTCGGCCAAGTGTTTTTCCTTTATGTTCTACCGCTTTTGGGGGTGTTAAATGGTGACGTGGTGATAATAGATGGTAACTTCTTTTTAATGTACCTTTTAAGCAAAATAAAAAGTTGTCGGTTCTTTATCAACTCCCCAAAATGCGATTCGAGATTTGCTGGTCCCTGAATTGGGACAGTCGAGGAGCCACAGCTCTCCGGTGGCCATCGCACCGGCGGAGCCGAGAACGTCCTGCTGCGCGTGTGCCGTTCGGCTCCGAGCTCTGCGCGAAGTGTCCGTCGCACGCACACGTGGTTATTTATCGATTGAACGAACTGGGCTGGAAATGGTGGCTCAGGGGTCTCACGCCAGCACACATTCCAGCTCCTCGATGAGTAAGAGGAACACTTCTTCCCCGCTGCGCGGTGCCGCCTCGGTGACTCACGTGATCGTATGCTGGGGACAATGTGCTGCATAGCGAAGGAAATGCCGGCTTTAACGAGTGCCTTCCTGTTCCCTCACTCTTCAGCTCCACCCCAGAGCGCCAGCATCTTAGCATTTCTTAATATCCCGTTCAGTTCCTAGTATCAACCTTCGTGTGTGTGTTAGCGAAAACGTATTTTCATTATCTAATATGCTTATTAGATGTATTTTATATATTTCTTTGTTAAAATTTTCACAGACATATTAAGGATTAACATAACAAACATTACTTAAATTATTGTCTATCTTGTCCATATTTAGAATTAACAAAATAATCATGTTTTTATTAAACTAATAAGTGATTAGATTTACCTTTTTTTTCAAGCAGGGAAAGGCAATCATGTTTAGACTATATGTAAGGAATAATGCAATGGACTATAATTTTCTGAATAGTTTACTGATCACTTTGAATTTTGTAACCTAATTAATTAGTTCATATATAAATAATGCACATTTAAAAGATGTACTCAATGCGAATAACTCAATATGAAGTATTCTTCTTTGATAAAAATCTCAATTTGGGGGATGAAAAATTCTCATGTAATCTATTTTACTGTTATTTTCTTGTAAAATCTTATCAAATGTATGCTGTGCACGCACATAGTAGACCATTATTTTTTTAAATTATTATTAGTAAATTTTAGATCACATTTTTATAGTTTTTTGTTAATATTCATGACATGAAAATATATCCTACCATTTTATGTATATAGAAAGGCTTAGAGGAGATACTTTAAATTTATTACTTTAGTATTCCACAGAATAACTCAGACCCAAGATTAGAATTTTCAATTATTAGAAAACTTAAAAAGTTTTAACACTCTGAACATAGATACACTTATCAGAATATTTTTCAAACAAAAATTCAGGCTTCCCTTTTTTATAAAATAATGTTTTTCAGGTGACACTTTCTAGGAATGCTTCTCAAGTAGCCTGAAATAAAGTAGACCCTTAATAGTGATTATAGAATAATTTTCTCCTCCAAACGTTTATATTAGTGAGATTTTTGTTGTCCATTATTAGTAATTTAACCTTTATCGTCCAGAATATTTTACACAGACTGAACCTGAAATAAACCCAGTCTTTTCACTGTGCATTTTTTAAATTATGTTTTAATCTGATTTATTACATTTTAATCTGATTCCTTTATTTTTTTGTTCCTTGAAGGTGAGAGGCCCCCCAGCTGCAGGAGCATTTAAAGAGAGACCCACCAAGCCCACAGCTTTCCGAAAATTTTACGAGCGAGGGGACTTCCCCATCGCCCTCGAGCACGATTCGAAAGGGAACAAAATCGCGTGGAAGGTAAGTCGGGGCACGGCCAGGAGGGACAGACCCACTGTGCTTGCGGAGACAGCTCCCGCGGCCAGACAGACGTGGCCGATGAGTAAATAAACTGAGCGATTGCTGGGCAAATGGAAGACGGTGGGCGAGCTCTTAGAGAGAGCCCCCCCGTGTCGCCGTCCACCTTGCCTAACAATTAAATTGCAGCCTGCAAAAAAGAAAATGACAGAGTAGCTTCGCCTTAGAGAGCTGTCTGGTGCCCGATTCATCTCTATTCTCGTGAGAGCCCAGCGGCCCAGCCTGTCGCAGGCAGTCCATCACAGGATGGCGTGCCGGTGGCGGGGCGCGGAAGCAGCCGCCATTCATCTCCCCGGATTTCACCTTCCTGCAGGACACTTCCAAATGGAAGCTTTAATTACCTAAATGGATAGGTCACGATCGTCTGCTCCCCCGGCGTGCGGAGTGGAATACAAACGGGGGGCCGGCTCCCCGCGCCGGGCCGTCCTCTGTGTCCGCGGCACGTGCCAGCCCGCGCGGCGGCTGCCACACGGGCCCTGTTAGAGGCTGACCTCCGCCGCCGAAGCCATTCCAGCACCGACTTCGTTCTGACAATAGGTTAATTGGCTTCAAAATAAATGTATCGCCTAATGACTCCGTTCTAATGTGGCTGTGTTTCTTTCTAAAAGGCTCACTGACGTTATTTGTAAAAACTTGCCAATCTCTTAACTGGAGAAGGCTGTTACATTTAATTTGAAAAATGGATGCTGAATAGCTTCTGCTATTTAATTGTTTTTGTCATCAGTGACTTTGCTCTGGGTGATATTTATCAGCGAAGAGGGCTTCTCAGCCTAAAAACAGAAAAGCAATTGCATATGTGTGAATATCACATCAGGTTAAGGAATACAAAAGCTTTTTGCCAAATATCATTTAAATTAAGCGATTGACCCATTTAGCTAAAAAGTCCCACAATAGTGTCTGAAGGTGAACATAGGAATTGTTTGTAAATTAGTAACAGGTTAACTTATGTTAAAAAATAAAATGATAAAATTGAAGAATTCATCAAAATATCTTAGAAAGAGTTATTAAAATTAATCCCTTCCTTTATGGAAATAATAAAAGAATTATTTGCATTGTTTCTGTGTCCTTAAATGTTTTCATATAATTTCCAGGCATTTCCAAATCTCGAGCAGACATCCGATATTTGGTTATTGAGCTTAGAATTCTTACAAATTATTTGGCAACAGAAATCTGAAGGCGTCCTCGTTATTGGGTTCTGTCATATTTTTTAGGACGGATAGAGGGCATTATTATTATGCTTCCAATAGTCTCTATTAAAATGTAAAATTTGTTATGTGAAAATGTGCACGGGCTGAGAAAAATGTATAGGAAGTGTAATTAATTTAGATATTTTAGTTAACATAAGTACATGTTCCCCAAACTGAACTGTGATTTTTGGGTTTGTTTACATTTGATAATTATGTGGATTTTACGTTTGTCTGTGTATATGCTGGTTCACGTGAAATAACACGGTACAGATTCTTAAAAACCTGATTTTTTTGAGTAAAAGAATAGGCTATATTTCTTCATAAAAAGAGAATGGATTAGTTATTTTAATATTAGCACCAAAAAAATCATGCTGATAAAAAGAATTTATGCATTTTTTTGACCTGTTCAAATAATCTTATAAGTAACTTTTAGAAATGTCAACAGACTAGAAAAAGTTTATCTTGAGAAATAATAAGATGAATCATTTTGCTTTATCTTTGACAATCCAGTGGTCAGAAGGGATATGAACTGCTTTTCTTTTTTATAGCTGTATTAATTCTTTTAAGCCGCTTTGACTATAGCACTGATTCAGCAATCTAAAAAGTCAGATTATTTGCTGCCGCCCGTAGGATAATCGCGCACATTAAAAGAAACGTCCTGTAGACCAGACCTGACTTCTCTCTGTTAAGGCTTTGCCAACCACATGTCAATTATACCACTATGATATTGAAAATACAACGTTGAAATTATTAAGTATAAGGATGAGGACAGTCTTGCACTTGGTAAGAGCATAGGACTTATTTAGGGTGCCACGGGGCCTTGAGTATTGAAGGAAGCAGGGCCCCCTGCAAGACGAATAAACAAGCAAACTGACAAACCCAGGCCCCTGCACTGTACTGCCCTGCGTGTAGATGGGCAGGGGTCTGGGCAGGAAACCTCATCGTCAGGTCACACCTCGCCCCTCGCTGTGCTTCCCCAGGAAAATACCGGTCCCCTTCCCACACTCCTTCTGACGCCCCAGGTTGCCAGGGGAGTTTGCGAGTGCCTGACATGTGGGAGAAGGTCTACTTCTTTGATCAGGATTGCGGGAGGCCTGTGACTCTGAAGTATTTAGGACTCGCTGCTCTGGACCCCATGTGACGAAGGCTGAGCCGGCATCTCAGGCTCCTTCCCGTCTGTCTGTGTGTCGCTGATGGAGAACCCTGTCCAAGTCCCCTTTTCCTTGGTCATATTGGAAATCATCATCTATTCTTGGGAGAATGTAGGCATTCTGAGGCCACATCGTATATACGGCCCGATAAACTCAGAAAGCAGAAGCGAGGCATGGAGACCGGGAAACGCCTTCGGGTGCGTGGGCCTCTCAGCCCACATCCGGAGGCGACACTGTGGTTTAACGCACGCGGTGCAGACCGAATGCCGTGACGGGCGCGGCCGGCTCTGTCCCTCGCGGTGTCGCTCGCATCCAAGCAGGGCCGGACGCAGCTGTCCGCAGTGGCGGACGCGCCCGCAGCTGCACCGCCACGTCGCTGCCGGCCATCTGTGGCCGTTAAGCGAGCACACGGAATGCGCCCAGTGAGACCGGGGAGCTAACGTTTCATTCTCATTAATTTTAATTTAAATTGCCACATGGTTACCATATGAGACAGTGCTGCTCTAGATTAAGATAACGGCAGTCAAAAAAAAAAAAAAAAAAAAAAAAGCCCAAACTTGCTAGCCAGGCAGGAAACTGTCGCTCTATGGGAATTGCCTATAAAATGAACAAGTGGGACTGTCCCGTGTATTTTTGTCACGGTCGTCTGTGCTTTTCTTACGTTCCTTGGTAAATACGAAAGAAGTTTTACAAAATATTTGTAGTGAAATTTCCTGTGCACTTGGCAGTGGCAAGCGAGCTCTGCGCGGCAGATGAGCAGACCCGACCTGGAGCGTGCAGCCCAGTGGGCGAGCCCGGGCGCAGATTTGTTTTTAAATGCGCCTCTCCTAAATATGGCCAGGAGTTCTTGATTGGCAGTGGTTAAAGCCATTTGCAAAAGTAAGATGATTCCGTACATGTTTTCAATCCGCCCCCTTCTCTGCATCTTCCACTCTCCTGGCGCTCAGGAAGCAGGACTTCACTCATGCCGCCGCTGATAGAGCACTAAGAGTCTTGTTTTCTAGTAAATGTCTCATGGACATGCATGAAGATGTCCCAAATGCAACTAAAACCACAAATCTTCACCTTGTCTCAAAAAAGGGAAAAGCTCAAAGTGGACTGGTACTTGGCCTCAGATTCCTGTCTTAGCACCCGAGCCCCCGTCGTCTGGCAGTGCGTGGGGGGCGTCGTCCAAAGTAGCCTAGCTCTGGGAACATGTCTGCATTCTGTTTTTTTATCCATTAGTCGATACGGAAATGATTTCGAGTAGCCAGTTATATTTAAATAGAATCAGTCAAGCCAGAACTGGTACTCATAAGCAGGTCCTTGAGACCGGACTTCAGGTAGCCTCTCTTCACTGCCAAAAATGCATCTTCCTGTGGCCCAGGGGACAGGTGTACTATCTCACCAGTAAGCATCCTTCCCCCGAGGCTTGTATATTAATCATCCAGTTACTCGTTGGTTAAAACTAGGATCGCAAGACTTCGTTTTTCTATTAAATGGTGATTTCATAAATTAATATCAAGTGGGTAGCTGAAAACACACTTTTCTGTTTTTTAACCACTGAATTCTATAACCGCATTCATGTGTGTGTGTACCCCCCACTTCATTAGCGGAAGAGTTCCCGTTGTTTTACAGAGGAAATACAGACGGGCCACAATAAGAAAAACGGAGCCCCGGCAGGGAGCTGCAGTGGGCCAGTGTCGAGGTTCGCACCGGCGACGTAGCCTGCGTCATCCGGAGCAGGGATGGTCTGTCGGGACCTCTGGTTTGTCGCTCGCTTACCCCAGGGCCCAGGGCCGTGTCCGCGCAGAGCAGGCGCCCAGTGGTGCGTGTTGACGGTGGCCGCAGTGTCCACCGCTCGTCACCTCTGACTCTGACTTCTCTGAACGCTGTTTCGCCGACCATGGCGCTCGCTGTCCGGGCCTCACTGTCCTTATCTGGGACGACCATGGGCCGGGTGATCGGTATGGCTCTTTCTAATTGGGCACTCTGAGATACTTGTTTCATAATTACTAACATAACTGCATTTGAGATGTTTATGAAATACTTCAAAGAACAAATATTGATTAGAAATTAGCCACAGAGACCGAGTCTTTTGGTAACAAAATGGGAAGGTTAGCACTGGCAAATTAATTTGAATTAATTGTATATAACTAGAGTCATATACAATAGTTTCGATGGGATGAACTTTTATCATGAAAGCTTGCCTTATATTATGCGTAAATGCTTTACCAATGGCTACTAGTTTCTTAAATTCCTGAAACTTCAGAATGACAGGTTCCTTTTTCTTTGCAAATGACTAAAAACACATGTCCAACTGCAACATCCCAGTGAAGAAAATGCTGTGCCTAAATTAATTGGATGCTTAAATCCGCTTTTACGTTTTCTACAGAAGGTTGGACAAACACCTTTGATTCTTCGTTGCCCCACGAGTCACCGATACGTGAGGATGGCTCTACTCAGGATGTCCTCCCGGTGGGTTCTTGTTGCTTTCAGTTCTGAGCAGCATGGGTATCGTGAACTGTAAACACTCTTGTCAATGCGACCGTTTTCATGGACATAACCGATAATTTCCTACTAGAAAAACAATTACTGAATATAATTATTATTAAATGTGCACCAATTTTCTTACAATTAAAATCAGCTCCAAACCAGAAAAGCTTATTATCTGTAAATACTACTGCATTTTAAAGTAAGTCACGCTGTGATGTGATACCTGACCCATTAGCCCTCCGTGTCTGGTTCTCACAATTCTATAATTTTTGATTAATAATTTAGTCATTTGTTGCCTTTAGTTTCTTAATGTCTCAATTTCTTACAGATTCAAAAATTAATCTATAATTTTTGAAATCTTGTAGGCAGATTTATTTAGGGTTGAACACTTCGTTTCATGCAAAGTATCACGAATGTTCTCTTGGAGTTGTCTTGGGCTTCTGTTTCTTTTGATGACTGCCAAGGCTGGAGTTTGGATAACAGGCCTTAGTAGAATTGGTAAGGCAAATTTTACAAGAGAAGTGACAATTTACCCGATTTTTGTGCAAGAGAGTTGCCATGCCTCCACTATTAATTCCTCTGTGATTAATTAATAGACAGAGCTTATTCTTGAAGTCTTAAAAAATAATCCTCTGGCAATTAATGTGCTGTTCTGTGTTTTTGGAGGAGGGGACTGCATACACAACTAATTTCATTCTTTTATTTGATGTAAATTGCTATGTCTCAAAAGTGTACCACGTGAAAATCCAACCATGTATCGGAAATAACTTTAATTTAAATTGGGTAGATGACCTCTGAAAGCTAGATGAAAGATTTTCTGCTGAATGGGCTGGTGTTCCCTGCTGCCTCCATAATTTATGTGAGAAATTAGTGCGAATGGTTCGCTTTTATGGAGCAGTGCTGCTTGGAGCAAGCCTGCAGAAACAATTCCCCCCCAAGCCTCCATCTGTTCTGCCAGCGAGGGCATATGCCATCTCATCGAGCTTGAAAGTCAACTGATTTATAACTCCTGGGAAGTGCATAGATTGAAAAGAAAGGTCGCCCGCCGCTGTGTGACATGATTTGGTAGGCATCGCCTAAGACGGTCCACGTGACCGGGGGGCCTAGGGGACATGGGCAGCGTCGTGAGTTTCCGATCCCCCGTTGACTGCCAGCGAGATGGAGAACCAGTCAGCCCCGCTGTGCGAGTTGAACGCCCCGCTCTGTGGAAGGAAGGGGCCTGTCTCGGTGGCATTCAGGTCTCACAGCTAAGGCGCCATGTTGTCACTCGCGAATCCGTGAGGCGGTGGGATCGCTGGCGTCCTCCCCCCAGCAGGTGTCGCCCTTTCAGGGGCGTCACTACTCTGATCTGTTTGCTAAACGTGCCTGGTGTCGCTTGTCAGGAAATTCCGTTCAAGGACGCAAACCAGACTCTGCTGGTTTCTCCCTTTCTGTCCGAGAGCGAATCTCCAGTTCTGTTCCAGTTAGTGATTAAAGCTCCCTGCCTTACCACTTAGCCCACATCTCTTTTCTTCATTGAAGCACTTTTGAGATCAGAAGTTCTTTGACAAATGACGAATGAAATCAGATTGATGGTAAAACAGTAGGGGAAGAAGTCAATGTTTGATGTTTTTATTTAGAGCAGTGGAAAGTGTTTCTACATCTGAGGCTTCCAGGTGCTCAGTGAATTTTCAACGCCCCGCAGCTGCATAAAACTTAATCCTTTTCTTTCAGGTAAAATATAAATAAAGCATTAATGAATAATCGTGTCAATTTTAATCAATATTTGGGCCAACAATTTGAAGAAATTATATTTTACTTTTATCAAAAAAGATTATCCTGACCTAGGAAGTGTCATGGAAACTTAGTATTGGTAGGATAATCAGTTGAATTCATGTAAAAAATATTAATTTTAATCCTTATTATTAAATGTTTATTCTTTACATGAAATATATATGGTTGTTTTATAAAATGACAAAATATCGAAAAGTAGAAAAAATAAATCACTCATCATTCCACCATTCATCAAGTGCAACTTGTTGACATTTTTAGAAGTATTTCTGTCTTGCCTTCTTTGTACATACTTGAGAACATAATATATGCAATATGGTTTTTTAAAAAATTTTATCATTATGTATAAAAATATATATACTTATTTTAGATTTTTTTATTTTTTTTGAGTTTTAAAGTGATAGAGGATTATTGTAGAAAATTTGGAAAATGGATAAAATTTATACAGAAGACAACACTCATCCCATGATAATGACTTTTAGTATAGTATTGATATTTTAGTTCAGTCTTTCTTCTGCATGTATGTTTTTCACTTTGTTGAAATTATGTTTCATATGATGGTTTTTGAGGAATGCAAAGGAACATTCAAGGACCTAATTAGGAGAGAAGATTTGTAATAGACGTAACTGCCACAGGGGTATTAATAACTAATAGAGTTCCCCAGTTTAACAATAGCAACGACAAAAGAGACCACCGTAGTTTAATATGCATTTTAAAGTCTTCAGTGGTCATTGTTGGAGGCCCCTGGAAAAGACGCACCCCAGCACGTCTCTGTACGGCACACGTGGCTTCTCCCTTAGGATTTGTATGCTATAGTGTGGATTTTTCCTTATTTGTTTATTTATAGAGAATAGCAACAGATCTTAAGAAAAGGATTTGTTAAATATGAAACATATTTCTTGATATTGGGAGAAGGATAAAAATGGACAAAGATTGTTGACAGAATCAAAACCAATCTCTGCCCCTGATCTAAGAAATATCATGTACAACAAAAAAAAACCCACTGAGTACCGAAGACTGTGTTCCAGTCTGAATTTTAGGGAAAATCCGTAAAATGTTCAAGCCATAAATTTCCATCTCTTGACTTTGTATGTAGAGTCATCTCTCTGTGTGTGTGTCATTAAGCAATTTTATGAAGAACAGATAAATGGGTTGAATATTTCTGAATTCTCGAATATCTTGAAAATATATTTTTTCAATTTTCATGTATCAAACATGATTAAATCAAAATTAACATGCTTAAATTAGAACCATTCCTCCACAAATCTCTGAAGAATGTATCATTGTTGTATTCTAACATGTGGTTGTAGAGAAAATAAGACCAGTCTACTTTTTTATTTCTTTGATCTGTTTTTGTTTGCTTGCTTGCTTATTTTCACAGTCTGGGTAATTGCACTATTTTTGTGTAATTAAAAGTTACTTCTTTGTATATTTTTTCTTTTCATTGGTTCCTTAACATAGTGGGCTTATTCAGCCTACCTACCTGAAACTTTTTCTCAAGTGAGGAAAATGTTTTTCTGTAATGTCTTAGATTATTATTTTTGTCACAATTTTTCTACATTCTTAGAACAAATGTTAGATGTAGACTATAAACATATTTTATCCTATCATTTCTATCATTGTCTTCCTCAATATTTTTTATCTCTATTCATTTTTTAAAAAGCTTCTTGTAGGGCTTGCTTCTATTTTTCGATTTTCTTTAGTATCAATTTGTCCATTAAGCCTCAAGTTCAAATTGGACTACTATATTTATTTAGCCTTGCAAATCTCGATATTCACTCATATCATTATACACCTTGGCTTAAAAATTATTGTGCAAGTAAGTTTATCACAGAAAATGTTCTGATTTATTCATCTGTATTTTATAACCCAGATTAGGAAAAATAAAAAGTACAAATCAATCATAATTCCACAATCAGAGATAACCTCTATTAATTTGTCCATGTTAACTTTTCAGACCCTTTTTTCTCTGCATATTCCAATCTGCCCAGCTCCTAACTAACCCCCAGCGTCTGCTGTGGACGCGCTACCCTGGGTCCTGTCCTGCTGGCCTAAAAGGGGATCTGCCGTGACTCCCGATGCTCAGACAGATGGAGCAGGCGAAACGCGTGACCCCTGAAGTGCACGCGCACCCAGCCCCGTTCTCCACTGCCCTCAGCCGCAGCCTTGGCTTGCTGCGCAGGCACAGGGTGCAGTGCCCCCAGGGCCCTCCGCCTCTGCGTCCTGCCCAGCTGTTGTCTGGGAGTTGGCTGTGAACCAATGCAGGAGTGATTAGACGGGGATGAAAATGGAAGCGGATAGCATTTTTTTCTTAAAAAGCAACTATTTCTCAGGAGCAGGATGGAGGTCTAGTCTGCTAGCCCCTCCCTCTGAGTTTGCTCCAGACCTTATTTTTCCAGCCAGGTGGCAGGAAGTATAGGGTGGCTGAAAAAGCTGCCTACTGACTCTTGGATGGGTGCCTCTGGTCACCAACTATGAACTGACCATGCATTGTTTTTCTGTGCAGTTCCATTGTTCTTGTTATCTGTAAAATTTCTTTTTATTTCTGCCTGTGCATTCATCATTATACCCAGTTTTCAGCTGCATGTTGTTTTCCTCTTTTTCTGTGTCTTCAGAGATAATTTTATGGCCTATTGGGAGACACTGTCAGAGACTCTTGTCCAGATGCTGTTTGAGACAGCTGAGTCCAATTTAGTTTGTCCATTAAGAGACTGATCTCATCAACACCTAGGCAACAGTGACTCATCTGTTCCTACAGTGCGTGATACACAGCGGTGGGCCCTATAGCCCGGATAATAAGGGCTGTGGTCTTAAGAAGCTTATCGCCGAGAATAGATCACCACGCAACGAAGAAACTAAAAAGTGTCCAAAGAGTACACGTCAAGTTTTAAAATAAATTGCCTCCGCTTACACAGACCATAAATTCTTGGTCCTTTATTCAGTATGTATTAAACGTTTGCTGCTTTGATGATCTGGTCCCCATCATTTCTGTAGACAAATTCTTAAAATGAAGAGATTCTATAAAATTTTTTACCAGTCCACAAATTTGTATATGTTTTAGTGAATGCAGTTTGTTGACACTTGTTTTCTTTTCTTTAGTCTGTTTATTATTATATAAAGAAACAGTGACTTTTACCTTTATGGAATGGCCTTGAGGTGATCGATCCACATACTTATATATCTAAACATTATGTCAGTCCCAAAGATCAATAAGACATCACAAATTCCAAAGTTCTGCTCTATATTTTGAAGCACATAACTAATTCTTCATGTTTTTACCTTGGTGTAAATTTTAAAGATTTATCCTGTTTAGAATTCAATCCGATTTAAATGCAGAGACTTCTGGAGTCCCTTTTAAATATGAGCTGGCCTTTCTCACTGTAGCCTTCTTAACGCTTAGTCTCTTTTTTCTTATTTCTTATCTCTTTAATTCACTATTTTATTCTGGGCGATTTCTTCAAATCTGTCTTCCAATTTAGTAATTTACTTTTCTTCAGCTAGATTTAATCTACTGCCTAACCTGCGCGTTGAACATTTTTCAAGTGCAGTTTCAGTAAATATCAGTCCCGGAATATGTTTTTGTTTCTTTAACAGATCCACCTATTCTATTTTTATAATATCATCTTCTTGCTTTACAGTTTCTCTTGCTGTCTTTATCGGGGTGTAAGTACTAAGTGTATCGATTTAAAGTTTTTTTTCACATTCATCTATTATCAGTAGTTCCCAGGGTGTGAGCGTGACTCCGCCAACTGTCTCTTATTCTCAGCCGTTTTGTTTCCTCGTGTGCATTGCGACGTGTTAGCCGGGAGCTTCCCTTCTGTGGGGCGTCGTTTCCTGGGGTGTCTCCCTGCTCGCGGATGTGACGTCGCCCCTACGGCGTCCTCCCCAGCGCGACTCTCCATGGGCACAGGTCCTGAACGAAGGTTTTTGTGGATCAGGCTCCAGGTGGTTTCACCCAGCTGCTGCTGCTCACTCCTTGGGGTTCGAGTGTCCTTGTCATTTCTGAGAACTTGATATTTGCCTTTCTTCCTCCTGAGAATGGCTGTGCTTTTATAACTTTCCCTCCGGCATTAATAACTATTTTGGTCATATTGACCAGAGGTCTTTCTATAGAATCGTTTTCTCAATTAGCTTAATATCTTGGCGTACAGAAAAAGAACTCTCTTGAGATACAATCTTTCTCCATTGGAAGACCAATTATGAAATTTTCCCATGTAAAAAACTTGGTGAAATAAAATATTCTTCGTATTTCTCATGGAAGTCCTTTTAAACAGCTGTAATCAGCTCATGTGTATTGCTGTGTATAATGTGTGTATGTGTGTGTATGTGTATAATGATATATTAAATCTCTTTGAAGAAAATAAAATTTGGTTTGGGAAGAATCTCAAGGAAAAGACATAAGGATTTTGTGCCAACTCATGATTCTCATCTATGTATGTGTGCATGTGTGTACATGTGTGTGCATGCATGTGTATGTAGACATCCTGTTCCTATTTCAGTACTGGAATTAATATTTCAATTTCATTCGGTAAAATTGTACCATCAAATTTAAGGTGGATGGTTGGCCCTAAGAAGACTTATCTTCTCATTATTGAAATCTGGTAATAGTGAATCTCTTGAGAAGCACTAACCCATCAATCGGAAAACATCTTTTAAATGCTTTCCATTTACATTAAGTTGTATAAAATTTTACTAAACATTATTAAAATTTTTTAAGTTAACAAAGTATGAGTGGATTGAAGACAATTTAATTTTTTAAAAATGACCCTTCAACAAAAGAATCACTGTAGGTTTCTTATTAATTTGTATGTCTGAGGAATTGCTTGGGCAATGATGTATTTGTATATGCACGAAAAAGATGGCTCTTTTACACAAATTTTTCTTTTTCCTTTATATATTTTTAAGTGTCTTGTGAAAAGTGCTGGTGTATCAGACTGGTAATATTAAAACCACAAGTCAGAAAATAAAGTGAAGATTTTAATAATTCTATTTGGGAGCCCCTAGCTTACGCTGCCTGTGCGGGTTATCATCTTAACACTTCATTAATGTAACTTATTACATTTAATAAACCGACAGCGGAGACCAGCTTCGGATCTCGAGCCGCAGCGTAGCGGACGGTTCGCTGCATGAAGGAGGAGCGGAGATGCTCGCGACGCGCGATGCGCGACGTGCGACGTGCGATGTGCGGGTGGGGGCGGGGACGCGCAGCGAGGGGGAGGGGACGTGCAGCGTCACCAGTGACGTGTCGTGCGGTCAGTGACACTAGAACGAGGCTGCTTTGCAGGAAGCGTGAGCTCTGTAGCCAGCGAAGCATCCTCTCTGCCATGTACCAGTATGGTAGACAAATTTTTGGTAGGAATTTATGCGTGTTATTATGCAAAACATCACTACTTGGCTTCCCAAGCAGCCACCCGTGGTTTTTCTTGTCATTTGCTGTCTTGTGCGTTTTGCCTCAGAAACCTTTGCACACGAGGGTTTCCAAACCTGCCGTTTTGTTTCTCGCTTCTTAACCTTCCTGCGTGGTTTAGTAGTACCCCTCCCCAGGACACCTCATTTCTAGTCTTAGAGCTGAGTAAGGTAGGAATCTGTTTTCCTGTGTCCTCTTGTGCCATGATCTCGCTTCCACCTACCATAGCTCCTGATGCGTCATGAATAAATATTTTAAAGCTGATCTTTCAGATAATTCATTAAAACATTATATTTTGTAATTTACATATTTCATTTGTTTAATACAATGGCAGTTTGAATTCCATCTACTCTGGAGCCGAGAGTGAGGGTGTTTATCTTAGACATCTTTTAAATTTTATTTTTAAGGCTCATAGATCTTTGGGTAATTATTTTCCTGTTTCCTTCTAACATAGTTTTTAGTCCTTTAGGACCTATGTAGGACCAGCTCACTGAATATTACTTATTGCTGATATATAAAATTATGTAATCTATATTGAAATCATATTCTTATGTATGTGTTGTTTTTGACTGTGCACCATCTGATCGATGCCCATGTAACTTAGTAAGAAGCATCTATTTATTTAATAGACGTTGCCCGAATACTTACAATATGCCAGGCACCGTTCTAGACTCTGGAAATACAGCAATGAATAAAGCAGAGAAATTCTCTGCCTTTGTAGAGCTTCCGTCACAGTAGGACACAAACCAATGAATTTGGAGACTATTAGATGGTGACAGTGCAAAGAAGAAAGGTGGCAGAGTAATCCGAGCAGCCTAGAAGTGTAGGGCAGGACATCCTGGGGTGGTCCGGGGAGACCCCTCTAATGACGATGCCTTTAACCGGAGGCCACTTGGTAATATTGTCTAAAGTCTTTCTTGAAAATAAGAATCCCTACTTGTTGCCTTTTGTTCTTTAAAATATAGTGTAGCAAAAAGAAGAAAGTGTTAAAGAGAAACTATAATGTAAACAACCAAATAATTAGTGTGCTTTCAGGACCTAGTAATTGCTGAAAATCAGTGTCAAAGTTATAACCCAACACTAACGAATTAACAAATTATATTTTAATTAAGTTCTTATTCTGCTTAAAGACTAATTAAAGAATTATAAATGACTTGCATATTTAAATATAAATATTTTATGAGCACATGCAAATATATATTTCCTTTGTGAAAAATACTTTTTATATTTTAAACATGAAGAAGCTTAAATAACCAAGAAAATCCACTTTTTATATCCCCTGTCACTTTTCTTTTGAAAATAAAGTCATTCCTAGAAAAAAAAAAGATTTAGAGAAACAAATAAGAAATGATGAGACACACATGAGCAGACACATCTTGGTACAGAAATGTCGCTTCGCTATTGTCTTTACATGGGTCACACAGAATACAAGCTTCCAACTCGGGCGAAGTCTGGCCTCCAGGGAAGATTGATTTATATGCTTTTGGAGAATCAATCTGATGAATTCACAGCATAATATATCTTTTATTTTTTTCATATAACCGTATCAAGGTATCTACTGTGACAGTTATATAATATAATGTTATCTCTTTAAAATTAATTAAAGGAAATGAAACTGAGTATTAAACACACATACTCTTCATTTCTTTGTTCTAAGCATTCTTTCATCCATCACATGCCTGGATGGTTGCAATTTATTAGGGGCAGTGAGAGTCGGTGGTGATAGAAGTCTTTACACTTGTACAATTAGTCACAAGAGGAATGCAGTAAAAAGTTACTTAAAATAATGCAAAATTACCTGTATTTCGAAAACCATAAGTCTAAATCCCTGCCACACTGTGAGCTATAAAATTAGTAGAGAAATGTGTTTGAGAAATCAATTGGATATAAAATTATTATATCAGAAATCTAAATTTTATATAATTAATATTTTTTATAATTTATTTTCCTTTATATAGTTATTTTATCAGCACGAAAATGTTCATCTGTTTTGTAATGTAAAACCGATGACCTCATCTATTATTTCATAAATGAAACAAACTTCCTCTAAATAAAAAAAAACTGATGAGAATTTTTTAGCAGATGACATGTAAATATATTAAGTATATATTTTATTGAAGTAGTAGCGAAGTATTTATTTAAAGGATATTTAAGTATATAACTTTAGCTCATTTTTAAAGAAAATGTGATCAAATCCAGATGCTGATTAATAGAAAACCACCATCATCGTTTGCTCCGTATTTTAGACTTCGGATTCTCTTGCCCTTCTTTGTCATTCTTGTTTATTTGCACACGACTTTAATACCAGTCGGTATAACAGGAGGCGCTATAAGAGGGTGGAGGTGCTGCTGTCATTTCCCGTGACAACGGCAGACGGAAGTAGACACAGTGCGCTTGCAGAGCGCAGCGCTGGCTCACCCCCCGACGGATTTAACGCTGGCCAGTCTCCTCCCCCCCAGCAGGGACCTCCTGCAGCAAAGCCACACCCGTGCACTCTGCGCTTCCGTCGGGCCGCTTTGGATGGACGTGAGCCGAGAGCAAAGTTGGAAGACGTCACACTTGAACGTCTGGGTGATCGGGGACTGAAATCTCCCCGTCCGCTCGGTTGGGAGGCGGGTGGGGCTGGTCAGGCGGCAAGACCAGGAATCACGGGTTGTCGCCCGCAGGTGTGAAGCTTTCTCATTCATCGTGACTCACTCACGTGACCCTGGCCTGTCCTTGCCTCTTTAGCCACCTGGCGCAGCTATTCTAGCTTTCTCAATTTCCCGGGAACGGGAACGTAGCCCAGAGCCACCCAGGAGTGCTGCCCCCGCCCCCGCCCCCGCCCCCGCCCCCGCAGTTCTGGGCCAAGTTCCTTCCTGTGGGTCTGCTGTCTGGCGCATGGAAGCAGCCATCCATGGCCGTCTATGAAAGGGCACCCGCCCCTGTCTCCCATGCCCCTGGGATATAATGTTTTCCAGAGCTGAATACTATGTTTGTCCCAGGCAAGACGTGGGCCAAGGAAGAACATTTGACATTTATCCGTGCACCTCTACACCGTCTGGTAGTGGCTCCACATTTTTTTGGACAGGAAGGGTCGAGGGATAGCCATCTAGAGGTGTGGGAGTGCAGCTGGGGGAAGGACATGTAGAGGTCTCATGTTAAAACGAATTTACTGGTCCAGCACCTCAGTTATTTGGTGGCGTCTGTGACAGGGGACACCGAGGAGGTGAGACAGGGCGAGAGGATTATAGCACCCTGAAACATCCTGTCTGTCTGCACCTGTCACCATCGCGCTCTTTACTTCCGACATAACCCGTTCTCAGCTCTCCTTTATTTATTCATGAATTCGTTTGTTTATTCGAGAAACGTTCCTCGAGCTCCTTTGTTACTGTCACTAGTTCCAATGATCTCTTCTCTGTCTCATTTTTAATCTGTGTTATTTAGTCTTATTCTGCTTTCCATTGCAACTCGCCTGTTCTGTGTTAATCCCAATAGGACCACTTGTTCTTCCAGAGTAAATACTGCTCATTGCTTGGATGTAAGAGTGGGACTCTAGTAATGGTCTTCAGGGCATCATGGCAGGCAGGTAGGCTTAGAGAACGAGAGGAAGTCGAGCAGAGGGTCTCTAAGCTTCACTCTTTATACACCATCATTCCATTCAGTGTAGGTCTTCATGATGAAAAGTTAATGGAGTTTCAGTGCATATTTGTTGATTTTAATCATCTTCTTACATTTTATTCAACAAGTACTTCTTGAGTGTCTGTGATGTTCCAGACACTTGGTAGGTACTAGACCTTCGGCATTTAAATCCTTTCTTTGATGGTGCAGGGTCACTTAATATGTTGAAACCATATTTTTAAAAATTAGGCACCTTGATTGTCTGAGATTTTAATACAGAATATCAAATCATGATAGTCTTGGGCATCAGAAAAATCCAATAACTTTGTTTTCTGTTTCTTTGATTAAACTTCCTTCCTGCTCTGTTAAAGGATGGGTTTTAGAGCAAAGTAAAGCTATTTAAGAAAAAAAATTAATCATTTTATTATCCATAAAATCTAAAAAGTATATCAGTATTCTGAACTTACGTGGGCTGGTTGCTCCTAAATTTAATTTTTAATAGTTGAATAAAATTGGACACAATTCTTGCCATATTTGGTTTAAAAGGATCTTGATGATCAGCATGTGTTAGTGGCATTTAAAAATTCTAAACAGCTTATACCACATCTATTATATTCTTCAGTTTCTGCTAGGATTTTCTGCTTAAAGAAAAGTGAGAACAATGTAGCTCACATTATTCTGCTAATTAACATCTGTGAAGGACAAGCTTCTGCATAAATTTTTATCATAATAGGAAGAAGTACATAGAAACAGGATGATATGTCATGTGCTGTGGTTTTAATATTTAAATATTTTTCTCTTAGGGACTGAACCTCTAGCTTCTGCACAGAAACACAATCTTTTTATTTTTTATTTTCAGCAGATGATTCCAGATAAGCTATATTTTAGGCAACGGTCTTCTTTTCTGCTCATGAAAGTCAGTGATTTGTAACTCTAATAGCTTTTCAAGCAATTTGTCCACTCATTTTTTAGAAACCATTTTTGTATAAATTATCAAATGAGGACTTAACATTTGAAAGAAGTGGTGACCCATTTTGATTTTTATCCAGTTCCTCTTACTAGAACTTTCTGGAAGTATTCAGATGTTAAGTGCAGGGTTTTTGATTTCTTCCCCATGGACTCATGATGATGTGTTGAATTTCTTATGATTCTCAGAGCATGGGTTTAGGAGTCTTCTCGTCACCAGTTTCCAGACGAATTAGCTTTCCTTCATTGCAAAATGCTGCTACTTCAATACCCGGGTAATGTGACTTGCAGTGAGCAACCTGACTTCTTGTTGTGTTGGATCAACTGTCTCTGTTCTTGTAAGTTCCTGAGGAGATGGTGTTAACACTCACTCCACTTTTGATACCTGGGACTCTCTCGTCCCCCCGCCTGGAGAACTTGTTTGTGAAGTGTTTCTAGAACTAGGGCACTCTTTTTCTCTTCTCTTAAAAAATATTTTTTGAAAGTTTAGGAAATAATGAATTTTTTTTTCATTATAACAGTTTTATTTTTACAAATGACTTTTCAAAATAAGTACTTACAGTCTCAATGCTGTTCATTAAAAAATGTACATGGTAAAATATAACATAAACGTTACCATCTTGGCTATTTTTGAGTATACAGTTCAGTAGTGTGTAGGAAAGGCAAATGCTTACCTCTCCCCTCTCAGGGTGTTTCCACTAGGCCTGGGAATTAAATTGACATAAGCCAGATTATCAAAAGAAAAGCCTACAAATTTATGTAAGTTTTCTGTGACATGGAAGCCCTCATGAGAAATGAAGACCCAATGAAATGGTGGAACCTACATGTTTTTACAGTAGGTTTGACAAAGAGATGCAATTATGGAAAAGTAGCTAAAGGATGTGGAGAGGCTGAAGGGAAATATGAATTTTTATCACACGGACTGCTTACAAAGATGTCCTTCAGTCTCAGCTTCCTGCCCTTGATAAAAATGTGTCTTTCCTTCTGAAGCAGAAAGGACATCTTTCACATGAGTATTTCCTCTCTCGCTTTTAAGAAAAAGAAGAAAAGTCAGAGTGTTTTTCTTGCATGTGCTATTTTTCAAATGCCTTTAACTCAAAACAATCCTTGTGCCGAAGTGGCATGGTTCAGGGCGGTGCATTCTGCCGCCCTCCGAGCGTTAAGGACATTCGCATGATCATGCAGCCAGCCTCCAGACCCCTGTCACTGCGCAGCCCTGAAACGCTACACCCAGGAGACGCCTTTCCGTTCCCCCGGCTCCCCTAGCCTCCGCCAGTCCCCATCCTAATGTCCGCTTCTATGAAAAGAGCATAATGGATTTCATAAGAGATTTAAAGATATGTTAAATATACAGTTAAGGTTACTTATGTATTTATGTAAGTGTAGAGGAGAAAAAAATACCTTTACCCTCTTAGGTTCAGTGATGGGGCGGGGGATGGGGTGCAGGGCTCACGGAAAAGAAGTGAAAACTCAAAGCGTGTGTTAGATCCATGGGCTTCTATACTATTTTAACAAAGGGTGATAAAAACGTGGAAAAGAGAATAAACAAAAAAAAGGGGGGGTGGGCTTCTGAGGAGAAGGGGAGCAAGCTGTGGGACGGAGACCAGGAAATCTAGGTAAATAAGGGCTGTTTGGGAAGGTTCGTCACGCAGGCGCAGGGGGTCAGGGTTGTATCAGGAGGCATGGGAGAGGAAAACGCTTTTATAAGTGGACAATTCTTTCAGAAGCAGGAAATTTACGTCCTGCTTTTAGGTAGAAAGGGGAGAGCAGAGAATTCATCCCGTGGTTGCTCTTCATTGCTTTCAACTCAAAATCGTCCTTATGTCAAAGTGGCATTATTTTGGGGTGGTGCATTCACAGGTTATCAGTATTATGGATGTTAAATGTTAAATAGTGAGCGTGCTTAAGTTAGTTTTATGATACTCACTTTAAATGTTTAATAGCCATTGAAAAGGTGAGGAAAATACCTGCATTACAAAATACATGTGGTTTAATTAAAAATTAAAATAGGGTAAAAAGGTGTTTTTAAACCTGGTGTAAAACTATAAAGTGTTGTATAATGAATGCATGATTAAAAGGCTATAAAACCTCTAAAAATAATAGAAGTTGTTTTAGGCCAGTTAATTTATGTATACGCTATTTTCCAAATATTCTGTTTAATATTTCTCATACCTATCTATGCACGTATGAGTACTTGTGTCTGCGTTCAGTTTACACTTCTACTGCCAAAGACCTTGCTTCTCGTATCCTTACTGAAACTTGGGATCGTTTGCTTTTTAAGGAAATTTTAATAATTGTGAAAACTGTCCAGCTAGACCCCATGATCTATCTGTAGCCCTGCTGCCAGCCTTTGCCAGAGAGTGCCTCAGAGTAGCCGTGCCGCAGGAGAGCGAGGCTTCTGTTTCCAGCTAGGCCTTTTTACTAATGTAATTCGTATGTCCCTTTGTGACAGCTCAAACCCAGTGACTTTCGATGAAGGAGCATGATGAAGGCTTATCATACTTGAACGATAATCCAAAATTTAATTCTAATATAATGCTGAGCAATACATTTTGAACTAAGAGGAATTCTCCTGGTTTACATAACAGATTAAATCACCTTTATTTTGGTATATTAATTTAAAATAAGCATTAAAAATCACTTAAAAGTATATACTTGTTTATCTATTTGTTATTTTTCTCAATATTATTCAGCTTTGTTTCAAGGACTTTTGCGTGATGTTTATTGATTTCTTTTTTCATTTTCCCATTTCATTTTATTGTTTGAGGTTTAGAATAAATTATACAAGCTAAACCATATCATTTTTTCATTATCCAAGTATATCTTTCTGATGATGAATATACTTTAGAAATGGGTTATTTAATAAAACAATGTTTCATCAGTCAGTCTTATCTGATTTAATATGCAAAGTACACATGAAATGTCATAAAAAATTTTAACATTTAATTTTATTCTGTTTGTCATCCGTCATCTTTTTGTAATTGTTTATAAATCAAATCTCTTTTCTGAACTGAAGATACAATATAATCTGGTCTTTCTCCCTATTTTCTATTGTTATTTGTAATTTAGTAACAGAGAACAAAGTAACAAAGCACTGTCTTGAGTCATATAAACCAGGCTAGCAGATATCTCTTGATATACACTTTAAAGTGTACAAAGATAAATGAACCATAAAACAGTAAAGTGAATTCAAAGTTAAAATATTTGCAAATAATGTATTGACCATAACTGTATTTTAGAAATATTTTATTAACTATATATCTTAAAATATATGTTTGGTGGGTATACATTTTTACAATCAAGAAAACCAAAGATTTATGAAAATTTATTGTGGGAGCTAAAAAAAAATAAAAAATACTTTTTTTTTCACCTTCTAAGTTCTTCTAGCTGGGCTAATGGACAAATTAACAGAGACAGAGTAACAGGAGAAAATTAAAATTTAATACATGCCCCTGGGTAATTCACACAAACATGAAAATTCCTGAGACAGTGAAGCGACATTGGGTACATACAACATTTCGGACAAAGGGGAAAAGGAGCGGCTTAGATTTCGGAAGCGAGAATGTGTGATTTACAGGTAGTTGAGGGAGAGTAGAGCACGCGCAGCAGGTACGTTTTTGCTGCGCACCTCAGAGACAGTGCGACACTGCGGTGGGTGTGTGTGTGTGTGTGGGTGTGTGTGTGTGCGCGCACATGCGTGCGCGCGCAACAGGCTTCCGCTTGGAGGCTTCCTGTCTAGGGCTTCTGTGATCAAGTAAAAGTTTCTTTCCTGAAGTAGGTGTTCCCTCCAAATCCTAGACGGGAAAGCAAGAGAGTCACAGGTTCCTCCCGAGTCTTTGTTTCTTCATAACCAGTTTAAAATCAGCACACTAAAAGGCAGCCTTAGGCGGGCGAGACTTCAGGCCCCTCCTCTAGGTAAGCAGAGAAGTCCGTGTGCGTTCACTTCCCGGGGCTGCTTATTGTAGCGCGTGCTTTTCAGTCTCCGTCACTATATGGGTTAGATTGTCAGGTTAGAGTGTCAGGTACAGATGCTTGTTGTTGAGGAAAGGAAAATTATTATGAGTCTTGCAATCTTACATTGGGCAAATTTCAACAAAATGATAACTCACTGCCACTTTCAACTCTTAAGATCTGCTGTTACAAATTATAGTATAGAAGTCTCATGCTATTTAGGTGAAATTCATTAGTAAAATTCCTCTTTCTGATATGAAAAAGGTGATTAAGAGTAACATATACTTTATCTTCCTCTCTTCGCCTTTGTTTTGGCCAATTGTAAACCCCACCTCCTGCTCTGTCTTCCTTTGCTTTGTTGTTATTAAATACTTTCCTTTCCTAAATCTTGAATTCTGGCATATTTTTGCTTTGTTTTAAGTTTATAGTCCTTCACTGTCTGTTCCTTGTCTGTTATTCATCTTAAAATCGTTATTTCGTATGCTTTATCTGCTTTTATAGTTATTTATAGTGTGAAGACTAAGTCAGTACCAACGACTCCATCAGGGTAGAAGCAGAAGGCCCTCATGCTATTAGTAATATTTCGTATACAGTTTTACCTCTTCTCTCTGTAAACAGTTTCTTCTATTAATCCAGCCTGAACATCTTTGCCTATTATTGTGGAGTTATGTTTTTTTTTTTTTTATTCTGAATTATTGTGGCGTTTTAAAGCCGAGATGCTCTCCAATCAAATAACGCCATTTCTTGGGCTCCATAAGAAACGATAGAATGAAGGTAAACTGTATGGGAAGACGTTCATTTTCATAATGAACACTTGAAAGCATCTAAATACCCACAATTGGATGACAATTAATTAAGTCATAATACAGTCACTCGATGAGCTATTATCATTTTTGGGACTAGCAATGCGGTGAAAATATTTTTGATACAGTGCCAAATGAAAGAAGGAAAAAACCCTGGGTACACGATGGTACGTTCCAGAGTTCAAACTGTGGAAGACACATCACGTGAGTAAACAGCACGGACACCCCAGTTCGCAAAGTCCATTGTTTCAGCGTAGAAAGAAGAGTATCATCTTTGTCGTGGGCAGGAGAAATTTCTATACTTTTACGTAAAACTCACCACTTACTTATGTAATTAAAAATCATTTTTACTAAAAGGCTAATAGTAAAATTTTTTAATGTGTAAAATTTTACATTTTAGATTAGACGTAAATATCAACCTGTAAAGCCTGCGACGATCAATGTCCACTTCGCTAAACTTCGACTTTCCCTCTGTCGCCTCAAGAAAGTGTCCCTTGCTGTCCCCTTGAGCGTTTCCAACACCAGATCGCTGCAGACTCACGTCGGACTCTCCTCGGGGCTCAGGGCTGTAACCTGTGTGATCTGCTTAGCTCCTTTCAAATTATTTTCTTGAATTACGTGTTTACAGTTTAATAGAAAGGTGTTAATTTACCTCCAGCTGCTAAAATTAATTGCCAGTTTGCTTCTTTCAATCTTCACACTTTAATTTACATGTTATCATGCACTACCTAGTGTTTCGTTTCCTGTTTTTTACTAAATATCATTTTATGATTATTTCCCACTATCAGTAATGACAGAGTCCCCGTGTTAACATCCGAGTCCCCAAGATGGCAGATGCCAGCACTAGGAGAAACACACAGGGATGTGCAAGGCCAGCGCCCTGGGAGGGAAGGAGGGGGCCGGGCGAGAGAGCGAGAGCCGGCAGCCGGCAGCCAGGCGGGGGCTCGGCCGGAAGCCCTCGCGCTGCACCGCAGGTCTGGGAGGTGCTGGGCAAGGCGGAGGTCAGGAGCCACTGGGACCCGCGGGGGGACGCTGCATCCGTGGGAAGGGGCCTGCCTGGCCGTCCCTGCCACGCTCGGCCATGGGCTGGGAGCAGCCTGTGCGGACTTGGCCTCTGTGCGAATGTAGTAATAGAGTTCCGAGTCTGGCCGCTGTGTCCAGGGACAGTTGCACTCGCTGCGATCCGATCCGGGAGCTGCGGGGCCAGGCTCCCGCGCTCCGCCCTCCTGAGAACAGTCTCTAACGCGCCAGGTCTCACTTGAGGCCAGAGCACATTAACCGCGGCTCTTCTGGGTGACCCAGGGATCCTCCGAGACAGCTGTACCCCCGACCTCCATTGCCGGTTCCCCATCAAGCCCTGTTAACTTTATCTCCTAAACACCTCTTTACTCTGACCTTTTATCTTCACCTCCAGTACCAAGACTAAGATGAACTCCACCCCCATCTTTTACCTTAACTGTAGAACGAGCTCCGTCCGCTCCGTCCCCCTCTAATCGCCACTGTCCCACGTTACCAGAGTGACCTTGGACAAAAGAAGCAAATTTGCCCTTCCGCACCCCGTTCGAACGCACCTGCGCTCCTCAGACACTGCGAACGACCTCAGCGTTCACTGCGGTGCGCCAGTTCCTGTCACGCTCCCCGCTGCTCTCTGCGCCCCTCCGCTGGGCCCGCGTCCCCTCCAGGGACCTTCTGTCGGTTCCCCCACAAGCCGAGCTTCCTCCCAGCTCGGGCTCGTGCATGCTCTCCCCTTCTTCATCAATAATTCACTCACAGCTCAGACCACAGCTCAAGACTCACCATTCGGGGATTCCCTCCTTGACACCTCGTCGTCTTTGGAGGCACAAAGGCGCCAGCGTCAGCATGCACTTGAAGAGTCACGACCAGTTCTAATTTGCTTGATCTAAGAAGATAACTCGGGAAGGGGCTGAAGATGAGGGCGTATACGAAAAGCAAAATCCGACCAGTAGAACTAAGCTTGGGGTCAGTGACATCACGGGGGTCACGGGCTCACACCGAAGGGATCTCAACATGCCCGGTACTCTCCTTCGGGATGAATACATCTCGAAATCTACCAAGATGCTCTTGTAATAAGTGCTTTGCCTTGAGACAAGATATCAGGAAAAGCTTTGGAAAAATACTTAGAATATTCTTTTCCCAACTTGCAAATCAAGATGCCGAGACTAGCTAAACATGCAGGAACCATATGAGGGTAGCAGCTTATCGTCCTTGGAAGACTTCCTTAAGCCAGTTTTTTTATGGAGGAGAGGGAGAACTTTGAAAGCAACTCGTCTCCATTCTTCGCGACTTTATCCAGGATGGCTGCGTTGCCTTAGTGCGGTTTCTGCCTTATTTTATGTCAAATCATAAATTGGATACTAATCGCTTCCTGAATATATATCACAGGTCAGGCACCGTACTAGCTGCTAGGAGTGCAGGTACTTGACACAAAATGGTCTTTGCCCGCTGAAGTTAGCGACTTGTGGGAGGCGGGGCACCCCACATGTGAAAATAATAATCATAATGATGATCATACACATTCGCAACAGCGTCGTAAACATCCAAGTACTGTGGAAAGACAGGGGAGAGCAGCTTTGGGGAGATCAAGTCAACGCCAAGTGTGAACCGGCTCTGCCAGGCGAAGGGCTGTGGGGAGGAGTCCAGGCAAAAGAAGCGTGTTTACAGAGACTCCAGAACGTGCAAGGCTTTCGCATTGCCGGAGACCAAGCGAGCAGCCTAATGCATCAGCCTTGGGAAAAGAACGAAGGGGTTAAAAAGGGGCTCGTGAAGAAAGCTGCTCAGCTTTAATTTAATATAACATACACGGAAATGCATTCGCAAGAAGGCTTGGGGACAGGGAGAGAGAAGACAGGAGCCGTAAATCTTCTCCCAGGTCAGGCGAAAGCTCCGGCCGCACCGTCAGTTCCCAGCGCGCTCCGCCTGTGTCAGGAGTGGGTTCCTGGCTCCCCGCAGGGCGTGTTTCATTGGCAGACACCCCACCGCCAAACGGAGCACTCCCCTCCCCCAGGGGCACGGTGCGTGAGCCCTGACGGTCAAACGATCCGTCCAGGCCCTTTCGGTCGGCCCGAGAGGGCGCAGGCTTGATGGTGTAATATTTCCCATCTTCATTTATCAATTTGTAGGTTTCTCTTCTTGAATTGCTCTACATCCTCATTTGTGTCATCCTTCTAAAACTGTGGAGATTATTGAAAACTGTAATTTAGAATCTGCAATGATTAAAACGATCACAGAAGTTTAGAACTATAACTTATAAATGTTAGATTATTAAAACACCTAAATAATTAAGGTTGATTTAAAATATATCAAAGGAAAAAGGCATGCTGTTTACTGTGTAACAGTAAATTGTAGCTGACCAATATTCTAGTAAGAAAGGAACACATAAAACTGTATTACTAGATATGAAACCATGGGAAAGTTATTTAACCTCTCTCTGTGCCTCAGTTTCCTTATCTATACCTACAGGTCATAAGGTTGTCATTTGTTATAAGGATCAAGTGAGATAATGCATCTTGAACTTAAAACAGTGTTCAATCCATGGTTTTTAGCAGATATAAATATTAGCTATTGTGATATTGCCATCAGTATCATTATATGTTTAAATTCACTAACCTATTCAATGGTCAGAAGTAGAATGAAATATATTATTAACATGTGTTCATAAATACTACCTCTCACGTATCTTGTCTTAAACTATAGTTATTTATTTAGTATTTGCATTGTATTTGGTTCTCACTAATTTGTGAATTCCTGGAGTTAGGAGACCATTTCTTCTCTCGTTTAAAAAACATCAAGTGATTTTTATCGTATTCTTTGTTTACTTCCTTGACCTTATCTAGTGCCTTGCACACTACAAGCGTTCAATAGGTATTTGTGGAATTGAATTATGTAAAAGCTTACCTTTTCTTATCTGCGAAAGCCCATGAGTGGCTAATAGTCTATTAAGTTGGTAACAGAAACTCCTACCTGCACAGTTCCACAAAACAATAATGTCTGCAATGTTTGTTTACACAATAGAATTGAAAGATGTTTTGACTTTGAAAGAGGCTTACGTGACCCCCAGATAAATGCTGTCTGACACATAATGAGACATTGTGCCAAAGGGATTAAATAGCAACTATTACGGTCCTACATTAATTTTTTTTTTTTTTGGTTTGAGACTGACTTTGTTTTTCACGTAAGAGAAATTAAAGCAAATGTTCTTTGTGCCCGTAGTTTTAATAACATTTATTTTGATACATAATGTCACTGGCGTTAATTGCTGTGCACACACAGGACCGAAAGAGGCCCCATCCAGCCAGACAACGTTTTGACATCTTTTGGTTTTGACTCGGGCTGGTTTTGACTGGAGCGGAGCCTCATAAACACTGCATTCCATGTGATTCTGACTGTTCCTGAGCCAGCTGAGCTGTGTTTTCAGAAGGCCTGCCTCGTGGCTGCTTCGGCCCGACCACCTTTCCGGTCCACTATTTCGACTTGCCGTCAAATTCTACGCTGGTCATTCCTTTGGAGGTCTTACGCCATCCGAAGCGCCTACCTTCCTTGTCGCCATATCCCGCGATGCTGCCCGGAGGAGCAGCTCGGCCAGCCACCGCGGTGACATCCCTCTGCGGCCGGGTCCCGGGCGTGGACGCGGGCCAGAGCCAGCGGGCCTTGGCCGGCGTCGACCCTGGGGACAGGTGATCCCAGGCGCAGTCTCGTGAGTGTTGACCCGGCTTCATTCGCTCGACCCTGCCTGCTGTTCCGTGGCTGTGCGATCTTGGGCAAGTTGTCCACAGCTCCTCGGCTTCTGCTTCCTCCTTTCTAAATGCGGGAGGCTCATGCCGCCGTGAGGCTCAGGTGAACAAAGCACGCGAAGCACCCGGCGCGCTGCCCGGCTCGCGGCAAGACGCTCGCTAAGCGAGGCCCGCGGCACAGTGACTCGTCATTTGTAGCGCCGAAGGGGTTATCCGGGACCGTGCCCCGCCCCTTCGACGTAGGCCGACTTCTGATGCCAGGGAGACTCTTCCTTTTGCTTCTCAAAGATACGTGTGGTAAATTCGTTTCCGATCAGATGTTACTCTGTGAAGAAGAATTATGACAGGCATCTGTTTTAAATCATCATTATTCTAAGAAAAAAATGGAAAAACAAGAAAAAACAGGGTAGCTTGACTTACGAAATATTAAAGTGGATTTAAAAATAGAATAACCCCCAAATATCGGCGAAGCAGACACCCAAGAAGAAGCGCTCATGCGGACGTGCGTGTGGGGGTGCGATGTCCGATGGGGGGGAGAGCCCCCGAGGGGAGGCAGCACGGGCCGGCCCCCGCGGTGACCCCTCCGAGCCCGCTCGCTCGGCGCGGTTCCTGTGTGCAGTGAGTGGACGTCGGGGGGGCCCCGCCGACCGGACGGCTTTCCTCGGGCACCGGTAGCGCCCGCTGCCCGTCGATCATGGCCCCGGTGCTCGGGCTCCTGGCTCTGCCTCCCGTCCTCTCTCAGCCGTGTCTGGGCCGCCCCTGCCCCAGGGCCGCCGGCCGCATACTCCATCCCACGTGTCACCTGGCCACCTGGCCTGCTTCAGGTCTCCGGCGGTGACGGTGCACGGCGGTCAGGGTGCGGAATGGCAGAGTCGCCTGGCACCGCCACAGCACTCCGTCCGGCGGGCCGTGTGAGGTCAGCAAAGCCATTTCAACGCGACGAGGAAGGGTTCCCAGCCCTTCCGGTTACCCAAGGGTGAGCAGGTGTCACACTGCAGCCCGCGGGCGTCCTGCGGTGGCGCAGTCACGAGCAACACAAAGAGGCGTTTTATTAAGTCCGCGGCGCGTTTCTCGAAGCGCATCTCTCCACGGACACGGCAAAGGCTCTGAAGAGCCGATGGACACGCTCCAGGCCGCACACCACACTTCTCAGGACCTGACTCAATTAGGTTAAGCGATGAGCTGATTTAGCTTCATTAGCCAAATGATTATTCTTTTTAAGTAATTGAAATCATCGTTGTAGGTTTCCTGCGGAATACATAACATTTTAAGTGAAAATTCTTTATGTCTGCTGTTTAGCCATCGTTTCATTAGAAGGATCGAGTTTGCTATTAAAGATTTATCTAGTACCAGGCCGAAGGCGGTTTCCCCTGAATTTCAGTTTCCCCGTTTTTGGCTGACGAGGCATTTGGACAGAGTGCATGCAGCCTGTTGGCCGGGGTCCCCCCTGGAGAGGCCGGGTGGTTAGACAGCGAAGGAGGAAAGGGGGTGCTGCCAGCAGGTGTCTCACTCTGAACGTGCTCGGGACGTGGCCGGGAATGTCACCCGCCCCTCCTCCTCTTGGCCTTTGTTTTACATCCCTGCTGCTTCGAGCATTTTTTTTTTTTTATAATGTCTGAGTCATGGAGGGCAGGGGTGGAGTGGGTGGGAAGGGGGTTTAAAGAAAGAAAAGGCAAGCACCAGCATTTGAGGTCTGGAACGATAGAGGCCCCCATCTTACTCCGAGGGTCCGCAGAGTGCAGCCCAGTCCGAGTTCCCTTTTCCACACACAACTGCTTGTTCTTTTGTTCCTCATGTCCTTGGCAAAGACTGAAAGAACTCAGCCTGCAATACTCGGGCCTCTTGTGTCACTTAAGAAATAATAAGCCATTGTCTTCATTAAGCCACCCTTGTTTTAGCAAATAGAACCCAGATACTGGAGAGGGGCCATTTCGAAGGGGGTTGAATTGGGGCAGAGATGCCTTACGAAATTCCCTAGAGAAACGGCTTTGGTTCCTCCTACTTTATTGCTCCTTACTGAGAAGATTCATATTCAAATGGGCTGAGTTTGTGAATAGTTGCTCGCACATTCTCATGCACCCAGGAAGGCTATGATTATGGCTAATTACAATGAAGAATGAGGTCCTAACAAGAGAGCTCAATCAGATTGTTGTTCGTGCATGAAGTAGCTACGGCCAGCCGATGGAGGTGTGATTTTGGTAATTACAAACAATGTGGCTATTTGAAAAATGCTTAGGAAATCTGTTCAAGACAAAATAAGGTCTAATTAATCTCTTTAGGCTCTGAATTCTCCAGATGATCCGTTTGCTGTGTGTGTGTGTGTGTGTGTGCGCGCGCGCGCGCGTGTGTGTGCATGTGTTTAGGGTCCCTTTAATAAGCTCGCTCTCAGGTGTGAAATATGTTCTCTTGCCCACTCTGCCGTTTGTTGAAGAAGGGCAGCCGCGTCGCCTGTTAGACAGCGTCTCCTCGGCCGATCACAGAGCAACCCGCTTTTAATGCAACTTGACAGAAGCTTTTTAAAAATAAACGTATACACGTTCTTGTTATTATCCAACAGGAAGATGCATCATGAAAAGTTACTGTAAAACATTAACTATTCATTAAGAGTACCGACATCATCGCTGTCGGTACTCTTAATGTTAACTCTTGACCATCCCACGTACGCTGCGTCTGGCTCTTGAATGATGCCTAGCAATGTTCTTGCTTAAAAATAATCGGAGTCCTCCGGGAAAGCACGATTATAATGTAGGAACCTGTATTCACCACCGCCCATAATTTTTTTCCAAACCGTACGTGAATTGAAAATATCTTGAACTTGACCCTTTTCCTGTGTGCCATGTTGTGCCGCCCTTTCCTTATCTAAATAAAATGGCCAGTCGCTGCAAGAAACGTGTGGGGTTTAGATGCATCAATCTTCGTTTTCATTCGAGCGTCTCGCAGAATGGACTCTGAAGAGTTTTGTACTTCTGCCTTATTGGTTGTCTACATACGAACCCCAAAGAGGTACCTTTTCCTAATTAAACTCAGCACAGATTTTGACCTGAAGAGCAATGCGAGGTCACCTTGGGACCTTGGTGGCTGTTCTTTCTGAAAGAGAGGAAAGAGGTGGGAAAGAGAGAAGGGAGACCAAAAAAGAAAAAGAAAAAAAAAAAAAGACCGATTTTTATGTAGCTGTCTTCTAATTTTAACGAATGTGCATCGTTTACCATCCGTAAAGGGAAGCAAACACTGAAGTCACTAGTTTCCTCATGAGGATAAATGAAAAAAAGTTCTCGTAGCAGGGGACGAAACAATTCCATTTCTCCAAAAACTAGTAATTTATAATTAGAAGGCTTCTAACAAAAAAAGGCAGGAAAGAATGAATTTTACAGCCTTGTCTTGTTCTTTTAAAAATCTGCTCTCTGTGTGCAGTACTTTCCAGCTTGATTGCCTAATAACGATATAACGTCGAGTTCTATTTACCATATTAAATATCATTTTAAAAAAATTTCAGCTAATGATTTGGAGTCTTTCACCTGTAACGTGTCTGAGTTAAAATAATTACGTCTATCATGTTATCTACCAAAAAAACATAGGTTTTCTTGTACGGTTTGACAGTATAAAGCACTTGTTTTAGTAATTTGGGATTTAATATTTAATGGCCTGTCCCAAATTCCTGATTGACTGGTCAATATATTATCGCCAGCTTTTAAATTTTGATTAAGCGATGTCAGTTTGAAACGTCCCAGTGTGCGTCGTGGAAGAGCCGTGATCCTCTCGGCAGGTCACGCGGTCCGAGTGGGGGACCGTGCCATCCTTGTTCTCATGCTGCTTTTGAAGAGCTTACATTCTGAGGATAAGAGAAAATGGTTAAAAAATCCGATGAATTCGAGTCCTCGCTTGAGAGAATGAGCAAAGTCCATTTTTTTCCCTGATCAAAATTGAGTCTGTTGCTTCCCTTCCTGCTTACCAAACGCATCAATACAGATGCAAATCAGGGAGGCCACTTCCTGTAACTCAGCCGTCAACATGTACCGGGAGAGGGACAATGAACAAGGAGGCTCCCTGCGTCCTACGAGGCCTGCGCGGACCTTCTGTTTGCGAGGAGGATGCTTAAGGCCTTCATAGCTGGCAGTGAAGAGTATTACAGCTACAGCTTCATACATGTCTGAGCATTTTGTGATTCAAATCGGTCCACAGTGCAGAATTTGAGAGGGTTAATAGGATTTCTCGGAAACTGTTTCATAAAATTAATGTGTTATTGTGTCGATGTCTTATTTAGTCGTCTGGTATATATTCCTGGTGCTCATTCATAGGTTAGCTTTAGTAAGAGTTACTGTAAAGTTGTTTAAAGATTGCCAATTTTCTAAAACTGTGAAAACATTGAAACACGCTTCATCAAAATAGTCAATCTTTGATTTCAGATCTATTCGGGTAGCAATAATATTGTGCATATGTATAGTGTCTTATATATTCCCCCAAATGCGTATTATAGCTTTTAAATTCCAAATTAAAACAAAACAAAACAAAACTTCAAGAAAGCAGAGCGAGTGTCCTTAGCCACCCAGCAGAGGGAAAGCAGCTGAGCCTTTGATTGAAGTCATTAACCCCAGGAGCACTCAGAAGTGCGTGGGGGGGGGGTGGGGGGGCGCATCTAGCCTAGACTCTGGTCCCTCTCCCCGACTGCACGGCCTCTCATTATAAACACCAATTTCCATCACCCCAGGGATGTGCAGCAGTGTTGGCAGAAAGTTCTGGGTAGTTAAATGTTGGATAAATCAGCTTTTACTGAATCTTTTTAAAATGTGCTAATTACAGTTGTTGGCGAAGTCACTTTCTGCTTCTGCGGTAGAACCCCAGAGCACCCCGTGTGCACTGGCGTTCACAGACTCAGCCTGCGGGGCTGAAACGCTGCGGCGGCGGCCGGTGAGAGAGGGGCCTTTCCAGATCGGTTAGGATCTTTGGCTTTGGCAGCAGAACCCGATTCTGCAGCTTGGATGCCTGCCGGCTGGGACAAGGTCGGGCATCATGACGTGAGGAGGAAGCCCCAGGGCCGGGTTCCTTGGCTGTCACTCACAGACGGACACCGTCCCCCGGCCTCGCACAGGATCGGGAGCCACAGGAGCGACGGCTGAGCTTTGGCCACGTCGCTGTGCCAGAGCCTGGGAGCACCGCGCTGCCCGAAGGAGCGCACCGGGCGCCCGCCCCAGGTGGCCCGTCCCAGGCGGCCCGTCCCAGGTGGCCCGCCCCAGGCGGCCCGTCCCAGGTGGCCCGTCCCAGGCGGCCCGTCCCAGGTGGCCCGCCCCAGGCGGCCCGCCTCAGGTGGCCCGTCCCAGGTGGCCCGCCTCAGGTGGCCCGTCCCAGGTGGCCCGTCCCAGGTGGCCCGCCTCAGGTGGCTCTGGCCACTGTGACAAAAACGGCACGGTCTGGGCAGCTCACACAGGACAGAAGTGTGTTTCTCCCGGTGTTGGAGAACGGAAGTCCAAGGTCGGGGCGCCGGCGTGGACAGGTTCTGGTGAAAGCCTCTTCCAGGTGGCAGACGGCCGGCTCCCCACTGCGCCCTCACCTGGCTGAGAGCGGAGGGGAGGCGGGCTCTCTAGGTGGTTCTTGCGAGGGCTCAGATCCCATCCCTGGGGCTCCACCCCGACCGCGTCTGATCCCAGTCACCTCCCGAAGGCCTGACCTGCGATACGTACCGTCACGTGGCGGGGGACGGGGCCTCAGCCCATGACCTGGAGGGGGACAACACGGGCCAGAGCAGGCCCCCCCGTTCCCTGCGTGGTGGGGGCCGTGGGGGCAGCAGCTTCCTTTACTCCCTCATCCACCCCGGGCTCGGCGGAGGAAAGGAGACGCCCCCAAAGGGAGCGACCTTGGGGGGGGGGCATGAGAGATAACGCAAGCCCCCCGCAGGACCCAAGTTATACCCCGTGGAGGAGGGAAAACGTGTCCCCCACCCTGTCGGGGTTTCTGGCTGGGCCAGAAAATTAAACTGACTGAGAAAGATCATGGGAGACATGCATACGAACATATTTAACGCACATTTGACGTGACCTGGAAACCTTCGTGAGGAACTAAGGTCCTGAAGAAAGGGTCGTTGGGCTTGAGCGATTTTGTAGCGGGTTCATGAAGGGTGGGAAGGCATGGACGCGCGTGGGCCCGCACGGGTCTGACCTTAGCTTGTCGTCCGGGGAAGCGCGGCCAGGCCCGCCCGATCGGATTCCCCCGACGTGCCCTCCTCTTCCGAGAGAAGGACACTCCGTCCCTCTGGGTACAGCGAGGGCGCGTCTCCCGCGGGGGTCTTGCGTCCTGCTTCGGGGGGTACAGCGAGGGCGCGTCTCCCGCGGGGGTCTTGCGTCCTGCTTCGGGGGGGGGAGGTCAGAGCACCCTCCTTGCACCTGCTGCGTCTCAAATCCCCTCGGCTTAGAATGTTCACCATGTCAAGGAGTGCCATGATTTGGGGGTAGTGTGTCCTGAACCCCATCGACCGAAAGCAGAATTTAATGTGCCATGTGACGGTGGCGTAAGGAGCCAGCTTGAGAAACGAGGAGTGTTCACGTTTTCCGGGCTCTAAGAGCAAAGGTCCGACCAGCACCGCAAGCTGCCCGCGTCGCTGAGGAGGAGGCCGCGTGCCCTGCATGTGTTTCTCGGCCCCCCTCCTCCGTTCGTACGTTTTTCCCACACGTGTAAAATGAGACTCTAAAGTCTAGAGCAAGGCGCAGACGAAGCAGGAGCTGGGAGGGAGAGAGCCTCTTCCAGGCGAGGCCGTCGCATCCCGGGACAGTCGTCCCCGACCCTCGCGAGGCCTCTTTCCAGCCCTTCCCCTACCCGGCCCGTGCGGACACTGGGTCTTGTCCCATCTCGTTGGCTGAGCCGCCGCGGCCCCTGTGCCCCTCTGCCTGGCTCAGATTCCGGTTAAAATTTGATTTGAAACTCTTTTCTCTTGCTACGCTCAGCAAGTCAGTGATTAACTGGAGTTTCAAGTTCCATGTTTGCCCTGTTTTTTTCCCAAGGCCACATCATAAGTCAGAACAGACTCGGACACATCAGAAAACTCAGGGGGGCGTAAGGCCTGGGCTGGAGTCCCACCCGAGCGCCCGCACCAGCTGCAGGTCCCCGGGCAGGCGCACAGCCTCGGGCCCTGGAGCGGGCCGTGCGTTCGGCCACCTGTCACTCTGCCGGGCCTGCCAGCAGCCTGTGCTCAGTTCCCATTCGTTGAGTGAATAATCAGGTAACTACGTGCATAAGCACTCGCCTCGCTCTGCCTCAGTTTCCCCCACTTACAGAATCAGAGAGCGGGGCTGGACAACTTTTGAGTCCCTTCTCGTGCAAAGATCAGTGTGTCACATAATCAACAACTTTGTGCTTTGAAGAGAACGCAAGGCTGTAGTTGCCAGTGCTTTATTTTAAAACACCTTATCACCATTTTAAAAGGTGGTTTGGAATATGTGGGCAGGAATGTATCCATTTTATTTCCCTAAAATGAAAATAAACTCATCTTCACAGCCAAACCAGAGAGGACGGCACCCCACACACAGGGCTGGGCTGGGGGCTGGGAGCCTGTCGAGAAGGTTAACCCGAGTTTGAACTTGGAGCCCCATTGAGCCGTGGGCTGAGCTGAACGTGGGCGAGGCCCCTGCACTGTGGCCTAGCGAGCTATTTTCACGTACGTTATTTTATGAAACCCTTAAGGAGGTAGTGTGCTGTGCATCATTATTTAATAAATAAGGATGTGAAGCCTCCGAGAGTTGACTTAATTTGCCCAAGGATACAGATAATGAATGGACAGAGCCAGGATTTGAATGTAAGTCTGAATGAATTGTTCATGCTTTGATACCTGCGACTTAATCCTTCGTTTCAAAGGCTTTTGCCTTTTCGCTTTGTGTTCTTTCGTCTATTTTTACTCTAACAGTCCGATCCTTATCTCAAGGACTTCCGTTCCATTTTCTCCTCCTCTTAGTCCTTCCATTACTTTCTTTCTTTCTTTCTTTCCTTTCTTTTTTTAAGGCGAGGCAACCATTGGTTGACCTCACAGGTTGCAAGGACCTCATCAGTTTACAATCCCTTAGTTTTCATATTTTACGCCTACAGCACCTGGTCTTCCTAGCTGGTCTCCCACCCACGTGCTAACCAGGCCTGACCTCGCTTAGCTTCCGAGATCAGGCGGGATCGGGCAGATCGGGCACATGCAGGGCGGCCTGGCTGTGGCCCTCGTTTCCTTCCTAACTTACCCTTCGACGTATCTGCTTTCCACCTTTTTTCGAGGTGGTTCTCCTCAGTTTCCCCTCACGATACAGAAACCCTTTACTCCCTGAGTCCCAGTGAGTCTACTTAGTTCTAAATCTCATCTTCAAATAACCACCTTTTTTAGTTGGGCTTCCCCTTTCTTTGAATTGTGCATCGTGTTTCCTATTGACATTTTATTAAGTCGTTTATACATCCTCTGTGAATAGAAAATTTATCTTTAAAAATTTCTGGCTGCCAACTATTCATATTTTACTGCTTAATTTCCATAATGAGATCATAGTTTGACGTGTAAGATATTATTCTAAAATAAAATCACTTTATTAAAGCAATAGAGAAAAGCTAAAAAAAAAAAACCCTAGGATAAACAAATAAATATTCATCCCATACCTGTTTGTCAATACCTACTATGCATCAGGCATTGTTCTAGATTCTAAAATATAGTACCTCGTATTTTATTGATTCTAGAAGTTGAAGAATAGAAAACAGATAGCAAGAAAGAAATAAACTAAGACAGATATATTTTTTCTACTTGCCCACTACCTCTTTTCTTCATAAGAAAAGAACTCAAGAAAAAAAAAATCGTGATATTCTTACTTTCGTTCTAGTTTCCGTTTTAAATCAACCGATCTCTACATATGTTTAAAAATTTAACTTTTACTAAATTGAACTTCCCGGCCCTGTGAATGCGGACTTGTTGACTCCGATTATCCTTGCGCTGCGGGGCGGATCACATCTGATGGAGTCGGGCTGCAGAGGGAGGGGACTCCCCTTCTCTCGTCCCTCCTGCACTCTTAGCGAGCGCCGACGCTCGTGGTGAGCAAGTCCCGTGTGTTATTTTATTATACATGTTATTTATAGATCCCACGGCCGATCCGTAAAGCATGTGCTGTTATGTTTTGTTTCATATCATGTCCAAGGAATTTTTTAACCATTTAGACTTGATTAAGAGAACAAGCAAGGGCTTCCCTGGGTTTTCAGACCCTCCGGTGAGTCTCCTCCCAGCTACTGCTAACTGAACATTTATGAACAGATGTCATGTACTCCCTCGGGGGTCGTATAAAACCTCGGGAAATGTAGGGAAACGGCCACATTTTTGCTCTGGAATATGGCTCTCGGCAATAATTGATGCATACTGGTCATGTAAGACCTCACTGCTGCTCCAGTCAGAATGTTGTTTGACATGCAAATTTGTGGGTGTCTATCCAATCTGCTTGGCTCTCAAGAAATTAAATTTTATTAAGGTACATAAGCATATTGGGAAAATTATGTATTTATGTTGAATATACTAGTTTTTGTGCTCTTTTACCTACTGTTTTAGAATAGGGTAATAGCATCTTAATATAATTTACGTTAAAGCTTCTCATGGCAAATTAATCTGGTGTTTCACATTAAAACATAATTATTATGTATATATCAAGTTTCAACTATATTGATTCATTTTTTAAAAGTTTAGATCACACTACCCTGATTTGTAGTTCTATTAAACCCTGTTATACAATCCTGAAAATGGTTAACACCACAATTGTAAATTGTTCAAAAGTTTATTTTATACTTTTTGAAGATTTAAATTTTTTTAAATTTATTTCATAAAAGGCTCGTATTTTCTAGAATAAATTTAACTTACCTTATGCAATTAGCATTTAGAAAGACTCAAACTAATTGAAACATAGCTAAATAGAACCTTTTATTAACTAGCTTTTTTTTCCTTTTTGCTCTGCTTTTAGAGAAAAAGAAGCATAAAATCACTGGGAAAAAATAACATAGCAAGGTTTTGTTTTAAAAATTAGCTTTCAGTTTTAGTGCTGAGGTCAGTACATAGCTAGCTCACTTTCCACATTACAAACTATAGAGTCATGATTCATTTAAAATAATGAACCAGAGACACCAGTGTTCTCTGACTCATGAAAGAAATATTAAGTTATGTTTGATATTTGCTAAGGCAGAAAAGTGAGCTAATAGATGTTGAGAATACTTTCAGCAATGAAAGACTGAATCAGAATTGCCTTCCTAGTTATCACTTTGAAAACCAAGAAATTAAATTAACCCAAACTCATTTTTACCTGAGCATTTCTAATTAATCAAATGGTTTAACAAATGGGTAGGTGAGAGACGAAATATACTTGTGGGAGGAAAAACGGAGGCCATACTTTTGGTGAGAGAAACTCCCCCATTTAACATAACTGTAAGGGAAGCTGCACATTTATTGAGAGCAGCCAGCAGTCCCGTCCTGGTCTTTGCTGTGTCATTTCCCATAAGCCCCGCATCGCCTGTGCCCTTTCCAGAACCTTCTGAGGACACGTCCTGCCTCAGAGGTCCTTTTCACCCCACTCTGCTGCAGTCGTCTTAGCTATAACACTGGGTAACAAACATACACAGGTGAGGTGGCGGGCGCCGTCCTCAGTGACGTACAGCCCCCCTGCCCTGCAGACCCGGCTCTCGCACCAGACCGCCTCCCAGCCCTCTGCACCTGAGGATTCGCGGGTGTACACACTTCGTTCTTCCACTTTCTTCAAGCACATCTTACCAGACGCATGGCAGAAATCCCTGAGCTAGAAGAATACCGATTTCTCCACCACCAACTCCGTTTACCTACCGACTTTCCAGCTTCCAAAGAGAACGCGAGGGGACCCGAAAGACACCAGTACAGGAAGGGCCAACGTGGGAACGGGGCGGGAGCGCCGGAGAATCCCGTCGGGGGGATTGTGCTGGGCGAGGCAGTTCGCCCGCGAACCCAAAGATGCCGCTTGTTTATGTTCACGACAGGACAGGGGAAAAAAAAACAAAACAAACCCGGAAACGCACGTTGCACTGCTCACGTTTGCTTAGGGGAAGCGAATCAGAGCATCAGCAAAGCCTTTCCTGGGCCGAACTTCCAGGCGTGTTTCCTCCGGGGTTCTCTGGCTCAAGGCCTGTCACGTGGCAGGCGTTTCATGAGTAGTCGCTGAGTGAGGGCTGGGTGATGACTGGAAGTGGCGTTCGGCTCTTAAAGGCGAGGGCAGGGCCGGCTCCCCGGGCTCCTCCCACTGTGAAGGTCCCTTGGCGGAGGATGAGCGTGAAACTGTGCCCACCCGAGTCGTGCCGGCTGTGCGCTCCTGTCCCCCGAGCCCACGCGGGTGTCCAGTTAAGGCGGTCTGGACCTTCCTCTCACAGACTCTCCGCAGCCTCAGGACCCCGTCGACTGCTCCCTTGTTTGGGGCTTTCTTTTCTTTTTTCTGCTTTGATTTTTTTGCTGCTGTTGTTGTCATTGTTGTTGTTATTTGGATTCCAAACTCCTGCCGTGGAATCTTCTCGGTCTTCTCTCCATCACTGCTTCTATTTCTACCCAAAACTTCTAACAACGGAAGTCGACGGTGGCAGATTTTGTTTTCACCAGAGGCTTGGGGGTCGCAGTGTGGGGCTGTGGGACAGCACGGGTGAAGGATTAAGGTGACAGCTGGGCGTTGCCATCGTAGAGGCAGCCGTCTCTCGCTGTGACTGCCTACAGAGCTGCAGGGGCCTCCCGCTATCGTCCCCATGTGAAACACCGAAGGAGGGTTTCAGAATTCCTCTTTCTTATGCATAGCAACTTGACTCTCTGTCTTTCCTCCCATTCAGTGGTTCAAAAAGCCCATCTTTGAATAGTCAAAAGGTACCTGGGATATTTCTCAAACAAAGAGAACTATCCCGAGGAGAAATGCAGGCCTCCCCAAACCACTGGCCCGAACTAGAACCATGTACCGATGGGTGGGGTCCTGAGGACCAGCCCAGCAGCCTCCACGTGTCCTGGGGACCTGCTCCCCAAAAGCGTCCCCGTGTCCTCACGCAGGAGGACAGGCGTCCGGGGGCTCTGGGCCTGGGAGCCAGTGAGCATCATCGGGGGAAGAACCTGGCCTCCGGCCAGCCAGAGCTGGGTTTATCTTCTCGCTAACGCCCACCTTGCTGTTTGCTCTTGGACCATCTTCAGAACCTTCTAGAGCTTCACTTTACTCACCCATAGAACAGAGAGAAGAACTCTTAATCTTCGCGTCGTTATGTGCCATTTGCCCTTCAGGGTGACTGTTTTTCCGGACCGTTTGCGTTTTGAGCTCCCTGTCTCACGGCGTCAGGAGAGGCTTTGCTTCAGAGGACGTCCAGGCGCGGCAGGACAGCCGGGGGCGACGCTGCGCTCGTGCTCGCGGGACGGGCGAGCTGCCCTGGGGGGCCAGGGGCTCACACGGCCTCGGCCGCACGTCCTCGCTGCGGAGCCCACTGACGGCGAGCATGGCTGTGGCCTCGTGACCTCGGTTTCTCCTCTCTGCCTGAGAGGAATGATGCTGCGCCTCGGGGTGTCGTGAGGGAAGGACCGCGCTTGGTGCCCAGGGCCCAGCGGGCTGAAGCACGACGCCCAGAGAGGCGGGCCCCAGTCTTTGTCCCTTGGGTGCTGTTCCTCTCCGAGGGACGAAGGCGCGTGCGCCTCTCCCTGTTTGGGCAGGAACCTTCGTTCCAGCGTCAGCAGTTTCCAGTCTGTCCCCCAGGCTCCCGGGCCTCCCCGCCAGAGCACGTCCGCCCTCTCTGGCTGTCCCCTCCTCCCCCTTCCCGCCTGAGGAGCACGCCGCCCCTTCCCGTCCACGTGCCACCGGCTCATTCAGGGAAATGCCTGGTTGTCCCTATAGACGGGATCGTTCCCGGTCACAAACCAGCGCTCCGAATTCTCCGCCGAAGGAGGGCCCGGCCCTTCCATCTTTGCCCCGGAACCCGAAGGCGCCCCTTAGCCGGTCGCTGACGCTCAGCTAACCCTGTGCGCTAGGCCCGCGCCAGCCTGGCCGCGCCTGGCCCTGCTCGTCCCTGGCCTCTGCTTATGCGGGGTGGGAGGGGGACCCTCAGGTCCGTATCGGGTCCGGGGGTCCCTAAGGAACGCAGAGAAGGAAACGGCAGCGTTTTTGGTGTTAGCCACTGAACAGCAGCGAGGGCGAACCCGTACTCCGTTACCGGTTAAAGAAAGGGGTTGAGCCAGATGGGCTTCAGGGTCCCGCAGGCTCACGACAGGCTTCGATACCGTGATTCGGTCAATCGGACGTAGCCCCGAAGTCTTAAAGCGTGTTTTCTGAGTCTATCCCGGTAGAGTACCTTGGCTGCAAAAGGCTAAAAGTTATTATTTGAGAATAATAAATCAGGGCAAAGAGAGATGTCGAGTCCATGGTATTTTATTAGTTTCGGGTTTGCTAATCCTTATTTTATGAGATTTGATTTTCATGACGTTTTCTTTCCTGTCCTATTGTCAGAAAAAAAAAGATGTCTTTTGTGTTCAGTGAAGAGATAGACCAGAGCCTAATGAATGTGTGCTTTGCCCTTGCTCAGATAAATGAGATAGTTACAGGAAGTCATCGCAGGGTGCGGGGGCCCTTCTGTTTACCCTGGTAAAATTAATACCTTACAAATTTCCTAAGGAGTTTGTAAGATGTCATAGATTTATTTTTAATATAATTTCAAAGTTGGAAAGCTAGGAAATCCGAAGCCTGATTCTTGATAAGTTCATTAGAAAAATGCAGAACAAAATGACATGTTCAATGGAAAATATTCTTCCATAACATCTTATTATCACTCCAAGACTAAATGTTGTAATTCGCAAGTAATTTAAAAATAACCTGAAAATACGAGTCCTCCTAAGGGTGCGTGCAACATTTTGCGTGATTTTTTTTTTTCTTGGTTCTCTCTTTTTTCCTTGACTCGCTATATTAAAGAATTGTAGTCTGCGTGGGTTCACAGGAGTAAGCCAAACCACGGGCCGCTTGAGCCGAAGGGCGCCCCGAGACCGCCGGTCGCTGGCGGAGGTGGGCGTCCTCCTTTTAAGGGACGGAAAGGACCCGTCCGCGGGCGCCTCCTGCGTTTTATTCCCGTAGACGGCAGCCAGCGGCCACGCTCTTCACTGTCCTGCATCCCCGTTCGTGTGCCTCTTGTCCGTTTTCTTAAATAACAGGACGTGCTTGCAAAGCAAGTAGCGCCCTGCGTGATAATGAAGTGCCCGACGACGGACGTCGGCATCATTCTACGCACGTGCATCTTTGAGAGATGGACCGAGTCTGGGGGAAATATGGGCCAATTCATAAGTGTGTTATTAAAATATCTTCATTCTATAAATGCGGATTCATAAGTCTAAATGTTGTGTCCAATAATTCAATACTAGAATAGGATTACTATTACAAACATATATCAACAACGATTGATCATATCGAATTGGGAATCAAGAAGATATTTCCATTTATCATTCCCCACTTATTTTTGTTTATGAAGAAATTGCTCATTTCCAGATCTTTTCTTTTTGGCTCAATTCATTCTTTTGGCTTTTTGAAAAAAATATATGCGTAATTTGAGTAAGCTTTAATGTAATATTTTTGTATTTACCAATATTTTGAACAAATTTGGGGAAAAAAGCAGCCAGGGGAGCATGATTACGTTAAGAAAATGTTTTTGTGTGTATTTACGCACATTTGTGTATAGATATATTAGGAAATCAGAAACTCCCCTAAAAAATTATAATGGAACTCACTCACAGGAAAGAAGAGGCACGTGGGGAATTTCCGTAATTGGATTATTTTGGGAAAACCTTATCAAGAAGAATCGCAGGTGCAGACCTCCAAATTTTCCTCGCAATCAACTGCCTTTGGTCCCACCCACCACCAACCTCACCGAATGTACCCGTCCTTACCCAGAACTAAATGTCTTGCCAGGACAGTTTGTGTGAAGAGAGGTTTCTAAAGATTCAAAAGACAAGCGTCTAAATGTACTACAGCACCTTATCATCCTCATCATCACGCGGGCCTCAGGCCTGAATGTTGGTCGGTCAGAAGCTCAATGTTATTAGCATATTCCAAACAATAATTAGTCAATTAAGAAGTAAAGTACAAAAGCTAGTCTGATGTGCATTAAGTCATTTACGATGCACGTGTAAGTCTGACTCCGATACCGATTTCAGAAGTAAAAGCGGAGCTTGGCCTTGCTGCCTGGTCTGTTTCCCCGGATCTAAATGTATTATATGTGTGAGATTCGATGATCAAGATGTAGGTGAGAATAACAAATTACAAGAGTAGTTTTTTTTTCAGGTCATGGGTAGAATGAGTTAAAGTTGCCCAGTTGACATTTCATGAGCCAGACTGTGGGCCCTAAGCAGTTTCCCACTGGTTCTGCAGTGCCCAGCCCAGTGCCCGGTCCCCAGTAGGTACTTAATGAAATACCGACCGACTCATTAAAGTTGGGTCACGTCCTTATTTTCTAAACTTTAGTGGTGGAAACTACTACTTATGAGACCATGGCTTTCCTCCACTCAGAAAATATGCGCATGTCTTAGCTCTGGGCATGTTTTGTAGGCCAGCAAGAAATTCTTTAATCGTCTTCGATATAATGCTATGAAATTAATGTAATTGGTCAGTAACAAGGAAGCATAAATTTGTCAAAACATCTGAAGCCAAACACATTTAGAGCTCATTGCTAGGTGTCCCTGGTAATTGTTCTGGTGTGCAACCGTCAGCGAAGCAAACAGGATGACCCTCTTAGATCCCAGCTACACCCTCAAGGCCATTAAATGCACCGGAGCATAAATACATTAAGTTTTATTCCGAGCAACCTGAAAGTGGTTAATGCTAACTTCTAAAATATGCTAAATAGCCTCCTAGATACGAGCTGGCTTAAAACCCCAAACTTTCACATCTCATTATCAGGCTTCCTTTAAAACAGTTTGACGTGCCGGCCCAGCATCTCCGGTGAAGAGAAAGGAAGGTTAGCCAGCATGTTGTCGCCCGCCATTCGCCTACCAACGGGGGACCCAGATAGCTCCACGTTCACGCTTAGATCTCTTGTAACGCAGGTCCCCTTCTCTTCAATAAATCAAACCAAACCAGAAACAGGTTTCATTGCTTACAAACGAGTGCTCCCGCTGTGTGCTTTCGTGTGAGACCTTACATTAACAATGTTGTTTTAGGGATTTGCATAAACTCGGTATCTGGAGTGGACTGTTTTTTACCCTTGTTTTGTATTCTAAATCAGATCAGGCAAAAATGTGAGTGTGTTAAAATAAGTGCTCAGATGAAGGATAGGCCATCAGATAATTCAGAGATTGTTTTAAACCCCCGCCCCTCCCAAAGTGTTAAATGGTTCCCTTGAAGAATGTTTGTTAACAAGACAAACGGCACTTCTTTTTCCTCCCAACTGTATCTGCCAATTTGCCTATTATTTTGTGACTGTTGAAATATAGGTTCTTATTTCTTTTTATCAGTCAGGGCTTCAGGCTCGTGTTTGGGGGCATGGATCTTATCCGTCCATCTTCTTCGCGTTTTCAGCCAAGGGGTCCGTGCACAAGAGGACGATAGACAGATAAGGAACAAAGTGCCAGGTAATTAGTTAGACCGGGAAATAGCCCGGACTATCTTCAAATTCAGGACTCTTGCGGACAATCGCACGGGAACACGTGGCCCAGACCAGAGGTTGCATATTTCATTCCCCGAATCTCTGCCTAATGGACCAGGCAAGTGTGGAGATTAGATTTTATTATTTCAGTGTGGGGAAGGGCCGGTCAGAATCGTCGCTGGTGAGAGAGGGAGGGAATGGGCATCCGTGTGGGTAGACACGCACACGCGCACACACACACACACACGCACACACGGACATACATGCGCACACACGTGCACGCGCACACACATATGCACACATGCACACACACACGCACACACGGGCACACACGGACACACACGCGCACGCACACACACACACACGCGCACAGCCCCGTCGGCCGTAACCCTGTGTACCGTGGTATTTGCACATCCTCACCTTTTCTCGCTGAAGATGTTTTTAAACTCTTAGCCGAACGTGGTTGGAGGAAATACTTTCTTTCTCATTCTGCACATTTTTTTTTTTTTCTCACGCGGCCTCTGCATCACGTTTGTCTGAAGGGAGCTGTGATGAGAAAGAACGTGTGTGTGTGTTTCCTCCCCTAGAAAGAGCTCACGCTCAGCGGTGGTTTCCTGGCCACTCGCCCCTCTGCCCCCCCCCCCGCCCCCTTCCTGCGCGAAAGCCACACGTGTCGTGATGCTGCCTGGCTGTCACCGCAGCCACACGGGATGCGGCAGGCAGGAGAGTTCGCATATTCCCGGCCACCGCCATAGGGCTTCACCACGAAAGGAGGCGGCCACCGCCGACGCCCCACCAACGGCACGTTCCCAGGAGACTTTAAACTGCACTGAAACGTTGTTCTGACGAGTCGGGAGTGCACAGGGGGCCCCGCCGCCGCCCGGCCCGTCTCAGTGAGAGGAGGGCGCGGTGACAGCAGCTGCCGCACTGCGCCCCTCGAGCACGGGGGCGTTGGGGGCCTCATCGGATGTGGGGGTGGGGCCACCTCCGTAGCCAGCAGGCGCCCCTGTTACAGAAACGGTCTGAGGAAAGTGTCGTGCAGGGTTCTTTTGGCCCAGAAAGAGCCTTTCTCCTTTTTGTCCGGCATCGCAATAAAATATTAGAAGGTTTTTTTTTTTGCTCTTCTTTAGAATATAAAGATTGGTGATCTTTTCCTTTATGGAATTACAGTTACCAACGAACAGTTTCCTATCCCTAAACTATTAGATAGCAACTGTCACCATGGTAACGAAGTTGAGTGCTTTAAATTGTTTCTTATAAGGTTATTTTTGGAACTTTACCTGAGGTGGGAGATAGGTACATTTAACTATTTAAACACTAAATTTAGAATGTACTTGTAAGTTATAAATAGTATGAGAAAGCATAGTATTAGTGGATTAAAATTCAGAGACACTTCTTATCTTAGGGAAATTATAAACAATTTTGATTATACCTATTAGTATGGGTGAGATGCAATATCACAATTCATATTTTTACAGTAAAATTAATAATTAATGTTGTAACATAGAAATGAAAGATTGAATAACAACAATAGTTTTTAAAAGCTATGTATGTGAATGAGAAGAAAATTATTACAAACTTAATTTTTAATGTCTCTTTTCTAAGTAAAACTACATCAATATAACTATCTTAATGAATAGTTCTTTTTTAATACAGTAATGACAAGAAACATTTTAATAAATAAAGGCTAAATATTTTACCTTTGTGGAATATTTGATGCTTTTAAAAGTATTAGATAGACTAATACATTTTTTGGTGATTTTTATGGGGAAAGAAGTAATATCTATATCTGCCTATTGGTCTATCCATCTGTGGAATTAGATAGCCATTTTCCTCATTAAGATATTTTATTGTACTATTAGAGGAATTTGGAAGTTTTCTGGCTTTTGAGTTTAGAGATAGCGCTAACACATGGGACAAATTAAAACATAACCCTCTGATGACACACAGTATATTGTTTTTAGCTTGTAGTTTACCACGAAACATAGCATGTTGACATTCACACACATACATAATCCCTGCACTATCTAAATCTGAGTGGGATGAATAATTATGGTGACGCATTTAACTAACGATGTCTTGCTTTTCTTAGTTTGTGTTCCAGAAATACCATCACTATTATAGAATGGCTTCGTATTTAATATTAAAATTTTAGTACTACTTAAATTTTTATTCACTGAATACTACTTTTCCTATAGTATGTAATTGCATACCAAAGAACCTCAGACTATGCCTTCCTTACCTTCAAAAAAAAAAGTCTCTAATTTACACGATGTTCCTCATACATTAAATTCTCTGATGCGATTTTTTATTGGTTCACAAAGGAACAATATGCAGCTTCATGTAAAATATGTATTATAAAATAAATACTTTATTGCTAGTTATGCCCGAAGAGACACAGCCTGTTTTTTCACATTAATTAAGAGTCTCGGTTCTTCCGTTCTATAGAAATTGTCCTTTATTGAGTGGAGATGATACTGTGAAAGGTGCTAAGGGAAACTCTGCGTTTGACTCTCCGTCATGCTCAGAAGGTTCAGCGCCTTAAAAGTTTCATTCTGTCTACTGGGCAAGAAGTAGCACGGCCACCTCGTGACGTCTGGCCCGCTCGGCCCGGTGTTCTGGGCACCGTGTCTCTAGCTTTGGGACTCCTCGGTGAGAAGGCACAATTGGTGTTGAAACTGATTAATTCTGCTTGTTTGGATCAACGGGGATATTTGCAATTTACAGGGTTTCGGTGATTTCAGTAACGGACATAAGAGGTTCATCTAGGACGTTTTTAAGCAGGGGCTAGGGTCCGTGGGAGGCACCCTTCATTCTGAGCACCTACCGTGTGCCGGGCCAGGTAGTGGACGCAGACAGGACACTGATCGAGACAGACAGAGACAGAGGCAGCTTCTCATCTGCCAGGAGACGAGGGGGGCAGTGGCCAGGCAGTGCACAGGGCCGTGCCCTGCAGCGAGAGGGGCAGAGACCTTGAACGAGCTACTTCTCTGCGTCTGCGTTCCGGACGTATCTACAGAACACCTCTTTCACAGAGCGTCCGTGGGAATGCGTGCGGGAATGTGTTTTAAAGCACTGAGCCGAGCGCCTGGCCTGCGATGGGTCCTCGGTACTTGGTAGCTTCCTTCCTCTTCTAGAAGTTCAAGGTCGGACTGCGCTTCTGGAGAAGACAAAGGTGAGCTCTTTGTCGCTGCCTGTGTCGTTCTGAAGCCGCATCCTCCACACCGGGCTGCTGTTTCCTTCTGATGTGGGGGTGGCAGGGGGGATGGACCAGAGGGCCACGAACAGGGTCGTGGGGACCCGTCCTGTGAGGAGGCCTTGCCTCTAACACCCCCCAGGGCGGAGCGGGGTCTTCAGCCGGCAGGTGCGTTCCAGGGGAGGGAGGGTCTGATCCTCTCACCTCCCATCCCAGCTGGTTTCGTGGTCCCCAGGTAACATGTAGCAGCACTAGGAGCTGTTGGGTTTTAATGCAATCCAGCGAACAGTTATTTAGCACCCGCCACATAAAAGGCTGTGTAACTTGCTCGGGCTCTGGTGGGTGATATGGCCCCTTACTGGCATCTGCAGGACAGAGCTGTCCCTTAGGTGACTAGTTTTTTCACATCATCTGCTGCAGAAGGCTAGGCGCCTGGCGGTGTTTAGACTATCTGTGGAAGATGGCAGCGTGTTTGTGAACAAAAACGGCAAAATACAACGAATGCTCTGTAGCTTTCAGGCAACTCTAGGTCACGTGGAGAAATATCAGGCGTGATTATTAAACAAGACCCCTTTTAAAAGGATAAAATGAATATTTATATTCCTTTAGAATAAAACGTATCTTAAATTTCTATCAACTGTTATGCCTCATACGTCTAACAAAAATAGGCACCTATTTGAATTCCCCTTCCAAGGTGTCCTGAAACCACACGTCACTTTCCTCATAACGGGGCTGCGTATGCCAGGCGGGCCAAAGACGTGCAGGAAGGCGTCCCTCAGGGGCGCCCTGCTCGGCCCGTGCCTGGTGCGGGGTCGTCCCCGGTCCGGCACGTTCACGTCCGAGGGAACACCAACACCTGGATGTTACTCAGGTGCCGACAGCATTGTCCCGGTCGCGGTGGCCGGCTGCCGACCTCGGGACTTAGGCGTCAACCGGATTTACGGACCAGCCTTGGCCGGCCTGTGCTTTATCATCGGGTGTCTGCCTCGTGGCATTCTGTTAAACCCCAACCCAGGATTTGTGGCTCCCAGCCTTCCTTTCGGGGCCGCTTGGTGGCCGGTTGCAAAATGCGCAAACTCTCAGTGATTGCTGCATAGTTAGGGGTGCAGAGGGCTTCACCCACTGCCTGGGAATGAGGTTTCCAGAAAGCGTTCTTTCCGGCCGTCACGTTCCCGAGGTTCGCAGAGGTGCACCTGTGCATTTCTGCTGGGCTGAACAACAGGAGCCCCAGGGCGTGCTCTCCTTGGGGTCTGCGTGGAGCACCCCTGGCAGGCGTGCGCCCTGAGGGGCAGGGAGCCCAGGGCTGTGGAGCCTCACCCCTGAACCTCACACTGGGGGGATCAGTTCTCTCCCGGGCTGGCCTCTGCCCAGGCCCTTTGTCCGCATCCTCTTTGAATCGCAAACTCACAGGACATTCTTCTAGGAAGCCTGTTATGACCTACCCACCGAGTGTCCCCAGAGCCCCGGCTCATCCCCGCTCAGCACTCACTGCTCTGAATTGTCACCTCCTAACCCCCCGGAACAATCCATCAGTGTCACGCGGGACCCACTCATTTTGATGACCCGCAGGATGAAAACCTTCGGGCAGGCTGGAGTCCAACCCTGGACGGGGCCATTTTCTCCAGCCCGTGGAACGGCATCTGACAGGAAGCGTTCAATGACTGTTGATGAAATAAAGCTAATTTTAAGTAATTAGAACAATAGTTGAAGCCCTATGTTTCATTCTGCCACTACCAGAGTTTCTTATCTGACCTCTCATTCATTTGTCGGGTTTTTTTTTTTTTTTTTTTTAGGCTGATATAAACTGCCTGGCACCTAGGAAATGTCCAACAAACAAGTTTTCCCTTTCATCCCTCTCATGACATACATCATCGGGGTCTGCTTGTTTTTTTGTTTTTTGTTTTTTTAGAATTATTAGATTTCACTTTTTCCCAGTACTCCTAAAACTCATCTTCACCCAGGAAAGGCCAGACTTCTGGACTAACGACGCCTTCCTGGGCTGTCCCCCTTTTCAGGAGACAGAATTTATCAAATACCGCGGTGCCAGGATGTTTCCGCCCCGGAAATCTGAACCAGTCACAGAACCGTATCGGTTTCGGCCTCGATCAGAATCGAACGCTCTAGACACACGTAACATCATCAGAACAGCAGAGGCCACCTCTTGCCTTCCCTCTTCGGGTCGCTTCCCCCACGGGGTTCGTTACTAAGAGGTGGTGGAGTATCATAGCCGGCCGTTAATTCAATCATTGGCGTTTTTTAAAAGTTTGATTTCCCATAATTATAAAGACATGTTTTCTGATAGCATATACACTGGCTCATTACAAATGCTGATAGACATTCCTCTTGTGGTGGAATATTGGGGTTTTCTGCTTATTCCCATTGCTTTCACGGTGTTAATGAGCTCAGAGATCGATTTTATGTTTTAGAATTTATTTTAAATTATAGCTTTGATCTTATCAGTGTCTTAATAGTTCACAGTCTTAGGGCAAGGTCAGTACATTTGCTCTTTATTCGGTGAAAGTAAACATCACACGGTTCACAGAGCATCAACGTTTTTTGAAAGTGTGTGCGCACATGTATCTATCCACATTCATCCACGTGCAGGCAGAGGTAAATGACAGGTGAATAGATAGCAAGTTATAAGACAGTTAGGATGAAATGTTAACAGGAAGAGAATCTAGGGTAAAGGCAATATGGGTGTTTTTCACTATTTTTGTTTCTGCAACATTTTGTAGAATTGAAATTATTTTCTAACAAAGTGAAAAAAAAAGTAAGCAAGCGAACTTCTCCTTCCTTCATAAACGCTAGTGACCGGTGGTATACGGCGTAAATGCTTTGTATTTAATTAGGAGTAAAATCGTGTTCACGGCGCAGCTTAGTGTGAAAGGGCAGGCCGTCGCGCGCACGGAGGCGCGTCTGTGGGGGATCCGTGGCCCCGTGCACGGTGCTTGGGGGGGGTGTGTCGCCAGCGCCCCCCGTGACTGCCTCGTCTCGGCAGGAGACATGCAGTGGGGTCACACGAAGCCCTCAGGGACGTCAGAGGCCCAGGCCTGTCTGTTGGCGTCACGTGGCCCAGCCCCGGCCAAATCACGCCATCACCCACACTGCCCGTGACGGCGGCGGGCGCCCTGTGGTCACCGTGAACGTCGGCGGAGCCCCTCGCTCGGATGCCGGCGTGGCGTGGAGGCCGACTCGCCACCACGCCCTTCAGAGATGCCACCGTCACCGTGATGGCATTGTTTCCTGAGTTGCCCTTCGGCCTGTAAACGCCCGTGACGGCCGCCGTGCTCACAGCCTTGTCCTGGGCACCACAGGGCTCGTGAGCTGAGTGAGCAGCGGGCCCCCCCGGGCCCCCGCCGCGTCCCGCCGCGGATCTGGAGGCTCCCTTCACCCCGTCCCTCTGGGCGGCCGCCTCGCCCCGTTCTCCCCCGGCCTCTCCCCAGATCAGGCTGAGGCCTGATCGGCCGCGACTTGCCTCAGGGCCACTCTGCTGTGCCCTCTATCCTGACTTGTCCCTTCTCACAGACCCGCTTCATTCCTCTACGTCCTGTGCACCTGGGGAAGCCTCCTGTGACTTCACGCCGGCACCTGGGATCTGGCAAGCTGAGAGACCCGTCGCGTAACTCTTAGAGTGCGACCGCGGGTGGCGGGGAAGCGGGAGACGCTGCCTGCAGCTGAGCCCTCACGTCACCGCTCACGCGTCGGCCGGTTTCTGCCGTCTGGGCTGCCACCGCGTCGCGGCGAGGGAGCGCGTTCACGTGTCCTGTCTCCGCTCCGCAGACCTGGGGGCAGGCGCGTCGGCGTCCCCTCCCTCGCAAGCATTCGTCGCATTCCTGAGCTTCTCCTTGGAGATAAGCACGCAGGGGCGAGGACGGTAAATTCTAGATATTATTATTTTTGTAATTTAAATAAGCTTTACGGGGAGAGGAAGAGATGTCATCCACAGAAGAATCGCGCCGTCTCAGTTATATGGACTGGTGGCTTTGGGATGTGGACGTGCTCCTTATCGACTGCGGGGCCAGGCTGGCCCTCCGATGGCCGCGGCCAGCAGAGCGAAAGGCGCCCGGAGCGGATAATGGGCAGGTGACCTACAGCGTGTTCTTTGGAATTGCAGTGAAAAAACTGACAGCAGGTGTCGTTCGAAACGCATGTGACCACAGACATTTTTGGGGACAGTGTTGTCTGTGACTTCTGTGACCATTAAGGTGTTCCTGTGGGATCACCATTTACTGTCAAACTTCCTACAAGCATTCAGTGGGGAAAAAAACTAAAGATATTTCTAGGTAGACTATCTTTATAAAATGTTACAAATACAATATAAAATGTGAAGAAATGTAGCTCTTTTGTTATCCAAACTGAAGTTGAATCCCGAGATCATCCTGGAAAGTTCTGGCCTTGCACCACCTGCCTCCGAGAACATACTTCCTCGGGTTGGGTGTAGTCAGCTGGGCTGAGGAGGGCCCGGGCCGGCGGGGGGGCGGGGTTCTGGTCCTCAGCCTGGTTGACAGCCGGGGCCCTGTGGGGGGCGGGACACCGATCTGATTTGCGGCCGTCCCTGCTGGCGGCCTCCGGGACGAGCGCTCAGACTCGCGGCCAGGGCTGCGTCCCTCACCCCCGGGAAAGGCCCATTCGGGTCCAGTGCTTCTCTTGCGTCCTGCGCCAGCCCCAAACACGAGGCATCCCACTAAAGCTTCAGGGTGCTGTCTGCACCCCGCTTCCATCCATGCAAGCGCCGACTGCGTGGACGAGGCGCAGCTATTTCTACGCCAACTGCTGCCCAGCCCTGCTGGCCCGCGCGGGGGACTGGGGGTCGCGTCCTCTCCCTGGGCTTTTCCCAGGAGAGAAGTTGCAGAACCCTCCGCTCTGAGGTCACGTCACCTCTGCCCCTGACCTCGGCGCACGAGGAACGTGGAGAGGAGAGAGGGTCTGATCACACAGCCTCTTCCGTCAGCTCACCCTGGCTGTCCCCGCCTCCGCCCGCCCTTGGAGGGTGGAGGATGGGAACCATGGCCTCGAGCCAGCGACCGTTCCTGCACCCTGGGCCCCTGGGCTCCCGCAGGCGCCCTTCGGCTTTGGAGAACCCAATGACCAGGAATTTAAAAGACAAAGAAAATCTTTTCTCAAATTTTCTGCAAGAACAACCCTTCCCTAGGGCAACGAGATCTAGCTGCTGCCCCAATAGGAAAAAGGTCGGAATGTATAGGCATTAACAAGGAAAGAGGCCCTAGTGTATATTTCAGAATATCCTTTCACGGTGCTCCGATTAGGGGCTCTCTTGTCAGCCTGACTTATTAGATAGATGCAACCCCCTGGGATAGGGAAGCATAAGATTGTCACAAACAGGGGCATTATAATGGCAACATAATAATAATGATACCGTGAGGGCGTCCACGTGGGTTAGATAAAGTGTTCATCTCACCTGATAAGCCATTATTAGCTTTTATTCATCAAGGCAGTTACAGTGATGCAGAGCTCTATATCGTTCTAGATTATACACTCCATTCTAAGTCTGTTCAGATGATACCAATTTAACTGCACCATTAATCCATTAAAAAAAAAATCTTTTCCTTGAATTCTGCTTGCCGCTAATCAGGTTATTCTCAAGTTTTTAGATAGGTTGACAAATCGAAACCCCAGCTTTAAATATTGTAGTAGTTTAGAAGTCTTTGCTTCGAACTATTCCGAGTTGCTGCTTTAAACAATGAAAATGTGCTTTACAGCTTGTTAAGCGAGAGTCCATGGATATACCCTCTCTCCAGTAATGTCAGCACCTCGTTGTTTGCTGTATGACTCAGTCTCCTCAGAGCAGAGCTCTCTGGGGATGTCTTAAAGGCAGAGTAAACCAGCGTGTGTCGTCAGCGATGATCCGATGATCCGGCCTGGCATGGGTGTTCTCCTTGGGCGGTGGTATTTTGAATATGAATAACAATCTTTGGCTGACTGTAGCATTTTATAGAAATGTTTGTTTGTGACTTCTACTGATGTCAGCACCTACCAAATATATTCACTGAGTTTTATAGTGTCATTATTTGCTTCCAAGGCTCTTGAATATGATTCTCTAGAGAAAGAATCATAGACGATCCCAGAAAGTCCTGGCCTCACCCCCCACCATAAGTATGAATGAGATATTTATACGTATAATACTTAAAATGTATAGTAAACACTCATCCTCTCTGGGTTCTAGTTCCAAGATCCTGGCCAGCTGTGTTCTTGATAAACTTCCTGCTTTTCCTCCAGGTCCTTCAGACTCTCCTCTCTGCCCCTGCCCCTCCCCCTCCCCCACTTCTTACCATCAGCATTTAAATAGTCTAGTATTTACATTTTCTACAATCAAAATTGTTTCCTCGACCCTGACTTCCTGTCCAGGACCCTTCGCGGTGCTCTCTGGCCTGGCTTTGTTAGTACTCTGCGTGGTCACTTCCTCTCCTCTCTCCTTGGGGTCCCTCGGATAAGGCGGAATGTCCGTCTCTTTGTCCCCACCACAGGTGTCCCCTGGCCCCACAGCTTTTTGGATGTGGAGGACAGTGTGTGGCCCGCTTGGGCGACCCCCTTATAATCGCATAAGCCATGAATCGGCCTCCTTGGGGTAGAACCCCACCCAACAGACTGTGTTGGAAGCCCCCCAGCAAGCTCCGGTTCACCCTGTTCCCTGGAGGCCCCGTAAGCTGTGTGACCCCTTTGGGCTGCAAGCCTCTGTGCCGGACAGTTTTGCTGACCAGATCCTGGGACGGGGGGCGGCCCCTGGTGGAGGTTTGGTCTTGCACCTCACTGACTCACCCTTAGAGGTTTGGTCTTGCACCTCATTGACTCAGCCGCCAGAGCCACCCCTTTGGGAGGCAGCTGTGAGCTCGCTGCTGGGGTCGCGTCAGGACTGGGTGCTTGATCCAGGGGGCACCTGTGATTCTTGGCCTCATACTCTCACCTGGGGAGCATTTCGGACTCAGTGGCTAAGACATGCGAAAGGCCTGATGAACCTTGCTTGTCCAACAGAAATAGTACATTTGGGGATACACCGAGCCTGACCGCAGGGGCGTCACAGCTTTACATGAAAGGTCGGCAAGTGTCCCTTGGGGGCCATTTGTCCTCTACTCTGCCCCCCGAGATAAAGCTGGTGGCTCAGTTGGGGCCACTTTACATCGGTGTCCCTAAATGCCGGGACCCGCTTCACCGATGATGGGCTGAGCTGACACCCAGGGGTGTCCCCTGGCCCCGCAGCCGTACACGCCCAGCCCCCACTCGGCAGGAACATCACGGGGGCTCTGGCGGGGGCCAGAGCTCGAGGCCATCCTCAGCCCCCACCATCACCCCCCTTAGTAAACCTTGCGTTTTCCTGGCTCTCAGGACGTCACCAGGGGCCCAGCTGTTCGGTCTGCCCCTTGGGAACTGGGCACTGGCAGGTGTGGGGGCCGCAGACCCTGGAGACGAATCTCACTGTTAATCCAACCACCTGCGTCACTCCCGCAGAGGCCCCAGTGGGGACCTGTTCTCTGATGGGACCGAGCATGCTGCTCAGGGGGCCGCACGGCCGGCCGCCCGGACCCATCCTCGTGCTGGACGTGGCACCACGCCCACTGTCACAGACTGGGCCCTGCGTGAGGAACTCCGTCTCCGACACGGGCCGTTCGTATCGCGGGGGCATTGGGCACAGGGCGTTGCCCCGACCCGCTCCTGGAAAACCGACCGCATGGGACCTGCGGCCGCCTCGGGGCCATTGGGGGTAGTGACTCACCACCATCGACACCCCCTCAGCACGAGCTGCTGCCGTTTCGGGCCCATCCGCTCACGTCTGCCACATTTTGGGGCCTTTGAAACAAATTCGTTCATACTTTCTTCTTTTCGGTTCATGTTTTCAGTCTGACAAAAGTAGGTAAGTCTTTTATCACAAAACTGCTCAAAACTGGGCTGGTGGGCCTTCCGGGCTGCCTACAGCCCACAGGCAGCAGGCACTAAGTACTGGAGCGACCTCTTCCAAAACCTACCCCCCGAAATTCCGACTTTCATCTCTTCCTGGTCCACACGCTTTAGTAAGACACTTTGGTCACTGAGTGTTGTTGTCCCCAGAGAGGGAACATCGTCTCTCGTCCGCTGCCTGGGTAATTATCGAAACAAAGGGGTGAGGGATCATACCGACCTGTTCTGAAATTCTGATAATCCACCCCGGTCATTCCTGGACGTGATGCTTTGTTCTTTACCCTAACGGCACGCCCAGCCCTGGCCGGGGCGGGTTCCGATCTAACTCTGATACAACCGCCTGGGGCCTCTCGTGGGCTTGTCATGAAGCGGGGTCACCGGGCAGTGACCACTGGCCAAGGGCTCTGCTCACCGAGTCCCCCGACAGTGGCTCACTCGGGCCAAAGCGGGGGCCATAATGGATCTCTGTCAGTTTTATGAAAAGTCCTTGTACCTCTTGCAGCCGGCTCCCTGGATGAAAGGTCAGGACGAGCAGAGGCCGTGGAAAGCAGTGAAGTCGCCGCCGGAGTGGGACGATGGCGGCGAACAAACCCCTTGGGTCGCTGCGGGCCCAAGAGGGGCGGGGGCGTGGGGGGCCCGGGGAGGGTGGGGGGTGGGGAGAGCCCGAGGGGGCGGGGACATGGGGGGCCCGGGGAGGGCAGGGGACCCGAGGGGGCAGGGACGTGGGGGGCCTGGGGAGGGTGGGGGACCCGAAGGGGGCGGGGGCGTCGGGGTTCCAGGGAGGGCAGGGGACCTGAGAGGGGCGGGGACGTCGGGGACCCGGGGAGGGCGGGGACGTCCAGGAAATTATTATTTGGTTGGAAAAGTAAGACCAAGTGGACTAAAATGGCTAAAATAATACTCTTTCGTGTTGTTATTTAATTATGAAATTATATGGGACCCAAAATTAGCAATACAGAAATTCAGAAAGGAGATTGCAATTTCAAAGGTTTTGAAGAGGAGGTCCATTGAGCTGCATGCCAGGCCCATCTCTCCACCTGTAGCAGCTAGACTAATCTCTGTGCCCTGCAAGGCGCTCAGAGACTCTCAGATGCGATTCGAGGGATCACGTGGTATCACGTGGTTTTTCTTAATGGTAAAGCCTTCAAATAAATGTTTTATAGTTTCTGTTCCGTTTCGTTGATTTGGAGAATTTTCTGTTCATTGCTGTGTGGAACAAGCTTTGCAGAAGACATCACACCAGCTCTGCCAAAAATGTATTTTTGGAGAGAACATTTTAATTGAAACAGAATCAGAATTTAACAAATTTGGGTAGAAATTGTCACGATTCTTGTTGGCATATATCATTGTTATTAAAGACATTTATTAAGCACGACGAAAGTGTTTATCAAGTATCCCAAAGATGCTAATTCTGACAAGGACATTAAAAAATGTCAACCTACCACATTAAAAATTAAAGTTTAATATATATCATCGAGCAAAATAAATTATACCTCCTAGGTGATTATAAAACAAAATTTCAAGTGAATATATACTCTATTTCAAGTGACAATTCCTGATGGTAAAAGGAAAATATTGTAGCCACCCAGCATAATTGTCTTTGATCTTTCTTCCAGGTTCATGGCCATATAATTTTATCAGTATCGAAGAAGCATTAGCCTCATGGCCTTACATCTCTTAATCTTTACTTCGCATCAGATGAGATCATTGCTTACTTCTTTGTGTATTTTAAAGCCTTTTTATGAAAACACACTTTCTTTGCTCAGCCTAATCTTGGCTAGCACTAAGCAAGTCAGTATTTTAGATGAGTTCGCTTAATCTTTCCAAATATAATGGCCCAAGACCTGTATAATCTGAAAATAAAACCCTGAATACTTTCTATTTATGAATAACGATCTTACTTCTTCCTGAACCCTTAAAGACAGCTGTACGGACGCTCAGACTGCACGCCGCGTGCCCGGCAGCCTCGGCCGGAGTTATCTGATCATTGCTTTTCGGGACTCGGCATGCGGTAAACGCCTCTGTGCTGCAGGGGTGTGTCCTCGGCTTGTCCTCGGCCCCTCCTCAGCCCGCAGGCCGCTGCAGCTGCCCCAGCGGAGCGGCCGACCCTCTGTGTGGTTTTGCTGTGAGGCCGGTGGAGGGTTTTTGCCAGGCTTTTCCTGCTCTTATAGGATGATATCAACAGCGACTGACATGGGCAGGGCTTACCCGGAGTGCGTTACAGGATGGTCACACAGCCCTCCATCGAGCCCAGTGGCCCCGATCACATCTCTGCAGAGATGGATTCGCCCCCAAGTTCAGGGAGCGGCTGGCGCGACCCCCTCCCTCAGCCCCGGGAGGCCCGAGGCGGGACGTTCCTGGGGCCGGGCATTTTTGTAAGGTTCGCAGCGTGAAATATTTTAACCTCAGTGGGTTCACGCTGCTGTCTCTTCCTCCCCGACGTCCCTCCTCGGCATCCCCCTGCTGTCCGGGGGACCGGAGTGGCGCGCAGCGGTTCGGGGGCCTGGCCGGGAGGGGAAGTGGGCGTGGGAGACACCGGGCCTGAGTTTGGTGCGACGCAGCTCGTCTCGCGCGCCCGCCGCTGTGCCGGCTCCCCAGGCGTCGCCGCCCCAAGGTCCAGGGATGGCGTCTCAATACGAACGTGCCCCGGGCTGCTGGCACCAGACCCACCTGGGAGAGAGGTCAGGAGAAGCTCGAGAAGAGACAAGAATAGGATTTGCACAGAGCCAGGAGCACGGCCCCGGCAGGTTTCTGGATCTGTAAGGATTCTATGAGGTGTTGGACGTGCAAGAAAATTATAAGAGGAGGATTGTGTCTCATCAGTAACGCAGTGCATCCTACAACGATAGCATCCATGTGTCATTTCTTCATGTGAAAAATTGGATTTATCACAATTCCTTTCTTCACGGGACAGCAGCCTGTAGTAGCACTTCGATAAGCAAGCAGTCCGTGTGTGGAGTTACATGTTTATGCCTCACACGTGTAGAACACATCTTTTTGAAATTGGTATGTTAGTTGGTGCGCAATATTTCATGTGGTTCAGGCGTGCGATGCCGTGATGCGACGCCGATGCACCTTGCCAGGTGATCTCCGTGTTAAGCCTGGGGCCCGCCTGTCGCTGTGCAGACTTGTCACAGGCTCACCTACCGCCTTCCACTTCCCCGTTTCACCCAGCCCCGAGGGCGACATTCACTTTGATCTCTGTTTCTACGAGTCTGTTTTTGTTTTGTTTCGTTCACTTGTTTTGTTTTTTTTTTAGATTCCACATGTAAGTGAAATCATATGGTTTTTATCCGTTTCTCTCTGACTTATTTTACTTAGCATAATCCCCTTTGGGTCCTTCCATATTATAGCAAATGGCAAGTTTTCATTCGTTTTTATTGCTGCATAATAGTCCGTTGTGTATAGGTACATGTGTGCACGTTTGTGTGTGTGTGTGTGTGTGTGTATACATACCTCTTCTTCACCTAGTTACCTATCGATACACAAGTTGCTTCCATATGTTGGCTATTGTAAATAATGCTACGGTGAACATAAGGGTGCATATATCTTTTCAAATTAGTGTTTTTGTTTTCTTCAAATAAATACAAGGAAGTAGAATTGAATGAGATACCATTTCACACCTCTCAGAATGGCTATTACCAAAAAGTCGACAAATAACAAGGGTCGGCGAGCGTGTGGAGAAAGGGAACCTTCGAGCACCGTCGGTGGGCGTGAACAAGGCTTCACACCCGATCATCTCGTCCTGAAGCTGTCCAGCACTTCCAGATGGCACATCAGTTACACCCACACCGAAGGTTCATTAAGAGAGACAGGTAAATTTTACGTAAGAATAATAAATACACTCCCGGATCGTCTGCTAACTCAGCTGATGAAGAGAAGCGATACATGTGAACCCATCAGGAAGAGACTTGACTTTCCTGCTATTTTGCTACAAAGTTCCGACTTCGTTGGAGATTAGCCGATGTGTCAAGGAGTCACCACCGCGCCTCCGGCTGGACCACTGTGGTAGCCTCCTCACTGGACTCCCTGGTCTACTCACGTGAACCCCGATAACCTACTCCCTAGCATCCAGAGTTCTCTCTTACGTTTATAAACAAGGTTACTATCTTCCCTGACGAGCAGCCTTCAGTGGCTTCCCACTGGATTTAGAATAAGATTCGGCACCTCTTGTCACCCCACAGAGCCCACCTTGACTCAGCCCCCAATCTACTGCTCTAAGCTCGCTTTCTGTCGCCATCTTTCCTTTTCTTCAGGCTCCAAACGCACGGGCCTCCGCCCCATCCCTCCAACATGCCAAGTTCTTTGCCGCCTCAGCGATTTCGCGTTGGCCTTCCTGTCTGCCCAGCGCAGTGCCTTCTGGCCGATCGGGGCCTTCTCGCCCTTCAGCTCAGATGTTACTTCTGAGAGCCGTCTCCAAACACTTTGTCTCTTTCAGTTACTCTCTGTCTTATCGCTGTGTTTATTTTATTCAAAAGAGTAATCATGAATCGAAATTATCTTATTTTTCTCATTCTCTATCTCCCCAACTAAAATTCTTGAGATGTATGCACTACATCTATCTTATTTGCTTCAGTATCTCTCTTGATTAGAAAGTGGGCTTGATGAATAGTATAAGCTCGTTGATATTTATTCAAATGAATAAATACACTAAAGATACACCATACAGAGATACAGAACACAAATAGTTTAATTTGGCATAGAGAAGATGAGCAGCATGACGTGTCTGGTAACATTTAAAAAACTGTCACGAAGAAAAGGGATTTCGTCCGTGCCGTATCACCTCTGGGAGATAAAACAGAATAATTGGCCTAAGCCGAAGGCGGCATATATTGGCACAATTTAAGGAAGAACTTTCTAGTAATAAGACCTGTCTGAAGAGGTAACGGCCTGTTCGGGGAGGTGACGAGTTCCCTGTCACTTACAGCCATTCGCAAGTAGACAATGTGGCTTTGGCGCGGAGGTGCAGTAAAGGAGATTCACAGCTATGTGCGACACATGCTTTTAAAGATCCCCTGCAATCCTGGTGGTCTCAGGAGTTGAGAGCAGTGATTTTCTCTACGGGGCCCACTGTTCTGGGTGCTGAATAGATGGAGGTTAGGTTGGTGGGGAAAGGCCTGTGTTCTTCAGTTGCATCCTAATTCTCTTCATCAAAGACCAAGTTGGGCACTTAGCCTTTTTTTAATTAAAATGAGCTGGAAAGAAATCAAAACAAGAACAGCATGCCCAGGCCTGTGGGGCCGCCTTTGCCCAGCACGTCTTCAGAGGGTCCGCTCCATTCAGAGCCGCGTAAAAGGGGTTCCCCGACTTCGTAGTTCCAGTGTAGTTTTTACAACGGATCGGCTTATCCACATTTTGTTCATTAAATTTCCAGTCAAATAACTTCTGCTTCAGATTCCTTCCTGGCGGGTGAAGCGTGCCTCCACTGAGGATATTTGAGAGAACATTTGAAGTCTCAGAGAGTAATTGTATGAGAGTGGATCCCCAAAAATATTTTACACAATGGCAGGGTCACTCAAGCACCTAGAGCTCTTCTCAAGGTCATTGCTTGGTGACAAACAGCTCTTGGACATCGTGGTTCCGCTGGGCACGTTAAAGAAAAACACACGGACGTAGTTCATTAATGTCATGTGATATGTGTGTGTCGATGTGTAATGTACATGCATAGCAAAATAGCACAACTCTTTTCTTAATAGTTCCTTTTTCCCCTGTATTTTGGATTTTGACGTGAAGATTCCTGCTGTATGGGTTTATACAGTGCATACCTAAATATAGAGGTCTTTGCAATGGTAATAAGCATTGATTCTGCCATTTTGGGAGATTTTTTTTCATAGAATTTAAAAAATTTACTGTGTGTTTCCTCTGCACATGCACAGTCAATGTGTAGTAAGGCTCTATATGTGATTATAGCATTGCACTCACAAAGAAAATAGCTATGGTGTGAAACACTCAATTTGGATGTTCCAAATGTAAATTGAGTGGTTTGTAAACCTTTTAATGTTTTCTGCAAAATATACGGCTGATTGTATACCTTTAAATAGCCCTGAAATAATGTAGTTTATTTTCTATGAATGACTAGAAATTCTAAGCATATACTCAGTGCATAACATATCTCAAATTATATCTTTTTTCTGTTTTTAAGAAACAAAATGCTTTTCCATGTCTAGTTCTAATTTATCATTTTCCAGTTATGCCCAGTGAGCTCATAGGCCATTATCCTGTCTTATTAAAACACTCATGGCTTGCCGTTCTGGCAATGTTTCAGAATAAGGGCGAAGCAAAGAGATGGATACAGAATGCTTAAGTCAATTTTATCATTGATATGAAATGTTTATGTAGAGATGGTCTAATTCTTTACAGCAAAGCTGCAGCCTCGTTTGGTTTTGCTTGAGTTTTCAGATCAATTTTTTAGACAGGAATAATCCTATAGTTTCATACTTGGCCAAATTATTTTCTTCTGAATCTCCCAAAAGGAAAATAAAGCATGCTTTTTATCAGTTTGACCCTGTTACGGATGCTGCCCTTGAGACTTTGTTCTTCCATTCCAAAGGCGTTTGAACAACCATAATCCAAGAGAGAAGATAATATATTTATCATTCGACCATTTTCACAACTCCCACATTTCTGCTGTAATAATACACCTTACTGCTCATCCTTCCATGGGCAAAGCTCTTAGATTGAACTATGTCTGGTGGTTTAAACATCCAGAAGCTGGAATTGCATTAGTTCTGCCTTTTCATGAAAAGATAGCTAAAATGGGGCCAGATCTTGGCAATACTGGCACCAGATCAGTGTGGATTGCCCTGAGCAACATGGTTTGTTGTCATGTGCCAGGTGCTAACATTGCTACAGTTAAATGGAGGATGGGGAATATCGGAGAATATATTTTGCTCTGGGGAGGAAGAATGATATATTAATAACCTAATTAAAACACCCAAGTTTTTCTGTCTGTCTGACTTCCTGTATTTAAGAAATTCTCCCCAGCCCCATACACATGGCTAGGATGGATTTGTGAACCAGTGACTTCATTCCGCCCGTGTCCCGAGAGCCAGGGTATCAGTCAGGATTCTTAGAGAAGCAGAACCCAGAGGAGATACAGAACTAGAGAGACTTATTTTAAGAAACTAGCCCATGTGATTGTTAGGGTCGGCAAGTCCAAAATCTTTAGGGCAGGCTGGACGTTGGGGTGGGAGTAGGTGGCGCCGTTTTGAGGCTGAAATCTGTTCGGTCCGGGCTGGCAGGCTGGACACTCAAACAGGGTTTCCGTGTCACCGTCTTGAGACTGAACTCCTTTCTTCCTCTCCGGGAAACCTTGGTTTTCCCTCTTAATGCCTTCAACAGACCAGACGAGGCCCACCCACATTAAGGAGTGCAACCTGCTTTACTTAAAGTCAGTTGATTTTAAATGTTGATCACGTTCACGGAATATTTTCACGGCAACATCCGGACTAGTGTTTGAAACGGTGGGACCTGAGCCCAGCTAAGGTGACACATAAGATTCATTATTACAGCCAGTGACACTCCTGCCCTCCAGGACCCTCTGTGAGACTGACACAGATCTTCTCTTTAATCGCACCTACAAAGACTATGCCTTAATGTGAGGTTGGGTGGGGAGTGGGGAGAAACAGTCCGGGCTGTTGGAGAGAGCCCGCCAGGCGGTGCGGCAGACCGTCGGGAGAGTGAGGATGCGGGGCGGCGGAGGCGGGCGGAGGGGCCGAGAGCTGGTGCGGCCGTCCTGGGGAGGACGCTGAGCCTGGATTCCGTGGCTCTGTAAGTCTAACTCGGCCCCGGGCGTCCCTCATTTGCATGAGCAATAAGACTCTTGACTAATGAAGAGGATGTTCTAAAAACCCATTAATACTCATAATGGTAGGTTATCGTGATGCAGTTGAGTGTTAAATGGTGTTCAGAAATCCACTGAGTCATTTATTCACAAATGTCCTGATGCCTATTTTGGCCATTATGGAAATGCATTGGCAAACGGCCCACCATACTTGGGTTAAGGAATCAGCTTCCTTTAGGAAGTGCGTATATGGTGAGGTCTGAAAGATGAGGTCGTGTTAGCTTGAAAGGGGGGCCGAGGGTTCTAGTTAGGGGGAGGAGCATTAGTGCGGGACCTGGACTGAGAGAGCAAGGAGGATACGAGGAAGCGAAAAGGCAGGTGGCCTGGACGGGGACAGAGGCAGGAAGAGAGGCGGGAGCTTCATGAAAGACAGAGTCGAGCGTCCCAGACTGTCCTGGTGCCCTTGCGAGCCATAGCGAGTATGTGAGGTAATCGCTCAGTTTGGGATTCGTGACTTCACAGAGGAGATGCTCAGTGGCCACACACAAGTTCGGAGCCAGGAGGGATGTCTGTCCTATCGGGTGGGCGGGGAACCAAAGAGGAGAAGTTTTTAAAAAGTAATAAAACCAAGAGGAAGACAGCCCTTTAGTTTACTGCCATCAAAACAAAGCGATCAGTTATAAAAGAAACAGATGCTTTCGGTGTGCTGACCCGACAGACCTCAGGTACAGAGTCAAAGGAGAGGAGTTGGCGAGAGCCCCGCAGCCTGTTGAATTCCACGCTTTAATTTCTAAAACAAAGAAATTAAAGCCAAGACATCATCGCGGCCCCAAACAAAACTTCCGTCATCTAGTATTGCCGTGCGACCCACACTTTAGGGGAGCGGGAAAGAGGAGAGAACCCTTCAGCGTGACAAGTATTTGTGTTTTTTCATACTGCAGTCTCTGTGAATGCCCGTGCTCCTCATTCCACTTTCAATTTGCAGGGAGCTCTGATTTTTTGAGTAGCTTCCTGAAGCACTGTGTCCGAAGCCACAGTGGTCTCCGTGCGTACTGCAAGTAGGGCATAGATCTAATGTCCCGACTACTCTCAAAGGATAGTGAGGTGGATATTGATTATTAATCATGCAGCGACCGCAGACACGAGCCAGCACTGTCCCTGGGAACTGGGGACCTGTGGTCTCCCTAACCACGAGGGTTGCAGGAAGGAAACGGGGCATTCCCATTCCGCATGGTTTTCCCGTCAAAGTTAGAATCGTTTTGATTTTTGAGAGGGAAAATGGAAGAAAACAAAAAATTAATTCCCAGCTGCAGCAAGGTTTTGGAATTTTTATAATAATCTTTTCAGGGAGATTTATTAAATATTGATCTTGAATGTTAATAATGTTTTGTTCCAAAAAGAGTAATTAAAACAGTTACTTTTTATAACACTGCCTTGATCCAAAAGGAATATTTCAAAATGAGGAATTATGTTAATGCTGGGCTAATTCAAAGCTCGTCCTTCTGCTCTTTAAGTCATTTCCTCTTTCCTCTGGGGGGAGAAAAATCTTCTGGAAAGATAATAGCTTTCTCTCTGCTTTTGGGGAGCATTTTTGGAGTTTTGCAAATAACTTTGACACGGCGGAAAAAAAACTTTTTAGTATGTTAAATAATCAGTATAGAATAGTGCTTCTAAAAAATTTTTAAATGCCAGATCTTATCTGAAAGAACTGTGTAATTAGAATTAAATACACTGAGGAAATGTAGTTACCACCAACTTTAAGAGAAAATGTAGTATTAGTAATAAGGGGCAGGTAGAGGGCGAGCGCGGATGAATACGCCCTCTCCGGCACTTCCTCCTGACCTCCTTCTCCTGCAGGTGGTGCTAGCTCTTTCTTCCCTGGTTTTTACTTGCACATCAATACAAGAAGCATCTCCAAGGGAGTTCAGAGGACTGAATGTCTTAATCCCTCTGACCCTGGGGTTCCTATAGGGATTCAGCACTTGCTCAAGAATAGACTCAACATCCATTACCGGTTTTTATTTGAATCTCTGCACCTGAAAGCAGATTCCATTGAAAATAATGATCACACACCTAGTCTATCAGAGGAATGTTTATGTTATGTAAAATGCAGAATCGGTTCTAGAATCTAGTGCATTAACAGCATGTGCAAACCAGTGAGTTTAGGGAAAAGTGTGCAAGTTATACCAATATGTGGGCATCTGAATAAGGAGAAGCCAAGGTTTTCAGGGCATTGAAAGTTAATATTCTATGAAATGCTTCTTAAATAGAAGCCTCAAATAAAATGTCTCCTCAAGTAAAACTAAGTCACATTATTGAAAAGCACTTTGTTCATATACCGTGAGTTTCTTATTTGAACTATTTGCATTTATCAAATTTTTTAAAAAATTCAAGACATTTTATCTTGGAAAATATCCATTTGTTTATGTAAATTTTGCCCTTTAAATCTTACAGCTCTTAAAGATGTCTGTTCTCTATTCTACAGTTTTAAAATGATTTATGTTTAGTGGTGTTATTCAAAAATAGTATCAATAAATGCCTATATTTATATATTTAGGAAATATTTTAACTTATTTGCAGACCAGATTTGAAATTAAATAATTTTTATCTTCCAATCGTATATTTTTAATATTTTTTCATAGTCTGAAAATCAACTCCTGGGATCATTTGAAAAATGATTTTGGTCAAGAGGAAGGAAAAGAAGTAGAAAAATATTTTTTATAGTTTTATCCCATAGACATTAAGACTCAACCGTCTTGTCTGCTGGGATTTCATCAAGCATAACATAGTAGGCCAAAGAATTATTTGTTTTATTTTGACCCACAACCTAAAAAACTTAAGAACCCGTAAACTTTTTATGTGTGGCTTTTTTTGCGGGGTGTGGAGGTGGAGAAGGTTGGGGAGGGGACATTATTTCATATCTAGTCTATCTAAAAATCACATTTACAGCTCAACTAGACTCACAGATACTATTAAGTCTATGAAATACATTTCCATAAAAAATTCTGATGTCTTCAGTGTCTGATAATTCTCTTGGCAGAATAATGAGCTGAGAGTCCTCTCTTTCTTTCAGAACTTATGTAGCCCAATCTTAAGGACCAGACTTACTATGAAGCTACCGCCTTTCTGTTATTTTCCTTCTTATTTCAGTGACTGAAATCTCACATACCTTGAAAACTTAAGTGCTCATATGGTATCCCAAGAGAAAAATGCTGTGGCATTTCCTGCACATTTTGAGACTTACTGTTTCTCTCAAATGAATTAAAACTGCAATTTGGGTGTATTACCACCAGATGTCACTGTCTCACGATTTCAACTGCTGTAGTTAAGCCAGAGGCATCTCAATCAGATAAAAGTCATTGCAGACTTTTCCTGGTGAACAAATTGTGACTGTACAGCAGCAGCAATAGTACTCTATTTATGTGTGATTTTGAAGCTCAAAATTAAGTCGAGTTGTCCAAATTCTCATATGGCCCCTCAAAGCAGTGGACGCTGATAAGTCCAAGCGATCCTTCTGCGTCATGTACTACTCTCCGCTTCACGAGTCTTCGTCTTTCTCATAGCGGAGACTTTGTCCGACTTATTCATCCCACCTGGAATCCCTCCCACACCGCCATCTTTGTTCTCCACTTACGATCTCCCGTACGCACTGCCCTCTCCAGATTTCGTTCCTTGACGCCACTTCCCACACCTTCCGAGACAGATGTAGATGTGTATTTCTCTTCTCCCAAGTTCATGGTAGTCTGCGAGTGCAAGCATCATTAGCGCTTATCGCGCCGTATTTAATATTCGGTCAATGGGCACATCTCCCCGTTACACAACGAACTTATCAAAAGGAGGGGCCGTGAATTACCTGAAGTATCCTCCACCCCTTATCCCTCGATACCCTGCACAGAACTTGGCACATGATAGGCATTGAATGAATGACGGATCAACGAGTGAGTGAATGTATGGGGTGGATGAGGAAATTCAGACCCGTTTGACATGCGAGCGATTCCCTCTTCCCTCTCTGCAAGCAGCTAGTGAAGGCATTTGAGGGTCGGCGGGCATCACGTGGTGAGGACAAGCAGAGCCGGAAGGCCCGTGCTCCGGGCCCTGCCTCCCCGCCCACCAGCGGTGCCGCTGCGGGCACAGGGCCCGGCCTTGTGTGCCTCTGTGTTTCACACGTAAACAGAGAATGGCAGTAGTTCCCACTGTACCAGCTGGTTTCTTCTTTCACCTTTACTAACCCTGCAATAAATAGGACTTCCTATTTTATGGGTAGGTACACTGACATTCAGAGTGTCCAATGGCATGCTCGAGGGCACGCAGGTTCTAAAACGGGGTGTGGAGGGGCTGGTATTCTGTGGAAGGATTGGCGGGTTTGAAAGCCTTCACAGTTTCGGTCACACCTAGATTTTTCAATACGTTCTTGTGGGCTGAAAGATGGTTCAGGGAAATGTTTTTCTTACCTTAGCTAATTTTTGTATTAATGATCATTGTCTATATAAGAATGTAACATGAATCAAGCACTCTTCGATATTTCTAATGTTGACCACACTACTTTTAAAATATTCAGTGTTTATCTCTGGGTAATCAAACATAAACAGTTGGTAAATACATGGCAATATTTTCATATAGAAATAGAAAAAAAAAATCCCCAAACCATTATATTCAACCTCTGTGCTATTGATGTAGATGTTAGTATTTTGTTTCTAAAGGAGAGCAAGATACATTGGAAAGTGTATCTAGCTCAGAATAGCAGAAGGTTATTCAGGTTAAATTTAAACTGGATTTCTTGTCCCCACCCCCACTTGTCAGATTACCTGGATAGGGACAGCGGGTCGCCAGAGCATTAGACGGCCACCGCGGAGCGTTAGCAGTTCGCTGCTCAGTATCTTTTCTGCACACAACTTCCGAGAGCCCACCCAGAAACCAGGAAAACGGATCAAACTGAAAATTAAGGACACGTTCTCATCCCCTGGCGTACCAGAGGCAGTCCAGACACTAGCAGGCTATAGTAATTCTCAGGATTATGTACCTACAGCTCATTTTTCATCCCAAACTCGTGAAGGGGTGATCGACCAAACTATGTCATATACTAAGATTAGGAAAATGCTGGACGATGTTTTTGAGTAGGGTCATTGATACATGTTCCAAGCCATGATATACATCTGCATCGATATCAGTTTGCTTTCATTAACTTAGACAATTAAAATCAAGAACTAAGTTATTTTAAGCAAACGGCTTTGCACTCATTTTGCATTCATTCATTTCTGCTTGGCATGGAGCACGGCTGCATTATAATGTGCTCGGGCACAATGAAGTGTGCTCTGACGTTCGTAGACTGGAGAGCTGTACCGCTCAAGTAGACCAGGTAGACATGCAGTCCCGCCGGAAGCACACGTGCAGGGGTCTGTGCTCTCTCACACACACTTTAGAAACTACAGGTTTTCTGCCTCCTGTTCTCCAAACAAATGAAATGTTCCAGGCCAGCGGCCCAGAGTTATTTAATTAAAGTTATTTAATTGGTAGCATCTTTTCTAATGTTTTTCAATACTTTGGAAAAATTAATGGGCCAAATAGCTAGAGCCTTTAGGATGGTTTCAGCGCGCGCGCGCGCACACACACACACACACACACACACACACACTTATAGATCTCTCCTGGTACACATATATGTTACAGTTTCTCTAGGTATATAATCAGGAGTAGGGTCTCTGTGTCATGGAATATACCTATCTTTAGGTTCACTAGATATTACCAAATTCATCTTTACTCAAAGTCAGGATAATTCAAAGAAGGGTTATTTGCAAAGATTTACCAAGTATGGGGAGAGGGCAAACCAAGTGACTGTGTAGTGGCTTCGTGCTCGTAGGAGAGCTTGGAACCCCCCTAAGCCCAAAAGGATGGCTGATGGAGTAGTTTACTTGCACCTGGAGGTCACGTAGAGCAAGGTGCCTAGGAGAAGGCTCGGCGGGGAGGACCCAAGGGAGCAAACGGCGCATTCACTGTCTCCCCTCTTCCCATCCTTGTGCCAAAGCCCCATCCGTCCCATGGTCCTGGAAACTAGAAGGCGTCGGCGTCCGTTAACGTCGACCCTGCGTTTTTTTGTATGCTAAAAGCCTTTGCCTGCAACGAGGTAGCCTATGTTTTATTTTTTGTTTTGTCAGAGTTTCATATTTTTAGGTTTTACTTTTCGTCTTATAATCAATTTTTAGTTAATTTTTGTTTATGTTGTGAGGTAAGATATGAGTTGATGTTCATTTTTTTTTCCATACAGATATAAAGTTGATCCAGCATCATTTGTTGAAAAGATGATCATTTCTTCCATTAAAGTTCCTTGACGTCTTTGTCAAAAAATTAATTGTATAGGTATGGTGTCTATTTCTAGACTATCAAGTCTATTCTGTTGAACTATATATATCTTTATTTTTGCCAATTTCAAACTATAATTTTACAGCAAGTCTTGACATCAGGTAGAATAAATCTTATAGGCTTTACTTTTTGAATTGTTTTGGCTTTCCTAGACCCTTTGCATTCCCTATATATTATTGAAATCAGCTTGCCAGTGTTCACAAAAAATAAAAGTCCTGCTGGAATTTTGTTTGAGTTTGTATAGAGTCTATAGGTCAATTTAGGGAGAATTGCCAATTTTAATTCATGAACATGGTATATCTTTCAATTATTTAGACCTTCTTTAATATCTTTCATCACTGTTTTGTAATTTTCAGTACAGAAGATACCTTATGTTAGATTTGTTCCTGAGTTTTGTAACTTTTAGCATCAATGTAAACAGAATTTAATGTATTTTAATTTTTCAATATTTTGCATATAGTATACACAAATTTAATTAATTTTATATTAACCTTGTATTCTGCAACTTACTATTTCTTTTACTTTTTTTCTATTAGTTGTTCTGTAGATAACTTGAGTTTTTTTTTCATGTAAGTAGCTAAATATCTAAAGTAGAAAGAGTTTTACTTCTTCCTTTTCCTATCTTTATGCCTTGTAAAGTCGTCAAATAGGAGTGATGAAAGTAGGAATCCATGCCTTGTCAAATTTTGGTATTGTCATGCTGGCCTCCTAAAGTGAGTTAGGCAGTGATCTCTCCTCTATTTTCTGAAAATGTGTAGGTAAGTTTGGTGTTATTTCTTCCTTGCAAGTTGGATAAAACTCACCAGGAAAACTCTCTGTGCCTGAGGTTCTCTTTCTTGGGCAAGTTTTTCATAATAAATTCATTTTCATTAATAGGTAGAGAACTCCTCAAATTTTCTTTGTTTACAGAAATTTCTGATAGTTTGTATTAGTAAAGAAATGAATCTGATTCAATCACCTTCTCAAATTTTTTTGGCATAAAATTGCTCGCAGTATTCTCTCATTATTTTAATAATTGTAGAGTCTGCTGCGATAGCCCTCTTTTCCTTCCTGATAGTGATAATATGTGTTTTCTCATTTTTTCGATCAGTGCTGTTAGGGCTCAGGCAATTTTGTGATCTTTTCAAAAATTCAGCTTTTTCCTTTGTTAATACTCTGTATTGCCTGTTTTCTGTTTCACCAATTTCCACCTTACCTTTATTGTTTCTTTCCTCCTACTTACTTTGACATTATTTTCTTTTATTTGTCCAGCTTCTTAAGGTAAAACCTGAGGTTAATAACTTTACGTTTTTATTTTTTTCAGTATAAACATTTAAAATTATATAAGTGTTTTCCTAAACCCTGCATTAGCTGCATCCCACAAATTTTGATATGTTGTGTTCTTATTCTCATTTAGGTCACTATTTTCTAAGTTCCCTTGTGATTTTGTCTTTGAATCAGGAATTGTTTAGAAATGTGTTATTTGTTTTCCTGATATTTGGGATCTTCTTAAATATTCAATTATTATTTCTAATTTAATTCTGTTATGGCCAAAGACTATACTGTGTATGATTTTAATATTTTTGAACTGTTTATGGCCTGTATATAAGTCGATCTTGGTGAATACGCCATGTGCACTTGAAAAGGATGCATATTCTGCTGCTGGTGGTTGTAATATTCCATAAATATCAGTTATGTAAAGGTGGTTGGTCTTATTATTCAGCTCTTACTTTTTGTCTAGTTCTGTCAATTGCTAAGAGAATTATGCTAGAACCTCCTACTGTGATTGATTATGGAATTGTCTGTTTCTTCCTCTAATATCCACCATGTTCACTTCAGGTATTTTGGGGGTATGCTGTTAAGGACATGCTCATTCGTACTTGCAACATCCTCCTCATGAAAGGGCTTTCATTATGAAACGTTACGAAACATCTCTTTGTCTCTATACGTTGTATCTGATATTGAATAGCTGTGCCAGACTCCATATACCTGCCCTTTGCATGTGATGGCATGTTTCATCTATTTATTTTCTAGCCATTTATATCTTAATATTTAAAGTTTGTCTCTTATAGGCAACATATAATTAAGTCTTGCTTTTATTTATTTATTTTTAAAATCTAGTTTGGCAATATCTACCTTTTCGTCATAGGAGTAAGCAAACTTTTCCTTAAAGGCCAGATAGTAAATACATTAGACTTTGTAGTCTAAGAACCAAATGTGAGGATATTATGTAGCTACATATATAACCTCTTAAAATGTAATCATTTAAAAATGTAAAGCCATTCCGAGACTGTAGTCATTAGATAAAAGTAAATGGCCAGATGAGGCCCGTGGGCTCTAATTTGCCAATTTCCGTTTTGTCCTGTTGTATTTAGCATGACTGTCGATGTTGCTGGAGTTGGGTCTGTCGTTTTCCTGCGTGTTTTCTGCTCTGTCCCTTCTTGTTCCTCTGTCCCCTTTTCCTGCCTCCTGTATGATTATTTGAATATGTTGATGTTTCATGTTCACGGACTCTCAGATACCAGCTATAACGTCTATATCACTTTGGAGGCTGCTTTGTGGATAACAGTCTATACGCCTGTCCTTTCACAGTCTTGAGTCACTGTCATGCAACTGGAAGTGTGATATGAAAACTTTGCAACCGCAGCGGTCTCCACCCCGCCCTCCCGCCTTGGGCTGCGACCGTTCACACCGACAGCCTCACAGGACAGTGCCGTAATCATAGTGCCAGTCCGTCGTGTGCATTTCACAGAGCTTAGGAGGAAAGCGCCGTTTTTGTGTCTGCCTGGCCGTTTACCGTTTCCGTTGCTCTTCCTCCATTCCTAACACGCGGGGTGCCCGCTTGCATCGTTCCTCGTCAGCCCGCGGAACTCGCTTCAGCATTTCTGGTAGAGCAGGTGTACTGACAATGAATTATCTCAGTCTTTGTTCATTTGAAAATGTTCTTATTTAGCCTAATACGTGGAATCTGGAAGAAAAAAAAAAACATCTCATAGAAACAGAGAGCATGTTGGTGGTTGCCGGGGCCTGGGGCGGGGAGAAGGGAGGGTGGGTAAAGGTGGTCAAAGGGACCAGGTGTGTTCTGACTGCCACACGACCTCAGACAAAGCAAGACCTTGCAAAAGTTCTGTCTGTCTAGAGACCTGGCTCATGAGCAGAGGAGTCCTGTTCCTTTTCCACAGATACAGTGGCCGAACCCGGTCCTCAGATCAGTGGTAATTAGGGTGGGGCCCTCCAGCAGGAGAGGGGAGGTCCCTCCCAGGCGAAGTTCCAGTTCCTCGTGATGGCCTGTTTCTTCCGTCCCTTCCGCCATGCCTCAGAATGCATCCATTTTTTGTCTCTCCTCTAGCATATTGTAGTTATGGGAGCCAGGCCGTCCCAGTGGCACTGTGGCCTCCCCTGTGGTGGCCCTTCTGCCGGGGCTCAAGCCTGGTCTCCTGTTCACTGTGCTGTTTCGACAGAGCGACATCCGGGCGTGACTGCTTTCGCCTGCAGGCTGGGTCACGTGGGAAATCTTGCACTGCGGTCCCACGAGGTGCACAGTACGGGGGCAGCCACGCTCCTCTTCAGCCTGGGTGGCTCGGCCGTCACTTGGGGCCCCCGGGAGCCATGTCTCCCTGCCTCCACGTGAGATTCTGGCAAATGGTCCCTCTTCTGGGTTGAGTCATACAAACCCTTCTCAAGGAGCAGGGCTCTCAAGGGCTCATACGGCCCACGTTCAGGCCCTCTGCCTCTGGGTCAGCGGGCAGGTGTCTTCGGATTCACATCAGAGAAACATGAGAAGAGGTGGGTTTGGGTCCAGGTAGCCAAACGTCATTTTAAATTGGAAGAGACACCCCCGCTGCCAAATCTTTAATAAAGAACGCGCTCATACCCATTCCCACTCTCTACCTTTAGTCTTCTTGTTTTAAAATCCAAGTCTACACCTGTCATTCGTTTTTAACGGGCGGCATGACTGGAGCCCTGGCCCACGCCCCCCTGGCTTTGCCCACCACTGCCCTCTGAGCGCGAGGCTGGTTTAGCAACAGGGCTTGGAAAGAACGACATTTCCTGAAAATCCGGACGAAATGGAATAATACATTTATGGGCTCCCACTCATGGCCATGCAAGCATTCTTGTTCTCTTTGGACGGATGGACCATTCCGTAAATGGCCAGTGTGTTGACAAGGTACAAATTACATGCTTATCTGACCTAGTCATTTAAATGACCTAGACGTAGCAATCGACCTTTTAAGACATCGATAGACAAATTATTACTTTTCCTTGCCATTCTGTTAGTGGACTCTATAATATAGTATTTTTTAGACCACCAGATATTTTAGATTAATAGTATTCAATAAATTAGAAATGGTTTCTGCTCATTGTAGAAGGAGATCGATTGTCACGGACATTGTTTGTTTATCTTCCTGGATTAAATTCATTCAAAAAATGTGTTCTGTTAGAAAATTTAATAACATTTTATTTTTAGTGACCATTAATTAATACTAAATTACAGTGTTCCACCTCTGGAAGTGCCTGTGACATTGTATGAATACCAGATGAACCGTAATTATCTATACTATAAAAATGAAAATCAAACCCGCTTATAATAACACATTTAAAGTACTTCTGAAATTTTATGTTCTCATCGCTTTTAAGAATGAGACATGAATACGACTCACTGTGGCAAGCGCAGGTGGTAAGCCGTGCTGCGCAGCCACCTGCAATTTTGAAAACGTAAAAATATAGCGACAGTAAGACAGGAAGGGACGTATATATTTAAGACAGGGGCGCATGCTTATAGATATGATTATAAGAAACGTTGTAAAGGACAGAATAAGATGACTCGTGTTTCAGAAGACGTTTCAGCACATACATATTGATTTATCATTAAACACTTGAAAAATATATTTTAAAAATGGCCATGGGAACGCCTTGAGGAAGTGCGCACCCCGTAGCTGGCTGGGCCAACGCCCTAGTAAGTAAACTATTCTGTTTTGCTTTCGAACATAGATCTGTGTCCCTAGGTTCCCCTTTTGATTTGTGGTAGAATGGTTTTACGGGGCTCACAGGCTGACTTATGAAATTTGGCCATCAGCACAGCAGCCCCTTGGCGTCCGAGGCTGGTGTCGCGGAGGTGAGGGCTCGCTGTGCCAATGCGGGCGGGTCAGACACACAACTGCGTGACTGTGCCCGAAACGGGGACCGAGCTCTCTAGGAGCTCAGATGAGGGAGTGGGAGCAGCTGCAGATTCAATTACAGAAATAACATTTGCGATGAGCCTTGAAGAACGTAATCCTGGCACAGACAGCAGACCGGGGGTGCGTTTTGGATGAAGGACGTGAGTGAGCAGAGGCACGGAGGCGGGCGAGTTCTGTGCGCTTCTAGAAAACGGGGAGTTTGCGGGCGTGTGTCCTTCGTGCCCGCGACGTGTGGGAAGTCGGCCAGAGGGGCGGCGTGTGTTTCCGATGGGCCGCGGCCTGAAGGGACCACGGCGTGTGGTGTGAATCCAGCCGGGTGGCACACGAGTGTCCGGGAAGGAGAGAAGGGCGGACGCCTGGGCCACGAGGCGCCTGGGCCGAGCTCCGCGCGGCCGTGCGGGACGGGCGAGCCGGGCGGAGAAGGGAGCGCAGAGGCCTGAACTCCGCGGTCGGCGCTAAGGGGCAGCCCCGCGGGTCGAGGGACGGGGACGTGGACGCGGTGGGTCCTGGGGGGGGCACCCCAGGCCGTGTGTGCGCAGCGCACCCGGCACTGACCTGTTACGGTCGTTGAATGGGTCACTGAATTATACTGAAGTAGGTTTTTGCAGAAAAGTGCGTCCTCGTGTGTCAGTGCCATTCCAGTGTATGTGACTCGTTAAAATTCATCGGAGGCGATTGTAAAAGTTTGCATTTTACAACATCGTGTAAGTCACGAATAGCTATGTAATGTCAGTGCATTTTGCATATGTAGGGTACCTGTGTGTGTGTATACACACACAGACACGGACACACACACACAGACACACACACGGACACGCACACAGACACACAGACACATGGACACGCACACACACACACGGACACACGCACACACGCACACACAGACACACACAGACACACGGACACGCACACACACAGACACGCACACAGACACACACACACAGACACACAGACACATGCGCACACACACACAGACACACGGACACACACAGACATGCACAGACACACACACAGACACACAGACACACACGGACACACAGACACACGCACACAGACACACACACACATTTCCTGACCGTCACGCCCGCCCGTGGCCGAGATGACCACTCTACGATGCCAAGCGCGGCGCGGCCCGCTGGCCCCTCGTCCGGCCGGGCCGCGGCGCAGCTCTTCCAGCCCGGCCTCTCACCCGTGGCCTTGTGCCCCGACGACTGCCCCGCCCTCTCCCCCAGCTCTCTTGGCGCCGGGTTGGTACTCACTGCAGTTCGTGGGGCGAAGCGATGGGGGGAGAGAGGGAGGAGCAGAGGGATAGAGAGAAGCAGGGGGAACGGAGGGAGGAGGGAGCGAGGGAGACAGAGCTCCGCCTTGCGGCGCGGGCCAAGCTCTCGAGCACCCTGAGGCGCCCGTGTTCCACTCCCTAAGGGGGAGACAGCGGGACCATGACACACATTCGCGGACGGCCGTGGTACGGTGTCCGCCACGCCGGCGTCCAGATCCGTGGGAGCTCCTCGCGACGAGCCGCCGCCACCCTGAAACCCCGCGGGGTACCGTCCCTGTATCACGTCGCTGCTCCCCTGGGTTCACTCCTGGAGCTGGGGCGGGCGGCGGCGGTCGCCGCAGAGCCCCGAAGCCGTGGGCGGACGAGTGCGTGACGGAGTCGGGGGTTCTGGTTGAACCCGATTCGTAGTCACCATCCACCTCCTGTCGCCCGGTCCCTTTCACAACTTGCCGAATGTTTTGAAGGCCGTTTACTGGGCGTGGGCGCGGGCAGCGCGCGCGAACGGCTTCACGGTTCGCAGCATGAAAATATTACTTTGGCCTCCTGAGTGCCGTCCCCTGAGCGAGCATCGTCATATATGAGTGGATAAAAATATTCCGTCCCTTCCAGTGGAGTACGACTAATACAGAGAAACTAATTTGGTTATCAAAATTAGGGCTTTTAGGCAGCGGAACAGAAGGTGGAGCCCATCCGTCCATATTTAGATGAGAACTCGTTTTCTCTCGATAATAGGAAACAAAACCCAAATTCTCTGGAAATGTGAAAATAAATGCTATTCATATTATGTCTGCCTAAGGCTTTCATGAAAACACAGTTAATTTCCAAAATAATGTATCTATTATATTTTATGTTCGTGAGGATAATTCGAAACATATATTTCTACTCAGGGACTTTTGAACTAAGCAGTGGAACAAACTGCAGTAATTAGGTGAACCACAGACCAAACTTGAATGTTAATGTGTTTTCACATAACCAAATTCTTGTTACAGAAGAGTGTTTGAGGGACTTAAAGCATTTTTTTTTTATACTCTGTGCCTGAATCAACCCGCATTGCTGTGTAGACTGGAAGGCGTGAGCATGAGGCCGCCCTGTCCCCTGTCCACGGGGACGTCTTCCCCCTTCGGCTGGACCAGGCCACGGGGCCCGGCGTGTCTGAGGACCCTGCTCTGTTGCTTCCCACGCCCTTATCCAGTAGACATATACTGTGACCCACAAGTGCAATTTTAAATTCTTCCACTAGCCACAGTTTAAAAAGTAAAATGAAACCGGGAACGTTATTTTGAATGCTGTTATCCCCACATATTCAAAATGCCATCTCAGCATGTGGCACGGACCACATTTGACGTGCTCATGGTCACGTGTAGCCGCCGGCCGCCGTTTCAGCCTCCGCAGGGGGTGAGTGAGAGAGGAGCTGCGCCTGGGCCTCGGGGAATCGCGACCCGTGAGGGGCCGGCGATGCAGAGGCGGACGCGGGCGTTACCGGGGGCCTTCCTGGGTGCCCGTGGGTCCGCAGCAGAGGGCCGTGCCTTGGCATCGGGCTCCTGGCACGCTTTCTCGACAGCACGAAACAGACACCCCAGGTCGAGTCCGAGAGACAGCCTGGCTCGACCCCCGCCCGGTCTCAGCCTCCATCCCGGGGGAGGCCACGCCGCCTCCGAGCCGCGTGCGAGCGAGCGGGAGCGGGCCACGTCTGCGGCCGGGGCCTCGCTCCGCGCGGTGCAGCGGTGCGGCTGCCAGCCGGTCCCGTGAGTCGCACGCCCTGGGTGTGCGTCCCTTTCTCGCAGGCAGACCGAGACTTCCGACGCAGGAAGCGAGAACCCGGGAGAAGCGCAAGCCCGCACCCGCCCCGGCACCGCCTCGCGTAGCGCTTGGCAGTGGGTCTGCAGCCATGTCCGCCCCATCACTCGTCTGAGCTCAGGGCCCCGAGCGCCCTGGTGGGAGGGAAGGTGGCCCCTGACAGCCTGGCCTCCTCCTCCCCTCCTGCTCTTCTCGCCTGCCCCCCCTTTTTTTGATTTGTCTTTTTTTCCTCCTTCAACAATTTTTTTCTTTCATTTCTTTTCTTTTCTCCCATTCTTTGTTCCGATTTCTTTCCCTTTTTTTATTCCCTACGTTTTACAGTTCTTTTCTTTCATACAGTATATATTTATATTTTCTACACATGTATGTAAAATGAGGAGGTGGATGGTATCTTCACAGTAGGGATGTAGTAGATGTATACTCCTTCTACCTACTCTTGTTTATCAAACCACTGAACCGTCCTGGACAGATACTTTAATGATTGTTGGCATAATAAAAAAAGTCACACATTTTGGGCGGGGGTTATTTTCACTTAGCCGATTGTAACGTGGGCTGGAAATGCACATTTCATGATCTGTGATGTTATTGAAGACTGTTTTATTTGCTGGGCTTTTATTTTACTTTTATTCAAGCAATATTTTAAATCCATAATTGCATTTAAGTGGTTAATTTGCAAAATTTATTTAGTGCCTGTTGTCGGTCTTTTTCCTAAATTAAGAACCATGCAGTAAATTAGTTCATACTGGTAATTTTATTTTCTGAAATTATTGAAGCAAATCAAAACTAGAATGTAAAAGTAGTTTCCCAAATAAAGCTGAACCAAACCCATAATTTAAGTTTGTTGCTAATTCTAATTGCACATAAACACTCCTTATAATAGATGTCTGCATTTCTTCTGGATCATGGGTCTGGAGCTATAGAATATTCCATTTGAAAAGAAGCGCCAAGAGCAAATCTTTTAAACGCTTCATTTTGCAGATATTTATGGTGAAGTTCAGAGGTGCCCTGCTGTGCCCAAGGTCAGACCACAAGGTAGAACCAGAGGAGGGTTTGGAAGAGAGAAAGTAAGGAAAATCAAACTTACTGCGCTCCCCGCCCCCCACACCTTCAGAACTTTAATCAGGATATCCGAGGCTCTGAGTTACGCTTCGCGAAGGCTGTTCTGCGGCCAGTTTCTCTTACTCATAGGGTCCAGCTCTCAAGAAGCCTCACTGGAAAGACCGGGGCATCTCCCAGGTACCTCTCTTCCATGTAGCTGAAACATATATCTGAAACCTCAATTATCTGAAGTCACCAACCCCTTTCTATTTTGGCAAGAAACATCCAGGGAGATTCATACAGATATAATCCTTGTCTGTGTTTCTGTCCTGGTCTGTGGATCTATGGATGCGTTATCTACCTTTTTTATTCTGTCATTCTGTATTCGTATATTTAGATGACTTAGTCCCTGTGGGAATGTTGGGCTTGTAGAAATTTGAATTTTTCTTAGTTTAAATATGTTTTAAAATTTTGAATATTGTTAATCCATGACAAAACCCTATTATTTTTGAACTAGTCACGTCTTCTCCACAAAGGTCTTATTTTTTGTGAGTGTGTTTGGGGGTCACAGTGAGCGTAGCGCAGGAGAATTCTAAAACCCTCTGGCCAGAGCACATCGGATGAACCGAGCTCCACCAGCAAAGGAAAGCACTCTGCTCACTCAGGCTTTTGGAATATTATGTCTATTACTCTTCTTAAAAATACCATCATTTCATTATTTTTTTTTTGAAAATTAAGAAATTACATTATTCATCTTTGTGCAGACAGTCACTCTAATTTCCGTTTTTTCTTTGAACATTTTTGTTTCTGTGAATTGACTTTTTCTAATCAGAGATACAATTGTGAGAAAATAACTATTAAACATTAGTGAACAGATCATATTTTAGACAGAGAATCATATGCCCTTTCTTCCCCAAGTTAAAAATATGCTGGCTTTGGAAATACATTCATTACTCAAAAAATTTTTTTTCCATTATTTAAAACACAGCAATCTTTTTGAATCTATTTGCTTTTTTTTTGTGAATGAATGAAAGGAAAAAATACTCAAAATATCTCATTATTCTTGGATTTAATCCAAACTGACTTTTTTAAGCTTGCAAAATATATGTGGGAAAGAATTCAGTACAGACACTCAAAACAATAATGGTTTCAGTGCAGCAGGAAAAAAGAAAACCCTAGGCAGAGTGAAGAAGGCAAGCCTCTTGGTGAAAATAAGTGAACTTGGTCGCTCTTGCTCTTAGGGAAAACAAGTAAACAAATGTGAGGAGACTGAAATACTCAGCTTTTAAATTGACATGAGAAAAATATTCACACTGAAACAGACGGTGCATTTAATTCATCCCTGAATGGATGAGGTGAAGGATTTTTGTCCTGTTTAAGAGAAATCGAATCCTACACGTAACGGTGATGGTTGGTGGTGTGCATTTGCCCTGCAAGTTGAGTGGTGTTTACTTACATTCTAATTTTTTAAAATTTTAAAATTTTGCCCCAATTCATCCGTTACTGGGCTGCAAACATTCCAGAAATGACAGTTCAGTACTCCATCAGCTGTCAGGTTTTAAAAAGCACGTCTGTTTAGCTTTTCGCTCTCGTGGTCTCCCTCGAACCAGGACAGCAAGCTTGAGAGGCGGGGAGCTCTCTCGAGCCACTGAATCGCTCTCCCGGCCTTCCTCCCATCATTGTTGTCTTGAGACTGCAAGAATTCTACTCTGTTTTCCAGGTTTCCGAGGATAAATATTAGAAGAGGCATGCCCTTTGCATTCACAAGCATAGAAATGAAATCTGTCGTTAAGCAGAAGTGTCAGTAGCTCCCCCAGAAAGATAGAGGTGACAATCCATTTTCTCTATGTTTCCGAGAGTCGTTAAAGATGGAGATGCATTTTCTAATAAAATAGCTCTTCCCTCTGCATGTCGTAAGAAATGGTTATTTAATCACTAGCCCGGTCCCTTATTATGAGACAGTGCCGAGAGAAAAATATAACTTAAAAAAAAATACACGGTTTGTTTTTGTCGGAGGTTATGAGATGGTTTGGACAGCTGGCCCTCTATATCCAGGGTTCCAGTCCAACCAACTATGGATCAAAAACATTCAGGAAAAAAATGTTACATCGTTGCCCAACTGTGCTGTGTAGTTAGGCCAGTGATGGTGGGGTCTGTACTGAAAATGTAACAGACTTCTGTTTCCTTGTCATTATGTCGTGAACAATACAGTTTAACAACTGTTTCCATGATGTTGACATTGCTTTAGGCACTGTAAGTGCTGTAGGGATCATTTAGAGTATACAGGAGGATGTGTGTGGGTTATGGGAAAATTCTCCCCCATTTCACATAAGAGACTTGAGCCTCCAAGGAGTTCGGTATCTGGGGGTCTTAGAACCAGTCCCGTGAAGATACCAAGTGACAACTGTATTGTTTTTCACTTTCAGTAGCTCAAGCAAACTTGGGAATCCCTTACTGCTATATAACTTACTGAATTTTCATAATATAATTCTTTCCTTTTTTAATGAAAAATGCCCTAGAAGGATCCCCCATCACAAGCTACTTTAACACAAACCTAAGGAATTTGGGTGGTTCGACAGATAAATAGTCCTGTTGTGCAGAGAGTGAAGTTCACGTCCAGCTTCAAGTCTAAATTAAATGAGCTCGATGGTATCTCTTCAGTCTCTTGTGAACAGCCGTTCAGAATACTGAACCGTATGAATAATTCCACCGTTCAGCATGATTGATAGTCTCGGCTCAGGAGAGTCCCCGAACTGAACTAACAACCGCACTAAATTGTATCGCATCTTTAAAAGAGATAGCCCCGTTTAGTGAGGGCCCCGCTACACGGAAGGGGCATGTCAGTGACAGGCGCGGTCCTCAGCCTGCGCCTGGATGGAGGACAGCTCCCAGCCCTGCCCTGCGTGCGCCTCCGAATCGGGCTGCGGGGCTCCAATTGTTCTGAGTGATTTATTTTTCTCCCTGTGGCTGCTTCTAGCTGAGAATTCTTTTGCGTGCGATATTATATCTACTGATAAATATGTGATTCTTTTCCTTGCTAAATAATTTGTCTCTAGCGATGATAAGAAATATCTGTATTGAAGATATAGAACAGCTCTAATGGCTGCAGTGCACGGAATTCGCTGGCATCCAAAAGTTCACTGCATTTATTTACCTGCTACTTAGCTATATATATATATATATTTATATATATATATATATATATATATATATATATATATTTTAAAGCGATAAAGCCTGAGCGTTCGATGGAGTTTACTGCTTTAATATAAAGAAACAAGAGTGCCATAATGAGATTGAAAATATACTTTTTTTAATAACCCGTATTTAATCGATGCTGTCCCTTGCCTTTTAGGCTCCGTAGTGACAGCAGTTAATGAGTAACAAAAGTAATGTAAAAGTACAGCTTCAACAAGCAGTGTCCCTTTAATATTTTTGAATGCTTATTGAGCTTTCATTGAATGACACCTACTCAAAATTTTCAGGCTTAATTAAATTCCATAAATATTATAGAAAGAGCTTCCTTTAAATGTACAGGATGTAGATGATTCAGTGAAAGAAAAAATAACTTAAAAGATAATAAAATAATTTCAAATAAAATGAAGTTATTCCCCCGGAAGGACAACATAAAGGAGTAATTTTTGTCTAGTAAAAAGAGGGAAAAAATCAAGGTAAACTGCTCCCAAGAACGATAGCGCTTACAGTGACCTTGATATCATTCTCTGTCAAGCTGACATCTCAGATAATGGTGACTTCTCTCTGGCACTGTCTAGAACCACAGTGTCACTGGGCTGACAGTACTCTCTCCCATCCCCCCCGCCCCCCTCGTCACACTGCCAAATGCCAATCATCCATGATTAAACGGGAAAGAAAAATGGCACCTTCTATTCTCAAACATAAATTCGCCTTTTCACCAACTTTGTTGACTTTACAGTGCATGTGTAGGCTGTGCTTTCATTCTGCCGCTATACACAGGCGAAAAAGTAGAAATTGGAAATAACATATGAACTTTTTGATATTACTCATAACATTCTATTAACAATAGAGGTGAACTATGGTTATAGAACACAAATTTTTATATAAAAAAATTAATGTAGAGCAGAATAGCTGTAACCTCGATTTTTTCACCTAGTTTTTATTTACTAATTGAAAAGCAAATAAAACAATATAGAATAATAATTGCTTTCTCTGTGGATAAGTGTATTAAAAAGTAACATTCATCTTTACAAAGTGTGCATTTTTATTGTATATTAAAGTATAATCTAGCAAGTTAGGGATTGATTTAGGGTTTCATTTTGTACATCTTGGTACTAAGCATCTCTAAACTGGTCTATTTTAAATTAATTTTCAGTTGCATTAGAAAGAGAATGATGGCTTGGTTATTCTGTTTTCATACTAATGAAGCAAGTATTTTACAATCCCTGACCTTCATGTTCAACATGAGAAACATAGGTAATGTGAATAAATTTATTTTCATCTTCCCTTTCTTGGACTTATAGGCTGAAAAAAAAAAAAGCTACAAAACTTCCTGATGTTTTGAATAACTCTGAGTTTCTCCATTTAGAATTAATCACTCAAAATATTTAAACATTATTTCTACCACTGCGCAAACTTTTAGCCTCAAACGCTACATCATTATGGCAGCATTTCTGGCGTCCGGCGCTACATAATGCTTCCACTAATTAATTTGGAGTAATTTTCTTCAACACCTTATTAGCATTCATTCGTTAACTGAACAAGTCTCGAAGCCTCCTCTGTATTTGGCATTGTGCTGAAATAAATGAAACTGTGTGGGTGAATAAAAGCCTCATATCAAAAACATTGTTAAAATAAAACTCGTGTCAGGAAGATTATAGGTGAAAACAGGAATATAAAAAGAGTAATCAAATAAAGGCAGCATTTTAGCAAGTTTATTTTTGACCCTTAATCCGGCAAATTGGTTCTTAACGGTACTTTTTGTTGACTACTCACGTCATAGCTGGTTGTGTCTTTTTGTAAGTTAAGGATTGACCTGATATTAATAATTACTAATGGAGAACACAAGCGAAAAAAAATGAGCCCATCATGACAGATCTTTTGGGGACCAGTAGCGTCTGCAACTGCCGAGTAACTAGAACTAGGTGAGCTTTTATGTAAACACGACTGTTAAGTCTTGTTCTGTGTTCAACCTCCTGGATTTAAAAATCAGATTATTTTGACATTGCCTGTAGTTAGCTGTTCACACTTAAAGAAAGCCGTCGATAAATGAGATCAAGAGAGAAAGGAAAGGAACAAGAAAAAACAAGGTGGAGAGTAGGCCGAGTAGAACAGGAAAAAGGGGGAAGTATTTCAAAGTCCCTCGGTGGTCTAGAAATCTGTTTTAATGTTCCATTTGTAATTTCTGGGACTCCTCTGTAATGGTGTGTTATTTATTTACGATACCCCAGCCCGTCGCAAGGCTTCCGGAGTCGCTGCTGCAGGTCCTTTGGGTCCCGGTGGGAACAGAGGTGGGTAGAGTCTTGGAGATGCCGTGTGAGGCCTGGACGCCCCTCCCCACCTTTGCCCGCCGCCCCGGTACCCCCCAAGGGCGTTGTGTCCCCCATGGTCCCCACTGCCTCCACGTCCTCTCGGGACCTCCCGCCCGCCCAGCAGGCGACAGACAGCAGGTGCACGGAGACCCCCGCGCCTCTTCCAGTGTCTGGTAGCCCCAGACGCGCCTCGGCTTGTGGGCCCCGCCCCGTCTTCACCTGGCTCTCTCCTCTTCCTAGGTGTGCCCATCTCTGCACCCGAAGGTCTACTTTGTATAAGGACGCCAGTCACTCTGGAGGAGGGTCCACCCCCGTGGCCTCATTTTCACTCGAACTCCAAACCAGGGCACATTCTGAGTCATTAGGAGACACAGTTTAACTCGTACCAGTCATTCAAGCTTGTTCCTTTAAATCACCCACAGAAGTTTATCACATTTTTTTTAGCCATTGATTCTTGTTTATTTATTTATTTATTTTATGGTGACATGGATGACAAAATCGAGTAAGTTTCAGGGGTGCAATTCAACAGTACAGCACGTATATGTCGCATCGTGTGTTCACCTCCCATACCGAGACTTTCTGCCACCACCTATTCGACCCCCTTTACCTGGTCTCCTTCCTCTCTCCTCCCTCCCCCAGCCTCTGGCAACCACCGGTCAATTGTCCATGTCCATGAGCCTCTGTTTGTTTGTCATGCTTGTTGTTGCTTTTAGGTTTACATCCCACATATAAGTGATATCATGTGACTTTCAACGTTTTCTGTCTGGCTCATTTCGCTTAGCATGATTATCTTCGATGTCCATCCATGTTGCCGCAAATGGCTGTATTTCATCTCTTCTTATGGCCAGGTGATATTCCATTGTATTCATGTACCACAGCTTCTTTAGCCAATCATCTCTCGTAAGACACTTAGGTTGCTTCCATGTCCTGGCCACCGTGAATATTGCTGCTATGAACATCGGTGTGCAAATTATCTTTTCAGATAGGAGTTTTCAAGTCTTCGGGGTAAATACCCAGTAGAGGGATTGCTGGATCATATGGTAGATCACATTTTTAACGTGGCTTTGGGTAGATCTCAGATGATGCTTTCGGAAATGCAACTGTTTAACATTTTTTTCCGTGAAAGGTAAAAACAAAAGCAACCAAGCAAGTATAAGGACCAGTGATTTCCACGCAGGCTCTGCCACCAGGCAGGCTTGGGTTCGGATCTCTCTTCTGCTTCTCACTGGCAGTGTGCCTCGGGCTTGGCCTTCCTGGGTCTCAGTGTCTCGTCTGTGGACGGGAGCGGTGGCCCTTCTGTCAGAAAGGCGAAGGGGTTAAGTTACTTGACCCAAGTGAAATACTTAGCGTAGCGTCTTGCGCGTAATCAATACTCTATTACCGTTACGAACATCGAAATCTGTTAGCGCTTTGCCTCTAAAAATATATCAGTTAGTTTTAGTAAAATATAAAAATATGGTCTATGGCCATGCCACCCTGAACACACCCGATCCCGTCTGATCTCAAAAGCTAAATGGGGCCAGGCCAGGTTAGTACTTGGATGGGAGACCACCTAGGAAGACCAGGTGCTGTAAGCGTAAAAAATTTTTAAAAATTATATATATACACATATATATGTACATATACATACATATACATGTATATATATACACGTGTATATGTGCGTATATATATCCCCTATAATGTACTCTCTTAGATTTCCTCTTTCTTCCCTTACGAGTGTAGACCATCACATCCCGCTCGCTGACACGTGACTAGAACATGTCGCCCATCGCCCCCCTGCCGGGGGCAGTAGGCTTACTTGGACTTAGACTGGGAACGATGGGCTGGGAAGACTCTGCACGGAGCAGGCCCCAGGCGCAGAGGAGCCTGGGGTGTGCGTTGTGGGAGCAGATGAGGGAGGTGGCGACGGCCGAGGCGGCGAGGGCTCAGGAACCCCAGGGGTCAGAAATAGGTGTCCAGAGGTGCTTGTTACCTGTACAGGTGAACCGGAGCCCAGGTGGGCGGAGGCCTCAGGCCCAGGGGCACAGGCAGGAAGTAACTGCTGGAAAGTAAAGACCTTTGGCTTTGCGTGTCGTCAAGTGTGGGTGGGGCAGGAGACAGACATTCTTAAAGAGGCTTGTAAGTGTCACCTAGGTGAGTTTTGCTCTTCATTATTAAGGATCTTCTGGCTTGAGCCACAAAGTTTAAGGAAGAATTAAATGGCAAGCTTCATCATTTGATCTCGGAATGTCATAGAGGTCGTGAGACCCTGACTAAACCTTCCTTACCTCCTGACTGATGTCCTCCAACTCCAAACATCCTGCTGGCGGCTATTCTAAAACTGCCTTTAACTCGTTCTTACTCATGTATTTTAATTATGGGTTTGCATGATGGAAGAGCAAGTTCGACGGGGCCGGGGCCGTGAGGGTGCGCGGCACCTGAGCTAGGAGCGGTCCCGACGCAGGGGCGGGCCTGCGCATCCCCACTTCACCTCCCGGCCCTGGGCGGCCGGGCCAGAAGATCGGGACCGTGAAAGTCACATATATTGTAAATGCCGGTGATGCTCTTGAATCCCAGGCTAGATATTTATTCACGCAGCTGAAATACAACGCGTTTACTGCTATGCAAAACCAAAAGTTCCTCAAAAGTTCAGCAGCCTCTTCTTCATTGCAAAAAAAAAATGTCAATTAAGTCATTTGGTCGTTACTTTACGGCACGATGGATCCAACGGTTGCAGGTGGTGAGTCTGTTATAACGTGTGGGCTGCTGCCACAGGTGAAGTGGGCACGTTCATTTTTTTCCCTGGGTCTTATTTTTATTGTTTACTTTTTCTTTTTTTGTCTAACATCCACATAAAACAGGACCTTTCAAAGAAAAAGATAAAGAGAGACAGAAGTCTTTCCCTTCAAAATAAAGAAGCCCAGAACTTTTATTTTGTATATTTAGTTAAGAAAATGTAGAATTTAATGTCATTTAATGTCATTAAATGACATTTAATTTACTTTAATGTTAAGCCACGATCCCAGTAAACAGAGCTACAGGAGTAAGTAAGCTGGAAGTAATGCCCACCACCCCCTCATCAGTTGCTGAAGAAACAGGCCATATTTTGGATGTAAGGGAAGGCAAGGTGAAATTTGCTTGGAATTTCTATCTATAATAATTTCATTATTAAAGTTATTAATTTTTTTACGAATGATATAAAACACACTTATGCGTTAGTAGGGAAAACCATTGAAATCTTGAGAATAATCATATTTTCAACAGAATGAGTCACCTAGATAGCCTCCAAAACTTTAAGCAAAGAAAATAAATTAATACTAATAAACGGCCATTGACTAGACCAGTGTGACTCATGCAGCGTTTGGAGCTCTGGTGGCAATGCTTTGCACATCCAGCCGGCAAAAGGTTTTAAAAACTATGCTAGCCTTAAAATTAACTGTTTTATGAAAAAGAATAAATTTCAAATATTCATATCTCACATCAATATTTAAATATTCATTTAAAAACCCATTTTTAAAATAGCTCAGTTAAGGATTTTTTACAACATATCTCATTTGTATGACAGACTCTTGCCCACAGTGGATCATATATAATGTCTAAAATGAAAACCGTGGAATTCCCAAGCGCACCTGATGCATTTTTACGAGTCCATGCTTCAGAATGAATCACATTTGGCAGGACCTCTGAATGACCCATGAACTACAGTGGTCATTTTTGTCGTAGCATCTGTCCAATTCATCCATGGTCAAAGTGTGTTGTTTCCTTTACGCATTAACTCATTCACCAGACAGATGTGCGCTGCATGCCTGTAACGACGAGGACGTTGTCTGGACACGGGGGTCAGCTATAAACAAAGCAGCCGGCGTCCTTTGTTTATGAGATGCGGGCACCTGGGGGTGCGTTGCAGGATGTCTCAGAAGGCAGTGCTCGCCAAAAGATCGATCAGGGAAGGGGAAGGTTGTGCAGGGCTGGAGAGGTGAGGGGTCTGAGGATGATGATGATGATAAGGACACCGGACTGTCCCTCTGAGACGTGACGTCTTTGCCGAAGGCTTTGCGGGAGTCCACCAGAGGGCGCTGCATGAGAAGGGCCGTCTCAGAGGGACCAGGGACAGAGGGGAGGGTCTGGAATGTTCCGTGAAGGGCGTGAAGGCCCGTGTCCCTGGAGGGGCGAGTTCAGAGGAGAGTGACGGGTGTGTCGTGTCGGCAGGTCGCGGGGCGGAGCCTTCGGGCCGGAGGGCTGTCTTACGGACTTGGCTTCTGCTGAGTGATAAGGGGGAACAGTGACCGGTTTGAGCAGAGAAACACCACCTTCTCTCTGGCCGCGGTGTGGAGAAGGTCGTAGGGCAGCCAGTGTGGGAGCAGAGAGGCTGCTGGGGGGCCGAGAGCCGCTAGGCCAGGTGGGAACGGGCAGGTGGAGAGACGCGCCCGGTCTCGGGCCGCGTGGACGGTCCGGGGGTGAGGAACGGACTCAGTACACCCGCTCCCGGCCGTGACCTGCCGACCCGCAGCCGCCGCCGGTGCTGGCGGCCTGCCCCGCTCGTTCAGACCCGGGCCCAGCTGTGCAGCGGCAGCTGTGCCAGACAGAACTCCGGGGACGTCTCAGCCGTTCACCTCCGCTGGGCGCGTGCTCGCTTTTGCTCTCCGCAGCGTTCTCATTTCCTCCCTGTGTCTAACCCTTTCGCTCTTAATGGATTCGGCAACTGAGTTTGCTGGCCGGGTTTTGACCTTCTGAGTCCACAGAGTACCCGGCCAGGCTCAGCGGGCCCCCCCTGGGCCAGGCAGGTAGGGACCCAACTTAGCTTCTGGAGGCCAGGGCTAGGGCTGCTTGAGGCCGGCTCTGGAACTGAGAAAACGAGAGAGGAAAGCCAGCCAGGTGCGGCTGTCAGCTCCAGAGCGCCGGGCTGAGAAATGGGAGTCGAGGCTTCCGGCCAAGAAGCTAAGAAGGCAACGTGGCCAGGAAGCAGCAGCCAGTGGCAGAAGGCACTGGGCAGCTCAGGGGGAGTGTCCGCGGCTCCAGCCGGGGCGCCGGACCCTGGGCAGCTCAGAGGGAGTGTCCGCGGCTCCAGCCGGACCCTGGCTGGCTCCCCAGGGCGCAGGCGGGTCAGACAGCCTCAGAGCTCATCCCCACCCCACACATCAGGCTTTGTGACTGAATCTGTCGTGTCCTTGTACCTGATCCTGAGGCTTAGGTTTAGGGCGCCCAGGGCCCATCCGAGTTTTTCAGGACTATTTGGGTACAGGTGGCCGATTCCCAACTCTAAATACCTTAAGCAAAAAAAATAATGTATTGGCTAAAAAACTAAAATGTGCAGGGACGACGTGGCTTCAGGCCCGCTGCGCACAGAGGCGTCACCAGGTGTGCGAGTTGTCCGTGGGAAGAAGGAGATCACCCAAGACTCCCGATGGCCTCACGTGCCATCGCGAAGCATCCGGCCCCGCCCCGGAGCAGCCCAGCGTGGCCGTGAGCGACGTTTAGCCTGTCACGACCCCGGCCTCGAGTGCCTGCCGTCCTGGGCTCCTGCCAGAGCCGCGGACCGTCGCGTCCTCCTGCTCCTGGGCTCGGTCGGATCCGGCGGGGGCATCGCGGGCCCCGCGAGCACACTCCTCTAGCGCCTCCCCCGTCCCCTCACCTCTCCGGGCCCTACGCCCCTCCCGCACCCCCCGCCACCACACGTCTGATCGTCGCTCTTCCCCTCGAGGGCTGGAAGCACCCCTTCCGCCCAGCCGCCCAAGCCTCGCGTCTCTGAGTCCACCTAGGCGTCCGCCTCTTTCACCGTCCCCGTTTCTGTCCACTGCCCTGGGTTCCTGCCCTTCGCCTAGTGCCCCGCGATCAGGCCGCTCCCCGAGCCCGAAAGGTCCCGGTAAGCTGGGCGCAGGACCGCGTAGTCCCCGCGTAAAGTGCATTAGCGGCCCCCGTTTACGAGTCAGAGCCCACGTTCCTTCGTGGGCCGTCTGAGGCTGGCCCTGCGCTGGCCCCTGCCTGCCGCCGAGCAGCTCCGGTTCCTTCCAGTTCCTGAACCAGTGTGATCTGCACCTCGGCCGACACTCCTGTCAGTCCTTGGTCCTGGGATCCCCTTCCTTCTTCCGTGGATGTGATGAAGCCCGGCCTGTCCTCTATCTGGGCTCAGGGCCAGCGCCCCTCGCCCGTGAAGCCTTCTCCGGCCCCACCCCGTCTGAGGCTGTGTCTCCTGTGGGCCCCTTCTCTCCAGCCTCTGCAGCTCGTTAGTGAATGTTATCCATCTCCACGCCCAGCTGGAGACATTGTCGGTGACACCGTTTCTTCTGAAGGTGTGACTGACATGGCTGGGCCGGATGCTAAATGTGGGTGTCGGGCATGGAGGCCAAGGAGGAGACGGGGCCCGAGGTGGACAGCAGCAGCAGAACCGGCCACCTGGCCGTGGGCTCAGCATCGTCGCGGAGCGGCCAGCCGCACTGGGCCCTGTTTCTCCCGTCTAATCAGGGCGCTTTGATGAGAAGGCCCTCTGAGAGCTAACATCCTGCGTTTATAGAGCCGTATTAGCGTAACGATTCCAGTTTGCGGCAATAAAATGAAGACATCTAGGGAAGTGCTGGATAAAATTCAGGTTGGAGGAAGGTATAGTTATGGAAAGAAAGGCAGGTTTTCTGTAATAAACTGCTTAGGAAAACCGTCGAGATCCTCGTTTGGGCAGGTGAAGACAGGTGGGGGAATTTAAAGTATGAAAGATCACATTTGTTCAAGGAATGTAGTTTTTAATGACTAATTCTATGTAACGAAAGATCCTCCAAGAAGTGATTATATCAGTTATTAAAAGATGCTCATGCCTTGGGTGTGCAAATATCAAAGCTTGGAATTGCTAACCTCTCATTACGTGATGCCAGCAATTATGAAATGCCAATAAAGACGAAGCTCGTGTGTACCACAAATACACTGTGTGGACATTTCAGCTCAAAATAATAAGAACGTAGCACCATAAAACAGGAATATTCTGAATTAGCATTTAAACATATACGCATCAGCGTACATGTGGATCTATGGATATTCATATGTATAAATAATTATGTGTGCGTGTTTATACACACACACATATTTTTATGGACCTTAAATAATTTTTACTGGCCTTGAAATTGACCAGTCTCAGGAGTGTGTTCAATATTAGAGAACTCTAGCCAGGCCTGCATCTTTTCAGCATTTTTATTTTCTTACCATATTTCATTGCAGTTTTACTGTGTCAGTTATATCATGAGTTAAAATTACATACCTTTATGGCACTGTTTCCACCTAGGTAGTAATTCTCTTGGGGAAAAAGGCTCTTGTCTTAGACATCTGTGTCAACCCGTAGAGACTCGTGAGGCCTCTTGCCAAGAGGATCTGGAGCTCGGTACATGTTAATTTACTGAATTGTCAGAAAATGAATAAACACAAAAGAAACGGACGCGCGGATTGGTGACGTGGGACACCGGGCGGTAAAAGCAGGAGCGAGTGATGTGTCACAGCGGTCAGAGCCGGGCCGCGCGGTCAGGCTTGGTCTCAGGCCCCGGCTCGTGTGTCACAGCGGTCAGAGCCGGGCCGCGCGGTCAGGCTTGGTCTCAGGCCCCGGCTCGTGTGTCACAGCGGTCAGAGCCGGGCCGCGCGGTCAGGCTTGGTCTCAGGCCCCGGCTCCGCCACGTGCAAGCGAAACAACCGGGCAGATCGCTCACTCTCGCTGAAGCGCGGTTTTCTGATCTGTGAAACGAGCGTCTCTGAAGGTAGAGTGAGGTCACGCGCAGCAGAATCTCCGGCACACAGTAAACTCGGATCGCTTTTAGCTATTTTTGTGAAAAGTCATCCTCACGAAATAGTAAATGAGCGAAATCATATACGCCGCTTCTTTGTGACTCATTGGCATTTCCGCTGAGGTGTAATTCTAGGGTCTGCTTCAGTAAGAGGAGGCCGAAACGATGTCCCGACGGGGCGCGTTGCAGTGGGACGCGGCCTGCGAGGGCTGCAGGGAGGGCCACGCTTTGTGGGCGCCGGAGGATTTCCAGGCAGGCTAGGCGCATGGGGCGGCTTTTCACGTGGGTGCGAATGCGCTGGGAGTTCGCAGCTGAGCTCTTGGAAGAAGGACGCCACGGTCGGCGTCACGGGCGTCGCGAAGCAGCCGGGCCGCAGGCGTGGGGCGTGGTGCGGAGAAGGCGGTTTGCGAGGCGCCGTCGTCGTGAATGCGTCTCCCCGGCTGCTCGTTCTCCGGAGAGGGGCAGAGGGCGGAGACGCTGAGCCGGGACCGTGACCGGGGCGTCTGCGGGGGGCGGGGTATGAGGCTGGAAGTGGGGTGGGGCGGGGCGGACATGGGAACAGCCAGCGGCCTCCCTGACGCGGCTCCATGCCTGTGGAGAGCCAGGGACGCGGTCGAGGCGCGGGCATGACGTGAGCCTTTAGTATCTCCGTACGACTGTCACGGGTGACGAGTAGGGAAGGCTGGCGGCAGGGAGACCAGAAAAGACACTATTCAGGCCTTCGGGTGAGAGGCGAGGAGCACCTGGACTGGGGCGCGGCCGGGAAGAGGAGCGCGAGGAAGGGCCTCTAGTGATGCGTTGGGAGGTGGGCTCCGTAGGACCCGGCAGGCAGCGACAGGTGTGGGTCCAGATAAACCCACGGGGCTGGCAGAGGGAAGAGAGGGAACCGCACACCCCTGACCCCTGCTTTCCGTCGTCTTCTGAAGCGGAAAGCAAAGGCATCTGCTGAGAACAAGGAGGCAGAGATGGGCCAGAGGGCCCGAGGTGGTGGGCAAGGTTCGGGTGGCAGAAGGAATGCACCAGAGCAGGTAACGAAGATGCCGGGCCGCTGCGATTCACAGGCACACGTGGCTTCTTCCCCTGCTGCCTGCGTTTAGGAGGGAAGCAGCTGATGGCCCGGTCGATCGAGCCTTGCGGATTTACAGAGAATGCCGGGGAAGGACCTGCCCCCCACCTCCCAAGCAGGTGTTCAGTGTTTGTTGGGTACTGCGAAAAAGGGGTTTGCCAGGGATATGGTACCAGAAAATGACAATCTGGAAACAGGTAAATGATCGTGTTTCCTAAGACATCCCTTATGCAGGAAAGCCTTGTGTGACCGCGAGTAGGTCCCGTGCCACCTTACACCCCCATGGCACTTGGTGACTTCCCTTTGCAGCATTTCGTTTAGTTATCTCGGCTATTCATGACTGTTTGTGTGACGTCCACTGCCCTGCTGACATGCCATTAGGTCCTAAGTGCCGACGCATAGTAGCTGCTCAATAAATCGACAGGGCTTGATACATACTTTAGCTGAGGGAACGACATATTTTTAAATATTCCGTTGCTTGACAGTCTCTTGTAAAGTTTTGTGAATTGCTTCACTTGGGAAGAGGACTAATACATTACAAACGGTACTTTATTTCGTATCTCAGTTTTTTCTGGCTCATAAGGGTCAGGAGTTCGTATAAGTACACCAAACTTGTAAGAACGTTACGTGGTGGTTAGATATACAAATGAATATATCAAAAGCTAGTTAGTTTCCAAGCGACTTAAAGCTGCCTCTGTAATTAACGTGCTCGTACTTGGTGTCCTCTATGGTTCTTTCACCCCTCGCTACACCTGTTGTCACGCTAGGTATCTTACACCGGTCAGCTCGGAACTGGCATGTGGTGTGTTTTTATTATAGAAGTGAACACTTGCCTTAAGGTCGGATGCTTCCAATTCAAGTTTCGAAATGAAGAAGCAGATATTTGCTAGAGTACACCGGTAGCAGTCCTATTACTAACACTGGAAAAAAAAAAAAAGGAAAAAAAACCTTTCCACATGTGGGTAGTCTGTGATATATCTGCTTTCTGAATTCTTCAACTAACATCTTCTATTAAAATCTAAGTATATTATTGAAAGTTAAACTGTTTCCTAGGTTGTCTGTACGATTCCATGCAGTTTAGTTTAATCCGTATGAAACTTAAGTCACATCTACTATGTGATCTTCATATTTCACTTATATTTAGACTTTCGAGCAATGTAATTCTTTAGAATGCTGAAAAACTTGTTCTTCTTAATGACCTTTTCTTTTATATCCTAAAATGTATGTTACTTTTCTTAGCAATACGAAAATGTTCTTCAATAATGGGTCTGTCAAGTAAAACCAATCATAAGTTAAAATCGAAATGGAATATGAATGCATATTTTACAAGATAAATTATAGTGTTGATGTTGAACATTATTCTGTGTTTTTCCCCCTTAAAGACTGGATATTAGTCACAAATATTGCTGAATGTCACCATGGTATAAAGCCAAATAAATTGGGGACCTGTCGCTGTTTGGGATGATGTAAACATGTGACTCACCTTCATGAAGTCGCATAGACTGTCCAAAATTAAACCTTCCCATGTAGACTTTAGCCTGAAATTTATTTTATGAAATTGTAATGAGGTGGTTATATAATCCACTTCACTAAGAATATTGTCAAAACAGAAGAACTCTACATCTGTCTTCCTCACTGAAATATTGTGAGGATTAACAAGACATTTGTACTTAGATTGTGCAATTCTTCCAGGAAACTCAAAGCAAGAACAAGATAGCACTTTCTTTCGAAAGGCATATGTTTTACTGCCAAACCAGACTTAAAGCAGTTGGAATGATACGCATTTCTGAGTTAACTTCCTGCTTTCTTGGACATGTCAAATTATTGATGTTCCAGCGTGACAATTCTAATAACGGAGAAACCAAGTAGGTGAAGAAAAATTGTTACCCAACTTTCAGTCAGATGATGAAACATGAGAATACAGTATTCTAAGAAAAGCAAGCCGCAAGTCCATGTTACAGGTGGAAGAAAACTTAGAAACGAATTAATGGACCGGAGTCTCACTCACCTGTATCTTATTCTCCTATTTTGCGCCAGATACGAGCAGAGGTACACTAACTACATTTGCTCCCTGAAATAACGTTTGATACGCTTCCATCTTAAAACCGTCAAAGCCGCGCTGCTTACCACTCTCAGATGCTAGTCGGAGGCCCGAGACAGAGCCCTGGAGGCGGCCGCGCCTGCTCCCCTTTCCCGCAGTGGCCACCGAGGGCGTTCACGGTCTCCAGATGCGCTTCAGACCCGGCCGCGTCTGCCCGTCCCCATCGCCACGTTACGCTCTCTCGCCCGCGACTCTGCGGCGGGCCCGTACGTCGCTGCCTCCCCTCGTCCCCTCTCCCCCAGGAGCGAACGTGAGCTTCGAATGGCAGCCGGGCCACGCCAGCCCATCGCAGTGACCCTCCCAGCTCTTCACCTGCAGCCCGCTCGCCTCCTGCTCACCCCGCACGGTCCACCTTGATGACCTTCCAGGTCCTTGGAGCCGTCGGCCGCCTCGTGCTACGGGGCCGGGGTCTCTGCAGAGCTCTTCCCTCCGCATGGACTGGCTGGCCCCTTCGCACCTCTTAGAGCTCAGTTTAAATGTCACCCCCCCCCCCCCCCGTTAAGGCCGGTGATCACCGCCCCCCTCTCCCCGTGTCAGTTCAGTTTGCCGCGGTAAACGCTGTGAATGAAGCAAGGAAACGTCCCTGTGGGCAGCTCACCTCGAATCGCCGTTTGCGTCTGCCCGGTCGTTTCGTGCACGCTCTCCGAGGGCAGGGGTCCTGCCCGTGTTGGCAAGCCTGGCTCACAGACGCCAGCACCATGGTCGCGTGCAGCATTATTGAATGAATGAGTAAATGAGTGCATGAAAAGTGCCAACAGGCTGCATGCGCTGGAGGCTCATGTGCCTCTGGTGTTTCCGCAGAACTAGCTGGGCCTGTCAGGTTTGACAGTAGCCGTTTAAACTGGATCTTAAAACCCTACGTGCAGCCATGCCGTGCAAACAGTTCCTTCTTAAGCGAGTACAGCTTTAGTGAGGCGGCCTTGGCTTTCTCACCTCATCAGGAAGGAAGAGAAGTGAGAGCAGACGATCACCGACCTCTCCCAGCTCCGAGGCCCCCAGGCGTTCCGAGGCCGTCCTTCAGGATGTGCGCAGCGGCCACCTCTCTCAAACGTGCCGCAGATGCTGCGTGTGGCTAAGGCGTCGCTTTCTGAATGAGTAAATGGGTTCCGTGCGGCGGGGTGTCAGGCCAGCGCAGCGGTGTCTCAGAGCTGGGGCGGGGGTGTGAGCACCCGAGTGTCTGTGGAGCGTCTTGGGGCTGAGGGGAGTGAACGAACCTCCACGGCGCACCCGGTCCCTGCCGTCTGATGGGGCAGGAAGCTCAGATACCGACAGAGAAGCCGGGGCTCCAACACGATCATGTTTATACAGCTTCAGAGCCCTGGCTCCCCCCGCTTCCCCTCACTCCTGGCCACTTCCTCACCCAAGGAGAACCATGCCAAGCATACGCCAGGGGAAGAGAACACTTCTTGCTGGCCGTCTGTTCAAAACAAGTTTGCAAATAAGCCCAGGGCATCCAGTGTCTTTTCACAGCCCTTTATCTCCTGAAAGTTGTCGAGAGAGCTAAATTAAAGTCGCCTGTCATTAATCTTTGTTCTGCTCACTGTAAATCAAAGGAATGAAATACTTCTCACCGCAATTCAGATCCCAAGCGGGGAAAAATCACAACATAAAACAAAATTTAATATTGGTATTGCCCCTGTCACCGAAGCCATATATATATATTCTTGACCGAAGTAATCAACAAGAAGGTATGCTTGGGCTGTAAGTCAACAATTGTTTTAAAGACTGTGGGCTTTGCAAACACATCCCATTTGTAGTATCTCCATACTTAAAAACGAATTTAGATAAAAGATCTGGGCATCATTTTTATGTGGTTCTAAAAACGGTGATCGCTCTGAGCCGGTTTGCACAACCGTTTCACAATTTCACTGTGTGCCGACAGTACCCCGAGCACAGGGTCACGCTGTGGAGACGGAATTTTCTTCACTGTCCCTGAGCGTTCTCGGCGAAGGCTTGTTATGTGCAAGTTGCACTTGACACGCGTTTTACGGAGTTAAGGTGGGTAAATAAAGAATCGGACAAGAACTAGCAGGAGCAGGATTCCGTCTGGGGCCCTGGTATTGATTCGCGGAGCCTCGTGTCATCCTCCCTATCTGGGCTGCAGTTCTACCCTTTACAAAATATGGATTATGGGCCATATTGTCGATCTGTGTGACCTATGAAGTCACTCATTATAGACGAAGAGCCGGCAGTGATCAGAGGCACCCGCCTCTCGTGCAGGCAGCGGGGAAGTTCTGTGAGCCAGTGTTTACAGAGCTTCCCCCAAGCCTTGGGAGGCAGCCAGCGTCTGCGCACGCAGAGTTCAGACGCCACAAAGGAGGCGAGCGCTGGAGGGTGCAGCCCCGCGTCGCCTGGCAGTCACCTTCCTCGGGGTGTCAGGGTCACAGTTAGCTGTGCGGCCCCCTCCACAGTTGTACCCCGCGTGTCGGAGGTCCACGCAGACGGGGCCCACGTTTTCCTAGAAAATGCAGATCGAAATGGGAACAACCTGTTTCCCAAGTAAATCTCTGCGGATCAGGTGTTTACCGTTGCCAGAACCACAAATGATTGTTTTTTCATACAGACATCCCTAAGGGGCCCAGCTGTCATTAGGGCAGAGAGGAAGGGCCTCATTTCCCTGCATGTCCCCAGGCCTCTGACCCCTGCTCCAGGGGACCTGCTCTCTGTTTTTTCATGCCGCCTTTCTCTTTCTTTTCCTGCGTCTTGTTTCTGCACTGTAACCAAAGGCCACACCCTTTTCTCGAGACAGGTCTGTTTCCTCTCACTCTGTGGCCACGTGTGGTCGTGAGGGCTCCGGCCCCCGTGTGTGGACAGGTCAGGATGGCAGAGGGCAGAACACTGGGCCAGGACCCTGCATCCCAGCTGGATCATAGGTCGTGAGACTTTGGAGAGTTTCCCATTTTCAAGACCCAGGTTTTCACGTAGAGACTCATCATTTCTGAGGCGAGATGGGGTTAGGTGATCTTTGAAGACCATCTCTGCAGTGGTTCGCTGTGAAATAACACGTGTCCTCAACCTCTTGGAGGCCCGCTGAGGAGGGAAGCTCCTTGTGGCCGGTCGTCCTTCGCCCCCTGACTCGAGCACGTAGAAGTCTTCAAAGATCACCCACAGCCGTGCAGCCGAGTTTGCCGTACTTTTCTCCTGGAGTTTATTTCTTTCAGTTGGCTGTTTATCACGGCCCAATCCTTCATAGTCCACTGCGATCCAAATGAGCTCTGCTCCTTCTGTTAATACCGGTGTGGGGTCATATATCCTCGCGAGCACATGGACCCGGCGCCATCTCCGTTATAAATCACGCGCCGAGCAGATTGTTCCATTCCATCCCCGGCACTTAGCAGAATCTCGAGCTGCTCCATCGACCCGGCGTCATCCTCTGATTCCACCTGCCCGGCAGGTGGAAGCTGAAGTGCGAACCTCTCAGACAGAGAGATGAGAGCCTGGGTGGGTCCAAGGCCAACCGTACCTCCCAGAGATTCTAGATAGTTGTTGTACAGAGAGCCAGAACTCTGTCTACTCAACGTCTGCCACAGCTCTAATGATCGATAACTAATGCCCTCATGAAAGCAATGGGCCCTGAATTGTGAGATTCCCGAAGTCGCAAAGGCTGCACTCGTGACTTTTAAAATTTAAACGCTTACTATGGCTTTTAGGGATCCCGAGTGTTTATTAACAGATGGCAGCTCCTTATAAATCAAATTCTGTGACGTTTCGTGAAGAAGCTGTGACCTCAGGAGTAGGGAATACATGGGAAGCGTCCTCTAGGAGGGAGAAACTCGTTAAACCTATAATGCTGACGGGAGAAAGTCCAGGCCGTTGGCATTGTTCCGATATGGCGAAATGACAGTAACGACGGTGCTTGTGATGGGTTAGAAACAGGACTCGGCTGAAACATGGAAGAAATCGTGGTCCAGCCCCAGACCCGGCGTGGGCACTGACCAGAGAGGCCATGCCTCTCCCCGGCCTCAGTCCTTCGCTGCAAAATTAGCAAAAGGGGATCCCCCCTGACTGGTCCCCACTGCTGGCTTGATATCCAAATGAGAGAATGGGCGTGGAAGTTCTTTGCAAGTGCGATGTGTAATCGCACCGAAGGAAAGGCAACTCCCCCCCACCCCCCGTTTCACGACAGCCCTGTTGCTGTGACTGCAGCCTCTGTTCACTGGAATTGCTCTCAGGGGTCCTCGCTCCCCTGCCCCCCCATTACACCGAGTAGCAGGTCGGCGATCGCTGCCGTTGCTTTGTAGCAAGCCCAGCAATCTTTTATTTGAAACTTTATGTCACTTCTTCTTTAAAGTCGTCACCTTTCCTTCTCGGTAGCCCCTTCTCCGTTCCTCCTTCCCCAGCTGGATCCCCACCTCTGCCTGTTTTCCTCGGGTGTCCCTCAGCACGTTTGTGCTGTAGTAAGGCGTCGTTTCGGTGGAGGCCGATACAGCGTTAGAAACTCGTCGGCGACCATGTTTTGCACAAAACAGCAAGAAGGACGCGCGTGTGCGCTCACGCAAGGACGCGTCTGTTGAAGACCAGGACGGTCGCTATGTTGGCTCCGTTGTTTAGGCGGAGGGCGTCAAGCGGGCAGCTTCACAGTCAGGAGGCCCCCGGAGATTTCGTGAAGAAAGAAACAATGGAATAATCCCCAAAGCTACAGATTTACCCAGGTTTTTTAAATACCCCCAGGCGTTTATTTTCTAACGTATCTTTCACTCGGTTATCCTTTTCCTTTTTAATTTAAGTGGTTGGGGCGACACTGGCTAATACAATCATACAGGTTCCGGGTCTACGATCCAGTAATACGTCACGCGTGTGCCGCGTCGCGTGTTCACCGCCCAGAGCGGAATCTCCTTCCGCCGCCGTGCCTTGGCCCCCCGTCCCCCCAGCTGCCCTCGCCGCCCCCTGCCTTCCGGTAACCACCGAACTGATCCTTTTTTCAACTGAAATTTTAGAGGAAAGCTTTGGAGAAGAATTTATTGCAAGTAACATCATAATTATAAAATAGTTAAGAACTATAAAATAGTTTAACTGTTAAGTACAGGCCCTATAGACTTAGCAAAGCTAAAAACTAAAGAAAAAATCACATACGTGTGATGGAACTCGCACAGGCATTTCAGCTCCAGTGGAACCGTTTCTTACCGCAAGGCAGGCGGGGAGGCCGCCACACGAATGTTCAGTGGTGCGGACGTGTGATTAAGAGAAAGCCGTTTTCTCTGTCGAAATTCCAAAAGAGGAAATGTCGATAATGCATTTTTAATCACAAGAATTCGAAATATAATGCCAAAGTAAATTCCGAAAAATAGAGCTATATATCAGTGTTGCTTTACTTTAAGAAAACCAATATACAAAATTTTAGACTTGAAAATTCATGTTACTGTTATCACAGGCGAATTCTTTGCTTTTATTTTCCTCATAGAATTTTTTTTTTAATTGCGAGCTCACCTACTTCATTTAAAATGATTCATTTTGTAACCAGATTTCTTCTGAATGTGGGCTATACCCATTATACACCACAGAGAGTTTTACTAAATAAAAATACTAGTTGTTACATAGAATCTTCTGCCTTTTCCTCAAGTTCTGTGAACTTGCTTCCCAGTCCCTTCTGTAATAACGACGCCAATAGTAACTAGCCGATGTGAGGCCTAGTATGTTTCTAAGAGCTTGTGTTTATACCTCACAAGAAGAGCCTTATGATGTAGCTGGCACTATTATCTCCTTTTTATGGAGATGAAACTGGGTCACAGAGAGATGGACGGAGTTGCTTGCGCACCGTATAGGTTAGTCACGAGTGGGACCTGAACCTGGTGGCCGCCCCCAGTGTCCACGTCCTGAGTCGTTCCTCTCAGTGAGGGCTCGGTCCCAACAGCCATTTGGCCTTGGCTCGCTGTGACCGAGTCTTCCAGAAAGAAGTGAGCTCACTGGTCCTCAGGGTTTGTCTGAAAACTTAGAGGAGATGTGCAGATGTGGTGGGATTCCAGGGGCGTCAGCCCGGGCTGACTCCGAGGAGTCCCCTGCTCCCTCGTCTGGAGCGAGCTTCGGTCCATGTGGATTAAGATGCTCAAGGTACACATTTGGGGGCCACGGGGCAACAGATGGTAACTCAAGCTGTGGGAGGGACCCAGCCCCCTTCACGTAACCTGCTACTGCGATCCAAGCTTAGTTATCTTAGTAACAGTTAAAACGTGATACTGTAAATAGGAATATGCCCTGACGTATGAAAAGCTAATAGCATGCATTACAACCGGCTACATCTAAAACGTCGCAAAACACAAATGGTATTGAAGTAAGCGCTAGAGAACTGCAGAAGGAAATCGTCCGCTCTCCGCCGAAATTCGTGCGTGCGGGATGTCTGTTCTTTATGTCTGGCTATGCTTTAAACGCGGTGAAGTGTTCGCAAAGCATAAAGCACTGCGCTCATTTTTCATGTCTTACTTCAGCTTTTCCATTTACTTTTTGCTCCCTGTGCCGCCTTTCACTGAAGACAAGTTTGCTGACTTGCGGCACAATTATCCTCTTTCTCTCTCACTTACTCGGGTCTGCTCTGCAAGTTCTGTATGTGCGAAATCTGTTTTGTTCAGCTTATTCTTATTAATCACTTCCACGTTTTTCATTGATTTTGCTCTCTGTCTTAGGAACAGGTGGCCCTAAAACATAATTTAATTCAAATAAAATCTTTTGGCCTTTCCTTCCTCCCTCCCTCCTCCATCCTCCCTCCCTCCCTTCCTCCTTCCTTCCTTCCCTCCTCCCTCTCTCCCCCCTCCCTCCCTCCCCCTCCCTCCTTCCTTCCTTCCTTCCCTCTCTTCCTCCTTCCTCCTCCCTCCCTCCTTCCCTCCTCCTCCTCCTTCCCTCCTCCCTCCCTCCCTCCCTTCCATCCTCCCTCCCTCCCTCCTTCCTTCCTTCCTTCCCCCTCCCTCCCTCCCTCCCTCCTTCCTCCCTCCTTCCTCCTCCCTCCCTCCCTCCTTCCTTCCTTCCCTCCCTCCCTCCCTCCTTCGTCTTCCCTCCCTCCTCCCTCCCCCCCTCCCACAGTAACACTAGAGTTCCGCCGCGCTGCGTGCTGTGCTGTGTGTGCAGAGTGCAGCCGCCCGCAGTGAGAACAGGCTGCGTGTGTGGCGCTCATGCTGAGTGGGGCAGGAGGCCAGACAGAGCTGGGTCTCTGAGCCAGGATCTGAAGCACGGCGCTGCCCGGGAGGACCATGGCTGAGCAGAGGGAAAACATGAAGATGGAGAACGGCAAGGTGTGCTCGAGAAACCCTGAAGCCAAGAGGCAGTCGGAAATTCACTGTAGCGAGAAATGGCAGCAAGAGGAACAAGATTGGAAGGAGTGTGATAGGCGCTGTTTAACATTTAAAATTTAAATTTTATTTGAAGGTTTAAAAGAGCCATTAGAGATTTTTTTCCAACAGAGGAGGAAAACTGTTTTGTGTTTAATGAAAGAACTTTGGGAACAGTTCTAAGGCTGAACAAAGCTGAATCATGCCGGAAGGTATGGAAGGATCCGGTCACCAGGATGGAATAAAACAGACGTGTCGTGGATGGAGAAGGGTCTGAGAGAGACTTTTAAGTGGAGTCGACAGGACGTCAGCACCGATGACGGCCGAGGGATGAGGACGGTGGCCGGAGACACGTCAGGCTTCCAGGTCAGATGATGCGGCAGATGGTGCCATCCACGGCGACCATAAGCGATGGAGGAAGGAGAGCAGATTGTGCACAGAGGTAGCTCGGCTTTACAGGTGTTGAGGTTGGCCGGCGATGAGGCATCCGGATTAAGATATCAGGTTCGAAAAGTTTAAAAAGTACCGCCAGCCTGGAGGCGAGAGAGAGCATGAAGCCAGGTGTGTAGGCGTGGCAGCGACCGCAGCCTGGGACTTCAACGAGGAGCGTTCACTTCTCACTCCTCGGGTGTGGGACGTCACGGATCCCGGCGCCTGCAGATGTGGTGGCTGGCGAGGACCCTGCTTCTGGTTTTGAGATGCCCACCCTCCTGGTGCGTCCTCACAGGGTGCAGAGCAAAGTGAGGAGGAAGCGACTTCTTGTGTCTGCTCGTATACGGCACTGATTTCATCCCGGAGGGCTCCACCCTCGTGACCTAATCACCTTAATCTCCCAGCACCATCACCCTGAACATTAGGGCTTCACTACATGCATTTCTGGGGACACAAACATTCTAACCGTCAGCACGTGACATGTGGGCATCAGTCAAAACCACAATCAAGAGCCACCCTGACCACCTTTCTCTCCCAGAGCCACAAGCCACCCTTTTTTGACTGGCCAGGTTGACGCATGCCACCTGAATGTTCCTGAATGCTTCTGCTTTGCTTATCGTTAAATATTTGGACTATTATCCCTGGGCTAGGGTATAGCAAAGTGGGCATTTGCTTATGCTGTAGACAGGAATATAAATTGCCGAAACTTTTTGAAAAGCGGCGTGACTATGTCTATTATTTTTTTAACACTCCAGTCACAGTTTATTCTTTAATCCTATAAAAATAAAAGCACTCACATGTAATGATATATATACATATATATACACACATATAAATATATATATGTATGTATATATATAACGGCATAGTTTAAATACCTAAAAAATAATAAACAACATGAATTTATCAATTAGAAAATGGCTAAATGAATTATAGTCTGTTTCTACAATGGAATTTTTGAAGGAGTAAATTATATTTCTGTGTATTGACCTGGAAAGATCTGCATAGTGACTTATTTAAACATTAAGACGACATGTAGAGTGATGTATACTTCTGTTTAGAAGAATACCAGTTTCATTTTCGAAAAACAATTTCTCCCCCACCTCTCTCTCTCGGTCTCTCTGTTTCTCTGTCTCTCTCTCTGTTTCTCTGTCTCTCTGTCTGTCTGTCTGTCTGTCTCTCTCTCTCTCTCTCTCTCTCTCTCACACACACACACACACACACACACACACAGAATGAAACTATGTGGCATAAGGATTAACTACATTCCCATTTGTTGGGGAGAGCAGGTACATAAAGAGTATGCAGGGTATTAAACTCTTCATGCAACTCTGAATCTTTGGTTTTTAATAAGCATTTTATTTCTGTCCTAGAAAAATAAAGTAGAAAAACAAGACAAAAGGAATCAAGAGAGTGTCATTCTCTAGAGTTGAAACCAAATGTTGATTATAATAGAGCAGCGGTCCCCAACCTCTTGGGCACCACGAACCGGTGCCCCCTTGAGCATCTGATGCCTAATGCTCTGAGGCGGAGCTGAGGCGGCGATGCTGGCACTGGGAGCGGCTACAGACACAGATGGAGCTTCGCTCACTCGCCCGCCGCTCACCGGCTGTGTGGCTCAGTTCCTGACAGGCCATGGACTGGTACCGGTCTGTGGCCTGGGGGCTGGGGACCCCTTTATAGATCATGACAAATTAAACATGAGTTATATTAATTGGTAGGGAAAAGAAAGTAATAAAAATGTAGATAATACAATGTTTTTTTTTCTACTAACCCTTTTCCTCTAGAACATAGATTTTTAACATTTTAAACTCCCTGGATAAACGTATATGAGTTCTCAAATCCACAAACTGCACGTAATTGCATAGGTTTTATGAACCCCTGTTCACACATCTTCTGATTAATTTTTAAATGAAAAGCAATTAAAGATAACTTTAAAACAAATATTCCTTGATGTCGCCCTGTTTTCTCATTGTTTCAATAATAACTTATATTTAGCAACACCCGATATCTTAAGAAGAGTATGTTTATTTCACGATCAAAGATTTAAAATGAATTCAACCCAGCCCTACTACTGCAAGACTTTTTTTACTTACTCTCGCCTTGAATTTTCCACTCTGACCAAATGAGACGACTTGCAATTTCTTGAACTCAGTCCAAGTCCTGGGGATTGAGTTCTTTGGTCACCTTCGCCTCCGCTTAAAATGCCCTTCTCACTGCTCACTCCTCCCACCGTGTTGCTGCTTCCTGTCTAAAGTATGCCCGTTCTTCTAGTTCCAGCCCCGATGCCACTTCTAGAATTGAGTCTTCCTCCGGCCCATCGTCTGGAATGAATCTTGCTATCTTTGTGACCCCACGGTGTTTTGTGTTTATTTCCACCGGATTCCGTAGCACTTGCATATAATGTTATGGTCACTCGTATGGATATCTTATCTACTAGCCTACTAGGTCCTTGAAGGTAGAACTGGTATCTTAATCATGTTAAATCTGCCATAGCTCCTCGTGCAGGCCCCTGCACACTCGTCCCCATAAATGTCAACTTGAATTGATTTTGAGCTACCTTCTGGGAAAAACCTGAAGCAAAATGGCTTTTCTGGCTTTGAATTTGTATAATGCACGTTTGCTGTTTCGGTATTCTTCTGCATAAATGTGTCTCAGTCAATATACACAAGTAGTCCATAATTCTTATCTCCAGTTTTCAAATTGCACCCTGCTTTAGGTGATTCTAGTAAATGTTATCTATTTAATTAAAGAAAAGCGAATGTTACTTTTTCTTATCATATTTATCAAATAGTCCCCTTTTACATATATATAGTGCTAATAAATTTAAATTGCTTTTAAATTGTTTGATATACTTTTATTACTTAGACATTCGAAGTTTTAATATAATTGTACATTATGTGATTTTTTTTATTGAAGCGAGTAGTTATTTTTTAGTTTATTCTATTGGAATAAATGAAATGGGCATCAAGGAATTCTAAAGATAGTTTAATACAGCTTTAATGTCACTTATATGTTTTTGATTTAACAGTAAAAGAAAGTTTACTTAAATAATATAAATTAACAGCTATTAAGATCTCACCCCACTGACTCAGGCCTAATTTTTTAGCAAGGCAGTTGAGATCCAATTGTTTTCTTGCCTTCCATTAAGAAAACATTTCAATTAGATGCTACCATAAATTAGGGGGGAAATAATAATACCATGGTTATATATATTTACTTGTTTTCTTGTTTCTTTAGAATCTCTAAGCATATCCATATAGGAATATTTTTTTTTTATTTTAGAAAAATCCTATGACATACAAAAGGAAAATATTATTTTATCTACTTAACATGCAGAGAGAAAACTAAATCCAGAAGGGTTCTTAGCTCATCGAAGATCTGACTTTGTTGAACTTGTATCAGTTCAACTAAATTTAGCTTTATAAACATTGCCAAACATCAGCTGTATGGAGGATACTAAGTCTGACACAAATAGTACTAACATATGGTTCTGCCTTATAAAAAGGGCTTATTACATTTTTCCATAGCAAACTATACTACAATAACTTTAGTATTTGCAACAATAGAAATATATGTGAAGTATTATGAGAATAGAAAGCAAGAATAGGGAGCAATTATTTTTAAGTCGAAGAAGAATTTAGGATAAATTACACTGAGGAGATGGTTGGGCTTTGAAGCAGAGATTTAACTGTATAAAGTAGAGAAGGAATAGCATCCTCCAAATTAAATTTTTATGTATAAATCTAACAAAATATGTATAAAATCGACATGAGGGAAACTACAAAACTCTGGTGAACAAAATCAAAGAAGAAATAAATAAATGAAGAAATAGTCTATGTTCATGGATAGGAAGACTCAATATTGTCAAGATGTCAGTTCTTCCGACTTAATCTATAGATGCAATAGAATTCCAATAAAAATCTCAGCTATCTTGTGTATGTTGACCAACTCACTGATTATAAAGTCTGTCTAGGGAGGCAAAGATGCAGAATATTGAACAAAGTCAGACCACTGGTGCTACCCAACTTTAACTGACTATGAAGCTGCAGTAACCAAGACGGCGTGGCGTTAGTGAAAGAAGAGACCGATGGAATAGATCAGTGGAGCAGAAGAGAGAGCCCAGGAACAGATGCTAAATGTGATCGCCCGAACTTGGCCGAAGGAGCAGAGGCAATACGATGGAGTGAGGACTGTCTCTTCAACAAATAGCGCTGGAGCAACCGGACATCCGTCCGGAAAGCACAAAAGGGAATCTGGACAGACGTACACTCTTCACAAACATTTACTCAAAATGGGTCGTAGACCTATATGTAAAATGCAGAGTTATAAATGTCCTAGAAAATGACATTAAAAACTCAGACGACTTTTGTTTCGGTGGTGACGTTTTAGACACCACAGTAAGGGCATAATCAACCAGGAATAAGTAATTGATGTGGTGGACTTAATTAAAGTTAAACACTTAATGCTTTGTAGAAGACAATATCAAGATCATGAGGAAACAAGCCATGATTGGGACAAAATATTTGTAAAAGATGCGTTTGATAAAGGACTGGTATCCGAAATATACAAAGAACTCTTAAAACTCAGCAATAAGAAAACAAACAACCTGATTACAAAATGGTCCAAAGACCTGAACTAGACACCTCACCAAAAATGGCAAATAAGCATATGAAAAGATGTTCCGCATCATACATCAGGGAAATGCCAGTTAAAACAACATGAGGTATCACCACATGCCTATTAAAGTGGCCAAAGTCCAAAACACCGATCACACCAAATGCTGGCGAGGATGTGGAGAAACAGGAACTCTCATATTGCTGGTGAGGATGTAAAATTGTGTAGCCATTTTGAAAGATGTTGGCAATTTAGTGCAATTAAACATAACTCTTACCACATTATCCAGCAATCTTTGGTATTTACCCAAAGGAGGTGAACACTTATGTCCACAGGAAAACCTACCTGTGGATATTTATAACAGTTTTATGCACAGTTGCTCAAACTTGGAAGCAGTAGGTGAATGGGTGCAAATTCTACCCATTCTTCTAGTTTCAGTCCCAATGCCATGTCTGTGGCACATTTAGACAATAGTATATTACTCAGCACTAAAAGGACATGAACTATCAAGCCATGAAAAGACATGGAGGAACCTTAAATCAATATTACTATGTGAAAGAAGCCAATATGAAAAGCCTACATGCTTGATGATTCCAATCATACAACATTTTGGAAAAGACAAAGCTATAGAGACAGTGAAAACATTGGCGATTGCCAGGAGTGGGGGTAGGGGAGGGTGCATAGGAGGAGCACAGAGGACTTCCAGGGCAGTGATAATACTCTGTATGATACTATAATGACAGACGTATATCGTTATAAATATGTCCAAACCCACAGAATGTACAACAGCAAGCGTGAACCCTAAGGCAGACTGTGGACTCTGGGTGATTACAATGTGTCCGTGTAGGTTCACCACTTATAAGAAATGTGCCCCCTGGTGAACCTACACGGACACATTGTAATCGCCCAGAGTCCATAGTTTGCCTTATGGTTCATGTGTGGTGGGCCGGGGAGATACAAGAAATCTCTGTACCTTGTACTCAATTTTGCTGTGAACTTAAAACTGCTCTAAAAAAAAAAATAGTAACGTTTAAAAGTTAAAAAAAAAAAGTGTCAATCTAGGCAGAGATACCTAGAGATAGGAGCAAAGTTACGGAGGTGCGCCTAGAGAGTAAGGAATAGTTTGTAGTCGGACGCCAGGACGCCGGGGTTAGGAAGGGGGCAGTGCCGAAGCCAGGGCAGAGGCATCGGCACGTGAAAGGCCTTAGCGTGTCAGGCCGAGGAGTTTAGGCTTCATTTTTAGGGCACGACTGACCAGCCGCATAGCCATTTGGGAAGGCAAGTGACAGGGGCAGCTGTGTTCTACAGAAAGGCATACGTTGCCGTGATATGGAGTGTTGATAGGAATAGGTAATCTTCAGAATATTTACAGACTTTGAGAGAGCGGCCCCATTTCTGGGAGTCTGTCCCAAGGAAGCAACTGAATCTAGTACGAGAGCTTTATACCCAATGGTAGTCAATAAAATATTGAAGAGTTAGGGGAATTATTCTGGAAATTGCAGTATATTCACTTAGTGGAATATTAGGAAAACATTATAAATTTAAATGTTTACAAAGAGTTTTTAATAATATTAGAAAATTATTAGGCTATAATCAAAGGAAAAGCAGACTAGAAAAGTATGAACGTGGTTTGATGACAGGTAATTTAACAAAATTATGCATAGGAAAAAATCCTGGAGGATGCACCAAAATAGTTCAGTGGGAACCACTGAGTGGTGAGACTGTTGGTGTTTTTTTTTCTCTTTAATAAACTTTTTAAATAGCCCGATCAGGAGTAGACGAGTTCTTGAACCCAGTGCCCACAGCAGGAATGCAGAAGGGGCAGACTTAGGTGCGAGGATGTTTTCTCACAGACGCGGAGGGTAGGGAAGATGACCCCACCGGCCTGACTTCTCGGCTGGTAGGATGGTGACCTTCTCCATCGTGAGAACAAATGCAGGAGAAGCGAAGGTAGGAGAGGAGGAAATGTAATGAGTTTCGTATTGAAAAAAAGTTCATTCGGAGAGGAACCCTTAGGGTGTCCAGCAGGTGTGTCCTCACGGCAGTGGAGATGAATGTATTTAGTGCTGACAGAGATACAGTAAGCAGCCGCTTTGTGTTCCCATGACGGAAGTGATGAGAAGGGATTTGGTAATGTGGGCATGTGTGGCAGACCCAATAGAGAGAAGATCCATTATGTCCTTGACCAACACAGACCAAAAAAAAATCATTGTTTACAAACATATTAATTGCAGGACGTTGCCTATAACCAAGAGAAAACAGAAACAGAAGAAAACAAAACATTCCCCAACAAGCGGGGGAAGGTTAATTAGATAACAATGAGTCTATTTAGTGGAATATTGGGTAGCAATTAAAAATAATATATTAACAATAAATTGTATACATAGTAGGACTTTGACCTTGTCAAATGTTAGGCAAATAAGACTAATCATATGGAGTATTAACAGTGACTGTCGGGTGCCTTGGGAGCGTTGAGGGCGACCTTCTCTAATTTTTTTTTTATTTTTCAATTCCTGTCTACAAAGAGCACACACTGCTATCGAAGAGAAGTTAAAAAGAAAAAAATAAATAAATACAGAGAAAGGATAGGTGCTGAGGTGAGGGCTAAGACGCGGGTTCGAGAATCACCCACATGTGATGGCGGAAGTCGCCTCTAACCACGAAGCTCCAGACAGGGATTATGTTGTCTCTCTTCATAACTCTTTAGTACATAGATTTTGTACAATGAATGGAAACATTTTAATGATTCAGTCATGTGTTTATCAAAAGTCAATTAGAGCCCGAGGCCTTTGTCATTTTGAGAGGTTCAGTAGAGTGAACATGGCTTTTGAAATTGATTTGATAAAGATACAACGTGACATTACTGTACAGTAATTCATTTTCTTACTTTTCTTCAGAAAATATGTCATGCTTAATTTTAATTTCAAGGAAATATAGAGCAAATCTACATAAGGCAAAAATACAAAAGGTTTGTTTACCCTAGGATATGTTTTGCTCACTATAATTGGGTTATCAGAATGTGTCCAACATATGCTAATGAAACATGAAATCCCAAATACGTTTTTTTGTGTGTGTTTTGGGGGGCTTGTATTAGTTCTTTTTATAGTTAAACCAGCAACCATTATTTAGTTCCTACTTAGATGCTAGGAATAAATCGTATGAAACAGTACCACCTTGGCACTTCAGTTACATGAAACTACCTCAGAAGGTAGTAGGAAAACGTCAGAAATTTGTGAGCCCGTTGACTCATGACAGACTCACAGAGGAGGTGGTGATCTGACATGGATCTTGAAAGCAAGAAAGTAGCAAAGAAGAGAGAACTTCAGATAAACTCAATAGATATTGGCAGAATGTTCAGTTCGCACCCTAAGCAGCCAAGAGTGAATGAATCCGCATTGATCCTCATGCTGGCCAGTACTTGACACGGTCAGATTTTTTATCTGCATTTACTGTGTGGAGCATCTTTCCCCCATTTGTTTGGCAATATATGTTTTCTCTTGTGCGAATAGCCTGCTAATATCTTCTGCCCAATTTTTCTTGAGTTGCTTTTTAAATTAATTTTTTTATTACAGTTAATATTTAATATTATTTTATATTAGTTTTAGGTGTACAGCTTAGTGGTTAGACATTTATATGATTTATGAAGTGATCCCCTGATAAGTCCAGTACCCACCTGGCACCATATATAGTTATAACAATATTACCGACTACATTCCCTCTGCTGTACTGCACAGCCCCGTGACTGTCTTATAACTACCGATTTATCCTTCTTAATCCCTTCACCTTTTTCACCTGGCCCCCCAAACCGTCTCCCATCTGGCAACCATCAGTCCGTTCTTTGCATCTCTGAGTCTGTTTCTGTGTTGCTTGTTTATTTTGATCCTTAGATTCCACTTACAAGTGAAATCATATAGCATTTGTCTTTTCTCTGTCTGACTCATTTCACTTAGCATAAAGCACTCTAGGTCCATCCATGTTGTTGCAAATATTATGACTAATATTCCATTGTATATATGTACCAAACTTTTTTATCCAATCGTCTATCAATTGTCAGGTTGCTTTCATATTTTAGCTATTATAAATAATGCTGTAGTGGACATAGGGAGGCATATATCTTTTCGAATTAGCGTTTTGGATTTCTTTGGATAAATACCCAGAAGTACAATTTCTGGGTCATAAGATAGTTCTATTTTTATTTTGGGGGAACCTCCATGCTGTTTTCCAAAGCGGCTGCACCAATTTGCAATCCCACCAACAGTGCACAAGTGTTCCCCTTTCTCCACATCCTTGCCAACATTTATTTTTTGACAGATGTGAGGTGATATCTCATTGTGATTTTAATTTGCATTTCTCGGATGATTAGTGACATTGACCATCTTTTCATATGTCTATTGGCCATCTGTATGTTTTCTTTGGAAAAATATCTATTCAGGTCCTCTGCCCATTTTTTTAATTGACTTGTTTGAGGATTCTTGGTGTTAAGTTATGTGAGTTCTTTATAAATTTCAGATATTAACCTCTTATTGGATGTATCTTTGGCAAATATCTTCCCTCATTCAGCAGGTGGTCTTTTCATTTTGTTGATGGTTTCCTTTGCTGTGCAAAAACTTTGTAGTTTGATGTAGTCCCATTTGTTAATTTTTTTTTCTTTTGTTTCCCTTACTTGAGATATATCAGAAAAAAAATAGTACTAAGAGCATCGTCAGAGAGTTTACTGCCTATGTTTTCTTTTAGCAGATTTATAGTTTCTGGTCTTACATTTAAGTCTTTAATTCATTTTGAGTTTATTCTTGTACATGGTGTAAGAATGGTGCTTCCCAGCACCATTTATTGAATAAACTGTCTTTACCCACTTTGTGTTCTGTCTCTAGATTAATTCACTACGTGGGTGTGGGTTCATTTCTGGGCTCTCTGTTCTGTTCCATTGATATGTATCTGTTTTTATGCCGGTGCCATGCTGTTTTAATCACTATAGTCTTGTAGCAGTTTGATGTCAGGTAATGTGATTCCTCCAACTATGTTCTTTCTCAAGATTGCTGTGGATATTTGGGGTCTTTTGTGGCTCCGATAAATTTTAAGATGATTTGTTCTAGTTCTGTGGGGAAAAAAAATGCCATTGGTGTTTAATAGGGATCACATTGAACCTATAGATTGCTTTGGGTAGTAAAGACATTTTAACGATGTTAATTCCTCCTTTCCATGGCCGAATTATATACTTCCATTTATTGTATCTTCTTCAGTTCTTTTATTCCATGTCTTATAATTTTCCAAGCACAGGTCTTTTACCCTTAGTTAAATTTACTCTTAGGTATATTTTGATACAAATGTAAATTGGATTGTTTTATTAGTTTCTTCTTCTGAGAGTTCATAATTGGTCTATAAAAATCCTTCTGATTTCTGAATGTTAATTTTGTATCCTGCTACTTCACCGAATTCATTTATCAATTCTAACAGTTTTTTTTTGTGAACTCTTTAGGGTGTTCTGTATATTGTACCGTGTCAATTTGCAAATAATGACAGTTTTACTTTTTCCTTTCCAATTTGGATGCTTTTTATTTCTATTTCTTGTTCGATTGATGTGGGTAGGACATCCAATGCTATGTTGAATAAAAGTGGGGAATGTGTGTATTCTTGTCTTGTTTCTGATCTTAACAAAAATGCTTTTCACTTTGTCCCATCGACTATGATGTAACTGTGGTTCATCATATATGACCTTTATTATGTTGACGTATGTTCCCTCGAGTTCCACTTTGCTGAAGTTTTTATCATAAGTGCATGCTGGATTTTGTCAAAGACTTTTTCTGCATCTATTGATATGACGATCATATAATTTTTATCCTTCATTTTGTTTATGTGGTGTATCACATTAATTGATTTGAGGATATTGAACTAACCAAGGTTGCATCCCAAGAATAAATCCCACTTGAACATGATGTATGATCTTTTTAACGTACTGCTGAATTTGATTTGCTAATATTTTGTTGCGGATTTTCGCATCTATGTTCATCAGGGATATTGACCTAGTTTTCTTTTTTTGGACTGTCCTTGTATGCTTTTGAAATCAGAGTAATGGTGGCTTTGTAAAAAGACTTAGGAAGGCTTCGCTCCTCTTGAATTCTTTGGAATAGTTTGAGAAGGCTAGGTATTAATTCCTCTTTGAATATTTTGTAAAATTCACCTGTGAAGCCATCTAGTCCAGTACTTTTGTTAGTTGAGGGTTTTTTGATTACTGATTGAATTTCATTAGTAGTAATTGGTCTGTTCAGGTTTTCTGTGTCATCTTGATTAAGTCTTGGAAGATTTTATGTTTCTAGGAGTTTATCTATTTCTTCCAGATTTTCCCAATTATTGCTTTATAGTTGTTTATAGTTTTTTTTTTTTGATCCTCCATATTCCCGTGGTTTCCATTGTCATTTCTTCTCTTTCGTATCTGATTATATTTATTTATGTTCTCGTTTTTTCTCTTTGAGTCTAATGAAAGGTTTATAAATTTTGTTCATCTTTTAAAAGAACCAGCTCTGAGTTTCATTGATCTTTTGTATTGTTTTTTTAGACTTTTTTTTTTTTCATTCTCATCATTATTTCTTACCTTCTACTTACTTGGGGTTTTGGTCGGGATGTTGCGTTTTTTTTATCATTTGTCTCAAGGTGTCTTTTGATTTTTTCCCTTGACTTCATTGTCAATCCATTCATTATGTAGTAACATGATATTTAGCCTCCATGTGTTTGTATGTTTTCCACTTTTCTTCACATAATTGATTTCTAGTTTTATATCATTTTTGTTAGAGAAGACATGCGATATGATTTCAGTCTTTTTAAATTTATTAAGACTTGTTTTATGGCTTAGCATGTGGTCTGTCTTGGAAAACATTCCATATGAAATGCTCTAAAAATGTCAAATAAATCTATCTGGTCTAATGTGTCACTTAAAGCCGCTGTTTCCTGGTTGATTTTCTCTCTGGAGGATGTGTCCATTCATGTCAGCGGGGTGCTATGACCATATCACTGTCACTCTCTCCCTTTATGTCCACCAGTATTTATATGTGTAGGTGCTCCTGTGTTGGGTACATAAATGCTTACAAAGGTTATATCCTCTCGTTGAATTGATCCCTTTATCATTATGAAATGTCCTTCTTTGTCTGTTATTATGGTGTTTGTTTTAAACTCTTTTGTGGCCCGAAGCTGCTGTGTTGGCTCTGAGGCCTGTTGGGAGAGGTCCCTGTGCAGGCCAAGGTCGGCCACTGCCAGTGACCAGCCTGGGGCTCCGTGGTAGGGGCTATGCTCCCTGTGCTGGACATGGAGTGATGTGGGAGAGGGCACGCTGTGAACAGAGGCCAGCTGCCACCAGCGCTGGGCCTGGGGAAATTCAGCCAAAGGCGTAGTGACCCCGAGACCTGGCACTGTCTGCTGCTACTTGTAAGGCTCAGCCACTGACAGAGCCTTCTGAGGTGCCTGCGTTGGGTGAGGTGGGGTTTCAGGGAGTCACCAGGGTGGGATGAGCGGTGTTCACTAGGTTAATTCAGGTTTAGATTTGGCAGCATTGCTGAGCCTGGGGCCACTCAGTGAAAGGCACATGGCGGGCCAAGGCCCACGGCTGTCCACCTGGGCCCTGCAGACCTTTGTTTTTTTTTTTTAAAAAAAACATACTGCAGCACGAGCTAAGGCCAGCTGCCTGCCGCCGAAAGGGCCTCTGGCCAAGCGAGTTGGGCAGCGCAGGAAGCCGGAGTCACCATCCGGGAGCAGGTGCGCTCACTCGGCCAATCAGATTCAGGGCGGGCCGCGAGGGGGCGGGCTCAGCACAGGCAAGATGGCGCCCGCCTGCGCGTCGCGGGGCGGGGGCGGCTCCCCGCAGACAGGCCGGCCCGCCCTCGCGGCCCCGCGGGACGCCGCACGGCTCAGCCTCCCTCTGCGCGCCTCCGGCGCCTCGCCAGCCGCTGTCCGCCGCCGGAGCCCAGGGTGAGTGCCTACGGGCGAGCGCGTCTGTGCGCGGGCCCTCTGAGGGGGTGTCTGGGTTCCCTGAAGCCTTGCGTCTCACTGAGGAGGATGAACCCCCGATTTTCACAGCGCCGCGCTGCGGGGGCTCCTCTCCCCAGCGCTGGAGCTCAGTCAGCACACCTGTGGGTGCGGGACCCGCCCGGTTTGCGCCGTCTCTGCTCCTCCTACCAGTCTCGAGAGGTCGTCTTTACGTCCTCAGTTACAGAACTCCTGTTCAGCCCGTCTTCGGATGGTCCTCCAGGTTGACTGTCTGCAAATTTAGTTGTAATTTTGATGTGCTCAAGGGGGAGACAAGCACCATGTTTACCGCCTCGGCCATCTTGATGGGAACCTTTTGAGGTGTTTATCTTTTTCTTCTTGATCTGGAGGAGTTCCCCGTGTAGCCTAGATGCTAATTCCTGGCCAGGAGGTCATTTTCTCTCCCTTCTTGGAGTCAGATTCTCTGAATCCCATACTCAGTGACAGTGTGTCCTTATATTGCCAAACCTCCCTGGGATTTAATTTTCCTTACAGTAGAGCAGACATCATAACACACGCACCTGAAAGGGTTATTATGAAGATTAAATGAGTTAATATGTAAAGCGCTTGGAACTTGGAACCGTAGTAAGCACTACTTAAATGTGGGCCCTTGTTTTTATAATTATCACCATTGTCACCCTCAAAGGGGTTTGTTTCCAACCCACCCTCTCCCAAAAGGAGTTGTCTGTCATCAATCTTGGCTTTAAGCAGGAATCTTAATTCCAGCTCCCCACTCGGTGTGGACCCAAGGACGCATCTTCTGTCTTTGTGCTGCCTGTAACTCAGAACCCAAGTTCCTGGAGTGAGAATGCTTCCAGGAGAGTGATGCTTCAGCGCTCACATGACTCATCTTTTCTTGATTCTCTGTCTTCCTGGTCCTTACCTTCTCAAAGGATGAATCTGAACAGATCTTTGCTATACTTTTGGAAACATTTTTAGTTTTTAAAACATTTTTTAAGATGGAGGTTGTTTCTAAAATATTCAGTGTGTCATATGGATGGATATAGAAGGTTTTGTTTTTCTCTTGTAGTGTATTTCTTTTCCTTATTTCTAATAATTAATTATTAAGCATATGAGATATATTCTCTCAAATTGTAGATACACTTTTTATGTAGCAAATTTAATAGTAAAATGTGGAAATTTTTAATGATTTCTGCTTTTGGAGGCAAGCTTAACAAGGTCTCTTTCACTCCAAGATTACATAAAAATTTTGTATTATTTCAGTTTTCTCCCTATACGAAATAATGTCCTTTAGAGTAGATTTTGGCATGCGAAGTCGATTAGAGACTCTAACAATTCTCCTCCCAAATGTTTAGGTCATTGTCACATGCCTCTCATTGAGCACTTGTTCCTTCCTGACCAGACACAGCTCTGGACGTAGGACTTTGCATCGGTTCAGTTGCTGGCTCACTCTGCATTTCTTCTGTGGAGCTCTGACATCAGGGAGACACACAGTCTGCCATTTCCCACACCCACATAGTAAAGAATTCGCATTATTTCCTTGGATAGAGATTCATGTTGTCAGGAAAAAAAAAAAGAAGAAGAAAAAGTAGAATTCTAAATGATTTTTGCAATCAGTCCCAAATTACATTGACCTGAAATATCCAAATAACTTGTGTGGAAGAGGAATTGTTCTGGAGGTGTCTGGAAATAAATATAAACAAGCAGATGTCATGAGGTTGCTGGGCGGTCTGTTCTGATTGGGAGGAAGCAGTCGAGGTTTCACACATCTCTCATGAGAACTGACATGTCACAGCTCCGGCACTCGATAAGCCTGACGCTGGACAGTTTGTGTAACCCACCTTCATTAATTCAGCAGCTCTTTTCGACCATGTGTTTTGTGCCGAGCATTGTAAGGCTCTTCAGCTGTTTATCATCAGCCTATGAGGTTTAAGTTCCTTAATTGTAACCTGCATTAGGCGAATGCGTGCCAGACCCCCAGTTCACAGTGGAAGCTCAATGAAGGATTGGGTGTGCATTGCCCACATAACTCTTTCGACCCCTTAACAAACTTAAATTGGATTAAACACAATCAAAATTCAGAAACAAAAGTGGCTTGGGATTCTATATATTTACTTAACGTTTTAATGGCACATAAAATTTCCTTAAAGAAGATTAGCCTTCTCTAAGGTAAGACGTGTTAATTAGAAAGATTGTGTTTACTATGTGAAGTCTGCTCTTCCCATGCGAGATTTAACCCATTAAACATGACTAATTTTCCTGTGAGCTTTACTTTAACCTAAGCTTTTCGAAATTTCTGAGTGGAGCATCATCAATCCTAGTGATTCATGGCCTGCCCTGGTATTTTGCAGTCTTTAGTATGAAATCTTTCATTTAGAAAGCTGCAAATGGAGGTGTGAACCTAAAGTATTACTTAGGAACGTTAATTATAAAACATTATTATAAACACAAATGCCTACATTAGTAATAATTTTACAACTTATAATTGCACCAGAAAGCTCTAACTAGATGTATTTGTAATATCCTTGGATGAATTCATTTAAGTGGACTGCAAAAGAGTAAGCTGCATTCTGATTAGATTAGTCTGATAATTAACATCCTTGAAGTGGGTCACAAAAATCTGAGACAGCAGTGAACGGAATACTTCCAGTGGAGGCCACCCAGGCTGGATTCCCTCCCCTTCTTCCATGGCTGACCTGTCTCTAAATGCGGTCATGTGTCATCAGTGAGTGGGTAGCCCAGTCACCAAGGCAGATTACTCCCCATGGGGCCCCATGTGGCTTCTCGGAGGGCTCCGGCCTCTTCCTATGCCCTTTCTTTGTGTGACAGATAAGGCTTTCCCAGAAGTCGCCCTTGAGGGCGTTGATGTAAACCATTTTCTGTGGCTCTCCAGAAATGGGACCCCCGTCGGTACCTCCACGCCATGCTCACTCCAAACCCACAGGGCACGGCAGGCTCCTTACCTGGTCACGTCAGGAGTCTTCAAAGATAAGAGCATCTGGACTTACACTCTGGCCCTTGCATTTTCCGGGTGTGTGGCTTGGCGTGTGTATATCGACTTCTCTTCACCTCAGTGTCCTTATGAGATGAGGTCACCGCAGACTGTTGGGAGGACTAGGGACTCCTCACATAAGGGGGAATTCAGTGGGAGGTTGTTCCCATTACTGTCATTACATGTCACGTTCATTCCGCTCTTTTGAGTCATGTTGGGTGCTGAGGCCCTCGCAGAGCTTGCAGCTCCGTGAGGAAGGTGACAAGGAAGCAGGAGATCGCCTGCTGTTCAGGGAGATAAGTCCGAGGTGGGGGGCACTTGCAGGGCTTCTGGAACAGTGGTGGGGCTCTTAACTCAGCTTCCCGAGAAGCCGATGGCCCGGCTTCCTGCAGGAGGGTCAAGAGTCTGGCCTGGGGAGGCTGGAGCCTTTTCCGCAGGGGCGGTGGCCTCTGCAGGTGCTGGGGGAGGGTCAGAGGCCTTCGTGGGCTCTTCAAACGGGCGGGCATTTGCCGGTCAGTCACTGATTTCATGCATTTTCCAAAGATGTATTTAACGAAATTGAACGAGGAGGAATCGGGTTGCGGGGAAGGGAACTGCGAACAGCCCGCAGTTCTCCGAGATCCGGGGCGCGCTGCTGCGGGGGGCAGGGCGGTCCGGACTGCGGGGTTCAGTAACCCCGTGTGCTCCCGTGAGTGCAGCGTTAAACCAACCGAGCTTCCAAGGACCCAGCATGACGGCAGCGAGGGTGAACCGAGGTTTGTTCTCGGCGGGCGGAGCGAGGTGCGAGCCACGGCCGGTAAAACAGAAAGCAGAACCAGCCAGTTCGAAAGCCCCAGACCGAATCAGAGAGAAGAGGTGGGGGAACGGGACCCCGGTTCACTACTGAGAGGACTCGGCCCTCGGTCTTGTAAGCTGGAAATGGGCAGGTTCCCCAAGAACGCGAGGCCCTTCTCCGTTTTCACGGCGCGGTGACTGCTCTAAGCTGTCCCCGCTGAATTCCATTCTCGGCAGGATTCGATTTCACCATATGATCCCATTTGTAGGTTTTTGGGTTTAAGCAATAGACAGCATTTACTTATTCACACAAGAAAACATTCTGCTGCTCAGATTCTGTTGATAACTTTTTATACAAGGTGATTGCATTCTGGACTAATGTGCCAAGACAGCACCGTGTAATAGACATTATGTCATTCGATTAGGCCACAAAAAGTCACTAATCCAAGAAGTCCACTCATGGTATACTCACTTAATATAATTACCCTATTATGCATAAAATAACGTGTTTAAAGAGAGTGAGGCAATCTCCTTTAATCACTGCGGTAAATTGTAAATGAAATGAGGAAATCCTGGCTATAATGTTGAAACTATTGAACGCATTTTGTACCCTGCTAGAACTGAATGAAACCTTTTTTTTTTCCCCTAGAATGACATCAAAATGTTGTAATTATTTATTTGGAAGTAAGGAATCTTAAGAGCCTTTAATTAACAAGTCATCTAGGTGGTTTCATGTTATACAACAATCTGGATGACAACAAATTAATGCTGTGGAGTGTGTTGTGTGTAAGCACGGTGGCTCAGGGGCCGCTTCGGACTTGCTGGCCATCAATCGCAGCGTTTGTTTGTGGCCGGATCACATTTTCCATGGGGAAGATTCTTGATTGACTGCCAGTGAGGGTCACTTGTTTATCTTTGACACCTTCCTTCTACCTGACCTTCAGTGAATCCTCTAATGCCACACATACTAATATAGAGTGAAAGAAAGAGGGAGGTAAAGAGAAATTATTTGAACAAAAAATGTCTTCTTCAGGTTTAAAAAGGAAAGGACAGAAATTTAGAGAGCAGCCACTGTATCTTAATGATCCTGGTGTTGCTTATAGCGCCCTCATCATAATAGATGCTCAGAAAGTAGTCATCGAATGAATGGAATGAATGAACGAATTGATGAAAGAAATGTCTTTGCATTTTGCAAAACAGTTTGAGTCGTTGGGGGAAGTTCTATTATTGACAAATAAATAGAGAGGGATATTATTATAGACAATCATGTGGATACAAGTAGATATTCTTTTAGAAAAACATTTTCTTGTACTCAGACTCCATTTGGTTTGTTAGGTGGGCCTGCCCGGCAGTGACCATCAACTTGTGGAGAAACATGACTTCTGTATAGGGAGAAGTCATAACCAGGCGGTCTGAATGTGGGATCCAGCCCTCAGATGCGTTTGATAAGTCTGGGCAATTGTTTTGTGAGACATTTAAACATGGAGAATTATTTCCATGTTCAAGCGCTGGCTTCTCTTGGGTACTTCAGGGTCTGGCGACGCTGAACCCACATTCCTGTGTGTCCCTGACCATCTGGGGTCAGGTGACAGCTTTCCCTTCTAGATGGCATACACGCCCACTGTTCTCCGTTCTCACCAGTGGCCACTAGCTCCGATGTGGTGGTCTAACGTCAATCGTGGTTACTTACCTGCTTGCTTTATTATTTTTCTTAAAGTAGAGAAATACTTGTATGGGCCTAGATTGAATGGGTGAGCTGCATGTTGCCAGAAAATGAGAGAGAACAAATTTTCGTGTGGAAACAAATAATTGTCTCATGGATTAATATGCAAATAAAGTATGTGTGTGGGAAAGAATATGACAGAACTTTCATTATTCACTTTACTTGCATAATTACTATAAGCATTTGAATTTCGGCTCCTGCTTTACAAACATTACTGATGAAGGGAAGAGAAACTTGAGTCTGTTCGTATTACAAGAATGGGGTTAGAAATGACATGAGCTGGGGAAATCTGGGAAAGTAGAGATAGGAGGAAGGAAATATTCCTAACTCAGATCTCACTTTTTTCCCTATCCACTTCTTGCCGAAAGTTGTTATTGTGTTTCTTACTTTCTCCCTCCCTCCCTCCCTCCCTCCCTCCCTCCGTCTTCTCTGCGGTAATTACGGTAATTACGGCATCAACAACCGGAGGAGACGTAAGGAGACGGCGCAGCGCAGCACCGACGCACGCACAGCTGGTGTCACCTGTTGTCCTTTGCTTGCCGCTCAGCTGGGTGTTGTAAATAAACTAGCCCTGGTCTTCACGGCAGCTGCTCAGGACAGCATTCCTGGCCCTTCTCTCCATGCGATGTGTCGCAGCACAGGACGGTTAGGTAGCTCTCCCCGCTGAGTGAATAAAAGCAGAACCCAATCTTCAGCGAGGTCTGCGTGGCCGCGGTGCGTGCGTCCTTTCCACAGCTGGCCGATGACTGCGCCTGGGTCACTAATTCATGCTTCGGAAAAAGCGGTCTGTTGCAGACCTTATTGATCCCGAAGTATTACTTACAAAAAAAAATTCTCTTAACTTAAGCCACAGTTGGTCTTTACTTTCCCAACTTAACATATGAAAAGATTTTAAAATTTTGGAGTTTCTATTGCATAATTTTCTAATTTCCTTATAGATACATACACATAATGTTATATGTAACATCATATATAAAGCATACTACTTATATAAAGTACATAAAACTCCAGTGTCTGTGTTTACATATATGCACATTTAGTCTATATGGAATTTAACCGTTTCTTGATGAACGTACGTGTTGGCTCGTTGGCTCATCCGTTCAGAGCGATACCGTGAAGAGGCTGCATGTCCGCCAACCCTGGGCATAAAATCTGACTCTTCCATTTGCTGCTGTGGGACCTTGTTCAGGTTACTCGACTGTATTTCAGGGTTTTTATTTTAAAATAGGGCTAACGATGGCAGCTTTATTTCAAAACTAAAATGAGAATATATATCAGGACTTTTCAGGTTCTCTGTTTCTTCTTGAGTGTGCTTCAATAGTTTCTGTCTTTCGAGAAAATGCCCTTTTCATCTAAGCTGTAGATAAAGTTCCTCATAACATTCTCTTATTTTGTGTTTAATATTACAATTAAAATGTTATGGAATAAGATCGAATAATAATGTAGAATCTGCCGTGGTATTTCCATTCTCACTCCTGTAAGTGGTAATTTGTGTCTTCTCTCCTTTTTGTGATCATTAGAGTCAGAGGTTTATCAATATAATGTCCATCTCCTCAAAAAACCAGCTTTAGGTTTCATTATTTTCTTTTTCCCTGTTACTTTTCTGTTTTCTATTTTATTAATTTCCACTCAGATGTTTATTATTGCCTTTGTTTTTTGTTGTTTTGTTTTGTTTTCTACTTCGGTTTGCATTTTCCGTTCTTTCTTTTTCTAGTTTTGTAAGGTAGATGCTGGGGCCATTAACTCAAGGTAGTTCATCTTCTTTTTGAATGAGGATCTTACTGCCGTAAGCTTCCTTGGAAGTGCCACCGTCATTTCATCCCTCCAACTTTGGCAGAGTTTATTTTCATTCACTTAAAATGCTTTAAAACATTTCTTTTGATTTGTTCTTTGACACATGAGTTTTGTTTAGTTACAAATATTTGGGGATTTACAGATATCTTCCTACTACTAATTTCTGATTTAAATTCATGTGGTTAGATAGCGTGCTTCGTATTCCTTTACATTTATTGAAGCTTCTTTTACGGCGCAGAACACGGTCCATATTGGTGAACGTCCTGCGTGCACATTGAAGAATGTGGATGCCGCCAGTGTTGGCAGCAGCACCGCATCAATGGCAATTAGGTCGATTGGTCGATAATGCCATTTACATCAAGTGACCGATAATATTGTCCTAGTTTTCTATTTTCGTATCGATTTTTTTTTGGCTGTTGTGTTAGTCATTGAAAAACTGGTGTTGAAATCTGCCCCGGCCCCGGGGAGAAGACACCTTGGTGGCCGCTTCCTGTAGCCTGCGGGGGGGAAGGGTCGTCAGGTCTCGGGTGATGAGACTAGCTTTCCCTCTTGTATCATCTAGCACTTCACCTGGGCTTGTTTCTGCTTTTTCGTCTGTTGGTGAAGAAAAGGGCACGACAGTTTGATTTCTAAGATCTTATCCAGCTCCAGAAATCTCTAGTTGCTTATTTTTGTGTAGATAAAATAAGAATAGAATACTGTACTTCATTCAGTAGATGACGATGACTAAAAAGTATGTAGCTGGACCTATATGTGGCCTCCATGTGACAACAACAACAACAACAAAATACAGATAACTGGCAAAATCTAAATCATTTATGTAATTCTTCACACACTGAGGTTAATTCATTTGGCAAACATTTTACTCATTGGCTATTTGGTGTCATGTGACCATAAATACAGAATTAAGAATAAATTCTAAAATGTTTCAAAGTCTTTTGCCTGCACAAAGGTATCATTTCGTATAATGTACAAAATAAAATTATGCCATCGAAAAGGAAAGGGAGCTCAGAATTGAAAATTTAAAACTTTCCATCACTGCAATTCATCCTACTAGAACCTCAAATTTAACATCATATCAACGCGGTTCATTACATTTAATGATTTCAGTAAGAATAAAGATAATAGTCCTCAAACATCATTTAGATTTTCTTCCTGTGGTCTTTAGAAAAAAGATTTTGCTTTACCGTATGGCTCTTCTTCAGAATTTTTAATCTAAGCATGGTTTCTTCGACAATGCAAAGTATGGAAATTATTAGCACAGCTAGCCACTTGCTTCTTCGGGTGACGGATGATGAGCAGCGAGCTAATCAGCTGTGCTGCAGCCTGTTCCTCGGTATTAAGCAGCTGCGATGGGGTTATTTACACTTCTGGAAGCCGTGTGGAATCTTAGGCATCTGAAGCTGCAGCTAAATCATTCCTGACAATATAGTTTTAAACTTAAAAAGCTGCCAAAAAACTTTTAAGTATAAGCTTTATTATTGTTATAAAATTTCATTTTTATGAGATTTCTGTTCTTTTTCATTTATTAAGGGTTACCATTTTTTTAAAAAGGTTAGATTCAGTGAATAGAATGAAGTGAAAGTTACAAATTCTCTGTTTTCAGTGACATGGAACATAAGATATTAATATTTAAGTAACATGAGATACTCGTGTCTTCAGGCATTTACATATATAGCTGGTCTCATGTTAGGAGGAAATATGAAAATGTTCGCATTTGAAAGAATTAAAAATTGGCTCTAAACTTTGTGGTCTTGTTAATGTTCAGGATTCAAAGTTGTTTTGAAGAGATAAGCTACCAGTAGCATAGTGTTCAGTAAAAATGTATTTTAATAAATCAGGTTCCCTAACCAGTATGCGATAAAACAGAGCTCACAAATTAAATTTAAAAACTAAAGGATGATAGGGCAATCTCCTATAATCAAATCTGTTTTGTTATACCAGATGACATCAAACTTTTGTTGTTGCTTTTAGAGATAGTAAAGCAAAATACTAGATTCCAACTTATCCTGTGTTTTGCAAAATCTGTTTATTTTGTTGGGCTTTGAATCTCATTCCCTCAGAAGCAGCAGAAAGAAATGAGGACATCATGCTGATGATTTCTGTTAGCATGCTGAAATGTAGGTGATCCTTCCTGTGACCACTGGGGAGGAAAAGAGACCTAAACACAAACATTCCCACTCCCCATCAAATCTACTCTCCAGTCGGCCCAGGCCCTCCTCCTATAAGCCCCGCCCTTCCTAGCCAGCCTCCCTTGGCAATTCTTTTGTGGTCCAAGCAGATATTTTCCGCATCTCTATTTCAACAAGCAATCATGTCTTCTGCCTAACGACAGTCTTCCTGCCATTGTTAGATGAATCTTGTTATGTTCATTTTCTTTTCATGTTCATATCTCACCTTCAAAGATAGAGTCTCTGAGTTCTTTATAAATAGCATCCTCTTCCCCATCAGAATTCTGCATAACATCCAGAGCAGGGTGCCAAGAAGCAGCCAGGCTGGGTGCCCAGAGCCCTTGTTCAGAGAGCCTTAAGTATCGGAACCATCACCTCTGGGCCCGACTCTCCTTCCAATGCCCGAGAAAGTGTCCACGTGTCCGTGGGAAGGTCACAGCACTTATGGACAGTATTGCCATAAACTGCCCAGCTTCACCAGAAGAATCAATTGCTCCATGACCTCTGCAGCGCAGTGACTGAGAAAGGCCGGGGCGTCGGCTAACTGAGCTCCTGTCACGTGGGAGGAAACACCAGGAGTATCAGGAAAGAGTTCCTCCCTAACACCCACGAGTAGCTGTCAGTTTCAGGAGGACAGGAAGGAAACCGTGCATTGCTTAGTCTACACGTGCTCAGGATTTGTTGTCTCAGTTAACATGTCATGCCCCTGTCACCTCCAGCCTAAGGTCCAAAGAAATTTAGTCAATATGTTTTTCCATAGTCGAAACAGAATTATGAATGCATTCGTTGTTGTGACATTTCAGATTCTTTCAGGTGGAACTTAGCATCTGCAAAGCTAGGAAAAGAAAGGTCTTGCTTTTCATTGTTCGATAAGAGCTAATGACATCCTAAACTGAATAGATTTGGAAAAGTGACCTGGACTGCCAAGGCTGACAAATAATGAGGGCCACAAAGAGCAAAATGCTAGCAAGAAAGTCGGAAATTCAATATTGAAATCGACCACCAATGTATCCATATATCTAGATGTAATTTTATACAGTAGGTCTGAATCTACTTCAAACCTGCATGTTTCACACCAGAGCTGCCAGGGGACAGAGCATTCTCGTCGTCTGTTTGACTGGCCAGCACAGGTCCAGGGGCTGCTGTCAGCCCCAACGTGTGTGCACCCCCAGGAGCTGTGCCTCACCGTGTACCTGTGTGTAACCCTATAACAGGCTTTGCAGGGAGGAAGGACAGGAACGGTTTGGTTATCATGCTCTAGTCATGTAACTCCTCATCCATTTCTCTGACACACGAACCTGAGTGTAGGCGCATCCTCTTACCTGTGAACACATGTAAATACACAGCACCGTGCTAGGTAGACAGAGATGCTCATTAAATGTTCTTTTAAGGAACCAAAGCTTTTAGGGTCTTCACCTGTACTTTAAACACAGTAGGCAACATTCACATTTGACTAATAGGCACAGGCACACATGACTACCCTGGTGAGATGTGGGTAGTCCAAATTGTAAAATACCCAACTTCGAAGAGTTTGTGTGAAAGAAGGAATGCAAAACCTAGATTTCTGTCTTGATAGCACGTTGAAACGGTAACATTGTGGGCATACTGAGTTATAAAGCACAACGATTTTAGTTTCGTTCTCTTTTTACTTCTTCATTTGGCTGTGAGAAAACTTTCAATGACATGCGTGGTTTGCACTGGTGTCTCACATTCGATTCCGTATTGACAGCGTTGCTTTAGGTGAAAACTTCGTGAGTTACAGTTACTTTTCTTTGGTAACCATGGCCCACAAGTAAGCACTATAAAAGTGCTTCTGTCGTTGGAGTTGGGGTAACATTTTCACCATGACGTGGAAAGAGTGCTTGAATTACAGTAAGAGTGAGGATTAGGGATTTAAGAGTAGCTATTACCTGGACTCGTGCCACTCTTAGGGGTAAATTATCCTGTTAATGAGGATGGCCTTGCCTTTCTGAAGCTACCAGCAGATGTATGTAAACACGTCATGCTTCGGAGGTCTGTCTAAGAGTGATCTGGTGTCAGGTCGTGAAGGAACTCAGATTTTTAGGAGGAGTCTGTGTAAACTTGAATGTCAAACTCTAGAAGAAACACACGGGCATGCAAACAAGAGCATTTGAAAGCTGCATTGGATCAAAACCCACCACATGTAACGTTTCACACTATTTGAATATATATTACAATGAAGATAATCTATTTTAATTAGTCACATTTTAACAAATATATAAAAATTAAAAATATTCTTTGGATTAAAAAAACAAATTTAACTTATGGAATTGACTTATTGGAATAGAAGTACTTTAAACTTAACTTTTTTTCTTACTTGATCAAACTTTGACTTTGGGTCAAAACCAAAATAATATAATAGCAGCATACTTAATGAAAAGTTATGTGAAATGATAACATGATGTGGGTAATTTTTTCACTGTTTGTCATTATCTCTGTTAAATTTTGGAATATATGCCATCCAGGAGCATCTTCTTGCAATTTTATGATATTTTGGAAAAATCTCACTCAAATATTATTTAATGAGCATTTCTTTAATAACCTCTTTATTTCAAGTAATCACAAAGAGCGATGCTGTTTAAAATATTTTTAAGTATTAGGTAGTATCTATTAATATGAGCCTTTTTATAGATGAATTATTTTATCTTTTATGTTATAAGAAATACACTGCAGTATTAGCTTTTGTGAACTCAGATTCTAAACAGATAAATAAAATCCCATATCATTGGCTGCACATCATAAAATATGTCAATACTCTGAACAATATCCTAATCATTAAGAATTATAATGGCACATTTTCTTCTAGACATACACACTTCACATGAAAAGTTAAGTCAGTCGTTGTCCACTATAGAAAATCTATGTAGTACTATTTTAAAAGAATGTTACCTTTAATGTATTTGAGTGATTAACAATTGCATTATAATTTTTATTGAAGTCAGTAATTTTTCATAAACACTTGGTTGGTTGGATTGGCAGCAAAGGTGGAAGGCGTAATAACCTATAAAGTGCCTTGTGTTTCTCTTCTTTTCCTCCGATTTTCCTTGTTCCCCTCTTATTAAATAAGTAAGATATGAAAGACAGGTATTGCTTCGTGTTGTCAGGTAGTAATCTGGGAAGGTCTGAGGACAAGACTGGATTGTCCCCAACACACAGTGTGCAGTCCTGGCGAGCGTGGCTCCTCAAGGGCAAGGTGTCCAGACTCGCTCCTAACCCCCGTTGCCTGTTTCTTTCAAGTATGACAGTGTTATTTGACTTCTCCCTGACGTCCTTTTTTTTTTTTTTTTTTTTTTTAGTTTTTTTTTGAGAGGCTAGGCATAAGTGGCACAGTGGTTGGGGGGTGTCAGGTGTAGAAGTAGGAGCACTGGGAAAGAAGCTACTCCTGGGAGTCCAGAAAAAACTCATGTTTTTTGTTTTAATGGCGTCTAGAAGAAACAAGTATGGAAAAGGTCAGTGTCAGAGTTTAGATTTTTAAATTCCTTAACTCTGCCACCAGAGTCAGCTGCTTAATTTAGAAAATTGATGCCAGGCCTCTTACAGCACTGGAAGTATTTTGTAATGATAACAGATAACAGATTTGTAAAATCCATTAAAAAAATCTTTTGATTGGATTTCCATTAATTAATGATTTCAAGATGAATATGGGGTTTAGCTAAAGCACACTCCTTAAAGGATATAGTGATTTTTTTAATGATATGACAAATGCAGGAAAATTATGAAATCTTAGGATTTCCATCTTTCATTTAGTGACAGGAAAGCTAGATCAGTCAAAGTTTGTTTTCCACCGAGCCTTTACATTAGCTATTCACTTTGACTTTCACAAATGTAAATTTTAGGAGTTCAAATATATTAGAATTTCATGTTATTATGAAATTCTAGAGCTTTACACTGGGTAATATGAACTAATTTCTAACTTCTTCAGGTCTTTCTTCTATTAAATTTAATATCTGGAAAATGTTTCATAAAGTTAGTAGGACTAGGTCAATAGACATTTCTTATTATTTCAGGTGATTTGACTAATATAAAACTGAAATCTAAAAATATGTTCAATTCTAAAATATATTTAAAAATTTTATCAACTAGAAAATCACTCGTAGCTAGGAGAGCAGTTTTCCTTCTTTAAATGGTTACTTCCAGTCTAGTTTTTATTGCATTTATTGTACGAAGCCAATCTCTTGAATAAACTTTGAAATAAGACAGACATTGGCATATAAAAATATAAAAGTATAAACTAACCACAGATCATGATTGAGCTGTCTTGTACATAACTATGTACACAGAAATCTGTGCTTAATGATGACTAGAAACATGGGTGAAATACCAGTTACAACATCATGGAAAAGAAATTGTGAGAGCACAGTTTATAATCAGATTTTCATTAAGCTTATATTTTGTGCTCACATAAAGCTATTAAACAACACTAATAATTTATAAAATTCATAAGTCCTTAGAGCTGCTCTAAAAAATCACCAAAACATTAAGAATCTTCTTTATATCCTTCTTCAATTCATATGTATTCATATTTGCTATTAACAGGAGGTTAAAGTTCCAAAGGAGAGAAATAAAATTTTAATATTTCTGTTGTCATCTCTCATAAGTAAACAATGCTCTGCCTTCTTTCTACCTGAATTTAAAACTATAATGTAGGAAAATATAAAAAACGAGAAGATGTTCTACCTAAGTAGTTGTTGAAGAAGTCGAAGGGAGCCTGATAGAGAGAGGAGAATGACCACCTTTAAAAATTCCTCACCCTTCTTACATTTTATTTACTCGTTTTCTGTTCGACCTATTAGTGAGTTTTATTTTCACACCCCCTTTTGAAATACCTATTTGCCTTCTCTTTTTACCTGATACCATATTTAGGGTAAGAGTGAGACTCTGATTCAAGCTCCTCTGCGTGCCTTACTACACACACAGTATCTGCTTGTCAGCCCCGTTCACGGGAGCTCATCTTTGGACGGCTCGTCTTCCAGAAGAGAAACAGTCACTACCTCTGACGTTCTGACAGTCTGACAGCGGGCGTAACCGCCCCCATGCCTCTGGTCCCCTCCAGGCAGCTGTTAAGACAATAGGGGCCACCCTGTTCGTTATCTAGATGCATGTGTGTGCGTGTGTGCGTGTGCATGTATGTGCATGTGTGTGTGTGTGTGTGCGTGTGTGCGTAGCTCTCTTTTTAAGAAAAATGCTTTAGGGGTAGTGAGTTCCGTCGTTCCCTCCTCCTGCCGCATCTGACGTGGAGTAATGTCCCTTTATGTAATAGCCACGTGGCCATCAGCAGGCTTACTCTCGCTTTCGTATGCTTTCGTATGCTTACCCTCGTTTTCTCCTACAGTCTCCACGGTGCCAACGCAGGCAGCCGTTGTACCCCGTCCTGCCTTGCTCACGACCTTCACTTACTCCGAGCCTGACAGGCAAAGAGACACGTCGTCCTCACCCCTAACCCTGTGCCAGACATTCGGTCACCTGAGCCCCTTCTTAGTGGAGCCCTCATTCGTGACATCGGTCCTCTCCGAACTGTTGACTGTGCCTTAGCAGTTTGCCTGACGCTTTATTTGGGAAAGGGGTTTTCACCAGGTATAAAATCTTTGGCTCGCATCTTTTCCCTGGAGTTGCTCCATTTCTTCTGATGTTAAAAGCATTGTTGTCAATAAGTGTGATGGCAACTTACAAGTGAATTGGCAATTTTGCCTAGATTTTATTTATTTTTTTAGGTTGCATTCAGTAATTTTATTAAAATGTGGCCCAGTGTTGGTCTTTGAGAGGTTTAAATTTTCTAGGAAAATGATTTTGCCTTTCCATATGTAGTTTGGAGTCACCGGTATTTAAAGGTTTCTGGAGCTACGTATTTTAGTGCTGTTCTGTTCTCCTGGGTTTTAATTTTTGGATTTATGTATGTCGAGTCTATGTCGCCTATCTTCATCTGCCACTTTTCTAAAATCCTTTTTATCACTTTGTTGATTTTTGATATTTAAAATTTTTTCCTTTTTATCTTATATTTCTCTTAAACTGTTATCTGTTATAATTATTCCTTCCTGTGTTCCTTCCAATTCGTTTTGTTTCTGGGTTTTTTTATTCCTTTTAAATTCTTTTATGAGTTCTGTTACTTTGTTTTTGAATTGTTTCTAATTCTTTTATTTATTTATTTTTAATGTCTCCCATCATCGAAAGCCTGTTTAATCTTGTTTTGAAACATTAACGTACAGGTTCATCCATTCGGGGCACGTCTTACTTAGCAGGCGTGCGTTATCAGTAGGGACGTGGTCATGCTCCTGGCTCTCATTTTCTGATAATGATTTTGAGAATTCTTTTCTCTCCCCGCCCTTCTAGAAGCGGGGCCGGGCGGGCCGCTTTCTGGGCCTCGCAGCCCTAGAGCCTCCTCTGCTCTCGGCTCCGCTGAGTGGTTGAGCAGCGGCCTCCGTTTTAGCCGATGCTGCGCTTCCTCTTTCCCTCCCCCGCCTCCATCTCCGCCTGCAGCTCCCGGCTCTGGCCCTCGCACAGGGACCCCGAAGGCCCCGGGCCACCTCGCACACAGGCTCAAGGGAGCCTTCGGGTGTCGGCTGCGCTCTGCCGTCCCAGTTCCTGCGCCGTCTGTTTCCATGAGGGGTTGGGAGCAAACTCCGCCGCTGCCACATCCTGAGCCTCCCCCCCCCCCCCGCTTTCTCCCGTGGACGCCACGTCCCAAGCTCGACACAGTAGCTAGGGCCCTGCACGCCTGAACTTTTTCAGGATAAGTGAGACTTCAGTTAGGGCAAAGCGAAGGCCATGGCCATGTCAGATACCTCTGGCGTGATGTCTTTCAATTGGCAAATTAAATAGGAACGCTTGGAGGATGCCAGCCCCGGGAAAGGCTCGCGCGCCGCCCCGTTCAGGCCGTCAGGGCGGCAGCGAAAGCCTGACACTCCCGGTGCCTGCCCGCCCGGGGCGCTGAGCTCTCAGGCCCCTGGCCAAGGGCGTGGGCCCGCCGGTGCAGGCTTAATTACAACGGTTTGATAATTAGTACCACTGGTTTATGAATGTGCAGGTCTGTCTTATACTGGTCACCTTGTCAGTCGTGGGGGGAGAGCAGAAATCTTGCGACATGGATCTGCAAACCAGTTATTTCAAAAAGCTCGAGTTGGATGGGCAGCCTCCGTTCTTTGTCATGAAAACCACAGAGCTAAACCCACATGTGTGTAACCCCCCTCCCCCGCCCACCTGGTTCCCGCAGGTAGTCTGAGTCTGGGGCCAGCGGCACATGCTTTGCTTGGAGTTCTTTGGGCTGCAGCACAGAAATGAGCCGCGGCCCTTTGAGCTGCGCTCATTCTGTGGGCGGAGCTTTGAGTCCCGCCGCCCTGGTCCCCCTCCCTGGGTCCCCCCCACTGCCCTGCGCCCCCCCAACTGCCTGGGGCCTGCCGTCCCACCCTCGCCCGCTGCTGCCGCCCGCTCGCGCCCCCCACCCCCAGAGGCTTCGCGGTCCGGCCGTTTTCCTGTCTTGCTCCTTCCTCAGGCTCTGCTTGGCCCTCCCTTGTGGGGCTGGCCCTGCATGCGGCTCCTGAGCCGCCTCGTCCTCGCTGTGAACACTTGCCCCACGCTGTCACCTCAGCCCAGATTCGCCCTGGGTTCCAGGCCGCCTCGCCCGGTCCCTCCTGGCCACCGCCACTCGCCCTGTGTGGCGCACAGTGCCCAGTCAGAGCTCGGTACGTGGCGATGGAGGTCACGGCCTCGCCCACCCCCCGTCACTTCACATCTGGTGACAGCTCCGTGTGCACGGGCCCCGGGAGAGAGCCCAGGAGCTACGCTTGGCCACGGCTCCTCCCCGCGCCCGGCCCGCGTCCTCCCTTCCGCTGCTCGTTTCTCCCTCCCCAGCGTGCCCGGGACGTGTCTGCCCCTCACTGCCCCGCCGGCCCGCAGAAGGCTCGGAGCACGTTCCTGGTTCCTCACCAGTGCCACAGAGCTTGGTCTCAGCCCCGGGCTTGTCCCTTCCGGCCGCCCTCCGCGGGGCAGCCTCGTTGTCCACCCTCACGATGCAGATCCAGTTCCCCGCTTCCCGGACTAACACCTCTCCATTCCCTCCCTGACGAAAGTGGAGCTGCTGCAGGGCCCCTGGGAAGCCGGCTGCTTCTCCGCAGCCTCTACGGTGCCCCCCCAATGCTCCCCCCGCACCCCGCCCTGCAGGCTCAGCCTTGGCCACCAGGAAGCCCAGGCCCAGGGCAACTCTCACGAACGTGGCCATCTTCGCTCTCCCGCCCTCTGTTCCCCAGTGACCTTCTGTGACAGTGTTGAGCAAGACGGTGTACAGTATACAGATGCAGGCTAGATTAGAGAAGAAACGTTGTTCTAAGAATTGTTTCAAATGCATCAGACCCCACTGTGACTGCTGGGTGGTGGCTGACAGTGCATGTCAGCAGAAGAGCAGGCAGGGGTTCCCCGCAGGTCGTCCGCCCGCCCCCACCCCCGGCTCACGTGACCACCCGTGCACACACGGTGAATGTGTGTCAGATGACCAAAGTGTTGCACAGCCGGGAACCTCAGCAGATAGGTGTGCACCAGGGCACAGGGGGACGGGGTGCAGGCACGTCCCAGCAGCCTCAGGGTGGCCCTCTCCCCTCTCCCTGGGACCGTCTTCCGCAGGTTGTCTGCTGGGATCGTGCACCAGCAGGATGCCCTGCGGGGAGTTGGGGGCGGGGGGTAGGCCATTTCTAGTCAAAACCGCGGGGCGGATGATAGGGCCCACCTGTGCTTCCTGCAGAAGGGAGCAGTCAGGTGGATGATGAGCCCGCCAGGTTTGGCTGAAAGGTGTCTGCAGCTTCTAAAAGCTATAGAGGATTTGAATGGAAATGCACATAATTTGAGGATGAGAAATTTACTTTTTATCTGGGTGGGAAATAGAGTGTGACTCCGGCTGCATCTACTTGTTTCGTTGAGACCCTGCTTGCAGGCATCCTGCGTTTATCTGCGGTTTGCAGAGCGCTCTTCCTCAAGGTTGGTCGGACTGCTCTTGCTTTTTTTCATCTTTTAATACTGAGATCTAATTTCTGTACAATATCATGTTCATTACATTGGAAATTGTGCTATATTTAATGATGCAAGTAAATTGAAAAGTATTGGCTAAAATCTGGAAACATTTCTCTCTTAAAATCACTGTTTCAAAATCTCAACTGAATTTCCAGAATTAATTTAATGCCTCTTGTCTATGTTATGGGAACATTTCAAGGTGATTCTCCAGGTACTTTTTTAACCTCACATGAATAAAAGGAATTTAGTTGTAGTATTTTAGCATATCAGCTCCTCATTCTCCCCATGGTTTAGTCTCTGCAGGATATACTAACCCAACCCCACAGTTAGAGGGGGGCCTGCCTCAGTTTCCCCCTAGAAGATGGCACGTGAGGTTTGGCAGAGAATAAACCAGAAGTCAGTTCCATAAAGGTCCCTTTGCGTCTTTCACACACCAGTCAGGAAATGACAGAGCACAGACGAGAACGGCCAGGCGTTCGCCGGATGACACGCAGCAGGGCGTGGCTCCTTCGCACACACAAAGCAGGCGGGGCTCGCTTCTCGCTCACGCAGGTGTGACAAGGTGCTTCTGATGGGAGCCGCTTCCACTGTCTTTGTCACCGGCCTCCGTGGGGGCTGCGCTCCTCTGTGCCACGCCGAGGCGAGGGGAGGGACGTGAGGACCACACCTGGAAGTCTCTGGGCCGGCCTCGGAGAGGCTCATGTCACCGGCTCTCACACCCAGTTGTCTAGAGGTCACTCACGTGGCCACACCTAACACCCAGAAGAGGCTGGGAGAAGTAGTCCAGTGGCGAACCCCAAATGGAGGGAAAATGAGTCTAGCGACTGCTGTCTAGTTTGTCCCCTTGTCAAAAGCCAGGGAATAGTAAGTAGAAAAAAGTAAATCATACTTATTTGAAAGAAGTCAACCCCGTAAGATCATCTTATGGGGTCCATATCTAATTATCACAGGCTCGTGAGAAACTCGCCTATGATTTTTTGTTGTATTGTCTGTTTTCTTTCTTAGAACTCTATTTTAACACCTGCTATATTACAATCACGGGACAGCTCTAGGAGCCTGGTGGCGTCCTGTGGGCATCCGGAGCTCAGGGCGCCCCTTCCCACCTTAGGTTTTGGTCATATTCCCCCAGCCCCGCCCCCCAGCTCTCCGAGTCAGGCAGAGGGCAGTGTGAAAGGCGCGTTCCGCCACCGCCGTCCCTTAGAGGCACGTGGCCAGTCGTCTGTGCCGGCCCTGGTTCCACACCCGATTTCACCGCCACTCTGTTCTCATAATGAGCAAAACTGGTTCCAGATACACGATATTTTCAGTTTAATTAACTGATAAAAATTCTGGGTTTTTTTTGTATAAAGTTTATTGAAAATGACTTCAATAATATCGGTAGTGCTTTGCTTAATATAAAATTAGAAGTCTTTATTGAGCTGCGTACGTGCTCAGAGGAGACACTGCAATAACCTTGATTACCTTTCTTGTGTCTCGTCACTCCAATTTTAAGTTTCACTTTTGAAGTAATATAATAATTCCATCATAGATTTTTTTTTTTTTTTTTTTAGGAGTGTTGTTTTAAGAGTCTCCTCCACCAACTGAGCTAGCCGGGCGGGAGGGTTGTTTGCGAAGACGCAGCTGAGGCAGATGCGGTTGCGGCCCCCGATGCCCAAGGCCATAGTGGTTAGAATTCAAGGAGTCCCGCGACTTGGGAGGAGGACAAGGCTTTTTTACTCTGTCGTCTTTCAGTAACGTCTGACTGAAATGTAACGTTTCCTTCCGTTATGAACGTGGAATCTGCAGTTCCTGTGCCTTCATCACCTGTAGAATTGTTGATTCTTTTTTTTTTTTTTTTGTAATCCCGGAGAGTTCTTAGAGATGCCTTGAAAAAAAAAAAATGGATAGTGGCCCCCAAAGATGCCAGTTCTACCCCCCAGGAGCTGTGAGCGTGTTAGCCTCTGTGGCGAAACAGACTTTGCAGAGGTGGTGAAGACAAGGATCTTGAGATGGGGGGGGGGGGGTGCTGTCCTGGATTGCTCAGCTGGGCTCGGTGTAGAAGGGAGGCCAGACGGTCACGGTTAGGGAGAAGAGCTGTGGCAGCGAGAGGCACAGTGGCTCTGACGGTGGGGGGCGGGGGGCGGGAAACGCAGGTGGCCTCCGCGAGCTGGAGCAGGCGCGGAGACAGGCTTCTCCGTGGAGCTTCCAGGAGCGGAGCGGCTCCGCCAGCACCTCACTGTGAGCTCCCTGAGACCCCATTTTGGACTTCCGACCTCCAGAAGTACAAGATATTCGCATCGCTCCACTAACTTGGTGGAAGTTATTACATCAGCCACAGGAAATTAACACACAGTCCGTTCCAAGCCAGCTTCTCTGAGTAGATCATGGTCTGTTTACGACCTGATTCCTCATTTCTCCAGGTGACTCTCTGTAACAGACTCTTTTAAAGAGCGGCCTGACCCACCAGCTGTCGGGAGATGAAGACAGTAAGACGCAGCCCTTGTAAACATATGTAAATATATTTGCATCACCAGGGATGTGGGGTGCGTTGCTTGAGATGCAGATTTTGACTAAATTCTAAGCGTAAAGGGAGAGAGGTGGTTTCTGAGAAATTCTTCTTGGCCGTTTAGAAGGGACAAAAGGAAGAATGAGCTGCTTTTCCTACTTCCGAATGCTTCTGTGTCTGGTCGCCAGAGCTTCTGCAGCCATTGTGTGGTCAGCGGGGCGCTCTGCAGGGCCCAGAGGGCAGCTGAGGCAGCCGGGCTCCTCGCGGCGACAGCGCGACACCTTTCGGCTACCTGGCCAGCGGTGGAGCTGCCCTAGCTTCTTGCTCTGCTGCTGTTTGAGCCTAACCCGTGCAGCTGACAGACGTTTGTTGGTCATAGCTTCTGACCTTCCAGCGAGAAAGTAACTGTGAACAAGGGAAAATGGAATAAAAAGAGTCACGTAAATGCCAGACGCCAGAAATTTTGTAAAACCAGGAGGAAAATTAGTCTCAGTAGCTTTAGGAAAGCAAACCATTGTATTCATAGTTTGCATTTTCCTGTTTCTTTTTATATTCAATTCTTTTTACTTCATTTATAATGAAGGAGATGAAATCTCACACTGATGTAAAATGCATAATCGAATCGCACGTGCCGTTCCAATAAATGACACCTGTGCATTAGAAGGTCGGAGTGACAGGGCCATCAGGAGACAGTCTGGGCACCTCGCAGACTCACATGGCCAGTCAAGTTATATCATATGCATATGAAGCATAAATATATGCAGCGTGCTTCTCCATATGTATGGAAGTAGTCAAAAATCTATGAAGGCACAAAAAGTCACCACATAAAGTTTCTCTTGGCTTGTGAGAGCTGGCAGTACGCCCCTGTCTCCCGCCTCCACGGTCAGGGGTTTCAAATGGTCTCTTGAAACTGGCCGCGGGGAGTTTTTGCACCCCAGAATCAGCCGGTGCTGCTGATCAGTGTGGCCCCCTCACCCCCACCCCAGAGCTAGCTGTCCCTCCCAACAAGGACAGGAAAGTCACGGTTACCTCCCTCACTGATAATTGTAAGGACTTTGGGTGGTTCCTTATTTCCAATCCCAATGCAATGGCATGGTTAATATTTTAATCCACTAAATTAATCTGCTCGAATTTGCTAAATCCACCTACTAAAATGAGTCTCTAATACTAAGTAGCATCGAAAGACGGAAGTCTTAAGTGGCGGAAGCGTTTTCAAACTTATTTTGTCCAGTCTCTTCCGTTTCTCATCTCTCTCTGTACGGAAGCTATCTAGACTATTGGGAGTTAGTGCTAAGGAACTCCTCGGTGCCCCACTTCTCATAGTCACAGGCCTTAACAAGGACAGAGCCAGAGCCGCCCCGTGACAGCGCGCAGTGCCGAGTCACACACAGCGGCACGCCGCAAGCCGCCGGGTCGCCTGCTGCGGGTCGTAACACACGGCCCTGGAACGGGCAGGATCTAATAGACCTAATAATCTGGGCCTCATTTGACACATTTCATGAACTAAAAGTGCCAGAGACCAAATGAAATCAAAGGCCCCTTTTCAGATGAAAAAAGAACAATGAGCCTAAATAAGTTAGGATTGATGAGTGGGCAATTCAATCACTTTCTGCCTTCGGGCAAGTCATTTTACCCTAAATGGAATTCTGGTGCTCACTTGTGAATCAAAAGGGGATTGAAATGAGTGATTTAAAGTCATGCAACATGACGTGTTGCTCCCAGATGGCTAAATCCAGGAGGTCTGAAACCAGCGCTTGCTTGACGTATTTTGCAGAAATTCCCAGAAAAACACATCAGAAAAGAGGGCATTTGATCCAGAGAGAGTGGAGTAAATTACCTCGAGCAACTTATCCATTTATTCATTTTTCCATCCATCTATCCACGCACCCACCCACCCATGCATCCATCCACCCATCCACGCACCCACCCACCCATGCATCCATCCATCCATCCTTCCATCCTTCCAGACCTATGTGGTAGATAGACCCTGTGCCATGCCAAGTTCTGGGCCAGGTGTAAAGCAGACATAGAGACCTAGTGAGAGAGACAAATGGTAAACAAGTGTGTGAGTGCATCATGTTGCACACGTGTGTGGCGAGGTGCTGCGGGGCGATGGGAAGAAACGCTGTCACCGTCTCCATTGTCCGCCCTGCCTTGCCGTCTTGCTCTGGAGCCTGGCTCCACCCCTGAGGTCCGGGCGGGGGCGGGGCGGCCGCGGAGCCGGCCCTGTCTGTCGGTTTCCCTTTCCTCGGCCTCCCCACCTCCCAGCGCGCATCGCCTGGTGTGGGCGGAGGTTCAGGTGGCCGCGTCCGAGCAGCGAGCAGCGAGCAGCGCGGCGTGTCCGGGGTCTTCCTCGTGTTGGCCTCCCCTCGCCCCCACAGACGTGCACTGAGCTTGTGGTTCTTCTCACACGGTCCTCGGGTGGGGCCTCGGCCCTGCTGCGGATGTGTCCACGCTGGGACCGGTTCTCCGTCTCTTCTTTTGGCATTGATGCCACCTGCTCGTCATTCCGAACCGTAGCCACGAGCTGGGTACCACCTCTCGGCCCGCAGGGCTCCACTGGGATTCGGCCGTGCTGCTGCCCTGTCGCCGGCTTTGAGCCGCCGTCTCCAGTCCCTGCTGTGGCTAGAAACTTCTCTGGGCTTTGCCCTGAGAAACCAAGGCCAACAGGCAACCACTGTCCTCCGCCAAGAAGCTCATGCACCCTAGGATGTCCCCAGCCCTGCCCCCCACACGTGCAGGCAAACAGGCCTCCACACACACGTGCACACACACGTGCGTGCGCGCACGCACGTGCACACACGCATTCACGTGCACACAAACACACGTGCACGCACAAACATACATACGTGCACACACACACACACGCACACACAGCTTCCATTCGGCGGGAGGTTCTGGGCTCCCAGCGCTGACCGCTTGTTCTCCATGTCCCCTCTCCGCGACCCTCACTCCCCCTTCCCGCTGGGAGGCACTTCCTCCTGTGTTCCGGCTATAACTAGAAAGGCTGTTCACAGTCTTGGGGAGGTAAATATTTGGGTACACCTGTAATAATTAACCTCGTAATTACAGTCCAACGTGTCTGATACTGCTGTAGCAGAGCAACGTGACAGTAATCATGATTGACACGTACCTGTACTGTTCTAGATGGCTTGCGTGGATGAGCTAATGTATTATTTACAACAGACAGTTGAAGTGTTTTCTGTTGTCCCCAGTCTAATGAGGTGACTTGCCCAAGGACGTAAGTAGTGGCAGAGGGAGGGCCAGGACTGGGTTTGGGTCCTGAAGTCTGTACTCTTTTCTGGTACTTCATGGAAAGGAGGCAGCACCGGTACGCTTTCATGAAGAATAGATAGATCGGCACCAAAACAGAACGGTCCACAGGCTCGTGGGAAGCAGCAGGTGTTCAGCCACGAGCCAGCCGCTTGGTGGAACTGGAACCCAGGTTGGGAGAGCGAATCGTCAGGACACACGGCCGGAAGGGGGCTGTGGGGACACCGTCTGGAACGGAGCATGCGCGGCGACTGGCTTAGCGTGTGCCCCGTGCACATCTGTCGAAGGGCATTTTGGAGACAAGCGACAGGGACAGAAAACGTTTTAGAAAGGAGGTCTGGCTGCACGCTGACAGCGAGCGAGCGAGGAGAGGCCGGGGTCCAGGAATCATTTCATACTCTGCTTATCGACTCATTCAACCAAGAGGGGGTGCCCTGTACACTGGCAATTAGTGCGAAATGGTACAGACCCAAAAAACAGATGGAACGTGGCATCCGGGGTTCGCAATTCAGTAAGGATAGAGTGTAAATGAACATGTCAGCTTAGTGGACACCTGGTAGCAGCAAACGCCCTGGGGACACCAAGGTGTCATCCTCCCTGAAGGACACAGGGACAGCTTTCGAGTGGGATGCAGAAGCGTGTTCCACGCAAACCGACACGCTTGAACACGCGTAGATGCCTTTAAGTTCAGCAGTAAGAGTATGAATCTCACGTGCTTTAATGTATTATAAATCCTTAACAAAAAAGTCAATATTTTGCATGTCGGGTATCTTAGCTGACTATGTTTGTTGTAGAATGAAATAAGTATTCAGCAACCTTTGCTTTAGAGGTTTTGGTTTACCCTCGAACTAAAAGCAATCCATTTATTCATCACATTTTAAGACTCCTAGGAGGCAGGCGATTTCCAGTATCAGTGGTGACCCAAACACAGGTCCTGTCCTCAGGGAGTATACAAACTCAGCTTCTGGAAGCTCTTTGTAGCTGACATGTGAAGGCATAACGGCATCTACACAAGTGGCCACGTAAAATTAATAACAAAATGCAGCACGCACAAAGCTGGGGGAGCCCGGGGACACAGAGATTAGGCGATGCGAGGAATTCAGAGGTAGAAGAGGAGAATGGCAAAGAGCAGCCGAAATGGCAATGCTTGACCTTCCCCAAAGAACCTGTCTCAACGGACGTGGGAGGGGCGGAGTTCACTGTAAGAAGAGAGACGCCGGCTCCCCACACTGCGTTATGAGAAGTGTGAGGCTGGCCCTTTCACTCCGTGTGGCTTTGAATTTTCTCTGTAATCTTCACGGAGTTAAAGGAAATACTTTTTTTTTTTTTTTTAATCATAAGACTAAAGAAGTTCAGTCTTTCTTATGACAAAAAACAAAAAAAATGGTAATGTTAAAAAAAGCTGCTTGGATATCATGATTTGAAGATGCTTGTTTCCGGAAGTACAACCTGGTGTACAGATTGTGTATTTTTTCCACGCGTCACTGGTATACAGTTCTAAAATGTCAAAATCACTTGATTGTAATAATATGAGGTGTACTGTAAAAGAACACTTAGTTATATGGTTCAAGGATAAGCTCTGAAGCAGAGATTCTACAAGGCAGATGATTTTTTTTTTTCAATTAAAAAATTGGCAAAGGTTTTAGTTGATAAATCCAACATCAACAATTTTATGTACTGTTTTTTATCCAGCTTATATACGTATTCATAGTCATTTTATCAGCTTACTGTCTGCACTCAAAATACGTTTAACAAAGTAGTGTTATTCCAATAAAGACGACTCTCAGCATTTTAATGTTTCTATCCTCTAGATCTATTGTTATACCACACCAACCCCAAAAGATGGTGTCATTTTCTATAAAGACGTTCTGACCTACTTGAAAGTCCCCTGCGTGACAGGCAGACGCCGTGTGCGTCCGGTTTTAACCTGTCAGCTCTCTGGGCTCAGCGTTCTGTGTCCTTCACAAATGACTTCTGTTCTTCAGTCACTTTAAACAGAATGACAGCAGGACCAGAATAGTTTAAGAAATTGCTGGCATACCCAAAAGTTGGTTTTGTTTTTTCCCTTTCAACAAAGGGAACAAAGCAACATTAAAGACTGTGGCGGCCGAGGAGGAACCAGGTGGCCGTTGCTCTTGATGGATGTGACCCCGTGAGCGCGTGGGGCCGAGGTCCTCCCCAGCCGTGCTCGCCGGCACCTCTGGGGCGTCCCCTGCCTCAGCGCCCCGCGTGTCCCCTCGCAGCATTCCCTGGGGGCAGCTGCTGCTCGCGACCCCTCCTACAGGGGAGGCAGCCGGTTTGCCCGCCGCCGTCTGCAGATGATGGGGGCGCTGTGACGCCAGCGCCCAGGGCCCCGCACGCCGCCACCGCGCCGCCCTCCGCGCTGAGCCACGGCGCCCGCCGCCCTCCTCGGGCCGCAGCGCCACCGGGCTGCGGGCGGGCGTCATCTCCCCCGAAGCCTTCCCCGTGGGCGGCTGACTCCCGGAGAGGCTCAGCCCCGCAACTACGCCCCTTTCCTCCCACCTGTCCGGCTCACGGTCCGGCTGCGCCGGCGCCGAAGGAGCGGCTGGAGCTCCTGGTTCTGGGCGCACGCGAGCCGGAGCGCGCCGAGCCGCGTTTCGCTTCTGAAAAGAAACGTGGCCAAACCTCGCTTGACAACGCGGGGCGGTGTTTTTGGCATCACGGTCTCCCCCGGTGCCCGCGTCTGCCCACGCCCCTCCCCCTCCCCCCAGCGGCGTGGAAAGCACGGGCAGGGGCGGGGTCCCCAGGGGCACGGTCCCCAGGGGTGTGGTCCCCGGGGGCAGGGTCCCGAGGTTCGGCTGGCCCACGCCCCGGCCTGGTGTGACCCGAACGCTCGCGGCACGGTCCAAGTGCTCGCAATGGTTCTCTCTTCCTGAGGTGGGTCGAGTCCCTCTGTACCCATTCCCACCCCATGAAGAAAAGCCGTTCTTCTAGGGCCACAAAACAGGCAGCACCTGGCACGTGTTTCACAGCGTCCACGCCTACCGTCAGACACTTGTCAGCTTTCGTTCTCCTCATGACTACCGTTCGCCGCCCCTGTGGGGTCCGCGGGGCGTCCGGCCATGCTTTCCTTGCGTGAGAAGCTGCTGGACACCGGTGGTCCCGGCGACTCGTCTCCTCCTGGCCACTCCGTCCTCTCCTGCTCTCCTGGGTAGGACCAGTCCTCGCAGGATCCTCTGACGTCACACTCTTAGAAGACCATGATCTTCATGAAACAACTCTGAAATCTGCCTCCCCATGACTGACCCTTTTCCAACACCCCGAGTCCATATTTCACATCTTCGGGCACGTCCACCCAGAGGAGCCAGAGTCTGCACTCAGACTGAAACGACGTCCTGCAGTGCGGTCCCCGCCCGAGCCCGCTCATCCTGACAGCACCCCCACTAATGTCCCGTGCGTTGGACACCTGGCCGTGATCCACAGCACACCGTGTTCCTTATTCTCCATGCCCAGCGAATCATCCAACCCTGCAAACAGCCTTACAGCTCTTCCTTCATACATGTCCGTCACCTGTCACTTGTAACCTGCCCTCTGGGCCAGCGCCGCAGTTCGGGCGCTCCGCCGTAGTCTGTTAGCTGATGATCCCACCAGTGCACAGTCACTCCTACGTTTTAATCTTCTCAAGTCATCCTTTACTCCACTGTCGGGCTGTTCTGTTCTCTCTTTAAAATTGTATATGCACGCACACGCACACATCCCAACTCACACTTAGAAATAACACCTGAAACGGTCAAACTCCTGAAGAAAACATAGGGGAAAACCTCTTGACATCGGGCTTGGCAAGGATTTCTTGGAAATGATACCAAAAGCGCAGGCAACAAAAGCAAAAATAGGCTACTGAGACAATATCAGGCCAAAAAACTCGACTCAAAACAGGGAATGACCAACTAAATACAAAGATAATCTGCGGAATAGAAGAAAATATTTGCAAATGCTGATAAGGGATTAATATCTAAAATATAAAAGGAACTCCTGCAACTCAACTGCAAAGAAATAAATAACCTGATTTCAAAATGGAAAAAGGACTTAAATAGTCAGTTTTCCAAAAAAGACATAAAATGCCAACAAGTATATGAAAGGTGCTTAACATCACTAATTACCAGGGAAATGCAAATCAAAACTTTAGTGAGACATCACCTCACACTTTTTAAGATAGCTATTATTAAAAGGTGGATCAAGAAGAAGTGGTCCATGTACAATGGAATATGACTCAGAAAAAAAGGAAATCCTGACATTTGTGACAACATGATTGGACCTAGAGGGTATTATGCTAAATAAGGCAGAGAAAGACAAATACCACATGATCTCACTTATGTGTAGAATCAAAAAAAAAAAAGTAAATGAACAAACAAACAGACTCATAGATACAGAGGGAGGGTTGGGGAGATGCATGGAAAAGGGGAAGGGATTAAGAACAACAACTTAATAGTTATGAAATAGTCCCTGGAATGGAAAATACAGCACAGGGAATGCAGTCAAGAATAGTATAATTATGTGCGGTGTCAGTTTGGTACTGGATTTATTGGGGCGATCATGTCATACATTGTATAAATGTCTAATCGCTATGTTGAAACTAATATAATATTGTATGTCAACTATAATTGAAAATAAAAATTTTTTAAGGTGTTTTTATGTGGGAGAAAGGGAACCCGTATACACATGGACTCAGGGAAATCAGCCGCATTCCCCCAAAGCCACTTTCACCTTTCTTCCAACCCACCGACTAGCCCCCCTCTCCCTGACGTTCCGCAAAGTTCTGTAACTAGTGTAGCAAGTTGGTGTGATTTTTGCTTTGGTTTCTTAGATGACGTTGGACTAAGAATAGAAGAACTCCAGAGTATAAAGAACTTTAATAAATTTGTAACTAATCCCTGCAGAATTTATACGTAGCAAAATTATATGCCGAAGGAAGAGACAGCCAATACTGCTATCACGATTTCTTCTTAAAATTGCCTTATGACAGTAACTTCACCTGAATTAATCTTTTCTAATCTCTCTAATTCTATGTATTTGGTTGAGTATAATATAAAGTTCACAGTATGTTATCTAATTCAGGGACAGTTTTTGTAAAATAATGCCATGTTTTATAATTAACACTACTGGTATATAATCTGTTTCTAACTCTGTCCAGATTTCTAAAATTCTGCCAGCACTTTTCAGGACTATCGTATGCTTCTTACTTCTCCATTTTATGAACACTTGTTATCCCAAAATATAATCATTCCCTCTCTAGCTCTGACAAAATTATACTATTTTTAGCATTATACAGAGATGTGATAAAAGAGAAACTCCGAAGATGCATTTTAATACATATTTTGCTCTTTTTAAATCCCTCTTTAGTTAAGAAAAATGCTATTTTAAAAGTTTTAGAAAATTGCTTTAACTTTGTGACAGGTGATAGAAGGTGGAAATGTTCAAAGCTATAGAACAAGGGATTATGTCTTTTTTATTTATTACACTTGAAAATATCACTCACTGACTGCCGCAGTTAGGCACACACAATTCCCAGGTAATAAAGGTTAAGTGTGCATAAATTCGAGATCTGCTTACAACTGACCTTTAGCTATCTTGTTAGCATTTTTGACAGAAACTTAAAATAAGGTTATTCCATGAAATAATTTGATTCTGCATTCCCAAGTCCAGATTTGTTACTTGGTAATTAATATTTTCCAGCTGGCCAGAGCCATCAGTAGCTGTAACAACACGGCAAGCCGTCAAGGTAGTAAAAAGGTGAGCAGGTCAATGGGAAGAGGCTCCAGTCCAGATGCTCAACCTGGAATGTGGTCTCAGGCTCCTCACTGAACCTCTCGCACTGAAGACTAGCCTTGAATTTAGCTTGAATTTGTAGATGTGTTAAGACAGAGTCACCGCCTTTGTTAGTCCGAGTCTGCCCATCCATGAGCATAGTCAGTATACCCATTTATTCATAGACCTCTCTGCCTGTCTTCTATTGATGCTTGTCAATATCTTTCGTAATTATCTCCGTAAGTCTTACATAATTGTTAGTTTTATTACCATTGGGCAGGTTTGTTTTGCTTCATTTCTTGCTATTGTGAATATTTAACAAATGCTTTCTAAGCTATTTTCTAATGACATATAGAAATGCTATTATTTTTACTCTGTTGATCTTTTATACAGCAATTTTTCTGAACTCTTTTCCTGTTTAAAACTGTTTGTAGCTTCTCTAGGCATGCTATGTGGATAGCCATAGCATCCTCAAATAAGACTTTTGTTCCCACTTCTCCAATATTCATACATATTTTTCTTACCTTACTTCATTAGCTAGAGTCTCCTGTACATTTTGAATAAAAATGTAGGTAACAGTTTTCTTGTCTCCTTTCTAAGCATAAGAGAATATCCCTAAAGTCCCACCATAAAATACGATATTTGCTGTACATTTTTGCTTAGAGTTTTTATTTCTTAATGAGTGATTTTATCAAATATTTTGCATCTGTTAAGATGATTTCACTTTCCCTCCTTTAAGCCAAAAAGTTACACATGATGTTGAGATGTCCTGATATTTCCGCAATACAGCCTGAGTGACCGTGACTTCAACACCCTGTTGAATTTCATTTTTCTAATACTCTAGTTTGTATCACTGAGATTTAGCTGTCATCATCTGATTTTAGTGCCCATGTTTTGCTAGCTTCATGTGTGAGTCGTGTAGCTTTCCTTCTTTTTCTATCCTTAAGAGGAGTCTGGATAACTGGACATTTTTCTATTTTTTTAAGATTAAGTAATTTCATTGTGATCGAATTGTTAATGTGTTATATGTTAGTTCCATAATGATTTACTCTGAGTTATTTGAGTGCTTTTAAGTTTCTAAATGTGTGGAAGTTAAAAGTTTGGCTCTTTTCATTGATGATTCGTTGTTTATTCTTCTTCAGAAAATGTGGCACGTATGACAGATATTTTGGAATTTCATGAGACTTTGTGCATTAGTACTTTTTCAGTTTTGCCAATGAAATAGAATAAAAAGTCAAGAAACAAAGCTTCACGATAAAATTATACTTCTAATTAGTGGAAGAACATTCCATAAATACATTGGGACAACTTAGTAGATACCTAGAAAAAAGCTAGAATTGGGAGCATACCTCACACCTTACATCAGGAAAACTTACAAGTGGATTAATGACTTAACTGTAAAGAAAAGGAAATATAAAAAAACTAGGATAAACTATAATAAATTATCTCTCTTAATAGTTTCTGTTCTCTGTGCTACAAAGTGAAAGGAAGCCCTTCGAATGATGACTCAAAATTCAGAATTCATAAATGATGAACAGATTCTAAAACATATAAAGAAACCTGCATGGCAAAAGAAAAATTTGAAACTTCTATCACACACAAATGATGAATCTCCCTAATATAAATGAGCTTAAGAAAATCAATGCCTCACTAGAAAAAAAAATGGCAAAAATACAAAATATAATTCACAGAAATGGATACATGAATAACTTTTAAAAATAGCTTTTAAAAGGTGATTATTCTCACAGTAAGAAAAATGCAAGTTTTAAAACAATACTGAAATGTAGTGAAATCCTATAAAATACATTTTACCTATAATATTGTCAGGAATCAAATATGATAGCGTTCTCTTTGACAGGCAATAAAAAAAAACATGTACTCTCATTTATTGTTGATAGGGACATAACTTGGTACCATCCCTATGAAGCACCATTTGGAAATATCTATCAAAATGGCAAATATTGTACCCTTGATAAAGTAATGCCTCTTGCAGGAATTCATCCTACATTATACTTATGATTTTACTATACCTCTATTTTTTATACCTTTATTTTTCAGACCGCGATTACTATACTTTTATTTTCCACTTCTTTCTGTCATTATATTTTGAATGTAGCTCTTATAACTGAAGTATATTTTCCTCTCTTAAGAATCTGTCTTTTAACAAGAAAATTTAACCCATTTATACTTACTATAATTTTTTATATATTTGGATTGATCTTTCATATTTTCTTTTCTCCATACTGCCCCCGAGACCAGGTTACCACCTGGTAATCACCCTTCTGTTGGATCAATAAAACTTTATTCAACCTTTCTACTGCATCCTCTTCTCCTGGAAGTTAATCGTGTATCTATTCTCTCAACAAGTATCCTCGCACTTTAACGTGCTTAATTACCTCAGTCTAAAGTTAAGCAGCAACTGTCCTCACCCCAGCACCGTGAGGGCCTCGCTTGGATGCAGACCACCTTCCTCTCATCACGCTGCCTCTCCTTCCCGCATTGTCACTTCACTTCGTAAACCCACCATAGTGACTATAGCTTTTATTTTTACAGTTGATGCTTATTTAGTCTTATCAATTTGTTCCACAATGTGTTTGCCGTTACTTCTTACATCTCATTTCTTTGTCCTGTGTTCAGCTCACTTTTTAATAAATTTTATCCTTTGATAAGGACAGTGATTCATGGGTTAAAAAAAAACTGTCAGTCTTGGTGAAATACATTTAGCTTGTCTTATTTTGAATGGCGGTTTAGCTGCGTATTGCATTGTAGATTAATAGTTATTGTTCTTGCAGCATGTTGAGGGAATTTTGTCCCGTCTTCTGGCCTCATTTTGGCAATTAGAAACATAATTTCAGTCTAAGTTTGATCTTTTATAAGTAATCTGTCTTCTGTTTCTCGGTGCTTTTAAAATCTTTTCCTTGACTTTGGAGTTCTATGGTTTTTCTGAAAAGATACACATCTTTCTTCAGTTAAAAATGATTCTCGACCATTATTTCTTCAGCTGCTGCCTTTGGTCCCACCCTCTGTGTTCTCTGGGGCTCCCTTGAGTCACGTGAGGGGCACCTCAGTCAGGGTTTCTCTGCCACCTTCCCCGTCGCCTTACTTCTTCATGCCATTCCTACGTCCGCCCCCTGTTCTGTGACCCAGGCCCTCAGCGCTGTGCCTCTGTGAGTCAACTCAGCAACTGGATTTTTAAGTTAACTATACTAGAATTTTTTTCTACAAGTTTTACTTGGTTCTTTTTAAAAGTAAAATAGTTGTTTTAAACACTTTAAAATTATTTCTTTTCAGGTTTTATCCTGTTATTTCGAGTTACCAGTTTCAGAGCTTATTCCCATGCCCACAGGTCTACTGTCTCCTTTATGATGAGTGCATTACCACGATGACGGCTAAATTTTAGTTGGGATTGCGTTTTTCTGGGGCAGTCCCACCTGCCTGGATTATGCGACTGTAAATATATTCACACTGGTTTTGTCTGGTCCCCAGAGTCGTGGGCGTTTTTCCCGCCATGGTCTGGGCACAGTTTTTTTGTTTTGTTTTGTTTTGTTTTTTGCTTTTTTTGTTTGTTTGTTTTTACTTCAGATTTGCTTTGGGTTCTGTGGCTCAGAGGAGACTTTTCCCATTTGGAGCTTTGTATAAACGTGGACCTTTCTCTGTGTTTCCACGGACTCCTGGGAAGAGACTTTCTGGTCCCCTGTCACAGTCGGGACAACCCGTCGGGAGTCCCAGCTCTGTGCAAGTTCAGCCGAACCCCCTTCTCGTGCCGGCGCCCCGTGTTCCCTGAACTCCCGAGACGCTAGAGCCGCGGCCTCTGTCTCCCGGTCTGGTCTGTGTCTGGCACCTCCTGGGTCACACAGCTTCACCTGGACTCAGCCTCTGTGACTCTGGGTTTCATCTTTATCTTTAGCGTTTGAGAATTTCCTGACTTCAACTTTGCACTGAACACATTTTGCTGGTTTTTTTTTTTTTTTCCAGTTTTGTAGCAGTTCAAAGATCTGTGGCAGCCTTTTCTATCATCCTCCCTGAAGTATCCTTCTTTTTCATACTAAAGAGCATTTTTGTTAAAAAGCCTTTTTTTGGGGGGGGCATCAAAAATCTCATGTACTATTACATGATTTTGTATATTCAGTATCGTTGAGAAAAAGTCAAATGACATTATTTTCAGCGATTCATTATAACCACATCCACACACATTTGAAAACCAGTAGTACGTCCGTTCTTGAAATACGCTGTGTGCGCCAGCTGCAGACAGTACTTCACGCCTGTGTAAGGTGTAAGGCCTCTCGCAGTAACTCAGCAGCGGCCTCAAGGGTTAAAAAGCTGTAGGTTAAAGCTTTATTTTATCAACATCATAATACCAAATGAAGCCATAATATATTAATAATTATATATTTTTTTCACATTAGTCTGTGATTCTAAGCAAGACCCTTGGACTTACTGTAGGAAACATAATAGCATCTTTTCAGTGGTCTTTTATCTGATGACGGAAGCGAGGATATGGCGAGTCGAAGAGCAAGTTTCTGATCTGAGGGGTTTTTTTTAATGAAAATCATCGATCTTGTTGCGTTTCTGTCCGTTCAGCTCAGGACTCCTACCTGCTACGTTTATTATGGGGATAAAATGTTATATTTGATAGACGAGGTCTAGTTAAAATTTTATTGCTTTTGACCAAAGGTTACTGTATGATTTAAAGATCATACAGTAACTTGTAGGTACCACATGATCTTTAAAAAGTTATAGAACATAATTCCTTTTAAAGAGAAATTCTGCGACTAGAAGTACTCGATGCTTTCGAAGTTACTATCCAGACAGTCCTCCATCGGTATATCAGCCCGTGACTTCAGCTGGTCTGTGTAGAGCAGCCCTTGCTCTGTGTTCCCCTGCACACAGCTTTCTTTTAGCTCTGGATTTCTTGTATATGCTTTGAAGAAAGAGTCTCAAATTTTATGAACATTTGAAAACCACTATTTTTATGGTAATCGTAAAAATAATTAAGTGTAATGTTTGTTATTAAAACAAGTTACCTTAAGAGCAAAGTAATTTACAAAACTGAAAAACGTTCATTGTTAAATAAACAGTAAAAATGACCTTTTATAAATCTAAGTGAGCAAATGGAGCCCACAACTTAGAACTCTAAAGAATAGTTGTCAGCATGACAAATACACACACAAAGATAAATACCGGATTTCCTAATTTATCTTTTCTTTAAATTTTGCTTTTCATCTTGAATTATTCTCAGCATCTAGACTTTTTAAAAGCAGATTTTGTTTTTATATACTGAGAACATGTTATTACCGATATATTATTTATGGACATCCATTCATATGTTTGCTTTTGATGCTACTGTAAAAACAGAAACTTCCTTCTGAAGTTTTAAAAGTAAGCAGAAAAGTAAACAGAGTCCTCGTGATTTCCCGTGACATGAAGGTAAATAGAAGTATCAAGAAGCCCATCTCGGGAGGGGGTTTCGGGGGCCGCCTGGAAACATGAAAGGATCAAGTACACATTGCTGGTTACGAAACAGTCACGGGGATATGGGAATACAGCGCAGGAATGTAGTCAGGAACATTGTAACATGCCGGGTGGGTCCTAGACTCAGGGAGGATTCCTGCGTAAGTTATATGAATGTCTAGCTGCTATTCTGTATATCTGAAACTAACATAAACTAATATTAAATCAAACTAATATAAACTAATTAAATTAAACTAATATAAAATAATGTTAAACGTCAACTCTAATTGAAAAATAAAATTAAAGGAAAGCCAAACCTATAGAGTACAAAGTAGATTAGTGGTTGCCTGGGCTGGGATGGAGATTCACTTTAATGGGCATGAGGGATCTTATAGGAGTGAAAAAAAATATTGTATAATTCTGTAAATGTACTAAAAGTCATTGAATCGTACACTTACAATGAGTGAATTTTATGATAAAAGTTTTTTAAAAAGAAGTCCATCCTGATAATTTATTTAAAATGCTCATAAAATTCTTGAGATGTACATAATTACTGCACTCCTGATGGAGAAAAATAGCATCGTATTTGTAGAATGCATGAAATCATGGAATCTATAAATTTATAGAAACTTACATCTCCTCATGCCACAGCGTCAGTGTTCAACCCCAGGTCCTCTGCACACTCTGCCACAGTCCCCCCCTCAGCTGCGGGGACAGTCACACGTCATCTGCCACGCCCCTTAGCTGAGTGTGCCTCCAAAGTTAACACAGGACAGATTCAAAAGGCCAAAGTTAAAATTCAACCCATGCTTACTGAGCAGTCACCTATTGTGTGTCAAACACCTTTCTAGGCAATGACAAGCTCCCTGAATAACAGAACTTAAGAAACAGCCATGAATAAATGATAAAGGCTACAAAGAAAATTAAACAGGGTGGTAGGCAGTGGCAGGGGAGCCTCCCTGAGGTGAACCCCAGATGAGTGCAGTTGCCTGCAGCTAAGACGTCGGGAGCCGATGGGAACAGTGAGTGCAAGGAACGCCGCGAGGAGGAATGAGGCCAGACTGGTCTGGGGCTCAGAGGCGCCCGCGTCTCCAGAGAGCATGCTTGCAGGACAGTGTGACGCGAAGGGACACAGGGACCAGGTCAGGGACGCCCCGGTGGGGCTCTGGCCAGGAGCAAGGGGTCAGGACCCAAGCGTACGGAGAAGAGAAGTAGGGAGGCCAAGGTACAAACAGATCAGTTAGGGGGCCTTTGCGGCGATCCAGGTAAGGCAAGTTGGTGGCTTAGGCTGAGCTGGTAGTGAGCGATGGTGAAAGTTAAATGAAACAGAAACTTGGTTGGAGACAGACTCAGCAGGATTGCTGATGGATCAAACCCAGAATTTGAAGAAAGGAAGGTCAAGGGTGACCCCCAATTTGGTGGCTATGGTGTGAGGAGGCTGAGGACAGTCAGCTTCATGAGGTCGACTGTGTTATACAGATGAAAACAAAAGGGACTGGTGGATTAGGCAAAATTAAGGTTATTGGTGACCTGGGTAAAAGAAGCTGCAGTGGAGTGGTAGAGAAGCAGGTTAAAGAGAGGACGGGGGTGAGGAAGCGTGGGCAGCCTTACTGTGGGGGACGGTGTGGAAGGGGCGCGGGAGCTAGAAGGAGCCTGTCGGAAAAAAAATACATTAAGGAGAAGTCAGATATAGTATTAAAAACAACACACACGCGCGTGCGTGCGCGCGCGCACACACACACACACACACACACACACACACACACACCCTCTGCATTGCAAATGGAATGTAAGAGGGTTTCCCAAGGCCTAGGCCAAATTCATCAGCGGAAACATTATAATAGTAAACAAAGGAACCCTAGAAGACATGCAAGCAGAAAAGAAAGTTGCATATTAAATTATCACCCTGTAGCAATTAGAACAATATCTATAGCGCTTAAAGAAGTTTGTGACTTCAAAACGTAACAGCATGTCGTTATTCCGTCAAGGGAGCAGATCTCAGTGGTAACATATATGCCTAATAATTGATAAACAGGCCAGAAAAAGGACTCGCCGGAAAAAGACAGTTTCCAGTAGGAAGGAACCGCTGTGATCAGTGAGCCAGGAGGAGTTAGAGACACAGTGTTTTCTCCCTCGGTCTCTCTCTCTCTCTCACTCACTCACTCAGTCTTTTATTAGGTTTCGCTGTCTCTCAATTGCTTCCTTTCGTTTTCTCTTCCTTCATCCTCTCATACTGTTTTTTTCTCTCTCCTCTTTTTTAAAAGGTTTGAAAATAAGAATCGTGTCTGTGCTCAATATTTGTTTTTTGAAGACATTGTAAAATAAGAGAATAAAACAACCACTCTAAAACATGACGTCAGAGGAAGAAAGCAAACAGATTGAAAAAGATACGCCGGACCAGCGAGTCGTAGCAGTATTCATGTTAGTTTAGGCCACGATGGACTAAATTAATAATGCTAAAGAGGACAAGGACATGAGGATAAACAACAATTTACGGGACGGTTATAACAATGCTGAACCGTAATGTGCCTGTCAACATAGCCTGAGGAGCAGCACCTCGTTTTGTCGTCAGACTGCTTGAGTGCAAACCCCGGCTCCAGCATTTCTTAGCCACACGCCGTAGGCAAGTCGTTAAACCTCCCTGTGCTCAGTTTCCTAATTTTGAAAACTGGGATACTCACGACACCTGCATCTAGGAGCAGTTACGAGGATTAAATGAGCTAATACACATGAGTATTTCATGAGTGTGTGGTGTCACAGACATTGGCATTTTTATTGTGGCCGTTATTAATTTTATTAGTGCTGTTGCCCCAAACCATACAGAGAAAAAAAAAATCAACAAAATTCCAAGGAAAATTTAGCATTCAACAGTCTTAGTAGGAGATATTTAACTTGCTTCTCAAAGCAAGATAAATATGTTTTAAAATGTCGGAGACAGCTGTGAGATAGTTACAATAAAACATTTAAACGTGCTGCATTACCTTTAAAATCATTGCAAAAAAAAAGTAAATAAGACAATCAAAACTCCAAGTAGAAAATAAAAAATAAAAACAACAACCAGAGACCAAGATAGTAAGATGACAGAGGTTACACTAGACATAGGCATAAATGTGAATGACTTAATGTGTTAAAAAACAGTCTCAGAACATACTAAGATACAATTTAATGATTTGCTACTTGTAAAAGACATATATAAACTGCCACAATAGCCAAAAGGAAAAGAATTAGCAAAAAAAAAAAAAAAAAAAAAAAAGTCAATGATGTTAACAAAAATAAAGCACAGATGACAATGTTATTATAAAGTTAGGTTACGAGATAAAGTTATAACATAGTATCTTCCGGAATGGAGTGATACAGCAATAAATCATTTTTAAATTGTACAAAATAATATTCTAAAATGTTTTCAAAAACAAATATCGCTGAGAAAACTGATATTAGACACATTGCATAATCTTTTATCATGAATAAAGCAAAATTTACGAATGTACACAGAACGTGAAATAAAATTAAATGCCTGTACATACCTCCACTTGGGGGTCATTTTCCAAGCTCCCCCTCTGAGAGGACACGGACACTCCGCTCTTGGCTACTGCTTCCTCAGTTGGCTGAGAAGTCCGCGAGTACACTAGAGACAGACCTCCGGCTTGGGGAACTGAAGGACATTGGATCAACTGAGACTCACGGTGAACACTCCGGCCCGTGGTGGGCTTCTTAGCAGCTCTCGCCCCCAGGAGCAGGCTGGCGTGTAGCTAGGTGCTCTGGGCACCTCCAGCTGGGAGGGAGCCAGACAATCTAAAAACCCTCCTAGAAAAGGGAGCGTCTCTGCACTCTCGACGGGCTGCTCAGGGAATGACAAGGTGATCGGAGAAGCTGGGCGCGTTCGTAAGGGCTCGCACACAGGGAGCTCTGCGCCTCCTGCTGGGAGCGCTGCGGCCCGAGCCCTGCAGGTGCGCGGTGCCCGCAGTCTGGGTCCGTTGGCGTCTCTCCTCCATGACGTCGTCATCGCCTCTGTCACCTTGCGGGCAGCAGGTCAGGTCCTGGGCGCCCCAGGCAGTGGAGGGCCCGGGCTGGCACAAACCTCCGCCCCGGGGACAGACGCCAGCGCGCCACCTCGATTCTCAGCCCTGTGTCAGCCCCATGTCCCGTTGGCGCTGGGCATGATCGCGCGGGTTGCGACAAGGGACCGCGGAGGCACCGTGGAGGGTGACGGACGCGGGGGTGGAGAAGCGGGGTGTCTCTGCGCCCAGAGGGAGCGGGCGGGAGGTCTGAGGCGTCAGTGGTCCGTCCCGGGTCACCCCGTTGGTGTCCGTCGTCCAGCGCCGGGGAACAGCCCCTCGGTCATGCTTTACCCCTCGTCTCGTGCCGCAGGAATGCATTGTGCGCGCACCCTGTTCGATTCTTGTTAGAAGTGCCAGTGCTAATCTCGCAACTGTTTATTTTTCTTTTACATTTCCTTCTTTCGTGCTGTGGGGCTCTTAAATCCTTTTCAATGGTGCATTGAACCCCATTGTGCCGAATGGTAAAAATCAATTTTAAAAATGCTTCCAATGTAGACTCTTTGTGATTTTAACCTGCTAAGGTTCGGAGGGCCACGGTCGTGACCTTCCTGCTGACGGAGAAAGGCAAGTCGGCGGCCCCCGGTTCCCAGAGGAGCTGGTGCGTCGGAGCCCCCCGGAGGCCGGGCGCCCGCGCGTCCTGCGCTGGGGGCAGCTGCGAGGCCGGCCCGGCCCCTCTGCCCCGCGGTGTTTTCATATGGCATTTCCTCTCCCTCTCTCCTTTCAGGTGGAAATCGAGAAGCTGGATTACCACCACTATCTGCCTCTGTTTTTCGACGGGCTCTGTGAAATGACGTTTCCCTATGAGTTTTTTGCTCGGCAAGGGATCCACGACATGCTGGAGCACGGGGGCAACAAGATCCTGCCCGTCATCCCGCAGCTCATCATCCCGATAAAAAGTGAGTGTGCAGGCGCGCGGCCTGGGGCCCTCTGAGGTTTGCGGGAGTTTCCTACATGGACTTGCGGGGCCCGACGTCCCAGTTCTGACATACTGGTACCGCTCTGCGCTTAGCCACACAAACAAGCTCAGTTGCAGGGGTTCGCAGTGATTTAAAATCCTCCCAGGAACGACACCTCGTTAGCAGCGCACCACGCGGAGTTGACAGGGGGCGTCTGAGTGTGGGTGACCGCCGCTGACTTCCAGGCTTCTGTTAGTGACGCCCTGTCTTTTAAATTGCAGCACGAGCACCATTATGTTAGGGGTCTTTTGAGTCATAGGATTCATACTTTTAAGGGGAAAAAAAGTCTAGAATGGAGAAAACATTAACGTTATTGAATACTGGAGGGTTTTAATCTGTGATAGGTCCCCTGGGAAAAGTCTAGAGTAGCCTGTCACCGCCTCTGTCTGTCTGTCTGTCTGTGTCCATGCTCCCAATGGCCACGTTCTTCTGACATAAGGCCCTTTGGACTAGTGGTCTGAAAGAGCCCCCTCCAAAACCATTCCCAAGATTTTCTCTTCCCAGTGTGACAGCCTCTGATGGCTCCCAAAAAAGCCCCTTAGTTGTTCCTCGTCCAGTGTCCGCACCTCACTGCCACAGCCGCTGCTGACCCTTGTAATAGAGCCACCCGACCAGGACAGGGCTCTGGGAGGGGCCAGCAGGCCTCTCCCCTCAAGTCCGAGTGGCCAGGCCTGCCCCCCTCAATATACACCACTGTGCCCCGGATTCTGCTGGCACCAAGCTGCCGACCGTCACTGTGCAGTGGGGACCGAGAGCAGAGGGTCGGGGCCTCTGAGCACCTCCTTGGGGGAGCCCCACCTGCCAGCCGGAGCTGCCCCAGGCTTTTTGCCCGTTAGATGTGGGCCCGTTGTCCCTGGCTTCACAGGGATGAGCAGGTCCCTGCGTCCCCACCCCCAGATTTGCCTCAGTTCCTATTTCGGGATGAACCACCTCCCAAGGTGATTGACAGGGGGCCTGCCTAGTCTCTTAGGGTCTGGGGGAACCCCACTCTCTGTCTCAGGGTTGCTCTCACCATGTGTGTTGACCAAAATAACAAAAGAAGCCAACACTGAGTCATTTTTCTCAGTTTGGATTATTTAATTTTATCTGTGGTCACTTTTTGTTGATTTAAAATTACCATTAGAATTCTAGATTTTTTGTGGAAAGGAACACAGAAAGAAAAACAACCCTTTAAAAGGGACTCGACAAACCAGCAGCCCTTCCCCAAGCAGGGCACGTGACGGGCTGACCTGCAGGAAGGGACCTGACACTGGGCCTCCGTGAAACCGCTCACAAGCACGATTCATCCTAGCACGTCACGGCTTTTGAGTAGGTCAGATTCTAGTGGACATGCGACGTGTTCTAAAGGATGATGCACGAGTTTTACCGATAATTAAAAAACACCCAGAATGTTCTCCCCGGAACTGCCTCGGGAGCGCGTGGTGGTCTCCTCCCGCACACGTCAGAATAGCAGCAGAACAGCAACCGTTCCTGTCCTTAAAATCCATGTTGCGATCGCTGCCCTCTCGGGTGGCTCCCCGCAGGCCCCCACCAAAGGGCAGAGGAGAGTTCTAAGAGATAGTTCGATGATACGACTTACCATCCTAGCATACCGAATTAGAGCGTTGCAGGCCAAGGCGACCTGATTCTTAATTTTGTTTGTATCTCGAAGATACCTAAGTGACATAAGAGAAAAGTGATGTGGGCAAAATTTATACTGGACACATTCTGGAGGTCACTTGCTGGTGAGTGCAAACGTTATTAATAACTCAGTAAATACGATTTGTCAGGGAATATTAACCGTATGTGAATTGGATAGTTTATGGTTCCGGAAGCAATGGGAATTTGTCTCGGTAGATTCCACTGCCCGCCTTCCTGGTCTCCGATACCGATACCGATACCAAATCGAACTTGGCTTCTTTCTTCTCGGTCCCTTTTCATCCCTAAAAGCCAGACTTCTCTCAGGAAGGAACACTGATTAACTATGCACGATCACGCAGAGTTCTAGCTCGATGCCAAAAACATTACATACAAAGACTAACTCAGGCGAAATCCGGAACGAGGCTAATGGATCTAGAAACAGGCCGATGCGCATAACTGGCATGACATGTGACAGCTGAGAGTCCCCTGTTTTCAAACGGTGCTGTTAGGACAATTTTAACTCTCTCCAGGGGCAAAAATTAACCTTCTCGTCACCGGCTGGCAAGTTCCTGAGTGGCATTTCTCAAATTCTAACGAGTAGCCGTGAAGGCAAAGCGCGTCGATGTGCCCCTGCCAGGCAGAGCGCTGGGGTCCCTGCTCATCCGTCTCCAGAATGGGGGGTTTATTTCAGCTCGTTCTAAGGCTGATGATACCAGAATGAGAAACGGACGCAGCCACTGGCTCCGGGGTTTCTGAGATGAGGAGGGGCAGGAAGCAGCTCCGTCCCCTCCTCGTCCCCTTCTCGGCTTGGTTCCCCGGGCTCCGCGACGGCTGGGGCAGTCGGTGTGCGTCCAGCACCGCGTCCCGTTCGCGTTGCTCTGTGGCACTTCCCTTTCCTCCCACCTTCTGATTTCCACCGGAAGTTATTCCGGGTCAGACCCCCCGCCCCTGAATCCCGGCGTAAAGGAGTCAGGGTTGGCAACGGAGCATTAGCTGCTGAGGGCGACAGCACCGTGGCATGGAGCATGGGGCGAGAGGGACCGCCCAGCGGGGTCGGCTGCGGGCTGTAGATTTCCGTTCGCTCCATCCCGTGCGGGGAGCGTGACCCCGCCAGGCCCCGGCAGAGCAATACCAGCGGGAGCCTCTGAAGCCTTCACATCCAACCCAGACGGGGACCGCGGGGGCGGCCGGGGGTCTGGGCACACCAAGGGCGGCCCACGAACTCTCGGTTTGGGACTCTCTCCTCCATAAGGACAGACACAGTGACAGCCTTTGAGAGCTCGTTCGCAGCCACACAGTGTTGATGGAACTGCCAGTCATCGAGAAGCGGTAAGAATTGGGCTCTCTTCCCCAAATCGACCTTCTCTCCCCCTCCGCCCTTTCACGGCCAGATCACGATTTCGGTGACGTCAGTCACCGGCTGTTGCCACTGCTGCTGCGGTCACAGGGCCGCCACTCGCTGTGAGTCTCGTCTTCCGTGGTGATGTCACGTTTCCCCGACAGCTCGCGCTGCTGGGCGCGGGCCGCGGCTTCTCGTCCTGCTCGTCCATGTGGACTCGCCGCCTGCGCCACATATGTCAGGGTTCGGCAAGTGAAGGTGGTTTTCCCGATGTTGGGGATATCAGATGACCCACCGGTCATCATCTCCCTGGAGACATGCATCCCCACGCCCATCGGGACTCAGTGGCCCGGTATGCCTCATTTTCGAAGGTTTCTGTTCTAAAAACTAAGACGAGAGACGATACGGGGAGTTTTACCAATGAGAACAGGCCAGGTGGTGTGAAGTGACGACCAGGCTCCATAATCAGAGGCTTGAAACAGTAGGCGACCAGGAGGCCTGTTTCACGCCTGTGCCGCGTACCTGTCGCGGGCTGGCGGGGGCCCGGTTCACTGTCCTTGGAGGCCTGGCCCGACGACCGTCGCTGGTCGTAGCAGCAGTGGAAGCGAGGCCTCAGGGGGCCTCCCTCTGGCACTGACACGGTCCATCCTGGAAGTCACCACACTCCACGGCTCCGCACAGCCAGCCCCAGTCCAAGGTTGCATTGGACCTTCTTCCATGCTGTCTCCCACGTGCCTGGGCCCCGACCCCTCTGCCCCGCGGGGCCCGCTTCGGCTTGCCGGCTCCATGCCTTCGCGCCCGATCAGGAACGCCTGCTCTCTCGCCCCCAGGTCGGAACGGCAAGGGGCCTCCCAGCTCAGCTCCGGTAGGCGGCGTCCCCCTCCCTGCCCGCAGCCCGGTCCCCTCCACCACCACCTCCTCCTGCCGTTGAGAACGTGATGTTAGAAAGTAGCATGTTCCGCGGCATCGAGTGTGCCGGCTGCTGCGCAGGGGATGCGGTGAAACGTTTGCAGAGCTAATCCGATCAGGCCCGGAGCTGCTGTCCGTACCGAAGTCTGTGCAGGTGTCGTGATGAGAAGCACCAAGTGGCATCGGGCTCGCCGCTGCGCTGCGCAGCACATGAAAACCGCCCTGGAAGCGCCTCTGATACGCAACAGCAGGGAGTCCAGGGACACAGTGGAGACGTCGTCGAAGTGGTGAGGTGAACCCGTGTGTCCAGCGCTGTGCTGTCACGTGACGCTCTCCGCGAGCAGCGGCAGGTGTTCGTGAGGCGGTCTGCAAGGAGGCCAGGTGAGCCCGGCTGCCGGAGGAGTGCGGAAATCCCACCGACCTGCAGGCAGGTGGGACGCAGGACGGCGGCCTCGTCGGGGCAGCTCTAGTGAGCTGAGTCCCCCAGCTGCACAGGACAGGCTCGCGCGGGCACAGTGAAGCCGCTGGACCAGCACCACTTTCAAAAGCGAAACACGCTCGTTCCGGATACCCCATGGGAAAAAACACATACCCGATAAGGATAAGGCATGAGAAGCCACGTCGCAAACAAAAACTGTTTCGAGAATTCTATTTAATTAGAAAGGAGCAAGAACAATTGAAATCTGTTATCCTTTATTGGTGCTCTAATAATTCTACTTATACATATTGAAGTTTTCTAGATAAATTCTTTTAAAAGTGACAATAACTACAAAAAGTAATAATTTTTAATTTAGGAAGGAAATACCTAATTCGTTCTGAGGTTATGGGAAAGAGCATGCTACTTAGGATTACTTTGATTACGAAATGCAGGAAGACGGTGGAAGCGCCTCGCCGCCTGTGGATTCCTGCCTGTTTCAGGCGCGGCGTCACCTGGTGGCGTCACTCCGTGGCCTGTGCTCCGCAAGCTCACCTTAGAGCTGGCTGTCTTCTTGGCTTCAGGAAGCTCCGTGCAGATCCTGGGACGACACGTTACTTACTTACGCCTGTATTAAAGAGCAGCGTCATTGTCCCTGAATTCCCAGGAAAAAAAAGTCAAGGTTTCGCTATGATCCTCCCAGCGAGGGGCTCCTGCCAGGCTTTGAACTGCGTTCAGGGGAATGGAACCTACTGGCCTGGCTGACCTGGACCACGTCACCTACCCACAGTCCAGGTCAGCACGGGAGAGAAGAGTCAGCCTCCCGAGCACACGGGACAGCGACGGCCGGGTCACGGGGGGCGGAGGGCCGTCTGCCCCCGCAGTCACCGGGGGGGCGGGGGGGGGGGCGGGGGGCCGTCTGCCCCCGCAGGGCTCGGGGGTGCGGACGATGGGGCGAGCTAGCCGGTGGGCTGTGAGCGGAAGCGACGTGTGTGCTCAGGGCCCGAGCGCTGTCCCCCAGCTCTCCCTCCCGCTCACCCGCACTCACCTGGGTGGGTAGGGGCCACCCTGAGGGAAAACGTCCTTCTCTGTGCCCCGCCACGGAGGTTTGGGGGTCAATCTGTGCCGCGACGAATTTGCCCTCTGCTGGCCAATTTGGATTCCCGAATGAGAATTCATAGCTGTTGAGAGAAATTGAATCCGAAACCCTGAAACATCCATTTTCTGAGGAGCCTTCAGCGGCTGACGCCGAGGACCCCCCTTCTCCGTCCCCGGGGAGAGCTGGCGAGCCGCGGGAAAGGGCAGGCCGGCCCCGGCCACTGGCGCAGGTCAGTCCATCCCCTGGCGTTCCCAGGCACTGCATAGAGCGGTCGTGATCCTCCGGTGAGGTCATGGAGCAGCGCCTAGGTCAGGTGACTGACACGCGGCTCTCAGGAAGTGACACGTGCCAGTCTGGGTGCGAGCGGTGAGCGGGCGGGGCTGCGAAAGGCAGCTCAGCGGCCAGCGGTGCGGGCCGCTCCCCCGCCCCCCCACCCAGCGCCCTCACTCCCTGTGTCCAGCACCTTCCCGCCCTGCATTCCCGCAACGAAAGCCCCACTCTGACAGCCGGTGTCACTCTGCGTGAGGGCAGGCGGTCGCCGTCGGGGGCAGAGGAGAGGCGTCGCAGAGGCGTCTGAGGAGGGGACGGAAGTCCCGTCTGCGTAGGGCCAACGAGTCGCAGCGATCGGAGACAGAAATGACGGGAAGGGAGAGGACAGCTGTTCCGGCCAAAAAGGTGTAATCGAGTCAAAGGGAGAAGGAGCTGAAAATCGCCCCGTCGCATTTTCAGACAGAATTCAGCTCCTGCTGGCTGGCCCCGTGCTAGTCTCGAGGACACAGACGACCCCTACGACTCCTGCAGGGCAGCCCGATGGCTCAGAGCAGGGTTTCGGAAGCCAGACCACCCGGTCAGCGCCGCAGCTCGCCGCACGGCCGCGTCAGACGAGTCGCCAGCTGCGTCGCGACGCCTGTCCCTGAAGCCCGGCCCACTCCAGCTCAGGCCCCAGCCCCGTCGAGCCGGGTCGCGCAGAGCCCGCGTCCGTGCAGCTCCGCACACTCCTGCCTGCACCCCGCGTCCGGCCCCGGCGCGGCGGGTCGCTGGGAGGAGTGGGCCGCGACCGCCCCGCACACAGGCCTCGGGCTCCTGCGGACCAGATGCCGCGGCCGCACACCAGCCGCGTCCTTCCGGCCACCCGTTCCTCCCTGCCCCTCGCGGGGCCGACACGGACTGCCCCACGTGATGGAAGGCTGGGCGGGTCACGCGGGCGGAGCGTGGGGCCCGGCGCCAGGGCAGGCGGCGAGGGCAGCACGTGCTCCTGCCCCTTTGGTGCGCCTTCATGGTCACGTGTCTGCAGGCGTCCCAACTTCGGGCCACCCGAAACCTGAGATTCCTGTCCTTTAACTTCCATCCAAGTTAAGAGAAGAGCATTAGCTGGAGAGCGGCCCGGGCCCAGTGTCGAGCTCTCCGGTGTGAGGCAGTGCGGGCTGACGCCAGGCCATTGGTGCCTGTTACTTGCATTCAGGCGTTCGCACACTTCAGAAGAGGCCACGCCTCCCCGTTTCTGCACCTCGCCTGCGGGGAGGTCTCGCCGGGTGCCTGGACGGCGGCGTCTGTTGGTCACCCCCTTCCCGAGTCACCTTAGGAGAGTCCGTGAGGTCGGCGTGGCCTGGCCCGGTCCAGGGGGCCCCCGGTGGCCCCAGCCAAGCACTCCTGTTTTCCTGGGAGCGCCCACTTTGCTGGCTTCGTCAGCCCCAGCGCGGAGCCAGGTCTTGCCGTCAAGCTTGGTAGGGTGTAGCACTTTAGACGCGTTCCTTGGGGAGGAAGAGCCCCTTCTTCTTGGATACCGACACGTTTACTCACTGTTGTTCTGTAGCCCGGCTCTCAGCTTCCCTGTTTTGTGAAAAAAAAAAAAAAAAAAAAGCCTGTGCGTGCGACACCTTCATGCTGTGACTCTTCTGCTGCCTCGAAGCTGTGGCAGATGTAGACACACCTTTCTCAGCCGAGGAAGGAGCAGAGCTGTAACTCGGTGGCAACGCCGTGAGCATGGCGCCGGGGCTGTCACCTGCCCCCTCGAGCCGAACCGAGCCCGCGGTCCCGGGACAGGGGGCCGAAAAGCTGTGTGTCCGCTCGGCCGCTCTTCAGGTTCCTCTGTGTCTAGGATGTTGCAAGTTCTGATCAGGCGATGCTGTGGTCTGTGTCGCGGGGACTGTTTTGGAAAGTGAGTACTGCCATCCTTAAGATTACGGACCAGACGGTAGGCAGACCAAACGCTTCCGCCCAATGCCAGATCGTGTTCTGTGGTCCTAAGGCCAGAATATATTCTTGTGAATGAAAAAAAGTGAAAAAGTTAACCACTCGTAATGTCAAAGCTTTGATGGAAAATCTGAATTTTGCATAAAGATAGCTCCTTTCTGTATGGTATGAGAGAAAAAAAAAATGATGCTTTTTCAATACAACACTTACTGGAAAACATGAATTAAAGAAAACATCGTAATGCTTATTATAGGCTTATCCATGTCTATAATAGCTGAGCTAACTCTATGACACTTTAATTGCCCAAAGTGTGAGAATTTGGGCAATGTTTTATCTATTTGTATAGCACTTGAGTTCTGTTTTGGAAGAAGAATTCCAAAATTTTGAAGCCTGAATTTGGTTTTAAGTTATAGTTTGGTTTATGCTATCCTATAATTTAATAAATTGTATGGTTAGTGCCTCTGAACTAACAAAATGTATGTCTATTTTAATCTAATTCAACTAACATAATATTGGGCACACAATCTCAAATATTATTTTAGTATATAAAAAAAACACACTTAAAATACTTTAAGACATCTGTAATAGGCAAATTCCTAGCGAGAGACAGTAAATTAAAGGTGCCTAGGGGCGGAGAGGAGGGAGACGGGAGGGAGACGGGAGGGAGACGGGAGGGAGACGGGAGGTTTTGCTTAATGGGTGTGGAATTTCTGCCTGAGGTGATGAAAAGGTTTTGGGAAAACTTAGTGGTGATAATTGTACAACACCATGAATGTAATTAATGTACTTAATTGTCCACCTAAAATGGTTCAATGACAGTTTCATTATGTATTTTACACACTAAAATAAAAATAAATTATTTCAGATACAAAATAAATAGGAATGATTTAAAAACTAGAATGCCTACTCTAAGCATTATAGCACTATATTTTCTTTTAGAAATTTTGGCCTTTGTCATATGACCAAAAATAAATATTAGAAAACAAAGATCAATTTAGTAATGTTTTTAATATTACTTATAAAACACAACTGAATTTGCTCAGAAACATAAATTACAACCAGTAAGGAAATTAATTTAACAGTTATAAATAAATATATGAAATTCATATGCTTTTCCGTATTATCAATTATTTTTAGAAAGCATATTAGGATAAAATGATCTTACATAAATACTAAAAAAAATGAAATTCCTTTGAATGAACCCCATAAAATTATACAAAATCTACATGAATACTATAAAGCTTTTCTAAGGAATTTAATTAAAAACAAGAAAAATTGAAGAGATATATGTTTATAATGGAAGGATTCTGTAGTAAAGATGATAATTTTCCCCAAATTATTCTCCAAATATATTGAAATTTATATCAAACTGCCAGGCATGTTTTTTAACCTGATGAAGTTGTTTTAAAGTTTGTCTGAAAATATTTATGGTTAAGAATAATCAAGAAAATATTGAGAAAGAATGAGGAGACCTTCATGCATTTTGCTATATTAAAGCATTCTTATAATCATGAAGAATAACATTTTTAGGGAAACATGCAAAGTGTATTTATAATTTTTTAAGAGCAGTGTAAAAAATATGTTTGGTTTATTTTTAGTAGAATAAAATCCTATGTTTACATATGCCTATGGAAAAGGTAGTATCTACTGTTAGCATGTGAATATCAGTATTTTTTCTGTTTACATTTTATTCTATAAAATAAGATTATAGTGGAAATAGTCTTTATAACCTACTTCTTTACTCACCTCTATCTTATAAACACTTTATTATTAAAATATTTTTATTCGATGACTTTAATAACTTCATAATTTTCTGTCGTATGGATATACTAGACTTTACTTAAATAAGCTGTTGATTTTGAAACACTTACATTGTTTCTAATTACACATAGAGATACTTGTATCATGCTTTCCTATGGCTCTTTCCCCACCGCTGTACAGTTCCTAAGACTAAAAGCCCCAAAGTAAACTTATTGGTTCAAGTGTTTTTTGCTCATCACTGTAGAAAGATTGTGATGGTTTATAACATGGAATCTTTGAGGGTGCCTCTTTTCCCAACCCTTTTTCCACATTGAGTATTAAATTTTTTTAAATTTTTTGTTAAGACGATATTTAAAACTACAAAGTAGTGCTGTATTTCATTTAATTATCAGTGAAGTCGAAGATTCTAGAATAGTAACTGTTCATTTGTATTTAATAATTCGTGTATTATCTGGTCATATTCTTTGCCCTTCTTTTAATTAGAAGATTCACTCTTCTTCTTTTTTTTTTTTTTTAAGGCAAGGCAACCCTTGGTTGACTTCACAGATTGCAAGGACCTTGTCATCATCTTACAATCTCTTATTTTTTTATTTTTTTACACCTACAACACTTGGTCTTCCTAGTAGAATAGAAGATTCAATCTTTTATTGGTTTGTGATAGCTATTTGTGTATCGAAGATATTAACATGTGTAACATATGTGAAAAATATCTTTTGAAATTTATTGTTTGCTTTTGCATTGTGTTTGGTGTTTCTAGTTTTAAAAGAAGTAGAAATATTTCCATTTTTCCTGATTCCACAGTAGCGAATCATATCTAATAGTAGAAAATGTTCTCACTTTGCAAAAATTATAGCAAGAATAGATTTTATGCTTGAGAAAATCATACATCTACTTATAACAATCTAAGATGAATAAGTTTTACCATTTTTGATTTTAAATTTCCCTTATTCTGCAACAATTTCTATATATCTGGAAACTCTGTCTTGTTGATTATACTTGAAGGCAGTAAGCGGTACAATAGAAATCCAATTTTCCGAATAGAAAATTTCCACTAGTTGATCTATAACGTCAATAGATTTCTCATGTAAGACCTTTTTTGAAACCTTAAATCTTGAGTTCAAAGTCCTCACTTGATATCTTGACAATAGCTTTCAGGGCCATCAACACGAGAATAAACACATTTCTTCTCTTTCAAGCTGCAGAATCATATTCTCTTTATATCTGTTAACATACTTTTTCAAAAGAAAATAACTTTGTTTCTCTTTAAAAAGAAAACTTCCGTATTTAATTCTACTGGGACATGAGAACAAAAGACTTTCAACTTAATGTCATATCTTAATTCTGTGAGAATGAGGGAGAAAACTAGAGAAACTGAAGTGAAAACGGGCAGCGTAGAGAATCCGCTTGGGTGACGTGGAGCGGCCTTTGTCGTGCGCACCCCGGCCTGGCCGCAGAGGGCTGCGCAGGTGTCGGAGCCTTCCCCTCGCCATTGAGGGGGACTCGGGGTTCCATTTTAGATGCCATTAAGAGGAACAGTTTTCATGTTTCACTTCTCAGTTAATGGCAATCCAATAACATCACAGCCATGTTAATTCAACGGGGGTTGCGGTGAAAAAAAAAAAAAATTTATTTCCTAATAGCTGTTACTACTGCCCATGGTGAGAGAGCTAATTAATTTATCCCCAATTGATCAATCGACTGTACGTATATGCATAAACTCAATCAAAGTTTGATATTATTAATCGTATCTATGAAAAATTTACTACTTAATATATTCTATACTGCAAAAATTCTAACATTCATAGTAGATGAGCACACTCTGGCCTGCGTTATTTCAAGCTTCGGCGCGCACACCCTGAAAGAACACTGTGGTAAGCCAGCGGTCAGTAGCCACCATGACACCCAAACCTCCACAGTCACCAGAGGGACCCCCCCTCCCATGCCGAGATCCCTGTCTCTTCTAATACCTCCAATAGTTCTTCTCTTTGTGATTTTACAGTGTCAGCAGAAAAAACAAACTCACAAAATGTGATGAGAAGTATATATACTCAGTTATACACTTATTGGAATATATTAAAAGAATAGAAATAACACTCGTGTAGTTGAGTTTCGGTGTCTAATCCTATGCAGATTATGCAGTTTGCAAAACATGTAGCTGGATGTAGCTAGAAGTCCTTCTCGGCATGAAGAGAGAGAAAAGGCGAACCCCAGAGACTTAAACAGCCGATTCTGTTTGGCCGATGAGGAAAAACTTGACCTAGGGACCTTTTAGCTCAGGGGGGAAAAAGTACTACAGCCTCGTCCTCCTTTTATACACCTGCATCTTTCTGCGTACTTCTTCCCACCACTTCTAAATGATCTCAAGAAAAATATAAACACAATGATAAAGCCACTCAGGAGACTATTCGTGTCCTACATGGGGCTTTGGTTACACATCACTAGGCGGAACTTTATCCGTATGAGCTGGAGCAGAGCTCGTGGTGAGAGGAGGGCTCCTTTATCCGAGAGGGGCAGTCTCCAGCATGCCGTTCCCACTCCTGGAACACTCTTTGCCAATGTAGCATCTGCTCATCTCCTGGGTCTGTCCCTGTGTCTGGGAGCCTTCCCTACTGTCAAGACTGGGCCGAATGCCCCTTTTCCTTTGCCGTTTGAATACCCTGTCCTTTATATGAATACTCATCAATCACACTTGTATTTGTTCAGTATCCTCATCCATCCTGTAAGTCCCAGGGGAGTGAGTGACATATTTATCTTATTCAATTCTGTATTTCCAAGTCCTAAAACAGTGACTGATACGTAATACCTTCCCAATAAGCATTTGCTGAGTGCGGATTAAGTAAAGTAGTAAACACGAAGTGCTCAGTTTAATTCCTGGCGTGTAGAGATGTTCGGTGCGTGCTAGCTGGTGGTGGATGAGCCATCACAGACCTGTGTGTTCCTGAAGTCTGAACACATGGAGCTTGCTCTGTAGCCTTTTTGAAAGAGTGTTCACTGCCCATAACCCTCAGAACAACCCTCTGCAGGCTCCCAGGTCTCTTCTGTTGAACCGACTTGGTCCCTAGGCGGGCTTTGATAACCTCCGGCTTCCAGAAAAGACAAAACAACTTTTAGATTGGATAAGACCGGAAGTAGAGCCCCCACTCCGGCCGTGAGATCCTCTACATGCCCTTCTGCCTCTCCACTCCCCGTGGCGCTCCGACAGTCCGCTGTGAAATCGCTCATTACTACAGCTTTTTAGCTAGATTATAGCACCCTATGTTTAGCTGTTTTTCAGAACGTACGGCGTGACCGACAATGCGTCGAAATGTCGTCCCAGCGAGCCATCATGCAGTCAGATGCCCCAGGGACATTAGGTCGGTTCCCTGAGTTAAAGCCGAGCCATCTCTATTCATCATGTTTGTGTTTGCCTTTAAGCCAAACGAGAGCGTAGACCGAACTGCACGAGATGTCGTGGGGCTTCCTGAGGTGCTGCCGTACCCTGAACCCCGACCCCCACCCCCCCATTTTGTTGCTAGAGGGAATGAAAAGGACCACATGGTAGTTTTTTTTTTAAACTTGTTGGTGATTCCAGAGGAAATAGTTGCAAAACCACTAAATGATACCTCATAGTCCGGGATTCGTAATGGAGAATTACAGTTTGGTTCAAATTTATCCTAAGGGTCACCCTTGCGACTGGCTCGTGTGTACTTTATTGTGTTGAAAATGAAGTCAGGGCCACTCTGAACTTCTTGAGCAGGCGGCGAGGTCGTCAGATGTGCTCTGGGAAGGTCGACCCAGCAGCAGCGTGAGAAGACGGGCTGCGGCCAGGTGGAAAGGGGGCGGGGGGTCCACTCGGAGGACGCGACAGGCCCAGGGAAGGGTTCCGAGGGCCAGAACCGGAGGGGTGATGAGAATAGAGGTCCACGACCGGAAGAGTGAGGGCGAGGCCGGAGGCCCGGTACGAAGGGGCAGAGGTGACAACGTGGAGCCCAGGGGCGTGGGGGTGGGGACGGGGAGGCAGACAGAAAGCTAATGATACTAGGACGACAGAGCAAAACGGCCTTGCAACCCGAGGAACGTGAGGGCTGAGAGACACATCTTGACCCGGGGCGGCTGGGAGCCTGGTTGTGTCATCACTAAATATGAGGGACGTGGGGCAAAGAGAAAGTTTGTGAGGGAAGCTTATTCTGGGAACAAACTGAACTTAACGTGCTGGCAAGATCCAGGCTGTTGGAGATGCGACTGGATTTCAGGAGCGATGCCGGCCGGGCCTGCCTCGCAGACACATTGATGTGGCTCATTTGACAGACTGGTTCCTTTGCCCCTCCGTAGATGAAACGCACTTTAAGGTCAGAGTTAGTCTGTCTTTTTAGAAGGTAGACCGTCTCACAAAGCAGAACCTTTGGCTCTGTCATGGCATAGTCTGAGGCCTCACCGTCATCCATCACCACCTTTGGGCATCTTCTGTAACGGATGCTTTATGTAGCTCTTCTGTTTAAGTCTTGGCACTTTTGGTCATCTCGGAAGGGAAATAATGGGATCCCGTGATTGAGGAAACTGGGGCCAAGAAAGTGTGGGGGGGGGCCACGTTCATACAGCCAGTTCTCGTTGTGCTGGTTTCTGTCCCTCTGAATTCTCCGCGCCGGAAGGTGCAGGCGGGGGACGCACCAGGTACCGCACCGGCTCCTGTCTCCTGCACCGCTTGCCGTTGACCCCCAGAAGTGTTCCTTAAAACCATTTGGACTTCTTCACACTCTTGTAGTTACTGACTGTCGATACCTTTCACAGTTCCAAGTGTTTAAAATTTTGCTTTTCGTCTCTACGTTCTTGAGCGTCGAAGCACAGTCAGTTTATGTTCACTTCTTCCGAGAACCGTCGTGGTGGCCGCAGCCGGCCTGTGGTTTCTACTCACCACACCACTCCCAGGCCCCCTTTTCCAAATAAAGGTTTGTTTCCGGTCATGGTTTTAAGAATAGCGTGGATTGTCGACGGTAAGGGACTGTTGGATGAACGTTTATCTGTTGTCAGCCTTCGCGGGATCCTTTGACTCGAGGGACACTAGCTTACACCGCCCCTTCGGTAAGGCACAGCATGCTGCTCTCTCCGGGTTGGTGAGGAATCAGCCCCGGTTGAGAGATCAGCTGATCCCCCAGCGAGGCCTCGTTTGTGGCAGTGAGGGACACAACGCACCATTCAGAGCTGTCAGAACAAAGGCTCATCCATCAGGGAGCCCCAACAGGCTCCGGTTTAATTAGATGGTCCACGTGTTGATGCGCCTTGTAATCGCAGGAACTAACGCTTCTGACTTTGGCTGTTCCTTTTCCTGCTGTGTAGATGCTTTGAACCTCCGCAACCGACAGGTCATCTGCGTCACCCTCAAAGTTCTCCAGCATCTGGTCGTGTCAGCCGACATGGTGGGCGAGGCTTTGGTGCCCTACTACCGGCAAATCCTCCCCATCCTGAACATCTTTAAGAATATGAACGGTGAGTCATCCCCGGGGTCAGAATGTCTTCTCAGCCCCGAAGAAGGGCAGCGGTCTGAAGCAGAGTTAATTAGCAGCACGTTTAGGGCTTATTACTGCCGATAAATCAGGATCCGTCTGGAGATCTAAATGGCGTAACTCCCACTCTTCCTCCTGCTCCCCCTGAGGGACACAGTAAAATGAACAGTCATTTGTTACTCCTCACACGCACAGCTTCCTGACTCGGTACAGAGGCGCCGGAGCAGTTCTGTAATCTTCCAATAATTAAATTGTAAAGTTTTTTAAATAGTGTTTTGAATACATTAGTAGATTTTGAGTTTTCCCTTTCTCTTGATAGTAATTCTGCCTTTAGATACTTCCTGTTAAAATTGCAGTTTTTACTGATTTAAGGTGAATTTTTAAAGCAATATTATTAGAATCGGGTACAGGTGGTTTGGAGAATTTTAATATATGTACTCACTTCTAAAAAAGAAGTAAAAATGGATAATTTGTAGCTACTTAGTTGATGATGAATACTGTTTAAAAATACATATATATGCTGATACATTTATTTTAAAATACATATATATATAATTTTGTAAGTTTTGGAAAGCACTGAGGAGCTCAGATGAATCCACTTTATGTTATCGAAGGTGTTAGCGAGCTGTGGTGGTCGCTCAGCGTGAGGGGATGTTCACCTGCTCGTGGAGAGTGAGCTGCTTTCCTTGCCTCTTGAAATGAAGTAAATCTGATTTCCTTTTATGTTGCCAACATGGAAGTTTCGTATTTCTCTTGAGCACGGTGTATGTCAACATTTGAAGTTAATTCCTGATAGTCGTATAAATAAGTTAGCAATAGTGGAAGACCATATGAAAATTTTGCAACATGATCTGCTCATTGTACATACAAAAATAAATAAAAAATAAAATCAAGAAACTGAGCGTAAGGCAGCTCCCACCACAAATAAGTCCTTTATTTGAAATTACTATTTTTTATATTGTTCCTAAATTTCTTTTAGGAGTCCACTTAATCAGGCAGACTACTCTGGGTATCATGGACTCCTCAGAAAGTCTTCACTGTCTTTCAGTAGTAGGAGCTGCTTATAGGAGCTACTTATCTGTTTAATATTAAACATAGCGAGTGGGACTTCAGCTGGGCTTATGAGAGCTCATAATGGAATGAGTTGCTATCCATTCTACAATATCCAAATAGCTATAGAGTTAATGTGGACATTTAGATGAGATGTTTACTCTTTCAGGAAATTAAAAATTGGGTATTGGTAATTAAGTATCTCATGATCTAAACTGAAAGGTTTAGTAACAGCATTTCTACTATATGGAAAATACTTGTTAAATATTCTTGATTTACAATCACATTTTTTCTACAGTAATATCAGATATCTGTGGGGTTACAGAATGACTCCATGTGTGCATATTGGTCAAGTATGATAAAAGAAACCCTACATTCACTCATTATGTTTAGGTTCTAATTAGCTTGAGAGAGAGAGAGGTAGAGATGATAGAGCTGGAGGGTATAAAGCCGAGGTTATTGAACACATGGAAGAATCAGCCAACAGCCATGCCAAAAAGTCTCAGTCAGAGCGAACATTTTGGAAGTATGTGATTTGCAACTGTCTTCTCAATAAACCTCACGGAAACCTGTGACATACGTACTATCACTGTTTCCACTTTTTCACTGTAAAAGTTGCCTGTCCATTACTTCCCTCCTACGTACACATTTCCATCAGCCCTTGGCTGGCCCGGAAGCCGGACGCTGATGCGCTTCCTGCCTCACCTGGGGAGGAGTAGCTCGAGGCCACGACACTGTTCGTGCTTCTGTCACCCCGCCGTAGGATCCAGAACGAAATGTAGGCACCCTTCTCTACCTTCTTGTCTAGACGAAGCAAAACAGTGACATTCAAAAGACACTTAGCATCTCCCTCATCCTCAGGGAAACCCGTGAAGAAGACCACAGTCACCCGCCCAGCAGACAGAAACAGCTGGTTTCTGCGTCTTCCTCGTTATACTTTTTATTTAAATCTTTAGCACACACATGTTCATATGCTTAACAAAAGAAGGCCGATTGGCTTTAGGAATATATCCCTACTTAGATTTTATCAAGTGGGGCATTTATAGTTTATATCATAGCCTTAATTGGTCCCAAACATGGCTAATTATTTTGGAACATTCTGGCTGCATGCACCAGGAATTCTACTATTTTCTGCTTAATATCTTTCTGACATTTGAAGGAAAAAAAAATACATTAGCTTCAGCTTCATTTTCTACTTATCTTAGAAACCTGTCAGTACAATGCCAGAATGTAGTTTGCTGTATTTCCAGAGGGTCAAATTATAAAATTGGAACATTCTAGCTATGACTTAAAACTATTCTTCAGAGTGGCTGTGTTACTGTAAATCAGCTCCAGCAGAAGCCTGTCATAGGATTTTCAATGACAGTGGTATTTTTACTATAAAAATAATCTAGCTTGAATAGTATTTTAATAAATCCTACTTTATGATTAAAGGATATCTTATTTTCATCTTCACAGAACTATGTACACTATTTAAGCAGATGTATGTAGTAACAGACACATTTATTTATAATTAAAATTATATTAGAAATTTATAGCATGTAGCATTAGAAAAAATTTCATCCTCAATTTCAGTGTATCTGAGGACAATGTTACACATTTCCATTTCTTTTTCCTTTACTCATCTTTTATGTAAATCAGTGTCGTGTCAAATTTAGATTCAAATATATTTCACGTCCCACTACAAAACCTTTTTGAGAATGAGACCAGGTATAAATGACAGACAGAAGGAAAAAGAGCAAAAGAGAGGGTATTCCTTCACGCGTGATGACCTGTCAGAGTTCCCTTGAAGCACAAGCTTTGCCTTAATTCTGTCTCCTGCTCCTTTTTGCAATTTATGTCCTGTTTCAATGTCAGCTGGACTTTCTCTGAGATGAGCAGTGGCCCCGAGTAGCTCGGGACTGCACACACGTTTACTCAGCGCCATGGCGAGGGGCCCCAGGCCCGGGGCTTCCCAGGGCACCCGTGGGAAGTAAGGACAGAGTGGAGCCCGTGACCCTGGTGGCAGCATTGTGCGCCCGGCTCCACTCCGATAGGTGTCAGAACTCAGATCAGCTGTGCTCCAGGAGAAGGAGTGTTTTGGAATTTCTATTTATGAAAAATATTTTTCCACAGGGTTTAATTAGGCTAGAGTTAAAAAAATAAATAAATCTAAGGTGTGACTTGTAACGTGGAATGAAGAGTAACATCTTGGAGCCAGAAGGGGTGTGAGCTTTGTCAGATCATATAACGTTCCGAACTTAAATTTCTCCATCTGTGCGAAAGCGTCGTAGCAGTGCCTTTTTTGGCGGGCTGGCGTGACACTTCGAGATAGCCCCGTCCTTAGAGCCTGGCCTTGTCTGGGCGTCAGAGGAGACAGTCGTCGTCATGCAATATTATAAACATGCACAGTGTTCTGTACTTCATATGTTGTACGTTACATGCAGATACAGAAATGACGTATACATTATTACATAGCACGTGAACAGGTAAGTGAACGTACCGTGTGCCCGGTTGGGTCGCTCGCCCCTTAGGGCCCTTCAGTGGGCCCCTGAGCGAGGCGTGGCCGCCTGGTTTTCCAGCTGTGACATGCCCTTGTTTCATAGGATTCCTCTTCCGGCTGGTTGCCAAATGCCAGGTAAGTGGCCAGATAAGTTAAGGGCTCTGGGATTCGTTCCAGGGTGACTGGTTTTCAAATCCCTCCCTTCTTGGCGTAATCTTTAAGCTCAAATACGTGACCGATGTTTTGGGGAATGTTATATGTGAAAAGAGAAGCCTGAGTGTGACAAACAGAAGACGTGTGGATTAGGTTCCTCGGAAGAGCCAAACGAGTATCTAAGCTTCGGGGCTCGTTTTCCTTAATTCTGAACGACCAGTGCTGGGTGTCTAGAACACGCTGTCTTTCCTGCGACTGCTTTGCGGTGAGACAGAAAGAGGCGTTTCTAGAACAGCAGTTTCTCCTTTCCCGTGTCCTTCCGCCAGTGTTATTAACGGTTACATGAAATTAAGACGATACGAACACTCAGTTTATAGCCTTCAGAGATGAAGCTGCAGAATTAATGATGCAGTGCATTGCATTTGAGAAGAAGGAGCCAATGAACGGCACCAAGACTTTCACAGCTCAGACACGGCGCTCCGCCGGCAGGCGAGGGCTGGCCGGGGACCCCACTTTCCCGAGGCCGTGCTGATTGCCGTCTCTTTGTTCCTAACTGCGCCCCGTAGTCCCGACTGCAGGCGTGAGAAACTCTCACAGCGCCATGAGGTTATGTCGTGAAATACGCAAAAGCAAAGTGTGATTTCAATGAAATAACGTGTTCCCATGTGCATTGAAATCAAATAATCACAGGATAGATCTCGACGTCAAGGCCGGATCTGAGACCTGTGCCACTGTAGAGTAATAAAAGTCCATAAAAAGGACGTTAAATTTTCAAATTTAAGTTCAGACACATTAGAACATATAGGTAATGAGAACGCAGCAAATTTACAAAATTTGGAATGTGCGTTCCAGGTCCTCAACCCTGAAATCGAAATAGGTTCTAAAAAACAAACTACTGTTTTATGCTGATCGTCTTATAAAAGAAGTTCTAATGAGAACCTAAGCATTCTTAGCCTGATTCCAAACCTCGTACCTGGGCTTGCGATTCTTTCCAACGTTGATGAACTTTGGGGAGCTGATTGTTGACCGAAAAAAATCGTTCGTTTTTCCGTCTTATAATTGACTGACTTGTATAAAGGTTCTGCCATAGAGCTTTAAATTTAATTGTGGAATTAAGGTTTATTCCCTATGGGATTCTATACAGTTTCGAGTCTGTGGATTTACAGTTTAGAAATTTACTTTGAAGTGCCTTTGAAATCATTGGGTTTATTAGATTTCGAAGCATTTGAGTGTTCATTCGAGGACCGCGTTTATCGAGGACGATGTTGGAACTGCACCAGGATTCCTGGGGGGTCGGCTGGAACGGCCACGTGCCTGTTTCATGTCTCCCGACTCCTTGTCCCCTCACCTTGGACCAGTCGGTCTGAGCAGAACCCCCGATCCCAGCCGAGCTGGGACGTACATGGGCAGCCTGCGTCCACGCCTCTCTTTGATGTCCTAAACTGCAGCCTGTCAGACCCACGAGGGCAGAATGTCCGTGTTGGGCTCTCTTTTTCCTGTGCAGAGTGTGGGCCACCTAGAACGAGGCACGGAAAACGTGCCCTTGTGGCTTTTGTCCCCTGGTCCCATCTGCGTGACCAGGGCAGATTTGTTCGGTCCCGTCCTGAGTAGCTTCGTTCCGTCGTCAGGGGCCCCGTTCTCCTGCCAAAGGCGCCGTCTGCCCGGAAGTGGCATCTACATCTGCAGCTCCACCTGGTTGTCTAACCCTCCTTATCAAATAGCACGGCCCCCCAGAACGTTACATAAGACTGGCCTTCCCCCTCTGTCTTCACTCCTCCAAGTTCAACATGCCTTCCTCTTCCAAACGCTCTTTATAAGCAAAGCTCCCCGAGCTTGAGAATGTCGGGGCTTGGGGCGGGAGGACCCGCGCATCTGAGGACCCTGATGGCTGGGCGGGGAGCTCAGGCAGCAGTCTGGGGACGGGCGGTCCTGGGGGAAAGCCAGGGCTTCTGTGCCGCCGCTGGACGCCCCTCACGCGCCGCCGGCCCGTGAGATGACCTCACTTTTAGGAAATGTACAAACGCATACGAACTGAACTTCCTCTCTACTCCGACTGCTTCGTTCAAGCTCGTTTTCGCCCTGACGTCCCTTGTAAGGCCGCGCTGGACGGAGGAACACATGGGCGTTGCTTGCGCCTGTTCTCGCTGTGGGCAGCTGCGGTCACATCAGCCCAGAGGGGAAGGTCCCTTCCGGAGCGGTCTGTCCAGACCTGGAAACACATGACCTGGTAGGGTGATGACCACGAGAATCAGGCTCCAGTTCCCAAGGCTGTGCCTTGGTGTCCTGAGGCTCCGATAACAAGTCACCCGGGACAGGGGCCTTACACGACAGAACTGTGTCCCTCCGCAGTCCTGAAGGCCAGAGTCCAAGATGGAGAGGCCGGCGGGAGCCTCTTCCCCGCCCCTCCCTGCCTTGGTGGCTCTCCTCGGCTCAGCTCGCGGCCGCACCCCTCCCTCTCCGCCCCCAGCTGCTCGCGGCCTTTCCCCTGTGTGTCTGTCACTGTGTCTGTCTCTTTTGAACGGCACCGGTGCCCACGGGGATTGGAGTAAGGGCCCTCCGCACCCCACTACGACCTCACCTTGTCCTTACTCATCACCCTAGTTCCGAATGTCGGCCACAGTGGGACGTTCTAGACAGGACGTGAATTTGGGGACACTGTCCAACCAAGGACAGGCCGTCTGACGCTCGCCTAAGGTGTGTGGCGATTGAACCTCGTGATGAACGAGGCGGGAGGTGCGGCGCACGGGCCGCTGGCCGTGGCCACTGGAAACGGTCTCGCTCCACGACCCTCGTGCCGCGCCGCTTCCAGCAGCAGGAGGCCCTGCCGCCTTTCCCTTCGGGAGGAGCCGGGGGAGTCGGGCACGTTTCCAGTGGAGGGGACGCAGGGAATTGGTATTCTCCCCTTCGGTAACGCCGTGTACTGGAGAGGCGAGCAGACGCCTTCACAGCTGCAGGTGCTGCCCCGGACGCCCTGCCGACGCCCCGCAGGCACCCAGCGGACACCCCAGATATCCGCAGACACCCCGCAGACACCCCTCAGAGACCCGCGGATGCCCTGTGGACACCCCACAGAGACCCGCAGACACCCCGCAGACACCCCTCAGAGACCCGCAGACACCCCACAGGTGACTCGCAGGCGCCCCGCGGACGCCGGGGGTGCTCCTGCCGCCAGCCTTCTGGAAGACCCTCGCGGGCCACTCAGGGCGATGGACTGTGTCGCCCGCTCCTGTCCCTGCCTGACCAGCTGGGCAAGAGGGTCAGGCCTCTTGGTGCCTGAATAAAGTTTAGACCAACGCGGAGTTCACCTGGTAGGAAGGACGGACGGAATGATAAGTGTAAAATCAAGAAACGAGACAGTGTTTGAGAGCAAAGGCTCAGGCGTCCGGGGTCCGGGTGCAGCTGTGTGACCAGCTGTGTGGCCTTTGATGGGTTTCGTAACTACCCTGTGCCTTTGTCTCCATAGTCTAGGTGGTGGGGGCTGGAGGGAGCCCGTCGGCCTGCAGGGAGCTGCATGGGTGGCAGTGGGTGACAGACCGTGAGCGAAATTGATTTGCGCAGTTGATTTGTGTCAGGTAAATGTTACAAAGTCCGTCATCTGCGTCCCGGGGTGGGGCGTGTGCATGCGGTTTTGTGCAGGCCTTCCGGGATAATCGAGTGACATCCGTGAGAATACACCTGGTAATTTACCAAGGCGATTCGATGCCACGTAAACCTCCAAGAGTCCGTCCCGTCTTCTCCGCCAGCAGCGTGATGCGCCAGGCAGGCTGTTCCCGCGCACCGTCCCGTCCGGCCCCTCCACCACCCCCCCGAGGGGCTCCCACTCTTCCCTTCGTTTCGGAAGAGAGTGGAGGTGCGGGTCTCATCGCGGGCCCGTTGAGAGCTTTGCCGGGAGTCGCGGCCGTGGCGGGTTCCTGACCCCTGGCCTCCTCCCCGGCCAGACGCCGCCTCCGGCTCTCGATGGCCTTTGTGTGACTCTTTCCCGGGCTTCGTGCCCAGGTTTCGTCCTGGGCATCCTGGGGCCGCGTGCGTCGGCCACGCCCCTCTGCTTTCGCCCTGTGCCGTGTGACCAGTCTCGGGACCCCCGCAGTGCAGGCAGGTGCCGGGCGCCCCTCGGCGTTCCCCGTCACGGCAGCTCCGGCGTGTCATGGGAAACCCTCACCTGTCACTTCTGCGCTGCAGAGAAAGGGGTGACTTGTGTGGACTCGAAGGCCCGAGGTGGGGCTGGAACCCGTCGCCTGCTCGTCGGGAGGGGCCCCGTGGCCTGCGCCCCGGATCTGGGCCTCGAGCGGCCGAACCAGCCGCAGCCCGGAGATCCTCACGGGGTAACGCCGATCTCTGTCTCCAGAAGTAAACGCGAAAGGCCGCGTGCTCTCGGGGCCCTCGGTGCATCCCGCCCCCACGAGCAGGACGCACCGCTGCCTCCTCTCGGCCTCCAGCGGCCCTCGTGCCGTGCGGCGATTCTGTTTCCTGAGTCCGTCTCCGCAACTGGCCCGGGAGAGGGTGGGGGCACCTGGCGATGGGTTGGCAAAGCGTTAGAAATGTGCACTTTGTCATCCTTCCCCCTCCCCCGCCCCGACCGGAAGCGTCCCCAGGGCTGCCTGGGCACGGCACGTGAGCCAGCGGGAGGTTCCCCGCAGCTCAGCCAGGGCCTGCCCCGCGCCTGGAGACCGGCAGCCCGCGCTGCGGCGTGTTTAAGGCTCGAGACGGCCCGGGTGAGCGCGCGAGCGGAGTTTCAGCCCAGAGAAAACCGCGTCCTGCTCCACGCATGCACCGGAAGGTTTTACGTAACCTGGGCAGGAAAGCAAATAGCGATTTCTCAAGTCTTCATTTACAGAGGCTCCTGCATTCGGTCAGATCATAATCTGTGTTTTTCAGTCACCTAAAATGTCATCGGTCTTGGACGGGCCTGTAACTAGTTCTGTTCTCATCTTCCTTTCTATGCAAATCTTTCGTGAAGGGCAACAAGGGACTTTCTAGAGGTCTCTACGTAGACATTGCAGAGAAAATGAGGAAGCCACCAGGTGTAACTGTTATGTCGAGTCATCACTATTCGTGACATAATTAGAAGGCACATTTAAAGGGGCCGGAGGCGGGTAGTGAGTTGTGTTTCAGGGGGACCCTTTCCTAACTGCTCAGCTCGCCCCAGCCACACACCCGATGCTGGCGCTTAGAATCGCTTCTTTACCCGACTGATCAAAGCTCCCCCTGCGATTTACGCTCAGGGACTCTGCCCCTCCCCCAGCTCAGGTCTGCCCCAGGCGGAAGCTGGCTCTGGGAGAAGGGGGTGCTGGGCTGCACCTCTATTTTCTCGGCCTCAGGTGTTATCACCGCACCCCCAACCTTGACCACCCCGCTCTGTCCCTCAGCGCCGTCAGGGTGGGGGAGGCGGGCGGCGGGGACAGGGCGTGTTCCCTGTCCTGGCGTTATCCTGAGCTGGCATTGCACTCCCTGGGCCTGGCCGGCTCCTCAGGCAGGTCAGCTGGCGCGGAGCGTGCTGAGGGCCCCCCAGTGACCCCCACCAGGACAGGGCTCTGCGTTCTGGATGTCTCGTGTTCAGGACCGCCCTTCCCTTCACCGTGGGGACACCTTCGGGGCTCTGCAGATGGTTCCCCATGCGGGTGGGCCTGGAGCCAGGCACAGGACAGCGGGCATCCTTGAGGAAGCCCCTGCTGTCCCTCAGCAGCCGTGGGGTCCCTCCTCCGTCCGGCTGTCGAGCTGGTCCTACGCAGCTCCCACAGGCACGCTGCCGATGACGCGCCGGCCCCACAGGCCGCGTCGGGCGGGGAGCCCGCTTGAACTCCCTGCCACACCGATTTTGGTGCGCTTGAGCCAGACACAAAACCGCGGGAAGAATGTTCTATTCAGTGTGAGATCAGCTTCCCCTTTCTATTTTCTTCCTCAAAAATCCTTTGCATTGACGGAATGGAATGGACGCATTTCAGCATAAGCTTAACCACCAATAAAAGAGGAACTGTACAACCCAGTGAACGGATTTCCTTAGAAAAACTACAAACATTGCTATTTCTGTGCTTGCCTGCTTTCTGTGTTATACTCTCGCGTGCATCTTGAATTAATGTTTCAAATAATAAAAAAAGAAGTAAAGGTGGCAACGTTATTATGACGAAATTCTGTTTGGCTCCTTCCAAAAGCAATTTACTTTTCCCCCCTTAACTACAGTACCTTGATATGAACTCATGAGCCTATTTATGTTCATTTTGAAGTGGCAAAGAACAAAAAAATGACTCTCCATTAAGTGACTTTTAGATGTCACCTGCCTTTCACAACTCCGCCTCTGCCTCCCCTCCCCGACCCCCCCCCCCAATGAACCTCATTTTATCTTGGAATTTATTTCTTGAGTCCTGAAGTTATCTTTATCACACTAAATAATGATACGATATTAACATTTAAAAAAACAGGAATGTGGTTGGGCAATAACAACAGGATTATTGCCCGTGATTCTCCTTCGTTTTTACCTTGAGACCAGGGGGATATTCCTTTATGCACGTCAGGGGTTTCGAGGAGTTTGTGGTCCCTCTGACAGAAGCCGCCGGATGTTATACGTGTCTGTGTCCGCGTGTTTCTGTGTCGTAACTATGTTAAGTAACCACCTCGCCGGGTGCCCGAGACGCGGTTCTGTCCGGGAGCAGTGGGATGTGTTGTCCTTTCGGTGTTTCTTACAACCCGTGACTACAGAGCGAGAACATCAGAAGAAAGCAGCGCGATGTGTGTGTTTGCGTGGCGACCAACACGCATTTCTAAAACTCCTTCTCTCAGGAGTTTAGGCGACGGTAGAACGAGGAGAAAGAATGCGATTCCAGGCCGGTCAGAACTTTCTCCCCCGCCCACCTTTCTTCAGAGGCTGCCCGTCCTGGGGCCCGAGGCCTCCCTGCTCTCATCTGAGGCTGGTCTCACGGCCTCCAGCAAGACAGAGGCTCCAGCTAACTCCAAAAGCCTCAGCAAGACGGTGGTCGCCTAGCCATGGGAGGGGTTCGCGGAGAGGACTGTACAGCACATCATTCACCGATTCACTGAAAAAAGATCTGCGTGCTCACGCCGGGTCCACCCAGCAAAGCCTCCGAAAATCCCTTAAAAGAGTGAGAGCGTGCTTCACGCAACCGCCTTCCCCTCGCCAAATGCCCGAAGGCTTCTCGCAGCCTTCACCACCTGCACACCTGAACCGTGAGCGCCTTGCGGGAGGCCTGAGCGGACAGGGAGGGTCCCACCGCCCTCAGGGGCAGAGCAAGCTTGGGCTCCTCCCGCCCCCACCTCTTTACACTCTCTTTAATGACGGGGCCCTGCGGTCAGCGCGCACAGTTGCAAGAGTGGAATCCAGATTTGGCGCTAGAGTTTTCGAGGCCGTTCAATGAGAAGATTAATATTGATGCTTCATGCATTTTCTCAGCGAATGAAATGGCGAAGAGACATAACAAAGTTTCAGATTGACCACCATAACCATTATCTTCTCGTAGAAAAATAGGAAAGCCAGCTTCCCTAGTCCTGCCTACACACTGGTCATTCCTGGGAGGATCTTGCAAAGAATCCTCCTGAGATCATGCTGATCAACAGGTTTCTTTTATTTAATGTCCCGAAGTGGATGAAAGCTCCATTGATCTACTGTAACTGTTATTATATGCTGTCAGATCAAAGCAGCTATTGGTTTCTTCTCCACAAATTCATATTCATTATGAAGCAAAAACGTTTCCATATCATCAGTTTCTACTGCGGAGTAGTGATCAATAATAGCTTGAGAAAAACTCTGAGCACAGAAAACCAGCAGCAAGTTCACGCGATTTAAAGCTTCAGACACAGTATAACTAAAGCTCTAATGGAGCTCCACCCTTTTTTGCCAGAAGACATTCTAATGTATATATACTTTTCGATCCAGCAGCATTTCTTTTCATAATTATTGAGAAAAACGACATATATAGTATGGTCATCTTGTGGACCAGGTCTTCCTAGAAGAAAGTTTTCTCTTAAAAACGTTTCAAAAAATTTGTTTCAAAGCTGCTTACTGTATTTTGTCAAATCTAAGATGTAATCAGGCATTAAAGTTACTTGATATCTTATGCAGCCCTGAGAAAGAAGAAATTATTCCCAACTCAACTATGACACATTGTCAGCATCCTTTTTAAGAAATGTGAAAAATGCAATGACGAGATGCACGGAGTCTCATTCGACTTGCCGAGCAGAGCATCAGCTGTCCCGCAAATGGAAAACGATCCTCGCGGGCGGAGCGAACACCACGCCCCATCCGCTCTGTCGCTGGGATTCGCATCCCCATAGCTGCCGTGTAGAGCGAGTGTTATGACCCGTGCGTGGACAAGAGATTCCACTCACGTTGTAATGCTTTGCCCCAGTCACTCAGGAGCAGTCAAGATTCAAATCTAAATGAGTTTGATTTAGAATGTAGTTGTTTTGTTTTCTAAAAGGGTTAGCTTCTCTCCTTTTCCTGCTTATGATTTCTTGGCCATTGTGTTACCCGTTTCTTGGAGATGGACCAAGGTGATCAAGGGAGACGAGGCCAGGCCAAAGACTATATTTCCGAATACTTGGTATGTTATCAAATTAACTTCCATCAAAAATTTATAGCTAAATTAGATAGCTAGGATCTTCATGACCATGGGTGTTCACACATATTTTAAAAAATAAAGAAATTATTTGGGATAACTCAGTGGATGCAAAAATAGATATGTCTCAATTTCTATACACTGTTCTCTGAAAAACACTACAAAACAGTGGTCAGTAAATGTACTCTGCGAAACCAGTCGTGGCTTCCCTCTTCACTAAATTATTGCTTGACCTCAAAAAGAGCTACTTTTTTTCAAAATAATGATTTGAAATTATAGCCATAAATAAATAGAACTTTAGTTCTTCTTTATGAAAGTAGAACAGAACAAAATAGCGGCACATTTTATATAAAATATGGAAAGTAAAATAAAATAGGTATTATGAGAATAGAGTAAAACAATTCAGTGACCCCCTGATGGATTAAATATAGTGTAGTAACCAAACTGTATTTGCAACTGATACCTAATGATTTTTTCATAATTTCTTGTTTGATGAATTTGGATTGTGTTTTATTGTGATGTTTGATGTTTATTTCAGAATTACTTAATGCAAAAGTTAAAATAATAGCTTCTGTGTGATTAATTGGGAAAAAATTTAATAAGATGGAGCAGGTTTAAACCTAACCTTTAGGTAACTTAATTTGTACCATGTTTTTGTTTTCAGACATAATTCTTTAAGAAAAGACCACTCATTTTAGGTGGAATAGTTCACAATCCTTTTATTCTAACTAATCACATAGTTCCCTCAGTAATTCTTCAAAAAAACAATAGGTATATAAATTAAAAATTGCGCTCGCCATTTTTTTTTCATTTACTTAGCTAAATCAATATTTTGAGTTAAGCACAGTTGTAGATTACACAGAGAACAATGTTGCCCTAATTTTAATAATAATGCAGATGTTCCTATACTGTCTATGAAGTGATCTAAAATGTGACATTTATCCACATTTATTAATGTATTATGGAGAAGCCCGTCTGTGAACCTATTTCTGAAAAACAGCCTGTTTTTTTCTTAGATGCCACCTACTTTTACTAAAAAATTTATTGCACTACTAAAGTTCTCTTAGTTTCCCATATCTTAAAACAGAAAGCATACACTATTTCAAATAAAAACTTTTCCAGGGTAATAATCATTTCACATATACATGAATTTAGTATTGACATAGCTAAATTTCTCTAAATAAATAATTACCATGTTCAACGCATAATATACCAAGCGTGCCTGTTAAATGAGAGTTTTGTTATGCAAGAATTCCATTATGAAAACCTGTGAACTACAGCCTAACACATTTGAAGAATTAACACCCTTAGATTGTAATTGGAAGATAAATTCTAATGACCGTTTAATTTCTTGGTTGAAAATCTTTGGCACAGATAATATGAAATTGACTCTGAAATTATTCAGTTAATATTATTAGCATTTAGATACTTTTTTGTAGCTACAGTGGTTTGATTTGTTTGGCTCAAAAAATATGCAACCAGAAAAAAAAAGTGCTTAAAGTTTGGAAAGTTTAAAATATGGCCATTAGTGTAGTTAGATATATAATTTTCTGTGTTTATGTGAACCAGTTCAATGTTGGCTCGCTGAAAGAATGGTATGTTCTATAGAAGTATGCTGTACCAAGTATTCTATGCCAGGAAGATAAACTTTTTTAGAATTCCGTTATCAAGGCCATGAATCAATATGCAATGTTGTAACACAATCCTATGATCTTTGTCAAATCAGTTATGGAAAGTTAGAAGTCTCTTCTCTTTAATAAGAGACTATTTTATGAATATAGATCTCAGGGAATTTTTCTGCCAATTATATTTCTAGGGTAGATATTCTTAACTATTTTTTAAATGGGATTATTTACTTACTAACTGGTCCCAAGTTGTTTCTATTATTTAACTGTCTTAATAATAGCTCACAGTTTTTAATGTTTTCTGCATACTAGAAACTGGGTTAAAAGCTTTTCGTGAATAATCTCATTTAATCCTCACCAAACCAGGAGGAAGAAAGTCTCCTTAATCTCATTTAACTGTTGAAATGAAAGCAGAGATTAAGTAGTTTATGTGCTGTCAGTCAGTCAGTGAAACGGCACTGATGGCATCATTTATATCAAAGGAGGAAGAAAAAGCGATGCCTTCTGTAGTTTTCTCTGTTTCACAAACACTCAGGGGCAACGGCACTGATTAGGCATCTCATTACAGGGTATAGGCGATCATTCCCATATACCGGTCTCATCCTCCAGTGTTTAAACCAGCCATGTTCAACTGATAATGCTCCCAAGCCTGCCATTTGTTCCAGAAGTTGTTTTTTATTCTTGTTACTATATAAAAAGTGTGTTCAGTATGAATTATTAATGAATTATCATGTACTTTTTAGATATCATGAGCGGCAATTGATCTGGAACAAAAATTAAATACAAGTTCAAGATTCAGGATAGAATTTTTTACATGACTACAGTTTATCAAAGAATTTTAGAAAACATATAATGTATGCAATAATAGAGATTTTTATTACAAGTGTTCTATATTTATGAAAGCTCTTTAATAGTAGTTAGAGCATGCAGAGACTTCTGCTGAATTAATGAAGCCTCCCTAAAGTACCACTTGTACATGATAATGTGAGTAGCTTTTGAAAGTGAGAAGTTTTATCCTGAAGTACACAGCTCTTATGAGCAGTAGGCTGCTCTTTGTACAGAAAGACAATTTTGCTGATAGTGAGAGTTTCTGCACGGAAGTCCTCATCGTCAGCAGGACCTAAGATGATTCGAGACAAATGCAAGAAACGCACCTTAGGAGAGTTTATAAGATCTGTCCATTGAAGGATGTGCATGAATTGTAAGTTGGAGAGAGGAAAAACCCCTAGTTTCACTTTCATAAGTTTGGGAAAGATGAGTTGCTAATAATAATGGTCAAGAAAAAACATAACTCCGTCTAAATTACGGCGTGGCAGAGTTTCCGCTGGAATGCCCAGTGATTTTGAGAGGGTGAGAAGGTAGGAGGGGAGGGCTAGGCTACGTTTAGAAGCACAGAAGGGGTCTCGGGAGATGGAGAGATAACATTCTGAAACCAGGACTGTTCCATTTTCCTGAAAATCTAAGGAAAAACTACGATGAGGAATGAAAAAGCACGGAAAATGTACAGGTTTTAGCTGCGGAGACGAGTAAGGCCTGGGCGTGTTGAAAATAAAGGCTAAAAACTGAGAACGAAGGGAAATGCCTGGGGTGTGATGACATCAGACTCAGAAGGGCCTCGTTCGTCTGTGGCGGGTCTCCCAGCGCGACGCCCCTCGACAAGCGGTCACGTGACCTCGGCGTAGCTCCCCGGGTCACGTGGTGTTTGCCGCCCACAGAGCAACTGGCACCCGCTTTGAACAGAGTATCTGATCAGACCCTTTCCCGTAGTTACCCAGAACCTTCCTCCTTCGCCCTTTCCCCTTCGGCCTTCACCGCGCACTTCTCACTGGGCGCGCTCCTTCCGTCTGGGCCCCCTGCGGCTCCCGGCCCCCCACGGGCTTCTGGCTGCATGCTTCCTGGGCCCCCTTTCCGGATTTATTGGCTGTGAACGGCGTCTGCCTTTTCGGCTCCATCTCCCGAATGTGCTGGAACTCAGTCCCCCCTGCCCCTCGCGTTGCCATGTCAGGACGTCGGTTCGCTGCTCTTCAGTCCTTTGTCTGTCAGTTTCTCCAGAATCCTAACGCAGTGTTTGAAACGTGCAGTGTTTTCTCTCATACATATTATACTGCATCTAGACATTTCGAGAATCCTGTGTTCCTCAAACTGTGAAAAATTAATAATTGTTGACCTTCTTCTGTTACCCAAGTTCTCAGTTGGCAAACGTGATGCTGTTTGAGGCCGAAGTCGTCCACGCGAGGTTAACACACGTAGGCGGTCCCTCGTGTCCACAGGATGAAACTTAGACCACCGTGTTCGTCCGGCAGCAAAATGTCACATTGGCAAAGCGCCAGGTCAGCACGCCCACAAACATGCCTATGTCATGATTGTTTTTATGCTATTTTGCGTATTCTCATTTTATCGGCCATCCCGACTAGCTGGACATTCAGTGACGTGTTTCATATTGCCAAGGAAAATCCGTGACTGTATGTAAGATTCGCCTACCAGACAGCTTCTTTTAAAAAGGCAGATGAAGTAATCTTCCAGTATTTTCTGTCCTTTTGCTCCAGAATCCAGTCACTGGTAATCGTGTGACTCTTCCATGTGCAGCTTTATTTCCGCCCTTCCATTGCCAGCTTTCCCTGCTGCCACCGTTCTCGTTCAGGGCATGACTGTCGTACGTCGCACCTTGTCTATTATAGTCAAGTCTTCCTTGTCCCCCTTGCAGTGAAAAGCACATTCCATCCCACATCGCAAAGACCCCCCTGCAATGCTAGGAGCACGTACTCACCAGTCCGAAAGAACACCGGACAAGGCTGAGCTAGTGGGTTTCGGTTTTCTTCTCCTTCTATTAAAGTACTTCTGTCTTTGTCCTCTGACATTAGTACCATCCGCCGTGGCAGAGAGAAGATTCACCTCCCTAAGCACCCCCTGTTCCCAGCGCTGTGAAACGTCAGCATGTATGCTCTTGGGACAAATGACCGTTTTGTAAAAGAACAACTATGTGGGCTCACTGCGTGCTGAGAGATAAGGGAATTCTCATTTTTTTAAGAAAAATTTTGCTTTGTTGACAGAGTACGTGGTTTCCTTACCCACCGGCCCGTAGAGGGTATCGCCGAAGTGTTTGAGGGGGAGCAAGAACGTCCCCCACAGCAAGACTGATGGGGATGGGGCCCGAAATGGTCCCATGAAATCACGCGTGTGGTTGGATTATTGGAGTGACATTGAAGGCAAGTGTCAGGCTCAGAGAGATGGCAAGAAAGCCACAAGACAAAGCTCGATCGCCGAGATTTCTAGCGCGGAGAGATTCTGTGCTGGCCGGGATTATGGAGATATGTTTATGGAAATGTTTCAGGGAGAAAAACGGGTGGGCTGGGCCTCAGGGGTTCAGGCCGAGACCAGGCGGAGGAAAACACAGTTAAGTCTGCCAGAAGCTGACGGGCCGTTGTTTTCCCTCCGTATGTGGAACGGTGAAGCCAGGCTGGGCGGACGTAGCCGTTCATGTGTTCATGTTTCCAGTAATTTCTTACCGAGCACCTCCTGTGCGCCGGGCACTGTTCTGATCACCAGACATAATAGTGCACTCAGACACACAAAAGCACAAATGCGAGTTCACTTTCCTGAGTTTGAAGCATTGGCGGTGATGATGGTGGTGATGACGGTGATGGTGACGGTGACGGTGACGGTGATGGTGATGGTGACGGTGACGGTGACGGCAGCTCTCAGGAGCGTGAGGCACTGCCCTAAGTGCCCCTGATGCATTATCTCGAGAAGCGTCAAGCTCAGCTGGGCGGCACGGCCCGGTCCTGCCTGAGACGCCTGGCGTTCACGTCGCCCCTGTCACCGGGGAGCAGTTCGGGGAACCAAAGCGTCGGCGGCGGGAGGGGCTACAGAACGTCGAGGTCAGGGTCATGTCCTGTTCGCACACCTTCCTCTCGCAAGCTGTGGAAGCAGCCTCTGGGGGGGGGGACCCTGCGACAGGGCGCGGCCAGCCTCCGGGCGAGGCGGCTGACAGAAGGGACGTGCAGGAGGCGCCGCCGCTCGACAGAGTCACCTCGCAGCGGGTTCGGTTACCGCTCAGCCGTGCGGGCCGTGGGGTCGTCCGTGCGTCCTTCGGTCTCTGTGCAGTTCCTCAGCGAGCGAGTGGGAAGGACGGACGCGCCTCTGTCCCCCAACACGTCAATCCGGGGGCGCGCCTCCCCCCTCCCGGCGACGGTCTCCGCGGCCCAGCTGCCCCTTGGCGGCCGGTTCCCGTCTCCCTGCGCTTCAGCCGCAGAGCGGGTCGTCCGTTCTCGTCCCGAGACGCGCTTCTCACCACCACTCCAGACCCTGGGACAGGAGAGGCCCAGGTCCCACTGCAGGTGACCGCGGCCGCCCCTCCCCACACCCAGTGCCCGCCGCATCGCACTCCGCAGCCACCAAAATCAGCGGGACTTCATGACCCCCCGCAGACCACGGGCAGAGCCGCCCGTACGGGAGCAGCGACGGGGAGGCTGTGGCAGTGAGCGCCTTTGCAGAACGGGTGCACACGCGGGTGTTCCCGCCGCGTTTCTGCGAGACGAGGCGTCTATGCAGACGGTGTGCCTGCAGCTCGCTGAGCCGCCGCGGGCAAAGTAACATTCAATCTTCCAGCTTCATAACCGCGCACACCGAGCCCCGAGGGGAGGCGTTCTGCTCCAGCTGGAGGGCCTCATTAAGCTCACTCCGGGAGCCGTCTCAGCCGCTCCCTGCGAAGCACAGCTGCGGAGGGGGTCGGAGGGGGGCGGTGCTGGTGGCGGCCTTCGGCTCGGTGGTCAGAGAGCCTTCCCGCGACCTCGGTCCGCTTTAACGCGGTGCCCGTGTTCCTCCGAGGCAGCCAGCGAGGTTCCGTGCTAAGCCTCGCTTCTGTTCTTTCCGTTTTTATTCTCAGCGCGTTAACCAGTTCTCTTCAGAGAGTGTGCTCCCAAGCTCAGGTGCATCTCACTTTATCTCGTAAACATGTGCCTTGCACGTAGTGTGTAAATCAAGTTTTAACAAATTGAATCGTATATTTAAATGCCTGAGGGGCACTCATTTTAGGAAATGAATCATATTCTGAATTTTAAGTGAATTTTTATGCCCTAATTTTTCTTTTCTGATAATCCAGGTTTTCACTTGGGTTGGCTTTATTTAGGCAATACCTGTATCAAATTATTAAAGTCATCAAGGAATTTAAAAAGCGAGCCATCGAAACCTACTTTTTAACGACCCTGGTGTTTGCCTCATTACTGCCATAGCTAATTGACAGCAACCGAATACACATAATTAAAACTCAAACCAGTTACGCAGTCTGACTGCGTGGGTAGGAGCGGCGTGGGGAGGCGGGGGACGTGGCTTCCTGGATTCTAACGTTCTGCAGGCACCCCCCCCCCCTTGGGCACTGGTGGTGGGCTGGCCAAGGTCCAGGGGACCGCATCACAGACCTATGAAAAGACACTTCTTGAGGAAAGCGAGCTGTGCCATCCCAGTGGAGGGTGCGGTCTGTGGGAGTCTCACACCCCGCTGCCCCCGCGCCCTGGGGGTGGCCGGAGCGAGAGTTCACAGGCGGCATCAGCCCCTCGTCGGCCTCCGGCGAGCCACACGTCCAGCGCGGCCCCTCAGCGTGCGCACAGCCCGAAAGCAAGCCGCCCGCCCAGCTGCCACCCAGCACCACACACGGCCTGGTCCCGCGTGGAGGGGGGTCGAGCTGTGCCTTGGGACGGCGCCCCGATCCCCACTCCCGCCCACCCTGAGCGACAGGCCGACGCCTGCAGGGCGGGGGGCGCGTCTGCGTGGGAGTCTGTCTTCTGCACCCTGGGACGATGAATGCCCAGAGTCGGGGCCACACGTGCCCGTCGGGCACCCTGGCTGCAGCTTCCAAAACGTTCTGAAGCAGAGAGTGGTAATGGGGTCCCACGTGTGACGGGGAACGATGGCGCCGTGACTGGTTTGAAAGGAGCAAGTAGCTGTTTGCTTGTGACGCTGTTTCTGTGGTTTGGGTCAGAAGCTCAAGGACCTAAACCAGGGTTTGCTCCAAAAGGGTGGACAGGAGGAGGGGCCGGAGGGAACAGGGTGGACGGGAGGGGGGGCCGGAGGGAACAGCGTGGACAGGAGGGGGGCCGGAGGGCTGGCACTTGAGAACCCGCGTGAGCGGAGACCACGGCGGGGCGCAGGGCAGCGACAGGCGCGGGCGGCAGTGACGCCGTTTCCGGAAGTGGAGGACGCGGGGAGAAGCGGGAGGTGTTGAGCTCAGCCTTGGATGCGGCGAATTCGAGGCGCCCAGGAGGGAGCTGGACGGCCGGCGCCCCATGCCGGCCTCTCCGTCCCTGGTGCACACAGGCTCATCCGGAGGCGGACGAAAAGCCGAGGCGGAGCCCGCACGGCGAGCCGGAGGAAGAGTCGGAGCGCGGGGCTCGTCCCGCACGCTCTGGAAGCATCCTCGGGGCCTCTGCAAACCAGCTGGGAAGCCGCACCGCAGCCCAGCCCCACTTCACGCCTCGGAGCGAAAGTCCTCCTGGTGGCAGGGACGGTGACAGAGTCCCGGAGTGGCCGCGTTGGGGCCCCAGCCCCCTGCTGCAGCGTAGAGGGGAGACGAGATGGGGGGCTGGGTACCTAGCACTCTGGGAACTTAGGTGGCGAAAAGGGTGCAAGTTTGGAAGCTTCGAAAGAAAGTTCAGTGAGCAAGGGAGGCTGGGCCGTGCGGGGCCGTGGAAACGTCACCTGACGTTCAGGTCGTCCCGGCCGGGCAGAGGGAGGCGGGACCACGGACAGGAAGTCGGGATGTTCGGTTCTGTTCGGTTCTGTTTGCAACGGGCGTGGAACCCCAGCATTGACGGGCGCGGAGCCCCGGCATTGACGGGCAGGGAACCCCGGCATTCGCGAGCTCAGAATGACAGCGAGCTGGGAAAGAACTCGGCCCTGCAGCGTGAGGGAGGCGAAGGCCAACGCCCAGTCTGAAATGGGACACACAGGGCCGGAGGCGCGTCACCCACGGCCAGAACACTTCGCGTGGCCCAGGCCGAGTCCCTGTGTGCCAGGCAGGCAGCGGTGACAACGGCAGTTACGTCCTGGGAGGCGCTGGCATTCACCCATGTGCCCCAGAGGGAAAGGACACTGGCCACCGACCTGCCCCGTGGACGCCAGGCCTGCGGAGCGGCCCAGACCCCCGGGCGAGGGGCTGCGCGGGCAGCCGTGCATCAGCGCCGCCCAGCTGTCCTGCCCTGCGTGACGCGGCTCTCCCCGGCGACCGTGCCAGGGGCGCAGTTGGTCACCTGAGTCCCTGGTTTCGAGTGTCCTCAGCCAGGGCCCACGGCAGAAAAGACTCTGGAGAGTGAGAACCCGTTTTCCGTGATCCGCTACAACATTGCCAACTTACGTCAATGTGACACTTTAAAGACAGGAATTTGAGAACCAAACAAGGTCACGGCGTAGCCCGCTGACCTTTAGGGGCCTCGCTTCTGAGTCCGTTAAAGGGGAGTTGTTGGTTGACTTTTTTTCAACTTACCTGTTGCATCGGCTAGCGCAGTAAAGAAGAGCGAGTTTTAAAAATTCAGAGGACGTCGTGTTTATTTTCTGTACATCTCGTCACTCACTATGTGTGTTTGTAAACAAACATGTTCCGTGTCTTAGGAGACACATGGCTCCGAACCTGTTTGACTTAATCAGGCAACAGAAGCTCCATGTCCAGTCTGCTTCAAAGGGTTGAATTCTCGTTGAGCTTGGTGCTCAACGGAGTGTTCCGCTCAAGGGCCGACCTGCTTCTCTGTCCCCTCTCCTCCCCGCCTCCCTTTCTCTTCCCAAACGCGCGCAAGAGAGAGTGGCTCTTGCAGAGAGACTCAGAGAAACTCTGAAAACGAAACAGATGAAGCTTGGGATGTCCTCAGCGACCCGCTCCGACGGTCTTTCCTTTGCTCAGAAAAGCTTGGGAAGTCCAGTTCATTCTCAGGACGCCCTGTCAGGCTGCTCAGCCCGAGTGACGAGAACCCACCAGGGGCTGAACACAGGGGGAGCCCCCCCGCCCCCGTGTCCCTGTGGGTCTCCTTCCGGCGTGGCCAACGCAAGGCAGGAGGCCCCGGCCACTCAGGGCTCTCTCGGGGCGCGCTCGCCCCGGGCGCGGACCCGGGAGGGTGAGAGGCGCGGAGGGGACGGCCATGGGGACAAATTGGGACAAAATCATTTTGATACATTAACTAATAAAGGCTTAATGCCCCCAACATACAAAAAGCTAAACAGTAATTCAGAGAAGAAGCATAAAGTATCAAAAACAAACAAACAAATAAATAAATAAATGAGAGGTGATCAGCTTCATTAATAAATAACAGTTATTAAATCCACAATGGATATGATCTCTAGTTTTCATGAAATTCTTAGAAACACATTCCTGTTTCCAGTTGACGATACAGTAAATAAGCTTGGCGTTTTGCAGTATAGTTTGCTACTTGCCATTCACCTTAGGTGTGCATTGCATTCAGCCCCTGAACTCTACTTCCATAAAACTCTGCTACAGAACTAGCAATGCAGGTGTCCTCACGCTGAAACAGGGAAGATCTGCGAAGCGTCTGGGTGTCCAGTAGGAGAACCGAAGGCCACGCGGCGTTTTTATGAAGCCAGGAAGACGGCACGTGCACACGAACACGGGGAAGAAGGAGGTGGAAGCGTGACTCCGTTTGTATCTGGCGGGCGGCATGCATGTAGGTGCGCGTGCACACGGCATGCGTGTAGGTGCGCGTGCACACACAGCAGCGTTTACACGCATTCTGGCAAAAGCGCGGGAGCGACGGGCAAGCGGGCAGAGGCCCTGCCTCGGGGAGGTGAGGTTCCGGCTGGGCGCGAGACCTCGTCCAGTGACGACGTGCCCGGCGACGCTTTCTCCTTCAACCGGCTGCCCGCGTGCCGCGGCTTCTCTCCAGCAGCATGTGTGGCGTACTGCCCCGCTGGTCCCCAGCTCAGCCCTCGCCCCTCCGGCCGGGGTGGCCGACCCTGACACGGGCGCCGGAACCGCCACGCGGCCACCCGCTGCGCGCCTTCCGCTCCTCTCGACGGCCCCTTCCGCTCCTGTCCGCTTCACAGAGCCGCTTTCCGCGACGTTCTGTCTTCCACAGCGCCGGACCCGGGCGCGTCTCCGGGATTTACGAGGGGTTTACGGAAGGGCTGGAGCCAGTGCAGCGTAGACGGGTCGCAGCGACTCCCCCGGGCCTTCCGACATCGCCTGCGTCAGGCCTCACCTTCCTTCTGCACGTGCTCAGCGAAGCTAAACTAGGGAGCACAGCACAGCGGCGCAGAATCGGAAAGGACGCTGCCGGGGGGGTGAAAACGCTCCGTGCAGACCATCCCTGCTACGCGCGAAGGTGCTGAGAGGGCATTGACACGAAGACCCGGGTCATCCTCGAAGCCCAGACGGAAGGGGAGGACGACACGGGGCCCGTGGGTGTCACGTCGTGTGCTGTTCTCCTCGGCCCCGAGGGGCCGCTGGGCGCGGATGCTGGACCGGGGGACGGCGCTGCTTGCCGCACGCGCCACGTGGGGCGGACCGCGGGAGAAGCTGCCCTGGAACCGCCGCCTGCCCGTGCGCGCGTGGCTGGGACCGCGCCGGGCGGCATCAGCTGCACCAGGACGGCCCCGAGGAGCTGCAGGCTCTCCCTGCAGTGGCGGCTTCGCTCTCTTAGCAGAACGCGGAGACCAGACGAGAGAGAAGGGAAGTTCAGCCAAAGCGACGTGCTTTCCGAAGCTCTGAGTGGCCTCTTTTTCCTGGGGGAGCGGGGAGCGGGGCGAGGGGAGGTTGCCGCGGGGGGGGGGGGGGGGGACAGAAAACCAGGTACTTTCATCGAAGACGTGCTTCAGACAAGTCTTTTCTCAGTTGCGATACTTTGTCAAAACACGAAGTTTAAAGAACGGGTGGCCCCAGCCTCCTTCTTCAGCCTTTCATTCAGCTTACATAAAAAAAGAAAAAAAACGGCCTCTGTTTCCACCGGTGTTTCTGTCCGTTGCCGTTTCTGTGGCCAGGACGCGGACTGCGACTTCGGTCCCCTGAGACGTCCAGCCCCACGGAGGAGGGACCCTCACTCAGCCTGGTTTTCCCCGCATCCCGGGAGCCACCCGCATGCCGCGGGCCCCCCACGGGCCCCCCGCAAATATTAGTGCTTGCAGAGTAAACATCTCCAGGTGACTTTCTAACTCTACGTCCTCATTCGGGGTGACTTTTATTAGCTCCGTTTCCCATGGCTGTGGAATTAGGACACTCACGACATTTATGAAGCCAGGGGCTTGACCACACACAGAAAAGTATAGTCCTCTTTGCAATTCAGAAGAAGTGGTTTTCTTTATCCGAATGACTGATGGGGATCTCGTCGCTTGGGTTACGTGCTGCCACTTGAATGCCACGAGCCCGTTTCAAAGCCCATTTATATTTGAAATGCATAGGAAGCCCACGTAAAGCCCGCTCGCTGTTTTTAAAGTAAGAGATCATGTTCAAGTCTTACGTCTTGTTTTGTAGGCTGTACATATATTGTCTCACTTGCTTTTATAACCCATCTCGTAACGTGAAGAGAGGATGTGTGCTATGTCTTCATTAATATTCCTTTGTTCCTTGATTGCGGTTTATTTTTCAAAGAGCTTTGAATTTTCCAATTTCTGGAAGGATTTTGAATTAAAGTGTAATTGTTTTAAAATACCAAAATCGGGGAGATTATCTAAAGATGGTTCTATATACCTAGAAACGCCACTTAAAATTGGATAAAATTGAGGAGTTAGAGCAAACGTTTAATTCCCACAATATAAATCTAAGCTTTCTTTGGAACCAGAAGCAGAGCTGGGAAACTGCACTCGGTTGTCAGTGGAGAGTGAGTTTAAACATCCTTGTAAGGAATCATAACTCAGTTCTGCTCAGGGGTAGCTGAGCAGGAAGAAACTCGGGTACTGACAGGCGCCACGTTTGTCAGGAAGAGGAACACCAGTGCCTGACCCGGGTGTGGCCACCACGCTCGGCCACCCAGGGCCCGGGGTCCCCGCGGGACCGGGGCGGCTCCGTGAGGGACGTCCGCCACGGGGAAGGGAATGCAGAGCGCCCGCGTCATTCCTCCTCTCTGCAGACTGAGCCGCCTAAAAAGCCGAGCTGTCGGCATGCGAGTCTCGCCCCGTAGTTGACTGCCGAGTCGGAACGTGACCCCCGGGCCCCCCCGCCTCCGAGCCCCCGCAGAGCGCGCGCCAGTCGCGTCACCGGTGCAAGGTTCGCGTGCCGCGCGCCATCGGCAGGGTCGCAGGCGGGGTCTCGGGCCGTCGGTCAGCCAGAACTGGGGACAGGTCGCGCATGGAGCAGCTCCCCCAAAACGGAACTGAGGGGCCACGGCCGACTCGACGTGGGTTTCGGAGACGGTTCCCTCGCAGAAAGAGCTATCCGCGTCTCTATCATCTAGTTCCCAGAGGTCGTGACCCTCGGATTATGTTCTTCAAGGAGTTTTAGTTTCAAAATGCCAGTGATAAAATTTGATAGGTAGCCCCTAGCATTTGTTATGTCAGTAGAGACCGGGCCGGTGTGTGTTACATGTTGAACGTGAGAGTATTCTAATTATTCTAAAGACAGTGCCAAATATTGAGGACCACACCCAAAATCTGCAGGTGCTTCTGGAGGCTCGGGCGCTAAGTGTGTCCTCGGACAAACGCCTGAGAGGGTCCCCTGCTCGTCCGGGTTCCCTCTTCCTGGGTGCCACCTGGCCCCTGAGTGAGAACCCGGGCTGCGGAGACAGAGAGTTTGGGACTTGCACGTCAGCAAAGTGTGTAAGTGATTGTCATGCTTCCCCGAATTCGAGAACCATGCTTTGAGGTCATAATGTTAATAATTTTGGAACCAGATTCGGTCCCATCGTGGAAAACTGTGATTTGTGCGTGTCCGGGTTCTGCCGTGACCCTGGCTGAGCAGCGGCGTGTTCGTGCCGCCGGTGTGGACGGCGAGCAGTGAGAGCCGCACGTGCGACGCCGTGGCCCTCGCCGCCGGCCGACGGGGGCACCAGCTCCGCCTTGAATCAGGAGCGACTCCGTTCTTCACGTGGTATCACTCTCAAGAGTAGCTGCATTTCAAAAGTGTGGCCTTTTCTTGTTTTCTTACGATTAGGGGTTACAAAGCGCTCTGTGTCCAGTGGCTGCCCGGCCTTAGAGACCAGCAGAGGCTGTCCTGGTCAGCGGACCCCATCTTCCTGGCCACAGGGCAGCATGGCCGTGTTTGGGAGCAGGGACCCGGCTGCTTACCCGCTTGTCCTTGTGTGTCCTTGGTCAAGGTTATCCAGCCTCGCTGCGCCTCAGTCTCCTCACCTACAAAATGGGGATAAGAGTCTATCACGCAGGGTTACTTCTGAGGATTAAGCAAGTGTGTATCTGCAGCATGCTTAAAACGGTGCTTGGCAAATAATAAACGCTATGTAAGTGCAAGAGAGAGAGAGAGACTGACTGGAAGGAGCAGATCATTCCAAGAAATGAAGGAATAAGAGAAAGATGCGGGATCATCGTGACTCTGGAACCGGCATCACTTTATGAAGAAACAGTACACATCATGTCTCCTTTTCACGCCTAGGGACGTCATGGAACAAAAGAATTAAAAGGAGAAATGCAAAGGCAGAACAAGCAGCGGCTTAGATGAGGAGTTAGGGGGCAGTTAGGAATCGGAGCTGTGTACGGTTTAGAACCACGAAGGTGCTTGGCCCTGTGCACGCCTCGACCGTGCGCATTTCGTCAGGGCGAAGAGTGGTCGTGTTCAGGAACTTGCAGGTATAGGGGAGGCTGAACAGACGAACAGATAAGATCAGATCTTGTGCCCGATTTTCCCGTGACTGTCGGTGGGACCCTCACGTCCTCCAGTTTTCTGGGCGCAGCACCTCCACGTTTCTCTTCGTTGTGCCCCCTCTTCCCGCCTTGAGATGGAGCCGATGGCTAGTTTTGGCCGTTTTCCTTTCCCGTGTCATCGCGCCCCCCTTTGCCCCCCTCACCTCCTCTCCGAGGTTCCGTCTCGAGCGCTTTCACCTTCAGTCGCCGCTGCCGCAGCGAGCCCCCCGCCGACAGCTCACAGAGCTCACGCCTCCCCCGTGCGTCCGCGACTTTCCCCCTCGGGTCACACTTGTCGTTCCAGAATTCCAGAATCATCCCCCGCCGCCGACCCCGTCCCCTCACGCCCGTGTCCTCACCGCACCCCCCACCACGCGCGCGCGCGCGCACACACACACACACACACACGAGCCGCACTGCAGCTCGACGCTGCAAGCACTTCCATGCCTTTGTGCACAGGGGGCCTGTGCTGGAATTCTGTCCTCACCTGGACGGGGGACAGTCAGGAACGCCCCGCTCAGCAGGGGGCGTTGAATAGTGTCCCCCAGAATTCATGTTCTTCCCTGAACGTGACCTCGTGCAGATATAGTTAGCTACGACGAGCTCATGCCAAAGTAGGGTGGGCCCTCGATCTGCTCCGACCAGTGTCCTTTTCCGAAGAGGACGCACAGCAACAGCCACGTCCGGGGAGAACCCGCGTAAGATGGAGACAGACCCTGGGCTCCTGCCCCTACAAGCCAAGGTCCCCCCCGGGGCTGCCGGCGCTGCCGCTGGAGAGAAGCACGAACGGCCTCTGCCCTTGGAGGCTTCAGGGGCAGAACCGCAGGGCCGACGCCTTGACTTCGGACTGTGAACCAACAAGTCTGTGGCGTTCTAGGCCGGCAGCTTCGCGGGGCCGTTTTGCAGCAGCCCTGGGAAGCCGACAGCGTGGGCGTCGAGGCCTTCGTCCCCTCAGCGGTCTCAGCTCACGAAACTGCTGTGGGGCTCAAGCGCGGTGAGACACGGACACGAGAGCCGTGGGGAGTCCCCACGCGTCGACACGTCTCATCCCCTCGCACAACCAGAGCGCTCCGCCCACGGTCTGTGCTCAGTAAGCTTCTCGAATTTATTTTTGTTTGAATTTATTCTTTTAAGACGCCGAGTCATTTTTATCATAAAAGATCTAGAACAGTGATGCAGAGAACAAGGTTCATGTTCAGATTAGTCTCTGCAATTACATGCAGCTTTTGCTGCATGTAATATTATCTCAGAAAGACATGATTTGGTTTGTCTCATTAAATATAAGGAATACATTATAATATTCTACTTTATATTAATTTTTAATATACTAATGAAGTTAATCTTTATGGATTTAAAAATTAGATTTATTTAAGATGGAAAAACATTTAATTTGTTTTCATGAGTATGGCTGGTTTTATTTATGCTACTTACTAGTAATCTAATAAGTGTATATTTTATTAAAAATGGCTATTTTAATAGCTTTCCTTTGTGCTCATCAATAAATTTAATCAGTCGCCCATTCAAACAATAGAACAAACCTTCTAGTCTTAGCACAATAAAATGGTCTCTTACCAGGAGAAAAAAAGTATCTACCAGGAATTATCATTTATAAACTGAACAAGAACAAATTTCCCTTTTGATACCGAACTTCTATTTAAAGTAAAACAACGAGAATGTTAGTCTTTCTATTTTCCTTTCCCTCTAAGATTCTTGAAGCAGTTTGCATGTGCCCGTGGTTTGGGCCTCGTGACATAGCCCAGGGACGCCAATGCCAGCACTCCCTCAGGGACAGGAACTAGACTGTGAATGTTGTAGACAGGCAATGATCAGAGCCTGCTAGAAACTCCGAGGTTTCTGACACCCAGTCCATCTCCTTGGCAGGAGCTGTACTCAAGTGATAAATCACTTCCAGGTTCCTAATGGAATTTAGTAGGTCCAGAAGAAAAACACGTAAATAACTCTTAATTGTGTCTAATATCAATCTGGATGCTTGGGAGTGGAGGCAAAAGCGGTCTGCAGATCTTATCAATGGAATGTGCACTAGAGAAAAAATATATAATTTTAAAAGTTGTTCCGTAGGATTAGCGAAGAAGAAAGGTGATGGGAATTAGGCAAAGTAATTTCCAGGTAATTTTTCTTGGCTGCATCTGTCCACATGCCATGTTGGTGAGTGTGTTACTTAGGTTGAGCTAAGTAACTCTTCAGTCTACATGTAGCCTCAGGATCCTAGTCAATTTGAGGGGGAAAGGCATGGAGAGGGTTGTGCAGCAGGGTTTAACAGGCCTGGTCTGGAGGTGGCACATGTTACGTACACTCACGCCCATTGGCTAGAACTCAGTCACATGACCATGCCTCACAGCACAAGAGTCTGGGAAATGTAGTCCATTGCACACTCACGCACAAGAGGACATGGGTTTTAGTAAAGAGTTACCAGTCTCTGCTACAAGAAAAACGTGCACTCAATGTCGATTATGGATAATCAGAATTAACTATTTTTGTATAATCCCAAGCAGAAGAAGTCTGATTCGGGTTCATTTGTTTCTAAAATGGAGTGGATCATTTGTGGGAAATGTGATCAGAACAGCCCTGAGGGGGGGCCTCCGGTCCCGCTTCCTTCTTCCTGTGCCGTAGGAGACAGTTCCCACGGGCTCCCGCTCAGGCCCCGCCACTGGGTCTGTGCCACCGGCAGAGGCACAGTGCGAAATGAAAATATGGGACCCCTTATTCCAAAAGCAGGAAAAAACATGCCACTAACTAAAATATACGCTTTCTTTCTTTCTTCCGTGTTCTCTCTCTCTTTCAACTTGTCGTGGTGTTTTATATTTACTCTTTAATGTCATCCTAATTTTCAAAAACTTTTAATTATTGGCGTAAGTTTTTGGATTTATCTTTCTCATGTTCACTTCCGATTTTAAATGCAGGCATACGAGCGTCTAACTCATAGTGAAATCCCCGAAGTGCGCGTTTTGTCGCCCTTACGTGCGTACGCACTGTTTTTGCAAGAGCAGCGGGAATGCTACACGCACCAGGCCAGCTGTTTCGATCTCGGTTTCCGATGCCCGCACCTCTGCCCGCATTCTGCCCTCAGCTTCCTGGCGAGTAAGGAGGGGCCGAAAGGAAGCGGGGTCACAGTTCCCTTAGTTTCCTGTTGTCCTGTGTCGTCCTTTGCAGCTTAAGTTGCAAGCGTAAGCCAAAGGTAGCAGGAGACAGAAAAGGTGTGCCGGGCCCCTCAGTCCCTTGCGTTGCTTAGACGCCACCCCTTTCTGTACTGAAGCGAGTTCTGGTTCAGACGAGGTGTGGCCTCTTGGCGCTGTACGTGCCCTGCTGACTCAGTCGCTCACACGACACGCTCTCCTGGGGCCCCACCCGTCGTGGGCCCACCAGACCCGTTCCCCATGGGGCACTGTGAACGTGACTCGGAAAGGGGCAGCGAGGCAGGGCGGGAAGACAACTTGCCCCGGGCCTCCTGCGGGTGCACGCCGTGACGCCCCATCGCGTTAGTCCCAGGACTCACAGTCGGAGTTCGTGCGATCACGAGTGGCGAGGCAGGGACGACGAAGCAGGACGCCCGGCACAGGGCCTGCTGAGCCCGGGCTCCGTGCGGCTCCACAGGTGGTACCGTGGGGCCAGCCCCTGTGGAGGAGGATGCACCTGCTTTCGTTCGGAAAGAAGACTCGTGGCCAAAGCAGCCAGTGACCGGGCCGATAAATTCGGCGCTTACACCACAGAGCACAGAGGTCGGGATCAGAGGTGACGCAGACCCACACGGAAGCCCAGGAGCCGCAGGGCACCACCTCCCTTTGTAATGGCTTTAGGGGGAAGGAAGAAATACTCATTAACCTGCATCCCGATTGTCAGGTGCGTCCTAATGTAGCAAGTCCAAAGCGAGGATGGGGTCTTTACTCCCTGGAACTGCATGCGGTCTGCCATTCTCCGCCTATCAGGTAGCTTCCCGACAATAGCAATGGGTTGGTATTTGGTTTTAAATATTTCAGGCATCCTTAAAAACGCAGAAACCGGTGCCCGAGTACCTGTGTACCCACCAATCAATTTTATTAAATCTTCGCATGACAAAACAGTCTTCCATGTTTACTTCACAAGATTTTTAAAGAAAGAACATTTCAGATAACATTGACACCCCTGGGGACGCCTCCTCTCTCCTCAGAGCTACAGTTTCCTGAATCAGCATTTATCATTCACGTGAATGTGTTCGTACTATCAGTACCTATATCTTTACCAGAAACAATACATTTTCATGTTTTCAGATGGCAAACTACTGTATATAATCGTTCGGTGATATGTTTTCTCGTGCATCCTTATCATTTTGAGATTCGTACTGCTTGTATTCTAGTTCGTTCATTTTAATTACCAGTGTATGTTGCATAAATATCCCTTAATTTATCCATTACATTGACTGTCATTTAAAATATTCCTAACTTGTCTTAATATTCAGCTCCACATTCTCCTTGGCACGCGTGAGCCAGAGGGTTTTAGGAGGTAGCTCTAGAATCGGCGTGAACGTCCTGAGCATCACGCCGTTCATCTTCTGCGTACTGTCAGAGGTCACTCCAGGGGTCATGCTCGTAGGTGGTCCACGAGAGGTGGCCCTTCATGTGCCAGCTGACATTGTAACTTGCTAAGCAAACGGGCGTAAGGCGGCATCTTTCAGTTTGCATTTCCTTAACGATTAGTGAATTTGAGCATCTTCTTATACTCGATAACCAAGTTTCATTCTATGAATTGACTATTTAAATGCTTTGCTCATTTTCTTCTTTGGGTTGTTTATTTCTTATCAGTTTGTTGTACCTTATTTCTTATCACTACTACTCCCTTGGTTATATATATTTACAGATTTCATTTGATTTTTTCACCCTTATGAAATCTTTTGCAAAAATAAATTATAATTTTAATATGATCAGATTCACTGATCCTCCCTCTGTGGTTTCAGGTGTTTGACCCTGATTAAAATAACTTTCTCTTCCCCAAGTCCATAGATATATTCTTATAGATTATTTTTAAAGATTCTAACTTTTGTTTTGCAGATTTTGATCTTTGATCCACTTCAGACATTTTCGAATGGTGTGACAGGGGCGAGATTGTCCCAGGGCCATTTATCGAATGCCCCATCCCTGACCCACTGGCTCCGTGGCCCCTGTTGCGTGTGCGTGTTTCCTTTATGTGTGCGTGTTATCTTTACATGTGTGTGTCTCCTTTCATTCTTGTTTTAATTACTATAGGTTTACGACCCTTCCACCTCCTTCTTCATAATCATCTGACCTATTCTCAACCCTTTGTGCTTCTGTGTGAATTTGAGCATCGACTTGTCAGGATCCATGAAAATCTTGATGGGATTATTTTTGAGAACTGCTTTGAATTTATTATAGGTTAATTTGTGGGAAATTGATGTTTCCAAGAGATCGAATCTTTCCATCCATTATATCACTATTAATTTAGTTCTTTTTGTACTTCGTTCATGTTTAATGTTTTTCCCTATAAACATTTTGCATGGTTTTGCTTAGAGACTTTTTTTTAAAATACTTTGTTGTTTACTATACTCCTTAGCTTTTTTTTTTTTTATGTAACATAATCTCTTAAATTGGTATGGTTTTAGCCGAAACTGTTATACTACATCCTGATTTTTCACCAGTTTGAGAATTACTGAATGAATGAATGCAAAATCCATTTTATGCCAATCTATACACTTGATTTTGAATAATTTATTCAGTGAAACACTTTTTAAAGAAAATCATATGCAATGAAGTAAAATATCTGGAAAAGATTGGAAATGTTTCTGTTTTGTTCTAATTTAAAATGCATTCTGAATGTGTTAACAACACAAAGATCCTGAGCTGTGACTATTAGACTCCTCAAAGTTAAAGGCTTTTGGCCACATTACTGTTTCAAAAGACGAACAGTTGAAGCAGTATTCCTGTTTATAATCATGTTTCCACATGCGAGGGGAGGGCACGTTTTACTTGAAATATTTTGAGATTTTAAAAAGAATAATAAGCAGCAACGCAATTTCAGCAGTATTTTTTCGAAGTGTGAAATAAGGCGGTTGTCTGTCATTCCCGCCGAGGTCACAGACATTGAATGAGCTCCGTTCTGTGGCATCTACTCGCGTCTCCCTTGCGAGTCGCCCCGTTCTGTGCAGGGCCACCCAGATTCCGGAGACGAATTCGGGCGTCAGCGCTGCCCGTGCTTGGGCCAGCATGCGATTCTCATTTTTCAATACGCCCCCAAAATGGCGCCTCCCGTCTGTTTTGCTGTTTGCCCTCCAGTCCTCACTGTCACGTGATCCCTCAGCTTTCGAAACACAAGGGAGATTGGGTCCCGTTCCCAGAAGTCCCGAATTAGGCCAGCGAGGTCCTCAGGGAAGTCTCGGGGAGTCCGGAGGCAGCCCCCAGATTCCGCACGGGACCGCGACAGACAGGACGGACACGCCTCCGCCAGCGCGCGCCCAGATCCCTTCACCCGTCCTCCTCCTGCCCCTCGAGTCCCAGGGAAGCTGCTGGTCCCGCTTCAGATGCAGGATCTGGTCGGGGGCCGCTCCCCAGCCAGCCGTGCTGTAAGTAACAACAGCAGTGACAGCTAAAGTCCGCAAAGTGCTCGCCAAGTAGACGCGTTTCATCCTCCCGATGAGCCGGGAGCAAATTTTGCCGAGAGAGAAACTGCTCGGCGATGACAGGGTCTGGACCCGCACCCAGGCGCCTGCTCCCCACTCGGGGACCCTGAGCTCCCTTCCACACGGCCTCACGCTCCTCCTCGGGACGTCAGGGACAGGATGTTCTGCCATGTGATAGGGGAGGAGACCGTGGCTCAGCTAAAATGACTCTTCCAGCCCTGGAGCCCAGGGCTCCCTGACCGCAGGCTCGAGGCAGAGGCCCCGTCCGGAGCCCAGGACAGCGGCAAGGACGAAGGGGCAGAGCGCTCCTCGGGGAGTCAGCATGTCCCAGCGCCCAGCTCTGCGGACTTAAAGCGAATCACACACCTGCCGTCGGGTCGGCATTCAGGCTTTTGAGTCCACGGGTTACGAACTGTGCGTGGCACTCACCCGAGTTATCAAGCAGTTAACTGTGATCTTGTGTAACACGTCGGTTTGCACTGCAAAGGTCACAGACGGGCTTCTGAAGGGTAAATGACGATCGTCTCTTTACAGCCGTGGGTGAATGTCTGACCACTCTACCCCAAAACGAAACAGTTTACCAGTGTGATGAGCAGTATGCCAAGGACGTAATGAACACCAGAGCGTTTTCTCCTTTAACAGCCACCTGTTACTTGAACCACTGAATAAAGTTTAGCGGAAATGCTCCTCAGGATTCCGGTGCCCGCTGGTGCCGGAGTGGTTGCCGGCGCCTCCCGGACGCCCCCCCCCCCAGCTCCAGTTTCGCCTCGTTTGGTTCGGTTCCGTGTGCCGCGTCTCAGGTCGCCGTCCGAGGTCAGCTTCTCCCCCTGCAGCCTCGGTCGGTCGTGCCCTGACCGCACCTGCGTCGCGTGTGTTCCTCTCACCTGTCTGCCACACAGGTGGCCACAGACCGGGGAGCCGAAGGCGACGGGCTGTTTCCTCCCACAGTCCTGGGCGACAGGAGGTCGACGTCGGTCTTGCTGGGCCGCGGCTGCGTTGCCACTGGGGCTGTGCCCCCCCCCCCAATGGCGGGCTGCCGGGGAGCCCCCCAGGCTCCGCCAGTCCTGGCGGCCGCGTCGCTCCAGGCTCCGCCTCTGACCGCCCGTCTCCTCCTCCTCTTCGGTGTGTGCCAAGCTCGCCTCTGCTTCCCTCCTAGGCGAGAAGCGTGCTCGTGACTGGGTTTACAGCCCACTGGGTCATCCAGGGGGACCACGCCTTGTCACAGCCCTTAATCCCTCTTGTAAAGACTCTTTTTCCTTATACGGAACCGTTTATATGCTCCAGGAGTTAGGATCTGATATGTTTCAGACCATTCTTCAGCTTGCGATGCTGTCTGTGTGAGTTCAGGCAAATTAGTTAATCTCTCTAAATTCAATTTTCTTATTTAGCAAGTGTATATATAATTATAACATCTATTTCATAGGGTTGCTTGAGGCTCACACATGAGATAATTTATGTAAAGCGTTTATACTGTGCTTGGCAAAAACTAAGTTTACAATCCGTAATAGCTGTTTGTTCCGTGTCTGTATGCAGAAACTTCAGTACCTTCCCACCGCCCTCAGTACAAATCTTTTAGCCTAGAAGTCTGGTATGTCCAGTCCCTGGCCCAGTAATTCTCCTAGCCGTCCATGCCTTTTCCTAACTTCTTCGCAGATCTTCTCTTCTGTGCAGATGTGTTTGCTAACTGGCCTCTCAGCCTCGTCTTGTTTCTCCTCCTGGGGCCTCCCCTCTTCGTGGCTCTTGGTGGCAGCACCTGACCCCTTCCTCTTTGCCTGTCCACGTCCCGTCTGCCCCGCCAGGGCCAGTTCAGTTCTCTCCTCTCCCTGACACCTTCACCAGTCAGACCAGTCCTGGCTCGTCCCTCCCTGAGGGGGCTCTCAGTCCCGCCCTTAGATGCTCTCCCAGCCCTTCCCATGGGAGCGGTGCTGCGTACAGGTGCGTGCTGGATGCCAAGCCCGAGGCAGTGGTGGAGAAACCGCAAAGACAGAGTCCCAGGGAGTCAAACCCAGGCTCACAGACTAGATTAACGTGTCATCTGCTCAGACCAGAAACGAGTAGACATGCTGGGCAGTGGCGGGTCCTGAAGCCACAGTTCTCCTGAGGCTCATTGATGGAGCAGGTGCCGGTGTCTTCTGCGGGGTGATGAGGCGTGAGAAGGTCAGGACGGCCCTGTGGGGCAGAGGACAGGGCCAGGCCCGGCGCTCAGAGAGAGGCTCGACTGGACCTTCCACTGCTGAAAAAATGAGTAGGACAAAACCTGCTGGCAGCTGCTGCCCGGGGCAGGACGGGGCCGAGGGGCGGAGTGGACATGGCCACGCACTCGGCAGGAGCAGGAGCAAGCAGGAGAAATGGGAAGAGCCTTCCCGCTGAAAAGAAGCTGCGGACAAGAATTCCCTAACACACGAGGAAACCAGCTGCTCAGTGACAGCCAAAGAATTTAAAAATCGGATCATATATTCATTCTAGATTGAATTAAAATCACATAACAGTGCGAGAGGGACTAGAGTCGGTATATTCTGGATGTACAAAGAAGGAATAAGATAATCATATAAAAATTAAAAGGAACCTCTTTTAAAAAAAGGATAGAAAAGCTGAAATAAGAATAGTTGGACATGAAGAAGGACAAATGATAAATTTTAGTTGAATAAAGTGCCAAGCTGCAGAGAGATGATGAATTTTAAGCCAGAACATGGAAGGGGAGATTAGTGAGTTGAAAGCTCTTACTCGGACTGGAAATGCATCTCAAATTGAGAGGTCAATTATAAAAATCCCACCCAGACACACGACATTCAGGGCCACCAGAGGGACAGGACACATCTCCGCAGAGCCAACAGTGGACTCGTCAGCAGGACGAGACACAAGACAACAGGTCAGTATCTCAGAAGCGCTGAGAAAAAAACAGAACCGAACCCTGAGATCTTGTGCACAGCTACAGCAGTGTTCAAGAGTGAAGATGGAAAAAGACAGTTTCAGACATGCCAAGATTAAAAGTTGACCAACTCTACCTCACGCCAAGTAAAATTACTGTTACAGTAAGGACATCAGCAAGAAGAGCGAGCCCTAAGCTAAGACTGAGATACCAGAAATAACGGCAAGTCCCCAAATTAAGCAATTGTAAGATTGATTAACTACTGGCTGCTCTAAGGAAAGAAAAAAAAAAAGCCAAATGAAAACTCCAGACAACAATAACAGAATGTTAGAAGAGCCTTTGATCCTCGTCTAAAGCTTTGTTTTATTGAGAGAGGATAAAAATACTGGATCTGGATGTTCCATTCATAAAACCATGCTGGAGGGTTTTCAGGGGGAAGAGGGAGAAGGGAACTGTACGTGCTGGGAAAAGGCTAAGCTGGAGGAATCGCACGAAGCAGTAGTAACATCAGACCGAAGAAAGATCAATGGAGAAAGGAGGGACATCAGATAAGAAGCACAAGTCACCAAAATGGCGTTAAAATTATCATCTCGTATTGACCTTGCAATATAATCCAAAATACATAGAGCAAAAGTTAGCAGCGTTATAGGACGAAATGACAAATCCATAAAGTGGGAGGTTTTACTTCTAACAAACTAACAGATCCAATAGACAGAATTATTGAGGGCATAAATGATTTTAAGCAACAGAATTAACAGGCAAGCCTCACTGTATAGATCAGAACTCTGCACCCAGTGGAGAATTTACATTATTTCTAAGGCACACAGAGCATCTACAAAATTGGTCATGAAAAATTTTAAAATCTCAATAAATTACAAAGAATCCATATTATTCAAACCACATTCTCTAGGTATAATAGAACTAAGAAGCCTGTTTTAAATGAATTCATAAACTAAAAGTAAAGAGATTGAAAATAAATGTGAACTATTCTATTTAAGAATCAGAGAAAAATAGAGTAAAACCAACAAAAACAGAAAGAAGGAAATATGTTAAAGAGCAAAGATTAATGAACTGGTTCTCTGAAATGGCTGATTCACTGTGACTGGGCATGGGAAAAAGGCACCAATACACAGTAATCGAAGTAAAAAGGGGACAATAACAGACATTTGGTCATAAATATAAATAAATTTAAGCTAATGATTTAAAATTTAATTCAAAGGAATAATCTACTAAAAATATATAAATTACTAAAACTGTTCACGAAAATATAGGTGGATTAGGTGGGCTGCTGGGGACAGAGCGGAGGGACCCCATCTGAGCGATAGAAGGAGGGGTGTCAGCAGGCCTGGGTGACCTCTGCACGCGGGCGGTGGGGGGCCAGAGGTCGGGGCGGGACGGGGCCGCTGGAGCAGGGGTCTGAGGGGGGCTGACCGAGGTTCCCAAGCAGGTGTTTCTAGTAAGTAACTGCATTTTTTTTTCTAGAAAAGTAGCTTTTTGTCTCTTGGTTGATCGTGTATTCCATCATGCATCCACTCATGCATGAAAACCCAACACACAACACATATAAGTAATACTTATTGTGTGTTTTGCATATTACTGTGATAATATATAACAGTAATGCCCAGTGTATACTATACTATATCCATCACTGTACTAATGCTTGTTCAACAAAAACACGAAAACAAACGTTTTAAAGGCTGACACCAAAGAAAATATGAACACAGGTCTGTGTCTGCCCGCCCCGCGTGCCTTGGTGATTTAAGGTGCAGCATCCAGCCCAGGCTTAAAGCCGCAAACACACAGGCTCGGTCTGCACAGGCTCCCGCACCAGGAGCCTGGAGCCGACAGCGGGGAGCCCTCCCGACCAGCCCTCGTCCCCTCAGGGCCCCCGGCGTTCCCTGTCTCAGCGCTGAGCTCTGCTGCCGGTGAAGCCACGGCCAGGGGTTTCCGGCTTGGTGACCATGGGCCTCCCCACCTTCTGCGAGAGGCCGTGTGTGGGAAGAACCTGGAATCTGGAGTCTGCAGGCCCGGGCCTGCATCTGGCCTTGATCTTCTCCACTGCGTGGTCTGGAGAGCCCCCCAGCCACTCCGAGCCTGAGTTCTCTAATCCATAGCTAGAGAGAGTATGTGTTTCACCCGCGTATTACATGTATTACAACATGGCGTGTACATTACACGTTTCCACATGTATTGGGTGTTCACACATATGTTCACACGTATGTTATGTGTAACACATGCATAAGGATTGAGCGAGGCGGCGTACGTGACGGCGAGCTGTGAGCGGAACCGGCGTTCCCCGCGGGGCCAGCGGCCACCCCGGCATGGTTTGTCATCGCCGTAGAACCAGCCTCAGCCGCCCGGCCTGCGCGTTGGGCCTGCGTCCGCCATGGGCCGCGAGGACCGCGGGTCGCCGCCCTGGGCCCAGCACCGAGCCTGCGGTCACGCGGTCACAGTCTCCTGCGTAGAGTGCTGCTGTTCACTTGGGAATTATTTTCCCACCCGAAGAACATTCGAAACATCTGGAGACATTTTCGGTTGCTGCGAGTGAGGGCGAGGCAGGTAGTGGGGCGAGGCCAGGGCTGGGGCCGCGCCCCCCACGGCGCGCGGGACGCCCCACAGCGCAGTGTAGTCTCCGTGGTGACATGGCGAGACCCCTCCTTGACCTGCGCTCCCGAGAAGACTCTGAAGCTGCTCGTGCGAGGCGCGAGGGGAGTGACCGGGGCGGCCGGCGTGGCGTGGCCTGGGTCCTTGAGATCCGTTTCCTGTGAGAGGCCACTTCCCCGCGCTAGCAGGAGTCGCTGGCGGGGCCCTGGGCGCTGTGCAGGGGAGACCCTGACACCTGCCGGGCCGAGGCGGGGGAGGAAGAAAGGGCGGGGCGCGCGTCACCCCTTCCCGGCTTCTTCGTGTGCAGAGTTTCCCGGAGGCGAAAGCCTCGCGAGCCCTGGATTTCAGCGCCGCACACACTCGCGTGTCGCGGGTCTCCTCTGCCTTGTGTCTGGCTCTGACTCCGCGGCCACGCTTCTGCCCCGTGCCGGACCATCGCCCGCCCGTCCTTACTCCCCCTCCTCTGCCTTCGCCAGTCTGCGCGCGGCCCGCACCGGTGGCCGGGAGAGGCCGTGCACAGCCTCGTCTTCGGCTTCGGAGTCCCGAGTCCGGCCTTCGCGCGGCTTCCTCCGCGGCAGAATCGTCGGCTCGCACAGGCAGCTGGGGCCTCTCCGTTCCCGCCCTCGGCCATTTACCCTGATGCGTTCTGTCGGCTTCCCCAAAACAGAAATGGACTTGGTCATCTGAGCTGTGAATTATTCAGTCTTTTGGCGTGGAAATTAATAAGGCACAGTCGTGCAGCTACCATCTGGCGCCAAGTTCTCTGCTCGTGGATGTTTGTCAAGCTAAGAAACTCGCCATATGCATGACATATTGTCTCCAGGGAAGGGAAATCTCTCCTTTTTTCAAGAGAATTCCAACGTTGGATGTTCGGCCTGTGTCCTGTCTCCTTGGATGGCCTCGCTTTCCTCTCACGGGCGAGTCAGCTGGCCGCATCCCGTCTATCTCTGTGAGCTTTTCACGAGAGGAATTCCGAATGGCCTCCGTTTATGGAAGGTGTTCGACCTCATTCTACAGAGGGTCCGAAAACATCTCTCAAGTCCAATCTGTTCTTCGGTTTTGCCTTACAAACTAACCTGTTTTTCGAATGCCTCTTCAGAAATGGTACGCGTGAATTTTCCTCATCATGGCTTCCGTCCAAACATCCCTAATTGCTTTGCACATAATATCCTATTCGTTTTCACAATACTCCTCTGAAACCACAGCAGTATTCCACCACCTCGCACATGGACAAACTGCAGCACGCGGGCGTCGATCAGCTCTCTGCCGGGCCTCTAAATCGTCCAGCCCTTTTCCATTCCGTCAGCCCAGGGAAGGTAATTAGTTCTCTTCCGAACATCCTTTGCAGGTAGCTGCATATCCCTTACAAAGCTGTCTCTGCTCCCACGACAGTTACTTGAGAATGCCTTGTCTTCCTTCATTAGCCTGTACGCTTAGTGTCCACGTCTGATTAACGTGAGTTCTCATACTGAACGCGACACAGCTCAATGTATAGATTTATAAGAGCGTTTAAGATCCCAACAAAAGGGACCATGAGCATTACAGATAGATGCATGGTTAGTATAGAGACACATTTGTATATATGGGGGCTAAAAAAATGAGACTTTTCCTTCTCGCTTTCCAGCTGAGCTAATAATTGAATTAACAGAGATGGATTAACAGGAGAAAATCATATTTTAATACAGGCACCTGGGGAATTCACATATACTTGAATTCCAAAGACAGCGAGGCAGCTTCAGGTGCATATGGCATTTGGGACAAAGGAGAATAGGGAGAGTACGAAGGAGGATCTTAGATTTCAGAAGTGAGAATGTGTGATTGACAGGAAGTTGAGGAGGAGCAAAACACACCCGGCAGGCAAGTCCTTGCTGGGCGACCTGGACACAATGGGACCCGAGAATCTCCCTGACAGGAACCTGCCTGAGGCCCTGTTTACTGTACTTAATTCAAGATAGGCAGCTAAGGAGATGCCCCAAGATTCCCTTCTTGGAGGGGGTTTGTCTGTTGGACTTTCTTGGGCAAGAAAATGGAGAGCATCAAAGGTTCTTTCTGAGTCTTTGGTTTCTTAATTACCAGCTTAAAATTAGTATCCCAAATGGCAAAACTTTTGGTTCCCTTCTTGTATGTATTTTTTGAATATAGAAAAAAAAAAACATTTGGCATTTTTATGGATCCTAGTGTTATGTTCGTTTTTACCGCACTTAATGGCTCGGTCCTCGTGGCAGTCTGTCTGTGTAGGCAGCCCGACATCCCCCCTTAAAGACGGGCGAGCTGAGACCGGGGCGGGTTGCCCGCCCGCCCTCGGCCCTGCATCTCGTAAGGCACAGAGCCCTTCCCACCAGACGGTGGTGCCTGTGGCCGTCCTCGCCATCCTCTCTTGGGTTCATTCTTTCCTGTCTTCACTGTAACATTTTCCCTAACCCTCTACTAACCAACCTGACTCCCTATTCGCCGCCCCATCCAGGATATCGAAGTTCCCTAAAACCCAGCTTGTATCATATTTCTCCCGCACTTGAAAATCATCAATAGTTAGCAGTTGCCCCTGTAAAGCATGTGCGTGTGTGCCCCCAGGTCCTGGCAGAGAACTTCCTAAGACCCTCGTAGGCAATAGGGGTGCTAAGGGCATCTTTTGTTTTAATATTGATATTGGACCCCAGTTCCTGGCACGGGGCTCCTGAACCCCTTAGAATTTCCTGGGTGACGGGAGCATCTTCTGTTCTGTTGAGGCAACTTTCGGTGGCCTCCTGCATAGCTTGGGATGAGGGCTGTCGCTGGAAAGACGGCGAAGAAGAGGAGCTTAGCACCTTCAGCGTAACCCCCACCCCGTCTCCAGAGAGAGGACAGGGGCTGGCGCGTGGGAAAATAACCATGCCTGCCATGCGAGGAAGCCGCCACGAGACTCTCGAGGCATGGGGTTCAGGCGGCGGCTGAGTCGGTGAGCTCACCTGTGTGCTGGGATGCACACCCCATCTCCACGGGGACAGGAGCTCAGGGCCCCCCAGACCTCACCCTGTGGACTGATTCATCTGGCTGTTTATTTGTACCCTTGGAAATATCCATTGTAACAAGTCAGCAGTGGTAAGGAAACTTTTCCTGGGCCCCGTGAGCGGCTCCGGCAAATGCTCAGACCCCGGGGGGGGGGGGGTGGGCATGGCGGCGTTCCACATAGGACAGAGGCCGTGGGTAACCTGGGACCCACCACTCACAATTAGCGCCGAAAGCGGCGGGCAGTCGTAACGGGTGGACCCCAGCTCCCGCAGGGTCGGAATCGAGTTGAAGCGCAGGAAGCGCGTGGTGTTGGAGAACCGGTCAGTGTGGGGGAGACCCGCTCTCGAGGGTCAGTGTGTGAGCGTGAGGGGAAGAGAGGACAGCATCCACCCTCACGGCCTCTCAGAAGGGAACAAAACTATCCCGCACGCCCGCGAAGGCTTTTCATACGATGATCTGGAACCCGCTCTCCTAGAGCATCGTCTCTGGCAGCCCCTGTGCCCCGCCCAGGCCTTTCCCGGTCTCTGCCTCGGGGCGCAGCACCCCCTCTGCCCAGCACAGCCCCGCCGCCAGCCCGCGCCCCCCGCCCCCCCAGCCTTCGATTAGCCGTGCGACAGGGCGGGGCGCATGCCTGCGTCTCCAGCGCTGCCTGCGCCTCGGGCACCTGCCGGCCCCGACACCCACGCTCCGTCCTCCACGTGGGACGCGTTAAGTTAATACCCGTCACCTGGTCAAAACCACTGAAGACGTGAACTCAAGCAGCAAAGTTACTCCTGAGGGAAAAAGCGAAGGATGCTCAGCGATCGTCGCCCTGCGGACATGTTAGGGATTTGTCCCAGGTCGGAGAAGTCGAGGGGCCTGGCCCGCCTCCCGTCCGCGTGTCCCGTCCTTCACCAGCCCGTCCCCACCCCTCGGCCTCCGCCCTCTGGGCATTCACAGCCAGCCACCAGCTGAGAACACCCGGACGTGGGGGAGTTCTGGAAGGTTCCACGCCTCCTGTCCCAGCACGTTCAAAATGTTCCCCCTCACGTGACCCCTACCGTCGCCAGAAGACACAGTGTCCCTTCCACTTCTCCGGACACGCAGGGCCGTCTAGGGCTCTGTCTCTGGGACTCCCCGCTGGCGCCTGATCAGATAAGTCACAAAGCTCTTCCCGTCCCCCGAGGCTCTTTCTAGTCGGGCCTCAGTTCAGTCCCTTGTAGTTACCTGCCTATTTCAGGGGCCGATACTCCTGCCACAGGCTTTCACCTCCCTGTCCCCACCCCTGGCCCTCGACTCACAGACGGACAACGTCCTTCCTGCCGTCCGGGAGCCACCACCCCTTCGTGACACCAGACGTGCTACTCGATCTCTCTCTGCCTCGTTTTGGCCACCTACACAAAAGGGGGCGCTAACAGTACCGACCTCATAGAGTTATCAGGAGGATCAAATAAGGCAGCTCCAGTCACACCGAGGCCCAGGAGCTGAGTCAGAGCCGTGAGGGTCCCTGTTTCCACTGTGGCCGGTCCCACTGGACGGTCAGCTCGCGGCGCCGTCCGGCCCAGCCCTGCCCGCCCGCCCGGCATCCCTCTGCCCCGCCCCCCGCATCCGTGTCCCTGTCTTCTCTGCCAGGCACGTCCCCCTGCTTGTCCCCCACCGAGGTCGACTCGCGGTCTCCTTCTTTGGGGATTGTTCTGGGCTCAAGCCACCCTCCTCCCACCTCCGAAATGGGGGAAAACCAGCAGAATTATGGGCTCCCTCTGGGTTCCTACCCGCATGCGGGCCGCGATTTTAACCCGGCACTTACAGCCACACAGTGGCATCCTGTGGCTTGGCACCGACCCCCTGACTCGTCAGGCTTGACGCTCCCAAGCCCAGCAAACGGCATGCGGTAGGGGTCAGTAAATATTGGCCGAATTTAAAATTTTCAAATATAAGTTTACTGAAAATCATGGCCAAGGATAATGTTTTTTGTGTGTGTTGGATTTTGATTATATCATCATTAGTTTAGGGTGTTTGTTCTACCCTGAAACTGTAGAAACCAGTTTCAGCTCTTCTCTTAAAATAATAATCTTTAAAGAAAAATCTCTTCTTCGAGACTTGAATATATCACATTGTTCTATTTTCTAAGGGAAATCTTAAGTAAATCATATATGGATATTTTAAATTTCTACCTCCCAAAAAAAAAAGACATAAACAACTGAAAAATGCACAATTTGCTTTAACGTAACTGCAATTTGATACATATTTTGGACGTCTATTTGCAAAAGAAATATAAAGACTCTTTATTTTAAAGGCTTGTTTGGCGGAGCTGAAATATCACCATTGTGCTCTGCCAGAATAAAACATTTGCTGTACTGAGGTTTTTGTTGTTGTTTTAATTCCTTGCTCTTTAGACTATTGTTTAAATTTTATATGTTTTTTTTTTTTAAATGTGTTACCAGGGAGAAAATGGGATAGCAAATTCCACAGTGTAGAACGGCATCCACCCGCCCTCCCCAGCAACACACACAATGATGTCTGCGTATGTTCTAATCCTCATCCACAGGGTTTTGTTCCGGGCCTGAAAAAGACGGCCTCCCACGGAACAAATAAGCCCTCCAAAGGATGCGATTTTCTTTGGCGTTCCTGCAAATTAGTGCGTATCTACGCCGCACTGTGTGGCATTTCAAACAGCACCCTATTATCTGTCCTAAATAGGAAAATGTACAGAAAGCATGGTTTGCTTATCCCAGAGGCAGGCCTCTCACCTTTATTCGAATCCTCATCGGGAAGCATGAATTCAGTCGCATAAATGGCTTTACTTTAAAAATTATGAATAAAATCTGAGCTTACCCACTAAAACTTGCCCTCGGGTCCAAGGAGAGTGATATACGTAGCCTTAATTTGTAAACCGAACGTAAATATTATCAAAACTATATTTCCAGGGTGATGTATGAAAGGCAATCGACGTATTAGAAATTTACAGATGTTGTATAATAATATTTTTCCTAAGTAAATGCTTTAAAAAGTCACCTTTATACTTTGAGCCCTTAGAATCTACCCCCAGATATTTCATCTGAAATCCATTGTTTCTCTTTTTGCTTTAATTTTGGTCTGTTTGGCTTAATGATAGCTACTGAGCATAAATGCCATTACAATGCCACTTCCCAGCTGTGTGTGTAGCTTGATATCTAAGTACCAATTTGTGACGAAAGAATGCTCGGTTCTCATCAGCATTAGAGGTTGTAGCAATTGCCAATTATTTTTCTAAATTACCTATCTTAATTAAGTAAAATATTGTGAATTTAAGATTATGAAGTGTTCAAGTATTATTTCATCTCTAACTAATTAGTTAAAAAAAGAGAGAGACAATATTTTGTGACAGTGAGTGGCTATTTATAGAAGAAATCGCTCCCAGGATTTGGATGCCTTAATTTAGGGGAAGAAATACAAACTCTCCCTGAAATCCCATTACATTTAGGGTCTGCTGAACCAGATCCTAAACTGATCCTTTGTTTTAATACAATGTAAATTTGCATATTAATGAGAGCCCAAATGTCCAGGAAGTTGAGGGTGATAGCTCACTGGCCTGTCACACACACCCAGATCTCTCCGAAACATTTAAAAATTTTCGTTTTCATTTCACACTGAGGGGGCGAAAAGAAAATTACTTCTTTCCCTCCCACCTTCTAAGTGCTTCTAGCTGGGCTAATAACCGAATTAACAGAGACAGGTGAACAGGAGAAAATCATGTTTTAATACAGGCACATGGGGAATTCACACATACATGAAGATCCCAAAGACAGCGCGGCAGCACCGGTCCGGGAGACCTTTGGGACGGAGGGGAACAGGAGTAGGAGGGCCTTAGAGTTCGGAAGTGAGAGCGTGTGACTGACGGGGAGTGGGGGAAGGGCAGAACACACCTGGCGGGCACGGTCTTGCTGGGCACCGGGACGCGGGCGGCTAGCCGACAGGCCCCTGCCTGAAGCCCGTTTGCCACACTTGGTTCAAGTGGGGCTGCTAAGGAGACGCCCTGATGCCCTTCCTGGAGCGGGCCTTTCCACCCGAACCTCTCAGGCAAGACGGGGAGGCTCCCAGGTTCTTCGTGAGTCTTCTATTTCTCAATTAATTACCAGCTTGAGGTCACTATCCCAAAAAGGCAGCTACGGCAGGGCAAAGCTTTGGTCCCCTGCAACACTCATAGGACAAGAACGAGGCCTAGAACTCGGGAAGGACCGCGTCGGAGCTGTGGGCACCACGGGATTCGTAGTTCCGCTTCGGAACTTCCGTCCCCCACTTACCACGGGGTCCACATTTTACTCGTGACAAGGGGAGTCGATACACGGCTGCAGTCCCTCACGTCTCATACACTCACGGTCTGTGTCCCACGTCACCTACATGCGACACGCCACCTCCGTACACAAGCCCCACGTGCTGGGAATACTGGAAGTTAAGTGACTAGATGTGATTACTACCCTAAAGGAAGCGAGTGTATGTTAAGAAAAACTGAGTGTGGAAAATCTTGGAATACATATGTTACACATATCATATATTACATATTTGTCTATCACAGTTGTCGATGCAGAATGAGTTATCCTTGGCCACCGAAGGCCTCCCCCTCGACTGTTAAGTCAGCTTCCTACCCAGAGCACCTGCTCTCCGGCTTGTCCCCTGACCTGCGTTCCGTAAGACCCCCCACATCCGCTGGGGGAGGCGCGACTTCCTTGCCCAGAATCAGCAGTGCGTCTCTAACCTGGCCTGGAAGACCCTCCCCAGCCGCCCTTTCCAGAGGTGGTCCAACTGCCTTTGGCCTGCTTCACACCCTGTGCTAGAGAGTGGTGGATCAGGCCAGGGACACACCTCACGGCTTACACACCAGCTGTGACCTCAGTGAGGACCGGGAGGGATCCGGAAAAGGGGAGCGGGCGAGTCCAGCTCGGGGGTCAGGAGACACTCTCCGAGGGATGTGCTGTTTCCACTCTGCTCTGAAGAGTGAGTGGCATGTGGGCGTGGGAAGATGGCGGGCCGAGGGTCCAGGCTCACGCGCTCCAGGCCGAGGGGCGGCCCTGACCGCCCGGTTCAAGGAGATGTTGCCCTTTTCTGTAATCTAGAAACTTTCTGACTTCCGTGGCATAATTAGAGCCATACAATAGGAAAATTTATCTGCCGGCTATTTTAAGCATCAGAAACCAGGAAGTTAATTTAAAATATCTCTGATCTGTGCCTTTAAAAACTAATTTTCAACGTCACTATAAATCCTCTAGCCGATTCTAATACCATCCATGCTGGATGCAGAGCTCCCTTCTGACCTCCTGCTCCGCCCCACCCCCACCCCACCCCCACGGTCGGTCCCATCCCTGGCCTTTCGTCTCGGCTACTCCTTTACCCCTTTCTTCCTCCATTCCTCTCCCTGGACGCGCCCGGCCCTCTCTTCTCTGAGTTCACCCTTCAGGATTCAGATGAGTTACTGTCCCCTTCGGGGCCGCATCCCATCCCCCTGAGCTGGGCAGAGGGTCGGTGTTGGGAGCCCCTCCTCTTTGGTGGCCCTGTCTGTCCTCTCAGGGCCTGGCCGGGGCAGCCCCTCTGCCGGGCTCAGCCTCACCCTCAGGCCCGTGAGCCCTAAGTCTCAGTTCCGAAGTTCCCCTAAGTCACATGTTTGTGTACCAAGCCCCCTGTCTTCCGAAAAGTCTCTGAGGCACAGTACGTTGGACCTGCCGGAGCTCTCTCCAAATCCCGCGTGCTCCGCCCACCTGGCCGCCAGGGGGGACCTGGGAGCCATTCCTGGCTTCCTCTTCCTAAACCTTCGTGTCCAGTCCGCTCAGTCACAGGTCCTGTGCGTCCCTGTCCCCTGCTGCCCTCTGCGTCCAGGGGCCCAGTTCCTTTCTGTCGCTGCCGCCTCGGCTCAGGCTGCGGGCCTCTTTCCTCGGCCCCCCTGCAAACCGTCTGCCTTCGCCGTTGCTGCTGTGGCAGAGTTGGTGGCCTCGAATGGCACCAGTGTATCACCTGCCCGCTCTGCCGGTCACAGCTCCAACACGGGCCTTCCTGGGCGCGCATCAGGGTTGTGGCGAAACCGTGTCCCTCCTGGACGCTCAAGGAGAAAACGTTCCCTTCCACGTTCGGGCTTCCATTTCTCGGAGCGTGACCCTTTCCCGCGTGGTTGCTTAAGGCTCCTCTTACGGCCCCTCGTGATGACGTTAGACCCAGCCCGATTACCCAGCACAGTCTCCCCATCTCGAGGTCCTTAACTGAAGCAGACCCCCAGAGTTCCTGCGCCCTGTAATGGCATTTGTTCACAGGGACCTCTTTGGGGACGAGGTGGGAGCATCATTCTGGCCTTTGGCTTTGACGTTTGTATGAGGACCCAAGAGCCCATGGGAAAGTCCTGTGGTTCTTGGAAAGCGATGGGGACCAAACAAGAAGAGGGGTACTGCCCTGAGGGTTCGCCCGCTGAGCCCTCGGGGCAGTACCCCTCTTCTTGCCCACTGTGACCGCAGCGACACTTCACGGAGGAGGAAACTGCAGCTCTGAGCCGCGGAGGCGTCCCCCCAGCTTCCCGGTGCATGGCGGAGCCCAGGGCGGGCCTCAGCCTCTGCTCTTCTGCCTCCGGGAAGACGGGGCCACCAGCCACGGGGAGGCCGGTACCTGCAGCTGCGAATTACATATCGTTGGGCGGTCAACTCCGGGGTAGCAGGCACCGCGTCTTCCTGGGCAGGCACAGGCTCGTGGTGCCGAAACCCGTTCGGATGCAACCTAAGCACCGCTCTCTGAGCAAACGCGCCTTCTCTCGTTGTGGAAACTCGTTCGTAGTCTCCGCAAAGTACTCCAGTCCCTCGTGGTGCGGCCGCGTTCAACCGGGGGCCGGCCTGCGAACTCACACGCACGCCCCCCGGACTGGACCGGTATGAGGCTTAGCGGCAGGACGTTCCGCGGAGGGCTCGCGGCTTTGAAGGGCGAGAGCAACGGCGAGCTGGGCCACGCGGCGCGGCCTCGGGCACCGTCGCCACTGTCGCTGAGCCGGCCCAGGCCGCGCTTGCTGCCGTTCTGAGGCTCCCGTGGCGACATGTTTCCGAAGGACTTCACTGTTGACTCCGGCATTTGATAAGTGTTTTAAAATGTCATTTTTAGCTAAAACAAAGGAAATGGATGTGCTCTAAAGGAAAGGTTATCCTACCTTATTACAATTGTATTCATACGCTATTTTAAAAAAATTTAAATTAAAATAAATGATAATGAAATGAAATGAAATGAAATAAAATAAAATAAAATAAAATAAAATAAAATAAAATAAAATAAAATAAAATAAAATAAAATGCGTTGAATGCCTAGTAGAAAGAGCGGGCACTGGACTCAGTACCAACTTACAGGTCTTAGTCCCGGCTCTGTACTCCCTAGCTTGCTTCCAGAAGCTCAATAAAAATTCTACAGCCATTTTAATACTCAGGAAACAATAGTGAAAAATATACCTGTGAGTAGCAAAAATCCATCTACTTCAAAGCTGTTACCACAAACTAAATAACAATGTTCCCGATTCAGCATCCTCTCTGTACCTCGAGATGTGTATTTAATAAGTGTGTTTAATATCCAGGGTCTTTAATTTACCACAGAGTTAACTCAAATATATTTGTATTCCTTTTCATGCAGAGCTTCAAAAGTCAGCGAGACTTACAATAATGGAGGTCTGACCCGTAGGTGAATAATTACTTTTTTCCTTTTCATGTATTGTACTCACTAAAATATACTGATGCATTAGTAAATGGCATAACTTTTGTCCTAAATTTTAACAAAATAGCTGCTTTACAGGAGCCTGAATTGCAGCGTGCACAGCGTTGACATCACAATAGGGAAGCGAAGCGTTTTTTGTAATTAAGTTAAGCAGTTATTTTTGCCCCCACAACTCAATTTTCTTTCCAATTTCCTAACCCCAATCCAGAATTACTGAACCCGAAACTTGCTGAGAAGAAACTACGCACTCAGCTCAATTCGCCCCTTCACTGTGCTCAAGGGAACGAAGCCGTTTCTGGGGGTGAGGGGGGGGCCTGCGTGCCCATCCCCCCCGTCCCCCCTCCCCCCGCTATCGTGAGCGTTTTCTATCTCGGGAATTCTGGGAATCCTGCTGGGTTCATTCAGAATAGCATCTCGTTTGCTCATAAGTGAGTCGGGTGGCTGCTGAAGCCCAGACTCCCTGCCCGCCCAGGGCTGCCGCGGGGAGGCAGCGGGTCCAGAATGCCGCCCCACCGGGAAGGCCGACCTCACGCCTGCTTCTGCGCGGGCCCTGTCGCGTCACCGGCACCCGCGCACCTGGCCCCCGTTCCTTTTTGTCTCGTTACCTCTCATGCCGGGAGCTTCAGGTCCCCCGGGAGTCGGGTCTCACCAGCCTGACCCTCCTTGAGCTGTCATCGTTCTCAGGTTTGAGTCTTCCTCCGTGGGGCTCATCTTTTTATTCCCTTGCACGTCCCAGACCAGCATTCTTCTCGATAAAGCCTTCATTTAGAGTGTTCGTCTTTAAAATGTAGTTGTGCCGTTTCTGGTTTTTGCTTTAATGCAATGCCTTCTGGAGCATTCCACAGCAGGACATTTGGATCTACTCATTTACCCACAGACACACTGGATTGCTTTGCACGGCTCTACATGTATATAGAATTACCTCTGTTTTGGTGGACGTGAAGGTTATTTTGAGGATCTCGCTGCTGTGAAAAGGCAATTGTTATAACTTTATGTGCATGCGTCTATTTTGTGCACTTGTGCGAATACATCTGAAAAAATCATTCTTAAGCAGAGAACGTGCATGTTCCATTTTGACAGCTGTCAGCCTGGATCCCTCCAGTCCCTTAGGGTCTAAAAAGGGGTCAGAATTACAGACATTTATTAAAATTACTGGGTTTAGCCATAATAGCAATATCTTCTCAAATGGATTTGCATAAACTTTTAGATAAGTCTACATCTTTTGAGCGGAGCACACGTAACGTGCACTTGCTGAAGAGCGTGTGGCCCGGGGCCCAGATGCCCCTCGTTGGGAGCGATGCCTCCGTCCTTCGCTGTCACGTGTGCTGGCAGCTCTGGGCGGGGAGCTCTGCCAGGAGAAGCGGGGAGCCGCTGGGGCCCGGTCATCCTGAGGGGCCGGGAGACCCAGGCCCGGGCCGGCGTGACCCACAGAGACGTCCGTCTGGCGCAGCAGGGCGCAGCCAGGGGGAAGCGCAGGGGGCCTCGGAAGCCAGCTGCCATCCTCCGCGTGGCTCCGGGCTCAGTCCAGCCCGGGAGGACCGTCGCTCTCGGTCTTGGCTGGACACCGAAGTCACACGGGGAGCGTTAAAGCCCAGTGCTGGGGCCGCTCCCACGTGCGCTGCAGCAACCCCGAGCCCCCGCGAGCGCCCTCAGTAATCTGAGTCACTTGTGTCGCGACACGGCCCTTTCAGCTGTCATCACTTTCTGCCAACTTCTTCCTCTCCTGCCCTATCTGAGCCAGCGAGACAGTATCCCTTGAGTTGACCCGTGCATATGCCAGAGTCAGAGCCGCCGGGGCTTGCCCCGAGCGACGCGGCTCTGGGGCGCGGCCGGGCCTGGGCACTTTGTCGGGCTGTGCAGGTGGTACGTCGCAGCGAAGTAGGACCGCAGCCCCCGGACCCGGCAGGACCTGTCAGGGTCAAGGCCCCGGCAAAGCCGGCGTGGCTGTCTCCTGTCCCCACGATGGAACCAGGGTAGCAGAAAAGCGATGGGGACAGAGGCCAGTTACGGAGACTCAGTCGACACAGCAGGGCTGGACAGGGCAGCTCAGCTGGGGTCACGGGGCTGCCGGGGACCCCCCAGAGACCACGCAGCATGACACACTCCGATCTCTGCTCACGTGACTCTGTTCCAACCGAGTTCCCCCCAGGAAATGAGCACAGCATACCTATGGGGGGGCGGGGGGCTGATGGAAGGGGGGTCGGGGAGGAGGAGTGGAAGCCTCAGCAGGGAGGGGCTGGCCAAACCCGGCCCTGGCCGCCTGCTTTTCAAATAGCTGGTTACTTCCTGGGTGCACGTGTGCGCCGAGCAGGCCCACCTGAAACTTTTTGCTTTAGATGAAGCAACCCTTGGTTGACCTCACAGATTGCAAGGACCTTGTCAGGTTTCAACCCCTTTTTTTTTTATTTTTTATGCCTACAGCACCTGGTCTTCCCAGTTGGTCTCCCATCCAAGTACGGGCCAGGCCCGACCCTGCTTAGCTTCCGAGATCAGACAGGATGGGGCTTGCTCAGGGCAGCGTGGCCCAGACACCACTTGAGGCTTTTAACCCTCCTCACCTGCTCGCCCATGCAGCCACTTTTCACCAACTCCGTTTTTGAGCCGAATTCCAATGCTGATCATGTCAGTAGTATAAAATTATTATTGTCCATATTTTGTATGATTTTAATCTCGTATCTAATCTTATAATTGTACTTTATAAATTCAGAAATTGTCTGAGTAGTTTTAAAAAGTTTTTAGTGTCATAGTAAATATCGAAATCTATGAGAGAGTTTATAGCAAAATAGATTTAGGCCTTCAGCCTAATTATTATTTTTTTTTGGTGTAATAGCCTTTTTTGTGTATTATAAAAGTAAACAAATAATTGCAAAGATGAATTGTCAATAGGAAACAGAATTTATAGATCTGGATTATTATTTTAAATCTATGAATTGTATATTTTAGAGATAACTAGATATTGTGATTTATTTTTTAAGTTGTCATGAATCAAAGAAGAATCTTTCTCAGATAAGCAGAAATTGCTTAAATAGATATTATTTCAGATTTCTATTTCTCGTTTTTCTGTTCTCATGCATAATTGTGAAATTCTACAAAATTTCACATTAAAAAAAAAAGTCTGACCGAAAGAGAAGAGATAAAATCGTTATTTTTGAAAATTCTAAGGCCATATCGAAGGAGAGTAACTGGGAGGTAAAAATTGGGTCACAATAAGAAACAAAACAGTGTTTGTTTGTTTCTATTCCCATTCGTCCTGCAGTAACCCTAATCCTCCGCAAATTCCTCCAGATATCTGAATCACACGGTCTTTTCAGCTTCCATTTGATTTCTTCCAATCTTTTCCTCTCCTGCTTCATCCAGCAAGAGAATGTCTTCATAATCGGCCCCGCGGCCATCTCAGCCCCGCGCCGCCCCCCTCCCCCGCCACACACACACACTCTGGTTCCTGCAGTGTAGCCCTAACTGGGAGCCTTGCACCCGCCTCGCCCAGGCGGGAGTTCTCTCCTGGGTCTCGACGAGACCTGCCATGACTTCCGGTCTAGCCCCACATCCAGCTCATACTACAGGGCTCTGGGGGCGATGGCGAGGAGTCCTCATGCTCACCCCTTGCTTGGGTTGCCGGGAGAGAAAGCAAGGCTCCCCTGCAGTCCCTTGAAACCTTTCACTACAGCAGGAATCCTAGGAGCCAGATTGCAAAATTATCAGGCTGACGAGTACTGTAGTACTCAGATTTGTTCTGCAGGTCGTCCACAGGAGCATTTGATTGGGACCTTAGACTCAGCCTGGGGTCCTATCACACTTGATTTTAAAATCTTCCTGAAATATATAGGACACCGAGCTTACAGACACAAACCTAGACTTAAGTCCCGGTATTCGTGTTAATTGAGTAGCCTTAGACAAGTCACGGCGTCATTCGAGGCCCATGGTGTTGACCCTCGATGTTGACCCTATTCTTGGAGGGCAGCTGTGGTCATTTGACAAGATAATGCAAGATCGGTGATGGATGCATGGAAGGATGGATGGGTGGAGAGGGAATCGGATGGACGGACAGATAGAGGAGGGACTCTGTAAAGTACCAGACAAGGCAAAAGCATGTATTAAGCATCTCCTAAGCATTTTGCATGTATGCTGATTCTGTGAGAACCGCCGCCCAAGTCCTTGGCCAGGTTTCCAGGCGGGGCCGGTCCTCGCCAGCGCTCATGGACAGCTTGGGCTCATCTTCTCTGCGTCGGCCTCAGAGCCACTGACTTTCTTCTCGCCCTGTTTCCCCTCTGACTGTTTTGTCTGTTCCGTTTGCCCTGCACATCGGGGAAAAAAAAATGTAGATGAGAATCAACCCTTTATTTCCACGGCAGTGAAAGAATTATTTTGTTAATTGGTGTATTGATACCCCAAGAACTGTTTACTGTGCCAAGTTATTAGGGATAAGTAGACGAGGGGCAAATTAAACTTTGAATCACCTGTTCCTTTGGGCAAAATTCATAAACCAAATTGACTGCAACCAAATGTCATATTATTTACATGGCGTTCACAATTTATTTTCGAAAAATGTGCTCAACAAAAGATTTGAATTTGCTCTTCAGCGTATAATTGATCCCACTTAATAGTGACGCTCTCTGTGTGCCCTACTCCCTATAATTAAATCACATGGAAAAATGTCACAAAGCAAAATAAAATGTATTTATTTCAGCCATATCTTCCCACAGCATGACATGAAGTCTGAAAAAAGAATCGCTAAGCATTTTCATGCCATCTGTGCGGGTAGGGGATACATTCACCAAGCATGTCACTGTAAAATATTCCATTTTGAATTAAGCACCGTCTGCTTATTACTATTATCCACGTCTGACACACAATACTCCTCTGTTCTCACACACCATTTGTAGCCCAGCTAGCCCACCACAATGTCTTTTACTGGATTTCAAGAAACCCAAAAGAGGAATCATCAATAACCTATATTCATGTTAAAATCCCCATGCTTCTCCATCTGAAGGAAGTTCTGAAAATATTTCCCAACGATTGAAATTACAGCTTCCCATAAGTAGAATATGGATCACCATGACAATTTCGATAATGATGCTATTTGGGGCTGATAATCCTGATTGCGGAAGGAGAGCTAAACCTTCTCGACAGTCAAAAAAGCTGTTGTTTCAATTCACTAATGGAGCAAAAAAGTGATACCCATGAAAACTTCTACTTTTCCAATGGAATAAACCTGAGGCTTATCCTCTGCCATTGTTATGGCTAGATTTTATGAATACTTATAGAAAATTCTATTTTCTGTGTTCGGTGAGGCCTTTCAGTAGTTTGTTTATGGGACGCACAGACTCTGTAAGCCTTTCCGGGGGCCACCCGATGGACTCAGGGGAGCCCCGGGTGAACTCAGGAAATTCCGGGTGAACACAGCCTTTCCCCCAGTCTGCATCCTCCCGAGTTTTCTCCAAGTTGCCGTACGTCGTGGCATAGTTTGGAGACACATATGAATAGTGAATTGGAACATTCTTTACAAATTGAAAGTATTGTATAACTGTGTTGAGCTCCTTCTAGTTCCGAATCTTCCTGAACCAATAATATTCATGTTAAAACTTTCAAACCTTACTAAATTAAGAAGATATGATTTATTTAAAAATAATTTAACATAAAATTATACCGTTTTGGTCATGACTATACAGAAAAGCTATGATTTTTCTAAATATATAAATTACATAGTTTGTTGTTAAATCATGAGCTATGTTTACTGGTCTTAACTACCCAAAATTCTGAAAAGATTTAAAGTCACATGGTTTTTAAAGTCCTACTTCCTTTACAACCAACCCTGCTAGCTCCCGTCAGTCATTTTTGACAATGATAATGTAGTGAAAGTCATTTGTAAACTATTAAATGAGACACAAAAATTAGCCATTGTCACTAATATTGTTATCGTTGAAACTGTGGCAGTTACTCTTTCCAGCATAGGTCCTAGAAGTTCCCACGTGAACACAATGGTGTTAAATTGGCCATTTTAGCATTCTTTTATCCCAACTACATTTGAACTTGACCTTAAGTGTTTTCCATCTATGGCCTGTCTGTCCCTCACGTAACGGCTGGCGGGATCTGAATGAGAGGTATCAGAGTATTCTAGGGGAAATAGGATGGGCAGTCCAACAAACATTTACCAAAGCAGCAAACTAACTCTTCTTTACCCCTTCTTCTAATTTAAACAAATAAATTTAAACAAATAATTTAAACAAATAAATTCTAAAATAAACACACACTCACCTGCAAAAGACTTTGACTACATTTCATTGAAAATGGTACTTTCCTTCTGCCCAGCTGTAAATTCCTTATCATATTTACCTCTCAGGCTGAGCTCAGGGGTCCAACATGTTGAAAGGGAAGACCACTTTCACCAAAAGAACAAACGAAACCATTTCAAAGTTCTGACTTTTATCCCTGTGAGCTATATTTTCTGGTCACCTACATTGAATATTTTTAAATGAGAATTTCTGAAGTGTTAAATATTTATGACTCTGTTTTTCCTTCCTAACTTTTGTGCAGTACTGGGGATTCTGGCCATAATATTCTAGCACAAAGTTGGATTAATGTTCAGTTTGAAAGTTTACGTACTGATTTTGCCAGCTGCAAAGGATGTCGATGTTTGAGTAAAAGCTGCCAGGGTGGAAGCTAATACGATTCAGTGGTACACGTGGTCATGTCCTCCTCATTCCAAATCCAGAAGACTGGAGGTGTCTGCACGGTCTTGATTTCGTTATTGGTTGGTTTTTCTCTGCTGAACCTTCTTTAGACCAACTACCATGAAAACCCCAAAGTGGGAAGTAGCGTCGATCTGAATGAAAAGTTCATTGTAGTCGTACATTTTTTTAAATGAATAAAAATAGCGATGACCAGGATGCGTTCCATTCTAGGAAACATTATGATAAAGTTACCTGCAGTGCACCAATTCCCACTGGACATCCAGGAGTCTCATCTGGAGAAGTCCAGGAAGCGCCCTTCCTCGGCCTGGAGGAGACGAGGAAAGGGTGCTTGCAGGCGGCTGCCTTTGTCCTTAAATCTCCATTAAGTAGCTTTACATGAAGGGTCACGTGCCTGCGGTTTGGTCCAAACGCCACCAGAGGGTGATCTTCCGGTTTTGGTGCCGACCCAGAATCCTCTCCTCTCCTTAGAATCTGGACCCACCTCGCACGTCACTCAGCGATAAACCTTCGCAACATAGTCCACTGCCGTCGGGTTAAGGCATCTCTTATTCCAACTGTGCTTCTTGCGCCCGAGGACTCGAAAAAGAGCCGGGCGTCAGATGAAAACACCTCGCACCTGGCTTAGACGCCTCCGCGGTGTGCGCCGGGGGCCCGCGCCCCTGGCCGTCTGCCCCACACGGCGACGTTTGCGGCCCCCGTCCCCACAGCAGCCCCGGTCTCCTCCTCGTCGTCTCGAGGGGCGCTCCAGGGCCGCCCTTGCCACTTGGGCGGTTCTCCCCACTCCTTCTCTTGCTCTCCCGCCCTCATCCTCCTCATCTGTAGCCCGTATCAAGCGGGAATCCCGCAGCACTTTGCAGCTCAGCTCCTAAGCGTGCACCCAGCAGATGGGCCGCGCCGCCGAAGGAATCCGCCGTCCGCTGGCTCGGAACGGGGTTCTCGGGCATCACTGGGCCCGCCGTTCCGCGGAACGGCAGCATACAGACCTCTGTGTCAGCGCGTCGTGACGCAGCTGCTTCAGCTTTGTTTTTACACGTCGGAAGATCGGAAAGGCAGGCTCAGCCATGATGTTAAAAGCAAAACGGAACGCGGGCGGCTCCGTCACGAAGCCGTTCAGGGACTGGGGGGGGGGGGGGGAGGAAGGGCCACTGGGACGTCCTGCTGACTGGGAGGAACTTGGAAGAACCTGAAACGAGCTCACGCCTGGTAGTCAGGACGCGAGAGAAGCGCGAATCGGGGGGAGGAGCCCCAAGGCAGGACGGCCACAGTGCCAGCAGCTAAGGACAGCCCCGGCTGGGCACTCACTGAGCCCCGGCCGTGCGCTACGCCCTTCACCTGCTGTGGCTCCGTTGCCTTCGGCTCCCGACGAGGTAGTGTTATCGCTGCTCCCAACTTACAGATGAGGAGACTGAGGCTCAGAGAGGCTGAACAATCCGCCCAGGGTCGCCCGGTGCTGGAAATGGGCCTCCGACCTCGGCCTGTCCTCTGAAGCGCAGGACATTGTCCATGCCCCGTGACGTGTCAGGAACGTCCCAGCAAGTGCAGCTTCCCCTGAGTGCAGAAGGATTCCAGGTTAATTAGAAGCAACCTTCCCCCCAGCTTCTCACAACTCCCCCGTCCGTGCTGGTCGGCATGGCCTGCTGGGCAGGGGCGAGGCGCCGGGACCGGGCGCGTGTCGGGCTGCACGGAGGGGAAGGACTTGCAGACTGGGACAGGACGGCTCGGGCGGGCTCGGGGCTCCATCACGAGCGTCGGCAATGCCGCCCTGAGGGCCCCATCCAGGGAGCCAGCAGAAGGCCGCACCCCTGGGGGCCAGGTGCCCGCAGAGGGGCCTCCCTGTCACGGGCTCTGCCACAGGGTTATTTTCATACTGTCGGAAGGCCGTGGACTTGGCGCACGGAGCCAGGGATTGTGCTGCGTGTTAGGGCCCCGTCTGTCCTCGGTCGTCTCCTGGGCGAGAGCCACAGTTAACACGCAAAAGGCAAAAAGCGTGTTCCAAACGCGGAAGTGCCTCGTTGTCACCCCGAGAGGAGCTGCGGCCCCGCTCCTGAGGGAGCCGAGGCCTCAGCCTCCCGGTCTGCACTCGGACCCTGCACACCGCTTTTTAGCGTCCTGAACCTCCGCGGCTGCCCTCCCTCGGCCAGCCCAGTGGCCTCCCCTCAGCCCAGACGAGCCCGTCCTGACGCCACACGCCGCTCTCCAGTGGAAGCCACCACGATACCGCATGGACAACTGGGTTTCTTTCCACATCCGTCATCTGAACTGCCAGGGACTGTGTCGTGCATAGGCACAAGGATACACAGCCATCTGCCCCGGGGGAGCCTGTCTGACCCCGGTCCTTGAGGGGTTTTCATGGTGTGAACACACGATCTGAGAGATCAATGCTTCTGCAGACTTTTTTCCCAGGCAGAGGAAGGCAGCGTCACTGATGAACACAGTCTGTCGCGTCTTCCCCTGGCCCTGGGTCCCGACACACATGTGGGGGAGCTGGCCCCGGGGCGTCAGGAGACGTGGCGGTTTGGGGGCGTCAGGAGACGTGGCCTCAGGGCGTCAGGAGACGTGGTTTTGGGGCATCAGGAGACGTGGCGGTTTGGGGGCGTCAGGAGACGTGGCCTCAGGGCGTCAGGAGACGTGGCCTTGGGGCGTCGGGAGACGTGGCCTCCGGGCGTCAGGAGACGTGGCGGTTTGGGGGCGTCAGGAGACGTGGCCTTGGGGCGTCGGGAGACGTGGCCTCGGGGCGTTGAGACGTGGCTTTGGGGCGTCAGGAGACGTGGCTTTGGGGCGTCAGGAGACATGGAGGTTTGGGGGCATCAGGAGACGTGGCCCCGGGGCGTCAGGAGACGTGGCTTTGGGGCGTCAGGAGACGTGGTTTTGGGGCGTCAGGAGACGTGGCCTCCGGGCGTCAGGAGACGTGGCTCGAGGCATGCTTCCTGTCCTCTATGATCCCCAGGGTGTTCCAGGCTCTGGACTCTGATTCGTAATTCCTAAAACAGAGATTAGATTTGAAAATATTCACAAACCTTAACCTAATCTTTTAATTCTAGGAATTAAACCTAAGAAAACAAAAATGGTAAGAGACTTAAGTACCGAGGTTGTTTCAATTTGCTTTTATTAATAGCGAGAAAAAGGAATTAAGTTAAATGTCCACCGATATGGAAATGGTTAATGTTTGATTCCTATGATGGAATGTTATGTTGCCATGTAAACGAGTGAAAACGTTTTAAGGACATGATATAATCATCATGCTATAGTATTAAGTAAGCAATCAAGGTATGAAAACATATAATATAATCTTAACTGTACACTAACATATGTGTGTTTTAAAGTCACATACCTACATGCGTGTGCACACACGCACACACATACATGCAAACACAAGTTAAGGGCATGCGCTTAAATGGCAGTGATGCCTATTTCTTGGTAGGAAGAGCAGAAATAATTGTTTTTTATTTTTTATCATTATCTTTGTTTACCATCTCTTCCAGTCAGGGGGGAATAAATGTTATTTTAAAAATACTGCACTGGTCTAGATTATCTCTAAATTATTTTTATAATTCTAAATATCTAGTCCATTTACAAACTAATAAAAAAATTCAAAACTAGCAGATAGATTTTGGAGTTCCAAAAACAGTTGCTCCTCAGAATAGATACGTGTTGTGCCAAGACTCCGTCCCGCCGAGGCGAGACGTAGAGAACCGCATGCACCCCAGGCTGCTGGGTCCCCCGCCTTTGAGAAGCCACAGCGTGACCCCCTCCCTCGTGGCACAGGGCACATCTCCCCTTCGTCTTCGAGCTTTTGAACCCCGCAGTACGGCAGGGTCACTGTACCCCGTGTCAGAGCATCACCCGCCTGGCTCTGCTGCCTGCCCCCCACACACACACACACGCAGCCCCAGCGAGTTTTGCCTCGAGGCCTCCAGGCCATGAGGTGGGGACTCAAGTCTTTAGTCTTTGCTTTTCTTTTTGTAGAAAATCCACTCGAGGTGACTGTCTCCACACTACAAAGTGGGGGAGCGCCTCGTGGGCGTCTGTAAGTTCCCAGACCAGCCGGTGCCGCCCACACCTGACCGGCACTTCGTGAGTTCCTAGTTTAAACTTGAAGATCGAGCTCTGGCGCGCACGTCCTCCGGACCTCACGTCACCGCCCCGGGCCGCCGGTGGCGGGTGCGGAAGGCAGAGGGGGTGGCCCAGCGCCCCGGAGGGGAGGCGAGGACTCCGAAGCGGTCAAGCAGCCTTCCTCCCCCGTGCGCCCGTGACTCAGGGCCGTGCGCCGTCCACAGTGCTGCCTTCCAGCAGCCCTCCTTACCGGGCGGGGATTTCCTGCATAGAGTTTCTTTCCCTTGTTACTGAGAGAGTCACGTGACTCCCCAGGCTGCGCTCAGACCAGAGGCGCGGGAACGTCGGCGTTAGACTCGAAATCTCAGGTCCCCGGAGCCCGGCCACGGGTCCGCAGACGCTTTCTTCCCCCGTGCGCCAGCCGGTCCGTCTCGTGGCCTCTGGCAAAACCGTACCAGAGCCCGCTCGTGGCCAGGGGTCTCTGTTTCAGGGACGGCACAGGAAGAGCCCACGGTCCTCCCCAGAGCTCGTCGGCTGTCACACAGTCACCTCGAGCCTCACAGAACAGTTTGCCGGTTTCTTGTTATTCGGTTGTCGTTCGGGGTGGAAAACAGCAGCGTGGGGGGCGCTTCCCCTCCATGGCCTCGTGCAGCCTCCGCAGCGCACATGGGGAGGGGCCTCGTGTCGTCTCTGGATACGCGAGGACGCTAAGCCCGGCGACGGAAGCGCGGCCGGCTGGTGGCAGGGCCGAGCGGTGGCCCCGGGCTGCGCCCCCGCCTGCCCCCCCCGACCCGGCCCGCCCCCCCACCTCGCCTGCCCCGGCCTGCCCCCCCCCCCCGCCGCCTGCCGCAGCCTGCACCCCTGCCTGTCCCCTCCTTCCCCGGCCTGCGCCCCTCCTCCCACCTGCGTCCCCCTCCCCCGGCCTGCGGTGCCGTGTGGCTGTGTCCTTTGGTTTCGAAACTGTAAACAGTTCATTTTCCTTCTTTCCTCGGCTTCATTAGGGGAGGTCGTGCCAGTCTCTCGTCCTGTCTCCTGACCTGGAACACTGTCCCTCTAAGGTCACTGTCTGTTAGAAGTGCCAGCCTAGTGTTTCCCCCCGGGAGGGCCTTTTCAGGACAACTGGGTTGAGGCCGGGGAAAGGGAGAGTTAATTTTGAAGCCTGGGGGAACAGTGCCAGCTCCCAGATCTCTTAGGGGGGCGGGCGGTAGCACGATCTGGTTGAGAGGGGGCGGAAGAGGCTTCTCCTGAAGCCACATGTGCTGAGCCGGCACAGAGTATCACTCGGATTCTGCATTTATTTGTGTTGGCCGGGAGCTCTGAGAAGGCCGCATGGAGGGGTGAAGGAACCACCCCCCCCACACACACACACACAGGCACCTTCATCGCTGACTTCTCTGAGGAGTTTGGGGAAGAGTGATTTGGGGCGGGATGCCTCCTGGGTCTCTCCGGTAGCCAGGGGGGTGCACGGCCGCACTCACCACTGGGAACCGGGGCGAGCAGCCGCGGGGGGCGCCGCGGTCAGCGAGAAAGGGCCAGAGGGCACGCGGCATGCAAGGCGCAGGCCGAACCGGGATTTCCCCAGTGCTGGGCATCACTCTGCGTAAAGCGAGGAGGCGTCACGCCGGAGGGCGTTTGAGCGACAGCCACCCGAGGGGGGCGCAGCTCTGCCCCCACGGGCGGGCAGTCTTTCCACGGCGGGTCCCCGCGTTTGTCATCTGTCAGCCAGCGTTCTGCTTCCGGGTCAGAGTGGATCCAGAGGTAAACGGGCGTCCAGTCTCAGACCGGACTCGGGCCTAGCGCGACGCTCCGTCCTCCTCCTTGCAGCCTAGTGAACAGTCTGCCCCGTTTATTTCGGAGCCCGCGCCTCATCTCGGGATCTGTGCTTCCCGGTCAAAATAGCCTTACTCGGCGAATTCGCAAAGCACAGGTAGATGGGTCGACGGCGAGTGTGACGTCTTACCTGCCCTGTCTTACTTCTCCTCCACCTGGAGGTTTTGATGGGCAGACGGCGGACAGCCTGACTCCTCGTTTCAGGAGTTACCTCGTCCCTTCAGGTGGCCGTGCCCGCCCGCGGACGCCGAGGGTGGGCAGGGCGAGTGTGCGGACACATCCCCGAGTCTCGCGGTTGCAGTTGCATCGGGAAAAGCTGCGCCATCTGTAGACTCAGTCACGAAAGGCGGCCGTCCCCTTCCTGAGCAGCGGCACTTTGACCCAGTAACGGAGAACAGAGAGTCTCGTCGTTCGCCGGCTTTCACGCACGGGCCAGCGGCCGGTCGCGCCTTTGACGTCTTGGGATTATCTACGCATCGAGTGACCATTTCTCGGACACCTAGCGGGTGAAAGGGCTGGAAATGACAAACGGAGGGAGGCGGGAACGTGGGGGTCGGGGGAGGGGGCTTCGGAGGGTCCACGTAAAGCCAGTAACTGCGGACGTGAAGGTGAACCACGTTACCCAAGGAAGCCTGGTGGTAGGAGACGCAGACGAGCCCGGCCGGTTCCGGGCATGAGGGGCAGGGCAGGGCCGAGGGGCGACGCAGTCAGGGCCCGGGGAGCACCCCCGACACGCCCGTGTCAGAGAGGCCCACAGCCGGGTCCGGACAGAGGAGCGCGCCGGAGCCCTGGCCCGAGGACACGCTCCAGGCTGCGGCCTCGGGCCGCGTGGCCTCCGGGAGAGAAGTCACAGCAGAGCGGCAGGGCCAGAGGCCCGAGGACCCAGCAACGGTACCGGACGACGAACCCCTCTGGGAAGATGGCGGCGATGGGAAGGGCCCCGGATCGCTAGGGAAGAAATCAGACACAGGACTCGTGTGTGTGCCTGTGTGTGCCTGTGTGTGCGTGTGCGTGTGTGCACGCCCGTGTGCACCTGCGTGCGTGGAGACGTAACCGCGTTCCCCGCCGGCAGAGGCTCACAGGTGGGCCCCAGGCAGGCTCGGGTCCTCCTCAAAGTCCTCCCACGGCCTGGGACGTTTCCCTGGCTCCCCTGTTGCCGTCACTCAGCCCACGCCGTCTTCCCCGCGTGGCCCTTGTTCAGCAGGGGCTGGGATCAGCTCCATCTCATCCGCCCGCTGACGCCTAATAGGGGGTCAGACGCGGTCACGGTCCCCGTGACCGACGAGAGATCAGAACAGCACAGGGAGCGTTCGTGGGAGAGGGGGCCGGGCCGGGAGGCGTGAGAGGGATGGGAGAAGGTGCGCTCTCCTACCCAGTGCACCCCGAGTCGGGCAGCCAGATGCCAGGAACACCCACTCTCCCCACTTCCCTCACGGCCAAACCGCTGTTCTGTTCCGGGCGCCGCCCCCGGCAGCAGGAGGGGACTCGCGGCCCCTCCCGCAGCGCAGTCTGGGTGTAGCGAGGAGGGCGTGGCCGGGAGCAGAAGGGGCGCGCGTGGCCTTCCGCTGGGAGAGCAGCCCTCCCGTCCGGCCTTCCTCCTTCCCGCAGCCTGGAACTCGGGTGAGAGGGCTGACGCTCCAGCAGCCATCGTGGGCTGTGAAGTCACCCCGAGATGGGAGACCCATGGACGAAGCTTCAGGACAGAGTAGGCGAGTCCGGCCGCCCTGTGGTTCTGTGGCGATCCTGGGCTGCATCATAGCCAGACAGACGCATTCCGGACTCGTATCAACAGGAGAGAGTGAACGTCTGCCTCGCCTAAGCCGGCGTTACGTAGGGTTTTCTGTCCCAGTCGGGCAAACCGAGTCTTTGCTTCTAGACACATCGATAAGAGCACGTTGTGTGTTGACAGGGTGGGCTGCGTCCCCAGGCTCCCTGGGTGGGCGCCATAATGACCAGATGCCCACTTCAGTCTCGCCCACGTCCACCCCACAGACGCTAGAGAGAGAAGGCGGATTTAGGCACAATACTTTCAGCGTTTTGTGGAACTCACTGTCTCTGGCGTTTTAAATTGCCGTTCGAAGATAAAGCAAATTTATTTTGTGCAATACAAGCAAATTTTGATGAAATTACATGTGACAATTCCTATTTGGGTTGATAGAGCTCTTCCTCCAAGAAGGCTGAATTTCTTCTCATAAAATTTAAGTTTTTACTTTTCATTTGTTATGCGTGGGATTTTCAAGCTGATGAAGCAAGTCACGGAGACTTACCTCTCAGGACTTAATCAGATGGCGTCGGTTTTAAACTGCAGGTTTCGTTTTCAGAAACGGGTGGACGTTTCGTGGCACAGAGCTTTGCAGCTTGCTGTGCGCTGCTGTCCTGTGATTCCTCACGTAGGGGCCTCACCTCGGAGGAGAGGGGAACTGGGAACGGGCAAGGAAGAAAGCAATCATCGTAGCACGTCCTCACCTCCCGTCCCGTTCACCCGCGGCCGAGTCACCCTGAAGGACGAGACACACGACCCCACAAGCACCCTGGGTTCGACCCGCTCGTTTAGTGTTCTTTAAAAACAAACAAACAAACAAACAAACCTTGCGTGGCTAACTACCCGCGTGTTCATGGCTCGTTCCCACCTAGACCGTGAGCTCCTGAGGGTGGGGACCGTGTCACACAGTGCCTTGGGACTGTCTTAGCCGCGGTGTCCAAAGTGTCAGTCCTGGAGTACGATCTAATCCTACCCCAGCCGTTTACCGGTGACATTCCTGAAGGCTGGATGAGTCGGCTACTTGCCCAGGGCCGGCCCCCAGCCTCCTGCAGTCCTCATGAGTGTTAATCCTGACTCCGCCACCTCGAGCCGCCCAGGGACGATGCTCTCCCCGAAGACGACGGTGACTCCGGTATCACTCGCGGTGTCCACTCAGCAGCTCCGATCAGGGCACCCTGCCCATGCCGCACGCGGTTTGGGGTTCTGTTCTGTTTTCCCTCATTCTTCACCTCTTCTACTTACTTTGCATCTCTGCCTAAGGAATTAAGTTCTTTGGCTCAAGATGAAGTTTTTGCCGCCCATTTCCTGGGTACGTTGGCTTTTAAATAAGTCACTCACCTGACTAGTACTTGGCGAAAAATGAGACGCTTGTGAAAATAAACACGCCTCTCCATTTGGGGAGCGCGCCGCTGCGGCCCGTCAACAGGGATGCTCGTTGAGGCATCGCGACGCCGTCGCAGGACCTCCCGCTAACGCGCGCTAGCCGCAGCGACGTCCTTTACTTCTGTGCCCCGTGGCGAATGATGAGCTCACGTCAGTCGTTACATAGATCATAATAAGTAGTACAGCGGAAGAGTGTCATTGAGTTGATGAGGGGCTTTCGCACGGTCACCCGAAGCACTTTAATTTCCCCTACTCTCATGAGCAACTTACATGGTCGTTCAAATATATAGAGAAACCACAATCCCTGTTTCTTAGGTTGAAATCGTGCAGAAAATCAGATTTTACTTTTTTTCCTCAAAGGTTATCCACGAATTACCAACGATCGCTGCGTCTCACGGAGTAACAACTCCACGGTCATGTGCCAAATGCCGCGTGTACTTTACCGAATCCGTGTTTTAATTTCTATTTCGCGTTGAAAGTCGGGGCTTGGCAGCTTCGACATTTGCCCAGGGGCGCTCGGAGCGATGATAACAGAGCGTGCGCACGGTCTGGACGCGTCCGCTCAACGCCCGTCTCTAGCCGCTCGGCTTCGCGCCCCTCCCCCGAAGCGGGGGCCGCACTGTCACCCCGTCCCCTGCCTGGGCACCTGTTGGGGACGCTGGGCTGAGAGGTGCTGCTGCCGCGGTGCCAGCAGGTGCTGGAACCAGGATGCGGAGCAAGGTCGACCCGACTCGCGCCCGTGCACCTGCCCGCCTCGCTGCCGTGAGGGCTAAAGAAACCCTTTCCGACCTTCTAAGCTGAGCTAACGGTCAACGTAACCAAGAAAAATCAATAGAGAAGGGAAAATTTCAATACAGGCACATGGGAAACTCCCATAAGTGTGACAGTTCCACAGACAGTGGGACGCTTTGGGTATATGTGACATTTTGGACAAAGGAGTAAAAGGGGAGACGATGAGGTGTTAGATTTCGGAAGTGAGAATGTGTGATTGACAGGTAGTTGAGGAGGAGCAGAACGCACCTGGCGGGCAAGTCCTTGCTGGGCGACCTGGACACAATGGGACGGAGAATCTCCCTGACAGGCACCTGCCTGAGGCCCTGTTTACCGCACTTAATAAAAATTAGGCTGAGGCACCATCCTAAGATTCCCTTCCTGAAGCAGGGTTTTCTCTCTTGGACAGGAAGTGGGGGCGGGCCCAAGGCTCTTGCTGAGTCTCCTGTCTCTCAATAACCGACTTAAAGTCAGTGCCGCAGGAGGCAGCTTCCGGTGGCAAAGCTTGGGTCCCCTTCACGGCCCCAGCATGGGCCGTTCTGTAAACCGAGGGTTGGCTGAAGAATACACGATGCAACCTTGTCAAACAGGAAGTGTTAGCAGACTTTTCCCGACGCTCATAGCATCTCGATGGTCACCCAAGTGATCCAGGCGGCCACTTGGGGACAGCAGAGGCTCAGGGGCAGCAGAGAGCTGAGCGGAGACGGAGATGAAAGAGCCAATTCTCAATTCTTCTGTGGGCCCCTGGAGACGAACACTGCGACCTTGTTCCCAGCCTGTGCCTCCTGCCAGCTGGCCTCCCCCGCCCCCCTCCTTAGCCACCACCCAAGGACTTGTCCCTGGAAATGTGTCTGCCTGTGTGGGGGAGAGAGGATTGGAGGTTATTTGCTTTCGGAGGCAGAAATGCATGCGTGCACCTCAGCCAGCCCTGCTCTGGAAGTATTTTGTTCTGTTTCGCGGACTGGACGGCAGCGCTTCGTTACGAGTCGGTAGCGGACACCGTTGGTTTGTTTTCCTCTCAGCTACTGTAAACGCGTGTCCAACTCACCGAGGAAAAGTCCCGTGCACGTCACAGCGACCTGGGCTCCACCCGGTCGGAGGGGAGGCATGCGAGGCGGGAGGCACGGCCATGTGCCGCGGTGCCGGTTCGGGAGATAGCGCAGGATCAGGGCCCGGCCCCCCGCCCCCTCCCCACACATACCCGCCCCGGTCTGAGCAGCTTGGCTGCTGGCGGCCCTGTCCCTTTACTGCTCCTAGGTAAGGTGGAGTGGCTCTCGGTCAAATTTCAACTCAAATAGGTCACCTAGGAGCATTCTTAGGGCTTAACCTACTTAGTGCCTCCTGGAGTTCCAGCTGAGGATGACAGGCCGTTCTGGGCCCTCCGCATCCCTCCGCTGGGCCATGGGAGACCTGCCGCTTCTCTCCTGTTAAGGGGCCCGCTGCCCCCCACCCCGCCGCGCCCCCCTGAGTGAAGTCATCGCCCTCGCCTGTTTCTGAAAGTTCGCATTTGCAACATCAGCCGAGAGGTGAAGGTTACGGAAGGAACCTCGGTACTTTCGGCTTTGCTGAAATAGTTTGTTTTGCTTTACTCTGGTTCTCACTGAAAACACACTGCAAGGATGGCCTTCTGCCGATGAAATCGGCCCGAACAAGGCCGTCGATGACGCCGATCGTCTTGTAGCATGAGCAGTCACCGCCATTGTCTGTGATGGCAGAGCCCAGGTGCATCCCAAAGGGGCCTGGTGCTCTGCGGGGTGTCTGCCCTCCGCACCGGTCTCCCTTACATCCTGCAGCCTTCCCCAGGAGATTGTCTCGGTATTTAATTAATGGAATGAAGTGCATGTGTGCACAGCAACCCAGACACGGAACGACACCTCCTCACCTACACGGAAAACTCCCATCTGCGTGATCTTATTTTATCTTCATAAGTAATCTCGTGATGTAAACACATCCCTATTCTATTGACAAGAAAACTGAAACCTATGGGTGCTAATCAATTTGTCCAGGCCGCAGAGGTAATAATTGGCAGAGCACGGCCTTGCCGGGCGGTTTTGACTCAAGGCCCAGCAGGGCGCCTGCTTTGCTGGGCGCGAGGATGGGGGGAGGTGGGAGGTGAGGGAGGCGCCCGCCGGGAGGCAGCTTCCCACAGGCCGAGCAGGGGGGAGGTTGGTGGAAGGAACGTGTGGGATTAGAACGGCTCAGAAAACGCGCCCGTGAAACGGCGTGGCCGGCCCAGTAAATGTCATCAACTGGATGAGGATGGGAGACACCCGAGCTCCGGAAAATGATCCGGAAGGGCCGGGAAGGCGGAAGCCCCCGGCGTGGCTCGAGGACCCCGTGCGGGCCGCCGGGGAGGGAGGCGGCACAGGGCGCACGCGGGGACTGCAGGGGGCAGGGCCGGCCAGGCTGGGGCGCGCCGACCTAGTCAGCACTTCGCTCCTTCTGACCAGAGGACTTTATCCTGAACCCATGGGACGTGACGGGCCACCCGCAGGGAAGTGACCTGACAAAACTCAGTGTTTGGGCAAGATGAGCGGCGAGCGAAACCAAAAAAAACGTACGCACAGCACACGATGCCCCGGCTCCGAGGACGTCCCCCGGGCCCCCCGAGGCCGCTGTCAGCGCCTCCCCCAGGGGCAGGCAGCGCGTTTAAAGGTCCGCCTAGCTGGAAGGGGTCGTTGGGGCAATAGGAAGGAAAGGAAGGAAGGAAGGAAAGACGGAAAGAAGGGAGGGGGGGAGGGAGAAACGCCTTTAAAACTTCCCCATCTTGATTCGTACCCGAAGAGACCTGTTGGATGGTCACTCTTTTCATTAGGATTTTTAACCGAATCAGTAGGCCTTTCTAAAGAATTACAAAGCTTTCGCTGCAAGGATAATTAAATGAAGTCATTTCCTAGCCCTAAAATGATCAATTATGCTTCTTTAATTAGAAAAATGCAGGCTTATGATAAAAGCATGGCTGGAATGGAACTGTGTGTCTCTTATTGATTTTATTATAAAATATTTTCTTTTTTCATTCTTAAGTCAAAGCAATGAAATGCTGATTTGGTTTAAAATAAAATATGGAAAAATCCTCGTACTGTAGGAAGCTCGTCACCGTAGCGGGGACCTCGCTCGCGAGAGCAGCATTTTGGCTGGGTTGGAACATGCTGAAAAGAAGTGGATTTAGCTTTGCCAAAATTCTGCTGTGAAAGAGTTTGCTGTAACAGTGTTTTATTATATTCGTATTGAACTTCAGCCAGTTGAAAATAGAATCTCCTCACCATCCTTTTAAATTAGCCTTAAACTGCAGACAAAAGGCAAAAATCAATGGGCAAATTTAGCTCCTTGTGCTCGGTTTCTTAAGAAATTTACCCCGGTGCTAATATGCAAGATTCATAGATAATAGAACATAAAGTAATTGGGAATTTTAAGGTAGTGTTTCTTATTCAATTTCGGTCTGTTTAAGTGTCTAGAGAGTCCCATATGTAAATCATTTCTTCAATGCTACAGGTTGTGCCGAGTCTCCATATATCCTCAGTGCCAGCCCCAGTACGTTTTCGGTGGCCATGACATATTATGGTGAAATTTCAAGTGTCAAACTGTAATAAAACTCGCAGGGAAGAGCAGCGCCTAGGTAACGCGACCACCAGTCTACGCGTCATGTTTCATTAATAATCACAGAGCGCGAACATCTGACTGGGAAAAAGAAGTGTGCGTGCCTGCACACACGCGCACGCGCACACACATGCACGTGCATGCACATGTGTGCACACTGCACACACGTGCACACACACGCACACAGGCACACAATGTGGGTGCACGTACACATGTGCAGATGCACATGTCTGTACACCTGTGCATGCACATGCACACACAATGTATACACGTACACACATTCACATGTGCACACATACACAGTGTACGCACATGCACACATGCACACACGTGCACACACACGTGCACACGCACAAAGGTGTTACCCCCACTGGCCGCACCGGGTTTAATGCTTCTCATTGTTCTAAGTGGCACAGGTGCTCCTAAATAGGTGTTAGGGGGAAAAAATGATGAATTCCTTAAAATACCCACCAGACCGCAGCTAGTTAACTCCGAGCCTCACATGGCTCGCTGTCCTCCAGCACTGGGCAGGAGAGGTCAGCGAGCGAAGGAAACGCAGGCCGGCCCGCCGTAGGGCCTCGATATGGGGAAATCTACGTGCAGGCGCCTGGAGGCACAAAGGGAGCGAGCAGAGCTGCCCGGTCTTGTCAAGACAGCGCCGAAGGCCCCCGGACGGGCGCCCTGGTGCGCGGAGAGGCGAGAGGGCAGCGGTGCGGCCATGCGGAGGCCCTGCAGGCTCGCGGAGAAGGAACCACAGTGTGGGCGAGGACAGATCGCCGGGGGGTGGGGGGAGGGGTGTTCTCCCGGCCTGACGCCCCTGGGAAGGCCACGCAGCGAGAAGACACCAAACAAGTAGTCGGCGTAGCACGTGTGGTCCGTCAGACGGACGCACACGCTGCCCCCAGCGGCTGAGGACGTGGGAGGGGGCCCCACAGCCCCGCGTGGCACAGGAGCGGCCGAGAGGGCGGGACGGGGTCGCGGTTTTTATATATCTCAGCTTAGTTTCCCGATTCTAAGCACCCAGACGGCCTTACGGGCCCAGCCAGGACGCTTGTCGGTCAGCGCAGGGGATGATTTTGTCATGATTAGATTTAGAGCTGCTCCCCGGGTTGACCCTCCTCACCACTTACGCCGCCCTCATCTCTCCTAAGGCCCAGAAAACCACGCCCGGCCCCCCGGGCCTGGCGGGGCGGAGGGCCACCCCCACCCGTCCCTCTCAGGCCAAACCAGACACGAGGCTCCTCAGAGGTGACAGGGTCATTCCGTCAACCCCAGCTCAGCTCTCCCTTCGGCCCGCAGACCCTGGCCCTCTGAGCACGCGTGACCTGCGGCCTTCTAGAACCTTCAAGATGGGCCTGCAGCCTGTGTTGTGGATCCCCTTCTCTGGCAAGCTTTTGCGTCTCCCCACTACTGCTCGGAAGGGAGCCCCAGGGGTCGATTCCAGCCCTCTGGGCCGACAGAGCCCCGCTGCCCTCTGTGCCCCCACATGCCCCGAGAGCCGCACGGGAGAGCAGCAGCACGCCTCTCCGCCCTGGGGGCCCTCTCGAGTTTCCGGGGGGCTCCCTCACGGAGCTCGTGCGGTGGAGAGCGCCCCATTCAAGTCCCTGCCTTACGTTTTCACTAGGAATTTGGGCTCGTGGGCCTGTCGGTGCATTTCCAGCTGCGCTCACCTGGGCACACCTGGGCACACTGCGTCCCCTGGCCCAGGGCGACCGCTCAGCACCCGGCACAGGGACCCCGAACGGCGGTCGCTGCTTTCGGCCTAGTGCGACAGGACCCAGCTCCATTCAGCAGACACCCGCCGACGGCCATTCTGTCCCTGCCCAGCGGTGCCCTCCTGTCCTGCTCCGGGGCGCCACCCGGAAGTGTCCGACCAGCCTCGGTCCTCCGTCCTGGGGGTCGACACCAGGCGTGCATTCACTCCCTGAGATCTTGACCACCCCACCCCACCCCCGATCCCATGCCCTGGCTTCCGCCTTCCCTCCCCGCCTCCCTCCCTCCCTCTCCTCGCCCCCCACCTCCCCACCCCCGCCTGCCTGCTCCGCGCTTACTGATGCTCCTGGTGGCGCCACAGCCCCTGGGCGATTTCCTCCTTTTCACTCCAGGTCAGTGGTTCCCAAGTCTACGTGCCTAGAAGTCCATTGTCTCCTGAACACCAAACTTATTTTAGGCCCCGATCGAATCCACTGTCTTTTCCCCCAATTATCCCTCCCGTGGCATGCTTGATATTTATTAATAAATCGATCGTGTAGCCGTCTCTGCTAGAACCTCAGAGGTATCTCGGGTGCTGTTACCTCTGCCCCTCGCCACTCACATCCGGGCAACACTCTCGGCCCCGGGGACCCCGCCGTGAAAGGCACTCGGTGCTCTCCTCGCCCAGCCTCCGCCTCCCTCCTGGACTGTCCAGTGTGTCTCCTAACAAAGACCCCCCCCCACCCCTGCAACCCCCCGCCCCCCGCAACGCCTCTCCAGCGGGACTCATCCCGGCAGGCGCTCCTCCGGTGAAGAGGGGGAGTCCGGTTGTCGCAAGTCGGGTCGTTGGCATTTGCAGGAAACGCTTTCTCTGGACGGAGTCATGTGATGCCTGCAGAGAGGCCGGGCTTGCCCAAGGCCATTCAGGAGACCCTCCCCAAACCACCCACACTTTGTGCAGAGAGAGCTCTCCCAAATCATCATTGTCTTTGGCTCGTGCGTAGTAGGCATCAACCGAATGTTTAGTCAACATGGAATTGATTTGCTACTGCGTGAATTGTTTGCATGACAGTCGACTCCAAAACCTTGTGCCTGATGAGTCACTCTGAACCAAGGGCACACATGGTTAAGCCCCGCCCCCGCCCCAAGCTACAGTAGAAGACCTGATGTTCTGCCCTAGAGGTGGCCTTGGTAAAACTCCGACCTGACACCATTCCCAGGCCGCCCCTTCCTCTGTAGGAGTCGGGCACTCATCCTGAGGTCCGAGTTCCGGGGCTCATGCCGCAGGGCCGGCCCGATGGCTTGGCAGCGTGGAGCCCGATGCCCCGGTTCCAGAGGGCAGCCTCGCCGTGTTCGTCAGGCAGCCCTTCTCACGCCTCGTCCGGGTTCAGTTCTGTCACGTGATCTGCACCAAACTCCCCTCCGGAGCTGCACCTGCAGCTCAGTGAACGTCACGCTTGGTGTGCAGCTCCCGTGTTGAGACCTGAGCAGCAGTCGTCACGGTCCACCCAGGCAGGAGGCAGTGGGGAAGGCTCCTTCGTGCAAGGCAAGCGCGAGGCTTAGCGTCCTTCCAAACGCCCCGTGTTTGCTTCCGTTTACTGAGGACGAGTAAGGACGGCACGCTTAGAACCTGAAACACATCTTTTACGTGTTTGTTCATCTTGAAGTCAGTCAGCATACTTTCCTTCGACATAGTGAGCCCTTACCCTTTCAGCCTAATGAAATATGAGAGGGTAATTGTAAAAAGAAAAAGGAAAAGTCAAAGCTATGAAATGGAATGACACTGCAGAAAACATTTTGCCAAAACAAATTAAAACAAAGATTTGTCATTCGTGTACAAAGCCCCTTTGTATGCTCGAAGAAAGCGTCATCTGTGCCACGAAGCGCTACGTCTGACAACTTTCTTGAAGAGGAGGCAGATGCGCGATGAGCCGGTGAGAGGGTTGCCCGCAAAGGCCTCGTGGCTGCGACGATGACTTCTGGCCTTAGGCGGTGCCGTCCTGCAGGTGCGCAGTCGGCCGGTTTGCTGGCACGGGGTTTGAAGAATCCCTCGCAGGTCGAGGAGGAAAAGAGAAGTGTCCGTCTCTGACCGGGGATTTGTTACGTAACACCCCGGCGTGTAACAGAAGGGAATGAAACGTTAGGTGCGCTTTCATTATCTGACCCCTTTAAAGGTGGAATGCCATCGACGATCACTTCTTGTTGCAAGTGCGTTGATCGACACTTTTAGTTTGCAGACTACTACTCCGTCCGCCCGATGCTCCCTTTCACGGGAAACAGCAACACATCCCATTTTCTCTTCTTTGGGAAAGCTGTGCACCCCAGCTCCCCCACAAGCTAACTCCGTTTCGGTTTCTTCGGGAGGAGGTACAGATGAGTTTTGTGGAAGCGTTCCTAAGTGCAGCCTTCAGGCCGTTAGCATCAGTAGGAAGTCAGTGGCTCCCAGTGCCACAGGCCCAGTGCTGGTGACTGACAAGGTCTGCATCCGCGGCCCCTGGTGTACGCAGACGCCGATGTGCTGGTCACCCAGGACGTGCGCCACTGTCCCTCGCACGGGCGGGCTCCCAGGTGGCCTACTGCTTATTTTCCTAAATTAGATTTGGTAAAGCTACAAGGCAGTATAATCCATCGATACAAAGTAGAACTAACAGAATCCAAATGTAAAGAAGATTACTCGGAGTGGGTAACAGCAATCCACAACTAGAAAATAAGTGTCTAATGCGGGTCTTCATAATGCAACTGTATCCAGATTTCCTTCCATTGGATTTCCCTGCTCCGTAATTGGAAAAACAGCTCACTGACATCCCAACAGAAAGTTTTGAATCCGTAAACCTTACAGGCACCAACTCATCAGTAGCCTATCAGAAGCCAGATACCTCAACATAATACAAACAGAATTTCAAATGAAGGTGTAAACATTCTTCAACTAAACTCGAAGTCCCTTCACGTCTAACGTACGTTTCTTCTTCACAAGCACAGTTGTAAAGATGGGACCCTGTCACCAAGAGCCTGCCTTGAGCCCAATGTCTGGACGTGAGGTTTCCGAGGTAAAATACTGATTAAGGAGCAATCTGGAGGATGCGAAGAGCAGCATGAGGCTCGAGAGTTCAGAAAGCCCCGTGGGAAGGGACTCAGCCGTGAGGAGGAGAACCTAGCCCCCCGAAGTAATTGTGATGGGGACCTAACGGCCCCCCAGCTACCACGTGGGACCTCGGAGGAGTGTGCTTTCTTAGGAGACCCGGACTTCTTTTCTTGGAGAAGGTGAACATCATCTGTGTTCTACTCTTATTCCAATTAGACGTCAAAGGTCAAAAATATGAACAGGAATAAAAGTTGGTGAGAACAGAGGAATCCCTGCACCTCGGAACCTCGGAGAGTTCGTGCCAGAGCCCAGGCCTGGAAGTGGACGCAAGCGCAGGGTTCTCTCCCGTGTGAGGCCCAGTCCTCTGAGGTCTGGGCTCCCCCGGAAGCCAAGGCCAACGCCGAGCGAGCCGCCCTTCCCCCCGATTCCCACTCCGTTTTGTCTTCTGCCGAGGACGCTCATGCAGGCGACCGCAGTGCGCTTGGCCGCGCACCTGCTCCGTTGCCTCGCGCGGACCTCTGATCGCCCCGACGATCCCTCGGCAACTTCTTCCTGCTTCCGAAATAAGCCAAATCAGAAATTTCCTCCTTGGACACTCGGTAGAGTATTAAATTTAAAATATTACTTTCATAGTCTCATTTCAAGGGCTTGAAGAAAGCGTTTCTCGAATTCATTTTTGGTTTGAACGAGCTTATTAAATAGCCCCTTGGTCCAGTAGAAGAGCATAAAACGTGAGCACCTCTTCCTCAGTGATTCCATCGGGACGGACGCTCGTCCCTCAGGTGCAACGACAAACAACCCAAAGGCACCACTGTCCGTTCTCACCTGCAGGCCAGATCCCCGCCCCGGCTGCGACACGGACGTCTGTCACAGACCCCAGCGGGTCTCCCCTAGCCGTCAGCGTGCACCCACGTCGGGGGGCCCGGCCCCCTCCGACCCCCTCGTGCGCCAGGTGGCCCGCCCACGCCGGGCTTCCTGTCCCCGGCCGGGCCAGCGTCCTGGGGGGTTTCTGTGTCCCACTCCGTCCTGCCCTCCACTGCTGGCCGTTCGGAGCACTGCCGTCAGCGGGAAGTCACTTCCCCTCGCAGGCCTGAGCCGTCTCCTCTCTGGAGTGGGGGAGGCACTCGGGGCACCCCAAGGTCCCTCTCAGCTGGAGTGGGGGAGGCACTCGGGCCGCCCCGAGGTCCCTCTCAGCTGGAGTGGGGGAGGCACTCGGGCCACCCCAAGGTCCCTCTCAGCTGGAGTGGGGGAGGCACTCGGGCCGCCCCGAGGTCCCTCTCAGCTGGAGTGGGGGAGGCACTCGGGACACCCCAATATCCCTCTCAGCTCTAGGATTTCATGAGTGTGTCGCACGGGCATCTCGACGGCTCCTTTGTGGGCCACCCTCACCCCCGCACTTCACTCTCACTCTCGAATGCCGCCTGCTCCCCACGCCCACCTCGCACCACGAAGCCCTCTGTGCCTCGAGGCTGCTCTCGGGGGCCCCCTCCCCCCAGCAGCGTTGCCATCCACCTCTTCCCTCGACCCCGGTACGGTGCTCCGTCATCCCCCTGTGGGTCACACCGCCCGCCTTCCTGCCTTGTGTTGGACGCGTCCTACCCCCAAAGGGGGCTGTAGGCTCCTGGGAGGCCGCGTCCCACCTCCTCTCCCCGGTGTCCCCTCCCCGGCCAGCAGTGCCTTCAGCGCAGTAAGCACTGAGGGACTGTTTGTTGAATTGATTTCAATTAATTCAGTTTTTCACTGAATCGAGCAGGGGATGTCACAAGCCTGCTTTGATAAGGGAAGAAGGCACCGTTGTGCGGCCGCGGACGGGCTCCGGGGGCGGGGGGCAGGGGAGAGCGCGGGGACAAGCCTCGGAAGCCAGCTGACCGCTGGTCAAGCCAGGTGCGAGTCGGGAAAAATTCCGCCGTGAATGAAGGAAAGTAATATGCGCGGTGGAAAAGAATACCGACATTCTTGCAAATGAATCTTCAAGTATTATTTTTACAAAGAATGCAAGGATTATTTCAGTTCCCTTGTTGACTGGTCCGTATGTTCTTCCTACAGATACTTTCGGAAAAAGACCTATTGTTTGTTTTTCTCCGTGCCGACACAGTACCCATTGTTCGTAGCTGTAATCATAGCACGCATAGTTGAAAACGTGGGCTCGGGGACAGGCTGTATCTCCCCCTCTGGCTCTTCAGACAGCGAATACTGTGTTCTCTATCTCTTATCACAGCTCTTTTGTCAAACGTTTAATGATTTTTTTTTTCCTCCAGACAAATTCGTAGTTTGTTATCAACCATAAAAATGTCTTTATGGCCTTGTTTTTAAACATTTAAACTTTGGCATGGGTGTCTCTAGATGAGTATGAATTAAGGTGTTCATTTCACTTTCAATACGTTTCTTTGCACCGTGCGAAGCTAGATTTCTCCAGTATGTGTGCCTTATGTGGAGCTATATTTAGACCTAATGAAAATGTATTTTAGTGTGTGTTGGTATCTCTTGAAGAGGGTGGTTGTGCCTGTCGGTCCCAGGTCAGGTGTGCTGGGACCATCTGTCAAGTGCGAGGCGCGGACATCTGTAACTTTCAGCGGCACGTGGCTGTCACTGGCTTTCCTGCCGCAGAGAGGGTCTGACACACATCTCTGCTCCTGGGATTTCCGTGTCTCCAGAAGCCCAAGACTTCTTAGTGTTCTGTGATTCAAAACCCGATCCCAGCTCCTGGAAGAGATACAGAACCTTTCTATTGTAACCCAAGCAATGGCAGCTCTTTGCTTTTCCTGGTTCAAAAACTTACAATATGTCGCTTGATATGACATTTGACGGCTTTAACTCAAATGAATATTTATAACAAAGAGATAAAATAAATTCCAAACACAATGGGCGCGTAACTTCAGAGCAATTTCGAAGTATTCATTTTTTAAGTTGGTGGTGGAGTCTACAGAGAGTCTTAATGTGCCACTTTATACTTTTATGAATACCAAATTATAGAACTTATTTTGTCGCTCTAACCATTTCCACGAGGCTTCGCTTAAATTGAAGGGATAAAAAATGATTGTCAGTCTTTCAGACGCCTGGAGGAAAACCCTTTAGTTTTGTGTTTGATTTCTTTTCAAGGGCTGGCTTAAACTTTCTAAGACAATGTGTGAGGCGTCAAGGTCAGCGTCGACACTTCTGGCATGAGGCGAGAAAGAGTGCTGTCAGTCCGCCCACCAGGTATGGGGTCTCGTGAGCAGGGCCGTTCTCCCCAGGCCGTCAGACCAGGAGCTGCGGGACAGACGAGTCTTAGGAACCCAGATCTTTGATCGTGAGAGGCGTGTGCGGCGCCTCCTCCTCCCTGAGAGCGGGAAGGGCGCAGGCCTGCAGCCGGGCGGGTTCACGTGTCTTTGAACTTCGTGTTATTTAACTTGATGACTTTTCCTCAAAGATAATTTTCGAAGTTTTCATAGTCAGTTAAAAGTAAAAAAAAAAAAAAAAAAATGCTACCAGCACATCACATTTTGAAAATATTTCTACAAATATTTCAAGTAAAATGTATTTTAAATATCATGCATGGTTTAAACGTGTCAGAAAATATATGGAATCCGAGACTTCTTTAAATTCGTGATGGATTAGGAGACTCGTTCTAAATATGGGTCGATGTGGCAACGGGCAAGGCCATCTGGGGTGCGGGTTCTGCGTCCGAGCCCACGTCCCGTCCGGAGTGCTCCGACTGCACGCGCTTCTCTGCATCAAGCGACTCCGGCCGCCGCGTCCCTGGTGGCCACCTCTACTTCCGATGTCCCAGAACTCAAGACGTGAATCTCTCTCTCTCCCCCTCCCTGCCCTCGTATCTTCCTGCCGGCATCTCCTCCTTCTCCCAGCGGGGCCCCCGAGAACCTCCGGGCACCCCCAGGCGGGCCTCTGCTTCTCGGACGCTCAGGGCCACGTGCCGCCTGCCCATCACGCACCAGGCAGGTCTGACGAGGCCGCCACTTGTCCTTCGGACTGATGGAGTTGGCCGGAGGCCACACAGGGCTTGGCGGTCACGGCGGCAAACCTGTCCTGAGGTGTTTGGTTTGGTTTTTATTTATCTTTTTTTTATAAGCCATGGATACTTCACTCGTCTAAACGGCACATTTGTGAACACGATGCCCAGGTGTCTTAGGGCCGTGGGAGTCGGGGCGCGCAGTCCTGCCAGGCGCCGGGGCCCCCGCTTCGAGCGCCCCGTCCTGTGCCCCGCTCTCGCCTCCTTCCAGCGCCTCGTCCCCCCTCCTCTCTCTGTACCCCACTCCTTTCTCATCCACGCACATTGCAGGCATCGGACACACGAGGGTATTCCAGGCGTTTCTCCTCCAAATTAACGTCTAGAGGCCGCTGAGCCGAGTCCCCCACTCGCCTTCCCTCCTGGGACTGACTGGTCCTCCCTCCTCCACTCAGGTCTTGAGCGGGCGTCGACCCCCGGGGGGGGGGGGTCCACTTCTGCTGACTGCTGACCTCAGCTCCCTCCGTGTGCAGAACGAGGCCACGCTCGTTTCAGAGGTGACGGCTCTACCCGCACACGGCACAGAGAGCGGTAGGGGGGCCCTGGACCTCTCAGCCCCACGCGAGCGAGTGACGTGCGCTCGTTTTCATATTTCATCACCGTGAACGACAAATCGCATTGGCCGATGGCCGATTCCCTTTGTAATTCCTCACCTCTTACCTCAATGTAATCCTGGAGCCGGTGAAGCTAAATAAAGAGAGCGCTTCTAGAGGCAGTGTGAACAGGACCCCCCACCCCCGTCTCTGAGCCTGTCTCTTCACTCAGGCTCTGCTCACGTGATAAATGGGACCGTGGCATCTATCAAGACGTGTGTTCAGGGGACAAGAGCGTTCAGCGACCCTCCCCTCCCCTTCCTGCCAGTCCCGTAACACACAGTGTTCAGTGCCGTGTAACTCCCTTTTTCCAGTCTCAAGATCCCCACCCCCCATTTTCTGGAAATACACGTTAGAGTCTTATTTATGGAAACAGAAAATAGTAAGGGACCCACTAACACCCATGCCACACGCAGCCTCAGCCGCCGAGGAAAATAACTAAGGAACGCCGAACCGTCAAACACTGAGGCCTCCCCTCACGTCCCCCCACTCTACTCGGCCCTCACCCCCATTTTAACCTCATTATGCCTCTTTAAATGACAGATAAATAGATCACAGAGAGATAGATTAGATAGATAGGAGACAGGTAGGTAGGTAGGTAGGTAGGTAGGTAGATGATAGCTAGATGATAAAGAAAGAGGAAGGAAGGGAGGGAGGGAGAAAGAGATAGATGATAGATAAATAGATGATAGATAGATAAATGACAGAAAGATGATAGATAGACAGACAGATAGACGATATATAGAGACAGACAGACAAAGAGACAAACAGGCAAACAGACAGAAGATGGTTTACCGAATGGATGAATGACAGAAAATACAAATGGAAAAGTTAGGAGGGAAGGAGAAAATCGAAGTAGAAAAAAATTAGTTTAATTTGTGGCTATTTTACTGAACTTTTAAAAACTTGAAACTGAAATCTTCGGCATAGTTTCCCGCATCTAATTGGTGGGTATCTAGGTTTCTTCGCAGGAAGAAATTTTCCTTCAAATACAGTTATAACTGCTTTTCCATTAGTGCTAATCAATTCTCATCTCTGTGGACAATTCTGGTGCCTTCAGGTGTACAAATCTATCCTGAAATCAGCTTTAGCTCTAAAGGAAGGAAGAAACGCCATCTACAAATGCCTTTGTCTAGAGGCGAGTCATCAAGGTCGAGCCCACTCACCTGCCGTCTCACGAAGCCGCTGGCTATTTTCTCTTCTTATTTTAAATTTTCTCTCTTCACCGTCCATTCTAAGGGAATTGGCCAGGGAACCAATTCAGAGCAAGGGCGGTCTTGTCTTTCAAAGGACCATAGAATGAGCCACATCCAAATGGAGTTTTAAAAAAAAACAAAAACAAAAACAAAAAACAGCTGTCCAGTCCGTGTTAGACCCGGAGGCGCCGCGCAGAGCTGGAGGACTGCATGCATATCGCAGAGCAAGGGGGTTCTGGATGCGTGTTGACCTGCGACTTTCCCGACTTCATACTGTGTGCCGATGTCTTGAGGGAAACTGGAATTAATGGAAAAACGTTTATCCAGGAATACGCTTTATCGAAAGAGTCATTTTTATCTGGTCTTTTAATGTAGCACATGTTCTGACCAAATGAGAGGAATGGAATTATTTATTCATTAAAGTGATTTCCAGCGTTTTAGTAGAATTCATGTTACCTGTTTCGATGATGAGAAATGCTTTTTTTGCTGATACACTGAGTCGAGATAGCTCAGCACGTTAAGAAGTGTTATCTTCAGCGTTAAGGCATTCATTAATCACTTGTCCAAACGCAGTCCCCAGCCCCTGGCGGTGATGAGGACGGGAAGGAGAGCCGCGGCTCTGCGGTGCGGGGCCTGCCCAGGGCCCCACCGGAGCCGGCCTGCATCTGCGCGACTCACCTCACCGTGCTCACGGCGCCGGCAGGCGGGTTGCGAACCATGGAAGTAAGGCACAGAGATGCCAAGCAGCGTGCCCGGGGTCACACGGGGGCTCGGGGAGGGGAGGGGCGCCACAGGCAGCGCGTGCGCCCCGCTCCCCAGCGCAGCCCCGGCACCTGCCCCCCATCCGGCAGTGTGGGAGGTCCCTGACCCGGCCGTGGCGTCACCTGCCGCCCCGTCCGGCCCCCTGACCCGGCGGAGACGCACCGCGTGCGGCGCACCGGGCCCGGTTCTCATCCGCGCTCACCCACCGCAGCAGCGCCGGGGGCGTGGGGGGAGGGCGGGGCCAGCGCCGTGTCCGTGGACAGCGGGGCCGCGTGCGCCTGCGCGCTCACGGAACCCTGGAGAGCGGGTGCTGTTATTCCCATCGACCGGTGGGGAGCTGGAGCCCCAGGGGTCAGATATCCAGGTCAGGGTCGCACGGGGAGTAAGCGGCAGACCCCCGACCCAAACTGAGCAGCCCGCATTAAGGGCCTCGCCTTAACCCCTGCGCTCAGCGCCGCCCAGGTCCCGACCGCCTCGAGGAAGAGGAGTGAGTGGGGGTGGGGAGCAGGGGGTTCAGCGTGTGGCCAGATGGAAAGGACCGCGAGCAAGAGTGCCCGAGGACCGTGTCCTCACCTCAGAACGCACCTCCTCCGCCCCCAGAGCTGGGGCTCTACGTTCGTTACATGCACACGTGCATGTATGTGACGTGTGTGTACACAGGCATGCGTTAGGGGTGTGTGTGCGTCGTAGGCGTTACACACCTATGTTGCCACATTGCTGTGTGTAGTCATGGCTCAGGCATTTTACATGTTAAGTGGCATCACTGTATATACGCCCTTCTGTGAGACGCGCCTAAGGATATAAAACATCCGGCCGTTAAAGAAGAGAAAACGTATCGTTCATGTTTTCCTATTAGAGCGTTATCAGACACGTGACACTCGGGAGGGCCGCAGGGGAGGACGCGCTTCGATGACGACCGCCGGGGCACCTTCTGCTTGCCTTTGTCTGCTGCCAGTTTCGAGTCTATATATAGTTTTTATTTTAAAAGATGGGGGTTGGGGTGGGGGAGCAAGGCAGCTAAATTTCTCTCTAATAGGGAAAAGCCCAGGGCCTGTTATTTCCGTAGAAATGTTGGCACAACTTGAAGTGGGAATTTCTCTCCTGGAGCAAAATCAGACACTCAAGATGAGACCCCAGCATGCACGCACACATGCACACACGCATGCACATGTGTGCACACGTGTGCATGCATACATGCGTGCACATGAATGCGCGCGCACGCACACACACACACACACCCCTTCCCCAATGTCTGAGTCATGCTCGGTTCTGTGACCTCTGCCATGTGCTGACCTCACGCTCAGGCAAGCGCTGCCAGCCTTGGACTTCCACCGCCAAGGGCAAGGGCGTGGGCCCGTGTCCCAGCCTGCTGAGCTCGCGCATGCTTTCCGAACGGCGGGGCCGTGAGCGGGAGAGAGGAAGGGATCGCGCGTCTCGCGCGGCATTCCAGATGTGTGGGCAGAGCTGGGGCCGGAGTCGTGGCTGCGGTGAGGTCAGATGTTAACCTTTTCGTGCTCGGAGCGGGGACACCTGAAGATCATCCGGGAAGAAGCTCCCACGTTCTTTCACCAGCCTCGTTTGCGTAGGCCTGTGACGGGCGGCTGACCCTCCCCTTTGCTCGGGACTCAGAAGTCTCCCGCATGTAGGACTCCACGGGCTACACCTGGGAGACGCACGGTCACCCCGTCCTCACAGGCTGCTGTGCCGCTTCCCCCTGCTGTCCCGGGCACCTGGCGTGGGACCCTGGGCCCCCGCCAGCTCCCAGGACCCGGGTCTGGGGGGCGGGGGCCCGGCAAACATGGCCACTGCTCCGCGGTTCTGTTCTTAGAGTCCTCGCTTTACCTTTCGTTTTTGTACGTTATCATGTATAAGTTTTCCATAAGTTACGTTGATTATTTCTTACCTTGTAATTTGTAAGACGATTGTAAGGAAAGTTAAAGAGACAGAAACATATGGGGAAGTAATTTTAAAAAGCAGCATTAAGAGAAAAATGACTAACAAAATTTGTAAAAAAACAAAACAAAACAAAACTAATTTACAGAAAAGGTTTATCGCAAACACATTTTCCACTTCGTTAGCGTACATGCAGTTCATAATTCTTAATCGTGCATATACATTTGAAAAGGAGTCGGGACATCTAAAATGTCAGTAGTCAGAGCCGGCCACTTGGGTCCTGCTGTCCCCAGGCGTCTGTTTGCGACCCCGTTTCTTTAAGAAACACCAGCAGAGGCGGCGGGGCCCCCTAGCCCCTGAGAACAGGGGCCCCGCCACGCCGGTGGGGAGCCTCCCGGAGACCAAGCTGTGGGGGGGTTTCCCCCGGGGATTCCCAGGCAGAGGGCAGCGCCAGGCCACCCGCTTGCTGAGCTGTAGCCGTCGTTTATCTGTGTCCTGCCCCAAGTCAACGCAACAAGTGCCCCGTCGGGGGAGACAGAGAGGGAGAAGCCGGGGCCCCATGCTGGGGGAGTGTGTGCCCCGTGAGCTTCCAGCCGGGCACAGCCCGCCACGTCGCCGGCCGCCGGTTTGTGGGGGAGACAAACAGGTGCCCGCAGGACGGGGACAGCCAGCCGTGGGGTCGGAGCGCTCAGAGTTCAGAGGCGGGGGCCTCCCCGAGGGGCCTCCGAGCTGGACTTGGGAATTGCAGAAGCCGCGTGTGGCCATCCAAGGGGCAGGCCCCCCGGGAGGGGACAGGCAGTGTGAGCAGACGGGGTTAGCAGGCCTGGGACAGAGGCCAGGGCGGGGGGGGGGAGGGGGCAGAGACCAGGGACGCAAGTGCTTCCTGTGACCCCTCAGTGAGGGCTGGACACTAAGGAACAGCTAAGGCGGGACGGGAGGTGTCTCCGAGCGCACGGCCTCCCGCCCCGAGTGGCCTCCGAGTCCCTCCCCAGCCTCAGAGCGCTGCCATTTCTGTGCTTGACTGCTGTAGTTAAAAAATCATATAACTATATGTGTGTGTGTGTGTACATTGCAGATTCCAATGTTCACTCCGATGTTTTCCCACATTCTGCCAACAGTAATGGAACGAGCTACATAAATTGCCACCAACTGTCAAATTTTCAGGCTTCTCAGTTCTCAGAGTTCAAAGAGAAGCACTCGCAGTGACGGTTTTCGTGTCGAAATGAGATGCGTCGGCTCGGCCTGCCCGGGGAGGCGTCTAGCAAGTGCATCTCGGATCGATTCCTTGCCTGCAATTTAAGCAGTTCCTACCCCCCAAAACGCGAAGTAAAAAATATGAGATTTTACCTAAATTTCATGAATAATTGAGAAAAGGCCAGATTATCTGGGCCTCAGGAAGCACTTTGGTTGCATTAGGAATAAAGAAATACCGAAGCGGGCAGGAGACCAGGGTCCCAAAGCAGACCGTGAGAGTTCAGTCGCCTTTCCATCTCCAGTCGGTCTGAAGGGCCGTGGGCTGAAGTCGCCAAAGTAAGAGTTTGGGGTGGGTGGGGGGTTGGGGGGTATCACAAAGCCCCGAGGGGCCGTGGGATAAGCCCCGCCCGACACCTGCTGGCCACGACAGGGAGTCAGGGAGCGCGTGGGTAACGGCCCCTCCTCGCTGCCGGCCCCCGCCGTCACCCACCCCCAGCCCGTCGTCACCCGAGGGGGCGCGCTGCAGACGAGGCTGCTGCGCACGTCGCTTCTGAAGACTGAGCCGCTGGCCTCGGGTCCCGGCGACACTCGTCCCCCCGTCAGCTCATCATCAGCTCCCGGAACGGCCGTCGCCATGCGCGCATTGCCCCCCGAGTCTGGAGGACAGTGGCGGCTCGTTAGCGCGCACGGCGTCCCCAGCCCGTCGGAGGGGACCGCGGGCGGCGCACCCGCTCTGGGCGGTCTCGCGGCTTCGCGAGCCTGAACGCAGGGAAGTGACTTGTCACTCAGGTGCTGCAGGTGAGAGCGCTTCCCGGTCGGCGCAGGTGGCCGCGGCCGGCGGGGGCGCGTCCCGTGCAGCGAGCGCCCCGCAGACTGCGTGAGGGGCGCTGCGGGTGGCAGCGCAGGGCCGCGCGAGGCGCGGGCGTGTGGCCATCAGCCCTCGTGAGGTGGAGATAGGCTGCGTGGACGCGCAGGTAGAACAAAATGTATATTTTCGTGATAAATAGTGATTTTTAAGAAAACCAGAATCAAGTTTTAAGTGAACTAAAACTACGGAGGGATTTCCGATTCCAGGGCTGTGGCAGCTTTGGGGGCTCCCCCCCCCCCCGCCCCCTGCTCCAATGGGCCGTTCCGCTTACGGGCGCTCGCGAACGCAGACGGAAACTGTGCCTGCCCGTACTCGTGCAGAGGCGGGAGACGGGCTGGGTGGCGGGAGGTCGGCCCCAAGGTGACGTTCCCCTAGAAGGGGTCGCGTATTCCAGCAGGTCACGGAGAGTCGCGTGGGCTTCCAGGATCTCGCGCGGTGGGTCGGACCCGCCGTTGCGGTGCCGCGGTGTTCGGTTTTCTCTTAGACTGTGCGTCACTGCGGCAGGTCCCCCTCTCGGGTTGCCGTTTTCCACACGTGTGCGTTTGCATGTGTCTAGGGAGAATCCCCGGCGGGGGCGAAACACCCCACCTGTTTCCGCTCCCCCTTTTCTCCTCTCCTAATCTCATGGGTCACACGTCACACGTGGGAAACCGGGACCATGGTGCGCGAAGACCGATAATCTAGGAGGCCCTGCAGCCGAGAGCCGCAGCGGGTCGTCAGGAGCCGAGCAGAGACGACGGCCCGAGAGCATCAGCCACGCCGGGGGAGGCCGAGGGCGCAGGCGTGGGAGGGGTGTTTAGGGAAACACATGGTTTTTATGAACCGTGGGGGCTAAAAATAACCAATACTCTTCCTTCTATTTTCTAAGTTCTTCTAGCTGGGCTAATAATCAGATTAACAGTAGAAAATAAAATTTTAATGCAGGCACATGGGGACTTCACATGAGCATGAGAATTCCAAAGACAGTGGGCAGCATTGGGTATATGTGACATTTCGGACAAAGGAGAAGAGGGTCCGATGTCTTAGTTTTTAAGTGAGAATGTGTGCTTTACAGGAAGTTGAGGAGCAGAACACACCTGGCAGGCGAGTCCTTGCTGGGCGACCTAGACACAATGGGACCCGAGAATCTCCCTGACAGGCACTGCCTGAGGCCTTATTTACTGTACTTAATTCAGATTAGGGGAAGGTGTCATGCTAAGATCCCCTTCCTGAAGCAGGGTTTTCTCTTGGCCCCTCTTGGGCAGGAAGGGGGCGTGGGGAGCCAAAGTTCTTTCTGAGTCTTTGGTTTCTTAATAATCAGCTTAAAATCAGTGTCCCAAAAGGCAGAGTTGTGGGGGCGGCATAGCCTCGGCCCCCTCAGGATCCTTGGAGAGGAATGTAAACGGCGGAATAGACCAGAGGAAAAGTTACATTCTGGCCGGCCCTTAAGTTTTCCGTAAAGACGCCGTGTCACGGGTCGTCTCGAGCCCAGACCTGGCCGCCTCCCGCAGCGGGGAGAAGGGGGCGCAGCACCGGGTCTCCGGGGCTCAGGCCGGGCAGAGGCGCTGGGTCCGCCGGCGTTCGTTCCAACCCGCGGAACGCCGTGCTCCTTTCCCCCTTTCACCAGCTTGTTGCGCATTTCCGGTTTGCTATTCGCTCAGTTTGGTGTGTGTCAAATGTTTCTCGAGGACTTTATAGTTTTTCTTTCAGAAATCGTATTTGTCAGGGTATTGATGTGACCATTTAAAAAAAAAAAAAAAAACTTCACAAAAAGTGACAAATTTCTTTCAATGAAAAATACTTTTTAGTAACACGCACTTCTTTATTGTCCAAGTAGTAATCTCCTCTTTAAAAGGCAGCCTCTCTTTTTAAAAGGTGATTTGTGCTTTTATCCTTTTATCTATACTCAGTACTCTCTGTACTGAGATGAAAATAAGGACCACTGTCTGCTACGCCTTTGCCAAACCGAACAGGCGATGCCCAGTGTAAAACTCCGAAAACAGCGACGAAATGGACGTGGAAGGCCTAAGATGTGGAGCATATAAATAAAGCTCAAAAAACCCTAAATCAATTGTTGTAGGAAATAGCCTTCGTCCACATGTGGCCCGTGATACATCAGGCATTTCCACTAAACTCGACCCCTTTCCGTTTATGCATGAGAATAGCACACGGAAACAATAACTCGCAAGCCAGCGACCCACGGTTTTCTGGTTTTCTGGCTCCTCGCTGTATACTGCACAGATCGTAACCTGATCCGTTTCAATATTAGATTAGAATTCATGCAACTGATTTCTTTCTATCACATTAAAGCCCGAGGCTGTCAGGGTCCATAACTGTTTCTCTCAAGAACATGGAAGAACCTAGTATCTCTGATCTTACATTTGCGGTAACGTTAGGAGTCGCTGGGCACCGTCCTCAGTGCAGCAGAGTTAGCAGGTGAGACTGGACCGTCCTCGCAAAGGCGAGCTCCGGGTCTGTGGCCGCCCTGTGAACGGCGCTGAGGAGGAGCCGGGACTCGGGCCGCAAAGCTGCCGGGCGTTGGAGAGCGTGTGCGGGTGGCCTGTTTGGTGCTTCTGTTCCTCCCCACAGTCGTCTAACATATTGCCACTGTCCGCGCGAGCATAACTTCATAGCCACTTTGAATTTCATTATAGTGAGGCTGGTGTTCTCCTGTGAGTAAGCCAGCTCACATCTCGTAACTTAGACTAAGTTCGTTTTTGCTTTGTTTCCTAAATAAAGCAATTGCTCCGTAAAGAATTGAAATAACTTCCATTCCTAGGCTGTTTCCGAGCTTCTCCTTTCTATTCTTTTCCTAAGACATAAATTCCGTTCCGTCAAGACGGAATGAAGGCGATGATGATAGTGGTGATAGCAGAGGTTAAAACCGAACATTGCTTTTAAAAATCAGAATTTCTCTACATTGATCAGTTGCGTCAAGAAAAGTTCAGAACTAAAATTACAAATACTCACTTTAGTTATTTTTGGCACATCGTTGGCTTTGGGGCCACTTCGGCTGATCATACCGTTGGAATTCATCCTTTCGGTATAGCTTCCTAAATTTTAGGGCAGCAGCTCCCAAAAAGAACGCTAAAATAGTTGTTACCATGCAAAAACTGTATCTTTTGTGTGTGGAATAAAATACAAACTAATTTGGAGAAAGGAAGAGTTCTAGACACGTATTTCATTAATACAACTGTACATCTCACGCTGTGTGAATTGACATCTCCTAGGACTGATGTTACAGGCTAGAAAGAGAGAAAAAAGTCCCTTTCTACCAAAAATATTTGTCTGCTGTCTACTGTTAGTTTATTAAATAGAAAAGCACATCAACTGACGTGAGAGGATATTTTTCTCCTAATTTATCGCAGTTTTCTATTTCAGAGGAGACTTCTTTAAAAGCAGATTTAATAGACGTGGGCAGGCAAGCTAATCTGTGTGGAGCTGCAAATAGAAGCGCGCGTCACCGTGGTCTGCGGCTGGCACGCAGACGCCTTTACTAAATAAGGTCGTGAGCACTGTTAGGTGCCTTCTCCCGACACCTGTCCCTGCTGACAAGGAGTCGGGTGCATGCAGGAAAGCAAGTACACAGCGAACTATTGTTAGCGCTTATCAGCCCATGTGATGAGTGGCCCCGAAGGACAGACGGCATCTTATCATCCAGACTTCTCGGTGGCCTCAGCGGAGGGGAGCAGGCGTGCGTCCCAGCAGTACCAGCGTGGCAGCCCACCTCTCTGTAAGAGTGGCGCTTGCAAAGGAACCAGAGGACGGGTTTGGGCGGGTAAGGCTGGAAGTGATTATAAGTTGATCTACCATTTTATATTTCATTAATCATGTCCTAAATCTATAATAAAAAAATAATAACTGCAGTGGGTGATTAGGTATAAAGTAGAGATTGAACGATACAAACAACAAATAATTGTTAATATTGACAGGTCACGGTACAGGAATTACCTAATTTCACAGATGAGGATAGCACAAAATGAGACAACTACCACATAATGTTTATTCTAAGGGAATAATATGACTTTGCTGAGATTTTTAATTCCTTCATATTGATTTTTTTCATAATGCATGAAATAAACATACATCAACCTAGTTAATACTTGAACAAGGTCCCAACACATTCAAACCGTAATTCGATATGAAGCATGTGACAGAAAGGAAATATCGTATTGTATTAACAGCCAAAAGCTGTTTGGGGCCACTCCATACATTTGAAATACACAGATACCTTCACGTTCTGGATTTCCCTTGAAAAAGCCACTGTGACTCAGGAGTGAAAGAAGTCTAAGACAGTCCCTTAAAACCGACGTCCCAGCCTGCAGTCCATGTACGCGGTCCTTGCGCCAAGCCACCGAAAGTCCCCGGGAACGCCACACTGCGCCTGCTGGGGCACCGCAGTCCTCCCCCGAACGCTCTGTGAGCTTCACCATCGGCAAGCGTCCCCGCCCGGACCGTCATCACCGTGCGGCGCGCTCGCGAAGCCCGCGGGAGTCGTGGCTTATTCTTCCGTGTATTTAAAAAAATACTGTTAATAAAGATGATGGAGCAGTCAGATCAGTCACCAGCAGTGCCGCGCCTACAAAAGGGAGGCCGGCGTGGCGTGTCAGTTTGCTGCCCTTAATGGACTTTATCTGCGCCCCACACATAGTCCTGCTCGAGTGTTTATGGAACTGTCGCAGAGGTTTGGATGTTTCTGCACCGAAGTGCCTGCCGTCCGTTGCACGATGCACAATGCTGTCCTTCCGGAATGCAGTCTGGTGCCGGGCGCTCAGCATTCTCCATGAGGGGAAAAAAACAGCCACCAGGGAGGCCTTATCAGACAATAGTCCCACCGAGAAGAAAGCAGAGGCCAGCAGAGGGGCCAGAGCATGAGACATGGCCTTGGAAGGTCCGGCCCCGTCCGGCGCGTCCATTCCTCCTGGCCACGGGCCATAGGCTCCGAGCATCGCTCCCCCGCAGCCCACCCCCCGCTTCTCAACACGCGAAGCCCACTGCAGAGCTACCTCGAGGGCTCACGCTGGTCAGAGCATGTTCAGGCGGCCGTTACGTGTCCAGATGCAAGCGAGGAGCCAACTCTCAATTGAATTGATGTTCCCTCTTCCCCTCGTGCTGCGAGGTAAAATAATGTCAGTTCACAGCACAGCCAGTTTGTACTAAGGGGCACGACCCTGAATGTTTAAAGAGCTGGTTCCCCCTTAGGACAAAGATGGATAAAGGACATGATACATGAAAATCAGCAAACTGTTTACATTAGCAAATAACCATGTTTTGGGAGGAAAGACGGCATTTCATTTTGGGGTCCAAATGCGGCCCAGCCAGTGAGAACTCCTGACCCTGGCAGCTCTGTGCCCTGTTTAATGAGACCGCGAACAGGCCCACGGTGTCTCCCAACGCGAAAGTGTCTCCTTCCAAGTGACAGTGGCTTCCTCAAAGTGTCCGTCACTTGGCGGGAGCCTCCTGCGAGGCAACTCCATTTTTTCTCTCAGGCTTGCGTGATAGCTTCTAATCACAGAACCTTTCTCTCCTTTGGCTCTGAACACTGTCTTATGACAGCGGCGCTCGGTGCCGACTTTTCACTGACAGAGGTGGAGATTCTTCTCCAGGCGACATGGGGATTTTTTAATGCCCAGGTACGAATTCTGCCACTGTTTCACGTCTCAGGGCACGTGTCATAATCTCGGGCACTGTTTCATCATCGGTCCAATAGAAACACTAACGTTTGGTTCTAGTCATAGTTTCCACATGATAGAGTCACTGTTTCATGAACTAAGTGAACAGGCCTCTGAGGTCAGTCTGAAATGATTGTCTTCAACCTTACCATGATGAACAAACTATGTTTTCTGATCTTACTGTGGGGCTCAAAAAACAAACCTTTTTCTCCCACGGTCTGAGTACTTCTAGCTGGGCTAACAATTGAGTTAACAGAGACAGATTAACAGAAGGAGATAAAATGTTAATACAGGCACCTGGGGGATTCACTTAAGCATGAAAATCCCAGCGAGGCCACTTTGGGTGCATGTGGCTTTGGGACGAAGGAGAAGAGCGGGAAAGGGGGGCTTAGATTTCAGAAGTGACGCGAGGCCCCTGACAGGTGCTGGAGGAGGGGGGGGGCCATGCCTGGCGGGGAGCTGTGGGCGCGGGGCATCTCGCGGACCCTCCGGGAGCCTCCCTGACCGAGGCCGAGGCGAAACGCTTACGGTGCTCTGTGAAGGTTCCCTCCCGGAGCAGGGTTTCCCGTCTGAGTCTCTAAGAACAGCGGGTGGAAGAAGTTCTTCCTGTGCGTAATGAGCCGCACGCCGGAGCGGCGCGTTCTGGGGACACGCGTGCTGGGACCCCCAGACTGTCCCCCAGTACCACAGAAGCGCAAAGCTTACATCCGCAGGTGGCCTTTCTCACGAGATTTAGACCTTGGCCATAGTTGGCTGAGTAACTTAAATGTAGGCATCTGTCTACATTTTTAAAAATAATAATAATAAGCCTTTGGACAAGAACATATTTGCCATGATTCTCAGTATTTAAATCAGCCACACGTGACAAAGCGACTCGTGAAAACGCTCGCTTGGTGTGGAGACGACGAAAGGGGGCGGCCCGGTCCTTCCCCCGCGTGGCCGCCCGTGGCTCCGTCTGCAGCCTCCAGCCCCGTCGCAGCCGGGGAAGCCGGCGAGCAGGAGGTGCGGCCCCAGCCAGCGCGTCCTCCTCCCACGACTCGGCCCGAGCCACCAGGCGGGGCGCAGCGCAGCCAGCATCACCCCGGCCGGGTCGCCGGGCTCCGGCGAAGGCAGTCGGAGCCTGAGCAGAGTGGGGAGGACGCCGGTGGCCCCACGGTGGCGCGGGACGGGGAGCGGCAGGCGGAAGCGTGGCGTCGGGCCCCGACACGGAGCTCGATGGTGGCCACGCGGGACCATGTCGTCGTCTCCGGGGTGCACAGGCTGAGATGTCCGGGGCCGTCTCGTGGTGAGCGGCCGGGAGTGTCTCGTCGTGTGATGACCGCCTCGCAGATGGATTTCTTACTAAGTCCCTATTAATGTCCCTTTTCCTGTTGTTTGGGTGGTTTTCTGTCTTGCTGATTTGTATAAGTTTATTTGAAAATAAAGGAAATTAGCCTTTGTCAGTTGTATATGTTGCAAATATCTCCACTTCAAGCTTATAGATAAATTCACTCATCCTTTCTTTTCGACCATTAAAGGGTTTTGCTTACTTCTGTTTCCACATTTTAAATCTTTGTGCTATCTGGAATTTATATTGGTTTAAATAGTGAGATAAAGATCTACTCGTATATATTTTTAAATGGTTAGTCGATTGTCCCAACATCTTAAAACACATGGCCTCTTTTATCTTCATCTTTGAAACACAGCCTCGATCACCATCTGTAAATTCTCATAGTATCGCGTCTAATTCTTTCTGTTCTCCACTCTGTTCTTAACTATTTCTTCTCCAGCACCAAACTGCTTCCATTATTAAAGCTAAATAGTCTGTTTTGATAGCGCGTTGTGCGGTAGAACCTTCCGCAGTGGAGAATGGATGCCGTCCACTGGTCACCTTGCGTTCGCGAAGTAAATTTTTATTTCTATTTAATTATATTTCAAAAAGCCATAGGTGGCTACTGGCTACCATTTTGAATAGCAAAGTTTTAATATCTTGGGGAGTCAGGCCCTACTCATTAACCTTCTTTCCAGATTTTGCCAGACTATTGCCTCATGTCTATTTTTCCTTATTTTTTTCTTCTCATTAAAAAAAAAAAAAAAAAAAAAAAAAAAAAAACTAAATTTTCTGGTCACCCAGAAAGTCACATTGAATTCATAGAATACTTCAAGTGGAATTGTTATGGTTAGAATACTCTTTCTTTAAGCCTTCTTTTAAGTCCTTCAATAGAGTTTTAAAGTTTTCTTTACATAATTTTATATGTCTCCTTTTAAGACCATTAAGAGGTATTTCACTTTTTTGTTTCATTTTGTTTTGTTATTATAAATGAATTGTTTCCTTCTATTTCTTTCACTACGTTTTCCCATTATCCTCTATTTATATATATAGTACAGCTATTGTATGGATATTTATAATCTTAACTGAATTCTTTTATTTATAGTTCTTTGGGTGATTCACTTTGCATTTTCTGGTTATTAGTCATGAATTCTGTAAAAAGTAGCATAATCCTTCTACTATTTATACTTTTTACTTATTTCTCTTGTTTACCATCCTTGCCTACTATTTCAATTGTACTTTTAAATAGTTGTCGTGATGGTCAACATTGTTGTCTGGTTCCAGATTTTAATAGAATATTTTTAGTGTTTTATTATTAAGCCAAATAACAGGCCAAAGAAAGGTCTTGCCTTACCAACAGTTTTTAACATTGGAAGTGGACGTAGATGTTTTTCAAAATGTCTTTTTTGGTATCTTCTAGTTCTGTAATTGGCATCGTTAGCCATCACAACTGTATACTGAGATGACCCATTTGTAAATTTTTGTTGGCCCACCTATGCATTTGGGAAATAAATGCCACTTGGTCGTGGTGTATTTTTCTCCTAATGTACTGCTAAATCTCTTTGATAATTACTTGAAGGTTTTGTGCAGTCGAGAGTAATTATCTCATTTAGAGCTGTTTCTGTCAGATTTTGGTGTCGGTGGTGTGCTAGCATTTTCAAGGAGGATGGTGGAGGCTTCTTTCTTTCAACGGAGCTTGGAAAGGATTCGATAGGGGGCGGCGGTGCCGTGGCGCGGGGCGCGAACCCACTCCGAACGCCGTCCGCAGCCGGCGCGTTTTTAACGGCGGTGAATCGGCAGCCTTGCCACCGCTCGCCGTCACGCGCCTGCTTTCGGTCTCTGCTGGAGCGGGTCGGGGTGGGCTCCGTTTTCCTTGACTAGGCAGCTGTCGATGACGTGACGCAAACGCGGATTTCAGGGAAAGGATGTCTAGGAGAAGAACGATGATTAAAGCCTCAGGTTTGCGGAGTTTATGACGCTGTGGGCCGCCGAGGTGGAAACGGGCAATGAGCACGCAGAATAAACGTCTTAGCAATATTTACGAAAGATGCCGCCTGCATCCTGGGTTAATGAGATCACCCAAAAAAAACAAAGAGAAATGGTCCCCGCTGGACTCCTGGAGACCCTAACATTTAACCGGGTCAGGGAGACCTGGCTCTTCCCAAAAGCATAAGGAGCCAGTTCCCTCGCCATTTGCATTAAAGGCACAGGAACCGGGAGACCACGTGAGGACCGGGCAGGAGGAGCAGCAAGCGCGTCTTCCCAGCGGAGGGTCCAGGGGTGAGAGAGCTGGACACCAGGTGGCTGTGCAGGCACCGAGGGAGCCGAAGGAGAAGAACTCAGGCCGAAGCCTGGCGGAGGGCGGAGGCGAGTCACGGGACCATCGGACTCGCAGGCCTGCCATCAAGCAGAAAGGGGAAGAAGACGAAGAGGAACAAAAACTCGCGGCAGGAGCTTAAGAGAAGTTTTTATAAATGCCTGGAAACTATAATCAACACAGAGCTGGGCTAGAAGAGAAATAAGCCATGAGACTTAAAACGCAAGGTAGACTTCAATGGTTTAGAAAAACCAGAGTTGGCCCTGACTGTTTCTAAGATCCTTCCCCAAAACCATGCACGCCCCCTACCGTCTCCCCAGCAGGTGTTCACACACACGCACACGCACACATACACACGTGTTCACACATGCGCATGCACCATGCAGCGATGCGACCTTACGATAACGTGACGCTCGTGGCTGGAACATCGCTGCGTCCCCCCACTTGCACCCCAGTGTATTCTGATCATCCTCACTCAGGGCACCGTCGTCTCCCAGAACCAAGCCGCCTGGTGTTCACGGTCTGCTCCCATGTGCATGCCCTCCGCCGTCTTCGGTCGGCTTGCTTTCAGCTTGCCTTGTCTGATTAGCGCCTTCGATAATCCGTGTAAAAACGACGCCCATTTATAGTTACTTTGCCTGCAGACTTCTGTCCCCCTCGAGAAGCCTTGAAACACCCACAGCGTCTGGCCGGCACGCCTCTGCGGGGGGTCTCTCCCGTTGCCATCCAGAACCCGCTCTGAGCCCCGCAAGGCCTGGGCCCCGGGCCCCGGCGTGGTGGGCAGCCGCGGGGCTTGGTGGCGGGGAGCGAGCGGGCTGAGCGAGGCGTTGGGGGTGTCAGCCCTGTTCGCGGTATAATGGCCGGTGGATGAACGAGCTCCAGGTCCCAAGTGGCAGCTCAGACCCAGGAAATCCGCCCGCCCGTGACAGAAGGTCAGCCGCAAAAGACTGGGGAACCCGAGTGGGAGTGGGGGGGGGAGGGGCCCAGCTGGATAGCAGTGCCCGGCCGGGGCCCCGGGTGCGGAGTCAGACAGCTCAGAGGGGCAGCAGCCTTCGCGCGCATCCCGCGGAATTCGCTCTCGCACACTCTTAGGCGACCGTCTTGTGCCCCGTCCGCTGCTGATAAATCAGCTTCCTGTTTTCCTAAGAAAATGGGAACATCGCATAAGAACAACCACACCTTCCACCAAAAAAAAAAAAAAAATCAACTTTACCTGCCTCGGAACCCATGTGGCCTGCCGTCCACCCCCCGCGACGGGCCCGTGCTCGCTGTGCTGCCCCCGACAGCCAGCCCGCCGGAGCTCCGTCCTCTCAGGCCTTCGCTTCTGTCGCTCGCCCAGTCCCACGCGGTCGCATTCCTGTACGTCCGTCACAGCATCTCGCTGCTTTGCTCTGCAACATCAGAGCTGTCTGTGCCCCCTTCCTCCCCGCCCCCAACGCCCGCCCCTTCCCGCCTCGGGCCACGCCACGGGCCGCCCGCCCCCGTTCACACATCGCGATGCGTCTCGTCTGGCCACCCAGAGCCTTCGCCTTGCCACGCCAGGGGACGGCTCCTCGTCCTCATCTGACTTGTGCTCTCAGCAGCTCTGGCCTGCCGAGTCTCCTGGACTCAGTCTTCTTGGATCTGGCGGGATGGGCTCCTGTGGTCCTCGCAGCTCGTGCCACACCCCCCTGCCCCCTAAACCACCCGCCCCGGCCTTGGCCGGAACTCCGGGGAGCCCTCCATTCGAAGCCTGCACCTCTCCTGTTCTCCACCTGGACCCCGGCCCCAGCCCAGCACAAGGTTGTTGGGGCCGCGCGCCCGGCCCCAGGGGCCCCGCTGCCCCGGCCGTCCCTCGGCTGGCCCTGGGCAGGGGCCGCACCCCGCTCCCGGGAGCTCCATGTCAGCACAGCGCTTTACCGTCACCCATGAAACATCGCTGCTTAACCCTTTTTGCATTTAGAGAAAGAAAGTGCTTCACGCTGCCTGTATGAATTTAACGTCATGTGCAGGAATGCTGCGTTTTCTAGGATTTGACATTTTTAGCGATCGAGAATGACTATATTTTGTAAATGGAAACACTGCTACTAAAAACAGAACACTATGAGCAGAACGACATTTGTTTCCAGAGACGATCAATATAGTAGTGCGATGCAAAATAATAATCAAAGCGAGATGTTTCGTGGCAAAGTTTGGGCGTGAGGTTGAGGCTGCGATCGCGAGTCATCTCGGGGTGAACTCTGCGGCTGCTGGCGTCGCCGGCGAGTGTTCTCGGGGCAAACGGGAAACAGGTTAAAATCAAATCACCGTCTACTGTGAGCTCATCAGCTCTCTCCCACGATCATGTGAGTTCTGTTCTGGGCAAAGACCCTGTCTTGTCATGGCGAGAAGCTGTGAACCCGGGCAGAGCGGCTCGCACAGAAGCCTTGGAGTGAGCTGGGAGGAGGCGGAGGACCCGGCCCGGGCCCTGGGACGAGGGGGACCCTCCCTCTCTGCAACGACGCCTCCCCTTTTCCCTGGGCACTCTCTGTGAGCTTCACGCACGTTCCTCTCCGTGTGCCCAGGAGCTGCGGGCCGTGGCGCTCCGCCCGGTGCCGGGGCCTCCTGGGGCGGCGCGGAAGGGCACTCGGGGCAGGTGGAGCGGGCGGCTGGGAGGCAGGTCCCGTCCAGCCCGCCTGCCGCCCCTGCTGGCCGCGCGAGCGGGAGTCAGGTGTAGGCTCGAGAGCCCAGCTCCGAGGCGGGGAAGGAGTGCAGGAGAAGACGGTGGTCGCAAAAGCTCGCAGGGCACTGCGGATTCCTCCACGACGTGTCCTGAGCTGAGTCACACGAGGTTCTTTAATCCACTACTCACAGCCAGAGGTCATTTTGGAAACTTCCAGTCGTATGTCCGAATCAGAGATGTGAGATGTACGTCTGCTTGTCTTTAGTTCTACGTCTTGAGACAATACCCGTGGAAGTTTAATGTGGACGGTCTCTCATGCATGTTACAAAAATACATAGAACAACCTCATTAACACTATTTATCGATAATGATTAAAAACCAGTGAGTACCTGCCAAGTGCCGGATACCATCCTGAAGGCCTACATGGATTATTTTATTGAATCCTCACAGCCTCCGTAAGAGGCGAGGCTCATTATTTTCTATTATTTTCCGCGGTTTCGCGAAGGACGGGTGCAGGCTGAGACGGTGAACGGCGCGGGGCGAGTCGCGCGAGCGAGGGCCGCGCCGCGCGCACGGCAGGCGGGGGCCCGAGCCGTGGGGCCCTGTTCAAACGACCGTGCATCGGAGACGAGGCAAAGCGAGAGGCAGCAACACGGTCCGAGAATAGAACGAGAATAGAACGAGCCTCCCCGTGCGCGCACTGCCGTTGAGACGGGCTCAGCGACGAGCAGGCATTTTGGAGACAAAATCCGTAGGGAAATAGCGGAGCGGGCCGGCCCCCGCCGTCTCGGAAGCGTTTCATTGTCTCGTAAGTAAATGTCACATAACAAACAAACAAACATCCTCCTTCCCCACGTCTTGTTCGGAGGCACCGTTCTCCTAGTTATTTGTGACTTTGTTTATTCGTTCTTGTGTTCTCAAATAAAATAGGACCCGAAGATAGGGATCCTCTGAAAATTTCTCACCTTCGGAGTCTAAATTGGGGCATGGAAAGATGGTGTCCCTTCCCTCCCGAGCGGGCTCGGGTAGGGGCGTGACCAGCGGCGACTCAGCCCTGCCCGAGCCAGGCTCCGCGCAGGCTGCGTGTGCACGCTCCCTCGCCGAACCCCACAAAGTAGACGTCACCCCTCTGTTACCATCGCCATGCACTGCTAGGACACTCAGGCACAGGGGCCGCGTTTCCTGACCGCGCGGCGTGTCTTGCATCCGGTCCAGAGTCCTAGGCCTCAGCGGCGACCAGGAAAGGGCGGCACTTGCAGTCGGGGGCACGATTTGAAGTAACAGTGGTTGTAAGTACACAAACGAGCAGAGGCGAAGAGATGAGGCTCTGAGCACGGCAGAGCCGTCTCGTGCCCCGCGCACGCTTCACGGGCAGAAACGCCCCGTTCCGGAGGGTTTGGGGAAGCCGCGGGGGTGACGGTCACTCGCACACCGGAGGCAGGGAAGACCGCTTATCGACGGGCTCGCCTCCTGGCCCAGGGAGGACCCCAGGCCCTGGGGACCTGCGCAGCCAGGCCGTTAAGGGCGGAAAAAGTTGCTGACTGCAGCTCCGAGAGCCGCTGATCTGCTTGATGGACAGAGTAGAGACGGCCGCGTCCCGGTGACCCGGAGATGTCCCAGTTCAGATCAGAGGTCGCCAAACCCGAAGGCCGAAAGGAACTCTATCCCTAAGTAATTAATCGAACCGATCAAATGATGACGAGAAACTGATCATTCTTAAAAACGTGTATGATAAAACACAGAATCAACTGAAAATTCGGGAAAACCTACCACAGAGAACATTTCAGGTGGTAAACGTGTTCACAGAAGAACTGGGTTGGGCTTTTCGGGAACAGCCTTCCGGAAACGAGGGGTCCGCAGGGGTCATCGCCGTCACCCACATGCGGGCGCGGGAGCGGGGAGTGTGTGTCAACGAGGAGAAAGCGTGAACGAGAGCGCTGCCCAGGAAGACACTTCGAAAGCACCGTTTGTGCAAGCTCGCGAGCAAGGAAGGAGGGAGGGAACTGGCTCCACGCCGCCCTGAGGCCTGTGTCCACGCTGCCCCGAGGCCTGTGTGTGTCCAGGCCGCCCTGAGGCCTGTGTCCAGGCCGCCCTGAGGCCTGTGTCCACGCTGCCCTGAGGCCTGTGTGTGTCCAGGCCGTCCTGAGACCTGTGTCCACGCTGCCCTGAGGCCTGTGTCCAGGCCGTCCTGAGACCTGTGTCCACGCTGCCCCGAGGCCTGTGTACGTCCAGGCTGCCCTGAGGCCTGTGTCCATGCTGCCCCGAGGCCTGTGTGCGTCCAGGCCGCCCCGAGGCCTGTGTGCGTCCGGGCCGCCCCGAGGCCTGTGTGTGTCCGGGCCGCCCCGAGGCCTGTGTGTGTCCGGGCCGCCCCGAGGCCTGTGTGTGTCCGGGCCGCCCCGAGGCCTGTGTGTGTCCGGGCCGCCCTGAGGCCTGTGTCCAGGCCGCCCTGAGACCTGTGTCCACGCTGCCCCGAGGCCTGCGTGCGTCCAGGCCGCCCTGAGACCTGTGTCCAGGCCGCCCCGAGGCCTGTGTGCGTCCAGGCTGCCCTAGATGGAAAAGTCTTTTGAAACTTGGAGCTCCTAGAGACAACGTGGGCTGCAGAAACCGGAGCGTCAGATAGACCAGGAAGCATTTATAAATGTTAACGTTCCTAAAATTACTAGGACTGCGCTCTGTACGTCCAAAGTAATTAAAATAATTGACCGTAATGCTTAACATGTTACTTTTGAAAAATCATGTAGAGTTGAAGTAATATCAGAATGTCATAGAGAAAATTAATGATTATTGAGCTGAAAAGGGAAAATGAATGAGACCGTAATGTTATTAGGATTATTTGACTTAATGTGTAGACATCTCGCCTTAAGTAATTACCAATTCACTTTTACTAAAGAACGTGGTAGGTATGGTTTGTGTATATCCTACATAAGAAAAAAACAGGTAAAGAATATTAAGAAAGAATTAAAATGTTAAAAAGAAAAGCAGGCACCCCACTGAGAAAGCGTGTGCTGACTGCATGCCATGCGAGGCATGACTCGTAGGGGCACGGAGGCCCTGGGGGAGGAGGAGATGGGGTGCGGCCCCCCGGACGCCTGCAGTCAGAAGCAGCTTGGGGAGAGGAGTGACTCTTGCTGGCTTTGGCATGTGATGGGCTTTCAGGAGGCCGAAAACTGAGATAAATGTGTTTAGGGACAGCGAGATGGCCTGAAAACAGGCCTGTGGGGGAGAGGGAGAGGAGTTCCTACTTGAATTGTTTTTCTAAATAGTGAGCAGAGGATAAAATTGGAATGGGCCAGACCCTCGCGCTCAGGTTCCCTGGACTAGGCTCTGAGAAGGACATTCTCGTGCAGAAACAGGGCCTGTAAGAGAGTGAAAGAAACAGGGGAGGCCAGAGGGGGCCGCGATGCAGAGGGAGCAGGGGTCCCCCAGATGTCCAGGGGCGGCAGGGGGCCGCCCAGGGAAGGGGGTGAGTGCAGCGAGGCACTCCCAGCGAGGAGGAGGGCGAGCCCCAGGGAGGGACCTGGGCCCCTTGGGGGTCCGGGCCGCACGTGGGGGCAGCCCGCGCGGCGACTCCCGGCGCAGGGAAGCGAGAACTGGCAGACGCCCTCTGTGCTGACCTCTCTGCAGAGACCCGATTCCTTGCTCGTTCGGTGGTGGCGTGCAAAATGCACGGCTTCCTGCCGTCCTGACGAGTCAGAATCGAAGGCGCCCAAACTCACATAAAGCGAGGCTGACAAGGGGGCCGCGCGCCACCCCCACCAAGGCTGGGCCGCCCCTCGCGGGGCAGCCGGTGCCGTCGCCCGCCGGCGTAGCGGGCTGTGCGCTGGGGCCGCGTCCCCAGGAGCAGAGGTCGCTTCCCGCGGACCGAAACGGCGGTTCTCAAGAAACATTCACTTGTGCGCCCAAACTCTCCGGTGCATTCGCTAGGCCTGCAGGGGTGGGCGAGCCCGCGAGTGCCGTGAGCGCCGGAGAGATGCGCCGCCTGCCCCGCGGGAGGGACCAGCCCGCGCTCCGCACTGTGAGCGCGTCCCTCGGGTCAGACGGACAGACGGACGGACGGCCAGCAGGGAGTGTGACGGCACCGGACAGACGGACGGCCAGCTGGGAGGCACCGTGAGGGGGTCCCTCCCGTCGGACGGACGGACGGACAGACGGACGGCCAGCTGGGAGGCACTGTGAGCGGGTCCCTCCCGTCAGACGGACGGACAGACGGACGGCCAGCAGGGAGCGTGACAGCACCGGACAGACGGACGGCCAGCCGGGAGGTACTGTGAGCGCGTCCCTCGGGTCAGACGGACAGACGGACGGACAGCAGGGAGGCACCGTGAGCGGGTCCCTCCCGTCAGATGGACGGACGGACGGACGGCCAGCAGGGAGCGTGAGGGCGCCGAGCCCGCAGATGCGCCGAGCTGGCGAGACCCGCCGGGTGGGGATCGCTGGTCTCCCGGGGAAAGGCAGTGCCGCTCGGGGGACGTCTGCTGGCTTTCTGAGTCCTCACTGCGGGACGCGGGCAGCGGGCGTCGCGTCCATCTCAGGCGCGCGGCGTGACGACTGGGCGCCGTGTCCCGCCCGCCGCGCAGCCCTCGGCCCTGCTCCCCTCCGCCCGCCTCACCCGTCCTCCGTCCCCTGCCCCACGGGCGGCGCCGCTTGGTTCTTCGTTCCTATGCGTCCGGTTTTGTTTTATTTTGGTGTTTTGAAGGTCTACACGGGGGTGGAATCGCCGCATTTGTCTCCCTCGATCCGACTTGTTTGGTTTAGCATCGGGTCTTCGCCGCCCGGCCGCGCTGTCCCGGGTGGCTCTGTTTCATCCTTTCCGTGGCTGAGCAATTTCCCCGCATTCGGGTACCGCCTCTTCACCCAGTCGTCTGTCGGGGGGCGTCCAGGTGGCCTCCACGTTGGCCGTTGTAAATAAAGCCGCGATGAACCTAGGGGTCCTGTATCTTTCAGAAGAACTGTTTTTGTTTGCTTCGGATCAATATGCAAAAGTGGGATTTCTGGGCGGCGTGGCAGTTCCTTTTTTAAATTTTTTTCGGGCGCCTCCCGCCGTTGTCCGTGGCGGCCGCCCCAGGTCACATCCCCACCAGCAGTGCGTGGGGGGCCCCTCCCTCCACATTCTCCCCAACACTCGTCGTTTGCCGACTTTTTGGCAATAGCCGTTCTAGGGGTGTGAGGTGATACCTCAGTGTGGCTTTGATTGGCATTTCCCTGATAATTAGTGATGCTGAGCATCTCTTCAAAATTAACATATGATTAAGGATCACACAGAGAGGCAGTAATTGTGTGTGGGGGGCGGGGGGGGGCCAAAACAAGCATGAGGTCAGAATTTGGAAATGTAACCAAAAAGATTGTTTTTTTAAATATGTATAAACTAAAATAATTGTTTACTGTTTTTAATGTTGATTGGGTAAAAAGGAAATTTATTTTCAACCTACCAGTCCTTACTTTTGTGACAAAAACCCACACCCACCCATAAATGCAACGAGTTGGCCAACAACGAATTCTTCAAGTGAGGGACTTGCAGAACCAGAGAGTGCGGCCGAGTTCTTGAGGGCAGTTACAATCTGTGTCTGAAAAAATGGCGACGTCAGTGGCTGTGGTAATGGCAGCTGAGCTTTGTGCGGCTTCTTGCAAGCAGGCCAGTCTTGGAGGAAAGAGAGAGAGAGAGAGAGAGAGGGAGAGAGAGAGATGGTGCTGAGGGTGAAGCTAGATGCGCACTCGGGACACAGCAGAGACTCCACACTCGCCAAGCTGGTTAATTCAAACCCGGGTCGGTAGCGGGTCATGACAGAGGGGTGACGACTGTGCCTCTGTCTCTGACAGTGTGAGTGAACCGACTTTCTGCCAGTCAAGGGATTTCCTTTTTATGGAAAAAAATATAATCACATGTGTTTTAAAACAGTTTTGGTTCGGCAATCCCGGAGAACTAGAGGAACGGCCGTGAAAGGGCGTGATTCTCTTTATAAAATTTCCCAGCAGAATTTCTTCTGAACGTAAAAGAAGTATGTCTAAGCTAGAATAAATGCAGACCGGAATAACACTCCGTGCCGCGGTCTGCGTGTGGACGTGTCAAATAAGTCTTCTAGGTCACGGAACGAGTCTAGCTATTTTTCCATTCTAGACGGCTTGAAACTCAATATCTATTCATATGTTCAAAATTATGAAACGCTGTCTAAAATAAGTTTTCCGAATGGCTGGTTGACTTTCTCCTCCAAACACGGGAAGCAGGGAAGGGATGTCTGGGTCTGAGAAATGAGACTCTTCATTCGGAGTTTTGTTTATTAAAATATTGACTCTTACCACACTAAAAAGTGATAAATTTTATATCTCAATTTAAACGTCTTCGCAAAATCATTTTCAAGCGCCGATTCTCCTGCTTCTCAGAGCACTTGGAGTGCATCTCACATTGCGCTTGCCAGAATCATCATTTTTATGGTTTAGCAAGAAATCGTCTGTGGGCTTTGCCCCAGCATGAGCTCCAAAGACTTTCAGCTTCAGCGACAGCCCTGGATTAATAGTCAAATACCACCACTTTCCCCTTTAATCGATTTCATGACTTTTTAAAAATAGTCGTCTCGTGTCTGCCAGATGCCACAGGGAAAGACTTCAGTAGAAGGAGAAACCGCGTGAGGGAGCTTGGAGCAGGCAGGAGTTTGTCTTACGGTGGAAGAGAAAATGGTGGGAAGTGCCGACTTTGGCTCGCGAGGACCGACGGAGGCTGTGATTCTCTTAGTCTCTCTCGGTAAGGCTCTAAACCTTCCCCCGTGACAGAGGCACATTCTCCATTTTGGGTCCAAAGATCCATGCTAAGAACCTGTCATTTACAGCCTGATTCGCTTCTGGCCCCAGAGTGAGACCGTTCGACAGATTGCTTCTGAGGATTGAAATATGAAATTAAAAACGGCAGTTTTTCACGTCCGGCCGGCGCCGGCATCGGAAGGCCCCGTGCCCTCGTGGGCGGCCGTCTCCGGCCACGGGCCGCACCCCTCCCTGAAAGCTCCCTGCAGAGGAGACTTCGTGCTCACGCCTGCACCGCCTGCACCGCCCCCGTCCGCGTCACCCCTTCGGCAGCGCTTTGCGCACACGGATCTTCTCTGCTGCATGGCGCTCCTTCAGGATCGAGCATTCAACAACTAATTTTTAACCTCTCCAAAGCCATGCAAATAACTGCTTTTTATATTAGGAAATTACGCCCCTCGGAGTGCGAGTTACACAGTTGATCAGCCACAAGCACCCATGGAGTGCGAAGCACGTGTGTCTGCATGTCGGCGTGTTGCTGCCCAGAGTAGCGAGGGGGTCTTCGCCTTAACACCCGGCAACGCGGGTGACGACACAGTACAGAACACAGCACGGTCTACGACGGCAGGCTAAGCTGCCGCAGTGCAGCAGGAGTTGCGGGGGGCGGGGACTGGGGGCCCAGGGTGAGACAAGATGTTATTATCACAGCCCTAAGTGGCCAGGACTAGCTTCCCGGAGGATGGAGGCCTTGGACTCGGCGCTGAAAGGCAGTGTTTGGGGGGAGGAAGGAGCAGGAGGGGACGGGACCCCTCTGCCGGGCACAGCGGCCCCGAGAGAGAAGCCGTGAAGTCAGGAAGGACTGAGGCCGGTGGGGTGGTGTGGGGGTTGCGGGGGCAAACCCGCCGCGATGGGCGGGCAGGCCCGGGGGACCCGGGCGGAGGCAGGGCCCTCTCCAGCCTGGAGCGCGGAGACCCCGGGCGTCTTCGCCGGGCCGTGAGTATTTTCTGTACACACGTTTTCTACCCACACAGCTAATTTGACTAAGCGTCACTAAATAGGGAAACATGCAGCTTCAGTTGCTTCTTGTTCTTTTGCTCGAGCTAAACAAAAAAGCCGGACTCCGTTGAGAATGAACGCAAGGCCAAGAGTAACGTCATTCACAAGGTGGTGTTCCTTCGAGACACAGCAGGTGGACTGGTCTCTCTCGTCCCGGTCGTGTGCCTCCGAAGCCATAGTTCTGTCCCCGTAAGACAGCGCTCGCGAAAAGAAATCGAAACGCCATAAATTACAGTGGTTGAAGGTCACGGATTAATCACTTCATAACCTATTTGCTCTTGAAAACTCTGTCTTTGTAGATTCTGCCACAAAAAGGCTCATACGACTCGCTCTCATAGGTGACTGCCGCCTGGTCTGCCCCGTCTCCTAAGCCACGTCACAAATTGACGCTGGTAGCTCCCCGCTGCCGTTGTCCCGTTTGACATCGATGAGAAAATCCTTTTTATTTTCAAATGCTATTTATTCTTGCCATAAGATATATGCATTTCGTTTGCTGCTAAAATCCTTTTACTGAGTATTTGAGTAAAGGGTATGCCTTCAGGAACAGCTGTGGAAGGTAGTCGTCTGAAACCTTTTATGTAGAACTGCAATTATAATTCCTTTCTGGTTAACCGAAAAAGGAAGTGTTTGGCGACGATACAGAGTAACATAAGAATTAATTTTACTCTACAGTTAAATTTATGACCAAAATTTGCATATTCCTATGATGAACGGTGTATTGTATTTTAAATGAAACAAAGACTCCCCATTGCTCCCTTTTATTCCATTATCCTACACGCGAAAATATGCACTGATTTAGGAAAACATGTCAGTGGGTGTTTTATGTAAAAGAGTAAATGATGAGACCCCCTCGGTTCCGGAGCTCAAGCCTCGCCCCTCGCCTGGAGGCGCGTGCTGTGGCACTTGGGCTGGGTGCGTCACACAGCATCGCACCGGGAGGGGAGGCCGTGAGCCCAGGGCACGACGGAGCGTGGGGCCAGTCTCCGTCGGAGGCAGCGAGTGTCACGTGCTGGCACGGCGAAAGGAGAAGCGATAGACACCGACCCTTCCTGCGCCCGCGTGCCCCTGGAGATGCCTTTTCATCCAGGCCCGCCCCTTGGGGCTTTCCCGCGGGGGCCGCCGCGGGTGGCCTCGGAGGAAAGAAGAAACGTGTGCGGCACCCGTCCTCAGGGCGCTTCGCGGTCTCTGTTGCACCGTGGATAGCTCTCCTTGGAGTTCTGCTGACCTCAATCTTAATTTTTCTCAGTACTGTAGAATGGAATGGATTTCCCAGAAAGTCCCCTCATGTGGAAGGCTTCCCCAGAATGTAAACTCGCCTGCGTTTCTATCGATCGCTCTCCCCTTTGTCCTTCACACTGGAATTAACGCGTCTGGACTCCAGCACCGGTCTGACTCGCAGTCGCCGGCGAGATTCGTTGGCGTCCCCGCCGCGGGTGACGGGGTGGGGCCGTGCCTGTCTCCCCCGCCGGCCTGGGGCTCGGCACAGAGCAGGGGCTCGGTGCACGTTCATCACATGCGTGGAAAGAAAGCGTCTCGGGTTTCGAGTCCGAATCTCGCCGCCCGGGTCAGCGGCTTTTAAACGAGGCCCTTGTTCTGGGTGTTTTCGTCGTTTACAGATGAGGCTGCAACGTTTCTCCTTGGGTCGTCGTGATGACCAAATGAAGGGATGGTCGAGATGCGAGATGCCGTTACCTTCCTGGCCTTCGGGGATTCTGTCGAGGGGGCGTCTGAGCGTCTGCCCGGGGTGCCCCGCACGCTGTCGGCCCTCGGCAGGTGCCGCCCGCGGGACACTCACCGGCTCTTGGTTTCGAGGATGACCTTCCAAGAGCACCCCAGAAGCTGCGCTTCTGATCACTGACCTCTCCCCAGAATCACGAGTGTGACGAGCTTGTCAGTGTCACAGCCAGGGGCTCCCCACTGGACGCGGTGCCCCCCGCCCACTGAGCAGACAGACGCCTCCCGCCAGCTCTGACGGCCCCGCATCACCAGGCAGAGGGCGCGCCAGCCGCTGCCACGCCCACGCCCGCACACACCCACACCCACGCCCACACACTCACACCCGCACCCATACCCACACCCACACCCACACCTGTGCTCACACACACGCCCACATTCACACCCATGCTCATACCCACGCCCACGCCCACACCCACACAAATGCTCACACCCACACACACTCACACCCACACATGCTCATGCTCACACCCACACCCACGCCCACACACTCACACCCACACATGCCCATGCTCACACCCACCCCCGTGCTCACACCCACGCCCACACCCACACCCATGCCCACATTCACACCCACGCTCACATTCACACCCACACTTGTGCTCACACCCACACCCACGCCCCCACACTAGGAACGTGCCTGTGCACCGTGGCGCGTCCGCCAGGCGGGGAGGGCGGAGTCTCTGAGGAGGCCCGAGAGGCTGGGCGGGGGTGGAGGTGCGTCAGGGAAGAAGCCGTGGGACGGGGAGCTGCGCCGGGGAGGAGACATCTAGGAAGACAGCAGAACTGCTTTCGAGGGCCGGGGGACGTTCGGCCGTTCAGTGCACAGCACCCCGCTGCCTCCTTCGCGAAGCGCTTCATAGAATCCGTGGTACTTAATGCAGCTTTTGGTGCTGAAGTTCGGGGTCCGCAAACGAAGGCAGAGTGAGATGGGCGGCCGGAGGGCTGGCGGAGCTCGTGGGCTCACCTTTCGGCAACGCCTCGCTTCCCTGGCCTGGGGGCGCGTCCGGAACCGTCCGCGGCTCCCCGACCTATGGCGCGTCCGCACTGCGCCAGGGGCCGCCTTCCTGCCGCTGTACCGATGTCACGGCCCGGCCCCCTTGGGCTGTGCTCTCAGTCCGATCCGGATTAATAATCCGAAGACACGGTTTCCTCGTTTTCACTCCCGTTTTGCTTCTAGGCACTGGCAAGGTTAGGCTTCTTCACACAGCCTAGAACTTTCTGTTCATTTATCCGCCACTCCGTGTGTGCGCTCTCGGTGGGTGAGTGTCGCCATGGGGGCGGGAGGTGTGTGGTACAGAAGAAGGTCCTTGGGCGCCAGCCCACGGTCCCGCCCCCACGCGCCAGCTCCGCCCCGGCGGCTGGGCGGCCTTGGGCAGGCCCCTTCCCTTAGACAAAGTGGTGCCGGAGCAGGTTTGTCACGGCCTGTGCTTGTGCGTCTCCCCGTTTCGTTCCTGTTTTGTGCAGGTATTCATGTTCCAGAACGATCTCTCGTGACACGTATTTGAAATTTTACAAAAGAAAAAGTTGGATTATGTTTTTAACGTTTTTTTAACTCCCCACGAAAGGCAACTTAAGAATGTCTTTGATATATTTATCTGCCAATCTTTCTTTAATTCTTAATGGAAATTACATAGAGAAGCTGATGTTTGATATTTTGAAGCATCCTTTTTGTCAAAAAAAAAAAGATGTTATGAACCATGTCGATTTCATTAACTCAATCAGGGAGAAAAAGGTGACAGCTAGGGTTGAACCAACACAGTGAAAAAGTCTCATTGAAAATGTTCTCATTGGGAGGAAATCAGTAAAATATCAACCAGACATTTATATTTTTGACACAATCTCACTTTATCTTCACAAACCTTTATTAGATTTTCACATGAAGAAATCCAGAAAGGATTAACAGTTAGAATACAAAACCGAGCAAAGTCTTTAACTTTATGAGCATTCCAACTTTAACAGAACAAAACACGTGTGCGTGTGTATAACACACGGCCCATCCACGGTCAGGTGGCCCGTCCCGTGTGGGGAGGACGCAGCCAAGGCTGCAGGTGGCTTTCTCGTGGGAATCCCAGCTTGACAGGACATGGGGGGCGGGGGGACTGTTGGGCTGTCGGGTAAGGCACAGAGAGGGGACAAGCCAGCAGCTAGACAGAGCAGGCGGGGGCGGGGGCGGACCCAGGACAGCCCGATCGATCGGGAGGAAGAGCCGGGAACCAAGGTGAAGTCCGGCCCGGGCGGCCGCTTGGTGAGGACTCTGAGTTAAGGTGCGTGTTTATATCTGTCGATTCAGAGTGAGATGATGGCTTGGGTTCCAGGAACCAGTCGGGAACCAGAAAGCAGAATGAGTGTTGGGCGAAAGGTTAGAGGCCACACATGAAGCCAGAAATGGGGACGCTGGGGAAGTAAGAGCAGGGAGTCTCGATCCTAAGGCCAAGCTCGGCCGACAGGAACTTCTGACGCGCACCTCCATTTACATGAGCCCGGCTGGCAGGGCAGGGGGGAGGCGAGAGCCGGCTCTGGACCGGAAACCACCACGCTGTTGCCTCACTGGTTTGTTCAAGGTCAAAAGACTTATTTTGACCCATTATGTTAGCCAAAGCTCTAAAAAAATTAAATAAATAAAATTTTTTTAAAAACTAGCTGATCCTGGAGCTGTAATATGTGACCGATTTCATCCACTCAACGAAAGTCGTGGGAGCAGAAGGCAGTAAATGAAATTAGGTCCATTCACAGCCGAAGCTCTTTCTCCTGCCCGTGAGATCTGCTGAGTGGGAATTCCGTCTTCCTTCTCCGTACAGCATTCGTAGGGAAAGGATCATCATCTGATGAATGGCACGAAAAGCCAGTCACGAAACAGATATACCAGCACCATCATTCCGTTAATTAATGCGGTATGTGTGCAACGAGTGAGAATGACCCAGGAGCACAGGCGCGTCCAGGACGCGCTTGGTGAGGGTGTCTTGGCGACTGGCGGGCCGTAATCGTCGCAGCACTCGCCTCTCTGTTCTTAGGGATCGATGCTCTTTCTTCGGTTACATGAAATATCTCTGCTAATAAAAGACCGATGAGGCATTATTTTGAGCATCAGACACAGACGGGTGGTGGGATAATATCACATTTTTCTATGGCTCAGCAAACGTTGACAAATAAGGATAATCAGGATTGTCCAAGATGTGTCGGCCTCGATGGATGCAGTTAATAAAGTAACCGTACCGAAATTAGATATGCGCAAGCCGTAGCACCTGTCGAATGCGTAACAGATTAAGGAGTTGTGTCATTTATAGCGATGAATGTCTTCAGGCTTTAAGCGGAAAAAAACATTTTCTTTTACTAGAGGAGATGATGTCTCCAAACATTACGGGGAATTACTTTTCTCATGTTCAAATGAGTTCAGACCTCTACCAATGTGTAAATGGGTTTCAATCATGAATTGCAAATTGCAGTTGAAATGAGCATTGTTTTGCTGGTGGATGAGTCTGAAAACAATTGTCTTTTTTTCCTCCCCTACCGATACAGGGCAGGGCGTATTTGATTAAGTGTGTTTTTTGGGTTGGATCGATATTTGTTTGGATCAACAAATTAACACAGGGAGGCCAGCCGTGGTCCTGCCCTAAGTTTGGACTTTTCTGTGTCCCCAAGAGGTGTGGTCCAGGAGCCATCGCCAAGGTGACGTGTTAGTGACTGGCACCATTGGTTCCACACCTGGCCCTGTCACCAAACAAACGTGGCTAACCCTGGGCTTCGCTCCGCACCTGGCTGTGGCTCACACGGCCACACAAGCCACACGAGCACCGTGGAGACCTAAGTTCCGCGGGGAACGGGGCCTGGCTCGAGCCTGGCACCAGCTCACCCCTGTGGTGGAAAGCCGTTAAGTGCGTGGGTGTTCCGGCACGCTGGATTTGCCTTGCAAGTGCATCGGGGTGCACATTCGTACCGAGGGAGGGTTTGTCAGTGCCACCTTTGAGCTCTCAAGTCGCTGTGTTTGTCAGAAGCAGGTCTTTTCATCTCTAAGGCTGCGTAGATAGAGGGTGTCTACGTGTGCTCACACAGGGGCACACGCACGCACACCCAGGGGCAGGTGGGTTGGTGCATCCCCCTGGGGTCCCAGTCACTATGTGACCCATCCCAGGGGTCTCCTCCGAGGTCTGGACCTGGTCACGTCTGTCCATCTCTAAAACAGCTAAAGATGTTTAGGGACCAAGAAAACTTGAGTCAAACCTTGAAATGCTAACTTAGTTGAAATTCTGTTATAGCTCATTTAGAAGGTAGATAATTGTCTTAACTGTGGATTTTTTTTGTTTTTGTCTTTGTCTTTGTTTTTGTTTTTGTTTGTTTTTTTTTTTTTTTTTTTTTTTTTTTTTTGAGAGAGAGAGATTTAACCTGGGCTCCCAAGGCCCAGCTGTTGAAAATGGGTAACTGGTAAAATGAACAAGTCTTGTGATCACTGTTAAAGTCCGTATAAAAACTAAACGTAGTCAGCATAAGTGAACATTTGCTAATGTGTGTCTAACAAAGCATTTTTACATTTGTGGACTCTAATCTGACTAAGTTGAGAGTTTTTTTTTGTGATGTCTTTGGCCATTTTTTGGCGCTCATCCAGTGATTCACAAAGATAAATGCTTTTAGCACGGGATGTGACTGTGTTTCAAACAGGCCAAAGTGTCCTAATCTGCAGTGGATTCTTCATTTCATTATATAGAATAAGATGGACCATTTCATTTAATACCATTTATTTAAATTGTTTTTAGTAGCTCTTTGTTCTTTTCTGAAAGAAAAAAAAGTTTTTTCTTAGCTCTCTCCCTTAATTTTTTTCAGTTACATTTAGTTTTGGTAGAGCTGATTGATAGCACTTTTCTATTTGGCCTTAATCAAGGATCCATCCCTGAACCATCTAGTACTTTCTCTAATATTCTGTAATATTGGGCCAAAGGGACCTCAGATGTGCATGCTCTGGACACTGGAAATGCAGCGCGGCGCCTCGCCCTGCCGCGGGTCGTTTAAGGTCCCCTGTGTCACAGAAACGACCTGCCTGCCTTCATCATGCGCCTCCACTTACAAAAGAAAGTCCTCGCTGTTGGTGACATGTACTTTAGCAAAGGGTGCCCAGGACTTACCATAGTTCACCCCACAAGACCCCCGCCCGACCAGTTCAGCCGCACTGAACCCGGAGGCCCGGCCGCTGTCGTGACTCTACACATATAATTTAGGGCCGCACGAAACGTTTCTTCATTTTTCAATACAGCCAACCTCGGAAGGCGCCGGCGCATTCAGTCGCTGAACTCATTCTTCGTTTCGATGTGATCTTTTGCGAGAGTAAAAGCACACAGTGCTAAAATGAAGGTATTTCTCAAACGGTAGTGGTTCCACAAAGGGAGATGTCAACGTTGGCAAAGTATTTTGGCCACTAAGAAACCGCAGAGCTATTGCACATGGCGGCGGTTTCAACAGAGAAAGATAAATTCTCAGACGTGTTTCTCTTTCGACTTAAGCCGTCTCCGAAGGCGACGACGAGACGTCCTCCCTGTTTTTCTGCCATTTTCTGCCATCGTCACTCTTAAAAGTCTGATCTTTAAGTCGGCGTCTGTTTCACACACTGAACTCTCCAACAAATGATATCAATTTTGAACATTTCGTGCATTTATAATTAACTCAAAACAAAAGAAAACAAGAAATTGCAGAAGTTATTTTTACCTGAGGGTGCCCACGGGCATTCAGGGGTTGATTATTATGGCTTTATTTTTTTAGAATCTCCTTTGGGAGCACTTTTTAACTTAAATCAACTCTAGACTGTAAACTATTGCTCTTTCAGAAATACATAATTCCATTAGAATTACAATTATAGCCTAAAGCTAAATTTAATTTAGTGGGTTATCAAGCCAGGGATGCTCTTCATATTAGCCAGGGAAGGCTCTAGCTAAGTATGACGTCATGCATTCAAAAACTAGCCGGTCTACCCAGACCGGGCGTCTGCGTATGGGTCCGGATGACCACGTGTGGCCGTAGTTAGTCGTAGGGGCTGTCGCGAAGGAAAAAGGATGAGTCAGAGTGTCACGGGAGCCCCGCCCTGGTCTGTCCTGTTCTTTGTCTGTTGACTCGTTCCCCGGATATCTCCTTCGGCTCTATGGCCTTCGACAGCTGCACGCCGATGGCTCCACCCTCTGCTCTGAGCGTCTAACGCGAATGTCCGGCTTCCTCATCCACAGCTGCTCTCGGGTGCCCAGTAAACATCTCGAACTGAACGTATTGAGGGCAACTCTCGGCTGGGCCCCTGGACGTTTCCGCCCCCATCTACGTAAGCGGGACCGCCATCCGCCCGCTTACCAAGCACCGAAGCCCCGCCCCCCTCCTCCGTCCAGGTTCCCCAGTGACCCGTCAGCGCTCCGCCTTTCACCTCGGTGGCTCCGGCCGCCCCTCGGCCCTTCCTCAGCGCTCCGAGAGAGCGTGCCCCTCCCCCACTTCAGACCCTCCGACGGCGTCCACTGCATCGAGAATGCATCTCAGCGTCCTCACCATCACGTGCAAGACACAAGGCCGTGTGTTCGCTCGTCAGCGTTCTCCAGCCCCTCGGGACAGCCTGCCGTTCTCGGCCGGACCCCGCCGGCACCGCCCTCGGCCTCGGCACCCTCACCCCCCCCCCCCCCCGCCCCGAGCGCTCTCGCCCTGGTCCGTACGCGGCTCCCGCCTGCCCTCCCGCCAGACGCTGTGCCGGCGACACCCCCTCGCAGAGGCGGTCTGTGCCCGTCCATCCGTCCATCCGTCCATCCGAGGCAGTGACCTAGACCTGCAGCCCCCGGCCCGCTCGCTCCCTCTGCCCGGTTTTATTTTCTTCGTGAGAGTTACACCCCTCCGAGATGTAGATTTAGAATACACACTTATCTAATGTTTATACAGCTGTTGGCTCGATCATGGTAACATTCACCCAACCAGAACGTAGCATCATGCGAACAGAGACTGAGTCCTACTCAGAGTTCCAGCCTGCAGTCCCAGAAGGGGCTCGAGGAATATTTTTTTTAATAATTAAGTGAAGTTTAGAAGCCATCGCTTACAGAAAAATACTCAGTATTTATATATGCGGGTTTCTCTTCTTTTCACAAAGGATTTGAAACAGCTTTAGGCAAAAACATATACAATAAAAGTCAAAAATAGAAACCTAGCTCCAAAGAAAAAAATACACATGGGGGAAAAAAAAGGAAGATAGTGAGTTACACGATTATCACGAGAAAGTAGGGGAGCGGGCAGAGCACTGTGCTGTGAGGAGAAGACTCTCCCCAAGATCCAGCTCCGAATCGAAGTTCTCGGGGCGCTTCCCCCCGGGGCCGGGCGACGCCCGCGCTGTCTTCACACAGCAGGTGCCGCCGTCCTCTGCCGGTGGCCGTGCCTCTGACAGGGCCAAGGGCTTGAAGGGGGACCGCGGAGGGGCTGAGCCAATCTCCTCCAAGAATGTGGAGCTCTGGCGTCCTTGCTGTCGTCTAGAGGATTCACTGTGTGATAGCATAGTCAGCATTGTGTATTGCTTGGAATTGGGGGGATTTCGGTAATTCGATGAAAATACTGCATTAAGGGAGCACGGGTGTCGCCAAGTTTAACAGGCCCCTGGTGCTGTGCCCCGGGCAAGGCCCCCCGGACCGGCGGTGCGACCTCACGTCAGCCGAGCCCCGGAGAAGGCTCGCTGTCCTCCTCTGCTGAACACCCTCCCGAGACCCTCGACTCCCCTCGGCGGCTGGAAACCGGGGCCCTTTGGGCCGCCAGCCGCTTCCGCCCCGTCCTGCTCGCTGCTCGCCACCGTCTCCGTCTCGGCGCGCTTGCCTGCACCACGAGAAACACACGGCCCCTGCTGGAAATCGTAAAGAGCCATCGGGAGCCTCGACGCCCAGCTACAGTGCTGATTATCGCCCCCAGGGATGTCTGGTCACACGCATCGCGACGTCCAGGACGTGACGTGGAGCTGAACCGGGATCGTGCGTCGGACAGCATCGTGCGCTCCCGGGAGACAGCGTGAGCGGGTCCACGGGGCCTCCCCGGCTGGAAAAGCCTCACCGGAGGAGGGCTTCCGGAAGGCGTCGCGAGCCTCGGCTGGCACTGCGGCCACGCCCCCCGGCGTCCCTCTCGTACTTAGCGGCCCCTCCCCCGCGTCCACTCAGGCCCTGACCACACCGCTGCGTTCAAGGGGCCACGTGCCACTGTGCCCGCTCGTGGGCCAGTCAGCCGGTGTTTGTCACGTCCCGCCGAGGCCCTTGCCCCCAACTCCACCCGGATTCAAAGGAAAGTTCTTACTTTTTCCCTGTGAAATCGTGTTTCGTTTGCCACGTTAAAGCCTGACTTCTTGTAAAGACACGTTTCCTAGGAGAAACACATGCCCGTGTTTCTAACAGAGCCCCTTCCAGCCACGCCGCACTGCCCGGAAAAGCCACGACCCGCTTTTCTTTGCCGAGAAACCGTCCCCAAGGCCCCCTCTCCCCACACACGCAGCGGCCCCTGCCGCTCCGCCCAGGGCGGCGAGATCGTGGCAGGAAAGGCGCGCGGTGCCAGGCGCAGAGGCTGTGAGCAGGGCAGGGATGGGGCGAGGCGACCGTCACGGTCACGTGCCCCGGGAGAAACATCCCCTTCTCTGTTCCGTTCGGCCGTCGCCGAGCCTCCGAGCGCGCACTGGTGATTGCTGTTGTTCGTGGAGCTTCTCGTGGCTCACGGCCAGGTGGCCGCTCTGCTGAAAGGCTCATCGTGGCGCATGTACCCAGCGCCCCTCCGGGACTTCGAGGGTTTAGGTTGGACGCACTTAGCGCAAAAAAAAAAAAAAAAAAAAATTTTTTTTTTTTTTTTTTTGCTAGCGCATGTCTCAGTTATTCTGACATCTGCCATTAATAGAAATAGTCACTCCGTCGTAAACGCGCCACTCTGAGAAGTAAAGTACTGTCCTCGGTGTGAGTGTGCAGTGGCTCGTCTGAGTGATGGGGGCTGTGGTGGTCCTCGAGTCCCCCGCCCCGTTGAGCCACAGAATTCCCGATGTCCTATGGATGTCCGAATCCAATCCGAAAACCTGCCCGACATTTTACAACCTCCGGGTTTTCTCGTAGCCTTGACTAAGCGACGGCGAGTACCCACTTGTGGGAAACGCAGGGCCTCCTCCCCGCGAGGGCGAGGGCAAACCTCCGGCTCGCGCGCGAGGAGCCCGCCGCCGCCGAGGGCGCTCGAGTTCTCCCTGGACGGCGTTTTCTTAGCCACGATGGAAAGAAGACGCACGTTCACAGAAGAAAACCGTTTTCTCCAGACGCTTCCTGGACGCCGAACCAAGAGCCCGCTCAGACTGTCTGGGGTCCCTGCAGAATGAACGTGACCTTCGAACTCGAATTTCTCATTACATGCCAACATCCAGTAAGCGACATGACTAGTAGTTTCAAAAGATCTGAAAACATTAACGACTTTTCAGATTTAGAGAGTGTCCGTCTTGGGGGGCGGGGGGAACACATGTGCCCTTTATCCACCAAATATCGTCACATTCGTCATGATGTCTGTTCAGTTTGCTTGCGGTCAGAGTAGCTGGTGAGCTCATCTCGCTGACAGGAATCTGAGTTTGTGGCTGTGACTGAGAAGGTCACCAGCTAATTCTGGTCGCAGGCGCGAGAAGCAGGGTCCCGAGGCCAGGCACGGAATGGGCCTTCCCATCCTCGAAGCCCTGGTGCATTCACGGTCCCGGCTTTGAGCACGTTCAGCCCCGTGGGACCGGGGGGTGTCCATGTGGCAGAGCAGGCACCACGCCCAGCACCCGGCCGGCGTCCCCGGCTCCCTGGCAGCAGAGTTCACCGCGCGGTGCGAGCTCGTGCGGGTCGAAGGCCGCCGGCCGGGGCCTGCCTCCGGGTCCGGCCCTCGGGGCGGATGGACGTGTGGGTCGGAAGAGGCTGCTGTGTGGATGGACGAGAGTCCTTCCGTGCCAAACCACCGTCCACCCTCTGCTGTTCTCCGGGAAGGGGAAGTGACCCCGGCGGCTGGTCTGAGGCGAGTGTGCGGCACAGAGGCTGGCGGCCGGCGCTGCCTTTCCTTCCCCATGTGCGGTTTCGAGCACAGGGAACGTGGCAGGCCCCGCCGGCCCCCCACGGGGCGCCCTTGAATGACGGGCGGAGTGCTCCCGAGGGGCCACAAGGTGGTAAACACACTCTGCAAGCATCGCGCAGTCCATCACGGAAAGCCAGTCACCCCGTGTGTGCCCACCTACGGTAAGTCTGTTTATCGTGGACGCTTACATGGCAGCTAACGAAACAAGACGAAACGTTGGTAAATCAGAGCAGAGGACCCAGCAAGACAGCAGACCGCCGCTCGGTGGCTTCACCGAAGGTGCCGTAAGACCGGTTTTGCATCATAACCATTGACACACAAGGAGTGCGAACGACACAGCTGGTTAAGGACCAAGGCCGGGCGAGGACGTGCGTCTCTGACGCGTGTCTGAAACCGTGGAGGAGATGCAGGCTTCAGAGGAGCTCTGCAAACACACACGGAACCCGGATCAGCGCAACTGGGCATGACGTGCCGTGACGACCACGGTGCCTTTGCGTGAGTCATGGATGAAACGTGTCGCTCTCCCCCAGCAACCCTCGCCCCGTTCTCCCGGGGCCTGTGCGGTTCGCAGCATGGGCGACAGGCCCGGAGGTCGTCAGAGGGTCTGATCTGTGCTGAGACGGGACGATTCTCTGGCCCCGCGTAAGCGAAGCCGAGCGCGCACGCGGTGCGGACAGGCACGGGGCTGGGGCCGGGACAGGGACAGGGACCGCGTCAGGTTAAGGACCCTCGAGCGGCCCCGTGACCACCCTCCAGAAGGCCGCCGCTCGGTACCAGTGACTCCGGTGGCCACGCTTACGCGTGCGAGTCTTCCCGACCGTCGTAATTCACTTACAGGTGGACCGCGTCGACGCTTTATCCAAAGTCTCGCTCTTCACCTTTCCCTCGTGCATCTACTTGTGAGTTAAAATCTGGTGGTCTAGAATCACGTAGCGTCTTCAGCACCGAGGGTTTCGAAGTATAAGACACAAAAGTCACTTAGAAGAAGATCGAATTAATTTCAATTAATGTCTTGTAAATTAGCAACGTAAGAAAAGGCCGGGAACCTACTCAATCCGTACTTTCTCGGCGCGCAGCCGGAAACGTCCCGGGGATCGGCCGCCCCTGTTACTCCCTCTCGGCTCCCAGATTCGGCCGAGAGATCGTTAACTAGATGCTCCGTTTTCCAAATCGTCAACTAGCTTATCTTCTAAGCGGCAATTTGCCAGCGCCGCCCCCCAACCCCCCCGCCGCCCATGTTCACATAGACATTTTTAAGCTGTTGACAAGAAGCAGGTGTAATTGGAAAAGGGTCTGGTTCTTACAAAACAAAAGACACATAGTTACCGCATCACAGCACCAAGCAATCACTTAAAAAACCAGCCTGCGTCACAAAGGAAATGGAAATTTTTTAAACTATGAGTGAGTAAGTGGTGATAGGATCGTGTCCAGTGGTGGGGTGTGTGTGTGTGTGGGGGGGGGGCACATGTTTCTGTTCCTTCTGCATTCCTGGTTTGGCCCACTGAGATTTCAAGAGCTACAAAAACGTAAAATGCTGGAGAAGTCAGAAAAGTGAAAAGTAGGTGTGCTCTTGTGATAGTTACAAGAATTAAAAATGTATTAAGAAAATCAAATCGGTTGGAATCCAAAAGCATTTTAAAGTTCCAGAACAAATGTTTGCACGAAAACCAGAGGATTTTAGGAGTAGACGGGACCGCGGGTGTCACCCGGCCACACGCTCCCAGTGCACGGGGAGGAAACTGAGGCCCAGTGTGTGGGACACGTGGGGGCGGCGGGAGTCACACCCAGAGTCACGTCCTCCAGCTCCCGGGGAAGGGGTCGGGCTGCACGCAGCTCTCTCCTCTCGCCCGGCGCCCGCCCACGCCCGAGACGCCGCCGTTGGAGACCCCCTCCTGCCTGCGTCTTGCTGGGGTCCGCACCACGCACGCTCAGACAGGCAGCGATTTCGAGGTCGCCGTCAGCAAACTTAAAGTGCAGTTTTTAAAAAAACAAGTCTCACTTATGGCGTAACGTTTCTAATCTTAAAACTGACATCTGAGCTTTTAGGAGCCTGGCTTCGGAAAGAATTTTCTGTTGGTCATGGAAGAATAGGAACCCTCGTCAGCCAGCAGAAATAGGTGCCCGAAGGAGCGAGCAAGCCGGCGAGGGCGGGGGGCAGGGAAGGAGGCCTCTTTCTCACTTCAGGGGAAGGGCCCAGCGACAAGAACAAGCAGCCCCATTGAAGGAGAACTTCATGCTCCACCCCCCCCGCCCCAAAATCCCAACAAACTGCCCCATTGTCATTTGTTGTTTTGCTACAGTGAATGGACAAAGCGTAAGTTAGGCAAGACCAGCTCGGCCTTTCGGCCCAGGACCCCGGCTCGCGAGTGGCTCCGAGGGGCCTAGGCGCTGTGGCTGGTCACACTCAAGGCGCGGTGCACAAGGGGCCCCGCTGAGCCTCGGGTGGTTCAAGCAGCAGCTGTAATTGACCCGAGCTGGACAGTGGGAGAAAGACAGTTCTGGAACGTTCCACCATGCGGTGGTACAAAACCCCTCCCTCCTCTGCTGAGTGGTGCCCCCCGCCCCCCCAAGACCAGCAGTGTGTGGGAAGGAAGCCAGCTCATCACGGAGCCAGGCCCCGCCTGCCTGCCTGCCGAGGGGCGCCGGGGGTCTTAAAGCATGGCACGGAGTGGCCCTGACCCTCAGCCTCGCTCCGTTCCTGACGTCCATTGTTCCCCTGATGACTCCTCTTCCTCGCGGACTGTTTAATTATGCAAACCACAAGCCTCCTAAGGCAGGTTCTCCAGTACCTGTCAGAACAGGGCTTAGGCAGCATGAAAGAGAGACCCATCCTGCTGAGCAGTTCACAGTTAACCCGGCCTAACCCACCATCGGCCCCCGTCCACGGCAGCACCCACCTCAGATGGCGCCTCGCCCTGAGGTGGGAGCTCTCCTGGCTGCAGCCGTGGACGGCTCCTCCCTGGGGTGGGGAGCACAGCCCGCGGAGACAGCGCAGGGAAGGAGCCCCGAGGAGGCGGGAGGGGCCGCGGTCCGGCTGCGGGAGGGCGCACACGCCAGGCCGGGGCAACCAGCCTGGCGAGGTGTCGCGTCAGACGCTGGGAGGGGTCCTGGCAGGCGGGCAGGCGACCTGACTCCAGGGCCCTTCCACGCTCCTCCTCTGGGCCGGGAGGAGGTCTGGGCCTGGGCGGGAAGACGGCCTCCGAAAAGGGAGCGACCGTGAAGGTCAGGCCGAAGGGCAGGCCGTAGGTCGTCCAAGGAAGGGAGACCTGGGCCTGGGAGCGCCCCGCCCCCGCCCGGCGGCGGCAGCAGCCACAGCAGGTCCTGGGACCGAGGGTCGCTGACGGCTGGAACGTGTCCATCCCCGCGTCCTCACCTCTCGCTGCGGGCTTTGTGGCGGCCTCGACTGCGCCAGGTCGCTCAGAGTTGATATCCTTCCAGAGAATCGTGCACTGGTCTGCGTTCTGCTAGTTTCGCTACGAGTGTTCAAACATATTCGACTTTAATTTTTCTTCCGGTACGCAGGATAAGACGTAGATCTTAATTAGTGTTTCCCTAACGCGTCACATCTCAGAATCGTAGCGCGATCACCGCTCCCCGCTGTTTCGTGCCGCTCGCTCTCCTGCGCGTTAATTCCTGCTCGTGCTCCGGTCTGCCCGCCTCCCTCAGCGGACACGCACGGAGGCCTCGCCACGCCGCAGGCCCCTCTGGGGCCGGGGGACCACGTGGATGCCGGCCAGGGCGCCTGCGCAAGCCTGGCTGGGGGAGAGAACAAGCAGATGAGCTGTGCCGCCTACCGGAGGACGACGCGTTCTATGACGAAAAATAAGACGCAGAAAGGGAGCAGAGCGTTCCAGCCAGGGCAGGGCGGGGGTTCGGATGCCAGGAAGCGAGAGCGAAACCCTGAGGGGCCGGGGGCCGGGCGCTCACGGGCCGCGCGGCGGGAGCAGGCGCAGCGCAGGCGACGGGAAGCGAGGCCAGAGGTGAGGTGCTGGGCAGTTGGGGGGGGCGTGCCGGGGCGGACTTGACTGTTGCCCTGGGTGAGGCGGCCATGCTGGGCCCTTCTGGAGGCCACGAGGGAGAGTCCACCCCACACCTCCCGCCCACTCCCACTGTGCTTGCCCGAGAGGGCATCGTGTCTTCTCGCTGAGGAATATACACACACGTGGACGGACGGACGGGTGGACGGGTGGATGGTCGGACCGGACGGACAGACGGGTGGATGGATGGATGGGTAGATGGATGGATGAATGGATGGATGGAAAGATAGAAGTAAGTTGATTGATGGATAGATAGATGATAGATAGATAATAGATAGATAGATGATAGATTTATTTGTCTTTTGCTACCTTTTTTAAGATTTAAAAAAAACGTTCTTTATTTAAACCTCAATAGATTTAGCCTCGGTTTTTTTAGAGGGAAGAAGTTGATATTGTGATTAGAATCTATATTTTTATTACATGGGCTGGCGGCTGCTGACAATTAGCAGGCTATTCATTTCGGTTTGTTTATTTCAGATCCAGCATTTTATCGAATCGTTTTATTAAACATGATCGTTTTTGCCGGTTCCTCTGCATGTTCTGGTTTTCCATTATGTTAAGTGCAAATAATGATCTTTTCTCTCTTCCCATTATCATACCTCTTTATTTTTTCATGTCTCATTGCATTAACCACAGTTTTTAGACGCTATTAAGGAACCATCCTTACTCTGATTTTTAAACAGAATTTAATTTGTCTATCCATTAAGCACAACGTGGGCTCCCGTTTTCTACAATCTCATACTGGTGAAAAGTAGCCTCTGTTCCTGATATGTTAGTATGTCGAGGGACTTCATGAGATATGCTCAGTGGCGCTTCGGAGGCGTCACCCGATTTACCTGAGCCCCCGAGCCTGTGCGCCCGATGAGGTGGGTGCTCCTGCGGCAGGTCCTCCCTGCGCTGTGCTGTGTGCCTTCCAGCAGACCCCGTTACGCTGGCGTAGGGAAAGATTTCAGGGCGTTCATGTTGTGTTTCTTTGTTTCTCTTTAGAATTAGGGACCTGCTTTATTTTGGTGGCGTCCTCATTAAAATCGATATTCTCACGTCCTGTTACAACATTCCCAATAACATGGCACGTTGGAGAGGCTCTCAGGGAACCGCCTACCAGTTATTTTTATCATCACTTCTGGAAAAGGCACTAGCTTTCCGCGTCAACGTCGTTTCCACGGCGACGTGTTGATGACGTGCCCCTCACGGCTCCTAACGCTTCGGCGTAAGGCAGGGGGTTCTTCCTCCCAGGAGCTAAGGACGACGACCTGTGGATCTCACGGCGTTCTGCAGCCTGTAAGCCATCTCCACACAGACCCTCGCCGGGCAGCTGCGCTATGGCCTTTCACGAAGGAGGACCCGAACCTGAGGGTAGAGCTGGCGTCGGCCCACGCCGCCCACCAGGACCCGCGAAGACAGAACCCGGCTGCTCCGCACCCAGGGCCGTTGCTCTCGCCACACGGACGCGCCCCCTGGCACCAAGTTCACGGCGAGGGCATTAAGCAGAGCCTGAGGACATCGCGTTCCGTCCTGAGGCTGCAGCGCTGTCTCCTTAGGGCGCAGAGCGAGGCGGGTCCCCCGGGATCCATGCCCCCCACTGCCACCTCCCTTTGCTCTTCACCCTGTGCCCCTGACCTGTCACAGGACCCCTCAGCCACTGGCCCACACCGCCTTTAGCCCCTGGTGCCGAGCTTCCTCCTCACGCCAGGTCCTCCTCACCCGAGGCGGTGTCCGTACCCCAAGGGGAGGCCCCCCAAGATCTTCCAGCTCCACTGTCCGTCCGACATCACCGCTTCAGCCGCCCAGGCCCGCGGCCTCACTTGGAACTCGGCGAGCACGGCACCTCTGCAGCCCTTCCCGCCCCCGTCCTCCCCGTCCAGAGTCCCTGTGTTGTCGCTTTCTTCCCGGCCCCTCCGGACCCAGGGCCCATGGCGGGTCACTCACACTGACCCCCATCTTCTCTGCGGGGCTGAGGGCGGTGGCGGGGCGTCCAGCTTGGGGGGAAGGAGAGCCAGACCTCAGAGGAGCTGTTGCGTGCTGGGCCTCCGTCGCCTGCAGGACTCAGGAGGGGTTCGGGTTGGAAGTGGGGTTTTCCTGTGTGCTTCTGATGCACGCGCCCTCTCAGTCCACGGGAGAACTGCCGCCGGCCCCCCCACCACCCGAAACCCCGATTTGCCCCGTGCGCCTCAGGATCACCATCTTGCTTCGCCCTCCCCCCACCCTCCCACCCCCACTTTAGAGCCGAACCCCATGGACTCTGCTTCCTGCTGGCCCCGGCCATCGCCCAGAACCTCGGAGGACCCCTTGGCCGGAGCTGCCCCGGGTCTGGGCTCTGTCTTGTCTGGGCCTGGCCTTCTGCCATCGGGTGCCGCCTCATTTCCTGCCGTGGGAGCCCCCTCCGGTTCCCACATGGGTCCAGATCGGTCGGGTCTCCTCTAGACTGGGCTTCAGAGCCAGCTCCCGAAGAACAAAGGCCAGCGCGTCTCCAACTCTGCAATCATTCAAAGTTCAGTCTTTAAAGCGCAGAGATTTTTCTGCTTCATCCGCCCACAGCTCAGCAACTGTATTTCTACAGCTATTGTCATTCTATTTCTGTTCCTAATTGCTATTATAGAAAACCGAGCCTCACAGGGGCTCTGGGAGGCGCCAACCCCTGAGCTCCCTTCAAATGTAAATGTGTTATGCAAATGTCCTCTGCAGCGGGAGGCGGGGGCCGCGGGCCCCCCTGGGCGCGAGCAGGAGAAGAATGCTTTCTGGGGTGGCTGAGACCTCGAAGACAGTCCACTCCCTCCGGATTTCAGTGCTCGCCGCTCGGACACGGCTTCCTGTCTCCAGCTTCCTCTCCCGCTCCGGCAGCTGAATGTCAAGTACTTGCGGCTCCGCGGGCCACGGCCGCTTAACCGTTTCGTGGCCACTCCCTGCGGAGGCCAGGGGGCCAGCCCAGCGCCCTTCCCGGAGGGGTTCGGGTGGGGGTCACCTTGTTCCGGTGGATGTTGGAATCCAGGAACCTCTTTTTTTTTCTTTTTAATGGAGAGCCGCGTCTCTCGACAACGCACTGGAGTGGATCAGTCACTGTGCCACCAGCAGAGCCCGAACACGCCAGGCCGACGCCCCGGCCCCCGTGCCCCGGCCGCCCCTCCCGCCTTCCGCGCCCTCCCCTCGCCGAGCGGGGCAGGCCCTCCGCGGCCGAGCCCCGTCCACGTCTCCCCTGCTTCCTGTCTTCACCAGTAGCCTCGTGGTCCGAAAGAAGGTTCTCGGCGTCCGAGTCAGCAGGCCCCCACACCCCTTGGGGCCCCGAAGCAGTCGTCTCTCCGTGCGCCGGGCACCGCCCCCAGCACTTGGCAGTTTGTCATTTATTCACCTCCTTCGAATTTCTCGCTAGCTGCTCCATGCGACACTGTGCACTGCTCACACTTCCCAGATGTGAGCAAAGAAGTGTCCACGGGTGTGTAGAAACGTGTTCTGTACCTTCCAAGGTTAGACATCGTAACCCACGCGAAGGTGCCGGCCAGGCAGAAACCAGTGGACGCGGGCCCTGGGCCCACGGGTCGGCCGAACCGCACCCCCCCAATCTGCTCTGGCGTTGACACCCCCACCCCGACCCCCCAGCTCTGAACTCCAGAGAAAGGGGAACCAACTCTCTCCTGGGATAACATTCCTGTTCTAGAAGTGCTAAAGACACTGTAAAATGCAAGTAGCTTATTTAAGAGGCAGAGATTACAGGGTTCTCTGCCTGCCTCGGGGGAGGGTCTCTGGGACACCAACGGTGGGTTATAGACATTTGTGTTCCAAGCCCAGTGGGAAGAAAACCTTTGTGCGGATTCGAGGTGGCTTTGTGATGAGCCAGCAGCGTGAGACCCTCCGATGGCACCGAGCACAACGCGGCCTCCTCCTCCTGGGTTTAACAGCGCGTCTCAGGCTGCGGGCGTTTGCGACACGTCCCTCAGGCAGGGCACCCCGCATGGCGCGTGGGCGCCCGGCGTGCGCCCTTTCCCGGTTCCCGTAACAGTCGCGCCAAATCGCCCCCGTCACTGGGGCCCTCTCCACCGCGCTGTCCTCGGGGAGGGAAGGGGTCGCCGACTCAGGGCGAGCAGGAATTCGCCCCCAAATCGTGAAGAACAGGAGCATTGACACGCTTTGAGTCGAGGCCCGGATTTTGAACTTGGCCCCCGGAGCCAGTCACTTTGGCCTAGCCCGGGCCCTGTGAGGCCTGAAGACACGTGACCTGCCTCGGCCCCGTGGGTGCACCAGGACCCCAGGGACCCAGAAGTCTACTGCCAGGGAGTCCCGTGAGCCAGCTGGCTCCTGACAGGGTGGCTGACTCTCCAAGAGAGGGGGAGAGAGAGAGAGAGAGAGAGAGAGAGAGGGAAGCTGGCAGGAGCTGTCCCTAGGGACTTGCCCCCCACTGTGCAGGGTCACGGCCCCCATGCCGCCTGCCCTGCACTGAGCACCCTATGTGCCAGGCCAGAACCCCACTCGGAGGAAGCGTCATTATACTCAGAAATGCGTTACAATTGCAAACCCTTCTCATTTGGATCACAAAAGCCCTTCCACAGTTTCTCCTAAACAGGCAAAAATAAAAAATAAAAAACTGTGGGAAACTGTCTCACGTTAGACACATAATTTTTTCTGGCCGTATCTGGAACTAAAGAGTGAGGTTAAAAGTGACATTCTCACTGAAACAATTCATGAAAAGCCTATCACCTACCAATTTCATATTTGAATGCCATTATGATAATGTTATTAGTGCATTATGAATGGCACTAATATGATTACTGTTTTGTGTGGTATTACAGGAAATTAATTTAAGTGGATTTACATATTTCCAGATAAGGGCACTGCTAACACAGATAAATAAGGCCGAGGTTACTTTGAAACAAAAGGAAACAAACGCCGAGAGAAAGCCGAGTTGTGACTTCGTTTGTGGTACCAACACGCCATTATCGTGAGATTTTCGTTAATGTAAACATTCTGCCTCTTCAGAAGTGCTTTTCCTGCTTAAAGGAACAACCTGAATGAATCTCCCAGCCCCTGCCCAGGTATTCTTTCCCTCCATTTCAGAGTTGAGGGCGTGACAACCTAGGGAATGAAACCGCTTGTCCCGCGTTGTACCCAAGGTCCCAGACAGTGCGATAGCCCAGCTCGAATGGCCAGGAACTCAGCCGCTGCACTGAGCTCTCTGTGGACGGCGGCTTTTTCGCGTCCAGTCACTTAGCATCCTAATTCAGCACGGGTGGGCCCCTGGAAATTCTCCGTCCCCGGCTTAGTAAAAGGAAGTGCCTCCCAAGGCCCCGCGTTTGGGGAGGGAGGCTCCCCCCACAGAGCGGGCTTTCCCCCCATTTCCCCAGGGCCTAGAGGAGGCCCTCGGCAAGGCATGCTGAGCCGCCCTCGCCGCCGCCGGGGGGCCAGAGGCCACAGGAAACCAGCAGCTGCATGGGCCCCTGACCGGTGCACACAGTGCTGGCCGAGGTCATTCAGGGGCAAGAGAGAGAGCAGCGGGGGGAGGGGGAGGATTGGGAAAAGCTGCCCAGGATACAGCTGGGCCTGGACAGAGGGGCACAGCAGGCAGCGGGGATTCACGGGGCGTGCGCGGTCAGGGGAGCTGTGGCTGCACCAGGTAGCGGTGGGACTAGGCGGGGCACGGCCCGGCCGGGCAGATCGGGGGTCAGAGTAGGTGAGGGTGGGGGAGGTGCTGCTGCGGGCGTTTTAAAAGCATGAAACTGCCGAGGGGAGAAGCTGCGTTTGTGAGCATGAGCCTGGCGGCTGAGCGGAAAGAACTGGAGCGGCAAGAAGAGAGTTGGGAAACGGGTGTTTCGCAAGCTATCCAGGCCCGAGGTGACGGAGGCCTGACCGCTGGCCGGGGCGCAGCATCTAATCACATGAAGGGAGCCCGAGCTTTGAGTCCCGTTTCTATGGTGACAAGCAGGAAGGGTGGGCGGCTGACTTTTAAACTGGAAGTTCTTCGAGGATCCCTGTTATCAGCCGTGTGTCTGTGTATCTTCTGCACAGAGCGACTAGCAGGCTCCCAGTGAACGTGTGCAGAATGAAGGAACGGAAGAAGGAAGGAATGAAGCCCTGCAGGCCCGCGAGACTGAGTGGACTCTCGCAGGGTCTGGTGCAGATAATCTCCTGACTCACCGCAGGCTCCCGGCGTCCTGATAAGCCCAGGAAGCTGCCCGGGGCTGCTCGCTGGCCCTGCAGGCCCTGCGCTTAGTGCACAGGACCCAGCAGCCCGCAGCCTTTTCCATGAGGAAGCGGCCCAAGGCAGGCAGTCCCCGGTTTCCGGGGGGCCAGTCAGGGGCGGGCGGGCGGGCTTCCCTTCCGCGGGGGAGGGCCGCAGCCGCCTCCACCCCCCAGGCAGCAGAGAAGGACCCGCTTAGGTATTTTTTTTAATAGTCTGAAAAACTGTGAATAAATAGTCTCCAAGCACAGAATGAAATAAAGTGATCATGTGAATTCCTCCTTTGCATGTCGTGAAGATTAGAGTTAACAGATGTAAGTGATTTAGGGTGGCCACTGACGTGTAAGAAGCATACAGAAGTGTCGGCTGTTATCGTTATTATTAAAGTGTTCCACCTGAATTCTCAGAATTTCCATTCTAGGTGTAAGCTAAATAGAAATAATTCCTTAATTTTTTTAGCGGTGCAAATTTTTCCTACTTTCCCTTAAAACCACAGCCAATTTTCTAAGTAGCTTATTGATATGTTGGTGATTAAAGTTAAATATTCTACCAGTGTTTTATTTTAGTGATTAAAAAGAGAAACCTAAATTTTTATAATTAGCATTTACCATATAGGATGCTTCTCAATTCTAAATCAAAGATTAGTATAATATTTTGACTACCTTACATTTCACTTCTGCAAATAATAATTCAATCCATAAATTTAAATAGATATTGGTGTATCTCTAATTATTTAGCATTAAATCATTCTGTTATTATTTTTCAATTATCTTTTCATGAAAAAAAGTAATAGACCAATTCCTATAAAGTCATTTGTGTTTAATTGAATTAAGTAGTTATCTTTGATTAAAATATTCTAGAGCCACTATAAAATTAACTTCTTACGTATCTCATATTGGTGAATTTTTTTTCCTGTGCTATCAAGATGGCTACAGATATCAATCACCACGTTATAAACAGGAAATGGAAATGGGTTCATTCTACTCTTTCAGAACAGCAAGCAAAAATGCTATAAAATCAGAATATAGATTTAGATTTCAAAAATGATAGGTAAACGTAATACTGGTAAATAGGATATTTTCTAAGGAAGAAATGCACTGTAGTTTAGGAATTTAATGCAGTATGAGTGCAGTGGTAAATTTGGTCAGTTTAGTATTTTATCGCCTTGCTATTCAGCCAGACAGTAGAGGGCAAGTCACTCATTTTTCGTGAACCGGGACGTCTTGGTCAGTTTTGTAAGGACAGAGCTGGAACTCTAGGGAAATGAGTTGGACAACGGCCTGGGAGAAGTCAGAGCGGGTGGGAGGCGAGGCCAGCCGCATGCCAGGCCGAGGGCCGAGGGCCAGTGGTGCCGGACGGGCGTCTTGGACCTAAGAGAGGATTCTGCAGCCTCTGCACTCACCACCGTTCGCCTGAACAAGCCCCTCACCTCACGGCTTAGCTTTCAGCAGGAAATGCCTGTAAGGCGGGCGGCTGAGTGCCTCGAACTGGCCAGAGACACAGAGGTCAGAGTCTCCAAAGTCAGAAGAATGGAGGGTGCTGAGGCCCGGCCAGCTCTGTGGACACCACAAACGGCCTCCACGTCCTTCCACGAGCCGTCGGCGTCACTCCCGGTCCAGTCTGGTCACTTGGAGCAGGGCCTTTCTGCTCTGAGAACACCTTGCACACCCATCAGGACAAGAGTCCCAGCCTCTCCGGAACCGGAGGGTCTGTCTTGGCTCATCTGTTTACCGAATCACCACTGAATGCCTCCCATGGGCCAAGTATTCAGCAGTTGCTTGGTCAAGAAATAAGCCAACACATGAGAGCAGAGGCAGTCCTGCTTCTAAGTCCCAATTTTTTAAGTATTGTTAAGACCTTATATATCCAATAGGGCCATAATATTTCACACCAGTTCTTCAAAAAGCTATTTTCAATTAGTGGAAAGCCTAGATTTGACAGGTCTAGTTTGTTCCTTTGAAGCGTCTACCACAACTCAAATTCTATTAGTGAAGTATTACAGAGCACCTGCTTTAAAGGTTAGATCAAAAAGCAATTTTTTTATATATCAATTCTATATGTGCGGACATTCTAAACTATTGTGTTTTAAAATAGTTTATTTTTAGACGATATCATGTAAATCCACTGTTGTATTTAAACTCCTTACTCTGGGAGTAAAAGCTTGGTAAGCAGACAGACATCAGCGCAGCCCTGAACAAAGCATTACTAATTCCAGCTTAACGTACCCTGTGTTTGCTTCTCTCCTGATCGCTCCGTTTCTTGCGTCTCGTTGTGCTTTGCGGGGCGTGGCAGGTCTGGGGGACAAGGCCGACTCTCGGACCAGTCCCTTCTGGTCTTGAGAAGAAGGGTTTATAACCAGCGAGTCAGATATCGGTATTTCTAATATGCTGCTTTGGAAAATATTGAAGTAATTTAAAATATAAATTTAGTTGAGTTATAAGGAAATTCAGGTTATCAATTTTAAATGAATAACATTTATGGAAAATCAAAAATAAATTGCTTGATACTTTGAAAACACAGACATAGTCTAGGTGATAACATTCCATTCCAACAGCCTGCTTTTAAAATCCCAAATCTTTATTTGATTAAATTTTCAACTTCGCATTGACTAATAGAGTAGAAACATTTGTTTCTTTCATAAGAAAGTATCAGTTCAGTTTGCTGTTCATATGTTTCTTCTGACAGCTAAGTCCTACTTTTTTCAAAAAAATTGTCGCATGGCTCCATCAGCTATAACGTCAGATTTGCCAGAGTTCCTTCTAACTCTTTCCGGGTCGTGGTTTTACCTGCTTCCACCTAATATTTATTCGCGTTTTATTTCCATCCACTCCTCTTGTTGAAGCAGGAACCTAGACATGTTTTTCCTGCTTCAACCCCCACCTGCCCGGGTCCCCGCGACCCCTGCCTGTCCCTCGCACTCGCTGCCCCAGCGCGGGGCCTCGCGTGTGTGTCCAGCCTGGGCAGACAGACGACAGCGCTGTGCTCCTCGTCCGCGCCTCGTTGCTATTTAAAAACTTTCAAACCGCATCCAACTTTCTGTAACAGCCTTTTCATCTGTCAGATGAAGTAGAATGTTGACTGGTCTTTCCCTAGGTCCTAGCAACAGCCAACTGGAAACTTCCGTTTTTAAAAGATCCCGTTGAGAATTATGAGTTACAGACCCAAACTGTGTACATGTAGTAAGGAAATCCATAGGACCGCTTTGAAAAAAAATCCGTGTGGGAGAAGCCTGGGACGAATGGATCTCATGCGACGTGGGTCCTCCCGGCCGGCCGTTGCTGCTCTTGCCCGTGTCTGGTGACCGGCGCTCGGTGCCCTTCGGGCATCCAGCATCACCTCGGGAAGGCCCCCCCCCCCGCCCCCCGCGCCTCCCCCAGCCTCGCCAGCCTCCGGCGCCGACTCCTGACTCGCCGGGGGATTTGAGGCTGACTGAGGCTGCAAAGGCCCGAAGCTGCTCCAGCCGACTCTCCCGACAGCGGGACCCGCAAGGGCCCTCGTCCGTTCACGCGCCTGTGTCCCCGGAGCCTCCCCGATTCCCGCCTCCTTCTTGAAAACTGGTTCTCGACCTTTTTCTTTGATTCGATAAGTATCTCAGACCTTTCCAGGAGGCTCTTCTTTTAAAGTTTTCCCTTATTAACATTTCCCCTTAGTAACAGCTTCCATTAACATATATTCGTTAACATCGGACGAACCGTTATTGACATATTATTCTCACCTGAAGCCCATAGTTTACATTAGGGTTCACTCGTCACGTTACAGAGTTTTACGGGTTTTGATAAATGCATAGTGTCCTGTACCCACCGTTATAGTTTTTTTTTAAATTTATTTTTAATTATAGTTGACATGCGCTATCACGTTAGTTTGAGCCGTACGACACAGTGATTCGACGATTGTAGACCTCGCGACGTGATCACCGTAAGTCGCGCCCACCCGTCGCCTTACGTGGTTACGGAGCTACCGGCTACGTTCCCTGCCGCCGCCTCCGTCCCTCCCTTCACCACCCGGAGCTCGGAGCTCGCGCTGCTCAATCCCGCTCCCCGTGGGGGCCCCGCCCCGCCCCCCGCCCGGCTCGCCGTGCCAATGAGTCTGTTTCCGTCTCATTCGTTTTGTCTTGTAGAGTCCACACGTAAGTGAAATCATGCGCCCTCCGTCTCTCTTTGCCCAGCTTATCCCATCGCGTTGTCCCAAAGGGCCAGATCTCATTTTCCCCACAGCCGAGCGATGTTCCGCCTCGACGCGATGCGCACGCCGCCTCGCCTGTATCCACGCGTGTGTCGCCGGACGCCTCGGCCGCGTCCACGTCTCGCGGGGGACGCAGGGGCGCGCGCCTCTGTCCGGATTACTGTTTTCATTTTCTCCAGGTAAACATCCGGAGGTGGGATTGCGGGGTTATACAGTCTATTTTTAATGCTTTGAGGAATCTCCATGCCGTTTCCCATGGCGGCTGCACCCAATCTGCAGCCAGACAGCTGTTCGGAGGGGTTTCATTTTCCCCACATTCTCGCCTCTTGCTGTCTTGTCGATGGCAGCCGTTCTGACAGGCGTGAGGTGGTACCTCGCTGTGGTTTCGACTTGCATTTCCCTCGCGATTAGTGATGCTGAGCATCTTTTCGTGTGTGCGTTCGCCGTTCCAACAAGTTCTTTTATGCCGAAGTTATCTGCAGGGAGCTTTCACTTCTCGTGAGGGAAGAACTCAGCTATCACAGTCGAGCACTGAGGCTTTGCCTCATTGAGTTAATGAGCCAGCGGGAGGCTTTTATAGATAGATCTTAAAAGAAGTGACCTGGATATTCACACTGAAGAATAAATGGGTGACAAAGCCAAGTAAGTATTGAAGGCGAAAAAAAAAGAGAAAAGAATGAAAAGAATGGGACATTTGCTCTACCAGATACTAAAATAACAGTAACTAAAAATCTGTGGCCCTAATAGCAGCATAGCTAGATGAGTGTAACGGAAATAAATCCAGGAGTATTTTAGAAGTATTTAATACCTTATAAAGATGGCATCCAGATCATTGAAGGGGTACAGTCTAAGTCCCAAAGGAAAAAAAAATTTTAATGATTAGGCCCATGTCACACCATCACTAAAATTTAAAAATGCAGATCACTTAAAAAAATTAAATGCAAAACATAAAGTAAAACTGTGAAATAAAAGTCAAAACATAATACAGGCAAATATAGCATCAAAAAAGAAACCATAAAAAAAAATTTAAATTTGATTATATGAAAATGAAAAACGTTTGTCAAAAACACCATAAATAAAACTAAAACACAAATGATATGAGGATGACTGTTTCTCTAAAACATCCCCAACAAAAAATATTTTCAAACTTCTGGAACTGGGCGAATCAATCTTTCTTTTTCTTCTTCTGGAAATTAGTCATAGTTTGGTGGGCCTTCCCAATTTATGTTTATAAAAGAATTTGCCTAGATCTTTTATGACTTTATGTTCATATTTGAGTCTTTGATCCATTTGGAATTTATCCTGGTATAAAATGTGAGGTACGGTCCCAAATCTGTTTTCCAGATGGCTCCCCTGTCGTCCCAACGTCATTTATTACATTTATTATATTTGTTAGTTCATATTTTAACCGTTGGTTTGAGATGATGTCTCACATAAACTAAGTCCCCACATGCGTTTATGCATGTATGCCTGTGTATATTAATATCTGTGGGGTTTTTTCTGCCCCACACACAAATTGCTAGTCTTTTAAAGAGTGTTCCTAGTAGTCATTGGTTGTATATTTTTTACATATGAAATTTCAGACCAATATATCTAGTTCAAATTAAAAACCTAATGGCATTTCTACTGGAATCTGTTTAAATCTTAAAAAATAAGCTTAAATAGAATTGACGTCTCTACGACGCTTAGTTTTCCAAACCCCAAAACACGGCGTGTCTTTCCTCCATTCCTGCCATGGTGTTTTAAAGTTTTGTTCATATAGGTTGTGTGAAAGCTATTGAAGTCTGTATGTTAATTTTCAATCCTAGCACTTTATCGATTTATTTTGCTTATTCGGTTGATTGTCTTAGGTTGTCCAAGTATAAAATCTGTGTCTTCCAAAAAGTGGTTGCTTTGTGTTTTCCTTTCCAATTTTGCACCTCTAATTTCTTTCTCTCGTGTAATGGCATTGGCTATTTTCTTTGTAAAATTTTAAACAGTGATATTAGTGATGGCTGAACTTACTGAAAATATTTGCAGTATTTGCAATATGTCTCCAATAAGCGTGATGCTGACTTTTGGATTGAGATAGATTTACCTTAACTTATAAAGGAAGTATTGCACTCTTTTTTTTTTTTTTTATCAATAATGGTTGTCGAGTATTATCCAGTGCCTTATCAGTACCTATGGAAATGATAATAAATATTTTTTACTTAATCCTTAATAAAACAAATTTTATCAAAAGAATTCTTAATGAATCACCCTTACGTTTCCGAAATAAACCACATTTGGCAGTGATGTATCATTCTCATAACGTGCTGCTGGGTCTCGTTCGCTAGTATTATACGCTGGTGGGCCGTATAGCGACATTTTGGTCAACACCAGACCTACCTATGTGACAGAGGTCCCGTAGAGGTCTAGCAGAGCCGAAAGTCGTCTATCGCACGCTTGTGCTGTAGCCTCATAGCCACACAACACAGACGTTACTCACACGCCTGCCGACGCCGGTGTACGCGAGCCTCCTGTGCTGCCGTTCGTGGGGAGGCACAGCCCACTCGGCTACGAGCCGTGCACAGTACCTGCTACTGGTAACCAAAGACCGCGTTGCCGGTCTGCGTGTCTTCTACACTGTAATCTTCGTTTTTGTTTTAGAGTGTGCTCTTTCTACTTATAAAAAAACGCGACATTTGCCGTAGAACCGCGTGCCCTGCTGTGCGGTGTGCGCGCCCGGCCTCCTCCAGCTCACGTTTCCTGCGCCTCCGGACCGCACCGTGTTCGCGTGTGCGTGACGTGCGCTCGGGCTTTGTACAGCAGCAGGCCGCACAGGCTTGTGGCCGAGGAGCAACGGGCCGCGCCACCGAGCAGGTGCGTGGTCCTCTGCGCCGGCCAGGTGTGCGCGAGTGCCCTCTGTGCCAGTCACGCGATGACGGAATCGCCTGAGGACACCGTTCTCAGACTACATCGCCGTCATCCAGCAGCACATGGCTGTATTCAAGGTTTATGCTTTGATAGTCACAAGCGGCATTGGTCTTTTGTTTGCTTTCTCCACAATTTTGGTGTTTCGGTATAATGTTATGCTTCCTCCAAAGAAAAATTTTGGAAGTTTCTTTTATTTTTTCACCCTAGGCTTTGGGGGGAAAAAAAGAGAGAGAAAAAGAACAACTGGATTTGTGGAATTCACGTGTCTGGGCCTAGCAATTATTTTTTTCTTTCTGGCTGGGGGAAAGTAGCTATCAGGTAGCTTTCTTTATTTCTCCCATAGAAATCAAGTCCTTTTAGATATTCTATTTCTTCTGAGGTCAGTTTTGGCAAATTACATTTACCTAGAAATTTCTTCAATGTGTCCAGATTTCAAATTGATTTTCGCAGAGTAAACAAACTGATGTCCTATATTGCTTTCGACTTCCTTCATTCTCTGTTACTCTCCGCCTCCACCCACACGACCTTGCTTGCCATTTCTTCTTCGCACATTCCCCATTGTTTTTATCAGAAGAGCTATTCGGGCATACCTTGAATTTTTTTTTTCAAAAACCATCTCTTGGGTTGATTTTGTAGTTCTGCTGTTTCGATTTTCTAATTAATAAATTCAGCTTTTCCTTTTTTAAATTTCTTTTAATTCTATTCAGTTTATTTTCTTGCTCCTTTCCCAACTTTTTGGACTGGTTGAATTCAAGCCTTTATTTTTAATTAATATGAAGATTAAAAAAACGCATTTTCCTCGAGCATCTTAGTGACCTCTCATGGCTTCTGCTACGGAGTGTTTTTTATGATGTTCTTTTCCATTTATTCTGTAATTTGAGATTATATTTCCTCTTTGACCTAAAACTTATTTAAATAAGACCAAGTTACTTGGTGTTTATTTACCTTTGCTTCTGCCAGGTACACTTGTCCAGCACTTGATATGTGTCAGCTGCAAACGATGTCCTTTAACCGCCAACTCCTGCAGGTGGAGCAGTTGGCAGGTTCACTCCGCTCCCCAGGCGTGTGGAGGTTGCGTGACTTCTCCAGTGTCGGGGCGCTGGCCACTTACAGTCTGTTCCGCCGCCCTAACCCCCGCTTTTTCTTACTGTCAGTACTTCAGTTCAGCCCACTTAGTACTTAGTACCCAGCCCTGGTCATGTGTGTCGTCTGACTGAGCGACCTCGAGCCGTTTCCTCGTTAAAGATAGGATCAGGATTCCCTAATGCCACATTTTCAGAACCATTTGTCTTTAGCCTTTGTATCTGAAGACTAGTTTGATGGAGTCTAAAATTTCCGACACGTTTTATTTCCCTTAGTGTCTGTAGGTACGCCTCTGCCGCCTTCCGACCCTGATGGTAGCCGTGGAGAACTCCGAGACCACCATGGGTTTCCCCCTCATGAGCGACTTTATCCCTTGGTCTGGCTGCCCAGTTATCTTCCTTTGCATACTTAGTAATGCAGGCTATGTGATAATACGCAGAGGTCGGATTTTCAAGTCAGGCTCACAAGAATCAGAGATCTCGCCTCTTTATTGATCATTCAAAGGGTGCAGTAACCACGGAACGGGGAAAGCGCCGAGTCAGACGGCCAGCGTGCCCACCTGTGCCCGCCCTGGGCTCGCCAGGGCGCGCTGTGGACCCAGCGTCTGAGCTCGCCGGGGAGGGCGCGGAGGGCGGCTTCCACTCACGGGCCCTCCGCACCTCGTACTCCGGCAACTGGCGTTCCGCTCCCTCTTGCCCCCGACAAGCGCCCTCCGGGGACCGGGGCTCGTCTGCCAGGAGGCCCGGTCCGGCCTGTCTCCCTCCTCCGCGCCCCGCCCCCCCGCACAGAGAGGACGGCGGTGTTCACACCTGGAGCGCTCTTCCGAAACGTGGGTTCGCGTCTCCTTTCATTTCACTAATGATTTATTGAATTAAATCTTCTAATATTCGTTCTGTTCCAGTGTGTTTTCCCTTTCCGAGAGCTTCGATGATGCATGTTTTAAAACTCTCGGTGCCTCTCTACCTCCGATTTCATCTGTGGTCACTTTCAGCCCCTATTCCGCCTGGAATTCGCCAATTTTCTCACTCCCGTCGTCTGCGACTTCCCCACGTGGTCTGTTCCCTGCGCCTCTTTCGCCTCCGTCTCCATTTCTAGCATTTTTTTCTTTCCCTCCTTTCCCGAGTTCCGTCCCCTCACTCCTCAGTCCCTCCCGTTGCCTGCTGCGCGTCCCCGAGGCTTCGTGGCTTCGCTCTTTCGCGGGTGTGATCGTTTCCTTGTGGAATCGTCAGTTTCACCGACGAAGCTTCAGGCAGACGCGGCACCAGTCCCGGCGCGTTCGGGACCTGTGGGTCTGTGCGTGCGTGGGCTCCTCGCCCTCCCGCGAGCTTCAGTCCGCCCGCGCCTTCCCTTAGAGAGCCGGTGCTGTGCCGGCGTAGGCTTCAAATTCCTCACGACGGGGGGAGTTGGACTTCCCGGCCGGCTGGAGGGCTTCCTGCGAGGGAAGTGTGTTTTGGGGCGCGTTCTGGGGACTGCCTGCCGGACCAACGGCTCCCCGCCCCGCAGAGCCGCCCAGGCTCCACCCGCCGTCCCCCGGCCTCGCCCCTCCTGCAGTGCGCATGGAACGAAGGTTTGTCACTTCAGGAAGTGAGCCTGTCGCCTCGAGAAGACGTGTTTTTGCCTTGGTCTCCTGAGCCCTGCCCCTTTGGACCGTCCCAGCCTCACGAGAAGGATGGGTGGCTGCGGTCCGTCCATCTGGAGGTGGGGCAGGTGCGCCAGGTGCGGAAAGCGGTGTAAGCGGAGTGGGCAGCACGAGGCGGGGACCGGCGACAACCCCGGGCCGTTGGCTCTGGGGCCGGAGAGGCAGTTAGGCCGTTAGTAGAAAAAAGCAAGCGCAGGAGTGAGCAGCACCCAGCCATGCCGTCGAGGCCGCCCTCGGCTCCGAGGGAAAGACCCAGGGCTCTGCCCCAACACGGCCGCCAGCGGCGTCTGGAAAGGATGCGGGAGCCGAGGTGCTCGAAGCCATCCTGCGGAAGCGCCCGCTTGCTCCGTTATGCAGAATGGATCGAGAGGTGAAGGAGGAGCGGAGAACGGTGGCACGAGGGCTAGAGAGTAGCAAGAAGGTCGTGCTGAGAAGTTTCCCTCGTACGACATCTAGACAGCGCACGTTTAATATCGTCTCATTTCAGAAGCAGAAATCTAGAGCGCGTGCTCTAAAAGTGCACCTTGAAATGCATCATTTTGAGGATGAAATTTTAAAAAACATTCAATAATACCAATTCTAAGCGAAATGTAATATTCACAGAATAATGATACGTAATTGAAATACGCCGTATATGAGTCGATGTAAGTGAAACTAACCTTTTGATCCAGTACTTTACTAGGATAGGAAAACAAACGAGGCCCACCTGATTTTAGCGTACATTCCAAATTCGGTTAACTTTAACCAATATTGTCAGCATTCTCGCCGTCCTTATTAAATACAATATCTTAATATCCAAGATAAAATCAGAGGAGTATCATGTCCACAAGAAGCAGAGCAAGTTTTTCAAGAATGTGTTTTTAAGTATTAGTGATTAAATCATTAGCAATAAAAGCATTAATTTGAACATTCTGGGGAATTTGTTTGGGGTTTTTTTCCTTAAAAAAATTCTCGTTTGGATCATTCGAAGGAATAGTGCCGTTTTCTTTCCTTCAGTGAGTAAAGTGTTTGGATAGTATTGAGACGTTTGTGCCAGAGGCCCCACAGAAGAAGAATTCCACCACGGGACCACCGCTTTTCAAGCAGAGCCTATGCGGTGACACACAGACTAACGCTGACAGCTCACACCACTGCTGTCCCCGTCACCAGGTCGGACTTGTCCTCTGGGGGCCAGGAGGTTATAACCTCAGCGAAGTCTCCACCCGGATCCTGGGTCCCGCGCCTCTCCTTGACCCCCCGCAGAAACACTGACTCTTCTCACCCTTGTGGAAAAGCAAATCCGAGTTTCAGACTCTGCTTTGAGCAGACTCGGCCCGTCCGGTTTCCCGCGCTTCCCCTTGGGCGTCGGGAGCCGCGGGAGGCAGCGAGTCTTTCTGTGGACACAGCACCAGGCCGGCCCCTCTCCGGCCCTTCCACGAGGCCTTCACTCGCCTCTGCAACGATGGCCTGACACTCGGCTGAATTTTGTGTAAACATCTAAACTTTGGTGACTATTATCCAACCAAAGAAGCTCTGACCACGCTGAGATAAACTGCATTATGGAATGTTTTTCCCTACTAAGTCTTGGCACATGGTACCTTTTGTGTACATAGCAAAAATCTTTCTGAGCACATTACGGACATTGTTATGTGTCATAATGTCATTATAATACGGTGAAACTGAACACCCACCCACACACACATACTATCAAATTTAACACCAAGTTCTGTTTTTTTTTCTTATTTTTTAAAGTATATCATCATTTCTCTCTCAACTGAGACCAAACTACTATCACATGTTGTACCCAAGGAATGCAACAGCCGTCTAACTTACCCACCCTCAGACATCGCCCAAATAGCACCCAACGTATAAACTTAGTCGCGTCACTTTTCTATCCTTAGAGCAAAGGCGACTACCCTGTCTGTGGCCCGGCTCACCCGATGTCACCTGACGCCAGGTCGCTTCTCCAGCCTCGGCCAAACAGCCCCTCCCCACGGCCGCTGGGCTTCTCGGTTTCTGAACAGTTGACCTTTCCACCCCAGGGCCTTTGCACAAACTGTTCTTTTTGCTGTAACCCTTTAGCCCCCTTTCCCTTTCCATGCGGCTCCCCTGAAGCGTCCCCAGCAGGAGCCCCCCAACTGCTCACACCAGGTCCCAGAACAGGGCAGAAGTCACCGTTCCTTTAACCCTCCTCTTCGCTGCCACGCGGCGCCCCGTGAGGCCAGGGGCTGGGTCTCCCGTCAGACACCCCGCCCTGGCTCCTAGCCTGACCCTGACATCACGCGGGAGGGAGGGTCCACATGCCTGTCATCCTGCTGCGTGTCACGGGGAGAGGCCGACGTCGCCGTGGAGATAGATCCCGGGGGACGCAGCTGGGAAGCAGCCCAGCCCATGGCAGAGACGAGTCCCGGGGGCAGGACGCACCTGCCGTGGCGGGCAGGAAGGATGCCACCCACTCCTGCATGGGCGACGGGCAGACTCGGCCCGTCCAAGAAAGGGGCAGAGCTGCTTTCAGTCGACCCGTGTCTGAGACGCAAGGGCCACCGCGGAAGGAGGAAGCTTCCGCTACACGCCGTGCTCAGTTTGCTGTGGGTTGGTGACGGCATCCGGCAGAGAGCATTGCTCACGGTAGGGTCCTCGTGAGCATTCGTTGGCCCGATTTCAGTGCCAGCTGTGGCATGAGCCCAGCTACCTGCCCAGGCACCTGGCAGGAGCAGGTGACTCAGCGGCCCGTCGCATCGCGACGCACGCACGGTGACTTGAACCGATCTCGCTCCCGAAGTTAGAGGAAGGTGCTGCACTCCACGGTTCGGTCGTGGCGATCACCTGTGAAAGTTGCTCTTTCGTCAGTAAATCACGCGTATTTTGGAACGTCGTCTAGTCTCTGTGGAAGTGGAGGGGCGAATGGAATATTACATCAGAATAACTATTTACTGACAATTCATACTATTTTATAGTCCGTGTCTCTTGGCTTGGATGGGAGTTCATTAGTCAGTGGTTTATAAAATCTTCCAGACTGAATGATGAACTCACATCTATTCCAATTGGTATGGATGGTAAAAGGGGTGTGAATCGTCCATGAATATTTATTGTCAGGAAATATCAGCATGTATTGCTGCTTTTAGCAAAATAATACAGATTTTATTATGGATCCATAAAGCAGGATGCTTATGTTCATTACACATAATAACATAGAAACAAAATGATATTCTGTAGAACAGGGGTCCCCAACGCCCGGTACCGGTCCTTGGCCTGTTAGCAGCCGGGCCGCACAGCGGGAGGTGAGCAGTGGGATTGCGAAGCTTCGTCTGTGTCTGCAGCCGCCCCCCAGCACCAGCATCACCGCCTCGGCTCCGCCTCAGGTCATCGGGCCTTGGATTCTCATAGGAGCACCGGTCCCCGGTGCCACAGAGATCAGGGACCAGTGCATAGGATCTGAGAGAGGCAGAAACAAAGACGAAATTTCAGGTTCCAAAACCAATTTTATCAAAACATTTTTGCAGGGCCATGCTACTAACATGAACTCCCTTTAAAGTATTAAAAACTTAAACTCACTCAAGAGGTGGCGATTGAGTTTCAGAATTAGAATATAATTACAATTTCTGCTGCAGGAAGTGAATGGTTGCCACGGGCCTCGTTCTAAATAACTAGTACATTCGTAATAAATTCGACACCCCAAGTTCCTGATGTGAGTCCTGGCTGCTCGCCGGGGAACGTGCTCTCGCTGAAGGCCAGGCTGTCCCTCCCCTGAGAAAAGCTCTCTCGAGGAAAACACTTTCCACAGTGGGTAGCCTATATAAACACATTACAGATACTCTGTGTAAATACAGAGATGTCACGTAAGTCTGTATACACGGGTGCATATGCCTGTACGTACGTATGTACGCACACGTCTGTGTGTGTGTTGCCTTAAAGACCCTCAGATCCTGTGTTTTCTCCAAAGAGCAGACGGAGCAGGAATCATGCACATCTCCCTCTTAAAGCCTCTGTGTCACTGGGTCGGTGACCCCGTCGGGTGAAGACAGCTGTCCTGGGTGGCCGTGCTGCAAGCCCAGGGCCCTGAGGAAAGGGACCCGGTGGACAAACACCGGAGTCCCGTTCGCTTTTGGTCTTCCTCGAAGGTCAGAGATGACGGCGTTCTCTCCTTTTTCATTTCATAAAGTCTGAGGAACACTTAAGAAAGTCTCGTCCTCATTTTCCAGGGGACCCCTTCCAGCAAACAGAGCCGATGGCCAGAGTTTCAGCCCGGCAGCCAGGAGCGTGTCCGCCATACTCCTGCCTCGGCCCCCACTTTGACCCCAGGGGTCATGTGCAAGGTCAACACCTGCCCATGCAAGGCAGTGCCGGGGTCCCCCAACTCCTTACTGGCGAAGCCGCCTGGGGTTTGTAGTTACACCTGAGCCAGCTCTGGGGACCCCTTCAAAGTTTACAGGACAAGGTCATTTTTCTTTTAAATTCCGACCTGGTCTTGTATAACCACCCAGAATAAATACCACGCACCCTAACGTCTGCTCCAGTGAGCTGTGGACACCGGGGCGTCAGGGCCAGAGGGCCAGCCGCTCGCTTACTGGACCCTGGGGCTCGGCGCTCGTTTGCCTGCAGGACGAGCAACGGCCTCTCCCAGCCACACCCCTCGCTCCCCGTGCTCCGGACCCCTCGCAGAGGGAGCGCTTTGCAGCCGAGGACTCCAGAACACGCTTCGCTCTTCTCTTAGACATTAAGGCAATGGTTTTCAGAGATTAGGCCTCCGGGTTCTTTCTTTTCTCTCCGTGGAATTTAGACATTATTCAGACAACGTATATTCGTGCCAGTTTTTTAGAGCTTGTTTTTGTTTTTGTTTTTTTTCAAAAGAAGAGAGACTCAGCTTGAGACAGTTAGTCGCAGAATCTCACGCAGATGCTCAGGCTGCTTCCTGGGTCGCGGTTGCAGCTTATGCTCTTGAAATTCCAGGCGCTAATAGTGTTTGAAGTGGGCGGATTCCCCTTCAGAATGACGCTGAGCCTTCGGTCGCAAGAGTTACACACTCGGCCGTGCCAGGCCTTCTCCCCCGCACGCTGTCTCTGCTCTTTCCCAGTGGGGCCCTGGAGGGACATGCAGCCGGGGCCCCGGAGGGACGTGCGGCCGCAGACCCGACCCCGTCTGCGCCAGGACTCTGGTCTGATCGTGCACAGTCTCTCAGCCTCTGTCTCTCCGTCCGTTATATGAGGCTGATAACACCTCTGGTGCCAGAGCTGGGAGAGTCAGACTCAGTGTCGGGAGACGACCCAGAGAGATGCATTCTGTACCTGCCGGCGGTCATTAACACTGAAATTTAAAACGAGTGTAAAAAAAACCGGGCAGTTACCGTACCGTGGAGCGGGAGCGAATGACCCTCAAGTTTCCCGCTGGCCGATGTACGATGCCGAATCAGCTTACGTAGCACTTCACCCAGAATTTGGACATAAAATTAGGTATCGATTATCTAAGAAAAATAATGCATACAGAACTTTTTATCACAGAATAGCTACTCATCTGTGCCACCAAACACGTGAGAATGGCTTTTCCCAATTACCTTCCCAGAATCCGCAGAGAATGTAAATCAGGTTCATGTAATACCTGTAATAACTACAATTTGGATGGTACATAGGTAGCAAAAAAAAAAAATCATTGAATACATTTGAAAGAGAAATCCAAGTGAGTTTAGAACCCGCGTTCCTTCAGGGTGACTTACTCGGCGACTTCCCTTCGTTAGGCAATTAGGAGTTGCGGTCGGCTGTGAGGATCAAAAGACCATGATGGGCAGAGCTGCCCTTGGAACCTGGTGACAACAGCTGGTGTCCCTGGGTGGGCCGGAGGGGGGCGGGGGGAGGCGTCAAGGTCAGCCATCCGCCCGTGCCAGCGAGGTTAGACTGTGCGGGAGGCTGAGCGTGGCCGCTGGGGGCCTCGCCCCCGCGGTCAGGTGTCGCCCAGGGGACTCCCCGTACTCCGACTTCGTTTCCACGTTCTGACCTTCCCGATGTGGCGCTGGACGCACGAGGCCCGAGGCAGCCGAGGGGCGCGTCTCCTCACGCGGTCGCTTCTCCCGGGTGTCGCCGAAGCCCTTCGCTTAAGGACGTCACAGACCTTAAGGGTCGCGGTACGTCTCTCATTAGTCTCGTGTTAGGTTTTTTTTGGTTTGTGTTTAATATCTCTTAATTTTTCCATTGGCTTCCTCAATCTTTCCTCCTTAAACGTTCTTGTTGTTTAAGTACTTAAGATTCCGTTTGACATGGGATTCGATGACAACTAAGGACGCCTGGTAACGAATCATTCCGGCGCCTGCGTGTTTTATTACACAGCCCCCCGACGACGCCAGTCCGCACGCTGGCGGCGAGAGGGCCGTGGCCGCGAGCCGTCTCCCGCCGGGGCCGCCCTCGAGTGGCGGGGCACCACGCCGTCGCCCCGGAGAGCGCCAGCCCCGACGGAACGGCCCCCGCCGCAGCCCCTCGCGCCCTTGCACGGCCGGCAGAGAAGTCGCTGTGCACGCACGGGCCTCGCCGCAAGCGCGCGCGCGAGGGGCCGCCCCGTCGCCCGGCCACGGCCCCCCAGCTCCGTCACGCCCTGGTGGGGCCGCCGCCGCGGGTCCTGCCCGTTGCCGACCGGGACGCCGTCGTGAGGTGCGTGACTGAGCGTCAGCTGCACACACAGTGGTGCGTGGGCCACATCGTCGCGTGACCCCAGCCGACCCTGCACGGGTCCCGGAAGGGAGTCGGGACGGCCCCGTCTCGCCCGTGAGGAGACGAGGCGGGGAGAGCCGAGCGGCTCGCTCGCCGGGTCCCGGGCAGGCGGGCCGACCGCTCTCGGCCGCCATGGCAGAGCCCCGCCTTCTCTGCCCTGCCCAGGGCCACACGCCGCTGCCATCGTCACTCGGCCAGGGCCACGCTAGCTTAGGTCACACACGGGGCAAGCGCTAGGTGACTCTCTCAGTGGGGCCATGTTACGTTCATAACCTGTATGGCAAGGGAATGTTCCGGAAGACCCGACCCGTAGGTCAGCACCCAGATATCACGGCCGTGGCTCCCTTTTCGTGGCCGGTGACTGTGCGGTGGGCTAGCCCCAGACCGAGCCGACAGGAAGGAGCTTTGGGGGTAGTGGGGAGCACGGCCGAGCGCCCAGGGCCGGTCCCCCGCCGCGACTGGCTGCACCCTGGCCACCTCACTCACGCCTTGCGGGAACTTGGGCAAACTGCTTCGTGTATCCAACGCTCAGTCACCTGATCTCTAAGTAAGCGTGCTAATAATAGCGCCCGCCTCACCGTGTTGCTGCAAAGATTAGATGAAATGGTGCATTTAAGCACAGCTCAGCGCTCAGCAGACACGAGCGTCGTTGTTACTGTTATGTCGTAGCTCGAGAGGGGTGCACGCGACGGGCGCCTTTCACACATCGGTCAGGTACAAAGGATCTGAGCTGCATGAAGCCGGATCTGCGTGAGGTTGGCACGAAGTCTGGGGGCGGGGAGGCCGGGACATTGCCGGCTGCGGCTGCTCCCTAGGCTCCGCCGTCTGCCTCCGTCCGCCTCTTCCACCCTGTCCTTCCCGATCAGGGATTCTCACCCGAGCAGTCAGTCTCCCCGACAGATCCCAGTGCTGCCTTCCTCTCCAGGAGGCGCCGACTGGCCACTTGCCTCAGGCCTCGTGTGTTCCCGCAGCTTCTTTCTCCCTGGGTCTCGGTTCCCGGGTTTCTGCCCCTGCCCTGTACCCCACACCCCGCCCCCCGAGCCGGCAGCAGCGGTGCAGCGAGAGAGCAGGTCCCTCCCGCACCAACGTCACGCCTGCAGGCTCATCCTTCCGGACAGATGTTCTTTGCAACCCACCGCATTAAGAGAGGCACCACGGAAGGGTCAAAGATGGTCCCGTCGCTGGGGAACGGGACTCATAAATGAGATAGTCTTACAAGACCTGTGAAACGGGCTCCTCGGGGACAAGGACTGGAAGGGAAGCATGAACACGGTGCGAACGGTTAAAGGAATAAAAAACGTCTTCTGACCCGTGTCAGCGGGAAAGTCTCCGTGGACAAAACGGCTTCCGCGGGTTTCTAGTGAGCAGAACCGCGGAAGGGAACCCAGCGCGGGGGGACGGCGTGGCATGAGGCGGTGTGGAGACCCTCGCCCCTGTTTGGGGCCCGCGGTTGGCGTTCGGCCGGCGCCTGCCGTCCCCGTGGGAGTCGATCGAAAGACAAGGGCGGTCGACAAGCCCGTCGAAAAGGGCTGCGCGCCAGGCCAAGGAAGCGGAATTTTATTTTAACAGAAAACCTTTCCTCCGGAGGATCTCAGCAGTGGAGGAGAACGCCACGCGCCGAGGTAACGAAGGTCCGACTAGGCGGCCGTGGCGGGCGGGTGTGAGGGCGCAGAAAGGCGGCGGGCAGGGGTCGGCACTGCGACCGGGAGGCGAGTGAGGGGACAGACCGACCGGGAGGCGAGTGAGGGGACAGACCGTCGGGGGCGGGGCGGGGCGGGGCGGCAGAACGGAGGGGAGAGGGCGCCCGGCCCGGACGCCTGCCGGACGTGGCGTGCAGGGCGGGCCCGAGTCGGCGTTCCTGCCCCGTGGCAAGCGGCAAGCCCGAAGTTATCTGGTGTCTAACATTTCGCACAGAACAACATTTTCACTAAAATAAAGCGTAACATTCCCATAATGAAGAACGAAATGCAGGAAACTATCACCGAGCCAGTGTTGGTTTTAAATCGTGCATAATTCAAAGATGCTTCTACTCCCTGATTGGCTGTCTTAATAGTCTTTACTAATACTGAGTACCCTAAATCAGATTAATTCAAAGATCCGTGTGTTCCAAGTCCTCTAGAAACATTTATCTCCATTCCTTTTGAGTTCGCTTTTACGGAAGATGGATATTACCTTCTGACCGGGCTCATGGAAATGACTATGCGTTCTCTCACCCTACAGGGTTTTTTTCAAAGATGGGAACAGGTAGAGGTTGATCCTGAATGTGAAATCGCACACCGTGCTAATGCTTGTTAGACGTCTTCTCAGTGTATCGGTGAATCGTTCAAGTTACTGGAGAAGATTTTTCAGGACTTCCCTTTATTCTTAATATGAAAGGTTTAACAGCAAGCTGAGTTTCTAGAACACCCTCTGAACCATGTAGTTCTTTGGAGATTTTAAGGATACGTCACGAACAACACTCAATGATGAACTATTGATTTCAGCTCTGGCGATGGAGGAGGGGTGCCCGAAACCTTCCCGCTCGCCACCGCAGCCCGGGGCGTGGGTGCACACACAAGCGCGGGCCCTGCGAGCAGTGCGTGGGCACTAAAGCCACCTCTGTGGCCCACAGCCAGCCCCAGCGGCCACCCCGCTAAGCAGACAGGCTTTACGAAGGGCAGCAGGCAAGGCCCGGCAGATTTAAGTGTCCCGTGCCCGGTTCCAGGCGATGGGAGCCAATCCGAGGCAGCAGACTGACCAGACTGTGCAGCCTTCCCCATCGGACTGCCGGCGTCAACAGGAGGTACGGGATTACGGTGTTAGGCATCTTCCGTTATCATCCACCTACATGGTCCAGGAGATCCAAAAGAAAGGATGCAGCTAAAACGCTCTCTTCCGTGTAAAGAACCGGGGAAGGAAGAAGGCGGCACGGCAGGAAGGCGTTCGTGCCGATGGCCCGCGCGACGCCCGGAGGAAGTTGCCACCGGTGCTCGGAAGAACCCCGCGGGGTGTGCCTCGGGCCCAGACGTGTGCAGAACACGGGCTCGCGGTGGCGCGGGGCTCACAGAGGAAGCCGCAGTCACGTATAAAAATTAAGTAAGAGTCCAGAAGATCCTGTGTTTCCACATCAATAGATACGAGAACCGGGAAAGGACACAACAGTCCCAAACACATTGTGACAGAGTCTCAGAAAGTCCCGTGTTAATGTCTTTTAGCACTTTCCTAATTTCCACTTTCAACCGAGATTTTATTTTTGCTAAGATACTATCCAGCCTGATACCTGCAATGGCAATTATAGAACATAACCCGATTATTCCTTTAAGAAAAAAATGAACTTTTTCTTTTCGCTTAGGTAACAAGATATTTTAATGAAAATGATCTAAAACAAAAAAAATGTAATTATAGTAAAATAGATGAGAAAATTGTACTTCTTGGATTAAAATATTTTTCATAAAACATTAAAAATATATTAATGAGAATTTAATCTCATATAAGAAAGTTAATCTGCTATAATATTGCTTTATGTATGTTTATATGAAATTGCAGGGGAGTAAAACAAATTATGGCATCATAATATTGTTTTGTATCCCCTACAGAAATGTTTTTATAAAACAGTTTTAAAAGCATACTACAGAGGGAAACGCAAGTTATTCTCATGGAAAAACAAGGAAAACTTCTAAAAACAAAATTTGCATTTAAAATTAGTCCATTAAAGTCATGCCGTCTGTGTTGATCTCCATTTTTCCCTAATGTCAAACGGCAGCTCAGGAAAAAGAGAACCATGGGAGACATTTTGGAAAAGAAAGAAGCCTCGTAAAGGACCAGGTAGAAACATCTATTTCACATCGATGTTTGTTTGACTCTGACACGAAAAACAAAAGCAACGAAAGCAAAACGAACAAGCGAGACTACGTCATCCTGAGAGGTGCTGCTCGGCGAGAGAAACCATCAGCATGGTGAAAAGACAGACAGCAACTGCACGTCGTCGGTCTGGCAAGGGGCCGACGTACGAAATACGTAAAGACGTCATACGACTCAGCGGCCAAGACGAAAGTCAGAAATCTGATTTGCAAATGGACAGAGGATCCGAACAGGCATTTTTCCAAAGAAGACTCACGGATGGCTGACAAGGCGCATGAAAAGATGCTCAACATCACTAATCATCAAGAAAATGCACATCGAACCCACGATGCGATATCACTCTACACCTGTGAGGATGACTGTCATCAAAAAGACAAGACATACCAAGTGCCAAGGAGAAGGCGGAGAGAAGAGACCCCTTGTGCGCTGTTGGTGGGAACGTAAATCGGTGCAGCCACTATGGAAAACAGTGTGGAGGGTCCTCGAAAAGTTAAAAAACACCTTGCGATCCAGCAATGCCACTTCTGGGTATTTATCTGAAGAAAACAAAAACACAAATTTAAAAGATGCCTGCACTCGCGTGTTCATTGAAGCACGTTTACAATAGCCAAGATATGGAAATAATCTAAGTGTCCCCTGATTGATGAATAGATAAAAAATTGTAGTATATAAATACAGTGGCATATTAGCCATAAGAAAAAGAAGGAAATCCTGTCGTTTGCGGCAACACAGATAAACCTGGAGGGCGTTGTACTAAGTGAAATAAGTCAGACAGAGACAGACAAATGCGCCCTGACCTCTCGTATGTGGAGTGTAAGACAAAACAAAACAAAACAAAAACCTCGTAGATGCAGAGAACAGGCTGAAGGTTGCAGGGGGGGGGAGGTGGCGAGAGGAGCTGGGTGAACCATTTTATTTTGTTTTTAGTTTAAGTAAATTGACTAAAAACTAAAAACAAAACCCAAAATGGCAACGCCGATGTGGGTGTCTGAGAATAATCATCATGGGAGTGTTTGCCGTCATCTTCTCCATCACCACCAACCGCACAGACTTGTTCAAGGAGTAAACGAGGGGACGTCGGTGGCACCCCTGGCCTGATGCTGGCGCCCGGCTCTCCCCGGGGGGTCAGTTCAGTGTCCCGGGGCGGTGCCTCGGGCCCCGGGTGTGTTTCCAGGCCACAGAGCGCCGAGACGCGGCACAGTCAGGAGTCCGCGTGAGGAGCCACAGGCAGGACACAGAGGTCTCTGCCCTCCTGGAAGCCAGAGAGCCACTCCGCCACCCCCTCTGCGAGCCAGCCGCAGCCACGCGGCAGCCCGCGCCACGGCCCCTGGGTTGTCGGGAGGCTTTGAGGGCCCATTTTTGGTGGAATTCCAATCTCATTCTGGGGGAATACGTACTCCCGAAGTCTATTCCCGAACCTAAATTCTGATTCGCCATCTTATAACCGTTAGGATTTTTAAGGAGAATCGTAGAAAAAATTCAAGCGTGAGTTGATTTAGTTCCTCCGGTTGTAACAGGACTTAAGAGAATGTAGAATTTTGAGTGGTTTTATTGACCGTCTGGCTTTCGACGCTGCTACCGTCTGGGGTCCTGGTCACGTACTTCTCTGCGGGGCTCACTGATGGTCTCCTGAGAGGCGCGGCGCTGGGGCACCAGCCGCAGGCAGTCCGTGCGCCGCCGTGTGCAGCCTCGCGATGCATCTCGTGCGCTTTACTTTACCGCGGTCTTGAGAGAGCGGTGTGTAGACCCGCCAGTGGCTCGGCGATGTGAGAAGAACGACTCTAAGTGCTTCGTTCCCACTGATCTCCGTCACAGCTTGCTTTTTCTTAACGTATAACGTTGTATCTTGTAACAAGCTATAACCGCATAGAAGGGAGTGAAAAAAGGAAAAGGAGCGCCCAGATAATTCAGACGTAAAGGTTACTGAAACCGCTATCTAAATCATTGTATTTACCTTAACTGAATGACATATCAGTCATCAGCGTGACCTTGCCACGTAGCTCAGTGCCAATCGGAAATTCAAACTCTTTTTGGAATGTTTGTTTTTACCTTAAAAATTTGCTCTCGGTGTAATAGGCAACTTTCTTCCCACTGCAAGGCCTTGTTTTGTTAGTTAAATTGAAACAAGAAAATGTAAGGACTATATTATTATTAATTTTTCACTAAAGAGGGAAGGCAAGGTCATCATCTGACCTCGAAACAAAATCGGCACAGCTGTGCGTCTTTGTGCCCGAGGCGTCATCAGTGTGGCAGGGAGCCGCGTCCCCAGCGAGCGGTCACGGTTACGGCCATCGGCGTGTTCCGTAAGGGGGTGGCCGTCTGCGCCGTCCTTAGCCTGAAGATAAGGAGCAGACTTCAGTTCCCGCTGCTGCCGGTGTTCTGACCTTCGGTTAGAACAGACGCTCTGGCCGAGCCCGGTCCGCACGCCCACAGCTCATCTCTCAGGGCCCGCGAAGAGCCACGGCTCAGCCCTCTGCCACCCGGCCTCCGGCTCGGCCTTCCCGGAGGCGAGAAGCCAGGCCACTTTGATCGTAGGGGGCTCCTCTTAGATTTCAAAATGTAGAAATGACCCCGGGTTAAAATAACAACCTTGGAATAACCCAAGGTTAAATCAATCGCGCAAATCATGTGTGTTTACGTTTAACAAGTCAACATTCCTCATACACAAACCAAAATAACAATGGTCTTCTATGTGGCCTCACTGGTAAAGAGTCCATTTTGAAGGTAACCCCCAGAGTCTTGATTTAAGGCACCTTGTCGACATGACGGCCGCACCAAACAGTGCCACAGGTCTTGCCTGTGACTAGCCCGGCAGGTGACTTAGTGGTCTTCACAGGATGACCGACGAGGGGGTGGTGGCCGGCGGGTCGGCACCACAGGGAGAGGATGTGGAGGAGGCTTCTCAGAAACCCGGCCGCTCGTCGGTGTTCTTCCTTCTGGGGGCGATCATTAATCACTCAAAGTACTTCCCCTTCACGCACCTTGACACCTCCCCCCCAATGCGTTCAGTCCCCAGAGGCAGCGGAGACATCGCGGCCACCCCGCCAGGCCGTCCTCTGTTCTCTGAGGCGGCTCTCGCCGAGCCACCAACGTTGGGGCGTCTCGTGCACTAGAAAAATCTAGCTAGAGGTCAGCCTCCTCCTTAGCTTCCCAGAGTGTTTGGAGAATCTGTTTCTCTCATCAAAATGGCTCAATAGATAAACAGGCAACAGATAAGAACAAATCATTCTCATATGGAAGAAAAATAAATGACATTGAAAAATATTATTCCTCCTCAGTAATTAGAAAACCGCTAACTATAGCAGTAACCTTAAAGTAACATTTTACATGTCTTGAGTTAACAAACAAAAACCGTAACCATAACACCCAGCTCCGTGGCGGACGGGTAAGCCCACCTGCCACGGCTAATGCCGAACGGGCCTGACCTTCCTGAGAATCAGCGCGGCGATTTATACCCCGAAGGCTACAAAATGTTTCCGTCATTTGGACCAGTGACCTCACCCGTGAGAACCGTTTCAAGGGAATAATAGAACTGGAGAAGCCGACTGTGCACAGAAGCGTCCCTGGCCTCGTCCGCCATAACAGCGCGCATCCGACCCGGAGGCCGGGCGGGCGCTTTACGCAACCTCCACTCCGGAGCCGTCGCCCGGTCTTTAAAAGTCGCGGTCGCGTGTGGCGCGTCTCAGCAGCGTTGAGAGGGCCGGACGCGGCGACTTGGCGCGAGCCCCACGCGAGCGGCCGCTGGTGCCGCCGGGGCCCTCGGCGGCCTCGCCGGGCTGCTGGCCGCGCCGCTTCCCGGCCTCCGGTCCCGCCCCCCGTCACTCTCGCGGGCCGCCCTGAGTGCCACCTCGTCCCCGCAGCGCCCGAGCCCCGCCCCTCGCCGGGCGAGCCCCCCGGGGACCACGCCACCCACGTTTCTGTGCGCACAGCTGTGAGACGGCCGCACGCGCCATCCCGTAGCCCGCGAGAGCAGGCGGGGGCCTGCGTCCTGCCCCGGGCCGGGGCTCGCTGTCCCCGCCTCCGGCCCTCCCGCGAGGGCCAGGAACAGTCGGTTCCCCTGGTCGGGTCTCTCCACGCTCCTCCCGGACGTTTGCCTCGTCCAGACCTAACGCAGCCAGGCCACCCCACCGAAGCGCCACCATGGTCTTGTTCTCGGGGACATTGGCCCAGAACACTGAGTCTGGCACTCAGGTGTCAGATTTGGGACCTGGCCGGGGCAGCCGTGGGGCCCACCACATTCCCAGGGGACCCGGGGCCATGCTTGGGAGAATCTGGAAGAGGAGGGGGCTTTCTTTGGGCTCAGAGGCCCGAGCGGGGACATGGTGATTCTAGTGTCAAGGCAGAAGCAGGAGAGTGTGCTTTCTAACCGCCTGGTGCCGGGTCTCCTTGCTCAGGAGTAAGACATGGACGGGAGACCGCCCAGCGTCCCTCCTGCTCGACCGTCTCCCCTCGTGGTGGGCAATAGGTGAGGAGCCGCCCTCTGTGCCTCCCTGTCTCCCCGTCTCCCTATCTCCCTGTCTCCCTGTGTCTCTGTGTCTCTGTCTCCCTCTCTCCCTGTCTCTCTGTGTCTCCCTGTCTCCCTGTCTCCCTGTCTCTCTGTGTTTCTGTCTCCCTGTCTCCCTGTGTCTCTGTGTCTCTGTCTCCCTGTCTCCCTGTCTCCCTGTGTCTCTGTGTCCCTGTCTCCCTGTCTCCCTGTCTCTCTGTCTCCCTGTCTCTCTGTGTCTCCCTGTCTCAGTCCTCTGACTCGCTGTCTCAGTCCAGCTGCTCGTCTGATGTAGAGCAGGAGTTATAGCGCATTGCCGTCAGTACATAAGAAGCACCAATTAGTACCACCAAACACAAAATAAGGAAACCCCAATATGTTATTTCGCAGCTGAGTCCGTAGGAATGCTGCATGACATCGACCTTGGTGTGGCTGAGGCACCGGTTTCAGGGTTGCAGTGAAAAACACAATCCACTTTTTCCTGTGGGTTTGCTCAGCAGTCGGCCAGGAGAAAACTGGGGCTTAGGAAAGCTTCTGAGTGTAAGCTCAAGCCAGAGATTGTTTGCTGTTAAAGTCCCACAACCAAGTATGTCGATCAGAGACGCCAGCAGGGTCCAGGGGACCAGGCTAGACCAGGACAGCACAGCACACGTGAGTCATAAACACCCCGGAGACGGGGGCTCCGCGTTCGGGGCGCGTCCAGGTGACCACGAACTCCGGCTTCTGCCTGACTTGAGGGAAAGCGGCCAGGGCCCTGCCGGTCTCTGAGGCTGTGGAGCGGACGCACTATCAGACGACAGAGCAGAAGGCTTCCTCTGGGGTGGTCTGTGGGCCGTGCGTCCTGTCCTGTCCAGGGGGGCACTTCAATCCTGGGCGACTTAAATCCTCGACGTCACTGGGGCCGCAGCGACAGTGACTCCCGAAATTTGTCAGCGGCTTCTTACATTCATAAAGACGTAACGCGGTTCCCGTTATTTTATCTGTGCACCTGTTTTCAGAGGTAGGTGTTATGACTCCTGTTTCATTGGGACCCAAAGCTGTTTGCATCTGCAAAGAGCCTGTCAGCAAGGCCTCGGCCCCCTGGGGATACCAGCATTTTATTTCCATGCTGCCTTCATCTGGACTCACCCACTCTTAAAACCCTGAATCAGAGGAAGGCAATTGTGTGCCCTAAACTGAGGAATTTTAAGAGATAAAAATGTAACCCAGGCAAATAAACGTTCTTTATTCAAAAGTATCCAAAGGCAGCATATTTCACGTATCAGCATTTCCAACAAGCTTTAGTTTCAATTCTTATGCAAACCCAATTTTGCTGCTATGGAAAATTAAATAGCCACATTTTAATCCCCCGCCCATAATTGAGGTGCTTACTTCTCCCTCTCTCCCTCCCTCCCTCATTTTTTCTCTCTCTCTCGCTCTCTCTCCCCCCCCCTCCTCCCTCTCCCCTCTCTTTCTCTCTTTTACCATGTGGCCAAACCTTTGACTGCATTTTAGCAAAGCCATGAGCATCTGCAGTAATGTCCCTAGCCAAGCTCAAGTCTTTTCAGATTGTGCTCTGCCTTAATAGACTTTGGGGCGAAGTAGGTATCTCTTGTCGCCTTTACTCACCAGTGCAGGAGCTGATAAAGACTGGCAGAGCTTTGAAAGGTATCGTGAGGTTGTTTTAAACTGAGATCCTTGTAAAAGGCTTGAAGGTTTTAACTCGGTCCCTTTACAGCAGCTCACTCAGTTCAGCCCAGAGGATGGCTTTGCTTTGTTCATTAAATATATATTTTTGCATTCATTGAGCTCGTTTGATGAGAAAGGTTTCCACTCTGTAAAATTTCCAGCTAATTGCTTGGGAATAATTTCCAGTTCTGCACCTAATCATTCATCGTAGACTCTTCGCAGAGCAGACAGCTCAGGCGGCCGAGGTCGGCGAAGTGTCTGGTCTCTAGAAACGGCCAAATGCGTGTGCATCAGAGGCACCATTCGTGTGTATCTGTTTGATTATTTTGTCGCGACAGAACAAACTGTCCATCAGGGCCGCAAAGGTCTTTTGCTTTGTGGCTCTGTGCCCCTCCAGGCCAGCTATTAATCTGGAATGATTTCGCCAAACCTCATGACGGTGGTGACCGCCAGTGTGGACACAAGTGGGCTTCTGGGGTCTGGCTTCACCGCGTCGACAGAAGTTCTAACCAAGATACTTTGCGAAATGCGTCTCCTCGTAGCTTAACTGCACCTTCTGATAACGTGCGTTAGAAATCTGACATTTCTCCTTCCCTTTCTGTGCCTTGATCACACACAGACACACACTCACACACACACACACAATCAGAGCTGAAAATAGGTTGTATCATTAACGTGTCCTGGGAATGGAAAACTGATCAAAGCTGCCGTCTGTGGCTCAAAGTGGCTCATTTTGAAAAGTTTTCGGCATCGGTCGTAAGTAGCAAAGTTATTTCCAGTAATGTTACATCCCCCTTGAACGTAGCAATCGATATTTTCTTTCCAATTGAAATCACTTATTTGGCTATTTCTTGAGTTGGCTGAAAAGGAGCGTGTAACTATGTAAGAAGTTACATCAAACAAAATTTAGGTATTAAATGAAAACACTCTAAAAAATCCAGCATTTTCTTCATCTTGGAGCAAAGGCTGCTAATACAGTGAATGGGGTAAATACAGTGGATGGGATTTTGGAAAAAGGTTTTTTTCTCTCAAATTTTAAGGGTGATCTAAGTAATCCTCCTTTTAAGTCAAGGAAGACTTTGGAAAAAAGATGAGGCTAACTAACTATGGAGACACTCCATCTACTTAAACTCATCTGATCAAACCTTTTTTAAATTCACATAAATAATAACTCTGTGGATAAGAACTCACGAGTATGTAAGTAGTTTATAAAGAATGAGAATTAGGCAAATTGGCATCACCACATTTAACATATAATCTATTTAGAACTGAATTTATGTCTATCGTATCTGGATTCAGAAAACCCACCGAGTAGTAATTTATTCATTCACTCACTTATCCCTTTTACGAATGTTCACTTCGATGCCAGCAAATGAGGTCTGTAATATATGGAGTGTGATCCTATGCTTCAGAAGATGGCAAACTGCGAGAAAACTAAGTAAACATAAAACACTCCCCAAGGGACCCAGAGTGACGTGGGGCCAAGGGCGGGCGGCGGGGTCACCGACTCCTGCCCCAGGAATTCAGCAGGAAGGAAGATGCCTGTGGAGTCGCCCTCGCGGAGCGGGCACCTCCACAGCTGGCCTTGAAAAAAAGATACGCGTGAGCTTACCAGGAGAGAAAGGGGGCCAGACTCCCATGGGAATGTTGACGACATGGCTGAAACGTGCACACGTCGGGGCTTAGGAAGAATTCCGGTCTGAGTGGGGAAGAAGATCTCGCTGGACAGGGGCCAAGTATAAGACTGGCTTCTGAAGGCAGAACAGACCGCAGGGGGCCCCAGGCGATGGGGGATCCGCATCAGATGCAGTGCACGGCACGCAGAGAAAGTGATGGGGAAGGCCGTCTGCAGGCCGGACGGGCAAAGGGGAGGCTGAAGACGGAAAGACCGAGGAGCCCGTGGGCGACAGTCCGGGTGGGCGAGGCCGAATGCACGGACCAGCCTGCCGAGCACTGCTCAGTGGCAAACTAAGCCGGCGGAGGGGTCGCCGGCGACGCCGACCCTCTGAGCCCAGCTGGACGAAGTCGGCGCTTCCCCCGAGGGAGACCCCGAGGCCCTCCACACAGCGCCGGATTCCGCCAGGGCCCATTCGGGAGCCGCAAGGACCAGGTCGAAGGAAGCCCGAAGCCCTGCCTCGTCTTCATGGAGGTGGACCCTTGGACTCGGAGCCATAATTGTCCCCAGCATCCGTGACTAGAAGCTGTTTTTTTTTTTTTTTTTAAGGATATGGAAAGATCGTTCAGATACCTACATGGTCCCTGCTGCTCACCTTCTCAGCCTCTTGCTACCACCTACGGTCCCACGTCCCCCCGACGCCTTGGGGCTGGCTGTGGCAGGCGTCCCGGACAGTGGCTCTCGGGCTGCTTCTGTCTTGTGCAAATTAAAGCCTTGTACTTCCGCCTCTCTGCGAGACCATGTAGCTACTACCCACAGCTCTAGAAATGAATCGGAAACGCTCGCGGAGACAGGAGGGACGGCATATGAAATTAGTCCTAGACTTTCCGCACATTGCTGCCGTATCGGAGGGCCCTGGGGAAAAAAAAAAAAAAGCCCCCAAAATTGGTCGGCCTCGATTTTTGTCTTCCTCCATAGAGCTCTGCGAAGCAAGTCATTATTTCAAGAACATATACCGAAGCGAAGATAACGCGATGGTCTGTTTCATAAAAACGAAGCCGGGACGAGCTAATCCACTGGCTGCAGCGAGCAAACAAGCAAACACCCCCCCCCCCCCCCCCCCCGCCGATGTGTGCGCACCCAGACCCAGTCTCCCCGGGGCGGCGGCGGCGCCTCGGCTCCCTCGCCCGCTCCCCGCGTTGACACAGGGTGCGGAGACCTCTCTTTCCGGACCCTTCCCTCACCCTCTCGTTTCGCGGCAGCAGGCACCCCCCACGGCTGCCGTTCGGCACCCCGGGATCACGTGCTGCTCCTTGGTGTCGTGATGCCGAGGCCTTTCACCTCCGGACACCTCGGCGAGCTCTCCTGTGCACTGATGACAGTGTCGTTATCACTACGGAGCCAGCAATAGTACGTAGCTCGCAGGCTGCTCTGAGTTTCAGACGACACCATGCTAGCCTTGCTGTTGCTGTGGTTCCTCCGCCAGGAGCGCGGCCGGCAGGTAATAAACAGGTTGAGGGCAAGAGCCGAACTTGGAGCTCTCCGCTCCTTCTTAGACACAGCCCGCCCATCGAATCACGCTGGCCAACGAGAAAGGAGACAATCCGTCACGCCGCGAGCTTGGATTCAGCTGTAATGTAATTTAATGGCGACGCATCTATCGTTATGATTATCTGGGAGCAGAATAAACTGGCGAACCCACACATTTTTCTCAGTACAGCTTCCATGTCGAGCTTAGCCGTGCATCAGAGATGAACCTCGCTTGCCTTTCGCTGGTCTTGACGACATCACTGTCAACGGAGTACATGAAACAATTAACCCGTACAGTCGGTCTTTATTCTGAGAAATCAAAATCAATGTAGACTTATTGAAATAGCAGAAGGGAATAATTTGTGGCAGTGTGTCAACAAATAATATGAGTTTTTGACAGTGTTCTCTTAACTAGAACTAATTATATAAATGTTGATCCTTTGGGGTTTTCCGGGAACTTGATTCAAAAACTAAATCTGATGCTTCTGAGACTTCTGACTTACTCTGAAGAATTATACAGTTGCTTTACGATCACTTTTTTGTTCAAAATACATTGTGTCCATCGACTAACCATCAGATCCAAAAGTGTGTTTCAAAGTTATATCGTGATATTATAAAATGTGATGTTAGAATAGGCAGGGAACAGAGAAAACCCCAAATCCAGCCCCGTCTTTGCACGGGAGAGGTCACTGGGGTTCAGAGAAATTAAGTCAGCTTTGCACAGGTAGACACCTGCCGGGCTACTAAGTCGCTGAGAAACGACGTTGCAAGTCATCGGCCTGGAAGCCCCATTTCTCCCACGATACCACTGTTAGGTACACGCCACTGTTACCACTGTTGATTTCCTAGAGGACTAAATCTACTTTGCTGTTGGAAAATGGCCATTGCTTAGAAATTTTCATTATCTATCTGACGGAAAATTTAAATATCCCACCGACAGTTGGGTCACAATCCATGATACGGTTTCGCAAGTGGTCAGATCCCTCGTGTGGAAGACAGAATGAGGGCTCTGTAGCCTCTTGCCTCGGTAGTACCTCCAATGTCAGAAAGAGAGGAGGAGAGAGACCTCCGGCTGGGCATCGGGGTCTTGCTTCAAAGCTTTTATCTTCAGAGGAAAGAAGTCTTGTGAATTTCATTAACGTCAACAAGATCTGAGAAGATTTGAAGAACTACGGCCTTTGGCATCTCTAGCTCGCCAGATGCTGTTGATGCAAAACCATCACAGCGTGATTCGCACCCCCACGAACCAAGACTTTGGGAATATCCATTGCACGGCCGTGCTCGAGTACGTTGAAAACCGCCACCGTGTGAGAGGATATGGAGTCCGCCGGGGAAGGGTTGGCTCGGCTTGGGCCAAACACGATAGAATGTTGTGTTATGGTTAAGAGAACAAAACATCAGTCCCTTCTCGATACTGTAGAAAAAGCTAAAACGAGGCAGTGAAAGAAGCATTTGTTTAGAATTCTAAGAGCAGGTAGCACCCAAACATCTCCCGAGACAGCGCCTTCTCTTACTCGGTGAGGAGAAGTGAATCGGGTCCTCAGTTTTCGTCCCATCTGCCTCTTCTCCTCCAGCCCCTCGTCTCCAGGAAGGATCAGGCCGGAATTCACAATTGTCCCCACTGTAATTTCCCAAACTTTATCGGAGAGACCCTGCTTAGATGGCAGGAAGTGCCAAAAGAGGCCCTACCGTCTGGGTCATCGCCATCTTCTAACTGCTGAGTCCGCCAAACCCAAAGGGAGAAGCTGTTCGGACTCGCCCGGCAGAAAACCCGCGATGGCTTCGTGCCGCCGGGAAACACCTCGTAAGAAGGATATTTGCAGTGACTTCCACCTGCATGCACCTGCCGAGACCAGAACCCAGGCCCAGAGGGCGCACTCTCTCCCCACAGAGGGACCAGTCGGAAGGAATGCAGTCCGCTGTGACTGATGCCATCAGGGGTCACAGGTCTCGACAGGCACAAGCCTCTGAGCCGGGCTTTGGAGCTCTTGAAAGTCTTCAGTTCAGCTGTGAGAAACCAGAAACGCCTTTTCGGATCCAGCAGGAGACAGTCGGGTCCCTCCCGTTAGCGCTCACGCTTTTAATTCCGCTTGGCACGGCGGGCAGGACGGGGGTCCCATCGTCCCCGCAGGCCGGGCAGCCGGCCGTCGCCCCGGGGGGGACGGCGTGGTCGCGCGCCCTCTGCAGGTCGCCCCACGCGATGGCCGCGCCCCGCCGAGGAACGCGTCCGGCTGCACTTGGCCTGGACCCGCGTTCAGACGCGACCTGTGCCAAGCGGCCGTGCTGGGCGGTGCGTCAGGTCCCTCAGGCTGATGGCCAGGGGGGCAGCGGCGGAGCCGGGCGGCCGCGGTGCCTCGGCAGCCATTCGTTTCAGAGCCTCGGTTTGGGGACCGCGGTTCAGGCCAGGGCGCCCCGAGAGGGCCGTCTGCCCGGCTCACTGGCTGCTGCTGCCCACGGCGACCGTGACGCTTCCCGTCAGGACAACCGCCCCGTTACGTGTCCGAGGTCCTCGCGGATCCCCCCAGTCGTCCGAAGTGCTGTTTGAGACGTCGGAGGTCACACGGCCCATTGTGCTGAACGTGCGCGCTTGGTGCCCGCGGTCCGGGTGGCCTTGTGCCCTGACGCACCCCGGTGGTTTGTAATCGGGTCTCCCGGCCTAGTGCTCTCTTCCAGAGTGTGGCTCCTGGCGTCTGAGCACCTGCCTCGCGAGCAGTGTCGGGGTGGCGCCTCTCGTGGAGGCCCTGCAATGCCGCGCGACATCCCAGAGGCTCATCCTTTCCCCATCTCACGCCGACTCGCTTTCTTAGTCACGACCGGCAGGTGGAGGGGGCGCCCGTCAGTGATCTCGTCTGTCGGTGCCGAGCGACTTAGTTTCTCAGGCATGCGGAGTGAGGACCCCGCAGCGAGAGTCGCCGCGTTTTCTATTTCCCATGCCTCCAGCGATGCTGTCCCTCTCAAATCTCGTCTTCGGGCACGACTGTTCGTGTAAGAATGCCTGCACCTTTGACGTTTAATGGGAGAATGCAAGAGTCAGAAAAATCCAGATCTGAACTGAGCTCCTGGAGCCTCCCAGGGCCACACCTGCGCCCTCTGACTGCCCTCCACGTGTCTGAGGTGAGAGGACTCGGGTGGCCCGCTGCACGGCACAGCTAAGTGCTCTGTCAGGCCGCGGGTCCCAGAGGCCACCACCCGGGCGGCGAGGGAGACGCCTCCTCCCCGGGGCTGCGTGAGCTCAGAGTGACGGGCCAGCGCCCGCCTCGCAGGTGCACGGCACCCCCGGCTAGATGAGCAGCAGCCCCAAGGCCGCGGCCCTGTGTCACGTGACCCTGCCCTGCCTGGCCGAGTGCTCAGTCCACAGAGAGGACATCACGTCGCAGTGGCCGCTGCCACCGCCCTGACCCCAGGCGCCCAGCAGGGCGGAGAAGGGGTGCGGCTGGCCCCGTCGGCACGGGGCCGGGAGGGCCTCGCTCGAGCCAGCGGGCTGTTCTCGTCTTCCTTATTTCCCTTTTTCCTGTAATAGTGGTAACTCAAACACAACAATCCTAAAGCTTCTACACAGTCTAGAAACTGCAAAGTGCTCAGAGGACACGTCAGCAGAATCCCGCGTGTGACGCGTCTGCCGCGGGCCCGTGTCCCCCGCTCCGCGGCCCCCGTGGGAAAGGTGCGTGTGACTCCCGCGCCCGCCCTCCCGGCGGGCCCGCCACAGTCATGAGCCGAGTGTGCGTCCCGGGACTGGGCCTGGGAAATGCACACGCCCCCGGTCTGACCAGCACGGCGTCCGCGCAGGGGCGGCTGACGGGGGGTCGGGCAGCAGAACATGGGCGCCTCAGCGCGTCGCCCGCATAAGCGACAACGGATTCAGCATTCGGACCAGTGAATGCGCTTCCACGGTTCTTGAGGAATGACGGCTGCACGCCTCCCACCTGCAGGACCCTCGGCAAAGGCAGATGGAACCCCTTCTCCTCCGCCGGCTCCCCCTTTGGAAACACGAGCGCCGTCTGCTCGAAACCTGCGTGACAACCCTGCTTTTTTTCGGTCACGAGCAAAACGTAACTTTCCCATCATCAGTGGGTCCCTTCAGCTGCCGCACAGAAAACAGACTCGTAGCTTTCTGAACTGAGAAGTCATCTTCCTGGTCAGAATTGACAGTTGTGAATAAGCATTTTTTTTAGGCATCCTGTTCTCACAGCGTGGTGTCCAGTGGTGTCACGTGCATTTAAGATGCTGAGCATCAGCTGATCCCCCGGAGCTCGGTTTTGAGACAGAGACCACACGGCTCGCCTGCCCCTCGACGTGGCCCGACCCCAGCCTGCGCCCCTCACCGTCACGGCGCGGCGAGGAGTTCTAGAACGTGCCGCTGCTGGGGTCTCGTGGGTTTTTTTTTTTCCTTTCTCCTGCCCCGGCAGTACACATTCTGCAGCCGTGAATTATTCCAACTCCAACTCACTTTTTGAATAAGCGACTTCTGTTCTTTTTATCATTTGGGATTGTACACTGTTGCGGAACAAAACAGCTACATAGTCTGCTCACTCCTACGGTTAAATACTTTTTTAAGAAAAAGTCAGAATAGGTTTTTATCGAAATAAAGTGCTGCTTGTTGTCGTGGCATGCTGGGAGGCAGCAGAAAAACGGGGTGTGCTCAGCTCCCCGTCGGGCGCGGGCTCTCCAGACACCCTCTGCCTCCATCGGGAAAAAATGTCTGTCCCGTGATCTATTCAGTCTTTGACCTTTTGACTAATATGCCAACAAAAGGCGCCATTTATTAGTGACGAATTCACACGTCTCTGTCTGTAAGGGCACGGCGCGGGGCCGTCGGCGGGTGTGTGGGCCATGCACCCACCGGGAGGTGTGGGCCACGGGCTTGGCCGTCCTGTGCACCCGTGGGTCATGCCACCATCTCCCTAAGTCACCTCCTTGATGACCGGGAGGAGCGTGTCAAGAATGTCACGTGGCCTTGAGGGCAAGGCTTCCCAGGACACGAAGATCCGCCGAGGTCTCCCACTTCGTCCCTGCTACGGGAATCTGGGGAGCCGACCTCTAACGCCGGTCGCCCATGCCACACGCGATGTCGGTCCCTGTCCCCGCCGCGCCCCCCGCCCCGTCCGTTCCGGTCGCTGTGGTCCTGCCCTCTTTCAGACGTTGTCCCTTAACCCCTTTACTGTCCACACACACGTCTACCTTCTTCCTCTCTCTTAGTTCAGCCCAAAGACCTCCTCCCACTGGCAGCTTCCCCCGAGGGGCTGACACCACGCTGTGCTCCGTGGTGGGCAGTCCTGAGTTCAGGGGCTCTCCTTGGACCACCGCATAAATCAAAACAAGGCAAAAAAAAAAAAAAAAAGCCTGCTACTTCAAGTGTGTATTTGTCCACTTTGTGTTGATAAAAGGTCTATCTTTTGCTCAAAAATAATAGGGCATGAAGCCTTTTGTCCGAACCTCGTATCTCTTGTTTGTTCTATACAACTATCATATGCGGGTATTTTAGATAATCAACTACTCTGTAAATCGAGCTTTAACTTGAGTCCAGCTTTTCATGAGCTAGCAGAAAGGCTTCTGTCATGAGGAAGAAAAAGACGCACCTAATTACAAAGGCTTTGTGAACCATTTGCAGTTCCTTTGTTACGAAAAATTGATATGCATTCTAGCTATGTGACTCACAATCTTTCTCTTTCTGCAAATTAGTAATAATTCTGCCTGCCTCACCCCCACCCAGAGAAACTAATCAGGAGAGCAATTCATTTTCTCTATGCCATAGAAGACAGAGATATTGCTAAGAAATTTATGGAAAAATCAAGCAAAAGAACTGCTTATCTATGTTGTGGGGGTTGTAATTTTTACGTTTAGTTCTGGTCTGAACTATTACTCAATCTTTTTCAAAATGTCCCGAAAAATTAGGAGAAAAGGGATTGAAATCCCACTTTCCCTCTATTACTCCACATTCAAGCAAGATAAACAGTCTGAAGCCGTGTTTGGATAAAATAAATGCTTAATCTGGCAAAGGGTGCGTTTGCAAGTCGGCATCTCGCCCTGTGTCCTCGCCCGTCTGTCCGTCCCAGCCCACCCTGTGGACCCCTGCTCCCATCATAGATGAGACAGGGTAGTGCCAGCAGAGGCACGGTGACAGATCACTCGCCGGGGAGTAGAGGCTGTGTAGGTCCTTGGGGACCTGAGTCAAGTGCCGTGGGAATGCATGGAGTGACTATTATGAGAGGAAAAAGGGTGGCGTTTAGTCCTCTGGTCGAAGCCAAGGTCTCCCCCCTTTGTCAGGCGCCCGTGCGCTTGGCCTCCTGCCCCCTCCCAGGCTGGGCCTGAGCTGCGTGGGGTGGACCACCGGGCTCCCGAGGCCACCGAAGGCCGCCCTAGGAATTCCCTCCCTCGCAGCCTGAGAGGTGGCTGCAGGGGCCCCTTCCAGAGTCCTCCCGTCACCTGCCCGGGCCGACCGCCTGCCTGGACCTGGAGAGGCTCCCAAACCAGCCACGGCACAAACTCCCCGTGAAGCCACAAGTGCCATTCGGACGTTCGGGGCCCAGTCGGAGTGGCCACAGCAGGAGGGGTGGAGTGACCTCAGGGAACTTGACCTTGTAGATTAGTGACGCTTGCAGGAGAAGGAGCCCACCGTATGCACGGAAGCAACAAAGGCGTGGGGGGCCAAGCCCCCCTTCCGGGGCACACTCCCTTAAGCCACACAGGGCCGCACCCCGACCCGACGCTGGGCTGCTCCTTCTGCACGGGCCACGTCGGGACTCGGGAAAACCCCAGGCCCGAGAGAACCGTCTGGACGTGGTTGTCGCGTCCGAGAAAGAGGTCCCCTGACTTGCGGGCGCCAGCGCAGCCTCTGGTCCCTCCCTCTCACGTCGCCTCTGAGTCCTTTAGCTCTGATGAATTTTCATCAGCTCCAGCCCGGGGCTCTGTGTTCCCACGAAGCCCTAAAACTGAGACTCCGCGTGAGCTCGCGAGCATGTCGAGCGCCTGTGTCTCCTGACGAGCGTTGGGAGGAGGTGCCTGGACGGATGCGTGGGGCTCCGGGCGGGGTCCGCTGCGCAGTAACACCGCTCTCTGTGTGTTTGCCCGCACCAGTGAACTCCGGGGACGGCATCGACTACAGCCAGCAGAAGAGGGAGAACATCGGGGACCTGATCCAGGAGACGCTGGAGGCCTTCGAGCGCTACGGGGGGGAAGACGCCTTCATCAACATCAAGTACATGGTCCCCACCTACGAGTCGTGCTTGCTCAACTAGCAGTGCGCCCAGCCGGGGGCGGCGGGGGCGCCCGCAGCGTCCTCGTCGTCGGCACCTGCCGCTGGCCCGCCTCTCCTGTTTGTGACTTCTACAGCTTTCTTTGCCACAGCTGCTGACATAGTGGCCTCTGGGCCACTGGACTGTTAGCCCTATTGAGAGCAAGGCTTTCCAATACATAAATAGCGCCTGTTTCTTCGATTACAATAGTGTACTGTGCTTATTTGTTCCGAGAGAAGAATTGCTCCTTCATGCAGCTCGGACAGAATAGGAGTCCGAGTTAAACCTTCCGTTGTATAGACAATAAAACTATGATTTTCATACGCAATTCAGCCTTTGCTGTGCCGTGTCTGCCTGCCCCGAGGGTGATGTCAGAGGCTGTGAGGGACGCGTCTATGCTGGCTGCCTACTCGGTGTTTGTTGCGGAGGACACGCGCCGGCTCGGCACCACCTCTGGGCAGCTGTGGGACGTTTGATACGACTGTTGAGTCTGTGGCCCTGTCGCAGGACGGACGCGCAGCCCGCGATGGAGTGAGCGCTTCCAGCCCGCGGAGATCTGGGCTGGCAGGGGCTTTCAGGTTATGCAGGGCGGGGCGGGGCGACCGGGGGCGACCGGGGGAGAGTGGGGGGCCGGACGGGGCGAGGTCGGAAAGGGGGCAGGGCAAGCGGATTGTAAGAAGCCTGGTGCGAACACTCGCCCCTCGCGTCCTGACCTGGGTGTCGCTCACAAAGGGGATCATCCGGGAGTTCGTTCAGGCCCCTTAATCATTTGTGCAAATGGCTAACGTGCCTTTTAATCATTTAATCTTGACGATTACCCCTTGAAACACATCAGGGCTTTTTTTCTTTGGCAATTCTCCCTTCCTTTGCCTCCCAGCACCTCTCTGCAGGGCTGATGGCAATATTTTGGAATTTTGTTGAGACCAAAAAAAAAAGGATAAGAAAAATAAAAAAGACAATGAACGTGTCCTTTTTCATTCAACTGACGAAAAAAAAGAAAAGAAAAGAAAAGGTGCCTGGAGAGAAAGCCACGTGTGAGGCCCGGGGCCTGGGACGAGGTGCGGCTTGCTGGGCGGTGAGCTCGGGGCCTCGGAAACGCCGCCCAAAACGCTTCCCGAAGACGGAACGCTGGCTTCGCAGGCCCGAGAGACGCTGCGCCCCGCCCGGCTGTCGGCCGAGGTTCCTCCCAGCCGCGGGCAGGTCGTGAGCACTAGACGGGATCTCGGTGGCGCACCCGGACCGCGGGAACTTTATTCCAAAGAGAAGCGACGTCTGACCCGTTTCCGCCCTGGGCAAGCAACACCTGTTCGGAGACTGTTCCGGCAGCGCCGTGCGGTGTGGAGTTCTTCGCATGGAGACGTAATTTTGCAGAAAATCGAAGTGTGTTCAGAGCCAGCACAAGGTTTTCTGGAGACTAAGGGAAAATTACCTCGTTTGATTGGTACAGAAGCAGACGTGGCCTGCTCTTCCGGCCTTCTCTGCCCCAGGTGTACCCTCCGCTCCTCCCACAGAGTCTGCGACCAACTCGGCTCCGCGGAGAAGCAGGAAATGACGTCGCCTCTTTTCCGTCGGAACTCCCTGTCACAGGGCCCCCAGGGGTGCGGCGGGAAGCGCCCGCCTGGCAGCCCAGAGCCTTCGTTCGCCTGTCGCGTTTCCTCGAGGCGGTCGTCCGGGAGCCGCAGTCGGCCCAGCTAGATGCCCGGTAAAGCCGCACACGCGGGAGCCGCAGGGCACAGGCAGGACGCCGAGCCCCTGGCGCAGTGGCTTCGGGGCCCAGGACAGGTCGCGCACACCTGGTTCCCTGCCCCACAGCGGTCCCCGTGTCTTCCCAGGGCCAGCGCGAGGGCCGGGCACGGGCAGCGGGAACCTCGCGGAACCAGGCGTGGAGCCTCCCTCCGCTGAGCGGCCGTGATCTTCGGCAAGTCGCAGAAACCCTCTGACGCTCAAAGCCCTCAGCCCCGCGTGGGCCCCGGGGTGTCCAGTTTGCAGGTTTCGTACAAGCTTCGCGGGACACACGTGCGTGTGGGTGACGGGCTCGGCGGGGCGCCCGGCGGGGCCAGTGGGAGCCGGGGGGCTCTGTGGACACAGCCGCCTGGCGCGGGGAGGGTGGCTGCCCCGTCATCGCGTGATGCGCGGAGGGCCCAGGCCCGACGTGTCCTGACGGGGTCCCCCGGGGCCAGCGGAGGTCTCCGGCCCCTCACGGGCGAGGAGCATGGTTACAACGCGGGACCCGGCGAGAAGGACATCGGGCTCTCACGAGCCCACCGCCCGCCGGCAGCCCCTCCGTGGGCACCCACACCCTCGCGGGCGGGGCCGCCCGCCCCTCCCCGCCACGCTGGAAGAACAGCCCGTGATACTTACGGGCCAGTCGCGTCTGCAAAACATCACGCGGAGAAATGGAGTTCGAAAATTCTGCGAAATGGTTGCCTGCTTGGGGAACGTGGTCTCTAAGAGATTTCTTAAACAAGCACATCTTCAAATCCCTCTGGGGTTTACTCACATGCACTCTCTAGGGAAGCTCTGGTGCAGGCCATGGGCGTCTTGGGGCCACTGTGATTTAGAGAAGCTGAAACCGAGCGACTCGAAGTCTCCTTCGGAACCCCCACTGCGTCCCTGACGTCTTGGGCTATTTCGAGGGGCTCGTCACTAGCCCTTTGCCAGCAGAGGCTACGAAGCTCAAAGGTGGTTTTCTGTAAAGAAGAAATATACCTGGGAAACGAGTCCACAAACATTTTTCTAAATATAGATTTCATTCTCTGAAAGGACTTATAAACCAGAGTCGGAAAACTCTGATGCTTTTTAAACAATTCCCTCCGTGAAAACGCCCCTTTTCTAGAAATATACGACATGACCAAGGTTGTCCAAGAGGGGGTTGTTCTACATCTCAACGGGAAACGGCCGAGTCCCTGTTCACGCCGGGATGATTCACGGCCCCTATTTAAATATCCAGGGCCCTGACGAGTCCCTGCACTCACCCGGCCCGCGGACTGGCCGTGCTGTGAGCCGCTCAGCGGCCACTCAGCCAGGACACGCGTCCAGGCTCCGCTGTCCACACTCCCGGCCGCCTCTGCCGGCCTCGCCCTCTCGTCCTGACCTCTGAGTGCTGCAGTCTCTCGCCGGCTTCGTCTGCCCGCGCCCTCGGCCGCCCCTCTCGGCCCATGGCTTCAGCTGCTGCCCTCACGCCCATGGTTCTCCGATTGACTCTCAGCTTCCCTAAACCCCACAGAACATTCCGCCCGGCTGTCTAAAGGCTTACGGAAGCACATGCAGGGAACAAACCCCGGCCACCCCGGCCCCCAGGCCCCGCCGTGCCGGCCCAGTCAGCAGGAATTCACCACTGACCCAGAAACCCAGAGTCGTTCTCTCTCTCTTCCTCAGATCTCACATCTGCGCCCCAACAAATTCCATCTGCAGAACCATCGAAACAGACCCCTCGTCTAGCCAGGTTCTGATTCCTTCCCCGGCCTCGGTTTGATCAGCATCTTGCCCGGCTCGTGACGCCCCCCGCCCCCGACAGGGCACCCCACCGGGAGGTCAGTGACCCTTCGGATGGCCCCCATGGGGTCCCTGAGCCGCTCTCAACCCTCCAACGTCTTCCGCCTCCCACGCCTCACGGTGGCCTACATATCACATGCACTTGGTGGCCCCGGGCCACTCCTGACCTCACCTCCGACACTCCCGTGACCTCCTGGTGTCCCCGCCCCACCAGCAGGCCGAGGACCTCCGGGCCTCCGAGCGTGGCCGTGCAATCTCCTCGGCCCTATAAAAGTGATTTTTTTTCCTTCATTCAGAGCCCCCCAAAAATGACCCAGACACTAAAACTGATGAACATGCTTTATTGGGAGGGAACAGACTGAGTCTCTCGGACTCACTTAAACTTCTAATAACGTCACCAACGCAGCAAAGGCCACGTAGTTAACAAGTAACCACCGCGTCTCACGAGAGGTCAGAGTCCCGACTGAATGAACCCTTTCTCTGGAAAACACGTGTCAGGATCTGCAAAGCGGTCAGAACGTGTAGAGGGCTCCTCCTCGCCCCGCAGCGAGAGGGGCCTCCCCGGGCCCTCGCACCCCCGGGGCTGTCCCCGTGGCCTCGGCGGGCTGAGCCGTCCCGTGCGGGCACGGGGCCCCCGGAGCGCCGCCCTCACCGAAGGCCGGAGGGCGCGCTGGCCTCCCCAGCAGAGCTGTGGGGTTCGCGACACCTCGGTGGGCGTCGCGAGGATGTGGGGCGCATGCGGCTGCACAGACGTCCTGGACCGGCTTGAAAGGGAGGGATCCGACTCCCGTCTGAGGCACGGCATCCCGTCCAGAGAGCAGGCGAGCCGGGGATGGGTTCGGATTCGGGTCCAGGCCGAGGTCTAAATGGCGGCTCCACCACCTCCCCGCAGGACGCCGTTCATCTTCCAGCTCATCCCCTGAGCCTCAGTTTCCCCATTTGCGAAACGTGGGCCCGTGGCCCTGCCGCTTCTCTCCTCGTTACTCGTCTCCACCTTCTCTGTTTCCACGGCGCGCATACCGCACACGTGTGGGGGTGGCAGGGCGCCCCCCACATCCACGCGCTGCCGCGCTGGCCCCCAGCGGCCGAGACCGCGACCTGACTGATGCATAAGCACGGTCGTCGCAGAAGCAGATAGCGAAGTCGGGGCGCGGTCCCGCAGGCGCGGGGTGGGCCCGAGTCCCGTGTTGCCGGTTCCTTGCAAAAAAGGGGCCCCGCGCACGAGGAGGTGAAGGCAGAGGCCGGAGCCGCGCTTCCTCCGGCCGAGGGGCGCCCGAGACGGCCCGCACACCGGAAGCTGGGGGGCAGGCCCCACACAGACGCCCCCTCAGGCCGTCAGCAGGACCCGGCCCCGTGGACGCCCCGATCTTGAACTTGCAGCCTGCAGACCGGTGTGGAAGCCCCGCCCCTGTGTGCAGCAGAGGAATGCAGCGCCCGGGATAATGAGGCATTACATCATTCAAACATTCAAATGGAGTATGCGGGAAGCCTGTCGAAGGGGGCGCGAGCCCTCCCCTGCCTCGCAGGGCGGTGGGCGGCATCCCGTACGGAGCACCCTTCCTTACATCTAGCCGAAAGCGGCACCCCCGCCCCCCAGCTCGGCGCCCATAGATCTCATGAGTCACTGGCCCTGAGTCACGCTGCTCCGGGGGCTGAGCTCCTTGCCGCCTCCCGCCCCACCGCGCCCTAGGCCGGGCTCGTCCCTGCACTGAGGGCCCCTGGGAGGGACTGGGGCCTGGGGGGCAGTGCCCCCAAGGAGCCGAGGCCTCTGAGGCCTGCAGGAGCTGAGACCGTCCTTACGATGAATGGCCTTGTCCTCACAGGACTGTCCCCGAGGCCGGGTGCAGAAGCCCGAGCCGATGGGGGTGGCAGAGAACAACTTCCCAGAGTAACCCCCGCTGCTCCTCGTGCGCCCCGGGAAGCCGGGCGGCCGCACTTCCTCCTGCTCTCGCCGGGAGCGAGTTATCATGTCTCACGCCGCAACGCAATAAACCGGGACAATCGGAGGAAGAGGGGGCCTTTCTCGGCACGGGGAGTGAAACGGAACCCTGCTTATCGAAGTGACAAGATTTATTCGGTTGCTCCAAACTCGCAAAGACTTCCTCTCCAGAAGGAAGACTGGGCGGGAGGCCGTGAGCACCATCTGCTCCGCGTCGAGCGAACCCGCCGGGCGCGGGCCCCCGGCCCCCAGCACCCAGACCCAGGCCGTGGACGGGGCCAGCCGTCACCTACGGGGGCACGAACTGCCCTCAGACCGGTGTGGTCCACGAGCGCAGGGCCCCGGTGGCCTGATGCCACCAAGTCCTGCCGCCCGCGGGGGGAGGGCACGGGAGGAGGAGACCGCACCGGGCTGGGAGGGAGGGGCACGGAGGCGGGAAGGGGGTGGGGCCAGAGGGAGGGGCAGGGCGGGGGGGGGGGCGGGGGGCCCTCGCCAGCAGCCTCCCAGGCCTCGCGCCCCCCGGCGGTCCTCCCTGTCTCTGGGGTCCCCTCCACAGCCCCACCTCCACCAGGCACCGTTCCTGTTCTGTGCCCCCCCCCATGTCTCAGCCCCTCAGGGCAGAAGACGTGGTCCAGGCCAGCGGAAGGAGGCGCTCGCCCAGGCCCCCTCGCCCCGGGGGCCCCGTCCCCTCCTCTCCCGCGTGGCCCGGCAGAGCCTCGGGCCATTCCCACCGTGCCCGGGCCCCCCTCCCAGGCCGTCTGGCCCCGCCACCCGGCTGCCGCCGAGCAGGGTGTGGCCGGGGGACCCCGCACCCTCACAGATCCCTGGGCTGCCACAGAGGCGGAGCAGGCACCCCTCACCCTGCCCGGGACCCAGCCACCTACGGAGGACTGAGGAGTGGCGCCCTTGGGGACAAGGGCCAGTCACACGTCACGCGGGACCGGATGAGGGGTCTCGCTCTTCTCCCGGGCTCGGAAACAAAGGGGCGAGTGGGAGCTCGCTCACTGCCCCCGCGGAAGGGGCTCCTCCAGGGACGGGTCGGGTGTGCTTCCCGAGACGCGACGGACTGAGGAAGCCGGCGCCGGCCTGCTGGGTCCCTTGACGTGGCTTTAAGACGAGCACGTCCACCTGCCTCTGGGGGACGGGGGACCCGTGACAGTCTGTGTTCCCGAGGGGGTCCCTACTTCCTGATCCTAAAAGCCAAGAATAGACCCCCCACAGGGGGGACAAGTAACTGGCCTGACGCGCTAATTCTCTTCGTTTGTGTCCAGGGGAGACAAGGAAAAATCAAGGATAAATTGAGACGCGGCCTCGGAACCCTCTCAACACTACGAGTCAACCAGAATTGGCCTGCGACTTGACCCCTGTTGGCCCTGCGAGCTCTTGACGGGGATGCCCCTCATGTCCACCCCCCACTGAGGCAGCCCCCAAGCCACCAGCCCGCTGGGTCCTCTCTCGGGCAGGTGTCTGCAGCACCCCAAGGCCCTCGCTTGCTCCGGCGTTGGGGCTTCTGGCCCTGCCTCACCGGGCTGGGTGGCGCTGAGCAGTGGGGCTTAGGTGTGGGCGCGACCCCCCCACTCAGCGCCTCCCCCACACACACCCCCCCCCCCAGCTCCCACGGTGCCTGGGTTTCTCTGCGCTCGATCTATCGATGCATCGATCGGTCGATGTCTACTGAACGCCTCCTGCAGAGATCTTTAACCTTGGGGCTGGCGGAGCTCCGATCCATTTGGTCATCGAATGAAAACTCTTTACCAGCTACAAGGGCAGAGAAAATGTAGTTTAAAGGCCATTTGTTGTGTCACATGACAAGGGCAGAGTCCAGGAATCGAGGCGGCGAAGGCAGTGCCCGGTCCCGCCCGAAGGCCCCAGGTGCGCCCCGACTCCCCGCCATGGTCTTCGTCACAGCACAAGGACATCGATGGAAAAGTGGGCGCCCTCGGCTGTCCCCACACGGGTGGGAACACTCTCTCCCGGGAATTCCCGGCCATCTTCCCGTGAGATCCCACTGGTCAAGAAGGCGAAGTGCCAAAGTCTAAACCAACCACCCGCCCAGGGCAGGACCTTCTGGAGAGCCCAGCCCAGGGGCTTATGGGGACCAAAGAAACGAGGGACCCCCGCTGGGAGGCCACAGTGGTCTGCGCCCCCGCCCGCTGCCGCTCACACAGGCACAGAGGCTTAGCCCAGGATTTCGAGGGCTTCGCAGGCCTCTGAGGTCTCTCCGCCGATGCCCCGAGGTGGAGGGCCAGACACCGCGTCAGCGCTGTGAGCCAGACACACCTGTCCCCAGAGAGGTGTGCATTCCGTTAGCGGGGACACACAGGTGTCAGCGTCACAGACGCTGACCACACGAAGATTCCCACGGGACGTGTGGAAACGGGGCCGGCCCACAGCTGCGACACGGGCTCCCTGGAGGGAGGCGGGCGGCAGGGGTGGGCAGTGGTCCAGGACGACGTGGGGAAGCGGAGCGGACGTTGAGAATGGACGAGACTCCCTTGGCAGGACAGGCGGGCCAGAGGCGTGGTCCACAGACAGTCCGGACCCAGAGAAAGCCCGGAGCTGCGCACGTGACCCCAGAGTTCGCAGCCGCGGCCCCGGCTGCGCCCCCGGAGCCCGCTGCTGCATTCGTAGTGACTCCTTTTGATGACAGCATGAATTCTAAGAACAAAGCTCCCTGCGATGGCCGTGCAGCCAGAACCCAGAGGCGGGAATAGCTCCTTGTCACATGCACATGGAGGGTCTGAGCTGCGGCTTTGAGGGGGGTTTGCCGTTTGTGAAAACTGAGAGGGTTCCTCGGAAACCACGGAGCAGGCCAAGGACCAAACGTTTCTGTTCTGCCAGTTCCATCGTGCACAACATCCTGGCGGTTAGCCGGTGCGCTCCTAGTTTACGGTTCCTTCTCTCATTGAAAAATCCAATGGATTTCGCAGCAGTTTTGAGGTATAAAGAGAAGGAGTTAGCAGATTGAAAGGTTGGAGTTTTTTATAGCCACACGAAAGAGAGTATCAGGGAACCAAGTGCGAGTCTTGAGGCGTGAAGTCTCCCTCGCACACACACGCACGCACGTGCTCACACGCACGTGCTCACACACATACCCATGAGTCGTCTGACCTAGCTCACTCGCATCTCAACTGAATCCCGGAGTGGGATCTTTAGACCCTAAAATAGGTCGATATAAAATAAATCACGAGGAGTTACAGGTCCATAGCAGGTAATATGCAGAAATTAAGATAGTTACATGTATTCTAATATATTTATTAATAGAATAATATAGGTTGTTATATCCAACCCCTTTACTGTTATAAAATGAGTTACATTTCCTTATAGCTTCTTTTCATCTGTATCCATATATAATTATATTTTAATATTGGCAATTAACTGCTTCGATATATTATATCCCACTGGACATTATGTTACATCTATTTGTTTACACTCTGTCATTTTTAATCACCAGGTAATCTGTTACAAAGTTAGCATTCTATGACAAAGTAATCATTGACATATCGTTGAATTTTTGAAAATACTCATAATCCTATCTGCGGTCTTCATTCTAAGTATAACTTTCTCTTAATTCGAATTATTTCATTCTCAGGAACAGAATCATGGGGTCAAAATGTAAACTCTCATGGCTGAGAGTTTACATTCTGATAACAATGACCAAATCTCCTTCCCAAATAATCTAATTCACACTTCCGTCAGGAATGCCTGGGTACGCCTAGCTCCCTGGAGTTCTGCCAGCATGTCTGTTGTCACAGTGACATTTGATATTTGCATCCATTTGTACCTCATTACCGGTGAGGTTAGCTTTTCTTCCCTAATACCCGTTGCATTAATCTACTGACTTTTATTTTCACCTCTGTGAACGCTTGACCATTGTCTAGGGATTCCTTTACGCTTGGAGGTGTGTCAGGTCCCTTTATGGATTTTCCACCTTGAACCTCCATCCTCTCTAGTACACGTGCCCTTAACCGCATCCATTTCCGCTACCGCGGGCCAAGCCCTGTGCTGAGCGACTTCTTCACGGCTACCCGATGAGGAAGCGCGATCCCTGGTTAGTCGTTGAGGGAATCGGTCTCCGCTGCATAGTGGAAGACGCCATCGAGGCCCCAGCGCTTACATGCCCTGACGCTCTGGACAAGGTCGCAATGGAGAGGATGCCGGCCCCGCCCCCGGACGGCTCCGGTCACAGCGCCTGTTCCCGTCCTTCCGTGCAGCCGATGTGCCCATATTGCTTTTCAGTTTTTGTTTCTCTGTAACCATAGTTACCGCGAAGGACAGGTGTGTCGCTGTTACCTGACGTGGGTATTTTAATAAGCCCAGAGAACGGTCTCACGCCTGCTTGGGAGAGGGACTTTTCTACCCTAGGACTCCCTTGAAGACGGTCACCGTACACGGGGATCTTTTTTTGTGACATGCGGAGTTTCGATTTAGAGGGATTTTTATTTTTTTCATAACTCAAAAATCTACCTAGCCGTCTTCATTTTAAAATCAGCACGAGTAATAGCGTCGTCCAGGCGGGAGAAGAAAATCGAGCCTCCACACGGCTGTGCTTTGGGTGGAGTGGAGGCAAAAAGAATGCGAAGGCTGAGCCGATTCTCCGTCGCTGTCACGCTCAGTCCACCCACCTCTGACACGGGCCGCGGGCCCGCCCTCGGGGCCGCAGCAGCCGCCGCCAGCCCCGGCTTTCAGAGGCCGAGCTCAGAGGCCGAGCTCAGAGGCCCGCTCGCTGGCTCCCGCGCTTTGTCCACTGTTTACTTACTGGTCAAGTCGGGACACGAGCCCTGAGCGTTTGGACCGTCGCGTCCAGTCCCAGGCGCTCGAGCGGGTCCTGCCGCGCTGGCCGCATTTCGGCCGCCAGCCAGGCTCTCCTTTCAGCCTCGCCCCAGAGCTGGCAGCTCGCACCGAGCCCAGGTTCTGAGAACCGTGGCTCCGGGGCGTCTCCGAGGTGACAGAGATTCCTGAGCCGCTCGCACTGTCACTTTGGGGAACAGACCCTTTGATCTGCAGACCCTGCTGCCTCCGCCATTCTGAGCGATTCTAACGACCCAGGGGCTTATCAGAGAATCGGCTCCCGCACTCGTCCTAAACCCAGACATCAGATGCCTCGCAGCTGGCCCGTCCTCTCCCTGCTGCGGGAGGAGGCCATCGAGCCCGTGACATTCCCGCGGGTCCTCCTCGCCGCCGTGACTTCTGGCGTCGCGCGCTGGAGCCCGCCTTTTCCTTCCGACGTGCCCCCCTTTGCCAGACCCCTCGCAGCTGCTGGCCGCCGGGCCTCACACACTCCCCTTCCGTCAACGCCCGCGTGGCCCTGGGCGCCCACGCGGGCCGTGCCCCCTGCGAGCGGGCAGCTTTCCCGGCGGTGCCGGTGTGGGCAGAGGGCTCCGGGCGGTGCTGCCCGGTGCCTGCCTGGTCCTGCAGGCTCGGCTCGCACGGCCGGCCCTGCTGCGGGCCTCACGGGAATGCGCCAGTTTTTTCCTTTTTCTTTTTGGCCTGTGCGCTCTCCTGTCGCCGTTAGGATCCCAGGCACATCAGCTCCACGATGAGTAATCTCCGGCATTTATCGTCATGTCGAATCTGTTTTCAGGAACGAGGACAGCCGGCTGCATCACCTCGCCGGGCCCCGTGACAATGCGCCACAGGCCAGGGACCGAAAACGACAGAAACGCAGTCTGTCGACGCCCGGGGGCTGCATGTCTGAAGGGGAAGGGCCACAGGCCCAGGCTCTCTGCGGGGCCTCTGCGGCAGGGGCCTCCCTCGTCTCCTCCAGCTCCTGGGGGCCCCCCGCGTCCCCTGGCTTGTGGCAGCATCACCCCGGTTCCTGCCTCCGCGGTCACAGGACGTCCTGTGTGGCTTCCTCACATGGCCCTGGTCGTTCAGGATTAGGGCCCCACCCCCACCCCCCACCCCCGCAACCACCTCCTTTAACGCGATGACAACTACTGACTGCATAGAGCCTAGTCCCGAATAAGTTCACCTATAGGTGCTGGGGGTTAGGACTTCAGCGTACCTTTTGGGGGGCACACAATTGAACCCCTAACAAACACGGGCAGAGTCTGTCTGTGGCCGCCTTCCCGAGCACCCCGTTCTGCACTTCCTCCCCCAGCCACGCTGAACCCCCTCCCTTCCCCCCGCCCCGTTCAACACCGACAGCAGCATGAGCTGGGGAGAAGATCAGCCGGTGCTGAGCGGGGCTGCAAATCCCTCTCCTAACGGAACGGCATGCCGGGGCCAGAGCCGTGTGCGTCCGTGAAGGGGGGGGCGGTTTGTGTGTGTGCGTGTGGGGGGGGGGCTTGAAATCATTTCCGGAGGCACTTGCTTGTTTTACTGACCCCGAGGCCAACATCTGCGCTGGAAACCCCGACGCCCCTAGGGTCTGGGCGAGTTTGCCTCTCCCTTCACCCCTCGGCACCCCGACAGCCGCTGCTCCCGACTTGAGGACTGAGTCGTAGGAGTGAGGAGAGCTGTGAAGGCCACAGGCACTGGCTCCCGGACAGGACGGGTGGACATTCCTGCTCTAATGGAGCAGCCCGGCGGGCTGCTGTGCAGATGGCCCCAGGCCGGGGTGACACATCTAAGTGATGCATCTGCATGTCCATGGTCTGCTCCGGGCGCCTCCTGCGTCAGTCGGTCAGAGGTTCCCACAAGCCTGGAGGCAGCCTTGAACTCCCCCAAGGGTCCAGGCAATCCGGGAGCTGTCACAGAGCTGGAACCTGTCAGCCTTCCCTTGTCTGGACCTGGAGGGACAAACAGCCTTCGCTGCTGAACTACACTGCCATTGACAGGATCTAGACAGACCCCCCTCCTTCCTGTCTTCTAGCGAGTGGGGCAGGAGTGGGGAGGAGGAAGGAGCCCCTCATCCAGGCCACACTCCTGCGGGGAGTGAGGAGCACTGTCCTGGGCCTGCCCAGCGGTGGCCCTGCAGCGGCCAGGGCCAGGCGGCATGGCACTGTGTCTCGCTCGCCCTCTGTCCCCTGCCCAGGGTGAAATGGCTCTCGGCTGGAAGGCTGGTGGCTGCGGGGAGCTGGGATCGCTCACAGATGCACGGTTCGGAGCCTCTGTACGAGCTGGAGGATGTAGTAGCAGAGATATTTTGGAATCCGCCGTCTCTTCTAAAATTACCCATAGATCCTGTTTTTTTAATATATGCTGCACGAAAATTCAAATCCGAACCAGACACAGCAGCTCCTCAGTCAGCAAGCAGTTCGGTGCCCCCTCCTCGGAGGCGTAGTCTCCGGAAAGGGCCATCGAGCACCCTTCCCACGCCCGCAGCTTCCTTCCTCACGACTCGTGGGGACACCGGCCGCGTCCCTCCCCGTCCTCTCTGCAGACACCCCCACCCAGGCCGCCAGGTACAGAGCGACCTACGCTGGTTTGCCGTGTCCAAGAAAGCGGTCGCTTTTCTTTATTCATTACCCATTTATCAGACGGGGAAAGGAACGTCCGATAACTAAAGAATAAGCCGGCACCTTGGCGTAAACTCCCTGCGTGGTCTCCAGGACCTGCCACCGACCCAGCCCCCGGGACCTGCCTCTGGGTGACACACGCTGCCCCCTCGGGCTTTTTCTCCAGGCCAGAGCTCAAAGCAACCCCGGCAGCTGACCGCGGGGGCTCACGTCCCCAAACCTGGCCGGGGCGGCAGGACGCCCCCCGCACGCCCGGACCCCGGTCAGCGCCCTCCACAGCCGACTCCCCGCTCACGCGGGCGCAGGGCTTGGGGCTCGCGTGCCCTGCCCCGACCTCCTTCTGGGGGGCAGCGCTGCCCTCCCCCGTCCTCGTCATCTGCAGCCGCCCCCCGCCCACCCCAGGGCCAGGCCTCGTGTCCCGGAGAGAGTGGCGGCCCCCTCCCGGTCTTCAGTGCTCCTGCGGCTGGGACGTACCGGGTCAGCTACACGGTCCAAGGTCATTCCCATCTGTGCCCTGTGCGGGCTGGTCCCCGGGGAAGCAGCAGGCGCAGAGGAGGGGGCGAGAGTCTCCCTGGGGGATGAGGCCCGTGAGGGAGGACGGCAGGGAAGCCGGACGGGGCCGGGGGGGCCGGAACTGCGACCAAGACTCGCTGCCCCGGACGCCCGGAGGCGAGGACACGCTACACCCGACGGAGTCCCCTCGCCGTGGGCAGCTCAGGAGGGTGGCCTGGGCCAGGAGGCTGAGTCCAGGGAAGGAGCAGTGGCCTCTCGACGGGGGAAGAGGCGATCTGGAGGGCGGCCCCCCGCGGCCGCCACGGCCGAGATGTGGTGGGTGTGTGCATGTGTGCGTGTGCATGTGCGTGTGTATGCGTGTGTGTATGTGTATGTGTGTGTGTGCGTATGGTTGTGCGTGCATGTGCGTATAGTGTGTGCATGCGTGTGTGCGCGCATGTGTATGTGTGTGTGTGCTTGTGTGCGTGTGTGAATGTGTTTGTGCATGTGCGTGTGTGTGAGTATATGTGTGTTTGTGCGTGTACATGCGTGTGCATGTGTGTGCGTACAAGTGTGTGTGTGTGGTTGTGTGTGTGCACGTGTACAAGTGTGTGTGTGTGCATGTGCGTGCATGTGTATGGTTGTGCATGTGTGTGCGTGTGTGTGCACGTGTGTGTCTATGTGCATGTGTGTGTATGGTTGTGCATGTGTGCGCATGTGTGTGCATGTGTGCGCATATGAGTGTGTGTGTTTGTGTATGGTTGTGCGTGTACATGCGTGTTCGTGGTTGTGCGTGCGTGTGCGTGCGTGTGCGTACGAGCGTGTGTGCACGTGCGTGGTTCTGCTGCTGCTGCTTTGAGGTCCTTTCCAGAAAGGAGCCAGCGCGTCTCTCCCCTGCCCCTGGCCATCGGTGCGGCCGCATCGCATGCATCATCTAAGGTCACGCTTCTCCGTGCTGTGGCCATTACAGGGCACTGTGGCATGTCCCTGCATAAATGCCCAGCCGGGGCCACTTTCTGCCCCCAAAGCACAGAAAGACTCAAACAACCTTGAGAATTAAGGTCAAGGCGCCCTTTGGGCTTTGGCTGGGACTTTTCTCGAAGTGCAAATGCGGCCGGCGCCGAGCTGGTGCCTCCGCGGTTACGCGGGTGGGCGGGGGCCGGGGGGTCGGGTCAGCGAGGTCGTCTCCGCCTGGAACACCGGGAGGCCTGGCCTCTGCAGGCCAGCGGGGCCACCGAGGCGGCCTCGCAGCCCGCCCCGCCCCCGCCCCATGCTCCCCGTCCCTGCAGGCGGCTGCGCGGCTCCCGCCCAGGCCCCCCGTGGTCCCCGCCACAAGGAGCAGGAGAGGTGACCATGACTCAGCCGGCGTGTCCCTTGGCGGCATGCTCGAGTCTCAGCAACCTGTTAAACATATCACATCAAAACAGACCTAAAAATAAAGGCTGATGTCAGGAGGCTGGATGGGTGCGGGAAGGCGGGGCAGGGGGAAAGGGCAGGGCCCCGGGGCTGTGTCTCACCCCGAACCTTCTGTGTGCCAGAGACACCAAGGAAACAATTACAGACAAAGGGGACCCTCCGACTTCAGAAACACCCTGAAATGCTCACTTTCCAGTTAGGAGGATCCGACAGGAAACTTTTCTCACACTTTGTTTCTTCCCATCTGAACTCCGGCACAGAGTGCACGCCTTCCTCCCCCACAGCGCACACCTGCCCTTTCTTCCTGGGGCGCCCCCCCCCCCCGCCTCCCACGCCCTCAGCTGTCAGGCCTCTGCGGCTTGGACGGTCCCCAGAGCTGCTCCCGACTCCTTGGGCCGGCCCGCTCAGCTGTCGTCTTCCAAACAGTTCTCACAGGTTCAGATCCGAGGGCGCGAAGAGCAGCCGGGAGCCCCACGGAGAGGAAGGGCCCCGGACGGCAGCGGCGGAGGCGCCGGGGGAAGCTCCTGGTGGGCACAGGCCGGGGTGTGCTGGCGCAGCATCGTTTTATTGTATGAATGTTAACACAGTAGAAGCAAATAACACAGCCAAGTGGTTATGAGCTCAAAAGCTTTGTGAGAGATTTTCTCCGAGGACGCGTTAATGCGGCCTTCGGCGGAGCACTCCGGAATCTGACTCCTTCGCAGGAGCTATAAATAGGCCGAGGAGCCCTTGACAGCGCTCGTCTGAGGAGAGCCCTCCTTGTCACGGGCTCTGTCTGCAAAGACCACGGCGCGGGGCGGGGCCAGGCAGGAGGACGACCATAGGGCAGTTTGGGACGACCATAGGAGCAGGGGCAGGGTGGCCTGGAAGGTTCCAGCACGCTCGATCGCCACGCGCCGCGGCCTCACCTCCCAGCGCGGCCAATTCACAGCGGCCTGGCCAGGAGCATGAGCACGGCCTCCAGCCCTGCGACCGGCCGCCCGTGGCTCACTGCGAGCCCCTGGCCCCCGCCACCTGCCCGCGGCCCTGCCCTGTGCCTCCTCCCTGCAATTCGCAGAGCCGAGGAAAACGCTCGACCTGGGAGGCAGCTGTTTGTGATTCTAGCAGAGTTCTGGGTGGCTGGGCGGGGCCCTGGAGCTGGTGAGCGTGGGCAGGGACAATGTGGGGTGCGGTGGAGCCCCCAGCAGAATGCTGCCAATAAACGCCCCGCCGAGTGATGGGGGCCGGGGAGGATGAAGAAGCCGAGGAGAAGGTTCTCTGTCTGCCTCGGAGGGTGACGTCCCCGGCACGTGAACCCTAGTCAGACATTCCCGCGGTGAAATTTCAGATCCTAAGCGAGGAATTCCTCTCGCCCCAAGTTCAGTCACTCGCAGGGCAGGTGGCGGCCTGCAGGGCGTGTGCGAGACGGGAGAGCCCCATTCTCGTGGGCTGGCCGCTGAGCCAACACCCCGAAGCTCCCCCCGCTGTGAGCCTTCCCCCTTAGGGCCTCGTCCTCCCGGAGGCTGAGCCTCGGCGGGCTTCCGGACGCTGCGTGCCCACTTCGTCCTGAAACGGTTTTACTGGGAGAATGGGGCGGGGGCGGGAGGGGTCTCTGGGCAAACGAGACTGGGATGTGCGCACTGAAGTTCCTTCCTGGTGAAAGGCCCTCGGAAACGTGCGACTCACCCCGGGGGGTGTGCGACTATAGGCCAGCATACTAAAAACGCCAAGAAGCTTTGCAATAATAATATGAAGAAGAACCTATTTAACTTTATTTAACCCAACACTTCCAAAATCTATTTGTTAAAAAAGAACACCTCGCGCAGAGCGCGGCAGACCGAACGATGCCCTCCCCTGCGAAAGCTGCGTCCCCCCTGACCCCCAACCTGGGGTTACTTACCCAGCGTGGCAGAGGGACAGTCACCCTGGGTCATCCAAGTGGGCCCAACGAAACCGCCGGGGTCTTCACAAGGGGGGCGGAAAGGTCAGAGCCACGAGCGGGTGGGACGCGGGAGCAGAAGCTGGAGCTTCTCCCGCAGGGCGAGGCGCCCGAGCGCCCGGGGAGGCCGGGGGAGTGGACGTGGCAGATGCTCCCAGAGCCTCTGGGGGGGACGCGGCCTCCCGCACTCTCCTTTCCAGCCCCGTGTTAGAGTGCTGACCTGGGAAGTAGAAGAGTAAACCTGGGCGGGCGGGTTCCAGCCAGGAAGCACCGCGGCCTGTCACGGCGGCGGCACCGGGGGGCTGACGCGGTGGGCGTCGCCATCCCCGGCTCACTGAGCAGAACTCGGGGACCCGCGGAGAACCCTGCTGCGCGTCAGGCACGACGCAACCCCCTCCCCCAGTGAGCCTCCGGGGTCCCCTCCACCGCGCGCTCCGGGCCTCTCGGGGGCTGGGTTCTGCGGAGATTTTGACAGTATTTGGAGGAGCCCGCATCCTCCAGTGAGTCAGGACAGGGCATCCTTCGCCTTGCCCCGACCACAGAACAGGGGCGCAGGGGCTGAGCCCTCGTTTCGCGGCCGGCCCGGTAGGAAGCTGTGAGAGTTCTGTCCCCAGGGGAGGCCAGCCAGCGGGTCGGGGTGGGGGAGAGCGCGCGGGAGCCTCCTGGGCCGGCATGACGCATCGGAGCAGGTGGGGACGCCTGTCCTCACGCCCTGGCGCCTGGTTCCTGTCCCCCAGCTCATCTAATTAAAGAGGCGCTGTGGAACATCGCAGGCTCCTGCCCGGGACATTCTGGGGCAGGGCGGAGCAGAGCGCCCCTCGCGGCTTCCTTCCAGAGCCAGATCCAGGTCGGGCTTTGGGGCTCAGAGTCAAAGGGCCTGAGATGCTACATAACAAGTCCCGGACCACCGGCGTTTTAGTGTGAAGAAAGGCCAGAGGGGCTGGGAAACACGATGTAAACAAACAAACAAATGCCATACAACCATCCTGCCAGAAGCTGGGCAAAGGAGAACCGGATCAGAAACGAAATGGCTGAACTAGACCAAGCCCAGCTCCTCCTCTTCCACGTGTCGGGTCTTTCGGGTCAGCATTCCTAGCGTGGTGGAGCTCACAGCTCACTGACCGTTGATCCGGTTACAATGTACTGTTCTCCAGGGCCAGCCTGCCCCAGGCACACAGGCCCATTGTGTGGGCCCCGGCCGCCCCCGGCCCCAGGCAGCCGAGCCCCGCGCCTTCAAGGCCTGGCTCCTCCCGCCCGGCGCCCCGGGAGCCAGGCAGGCACAATCTACAATCTGTCACTCCTGGAACACGCTGCACCTTCCCAGTGGCCTCGAGCCACGTCGGGTGTCAGAACCCCGTGCGTCCCGGGGCCCCCGCCTCAGGCGCCCGTCCTCTGGGCTCCGTCCTCATCAGGCCCCTTCACGGCGCGGACCCCAGGCGCCCGGGCCGCCCAGCTTCGTCGGGAAGGAGACGCGGGAAGGCCGAGCCCCGGGACGCCCCGCGGAGTGGCGTGGCTCAGGCGGAGGAGGGCGAGACCCCACGGTGTCACTCACGCGGGCGCCAGACGGAAGCCGTGAGCGCAGGGACTCGCGGGCGCGGGCAGCGCCGGGGGCCGGGGAACGCACCGTGGAGGACACAGACCACGTGCCGTGGAGCCGTGTGCGCCCGAAGCGCCTACGCGACGCCATTAACCCGCGTCGCCCCGATACAGTTAGCTCAGAAAAACTTCGCCCCCCACAGCCCTAATCCGTTGGCCCAGGCCATCGGCCCTTCGGGGCCAGGCCTCCGCTCCCCCCTTCCCCAGGGCCGCCCCTCCCAACTGGCCTGCGGTTTGTCCAGGTGTCCAGGCCCTGCCCTTAACTGGCCAGCTGACCCGACAAGCTCCCTGGGGCACAGGGGTTCCCGGCTGGAGAACGTGACTGCTCTCGGTCCCCTCCCCCAGCCCCTGGAGCCCTCGCCGCAATCTCACGGCGCGGCGGGGGCGGGACTTTCATCTCCGACACGGTCAGCGGGGTGACCATTTTGGTTGAGGGGAGTTTGCTGGACCCACCGAACCTTAACGACAGCCCGAGCATCGAGCACCGCGAAGGGTCAGACTCGTGCCGAGCACTACCGAGCAGGTGGCACCCTGCGCCGACCCGGAGGTGGACAGAGTGTCTGCAATTTGCAGACCTGGAGAAGAGGGTCAGACATTGACCGATTTTCCTCCCCAAGGCCACACAGCACATCAGGGCCGGACCTGACATCCACCCCAGGTCTGTGTGTCTGTCTGCCCTTCCCCCAAGCAACCAATGTGCCCACCCTTCCTGCGCCCACCCTTCCTGCGCCCGCTGGCTTCTCAGTGAGCTGCTCAGCAGCCCCGCCCCCCCCCCCGCCCCACCAGCCCCGGCGGGGGTCACGGTGCCCACTTCCCGGTCCTGGTCACGGGGCAAGGCCTCTGTCAGCATGGGCCTTCTGCGGAGTCTTCCTGCTTGTCTCCCGCTGGCCACCCTGGGAGGACCTCGCCACCGCCAGTCACATCCAGTTCTGCATTTGCTAAGTGCCAACTGGCTAAAAAGGTTTAGGGAAGAAAGGACGTGACTCAGGGCACCAGAACGGATTCTCCACCTCTCTCTGCCACCTCCCCATCGCCACGACTGCGAGGACGCGGGGGCCCCCTTCTGCCGTCACCCCTCGGCTCGCCCCAGGAGGCCCCCAGAGGGACCCTCCGCGTTCGCGTCAGCCGGCTCCGCCGTCCCCAAGGGGACCTCAGAAGCAAGACCCAAGTCCAAACTGGGATCTCGCACTTTACTTTCCCCAGAAACATCAACATCGGAAGAATTTTGTTTTTTACAAATGAAATCGTAAGCGCATTAGAGCTAATTATACGCTACTAAATCCACCGCTGTGGCAAAGCCGTGGAAAACGAAGAATCTTTTTCTAAGTGGAATAAACAAATTTCAAGTCACTCTTTTGCTTTACTCTTCTACAACTCCTCTGAGTGAAAACGAGCCACATGCACATTCCAAAACACGGGGCCAAAACCCAGGTTAAAGAAAAAAAAAATCCAAGGACTGTGTAGTGCATCAGAATTCCTGACCCTTTCTAAACATCTTCAACACCGAACTGCAGCCTGTACTTCCCACCTCCCCCCCCCCCACACACACACAGAGTTCAGGGGTTGGGGGAGGCGTGCTGTGGGGGGGGGGGGAGGGGAACAGAACGGCTGAGGATACAGCTTCTTCGGGTGCTGGAAATGAGGCCGTGGCGAGAACATCTGAAGCAAGAAATGGACCAGAGTCCTCACCGAGTCCCGCAGAAGGGACTCAGCAGCGGAGCCTGCATATTGCATCCTACGGCCGCAAGGCACAGGCGTGTGTGACTTGGAGAATGCACCCAGCCTGTCTGACGTCAGGTGCATAAAAATGTCGGGAATGTGAGGGTGTGAACTATTAACAACTCTATATAATTATTAAGAATTTTTTTTTCCAGAGTAAAAAAATCGTTACGGAGTTTAAATAAAGGCTGAGGAGAACATTTCACTCGATTTTTTTTTCTTTTTTCTTTCAGACTAGTGGGAATCACGTTTTATAATAATGGAGGTATCTTTAGTGGAGAGTGAGAAGGCTAAGCTTTCTGATGACAGCTACGAATTCTTTAAAGAGCTACTGTAACTAATTATTAAGAGAAGTAGCCTTCTTGCACACGAAGAAGACTAAGACCGAGAGAAAGAGAAAAAAATACGATGTAACATTACAAGATCTTTTTAGGGCACAAGGAGCTCTAGATGGGATTCTTGTCAGTCAGCATTTCAAGACGCTTCCTTTTGAGGAAGTGTCTCCAGGAGATGTCTTTGCCCTCGAAAAGTCACGATGAAGAAAACGCTGTTCTTTCTTTCGGCCGTGCCGTGTAACGCCGGGGGCCGCGGAGGGAAATCGGACCCTCTCTCCCGCATTTCCCGTCCGTGGTTCGCACGCGCGGGTCCGACTTGCAGAAGATCCGCGCCAGACACAGGAGGAATGGGGTCTAGACGGCGCCCCGCGGGGGTAGCCCACCCCTGTTCGAAGGGGTGGAGGAAGGAACCCAGCCAGCTAGATTCGTTTCCTTTTTTGAGTCTTGGGAGGCCGACTTTCGTTTCCCCAAAGTACTTGCAGAGTTGGCATGGGGCTCCCAGCCCGGCCGGCCCCCGCGGGAGCGGTGGACAAACCCTGAGTTTGGGGCGAAGCGTTCGAGAGCACCAAGCTCCCGTGGCACACTCCCGCAGACCCGAGGGCTCCGCGCCCCGTGGCCACGCACTCCGGAGGCGCGGGCGGCCAGCGGCGGTGGAGGCCGGAGCGAGCGCGGCACAGGTCACAGGGCGTGTGCGTGTGCACACACGTGTGCGTGAGGCCGCTTGGCCCAGGCTCGCACTGTGCGCGGTGTGTGCGGACTGTGCTGTGTGAGCGAGAATAAAAGTCAGGGAGGCGTTCGGAGGCGCTTTGGCGGGACATGCAGCTTTTTAAAAGTTTCCTGCCCGGCTGCAAATGTCCCGAGGAAGTGAATCTCCTCTCGCTGGTGACCTCATTTCCACCATTTCTCAACGCCGCGGCCAGCTGTCAGGCGGAGGCTTACTCAGCGGGCCGTGCAGGGCTGAGGGCACCGGAAGGTGCCAGGGGCGCGGGCTGCAGCCGAGCTTTCTCTTGGGCCCCACGTTGCACCCCAGCTCCGCCCCGCAGACCCTCCTCAGCCCCACATGTGTCTCTTTCCAGGCGGTGCGGCTGGGAGAGCCGTCCCACGACAATGGGTTAAGGCGGTCGCCTTTCCCAAGTGTTGAAGAGCCCAGGCGGACGGGGCCCAGCCGACGGGGTGGGGTCGTTAGTTACGTGCAGTCACCGGGACTGTGACAGTGACACAGGTTTCCTGCGATTATGCCGTGGAAATTAGTCACCCGACAGAATCAGCAAAAACATCTATTATTGATGGCGTTTGCCAAACCGGAGATAAATCGGTGCTTTATCCTGACCCAGTGACAATGATGAATGCCTGTTATTAAATCGATAGATCAATCCCAAGCCAATAAGTCAAGACATGCAGAGGTCGATCAAAGCAGCGCACACCGCGAGGAGCCCGAAGGTCAGCTCGCCGCGCCGCGGGGGCTGGGAACCAGCCAAGACCGCCCGGGAGCGAGCAGGGAGCTACGCCTGCACCGTTCCCTTTCTCGGCCCATTTCCACAGTTTCGAAGAAGAGCAGACGCGGGCCCTCCCCGCGGCGAGTGGCGCGGGGCGCAAGCGGCTGCCTGCGGCGCAGGCCCCCGCGGAGAGGAGCCCTCCGCGGAGAGGAGCCCCCTGCGGAGAGGAGCCCCCCGCGAGGGCCAGGTCCGGCCCCCGGCAGAGCCCCGCCTGCGTCTCCTGTCTCGTGCCCTCGTGTGTGACTGGTATTGTCACCATTTGACACAGGAGCAAGTCGAGGCTCCTGGCGGCAGGGAGGGGCGGGGCGCGTGTGTCAGACAAGCATTCTGGAAATAGGAGGGAGACCGCGGAGCAGGGACGGGTGTGGAACAGGCCACCGGAAGGTCCACAGGTGCCCCGAGGCGGCGGCCCCCCCGCTGCGGCCGCAGGGGGAGGAAGTCTGCAGACTTAGGCGAGTGGCCGTCCTCCGTGGCTCACTCCGCGCCCGTGGCCACACGCCGGGCAGGCTGGGAGCCACGCCTCTCGGAGCAGGGGTTTGAGTATCATCTACACACACGCAAACCTGTGCCCTAGCACGTGCACACACACACGCGCACACACACGCACGCGCACACACGCACGCACGCGCACACACACGCACGCACACGCACGCGCGCACGCACACACACGCGCAACCACTACATAGGCTCACACAGAAACAGTCGCACGCAGTCGCACACGCCCCCTCGCATGCACACGTCTCACAGGTGCACGCTCGCGGACGCACGCCCCCACATGAACACGTGCGCCCACGCAGCACCAGGGCCATCCCCGGCAGCGCCCGCGTGCCGGCCGGGGGTGGCCTCGTGCCCTTCCCCCTCGCTCCCAGTCCGACCTGCGCAGTAGGCTCAGGTCCCCAGCAGGGGCTCGAGAACTGCTCCCCCTTTCACGTGACACTCAGAGAGAAAGGCAGAGCGGGTGCGGGAGGAGGACACACGGAGGCCGCGCTGAGCTCGGAGGCCGCGCTCGATTCCGAGAGCCGCCCTTCCGCGGGACGCGGAGAAACAGACGTGAGCCGGGCACCGGCGCAGCCCGGGAAGCGTGGGGACCGGCCGACCGTCCAGGGACAACGGGAGAGGCCGTGACGCTTTTTTAAAGCTTCGGCCTGGAGAAGAGAGGGTTCCAACACGGAGCCACCGGCATGCCGCAGGAACGGGGCTGGCGAGAGGCAGCGGAGGGCGTCTTCCCTGGCGGTTCGGAGACGGACCGGATCTCAGAGACGAAGGGGAGAGAGCCCACAGAAAACTCGGAGGTCACGGCAACCACCGGGAGACCGGGAAGGCTTATAGCACGAGGAAACTTAATGTGGACCTTGGACTGGGATATGCTTAGCCGTAAATACTAGTGGACTTCTAAGCACGGCGGATCACAACGGCCTTGGAGGCGGAAGGTTCTGGAAGCGGATACCCTCACGGACCGTGGGGGGAAGGCGCTGGTGCCGGAGACCCTGCCACGACCACCGACGGAGTCCGGTCGGGAGCCGGCCGGCCCACGAGGGGAGGGGCGCTTGCGGTCGGTCCGAGCCGGTGGGAAAATGCTGACTGCGGGACCGACGCCAGCGGCACGCGGTCACCGGGGGCACCACAAATCCCCCGTTCCCGTCTGCCCAATATCATTTTCGACGTTACGCATTTTTCCTTTCTTTCATGTTCCACCAGTTGGCGGGGAGGACTCATTTCAGAAACGCGGAGAAGCCGCGCAGACGGCACCATTGCGCCCTGGGTCCCTGGAGTGTCGCAGTTTCTGAGTCTTTCCCCGTTCCCGATGGCTTGACAGTTTTGCGGACTACTGGTCAGGTGGCACCTTGTGCACTGCCCCTCATTTCCATTTCTTCGACGTTTTTCTCGAGAGCAAACTCCAATAACAGGCTTCAGGGGGAAGCGCGCAGAGATAAAGTGTCCTCGTCACGTCCTTTCAAGGAGATGTGCTATCTGCCCCACACCCCGAGGACGACATTCGCCTCGATCGCCTGAGCAAGGCGGCGTCTAACGGGTTTGCCCAGCATGAAGTTCCTTCCCGCGCCCCACTCCCTGTGCTGCGGAAGCGTGTCCCCAAAGTCCAGCCCCATTCGAGGGCTGCCGGTCGGGGCGGGAGGACCACCGCCTACATCATTTGGGATCCGTCTGTAAGAAATGTCTGTCCCTTGGTTTCTACTTCCACATTTATCCAGTCATTCACTTGTGCCGACGTGGGCTCACGCACGTTCGTGCCGCACGTCGAGTCACAGCTCAGTGCTGCGTTCTTCCCCTTCCTGCTCTCTCCTCACAGCCCTGGCCGCGGAGGGCTTCTCCGGGGGGCTTCTCCGGGCGGGCCGTCACGTCCCTGTGGCATGCCCCCGCCCTGTCCTCGCGTTATCTGGGCACTTCTTCACTTTTCGCTCCAGGCTCACCTTGCGTTCTCTCTGACGCAAGGAACCCAGGTCCCTGTTATTGGAGAATCGCACTGGGAAATCGAGATGTGGGCCCCGGGTGTGACGGACGCTCCTGGAATGCCGCTGCTCCTGGCAGACAGAGGCAGGACGTGGGGGAATGCTCACGGACATGCCTATCTACAATTCCTTGTTATCCACCTGTCCTCATCTGCACTAAGCTAAACGTGAGTTCCCTCCAGCGACTCTGGCTCTCCTCGGCAGCCTCCTCCCCCGTGGTCTTTAACCCCCGTCTCCCCACAGAGAGGAGTCTGGCCCCCACCATCCGCCACCCCCTGACTTATTTGCACGCGTAAAGACGTCTCCCGCATCTTTATTGTAAACCTACATCCTAACGAAGGCTTCTGTCTATGCTTTTGACACACAGAGTATTTGCATGTTGAACGTGTGCGTGATGAAGGCTTGAAGGACGTGTGGGGGCACGCGAAGGAACCGGGATTCAAAAAGGTATCGGAAGGCTAGAATACGGAATTCGAGTCAAGATATGAATTAGCAGGATGCACAAGGGTTTGCACATAAATAAGCGGCCTGAGTAGAGAATAACAGAGATGTGGCTTAGCAGCAATTCGCAGGAAAGGGGGAGAGGATGGGCGGATCGGGTTGGGGCCGGCCTCATGCCAACCAACAAAATCGGTGGAGGGAGAGACGGCGCTGATGAAAACAGAGCATTCCGGCCGCGGCGGGAAGGCGCCCGGGCTGGGGCTGGGGAAGCACCGGCCCCCAGGTGCCAGCCCAGGAGAGGCGGCAGGGCCCCGCGAGAGGGGCGGGGTCGCACTCCTCAAATACGAGCAGGGAGCAGGTGTGCCCAGCCGCTCCGGAGGACAGAACCAAGGCCCGGGGCGCGAGGACCGTCCCCAAGCTGAGGGGGCCGAGCGGGGTGGAGGGAGCCATCGGCCCCATGCACTCCTGACGGGGCAGCGAACCCGGCAGCGTCGCCCAGAGACTGGGGTCGACGCTCGAGGTCGCATCCCAGGGACGTCCCGGGGAGAGGCCGGAGGGGCCACCGCAGCTCCCTCTGTGACGCTTCGAAGGGACCTAAGCGGAGGCGTCGGGGCCGCAGGGGTGAGGCAGGGGGTCGCGAGGGGCCGGGACGCTCCCCAGGAGGGAGTCCTGCCCGTGGCCCAGACGCAGCGGCTGCCCACCTGCCCGCCGGGCCCGCACAAAGGGCACAGCGCGCCGCGGGCCCCGCGAGGAAGACTCCCCGACGACCAGCGCTGTCCAGAGCTGGAAGTCTCCACCCAGAGAGGGCTTCGAGCAGCGTTAGCGCCGAGGACAGGAGGCGCGGGCTGCCCGGGGGGCAGGGGTCAGCGGAGGCAGGCGACGAGGCCTGGAGCCACGCGGGCTGCCAGGCGCCCTGGGGAGGCAGCGATGCTGACCCGAGGCGTGAGAGGCCTGTGACAGACGCGCCGGTGCCCCCGAGCACGGGAGACCGGCCCGTCTGACGCGGGGGCGGGGGCGGGCTCGTTCTTTCTTGTATTTTTTTTAAAATAATGAAATAATCTTAAAACAAACAATGACGCACATGTTACATTGAGTCCGGAGGCCAGCATTCCGGGCCCCCCTCGGGCCAGGCGCACACGCACGCCCCGATAAGTCAGTGAAGGGGACGGGGGGGGGGGTCACGTGACCGCCCCCCACCCCCCCCCAACTAGATTTCGGTCCTCGGAGGAAAAGGGTCGGGCTGGGACACCGCTCAGGTCTCGTCCAGCAACAATTTTTTTTTTTTTAGAAGAGATTCCGTTATTTAAAATGAGACTAGAGAACCGTCCCTTTCCAAGAACGTATGGGAGCCCGTCCCCCACGCCCGGCTGGGGCCCCTTCGCGTCTCTGTTACCGGAGGGAAAAGGGGTGAAACTACACGACTCCCCCCCGGGGACGCGGCTCCAACAGCGGGGAGCGGGGGAAACGCAGAAAGGATGGATTCGAGCGCTGCGGGCGGAGGAGCCCAGGCCAGCCCGGCCCTGTCGCGCGCGGAGCCTCGCAGCGTGCGCCCTTGGGTGCCTGCGGCGGGCGGGAGGCGGCTCGCCGTGACGCCCGCGTGGGCCGGGGAGGCCGGTGCTGCTCTGGCCGGCACAGGGAGCGACTCCCTGCGCTGGGCTATTGTGTTCTGCGTGGGCGGCTCAGCTCGGAGCTCGGAGCTCGGGAGCCAGGACTGCGGTGGGATCAGAGCGGAGACGGCCTGTGGCGAACCCGCCCGCTCGGGAGCTGAGAGGCGAGCGGGGGCAGCCCAGAGCCCGGCGCCTCCCGCGAGCCCAGCAATGGGTGTCACGCGAGCCCGACAATGGGTGGCCCAGTGAACGACTCGGAAGCCAGGGCGGACAGACAGCGGGAGGTGCAGAGGAGAGCGGGGCTGGAGGGGCGGGGAGAATGGGGTGCAGGGTCAAAGAAGTGCAAATCAGCAGCCGATAGTTGGTCCCGGGGAGCGTGGCAGAGGGAACGCGGTCAGCATCAATATGATGGCCAAGTGGAGGGCCGGGGAGGGAGGGGGCAATCGGGGGCATCGTTTTATGAACTGCATAGATGTCTAACCAATGCACTGGATACTTGGAACTAATTTAAGTAACTAATTTTTTTTTTTAAAAAGGTGCAGCGGGGAGGGGGGCAGATGAGGAAACGTTTGATTCACAAAATGTGAGTAAAGAAGCACCTGTCCGGGGCGAGACTGACCGGCCTGGTGTTGATACTGGCAAACGTACACGTGTGTAAGTCATCTGTGGAAAGGGGTAACTAACACCTGAACCAAGATTCCAAAAAAAACGAGGTAACAGTGAATGTGTGCAGAATCACACACAGGAAGTACACATGGGTCCCAGGGGACCGTGCGATTATTTCCCAGAAAGGGGTAGGCGAGAGGGTGGGGTGCAGCCCAGAGCACAGTCAAAAGCCGCCCAGTTGGACGCACCCAAATCTACCTGGCCGAAACCCGCCTTGCCGAGGACTGTGCGCAGGAGCTTGGCCAGAGACACCCCATGGGGCGCTTCTGTGTCTCCCTAAGTCCACAGCATCGATCGTCCCTGTGGCACACCCAGCCCCATGACGGGGGGACGTGGGCCGCCTCCGAGGGCCCTGCACTCCTGGCGTTCGGGGAAGATAGCGTTGTTTAAAACGAAAGAAGAAACTTGGGTCTGGGATGTTTTGCTCAGTCTGTTAGTCTGTCAGGTCAGCAAACTTCTTGAGCTTCTGAGGCAGATGAAAAGCTGATTTAGCAAGGGAGATCTGTTTTTGTGTTCGTTTTTGTTTTTTTTTTTTTTAAGCCACGTCTTTCTGAAAGGCTGAGGGTGGGGGTGGGCTTTGGTCGAGCACCTCCCAGGGCCGACTCCCATGTCACCCCCGCTAACCCCAGCTGTCCTGAGAGCCGAGGCGAGGAGGACACCTGCCAATGGGCAGATGTCGCTTGCCCGAGCCCCCGCCGCTGGTTCGTGGAGAAGCAGAGATTCAAACCCAAATCGGCCTCACGGCGCACGTATTTCTGCTCATCTCCGTGGCCACGTGAGGGGCCAGATAAATTTTAAAATGTGTCTGTCGGCTTTGGATACGAGCGAATGAGAACTGCTCAGCTCCGTCCTTGGACAGTCAGGGGTCCAAGGGACGTTGCGAGGGCTGTCCATGGCGCCCGCGCTCTCTGTCAGGCCAGCTCTGATTTCGAGAGTTTGCCTCCTTCACACAGGTCTCTTTTACTGCAGTGTCCCCAAGCAAGACCAACCTTGGGACTCAGAGAAAGCCCGGCGTGGGAAGCCGTGGCTGCTCCCGTCACTCTGTGGACCACGCTGGCGGGAGAGGCCGTGCCTCAGTCACTCTGCAACCCGCCAGGTCTCCTTTCCAAAGCTTTGTGCTGTTAACCAGAGATTGGGAGCCCAGGAGCCAAAAAAAATAAAAAATAAAAATGAAGAAAGGATCGCTTTATGTCTGTAAATTGCTTTTTCTTTGTTACTTTAGGGCTAAAGCAGTCATCAGGCTCCACGGGCCGCGTGAGTGGGCCTCCCGCCCATGGAGGCGGAAAACGGGGCTGCTGGGGCCAGCTGTCTCCCTCTCCGGAACCATCTCGCCTTTCCTCCCTTCCCCCCGGGGAGCAGGGAGACATGGATAATTAATCCTAAGGATGAACATTTTATTTTCTCCAAGCGGGAATTTGCTGCAAGCGTAAGGTCGAGCAGAGGTCGATCCTGAACGTGGACGTCGTGTTCGAGAGCCTGCGAGGCTCCGTAAGAATTCCCCCATCGAAACGTCACGTTCTGGGCGTGAAGCACGGGCCAAACGCGGCCCTTCGTTATCGTGGTTCCCAGGACGATTCCGTGCTTTGGGCCTTCCAGCCTTCCAGAGGCCCTGACTCATGGGTCGGAGGTCAGATCTGGCTTCCAATCTCGACCACGTGACTCGGTGTGACGTGGGACCCGTCGCTTAGCTTCTCTGCCTCGGAAGCTGGAAACGCCTCGACTCGGTTTCAGAGACCCGGCTGCGGTGCCGACTCGCGGCTTTCTGCACGAGACGCGGACACAGTTAGACATCTCGCCGGCGAGCGGGCAAACGAGGGGGTGAACGAAGGCCCGTCCGCGCTCTGGAACGTTTCCTTGCAGACTTTGAGAGAATAATCGAAGGCAGTGTTCAGCCTCGAAAAGCTGGAGACTTTGCTTTACTGTTACCCAACAAGTTGAAAAATCTGGGTAAGAAACACTTGAACCTGCTACGTATCGCCTTGTGGTGACAATGACCTCTCCTGCATATTTATGCCCTTAGCTTTATAGCAACCACTCCGAAGGCTCGCTCCCACCCCCGCCCCGGGAACGAAGCTATGTGAAGTAGGACAAAATATTCCAATTGCAAACGCCCAAATATGTAACATACAAAAATGTTGGAATTTCTTCCCCAAGTAGGAAATACCTTTGTGTTTATTGACTCAGGGAGAGTTCGGACACTCAGCCCGCCCTTGAGAGTCGTCCGATGCTTGCCTCCCTCGGCTCCGCATTCCTTCGGAGCGACGTGGGCTGGCCTTGCCGAAGGGTGTGTCCGTTTCGTCTGGGTCCAGACAGGTAATATTTGGAGATGGAGGCAGGTAATGCAGAATTCCAAACGGGCTCCACAGAGCTGTTTGGCAAAAACCTTTCTGTGAAGTTACTCGGTGTCACTCATTACCCCTCAGAGTGAAATCACGTGACCCCGTTTCCTCGGGAAGTTAATTATTTTCTTTGTATGGGGCAAAACACTACTTTTATTGTTAATATGCTAAAATTAGGTTATACCATTCTGAACGTGTGAAATCGAAATTAGTATTTTTAAATATATATGGTTTTAAAAGCAGTTAAAAAATACATGCCTTCACCATCTTTTCTTTTTCCAACTTAGCATACATTTCCTTCCCACGAAATTTCATTTCTTCTTGCTGTTATAAATGACATAATGCCAACTTGTTTTCCAAAGGGAGGGAGGAATAATAATGAGACATTCCGTGAGCATTTCGAAATTCAGATGTTTAATAATGGAGCAAGAAAAAAAAGAAGAAGAAGAAAAGGAAAAAAAAATACAACAAAAGAAAGATGATCATCTATGGATTTCAGGACCAAAATAATGACCAAATGAGAATTCTTTATTTTTGGACTAATTTCAAGCACTTAGAATTATTCTTTTCCTTTTTCTTTTCCCATTGACCAGAGTGAAGATAAAATAAGAAATTTCAAAGTTTCTCTCGTTGAAGAGAAGAAGTAGCATACCCACCCGAGAGAACCCGGATTCGTGGGCCCCACTCCAGGACCGTGATACTGGGGCCCACTGGGTACTGGGGCCCACGGATCTGGGCGCTCTCGGTTCTTCGGCCCTGACGAAGTCCCCGCGGCTGCATCTTCCCCCAGCGCGTTGTTAATTACTTTCCTGTCTATTCGCTGGGCCTCCACGTGGAAGCAACCTCGTGCCTGCGGATGGCCCGACTCCTGTATGCGGCATTCCGACCCGCTGAGCTCGGCTGGGCTTCACGTCATCACCTTGTCAAATCAGCACCCAGCGGCCTCGCGTGGACCCAGCCGGGCTTGCGCTTGTCTCCTCCGATGCTGCAGAAGGTTCGTAGTTCTTCTAAGCCAATGAGCTGATGCGAGGCTCTCTCTGCGGCCAGCCCCGCGCCTCCTCCCCTGGAGATGACAGGAAGGACTGAACGCGTTTCTGTGAGCGAGGGCGTCCTGATACCGTGATGTAAAAGTGGGCGATGCGGTTTTATTCCTCTGAGCCAGGTTTTCACAAGGCGAATGTGTGAATTTTGGCCACCGCTCTACGGGCCTGGCTGTCCTTCTTCACACCAGGGCCATTTGGTGGCCGGTTAAGAGGGAAACAGAGGCAGAGATAAGACTGATCTTTGCGATGCGCTTCGGGTGTTCCAGGAGCGGGGGAAGGAGCAAGCGTGGGGGAGCCCCGCTCAGAGGCGGCCAGTCACTCAGGGCGAAGGAGCGCGCCTCGATGAACGAGGGGAGAATCCAGAGCGAGGTCCCTACGCCGGGCAATCACCGTCCGGAGTGGGAAACAGGCCCTCCCCCCGTGCCGGTCCCCTGGCCTCCGTGCTCCGTGGCTTCCTCCAGGACTTTAAAAGAACGTAGGAGACGGGGCGCGGTCAGGCAAGGGGAGCAGCGAGTGGTAAGCTTAGCCAGCCCCTGGTTTCTACCTCTTCCTGACGCCCCTTCCTTCGTCCCAGTCACCGCGACGGGGCTCAGGGACCGTCTGTACCAGTGACCGCGTGGGCTGGAGGAAGCAGGGACTTTGGGCGGTGATGGGCGCAGTGACCTGGCGCGCCCGCCCTGGCCTGTCCCCGGCCTTCTGCGCTCGGACGCGGCGCCTCCCCAGCCTGCCGCGGTGGCCAGCTGGCCTCCTCTCCCGGCTGCTGCCATGGCCGCTTCCCCCCAGGCTCTCGCCCAAGCTCTTCATTTCCTTTGACCTTCGACTCGTTCAAGAAGCGTTTCCTGACCCTGCCAGTGACGTCCGGGCTCCGAGTCCCTTGGCACTTAGGAGGCCACCTCACCGGCTCGTGTTTGCTTTGACAGCAGGTGCCCTGGGTCCCACAGGAGGGGATTCTTCCGCAGGTCCTGGTGTGACCTGCCGTGACCGCAGAAAGGGAACGAGGGGCCGAAGCATCATTCTCTCCCCGGGCTGGTTCTCGGTGCCTCCACCCCCTCCCCCCACTTCCTCTCTGTTGCCTCCCAGCCCGGGCTCCCCCCCCCCCCCGCTGCGGAGCTGCGCCCCGTCCCACGTCCCACAGCGCCCAGTGAAGCCTCTCTGCGAGGAGAGCGCCCCGGACCCCCCCCCCCCCACCTCCCCATCCGGCCACCTCTACCCAGCTCCTTCCTCTCCGGCACCTCCACAAGTCCGTGCGCACAGACATCTCATTATGGGAGCGAGGGCCAGGATTAGATGCGCTCTCTTTTCTTCTCCCGGTGGGAGAGTCAATTATGCATCAGAGTCTATTAATCTTATAAACAGTTATGGAGCTGAAGAGGCTGAATCGAACAGCTGAGGCTTTAAGGAAGTTGGAGTGCCACGGCCGTTATTCTAATGAGGTTCCGTGATGTACAATCATGTCTCTGGGTGACCAGGCACAATCCTTTAGGTCCGAGAAATTGTAAATGACGTGTAAGGTGTTCCTTATCAATACAAAGCAGCCTCCCAAAAGCGTGGGCTCGTGACCAACCAGAGAGCGCCAGTTCTTAGCCCGATTGGCAGGTCTTCGGCCTTCGCCCCGAAGCCGGCAAACCCTGGGGCCGGCAGGCGCCGCCTCCTCCTCTGTCCCGTCCACGTGGGGGCAGGGGAAGAAGAGCCGAGCAGGAGGAGGAGGCGTGTGCGGCTGTCCTCCTCCGTGAAGACCCGTCTGTGTGTCTGTCTCTTAAACTTGGTTCAGTCACATAAAAACGGGAATTTATCTTTCTCCCCAGCTGCAACGAACAGATGCTAAGGACCCGAGACCTTGCCTCGTTGATAAAAGATAAGTTATAAAATCTATAAAACTACCGAAGGAAATCAGAATTTCAGCAAATTCCAGGGTTTGTTTCATTTTCTGTTTTTGTTTTTGTTTTTTTTTACCAGAGCGCTCCTTTTGATCAACTGTGGGAAGGGGGTGGGGGTGGAAAGCCAGTCGTGCATAAATTCATCTGTTATTCTAGCATGGTGTGAATGTGGCTGGAAGAGGAGCAGAGGGGCGACCGATGTCCGAGCCGCGATATTAACGAAGTAGAAACGGAGGACGGCGCCCGCCATGAGGACGAGGCCGTGGCGATCGATTAGCATTTAACTTTTGTTGAGATCTTGGAGGTGATGAGTTCTTTGGGTTTTAATGCGCATCTTCAAGGTAATTCTGGGAGCTATTTAGATGATGCTCCCTTTTTACAACTCTGCGTAATTTGGTTACGCAAACCCTCCCCCAACCCTCGGGCATGCAAACGCAGCATCGAAATGATTGTTTCCCCCATATTCTGACAGAATTCGAGGTTCGCCGCAGCGATAAGAAGTGATACAGACGCAGCAGGGCCTCGGAACCCCGTCCGTCTGGGGCGCGCAGGCCATTCCGACCTCCGCAGGCCACGTTTTCGGAATCCCCCTTGAGAGCAAAAAGGCGGAAACCGAAGGCAGGGAGGGCAGTGGCGGCGGCTCGGGGTCCAACTGCCCTGGCTGTCCCCCCCAGGGCCGCGAGGATGCTGCACCCGCGAAGTCCCCCCTGTAAAACGGGAGGCACGAGACCGAGCCGGCAGCCGTGCTGTACAGGTAGCGATCAGAGCGGCGCACCTGGCGGAGCACAGAAGAGCCACCCGCAGCGGCAGCCACAGCCGCTCTCAGTGCTCTCAAGTTGCCACAACTACCGCGACTATTAGAGAATCCGGGTCATTGTCCGGCGGTTATTTCCCAAGCAGATGTCTGGTGATGCGGAGATCGCGCCGATGGCCGAGCTTCGCGGGCGACCGTAGATGGCGGGGTCGCGGCGATGCTCTTCCGGGAGTCGTCGCCAGAAAGCCGCGGCCCGGGGGGAGACCCCTTCCGTCCACATCCCTGCAGCGTCTGAGGATCAGACAGCGTGCTGAGCGCTCGCGACCGAAGAATACGGATTTGGAGGCGTAAAGCCTTCACCTCTAGGAGTGAAAGTCTCGTTGCGGGGTTGCGGGGGCGGGGGAGGGGGACAAACGAACGGACTCGCTGCCTCAGAAGACGCGCCAAAGGGGGTGCGAGTCTGGCAGGCGGAGGAGCCAACGGAGAGGGGACGTCGCGTCCTTTCCCGGGGCAGCTGCGGGCAGCTTCGCGGCAGAGATGCCATTTGAGCGGAGGCGTGAAAGAGGAGCAGCCGGCTAGACAGACCAGCGTCCAGGAGCCCACGCTGCTAAAAAAAAATAAAATAAAATAAAATAAAATAAAAAGTGGTTATGGATGGGCCAGGCGCTATTTTGCGCCCCAGGGGATACTTGGCAATGTCCACAGACATTTTTGATGGTCAGGACTTGGGGGTGCTGCGGGCCTCTAGTGGAATACGCTGCTACAGTGTATGGACAGCCCCCCACAATAAGGAAGCACCCGGCCCCAAATGCCCACGGCGCCCGGGGTGAGCACATGGGGTGCCTGAGAAACACCGGGCGATCCGGCGTGGCCTCGCGCCCCTAATGGAGAGGGTGAGGAGTCTGGATGTGAGGAAGTGGTTGAGTCGTGAAGTGACCTTGCGGGCCGTCGTGAGCTGAGCTGTGGTCCTTCCTCCGTGGTCCTGGGCTTCCCCGGAAATGCCCCAGAGTTGCAGGAAACCAAACTCAGCACCCGCACTACGCAGCCATGGTCGAGAAGGCCTGAAGTGTCTGTATCATCCTAGAAGGTCGAGTAAATTCTGCTTCTTTTCATAATTAACATAAATAGCTAAGGTGGCCTTTTCCTTCCCGAAGTTTGAAATCGGTACGTGAGGAGGACCGGCCCTTCTGTGTAGTCCCGGGGAAGAAGCGTGAGCAGGCAGGGCAAGTCCTGAAGAATTTTTAAATAAGATGAGGATGTGGGCAAATGTGCGGCTCTGAGTTCTTCCGTCACCCAGAGTGGCCGTGGAGTGGGCCCGCTTAGCAGGGCAGAGAAAACCTGCGTCCCCAAAGGATGGATTCACGACGAGATGCCGCCGAGCTCCCAAGCCCCAGCCCACTTTGGACTGCCCACCCGCGGCCGAGAAGCAGCGTCCGTTAGTAGAAAGAACCAGGAGCTCCTAGAGGCTCCGGATCTGCCGCTCATCAGCTGCGTGACCCAGAGAAAATGACTTCGCCACTCTGGCCCCAGGTGACGACAGCGACCTGGGCGGGAAGGGCCCGGGCTCTGGCCCTCACAGTCCCCCCTCTCTGCAGGAGGGCACGCCTTCCTGCTAAGTGTGGCACAGCGGTGTGGTCTGGGAAGTCCCCCGAGGCCTGGGGGCCCGGGCACACACATCACAGCACAGTTATGGGCTTGGGGGGCGTAGTGGAATTTAAGAGTAGCCGGTTTAATTTTCCGCTTGCGTAACTTCATTCCTTTGCATGTGGAGAACTCTCTGGCCTTCGAGAGTCCCTTGTTATTAAACAAATCTCCTGAATCCCTTATCGGCCGACATCTTGGGCTTGGAGAACCCCTGAAGCGCACGACCAGGAACGAGACAGAGGATAGGAGAGCGGCCAGCTCGCGCGGGAAGGTGTGAACGCCAGTGTCTTTTCAAACACGCTTACTCACCTGTTTATTAGGCCAGGCTCTGTCTCTCTGGGCCCCGCGGCCAGGCCTCAGCCTCTGGGCCCCCACCACCCGTCACGCCCGGGCCCCTGCGCCCTGGATGGCCTCGGGCTCAGCTCTCCCTGCCTGTCACTGGCCTTCTCCCTTACTCAGAGGCGTGCGCGGCGGGGTCTTCCAGGTGACGTCACGGCTCGGACAGCTCGTGGCATGCCTGTCCATGATACTGCGTCTTAAACACGCCCCATGTTTAATGTTCAATAAGGCCAACACAGATGGATGAGCAGAGGCCACCTAGGTCTCTCTGAGGTTCTCAGGACTTTTGAGGAGTGTAAAGCGCTCCTTGCACAGAAAGGCTTGAGGTCCGCACTCTGCACCTGACGACCCGCAGCGGCTTCTTGGCTCCTGCTCTCCGGCCTGCCCACCCCCAGGGCGGCCGCCACACCCGTCCCCTCTGGCCGCTGCCAGCCCGCCAGTCACAGACTCGGCTGGGGTTATTTCCCCGGCCCGTGGCTGCCGGGCCCACCCACACCGGGGCTGGCTTCTCTCGCCCTGTCCTGGGGCCCGATTCCCCCTTGAGAATCTGAGGCCCGTCACCGGCAGAGAAGGGCGGCCTTCAGTGACGGAAGCTGCTCTGGATCTGCCGGCTGCTGAGCTGGGTCTTTTGGTTCTGGACGTTCTCTGAGCTGCCCCAGCAGCTGCCAAATATCCCTTTATCACTTAAGGTTGCTTAAAAAAACAGAAGCTTAACTAATAGTAAAAATTTAATATACCTTTCCTGGAGCCCCTGCTCCATCTGCTTATTATAATCTATTGATTATTATAATCTACCTTTGGGCCACTCACCTGGCAAATTGCTTGTCTCCTGGAGGAAGCCACGTGGGCCTTGCTCACGGACAGCCCCGGCCAGCCAGCCTCTTACTGTCCAGCTCTGCCGAGCCCTGGTCCGGTGGCCCACGTCCTCCCCCTGCCCGCCCAACAGCTCCTCAAATGGAACCTCAGGCCCGAGGCTTCGGGTAAAAATGGGACAAATTATCTGGCCACTCTAAGTACCTTATCTCATCTTGTCTTGGGCTCAACCCCTGCTGAGAAACCTGGGCATCTCTCTCTCCTGAGTCACCTGATTGACTGGCACAAAACCCTTCCCTAGAAATTACCTGTCCATTACGTACCAAGACAAAGTTTAAGTAAAAGAAAATTGGCGAACATTAAATCCGACGTAACAGGAAAGATGTCTGCATCCCACGTCCCATGATGAGGATCCTCAATCCGCTACCTACCACGGGACGTGGGGTGAAGCAGCCCCCCGCCCCGTCCCCCATAGATACGGCCATGTCCTAACCCCGAAACCTGTGAACATCACCTGATTTTTTTTTTTTTTTAAAAAGGTCCTTGTAGAAGCAGTTAAACTACATATCTTAAGATGGGACCGTCCTGGGTTACCAAGACGGGTCCCAAGTCCAAGGACGGATGTGCTTACGAGAGACACAGAGAGGAGGGGCGGGGAGCAGAGGGGAATAGGCAGAGAATGGGGTGACGTGGCCACCGCGGGAATGCCCGCAGCCCCCCGAGCCCGCCAGAGGCCGGGATCGGAACCTCCGCTAGAGCCTCCGAAGGGGCCACAGCCCTGCTGACGCCTTGACGTTGACCTTCTGCCCCCCGAAACGGTGGCTTCACCCCTGTCTAAGCAAGCAGTGGAGAGCTGGGACCCCCAGATTCTAACTCCCGGGGGAGAGAAAGCGACTGGGAGCGCCCCTGAGACCGGACGGGCAGAATGACACAGGACGAGCATGGCTAACGGGGCCCTGGGTGGGGGGCGGCAGGGTTCTCGGAGAGGGGTCTGTGTGTGTGTTCCACACAGCGAAGAACAGGACAGGGCTGACCAGTGGCGGCCACTTCCGTCCCCGCGGAAGGGACAGCCCTGGATAAGGGGCCGTGTCCGGGGCGTCTCGTGGGACCTCTGTGCACCGGGGCTGACCGCATGCTCTCCTTCCGCCTCATACCATGCGGCTCCCCCCACCCCGTACCCCCTGGCCCCCTGTCCTTCCAGCCGCCCCCCGGCCTGTCCCGACCCCCTGGCCTTCCGGCTGCCCCTCGTCCAGTCCTGATCCCCTGGCCTTCCAGCCGCCCCCCTATCCCGTCCCGACCCCCTGGCCTTCCAGCCGCCCCCTACCGGGTCCACACACAGAAATCACTGCTAAGGAAACGACCGTGGGCCGGCTTGTCGCCGCCGGCCTGTGCGCTCCGGCCGCCCACGGCTCGCGTCTTTCTGGAGGAGCCTCCGCTGCCCGCCCGCCACACGCCCCCCCTCGGTCCCCCCAGCCCCTGTTCGCCCCCATCCGAGTTCCTTCAGACACAGGCGCAGCCGGGGCCGCGCTCCGACCCCTCCACGTGCGCACGGAGGCGTCCGCCCCGCTGGCCGGGGGTCACCGACGCGGACGCCGCTCCACTTCTGGGGACCTGTAAGAACAGGGCCGCCTGGTTTCGTGCAGGGCGAGTGTGCGTGGCTGAACACGAGCAAATTGAAATCCAAGCTTCCGGGGAGGCGAGAGAAGCGAACCCGGCGCGCAGAGGAATCGGGGAGCCCTGTGCTGGCGGCGACTCAGGCGGGGCCACCGAGCCCCCTGGCCGTGCCCGGGGCTGGCTCCGTGGCCGGCTGCACGGGCCTGATGGAATTCCCAAGTGTCTCCCAGGCACAGGGCAGGGCACCCCGTTCAGTCCGAAAATGAACAGCGATGAACCCCGGGCTTCGTCCTGGTTGGATGAGGATAAATAACATTAGAATTCGGAAATTTGTTTTAAATGGGTTGTTAATTGCTGTTGAGCTTTAAATATTTGAGTGTATTAATTTCTCCCTCACCCCCTGAATCATATCTCAGCAACATTCCCCTGTTATTAGGCTATTAAATCAGACATATCAAAAGAAGGAGCGTTTATTTATGTCTTCGGAGACATGTACATCTAATTAAGATAGTGCCACTGTGCATGTTTCACGTCAGGCAGACGGTGTCTGCGATTTCTGTCTCCTCAGCCCTGACGGGCCTCGACCAGCGATCGGAAGGCCCGGCTCGAGCTGGGTGGGCGGCGCCCTGCACCCGTCCGGACGGCGAGAGAAGCAGCTGTTCCTGGACGCGGCAAAGCCCCCTCCAGAAAGCGACGGGCCGGGAAACCGGCCGCGCGGCCAGCATGCCTCCGTGCTGGTAAAAATAATTCCGCCAGCCGGCCCGAGAGAGCCAACATCCACCGCTCGCCATGAATATTCATCGCCTCGTGGAGCCCTCGCAGCACCCCCGTGGGGTGTGGATATTTTTACCCCCATTTCACAGAAAAGCACAACAGAGCCTCGAAGCGAGTAAGTCGCTTGCCATGGAGGCGGAGGCGGGAATGCAACTCGCGCCTGGCCGGCCGGAGCTGGCGCCTCCCCCACGTCCCCTCCCCTCGCTGCCAAGAGTCAGAACATTCTAGAACATTCTTAGCCCAGGTGGTATCACCCCGGCCGCCTGCAAGGGGATGGAAATTGGTTCTTGGGAGCCAAGGAAAAAAATTGGCCACTCGTACGTATAAAGCGCAGACACACGTCCGGTGCAGAGACAGACAGACAAACCGCAGGCGTGCGGTGCTGAGGCTAACGGCGGCGGCCGAGCAGGAGCAGGGGCTGAAGCGGCACCTCGGGGAGCCGCACGCGGGCGGAAGGCCCGGAGCGCTGCCCGGGAGCGACATGGGCGCGAGAAGCCCACGGTGCCCGCCGCGCCCCGCGCCTCGCCAGGCCGCGCCCGGCCACCACGGCCACTGGACGGCTGGGCCCTCCCACTGGCCACACGCCCGCCACGGCCACGAGGACACGGCGCCCGGCCTGCGGGCTTCGTTTGCCGTGTTTCTTCCCGGATGAACTTTTGACAAGAGACGACGGGTTCGCAAAAGACGAATGGCCCTCGAGGTCTTCGTGCGAAACCACCCCAGACCGCGGAGGCGATCGGCCGCCGTGTCTGCTTGCTGGTGAGCTGGAGCTTCGGTAACCCCAAAGTCTCCGTTCTTTTCTCTGTAATGCTGTACGGGAACAGGCTAGAGGAAGCGTGAGCGTGGGTTAGACCAGAAAACCTCGGGACCGAGTCACGGTCTTATCCCTTCCAGTCCATCCGTCCCGGGGCGAGACGACTTCATCGCAGAGAGCCTCTGTTCTCTCATCGGCAAACCCAGATTCTTGCTGTCTGTCGAGCATTTCACCCACATTTTACCCCAGACTCCCACTGTCCGCTATGGTAACCGTTAGTTACATGCAACTATTTAGAATTAAATTCATCAGAATTAAGTAAAATTGAGTGGTGAGCTCTTCAGCCACGCTCGCACATCTCGAGTGCTCGGGAGCCACACGAGGTGACCAACCGGACAACGCAGATCACGGACATCTCTGTCCTCACGGGAAATTCCCCCAGACGGCCCCAGTCCACAGAGGGTAACACCAAGGGGCGCGGGCCTTGCCAGCAACTGGGCGGTTACTTTCCACTTGACGGCTTTTCAGCGAGAGCCAACCTCGTGCAGGCCCCGTTCTAAAGCCCGGAGATGACGTGTAATCGAGCCGAAGGAAGCGTTGCCGTTACTTTTACCAAAGCTTTCTGTGACTTCCTAAGGAATGAGCAAAGGGAGGGTTTAAGAATATGAGTGTGGGGTCGGCGACACGGGCAAGCTCACGTATTCTCTCCGAGACTCGGTTTCCTCATCTGTAAAATGGTTCTAAACTTAACAGGGTTTTCCAAAGATCCGGCAGGGGAATGGGTATAAAGGGTTTAACACAAGGTCTGGTGTAGTAGGTGCTCAATAAATTATTGCTTTTCTAATTAAGACATCAGTCAGTTCCCCTAATTGCTAGTTTGTTCTGATAACAGGATATTTCCCCTGCTGTCTGGGATTTATTCGTTTGCTAGTAAGGCTCTGTCTCAGGATAGTCCCAGAAGCCACTTGAGAGAATAACATGAGAGCCGTGCGTCAAGGGCCGTAGGAACCCGTCCTTTAATCACTCGTGAGAATTCATCACTCACATAATACTCTTCACATCCTCCTTGGTATTGGTCACTGTAATTATAGAATGTCGGAGCTCAAAGAGAAGCTAGAGGAAAGAGCGTTGCATTCGCCTGCGGTAAAGGTAGCACAGGGGAAGCCCGGGGAGAAGGGGGCGTGCCTGGGGTCACACGGCGACTCGGCGGCGGGCACGGCCACGAACGGGCTCTGATGTCACACGCGGCAGCATGCTCGGCGATCCTGCACGTCTCCCGGGCTCACTATCTCCTTGGCAGCTGCTCCACTTCTGAAAATAAAGTTCCCATAAGCCCTTGACTATCCGGCAGGCGAACATGTCTTTCTCATCTCTGGATGCCAAAGCGGTGTCGCATCAGAATACGGGGAGCCTGGAGCCCGCCCCCCTCCCCCACAGCAGCCACAGTGGCGGAGGCCACAGGTGTTTCAGGTGCTATCACCCCCTCATCTCCCCAGGACGAGTCTGGGAGGGGCCGCTTTCCCCCTCAGCCCTTGTTTTGTCCCAAGAGCGCCAAGTGTCACCTAAAGGAAGACATGGCTCAGTCAGCCCTCTGTTCTCGCCACTGGATGGAAAAGAATCGTGTGCTCTCAGCCGTTTTTACAGACACTCAGAGATCTTGGACATGAAGGGGACCCAGCTTTGCCACGGGAAGCTGCCTCGTGGGGTATTGACTTTTAAGCCAGTTATTGACAAACAAAAGGCTCAGCAAGAACCTTCCTGCCCAAGAGGCTCAGAGATAAAAACTTGCTTCAGGCAGGAAATCTTGGGTGGATGTCCTTGCTTTAGCCTAATTTTTTTAAGTACAGTAAACAGGGCCTCAGGCAGTGCCTGTCAGGGAGATTCTCGGGTCCCATTGGGTCCAGGTCGCCCAGCAAGGACTTGCCTGCCGGGTGTGTTCTGCTCCTCCTCAGCTACCTGTCAATCACACATTCTGATTTCTCACTCCTGAAATCTAAGACCCAGCCCCCTCCTTTCCTCTTTTGTTCAAAATGTCAGAAATACCCAATGCTGCCTCGCTGTCTTTGGAATTTTCATGCTCACGTGAAGTCCCCATGTGCCTGTATTAAAATCTTATTTTCTCCTATTAATCCGTCTCTGTTAATGTGATTATTAGCTCAGCTAGAAGAACTTAGAAGGTGGGAGAGAAAGTGTTATTATTATTATTTTAGCCCTCAAAGATACACAGAATGGAATATTGTCCTTGGCAGGGTTTGAACCTTCCTGCCAGATAAAACAACATTTTACAAAAGTGATCAGTTTTGGTAGATGGGCAGTGAGGTTGTGAATGAAGGATTTTTAATAAAAAGGCCTTTTTCTTTTCTTGTCCTCCAGAGCCCCAAATTTTTTAATATTCCCGTTAGAAAGCCCAGAGAATGAAAAGTGCAGCCAGCTCCGGATTATTCGCAGGTACCGGGCGCATCTGTCTCCACTGCGAAAGCGGGTTTCCATCCAGTCACACGGCTCAAGCGGTGAGGGGGGTGGGCCCCTTCCCTCCCCTCCCTCGGTCCCCTCTGGCAGTGGGGGGTGGGGAATTGGAGGGGGGGAGGAATAAAGAGCTGCGAAGAGAGAGACCCTTCCCCCTGAACTCGTGGACCAGTGGGTGTAGCAGCATTTCAAACCCCAGATGCATAGAAAGACTAACTCGGTGTTACAGTAATCCGAGTGGCAAACATAATATGATTTCTTGTGTGCGTGTGTGTATGATATAAGAATTTAAAAGTTGTACTTCTCCCTGTTGCTACTGTGGTGGTGGTCTCTGTGTGTGTAACCCAGATAATGCGACCCCCCCCAAAAATGTCTTAGCTGCCCGAAGTGTGTAACATAAACAGACACCCGAGGGGCTGGCTGGTAAGACACCGAAGACGTCTTCACAGAGGATGAATTGAAAGGGACTCTACTGCAGACTCAGAGAGCGTGCTCCCCGTCCTCCCGGGACTGCCTCCTCCGTCTCTTGGCTCCTGATGCCCTGCTCTGAAGAAGAGGCCTCCGGCGATCGACCCTCGCAGATCAACAGCATCCGAGCCAGCAGCGACCAGGCCCCGCTTAGTAGGCGGCCAGTCTCCGCCAGCACCGCCGGGTGGTCTGCTAGGTCCGAAATCCACCAGGATCTGGTGTGATGAAACTCGTGTGATGCTCTGGCAACTATTTGTGTGTGTGTCGTCCTTGCTTAGCTGGTTCCTCGCTGGGCTCGTCATGTACACGTATCTCAGACAGAGTGCTCTCCGAGGCTCGCACCGGCTGGGCCTCAGGGAGCGAGCTGAGCCGCCTGTGCACACGCCCACGGAGAGGATGGACACTCGGTCACCAAACATTGGAATTACTAATGTGTGCGAACTTCGGGTAGCTACATGTATTTAAATTTGTTTCTGTCAGAAATGCTTTTGAAAAGAATGAAACACTCCGGCGTCTGAATAACGGGACCAACCGAGTTCTGCCTCCTTACGAGACAAGCGCGCCCTCACGCTCGATGGCCTTGTACAAGCGAGTCCACCGTGCCGGACTTGAACACATTTTTAGGGAGTGAGCTTGGTTTTCACGGCATGACTGAATGCTCACCAGAAAGCCTGGCCTCGCAGTGGGATGTGGATGCAGACCATCCTAAGTGCTCACGTTTCCTCCGGGATCTCATTGCACCGGGGGCGAAACTGTCCCCACAGGAAGAGCAGGGAAGAGGAGGAAGTGTATGGATAGTTAGATAAACTGTGGAAACTGTCACAGAACAGAATCCGGTGCCCCTCACCCCGCCACCTCGCGCATGCGCCCAGGCACCGACTGGGCGCGCATCGGACATTCTTCCTGCGACCCGCCCCGGCCTTGGGCTGTGTCGCTGCCCGGGGCGCCCTTCCGTGCTGGGCTTTTGCCTGAGCGGAAGGCACCCGCGGCCGCGGTGTTCTGGGGGCCACACACCCGTGGGGACGGATTCCGGTTTGGACAGAGGTGACAAGATTAAAGCTGAAACGGGCTCCGCGTGTATCGTGGCTCACTTGGGATTAGAATAACCAAAGAGCAGAATTTCCTGCCCATCTGTGGAGAGCGAGAAATCAGAGTTCACTCGGGGGACCCCTGGAGCAGATGGGATGACCGACCGGCAGTGACCCTGCGTGCCTCTGCCCGCCTGTCTGCAGGCCTGGAGCCTCCTGGCTTGCCCGCAGCCAGCGGAGACGCCTGACGGCCCGGCTGACCGCGACGCGGGGGCCTGTCGCGCCACCCCCCACCCCCCTACCCCCGCCCCCTGTTCCTGGCCCGGCACCGCTCATCCTGGCTCCATAACTCAGCTCCCAGTTTTCCAGCAGTTACTTTAATTTATGACATGGTTTGGACACACTCGCTGGCCGTGACCTTGGCCCTCGCCCCAGAGCATTATTTTCGGCATTTATTGCAGTCCCCGCCCGAGCTCCCCATCGGGTCAAAGGGCCTGCACGAGGACGGGGCAGAGACATGACGCTGGCTGAGTCCGTCTGTCTGTCGTGCCTCCTCCTTTCCCACTGACCCCAAACTCCTCTGGCGGCACCGAAGGTGGCTGAGCTCCTGCGAAGAAATCGGCAGGCCCTCCGGCTTCACCTCCGGAGAGACGAAACACGCACGTGTCGCACCTTGAGAAGAGGCGCGAAGCTGCGCCCGAGACGTGCCCACAGATACGCTGGGCCCCCGCGGCCACCAAATCAAGCAGCTCCCCGAAACGGAGAGGGTCGGCGGGTCAGGCCTCTATGCCGGAGCGGGACGCTCCACCCGGTCTTCGAGGATGCGATGGGCGCACCCCCGCGACGGGCAGGCGGGGGGGAATGGAGGGACCATTCCAGGTAGGCTGCGCCCCGGGAGCCAGCGCCGAGGGCCTGAGTCTGGGCGACGCTGCAGTCGGGAAGGGCGCGATGTCGGTCGCCACCACATAACGCCGTGCGGGGCGCCCACTGCGCCGGACAGAAGGGCTTCCGTGGCAGGCGGGGGTCACGCCAGAGAAAAGCGTCCAAGGTTGGAAAAGCTCTGCAAATAGACCTACGAGGACCAGGGAGGTCACTTAGGCCAGAGGGACATCGAAGATTCTACACTGGTGGTGGTCCGCTGTGGCTTCTTCAGGTGATACTCTAAAACACAGTCACCTCTGTGCACACTATAAATAATGCATGTTGCAATTTACGTTTTTCTAATTGAAAAAAAAAAATTCCGCGATAGCCCGAAGTTGCATGCATGATTTAACAGGAGGTGAATAAAATTTTAACTATGGGGGAAAAAAACCCTCTGAAATAGTGCTGTTTCCTAACAAAATAGAGTTAAGGTTTTCATTCCTGGTTCTGCGCTTCCATAAGATCACACACTGGAAGGGTTGAGGCGGTGACCCAAATGCAGCGAGAACGAGAGTGACTTGGTCCTGCCTCTTACCGGTGTGGCGCCTTAGGCTCTCGAGGAGCCTTTAAGTGTGCGCCGGCATTCGGGCCTGCGCCAGCGAAGGCAAGGCAGGACGGGGTTTCGTTCGCCGCGTGCGATGGGGCGCTGCGCCGCCAGCCCGCGGTAGCCCCCGCCGGCGTGGGGGGAGAGGCCCCAGCTCCGCCAGCCCTCCGAGCTTCTGCGTGAATATGCTGCTTTGACTACCTCTGTCCCGTCCTCTTTCTGGGGACACCGACTCTCCTCTTGGAAAAAAACGTTCCTCGCTCGCTCCAACCATCCGGTTCAAGGGAGGACTCCCAGTGACACTGCCATCCAGGGCCCCTGACCCGACCTGAAGTAGCCAGAGGCTTTTCTTGGGGCTTCTCAACTGGCGTTGGGCTTGAGGCAAGGAGGTGGGCTAGGGTTTTCCTTCTGGTAGCAAAATTGTGAGATGTGTCGCTGGCGGCTGTGTGTCCAGCCACGTGTAGGAAGTGTGTCTGAGAAACTAAAAACAGTATGCAATGAGAAGAAAGTTCTGGGTCCAATGGAATCTGAGGCTCAGTTGCTTCTTTGCCATGGTTACTGAGGACTTTCAATAAAAGCTTTTTTTTTTTTTTTTTTTTTTTGCTTAAACTATTTCCAAAAGAGTTTATGTTCCTTAAACAACCAGAGGAGTCATAACTAGTTATCGGTCCTCAATGTTACGCTTCTATCCCCACGAGTCCCTTATAATCCACCCTTACATATGAAGGAACAAGGCTCAGTAGAGTTGAATGAGTTGCCCCAAATCTTATACTGAGTCGTTGGTATAATTACACCACTCGCCAGTATATGTAATTAGAGCCCTATACATGTAAGTAATAAAGTTTCACATACACTATCTCCTTTGATTGCTATGATAAGCCCTTGAAACAGATTGGACAAGCACTGTTAGCCCTGATTTTAGATGAGAAAACACAGATTCAAAGAGACTAAGTGACTTCCTCACTGTCAAACAACCAGTAAGTCATGTGACAGGACTTAGACCCTTGTGCGCACGCACGCGCGCGCGCGCACACACACACACACACGTGGATGGACCTGCATGCACACAGAGTCATTTCCACGAAAAACGAAGATCAAATTCGGCAAAAGAACTGTTCTTCTCACGATTATTTTTTAAAAGTGTTTGAAGATATTGCTATTCATAATTATTTGTACTTTTATTTCCTGCCAAAACATTGGTTTGGAAACCACCTAACTCTTCTGTAGATCAATCTGGTATAAAATACTTGCCATTATCTTGAAACCTGATAAAACATAAACAAGCTTGTACTTTGTCTTTCTCGGTTTTGATACCTAATGAAATGTCAAAAAGCAAGATGACACATAAAAGAGCAAAAGATAACTAATTCAGAGATTAAGTTTGGAAAAGCTCCCAAATTAGATCATGTAATTAAGTTCGCAGTTTAGAAGTCTTTGGTGGAATTAGATTTATGCAAACAAATTCCACTCACATAGTTTAGGAAGACTGAATGATTTTATGGATGAATTACACTTAAAATTGAGGACCGCATGAGTCTTATTCCTCATTTTCTCTCTTATAGCGACTGGTTTTTAACAATCAAGAAAACCCAGGAACGGGCACCAAATTGTTCACTGGAAAAAAACAGTGGTGGTGGAAAGACGGCTTCAGCAAAGTGACATTACAGCAACTCTCTAAAAAGGGCACACACATTCCTTGAAGGCAAGGAGCCAACCGTGGTAGGCTGCAAGCTGACCTGGCTTTCGTGTCTTTGTGCAATGCTGTGCAGGGGTGACGTGAGCGAAAGGCTAGGCTGGATCGCTGCTGTTTAAGCTGTATTTTTATCATTGTTGTTTCAGGAAATCCAGCATACAAAATGGAGACGAAACTGCTGTCCTTGCAGGGGTCAGGGAAGGAAATACAGAAGCCCCGGCCCTTTGATCGTCACTGGCCAAGACAACCTCTATGGGGCTTTCCCACACAGAGCATTTAGAACTAAATATTAGCTTCATGTTACCCCGCACACTTAAATACTGACTACAGAAGAAATGTTCATAACTCAAAACATTACTCACACAATGCAGTGTGTGTGTGTGTGTGTGTGTGTGCGCGCGCGCGCGCGCACGCCTTACTGTGGAATTGTACACTTGATACTTACTGGATTTTTGTTAACCAATGTCAGCGTAATAAAAATGTAAAAATAAATAAAAGAAAAAAGAAAATAACACTCAATGGGAATTTTTCCTTAGAGTATGAAAATTCAGACTTAAGATGCAACCATGTAGATAGATAACTTAAATAACCAACATAAATGAGCCTTGCAATTAACTCATCAAATATTAAAAAGAAAATATCTATCTATCTATCTATCTATCTATCTATATCTATTTTTTCACCGACTTGACTAGTCATTTGTCTATATGGACAAAATAAGATGGTTATTTCATTGTGCAGATACTGACAAATCCGCCCCCCCAACCCCCCATCTATTTTCAAACCATTTTCAGACGAAGCCGCACACATGCACACTGGCAGAGGATGGGGGAGACAGGCCAGGGAAGGTTTGGATTTGGCGTTTGGCCAGAACGCCGTTCAATCCCATTTGGATTGAGGCTCAGCTGTGCAACATGTGTGTCAGCACAGGGCGACAAGTGTCGGGTCAGAAAAACGCCAGGGTGTGTCACAGCGGCCACTCCCAGTGTTGCCACGGAAACCCCTGGGGCTGGCCAGCCGGTTCCTATCATGTTTGAGAAGTAAGTGGAAATATTCTGAAACAGGCAGCATTTTTAACTTCACAATGAATTGGGTGAAGGTTTCGAGGATCAAATATTTGAAAACGTTTGAGAAACAAAAATCAAACCACGAGTTAAACCCTAGTGAAATACTGTCTTTAATATTTCAGTTCTGCGTTCATGCTTTCTGTGGATATTTTTATGTATTCCTAGATATTTTAATACAAATTCAGGTCAGTTCTGGTCCGAGAACAGATGATGCTCTTCGGTGCTTTCCTATGTGTATGGAACTCCGCGGAAATGAAATCGCACTAGAAAAAGCAAAGGTTAGACAAAATAAGAAGTCTCCAAGGTTCTAAGAGCGGAAATGCTAAGTGTTGCATATATAGCTCCTGTGTTTTCAGTCACATTAAAAAAAGTAAACGAGACATCATGGACTGTGTTCAGAAATACATGTAATCGGATTACTTAAAACTTGCAATTTTGTCTACATGTCCCAAAACATGACCACTTTGCTGACATTTTGCACGTCTCCCAAGAGGCACTGTCTTTGGAGTATCTGCACATAGTTTTGCCACAGACGCCGGTCAGGAGCCCTTCTGCGACACTGGAGTGGTTTGCATGAAGTTTCTGGAAGGGACTCCCCATCAAAGGGGTTCGCAGACCACAAACAAACGTTTTGTTCTTAACAAATTTTATGGCTAATGTAATAGTACACAATTAATTTTCTCTATGGAAAACATAGCTCAGCAAAAAAATAAAATAAAATAATTAGTAATAAAATAAATATATTCTTCTAAGTCTCCCATATTAGAAATAATATTGCTATATCTTTGCCCTTCTCTGATTATTTGTACAAAATAAAATCCCAGAAGTGACATTACAGCCCACAGACACGCCAACTTCTAAATCTTTTGATATGTATTAGCAAATGGCCTTGCAGAAATCGTCCATCAATTGATAGTGTTAGCATTAGTATATGAGATTGTCTATTTCCTCACTTTGAGTGGGTTCTACGTTAAGGCATATATTTTTCAATTTTGTAGGTAAAAAATAGTTTCCATCTTCAGAGACAAACTTTTACAGACTGTACAGTTAGTCCTCAGCTTTCTCAGCCCTGCTAACATACAGGTAGTCTCTCAGCTACTGCAAAGACGTATCTCGGTTTCCCAGTGAGCCCTGTTCTAGAACATTCTAGTACATTCTAGTATGCGCCTCTACACTGTTGCCAGGGCTTGAACCTTTCCTTCCTCAGTGTATTGGGTGTTTTAAATCAGGCTTTTTTCCCCTCTGCTAAGGTGAATCCACCACGATAATTTTGGCCAGAACGGAGGGCCCCCTCCCTGAATAGATAGATCCATGTTATTCAAAGGCGTACAACTAACGGGGATTTTAAGAAGTCAAGTATTCCGGTGAGGAACGCATTTTCAGTCAAGAGAAAGTTTTCTCGAAGACCCCCAACCTTCTCCACGCAGGTCACGGCCTTCTGGTGTGGGGCCTGTGAACAGCCAGCCCTACCGTTTCCTGTCATGTGACAGCAGGCAAGGTTCCAGTCTCGGCCTAGACCTGGTGATGCGTGCGGGTGGCTGCGGGCCACCAGGCAGCCTTGGAGTGACACGACACTGCTCACAGCCCCCAGCGGCTTGACGTGCGGGATGAGCTGGGCGTGAGCAAGGTTCGTGAACAGGGGTAACAGCTCTGCTTATGTGCGTTATGTTCATTTATGCATAAATGGAGGACAGAATTTATGAATTCCATTTTTTGATCAAAGCCATGCAGCCTTCATTTGAAAACATCAACCAAATACTCTTAACTGGTTTCCCCAATTTTACACTAAATGCCTTTGGAAATACGTTCCGAGCAATATGTTTCCCCCCCCCCCCTCCGGGAGGAATTTGGAAGTTTTCTGAAACTTTCACTAAATTTTTCTTTAAAACCTGTATGTAGTTTCTTTAAACTTAGGTCTAGCCCAGTGCCTATTCATTCGAGCAAGTAAGTAATAAATGACTATGAAATAATGCTGAGCCAAAACATTTCTCTGTCAGTGTATTAGATAAAAGACTGTCCAAAATTTCTGTGGGAACGTTTTCTCTTGTGTTTTGTTGTTGTTGTTGTTTGTTTGTTTGTTTACTGATAAAACTGATTTAAAGACACTCTGTAAGCTAAGAATATTTAATGCTTAGGTTATAACAATAGTTACATAAATAGGCTAGAGTCAATTATTATCTGGATTTTGAATAACTAAGAATCAAGTAACCAGATTTTTTTTTTTTCGGTGGGGGGAACTGGAAATAGAAAAATGTTCTGTATTTTACTCTAATGTGAAAAAACAAATAAATATTAACAATCAACAATTAATTTTCGGTTTGCCACAAAAATGTGAAGGGAAGCCTTCTGTTGGAGACTTGTCTTCTGCTTCCCCTCCCTTCAGCTGGCAGACCGGTTCAGGCTGCGTGGGGTCTGAGGTGGGATTTCTCCGCCTTTGATACCCTGTGAAGATGGGCGACGAGAACTAGCCTCAGTCTTCCTTGAATCCAGCAAGAATCTGCAAAAATAGCAACTACGGCCTTAACGTCTGTATGTTATGACCTACACATGAAAATAAATACCAGTTGAGGGACAATATTTTTCATTTAAGTACACGTTTCAATCTACCATCCTGCTGCACGAATATTAACGATAATTAGAGATAATTACGGAGCCACCGCGCCCTCCCGGGCAGGGGCCTTTGCCTGCCTGCTCGGCGGTCCACACTCGCTGGGAGCAGAGCCGAAGGGGAGGCCGGGAGGATGATTAAAGGCTGGCGACATGCCTGTGTTCTGGCAGAGTGATATTAAGGCCATTAATATGTCTGCATTTCAGTTCCAGTGTGCTAATATATTACTCTATCTATTAAAATATCATAAAGATTACCTATAATTGAAGATGGTTTACAGTCTAAGCCATAAGTAGATAGAATTTCATGCAAACACATTCAGGGTGAATTCACTTCTAAGCGGAATTTAGCTAGCGTAATGGAAACAGGGAAAGGCGCTGTATTGGGGCAGTATAATAAAAACTCTAGCAATGATAAAAAAAATAACCCATATTGAAGGGACGCGTAGAAAGCTCTACTTAACAGGAAACGTTGGTTGGTTCTTTGTTTTCTGATAAACGATTTATTACCAGTCCCGAAACTCCAACCCTAATATTCTTTGTCGCTGGCAGGAGCCTGGCTGGTCAGCGCTCATTTTTTCAGCCACCGCGTTTCAAGTCACATTCGCACAACTTGAACAACAGTTACATTTGCAACTCCAGAAAGCAAAGATGAAACTTTGTTCCCGCTTTTGTGTGGAGCTGTACAATTTATTTCTCTCCTGGCAACAGATTTTAAATCTCTCTTCCTCCCCCTCGCTCTCTTTTCTTCCTTTTCGTGGGAACCGTTTGGTGAGCGCCGCCAGAGCCCTGTGTGTGTGTGTGGTGTGTGTGTCCCCCTTCGCCTGGTTTCCGTGTCGGGGTGCGCAGGCACGCATTCATTAACGTAATTCCTCCACATCCAACAAGGACGCATCATACACCCGGGAGAGAAAGCCTCATACATATTTACATGTTCCTTCCACCTTCCCAACTAGAGTGAAAAAGCTATGTAGGGAGGAGTCGCTCTGGGTTCATCTCCCTGTGAACCGAGAAGGGGGACACAAAGGGGAGAAGGTGACGGGAACTGGAAAACACGCCCCGCGGTCTCCGGGGCGTCCTGGGTCTTGTTCTCCTCGGGGCTGTGGGTGGTGGTGGCCGGGCTGGGCTTTTTTTTTCTGCGCATGAGCAAACAGAGCAGTTTGCCAAAGACGGCTGGCCACGGATGTGTGTGCTTTGTTCTACCTTGTAGGTTCTTTAAGGAGCGAAATTGCTTTACATTCTCTATTTGACGGACTTGTTCATCCTTCGTAGTCGCTGCAATGCATGCGTGAGTGGGGAGTCTGTATTTAGTGACGTGTGCCAATATGTGAGGCGGGAAGCATGAATGAGCCTTTCGCATTGTGGCAAAAGATGCATAAAACTTAACCATTTTAACCATTTCCAAGTGCACTATTCGGTGGCACTAATTACATTCACCAGGCTGTGTGACCATCACCACCACCGCTGGGACTTTCCCGTCTCCCTAAACAGAAGCTCCGTAACCAGGAAACAGCTTAGAGCAAGATTTTTAAAAGCTCGGTTCTTAAAGACTTGGAGGGTTTCGGGGGTGCGGAGCAAGGGCGCTAAGGGAGGGTAAAGACGAAAAAATGAGGTAAGAATGCAAAGTCTGGACACGGCTGTGGGGAGAGACTTCATGTGAAACGGCCAGCCCGGTTTTCATGGGAATGAAAGAAAATGACTGAACAGTTTAGCAGTCTTTTAAAATGGTCCATTTTTATAAGAAATCGGTTTAAGTAAGAATTTCAGAATGAAATTCGAAATAAAATTCAAAGATACAAGCCTTACAATACCTGATGTTATTGGAGACAAAAACAAGCGGATTAATATATCTTATAGAATGCTTCCACCAAAGTTGGGAGATACGCTGTACTTCAGGGGTCCCCAACACCTGGGCCGTGGACCGGTACCAATCTGTAGCCCGGCAGGAACCGGGCCGCGCAGCAGGAGGCGAGCGGTGGGCGAGTGAGCGAAGCTTCATCTCGATTCGCAGCCGCCTCCAGCGCCAGCATCGCCGCCTCAGCTCCGCCTCACGTCAGCGGGCGTTAGATGCCCATACGAGTACCGGTCTCTGGGGCCACAAAGGTTGGGGACCGCTGTTGTACTCGCCCAAAAGACCGAAGTGGAGGCTAGGAGGATAACCCATGTAACCGTAAACATTAATTTATGTCGTAATTGCCTTTTGTTTTGCAAATCTCTGGGGTCACGACTATGTTGCTTTAAAGGAAAAACATACCAAAGGATTATCGATCAAGCCCCACTACAAGGCAATGTAACATGGAGGGAATCTGCAACCCCAATCCCCACATTCACTATTGCTTCAAGAAACCTTTAATAATAAAAGCGCGGTGTGTTGGGTGGGGCCCGAGAAACTGGCCCCTCACCCTCCGGTTCTTCCGGCGCGCTGAATAATTCTAACGATGTCCCGCAGATTAACAAGAGAAAAATAAAATGTGTACTAGTGCGGATGGGGATTCACATACGCACGATAATTCCAAAAACAGCAAGGCCACGTTGGGCGCGTGTGGCTTTGGGACGAAGGAGAAGAGCGGGAAAGGGGTGCTTAGATTTCAGAAGTGACGCGAGGCCCCTGACAGGTGCTGGAGGAGGGGGTGCCACGCCTGGCGGGGAGCTGTGGGCGCGGGGCGTCTCGCGGACCCGCCGGGAGCCTCCCTGACCGAGGCCGCGGTGAAACGCTTACGGTGCTCGGTGAAGGTTCCCTCCCGGAGCAGGGTTTCCCGTCTGAGTCTCTAAGAACAGGGGGCGGAGGAAGCTCTTCCTGTGCGTATCGAGCCGCACTCCAGAGCTGCGTGTTCTGGGGACACACGTGCCCGACGTCCACAGGTGCGATCGGAAAACCGCGGGCAGGCCTACGAGTTCGTCGGAATGGGATCCGTTCTGTAGCGTGACCCCTGTCCTCACAGTGAGCGTCACCGGTTGGGACCACACGCGAGTGACTATACTCTCCTCCCTCCAGTGGAAGTCGTGCACGCTACTGTCATGATCTTTCAAGGAGTTTGAATATTTTTCATGATGTGAGGATGGGGCCGGGGCAGGGCAGAGTGAGCTGAGCCCGAGGCCCGAGGGAACGAGGGGAAAGCGGAGGCTGCCGAGTCGGAAACTTGCCTCGGGGAGAGCCGCCCTGCCCAGCTCACCCGGAAAGGAGGCTCACGGACCAAGGGGGTCGGGCAACGTGGGCTGGATGTTAACAGACGCGGGGCTCAGACGACGCTGGGAACGAGCCTCCACGCTGGAGTCATGTGTGCCCACCTGCCCATGGTGGCCGAGGGGTCGTGGCGCCCCAAGGTCACACTAGCTTCTCCGTGAGACGAGAGGGGTTTTCTGGCAAGGAAGAGGAGGAAGGGGTGAGATGCGGGGCAGACGCCTATCGTTCCGACGGTTCGCTGCAAAACCGATCCTTCGTGGAGCTCCCGGTGTGTGAGTTTTATGAGTAAAGGCTGTGTAAGGTGCCAGCCAAACGCCGCGGTCCAGATGCCCAAACGCCGCGGTCCAGATGCGACACGAGCATCTTTCTTAGGTGGCAGGACCATGCGGGGGAGAGGCCTGCAAAGTGGCCCTTCCCCGACAGTCATTTTGGGGCCTGGATCCTGCCAGCCCCAGGGGAGGACTTGGGGGCTTTTCTGGGCCAGGCCTGGAAGGGGTACGCATCGCTTCGGCTCACACTCTATCGATTAGAACTCAGCCACATGGCCACACCTAACTTCCAGGGAGGCAGGCAGTGAGGATTACTGTGTGTCCAGGAAGGAGAGGAAATACATTTTGGTAAACCGCTGTCAAGCTCTGCCTCCCCAGTCAGCAGTCTTCTGCCAATGGGTTGAAAACTAGAGGCGCTTGGAGTGGCATAATAATGAGAGTTATTGAGTCCTTACTGCGTGCCAGGGGCTGGTCCAAGAGCTTTGTGTGCATCAGCTCACACGGTCTTCACACCGACCCGTGAGCAGGACGACCACCCTCACGGGAAGAGGCAGAAACGGAGGCACAGAGGTCACCGAACCTGCCTCACGTTGCAAAACCAGAAATCGTGGGAGCCGGGGTCTGACACAAGACGGGCTGGCCAGGCAGGGAGACGACGCGTGTACGGGCCCGGGTTGTGCGGAGCACGCGGGTGAGGCTTGGCCGGGGAAGCCGTTACCAGCCTGTTCCGCAGAGCGAACGCGGCATCTCGGAGGACGCCCCGCGTGGAGGCTGAGGGAGGGCGCGCACAGAGGCAGGCTCCCGGGGGCCCTCCCCGCCTAGTCTAAAGGGTCGCTGGGGAGCCAGGATCCCCTCGCTAAGTAGAGCAGTTGTTGAAGGGCCAAGTGCATGCAAGGGCAGGACCAGTCATCGGCCCGGGGTGCAGGGTACCCTCCCGGTTGGAACTCGAGGACCTGAACACCTCTCCCTGCTCAGGACTCAAAGCTCGAGTCCACCAAAAGCTCTTCCATTGCTTAGCAAGCTTTGGTTTACTTGCCTCTTTTGCCAGAGACAGTCACTTGCTTTGTCCCCCCAGCGCCTTGTGTCGATCGCGCAGGACACAGAGCAGGCCTCCCAAAGCGGCGAGCGAACGCCGATGAGAATGGCCAGTATGTGCCGAGCAATCGCTGCATCCCAGCACATGCGAAGGACTTACAGTCACTGCCTCGTTTCGTCCGCACAGTGACCGTGAAGTGGTGCCCACGGCGCTGCCGGGAGACCGGGGGCCGCCGGCGGCCAGCTGTCTGCCCCGCGCCATAGTGAGCCAGGGCCTTCCATCACTGTCCTACAAGGCTGGGCCAGTTTCAGTCCAGCGCCAGCGCCCCACGCCCTGCCCTGGCCCGGGGCTCTGTGGCTTCCAGGCTCAGCAGGGAAGCAACTGCAAGATCAATGAGGAATGCCGGGGTGGGGACGTCTCAGGTTTGGGAGGAGGGCAGTGAGGACAAGTCCGCAAGCCCTCAACCACGAAGGGCTCCATTAGGGGCCGTGGTGGCGGACTAAAGGTCAGAGCAAGTAGCCTGAAGCCCAAGGGAGGAGCCTTGGGGGGAAGGAGAAAGGATTCCTTTGGCAAATGGCCTGGACCGCCCTCCCCCTCCCCCCCAAACAGTTAGGGCAGCACACCCCAGGGACTGGGAAGGCGCCCAGGGGCCTCTAACTACAGAAAATGTTTGGGAGAGATTGGCAATGGTTTACCGGTCTCCATTGAAATGGAAATGAGGTCAGGCTCTGCAAACCCCTGCTGGATTTTTCTGAGGTTCTTTAGCAACCTTGTAATTTTCCCAGTGTTTGTAATTTTTAAAACTCTGACCTTTCTATAACTAAAAGTCCTTTGTCCTTTTCCTGGTTTGTGTTTGTTCTGGAGGCGGCGGGGATGAGGGGTTGAGGAGGCCGCATCTGTCTGTCCCTCTGTCTGTCCTGCAGTGGGCCCGGGAGGAGGATGGGGGCCCGGAGCGGGGAGAGGGACTGTGGGAGGAGCTGGAAAGGAGAAGTGAGCGGCTCCCTTGCCAGGGGCTGGCCGGGAAGGAAACCGTGGGGCCGGGGAGCTGGGGAATGGCGCTGGCGAAGGCCAGGGAGTGGCGGGGGTGGACACAGTTCTTGAGACACTTCTAGAACTTAACTTTCAGACCCAAGAGGGATCTGTGTCATACAGGATTTCACGCCAGCGTTAGGGGGAAGCCGGTGCACGCACTTGCCTCTTTATTACAAGTGTAGTTTAAATTAAATTAGGAAGGAAAGACTACAAGCTCTGCAAAGCTCCTCGGTGAGAATCTGGGGATCTGAGCTGCCTGACAGCTGAAATCACTCCAGGCTTACCGTCACAAAGGGCAAATACTGGCTCCTGCACCATTTGCTTGAAACTGCTGGGCCAGGAACGTTTCTGGTTGCTGTGCACATGAGGCCCGGACAGAACAAACCGTGAGCTTTAATTAGCATGAAGATTTTCTCCCCAGATCTGAGGCCTCTTTTTAACTCTTGAAGAGGGAAAATGGATAATGAATGACAGTGTTCTCTGGTTTTGTGAAGTTGACCACTAATTTAATTCAAGTCTAATAAAAAATAAGCGACAGGTCGTAGGTCGGTCTCTAATGCTTCCTCGTGTTTCCCTACGGTTAACATTTGACAGAAACCGGGATCTCTGCTCGCCCCCGTGTATCTGGCGAACCGCTTCAAACAGAGCACAGAATCTCAAAGCCTTCTCGAGCCGTCTCGAACCTACCCGCACTGTAGAACCTATGGGAGGTCTAAAGCTACAGACACACGACGGGGTGGAGAGACGAAGGAGCTAAAAACACGAGCTAGCAGCCAAGGAGTGGGATTTTTGTGTTTAGAAGTTGGAAAATAAAACCGCTCTTAAGCTCACTTCTGAGCACATTTGCCTTCCCCTCTCCTCCCTTCACAGAGACGTCGGCAGTCGGTAGTGGACGCTGTACCACGAAGGATTAATACAGGGATAGATCTCACGTCGAGTAGTTTTTTAAAGCCATATTAAGGTGCCGGCAAAGTTTCCCGTCCAGATGTGCAGTGACAGACATCAAGAAAGAGATTATGGGGTAGACGCGCCATGGTGTCGATACGCACACGTTACATTATGGATAAAACATAATACCACCCCGCACCAGCGAGTTTCAAGGTTAAAGTAGCTCACGGTGCCTCCAGGACTGTGTGCAGAGAGGCTGCGAGGCGGGTAGGAAATGACCCTTGACCAAGATGACAGAGAAAATGGGAGAAAGCAGAGGCTGAGAGGAAAGCTGCTGGGCTCGAGGCCGGGTGCGGGTAGAGGAAGCGCCACGGAGGAGGGCCGAGTCCCGAGCCCGGATCGGCGTCCTCCGGGTGACAGCTCGGTGACACGGCCAAGACTTTGCCTTGGGGAAATCCGGTGTCAAACACAGGTGATTTAAGTCTTTTGCTGTGGTCTGTGACATGACCCTGACTTAGTGAATAATTTTTGTGTACGCAATAAGCCGTTTTCGTAAACACAGATATCGCGAAGGGAACTCCCATCAAGCTCTTACGTTGTCAGGGGTTCGATCGTAATTCAGAATGAATCGCGCCCCTAGGTCTCTAGTGACAATGTGAAGCCCCCTTTGTAACAAGAAAACCTAGGATGCAAACACAAACTTTATCCGGTGTTAGTATTATAATGGAGTATGTGAGTCACTGTGAAGCCAGGCTCATAATTACAAAACTGTGTATTAGAAAGATTCTCCTCCCTTCAGCACCTTGATCTAATTGTGTATTCCAGCCCTCATTTTGAAACGATGCTGTAAAGATCACCTTGGAGACCTGAAAATCTCTTGAGAGAAAGTTTGGGTTCCAGGGGTAGATTTTTTTTGGAGGCTCTATGAATGGCCTGGGGCCTGGGGCCTGGTGACAGAGGTCGGTAATGGAAATCCGTGCTGAAGACCTAGACTTTCTGGGCCTTCTGCGGGTTCACTCGAAGCGATCATGCTGCTTCAGGGATGAGCCAGGCCCAGGGGACCTAGAGCTGTCACTGTCTCCCAGTGTGACCTAAAGGAACCGACCTCCAAAAGCCACTTGTGGGAGTGTGTGCATCTGTCGCCTCCCAGATTTTAAATTCCTCAAAACGTGACCTACTGTTTCCCGTGGCATCTGATTTTTACAAAGGGGGCTTGGGGGCTCACTGCCTTGCTCAGCAGCTGTCTGTGGAGATGGGGAGAAGGCGTGGTTTTGCTGAGGGCAGGATCGCTCGCCCGTGCCTCTGGCCGCAGCCGCCTGCCCAGCCCTGGAGGAAGCCCTTGGCCTGCCTGATGCTGCATCATGTTTTAAGCCCTGGGTCAGCCCACAACTGTCAGTGTCAGAAAAACAGAGTGAGACGATATGGCTCCAGGAGGGAGGGGCCCATCCCCCCTGGCCCTGGGCCTTCCAGAAAACGTGACCTTCCCAGGACCCTCTGCTCACTGCCAGCTCAGCTGTTTGCACGGCGGGGGGGGGGGGGGAGATGGGGGGGGGCTGCCCCCCACCCCGCCCCCACCTCCGCTATAGAGCTGCTTCTACGGTCGGTCAGGCAGCTGAAGACTGGGCCTAGAGAGCACGGAGGCCCGGGGCCGGCTGTCGACCCACTGATGCTGCTGCTGGAAGCACAGCCAGCCGGGATCAGGGCTCCTCTTCAAGTCCTTTGTCCTTTTACTTCCTAGTGTCGGCAGTCCTGGGAACAGGAAATAGTTCGTGCAATAGGAAGTGGCAGAAAACTGATGACTAACTACTTTTGATCTCTGTGGACACATTTTCAATATAGAGAAATTTACACACGTTCCTGAACACATGTGCACCGATGAGCTATATCCAGACCGTACCCTTCTCAGTCTCTATTGAAATAACGCCGTTTACTGAAAGCTTGCTGTGTGCCAGAGAACTTGCTAGGCGCCGTGCTATTCGTCCACCCACATGACCCCGGCGACACCCCTAAGTTGCATCAGGAGAAGGGGGAGGCGCGGCTAGTGAAGTGGCCGTGTTGAGCCATGACCCCGGGGCTTCTAAGGCCACTGCTGCAGAGCCCTGCGCGCAGCCGCCTCTTCCCAGGACGAACCCTTAGGGACGCATGTTGCAGGACTGCGTTTCACTGCGTGGGGTTTAAAGACGACTCGCCACATCGTCTGTGAGAACCACCATTTCTATGGCTTGGCGTGCGGCGACGCAGTGAGGCTGAGGTATCATGACTTCGTATTTTCACTGTGCAGAAGGAAGCGCTCACGAGACCCCGGCTGCCTGGGCCCAGAGACGAGAGGCCGCCTTCCCTCGCTGGGCTCGGTGCTCAGTCACTCCTACGACGCCAGCCCAAGCCGGCTGCTGCCGTCCCCGCTGGGGGTCTGCTCCCTCCGGAGCGACAAGGCCTGGGGCGGGGGGGGGGGGGGCTGTTAGATTAAGCGTGCCTTCCTGAAACCAGGCACCGAACCAGCTGAAATGTTGAAACCTGGTCAGCTGAGGGACAGGAGAAAGTCAAGTCTGGCTAGCGGTCCCGAGAGGCCAAGGACCTGGCACAGAGAAGGGCCGGCTGCCTCTGCCCACCGCGGGCCAGGTGGCCGGAGAGGAAGCCGGGACAGCATGGGAGCCGGGCCACGCCGCCGGGGCAGCCCACGCGGCGTCTATGGGCCCGTCTTTGAACTCCGTGAACCCGTCCTTTGTCTCATTCGCATTTCACGATTTAACAGTTCGGTGTGTGTGAGTCCCTCCTCACGTTCTTTCTGCTGCTCTGACAGCTTCACCTGCACACAGAGATGATCCTCACACCGCCTGTCACGGCTTCGGCGCGCGCGTCCCCACCGGCACCTCGCTCCGGGCCCCCGCTGTAAACACGGAGCCGCAGTTCGGAACCCCGACACGCGAAGTGTCACTCGTTTCGCTGTGCTACATTCGATCTCCATCTAAAAACAACAATGCTCGCTCCCGGCGGATGACGAGAAAAATACAGTGTAATTAATGCCAGTTAATCAAGCTGGCGGCCCTTGAAGATCTATAAAATGTAACTGTAACACAGTCTTACAGATGGGCTTGGGCAGAACGATTAGGAAGCAGTAACTGCTGGCATCATCAGTATTACTCGTGGGTTCGGCAGGGGCACGTGAAAGGCTGTCCAGGGCTGGGGAGAGAGAACAGATTCTGTGGTGTGACATACACGGAGGTCACCGCAGCAGGAGGACAAACCGTCTCCCAGCTCCAGTAACAACCGCCTGTCTATTAAAACATTGTTTGGCAGAAAACAGAAAGCAAAACCGGAGACTTTGGTATTTCGTTGTCACTGGGTTAGCATGATTTCTATACACGCTCTTTCTAAATGCGAATAGATGCCCAAAGAGCCTATTACATATTTTAGACAAAAGAAATGATCCCTTTTAAAATGTTGCAATTAGTAAAAACTAGTGAACTCAGGTTTAAGGGACAGGAAGATGTGAAAGAACTTTCTGTGTAAATAAACTGACACACAGGTAATATTGAAAATGTTTTTAACAAGTGGTGTGGCCGGAGCACCCATGACGGGGGCTGACAGCTGGGTGGGGGCAGGGCGCCAGGCATTTTGCTTTCCGTTGCTGGTTCTGGGGTTCCCAGGGCTCCGGGGGAGGGCTGGGCCGCAGCTGAGAACTATCAGCTGATAAAGCTGTACTCCTGTGTACCGGCTGAACATTGCTGCTGTGAATAACTGCGTTTAATCTTTTATCTCATAAGTAATAAAGTTAAAATGATTCTGATAAAATGCCATTGCTAAAGAAGCCCCTTTCGCGTTACCACGAGAGGTGCTCGTTTTCAGGCCTGTTACACGTTCGGGTGACGGTAGATGCTGTGATCCCGTCGGCCCAAACACTAAGTTTCTTGCGGAGTGAGACTTATCTGGCACTCCAGAATCCTCCTCAGGAATCGTCGAATCACACCGTAGACACTGACAGACACCCAGGCCCTCCCTCCTGCTCTGTTTTCCCGTGTCACGGAGGCAAGGGTTTTCAGATGCTGTTATTTACTCAGGTCAGCACTCTGGGCTGTGAGCAGCTTACACAGCTGCTTGTCCTACCTAGAGCCCGAGGATGTTCATGTGTTCCTTTTTGCTTTCGTTCATTGAAACAAGTAATCACTGAAAGCAGCCTACTTGTAAAGTGTTTTAAAAATAAGAGCAGAAAGGAAGGAAGAGGCCTGGTTCCCCCCTACCCCCGGGCAATTTTTATTCACTCCTGATGGCAACTTTCTCCACTAGGAGCTCTAGGCCCAATTTCTTAGGGCTCTATTTTTTATTATGTTGTAATATGTTTTTTAAAAAGGAAGATTCAATTTGATCCTTTGGAAATTATGAAAAATAAGATTTTCAGTTAAACGTAATGTCCAAGGGAAACAAAAACCCATAAATATATGTGTGTGTGTGTGTATATATATATATATATATATAATATATATATATATTTTTTACTTCAGTAAGGTCTGCAAAATTGGACACCCAAAAATTTCAAATACATTTCCTATTGCCATTACAGGACCACGTGTACGTACACAGGATTATCCTAGACACAGAAATTAAATCACAACAATGTCAACTTGCTGATATGGATGAGAACACCTTATTCAGAATCACAGAACTTGAAAAGACATCCAAGATCACTTAGTTTGAATCTCGGATTGGGGTATTATTTACTCAGTGTTACACAGCTCATTAGGATAGAACTAATAAGGCCTTTTTATACCCAGCACAGTGATCTTTTCTCTACATGACACTCGCTGTATTTCAACTAGCTATAACAGCTTAATGTTTGAAAAGATTCAACATCACCATTGGTTAGAAGACTGAAAAAATAAAGACTCAAAAGTAACAGTATTTCAGTCATTAAAACACATAGCTCTCAGGGTACACAATTTCATGCACAGAAGGGCCAGAATCACACTGTAAATCACTTAGGATGTGGAAAGTCTGGTTTGAATCTTGTCCCCAGCATTTACTAGCTGTGTCACAAGAGTCACATCACCGGGTTAACTCTCTGAGCCTAGGCTCCTTAACTATAAGGCAGATAATAATTAACTCAGGGCCTCCGTGTACTCAATGAGGTAATAACTGAAGCGCCCAGCAGTTTGTAGTGGCTCTATAAATGTCAGTCCTTCTATACCTCCCTGGGGGTAGAACTCTGTTTAGAAAACATGAATATACAGAAATCACCAGAAAAATGTAACATTAAGGTATACATTAAATTTTAGTAAAGGATAATGGCATTTGACTAAATGTTTAGGACATGAGTAGGCACTTCCCTTGCTTACAATGCTTACTTAGTTATTTAAAACTAATGCACAGACTATGAATCAAACAGTATCTCTTGAATATGGTAAAAAATCAAATTACAGATTCCTCCTGAAGGAAAAAACAAAGAATCAACACAGTCCAGGGGGAACACTGTGGAAATTGTTTTGCAATCGTAAGACTATGAATCTAGGTCTGAAAGTTGATCAAAACAAAATGTATTTTAAAAATTCTCTCATATTCCTATAATTAAGACAATTATTTTTTTAGTTTAAGTTTCAGTTTAAATATGGAATAAAGATTGGATTACATTTGGGCTGCCTCTTGGCTGAGAATCCTTTTACCTCTAAAGTTTCGTTTAGGGTCAAATGAGCAGAAACCTGACACGGTCAGTTAACATTTAACTGTGCAATGGTTTAAGCTAAATGTTAGTATTACACCTGCAGCCGTCGTGTTAGTGGTATAAAGAGGCAGCACAATTAGCGTTAGATTGGCTGTGGAGAACAGCGCCTTACACTTTACGGACACTGTATTCGCAAGTGAGATATAAATGTGCCTTACTGACCGGAATTCATGTTAACTACTTTTTGATTAATTTCCTTGGATATATTTAAAAAAAAAAAAAAATCCCAAGTCTCGTTCTTATCTATGAACACATTAGCTTGACACTGGAGGCCAAGCAAAATCTGGCATCGACTGCTCCTGATGGGAAATCTTACCCAAAAGCCTCGGATTTTCCCACTTTCTAAATTTGGGTCTATGCCTGTCCTCAGCACTTTTATTGTCTCTTCAAGCCCTAGGTCAAGTCTGCCTCGGAGGACAGCCCTGTCCTGGCGCCCAGGCCTGGAGCGGTGCTCACTGCCATTCCTGGGGTGTTTTGTCTTTATCATTCACTTTTATTAGCTTGTCCCTTGCAGGTGAAATTAACTCTCAGCTAGGCCCCTAAGTGCCTTAGGGCTAATGACCAGTACTCAAATATTTGTTGACTAAGATATTCATATTTAAAATGTGTCAATTGCAACCTTTTAAATAGTACTTGATAAGCCATCTCACCATTCAAAAGGAGACCCAAGAGATCTATTAAGAAAATAAACAAAGATTTATTTTTCAAAGACACCGGGAATGCCTCTTTAAGGAAAATTTAAGGATTAAGATTTTTAGAAATTTGGGGGCAAAAAGCCATCGAAGATTGATTCTTAAGTTCAGGGAATATTTGAGTTCCTGCAAGAACTCCATAATGATGAAAGGGAAAAAAAGTGTGGAATACTATAATTTCCTGGTTTAAATGTCAAGAACAGCAACAAACAAATACAATCAAATTTAAGGGAACAGAAAATACATTATCGCTTGTGGTTAATTACTGATGTTAGATATGGAATCATTTTTAGTGTTGACATATTAGATGACATAATTTCTTACAATGGTAAATGCGATTATAAGAATCTTCAACTGAAAGGTCGCCCATTCATATAGCCTGTGCACATTGTAACGTATGAATATCATATTAAGATATTTTTGTAATGTGTGATCAAAGTTTTAGGGTTTTAAACTTCTTGAAGGTAAGTGACGTAGCCCAAGAATTTTGTACTCTCACTGCACTTATATGTTGGGTAAGGAGGGGTGTAATATAGACCTCGAATGCCTGAGGCCGGAGTGTGACAGAGGGAAGGGAGGAAGCCGAGAACAGGGCACACGTCTGCGGCGAGAGGCATCTGGCTCTGTAAGCCCACCTTGAACGTCGTCTGCCCTACGGATTATGAGAAATAAAAGTCGGTGAGAGTTTTGCGCAGCTCCTGGTGCATGACGAGCACTTAGGACCTCTTTCGAACATATTTGGAATGAGTGCCTATGTGTGCCGCATGCTGTTCTAGGTGCTGGGAATTCCATATAGGACAAAATAATGTCCTTGCCCCCATGGAACTTACAGTGTAGGGGGAGGTAACAGACAAACTTTATATCCACAGACAGAGTCAGGTGGCAATAAAAGCTATGAAAATAACTAGGAGTGGTAAGCAGACAAAAACAGAGGGTGTGTGCGCGCGTGTGTTTGCGTACACACATGCGCTATATTCTATCGGGTGGTAACCAAGCAAGGGTGGGAGGTGGGCTTGCAGGTGTGTGGGGGAAAACTCTGCAAGGAGAGGAAATACCAAGGGCAAAGCCCAACAAACTCAGGAAGAGTTTTTTTACTTTTTCCTAAAGAGATTCATAGAGAAAAACCTGGTTCGGGAAGGGAACCTTGACATAGCACCGTAAGTATTTTCCCCTGGCCTTGGGTCAGGGAGACTCCCCGCATGTTTACTACCTGCCTCTGTGCCCCACTGCTTGGGCTTGGTTAAGGATGGGGGAGGGGCAGGGGATTCCAGGAGCTAGAGCCCACTGCACCTAAGGAAGAGAAGTGGACAAAAGGTCAGCCTGGCAGAAGTGGTCAGAGCACAGGGGGCTCGCAGGCCTCCATGAGGTCTTTGGACTGCTCATTGAAGAGGGGAACCATCAAAAAACTGTGAGCAGAGAGATGAAGCAATCCATGTGCATTTGAAAAGGTAATAATACCTGGTAACTATTATCGAATGCATAATCATAAGAGATTTAACACTCTGGAAATGGGTACTGTCTAACCCAGATTTTAACTGGGATCTGCTTCACCTAGTGTAAGAACCAGGTGAACCATGTGATATTCCAGGTTTTATGGGTCAAAATGGTTGAAATCTGTCAAAAGGCTCAGTGTGACTTATTGGATAGGGTGAGGAGAAGGGCAAAGAACACGGACTTTGAATAAAATATAAATGGATTTGAATACCAGACCCAGGACTTATGAGCTGTATAGTCTTGCAAGTTACTTAACCCCCTTCTCCTTGGGGGATAACAGCATAACCTAAGCCACAAGGTCAAACTGAAGATTAAATGAGATATACAGACAGAGCATTTAGCACAAGGCCTAGGAGCTTAATATAGAAGTGAACCAATTAAGAAGGGAGACTGAATCTTTTACACTAGCGTATCAAATAAATAATTTACTACCCAAATGCTTTAAAACTACTTATCAGTTAGCTAGGTACTGAAGAAGGTGCATACTTTACTTCAGTTTTTAAAGAGACAAAAGCTTTTTGATCAAATTACTATTCCCTGCATTTACACAATTCATTTTTTAATCAGTACATGAATATTCTATGGCTCTATTAACAACAATGGATGTTGCATAACTTAAAATATTGAGAGTTAAATGTTTTTAGCTTTGTCCAACAAGGCAATTTCATTTCCTCTAATGAAGTAGCTTTATTTTATAAACGAACTCACTGTGTTCTTCAAAAAAAAGAGGCCAGAAGTTACTTGCCACTAGAAAGTATTTGAAATTTACTTAGTAGCTTCAATGTAACTAAATCTTAATAGTCTAAAGAATTTGTTTAAAGCAAAATTTGACCAAAAAGACCGAATTACGTTCAGTCAAAACAGTAGACATGCTTAACAGAAAATCTCAGGCACGTCTAACTTTCCCAGTGATCAGTTTGATAGTAATTTTGCCCACATTGTTAATTGAACATGTCAGAAAGGGCTTGCAATAAAATGCAGATTTAGTGACTGACGGAATTCCGTGAACCAGAGAACTACATTGTTGCTCTTCGGAAAATCCTTTCCCAAACTAACCTAAATACTTGAAATCCATCGCACTGCATGGAAAAAGCTCTTGCGCACTGTATGATTATTTTCGCAAGTTTGCAAGTAGAAATGTTGACTTTCGATTTTCAAACTGGGCACAAGGCTCTCTTTATTCCCCCATCTCTGTACTGTGCCTGCATTTTATTACTGGATTCCGACGCCATCACGAAGCAGCACACGCCGTTCACGCTGCGCAGAACTTCCCGGCCCGCGGTGCTCATTCCCCACCCGAGCGGGCGCCCGGGATAACGGAATGCGGCAACGCAGCACACGCTGTCCCCAGAGGCGCGCGCGCCGCTCGGACAGGGCACTGCGCGGGCGGCGGCGACACCGTCGGGGCGACGAGGGACGCCCACGCGGGACCCGCCGCTGCTCAGGCTCCTTCCCGCCGGGCGGCTCTCGAAACCCGAGACCGCAGGGACATTTAGGGGTCGTCGTGCGGTCCCAGCAACCACACGGCAGCAGTCGGAGCCCACTGCAAACCTGTCCTGCGGAGGAGGACCCCGGGCCGCACAATCGTTACAGCAGGGCCCGAGAGCGACTAGGCGTCCGCTTCCCGCCCTGCCCCCGCAGCTCGGGGGCTGACGCGCCCCACACCCAGCGCCGAGGCCCCGCGCCCAGGCTGGCTTTCGCCCCCGCCAGCGAGCCCCCTCCCCGGCCCCGCCCCACGCAGGCGCGCGGCAGGCCCCGCCCACTCCCCTCGCTCGCCGCGCCGGGCGGGGGCGGGGCGACCCTCGGAAGGGGCGTGGCCGCCGGCCTCGACGCGCGCACGCGCTCTCGCCCCTTACGGCTACGTGTCGGGCCACGTGACGCCCACCCCGACAGTCCCCCGTGAAGCAACAGGACGTTAAAAAAAATTTAAAAAAAAAATTGGGTGTGGGGGGAGGTATCGAGAGGGGGATGAGCGCTCCTTAAAACACGATAGTAACGGCAGGCGAGGATGGGGCGAGCGCAGCCGAGCCGCGTCGTGCCGCGGACGCCGCTCGCCCGGCGCCGCCGCCCGCCAGCCCCGCCAGCCGAGCCGGCCGGAGCGCGAGGTGGCGCGGCCGTCGCCCCCGCCCCAGTCCCAAGCACCGGCGCCCGCCGCCCCACACCGGCCCGGCCCTGCGCCCGGCGCCCAGGCCCCGCGCGCCGCCTCGGCCGCGCCGCCCCCCCGCGGGAGGGAGGCGGCGGGGCGCGGCCCCGGGCCGGGCGGCGGGGGGCGGCCGCGGGAGGAGGAGCGTGCCGGCCGCCCCGCTAACGGCCGCCCTGCGCGGCCCCGCCCGCCGCCCGCCCCCGGCCCTCCCCGCGCGCCCCCGCCCGCCGCTGGCAGCGCCGCCCGAACTGGGGCGAACTCCAGCGCCAAGTGAGTGAGGAGGCGGCGGCCAAGAGCAGGAGGAAGAGGAGGAGCGCAGTCAGAGCGCGGCGGCGGCGGCACAGGCGGCCGCGGGGACCAGCCCGGAGGGACCCCGAGCCCGCGGCACAGGCGGCGGCGCGGCGCAGCGGGCGGCAGCAGCCGAGCGAGCGGCGGCGGCGGCGGCGGCCCGGCTCCTCGTCGTCCGGCGCCGAGCGGCCCGCGCCCGCACTCGGCCCGCGGAGACCCGCCTCCCGCCCGCCGGCCTCGTGAGGGACGCGCCGCGCCGGCGGCCGAGGAGCGGCGGCGGGCCGGGAGCGCGGCGGGCCGGGAGCGCGGCGGGCGGCGCGGCGGGGGCGGGGAGAGCGCGGCGGGCGCGCGGGCCGGCCGCCCCGGCGCGGGAGCCGAGCGGAGCGGAGCGGGACGCCGAGTCCCGAGCGGCCGGCGGCCGGGGCTCCCCGCCCCTCCCTGCTCTCGGGCGGCGGCGGCGGCGGCGGCGGCGGCGGGCGGACTGAGCTGCGGAGCCTGGAATATGGTCGGGGAAATGGAAACGAAGGAGAAGCCGAAGCCCACCCCAGATTACCTGATGCAGCTGATGAACGACAAGAAGCTCATGAGCAGCCTGCCCAACTTCTGCGGGATCTTCAACCACCTCGAGCGGCTGCTGGACGAAGGTGAGCGGCCGCCCGGCCCCCGCGGGCCCCCCCCCCCCCGGGACCACCCCCCGGGGCCGGGGCCGGGGCCGGGACGCGGCGCCCGCCGGCGTGTGGGGCGGGCGGGAAGGTCGCGCCCGGGGACCGGCAGGCCCGGGCGGGGCGCACGGAGGCGGCGCCGAGGCCGGGCTTTGGGGCGCGGCGGGCGGGCCGGGGCCGCGGTCGGCGGCGCGGGCGGCCCCCGCCGGCGGGACGCCCCCCGGAACCCGCACCCCGCCGCGCCCCAGCGCCGCCCGAGCGGCTGCGCTGGGCCGGCTGCGGGGCGACCCCCGCGCCCCGGCTTCCAGCCGCGCCGGCGAGCTCCGCGGGCCTCCCGGGGAGGAGCCCGGCCCCGCGCCCCGCGGGCGCCTGAAGGACACCGGCCGCGGGGCCGCTGCCGGGGGCGCCGGGGCCCCCCGCGCGGGGCCTCCGGCGGGGGCCCTGCGCCCCGGCGCCGAGAGCAGCAGGTAAACGGGCCCCGAGGGGCGCCGCGCGCCAACTTAGAGGACTTCACGGGAGACCGAAAGTAACGCCGATTTCGCCGAAGGCGAGCACAAAATGACAGCAGAAAGCACTTTTTGTCCTTTTGTTTGGGGAAGCGAGAACAGTTCGGGAGTTTAACTTCACTTTGGGGGGGGCGGGGGGGGCGGCACGAAATCCCGCGAGGACGAATGCTGACCGGAATCCCGAGTTCGGAAGAACTTCGGCGGAGAGCTGCTCCCGAGGACGCCGCCGCCTTAGTTTGTAGGACGGGAGGTGAAGACGTCGGAAAGGGCGAAAATACGAACGAGGGAAAGTTTGCAGAAAAGCCGCGTCGGGGTAGGGCTGTGGGGAGCGCAGAATGACAGCGTTCGTTCTGGCCAGCTCGGGGATTTCTTTACAAGTTCTTGTAGCAGTGACCCGGAGGATCCGTCCCTATAGCCGTGAATTTTTGTCAACTCCTAGAGGGAAAATATGACCAACAGAAAAGTCTGTTTTGAAAATCGAGTAGCAAGGAGTTTCTTTTTCTGTCTAGAAGCATCACCGAAGGACTGTTGAAAGAAAACCGAAAACTGTTTTTATAGACATGAACAATGGATCTTAGATTTTTCACGACAGTCTCGGGCTTTATGCAGTAGAGCTGGGGAAAAGGAGTCCGAAGCTTAGAGAGTTGGAATGTCACTAAGGAACAAAAGACCGGAAGTGTTTCCGTGATAAAAGATGGTTAAAGAAGAATCCAGGAGCTTTTGTTGTCATGAAAGTCATAGAAACCATTTTGAAAGGACAAAACAGGTATTACTGTCTTCGTTCCATAGCTTAAACATGCCGCAGCAACCCACATTGACGTGGGCTTTTCCGCACTGTTGAAACAGCAAATCTGTTACTTTCAAATTGCTCCAGAGAAAACTTGAGCTGTCCCTTTAAGGGGTTCTGCTTTTCCTATTTGTGTTGGCATTTGAGAGATTGTGGAGGCAGAAAACTTTCTGGAATGTCAAAAAAAAAAAAAAATGCTGGAACTCTTAAACCGAGTATTTCCAAATATGAGCGCTAAGGGGCGCCAGTTATTTTTTATTTTTTGCAGAAGAAATGTTTGGAGCAAAATGTGTAACATACTCAATCTGACCTATATTAAATTTAGTTGAAATTTACATCATAGTAGGTCGTTTCATTTGTCAATCTGTGCCCATATATGTATTTACAAACATCTAAAACGTTCTCTTTAAAATTACTAGGACAATTTTATTACATTTTAAAAACATTTTTTACTGGCATATTTTGGGGAAATTAAAACTTTAAGTAGTATTAATAAAATTTTGCCGTTTTTTTTTTAGTACAGTTTAGAAGGAATCTTATAGATAAGAACAGTAGGTCATGATGATATTTAGGATTTAAGTTAAATTTTATTGTTCGAATTGAAATGTTGAGTTCAGACAGCATAAGGGATTATAAAAAGCTCAGACATATTTTTATTTTATGGGTACTATTTAAAAAAATAAGTGTATCTGATTAGTTCTAAAAGACTTCTCACTTACGTGTTTATGTTGATCTAAAACCTCTAAACAGTAATTTGATTGGTTCTCTGTTAGAAAGTTTCTAACCTTTGGCTTCAATAATTTTAAACTTCCAAATGTTGAATTCCAGTTATGTCATTATCTCTAACAACTGTTTGTTCGTTTCTCTCTGGTTGGAAATAGTAACCATTTCAGTTTTAAATGTTGGGAGACTACTGGTTGAGGGTGATACATTCTAAGTAATATTTTTTTTCTTTTTCATGTTGTTTACTCCATTAATGTTAAGTCTCACTTGAGTTTTAGCCTTTTCAACTCCCCGGCATAAAGATGGCCTCTGCATGGTAGCTAGGATGTTTAAAATGGACATCATATGAAGGCTAGGAAGTTTGATTGTTGGTTTTTTTGTTTGTTGGTTGGTTTTTTATCAGACCAGTACAAACATGCAGGAAAAGGGGCTATTCCTTAGTGTGGATTAAGCTGCTTCCTCTAATTGTTAGCCTTATTATAAACTTAATTGACTTAAAAATATTGGTTTCTGAAGTGCATCATTTTTTTTTTCTTCATGCCGGATGATTTAATTCTGAAATTTGGCAAGTTGTGCTTTACCCTTTTGTGGCCTGTCGTTGTCCAAAAGAAATTAATCATGACATGTTTGTGGTTAGGAATTACATTTTTCCTTTGTCCATAAGATTGGCTAAAAAATTCTTTTTAAATTTAGATAAAACTCTACATTTCATTTAAGTGATTAATCAAGTTGAGATACTGTACTTAGATATATTTTGAAATTCTGTTTAAAAATATTTTTCAAAAGTAAGTTTTTTAAAAATTTGTCTTTTGAGAATTTTTATTTGGCTAGTTACAAATTTGAGATGCATGTATGCTAGATTTTCTTAGTTGATTAAAACCTGAATACTTTAGATGAGTATTTTAATTCCACGTCAAGTTAATCATTATCCTCTATTTTTGACTGCGGACCATGGACTATCTTTTTTGTTTTGTGGTTTTTTTGTTGTTTTGGGGGAATGGGAGACAGGGGTTGTCAGACTTTCCTCCCAAGTCTCTTCAGCATGGTTGCTTTTTTAAGTTGTGAGTATATTCTAGGTTGGCACAGTCATATAAAGGATGTAAATTCAGTTGATAATCCCAGTACTTAAGAATCTTTCATTGAAGATGGAGATGATTACAGATAAAACCGGGGTCTTAAAGTCTTAAACTGCGCTCTCCAGGGAGTTTTCAGCTGAACCTTGGGACCATCCATGGGAAAGGGTAGTTAGTTACTACAAGGTTTTTTGTTTTTTTTTTTCTTTTTTTAAACAAAATCCTTTCTTTGTCATGAAAATGAAACTTAGGCAACAACAATGCTTGAATGAAAACTGTTTTTATAAAGTATTGCAACTTAGAATTGAGAAGAATTTTATTGAAAAATAAAATCAATTTAACTTAAAAATCCCAGGGGAAAATGGAGAGCTAAGGAGTTTAAAATGAAGTTTTGAGTTTTTAATTTTTAGGCAAAGGGGGTTGAAAGCTGCTGATATAAAAAATAACAAATATATGGTTTATGAAGAAAGCCAGATTAAATCTTTTTATTATGAATATCTGCAAAATTAGCGTGTGGCTCAGAAAAACTGAGCAAACATGTTAGATTCTCATTACTGACTTGAGAAAATGCATTTTTCTTTTCTTGTGGTCTTTTTTTTGGGGGGGGATAATAGATTTTCATTTTGACCTTAACTTAGTTTTTTCTCTGCCCTCTCTCTCTCTCTCTCTTAAAAATGGGGCAAAATTATTTTAAATGAAAACCTGCATTGCTAGTTAACATTTTTCCAGGCTAATTTTTTTTTTTTTTAGCTTACAACGCATTCATTGTTGACTGCATTTTACCATGTTTTCTAACATTTCAATTTTCAATTTTTATTTATTTTTTTTTTTGAGAAATCTTGTTTGCCTACAAAAGCTTTGGTTTAAAAATTCAGTGGCTTTTGGTATTGAGAGGACTCTTGCTATATAAATTTGTTACAGTTCTAGGGTTTTAAAGAAGCATCGTCGACAATAGTCTATCTATAACAAACAAATTTTACTAAAGTTAAAATCTGTTCTGTAGGAGCAAAGAGTTTGCTTTTGTCCGCAAGCCCTTTGAGTTAGTAAATAAGAAGGAAGCCAATGTTTATAATCGGTCGTTTTTTCTATTATCCTTTTCTCTCTTCACCCAGGAGGTGTCACCAACTCTGTAAATGGTGGCGATGAGCGTTTGTATAATGGGTCGTTTATTCAGCACTCATTCTGTATGCTGAATTTTGAAGCTTAACTCTTCCACAGGCAGAACACATGTTCAGAATGCACATACGTACTATGAGGAAAAGGTTATTCCTTTTTCTGCATCCAGTTTACATGTGTTATAGTAAAAGCTGTGCTCTCAAGGATGTATCGTAATCGAGTTAATCAAAATAGGTCTCTGCTAATAGCATTTACTAGTGTGTTTGGTACGAGCATCTTTTCGTAAATGGCTTTGAGAATTTGGTGAAACCAAGTGAATTTGACTTCTTAAATGTTTTGTACATGTGTTTCTTTTAACTCTTAAGTCACTGTCCTGAAGCTGATTGAAGCGCGTCAGTTCTCCTTTTGAACAAGTGGTTTTAGTTTGCTTTTTAAGGGGAGTAGATCCTGCCACAAAACGCATGAAGTGTAACAAACCCCATCCCGTCTGCTTTCACCTCACCTTTACCGAATGAAGCATGATTCAGATGCTCCTTTTTTGAGGCCAATATACTTAGATATGTAAGGTTTTTGTATTGCTTCATTTGTTGACTTGGTTTGAAAGAACGACTCGAGTTTGATCACAGGGGCAGCTTTTTATAACCTGATGGGAACCACTTTTTACGTGTGAAAGTCCATGTACTTAATGCCATTCCATTTACGATGCTGTGCTTAGGAGTAAAGCTCGGCTTTCTCTGGTGGAGATGCAAAATGCTCTGCTGCTGTTGGTCTTATTTGTTAAGTTGAGAAAAGCCCTCGGAGCAGCTCCCTGCCATCGGCCTACCAGCTGCTGTGAAGACACCCCAGGGATCTGTTTCAAGGCCACGGATGGGGGCGGTGCCTGGTCCCGTGTCACAAAGTCCTGATTGGAATTACGTCCGCGATTTTATTCACGTGATTGACAGGACTTTATTATTGCATTGGAACTCCTCCTCCTGACATTGAGATAGTTCAGTGTGAATTTTAAAAGCAGTAAGGTACTGTCCCCTTATACTCCCTTTAAAAATTGACCTTTCAGTTTTGGGTCCCAAAATGGCTACATTGTTTGATGTTCAAGTAAGATTTTTATAGCTTTATTTTCATTTAACAGCAAAAATAGTATCATGTTTTTCATAGTACAGTTTGTTTTACGGGATTTGTATAAATTTTGGGGTAAAAAAAATTAATATTTCTCCTTCCATCTTCTAAGTTCTAGTTGGACTAAAAAATCAAATTAACAGGCAGATTAACAGGAAGAAATCAAATTTTAATACAGGCGCATGGGGAATTCACATAAACGTGAACATTCCAAAGACAGTGAGGCAACACTGGGCATACATGACATTTAGATAAAGGGAAAAGGGGGGTGTGGGGGCAGGGTCTTAGATTTCGGAAGTGAGAATGTGTGCTTTACAGGTAGTTGAGGAAGAGCAGAACACACCTGGCAGGCGAATTCTTGCTGGGCGACCTGGACACAATGAGACAGGAGAATCTCCCTGACAGGCACTGCCTGAGGCCTTATTTACTGTACTTAATTCAGATTAGGCGAAGTTGTCATCCTGAGTCCCTTCCTGAAGCAGGTTTTCTCTTGGCCCCTCTTGGGGAGGAAGTGAGGTTGGGCCAAAGGTTCTTTTTGAGTCTTAGTTTGTCAATAACCAGCCTAACATCAAGATCCCAAAAGGCAGCTTCGGGTGGCAAAGCTTTGGTGCCCTTCAACTGTAAATGTGCCCCCGGTCTGTGTCGGGTATTTTTCCCTGTGTCATCATTGCCCGACATGGAGATATCATCTCTTTCGTGTCTGTCCGTCCTGTTAAAATTAGTGTCTTAAAGGTGCCCACTTCATAGCCTAACACATGTGCACTCTCAGATATTTGATTTCTAGTTTCTCTAAAATATGAGATTAAGCAAATTATATAATGATTGATGATGATTTGGAGCAATTAGAAGAAAGGGTCCATCTTTTTTAATGATATTTTTAAAAAATCTTAAAATCTTACTTGTAGTATTTGCCTTCAAAGACCTTAATTTTATTTAACTACCATTGATGTGAGTGAGAATTAGAAAGATGTAATTGCTTGAGCAGTAGTTTTAGCCAATCCTTTTACAAAGCATGTTAATCCAAAAGCAGAGAAACATTCTCGGTGCTCATCTCAGCTTTTGAAAGTTTCGGCATTTTGGAATTATATAGGTAAGCCTTTTCCCTAGTCAATTACCTATAAATGTCAACATTCAGCCGATAGGTAGGTCTTGTACGCTGTGCAGAGCACAGTAAATAGGAAACATTCCTGTCCCTAAGTACTGCTTTGATGGTTTTAGTTAGAAGAAAGCTGAGCATAAACTTGTGTGGCAGTTGCAATAATTTAACACAAATAGTAACTTTTTAAACATATGTGTTTCAGGCTAATTTGAAACAGTGCCATAATTTAGAAGACAGATAAATTGAAATTTTAAGTTAACTGAAGCTTAACCCTCTTAAAAAGAGGCTACTTTTCTGCTTTAGTCTTATCAGTGTTTTCAAATAAATCTGTCATGAGATTTTAACAGATACATAGCTGTAGAAGATAAGTGATTTGTCCAGAATTCTTGTAATTAACAAGCAGATAACAATACTTACTGTTTTCACCGTTTTCTCAGTTTCCTGAAGCAGAAATTCTAGTTTGAAAATCCAGCAATCTTGTCAAGTCTAACAGAATAAACGAAATTTTGTTTATAATGTTGCTTCATGTATCGATTCCAACCTATATATTTTATTAAAGTCCATTTTGAGGCTGGCGAACTGAATCAGTTTGCTGTAACATTTCTATTACAGTATCTATCGTAAAGCAGAATTTGTCAGTTGGGATGCTTTTCAAGGGTGTCGAAGTGTCAGAAAAACAAGAAAATGCAGACTTTGGGCCCCTGTTGTCTGGCCACGGCAGGATGGAGAGGGCGCACGTGAGCAGCGTGCACGTGTGTGCAAGCATGCCTGTGTCTGACGGGAAACACGCAGCGCGTGTGCGTTCACACTGGCCTTGTCATCCTTGGGAGTGGGTGCTGGGGGCGGTGGAGTTCCAGAACAAAGTAGGTTTTGGAAGTTATGAATTATCTGCTTCACTTCCAGACTGAAATTATTAGGTATCAGTAGTGGGAAAGAGAGTGGGCCTCAAGTAAACGCCTTGCTTTCTGGCTTTGGTGCAGGACAAGTTATTGTAAAGACTGGACATAATCACCTGGTCAGTTGCAAATTGTGGGGATCCCTTTGCTTTTGAGCTTTTGAGTTTATATAGGAAAATTAAATACCAACAAAAATGTGTAATATACATATATTTTGCTTCACGTAAGGAGAATTAAAAATATCAGGACAGCATGGGATTTCAGAGATGCAGGGCCTCCGAGAGCCGGGGCATGCGTCTTCGTGGTGCAGAGACTGGGGTCTGGGGAGGTTGCTACGTGCCCGCATCACAAGGCAAGGCGGAGTCAGCTGGAGCCAGACCCTCAGTTCTACCTTCCGATCTGTTTAGTGAATGTGTCGCTTTGTAAGTAAAGCTGGAAAAGAAAAGCCCGGAGTCGCTCCACGTGCTGAAAATTGCTGTGGCCTCAAGTTACGAACACGAGGAAAAAGCAAATGGAGGTTTTGTTACTTCTGTGTAGGACTCGTGCAAGTGCTGGTCAAACTCTTGGATTTTAATTTTTTTTTAATGGTAAATCTTTATGATAGTTAAGAGGCTGAAAGTGAGAAAGTAAAGGCATTTTTAGAGGATTTCAACTCATTCACATGGTTCTTAGTAACCAAAGAATAAATAGAGCCTTAGCTCTTGAAAGTAACATGGTACAGATAAATCTAGTCTGTATTTAATATTGTTGCCGTTGTTACTGCAATTACTATTTTTAATTAACTACTCATGCAAAACCAACATTTCCGACTGGAAGATTTACTGTAGAGGTTTAGCGTTGTTAGATGATTCAAGCCAGGGATGTACGCTTGCATCAGGTTTAGACTAGCGTGAGGTGGTAAACAGCCCAGTGACTGAGCAGGTAGGCAACTGGGAAGAGTGGCAGGTGGATGGCGATGACCCGAGTGGCACGGGGTGCTGCGCTAGGTGGCCAGCACAGCCCGCCCCTGACGCCGGTCAGGGGTATGGACGTCTCTCCAATATATTCAAAAGAATTAAGTGTCAACTCCAGCTGTTTGCAGACCTGGGATCTGATCATGACTTTGCAATTAACTAATCAGTTCGGTGATCTTGGACATGATAAAGAACCTCTCTGAACTGAACCTCGGCTTTTTCACCTGTAAATAGAATTATCAATAGTGCCGCTAACCACAAATGAAAATACTGGGAGGCTGGAGAGTATTATATGCAAAAAGATTCTCAAACTGTCAGGAAGCATCATCTAATTTCTGTCAACATTTTTAGGGTGCTTTTGATAGGATCGATAATCAGAACACAAAAGCAGCTTGTAGAGAACGAGAGAAGAAAAGCAAAAAGGGAGAAAGTATATATTTATATGGATGTCAGCCGGATTTTACTTGCAAGAGAATCACTATGGGCATTCCAGTAGTTCAGAAGAAGTTACTTTGAGCTGAAGTCTAGTAAGGTTTTGTGAGAGGTAGAACCTGCGTTGTATTATCATTACTTGGTGCGATTTAATGAGGCGAACGGGAGGGTGGAGGATGTTTTGGAAGGGAAGGTACAGCAGTCTCAGTGGTGACGGGAGCCTGAAAGGCTTGCAGGAAGTGTGCGCAGATGAAGTCATCGGGAACGGCAGATGTGTGCAGAGAAGTGGTGCGAGTTCAGAGGAGAGCCGGAATGCTAGGTCAGGGCTACGTTGTAACGTGCCTCGAGCGTCAGGATGAACGGTCCACATTTTACTCTGTGTGCTGGAAGGAACTGCTCAAGGCTTGGGTGACATGAGTGTGTAGAATATGTGGGTTCAAGGAAGTAGAACGTAGACATAGTGTGAAGAGTTAAGGTAAAGTAATAACAGTATTATGTTTTGAACTTTCTGTATTTTATATTCAAACTCTTGACAGTTTGTAAAAATGTATTATAAATAAAAAGAAACATACACACATTGTTTTTTCTTGCCCACAAGTTACTGTATTCATCCTGCAGCATTGAGAACATGTGCAGCTCATTTGTTTAGCTGTCAGCTCAGTTTGGGTTACTTAGAATTGAACTTTCTCTGAATTAAAGAGATTTGAAAAAACTCTTTGGGGGAATTTTAGGAATTCTTAAGTTGACTTAGAGGAAATTTTATCTCAACCTCACTTATCTATTGATAAATCTACATATGTAAAGTGCAGTGCAGACCTTCTAAGAACTTTACTAACCATTTTATTTACTTTAATTATATTTATATTTCTGTTGATTATTTTAAGTAAATTAGAGATAACTTGTTTGACATTCCATCTTTAAAAATTTTCGTATCGTTAGAAACTAACATTTTCCTGTACAGTGATATCACACTGAGCAAAATGGATTAAAACTATACATACTTATATGTAGGATTTAACCTAAAAGCAATGAATGAACAGGACAAACAAGCAGAGACTCATGGACATGGGCAATAGACTAGTGGCAACCAGAGGGGAGGGAGGAGGGGGGTAGATGGGGTAAAGGAGTCGGATATGTGGTGACAGAAAGAAATCTAACTATGGGAGGGGAACACACGTGCGCACACACACGCACACGCACACACACGCGTATGGCACATATATAAGGCATATATACATATGTGTATATATATGTATATGGCTTATACATACGCCTTACTGTTGCATTGTACACCTGAAACTTACTGGATTTCATTAACCATTGTCATAATAAAAAAAAATCAATTAAAACAAAACAAAACTATACATAGTGTAATAACCGGTCCATATTTAGATGTGCGTGTTGTCCCCAAAATATACCTGGCTCGTACAAACCGGAATCTGACCACTCATTGAATCTGGTTCTCAAATCTTTTTAATCTAGAATCATTTTTTTTTTTAAATGATCTTTATATAACTCCCTTGTCATTGTGCAGTATTGTATCTAGTGCTTTGGAAGTTAGGTCGAAAGGGTTGAGTGGGCTCAGGTGTATCACAGGTGACGCTGTATACTTGACGTCGCATGTCAGGGTGGGGGCCGGGGGAGAGGCACGTGGCGTCTGCTTCCCGCAGTGCAGCTAAGGTTAATACCTGTGTTCCGGTGGCAAGAGACTTATCTTTCCACTGTAAAGTCAGGTATTCCTTAAAAAGTTAAGCTTTCTTTCACCAACAGGGAATATGTTGCTATTCTGAAATGATTTCCTAATGGAAAAGCCAGATAGATGCTCATTCTTATTAATGATTGTTTGGTTCTCAAAGTAAAGCATTGGTTTGCGAGCTGCCTCATATGGTGACTAATGAATTTTTCTGTCTTTTTCAAGATCATCATAATGGGCTCATGGATTTTCATAAACTTATTATATTTAAGTGAATTACAATGATTGTTATTTTTGATGTTCAAATTGTCTGAACTTTGGCCAGTGATACTAACTGGCTCCCTTATCTTTTGAAATCTTTACTTACTGGAACAGCTGTGATGTCCCAAGTACCTTCCCTGCCCCACCGCTGTAATTAGCCATTTCTCCAAAGTTCTTTATAGTGGGAGTGGTGTTAGAGACCAAAATTTAGGCACTTAACGTGTTTTTTTTTTGCTGTCAGGATGAGGTTACATCGAAGCCATTTTCTGTGGACAGAGCTAGCTAGACAGTATTGATTTTAAAACTCGTAAGTTCATGTTTGTATTTTCAATTCAATTTTAACATTACATTTTATTTCATACCATACCATTTTTTTCTGCCAACACTAAAAAACAAAACAAAACATGATTTCCAACAGTGATAGAATTACTTGTTTACTTTATTCTACAACATAAAGAAAATGCTTTCAAAATAATATTTCTAATGACAAACAGTAAAACTAGCTGAATATGTTTTAAACTTTTAAAATACATGTTAGACATGTTACAAATTACAGATACAGCCAACGACTGCCTGTTCTTCTGATTCAGTGGCAGTTTCCTTCTTTTTTTTGGCCCGATTCTATAGTTTTTTTTTTTTTTTTTAACCAAACCTCATTTTCGACCTTATGATATTGTCATTTTTTGGCTAAGTTCTTTTGTTGTACTTTTAACCCATGTTCAGCAGAAATTAGAAGAAACATATACATATATTATAAAATCAGGACTTAGTGTATATGTGTTTTATGGAGATATGATCCAGAAATAGCAGCTGACTGATAAGGAGAAGGTTGGTCTGCTTAGGCTAGCCCTTTCTATCTTAAGCATGAAGGGCAAGAAAGGAACGTAGAGGCAACTTGTTTTAATTTAGTGAATTCTGAATAATATTGGTAAAAAAAAATAAGTGTAGCTTTTTAAGCTCTTGAAGTCCTGTGAGAGAGAGCAAATCTCTAGGTAGAAATTGAGTATTGAAATCTTATTTCTGAGCAGTTGCAGAATCTCTACCGCCAAGTCTGTGTCCTTCAGAACTTGTAATAGTAAGGAAGTTGTGTCCCAGCAGATGGAGATATTAGTACACAAAAGACAGTGTTTGGTGATTAAAATGCGCTGAGAAATAACCCTTCTGCCAGGGTAGAAGTTTTCCCTCCTTTGAATGATGAGGAGAGTTGATTAGTTATATGGCTGATAGCAGTTACTGAATTTAATACTTGGGGTGGCATGTAAATCAGGTGTGATTTTTTTTTTCTTTTTTTTTTTTTTAAGAACTGGTCTTAGAGACCATATATGTTAGTATGTTGACTGTGTAAGATAGGACTGGTTTAAGACATCTAATTGATTACAGCAATTTTCTGAAATACTCCTTCTGCCTTTACAGCTTGGTTGTTTGAAGAAGGGTTTTGTTTATTTTGGCAGGGGACTGAGTCAAGTCTGTTTAATGGTATTTTATTTGTGTGTTATCTTTGCAATTCTAAAGTCTTCAACTAGGCGATTGATTTTTGTTTATTAAGTCAGAAAAAAATGTATGCCATAGTTTATTAAATGTTATATGGAGAGGAAGTTCTTTTGGGGATAATAGTTTTATTGTAGTAGTAAAATATTATCAGCAGTAAAAAGGCAATCTTATCTCACTTTATTATTATAGTTTATAGCATTCCTTGTCAGTTTTTTTAGTTAGGTAAATATTATATGTTTTGCTTTAAAATAATGTCTGACAGCTGTTGAAGAAATATTGCTTACTTAAGGTCCTTCTTAGATAAGATTTGGAAGTATGTGTTTTTGTTAATAATTAACACATTTAAATTATATCTAGTTACTGAGGTTCTTTTAAATTGCAAAGTCAGTTTTAAAATGACTTTTTTCCCTCAATCACTTGAACTCAGACTTGGGAGAAGAATGTATTTGTCCTTTTTCTTTATAATGTATAGGATCAGAGGAGGAAAGGTCCTGTGGTACCTTTGTAGAACTGATCATTTTCACTCTCCTCTCCACCCTCTGTTCTTTTTCTTCCGTTATTCCTAAAGTGTAAAGAATGGAAGGTTCTCCCGTTTCCAGTGCGCCTTTGGCCGCAGTGTGACCCATGGTCTCTGCCTCCTGGGGAAGGCGGTGATGGCGGCCAAGGCAGCAGAGCTGGTGCCTTTGACTCCTAATTGGAATTTTTTTTTTCCAGAGAAACTTAGGAAAGGCCAGTTTTGTACATATATTTTTAAGATTGTTTCTTATAGTCATTTGAGAGTGTATGAGTTTAAATTTCTTCCTCCTAGCAGTCATTAAAAATGTGTTATAAAGAAACAGACACATTTATTTTATTCTTACAAGTATTCATCTCATGGAAAATCCTTAAAATGCATCAATTAAAAAATGAAAATCACCCAAAATTCAGTGACAATCATTCTTAACATTTTGATGAAATTTCTACTAGTCTTCCTCCCCCCGCCCCCCATTTATGGATATAACAGAATTCAGATCCCGTTATTACTGTGTGTGTGTGTGTGTGTGTGTGTGTGTGTAAATACATTACATCATGAGCATCTTCCCTTGCCTTTTCATTTTCTTCAACAGTATATGGTAACGTAGTTCATCTTACAGAGTGTATTATAATTTACTAGACTGTTCTCTGTGAATATAACACTGCTTTCAGGAAGCTTGTGTGATGGTATCAAATGGTTTCAGAAGTTTATTACTGTTTATAAAGGCTTAGGTTACTAAATATTGTAACTGGGTCCCGTGAATACTAAGTTATTTTTACAAATTGATTAATTGGAAGTCAGCGTTCTATGCTGCAATCCAATAGAGTAATTACTATCGTATGACTTGTACTTTTTGAGTGATGTTGGAATTGTATGTTTCACATATTAGTTTTTAATAACATACTGAAAAGATTTTATTTGCAAATATTTGAATGCATACTCTGTGTAAGATGTCATAAGGGATACCACTGAGCTTCACACTCATTCCTTGCCTTCAGGTTGTCTGAGCAGTTGGGTAAATGGTACATACTATTATTAGTCACATAAACATAGCAAGAGAGGGCTGCAGACTGGTGTTACAGGCCACTGTAGGCTGGAGAGGTTATGGAATGTTTCAGAAAAGGTACAATTTCACTTGGCTCTTGGAGGGTAGATAGTGTTGAAGTAGGGAACAGGTAAGGGAGTAGGGTTCCAGACACAGGGAACGCTGTCTTTGAATATGAGAACATTCCAGTAGGAGACAAAGGAATTCTCTGCTGTAGACAGTTTTCAGTGCCTGAAGTTTAGGTTCTGTCCTGTTGGTAATGGGAGGCCCACTGAAGACTTTTCTTTTTATATCTATTTTTGTCCCCCCCTTTTATTTGCCCCCGTGCTTCTGTTTAGTTATATGTAAATGTGATAGATTATTGTGCTCACTGTATATTTTCAGATTTTTTTTTCTTGAGCTCCCCACCTTCCTGTATTTTGCTCCTTCTATTTTGACTGTGTTTTATCTGCTTACTCTGGCTTTCTATTCTGTTTTATTAGTACATTCGGATTTACTTAATTTTAGTTGCTTTCTGTATGTGTATGTTGGCGAGCGTGTTGGGTTTCGGTGCATGCAGGAAGAAGAAGTACCCCTGGATGAGTTAGCGTGCGAGTTCTAGAACTGGTGAGTCTTGGGTCTGTGCTGCAGATGGGTTGCACGCATATCTTGGTCTGTGGGTGGCATGGGTCTTGCCATATGCCAGCCTTTCATGGTCCTCTCGTTTTGCTTTGGCTCTAATGACCTGAAAGACTGCAATTTTCCTTGGGACTGGAGAGATGGAAGGTGGGCTGACTTAACTCTGAACTGGGGGATGCTCTAGGGAAGTGTCTGCGAAGCGCGTTCCACGCCGTTCTGGCTTCCTCGGCGGTCTTGAGAGCTCAGGGTTCTGTGGTCACAGTGCTGCACACGACTCGCCTTCGTGGACTCAGCAGGTGCTGCCGGCGCCAACATCAGGATCTGCAGTGAGGAAAGCTTAACGCGGCTGATTTAACTGAGCTTTTTCTGAAATTTCTTGAGAAAGGAATGCCTTTTTTTTTTCTTTTGGAAATAATGGTCTAAGGATGCATTATGGGAAATGATGGACAGAGGGTTGGGAAGAGCCGTGGATCCTGGGCAGGAGTGGGGAGTGGGGTGGGGTGGGGGGCGGGGAGTAGGGCTTAAGTGATAATTGTGTGGAATCTTAACTAATTTTTGAATGAGAATGCTGATTCAGTGAGATCAAAGTACCCTTTGGGAAAAAATAGTTAAATTTCATTTAGTTTGGGATTACTTCAAACTTCATTTGAAAGGAAGCAAGGAAAAGTGCTTTTAAATATGTAACAATTGAGGCGCAGATGGTTTCAGTAGTGAATTTTGTTTAATTCACTGTATTATTTAAATAAACAAGCTCGAACTTGGTGTTTAAAAAGATATTCTCAAAATAAGAGAAAGCCAATGTAGAATCCTAGTGACTTAAATGTTAAACTGAACTATACTTTAAAATAGATGTGCACAGAAAAATATGTTGATGTTCTAACATGTGCCTGGCTTAAGCTAAACTTTTTAAATTTGGAAATTTGTAAGGTGAAGAGAAATTGTAAAATTTTGAAAATAAAAATATTTATCTTTGTTAGATTGCAGTCCTTTTGTGAGGTGTATAAGTCAGTAACCAGTTGAGTGTTTTCTGTGAACTTAGTTTTAATCTGAATATGAGATAGTTGCTCTCTGTATTGTTACAGAGTCATTTAGTTGTAGAATAAAAAGTTTCGATGACATTTAGTTTGCAGCAGCCTTTGAAAAGAGGGAAGTACAAGGATGGGTGATAGAATAGCATTTCATCTGTAACGGATCTTAGAGATCACAGTTCAGTCCTTTCATTATATATAAATGCAGTTCATTTAAATAGGGTATGAAGAATTTTTATATGTTTAAAGCCATCGGTTTCAGAACTTGTAGCTCATTTGGCTTTTGTGACTGAAATATATCCGTATGTGATGTCATTAGCCAGTCAGAGAATACCTCTGGGCCTGATCCCCTCCCTCTATGGAGAATACCGTCATGGCCGATGCTTCGCGTAGTGTGGCTACTTTCTGATGTGAATCATCTTAATTATTTTAAGTTTTATTCCATTGCTTGAAATATCTACCCAGGGTATCTTTAACTTTTCCTCTAATGAAAAAATTAAGCATCTAATGCACAGAGTGATACTGCCATGAAGCTGGTGTTTCTGAGACTAAGCCTCTCCTGGACTCTCCTAGACTCCTGGCACTTTGCATTTGCATTTCAGGCAGGCCTAGTCTGGTGTAGGAACAGTTTAGTGTGTATTTGCATAAGACATTTCACTGTGCATATTTTACACAACATAAATATTTTAGAATTATTCGTTAGAGTACGCTGATCATTTCCTCTACTTCTTTGTAGATGCAGATCGTTTGTCCTAGAATAATGTGATGAAAGTCTAAGATAAAAGTGAGAAAGCCACTTGTCCTCCGAATACTCAGGTGTTAGATTCGGTCATTGCTGCACTAATACTTAGTCTTTCTGTGTGTGTATTCCATGCAGGTTGTCGTTTTATAGGCTGGTGTAGGCTTACCTGCATTTTTGAATGGTGATTAAAAAACACTTTGCTGTTCTTTTATAAATCTTGAATAAGAGAAAATATGAAAAAGGGCAGGGAGTAGAGAGGTAAATGGATCCTGTAAGAGAACGACAGTCATTAGGGGAGATGAAAATAAGATCTGAGCTAGAGAATCTTAATCTTAGGTTTGTTTTCAGGTGACAGGAGAATTTATTTTACATGGTGGCAAGAGATATGGGAGTCTCTTTTTCCACATTTCATTATTATTCAGGGACTAACACCTTTGATTTTCTTGCTGAAATATGTTAATTGGACATGATAGTAAGAGAAGTTTTGTACATGGGAACGACAGATATGTCTCAAGGTGTCCAGATTCGAATACTAATTTTTAGTTACCTAATTTGTGGATCTTTGAAGGCGGGATGGCTTGGAGCCTGGGAAGGGGGCAAAGAGTGAAAGGCTCTGAGCAAGGTGTGGTCCTTGAGAGTCTCCTCAGAGTGGAAGTCTTTGCTGAGGATCCAGTGTCTCTTTGTTAATATTATTTATTGAATAACAGGTACATATATCCCAACAGTATAAATACGAACCCAAAAAGTTGGTAAAAATATGAATCAGGAAAGATATGTATCTTAATTTTTTAAATGCTGTATAGACGTATATTTATATAACTGAACAGCTAAAATCAAAGTTTCATGAAATAATATTTGTATTGCCCACAGTGTAATCTAGTATTTTCTTGTATTTCGTTTGAAAATTGCTGGTTGTGACTAATTCTGTAGGTTTAATGGGTTGTGACCTATGTAGTTTTAGCAGAACTGCTGTTGACTCCTGCTATGATATGGGTTTCAGTACTGTTTCCGCAGACATTTTTGCTTTAATCCAGCAGCTTGCCCGGTGCTGGGATACGACGCTGAGTAGGTCTTGTTCAGGCCTCGAGGAGCCACGCAGTGGTATGGAAAGAGACGTGAGAGGCGCAGCCCCGCACAGTGCTCCCGCTGTGGTGGAGGGGGCCACGTCATTTCCCAGCAGAAAGATGCAGATTTCTTCTCAGCTCACATGTTACGTAATCTCATAATTCCTCTGATTACAGGCTCCACTTAATACGCAATTTAGTTCTCTTGTTTTCCCCCGTGCAAATTCTAAAATGAATACTGTCAAATTAATTTTTTAAAAAAGATTTATGAATTTTTGGTGGATAGGCCAAGTTTGTAAAAGTGTTCATTTTATAGATAACCTTTACAAAAATCTAAATCACACAAATGACTAATATAGTTATCTTAAATATATCTTGGTAAGTAGCTTTAACTCCATTTTTTGAGAAATACTATTTATTTTCCTTCCAAAGCTTATATCCTGACTTATTAAGATGTGGGGAAGGAGTGTCATAGAAACATGAACATACGTATCTTATGATTACCTTTACCATTGGCTCTTTGCCCAGATAGTGAAAGGTAAGCTACAAAATAAACCATAAACTTTCAAATTATGGAATAAAAGATACTTATATATTGACCTCCTTTATCTCGTGGTTACTTCACTCATGATAACACTTAATATAAAAATTCGGAGTATGGTGGCATTTTGTTCAAAAAAAAAAAAAAAAGTGCAGCACGGCACGTCTGTGGATCTCGTTTCTGTGGCTACGCAGTCGTGACTGGTTTCCCCTGTGAGTGAGAGGCTGCTACGCTGGGCTGAGGAAGCTAATGTCTGCGTGGACCTGGAGGTTGTCTTGGGATGGTTTTGCCGTTAGCAGTGAAAAATGTTTTCCTTAGAGTTCTTGTGCAGCAGGCCATGGAGGAAAACACATTTTTATAATAAAGGTGATGAATTTAATCGCAGACTGGCAGCCAAATGGAAATTTGCAGACCTTGATACTGGGAGAAAATTGCCTATAAAGCAACTCTTGAGAGAACAGGCTTTAAATTTATCCACCCATTTCGACATTGAAGAGAACATAGGAATCACAGGATATTTTGCTTGGCCTGCTTAGTTCAGATGGATGGTACTTGAGTGTTCTATTTAAGAGCTAGAGATGGTTTAAAGTTGCTTATGCTTTGTATATAAAGCCTTTTGCAGTACATTTTTTTTGTATTTTATTAAATATCTAAAACACTACTACCTTTTTATATTTTAGCACATGATATGCCTAATAATTTGAAATCTATTTAATATATTTATGGTCATTTGCTATGTAATTCATGTTTCTGCCGTTTATATGATGAATTGCAATCTCAAAGGATGCAAAATACTCTGGGTTTATAAGTAACATCCATATAATCTGTCACATAAACTACCACTCTTTACTGTTTTACATTGAACTTAATTTATAAAATTTAAATACAGAATGGTAGTTTTCTATTAGGAGAAATCTGGACTTTGTCAACTTTTTATTCTAAGTGACGTGATGCTTGTCATTCCTAGGAATAACCTAACCTTTCATCCAATATATATATAGTATTTAAAGTGTTTAACCCTGAATCATGGTATATGTATTGTAGCGTGTATTTTGAGGCGTACCCCCCACCACACACACCCCCTCACCATGATATACATTCTTGTTAATTGAGGTTTTTGTGACTGTTGGAAAGTGAGACCAATCCGAGGATGGTAAATATGTAAAATGTAAAAGTGCTAATGTGGAATATAAACAAATATATATTTCTTAATATACTTATTGGGAACTACTGGGAACTAAAGGGAAAAAGTATTACTTCTAGGAAGTTATTAGACTTTGCTTGCATACACAACCCTGATGTGACAGATTCTATTTTCTAATGCTCCTAATCTAGTAAATCAGTACACAGAAAGCTTTATTTTCAGTTAAAGAACGAAAATTTCATGTATCTTAATATATAAGATGAAGGTAGAATATATAGAGAATATATATAAATTACATGAAGTATATTAATGTTTTAAGAATAGATATATTTTTGCATAACATTGTATATATGAGTATTATATACATGTATATTTTAATGAAGTAAGTATTATGCATATGCACATATATATATGTAATCCTTATTTCATTAAAACTTTACTACCTTTCTGTAGCAGGCTGAGTATTCTTGTTTATAAGCTGATACTATATTCAGTTCCCATAGTTACTGGTGGAGGTTTACTTTTTAAAAAGGATTTCTTTAGTGATATGCTTAAATTTCACATCCAAATCTGTGTGATGAAGGTAGCCACAATTTAATTCAAGATTGTTTATGCAAAAGTCTGACACACCCGAAGCACCTAGGATTTTGAGTCGTTCCAGAGGGTTTCAGAAGCAGAGGTTTGAACAGTCACGTCATTGAACTCACTCAGGCCCGCGGGACTGGCAGACCGGAGCCAAGTAGGGGAAGTGTCCACAGTAACATGGCAACCTCAAGGCGAAGTATAAGAGCCTTCCCTGTTGTTTTCTTCTGTTTCTGTGTCGATAGCTATTCTAAGGTACTGAATTGTAGTTATGTACATATACGTGACAAGTCAGAATGTCCCCTCCAAGTTTCCTTCTTCCAAATTACTCATTTGAGCTTAAAATAATTTTAAATCTCAGAAAAGGGGTTAAATCAAAATTGGTCAGATCCTGGAGCAAAAAGCTCTTACCTTTTAAAAGAATATGTGGACACATGCTGTAGAGAGTATTTGCTCCAAGTATTTAAGGGTAGTTTTTAATACGCCAGACATACTTCGGGGTTTATATTTGAGTAGTTTAGTTGTAAGGTTTTCTTGATTACATGGTTGAATATTTGAGGAGGAGCTTAGTAAAAATGATTTGGAAAAAAAATCAGCTGCATCTTCATTATATCTACCACTTTGCCATTTATGATGAATTTACATGTGAAGTCATTTGCAAACAGTGTTTGGTTATTTGGTAGATTCCCTTTCTAAGTATCTTTTATGCCTGTAGATTCTAGGAAAAGAGTAATTACACATTTTACATGACTGATATTCATATCAGCAGATACTATCTCTCAGACTTATTTGTCAGGATACAAACATAATTTTCCATTGCAATCATCATTGCTAATGCCGATATGGACTTATGTATATGTATCAGACATATATAGATTCATATTTTAATTTTTATAGCAATCTTGTGAGCTGGAAATAACTCCATTTTATAGATGAAGAAATGGAGGCAGGCTGGGACGTCACAGTAGTTTTTTTCCCAGAAATTGCACTCTACCCCTTTGGTTCTCTATTCACCAGGGGTCAATAATGTAGTCAGCCGTTTTGTAAATTTCTTTAAAAAAAAAAAGTAAAATTTTACCTAATGTGAACTGATAGTTTTGGTTAGTTCTAGACAAAGATAAAGGAGAGTCATCGTTTTCCTCTTGTCTTTTATATGCACGTTACATTAAATTAGCTGCCGTAACTGCCCCTTCCAGGAAGGTGGTGCTCTGTTGACTGCGTAAATAGCTCATTTGACTTGAAAGTGCCATACTTTTCGTGAGAGAAAAGACAGCACAACATACTCAGAGTGCAGGAAGTGTAGTGTCTTCCCAAAGCTTGTTCCATGTGATGCCGGCTGCCCGAAAGTGTGTTCGCTTTCTGCTAAGCCCTGACGTTCCCATGTGCCTCTCGCTGAAGGTTCCTGCTCACGCCCGGGTGCTTGTGAGTTGGCCTGGCTTGGAGAGATTTTATGGCCTTTTCCACTTCCCTGCTTAAAAAAAGTGTGCTGCAGAGTCCCATGGACCTGTGGAACCTGCTGCCTCTGGAATGACCTGACCGAAGATGGCAGATTTTGTTGCATTTAGTCTTCCTAGGAATGTTTGGTTCGAAACCACCATTAGGGAGAGATTCATCTCTAATGACTGGATTTCACTCATTTCCCAGTGTGATGGTGGTGGTGGAGTGCTGTTTGAAATAAGGGTTTTTTAGATGTGGATTTATATCGGTAACATTCCACTTGCCCCTCTCAAGGCAGGCCGTAGTGAAGGCAAAATTTTGTTCTTAGAAATTCTGTTCATAATGAAGTTTCTACCAGGAAAAATATGGATCGTTTTCAAGGAACAAATACCTAATTTGAATGGTAACTTGCATATCTTTAATCCTAAGTGTGGTTCCTCTAAAATACACAACTGTTCTTCGACCTCTGCTTTTGAGAAGTTTTTGAGTCAATGAAGGAAGTACCTTGAGCAAGAAAAACAGAACCCCTTGCCTGGATAATCATAGGATTGCTAAAAATACCAGTCTAGTACAGAGATGGAATTAGGAGTCCGAAAATTAAGGTTTGGAAAAAAAAAATCTTTGAAGAGAGACAGAAGCATATATTTAAAGCTTTTTTTTCCTTCATGTATCAGATCCATCAACATAATTATGTATCATCAGAGTGATAAATATACATTCATGTTTTTTTCCACTTTTATCCTCCTTTTCTTCATAATAATTAAAGCGAAGGTTTTTATGCATCTAGAATCCAGTTTTCCTTGGCTTGGTCTTTCCTGCTATAGAACCAGATGAAATCATAGAACTCTGGTATTTACTCTTTAAAAATTGCTTCGTCTAGTGTTCAGGTCTGGGCATTTATACCCCAGGCCCCTCAGCCTCACCTGTCAGTCACCTCCAGGCCGCTTGTCTCTTACCTGGAATCCAGTTCTTACTACTAGAACTGCGATGGGGCGGGGACCGTGTTGCTTAGTAGCTCGTCCCAGGCACCCAGCCCAGAGCCCGATACACAGAAAGCTAGCACATGTTCAGTGAGTAACAGCAGCTTCTTGAGCACCTATTTTGTGCCAGACAGCCTATAAATACGTTATGCCGTGAATTTTCTTTTTCTGTCAGACTCAGAAGTTTAGATCTAGAGCTCTCTCAGATGTCTTTACAGTTGAGAGTAAACATAGACCGTGAAACACTTAAATGACTTGTGAAGGACACACAGCAAGTTCCTGGTAGAGCTCAAATGAGAATCTCAACTGACTTTCTCGGTTTAATTTGGATTATACCATGTTTTCTTAACTTTATTGTATATGTATACACGTTTCCTTCTTTTTCTCTTTATTCATATAATCTCCAATTTCTGCCCTTTGCCCCATCTTTTTCCTTTTCTCTGTCTCTCGCTGGCTGCCATCACTGCCTTTTCCATTCTCAAGACCACTTTCTCTAGCAGCAGCGAAATTTATTTTTGGGAGATGAAGCAGTCACGTTGAGGCTGCGGTGTGGTGTGAGTTAGAGTATGTTTGGGGTCCGACCTAGGCTCGATCCTGACTTTTTCACGTACAAGTTATGTGATCTTTGGTAAAGTGCTCAATCCCCAAATCTCAGTTTCCTCACTGTAAAATGGATGGAGGGGAGACTAGTATGTACCTGTAAGGGAGTCCACCTGACCAGACTGTAATGAGAGAGCGCTGACCTCCAGGGCAGACTTCCAAGGGAGCGTCAGTACTTGGAAGGAAGTCAGACCTCCTTACTCTGAATTGTGAGTGGAGATGCTGCCCCTTCCGCCAGGAGCCCCGCAGCGGTGTCATGTCCAGGACCAGGGTGCTGTGGCATTTGGGTCACCCCTGGGAAAGGGTAAGTCTGGGCTACAGCGGAAATGGCTACAGAACAGTTCGCTGAACAGTCTGTTTGCACAGGAGAATTCGTTTTCCCCTGTGTCCGTCGAGGCATCTTCTGCTGCGATGTCCGGTTGGTTCCCTGGGGGCTTTTTCACACGTGTCTCCTCGGATGCGCGTTTGAGAAGGGAGGACGCATGTCTCTTAATTTAGAAGGAAAGAGGAATGAGGAATCAACCAAACAACCTATTGATGCTTGAGTAAAGTTTCAAGAACGCTTTGTAGCTTTGCATGTTTTTGTGCTAATAATCTTAATAGGGTTTGTTTAAGTGCCTCCCCTTCCCCCCAAGGATCTGAATGTTGCGGATGTATCAGAAGGCAAAGACAACGCTATCTGCCATCCCGGAGTTTACGTTCTTATGCAGGAGGCGGGGCAATAAGCAGTAAACACATCTGTCAGGCGTTAGGCAGTATGAATTATGGGAATACATTGGACAGGGTAAAGGGGACCAGAGTGTTCAGGGTGGGTTGGGGCAAGTCGCAGTGTTAAATCGGGAGATCTGAGTGGGCCTTGTTGGGCAGTTGACGTTGAAGCAAAGATTTGAGAAGGCGATGGCGTGAGCCATGCTGCTCTCTGGAGAACAGCTTTCGAAAGGGAGGGGAGCGTCATTGCAAGACTGAGGTCAGGACCAGCAGCTCCTTGTGTGGCTGTAGCTGTGAATGATACGTGGGGGGCGGGGAGGAGGGGTAGGTTGCTTAGGAGAATGGGTGGGAAGGTAGGAGGGGCAGGGTGGTGACAGGGAGCCTCCGAGGACGAGGACGTCGTGAGTGCCTGCAGACGTTGGCGACGACCTGGGTTACACTAAGTGAGGGGGGCAATTATCATTCGGTTATTCTGAATTAGAGGTTATTCTGAATGTTTTTGAGATCCTCTGTTTATGTGTAAGCAGACATTTTTAATTTTTCAAAAACTAGAAAAGAATACATTTGCATAGCTTTGACTCTCCCCCACAACCATCTACCCCCCTCCTTTCCCCACCCCCAAGTAAGCAATCTAGAAGGCCAAAGCAAAAGCTTTTATTTCAGGTTTTTTGTTTTTGTTTTTTTTTGAAATAAATGTAGGCTTAGAGCAAAACGGGAAACAATGGCATAGAGGGTGACGGTAGCTCACGTACCGTGCTGCAGTTATGGGAACCAAGAAACTGACATCGGTGCGCCGTCATTAACTCATTGGCGCACGTCACTCACATTCACCGGTGTTCTCACTCACGTCCACTGCCTGGGCCCGGACCCAGCTGGAGACCCGGGTGGAGACGCCGCATCGCATTCGCCGGCGCCCGCGCACTCTGGTTTCTTCCAGGCTGTGACGGTGCCGCGCTCTTTCACGACACTTTTCTTAACAGTCTAGAGAATTGCTAATGGGTTCTTCTGTAGGATATTCTTCCATTTGGGTTTATCTGATGATTTCTCATGATTACATTGAGGGTTAAGCATTTTGGGGAAGAAAACCACGGAAGGGCGACCTGGGCGCTGGGTCGCGGCGCACAGCAGTGGCACGGCCTGGCCTGGCCGCGGTGCCGGGCCGCCTGGGCTGGGCCGCCTGGGCTGGGCGGGGCGGCGCGCGCCGGGGCCCCACCGTGCAGCCTCTCCCCTCCGTGTGGCTGGCAGGTGGCTTGTAGGGCGGTGCTCTGAAACTGGACAGATATCCTGTTTCATATTTCTGTTGACTAATTTTAGCATCCATTGGATGGTTCTTGCCTGCAGCAATTATTACTGTGGTGGTTTTCTGCTGGTGATTTTCTGTATTTATCTTTTCTTCTATATTAATTGGAATTTTATGAGGAATCTGTTCCGTCTCTCCCATGTATTTCTTTTACTCAGTTATTTATGTCATTGTGGTCTCATGGATTATAATCCATTACTATCGTTATCATGTTATAAGTGAGAACTTAGAAGTATTTTTGAATAGTCAATAACATCGAGATGATTAAAAATTCAAAGACATGTTAGAGTATGTGGTAAAAAATATCCTATGTTCTGAGTACCCTTTTCCACTGCTATGAGTTTACTTTTATTCTTCCAGAAATAATAAAAGGGTTGAGAACACAGTCATTAATAAAAATTGCTAGAGTCTCAAGTTTTACTTCTAACCTGGATCCCGATGATACCTACTGAGTAACTGTTGCATCTTCAGATATTTTTGGCTAATGCTTCTTAACCAGGTTTCCTAACCTTCAGATTTAAACTTAAAATTTCATATGGCACACATTATATAGAGAGAGATAAGGACTAGTTTCTCCTGAGTACCCTAAAAAACAAAATGACTGGAAGGCAACATTTTTATTAGAGTACTTAATATTCAACTTTAAATGTCTTGACATCTAACAGAGCTAAAAATAACGAACGTTCAGACGAAATGCGGTTTAATCGAGAAAGGATGCCTACGCCAATTAATTGGCTTTTACTTCAAAAAGTCCTTCCCCCCCCGCTCAGTTCTGTCCTTTTTCATCGCGCGTGGCGCCTGCTCTGTGCGCCAGCAGCGTCCCGGCGCATTCGGGACCGTCACCCTCCCGGGAGCGCAGGCCTGGATCCACCCACAGGACCGCGTGCCCTGCCGGCAGCTCGGCGTGAGGGGGGGGCGGGGCCGAGGCAACACTGAATGCACCGCGCTGCACTCGTCAGGGAACCACCGATGAAAACCCAAGGGTGGGTTTGTACCGTTTTATTTCCCATTCTCTAGTTACTGTCTCTTCAAGTGAATTTTAAGGTTCTCACCCTAGGGAGCCGTTTATGAAAACTAAAAATGTGGTTGGCCTCGTGACCTTGGATTAACTTTTTAACTTCTGAGCATCCTTATTATTATTTAAAATGGGTATTATATTCTACTTCAGATTCTGATGAGCAGGAGAAATTCATATAAATTATTTTAGCATGGTGGAGGTGTTCATATGTTAAAATAGGTCTTTGTGGTTTGTTTTTAGAAGTAGGATTCATAATTTAATCCCTATTATAATTTTGTATAGGGAATCCAATATTATGCAGCATTTTGACTAACGTGCTTTCTGCTCTCCTAATGAGATTGTCATTATTTTAAAGTGATAACTATTAAAAAAAATTATATAGTAACATACAAGTGAAATAGTCAAATGCACCTCCCCGAGGTCACTACTGCTAGTAGTTGTTACATCTTTTAAGAAAATTAAATTTTTTTTTTTCAATTACGATTGATGTGCAATATTATGTTAGTTTCAGGTATACAGAGTCGTGATCAGACACTTAGGAACGTGTCAGGCGGTCGGCCCATCGACAGCGCGCACACTGACTGCGGGGTGCTGACGCCACGCCCGGTGCCGGAGCTTGTATCCCCGTGACGGCTTTCACGCCGGGCAGTTCGCGCTTCTCACCCCTTCACCCTTTCGCCGCCCCCCCTCCTTTCCTCCCTGGCAGCCAGCTGCTCCTTCTCTGTATGAGTTTGTTTCTGTTCTGTTTGCTCATTTGTTTTTTTTAGAGTCCACATATAATTGAAATCATGTGGCATTTGTTTTTCTCTAACTTATTTCACTTAACATAATACTCTCTAGGTCCGTTCATGTGGTTATAAGCAACCAGGTTTCATTCTTTTTTATGGCTGAGTTATATTCCAGTGTGTGTGCCTGTGTGTGCGTGTGTATGTGTGTGTATCACATCTTTATGCGTTTGTCTAGCAGTGGATACTTAGATTGCTTCCATATCTTGGCTATTGTAAATAATGCTGCAGTAAACATAGAGGAGCATGTATCATTTTGAATTAGTGTTTTGGATTTCTTCAGATAAATGAGACATGGAAATGTTGGGTCATATGGTAGTTAATATTTTTAATTTTTTGAGGTGTTATATATATATACGTGTGTGTGTGTATATTTTATGTGTCTATCTAAAAATACACATACTTAATATAGATTGAGCCATATAATATAGCAGTCCCCAGCCTTTTTGGCACCAGGGACCAGTGCTCCTATGAGCATCTAACGCCTGGTGATCTGAGGCGGAGCTGAGGCGGTGATGCTGGCCCTGGGGAGCAGCTGCAGACACAGATGAAGCTTTGCTTTGATCGTTCACAGCTCACCTTCTGCTGTGCGGCCCAGTTCCCAACAGGCCTTGGACCAATACTGGTCTGCGGCCCGGGGGTTGGGGACCTCTGATGTAATAGATATTCTTTTCTATAACTTTTCCAACAGCCTTTTCAGGAAGTTGCAGCTACTGATAAATACAAAACAGCCTTTCTGAACAATCATGGAAGTAGGATGAACGTTTTATAAGACTTGCTGTTCATACTTTGTATGTGAAATGTATCAGCAATTTTGCACAATTGTTAATTTTGGCACTTTAAAGAGAGCTGTGATGTTGAATCTAATTTTGTAATTTTTCTTTTTGTGCTTAAAGTTCTGAAGTACAAATACAGTTTAACCCCCAAAATAAGGCCCTATCTAGAGAATTGGTAGCTTGTTTGTTTTTTTCTTGCCACTTTCAAAGCAATTACCTCAAAATTAAGCCAGATTTATTTGATTGTTTGAGTAAGCAAAACACATTCCCCTTAGTAGAGCACATTCTCTAGTAACCTGCTTTTTAATGCGTTTGCTCTCTGTACCTTGTGAATGTGGCTTTTCAAAATGAGCATGGCGAAGTTATATTATTTCTTGAGTTTTACTCTGCTCAAAATATCCTTAAAACTTTCCCTGTATTTAGTAAACCCTGAATTAGAGGTTTCTTGTAACAGAAGAGATCTTTGTTGACTAAAGGTACAAAACAGTCACCTGGTTATGTAGTGGCAGTTGTTCTTAAGTTATAAATACACTCCTAATATTATTGTTTTCAGATTTAATGAGTATCATGTAAATAGAAACTAATAATTTGTTAAGCAAGACCTAAAATAACAGAAATCTTACTTTGCCGTTTGCGTATGTGTGCCAGGGAAGTGTCCAGCCATAATGAATTACAGATCGTGAGGCGGTAATAGAGCCCGTTTAAACTTCAGTGAAATGAGGAAGTCTGTCGTTTAAACTTTGCTTATAAAATTCATACTATGTACATTGAAACATGTATATTTTATGACCAGTTGACTCTTATTTTACTGCATGAATTAATGGAAAATGTGAAATTTCAAAAAAGGCAGCAGTGTTCAAATGATACAGTAACCTCATTTCTTTCTCTGTTTTAGCCCCAGCTGTATTACAGTGATAAGGAAAAATTTTTTTATGGATTTAAGTGTAATGCACAAAGAAAAAGCAGGTAGATGCCCAAATGAAATATAATGGCTATGACATCAGAGTGGCTAGTTGAGCAATTGGAATTAGCTTCCATGACACTGAGCGTAGGACATGTTTTGTATGAAAATTTTTTCAATGTTTTTAACAGTCTTTTAATTTGGATTGTTACAAATCTTGAAAATAATACTTTCATGCATTTAAAAAATGTGTATATCATTAACAGTTTTTTGTTTACTACTCAGCTAGTAAATATTTTTAATATTTTATTTCCTTATTTTGACTTCTTTGGTTTAAATGTGTTGAAAAAAATTGTAAGCCAGAAAGTAAAATAGGGCTATATTTTATTCTTTTATCTACCAACATTATAATATTGAATTTGTACACAGTTATTTTCTACCTTGGGAAATGACTACTTAATTTAATAATTCACCCTGCATTTTCCTATTCTTTAATATTTCTTCATGTTGTTCTTAATTCCGACATTTTATTTTTCCATAGAGCGATTGACCTGTTAATCCAATAGTTCACATTTTAAAAGAATGTGGAAAATTTTAAGGTTAGCAAAGGGCGGGATGCACATGCAATAGTTCAGACAAAATAAGGGAGTGGTGGGGATGGGGAAGCCCGAGGCAGAAGTGAGCTGAGGCTTTTTATTCGTAAGAATGATGTTAAAACAAAGCTTTTAGTTATCGCTACGTGAATTAAGAGGAAGGGAAGAGGCTTAATGCAGGCGATGTAGTAACAGGTTGCACGAAACAACGGTGTGGTGACTATTTTCCCACCTGTCTTAGAAGCAGAATTTACTGACTGGTAATTGAGCTTTAGTTTGGAAAAGGAAAAAAAAAATCAAGATAATTATGGCAGAGAAATGTTAGGAGACTTAGTATGACCAAATCAAGTTTTCAGGCCTAAAGAAAAATAGTTTTCAGGATGTTGAAATTTGAAAAAAATGTGATAACTGAATATCAGTTTAAGAAACCATGAAAAATAAAGGGATCCTGAATGATAGAAGAGGCGAATACTCCCCCAAACTGAAAAATTCTTGTTATACACTTGATGGCACAACCTGTAGGTTCCAAAACATTATTTCCTCTTTAAACTGTTAGACCCTGGGAGAGGGTCAGGTCCCAGTGTAGCCCGAGATTTCACCGGTTACTTAAGGCGTACCTGTGCTTTAGTATCCAGGCTAGAGAAGTGTGTGCTCTGCGACATTGCAGCTAGTTGGATCCTTGACGCACAGAATCATCATCCCTAAAGAATGTCAACGGATAGATGGACATAAATCGGAAAGGATATATCGAGTAGAGAACAGTCATGAAACTGCCGATGTCTGAGCAAGCCGTGTGGACGTGCGCAGGGTCCGCAGTGCCGCGCGCTCGCCGCAGGAGTAGCGGCATCACGCACACCGCGCAAAGCGGTGCGTTTGGGGCTGGAGGCAGGCAGCCTCAGCCACAGGCTGACCCACTGTCAGGGAAGGGTGGGTGCGGTGCAGGGGTTTCCATCTTAAAAGGGACGCAGACCAATGGAGTGTGTCCGGAGGAGCGGGAGGGTTCAAACCATGCCGTCTCAGGCTCGAGAAGAGGACGCTGAGATACAACAGAGCTTTTTATGTGTCTGCGGGGCTGTCGTGGAAGAAGCGTGACCTATGCTGTCAGCTTTGGAGTGTCGAGTTGGGGTGGGGAGGAGAAATTTTAGGAAAGAGTTTGTTTCGGGAAAATAAATTTGTTAACATTTAAGAACTTCAGAGATGTCTAAACCAAACTGTCTTGATCTTGGGGTATTTCGGGGTTATTTGTAGTGGGAATTTTTATAGCAGGTGATTAAACAAAAGGTCGTTAGCTCTCAAACCACTGTTGTAGGTTGGTGAAGGTAGCGTGGCCATAAGGGACTCTGCGCAGTATTATGTAATGTTTGGTCCACCGAAAGAATATGTGAAACAGACTAGTGATGAAGCATTCCTTTGTTTCGTAAATGGACACCTGCGAAGGACCTGGAACACCGCCCGCACCCATGACACGCTTCGGTATTATTTCGACTGTGATTATATCAACTCGATATCAACATTAACAAAAGCTCTGATCGCCAGGACTCATAAAATGAAAAGATTTGGAGACAGAACTTTCTGAACATGGGGGAAATAATGAATGGAATCCTTGCATACTGAGGTTGGAGACCAGTGGATTCAGTTGAGTCACTCAGTAAGCAGTCTGTAATTATATGAGGTACAGGCACAGAAAGGCTAAGTAAGAAACTTGTCTGAAATCATACAAGCGCTTACTGTTAGGACTGGAATGAGAACTTGTTCCAACTTGAGTGTTGTAAATAACACGCCAAGAAGTGCTAATGATTTCCTGGCTAGAAAGTGGCTGTTGGTAAAGGGTGTACTCAGCTGGTTAGGCTCCACAATGAATCAGATTGTGAATTCCTTGAGAACTAGAACTTTCTTAGCCATCTTTTCGTTCTCAGACGCACTACTGTCTTGTATAAATTCATGTTCTGTTATTAAATTGAGTGATATATCTTAGACTGAAAGAAACAGTGGAAAGATTTTTTAATCTTAAGTAAAGTAGAATTTATAACACTATATGTACTTTTGCTCTATATACTCGCCGTCATTAGAAAACAAATGTCAGTTTCTTTCCTCTTGACTTCGTGACCCTGACGCCTGCGGTAGAGTCGACGGCTCCTGCTCCCGCGCCGCCCCCTCTGCCCTCACTGTCCTTGTGCCATAGGCATCTTCTTGTTCCTGCGCCATGCTGAGAGCTGGAATGCCCTGCAGTCTGGCTCATTCCCCCCGTCATTCACCCACCCATCTACCTGATCCACCACGTAGTAATTGACCCAGTGTGTTCAAGGCATAATTCTAGGAGCTGGGGAGACTCGTGGAACTTTCAGTTATTAATCAGGCTCACACATGTTTGCAGAAATACAACTTAAGTTCTAAATGTGTCTTCCATTATATCATCAAATTGAATATAGGAAGGTTGTTGGTTTTGTGTATTTGTTTTTTTAATCTAGTCATCTGGATTTTTTTATTTATAATTAATTTTCTTGATTTATCTAAGTTTGACAAAATTATTTACTTGGAAAATCATTTTTCCCTTTCAAACTATTGTATTACTATGGTTATTTACAGATTTTTAAATATCAACTGTCATAGTATAAAGTCCGCTTTGTGTGGTGCGTGTTTTAATACGCTGGTGGCACCTCTTCATCTAGGCTGTTTGCATCTATATTTACAAACAGATGTTATCTGTAGTTTTATGCTGTTGTCAGGTTTCTGTATCTGTTTATTAACTTCATAACAAGAATTGGGAAATTTCCGAAGAGATTTAAATATAATAAATTAATTTCGAAAGTGCTTTCATTTAGAGGCTGGAACTAAAGGATATTATATATATTTAATATGATTAAAATTTTCTAATTCCCTTTGGTTAATTACTTGCTGTAATTATGTAAATTATGTAAACAATCATCTGTGTTTAAATTATTACTTGGTTATTGAGAATTGTCATGTGCTGATTTAAGATAATGCTAATTTGATACTGGACATCTTTAGAAAAGATTTCATTATGAAACTAGAAGTATAAGAAAGAACTTCGAGAATGAGGTCTTGTCCTTATAATGTAATTAAACTCAAGATACCTTTCTTTGATTTTTAAAAAAATTTTATTTGCAATTCTAAAATAAACATTTGGTTAGCTTTGACAAGCAGATTGTAATTTAAGAGAGAAAATTTTATAAAATGAATATCACCATCATCAAAGCAGAAAATGTATCAGAGTCAGTGTTTTCACTGATGAAGACTTTGTAACTGGGTAAGAACACCTTTGATAGATAGTGCCTTTTTGCTGTGCTGAATTTTATTTACCTGAAAGCGATTTAAATAACTAGTTAAGAAAAAGTGTGCGTTTATAAAGTATGCATTTAATCTATAGCAATAGATTAAAATTTCATGTTTGCAAAGCATATAAAATACATTTTAAAAATAAACAGCATTTTATTTTTAAATACTTATGGGCACAAACCTTTTCCCCAAAGAGGATGTAATCTATAGCTTGGAGAGATGGTTACAGAGGCATCCAGCTAATTCAATGACAACATTTATTAGCATGTTCCAATGGGCAGGAGCCTGTCCTCTAGTGCAGTGTGGAAGCTTAAAGAATTAATCAGTTTCTTTATGCAGCTCTTGATTCGTTAAAATAGATTTCTTATACTTTTTTAAAAGAAGTATATTTATGCCAGGGATATCATAGTGGTTTTTTAAAGAGGTCATTGACAAGGTATCTCTGCTTGCCTTCTTATATTTCATCCATTGACCTGATGTAGTTTAATCTCTGTTACCATCTTTAAGTCTCCTCTGATTGTCAGTGGCTTAGTGGTCGAATCCAGGGCGCTCTCTTTTGCTCTTTACCTTACTGTACCTGTGTGGTATTTGACACTGTCGATCATCCTTCCCGGAATCTGTCATGTCTTAGCTGCTTTGACACCTCTTCCCTACCTCTGTCTCCTTCCATTTCTTCTGGGTTTGGATCTTTTTTTTCACCCCTCAAATGTCACTTCCCCTAAGGTTCATTCGGTCCTTTCTTTTCCCTGTACCCTTTGTCAGACATCTCTTCTGTTCCTCAAGCTTTATCTACCAAATCTGGGTCTCAGATTCAGACTTCTGCTCAGTCTACGATCTATGAGTCTGTGGTAATCTGTTAGTTTGGAAGTAGAAGAGAGCTTTGGCGTTCGTTTTGTCAGATAGGCCTTCTGACAGGTTATTTGAAGTTATCATTTGGAATGACTGACCTCACTTACAAATGGAGAAATTGGGTAAAATGACGCATCTGTATTGTAGTGGGCGCTGAGGTTAGTTTTAATAATTTATATTATTTGGTGTATAGATTTGATCTCTGGGAGGAATCAAAGTGAGGCTATACTTTCGTTAAATGTCGACTTAATCCAGAGAACGATAGACTAGCCGAACAGTTGCGTTCTTCTTTGAGTTTCCGCATTTCATCAGTGACATCCACCCTGCCCTGTGTTTTTTCCCCTGGATTAGCAAGAACGTTTTCGTCTAACACATTTACATTTTTTACTTTTAACAGAAATTAGCAGAGTACGGAAAGACATGTACAATGACACGTTAAATGGCAGCACAGAGAAACGGAGCGCGGAGCTGCCCGACGCGGTGGGGCCCGTCGTCCAGTTGCAAGAGAAGCTCTACGTGCCCGTGAAGGAGTACCCGGACGTAAGTATGCCCGCCGCCCGCGCGCCTTCTCCGCCCCGCGCACCGCGGGAGGAGACGTGTCTGGCGGGAAAGACCCGAGTGTTGTCAGCCGCTTCTAAGAAAACCTCACGCGAGGACTAAAGGTGTGAATAAGGTGGCACGGATAACTTACAATATTTCTTTCTAAATCTGTTTTCATTTGACCGCTGCCGCGTCACCTTTGGAAATGCACGTGGGTAAGACTTAGTTGTAGATTCCAGGTGGGCAGGAATGGCGTAGAGGGCCGTGGCCATTAACGTCAGCGCCCCAGGTACAGCTCCGAGCTCCTCTCTGGCCCGACCTGAAGAAGCCACAGCCTGGCCGCACCGTCTCCCCAGGGAAGCGGGAGTGTGGACTCTGTGAGCGCTCAGGTTCCTTTCCGCTCTGAGAATTGTATAACCTCCGTTTGTGATTTATTTTTTGTCCCTCTTAGCCCCTTGCTCAGCTATTCTGTATAAGCATTTTGTTGTGAAGAGTCTCCTTGTGCCATAACCATAAATTTATAAATAGCTCCAAACTCTGCCTTTTGTTACAGAGGCTGACGTGGGGTGGTCCTTCTGTCTCTGACCTCACCGAAGACGATTTCCTCTACCTCAGTGCACTGTACAGTCATGCTAGTCGGCTTGCAGGACAGGTCGGGCCTGTTCCCCGCCTGGGGACCTGTGTTAGCTGTGCACTGATCTCTGCTGGCTGGCTTCTTATCGTTGACGTGACATTCAGTGTCACTTCATAGAGGCCTCCCTTGACCCTTTTATCTAAAAGCAGTCTGGTTACTCATTATATCACCTCAGTCTTTTTATTTTTATTTCTCTGTGTAGAAATTTTTATCTGACATTTTTCTTGTTTATTTTTCTCTCCCTAGCAAAATGTAAGGTACTTAAAATAAGAACCTATTTTTGTTAGTAATTGCTGTGCTGCAGGTGTGTATGACGTTGGACATAATAGGCACCCACTACTTCAGGGGTCCCCAACTTCCCGGACCACGGACTGGTACGAGTCCATGGCCTGTTAGGAGCCGGCCGCACAGCGGGAGGTGAACGGCAGGCGAACTAGCAAAGTGTTGTCTGTGTTCGCAGCCGCTCCCAGCGCCAGCATCACCGCCTCAGCTCCGCCTCAGATCCTCAGGCATTAGGGTCTCATAGGAGTCCCGGGCCCTGGTGCCACAAAGGCTGGGGCCCGCTGCACTACCTGTTGAATAAATAATGGCAAGTTGGCACTAGGTTTCAGAGGACTTTTCTGAAAGCAAATACAAGAAATAGTTGGTATCATAGGGTCAAAAATGCTGTGTGTATTCTGAGATGCAATGGTCGTATGGACAGTGTAGTAATCTAGAAAGGGGAAATGTCTTAATTTGGATTAATGGGGAAAAGCTTTGCTATTTCACAAGTTGTATTTCCAATATAATTTTCTATAAATCTAATAACATTTACTGTTTTTATAGGTATTTTTGGTTGCAAACATTATAGTTCTCAATAACGTAGTCAGAGAACTCGTTGGCAGACAGCTGGGTGCGGCAGGAAGGGTGAGAGAGGAATCAGGGCAGCTGCGCGCCCGGCAGGGGCGGGGCCTCTGGTGAGAGCCTCGCTCTGAGTGCAGTTTGGCATCAGCGCCTCCCAGACTTTATCTTGCACTTCACATTTTAGGCTCAGTCTGCCATGACCAAGGGACAAGCCACGAACATGACCTAGGCACGAGGGCAGCGGGCCTGCCCTGGGTGTTGGGAGGCGGCCTGGGGACCGGACCTTGTGGTTTGGGCAGCTGTTCTGGGAGTAGTCTAGTGTCGTTTGGTGTTTCTGTATCTCCTAAAGCAGCAGTCCCCAACCTTCCTGGCACCGGGGACCGGCGCTGCTGTGAGCATCTAATGCCTGAGGGGCGGAGGCGGAGCGGAGGCGGCGAGGCGGGCACTGGGGGGCGGCTGCAGATACGAATGAAGCTTCGCTCACCCACTGCTCACCTCCCGCTGCGCGGCCCGGTTCCTGACGCCACAGAATGGCACGGGTCTGCGCCCCAGGGTCGGGGACCCCTATTTTAAAGGATGTCAGTCTTTACACATCTGCTGGTGTAAATTATAAAGGATAAAATTTTAGCACTAGTCGTTAACATAGAATATTTAAGATGAGACCTTGTTAGAGAATATAACCTGGTTCTTTTTTAAAAAAAGGGAAAAAAAAAGGCATATCGTCTAGATCAGTGGTTCTTAAAATGGGGTTCCGGCACTATAGCACCCACACCTGCAGGCCGCAGCCCAGACCAGTTGGCTTGGAGAGTGCGGCCTGCAGTCTGGGGACGATGCCTGCGCACTCGGGTTGGGAAGCACGGCCTCATTTTACATCGTCAGGATTCGCTGGGCGGAGCGGGAGCCGAACGACGTCTCTGCTTCTGCGGAGCGGGCATGGCACAGGCAGAAACAAACAAATAGGAACTGTAGGTACAGTCAGTGCTATTGAAAAAGTGGGGTGAGCAGAAGAACAGGGACTGTGTTTCTAGTCGGGACGTCTCTTACAAGGTGCAGGGGGTGCGGAGACGAGCAGGGTGTTGGGGAAGAACGCTCCAGGTGGAGTGAGCAGCAGGTACAGTGCCCCTGGCGCGAGCTGCCTGGGAAGGGGCCCGGGAGATGGGCGGCGAGGGCGTGGGCCGAGGGGCCGCCCCCGACAGGGACTGTGGGCCGCGCTAGGGGTTCCGCGTGCTGCTCTGAGTAGAAGAGGAAGCCATCTGGACATTTTGAGCCACGGGGCGCCGTGGGCTCAGTTGGGTTTTAGTGGCTTCATTCCGGCTGCAGCGTGGAGAGAGGCTGTTGGGCGACGGTGGCAGCGAGGACACCAGCTGCGGAGCAGAGGGGACTTGACCGAGAGGACTTAGAAATGCCGGGACCCTGCACGTGAGGGAAAGTCAGAAGGGGCTCGGAGGTTTTGCTCAGATGGGGTAACAGAACCCTAAAAGACTGCATCCTAAAGACAGGGAGGTGGGGGTCAGCGGTTCTGATGCAGAGGTGCTGAGTGTGGGGTCAGGCATCCAGGTGTGGCCTTGGAAGATGCACAGGTGGGTGTAGGAGCTGTAGATGCTCGGCAACCAGAAACGTCTTCCCATCCCCGCCCCCACTTGTATGGACGCTTGACTTTGTGAGTGAATTTATCCCATTTGACTAAAAGATGCTCGTATTGCTGTTAAAGTTTCAAAGGGGCAGCGTAGCATCGTGGTCAGAGGTATGGACTCGGTCTAGACCCTGTCTGGCTCCGCTATTTGTTTTGTAACTTGGGCACATCACTTGTTGTCTCTGGTCCTCGGTAGACTCCCCTCCGTAGTGGAGGTGGTAACAGGGTTACTCTTTCACAGGGTATGAGGAGTTACGAGCGAGTTATAAAGGAGTTAATAGGTGTAAAGCGCTAGGAAGATGCCTTTATGCTACACAAATGTTATTAGCAAGTAAGCTCCACAAAGGTGGAGGTTCTGTCTGTTTTCATATTCCCACTGCCTGGAAAAGTACCTGGTAAATATTAGATGTACAGTATTTGTTGTTCATATCTGCATTAAAGCCTCATTCTTTCAAATATTGCTAACATTTTTTTTTTTTTTTTTTTTTTTTTAAAACTTGTGTTTTGCATTCGCACGTAGCGACGCGTTTCTGGAGGTGTTACTTTGGAGTGAGTGATGGGGCGTGGCTGCGCACAGCTCTGGGGTGGACACAAGGGAGTCTGAGAGTCAGTGTTCCAGAAACGAGGCTGCCGAGTCATGCCCTTCACGGTGGTGTGAGTCAGCGCCTTGCTGTGGCGATGAGAAGGGAGTATCGGTGGCCTACTGGAAATTTTTACAAAATTCATGTTTATTAATATTTCCACTTATTGATAAAGCAGACTTCCGTTGCATCTTTTCTGTGCGCCAGGCACATCCGGGGAGTGGGGATGCCAATTCAATTGATAAAACTCACCCTAGTGGAGGTAATGGGTTTGTGAGCCAGACAGGCCTGGGTTTTGAATCCTGGCTTACCCCCTTCCTGGTGGTATTTGTCAGCCGGTGCCGCAGTAATGCTCCATAACCGGCTGCCGTGAAACTCAGCTTCTCAGACTCCGAGCCGCTGTCTGTGCTCTTGACTCTGTGCTGTGTGTTGGTTGCTCGAGGCCAGCAGCAGCTGGGTTCACATTGAGTTCCTGCTGGGCCCAGCCCTGAGGGGCAGCAGCTCCTCAGAGCATTCTCTGTCAGGGCAGGTCGCTGGAGTGCCGGACAAGCCAAACTGCCTCTGCTCTTGTCCCACTCACTGGCATTCTGTTAACCCCCCAGTTGTCAGCTGGGGATGTTGTTGCCCCTCTGGGACATATAGCAATACCTGGAGATATTTTTGGTTGGCAAAATTTGGGGGTGTTACTGGCAGCATCTAGTGCGTAGGCACCAGTGACAGACACTGCTAAACATCCTGCATTGCTCAGGACAGCCTCCCACAAGAAAGACTTCTCCTGCCCAAGTGTCGGTAGTGCTGAGATTGAAAAATTGCATTAAGTCTCTGTCCGCAGTGAGAAGGAGACTGGAGCAAGTATAAATGTTTGCTGAAAAATAATCGAGACTGTCCCATCGGCTTTGAGCACAGGGTAATTTTTTGGGATCTGTTTCCTTGTCTGTGGATGTAGAAGGCGAGACTCATAGCGTTGTTTAAAGGAATGGCGATGACAAGCGTATGGCGTCTGACAGAGTACTCAGTATGGTTCTTGTGATTGTGAATAAGGAAACAGTCCTCCCCTTGAGGAGCCTGCAGTCTTGTATGAAAGATAAAAGATAGCGCATTAGATCATTGAATACTATTTAAGTTTATCATACATTCATAAAATGACAGACATGAATGAAAATAAGAGTTAAAATAGGCTATCACACAGGTAATTTGGCCTATTAAGGACTTGTTTGAGTCCATGAAGATCTTATAAGCAATATATGAATGGATTTAACTGATCGCTATAAGTAAAAGAAGTTATGTTTCAGTGAGTCAGTAATAATTCTCTCATTAAGTTTACCCAGTTATCAATTTTGAATGATGAGAAAATGTTTCATAGAGTCTATTGCAGTGGTAGAGAAGTTCCAAATATTGGCAAGGTCTAGCTGTTAGGGACCTTAGTCATTCGGTATATAATGCACAGATGAGAGTGCTAGGCTGTTTGCTTGGGACATGTGATGTGACGAAACTGTACTGAAACTTTTCCCAGAGATTTCATATGAAAATAACTGATTTTCTGATGTTTGTAAAATAGGTTTTCATTTTGAATGATTATAGCCTTGAAAGGTATGTCTTGGGTCTAGGTTGTTATGACGACACATCATTAGAGGTTCGTAGGATGGATGCATGCTTCTTCAAGTACTTTCAAGTTTGTAGGATCCCAGCCTGGTGACTAATAGTATAGATTTATTCGCAGGACTCTATAGTCTCATAATAACATTCTTTGTTAACAGCGGAGCATGAGTTTTAAGTTCCCTTTCAGTCCATTTTTCTTGGGTTTGGCAAGTCATAGCTTCTGAGTTAGTATAGGGTTTTGGTGCTTTTTGTCTGTTTCTCAAGATTGTCACCCGCATATTGGCTGTTGAGCTGGCATTTGTTTTGCAGGGGTTATGAGAAGAGGGGTCAGCGCAGGTAGCTTTCCGTAGGCTTTTGTTCCTCTGACTATTGTGATTTGCTTCTTGTGTTGAAGGAATTAAGAGTCTTCATGAGTTTTGGTGTAAACTATTTTCACATTTGTTCATCTGAAAAATGAATATATGCTAAAACAAAATTTAATGATTGATAAAATCTTCTTTTTCGATATTTAACTTTAACCTTGATTTTTATCTGGGTATGATCTTAATTATGCGTGAGAATATATTTTAAAAGTAAAATCTATACATCTCTCTTACTATTAAACAGATTCTTGATTTTAAGAAGGTTTAGTATATATTTTTGAATGGAGTTGTGAAATATTTCAGATTCCATATTAACCTGTTGAGGTTTTTAATTTAGTGTATGGTTTGATAATATGGAACATGTTTTTAAGTTTTAGGTAGTGCAACTGTTATTATTGACTTATAACTTTAAACAGTTCAATTTAGTGAAGGTCAGTTTCATGACAGTTTTTTTCTTTTGGACTTCTGAAATCTGGTCTTGACTGCTGTAGAACCCTGCTTTTGCCAAGTCCAGAAACAATATCAGAAAGCAGCCTACCCGGCATGAACTTGGCCATCTGTTTGACATTGGTGTGATAGTTTTTTCTGTATTATTTGGTAAAGAGTGATTGATCTTAAAAATGTATTTATAGTATTTTGGGGGGTTATAGAACAATGATAATTTTTATTAGTTTCTTGCCTTTTTATTTGTAAGGCTATATAAAAGCAGTATAAATTTATAATTTTAAAGACAGATTAAAATGTAAAACTTTTAAAAAAGTTATTAGAAACATGAAGGCTAAAGAAGAGATCTGAGTATAAACTAGTAAAATTTTGATGTCACTCTTCCAGAATGTCATGTGTGGCCTGTCATGGGCAACTGGCAAGGAATAAAAAATGACTCTCATGGTACTGTTACAGCCATGATCCAATTATGCAGTGCCAGGGACCTAAACCAAGGCAGCGGCAGCTGAAATGAAGAAAAGGGGACAGATTAATGACAATCTTAAGATTTCTTAGTCTGTTACATGCGGAGGCAAAGAATGAGAGAGAGTCTTGCCAGTGGTGCTTTTCATTGAGAATAGAGAATATAGAGGGATGAGCAAGTTTTTTAATTTAATGTAAAAGAATCAAGAGTAAGAGATGATAAGCATACTATATTAACAGAGGGTCATAATTTAATTAAAAACCACTATAAGTAGAGTTGTTCATAACAATGTAGAAACATTGAATCAGGGTTATAATAGAAAAGATGGTAATCAGGAGGTCAAATATGACTAAACTTTGTGCCAAAAACTCATCACTTTAAGAGCTGAATTAATAATTTTGGAACAGTGTATGAGGCTGGTACTATTTATGCAGCAAAACATAAGAAATCAATTTCAAAGAGCCTTGGGCCCTATTTGTAATCTATGGTCAGAACTATATATTTCATCTTTACTCATCTTGGTGACACTTTTAAGCGCAAAGAATCATATTCTCTTTCTCTTTTTTTAAAAAATTATACATATCTGTCATTGATATGTGCAGATCAAGCAATAATCACGTAAGGTTTTCATTCATACAAAAAGTTCAATTAAGATAAAAAAAAGTTATGGTCTGGTTAGTTATGGATGGGAGACCGTTTAGGAAACTGCTGTAGGTGTAAAAAATAAAAAGGAAGGGATCATAAGCCGACAAGATCCTCGCAGCCTGCGAGGTCAGCCAAGTGTCGCCGTGCCTGAATAAATAAATAAGAAAGAATTAAAAAGTTGCGTACGATTATTATTAAAGCAGTAATCCTAGTCAGTAAAGGCATGAAAATATTGAAAAGGTAGTGTGCGGTTATGTAAAAGTAGTCTAATAATACGTTTTAGGATTTAGATGGAGAAAAAATTATAAAAACACAATTGGACTCATTCTGATAGTAAACTTGAATCCGAAGAGGGTTTTTATAAGCTTGTAAGCATTTTTGAATCATCAACATCAACAAGAATGAGAAAACCAAACGTGAGTTTCTGGTGTGATCGGGGCACGTGTTTAAGGCCTTTAGGGGAACCTGAACCCTATAGTCAATCTCGGTGTTCTAGGGTTTGGGCTACTTTTGTAGCCTCTCGTGTATTAGTTGTAGATGGTAACATAACCGCCTGCCGGTGTTGTTTTGAGGATCAGGTGACTTAATGCACCTGGAGTTGCCAAGCAGAAGTTGGCTCGTCCTGGACCATCACTACTAGAGCATACTTGACACCTACGAAATGTGGAATGACACAGCTTGCGCCCTCACGGTGCTTCCATGTTGAAACGGAAAGTGGAAATAATAATTTTGTTCTATGACATTTACTGTCATTTGGAATTTATCTTGAGATGAGTTGGTCAGGCTTACCAGTTGAGAAATTTCTGAAATGCATAAAAGTTCTTGTGGTCACTTAACTTACTTAGTAGTTGAATTTTTTTTCCAGTGAGAATGAAAAATCACTATATAATTTCTGTGAACACTTTTAAATTGCGTTATTCAGCAGTCTGAATAATAGCAGTTTCATTTACTGCATGTTGCGTTGAGGCTCTCTGGATTTGCAAACGAAACAAAACAAAACAAAGCAACAACCAGGCGTTGCTGGTTCCTGACTTAAAGGACTGACCCGAGAGAGACGTACAGAGCATCGCATGCTCTGTGGCAGGGGCTCTGAGAAGCTGGGTGCGGAAGGCTCTGAGATGGTCAGTGTGGAGGAGAAACAACTGTCTGGGAATCAAAAATACACAAATCGCAGAAGCAGCGCGTGAGCGCGGCATTGTGTCACGAAGGAGGTTCGATGTGGTTGTCTAAGGAAGGGTGAAGACGGCACTGCAGGGAAGGAGGGTTAACAGTGCCTGCTGTTTTCAGAGAACCGTGGATTGCTTATGCGTCTGAGTAGAAGGACGACAGGTTTGAAGTAGTTTGAGGTCTTCTAAAAGGCCTTATGTATGAGTTTGGACCTTACACAGTCAAATATATTGCCATCTACTTCTGTCATAAAACCCTTTTTGGCTTTTCTTGCTTCATATTTTTATTTTAATTGGTTAATTAATATTTGTCCTAAGCACTTGTTATAAAGCTTCTGGAAGGATAATCTATCTTACTCACCTGAGTTTGTTTTCAGTAGGTTCACACTGTTTCTCAATTATATTTATACTCAAAAGATGATTTGTCATAATTTAGGCTGTTCAAATTCATATGCCACAGATTTCATATTGTATTTATTACTGGTCACTATACCCCCCGCCCCTTAAAGCTGCTGGTGTAAGTGCCTCCTCTCACATAGCCTTGTGCCACCAACAGAAGATGTGTATGAAGGCCTTACACATGAAAAGTTTTGCAGATTGGTTCCTGTAGTAATTATTTAGCATAAGAAGGCAGATTTGGCTGCTTATCTAGAATTAATATGAAGATAGAAAAGGGATAAAATATTTGTCTCCCCAGTAAGCACAAACCATTTTGGTATATTCATTCTGGTATTTTTAATTAAAAACAGTTGTACAGTAAGTCCTCATTTAAAGTCATTAATAGGTTCTGCAACTTCAAGCAGAATGAGGTATAATGAAACCAATTTATACCAGCGGCTAATGGATATAAACAAGAGTTCAGTTTCTAGGGCATCTCATCATTATAAAGAAATGCCATTGAACAAAAGGATGTTGTTTGAGCACCTGCTGTACTGCTAAGTAGTCACAACTCTTCTCTCATCTTACGCATCTGCATATGATAGGCTCACCGGTGTTGACCACAGGAGGTCCTTCATTTTTTTGACATCTGCTAAGTGAAAGGCTTCATCAACAAAAACATTTGAGTGTGTGTGTGTATTTTATTCCTATTATGTTACTTACGTGATATAATGTAAGGTTTGTAAGGTATCTAACAAAAATTGCCTTAGAAATACTAGGCACAATATTTAAAAACAGATTATCAGTCTCGTGTAAAAAACAACCAGAGAAATGCATGTTTTTTAAACATTGTTTTTCCAAAACTTTAAGCAGAAATTACTCCTTAACATCTCTTAGAAGTGTTTCACTGAAATGCTTTTGGTAATTCATTTTTTATTAGTTACTTGTTTTTGATGGTGTGTCACAGGCGGTTTTATCTTTAATTGTAGGTCTCTTAAAAGGTTAATGGAAATATTTGCCATAATGTTTTGTATATTGTCAGTGGTAGCAATCTGTCATTTCTGTTTCAAAGGAAGTAAGTAGCTTTGAATAGCAGTAGACGTAATTGTTGTTCACCTCTTTAGGAAATAACAGGCCACTTGGCAAAAAGATAATTGGTGAGCCATAGAGAAGGTCTGTACTTAAACAGAGTTAATGAATGTCTTTTTTCTCCTTTGTTTCCCTTCTTTTGGCCTTTAAAGTTGCAGTTAGCGCAGGCCATTTGAAATGATTTTCTTTGAATGTGTTGTGACATTGTTTTAATTGAATGAAGCTGCAGAACTAGCATGATAAATCAACACAGAATGAATTTTAGTGCAAGGCAAACGACATTAACTTGGAAATTGGTTGCAATAGACAAAGCAGCTGCTATGATTAATTTTTTTTCATTCTCTACTTACAACATTTTGAGAAGGATAACCTTGACACTTTCAATCGTGTTAGAATCCCAGTGGTGTGCACTTTAACACACTTGAACTGTTGTTCGTTGGCTCTTGGGCGATTGAGATGGTTTCATTTTTAAGGTTAGCAAATTTTGTGTTACAGATTTAATATGTTGGTTTTGACTAGTTTAAAAACATTTCTTATTAGTAGGTAATAATTGTGAGGATGATTTAGCTGTGGTGAAGTCTTTTTCTATGCAATCTTAATGCCGTAGTTGCAGCAGAAGAGGTTTAATATGTAAAAAGGACAGGATGTGCCAGAGATGGTCTTCCAAGTGTTTTTATGTCATGAAGTGTAGGCCAGCCAACTGGACAAAAGACACAAGTCAAAAACAAGTTATTTAGTACCCGTTTTCATAATGCATTTCTCCACACATTCTTTGATACAGTCAATATATGTATATATACTGTGTATCCAGTATATGAGTTTCTTTGGAAAAGGATCTGTATAGAGCACAACAGTTATTGAATAGCTGACAAACCTAGTTATTTTAAGAAACATCAAGGTAACAAATACAGGGATTTTCACAGATTTCCTGAGAGCAGGAAGAATTTCTTCTCCTCCTCCTCTCTTCTTTTTCCTCTTCTTCCTTTTTTAATCCCTAGCATCTATTTCACTCTTTACCAGATAGCAAATCTTAAAGGTTTTATTGAGTAAAATTTAAAAATGGAAGGCTATTTTGTATTCTATTAAATGAAATGAGTGAGGGATGGGATATAGAGATTCTTGTCTCTGTTTAGGTTGTTTTGTGGGGAGGAGGAGAGGGTGAAGCTCTATAGACCATGTGACTGTACAGAAAGGTGAAGTTAGGAAGTCACAGAAAAGTAGGAAGAGCTTGCTATCAGTGAACATAGGGCCAGACCTATTGGTAGACTTTCTGTGATATGTCTTTTTTCTCTTCCTCAGATCCTCATTCTAATAGTTTTTACTCCATACTGCCTGAAGTTATGTCATTTCTAGATCTATTTAGATTTAAAGGCAACCTTTTAATAAATGCATGGGCTTCTCTTTTTAAGGATTTAACAAAGTAATTCAGAGCATCTGAACGTTTCTAGTAAAATAGGACACAGTATGAACAACATCTGGTTGAATGCATCAGAGACCCTGCAGCATCGTGAGTAGTTACTAGTTCATGATCCTGAGGAGGACAGGTAATCCGGGATATAAGCCTGACTTTGGGAACTCCTTTTCTTCTGGGTACATTTGCTGAATCTGGAGAGGACAGCAGAGGGACTGGACTTCGGCGAGAGTGTTTGAGTCTGTAACCTGCCTGTGCGGCCTCCTTCGCACCCCCAGACTTTGCTTTGGGTAGGGTTTCTGATGGGTGTGCGTCGTAGGAGTAAGAGTGAAGCAGAATTCCCCAGGCCCTCAGACATGCCTGTCAGCATCAAATTGTCTCAGTCTCAATAAGTGAAATTGTATTGAGTGCAATTGATCTTGGATTGCTAGTAACAGGTGCCTGGCAAAAGCCAATATATGTCCTCTCTTGAGGAAGGTAATATCATTTTAGGCCTTATATTATTTCTGTAAGCTGTTTCGTAAGTATAATGTTTGGCACACACTAGAAAATAACCAAACACACAGAAAGGTAAGATGACATAACAAAAATGTGAAGAAATGACAAAAAAATAGAAACAAATCCATAGAGACTGTTGCTATTACAACTATCAGACCTAGGCTTTATATGAGCTACGCTTATTATGTGTGAGTCAAAAGACCAGTTGTAGAGAAGTGGAAACTACAAAAGAAAAATCAAACTAAAAGATTCCTTAGTTGGAATAAACAGGTTTAACAAGATACTAGAACCATTCGAAGAGAGAATTAGTGACCTAGAAGATAGGTCAGAAGAAAATACTCAGCATTGAGAGGCAGACGGATGGTAAACTGGGAGGGAATGTGAAAAATGAAAGGAATGCAGGGGGAAAGGCTGATGTACATAATCGGAGTATTAGAAGAAGGGAGATGGAAAGGGGCAGAAGCAGGGTTTGAAGAGAGTGTGGTTGAGAACGTTCACACCGAAGAAATAAAGCTGCAGATTTATGAAACTCAACCATGAAACAAAAGCAGTACCTAGGCACATCACAGTAAAACTGCTTAAAACTGACATTGACTAGGAATACCAGGTGCTGTAGGCATTAAAAAGAAATAAAAACTAACTTTGAGGAGGAAATCTTTTCTTTTTCTTTTTTACTTTTTTCAATTACAGTTTACATTAAATATTGTTTAATATTAATTACATGTATATAATTATATAAGTATGTAACTTGCAAAGCGATCCCCCATTTAGTCTGGCACCCACCTGGGACTATACATAGTTATATTCCGCCTCTATCTGTCAACTCTCAGTTCGTTTTCTGTATATATGAGCCTGTTAAAAGTAGCAAAAAGAGGCAAAATATTATCTTCAAAGGGGCCACAGGAAGACTCAGAGCTCATTTCTCAAGAAATAGCAAATTTAAGACGGTAAAGCATCTGTAAGGTGTTGAAAGAAAGTAAGTGTCAGACTAGAATTCTCAGCCCATCAGAAATGAGACTTTTTCAGGTAAGGAAAAGCTGAGGCTTTATCACCAGAAGAATTTGACTAAATGAAATACTGAAGGGTGTTTTTCAGACAGAAGAAAAAAAAATGAGCCTAATTGGAAAGATGAACAGTGAAAAAGGTAAATGTATAGGTAGATCTAACTGAACGTTACTTGTATAGACTAATAATGTCCTATGGAGTTAAAATATATACATGTATGTATGTATATATGTGCATGTATATGTACATATGTGAAATTTGAAAAACAGCTAATAGCACATAAACTAGATTGGGATATGTGTGATTAAGACGTCTGGGCTGCCCTTGCATTGTATGGGGAAATGAGCAAGGGGCGAAAGAACAAATTACCATTAGTGTTTGATAATTAAGTGACGTATGTTGCAATCTCCAGGGTAAATAAGCATATAACTTTCCAGCTAATAGAAAGCAAGAAAGAAAATAAAAAGAAACATAACATTCATAGGGCATGTAGTAAATACTTAATGAGAAGGTAGATGTAAATCATGTAGTGTAAACGGGCTAAGTTCCAGCTAAAATTTAAAGATCGCAAGGTTGGGTGAAGACACAAAACTCATCTAGATGCTGTTTAAAGGACTCCCATTTAAAATACAAGGATAACAAAAGGTTGAAAGTAATAGCATCAGGAAATAAATACCATGAAAAAAACCCCAAAATGTATCGCTATTAGTATTAATAGGCTTGATGACAAAAGGTATTACTAAAGAAAAAGAGAACCACTCCATAATGATAGAAGGATGAATTTTCATTTGTATATACCAAATAATGGCCCTTAAACATACAAAGCAAAAATAGAACTAAAAGGTGCAAACACCAAACATTAATCACAGAGGAATTTTCATTCTTTTTGAGCACTCATGGAATATTTAGAAAAATTAACCATGTGCTATACTGGATAACAAGTCTGAACAAATATTATAGGATTGACATTATACATAGTGTGTTTTCTGATTATAGTGTAAGAAGCTAGAAATCAGTAACAGATAATTAGGTAATTGTCATGTTAGAGATGAGAAAAACACATTTAAGTATTCCAGCAATATCATTTGACCTGATCATGGCAATATTACTTATCAGAACTTTGGATTACAGTTAGAGCCAACTTAGAGGAATACATAAAGCTTTAAAAGTATATGAGGAAAGAAAAGATACAATAAGCTAAGCATCCATTTCAAAAGAAATGGGAAGATAACAACAGACTGAACCAAAAAGTAGTAGAAGGTAATAAAGCTAGAGTAGAAATCAATTAAAATTTTAAAAAACCTACGAAATTAAGAAAATCAATGTATCCGATAATTATTGCTGCGCGATAGTAAACTATTCCAAAAATTTATATTAAGCACCATTTATTTAGTTAGTTCTTCTCTTCTGCAGGCTGGTCATGGAGGCTGTGCTCCACAGCACAGTGCTGGGCTGCATCTGCGGTCAGATGCAGGTCAGCCGGGCAGCTCTGCTTTTATTGGTCGCATGGCTGGGGCCGGGGCATCGATGGCGACTGGGTCACTTGTCTTTCATTCTCCAGTAGCTTGGTCTGAGCTTGGGTACATGAGAGTGATAGGGCCCAAGAGAGTAATGCACTTAAGACCGAGAAAGGCTTTTAATGCACACATCCTTCTTTCCACTGCAGTGTTTTGGAAAGCGAGTCAGTACTGGCCCAGGTTCAAGGGGTGAGAGGAACTGCAGGTGGAATGGATACCTTTAGGGGTGAATAGGTAATTGTGGCCATTTTTGAAAGCAGTATACCCTAGTCAACGAAAGCAAAAGTAAATTCTTTGCACAGATTGTAAGACTGATCAGGAAAAGAGGAAGACATAGATAACCAATCAGGAGTGAAAGAGGGGATGTAGTTAACAGACCCTATAGGTATTAAAAAGAAAATTGTACATAGACTTTACATCAACAGATTTGGAAATTTAAACACAGGTTACCAAAATTGACATATTGAAGCACAGAAAATTTGAATTTAAGACCTGAATATATAATTAAAAACCTTCTACAGAGGGAAAACTCTAGATCCTGGTGGCTTCACTACTGATTTCTATTCAGTATTTAAGGAAGAAATAACACCAGTGTTCAACAAGCCCATTCAGAGAGTAGAAAAAGAGAAAGTGCATCCCAGCATGGTTTGAAGCCAGCATGACCTGGATGCCACAACCTGCAGCACGTTATGAGAATTACAGGCCAATTCCGTATGTAAATGTAAATTAAAAAAAAAAAAAAACAACATTATGCTAACAGACTGGATCTAGCAATTGATGAAAAGAATAACATGCATCATGATCAAATTGAGTTTATTTTAGGAATGTAAGGTTGGTTCATCATTTGATAACTAATTGTAATCCACTGCATTAACAGAATAAAAGAGAGTGATTACAGTTATCTCAGTAGATGGAGAAATGTGATAAATTTAAACATCCACTTGTAATTTTTTTAAAAAGTGTTAGCAAAGTAGAAAATAGAGGGATTTTTTTTTTAATCTGGTCTAGTTTATCTACAAAAAAGTGTACAGATTACTTCAAATTTATGTTGAACTGTTGAAAACTTTATTCTCGAAATCTGAAACAAGTCAAGGATGACACCCTTTTATTTAATTTTGAACTTGGTGTGCTGGCCAGTGTGGAGTTGGCAAGAAAAAGAAAAAATATGGTTAGAAAGGGAAAAAAAATGTAACAGTTCTGACTTGCAAGGGATGTGATAGTTTACCTGAAGAATCCAGTAGAAGCTATTGAAAAATTATGAGAATTTATGATGAAGAAATAAGGTTGCTGGGTAGAAGATTTGACATAAAAGTATGTATTCATATACAAGAAACAAAAATGAAATAAAAATATGATACTCAATAACAAAATAAGCCCCAAAATGTCTAGGAATAAATCTAACCAAAATTAGTAAAGACAATAAAAAAAAGCTTTATATTTTTGAGAAATCTTGGTTTTGAAGACTATAGGAATATCCTAATTAAAATGAGTGCAAGTATTTTAGAAATTGACCAACTGTTTCTAAAATCTGTATGGGAACACACAGAACCATGAACAGCTGAGAGACTCCAATAAGAGCAGGGTGGAGTAACTTGCTTACTGCATCTCAAGGTTTATTAGAAAGTTACAATAAATCATAGTGACTTTACTAAGCAAAGATAAACAAGTAATTAATAAAGAGCCCAGCAGTAGACCCAGGTATATGTAGATGTCATTTTTGACAGCTTTGGCACTGTAGAGCACTTAGAAAGGGACAGTCCCTTTAGGGCAATCCATGTGGAAATCCATGTGAGATAAACAAAAGTCTCCACAGACGTCTGTCTCTGGTAGCCCGTAGACGTCACTGGGAAAGGCACGACAGTGAAACTCCTGAAGGTCAGTACAGAAGGCCTGAAGGTCAGTACAGAAGGCCATCTTTATGGTCTTGGGGTAGGGAGAGACCTGTTTTAAAACGGGACACAAGAGGGCTGGCAACTTTGCTTACGTGAAAATCAAATGTAATTTAATTCCTTTGGATTAGATTCCGTTGTCATATGACACCATTAAAGAGCCAGAAGGCAAGCCAGAGGATGGTGAAAGGCATTTGCCACACACGCGACCACAAAGTGGAAATTAAGAATAAAGTAAATAGTGCAGTAGAAAAATAGGAAACTTCAAATGCGCTTCAAAAAAAAGTATATCTCAGTGTCTAGTAAATATGAAAAAATGATCGTTTTTTAGTTATGAGTAGAAAGCTGATTCACATATTTAACAAATGTACCAGAATGACAAAAAAAAAAAAAAAGTTGATACTGAGTAGTGCTGGAGAGGAAGTGGATCAGAAAAAGTTCTCTTGGGAATAGAAAGTGTACAACCATTTTAGAAAATAGTTTAGCACGATTTACTCAGGAAGTTATTTTTGGATATTCTTTATCAACAGTCTTTTCCTTCAAAGGAGCAGTCATGAGTCCTTTTTCTTTGTTTTGTACTATTTCTTTCCTGTCGGAGCCTTCCCCAAGTCTTGGGGGAACCTTCTTTGTCCATTCATATTTAAGTCTGAAACACTGAAAATTTGAATTAGAAGCTCAAGTTCACGGACCGCGCTGGCCCACTGCAAGCTTCCGTGCGAGGGGGCCACCTGCAGCCTCAGCCTGGAGGAGGAGCCGGATGCCGGAGCGTGGAAGTGTTTTCTCTGGGGCGTTTCATTTTTTCTGGCGACGAACGGTCAAGCCCGTCCGCTGCACGGCGGGGGTCTGGCTGGTGGTGGGCTTCGGGCGGGGACGGTCACGGCCGCCTGGGCTGCACATCCTGGCGCCGGTCCCTTCCAGTTTTCTGCAGAACTCAGTGTCTGAGTGTCAAGTCTCCCTCAAGTACTTGGGCAAAGGTGTATTTTTCAGATCCCTTTCCACAGACAATCTAAGACGAATCGTTGGTGGAGGGCCCGAGGTTTCCGGAAGAGTCTCTAGTGGCCTTGGCAAGCCCTAGACTGGCCCCCGCGTGCCGGGCCTGGCGTTGGCCCCTTCAGGCGTGCTGCGCTGGCCTCCCAGGTGGTTGGCGTGACCTCGGTTCTATCGCCGAAGCTGGTTTGATGTGACTTTCAAATCCCTGGCTGTTATGTAGTGTTGGAGCTAGGGGAGCGGTTGGGATCTTTGCGCTTCCAGAGTTTAAACGCTTTAGCATAGTTTGTTCAGATCGGCGGTGGAGGAAGCCAGCGCGTGGCCAGCGTGGACGACGGCAGGGATTTGGGTTGGGTGGAGACGTGAAGGGCCCTGTGCTGAGGAACCGGGCAGGCACCCGGGCTTTATCTGAATGTAAAGAGATGGCACAGGCACGTTTCAGGATGTGGCGTCTTGTAGAGTGAGGTCACGTGCTCCCCGGATTAAAGTCGGTGAGTCTCAGCCTGGGACGGAAAAAGTTGTATCGAAATCTCCTGAGGGAAGAGGCCTTTGCGACCCCTTGTACGGTGTGACAGGCCTGGTGAGCAGCTTAATGAGGCGTGTTAACTAAGGGAGGTGAACACACAGTGTAAATGTGTGTGTGTGCCTTGCTGTTAAAATGTACAACTGAAACATCGGGTTTCGTTGACCAGTGTCACCATAAAAAAAAAAAAAAAAAAAGCCATTGAAGTCCAGAAGACGGAAGACGTGCCAGAGCCTCTTAGACCCGACAGCAGTGAATTCTAGCCTGTTACTTTTACGTAGTGACGTGATAACAACGGATCAGATGCCAGCAAAGGATAGGAAGCCGTGAGCATAAGCACCGTTACCTAGTGGATTAAATAAACAGACTGCTCGTGGGACTCATTTTTGTCTTTCATGCAGATATGTGAATGAGGAAAATTTAATTTTTGATATTCAGTTAATCTGTTCTTCACATTGACCTTTTTTTTTTTTCCTCTAAAACAAACTTCTGTATATGAACACTAGAAGTTTTCGTGGAAGGATAATCATTCGTACAATTATTTTTATCATTGTCTTATTCATGAAACGAATTATGCCTCCTTGCAAAAATAGTAGTGTAAGTGTAGTATAAGTTAAAGGTAGAAATGGAAAAAGAAAAGGAAAGATGCAAACAAAAGTTTGCAGGGAATATGATGAAAAAAGCACATACTTTCAAGACTTAAACATTTAATATAGGATGGAATCCACATTTGGCCATCAGGGTTCTGACTGCCGACCCAAAGTACGATCTCTGTGAACAGTTGCTTGGGAGGAAGTTTAACTTGTTAGATAAGTAACAGGAATTTTCCCCAGAGATTTTAGTTAAACTAAGCGATCATGATTTAACATAAGGAACAGTTCCCGCAACACTGTTATTACAAAAAGTTTCCTAGAAGAGATTGGTGTTCTTGGGATCCCGTCACACTCTTTAATATGCTCTGGTTTAGATTACATGCTGATGGACGCTTCAGTATACTACTTGTTTTAGGTAGATTGTATTGTTTCTAATTCATAATCTGTATTATACATATGAAAATTTCATGCTGAGCAGTGAGCTGTTGTAATTATACTCCCCCGAACTTGGGAAGAAATTCATAAGGACTCTTGATTTTATTTCAATGTACTAGAAAAAATATTTAATCTGAGAAAGTAAACATATTTTAAAATAATTTTAAGACCTGTAAATTCAAGCCCTGTAAATTCAAGCAAGTGAATAACAAATGATGACTTTTTTTTAATTTTTCCAGTTTAATTTTGTTGGGAGAATCCTTGGACCCAGAGGACTTACAGCTAAACAGCTTGAAGCAGAAACAGGATGCAAAATAATGGTCCGAGGGAAAGGCTCGATGAGGGATAAAAAGAAGGTAAGTCCTTAAAAATGGGGGCAATGATGTACTTAAACTTACGCATTCTTTTTCTTTTGTCCAAAAATTTTTAAAGCTTTTACATCCTAATGAAATATCCAGGTCTCTTGTTTATAAAGCAGTATGCATTATTTCACATCAGAAACTTTTGAACATCTTAAAGGTATTGTCATGTTTTAACTTGTTAATAATTATCATTATTTTTAATTTAGCCAACTAAAGTATCACTCAGTCTGTCATGTTACCTAACTTTGGTATTTACACTTGAGATGCTGCCAGTTTGGGAATTAGACTCTAATGTTGTACATATAAAACTGTGTAACTAAAATTTGAAAAATTTAAAATGTTTCTTTTGATAAGATACGAATGAGAACAGTCTAATAGGTAACTTTGGATTTTTGTCAGATCATCTAGAGTTGGTAAGCAGAAAAAAGAAGGCTTAACACTAGCCTTAGGAGGCTCATTTTTTATTTCACCAACATTTTATGTTGATCATAAGTTTTCTAGATATTTCACTTTAAAACTATATTGTTTCTGTTTTGTTTTTCTATTACCAGTTCTTGTTTTGCTAGTTTAATAAAGATCTAGCTAGTTTAAATATTGTTTTTAGAAAGTTTTATTTGCCTAGGTTTTTTTTTTCTTTTTTTTTTTAATCCAGTGATTCTGTGAGGCAGAATACTTTGGAATTTCTATTTCTGCAAAAAATGTTTGACTGAATTTTTTTTAAAAAAAACCTAGATTTTTATTGCCAAAGATTCAGCTCATTGTAAGGAAGGTATTTGTTTGCTTGTTTGTTTAATATATTGCCTTAAAGGGCTATCAAATGATAGACCTGTGGTCAGTTTATGTTGGAGCATGAGCATCGAATCGCTTTGTGGAGATCGTGGAATGAACACCAGATCTAGAAGGTATTCCGACTTCATTCTCTTATGCTTTTCTGAGCTTCCCGCTGTGTTCATTTAAGCCCTTCCAGAAGCTGACGGGATCGTAATCATTTTCTCTCTAGACAGACAAACAATGACTTAGTAGCTAAGAAGTTGGGGTAAAAGGTCCTTGTTGTATTGATTATCATCTTTTACTCTTACTGTAACTTGTCCTTCCTGTCATCTGGGTTAAAGATACTTTGAGGTGAGCGTGTGAGTTCCCCTCGGGTGTATTTAGGTGTTGTATTTACAACGTTTTTTCCTGGCACCTTAAACATTAAGATTGTCGATTCCAAATCAGCCGAGCGGCAGTCCCGTGTCGTCCTGCAGTTTGGATCCCCACGGTGGCGCTCAGGGTTGCAGCGCACCACGCAGTGCTGATGCCACAGCCCAGGGCCAATGAGATGAGATCTCGACAAGTGAGGGACAAATGCATCTTCACCCAAAGCTGAGCAGCCGTCCACGAAACAAGTTGTCCGTTAACAAGACGCGCCTTTCCCTCGGTGCGGCTGCTGGGAGTCCCCCGGCATCCCGTGGCGGGGGGCCCGCGCACCCGCGGGCGCCGGGGGAGAGCCGGGGAGCACGGGCCTCACGGGTGCCGTCCCCGCCGGGGCTCGGGCTGAGCGTCCTGCTGCCTGTGGCAGGAGAGCAGAGTGGTGCGGAGAGTGGGCTCTCTGAAGGGCTGCTGAGGTTTGAACCTCGGTGCTGGCACTGAGCAGCATTGTGACTTTGGATAGATCCATCTCTGTGGTGTAGAAAATGGGACTAGTAATGTCACTTACCTCTTCAGCGGTGATTATGAGGGTTAAACTAGTCGTGAAGCACTTCGAACCGTGTTTGGCAGCATAGTGAATGACCAGTTAATGGTTGTTCTTAATAAGTACACGTTAACAGTATTAGGTTTAAACTCAGGGGTATGATGGGATTCCTGCAGGCTTTCAGGCCTCGGAATGACAGTGCGTCCTCGTCTTCTGACCTTTGAGTATCCCACGTTCTCCTGACTTTTCTGTGGTGGTCAGCGTGTCCGTATTCTTCTGTTTTGTCTGCCTTGTTCTAACCACAGGTAGAAGCGCTTCATACATTTTATTTAGTTATTAGTTTGTGCTGCTGTCTACTGAAATTTTAAGAAAAGCTCACAGATTATACATATATATGCTAGAAAACTATTAAAATAAGACACCAGAATGTGGCCACAGATTACATTTTTAGTTTTATTAAGAGCTACAGGTGAACCTACTTGAGGCATATCAGGTTAATTTGAATGGCTACTATATGTCTGATATTATGGTATGTGGATTGCATGAAGAGTTTATAGATTTAGAACACCAATAGAACATCTTCTGTAATCTTAATTTATATCTACTGCACATAATAAATAAACTGAATCACCTTGGTTTATGCTGTAGTTTATTCATACAGCTCTTAAAAAATATTAATAAAAGCAAAGTCAAAAATGGAAAATACTATCACTTGTTGGTTGGCTATTACTTTGAGAAAGGCCATGACAAGCAAATGGAGACAAAAAGAAGTATTGATATGTGTAATAAGGCTGACTGAGGTGCAATTCAGATGTTTCAAAGAAAAAGCCATTTGACTTTCAGTTTTTCTGAAATTTTCCATTTATGTAAATGCAGAGGAAGCTAGAAAATAAATCTTAATTTACTGATCGTCCTAAATATCATGATGGAAATGCTGCTTGCTGATCTATATTCTTCACTAGACTGATAAATTCAGGGTAAAGCATGTCTATCTCATGAAGATTTCACTGGTGTTTAATGAGGACCTGGCACAGAGTAGGATGTGGAGGAAAATGTCTGAGAAAGGAATAGATGTTCGGTTTAGGTAGTCGTAGATGAAAGGCATCGACGGCTCTCCCCCTCTGACTCCCCAGCCCCCCAAAGAAAAGATTTTGTAAATAGAGAATACCCCATTATGTGCTTTGAATTCTTTCCGGAAGAGCGGCGGTAGTGCTCTGTTAGTCTGAGCTTGCCGGTTTGAGGCAAGGGAGTGAATGTGGCACTTTCATTTTCATGCTCCTGGATCGAGACTGCGTCAGCATTATCTATTAACGGGCACGATAACATTGATTGTTGAATAGAAATTCCGAGGGGACTAGTCCTGGGTAACCTCCGGGCACCCAGAGCAGGAGCTGCCGTCAGGCTTCGTGAGACACGTGGTCACAGCTCGGAAGGCCGGTCCATCCCGGCCAGCGTGGGACAGCGCTGCCCTCCGTCAGGCCAGCTGCGCCCCCGTCTCCGATGCTGAGTGTGTGGTGACCTGGCGTCTGCAGGGGGAACCCAGTTTTGATGGCTCGTCGTTTTGATTTGTAGGCCGCACTTCGTATCATGCATTATTCTAAGTACTTTCCATACATTTAATGAGTTTTAGTCCCATTTTGTAGATGAGGAAGCTAAGGCCCAGGGTGAGTAATTTGCTTACGGTCCAGTGCCAAAAAGTAGCAGTCAAAATTTGAAATGAAAGCCTGTATTTTATTCTGTGGTGGAATATCTTCTAATTATAAACCATTTCTAAGAGCAATATCAACCTCAGAAGTATTAGAACTTGAATATTGAGTACTCTAAACTTTATCAAGTCAATGTGAGTATATATTGTAAAATTTCTCTAAGCTTTGTTATCTCAGCGAAAATATATTTTGAAATTCTTCTGCGTATTAGTCTTTGGATAGAAAACTATATACCTGAGCAGATTAGAGATGCTGGAGGAGTAGTTTTGCAAACAGAAAGGGGTTGTTTGGTTGTAGTCTTTCAGGAGAGGTATCAGAGGACAGCATGGGGCCGCGTGACAGGCTGTGGGGAAGATGTCACATGCTCGCAGGAATGGCTCACCTTCAAAGCGCGGAGATGGCAGTCAGTCAGTTTCCAGTGCAGCAGTGAAAACATGTCAAGTCATTGCAACAGAAGAGTGTTTCGTCCAAAGCTAGATACTCAATAAATTATTGTGGAGTGGAAGTTCTTAGTAAAGCGACACTCTGGAGATTCGCCTCATGCACATCCATTAACTCTTCTCTGAGACCGCCTCTGTCACAGCAGGTGGGGACCACGCCACCATGCTTGTGTTTCTGTTCCCATCCCAACCCCCTGGCCAAAAATGTTGATGGGTGAAATGTGTACAGTTGATTGAAGCCAGGGCAGTCAAATAATGTGTCTTCTGGAAATTTCCAGTGTGACTCAGCAATTCTCGTTAAAGCTCTTTGCTCGGAATGAAGGGATGTGCCCTCAAGGGGTCGTGTGGCCTTTCTGGAGCCGCCAAGAACAGTGCCAGGTGCTGCCCCTGCTTACACAGACAGCCCAGGCAGCAGCCTCAGGAGCTAGTTCCTCTCCTCTATGAGAGGGGAGGCTTAGAGAGGTGTGGTAACCTTCAGGCGCTCATTTCTAAACGATGACTGCACTAAATGTAAACACATGATCTCACTAGACGTTCAGGTTCAACTGTATAGAATATTCTCATCAAAATGTGTGCTATGAATTTAGAATCAATCAGATACTTCTGAAATAAATTTTTAATTCAGTTTTTGAGTTTACATGTTTCCCAAATACGTTTGACCATAGTCTCTCTTTTTGTAAGAGCTGTCTCTGTAATTTCTTGAGAAACTACAGTGTTGTGTGGACTATGACTTCTGAAATGTTATTAGAGAGGCATATTGTGTAATTGTAAACATAGGTAGAATTTTGTAACAATTTTTACATACTACTTTTTATATACATTATACATTTTTGTCAATCTTTTAGCCTCATTTCTTATGTTAATATAAATTTTAATTAGTTGATATGTGATATTTTTTTAAAAAGTTCAAAGTACGGATGGTCCGAAAAAATATTAAAGGTTCCTGATTCTGGCACTCTGCTACTCTTGTTGACAGTTTTGGTATGGCTCGTAGATCGTTCTTCATGCAGTTAGGCATAGTCACGTGTGTTATAGAAAGTGCATCACATTATACATGATGCTTTATAATTAGCATTTTCTCCTACAACCCTGTAGCCTGTCTTGTGTCATGTCACAAATAATTGACCTTTGTAATGTGTAAGGCTTCGTGTTGGATCGGAGGCAAGCACACTCTTAGGGGTTTTCAAGGCGATATAGATAGCAGGATGCAAAAATAAATCTGTTTGCCGGTGGCTTAGGCGTTTATTTTAAGGGATGATGTCACTGTTGTCTCAACACTTTGCAAGAGATCTGATTGACACAGGTTTTTGGGGGACATACTAAAGTGGCCGTGATGACTCGTGACATGACATCAAGTACAGGCGCGGTGCCGAGTGGCCTGTCGTGCTGGTCTGGCCGGATGCTTAGCTTTCTGACAACCTTTATCGTAGATACAGCTTTTTTTTTTTTAACTTTCATCTTGGTAAATTTTAGATACTCGTTACCACCCAAGTGTCAGCATTTCCTGTCCCCTCACTCCTGCCCGTCAGGTGATTTCCCTCTTGTCTCATATCTGTGCTCTTAAAAAAGTTCGAATGGCATGCAGGTGAGGGCCACATACCTTGCAGTTGACAGAGCTCTTACGTCATTCTCCCAACCAGCCCGGTTTCTCCTTGCAGTTTATTTATAAAGGAACTGAACTACCTGTCCTGAAGAATTCCTGTGGATTTTGCCGGTTGCATTTTCATGGTGGTGTTGAACACTGTTCCCTGTATTTCTTATAAATTGGTAGCAAGAAAGGTTTAATCACATTCAGATCTCCTGCCCTCCCTTCCTCTTTTTCTTTCTTCCTTTTGAAAGACTTTTTCACAAGTAGCGTTGTGTTTGTGGAACATGGTATGGAGCTTCCTCTCTCTCTGTGATTTCAGCAATCATTGATTGTTTTTTAGGCTCTTTATTTCAGTAGGAGTTGTAAAATAGCTATATTCTGTTTTCTTCATTAGTATTAGCTAGATTTATTTTTATAGAAAAGACTAAATAAATGTTCAACTTTTTATTCCCTACTTTTAAAATAGTGAGTTGGTTCTTAGGATTCTTCCAAAGGTGAAGAAAGAGTGTTTGGTTTTCTTTTGAGTATCATCATGAGTGCATTTAAACAGTTTTGATGTGTTTCAGTTCTTTGCAGTTAGTGTTTTTAACTAATGATTATGTGGTTTGGCCTGTGGGAGTCTCTTCAAGTTCACCTCTAAATCCTTTTGACATACTCCCAGTAGCTGGGGCCAGAAGCTTTGCTTTGTGGTGTGATATGATAGTCAAGGCTCATCTTGTAAAATTTCTTCCCCAGACTTGGAATCAGCCGTTTCTTTAAGAGACCTCGGTTACTGTTGGGGAAAAATAGTATTTAGAGGCTGCTTTCTATCCTCCAGAGATGCTCATTATTTGTAGACTTTATCAACACAGGGTTAAGAGATACACACACACACACACACACACACACACACACAGGCATATAGATATATTTTTGCAAGTTCATTCTTATTCAAAATCAAGACTAGTGTTTTATTTAAATTGATCTTGTATTTGTATTTTCTTTTGTCCCCATTGAAAATTCTGGTTCCTAAGGACATAAAATAATGATTCATTTACTTTATTCTAGAATAGCCCCCAACCTTTTTGGCAAGTGCCTTATAGATAATCCTCTAAGATGCTAATGCCTGGTGGTCTGAGGTGGAGCTGAAGAGGTGATGTTGGTGCTGGAGGCGGCTGCAAATACAGATGGTGCTTCATTCACTAGCCTCTAGCTCGCCTCCTGCTGTGTGGCCTGGTTCCTACCAGGCCACAGACTGGTACCGGTCCGCAGCCCCCAGGGCTGGGGACCTCTGCTCTGAAATATGCAAAACATGGCAGGATACCAGTACAAACGCAACAGCCTGCAGTCCCGTCAGTGAAAACAATGTGTCCAGTTTTGTTGTTTTTAGAGTGTATTTCACTTGAGATACAAATTACTATCTTTTAAAACAATGGTTTTATAGCGTATAACAGTTATGTCTGCGTATGGATCCACATTCAAGCTCATTTGTTGCACTTGGTTTTCTAGTTTTAAGAATTGCTTAAATTACTTCCTGTTACCTATAAAATATTCATATGGTTCTAAAGTCAAATGTACAAAGTAGGAAAATTTCAGAGAAATCTGGCTTTTATTCCTGGTTCTGTTGTCTGTTTTCCCCTTTGTCATTTAAGTTTTTTTATTTAGTTTCTGGTTTATCCTTTCATTTTTTTTTTTTGACATAAGTTGCATAAGTATGACAATTATGTATTGTGTATGTGTGCGATTTCTCCTTTTGTAGATTGTTAAATAATTTACATTTCTTAACCTTTATTTATATACACATACGTGCGCGCGCACACACATTTTCTTTTACTTGGCGGCACACGGTTGAGATCACTCAGTGGGAGTAATAGACAGGCACAGCCTTCGTCCCTGTTACTGACTCTGCCACGTCCGCTGTGTGGCTGTGACGTAAACGGTCCCCACACTTCGCTTACACTCTTCACCACCCGCATCGGGTCTGGGCTTCTGTCGTTGAACATGGAGTGCCGCGTGGGCTGACTTCGCGTCTTCACGTGCACTTGCCAGTTTACCTTCCAGTTAGAGTTCTGGAAGTGGTATTGCAAGGTGTGTGATCTTGCTAGCTGGTGCTAAATTTTTCTTTCTAGGGATTCTTACTTTGAGTAATGTGTGAGAGTGCCAGTTTCTCAACAGATTCACCAACATATTTGAACTTTTATTTTTTATGAAGCTACTTTTAAAGAAGGTATTCTAGTCTACGGCCACGCCATCCTGAACGTGCCCGATCCCGTCTGATCTCGGAAGCTAAGCAGGGTCGGGCCTGGTTAGTACTTGGATGGGAGACCACCTAGGAAGACCAGGTGCTGTAGGAGTAAAAAATAAGTGAACAAAGTACCCCATAAGTATATCTTTGTGTTGTGTGCGTGTGTTTTGAAAGGTCATTGCTCTTGTGAAGAATGTAAACATCTCTGGTTTCCCAGTTAGTCATTTATTTGCCATATATTTCTTATTTTCCCATCAAGCCCTTTTATAAATAATAGTTCAACATGGTTGAAATGGTATTATTATAACTGGGCTTAAGGTACACAATTGTAATAAATTTCTGGTTGGGCCTAAGAAACTAATTACCATTTAAAATGTTTTCAAGAGGGGAAGTACTGTGGTTTTCTGTTAGTTTACACAGCTTTGTTTGAGCTCGGGGTCCCCTCGTGAACCACTTTTTCAGTTTTACTAAGAGTGGGTCATGATGAGTTACTACATTATGGATGTGCAGGAGAGGACTTCATGATATATAATCTATGCCTCGGGCCGGGCATTCAATGCAGGCTTGATTCTCTTGTGGAATCTCTGGCTGAGAAAGGCTGTGGCCTCTGTGAATACTCCTTTCTCTCCATACCCCAGCCTGACCCTCCGTACCCCCCTTCCCTCCCCTTGGTACCTATGATTCAATGCATTGAAGAGTGGGCACTTTTACAGATTCCCTCTTAAAGTGTTAATTGTATAAATGACATATTTTCATGAATCTGATTGAATAGTATTATTCATGAAAACAGATCAGTTGCCCTTTTGGAGAGTAATTATGAACATTGTAGTAGTATATAATCTGGTTTGGGAGGAACCTTGTTAGCCATCCTCGCGATATTTAATTGTGTGATATTTTAGTTCCTCGGTTTTTATTACCTCCTGCCGTAGTTAATTTAATACCTGCTCAGGCAGCAGATATCTTTGAATGCCTGTGCTCTTTTTTGCCCTCAGGGAGCTTTCACCCTGGGAGATCGATTTATTGACAATAAATCAATATACAGTGAATGCTACAACAGACATTATGCACTGAGCTGTGGAAAGTCCAGGAAGAGCTGAGTTCTGAGTGCTGGGGATTTTCAGGCAGGCCGGAGAGGGGTGGCCGGGAGCAGAAATTGACAAGACAGACGGATGGACATTAGAAATGGAGCCAGCCAGTGGCCGTCTTCACGCTGGTGCTCGTGGGGCCGCAGCGGCAGGTGCGAGGTCGCTGGGGGAAGAGCTGTGGGTACTTCAAGACAGGGCTGGGTCTGGGGAGACAGGGCCTTGAAGACTCTGCTAAAAAATTTTCTTTCGAAAGCAGCGCTTTGGCACTTTTATGTTTTTAAGATAAGGAATTATATATTAATTGTTTTAAAAAGGTAGCTTGGCAGTAGTAGGAAGGAATGGGCAGAACGGGGAGAGACCAAAGGCCACAAACAAATGACCAAGTCTTAGCTTTGCTTAGAAAGTTCTTCCTGTGGTGAGATAAAATCTGTATCTTTGAAACTGAAATCCTTCGATCTTAATTCTGCTTTAAATTCAAAACAAATATATTCTCTTAAACCTTAGAGCTTTTGATAGGCCTTATGTTTTAAAGGCATCCTACTCTAGCTGTAAACTAATTCCCAGGTAACTTTAGATTTTTAAAAATGTAATGGAGCATGGCATTGAATTCTTTCAAAAAGAAAAGAAGGTCTACCTTTCTGGAAGAGTTTAAATCAGTGCTTTTTAAATGATCTGGAATAAAAACCATTACAACAAAAATTTAGCCCGTCATAGACCAACCCTTTCGTAAAATCTAATAAAGTTATCAGAGAAATGGAATTTTTAAAAAGAAACAGATTCCATCCTATTTAAACGTTTCATGTCCGCAGACAGAATCGTGCGGCTGGAGCGCCCGCCGCGCGTCTCTCGGACGCTCTCGCCTTCGGGCTCGCGGGCAGCTGCGCCCGCTCCGCGGAGCCCCTTCCTCCCCGCTCCTGCCCACGCTTCGCACCCCCAGGTTTTGCAATATGCTTCTTAAATGAAATTCTTTCTAGAATATCGACTTTTCTGTTCTGGCTCCATGTGCATCGTGGACTCAGTGGCTGAGCCTAGTTTCAAGGTGAAGAGGTGTCGAGGGCCGGTCGGAGCCAGTGTTTCTTTCAGCGTCTCCGCGCCTCCGCGCCTCGTGCGCAGCAAGGTCACGGCCTGGCGGCTTCGCCCGCGTTCCTTGTTCAGGACGGGGGGAAGGTTTCGAAATAGAGATTCAACTATTTATCTTAAAGCACAATTGTTAAAATTAGTGAGATACTCTTTGAGGGGGAGAAAGATGGATCCAGTGAAAATAAACCTCTGTTTTCTTCAGTAACTTTAACCTGTAAAACTTAAGCTAATTACTCTGCCATAGATCTAATACCAAGATGAGTTAATTGTCCGTGTCTAATGAAATGAGACATGAGTTTCAGCGAAAAAGGAGTCCATTTTATCATTAGATGCTGTTAATGAGCCTTTTAAAATTAAGTCTTGATTGGATTGCAGTCAGTGTAGTTGAGGAATATTTGAGCACCTCTTTGTGTTGTATGTAACATTTTCTCTTGAGAGGGTTCAGCTTTCTGTTGACAGAATTAGTAGTGTAATGTTGCTTATCTGGACATCATTATGCTGCATCAGTTGACTTTCAAAAAATTTTTAACAAGAAATTTTGATTGGAACAATTTTTTCAGTCGTATTTATGACAAATTTTTAGGCCGTTTCATAAGCGTGTAGTGAGCCATCCTATTCAATTTTAGTTTATTTTTCTATTTAGTTTATTTTTCTACTCCCTCAGTTATGAAAGAGCACTATTTAAAGAAATTATATTGTTGCTCTTTATTTTAAAACATGTTAGTTTTTATTTTAAATCATGTATAATTGTTAACTCTTGCTTTTAAAGGCATGTATAATTCTTAATTTTTAAAAAGTAGCAGATTATCATAGGGCTAAGATATCACACCTTGTGGGTCCAAAATATGTAAAACTGAACATTACATTATTGAAATGATTCATTTTGTGAATTATTTGATAGTTAGAAGAGTAAATAAAAATTATGGTAGGTAGTTAGGAATGTTTTTAAAAAGGTCTTAAGTTTTTTAACAAAGTTCTGGCCAAATTCAAATACCTGTAAAGTATTCTAAATATAGAGGACTGATCACTTCTCATAAAAAAATATTTTTAAGAATGTGCTGTGAAGAAAGTTTTGTATAATTTTAGCTTTGTAACTAATAAGATTAATTTTTGACTAATAACTGTTCACTTAAATTAAGAGATTATTAAATAATAAGAAACAAGTGAGTAATTGGAAACATAAGGACGCTTGAAGATGTGTAATATGATCATGGAGAATACAGCCACAGAGTGCTACAAAATGCTTAAAAGTTTAATAGGCATCACAACTTTGAAAGAAGTAATTTTTTTTCTTACTTCTGAAAGCCTTTTGTTTAGTGTAGAAAATTATTACTGGTATTTTTTAAAAAATCATAATCTTCCTATTTAGAGGTGTTATTTCTATGTTTATACATATTTTGAGGCAATATTTTTGTGACCTGATTTATTTTACTTAAGATTATATTTGTCTATGACCATAAACACTCATATATACTTTTAAAATTGCTTTTACTATGAAAATATGAAGAACATCCATACATATCATTATTAGGATAAATTTATAGAAGTGTAATGGTCAGTTGAAAATCTGTTAACAAAATTGCTACATTAAGCCACTCTTTAAAATGATAATCCCATTCAGCAGGTAATGAAAATGTTTGTATTTGAATCTTCTCTAAAATTGGAGATACCATTTTTTTAGAAAGATCAAAATACTCTTAATTTACATATTTTTGGTTAGTAAGGTTAAATCTGTTTAATATGTATCTATTTGGATATTAATGTTTACTTTTGTATTGCCAGCCATTATTGCTTACCTCAGAATCCTACTTTTGTATTTTTAAATTATTTTGAAAAAAATTAAAATTATACCTATAGAAAAGTTGTAAGAGTACTGCAGTCAGCTCCTGCACCCTCTTTCCCTCGATTTGCCATTTTAACATTTTCTACATTCATGTACGCTTGTATGTTCTCTACATGTAGATGCATACAGTTACATTAAGCCCATCATTTGCAGATCTTACATTTGCAGATTCATCTTGTTAAAGTTTATTAGTGATTCCAACATGAGTATACATGGAAATTTCAGTCATTCATGGACACGTGCAGCGGAGCAAAGCGAATCAGCCAGCGCTCTTGTTCCCAGCTGGCGGCGAATAAGACAACGCCAGTTTTCCCGTTTTGGTACTTACACCGTGAACGAGAGTTCTTTTCAGTGTCTCCTTGAGCCGTGTTTTCTGCACGTTGGTGTTTTTGCGGGTGATTTTGGTGTTTAAAATGGCCTCTCGCGCAGCGACGAAGTGCCCTCTAGCGCGTGTGAGCGCCGGGGCGCTGCGATGGGCCTCCCGGCGACGGCGCGGCGTCAGGGAGGCTTCGTCCGGGAAGGACTGACAGCGCCGCCGACCGGCGTCGGTGCATCAACATGTGTATCAAATAAAGAGGCTTTGATACACAGACACGGCGGGGTCGCACGGCGCCTGGCTGGGGAAGCCGTGACCAGAGGCCCGCAGGGGCGTAGCCCCATGTCCTCAGGGCTCGTGGTCCCCGCGCTCTCCTGGGTGTTCGCGGTGGCCCTGGGGGAGGCCGCCGCCCTGGCCGGCGCGCTTGGCGTCCGCGCGTGCGAGAGCGGTTCCATGCCCGAGCCCTGGCCGGCTCACGCACCGCGCTTGTGTCTCGTGGGCTCCGATTTGCAACAGCTCCTCAGCTCTTCATTGCCTTTCATGATGTGGGTCTGGCCTGCTTGCTCACCATTAGGTACAGGCTATGAATTCTTGGCAAGAATGTTTTTTAAAAAGTGATGTTATGTCCTCATTAGCAGTTCTGTGATGTCAGTTTGTCTCATTTTTGACGTCAACTTTGATCGCTCTGTTCAAATGGTGTCAGTCTTTTTTTCAGTGTAGAGGTGCTTGCCCATACACCTTTAATAACTAAGGGGATGCTTTGAAATTTTGAAAATATCCTGGTCCCTGATGGTTTCAGCTTTGGTTAGTGACTCTTCTCAAACCCATTATTACTGTAATACAGTGTTGGCGAAATTGTTATTATTCTACCTCTGTCATTCCCTGTGCATTTACTAGCTGGCATTCAGTTACAATGCAGATGCTGCCTGTCGTTTCCGATGGGTTACGGCGGGGGACGGAGGCGCGGGGAGGCCGCCCGCTCTCCTTGCATGGCTGGCTGGGAGCCGCCTGCAGCCCCGCTGCTTGAGTGCACGGGGTGACCGTCTTATTTCTGGATTCCTTGTTTCCACTCTTACTGCCTTCCTCCGGCTACCAGAGTGACTGTTACATAACCCTGCAGAGCATTTTCACGGCCTCAGTGAGTCTCATCTCCACTGTGACCAGCAGGGCTCGCCCTCTGCTCGCAGCCCTGGGACAGAGCTTCCCGCTCGCCGGCCCCCGAATGCGCTCACGGGGTCCCCGCCGCGCTCTGCGAGTCCCTGGCCCGGGAACACCCTTCCCCTGGGGTCTGAGTAACTGGATCCCTCCGTTCTTCCAGGTTTCCCTTCCATCTCTCCTTCCGGAGAGACCTTGCATAACCACTGTGCCACCAGGTAGCACGCGCTCGCCTCGCTGCCACGCGCCCTTCTGCGCCTGCGCTCTGCTGCTGGTCCCTCGTCGCTTCTGGCGCGCTGTACGCAGTCGCCAGCCCCGCATCCCCAGTGTCTGGCGCTGGATGGCAGACAGCAGAGCGCGTGCCATCCGGCAGGTTTCCTCGGTGACAGCTGTAAATTCCTGCCACATAGGTGGGGCCCAGCAGGCGTGTGCTGAAGGGAAGGAATGTTTTGTCTTTTAATTTTGCTTATAATTATTGTACATACAGAAAATATCAACTAAACACTCACATTGTATTTTATTGTGATTTTCTGGCTTCTGTCATTAGCGTCAGGCTCGGAGGCTTTTCCAGTGCCCAGTAGTTTATATAGATACTTGTTACTTTCCATTATTATGGTTTTAATTATTTAGTGAAATCTTACATCATTTTACTAATTAGCTCATTCTTTAGGGTAATACTGGAAAGTTCATTCTTAATTATTTTGCTTTTTAAAATGTAAAATTTAAATTTTGGAATTCTTAATTTAGAAGCAGGCGGTCCAGCTACGCGCATGTGCAGTGACTTGGTTCTGGCGGGGTCAGCTCCTTCTCCGTGCGGGAGATCCGCAGGCAGCGCATTTCATTTTGTCCAGATATGCTGCATTTCTTACGTATTAACCCAGGAAAACGATAGTAAACAATGTTGTTTTTTTAATCTACATCCATCCTTCAATTTGTGTGGTATATTTTACACATTTTTTATGCGTGGTAAATACTCCCTCCGCCCCCGTTTACGCGGACTTTTTTATACGCGGTTTTCATTTACGCGGTCTCATTTTATGTCATTCTGTGTGGTGCTTTCTTTTTCGTTTCCGTTGTTGACGATTTCTCTTTCTAAAAACCAGTAGTAGCCTGACTCAGCTACGTGCAAAGAGCTAATCCTTACCAACGCCCAGTTGTTAATGATCTTCCCGTTCATTGGATGGCAGAAGGATGGGTGACTACCGACGTTTTTTGGAATCGATTTTACAGACGTCTTGCTGTAGAAGCCGAAAATTATATGAAGGGAAAAAATATCTTCCTTTTAAAATACTTTTGCTTTTAATCACCTGGTCATCCGTGCAGTTTAGAACGTCCAAATATAAAAGTATATTTGCCACCAAATACAATTTCTTCGATTCAATCTTTAGATCAAGACATTTCTACCTTTAAGATTAATTACATTAAGTGAAGTTTTAATGATATTTTTAATAAACTTGAAGATGATGAGTCACCTACAGTTATAGAAGCCTAGAATAAATACAGAGTTTTAAGTCGTATCAAGAATATTGCTTTAGATTTGAGTGATCTAAAGCCGTCAACTTTAGATGCTTGCTGGAAAGCGGTATGGCCAGAGGTGGTTGCACCGGGGAATGTAGTTCCCACAACCGAAGAGGGATTAACGGGCATTATTAATTTATTAAATAAATTTCAAGAAGAAGGCTCCAACAATTTGAATGTAGGTGATATTAATGAATTGCTCAATCATGAATTAATTGATAATGAATTAATTCACTTAATATCTGAAGCCCGTTCTGCCAACGAATACGGCAGTGACCTTGAACCAGTTTCATTCACTGCAGAAAATATTTTAAAAGCTCTTCAACTGGAAACTGCGATTCTAGATAGTGATCCAAACATCCAAAAAGCCTTAAAAAGATTAATTCCTTTAGATGATAGTAAAGACACTGATAGTGAATAAAGTTTATTTCAGTTTTTTGAATTTCATTAGCATTTTTTTGTGAAAACACATGAAATAAATATTTTTATGTTTTGTATTGACCTTTTGAGCGTGTGTGTGTGTATGTGTGTGTGTGCACGCGCGTGTGCTGATGGACTCTTACCTGGTTTTCTTCCACGTAAAAAAATAGACGGATGGAAAAGACAATTCACATAAATCTCGAGACGGGTGGATAGCGCTTCTAAATCATGTTACCTTCGTGTTTTAATAGCATGCTAAATGTTTCTTCTTAATATAGCTCTTGAAAGGGTGACAGTAAGTTTCAGTTTGCCCGGGACGGTTTTAGCTCCACTTACTGTCTGGGTGAATTATTAATAGTCTGTCCATTCACTTTCATAGTGACCTGGCGTAGATGCCATTTGGCATTGTTTTGGTGTTTATTCAACTTTCTTCTGGAAAACATCATTTAATCTACTTTTGTGTCAGCTGCCATGAGATTTGTTATGGAATGGTACTATGGACTTAGGAAATTTTTGATGTGAAATTAAAATGTTACCTTTATGTTTGTTTTAAAGTGCTGCTGCTCTTGAAATGAGAACTGATGTTTGTATACTTGGAAGAAAATAAGTTATGGAAAAATGTGTATATCAGAGAAACATTCTGTCCTCTGGTACTTAATCTCTTGCTTGTTTATAGGATTTGATTTATGTTCTTTATTAGTTTGCTCTTCACCAGCAGCCACATTCACCTACATGTGTGATTTATTTTGGACCAATTTGCAGTAGATAGGCCAAACTTCATCTGGACACAGCAAGTGAATTTTATTGGTGATAAAGCTGTGAATACTGTCAGAGGCTCGTGGTCTTTGTGGGATTTGCCTTTGATGACATGATTAGATAAAAAGGGAAAACACTTCATCAGGCTGGCCAAGAAGACCAGGTTCCATTTGGACGGTGCGCCAGGCTCCATGGAGGAGGCTGCGAAACGGTGGGGGTGCTGTTGCCAAGCCCAGCGTGTGGCCGTGTGTCATCGGCAGCGTGACAGTGCCCTTCTCACTGTACACACATGTATTACCTCCTTCACACCGGGCTTTCTTTTTCTAATGTCTTCTGTTTTCAATCCCATCTCAGCACCTTCTAGAAAGTGAGGCCGTTCTTACTGTCCCCATGTGTTTATTCACATGCTTTTTTCCACATAGAATATTTCTTCTACCTTTCAAAGTTTATTACATAATTTAGTAAGTTTTTTTTTTTTTCATTTTGATTTCCTTACTCTGGGTAAGACACAAAGATTGGAGGTTCTTGTTCTCATGAAGCTTAGAGAGGAAGACAGAAAATAGGTAACTACACAGGACAGTTTTAGATAGTGATAAGTACCCCGAAAAGAATAATGTGAGGCGATGTGATAAGTGGGACCAGGGTGGAGTGCTTTTAGCTAGGGTGGCCAAGCAAGGGCAGCGTGAGGTGACGTGTGATCGGGGGACAAGGAGATCGACGTGGGAAGCTTCGAAGGCTGAATGTGTCTGGGTGAAGCAAGAGCAAGTGCAAAAGTCCCTGATAGGAATGACACGGAACTGTCCGAGGATGGCAGGGCACTGTGCGGGGAGGAGGGCGGGGAGCAGCGCTGGGGAGGCCTCTGTGCACGTCCCTCCGCGTCGTCCCTCCGCGTGGGCCCGGGAAGAAGTTGGACTTTCTGAAGAGCAGCTGAAGGCGGTGGCGGGTTTTACGCAGGAGTGGCGTGATCCTGATTTCAAAGAACTGTGTCACGGTGCTTAGAGCGTGGATTCTAAAAGGGCGCGCGCGCGCACGTGGCCGGGCGTTGCAGGGGCGCGGTGTGAGCAGGAGCGCGCCTTACTGCGCTGCGGACAGCGGTGGCGCGGGCGGGGGCCCTCCTGGGAGGTCCCTGCGGTCTCGGCGCCCCGCGGCTTCGTCCCGCCTCGCCAGTGCCCCCGCCCAGTGTCCCAGCACCGCTTCTCTGCTCGGACAGCTTCGTCTCTGACTGCGCTGTGCTTCCCCTTGCCTTACCCAGCGCGCATTCCCCAAGGCCGATTCGTTTCATCGAGTGCGGGCATAATTGGCGCCCGTTAAAAATTATGCTCTTTTCCCACAGATTTTTAGTCAGCCCGTTTCTTGAATTTTCTGAAGTACAGGGGATCAAATAAATAATGCAGAAGAAACATTTGAAATTTTTACTTAAACAACTGACACATGACTTAGATTTCAAAAAAGAAAAAGCCAGCTGGTGCTTTATAAGTTAATTGAATAAGACTTGAGGTTTAGAAGCGAAGTTGCAATTTAAAACCTAAAAGTGAAGTTGATTGCCAGGGTGCGGACAGAAGGAGTGGTTTTGTGGGAGCTCGGTGGCCACGTGTGCGGGTCACCCCCGCCGCCGGAGGCAACAGTTCCCGTCTTCTCCGGGGCGCGTGTTTTTACCTGCCCCCCCTCCGGAGGGTGCGCTGTTCTTCACACGAACACCTGCAAATAGCGCCTGAAACAAACCCATCAAGATGAAAAGTGTTTCTCAAGCAAATGGTTGGAATATTTAGGAATACTTAGCAACATCTTATGTTAATACTAGGTAGCATTTAATAGAAAGTTTTAACTTGCATATTTAAAAAATATTTAAACAGATTTCTTGGCACGTTTTGAAGTAACCCTAAACAATGTGCATTGGGGTGTGTTTCCTTCGGCCACTAGCCTTGCTCCCCACCGTGCACACATGTACACGCGAACTAGGTTGAAGAGAGATTTGTTCCGAGTATGTATTTCAAGTGTTTTTAACATTTAAGAAAATCCAAGGCGTTTGCGGCAGAGATGCTTTTTAGACAATAGTTGTTTAATGAGCTGCTTATATATACAAGAGAAGAGAATGGGCCTGATTGCTCACAATCTGATGTTTGAAAAAGTATTTTTCCGGATCTTATTCATTTGCATATCTAATTGCTATGTAATCAAAACTAAGTGAACTCTAACTACTTGAAACTAAAATGAAAGGCAATCATCTGTACCGGGAGGAGGGGAAACCCCTTCCCAGGCAGGCCGGCCTGAATATTAGCATGATAGTCTTCTTGTGTTTAATTATAGGTGTCTGACTGAGCTGAAAATGTGTGCTTGTGTAATAAAGAGGCGAATGTGACCCCGAAACACCAGCTCGGCTTTGTGGTAACCGCGCTGCCTCTGAGGGAAGTTAGCACTCGTCCTGTATTTTGGTGATAAGGGATTGTGCCAGAAAGGCTGTTAATTACCTGCTTTGTTTGATATGGGAAGTAGTAGTTCCACAGCTCCCTTCCTACCAGTGACAGCACTCAATTAAAACCTGTTTTAAGCAGCTATAATGCCCTCGTTTATCTGTTGGGAAGACATGAGGTGAAGAAAATTAACTTGACTTTTTCCAGCTGTTTGTCGTCAGCTTTGTTTTTGGTAAATCTTCTGAGAATAGAAAACTACCCCAGGATGTGCCCTTTATGCTTTTATAGACTTAAAATTTTTATTTTATTATTTCTCGCCACCTTGTAAAGAGTTATTAAGAGAGATATTTTTAATATTCTTAAATGTCATTTGAAAGTTTAGCCAGTGATTAACAGCGTTTCAGGCTAATTAAAGCTCTTTTTCTATTTTACACTTCTGAACTTAAACATCTAACACAAGTTTAAAACTCTTTAGTTTTCTCACTGTCAAATCAGTAAGTTACCTGTGAGTTTGTTCACCTTTCTAATGTGGGGCTTTAATCTGTGTGATTTGGGTGATTGAATAATGAGCAAGAACTGGTATAGGGAGATTGGAGGTAGTGTGAGTGATGGGTCCAAAGGCGCGGCACCGCTTATGCGCCGTTTGATGCCCCTGTGCTCAGTGCTGATTCCTCTAATGCTCGTCCCCGCGGTGTTTTCCCTGTAAAATGTGTTCATAAGTGCGTTCTAGTAAACTGCCAGCGGCGTGTTTGCCCGTGCTCCGACTGCTGTCGTGCCCTCTCAGCTGGCGAATGCTAGCTCGCAGAGTGGACCCCCCCCCCCACACACACACACACTGCTCGGTGCGCGGTGTGCATGGCGCAGCATGGCTCGGCTCCCCCGGCCTGCCGACTGCTCCACGCTGTGTGTGGTTTACCCGGCTTCGATCTCCCAGCCATTTGTTTTTTGTCCTTGAAATTCATTTTGACCTGCAGTACATGCCCGTAAGATGCGAGTTGTAGTTTCGAATAGTATCCTGCATGAGAAAAAGCTAAGCTCCTAAAATTTTGAATAATTTTTGCAGTCATTTCCCAGATATTTTATTTATGTTAAGGTATGGAAGTTTACGGTAGACAGTATTGGTATATAGCAATTTCTTAAGTTTTATTTTGGAGATACAAAGTTGGCTAAGTTGCGATTATTTAGTAGAATAGTAATCAAATACTAATCTTTGTGAATTTTGGGGAGGCAGTTGGAAAATACTTTTGTAACTTATTAAGCTGAAATATATAAATCTAAAGTTGTTTCATGATCCTTTGAACTCTGACACGAGAGAACAGGTTCAGCTTGGGATCAAAGTTAAGGTAAAGGGTTCAAGATTGGACAATACAAAATATTACGCACTTAGGTGAAACTTTATGATTTCTTTTTTTAAATATTATTATTATTTACGCCTACAGCATCCGGTCTTCCTGGGTGCCTGGGTGGTCTCCCATCCGAGTACTAACCAGGCCCGACCCTGCTTAGCTTCTGAGATTAGCCATCGGGCTTGTTCAGGGTGGCATGGCCATAGACCATGGACCATGGCTCCACTGGGGCGCGAACCAGGACCTTCTGTTTGTAAAGGGGACGTGCTAACCACTATACTATGGAACCACGTCCAAACTTCACAATTTCTTTAAGAACTCTTGATATTCATACCTTTTAAAGATTTTTTGCTTAAAAAGGAACTTCAATATATTTTGAATTTAATAGAAAAAGATGATAATTCTGTTTGTAGTAAATTTTGAAGTTTATATTGTCATTGTCATTTTAAACATAACCTTCATACATAAATTCACTACTGTTTCCTCCCCTTTTAAAAAGCTTATTATGTCTAAATCCAAACACTCTTAAGCTTCATTCAAGAACACTGCTTATTCTTGGCTTTCTGAAAATTTTGTTTCCTAATAATCTGGGAAGGAAAAGTTTTATAATTTAATAAACTTCATTAAGTGAGAAATAGTTATCAGAAAGATTTTTCGGTTTTTCTTGTGAGGTTTTCCCCAATTGAGTTGGCATTTCTGTTGGTCTGGTTACATAATCTACTTGAAGTGTTATTTTATAAAAATATGTAATGAGGATTCAGTAAAATCTGAGCGCATGAGTGTTTTATGGTTAAAGAAAACCCTAAACCTTTTGAAGGACTTCTTATAGTCACAAGAAATTTCATTCTACAAATGAGGACCAGTACCCTCTTAAATCACATTGTTTGTGTCTTCTACAAAATTTCCAAGTGCCCAATCTATGTTTTGGATCCTGTTAGGCTCTTTCACATTCTTTTCCAAGGAAAGACCAAAGTGGAAAACTCCCTCAGTCCTGGGATGATTAAGGCCTGGATGGCCAGGAAATTGGCTCTGAGCGCTGGAGCCAGTTTTGCAGAAATAAACTGGGCTTTGGGGTGGCCTATGCCACCTATGAGTGAGGCTAAAAGCTGTAACTACCACCTAGGAACTGTTCCCAGGCGGCAGGAAGAACAAGAGACAGTGTAGTAGCTAGAACCAGGGCCACACTGCCTGCCGATTTGAATGCGGTTTCATCGCTATCCCTCTGGGAAGATGAGCTTTGACGTAGGAACGTGAGGCCTTGTAGTTCCAGCACTGTCTGACCTGCGGAAAGCTGACCGAAATGTGTGTGTAGCTCAAGGCAGCTGCAAGGCCCGGGGCACTGGGAAAGGAAGACAGGCAGAGCTGGGCCATTTCTGCAGTGAGTGTGTGTTTGCCTGGCTTTTAGCCTGGGGTCAAGTACAGTCAGTGGCACTAATTCCAACCTTGGGGAAATCCCTGCTGTTGGAGACCGTGGAATCCAGAAAGGAAAACAGACAGAAAGGATCCCCTGAGTCACACACGCAGCACCGACTTGAAGGACCTTAACTGCAGATCCGAAGCGAGGCCAGACTTGGCCATCAGGAACCAAAGTTCTCAGTTCCGAACTGAATCAAGAAAGTTCCTACTAACGTAAAAATAAACCTTTAGAAGAAGACAGAATTCGGAATCAGCATACACTTTTAAAAGTAAAACCTGAAAATAAATTCAACTCATACCAACCTCCAGATGTTGGAACTAACAAGACGGGTATTCTAGCTGTTACAATGATTCTCATAAAGGAAGACAAAATACAAATAGAAAGTTCTAGCAGAGAAGTAGAAAAAAATGAAAGAGGACCAAATGGAAATTTTATAACTGAAAATAGAATACCCGAAATGAAAATTTTGCTGGATGACTTTAACTGCTAAGGAAGGGGTATGCAGATTTGAAGACAGAGCAATAGAAACTACCCACTGTAAATAACAGGAAGAGGAACGAAACAGAGGTAACAATAGCATATAAAATGGTCTGATGTGTACTTAGAGACCCAGAAAGAAGAGAGAGCAAACGAGACAGAAAAGTACTTGAAGTAATAGCACAGCATCTCAGATTTGTTGAAGGATATAAATTTACGGATTCAAGATGCTTATCACACAACAATCAGAGCAAACACCAATGAGACCACACTGTGGGACAGTAGAGTGAAAAGAGCCGGTCTCGAAAGCAGCAAGCGAGAAAATGGCACGTCGTGTGCAGAGGGTGAATGAGGCAGCTAAAGGCCAACTTACCGAAGTAGGGAGGCCAGAGGAAAGCAAAATGCCTTTCAAGTGCTAGAACAAGAAATTGTCAGCCTGAACTCTGTAACTGCTGAAAATATCTTCAAAATGAAGATGAAATAAAAGATAGCTAAGAGTGTGTGTCACTCAGACCTGCATGGCAGAGGAGCCGAAGGGGACTTGTTCGGGCCGAAGGGAGATGTGAGCAGGTACCGAGCCGGGCCCTGGAAACGGTGAACACCGGGGATGGTAAAGTCTCTGGGTAAAGTCTCTGGTGTGTTTGGGGAATCTTTCTTCTGTCTTAATTTCTTTGTAATATAAAGCGTATGGGGGGAGGGGCATTGTCTTGTGGAGTTTTTAACCTGTGTGTGTGTAAGTATGGACCTGCGTGGTTACTACATACTATGTGAAGTAGTAAAATATTAATTGTGAGTACACCTTGAAAAGTTAAAGATTTATATTTTTAACCACTAGACCACCACTCAAAACATAATGCAAAGGGGCATAGGTACAAAGACAGTAAGGAAAATAAAGTGGGATTATAAGGTATGGTGAAATAGTATATTGTAAAAAGCCGGGAAGGGAAGAAGAGGAACAGAAACAGGTTACAGATAGAAAGCCAGTGATGGAGTTGGTAGAGCCAAACCTAATCTATATTAATAATTGCATTAAATAGCAGTAGAGGAACACTCCAGTGAAAAAGCAGAGATGGTCACATGGATTTAAAAACCAAAAAGGCTCAGCTATGTACTAGGAAGTATATAACCTATAGTTAACTTTAAATTCTCCCAACAGAAAATTTGAAGAGAAAGGTAGAGGTAGATTGAAAGTAAATAGATGGAAAAAGTTATATCAAGAAAACAGTAAGCAGAAGGCTGGAATGACTGTAATAACATAAAATAGATTTCAAGAGGCAAAAACAAGCCAAGGATGTGGGAAGTCACCGTTTTTATTCCAGCCTGTATTCTTAACAGGTAAAGGGGATATTTTATAACGATATAAGTCAATTTAGCAGGAAAATGTCCACTTAATACAGTCACTTAATAATATAGTCCCTACTGCATGACATAAGAATTGACTAAAATGCAGAAATAGACAATTTCACAGTCAGAGGGAGATTTGAACAACTTTTTCAACAGTTGATAAATTAATATCAAAAAATCATCAAAGACTTAGAAGATCTGAACATTATCTGCCACCTTGACCTCTTTGGTGTTTATAAAACATTATACTTGACAAATTCACATTCTTTTCAAGTACAGATGGGATATTCATCAGAATAAAACATATAGTAGGCCATATACAGAGTATGAGCTCTGACCAAAATGGAATTAAACCCCCAAATATGTGGGATTTGAACAACACACTTCTATATAATCCGTTGGTCAGATGTCTCAAGAGAAATTAGAAAGTATTTTAATTAAATGATAATGAAGATATAACAAAAGTTGTGAGATGAAGCTAAAGCAGTGTTTACAGGAAATTTGTACCTATAAATATTTATGTTAAAAAACTAATTTTCTGACAAATTAAAATTAAAAAAAAAATAAAGATAGCAAACAAAACCCAAGATAAGTAGAAGGAAATAATTAAAATAACAGAAATTACTGAAATAAAAAATGGATAAGTAGAGAAGAACAATGAAACTCAAGTGTTTTTTAAAAAAGATTGTTAAATTAGATTTAGCTATAGCTAGACTGAGCCACAGTAAGTGAGAGAAGACACTGCTGGTATCTAATAAAATAGGGCACAGCACTACAGACCCTACAGACACCGAAAAGACTTCTAAGGAAATATTATGAGCAACTTAAAGCCAATGAATTTGAAAACTTTAGATGAAAAGTTTTTTAAAAACATAAATTCGTACCAAGAAGTAACAGAACTTGCACAACCCTATATTGATTAAAGAAGCTGAATTTGTAATTAAAAATTACCCCACAAAGGAAAGGTAAAGCCACATTAATAGTGTGAATCCTATATAAAGTCATGTATAAAAGGCATGGAATGGGATACTTCACTTAATTACCATATTGATAATTACAAGCGTTACTGTGATACCACCAGAAAACAGAAAGAATCAGTATGTCTTATGGATTCAAAACATTCTTAATAAAATTTTAGCAAATTGAATCCAGTGATATATAAAAAAGATGCTATGTCAATACCCTGTAGGGTATATCTCGGTAATGCAAGGTTAGTTTAACATCTGAATTTTATCAGTGTAATTTATCATACCAATAGAATAAAGGTTAAAAAAAAACTATGATTATTTCAATAGATGTATAAAAAGTATTGAACAATATTTTATTATATAGAAGTGTGTTTTCCACTTTCATGATAAAACACACCAGCAAACCAAGACTGTTAGAAGGAGACTTCTTCAGTTCATCTCTGAAAATACCTGTACAATAATGCATCACTTAATGGTGGGGATGCATTCTGAGAAGTGGTCGTTAAGCAATTTTGTTGACGTGTGAGCATCACAGAGCGTGCTCACGCAAACCTGGGCAGTACAGCCTACCGCGCCCCTAGGCCGTGTGGTGCACCGCCTTCACACGTGTGGTCCGTCATCGCCTACGGCATGTTACGCAGCACTTGACTGTGTGACGTGCTCTTCGTCTGTGAAAGGCTCAGTGCGTTTCTCCTGAGGTCGTGAACAAACCAAGGATGGGGTGAAGGGTTGAAGAAGTGCACACCGGTAGTTGGTAGCTGGTCACGAGGATGGGGCGCATGGCATGAGGAAGGCAGTCAGCAGTAACACGATGGCGAGGCGGAGGGCCAGGGGAGGGAGGGGGCAATTGGGGGGATCGTTTTGTGAGCTATATAGATGTCTAACCAGTGTACTATATACTGGAAACTAATTTAAATTAAAAAAAAGATTTATGTCTTAATTTCTTAAACTGTTAAGTGCTTTAAATATTGAGTACTTGACATTGGGGACAGACATAGGTAATTAGCTACCAATCTAGCAATTGATAATAAGTGCCCAAAGGTTTTCACTTGTTTTTTTCTCTCTTGAAGCTGTCACCTCATTGTAATGTAATCTGTTCAGTTATGTAGGAAGTTATTTTCAAAGACTACCCTCTCCTGAGTGAATGCAGTTATATTCTGAAACGTTAGGGTGAAAATGAGACTACTGTCTGTGGGTTTTAATGTCTCTCCTTCAGAGTGCAGGCCAAGGGAAGTTGACCACACATGCACACACGGTGCACACGTATGTTTCCCCGCCGCCCACCCCCCCCGTCCGCGTTGCTCACAGCTCAACAATATGGAAGATTTTTTGGATAAAGCAGAGAATTCTAAAAATCTTAAATTGTTATATGTAGTTACATTTGGGGGTTTATAGTCTTTTCAACATGACTTTACTGTCTTGATGACATTTCAAGAAATTTTTTTATTTTCCCAGTCTTAATTACTTTCTGTCATGTTTATTGAATAAGGATTAATCTAACAGGTTTATTAAAGGAATTATTTATTCACACGGAAATGAGCACTTTTTTCTTTCTTAGCAGTGTGGATTCAGTCTAGATTATTTAACATTCTGGAATAGATTTTAATTTATTGAACCTAAAAATACTCCTAAACATATTATGACTACTTTCAAACCTGTATTGACTAAGGTCAGCCCCTCGCATTCATGATGTAGGCTATAATTATGTCTTTACTGGCCTAATGAGATATTCTGAATTTCCTTTTATAATCTGTATGATACTGAAACTTTAATGAAAAGTGTCTAAGTCGGGGTTCACCCAGGGAAGCAGCAGGAGAGGACCTGGCTTTCGCAGTGCGCCCCGCTCCTAGTCAGCGTCCAGGGCAGGCCTCGGGGAAGGCAGACCGCCTTGGACTCAGCTGAGTTTAGAGGAGGCCTCATCCCTCTTTTAAAGGTTCCATCTGAATAAATCAGGCCCACCTAGGACAATCTCCCGTTCAGTTAAAGCCAACTGGTTAGTGACTTCAATTATATCTAAAAAGTCCTTTTACAGCAGGGCCTAGGTAAGTGTTTGAATAGTTGAGAGAAGGTGTGTGTATGCTACAGAATGACCGCTGGTGGGTTTTTGTCCTCCGAGCCTTGGGAAGGAGTGTCCCTGATGGCCCCCCTGGCCGAGACCAGACTGGCATGGCATTCTGGCAGCTGCGGCTCAGCTGACCAGGCTGGCATAGCCAGCAACGGACTTCTCCACTGAAACAGTAGCTTCCTTTATGTGGGTTATCGATACTGAAGGGCATTATCTTTATTCGAGCAAGAGATATCAATTTAGATGTTATCAACTGTTATCATTAAGATTAAATTCCTATTTGCAGATAAGTTGTTTACATTTTATGAGCTGCAGACTTGAAGGTTAGGCTTCAATTAATTCTGTAATAGTTTCACTAGCTACTTAAAATCAGTTCTCTCAGCTTAGAACAATTAGAATAAAACACTATGTTTCCAAGACAAAGTTAATTTTATTTAAACGTCAGTTTTGTATTTTGACAGGCCCTCAGGAGGTGAGCCTGGGGCGGCCACCGCAGTCCTGTGTTTCCAGCGTTCCCACATTCTGTAGCTGCTTGGAGGGGCTCGCGTTTCTTACGGCTGCCTGGATTTATTTAGTATCTCTTACTCTTGTTAGCGCAGCGTGAAAGCAGTCCTCGGGCTTTCTGTTCTCTGCGAGGGTGTGGGCTCTGCCCTCTGGGCAAAGGTAGAGAGCTGAGCTGGACATAGAGTTGGTGTTCATCGAACATGGTATTTGCTCTCCCAGCGCCCATCACATTCTCTTCATTTCGGTAAATGAACATCTTAGTGAAGAATATTCTAAGAAGTGTCAGGCAGGAATCTTGACTTTAGCCAATAGTAAAAACAAAAAGAGATTTGTAGATGTATAGAGAGGCCTTATAAAAGTCTGTCATTACCAAGAATCAGATGCCGAGGACGGCTAGAGAAATTCAGGGAGAAAGAGTTTTTGAGACAGTTCGATGGGGCCCTGAGTGAGCGTCAGGTTTCGCGGGGCCCTGAGAAAAGCGCGGATTCGGTTCCTGCGCTTCCTCTGTGGACAGTCGGGACGGGGCACGAGGGTCAGATCTGCTTCTGCTTCTGGTCTCTGCCTACTGGTTGGAGAACTTAAGGCTTAAGTTACTTTCTGTAAGCCTCATCTGTAAAATAAGGTTAATATCTCCCACTCAGGGCTACTAAATTACTAACGGGCCGTCTTTACTATTTTTCATATTCTTTTAGAATATGGGCAGTTGGTAGGTCCTTACGGAATCACATGTGTGGCCATTTTCCAAAAGATGTTTTCTCTAGTTGTAATGACTACTGTTACCATTAATGAGATTGAACTTTCTTTTCAAAATTAACCACAGTAATTGTTAATGGTAGCTTAATTCCTAAGCATCACCATGATTTCCGGGAGTCGTCATAAAGTTTGTTTTATACCTCAGAAGATGGTTTTCATTGCATTCATATTTCAGTTAGGTCGTGAATAGCCTGTTACCTCGGTTTCTTAGTTTAGGTATTAGTTAATCACCTGCGTGAAGTGAGCGGCCGAGGAGCGCGGGGGACTCTGAAAGTGGGGGCCGGGGCGTCCCGCCCCCGAGCCTCGCGTTTCAGGGCGAGTGTCTCTGGCCACTGGCACCGTTCTCTGGCCACCAGAAGTGCATCCTTGGTCACTGAGGAAACCAATGGTTTAAAGCTCTTACCAAGACTTCAAATAATAACTTTTTTGATTATACAGTTATATGGATGTCAGTTCATAACAGGGAGAGGGATTTAAAAGAATTTCACTTTAGTTCTGTATCTCTGAAACTTGATCATGCTAGAAATTATTTCTGATAAAACAAAACGTGGATTCTCCAAACTTTTATTTTTCATTCTGCTGAGAGAGTACTTTTTTTTTTTTTTTTGGCTGATGTAGTTGAATTCTCAGATAGTTACAATAAAATGTAAAAATAACAAAATGGTTAACATTTAACTTGAGCATTAATTGTAACATTGTATAGATAATGTATAAAATATATAAAAATTGACAGAAGAGATAAAAAGTTATTAGTGTAACAGGCCAGGTTTTAGTTAGCAAATAATTAAACTATTTTAGGGAAATTATAAATGTTGGATGTATAACTAATTCATGAAAAAAGGCATAACTGTAATTCATGAAAGAGGCATTCATGCAGCTATTTTTACCTATTAAAACCCCTATAGAGTGAAAAAAGTAAGAGACTTCTAAAAATTACCTTATTTTATCTGGACTACCCCTGTTCAGTGCAGCTGTGTGAAGTGGTGCTCTTGGACTGAGGCTTACCTGTGTTCAGACTGTGTTGAAGCCCATGTGCATCCTGCTAACGGCATCCCTAAAGAAGAAGGTTTTAAATGTTTTTAATTCAGTAACATCTTTGAATGCACCTAGCAGTCTTACTCTGGGTTGGTTATATTTCAGAAATACTCACAGGAAGTGAAAATACTTTAATATTCTTAACAGAAAAGAAAAATGGCATCCTATAATATTCTGGGCTGCATTAACTACATCACCGTTATGGTTCTGTTTTGCTAATCAAATTACAGGGAAAGGCTATGAGAAAGATACCACTTTTTATAGTTAGTTCAGTCTTCTGTCGCTTGAAGACAAGAATGTGTTCTGAGAACTGTGTCCTTAGGTGATTTTGCCATCGCGTGACCGGCACAGAGGGCGCTTGCGCACCCCTGGGCGGCACGGCAGACCACACACCTGTATGTGGCGCGGCCCGTCGGCCTGGGCAGCCGTAGCGGTGGTGTTAGTGGATGTGGGCGTTCCTGCCCGTAGAAAAGGTGCGGCAGACACAGGGTAGAAGATCCGCAGCGGTGCGTCTCCGCAGGCACTTAGCGCGCATGGGCCTGCGGGACTGGAGTTGCTCTGGGAGTCTCGAGTGAATGGCAAGGCCGAGGCTGTGGGCACCCACTACCGTAGGCTTTATAAACACTGCACGCTCAGGCCGCACTGAATTTGTAAAAATAAATACTTTTATTTTTCAATAGTAAATTAACCTTAGCTTACTGTAACTTCATACATTCTAAATGTTTTAATTTTTTAAAACGTATCGACTTTTTTGTAATAACACTTTGGTTAAAACAACACATTGTACAGCTGTACGAAAATATTTGCTTTATATCTTTAATTCGTAAGCTTTTCCTATTTTTAATTACTCTATTTTTTGCTTTTTAAACTTTTTTTTTTTAACCGAAGACACAAACACACACGAGACTGTCTACACGGGGTCAGCCAGCAGCGGCGCTGCCGTCCGCCCCGCATGTCCCTGCAGAAGGGCGCGGGGCAGTACCGCCCCGCCCCGGCTTCCGCGGGCCCCGCGGCCGGAGGCCCCGCCCCCCACAGACGCGCCCGTGCCTTCCCTGGGCTCCTTTCCATTCGTCATAGATTTGCTTGTCCGCAGATTATCCATCGTGGACATTCCTCGCGGTGAAAACCTTGCGATGTTGGGGTCCACGTTCTCAGACTTTTTAAGGAGCTTGTCGAAGTCTGCCGAAGCTTCTGCCACACGCGTCCCCGTGAATGTTCTGGGGGGGCTCCTTTTCTTCTCTGCAGTTTTCCCGTGCCCCGTTTCAGTCGGCTCCCAGGAGCCACCCGAAGGAGACCCTCGAAGTCGCCCTCATCCGCGGCCAGGTTAAAGCTCCGGGCCGGGCGGATCCTCACAGTCTCGGTGCTGCGATGAGAAGCCGGCGTGGGCATGCCGGCCGATAGGATTATGATGGAGCTGAGAAGTTCGCGTGGGGCCACCGTCATGCACGAAGTCCCTCGTGACCAAAACGAGGTTATGTGGCGCACGACTGTATTTTATTTGACAGATTTTAATAAAATATCAGAAGAAAAGCCTTGGACTTTTATAGGTTTTGGACGGTAGAGGCAGTGTGATATAGAAGGGTAAGCTTAGAAAACCCCGAATTCACTTAGTTCTTAGAATTAAGTAAAATTCTCGTTGCTTTTTATCCACTGAGAAGTATAGCTATGTGGAATATATGTTAACACTGTGGATTATTAGGAAAAGAAAGAATTCTGCTCAATATAGTAATCATTTGGACAATTCAGTATTATATTTTTGGTCACTATCAGACGTTATGTTATCCAAATTACTAGCCTAGAAGTTCAGTGGTATGTTATTCACAGCAATTTTATCTACTAGACTGCCTGGCTGTGCATTAGAACTATCTGTAGAGATTTTTAAAAATACAGTTGCTTCTGACCCATCTTGTGTGTTATGGGTGCCTGTCTATGTTTTCTTCAGTTGACATCAAAAGGATAATCTTCAAATACTTAAATTTGCCAGAGAATTTTAGATGTTACAAATGCTTTAGATAGTAAACACATAAAGACTGTTAAGTATGGGTTGAATTTATTTTTGTCATTTTAATCTTAATTCTAAAACTTTTCAGGATTAAAGTAACTACTAAGAAAAGAATTAATGACATCCCAGATAATTTCAGGGTGGGCACCTGTATTTTTCTAGTACAGAAGAATCATTGAGTAATTTCTAATTTTATTAAATTTCTGTACTGTGACGTTCATTTTGAGGGTTTGCAGTTGAGAAGCTTGGATTCCCTGGCCGTCGGTCATATTAACAGAATAACAGGAAGTAAGTCCTGCAGCGGAATCAAGGGAAATCCGTCGTAGCTGGAAAGCCACCTTTAGAATAAGACCTAGGAAAGGAGCAGGAGCGGGAGGAGTTACACTTTTAAAGTGTTCAGTGTAGTGAGCTGGTCACTGTCTTAAACATCCTTGCCTTCCTTCAGTCTTTGCAACCCTGTAACCTTCTTTACAAATGAGGAGATACAGTTTCAGGAGGAAGTTATCACAGAACCTACATCAGTCAGGCCTAGTGTGCATAGTATGTCTTCCTCGCCAGCCTGTAAGCTCGTCCAGGGCTTGCACATCTGTCCTGCTCTTGTCATAAGCCTCGTTGTTTACCAGCAAAGTGCCTTCCGTGGAGTAGAAACCCATAGCAGATAATGTGTTAAATCAACAACAAGTAAATAAAACATACTGGTTAAATGATTAGATAACAGAAACGAAATTAAAATAAGGCTGAAGCAGGCCGGCCCCGCGCCCGGTGGGCTTTCGGAGCAGAGTGCGTGGGGAGGGACCGCCTTCGCCGCCTTCCTGCTTACCCGGTTCTTTTCATTCGTTCCCTACTCTACAGCAAGCAGATGATGATTTAAGATTTGGAGCAAACTTAACACTCCAGTTATCAGTGAGTAAATGCGAATACTTGATAGGTGCTCAGCCCCAGGGAATGTAAAACAATTATAAATTATGTGCAATTTTTCCTTACCAAGTTGTGATGATGCAGCTCGCCCATACATACACAGATATGTGTTCCTAAGTCAACAGTCATAAATAAAAGTCACTATTCTACAGAATTGTGTTTTTGATGCTATTTATCACCTATGAGTTCAAGATTACATAAAGGCAGCTGTGTATTAATGTTTGGGGAATATAAATGCTGTAAATGTTCGCGGCGATATTAGCTTGAAGAGGACGTCGCACAGTGGCAACGACCGGGCGTGAGGCTGGTCTTTGCCTTCAGTCCTACAGTCCTCAAGGACCTAACGCCGAGCCGCGTGCTGTTGCTATTTCACATTTGGAAATCTTGATTTTATGATGTTTGGCTGTGATCTTTGGCTTCAGGGAGTAAGGCAGGCTGGATGTGGATCCCGCTCGATAATCCTTACTGCGCTTATGATTGCACTTCATTCATCTGATCCACGTCTTTATTTCACGTATGTGTTTTTATTTTAGTTTCATAAGGTATCCTGTTCCAGTATTGCCTGATTGCTATTTTTCTTTATAGATCTTGAATTTTTCAGGTATTTAATTATTTTTCCTAATCCATGTAGACAGATACACATTTAAAATGCTCTAGAAAACACTGTATGGCTTAGGAGCGTAGTAATCATTTAACCAGTATGTTTTATTTACTTGCTGTTTTCAGTTTAGGGTATGGAAATTTAATTCCAGCTGTTTCTTAAGTGCTTACTATATGAAAAACATTTTGCTGAATACATTAGGTAGATGGTTTCAAATACATAATAGTAGTTTAGCACGTGTTGAGTAAAGAAAATGTGTAATGATTAAAAAGCCTACTATGAATTTAGTGCTTTTTAAATGAATTTGTATGGTATTCAGTATGGTAGCACGCTGTATGTTGAGAAATAGTACATTTATGTGTGACACTATTTCATTTATAGAATATGTATATGTGTAAAATAAGACAGATACACAAATATTCAAGAAAAACTGATAAAAATGTTAAAGTGCTAGTCCAGATCTATGCAGGGTTGAAGAGCAGAGAAATATGAAGCCGTTGGTTCTGGACCCAGCTCTTACTATGGGCATTTTTAAATGCATTTCAAAGAATACCAAAAGAAACAAAAAAAAAGTAAAGGAAACATCTTTCTGTCTAGAGGCTGGCTTCTCTGTAACCGGATGCAGAAGGCTCTGGCACATAGTAAGTATTGTTTCAGAGCTGCAGAGTTCTATGGGAGGAAATTGGGGGCGACGACTTCTGATAGAAGGCTGACTCGGAGACATACTCTGGAAGTGGCAGTGTTTGAACTCACTCTCTAGTGGCCTTAATTCTTCGTGACTTCTTTCATCGTTCTTTTAGTCGGCTTCGCGTGGAGCTCGTGCGGTCCTCGTGGTCGATTCCCTTTCTGGGCAGTGACACTTGTCCTCCTTTACCGTCCTTCGAAATCCGAGGCCTGTACGGACGGGCGGGCCGTCTGCTGGGCTCGCCTCCAGTCGACAGCCCTGAGGTCACGTGGCGTCTTTATTAAGCTGCTTTCTCCTAAAAGTTATAATTCGAAACTATTTCGTGCTTTTGTTCATTCAGTTTAATGTGTTTTTATTGACCAAGCTGATTGAACACAGGCGGTCGTGAGCCGGGCTCCGTCCCTGCAGTGCTCCGCGTCCCCGGTGAGCACCGCGCGGCCGCCGGCGGAGTCGCCCTCGTCGTCCCTCCCGCCGTCCCTCCCGCGTGCTCGAGCTCGTGTCCTGTCCCATGGTCGCTCCTCCCTCTCCGCTTTGAGACAGCAGCCTGTTCAGCCCGCGGGGACGTCGGCTACGCCGCGCTTGCGCAGCACCCGTGTGACGCGGAGCTCGTCACCGTTCGGGGACAAATGCCGCGCTTCACACGAGTGAACCGAGCAAGACCCAGATGTTTTGGCACAGTAACTCGGCCCAGGGTTTCCATGAGGATTTTCTGCCAGGTCTTTGTTGTTGTTCTCACTCTCTCCATTTTCCAGTGGCCGCCTCAAAAATTGTTTTTGCATACTACAGCTTTGATCACAAGAAATCTTAATAATTTTGGCTGCCATTGGGACAGACCAATGTTATTTGTCCAGAACTCAGGATATATAAGTTTAGTTTGGACATGCATTCATAATAATTAAACTAATGGAATTAATATATGGAAATTGCAAGGCCGACATTACTTACTTGGCAGTCTTTTAGTATTCTTGTAGGAGATAGATGTGTCTTGTGAAGGGAAGGTATTCAGAGTAGTCCTTTTGTTTTTAACTTGGAAAATCTTTGACATAAAACAATAAGAGTTCTTTGAATTTAGCAAATTGTTTCATTGTGCCTAATTTAAAAATCATTTACTGAATGCCTGCTGCCTGTAATGACTTTCCTAGCTGATGCTTTCACCAACCCAAGTATAAAATTATTCTAATCTTCTTATAGTATTAGAAGATAATTTGCTTTGAAAACATGATTGTTGTTGGACCAAAATTCAAGTTAGAAATTTTTTTTAGGTCAGCTTTATATCTAAAGTCAGCAGTTACATGAAATCTACTTTATGACTAGTTTCTCAGTGAACATTTCCTAAACTAGTTTAAGATTGCATGTATAACCGGTGATGGTCATATGTCTGAGCTTTATCCCTTGACGTAAGGTGCATATAGCATGTTGTTGGAACGTTGGCTGCCTTAAGTCTACAGCACTCTGAATCCTCGTGTGGGAGCTTTTGGCATATGAACTTTCTTTCACATTAAGAGCGCAGTGGGAGGAGAAGTCTTGGGCTCATCTGCTTGACTACAAATCTATAATTAAAAGAGTCTCAGCAGGAGTTGGGACAATCAGGGTGTTCTGATGCTTCGTGTTATAGAACTGCTCTGTTGTTCAAACAGATACTGTAATTAGAGCACAGTTTTAAACTTCATAGGGCAGTGACTCATCAGGTATTTTTGTTTTTCATCAAAAATTAGTTAAAAACAAAAGTAGTTTCTCAACTATTAAGAATGTTTTTAAAAACATTTTCACATCACTGTGAACAGGAGCTTCCCAGATGAAATGGATGATGTTTTATTGAAAAGTAATGGGTTCAAACTTGTTTCAGGATAGTGGTTTAAATTAGCCCTACCTTAGTAATAGTGTTAGAGATACATTTATATATTTGTATTTAAATATTTACATTGTGTATTAAGACCAGTATTTAGTTTGAGGAACCTCACCTATTGAAAACTTTTATTTGAGGAATTCTGTGTAAGTGACCACAAGTTTATCATTTTTGTGTATTTGCGCCACCGAAATTTGATGGACTGTTCTCTCACCTAGGGGAAAAAAGGAGTTTTGTAGGTACAGGAAATCTAATTAACCTAGTGCTTCTCTGCCAGTTTGTGATGTTGTTTTTCTTGTAGAAAGAATACTTAACTTGAAATTAGAAGGTAGGACTGATAGGAAGAAATTACCAAGTAATTTCTGTTAATGATTGTTTGTTTTTGGTCTACATCCACAGTCCCTACAATATCTAAAATTGTTTGAGGACTAGATGTGCTTAGAATTCCATACCTGTATATGGTAAATATTAAAGTTAAAAAAAAATTAAAGATTCACGATATTAGGGTTCTCTTTCTGGCTCACTCACTAATATGAGGCATTTGAGGGTGATCTGATTGATTTCGGGGCTCTCGTGTAGGTGATGTCTGCTGTTTGGATTTTGTTGTTATGTTCTGCCTTTAGAAACTGACTGTGTGTGTGACTTGGGCAAACCGTGTCCGCCTCAACCTCCCCCGTAACCTGTCAGTGTGAATATGGGTACCCCACTTACATGGCTGTTTGGAGTGGACGAGGCGACGTGTGTGTGCTGCTTGGCACAGCACTCAGCAGGCAGTACCTGTTTAATAAAAGTCTAGTTACTGGCATCATCATCATTTTCATTTCTCAGTTCGTTTCTTTAGCATCACCTGAAAGACTAAGAGTTCTTTCAAAGTTGTTATTCCTCTGTAGTATACTTGTCAAGAATGTAGACCATATAATAAAATACCATTGGTCATCATGTCTCTGCCCCACAGTCAGATATGAATGACATTACAAAGTTTTTTTACATGCTGCTAAACTTTAATTTGCTATATAAATAAAGCTCTACTTCATTTCCCGAATGCTTTCTTGTCACGTCAGCCTCCCTTAAAAGGTGAGCGGTTTTGTGCTTTGCACATATTTGCACATAGTAATTGTGTATATTTCTTTTTACTGTCACTTCGCTCTTATATTAAGCTATAACTATAGTCTCGTAGTTTAAGAAAAGACTTTGATCCTTGAAAAAGACTTCTTCTGATACATTAAAACAAAGTAGTATTGAGGAGATAGAATAAAGGAAAAGGACGGTCTTTGGAGAAACAGGAGAATCAGACCTCTTAGCATTATTGTAGAAAGTCTGGGAGAGTTGACTAGAAGAGAAATAAGAATAAAACACAGGGGCAAAGATCACCAAACATAACTGGCAACTTGAATGAGAGGTCTAAAGGAAGCGGGCCCAGAAACCAAGGTACGTGCTCGGGGCAGACTGGGGAGGCCTCTGCAGGCAGACGCAGCAATGGCGAACACACCGAGGACTGTGGGGAAGCCGCAGCGCGTGAGTGAGCGGGTCGGTGTTTGATGATAGTGACGTTCTTTGTTTAAGGCCAGGCATGTGTAGTCAGTGTGGACCTACTGCCCAGGGTGTGAAAATCGATGCGGCATGGTTCTGGTGTTTACCTGGGACCAAACTTTCTAACCGCTACGGTAAGACAGTGCAGAGATAACCATAAAGCTAGCGTGTGACACTCACTGCGAAGGGTAAAGTAGAAGTGAAGTTTAAAGAATGGGAACCAGGAGACTTCTTTGGGACATCGGTGATAACTCGCATGAAGTTATGGATACCAGGCTCCATTTTCAGAAATATGCCAGCTTACTCAGAGCGTGGAGTGAATGTAAGCCTGCTGTGGGACAGTGAGCAAGAAACGACGCTTGAAGTTAGTGTGGATTGAAACGAATGGGGGTGATTGCAAGCAGTCTCTCTCTGTCAAGGCTCAAGTAAGCTTATGACTGCACGTCAGAGATGTTTTCCTGATAAACCAATTGGTTCTTGTCTTCAAGTTTTAAGAATTTGCATTGATGCAGAAAATTTACTCAAGATCAGTAGTAGCTGAGACGTAATTGTGGGCAAGTTTGGAGACGGGAGATAGTGAGCCCCACTTTGAACACGCTGAGTTGAGAGTGCCTTAGAGACAGATGCACACCTGTGTCCGGGTGGCAGTTGAATTTGGAGGTCTGGACATCAGCAGGGAGGATTGCTGGAAATGTGTATTTGGGAATATGTCGCAAAAAAACACGGTGTTCTGCATTGCTGAAGATTTAGCGGCACATAATATGAAATGACATTGCTTTGGGTGACAATAAAACATATTAATATAATTACAAATTAACATAATTTGTAATAAAACAGACATTACAATAATTATAATGAGCCTTTTTTTTACATTAGTAGCTCAGTTGTTTGCTCCTCAAATACTATTTGAAATATAACTGTAAAAAGAAATTAATGCCTCGTAGACCACAGTTTCTAAGAGGTGCACGATTTTTTGTGCATATCCATTTCATTATCTTTCCTTTTTGCTTCATTTCAACCTTTATGTTTGGTCTCAAATTATTTTTTGAAATGAGAAATGTGGGGAGCGGATGTTTTGGAGTGCGGAGGTGGGCTCCCTGCAGCCTTACTGTGTCCCTCGTTTGCCTGTGACTGAAAGAGAACGTCCAGCTGCGGTTCATCATCTTCCCGATGGTATTTGCCAATTCCAGATTTCCTTTATTGTCTGTCTAAGAAACAAAGAGAACTCAGGGAGAGACTATATTTGTCTCGAATAATTACTAGGCTCAAAACTCAGTGAAGGAATTTACTTAACTATAACTCTTCCTGAGTTAGAATGGACTACAGTTGGATAAAATTATCTTAAAATCTTTTTTTTTAAAACAAAATCTGACGTGCTCATAGATTAAAAATACCTAATTTTGTAAGGCCTGATATGGAAAACGTGGTCTCTCTCCCTTCCTGCTGTCTGACCCCCTCACCCCCCCCACCCCCGCTCCCCTTTTCTTTAAAAAGAGATTCTTGTGGTATTCTGTATTGCTACATTGTGCTTACCTTGCTACTAGTTGGTTTAGGTATTCCTTTACTTTTTAGTTTTCATTTCATTCATTGTGGTAAGAACTCAGGCACTTTCTTTGGAAGGTCTTGTCTTTGTTTTCCTTTAAAAGAAAACTGCCAACTTTCGCTTCTCTTCTGCCTCTGTTTCCTTTTTCTCGGTGAGACATCTGTCACCTAGTTTCCAAACCTTTTGGAATAGTCCTCTAATTTTATACTATTCTCTACAATTTTCCATCTCTGTCTTTGCTACTAGTTGGAAGGAGAATTCCTCATTTTTTATTCTCTAACCCCTCTATCGATCGAGTTTTTCATTTCTGTTATCAGATTTTACTGTCATGAATTCTCTTTTATGTTTTTATATTGTTTTTTGTTTTCTTATGTTTTGAACTCTTTTAATAGTGTTTTTTTATTTGTGTTCAGGATGTTGTGTCTTCTGTTAACTCTGAGGATTTTTGAGTTTTTCTTCTCTCTGCTCAATGGTTGCCTTCTCGGGTTGTTTTCTGTTTGTGGCGCTGGTCAGGCTCCCCACAGAATGGTCCTCCAGTCACCTGCCCCCAGCATGTGGGCTGGCAGCGCTCACTTTGGGCATAGAGTGGAGAAGGCTGGGCACCTCAGCCTTTGGTAACTTCATTAGATGTGTATACCCTCCCAAAAAGTGGTAAAAAAAAAAAAAAAAAGACGTTGGTGAGAAAGTATTATCAATATTTTTTAACATAAAAATTTTTTTTTAATTGAAATTTACAAAGGTATTTTTTTTCCCATAGTCTGCGCCATTTCAGTTCTTTGACATACAGATAACCCTAAAGGTTCTCCATTTGGGGGGATTTATTGACTCTTTAGTTTCTCAGTTTCTTATGGTATCTCTAGGTGAAAAGAAATACTTAATCGTATTTTTTAGTTATAGAATACTTCCAAATAATTTAATTAGTATTTATATTAAAGCAACTTAAATTGAAATTTTAAAAACTTTTCATATAAATTACTACTTCAGTTATTAATGATATGCGTGTTTTCCCTTGGGCACTGTTCAGATTCTCGTGTCGTGGACACTGTCACCTTTTCCTGTTCCTGACTGATTTCTGCAGGAGCTTCCTTTTTATTATAGTAACTGATGAAACCTAGCATTGCAAAGCTATGACATCATCAGAAGGAATGTAGCGTGATTTAAAGTTGGAAAGGCCAAATACGGTGTCCAACAGACACTGACTGTTGTGGCCCTGAAGGTTCACGTGCCCCCACGGTGTGCCTGTGCGCCCGCTGTGGTGACGCCGAGTTCTCTGGGGACGCACAGCTGGCCTGCCGTAGGGTGCTGTGCCTTGCCTGGTTTCTCGTTTCCCCTCACAGCGTTCGGGTGCATTTTCATGATAACGATCTGAACAAGAAATAAAGGCAGAAGCATCTGTTTGACTGTTAGAACTTATTTCTCTTCTCTTTGGCTGAGCTACATAGCTTTTTTTCTGGCATGAGCTCTGCAGATGTGAACTGTAGAAGAAAGCTGTTTCACTGTATCTTTTATTAACTTATACCAGGTTTATTTCCTTTGAATAGAATCTCACAATTTAGTAAATAGTGACCTTTAAGATGAAAGTTCAATAGCAACAAGTATTAGTTATTGTTTCTCTGTGGTACTTCGCATCAAATCAAGTGTATTTATGTATACCACTTTTATAAGTTTACATTCTTATTTTGTTTAATATTTTTAAAAATTATAAGATACATTATTTATAAATATGTTTATATATTGTCTTCAAAACTTAAAACAAGAGGCAGTTCTGAAATCACTGTCTAAGGTGAAAGGGACATGTGGCCAGCTCTTCAACTAGACCACTTTGTGGCTGGACATGCCCTCCAGCCGGAGGCCGTCCCTCGTCAGGGGCCTGCGCGAAATGTACATGTGCTCTATTAACCCAGCACTTGCGGGCTGGGTCTATCAAAGAGTGACCTTACAGCTCACTGTGTAAAGTAAGCTGATGATGGAAACGTAGTTAAAACTAATCTTACACTTACTATTGTGATTATAATGAAATGTTTTCTTAAATACTACTTGCAGTACTTAAAAACAAATGGCATTTCTCTTATTCAATAATGTCTGTTTGCAGAATACTTTTCCTAATCTTGAATTCAGCCAGTTATTATAAGTAGTTGTAATGAAATGGAAAGTCACTGAATTTGAGAATGAAGACTTTGATTCGATTCCTAAATTGGCAAATTATAAGCTATGTGACCTTGACAAGTGACTTATTCATAAGTAAAATATAGAACTAGCAGCGTGCTTTTCACGATAGCGTAAGGGTGACACCATAAATGAATTTCGTAGTGCATAAGATCACAACAGAGCTTCTGATTGCCTTGCTCGTTTTATCCTTAGGGTCTGGCTCCATACTCGGTATATAGTATGCGCTCAACAAATATCTATTGAATTAACTTATCATTCAACCCACTAGGCTTACATGCAGGTTTTCTGCCAGAGAAATAATTAAAAAGATTTGCAATGTCATCATTGGCAACAGGTTAGTATTATGAAAAATATGCTCTTTCTGAAAAGAAGTTTGTAATAGTGTACTTTGTAAATTTTTTAGGAGGAGCAAAACAGAGGCAAGCCCAACTGGGAGCATCTCAACGAAGATTTACATGTACTCATCACTGTGGAAGATGCTCAGAACAGAGCAGAGATCAAACTGAAGAGAGCCGTCGAGGAAGTGAAGAAATTACTGGTACCTGCAGTAAGTAAGAATTTTCAAATATTGGATTTGGGTTCCAACTCCTTTTCTAGTTTAATTTTAAAATTATTGTAAGGTTATTATAATAAAACACGTTGTGAGAAATTTTATTTACATACAAAACACAAAAATAATGTATGCCTCCTTTGCCCTAATAATAGACATAGAGCTCGCTCATACTTTTAGATGGGAAAGCCTGTTTACTTATTGTGAAGAAAGTGTCGTGAGCAAACTCAGTTAGTGGCCTTTGAAAGTGGGGTTACCATTGCGTCATCCGTTATGTGGGGAGCATGTGGACACCTCGTCAGGAGGGTGTGATGAAGTGTTCTTGTTTCAGTGGGACGGTGTTCCCTTGTGACAGGTCAGGAGAGTGAGCAGAGGTCCGCACCTCTGCTGGGCAGCCGCGTTAGGAGCACGCCGTCCGAGTGGCCTGTGGGCTCGGGCCCTCCCCCGGCATGCCGTCATCTCTCGTGGAACGATTAATGTCGCACAGTGGGAATTACGGGAATCACACGATAAATTTCTTTTAGAAAAATAAGAGCCGCCTTTTGCTCACATGCCGGGCGCCTTCGAGCTGTCCTCCCTGCCCCCATCCCCTTGTTCTCCGGCCGCCCCGTTCTGCTCCCTGTCCCTGGAGAAATGATGATCGAACTACTACCAGAATATTATCTTTTTCAACGGAAAATAAAAATAAATGATTGGATTTCTAAGACATTATTAAAAATGTTTACATTAGTAAAATATATGGAAACATAGACCCTAACGTGCTATTGAAACAGCTAGGAAAGCTGTTAGTGCGCTGTCCGCGGGAAGCGTGCCGACCTGCCCTTCTTCACGCCGCAGGAGTCTGTCCTGCAGGCAGACTGAAAAATCACGAAGAAGTTCGTGTCAATGCCGTTTAATAGGCCTTATTAGGAATACAACCAAGCAGACTAAATACAGACAGCTGTATAAGTGTGTACTGTTAAATAAAGCATATAATCTTCCTCCTCTTTCTTGATAAGTGTGCAGCATTGAAAAGATGTTTAGAAAAGGGTTATTTTCCTGAGCATACTGGGCTATTAGTCTCATGATCGCAAAAAGTTACTTAACATTAAGATGTATTGCTCTGTGTAACTGCAAACAGCTCATGTAATGTAATCAAACAAATGAGCTCACCTGATATATTAAGTAGACCAGTGTCTAAAAATTAAGAACTCTCACTGACTTAACGTTTTTCAAATCATTCTGTGAGCTACTTTAGTTCTAAAAATTACTAACCTGTAAAAGAACATTGAATTGGAAATGTACTGTGTTACTAACTAGCTATGTGTCTTTTCAGAAAGTCAGTAAACTCTGTGTTTACTCCCAGAATGAGAGTTGGAGCAAATATCCTCTCAGGATATTTTGGCTTTAAAGTTATTAACCTTTGAGTATTAAAAGGTGGCAGCAGATAAAAAATGACAGAAGCTTTTAAAATTTTTACAATTTATATTTTAAATGAAAATAGCACTTTCATGATAAATCAATCTCCAGTGGGGGTATTTTAGGATCGTTGTTAATTACTAGATTTGAATTAATGAAACTTTCTTAGAATTACAAATTGTAGAATACAGATACTTTAAGGGATGGCTTCTATAAAGTGATTAGACCTTGTTGTAATTTCTTATTCCTATCCATTCCAATACACACACACACACACACACACACACACACACACACACACACACACACAGTAACATGGATGCTCTGTTAAGAAATTTATTTTAATTAAACTGAACATTATGATACATTTCTGATGATGATACCATATTAAACAAGGTTCAAACAAAACAGAAGCTTTACAATCCTGAGGTCCCAAGTAATTTTGGATTTTACTTAGATTATCGAGAGACAGAATACATAGTATTTGAGAGCTGGCTTGTGAATGTGAATCCTGTTTTTGTGGCTTTTAAGCAAGTCTGTTCTTCCTAATCTGTCAGTTTGGGACATCATTAAATTCTCACAGAGTTATCGTGAAATTCAGCAAGATGATACATGGAAAATGCTTAGCGCAATGCCTAGCACATAATTGTTCCATTAAAGTTTGCTGCAGCTTTTTGTCATTGTGTAAGTAATATTATTATACAGTTGTATAGGTTTATGTGTTATTCCTTCAAATGCTGATTGTAAAAGGAATGCATTAATTCAAGCTTAGAGAAAATAGAAGTTTCTTCCTAATTCATTGTTACTTTAAGTAAATTGATTTGGCCCTTTAAAAAAATCCAGTAGAAGGCTCATTAGTTTTTCATTGCTTAAATATTTTTAAAAACATATTTTTGGATTGAAAATATTGGCCAATCTTGATCTTAAAAATAATTCACACATAAATGAATTTGGTTAATTTTGATGTTTTTCTTGCTATTTGTATAAAAGGTGTGTGTGGTGGGAATGACGTAGAGACCAGCAGTTATTTTGAAATGTGTTGTGTAAGATGCCCTTGTGTTGAGTTGAGAATAGCAGAACTCGTTGGGATGTGACTGAGGGCGCCAGAGTCACTGTAGGAAAGAGAACGTGTTTCTCATCGGCATCAGCATTCACGCCTCGTCTAACCTCAGACTGCCCTTCCGGTGGATCTTCTCGATTCTTGTGTTTTACGAAAACTTCTTGAAACTTTTCTGTGGTTGTCACGTCTCAAGATTTATCTCGAGGATAGTGGCGCTTAGAGCTTTGTTCTGTTGACCGTCACTTAACCATTCAGTTAACGGAAAGTCGCAGGCCTTGCAGGTTCGGATTTTCACACGTGCCTTCTGTCTCTCCAGTGTTCTGTTCCACGGTTTGGCACCGACGGCTGTTCTCACTGTCCACATTCAGTCAGGTTTATTTTCTTACGTCTCGCAAAGTGCCTCGCTCTCCCTCAGGCGCCTTTTCTTTACCCAACGTGAAGGCAGCCCTCAGAGCCCCACAGCCGGTGTCCCTGCTTATTGTCGTGGGCCCTTCAGAGCCACCCTTCCTGCACGACAGCCTTTTACCGGTTCCCTCCTGCCCTGAGAAAAGCACACGGCACTCCTCGGCGTGGCCATCCGGGTTCCTCCGTGACGGGCCACAGCTGACCTTTCTCGCGTCCTGTTTCCCTGTCCCTCACACTTACAGTGCACACACGCGCACACACACCAGAGACCCACAGATTGAATCATTTTCTACTTATTTGAATTTTTCGAAACTTCAGTCTTCTCACGTCCGAGCCTCTGCAGTTCGTTCAGCAAGTGTTTGTTACTTACACTGAGGCCGGCGTCGAGGACCCAGGGAGAATGAGTGCAGCCTCGCAGCACCTGCCGGCCGTCAGGAGCCCACCTGGGGCTGGTCGGGGCGGTTGGCTCCCCGACAGCGAGCGAAAGCAAACGCCCTGGATCGGGTCGTGATAACGTGATGCGAGGACGAGCGGAGCAGGGCACGGGCTCCAAAACCATGGACGAGGGCAACGTGTTACGTGGGGTGAGGAGCGAACGCTTCTGGGACGGCAATGTTCGAAGAAAACATCGAACGTGTCGCCGTCATCTGGCTGTCCGAGAAGTCTCCTGAGCACAGGGCAGGGAGCGAGTGCGTGGCCGTGGGGCAGCTGCAGGCCGGCAGGGTGGCCTGGCGCGGGCGCGGCGAGCGGGGACAGTGGGGGGGGGGGGTGTAGCAGCTCACAGAGGCCCGTGGGCCGTGACCGGGCCGTCGGAGCTTGGTCGGAGCCAGAAGCCGTGGGCGGAGGGGGAGGGGGACGTCGCGGGCGGGTTCGTATTCAGAGGGGCGTCGCGCGTGCAGATCCCCTGGAGGGCCTCGGCGAGGCGGAGGTGCCGGTGCGCGAGCATCTGTGGCTCCGCTGGCGGCGACGGCGCCGAGGGCTCGGGCCCCGGGTCCGTTCGGCGGTGAAGCCGACAGCAGTCGCGCTGGGTTGGGTGTTGTGTTTGTGACGGCCAAGGTGTTTACCCCGAGAAATTGGAATTGTCGTCTTTTCACACTTTGGGGGCGCAGGTTTGGGAGGGAAGTCAAGAACCGTGTTTGAAAGTGTGAAACCTGAGATACCAAATGTTCGAGGGTCATTTGGTCCTGACAGTGGGCGCCGCGACGGGGCCAGCGGGCGTCTGTGTCACAGTCGGCGCCCTCTGGGGACTGGGCGCTGTCGCCCGGAAGCTGGAGGAGGGGTGGAGGGCCGGTCCAGGCGGCTCCCCGGGGTCCCCGCCTCGGGGCTGGGCAGTCAGGGAGAGGAGCGCGGCCCAGCGGGGGAGACTAAGGGCGGGCGCGGAGGCTGGAGGACAGCTGGGGTCACGGGGCCCGGGGTCACGGGGCCGCGTGCAGGTTGCTGCCGAACATTGTTTGGCTGTGATAAGACTGCGACTGAACCCCTGAACTCGGCGAGCTGGTGGTCACTGGTGACCTTGACGATCAACATTTTTGGAACGGTGAATTTTAAAAGCCTGGTCGGCTTAGATCCAGCAGAACGGGACAAGAGGGGAGGAGCCGGAACTGCTCTCTCCTGCCTTCATCATTTATGTAAATGCGCCCTTAGCACTGGGCCTCCGGGTGCTTCCTTCGTCTCGAGGGACCTTCCTCCGTCTCGAGGGACCTTCCTCCTCCACTCCCCTTCGCCTCCCACTCCATCCTGCCTCCTGGCACCTTCCCAGGGCGCCACCCACACACACAGCAGCGCGTCCCCCAGTGGACAGTGCCCTCTCCTCCCTGAGAAGAGGCTGCCGGCAGTGGCGAGCGGAGTTAATTAACTTGTGCGCATGTACTTAAAGGAAAAATCTCTTGAGGTAGAGTTGCTGGATTAGAGGGTAAGAGCACTTACAGTTTGAATACTTTGCTCGTATGAGAATTTCTGAGTTGCCTTACAGAAAATTCGTGTTAATTTACGGCCCTGCCAGCATTACATGTTTCTCAACACAGTTTCGAACCCCGGGTATTGTTAAGCTTTGAAATCTTTGCTTTTTTAATAGTATTATTTTTTAAAAAAAAATCCATGAGCTTTAGGTGCAAAAATATGAATAAAATAACTCGTGGTTCTTATAACTATTATTTTAGGTCATGTTTTATATGAAAGTTCTGCTACGTTATATTACAGATATTCTTGTAGCAAAAAGCTATATTTTAATCTCCATATCTTGGACAGGTACATAATTCCTAGTTTCATGTTGCTTCGTTGGGGAATATGATTTTGTTTTACATTATCCTTTACAAAGTGGATATATAGCCTATGTGTGGAATTGTCTTTGTATTCAGTATAAATGTTTCTTACCTAACCACGTAGAATAAGTTCTTTTTTGGAAAGATATAGGAAGTTGTGCATATTTCATTGGTTTTGTGTCCATTTTGTTTAATATTATATAGCGAAAGTTCTAACCCTGGCTTGGGGGATCGAGGAGTGGAGAGTGGAGAGCAGTAGACTTTTTGCTTAATCTAAGATTTCACAATTAAATGTAGTAACAGTTGTGTAAATATTTTAGACATCTGCTGATTTTTAAGGTTAATAAATCTGGGTAAAGGTTGAACCTATATGCCTTGTGATACAGTTCTAATTTTTCTAATAATTTTGATGATTTGAGTGTGTTTCCATCAATGTATGTAAAACTGCATAGAACTAAATGTTTAATAAATTAGTTCAAACCCCCTAATTTTAAATTGGGGTTTCAGAACAACCGAATGAAGTAGGTTCTTTTCCTTCCATTTTTCCAACAGGCATATGGACTCAGCGTTATTAGTGCAATTAGTTTTTTCAGAAAGCAGTTTAATATTCTAATTCTACAACAAAACTTTATTTTTCAGCTTTATTGACACATGACTGACAAATAAATCTGGGTATATTTAGCTGGTACAACGTGATTTTAAGGTGTACATTGTGAAATGATCACCCCAATCAAGTTAAGGCATCCATCGCCTCACACAGTTACCATTTTTTAAAGAAGTTTGCTACTCAGCGAATTTCAGGAAGACAGTGCAGTAATGTTAACTTCACCACCAGGCTGAGCATGAGTCCCCCGTCCGCCCTCCACTGTATGAGGAGGTCTGCACCTCCGACCAACATCTCCCCGTTCCCCACGCTGCCCGCTGTCTTCCTGCTCGCGCTGCTCGTACGAGTCCAGCTGTTACATTCAGCTTTGCGTTTTCCGGATCTCATAAAAGCGGACGTTATTTGGTGTCTCGGCTTTTCCGCGGTCTGTTGCTGTGCTTGCGCGTCCGCAGGTGCTCCCTTCCTGCGGGTGATTGGTGCTCCCCCGGACAGGTCAGCCAGTGTGTTTATTCCTCATCCGTGCGGTTTTGATTTTCATTTATCTTAGGACAAATGATGCTGAGCATCTTTTCATGTGCTTCTTGGCAGTTCATTTATCTTCCTCGATGAAGTACCTGCTTAGATTTATCTGTTTTTATTGGCTTGTCTTTTTTGCTGAGTTCTAGTAGTTCTTTATATATTGGGGAAATAAAGCCTTTGTCAGACAAATATTCTCATCTCTGGCTTGACTTTCGTTACCTTGTTTGTGTGGGAAGGCTTTTAAGCACAAAATCAATGTATTTGTAAATATAGAACTTTCAGACGTTTTTATTTTTGTGTTTTTCAAGAAGTTCGCTCTTGTTATCTAAGATTTTTGTCATTCAGTTGTTCGTAACGTTCCTTGTTTATCTCACAGTCTGTAGGACCTGTGGTAGTGCCCCTTTTCCTTTCACGATGTTAGTGGTTTGTGACTTTCTCCCTTGATCATCTAGCTCTGGAGATTTAGTCATTTCTGCTTTTATACTTTTGTCTTCTGCTTAATTTGAGTTTAATTTTATTTTCACTCTTCTTAAAAAGGTGGAAGATGAGTGATTTGAGACCTTTCTTTTCTACGTTTGAGACCTGCCTTTTAAAGGTATAAATTTCTCTCTGAATAATGCTTTAGCTACAGCCCCAAAATAATGTTACATTGTATTTTCATTACCACTTAGTCAAAATGTTTTGATTTCCTTTATGACTTCTTTTTTGACTCATGAGTTATTTCCAGATGTTTCCAGATAGTTGGGACTTTTCTATTAATCGTACCATGACTGATTTCCAATTTTCGTTTTGCTCGGAAAATGCATTCTATAATACTTTATTCTTTTTTAATCTACTCATGACTTTTTATAGTCCAGCATATGATCTGTTTTGAATAATATGTCACGTACACTTCAAAGTATGTATATTCTGCAGTAGTTGGGTATGTGCCATTTAGATGAAGGTGATTGAAAATGTTCAGATATTCTATCCTTACCTGGTTTTTTTTCCTAGTTTTGTTCATTACAGAAAGATGTGTAAAGATCTCCATTCATTGTAAAAACATGCACATCAGTGTGTGTTCTTTTTTGATCGCACAAAATGACAGACTAATTTGGTGTACTCATATGCCCGAGTATATGTCTTTGTATAGCTTACACAACCTATATAAACAGAGTTTGGCATCATTAAAAGATTTCACTCGTTTTTAACATAATGGTAACTTTCCCCTTGTTTTAATTTTGAAGGCTTTTTTTCCCTCCCAAAAAGGCGATTATGTTATTATGCAGCACATTCTCTAGAGAGACAGTACCCAAGCAGTATATAGGTGGCAACTAGTGTTACAGAAAAGTTAGAAGGGTTCACAGGAAGGCATCATGTACTTAAGGAAGACTCCATTCACATAGGTCAGTGAGACTTGAGCTGGAACCCCAAGATACAAAGTTCCAAAAGACAAGATGAGTGTATGTATCTTTTAGGGATAGAGAGTTGTACATTTCAGGTCATCGAAAGTGATGACAGTTATAATAGGATTACACAAATCACGGTCAGGGACTGTCACTTCAATTCAGAGCGTTTATTTTTTTATTTGTAAAAGTGGGTTATTATTGCTCGTTTGCCTGAAAAGGACTTTGTAAAGGTAATAACAATTATTTTTAGCTATGTGGAAGTGTAAGACACATGTTTCCTCTTTTCTCTTCTCGTTTATTTATATGGTAAGTGTACTGATTAAGTCACCTACATCATTGGCCATATCAATTACAACCTCAGTTTCTGGTCACAGGAGGCATCACACCAAAAGAAGGTAATTCTGTTCCCTACCTACAAAAACCCTCATCGCTAGTCCTGATCTCATCAGTATAGGCTTTTGTTTACAGTGGCATAATAAGAAAATTATGAAACTGTCTATCAGTGTTCCTCAAGTATAACGTCATGTACACTGCCCCTCCCACCCCCTACACACACACACTCACGCGTGTGGATCACGTATCGTCTCAGGTGATAGCCATCTCTTTCAGTTTCCATCGCAGGGAGTTAGAAAATAGTAAATACTATTATTTGTATTCATTAGCTAAGACCTTATATGGATACGTATTCTGTGATCTTTTCTAATCTTAAAAGGACCTAAAAACACCAGCAGTGGAAATAGGGGACTATCGTACTGGAATACATTGATATGAGGCTGAGAAAATAGAGGTGAAGGATAAAAGCTTAAATCTCCTTCCTCACCATAATTGTTCCTCCTTTTCAGTAAAAATGAAAGGAAAAGGTTCCTGTTGAGGTAGAACACGGAACCGGAAAGACTCAGTAAGTACTAACCTGTCTCAGGGAAATTCAGGGATTTCAGGCAGCGGACGTTTACGTCGTGTCGTAGTTCAGACTTGGACATGCAAGATGCCGCCGGTTCCAATGTATAAAGTGTTGAATTCAGGCTTGTTTACTTTATGGTGGGTATAATCTTGTCTTTTTGGTGTTTCATTTTCTCTTTACTTCTAGATGTTTGAGAACTCGAACATGCATCAGTTGTGAATATATAGCTGGTCTCTTTATGAAAGTGTTTAATATAGACAGTTCAGTAATATTAAACTGAATTATTGTTCTAATAGATTCTGACAACTTTCCAGCCGAGGATCTTGAAATTTAAAGTTGTTGCCCATTATTTCAAGGAATATTATGAAATTTGAAAATATTTATCAAAAGAAAAGTGATTTTAATTCACTTATTAAGAAACTTGATGCCATTGTCATCAAAATTTGGGAGAATAGTAGAAAGCGATCCATCACAAAATGTTTTGTTTTTTAAAGTTTGCTTTTTATGCTTCCCAAACATTCTTTTCTGTCTAATACTGTATACCTTTGATTCTTAGTTAACTATATATTAATTGTAACCTGAAAATAAATGAAAAGATAGGAAGAGAGATAATGATCTAGAGATAGTCTTATGTGTAAGGTGAGACTGTCTTAACTGGATTATTATCGTACTGAGGGCACTGCATTAGTTCGTGACCAAGGTAGCAATAATTAAAATCTGCGGTATTATTGGGCCTCCGTCTTATTGGGAAAGAAGGCGGGGTGCTGAAAGATTTCAGAGGCGTCAAGCCGTGCTGCACTTGCTCCTTCATAGAGCTGTGTTGGGAAAGACCACCCCTCTCGTGTACAGAAAGGTGTTGCTGCTGTTTTCTGCCCGGTGCAGCATTTTAATCTGAATGGGAGACCTGTCTGGGGACCAGGGCGCACAGTAATTAGCAGTCTCTTCAGAGTGTCGGAGCAGAATTACCATTGTAATGGTTTAGCTGCAGGATAAAAGGATTGAATTTGGGTCGGCTGGTCTGCCAAACTAAATGAGTCGCCATGAGAATTTTCAAATGGAAGAGGCGTTTACTTAAAGCAATGTGGCGGGTTTGAATAAACTCATAAATTACAGGTCTGAAAGGAGCCAGCCCTCCCTTTCTCTTACAAAGACCGGACTGTGTAGAAGACTGATAGCTTCGTAAATTCTTAGCGAGTCAGCCCATGCTCCTGTGTAGATAGGTGACCTGCTTATGAGGCTTATGAGGCTTGTCCTTTCACTAACTGTAGCACCGTAGGCACATTTAAGGAGAGGTAACGTTGGTCCAAATCTCTGGAGAAAAGAAAGATAAAACTGTAGATGTAATCTTCCCTTCCTAAATTAAAGACATCTTCAAGTGATGCTATTGGAGTGATTGTTTTAATAAATATTAACTTGACATTAACTTTAATATTTCTCAGTGCATGTTAATAAATCCCTATCTTTCCACTTGCCATAGTTGTCTCACAAAGTTAGATGAACATTTATAGTTTTTTTTCAGAAAACAGATAAGGTACTACAGCTCATAAACTGGATTACTCGGGACACATGTAAATATTTTCAGAGAGAGCTTCACATCTCCACCGTCTCGGAATAACTGGGTTTTAGTATAAGGACTGGTAGCAAGAAGGTGCTCCCCGAATGCCTAGCCGAGACCGGCACCTGTGCCCCTGCAGCCCCCCGGTCCCCAGGACGGCAGGGTGACGGTTCTCGCACTGCTGGTTTATGCCTGAGCTCCAGGAAAAACACTCCGTGAGGTTTAAAACTTTGAGAATGTAAAATATTCTCTTGCGATACGCGAGGCCTTTGGGGGAGTCTGTTAACGTTTTTAAGCTGCTAGGACCCAGTTTCATAAGGAAAGGAATTATTTGGTCGTTGCTAACCTTAGTGGCCTGAAAATGTAGATGCATCTTTCACAAATGTTGCCCAGGGAGATGCTGGTGTGCAGAGTGATTAACTCAGGTAAGAAAGTATGTGATGGTTTTAAAGTACAGTAAGTATGTTTTGTTTATATATTGATCATTACTTCTTAAAGCATAATTCAAAGTAGTCTGAAATTCTGTAGTTCTAAGGTTACTATTGAACGTTAATTAGTAGGTTAATAAACCTTGACTCAATGACAGATGAGATTTTTTTTTCTTTCTTTTTTTTTCTTTTTAGGGGAGGCAACCCTTGGTTGACCTCACAGATTGCAAGGACTTTGTCAGCTTACAATCCCTTATTTTTTTTAATTTTTAACAATTTAAAAAAATGTTTACACCTACAGCACCTGGTCTTCCTAGGTGGTCTCCCATCCAAGTACTAACCAGGCCCGACCATGCTTAGCTTCCGACAGACATCAGAGGGGATTGGGCTTGCAGATAAGATTTTCTAAAATCTCACTTAAATTCGGAATACAAACACTATCCTAGAAGTCCTTAGGAGAGACCTCTAGAACTCCTGGGGTCAGAATGGCTCCCAGGCCGTGCTCTGTGCGTGGGCGCTCCGATAGGAATGAGGGCGCGCGTGCTGCCATAGGAGGCATGACCGGAGAGAAGAACGCTCGCAGACGTTGAAGTGTGCCGATCCCCGTCTTGCAGAGCGGGGATGATGCTCAGTGAAACGTAACGGGGTTCCACGTCGGGTTTCCGGTTCTGCCCCACCCGCTCCGCGGCCTGTCGTTCACTCTGCCTCAGGGCAGCCGCAGGAGCTTTTCTCCAGCTTGAATTTTCACAAATAATTAAAAGCCATATGTCTTTGGATAGCTGTCCTTGTGGACAGATTAAGAAGTGTGACAAGGTGTAGGTTTTAGGACTTCAGTCACTTCCATACCAAACTTTTACAAATCACCGAGAGCTGAACGAGCTCTCTGTCCACTGTCCTGCTGTAATGTTGTCTGGCTGTGAATCAGGCGCTTAAAAATTCTTGGTAGCAATAATAAAATGTGCCTTGTCTAGGGTAACTGATCAAGCTTTCACAAATAAAAGCTCTGTATGAAAAACATCCTTGCAATTCTCATTAGGATTTATTGAGGAGTAGCTTCTCCAAATACAAAATTTTGTTGAGACAAAAATTTTAGATAGTGTGTAACTTTCAATTCGAAGTGTTACAAATATCAAATGAGATTCTGGGTACAGTATGTGTTTATTCCCCAAGCAATATTTTTGCAATTTATATATAAGAAGTCCTTCCATTTTAATCTTGTATTCCATGTATCCTTCAGAATTTGCATCTTTAATTTATCATTTTATACCTGCTTGTACCCGTTTATTCTTAAATATTAATGTTTCTATCTCATAAGTAAATATGCTGCTCACTGGCTAGGAAAATGCATTTTAGTTTTTAAAAATATATTCCTATTAAATGTATGGTATTCTACACAACTATTCTAAAAGTAATTTAAAATACATTTTTATTAAAAAAAATTAATAGAAAAATAGATGAGTGATTTCTCACTGTATCTTCTTTAGTTCAGTTCTTTTCATACATCCCTTTAATTTGTTTGCATGCCCTGCTGATGGTTGGTAAGTAGAATCATGTTCCTTATATATAGGCAAAGCATTTGTAATTTATTCACTTTGTATTAATGAATATTGAAACTGAATTGGCAAAATGTGAAGAAAACTGATGTCCCTTATTTTATTTAACTTGCTTGTGTTTTTAACCCTTTTATTTAATATTTCTTGAAACATTTCAAGTATTGTGATATTTATGAGTAAAATTATGTACTGCCATTGTGGAATTTGGTAGTGTAATTAATGACTCAGATGAACATTTCAGTATTATATTGAAATTGTTTCAGACAGACTTACTTGATAGCTCATCTTATGGCTTGATTTCCTTCTTCATTTTGGATAACCGAATTCTGAAAACTTTAATTACAAAAATGACACTTATTAGTAATGAGATTCCTCCTTTATGAGAATTACTCTGAAGCCTGTATTACAGAATTATATTGTTAGATGTGTTGTGTTTTTAATTCTCTTAACCTTTAATGCCCTTGTGGGGGAAAACATTTCATCTTTAATGTATGATTCATATATAAGATATAAATTGAATTGTTTTTGAGGTTCTGGCTTTAAACTGACATGGCATCAGCTTATTTTGCTAAACCTCTTGGTAGACTATATCTCTGGGTAAGCCAGAGACTTGTGAATTAGCTTGCTTTGTGATATTTATTTTATGAATTCTCCCGTGAATGATGGCAGTATACTCTGTTTAAATAAAATACTTTGATTACTGAATCAGTGAAATTATAATATATTTGTGGAGATTAAAAGAATCTTTTAATGACCGTCAAAAAGCAAGTCACTTCACAAACTTCCGTTGAGAAACTGCTATTTACCAGGCTAGATACTAAGACTTCAGTGAGTACAGAGGTTTAGATTCAGAAAGTAAATAAGGGTATAGGACAGAGTTAGTGAGCTCGCCAGTTACTTATTTGGTCACTTGACGCTTGCTCTTCAGCAATGCCATGCTTTCTCTAAAGGCAGATACTCGCTAGAGTATCTTCTCTCCACGTTGTTCTTCTTGGCCATTCTTATCCTAACCACATCTCCAGGGACCACTGCCATTGTCATTTTCCTCAGTCTGGTTCTGATCGCCAGTCTATCCACCACCTCCCGTTGGATGACTTTCAGCCATCTCAAACCGCACATTTCTTCGCCCTCCTCCCATAGGGATTCCGCCGTCGTTCCCTTTACGTGGAAGCCGTTCGTTGCCTAGGATCGTACACTCTTCGCTTTACCTCGATTCCCCCTGCTCCCGCTCCTTCCCATCTCCTTCGACACCAGGTGCCCGCTGCTTCCGCCTTTTGGTAAGCACGGGCCTCCCTCCTCCCTGTTTCCAGCACTGGACCAGCTCCAGCGCCACTCCCTGCTCCCCGAGGCCAGACTGTCTCCTCAGTGCGCAGGGGCGCAGCGCCCCTGGCTCGGGTGCTCCCTGGCCTTCCCCTCACCGCGAAACTGCGAACTGGCGAGCGTGGCGGTCGCGGCCCGTCTCCACCCGGTGTGCGCCTGCCTTTCCACCGCTGTTTCTGCCCTCTCTCCGGTGCCCACTCACTCTCCCCTCATGTGAAGTGACTCGCAGCTTCCAGAGCACTCCTGGTCACGGGTGTGTCATGCTGACCTCTGGAGTGGGCGCGGAAGAGGCGGGTAGTAGCTTTCTCAGTAGAAACTAAGCTGTGAAAAGGCTCAGGAAAAACCACGGGAAAGGTTTGGTAATCCAGTGCTTTGACAATTTACAATCAGCAAATAGGGAGCTTATTCCCTAAAAACACTACACAGTATTTGTCAGGATTTTTTAAATGGGTGCACATTGATATACAGTAGGAGTCTTCACTTTCTCAGTCATAACCTCTCAAAGCTATTTTTTTAACCCAACGCGGCGCCGTTTTAACAGGCGTTTCGAGCATCTGCTTGTGTTCACTGAACCAGCAGTGTTGGCCCGCCAGGAGCCCGACAGTGCCGCCGCGTGCCGTCTGTCCTGCCACACGCGGAGACGTGCACTCCTGTGACGCGCAGTCAGGCCGCGGGTTGCGCAGGGCTCTTCATGAGAAATCAGGAGAATTTTAAACTCACGTTAATTTATTCTTTCCCATGGGAATTTTTAGTAATCAAAGATTTTGAGAAAGCTCTAAATCTAATACTATAAAACCAATCAGTGTACAAGAGAACAGGTCCAGTGTCAAAATGTTTCTAACTCAGGGAACCAACGCTGTCGCCTTTCTTTTCACCACCAGCAAATTATTTCTTAAATATTCACACCAAATATTTAAAGCACCATCTTAAGAAGAAAGACGCTTACCTGTGGACCATCGGTCAGACTTCAGCCACCAGTGTAGTAGTTAGCCAGCGTGTGTGCACAGCTTCCAACGCATTGCTCCCCGATGCCATTTCTTACCATGAAAACTCATCTGGTAAGACAAATACCAGTTTGTATATTGATGCCAGTGGGAAGAATCGTGCCACCGCTCGTCATAATTACGTAGATGGAAAGCACTAGAACCTGCTGTAGTGTGAAAGCCGAGTGGAGCAGTGACTGAGATTTGGTCACGATCGTCAGTAGAGGTGACTTTTAAGAACTATATGTTGTACATACCTGTGTATTCATACACATGCCTTACATGTAATTACATATAACACACACATAAAATGTACAAAAACAGGAGCAGTGAAACTGAGGCAGAGTGCAGCGATAGCGGCCCTCTCGTCCTTCCTGGGGGGTCACTGGGCGAGCTCGTCAGGTGAGCGCCCCCTGTCACAGAGGGAGCAGTTCTACCACGCGCGTAGTCTCTACTGAAATAGCATGTTTTAATATAATCTCAGTAGACAATTTTCATGGAAAAGGAAGAGTGGGGAAATCATAGCTTTTACTTGGAAATGCCTGAGAAAAATTCCAATTTGAGCCTTTATTCAAAGAACTTAGTGGCATTTTTCTATTTGATTAGCAGTTCTTTCGTTTAGATTAAGTTATCAAACGGGCCATAAAATTAATACACATAAGTTTGCTTAACAACATTCATTGGAAAAGCCTTTTCAGGACACATTTTGACAATGTGTGCATCTTCTGGAATAAAATGGAGAGTAAATAAATAAATTTAAGTTATTGGTATTTATTCACAAGACGTAATCCGTAATCGGGAAAATAATTTGTAACAGGGATCTTTGTAAAGGCGAATGACGTTAAGCAGTAAGGAAGCGTTATCTGCATCCCCACCGGAAGCAAGTCAGTTCGGGATGTCCGTCCTGTCGCTCTTAATCGTGCGGCCTTCCTGCCTCTGGACTTCCCTCTCCAAACGAGCAGGCCTCCCTGCCCCACACTTTCACTTTCTGTGCTTTTAGAAGTGTTCCCTGCCTTTAAGGTTTGCAGTCTAGTTTGGGGAGAGGCAGAAAGGTAAAGCAAGTTCAAAAACGTGTCACAGGTACTATGACAAAAGTTTACAGAGCGTACTGAAAGATCAAATGAAAAAGCACAGGGCGAGGCATTCATATGAACCTAGAAGCAACAAATGAACAGGACAAACAGAGACTCACGGACATGGACGGTGACTAGCGGTTACCAGAGGGGAGGGGGGAGGGAGGAGGGGAGAGGTAGTCGGGGTAAAGGGGGTCACATATGTGGCGACAGAAAGAAATCTAACTGCAGGAGGTGAACACGCAGAGTAAATGCGCATATGCCTCACTGTTGACGTGTGCAGACGAAACTCACTGGACTCCGTTAACCAATGTCACCGTAAAAAAATAATTAGTTTTTTAAAAAGTTTGTGTAGTTCCTGTAGTAGTGTGTGTGCGCGTGTGTTTGAGTCTTCTAAGCTTTTCTGATTAAAGTGCCTCGTGCTGATCCCCTACCTTACCTTGCTTTACCTGTGGCAAGTGGCTGCCGCTGAGCCAGGTACAGATGCTCTTCGGTTGCAGTGGGTTGTGGTCTGATGAGCCCCCCGCGAGATGGCAGATACCAGTAGGTGGGAAATGCACTTACTACGCCGAGGCTCCCGCGCGTCACAGCTCCGACCCGCCCGCGGCGTGCTCAGGGCGCCGACGTCAGCCCGCAGCGGGTGGCTGGCCTGAGTGTTTTCTCAAGAGGCGTTGCCCTCCTCGCCGTCCTCCCGGAAGCAGGGCACGCAGACGGGGCTTCCGTGCGCGCGGCGGGATGTGAACGCCGCACCTCCGGCGGGCGCTGGCCTGGCGCGCCGCGGAGCCCTGGCGCCCGCCCTCGCGATCCCGGGACCGGCTGGGCCCGTGGCGGGTCGCCGCTGCCCAGCACCGTGACAGTGCTGCGCTGCGCACCGCTGGCCCAGGGGAAGGTCCACGTTCAGAGTTCGAATTTCGGTTTCTGTGGAATGGGCGTCTCGCCGTTGTAGAGTCACAGTCCTAAGTGGGACCGCCGTAAGTCTGGAGTCCCCTGTATGACGACACAGTGGGGACATGTCACGTCAGGTAGCATGACGGGAACTAGGAGAAGATGCCACGATTTCCCCCTTGCGTGTCTCCAGCATGTGGAGCCCTGGATTCCTCAGTGGAACAGCGTAGTCATCTCTGCGCGGCGTCCGAGCCGATGGCTTTGTAACGGGAGGAACGGGCCGTGTCGCCCAGCGGAGCAGAGACTTCATCTTCATCTTCATCTTTATCTTCACGCTAGGGTGTCTTTGCCTCGCCACCGGCTGTGGCAGCTCCGACGCCTGCCCTCAGCGCAGGCCCCGGGTCCCGCGCTCGGGGCCTCGGCGGGCCGAAGGCGCGCGTCACGCTCTGCGGCGGGGCTGTCCCCGCGGCGCTGCTCACCTCTGCCCGTGCCCCGCCTCACCCTTCTCACAGTGTTCCCAGCGTGTTCGCGGTTACCCTGTTTGCTGTGGCGACCCGCGACCTCGGGTGCCGCCGTTGCCTTCGTGTTGGCAGATCGCGAGCCGCACTGGGGCAGAAGGCGACGTCGCCTTCGCAGTGTTTCCCGGGCCCCCCTGCCGCCCCGTCTCTCGTCCATGCCTTGGCCTCAGACAACGGTGTTGAAGTCAGGCCAGTTACTGTGAAAGGAAGAGTCGCATGTCTCTCACTTCACATCGAAAGCTAGACAGGATCGAGCTCCGCGAAGACGTCCCGTCAGAAGCCAAGACAGGCCTGAGCTGGGCCTCGTGCAGCAAACAGCCCAATCGTGGGTGCAAAGGGAAAGTTCTTGAAGGAAATTAAAAATGCTGCTCCAGTGAACACACAAATAGTAAGAAAGGAGAACAGCCTCACTACCGACGTGGCGAAAGTTTTAGTCTGTCTGTATAGAAGATCAAACCAGCTACGACATTCCCTTAAACCGAAGCCTAATCCGGAGCAAGGCCCGAACTCTCCTCACGTCTGCGAGGGCCGAGGGAGGTGACGAAGCTGCAGAAGGAAAGTGTGAGGCCAGCAGAGGTTGGCGCATGAGGTTTCAGGAGGGAAGTGGTCAGTACAAGGCGAAGCAGCAAGTTATCCAGAGGATCTCGCTAAGATAATGAATGGATGGCAGATGTCAGTGTAGACAAAACAGATGCCATCTGGGACTTTGGTAGTTGAAGCTAAATCTACTCTCCCTGTACTCTGTAAACGGAATAACAAATTCTGAATGATAATATGGTTTCCTGAATATTTTAAGCTCACTGTTGAGACCTACTTTTCAGCAAAAAGAAAAAAGAAAAATCCTTTCCAAAAAGTACTGCTCATCGATAACGCACCTGACCACCCAAGAGCTTTGTCGAAGGTGTACAACGAGACGGATGTTTTTTCTCCCGCCTCCTAACACAATATCCATTCAGCAGTCCATGGATTAAGGAGTAATTTTGACTTACAAATTGTATTGTTATTATTTAGGAAATACACTTCACAAGGCTATACCTGCCATAGATAGAGAGTGAGTCCTCCGATGGATCTGGGCAGAGCAAATTGAAAACCTCTGGAAAAGAGTCACCATTCTAGGTGCCATCAGGAACATTGATGATTCATGAGTCAAAATAACAAAATTAACATAAGTTTGAAAAAAGGGTGACTTTGAGGAGTTCAAGACTTCAGTGGAGAAGTAACTGCAGAGGTGATGGGGTCAGTGAGAGGACCAGAAACAAGTGGAGCCTGAAGACGCCATCGAATTGCCGCCCTCTCGCGATGAAACTCCAGTGGACGAGGAGTTGCTTCTTACGGATGAGCAAATCGTTGATTGAAATGGAATCTGCTCCCGGTGAAGGGGCCATGAATACCGTTGAAGTGACAACAGAGGACTTAGAATTTTAAATCAACTTAGTTGATAAAGCAGTAACAGGGTTTGAGAGGATGGACTTCAGTTTTGAAAGAAGTTCTGTGGGTAACATGCTATCAAACAGCATCACATGCTACAGAGAAATCATTCATGAAAGGCAGAGTCAGTCCGTGTGGCAGATGTTGTTTTATTTTAAGAAACCGCCCCTCCCCTCCGGCTTCCAGCAGCCCAGCCAGCACCCTGATCAGGCAGCGGCCATCAGCATTAAGGCCAGACACGTAGCCACCCCAAAGGTTACAACTCACTGAAGGCTCAGATACTGGTCAGCGCTTTCTACCGATAAAGTGTTTTTAATTTTTGAGATAAAATGCTGTTGCACGCTTAATAGGGTACAGTATAGTGTAAACATAACTTTTATAGGCACGGAGAAACCAGAAAGTTCTTGCGACTTGCTTTATCGCGGTGACTGCTTCATGGCGGTGGTCTGCAACCAAACTCGCAGTATCTCCAGGGTCTGCCTGTACTGGGCTTCTGAGGCGATTCTGTGAATTTCTCTAATGCCCTTTGATTTGTGAACATCACTCTTTGTGTTAGACTTAACACAGTATATCGTAGCGGGTGCTTATTAGCCATTTGCTAACTGGACATTGAAGACTGGGAAGAATAAGGAACATGGAATTAAAGAACCTTTTAATAATAAATAGAAATAGTTAGCAGATTATAATAGAGTCCACATAGATTTTTGACAAAAAATGGGGTTGGTGACGTCAACAGAGGGAGGAAATTGGTGTGGCCATAAATGCCATCTGGGAAAGGCAGATTCTGCGAAATAGGAATGGGGACCCACTTCTGTCCAGGAAAACAAAAAGCCCCGTAGGTACGGCAGGTCGTCAGATAGCATCGTGCCTCACCACGTCGATGAGATGCCTGAGGAGCGCAGCTCTTCGTATCAGTTAGCCTGTGGTGAAATGGGTTTTGTTACATGCCGTTTGCTTAAAGTCGCAGAACCTAGCGATGATATTAAGTAAGGACTTACCGTATTCCAACACAGAGAATTAACCAAGGAATTGGTTAAACAGGTGTCGGGAAGTGAAAAAGAAAAAGGAGACGGGGTGTGGTGCAGATTTAGAAGTGGCAGGAAGCGCTATTCCTGCAGGGCCGGAGGAGGCGGGAGAGGGGTCGGTACTGTGCCCGGGTCTCAGGCACGTGAGGTGGTTCGGTGCGGAGGTGGAGCCCAGACCGCGGACCGTGAGGCCGGCCCCCCGGGAGCTCGGAGGAGTGGCCGCGTGGCTGGGGCCGCAGTGGAGCTGGCGGCAGTGCGGGGAGGCCTGGTGGCGCCCGCAAGCAGCTGCCTCCCGCAGGGCGCACAGCTGGGAACAGCTGTCAGGAAGGCGCCCCTTCCACCCTCCCAGGCCTCGGGCTCCCTTTAACGCCAGCCCTGTGTCCTCGGCCGCGGGAGCCCGGCACACCAGCTGGCCACGGGCAAGGTCACTGGAGCCCTGGCCCAGCCTTTGCAGGCATGCAGCAGGCCAGTCAGGAGCTCAGTCTGGAGGAGGAGATTCTGGAAACGTGTGGGGGGTGCTTTCTCTACCAGCTTTCCAGGGTAAGTCGGGGTTAGTAGACCCCAGATGCGTGTTCAGCCGTCTGCCTCAAATCTCCACTTGGGCGTTTGGAACAGGCTTTGCAAGCTTAATATTGGATTCCATGTCGCTCAGCCATTATCTTCTCCTTAAATGGAGCCACTATATACTTTTATCGCTAATCTAAAAACCTCATTATCATTCTCTAATGTCTCCTTTCCCCTCACTCTGTATATCCAGCTGGTCATTAAGTCCTGTCAAGTTAACTTACCTTTTCTGTCTCTGGTATTATATCTGCTTCTGTTCAGTTCATCTTCTTCCGTGTCCTGGAATGGACTAAAACTCATTCCTGGTCTCTTCATTTGCCCCCAGCAGTCAGTTCACAAAATAGCAGAATGAGCTTTCAGGGACACATCCTGTTTGGCCACCCCCCTGTGTAAAACCCTCTATTTAAATTTAAATTCAGGTCAGGTCAGTTCTTTAGAGGGCAGGCCAGATGCAGGTGATGATTGGGGTTAAAATTCTTTACAAATTTTAGTCATTCTTCCTTTTCTCTCTCCTCTATTGATCTCTTGTTTAGCCTTGTTCTAAATTGAATTAATCGTGTACTTTTTCTGTTTAGAAAACCTTTTATACTCATTTCAGGTTTATAGAAAAGTTTTAGTCAGTTTTTTAATGTATTGAGCAAGTTCACTTTTGCAAGGCATTGAGAGCAGTAAAGAAGAATAGTTATTGATTAATTTATGGATACAAATCATACAGGACTTCCTAAAAACAATATGAAAAAAACAGAAAAGACGAGGTAACAGATGGCTGTACGTAATCGATTCCCCCACAAGGAGCCCCGCGGGTTAAGGGAAGCGGTACGGACCGCGTGGAAGCAGGAAAGGCTGCCAGGAAGGGGCTGCGGTCGGCCTGTGAGAAGAAGGTGCACAGGGTGTTCGGGGTCGTGTGGAACTTGGAGCAGAAGAGCAGGTTTGTTGTAGGGGACGGGGACGGGTGATCTGCACTGGAGCGCAACGTGCGCAGACAGGGCCGCTCCTAGAAGTCATGCAATGCCTGAACGCTAAGCCGGAGGGTTTGGGCTTTTCTTCTAGGCAGTGGTTCAGTTATTTTATTAATTGACACATTTTTAATGATTTGGAAATATTCATACATTTTTTTCAGTTCTCTATAATGAATTACATTGTTGTAGTGAGTTTTTTAAATTTGTGCTTTATAGATTTTGTAATACCAAATGAACATGATTTTTTCATTTCTTACATGAGGGCTTTGAATTCAAAAGATAATTCCACTCAAAGGCACCGCATTGGAGAAGGTGTGAGGAGGGCTTCGGACAGGTCCTCCGGGCTGGAAGCCAGTTGCGCAGTGTGACCTTTAGTGATGTCGGGTCAGCTAACGACCTTCCCGGTCTGAGCCTCAGGATGGCGTAGTTAGTGCCAGCACCAGACCGGCTGGGGAGCGGGGTGCTCGCGGTGGAGGTCTGACATCTGGTCCTCGGGACGCAGCACCTCACAGGGCAGTGGGCCTGTAGAGACGTTTCCGAGTGTTTGGTATCTTTGTAAACCTTTCTGTTTCGAAGGTAAAAAATGTGCATTATAAAGTTTTAATAATCTTCACATGATGTTTCACTGTTACATGTTTCAGAGGTAAAGGTGTTCTTCACAGTGTTTTAGTAATCTTCACGTTCTGTTTCTCATGCGGAATATTAGAGACATACTCATCTATCCCCTTCGAGCCAGCCAAATTCCACTCTTAGATATTTATCCAAAAGACAGGAAAAGTTGTGTTCATAAAAAAAGCTTTGTACAAAAATTTTCATGGTAGGTTTATTCACAGTATCCAAACTCTAGAAACACCCAAATGTCCCGTAGCAGAAGAATGGATAAATATCATATTATTCAGCTGTGAAAACAAATTAACTACTGACAACAGGCAGTAATGTGGAAGCATTTCAGAAGTGCGCTGAGGGAAGGAGGCTGGGCACAGCGGAAGTGTATAGCGTGCGACTGCGTCGTGCACCATTCTGGAGGCGGCACTACACCGCGGTGATGGGCCTGATAGTGTTGTCGCGGGGCCTTGGCTGGGAAGAGGAGCAACGGAGCACCGAGCGGCGGAGATGCCCCGTGCCTTGATGTGCGTTCATCACCAGCGACTTGCACTGGGACTCAGCATCTCATTGCATACGAGTTAGAACTCGGTGTTTTTGGACGTAGAGCGAATACCTCAGCCTCCGAGGTGCGAGGCTCTCAGTGACCGCTGCGCCGTATGGTGAGACAGAGGCCACGTCCTTCGCTTCCTTAGTCAGAAGTGGGGAAGCCAGTGTTCCATCTCTGCAGGGGTGTTCGAGCAAGTTCTGCGAAGTGCCTTTCGAGTTGCCTGGGGTGGAGACCTGTGATTTCGGGGCACCACCCCGGATCAGCTTGAGTCTGGGAGAGAAGCGAAGGGGTCGGGTAAACTCTGGTCCTGAAGCCGGGGATGGAACGTGACTAGAGTGGTGGTGACTTAAGAAAGAAACCAGCACGTTTTCTGGTCTGAAATCATAGCAGAGAAAGAGGCGGCGCACGCCTTCCCCGTGCCCAGGCAGGTAGCGTGTCAGGTCCCACTTCCTGCGAGCCGGGCGCGAGGGTCGGAGGAACCTGTCCTCTTGGAAGCACGTCCCTAATGACCTCTGCCAGCTCCTGAGACGCGCGTCTGTGCGTACGCAGCGGCTGGGTGGCAGGCGGACGACAGCGCCAGGTTACGATCCGGCTTCGCCACCCGAGTCCTGTGCCCCGCCGCGGAGTGGCCCGCCAAGAGTGATGTGGTGCAGTGTGCACACTGCGGTTCATAATTTGCAAGTCACAGCGGCCTCTCGAGTGGCGTCGTCATGACCTGCGCCCCCGGCACCGCCTGGGCAAAGCCGAGCTGCTCTGGTCTGGTCCCGGGGGCGGGGCCTCCGCGGACGGCGCCGCCTGCGCTGCGTGCACGCTGCGGGCGGGGCGCGGGCGCGCACGTGCGTGTGTCCCCCTCTCCCCCCCCCCCGACCCCCCGACCCCCCGACCCCCCCCCCCCCACCGGCGCCTTTGCCCGCGGCGGGCGCCGCGCCCCCGACGGGCGTGCTCGCTTGGTGCCCGCGTGCGGCGGTCCGGTGGGGACGCGCGTCCAGGCACCTCGTCCCCGTGCGGGGCTCGCGCGCGGCGGCCGCACGTCGCCGCGTCCATCTCCACTCTCGATTCGGTGGCGTTTCAGACGCGCGCCACTGTCCCGCTGTGGAAGGTGACCCGAGGCGTAGCTGCCGTTTTTCACCTTCATGGAGCGCAGGTCGCGTGCCGCCCGGCATTCCGTTACCTGTACGAGCAGCGCAGGGACGTGCGCGCGTGGCCGGCGAGAGCCCCGCGCCCCAGGGCGGCAGGGAGAGGCCGGGGCATCGGGGCCCGGGCTTCCCCGGCTTCCTCTCCGCCTCGGAACGCGCGTGCGCGCCCAGGCGCGCCACTCACGCGTGCGCTGCCCTTGTGTCTCCCTCGTGCAGGCGGAGGGCGAGGACAGCCTGAAGAAGATGCAGCTGATGGAGCTCGCGATTCTGAACGGCACCTACCGCGACGCCAACATCAAATCACGTAAGAGCGGCCGCCCGGCCCCGGCCGTCCCCGCGCGCCGCGCGCCGCCCGCCGCCCGCCCTCCGCGCGGCCTCGCGACCCGCGGGCGGCTGGCGTGACCGGTCGAAGCGACTGTCGCTCGATGCGGGGCTGGCAGCCCCGTTTCGACTGCAGTCGCAAATTGAGGACACACTCTTGATTCTATTTTACGCCAGCATGCTTTAAGTTTTGAGTTTATAAATTTTCTTCTGTTGATGGAATTTCAACTTTAAATTCAAGAGTTGATGGGAATTTCCTATTCTGTTAACTACAGGCTTAAGACCTCTAGCTTATTTTGTTACATTTATGAAAATGATGAAACAGTTCCAAACTTTTTAAAATTGGTGTGGAACGTGTCTGAGCGCAGCGATCCTTCCGCCGGGCTCTGTTCTTTCTCCTGGCGTTCCCGTTTTCCCTCCAGTATTTTTTCTGTATTGATTTGATATGTGAGTTCACAGACAGCAGTAAGGAGATACGATTTTAAATCCATTTTTTTCCCTTTTGTGTATTTGTGCATGTTTTCATGAACTAAGAGAGGGTTGCTTTTTATATTTAAAACTAAATATGGAATTTATATTTTGAGACCGTCTTAAGATTTTCACATTTATATGAATAGAACATATTTAAATTACTAATTTTTTAAAAGAAATTGAATTTTAGAGTTCTAGCCAGTTTTCCAAAATGTAGAGAAACTGGTGGGTTTATAAGTCGTTCCTTTCCAGGTGGCTGGCTTCAGCATACTGTTGAGATGGACTATCTCGTTCACAGTCACGTGCTTAGGAGTGGCACGTTCACTCTTCTGTGATGAAGTTAATTCCTACATATGCAGAAAATTTATATATAGCTAGTGGTTACTTGACTTAATACAATAAAAATTACCCTTTAATTCGAAACCGAAACTATAGAAATATAGCACAGCTGTATTTCTGTGGACTCCTTTTAAAGGTTTTTTAACGTCCTTCATTGCAAGTGTTTTCTTGTGCTTCTGCATGCACCTTTAGTCTCATGAGATCTTAAAAACAGATATATTTAGTTCGTATGTTTGATAAAACTTTTAATGGTCTTGTTCATTTTTTTACAGTGGCTTTTTAATTTTTGAACATTTATTAATCACATTGGGAAAGGGGAAGCTGTTTGCATTTGATTGGTGTGCTTGGGCATTTTTTTCCGTGTGATCGGCGCATGTACTAATGATTTCCTTTTATTTTTCTCCTTTCCTGCTTTTTCTTTTCTTTTTCCTACTTGCCTCTCACTCTCTGTGTTTTACGCCGCTGCCTCTGCCCCCCCTCTCGATTTCTCTGCTTACTGTAGCAGCCCTTGCCTTCTCTCTTGCAGCAACAGCCCAGGCTGCCCCCAGGATCATCACCGGGCCGGCGCCGGTGCTCCCGCCAGCGGCCCTGCGCACCCCCACGCCGGCCGGCCCCACCATCATGCCTTTGATCAGACAGATACAGACCGCGGTCATGCCCAACGGAACGCCTCACCCGACTGCTGCAATAGTTCCTCCGGGGCCGGAAGCCGGCTTGATCTACACGCCCTACGAATACCCCTACACGCTGGCCCCAGCCACGTCAATCCTGGAGTACCCCATCGAACCTAGCGGTGTATTAGGTGAGTCGTGTTCTCTGTGTGGTGAGCATTCTTCTGCGTAACTTTTGCCGCCCCAGACTTTGAGGTCGTTGTATTAGTTAGTTTTAAGAGGCGAGACCAGTTCTCAGGAGGGAAGACCGAAGGCTAAGTTTCGTTGTATTTCAGCCCCCCGTAGACGGCCCCCTTTTCAGTAATCGTACCGCAGGTGCGTTCATAGTCCCTGCGGTAGCTCACGTTCACTTTGGATGGATAACTGTGCTACGGCCATCTCCGACAGGAAACCCTCTCCCGTTTGGTGTCTCAGGTCTCTCTGAGTTTCAGGTCCCACCCTGTGGCCTGCCCCCGCCATCAGCCCAGCCACCCAGAGTTAGTCTTTTTGTCTCACAGCTAAATGTTAATTTTCTCTGTGAAAGCACCTTGAGATCTTTTAAACACTGCAGTTGTGTCTGCGTGTTCTAGTGTGCAGGGCCCCAGCAGATAGCTGCAGTCTTCAGGCTGCTTCAGGTTTTCTCTTTTGAAGTCCTAGTTGATATTACACATAAAAGGAAGGCTTAATTCCACTAGCACAGTCTGGAGGGATAAGTGAATACCGAGTCACCGAGTTAAACTCACACCGAGGCAAGAGTTAGGGTCACGCTGTAAACGGCCGGTCTTACGTGAACAGAGTGGTGTGCTCGAAAAGACGTTACTGATGCCTTTGTTTTCTAGAGTGGATTGAAATGCCAGTCATGCCTGATATTTCAGCCCATTGACTTGCTGGACGGAGGACTAGAATGCAGCAGCTGTTAGCACGACCGGGCAGTGCGGAGCGGGCTGCCTCCGGGCCGCCCCTTTGTTTTACAGACAGACCCGAATTCTCTGTCCTTGAATTGTACATGACCTTGGTGCTGCATGCATGCTGCTGACTTTTAGGACTTTGATCTTCTAAGGTTTTTCTTTGCAGCATTAATACTGATTTATCAAAATTCGAAAGCCTTTAATGAACCCGGACACAAAGATTTAAACTTGAACATTTATTGTTCGATGAAAGAAAGCCACAGCGCTCTGTATGTTATCTGTGTGTGCGCATGCACTCAGCTGCCTTCTGTTTCATGAGCGAACACGTTTCATTGTACATGTTTTCCATCGATCTCTAGCTCATCGTGTAAAGTGTTCCAGGTCAGAATTATACCATAGACTTGTTGGTGAGAGGCTTGTTTCTGTTGCACATTTCCTGAAGCATTTTAAAAATAACATGTAACATGTAACCCGTTTGCGTTCTCCTCTCCGTTAACGCTCTGTCCTGTGGCACCGGCCTGCTCCGCCCCCCGGGCCCCCGGCCCCTCTCCGCTGCGCACAGCGTCTGCTCCGGGGTGCGCCCGCTGCTTCCCGCACTCCCGATGCAAGATCGCCCGATTTTGCCTCGTGAAATTACACTTGTGTAAGATTAGTTGATCCAAAACGAGAAAGGGCTGATGGAGCCGTTTACTGCTTAGAAGCAGCAAGAGGCATTGCTGACTTCGTTTCTCATCTTAAAGCAATGTGTTTTTTGTTGTGTTGGGAAATTTTTAGTTATAATACTCTTAAGCCTGACAAAATTCAAAGCAAACTCTACAGATACCTCATTGGCATTCATACGATGAAAATAATGAGTCCTAAATGACAAAAATCCATTTCTCGCTTTGCCACCTAAGCAGTAAGACATACTGATTGACCCCTTGGAGAATTAAGAAAATTATTTCAAATTGCTCAGCTCTAGTAAATTGGCACACAGATAACATGCATGCTGTATATAGCGCGTCTCGCATCACACTGGTTCGAAAGAAGCAGTGCCCTTCAAAGCAGATGCGGACATGTGTGTTGGTGGTAGTGAGGAGATTGGTATTACCATCAAATCTTCATTGAGACTAATTTTTAATTCCCTTCCTTTTATCTTTAGGTATGGCTTTCCCAACGAAAGGCTAAGAATTCAAGAACGGTCTTAACCGAACCCTCATCAGATCTGAATTTAACAAATGCTTAGTCTCAGCAGCCTCCGGGGAGGGGTGGGAGGGAAGCGTAGCCTAGCAGTCAGTGACTTACTTGCACTTTTTGCACACTGATAGAAAGAAAAAGTATGTCATTAATTTGGTTTAGTCTGTAATCTTACAAAGTAACGGTAATTTATAAAGGAGTGTGTAGTAGTATTACTGACTGCTAAGTGTACTATACTGTTTGCTTTACTAATCACCTAATTCATTGCAGTTCATACTTATTGACTCAGAGTTTAAAACCACAATCTGTAGGCTTTAAGAATTGCTTTTAAACCTTTTTAAGTGATAAACTGTGGAAGTGGTCTTAAGGCTAGGAGATAACTGTCAGCGTTAAACATGGCATTATTTAAGTAGTCCTGCGAGAAAGGCGCTTCAGTGAACATGTGACTAGTGGAGTTGAACTACGCTCGGATCTAACAGGATTCATGCGGTTCTGTGACTGGGGGTTGTAAATGGATGAACTAGGTTAAGGCCACGATGTGTGAGATGAATGCAATATTAATAGACGCATATAGACGCAACATATGGTTAATTTTAAAACTACTGTGCCTTAGCGTGTTTCTTACAACGAGCCTTTTGCCGAAATGAACATCTGAAACCCATTTTGATGAACCTGCTGTTGATGTCTGTTTTCTTTTCCCTTGTGACTGTTTTCTAACTTTGTCTTGGTGATTGCAATTTAACTAGGTGCGGTGGCTACTAAGGTCCGAAGGCACGATATGCGCGTCCATCCTTACCAAAGGGTTGTGACCGCAGACCGAGGTTAGTGTAGCTCTGCAGCTCTCGCTTCTCAGAAACGCGGGGGGTGTCCGTACACTTTGCAACACCACACCTGACAGAAAAATGTGTAACCGCTTGCCTGCACCCCATTTTTTTTTTCCTTTTTCGAAATTAATTTATAATGATTGACAGATTTAAGGGTTGGGTTTTTGGGGGTTTTCTGTTCTTTTTTCCTCCCTTCGTATTTTAACTTATTAAATCCTTCTAGTATGTACTATGATTTAGTCCTACTAAAACATAAATTAGTCCACTTGGGGAGCTATTAAATTTTGTGTTTGCCTTAATTATTTTTCAGAAATAATTTTTGCTAAAATTGAGCTTTTAATTTTTCTGAAATTTTGGGTTGGTTTTGCAAAATGAACTGAGCGGATGGTGCTTTAATGAGAGAAGTAAGGGAATATATGCCTCCTGTGTTCCTTTGGAGAAAACTGAAGATTTCGTTTCCATACATATTTGAGCCACTTGTGTAAACATGAGGATATACATGTCAAGTATTCAGCTGAGATCAGCAAAGTAAGGACTGTGAAGCTAACTTTGCAGTTGCATTTTTTATACATCAGAAAATTCCATTTTATTATATTTCGTTCAAAAATGGATCTTTTAATTATTGTCATTTGCTGCTAAAAGATATTATCTAAAGGTAAACTATCTCTTGAAGTTCTTTGGTGACATGAATCCAGCTGTTTGAGTACCTTTTTTGAATAACCTGTGACTGGAAAATAGGTCTTCATTTTTCTCCTTTTCAACATTTGTAATTTGTGTCCTATATATGCCCTTGGACCCTTTTATAAATTATTTATGTTTATTAAGGAGTGATCTTTTCGGTTTATTGACATTGATTTTCTGAATTTTCATCACAAGATAGGAATCCAAAGCAAGAATGCGAAGGATATTGACAAACAAGCCTTTATCGTGGCACATTTATTATCAACTAATGGAGTTGATCAGAGTCTCTACTGTTAGCGGGGTGAAGTGATAGATTTATACCCCACTTCTACATCTTTTATGGACTTAGGAAAAACCTCTCTGTTTTGCACGGTTATCTTGAATATTCATGATAACTATCGGACGCAGCCGTTGTCCACATCAGAATGAAATACCTTTCCAAAGATATCGATGATATTTCTTTAGCCTTATGCATAATTAAAGAGCCTTGAAGACTTCTAACCAATGCATCACTTGTAGTGATTATTTAATGAACAAATTTAACAGAGCCCCAAGCTCAGCGATCACCTGTGAAGATACTACCCGTGGCAGGTGTGTCACGTGCAAGTGTGTAGCCGCCCTTCTTACAGCAGAGCAAGTCTCCTAGCGAAGGAGGAAACCTTTTAAAAGAGGAAAGTCATTTAAAGAATCCAGATAATTCCATAATTTGAAGGGTTTTTTTTTTTAATATTGTTAACGTTTAAAGTAGTTCTAAAGAGTATTTTAAAGTAGTTTATTTTTCTGTTAGCCTTTCCTTGTTATGCCCGTTTTAGATTTCTCAGAAGTTCGTTTTAGCACAATAATTTGAGCCCACTCAATACTCCAGTGCCTTGAAATAGTTGAAAATAGTCGGAAGAGTTTATTGTATTTGAAAACAACAGCACATTCCATGCATGGCCCTTCTGTAGTTACATGTGTTCTGATTAGTCCTGTCACTGGCTTTATTCAAAAGGCAATGTCAGCAAACCGAAATGCTACCTTTTTTTTCCTAAATAACAGAAAAGTTTGTATACTGCTGTTCCTATCACTGTATGCACTCATTGGGTCTAAGGGAGGTGTCTGAAGTCCTTCACTTAAATTATTTTATGATACTACTGCTTTCTCTATTTTTGAGGGTTTTTTTTTAATTATTTTTTTAATCTTTTGAAGGGAAGATTAATACAAGCATTCATTTAATGCAAGGAAACTCAGCCCTTGGACCTATAACTCTGTAATTCTGTATGAGCAGTTAGAATACTGCATGTGGACAAATGCCTAGTTCTTTACTAAAAATAAACCCACCTCTACACATATTTCAACCCTGAATTTGAAGCCTATAAAAGACCAACTGACTTTTTAGCTGTAATGAACCATAAGAGATTTCGCACGGTTGACACACCTGTGTGTACTGTAGGAGGCCAGGACTTGGCAGAGGATGTATTCTAGGTGAATTGGTATATATATATATATAAATAGTAGTTTGCTTTGTTTTTATATTCCACACCGAAAGAAATCAAATTTTCTGAATAATGATTTTCCAAAAACTATTATTTACCTAATTTGTATAAGAAACTTAATACAATTTTAATCAAAATTTTAATATCAAAAATGCTTTAAGAGTCTCTATTTCTGGAGTACCTATGGAATGGTATGATTTCATCATGTTAAATATTTATTTTCTTCTTTGATTTTGGAATAGCTGTTTTTATTTTAAATAAAATTCCACTATTTTTAAGAAATTCAGGGAAGATTTGGTCACACTGAAGATACAGTATTTTTATAGTATTTATAAACGATCCTAAACGATAGACTGTAGGAAGCATTTTTGTTACATGAAGGTAAACCAGTCCATTATATAGATCATTTAAACTCTGTGAACATCACACCTACTGGGTTTGATTTATGCAGCGGTCCAGAATCTACCTTTGCACTGAATAATTTTCGTATCTCCTCTGCCGTAGTCACAGTGGCAACAGTACAGAAAAGTCTATCAAACCTCAGAATATAGTAGAAATAATTAAGCTGTTGAATGAGTCTTAAAAATCATACTACTGTTAAGTGGACCAAGTTTGGTGAAGCAGATGTGACAGGTCGATTAAGGAAGGAACATCTCGAGGACCTTGGGGACGATAACTTTTCCACTTGAGAACTACTCTATGTTTTACTGTAATTTTTAAAATTTTTTTTGTTCTGTTTGTTATTTTGCAAAAGAAAATAGTATTTACAGGTGGCTTTTAAAATATATAAAGCAGGAATGTATATGAAATGTCAGATTTTATTGTATTTGCAGAGAATTAGCTTTGAAATTGAATAAAGAAAGCTGTTTGTAGTTTTAAAATGCCTTATTGGTATCAATTAGAAATTTCTTCTATTTTTTGATGTACGTAGAGCTTTTTGAGTATAGAACTTTAAATGGCAGGATTTTACAGTGTTTACATGCAAGTGCATTTTATAAGTGTTCTACATGTGTAAAATAGTCTTTTCAACTGGAAAGTGCCGGCCGGGGCGGAGGCCTGGCCTCCTCCCGGTCCCCACGACGTTGCCCGCTCCGCTGCCCCGCAGCTCTGTACCATGCGGCCAAGGAACTCCATGTCGTTTGTAAATAGAGTAATTGAAAAAGCAATAAACGTTTATTGAACAAAAGAACCCTTGTTTGGCCCAGAGTTTATGTCGGACCAAGTTGTTCATAGAAATTTAAAGACCTCTAGCCCCATTTCTGTTAATCATCAGTTATTAATAATCACATCCATCATTAATAGTTGCTTTAATGCTTGCATCCGAGAGAATACTAATGCTTAATAGCAGTCAGACACTGATAACCGCACTGACTGCTCCGGGTTCCGTGTACCGGACCTATTGTTCTCCAGTCTCCTCCATCGACTGCTACTAACTATTAGTCGTTAGTTACATTTTATTTCTATTTTTTCCTGTTAACCAGTTTTTTTTTGTGGGAGTGGGCTCTCCTTCACTTGTTCAAATCATGATATGAAATTGTCATGATTTTTATTGTATTCTGTAGATGGTGTCGATCAGTTTGTCAGAATTAAACATGCTTTTTTTTTTTTATTAGTCGTGATTAGTTTTTCATGTTGTCATTAAGCCGTCACTAGCTGAAACTAATCTCTTCTCTATCTTTTCTTTCTTTTTTTTTTTTTGTTTTGTTTTTTGTTTCTAACCACCCAGCCGCCACCGGCAACTAACCTATGACCTTCTGACCTCTGAACTCTTCACCCAATGATGACCTGACCATGCCTGCCTGCTGATCAGTTAACTGGTAATCGCCTTTGCTTGCCTGTCGTCAGTGCAGCGAGCTGAGGCACTTGTCCGTTCGTCTTACCATCTAACCAAACAAAAGACAAAGAAATTGTTGTCCTTCAACTCAGCTTTTGGTTGTGTTTTTTTTTTGTTTGTTTTTTTTTTTTTTTTTTTTCCTGTTCGGGTGAAAGTGGTTCTAGAAACTGCACTGAATAGTAGTAAAGCAATAAGGCCCAATTCATCCCACAGCACTGATCATCCTTTAATGTCCCACCCTAAGCGAACGGTAAGAAGGCCTCACTTCGGAAGGGGAGACAGATGGCCCTTAACTACTCAGTGGCAGAGGCAGTTACTGTGAGAGACTTCTAGGAACCTTCTCTCCTCATAGCGAGTCGCAGCTCTCTGAATGTACCGTGTGATGATGCATCATGCATGAACCTGTGGTCAGGGATGTCATTGGTGAAGCGATTTCAAAAAGTATTCAAAATTTGACACGCTCTTTCGTCACTACAGTGCCCTCACAGGGCAGAGCCACAGCCTTTTTTGTATTGCCTGCCAAAATTTGAGGTATTAGAAGTGTGCCATGAGAGAAAACTTAAGGAGTTTTGAAAAGTAATGCAAAGAACAAAACTGCAACACTATTTTTAAAAAGAGAACTATCCGAGTTAAAGTACTGAACCTTTATTTTACACCTCCTTGAAAATACACGAGAACAAGGTACATGCATTATGTGTCACATTACTGGGCAAACTGTTCAAATATTTTTTTTAAACCTCCCTGTATAGAAAAAAAATCATTAAGGATGTAAAAGCCATGCTTGCCTATTTGCTGTATACATGTAATGAAATTGTAGATAAAGTGTAGTGCATTGAAACAAATGATCAAAAAGTAGATACTTTTACTATACAAGGGTGCTGGTGCAGAAAAAATATATATATTTTTGGAAATGTAGCATTTTATACTTTCAAGTGTTATAAAAAAAAAAGAAAAAGAACAAAGAAACCCTTTATTTCATTAAATGATTTTTTCTGGTGGTTGTCAAGAAACAAAAGACCAAAAGAGCCTTTTTGTCTTTTCTTTTTTATTTTTTAAGTATTGGAATAAGTCTAAAGAAAAGAAAGTGCCTTATTTTTCTTCATGGTCATTTAGTCAAGTGTCTCGTAAGATCAGCTCCTCCCTCCAGATGCAAGAGAGTGCATGTCGCTCAGCCGCCCAGTGTGTGCAGGAAGGATCAGGGGGGACAAGCGACTTGATGGTTCGAATGACATGAGTTTTGCCACGTTACCTTGATACAAATTTGCCAAATCCGATACTGTGAAAAAATTTGATAATTTTTCTAATGTCTGACAAGTAAATTTTAAAACGTTATTCTTTTAAAATTATAATTGATTGCTTTTGGTTATGGCAATATTTAACGTTAGCCCAAAAGATTCTGTGATAAAAATTATGTGTGATTTGAACATCATTTTACAGACAAAATTAGAGCTTTATTTTATTTGGAGAAGGGGGTGTATGTGGATTCTTATTAATTGGAGACATAGTATACTTAGCAGACATTTTCACAAAAATGAATCTTTGTGATTTTCATTCTGGAAAACAGTGTTTTTTTAAATGACCCACACTCAATCAGACTCCCTCCTCCCGCAACAGCTGACTTGGGGAATCCATCTCTTGGCTGGTTTTAGTAACCTAAGCTGCCCCCTCCCACACACGATTTTTTTATAACTTTAAAAGAATGTGAAAAGCTAGCGTCATTGTGCACATACTCAGCTCCGTGTGAGTTGCAGCTTCCGGTTTCTCACGAAGCCGAGTTACTTCTGCAGTGGAAGCTCCCCGTGCACAGGGCCCGCATCCTAACCCTTAGGCAGCACTAAGCGCTCAGTCCAGACGTGGCAAGCACCAGGTGGCAGTGGACCCCGGCTCGTCAGCGCACGCCCCCCGCACACCCGCACAGTCAGAGGTCAGCGGTCAGCGCAGTCAGCACCTTCGCGGTGACCTCCGTCACCCTGTCTCACGTGGAAGCCGTTTCAGTTTATTTACTATGCAATAGACACTCATCGCTTCGTCCCGGCCAGCGTCGGCGTGACGTGCCCCTGCTTTGTCTTTGTCCCGCACACAGTCCTTTCGGTTCATCACAGTGTGTGCTGTGCCATTTCGATTTTCATTTTGTTTGGTTGGTGAATAAATTCGCGACACTCAGACACTTGAGGGGATGGCAGTTTGGAAGCGATTCCAGTGTTCGATCCAGTTCATCTCAGCCGTGTTACCCCTGGACATTTTAGATGCTTATCAAAGGTCTTTTATGGGGAAGAAAGTCAATGTACGAAACAAGTGTGTGACATTTATGAGTAATGTTGGCTCTGAACAAACTTTTGAAAACTTAGTTGACAATTTTGGATCAACTGAAAAAAAAGCATGACTTTTGAAATCTCTGAATGCCTTGGTTCTCAGTATTATCATTCTTTATTGAATTTATTTCTTATTAAAATATGTAGTTTTTAAGACTTTTTTTGACAGTATTATGTAATTTTTTAGCGTGGGTAGATGGGAGTGTCGCTTGTATGTTACCGTACAGCGGACGCGTGTTTTCGTCTGTTCTTTATGATCTTAGTAGTTCCATGCCGTGTATGTACCATAACCGACCTATTGCCTATGAGAAACATGTAAGATAATGTATTTACAGCCATTGTTACAAGTTTATAATGTATTTTTCTATCTTGTTTTATATGTATGTTATATAACATTCAAAAAGAATTTTTTTCTTGATTGAGAAAAGGATACAAAAAGCAAAATCCACAATTTTGATATCTGAAAAATTGCCAATTGTTTTGCAGTACTTTATTATATTGGGTGTCTTGTCTTTCTCGGGCTTTTTAGTTAGCTAATGAATGAATACGTTAGATACTTCTGGGTTTTAGTTGGGATTTTACATAGCTTGCATTTTAATTCTTTGGTTCTTTGCTGTTTCTATTAACCCATGGCATTATTTTAATAAATGTTATAATACCAACCTACTAACTCTGGACTATGTCTGTTTATTAACCTTTATGTGTTTAATTAAAATAAACAAATGAAGACAAGAGAATGTCAAGTCTTGAGTTACTGGACTAACCCCGAAGAGCGTGACCACAGATAACACGGCGTGACTCGTCTCTCTGTCGTCTGTCGGCTGAGGGTGCCGCACACCGCCGTTCGGTGGCTTTGGCGGCCCCTTCACCGTGCGGGGCGGGCGCGGCGGGGGCGGGGACTGGGTGGCTTCCGACCCAGGCGGCGGTCGTCCGGCCTTGGCACTTGCCCTGTGGCCTCTGCACTACTAATTCCACACTTCCGTGTTTCTCCTCCTCCAGAGTGATCACTGTCTGCTCACAGCGCACACAGTGAAGAGTCCTTGTCACGAATTTCCCCGAGAAACCAGTTTGATTCTCTGTCGAACCATTTCGATCAGTTTCTGTAAATGGGTAGCGTCACGGTTGCGTTATAAAGCAAAGAATCTGCTGACGTTTTGTGTCTTCGGATTTATGTGTTAGCTGGACGTTTTCCCCTTACGGAGCGTGGAACGGCACGTGCTAGCCAGCTGTTCCTAGTGGGGGCGCTCGGCGCCGGCGGGGCCGGGGACGGAGTGAGCGCCCGCTCCCCACGACGGCCCGGGGTAAGCCCCGGGCGGCGGCGGCACCCCCATGTCACCCTCCCAGACGAGGGACAGACAGCCCTGCTGGTTCTCACACGTCCCTTCTCGCACCCTTTCCAGAGTGCAGTCAGAGTGTGCCCTTAACGCGGGAGGCTCAAGGGGCGGGAAAACCAGCATTCGAAAAATTGTATGACGTTAATTCCCTGAACGCAAGTCGGTTTAAGGAGATTTATTCAGTATCGTTATGCTTTTCTCGGCCACGGCCCAGGTAAATTGACCTCTACTTAAGAATTCTTTAGTTCAACTCTTGGAGTGCATTCTTATTTCACAGATGTTGGTAATTTCCTTTTCTGTGAAATAGTTCTCCCAGATAATGAAATTCTCAGGATGAATTTTTGCATTTGTAAATATGGCTTATTTTTGTAAATTATGTTTTATCTAAAGTTTTAAAACGGGGCCGAAATGAGCCCTATTGTAGAAGACTTAACTACATAGATATGCTTTTAACCACTTCATCCTGTCGGAGTGGTCCCGTATTTTTTCCCAGAGCTTACATACACACGTGCAGTGTATCTAGGATAGTGGTGCTAGCTGACGTAATCATAACTGACACGATCATTCGGATTAAACAAATCTAGTTGTTCCCCGGGGGGCGGGGAAGATGTACTCTCGCTAGCTAGGTTGACCTTTAATCCGCTCCCATCTCGAAAGGTTCTCACCGTGCAGTTCATAGGTTACTCTGTAGGGATTGGAAGCCGCCCGTCAAGCTGCTAATTTACAGGTCGTCCTGGTGCCCTGTCACTTTGATGAATGTCTGTGCGGTTTGCTGCACGTTCTCTGAAGCCTCTGAACACAGTCTCATCTCATTTCCAGTTAAGGGCACTTCATGTAGAATCCTGTCATACTGTCCCCTTTTACGTTGGAAAGTTATAAAAGGCTGCTTTTAAAAGGTGAAAATAACATCACCAATCCCGGTTTCATTCAGGTGATATTGGTATTAAACATGAAATTACCGAATTCTTAGAATGGTAGAGTCCGTTTGTTTTTACCGTTACTTGATAAAAAACCGTTGAAAGTCACGCGTTCAGTCAAGAAGTCGGCGGAGTCGACGTCCTCAGTAGTGGAGCGTTCTTCCTCCGGCGGGGTGTCGAGTGCGGCATGAAAGCTGCCCGCACCGCCCCGGCGCGGTCACTGCCCGTGGCCGAGCCCGCCCGGGAGGGGGGGGCGGCGGGAGCATCTCCCCCTTCATGCCGAGTCGTGCATGTGTGCACACAAGCTCGGTAGGGAGTTGAGGTTTTCTACGTAAATACTAGGCAAATACAAAGGGTCTACATTTCCTAGTGCACCAAAAGCAGACTGTAGGTTTGAAATAAATTGCACGTTACCAACTCGATATTGACCGGCGAAGCCTAACACTTTTACAGATGAGAGTCTTGTTTTTCTCGGTTGGTGGGGGAAGGGCAGGGGTGGTTTGGTTTGGTTGTGACGTGCCTTCATTCCTTGATAGCAATCACTTAGAGTATTTTCAGCAAATGATTTTTAGTGGAATGAAGTATATTGCTAAATTATAATCTAAGAGCAAAAATTACTGAGAAAACTTTGGACGTAGAAACCTAAGAAGTACATAAGGTAACTTTTTAGCACTGTCACAAATTCTTTAATACCTTTAAAATGGAAGCGTAATTTCGTTCATTTTACGGACAGTTTTTAGAAATACTCATGGTACACACATGTAACTTTATCTGCAGTTTCCTTAACATAAAACTACCTAAATCGAAGCCTTCGTTATGAAGAGATCTAAAGCCGCGCGAACACCTGGGACTCGACGCTGAGTCAGACTGGCTCACCTAAGCACCGCGCCCCCCACCCCGTGTTTCCGCTGCAACGATTGCCGGGGGTCGGGGTGGGGGGGGCGCGGGAAGGAGGGGGCCTTCGCTCTGGGGGTAAACGGCTGGTGGGGGCGGCGGACGGCACGGTCACGCCGACTTCAGAGTGCTGCCGCGGCCCCGCCTCGCGAGACGCCACGCGGTGGGACAGAGCTCGGCCCCCAGCGGGAAAAAATAAATAAGTAAGAATGCTGCCGCTGAGCGGTTTTGGTTACCAAACGCGGCTTTAACGGTTCGTATCGCAGTGGCTCGTGTCGAGTGTTCAGGGCCGCACTTGAGGAATCTGCGTGCACAGGGAGGAGCTGGCCCGGGTCTCCCCAGGCGCGTGTGACGGACGTTAAGTGCCGCGAACCAGCTGGAGACAGTTCCCGGGCCGCTCCCTCTGGCCACCGGCAGTGGCGGGCGCCGCCTGTGCCCCGCCGGAGCCTCGTGTATCAATATCAATAAAGAATGCACGTTTCCATTTTTAATTTTTTTGATGCTTTTCCTACTCAAAAAAACTGTGTGAGAGCCTCACAGCAGAACCTGTGATCATCATATCTGCCCTGATCACAGTGATTAAAAACCAACCAGTGAACAGACGGCTGCAGCCTTCCTCGGTCGGACGCGCCTCCAAAGCAGCCGCCGCTTCTAACCGAGAAACCCGGGTACCGTTTAGGTGTGAGAGGGACAGGAACGCTGACCCAGTGGCGATCCTGGCCGTGTGAAAAGGACCGGTTCCACCCACTTCTCGAGCAGAGGGGGATGAGTCGAAAGACAGTTTCCAGGATTTTGAAACCTTTTCTCTAAGGCTTCCTGTTGACATCCACGGCTCGCCCGCCTGAAGCCCCCCAGTCCCGTTCCGTACTCTCCAAGTGCCTCCGGAAAGCTGTGTTCTCGTGGCTCCCGTGGGCTGAAACGGGGTCATTTTTCTGCCCCCTCTACACCCAGAGCCGCCCTGTCACTGCGCGCCAGCCCCAAGCGGCCGGCGGTTTCCTGTCTGCTACCCGGCCTGGTTCTGTGCCCAGCTCCCGGTCCCCTGGGCCCCGCGCTTGCCCCTCCCGGTCCAGAGTGGTGACCCCAACTCCGAACGCCACACCAGTTTCTCAAAGGGTATAAAGTAAAACAGGCGTCAATGTTTTTTCCCCCGGAAAAAATCAGGCGAATTTGGGTTCTAAGTCAAAAATATTAGTCCATCGTTACAATCCGTACATACGTTTCGTAGTATTTGATTAGGGAGAAATTTCTAGCGAGTGGAGGGACGAGGTTACATTTGTCTTTCCTCCCTGGTGTAGTTTTTTTTTTTGTAATTTACTTTTTATAGTAATGCTGGTCTCGTTAGAAAGCAGCTAAACTAACAATATTTAACAGTTGTGTTAAAAATATTTCACATCGGAAAGAAAATACTAGTGATAGTCTGGGATCACACGTTTCCAGAAAATATATACTAAAATTAGATTACGCCAGTCAAGTGCTGTTTTGTGGAGTATGCAGAGAGTACAGACCACCATAAAAATGATTATTTTGTATGCCATAATTTCAGAGAACGTCTCAAAATTAGGACGCAATTTTAACCGCCGTGGCTCTATCTTCTTACACACGCTCTGGATTCCTTAACTGGATGCTAATGAAAGTTAGGAAAAATGGCTAAAACCGAGGGAAAATATTTGCAAACGAACCCACAAAGATTTTCTTGCAAAACTATTCAAGCCGATAACTTAAAAATTTGATGATAATTCAATTTAGAACGTCTGTAAAGGCTGGGAATGAATTAAACACCCCGGCTCAGCTTGAAACCTGAATTTCAAAAGTCACTGTTCCCAAAGTGGTTGCCTGTAAAATTAAAACAGACAAGTGCAAGTGGAAAATCGCTTCGGATACACTTTAATTAAGGGAGTTATATTAATGAATGGTGCTTTTGCCCATTGTTTTCTCAACGGAGGGAAAGGGCATTAAAAAGGTGTTCAAAGGTTAGACTTACTCTAGGTGGTGGGAAAATGTAAACCTGTAATTAGCGGGCGGGGCACCACGCGTGTGAGAACGCCTAAGAATCTGGGAAGCTGAGATCTAAATTGGTTTGTGAGGAAGGAAAACTAGATCCAACAAGTCGAAGGCACAAAGGCCCCGCCCTGCACCATTATTCAAGCATCAGTGTTTCTGGACGGGAAAGTTGATTTTTGAGTCACAAGACCAAAACTCAGCTGGGGAAGTTTGGTTATCAGCAAGTATCAGCCAGCTTCGGCTCTAAAACCAGTTGGATACCTCCCGTGGCTCTCGGAGCCCGTAGTGAAAGCAGCCTGGCGCGGGAAACACAGAAAACAGAGTGTGGTGCGTGTTCCACCCCAAGGGCATCGCGTGGTCACGGTTCCGTGCGACTCCGTTCGACGGAGAGATTTTGCGCCCGTCGACGGGCACACGCTGACCACCTGCGTTGCGTGTCACTAGTAAACACCCAGAAGGCCTCGCGAACGCCTCGGCCCCCTCGGAGGCGTTAACCCAGCCGCGCCTTCTACACCGCTGGTCGGCGCTCAGAGCTCTCCATCCCCGTCCTTAGCGCCGCCCTACAGAGTGTGGAGCAAAGAAAAGTTACCGAATCGTAAAGCATAGGTCGCATCTGATCGAAAACAAAACGAGACGTCGCCCTCGAGGAGGTGTAGCTCGTTTTAATTCTCGAAATACATTCGTGGCATTTTTATGTCTAAAACTCCAAATTTGGGTAAGTAGGCAGTAAAGTCTGGCCTGAATGAGTGTGTGTTCAGGGAGATACAACAAGCCCGTTCCTTCCCACGGTATCCGCCAGAGTTGCTTTGTTCAAGGGCGATGGACAGGCTAATAGGAAAAATCTTTCAAATTTAAATCATTTTAAGGTAAATAAAACGAACTTGAAAAATGGAGTTGGTCACCTCACCGACTTCCATTTTTTTTAAGTATTTTGTCACCCGACTAGACCCCAAGGTGATGAGAGGCCCGCATGCTGCTTGCTGGAAGAGCCGGCCTCGCTGGCGGAGAACCGGGGCTCCCATCGGGAGGGGCCGTCCTGCTGGGTCCTCGGCGGGTCGCGAGGCGCCCCGGAGACACGCTCGGGCAGCGGGCCCCCTCGCCTTCCCCTCCCGCCCGCGTCGCGACCTGCCGTCCCTGTGCACATCTCTGCAGAGCGGACGCTGCAATGGTGGTGATGAGTTCAAGTCCAGAGACGCCAGGGGCAAGTCGCCGGGCGCGCTGAACATTAGGAAGGATGGTCGTAGCATCATGTTGCATACCAGCGGGTTTGAAAGTCACATATCAGGTCAAAGGCCCTAGGAAGTCGCCCACCGGGAACCCAGACGTGCTCGCATTGGCACCTCAGCCAACTTTGTGAGCGCTTAGCCGCGTTGGACACGTGGTAGCAATTGGATGCTCTACTCAGGATGTGATTCAGGAAATTAAATGACACTCAGTTAACAAAAACAACCACTGCTCCGTGTATCGAAAAGCGCCAAGTTTCTGTAACCGCGTCCCGTAACGCCATGCGGCAATGAACAGGTCGATGCTTTGGAACCGGACACCGAGAGGCGCCCGCGCACTCCGAATGCCCACGTCCTCGGCGGCGGGTTCGGGAGGCGCCGCTCTCGCTCTGAGGACTGACACGCCCCGAGTGCACGGCCCGGGTGGACCGCACGGGCGGGGAACCGTCATCGAGGACGTCCTGCAGTCCCGTTTCACAATGACATTTGCGAATGTGTTGCTGCCGCCCCGAAGCTGTGCTCGTCGAACAAAGCCGCGCCCGGGAATTGAAGGGCGCAGCACCGGCGAGGGGCCGCGCGTCCGGAACCGGGGCGCGGGGCGTCCGTCTGTTTCCGCGAGCGCCAGGGCCTGCTGCCCGCAGTTTCCGCTGTGCGCTTAGGTGGCTGAAAGCATCCGAGTGTCCAAAAGCTCAGGGTATCCCAGAGCCAAATGGAAGCGCCACGTGCCCGGGAGCCGATGCTCTCTGCCGAAAGGAGCAGGAGGGGGACAAAGACTTCGACTCCGCGGTCCCGGGACGGCGCGCCAAGTTCGCGCGAAGTCCGCGTGTTTGCGGAGATAGGTTAACACGTTCACGGAGGCTGTTCGATCACCCCCCACACACACACACACACACACGGTCCTTTCATCATAGGAAACGTCGCACACACAGTTCGCTGCATGAATCTGACACACTGCCATTCTGGGGATGCGTTTTTCTGTCTTCTTGCCTTATTTCGAATGGACTCCATTAGGGCAGTTTTGGGGTCACAGCGACCTGAGCAGACAGTCCAGAGGCGTTGGGCACGCGCTCCTGCCCACGTCCCGGGCACAGCCTCCCCGTCCCCATCACCCCGAGGCCGTCGTCTGCGCTGGGGCTCGCTCGTGGAGGCGTGCATCCCGTGCGTTTGGACCGGTGCGTGACGACAGGCATCCACCTTCCTGGCGTCGCGCGGGAGAGCGGCCCACCGCCCTGCGCGCCCCGGGCTCTGCCGCTCCGTCCCTTCCCCGCCCGGCCAACCACCGACCTTTTCCTGTCTTCACAGTTTCGCATTTTTTCAGAATGTCTCATAGTCGGAATCACAGCATGTGGCTTTCTCCGTCTGGCTTCTGCCTAGTAGAATACACGTAAGTTTCCTTCATGTCTTTTTGCGGTTTGAAGGCTCATCCTCTTTAGTGCTGAATAATATTCCATGGTTTCGGGGTACAGTCGATTCACCTACCTACTGAAGGGGACGTTCGGTCACGTCCATGTTTCGGAAGTTATGAATAAAGCCGCTGTATTCACTCATGTGCAGGTTTTGTGTGGACGTGAGTTTTTGATTTCTTTGAATAGACACCAGAGAGCACGATTATGGGATCACATGAAAACACGTGTTTCGTTTTGCAAGAAATTGACAAACTGCTTTCCAAAGTGGCTGTACCATGTTGCTTTCAAAATTGAATTAGGTGATGACTAAGGGGCAGATAAAACACTACACACAGACACACACATGCACACACACACACACAGAAATTTTGAACTCTCGATTACATTATTTCAAGAGACAAATTCGATTTGGAATTTATGCTGATTTACTGAAATTCCAAATGTGAGTGAAAGAAGAGCTCTCGAAATTACTAAGCCATTTTATTGATGCCAGAGGCATTTACGCGCTAAGACGGTTATGCTGAGTACGACGCCTGGCCTCTTACACAAGAACGAAGATACAGATCTTGCTGCCGACAGCGCCAGCCCGGGACCGGGGAGACCGGCATCACGTGAGGGTAGCACGGTGATTATCCCGCCTGTAGAGTGACAGCATTTCCCGCCCCAGGCACACGCAGGACATCCAGTAAATTTACGATTCTTGCGAATAAGGGAGCTAAGGGTCTATTCACATCAGAGATGGAGAAGTTTTAGTAGAAAGTTTCGTTTCTTGGTGGAGCCATATTTGAAGAAACCCCATTTCCTAAAAGCCTGTCCTACTGAATTTCTATTTAATAAAAACACCTCTAAGAAGCCACTCGGTTTTGGGTTTTCAGTCTTAGGGGAAAGACCCCATCTGTCCCCATCCGTCTTTGGCTCCCTGTTCAGAGGAGACATTTACCTCGGAGGCCCAGGCAGCTCCAGTCTGGGCTCTGCACATCCCAGGCGCCCACGGGTCCTCCTTGGTCCCAAAGCCGAGCCGTGGCGCGTCGCGCGCGGCCCACGTACCAAGCCGTTTTGCGGTCTCAGGAATGCGTCACGCCCAGGACTGCCATCCAGTAGCCTTGAAATTAAACGGGTCTCCTTTAATCCTGTACTTTCAGAAAAAGATTATTTTTTCCTCGAAGTTATTTTTCTTAAGACGGTTCCGCCCTGCGAAAGCAGATGTGAGTGGAAATCGCCCCCACAGCAGGTCGGGGGGGCGGGAGCCTCGGGGGGTGCGTCCTCGCACCTCACAGCCCGGCATCGAGCCGAGCCCCAGGTGCTCGGTCCACGTGCGCTGAGCGCTCACTCGCTGCTGCGTGTCCTGTTTGCGAGGCTGTCCCGCGCGAACAGACATTTCAAGCCGTGGACTTCGGCCTGGACCTTGTGGAAAGCGCCCCGCGGGCTGAAACCCCCACGAAGACGTCGAGCCAGAAGGAAGGAAGGAGGCGAAACTCGCGGGAGCCTCCGGCAGCTGAGGGCGGCGGCCAGGCTGACCGTCCTCCCCTCGGCGGACGGGCGCGGTGGCCCTCGCTCACTGTGGCCTCGCGACTGCGGCGCGCACTTCGAGCACCTGCCTAGGCCAAGTTTTTGAGGAGAGGCAGCTACAGAAAGCACCCGATCCAAGTTCCCCTCTCTGAGAGTTAGTCCAGCATCTTCTTTGTAAGCATCATAAACAAAATGATTTAGAACAATTAAACAAACAAAAAAAAAAGATGAAATCCCGTTAGAATCAGAGGCGCCTTGGCGGTCACGCAGGCTTCTCCCTGAGGAGGCGGGCCCGGGCGATGGACACTTGGAAATGGTGTCCCGGGCTCACCCTTCCCGGCCAGATTCCTGCGAAAGACCCTTGCCCACCTCCCGCCCTCTCGTTCACCCCACTGTTTGTCCACTTTCTGCCAAATTAATCCTCAGCTGACACAAGTCCCTTCCTTTCGTGGCTCGTTCTAAGGAGCATGTACATTCTTCTCCACAAAGATGGGCGACAAGGAGAGCGTCGGGAGGCCCAGCTCCTGTCCCACACTCGGGGGCTCAGGTGAGCCCCCCAGAACAGGGCTCCCCACAGTTTCCGCGGTCTCCGTAGGTGCAGGAAGTAGTCGGCCCGGTGACCGGGGCCCGCTGCCGAGGCCGCTCGCGGCCTGCGCGGAGGCACCGGCTCAGGGGACAGTGTTTTGGATGCGCTCATGACCTAACCCCTGCGTCCGTCCCGGGGGCGGGGATGGGGTAACGTCGGGCGTGGGCTCTGTGGAGGGGCAGGTCCGATGTGGCGGCCGCTTAGAGCGGAGCGCTCAGGGCCGGACGCGACGCGACAGCCAGGCCGCTTCCCTGGCCGACCGCACCCGGGACGCGCCCGCGAGCATAAAACGGCTCACGAGCGCGGACGTCGGTGGTGGTGGGGGATGGCCCGCCCGCCGGTCGGTGTCTCCTGTGAAGACGCAGGCTGCTGTCCGCGAGACGCGGCCTCCTGGTCCCGGTACGCACGTCCAGTCCGCGAGTCACCGCCATCGACCCCTGAGAACACGTCGCCGCGAGCTGCCCTCCGGGAAGCTATTTCACACCACCGTGTGCGTTGCTGAGGACGCTGTAGCGCACGAAAGGCTTAGAACAGTCTGAGGGCCCCCGGTCGGCTTTCCCCTCGCCGTGACCCGCTGTGACCCGCGAGGGTGGCACGCCCCTCGTCAGGGGGCCGCCGTGCTATCTGGACCCACTAGTCCATCCCCAGCGACTACAGGTACTTTAGAGAGACGTGGACCGTCCGTTGGAGATGTCCACCTGGTTTCTGTGATTCTGGATCGACTAAGATTTTTTGGGAGGGGTCTCTTTCTCCCTCAGTTATCAGGGTCAGATTCACTGTTTAGTTTTGTGGGGTTTCTGTTCCCTTGAGGCCAGCACGACTCACTCGTCCTCCAGAGAGACGTAATTCTCTTCAGATGATCAGCAGGGCGGTCCTGGCACTGTGTTTAACGTCCTGTAGACTGTGGCAGTGTGTTTCCAGAGGAGGCATTCATCCCAACGCTTTCATCAGAAAACTGTCGTTCAGTCGGGCCCGCGTGCTCGCAAGGCTCTCGGGGCTAATGTGGGTTCCTCCAAACTGTCGTCGGCCATTTCCATAGCACTGAAGTACCCACTGTGAAACATCACATCTAAACTGATGCCCAGACCATTCATAGCAATAATTACTGGGGAGTACAAATGCCTCATTCTCTAAAACGAAATGTTTAAAACCACCTCCTGAAATTACTCGAAACAGTACAGAATACTGAAAAGCACTATGAACTACATGTCATAATTTTTGCCTTCAAACTGGAGTATTTAGGCTTCTAAAGAGCCCTGCGATTGTTTGAATGACAACAGAAATCTATCGCTCTTGATTTACTGTCATTGACAAATCCTTGGGAAGTCTAGGCGTAGATGAGGACCCTGAGAGACTGACCGGTCCACGGCCTGTGCCGGCGTGGAGGCCCTCGCCGCTCTGAGGAAACCCGGGGAACCGGGAAACTGGAAGCTCTAAGAGAAGCTGATCCTTGCGGTTCCCTTTGAGAGGTTTAGAGCATACTTCGTGACCCTCTCCGTTTCCGTAAACGATGTTTGATTTTCTCCTTGTCTCAGGACTGGGGGAAGGGCGCGAGTCGGCCTTCTCGCGTTCTCAATGCCCAAGTCCTTTCATCTGGATTTTTGTCATACGAGGGAGCGTGCTTTGTGGCACGCTGTATTTTTGCAAATATTAGCAGTAAGGTGATTCCCCTCCCCCACTTTTAAAGAACGAGGCGTTTGTTGCCCCAGTAATTATTGCTGTAAAGGAATTTTAGATTTAATCAGGGTTTGCCTTCCCCAGCAAGAGCCAACGCCCTGTGTATGTCACAGACCTGCCTCAAGGGGACCCGGGCACAGGCCATGAAAACATCGCCTTGCAGACCCGAGGCGCTGCCCGGTGTCCTATACATTTGCGCACAGCCACGTCGGGTGTGGAGGCCAGCTGCCCGGGCAGCTGCAGCCCAGCCCGCTCTCCCAACAGATCAGGGCCGCGCTCACGGTCACTGAAAACATACATACATACATACATGCATGCATGCATACATACATACATACATACATGCATGCATACATACATACATGAGATGCGATATTGTTTTAAAGGAGCTAGAAAGCAAGTATCAATCACTCAGAATTTCCGGTTAGAAACCTACCTATTTGAGGTGTGTTTTAAGTACCTTTCTCACACCCAAGTACATCTGTTTATCGGCACGGCCCAGGCTGTCGGGGTTCATGGCCGCTTTACACCTCCGGTGGTTGGGCCGGGTTATTGCCACCCTGAGATGTCTCATCCGTGACGTGGGGACGGAGTGCCTGCTGCTAGGGCTCTGAAGAGGGGCAGACGCTCCAACTAGCGTAAGCCGCTCGGCACGTCGCCCGGGTCTGGTCCGTGCTGGGTGGCATGAGGCACTTCCGGCGGTGTCCCCGGGCGGGGAGCGCCTTCTACCTTCCTGGTGTCCTGGAAGAAGGTGACCCGCCCCCTGAGAAATGCGGGGCACCGGAGGGGCCCTCGAGTGTCAGACGAGATGTTTCGCACGCTTTCTACGTGGGTAAAATAATTGATGCATTTTATAACTAAGCCTGGTGTTTTCAAATAAAGTCTAGCCAAACTCCTCCCACGACTGTAATGGGCATAGAGAACAGGGATTGCCCAGGGCGTTACGTTTAAACCTTATAGATCTGCATACCAAATTCTGCTTTGTCTGCTAAACATCAGCTTATGTGACCCGAGCATTTCAAAGCTGAACAGGACCGACACATCCCTCCAACGACGAGGTTACGATGTCTGTCCCCAGGCCTTTTCTTCCTATTGTTTGAAAATTCAGATGAGATGCAAGCGTGTAACGTTTTTCCCCGTAACCGAGAGGAGACGTGCCCGGCACCAGCCTGGTGCCCGCGGCGCCCAGCCGGCCCCCAAGAAGCCCCCACAGAATGCCTCGCGCTCTGCCCGCCATGGCGAGGTACCAGCGGCACAGCCCGTGGTGACCACTCACCCTCGCGCCCTTTGTCACTATCCCTAAAACTTCCCCTGAAGTTTATTCTTCTGAACGCTAATGTCGGAGAAATACAAGCCAAACACTGGCGGGCCGACGAAGACGAGGGGGGCCCCGACACCCCTCCGCCTGTGCTCCTGCAGGCCGAGGCTCGCCCCCTCGCCACCCCGGACACGCCCTGGCTTTCTCAGGAAGTGCCTGGCCCCGCTCTCAGGGTCCCCTGGGGCGTGGAGGGAGGTTGCTGGGTCAACCGACTGCCCTTCTAGGATAAACAGTCTCACCCGAGCCCCTCCTGGGCGGCTCCTGTACCTGCGTCTTGTGATACCAGTTTCGCTCTGCCACTCCCCAAGGACCGGGCCAGAAGCCGGCTATGGTCTCCTACTGTTTTCTTTAACAGATTTTTTAAAATGTAAATGTATTGGGGTGACATTGGCCAGTGACATTTCGCAGGTCTCAAGCATGCAATCTGATAACACACCGTCCGTGTGCTGCATCGTGCGTTTGCCACCCAAAGGCCGATCTTCCGTCACCGTGCATTTGGCCCCCTCTACCCTTACCTGCCTCTCCCCTCCCCCCATCCCTCTGGTCACCGCTAGACTGTGCCTGTGTCCGTGAGTCCTGTACGTCTGTCTTGCTCGTTTGTTGCTTTCAGTTTTATACCTCACATATGAGTAAAATCGCATGGTTCTGGACATTTTCCCTTAGCACGATCATCTCAAGATCCACCCATTTTGCTGCAAACGACAACATTCGTCTTTTCTTGTGGCTGAATAATATTCCATCGTGTACGCGTCCCGCCTCTGTATCCATTCATCCACTGGCGGACACCCAGGCTGCCTCCATAGCTCGGCTGTTGTAAATAACGCTGCAATGAACATGTCGATTCGCATATCCCTTTGAGCTAGTGTTTTGGGTTTCTTTGGAAAAATGGCTGGAAGTGTAATAACCGGGTCTTTTTTTGTCTCTTGTTATAGCCTTTGTTTTAAAGTCCGTTTTGTCTAGTATAAGTGTTGCTGAGCCAGATTTTTTGTTATTCTGGTTTCCATTTCATAAAACATTTTTTTCCATCCCTTTTCTTTTAGTCTGCGTGTGTCTTTAGACCTGAAGCGAGTCTCTTACAGACAGCACATGTAAAGGTCTTGTTTTCTTATCTACTTGGCCACCTTATATTTTTATTGGGACATTTAATCCATTTACATTTAAAGTAATTATTGATAGATGTGTAGTTATTGCCATTTTATTATTCATATGTTTTTTTTCTTTTTTCTTCTTCTTAAAGAAGTCCCTCCAACATTTCCTATAATACTGTTTCGGTGGTGATGAACTCCTTTAGCTTTTTCTTCTTTGGGAAGTTCTGTCTGTCCTTTGATTCTAAATGATAGCGTTCCCGGGTAATCTTGGTTGTAGGTCCTCGCTTTTCACCACTTTGAATATTTCCTGCCAATCTCTTCTGTCCTGCAAAGTGTCTGTTGAGAAATCAGCAGACAGTCTTATGGGAGCTCCCTTGTAGGTAACGAGATCCTTTTCTCTTGCTGCTTTTCAAGATTCTCTCTCTGTCTTTAACCTCTGGCATTTTAAGGATACCGTGTCTTGGTGTGGGCCGCTTTGAGTTCATCTTGTTTGGGACTCTCTGTGCTTCCCAGGTTGTACGTCTATTTCCTTCACCGGGTTAGGAAATATTTCTCATGTTATTTCTTCAGATAGGTTCTCAGTTCCTGTCCTCTCACTTCTCCTGATACCCCTGTGATGTGAAAGTTGGCATGCTTGCCGTTGTCCCAGAGTCCCTTAAACGCACCTCTTTTTTTTTTTTTGGATTCTTATTTCTTGTAGCTGTTCTGATTGGGTGTTTTATGCTACCTTATCTTCCAAATCGCTGATTTGATCCTTTGCTTCATCTAAGTCATTGCTGATCCATCCTTACGTATTCTTCATTGCAGTTACTGTATTCTTCGTTTCTGACTGGTTCTTTTTAATGCTTTCTATCTCTGTTTTTATGTTTTCCATCCCTTTGTTAAAGTTCTCACTCAGTTCATCTACTCTTCCCCTACGTTTCTTGAGCATCCTTATAACCAGTGTTTTGGACTCTGCATCTGGTAGATTGCTTGTCACTGTCTTGTTTAGTTCTGTTTCTGGATCTTTGTTCTCTTCTCTCATTTGGGACATGTTTCCTTGTTGTTGTTTTTTTCCCCCATTTTGGCTGCCTACCTGTGTTTGTTCCTATGTATTAGGTAGGGCTGCTATGTTTCCAAATCTTAGCAGAGTGGCCTTATGTAGTAAGCATGCTGTGGGGCTCAGTGGCACAGTCTTCCCTGGTTACCTGTGAGAGGTATGTCTCCTGGCTGGGTAGCATGCACCCTCCTACTGTGGTTGAGGCTCGCTTTCTGTTTGCTCATCAGTAGGAGGGGTTGACGCCCAGGCTGATTGTGAGGACTGGCCATGACTACGGTGGAGGAGCTGTGGTGCAGAGGCTGACCCCGCAGGGCAGAACCAGTGCCAGCAGGGCTCTGGGGCCTGCCCAGTCTGCCCTTTGGGTGTGTCACCTCGGATGTGGCCATGGGTGGCACTCGGGCTCAGACGGAAGCCGGCCACATGTGTGTGTAGGCTGGGGCTTCCTGGGAAGGGCCCTTCCACAGGCCAAGTTCAGCCACAGCCTATGCCCTGCCCAGGGCAACCTGGCATGAGTCAACAAGCAATGCACAGGTGGCCACTACCCGAGCTGGGTTTGGATGTGCCTGGAGAGGCCAAGCTACAAACTGGGGCGGCTACTGTTAGTTCCGGGCTTGGGGCTGCCCAGCGAGAGGTACGGGGCACACTGAGGCCAGATGCTGCCTGTTTGGGGTTTGTGAACCTTTGAGAGATTTTAGGAAAGTTGACATCATGAGCCAAGACAGGCTGTTTGCATGGGAAGCAACTGGAGGCAGCTTGGAGGACCCACAGGTTGGGAGGGGCGGGGCCTCAGGGCATCACGTGGGTGGGCGGGGCCAGGCGTCAGCCAGGTTGGTGGAGACTCAACATGGCGGCCGCGCGCTTCCTCACGCCGGACGGGGGAGGGCTCAACGAAGGGACAGTGCCCTCTGCCAGCACTTGTGTCCGGGAGGAAGCCGCCCCTCCTGCCCTCGCCCTGAAGCCGGACGACCCAGGTCCTCCCTGTGTCCCTGGCACCTTTCGAGCTGCGTCCCCAGCGCCGGAGCTCGGAGCGAGCGAGTCCGTCAGCGGTGAGTCCGCGCGCGGGCCCATGGCAGGGAGTCCGCGACTCCCGCAGCCCTCCTCTCACTCAGCCTCCGTCCCCGCCGGTTTGCACAGCCGGCCTGGTGGGGACTGGAGCCCTGGGCCGGGGAGCCTGGTGAGGGGCCGGGACCCCTCGCTCCTCAGGGGACCCCCGCAGCCAGGCGTCCCTCCCGATTCGCGACTGCCACACGCGGGCGTGGGACCAGCCTGGTCCACGTCTCCTACCGGTCTCGAGGTGGCCTGTTCTGTGGGTCCCCAGGTGCAGGGCTTCTGTGGAACGAGATTCCAGGTGGTTCTCAGTGATGGCCGTTCTGCAGTTTAGCTGTGACTTTGAGTGGTGTGAGAGGGGCCGAGCGCGGTGGCCGCCGCCTGCGCCGCCGTCTTGACTGGAAGCCTGTGTTCTTCATTTCTGACTGGATCTTTTTTGTGCCCTTTTTTCTATGTCCTTTTTCGCGCTTGCTGCCTTTTTGTTGAAGTTCTCACTGTGCTCATCTATTTCTCCGTTGAGTTCATTGAGCATCCTTTTAATCAGTGTTTTGAACTCTATTTGGTAGGTCGCTTGCCTCCATTTTATTGAGTTATTTTTCTGGACTTTTCTCCTGTTTTGTTTTGTTTTGTTTTTCATTTGGGACATGTTTGTTTTCACATTTTGGGTGTCTCTCTCTGTTTGTTTCTCTGTGTTAGGTAGATCTTCTATGTCTCCCAGTCTTAGCTGGGTGTCCATATGTAGCAGGTGGTCTGTGTGGTCCAGGGGGCAGTCTCCCTGGTCACCTGTGCCAGGTGTTCCAGAGTGAGCCTTGTGTGCGTGTGTGCCCTCCTGTTGTAGATGAGCCTTGATTGTTGTTGGCATGTCAGTGAGTAGGACTGACTCTTACGCCTACCGGCTGTGGGGATTGGCCACAGCCACAAGACGTGAGCTGCCATGGGAGGTCTGACCCCATCAAGTGGGGTTCGCCTCGGTAGCTTTGTGTGCCTGTTGAGACCACTGTTTGGGTGTGCCATCTGTGGGGCCAATCAGGTGGTACTGTGTTGAGGTCTAGCACCAGCTCTCAGTTATGTTGGTTCTGGGGCTCCTTGGGAGAGGCTCCCATGCAGGCCACGTTCAGCTGCTGCCTGTGACCAGCCTGGGGCTACCTGGCAGGAGCTACAAAACAATCCATGTTTGATCGCTGTCTGAGCAGGATCCGGAGGCAAGTGGGAGAGGCCACATGGCAAACTGAGGCCGCCGGTACTAGGCCTGCTCAGCAAAAGGTCCAGGGCACCTCCAGGCCCGAGGCTGCCTGCCAGCTGCCCGTAAGGCTCAGCAGCTGAATGAGCCTTGGAAGTACCAGATTTGGATGAGGGAGTGTCTCAGGGAGTCACCAGGGTGGGACAAGTGGTAGGTATTCCCCAGGTCGGAGCAGATTCAGATTTGTTACGAGTGATGAACCTGTGGCCACTTGCAAAAGTCTCAGCTCCCACTGAGGCCAGCTGCTGCTTGCCTCCTGCACGCAGAACCCTGAGGTTTATTTAAGAAAAACTGCAGCTGCAGCCAGTGCCAACTGTGCATCCCCAAAGTGCCTCCTTAGGTGCACAAACCAAGGCCTGTTGATTGTCGCCTAAAGAGCTTCCTGCTGAGGGAATGGGGAGGGCCTGGTTGCCAATCCAACGCCCAGAATTTCTAGGGGCAGTTTGAGAGTTGGGTGGGGCCGGGCCTCAGGGAACCATGGGATGGAGTGAGCCGATCGCACCAGGTCAATCAGATTCAGGTGGGGCCGCATCAGAGCCAGCACCAGGTCAATCAGATTCAGGTGGGGCCACATCGGAGCCAGCACCAGGTCAATCAGATTCAGGTGGGGCCGCATGGGAGCCCGCTCCACACAGGCCAGATAGTGCCAGCCTGCCAGCCGTGTAGGAGGGCTCAATGCAGGGACAATGGTGTTTGTCGCTCCGGTGCTCACGGGGAAGCCACACATCTCAGTGTCCCCCCGTGTGTCTCTGGCGCCTCCCCAGCTGCTGCCCCTCTGCTGGAGCCCAGGGTGAGGGCCTGTGAGCAAGTGAGTCTGTGTGCGGGCCCTTCAAGGGGATGTCTGGGTTTCCCGCAGCCTTAAGTCTCATCCAGAAGGACAGAATCGCCCCAGGTTTTCACAGCACCATGTTGTTGTGGGGGCTCCTTTACCTGACACTGGCACCCTGGGCTGGGGGGGGGTCCAGGTGTGGGGCCGGGGTCCCTCGCTCCTCTGGGGGAGGGCTCTGCAGCTGAGATGTTTCTACCTGCCATTGGCAGGTGCAGAGCCAGCCCTTTTAGAGACTCCACCCCTCCTACCAGTCTCGACGTGGTCTCGTCTTTACATTTTTGGTTATAAGACTTCTGTTCAGCTAGACTTCAGATTGTTCTCCAGGTCGATGGTTTCCAAATCTAGCTGCAATTTTAACGTGGTCATGGGAGGAGGCAGGCATAGCATCCACCTACCCTGCCATCTAGACCGGAACCTCCTGGGAATCACTCATTGGTTCTTAATCACACTTGAATTCCTTTACTCCTCAGTGGCCAAGGTGAGTCATGTGGCCACATCTGCATTCGAGCAGGGGCAAGGCGGGTAGGGGTGGGGGAAATGGGCGAGGTGGTCGGAAGGTACAAGGTGAGTAAGTCCCAGCGTCTAACGTATACCGTGGCGACTGTAATTGACCACACTGTCTTGTACACTTGAAAAATGCTGAGAGTGTAAATCTTAAAAGTCCTCGCCACACCAGTGAAAAAGAAAAGGGGTAACCGTGCGAGGCGATGGACGTTAACGAACCTTACCGAGGTAATCGTTTTGCAGTACATACGTATTTCAAATCATCACGCAATATTCCTGCGCTTACCGTGTTATATGTCCATTAGAGGTCAATAAAGCCAGAAAAAAGATCATTAATTAAGAATTAGTGATGTTGCTGACAAAACTGAATCTGAACTGGGAAGTTAAGATGTACTTTCCCATGCTCGTAACTAGACCCGCTCAAAAGAGGATAGAGGCCGAGAAAGTCAGCATCACTGTACTTAAAAAACTGGCGAATTAGATAAGTAACTAAAAAGGTTAGCAGTTTTTATTATTATTATTCCAAGGGTGGCGATTACCGAATTCAAACATCGTAGGTGGGGCTTTAACTTGCTTATGAAATTACAGCATTTCTAACATTTAAATGTGCGAAATTGTCATGTTAACGTTGAATAAAAAAAGATCTGGTTCATTGAGGAACTAAAATTTTATCAACGAAGAGCAAGGAAGGGATTTTGCTTTTTGCTAAAAATATTTCACAAATTATCCGTAGCCATATTCAGAGAAATGTAAAATAATTACGAGAACTCAGCCTTCTGGGCTTGTTTTACAAGCCCCCCCCCCCCCCCGCCCTCACACTGTGGGGCCGGGTGCCTTCTGCCGCGCTGGTTTCTGAGGGGCGGGGGTCTGAACGGGATGAGTCTGCGCCTTGGGGGGAAACTCAGCAGATGGAGGGGGAGAAGCTCAGATGGTGCAGAAGGAGAGCCACGTCCAGGATGAGGCGGAGCGGAAAGGGAGGTGAGGGGGAGGAGAGGCTCCCTGAGGACCTTCTAGAGTGAGGCTCCCCGAACTGTGATGCCACAAGCCTGTGATCCGCCCCCCCCCACACACACACACGTGCGTGCGTTATTGTTGTCGTTTTGCTAAGGTTTAGTTCTAAGCACACGTTAACAAAGCCACTGTCTGTCGACACCATCGCGTAGGCTAGCTCACGGTGGGCTGATATATTATGAAACTATACTTGGGACAGGGATGCTGAAATTGCATGAAAATCCCCAAAGAGGGACATTCATGCCAGGACTCCTAGGACCTGGTCAGGAAGGCTGGTTGGGAGTCTGAAGAACCGACGTCCTTCTCTCTCTCCTTCCCTGTTAAGACATCACAGCCTCTCGCCGACCGGCCCCTCTCGGGGCCCATGAGATGCCCCTTGGAGTCTGGGCCGGTCACTTCTCATGGCTTCCTCACGGCGGTTCTCCCTCAACTTCCGCCTGTCCCTGACGCCCACGGCCTCTCCACCTCACTCACTGCAGCCCCCACTGTCACCCGCCCAGGTCCGTGTGTCCTCGTCCGTATTCTCTGGTCTAAGCGCCGGGCTGGCCCAGCCGGCCCCGTCTGAGCAGAGCTGTGTCGTTGCCAGTCCTTGGGCCTGAGGATAGGTGTCCTTGGTGCGGCCATTGGGGGCTGCAGGGACGGGCAGGAGGGGCTACAGCTCCCAGGAGTGTGACTAGTTAGAAGCAACGCAGACCTAAGCCCTCGCTGTCCCTTGAACCCGTGGTGCCCGAGCAGTCTCTCTTCCCGTCCGGCAAGAATCTCCTCCGACACTGTCATGTAAGTTTTGAGGCTCCCCCGGTGAGCAGACCGGCAGCGCTGGTTCGGAACCTGGCTGTCCTTGGCTCACCGGAGCCGTTTCTGCCCACCCCCGCCGTCGGGTCCCGGGGACCAGGACTTACAGGAACAGCGCTGGTTTCTGAGTGAACACGGGCTGCAGGATGCCACACGCATGCTCCATGCCGACCCGCTTAGCCTGATGCTAGCCCAGCTCTGACTCTTTGTTTAAAAAGACAAATCCAACATTTTCGCATTCCCCTCAGTAACTTACTGTTATCCACGAGCCCTGAAAAACGTGGCGTGCTCAGGAAGGCGTTAGAGCTAAATTATCATTTATGTGTGTCACAGGGGTTGCAAATGTGTAATGAGATTCCATGGTTAATGTTTTGCACCAAGCACTTAGGAGAGCCAGGATGAAATTGGCCCAGAGTTCTGATGTGGTGTTTTAATTAAAGATAGTTTCTAATCAAGGGCGGAGCAGAAGCTGTTCAGAAAACGGTCAACGTGCCATCCAGCTCGCTGGTGCAGTGGGGTGGGCAACGTCAGCTCTCTGTCCAGTGCCCCATGCAGTGGGGCGGGGCAGCCAGCCGGGAGCGCCCGCGGCGCTGAGAGGGGGCGCGCATGCGCCCTTAGGACGCCGGGGCCGGACGTTCTGGCCGCTGGCGCCCGCCAGGCCCCCACCCGCGCGGCTGTGCGTCACCCTCGTGTCAAAGACCCTGTCTTGGGTCCTAGTGAATGCTCGCTCGTTGGTCAGTCTGCACAGCGGCCCGGCCAGGACAGGGGTGGAAGCCAGTCTGCGTGGGCGTGGGGTCAGCGGGCGGCCCCCTCCTCCAGATCGCCTCGCCCGAAATGGAAAGAGCCGGGAGGAGAGCAGGGGCTGATCCCCTCGGGCCTGGCACGTCTTCCCCGGAAGAGCCTCCCTAGTCTAGAAGGTTCTGCAGAGAGGCTAGCATGGGAGCCCCCAGAGATCTGATGGAAAGACCTTGACTTCAGGGCCGCGTGTTCGCTCACATCACGCTGAATTTCTTCCTATTTAAATTCTTTAGTCACGCAGAGAGCAGCAAGTCACCGAGTTCTTGTCCTAGTTAGCGACCTTTTCTGGCTCAAGGGGCCACGTGAGAGCGCAGGCTCCTCTCTGAGTCTCGGGGAGAAGGCGGCCTCTCGTTGCCGGTCTGTTCTCCCCCTCCAGCGAGTGCCGCTTGCCCGTCTGCCCACCTTCTGTCCGCTGCCTCTGTGGGGCCCGGGCCTGTGGGCATCAGATTGGAACTGGATGCGGCACAAGTACGTCGGACGTGTGTTCGGCCGGGGCCCGGGGGGCCGGCTTCAGCCCGGTGTGGCCGCACCTCTCACCACACGCCCCGCGTGCAGCCTATTCCCAAACGGCGGCTGGAAGGACCTTTTCAAAAACAAATCAGATCTGGTGAATCTCCTCTCACCCCTGCCTGGCTTCCGTGACACTTGAAACAAAGGCCCTTCCTGTCCACGCTGCCCACCTGGGACCCCACCTGGACCCCACCTGGACCTCACCTGGACTTCACCTGGACCCCACCTGGACCCCACCTGGACCTCACCTGGACCCCACCTGGACCTCGCCTGGACCTCACCTGGACCTCACCTGCAACCCCACCTGGACCTCACCTGGACCCCACCTGCGACCCCACCTGGACCTCACCTGCAACCCCACCTGGATCCCACCTGCGACCCCACCTGGACCTCACCTGCAACCCCACCTGGACCTCACCTGTGACCCCACCTGGACCTGGCCTGGACTTCACTTAGGCCCCAGCTAGGAGCCTGCTTGAACCTCACTGACCCTCCCCCCACCCCCACCAGCTCCCACTGAGGCGGCATAGTGCCCTGCTTACTCCCCCCCGGGGACCTGTGTGACCAAGGGCTCTGGCCCAGAACTTCTGCTGCTCCGTGGGGTCCCACCTTGCCCTTTACACCTCAGATCTCCTGTCTCCTCCTTCCTGTGTCCGCAGCGGCCTGTACGGCAAGCCCGGCCTCGTCACCCAGCCACCTCCATCAGGGCACTTCTGGTTCAGAGGGTCTTCCTGCTGCTGTGCCCGTTCACTGCCCGCTTCATCCCACTGGGATATCGGCCTTATGAGGGCAGGGGCCCTGCCCGGCTGGGGCGTAGAACCCTCAGACCCGGGAATGGCAGGCGAGTGGCCTGGGCTCCACGCGCCCCCCGGGAATGGGGGAAGTGGGGACGGAGGCCGGCTTTGTCCTCGCGGACTGCAGTCCGGTCACCTGCCCAGGACCGCTTGCTTTCCCCAGGCGGCTGGAACATGCGTACGGTGTCGAGTGAGGCCTGCCTCGTCTTTAGGTGGCTCCTGCAGTGCTCCTCAGTGCGTCGGCTCCTCTCAGGAGGCGTCTTCCTAATGCTGGTCTCAGGGCGCTGTGACCACAGCCACTCGAGGGCCACGTGTCAGTGGACACACACTGTGCAGAGCATAGAGTGTAGCCACTTTGTTTTACAGACGGGGAGGCGAAGGCTGGGGAGGTGGGCAGACAGGTGTGACCTGCAGCCAATCCACGTTAATCCCGGCAGCGAAAAACCGCGACACACAGGCCCCTCGGTCACTTTGCAGGTTGTGGGCGGAGCCCGGCACTAGCCTCCAGGTAGCCTTGGTTTCTGCTCTGGCAGGAGCCAAGAGCACTGTTTCTCGCTGTTTCCACCATGTACCGGCTGGCAGTTCACTTACCCTCGTGGGAACCAGGCCCCAATACTCCCTGCAGCATTAGTTAGAGCGACAGCATGAATGGGGACTTCGCGTTAGTGTTTGTGGAGTGACCGCCTCTGGAAAGGGCTGATGCGAACCGCAGTGTCTGGCAGGGAGCAGCCAACTGCTATCTGGGCACAAGCTCTCGTTTCATTAATGCTGATGCTGTGAAGCCAAGTTAAAGCGTGTGAAGTTAATTGAGTAAAATACCAAGAAACAGGCGTCTTATCTTAAGGTCACAGCCACTAGCAGGTCTTGTGGGAATTATGAAAACGTATATGATTTGTAGGGATTTCTTTGAATATTTAAAAACACGTAGTTCTAGGTAGCTCATATCTAGTTCTGGGATTGTCTTAGACCAAAACATATACTGATCAGCTTTAAAATTGTGTGTGTGTGCATGCACGCGCGCGCACGTGTGTGCATGTGTGTGTCACCGAATAACAAAATCTCAAATAGTTTTCTAAAAAAAAAAAAAAATCCAAGTTTCGGGCCATTTGTTTATTTGTGTCACAGTCATTTTATTATTAATTTACACTAATTAACACCAGCTCAGGCAAAATTGTTTTTGTGTGAATTAAACCTGTAGATGAAAATGAGGTTGAAATTAAAAATTAGTCTACTCTTCCCCTCCCCCCAATCCAGGGAAGGCAACAGGTAAGGGGTGGCCTGCAGAAAAGCAGAAACTCCGGGTGGTCCTTAAGGGCCTATCTCTGTTTCCTCCCCTAATCTCAAGCCCTCTTTCCACAACAGCCACTAACTTAGTTTTCTGGTTCCTAAAATTCTCTTGTTCTAGGATGCCTTCCTGTGGAGTAAAGTTTATCTTTCATTAAAATGTAAATTTCCCTGGGAGAGGCCATGTTGTGATCCTTATGGCTCAGTACATCCTTCCTATGAATAAGCTGGTGTTATCTTTCCTATGTAGAAATGGAGACAGGAGGAGCTTGGGGTGGGCCGGGCACCAAGCCCTCTGAGGGCTGCAGCCCCGCCCACAGCCCCACCTGCAACCACGCCCACAGCCCCGCCCACAGCTCCAAGTTAAGGAAGTGGGGTGCGGGCCAGGGGAAGAGAAAGGGGAGCATGCATGCGCCTTTCAAATGAGTCAATAGGAGAATGTTCTTTTTCCCTTCACTTGGGAAAAATGTGTCCGGGTTGGAATGGAACTGATTTTAACCTTGAGGTTGAAAGACGAACCCCCATTGCTGCTTTGGCGAGACAGACCGGGTCCAGGCGTCCGCAGGTCGTGAGCTGCCCGTCTCCACAACCCATGGGAGCAGGTGTCCCACGGGAGCGGGGCCCAGTCCCCACTCTGGACTCCGGCTGCTGCGGTGTGAGAACCGTAACGATGCCCATGAGGGTGATGTTTACTGATGACAAACATGACACCGTCGAGCGAGAGGAGACGGTTCTCCCCGTTAAATGGACCGAGCGCGTTCACGCGCGAGCGCCCCGCACGTCAGCGTCCCCGAGCGGGACCGCCTCGGGACCACGGGCGCTACGGGCACAGAGGGCCGGCCCCCGAGTTCCCGACTCAGCTGGTCCGGGGTGTGGCCTCGGCTTGTCGCGTTTGCCCAGCGCCCAGGTCACCGAGGCTGGGGCCGCCGGCTCAGGGACAACGCCGAGAACCTTGACGCACGTCGCCTCCTTTAGCCTTAGCGCGCCTGCAGGCCCGCAGCGCCTCGTCCCCCCTTGTCCGTGGAGAAAGCTCAGGCGAGGGGGTTTAAGGGACCACCCAGTGGTCCGCTCCAAGGGGCTCTTCCTCTGAAGGCTGTGACCGAAACCAGCACTGCGGCCCACAGTGCAGGAACACCGCACGCCGTCCTCGGGGGGCCAGGCGCGGGGTGCCCTGGCCAGGGTGTGGGGTGGCAAACGGGGCCACCGCTGGCCTCAGCGTGAACACCGCCTTAGCAAAGGTTTCTGAGCAGAAATTCTCATCTGCCCATGTCTGTGAAGGGCTTAGCATCACCCGAATGATAAGCCGGGTGGACACAGTGGCCTGAGGGCACTGCCCCTCTTCCCTAGCACTCTGGTGGTGACTCTGCTCTGTGGACACTCAGCTCCGCCATTTGCTCGGTCCGTTTCACGCTGGGTTTCTTCTCTGGCTGCGTTTCCTTGCGCTGTGTGTGACTTTGGTTCGCGAGCTCGTGTCTGACCGAGTTCGCTCCTCGAGCATCTCTCTCAGGTTTATTTTTGGGCTGTGCTGTGGTCCTGGGTTGTGCGTCAGTCAGTCAAGGCTGTCCAGAGAAGCAGAGACAGCAGCTCTGGAGGCCGGTTCCTGTGATCTGTCATCTGCAAGCTGGACACCCGGAGCTGGCGGTGTCGTCCGAAGGCCGGAGAGCCGGTGGTGGAGACTCAGGTCTGGGTCTGAAGGACCTAGAACCAGAGGCGATGACAGCCTAAGTCCCAGTCCACGAGCAGGAGAAGGGCGGCGCCCCAGCGTAGCGGTCGGCAGAGAGGGCGGGAGGACGCCCCCGTCCTGTGCTTTTGTTCTGTCCAGGCCCCGGGCGACTTGGGTGACGCTGGCCACACAGGGGAGCATGCCCCCCCCCCCCATTACTCCATCTGCCGGTTCAGGTGTGCTTGTCCTCCAGAAACGCCTCAGACACCCCTAGACCAGTTCACGGCCGAGTACGTGGGCCCCCTTGGCCTCGTCAAGCTGACACGCGAAGTTCCGCATCGCAGGATGGTGGTGGTGTTTCCGCTGCCCTCGAGAGTGCTGCCGGGTTGTGTCCGCCTCGGTCTGCAGCCAGCGTCCTGAGGTCGGTGTGGCAGTGACCCCCACTCACTGGCTGGGCTGTAAAGGGAGTCCTCTGGTTGCGAAGGCGGCCGTGGATTTTCCGTGCGTGTGCAGAATCTGTAACCTCCGTTTCAGCGTCTGGAGAATGGCGAGGGGGGAGGTTCCCTGGTGTTTCCATCGTGACCTGCACCCATCGACTCCAGGGGACGGTGACCAGGGACCGGAGCATGGTCCAGGCCGTGCGGGCCTGCCGAGGGCCTCGCTGCGCTGCATGGCAAGCCGTGGAGAGGGGTGTTGAGTCCGGGACGTGGGCGAGGTCCGTGGCGCTGGCCAACTGGACGCTGACCCTCCTGAGGACGTGTCCGCGGCAGGGCCACCACCAGAACCCCAACCTCCGTCACCCTCCCTGCGGGCACGCCCACACAAGTGTCACCTCTTATCTGGGCCACGCGAGCCTCTTTACCTGGAAACCACAGAGCCTAGTTGTGAGAATAAGAAATTGGTGCGTTTGAGTTTCTAAACGCTTTGAGTTTTCCGGAGCCATTTCTGAGTGGGAGACGAAGTGTCTGTCCCGGGAGCTGTCAGCTCCCTGACAGGAAGCACAGCACCCCCAGCCGTGCCTGTCCGGCCCGCCGACCCCGGCTGCCGCTTTGCACTGTTTGGCAGTGTTGGAGAACAACAAGGTGAAGTCAGGGGCGCAGGGCCGCCAGCCCGGCTCCCCGGCGGTCTGAGCGGCACCTGTAACCTGCGCGGGCTGCAGCTGCTGCTGCCCAGGGAGGGGGCGTGGCACATCGACCCGAAGGCCTGGCTGCTGGTTGCGCCTTTCGTCACGAGCCTCGTCTGTCATGTGACATGTCAGTGGAAGCTGCGGGTAACCAGTTACCGAGAAGTCTCTGTAGTCACGTTGATTGGTATTCACCCAGAACTTCCAAATAGGTTCAGTTTCCATAAAAAAATAGCTTTTAAAATTCCTTAATTTTGCCACTCACAAGAGCAATAAAATGATAAAACTCACTAGAATGAATTACGAATAAATACAAATATATACATATAATTAAAAAACTTTATTGAGGGCCATAAAACATTACTGGAATACACAAAAATGTATATAGTGATGATGACAGAATATTGTAATAATGCTCCATTCGCCTCAGATCAGTTTATAAATTGAGTGGGAATTTTACTATAATTATAATAAATTCTTTGGCAACTAGACAAAATGATTTCAGAAAAAAAATACCCAAGAAAATGAAAAAGAAGAGTAATAATGAGGTCTTTCTTATAAAAATAATTGCTAAAATAAATTGTAAAGTGACTATAATCAAAACAGTATGGCTCCAGATCGCATAAAAGGGTCTATATAACAGAACATTTACATGCTGTCAGCATAAGAATCTAACACTTAATTTAACATCAATCAGATACGTATTTTGCCTTTTAGAACATTTGACATTTCAGATCATTTGGGAAACATATTCAGTAAATACAATGGCAAGTTTAACAGTTAGAAAAAGATTACCTTAAATGCATACTTCACATCACACGGACCATACCTTGACATAAACTGCATGTGGGCAAAACCGTTCAACGCTGAAAAAAACCCATACGATTAAAGAAAAAAGTTGGTAATTATTTATCTAAATCTGCAGTGGGAGGAATAAGGACTTTCTAATCATTGAGGAATTACAGGTTTACTCTATAAAGATAAAATCCTGAGAAAGTAATACAAGTAGAATCAAATCAAGTGAAAACTTAAGTGAATACATAGTTAATTCCATAACATATAAAGCTCCTAAAATCAGTTTTATAATGATGAACACACCAGTAGAAAAATGGAGAGACAAGAACAACAAATTCACAAAACAATGAAAATGAAATGGTGACTAGAATTTAAACATTAAAATACTGGTTTTTTAAAAGTGTAAATTAAAACAGTGATATGATTTTTTTCTCCCCACCAAACTAACACTCAAAACTCGAGAGTGCTGATGAGAATGAGAGGAACTGGGCGATCTCATATGTGATGGAAATTCAAACATAATCTTTCAGGAGGGCGATTTGGTAACACTGGCCTGAGTAATTCTTCTTTTCCATTAAGTGAAACACATGAAACAACCAGTATTCGATCATTTTCACCTGCAAAAACGGCAATTTCCCATGGCTGAACCTCCTTAGGATAATTATCTAAGGAGGATGGGACAAAGATTTAAAGGTATGAGATAGTCGCGGTAGCACTGCTTACAGAAAATTTAGCAGTCAGATATAAACGAGGTAATAAAGTAAATCTACGTGGCGGGACACTATACAGCTGCTAAGTGTTTACTGCAAACTGTGATCCTGGATTGGATTCCGGACTGGGAAAAGAATAATAGCCATAGATGCAACATTAGGATAATCGGAAACATTTTAAAGTGGGTGAGATAATGGTATTTGTGCCAATGCCCAGTGGCTGGATTTTGATAAATTATATCGCGATTTCTTCAGAGAAGATTCTTCTTAGGAAATATGTCCTGAAGCATTTGGGGATAAAGAACCGTGATACTCTCAGATGGTTTGGGGAAAAAAGTATATGTTTCTTCCAACTTATCTTGACGTTTTCCTCAAAGTTTGAAATTTTATTAAAATAGAAAGTTACAAAAATTCTCCAAAATAAAAATCACGTTCTCACTTTAATGATATGAAAAAACTCTTACCAAATTTTTAAGTAAAAAGAACAATAAAATCTACCAGGCTAACGGGCTATCTAGCTGTCGCTCTTCATATATCTAGTTCTCCATCTGTCTGTGAAGATTGTTTATATAAATATCATTGGAAAGATGTTCACAACATGTTAATAATGTTTGTTTTTTATGAGTGATGAACTCACATTGCAATTTGTTCCTATGCTTTTCTGTACTTTCTAAATTTTCCAAGTATGGGGAAGCTTAGGGATACAATTCCACTTAGGGGGAAAAAAAAGGGAAAAAATCCTTTCCTTTTGTAATTTGGTGATTCCGCGCTTTGACCCAAGTGTCATAGACGAGACTATTTCGAGCGTAGTCTCATAGATGAGAAGGGAAAGTCACAAACCGGGTTCGCAGTGGGACTCAGAGATGCTCAATGCTGTCCAGACCTCAGTGTTTACACTGGCGACGTACCACAGAGGGGTCGGGGCGGGCGTCCTGCAGGGGTCCCAGGGGTCTCCAGAGCAAGCCGTCATTGTGCAGCATGTGCCTTCTTTGTCGGACTCCAGGCTGTGGCGTCGGGAAGCTACCGAATGTCAGTCACAGAGGGCGAAGGTCTTGCCCTTTGCTTTAAAACATTGAAGAAATGGGGCAGGGAGCCCTGAGAAAGAAGGGGCCGGAGATTACGAATAAGAGTTTATCCAGCTCTGCACACATGCGTAAGCCCAGAACTGGGCAAACTGTGAGTTTATAGTGACTCTTGTTCCCTAAGACCGCCACCAGCAGCAGCAACAGCAGCGAGTCTGCGACTTCTCACGCGACATCACTCACAGAGTCTCACTTTGCCCTTCCTCGTCTCTTCTATCCCCAGTTTTTCGCTTTTTCTCTTTTTTCCTGCTCTCTTGGATAGGCAGGATCCACGACAGGCTTAACCAGAAATGTTAACAGCGGTCCTAGATTTTCTAGCTCATTGTAGGGTCAGTTCAAATCCTAGCACCTAATAAGGGAACATGAGGGAGCCAGTGGTCTCAGTGAGACCACGATCCTTCTAAAACAACCCAGTGGGGCTATTCGTGTCCTGCTCGGTGTCTGCTTCCCGCTTTCTGCTTCATAACTTTGTTCAGATGATGCTCAGCAGGTCCCCAGGTTTAGAGTGCTGTCTGGAATTTATGTTCCCCAGTGAGGCAGGGAGTTCTCCCAGGAGCCATTATAGGTCCATGGGTTGGGGCCAAGATCTAGGTTGGCTCAATTGGATGTAGATCCTGGTTTGGGAGGAGGTTTTCCCCTCTCTCTCTTCTGCTGGCCATGAACAAGAGAACACATAGGCCATGATGGCCGCGGCAGCGAGCCTCGGGGAGAAACTGATCCTGGGGCAGGAGACAGGAGGGACAAGCAGCAGCTGGACCCGCGGCGCCTTCACCGCTGGCCTGTGCCACCCCCGAGTTCTCTGTGTCTCCAGTCACGCGAGCCAATAAAGTCCTGTTGCCTAAGCTGCTGGGAGCTGCGATGTCTGTTATCGGCAGCCGGAATTATTCTACCTGATACAAGCACCACTCCGGCGTACCTGGACGGCAGGTTGAATGGTGGCCCTCACCAGGACGGGCCACGGTGCAGCCCCCAGGACCTGCGAAGGTGAGCTGCTTTTGAAAAGGGGTTTGCAATGTAAGTAAGGATCTTAAGGTGAGATTATCTTCTACGGCTCCATGGCAAAAACAAACGATCCAATTAAAAGATGGGCAGAGGAACCGAATAGACATTTTTTCCAAAGAAGACCTACAAATGGCCAACAGATACAAGAAAAAGTGCTCAACGTTCGGGAAACACAAATCAAAATCACAGTATCACCTCCCACCTGTGAGAACGGCTGTCATCAAAAGGACCAGAGACGAGCCTTGGTGAGAATCAACGATGAGACCCGTCGTGCGCTGTCGGTGGGAATGTAAATTGGTGCAGCCACTATGAAACGGTACGGTGTGTCCTTTAAAATTAAAAATAGAGCTGCCGTGTGATCGAGCAGCCCCACTGCCAGACATGTGTCCAAAACACATGGAAGCAGAAATTCGAAGAGACGTACGCCCTCCCATGTCCACTGCAGCACCCTTTGCAGGGGCCAAGACATGGAAGCACCTGCGTGTGCACCGGCGGTGGACGGGCGAAGAGGTCGTGGTTCACAGTTCTGCCCTGAGGTGCGCTCTGCTGTCTGCGACAACGCGGACGGACCGGAGGGCGTTATGCTAAGGGAAGTAAGTCACACGGGAAGAGAGCTACTGTCCGATGTCACTTATCCACGGACTCTGAGAAAGCTGGACCCCAGAAGCGGAGGGGGGAGCAGGGCCGGGGGAAGGCGAGAGGCCCGGCAAAGACCCAGTCTCCGGCTACGAGAGGAACGAACCTGGGATGTCAGCTACAGCCCGGCGACTGTGGTTCGTAACACTGTGCCAAAGGCTTGAAAGTTGCTGAGAGAGTAGCTTGTAAATGTCCTCAGCCCGCAAAAGAAGCGGCAGCTGTGCAGTGTGCCGGGGGCGTGAGCTGGGAGGGGCGGGCCGCTCGGCGCTGTATACGTGTGTCAGGCCGACACCCTGCACGTCCCCGACTCGCGCGCTGTCGCGGGTCGAGCCGCTCTCAGGGACGCCGAGGGGGAAGGCGGGCTCGTTCCGGATCGTGCTTTCAGTCCCACGGCGCTCACGGAGGAGAGCGCCCCGCGACGACGAGGCAGCGGCCGGAGCCCCCAGGAGCTGGAAGAGGCCGAGGAGGACCCTCCTCCTGACCCTCCGGAGGCAGCGGCCCTGCTGGCGCTCCGTCCGGAGTCACGGTTCTGGTCTCCGGGCCTGCGAGAGGATAAGGAGTCACCAAATTTATGGCAATTTGCTACAGCAGCCCCAGGGAGCAAATGCATCCTGGGCGAGAGATCAGCTTTAAGGAACATGTAAACTCAGCGCAGAGCCGGGAGCCGCAACTGTGCCCGCCCCGCCCCACCGGCTGTGGGCCCCGGCCGCGGGCGCCCCGCCTGCCTTCGGGCCCCTCTCCCCATCAGCCCCTTGTGCATCACCTGTCTTTCTGGCATCCTGTCTTTCTCTAAATTTCTCCGTGGACTCATCTCCTAAAACCGCGTGTGCTGCGGTTTTCGGCGGTGTCTTGGACGCCCCCTGCGTAGACAGAAGGCGTGAGCTGATCCAAAGGGGAGGCGAGAGCAGAAAGTCTCCGGCATGAGCGTTCAGGGGACAGTTTCTGGTAGACTCGTGCTGGAACGTTTTCAATAAATTCACTTCACAGACTTTTAGGAGAGAGCTTTTAAATGAACGGAAATATCGCTTGGATTTTCGATTCAGCCGTTAAGTCGTCAGTTCCATCGCAGAAGCATCACGTGTTCACCGCTAACGACACACACGCATCTGAGAGCAACGGCACCGGAAAGCCATCTGAGTGGGAGCTTTGGGCGATCTCAGCCAAAGGCTCGTTGAGATTTACCCTCCGTAGCTGAAGCAGCGCTGAGGCTCTCAGAAACGCGCATGAGCTAGGACGGGACCCGCAGCCTTGCGCCGCGGCAGGGTGGGGGACGCAGCTCCCTCCCGGGCGCCTCGCGCGCCTCTGTTCTGTGCTCCTCCACCTGCGGCCCGCAGGCCTTTTGTCTCCCTGATACGGTAACGTAGCCTCCGGCTCCTGGTCCCGTTCCTTTGTTCCTGATTTTGTTTTCTCCTGCTTCCGTCTTCGGATACCCTCCGCTGCCCTTACATGTGCTCTGCCTCCCGAATCTCGAAGGCTGGCATCTCTGACCGCAGCCCTCTGTTCCCTCTCTCAGGGGGTCCCGGCTCTTTACTGCGACCTGCAGCTCGACCTATAGAGCGTTTTCGTGCAAATCAGAAGAGGTGTGCCCTTTTGGACAGACACTGGAAACCGGTCCCCCCTCTGCGTGGTCACAGACCCATAGCCTCGTTACCACCCGACTCACCCCTTTGGCCTTCGTGCGATGCAGAGATGGCACGGGCACCCGGTGGCCCTGCTGCGGCTACCCCGCTGTCCCCTTTCTCGGCCCACCAGGCTGCACTGGCCCTCACTAGCCCTGGACGCCTCGATCGACCTTTCGGATACGCTCTTCGCAGCGCGTCCGATCCCTCTCCCTCCTTGCCTTGGCCTCGCGGGACCGCAGCCAGGGGCGTCTGTGTGTCCCATGTTCTGCTGGGTCTGTAGCCTGGTAGGTGGCCTTACTGTTCACAGGGGGCCTTTTCCAAGAGCTCGCTCGGCAGCCGTGGCCCGTCGGCCCCTCTCGGGCCGCTCCCGGCCCCGGCTGCTGCATTCGCACGGGGTCAAGCACGCGGGAGCGCTGGCATCCGGCCAGGCTCATGCAGTAAGGCTCGGCCAGCTCGGTGCCGAGGGGTGACCTTTACCTTGTCTCATCGGTCACGTGCCTCTCTCTGACTCCCACTTGGGTGTCTGCTTCGGGGGCCAGGACGTCTTCTACCTGCCCGAAACCACCGTTCGGAAACGCGAGGCCAGCAGAGCTCCTCCGGCTTCTGCGCTCTCCGCCTTCCGGCAAACCGACCCCCTCCCTGTCACAGACACGCAGTGTTCTGTGGTGCCCAGGGCTGACCAACCTCGCTTCCTGTGGATGCGCTGTGAGGCGGACAGTCTTTGCTGTTGTCAACAGCACTGAGCAAGCGGCCTTGTGGGCAGGTCGCGCTGTGTTTTCTGCCGGCGTATCTTTGGAGCGGGCTCCTAAGTGTGGAACTGCTGGTTCGGAGGGGGTGATGCGTGTGCAATTTTGACGACTCTCTAGAGGGTCGGTGCCATTTTCGTGCCCACCAGCAGGGCACGAGAGTGCCTCGTTCCCTGTGTGTGTCAAACTTCGGGATTTTCCCAAGCTAGTCGACGAGAAGCGGAGTCACAGTGTAGTTTCAATGAGTGATTTTCTTTTTCACGAGTGAGGTTGAGCACCGCTTCCTAAGTGTGCCGTTTGTGTCTCTGATGAACGGGCTCTTGGCATCTCTTGCGCGTTTTTCTATCAGACACCCGGTTACTGTTTAAGGGCGACAAGTGTTTCCATTCCCTTTTCCTCTCCTACCCTCTCTGACCTGAGAAAGGGCTGGAACCCACAGGTTAACAGAGCCTGTCAAAACACGGTCACCATGTTTCTTTACAGCATTTCTGCCAGGCGAGGATCCCACAGCTGTCGGTTAGACCTCTAATGACGAGTATTTCATGACGTCCATGTCTCCAGCCCTAGACCACCGGGAGCTCACGCCTGTGTCTGAACACGCTGGATTTATCCTCGTTGCAGTGAGGGAGAATGCACAGCTCTGGGAAATGTGGGAGTCGCGGTGAGGGGGTGTCAGGGAGGATTGTTGTAAGGTTTGGGGTTTGGCTGGGTGATCTGGGGAGGGTTTGAGGGAGCAGGGCTTTGGTCTGCCTTGGATGCTGCTGGAAGTGAGGTGATTCTATGGCCTGAGGCGGGGGTCTAGACCAAAGCCAAGCCGTGGCTGGTAAGGAAACACCACTGTGCGTCAGGCAGGCTGGGGCACGTCCGCTCTTCTGTGACCCGGACAGGCCCACGTTTCGTCTGCGTTCAGGCCTGGTCCTAAGTGGTCTCGCTCCTGTCTCGATCCATCATGGGTACAGAGCAGCCTTGTCTGGTGTGGCATGTTCTGAGGTGGTTTGTGTTCAGCAGGGGAGCACCGAGCCAGCCATAGCAGACCGGCCCCTGGAAGCCAGGGCCGCTGTCCTGCAGGTCAGCTGGCACCGGAGCAGAGTCTCAGGACGCTTCACTGTAGTGACAGGTGGCGACAGGTGACCCGTCTGTGATCTTTAGTGGCTGCAAGTCTGATGACTTGAAAACACCCGTATTGAGGTATTTGTTTTACATAATATTGTTCAGTGTCTCATCACGTGGGTTTCCACGTGAGAGGGGTCCAGGGTTCAAGACCGAGGTCTTTGTGGCTTAGCTTTTCGGTCCAGGGGGTCTTGTTAAAGATGCTTTAGACTAGGGTGGGCGGGGGTCTGTCTCTGAGAGAAGGAAGTCTGATTTGGGAGGGAGGAAAAGGGAGGGAGAGAGGAGAGGAGTAACAGCTCTGGGGCGGGTGGCCGCCCCCAGGGCTGGGACTTGGGAGGGCCGAGAGTCCCTCCAACTGTCCCCCAGTGTCCTTGAAATTCTGGCTTCTTTTCAATTCCCTCACCACAAACAGGGACTTCCAGAAGTGAATGGCTTTGGGTCAATGTAAACGGTAAACAAACAAGAGAAAAGAGGCTTGACCGCATTTGCAATCTGGGATATTGGAACTAAAAATCATGAAGGTTTCTCAGAAGAGTGTAACGGGGAAAGTGTGGTTATCACGTTTTCTACAGCGGGGGTCCCCAACCCCCGGTCCATGGCCTGTTAGGAACCAGGCTGTGCAGCAGGAGGTGAGCGGTGGGCGAACAAGCGAAGCTCCGTCTGTGTCTGCGGCCGCCCCCAGCGCCCGCATCACCCCCTCAGCTCCGCCTCGGATCGTCAGGCGTTAGATTCTCATAGGAGCACGGGTCCCCGGGGCCACAAAGGTTGGGGACCACTGTAATCTAAGGGACATCTCAGTTTGATTAGAAATTTGAATGCCACCTCTAAGTCTCTTGAACATCTCAAGACATGAATGATTCATACTCCCGGTTTTAAAAATAACATATCAAACCAAAAGAAAATACTTAGGTAATTAGAAACAGCGTGACATTTCTGAACATTGAAGACAGGTATTGCAGCCACCTGGACAGCAGTATCAGTTTTCTGAACTTCGCTATTTTCATTTGCAAGAAAAATTTCTCTTACGTTGTGATAATGATTAAATGTCGGTGATGTGTTTTTACAGCATCTGGTATGGTTCCTGTCACCTGGTAAACATCCAGTCAATCATTGTAAATTATAATAATCTGAATCTTCTGCTTTAAAATATTGTGTATACCTCTAACAAATTGATATTACCATGTTTTCTCTTCATAAGGTGATTTTAACTTATAATGCACAGGTCTTAAGTGGGCTTGTCTGTGTTTGCATGGATGCTCAAAGTTAAGAAGAAGTAGGGTACAGGGACCTTTGGGAGCACAGGGAGGCTGCCACCCCCTCTCCTCGCAAAAGCAGTGAGACCTGCCATCTGCCACAGACCTCCGCGAGCGGTGTGGCAGTCACTCTCGGATCCGCTAGGAAGAGGGGGAGCCATTTCTCCACGGCCTGGGAGACGGACCTGAGCGTGGTCCCAGGCTGGCTTAGGGCGTGTGTCGGAAGGAAGGGCCCCAGCCTGGGCATCCACCCTCACTCCCCAGAGGTGGCTCTTCTGCTCCAAGCTGCTTGAGAGGCAGAGAAGCCTCAGAGCCCCGGGGGAAGAGGACTCACCACTGTCCTGCCTTAGTTCCTATCCACTTCATGCGTGACAGACGGTCAGTGGCTGGGGTGGGGGGAGGGGACACAGGTTGGAAATCCCCTGGACCTGACAGAGAAGAAACAGCTGTTTGGAAGGACCGACCTCTCATACTCCGGTAAATTATAGGACCCCGCGAACCTTTTTTTCCAGCGGTCTGTTTGGCCATTATCTAGGCACAGTTAAACTCCTTTCCCGGCAATCCTTTCGGCCAACTTAGTGGACTTTTGGCCCCCGCGTCTGCTGTGCGGTTGTCCTAAGCGTCTGTCTAGCGGGCTCGGCCGCCCAGGCCTGGCAGGGCTCCGCGCCTCTGGGCGGGTGGCTGTGGCCCCCCGGCTCGGCGCGTCCGTCATCTCTCAGCCCATCAGAGGTGCTCTTGCTCAAACATCGTCTGGACGTGGTTTTGCCACCGTGACATCAATGCAAGGAGAAGCAGAAAGGGACAGCTTGGGGGTGGGGCAGGGGGCCGAGGCATCGGAAAGTGGACAAGTGGGTGAGGGCGAAGGCTGCCTGAGCTCCAAGTCGGGGGCGGGGGCAACGACCGGCTTGGCCCCGCGCGGACCCCACTGCAGCCGGGCGGAGGCGGCGGCGGCGGGCGTGCGTCCCGCACGCGTGTGCGCGCAGGGCCTTTCCTGGAGGGAAGGGGGGCGTCAGCTGACGTCAGTGACTGCGACCACCGTCCCGCCCCTGTCCGTCCCCTGCGGGAGCAGGAGCAGCGAGGGCGTCGCTGTCGACGTCAGAGGTCAAGGGTCTCCGCGCTGCGTTGCGCGGGGGCGTCTCGTCGTTTCTCCGCCGCTGCCCCTGACGCTCAGGCACAGCGGTGGCTTCCCAGCGTCCCTCTGTCGCCAGGGTGTCGCCGCCCCGTGGCGCACTCAGCGTGCGTCGTCCACGCGCCTCGCTGGTGCGTGCGTCCAGGCCGTGTGCGTCGTCCACGCGCCTCGCCTGTGCGTGCGTCCGCGCCGCGTGCGTGCGTCTGGGCCGTGTGCGTCCGGGCTGCGTGCGTGCGTCCGGGCCGTGTGCGTCCGCGCCGCGTGCGTGCGTCTGGGCCGTGTGCGTCCGGGCTGCGTGCGTGCGTCCGCGCCGATTGCGTGCATCCGGCCGCGCCCCCTGCCGGTTTGCACGCGGCGAGGTGGACGCAGAGCTTTGTGCAACGCACACGAGACGCCGAGTCACCGTGGCGCGGGCGGCCGAGCTCCAGCGCCCCGACCCGCAGCCCCTGCTCCCCGAAATAGCACCGGGCTGTGAACACAGGATGCCAGCCCCTTGTTTCTTTCCACGTTCCCCATTTTCAAAAAGCTTCCTTTATTTTTGTGTTTTATTTTCATAATCCAGGTCCTGGCGGCTGGCTTATCATGTGTGCTTTTCCCCATCGCCGCGAGAGGCTTTTTTTTTTTGTCTTCTCAGCACCCTGATTAAACTCATTCATTCATTCATTCATTCATTATTGCGACTGGATGACTTCGCACCTGGCATTTCCGTGTGAAGCTGGCGCAGTCACCGTCTTCCTGGGGTGACATGCCAATGAGCGAGGAAGCGCATCATCTCAGGAAGTGGTGGGTGTGCGAGGAGAAACGAACCAGGACAAGGGGACAGCGACTCCGGTGGCAGAGAGAGGGGCCACGTCTGGCCCCCGCAGGCAGGAACGAGGCGAGAGGGGGCCAGGCGGAGAGCTGGGGGACGCGCCGTGTCCGGCGGGCTGAGCCGGCCTTCCCGCAGGCCCCACGTGGGCGTGGGGCGTCTCTCCAGCCCAGCACACCTGTGACGCCCGCCACAGTGCCTTCTCACCCCACAGGGAGGAGGCCGGGCTGCCGGCAGTGGCACCCGGGACCACAGGATGCCGGGCTGAGGAAAACGCCTCTCCTCCCTGTTTCTACACAAACCGCCACGTGCTCTCAGCACAGTGGACTTCCGTGCAGGACGTGCTTGAACTCCCCGGAAGGTCACTTCAGTTTCCCGCGTTGTCGTGTGTGAACACAAGGTCTGCCTCGAAACCTCCTTTTATGAACACTGCTTACGACGACCTATCCTCTGTTTGCAGGAAGTATCCACGATGGGTGGCGAATATGAAAGACGCTGCTTGGAGCAGAGGCTCGATGTAGGGCAGAGATTAGTTGAGATGTTTCGGGATGCTCAATGTAGCCACCCCATGGGGCAGAAATGAGAAAAATGTCATGATCCCATAATACACCCGTAGTAACCGAAGCATTAATTTACCAAATAATGGGTTCTTTATATTTTGCACTGTTGGAACAGCTAGAGCATAAGATATGAAAAGGACAATCTTTTCAGGTAATGTAGGGAAAAATCTAATTTTGCAACACTTGATAGAGCAAGAGGCTAGAAACTTGAGATTGCGGGAGAATTGTGCTCTCTGTTTAAAGAGCGTGAATTGCAGATGCAGAGAAAATATCTCTGGCTCTCTTTTTTGTTCTTTCATTTTTAAGACTTAAAACATAAAAACTTAAAATGTAAGGAGAACGTATTGAAGCTCTGTTAAAAGCAGGATGGAAAATGGAAATAGTGATTTAAATGGTAGAGACTAAATATAGCTTTGTTTTTTATAAGCAGCTCAGAAAATTTCTTACTGAGTAAAAATTAAATGAATAAATAGAAGGCAATTCTTCCTCAACTTAGGGAAAATCTGGTTAATTTTAAAGAGAACAGTATATAGGCACTGTCTTATTTTTCTATTATTGTATAACAAATCACCCCAGACCCAATGGATTTAAATAACACACATGTATCATCTCAGAGTCTCTGTGGTTAGGAACCCGGGTGCAGCTTAGCTGGCCACCTGTTTTTGTGTCTGCCACCTGGCTGTGACCAAGATGTCGGCTGGGCTGCTGGCTTCTCCGGAGGCTGGCCTTGGGGAGGGTGCCCTTCCAAGCTCAAGGTCACGGTCCCTGGCCAGAGGCTGCCCTCAGTGCCCTGCCACACGCCGCTGCCCTTGGGGCAGCTCTCGGCGCGGCAACTGGCATCCCTCAGAGCGAGCGTGAGGAAGGGTGAGAGGCCGCGGACGCCCGAAGCCACAGTCTCTTCCCAGCCTGACCCTGGAAGTGACATCCCGGACTCGCTACTGTGTTCTGGGCACCAGCACTTTGCCCAAATCTTCGTCCACGAACATGGCTGACGCAGGGGGATCTGACGCGAGTCCATGTCACTTCGAGGAGTGACCGACCAAAGGATGTTTTGGGCAAAACTGTGTTTAGATGGTGAGGGGGGTGGCAGGTGGTCTTTGAGAGGTTCCGGGCTGCGTCTTAGGTCTCGCGACATGTGGCATGGTTCTTTGCAGCGGGTCATCTCGAGCAGCAAACGGCTGCCGCTCGGCGGGTTCTCGCCTGCGTGGCAGAGGGCCACTGCTGGGTGTCGGCCAGCTGGGTGTCGGCCAGCCCGCCGCCCGCGGCTCCCTCTCTGCTCCTTGTCTCCCGCTCCGTTTCCGCCGAGGAAGTGGCCGAGGAGTAGGTGTGGGAGTCTGGAATTTCAGGTTACGCACTCAGGTGATGGAGAAAACGAAGCGACTACGTTTTTGAGACTCAGCTTCTATTATTCTAAATCTCATTTGATGTGGTTCTCTCCGCCTTCTGCTTGGCGTGCACCTGAGTCCCAGGGGAGGGCGGGCGTGATGTTTCCTAGGGACAAGGGAGCAGCGTTTGTCCTTGACGCTCCTGCGTCGGCACATGATCCCCGACATGTGCTCTGCTCTGCCGCGTCCCTGTGGGGCTCACGACAGGTCACCATGTCCGCCTGGGAGGCTTTCTGGACCAGGTCCTCCCACGGGACTGGAGGCCACGCGACCCCCTTCCTGCTGTGCTCGCACTGGCCACAGCTGAGGGCGGGTTCGGAGGGCCAGGGCGCCCTCCACGCAGGCTCCCCACAGAGCCGTCTCCCCTGAAGACCCCCCACCCAGACCTCCAGCGGGCACGGGGCGCAGGTCTGCCCAGCTGTGGGGCTGCTTGTGTGTGCTAAGCATGTGTGAGTGTGACCGTGTGTGAAAGAATCCGTGTGTGAATGCGTGAGTGTAAAAGTGTGACTGTATGAGTGTGTGCATGTGTGAGAGAATGTGTGTGAACATGACTGTGTACATGAACATAAATGTGAAAGTATGAGGCCGGGTCCTGGTGAGCATACACGTGTGATGGAGTGGAAGAATGTGTGTGAGAGTATGTGAGTGTGAAAGTAAGTGTGAGAGTGTGTGTGAATGTGTAAGAGCATCTGTGAGTGTGAATATTTGAGTGTATGAGCATGTGAATGTAAGTGTGAGAATGTGAGTGAACATGACCGTATGAACGTAAGTGTGAATGTGTGAGACACCGCTGCTGAGTATAAACGTGAGTGTATGTGACTGTGAGAGAAAGAGTGTGACATGTGAGTGTGAATGTCAGTGTGGTCGCCACTTTGTTCACCAGGAGACTGAGCCAGGGGCTTTCAGTGCCTTGTCACACTGAGCCCTGCCACAGCGGCCACCAGGGTGGTCGGCCCCTGCAGAGCCGGGGGCCCGGGGCCCGGCCAGGGGGCCCTGCCCGTGGAAGGTGGAGCTGTGACCTGACGCGGTGGCATCTGATGTGAAAACTTCTGCTCTCGTGACTGTCACCTGACCTGCTTCCAAAACCTGTCATTTGCACACTCGTGACATTCCCTTTCTGAGGCGTTCTTTGCAGCGGGTCATCTCGAGCATGTGTTTGAAGGGAGGGTCTTGAACAGAGTACACAATTATCAAATAGCTTTTTTCATTGAATTAACAAAGCTAAAAGAATTAAGTGATGTGCGTGATTAGGTCTAAAGTACACATGGTTTTATGTCGAGGTGCAACGTTTTTCTGTCGGAACGTGGAATTTGTGGAGAAATGATCACTGGCCTGGCTGCTGAGAATGTGAACTCGTGACCCGCCGCAGGCAGTGCTGACAGGCGACGTTTGTTCAGACAACAGTGGTTCCGTGTCATGAATTATTTCATTCCTGCAACATGGAAAATAATTCAGATCCGATCGCGTCTTTGGAAAATGTCAGGTGTGATATTTAGCCATGTTCTGGACATCTTTGCGGGCGGGAGCTCGGCATCACTGGGTGCGTATTTCCTGGTCGTTTCATCCCAAATCAGCTCCCAGAGCTGGTGACCCCTCAAAGCCATCTCAAGAACGGTTCTGGGAAGCAGCTAGGAGACGAGACTGTTTGCTGCGCCCAGCGTCTGGCCATTCGGAAGCACCTGCCAACTCTTCGCGGGGCGGGAGAGCGCGGGACACGCGGGGGGCACTGCCGACCCCCCGAGGCTGAAACGGCAGACGAGGGCACCAAGGCGGGTGGGGGTGGGGGGCCTGCCACGGAGGTGGGTGACGTCCGCCTCCTGCCGGCCCGCGAGCTGCTGTGAGGAAGCCCACGTTGCGGATCACTGAGCTACGTCTCGGAGAGGTGACGAAGCTCCCCCGAGGCATCACAAAGAAGCCAGGACTGCGCCCAGATGTCCTGACTTGAGACCTTATGCGTGCTCGTTACCAGACGTGATGCTGCCCTTCTCTGAAGCCGGGTGCCTGATGTGAGAAGTTATGTGAATTTTGCATTTTATGCGATCCTCGATGTGCATGTTAAACAGTGCAAATGCGTCGTCACTCACCTGTCTTCAAAATCTTGGCATAATTTGCTGCTCCGGAAACAAGTTCCACGGTTCGTAGGTGGCGTCACATACTCAAGGTCAGTCTCTCTCATGGGAGAAGCAAGCGTGGCAAGCTGGGCCTGAGGGATACGCCGACCCCGGGGTCTCCCTCTGCGACACTGTCCCTCGGTTAACTTGATTCTCCGTGGACGGCATCCCCGACTGAGGTTCAGTGCTGCGTCAGCATCAAACCTCTGCTGAGGACACTGTCCACCTTCCGCAGCGTGGTCGTCACTTTGTTTACCAGGAGACCGAGGTCTGATTAACTTCTTGAAACGCGCTGCCGGGAGGAACCTGTCATCGCGGGCAGAGTGCCTCCATCACCTCTCTTGCTTGTTCCACTCAGGACTCACGCCAGCGATCAAGTCATCCCTAGTTGGAAATATAGTATTTTTATTTATTTTGTAACACCCACAGCACCCGGTCTTCCTAGGGGGTCTTCCATCCAAGGACTAACCAGGCCCGACCCTGCTTAGCTCCCGAGGTCAGACGGGATCGGGCGTGTTCAGGGCGGCGTGGCCGGAGACCATGTTTGGAATTTCGTCATCCGCAACCTCCGCACGTGTGGGACGCGCACCTGGTTAGCCACGTGTTTCCCTGCTTTCCCCGAGTGGTGTCGGAGCCCTTCAAGAATCTTTTGTACATTTTCGAACGGGGATTTGCTGTAAGCTTCCTAAATCCTTCCTGGGAATTATGTGGGTGTAGAAATATAAATGTAAATGCATAAATATTTCACTTTATACATAGAGCTTATCCCACACTTGTTTCGTATCAGGGCCGGCCCAGGTGCCAACATCAACACTCTGTGTCTCCAGACCGCCCAGGAAAGCCGGAGTTGGCCGACCACGGCACACGGGCCAAGTCTGGCCCACCGTGTATTTTTGTAAATAAAGTTTTATTTGAAAGACAGTTACCCACATTTGCTTATGTACAGTCTATGGCTGCTTTCGTGTTAAAATGGCAGAGTAGCTGCAAAAGAGATCTTATGTAGTAGCCTGCAAGTCCCCAAATATTTATTCCACGGCTCTTTATAGAAAAAGATTGCTGACCCATGAAATATAAAGCAAAAGCAAAGTAACACAGAAATTCACCTCTCAAGATAATTTCAGCCAATAATGAGATAAGAGGGGCACCCTCTTTTTTTTGTGGGTGGCGGGACCATGCCGGGCTGGCAGATGGGTCCTCTGTAAAGCGCTTCACCTCACACACGGCACAGAGCGGAGTCCAGACTACAGGGACAGGTGGGTCCCCCCAGACGTCCTGTCACTGGGTGTCCCTGCCTTGGGAAGTACCTGCCCCTCCCCAAATCCCTCACCAGCACTGCCTACCATTAGCGAGGATGACAGGAGCAGAAGAAATAGCAGAAGTGAATTTTTCTAAGAAGCGCTCCTTTGTGGGTGGTATGGTTTAAGAGCTTTTCTTAGCCCTGAACTATATAGTATGTTTCAAAAGCAGTTGGTCCAGGAATCCATTTAAACTAAGACCTCTCCACCACCTTCCCCAACCTACCCGCATCAAGGTTTTGGGAGCAGTTTGTTAAATTACATATTTATTATAACTTTCAATCCACTAAGTTTGGGAAGGAATTATAATCCGTTCATTCAGAAACTCGAGGGGGAAGATGTGACAATATCAATACTGAAGCCACAAAGGGAAAACTAGCGAAGAATCGAAGCAGTACTATATACAGTTAGGATAAATCTACTTTAAAAATACCCGAGTTAGCTAGCCAGACAATTTTCTTCTTTTCCACTTTGCCTATGAAGACATAGCCTTAGTTAACTAAACTCACAGAAAGTCGGCGAGATAAGAAAAATCTGTATTGCAATAGAATGAATTTCCAATATGGACTGACTACAAGAACCCATAAAGATTTATTGCTATTTTTTCAAACGTCATTGAAATTAGACTTAATTATCTGTGCACTTTGCTGAAAATAGCATTTTTGATCAAGTACGTGTCATTAACTTTAGGACAGAAATGTACCAAGTTGCTTTCTACAGTTCCCCCAAAACGTAATTGCTAAATTGCCTGTTTGAAAAAGTCCCTCCCCTTCCTTTCCCCAGCCCTAAGCACTTGCCGCCCCTACCTCTTCTATCGGCAAATAAGTCCTTTTCCTTTGCTTGCTCCCTTTTTCCTGCCATGACAATGCTAGGTGGCCACATGGGTTCATGTGAACGCCCAGGACGTTCCCTTCCGAAGAATGAGAAAAAAGATGCGTTCTCCGGGACGCTTTAGACTTTGAGAGGGCATAGGTTAACGGCTTTTTATTACTGGGCTTTTCCATGGGGAAGACGGATCTTGGATTTTCCGGGAGTGTGGCTCTGTCCACGCCGGGTGGAGAAAAGCTGAAATTTATCAAGTTAATTAACTTGGGTATTTCAGCTGGGTAATCGGGCTCCGCGGCCTACTTTTTTAATGGCTCGTTTTCATCAAGGTGACAATGTTAAGTGCATGTCGCTCACCCCGGGGGCCATGATTTCTTTTCCACAGTTGCTTCTTCTTGGAACTCCGCGTCCAGGTGAAGTGCGTGGGCATTCCCGCAGGCGGCATGCGCCCGGGGACCTGTCGGAGCAGCGCGGCCTCGGCCATCTCTAGCCGGGTGGCGCTGGCAGACGTGAGTCCACGCTGTGCCCCAGAACCGGCCCAAGCCCCCGGCGCCTCCGGGCTGTGGCCTGTCAGCGCCGGTCCGCAGCCGTCTTGCCCCTGTGCGCGGCTCCTGGGCTCTGCTTTCCCATTGGTTCTCTTTGCTGTCCCTCTGAGCGAATCCGGGGGGCCACCCTGTCCCGCCCCTCGTGCCTCCTCGGTGAGTCCCACTGGCCTCTGGCGTTTGTGCGTTCCATGTAGGGAAGAGCAGCGGGCACGTCCAGTCCCTGGGCCCTTGGGACCGCAGCGGAGCCTGGGTTCGCACAGAGCTGTTTGGGGACTGGCTCCCTCCCAGTGATGAGGGTGTAGGGGCCCCCTTTTGTGGGCAAAGTGGGGCCCGCCTCTGGGGTACAGATGCGCTGGGCCAAGTCTGGCCAGTTTGGGGGCCAAGAACCCTTGGACTCGCTCTGTGTCAGAAGGCTTGTCCTAAGGGAGAGGTGGCAGGCAGGTCCCCAAGGTCCCAGGGAACCGGACTCCCGAGGAATGCTGTCGCCCGGACCGGACCTGTGGCTCATGTCGGGGCTTTAAGTGTGTGTGTGCATGTGTGAGTGTGAGTGTGAGTATGTGCTACGTGTGTGCACGTGTGTGTTTGTGCATGTGTGTGCGTACGTGCGTGTATGTGTTTGTGTGCATGTGCATGCATGCGTGCGTGCGTGTGGTGGAGGAGGGGAGGGGAGGGCCCTCAGATGAGCACAGGGGAGCGAGACCGACAGACCCGTGAAAGGCGGGTGGCGGGGCTCGGTGACAGGCGTGGCCCCCACAGCCATCACCCCACCGCCCGTCTGCGCCCGGCCCCCAGCGTCCTGGGGAGAAGCCTGGGGCCCAGTGGGCGCTGGGCACCGCCGCGTTTTTTTTTTAAATTTTTTGTATGAGTTTTAGGCATATAGTGCATTTACGTAATTTATGAAGTGACCCCTCCCCATTACCCTTTTACGCTGGGCTGGTTTTTTCTTTTCTTTTTACCCCAGCAAGAGAAGACCCATTTTTAACTGTTGTATGACCTGAGCTTCTGGGGGAAAAAAATCTGTGTTCTGCTGAAAAAAGAGAGAGCTTCCAGCTTCCCTCATGCCCCAGACACAGAGAACGGAGCTGTTTCCATGGCTCAGGGTGGGCTGAGCCCCACCCATGCTGAGGTCAGAAGTCGCCCCTTGGGGCCACCCGGTCAGGGCAGCCTGTTGGCCGGCTGTATCCTGGCGTAATCACGTGTCCAGCACACTGGTTAGGAAGCGCCTCTCTTGGGGTGGCCCTCTGGCCTTTCCTCTCTGGTTCACGAGACCACCCACCGGTATGAGAAGCGTATCGGTCCTGCATGCTAGGTCATCCGGGGTTTCCTGTAAGACACGGACAGGTGTCGGTGGTTCTGGGTGGCTCCAGCCACAGTGCCTTGCCCGACTGCCCATTTGCGTAGCAGTTGTTTATTGAGCATCTCCTGGGAGATGCCGTGGCAGATCAGTGGCTCCACGTGGCTCCGTAGCCGTGCTGTGACCGCACCACGTGGCCGGTATCTCCATTCTGCTGAAACCCGGGGAGGCGACGCGACTCGTCCGAGGGGATTTGCCTACAGCCTGGGGGTGTTACATGAAGACTCACTGGGGCATTTTGTGCGCACACCCCTGTCTCCCCGTCAGTGGGCGTGCAGCTGGGCTTGGATGGAGCCCATCACCCCAAGCCGTTCAGCACAGCGCCAGCCCCACGGGCTAACGGAACCCCTTTCCAGAATACTGCTGAGAGCCTCCTGTGCTGGGACAGTGGCTGGCTGTTTTATCAGGTGGAAGATTTGTCTGTCCATGGCCCACTTTTAATTTTAACAACACTTCAAAAATTTGAAGCCTCAGTGCAAAACATATATTTCCAACCCAAACAAGGAGGGTATTGGGGACCACAAGTCGTTCTCATTTATGTGTGTGGCAGCAGAGAGAGCTCCACATGGGCCTGCCCCTCCGTCTAAGCGCACGGCCACGACCATGTGCGCGTTACCTCCTCTTCCGGGGGCGGGGGGGGGGTTGCTGCCAGGTTACCAGGCTCCTGCCAGCCGAGCGTGAGCAGGCATGACACGTGCCACTTTTAGGCCTACCCACTAAATGTCCCCTCAAGTGGCTCGATCCTTCTCCTTCCTCTGCTGGCCGGACCAGGTGGTCTGGGGAGGCAGAGGTGCGAGACGGCAGAGCCACGCGGGGGAGGCGTCGGGGAGCTGCCAGCCCATCCGTCCTGAGCGTCTGCGGCAGGCCCCTCACTCGGACGGGCAGGTCGGGAAACGGGCACGTGCGGGCAGAAGCAGGGCGTCCGTGGGCTGCACCGGGCTCTGCGCCTCTAGCCACAAGGCTTCAGCAAGTCAGCGCTGCTGTGAGCTCCGTTTACCCCCTGTGAAGGGGGGGACACGCTCCCCGCCCTGCCAGAGGGGACCCTGCTCGAAGGGTCAGAGACCTCGAAATGGTGAGCAAGAGGCTACAGGCTCCAGGGCCAGCTCGGTTCTTGCACTTTGTGGGGTTTAGCTGCTGAAACTTTCAAACGTTTTTGAATGAGTTGCCGGTATTTAAAAACCAGGAGCTTTCACCTGTGAATTCCAGCTTTCCACTTTTCTTGAATAGTTGGCGGGTCTGGAAATACCTCACCAACACGCCCACATCTGCGACCATCAGCAGGAGCCAGGGCGAGGGGCCGGCTTTGGACGACACCCCCCAGTACCCCTGCTGTGTGGCTGCTCCTCTCCTTCCAGGTGACTTCCCGGCCCTTGTGGCATTTGAATTTCCGACTGTCTCATTACACATATGGGCACTTTTAGTATTAACACAGCAGATTAGAATTTTACAAAGTAGCACCTACATTGATAAAAACGAGAGCCGGCAGCCTCCACAGCAGCCGGGCCAGCTGACGGAGCTGGACGGGGGCCACGGTGATGGCTGAATGTCGCCCACTGCACTACGGCCAGCGGAGGGGGATTCTGGCTCGGGGAGACGGAGGCACGGAGGTTCCCCATTACCTGGCACTCTTTGGCTCTGGGTCCTTGGCTCAGGACGCTTTGCTGACCGGAGCCCACCGCTGGCCTGTGGGAGAGAATACGATCCTACCCGCCGCTCGGGAACTTGAGAAACCTGCCCAGATGCCCTGTTTGCGTCTGTTTCCTCGGAGCGGCAGCTTCGAGGCGTCTCTGCGAGGCCGAGGAGCCGGGGGTCGCCGCCGATGCTCTACATGCGCACCGCACGCAGGCGAGGACGAGCCGGGCCTGCCCTCTCGGGTCTTCTCACGAGGCCAGCACTCAGGAGGCACCCAGGGTCTCCACGAGGACCACCGCCCCGCCAACAGCACAGCACCCCCAGTGTACGAATGTTGGGGAGAGAGCAACCTCCCCAAAAGTGTCACGACTTCTTGAGCACAAACCTTGCCGTCCGGTACCGACGGGGACACCCCCAGAGGGGACCGCGGCCTGCGGAGCACCGCAGCCCTGAGAGGCCGCAGGGGACATGGTCTGAGAAGCGAGTCCCCAGGAGCCCCTCACGTCTAACTGGGAGCACGGCTGGGGGAAGCGGACCGGCTGCGGGAAACAGAGTGCAAGGCCTGGGCTGGACAGGCCGCAGACGCCTCGGGCAGGCAGAGGAAACGAGACGGAGAGGTGGGGGGCCGGGGGGGGGGCGGGGAGTGAGCTCGTGGGCCGGCGCGGCGTGCCTCAGCTCCGTCCAGACCCGTCCTCACTGGTTCCTCCGCCTTCCCTGCAAACGGTGCGCGTTTCGGTTCCCATCAGGGCTGTGAGTGACGGAAGTCCCTCAGGAGGAAAACGGGAAAGCGTTCTCCTGGCTGCAGGGAAACGTCTGGGAGTCGCGTGCGTGTGGCCCCCGCGGGTCACGTGTGCAGGGCGAGAAGGGGGTCACGGCGCTGGCCGCGAACCGCCCGCACAGTGGCACCGTGAAGCGGGCGCAGCGCCGAAGGCCCCGCGGGGCAGGCTGACGCAGCAGGGCTGCCGGCTAATCCTCCTTTTATGCTCCGGGCTGGGCGGCCCTGCAGATGGGACTTTCCACCGAGGAGGGCAGGCTGCGGGTCAGGAGCAGGTCACTGAGGTGGTCCGGCGTCAGACCACGAGGGCAGGGTACGGCAGCTCTCGGGAGGGCGAGGGCCCCGGGCCCCCGTCGGGAATGCAGACTCGCCCCAGATGGCCTGACTCAGAGATGCGGGATCTGCGTGCTCGCAGGTGCCCGGCTCCCCGCCCGCTCGGCTGCCTCTGCTGCAGGCCCCTCGGCAGGAGGACTCGGGGTCGCAGAGGGTGGCGCTTGTCAGCCTGCGGAAGGGGAGGCTGAGGCAGATGGATGCCAGACATTTTTAGCTCGAGCTCAGCAGTCAGCAGCTTGCCTGCTACAATTTGCAGCCATCTTTCCTGAGGACGGGGCACCGGGCAACGGGGCAGCAACAGGGGGGCCTGGGGGATCCCCGAGGACTTCCACAGTGCTGGACTCATTTGGGTGTTCTCATTCCATCGGTCTGTCAATCATCCATCTACCAGTCATCTGTCAATTATCTGTCTGCCTATCTATCTATCTTTCTATCCATCCATCCATCCTCTATCTGAGCTTCCTGAGTGAATCTGACATGCAGCCGGGTTGACAGCCGCTCGCCCCCAGCCCTGCCGTCTCAGGACTCCTGAAAAGCCTCAGCACCCTGGACGCCGCCCTGGCACCTTGCCACCTGTCCTTTCCCGGTGCTCCTGCCCTGGGATCCGCCCCCTGCCCCCCCTGCCCGTGCTCCCTGCTCCGAGGGAAGCGTCCATCTGTCTTTCCTTCCCCGCCCGCCACACTGGGTGAGTGTCACGTCCGGCCTCCGACGTGGAGTCCACGCGGAGTGTGGAGCTGCCCGCTGGCCTCCGCCGTCCTGCCTTCTCCCGACGCCGTCCATTCGGCTTTAGATGTGAGGGGTTTGTTTATTTATATTTCAAACAGTGCCCTGGAGTTTGGCAGAAGGGAAAAAAGAGCTCTTTTCAGATTATTCACGTCATTTTCTAACCAGCCAGCGAGCACAGGTAAAACCCAGTTCAGGTAAATCTGAGCTCGTGTCAGGACGCGAGGCCCCAGCGCTCTGCCCTCGGGCCGGGAGCGAGCGGCGTCTTCCCTGAGACCTGCTGAGGCGTGAGAGGCCGGCGCAGGTGGCTGTCCTTCCTCCCGAACTCGCTGGTGCTAGAACCAGTGCTCCCTTCGTCCGCGGGGTTAGGCGGCTTCCTTCGTCCCCACAGGCCCCTCTGCCCCGCCCAGGTGTGCCGAGAGGCACTGACGCCGGCAGTGGGGCTCCTTCCCACCCTCGTCTTCCGGGCCCGTGTATAACCCGTGCCAGAGGCTCGGCTCCCGTGTCGGAGGTGGCAGCTTGTCCCTGGGGAGCCTCGCCTCTGAGCTGCCGCCTCCCCGAGCCTCTGGCACTGTGCGATCTGTTCCCACGCGCCCCGGCCGGCAGCTTCCGGCCAGGCCAGCACGGTGTGTTTATTTCGTGCTGCTCCGTGACTAGCTTGTGCTGGGCGCCAACACGTGGTACGCGCACCTACACTCTGCCCCCTCCCACATGCCTGCGTGCCTCCACCTCAGACGTCTTTGTCACCCACCTTCCGATCTTTCCTCCCTCCAGGTCCCCGGCCAGCTAGCCCGGCTGCTCACAATCGCCCCAGAGCTCGTTTATGCTCTAGCCTCAGGGACCTCTGCTGCCCCCTAGAAGGTGTGACCAGGCCACGGCCGACGCCCACCGCAAGGGTTTCCCATCCGCGATTACTTTCGAAGGCACCCCTGTTTGTTATCACACCTCCTGCACCCACAAACCGGGCTCTTCCCCCTGGTCGGACGCAGCCGCCCCCCACAGCCGTCGGCGTGGACGGAGGAGCAGGTGTGAGAGGGGCGGTGGTCTGGGCGGCGTGCCGGGCAGCTCGCTCGCGTGCTCTGGGCCAGCTTGTGTTTGAGCCCAGCCGCACCACTCCCGCGGGACGGAGGAGGGTCGCTGGGCTGCGCAGGTGAAGTGACCATGATCCTTGATAATGTGAGTAGGACTTGTGCAACGAGCTGATCGCAGCTGGGAAGGTGGGTGGGTGGCTGTCCTTCCCTGGTCTGTTGCTGGGGTGCTAGGTCCACCCTGACGCCTGGCTTTCCGTACACCGACTTAGGGCCCTTTACTACAGAGCATGCTGAAGAGGAAACATAACTCCAAGAATTACTGGCTGCCATCTGAACAAATGCGTGATGATTAAAAAAACTCATCGAATCTTGTCTTATTCATTTTAACTATATCTTCTCAAAGCTTAATTTCTGTGTCACAGGGTGGTTCCGCCATAGCAGAAGAATATAGTAGAATCTCAGCTTCCACATTTAAATAATGCATAAGGTTTATTAAATAAAAATGCACTGTTACAAAACAGATGTTACTCTAAGAAATAGAGTTGCCGATAATTTAGCTTTAAATACAAATGAGGAATCCCTTTCTCAGTCCCACTTTCGAGCATTTAATATGTTGTGAATTAAAATCATGGCACACTAATCAGTGATGTACTTCCATTTTCAGAAGAATGTTCTTTCTTTTTCCCTCAAAGGAACTTTGAAATGAACGAAAATGGGGCCGAGATGGATCCTCCTAATTCCTTCCCTCTGCATTTGAGATGACAGTAACTCTCAGCGGTGTGTTTCAAAACGTTTTCACGTTCATTCCTTTTTTTTTTTTTAAGTGAACTGATTGCCTTTGAGGCTGGAGCTAGAGAAATGAAGTCTTCGTAGCAGGCGCGGTGCTTGGAACCGAGTATAGACGTAGACGCGATTCGGAGCCTCGGCTGCCTCGGGTTTCGGGGACTGGCTCCCTTGCTTCCCACGCACGTCGCCGGAGGCACCGGGCTCGCATCTGCCCGGACACCTGCGTCCCGGGCCGGCGCGTGCGCACGAGGCGGGGTTTACGCTGCCGCCAGGCACCTGCCCCCCCCGCCCCCCGCCCGCTCTCCTCGCTGCCCACGTCGCCTTTCTTCTTCTTCTGTCCCTTGTCTTTGTCTCTTCACCTGTTCCTTTCCGTATTTTGCTCTTTGTTCTTCCTTCCTCTTCATTTCTGTTTTTGTTCGTTCGTTTGTTTTTTAAAGCCGGAATCATTTATGCACAGAGTCAAATAGTACTGCTTCCTCCTCGAGTTCCCTTCCCCTCAAACAACCACTTTCGACTCTTACAGCGGATTCTTCGGGTAGTTACTTTTGTTTCTCTTTAAAAAGAAAATGCATATTCCCTTCCTTCTCACGTCACCTCGGCCTCCTCAGCCGTGGGCGTCGTTTCCTGAGCGTCAGCGCTGGGGGAGGAGGAGTCACTTGTCTTCTCGCCCCGCAGTGGCCCCGCCAGCCAAACACGCGCGCGCTCCCGGCGCTCGCCCGCCACGCTGGCTGCGCGCTCTGCGCGCTCTGCGTGCTTTGTGCGTTCCGCGTGCTCTGCGTGCTTTGTGCGTTCTGCGTGCTCTGCGCGTTCTGCGTGCTCTGCGCGCTCTGCGTGCTCTGCGCGCTCTGCGTGCTCTGCGTGCTCTGCGCGTTCTGCGTGCTCTGCGTGCTTTGTGCGTTCTGCGTGCTCTACGCGCTCTGCGTGCTCTGCGCGCTCTGCGTGCTCTGCGCGCTCTGCGTGCTCTGCGCACCTGCCCCCCCGCCACGCCCAAACCGCCCCCGGCCGGGTCACTCGCTGTCCTCGCGCACAGTCGCCGTGTGTCAGCGTCGCCTTCGGCACATCCCCGCCGACCTCCGACCGCTCCAGTCGGGACCGCTGTCCCCGGCCAGCCACGTTGCCGCCGTCTCGTCTCCCCAGTGGCCTTCTGTCACCTCCTGGGGATCGCCCTGCCTCTTTCTCGCTCCCGACCCCTGGCGTCGCGGAACCTACCTGTCTGCCCTGCACCTTAACCCTCGTTCTACACGTCCTCCTGCAACTTCCCGAGGAAAAGCGGGACACGTTTGGCAGCGTCTGCCTTCCGCCCTCGCGCGGGACCGTGCGGGCTGGATCCCCAACGCTAGGTGGGAAACGACGTGCCGTTTAAATTGCAGAGGATTTACTTCAGCTTGCGATATCGGTGGTGAGAAGTTCGGTGATATTTTGAATTCTTGATCCCTCGTGTGATGCCTGTTTCTTCTTCTCTTCCTGAAAGGTCACAGTAAACTTTATTTGTCCCCGGAGACACAATTTTATGGGGATGTGCCTTAGGGTGAGTCTGTTTTCCTCCTGGGCGCTGGTCCTTTAATGTGTCCTTTTAATTTATAAATACATCAGTTTTCTAAAAAAAAAAAAAATCGTGTTGATGATTTCCTTCTTCTCTATTTTCCCCTGTTCTTTCTAAAACTCTCTCTGTTAGGATGTTGGATCTTGTAGCCTATCTCCAATTTACTTCTCTCTCTCTCTCACTCCTTTTTTCCTCCTTCATTCTCTCTTTTCCTTCCTCCTTTCCTTCTTCCTTCTTTTATTCTTTCCTTCCTTCTTTCCTCCTTCCCTTCCTCCTTTCCTTCCCCCCCTCCCTCCCTCTACATTTTGGGAGGTTCACTCACTTTTATCTCTCGTCCTCCAGCGGGAAGGCGAGCGGCCGCTGAGGCGGGGTGCAGCCCTGCACGCGGGCCGCCTCCCCCACGCAGCAGCATCACTGGTCGGGGCTGCCGCTGGCTCTGAGGCGTCAGGTTCCCAGGCTCCTTTACCTCATAGCAACACTGTCTCTGAGGTAGTGCTCTCTTCGGCAAGGTCCAGAATGTCCCACCACCTTGCCCATGTCCAAGCCACTGGGGAGGATGGAAGGAGGGATGGGAGGACACTCCTCGGGTGTGTGGCACGTCATCTCCGTTTACATACTTAGTCAGGGCCAGAGCTTGGATCCCGGGCCGCGTCTAACCACAAATGTGGTCTTTACTCCTGGATCCTGCTCCCACCTAAGAATCGTGGGCTTTATTTCTGCAGGAGAAGGAGAGCCTGGACAGTAAGTGGCAGCTCAGGGTCTCTGTCACGATCCTCACATCTGGCCACCCAAACACCCACGATCCTTTCGCTCTTACGTATTTGCTCCTTGCTGAGAGACAGAACCCTCTGCTCCAGCCTAGAGTCCTGCTGTCCTCCGCTCGATGTCCTCTGTGACCAGGATATAGGTGCAGAGCGACCCCAGTAAAAACCCCCATTGGACAAAGGAGGAATGAAGACAGCCACGTAACTTGCAATGCTCAGACCCCGTCGGAGGTGAAGTGCCGCTGAGCCCCGGCCACAGCTGGCTCTGACCCTGGGGTCGCCAGCTCCCCGTCTGCTGGGCGCCTTGGGAGTTCGTCCCCACCCCTCGTCCTCCACGGCCACAGGGACAGTGGACCCTGCACACCGTGCTTGGGACTACGGGTTTGTAGCCTGATCCCCGCAGGTTTGCAGAATCAAGGATTTCAGAGAGGTTGGACAGTCGCAGGTGTCTGGAGGTCAGCGTGCGCTTCTCGGCCATGCCGTTCACGCAGACCCTTCCTGGTCTACCTGTCCATTTGTCCATTTGTTCTGTCCGGTTCCACGTGCAACATGACAGCCTGGGACCGCAGTCCAGACGGTTTTCAGATCGAGGTTTCTGTCACTTCTCCCTGCTACCCCTGTCCTTGAGGTCATCTGAACGAAGCAGGCTTGGTGGGGAGGCAGCCCCTGCCCTGCCCGAGGACATGGCCGCAAGGGTGACAGAAGCCGGACTGCGGTCCCAGCCCCCTCCGCTGAGGCTGTCCCTCCGTATGGCCCCCTGTTACCCCTGCTTCATCTCGGGTCGTGGAAGCAGCCAGCATTTTCAACTCTGTGAGGCTGCAGGGGGCCTGGTGCTCTTGCAGAGGAAGCCCTAGTGAGGCCTCAGGGCTCAGACAGGGCGGGGCTGGGGGGGCCGTCCCTGCGGCCTGAGGCGAGGCAGCCTTATCTTCAGAAGCTTGGTTTAGGAGGGGCTTGGGGTGGGAGGAGTGGGGGCCCTGCAGGAAGTGCCAGGGCGTTGGCACTGTCCCTGTGGCACCCCTGCTGGGTCCCCTCTGGGTCCCAGCCTGGGCAAGAGGCTCCCCAGGGAGGAAGCTGGATCCGAAGCCTCGGATTCTTGCCCAGGGCCAGCTCGTTCATTCCCGGTGGGGCGCGGGCCAGAGGAGCGGGGTGCAGAACTGTGCTCGTCCTTCAGGGCCAGCACAGCTTCGTGGGGGGGGGGGACGGGGGGGTCTCCGCCTGCGTCTGTGGCCTTCCCCACCGTCGCCGATGCCTGTCGTTGCCCGCGCATGGCGTGCGGGTCGGGCCGGTTTGCGGCTGCGTGGCGACGAGCCGGGGCAGACGGGGCTCTGCCAAGCGCTTTCATTCACTCTCTCCAGCGTCACCCCGACCCATGGGCTTTAGACTGAATCCGGCCGAGCCCGGATTCCTGTGCAGAATGTTTCTTCTCTCAAAATAATAACATCTCCCCACCCCAGCCAAAGAACAAGGGCTTGAACAAGGCTGATGCCCACTGGCCAGGGGCAGCATGCACCGTCCCCTTCAACAGAGACACAGACTATGTGACCCTGGCGCGGTCAGTGGCCTCTGGAGTGACAATCTGAGGGCCCCCTAAACGGAAATACTGGTCGTGCTGTGGCTTTAAGGCAAAGCAGAGTGAGGGCTGGGCCGGACCCTTTGAACGCTCCAAGGCGGGGGGCGCTGAGTCTCGTCTGGCAGCTTCGGTCTGAGAAGCCTGAGCCGTGACCCTGCAGCCCGGTCGGGGCCCGGCCACAGGCACAGCGAACAGCGGGACGGAAGGTGGCACAGGCCGGCGGGGCCGAGTGTCCACTCAGACACGGGGCAGCGGTGAGGCTTGGGAGAGGGGCAGTGGGGACGCAGGCCGTGCCGGGCCGATCCCAGTGCGGCTGCGTCCTGGGGCTGGCCTGGGGCGTGTTCACCTCTCCCTGCCTCAGCTCGCTCAGCTGAGCGGAGGTGATGGGCAGGACCGGCAGCGGCAGCGAGGATTAAGTGAGCTCCACAGGCGAAGCGCTTGGGGGCACATCCGGCTGATAGCAGGGCCGAGTGCCCGACCCTTGGCCTGAGCAGAGGGCTCGTGGGAGTTCTGGGGATGCACGGTCCATCCGGGCGGCTGAGCGCAGAGGGCATCTTGCAGGAGGACGGGTCGGAGCATGGCGGCGCCTTTCCCACGTCGGGAAGGAAGCCGGAACCCTCCAGAACGCTGTCCACACAGCACTCGCCCAGCTTCCTGGGGACACGGGTGCCAAGGGGTCAGGGGATTGGGCCAGGACGGGCCCTAGATTGTACTCCGGAGAATAAGGGGCCTTGAAAAGGAGGTCCGAGGATCTAAGTCTTGGCTGACATGACCTAGAATACAAAATTTGCCATGAAATTACCCCACGCTGGTTGCTCTGGCTCTGGTGGGTCACGGATCTGGGAGTCCAGAAGGTTCTTGTGAATTCCGGGGGGAAGGCAAATGCCTTATTAAGCCATCTTTGCAGAGATTCGGAATTTTCGAAGGTGAGAACCAGGCCTGATGAGAAAGTTCTCTTGGTGATGGCAAATACAGACCTTCTGGAGTGGCCCGTGCAGCCATGTGTGGGGATGTTTTTCTGTTGAAGTAATGTGCTGTCCCTCAGGCAGAAGGATGTACTTTGGATGAAATATGATTCTTCACAATCTCTAATTGCAAGAAGTCGCAGATTGACCAGGTCAGTTTGAAGTGGCTTAAATTCAAACGGGGACCCCAGGGGGAATTGTACACACAGGGAGGGTGACACCGGGCATTTCTGTCCCCGGACTCTTAGGAGTCACTTGTTCAGGGCATATCCAGAGTTCATCAGTCTTGGTTTTTCTTGGGATTAAAAAAATAAATTAATTAAGTTGTGAATTTTGAGAATATGGTCTCCAATGCCCCGACTAATTTGTCTTGAGCAGGGAGAAACTATCCAGTGGAAATGGAAATTGACAAAAAGTCCGCATTCAATTCATCGGTTAGTCAATGAGGGTGTATTGGCAGGATGATTAACTCCACTCGAAGGGCATGGCTCTGGCCAATCCTATTTAAAATCCAAGTCAAAGTGGTAGAAAAGCGTGTTTTCCTGTTCGGCCTAGCAGCTGTACACACACGTTTCATAGACCGGTGCAGAGAAAAGGTGTCTGGGGAGGGGGGAATTAACATTGTTTATTTATTCCTTGAAAAACAGTCTGCTATGTGCATGACAGTTTTTAGCATTTTGGGACACACACTTCGGACAGACAGACACACACACACACGCACACACACATAGACATATCACGTACAGACAAACACTTATACCCTGCCCTTAAGAAATCACACATAGAAGCTTCTTTGATCTTTTGAATAGATACATAACATCGATGTAAAGCAGCCGAGTTCAGGGCTGGAAAGCCATCTATCTGTCTGTCTGTGGGGAGACGGGCGGGCGAAGACAAGGAGGAAACTGTTGCCAAGACCGGCTGTTAATATCCATCCTCACGTTCCGCGCTCATTCCGGCTAATAACCACTCCTCCCAAGCCCCGCCCCGTGCTTCCATCAGGTCATATAATAGGCCTCAATGACTCTAAATGAGCTATTATATTCTTCCATATAATTATATATTTAGGACACATGTATGGTTAAAAAAAGAACTCACAGAAAACCACTGAAAACTAATTGCAGAGCAATTTCAGTGCCTGGTTATATTTAAGCTGTAGCATGTCAGCTGTTCCCATACTTCGTTTTTCCCCCCGAGTTCCCAAACCCATTTGGAAATGCGAAAAGCCCGCTTCCCTGACCTTTTCGAGACTCATAAGCTATTTAAAAAAATGGCATTGTATTTATTTTTCTTGGACAAATCTCGTATCTGCTTAACCTATTCAAATAATAATAAATAACACAATACCAACAATAACACCAATAAAAATAAAAGTGTTTGTCATCCGCTGGGCTCCCACTCTCTGCCTAGTGCTGTGGGGTATGTTTCACGCCATCTCATTTTAGCCTTCACGACAGGTCTGGAGTGAGCCGCAGGGTTGTGTGAAGACCTTGAGGGTTACATCTCCTGTTTAAGGACACACAGCAGCTCATAAATAGTGAAATCGTGATTAGAACTGGATCGATTAGTCCATTCTCATGATTTTTGGCAAGAAGAACAGATAATCTATTTTCATTTGTATTTTCATATTTGTTACTGCACTGCCCCTTGCAACGATCTCGTGAGTAGAGATTTTGGGATCATTCCCATTTTATTGATTGCCCAAGCACAGGCCACTGCTGGGGGCCACCCCATGTAAAGCAAAGTGGAGTGAAAGTTGGGCTAAGTGACTCCAAATCTAGTGCCCATTCAACATTGAAGAAACGAAACAACGGAACAAAGCAAAACAAAACAAAGCCTCTTATGGCATCAAGAGAGTCTTCCCCTACCATCCCCCCGAGAATCAGCCAGGCTGGAGGGCTTTCGCTGCTGACATCAACATGGCGTGAACACAGCCTGCAGCCGCAGCATGCCCCACCTGCACGCCCGCCCACCTGCGCGCCCGCCGCACCTGCGCGCCTGCCCCGCCCGCCCACTCACCGCACTTGCCCTCCTGCCACACCTGCGCGACCGCGCCACCTGCGCCCGCCGCACCTGCGTGCCCGCCTGGGGCCATGCGGCCTCAGCACCAGGGCCACTGAGGGGTAGGGCACAGCGCGGAAGCTTGAGCTCACCTTGACCCTTCTCGCAGGCCAGGGCATGGCAGAAGGAGAGGCCGAGCAAGCCCAGCGATAAGGAGAAGTGTGGGGGCCGGCCTGGAGGCGGGGGGCCCGGGGCGGGGGGCCCGGGGCGGGGGCGAGGGAGAGGGCTCCGCCGTGGGTCGCGGTGGAAGCTGACGTCATGGGCCCGGCGTGTGCTGGAAGAACCTCGGAGGAAGTCATTTTAATCACCAGAATGAGCTCAGAGGGACACGGGGTGGATATATAACCTCTATTCATTCATTTAATATATGATTAGATGTCAGTGTTGCTGGAGTTACATTTTAGGAAATGACTATTCATAATGGAACTCCTGGCTCGCTGTCCTTACAATCCACAGAGCGGGGCGGAGGGCTCAGCTGCGGCCCCCTCGCAAGAGGCTCTTAATTTACAAGCGATGCTAAATTATGCGGCTGCCAGAGACCCAGATACGGGAAGCGATACAATAAGTCACTGGGGACACACCAGCTTTTCTTTTTTCATTTGACAACCGCAGGAAGTGGCCATTAGCCAAGCCTTCTGAGGAGAAAGTGTCTGATTGCTGCACTGCGTGCACAGTTTCTTAAATGACCGCAGAGGGCTATCGGGAAGAGCCCCACAGGAGGGCGAGGCCGGCCTGGCAGGGGACACGCCTGGAGGCTCCTCCAGCAGGACGTCTGAAGGCCTTCTCTCTTAGGGTTCCCTGGGGCTTTTCTGGGTTGGGCTGACACAGCCCAGGTTTCTCAGAAGCCTTATTAAAATAGTTTGGGGGTATTTCGGGGGGCAAAGTGTGCATGGAGAACTTAAAAACATCGAGTGTCTTTGTTCTTTTCTAGAAAGGGCGATTGAATGGGTGAGCTTTCCAGTGTGCCATTTCTGCAGGAGGGCGGAGGCGGGTCGCCAGTTGGGGGCAGGACTGTACGTAGCCAGGACCATCTACTGATGGCCGAGTGTAGCGCAGGAGGGGGTGGCGTCTGTTACTTCCTGTCGGGAGCCTCGGTGATTCATGTCCTCCCGCCCTTCGCCTCTGTGAGTGGCCATGCCGTCCACCTGGGTCCCCGAGGGGACTGAGCTCCCAGCTCGCCCGTGTGGGCTGAGCACACACCAAGGGCCACGGTGGTCGCACCGTACCCTCGAGGGCCGGTCCTGGCCGGATCAGTGCTTGGCAGAGCTGAGTGAAGACGCAGCAGAATGAACTACACGAGTGCACATTCCTGGACCGTTAGCGACACGGGGAGGGGTCCGAGAGCCGGCCGCCAGCCCCGGCAAGCTCCTGCAGGCGGGGCGCTGAGCCCAAAGAGACTTCCGGTTTCCACCCGCACGCTCCTCGTCACCCCCGGTCACCCCCTGTCACTGGAGTCGCTTCCTGGGCAGCGGCTCGGCGCTAGCTCCTGCGACGTGGTGTGGAAACAGAACCAGCGAGATCCTACGGCTAGGTTCGCCTGAAGCAGTCATTTAATCATGCAAACACGCAGCGGGTCTACCTTAGCTTCCCGTATAACGTAATTTTACAGAGCAAGTGAGAAACACCAGAAACAAAACCCGAAAGAAAGAGGCGGCACGTGTATAAAAATTTTCTTGAAAAAACCTCGGCTTTGCTGTGGTGGCTCTGGCCTGGCTTTTCCCGCCTCAGGACGTCCTCAGCGGTTCTCAGCGGTGTCCGCTGTGGGCCAGTCCAAGGGCTGGACCTCGCTTTGCTGCGCGTCGTGCTTAATCGGGGCACAATTCCGTGGATTCTCTCATCTGATCCTTTCTCGGTTTCCAGAGCAGTCAGCTGCTGCTCAGTTCTGGAATGTTCTCCGTCCTAGACCAGCCAGGCTGTTGCCTCTGTCGGGCACTTGTGCCTTTACTGGCCCTGGCCCGTGGTGCCATTCTCTCTCCAAAGTCAGGGGTGTGGAGGGGGCTGGCGAGGTTCTCTTCTGCTCGTCTCTACCTGGCTTGGGCTGTCTTCGGTGACAGGGGCTCCCTGGCCTGAGACGACCCGAGGCCTGATACTTAGGAGACCCTTCCTCACGCGGAGAACAGTCCCTGGCAGCAGCTTCTGCCCTCCCAGCCATGGGTCCTTGGAGGACAGGTCTCGCTTCCCTGTCCGTGACACCTGTTTATTTGAGGACGGTGACCCTTTTCCTCTCCGAGTTATTTTCTTCAGGATACACAGCCATTTTCCCATCCATTCCTCATACAACAGCATGGAGCCTTACAAATCATTTTTTCACTTTCGTTAGTGTTTATTGGATGGCATTATTTATTGGTTAAGAAAGTTATACAGGTTTCAAGTGCGCGATTCAGTAATACAACTTATGTATATGGATGGCGTTGTGTGCTCACCACCCAAAGCCACTTCTTCTGTCACCATGTATTTGACCCCTTGACCTGTTTCTACCTCCCCCCTTTTACCCTGGTAACCGCTAAACTATTGCTCATGTCTGAGTTTTTGTTTGTCTTGCTCATTTGTTGCTATATGTCACGAGTGAGTGAAATCATATGGTTCTCGACTTCTTCCATCTGACCCGTTTGCTTGACATGGTAATCTCAAGGCCCATCCGTGCTGTTGCAAGTGGCAGTATTTCACCTTCCCTCAGGGCTGAGTAATATCCCATTGTGTGTTTGTACCGCAACTTCTTTATCCAATATTCAAAGGATACTCCATTGTTTCCATGTCTTGGCCACTGTGAATAGCATTGCAATGAACATCAAAGTGCATATATCTTTGTAGATAAATGTTTATAAATTTTCAGGGTAGATACCCAGAGGAGAGATGGCGGCGTCATATGGTAATTCTAGTCTTAGTATTTTTGGGAACCTCCGTACTGTCTTCCATGGTGGCCGCACCAGTTTACATGCCCACCAGCAGTGGACGAGGGCTCCTTTGCCCCCACAACCTCTCCAACACCTGTTACTACTTGTCTTCTTGATGACAGCCACTTAGCAGGTGTGAGGTGGTGTCTTGTTGCAGTTTTGAGTTGCATTTCCTTCCATTTGACCCTTTTAAAGAGATAATCTTCAGAACCTGGCCCAGGCCATTTCCTGTCTCATCAACGTCAAGCTGTGGCCTTAGAATGAATGGGTGATTTAGAAATACTTCTGTTCACATAGAACGGAACACCTAATACAGAGCGACTTTATTGTCAACTTGTTGGGTCGTGTTTCATTTCATTGCATTTGTTCTCATGTCTCTATTTTCTCTTTCATTTCTTCTCGCCCCCTCCTCTCCCCTCTTCCTCTGTCCCCGTCCTTTGGCCAGACAAGCTGCCATGCGGGGAGGCCAATGTGGGAGGTCCCTTAGGCTCAGGCTACACTGGGAACCTCCCGCTGCAGAATTCTGGAAGCTAAGGAAAGCACAGGGCCAGTACCACGTGGAGCTACAGCCACACACAGCTGTCGCCTCCCAGGTGTGGAGCGCGGACGAGACGAGGACCCCATGCCCGTGTGCAGCTCCGCGGGCCTAGGAGCGCAGGGGACTTCTTTGAGCACGGGGACGTGGTCTTCCTGTGGCCTCAAGCAGTGTCCTACTTGGGACCAAAAGGAGCTCATGCTTTGAACGGAATTTTTGAATCATCCCATTTGTCCTCTTTAGCACTGAAAATGTCAATTTTGCTGACGGCGCCAGAATACTCGAAGAAAGGACTATAAATACACGACTTGACGTTGGATTTCGCTTGAGAAAGACGTAATGGGAAGCAAGTTAGCTTCAAGCATCCCATCATTTTTCACGGGCAGTTGAGATAACTGCTTGCCGTTGGTATTATGCTGCATAATTGTACGGTGTAATTGCTTCTGGTTGTCTCATAGTGTCTGTTCTATAGCGTTCTATTTCATAGGTGTTTTTAAGGTATATTTTTTATCGATTCGGCATATCCACAGCAATAAACTGCTGTTGGATCGATTAGATACTAGCGTCAGACTGAAACATTTAGGGCATCGATTCGTAATCTGCGAAGCTGTTTGTTTGCCGTTCTGCACGTATTTATTACTCCGGTGTAAGTAATGTTAACATTAGAGAGCATATTCTGGGGGGCGTTCCTAGTGATAAACGAAATATTCCGAGGTTACTTCTTTTGAGGCGCTGCCCAGACGCGTCTCAGCCAGGGGTGGAAAACGTGGAGCTGGGCCCCGCGGCGCCTGGCCAGGGGCCGTGAGCGGTCACACCCTCTCCACGCCTAGCACAGCGCGTGCGGCGTCGCAGGTGCTTGGTCAACGTTGGTCGATTGACCGTGTCTAGGTAGATTGTTGTTTAATCTTCCAGAAAATAGCAAACGATGCTTTCCTCCACCTTTGTTTTCCCTGAGCACGAACGGCGAGGTTCTGGTTGCCTCGTGGAGGAGGAGTGTGGCCACCGCAGAGACGTGCCTACGGCCACCTCACCGCGCCCTCGCCAGAGATCCAGTGTAGTTCTTTCCTGTCTTTTTGTTGTTGTTGTTGTTGTTTTACAGACTTTTCTCGTGGCAGCTGCAGCTTCTGCATGGAGACACTGTCTGTCGTGAGGCGCTGTTTTCCTTTGACCAATCCCTGCCCCTTCCGTTCGGCTCCCATCGGTGACCGATGGCAGAATGCGGCTTAGAAGACCGACTTTAATTTTGAGGATGAATGGCAAGAGGAGGCTTTTAAGATGGAACGGACGCTTGCTCTTAAAAATGACATTACCATTTCGGAGTAACAGGGGGCCGTTTCGTGTATTGATAACTAAGGTTTTGAAGTGTTCTCGTTTTCCGTTTCCACATTTTGACCTGGCGAGTAAAACGCGGAGTGAGGAGGGAAAGCCGGCCGGTGACTGGAGACTGGAAAGATGGATGGAGGCACGGCCCCGGGGAGTCGGGCTGGTCCCGCGGGGCCCCTGCCGGCTTGCAGATGGATGTCGGTTTGTACGTGGCTGGAGGAGACTGATTTGGTTTCTTGCCGTTCGAGGTAGTGATTGAAGTAGCCAGAAAATGTTATTCACAGCTCTAGTAAAGTGAGTAATTTACTCTCTTCTCTCCGACAGAATGCAATCTGTACAGCCTTTGGGACTCTTCGGATAAAGTGCTCTACAAACATGTCAGATGAGTTTGGGTTTTATTACCAAGGCACCTGGTTAGGATGGAAAATGAGAGTTAAGTTAAACATAAGGATTTATTGCCAGAGGGAGCCTCTTTTAACATAATTGCTTTAAGAAACAAATATGTGATAAAGGAGTCGAAATCATCTGCCTGCTATAAATTGTATTTGGTATAGTTACCTTCGAATGCAGGTGCAACTCATTTTTTGGTAAATAATTAATATTATGTCTGAAGCATCGCAAAATCCTGTGTCATCACTCGAATGCAGTGAAGTTTTTCTCATGATCTCCAGCTGAGCCTCTGTTACTGGGCCTTACAGAGGCACACAGCTGCCCGGTCGCCGCGTTCCCCCGGGAACTGGGAAGTGGCGTGTGTGTGTGTGTGTGTGTGCGCGTGCGTGTGTGTGTGTGTGCGCACGCGTGTGTGTGTGCGCGCGCACGTGTGTCCTTGTGTGACTACACTGGGGGAAGGACAGGGAAGGGCTGTGGTGGAGAGAACGTGAGGGCGTAGTCAGAGGAGACAGAGTTGGGGTCCTACAGAAAATAATTTGGTCTCCAGGTTCTCCATCTCCTCTTCAAATCGCACATGGCGAGTAAGGGTGTGCCCGTTGTGACAGGCCACAGGGAGTGACACGGAGGTGCCAGCCATCGTGTTCGGGGGGTGGGAATGCGATGTCCAGACAACAGCGCTTTTCATGGTGCTTGGAGGATGGTGCCATGTTAACGCCGTCCGAAGCGGAGGTGGTCCTCGAGGGCGGGAAGTGGGGAGCGTTTCTGACAGCAGACGCTTTCAAGTTCAGCTCTGTGGCCTGGCAGGATAATTCCAAGTATTTGGATATTTAAGAATTCTTTTTTTTTTTTTTTAATTAATGTTTTTCCTATGAATACTACAACTGATTAGTTAGTGTAATTGATCAGAATATATTCTTAAAAGACACCAGGTCAGAGACAATAACTATGGGTGTCAGTCTGGGCGAGCGAAGGTAACATTCTGACCTGAAGACTAGGGCGTTTGGGCATTTAAATAGTGAGAAAACTTTATCGTCTAGCTTTCCTCTCTCTCAGCTTATTTGTCATTAAAATGGGTTTTGATTTACTAATATACATACATTATATATATACATAACTATATATTTATTACACATTTTAATGTTATTCACTTACATGATTTACACACATTGTGTGTAAAATCTGTAATAATATGTTACTCCTTCTATATCAAATCATAAGGCTGGGCATCAAAGGTGACAGCAGCTCTGGCAGCTGACGGCCCCGACCCTTCGCCAGCCCCCTAGGGTGCTGGAACCCTTGGATGAAACACAAACGCACCGCTCTCTTTCGAAGCAGTAATGATTCCTGAGCAGTTTAGTTTATTTACCTATAACGTGTGCGAAGCGAGTGGCGCCGAGGGGCGGGAAACGCCCTGACCGCGTCCTGCCTTCGAAGCCACTGCACGCTGTCTCGCCAGAGAGCCGGGCTCTGGGACCATCCACCTGGCTTCTGTCACTGGGGTCAGTCGCCCTTACTTCTCCATGAACTAATGTGCTTGGTGGCTTGAGTCACATTCGGTTAAACTGAGAATCACTGGGCACATGGCCATCCGCCGGAGCTTCTGACCCCCGCGCGGCCAACTTCAGAGTGCCTTCGGGTGCTCGGCGGCCGCTGGGAGGGGGCCGCCACCCGGAGTGCCGGCGTACCGGCTGCGCGCCGTTGCCGGCCAGGACGCTCACGTGTCCTGCCGTCGAAGCAGGCTTCCTCCTATCCTTCAGGGTTTTGGAAGAGAAAGGCTGTGAAGGTTTGCTTGGGGAGTTGGTTCGAAACGAATCATTATTCTTTTCGCCAAATACGGAGCGAGTAAAAACATTTCCTGAAACATCTGGTTTGGCGCGTGGGTCTCAGGCGCCCACATTCACGGCCATAGTTAAACTAGGGTTGACAGCCACCTCTGCAGTCCTGCCCGAGGAAGGGTTTTGTTTGTTTGTGTTTGTTTGTTTGTTTTTAGAAAAACATCAAGTAATGCAGCAAAAGATTGACTAACGGGGTAGCAGAAGACCAGCTCGACTCTGATGGGGTCGCGTAGCTGATGGGACAAGTGGTTGTGGTGGTGGTGAGCGCGTGGACGAGGATGCTCCCCATTCGTTTTTGTATGCCAGCATTTAGCACAGTAGGTGGTATGCTGTAGCCAGGAGAAAAATGTTTTTTAAATGAATAACTTTAAAAAGGCAGATAGAACGACAATAAGCGATATTCTCTGAGAGACCCAGGGCTCGTTTCGACACTGCGATACAACAGGAGCCTTAGACCACGTGTGTAAAAGTGTGTGGAGGGTGTTCCACCACACGAAAGGGGTTTTTCTTAATTCCCCGGACATCCCTACCCAAGGAATTTGTTTTTCTTAATTCCCTTTTTGTGTATCTTTGTCTTTTAATTTGTTCATTTTTGCTCTTAATTTTACTATTTCTTCCTTTATGCATTTTGGAAATTTTTATTCTGTTGCTCTTTATGTAATTACTTAAGTTGTATACTTAGTTCTTCAACTTTCAGCCTTTTCAAGCCTTTTTATTTTCTTATGCATTTAAGCCTATAAATTTCTCTTTAATAATGTGTGGCTTCAACTTGTGAGTTTCAGTATGTGATATATATTTATGATTCTTTAGTTCAGAGTGTGTTTGTATGTTTGTTTATGGTTTCTTCTTTGAACTAAGGCTATTTAATAAGGTTTTTAAAACTTCACACATGTAGGGAGGGTTAAAAATATTTTTGTTATTGATTTCTAACTTATTTGCACTGGGCTAGAGAATGTGGTTTGTTTGTTAGCAATTTTGAGAGGTGTGTCAAAGCTTGGATCATAGCCCAGGATATGGTCAATCTTTATAAATATTCCATGTGTACTTGAAAAGAATTCTGCAGTTTCAGGAAGCAAATCAGGATAGTTAATTGTGTTGCTTAAATGTTCTGTATTTCTTTCTAATTTTAAAAATTGCTTGGCCTATCAATTATTTAGAGAAGAATATTAAAAACATCTTTATATTAGTAAATTTGTCAGTTTATCTAGTAGTCTTGCTGTTTAAAAACTATATTTCAAAGTTGTATTAATATATGCATACAAGTTTAAGATGTTTCTATCCTTCTGATAGAAATGATAACAAAATTGACCATTTTATTATGGTCAAGTGACTTCATTTCTCTCTACGAATGTTCGTTGCTTTGAATAATATATTTTTTCTATTGTTAATGTTAATTCCTGGTTAGTATCTTCTATGCATATCTTAATTTTCAACTTTTCTGGGTCTTTCTGTCTTAGGTGTGTCACCAGTATACTGTATATATAATTTAAAAAGTACAGTCTGACAACCTGTGCCTATTAACTGATGAGTTTAAGCCATTTATATTTGTTGTTATTATCGGTATATATTTTATTTATTTCTAACGCATTTTGTGCTTTCTATTTGTTCTGCTTTTTTCGTAGTATTTTTCTTCTTTATTGTTTACTTTTGGGTTGACTAGAGTTTCTTCCTTTGCCCTCCTTACTAAATTTTACTTCTGCTGATTGGAGGTAATATTATCTTAGAGTGGTTCCCCAAAAACTTAAAATATATTTAAGCTAACAAACTCTAGAGTCAAATAATATATGTACTTTCCTCCCAAAGAATGCAAGAACCTTAGATTGCCTTAATTCCAGTTGCACCCTTCCCAACCAATAGTCTGTTGTTCTCCAGTATTTTAGTACTTATTTTCCTGCTTGGAATTTTTGGCATTTCCCGAATCTGAAGATTGAGATCTACCACTAATTTAGAAAAATTCTCAACCCTTATCTCTTCAAATATTTCTTCTTTTTCCATTATCTCCTTCAAAAACGTCGTTTGGAGGGATGGTCGGTTCCGCTACCGTATTTCTCCATTCCTTGGGACGACTGCCTTTTCCTCCTCATATCACTGTGATTCTGTCCGAGGCATTTCTTCAGATCTACCTTCCACTTCACTGACTATCCGAAGATGTGTCATCTTCTGTTCTGACTCACGCTTTGCATGTCTAACTTTATTTATCATTTTCTGTTTATCTTATTGTTTTTTCACTTTCCAATTTTAGTGGATTTATTTGGTGCTTTTTGAAATTCTATTGACTTTTTTTTTTAGTAGTTTTACACCATGACTTTGATATCTTTTTAAATTTCTTCAAACATGGTAGACATGTGTATTTTATATTTTATATTTTTGTATTTAATAATTCTAAGTTCTATTTCTTTGTGGCTTTCCTTCCTTTGGGTGTTTATCCCTTCCGTTGGTTCTTCCTCATGGTGGCTTGTATCATTATATATATTACCTGATTTTGAATTGTGAAAGATGGTACCTGGGCATTTATGTTTGGGAATTATTATTTTTTTAGGCAAGGCAACCCTTGGTTGACCTCATAGATTTCAAGAACCTTGTCAGTTGACAATCCTTTATTTTTTTAACACCTACAGCACCTGGTCTTCCTAGGTAGTCTCCCATCCAAGTACTAACCGGCCCCGACCCTGCTAAGCTTCCGAGATCAGACAGGATCGGGCATGTTCATGGCCGGAGACTTACGTTAGGGAATTCTTGCAGTCTGAGGTTTAAAGTTCTTGCCCTGCGCCTGTGGACACAAACGCTCAGTGTCCGGGGGGCCACAGAGGCAGCATGATTCTGGCCCCAATGCAGTGGGGGCCGGTGTGCGGTTAGGGATCCCCGGAGTGGAATTCTCCTCCTCTCTGTTGGCTCAGGGCCGGCACTGAGACAGTCTTTCCACACCGCCGTCATCTCAGGGGGGTCGTTTCCGGAGGGTGCTCCCTGGCGATCCTTATGCTACGGTCTCCATCTGACTTAAGGCCTTACTTAGATCCTCGCCTCGCTTCCCCGCTCTCCCCGCTCAGCCCCCCGAGATCAGCACATCGCTGTGTCTTCCAGCCTTCGTCTTTGCTTACCGACTTCTGTGAGGATTGAGCATCATTTCTGGCACATGAGAATTTTCTCCAACGTCCTGCCACGCGGGCTATATTTTGCCGAGTGAAGTAAGTCAGGCAGAGTAAGACCAATACTGTACAGTTTCACTTACATGCGGAATCTAAAAAACCAAAGTAAATGAACAGACAAAACAAAACATAAAGAGACTCGTAGATAGGGATGGTTGCTAGAGGGGTGAGGGTGGGGGACAGGTGAAAACCTGACAGGGAGGATCGTCAGTCATGGCGTGACAAGTTTCCATGATGACAGACACGTACTAGAATCAGTGCGATGATCACCTTGTAAAGTACAAATATCATCCGCCTGAAACTAACATAGCTGATATAATATCGTATACCAACTGCACTTAAAGAAAAAACAATTAAAATACATATTGTATATAACATTTTTAATAGCTCTGTATTTGCCCGCTTTTGAGTACATGCCATTAGCTCTGTTAATGAGCGCGGAAGGCACCGGAAGCACTGCGGGGTGGTCCCCCGTCCCAGAGAGCAGGCGGTAACTGTCCTGGGGTTTCCCTGTGACGGTTCCTCAGGTTGAAAATAAATAGGATCGGTGGGGAAGTGTCGCGACAAGAGACCCCTGCTCTCCGCTCTTGTTAACTCGGTCTCCTCGCTCGCAAGTCCGCTCAGAGGCAATAGCAGCCATCATCACGTAAAAATAGTCGCTAATCACCGGAAGGACGACCCATCCCCATGGAAACCCCCTTTCCTTCTTATCCTTTCCTTATGTTAGACATAAACAGAACAAATGTGCCTCCATGGCTTTCAGTTAGAGCTCAACCCCGTCCACTGCCTTCATCCTCATGAGGCACGTTCCATCTTTGTGTGGCTGTGCTGAGCCGGCTTCTCTTCTTCTGCCAGTGTGACGATGAGCAGGCCCCGCGGGCAGCAGATCCCATGTCACATAGTCCGGTGTGAACCCCGAGCCCTTCACACCGGGAGCTGGTGAGCATCCACGGCCAGGCCCCCGGCTGGTCTGGGAACCTCTTCCTTTCCCCGCGTGGTCCAGACTAAGGTGTTCTTCTTCTCTGTTTCATGCAGGTGTGCACGTGGAGGGTTCCTTTGTTATCTGAGGACCTTTATGACCTTTTAGGGAGCATTCAGGGTCCACGGGGGTAAACATTCGACATTTATTCAGATGATTAAATGTCTCCTGACGGTGCCCTTGAGCTTGCTCCTCTACCGTGGGCGATAAATTGTCCCACTCTTTCCTTTTAGCCCTGGGGATGCCCCTCTCTCTCTCGCTCTCTCTTTCTCTCTCTCTCTCTCTCTCTCTCTCTCTCTCTCTGTGGAAACGCCTTTCCCTGGGGCAGCAGCTGCTCCTTGTGCCTCCCCTCTCCTCGTCGTCGTCATGCTGTGCAGTGGAGAATGTTCTTCTCTTGTTTACAGGCTGGGAAGGTAACTGCTGCGTGGGAGTCAAGCTGAGAAGAGATTTTCTGAGTTGGGCAGAGGCCCCCCCCCCCCCAGTGTCTTGACCCTCCCCCAACGTGCAGCAGAAAAGCCAACGCGGGCCTCGGTTGTCGCTATCACTCTTGGTGACCTATAGGACAGGCGGCGCAGTGGTCGAGAGCGTCGACGTGGGCCCTGCCGCCTGCAGAATCCCAGCTCAGCCTCCCGGAGGGGCCGTTCAGAGAAGGGGCTGGGCTGCCCTGCACTCTGGCGGCCTCATTTGCAGGAGGAGCATCATTGCGATTCCTCCCTAATAGGTTTGTTGCGAGGAGAAGAATGAGTTCTCATGTGGGACCCTTAACGTCAGTTAAGTGTCCGTTAAATTGTATAGACCCCCCTCGTCCTGAAAACAAATCAATGTTTAGACGCCTGAGGGTTCAGACACGGAGCGGCACGGGACGGCTGAGAAATGCGTGCGCGCGTGCCGGAAGGCATCCTCCATCGAGACGCGCTCGGCACCTCGAGACCCGCTTCGGGTGGCCGCGCCCGGTGTTAGCACACAGACAGCGAGGTGAGCGTTGGCTGGGAGCCGAGGATTCTAAATTATTCACGAAGGCTTTGCAATCTCGAATCCTTTAATTCCACCACATCTCCAGTACAAAGGCAAAGCCGGTGTTTTCTGGTTATAGATTTTGTAAAGTAAAATCCTTCAGACGTGCCGCCCCTGTGAGGCTCTTCTTTTAATATAAAGCATCAGCTGCTCAATCTATGGCTTCAATTAAAGGTGCCGCGGGAGAAGAGCCAAGGGAAACCGAACTCCGTGGAAAAAGGAGTCCTGAACAGAGGGCTTTTTAATCTCTGGATGTGGTTTTAAGCTCGTGAAACTGCGCTTTGGGATTTCTGTACAAAGACTCAAGATGGCGAATTAATTCTTTCCTAGGTGAAACAGTACCATCAAGTACCTGGAGTTGAAGACTTAAATTTGGGGGGTTTTCTTGTTGACTAAGCGCCATTACGGAGTTGCTGCCCCTTCTGGCCCTGACGCTCACCCTGTGGGATTCAGACTTGCTCCGCCGGCCCCCCTTCCCCTCCACAAGTCGATCCCCTGGACCCCGAGTCTTCATGTGTTTGTCCCTTACGGCTTTTGCTCCGCTGGGCGGACCCTGATGGAGACACACGGAGGTGCCTACTGTGTGCTCTAGTTCACCCGCAGCTGTCACGGGCGCCCGGGACCCACTGCTTCCTTCCGAGGCTGTCTGCCACCCCTCGCGCCTGTGCCTGAGACTCCTCCCTCCCTCCAAGGCCTGGCCGGTGCCCCGGCAGACAGGATGGGACTAGCGCTTTCTCTCCCGGCTCCAGCAGCTTCGCGGACAGCCCATGGGTGTCTCCCAGCACCCGGAACACTCATCTCTGCATCGCGGGCATTCGCATCCTCCCCGCAGTGGATGGGGGAGGGGGGGGCACTCGCCTCCACCATCGGAGTCGTGCGATGTGCAGTGTTAGCTCACCAATGCAGGCATGAAGGATTAGCATTTCCCTGGGCCAAGTTCAAAGACATCGCCTTCCTGCTCGGGTGGTCGGAAATTTGCTGTTCCTACTGAGGTGTTAACTAGTGCTTTTAGACTTAGAAAACCATGTAGCCGAGGACATTAGAATTGCAGGAATGAATTGGTAATATTCACACTAATGATTATCTTTAAAAGCTTTACCCCTTTAACCATGATGCTTATATCTGTTTCCTCCTGAGTTAAAATTTGCTGCAGGTGCCCAGGTTTCAGAAAGCACATGTGAGTGTGTGTGTGTTTTACGTAAGGGACGGTCATTCAGCAGTCACCCGCCTGCGCATGACAACGTGGCCATTCTCGGCCACCGGGGGTTACCGTGCATTTGTAAGAATAACGGGATTGGCGGAGTCTTTCCCGGAACGTCCAGGCCCCAGATCACCCAACACATCAACAGGCTCATGCTCTAATTCCCTCTCCCTGTTCTATCCTTTAAAAAGAAATCGTTCAATTCATTGGGGCAACGTTGGTTAATAAAATTACATGGGTCCCAAGCGTCCGATTCAGTACTACGGCATCCGTGTAGCGCACCGTGTGCACCGCTCAGAGTCACACCTCCTTCCGTCACCGTCGTGACCCCCTCGGCCCTTTCCTGCGCCCCTCCCCCTCCGCCTCCGGCAGCCACTAACCTGCTGCCCGTGTTTGCGAGTCTCTCTTCGTCTCGTTGGTTTGCTGCTGTCGGTTCCATCCTTTTCCCCTTCGCCAAACAAACAGACAAACGGAACGCGGCCTCCTGGGAGTCATGGAACAGAACTGACTGGAATGAAATTCAGGGCACGTTTACATGCCGTCCGGTCTGCCGCGTCCCCGTCCCTGAGACAGCTCGGGGCCATGGGCGCGTGTTCCGGAAGCGCGAGGCCCGCCCTGCTGTGCGTGTGTGTGTGCACGCGCGTGTGTGTGTGTGTGCGTGTGTGTGTGTGGGGGGGGAGGGCGCATGGCTGACAGCGGCTCTGCTCTGATCACGGGTCCGCTGGGCACTGTGTCCCCGGCTCAGCACGTCTGGAAGGCCGGGCTCCGGGTGGGGCCACGCTGGCCATTGTGCCTGTGCACGGCTGCTTTGTCGGGGGGACCCTGCTCCAGACATGAGTGACTTCAGTGTCCGCCGCAGGAGGGGGCACATCTGGATGTCGCGCAGTTTCGCCGCGCACGCCTGAGTCAGCTGGGGCTGGCTGAGAAAACGCAGCCCCGCGCGGGGCCTGGCGTCTGCTCCCCCCGCGCATCCAGCACGTGACGGCCCGCCTGGCGCTTCTGGAGTTCATGGGCCCTGCGGGTAGTGCTCTGCTGGGAGCAGGCGCACACTGCCGCGGAGCTCGAGGGAAAAGATGGTGCTGACGGAGTCAGGCTTTAAGCTCGATTCAGTGGTTTTATGGCAACGCAGGAGGAACCAGATGCTCTGCAGCCCGCGGTGCACTCTGCGCACCTTCACGGGGCTGCGCGTGCTCGCGTGCGCGTCGAAGGGGCCGGACCTTGTCGCTTCGGAGGCTGAAGTCATTCCTAACGATGACCTGGGACTTTGGAAAAAAGAAACGATCCTTCCTTAACAGCGTTCTAATAATGTCGCGAAAGCACATCTCAAAGGGATTTGTAAATACGCTCTCCGCTCCTTTGAGCTCCCCGCAACATTTTCTCTTCAAACTATTTTATACAAAAATGCCCCTGTTTGTTTGGAGGGTCCCCAGTATTTTGGAGATTGATTATCTTGGGCTCTCTAAGGGCATTGGGACTTTGAGAAACTTATTTTTCTTTTTGAAGTTGGTGGCACAGGGCGAGAAGGCTGAAGAAAGTTCCAGGGGGGCACAGTGTGTGTCTGTCTTCGTGTTAAGAGCATTTCCTCACATTACAGGAGGGGAAACTGAGGCCTCAGGAGCTTAGAAGACATTAAACGTGCACACGGCCTCCTCGGTGAGGATGGACAGCCCCGCTGAGCGAATCAAAGACCCCTTTGTCCTTCTGCAGTAGTGGTATTTTCTAGTTCTCACATCCAGCCTGACTTTAAAAAAAAAAAAAAAAAGTCTTGTTGGTTTAGAATATGACCGAAGCTCAAACCGAAGTCGCTGAGACGTTCTCAGTTCACGCACGAGGTTCGTCTGGTGTTCGTCCGCGTAACTGAATTTAAACGGGACGACTGGAGGCGTAAGCAGAGGTGGCGTCTGGAGGAGCAGGCAGCCCCGCCTGGAGGAGGGGCCAGTGAGAAGGTAGCAATGCCGGGCGCTCTGGGCTGGACCGAGCTCCCCACACTGCCGCGCGCCAGCCCCCTGGCCTCTCGGCTCCTCGTCTCCACGCGCCTTGCAGGTGTCTGTTCGTCTGCCGTAGCCCGACATGTAGCAGACGCTTCACAAACATCCTCACCAGCCGCTGTGAGAAGCAGAAGGCCGCGGACGTGAGAGGCTCACGTCCGGCCCCTGGAGGGCTGGGGGGTCATTCTGTGCGCGTGGGCAGAGTCTATTTTCATAGTTAGGTGGTCCCGCCGGGAAAATGGTCAGTTGTTCAGAAGACTTGAAGAATTCCACTGGATGCGAAATAAGATTAGACCCTAGTGTAGAGTTGCGGAGTCCTTTAAAATGAAAAGCTATACCCCATTCCATAAAATGTCAATCGGATCATTTATTGATTCCCCCTATTAAGAATGCTGTGGCGCGCTCGCTCAAGGTTTAGCGGGGGACCCAGACTCACCAGCAGATGATTAGAACGTCACATGGTTAGTTGGACCGAGTGGCCTCAGAATCTGGTGGCAGAAGAGGCAGCTGGGAGGGGCTTCGACGGCCAGACTGCTTCTGAGTTGAGTTTTGAAAGACGTGCCTGGGGCAGCCGGGGAAGGCGGGGGTGTTGGGAGGGAGGAGGATTTCCGTAAGTTCGAGCTGGACTTCTGTCTTGGTTCTTAAACATGCGGCATCACTTGTTTCCCCCACTAAGCCCTCTTGGGATGGCACGGCTGAAGCCCTCGACCTTCACACACACGCCAGGAGTTCTCGTCTCCACACCGCCGTCCCGCGGTGTCTGGGCCTCGGGGCTTCCAGGCGTAGCCCACCCCTGAAATGTCAGGTTCTTGTTTCGAGTGGGGGCACCGGGCGAGTCCTCTCTCCTCCTTTCTCTGCTTTCCTTTGCTTTCGGCACAGACGTGGTTGGGAGCCTCTCGGGCTGCATCAGAGCTTCACAACGCTTGGAATTACAGAAGGGAACCGTCTCTCCATTCTTCCAGGCGGGTTCTGGTCCCTGGACAAGATTGACCGTCTCCCATGGCAGCCAGCTCTGCTCAGTGGGGAGAATGCTTACGTGATGAAAGGTTCTCTGTGCATGGACCTTATATTTACGTAACTGGGTGATTCCCTAAATATATAACAACGAGCTTCTAGACGACTTGACTTGTTGCTCCAGTAGGAGGCACACCTTATATATCTGTAAGATAAACCGATATAGGGAAGTTTAAATTTGGGATGAAATATGTTAGTGAGTCGATCCAAAATTATAAAATGTCTATTTCAGTTGAAAAGAAAATGTCCCCAAATTCACGAGACTTTCCAGGTACACTCCTATAGCTCCTTCTGCCGAGTTCGCCAGGCGCCAGCCTCCCACACCCTACACTCACACCCAGCTGATAAGATGTGCACCCCCAACCCTTCAGGGATCAGTGCTCACCCACGGCCGCCCCCGGGGCGCCGGGGGTGAACGGCGGGCCGGGCTGAGCAAGTCCTTCTTTCTTAGAACTTGGCCGGGAGCAAAGACAGGGTTGTCGGCCGCAGCAGGAGCAACGAGACGCAGGAGCTCCTGTGACGGTCGGCGGTGCCTCCCGCGGGGGCCCGCGTCTGCTCGCATCTCCCCCCTCCCTCCTTCTCCGGCCGGGACCTCGAGGCCCCTGCTGGGCGTCGTCGGCAGGACGTCCGTCCACCTGAAACCACCACGCGACACCACCTCAGACCTCCGCGGGCCTCGACAAAGAATCCGGCACTAACGCCTCGGACCTCATCGTTGCTGCAAAGCTAGGTGTTTTTTTTTTCCCCTTTGAGAATCTTTTGCTTGGAGAAGCCTAGGATAAGAATGAGTTTTGTTTTCAAACCTAGCAAGCCCTATATCTTCCCTATGTTCTTCGGTTCATCTTGGTCTTCTCGAATGTTATTAACAGCCAGGAGGAGAGTCCCAGGTGCCCCCGGGAGGCTCAGGCCAGGGCGGGAGACTCCAGGTCACTGGAGGGGGGTTCCGCCAGACGCCGTGCCCTCCGTCACGGGCTGTCTTTCCCCAGCGTCCAGTGACGACTTCTCACTGTCCCCGCTCCCCGCGGACGGGGGCTCGCAATGCCCCCGGCCTCTCTCCACCACCAGCTCCCCACCCAGCGCTGCCTGTTGTGATTTCTGTCACCACTTCAGGTAACAGGATTTTTTTTCCCCTGGTAACTTACTGCCGCATGACAAGCTAACCCTACACTTAGTGGCATAAAACACGAACAATTTTATCACATTTCATAATTCGGAGAGTGAGGAATTAGAGCAGGACTCAGCTGGATGGTCTGCACTGACCAGGATTACCGGGAACTATCTGGCTAGCACCTGGGCTGATCTGGGGGCGCCAAGAAGGCTCCTCTCAGAGGCCTGGCACAGGTAGTTAAAAGGCGGGGCTCAGCCGGCCCCTCCCCCTCTCCATGTCGTTTCAGGCCCTCCCCATCGGCCCCCGAAGGCAGGACACTGTCGTGCTTCCTACACTGCGTCTCAGGACTCCAGGGCCCCCGGCGCGAGGGGCCAGCCCTCTGCAAGGCTGTGCCCAGAACTCGCCTCGTGTCCTTTTTCCTCTGCTGTTAGCCAAAGCAGACTGGCCCGAGCCTACGGGAGGAGAAATCGCCCCGTCCTTTCAGGGGGAGGAGCATCAGAGAATAGGCAGACACCTTTAATCTTCCACAGTAAGTCATTATTCCAGCTGACCGATCGTAAAAGTTATCAGCAAATATGTTTTTATCAGCATTTAGCACATAGTGGGCATTCAGGAAACACCTTTTAACTTACTGAGTGAAGCTTGCTAATCATCTCCACGCCCCCCCACGCTCCCCAAATCACAGAGTTTCGAGGGGCCTCCGGAGTGGAGTTCGAGTGCTTTCTGTGGACTTCTTCCATGAACTTGGGCAAATCTCTCAGCCTTACTGAGCCCTGGTTCTGTTTGCAAAATACGAGGAACATTGTGTGCTGTGTAACTCGTTCTATTGTGTACCCCACAAAAACCTCTAACAGACCCTGCTCAGGTCCCCCGGGCCCCACCCTCGATGGTGAGCTGCCTCAGCCCCCGTCCTGCAGGAGAGGGGCCCAGGGTTGCAGGCCCCGGCAGGGGACAGAGACGGCATTTCTCCTTCTTGTCAGTGCGATCCACTCCAGTTTGGCGCTGACCTCGAGCAGGCGGGTGAAGGGCAGGCTGGAACACGGAACTGGCCCGGACGCATGACCCCAGCCTCCGTCCCCGGCCATCCTGGGCTCTTCCTCAGCTGCGCCCGAGCCGCGGGGGGCAGTACTCAGATTCCAGGGTCCCCCGTGCCCAGCGCTGCCGACATAGCAGAGCTGTATGCGAGTCCTCTTCATGGTGTGCAAAGCGCAGGCTCCCACAGGCTGCCCGGGGCCGTCATCCTGACCGCCCCCCGAGACGGCGGGCTCCTCGCCTCACACTCACACTCACATTCACACATCCTGCAGGTTCGGGAGTGACTGAGGCTTTGACAGACTGTTGGGATTTAGCAGTGTTTTGGAGGCCAGTCTAAACCAGAGGCCCCTAAGCATCGTTTTCCACTCATAAATACAGCTGATATTAAGACAAATTAGCTATGGGAGGCCTCCCCTTTCAGGATTTGATTATGAATATAAAACGCCTTATTAAGGCCTCATAGAACGTTCATGAACTGGTGTGGCCCATAAAACGAGTGTCAGAATAGCACCCTCAGCAAACCTCGAATGTAAGTGGCGCAGATGTGTTTTTTTCCCTTGAAATTTATAATCATTTTCAATCTTTTTTATTAAAAAAAAAAAAAGCCCAACACTTACATGTCATAAATAGAAAGAAAATCAGCAAGTCTGAGGTTTGGAGACTAGTCCTGGCTGTGCGTCCGGATCCACTGGAAATGGCAGACCAGCAAGCGCACACACGACAGACCGAATCGTGCATGGTGCCCAGAACACTGGCATCGGACTCGGCCCCGAAGTCTGTGTCTGCCGAGAACCTCGTGTGGATGGGCACACTGCCCAGAGTCCGCACCAGTGGGGCTGGAGCTGGGAACCCTCTGAAACCACAGGCAGGGGTCCCCCACGCCTGCGGCCGCGGCCCGTTAGGAAGTGGGCCACACAGCAGGAGGTGAGCGGAGGGCCCGTGGGTGAAGCCCGTCTGTGTTTGGAGCCGTCCCCAGCGCCGGCATCACCGCCTCGGCTCCCCCTCGGATCATCAGGTGTTCCCGGTGCCACACGGGTTGGGGACCGCTGATCATGGGGACCTCCAGGAAAGGCCCGGGTCCTGGTTGTAGCTGAGGAGATGCTTTGACTTTGTACTTCCTCCTCCCTTAATCCCTGGTTACTTTCTCGCACTTCCTGTTCTGTTTCCTGCTTCCCTAAAAGCCTGTTTTAATTTGTTTAAATTAAATCTGCGGCCCACTCGAGAAGAGCGATCCCCTTTCCCTCCACGTGGCTGACTCCCGAAGGGAATCGGCCGACATGTGGCTGCAGCGAACTGCCCAGCTGGTCAAGGGGCCATGGACGCAGCCTCAGCGGTGCAAATGCCGCTCTTGGCTACTTGCTGACATCTCTAAAAATAACATGGCCATGACAGACAGCCCCCGATGACACCCAGCCCTCAGCGTCCTTGGGCGCGAGCAATTGGAGGGTGCCGCCGGGAGCATCTGGGGGAGGTCCAGAGCGAGTGACGGTCCCAGGAGCAGAAATGAGACAGAGCAGGTCCGGAAGCGGGGCGGCCTTGGGGCGGGGGGTGGTACAGGAGCGTTTTTCAGCCTTTAAAGTCTTCGTGGACAGGGCACGTGAGGACCGAGACCCCTCTCGCCTCTTCTTCTTGGGGTCCCTAAGTCTGGCTGACATGCCACAGTGTGTTCCCTTGGACATGATTGACCTGCTGCACAGAACACACACGTTTTGGCCGGTGTTGGACGTGGTGTTGACACTGAGGATAAAAACAACAGTCAGAACAGCCTGGGGCGGAAGGGATGGGGAGAGAGGTCACAGGCCTGCTGGCCAGCGAGGGAGCCCTCCCCACCCCCCACCCCCCAGCACGACGTCAGCTTTCGAAGTCGTCGGTTTGCACAGCAGTGTCCGGCGGCTGGAACGCTCTGTCCTCTCCGGGGCGGGTCAGGGAACGCGGCGTGTTGAGCGCCAGATGAGGAAGACAGATGTTTTCCTCTCTCCACCCACTGCTGCTCCGGGGGAGGGGGGATGGGGGGAAGGGGGGATGGGGGGCAGGGTGGGGACATGCTCAGCGCCGGTGGGGGCCGGGGCGCAGCCCTTCGCCTGAGCCAGGGGCGCGCCTTCCTCAGCGGCCCGGCCGAGGTGCGAGTGAAAGGCCAGGCCAGGCCGGGGGACGGGTCGTCCAGCCGCGCTGGCCTCGGGGCCACGCGGGGCTGGGAACGGCGGGAAGAGCGGCGCGGGGCGTTGGCCGGGCGAACGAGGTTTGCTAAATTTAGAGCCATTTACACTCGCCAGTTCTGGGGTTTGTAGTGTTTTTGAAGCAGACCCAGCTCATTTTTTGGCAGGAAAGTGACCCTGAGAAGTTAAAAAAACAAAGCGAGCATTCCGTGGAGCTCAGCCCTGGAGCGCGTCAGCGAGAGGCGGGTTTCGGGGCGCCCGTCCGCGGAGGGGCCCGCGTGCGCGGCAGGGGTGCTGGGCCTCGGGGGCCGCAGAGCGGCCGAGCCGCCCCCTGCTCCCGGCCGCTCGGGGGTCCTGCAGCCGGGGGGCAGCACGCACGCCTCCTTTCTCTCCCCAGCCGCGCCCGAACGCGGGCCCGTGGGGGTGCGGGGGTGTCACCCCGCCAGCGTGCTCCGGCCAGGTGCCCCGAGGCCCCCGGCCGCCGGGTTTCGGCCCAGGGCCGAGGGACTTTTCCCGAGGGAAAGCGAGGCCGTGGACCCCAGGACCCCTCGGGTCCCTCTGAGCTCACGCTGCGCAGACAGCGAAGCGAGCGGCCCCGGGTCAGGGTCCGCTGTGCGTGCGGGCGGCTGACCCCGGCTGACCCCGGCTGACCCGGCGACGTGCGGCGCAGACGGCGTGCGCGCATGCGCGGGGCGGGCGGTGGGGGTCGCCTCCGCCCCCTGGCGGCGGGAGGACCAAGCCGAGGGCTCCGCGTGCAGCGCCACCCGAGCCCTCGGTGCGCGTCGGGTCGGAGTTCGGACGGGGCCGGCCGCAGGTGGCAGCGCTTCTCCGATCTCCCCACTCCCGGCGGCTGCGCTCGGCCGCAGCCCACGGCGCTGGGGTCCGGGAGGGATTCCGTATAGTCCGATGCGTAGAGTGACAAGTGACAAGACGCCGTCTTCTCTCGTCTCCCTGTGCACGGCCTCTCTGCGGCATCGCCGTGTGGGGAGCTCCCTGGACGTGGGGTGTCCATGAGACCCAGGGCGGCTGTGGTGAGGGGCAGGCCACCCTCACACGGTCCCCTCCGGGCCCAGGTGCCCCTTGTCCCACCTCCGTCTGGGGCTGAGCTGGGGACGAACCCGATTCGTCCACCCCTGGGTCCGTGGCGGGTCCTCCAGCTTTGCCGTGATGCACCCACATCCAGTCCTCCCCGTGCTCCCCCACCCCCCGCTCCCCATCCCCAGCCCCCCCCACCCGAGCTGCCTCGCTGGTGACACGCCCGGCCCCGCCCGGGCCCCTGTGCGCCCTCTCCCTCTCTCCTCCCCTCCGCTGTGGCCCCCTATTGTCCCCTCTTTATCGTCACCCACCCTGGACCGTCACCCCCATCTCCTGCAGACACAGCGGCGCCCCCCGGGAGGGTCCGCGCCCAGACGTGGAGGGGGCGAGGCTGGGCGTGGCCTGGGCCTGACCCGGGGTCTCTGGCGGTGCAGGGCAGAGGAGGGCGGGGAGACCCTGGACACGGAGACTGGAGGCTCCGCGGTGACCGCCGAGGGGACAGGTGACACGGGGTCGGGATGGGTGCAGGAGAGGAAGGGGAAGAGCTCGGGCTGCAGCTCTGGAAATGGAAGGGACCGAGGAGCTCGCCGAGGAGACGGCGAGGAGGAAAGAGTCCGAGGAAGGTGGAGGGAAGAGGGAAGTGGGGGGGGGGGGAGTGGGAGGAAGTGAGGGGAGGAGGGACAGGACCATGACGGGGAACTGGGGGGAAGTGAGGGGAAAGGGGAGGCGGAAGGGGGGGCGGAAGGGGAGGCGCGGCGGGCCTAGAGAGGGCGTAAACAGTGACAGAGGGAGTGTGGGCATCTGAGGGAAGTGAGAACCTCTGGACAGCTGTTCTCTATTATTTCATGTTTGCAGGATATTTTCAAATACCAGGCATTTTGGGCCGTGCCCTCAAAGAGCTTGAACGTTTAAAACCGGCGCCAAACAAGTGAGCGCTGTGTTGCTTGGCTACAACCGTTTACCACCTGTGTAATTTTCCCGGGCTGCCAAAACAGTCCCGCAAGCTGAGCGGCTTACGACCCCAGACCACCGCCCTCTCTCCGTCTGGAGGCCGAAGCCGAGACCTGGGTGCTGGCGGGGCCGTGGTCCGCCTGATACGTGGCGGGGCGCTGCCCGCCTCCGCCAGCCTCGGGCACTGCCCGCGGTGCTGGTCATCCTGGGCTCGGAGCAGGGCGCCTGTCCCCGCCCTCACGTGGCTTCTCCTTGTGCGTCTTCACGTGGTCTTTCCTCCGTGTGTGTGTCTCTGCGTCTCTTCTCCTCTTTTGTTGTGGACGCAAGTCATATGGAACTAGGACTCGCCCTAGCGACCTCGTCTAAACTTGATGACATTTGCAGAGACCTTATCCTTAAGAAGGTCACATTCACAGGTCCTGGCGGTTAGGACTTCGATGTATCTTTTGGGGACACAATCCCACCCTCGACAACAAGTCCCACACTGCAGGGAGGTCACCGTCTCCGTGGTTCAGGGCCCGCCCCGGCTCCACGAGCTGCACCCTCGCTCCCTGGGGACCCACAGCTCGGGTCAGATGCTGCCAAATAGCGGATACGCTCGGAGGCCTCCGATGACCGAAGCCTGGGGCCACACGTGATGGCCTGGTCATCACGTGCGAGGCCGTGGTTGAGACACACGGGCTGGCGAGGGGGGAATGGGGTGACGTGTCAAGCGTGAGTTCTGGAAGTGAGGGCGTCCGCCCGGCCCGGCGCCTCGGCGCCTCTGTGGCCTCGGGAGAGCGGCTCTCCCTCTCCGGGTCTCGGCGCTTGGGCAGCACAGGGGACAGAACATGAGTTCTCGCTGGTCCATTCTGGCCGCACGACCACGACCCACACCACCGTCCGCCTGGGAGGAGACCGGCGGGGTCTTAAGAGTGCGGCGTTTCTGTGTTTGTGTGTGTGTTTGTTTTTAACCTCGTGCATTGGTTCGGCTCATCAGATCTGGGTGATTTTCGTCACCTTGGACAGTGTGTGTTCCCAGGAAGCCAGGATGAATCGATTTTTAATCAGGGTTTCCAAACCGTGAATTAATTCATTAAGGAAACTCAGTCGAGGTCCAAATGCCAATGAAGATGCGGAAAAGAACGTGAGTTTCCTCGCTCTTCATTATGAAGCCGGCCGGGTGGCGTGTACAGCGTGGCTTGGTCGAGGGAAGGGCTCGTGACTGTGGCCTGAAGGTGCCACAGATGCTGTGGGCAGGGAGCAGATATCCTGGTGGTTGTGGCGGCGGCAGCCCCAGCCCCCGGTGGCACCTGACGGGAACGGGGCCTCGGCGGGGGTGTGACGAGCCCGGCTGCCTGCGAGGCTGGGTGGCGGCAGCAGGGAGAGGCGTTCCCACCCCGGTGGCCCCACCGCACAGGGAGCATCACGTGCGGAGGGGGTCACGTCGTACCATCTCGCAGCCGTTCCTCGAAGCAGAGGACTCGATTCCAAACCCACTGTGGGGCATGTCCCCCGGCTTTCCCAAACTGCCACCTGCACCCCACGCCGCAAGCACTGGCCCCCACGACCCGCCTCCAGCAGCCCATGAGAAGGGAAGCAAGGCCGAGACATCAGTAGGGGGGGCGGGACTGGAGGACGCGGGCCGCCTCCCCGCCGTGGAGTGCGTCCTGGGTCGCGCGTCTGGCAGGCCTCCCCCTGGAGCCGTGCGTGTCAGGGCGGTCGTCAGCGGGGTGCAGGCCTGGTGTGAGCCGGGGTCTCTCCAGCTCAAATTGTGCATAAACCCCTTGTAAAAGGCTTCCTGTTTTGGCTTGATCATGTTTATTATTCCATTACGACAATATGTGAAAATCCCAAAACAAGAAAAACCTTATACTTCTAATTCTCGAGCAATTGCAAAGCAAAACAGGTTTACAAATTCGATAGAGGGAAAATTATGAAGACAAAATTCAGATGACTAATATTTTGCTGGAAGAAAAGCCCCAACTAATTTGCTTTTAACTGCCATTCCATTATTCTGATAGCCCACTTAATTTATTAGTGCAGCCCAAATATAATACCAAACAATCTTTTAGAAAATGTTTACCAGAAGTCCTTTCTTGCACACTTACTGCTACGCTTACCACTGATGAACCATTAGCAGTTGGTGTGTGCAAAGATTGACTCCAAATACTACATCTGCTCCAAATATGAAAATGGTCCCTCTGCTAACTCGGTTCAGCTTGTGTTATGACTACGTTTCGGATGATGACTCCATTCTCCCTCCCTGGTCTCTCCTCAAACTGTTGCAAAACCTTCGTTTGTACCACAAGGTAGCAACGCAACACTCACGTATTAAGATGATGGCCTCTGTGTGTTACCAGCCCCTAAAATCATCATCACGAAAGTTTTCTCTCATGGAATCTAAGATGCACCATTATTTTGTGGCCCATTAAGAAAGAGACTCTGCTGCCCGTTAAAATAGAAAACGCCTTCGATGAGAAGATGCAAAAATGTGAAAAATACACGTGTCAGAAAAAAATGCAATGGAGTAATTTTAGCGACTGTTCGTGTGGCTTCTACGTGCCAGGCGCGTTTGAAGTGCTTATGTATGTGCGCCGTTTCCTCTGCGGGGAAATGCAGCAGCCGGAGCGGGTAGCTGGGCCACAGTGACGAGCTCCCGAATGCCAGTGACTTAACCGAATGTCAGTGGTTTGACTCTGCAGATGTTTATTTCTCATGCACGTCAAGTCACTTACGGAGGCTCTCTTTCTATCTATGTCACCTCAGAATGAACTTAGTTTTCATAATCATCTCTCTAGGGGAAGAAAACTCAGAGAACTGTGTGCCCGCTCTCAGATGTTTCTCCCTGAAAGTCCCCCAGGTCACTCCACTGATATTTCGTGGGCTAAGACCCCGGCCGAGGTGTGAACGGTGCCGCGACAGCTCCAGGCCCTGGCCCCCGGGGCCCCTCCGAGATGCTGCCTGTCTCTCCCCCACACGGCTGGTTTCAAGGTGTCGGACGGCGTCTGTTGAGTAACTTGAGAAACCAGACTTCTAGTATTAGAAAAATCCTTCTCGATAGTAAATGAACACTTCCAAACAGAAGTTTATTTTAAAAACTGGTTTGGAAAAAAAACGGAACACAGCTCGGCTGGAAGATTACAGGGTTTTGACAGGAAGACATGGCAGCCTGAGGGCGGCCTGCGGTGGGCGCCTGCAGGTCACGGGCGAGGCAGGCTTAGGTGGTCGCTGGGTTTCTGAGGGCAGACCCGAGCGTGAGCTCTGACACTGCACCGCAGGACTCAGGGGACCTTCATCCAGATGACCTGGTCCAGATAATATACTACTTTTTTTTTTTGAAGTTTTTCAAAATGATGACAACGAATGGGAAAATATTCTCAGACTAACTTCCTCGCCCCCCAGATGGATTCGCGATCTTCCGTTTGGAACGAACGCACTGACTTAGGAGGTTTGCCGCTGACAAAGGCCTGAGCTGTGAGGCGCGGTCCGCATGGTGGTCTATGCATTATCACAGGCCATGTCGTATTGTTGTTATTATTTTGCTGTATGCAGGCTGATGACGGGGGGGGGGTCTAAATCACTTTAGGAAATCTGAGACCTTAAGCTAATGACCTAGCAGAGTGACGTGTGGTGGTTACGCTCAGCTCTAAGGCTTTGGTTATAGAAGGTCAGGTCGACTTAATTCTTTTTTTTTTTTTTTTTCCCCTCCAAAAAAACCATGAGTTAAGAGTTTTTAAAAATAACTGGTGCCTAAAGGCAAGATGGATGGGTGAGAGTGGGGATGGGCTGGGGCTGGGAGGCCAGCGAGCAGGTGCCTGCCACAGGGCAGGCCACAGGAGGCAGGGATGTGCCACGTGGCGGTCGCGATGATACAGGTGCTTTCACGTGCTGCGTATCCGCATCGTGGAGAGCAAAGCCACGGGAGGCTCCTCCTGTGCAGTTTTCACACAAGTGAGTTGTCCTAGGCCTCTAAGCCGAGAATCTCCCATTTCACCCTAAAAAATAAACTCAGTCAAATGATCAGGGGGAGTCGCCTTGCAGGTCGCCGAAGCGACACTTGCTGCCCTGTGGATGGTTTCTGATCACATGTGTGGAGAGTGGACAGATTACATGGTCAAGTCCAATCACGTGGTCAAGTCCATTGCTTAAGTCAGAGGGGTTAGCGTGACAGAGAGCTCTAGCCAGCAGCGAGGAACTGGACCCCTGGGGCAGAGAACACGCCCAGACCACAGCGGCACTTGATCAGTGGAGTTCTTGCTTTGTTCTTAGTGTTTCTGGGGGATGGGTATACACAGAATCATCCTTTTAAAACCCCATGGCGGCGAATAATTCATGAGATTAAACGTCCATACGCAGGAGTGGAAACTGGCAAATTTTCTAGTAATCAGCCAATCTATTTCACTGCCAAGATTCTGGTTCTCCGAGAGGAAACGCGCTATCCAAGGCAGACAACCCAGTCTACGTGTGAGGTGGCTCAGGGCGTGAGCCGAAGGTAAACGCACATTCCAAAGCGGGGGCCCCGTTGTCAAAATCAACCAGAATTGTCTGCGATGAAAACCTTTGCCACACTTTAAAATATATAGCTTCACATTCAGAGAGTTGATCGTTTTGTTAAAATTCGGTGTCTTTAGGTGATTTTAAGTTGCATTTAAAAACTTATCCCAAACTTTGAGAAATCACGCAGCTTTACGCCTTTAGAAATAACCTTGGCCATTTTTCCTTTCATTCTTATTTCTTGCTCATAATTCTTTATCTCCTTAGCTTCAGATCCATCGATCTGGCACCAGCTTCAGGGGCAGTGTTTGGATCTGAAAATGTCTTTGTTGATAGACTAAGAGATTTCCTTTGCAATATTTCGGAGGAAACTGAGATGGAATCTGCTAGCTACAAAATTCTGTTGCTCCCTGAACTAAAAGAAATCACGGCTATAATCTCCGGGCTTATCAGCTGTGCGATCCGCTCCTCCTGTCCCGGCTCCTTTGTGAGACCTGTCTTCAGCAGAGAGCTGTCACAGGGCTGGCGGAGGACACCGGTCCCGTCTGAGATGCTGGTGGGTTTCCCACTTTACTGTGTCGTGCATCAATCCCAAATAAGCGTTCATGATGATATCGTAGACGCGTAACCCTCAGCAACTGCTTCGCTTTGTTTGTGAGCACATACGTAGTTTAAATCAGGTATGTTTTATTTCACCGAAAAGTGTGCACGCACATGCTCAGACTGTGGATGGGGACACACAGTGGACACTGCTCCTTTCTCCTGGTGACCGCCCGGGCCACCGGCAGCGACCACCGGCCATGGCTTCACACGCTCTCGCTGCAGCCCGTGCCTCACACCCTCTCGCTCCGGCCTGCGCTTGCCCTCACGGACACGGGCCGCGCCGCGAACGCGGGCATGTCTTGCTGCTCGTTCGGCAGGTCCGTCCCGGGGCCCCTTCCGTCCCCACCCATGCTGCATAGAACGTCGCTGCATGGGCGTGACATTTTTAGGCAGTGTCCTTTGGTCAGGCGGTGTGTGGGGTGCAGTCGGCTGGTGCTGGCTGCACTGGTTCCCAAGATGCGTCCCCTCCACCCCGCTCTTTGTCCCCAAGGCCCTTCCTAGGAGCAGCCCCGCGAGCCCTGTTCATGGCCAAGGTATTGGGGGCATCTAAGCCCCACCCCCATCGCAGCCCGTGATCAGGACACAGGAACGGACCGCTGGCCTGTGAGCCTCCCTGGCGGGCTCTGGCCCTCACCGCTCTGCATGTTTGCCCTTTAAGACACATTAATGGCATGGTCCCTGTGTCCAATGTCAGCAGCAGCAAGCAAAAGAATTGTAATTTTTAAGCTAGAATTAAGGGAGATGGAGAAGTTGCTCGTAGGCTGTGACATTCCGGACTGATGGGTTCTGTTCGGCTCTCTTCCCTGGGGCCAGATTTCTGCCACCTGGACCCGTCGGAGGATAGGTGCAGGGCGTTGCACGCCCCTGCCACGGAGCGCAGCGTGTGGGGGGGTCACGCATGGGCCTGCAGGCTCGCGATTCCTCCTCTTTCTCCAGTCACACGATAAGCCTGCCCATGGCAAGAATCGCCTTCTTTTCTGCATTTGGCTTGGCTTCCGTCACTTCTACATCCAGTGCTTAGTCTAGTGCCGGATGCATAGCGGACGCTCGGTAATCGTGAAGTTCTGTGCTACGAGTCACAACCGTCCCGAAACAGGCACATGCCTGTTTGTGAACTCTTCGTGAATTCGCGATTTATCCCACTTTGCTCCTGAGCAGAAACGAGGGGTGATATTCTCCACGTATCCTAAATACCGACCATTTATGGTGCTGTGTTTAATTTCATGCAGGAGGCAAGGGAGCCCGATATCGGGCCTTTGGCTAAGTTGTTTCCCGTAGGTTGATTTCAGTGACTTTTTCCAAAAAACGGGTGTGAGCGTGAGGAGGAGAAAAACAGGTCCACGTGGAGGGCGTTGCCTCCTGGTGTCCCCAGCTCTCCCAGTGCCCTCTCCTGCCCCAGGGGCTGTGACGGCAGCAGACCCGCCCGGGCCACCGGCGCGGTGCATGCTCCGAAGGCCAGGAGTCTTCAGTGTGACAGGCGTGTGCCCCAGGGCATGCGGCATGGGTGGGCGTCTTCCTCTCTGAAGCCACAGCTTGGGCAGGCCCAAGGCCACGCTGCCTGGGGTCCCCTGTCTTCGGAGTGTTTCCATTTTCTGCTCATTTCTCCTCTTCAGCCAGACTTTGGCATGAGTTCGTGGGGGCGGCTCCCCTCCAGGAAGGGTCTGTAACCGGGTCCCAGCGTCAGGGCCCCACACCCCTCCACATGTCACGTCTCTGGTGTGAGACACAGAGCAGGCAAGTCGGGCTTTTAAATAAAAGGCAGCATCAAGTGCCTCGGGTCCCTGTACTGTGCATGGTGCGGGAGGGACAGGGCCACATGTGGGGGAGGTGTGGGACTCAGTTCTATTAAACATCTTTATTAATGACTGGGAAGGGCGTGTAAACAGAACATTAATTAAATGCCTGAATGCTAAATTGGGAGGTGTTGCAAAAGACGGACGAATCACTTTATCATTACTCTGAGCGCAGATCTGTGCAGCTCAGAGTATCTTCCGCTGATTCGAAGTGGACGCTGTCTTGGTTGACAGCACTATTTGTTCAATTCGTAGCTGGCGTTTGGGTTGGCTTCTGTCACTGCCATATCCTTGAGCTGGACGCCTTTCTGTTTATGTTAGTTTCAGAATGACGACTCATTCTGTTTGGATGTCGAGGACCCAACAAGAGAGGAGATAATCGGAAACAATGAGGGGTATAAACAGAAGCGAGGACACACAGCAGCAGGGGAGGCCAGGGGCCGCGGCGGTCTGGGACCGGCCTTCTGTCCTGGCCTCCGGCGACCTTCTTCTGCTTCCTAGGACTCACCTGTCCTGGCAGGTGTCTCAAGGGTCTCCATCTTGGGAAGAGGATGGCGAGAGCCTAGCTCACCCTTTATATCTACAGTGTAGATTCGGGGCCAGGAAACCTGAATTTTAATCCTTGTTCTGCATTTTTCTGGGCGTTGATGGAGTCATTTACCCTCCGAGACTTAATTTATCTGTGGAAAGAGGGGCTGTACGCATGTCCACGGGGTAACGCTGTGAGAATTGGATGGCGTGATCTCGAAGGTAGAACCCTCCAAAGCTGGTATGACATTGGATCAATTCTCACGGAACGAGCTGTCCTCTCCGAGCGTGTGCAGAGCACTCCAGCTGATGATCAGCAGAGCGGCCAAGAACATTTGGAGACGTGGACTGAAAATCCAATCTGGAAAAACTCTGGCAAATGCTTGGGGACAGTAGAAAATTGGCAGGGCTTTGAGTTGGCAAACTTAATCGAACTATTTTTCCAATGCTTGGGTTCAACAAACTGTGATGAGTTTGCCAAGCACCTTTTCTTATAAATTCTGGATCCTTTGTTCGTTTCAGCTGAAACATGATCCATAAGCTGCTGATTCATTTACACTTAATTTGCTAAAAGGCTATTCGTTTGCAGCCATCAGATGCTTCAGGAAGTGCTGGGCTCACTGCGAAGACTCTGTCCAGACTTCTTCAGAAACTTCTGGAGCCTGGGACATGAAGACTATCCGGTGTGCTTAAGCATTATTCAGCCAAAATCCTTATTAAAAAAATTCTTGATTTTATGTATACATATTGAATTCTTGAAAAAAAATATATATTCAGGGTGGAATTTTTTGCTTGATTCCTATAAAACACTCTCATCCCTCTTTGCAGTTGTGACTGGAGGAGGAGAAACAGAAGACGTGGGCTGGTCCCAGCTTGGACGAGGAGCGTCGTTACTCTGTTCATGGAAAACCTGGGAACGCAGCTCGGCCGGGGCCCCGTGGGGGCCCCCCCTGGCCGGCGTTTCCTCTGGGGACACGCTGACAGCAGAGCTTGAGAGAGCGCCGCCCGCGCGGCCTCGGACCCTGCACACGCTCCCCTGAGCGGGGGGCGGGGGGAGCTGGGGGGCCGCTCTGACCCGTCGCTTCTCCTCTGTCCTTCCCGTGGGGGGCTGGCCACATGGCTCTGTGTGTGAGTCCCGGATGAAAGGCTCTGGGGACATTTCCGGGCCCAGCCCACTCGGATCTCAGAAGGCTGATTTCCTCAGCCTGGTTTCCGCTCTGGGTGGCCTCGGGGTTATGTTCTAGATGGAGTCGCGGGGACAGAGACACAGCGGATGAGCCGGGTCCCCAGATGCTCGGGGGCCCACGCCGAGTGCAGCGCACCTGTCGCCCTGCTCTTTCCGGATGCTTCCGTCCCAGCTCCGGCCATGTGGCCGTCCCCAGCGTGCAGTCACGGGCGCGCCCGAGTGTCCCGGCCGGTGTTCGTAGCTGCCAAACTCGCGCGTCCCCCAGGCTCCCCGCCTCCCCACCTCCCCAGGGGACAGACCGATCTGTGTCCCTTTTTACCTCTGGATATGTGTGTCCGGAGCGCGTCTGACACCTGTCCCAGCCTCTGCGTCGTCGGAGTGTGAAGGAGGAGGCTGTGCTGTCTCCTCTCTGATCCCAAACACATCTCCCACGTGCCCACCTGTCTGCTCTCCCTGTCCCATTTCCCAGGGGCGGGAAGGTCCCTCGGGCCCCAAACCAGACAGCCAGGCAGGGAGGGTACCAGTGAGAAGCATTAGCTTCCTCATAAGTGAAAGTTACCACCTGTGTCCTGAGCAAGGTGGCGCGTGGGACCACCTGTCTGTCCTCGCCTGGGTCCCTCCGTCGGTCCTGGCTCCATCAGACCGGGAGATTCTGGGCCCAAAAGGGGATGTCACTCCTTGGGTTCCCCTGGGTCTGTCCCAGGAGTCTGTCAGGCCTGGGCTCCATGTACCTCTTGATGACTTGGGCTCCTCGTAGCCGGCCAGGAGGTCACCAGTCAGCGGATGGCACTTAAGATGGGACACGGGGCCTCTGTGGGCTGGAAGCTGTCTCAGGAGCGTGGGGGCTTCCTCCAGCATGGCCAGCACTTGTGGCCCGAGCGGGGCGCAAGCTTCGCCCTTCACATTCATGTCCTCATCTTTGCTGAGGTCAGCAAACGTGGCACGACAGTTGCCACGGAACCACGTTTAAGCATCAGCCGGGGGCACTGACTGGTGCACTCGCCCCGCGGTGCAGACAGCGGCACTGTCCCTCTCCGGGGCTTTTCCTCCCCCAAATGGTACCTCTGTCCCCGTCAGGCCCTCACCCCCCCCCGCCCCCGCCCCCCGGGCCCCGGCAAGCACCCTCTACTCTCATACAGTGCATTCTCTAAACCTAAATTTTAATCCTGAACCCTACAATTTAATCCTGTCTGAAATCGCACGGCCTCCGTCACGGTGTTCCCCGCTGACGTGGGGCCACCTCATCTCGCCTGTGGTGATCGGGGGCACCACGTGTTAGAGGTGCCGACATAGTGCTTGCTCACCCAGTGTCCCCCCTACAGGGGACTTGGGTCCCCACAGACCCTGCACTGAGGGAAACCTGGGCGGTGGGTCCAGCATCTCGTGACCCTGCGTCCTCAGCCTGGAGGTGACCGGGTGGAGGTGACCTCCTGCCCCGAGGAGGGCGGTGGCCCAGCCAGCAGTGGCCTTTGCAGAACGAACTGGGGACACCGAGCTCTTCTCTCAGGAACTGGGAGCCCAAACCTCTGTCTGAGTCAGCCGCTGAGAGCCCGAGGCGAAGGGCGCCGTGCGAGCTCCTGCGCTTTTGTGGCAAAGTGCCACACACTGGGTGGCTGACACGCTACACACTCCTCTTGGCATAAGTCTGGAGGCGGAAGTCTGAGATGCAGGTGTCGGAGGGCCGCTTCCTACCCAGGCCGCTCCCCCTGGCTTGCGGATGGCGGCCCCCTCAGGCCTTCGCCTGGTCTGCCTTCCAGGCTCGTCTGTGTCCTGATCTCTCCTGAGAAAGACCCAGTCACACTGGATCAGCACCCGGCCCAAGGACCGCCTTTGACTTGATTATCTCTTTAAACACCTTGTCTCCTAAGGTCACTTTCTGAGGTCTGGGGCGGTGGCGGGGCGAGGGAGGAGAGGTCGGGTTAGGGCTTCGGGATGCATTTTGGGAAGACACGTTCACCGCCTGCTGGAGCCTCTGCCCTGGGGTGCCGTCGGGGATGCCGCACGCTCTGAGGAGCAGACTCAGAAGAGACCGGAGATGCCACGCGAGAGACCAACAGGCCCCGGGGGAGGCTGGGGCGGGGGACGTCTACGCCGAGTTTTCAGGGACCAGGTCCGGAATGTCTCCGCTCCCTTGGGGGGACCGAGAATGTCCCGTCTGTGGCACCGGAGGCCGGTAACAGGTGCAGCCATAGCGGAAGCCGTAGCCGAGATGGCTGGGACCAGCACCCGGGGGTGGCCCGCAGGGGCACGCTGGCCGGCTGCACGGGGAGCAGCTCGGGGGGCCTTCGGTGGGCGGCGGGGGGGGGGCCAGGCCGGCGGACCCGCGTCTCCCAGGCGCCGCCGCGTTAATTCACGCTGGCTCTGCTTTGGGATCATGGAGATTAGTGCTGTTTGCTGAAGGCTCCAAAATAATTCCCCTTCTATCCATTTTTTTTTTCCCTGAAATTTAGTCCCTCGGCCAAACAGTGTGGTCCTCACCCCGTGTTTGTCAAGAAGGTTAGGGAGAATGTCATCCAGCCTGGAGGGGAGCTCGGAGCAGCTGGCGGGAGCTCAGGAGGCATCTTCCGACAGCCAGAGCAAACAGGCTGTGCGCACAGGTGCCCGCTGCCAGCCCTGCCCCCGGGGGCCACGATCAGGCTCCGCCCACCGCCCCGTCGCCCGCCCCCCCAACCTGCCGCCCGCCCCACCACCAGCTCGGCCTGCGGCCTGCTCACAGTGTCTCAACTTCCCTTAGCTTTCCAAACACCAGAGTAGCCAGTGAAAAGGAAATACACCGTATATTTATAAAGGAATTGAATTTCGTGTTGCTTTAAAGCATACACAGCATTCTGATTCCAGAGCAAGAAAACAGTGAGAGACGTGTGTTTAGGGGGCTCTTTAATTCCTAACGTGTTTACAGGGAGCATTTTCTGTGCAATTCTAATTATGCTGCGTGCTTAGCACATTTGTTTTGTTTCCTAAAGATAGTTCAGAGGCAAATGTCAGCCTGGCCCTGTCCAGGCTGCGTGTGTACATACTCCCACCACTTCTGAACGGGCAGGGAGGGCGTTCGCAAGTTTTCACCCGCCACGGTCTAGGTAGGATGTAAATCAGGGTGTCAGACCTCGACAAGGCTGGACATGAGGTCTGTCCAGAGATCGTGGTGTGACTGCAAACAGGTCATGCGACTGCAAACTGACCATTGGGTGGGCTACACTCGGCAGGTTTTTCCCAGTGTGTCTAATTTTGAAACAGGAGCTTTGCTCGTGGGACTCCAGGATCTGGAGCTTATGCTTTGGGAGGTGTCCCCCCTTTTTTTGGTCACAAAACAAATGTCTCTTTGCTGGAGCGGGCTCGTGGGGGGTCTGGGCCCTGTTGGGTGCAGGGCTGCCTGGGGGATGAGCTGTGCCCGTCGCCTGAGAAGCCATCATGAGGACGAGCCATCAGGACTCACGTGGTGATCTACACACACAGCTCCGAGTGGCAGCACGGGGCACTTGCTAGGGTGGCTCTGTCTTGCCGGGTGCTGTTCTCCTCTGGCAAGCTCTCCTGAGGCAAGGATGTGGTCTTTTCTGACTGCATCGTGTGTGGGCCCCAAGGTGATGGAGGGGTAGAGGCCATAGGCATGTGACACCTCGCTCTGTGGACTAAGCTTTCGGTCTCAAGGAAAAGTAGAGCCCCGCTGGAATCCCAGCTCTGCCGCCCTGTCGGGGTGTGGCTGTGGGCGGCTGGGCGGGACCTCCCGGCCCTGGACCCCTCTGAGAACCAACAGAGGAAAGGAAATGGGCGTGCGGTGTGTCTTCTGAGCTGCTTCCTGTCACAGGAATGCTAGGGGGGGAGGCTCTCGTGCGAAGCCGTGTGATGTTTCCGCAGAGTTTCAGGCCAGGGCTCCCTGGGGCTCTCCGGGCATGGGGACCCCCAGGGTTCCCTGGAAACATTCTTTCTAAGGCAAAAAAGGGGGAAACAGGAGAATTGCCAGGAGAATGGCTAACGGAGGAACAGAGGAAGGGGGGCCAGCTAGTACCTTCTTCCACGCCTGACCCCCAGTCCCCTCCGCTCCTGCACGCCCGAGCAGGGCAGGCCCCCAGAAAGAGAAAACAGCCAAACCGCCTCCTGAAATCTCCGCGGGGTGGGGGAGGGGGAGGCAGACCGGGCAGCTTCTCAGGGCCCCACCCAAAGGACCAAAGCACTGACTGCTGACAGGGCGCGACCCCCATCACCCCATGCGCTGACGCGGGTCCCACAGACGGTGATTCTGGCCTTGATTTTTTGAGGAATCCCTGTCCTGTTTCCCGCAGCAGCTGCGCCTTCTTACATTCCGCCGACAGCGCCCCAAAGTCCCTATTTCTCTGCATCAGCGCCAACAGTTTTTCTTTTTCTGTTCTTTCTTTCTTTCTTTCTTTCTTTCTTTCTTTCTTTCTTTCTTTCTTTCTTTCTTTCTTTCTTTCTTCCTTTCCTTTCTTTCTTCCTTTCCTTCCTTCCTTTCCTTTCTTCCTTTCCTTTCCTTCTCTCTCTCTCTCTCTCTCTCTCTCTCTCTCTCTCTCTCTCTCTCCCTCTCTCCCTCCCTCCCTCCCTTCCTTCCTTCTTTTCTTTTGCTAGTAGTCATCCTAATGGATGTAAGGTGGTATCTCAATTGATTTTGATTTGTATTTTGCTCATGAGGGATATTGTGCTTGCTGGTTACTCGCTTCTCTTTTTCGGAGAAATGCCCATCCAAGCCCTTTGCCCATGTCCAGCTATGACTGTTTTTTCCTTCCTTCCCGTGGCTTCCTCGACCCCATTCCTCTCGCTGCTTCTGTCCAGGCTGCTTTTGTGGCTCGTCTTCCCGTACCAGGATTTTGTGTCTCGTGCTCGCGCACAGATTTTTCTCCTAGGTTTCTGTTCCTCCCCACTCTGGTCTTGCAAGGAGCTCTCACCGCTACTCGTGGCCGATGCCACCGAGGAGCACCATTTCGCTTCCGATGGCCCTTGAATTTAAATTCCTCGCTCAGTCAGCGTCTCTGAATCCCAGGGACATGTTGTCTAATTGCCCACGTGACATTCCCACTCGCGTATCTTCAAGGTGCTTCGTCAGGTTCAGAACCGAACTCGCGACTGGCCTCACACAGTTATTATTCGTCCTCTGGATCTCTCACCTCCGTAAAAGGCACCATTATCCATTTGGCCGCCCAGAAACCTCAGAATTATGACATTTTTCTTTTTCCTCTCTTTCTCTTGAGTCCTGAGGATTTCAACTCCTAAATACATTAAATAACTTTTAGACACATACGCACCTTTACCTACTTCTATCCATCCTCGTTGCCAACACACATGTCTAACTCCTACGATCGTCTTCTAACCCAACTCCCACGTTTACTCTTACCTTCTGCACTGCATGCGTAGGGAGCTCCTTAAAGCCTACATTAAACTGCCCCTCTGTGGGCTTCCCCATGTTCTAGGAGTGACACCCAGGGGTGTCTTCTACCACAGGGCGGGCGCGTAGGGGAGAGCAGAGGTGGGGGGAGGACTGAGCTCTTGAGAGCTTCGCCTTGATGTCTGAAGAGTGAAAGGACCCAGGAGAAACCGAAGCCAGGAAGGCAGGAGGAAGCCCGGGAGAGACAAGGGAGCGGCAGCTCGTGGAGAAGGGCTCCGGGAAGCAGGAGACGATCACCTCGTCGGCCGGTGCGGACGCGTGCAGCAAAGCGAGGGCCGGGAGAGGTGCGGCGGGAGCTGAGGCGAATGCGAGGCCTGGGCGTGGAGAGAGTGATTTCGAGGTTTGTTGTGAAGCAGAATTAGATGGGCAGTTTGGCTGTTACGACTGTCATAGCGGAGTGCCACAGCCCGGGCGACCTAAACGACGGACAGGTGTGTCCTCCCCGTCCCAGAGGCTGGCGTCCGAGGGCGTGGTGTCAGCAGGGGCCCCCCTCCTTGGCGAGGAGATGGGCACCTTCTCCCTGTGTCCTCCCTGGTCTTCTCTCCGTACCTATCTGCACCCACATTCTTCTCTTCTTACACGGACTCCAGCCACACGGGACTAGGTCTTACCCTAGTGACCACATTTTATTTTAATCACCTTTTAAAGGACCCGATCTTCGAATACAATCACATTTTGAGGCACTAGGGGTTAGGACTGCAACGTGTGAACTTTCGAGTGACACAGTTCAGACCTCGAGAGATGGGGAAGTGGAACCCAGGGGCATTTTGCCACTGCCAGGCCCCTTCTGCAAAAGAATAGCGACGTCGACTCGGCTATTTTTCTAAGCCACCCGCTCGTCTTCCAGCTGCCCCCTCATCGCCCCTCCATTCGATCAGCGAAGATGCTGGTTCTTTGGATAACACCTCCGTGGTCCTTCAGGCCGACAGCCTCTCCTTGCTGCGACTCGCCTCGTTTTCTACAGTTCACCGTAGTTTCGTTGACCGCACTCTACAGTTTGCACTCATTCGCTTCTGTTCCTTTGATCGGGGTCTCTCTCCTTACTGGACTCGAGGATCCTTACGTGTTTTGCTCGCCATCGTATCCTCGGAATCCAGCATGGTGCCTGGCACACGGTGGTTGCTGAATAAATATTTGTTACACACATGATTGATTGAAGGAAAATGCCAACGTGCTCCCTGGTAAACATTTACTTTAATTTTCCATAAAGTATGTTCTAGAGCTTCACTGACTCGTGCAGATAACATAGAAAAAGGCACTTTGAGGGTAGAGATCAAGAACACTGATAACGGGAGCCTGAAACAGAAGCCAGCTGTGGCAATTTTCTGTAGATTATGAAATGTTAATTACCTATCGCTCACTGCCCTTATATTGAGCCGTATGCTAGTTTCTCAGCCCTGTATGTATTTAAAAGGTGTTGTTATACAAACGTCCTTCTTTCTCGATCTGTTCTATAAATATGCACTAAAATACTCTAACTGCAAGGGAGTTACACATTTGAAGTTAGAGTCATGTTTAGTTTTCTGGAAATACTGACTCTGCCAAGGCCTTCAGAGCCCAACCCAGATTCCTTGCTGAGGCTGCGCCTTCCGGCCCGGCTTCCCTCCCCACCTGGTCTCCTCCCTGGCCTGCCGCCGCCGGCCCTCGGTGGCCGGTCCCTCCGGAGGTCTGGGCCTCCAGCGAGCCGGACTCCCACCTGGGAAGCTCCTCTCCCGCTCACTTCTCCTGGTTGCCGCCGAGATGTCACCTTTTCCGAGAAGCCTTCTCTGACTGACCAACATGTTTAAGGGAGTCACCTCGACACGTCATGATGTATAGCATCAATGGCTGAAACGTCCCCTGTCACCTGTCACGGTCTACAAGGAGGCTCCTCCTGTCCTTGCCTGTTTTTCAGCTGCTGGAACGTGAGCTGCCTGAGGACAGGGCTGGGTTTTTTTCCCCCCCGCAAACTGTGGAATCCTCAGCATCCAGAAAAGCATTGGACCCAAAGTCGTTGTGTCTTAAATATTTGTTCAATAGACAAAAACAACTTTTCGGTGGGCATTTGATTCCATTACAAAATTTAAAGGAATGGAGAATTAAAATGAATCCGTAGACAGCAGAAGCAGAAGCAGGCTTCAACTTTCAAACCGAGCAAGTTTTTGATGAATACAAACATTTTTTGAATGTGAGACCTTAAGAGGATGGGATTCAAACATCTCCTGGTGTAGACAGAGGCGAAACTGTGTTCCGCCATGGCGCTTAGTGGGAAGCTGGGCGTACCAAAGCCACTGCACAGACGTGCCATGTGCTGTGGACTGGATCGTGTCTCCCCAAGTTTATATGTTAAAGCCCTAACTCCCCAAAGTAACATCCCTTGGAGCTGGGGTCTTCGGGAGGTGGTTGGGTGTAGAGGAGGCCATGAGGGTGGGGGCCCGTGTGGGATTCGTGCCCTTAGGAGATGAGGAAGAGAACTGGTCTTCTCTCTCCACCCCCTGGGGTGGGGAGTGGGGGCGCAATGAACCGGGACGGCCTTCGAGCCCGGAAGAGAGGTCTCAGCAGGACTGGACCACGCCGGCTCCCTGACCTTGGCCTTCCTGCTCCAGAACTGTGAGAAAATGAATGTCCATGGTCTAACCTGCCCAGCCGTGACGTTCTATTATTGGAGCCCAAGCTGTCCGATATGATACGTCTTCCGAAAGCGGGGATCTTGCACACTGATGCTTCACGAAAGACGAGAAACTATTTGCACACCAGATATTCTGGGGCTCTGTGTGGCTCAGTCTCTGGTCCACACAGGTTCAAGGCACCACTAGGAAATAAGTAGGGCTTTTTCCAGTTCTTCGAGGGAATGGCGAACGGTTCCATTTCACCGCGAAGGTGAAACATCCTCTCTCTGTCCTGGCCACTGGCGGCACCGTCCATGCGGGCGGCGGCTGTGCCTCTCGGAGTGCGCTCACCCACACCCCGCTCCTTGCAACCCGCCTCTCCTTCCGCTCGCCGTCCAGGCGGCTCCCCGCCACCTCGTCTGTCCTGCAGCGAGGCGGGGTAGCCCCCCCCCCGCCCCCGCATATCGGGCTTCACTCTTTGAGTACCTGGGTGAGGCCGAGTGAGGATTATTACATGCAGCAATAATCCAGTCTCTGTCATCGGTACCAAACTACCATGCAAAACTAGCAGGACTTTACTAGTTAGAATGGAAGAATTCACACTCTGGACAGGCCATGGTCGCCTGGCACTTGGGGGTCAGATCCCCACCCCCAAGATTCATTGTTTACTAGCAGTGAGAGTCAGCGAATGAACCCTTCTGCATGCTGGCAAATGCATTCGTGAAAAGAAGCCAGCGATACCACCTACCCCACAAGGTTATCGCTAAGTTTCAGTGAGGTACAGCGAGGATTTAGGGCAGCGTTTGACACGGAGTAAGAGCTCCGTTATGTTAACTCTGTTCCCCCTTCTCTCGGACCCTGGCGCACCATATTTTATTCTCCCTTGTCATTTGGAAAACACTCAGTTAAATCAATTCACCCCACCCTTCCAGCGACGTTGACCTGGGGTCCGTGGTACTCACATTGCAGATAAGGACATGGAGCGAGGAAAACGAGGAGGAGAGACAAGGGAGAAAGGGCGAAGGTCTTCGGGATCAGTTTCCCTCATTCAATTAGTTTTGCGTTGAGAGGGCAAATGTTTTCTGTCTCCACTTTCCCTGCAAATTCCAGCAAATTCTCTACATTTGGGCCAGACTCAGAATCTAGTTCAGCGGTTTATGCTCCTGTCAGGATTAGCATGAAACTACCTGGCAGAATAAGACACGGACGAGTGTGGCCCGCCCGTCCTACTGCATCGGACTGATGACGTGAGAATTCCCGAACAGGCCTCTGACTGACAGGAGGTGACTAGGGAGTTAGTGTGGGCCAGTTGCCATAACAGAATGTCGTTTTCTCACATTTCTGGAGGCTGGAAGTTTACGACCCAGGTCCTGGCATGGCTGGTTTCCTCTGAGGGTCCCCCCTTCCCCCCGACGTGCAGACACCACGCGTTACCCCCGCCACCCCGCCCCCGTGCACAGGCATCTGGTGTCTGTCTGTCTGTATCTGAAGCTCCTCTTCTTGTAAGGACAGCAGTCACACTGGATTAGCGTCCACCCGGATGAGCGCACGTTAACTTAATTACCTCTCTCAAGGTTTTATTTTTGGGTACGGTCACATTCTGAGGAACCGGGGCTTAGGGCTTCAGCGCGTGAATGTGGGGAAACGCCTCTTACTCCCTCTCAGCCGCCACGTGCACACACACTGTCACCGCTCTGATGTGTGAACATTTTCAACGGGTGAGGAAACGTATCGTTTTTCACCGTGAAGGTTGTACGGAAGTTTAAGGACACCAGTGTGGACGTAAGTCCCATCCCAGGGGACTGGAGGTCACTGGCCATGTGCGCCGTCTTAGGAAGCTGTGGAAAATGAAGTCTGTCAATGTTCGTTTCGGTTATGGTTTCCATAATGAGCCGGTGATGCGTAACTGGCTCATAACGTCCACTCAGGAAGTCGAACTCATGGTGACTTCTTTTCCTGAGCTGGGTTTGGTGAGTATGACTCAAGAAGGAAACTCATCATGCTTTAAAAAGAAAAACGCTGTTCTCTGAACCCAGTTTAAGGAAAAGGACACGGCCCAGTGTTGGAGAAGGAACTATTTTGGTCTCCAGCGTATCTTAAGGCCAGTGTGTTTGAAGGTGCTTTGCCTTCACTACATCTAAGGACTGTTTGGCGCCGTCCTTGTTAGACTCTATTGGATGTGAAAAAGAAGTCCTCGAGCTATTTTGTAGTGATAGAGCACTATTTCACAGTGGTATAAGCTATTTTGGGTTGGATATTTTCTGCTCCTACGTTTCCCTTTGAAAGCAAAAACGAGAACCCCGGGAACACAAATCATCATGAAAAGCAGAGCGGCCCAGGTGTGATGGCTGAGGCTGAATGAAACGTGGCTGCCTTTGTGCCTTCGTCAGCAGGTTTGCAGCAGAGTGAAGGCCAAAGCGTGAACAGTAACGCAGTCAGTTTCTGTCATCTGATAAGCTCACCTCCACGGGGAGATCTTTAATCTTAGAGTTCGGCACAGTCCGGTAACGTGATGAGAGACGCTGGGGCGAACGTCGACTGCGAGCATGTGACGTCCCCCTCGTGTGAGTCGTCGTCCGTGCGTGGGAAACGCGGGCCTCTTCTCCCGGCGTCTCCTCCGTTCCTCAGTCTCATGTAATCTAACCCTTGAGTCTTGCGTTGCTGAGACTGGGTGACCTGAACCCGACGCGTAATTAACACGGAAAGCCTGCGCATTCTCCTAGATGATGTTGAAGACATCGTTTTTAGCTCTAACACTTCTAAAATTCAGCATCTTATCTCCACGGTGCACATCTCCATTTTGCCCCCAAGGACAATAGGGCTCTTTCACCCCTCTCTGGTCAAGGAAGCTCCAGTGTGCTTTGGCCAGTTCTCGGGCTTTTCTGTCTCTTACGAGCTGCCACATGCTGCCACAATTGTTTTCTGCAGCACGTTTCCTTGTTTTCCTCAGTTTTAAGGTGATGAAAGCTTTATAACATTTCCCAAATCAGTAACTCCCCTGTATCTGAGTAGGCAAAACCTTTGGGACGTCCGGATATTTGACAGTTTGTGAAGTGTGTTCTAAAATTTTCCTTGTTTCTCTTTTACTCTATAGCAGCTAAGCAATTGTTTTGGCCATCCTTTCATCATTTGTCTCGTTTCACAGGCCCCCCGAGGCTTGCGGCCAGACACGAGGGAGGTGGTTCTCTGGAGGATAGCCTGCAGACTGTCCAGCATCCTCGGGAGGGGCCGCGTTCTCCTTAGAATCCAAACAACCAGACCAGAATAAAATCTCTACACTGTTTCCGACCTGTACACAGCCTGCCTTCCTTAGGTCACTTCCTGACACCTCCCCGGCTGTTTGGAATCTTGCAAACATCTCCGCGGGCCTCAGGAAGGGCGGGTCGCCATTGTTTAGTTATTCAAGGAGATCTGAAGCCGGCCTCAGCCGCCAGCGCCAGCGGTTCCTTCAGGAAACAGGGCCGGAGCGCGCGGGCGTTCCGGAGGGAGCGAGGCCGGGTCAGAGCGGAGATGGGAGCAAAGACGAAACCTTGCCCCAGACCGCAGATCTGGAGAGGTCTGGCGAAGGCAATGACGTTTCACTTTTGACAGGCCTGTTCACGTGCGGCCAGTGGGAGCACAGTCACGCTCAGAACAGCCTGTGTGTGGTCCACTCCGCTTGTCCCCATCTAACTCAGACGAGCAAAATTATAGAAGCCATTTTTCCAGCCTGCCACAGGTATGGCAGCTCAAGGGCGATGAAACCACCAAACCTCTCCCTATCAAAGGGTGGGGACAGGCCCTTGGTTTGGACATGCAGTATGGAGCTGACGTGAGAGCATGTCGTACCATGGACAAAAGCTCTCGCATAAAAAACCTGCGAAGGAGAGATGGCCCTTTTTTCAGCTTCCGTTTTTGAAAGGAAGAGCAAGGAATGGAGGCTCTGGGGATTGTCCTCAACAGGAACAGCCGTGACATGACGAATGACGAAGAAGGAACGCTTTGTAGAGACGCTCTAATCTACACGCGGAAACGTGTGACTCTGGGGCTAGTTCTTGGAACAAATACAGATTTGCACGTGGACACTGGACACACCCTCGCTCGAAGGCTCGCACGCTGCGGCCCGCTGCACACGGCGCGCGCCGGCCAGGCCTGAGTTCCCGTCGGCTTACGCCTCAGTTTTAACCCTTTGTTGATAGTAAATTTGTAAACCAAGTAATTATAAACACATAAATGAGCGCTTTTTTGCTTTTTCAATGTTGCAGTGTATTTTGTAATATGGTTTTAATTGCTCTATATACAATTCAGCAAAACTCGTTCAACACGTTCCCACGAGTTTGCCGTGGAGGCGCCTTTAACATCCATGGGTCCCAGGGGGCTAACAGGTAGCTCGTGATGGCTACGTGATGGCACGGGCGGGTGTTCTTTTTCCCTAAACTGCTCTGAAGCAGGTGTCATTCTCTATCGGGCTCCGGTCTATGGCTTCACCTGACTGCCACGGAAACCTCGGGAAGTCTTTGGTGTTTTACACTTGTATCTGAGGGTGACATTCTTCAAGTGGAAGTTTTCAGGTACCAGGTGTCAGGCGATCCTCCTAGGGCCTTGGCAAGCTCTGAACCTAATGCAAGTTAGGTACCTTTTCTAAGGGGGACACTGGTATCCCCAGCCCAGGACTCCACGTACGGAAGGGAGCCGAGGGGCAGGTTACTTCTGCTGCATTGTGTGTTAGCACTGGTCATACCTGTCTCCGCCGTGGAACTAATCATCAGTGCGGGTCGTGTGCGTGTGTGTGTGTGTGTGTGTGTGTGTGTGAGAGAGAGAGAGAGAGAGAGAGAGAGAGAGAGAGAGAGAGAGAGAGAGAGAATGACATTGTGACGGGCCTCGTCCGTTGTTCATGAGCTAAGGTCTGTCCCTGGTTGGGAGCTTGGTTGGGTATCTGTCTGTTGCCCGGCTCGCCAGGGCTCACAGTAGTTTCATCAGCTTCAGTGACTGGCAGGGGACCATCCCTGGCAAATCGCATCTGGTCCCTGGCGATGAGCAGGGCAGTGAGAGGGTAGACTCTGGGCCTGGCTAAGTGTTATTTACTCCAGGGGAACTGCAGGTGCATAGCATGGCCCTCGGGTTTGGGGTGGTGGAGAAACAAATATCGTAGGGTCGCATAGACTCTCTTGAGTAGATATGTAAGTCAGCATTTGGGACGCTCTGACCTCAGCCACGTGGACCGAGGCCTTCTCATAGGTTCTTACTTGTCAGGTTCTCATCGTAACTAGTACTATAACCTATGAAATGGAGTTAAAAGGCTAAAGGTGGTGTCAGATTTTGCTAATTTGTAATACCACGCTTGAATGAACCTCATTCTGTTCCGTTTCATAGCTTTGCTTTTGGTTAAAATATTAATAGGAAGCGATGGCACCATCCACCTAGGATTCCTGTTCGTGTCAAGTCTGGTTTGCAATTTTTATCGCCATGTAGGTAATTATATTTTCCTTTAACGTCTTGCTACTTTTTTTTTTTTGATGGCCACTTTTTTCAAATCTAAGTTTCTAGAGGAAAAGAGAATCTTTTCTACCTAGGTTAAGTCGATTGACATTAAGAAATCTTCCTCAAGACGACATAGTGGAAAGAACCCAGGAAATGTCATAGCTCTGTCTCCGTGTGACCTTCGGTGAGCCACGCGATCTCACCGGCTCTCATCTACACGCTAGGAGTAGCAGCGCATGTCCACTCCGCTAAAAAGTTGTGACGATCGAGGGAGACAAAGGATATTAACTTATATAATAATGTAGAGAACTGTTATTCGTCCACTTAAATCTCAGGAATGTTAATGTAGGTTTTTATTAAAAATGTTTCCGGAACTTCGTGCTCTAAAGATAACGTTGATTCCTAGGGTGTTGCTTATGCAGCCACGCACAGTGCCGCGCTCTTGGTCGAGGGACATTTCTGTGGTGTTTTGTCAGCCCTGAGAAATAAAACAACAAAAGAGAATACTCAGCAAGGCCCTGGCCGGAAGTCCCTTCCTGTCTCTCCCCGAGGGCATTCGTTTACATTAGAGAACAAAGGTCTCTCCAGAGGGGGGCAGCTGTCCCAGCCATGGGCCCCTTTCCCACGGTGCAGGACACCCCGGGTGCAGCCGACATCGGGCCCTCGTCACATCCCTCCCAACCCCCCCCCCCCCCGCAAAGGGCTGGGCTGTGGGAGACCCATGAAAATATTCTCTGGGTCATTAAGTCTGTCTCTCACTCCCAAACTTTTCGTTTCCCATCAGAATGAATAAATACATGCATAAGTGTATAAACAAAGATAGACAAAAATGTAACAAATAATGAATTAATGCATTTCTGAAGAGATATATCTATATGCTACAACTATACAAAGCTATAAAACTATATAATATATGTATTTATGTATATAGAGAGAGTATGATAACCACAAAATTTAGGATAGTGTTACTTTTAGGGGGAAACAGGACACAGTGGAAAAGAACTACACAAATAGAATAAAATATGTCAGTAATGTTTTTTTTTTTTTAATTTTTGTAGTGGTTTCCCAGGTGATTGGCATATTGCCAGGCTTCATAATTTGCATAGACTTTGTATGTACCTTTCACAGCTGTCAGATATGACACCGCATTAGCTTCATATTTTAAATCTATTCTGATTAGTACATAAGAATTTTACCGGAATATGCTTACTTATTGATACACATGCATAAAATTATCTTCATTTTCGGGAACTCAGACACAATATTTTATAAAAAGTATCTTCATTAGACTTTTAAAATAATCTTATTATATATAGTTGACGCTATAAATGTAAATGTTTTACATAATTCAGAGTTGAAGAAACAACTCCTGGAAATTAAAATAAATGTTAACCTCAATTAGTAGTTGGAGGCATAACCACCAAATATTTGGGTATAACCACACAACAGAAATGATTTAAACTGATTTAAAATATAGTAATTCAACTTTACTTCTTCAGTGTACATACACACAGGACAAAAGAGAATTTTAAAAACGATATGCTGTTTTCCGTCATCATCTCACTGGTAGCTGATATTCTATGAAATTGTCCTTTGTGTTATGAATACAACAGATGAATGACAGTGTCAGATCATTCCCAGTGTTACTGCAAACAACAACCACAACATTGTAGTGCTAAAAGAAGGCATGGCATAGAAGAAATAAAACAAAAATCCTGGGGTCCAGAATTTAATTTGGAATATCAATATAAACTCATGATGGGTTTTATATTAAAAATCATCATTTTCCTTTGCTGAAAAGGCCTAGGTACATGTCTAACTTAGTAACAGTTAGCACTCTAGAGTCCAGAGCATGGTCTCTAAGTCCCATTTCCTCTAAAAGGAACCAGGGATCCTTGAAGAAAAGCCTGCTTCCAGGTGGGAAGAAAGTGTACGGGAGGATCTTTCAACATCAAAGTCTGTAACTGTGATGTCAAAAGAACTAAGGTGCTAACATGAAGAAGCTCCACCAGAGAAAGACTGGATACTTTGTTCATTGATACTAATAATATCTGCAATGGACTGATGCACATTGCATATATTTATATCAATGAGTTTGTGATGACATGAAAACCAACCAGAACAAAATGATTAATTGGTCACCACTAGAAGATGCCAATAAGCCTAAATTTTATTTCAAAAAATCATAAATAATCAAAAGAATCAAACATTTATTTGGCTTTTTCATAAAAATTATATGCCCTGGGCACCCAAATTATAGGTGAGGAGAAAAAAATTTTTATTGAAGTATTCTATTAAAAAAACCCACAGAATTATGGGAAAAGACTATTACCAGATTTTGAATCTGAGTGAATAGATTTAGGCATTATTCCACAATGGCCGCTACATCACACAAGGGGACAACCAGATGCAACCAGATACAAGCAGATACGTGACTGCCGAAGGAAGAAAATGCCACCAGCTATGGAGCAGTCTTGCAAAAAAAAAAACAAAAACAAAAACAAAAAACAAAAAAAATTAAAGCTGACTTTAATTAACACTCTAGATTCGACTCTCAGTTAGAGGAAAGTCTGAGGACAGAGTCGCTTAAGTTACAGTCCCTCCCAGTGCACAACAAACGGAATTTGCAGGGTGGAAGCTCTCCCGATTAAAGGAGCTGATCGATTCAACAGACATAGCGAATGAAAACTAGACAGAGTGTGCGCATGTGTGAAGAATCTATAGATTGAAAATACCTAGGAGACACACATATCGAACACACATGATGTATGGACCACATTCGGATCCTTATTTAAAAGAACTGTTTAAAAAAACTGGGACATTTATGAGATAATTGGAAATTTGAACACTCATTGCGCATTAATAGTCAATAAATAGTGAAACAGACACACTTCAACTAACATTTTAAGGACTTATGATTAAGTGTGTGATGATGGTGTCATGGTCATACGCTTTGGAAATTCATACCTACACTGGTTTTCTGTAATAGGAGGCTTCGGTGGCACCGGCAGTAGGAGTTTATTATTCACAAGTCGGGGATGTTCAGCTGGGGACTCCGCGGACCTCGGCTGTGCCTGGCGGAGCAATGCCTTTCTTTCAGCTCCAGCTGCATATATGGGCATCAGCTGATCTACAGTGACCTTGGAGGGGACGGCCAGGGTGACCACGCGTCTCTGCTCCACCAGGCTTGCTCAAACCCGTCCTCCTGGTGACGAGGGTCTGTGACAGGGGGCGTGGCCCTGATGGCACACCTCTGCTGCTCCACGTTTGCTGACACCCCGCGAAGACCACGTGGCGGGCCCAGCGCCTTAGCCACTAGGGAGCTCCCCGGTCACCGCGTGATACAGGGGGAGCGAAGACGCCGTCTCTGCGACACGCCGCAGGGCTGTGCGGGAGGGTGCGCGGGGTCAGAGGTGAAGCAAGCAGCGTATCTGTGAATTGACCGTTGTCGAAGTGTACTAGTCCGTCTACTTCTTATGTTTGCAGTTCCCTATCACAGAAAAGTGAATGTAAAAGACTCCAGCTCCTCTGTTTGGGGAGAGCAGCAGAGGTTTTCGGGAGCAGTTTTGGTGGCCGCAGAGTCCTCCAGGGCTCTGCTCTGGCTCTCCACAGGCTGCTCTGGGTGGGGAAGCGGTGACGCCTCGCGCGGGGGCGGGGCCGTGGGCGGGGCCGTGGGCGGGGCCGTGGGCGGGGCCGTGGGCGGGGCCGTGGGCGGGGCCGTGGGCGGGGCCGTGGGCGGGGCCGGCAGCAGGTCCTGGCCGCGCTGGTGATTCTGCGGTCTCTGCAGGCGCTGTGGTCCTGCTCGCAGTGACCAAGGCTCCGCATGCAAATTCCTTCTGCCCAGGCCTGCCTGCCTCCTCTTATGAAGCATACGACGGAAATTTTGGGTTCTTTATGTGTCACACACTATACGGTTAGATGTTCATATATGGTAATTGTTTGGAAATATGACAGTTTCAACCTACTGATGTGAGACTTTCCTTCTGTTGTTTCTTCTTTATCTCTCTCTCTCTTTTTTTCCTTCCTTTCAAGAACTTATTTTAAAAAATATGTATTAAACCTCTACCAGGACCAGGTGCTGCGCTAGGTTTTAGGGATAAAAGAGCGAGCAGAAAACCAGATTTGTCCCCACTGAGTCACATTCATGATATATGCAAGAAACTCTCATGGCTTAGATCCATCAGAGTGCTTTTTCACAGTATTTAAATAGTAATTTCCCTCTTCTTTAACAATAGAAACTTAATGCAATGGCTTTCTGTAAATCCAAACCTTCATTTATCCCATAATTCCAAACCATTATATTTCAAGTCATAAACCTAAAATTTTTCTGAAAATAATTTTTATAGGCAAGTCTCTGCAGATTCCATATTTTGGTCATGCTGAGCAAGTCACGTACGGTGAGGTCGTCTGCACTCAAAGCCCTCGAGAGGTGGGGTTGGTCATGTTCATTTTTCTGAGATCACATCAAAATGACTAACTATATTGCTTCATTAACGCCGATTCACTGGGAATTGGTTTTACATTTTCCATTTGTCTCATCAAGAAAATCTTATTTTGTGATGTTTCTTCTTTACGATGGTGAGTTTCCAAGTAGAATTGTCATTTAGAGAAATGATGGCATTTGCCAGAGGTGGACACTCTACCTTTATATTTAGGTTTGCCCTCTTGATTCACAGCCAAACTCACTTAAGCCTTTGAGGCATCATTCTGGACCTTGGGGAACTTGAGAGAAGAGAGTCTGGGACAGCTACACCCAGTGTGGTGGCGCCAACTGGACAAGAAAAACTTCATTCTTCTTTGAAATGTTTGAAATGAAGCCCCTGATAGTCCCAAAAGACATCTCCTTAGATTAAAAACACTTTGTATCACACATGAAGATGTTGTGTTGGTTTGCTTTCTACCGTGATCCATTTACAATGGCCGGTAGCTACAAGGAAGACCACAGTTTCCAAATGGCTTTGCTAGATGGAGGAAACCTAGCCTGCTGCAAAGTCCAGGTGATAGACAGTCCTTTTGCAATTTTTGTTTTAAATTGAATTTTGTTTTTGGTAGTCTATGAACAATGCAGTCTTTGAGATCACCTTAGAAGCAGAATCTGTTTTGTACCAGGGCTGCGAAGAAGAAGAGAGACGTTAGTTCAGGCTGGAGCCCGTGTGCTCTCTGGCCGGTTTCTTCCACAGTCTTCTCGTGGAGAGAAAAAACTCACGCAAAACCACATTCAGAGGGCTGCTGACCGTGATGCTGCACACATGCGTTGGGAGTGCACGTGTCGGAAGCTGTTCTCTAAATGCTCCTGGTTCAGGGCTCCGTGGGTGAGCCCGTTATCTCTTCACGTCTGCGTGGGGGACTGGCGCAGGTGAGGGTGCTGGTGTTATTTCAAATCTACAGCTGTTTGTGGTACCCATGAAATGCTCACGAGGGCGCAGATGCTGATAAGGGCTTTTGGTCATGAGCGTCTTTGAGCAGCATTCGTATGCCACATTGTAAAGTAATGTTTTAGTTTTTCTTTGAGAGAATGAGATTTGGAGTGCAGAGGCCAGGATGTGAGTCTGGGCTTTGCAAGTTTCTACTTATGTGATCATTGTCAAGTTAATAACCGCTGGGTCTCAGCTTCCTGTCTGCAGAGTAAGAATGGCTCTATGCATTCCTGTCTCACCGGGATGCTGTGAGATTAATAAATACTACACGTAAAGGGCAGAGCACCGTGTTTGAACTGAGAGTGACTTAAAATACTGATGACGAGGATGATGATGAGGTTTGTCATAAAGGTGATGATTAGGGTGAGGACGATGAGGAAGAGAAGGATGGTGATGAAGGTGGGCGAGGACGGAGATGGTGAGGATGAGGACGGGGGGTGACGGAATGGAATGCGGAGACAGGATGAGGAGGACGAGGAGGGGGATGAGGATGAGGCTGCGTCTCGAAGGCCTGTGGCCTGAGGCAGCAGTGCCACGGGCCGAGCTGAACATCCTCGAACACCCGGGTATCTCTTGTTCGTCCCTCGCCTGTTTGGATCTTCGCCTTTCGGGGTTAGCTTCCACATCTGGCTCTCACATACTGCCCTTTAACGGGGACACCCGCGGCGTCCTAACGAACACGTCTCCACCCGGGTCCGGCTGCCGATGGTGCCGGTCGTGTGGCAGTTCTGCAGCCCTCTCTGTGCTGAGGTCTTCCTGCCCGCTCTCTTTGATATTCTTTTAAAACGGAATCTCCAGTAACTTTAATGCTTCTGAGCCTCGAGACCGAGTCTCTGCCCGCACGTGGAGGTAACTGTATTCTCAGTATGTAGCGACAGCTCTTTAGCGGTCTCCGCAGCTCCCTCTCCAGGCGGTGGCCCCCCTGGTGGTCCCCCTGGTTGTAAGCCATGCTGGTCTAGAGCAGGGTCTGCCCTCCGCGGCCGGCAGGCGGCCCTGGACTCACTCCCTGTTTTCGTAAATGAAGTTCATCAGATGAAGGCGGGCCCACCGTTTCCGCGTCGTGACAGCTGCCTCCTCCTACAGCAAGAGGGCCCAGTAGCTGTGACAGAGCCCGGACGGCCCGCAACACCAACAGTATTTACCATCTGGGCCTTTGTGAGCAAAGTTTACCCATTCCTGGTTTAGAGGACAGATAGGGGCGGACTCGTCTAGCTCTCGGGAATTCATGTTTTTATTTTTCAGCATGCGATGTGAGAAAAGTCTTTTTTGGAAATAAAAAGTTCATTCCTCAACCTCCCGAATGTTGAAGACAGGCAATGGAATTATTATTGCCTTCCTCCCATGCCCCCCACCCCTAGACTGAAATGTCGAAGAATTTAGCATGCCCAGAACAGTGCTTCATGGGAAGATTTACATCAGCTTTTGTGATACCCAGCTCTCAAATAGTTTTGCTACATTTACTGGGGGGGGGGGTAACAAAAGCCACTCTAAGAATTATGTCACCAGCAAGCATGTCCAGCTGTCTCTGGAACAAAACGATGCAGCCAGGATCAAGTGACAGACCAGAAATACAGGTAGACAGGGAGTTAGGCGCGATAATACGATAACGCGCAAGGAGAAAGATGAATGAGACGGTGTAAATAAAAAAGATCAGAAGAGAACATGTTTAAACGTAGAGAGAAACCTGTCGGAACGTGGCCATAGATCTCAAACTCTTTCATAAAATGATTTTATGGGGTCCTTAGACCCTGTAAAAACATTCCGATGCAAAGGAGGGCGGAGTAGGAGGCGATGACCGGGCTCGGAGGAGCCAGGCGGAGCCGACGTGAGGAAGCGCGGTGCCCGGCTGGACCCGGGGAGGACAGGACGGCTCCGTGAAAGACAGACGGCCCGGCAAACGGTGCCGCCCGGTCCTTTCGTTCTAAGAGACCTTTGGAAGGGGGGACAGGTCAGCTGGAGACAGGACCCGCCACCCACACCCCTCTACAGACTGTGCACCAGTTTGAGGGGCAGTGATGTGTGCCTAGCAAATAATCCACTACTGGGGGGGCGATACCTGTGGAGTAAATGCTGAAAAATTAGTTCTGCGGATGGAAGACTAGATGATGGAGAAGGGCGAGGTATTTGTGAAGCAGGAGGAACTGGGTGCTCCTAAGTAGGGGCTGAAGTATCGCAATGAGACGGGTACGACAACAGCGAACGTAAGACCTCGGTTTATCCAGGAGGGAGAGCGGGGTCGGGCGGTGGGAGAACCTGTCCGGGCGAAGGGGGTGGACTTTAGATCCCACATGTCACTGTGTGACCAGGGCGGTCCGTTTCTCACAGGTTCAGCTTTGCCACCTGCAGCGCTGGGTCAGGTGGGATGGGGCGGGCCCGGAGATCCGGGGTGCTCCCAGCTCCCCGAACGCGACTGCTCCGCATCTGTGTGTGGTACCCGCACTTCTACGCGGGGGCTCAAGTCTATCTCCTCCACGCGCACACGCGCTCTCTCCCTCCCCTCCCCTCCCTCCCTCCCTCCCTCTCCCTCTCTCTCTTTCTCTCATCTGTCTTGAAAAATTGCCATTGTTTGTTTTGCTTTCATAGAAATAAAATGCAGGTTTTCTTTGGTTTGTTTGTTTTGCTTTTATTTTGTGATTTGAAAAGGCCTGTTCCTCTTAAGAACTTGATTCGGTCCACACAGAGCTCGGTGGTTGGAAACACTCTGATCATGTGAGTTCTGCTTTAGACTTCATTGTCGAGAGTGAATCCAGTAAGCAGGGAACAACAGCAAAAAACCACTAACCACATTCTATCGAGTCACACACAAAAACCAGTAAAACTTGGGGCATACGTATTTTTAAAATTATACTTGGAAAGTCGCAGGGTTTCGTGTTTTGATTGACTTGCTGCTGGGAGAGATGAGGGGACCGAGCGGAAACGGAACAAGAGCGCGGCGCTGTCTGCGCACGGGCCCCACTCACCCCAGTGCCGGCCCAGGCCCTGCGCTGCCACCCTCCCCTGGAAGGAGGGGAATCGTCCCCGGTGGCTAAGGGGCACGCCTGAGGAAGAGGCCGGCGAGGCGTGGACACAGGCCGGCGGCCCCCTCGTCACCGGGCCCCGTGGTGCCGTCATCGCGAGGCACACCGACGTCAGCGCAGTGAAATCCTCGCGGAGGGGCCGGGCCGGTGTGGCAGGCGCGAGGGCCACGGGCTTGGCGGCCCCCAGCCCTGCGTCCACGCTCCTGCTCCGCCGCGGACCCAAGGTCATGTTCCCGTTGGTCCGGCGCCCGCCCAAGCGCGCGTCTCGGGAGCGTCACAGGGATTGAGGAAGTCGCACTTATTAAGCGGCCGGCACGTGACGGCTGCCCAGGCGACAGCGTTTTCCTCCTGTTCTCTTCACCTAACGTCCGGAGTATGCGGATTTTTTCCGTTAGGGAGTGGGGTGGGGACAGAAGACGGCCGGGCGTTGGTATCAGCAAGTCCTCAGTTTAGTTGAAAAGAGAGAAAAAGCCATGCGCAGGGACTTGTCTGCCCTGCCGGGGTTCCGGGCGACGCCGCGGGTGGCTTTGGCAGGGCAGAGAGGTCCCCAAAGGAAGCCTGTTGGACCTGCGACTTGCAGGTGAACAGGGCCGCGGGAAGGGGGTCAGTCACACAGGGAGAGCCCGAGGACTCAGGGCACTGGAGGAGTCAGGTCTCAGAAGGGACATCCCCTCTCTCTTCCGCCACGTCCCGTTTGTTAGAGGCACATCGGCAGGTCCGGCCCACTCCAGGGAATGGCGGGCCATGAGGGCTTGGGCGTCAGGGAGTGGGGACGCACGGGGCCGTCCGGTCTCAGGATCAGGGGTTCTGTTTTGTGCCTCCGAGCCAATCCCGAAGCAGCTCTGCCGGCATCACAATCATTCGAGCCTTCCCCAGCCACCCTGTATGAAGGTCCTGCTATTGCAAAGCCAGAGCACATCCGAGTCTGTCCCCAGCATCACCGCCTTAGAAACGTGAAGTCACTGTTTGAGAGTCAGGTCAAGTGCACAATACTGTCTTACACGCTTTCACACGAAGGGGGGTAACAGTTCTTAGGATTTTGCACAAAGGATGGTGACTTTGTCAAATTGTGATATTATTACCAAAAGCAATTTTCCTTTCCTTCCAAAAACGTTGTAGGAAAGGGTGGATGCACTCACGGGGGCCCAAGCTTCCTCCCCTGAGAATAATTAGTGGCTTCTTCGTGGGCTTGGCCTCCGACTTGGTTCCTAAGATCCCAAGCCGAATTGATGTCAATGAGGATAGTTTTCATCAAACTGTTTACTCCTCTCAGTTTTAGAAATAATGTCAGATACCTTCCTAATTTCTCGTGTTTCTTCTTATTTACACTTATATTTGTTTTGTTTTAGCTTCGAGCATATCTGTGCATTTTACTGACTCTTTTAAGTGCCTTTGGATTTTTTTTTTTTAACTGACAAAGGCATTTGAGATAGGGTGTCTTCACATTGATTTAACCTTTAAGAGGTTCAAGAATGAGTAAATAATATCATAAAAATAATACCTTTTAAGAGTCTGAAAAAAGCACATGCGTGAAAAGAAAAATGTATATTATTATATAGGCCTCATCAAATTAAACTTGAGTCAAAATTGTGTTCCCAATTTATAGAGGCTCTTTGAAGAGCCTCGCTTTGCTTACTACGCATACTTCTCAGGTGAGATGACTGTTTATTATTAACTGTTGGATAAATTGAATCAATTTCCCTCCAGCAAGGTCACCCTTAATTATCAGGACTCACCTGACCAAGGACCTCTCCCTCCCTCTGTGCTGAAACAGCTGATTGTCCAAAAACACCCCCATGCTATCCTTGCCATTGCTCTCTTCCCACCCGAGGTGATCAATCACCCTGTTTCCTCGTTTATGAAATGGGAATATCGGTAACTTTTAGCAATTCAACCACTGTGGGAGTAGTAAAGGACGGGAGTGTTTGAACTCGCAAAGCCCTTGTGGATGCCCAAATAAGTGATGTTTGGTAAAAGCACGGTATTTTCCTGGCTTATTTTAGAGTTTTTACCTTAATGAGAAATCGGTTTTGCACAGGCTATTTGGACCCCGAATTTATTTCCCGGCCCTCAGGGGTGTAAACAAGAAAGCAGAGAGCCTAGTGTGTGTTCCCATCCCACAATAGAAAGTTGTTATATTTTTTTAGGCACACAGGGGAATTATGGGGCGGGCCTACCGCGCTCTGATAAGGACAGCTGCAAGTAAGTCCACCTGTTTGGGCCAGGCCTCCTGGCCACTGCTGGCACCTGGCCAGCAGCGCCCTTAGAGACAGCAGCCTGACTCCCGCAATGAAAAATCCTGGCTCTGAAAAATCCTGGGGACAAATGCTCCAGGAAACAACTGGTTTGAAAGAATAGACTGTTTGAACCTCCCAGCTGTGAGGGCCATTTGCGAGAGGCACTCTGAGCGGGGGCGGGGGTCAGAAGCAGCTGTTGCGGGGGGCTTAGCTTTCAGACCGAAGTCAGTTGCTGGCTCCAGGATGGAATTTTGATCATGCATGGATTGGTTGAGGTTCAGCTGTTGACTTGCGCGGGGTACGATTTTGGACACCAATCCCAAGGTCCCCTGTCGTTTCAGGCTTCACGGGCTCAGAGCAGAGGGTGTCTAATGACGCGTTAGCTGCATGCTAGGTGCCAGGACACAGCTCTCATGTCCACTCAGGTTTGTCCGCGGCACCTGTGCAGCTCCTGACGCCCGATGGCTTCTGACAACGCGTCCGTGAAATGCAGGCACGATTTTCTGGGTAGAGAACGGTGTTTTAAAAGACCCGTGGAGGTTGGGGAGGGGATTTCCTTATGTCAGATAAAGGAGTGAAAAAGGCATTGCTTCCTCTGCTTGAAGAAACCACATAAAGGAAATAAGGACAAGGAAAATGCGCACGCATACACACGCTTCAGTGACACTGTGAGGAGCAAGCGCCCTGAACCTCCGTCGACACAGGAGGGCACTGAAGACAGGAGCCGAGCTCAGGAGCATGGACACAGGGGCCCCACGAGTGCAGGCCGGTGGCTCAGCATCCCCTCCAAGGCGCAGGGAGAACTCGGGGAGGCGAACCCACATCCTCCTCAGGGCAAAGGGGCTTCCCCAAACCACTCGCATGAAGGAAAATCAAGGAAGACGAGAATGAGTGAGAAATCGCAAGGCCTGGGCGTATTTTCAGGAACGGGCTTGCTGTGAATCTCAGCTATGCGGGGAGAACCGAAAGCTAAGGGAGCTCATGAGGTGTCCGTGAGAGAGCTCCAGCTGGCTGACCAGAGGGCCGGCCTGTGACCCCTCCGACGACTGTCCTCAGGGGAAGAGGGATCAATGGGTCAGGACACAACGCAGTCCTGTGCAAACATGTCATACGAAGACAGGATAAAGGCGAAGAGAAAAACAAAGGGCGGATAAAATCAAAATGTCGTCATCAAGCAGGTTAAAATTATGACCAGAATATGCCCCGGGGATTTAAAAATAAAAGCAGAAACGAGAATGAAATGGTCTAAGCAATGACCTCTGTAAAACTGGAGTAGAGAGCAGAGGTGTGAGAGCTGAGGGAGGCAATGAGCACGTGGAAGAGGGGGGTAGACGTGAACGGTGAGCACTTTCAAAAAGAAACGGAAGACGAACAAAACTGTCGCAGGAAGGAAGATTTTACTGGAAGCAGCGCACGGGATATTACGCAATGTTAAAAAACATAACGAGCCATAAGAAAGACAGGACTGGAAGACACGTGACAGCCAACACGAATAACTGGAGTCCCTAAAGGAACAAATTAAAATGATAGGACAGAAAAAAACATTTAAAGATATAATGCGAGAAGATATTCCGTTAATTAAAGAAAAAAAAAAAAAGCTACAGACTGAAAGGACAAGTGGAATTCCAGGAGGTGACACCAATTTATATATTAGATATGTTCTAGAAAGTTTATTGGACTCAAAAAAATTCGGTTCTTTGGGAACCTCAGCGAACATATCTTCAGGGATAAAAACGTTCGCGCGGGTCTGAATTCCTCACCAGCAACGCTGAGCACTAGGCAGAGAACAGTGCATTCAAGGGGCATGGCCAAAAGGAAGACAGCCAGAAATGCATAAAATAAAAGAACGAGCAAATTCCTAGCAAATGCGAACGAAGTAAGTCCAGAGGTTATAATTTTATATCAGAATTTAGGGCAAAAAACATTAAACCAGACACACATAGGCACTTATAATAGCACAGAGCAACTGACATAAAGATCTCACAGAACAACCACGTACCAGATAAAATGGCATCAATATTAAAAAAAAAAACATAAATAAATGCACATGTAATCAGAAAGAAGGAGTAATAATGGTAAAAGGGATACTTTGATTCATGTTCTCAATTCATCACAAATCAAGAAGACAAAAAAATAACATACTTAATGAGGCATATCTAATTGAGATAAATCGATACTACACTTAAAACAGAACGTCTTCCTTTTAAGTGTCACTAAAATGTTTACAAACTTTTACCAGAGAAAATCACATTAATTTTCAGAGTAGAAATAATATGTCACATTCTCTGATCATAACAAAACAAATTAGATACTAAAAACAAAAAATCCTTATCCTCTGTAAATGAAGAATAAAACAGTAATAAAAACTATAGTGATGATAACAAAATATATTCCTTATATGCTACTATGGAAGGGAAAAGGAAAATCATAACTGAAACAGGAGAGATCTGAAAATTAAGGGTAATAAATCTTATGTAGATATTATGGGACAAAAAATTGCAGATGAGCAATATTCGTAGTTTTAAATACTTTCATTAACATCAAAGGAAGAGGAAAATTAGAGAATGATGAATGCAACTCAAGTAAAAAAATAATGATAAAAGAATTAAAGATAAAACAGATATTATTGCATGGGGAAGCCAAAGCTGACAGAAATAATAAATTTAAAAGCTAGGTTTCTGAAAAAAAAAAATAAAAAAGCAAAAATATCAACATGCTGCTGCCAAGCTTAGTTAAAATAAAATGAGAGCACAAATGCATAAAATAAGAGTCAATAATTACAGGTAAGAAGTTAATGAATCATAACAAATTACTCTCGTTATTTATACGTAAATAATTTCAGACCCTGAAACAGATGACTTACCGAAACCAACCCATCTGAAGGGAAACATTCGAAGAGATGGGTTATTATGAGTAAAATATAGGAAGCTGTCAAAAGCTGTCTTTGGAAAAAAGCATCAAGCCCAGATTATTCCATAGGGAAATTCTACGAAACACTTAAGAAATATATAATTCCAACATTATTAAGTTCTTCTAGAGCATGCAAGAGAAAAAAATGGACAGCTTCTAAATTACTTTTATGTACTTAGCAATACCTCGCCAACTTTAACAAAAAACAGAAGACCAAAAGAAAACTAGAGATGCAATAATCTTTATAGATAAGCAATATGAGGACTACTCCATGGAAAATAAAATAAATAGAACGGCGGTATTTCAGGAATTCAAGGGCAGCTTAAATTGAAAACTAATTTAATTTGCCATCTTAACAGGCTTTAAGAGAAAAGTGGTGAGGTTATTTCCAAGTGTGCCTAGAAGAGTTTTGCTAATATTGAGCATAAATTCTTGATTAAAAAGGGAATAAAGAAATAAATGCTTCGATTGCCTCATACATGTCATCTCAAAAGGCAGCAGCATGGTCTTCAGACATCTATTCAGTTAACATGAGGAAAAGTTAAGAAGTAGATCTGCCTCTCACCGCTGTACTTTAACGCTGTTTCAAAGGCGCTAGCCAGAGACAAATGATGGGAGGGGGAGGGACCGAGAACCCAAGTGTTCCTTTGAATTGATCCATGTGACACTGGACGCGGTGGCAGCCTGGCATCGAAGGAAGGTTTGCTTTTCATCGGCTCTGATCCGCACCTTGAGAATTTCGAAGCCTGTGCCCACGTTCCCCTTTGCCAATGATCACATCGTAAGGGTCTAGGGAAAGCTGCTGCATAGTGTCTCATGACGGCCGTTCCCAGGATGCAGGAGGTCTTCGTCGTGTGTTTAAAGATGTGCCGTAAGTATCACGAATATCTTTACGTTGGGCCATCTGTGGAAATAGAAAGAGCCTCAGCGACCTCTGAGGATGCGCGCCTGGGCTCAGCATCCCGTCCTTGGGACGCCTCCTCCCTCCTGTTCACCCCGCGCAGCCGGGCGCCCCGGCTGCTGGCGTCACGTCCAAGCCCGAGGACGTGGCGCGGGGCCCTCTGCTCCGCCCTCGGCCTCCTCTCCCAGCTCCTCCCGCCCCTCCGGGCTGCGGCTCACACAGGAGGCGGCACGCGGGGCCTCACTGCCACGCCACGGCCACATCCCCGCGTCTGCTTCCTTGTCGCGCATCTTTCACTGAAGGACGCTCCCCCTTTTCCGCACGACATTCCTGGCAACACCTCCCCTGAAGACTTGGCTCGGGCGTTTGGACCCCGGGTCCCTGGAGCTTCACTGGCGTCCGGGCCGTGTCATAGTGCCCTCGGCACACCACACGCCATGGTGGAGTCTGCACATTCGTCTGAGCCCCTTTCCAGTCCGGGGACTCCTTAGGGACAGACACTGTGTCACAGGTATCTTTGCGTCTCTAGGTTCTTGCCCGGAACACACGTGTGCTGTAGTGGAAAGAGGCCGTGTTGGATGCAGAGGGAGCATTTCAGTCCTCACGGAGGGGACCCATGAGCTCTGATGAAGGGCAGAGCCTAGGGGACCCCGCCTGTAACCCCGCCTGTAACCCCGCCTGCAAGTCCACGCTTGGCGGCTGTAGGCCCAGCATGGCAGTTGGCAGTGGCTTTTGCTCCTTGCTCCGTCATGTTTCCTTTCCAGGCTGGTGTGGACGGGGCAGGTGGCAGTGTCATTGCGGTGCCCCGGGGGCCGGTGGGCAGTCGGTCACCCAGGCAAAGCCCGAGTCCCGGTTCCTGCTGCCCGCCGCCACACGGCCGCACGCACACCCATCGCGTGCCGAGCTCACTCTTCCTGGCCCAGCACCTACACATGCGCTTGACGGCGGCCGTCACCCGCCAGCCAGGATCTAGTCATCGTGGCTCCACCTGAGCTTGAGGACGGACCTGTGCTGTCCTCTCCGGCTCCCCTCGCGTGTTTCATAAAATGCGGGCCGTGCCTGGATCCCCACGTTTTCCCTCCCTGTCATCAAGCACACCCAAAGCCGGCGCTCTGCCTCCTTGGTGGCCCGTCCCTCGGCCCCTTCTCTCCGGCCTCTGGCTCACACGGTCTCGCGTTTGCTGGAGCGGCCTCTTGGCCCCCCTCCCCGAGCTCTGCGCTTCTCTCCTCCAAGCCGCGCTGTGCTGAGCACCCGGCTCCCCCTCTCCGAGAGGCAGTCCTCGCCGCATCGCTCTCCTGGGCCTCGCTAGGGTCACTGTCACCCTTGGCAGCGCAACTGCGGCGTCCCGCATCACCCGTCAGCCCCCTGCCTCGCTAGGGCCGTCGCGTGCCTCCCTTTCCTACCCGAGGTCCTTGAACTCCCAGCAGTTCTTGCACCTGCTTCGGGGGCCTCCCTCCCACCCTGTCCCCCCGCTCGGCCTCGGGGTCACTGCCACCAGAAAGCCTTCCTTAGCCCCACGCGTAAGGGCTCCGATCCCCCCGAGGTCTCGGTCCGCATCCTCTTTGGCTGTTCCCTCTGCACATGTCACGCTGTGCCGTAACCCCCTCTGCAAAGCTGACGAGTCACCGAGGGCGGGGGATGGTGTCCCGCTCCAGCTGCCTCCCTCGTCACTAGCAAGTGGCTGCTCACCTTCGCTGGGTCAGTCGGCACACGAAAGCGCACGGTGACCCCATGCGCCCAGGGGAGCAATGATGCTGGGGTCCTTGGCTGACGGGGTGGAAGCGGAGGAGACTCAGGGAGAGGGAGCGAGGACCTTTCCCCCCCAGTTGTCTCGTCCACGCAGCTGAGACACATTTACCTAAACTGCCTATAAATTTTGCATATTATACATAGCATTATTGTATTATTACTACATTACATTATTATATGTCATGAGAATATTACACAGTGCGACGTGACATTATAATAACCTTAAGGAAAGTTTTACACAGAAACACATTCTTTCCATAAACTCATCCATGTCATCCGCTGCTCGAATCGTGGCATTGTCTCTGCGTTCTTTGCTCATATTATACTCATTCTGACATAGCCATATGTTTCGTTCTCTTTGTATACTTCGTATTTGACCTTTTCCCTATATTACATATTTTTGCAGAGAGTGCACACGAAGGGCCTTAGCTTCCCCCGTTCCGAGTTGAGTAAGCGCGAATCCGCTATCATTTTCTCAAGGGTCTTCGTTTCCATGAACTTAATCACTGTAGCCGTTCCTCTCTGGCCCCTCTCCAGGCCCGACACGTCCTTCCAGAGGCAGGATCCAAGCCACACCCTACTGCTCGCATCTCTGCAGGCCGCGCCGTATTTTAAGAAAGTTCGATATTTGAAAATCCACATTTACACTACTGTGCGGATTAACCAGAGAGCAGTTATTATTCACAAAAGGTACTCTGTCTTTAAAAAGATCTACTGTAACATACCCTTAATAGCAAAACTTCCGGTATGTGTAAAGTAGATGTGATTAAGAACAGCACAATTCGCTTGTGGCTCGCTGTGCGAGATGAGCTGTGCTTTCACTGGTCAGAGGCGAGTGTCCACATCATCCTTCCAGATGCCTGGTGTTCTCCATTTTGATCTCAGAATTGGGCCTTTCAACCTAATTTGGAGGTCTCGGTGGTTCTTAGCTCAGACCAATCATAGGACGGAGTTTAGTACCTGATGTAGGCTAGGCTGGTTTTATGGTGTTACTCATTAGACGCAAGAATAATTGCTTCTTGAAATTTTCATTTATCATAAGGGAAGCTAATAGAATCCTTTAGTTTCTCATGTGGCTATTTAATGAACTACACTATAAGGGTTTGTGGTATTTATATAGCTAGATTGTCTGATAATATATCTTCTATTTGTTCAGCAGGCAAAAGTATTATTTATTGTAAACCTCACCTCTCTTCACTTTTCATTTAATGCTAATGTTTAGATAACAGTAGACATTTCATATGGAGAAGTTACTATGGTTTTGATGAATAAATATTATAAAAATATTTTACAAAAAAATTAAACTTCTGGAATCCCTGAAGACTCAAGAAAACTTGCAGTGTGGGGAAGACTTACAGACGATGGGTATCTTTTTTTTGTGTGTGTGTGTGTGTGTGTGTGTGTGAATTTGTTGGGAAAGTGAAAAGAAGATGCACAGACCGAGAACATATTTGTAAATCCTGCATCCAATAAGAACTCATCAGGCCCTGTACCGGTCCTTGTACCGCTCTCCTCCTCCTAGTAAGCAATACAGAAATAACATCGACGACAGCACACAGAAGCCAGACCGAACCCCAACTAGTGCCGCACAGGGCTGCAGGCACGTCCGGGACCCGAGGACCACACGCAGAACCGTCAGTCCTGCCCGCCCCTTGGACCAAACCCCGACGCGGGCTTGTCTCTGCTGCCTCCTGAGAACACTCAATGGCCATGCGTTGCGTTTGCTTCCTTTCGTGCTCCCTTACATCAACACAGCAAATGTTTGCTTGCTTGGCAATATCAGCGTTATACCTTGAATGTCACGGCCCTAGGGTTTGCCTAGGTATTGCCTGCCGTTCCTCGACCGCAACCTCAAGGCCTCATGGTCCCCTTTGATTCTATTCCTGGGCACCATGTAGATGAGCTTTTGTTGTGTTTTAAGACAGAGTCCATTGGTAAACAGACGTCTCCCAGAACGCTAAGTAGTAACAGGCTTTCCATGAGTTAACATCATCCCTTTATCGACCTCCTACGCTGTGCCTACATAATCGTTTCTCCATTTTTATGTAAGAGACAAGCCCGTGGTGCTCTGACTCAGCCGTATGGGAATCATGAGTGACTAAAGCTTTCTACTGTGTTCTTGGCACAATCCTACCCACGTAGTCTCCATTAAAGAGGCCAAGCTATCCTCAAGTCTCTGGAAAATTTTCTTTACTGGAAACCTCAAGCTGAGTGTTCTTAGAACCCTCAAGAAATGAATGATCTTCAAAAGGAGACAGCTTCTACCTGGAACTTTGGACCAAGTTAATGATCGCATGATGTGTAGATGTCTTCCCACCTACATTCCACAAGACAAGAGGACAGACCACCATGCTTTAATCTGCATTTAAACATTTTTTTTCCTAGCTATCTTCTTTCTTCTCTAGTTGGTTTAGAGCTACTTTGACCTATGTTACTTATAAGGATCAATTCTTTTTGTTGTTCATGTTGCTTTTCAATATATTTCCTTCTCCATTCCTTTTGCAGTTTGCTGTTTTTGTGATGTTTCTTCAATTCTTCATGTATATAAGTAATTCATGTTTTGACAATGGGGCAATATAATTAGATATATACAAATGGTAATTCGTGTAACTTTAAGCATTATACCAAGACCAACGACCTTGATGTTTCTGGGGAAAGAGTCGCACAGATATTTAGGCACAACTCATGTTGATTAATTGTCTTTAATTAAAGTTTGTCACTTTGATACATGCTTATTATGGCAAATAATCAAACGAAATGTGCTATATCCAGAGATACGACCTTACAGTCTGTATCACCCTCTCTTATTTAGATGTCATTTAAATAGGTCTGCCCTGTCCAGGATAGGGGCCACATGTACCTAGACCAGACCCTTGAAATGTGGCTAATTCCAACCGAGATGTTCTAGAAGTGAAAAATAGACCAGAATTTGAAAACTTAATATGAAAAAAAAAATTACAAAATACCTATTAATGTTTTTATAGTGATGTCACACAGAAATGATAAAATTATGGATATACCAAGATAAACAAACTACATTAAATTAATTTCACCTATTTCTTTTCAGTTTTTAATGTGGCTGGTGGAAAATTTAAAATCAACTATGTGGCTCATAGTTATGACTCACGTTATATTTCCACTGGATGTTATGGATATAGATGTTTATCTGAACTTACGAAAACATGTAAAGTGGAAAATTATAAAGTAGATATGATTTAATTCAGTCTTGGCTAGAAAATGTATCTGAAACCAGGGCCTAACTGGCGGTTACATGAGAAATCCAAGGACGAAAAACAGCAAAGCCTGGCATGACGCAGGTACTTCGAGGAGACAACTGCCAGGGCTTATATTCTGTGTGATTAATGTCGAACTTGGAGTAAGAGCCTTTCTAATCATATTTTTAGAGAGGAAGACAACTCAGAGAGGTTAAGTAACTGAGGCGCCATGCTTAATGCCGCTCTTAGCATTCGGAGTCACTCCTTAGTGGGAGCCCAATGTCTGGCTCCAATTTACTTGCTGAAGCAGACGATCAAACCGACTGTTGGGTTTTTACACATGTTCAGCTTCCCATACTACTGACTTCTTAAAATTAATTGGTTGTTTCCTGGGTAACCGGACTCACCATTAGGTGACTTTTCATTTGGAAAACATCACATTACCTGGAAATCTAAAAAATACCCTTATCTTGCATATCTAGGAAAGGATGTTCATCTCTCCACCAAAACAGTGCTTGGGGACCTTTTGTGAGAGTTAGCTTTAGTAACTGAACTTTCACAGAAGCAGAACTAGACGAGGAACAGGGAAAATAAGGTGTATACTTAGAGGCTATGTCCCCTTCACAGATCTTCCAAATAAGATATGTTACTTTTAGTTTGCTTTAGGTCTAACTAATTTTAATATGAAACATTTTATTGCATGGATTCTTGATGAGTGGTCTCCTCTATTTGACCACACTATTTGACAATCCTACAGGGATATTTTAGTCAAAAATAGGTCAACTCAGTTTTCAAGTAATAACCAGTAAGCTTTTGTGTCACAAACCCAATACCTGTCATTGTGGACCACAATGACAGGTTTTGGGTTCGTGACACAAAAGCTTACTGGTCATTACTTGAAAACTGAGTTGAAAATTGCTACTTCTAAAACCGATGCCTGCCTTCATAGTAGTACCTAACATTATTTAGATTCATCAATTTTACTTCTAGTAAAATAGATCATTTGATAATTTAACTCAACGAAGAGAAAAACTGGATTTCAATTCAAGAACTCGAACTACTCACTCAAGAATTTGAGATTGCTTTTCTCTCTCCTCAAGTGTGTTCATTTCGTTTTATCAGAGACCCAGAAATTAAGGAGAATTTCACATGCCATGATTTAAGAACTAGTAGATGGAAATAGATGATCCTACCAAGGCCATGTATATCTGTTCTTGAAAGATTTATGAAATATGCCAGAGAACAGAAATGTTATATTGTGTCTGTGAAGACCGTCCTGGAATCTTTAATGTTAACAAATGATCTGGAACACAGACACGCCAATCATAACATTACATAATCTTGCTAATGACCCTGTATTTGGTGCTATAGCCTCTTCAGATGGAGAGCGGGATCTCTTAGTTTAACCTGGATCTCTTGGCTCCTCGACGAGAAGGCGCCTGCAGATACGGTCGCCGTCCTTCGTCTGGTGTCTGTCTGTGTTGCAACGTGCAGGTGTGTGATCCTCAGGGTCTTAAACCCTGTGGTGCAGCTACTGCACTTTGGACAAATGACCCGACAAGTAATCATCCAGCAAAGAGAGTCGGAAAACCTGGCATGTTATGGAAGTTGACACAACCGTGGCCAGAAACTTGGTGTGCAACTGGACGCCTCGATTAGTGGTAAGTGTATGGATCAGTCACACCCGCGGGTATTGCGAATGGGCTCTCCTTCAGCTCAGGCTGAAGAATGGCAATGAGGGAGGCGCTCAGAAGCAGCAGCTACACCCACACACTTCACTGCTCACCTTACACGACCTTACGACTAGACTATCTGTTAACATGCTTTTATTATTGTGGGAAGTCTCCGGGAGAGATAAAAGCTGCAATGACTTTCTGAAAGACACGAAAATTATTTAATGAGAAGAACCAGCTACTCTTTACCCATTGAACCTCTTATTTCAAAATCATTGCCTTCTTATGACCACCAATTTGAAATTATTATATAGAGCACTTCTCTTCAGAAATGACAGAAGCCAGATGGAATCTTCTGCCTAAAACAAACAAGAAAACAAAACATGTAACATAATGTTGTGTTGTTTTTTTTTTTTTTGGACCCTGGATATCAGGCAATGAAGACTGACTCTTTAGAGATGGGAATAAAACAAGATGAGACCTATAACTGCTCAGCTGATTGCCTTGAGAGAGATTTTAGGTTTTGGCACAGAGAAGAGGAGCCCCACAAATGCTCTGAGCCTAGGGGACGGAACGGAGATTCTGGGGAGACCAAAGCAGTGAGGGTACAGAGCACCAGAGGGTAGAAAGGTCTGAAGTGAGAGACCTCGTAAGGTCTGCAGAGTCCTCCTTAGTTACTCAGCAGAGTACGGATTAGCACAGGTAAGTGGCAAAACTGCTTGAAGACAGGGAAAGAACCACCCGAAAATACTGCTGAGAACTGTGCCGCGTGCTCGCGGAGGGCCGAGGCGTTGCCCGCTCCCTCGGACACACTGGAAATCCCGACTCATGGGACACCAGGTGAGCGCCTGGGAGGACCGGGGCTCTGAGCGGGGAATTCTTAGCGCTAGACAGGGCACTGCTACAGATGAATTGGTAACATGCAAGAGCTGAAAGGGTCCAATTTTTGTAAGGAATTTAACTCCATCGAAGAGAAACACTCAAAATATTTATAGGAATGCAGAGTGTTTTACAGTTTGCAATGTCAGGCATACGAAGACGCAGGGAAATGTGACCGTAACGGGAGCATATACATGTCATTAAAACGGACACAGCACATTAGGCAAGGCCGAAGTGCACTTGGAGGCGGAGTGATAGAAACTACACAAAACAAGACACAGGGGAAAATAGTTAAATGAAAAGAGCATTAGTGAACTGCGAGTAAACTCTGAGTGTCAGTATAGACACGTTGAAAAATCCAAAGGAGCGGGAGCAAGGAAAAGATATTTGAAGGAATAATGGTCACTCATGATGAAAACTGTAAACACATGGATTCAAGAATCACAACAAATCCCAATCACAACATGGAGAGAATGACACCAAGTACAACACATTCGAATTGCTTACTGCCGAGGTTAAAAAGAAAGCCTTAGTAGCAGACAGATAGAAAGCCCAGATCTGTACAGAAGGACAAAGATGGGATGACAGCAGACTTCTCACCGGAGACAATGCAAATGACCAAACGGTGGGGAAACGACTTTAAAATCCTCAAAGAAAAAACACCGTTAACTTAGAAATCCGTACCCAGCAAAGATCTCTTTCAAAAACAAAGGTGAAATAAAGATGTTTTCAGACATAGAGAACCTGAAAGTATTCACCACCAGGAGACTCACCATAAGAAACCAAAAGGAAGCCCTTCGAGGTAGAAAGAAAATGATGCCCAGTGGGAATCCGGACCTGTACGAAGGGATGAGGGACCCAGGAAATGGTAACGACATTAAAGTTTGTGCGTGTGTGTGTGTGTGTGTGTGTGTACACACACATACATACATAAATTTTTTTATTAACTTTTTTAAAAGATATTTAACTGTTTTAATAAAATAAATAATCTATTATGGGGTTTATAATTTTGAAAACAAAATGTATTAAAATAACAGCATAAGGCCAGGAAATGGAGAAGTAGAAGTATATGGTTCATAAGCTCCTTATACATTAAATGTTATAATATCACTTGGAAATAGACAGTGATAAAATAAAGATGTATACTATACACTCTAAAGCAACCACTAAAATTATACCACAAAGAGTAATAAGTAATGAAACAACAAAGATGATAAAGTGGAATCATAAAAAGCTTCAATTAATCTAAAATACAGCAGAAAAAGAGGAAAAGGGCAATAAAGAACAGATGTGAGCAAAACGATACACCTTGATCGTATCAATTATCACATTAAGTGTAAACGATGTAAATACCCCAATTAAAAGGCAGGAATTGTCAAAGTGAATGAAAAAGCAAGGCCAGTTATATGTTGTTCACAAGAAACAAACTCTAAATTTAAAGGCAGAAATGGATTAAGTATACAAGTACAAAAAAAGATACCCCATGCTTAGGTCAAAGGGCACCTGCAGTGTCTATATTAGTATCAAGAAGAACGCAGGAAGTTACCGAAGATAAAGCTCATTTTTTCTTCCCCTTATGATAAAGGGGACTCAAGAGGACTTACAAATTGTCAATGTTCATGCCCCGGATAACAGAATTTCAGAATACGTGACCTGGAAATTGAGGAAATGCAAGGAGAAATCAAAAACCCACAATTACAATGGAAAATTCCAGTAGCCATTTCTCAGTAGAACAAGTAGACAGAAAATCAGCAAAGAGATAGTAGTAGCCATGAAGGGCACTGTCAATCAACATGACTTAACGTCACCACACATCTATTAGAACGGCTAAGATTAAAAAGGCTGACTCGAATGAGGATTGGTGAAGATGTGGAGAAGCTGGAAATTTCATACACGGCTGGCGATTCAACTGAGGAAAATGCTTGGGTGATTTCTTAAAAAGGTAAACATCGGGCTATTATCCCACCATTCCATTTCTAGGCATTTACCTAACAGAAATGAGAGCATGTGCCCTTATAGAGACCGGTATATAGATGTTTCGTGCAACTTTATTAAAACCCCCAAACTGGAAACAACCCAAATAGCCTCCAACGACTGAGTGGATAAACGAAATGTGATTCATCCTTACGATGGAATATTTTTCAACAATAAAGGGAATGGACTATTGATACATGTGATCTAAATGCATCTCTAAGTAATTATGCTAAGTAAAAGGTACCAGGCAAAAAAGTACCTACCGTGTAATTCCACTCACTTAAAACTCTTGAACTGAGAGTGACAGGAAGCAGGTTAGTGGCAGCCTGGGCAGGCGGAGTCAGGGGAGGGCCGAGCAGAAAGGATTCCAAAGGAGTAGGCGGAGACTTTGGGAGTGACGGACGGCCTCACTCTCTTGACCGTGGTGTTGGTTTTGTGGGTGCGTACATACGTCAAAACTTATGAAATTGCTCAATTTAAATATGTGGAGTTCATCATCTGTCAATTACACTCCGTAAAGCTGCTGAAAGAAAAGCTATTTTGGAAGAATTGGAAATAGAAAATTGTTATTTCATGATCCTCACCCAACCTAACCGAGCCACCGAATTTGAAGACTTGCCTTAAGAGAGATTTCAAAATCTCAACAAATGCTCTCCCCAACGTTGCCCTTCCTTCTCCCCTTTCTCCTGCTAAGCAATAAACTCAGCTTTTGCTGATCGGCAAGATGGTTTGGGGATATTTTGGGGAGCCGGCATTTAGTAGAGCTTCCACACTGTACTAGTTGTGGGGGGGGGGGGGCGGGGATTTTGCAGCTGTGAAATGGACAGGGTTCGATACTGGTGGACAGAGGAATTCTAGGATTCGGATGCAGGGGGAAGTTTTCAATTTTCATAAGGTGTTGAGTACGTTAAAAATATCTTAAGCCAAATGTTTATGCTGTGGTCATGTGATCCATGGGAAAAAATTGTAAATCGAATTATGATGGTGAAGAAACATTGGTTATTGGAAGAAAGCGAGAAGCCAGGTAGAAGAGGAAGGAGGGATAATCAAAAACAAGCAAACAAACAAAATAACTGGTCTAAAGAAAGAGAAAGCGCTGCTTCTTTCCCGGATGTCCAGTTTCTTTTCCCAAGGGTCCCCAGTCAAAGTAGCATTTGTTCTATGAGCCCATTTCTACACCTAATCAATCGCTTCAGTCCTGTCGGGTTTTCTTGGAGTTCCTTGAATTAACAAACACACGACGAAAATCATTATTTTTAGTACACTCTCTGTTACTCTGTCTCTAACCTTATAGACCAGTCATCCCATTATTTGAGATAATTCTCACGTAAATAGTAAATTTTGAAACAATACGATCTCAATAAGGATCTTTCTTTTTTCCTACAAACAGCCATAACTTTTGCTTTATCATTTGTTTTACTAATCTCATTAAAGCTTTACTGCTTGATCAATGTTTCATGAATTTTTAAAGATATAAATCTTTTACCTAGCTTTTTAAAAAAAAAAAAATAAGAGAACTGCTCTAGTGCTCATGTTATCACTTCCACAAAACTAGCCTAATTCTGCACAAATTGAAAAGACCTTGGCACTGCCTTTGTCTCCGGTGAAAAATGAGCCCCATTTGGTGACTGACCTTCCAAACAACCATGGCTTCCACAGAAATATAGAGGGTCTCTTGGCCCACAGCTGTTACCTTCTAAGAATCATTACTCTAGTGCTCAGGGGAAAGCTAGCCAGACAGGTAGGGCCGAGCTGACAGAACACTCGAAAATACAATAAAACGAAATGGATGCATGTAAACCCTGAGAGCCTTGGTTAGGAGCGAAGATGAGTGTTTTTGTTGCTGAAGACACAGGCGCAGGTCTGTAGTGTTTGAGAAAACCAGCTGTTAACATTCTCAATTATGCATTTGACAAAATGGATGCCTCTCACTGCCCTTCCTCAAGATGGATCTGAATGAAAATTTCCTAAATAATGATGTTTATAAGGTAGAACTGCAGCCAGCAGCATGTTAGGTTGTTTGGGGGCGTGAACTGGCATCTTCTGTCTGTTCTCGGGCTCCGGCGCGATGCTCGTGGATGCGGAGGGAGGGACAACGTGTCCTGACCGGTTCCTTTTCACGCTGTTGACTTGTGGTTTGACAGAATTGCTTCCTCTCCCCGAACGAGCAGATTCCCTCATCCTGTAGCATTACCAGGCAGCTCTCTGCTACCCAGACGCCCTTCCCTATTTTCCTTTAAGGGCGGGACGCAGCGGAGCTTGACAGGTGATGGAAGCAGTTTCATTTGTAACCCTCCAGTTTCTTGATTTCTGAAGCTCCAGCCACATAACCGCGGTCACCTTGGGAAGCTGGGACAAACGCTCGCTGGTGTGGTAGAGTGAGGAATTTAACTAACGCCTTGATAATCCGAAATAAATTCCCTGCCTCCCGAGTATCGTCTGCGTGGGTGACTTACGGCTTCGGCTTCTGTGTCCCTCTTCCGGCCTTATTACCAGCTTCCTCCTTGCCCCTAATGGGCCACTCAGGTGCCGTTTGCAGGTTTGTTTTATTGTTCAACAGCAAAGGTAAAGCGCACGATGCAGGGAAATCGAAGGCGGGAATGCCGGGACACTGACAGTAAACCCTTGTAGGTAAGCAGAGGGAAATCTTTTCATTAAAAGTAATTAACATGAAGTTGGAGATTGTGGTCATTAATTGTGCGCAGTCTGATTTAAGTTTCGAAGCTCCTCGGGTCTCTCACTAGGGGTTGAATCTATGAGAATAGAGATGTTCGTGGTTTTTGCCTTTGCCAGTGACTTTGCTTGGAATTCCTTTCTGACTTGGATTTCCCATCTGGAATTGACTGAGGTATTATGCTCGGGATGGAGGCGGGGGGTGGGTGGGACCATTATGCACTTGATACCTTCCTGGAGCACATGAGCTGAATCTTTCCAGATGCCGAGCATTCTTTTCCTTCCTCGCCAAAAAAAAAAAAAAAAAAAAAAAAAAAATCTGTGAAGTATTACTATCCCTTATAAATGATTTTGAGTCATTCTTTAATTCCTCTTATAAGCCGATTCCTTGTGAGATCGTGGGTCTGAAATTTATAGGGCAGACCAGCAGGCTGGAAATAGGGAAAAGCTGAGGTTGCAGTTCGGGTCCAAAAAGACTGAGTTCAGACTAGGTTCCCTCTTTCTGGGGAAGTCAGTCTTTGCTCGTAAGGCCTTCAACTGATTGGGCGAGGCCCACCCACACGAAGGAGAGTAATCTGCTTTGCTCAAAGACAAACTGATTTAAATGTTAATCTCATCTTTGCAACATCCAGATATCAGTATTTGACCACACATCTGAGTACTGCGGCCTAGCCAAAATGACACAGGAAATTAGCCGTCCATCTGGTGACGACTGAGTGAGGGTACCCCACACCGTGACTGGCCGGCCAGGAAGCGGCCCTGCCTTGCTGGGTTAGTCGGAAAGGCAGACACGGGGGGCGTTTAGTGGGAGCAGAAGGGGTCATCTCATCCCAGCCACTTCTCCCCACTGCTCTGCTCATACTTTGTTGAAAGACATTTGGTGACAGCTTGTTTCTGTCCATTTCCTGCACGTAGCCTCTCGAGGTTCGTGAAAGGTGACCCCAAGAGGAAGCCCTGCAGAGTCCTCAGGAAGGTCCAGAGTGAGCCCCGACTCCCCAGCAAGTTGCTCCCCCGGCCATCTGAAGACTGAGAAATAGAAGGGGACCAATCTAGGCTTTCTGATCAGATCCCTTCCGAGAGTTCCCCGATTACTCACCCCAAACTCAGTTTACTTCTGGAGAAGACAACAGCAGTCAACGCCAGCAGAGGAGGGCCCGGCCGAGGCTCCGTGCTCAGGAAAACCTGGGTGCTTCTCCAGCCCTTTGCCAGGGAAGAGGCGCTCTTCCGTGTGGAACCCCTGGGTTGGAGTAACGTGAAACGTTTCAGTTATCTTAAAAACAAGAAAACTCACTCCCACATCCCATTCGCTTTCCAGTTACAGATAGATCCTAGTTATTGCTTAAGAACCTATTTGTTTTTAATATATTAAAAATTATATTTTTATCACACATTTGCCTGTAAGAATACCATAAGACACAAATCAAATATTTTTGTTTTATTTTATCTACTGTGTAATTATTTTCTTGATGGATTCGTATATCCTGGTAACTTTTCAAGTTTAGAACCATGCGATATAGAATTGCTACATGTTAATCTCTAGTAGGGCTTGTTGAGAACTATTTATGTAGCATCAAAATTAATTTTTCATAAATGAAGTCTAGAAGAAACTACACTATAATGTGAAAGGATGGTAATTTCTGGGGGAAGGGATTACAGGTGATTTACATTATTTTGTTACACTTTTAATGTACATTAAAAGTATAATACATGAGTATATATTATACTTAGAATATATTAATCAAAATAACTTTCAACGACAAAGAATATGAAATTACATTATGAACAGACATTATCTATATAGTAGGTCTTTTCTAATTTAATACAACAGAGATTTTTGATAGTTTGCTGAGCTTGTCCTACCCCACCCTGATACATGGGAACTAGATGAACAATTATTTGCAAACCTCTAGAGACAGAGAGGTGATGAAATATCCTTGTCTGGGGCGGGAGGGACAACATTCTACACATCTTAAAGGGCTGACTTTACCTCTTCTACTTCTTGGTGAGCCTTCGCACCCCTCCTGGGTGGCACATGCAAATCACCCTTACTCATGCTGTCCCACCTCCTTCTGGGATCGGGGTGGGGGGTTGTGTAGCCGTGGTGTCCCTGAGCCCTGTCACCCCACCACCTACAACCTGGGTCATGCGGGGAGAGGGTGAGGAGACTCTCCCTCTCTAGGTCCTAAAGTCTCCGCTCAAATACACGTCTCCAATCTTTTCTGTCGGAGTTATTTTTTTCCTCGCCCGTGCATGGATTTCGTTTATTCTTCCACTTTAGAACTCATCATGCCTTGACTTACTGGTGTTAGCTTGGCAGTGCCTCGCGTCCTTATTGGAAAATTTGCAGGCGGGGGCACGTCGACGTCTCGCTGTGCTCTCCGGAGCTGCTAGCGCACGGCCTTGCACAGCCATTATGTCGCCTCGTGTGGAGGACTCTACGATGCGTTTCTGAGTAAGTGGATTATGTGGCCGAGGTCTCACTGACGTCATGACTAGGCACTTAGGCTGAGGGTCTCCATTAGATTGTCCGCGTGATGCTGGCACTGAAGAACAGGGTCCAGGATGATGCCGGCAGCCAGACTTCGCTAAGACCCCAAGGCCGAGGTTAGTGGATGAAGTCACCATTCCAGTCTGAAACATCTAGCCCTGCGTTTCTAAATTCAATTGAGAAGAGTGGTCTATTTAGAGATTAAAATGGATCCAAGCCAAAAGGGGCCAGTTAAGTCTTTTAAATAAATTCTCTATAAGATTCGAGCCAATAAGAGGAAAAGCACCGTGAGCTCCATAGAACAACCCAGGAGCATTTAGAAATGAAATTCACTCTATTAGACATAAAGGATTTCCAGACTCTGTTTCTCATTCGCTCGAGAAGACTGTGCCCAGTGAAACACACTATTCTGCTCGAGAGCAGGGAAGGGCAAGGCACTAATAAAAACATGAACGTGTGTAATTAGCACCGACATAGCGCACACTCCCTGACGTTCGAGCAGCTCTTGGTGATTCATTGCCCCTTACGGTAATTCCGCTTCCAGCTCCGTATCTCCGCTCCCCAAACGTCTGTTTCCTTAAATTCACATCCTGGTTAGAAGTCATTGGGTTTTCCTGGATTTTGGTTAAGATTTCCCGGTTTCTCAGAAGTGATTTCCAGGCAACAAAGCTTCTGCAAAGAATGTGAGAATCAGATTTCATACATCGAATTTACCTGATATAACAATTATGCTCTATTTTTATGAATGTGGGACTTTTTCCTTTCTGCCAGGAGGCTAGGATTTTGAAAGAGGAACAGATACCTTGTGAAAATAAAAGGAGAGAATGGACCAGTCATCAATAATTGGAAAAATGGTACTAAAAATTGGAGATGATTTTTTAAGACCTATTTAGATTCGTGGGCGGCAAGAAGAAAGGACGCTACGAAGTTTCTGACACACCAAACATTTAGAGGCCGTGTCGGGTTGGTGGGCTGCCCAGTGTGTATTCTGTTTGCAAGGAAGGACAGCGAATTAGGATTCGAATTGTCTGGACTTAATGGGGAGTCCCGGAGAAAATCTGGTTCATGGGAGACTGACAATGGAGCAGGAGAGGAATGTCAGCTAATGACAAACGTTCCGGAAAGTCACTTCTTTTTATAGACACCATGCTTTCTCTTTCTCTGTCTCAAGGCATCAAACAAAACATAATCTGACTAGGAGCTCGTGTCCCCCTGGGGCAGGGGTGGGGGTGAGGGTGGGAGGAACCGTGCTGTGGAACGTGGGGTCCTTTCCTTTATTCTCCGAAGGGAACAGATGCGAGGAAAACCCGGAAAAATGCAGCAGAGATGAAAGCCCCTCCCCAGACTCCGCGGGAGACCCACACTCGCTGATGCTCCCAGGCGGCTTCGGTAGAGCTGGCAGCTAAGACCGAAATTTTAGGAATATTCGGGGGTGATGCCTTATGGCTATAAAGGTTCTAAAACGCAGTCTTATTAGAGCTAACTTTTTTTTTTTTTTGGATGTATAGATCATACAAATAGTTAGCAACTACACGAGTTGAGATTTATTCTGTCAGATAATGTTCTTCTGAGCCCTAAGTGGGTGGAGAAAAAGCAGTGACCGCTGTCTGCGGCGCGGGAGGACCCGCGGGCCTGCACCGGCGTCCGCAGCGATCTGAGCCGCACCGCGTGGTCCGGGCAGGCGGCGCGGGCCGCCCTGTCGCTGTGTTGGTCCAGATGGCGCACGCGCAAAACTAGGCGACCACAGACGCTCAGCGGGGTCTGGGAGCGTTCGCGAGTGTGTGTGTCGTGGAGTTTCAGTGGGGTTTAGGGGACTTTGGGACCCAAACACTGGCTGGTCAGAGTCTTTAAAGGTAGACGAGGAGTTTATGTGATGATTGTGTGTGTACGCATACGTGTGCGTGTGCGCACACATGTGCACGCACACACACACACATACACACACACGGAGGAAATGCGAGTGGTTTGTCACTTTGCTCGCTGCCATGTGGAGTCTACCCTCAGCGGCGCGGTCCCCTCCCAAGGTCAAAGCCCAGACCGATTGCCCTCCCGGGCCTCCGCCACGGTTGTCTTGATAAGCGCGCGGAGCAGCAGGTCCGTCGTGACAGTTTTTTCACGGATCCGTAGCCCTCCGTCTTCCGGAGTCCTCACCGCTCACGCCCCAGGAGGAGCCGGGAGCCCGGAGCTGGCGACCGCAGGGGCAGCCGGGATGGTCTTCCTCCGTCGTCGGGATTTTAACAAGAAAAAGGATGTTTACACGACAAGGACAAACGCGTTGACACCATTTCGAAAAAGGAGGATGCTGACTTTTTGGTTCCCAGTGTACACTTAACTTTCTCAATTGGTGCGTTATGGGGAATGGAGTTGCTGTGGTTGGGGCAATGGATAGAATAAAGTGTGGGAATTTTACCCGCTGTCCATTCCAAATCTCCGTTTTCTTTATTCCTGTCCTTCGGGTGCAGGATAAAAGCGGGGAGCTGCTCTTGGCTCTGACAGGTATCTGATGAGACCGACCTCTGCCGGCCCTTTCTTCCTTTCTGCCTATGCACGTGCACACACGTGCGCACACATGCACACACACATGCACACACACACGCACACAGGCCCGTGCACACACACACGCACACAGGCCCGTGCACGTGGGCACACACCTTCTATTTTCATTCTGCGGGTCCTCACGGTCACAGGGAAAGGTCTAGAATGAAGTTCCAGAAGGGTGCTAAGTCAGGCCGCACAGTGCGGACGGCAGAGAAGCCCATTGTTGGCGGCCGCGGGGACGGTGACGTCTTCGGTGGCCCACGCTGGCACGTGAGCCCTCAGACGAGAACATGTCCTTACGGCTGAACAACTCTCCTTTGCATCCGATGCAGACTTACATTGTTTGGGGTCTTTACTTAAAGATAATTGAAACACCTTTCATTTTGGGGGGGGCAGGGGTTCTCGAAACCCCTCAGCCTGTGCGCGGGAACGCCGAGCGGACCGTGGCGGGCGCACGGCTCCCGCGCCACGGTCTCTGCGAAGCGTGTTTCCTCCGATAAAAACGAGACCGCGTTATCTGCTTTGCTGGTTTATCCTTTTAGCGTGCGTCTTACTGGAACTTTTGGTTCTCTACTGTTCTCTCTGTCTCTGATATTTGCTTCATTCAGTGCTCGGCAAAAAATGGCTGTGGCATGGACTAATGGGTCTGCCTCAGCATTTCGCACCTGGTAGTGGAGGCTATGCGTATGCAGCGTTCCGTTGCCGAGTTACTTTGGGATAGGTCAGGGTGATCGAGGTTGAATACGCTTCTTTGCTCGCTCCAGGGCCTGCCGGAGTGCGAGATGCGCGTCAGGTATGGCTGAGGGGGACACGGAGCACGTTGGGCTTCCCGCATGGATCGGTCCATAGAACGGCGCTTGGTGTGATGTGTGTGTGTGTGTGTGTGTGTGAGTGTGTGTGTGTGAGTATGAGTATGTGTGAGCTGTTGTTACTAATATTATCATCGTTGTTATTCTCATGCTTGTTTCCAGAGCCTTTTTTTTTTAGAATTTCTCAGGATTAGTGTTCCATGAGAACATCCTTTCTCTTATATTAAGGGATCATATGATCACTGATTCATATGACATTAATCGGGAATTGGAAATAACTCACCGAGGCTTGTCTGACAGTTACCTTTGCACGACCTGTGACAATGTGCTTTGTTAGGAAGTCAACGTGGCCACACAAATTTCAGGAGGAATGCTTCCTCTTGAGCAAATGAGGTCTTCAGACGCCCACGGCACTTCGCAGACCCGTTTAGTCACCGAGAAGCGTTAGTGGACAAACGACATCGAGAAGACCCTCCTCGTGACATTTTGTTACCTTAATTTGCGTGTTTTAGAACAGGGAGCCAGATGAAGCGTCTTCCCGTGCTCGTCAGAACTAGCCGCGCGACACTCTAAGATTTTTCTTTTTACGTGTCAGCACGACATCTCGTCATGGTCCGGGGCTGATGCGTCACGCCCGTCGAGGTCGCTTCGGGTCCCTCTCGCATGAGGGCTTGTGTCCCGGGTCCACGTGCCCTCACCTCCTCGTCCGACCACCGTTCAGACAGGAAGTCGGGGCGAGAGCCATTGCCCGCCTTCCTCCCTGCGCCCGTCAGACTCCTTGGCCTTGCGACGTCCCCACAGGATCTCGAGAGCCTTTCTGAATGTCCCAGACCTCTGCTTTTCCCCGTCGTTTCCAAGTCGACGTTCTTTCCGAAGCCCTGACAGATGGTCCCCACTGCTCGGCCTGCGTCGCGGAGGCCGGCCATCGTCAGAGCAGGCGCGAGGATGGGCGGGGTGGGGTTTTTTCCCCACTGCACGCTCGTGATCCTCAGCGCGCACTTGCAAAGGAGCCTCTATTTGGAATAAATTCTAATGTTCGATCAAACATCGAACTTTTATCGACTGGTCTGTGATTACCACTGAGCCAGGTCTCCCTCCCTCCCTCCTCCCCTCCCTCCTCTCTTCCCTACGTGCCCAAGGTTGTCCATTCCTAGGCCGTGGGGAATGTTCCTGCCCTCCGCGTCAAGCCTGAGTGCTGGCTGCTCTTCAGAGGCATTTGTCTGTCTGCCAGTGTAATGAGCACGTCTCCTGACCGCCTTTGGTGTGCTCATCAATCTTGCCAGGAAGAAAGGCTTTTTGAGCTCTGAATTTATGACCGGTAAGTAGCTCCAAAGAAAGATACAAATTCATAAACACACATTTACAAGTAGGATTTTTCACAGTGATTTTCGTTTGTCAAATTTAAGGGTCAAAAAAAAAAAAAAGATTTACAGGAGAGTTTATTATAGCTTGGGAGAAGACGGAAAAGGATTGGAGGCAAATATTTTCAGGCTGAGAGTGTGTGTGAGGTCACCGTGCCCTCGCGGAAGTCCCCGAGCAGAGATGCCACGTGGTAATCGGAGACAGAGATCTGCAGTCTATTCCTGGACGCTCCTGTGACTCATCCCGTTATCTGGGGGGGATGCTGAGCATTTCCGCGTCATTCCTCCATCCGTAACTCGTGGCTGCACATACCCGCTTTCACCTTCAGGCATCCTTGAGTCCCGGGTTTTCTGCTGGGACCTGTCTTTCAACACGTTTCCGGAAGCTGCAAGCTGCACGTGGCAGAGTGGGCCAGCCAGCCCGGGCGTGGGGGACGCGGAGGGGTCGGGGTCCCGGCGACGGAGCCTGGGAATGGCAGAGGCGAGGAGCTTTGCGTCGGCTGCACCTGGGCGGTTTTCGCTGAGATGGGATGGCCTGGAATACCTCCCCCGTTTAGGGGCTCATGTCAAGTGACAGCTGAGAAATGCTGAGGACATGTGTGTTTTAAGGTTTTTATAGGATTTCCTTTGACTGAAAGAGATTCGGGCTGGGCAAGGCAGGGTGTGGGGCCGAGGACCATGCAGAGCCTTTCCGTACGGGGCAGCAGTGACAGAAGTCCGGGGACCCGTGCTCAGGGACCCGAGATCGCCCAGGCGGAGCGTGACTGGACTCGTGACACGAAGCCCGGGCTGCGTGTCTGCGGTATCTTCTGCCGGCATTATCACTACGGTCGTGTTCAATGCAGAGCCGGACGTCACAGGAGGACGCGATGACGAGCGGGAGGGGACAAGGGACATGCAAATGGACCTCTGTCCTGTGGCACATGAGTGAAGGCCCTTGGGCAGTGAGTGGCTTCCGCGACGTGTAGCCAGTTCACAGGTAAAGCCTCAAACAGCACCGACACAGACCCTAGAATATACCCTAATTTCAGGGCGCGCGACGGGCCACGCGGCGGTATCTGTTCCGCGAAATGGATGTTCTCGCAAAGCTTACGGAAGGCGAGAACATTCACGGTTTTAAAACGGCTCTTCATCTCCCCGTTTAACCCACTTGATTAAGACATGAGAGCACAAATGGCGTCGCTTGTCACGTTTCCTGTGTTTCAAGGGGCGAGTGCGTGAGTGCCGGATGGAGCCCTTGCTGACGGGCCAAGGACGGGATTCACCTGCCGCGTCCAGGCCGCGTTCTGGGCAAATGATGTGCTGTAGTCAAGCACCGATATGTAGACCACTGAGGGCTTGACGTGATCTTCACTATTAATTCTGATTAGCACGCGAAGACAATAAAGGCAGGAATTATCTTCCTCTGGACCGAGGGACATGACGGCAGAACCGAGGCATGAAGAGGAACGGAGTGCCCGAAAGCCATGCACGTCCCCCTGCGATCCCGAAGCCCTATGTCAGAGGTTTAATCATGACGGCGGCGCTCACGGAAAGCGAAGCGCGTCCGAAGCCACGAGGGAAAATATGCTCGATGTTGCCCTAGCCATGGCCCTGTGGCCCTGGCAGCGTTCGGCCCACGTGGTGTATTGTCAGACACAGCAGGTAAGCCAGGGGACCCGGAGCCACGTCACCTGGATTCCAGTCCCAGCCCCGCCACGTGTGAGCTGCGTGACGCTGGACACGTGTCGTGACCTTTCTGGGTCCCAGCTCCGCATCTGTGCAGCGGGTCTGCACCGGCCCCCTGTCTCACGCGACTGTTACGATGACGAAAGTGTATACGATAAACGTCAGGTGCCACCACCCGGTGTGGGGCAGCGTTTTACGAGGGACTCACAGCATGACTCCGGCCCAGCTTGAGTGTGAACTCGGAGAGCGAGCCGGGGCCACCCTGGAACTGTCCTCTCAGTCAGGGGCATGGCGAGGGCGGCTTGTACACAGGCCTGCGGTGATTAACTCTGCCTCGGTGAGGGCCGGTGGAGCCCGCGGCTGTTCGAAGTGCGCCCTGCAGCCATGTGCCACTGTCGGACGTGTCGGACATCAGCCGCACGTCCGGCCATGTGCCACTCTCGTGGTTTAGGACAGGTGGGGTGCATTCGGTGTGGGTTATATGCAGAGTGACCCATCCTTCGCTGGAGCCCGACTTGCTTTAGGGCTTGGGCTAGAGGTGGACAAGGTGTCATCCAAGCTCGCCCTTCGGTTCCACACGCGTGTGCATGTGATTCACACCTGCGTGCATGTGATTCACACCTGCGTGCATGCGATTCACGCGGCGTTCGTTCAGGTAAATAACATCTGTCTCGATCTCTGCCGAGGAATGCCCTGCCGCGGCACTAACAGATGCTCCCTGGCGTGCGGGCTCGTTCATCTCCAGGTGCCTGGGCGGTGCTGCTGGTACCCCAGACATCACGGCTCTCAACAGCGAGAAGATGCGAGGGACTCTGTAGAAAGCGGGCAGTAACGGGCGTGTGAGATGCAGCTGCTTTAGCGAGGCCATTTTCCCTTTAGTTGAGTTGTCTTCAGAGGCTTTTCGAGTTGAGCAAAAGGACAAAATAAAATTCAGTGAGCTTTGGGACAAACAGGTGTACTTAGCTATTATCTCTTCTCTTATTTAAAACATTCCGCTTCTAAAAGGAACGCGTGCTCATTGAAGAACATTCAGGAAAAAACGAGAATTATGCAAAAACTATGTTAAATTCTAATTTGGTTTCCGAGAAGTAATCACCGTTATCTTTTTGAATGACTTTCTTCTAAGGTTATTTTTCGTAGAGGCACACGCACCCATGGGAATGTAACACAGGCATCATGCAGCGTGAAGACATTCGCATCTCGTGTTTTTATGCTTAGCACATATTGTAAACATTTCTCCACGTCATTCAATAATCTTCGAAAGCGTGAGTTTGGTTGCTGCCTTACATTTCATTGTATATTTGAATGTGATTAACAAAATGATTGCTCTAATATCAAATAATAAGTTTTTTTACATTTTTTACTACCGCGCGTAATGTGGCAGTGAGCTTTCTTTTCTATAAATCTTTGTGAATCTGATTGATTCGTCGAGATAGATAGATTTCGAGACATGTATTTAGTGCTTCTAAAAAGATACACATGTCAAAAAAATTGGGTTATTAGTTTAGTGCTCCGAGTTCTACTCTTTTTGTTCTGTCCTGTCCAAATTTCAAATATTTATTTTTAATTTTGAATGTTGATTTTAAGTTATCTTTCTCGTTACGCAAATTCACATCATACTGAAATATACACGGTGAAATGAAAGTCTCTCCTTCTCATTTCCATCTCCCTAGGGTAGCGTCAGAGGATGATCCAATGTGTGCCTGTCTAACTCCTTTTCACGTTTATGAAATTTTACACATGCATGGATAAACGTAAACAGTTATAATGAAGTCAGAACCATAGTACCGTGCAATTTGCCTCTTTGCCACTGAAAACACAGACATCTTTGTATGTCTGTGTGTTTGAAGAGTATTTCTTTATGTGGACGCAAAATGATTTACTTCCTTACTCCTTACCAAAAATGGGGCAACGAATATCCTTACCTATTCAGTTTTGACCATTTATGTGCACATTTCTGCAGGATATATTTAAAATAGGATTGTTTCACCTAATCGCTTTTGATAGCTTTCTCCAAACTGATTTCAGAAAATATTATAGTAATTTATACTTCTGTCAAAAGTGCATAAGAGTCTATGGCCACGCCGCCCTGAACTCGCCCGATCCCATCTGACCTCAGAAGCTAAGCAGGGTTGGGCCTGGTTAATACTTGGATGGGAGACCACCTAGGAAGACCAGGTGCTGTAGGTATAAGTAAGTAAGCAAGTAAATAAGTAAGTAAGTAAGTAAATAAATAAATAATAAATTTAAAAAATAAAACAAGCGATCGTAAGCTGACAAGGTCCTTGTAATCTATGAGGTCAACCAAGGGTTGCCCCACCTAAAAAAAGATGAAAAAGGATAAAATACATATGTTTTAAAAAGTGCACAAGAGTGCCCATTTTCCCAAATCTGCCTCCACATTGGGTGTTATTGATATTAAAAAAAAAATTCCCATTCTTCCATTAGGTGAAAAATACTATCTTATTCTTGTTTTAATTTTTCATTTCTTGAGTTTCTCGTCTTTTTTTTTTCTTTCTTTCCTTCTTTTTTCTTTCTTACGTTTCTTACGGTCAATTATTCTATGTTCTTTTTCTATCGGAAATGGGTATGAATTATGACGTATATTTCTGATTTACTCACTGTATTTGGATGGACAAAAGTATATAAAAATGTTCTAGTATTTCCGATCTTATGACGAAAAAAGGCTTACTCCACTCTGCCTTAGTTTTCAATTTCTCTTTCAAAACAAATTGTGTGTCTGTTTCTTCTCGACGTGGCTACATTTGCCCAAAATAAGAATTGTCCTCCTGAGCATGCCTCCCCGCAGTCGCCCCCATCCCAGACAGCAGACCCGCCGGCTGCGCAAGGCGGACGTCTTGGGATGCTCCACCATTCTTCTCTTTAGGGCCCGGGCTCAGACCATCGATTTGAATTTGGGGAACGTCCTTGGCCACCCGGTTTGCTCTGTGCCCGCCGCGGCCTCGCCTGTGTGAGCCGTCACCAGCACTCGCCTCTTCTCAGGAGTTCCTGGCCATTACCCGGCCGTTACCACGCAGGACCGGCATCGTCCTTCAAGAATGTGACTCAGGTCACGTCGCCCCCGCCTAGAATGCCGCACAGGCGGCCCAGCTCACCTCACACGAAATCTGCTCCACCCCGACTCACGGGGCTCACGGCGGCCGCGCCCTCTGCCCTCACCCAGGGCCCCTCCCTCGTTCCAGCCACACTGTCCTTCTGCAGACAGCGGAGGGCGTCCCCGGCCTGGGGCCCCGAGCCAGCTCTTCTGTCCCGCGGCCGGCGCCGTGATACGCAGATCTCTGTCTGAGTGTCACTCATCACTCTGGGATGTCCTTCGGTCGATGGAGTTATGACTTACCTCTAAGCTCTAGGACAGTCACCTCCGTTCACTGTCCTGCTTCCGATGCCTAGAGCAGGGCCTGGCATAGGACCGTTCTTGATAAATGTCGAATTAACTAATGAATGGGTGGATACATTCCCTTTATACCTGCATTTTCTTAGGACTATGGCTTTATTTTTGTGATTTCCTCAGGCTGGAATTCACTACTCTGTTCTTTTTATTTTTTTTTCTTTTTTTTTGAGATAACTTCTGAACTTCTGTCCTCGAGGCCAGTGCTGGCTGAAAACCTTTCTCAGACCCCTGAACCTGAAGCGACCTCCCCTTTGAATCCCTGTGGTGACTTTGCTTCTCGTCGACACTGACCCTTTGCTCCGTTTTTCGTAGCCCTTTGCGGCTCCGTCTCATCATCCCCGTGGAAGTTAAGGGTCTTTGTGACGCGAGCGTCGGGTTTCTTGGCCTGCAGGCCCAGCGCGGCGTCAGTCACCCACAGAGGCGCTGGGTGCTCGCCGGGCGTCCGCGAGAGTGGGCCCCTTCCCGCTGTCGCAGACTCGCGCAGCATGGCAGGCGAGTGCAAACGTCTCGTGGAACATGCTGTGATCCGCTTCTTGGCTTTCAAAGCACACGCCGCCGCGGCCATCGGTGAGAGCTCGCGGACGCCGAAACGGAGCCGAAGGGCGGGCCCGCCGAGCGACCGCCGCAGTCAGGCCCCGGACGCTTGGTCACGACTCCCCCTGCAGTCGCGGCTGCTCTTTCCTCCCGGCTCGGGACTCATGAGGACATCTTGGAAACGGTCCTCCGGCTTCTATTTTTCTTAACTTGACAAACCCGCATCGGCTCTGCTCGTCTCTCTGTGCATCTCCAAGGACTGTCACATTTCTCGCTTCCTGACGAATCGGGCTGCCGGTGGCTGACATCTCTGAACGGCCGTGGCTGGCGACTTCGCCGCAGGGTGTCTGCGCTCCAGCGAGATGACGAGGCCTGACACTCGGCTCAGCTTCCTCCTCTTGCTGGAAGGGACCGGGAAGGGAGCGCCCGCGGGCGGCCCTGTGGAAGGCGAGCCCGCAGGGAAGGGTGAGGTCCCCTGCGAGGGCTCGCGGGTGGCTGAAAGCGACAGCCGACCACGGGGCAGCAAGGGGCGGGGGAGGAGATACTGCGAGGTTTCCGGGGCGTCCCCGAATCCTACCGTGAGACGCTACATCCCGGACAGCGCCCTCCCTGAGACAGGTTTACCACGCTCATCCGGCCACTTGCCTGGACTAGAGCCTTCACCTCGCGGCCAGAAGAACCTGGGGTTCTTTGTGGGACAGCTGGTCCGAAGCACATTATTGAAGAAAGCAGCATAGATTAGAAACAGGGTCCCCCCCACACTTTCTTAATTTCCTTTGAATTACTCCATTGTCATGTTTCCAATACTGTAATTTTATGTGCTACCAAGATGCCAACGATAAAGCCATTTTCTCCGACACGGTCATTATTTTAGGGCTTCCTATAGAATTTATCCTTCTTAAACATGTTGTAGGATTGAGTTTTGCACTTCTTAATGCCGTGAGCTTTTCCCTTACGGCACATTTTTTTAAAGAAACAGAGGCGAGACTCAGGGGTCCTTGGCTTCCTGGCCGGGTGGGCCCCCATGCTGCAGAGGGGGTGACAGCTGCAGGGGCAGGGGAGGCAGAGGGAGGCAGCAGGAGAACGAGGCTTCGGTTATGTTAAGGCGTCAGTGGATGATGACCACCGACGAGTCTCACGAAAGCCCTGGACGCGGGTGACAGTTCGCTTCTCCGTCATCCATCCGGTCGCCCGGGATTTCCTCCTTTCAAACGCATCTGCTTCTCCCTCTCTGTCTCTCCCAGGGGACGCGGCAGCCCAGAGGGGACGGGTCAGCCCAGAGGGGGCTAGTGCACAAGGACATGGAAGACACGCGTCCACCAGCGGTGACCGACCGGGGCATCCGACCGCGTGGGGCCGGGCGGTGTGGGCGGAGCAGAGGAAGCCCGTGCCCCCGGGGCCCGGCGTGGGGCTCCCAGGGGTGCTCCGGGAGCTCGACCGGAAGCGGGGTGACGGCACCAACGTGACTCCCGCTGGGCTCACGTGCGCTGAGCGCGTCCACGAGCCCGGGCGTCGCGTTTGGCCGTTACCTTTCTCTGTCCTTCCAAGGAGGCCGTTACCGTTCTCAGCCCATTTTGGAAAACAGCATGCTTAAAATTTAAAGGATCAGATGCCTCGTTCAAAATGGCGGAGGTATCCGATGATAGATCTGAGATCGAACCCAGGTCTGAATCGTTTAGGAGTCCATCCAAATTCATGACCGCAAGTGTCTCGGGCTCAGGACCTGGGGGATAATTCTGGGGTGTGTGTGTGTGTGTGTGTGTGTGTGCGCACGCACACGTGTGGTGTGTGTGTGCATGTGCGTGTGTGTGAGTGCACGTGTGTGGAGACTGCTCACGGTCTCTAAGTGGCCTGGCGTCTCACGGAGAACGAGAGCCAAACCTTTGCAGCCTCCCTCGGGTCCTGCTTACGCCAGCCCTGCCCAGGCCCTCGATCCCCCCTGCCCGGGGATCCCTGCACCCCGGGCCACGCAGCAGGGCCTTTCGCCTGATGGTCCTTTGGCCGCCAGGACCCTTCCGGTCAGCTGCGGGGCTGGTCCCTTCCTCCCTGGGCCGCTCCCTGACACGGCGCCTCTCCCCGGGACCGTCTGTCCCTCTCTCCACGGCAGTGACCCGCTGACTTACTCCAGAGTCTGCTCCTCTCATTTGCTGTCCGGCTTCCCCTCCTGGACGGCAGCGTCCACGAAGGTGAGAAGCCTCGTCCGCAGACCGCGGCGTGGTGTCTGGCACGTGGTAGGTGCTGTTTGAACTAATTTCATGTCAATGGTCGAGCTTCTTGTTGGACAGGGCGGGAGGGTCGAATGAACCGTGCACGGGAAGGGCGTGCCCAGGTGTGCCCAGGTGCGCCCAGGTGTGAGCGCCGCCGTGAGAACCAGACTCCCTGGGCCGTGTGCGTCCCTCCCACCTGCCCAGGGAGCCAGGTGGCCCTGGGAAGCAGGTCTCAGGGGCGACGTGGTGCTGTCTCGAGTAGTCATGGTCTGCTGGGTCCTTGCAAGCTTGAGCTTACCTTGGCACGAAAAGAATAATCACATTTGGAAGAATAAAAGTGATTACTCCATATTGCTTAATACATCTAATAACGGTTTAATAAAGGATATAAAAATTTCCCTGCTTTTCACCTTAGTAAATGTCACTCAATCTATAACCTAATTACTTCCATTTTCCATTTAGAAAATTAATTCATTTTGAAGGCATAAGAAAAGGCAGCTGAGAAATTTTCCTTTCTGGCTAAAGACTTAGAAACCGAGATGAGTTCAAAGACCTCCCAGTCCTCAGAGGTCAAGAGCAGAGCTTTTAAGTTGGCGAGATGGACTTCTGCTTCGGTCCGCCTGCTCCCAGGGCTTGACCTGAAGTCGATCAAGGTGCATCCGAGAGTCTCTTCCTCACTTTCAATTTCTCCTGCGGGGGACTTGCTCGATGCAGAGGTCTGAGCAGCAACACTAAACAGAGCAGGACGGGCAGGTGCCTCCGCGTCTCAGTTTCCCCATTTGTGAAAAAGGAAGAGAAATTAAATTACGTCGCGCACCTACTGTGCGCTGGGCATTCAGCTCAGCGTTCTGCATAGCTTTTCTTATTTCATTCCCATCCCTTTGTTAAACAATAAATGAGCAGATGGGTGGTGAACGCATAAATATCATTTAACATTTAATGAATGCCTACAATCTTCCAAGTATTATGCTAAGTATTTCACATGAATTTTCTTAATTCATGTAATGACTCTGTAAAGTAAGAATGGTAATTATACAATTAGCCTCATCTTCTAGGTAAGAAAGTGGGTGTTTAGTAAAGGTACATGATTTGCCCAAATCGCTTAGCTTATAAACCATACAGCCTGATTTTGAGGTAAATATTAGCTTTTCCTAGTTTAAACAAAGCAGAACTTTTTTTTTTTCAGTACCTTTTTCAAGATCACTGAGCCAACATTTGGCAGGTGGCACTACAAAGTGTTTCTGCATTGCGTGACGTGACACACTTCCCTCCTTCGAGGTGGTTTCACGCCGCCTGGGTGATGCTCCCTGGGCCCTGAGCCCTGAGCCGATCCTGGGTGTGACGTCAGGACGGCAGCAAAGAGGCTGCGCGGCGGAGCGGAGACCCCGCAGCCCGGGCCCCTGCGCCCCGCCCGGCCCCTCCCGCAGGAGGCTCCTCTCTGCCCCACCCTCGCGGGGCCTGGAGAGTCGATGTTAGCGGGGGAACCGCAAACCGCGGCTTCTGAGGTCCCCGGGGGGGGAGCACAGACGCTGGCAGGGGGCGAGAACCGGGCGCGCAGAGACAGAGGGCCCCCGCCTGGCAGGACGTCCACACGGAACCGGGAGCCTCCGAACGGGAGACAGGCGTTTCCCCCAGGAAGCACCGTCTTTGGCAGATCCTGTCTACGTTAACTTCGGGGATAAGCGTGGTCTAAGTGACGTCCCAGGGGAAAGTTCCTGGGGGCCGGAATTTAGAGCGGGAGAGGGGGGAACCCTCGGAGGGGGCGCTATCAGCCTCCTGCAGCCACGTCGTGAAAACCCACGCCCCACATACTCACTGTAAGTTCGCTTTGAGTAAGGCGACTTTAACGGATCCTTGGCTTTTTGCCTTTTTCGCCCCGTGATAGAAATCGGTGGTGGCTGACTCTGAATGACACTTACTTTTCTCCTTTCTCCGCTGCCTCGGGCAGAAAGGCCACAGTCACCAGGCAGAGCGAGCTGTGCCACGCTGACCCCCGTTTCCAGGGCCCAGTGCAGCCCCAGCTCCGACCACCGTGGGTCCCCAGTCAATATCCGTTACCGTCGCGGAGATGATGGTGATGGCCAGTTGGTGTCCACGCAGGGGAGGAGAATGGTCATCTTTCCCTCAAACCCCCCGCCCCAGTGCCCAGGGCAGGTGTGTAAACAGAAGAACCCAGGAGGCGGTGGGCGCCCACTCGGCCTTCGCGGGCCCTGCCAGGTCGCCGCGGACTGGCGAGGGCTGCCTTGAACTTGACGGACAGCGGGATTCAGAATGCAGGTCCCCGGCGTGTTTAAAGGGACCGCAGATGGAACTACAAAGGCCACCCCGCACCCCCGTACTGCCAACTCTAAACATGGACAGATCAATGAACTGCTGTTATTTAAAAGAACAATCAAAAAAGATTTCCTCACACCGTTCTTTTTAAATCATGATGTATCTTCACTTCTAAAGCATAGAAATTACTGGCGAGGAAGGCAAAGTACTTTCCCCCTTAATTTTAAAGGTTTAAGAAGTCGGATTTGGACATACAGATGGCCAATAGACATGTGAAAAGATGCTAATCATCAGAGAAATGCAAATTAAAACCACAAAAATACAAATTAAAATAAATGAGATATCACCTCTCGCCTGTCAGAATGGCTATCGACAATAAATCAGCAAATGGCAAGTGTCTGTGAGGATGTGGAGAACGGGGGACCCTCAGGCACTGTTGATGGGGTCGCAAAATGCAGCAGCCACTGTGTAAAACAGTCTGGCGGTTCCTCAAAACATTAAAAATGGAACTGCCTCATGACCCAGAAATTCCGCTTCCGGGTATTTAGTCTAAGAAAACCAAAACACTAGTTCGAAAAGGTCTGTACAACCCTATGTTTACAGCAGCGCTATCCACAATAGCCAAGCTATGGAAGCCACCTAAGAGCCCATCGATAGATGACTGGATAGAAAAGTTATGGTTCAGAGATACAATGAAATATTACTCAGCCACAAACAATGAAATCTTACCAATTGTAACGACATGGATGGACCTAGAGGGTATTATGCTAAGTGAAACAAGTCAGACACGGACAAATGCCATGTGATTTCACTTATATGTGGAATCTAAAAAACAAAACAAACAAACAAGATGAAAACAGACCAACAGATACAGAGAACAAATTGATGGTTGTCAGGTGAGAGGGGTGTTGGGGGGCTGGGTGAAAACGGTGACGGGATTAAGAAGTATAAATTGGCAGTTACACAGTAGTCACGGGCTATAAAATGCAGCATCGGGAGTCTAGTCAATAATATTACAATAAGTATGTATGATGTCAAGTGGGTACTAGATTTAGTGGGGCGATCACTTCATAAATTATCTAAATGTCTAACCACTAGGCTGTATACCTGAAATGACACAAAAAATATCTAACGTCAACTGTAATTGAAAAAACAAATAAAGGCTGAAACAAAAAATAATCAGCTCTGTGCAAGTCTAGACACAAATGACCCATGGGGAATGCTCGTAAAATTTAGGGTTCCTGACCTGAATCGGTGGCTTTGTCCTCCGTTCCCACTGCCCACAGCGAATGCTTCCCTGGCTCTTAAGTGGTTTTCTAAGATTCTCTACTGATGATGCTCACCACTAGAATTTAAAATATAAAAAATGCATGAAATGGCATCGAGACAAGGCAACTTGAGCTGGGTGAGCAAGAAAAAAAAATGTTATTTACTGAGGTGGGGATAAGAATACAACACGTGTCTTTAACGTTTATATTTTAGGTAGAACACATGCTCGAAGTCATACACGTTACTATTTGAAGAGTCCAGGAGAAGAATCGTAACTCATCTTTGTTCATCAGGATCATGACCCCACCAGGAACAGTGCAGCATGCGGGAATCGCCGTGGTGACCAGAGGTTGGCCTTGGAGTTTGCATCAGAGCGAGCGGGGAGCCTCGCTGAGTGTGTCCGGCAAGGTCCACCCTCAAATGTGACCCTATCTGAAACTGGGCCATTTCTGGACACCTACACTATATTTTATTTACCTGTATTTTCTCTTTCTTTCTTTTTCTTTCTTTCTTTCTTTCTTTCTTTCTTTCTTCTTTCGTCTTTTCTTTTCTTTTCTTCTTTCTTCTTTCTTTTTCTTTCTTCTTTCTTTCTTTTACTTCTTTCTTTCTTTCTTCTCTTCTCTCTCCCTCTCTCTCTTCTCTCTCTCTCTCTTCTCTCTCTCTCTCTCTCTCTCTCTCTTTCTCTCTCTCTCTCTCTTTCTCTCTCTCTCTCTCTCTCTCTCTTTCTTTCTATAATGAGAATTCGTTCACTGTTAAAGATATGTTATGATATATCACACATTTCACTCTCTTTTCAAAACGCGTGGCGCGTCTTCGTGCGTGGGCGTGCGGCTGCGTGTGGGTCTTCGCTCTCAGCAAGGGAAGCGGGGCGTCTGCGAGGCGCGTGGGGACCCGGGGGCCGTGCGCGGAGCACGAAGCGCGTCCCGTGATGTGGCAGGAAAGGCGCGAGCCGCAGCGTGATCACGTCGGCCGGTGCCACAGCCGCCCTCCTGGCCTCTAAACTTCCCGTGGTACATTAAGCCGACTCACGTGAAATTGGGCCTGTTGGCCGATTTTTGATTTGCAAAACGGCAACTGGGCCTGCCGATGGATTCCTCCCCCTGAGTGGCACAGGCGAGGACGCTGCAACCTCGGGCGAGACCCGAGCACACGTGGCCGACCCCGCGGTCCGCCGGGGGCAGCGGGAGAGCCAGGCGCTGAGCCCGCGTGTCCCCCGTGAAGCGGCTCCCGGGGCAGAGACCGGGCGCAGGCGGCGGCCGGCCCTGCTGGGCGTGCGGCGGGCATCGCGGGCCCCGGGGCCTTCCAGCTGAGGCCGCGCTCGCTCGCCGCAGACTCTGAAAAGCAAACGCTCAGGGTCCTTCCCCAAGGCCTCCGGCGTGTGCGGGGCGTCCACGTTACCGCTTAGACCCAACCGCTCGCGTGAAGGTATTTGGGGGGGGGGCAAGGACGGCTCCTCGCGCAGCCCCCCGTCATCCTGCAGCTCAGCGAGGGCGGGCGAAGGTCCCGGGAAGGATCATCCTTTTCCCTCGATCTGCGTGCTGCGCGTAACGTCCACACCATTACGTGTTTCCGAGTTGAACGTGGGCGGATTGGAGCCGTTTTTAGGAGGCAGCTTCTCCAAACGAGACCTCCTTCCCCCGCGAAGGTCCTGGAAGATCGATGCCGAGTCAGAGTGGGAAGCGCGTGATACTCACCTTCGCGGTTTTCTCCGCACTAAAGTCAGCTCCAGGCCTCGGACACAGCTTGGAGCCGCAGCGGCGGCGACCTCGGGACGGCGGCGGGGGCCGGAGAGAGGCGGGCGGGTCCCGCGCCGCCCCCCGCCGCGCACGCGGTTACTTCGCTCGCCCTCGCAGGCGCTCGTCCGTCCTGCTGCCCCGGCCCCCTCGACCCTTCGACCGTGCGTCCTCTTCACGGCGGCGCCACCAGCTGCAGCGGGCCCGCCCTGGGCTCGCGTGGCTCCGCAGGGCCGGGTCGCCCGCTTGCTCACGGAGCCGCGGGCAGGCCTTCCGCAGAGTACTGGGGGGCCAGGTGCACCCCCCAGCCCCGCCCCGGGGGCGCGCGCATCTGCGCCGGCGTCCAGGCTCGGAGTGGAGGCGGAAGGGGCGCCAGCCACCAGCCCCGCACCCAACCCCGCACCGAGCCCCCCACCCAGCCCCCCACCCAGCCCCCTGCGCCCGCAGTCGGAGCCGCCATCCAGGCCCCGTCCAGGTGCGGGGGGGGGGGGGACTTGGGAGATGCGCGTCCTCGGGACGAGCCCGCACGGGAGGGGACCTCGTGCCCTCGCAAGGCCGCCACGGTCCCTGCCACAGTGGAACAGGATTCCTACGTTTCTTTACCAGTTAACGAGCGAAGATATCCTGAGGGTTTTTTTCCTGAAGGATTTTGGCGACTGCACGTTCTGGAAGAATGGCTTCGGGCGCTTCCCGCCTGCCGTCCGGGGGGCAGGGGCGCGGGCGCGGCCCTCCCCGGGCGGCGTCTCACCTGGGCGGCGTCTCACCTGGGCGGCGTCTCACCGGGGCGGCGTCTGGCCCCGGCGGCGTCTCACCCGGGCAGGATCTCGCCTCCCTGACGCCTCCGTCGCGGGCGCAGAAGGGGCCGCCGGCTCTCACGTTGGAGAGCGTTTCTGTTAGAACCATCGCCTCTGACTTCTGTCGCCTGCGGTGACGCGGGAGCATCCGGGACAGGCTTCCCCGGGCCACTGCGAAGGTCGAACTTGGTTCGCTGTGCCCGGAGGCCGGGACCGGCAGCGCCGCCGGCAAGGTCGCCCCACAGGGCCGTCGGGGAGGTGGCCACCATCGTGTGGCGGGGCCGCTGGCGCGGCGCCTCCAGGACCCCGAGCTGGGCTCACCGGCCTCTGCATTTCGGCCGAGAACTCTGACGCTCTGAGCGGGGACCGAGGACTCTGGCGAGGCGCGTGCGTGGTTCTGGGCGCGGCCGCGGGGGGCCCTCGTCCAGCCAGGAGGCCTGCGTGGTGGAGTCCGCTCCCACCTGCCCGGCTCCGCGGGGGCTCAGGGGGCACAGCGAGCCTGGCTGTGAGGGAGGCCGCCCCGGAGGGCGGGCGGGAGTTGGAGAGATGCTGATAATTCCACTTAGCGTTGTGCTTGTGCAGGCACAATGGCCTTTGCACGGGCGGATTATCCCAGCCAGTGGCCCCCTTGCCGTGTGAGAGAGGCCGGAGGAAGGCGTGGAGAGCTGAGGAGAGGGGGCGCCGGGCCGCGGGCGGCAATCGATGCCGTGCTCTGTGTGGGCTGACGTTCGAGGGGCTCGTTATCGGCCGCCGCCTCTGCTCTATCTAAACGCATCGCCCCAGCCGCCGGGCGCTGCTGGTCGGCGCAGACGCACGATGGCCCGGCAGACGCAGCCCCTCCAGGGGACTGGCGCTGTGGCTCTCCAGCGGGGTCTCCTCTCCCACTCAAGGGGAAACAGACGTGAACCTTCTCCTGTGGGCCTGGGAGCCAACCAAATAGAAAACCCGGCCCCCAACGAAACCCGCCCCGCACTCCCAAACCAACGGAGCCTGCGGGAGGCGGCGGGCGTCCTGGAGGGAGGCGGGGATTCTGCGTCTGGACGCGATGCCATTTCCAGGGTCTGTGCCCCGCCCGGGGCCGGGCTGTGCAGAAGTCGTCGGGGATGCGGGCAGCTCCTCTCTCCGCTCCCCCGACCCGGGCGCGAGGCTCCCAGGAGCAGAGAGCGAGTGTGTTGGGCTGCGGCCAGGGTTTGAATTTGCGTTTCAAAGTCCGCCCTTCCTCCAGACCTCGCCGGCTCGCGCGTCTGCCCGCCCCAGTGCCCGGCTCGCCTGGGCCTTGACCAAACGGCCTTACTGGGATTGAAGGTGATCCTAGGCGCCGTCTGGCGTGGTCTGAGACCCCAGGGACATGGAGTGGTCGCCTCTCAGCTGTCAGGACGACTCTTACCAGACACATGAGCAAAGGCAAGCGCGGGCGAGGACGTGGAGGGGAGGGAATCCCGCGCGCGGGGGGCGGGGTCGCACGACGCTGCACGCGCTGCGCAAAGCACGGTGAAGGGTCGTCAGGAACGGAGGGCGGAGCCACCGCGTCATCCGGCAATCCCGTGTCTGCACCCCGAAGAGGTCTCTGCACCCGCCCCACCCCGTTGCCGCAGCGCCGGTCACGGCAGCCGGGACGTGGCGACCACCCGGGCGTCTGTCGGGGAGAGCGGTCCGCGTGGACCACGATGCCACGCGGCCGGGAAGAGGCAGGCAGGCCTGCGGGGCGCAGCGGGGCGGGCGTCATGCTCAGAGAACCAAGCCAGTCACGGAGGACAAATTCTGCACGATTCCACCCACGTGAGCTGTTGAAAACAGGCAAGTTCGTAGAGGCAGAGAGAAATGGTGGTTTTCAGGGTCTGGGGTCGGGGGACAGGGGTTCCAACCAGCAGGCGTGGCGTTTCGGGTGAGACCTGCTGCTCCCCGAGGTGCCGACCGGCGACATGGCACTCCGCACTGCACCCTCGAAAGTTTGTTCAGAGGGTGGATCCATGTTAAGTGTTCTCGCCGCAATAAAACAGTCATAAAAAACGGTGCGGCCCCCAGCACGGGCAGCTCTGCCCGAGGGTTCCGGTGCCGGGGACCGCCGTACCCTCGGGCGGCGACTCCGGCTCCCCCGTCTGCGACGTGGTGGCCATGCCGACGTGTTCCGGCCGTCGTGAGAACGAATGAGCCGTCGCCGCCTGGAGCCTGGCGCCTTGACGGCACCTTCGCCATCCACCCCGCAGCGACTGGGGGGGGGGGCGGGGTGCCGTGCCCCCGTCCCCCCTCTCGGGGACGGCTGCGCTGACTCCGTTCTAAGCGTGTGATTGTGTGTCTCCTCATGGGGTGGATCCTTCCCGGAAAAGAAATTATTCCCGCGCCGCGTGGACGAAGGAGGAGCGGCTAATGTGAGGGGCCCTCGGCCGGCCTGCTCCCGCCCGGCTCTCCGTCCTCCCTGGCCCAGCGTCTGGGCGCTCCCCCGCCCGCTGCCAAAGCGTCCTCTGTCTTCGGTCTGTAAGAGCCTGCGCCGCCACGAAAGGAAAACGAGTGGGAGGAACGAAGAAGCCGCGTGCGCCGAGGGCCCGTGCGTGGCGAGGGGCAGGCGAGGGAGCCGGCGAGGCCTGGCCGGGCACAGGGCGGCCGCCACCCCGCCGTGGTCAGCAACGGCGCGCCTTCTGAGTTGCCCACTGGCCTCCTTTGTCAAAGCACGATTACAATCGCCTGCCTTTAGCTGCTCGAAGTGTTTGGGCGCCGTCACGGAAATGTCGACACACTCACTTAGAGGTTATGACTCCATTAAGCTGGGGCCTCGCTGGCGAAATTAACCATCCCCCCCTCCCAACGTGGATGTTTGCTGTTGTGCTGTCTGAGAAAAGCATCATTTAACACCAGAAAAATGGTTCTAGAGGTCCATATATAGAACGATATTCATCACCTCTATTATCAGTTTAGCTACGAAGGATTCTTTGCCAAATAGGATAATTAATTAGCTCTGTTCCTCCAACTCCAGGTGATTGACTCTCATTAGGGGGTGTAGCGGCCCCTGTGTGAGGCCACGCAGTGCTTTGGGAAGCTACATGAAGAAAAACAACGTCAGTATAATTATAAGCAAAAAAAAAAAAAAAAGTCAAATGCTCGTGACGTGATTTATAAAAGCTTGGCATTTCTTTTCTTGAGACACTTAGTACCTAAAAGGCTTGAGATGTGGGCCATTGTGGAAATAAGGAAATAATGCCCTTATGATCGATATCGCTGACACGATTCAGAATGCAGCGGGGAAAAAGAAAACACAGAAACCAAGCCCTTTAAAACGTGTGGTGTTTTGAGATGTGCGGCTGCGCTCTGCGCTGTGACTCGGTGTCCCCGCGGTCGTGGGGCCCGACTGCGCTGGGAGCGGCTGCCTGTGCCATCCTGTTATTATTAACGCCAGGAGCCAGCGGGGCGTGAAAGGCCGTCTTTGTTCTCGGGCAGCGACGGTTCCCATGTCCCGATGGTTGAAGAAAAACGGGCGTATCTTGTTTTGTCCTCTGAAACACCCGTAAGAATACAATCAGCCCGAGGTAACAGTGTGACCGTAGGTGGGTGTTTTTTAAAGAGAGAGAGACAGACAGCGCACCGGTGTTGGTGACTGGTCACCTCGGCAGAAAGCCCATGTGCCCCCGGCCTGCCTGAGTGCCCGCTGGACGCCCTGAGTGCCCTTGGCCCCCGCCGCCCACACGTGGGCGTCCGCCCAGACACGTGGGTGCTACGCCACCTTCGGGAGAATTTCTGTGTCTGCAAAGCCGAGGGCCCTTGGGGAGCCAGCTCTTCCCAAGGGCGTGTTGACATCAGTCTGAACTTTACAGAGGCCGGAGCGCGGATGCATTTCCGGGGCGTGCACTGAGCGCATCACGCGGCCACGGTGGCCCGAGTGGACAGAGTCGGGGACCTCGTGCCCCTGCTCCCGCTCTCCCCCTCTTCACTGACACTGACATTTGTCCCGAACCCTTTCTCAATGCTGACACATAATTCATTAGGACAGCCTTAATGAGCTGATAATTAGGCCGGCGGAGGGCGGCGAGGGGGGCGGGGACAGAAACGCCAGACTCAGAGGAAGCCGGGCAGGCGGGGGCGCCGTGACCGGCCCTGGGAGAGATTTGTGTCAACAAAATGGATCACGCTCGCAGGCAGTAAAACTTTCAAATGACCTTCATGTCAAAATATTAGGCTGCTATTTTTTCGCTGGATGGTAGTTTCATAAACGTAAAACGCACACATGTCGTTCAGAGTGCAGCAGAATCTGTCTCCCACACGCGGCACTCGCTTCTCTGCGGAAGGAGCGATGGGGGTGCCGCATCGGGGAGACAGCGGCATGACACCCCGGCTTCCGCGCAGCTGGCCGGCAGTCGCGGCGGGCGCCCGGGCGGTCTCCGGCCTCTCGTTTTTTTTTTTTATCTTATTTTTAAAGGAAAACATTAAACTATGTGTACATCGATGTACAAATAGATATAGGAGAGAAAGATCTAGATCCTTGAGAAGCTGAGCTTCGCAATTTACAGAAAAAGTAACGGCATTAATATCTGACCAACAGTCGGAAATCGGACGAACGGCGGAGAGTCACTCTTCTTAACGGGAGGAAAACGACCTCACAGCGATGAACAATGGATGTTTTTACTTTGCTGAAATCATCGCTTCGCAAGGCCGAAGTTCGGGGAGGCAGACAGATGTTTGCATCTGCACCATCTAGACGAGAGCGAAAGTAACTTTGTTGCAAAGAATTCGCCGTTTTGCTTCCGCGGAGTCGGGGGCATTGGGTCCGTCATCTGGGGAGCACCAGGGGTGTGAAGGGGAGCAGAGGCCCGACACGGCGCCCTCGTCAGAGCCGTGAAATCAACTCCGAGCGGCGGATCGGAGGCTGAGTCGCCCGCTTGGGAGCTGAGAGACGACGGTGATCGGTGATCGAGGGAGATGGAAGCCCCACTTGCGAAGGGAGATTAAAATAGCAACGCTGTGGCATTTCGCGGTCGCACCCCGGTGATCAGTCAATAAAGATAATGCACACTAAGGGTGCTTTGCCGAGAGAGGCATTATGCAGACGTGGTGTTTTATCTTCGCCGTTGGAATTAAGAGGCAATTACTTAGCTTGGGCCTCGGTGGCAGAGTCAGACCTGCCCCTGCCTCTCCCTGCTACGTGTGACATGCTGGCTCAGCTAGATCCTCCCCCCGGCCCTTATGCCCAGCGAACCAAACGCCCGGCTAAGCGACTGCCACCCAGGGCCTTTTTGACCAGGGCCCCTTGCGAGTCTGCGAGGGCAAGCCTTCTCGGTCCAGGCGACCTGATGGCAAGAGGCTCGTTGTCGGGGCCATCGCCTGCCCAGACAGTGCTGCCGCCTGGCTGCTGGGTGCAGGATTTGGGTCTGCGGCGCTTGGTCTTTTTTCCCGACCAGTCTGTCCTGGATGTTGCCATCGGTGGGCGTCTGCGGCACAGGAGGTCTGATGTGGCGGGTCTGGCCGGGGCCTGAGGACCTGCGTTTCTAACAAGCTCTCGGGGGACATGGTGGCAATACGCCCTTGGCGGGCTTCATTTCTCAGGACCGGCTCCTCGGACTCCGCATCCCGTCCAGACCAGCAGGCGACCGGAGGGGCCCGGGGCTGCCACGTCCCGGCTCCGCAGTGTGAGCCAGCGCGCACGCGGGCAACTCGAGGCGACCCCATCGATTCCGCTTTTCTAAGCGCTTCACCCAGTGGGGTGGCATTTGTCCTCCCCCCGACGGTGAGGTTTCGCGGAGGAAGGGCCCCTTTTCTTGCGGAACGTGACGGAACGCTGAGGGAGAGCATGGCGCGGCTTCTGCTCTTGGACGTGAACCCCGAGGCTCCGCTCCGAGGCTGAGTTCCGAGTCAGGCTCGGGCGGGACGGGGTGTGTGTGTGGTGGGGGGACGCAGTTCTAGGTGCATCCGAGGGAGGCCGTCTAAAACTGGGGCCCCAGCCGAGGGGCCTACGGTAATTGGTGTTCTCAAGACCTGGGAGCTGGTCCAGAGTCGTGCTGTTTTCTTAGAAAAGTTGGGTCGCATTCGAGCGACATGTCCGCGTGCCGCACACTTTGGGGGAGCTGCGCATGTCGGTCCCCGCCTTCCCCGGTGTCCGTTTTTAGGCTCAGAGTAGCGCGGGCATCTTCACACGCCTCGGGGCCACGCTCGGGCTGGCTCCCGGGGGAGCAGCCGAGGGCGTGGGGGGCCTGGCCGTGACGGCGGCGTTCCCCGGGCCTTGCCTCGACACCTGCCCGCTCCTGCACCGCCCGCGGCCTCCGGTGGCATGTCACCCCTCTTCTGCTGAGGAACAGAGCTGCCTTGTGAAGAGCAGTCGCCTCTGCGGCCGAGCATTCACCCGGGTACTTACCAGGACCCAGTCGCTGAAAAGCAGGCCAAGACGCCGGCTCTGCTGAGGCCCTGTGCCCGCCTCGTGGGGGCCCCGTGTCGGGCAATGGAACGGAGAGGCGAGCGTGGCCAGGATGGGCGGCCAGGGCGGCCAGTGCTCAGCGCCAGAGCAAAACGCACGCGCCCTAAGGCGAACGTCCGAGTCCGAATTCCAGCGTTCATTTACCTCGTACATTTACACAGACAGATCGCACTTGAGCGGATACCCAGCTGCGCTCCCGTCCGTCACTCTGAGCCGCATTGTCCCTGCTCCATAGCGAGCGGCTCACCCCTGAACCTCAGGCCTCGTTAGCGGGTCGGCCGGGGTGGCTTCCGTGCCGCCAAGTGCTTTACCCAGCTCTTCCCAAGTGTTTTTTAGCGAAACGCTCACTCTCTAAAGCGGCCGTGTGAGGCTTAGTGTGGAAAGCACCCTTGTTCCCGACCACTCTGAGAAGCTGGGGGTCTCTGGGACGGCGGGGGGCGGCTGGGCGGGCCGGACGCACTGGGGCCCAGACCGGGCAGCAGGCTCGGTCCCTGTCCTGCCTCGAGGCTGCCCCGGCCCCCAGCCCCCAGGAGCCCTCCAGATGCAGCAAAGGGGGTTTCATCGCCGTAGAAATGTTGGCGCTATCTTCTTCACCAAACCTTAATTTTTTTCTGAAATCGGAAGCGTTTCCTCCTCCCTGCCCAGCATGTACATGCGCCACAGCCCTCCCGACCACCCTGCGCCTCGCGGCCATCTGAGGCCATCTGTTTCAGCGTCCGCTGTGGAGAGCGACGCCGGCTGTCACCTCGGCGCGGTGGCCGGGCACGTTCCGGCCGCCCCCATCCCCATCCCGCTCACAGTTTCCCCAGCCCGAGGGCGGGCGGCCGGGAAGCCGGGGGCTCTGGGCTCCAGCCGCCGCGGTGCCCGTGGGGGGCCGACAAGCCCCCGAAGCGCCGCAGCCCGCCTCCCGTCCGTCACGTGGGGCGGCCTGGGCCCGATGGGCACCGTCGGTGGGGAAGGGGCTCTCGCGTGCGCGCCTCTGCAGCCGCCCGCGTGCGGAACCCTGGGGGCTCGGCCCGTGCTCCCTTCTCTGGTCCGGCTTCGTGCATCGGGGACGCTGCGGGACTTCGTGCAGCACGGGAGCTGAGCACTGGAAAGCACACGTCCCTTTAACCGGGCGCGAGGGCCGCCCTCCGGGACGAAGCTGACAGAGGGCGACGTGATTGTCGTCCCTGCTCCTTCGCTCTGCCTGTCTCTCCCCTCCGCGGCGTGTTTACGGGTCGTGGGATTTGCCCGACACCTGGGCGTTGTCTCTGTCCCACGGCACGAGGGGGCCGGGGAGGGGCCCGGGTGGCGGCTGTCCGGAGCGGCGTTCCTGGCGCCGAGATCCTTCTCCACGTGTCTGAGTCAGGACGGTTCGCCGGTCCTGGACCAGCTTGGGCGCCTCGTCGCTTTGGGTCCCCACGGGCTTCGTCCCCTCTTCTCCAGGACTCAGGGAAGCACCCGCTCGCTCCCACTCGGGTCCATTCGAGAATCAGCCCCCAGAGGGACCGTGCGGGACTCCCGCCCCCTGGATCCCGGTCCCCTGGTCCCCAGCGCGGCTGGCGCGAGCAGCCGACACGTGCTATTCCAGGCAAGCGAGTGCGTTCTTGCAGCCCGACGCGTGCTCGAGATGCCGTGCGGTGCCGGCGAAGCCTTACAACGTGGTTATAAACCCTTGGAAGTGTGTACTTTTCACAGAGAATCACCCAACTCTTAATGATCACACAGTGCCAGGGCTCGTAAAGCACGGTGCACGTTTCACACGATGGCAGGTGACCCTGGGCAGCTCGTCGGGTGGCTGAAATCCAGGTGGAAAGGACGCGGGTTTAGCTCCCGGGCCCGGCTCGCGGCGGAGCCACATGCTCAGCGCTGAAGCCGGCACGAGAATCGGCCTCGCCGGCCGGGAGCAGCAAAGATGGCATTTCCTCCCCAGAGACGGCTGAGGGGCCTCCGAATGGCTACAAAGCCGGGCTGTGGACGTTTCATGAACTTTCCGAGTTTTCAGGTTCTTAAAGACATGTTTTTTAGGCAGACACCTGAGTTTCTCCACTTTTCATAAAAGCGTACCGGCTTCTGCGGCGTCGCCAAAGGCAGCCTTGCCTTGCGGGCATTCATTCCTCACGGCTGGGGTGTAGCTTTTACTTTCCGTTTCGCTGTGCGGGGTCTCGGAGTCCATTGTTCTATTAAAGACCCTGGCATTTGGAGGTGACAAGGGCAGGGGGCCCTAATGACCTGGTCCACCGCCCGACAGCAGTGGGCGCTGAAGGCCCAAGGGCCCCGCAGGCTGAGGCTCGGCCCCGCGGGCTCCCGACTGGCCTTCGCTCGTTTCCCCCTAGTGGCCCCGTGCTGGCCGTCCCCTCGGAATCCAGGCCAGCACCTATGGGTTCAGTAAAAGTTTGCTGAGTGAATGAAAAATGAATAAATGATGGCTGAATGACATCTTTCCGTTAGTGAAAGGTCCCAGGAGATACTAAGGATGCTTCTGTTCTGGCAAAAAAAAAAGAAAAGAAAGAAAAAAGGAAGGAAGGAAGGAAGGAAGGAAGGAAGGAAGGAAGGAAGGAAGGAAGGAAGGAAGGAAAGAAGAAAGGAAAGAAGGAAGGAAACATAGGAAGAAGGAAAGCAGAGGGAGGAAGGGAGGGCGGGGGGCAGGCGGGGCCCGCACAGCTGTCTGGGAGGATAGAGCGTCTCAGCCACTCCCGGGCCGGCTGTCACGGGCTTACACCTGCCCCCCTCATCACGTATGCCACCCGACTGCTTACGTCCTGCTGTGAGGCCCACTCTCGTCCGTCCCCTGGGCTGTGCGGAGACCGGCTCCGCCCAGGTGTTCCAGACAGGGAGGCCGGAATCAGGGCGGCGCAGGTGAGGGCACTCAGAAGGCTGAAAGTCAACCGGGGAAAAGCGGGCGGAGGGGGAGAAGCCTCTTCGCCGCTTCCATCCGCACCCTCGCCGTTCCTCGTTCCTCATTCGCCTCTCGATCTTTCCTAACTGTGAAAAGCACTCAGAGGAGTCCGCAGACGAGGCAGGACTGGTGGCCTCACGCCCGTCTGCCCACGTCAGGCGCCGGGTGGACCGAGGCCGGGGCCCCAGGCCCGGGGTGAGCCGGGCAGGCGGGCGGGGGGCTCGGGCGCACGCACACGCACACGCACACGCAGACCCGCAGGGCTGGGAGTGTGAGGAGCGCGTCAGAGACCCGGGTTCGAGACCCACACTTACCATCGCCATTTTTGTGAGCTTTGCACATAGTGTGACACCTGATTTTCTCATTTCAAATAAAAAAGTGGGTGCATCTCCAAGGCTCCCTCTGCTCCTAAATCCTATAATTATGCTGTGTCATTTTTCCCTTCCCATGACAGGTTTTCTCCCCCCTCCCCCCCCCCGAAGCTGGAGGGGGCACCAGGGGAGCCTTTAAGAGCTGCAAAGGGGCCACAGGAACTCACTTCTGTCAGCTGCCCAGTGAGCACGTGGCACGGAGCCATCCAGGTAGAGGCTGGGACATCCTCCCAGGAGGTAGGCTGCTCCCGGCTGCAGCCGGAGCTCACACCCATCTTTGGGGTACGGGAAAGCAATCTGAGATCGAGGAGCTTGGAAGAAATGCTGCCAAAAATGCAAATCAAAGATGTTTGGCCGGGTGGAGAGCAGTGTGGAGAGGTGTAAAGCTCTGAATCGTGCATTCGTATGTCCCGTGGTAAGAAAAAATGCTAATGAAATAGTGTGAGAAAAATAAGTGGAACCACGTTAGAAGCGAGCCTGTCCCGTTTGGTCAGTTACGTCAAACATGGAACAACAAAAACTACTATTCGGAAGTAAACAATGTTTCTAATCTCACTGCCGCCTCCTCTAGCAAGAGCTCTGTCGAGGGGTGAACGGGGCTGAGGCTGAAATGCTGATTTTTATATCCACATTAAGTATAAACATACTTTTAAAAAGCTACACTATAGGATGTGTATGAAATGATTACATCGGAACTGACGGCCCTCTTCCTCCTTGAAGAAACAGCCCGTTCTCCGGAACCTCCACTCGGCACCTGTTCAGAGGATTTAACTCCACGAACCGCGCCTGAGCTCACCGCGGTTAATACACTCACCTGGGTTTTAGTTTTCCTCCCTGTGAAGTTAGCGTTAGGTACGTCTCCGTATCCGTGTTAATAAGAGTGACCACATAGTGTGGCCGCTGGGAAGCCTCATATCTAGTGCACCGAGTACCCCCGTATGAAGAGATAAGACCCCAAATGCCAGGCGACAGCTTCTTGCTTTCTGGGACTTGGGGGCCTGCTTTTAAATGCGGTCTTTAGGGACAAAACCGATGGCCCGTGTGTTTTGTTTTCACTGTTGTACTCGATTTGTTGTGCCTTCGGGCAACTCGCTAAGATTTTCTGTTTTGGGTTTCAAGGAAGAAACGAATGTCACATGAATACGGAGACCCGCAGAGGCTGGATTTAAGACGTGGGGTTCAGAGCTGCTCCCACGGTGCTGTCCCCCACATCCTGCCCCTGCTCGCCCCCTCATTCCAGCCAGACTGCCGAGCATGGCTAGAGGGACGGGGCGGGTTCTGGTGACAAGGGCATCACGGAAGGTACACCTTTACCTCTGTAAGGACGACGCTCCATATCGGTACGCCAAAGATTAAGATTTCGTTATAGACTTTTTGCACTGGATTCTTGACTAATACCATAGGCAGCTGCCGGCATTAAATATACTCCATCAGGCCATAATTACGTTACGCTGTTCTATGTACAGGCAGGATAACGTAATAATAATGATAAAAGTAACAATACCATCCACATTTTTATGGACCTTTCCTATTTACCCAGCACATTCACGGGCATAATTACCTGATTTAGGTTGGGAAGCTTACAGGACCCATGGGGCGGTTGAGGTGGGCATTCTCGAGATTATCTGTAGCCCGAGTGGTTAGCTTTCCCCTTCCAGTTAAAAAAAAAAAATAGGCAAATAAGCCGCTGTTTACCCCGCGTTATTTTGTGCCTTTATCAGGATTAGCGATTTCCATTTCGGCTTGTGAGGGAGACATCGGCGAACTTCGCTGAGGCTTCGCCTTCCCATTGCCATGGAGAATTGCTCAGATTCGAGCGTCGCCCGAGGCACAGCTAATTCAGACGGCCGAAGCCCTGTGGCCTGGCTGTGTCATTCTGCGGCTTCCTGTTCCGCGGGCGCATCGTAGGGAGCGGACAGGGCGAGATTTTCCCCGTACGAGATTCCAGGGCGAGATTTTCCCACACTGTACGAACTGAGTCTCTGTTGCTGGTTCTTACCAATCCTTTGATGGGGACTCCGAGGGAACAGGTTCGTTTCCTTGCAAGCTGCTGCACAGTAAAAACAGGGGGATAGTCAACTTAACCTCGGGGCTCAGGTTGAAATGGACAGAAATGCCAACTTTTTCTTTTCTTCTCAAGTCAAGGCTCAAGTCCTTATCTTTGGAGGTGGCCTCAGTGCCGCGGAAGGAAGATCGGAGTCGTAAGAAAAGTCTTTAGTTCAAGCCTTTGTGTCACGGCGCTAGCTGGGTGTGGCCCATTGGTCGTGTCACATGACCTCCGCCAGACCCAGTCTTCTCGATGGAGGATAAGAATGACCACTTCGGGCGTCCAGTGTCTTCCCGGCTGCGGACAGCAGGATGGAGTGAGGAGCTAAACACGGAATCCTGTAAAACGTGGCGCTTGAGAGGGATGGAGCTGCCGTGTTCTGTGGCAGAGGCGCGGCCGGCGGGGGGCCCGGCCCATCCCCAAGGGCCGCAGCGTGGGGAGCGAAGTGGCTCCGACCACCTTACGCGACCAACTTCTTGCTTTCGTCGGCTCCGTGTACGCTCGACTCCCAGGCGACTTGTTTTCAGCAAGCCAGCCGCCGCATCACCTGGCCAACTCTGTTCTATATTTCCTCCTCTAGAAACACTGAGTGCAAAGTCTTATATTTTTATAAACACAGTTAAATAAGCCCATTATATACAAATATATACCCGTTCGCCATGGCAATCGATTGAATGGATATCACTATTTATTTACATGCTTACGTTGCAGGGTTCTTAGACAATTCTGGTCAGTTTGTCATGTTTGCTACTATTTTTATCAAAGAGGATACAAAGATTAATAATTGAACTATTCTCCGAAGCCTTTTCCTTGGATGAAATTGTATTACCCAGACAAGGCACTTCCTCGGTGGGTTCTTTCAGGCTTATTTATTGATTTACTTATTTTTATAACGATGTCGCAGCAATTATAACAGGTGTGTGTGTGTGTGTGTGTGTGTGTGAGATAGTAAAACTGCAGTTGGCTAAGCAGATAAAGTAGAAAGCAGCCCGAGGGTGGGCTTCGAACTAAAGAAGATGCTGCGATACTCCGATCAAAATCCAAATCTGTCCAGACGGGAAAGACGGTGGCAACTGCTTCAAATGCTCACGCGCTTTCGCGCCAACCGAAATGTCAAGTGTTTTGCTCAAGATAAAAAAAAAAAAAGTCACGAGTGATGACGCGTCAGCCATCCCATCATTTAGCCGAAGCCCCCCCAGAAGAGGAAAACATCGCAAATAAAATGCGTTTAGTTGTAACAACAACAGAAAAAGCAAACGCCCCATCTGCAGAGTTTTACTCACGCAAGAAATATCCTGCAAGTTTCATTTAGCTGACTACAGAGAAATCGTAGTAAATAAGTAAAGGAAAATTACTAAGAAATGCTCAAAGAAGGCTTAGGTTAGCAGCTTGGGGACCAGCAAAATAGCAATTAAGTTTATAGAATGAAGGGATTAAAAGAAATGTAAACGAAAAGTAGAAGGAAATGAACTCCATTCTAATCTCTAAAAATGGCTTAAATAAAATGTTCATTATAGAATGGGTTCACGAGGCACACACGAAGCCACCAGGATTAGCATGGAGGGATTTAAAAGGCTCGGGGACCGCTTTAGACCACGCTGGCAAAGCGCTGTGCCATGGGTCCCTTTCCGGGGGACCCCCCCCCACCCCCAGCCCGTGCAGTAGGCACTCCATTTGCAACCAAGTGCCTTTTTAGTTCTGTCATCAGTATTAGAAACTTTTTCCAGCTGATTCATTCCTGGGCGAAATCACACACACGCACATAGTATATACTCATTTGTTAAAGTTCTTTCGTACTAGAAGATTGTACCAAAGAGCAGAGCGCACGTGATTCCTGAGACAGGGGCGGCGGTTCGGGAACGCCAAGTCAGTGCACAGCCGGAGGCGCCGCTAATCTTACCTGGAACGCGTTTCCATAATGGACGTTCCCTGAACCTTCCGTGAGCGGCTGGCTTCAGAGCCGAGGGATTCAACGTGAAAGGCCCTGACACTTGATGACGAATGGCGGGGCTCCTCCGTGAGGGGCCCTATCTGCTCCACGAAGAACTCTGCGACAACGGGGGGCCGGGGCCTCCCTTGGTTACCCGGGGAGCCTAGTCCTACAGTGCTCCCCAGATCCAAGGCAGGCTGCCGTTCCCGGGGCGGCGAGGGGAGCCCCGAGGCCCTCAGGGAGGTGTCTGGCCCGGGGTTTATCTGCCCGAGAGCGGGCGTAGCCTCCGGGGCTCTCACCGCCTTGCAAGGCCGGGAGGAGCGCCTGGCTCGGGCTGGAGCCGCCGCTTTCCGCGCGGAGCTATTTTGTCGTCTTGAATATTTCATCCCTTGGCCATCATGGTCCCTTCGGCTTGCTAAGCACTCTTACGAGGCACATGCCGTGGTGCCGAGCTGAGGCCGACCTGCCACGCTGTCCGAGACCCGTCTGTGCTGCGAAGAGATTTCCGCCCAGCAAGGAGCCGTCAGCCGCGCACGCCGTCACCAAAGCGACTTCAAAACGAGCGGCGATGCCGCCACTTCCAGGGTCTGCGATCACGTGGACGGCAAGCGGCCAGCCCGCCAGACCCAGCCCGACGCACCCAGACGCCGAGATGTTAAATCAGCAGGGCCTGGGCCGAGCTCGCCTTCCCGCGATCTGTAAGGGGCGGGCTCGCTCTGCGGGCGAGTCGGGGTCACCTGGGCACAGGTGAAACCCCGAAGGCGGGAAAGGACTCCGAGCGAGCAGGCGGGCTCCGTCCAGGCAGCGAAGCCTGTGGGCAATTCTGCTAGCGGGTCTGCTGTAAGCTTTTTTTTGAAATTATCTAGAAGCTGCGAAATAGCATTTTTTCAAAGTTCAGGTTAGCGAGGTTTCACAGAACAATGAGCAAAACCAGTGCGACTTTGAGCCCCGCACATTATGCATTTAAATATTTTCTTATACCGTAACTTAGACTTATTTTGACCAGAGTCATAGTCATCTCTCGTTGCACGCTTTTTTTTTTTTTTTTTTTTTTAAATCAAGGTGAGGCACAAAATGGGGCAGGAGTGTGTTTTCCGAGACCGACCGGTACTCTTTCTCCTCCGGGTGGTTGACATGGTTTTCCTTTCCTTGCCCGGCCAGGCCGACGGCCACCCGGGCCCAGGTCTTGGCAGGAAGATGCGACGTGGCTTCTTCCCGCCGCTCGCGGCCCCGAAGCCGAAGCCCCCGCGAACCTGAAAGAATCACACGCGGGAAGCGTCGTGGGTCAGGACGTTGCTTTTCTTCTCCAACTGGGAGAGAGATTTGCTTGGCTTGCGTTGAAGGGAGGAGCCAGCGCAAAGGAAGAACACGGGGCGTTGGGCGCCCCGGAAAAGGCCCAGAGGAGTCTGCGGACCACGGGGCAAGAGTCGGCGCCCGCCCCACCCCCGAACGCCACGGCAGCACACGGGGACATCGGCGAGCCACGTGGGCCACTTCTAATTTCTGTTCGCCCCATTAACAAAGCAGAAGGAACTCGGCGAAGTCCGTTTTAATCACGTGTTTTTCACTTAACTCCGTATGTCCAAAACGTTATCATCTGAACGCTTCGTCGGCATAAGCACATGGTACCGAGACAGGTAACTTTTCCCGTCTGCATTAAGTCTTCAGACCCCTGTGTGTTTTTCGCACTCGGCGCACCTGGAGTCAAGCGGCTGCGTTCCGAGTACCTGGTGGCCCCGTGGGGCTGGTGGCCGCCACACCGCGGAGCATGTCTCTCCACCGGAGAGATCCTCCAGGCCGACCTTGAAGTTGCACGTCTTCGGGGTCCCCGCCCCTCGGAGTCTGGCGTGAGCACATGTGGCTCTTCTGCGGGACGGGCCGAGAAGCAGGCCCCGCGCCCCCCACCTCCCCAGTCCAGCCGGCGGGCGGGGGACTCGCTCACTCGCCCGGCCGGGAGGCCCGTGGGAAGCTGCCGTCCTCACCCCCTGCTTTCTTATTGTCTTTCCCGTTTTTACACGGACTTATCTTTGCTGCCCCAATAAGCCACCGATAGCACGTTATTCTACACGCCTAAAAGCGTGCCTTCTTGGTTCATTGATTTTCGTTGTATTAGTTTAACCGACAGCGGTCCACCTGCTGCCTGAAGGAGTCACTTGAGAGGAGGCCATCTTTGACGAGGCACGGCGCGCTTTGCTGGGAGAAGCCCCCCGCCCTGGCGCTGGCCTTTGCCTTCTCCTCCACCTGCCGGGAGGTGCCCTCGTATCTGCCACTCCAGGCCGTGCGTCCTTACCTGCGGACTCCCGTGCGGGATGACTCAGCGACGCCGGCTTCTGATATTTCTTTGATTCGTTGGCACTGTTGAAGTTCCTCTTTCACACTAAATTCTCCTCTCCAATTCCATCTTACATCTCGTCCCCGTAATTCCGATCCCATCGGTAAACGTCGGCATTGGGTGACTGCTGAGCCTCTCGGAGCCGGGCCGATTCGTGTCGCCCACGGGCGAGGCCGTCAGACGGCTGGGCCTGCTGGCCTCTTTAGTCCGCTGACCAAAGGATGGCGCTTCCCGATGCGGGTGAACTCGACACGATTGTATCTCGATCAGCTGTGGCCCGGGGCGTGCGTCATGTGCCCAGGGCCCAAGAGCAGAGAAGGAGGCATTTGAAGGAGGGGAGTCCCAGGTCGCCGGGGCTCCTCACCCCCGTCATACGCAGGAGGCCACGGTTGTCAGCTCGCCCTTCTGACGGGAGGTCGGTTTGATTCTCCCCGTGGTGATGGGGCGTAGGATGTCCGCAAACCTCCTGACCCCTCCTCACGGCCAGCTGTCAGGGGAGGGCTTTCCCCCTGAGCCGTTCCCCACATGCGTGGACGCCCCCTCTGCCCTGGGCCCCGAGGGCCCGGGTCCCCTTTGCCACCGCTTGCCCGAGCCCACACCCCCGGGGGAGCAGCCACTCCTGCGTCGAGCCCTGCGAAGCCACTGGGGTCGGAACCCAGTGAGCCCTCTGCGGGGCGGAGTCACGTCACCGTGACGCCTGCTCGGACTCTGGCCCTGTGCCCAGAGCCGCACCTGTGAGGGGCCAGTGTCGTGAAATGCCCGCAGGTCGAGGCCATCAGAGTAAAGGGTCAACAGCGTACGCAGCTTCCACGAGGGGAAGGACAAGGAGTCGTGCTGAAGGCAGCGGTCACTGCTCAGGCGTAGCCAGAGGCTCCCGGGGGAGCCCGCTGCCCTACCCGTGGCCCCTGGACGCACCTCACGCTCCAGGCTGCCGACTTTCCGGGCCGGCAGTGTGTAAGGCCGCGAGGGGACGAGACTGCACCGGGGCACAATTCTGTCACCTACCAGCCGTACACACTCGGGCACGTTACTCGTACCGCGTGCCTCAGTTTACACACCTGCAGTTCGGAGATAAGGGAGCTACCGCCTTGGTGTCACGAAGGCCGAGGGAGCTAACGCGTGCGAAGAGCTCGGAACGGCGTCTGGCATCGGAGACATGCCGGCCGTCCTGCCGCGTTCCTGTGGGAGTAGGGTCTGGTCTCACCGGACTTGCTTCGTGTTTCTGCGGCTGGAGCAGGAGAACACAGAGAAGCGTGTTCGGTGGGGGAGGCCCACGCCGCGCCCGGCACCTGGCCACGGGTCCCTTCGCGAAGGAACGGCAAAGGGCCGTCTCGATGCTGGGTCCTCCTGGGCGCCGAGGGCGCTTAATGAGGCCGAAGGGCAGGCATGAGAAGGCCACAGAGGACAGGGGAGGAGTGCACACTTGTTGATAAGGCCCCCGAGGGGCAACTCGTGACGACACATCAGAGTCACCGGTTACGGCCGGCGTTCAACTTCCCTGCGGGAAACTGATCCCAGGGACCTCGTTTCGCTCCCGAAGCTCCCAGTGCTTGATCGTGACATTGCTCACGATTTTTTTTTTTTTTAATGCAAAGAGTGGGGGAAGGAAGGGTGGCCCGCTCCGAGGTGTAGAGGTTACGGTTCAAACGCTACATCCACTCTGTTCTCATGGGGTGACTTTGCTGAGACCCTTACCCGCCCGGGCTTCGGCTTCCTCCCACGAACACGGGGCTGACGGCGCCAGCCTCACGGACGCAGCGTGAGGAGCAGACGCGCTGTCCACGGAGATGCTCGGCAAAGCGTCGCACGCATGGCAATCACGTAAACGGCAGACGGATTTCGACAGAATCAGACGAGTCTCGGGATTCTGACTCACGGGAATAGCTTTAAAGTTATAGAGTGTCTTGTTAACTGCTTCCTCCTTTGGTCCCCTCTTCCTAACAAATCGCTTTAAAATTGTCGGTTTGAAATTGTTCCTATAGATTGACTTGTCATTCAGGCTTTACTTATTTAGAGGGAAAGAACAAAACGTTTATTGTGTAAATTCATACGATGCAAAGCCTGTGAGGTAAAGAGTGACAGTCCCTTTAAATGCCTGTTCCTTTCCCTCCCCTTGTTTCAGACTCGGCAGCGTTAGTCGTGAGGGTGGATTCCTCGAGAGTCTTGCACGCACCTAACACACGCCGTGTGCACGCGTGTGCCCCTGTGCGCGCAGGCGTATGCGTGTGATCGCGCTACCTGTGGGCTTCTGCGGCTTGCGTTTCTCCCCCAAACAGCACACTGCGGGCTGTCGCGCCGGAGCACCAGGGTGCACTCACTGTGTTGAAATCCGCAACGAGGATGTCACGGCTGCCGGCAGATCTCAGCGTCCGCGGCTGAGACCCTCGCCCGTGTGCCGTGCTCCGCGCACAGCGGTTTAACCACCTCGCAGTCTGGGGCGCGTGTTTTTTCTTAAAGAGACGTCGCTTCCCAAACGTAGCCCGCGAAAGCGTACACTTCGTACTTCAGATTTGGGAAAACACCTTTTTCTTACGTTTTGTCTGTATTCACAACACTAGCCTGTTACAGAATCTTTTCCTCCTACTCTTAAAAAACATAGAAACTTCCACTAATAACAAAACAAAGCGGGGCTTGACCTACAAACACGGTTTTAAATAAATTCGCTGTATCATAAGTTTGGAAAATGGTGATAAAGAGACGTTTATATTGGCTTCTAGTCAAAATCCATCCTGTTGTTTAGATAGATACTGAAGTGTCAAAATTAGAATTCTGGTTGGAAATAAATACAGAATTTTGCGCCTTTAACAATCCTGAGAGTGTTTCTCCTCAAACCAGCTCTGTTTTCGGTGGATGAATTGACGAGCTCAGATAAGTTGCCTGAGAGTCACGCGGCTGATTGCGGACACATGCGGCACTCGCACCCAGGTTTCCAGGAAGGAACACGTCGGCAGAGACGACGGCGACGATGGCGTAAATGCCTGTAAGCTGGTGGGCACGCGTCCGCGGCACTGACCGCCGTGCAGGCCTTCGTGTCGCGGTAACTCTCCTGAGGTACTTCGAAAGACAGTAATTAAGTCCCCGTTTTCAGAGACCGGGCGTCGGCGCCCCGCGGCCCCGGGTTCGAACGCGGCATTTCGGCAGCGCCGCTGCGTGCTTTCTTCCTGGCGCGGCGTGGGGGTCCCCGCCACACACGCGCGTCCACCCCGCGCGATGGAGTCTTGCAGGTCTTCCTTACGCACGTGGCCCTCGGTGGCTTCTCAAGTCAGAGACTCTGCCGCGGGATGAAAAGAAGCTCGCGATTCGGACGCATGCAAAGGATGGATTTGGATTCGGAAATAGCATCTTAAGAATATTAAAGGTGAGAAACAGGTAGTAAATCCACCCGGAAAGGGAGCTCCTCCGCGGCACAGCACTGTGAGCGCGCTGGTCCTGGCTCGGGCCGCCCGGTGGCGCCGTGCTTCTCGGCCGGCGGCCCCGTCCCGCCTTTCCCGAACTTTCTTCACGCCCTTAAAGCCACTTCTCTTCACTCCTCTCTTTGCTCCATTCTTGGCGTCCTTACCGCCTACCTCGCAGAGGAAAGAGAGGCCGCGGGAATCACCGTATTCCTCTGCCACGGGGGGTGCACCCAGGAGAGCTCTCCCTGCCGAGGGCCCCTTCCCCTGGCTGTGGACGGGGGGCCCTTCTCCTCCCTGGTCTCCGCCCCCCTCCCGTGGCACCGAACGCTGCAGACGGACCGTTGTCACTTCCCGAGTCCCTCCCTTCCGCGGGCTTCCACGGGGACACTTTCTGCCAGACTGCGGGCGGGGGTCTCTGCACGCCTTCCCCTCCCTCCCACACCGCAGGGCCCCTCGCCACTCTCAACTCTCCCGTGTCCAGTGGAGGCCACTCTCCTGGACATGTGACACGTAACACCTGGCCTCTGAACGGGTGTGTCCGCAGGGCACCCACACGCGTCCTAAGCCAGGCCGTGCCAAACTGCCTCCTCCGCTAGAATCTGGAGCTTCACATGCTGCACATCCGATCCATTTTAACTCTTCCGTAGCTATTGATTTTGCCTAATTCTCTCTTTTCCCCTTTTTCTTGACGCTAGTTTAAATAACCATCATCTCTGTTTTCTTGCCAATACAAACGCCTATGTTATTTTTTACCGTGAAAACATCCCTTACATACAAAAAAAGCATCTAAAGCAAAAATCTAGAACCAAACGAATTACCTCGAAGTGGACGTGTGCGTCGCGGTAACCCGGGCCCAGACGCGTCACGGCCCGAGGCTCCTCGCAGCCATCTATCTGAGTTCTATCCGGCGTCTTTTTCCTCTTTCTGCCTGGCTTGTGCATGTTTCATGTTCATCCCGTTTTCTTAGGTGAATGCTGAGCCCCTGAATTTCCGTCTTTCTTTTTCCCCCTGAAGTTTGCACCTTAGAGTTACAAATTTCCCTCCGTGCATGACTTTGCATCTTATGGGTTTTTTAATAGAAGTGTTTTCATTATCATTCAGTTAAATATATATATTTTTTCAATTTGTGTTTCAATTTTTTTTAAAGAAATGAGTCCTTTGGAGGTTTTTCCAAATTCGTAAAAGTTGGAGGTTTTCTTAGTTTTCGTTCTTGATTTTTAATTTAATTGTCTTGTCATGAGTGCATAAGCTCTATATGACTTTAATCCTATGGATTTTAGGGATCTGCCTTAGGATCCCCAAAGGATATTCCCCATAGGATATCCCTGTAGGATATTCAATACTGCAAAGATCTTGTTTATGCTTCAAAAGAATGTGCATTCTGCATTTATTGAGTCCAATAATCTATATATAGTCGCTAGGTCAATTCACTCATTGAAGTGTTCAAATCTTTTAAATAATACTGATATTTGGTCTGCTTTTCTTATTAGATATTGAAAGGGGTATGTTAGCACCCTCGTGATGCATGTGACTTTGTCCGCACCTCCGTCCCTTGTCTGCATGCGGGTCGGCACCCTCCCTGCCTCAGCTCACGATCCCACGTTCAGCTGCACTGTCTGAAACACAAATCTAGTCAGGCCAGTCCGTAGCTAAATACACAAGAGTTCCCTCATTCAGCGAAAGCTTGTCGAGTGTCCAGGATATATTAGACACGGCTCTAAGCCATGGGGGTATAGTCATCAGTCAAAAGAGAATGTCTAAGCTCTCTCAGAACTTTCTGGTAGATGGATAGATGCTAGAAAGATGATAGATGATAGAGAGGTAGATAATAGATGACAGGTAGATGATAGATAGGTAGATAGATGATAGACAGACGGATACATGGGTGATAGATGAGATAGGTGATAGACAGTGGTCGATAGGTGTGCAGTTTTTCATTGTTATCAGGGTTAGATTCAAGTTCTTCGGCATGGCTCGTGCACACTTGTCCAGGTCGTCCCCCGATCGCTTCCGCAGCCTCCTACCTGACTTCGCACCAGCGCTTCGAACAGATGGGCCATGTGTCCTCCCGCCAGAGCCCTCCCTGTGTCCTCTCGCCGCGGGGCGTGTGTACACGCGATGCACGCTGCCTCGCACGCGGCTTCTCCCACATTGGTTTCCTGGCTCCTTCCCACTCAGCCCTCACTTTTCGGCTGAGACGTCGTTCACCGAGGAGGCCCTTCAGGCCCCTATTACCCACGTCGGGTGCTTTCCGTCTGTACTCACAGAGCCCTCTGTCCCCTGCATGCCACATCGCGTTAGTGGGGCCCTCAGCAGCTCGTAAATCCGGGAAGCCAAGGATTGAGCCCGTCTTCTCCCTCTTGAAACCACGGCCCGCAGTATTCCTGTGACTTTTCTTGAAAGTTTGCCGAATGCATGTGCAGTTGAGAGTGTATCATTGGAAGGCATTACTGCTTCGCGTGTGCTTTTAATGCTTCTAACTCTCTGACATTTGAGAGGCACAGAGTTCGGGAGCATCCAGCAAGCTACCGATGGTGCGAGCATTTTAATTCCGCGAGGTAGTTCTGCTGATTCTAGTACGTAGCTCTCTTTGCTTTGTGTAGTTCGGTGAAGTCTCCTTCTTCTCCCACCGGTCATTCATCGAGATGACCCCGTCGAAAGCTTCAGGTCGGTTTTACGGGCTGCAAAAGGAACTCTGTGATGGACCCACCTACAAAATAAAATAAAGTAGAAGAGTCCTTTCTTGTTCTATGGTTAGAGACTTAGTGATGTTAATTGTTAACTGGCAACTAAACAATACACTGTTTCAGATTCCATGAGGGAAAATAACTACTGTGTCTTAACTCACAGAATCAGCGTGGGAAGGGTTAGACCATCGGCTTTTTGTTTCACTTCTTAAATTCTGGCCATCTCGCCAAATAACACGAATCTCCTGGGCTTCAGGAAATGGGTGCTTTGCGTCGTTGAGGCTACGTTTTTCTCCACATGGGCCCCCCTTTCCTTCTCTAGTTAGAGTTGGTCTGTGTCCTCGATGAGATATTTAGCCCCGACCTGGACACGGTGTGTGCCCTCTGTGGTCGCCAATCACTCACAGTCCCGCCCACCCGCACGAGTCAGCCAGCAACGGGGCTCAGCTGGGCACACGTCCTCACGGCCCTGGGGAAGCCCAGGTAGTCGATGCCGTGGTTGCTTTGTCATACTGCGTTATCACGAGCGTGTAGCGTGGTCACTTTGCTTTAGCATGTTTTCTTCATTCATATGTCTTCCAGTCTTTTGATTTTCTTGTTGACTTTGGGCAAATCCAGTAATATCTCAACTAGGGCAACTTACTGAGTTAATTCGTTGTTTTAGTACCTGTAAGAAGGTAACAGAAACAAAAGCGGGGGGCGTCGCTCACCGGCGTGAGGCAGGATTTGATGGACCGAGGCTGACGCCCTCCTGGAATCTCGGTGAGGCCGAGTGCGCCGCGTGACTCGCTGCTTCTGCAGACCTGCCCTTCTGCCTCGGCGTCACTGGGGCCAGCAGCCAGCAGCCACCGAGTGTCAGGACGAGCTGCGCGCTGCCGTGTGAGCACTGGCGATGGAACCGGGTGGCGACCTTTCTGACGGGCTAACTTTCGGGGAGCGCCGTTTCGTAAGGAGAGCGATACCACGCTCGAACCCGGCACAGTGATTATTCACGCCCGCGTCGTTCAAACGCGCCATCGGCAGCGAGTTTGCACGGCCTCTGTGGGTGGACCGTCCTGAGTCGGGCTCAGTGAAAAGTCGACCTCATGACTCCTCGAAACCATGCTCTTCGTGAGCCGTGCGAGTTGGCCTCTGCCGTGGTACGACCCGCCCTCACGCTCGATGGGTTAAAACAGCAACTATTTGGCTTCCGATTTGGTGAGCCGAAAACTTGTGCCGAGCGGTGCTCGGCTGTGTCCTGGGGCCGGCGGGGCTCGCCGGCGCACCTGCAGCCCTGGCGTCGCTCAGGGCAGTGGCTCGTCTCCTTTGGGGCCTTCTCACTTTCTAGCAGGTGAGTCTGGCCTTGTCCGTGCGGTGCCCGGACAGGGTCCCAGGACGGCGTGGAATCGCGCGAGGCAGCTGGAGGCGCCGGCTTGGGACTGCCGTGCGGGCCTTTCGCGCCACCTCCCCCCTTCGCCTGTGTGCGGGGGGTTGGGCGGGGTCGCTGTGTCCCATGAGCAGTCCTGGCGCCCCCCGCTTCCCCCCCCCACCCATGCAAACAGCAGACTCCCCGGGAGACCGATCCAAGAGGAGCCTTTCAGAGGACACGTGACTGGAGGTTTCTTGGTGGTGCGCATATTGCGCGAGTGGAGAAGAGAGCCAAAGATTCATAGTCGACTGTAGAAAATCAGTAATATTGACAAACTAAGTGTATGTCTCTGTAATGAAGACATAGCTGTAGAAACACGTAGTCGAAAGATCCAGAGGTAAATATCAAAAGACTCACTACATGACTTCCTCGGAGGTAAGGAAGCTAAAGCCGGGGGACGCCGCCCTTTCTCCTAACAAATCCGAGGAGTCTTTGGCTCCGCGTCTGCGTGTGCATGTGCGTGACGACATTAACGAAAACGAGCTTTTAGGAATGGAGACGCAGCGGAAGGACAAAGTGCCTAATCTTCCGAATACGAGAGTAGATCCGACTAGGACCCGGGTAGACAAACGGAGGGCAGGATTTCCCTCCCCGTTCTGCGGGCTCGTTCTGCGCAGGCAACACCAAATTAAAAAGACGTGGGGACGCGATGTCTCTCGTACGACTTCTCTTTCTTACAACCGACCTGAGGAGGACGGGGAGAGAAGAGAAGAGACAAACAGACTCATTTAGTTCTGGATTTTGGCGGCAGAAAATTCCAGTTAAAACTGGCCCAACCCTGCTCCTCCTATGCCTCAGGCCGATCGAATCAAACCAAGACGTTTGGCAAGGTTCCTTGCGGCCAGCAAGGTCACAAACCGAGGACCCCATCACCTCTCAGAGGGGGACATCCACCTGGGAGACCTACATAGGGAGTCACCCAGGGAGAAGTTTCTACTAATATTATAACAGACAAATATATCTGCGGCCACGCCACCCTGAACGTGCGCAATCCCGTCTGATCTCGGAAGCTAAGCAGGGTCGGGCCTGGTTAGTACGTGGATGGGAGACCACTGAGGAAGACCAGGTGCTGTGGGCGTAAAACAAAGCAAAACAAAACAAAACAAGAAGACACAATGCAACAGAATGTAGGGACACAAAGGTCCTAACGTATAGCTATCTCTTCGAAAGCCTGTTGTTGGCATCTGAGGGTTGGACGATGGAAAACATATTATGAAGAAAAGTAAGTTTGAACATGAGTGCACATTTCCCGAAATGAAACATTTTACTTTTAATTAATAACGGCGTGCAATGTCGTTTTCAGGACCCCGTTGCTCTCAGTGGCGCTGCTGAGATACGGGGGCGGATACGTTTCCCGACCGAAACTGTGCTGAGCGAACAGGCTCCGGACGTGAGGGCTCCAAACAACGGCGCCCGCTTCAGGGCCCGAGTCACCCCAGGGGCAGCTGATGATGAGGAATCCGAGCACCCCACGGCGCCACGGAGAGCCCCACGTCTCTTCCCGACTCCATCCCCTGCCTCTTGGGTCCGGAGAGTTAAACCCAGGATCCCGCCCCCTCCGCCAGGCCCCAGGCTCTGAGGAAGCTGGTGAGAGTGGGTTCACTCAGCAGCAGAGTCTGGGGGGGCCTCTGCTGACCCCCGGGTGACCTGCCATCCGCGGCTCTGCGCGGTCTCCCCACGAGCAGGTGTTTCTCCCGCGCAGGCGGCTGGCGGCCAGAGCGAGGCTGTTGCGCCTGCTCTGTGGGTAAAAGCGGCTCCTCTCGGGGCACCCGAGAGCCTGTCAGAGAAGTGGCAAAGACAGGCTTTCAGTCTCCCCTCGTCTAACTTGGATGGTAACTGTCATAACCAGATTCACTGCGTGCTCACCAGAATGAGCCAGGCGCTGGGAGAGGTTCTTGCCTTTCTCCACGTTAATTCTTATCGAAATTTATCCATTCATCCACACACAGTTCTAGCGTTTTTTGTTCGTTTGTTTGTTTGTTTTGTTTTGTTTTTGGCATAGGAAGTGCACGAGTAAATAAAAAACACTCTCTGATCTTCTAAAGCATGATTATTCTCATTTTCCAGATGAGAAAACTGAGATATAACGCAGTTCAATAATTCGCCTGAGAGTCTACAAATCTCGGTCAATGACAGAGATGGGACCAAACTCTGTTCTGCCTTAATCTGAAGTCCATGGCCGGGGTCACAGGCCATGAATGCACATCCGCTATCACAAAGCATGAAGAAAAAGATCCAGAAGCCCCAAAAGACGAGCGCCTCACTGCCGGGGAGAGCTCCGGGTGCCAGACTTGCCCGGTCCACAGACGACTGCCAAAATGCTTGCTTCTGTCTCGTAGCTGCTAGCGGCTAGATTAACGATCAATATTCACGGCGGCTTTCTGATATAGAAAACATGGCCATTGCTACTCAGATTTAGGGAGGGCCTGAGCCCACAGTGGAAGGTGGAGCTGAACTCCACGCTCTGTCTGCACCGTGGGCAATCCCTCACGGCGCGTCCCCAGCCTCCACGGCACGCCCCGGGAGCTGTCGCTCGGCGAAGGCGGCCTGGAGCGAGTCGCAAACGTCCTGTGTTTTCGGGCGGTCACTCTGCCGAGAGCCTCCTGGCCGCAGTGGGGCGGGGGGGGGGGGGGGGGGGGGGGGCGGGACTCGGCACGTGCACCTGAGCTCGCCTCCCGTGCCGCGGCGGCCATCCCGAATTGCTGGACGTGACCACGACAACGCTCGCTGTTTCTCCAGAACCTGACACAGAAAGGGAGGTCGAGGCCGCCTGGGGGAGGAGACGCCAGCTCTGTTTTTTCTGTTTTTTTTTTTTTTTTTTTTATATATAGCAAACAATTTACACCGGAAATAAGGGCAGTTTCCTTTTATTTTTTTTTGGGGGGGGCAGATAGCCTTACATGGTCCTCACTTGAAGAATTAAAGTTCATGGACAGTGCTAAGGGAAAGCTTTTTAGCCCAGCCAGGCACCCGCTACCGCTTTAACCTTCACCCCACCTCCACGAGGGAAAATTCGTCTCGAAACGCTTTTGGAAGACGTGTATTTCACGCGGATTTTCTTCTCCCAATTTGTATCTCTTTCCCCCCCATGTTTTCACGTCGCGTCTTCTGGCCGCTGTTCCATGAATGGCATTGGGATGTTCCTTCGGCTGATCTAAGGGTGGAGGAATCGGACCCATTATATCTGGTCGTTTATCAAACAGTTCCTCCGCCACAAAGGGCGTTTTCTTCTGTCCCTCGGGGTTCCCGGCAGCTCGTGGTGCCCCGGACGGGGGAGGTCGGACGCTTTCCTCTTTGGAAGAGTTCACCTCGTGAGAAACGCCCCTTCGAGCCGGCGGCTTCGCCTCTTCCCAGGACCTTTGAGTTCCGTCACGGCCTCATGAGCCGGCTGTGCGCTTGGCCCCCTTTGAAGCGTTTACAGACGCTTTGACCAGCCTCTTTTGAAAGAAGGAGGTTGGCGGTGCTGGGAGGAGGGGCTGGAAATTCTTCTGCAGAGCGGGGCACATGGAGGCGGGGTGGGGGCGCTGTCACAGGGCCCCCCGGGGCCCGGGGCGGCCCGGGCTCTGATTTCCCGGGGGAGGGGGCACGAGTACACGGGCACCCGCCCCACCCCCTCGGCGACTCGCAGCTGAGAGGCCGTGCGGCTGCCCCTGGTCTCCGGCCGCAGGTCGGCATTGCCTGGGGAAGTTTAAATAAACGCCGTGCGCCTCGTCCGGCCCGTCCAACGACAGGCCCCCGGAGGCCCCGAGACGGTGGTCCTGCGCCCAGCGCTCGCCCTGAGTCTCGCCGGGAGCGCAGAGCCGCAGGGGAGGCGGGAGGACCCCGTCGGCCCCTCTGTCCTCCGCGCCAGCCCCCCTGCTCTCCCCCGCTTTCTCCTCGAACCTCTGGGCGGCCGCTGCCCAGGGGAAGGACGGGCGGCGGCCACGGGCCACGCTGTGTTCGGCCGCAGTGAGAAGCCGCGCTGAGCCGGATGCGGCCTCCGGGCGCCGGTGGGTGTGTTTCACACGCGTCGCCTTCACGAGGAGCACAGGACACGAGCGCCCTGAGAAGCCTGGGGTTCGCCGCCATGCCCCGGCATCCTGACATACATGTACTTGAGCTGAACATTCGGGCGCACCCCGGGGCGCACGGCCGTGCTTTCTGGGGATCCGGGAGAGGAAGCAGACCCCGGTGGCAGCGTCTGCTGACCGGCCGCAGAGCGTGGGCCCGCACCCCGCCCCGCCCCTGCGCCCGGTCCCAGCCGCCAGCCAGGTGCGGAGCCGGCAGAGGCCGGGGGCAGGCGGCGGGCTCTCCAGCCTGTGACGGGGCCGTCCGTGCTAATATTTTAGGATAAACTCCTAAGAGTAGAACTTCTGGTCAAAGGGCATGAACGCTGTAAACGATTTTTCTGTTTCGTCGAGTCGCCTTCCAGAAATATCGAAATGGATCCCCTGCGAGGGACAGATGGGCGGTTCCGATGCTTCTACCGGCCCAGGAGGGGGCGGCCCGGCCCTGCGGGCAGCGGGGCGCCGGGCAGGAGGGGCCTCCTTCACCCCCGTTGCCAGCCGGCCGGCCGCCGGGCGGCGCAGTCCGCTGCGCAAGGCGGAGTTGGGCTGAACCGGCTGGGCGTGTCTTCCGACTCGGAGATTTTCGGACGAGGTAAAGAGCAACGCACAGCAAAGCAGCTGCCGGACAGCGAGTCACGATGAATGCCAGACGCCAAGCGCACGGCCGGTCGAGGGGGAGGCCCAGCGGGCGAGCCCGGCCGCCAGGGGCCTCGCCGAGGGAGAGGTCCCCACGTGGGCAGCGGGGCGGCCGTGTTGGGGTGCTGTGTCTGCGCCGTGTCCCCTTCCATCGCGGGCGTCGACGGCTGCCCGCGCGGAGGCAGGAGGCGCCGGGGACCGCGGGGCGGCGGCGCCCGTCTGGAGGGGCCTGTGCCGATCGGCTCCGCCCGCCACCCGCGGGCTCCGGCTGGGGACCCGGCTCGCGCTGCTCCCTGGGCTTTCTTACCCTGACCCCACACCCTTCCCTTCCGTCCCCCTTTTATCTTAGGAACAAAAAGAAACCACCCAGGTCGTAAGCCCTCCTTCCACTCCTTCGCGAGAGCACGGCGGGCGGACAGGGTCCACCGAGGGTGTCCGCGGCCCGCCGCCGGCCGGATCCGCCTCTCTGCGCTGCTCTGGAGCCTGCGACCCGCTCGCCGGGCAACACCGAGGCCCACGTGCTCCGTGGACAGCCGGCCCAAGCGCGTGCTGACGTTTGCAGCTCCCGATTCCTCCACGACCAGGGAGGGCCGAGGGGAGACGCCTACCCGATTCCTGCTGACCTCTGAAGAGCAGTGCCCGGTGACCTTCTCCACAAGGCCCGTGACCCCCACGCCCCCGATCCTCGTCTTTTCCACGAACCATGCCGCTTGTCCCAGGGTCGTGGTTAGCAGGTCCGAGCGTGGCACGGCCACCTGCTTTCACGGGGGGGGGGGGGGGGGGGGGCGGGGCTGTGACCCGGGACCGTGGGACCACGGGACCGTCCCTCGATGGCCCTTGTCCCCTTGCATCTGAGGTGGCGGCCCGTGGGGGAGGCTTTCAAGCGAGACGGGAAGCCGCGGAGGGTCAGGAATGGTCTTAAAAATCCTCCTCGCGCAGGAGGAGCCGCGGCTCTCCTGTTCCCGTTTGTTCCCTCCCTCCTCGGTGGCTTCCTGTGCGTCCACGCCGCCGTTTCTTGGGGTGTGTGCAGCCGTGCCGGGCCGATCCCGGTTTATTTTAAGACCAGGAAAGAGCCGCAGTCGAGGCACGCTGCCGTGGTTTGTCCTCCATTAGCAAAATCCGGGCGTGGGCCGGCGCGTCCAAAAACCCAGACGGAGACGGCTCGGGTCGGGGGCCCGAGCTGGGGCTGGGGTGCCCTGCCCGCCGCCCGAGGCAGCCCGGGGGCCTTCCTGTCGGCCCCGCTGCAAGCGCCCCGACGGCCAAGCCGGCCTGGCCTCCCATCCTCCTTTCCCCCCAGGCCTGCCACCCCCGCCTTGGTTTGCAGCTCTAGCCTCCTGGGTCTGAGGAATTACAGTTGCCTCCTGATTCATCTTCCTTGGCACCCGAGCCTCCGAGCCGTCTCTCCGCACGCGGCAGCCGGAAAAGCCCCGAAAGGCCAAGTCGGCCTTCCCCTCCCCAGGCCAAAGCGCCCGGCGGTTCCTCTTCCCCTTGGGATGAGTTCTAAGTCCCCTCCTTATCGTTGGCCGGGTTTCTTAGTTACTCACCAGCTGCCTGTCCAGCCTCGGTCCCAGCTCTCTCTCCGGGTCACTCGCTGCCGCCAGAGGGGACGCGTTCACAAGCCCACGTCAGGTCTCCAAGCGCTGCCACTGCCCGGCGAGGAGTCCTTGTTGGGGTTCCACCCGTGGGAACGCCTCCTGCTCGCATCCTCCTCGTTCGTCCCACTCATGGATTTTTAGCATCAGCGGGGGCTGGAGCTAGTCTTCGTTCGCTCTTCCGGCTTTGTAGGTGAGAGCGCTACCCCGGGCCACCGATAATGGAGACGGCGGCCAGCTATTGACTGTTTCTCTGTACGCCTGGCCGCGGTAAAAACATCTCGCCGCGTTATCTGCACACCCTGCTCCGCGACAGGCAGCTCGAGGCACAGAGAGTTTCGGCGACTCGTCAGGTGCCGGGCGGTCCACATGGGGAATGAGGCTCACAGCCGAGGCCTGAGGCCGGCGGCCTTGGTCACTACTCCCCACCTGTGACGCTGGTCCCGTGCTCACGGGCGGGTCTTACCCATGCAGCCTTATCTGTAAGCTTCTGGGTGGCAGGGCCCCTAGATGATGGGTCTTTGGGGTTCGAAGTTTGGGTTTGAATCACCAAGCCAGCGTTCCCTCCGTAACTCGGAGTCTGGGGGAGCTGGGCCGCTTGGTAGTTCTAGAAGCTCCCGGCCATTCTCTCCTCTCTCCATCACGGCTAACTCGTTTCCCTCACGGACACCGTTACAGTTCCGTCCCTCGTGCCGGCCTGTCCCCGCACCCCTCCCCCACAACACCCTCTTCCTCCTCAGGCTTCGCGCTCTGCTGGGATTTCGCTTCCAGCTGTGCGAATGCCGGACCTCATCCCTCAGCGAGCCCCGGAGTCCAATGACCGGACGAGGCCGCGCCCCTGCCTTGGCCGTCGCCCGCCTCGCTGCCCATGTTTCCTGTGATGTCCTAACAGATGCTCTTTCTCTCTTTCCAACCCCGTCGGGAACCATTCCCGTTGCGGCGCATTTCGAATCAGCACGCGAGTTTGGTCTTCATCATGAAACCGTGGGACTGGTGGAGCCGGGCGGAAGCCATTTCTTGCTGCCAGGACCGCGAGGTGTGCGGGAAGGTCTGGGGGACCCTGGCACCCTCTCAGGCTGCTCGGAGCCAGTGCCGGGCGAAGCGCGTGCTCACACGACGGCGCCCGTCCTCATCGTTACTCTGCAAGATGGATATTTTCACCTTCGCTGAATAAAAACGGAAATTAATGCTGTAAAAATTCGTGGCCGCCCTGGGTCCCAGCGTGGCTTAGAGGCGGGGCCAGGATCTCGGCTCCCCTCCGGCTCCCCACCCACAGTTCCCCGACGCCAGGCTTTGTCTGAGGCTCGTCCCACGAAGGTGGGGACGGCGTAGCCCACCGCAGGCGCCGAGCTGTGGGCTGCCGCCCCGCAGCGTGGTGGGGTTTGCAGACCTGTGGGCCAGGGCGAGAGGTTAGCGATGCTCACGGTGAAACGGCCCCAAGCTTCGGGGTGACGGGAAAGCACAGCGGGGGTCACTGGGATCGAGGACGCGATCGACGAGAACAGTCCCGTTCGCCTCGTGACAGGTTGTGCGACTAGAAATACAGGCCGGTCTGAGGAATGACAGAAACGTCATCCCGCCCGAACTGTCCAGGGAGGTTGACCAACTCCTCTCGTAGCCTCGGAGACACATAAAGACGTGGAGATCGGTGAGGGTACTTCCAGAAGTTCCCATAATTATCCCCTGAATGATATTAATTAGCAGACTGAAAGGATATCGATGAGCAGATTGAAAGATTGGAGGCAGGGGTGTCCTCAGCCATTTGTTGTTCAGCTTTTTAATTAATGTCTTGGGGGAGGAGCTGGAAAGTATGCCCAGCTCGCTGGGCGAGTGTGTAGGAATTGGCACTATGGAGCCTTCTGTCTTGAAAGTCTCTCCTTTTTGGGGTCTCCTTATTGTTTTGGTCATATTTTTTTTTTTTTCCAGTTTCTTTTACGGATTGCTTATCTTTTTCCTGTTCTTCACGGATAACCCAATTCCTCAAGCTTCCTCCCTGGGCCGACCTTGCCTCCTCCTCGGGACGACGCCCTCCCCTCCCGTGGCTTAGGTCTGCGGCTTTCGGAAGGACGCGGCCCGACTTCCCGACCCAGATGATGGGTCTCCCTGCCCCACCGCCCGCACGCCCTTCATCCAATCAAGCCCGAACCCTCTGCACACCTGATCCCTCAGGGGTCCACGCAGGGACGTGCTTTCGGCCACGTGTCCTCGTCACGAATCCTGTCCTGGCCTCTGACTTCACTCTTTCTTGTCACCCTGACTTACTAAGTCTGCAGTTTCTAACTCGTAAACACTTCTCAAACGTGCCCGCCCTTCTCCTGCTCGTCCTCTCAGCCTCCTGCCTCAGCGAGATTACGGAGCGTTTCCTAATTAATGACCCAATGCCTAGAAACGCCCGCACGGCCGGGGCACTGGGCAGCGCCGTCGTTTCCGGGTCTCGTCAGCGGCGTCTCCCGGGACCTCCGCCCGCGGGCTCCGCGCCTGTCCACGCTTCAGCCCCATCCCGCGAACGCTGGTGTCCCTGCACACAGCGCTCACAAACGACGTTTTCTTCTTTTTTCAGCAACTGGATAGGGCACAGTTTCTCTCATTTCGGGGGACGTCGTCCATGGGGGTCCCTCTGTCTTACTCGCTATCACTTGTGGAGAGATAGAATGACTAAAAATGGGGCATCTAAACATCGACGGGAAAAATTACACTTTGGACCCATGCACTCAAGGGACGTGCTGATGTGTGGCGACATTTGTTGCATCTGAGTAACAAATAAGATAAATAACATTAGACCGAGGTTGGGGGGCAGGCACCTGACACCGTCTATTGTGGGCCAAGGTGGCAAAGCCCCGGGGAGGCTCGCCGCCTTGCGACAGGTCGCATATCACTCAGATGCTCTCGACTTGTCTTTGCTTAGCTGAACGGATTTCCACCAGAGCCGGCCGGCTCGGGGTCTGGCGCTTACCTGGCCTGCTACAGGTAGCGATTGGCGCTTACATAACACATCTGCCAACTTCGAGCCCTCATTTTCTTCTTAGGATTCTTTTTGCTGTTGTTGTTTAGTTACATGAATCACACGTGGGCGTGATCCCGGAATATGGAAACGAAATTAAAAATTTAAAAATAAAGATGCAAATAAAGCTGACAGCTCATTTATCAATGACAGTTCTATTGCCTGGTCCTGGCTGGAAAGTGAGGAGCTCCATGAATCGAATCAGTATCTTGCGGCGAGTCTTTGAAGCAGGGAGCTTTCATGTCTGTAGCTTGCGAAAATATCACTGGGTTATTGCCTCTTCCCTTCTCAGGATGCCCTTTCGAATATGCCAGTGTTTTCGTTAGTCGGCTTTCATTTACAAAGACGTGCACATAACATCATACTCGATCGGAGAACGTACTGAGTGTGAAACATCTTACAGCAGCTAAAACAGCATAACGGTGGCACATTGCAGGTTCTTACGAACTGTCCATTGAATTCAAACGCACAATGCTAGTTAATATTTACATTTTCACTCCAGAGTACTCATTTTTAAGTGTTTGTTTACAAGTGCTTCTCATTTGCTCTTTGTACTTGAGGGAATTTCATTTCAATGTACATTACATGTTTTCCTTTGTATTATAACAATAGGCGTAGCCCTGGAAAAAAACAAAGTCACATATTAGAAAGCGATGATGTTGAAAACTTAGAGAGAATAGTCATTTTATCCAATGCAGTTAGTTAAATCCTGAGAGTAGAATTTTTAATTCCTTATGATATTGTTTTTATGTCTCGGTTGAGTCTTAAATACTTATGGAGAAAATGTACTGCACTGTTTTATTCAGAAATAAATAGCTATTCTCTAGGCAGAAAAAATGCTACAGCAAAATGTAATTTGCCACTGTTCAGATCAACAAGTCAGCAGCGCTACAGAAGGAGGCTTGGAAATGGTGCTTCCCACAGCGTGGACCGAGGACGGCAGGCCTTGGAAGGTGCTGATGGGCTGGCGGGTCCGGAAAGATGCCCGTCTGCGTAAAGATGCCCGCGCGTGGCAGAGCAGTGCGTCAGCCGGAACCGGGTGCTTGCATTTCGTGCTTTTGGCTCGCTGGTCGAAACAGACCCGTCTTTGAGATCAGGAGTTCAACGAGTAATGTAAGACCTAAGAAGACAATTCCGACTTCATCGTCATAGGAAGAAATCGCTTAACATTTAAGGCGCGGCTAGTTACTGTACCTGTGGAACCCAAACATTTTGGGGGCTTGTGACAAGTACTACAATCTTAATAGTTACATTACTGAAGTGTTTTATCAGATCAGTACGGACCCGTTCGTTGATTTTGAAACCAAACGTGGGAAGTTTTCCGTCATTATTGCTCCCGCTGTTTTTTTGTCCAGCCCCGTCCTGCCTGACTTCCTTCCGGGGGTGCGTAGCATTCGTATCTACGTTATTGTCTGGTCGTCTCTGTGGCTCTGTCGATTCGGCTTCAACCATTTTTCTCTCATTTCTTCAGGCTGAATAATTTTTTATTTATCCGTTTTTAAGTTCACTGAAACTTCTGTCATTTTTAATGCTGAGTAAGCCACACCCATAACGTCTTCAATTTAATTGTATTTTTCATCTCTACAACTTGCGTCTTTGAAAGGAGTTTGTTGTTGTTGTTTTTTAAGCAGTTTTAAGTTCGCAGAGACGGTACGAAGATTTCCCAAGGCCCCCCCCCCCCCCCCCCCCCCCCCCCCCCCCCCCCCCCCGCACAGCCTTCCCGCTGTCGACAGCCCCCGCCAGACCGGTCCGCTCGTCACAGCCGGTGACCCGACGTTGACGCGTCATCGCCACCCCAAGTCCGCAGTCCGCGTTAGGGTTCACGCTTGGCGCTGTGCAGGCTACGCGGCTGGACAGGTGTGCGATGACGCGCGCCCCCCATTATGACGTCACACTAGCCCCACTGCCCTGAACGCCAGCGTCCCGCCCCTTCGACCCGCCTCCTCTCCCCCGACGCCTGGCAACCACCGACCTCCTCCCGCCTCCACCGTTTTGCCCCGCCCAGAACGCCTTACGGCGGAAACACGCAGCATGCAGACTTCCCAAGTGGGCTTCTTTCCCTTAGTGATACGCATTCAAGTTGCCTCCACGTCTTATCATGCCTCGACAGCTCATCGATTTTTAGCATCAACCAATAGTCCATTGTCTAGATGTATCACAGTTCAGCCATTCACCCACTAAAGGGCATGTTGGTCGCTGTCAAGATTTGGCAATTATAAATATCTGCTATAAACATTGGTGTGAAGCGGTTTTTTGTGTGTGTGTAGAATATGCAGTTTTCAAGTTTCTATTTCTCTCCTGAGATAACCGATCTGTTACTTCCTGGTAAGGAAGCTTGCCTCTGAGTCCCTGTGGTTGTTGCTTTAAAACCTTGTCTGCTAATTACAACATCCAGGTGACCTGGAGGTGACTTTTTAGTGAATTTTCTCTTTACATTTTTTTCTCTTCATTTTTCCTATTTTTTTTTTCATATGTCTAGTGACTTTTAATTATATCTGGAACATAATTTATGCTGTATAAAGTATAGATTCTGTTCTATTCCTCTGACGAGTATTATTTCTGGTCTCATCGTAGTCACCTCGTCTGGACTCAAACTCCAACACGCCTGCAGTGGGCAGAAGCTGAAACCTTCGTTGGGCTGTTTAAACCTCCGGCCGCGGTTTTGTCGTGGGGCTCGCGGGGCCCTGGGCGCACGCAGCCGAGGAGCGAGGGGGTCACACCCTCCGCACGTTCCTCCTGTCCGGGATCTCCTCCGCACCGGTCCCCTCTGTCCCCCGACCTTCACCCAGTCAGGCTGCGGCTTTCTGCTCCATGAAGTGCATGGAATGGGAAGGGCCCACAGTCAGAGGACTCACAAATCTTGTCGTCGATCTTCCCGTCTTTCGGGGGTAGAGTCCGCCACCGTTTCTGCTTGGTTTTGGCCATTCGCAGTGCCTTAGTCTTAAAAACAACAACAACCACAACAACCACACCTATTCCGCCATATTTTCTACTCGTTTTCTGCAGGAGGGTTGTCTGACCATGAAACGCCACCGTTATCTCCTTCGGTTAAGGTTCGATGACCCGAAGTGGTTCCCTAATTTGGACAGGACACATCGGTAAGGGTCAATTTTCAGAATGTGGATTATTTTATACACAGAACTAACAATGGTCGAGGGTGTCACCGCGGAGCAGAGCTGGGGCACAAAGTGACTCATCCAGCATGTGTGAAATAGGTTTTTTTACATGGTAAACCCCAAGATATCTTAAGTATTGATTCACGTGATCCTTTTTATTAAACGGATATGCACAGGGAACCTACGTAAAATTTGGTGGATGGATATTCTCGACGAGCCAGATGTGGACGACTCGCCGTAAGGAGCTCGAAGACCACGAAGATCCCGGAAGGCGTGCCCTGAGTTAGGAAGGCGAATAAGCTACGGATGGGAGAGGCCGTGGCCCTCGTCCTTTGCGAGGTGGGGCCATTCATTCTCTATCCACTAACCCCGGGGGAGAACAGAGACCTAGCAGGTGCTTTGGGGGGACTCAAGAGCCAGAAGGTCGCACCCCGCTTTCCAGGATGTAACCGGGAAGGCGAATGATCACTTAGAGAAAGTCTACGCTCAGAGTGGCCCCGGAAGCACAGAGCTGGTCTGGACAACAAACGGGCGACTCCCCAGGGAGCTAGCTCTCCAGGGGGCCCCGCTGGGAGTGGCCAGCGCCAGCCCAGTGCCGGGGGTACTCCTGGAGGCTCTGCACGTCCCTCTCCCCACGGAGGCTATGGACGGTGCTGAGAAGCCCAGCGGATGGGGCGGCCTGGGGTCAGGACGAGGGCGAGAGGCTGGGGAAGGGGGCGCCGAACCTCGGCAGGTGCCTCAGCCCAGCGCCGGCGGCGGGAAGGGGCGAGGGATGGACGCTGAGAGCCAGGCAACCTCGGGGACCAGGAAGCTCGGGGACCAGGGGAGCATGTGGCAGCCTCGGGGAGTAAGGCGAGGGAGCGGAGCGGGGCCCGGGAGAAGGGAGGGGACCGTTTCCACGGAGGAGCCTTGTTTAAACTGCCTGGGTCTCGCTGCACTGGCCGTTTTGAATAAACATTTCTGCCGTCCGCCCGAACGACGGGCTTGAGAAGGAACGCACGGGGTGGGGGGGGGGGGCGGTGGCTGCGGGCACGGAACCCGCTCGTCGGCGTCAGCCGCGGCCTCCAGCGTGGTGCGCACGTGCCGGGGTCACGCGGAGCACGTGCCACGACGCGTTCCGGTGGCCTCCTGTGCAAGCGGGCGGCTCCCCGCTCCTTACGAGCTCATCCAGACGCGCTGTGCGACTTGCAAGAACAAACGTGCCGGCCACTTCACTTCAGAACTCTGCTGCTTCCTCGGTCTGGGTGCGAGCGAGGTGACAAGCCCAGGACCCGGCGGGTCACGAGAGAGGCCACCGAGGTCTCAGACTCCTCGACACCTTCGCACGTCGGAGCCGAAGTGCAGTAGGGCGTTCTTTCGGCAAGGGCGCCGTGTTACCCGCGTACCGTCAAGGGGGGTCGAGAAAAGGCTCCGTGGATAATGAGGAATGAGCACGCGCATCGCTAATGACGGAACAGGGCGCCTCCCTCTCTCCCGGGCGCCGGGCGGGGGGCGGGCCAGGGCGCCGCCTCGCACCCATTGCGGGAGCGTTTTTTGTGTCGTGCCGATGCTCGGCATCTCCGTAAAAGCCACTAAAATGTTACTGTGTCCATCAGAGACAGCGTTTTGGCTTCCAGCCTCCATCACCCCCCTCAGGGAGAGAAAGGGGAGCACGTCACTCAGATGAGAGGCACGCCCGGGTGAGGCCAGGCTGGTGGCTGTTGGAGACAAGACGGCTGGAAGGTGACCGGAGACGGAGCGAAGCAGAAACGGTCCTTCCCTGGGCACGGGATGATCCGAAACCGTCGCCCGTGAGGCCACACGCACCCGCGGCACAGACGTCCTCGAGCGTGCGTGCGAAGGCGGGGCGGGGGTGTGCGGGGCGGTGTGCGGGAGCCGCGTGTGAGCGCGGGGCGCCCCGCCCCGCACCCTCGGCACGTTGCTCGGAATCCGGGTCCGGCGTGCCCCAGCTCCAGCCTCGGGGCGGGGGGTGCCCCTCCTCCCTCCTCTGCCTTTCCGATGCCCGTCGGCAGCATCACGCTGAGGTAAGACCTTGAAACTTACCTGTTTCGGGATTGCTCTATCAGCTTTATTGATATATATTTAAATCTTCCTTTTATTATATCCTAGGGTGGTGGAAGACACTAAATTATATCCGTTATGTCTATGCAGCTGTTACATAATTGTTCCATGCCCCATCACGCTTTATTGCCGACAATTGACTGCGCCGGGAGCTGTACCTGTGAGGTATTAAAAAAAAAAAAAAAGAAAGAAAGAAAATGTTATTAATAGCGTGATGGTAAGAGGCTCGACGTTACTTGAAAACAAACTTTGCGGCACTATTTTATTTTTTTAAGCAGAGCCTACGCGTCTCTGAGCCTTGAGCAGCTGGACCATTTTACGCATTTACAGTGTGGGTTCCTCGAATGCTTCATTATGGGGCTTCTCTTCCCGCCGGTGAATTATGCCCAGTTACGTGGCAGTTAAAGTCTCGAATGGCCCCACCGAGGCGAGGGTGGCACAGAGCTCAGGCTGCCTACGAACGCCTTTCGGGTGGCCTCAGCCGACCCGCCGGGTGAGCTGTTTCATTCCCTTTCCAAAACACACAGTGGCGTAAAAACCAGACATCGATCACGATGACAGCAAAGCCCCATCTCCCCGCGGGCTGGAGCGGGGTGTGGCGGACGCGACGACCAGAGCGTGTGTTAGTTCACGCTCCGCGGCGCTGCCGTGGTCCTTGATGAGCCTGCCTGTCATCGACTCACACCAATCACTTGTTACTCACTTAAAAATAGCTTCGTTTCCTTGTGAGGGGCGATGGTGACGTCCAGGAGGCACCAAGGTTCAGGGCACACGCGGCCCGGGCTCTGGGGACCGAGAGGCAAACGGCAGCTGGTCCGCGTGGTGGCTGTGTGACTCCGGGCCGGCTGTCAGCCTCCCTGAGCCTCTGTCACTTTCTGTGTAGAGTCGGGCAGGGTCCACCCACTGCTACGGGAGAGTCGGCAGCAGATGTGAACTGTTTATCCCAGAACCTCGAACAGAGAAGATGCTCAAGAGCCATTTGCTGAGTCGAATTGAATGAAACGAAAAATTTGCTTTATTTCAACATAGGCCACTGCCGATCAAAAGATTCCGACAGCGCTAAAATGCAATATCGAAACCTAAAAACAGGGTCACTAGAAATAATGCCTCACATTGCATTTTAGGCACCTTCTTTATTTATTTATTTTTTTCCTGTAAAAATTCTCTTGGAAGCCTCGTTGATCCGCAGTGACAAGCACCTAGCTTAATTTCTGGAAACGAAGTTCCGTTTCGCTGCGATTAGAGTCTTTTAAGAAACCTCTCGTGGGTCATCCTTCTGTCCCAGAATCAAAGTTCCTGACGCCTCTCTGTCCGGCGTTTGGAACATAGGCGCAGAGAGGGCTCGTGCACGAAACATACAGCGCACATGGCCTGACTTTGGGGTTTCTTCCCCTCCCGAAAGGTCCCAAGTCTACATTTATCATGCCCTCACTTGCTATGACTGTGTAATTATATACCAAACTCCGTGTGATGGTCAAGTTTATTATTTTCGAAGCTCCAGAAATGCTTTCAAACCAGACACTGACAAAGTCAATAAAGACGAAAGAATATAATAAACCAGAGAAAAAATGTAAAAGAAAAAATTGTAAAAGGAAATATAATAGGTAAACAGCATGTTGAAAAGACAAGAAATCTCCCGGAAAAGCCAATCAATGAAGAAAAATAATTCATTCGGGGGAAGTAGACTTATGCTAACAGAATTCAGCCCCTAAAACAATAAAAGCGTAGCGTTACTTAATACCATACAGAACTCCGCGTTGGAAGTTTGGCTTTGCTAAAGAGACCTCCTCTCAACCAAAACCCAGCCCAGCATCGAGGCCAGCGGCCCCCGCGTCCCGGACTCGTCCAATGCCCCCGAGGCCTGTGGTCGTGGAAAGCGGAGTGTAAAGGTCAACGGCTTTAGTGCCTCTCTGATTTTCCAGAAGTGTTCGCACACAGCTGAGCATGTGAGCGAGGGAGCTTGCTTCTTGGAAGTCGATTTCTGTTCTTCCAGGCGGGGCTCCTGTAGACAGAGCGCAGGTTGCTCCTGGGGTCCCCTGTCCAGGTTCGAGGAGGCCGCGGGGCGTCCGGGTCTCCCCGTTCTCACGGCGCCCGGCGGAGCTGCTGCTCTCGAGAGTCCGAGCGCGCCCACATGCCCCGGCTCTGTCGCCTCGGGCCCCGTCTTCGGAGCTGTGGTCCCCGGCGCCCGGCCGCCAGAGGCTCACGCGGGGTCTCCACGGGGAGGGTCGGCTCCCCCGTCTGTTCTCGCCCCCGCTCCCGGTCGCTGCCCACGCGGCAGTGGGCACCGTTAAGTCGTCGTTGGACCCTTCGGTATTTTTCTCCTTTACACAAATAAGCGATGGGGGTGAGGGAAGAAAAATTTGAGTGAAAAACTGGAAAAGGAAGAAGGCGTTTCCCTCCCTCCCCTCACGGTTTTCCCTCTCCTGCTCCGGGCTCGCTGCTCCTGGCGGGGGGCTGGCTGGGTCGCGGGCGGGGGGCTGGCTGGGTCGCGGGCGGGGGGCTGGCTGGGTCGCGGGCGGGGGGCTGGCTGGGCCGCGGGCTGCGGCCTGCATTTCTCTCAGTGTTTATGGAGCGAGGCCCAACGTTAGGAGCTTGCGATAGGGGCTTTTGGCCTCTAAGCAGACCTCGAGGAGTGAGCCTAAGGGTGGCTGTAAACACGTGACGGCTGAGGAACATTTGTTTCCAGGGTCACGCATTTAGGGTGCGTCTGGCAGATTCTTCCCTCCTCGCCGAAGCTCCACGGCCGTAAGATGCTCTATCCGGGGCCCCTCGTCTCCTGCCTTTGCTCGGAGCGCCAGGCAACAGAGACTCAGGGGAGCTCGGAGGGGCAATGCCAAGCTTTTCACTACCGAAGTGGTTTTCTGCATAAGCGAGGACGGGGTACAGTGACGGCTCGGTGGCGGAGTGGACGGTTGCTGATGGGGTCCCGGTTCTCCCCGGCCCCTGACGGGGAGCCCGGTTCTCCCCGGCCCCTGACGGGGAGCCCGCTTCTCCCTGGGCCCTGATGGGAGCCTGGTTCTCCCCGGCCCCTGACGGGGAGCCCGGTTCTCCCCGGGCCCCGCCCGGCGCTGTGCCGCCAGCCTGGCCGAGCCAAGGCGTCCGCCGCGATGGTTTTTCACGCTCTCGCCGTCGGTGGCTTGGTGGCCCCTGCTATGTCAGTGAGGAGAAGCCGTGGCTCCCTCTTAATGGGTCTTTAGCACCCAGTCTAGAAACGACTGCTCCCCTTTAGCTGTCCATAACCACAGAAAATGCTAGGCAGGTTTAGCAGAGATTCCTCTAGAAGGGACTGGTAGGAATCTGTCGGGTAGACGGGCCGGCAGGACCTGGCGAGGATGACTTTTCTTACTGGTTTGACATTCATGATATGAAATAAACGATTCCCTATGCAGTTTCGTTTCCACTTGGAAATATCTTCGAGCTTCTACCGTGTGTAAAATGGTCACCTAGACGTTGGCAAGGGGCCAGGGGCACTTCAGAGGCGGAGCCTCTGATCAGTGAGGCTGGTGCGTAGGAGGACCAGGATGGCTACCCTGGCAACATCCAGGTGGAACGCAGGGCCGAGGCGGGGACAGAGGCCGCCGCGCCGTCCGGGAAGATCTCACCTAAGCTGCGTCTGCAGGAAAGCACATCAACAGACACTGGGGCTTCGCGTGTGCAGAACTGAGCCCCGTGGCCCGAATGTGTCCATAGCATAAACAATGACACGAGGTAGAAGGAATGTTCTGGACTAAGGAGACTAAGGAGATAGAAACTAAACGCAGCACGTGGACTGTGATTACATCCCGGGTTTCGGAGGAAGCTGTAATAGATGTTTTTGCGATGACTGGGTACACTTAAAGATGCATCGTATATTAAATTATTTGTGGGATTTTTAAAAAGAAAACTGAACCCCTGGCCTCGCCCCTCCCCAACCCCACAGTTGTCCTCATGTCACTCAGTGGTGACTCTGTCCCTCCCGTAGCTCAGGCCGCAAACATCGGCCTTATTTCTGACTCGTCTTTTTCTCTTACACCCCCTTTTCGATCCGTCTGCAGATTGTATTTGCTCTGTCTGTTCCAAATACACCTCGGTGAGGTTTAGATAGGAAAATCGTGGCAATGAAGAAGCCAGGATTTGAATCAATCTCTCATTCCAGAATTCACCCTCCGGGGGTCGGAGGGTGCAGAAAGTTTATTTCGTGTACAGAGGCTGATCCCATGAGAAGTGGCCTGTCGAGAGGTAGGTTGGGGATCTGATCGGGGAGGGCTTTCCATTCTAAGTTAAAGAATCTGGATTTTTATTCCCCAAACCATACAGATGTTTCATGTTTGGGGAACAAGATAATGGCAGAATCTAAACTCTGCTTCAGAAAGATCTGTCTGGCTGGAGAGCGTGAGGTGCTGAAGAGAAGTTTCTGGAAGTGGAGCCGAGAGATTCTGTGAGAGCGATTCTATGGGAGCTGGGAAGGAAGCGATGAAACTGGGTGTTTCCGGCATCGGTGAACCATAAACTGGCAGTCGTTGGCTTTGCAGGCAAAGCAGAGAGGCAATGACCCCCCTCCCACCGTTTCTCGAAGTGTATGTCAGGTGCACTAAAACGCGCCGAGGTGGATGCCCGGGCCCCGTGCGGAGGAGTCGGCGACGTCGCTACAGGGCTTTGCTGAGGAAGGAGCATGAGGGGCCAGGTTGGCCTGGAGGCACACGCGGGTCGTCGAGCTGGAGTGACCACATCAGGCGGCTAGGGACGTGAAAAGGAAGAGGTCGTGGCTCAAGTCGCGGATTCATTTGCGAGTCGTTCAACATCCATATCGGCGGCATTTCGGACTCAATAATCTGAAATTCTTCCTTCGGTAGACACCTAGACGATCTTGATTTTGTACATGATAAAAACTCTTTTAACTGCAGAATTGAATTCACAAAACACTCAGCTCCAGAAGCTACGCATGACGAGAACCGCGTACGTTAACGCGGGACCCTCAAACAGCGACGTCGAGAGTGAAGGTTTCGGCTCCGTGCCCGTGAGGGAGGGGGACCAGTAGGGAGCTTACGCTTCTCGTTTTCATTTCTGCAAAATGTCCTTTAAGGTTTTCTAACCACAGTGGTGGCATCACACTACCTTCAGGGCTGAAATGCACACAACTCATATACTCCAGGAACCCGCAAGATAGTAAATTATTTAAAAAGCGGCCCTGGGCTGGCGAGACTCAGGGGCACCTGGTGAAATTAAACACAGGAGAGCTGCAGTCATACACCCTCATCCCGGGTTATGCGAGACCCCCTCTCCATCCCACCGAAGAGTCACTCAAGCTAGGGAAGACTCCGGTATGGGCAGTTGTCATAGCGACGGTCTGATGCCGACGTCAGGGACAGAGCAATAGCAGAATGGAGTAGAGGAAGAATCCAGAATTAGACACACGCACACACACATGCACACACACACACACACACCAGGAAAGCTTTATAAACCGAGAGGGGAAGAGACAAGGTGCCAATCGTGAAACAATTAGTTATTATTTTATTTCAAAAATCTAGATTATGCTCATACCTCCCGCTTGACACCAAAATCAATTAAAGGTGGTGAATGAAAGACCTACACCTGAACAGTAAAACTTACGGAAGATAATGTGAAAATGTGTTTCCGATCTTATGGTAGAAAATGATTTCCTAAACATGGTGAATGGAGCAAAGCCTTAATGGAAAAGGCGGAGAAAATTGGCGCTGTTGAATTGGAGACTTCTCCACCATAACAGATGGCCTCAGAACGTCGAAGAGACTGGGAGAAGATGTTTGCCAACGAATAGGACCCACAGAGGATTCGTATTCAAAATATATGGTGAAACTCAATAATCCAACCACAACAACAACAATAACAACAAACGAACGAACCGATTAAAAAGTAAGCGAACTATATAAATATGAGATTTAACAAGAGAAAACCTAAGCGGTCGGAGGGTTAGGAAGGGTGCGCGGCCATCTGGTTTGCTACGGATGACAATAGTGAGCTGCAGCGAGACACCCCATCCTGGCCGTGGCCATGGCGGGGAGCAGGGGCGCGAATGGAGCGCCAGGCGCCCTCGTGTGCGGTGGCGAGAGCGCTAACCGTCGCGTTGCGTTGGAGAGCAATCGCAAAAGCAGTCATCGAACATACTCATTCCTGTCTAGGACTCCACAGTGCCCCTCTGGGTCCCTGCCGGAAGGTACTGGAGAGGACTCTCGCACACATCCTCACGAGTCATAGAAGCCACAGAGTACAGAGGGATACGAGAACGACATCAGAGACAGGCCCTCGTCCGCCCCTCCGGGGAAGAGAGAAGACGGAGCATCTGGAAAGGTCGGGCGAGAGCTAAGGGTGCGGGTGAGCGCCAAGACAGGGCAGCGCGCAAGCCTTTGTCAGGCAACCCCTAGACCGCCGAGGGCAAAGAGGTTGATGTCTTCAAAGGGGCCATTGGATCCCTTCACTGGGACCGTCAAGGAAAGTTTTACACAGGGATGGCGGTGGTACCGCAAGGGATTAGCCCCCAGGTCCCGAGATGGAACAGGAAAGCAGAGTGGTACTTGGAATACGGTGATAGGCTTCAGGAGGCCAGGGAGCTTATTCAGGAAATTCCGAGGTAAGAGGAAGGAGGAAGGCGAGTTCTTCTCTTGTGCATGAGACAGTACGGGGGCAAAGAGCGAGTCAGTTCCCTGGAGACGTGAGGGGAGATGCTGGCAGGGAAACAGAATAGAGATGCAGCAGGACAGGAGGAAGGGACCGAGTGGGATCCACACCTGTAAGATTTCGTTCCTACTGCGGAAAAGACCAAAAAGAGCGTTTTGTGCACACTGCACAATAAAGAACCTTCCAAGGTACACATGTGCTTAATAATTACGATTCGAGGACGAGGCTGCCTTTGAAAAATGCATTGTTTTTAATCGCCCTTGTTTTACGATTTTTCCTTTTGTTTCCTTTTGGCTTTTTGTTTGTTTTTAGTCAGCCAAGGAAATAGTTTCACCATAAGCTCTCGGGAACCGATGGGTGGGATCCTTTCTGTCTTCCCGTCATGAGTGTTTGGCAGGGGCTCAGGTTTACATTATGAAACGTATCATACAAAACTATGGGATCCTTCTGCTCAGAACGAGGTTTTGTTTGTTTGTTTTAAACATCCCCCTTCTCTTCCACTGTTAGGGGAAAGTCTGGGAGAACATTCCGACTGTGTTTTCTTCCTGTAGCATTAAAAGCACACACACGAGTGCACGCTGGTGGGCCTTCTCTCGGCTTGGGCAGAGGTGGTTTGCTCAGCCTCAGCTCGGTTTCCTGAGTCTCAGCTACTTCCCCCCTTGGGTCCAGCCCGTGCATCCCAGACGCTGCTTGGGGCCACCCCGCTCGGCCTCGGCGGGCCATGTGGCATGTCCAATGACTCTCAGCTCAGCGCCCAGAACACAGGGAGCTACGAGCAGCCCCAGGGGACGCCAATGTCAAGGCTGCCCTCTGCCGTCACATTGCGCCAACCACCCCCTGGCCGAGACCCAGGAGTTCCAGAGTCCCAAGGGGGCAGTGAGGGCATGGGGGTTGGAGCATGAAGCCCCTGCTCTGCGTCACCCCATTTTCTTAAGCTGCCCCTCCTTTCACGGTACGGACAGGAGGTTCGTATCTTCGCCTCTTTACCCTCTTCCTCCTCTCTCCATGGCCTTCTCCCCGTGACCTAGACCGCGAAAGTATCAGCCTTTTCTTTTTCTTCTCTTATATCACTTTCTACTAGTAGAAGAAGAAGGAGTCTCACCCCCTAACCGGAAGGGGAGCCCCTCGGCTGTGAGAGAGAATAGCTCAATGCGGGTCCTGCGGGCTCGGCTCTCGACACACTGCTCGGCGGGTACGCGGCGATACCCTCTCTCCCTCGACGACATTTGGTTCTCGAGTTCGTTGTCTTCTTTCTCTCTCAGCGACATTTGCATTTTGAGCCTGCCGTCTTCCTGAAGAATCTTATTCTGCTTCGGGGAGTTGAAAGGCTATGAAGGAAAAGAAAACACAGGACAGACTTCCAGCGCGACCTCTCCGGCCCGCTCTTCCCGTTTCGCGTCGGTCACACGATGTTTACCTGGGCACGTCGTCGCCCGGCCCGGCCGCGTTTCCGGGAGCCCTTGGCGGCTGATTGTGGCCTGGCGCGACAGGGTGCGGGTAGCGGCGCGGGCGGCTCCCAGGCGGGGCCCTTGGAGGGTGCGTCGAGTCGCCCCTGCTCTGCCTCGGCCTCCGTGCCGCTCCCCGGGCCGCGGATCGGTGCGGGGCGGCTTCGGGGGCGGCTGAGCGCGACACCCCGAGAAGGACGGAGAAACATGGCGGCAGCGGGGGCTGCCCCCGGAGCTCGCGGTTGAGCGAGAGAGGAACCCATTCCGGCTCGTTTAAGGTGCCGTCGACTCTTGCGACGGCTGCTAAACCGAGGTCGTAACAAACAGACATCGATCACGTTCGAAACGTCATCTCGGTTCGGTTAAGGCGGAGTGATGACATTCAGGCCTAACAGAGGTTCGCAGAACACGGGCCCTGTGGCCCGGCCAAACGTAAGTGAAAATAGTTTTGGAAATTTTAAAAATGTAAAAATTAAAGTAATGGTATGTACGCATTTAACCTGATAACCTGGAAGTCAGATTCACTCATCTCAAATCTTTTTCCGTTACGTTATTTTTCGTAAGCATAAATTTGAATGACTGTACTTATATGACTCATTCAGGCTGATTAAATGATGAAGAAACTCTCTTGGGGACAATCAAACCAAAAATAAAATAATTGACATAGAGGACGCTTTTGCTGATATGACTTAACAGGTAAAATTGCTTTTGGTCATTAAGAGCCAAATGTTAGAGTAGCAGTCACCATGTTTATGTGTTTATTAAAACGAATTAACCTCAAATGACTTCAGTGAAAAGGTCCAAATAAAATCTCACCATCTTGTATTTATCCATTTATGGATGGTGGGTGCAGAAGTTAGACATAAAGGAGAACTATTTATTTGTAAAATAATATCTACTTTATTAGGTCATGGTCACCAAAAAAAAAAAAGAAAGAAAAATAGTGGCTGCGTTCTGGAAGGTTCTCTGCGTGCCTGCTGAGCGCGAGCTGGTTGTGACTGTGCACACGTGCCAGGGATGACCGTGCAAGGCGTTTTGCTGACACACTGGTTAGAAGGCGGCCACAAAGTTTTGAGAAGCTCTGCCTTAGGAGGACCGTTCTCCCGAGTCCCACAGGAAACGATGTTCTCAGTGCCGACATCGTCCTGTCCCGACACGTGCCCGACGCCGGGAGGGCCGAACCTTTCCGAAGACAGATGCGCCCGTCGTCTGTGGCCGTTTATGTGCCGTCGGGCGGCGGCGTACGAGCCCTGACTCCCTTCCCTCCGGCCGAGGCGCCCGCCGGCCGCGGTGAGTTTAATGGTCCCGTCATTCGGATGCTTCTCTCACCTACGGGAAAGCAAGATGGCTCCACATCTCACCCGTTTCCCTCTGAACCATCCACCCTTGCGACTAACCACATTTACTCCAAAGGTTTTAGTTCTGTTGCAACGAGAACAGAGAAGTCGCACGGCCTGCCCACAATCGATGGGACGAAGCTCTTACAGCACGAGCTGCGTTTTGTGTCCGACGGCTCCGCTTTGTTCTGGGGAAAGCCCGGCGTGCCGGCCGCGGGCGGCGTGGCCCGGGGCCCTAAGTCCCTGTCCGCCTCCCTCCATCGCTTCGCGCTCCCACTCGGCCTCACTGAGCATCTCTCCGTTCCGGGCTCCTGCTCCCCATCCTCGCCCAGGGGGCCCGGGGGCCCCGGTTCCCGCCCACCCGCCTTCTTCAGTGAGTTTTGGGGCCCCTCCAAGCTGCCTCAGGGGAGTTTTGGGGGCTCCTCCGCCCCAGTGTTACACGTTTTCACAGCGCCCTCTGCTTGGTCCTGGCATTCTCATCATGATCACTTCGGGGAGTATTGGCTGCTTCTCTTCGCCTCCGCCAGGCCGGAGGGTCAGTAATGCAGCGCTCAGCCGCGATGTGGTGGACTTTTTTTTTTTTTAATGAACACGTGTCTTTAGAGTCCGCTAAACCTAAGAGGCCCACGCATTCTTGTGCTTTTCAAGTCGGTCTCTTACTGCGAGCCCAGTCGGACTCCTGGATTGAGAGTTCGCCTGCTGGGAAGGCATTTTGGTGACCCAGGTGTGGGGGTGACACGGGCCCGAAGGGCGGACGCAGCCCTCGGCGAGCGACGGGAGGAAGTCGTAGATGTTTAACGGAAGATGCGATTGGATAACTGATTTGCATCCGGAGCTGAAATTCAGCGAGGAGAGGCGAGGGCAGCAGAAAATAAGGAAGGAGGAAGGGAGGGGGTCGGGATTCAGGAAAGGAGCAGGACGCGGGGAGGAGGTAGGAGAAGCAGCCGGAACCCCGAGAGGGGTTTGGACACACGATGCGAAGCGTGTCGGGCGGAAAACGGAGAGCCGCGGAGTGAAGACGCTAGAGCTCTCGCACCCGGCCGCGGAGGCCTCGGGAGAGCCGGTCTGTGCGCGGCGGGGGTGGGCGTCGGACCGCGGAAGCCGAAGAAGCAAAGAGGGAGAGGCCAGCGGGACGACAGGCCACCCTTGGGGATTGCATCGTGACGAGGGGAAGGCGAGGGAGTGACCGGGCAGGAGCCTTCCGATGCGAGGCCCCCGCGAGTCTGTGAAATCACGTGCCCGCGGTGACCTCTCTTTGGGGTGATTTTTATGGTGCGTGACTGCGGGGAGGTAACCTGAGGATGCGGGAGGCCTGGCGAAAACCGTTTCGGGATCTTCGGAGACCTTCCCGGGACTCAGGGCGGAGGAAGCGGAGCCCGTGCGTAGATAGAGGTTGCGGGGGCCGGAGAGCGAGCCTGGGAGCAGCGCGGGCCGGGCCGGGAGGGAGGCAGCGAGAACTCCAAGGTCCTCTCACCGCGAGGGAAACTGGAAGGAAGGGGGGGCGCCTCCCCCGGCCCCCTGTGTTCACACACTGCCACGCCTGTGCTGTCGCAATAGCCACGTGATTCTGCGTCAACTGCGCTCCTGCCCGGCCGTGAAGGACTCGCCGTAAGGCGGTCTCACCAGCGTCTCTAGGAGCAAAGTCAAGGGAAATCTGATACGGATAATGAGTGGGCGATGTCACGTCTGGTGTCCCTTACTGAGGACATGAAAAATACTTGGGCTTGAACAATGACGGAGATGGTCATTGCTCCCTCGTGGTCGAGAGAGGAGAGCAGAAACCTCTGCTGATTAGTGGTGAAGAACTCTCTGGGCTTCGGGGCATTTGGACTCTGAATGCGTCATTCTGGGAAAGACCTCAGAGGGGGGGAAAAAAAAAAAGAAGAGAAAAGAACAGAATCGAAGAGAAGAGAAAACAAAGAACACACAAGAGGGAAGGAATAGAAAGAAGAGAAAATGAAAGGAAAGCAGAGGAAGGAGCTATCAGTTAGCCGTGGCCCTGGAAGAAAATTAACGTGCTCAGGGTTTTAGCTTAAGATTTTGAGAAACAATGTTGCAAGTGAATCCTGCGCGCTTTTGTGGGACCCCACGGAACAGGCAAGTTGTGAGAATGTAACAGATCCTGACATCTCTGTGATAAAGAAGTGTTATATTGATGAGGAAGGCCCTTGAGAGAAAACGTGCATTTAAGCGTGGTTTCTGGCTTTTATGAACAAATCATCTTTCTCATTCACCAAGGCTTGGACTGGTTCTCAACCTTCAGTGACTTCTTTTGTGCCACATAGCCCAAGATACCTTTCGACATAAACAGCGTAAACTTTCTTTTTTACAAGTGTGAGTCTAAGTGACGAAAATTGACATCTCATCTTGCAAAAGAAAATGAATTGCAGATCTGATAAATAAACACTTAGAGACCAAATGCAAATGTCTTTTAATCTGAAAACTTCCCAGCAAACAACACGGGGCTTTGCCAGGGGTCGACTTTGAAGCATTTTGTAAAGCCTTTAAAGAAAAGAGTGTCTTTGAAAGCTAAGGAACTTGTAGCACTAAATATTTTCGTGGTGATTTATGAACAATGTTAAGAAATGTGCCTTTCCTTTAATAAAAAAGTCCTGACATTTAGTAAAATGATGAGGATTTATGTGCTAAAATGTTTTGGATGGCAGCTTCTGAGTAATAGATTCATAAATATTTCCTTTTTTTTTTTAATTTAAAAGTCAAAATGAGTTAGGAAAAAGTGCCAAATTAAAAGTACCCAGTCAAATAGAGAAGATAAATGCCGTGTTTCACCTGGCCCCACGGCCTGTGATCTCTGCATCCTCGGCCTCATCAAAGGCAGGCAGAGACAAGCTCTAAAAGTTTCTGTCCTCTCTCTCTCTCTCTCTCTCTCTCTCTGTCTCTCTGTTTCTCTCTCTCTCTCTCTCTCTCTCTCTCTCTGTCTCTCTGTCTCTCTCTGTCTCTCTCTGTCTCTCTCTGTCTCTCTGTCTCTGTCTCTCTCTGTTTCTCTCTCTCTCTCTCTCATATACACACATGTGCACTTGCACGCTAATGGAAAACATCAACATTTTAAAAGTTTTCTGACTGAAGTTTGCTTTCAACCTGCTTCTCCGACCATTTCTATTTAGGTCATCACGGTCACGACTTCCGTCTAATATTTAATGTGCCCACAGCGCTTTACGCGCGTGAGAACTTAAAATCGATACGTCATGTGTGTTATGCATGAAAAGAGTTAAGAAACAGCAGTCATGATTTGCTTGAAGAAGGCATGAGAAACGAGGCCGGAGAGACAATGACGGCCGTGATCCTTCTTCGGGCAGAATGCTGGCTCCCAGCGGCCTGGACGGTTTCCTGCTCCCTGATTTAATTCAGCCCAGATGCTCTGAGCTCTCGCTTCCTTTTTTGCTCCTGGGGCAATGGGTGTTGTTGCAGGGAGGATGAATGAGGCAGAGGGAAAGTTGGCCACACAAACACAATGCCGGGGACAGTGGCGCTAGCTCGCTGGGCCGAGGGAGTGGGAAGTCGCTCGAGCCACACAAAGCAGCGCTTGTTCCCATAGAAACCTCTGTTTAGCTGAATGAGTAGCCCGACTTCCCACAGCCCCTTCCTCTTTCTTTCTTAATCTCTGTTGGAGATGCACTGTCTTCCGGTTGTTTTTGTTTTAATAAAAATAACGGCTGCGGAGGAGAAAATGCTCCCACCTCGAGGCAGCTCGCTTTTATAGACGGATGACAAATATTCCGGGCGGGTTTGAAAACTGGCTGGAGGTCCCCGGATCTGAGATCTGGTACCTTTTCTTCAAGCCATGTACTGACAGGCCACCAAGAGCCGTGCCAGCCCGAGACTGGCAGACTAATTTGAATACCAATGCGGCCCTGGGCCGGCTTCCAGGCCGGGGTGGGAGGCGGGCGGGGCTGCCCTGCGCGAGATTCAATAGCAGTTTCTGGGGAGAGGGAGGGGGTTTCCCACAGTTATGATCTTCCTTCTCTTACTCCTAAGCCCCCTGCTCTGCTGCGTTATTGGCAAGTCTACTTTCTATTTTTCAAGGATTAATGCCTCAGTGCCAGGGGAAAATTGGCAATTAAAAAACAAAAAACAGAAAAAAACCCTTAAAGCCTGGGATTTCGATCACTTTGCTGTCTTCCAGTTAGGTTTCATGAGGCGGTGGTGGGCTTCTGTTGTTCTCAACGTGTTTGAAACTATTAACAGGATGTTTTTACCTTTACCAAGAAGACAGGCTGCCTCTGTGCTCACGGATCATAGTGGACACCTATAAGGGAAGAGGGAATTTCTAGGGCAGTCTCTAACAAAATGATGCTTATGAGCAATGAGATTTTAGGATCCTGCGAGGACAGCCGAACTTGTCCTTTGCCGCTTTTCTCGTATCTGAAATATTTAAAAATCGGGGATTATGTGCACGTACCCAAATTCCTTTCATACCGTCTCCCCAGCAAAATGATGCGACTGTAAAAGAGTGTGGTTTCGCCTCCTCGCCTGGTGGACGGCCTCGTCTGAGTCAGGCCCCCGCCCTGAGTGTCGAGTGCGATGCCCTAGCAGACCGCGGAGCCTCCCAGCCGGTGTGGGGGCGTCCGGTGCGGGGGCGTCCGGCCACCTTGCGGCCTTTCGCTGCCGGGGGCGGCGCCCGGGCGTGCCATCCCTGTGGGGGCCTCACGCACACTCCTGTGCCTCCCTGAACCCAGCCGCTGCTTGCGTCTGTGACTCGGGGGACATGACGTGCGCGATGCTGGGCAGGCGGGGAGAGTACCCCAGTGTCCAGGGCACAGGCAAGCCGTCATCGTCGGTGAGGCCCGACCGGGTGTGGGGGGGGGCGGGGCGCCCCGCCGTCATCGTCAGTGAGCCCCGACTGGGTGTGGTGGGGGGGCAGGACGTCCTGCCAGGAGCAGCCAGGGAGGGACCGGGAAACACAGGCGAAGCGGCTTCACTCTGAGGGGGACAAGGTGTCTCGTTGTCTGGCCGATTTTATTCCTCAGTAAGTGTGAAAAATAAAAAAATGTGGCCCCCTTTTTTTACCGATATTCTAACAAGTCGACAAACACCCTTCATGAAGAATTCAGAGGTTTGCATATTGAAAGCGTTTTTTGGTCGTTATCGATTAAAATGTCTTGTTCGGAGTTAAAAGAAAAGGTATTGTCAGAATTAAATCGCGTAGGTGAGATTTACTTCTGTACTAGTCATGAGACGTGGCTGCAGCATGTTTGGAACCCACCCCCGGAGAGAAAAAGGAGACTCACAGAAAACACTCCTCGTCTGATGCCGTCGCTTTGGCGACCGATGAAACCTGTGTGTTCGTTTCTTTGCCCAGCCGACGAAGCGAATGGTTTACCAGAGAGGAAAGCGTTCAGCATCAAATCTAAAATGTCTAGCCTAACGAATCGCCACGGTCCACTGGCGCGTAAGCGGCGGGGCGTCACGATCTCGTCCAGGTCTGACCGAGGGGCCGCAAAACGAGTCCAGCGGGGCTTTTCCGCCCCAGTTATCAGGGGTCCTGAGCGTGCCGTGGAGAAGCAGGTGGGGGAGGCAGGTGCCAGCTGAGGGCTCAGGAGGCGGGGAGGGGAGAGGACGATTTGGGGGTGTCCACCCTGGGCGGCGGATGGGGTTCTCAGGTTCGCCGTCGGCAAGGCCCCGCGTGTGTGCCCGCTCTTCGACCTGACGCCCAGGGCACGGCGACGTTTGCAGGAGGGAGGGAAGTTCCTCCTGGTTTTGCAGTAGCAGAGTAGCACGAGGATCTTCATTCACACTCGCTCTTTTCTTATCTTGACCTTGGAGTCCTGCATTTGGGGGCGGGTGGCGTTGAGGGGTCGGGCGCGTCCGGGGTGTGCGTCCAGGCGGCGGGATCGCACCCCGGAGCGCCCGGCCGGGCTGGCGACGTGGCTCCTCCCCACCGTCTGAAGCCTCGGGATTGTGCAGACCTTTGGATCGATTTTTCAATCTCATGCCGAAGAAGCATTATTTTTAGCTGCCACTCAGCGAAGGCAGTTTTCCCGGGGCCTTTGCTAATGAATATAATTTCACAGCAACAAACGGAGCAACGAGGACCGGAGGTGCCCACGGGGAGGCAGCGCTGCATTTTTTTATTTTATTTTTTGCCAAGTCACACGGTTCCTCCCGCAGGATCACCCTCACGCGAGCCCCGGCTCAGTGAGCGCCCACTCCTCCTACGGACCGGCGGCTTCTGCATTGCCCACCTGGCAAGACATGTCTCAATTTCGAGAGCTCGGAAACCTTCGTGTAGGGTCCCTGTTCAGCGGGAACATGGCCCACACGCTTTCTGTGCGCGTGATCAACGTCAGAAGTGCACGTGGCGTTTTTAAGCCACGTCGGGCTACGGTAAGGAGAAAGCTGAGACTTACTTCTCCGGCCTAGAAAAACGGGCACGTGTAAATCGTGCAAGCGTGGGAATGGGGGCCCCCGGTCCCGGGGGTGTTTGCTCTCCCACGGGTGCTCCAGGATCCCCCTTCGGTGGCAAACATCCTCCCGCAGCATCCGAAGCCCGCCTTTCTGTGAGTACTAAGCCCGAGGCATGGCACTGTGATCCCCAGATCTTTTCCCCCCAGGAATTCTGCTACCTCGGCCATCCAGACTTGAGCGAGTGCGGAGAAATGGTTTGTCACGTATAAGTAGCTACTCATTTGGGTGCAGCTCGCTGCTCGGAACCCGTCGGGGGAAGTCCTCGCTGGCAAATGCAACGTGCAAGATGAGCAGACCTGACACCCCCAGATCTTCATGACTCCGGCTGCCATAACTAAAGCAGTGAGCGCGTCCGCAAAATCACACCTTTCCCCAGCGCGTGGCGTGGTTGACGATCTCACCCCTACCCTAACCTTGGCGGTGACACGCCTCCTCCTCCCTGCTGGCTTTCCTGCTCGTGCCGGTTTGGGTGGCGGGTGGCGTCTGTACCCTGCAGTTAGTGAGACGCACTACGGGGCACGGGAGTCGCTGATTCTCTGCTGACTCGTCGGCTGACAAGGCGGCGCATGAAACATGGATCGGTCTCCCGAAAAGGTAAATGAGAAAGGTTCAGGCTCACACGGCGCTCTCAGTCCACTGAGGCTCGGAAAAGGGCAATCGATGTCAATACGATCATTGCGGAAACTGACAGATACATTCAAAGTGCTTTGCGTAAGCACCGTAAGTCAGCCCACGGCTCTACGGTTGAGAAAAATGTGAAAAACGAGTGGATTTCACGATACGAGTAAAGTGTTCAGTACTAGTAAGTTTCGGTAGAGGAAGGTGGGGTCACGAGCACTTCTGTGGGCCCTGAAGACTCCCAAGTTTGTTGGTTTTTCCTTCCATAAAAACATGTCCACACAAGTCTATTTTACGGCCGTGTTGGTAGAATGATGATTACAGGAATATCGCCTCGGAGCACGTTCATTGACTTACACATTTATGTTTTCTTCTGATTTTTAAAGAAATTAAAACATTTCGTGGGCCCCTAAAAATGCTGAGCCCTCGGCATTGTGGGCGCCTCGCCCTGAGGGAAGATGAAAAGGGGGAGAAAGACGAGAAAGAGAAGAACGAAGTTCTAAGAAGGCGGCAAGGAAGAGGGTTCTAGAAAGAGGAAAGCGGCTGCGAGAAGAATGGCGGTCACAAAGCAAATGATGACATAAGTTCAACAGAAACCAGAATAAAACTACGAGAGCGAGAAAACACAGAACGGACACACAGGCGAGGTGGGACGAGGGGCGGCCGCAGGGGCGGCAACCCACGAAGCTCTTCCGGCAGCGCTCTGTGAGCCCAGGTCCTGGCAGGGGGCCGACTGGTCCCTCCTGCAGCGCCACTGCTTGGGGCGACAGCTCCGGGGGGCACGGGAACACGTGGGGGGCGAGGCCTCTGCAGGCGGGGGAGACCGACGGGCAGCTCGCCTGAACGAGGCGGGTCTCCGGTAACCACGCCTGCCAGCGGGAACCCCGCTTGTGTCTAAACAGAAACCACCTAGCTTCCTCCTCCTAGGGGCGCCCTCCTTCAAGAACCGAAAGACGAGGGACCCGTGTTCACAAGCATGACGCCCATATATTTCGTCGTTGTATCGTCTATCTATAAAAACGCCTTTTGAATGATAACGGATTCCTTGCATGTGTTAATTTTAATATTCACAATCGCCCTCTGAGGGAGACATCGCCGTTCTCATTTTGTACATTAGCGGCCAGGCTCAGAGTTTTGGCGACTTGCCCACGGTCACGCAGCGGCAGCATTTTAGAGGGGAGACTTCACGTGAGGGGCGTGCGTGTTCACTCGGCACCACTTTTCTGTGGATTATTAAACTTGAGAGAGAACTGACTTCATGTTGATTCAAGGATCCTTACATACCATTTTCCATTTTTTTCCTCATATGGTAATTCGTGCATTCCAAAATCCGCGACTATTGTCATTCTCGCTTTAGCAAAAGCATCCTACCCATCCCCGATTTCACTCTGCTGACGTCATAAATACAGAGCCATAAGTAAGCGATTATTCTCTTGACAGCTAGGCATACAATTTGGCGTGCCGAATGTTTATGTTTATGAAGTTTTTCTAACACAGCTTGGGATTTTCGTGGATCTGTTGATGACATGCAAATTGTTTCCCTTAGCATGCAGAAAATCCAAGTGTAATTTAGGAAACATTCCTTAGAAATATCCAAATGTACTGAAGGTTGTCACATTCCGTGCATAATTTGGCAAGTTTTATTTTTTTCCCACTGTAAAATGTAATTTTCAAGGCATCGACTGCTCAGAAAAGATCCGTATACACTGGAGCTGGGTGAGTTTTCCTCAGAAGCTTAGACGCCCATGGGTTTAAAGCCATAACCCTTGGCTTCGCTGTGTGTCATGCCCAAAGATTGTCATGTGTTTGCTTCAGATCAGCGAGGAGTCTTAAGGAGAACATGCGATGCTCATGGAGTCATCACCCCGTAGGGTAGATTCTAGCCATACTCCACCGTCAGTGGCCATGACAGAGAGAGTGCCGTTCTAACCCTCTCTCTCCTCCTTAGGCCCCGCTCGACTGGGCCACGGGACGTGTCAGTGGACTAGGGTCCACGTGGGGATTCAGTAAGTCTCAGCTCTCAGCTGTGGCCCTGTTGTTAATTTACCAAGAAAGACCTGTGAATGAGTGTGGCTTTTGTGCGCCAATGTTTTCTCATGTGAAAAATAAAATGACCCTAATGATAATGCGCATGCTATGAATTCTACGAATAAGAGTATTGCGATGCAAGCCTTGCTGATGTTCCGTCCCCCTTACAGAAAGAACGCCGAGCGGTCAGGACCGTTTGAAAAAATACTGTCTCTGGGTCCATCAGTTAACGCAACAGCTGCGGACTCGCTGGGCGGCTGCAGGCCTTGTGGTCATGTTCTTACATCTGCACAGTGGAAACTCTCTCGCTTAAATACTCGAACTTGTGCAGCTCCAGTTATCAAGCTAGTAAAGACTGGCCGAGTGCTCGCTGAGAGAGGACGAGGGGAGAAATAGCATGATCGTGCCCTCGAGACACCTCGGTCTAACCGGAGGCAGGCAGGTAATGACGCTAACACACACGGAGTACAGTCTAAACCTTGACACAGTGCGATTCCTTCGAAACCGTGTCAGGCCACGTGGTGCAGGTAACACGCTCTCGAAGCAGGGAAACGTGAGGACTAATTCCACCCGAGGTGCTGACCTGAGGAGGCGACATTGGGAAGGGAGAGGGACCGAGCGGGGACCAGGGTGACGGGCGTGGCAAGGTGTGTGGGTGGCGGGTCTGGAACGGTGGATGGGGGGCCGCTGGTGAAATACCTCTACCGTTACGTCGGTCTCTGGAGACCGGATGCTGGAGCCGCCGGGGTGTTTAAGTAAACGCCGTGGAATAGCCGAGTGGCCATTTCAGAAATACGTCCGCGGCGGCAGAATCAAGGGGGTTGGGTGGACAGTGGCGTTGTCTCCGAGCGGCCATTGCATTTGTGACACGGCATCACTGTGGCGAGACCAGGAGACATTCTACGTGGTAGCGAACCGCCTTCGTGGGATCAGATCCTGGTGGCCCAGCCACACGCGCCACCGAAGCGGCCACACGCCGCCTCCAGCACTCTGGGTGTTGCCCGCGGCAGCACGGAAAGCAAAACCCTTCGCCCTCTGCCGTTTCTCTAACCCCCACGGCGCCGAGTCGGAAGAATCGTGTCCAGACCGCATTCTGAAGTCACGAGTTTATATTGACCCAAGGATTTACCCGGTCCCTCTGCCGTTGCTGAGTCACCTGCCATGACCCGAGATGCAGAGTCACCATCACCCACGCTGGCGCCCGGGTTAAGTGAACCCATGCTAAGTCTTCCCCTGGCTTCCCGGAGGTCCCTCGGATTGCCCACCTGTCCCTAGACATGCCGCCTCCGCCCTCCACACACGAGAAGCGACTGTTATCATCACCTTGTAATTCCGTTTCTGGTTTCTTCAGATTTTCGAGATTTTGCGGTCCGCCGTGTTAAATGGCAACGCGAGGCTGTCAGCTGTTGGTCCACAGAGTGGGTGCGTCTTCCCTTCCCAACTGTGTTTAACTGTTGGATTTACATAAAACTGTCAGGCATTCAAACATTCAGCAGGAAAGAAAGCCGCTTCCAGCTCCTTTTCAATACATACGGTCAGCGATGGTCCCTTTGTTGAGATTTGTTCTCCTCCTAATGAGTCTTAAAGGACGTGCAATTGGCTTTATGCACTTAAAAAAAAAAAGACAGAGTTTGAAACAAGGCATCTGGGCACAGCTCCGCGTGTCGGGCTTATTTTCTGCAGTGTAAATACGGGGAGGAGCAGCATCCTCACAGCCAGGTCCCCGCGCCGTGAGCACCTCCTTCCCCTCCCAGCGGGTGCCCGGAAGCGAAGACCTCGTCGCCCGCCTGTTGGAGTTTCTCGTTTCTTTATTTTTTCTTGACATTCGTGCAGGCTATCAGGAAATTCTTTAGCTAAGATGGTATAGCCGGACTCCCTCGGACCGCCTTTCGTGTGTTTTTACTGTCGTTTCAGGTTTGAGTTAAAATTAATAATGGACAAAACAGTGATGTTTCCCAAACGCACTCATCTGTTGACCTAATTGCGATGTTCGCCCTTAAAATGCTTGTCGTTTTCAGTCCCTGATTTCTTTTGTTTCCTTGGAAAAAGTTCTCGACATTTAATTACCTTCACTAATTCCTCCGTGCTTAGATCTTTACATGGTTTATTTTGTATTTTTATAGAGTTCAACTGCCCTTTTTTTGTGAGTGATTTTCCATTTTCTTAGAGTTGTTGGGTATAGCACATTGATTATGCAAAATCTTTTGAGCTCTATCACGTTTATGTTTTATTCTTAATGACGTTGTTAAAATTCACCAAAATGGTCTATATCTGTAACTTGTAGCTAAATTAAAAAAAAAAAAAAAGAATGTATCACTTAGGCATGTTCAGAATATTCACAATCCTCGAGGTCTTTTCCAAGCACAAAACGAATTCAAGAACAGGACAGCTTCAGAGGCAAAAAGATAAAAATAACTGAATTATTTCCATTCATTCTACTGTTTGAAGTAATGAAATAAATCTAGGAACAACATGAATAGTAAAATGATGAATCGGAAATTTGAAATGTTTTCAGCTTTCTTCATCTCAGATGCTCATCACTTGGGAATAGTTTGTTGTAAATTTCCGTGTTATTGGTGACTCTTGGCTAAACCTGAGAAGAGTATAAAATCCAGATTTTACTGGCCCGAACCAGCTGGTTGAAGTTGCACTTTAGAGCCATGACGAATTTCTTTCTTAGAGATGCTTCTTTCTTTACCTCGACACTCTGTGTTCGGTCGGCCTGCATTTCATCACATAAGATCCATGCAAGATGCAGGAAACACCACCAATAACAACAAGATCCATCAGAGACGTAAATGCTTGGAACTTCATATGGCCACACATGAGCTTCATGGCTCTGGGGCATGAGAAGAAATTCCATTTTTCTTCGGCAGGAGGAGGGAGGAGTTAGAAGCCTTGTGGGAACATATGGAGATACCTTAGGACAACCTGTTGTTTTCGGCAGGTGGGCCACGGGTTTGAAGAGGCTTCTGGAGGTTCGTGCTGTTCTTTCTGCCCTCACCTGCCATCTACGTACTGCTCGGCCCCCGGCCTCCTAGTCCTTTCCTGTAAAGGTTCCGATCCGGCGATGATAAAGCTGTGAGACCAGGTTGCAAGGGAGAAAGAAGGTGAAGTCACCGCATAGCCACTCCGGGGGCAGGGCGGGGAGGCAGAAGAAGGGGCAAAAAAAATTGACTGGAAAATTCGCCGAGCACACATTATCCAAATTGTGCCCAAATTATGTGCCGGTATAAATGTGTGAACACTCTCAGCAAAAGCCTTGTGGACAGACTGAACGGGAGTGTATGGTGGGCTTCGGAAAAGCTCTTTCTACGATAGTGGAAACTATTCCGAACATCTAAAATCATGGGATCTGACAAGCATCAAAAGGCCATTTAGATACCTGTTCTAAACAGATTCTAATTCATAATACAGAATAGCAATTCCCGTGCGGGCCGAAGGTTTGTGCTTTGGCTTGGGGCCCTGACCGGGCGTCCGAGGCGGCGTGGAGGCCGTCGTGTGGCCCACCTGCTCCGGGGCCGAGGGCCCAGTCACCTGGGCCGTGCCGCGACCACCCCGCCCACAGGCTGGTGCCCGAGATTTCCTCCCAGCTCCGTGTCCTGCAATCTCACGTCGGTGGCTTGAAATTGGCCAAGGTATTTATTTATGCCACCGATATTGGCCGATTCTACAGATCTGGGCTTTATTTCCCGAAAGAGTTCACTTTTAAGTATTTGCTGTGATATCTCTGTTTCTCGCTGTCTTTCAGGGCACTTTCTGTTTGCAGACTATGTGATGGTCTGAGTCTACGGAACGAGTTACCTTTAGCTCTCCCTTGCCTCTAGCTCTGTGGCGTAAACTCCAGAGAACTACGTTCCGTCTCCAAGCCTCCAGCCAGGGTTTCAGGGGTCATGGCGGGGACGGGCTTCCAGTGAGTCCCGTGGCTGTCTCGTCCTTGTCACCAGGGCTGTCATGCCACCCAGATCCTCACTACTGGCTACTAGAAATAGCCACCGTGTGGCCTGCAGAGCTTGGCTCAGGGTGACGAATGCCCAGAAGGATGGAACTCTCCCTGGCGGTCACGTTTCCCGGGGCGGACAAGGCTGAGAACCAGACAAAGCCAACGTCCCTGTGCAGGAAAACGCTTGGTATTTATCATTCACTTGCGTTACACTGTATTTTCCCCAAATCTGCCCCCTACTCACAGCTTACAGCGGTCACTCTCCTGGGGCAAAAAGCAAAAAAGTAAATAAAAGTACAGACGATACAATGTGAGAATAACGTCTTTCATATGACGCTGATTTCTAATGAGATCAAAACAGGATTAGAGTGATCACGCTCTCAGAATCATCCACACGTGATTATGGGGAAATTAGAGAGCAGCCCACTCGTTTCACTTAGAGTTTATTTATAGAGACAGTTTTGGCATTTCGGTGAAAGAACGGCCGCGATTTGACGTTTTCGTTGGAGAGGTGCTCCGTGTTTATCATCTGGCCTGGGAGGGAATGGGCTGTCCCGCAAAGGCCGTCACGTATTAGCCACTTGCATTTCTTTCCCAGGGAGAGTACACGTCCCTCCAAGCGCCACCGCCTCCTGTGACCAGAGCGAGAACAAAATGTCACGGGCGTCCACGGCTTGTGCTCTGCCTCGTCGATGGTCTCGTCTGGCTCCTTCATGTGTGTCATCCTTCCAACCGCTCTGGCTAACGGGCGCGGCCTTCGTGTCGGACCGAACACCTGTATCTCTTCACGACCCGATCTGTCCGTATTTTAAAACACTCCTGTGTTGTTTCGGCCCCTTCTGGGGGAGATGGTGTGTGCAGGAGGCTCTCGGAGAAGTGGTTTAAGAGAAAATAACCCAGGTTAAGGACGTGACCCTCACCAACATACACACCTGTACCAAAAGAATGTGCTTCCCACTTTTGCGGATATGATTTTTGAAGAGTTGTGTCCGTCCCTCATCTCAGTGGAAGTACTTTATTTCCATTTGTTTTCAACTTTACTTTCACATTTTCGTTCTCCTGCACTGTTTTGACAGAAAATTGGCACACTCGAGCTGTCAACAATGCAGGGAAACTTTTAAGTTCTTACCGCTTTTTCAACATAAGTCTTATGATTAAATACTCACTTTGTAAAAATATTCCTTGGTTTCTAATGTCCCCTCCTCTCTCCGCTCCCTTCCCCCAGGCTCTCTTAACTCTGTTTGGAAGCGAACACGTGATAAAACCTAATAATAAAATTCCGAGCAGCCATTGCTCTCCTGGCCACATTCTTGAACCATGATCGCACTTTTATAATGCTGTCCTCTGATGGGCCGGGTGACGCTTCTGGCTGGTTATTTGTTGAGCCATCTTAACCTTGAACGGTCTTCAAGTCCTTCACGGTCAGGCCTAGTGGACAGAGCCCCCTGCTGGAGGTTCCGCGGACCAGATTTCCAGGGGGATAGGGGTGGGCGGTGGCGGGGGCGGGGGTGGGGGCGACCAGGAGGCTGGAACTGGAACCCAAGCTGTGACAGACCGGAGGGCCTGCCGTTGACAGCGCGAGCCGGCGTGGTCTCCAAGTCTTTTTGTCAGTAGCCGTTCACGTCCTTTTGAAAGTTCGGCTAATAAAGACAGACCCTGATCTATTTAAATCATCTTCTGATGATTGTTCTTTAGGTTAAACGATAGGCAGGCAGGAAGAAAAAGTGTCCCATCCTCAAAAAACTTTCAAAAAAAAAAGGTGGATTAAAGACAATTAAACATGGTCCTTTGTGGCAGAACGTCTCAGAGCCTTTCCCGTGAAAAGTGGGGTTCAGACACACAGGTGTCTCTATGCCCGTTCGACCGAGGACCTTTAAATTGTGACACGTTTATTACTTTTGGAGGTATTTCATAGAATACTGGTGTAGAAAATCCCTTGATGTTTCTTTCTTTTTTTTTTTTCCTAAGAGTTGTTTTGAAGACTATTTCATCATCTTTATTCTAATTTTACCATAAAACTGAAGGCTATTTCTTATCCATATTTTTATCGGTGTTTTCAATGCCGAGAGAGTGCTTTGCATCGAGATAGTGATATTTTTACACTCATTTTGTCTTTGTTCAACGTTCGTATTAGCTTCATCAGTATCTTTTTTAGACCTAGGCTCATCCATATTTCGTGAAGATTAGTTTTCCTTACTGTTTATATGGGCATGCTTTGCCTTGACAATTTGTAGTTTTTTTGAAAATAACACTTAAGAGTTGTCTGCATCTTAGATTTATAAGCAAATTAAATATGGATTCGGTATAGAAAAAGTGAGCTGGTCTCGTACAGGTATTACAGGACTAAATCCTTCCCATAAATTCAAAGAATGCTTGAAAAAGAAGGCATTTTATTTTTACTACTATTACAATGGTTTTCTCTTAAAATGTCCTACCTTCAACGATCTTCTTCTGAGGATCACATACAAACGACTATCATTTTGTCAGTGTGACTCAGCGAGGCAGATGCCTCATGAGAAAATTTTAATTGTGCAGGATCTCTGATTTGAAATATCTGCATGTTCTAATCGTTGAGATTACATTTTAACAGACAAGTGTTCTTGTCTAATCTCGTCCTACCCTGATTTCTCCGCAGCCGGTTGCTGGTTATTACATCACCTAAAACAGAAAGCCGGGCACCCAGTGCTCACTGCAGAATGCAGGCGCCACCCTCACCCCGTTAGCTCCCAGAAGAGGGGGGTCCGGTGTCCCCCGGGGAACGCGGCTTCATTTGGCAGGGCCCCTGCTTCGCCCTCAGCAGCACCGTGTCACATGGACTCACTTCTGTTTAGTTCAGGCCACTGCGAAGTGCTCGGAGTCGTGAGGGTGGCACGGGGCTCACAGCCTGTCCCCACCGGCACCTCTGTTCTGTGAACATTCTCGGCGTTAGGAAACGAGCTACTCTATGTGGCGGGGAGAGAGAATTAGTTCTCCGGCCCTAGATTTCACCCCTCAACGCCGCAGCAGCCGAAGTCGCAGCCAAGGTCGTTTGTAAATTCCACCCTCCCCCCGCCCCCCGCCCCCTGCCGATAACTCCTGGGAACACGGCCGAGGGGGACAAGTCCTCGGTCCCCAGTCCTCCTCCGCCCTGCCGATGCCTCCTGAAGCTCTCAGACTCCCCACCGCCTCAGTCCTCAGAAAGCCTCCCTTCTGAACGTTTCCTTCAGAAAATGCAATACTCAAATATTTGATTTAAATCAAATCCACACGTACCTATTAGATAATTGTTTCTTCCTATGACAGAAACATTCTCGACTCTGACAGTGTGTTTGATGCCTGCAGTGGAAAGCTTCTGGTCACTCGGACTACGATAAATATTTCAGAGAAGGGCAGCTGCCGCTGCCGGGGCCCCTGGGCCTGCGTGCCCTGCCCTGTCGTTGTGGAAAGGCTGCCGGCCCCAGCGGCCCCAGACTGCCGTCTGCTCCCCGGCTATGTCCACATGGGGGTCCCGGGCAAAAACGGCCTGGCGACACCTGGGCCATACTTCCACTGAAAAATTATTCAGCGTCCAGCTAAAGCTCGAGTTCCACTGGGAGTCCTGGTTTTGCTGTCTAGGTCTGGCCACCCTGATTCCAAATGACTTGGACTCTGAAGAGACAGCTCACTAGCCTTTTTAAAAATGACGTTTGCTCTGGGACGAAGGAGGGTAGTGTGGATGGCAGCTCTTTTCGTAGTCGACCAACGTGTCTCTGGCCACTTCCGCACGGCGGATGGTTGACACACCCCGGCAGGTACCTGGGTCTTTGGAGAACTCCCCTGAAGCCGCCGGCAGAACCACATGCTCCTTCGTAAAGCCCAGCTGCTCACGGGAGGGTCTGGAGACTGGGCCACATCCGGCTGGGGAGCGGGACATCCGGCCCTGGGACGGGGGGCCGCCTCACCCCGGGGTCTCCTGCCACCACCCAGCCCGCTCCCCGGCCCACGTCCTGCGGGAAGCTGCCCAAAGGCGCCTCTGCCCCCGTGGCCCTCGGGGTCTCGGAGCCCCTTTGGTACTCGGTGGCAGTCTCTCTGTGTGGGAGCTCTATCCCTCTCTGATCTCGTCTTCCCGACATCGCCCAACCCGGGAAGGTTCTGGGCTCGGGGTCTTTCCGGCCCCTCCCCACGCCCAGGAGAGCGCGTGGTTCCTAACACGTGTCGGGGAGCAAATCTCAGCGCCCTCACCCTTGTTAGCGTCCCTCTGGCCAACACCGCCCCACGGCCAAGCCCGGAGTGCGTGGGAAAGGGCACTAGCTAGGGAGGCTGTGGGGACCATCACTTAGCACAGAGAGGCTAAGTAGTGCGACCCACAATACACAGCTCTCTGAGGAGGAGCTGGGATTTGGACCCGGATATCTCCTGGAAGGACTGAGGCCTGGGACCCGGGGAGGGAGGCAGAGCTTGGGGACAGCGGCTCGACTAGGACAGCCGGGTCACCTTCCTCGGCTCCCGTCCCCCTGGCTCTGAGCCGTGGAGACTAAGAGCCGGCCACTTGGCCTGGCAGGCAAACCCTTGGCAGAGGAGGGCCGCGGCGGGCTGACAGCCCGCTCCGCCACAGCTCACCTCGGCGGGGCCAGCGCCTAGAAGCCCCGCGTCGCCTGTCAGGGTGGCTATGTCAGCGAGACGCCTCCGGCTCGCGTTTCATAGCGAGTGTCCCTGTCCGCGCAAGCGCCCTGCAGCTCTCCACCCCGAGGACGGTCCAGGGCTCCAAGCGCCCCGCCCCGCCCCGCTCTACCCTTACGCCGCCAGCACGCGTCCAGGTGTGCCACCTGCGGGGTGATCTGGGAGCAGAAGGCAGGCTCCCCTAGAGCAGGACACCAGGGGTCGAGCCACTAGGGTGCCTGACACCTCTGTCCTGGGAAGGTGCCGCGTGGAGCCTGGGGGTGCGTTTCTGTCAGCCTTTTAGAGGATGAGGTTGGGCGTCTGACAGGCCATCTTAATGACACCATTTCCTTCTCCCTATGGGAGAAGGAATATAGTGCATGTGACACCCTGTGACCAGCCAGAAGCCGGGAATTAACACGGAATCACACGGCAGGACAGTTAGCCCCGCGGACGCAAACACAGCCCTCAAGGGTCCGATGCCAACGCTTCGGCACAGTCATCGCTGCGTCGGCAGGTGGAGGGGGCCGTCTGTCCGGATTTAACTTCCACCCGGGGACAACTTCGGTCTGTCCCCACTGGGCCACACAGCCTTCCTTCCGCAGCCAAGCGTTCGCAGCCTTGGGGTTCAACGTCTCTCTGGATGGTCCCCCGTTAGCGATGCCGCACGCCGGCCTCTGCCCGCTGCGCCGGAAGAACGCGCCAGGGACGCTGCTGCGCCTCGCCGGTGCGTGAGGATGGACGCACGTGCGCGCACCTGGCCGCGAGGGACGCGCGTGCGCGCACCTGGCCGCGAGGGACGCGCGTGCGCGCACCTGGCCGCGAGGGACGCGCGTGCGCGCACCTGGCCTCGAGGGACGCGCGTGCGCGCACCTGGCCTGCAGACCCACGTGCGCATCCTCAGCACCATCCCGCAGCGCCGGCCCCGCGCTCCGGAGAGCCACCCCGCGGACCCTGCGCATGCGGGGACAGGGGCCTGGTGGCCGCCGTGCTGGCCCCCTCGCCTTTGCAGGGGGCCTTGTCATGCACGCCGGGGGTTGACGACCAGCCTCTGGGCATGTTAACAGCCTTCACGGACCCAAGGGCCTCGTGGGAACTGCCTTCTGTCGCAGCTCCTCACCCAGGGGTGGCGTGCGTCAGGGAAATCATGGTGAAGAAGAGGTTCCGGAGGGAGAGCGAACCTCAGCTGGGAACGAGCCTCTGGTGACACGCGGGGGCACGCATCCTGGAGTCCTTTGCTGGAGAGGGGACGGGCTTGGGTCACAGAGGCGACGATTCGACTCCAGAGAGTGGCATTAAAGCCACATGGAGTGTTACCGGCCCGCGGGAGGCTGCGCAGGGCCCAGGCGGGCGCTGTGAGCCGGGCTCCTCGGCCATGTCCCCTCCGCGCCCCGCCCCCGGGCTCGGCGGCGGCAGGCCAGCGTCCCCGCGGCCTCGAAGGTCTCCGGTGCAGCCCGTTGTGTGAGCTGTGCGCGAACCACGCCGGTTAGAGGCTGATGGAAACCGGCTGAAGGTGCGTTCAGGGCGGTTAGTGTCTCAGGCCTGGGGAGCAACCGACTAAGCTGCACCCGCGGTGGAACGGGCGGCTCCCAGTACCCCCTCCCGCCCTGGGAATGCTCACCCCTCTGCGAGGTTCCCGTCGAAAAGGGCAGAGGGTCAGAGCCGCGGTCAGCGAGGACGGCAGCCCCCAGCCCCACAGCGAGTGGCAGCATCTGAGACCCAGAGAGGTGCGCAGAGTCTCTCAGGTGCCAGAGCTTGGAGACCTGGGAAGAACCGCGTGGGCCGTGGAGGGGGCTGTGGGAGCCAAGGGAAGACCTCTCACCTCGCTAACCCCAGCTCTCCGGGGAGACTGGGCTGCTGCGGGGCTGTGGGGGGTGAGGGAAGCAGAGGCGGGATTGGCTCTCTCCTTGTTTGCTCAAGTTTAGCTCCGTTCGTGATGAAGGACACCACGGTTCTCAAGGACGGACCGTGAGAGTGCAGTATGGTCGTAGCCAGCGCATGAATCAATATCCGCAGTCGCGGGTAAAGGGGATAATAATCAGGGCCACTTCCTGCGCGGGTCTGAGACCCGGGGTGGCAGAGTCACGATGGCGGATTATTTACCCTTGGCGACAATGTTGTACCCGGGAGAAAGCAGCGTGATTTCCAGGTTACAGGTGGAGCCCGCCAGGCTGGCCCGAAACTGTTGCTTTGTCAACAAAGCGAATTTGATTCCAAGGCTTCCGAGAGAGAAAAAAATCCAGGTCCTTTAATGTCACTTTTAATATGATGGTTCTTTGATAACAAACATCTCTTTATTTCATGCCTAGATTTTAAAACTACACTTGCATCTGGGGCCAACAAACCACATTTGGACATGGCTTTTCAAAAGCTCTTGAAAATGAACATTTAGAGTTCGCACGTGTATGTGCGTGAGTGTGCGACTCGTGCATGTGTGCACATGTAGGCTGGTTATGTGTGTGCAGTATGCGTGTGTGTTCACTACTTTGTGTTGTACGCTTTCAGACCGGCCGTTACGGGAAGAGGCGGCTTCGTGTTCTTTAAACACTGACGCGCCCGCGAGTGGGTGACGTTTTTCCAGATTGAAGATTCCCCTTGAGAAGACTCACCACACGCTCAGGTCATTTTTCACGACTACCTAAAGGCGCCCAGATTATCTTTAACTGAAAGGGCACCCAAGATTTTAAAGCCTCCCAACTCCCAAAAGGCCCCGCACACAGGCGGGCGGAAGGACGTAAACCTCTGCGTTGCCAGATGCCAGAGAGGCCCTCGGTGACCTCTCTGGGCGGCTCTCGGACACGTACGACTGATTAGGCTGCATTTTTCCCCAACAGCCAGGGCCCAGAGGAGTTAAGCAGCGGGTGAGGTCTGCAAGCAGACAACAGTCTTACCATGGCCGCAGCGAGGAAGGGCATGAGGCATCGAAGCGTGCGGAGTCATTTACTAACTGGCTCGGAGGTCCCTGCCGCACCCCCTGCCCCGCGTCTGGGCTTCGTTTGCGCCTCCGCTCGCCGCACACGAGCGGACACACGGGCGCCCGGAGGGCCGCACGCGTGTGCCCGGGCGTGCGGTCACGCGGAGAAGCTTTGGGACAGGAATGCGGGAAGCACGCATCATTTTTTTCCCCCGTCCTCGGAGTGGCTTGATTGATGGCCCGGATTACTGGAAACAGCGATTCTTTGCTTCTTTATGATGTGTCGGTGGAAGGTGCAGTAGCCTGCGGTCAGAACAGCGTGAATTCCACTAGGTTTTTACAAAAAGGTCTCGGCATCGCGGGTGGCTATGAATTGGACGCTTCTGTAATGGAGCAGTTAATAAGACACCGGCACATGAATCATGTGACAGCCGTTGGGTTTAGCAGCGAAAGGCACTGGCTTTTGAAAGCAGCAATTTAGGTTACTATTGTGTCGAAAGGAGTGGGCCGAACGCACCGTTTTTAACCTATAGTTAACGGTTAAATCGTGTCGGTTGTTTTGACTGACAGCTTTTCGTGTGTCGCAGATGTTCATAAAACCTCACGGAGTAATTGACCTCTTCCGATGCCTTCCATCCTAATGTCGATTTCGAGAGCCAGAAGCGTGTTGAGGGATAAGCCAGTTGTCTACTCATTCTGGGAAGCCGCCGCCGCGCTACTCCCAAGTGACCCGGGCAGCGCGTGCGCCCTCCCGTCTCAGCACCCGGGCCCTGCGGCTCCTTCGCTGGCTCTGCCGCGACGAAAATGGCAGGACCCAGGGCCCTGACCGCTGGGGCAGCGGTGACTCCTCTCCCGTCGCCCCGCAACTGAGCCGAAGGAAAGCATCCCAGACCTACCAGAACTTCTGTTCTCCGGAGCTGCGAGATTCATGGTAGAAAGGAGACTTTTGAAAGGAGAGCGATTTCAGGAATACGTTTCTAGGGAACGACAGTCGGCAGTGAGGCTACTGTAAGAAACGAAAACCTACGTTTTGAAAGCGAGCAGTGATTAACTTTGTTTTCACTCATTAATTGCACTCAGTGAAATGCAGTACGAATGGAGTTGCATTTATTGGCCAATTACCACGCCCAGGAGGCCTTGGAAGTGCAGAGAGAATAAGCCGCCCCCTGGGCTGTGCAGGGAAGCGGACCGAAAGGGTTCAAAGAATCGCCGTCTCGAGAGTATTACAATCATGGCTGCCGGAACCAGACCTGCTCGGGTTCAAATTTTGGTTCTAAACCTGACCGTCTTAGGCAAATTATTACACAACCTCTCAGTGTCTTGGTTTTTTGTTTGTTTGTCTTGTTGTTAAAATAATAGATCCCAATTTATAGAATCGTCATGAGGATTAAGGAACATTATGACATGATTAATTCATAAAAAAAAAAAGACAATGCCTTTCTCATAATGAACTCTCGGGAAATAAATTCTGGCATATCCATATTACAGGGCACAGTGTGTTAATTAAAGATCCGAGCACAGTTATGGATTTAGGGGCATAGGAAAATGTTCACAGTATATTATGAAGAGAAAAAATTATAAAACAGTTTTTATAAATGTATTTCGCCTTTGTGCAAATGCCTAACAAAATACGAATTTAAAAAGTTATAAAACAATAAACATTTAGCTGTCTATCAGGTTTGCAAATGTTTTAAAAATAAAATCAGTATCCAATATTGGCCATGGGGCTAGAATTAGACACACTCACGCACAGAAGGTGGGTGGATAATTACTGTATCTTTTCTGGAGAGTAACGGGAAATATCTATCAAGTGCCTTAAATTAGTCTTTTGGCCTATCAATCCCGCTTCTTCAAATTTACGGCAAGAAAATAATCATTGATCTGAGAAAAGATGCGGCTTTGCAGTAGGAAGCCGTCCCACAATAAAAGCGAACAAATCGCAGTTACACGCAATCACACGGACAAAGCTCAAAATCGTAAAATTTGGTGCAAGAAGCCAGGCAAAAGAATATATTACCTACGTAATTAAACTGTATTATATTTATATAAATAGTTTAAGTAGCATAATTAAAATATATCATTGTGAGTGAATTTATGTTATCGCATAATATTACTATTATAAAATCTATTTAAAAGTCATTGTACGTTTCGTAAAGTTCAAAGTCAAAATCGGTCTCGGGCATTGGAAATCAGGGTGGCCGGCCTCGGGGAGAAGCGATGGCATTGGAAGAAAGGCCGGCGGGGGTCCTGGCTCCGGCCACACTCTGCCCCTCGCCTGCATGGCGGCCGCAAAGGCACCGCCGTCCACGCGGAGAAGAACGCGCCTCAGTCACCCGTCGGTCTGGTCTGCTTAAGTAACTTTTCATGTCCACATCTGCATTGCTGTGCCCAATTAAAAACGAATAAACTTATCAACACGGAAAGTTCTAGATTCGCTAATTCTGTATTTATCCATACGAACCAGTTTCGATGGCAGCGTAAGCAGAAAGCAGTGTGTAATGTGTAGTTCGATCTCATTTTAATATGAAAACAATAGGCGGCTTGCATTCGTGTGTAAATGCAGGCGTGGAAAACTCTGGAAGCCGATGATGCAAAGAGAGCTTCCCAGAGACCGTCTTCAGAGGCTGGGAACGTAGACGACTTCTGCTTTCCTTTTCATTTTCGGTATTTGCTGAGGTTTTCGCAAAGACCCCGTAATACAAACAGAAAACACGTCCCTCTTGTCCGACTCCAGGCTGGGCCAATGCCATCTCCCATGCAGACCACGGCGACTGCTTCCTTTTATCCACTTTTAAACAATGATTTTGGCTTTTATTGTTTTAATTTATTTTTATTTTTAATAACAGCAAGCATTCGATATTATGCGGCTATTTCATGACCGATCCATTGTGTCTCTTTGTTCCTGTTTCACACGGACGTCAATTCATCTTTCAGGGCCTGACTCACATGGTCGCTGTCCTGTGGAGTCCCCTTTGGGACTCCCCTGCTGCACCCCCGAAAGCTCACAGCGCCCCCACGTGGCCAGGCCGTGCTTCCTTCCCCGGTGCACCTGTCCCTCTGGTGACCTGTCTTCTGCCCTCATTTACGCAAAGCTCCTCCTCACTTAGCGCCCTGTGTGAATGATCCCTCCTTGGTGATATGGTGACTTCATCGAGGCCTCCCGCCAGACACCATTATCCTTACCTATTGCCTTCTCTTCTTCTCCTCCAAGACACATACGAGCAGTGATAATTTTATCTTTAGTTCGGGGACACTTTTCAAATGCTTGCCTGATACGTAAGTGCCTCTTCCTGTGGACTGCGTTTTTCTCAAGCATCTGTTCCCCAGCACAGGCTGAGCGCCCCCAGCTCACACCAGTCACCCAGTAAATGTACTGACCGAACGAAACCCAGGAAGGTATTTGAAAAAACAACCAGCAATTTGTGGAAATGAAAAACTAAACTTACCCTTGTAATAGAAAAAGAATGAAATAAAATTACATTACCCATTAAATAATAACAAAATAAATGATTGCTAAAATGATATTCTACAAGAACGTTTTCTGATGTGGAAATTGGTTTGTGATGTATTATTAAATGAGGATGAAGACCTACAAAGGAATGTGACAAAATGAGACTGTATTTTTGAAAAGTAGATGTCTATATCTAGGCGGAGAGCAGTTTAGAACTAAACGTACACAAAACATTCACAGCAGCTAGTGACGTGCGAGGAAACGATGGATGCTTCTCAATTTTTTAAAGAAATTTTGCTTATCTTTACTTTCTCAAATACACCATTGCTATAGTAATGAGAAACAGTGGATGTTGTTTTTAATTAAAAATACGAAGGCACATTAGTTCGTTATGTGTTTCAACAGCATGAAGCTATAATCCATTCAGGGGGCGTTTCCTTCACCGCTCCAGTTGGGACTGAGGTGCGTTTAGGTGCTTTGGAGCTTCACTCCCAGGGGGCCTGAGTTGCACCCCTAAACCCGAGCCCCGCCCCCAATGTCCCTCCAGCTCGGATGAGCCGGACCCCCGGCGCTGCCCGGCTGCGTGCCGCGGGCCCGCTGTTTCCGTTTCTCCCGGTGAAGTTCCGCCCCGTCTCCGGGGAGACGCCGCACGGAACCCCATTTTCGGAGCGCTGGAGTCGCGTTCGCGTCCTCAGACGTCGCTGACACGTGAACCCGTGCGACCTAGTGGCAGAGCTGGAATGCACGGGACGGCAGTGAACGCGCACGCGGCGACACGCGCCCCTCCTGACGCCCCGATGCACCTGCGAATCCCAGGTCCCCTCGGGCACGAGGCGCACAGGGCGGCGGGGTCCTGCGCACCGGTCCTCCAGCCGCGTCCGAGGAGCCGGGCACGGGCCGGGCCGCCGTCTGACGCGCATTCAGTTCATTTCCGTCCGCTGGGAGGAAGCAAGCTGAGGGCCAGGACTCGAATTCTCCAGGGCACCGTGGGGCGAGAGGGGGCTCTGCTGCTGCGGGGCGACCTCCCTGTGCACATCTGGGGTCCCACCGCACTTTTTCCTTTACACAGGGGCAATCTTTGCCTCCAAGGAGCTTTACGGTGCGGCAGCAATCAGCCGGACAGACTGACGTCGTGATAGATGAAGCACTTTGTCACTTTTAACCTATCATCACAACATAGTAGGTTAACTCTTTGTAGCTCATTTTCTTTGGCTTTTGAAAAATACAATCAGGGCCGTTCAAGGGGCCTTGCTTTATGCCGCTCATCCTTCTCTCTTCTGAAGCTGGCATTGTCATAATTCTGTCTTCTCATGGTCTCAGAGTCCACTTAATTGCGGAGGCTTCCCCAAACACTGTCCTTGGTGACAAGCTGCCATGGCTCGCACATTCCAGAAATCCTCATTAGCTGGGAAAGATGGGACATTGTTTGTCTTCCACATTCCTGGCTGGGGAGAACTCTCTTTTTCAGAGAGAGCGAGAGAGAGAGCCCGCGCGAGCCTTTCATGTTTGCATGGCTGTAGCCTTACCCCGGGCCATTCAACAAAACAAACAAGCAGCTCCTGTCCTGTCTGAAAGGTCAAGGCTGGTCACAAGTGGCCTGGCGGCCTGTGAGGGGGAAGCCAGCTGGTCCCTGGTGTGGTCAGCATATTCCAGCCTCCTGGATACAAAAGGCGCTTAGGAATTCGGGTGGTGGCTGACCCGTCTCTTCCCAACTGGGGAATGGATGCGTGGCTATGCCGGCCACAGTCCGACGAGGGAATAACCCTCAGCTCATCTCTGTGTCGACATAAGAAACGTCCAAACGCGTAGAGAATTTTCACAAGAGTTTAGCTGAGCCAAACTGACGACGTGTGCCGTGGAGAATGACAGTTTTGCAGTTTGCGTGATGCATTTGGGGTGGAGGAGGGAAGGAACCTGGAGGTGGGAGGGAGAGAGGCAGGGAGGGATGGTTTCAGGGTCGTTAATGAGGCTTCGAGCTCTCTTGAGGGCTGAGCCCGCTCCGGGGCTATCGCTTCTGTGTTTTACAGGTGTGTGAACCTTGATGCGGGAGAACAAGTGGACAGGGCTGGCTTGAGACCTTTAACTAAAGAAGTGACAAGCCTGGGGCGGGGGACTGCCCGCCGTGACCTGCCCGGGCGGGAATTTGTGATCAGATCGCTCTGTGAGGTGACTGTCCGCAGAACTCCTTCCTTCCGTCCTTCCGTCCACGTCTGTCAGCTCTCAGACATAGCGCAGCGGACCAAGCGATGAGAACCTTAACACAAGTCATTTTCCTTCTTCTTTTAATCTATAAAATGGGACATTCATTTCCCAGATCCCGTATACTAATTGAAGGCACTCCTAGAATTTTTGGAATAATTGGAAAGAAGGGATACAGATTATTCTGCTCCTTAATGATACGAGTGCGTATCTACAAAACCCCAAATACTCACATTTTTAACAGGCAGAATGATATCAATGTCCCAGAAACAGATCCCAGCACATTACGGAATTTTGACGATGGAGTAAATTCAGTGAAAATGGGAGATACTCTTTCCTGACGATGCCGACACAGCTGGTTTTGCCTAAAATCCAATTCGCTTAAAGTCTCTCTCATGATATGCAAACTACAGCACGGACCGACTATTTAAAGGTCAAAAATTAATGGTAAAAATTGTAAAACAAAATTAGACCAGTGACATATTAAACTTAAAGGTGACGATGAGGTGTTTTTAAAGCAAGTTGGTAAATCCAGAAGCCATACGAGAAGCGGTAGCATATTTGACTACTTAAAAATAAAATACATTTTATAAAGCAAAGATATCAGGAACATAGTCGACAGATAAGTGAAAGAGAAAAAAATCCAGGAAGTTCAAGGTTAAGTTAAAAAAAAAGGTAAAGGGTTAACACTCACAAATACATAAGAGACATTTGCAGACTGATAACGATAATGCAAATAAGCCAAGAAAAAATACACAAAGGCTTCAAATGAACAACAGGTCGGCAAATCCGTACAGCCTATAAACCCGTAAGAAGATGCTGAACCTCTCTCACACTCAGAGGGATTCAATTCAGTCGTAGATCTCACCCCGTACCTATCAGACTGGAAAGTAAAACCAGCCGGGCGGGGTGTGGGGGAACCCGGTGCCGCAAATGTTCGCTTCCATCCTTCTCGGAATGCGGCATCTCTCGATCCCAAATTATTACGAATTTCGAGATGCCACCAGCAGGGTGCTGAGTGTGGTGCCCTGCTCGGTGGGGGCGGGGCCGAGCTCAGGCCACCCCCACGAGGCCAGCCCCCAGGGTGACGCGTAAGCTCTCCCCTCCACCGCGGAGAGGGTTTCATGGGTAGACCCGCAAGTCTAAACGCGCCGAAGCAGAAACGGGAACGATGCACGGTTTATCGTTGATCAATTGCGCCTCGAGGAGGCTGTTTAACAAGGAGTAACGAAACGTGCGTATCCTTGAAAAAGAGCAGAGCCCACGTGAGCGAGGAAGGCTTTACCCCAGAGCAGCGCTTGGCACCGCTGTTCAGGGATTCGCCCTAACAGGTGTCCCGCTAATAAGCTGGGACTCTGCTTTTTTCCTAACGAAAACAACCGGGAGAGGCATTCTAGCTAAAAATATGGGCTCGGAGCAGGCGACTTGGGCTTGGGCTCCACGCAGGTGACTCCACGACCTGCGCCTGGCCCAGGACCCTCGTCTCCTGAGGTTACATGAGACCATCGCAGCTAAAGTGCTGGGCAGAGCCAGGGCCATTCGGGCTTCATGAGCCTTCGTGGGCCGGTGGGCGCGTCTTGTCTCCCTGGTACCGTGACAGCATTCCAGACCCTCCCCTTAAACCTCAGTCGCAAGAGCTGCCCTTTGGGGACGTGTGATGTTGGCATCACACCCCGGTTGCACCAACTGTGCCATCTTGGCAATCTCATGACCTGCCAGAGCCTCAGTTTCCCCGGCTGAGGACAACCGTAATGGTGCCTACATGATAGCGATTGCGAGAATTAGTAAAATAACGAAGTAATACACTTAGAACAGAGACCGGTAAGTGCCCCGTATTAACGATCGTCCTGCCGTCCGCGGGGAAACTGCTGTGTACAGCCCGCAGTTGGGTTTTTAGCACAACTTCTCCAATAAGCTACTAGCGACCCCGAGAATTGGCTAGTGGATCTTCGTTTTCCCAGCTTGTTTTACTATTTTGAAAAATTTTGTTTATAAAGCAGATCAGACCAAGGTACCTAATACAATGCTCTATTTACTTGAATTCTAAGAGAAACAATAGAGGAATTTAAAATAAATGGGCGAATGCTTGACGCTGGATGCTTAATCAATAGCAATGTGTTTATAGAGAGAGGACTGATCCTAACATCCCTTAAAAACACGACGAATTATTCTAAGGATTTGCAGAAGTAGAAACAGCTAGATTTTTCATGCCTTTTATTTTTCAGATGCTTTCCTTGGTGTAGTTTCTGTAAATCTGACAAAAGTTCTTTTAAAAACTCATTTGTCTCTTTAACAGAGTGGGAGTTGCAAACACTCTAATAATTTTTTTTACCACTTTCATATTTAAAAATAATATGCCCTCTAAACATTTACATTCAAGATTTGTTTTTCCTCAGATGTGTAAATAACACATAGTAATTTGCATCTCATGCATAAATCTCACTCTGAGGACAGAAATATTTAAGAAAGTTCCTTCTTTCTCTTCCGTTTTCCCAGCTCGGCCAGTTGAATAACAGTCCCAGAAAGATGGGGGAGGGGTCGCCCGCCTAGAAACAAACTCTAGTCCTGCTTTCCTGCAGCGTCAGGAATTCTGAGCTGAATAAAGCAGTCCAGTCTTTTACAATGCTGAGAATATTGCCAGCTTTAATATGTTCCCAGGTAAATGCACTACAAGTGGCTTTTGTTGGGGACACGTGTCGGTGTTGCCTGTGTGGGGATTCGTCCCGAATGAATTTGACCCTTCGCTTTCTTGTCAGATGATATTAGAGCGACTTAAGTCGCTTCTCGTTCCCGGGCGGCCTCATTCACGACAGCCTCGTAGACTGAGGCCGCTTCCCGGAGTCTCTGCTGTCACCCCTTCAAGCCACGGGGACCCCGAGGTACGGGCAGCTTGTCTGGGCTCTGTGTGGATCTGGTCACACCCTGAGGCTTGGTGTACACTCTGCTTCCCAGCCTACCAGCCCTGCGCTGGGTCTCAGCTGGGCAACAAGACAAGTCACATCTCGGGGGACAGAAGTGTTTCCCCGAGGCGTTTGCCCTGAGCACAGTGGCTCTTTTTCTGCAGGGACGCTTTGGGTAAAAGATCCCCAGGAGAACACCCTGCGATGCTCCCGCTTGAGCCGTGACGTGCGCGCCCTCTCCTCCGCCAGCGGGACCTGGCCGGCCTTCCAGGGCTGTCGTCGTAGAAAACCTGCGAAATCCGGTTTTCTAACATTGTTTATTTAGTCGCTCTTTTTTAATTCATTCCCCGCGCTCTCCCTAAGCGCCGTGTCCGGGTCCTGCGCGGCCGGAGCCCGGGCTCTGAGGAGTCGCGTGGGGCTCGCCGGACACACGCCTGGCGGGACAGACGGGGTCAGAGGCGGCGCCGGCTCCGGGGCGCTGGGCACGGGGACGGGTGCGGGGAGCGGACTACGGACAGGACGTGAGACGCGACCGTTAGGTGAGGGCGAGGGCAGCCAGCAGTCCGCCCTGAGCAGTGGCCACGTGCCGGGTACGGCACTTTACGCAGGCGACACCGATGGGTGCCCGCCGATGTGTGCCCGCTGATGGGTGCCCGCGGTGACTTTCCGGCGTGGGCGTTGCCGTTACTCCTCCACAGACGACAAGTGTCTTCAGGGAGGAGGGTGAAGGCGTAGCCTTCGCAGAGCTGGTGAGGAGAGCGAGGACGCTTCCCGGGGAAAGTAAATGGCATCGGCGGAGCCTTGGCGCGCGGTCCAGGGCGTCGCCAGTGACGGACTGGCCGCTCCCCGGGGGTCGCCGCGTCTGCTCCCCTCGTAGCCGGCTTAGCCGTGGATAGACGCGCGGTGTTCCCGTTGGACCTGGACTCTCCGTCTCGTCTCTGTGTGGGTCTCGCGTGTGCCTCCTCCTGCCAGCATGTGGCACGTGTAGACCCCGTTCTCCACGTCTGCAGGAGGCGGGCGTGGCAAAACCTCCTCCGTGGTCACGGTCATCACAGACTTTGCCACTGTCAGCTCTGCAGGCAGACGGCAGGATAAGGAGCCCAGAGGGTGAAACCGAAACATTGCTTGGGGTTTAAAGCCATAATATGACGATAAGTAATTCACTTTTCTTGCTAAAACTAAAAACAATGCCCACTAAGAGGGATGGCTTGTGTGCATTTATTTGTATATTTTTAGTTTCTAAATGAACTTAAAGCTGGTTTTCTTAAAATATGGAGGGTGGTTAGTGTTTTAAGTATTATATTTTACTTAATAGATAAGCTCATATGTAAATGTGTGTATTATATATTACTTAACATGTGAATATTTTACAGGGAATATTTATTCTTTCATGGAAGTTTTGATGCATGATAATTGTCAGTTGGAGATAACTTCCTGGGGCAAACCCCTTGTTTCTAAGTTAGAGGGAATCATCATAATTAATGCTCCAATTTTCCCAAAGTTTCCAGAGTTTTGTTCTTATGATGCTTGTGATTTTCTGGGGCATAATACTAGTTTGTCCAGTTCCGAGCAAGATTCACTTTGTAGTTCTTTACGAAAGATTTGGGAAACTCGAGTAAACTATTCTTAACTTTGGGAGACTGTTCGTCTTGAGAACATCGCAAACATCTCTCTGTCCAGACAGGCATGTTCTGTGTCTTCCCCGCCTTGGGCAGACGCTGGGTCTTTTGTGGATTCGTGTTTGATTGATGTGGCCAACGGCAATTGTGGATTTATAGATGGGCCCTTGGAAAGACGTCTTCTTAAACTACTTTCGTTTTTGTTTTTGTTTTAAATTATGCTTTGTAAAAAACTGAAGTACTTCACGTGACTTACGTATACGCGATGGCTCTACGAAAACACCACACCCATAACACGTGGCGGGTCATCACTGAGGTGCAGCGGGCCGTGGTTCTGTTACCACGCTTCCCGTGGGGGCTGCACGTGTGATCTGCGGTGAGAGGGGCAACCGCAGGCCCTGGGCTCCGAGCGGCGACAGGAGCTCGATGCTCTGGCCCCTCGATGCTCTGGCCCCTCGAGCCTCCGCTCTCCATTCTCCAGAAAAGCCACTTTCTGGGGAACTTCGCTTTTCTCCGTCCAGGGCCAGCGTACCCGACTGGTGACGCTATCCCTGCGTTTTCAAAGGGATCGATTAAATTGATTTAATTACAACTCATTCTTGTGAATTTTCGCTGGTCTCTCCCAATTTAGATGAGATCCTAATTCTTCCGTAGCTTCAGGTTTCTTTGGGAGAATTTGACTGGAGGAAGAGGTGCGGACAGGCTCTGTTTGGTGCCAGAATTCATCGCTTACGGCTCACTTAGCCTCTCGGCCAACGTCACCGCTGTTCTGAATATTATTCGCCGACAAGAACCGCCCCCGAAGGCCGTCTCACGCCATACTCGTCGCCAGCCGTGTGAATCGAGCAGGGCTGGCCCTTTTTTCCCCAGAGGACCGTAAAGCTCATCAGTACCACGTCGTTTCTCACTGGGGAAGTTGGCAGACGCCTTCGGCCTTCGTAGCCGAGCTCCCTCCGTGCCCGCCGACGAAGGCGCAGTAATTACATTCCTGCGGGGTGGCGAGAGATAACCCGCGGGCGCACGGGTTAATGATTTTTTTCCTGCCGTGTCCCGGAATAACACCAACGTTTCGATAGCTGCGGCGTTTTTATGTCAGGGGTCCTTTGAGGCTTGAAATTAGCAACGACAGAATAATCTATTTTCTTTTCGAACAAGAATTGTGGAGATAATTGTACAACTGAGAGGTGTCACGGGGGGCAGCCTGGTCATCCCCACGACCTGCCCGCTGCCGTTGGGTTCTCACGGTCTCCGTTTTCGGCACCGATGACGTTAACAGCGTGCCTGCGCTTTGCCCCCTTTCTTTAGGGAAAGCGGGAAGTCTCCGGTGCTTAAAACCAAGCCTAATGGATCGTCAACAGGCCATAATAATGGCATTTTATTTTGTTATGACAATTTGTTTTCAGGAGGCATATTTTTAATTATTTGCATGAATAATGCCATTAAGTATTCATGCCAATACAATTCTGATAATTAATTTACATGATGGAAATTTCTTAATGGTTTTGATGTCAATGTTAATAGAAACAGCTGATAGCTGATCTGGGGATGTTGACATAAATTTAACTTTTAATATATGATTGCGAACACCACCAGCAGTATAAAATTACTTTGCAAGAGAAGAAAAAAATTGGGGAGGAATTTTGATGAAAAAGAAAGAAAACATCCCCCCGGGTTTATAAGCTCGGAACAAAATATATGCACTCAGATGTGACAAATGACTCACTCGGACACAGACTGGTGCAAACGAGTCTGTCAGAAGCCCGTAGCTTCCCAAAAAAGAGTTTGCCATCAGCATAATGCATGCGTTGCAAGAACCGGCTCTTGCAGTCACCTTTTTTGTGTTCGTATTTTTTCCTCTTAAAAATCTTTCAAAAAGGCTTCGAAGCCCTTTGTCTGCTATTTTCTATTTTGTCTTTGCTAATTTAAATATCGTTTGACAGATTTTACAGGGAAATGATTGGCCGTTTTTATTTTAACTTATGGAACAAAACGCATTGTGTATGTCGATGACAGGGTGTCTTTTCCTTGATTCTCAGTCAGTCCGTCGTGGGAAAGCGGCCCCTGTAATTCTGTTTTCTTCCCCTCAGGCAACCCTTGCCAGAAGATTCCATGGTGAAACCACCCTTCACAGCAGGGGAAGGGTCGTCAGCCAGGTGTGGGGCGCCTCTCACAGAGCCGAGAGTCGCGAACGGCGAATGGGACCCCTTCCACTCAGATTCACATACGCGTGAACGTACAAAGATTTCTATAACCAATATATAAATATGTCATTAATATCTTTATATAACGAATACTTCTGCATTTATACACATGTATGAATACCCACAGGCGCGTGTGCATGCGTGTATGCGTACATATCTCGATCTGTTTCTGGTTTGAGACGTGTGTGTTTCACAGGTCCGCTGTTACCGCGGTGGAAAACTCCCCCACGTCTGACCGGCCGGGTCTCTGTCCTCGTCCAGCTCAGCTGTGTCCTGAGGCTCACCCTTCACCTACAAGGTGGCATCAGCCCCACAAGAAACGCTTGGAGCCACGGAAGAGACAACGCCCACTGTTTTCTACTCATTCGAGGTCACTGCCGCGGCTCCGAAATTATTTTTTGGAAATTAGTTTTCAAAGCACTCAGACCGTGAGTAAGGTGAGCCTTGGGAAATAACAAAAAGTTTCAGGGCCCGTCATGATTATAACTTGGCTTTTGGCTTCTGAAAGGTCGCCTTATGGGGGCCCACGCACACGGACACCGACTGCGCCGTTGAGCCCGGCCGTTGGGCTATTTCGGGTCATCGTGAATGAGAAAAGGAGGGAGGAAAGGAGCCCCCCAGCAGACCGCAGGTCTCTGTGTCTGCTCGCACGCTCCCTGCCTCCCTGCCACCGATAGCGGGGATGCCGCCCTTCGGCTCCGAGCTACCTGATCGCAGCTGCTTGTGTTTGGAAAGTGGTTTTCCTCGGGCAGTAACTAGTGGGGCACGGGTAACGAAACGCAGTTTATTCCGCGTTTCTCCCTGGTGGAGGCACTCTCACTGCTTTCAAAAGCAGTCTCTCGCTCCCTTAGCTTCATCATCTCTTTCGCTTATTTTTACTTCTAGAAGAAAAAAAAAAAACTAGAAAAAAAAGGGTGTAAAAAAGTTGGAATACATAGACACGGATGAGCTAATTCGGTTTACTCTGCATGACCGAGCTGGCTCTGCAAACTCGATTTTAATAAATATTTTGGGAGTGCATATTTTGATTGGTTGGCTAAAAAAAAACCTTCGCAGTGACTGAGAATTGCAATATGATTTTGAATGTTTCTGAACAAAAACTATGCATTATGTGATTCGTCAGAATTTAGTAAAAAAGTGTAAAATCACTTCCTATGGGCTTTGTTGTAATAGAATTGGTCTTGTGGCTTTTAAAATACGTTCCTCTGGGTGTGGCACACTACGTAAGCCAAGAAAAAATTTCATAATTGACCCTTAATAACTTCAACCCCATCATACTCCATGTTAACTCCTTCACTTTATTGATTTCTAATTGCTTTGGGAAAAAGGTGTTACGCTTAGGAGTATAGGACACTGTTCTTTACTGCATAAAACAGAAATGTGCTTTGGCTAAATTATGAGTCGCATATTACAAATAACAGTGGACATCTTTGCTTTGGATTTCCGCACATATGCTGTCTGCACTTATTTACATATGTTAGAATCTCGTGCATTTAAATAGCTCATTATGTAAATATTTAGGAAATACCTCGATATTCATTTTCCTGGAAATGTCCACTCCATCACCGAACTAGAGTGATGCCTTAATGTTGACTGCTGCGTATCGCACGTCGAGGAAAGAACACACGGATACGAAAGTCTAAATCGAATCACACTTAACTTTGCGAAGTAAAAAAATGCCCATATTTTGAATGAATACAATCAACAGGTCCTATTGGACCTGACGCGCTTTGGTGACAGGTCCTTGGGCAACCAGGCTTGGCCTCGCTTGTCTGCTGGCCCAGACAGCCCCCATCGTCCATCGGGCAGTAGGCCCTTGGGAGCAGAGGAGTTCATCGTTGTGAATTTATGGGTCGGTCGTTCAACGGGTTTGTGTCTCAGGCCATTTTCGTGCTGAATTTATGCTTGGACGGGCTGACAAGCTCGGACAGCCGGCAGCAGGGCAGGTAAACCGAGGCCACTGGCTGGGTCTGCAGGTAATTACGAATCCTCTACTTTGGCAGGTGAGGCTCACGTGATCCACTCTATTTAGACTTTATTGATGCACCTCGGCCAGCCACAGAACGAACGACGCCAGCTCTGGAGCGTCCAGTGTCCAGCCACCGACTCAGAATCAGGAAGGGCCTGGACAAGTGGCAGGTCGAGTGGGCGTGAGGACAGCCACGGAGAAAAGAAACGCCCATGTGTCAAGCGCAAGGACGCGGATCCGGGAGGCGAGTTCTTGTCCACCAATTAACCCCAGAGGCTTCACGAGTCACGGAACCTCTGCGAGCCTCGGTTCTCTTGTTAACGAAGGAAGCAGAATAAAAGGCCTCCTCGGTGCTTCGCAGTCTAATAGTCTCTGAAATGGAGATATCCCGTTCTAAGCCAGCTCCAGAAAGATGTTGCAAAGGAAGGCCTAGAGGAACGGCGAGGGACGGTATAAATGTATCGGCGTCCAGAGATAAAGAGCATCTTGCTCTGAGGACAGAAAGATATTAATAGTTTATCAGGAAAGTAAAGTACTGAGTCAGATGAGCTATGCAGCCTACCCACATGACAAACGCTCACACACAGGGGCTCCGCGTCCCGACCGTGTGAGGCAGAAGAGGAGGTGATCGTTCCGCTTTAAAAGTGACAAGTCGCCCCCAGCCCAACACACTGCCTCCTTCCCCCCTAGTCTGGCTTCTCAGGTAGACTTACCTGTTCATGACGGACACCTCCACCAGGAAACCTTCATGCCTACTTAACAGGTGCACTTGGTATAATAGTTAACAAACAAAAAGGTTTTTAACGTAGTTTTAACTCCCTCGTGCTCTGATTAGTATATTCCAGTTGCTGTAAATGTCGCACGTAGTGGGCAGCCATACACGGAGTCACCCTGACCGCCTATGACACCTCATCCGCGTCCCCGGGTTGTCCTGGCGTCAGGAGGATCCTCTGAGCTCCAGCTCGGGAACACGTAGGAGCTGGTGCCCAGACGTCAGTGGACAGTTAGCAGCGTGGCATCACAGAGTCAGGAGAATTTCCAGCCTTGTGGAAAGAGAAAACGAAAATTCACCTTCGACTGGAGTTTTGATGGCTTTGGAAAACCAGCCACATCTTCGACCCTCGTTAGTGAGGTGCACATGGCCACAGCTGGGGCAGAAAGGACCACGAGGACCAAGAAACGGACGCGGAGGCTCCTCCCCGCACTGCGGCAGCCAACGCGAGAGCGAGACCCCCTCGGACGCCCCGCCGCCCTCACGCCCTGCTGTGTGCGACCGCCCCGCGCTGAGCTCGCTCGTGGCCCGTGGAGTCTCGGCGCCAAGTGGTCCCACCGCTCCTGCCTCTCTGCGCACCCCACTCCCCGTCGCCTGTTCCTCCTCCTCCTCCACGCGCCTCTGAAACGGCCGGGCCCACCTCCCCCGCGTTTCCTCCTTCCTTCTGCCGCTCTACTTACTCCCTGGGCTCCACCAATCCCCACGGCCTCAGTTTTCCTAACGATACACCGGCAAACTCCCAAACCTATCTCTACCTTTTCCTCTTTTCGTTAAATTTCAAACCCGCAGTTTAAGCTTCTCCTAAGGCGCGAGGCATATTAGGGTCAGATTAAAGTGTAAGGTGGCAGCGCAAATGGAAGCTTGCGGGGGGGGGCGTTTTTGGCGGGCCTTCCAGCAAGCAGGTTTTTAAAACTCTGACGCCGACGGGACGTGGAAGCCGAGGGAGAAGGAGCATCGAGGACGGCCTGCGGCCGGGGCCCGGGTGGAGGGGCGGCCTTGGGAGGCCTCGCGTGTGGCCCCTCCTCGTTTTTCTCAGAATGATATCTTTCTAGAAGATCTCACGCTCTCCCGAGCTCAGCCTCTCTGCGGATGACGCACAGAGGTCCCTCTCGATGTGACTCTTGCTCGAGTTTCAGCTCTGCAGAAACAGCTGGCCCCCGGGCATGGATGCCCGATTCTCCTGACACTTAAAACACAATACGACCTAAAATGAAACTCATTCAGTTCCTCTCCGAATGTTATTTCTTCTCAGTACTCATGCTCGTGGCCTCATAATAACGGCAGCTCCCGGGTTTGAAGCTGAAATTCATCTTCGTGCTCAGTCCCTCGAGATCACCCTTCACGTGGACTGACAGTTAGCCTTTCCGGTTTTCCTCTGTAAGAGTCTTCACATTTTAACCCGTGATTCCCTTTTACCGTTTCCAGGGGCACCTCCTTGGCTTGACCGCCTTATGACGGCCTGGGTCGTTGCTCAGCCTCCTTACTCTCTGTCGCCCGTTGCCATGGCGTGGGTAGACGTCCCTCTTCCATTCGCTCTGGTTTGACCAGGCGACTTGTTTAGTCGACGGGTTGGTCCCAAGTCTGAGTCAGCAGAGCTTGAAATGCGCCTACGCAAATGTGCTCGTGCACCCGTGTGTCTGCCCTTGGCCACCTGACCTGGCCAGGTGGACTGGCAGGGTGAGCCCACTGACTCTGAGAGAGGGAGGCGAGCCATGAGGAGCCCCAGGCACGTGCCATCTGGCCAGCCTACAGATTTGTGACTTAAATAAAGATTTACTATTGTATGGTGCCGCTCAGCGTGTGTGTGTGTGTGTGTGTGTGTGTGTGTGTGTGTGTGTGTGATGAAGCTTCACTGTGGCTATATTAACCGGCAGACCTCGGTTTCTATTCCAAGAGTTCCCGCTTATAATGCCGCCTCCTCTGCCTCAGCTCCAGCCTCCTCTTCACGTTCTGTAGACCACTGCCCGACAGGCATGTCGCAATCCCAGCCTTCTCTAGCGCGACAACTTTCAGGGGCTCCCTCTTACCGGCCCTGCGACCCACCTCCACGGCTGGTCAGCACGAACTGGTTTATCCCGCGTTTCAGGGTTCAACTCACTCTCTCTTTCTCCGTGAATGCTCTAGTGAAGCCCAGTGCTGACCCACCCAAACTGCACCCAGGGCTTGTGCTTGCTTTTGTCTTTCTTCGTGTTTCATTAGCTCAGATTGTCTGCGCCATACTGTTGTCAAATTTTGAAATCCTGAACATCGTTCGTGGTCAGTCCTCGATGCCATGGCTCCCTACATCGTGTGCTGCTCTTTCAGCAGCCTAAATGTTTCCTCTTGTCCATCTTTCAGCGCTCATCGAACTTCCTCTCTTATTCGTGACTGTTACTTTGGTGCACCTGTCTTCTTCCTGTTTCTTCCTCACTCCCACTTTGTGTTCCCCAAAAACTCTTATAAACTTAACCGTAAGCTCTTTTGTTTGTTTGTTTGTTTTTCTGTCATTTGAAAGTCAGTGCATTATAAAATAGGATCTCAAGTTTTATCCGAATAGAGTTTTAAAAAAATTGGTTCTATCTTCCGTAATATCTAAAAAAAAATGTACCCGCCGTCACAGGGTGAAATTTTAAATTGTTCCGTGTTGTGGGAAGCACTACACGCCCTGAGTGTGTGTGACTCTCCGTCTGGGGTACTTCATTCCCGTGAGGCGGACGCTGAGCATGGTCGCAAGCGTGCACGAAGTCTCAGGGGCTTTAGGCGCCGGGCAGGGAGAACACCGGGACCTGGAGCGGCGCGCAAAGACGAGCCCGTGCCTCCGCTGCCACGGCCCTCCGGGCCGGCGCTTACCCCAGCAAAGGGAACTGCGGCTTCCACACAATTAGAAACCATCTCCAGGTCAAATGAAACTGTGTCCATTCCTTTGATTGTTTTTTTATTTGTTGCCACTTTGCCACTTGCAGCCTGGAAGCAAAGATGCTTTGTAATTTTAATCCAAATACTCTGAGACACCAGAAACCCCACGAAAACGCTACGCTCACGGTGTATTTCAGCGCGGGACGAGGTCAAGCCTTACCACCTTCCTGGGACGCAACCCGGAACTAGGGCCCTTGGGGACATAACCAGGGCGCCTCCTAAGGGTAGCGGTCAGAATAACCCCAAGTCAACCACCTGCCCCTGGCAAATCTAAAGCAGTCTTTGCCTTCCGTGGATGGAGAAGTGTCCGAGGCAGGATCCAGGAAGCCACCCGGGCTCTGGCGGCGCCGGACACTTCTGGGTTACCTATGTGCACTTCATTTTTCCTTACCGAGAATCACCCAAACGTAACATGGGACATATCCCTTAGCCGCAGGAGGACTTAAAGTGTTCGCCCTGCTTTAGGAAATTGACTGAATCTTAGAAAAATGGAAGAAAATGATTCCTTTTGTCTGGGAGGAAATGGAGGTCAGGTTGACACCAGGGTTTTTGAAATCCTTGACTCTGAGTCATCCACGGCCCCGTCCCCTCCCCCTACTCGGCACGGCGACCCTGGGCCCAGGATTCTCCTCACTGGAGGTTCGTTCCGTGCAACGCCTGATTCAGACACAGGCATCAGAAAGCCGAAGGGGGCTGACCGGATCGCGGGGACTTATCCTTACGCGCTACAGAAGAAGAGACGTGTGGAAATGAACAGTTTTGTAGCTGTTCACCGATGGTTCTGCCCGCCATGTCAGCGTTGACTACGACGCAAAAAATAAGAATACCCACTTCTGCTTTGTAGACTTAATCGCCATTCTCAACGACAGAAACGCGTCAAGTGGTTGGATGTGTGTGTTTCTGTATAAAAACGATTGGCTTATCAAACTGTGTCTTCTGAAATGTACTGTGACTTTACGTGACTCTCCTTTAAAAAAACATATGTGCATGTATGTAAACACGTGTCCTCACACGTGCACTCAGAATGCAGATGCTCAAACCTTTATGTTTTTGTCACTATTATTCGTAAATAGGAAATGAAGTTACAGTCCTCGAAATTATCATAGCAAGCACACAAAGACACAGTTGCCGGCACAGAATTCAATTAACAGATAGCAATCACCCTTGGGTGGCCGCGTGAGGCGGGCGTACAGAAGTGCGCTCATAAGTCATACCCGAGAGTCACAGCGTTTATCAGCTGGCAGCCAGGCGTGGGTGCAGGTGTGGGCGGACCGTGGCGCTCGCGGATGTTTAATAAAAACGAGCTCTCGCCGTTTCAGGATTTGTGTTTAATCATCGGGCAACATGTTGAAACATCCGGGTGGCGAGCCCTCAAACGGAACTGCTCGGGTCGGAAGGAGCAAGGAGTTGTTCTGCCCTACAACCCTGAGAGAGGTGGGAGGCGCGAGAACCGGAGTTTAGGAATAATCAATCTGTGTTTGTATTTTTAAATGTTTTTCCTTGTCATTTGCTGACCTTTGAGCTACCAAGTGTGCATCTGCTGGGTGAATCATGGCTTTATCTAAAGAAGCATACAGAAGGCATTCATTAAAACAGAAGAGCCAGATGACTGGCTTTCTGTAAAATAACATTCTTTTTTTGTGTACCCGGGAGCAGTTTAGAATGGTTTATAGCTATATTGTTCTTGAATTTTAGTTAAAATGAACACGAGGTGTTAGAAACCAGAGGCCGTTTTATTTTTTCAAATATGTGGTGCTACTTCTATACTGGGTCAAAGAAATTCTTTAAGTGCTTTTCGAGATATTTTGTATTGAGGACAAGCAAAGAGCAAAGAAAGGTTATGATAAAATGGGGAATGGTATAGTTTTCTAGAAGAAGAGTGTAAATTTATCAAAAGGATGAGCTCCCTAGCATGTGACAAACAGGAAAATTGCCTGATATTGAAACAACTCAGAAGCCGTGTTTATGATGATTGCCGGGATTAAACCCCTCGTCACACAGAGACGGCCCGAGAACAGCGACTCTGGTGTGGGCGTCAGGGTCACGCCATGTGCCTGGAGGTATCCATCGTATTGGCTACGAGCAGATGCCTGCTGGGCAGATGGCTCTGCCCAGAGAGCCTCTCCCACATCCGGTCCCTTGAATGGACCGAGCCTTCCGGGAAGCTCTTAGTTCTTCAAAGCGGGGGACCACGGGGCGGGGCGGGGGGGAGGGTAGGTGAGGACGAGGGGAGGAGCTTCGCGCTGGGCACGGCTAGGAAGAGCAGGAACGGATTCCGCTTTACCTGCATTTTTCCAAGTACCTGGATCTTTTTGAACAGTTTCTCTGTAAGGGTCAAGCTTTTATTATTATTTTTTTTTCACGATGAAAGAAATAAAAACAATGACACCACGAAGCTGTTGCAGGACCCAGAGATTTAATACTTCAAAGCTGTTGGAACCTCAAGCGTGCTGATTATGAACATGACGCCCTTAGTTTAAGACTGGGCGATTTCAACCCTGCGCTGACCAAGAGCCAAACTTGGAGCCAAGGCTCTGCCTCGTGCCCTGTGGTGTCCAGCGGCCACTTCCTCACAGGAAGGCCTGAACCGTCGTCTTGCGCGATTTGCAGAGTAACCTCAAAATGACTCCGGAAAAAGAATCTTCTCTGAAGGAAATGAGCCGGGCCCACGGGGAGACCCCCAGGGCAGCGCCGGCATCTTATCCTGACCCCTGTGGGCTTTCCTTCCGTCAAGTCAACGTGGCCTCATGGACCCAGATTCCCTTTGCTAACATCTAGAAGGATCCATTGCAGATTCATTTGGAGACAATGGATTGTGCTTAACCCAAATTTTTTACAGACTCTCTTATACTTGCCATCTACGAATCAACACAGAATCGTGATGTCGGTATAACGATGCGGCTGGTCAACTTGAGTGTTTATGTTTGAGGTGAGTCTTTAGGAATTTTATAGATTCTTCCTGCAGATGTTTTCCCATTTCCTCAGGGTTCACATTTCCGGCGAGTGAAGAAGTATGTATTTCCCGCAAGTCCTGTCGCAGTGGAGCGTTTATAAAACTCCCACGACCTTTGGAAAAGTAGCAGCTGATGTGGGCTTCTAGGGGCGTACGAAATGTGGGTGCGGTCACCGAAGATGCATAGACCGAAACATTAGTGAATTCTTGTTAAAGAATTACGCTCTGTTTTTTAGGAGAAATAGTATTTCCAGATGTAATGTTGTGGAACCTTAATATTAAAAGTCATTACCGAAGACTTCTCTTGGTTGTGTAAGAAAGTTTTAAGCGTGATTTTATCTGTCTCTATATGTGCTTGGCTTGAGCTGTTAAAATACAGTTCTAAATGGATCAATTTTTGGAGAATGAGTTACAGTATGTCACTCACTCACACACGTGGAAAATGCCGTAATTGATCAGAGCGATAGTCCATGCCTTTCGCCGTTCTGCCCAGAGAGTGGCACCCACATTCTTTTACTGTGAAATGTGGTTGACTAAGATTACATAGATCTCAAAATTTTGAGACTTAATTACAATTATTTAGTGAAATATTTGGATGACTACAATAATAGGATTGGGGTGGGGGGGTGGATATAGAACAAAAAGCAGATGTGGCCCTGATCGCAAAGAGGTCATGGAATCCACGCCCACGGCACGACACCCCACGTTCTGGGACAGTGTGTATTTCGTGGTGACCTATTGCACTGGGGTCCCAGGCCTGTGGGAACTCAGAACAAGGAGCTTGCAAAAGAGTGGGCCGTGGCCGGGCCAGGGGGCAGCACAGACTTTAGGGGTTCGTCAGACCCACTTCTCCATTAGAACTTTATATTTCGTATTTATGCAAATTTTTCTTGAACCCTTTTTGAAAAATTTCAATGTTTCTAATTTGTAGGCTATCGAGTTTGCAAAAAGTAGTGTTTGCTTTGGCTTAATTTGCCCCTTTAAGTTTCAAGGAGGTGTTCTCTAATTCTATTATGTTACAACAGAGATTGTTGGATGATTAAATGACTCATCCGTCCACCTATTTCAAGATTTTCTAGACTTCGAACGTCGCTGCGTGTTCTACACGAGTCTAGCTGGAAAAAAAAAAAAAACAGCGCCACACAACCAACCTATCGAGGAAGCTTCGAAATGGGATTTTATGCCGTAACACACCCACCTCGGTGGCATTTTCTTTCTTGAGCTCCAGGGTTGGGATGCAGGGGAAGCCAGGATGCTCTCAAGGAGCTCAGTGAGGATGGGCTAGTTGGGCATCGCGAAAGAAAAGGGGGTGATAAAGTTACGAGCAGAAAAGAAATGTCGTTAGTGTCGGTGTTTCTAGAGGAAAGGGATGGAATTACACGGAGAGACAAGTGAGAAATCGCTAGTATCATTGTGGTGAAAGACTAGGGCAGCCCACGATGACGACGGCGGCACGGTGGGAAGGACACGCAGAGCTCAGTGCAAGACGAACGATAAAAATAAACCTCGAAGCACTCGATAACCGACGTGGAGGCTGAGGGAGCAGAGTCCGGACACGTGCACTTGCAGAAGGGGGAGAGCTAAGCCGAAGAAGCCGACTGAGGATTCGGGGACTGCGGGTCGGCGGCGGCTTCCCAGACGGTCGTCTCAGTGAAGTGTCGAGGAGGACGCAAGCCGGCGGGTGGCAAGCCAGCGGGTGCAGCAGCTTCTTGTCAAAGAAGTGTAGCCTTGAAAGAAGAAAGAGGAGAGGGCAGTGGGATGCGAAGGGGCTCTTGTTTCCGCATTAGGAACGAAGCCTCTTCGTGGGCAGAGAGGAAGGTCGCAGAGACGCCGCCGGATGGAAGAGCGCATGCAATTAACGCGGCGAGGCTCGGGGGCAGCAGGTGAGCGGCTGCGGTGTCGGCCCGAGCCCTGCAGACAGCGGGGTGGGCTCGCCACGCAGCCCGGCTCGGCCCCTGCTTCCCGCTCGGCACACTGGGCGTAAAAACGCCTACTCCGCAGAGCCACAATTAAAATTACACACGCGTCTGTGTGGAGAGCAGACGCGCGGCGAGTGCTGAGAGTGAGAACGAGGACAACGGGGACGTCTTCACGGAGAAGGGCCCGGGGAGCTTCCAGAACGCGGCGCGGACCGGGACCTAGCACCGGCGCCCGCAGAGGAGGAGGCATTGGAGGTTGCGAGACTCCGGGGTACTATCTGGCGTCTCTCTGTGTCTCTCTGTCTTTCTGTCTCTCTGTTTCTCTCTCTCTCTGTCTCTCTGTCTCTCTCTCTCTCTCTCGTCTCCTCTCTGCTTGTTGTTATCACACTGACTAACGTCCTAGATTCTGAGTCTCCTTCTAAACAGTTCGCGAGGGCAGGACTTGGCCCTTGAGAGACTGGTGTGGTCCGGGGCTGAAGGCAGGGGGCGAGGTGTACCCTACGCGGCATCTGTGGAGGAGGGCTGAGGCTCCGAGGCGTTCCTCTCACTTAAGGTGGCCGAAGGCTGGACCTGGGTCACTGAGTCCTGGAATAAGAGTGAACGTCTCACTGCTGAATAAAGGAGAGAAACTCCCAGCAGCCATCATGTCTCTCCTCCCAACTTGGGCCAAGGGGACAGACCCCAGAGTGAGGACTGGCTCCTGGCAGTTTGTGCAAACATCGGAGGGGTCTCCTGCCTAGCACAGTTGCTGGGGATGCAGACACCCCAGCAAACCTGCAGTGCCAGCCCTCAAAGACCAGCTCCCAGCAGCCCGCAGCTGGGTAGAACCCCCGGATCAGGGCGGCCCACACCTTACCGTTTCCACGCAGGGTCCCCTGGGGCTCATCAGGCAATGCCAGGGTCTCCCGTCCCTCCAGCCTTCACCCGGCCTGGATCCCCAACCCTTCGGCTGTGCGCTCGGCTGTGTGCTCGGCTGTGCGCTCGGCTGTGCGCTCGGCTGTAAGCTCGCCCTTGCCCACAACGCATCGCCATCGGGTCCTCCCATCCCATGACTTCCTCGTCGGCCTCGTGCTGGCTCAGAGCGGGACGTCTTCCACTGGCCCCTGTCCCTGCCGCTGTCATCCTCCTCGAGGGCAGAGGCCGGGTCCCTACGGCGCCTGTCGGTGGGGGCTGCCCGGAGCGCACACCTACAAGGGGCCCTTCCTCCTGGAGCGCACAGGCGCCTTGCCGACATCCAGCGTTTCGTCGCTGGTTTATACTCCGCGCTGTTCCAAGCGGATTGGAGTCGCCGACACGGAACACGGATTGCGGCAGCGCGGGGGAGCGACTCTGCCACGCGGCTCTGCACGGGGCGGGATGAGGAGTCCACGGCGGACCCAGCCGCAATTGTGCGTTTTCACCTTTTTCCACCTCTTAGCTGACTCATCACGTTTCCTTTCCTTGTCTTTCTGAGGTTTTCGTTTTTGTGTCACGAGTCTCCAAAAACAGCTACCGCGCTCTAAGCGTGGCACACGCACGACCCCTCCTGAGCCTCGAGCGCCCCGTGGTCCGCGTTGCGGGTTCTGTCGTGCCCACTTTAAAGGCGAGGAACCGACAATCGGACAGACGTCGGCTCCCTCCTGGGGCCACACGGAGAGTAGGAGAAGGGACTCCCCTGCCCTCCGTCCCATGGCGTGCCACACTGGGGAGAGCCAGCGCCCGGGAGGCGAGGCACGTTTGGACGCGGGTGGCCGGGCGCCTCGTCGGAGCCAGGAAAACTGGAAGCCCCGAGGTTTGGGACGTGGGGGGGGGGGGGCTGAGGCGGACGAGCAAACACCGTCATCTCCAGGTGGGACAACCGTGACACCGGGTGCTAATTAGGTCCAAGAAACAGTCTTCAGGGCGAGCTGCAGACACCTGTGCAGGGGACCTCCGACTTGGAAACGGCCCGAGGGGAGGGGTTCATCAAACTGCAGCTGGGGGGGTGGTTGGCGCTGGGACGGACCCCCCGCAGGCTCCGGCGACGGGGGGCAGGAAGCCACCGCCTTGCGAATCCAGGACTTCGCTTTCGATGAGAGGAGGGACGTTAGGGGATTTCCATGCCAGCTTTCTAGGCTGGGTCGGCATTGTTCACGAATCAGTTACTCTGCTGCGGGGCTTGGGACCAAGCAAGATTCCGAAATGCGCACTGCTTTCTTCAAAGACCATGATTCAGTTGGACTTTCTAAAGAAACGGCCTTTTGTTGAGTAGGGCTGTTAGAGAAAAGGGGTTTTGGGAATTTGCTTTTTCCTGTGGGAAAGAAGCGGGGGGGGGGGTCTTCCTCCCTGGACGCACGCCATGGCGTGGGCCCTGCCGTGGGACGCCGTGCTGCCCGCTGGCGGCCCCCGGGCCCGGCGACGTTGGGGCGGCACCAAGGGCTGTTTCCGGGGTGGGGGAGGCCGGTATTACAATGCTCTCCTGGTGGATGATTTAAATAACGCAGCGCTTCATCGATCCCGTAGGCCTTCTGGGTCCATTTACAGATAATGTGCATGAAATACATTATTTTTTAAGTTTCTCAGTTTTTTGACGATGGCACCTCGCTCAGCCTCCTAGCTTGCTTTAGTTTCGGGCAGGAAGAGTCAAGGCAAGACCTTACAGTACCACGTCACAGTATGACTGTCCTCGGGTCTCAAGGGCACCTCAGACGGAAATAAGACTCAGTTTCCGTTAGGCGAAATGCGTCTTCGCTTCCTGGGTTACTTCATTAAATCAGGAAACGTGGCGGGTGACTCCCTAGTCACGCCTCGTGTCCCTGATCAGGTCCCATTTCTGTGTTTTCCAGAGTAACCACAGCACACAATGGGGCGGCTCATTCGGCAACGCCGGCGGGAAGACCCGAGAAGGGCGGCATTGAGGAGAACAGGACGAGGTGGTTTTGTGGATTACAGCTTTTCATCCTCAGTGGAGAGCGGGTCCGGCCTCACTCGGCCCTTTGTCTCCAGCGCATCCACGCCGCCTCTCCTCGCCAAGCGGAGACTGCCCGGTGCCAACTCTCCGCGGCCGAGCCCTGTGTGGAAACATGCCGCAGCTTCCCAGGCCCGCGCGTGTGACGTCCCAGAGCTCTGCCCCGCAGAGCCCTGAATGGCGTCTTTGTGAAGGCCTGGGAGACATTTAAGATGCGGAGGACCGCATTACCAAAGAATGTCTTTAAAGACAGGGAAATGAAATGACCAATGAAAAGGGATCTTCACAAGTTCCTATTGTATCTCTCAAAAAAAAAAAAAAAAAAAAAAAAAGAAGTGCTCCTGTATTTAGGTCTGACTCCCGAGGCCCGTGGGGAGTTGCCAAGCCCCCAGCCTGGGAGCCGAGGCTGGAATCTAAGCCCAAATTAATGAATCTCCTTCTAAGTCGAGGAGGGAACAAGGAAACCACAGCTGTGAGTCTCAGGTCACTGGGGATTTCTGTTTCAAACGCAGCCAGGATAGAGTCTCTGAAATTATTTGATTTGGGAACGGGATACAAACTTGATAATATCTGATTTGTAGATTAGCTCTGGAGGGGGAAATACTAATTTCAAATATCATTCATCTTCCTTTTCATCTAGTCTCTTCAAGCTGTAATGAAATTAACTGAGAACCGAGTCCAGCTTGAGAAAACCTCAGAGGAGTTTGCACATTGAACTGGCAAATTAATCTGTGAACAGCTCACAGTTCAGCATTTATTTAGTCAATATTCAGTGAATAATAAAGGTTGAAAGCACATTTTTTAATTTGTCCATTTATTCATCGCAATGTTTTCAATCAAGGCTACACCTTGAGATTTCTTTCTCATTTCCAAAATCATGAATTTTCAACCTAATTGCAATTTTTTTCCCCTCTAGCTAAAACCTGAACTATTCAAGTCAATGTATTTACAAGTTAAACTTAGCAGACTGAGTTGGAAGGAGAATTAGAACAGGAGATAAGAAATATGTTCTGTTCAGTGGAGGAGTTTATCATGGAATGCTCCCAGAGAGTTATGTAATTGATGTGATATGAGATATTATACAATAAATAGAGATATAAGCTATTGAAATTATGCATAAAATAGGATTTTAGAACAGGAAGATCATTACAAAATTTCTGTTTTTTGGGTATATTACATGTTGAGTATCATCCTTGCATTTATGAATCATTCTCATGAGGTTAATGGGTATTATCCATTTTTCAATTTATGCCATAAAAGATGAGGTCAGATAGTGTGATGTTTATTGCGTGGAATCAGGAACAAGCCTCCTGGGCTTGAATTATGGCTCTGTCGCTTATCACCTGTGTGAGCTTGGGCACATCATCTGAACGTTCTTATCTGTGTTGTGGGATGATAAGAATAAACACAGGGCAAGGGAGTCACCAGGATTACGCGGCTTAATACACGTAAATTGACTAGAATGGCGGCTGGGACTTGGGAAGCACCCGTAGGGGGTGGTGCTTGTCGTCTGGGACACTTGCTCCGCACCACAGTCTCTTCCAGGCGTCAGACACAGGTGAGACCAGTTCCCACCTTCAAGGAGCTCGCCTCATGGTCAGGCGGGAAGGCGTGCGAACCAGGAAAAACAAATAGCGTCATAAATTTCACCAGAGAACTCCAGATGAAACATCGTTTGATCAGGGAAAGCTTCATCTGGGACCGTAAACACAGACGTCGCAGGAGGAAACGTAGCACAAGGCGGCGAGGCGCGAGGGGCCGCGCTGCCCACCCACTCGCGTCGGGAGAAGTGGGCGGGGATTGTCCGCTAATATTAGATAAATAGAAAACGGCCGAGCGAATGAACAAGTGAGTAAAAAAGTGGGTGAATGCAATTGGACCCACATAGGCACTAGTACAAGCAAACAGGGGTCGGGTCCTGGGAGAATTCCTATGATTATGGTTACAGAAAACACATTTACCTCTGATCCATCCACGATCAGAGGTTTGGAGCTGGAAGAGGTAGTACATGTGATTTCAACCAAAACTAAGGTCTCAAAAAGGTCCGAGACGACAGGGCTCCCTGTGAGGCCCAGGGCGACGTTCTCCCCAACACGTGGCGTGGGGTCTCTGTAAGTTCTTCTGCCGTAAATGACTCCAGTTGGAAAAATGAAGTGCCCTGGGTCAGGAAGGTTAGAAAAGGAAAGAAAGAAAGAAACCACGGAGGCAGACGAAGGGCCGGAAGTCCTAAAAGAACGAAGACAGAGAGAGCTCGCGGGGAGAGGAGGCGCCGGGGGCCTCACTCCTGCCGCCGGCTCTCGGCTCTCCTGAGTGACGGGCAGGAGGGGTCCTCCGTGCTCCGCCCTCACTTCCCGGGACGACTTACATTCCGGGGAGGATAAAGGAACAAACCTGAAAATTTTTTTGTATACTTCAGCTGAGTATGTAGTCAGGGAGAGTGAGCAAAATTTAAGGCAGGCAAAAACAATTCTTTACCAAGAGGCATTCTCTTAAATTCCTTAGATTACGGAAATCTAACACGTTGAAAAGCCTACAGGGATGGGAAAACTCACCCGCAGTCTGAGTCCCTAGTAAGTTTATGTAAAACCGTCGACCCTGACCCAAGGATAGGTCTTTAACACAATCAATACAGGTGCAATCAGATAAGAACCTTCTACTGTTTTATTAAAGTGCATCTAATTCACAGCTCAATAACCCTCACACATCCTTAATCAGGGAAGACATCCTGGGAGGTATTTACACGAGTGATCTTCAGACTCCGGCATGTGGCTCGTTAGCCAGACTTTCTACAAATAGATATTTCACGGTCTTCTTTGTTCTTCCCTTAGTGGAATTCTTTTCATCCATCCACCTCCCCATTTTTGAAGCTTGTCTCCCCCTAAAACAGAAAAATGTCCTCAGGAGTTTTCGCGCCCCAGGATTCTCCCGAGTGACCCTGAACCTGATGTATGTCGGGGTGCCGGACAGACAACGGACGGGCAAGCGGGTCGCCCTGAGCTGTGACCCGCACCCGGGTCCCTCCCGCACGCCCTGCGGCAGCGCCTCGGACACTCCAGGCGTCACGTGGCCAGGAGACAATGACCTGGACCACAAATGGTTTGAATCAAAAAGATAAGAACTGGACAAGGCAGAAGGGCCCCAAAGCGCAGGCCGAGGCGGGCACTGTTTTCTGTATTCTGTGGGGGGCACACTCTTTGGGGTGAGGGATTGTGATTTGGAGCCTGGATTTCGCTTCATTTCCTGAACCCAAAGTCTGCTGAAAACACACTGAGACTATTTAAGGATAGTCAGTGTATTTGGCCAACCGCTCTCTCTCTCAAAGGGCCCGTCATGTGCTAATCCCCGCCCGCGGCCACCTGCGCTGGGTGGGGGGGGGGGGCGACACAGCGGGAAGGACCTCGGAGTCTCGCACCCCGCCCAGGGAGCGCGACCCCAGGGCCCAGGCCCGCCAGCCGCGGGCGCAGCCTCGGCGCCCAGACACGGACCCACACGCGTCCTGGGCAGAAGCCTCCACCGCCCGCGCCTTGGGCCGCTCCCAGGGTCAAGCGCGGCGCCGCCAGCGTCTGGACTGCAAACGCCGAGGCGCCTTTGGCAGTTCCTCTACCTGCTTTGCCTCGCTTTCTTCTCACTCGCTCCCCGCGGGTGGGGCGAGAACCCCCGTTGCCCCTCCAGCAGTCATCGGGGTGCTGGGCGGACGGCGTTCCTCCCTGGGGTCCAGGCGTCTTGCCACGCATGCTCTTTGCCGGGGTCTTCATTGTCTGTCTGTCTGCCTGTCTCTCTCTGTCTCTCTGATTAATGTATACAGAACAATTACTCAAAAATCCTGATCACTTCAGCAGCGTCCTTAAAGAGCAAGTGAGATTTCTCGCTGTAGGCGAGGATTTGAGAGTCGTCTGCATTCAGAAACAACAATACTTAAAAGAAATGGCTAATATTCATACGGGCTTTTTTTTTCTTAGCACTGTGCAAATACATCAGCTCATTTAACCCTCACGGTGACCCCGTATAAAGAGATACTGCTATTATCCATCCTTATTTTAAAGGCGGGGAAACTGAGGCAGAGGTTTTTACATAACGTGCCTCTGGTCCTCTGGCTGGACAGGGGCGGGGCAGTCTGGCGCCGGACCCTGTGCCGTTAATTAGGACCGTATGACGGAGGTCGAATATGTGGGAGTTGAAGGAATGTCAGAGAGAAAGGAAGAAAAGAAGAGGGAGGATGGAATTCTGGAGAATACTCACATTTATGGTGCCTTATGAGGCTGTGAAGGAAAAGGATTCACACCCTGGAATGAAGTGGAAAGGGGCGGGGCTTGGTGGGAGGGCGGGGCTTGGTGGGAAGGGGGAGGGGCTTGGCGGGAAAGGGGTGGGACTTGGTGGGAGGGGAGGGGCTTGGTGGGAAGGGGGAGGGGCTTGGCGGGAAAGGGGTGGGACTTGGTGGGAGGGGAGGGGCTTGGTGGGAAGGGGAGGGGTTTGATGAGAGAGGGGCGGGGCTTGGGAAAGGGGAGGGGCAGGAGAAGGAAAGTGCGGCAGGAGAAGGGCGTGGACGTGTCTTCCTGGTTCTGAAGTCCCCCCCCTCCCATTCGCCCATGCTTCCCATGATTAAGGACTACTGATGGCCGGACACCAGGGCTGCCTCTGCGTCCCCGCCAGCTCCCAAGTCCCCAGTTCAGAGCACCTGCGCACAGCTGTTCAGAGCGAGCTCGGGGGTTGGCGCGTGGCTCTACGTGGCCCAGGAGGGCAGTGAGCGAAGCTTTCTACCAGCTGGAACGTGAATTCGTGGTGCATTCTTCCTTCCTGTCATTCGTAACTGTGTGTTCGCAGGCGACACACACGTTTCATTGGGGAAGGAAGCTGAAAAAGACCCGATTCCCTCTCGGAGCATTTGGAGTCCAGTGCGAGACTTTGGACTATTTGGCTCCTAATGAACCCTAGCAAGATGCTGGAGTGTTTCCCCACACCGCTGGTCGTTAGGCTGAGGATGGCCAAAGTGTTGCATGTTAAGATTTTTAAACTGTCTCTGTAAATTAAGATAAACACACCCACGATGCACAGAAGAGAGATACAGGGCAGGACATTAAATGGCCAGAAGTGCCAAGGACGTTCTAATTTTAGAACAAAGAGCTCAGTGTTGGAGCATGGGGCGGGGCTGGAACACCCTCTGGCCGTCCCAGGCACCCACCGCCCCACCCCGCCGGGGCCCTCCCGCCCTCAAAGCGTTCGCCTTGGGCAAAACTTTGATTCCAGGCAGCCTCTCCTGCGATTCTTTAAAGACTTTTTTAAAATGGCGATTGTCAGTTTCGTGACAATGGCGACACGCGATTTGCCGGCTCGGGTCTGCTGAGCGGGCTCCCCTTCCTAAGGGACGCGGACGCCTGAGGGCCTGTTCCTTCGGTGGCGCAGGCACGCGGGAGCCCAAGTAGGGACGAACCTCGGTGGAAGAGCCTGCCGTCAGGGCGCCGACAGGGTTTACCCGGGGGAACGGGCGCGCACAGGTGCACGGCCTTAGCGAGCTGTGTCCCCTGGGGAACAAAAGTCTATTTTTAGTCGCTGCTGTGGCGTGGAAGTGCGGCAGGCACGCTTGCTATGAGCGGCGGCAGCTGGATGGGGGCTGGCAGATTGTCATCCCCCTACCCGGCCTAGAGAAGGATCAGGTCCTCGGCTGAAAAAGATCCTGTCGAAATAATAAGAGCGGGCATCCATGGGGCGCTACACCCCCGTCACGCGCTTCGCCTGAGCTAACGTTTGCCTCTCCCGCCAACCCCGTGAAGTTCCTATAATTATCCCCGAGGTCACTAAGGATCAGAAGGTACAATGGCTCCACCCCCAACCCCCCACCACCCTCCACCCCCCGGGCCCAGGATCCAGGGACTGTGGCGAAACTCCCGTTTGCACGCACGGCCCGGCTTCCCGGGGGCACACACTCTTCCCGCCTGCTTCTCCGTCTCCACTGCAGGGTGCCCGGGCGGCGTGGCACCCCGTCGGGTCTCTCTGGGCACTAAACAGAACCGCGGACTCCCAGCTCCATGAGACTCAGGCCCTCTGATCCCAGCTCCTAGCCAAGAGCCTGCCCTGTGACCAATAATCAATACTGGTTGAACGGATGAATGAATGAATGAATGAATGAGTGAACAGGTAGCGAGTGAACGATAGGAGTGACTCTTACTGAATTTCGCTGGTAAAAGTGTCCGGGAATTTGGGAAATGGAGCTTTTGGAGAAGGAGCTCTGCTGAACACACCACCGCCTTTTAGCAAAGCACACTGTCACCCCGAGAAGCGAGCCTCGGGAGCAGCCCCGTCGCCATCGGGTGGACCTGTCTAGGGCAGGCTGGACTGGGTTGTGGGGGAAATGCTGAATTCATAGCATTTTAACTACAAGTGGGGAAAGGGGGCAAATAAAGGAGGGTGTGGCAGTGTGTATGCTTAAACGATGAGGCAAACAGGAGTATTACATCAGGGGGCATATTATGAATGAAGCGACTGAATAAAAAGATTCATAAGACGGAGGCTCACGAAACGCTTTGTTTCACAAAGGTTTGTCAAGTTGGATGGACTTGGCCTTCAGGAAACAGGCGCACGCAGTAGTTTCAGCTCCTGGTTTTGGGGGTTTCTGAAACCCCGCTCATGCCGTTTATGGGTGCCGGTGACCGAGGCGGACCTGAGTTCTTCCACTGACTCTCAGCTCCTCTTCGGGTCCTGCCGCCCCACGTCTGGAGTTCCAGCTGCTAAGTCATCACTGCGGTGGTGACGCGTTGTTCCTTGAGCACAGCTTTTTTTTTCCTTGTAGCGGGACGCCTCCCACTTTCGCAGAGGTCAGGCACCTGTGCTTAAGGGCACGAGTTTCGACAGCCAACGTCTCATTAAAATCCTACACATCTGAAAAAATAAAATAAAAGATAAAATCCTGCACATCTGCAAAAGAAGCTCTGCGCTCCTTTCTGGGGAGGCGGTGAGGGCAAGAGCAGGTCGCGCCTCTTTGCCGTCTTCCCGTGCGCCGACTCCCCAGGGTGACCTTGGCTTAGAAGCTTCACCCGCCTAGCTCCCCGGCCCCCACAGACGCAGCAGAGGCAAGGTGCGCAGGAAGCTGCCTTCCCCTCGGCTCCCGACCCCTCATCGTGTGGCTGTTACCCGCAACACGTTAGGCAGAACCTAAGGGACAATAGATGAGAGGGGACATGCCCCCCGAAAGTGTATGAGGAGCTTCCTTTCTACCTGCCAGCCAAGGGCAGAAACACGGTCCGCGGCCCTGTGCCGGGTGCCTGAGTACACGCCAACACTCGGGGAGCGGGGGGCCCGGAGGGGCACGCGCCTCCGATCGCAGTCAAGCTGGGTGAGATTTGCTTTACGTAATTTCTACGGGGACTCTTGCAAAGCAGATTTATAAAATCGTAAGCCGGAGAATCTCCTTTTATTTGAGTAGGGTTAATCTTAAACACAAAAGTCATGTCTTCAAATATCATCACGTTCTAGTGTTTTATGATATCAGTGAAATCAGACTGTGAGAATGTTCTGTACTCCAAATGCTCGGGGAACTCAAGTTAGGGAAGGAAAGGAGCTGACGTTTGCTTCGGGCGTTGTGGGTCTGAAGCTCTATGCCAGACGTGCGTCTCCAGACACACGTCAGGCTCGCTTAATTCTCAGAGTTATCTCATATGTTAGAAATGTTTGTCCGTTTTTTAGATGAGGAAAGGAGATGTAGATTTACCTCTCCAGGATCATATTTACTAAATTAACTCTAAAACATGTTCTTTCACTATACCTTGCTGTCAAAAATAGCAACAATTATTCAGGAAATAGGACAGAGGTTGGGATTTATTAAGTAAGAGCTTTCATGAACTGAGTTTTTGTTCCTTTTACCATCTCCTCTTCAACCTTTTCTTATGTATCCAACTCAAGAAATACATTTTCAGGAATTGACCTTTTGCGTACAACTATCTTGCTTCCCTAATACATAATATTGCTCAAGCTGTCGATCGTTCCCAATTTGCCTGCTCCAATTTTGCCTTCCAAGTCTTGTCTCCTTCCTTTTTATGTTTGGATTCGAAACTTACCACCTTTTCAAAGCTTCCTCAGATTAATTCTACTGCTGGACTTACATATATAACATAGAACAGATGTCTGATCTGCAGAAGTTCCGACCGTTGGCTTCGTTTATGTTTAGCAGCTCCATTTCTTGATACGTTCATTGAATCATGAGCTCTGTAAGAGCAGGAGCATTCGTGTTTATTCTCTACCCGTAAAGCCTTGTTGAGGGCCTGACGAATACACGACACTCTCGGTCTGCATAGATTTAAATTAAATAAATCGGGATGGACGTCCGGCTGGGGCCGTGCCATCATCTTTGTAAATCTCCCTAGCATCTTCTGTATGAAGCGCAAATGGATTTTCCCCGCACTGTGTTCTTTCCTACCATTTTAGTGTTACTAACTTTGAGGTGAATGATCTCGCCTCCGCAACAACTCTCGGTATTTTACTTTCCCACCGTCAGGCTTCGTATATCGAGGACAGTAACTATTGCGGGGCTAGAAATGGCGATGGTGAGGTTTAGAACATTCTTGAAAGGAAACACGAATATCTGTTAGAGATGGGAAGGTTTTCCAGAATAACCTAGTGTTTATCCAGAGGAGCGGCGCCTTTTCCGACTTCTATTCTCGAATATCAGGTAAGTAAGTGTGCATGCGTGTGCGCACGTGCATGTGTGCCATTTAACCTGAGTTGAACTGCTTTGAAGTCTCCGCCTCCTGGTTAAAATTCTGCCTCTGTTCCTCCTTCACTGCTTAAGTGCTTATAGGATACAGCGAGATAGCAAATTGTTTTTACAGCTCTGCAGACATTGCTGTTTAGGGCAGTGAATGAACGAAGGAAAATAAATGCTTATGTTCTTGAAGTGTATGAGAACGTATGGGAATGAATGCTTACATGGCAGCGAAGTAAAAGCAACCCGAATCTTTCCTGAGTTCCACACGCATAATTATTGGTTTCTTTTAATAAACCAGTGATCATATTGTATTCTGCAGCCAAATAGGGACTTCTAAAAGATTTTCACACTCATTGGTTATTAAAGTTTCCAAAGACCTAAATGCTTGTAACATCCTGAGCTTGTGATTTTCAACAACAAGGCTTTAAATTCTTCTGACATTTAACGGAATTTTCTGTGGTGTTAGAACCGTGTTTACACAAAATGCATTATAGAACATTTGATTTTTCTTTGGGGAGAAAAAAATGTAGCGATAATAAACTCTTGAGAAAGGAAATTCAGCTCGACTGGATTTTAAATCTGCATGTTAAAAATAGACTGTGCATACGCGAGAATTTGGATGACACTTAATCAACGGTAATTGTGTTTCAGGCAAAGTGTGCCCTTTCCGTAGCGTGCTCGGCACTTCCTGCCGTCAGCCGGGACATGCCGTGCGCTGGGACACGGTGGCTTCTCAGTTGCTGCACTTGAACCTCTTTTAAGCTGCTTGGAGTTAAAGGTCATGCCAAGTGTCGTTGGAAAGACAATGTCCTACGGGTTGTCAATAAAATCTGGGATATGATTTATTACTTGGAGTCAGGTGTTAAATTGGATGGCAGCTGCTTTTGAATGGATAATCTTTCTCTTTTCTTAATGCTGACAGATGAAAATGGAGATATTAGTTGAAATGAAGGAAGCCTCCCAGTCCTAATGGAGGCCTGAGGCCCCCTAATTGCTCCACCTTCATTCATCCGTCTGTCTATCATCTATCACCTATCTATCTATCTATCTACCATCTATCCATCTATCATCTATCTTTCTATCATCTATCTATCTATCTATCTATCTATCTATCTATCTATCTATCTATCTATCATATATCTACCTATCTAAAGAGACTTATTGCCCAGTATGGGCTCACAAGACTGCGGAGGCCGAGGAGTCCCGTGGCTGGCCTTCTCTCAGCTGTGGTCTGGGGAAGGCCAAGGCCGTGCTTGGAAGGCTCGTGCATCAGAGATGGCGGTGGAGGTCTGGGTGGAGGTGGCCGGAGAGGCCTGAGGCCCAGGGCTGCTGAGGGCGGCAGGCCCGGGCACCAGCTCAGCGGTCAGGCCCGAGCGAAGCCGCGTTCCCCAGTCTTCGTCCCTCTCAGGCCGGCGGACGGACTGGATGAGGCTGCCTGCTTTACTCAGCACCCCAGTTCAAATGCCAGCCTTTTCTGGAACACCGCACAAAGCCACCCGGATGTGACATCCCCTGCCGTAGTCAAACTGACACGTAAGATTACCCGTCGAAAGGGTGTAGGGACACCTTTTCTCAAGTCTCAAAAAGCCTTGTACTGTTTTCCCAGAAAAACAGCTTTTGGTCAAAAAGGCCTAGAGTGTGTGTGTGTGTGTGTGTGTGTGTGTGTCTTAAAGAATAAAGAACGTATCTCCATCTCCTTGCTAGCAAAACTAGATGAGCCCAGCAGATTTGCTTGCTAAATAATTTAAAAATTCTACTTTTCTGAGTCCTTAAATAGGTATTTGCTAAAAATATGCCATATTCCCCACAACATTCTCTAATCAAGAAACATTTTATGTTAAGCCTTTGGCCTGTGCGGGAGAATCTGAGTGAAGAAGCCACACTTGATTTTCGGGACAGTGAGTCCTCGTGTACTGCGGCCGGAAAGTTCTTGGAAACAGGCTTCGAGCAACATGGCATGTAACAAGACCACAGGCTGATTGTTACAAAGACGTTGCCAAACTTTCGAATAAAGACCCAAACGCTTCTAGTCGTGAACATCGAAATCAAGGTGACCTATATGTACATCTAAGAAAGATGGGGGAAAAATATAAGTAAGACCACGATTTTCCAACTCTCATATTCCAGTTCGGAGCTTCTCCTGGCAGCTCGGGGCGAAAGGCGGGATCCCCCCCTCCCCAGGCAGGACGCCCTTCCATCGCAAGGCCACCCACCCCCTCACCCACTCAGGCTCGCCAACGCACTGACCGTGCACATCTGGGACGTGGGAGGAAACCAGAGTCCCCGGGGAGCACCCAGCAGGCGCGGGGAGGAGGCGCTCGCTCCGCTCGGACAGCGGCCCCAGCCAGGGACCCGTTCTCTTTCCCTCATCTCCGTTACAACAAAACAACATTGAATGAGACGATGCTACGCGAGGACCTGATGTAGCTGCAAACGGCCAAATCATAAAAAAAATAAAAGAAAAATGCTGGATAAAACATCATACATAATGAAAAAGATATTTGAAAATAAGTTGGTCAGCACAGTTTTCATTTGTTCTGACGTTTTCGGTGAAGGCCGATTGGCCTCGCATGCTGCCCGAGAGCGGGGCACCGTGGAGGACGGACGGACGGCCCTTCAGCAGACAAGGGAAGGAGGGGCCAGCTTTCGCCACGGCCTACCTCCCTGCGATTGTCATCCTTCCTGCTGTTCAGGAAGAGTGACGGACAGGACCCCTCGCTCGGCGCAATAAATGATTCGAAAGATGCATCTTCTCTTACTAAGATGACGGGGAAAATTCTAGCAAGACGAAATGGGCCAAGAGGAGAGGTTTACATTTTTTCTTAATTCTCGAGTGGATGAAATGGCAAATAACCTTTAGAAATACGAAAATCTTTATGTTCAATATTTATATAAATATGATGCTATATTAGTTATCGGAGATCAAGATGTGCTCGATTGTTTACGATTTAACTCAAGCGGCTACGCGTGTATTTTTTAAAAAACGTCCCCAGAATGAGCTTGACAGTCCGGCCGGTGAAGGTAATTGTGGCGTCGTGTCTGCCCCCAAGGGGCTCGCGGCCTAGCTGGCGGGGCGGGGGGGGGGGGGGCAGCGTGTGGAAGCGCATGGAACTCAGAGAGGTTTGGGTTTGGGAGAAGGAAGCTGGACCCCGCCGGAGGAGGGCGCGGCGGGGGCTGGCGGCGGGGGCTGGCGGCGGGGGGCCGTCACTCCGTCTGGCGTTGGCAGGGTGGACGGGGTGGGGAAGGGCAGAGACACAGGCGACATGAGGGCAGATTAAAGCAGCTGGAACGGCGCCTGCAGGCCGGGAGGGCGCGGGAAGGTCACGCTGTACGGAGACACCGTGCTGCTCTCAGACCCTCGCGCGGACGAGGACGTCCGGGCTCTGCGTTCACGCCGGCGGAAGCCTTCAAGGACTTTTACGGGGACGTAACATAGACTAAACTGGAAAACACGAGAGAAAGAGAGGGACAGGAGGGGGGCGGATTCGGGGGGCCGGCCCATTTGTCTGCTGCAAAGCGCCAGCGAGCCAACGTTCGGGGCTCTGCGGGCCCGTGAGCTCGTTGCAAGTGCCCGGCCCTGGCGTGGAAATGACACACGCGAGCAGCGCGGGCGACGCGGGGCCGGCAGGCGTGACCACACGCCAACGCGGTTCATTTCCCCAGGCAGGGCGCGGCCCCGCGGTCCATGGCCGGTCGGCCCCTGCTCTGGCTTGTTAGGACTCGGTACAAGTTTTAGTCCGTTGGGGACCTTTGGTGGGGGAGGCGGCGCTGGTGTGGAAGAGAAACTGGGTGTGGCGTCGTGCCCGCATGAGCTGCGATTCCAGCTCCCCGTCGGGCCGCCGCCCTGTCAGAAGATAAATGTGGTAATGCGTGTCACAGCGCCGCTGGCTTAGCAGGCGTTCAGGTGACGCCGGGGTCTGTCCCTTCATTCGGCGCCATGCAGTTCACTTCTTTAAAAAAAAAGAAAGAAAGAAAATGAATCGCAAACAGCACTTCTTTTTTCGGGAATACGTAATAAGCCCTTGCTCACAGAATCCGTTTTCTGCGTTCACAGTCACGTTCGGGGACTTGCACATTCGGGTTACTTCACCGTCTCTACTTCTCTCTGTGGTTCATTTGAAATAGTTGACCCATCGGGCCGGTTCTGCCCACTGTCTCGACAAGACCATCGCTGGTAATAACAGCGACGGCAGTGGTAACCGTGGTAGCTACCATTTATCGATTATCATGAGCAGACGCTGTGTTAAATCTTGCCTGAATGAATGCATTCGCTACTTAGAACTACCCGCGAGGTAAGCATTATTGTTTTTTAGTTAAGAGATCAGCAAAACGAGAATGTGAGCTTGGGTAGACGCCGAATTAGAGAACGGATTTTCCAACTCTCGTGCGCTTCTCCGTAATTCTTGAATTGTTCTCCGTTGGAATTCTCGTCCCTCCTCCACCCGTCCAAACACGATCGAATTCTGCTTGAATCTATGCCTTTGTGTGAAACCTTTCCAGATTTCCTCAGCTCCCTTAGAGCGTTCCCTTATTCATCTCGTGTTATTTAGAATCATCATCGTTTAAGTCTCTGTCTGAGTCTTGCATGAAGATGAGAATTTTAGCTTCTTTAAGGTGGAGGACCGATCAGGTTCTGCTTCTGTTCATGGCTGTTCTTTGACGAATGTTGGGTCCTTGCTCATTCAACAGACACCCTCCGAGCCCCTGCGGGGTGCCACACGACATGGGGTTTCTAACGTGACGTGAGCAAGGAGGAACCAGGAGAAGGGGTTAGTTTACAGAGTGAGACCAGATTTCTTGGGCACCGGGAAGAGTGTAAAGTCAAACTAGGAAAGGCTGACCTTAATCTTTTGGAGGAAACCAGGCAAAATGATTCCAGACTAAGAAATGACCTGCCCCCCCCCCCCGAAGGTCCCGTCCAAGGGCGTGCGTGAGCCGACAAGCCTCGTCCTTCAATGCCGGGCTAGCCAGCGCGTGTGTATGTCTAGTGTCCGATGCCGTAGCCTGCTTACTCCTGTCCTCAGTAAATAGTGGCGAAAAGGAGGAAGGCCAGTCCCCGTGGTGACGGTTCGAACAGCCGTGCAGCGTTCTGCTGTGACGACTTCCTACAAGTCACGAAAGTCGTGACAAGAGGCTAAGAACAAGGACGGGAAGGCAGAGGGCGCCCGGGGAGGGAGAGGCAGCTTCCGCCCACCTGTGAGTGTCAAGACTGTTTTGTGGGTAACACGTGGGATGCGAGTCCTTTTGACGTGATCGAAGACACCACCGTTTCAGAGGTGTCCAGGTGTCCAGAAATATCGGGGGCAGTTAACGCGACCTTTCTGCGTAACGCGGTCAGGGAGGCTGGGCGCGCCCTGCCCTGTCCGACAGCCCCTGGCAGTGGTTACGGAGAGTCACCTCGCTTCACTGCACGAAACTGTTCAGACTTGGGAAGGCCTCGGGAAACTGCGTTCGGATTCCATGAGTCGCCGGTCTTATCACCTGCCCGACAGGTATGTTAAACGACACTTGCTTTTCTTTTCATGTCTGGCACAGGATGAAATAAGCGGCTTTGAAAGTCGTTACTTGGAGAGACAACTGAAAGAGTCATGATGTCGGCCTTTAAATTGGCCCGAGGAAATGCCCGAGGCAAAAGGCCCCTTCTGGAAGTCGCAGGGGAACGAAGAGACGAGGCTGCCCGACTAACGCCGTCCCCTGGGGGACGGAATTCAGATCGCAGGGTGGAGCTGGTGGGCTCGCGTGCGCCACGCTTTGCCAGGGAGCCGGGATCCGGGCTTAGCGCTCCGGGTCTTTTAATGGGTTCCCTGGAGACCGTCCTCAGCTGACCACAGGCTGGAGGTGGCGCGGATTCTCTGGAGGCCTTATTTAATCTTGTGTGAGGCAGAGAACTCCACAGGCAGCGCCAAGGAAACTGTTATTCGCAAGTTTGTATCAGACGGCTGGATGGCGGAGGAAGCTAATTGGCATTTCTGAATAATGTCGGGGAAGAGAACAATCACCAGGAACGGCGAGTGTGTCAGACTTCCGGAATATCAAGGCCCGACAGAAAGCTCGGGCTTCGTGTTCGGTGCTGATGAAAAGCTGTAGCCAAGGCTTTATGAAAAGGAAAGGAAGTTTTTTTGGGGGGGGGTAGGGGGGGATTTCCAGTTTCCTTGAGAAGTGTTTTAGAGTACATTATTCACATGAAGACGGTGACGATGATGATGATGATGATGACGGCAGGAATAATAATAATAATAAATAGAATTTGTGTGTATTCTTGCCTTCCAAAATTTAATTACTGAAACCACGAGGCAGGAAGCAGGATTCCTCTCCAGCAGGAGCATATCAAATAGACACGTCAAACAGAATTGATGCAAATCATAAGCAAAGCGAAGGCAAATGCGTGTTATCTGAGCACTCGCTGTGTACGGGGCCCCGCAGAGATGCTCCCCCGTGGACTCTGAGCACTCGCCGTGCACGGGGCCCCGCAGAGATGCTTCGCCTGTGGACGGACGGCATCTATTTACTGATTTTTCATAAAGCTGTCGGAGAGCCAGGTGTTAGTTAAGACAGACTTCGAATGTGGAGTTGAGCTTTTCTCTGTGGCCGCGGGTGAGCCCCCTGGGTGTGATGCATGTGCCGGGCTGTGGCTGCTCGTGTGTCCCGCAGGACCCTGCAGGGGCTTCTACGTCTTCTGAGGCCCCCGGACGTGGGACGTGACTCCGGGCTGAGCAGAAGCCCGGTCTGCAGGAGCAGGCTGCTGGAGTGAGGGCTCGGGGGTCGTCACGGCGTGAGAATGAACTGGCTTTTGACGAGAGTTGGCCGCTTTCGCTCAGAAAGAAGAGCCGACAGGTTTGCTTCAACCATGAACGGGCAGAGACGTTTCCAGAAGCCCATCTTCGGCACATTATCTCCTCGGCGGGAAGCGATCTTGACGTCTTTCACGCCCATTTCATACGATCTCTCCGGACGGCTGAAGATGTTTGAGGAGCTTAAGATGAACATCGGGTGAAATCCCACACTGAATTTAGTAACGACAATCTGAAGACGCTGCCATCCCCAGATGACGAGGAGGTAATAGGAAAATTGAGGCTCTGTAGGTCCCAGGATGTTTATCTCCGGTGTCTTGGAGAAGGCCGTGAGCCTTTCAAGGAGGCGGGAGCCAGCGTTTGCAGCAGGGTTCACAGGGAGGCCCAGGAGCTGGGCACGAACCCCTCAGAGGGGAGGGGATCGGCCTCCCTTCGCCTATGAACGCAGAGTTCTGGGGAGAAAAACATATATATATTTTAAATAAAACAAATTAGCCCGTTTTCCCAGTGAAACCAGCTCCTGAGCTGGGTCATGTTGCGTGGCTCTGCGTGGTGCCCGAGGGGTCTCAGAGGTCACCCTGGCTTTCTGCCCCCGTGTTCCCAGGGGTTTCAGGGCTGCAGGCCGCTCAGGTGCTCTTTCGTGGGCCCGGTCAGGTGAGCGGGTGAGGGGGCGGGTGGAGGGGGTAGCGGGGCTCTGTCAGCAGACTGCGGGGGGCCTGGGAGGGGCAGGGTGGACGGACCCGAAAGGCCGAGGCGCGATCCCTCTGCTTCCTGTCGGGGAGGGGTGGAGGCCACATGGGGGTGGGGGGTTACGCCGATGCCCACGTGCGGTGGGAGACTACACGAATGCTGTCCGGGCCCGGCTCGTCCCCCAAAATGGGCGTGCGGCACACCGGGGCGTGGTCCGCGTGCCCCTGTACCCCGTGCGTTTTCGAGCTCCTCGGAACCAGTCCTGCCACGAGGCGCTGACGCCTCAGCCAGGCGCCGACAGGGTAAGCGTAAGGCCTAGTCTTCGCCTGAGCACAGAGTTCGGTTGGGGCCCGGTCATCGGTCGCCTTCCTCTGAAAGGTGACCCGCCGGGTCAGGTACACACGTGCCACCCTCACCTCTGGCTGGCCCCAGCCTTCGAGGTGTTATTCGTATTAGCCTGTTTCGAGGGTTGGCTGGTGGCCGCCGGGTCTGGGGGTGGCGGGGGCCGGACAGGGGAGCACGATGCAGCTCCTGCCCTTTTCGGCCCAGCAGGAGGGAGCGAGGCCGCTCGTCAAGGTCACGGTGAAGCTGTCTCGGCAGGAATGACTTTCCCTCCTCCTACCTGTGAGGGAAGATCTGAGTCTGCTTGCGTCGTGCCCAGCACAGATCGGAGCTGGAGACTGGCGGTGGCCCCGGCTGACCGGAGACGAGTCACGGCTGAGACTCGCGAGCGCTCGCCGGGCACATCTCCAGCTGTGGGCTGGAGTCACCGTGACCAGCTCCGACTCGCGAGCCCCTGTTCCCCTGCCCAGTCATGGAGGCCTTTGCCGGCTGCTCAGCCCACCTGCTGGACCTCAGGGCGGGTGGGGCTCCTCTGAGGGCATCCCAGAAACCACACCTGACCTGCCTGAGATGCTCACAAAGCCGCAGAGTCCCGGTCGCATCCCAGAGTCACTGGGTTTCTGGGGTTGGGACTCCAGGCTCTGCGCTTGTAGGAAGAACCAGCCATGACTGATTTGGGAATTCCTAGATGGCCAGCGACTTACAGGTCTTGCTTCACCAGTGGGTGGGGTAGAGACCAGCTGCTTTTCCAGAGCCCCTTTGTCCTCGTGTACCCACATCCACTCAGGGGCACACTCGTCCTCCGTCCTTCTCGCCGGCCGGGTCCGAGCCCTTGGCGCTCTCCGCGTCGGCCCCCTGGACCGGCCCTGGAGCATTCTGCTTCTCGCCCTTCCGGTCCCCGGCAGCCCGGGCCTTACTCCCTGCATCTCGTTGTTGATTTGGACACAGTCCTAAGTGGACTGATGACCTAGAGTCTCAGTGTCAACAGCTGCTTAACTCTGAAGACCACCTGCTGCTCGTGACCTCTAGCTTTTGCTTTCCATCAGAATGTTTTCGTGGGAAAAGCCGAATTCGGCAAGACTGAATTCCCTACTTGCCTTTAGAGAAAGGGTTCTCAAACTTGACCATGTAATCGAGATACCCAGAGAGCTCTCAAATGTTCTAAAACTTAGACCATTGCCTTTATGGAGCTTATATTCTAGTGGGGGGGGGCAGGCAATAAATGCTGAAAAATAACACCAAATGATGCAATATACACTTTAGTTAGGTAAATGGTCGGAAGGACAAAGAAGACAGGGTGGGCGGAGCTACTGGGAGCTGCTCAGAAGACGCCTATCGGAGGGGGGGGTGGTGTTGGGCAGAGACCCAAACGAAGCAAGGCCAGTCACGCAAGCATGTGAAGAAGCCATCGGAGAGGGAGCTGCAGGGGCACCCGGCCGGGGACGGAGGGTGCTCGGGGTGTCCCACCCACGAGGGACGGAGGCCGGTAGGTCGGGGACAGGCATCGATTATGTCCATGTGGTAGCCGGGAGCCAGCTCATGGGGGGCCTCGCAGGTCCTGGGGGGGATCCGGATCGGGCTTGTTCTGATAGTGACGATAAGCCGTGAGACTTCCCGCAAGGGAGCGTGCGCTCCTGTTTGTTTGAAAGGGCCCCTCTGGCCACCGTGGGGAGAAAAGTCTCTGCAGAGCAGGGGTAAAAAGTAGAAGTGACCCGTGGGGGCTGGGTCACGTGACTGTGGGAACGCTGAAGACTTGCCACTGGAGAGCAGGTGTTGGGGCTCAGAGTGGTGGGTGCTGCCCGACGCGAAAGTCTGGGACGAGCACACGTGTCCCTTCGTGAGCGGGATCCCCGTTTCGGTGATACTCGGGGAGCCTCGTTCCCAGCGCTCTGAGTCACAGAGTGTGGACAGCGGCTGTGACGAGGCTCTGAGGGGGGTGGCTGCAGGCCAGCGATGGGCACGCGCCGCTTTTGGGGTGTCAGAGAGACTTATCCCTGTGTGGTGTCCGGAGGAAGACACCCCAATAACGGGACAACATGGAGGACGAGGCCAGCGAGGCCGCCCTTTGAGGTGGAGGAGCCAAAAGCCCATCCGGGCTTCCCAGGAAATGTGGTCGCGATGTCGGGTGATTCGTTGAAACCCTCTGCTCTTCAGTTTCTTTATCCACGAATGGGGCCAAAGTCGTCCTGGTCTCGCGGGGCGATCGAGGAGGTCACAGAAGAGAAGGCGCTTCGAGGCCAGGGCTGGAGCCTCCCACCACCCGACAGCGCTCAACGCATGGTCCGGTTTCAGTCGGCAAAGGACACAGGGCAGATGAAACTGGGATCGTTTTCTCCCGTCTTACAGTAGGGAAGAGTTTTAATAGGGGGAAATTCGTCAAGGTAAATAACCTGACGTTTGCGGTACGCGTTACAGGAGAATTATCTCATTCCAGTCATGAACGGAAATTCCAGACCTGAAGAGCAGGCCCGCCGGTCATTCGCAGCTCGTTTGTTAGGCAGAGGAAGATTGTGACCACGAAGTCGTTCTTGTCTGTGCCCCACGATGGGCATTTGAGACGAGGTGTCTGTTCTGGTGTCTGAGAAATCAGGAGCGCCTCTGCTGCTGCGCGCTCGTCCGCGCTTCTGACGTCTGTCCGGTTCCGTCTCCCTCATTCGACGTACAGACCCGAGTTCCTCAGAGCGTGTTCCACGGGCCACCGGCCTTAGAATCATCTCTCAGGGCTTTTAAAAATTGCCCTTACCTCAGAAGTGGGAATAAGAAATACGAATTATTGAAAAGCCCCATAGGTGATTCTTACTTTATTTTATTTTTGAAATGTGTCGGGGCGACATGGCTTAATATAATTGTGTAGGTTTCGAGCGCACAATTCAATAATACGTCGTCTGCGAATCGCATCGTGAGTTCACCACGCCAAGTTAAATTTCCTCCCATCGCCATCTATTTGACTGACTGCAGGCGATCCTCAAGCGTGAGAAACACCAGAAGTTTCAACTAGCCTTCGTTTCCTTTGAGCATCTTCACGTGTTTCTCAAGCCATCTCATGTTCTTGTGGCAAAGAATTCACTTTCGAGCATAGGAAATAGCATAAAAGATATAAAAGCCTGCGGAAGGCCTTAGAACTCACATTCCCACTCTGACTTGTTCATTAGGCCCTTTTACACAATAGAAAGGGCTTCCCCTCGGACTAATCTACTATTACAATTTGCATATGCAGATCAGTTGTTCTGCTGCTACTCAGGCTGCATTCTTACTGCACAGCCGTTGCCCAGAAGGTCCGTGCAGGGCGCGGGTGCGGAGGCACCCATGCATGTCCAGTCCTGTTCCGTCTGTGACTTCAACAAATTATTTAACTCCTTCTTGCCTCAGTTTGCTCATCCTATTATGGGGCCAGCCTGGCGGGAGGCGTGCTTGCTAACCGCCCGGCCACGCTCTATTTGTGCCAAGTCTCAGCAATCACTCTGTAGCTCGAAACCTCTCCGCAGACTTTTGTAAAAGATTTTCCTCCCTCAGGTGCAAAAACCTAGTGGAGGAATGAGGTTGACCTGCGAGGGGAGAAGTAATTAGGTCCTACAGGTAAACCACACCTTTTTTTTTTTTTCTTTAAAGCAGTACTTACTTTCCTGTAATGACTTTGGCAGACGTGAACATTCTGGACTTTCTCACTTTGTATAACGAGGCTGGAGAATGAAAATCCTTGGACCAAGGAACAGGAAAATGTGTCACATGGGGGTGGGGGGTGTTGGGACAGGCCTTCATTGCCACCTTTTCCATATGGAATTAGTTGTTCACCCTGTCAATCATCATTTTTTCAGAGGCCCTGGGGAAGCTGGCAGGGTTTAGTATTTTTAGTGTATTTAGTATTTTTAGCTACTTTATCGGATTTGCACTCTCCCTGTTGGCTCTAACTAAGCAGGACAATGACATGTTACAATGTAAACAAAAGGCTCGCCATTTGGGGAAACTCACACGGGTCCCATAAGGCACTATGACTAATTTTTTTTTTTCCCAAAGGAACCTGAAGAATTATTTCAGGATACAAAAATCTTACAAAAAACTTTCCTCCCGAGGGTCTGTATATCAGTGATGTCTACCTGCTCTCCTCACCTGGCAATGAATACTTTTAATGAAATTATTGTAAACGATGGCAGAAGATAGAAAATCTCCAAAGGAAAGTTCATAGTCTTTAAGAAATAAGAAATTTTGAAAAAATTTTATTATTTAAAAAAATTCTTCCATTTCTGGAGATACTTATAGCACCCAAATTCTTTGCTAATAAAACTGGTAAAACAGTACTAATGAGCGACTTAAATTTTTTTTTGAGAGAAATGATGAGATCCCAACCAGTATCAAGAAATTCTAAAAGCAATTTTCTGTGGGTCAATCTAGCTATAATCATTTATGCCTAATTCATAATTTAGAAGCCCAATAAACAGCAAATACCAAGCCTCTTGTTAAAAAAAAAACACAGGAAAAGTGCCATTAAAGGTACTAAAATATAAATTATTGTGTTTAAAATATTGTATTTATAAACATCAGAGCATGGCTTTACAAATTAAAAAAATAAAACTTTGGTATCATAATTTTATACAATACCGTAAATAATATCTTAATGTTATATTTTGATGGATCATATGATTTTTTCTAGCTCACTTTTCTGTAAATTCACTTAGTAGTTCATTGGAATGTATACATTCAATAACTTCATTTTCAATTAATATAATTAAAAGTGACATCATTTGCTTCAGCAAATGCAAAATTGCAAATAACTTATTATTATTATTTTTTTAATTTGAGAGGGCTCTATCCATTGATGCAACTGTTACCATAACTGTTAAGAGTATGTTGTAAGATGCTACATTGGGATATATTTTTGATAAACCATCCCAAAATATAAATTTTAGCACATTTAATAATTCTTCTAAAAATATGTAACTCTTCATGCAAATTTTCTGAAATTTTGGCAGTTGTGTAAGAAGCCGAAAGCGGCTTCGTGATTTGTATATAATTTAAAAATGCCCGTTTAAGCGTTTTATTACTATTGCTTCAATTATAAGAAAACGCCTCTCTTATTAATAACTGGTTTAAGCTTCCTGTGAAAATAGTGTTCTTTTCCAAAGAATCGCTGCTCTTCAAATTTAGTGTCCCTTGCTAAGCCTGAGGATGCTTGCTCTGTAATGTACTAGTTTTCAAAACCAGAGATTCTAAGCCCTTTAAAGAATTCTGATAGCGTCCTGATATGTGTTTTGGTGATGCCCGTGGGTACAGTTTTACGTTGTGATAATTTGCTGACGCATGTTGCTGCCTGGGTGCTGGTAGCTCCTGTCTGGGCGCTCAGGCTGGAGAGCTAGTGTTTGCACAGCTGTTGTGGGTACGGGCTCCAGAGAGATGGGCAGCCCAGCCCCACCGCAGGTCCCGGGGCCCCCGAGGGCAGCACCTCTGTCTCCCACAGCTGTGGCGGCTGCGGCCATCTCTGCCACAAATCTGATCCCAGGACCTGATCGCCTCCTCGAGGGGCGCCATAGCATCGCACACTGCTCCGAGACACGCACCTGTGGGCCAGGTCAGCCGCCTGCGCAGGCGCCCTCGGCGGTGCCTGCGGGCTTGATCCTGCGCATGCGCAGGCGGCCACTGGCCCGCAGCCACCGGTGGGCGCTTCCACCCAGCCTGACTCCTCCACTGTCCCCATCTGACTCCACTTGCAAAATTCAAGTTCGAAGCTAAGGTGAGTCCCAGGCAAGATAGCAGAGCCTCTAACCAAGCGTGAGCCCTTCTCAGCATTTGCACGAGTGTGACCGGCGGGCGTGACTGCCCTGATCGCGCACCCCGGGAGCCAGACCTGTGCGTGGGCAAAGGCACCTGGGAGTCCGCAGCGATCTGCTTTTGGAGAAATGTTTTTCTGAAGATGCACGTTGCACAGGTAGAGATATGAGACATCTGTGGCCAGGCCGCGAGTGGGATTATAAAAAGAATGAGGAGGGAAGAGCTGAGACCGAGATACGCCGTGGCCTGGGAGCCGTCGATGGAAATCACACTTTTTTTTTTTTTTTTTTTTTGCATAAACTACAATCATAATGCATTGCTAACAGTTTCCACTTTTAGTTCCCTTAAAGAGGAACTGGAATTTCGAGACATTCGTGATCTAATCTGAGCCCATTTTAACTTTTCTCTTCCAGATATTTCGTATTTGTCTCTCCAGCGCTTGCTGGAGAGCAACTATTTTTGGCGCCTCAGCTGAGTAGCGCTTTCTAGAGCGTTCCAGTTGGTTCTCATTAAAATGCCTTTCTGCATGCGTAAATTATTGGTTTTTATAGTACTTCTTCCATCGATCGTAAGTCCGACTCGCGTGGTTAGTTGGGTTTGGGAGGACGCGCGTGGACTCGACAGGGAACGGCCCACCTGGGGAGAGTGCCGGGGGGGGGGGGGGGCTGGCACGTTGGCGCGCGGGAGGCTGCGCGCACAGGTGTCTGGCGCGCAAGTCAAACGCAAGTTGGTTAAGAATGGTTCTGTCGTAGCAGTTCGGCTCCATTGTATACAATCAGGGACCTGAACATTTATCTCCAAATGTGCCTGTATAAACCTCTGTGTGGCCCGACAGCACTCACAGCTAATTATTTTGATTTTACTTAAAAGATGAGATCATTGTGTTAAAATGGTTCCCCAGCCCTCTATTTGATGATTCACGGTTCTCTCCTTTTCGATTCTCTCTTGTGCTTCGTTAACTTCTCGAATGCTCATGTTTAAGCTGTGGGACAGTCAGGGGTGTGGGAAACTGCTCCCCCACCTGAGGACTGGTCCCCTGAGCCTGCCGCATGATGCCATGCACGCACGTGTGTGTGTGTCTGTCTGCCCTGAGGACCTCGTTACAAAAGGCACCGGGTGGGTGGTGGCATCTGCCCGAGGGGCTCTTTCTAGTTCTCTAAATTTTATCCCTGGGTCACACACGCCTATTGGTACTAAGACCACATCGTGTTAGTTCGGAATGGCTTGTTCTCATCGAATGACACTTTGGTGTCAGGCCATTGGCATGAATTAACGAGTCTCGAAGGAAAGACAGTTGACCCTGGGACAACTTGGGGGTAGGGGTACTGGCCCCTGATGCAGTCAAAAATCTGCATATAACTTTTGACTCTCCCAAACTTTAGTTGTCCCTCAGCATATGTAAAGGATCGGTCCCAGGATTCCCCTCCCCTCCGAGCATACCAAAATCCCTGGATGCTCAAGTCCCCTGTATGAAATGGTTGGCACTAATGCATGCCGTCGGCCCTCCGTAACCACCGGCTCTCAACTGTGGATCAAAAACAGTGCAGACAGTTACTGAAAAAAAAACCCGCATGTAAATAAGTGGACCCGCACACTTCACACCTGTGTTGGTCAGGGGTCAACTGCACTTGGCAGACTCGTTTTGCGTTTATGATAAAGCTATTTTTGAGAATGCGGTTCAATAAAATACGAAAGCTTTTTTCATAAGAGTCTGACATTTAAATGCTGTACCGTCTTCGTGTCAGACGAAAGCGGTCCTTATCTCAGGCGACCGTTTCTTTGTTCTTTGCCCATTTCTAACTGCTGCAAAGGAGCTTAAGACGTGCATTCCCGGCTTCACTTTTCCCCTGCTTGTGTTTTTCCTTTATCCTAGTCTTTACCGATTTTTTTAAAAAACTTGCTCTGATTTCTGTAATGAAAATAATTTCGACCCATTTTCATAAGAGACCGGGATTAGAATAAGCACGTATCCTGCCAAGAACTCGGAAATCCTTCGTCTTCTTTTTCCCTTCAGGTGTTTCGTCCTCATGCCAGGCAACTAAGGAGAGGGTCTCGTTGTTGGCGACTGCACTCTCTTACGTCCAGATGGTGCGTATCTAAACACGTGGCCTTCCAAGTGCACTGCTCAGGCGACGGAGAGGGAGGAAAGAAGGAACAATGGAGACGGCCACGGCGTCGGTCCCCGGAGCCCGCGGCGCTGGCGCCGTCGAACGCGGCACAGCTCACGCGTCTCTGAGGCCCTCCGGAGTCTGGCCTGGTGCCGCGACAAGACGTCCGTCTTCCCAGGGGAAGTTAAGTGTGTCCGACGCAATTTCTTGTTCCAGCTCACGTGCTCATGGTGCTCCTGTGACGGCGATCCAGGCCTTGAGCCAAAATTCGGTCCCCCTACCCCGCCCCCACCACCCCAATCCTGGCCACATCTCTGGATAGAGTTCAAAGGTTCCGACAGAGTTTGCTTTTTCGATCTGCGACAGCCTGGCCGCGTTACGTGTGGTCGTGCAAAGTGCCATCAGCGTATGATGCTTAATATTTGGTGCAAGAAACTTTTTTTGGGTCATCAGTCACTGCGAGCCCGGCGAGGGCATGGGCCCACGGCTTTTCCATTTCCATGTAGACTGCTGACTTTATGCTCTATTTCCCAGCAGTTTTGGATTTATAAAGGTGGCCGACGGTGGCAGATGGGACCTGACACTTGAAACGGGGGCTCTCCCGCAGAAGGAGGAGGAATAGATGGAAGACACGGGCACGGTCCCAAGAGGGCAGAAGCGTCGGCCCCCGGGAGTGAGTGGGGAGGACATTAAAAGTGTCGATACCCTAAATGCCCCGATGTAGGCATTCCTGCCAGGTGCTGCTGTGACACACCTGTTCACTGAAACACGGAGTGATGGAGAAGCAGAAGCCACCAAACAGCGTTTTCCTGGGTCTTGCTGCCGCAGCTGCCTCGCGGACTGCGTTATGGGCAGCTGTGGGGCTTTTGTCATTCAAGGTGACAGTGAGAAAAAGAGGGAGCGGCTTGAGCTCAGAGGAAGAGGCTGTGCCAGGACCGGACCCAGCCGGGGCGAGTGCCTCCGTCCATGATAGGTCAACCGTGGGGGTAAGGCTGCGTCTAAAGCCATTAACGAAGCCGGAGAAAGGTATCCTGACCTCATGTATTCAGAACTGCAGTCCTGCGCTGACGCGTGTGGAACCCGGGACTCTGAGCCTGGAGCGATCGAGCGGAGTTGTGCTGCGGTTACTGTACAGAACACTGGTTTGAGGAGGTTCCCAGGACCCTCGGAGGTGTCAGTCAGTTAGGGGCCGCGAGCTTCTTGTTGTTTTCAGGTTAGAGCAGGTAAGTGGGCATGGGGGTGGGGCGGGGTTGAACTCGGACTCTGCCCTCTGGTGAGTCCGGATGGCTTTGACACGCATGCGGTGGCCAGGGCCTGAGGACAGAGAGTGAGAGGAGCCTGGAGCAGAGAAGCGGGGAAGGAAGTGAGCTCCTATCTCCGAAGGCGGGGCCCCGAGGGGCCTGCAGGCAGCTGCGGGGCCTCGTGGCTACGGCCCCGGGGCAGAAGCTGGGCTCATCCAGCCGGAGCCCTTGGCAGGCGTGGAGGAGACGTCACAGGAGGTCACGGAGGTGTCAGGGGACAGAGACAGGTGGGCCAGGTGGCCACCACAGGGGTCACTTCATTTTTTTTTTTTTTTGGCTGCTGTTGTTGAAAAGATTTGAAATCCTCATCTTGAAGAGATCAAAAATTGTAAGTTATATGTTGACGGAAGGAGATTTGAAGTTGGGTGGTGAACACACCATGCAACATACTTATGATGCATTATTGAATTGCATGCTTGAAGCCTATATGCTTTTATGTAACAAGAAAAATGTAACTATATATATATACATATATATATAAAATGTAACTATATATGTATGTGTATATATATCTACATATGTTTGAAATTCCGTTTGCAACTTTAAATGCAAATAATTTCCGAACCGCATGTAATAAATGAGGTGTTTTCCTTTATGGAAGAGGAAAATGGTTAATAATGCTATTCCTTTTATTCCTGAGCGGGTCTTACGGATCGCTCCCAACTCTACTCTTTCATCGTTGCTGTTCTCTGCTTTCCCAGGGACTTAACATAACCTATCTTCTACCAACCAAATTTTATACTAAAATATTTTTTATCTTTTCATTTAAAATTATGCCTAAGGAAAAAGACTTGGAGGATGCGTAATGTACCGATAAGCCAGCCGTGACCATCTGTGGGGTGGGGGCGGGGAGGAGGGTAACAGGGCCACTGCTCTGTGTTTTTCAGTTTGTCTTTATTGAATATATGTCCCTCTTATAATCAGAACTAATCAATGGATGCCGTTTAAAACTTTTGTCTGAAAATAGCTACTCTTCCTACGTCCTTTTCAAAGCCAATACGCAGTCCGCTTCCTTTAACACACACACACACCCTTGCTGAAAACAAAGGCGTAAAAAATTAGTCCAGAGTGTTGTGGTTTGGGGGGGGCGGGGGGGTCAGCTTCCATGTGACACTGGCGATCACGATGTGTCAGAATCTCTCGGCACAGTGCCTGCTCGTGGGCGGCATTCGAACGCCCAGGAGCACGTTATATCCATTTCCGTTCCCCGTCCCTCTCACGGTTCCATTTTTTATATATAATTTTATAAAGATGTAAGCAGCTGAGACTCTGTGTATATCATGCAAATATAGATATATACAGATATCGATATAATTTTTAATTGCTTCTCGGACAGTAGCCATACTAAGTCTTAAAGGTGTCTTTCCAGTTATTCTGAATCAATTATATAAGAAAAAACAGTTTCGCTGAAATAGTTTAATTCTTCAAATGGTGATGATTAGAGACCCATGGTATCCTCTAATTGGGATCTGTGCTAAAGGTGTCTTAGGTAGGGACTGTTTTTCTTCTGTGTTGGGATACAGATAGGAATTTCAGTGGCTGCACTAATATTTCGCTATTGAGACCATCTTGCATGGAGCAGGAGTATGTGACAAAAATGGTCCTTGGCCTGGTAACTAGGACATTTACTGGCAGTTGACAAGTGTGGCTGTCACACAGAGGGAATTCACAGTCATTCAAAGTCACCGAGGAGTTTATAACTGGAACTGTTAGTGAAATATCATTTTGTAATGCTGTATTTTAAAAATTAAATGCCTGGGGGAAAACAATCTTCAATTTATAGGAATGATAGATGGTAGTGTTCTAGAGGTGAAAAAGGTGTGAGGTAATATTCAGTCGAGCCTTCTCGTTTTCAAGGTTTAACCAAAAGGTCAAGTTTTAAGCAAGTGGAAAAAAGAATTGCTAAAAATGAATTCATGATATGTAATTGAGGAAACTGAGGAAAATATTCAGAGATTAAAGAGAAAGTGTTTCTTGAGGTCAATTTTTCAGGAAAAAAAATATATATTTGTATCTCCTGGTTAGTGCTTTTGCAGTGTTGTTTAAGAAAAAAAAAATTCTTTCCCCGAATTATGATTTATATTGTGTTTTCTTTTCCCTTACACACATTATTGTTTTAGCTTTGCTACTTATATCTATGCCTTTTCTCAAATTAATTTTGTGTGTGGTGTGAGGTGGGGAGATCAGACATTTTTCATGTCCAATTATCAGATTACTGTTTACCGAAAGGACCTTCCCCGACGAATCGCAGAGGACTTTCGCCGTCGATCTGGTGACAGGCTGCACGGAACTCTCTTGGCCTCGCGTTGGGGACGGTGGTCGGCCAACACCCCTGATTTTACGTTCTCCGTTTGATTCCTGAGAAACCTCGGCTTAGCTATTCCAGCTCATTCTTATTTACATATACGTTTTTAAACCGGCTTGCTGATTTCTCCGAAGCAAGTCTTCCGAGGTCTTGATTGCGTTTTCATTGACTCTTTAGATCGATCTTGGGAGAATTGACTTTCGATAATGTCGATGTATCCAATCCATAAAGACGGTAAGTCCTTCCACCCAGTTAGACAAATTTTCATTTCTCAGTTATATTTTTAAAGGTTCATTGAGACGTCATGAACATCTTTTTAAATTATTTAGTTTTCGTATTCTATGGTACATGGTGTTTAAAGTTGTCATTTCCATGTTTCCTGTTACTCTATAGAAATGAAGTTGATTTTACATACTGGTCTTCTGTCCATCGGCATCGTCACGTGCACTCATGATTTTTATTGAATCGTTCGTGGATTGCTTTAGCATGTCTACGTGCACAGACACAGCATCTGAAACAAATGACAGGTTAATTTCATCTTTTAAGACTGTGACGACTTTCTTCTCTTCTGGCCAAGATGCAGTACAATGCTAACTGTCGGTGGGAGGATGATGGACATTTTCCCCTTGTTCCTAAGTCAGGGAGATTTTCAACATTCAGCCATTCAGTATGAAAGCTGTGTGATTCTCTTTATAAATCTCCTTTCATCGGTTACAGTCTCTCCTTCTATTGCAAGTCTGCTGACTTAAAAAAAAATCTTAAATAGGTCGATAAATCAGAATAAATTAACATTCAGAACTTTTGTTGATCAAATACATCAATGAGAAAGTGAAAAAAAAGACAATCCATAGACAAGGAACATATATTTACAATAGGTTTGTCCGGTAAAAGACATGTAAGAAAATATAGATAATCTAACTAAATTGGGCAAAAACAATTTCGAAAGAGCTTCCAATGACCAAAGCTGGTAGAATTTGAGTAGTAAAATTTTTAGAAAGTTTTGGGTCATACCCAAAGAATAAAACAAATGTCCAGGGGTTCATACTGACATCAAGTAACGGTTAAATAAAAAATAAGCGAGGAGGGACAAATATTCCCTACAGAACGGGAAACGATGTGCATAGACGCAGCTGCTCCGCGGGAGGGGACCTCATGCTCCGCTCCGCGGGTGTGGGCTGGACTTGGGGACCGGCCTCCAGAGAACCGGGAATGCAAAGGGGACATGGCAGCTGCCCGGTGGGGAGCCCTGTCAGGTGCGCCTCCCCCGGGGGAGGCAGGTTCGCTCGCCCGCGCTCAGATGCACCGATGCCATTCGCTTTCTGAAGGGCGGCAATGAGACGCACATGTCACCTCCATGGTGCCCTACAGAGAGAGTGACCTGAGACCTAAAGGCAGAGTTAGAGGACGCAGGCCCTTCGAGACCACAGTCGCGACCCTGGGTTTTGCTTGGAAGTCACCAGAAAGGCATGCGTTCAGGGTAACGTGAGTTGAGAGTTTTGCAGGGCCACAAGAAGCAGAGACAGGGGTAGGGGCACAGGAGCCGTGAGCAGGATGGCGTGGGACGGCCATCCCGGGGGAGCCCCGCAGGCAGGGAAGACGCCCCACAGCTGCGGACCCCACGCCAGAGGTCACACTTCAGCTTCGCAGCCGCAGAGCCTAGAGAAGAAACACCTTTATCAGCATCCATACTGAGGTAAAAAAAAGATCCAAATATATTGTTCAAAATTATTATTTTTTAAGTGCCAATTACACATCGATGGAGGCAAGAGTACTTTACGGTCACGTTTTTCATGTTATTATGACATCCATTAGCTCCTAAGTAAGCAATGCTAATGTGGAAAGCCATTTCTCAGTACAAGCTCAGTAATGAAGTGACTTCTCGATGGGATTGCCTAGTTGATTTATTACTGCCACAGGGTTGATGGGAAGACTTCCACCGGAAGGCTTTTACAATTTATCAAGTTTTGTTGGCCTAAGGAAGGGTAATTACTTTTCCAGGGCTGGTGTGATGTGTGAGCCAACGCAAGCACTGGGGATGTGAGCAATGGCCGGTCTTTTAGTCAAACAAAATTAAACCGTAACCCACTTACCGTATGTAGAACAGGCATTAGCGGTTTCAGGGGATAGTTCTGGAAATACCTTAATTTTAAAATTCCCAAATACAATATGACACCTACATTTGTCCTTTTGTGCATGTGGCAGCCAGGAGCTAGGTGCATTCATGGGTCAAATGATGTGCTTTGGCAGCTCAAATAAAATCATCCTCTACAAATTATGTATCGATGCATGGCACGACTTTCAAAGTGACTCATGAATAATGAAAACTACAAAGGCTAATGTTGTAGGTATCGATGCATTTTTAAAATTTGTGTGGTGGTGTCGGTACTATAAGGCTGCTTTCTAATAAACATAAGCTGTTTATATCATTCCATACTAATAAGAAATGGGGATATTTAACCTAAATAAGAGGGGATGATGAGGGTAACAAGGGATCTGTCTTTAAATAGTTAAAATGTCTTCATTTGGAAGACGAAACAGATGTACTCTGAAATACTGCAGAGGGTAAAATAAAGGACAAAAGATAGTGATAATGGGAAAGAAAATTTAGATTTATCACAAGAATCATACCCTTTATAATTCGCTGTCCAATAATGGAATAGTTTTGTTTTCTATTTGCAAAGAAGAAGGATTCAAAGAGAACCTCTAATCGAGGTCAGAGAAATGCTAGGATTTATTATGACATTAGGTGCAGATTGGGCTACATTACCTAGGAAATAATGTAAGGCTAAGCATTTAAATTGATTGATACACGATACCAATAAGTCCAAGTTCTGGGCGAGATTTCTATTTCCGGCATATAACAACATTTATTAAATGAATGAATGAATGAATGAATGAATTGATTTGTTTCGTGGTACATTTTAAACCGTGAGTAGTTCCACACCCACGTGGTTTCCACGAGGGCCTCTCTATCCCTTCTTTTCCCTCAAGTCCTAGGATAACCGCCCTGCAAACTGTACTCTTTTGTTAGCAGATGCCTCCACTTTTGCCAGATTTCCATCCTTGATTTGGACTTATGCCAAGGTATGTGAATTCATTCGAATTCACAGAAAATATTGCCTTCTAGACGACATTCAAAGAGTTAATATAGTTAAGATATGCAGATAGCTAATAGATAAATAATAAGAAGGTGAACACGGGTAAGTGTTGGTATCAAAAGGCAGGTTTCAGCTTCTACTCCAAGTGCCTCAACTATCTTAGAGTCTCAGAGAGAAGGATTCACCAGGCGGCTTGCTGTGGGCGCTAGGGAAAGTCTCATCTGGAACAAAATAGGAATGTGCACGTTCTCCTTTCTAGAAAGTTATGAGATGCAGAAGGGAGGAATGGAGTGAGACCTAGCACGACGACCCATCTTTGGAAACCTTTGTCGAAGCCTGTGAGGTCGGCACTACTTTCCCTGTGTGATCTAACGCCACCTGACGCACCTACTTACTCTAAGCGGAAAGTATAGGTTTTCTTTTCTTTTTTTCCCCTTTCTTCTAATGTATAAAGTCCCCCCCCGGCTTCTTTCAGGGTGCTGGATTTATAGGCACTCCACCAGAAAGGGTCCCTCAGATGCTTCTGAGAATCCCTGGCAATGGGCAGTGCTCCCAGCCCAGTTCTCTGCGTTTACTCGCCTCACCTTTAGCCACCTTGTCTTGGCGTCAAGTTTCCGCCTTTGCTGCTTGTGCTGAGCCCCTCCTCCACCGGGTGGGCTTCGTAGGCTCGGCCTGGGGGCCTGGCGGAAGCTTCCAAACCGGAGCTTGCAAGACATCCCCGTCCTGGATGCTGGGTGCCCCGGACCTGGCCCCCCGTTCCCCGTTCTCCTGTTCATGAAAGGCTGAAACTGTCTTGCAACCAGCTCGTGGCCTGAGACTCCACAGCCAAGAACAGCTTACCCAGACCAGCAGAGCCACTGCAGGCTCCTTCTGCCTCGGGTCCCGTTCACGACCCCGCCCTTGCCGCCTGCGGTAAAGGCACGACTCGCTGGCTGCCCCGGCGCCTGCTCCTCTGCCCCACGAGGGACCATGGCCTGGCTGAGTGACCATCATAACGTCCAGCGCCTTCCTCAGCAAGGCGGCGTTGAGGCTGGAGAGATGTTGGCCCGTGGCCCTATGCGATGATCTCAAAATTATCTAGACTGGGTACATTCCAGAGGTTTGGAGTAGTCGTTTTGGTTTGGGGCGATGTAAGCTGCTTCCTTCACAGTTTAACTTCACCCCGACTCGGAGAGGAGACGCCCGGAGCGCCAGCTCCTGGGGTCAGACTCGACTCTGTTCTTGCGGCTTTGAAAGTCCTACCCTTCTGTGCTTTTATTCCTATCTGTGTGAGGAAAGCAAAGTTTAGCGCATCCGAAGGCATACTGAGGCAAGACTACGTTGTTACGCTGAAGCAGAAAATACGAGTGTTTTATTCAAGGTCAGATCTCGTTTAGCACAAATTTGCTTATTAATTATTTGCCTTAGAATTATAAGAAACTGTGTTAAACAGCCCCAGACACATCTATGATTACTGTTGAGCGCTAACAATGAGACCATACTTAGTTAATTACTTATTGAATAACAGCTCTGTTTTCCCTGGTCCAATTCACCAATATTAGAAGATAATGGTGACATATTTATATTGCACTAAATTTAATTTGCTGGATTATTCGTCCCTCAGGAAACTTTATAAATGTTATAATTATTATTTTCCAAATAATCGAATGCAAACATCTCAGGATTATTTAGTCGGAGGCATGGAACTGAGAAGGAGTGCTCGGAGAAAAACTAGTATTACAATTTGCAGCTGCATTAACGCCACTTGCTCTGGGACAGCATGGTGGCTTGATTTGCAAGTAAAATAGTTCGCGGAATTAATGTTAGTGCCATTTTATGTGACTTGTAAAATTCCAGTGTTGTTTTAGAGGCCATTCTTGAGTGCTAAAATGGCTTACATATCTTATAAACTAACTGCGCAGAAGAATTGTGGTGCTTGGTTAAAATACTGAAAACTTGCTGATGATTGTGTCCTAGAATTTAGTTTTTAATTTACGGAAGGAGCACACATAACTCACAGCGATGACATTCTCGTGTAAAATAAATATTAGATCTTCATTTTATGTATTTTAAATATGCTTATCCATGTTTTGCTTGTTTTTATCTGTTCGACAATTTATGTTGACGTTTGAGAATAAATGTCTGGAAATTGTAAAAGTGCGATATTAATTGTCCGTTTTAGGTGAGTCAGATTCTCACAGCAACACTGACTCCTTGTAAGTGGGATTAGAAGACTTATACGTTCTTTTAAAAACTGTTCAAGCACACGCTTATCTCTCGTTGTCCAATTTGCTTCTGACAGGATTTTTTGTTTTTTGTTAATTTGTCTATTTCGCTTTTTTTTTTTTTTTTTTTTTTTTACAGTGAGACTCCAGGACCTGTTCCCATGTCACATGAAGGTTTGATTCAGTAAATGCTCCCCAAAGACTACGAAAGCCCAGAGGCGGACCTCTCGGTGAATGTTTCCATTCACGCTTATTTGTGGATATGGGCCGAGGCTAGTATGATACTTCCGATTTTTAAGGAAAGGCACAAAATCAAGTCAAAACCGTGAGAATATAAGCGTTTTCTATGCCACTTGGAGTGTGATCTAAATGCGTCTGGTCACATTCTAAATTTGATTGAGTTGACTTGTAAAAGCATGTGTATTATGAGATACAGAAAGAGGGCATAATAGATTATGTAGAGTTACAAAAAAAAAAAAAAAGATCTTTACTAAGCACCCAGCTTAAACATCGGGTTGTTATTAACACTTTTCCTACTCCTTTTATTTCCCTCCCCGACTGCACATCCGGTCAGGCGTTAGTTATCCATTTTCCTGAATTTCATGTTAACCAATTCCTTTGTGTTTTTTTGTACTTTTACTGTCTGTGTATATATCCCTGAACAGTGAATGCGTCCGCTTCACTGCACGTAGGTAAACTCTGACCCCCTGTGTCCCGGTGTGACAGGTTTATTCCTCAACACTCTGCTCTAGAGATCTCTCCGCACGTAGCTCTAGTTAACTTACTGGTTAATTAGTTTTCACGGCTCTGGTGTTTTCCACAGAAAAGATCTTTTGCAATTGACTTGTCAGTTCTGCTGTGCGGGGCCCCCCACTTCCTCACCTCCCGTGGTGCTTATGAGGGGCTCTCCTGTGAACGCTGTGACACACCCCCGGGGCGCGTGAGCCACACTCCCTCCGGGGCGCACGCGGTCGTGCGGCGTGCTTACGTCTTCCACAACCTCACCAGCGCTGGATGTTACTAGACTTCTGTTTTTTTGCCGGTTTGGTGGCAGTGAAATAGATTTAGAGTATGGACTGCATTTTCACGTTCCTAACGAATACTGTTACTGAGTCTGGTTTCGCATATCGGTTGGACCGCTCATGTTTCTGCTTCTCTGGACACCTCTTTGTGTCTTTAATTTGTATTTTTTTGGCTAACTTTGATTGGTTTGTCTTTTTCTTATTGATTAGTAAAAAAAGTGGACACTATAAATCCGAGTCCTTCGTTCATTTTAAGCGTTGAAATCGTCCTCGGAGATGTCCCCTGCCGTTTCCTGTTATGGCACCTTCTGATGGATAGACGCTTTTGCTGTTTCGGCATCGTCGAAAGTATCGATGTTTTCCTGTTTTGTTTTGTTTTTTTTTTGGGGGGAGGGGTGGTCTTGTTTAAGAAACACATTCTTCCTGGACCTCACAGGGTCCTCTCTCAGTTTTCTTTTCTGGAAAGTTCGGTGCGCATTTTATTCTTTTTCAGTGTGAAAAACTCCACATCAGGCCGTCGCCCCTACTCCGGCCTCTTGCCATGCGCGCTCGGTTTTAAGTCGTTTCCGCAGCTGTAGGTCTGTGTCTAGGCTCCGAGTCGACCTCGGCTTTAGTGCCAGCGTGTTTGAATTACTCCTATTTCCTTATACATTTTGATTGCTGTTACTTTATTAAACATTTGTAAATTATTATTACTTTATAACAAGCCTTGATACCTGCGAGGGCAATTATTTTTACCTCGCTTTTCTTCAAGAGGACTTTGGGAATTTTTGGCCCTTGGTTCTTCCTTCTAAACTTTAGAAATCGCTTATAAAGTTTGTGAAAAACTCTGGGGGGAAATTTATTGGAATTGCCTTGAACCTATAGATTAATTTGTGTAGCTTTATGCTCAACATTGAGATTTCATTAAAATTTTTGGCATATCTCTTCTTATTTAGATATCCCTTCATATTTATTTTAAATGTCTTATACATCTTTGGTAAAATAGTATTCCAATAGAATGTTTAAAGTTTTTATTTCAAGTTCATTCTAAGTTTTCATGTCTTTTCTTCCTATTTAAAATGGTGTCTTTGTTTTAATTATTTAAATGATTTTTTTGTTATTGTAGAAGAGAAATGCAACTATACCTTTATATATTGATTTTGTATAGAACAATTTTGCCAAATTCTTTTATTAATTGTAATATTTACCTGTAGATTTCTCGAAACTTTTGTAGACAATCATACTTCCTAAAAATAAGAACGGTTTGCTTTGTTTTTTAATTCCAGTTTTATCTTTATTTTTTTTTTTTTGTCTATTTTACTATGTTTACTTGTCTTGATCTTGATCTTAAAGAAAAGGATTAGATTATAACTTTTAGTTCATTCACAAATATTCAGACATGGTTTACCACAGACCAGCAAACAAAACCAAAAAGTTCTGTACTTCCTTTTAGTAAAAGCAAGAAAGGAGATGAAAGTAATCAGTCAGCATGATAAATAACTAAATTACACAGTCTCGCGATGGTGATAAGCATCGTGGGGATACAGTATAAAGAAAGGTGGGTCCGGGCTGGGGGCCACTGCCGCTTTAAATCAGGGAGCCTTCAGGGGGTAGGGGAGGGTGAGATTCGGTTAGAGACCGATGAATGTGAGGGGGTTAGTCATGGAGATATCGGAGGACGAATGTTCCAGGCACAGGGACAGTTAGTCCCTTAGGTGGGGACATGCCAACATGCCCAGCGTGCTCCAGAAACGTCGCAGCTGTCAAGGGCAACTGGTGTGGACTGAGGGAGGGCAGGGCAGGGGCGGGGAGGACCGGCAAGGTGACCGGCTGGATGGCTCAGGGTCTGGGGTACTACAGGGGCATGGGCTTTTCTGGGGTGCAATGGGGGCCACCGGGAAGTCCGACAGAGAAGCCCCGTGGCCAGCCAGCCTAAGTGAGCTTTGAGAAGGCCGCACCAGCTGCCGGGTTTGGAGTCCATGGGGTGGGGGCAGTGAGCGTGCCAGGAACAGAGATGACTCCGCTCTCCACGGGGCAGGCGGCGGTGGTTCTGACGGGCGGGTAACGGGAGATCCGGCCTTTGATGTTTTCCGATGGCACAGTTAATGAGATTCCCTGACGGCAAGAATGTCAGATATAAAAGGGAGAGGAGCTAAGCGTTGCCGAACAACTGGAAGGACGCAGATGCCAGGTTGGGAGCGGGTTTCAGCTCTGGACGGCGCCTCGGGAGCCGGGCTCTGAAAACGTTCCCTGGGCGGCGTCTGCCAGACATTCATTACCATGTGTACGGCAGAGTTTTTGTAGACGGTGGTCCTCAGGTCACAGGCACCGGAAACCATGATGCTCTTCAAACTCTTACCATCTCTCAGAACAGCCCTGCAGGTCGGCCGTCCCGTGGTGGTGACCTCGGTCCTGGTCAGCAAGTCCTCATGCCCTCTCATGTGACCATTTGCTTGTGCACCTGACATTCCAACTGAAGTCTTTCCTTCTGCGTCACATAAATCCGCGAGAGCCCACTGAGGACAAACTCGATTTTGCCTCGTCCGAATACGTCTTCCTTTTGCCCTCATTCGTCAGCAGGATAGAAACGTGGAGCGGTGACCATTCTCTGTCAGCCCTTCGGGGATACGAATTACCCCGCCCCATGCCTTCTGTCGCTCTGTCGAGCAGCCATCCATCAGCCTGCCTGCCGGCTGTTCGCGGTGATCTGTCTTTTCTCCCTGGCTCGGTGCTATTCTGCAGTTTCACTGCAATATAATTGTTATTTACATTGATTGGAGCTTATTGGGCTTCCTGGATGTAAGAATTGCTACATTACCACAATTCTGGCAAATTTTCAGCCACTGTTATTATCTTTTGAATATTGATTCCTACCCTTTATCTTTACTTTCTCCTTTTGGAACTCCAGTTCGATACAAATGAAAACTTTTCACTTTCTTTTCTGTGGCTCAACCTCTCTGTCATATTTCTCATTTTTTCCCCTCTCTGTTTCGCATTCTGGATGATTTCTTCTTCAGGTGTATCTGCCAGTTCACCAATTCTTTCATCAGCTTTCTCCAATCTGCTCTTCGATCCATTCATTTAATTTTCATTTCATTTTATAGAAGATAAAATCGCGGCCACTCTTTTTAAAATGTGTATGCTTTTAAAAAATACCCTTTGCTGCCTTTTTATATTTTTAAGAACTTGTTTCTTCAAACACAAGAAATATAATGTGTATTTTGATCATTCCCATATTTTAATTTTTGCATAATCTTTTCTCTTTGTGGATTTCTTTGTTGTTGTTGTTTAATGTTTCCACTGGCTCTCATACATGGTACTTTGTTTCCTTCTAAGTTTTATGTTTGTTTAAATGTCAACTAGTTATTGTCCTTGGACTCACATGTGTGAATATTTCATACCTGGCTGCCCTCAGCCGGGATTTGGATCCGATGCTGCCAGTGGCCTGATATCCAGCCCACCTGGGACGACCTGAAGACTTTAAAATCTCCCCTCCCTCCCTCCCTCCCTCCCTCCCTTTCTCCCTCCCTTTCTCCCTCTCTTTCTTCCTTCCTTCACACAGATATTGTGACTTTTGGCTATAAACTGTGTGACGTTCCATATTTTTCAGGGAGATTTTTCCCTTCATCCAGACAGGCACCAAAACTGAGGCCAGTCGATTTCTTCTTGGGACAGCGTCTTGATCCCTGGAGGATCTCAGCATCTGGTGAGATCCCTCGCATTAGCAGGTCTAGGGTTTCTCTCTTGCTTCACGTTAAAGCAGAAGCTCAAGTTTCCTGATGAACCGCCCAGACAAAGCCAACTGTGGTTCTGCGGTTCCTGCTTATTTCCCAGGTTTCATTTTCATTTCGACTTCTGCTGACTCCCCCTGCGCCAACTCAACAATGTGGCACAGAACTACCGTCTATCATCCACCTATCATCTATCTATCTATCTATCTATCTATCTATCTATCTATCTATCTCTCTATCTATCATCTAAGTATCATCTATCTATCATCTCTATGTATCTAATCATCTATCATATTCTATTTTCTAGTATTTTAGTTGGTATAATCAAGAAGGTCAAGGCCTCCCAGGGTATCTAGTCTGCTAGAAATGGAAGTCCTATTGAGCATAATTTTATAAAATAATTTTAAAATGTTAAATTTTAATATCATATAGTCATAATAAATGATATGTTTTGCATATTGGTCTGAAATTTGCATTGAAGTGTGTATTTCTCTTTTTATACTCATCGTAATATTCTATTACGTAAGCACTAAAAACTAAATCTTATATTTTATAATTCTGATATGCATTTTATTTTTTTAAAAAATTATTTTCAGCACCTTAAACTCAAGAATACAAGAAACGTTGATAATAGTGACTCTTAGGAGGTGGACTCGTGTGTTTGCTTTGTGTGAGGAGATAAAAATGCCCTTGTTCATATTCTCTCTCTCTGGATTTTGTTCTATAATTGTAAATAGATGACTTTTTTTATAAAACAACCATTAGAAATTGTAATGTTAAGCACCGACATTTTTCTAACAGTGTCCACTAAGCGCTTAATGATGCTGCTTAATGAGAAAGGAGATTCTAAAGACAGTACGTACACGGGAAAAATAAGGCACAGGAAGTCGATCCACTTTATAAGCGAGATGGTCCTCTTGGAGGAAGATGGAATAAAGCGGGAGCCCCTAATCCATCTTTAAGAAGGAGACGTGGAAGGCAAATGCAATCCGAAGGTTTACCTGACGCTTTCGAACTGTGTCTTGCACCCGGGTAGCTCCCAGCATGCCTCTCGGCTTCCCCGCCCGGCGGCCCCAGTGGGACGGCCACACGTAAGCGCAAAGCCACCGTGTGACGTGAGACAGCGTGTCTCCTTACCTCTTCCTTCCCCCTTAGAGAGGCGGATTGAAGGAGGGGTGGCCTGGACGGCTGTTCCCACTGAGCTAGATGCCGTGGTTTCACGGCGTGTGACGGTGCTTTGCAGTTGGAAGTGTGACCGGCGCGGCAGAGAGACCCGTCCTCAGCAGCGAGCGTGGCCTCCCTGGAGGGCGAGGAGGAGGAGCCGCGCTTCCCTGCCCTGACTCCAGCGGGGACGTGGGCATTTCGGTCTTGGGTGAGCGTTTCGGGTCTGAGAGAGGGAGCGGAGCGGACACAGCCGTAGGCCTCCCTGCCCCACGCGGCGTCTCCCCGCGCAGCAAGTCGCGACCCCGCGCTCGGCCCAGCTCCCCGCTCCACCGGCAGGTCGGGAGCACGTGCCGGGAGCGGACTCTGCGCTGCCCCAGACGGCCAGGCGGCCGGAGGCCGCGGCCTCTTCTCTTCCTTTCTCTTTGCCCTTCCAAGGGTTCGTTCCCCCCTCCGACTCTGGCCTCCTGTCTTCTCGAGCCTTCTGGCAACTTCACCCGGCGTGTGTGACAAAGGCCTTAAATAATCACGTGAACCCAATTACGAGGTTTCGGGGCCCGGCACGCGACCCAGACTGGGCGCCAGCGCCCGCGACCACGCTGCATGGCCGGCCGGTCCCCAAGCCGCGGTACTGAGGGGCAGCGCGTGCCCTGCACTGGAAGTGTCTTTGCTCCCGGTCACGTGCATGAAGGACGTTGACAGGCCGTGTTGCAGGACGGCACTGGAGAGGGAACAAGACGACCAGCGTGTTTCAAAGCAGGCGGACGGGGCTTTCCCGACGAGGACGAAGACGTTCAGAGACGGCTGGCGAGCCAGGCCGTGCGCCATCCTGCGCCCGGGCGGACCCAGCTCCTGGGCGGACCCGCATGCCGCGGTCACAGCTTGCCGATGCGCTCGTCCTGGGTCAGCAGCCCGTGGGTGGCTGCAGGGCTTTTGCCGAAGGACCACGAGGGGTGCGGGGCTCCTTTTCAAATCCTGCGATTCCCAGAAGCGGGGAGAGACCCCCAACGAAGCGCTCACTTCCACCGCTGTGCCCCGTCAGGGACCTGGTGATCTCTAAGTTTTAAAGAATTAGCTTAATTTTGCGGGAGAGGCGGTGTCAAAGCAGCACCGGATCCTCACCGGGAAGCTGACGCGTGACGAGCGGCGTCGTGAGGCTGGTCTCGAAGTGGGGGACAGACAAGCATTTCGGTCACAGCCCTGGCTTTGTGACCGAAACAGAAAGCAGGAGGGAAAAGTGTGTGTATGGAGGAAAACACTTTAATACCTTCGTAAGTTTTTATTAATTGAAAAAAATTAGAAAGTCAAGTGTTAAAAATAAGTTATTGATCTAAGAAGTTGGTGAATGTATTGATTTTAAAAAGGGATGGAGGGGAAGCGTTTTTCTCTGTGGCATCCTGGAAACCCGGATTTGGAATTAGGACCGCAGCCGTTGCCAGGCAGCAGGCTTGGGTGGGGGGGCCTCTCCTGCCACCTTTTAAAAACATAGGTCTTCTCATTAAAATGCACAGATAGGCAGAGACTGTGGGCTTTAAGGCTCTTCGCCGTGTACAGCTGCAAACGGTCACGTCCGGGGCCACTTTTTGTCTTAATTTTTGCGTCGGCACAATTTCAAACCCGTTCTTGAGACTACATTTGTCTGTGGATCGTTCGATCTCGCTTTGAGCTCATGCGTGAAGTGAACCGCCAGCCACGTCCGGGACTCTCCGTGTCCGGCTCTGGGGCAGCACGTGGGGGTCTCCGGACACACGAGCATCCGCGGCAGCGAGGATGAGGCCCATGTCCCCTCCTTCGCGGCTCTCTCTCTGCCTTTCTCCTCGGAAACGCTTTCTCCGCACGCACCCTTTCTGTTTCTCTTCCGTTTAGACATCGTCTTAGCTGCAGGTGTCCGACAGCGACGAGACACCCGGGAAGCGGCCGCCCCGGCGAGTCTCGTGCCCGCCTGATGCCACACGCTCTGGTCGCGGCGTCGCCGGCCGGGCCCCCGTGCCGAACTTCGCACCCCGCGGCGGCTTCGCCGCTGCCCGCTCCTGCTCCGTGACCCCTCTTCACTCCGCCGCGACCCGCCCCCAGCGGGGCAACCGTCAATGTTCTCCGTCTCGTTCCTGTTTCGTTCGTCCGCTTTGTCCTTTAGACTCCACGTATAAGTGAGATCACGTGGCATTTGTCTTTCTCTGTCTGACTCATCTCACTCAGCACGGTTCCCTCTGGGTCCAGCCATGATGTCATACATGGCGCGGTTCCATATTTTTTTTTAATGGCTGAGTAATTTTCCATTGCGTATGTGTCTATCCGTGGGCACTTGGGTGGCTTATACGCTCGTTTGAAAGCAATGTCGGGTATTTATTCTACGTTACCTGCTGTGCGAGTGACTGGGACAGAGATGCCACCGGCCCCTGCTGTCCGAAGCTCACAATCCAGTGCCGAGCAGAGATAGCCAACGAATGGTTAAAGGTGCACTCGGAACCGCTCGAGCAGCCCGGGCCGGGTCTGGACACCGGGCTGCGTGCTGTGCACCTCCATCCTCCTGGGGACCCCCCTCAGGGCCCCGCCTCAGCGGCCCTGTGCCCTACTGCCCACGTGAACCCTGCTAAGCCGATGTTCTAACCCGCACGAAAGGTCGTGTAACATGCGGGTGTCTTGACTCTTGTAACGATTCCTCTGTGGTGCGTATTTTGGGGGAAGAGCGAAAGATTAACTCCTAGGCTTTAAACCCCACAGGCTGTGTTTCAAAAGACAGACTTTTCTTCTAAACTCCCGCGTACAAATACCCAAGGGCTGATTGGTAACTTTCAGCCAGGAATCAGAACTCAGGAAAATGTACGGAAACTTTTTACCTTACACCGTAATATACAGCGACGACAAGTCTGTAAAACAGTGTTGCTTCGAAGGTTCTAAAGGAAAAACTGTCTTTCGGGTCACTGAAAGGATCGCTGGACCCCACCGACTCTGGGCCGTCAGGCAAGACACACACCGCAGTGAGACGCAGTGGGCACACGGTTCACGGGGTGAAAGTGGCCCCGGGAGCAGGTCTTGTATCGCGACCCACAGACGCGGCATCCCGGTCGCACACGTGACAGCCCTGCCGGAAACAGCAGCGTGAACCCGGAGACTAGGTGGGCCGCGAGCTCTGCCACCAGGACCTGCCCGATTGTCAGGGCCCCCGAGGGGACCGGCCCCAGCCAGGCCGACCGAATCCCAGCAGCCGAGTGAGGCGGCCGGCGAAGCTGTGGTTTGTGCATGCGTCCTTTGGAAATGATTGAGGTTCTCACGCGGTGGCAGGAACCTGCAGAGCGGCCCTCCCTGTGCCTCAGTTTCCCCCAGTGCTGCCTTCTCGCGTAGTCGCAGTCATCGTCACGCCCGGGACTTCTGCGCACGTGTTGTGTCCTGGGAAACAAAGCGACCATCTCTCAATGACCCGATTTGTCCCGCTGTAGCCTCGGGATGGTCACGCGGTCAGCAGCAACAACACGTCCGAGACGCCCCGGACCGCAGCACGTTCCAAGGCAGAGCTGGCGGACGCCCTGCGCCCCTTCCTTTTGCAGCCTGACTGGGCAGCCTCCTCTCGGACGGACCGCCTCGTGACTGGAGGGCCCCGTCCCAGAGCCTGCTTCCCCGTCCCTCGCCGGCCCCCTCTGGCTGCAGAATCGGCCTCCTCTCTTATTTCGCTATCGAATCCTGACTCCAGCGGAGGCCGAGCTGCAGTCTCTGCTCGGCACGTCCCCAGACCCGAGTCTGAGGCCTCTTCCTCTTCGGAACCCTGATTTCGGTCGTTCGGGGCGCGGTCTGCCTGGGCCTGCTGTGTCCTGCGCCGCGGGCCAGGCGGTCAGCTCGCGGAGGGCCCGGCCCTGCATCCTGGAAGCCCCTGACCTGTCTTTAGCGGGAAGGTGCTTCCTGGACATTTGTCCTTGGGGCGGGGGAGGGCGGAGGTGGCGATCGGCAGCTCCCCACACGATCATCTGTTCTCGTCGATGTTCCCCTGGCTTTGGAGGCGCCTCGTCACGGCTTCACGGGCCGCGATTTCAGCATCACGGTTTCCACATTCGGCGTCAGGAGATACGACGTGCGCCTTTCTTGGGCACGCGGTGACCTTCCCTCCGCGAGGTTCAGACCACGGCGGGGCGGGAGATGCGGCGGGACCGTCATTTTCACCACGCGGTGGGACGTCCCACCAGCAGATGGGAATCCAGGGGGGCGGCCGGGGACGCTTCTGCCTCCCTCCACCCCACTGGCCCCTGGCCGGAGGCGCTGCTGCTGGCCGACGAGTTTAGATGCTTCGAAAGCGCAGCCCGGGGCGCAAAGTGCCGCCCCCTTCACACCTCCCTCCTCTCTTCCTTTTCTTTTCTTTTGTTTTCTTTCTTTCTTTTTTTTTTTTTTTTTTGGCTTTTACTGTCCTGAACCGATGCTCAGCGAGCCAGAATAATAAGGAAAACCGGGCGGCTGTGACGGCAGCTCCCGGGGAAGCTCTGGTTTCTGCCCCAGTTGGAAGTGGCCCGATTTTACTGCGGAGTCTGGTTAATAGTCTGAACTAATCAAGGGCGCGCAGAAGGGGGGCGCGGCTCGTTAATCTGGCGGGGCTCGTGCGCGGCGCTCCGGGCCCTGGAGCGCGAGCTATTTCTGTGAATCCTCGAGCGAGTAGATGAAGAGAGATGAGGGGTCGGATTCTCTGAAGCCCGTCAGGGGTTCGATGTACAAGGAGATGTTTTTGTGAGTGACAGAATGACAGAAACGTCTCCCCACGTGAGTGCGGGTCCCCCGAGCCCCAGATGCCAGGAGCGCGTCGCATCTGCAGGGCCCCCTCTGGGGGTGTCCGGGGGGGGAGGGCAGCGGGCGGGGGGCGCGGGGGCCTCAGACAGATGCCGCTCTGGCATCTGTTAGAGGCCGCGGAGGGGCCGGGCGCAGCAGTTTCAGAAGCACCGTGGCCGCCGGGGGTCCCCGGGGCAGAGGTCAGGCCCTCGCGGACGGACGCCCACCGCGGCCGGTGCCTGCCCTGCCCTGTCACTGTCTGGGCCACCTCCTCAGCCAGCCGGACGTCACTGGTCGTGAGCATTCGCAGCCCGGCGACCAGCCGTCAAGTCCCGAGTCTGCGTCTCAGCGGCGTCTTCTCCGCCGGCGCAGGGCCGTGGGAAGCCCCCCGGGGCCCGCCAGCCCCACGCGGAGCCGTCAGGGGCTGTCGACACCCGGCCTGGGTCCCGCGACCGTCCCTTGGGCTTTATTCCAACCCAGTGAAAAGCAGCCAACTCCCCCGTCCTTAGGGATGGTCTTCTCTCTCCGTGTTCTCGAAATGCTCGAATCGTCACAGCCTCGAGGACCTTCGCTCCCAGACGGGACGTTTCCTCAGGTCCCCACGGGCGAGACACCCAGCGACTGGGCCATGGACCACGCACGCCCCGCCTTGCGCTCAGGACGGGGTCTTCCTTGTCAGCCGCGCACTGTGGGATCGGTCCCCACCCCCCCCCCACGTACCCCCTGCTCTTCGGGTCACTCCGGGTACCATCTGTGTCGGTCCAGGTCACCCAGGAAACAGATTTTATAACGAAATGTGCCTCGTCGTTTTCTAAGGTTGCCATAGCAACGTGCCACACAAACCAGGCACCTTGAACAGTAGAAATTCGTTGTCTCGCCATTCGGAAGGCCGGAGTCCGACATTGGGGTGTCGTCGGGCTTGGAGCCTTCCGAGCGTCCGTTCCGGGCCTGCGTCCTTGGCGTGAGAAGGCCGCTCCCCACGGGGTCCTGCGTGCGTGGGTGGGTGGGTCTCCAGACTCTCCACCTTATGAGGACACAGATCGTCCTGGACTGGAGACCCTGCCAGTGACCTCACATGAACTTGGTTACCCCCGCTGAGACCCCGGAGGTTAGAATGGTGAGTAGGAATTGGGGGTGGGTGGGGCATGGCCGCGAGGGGTAAGGAGGAGGGAGTAAGAACGGTCGGGACCCCTTCGGACTGTGGGGACGTCCCGAGGCTCCGCCAAGGGCGTGGGCAGGGAGACTGGGGTGGATGCGGGTCTCACAGCTGGGAGGACCCCTGGCCGGGGGCGTGTGGGTGGGGCGCTCCCTGAGCAGAGCTTGTCCGGTTGTTAGCAGACACACGCACACACACACACACACACACACGCACGCGCACACACACGCACACACACACTCCATTGTGTCTTGAGCATTCTGTCTTCCTCGATGAGTATGTGCACTTTGCAGGACTCCGGACCCAGTACCTGGGACCATGGTGCCTGGATCCCCGCAGACTCCATCACTGGCAAGCCCGGCGACTCCGGGCCCAGAAGCCGGACGCAGGCTCACCCAGAGCAGGTGCCGAGAAGGAGCCCAGGTGACAGGTGGGAGGGCAAATCGGTGCCCACTGCGCACACACAGAAAACCCCGCTGAGGTTTTATGAGACCAGTTGCGTGGGTTCTCGGGGAGCTGCTTTTATGGGGCTGTTGTGATATCCGCTGTTCGATGGAACGAGCGCAGAGCATATCCTAGAAAGGCTTTGCTCACTTTCCTTCGGGAGTTCCAGGGCATGGCATTTTCCAGCGGAGGAAAGCCAAGGGCTGCCTCTTTCTGGTCCCCGCCGATGATTCCGAGGGGAGCTGACATCGCGACACCTCGGAGTTAGTGACCTCGGCCCTCGGAGGAGCTCGGGATCCCGGGGCCTTCTCGAAATTATGTTGGCTTGTTTCCTGTTCCCCCTCTCCACCCACGTCGCCGGCCTCGAGGGACCTTTCCGCTCACTTTTGAGAAGCCGGGCGAAGTTTCGAAACCTTCCCCTAAATGATGTTTTCAAAAGCAAGGCCTTATTTCTTGTGAAAACTTTGCCATTCTTCTCCCTCTGCAGCCCATCAGAAACACGGCTCTCTCGTCTTTGTTAACGCCGTGAATGCAAAGAATTACAAATGAGTTTCTCAAAGGCCCCCGCGCTGGCTCCCGCTGGACTCTCTGTCCTCTCCCAGCCCGGCACCAGCCCCGCCAGCCCGAGCGGGGGCCACACTGGCCTCATTCTCCTTGTCATTCTCTCCCTCCCTTTCACGAAATTTCTCCTCTTTATGCAAAAACCGAAGCGTGAAAGCCCCAGTGTTGTCTCGGCAGTAACGTTGGTGCAGGCCTGAGTTCTAAACTTTGAGAAAAAAAAAAAAAAAAAGAAGAAGAAGAAGAAGAAGAAGAAGAATGGCCTCAAAGAAGCAGGGGGGAGGCCACAAGAGAGAGACAGAGGAGGAAAATAAGACAGGGCCCCGGCCTAAGAAGGGGAGAGAGCGAGGAGAAGCAGGGCAGAACCCTGAAAATACATTCGCGGTGACATCATTACCTTTCCCACAGAGGCCATTGACTCGGGGGGCGCAGCGCCCATTCAGCGTCCCGAAGCCAGCTCTCCAGGGCCCGGGAGCCATGTCCCTCTCGCTGAATGCCTTTTTTGTTGGGGAACAGTGGACTGCTTCTGCAGGCCTGCACAAATGCCTGAGTAATTCACCGCGGTTGCCAGGGCGTCTGAGCCACTTGTGAGCGAACAATAGCGAGCCCCGTCTCCCGCCCCGCGCTGGCCCTTCCAGCTGCGGGTCCGAATTCTAATGAGGCCTCTGCTCGTGCCCCTGAGGTTATGGTAATATTTTATCCATTTTTTTTTTTTTCATTAAGACACAGTCGCTGCTGCTACGGAGCATTGGAGGGGCGAGGCAGGCCGGGAGTGACAGTCAACGAGAATCAGAGGAAGGAGGAAAGAAAATGGCTTTTCTATGAGCCCCGCAGATTTGCGACTTCATAGGAGATGCTGAAGTGACTTAGGGGAGAGAAGAGAAAGCCCTTCGCGCCGACCCATAAACCCTGGAGCCAGGAACAGGGCGGCGGGTGTTCCTGTTTCGAACGCAGCTTCCCTCGTCCTCCTTGCGGCAGAAGGAGCTGCGCTCGGAGCCGCCGGTGCCAGAGCCAGCGTGCGGCCTGGAGCTTTCTCTCGCTTCCTGTGTTTACTTTTGGGGGATTTTGTATTCCAGATATTCCAATAACTTCTTTTCTGAAAAATGGTTCTTTGTTAAGTTAAAATCGGAAGTCGTTGTAAACTCCCTGCCTCGTAGATTCTGAGGCCGCTCCCCAAAAAGTGCCAGCAAAGAATGTCAAGACCACACCCTGCTGGGTATCCTGGAAGGGCAATTTCTAGTCACTGGTTACAGCGATGACAGATATTTTAAAGAACTCACTACGCACCGGGTGTTTCACGTTTATGGCCTTGGTTAATCTCCTTAACTAGGCTCAGCGACAAGGAGCATTCTTCCATTCTGAGCACGCCCAGACATGGTCACAAACACGCAGCTAGGTCTCCCACTACAAAAGTCTATATTCAGACTCTTCATGCTCTTAGCTTCTCGTTGGGAGAAGCCACCCTTCTCCCCTCCACCGCGACTCGTCAACCATTAAGTAATCTGTGCAGTGGAAGTCAGACGTACGAAAAGTACACTCCCAAATTCGGAATCCTTCCTATGAGATGAACGTGAAAACATAGATCACGTGTATAGAAAATAACTGTAAGAGAGAAAAAAATATGAATGAACAGAGATAAACAAATGACGATTCTCGGGGGGAAAAAAATCAACCATGAAGCAGACGTAACATAGTAACAGTTCATTAAAGTAATTAAACATACCCAAACAAGCATTGGAAGCAGGGAGAAAACGCCTCCTATCAAAAATTGAAAAATCGAAAATAGAAGTGGAGGAGACAGCAAAAAGAAAGAAACCAGGAGTTCGCGGAACTCAGAACCGAGGCGGAAGACAGCGACGCGGCCGCGTGAGAAACGAAGGCTCGATTACGAGGCGCGCAGAGACGAATCGATTCGAATCCACACTTAACGCAGGCCAATAAAGAACTCGTGAAGGAAAACGGAGGCGAGAAGAAAATTAGGGTGCAGAAGGAAATAAAAACGGCGAGAGAGAAGGTGGTTGGAAAGTTAGAAAGACGGGGCAGGCATATGAGTCACATTTCATCCTCTCGCCTTGGCCGGGGAGTAAAGTCCCCTGTTACTCAGGCCACCTCTGCTGCAGGTGGTGCTGTGCGGGTGTTTCGTAATGATGAACATCGATGACCCGTCGCCTTTCAGTGAAGGAGGTTGTTTCGGATGATGTGGGCGAGTCTCATCCAATCAACTGAAGGTTGTAAGAGAGAACAGTGAGATTTCCAGGAAAAGAAGAAATTCTGCCTGCTGCGAAACATCAAATTCTGACTTAATTTCTGGTCTGCCCACAAATTTTCGGCTTGCCGACCCCACAACTGCATGAGCCGATTTCTTAAAATAAATCTCTTGGTGTCCTATTAATTCGATGGAGCAGAGCTAGTATTTAAAACTGTAAGTCAAGAAATGAAAAAGATAATGAAAACGCCTTGGCTTTAAAAATCTGAGATACCCTTAAAGCAGTGCTAAAAATTCAGAACCCTAGTATCTTTGTCCAAAAAAAAAAAAAAAGGAAGAGTGAGAATAAATTAATTGAAATTCCAATTCAAAAAAAAAGGAAAAGAAAAAAGAAAATTCAAAAAGTAAAGCAAAAGAAAGCAAAAAGAAAGATTTAATAGAGGCAAAAGAAGAAATTTATAAGCCAAAAAACTCAGAAAAATAGTAGATTAATAAATGGAAATCTTATTTTTAAAAAATCTACAAAATGCCATTATATAATTTAATAAAACCAAGAGCAAAATTTTGCAAAATAAAATATGGAGAAGTAAATTACTATCGATACAAAAGAAATGGGGGGAAAAAAAACATTGCTTATGTATTCCTATGCAAACAGATGAATAAAGCCTGGCGAAGTGGATGATTTCTTAATAAAATGTAATTTACCAAAATTGACCCTAGTAGATATAGAAATCTTAAAAAATTTCTATAGAATAAATAGAAAAAATATATATTAGGTACTAGTACTTGAAAAAACAAACAAACAAACAAACAAAACCAAGTCAAATAGTTTCACAGGAGAACATGGCCAAATCTTTGGAGAACAAATAGCCGCATTGCTGCAGAAATAGCTTCAGAATGGAGAAAAGAAGGGGAATATTCAAATTCCCTTTATGAAGGGTAGATAATGGCGGTAGCTGAACTTAAGAAAGATAGCACACAGAGGAAGTTAGAGGCAAACTGAAGTTAACACTCATGCGAAAATCAAAAATAAAATATTATTAAATAGACTCCATAGCGCATTAAGAAAATAATTCACTATGACCAGGTATGATTATATATCTATATTTAATCCTAATTCTAGAAAATTTCTTAAACCTTTCCTGTTGAGTTCAGGAACAAGGCAAAAATTTCCACTATTTCCATTACTATTTAACATTGTTCTGGAAGTCCTGGCCAACGTACCTTGACCAGAGAAAACAATTGAAGGAAAAAAACCTGGAAAAAATTTTTAAAAAACTCCCTTTATGAGAGACATAATAATATATATGACAATTAGCAATAAAACCAGCTGTCAAATATTAATAATTAGGATGCATAATTAACTTGCAAAAATCGATAGCCTTTAGATACATAGATAATACATAGCCCATTAGAAGATATAATACATAAGAAAATCCCCATTACAATAGCAATGAGATAAAATACAAAATACTTGTAATTAAAAAAAATGTTCTTAAAATTCATCTTTAAAAAACTGTGATATACCCCAGAGAGAATCAATAGAAGATGGAACTATTTCAACATCATCGACATGACAATTCTCCCTATGACCCAATCATATGTTAGAAATCTAGTATAAGGGATCTCTTAAATAACTGTGGGCAAAAATTGACTTTTTAATAAATGACATTAAAATAACTAGCTATTGTGAAAGAACAAATTTAGATTAATTCCCCACACGTACACAAAAATAAACTCTAAATGAGTTAGAGATCTAAACGTAAAAATAAAATGATATGAGTTAAAAAAAAAAAAGTAACTTATTCTATAGCATGAGTGTGAGAAAAGATTTCTAACAATTTCAAATCCAGATGCAATAAACAAAAAGATTCATAAGTTTGCCTACCTTTAATCCCCCCTCCCAACTCCAGGAAAAACAAAACAAAACAAAACAAAACAACTCTTGTCATGAAAGAAAGCATCATAGATAAGATCAAAAGACAAGTGGGGAAAAATACAAATAAATACTTAGAAACTTAAAATACAAATAACATGTGTGTGTGTGTATGTGTGTGTGTGTGTGTGTGTGTGTGTGTGTGTGTGTGTATACTGGGAAAAAGACCATAGATCTTATAGAAAAATGGATACAAGTCATTCATGAATAGAAACTTGACCAAGGTATTAAAATAAGATTTATATACAAAAGATGTTCAACTTCACTCATAAGAAAAATGAAAATTAAAACTACACTGAGATATCATTTCTCACCCATCTGTTTGGACAAAATTTAAGAGCTTGACAACTTGCTCCCTTTGCAAGGCTGTCTGACCGTGCATTGCCGGTGGGAATTCCAATGGTATCGCCCTTGCAGGGTGGGGTGTGGAGCTGGCAATATCTAATGCAGCACACATGAATTTATTCTTCGATCCCAAAATCCCACTCCTAGAAATTTACATGGATGATATATCTCCAGTAATACAGAAAAAAAAAAACTTTCTGAGATCATCTTTTTTTTTGTTTGTTTGTTTTGAGGTTTGAAAGCATCCTAATATTCTAAATATATATATATATATATATATATATATATATATATATATATATATATATATATATAAGAAAGAAACAAGAACAGGAAGGAACTAGAACTGAGAGCAAACTGAAACAAATGATTGCATTGTATTTAGGTGACTAACGAAGCCACATTGAGGCGGGAGGAGGAGATAGTCAAGTGACTTATGATACAACCCTCGACTGTGTTTGCTTGGTCTTGGGGCTTGGGCAGGGCCGGGCACTTTGCTTCTAATTGAGATACGGGCGCGTCAATTCCAAAACTGTTTTAGATTTATTATAGGACTGAGAAGTAAGTAAACAGATGGATTTAGAAATCAGACTTCTTATTGTGAATTAATAAATATAAATGCATACATATAATATAGCATATATACTATATATGTGTATATACTATATATTTAATTATATATTACATATTAATATTATAATACTATATAATATATAATTTATTATATTGCATATTAATGTTTCGATAGTATAATGTAATACTACACTATACTATATATGCTACATCTGCATGTGTGTATGCATTATATATTATTATATGATATATAATGCACCCGATATACGTAGAATGTATTATATATAATACCAGTGTGTATGCGAATAAATTTAGATTTGACTGGAGCACATTGGGTTGGAACTTGAAAAATCGTGTACACTCACGATTCTTAAAATGATGAATGCCAGTGCGTGCACACGCATCATACACTGTCACATGTACCTGTGCAGGGGTGTTCTGCGCATGTCACGTGTGCTCGGCTTTGTCCAGGCACGGAACGCCGATCCTGCCTGGACGCTGGCCCTCCTGCCTCGTGTGACAGCCTCGCTACCAGAAGAATCCGGCAGAGCTAGAAATCCACTGAGGCTGGCAAACGACCCGAAATGACTGACGCACGTTTATTGCCTGGGGACAGAGCCGCTCTGCGGTCCTCTACCTGCTGCCTCGAGGAGGGCACAGATCTCGTAACTTTGACTGATCCTGATTCACTTTTGAATTGGAAGCCTCGGTTTATTGGCATGCTTTCAGAATCTTGGAATTCTGGAGGGGACACGTCTCATCTTCTCTTTTCTAAAACATTGGCACAGATGATCTATACCCGAAAACCTCATCTCAGCAGAGGCGTTACGTTGACATGTGCCTGGCATGTCCTTGGAGTGTATGGAGATGGTGACTGAGGGTCCCTTTGCAGGATTTCTAGGGTCCTGTAGACTTGAGAGGTTCTAACCAAGACAAACTCCTTTGCTCCTAGCACAGGACAGTGGGACGAAGAAAATTCAGATAGCTGTGCTTTGACAGAAGTTCTTTCAGAGGACCTGAACTAATCTAAAAGTACTTCTTTAATAGTTAAATCAGCTGCAGAAATCCACGTAATCGATTACTAGTGCAACAACTCAATGAACTCTCTATAGAATTTTAGAGAAGACAGTCACTCTTCGAAACTAAAGATGTGTTACGTGTTGTCATCCCTTCAGAATAATAAGAATTAACTGACTCATTTCCTCCTGTAAAAACAGACAATGAATAATGACCAAACCAGGGGAAATCTTTTCATTCTGGCCCCCATCAACTCCCTCGTGATGCCCGCTTAGTCGTGCCGAGCCCTTAACCAGCGTGTCAATGAAAATGGCACACGGGTGTTCACGTCAAGTCAGAGACAGGGGCGAGACAGGCTTCCGTGCTAGCCAAGGCGTTGTCAGGCCCAAGGTCAGCGCTGTAGTCGGTGTTAGCTGTTTCTCCAGCATGTCTGTGTCTTCGACCGGACAATGACCTAACAGAGACCGACGTGAACTTTAATTTGGAAAGCCCGGCCATGCATGCAGAATGACGTACACGAAGTCTCACACACCGCGCGCCACACCATCGCACGGCACAAGTCTCGTGATTGCCCAGGATGTGCTGGGGTTCCCGTCACTGCGAAGTTTCTTTATAAGGCCGAACGATCACGCCGATCCGATCCTAGTTATGTTCATTAACTTTACGGCAAGGGCAAAGGTCTTCGGAACAGAATGGGAAAAAAACGTTGACGTTTACGAACTCTGCAAGAAACGTGTCTTGTTTTGCATTTCTTGTGGAAGGACTTATTCAGGGGAAAACACTAAAATTCACCGGTTTGTGCCCCGAAGTTGATCCTATGCCAGCTCTTCTCATCTGGCTGCTTTGTCCATTTTTTCCCTCTTATATCTTATAACTGTTCCTTTTTTACTTCCTTTCTTGATCTGTTTTCAGGATTTCACATCTTTCTACTTTTCTTTATTTTAAAAATACCCTTTGTTGTTTATCTTTTCTGCCTTTGAATCTAATCATAGAAACTGAGTACTTTGTATTATCCACGCTAAGTCATAGCAAGTTTAACATATTCAAGTCTGTCTTCTTGAGAAAATCTTTCTCTCTCTTTCTCCCCCCTCCCCCCCCCCCTCAGGGAGCCCAAGGCACGGCGACCCTATTATACACTGAGTTGAAGTTCCTGACATATCACGATCTAATCTTAGCCTCATGCTCAACCATTCGCCAAATAAGATTACTAAACAGCACTTCCTGATAGAAGACTTGGAAAAGGTGGCAGATTTTGGAGATACTTAAAAAGAAAAAAGAAAAAAAAAGACAGGGCTTGATAAGTCATTGGCTGTGGAGACGAGGAGTGGGGGGCTTACGGATGGCCATCTGGCTCACCATCTAGAAAAATGGGCGGACGATGACACCCCACATTGGGAGGCACGATGCAGGGCGGAAGGATAAAGAGTTTCATCGTGAGCTTGCCAAGGGTGAAACGCCAGTGGAATTTCTCGGCAGAGAATTCTAGAAGGCATTCAGACCTGCAGAGCGGAAACTCGGGACAGAGAAATAGCAGTCACGGGTTATTAAATAGTGATTAAGGCTAAAAGAGTACCCACATCTCCCAAAGTGGGGGGAAATCGGGGCTCAGATAGAACCCCGCCTCTATCTCCCCAAAATTATGAAAAGAAGGGGTGGTGGGAGAAATCCATGAGTGAGCGTGGCCAGGAGAGCAGGGGCTCGGGAAGATGGGGTGCGATGCACTGTGGGAATGCCGGCTTCCCCTACGGTGCAGGGCGTCCCAGAGGAGCTCAGGGGGCACCGTGCCGAGGCCTGGAAAGGACCCACTGAGGGGCTCGGGAGTCTGTCGACCTGGTCCTGGGCCCCTTCGGTGGGGGCAGCAGCCTGAGGGGCGGATTTCAGGGGTGCCGGACGTTGACATGCTGTAATACCTCTGAGCTGGTCCACACCGGCCGACGCTGCAGCATCCAGGTCTCTGCAGGGCAAGGGACGCTGAGGGGGGTGTCTCCAGCCTCCCTCGCCAGCCAGGAGTCCGCCGGCCGCACCGTGCACGCCCCGGGACGCGCTCCTGCTCGTCGGGCGGGGGCTTCCCGCGCACCCCGGGAACGGCCCCTCTCGCTGCGCGCTCGCGTCCTGCGTCACTCTGCTCCACCCCGCTCTCTCTCCCAACCAGACTTCGCTTTACCAACCTACACGGACACCTGGTCCTTGGCTCTCAACAACCTCATTAAAAAAGGACGGCAGCTCTCAGCGAGCGTCGCTCGGAAGTCCGCGGACGGTGCCGAGCCCCGCAGCCTCGCCCTTGACCCCTTCCCCGCGGCCCTTTGGATCGGCCGCCGGCCTTTGCTCGGGGACGGTGTGGCATGGCCGCGGAGCGTTGGCCACCACCGGCTTCCCTAAGATGCAGCCCCTGGAACGTTTACCAAGGGTCTGCGCACCCAGCTGGGGGGGAGACGCCCGGACGTCCGGCTCCCCCTCGCTGTCGGCCCGTGGACGCCCGGCTCCGGGCTGCGCGCTCGCCCCACAGCGCTCGCCCTCGGCCTCTGCGGATCTCCTGCCGGGGCCTCCTCGGGCCACTCCGGGGCTCCTGTGTCCCTCAGCGAGAAGCGCTGGGGAGGGGCTGTCCCCCGGCCCTTCGAAGCACCTGCCCCCCCCCAGAATGGGACCCGCCATCATGCATTCCGGCTGGAAACGAGCGAAGCAGCCCGCCGGCCACCCAGCGCGGCGCGGGGCGCGCTCGCTCACACGCAGAGGGGGCCTTCGGGTGTCACGCGCGCGCAGCGCTGGTGACAGCAAGACAAAGCCAGGGCTCCAGCCACGCTTGTCACGCAGCCGAGGGACTGGTCAGGCGGTTCAAGCTTTCCGAGTGGCGGGCACCTCGAAAGCGAAATGCCGCCGCCGAAGGGACCGAGCGAGAGGTCTCGGCCGGAGCGCCGGACGCCGGGCTGCCCCCGGCACAGCGCCCAGCACCCCGGGAGGGAACGCCATGGGCACAGCGCCCCCTGTCGACCGGGCCCGGGCCCCCTGGGGAGCGTGCCGACCCCAGGAACGCGGGTTCGAGGCACCTCGGTGGAGGGTGTGCGCCGCGGTGTAGACCGAATCGCGTCGTTCTCGCCGCTGTGCAGACGCGGGAGACCCGGGCGGCTGCTCGCGGCGCCCACGCGGGGCCGAGCCGCGGTCTCCGGCGCCCGCGTGGCCTTCGTCGCTGCGCGCGCAGCACCGCGCAGGGCCCCGGCGCGAGCGGCCGCGCACGCGGCTCAGCACCGGCTCCTCAGGGGGCCACGCGCGTCTCGGCGCCCCGGGCCGCACGAAGCCGGAGGACGGTCCCCGCGTGAGCGCAGGGTGACAGCAGCGGCGGCCACGCGCCGCTGTCCAGGAGCCGGCATGGCCGACGTGCGCCAGAGGCCGGTGTCCCCGCCGGGGGCGAGGGACGGTGCCCGGGCGCCCGCGTCCTGCAGGCCTGGCCGGCGCTCGGTGCTGAGTGACCACGATGTAGGGGAGTCGGGACATGTCCCTCTCGGTCTCGTTCTGTCCTCCCCTTTACCCTCCCTCCCACCATTCCCCCTGTTCAAAGCTCTAAGTGACAGTCAGACTTGGGGTTCACTGGGGCCATCCGCTTGAGCCCCCCGCCCCCCATGAGCTTTATAAGTAAAACTCCCAGATGCTGCCCAACGCTCCACTTGGATGGACCCTGAGCGTAAACAGACAGGAGAGTGAGCCGGTCACATGAGCTGGTCACATGAGCCGGTCACATGCCTCGGCATCACGGGGAGCCCCACGGGGAGCCCCACGGGAAGGCTGGGAAACACTGCGCAGGGGGGAGGGGAGCAGGAAACGGATTTGGCCAGAGCAGGTGCAGAACGGCCGTGGGTGCACAGGCCAGGGTCAGGTGTCCTCGGACAGCTGGGGCGCCGGGGCCTCAGGCAGCAGGCAGTGCGGGGCATCTGCCTCGAGCCGGGGGGCCAGCAGCGGCTCCCGCTCAGAATCTGCAACCTGTCTCTCCTTCCTCCCCAGCTAATCGTTCTGGTCTTTTCCAGCCACAGATCTCTCCATGTGCTTTCATTCATTTCTACCAGGTTTCGCTGTGACTTTAAAATAATCTGTGAGGATTTCAAGGGAAGTCAGCAACGTAGAAAATCAAAATGAGGCAATTGGATGAAGTGTGCGAAGGGCATTATTTTCCGTGCACTCGCGACTTGCTCGTGCTAAATTCCTCTATGGGCTCTCCGGGCATGCTGCGCACGCACGTGCATTTCTAACAGACACGTGTTTCCACGCATGCATTCATTTTACAGATTTCGTTCATATGTCCATCATTTATCCATGCGCACAGTCATAGTCTGAAATTCAGTCGGCCATTCTCTCCAGTAAAATATAACTCCACTAAGGGCTAACTGAATACTGAGATCGTAAATAAACAAATCCTGTATTTATTCGTCCAAATTCTTTCCGGCCCTGTGGTTTTCTTAGTGCACCTTGGCGATCGCCTCCTGGCTGCCGCCTCCTCCTCCTCCACTTGGCCTCCCCTGAGCTGGTCTCCACACAGAGCTAGAGCCGTCTTTCAAAAACGTGGCAAATCATGATGGCATTCCCTGGCTTTAAACCCTCTCATGACAGAAAACCTATGACTCGATAAAGACTAAAACGAAATATCAACCATGTTAAATCCACGCCTGGCCCTCAGACTGGTACCGTCCGTGGCCTGTCTGGAACCGGGCCGCACAGCAGGAGGTGAGCGGCGGGTGAGTGAGCGAAGCTCCATCTGCATCTGCAGCCGCCCCCAGCGCCAGCATCACCGCCTCAGCTCCGCCTCAGATCCTCGGGCATTAGATGCTCACAGGAGCACCGGTCTCTAGTGCCCAAAGACAGGGGATCGCTATCTTAAAGAATTATTCTTCACTATTTAGAGGTGGCACATGCTGAGTTGTTTGTGGGTGAGGGGCAACGATCCATGAAATCTGCATTAGAATGTGGGGTGCGCTCCTCAGTTAAACAGGGACGGCACAGGCCGTGCGTCGTCGAAGTCGGTGAAACCTCTACGAGGCCGAAGATACGATTCTCTACACGCGCGTGTGTTTTAAATCGTCCATATTCTTCAAAATAAATAAAAAGGCCCCCATGCGTAGGCGCTGCACGGCGGATAAAACCGGGCGCTGGGCAGTGCCTGACCTGACCCCGCTGACTCCTCCGCCCCCTTCTCCACGGTCTGCGCGTCCCTCCGGCCCGTGTAGCTCTTCCGCGGCCCGGGGCCTTCCTGTTTGCTCGCCCCTCGGCCTGGGGCGTGGGTTCCTCAGCTCGTCTCGTGACCGGTCCTCCACGCCACCCGAACGTGCTCCTAGAAGCTCGTCACGGTTGCCTGTTTCTCCTCCTCCCCGAGGGCTCCTTCCACTTGTTTTCCTGTTTGTCGCAGTTTGCTTCGCGGACCGTAGCTACCTGAGAGCCGGGACTTTCTATGACTTGTTCATCCACCCCCCAGGCCTAGAATAACTCGGGGTGCAGGGCAGACACTCGCCAAATACCCATCGAACGAATAAACAAGTGACAAAGCAAAAATCTATTCTCGTGGATGGTCGACCTTTTCTTTTTCTCTCTTTCCAAAATTAGATCGAAAGGGACAGAAAGGCACGTTTATTATTTTCTTATTCACGCCTTCTCTCTCTCTCTCTCTCTTTCATTGAAAATTACCGACAGGAAAAACAGAGAGGAGGGAAGACACGCTGTTCAGTCTCCCCCCTAAGGACAGACCCCTGTTAACGGTGAGAGGTGGAGACTAAGCCTTGCGCGTGGCTCTGGTCCGGGACTGCGGACAGACTCCCGGCTCTGGTCCGGGACTGCGGACAGACTCCCGGCTCCTGCTGTGGTCTGCGGCCCCCACCCCCCCACCCCCACCCCCCCTCTCGTTCCCTCGCTCTCCCTTCTCCAGTCTCTCCAAGGAGCCGCTGTCATCACGGCTCAGACACGCCAAGCCAGCTGCAGGTGCACTGATAACTTGTTAGGGAGTGCGTATACCTCGAATAAGGAAAACAGGCTCTTCTCCCAAAGTCAAAAGTATGTCGCTGTTTTTCCCGTGTTGTCTAAACTTTAGAACCTTCTACTCGGGCTAGAACCCTGCCCCCCTGCGACCCCTTCCCAATAAATACAGGGTCATAACAAAAACGTCGTTTTGACGGTCTACCAGATACCACTAACAGATGAAACCGACGTCCCACTATAATTTTATATCTTGCCAGCCCAAAGCACGGGGCGCACTTTGCCTCAAAGGACAGGGTCGTGGCAACCAGGGGGTTAAACTTATTTCTAATTTGCCCACAGACGGGCGCAGGCAGTGTATCCGCAGGACCGCGACTCCACGCGCCCGGGAAGCAGCAGCCCCGTGAAACCGAACAAAGGGAATCGGCCCGTGTGCGAGCAGCAGCTTTAAACGGCAGAAGCCACGAAGAGGACTGTGGCTGAGACCAGTGATTAGGGGACCGGCGCCGTCCCCACGCCGGGTTTCTAAACGACACCCACGAGTCGCTTCCAGTCCGGCCACCTCCTTCTCCCAGCAAAACAGAGCGAGATAAAATGTGCGGGACGCAGACGGCGTCTCTGGACCGTTCTCACGAAACGGCGCAATCCGTGTAAAATGCTCCCTCACGGAACGCGAGCTCTGGCTGTAACAGTTAATCTCAAAATAGTTTTTAAATTTTTAAAATTAGTTTTAGAGAGAGGGCTCCCCGTGTGGCGGGAGCAGGAACAGCGCCCTGGCAGGCGCAGGCGCATCCGGGGCCACGTCTGTGCCCTTCCCCAGGGCTGGTGGCCTGGGGGGGACCGTCCCTGTGCCCGTCAGGGTCCCCGGGGCGCCCCGCAGAGCGCGGAGAGGGGACGCGCGCCCGGCGGGCGCGACAGCGCAGGGGCGGAGGGAGGTCCTCGGCCTCCAGGGTGGGCAGCTGGGTGGCCACGCGGGGACCGAGCGCGGCCCAGGTCGGCGCAGCGGGCAGGCTCAGCGTCGTGGCCCGCGCGCCGCATCCCCGGAGGCGCCCGGCCGGCGCCAAGCTCGCGGGCTCTGCACTGGCAGGCCGACCTCTGCGCTTTGGGGCGGCCCCGTTACTCCCCTTCTGTGCCAGTGACGCCCTTGCCGCGGTCCCCTTGGGACCCACTTCGGGAAACCCACGAAGCTCTGGTTTCTGTGTGCGCCGCACGCCACGCCGGCCTCGCCCGGGGAAGATTAACGCACCTCATTTTTCTGAGCCTTCCTCCAGGAAGAATGGACTACAGCTTCCCTCTTTAATATTTAATCTACACTTTATTAATTTTTTTTAAATAAAAGATTCTGTGTCTAGTGTATACTCACCTCCAAGATGTCTCTGAAGCGGGCGTAGCTGATCGAAGACCCACAGAAAAGGTTGTGTTACCTTGCGCTCACTTTATCATCGCTTTAGTTCAGCCATATTTTTCTTTTTAGGCTTTAGAAAGCATCGATGGGAAACAGACCCTCACAGTGACACTTCTCAGGGGACATCATGGAGGGACTCACACAGCGGGGCTTTGTTCTCTGCAGACTCACGTCCAGAGCCCAGAGCTGCCACCACCTGTCCACCGCCCAGCTGAGGGGGAAGCAGGAAGGGTACCCAGGAAGGGTTTCCGTAGCAACCGCTGTCAGACTAAGAGGTCCGGAGTCTCCCGCGTGTGGTCCCATCATTCTCCCTTCTGCTCACCTCATAAACTCTTTTCAGTTCTGAGCCGAGCGGTTTGAGCAGGCCGAGCCTGCTCATGTGGGTACCCCAAGAAGGATGACCGGTGCAATAAGTAGAATGAAAATCGATAAGCTGAGGATGCTTAGAAAATCCATCACTTCAGGGAGACACGGGCAGATCTTCATCTGCTGATGGTCTGTCAGCTAGAAGACGAAGCGAACTTATTCTGTATGATTCTAAAAGGGCCAAATAAGATCGACAGATGGAGGCTGTGTGATGAACTCAGTATAAGAACTTGGGTACGTTTCCTTGCAAAGCGGGGAGCTCCTGGTCCCTGGCAGGGCTCCAAAGACTTGATTGATGGTATTGGGTTTGCGTGGGGTCAGCCCCCACGCTGGATGGCTGTGTGGCAGGGCGCAGTACCCATCCACGAAATGTCCTGTCCACCATCAAGACTTGTCCCTAAGGCCTGCCGCTCAGCTGGGGACTACATGCCTGCTTTGCATATGGTTGGGGTCTTGTGACTAGTTCTGATCAATAGATGTGAGCAAGGGTGACGTGTGCCATTTCTATGGTACAGAAGTCAGGGAGAAGGTAGGTCTTCTTCACTCTTTTAGCCTTTACCTGCTGAAGACTCCGAGGTCCTGGCGAAGGGTAGAGTCAGGGGGCCTGAGATCATGGAAGCCGCCCACAGACCAAGACCCCAGGCGCTAGACTGACACATAGGCCGGCATTCAGCCAGCGTAACGTGGGGGCTTGTTTACGTTTTATGGCAACTGGCGCGACCTCAGCTAATATATCCGCTAAGGTTTCTCCCAATTGTGAAGAGCCTGTTGGTTCCAAGGAAATATGGGTTATTTCACGAATCTATGGATTGCATAGGAATTCTCGAAATGTCTTCCTTCAGACAATTTCCCCTAGGACAAGTGCTTATGAATCTGTTTTGTTCCAACTCTGTTGCTGGGCAGGTTTAGCCAAACCTCCTCAAAGGATAAGTGGAAGACTTCGACAGGCAGGTGGCTCCTGTCTTTGCTTGCCTGCTGAGCTGCCGTCTTTAGGATTAGCACGCAGTTCTGCGGCAGTGCTGGTGACATTCAGGCCTGAATTATTTCTGCCGGTGAAAGGCCGAGACCACCCATGGGCCACCAAAGTGACCCTACGCGGGGCTCAGAAGGTATCTGCCCTACTGGGCTGGAACTATGTACATTAACCGGAAGCCAGAAACCCATACTTTTCTTGACTGAGGACTCAGAATATTTGCCTCCTCAGACTGGCCAAGGCGCCCAGGGGCATTGCTGGGAAGTGATTTCTTCTGTGCACGTGGCGTCTCTATTTTCCCCTGTAATGGGTATTTAATGTCCACGTGACTGTGGCGGCCAGAAGCATGCTCAGGGCAAAACAGCACGGGTCGTGCAGCCTTGGTTAAACATCCGTGTCCTGCTGCTCCAGGCTGTGGCAGGGGAGCCTTAATGGATCGAAGTTGCTTGGGCGGGAAATATGGGTCGTCCTTCGTAGGGCGGGGCCCTGAGGCCACAAGGGCTTAATGCTTCGTCAGCGGCCACGTCACCCTAAGGCGAAGCCGGGTTCAGGAGCCGACGGGCATGTTTATTTCCCTTGGCCGCGCTCAGCTGGACACTGAGGATGTCACTGACCATCGAACCTTCATCTCCAGCCAAGTTCCTGCGGGGGCGGGAGGGGGCGGGATGGGCGAGCAGCTGGCCTCTCGTCGTGGGCTCAGAACGCAGGCGTGTGGAGCGCCGGTCTGTCAGACATTCGCGCTCAGAGTCGCGTATGTGCCCTGGGCCGCTCCGGAGCCGCCGAGGACACAGGCGTTCGTACCCCCGACGCCCGCCCGGCGCCCTGGTTCCCCTCCGTCTCCTCCACTCACCAGGGCAGAGTCCGCCTGGCCCGGAAACCGAGGCTGTCTGTCAAGGACATGGAGACTTGGAGTCTTTCTCTTGGGGTGGGCGTTTCTGTCACACTGGCCGGCGGAGGTGTAACTCATTTGGGGCTGTAATGGGTCAATTCGGTCCATACGGTTTTGAGTTTACATTTGGCTTTTCTTTGACTAAGGAGACGAGTATAATGTATAATTAAGGCCTAAAAAATGGTGTCAGCACTTTCCTGGAGGCGAGGAGCTGGGGGGGGGGTGTGTGACCAGGGGGGCTGGGCCCTGCGACCTCGGAGGTCTTTTCTGAGGCGAGCAGTCTGTGACTCTCTGCCCCACGCCGGACTTCTGCTCTGACCTCTGACCTCCGGCCGGAGGCACCGAGTGTGAACCAGGGCCGTTAAAAGGCTGCTTGGAGAAACCCAGGGACCCAGAGCTCATGTCCTCGAGGGTCCCAGGCAAGGCTGAGTTACAGGGCCCCAAGTCACTCACCGCTCTATGGACGCTGCCCGGATCTGTCACTGAGAAACACGCCTCCACCCGGGGGGTCTGCGGCCTTGCTCACGCCCGCGGCACTCGGCCCGCCGTGGCCTTGCGCTGAGCCCGGAGCCTCCGTGGGGACCCCTCCGGCCACGGCTGCGGGCACATGGAGCTGCGACAGCACTGGCCGTGCCACGTGTGAACGTGTGAACGTGTGAACGTGTCCTCAGAGCCGCGCGGCCGTTACCTCCTCCTCCCAGGTCCGGTGACACCCAGAATTCTGCTTCCTAACCCTACACGGCAGGGGTGTGGGGACCCCTGACCGGCCCCTTTCCCCAGGGTCTCCTCACACCCCAGGGCCCGGGAGCACCCCGACATGCTGGAGGCTCCGAGCCCAGCCGCACGGAGCCCCAGGGGTCCTGAGCACCTGACCTCTGCAGCCGACGCCTCCGCCCCTCGGCCTGCAGCCAAACTTCCCGCGGGAAACCTCCGCCGTCGGAGGGCACCCGCCACCGTCTGCCCCTCTCCAGGCTCCGTGGGGTCCGGACGCAGCAGGCGGAGGAGAGGACAGCGCGTGCCCCAGCGCGGGGCCCTCCCCGGCTCCGCCCTCGGCCTCTGGTTTGCATCCCACACCGACGTCACGGACGGTGTTTCGACAAATTCGAACCCACAGAGTTGTCACGCGACCGTAAGGAACAGCACCGCCACCAGCGAGACAAACCCAAGGACGGCAGCAGCGGCAGCAGCCACAGCCCGGGGCCGAGCCAGGGCTGCAGCCTCCTGAGCTGCGGCGCGCTGGTCGAGAATCGGGGGCGACTCATTTCTGCTGTCCCCTTAGCAAGGCCGCAGGGGAGAGCGTCCCCCTCGCGCGGAAGGGAGCGTGCGGCGGTGGGCGGGCGTCAGCCCCCGGACACGGCGTCTCGCTCCGCCGTCTGCCGGCCACTCGGTCTGCGCCAAGGGCCTGGACTTCCGTCCCTCCGCGTCTTCCCCCACCCCGCGTGCCCACGGAGAGTGCGGCACCCGGAAAGCGCTGGGAGCAGCACCTGACGCTCGGTGCACGGCGGCCGCCCCGTGGGCGCGTCAGCTCCGGAGCCTTCGTCCCGGCGTCGTCGTGGAGGCGGCCAGAGGCAGACGAATCCGGTCTGGACGTGCAGGGAAAGGCAGGGCTGGGCGCCGAGCCCCCGCTGGCCGAGCGCCGCTCCCCGGGCGTGCTTGCGGCTGATGCAATCGCGGGAAATGAGAGGCGCCACCGTCGGGCGGCTGTGACGGGCGGTCATGGGATGCGCTTTATTCGTGGGCGGCCGGTGACATTCTGACCTGAGTTATTTTGGGATGGATTTTAAGTGGCCTGTGTGAGATGCGTTTTGGGCTCAGGCTCACTTCCTAGAGGACAGGTGTCCGCCCGAGAATGTTGGCACTTGTCTTGGAAACTTCGGGGGGGGGGGGGGTGACCAGGCCTCAGAGAAGGCCGAAAGCTGTCCCAGCCCAAGGAAGGGCCACTGGGCAGCGGTCCCAGACGTCAAAGCAAGGACAGCAGCCGAGTCGTCAGGTGGGCAAAGCAGACGCCGATGGCTCCCGAAGCTCGCCGACCTCCAGCATTCCATAAAAGTTAGACACGTCGGCAGGGGAATCAACGTTTTCGATGGAAACCATGACAGTGAATCCGGCGCTGTGATGACACATTGAATATTCATCCATCTGAAACCAGACTCCTGCATGGCGCGCTCCCGCGGGACGGGGTCGTGACTCCTCAGCAGGAGGCGCTGGGCGGCTGTCCCCGCGTCGGGCGCTCACCCGCGTCGGGCACTCACCTCCGGGCCCCGCCGGCCACGCACGGCGTCCTCCCGCCCCTCCCGCCCCTCCCGGCCCCTCCTTTGCTCCGACCTGCCTCATCTCCCAGGGCTGAAGTTGCATTTCTCCCACGGCATACATAACCCGACGCGTGTTTTTCGAGTGGAATAACTGGAACGAGGAGCCAGGGGAGGGAATCGAGGCTAAATTTATCCGCGCGGGACTCGCTTCTTGCCTATTTGATGCGAGGTGGAATGTGACTTTGTCCTAAAGTGCTCCCCTTATCATCCCTTTTTAAAAAGAAGGAAACCCACGGGTGGGGGGTGTGAGAAATTTCCCAGTGACACTCGATACTTTTCCCCACGCCCACCCCAACGCCGACGCGCACTGGGCACGAAGCCAATTTCGGGGGAGAGCTGGAGAACCCCAGAGTCTGAAGCATCATCTCCACTGACAAACGACGGGGATTTGTGAGATAAAAGAAGGATCTCAACGGAGACGTCCAAGGCGGCTTCTCCCTGCACGGGACCCATGGAGATGAACGTGGCCCTGCCCGCTTGGCTCCGCGCCCTACTCGGGCGCCCCGAGGCCTTGCGGCTCCTATTTGTCTTTGCTTCCTTTTCTGAGAGGTGGCTGTTACTGGTTGACATTGGCTTCGTGGAAGGCCGGGGGTGGGTGCGTGGTAATTGTAGTACTCCTCAGGCACTTTGTCACCCAAATATGGAACCGTGGCAGCTGACACCTTATGAAAATAGCATTAAGATGTGTAATGCACCATAAATAAACAGAAAGAGACAGCCAGGAAGCTGTGCTAATCACTGCTTTGATGTAGCCTGAATTACTGTATTTTTAAGGGCCTCATGTTTCTGACTGCTTGTTTTGACTCAGCTGACAAGGCTCTAGTGGGGGGGTTGGACCCGGTTTCCCCCTCGCCACCCCCCGGGGTGACAGCTGTTGTCCCTTCTTGACTCACAGGAAAACCATTTCCCCCGCCCTCCCCCGCCTCTCTGCTCTTTCCTGGCGGCGGCCCCTGAGCCTCCCGTCTCCTCCCCTGCCCGGTGGCCCAGGGTGAAGACCGCGCCTGGCGAGTGTCCCAAGGTCCTGTGTCGTCTGCGGCCGGTGCCAGCACTCTGCGGTGACCCCCTATTTTTAACCTGGGGAACCTGGCGCCCTTCCCCGGCTCTGGCAGGAGGAGGGGTTTGGAGGGACCTGTGCAGCCGGAGCCTGCGGGGGACACGCCCTCGAGGGGGTCGCGGCCCGGGCGCCGGTTCTGGGCGCTGGGCACACCTGCCTTACCTGCACGCGAACGGCCGCTCCCACGGGCCGAGCCCCGGCGGCGACTGCGTAGGCCCCATCAGGGCTCGACGCCTGCCCTGACCTTGGGGTCATCGGCCTACCCAGTAACGGGCAGCGCAGCCGCGGGCCCCGCTTGGCGCCCACCTGGGGACCGCAGGGCGGCCGGGCCCAGCGCTGCTCCGGCGCGCCCCCTGGTGGTCGGAAGAGCTCGGGGCAGGCTCTGTGGTCCCCTTTCACAGACCTGCGTCCTTTCCTACACATTTCCTCAGGGGCGTGTGTGTGTGTGTGTGTGTGTGTGTGTGTGTCCCTAGCCCCGGGAGTGAAAATCATAGCTCTTCGTTTGAAGATGAGTGGGGGAGGGGGGAGGAGTTGGAGGTAATTCGTCATCCTCATCACCGTCCGTTAAACCCCGTCTGCCACGCGCGCCCCAGACCTGGAGGTAGGAAGCGAGTCTTCAGCGGTCTCCTTGCCCTCAGGGCTCCAGCGCGAGTACTTAGGTCATCTCCAGCGCGCGTACTTAGGTCATCTGCCTCAACGTTCAACTACGTTTTCTTAAAACTATTATTATTATTATTATTTGCTCCTGCTTTGTTTCGAGAATGCTCAGGGGCCGCCCCCTGGACGAAGGAAGCCCCAGGGCTGCGTGAGACCCCGTGCTCTCCCGCCGCCCTCTCTGGGGACGTCCAGCCTCGCTATGCTGAGCCTTCTGGTGCAGGGGCCTCCCATGGGTGGCTGACGCCGAAGCGCCACTGCCCTTCTGTCCCGGGTCCGGCTGGAAGGTCAGGTCCCCCCACCCTCAGGTCCGGGGTCTCCCGTCCAGCCAGGCCTCCGGCCACTGTCACCGTGAGCTTTCTCTGCCTGAGACCTTGTGGATGCCTCGTCTCTTAAATACCCGGGAGCGGGCGATTCCTGCTGTTTGCATCTTTTATCTTTTTGTGAACAGCTGCCTGACTCCCCGGTGACACTATGACTTCTCCTGGGTAGGGACCACCTTGTCCCCTCCCCCGCCCCTGCTTCCTAGCTGGTTGATAGCGATAGTGACACCGCCAGTCGCGGCGGCGAAGGGCTGTGGATTCCGCTTCTCGCCAGGCACTGGCCTCGCAGGGACGTGCGTCTCGTCCTGCCCATGGCCTCGCAAAATCGGTGTAACTACTGTGATTCTCATCACACAGCTGGAGGGACAGAGGCTCAGAGGGGTTTATGACCTTCGCCCTGGCTCTGAGCGAGAGGAGACCGTGACCTCGAGGACGGGTATGCTGTCTTGCCGTCATCGGTGCCACGGTCTTGAAAAAGACCTTCTGATGCAAACACGGTCTTAATGCTGAGATCAGAGTTCATCGCAGTCTCCGTTTTCAAACATGAATGTAACGAAACACTCAAAAAAGCACCGTTTACCATGAAACATCGCGTGTTGCTGGACGCAGGAGAAGGGCTGTGGCGAAGGCGAACCGAGGCCCAGCTCCTCGATGTTTTCAGCGTAGATAAATGGCCGTCGTTTATCAGTTAGGGTCTGGCCACCTCGAGGAGCAGAGCGCCCAACCGAACGGCCCGCCGGTCGGGAATCGGGGGGGGGGCCGGCCTGCCAGGTGCATTTCCAGCTTCACTCGTTCGCTGACTCCAGGTCCGGGATGGGGCCGCCCCCCCTTCAGACGGCTGTGTCCTTGGGCTGTGGGCGAGCTGAGAGTTCGTCGTTCCCAGGCCCGTTTGGGACAGACACGACCCGGAGGAGGGCAGGGAAGTTGCCACAGCAGCTGGAGAGAACGCTCTCGGGGTTCCCCAGCCCAGCTGGCCTTTGTCGCCACACTGACCTCGCGAACCCTGCCCGGGCCAGGCCAGCCTGGTGCACGCTGAGGCCGCCCAAGGGACATAGATGGAAGGAGGAGGGGTCCTTGAGCACCCCGGGCTCCTCCCGCAACCGGAAGACAAGGTCCCCGGCTGGGGCTCCTGGCGCGGCGTGCTGGCACGCAGGGTCTCGGTGTCGCTCTGGGTCCCCCCTCCCGGGGGCGAATTTGCTCCGGGGTGACACGTGCACAGTTTACTACGCAGCACCTCATACCAGCAGGGCGACCGAGCCACGCAGGGAAACGAGCGTGAAGCCGTGACAGAGAGCTAGCTAGCATCCACGCCTCTCTCGGTTTTCCGGACTCTGGGCTATGTTTTTTGCACTCTGCTTTGGTCGTTAATTCGCCACGTGCTCCCTGAGTACCTCCTTCGCGTCTGGCCCCGCTCCAGGTGCTGGGGACACGGCGCTAAGCCAGGCTGGCGAGGGGCCCGCCCCCCGCCCCGGGGCCCACGTCTCAAAGACCTGAAAGGTCAGGAGACAGGTGAATGAGGGACCGCTCTGAGTGACGGGAAGCAGCGTGCAGTAAACCAAACGGGCGACGTGACATGAAGCATGTGAGGAGGAAGAACCGGCTGCGTCCCGAGGGGCTTGGTGCAAAAAAATGGGGGGGGGGGTGTTCAAAAACGACGAGGGGCTCCGAGATGGCCACGGCAGAGCATTAAGCCGAGAGTCCGGCCTTTCGAGTGCGGGGCCCCCGGCACCTGTGCGCTGACCACACGGCCACGAGGCCGGCCTTGGCGAGGGCGCTTCCGTCGGGGCAGTCAGGGAAGGCTCCCCCGAGGAGGTGACATTCGCATCGGATTCTGATGAGAGCCGGGATGGAAGAACGTTCTGGCAATGGTCCCGGTGGGATTAGCAGCCTGGCCTGTCCAAGGCACAGCAAGAAGGGGCCGCCAGGGGGAAGTGGCGCAAAGCGAGGCCGAGGGCAGGACGACGAGGGAGGAGCATCAGACGGGGGCGGGGGTACGGAGTGGGGACGGGGTGGGGGGCTGCCGCGGCGACTCCTCCTCCCACGCCCGGGCTGCGCTGTGGCCGCCCTGCGGGTTTCATTCTCTGCCGCCGGAGGGTGCGAGGAGAGGCGTGTCCCCACCCCGTTTCCGCTGTCCGGCAGGGAGCAGGGAGCAGGGAGCCCCCCTCACGAGGCTCCCCCAGCGGCCTGGGAAGAAGCCGGCCTGGGCCAAAGCGCCCGTCGCGAGAGTCTTCGCGGGGTTTGCCAAGCAGGTGTTTCTATACGCGGGTCGCATGGATCACGTTGACTCGGCTGTGGCGATCCCAGGGGATGAGCACAGCATCCCGCGGACCTGCGCGCTGGTGACACGGCGGTTACGCACCTGCAGGTGTGTGAAATCCGACCTCCCATGGCCGCGTCATTCACGATCCAAAAATTCCCGAAAATGTCTACATCAGGAGCTCTCGACCCTAGCAGCGGGCCCCCTACCGCCCCCAGCTTGGCCCTGCGCGCGCTTCGACCCAACTTCGTCCCCCGCCTCTCCGTCCTCATGCGCCGTGATGGAGACGGGGAGGCCGGATACCCCCAGGCGTTCGTGAGTGTGCCTGGCCTGGGAGGCGGCCGCTGGTCCTCGGCAGACCCCTGGTGCCTCCCCGCGGCTCCCTGCCCGAGGCTCCGCCTGCCTCGTTGTTGAAAAGTATTAACTCTAAGCAGGTGGCTTTGCCATAGCTGGCGTCTCAACAGAACGTTCTGGAATACCACTGTTACATCTGCCCAATCCGCGGACAGTGATCTCACGTTCGTCAATCGCTTCAGCCTCCGGATTGGCCCAGCCTTGTCTACCTCTAGAGCGAATCACGATGAAACACGTGCCTTTCAAGAAGTTTGCAGGCCTCAGGGGGACTTGCCCTCCGTATCTCCTCAGTCTGGACTTTTAACTTTGAAGGGTCATTTTTGCTTATCGGTATGGTGCCAGACCAGAAAATCTATTTTCTAGAATCCTCCACCCTTTTATGACACCATCATTAGAAACTAAACGTTTTCTCGTGATGAAAAAAATCGAATTCAGGTATGAGAATAGGAAATGTGCCTGTCTTGCTGAATAGCAAAAAGTTAGATAATCGTCTTAATTTTGTTTGTCTCTGCAACGCCGGCAAATGAGAAATGTGTTCCCCAGATGCAGAGGAAGAAACAGGCCCTCGTGACGCCCTCTTCGTACCTCCGTCCCCGCCATGTGCCCCCCCCCCCCCCCCCCCCCCCCCGTCGTTCTCATCTGGAGCCAGTGTTCCATGTGCAGAATGAATGATGCTTCCCCCCCCCCAAGGGGATCTTGAGCTGTCAGTGCCGTAGGGCTCCCCCACCCCCCATGTGGAGAGATTTTAAATGTAGCAGCAGTTAGAGCTCTTGTCAAAACGCCCACCTCGCGTCAACGATCACGTGATCACCCACCTTACACGTGCTTGCAAACCCCACCCTCCCCAGGGCCCTTCACCTCTTTTGTCATGAGCCAAAGCCCCTTGTCACATGTCTTGGGCAAAGTGAGCCCTCAGTGGGTATTTGTGAATTGATTGTCTTTGAACCTGCTGTCCAAATCCAGGCACAGTCCCCATGAGGGCGACCTGACCCCCCGTGCCTCCGCTGGCCTTGTGACCTTGAACGTCTCTGCTCAGAGTTAAACCTCCATTTCTGAAGTTGGAAGCCTACTCGAGGGTCTGCAATTACCCCGAAGGGCTGAAGTGCCGAAGAGCTCAATTTCCTTTTTAAGATGCATTTAAAAATTCTGAGAGCCTTTTGAACCTTGGCGCTTTGCGAGTCCTCACTCAGGGGCTCACCCGGCTAATGTCGCACATTGTCCCACGGCTCATCCGGGCGCACTGTTTCCTGCTCTGCTGGTTAGAAGGCCTCATTACCGGTGAATTTAAAGTTACAGTGGTCTGTGTGTCAGCAAAAAGATGAATCGTTAGGCAGAATTTGTTGAAAACATTACGTTGTATGGATGGCTACAATTTAGCAAGAGAAGAGTCAGTCACGAGCTATTCTGTGTTTGGTTAGAAGTTGAAAGGGGAATTTAAAATCATGTAAAGTCCCCAAGGCACCTATTAATAGCCTATTTCCTGTCTTTGATTCTAGCAAAGTAAAGATATTATGCTACAGAGTCTCCTAAAATTAAAGAGACATGGGGGAAAAAATGGCACATTTGATTTACACACCCTTTCGTTTTTCTGTGAAGTCTGCTTCTTAAGCTTGGAGATTTTCTGTTATTTTCTTGTTTGCATAGGCGTCTGGAGAGATATTTGCCTACATTTTAACTTGTGAGAATGTTACTTTTGTTTTCCTTAGGCCAGAAAACAAACGGTCAGAAGCTCTTGGTTTTCTACCTCAAAACAAACAAACAAAAAACAAACAAAAAAACAAAAATAAAACTTGGCTAAGGCCTCTTGGTCCCCTTCCTCATAATTTATTATAGCAAAGAACAAGAACCTGGGAGGAGGGTCCGCGGGGCCCCGAGCCTCGTCCCAGCCTCGCAGCGGCGGTGACGGGGAAGCCCTGCCCTCTGTCCTGTCTTCGGCTCCTCTCTTTTGAATCTTTTCTCTTTTCCTCTGTGTTTCCCATTTTTCTGCTGAGAATCGGCCCTTGTCACCAGCCCTGGCTCCCCGCAGTCAAGTCTGTCCCGTCCCTCCCATTGTGAGGAAGTCCCAGTGCAGGGAACGTCCCGAGTCCACGGGCCCACCGCGGCCTTCCCGGACCCCAGCAGCAAAACTCTTCTCGGAAACGTCACTTCCTTTCCATCCTGGACCCTGAGAGTTGTTCATTTCACGTGTTCGTTTTACTTGAGAACGGGGAACAGTGAGCCCAAAGCTGCATCCAAATTGGGATCATGTTTTTTTTGTTTGTTTGTTTCGTTTTGTTTTGTTTTTATCTGCTGGGATTCTGAAAAGAGCCAGAGGAGATGCAAGTGTCTACACGGGGTGTCTACACGGAGCGCCTCCCAGCAGGACGCCCAGGACGAGGGTTAACTCTCCGCATGAGCCGCTGTCACGTCCCGCGGAGGAAGGACGGGAGCTTTAAACACCAGCCACATCTGGAGACGGTTCGAGAGGTGGACAACGGCCCTCGGCAGGTCGGGTCTTCACTACTGATTTTTCTCAATCCACTTCCTCTGATCCAGTAAAGGGATGAAGACGGGATCACACATCTTTGATTGATTCCTTACGTTTTTATCAAATTCCCCTTTTCTGTCCAGAACTGCCCTCCTTCCGTAACTAATGCAAAAGGACCAGGATGGGTCCTCACAGAAGCGAGGATGACATCAGCTGAAGCAGTCAGACTAGATGACGGGGAAAACGCGCTTTTTAAAAAAATCTCAGGCCAGGACTTGGATAGGCCTTGCCACGGGCCATCCTGTGTCGTTGGTGGTTTTGGAGTCAGAAGACGCAGAGTCGCATCTCACCTCTCAGCCCATCGGGGCCACTATAACAGACGACCGCGGACTGGGCAGCTTAGAGACGCCGGACGTGTCTTGCTCAGTTTTGGAGGCTGCCGTCCAAGGCCGGGGTGCCAGCAGGCTGAGTCCCGGCGAGGACCCCCTTCTGGGTGGTAGACAGCCACCGCCTTGCTGTGTCCTCACTTGGTAGCGCAGGAGAGCTCTCCCGCGTCCCTTTCGTAAGGACCCTTTCGTAAGGACCCTCGTCTCTTTCCTGAGGTCTCCACCCTCATGACATCGTCGCCTCCCAAAGGCCCCACCACCGACCACCAACACACTGGGGGCTAGAGTTTCTGCAAATGAATTCGGAGGGACACACGCATTCAGTCCTTTGGCAGAGGTAAACTCATGAAACCAGCAACGAATCAGGGACAATTGAAGGTACAATGGTAATGCTTAGGGATGCCGGACGTGTCTTGCTCATAATAACCTGGTGGTGGCTAGAAGACAATGCCGGAGGGTGCGAAGTGGGTGACAAGTGTGGGTCTCACGCTTAGAACCAAAGAACCAAACCGTGTTGTTTCTTTGGATGGAGACTGAAGAAAATAATGGCAGCTGCTGTTGCCACCGCCACTTCAGTCGCCAGCTGCCCAGGCCTCGGGCCCTGTGTGCGGTCTCTTTCCAGCCTCACAGGGCCTCTGCAAGGCGGGGGCTGTGCTCGTGTCACAGACGGGGACCCAGGCCCAGGGAGCCCGGCGGTGCCCACCCAGCTGGGACCCGAGCTGAGCTCCGAAGCCGCCTCCATCCCCAACGCACGCGCGCGAAGCCACCTCCACCCCCCCCCAACGCGCGTGCGCGAAGCCGCCTCCACCCCCGACGCGCGTGCGCGAAGCCGCCTCCACCCCCGACGCGCGTGCGCGAAGCCGCCTCCGCCCCGACGCGCGCGCGTGGAGCCGCCTCCATCCCAACACGTGTGCGTGCAACGCTAGTCCGGCGGAGCGGACGGGCACTTCCGGCGTGTGGGGTGCGGGCAGCATGGGCGGGGGCAGCATCGGTGGGAGCCGCAGCGGGCAAGACGCCAAGAGCGAAGGCGGGCGGACCAACGGGTCGCGCAGGGCCGGGGAGCGGAGGGGAAGCGCGGGTCCGGGTGGTACCTCTCCCCTGGGCCTTGGAGGCGCGGGGGGCGGGGGCATTAGCGATTCGACGCCCCACCCGATCTAAGACGTCCGGTGACCTGGGCGAAGATGTAGGGCAAGCGAGTGGAGAGCGTGACTCCAGCGTGCGCTCACCGGGCGCTGGAGTCAGGATTTCCAAACGGCTAAGGACGTGGCCGTGGCGCCAGCGATAAAAAGAAAGATTGAATGGGACACATGTAAAATCGTATCCTGGCGTTAAAACAACCCAACTGCAAACAAAACGAAAAACGGAGCCAGAACAGCGCAGAGGAGAACACGGCGGAGCGGCAGGGCGCGGGAGCCCTGGCCGCGGCCGCCCCGGCGGCGGGGGTGCTGCCCGAGTGCCGCTCTGCTCCCTCATCTCCCCGGCAGACACAGAGGAGGCCGGACGGCCTCTGCGCGGCGTTATAAGGTAAAGCGTATGGAGAGGTAAGTTTCTGCTCGATCAGGGAACTGCCGATGACCACGCACAGCGACGGTCGTGATGACGGGACCTTCAGTCTGGACGGGGAAGACGCAGAAGGACGGTGGCCGCTGCCCTGAAGCCCTTCGAGGACAGGAAGACACGTCGCCATCATCCTGAGCACTGCAGAGGGGAGGGCTCGTGTCAGTGGGGAAATCAAAGAGAATTGCTTTCAGTTCATTATGGGGAAGAAGGATGTGCTCACAGGTAGAGCTGTCCAATGACCGAATAGCCTGCCTCGTGCAGCAGTAATGAGACCAGGGCCTGCTCAAGGAAATTTAATTACCAGGAAGCTCTCATGTGCTCAATTTAATTTTTATCCCCCTTTAAGAAATTAGAAACAGTCTTGAACTATGCTGCCCACTATATTTATTATTTGATAATCTCTTATATTATGTGATCGGCTTTCATATGGACTTTTAGTTATTTTATTTGTTAAAGGCAGGGGAAAGTCGGTTTGGTTATTTATGCATAATTGCGTTGGGTACTGGCCATGGAGAGATACAACTTGTTATGTGTGTTTCTTTCCTTTGAAAAGTGGAGTCTCTGTTAGATGCTTCCTTCCGTCGATCAGTGTTGATATCAAGATGGGACAAAGTCAAACTTTCCAATGTTAAGTCTCAACCTATAGAAATCTTTGCCTGATGGATCTCTGTCATTAGACTGATTTTCTTGAGAATAGTTTTGTCCCACCTTTTATATTCTCACACATTGGGCCATAGTAATCATTCAGTTAAAGTATAAATAAATGAAAGTTTTACCAGAGACATTTGAGCAGAATCTAAATGAATGAATGAACGCCTGAGCAAATGCGCGGGTGTGTCTGGGATTTCGTAAACGCACTTGTGTACCGCCCGAAGTTTCCTCAGAGACTACAGGCATTTTCACTTCAAAGATCGCATAATTGGTCCTCGGAATCCGTTTATACACCTCTGTGTGGAAGGGATTAAGTAGATGGAGATGCAGGTCAGAGAGGGTGACTCACGTGACCAGGGCCACGCAGCTCTGAGGTGACAGAGCCACAGTCCACATCTCTGTGTTTCTTGGTGGTGGTATAGGGGGTGTGTGTGGGCGCGCGCGCACGCGCGTGCACTTGTGGTTATTATGGGTGGAATTGTGTCTCCTCAAATTCATAATCCATACAATGAAGCTCTTCTCCTAAATGCCATAAAATGCGACCTTATTTGGGGACGGGGTCTCTGTAGGGGAAGCAAGTTGAAATGAGGCTATTGGACTGGGCCCTGAGCCAATATGACCGGTGTCCTACAAAGGGGCGATTTGGAGAATGAAGACGGCCAACACGAGCCAAGGAGAAAGGCCTAGAACATACCCGCTGTCAGGAGGAGCCGCGCCCGTGGACCCTGCAGTCTCGGGCGCAGCCTGCGGAGCAGTGAGCCGGCCCGAGGCCCAGCCGTGGCGCGTGGTCAGGCGCGGCAGCCGTCAGAACCTCGTGCAGCCGCCCATGGCCTCTCGGGTTTTCCTGGCGCCCTCTGTCCCAGAGCGCGCGGCTGAGTCTGTCATACAGTGAGCAGTGTGGAGCTGTCCTTCTTCTTTGTCGGTCAAAGGCACATAATGTGGAACTGGCCGTTTTAACCGTTTTCGGGTGTATGGTCCGCGCGCCGGCTACATTCACGATGCGGAACGGCCACCGCCACTGTTTCTAGGACCACGTCGTCGCCCAGACAGAAGCTCGGGCCGGGCTTCAATCGCTTTGTCCCGAGCAGAACAGACACCTTCCTGTCTTCCCTTTTTCCTTTCCAAAAAGCTACTCTTCTGAGAGATGGGCACCTTTAGGACCCCGCGATGTTGAGAGATGATGGCAAAGGTCAGGGCCAGGGTCGCCTGAGCTGCCAGGCGGGAGGGTCTCGCCCAGCCGCCCCTGAGCTGTTCTCATCCTTGATTCCGAGTGTTCTCGCCGCCTTCCAAGCAGAGATCAATATTTATGTTTGACGCCAGCTCCTGTTTAGTGGTTTTCAACACACTCATAAATTAATAGATAAACTTGTTAAGGACTCAGGAAAAAAAAAATAGTTTGTAGATGCAAATGGTTCCTCAGCTAACAGTCCAGACCAAATAATCACTGTTTCACTCGCTGGCAGTTGCATGTCCTAAAATCAATTATTCCTACGGTTGTTCTGCAGAAGCAGCTCCCGTGACTGGTGGTTCGTTAGAGCACCAGTTAATTGTTTTCCATCTTATTGCCAAGATACGGGGTTCGCTTTCTTTTAAAATGTGGTACAAAAATCTCTTTAGTAAGAACGTTAACTGTCCTCCAGTTGAAAAGTGATCCCCTTCTGCACCCCATCTCCCTAAGGAAAAGTGGGTTCTGAACGCAGTAAAGGGAGTGGGGGAAGCCTCGCTTCCTCTGCGTGCGGCCTGTGCGACGTGGGCCGCAGGCCCCCGCGCCAGACGGGAGGGCGCACTTAGTCTGCCGCGCCCGCGGCAGGTGTCAAGGAAACAGGAAGACGTTGACCGCCCCGGAAGTTGACGAGGGAGAGTGGGGGCGTTCAGCTGTCGGCCAGTGCGTCACGGGGGACTGTCTCAGTCCTACAGATCCGTGACAGCAGGACTCCAGGGGAGCACGAGCGAGCCCGTCGTCTGTCCCCGTCGCTGCCTCGTTTTGCAGTTATCGACCCCTGAGGCCCAGGAAGGGACGAGATGCGCCGGGTGTCCCCTGGAAAACTACTTCCCGGCGAACTCGTACGTCGTCAGTTGGCTTTTTCTACTATAAATCTCGGCGATCTTCCTTCCATGTCCCGGGAGGCCGCTCCCGTGCACGTGGGCGCCGAGGGGCGGGGGTGGGGGCAGTGGCCGACCTGCCGACCCCCCTGCTGCGGACCTCGTGCACCCCAGTGCTGTTTATCCTCTTCCGTGTCCAGAAGCCCCAAGGAGAGGATTGCTCTGAGGTGATACAGTCTATTCCCGTCCTTTCTCCCTCCTTTCCTTCCCTCCTTCCCTCCTTCCCTCCTTCCCTCCCTTTCTCCCTTCCTTTCTTTGGAATGAGTTTAGAGTTGGTATTCATTTGGGCTTCCGTTGACCCTTCTTCGTATGGTTAATGTGGACATATTGATGAAATGTGAGGGGGGCTCAGTTAACTCAGAAGCAAGAAGAAAATGGGAACTTTCTTTTCACTGAGTGGAAGGTGCCCACAGAAACCCGACTTCATGCCATAGACCAGGCCGTAGTCTCCCCGCGGCAGGGAGGACGGCGCCCTCGGCGTCCTCTGCACCCCGCCCTCCACGTCCACGCGCGCGGTCCCGAACGCTCGCTGGCGAGGAACGATGTCCCAGGGATGCTGCGTACAGGAAATTGCGACTGGGCAAGATTGTATGTGAAGCCGAAACACCTAAAATGCAGGAAATTATTTATTCGATTTATGAAAACCTTGGTTACTGGGATTGAATCATGTTGGTAGAATAACTGTGTTTTGTACTTGAATATAAATCGGCAAATGCCCACGTCACTCGGAGCGTGTTCACTCCTTCACTATGACGCCCGTCTTGACTCTAAGCCCGTCTTCCGCAGCTTTGGGCGGTACCGAAGCCATTGAAGACACTCTGTACAGGGAGCTCAGCGTGAAGAGGGTCTGGGCACACAGCACTGATCTTTAAAAAGGAAACGTGGCTAATTTCTACTCAGGTGTCCCTGACAATATTGAAAAGATGCTCTCCTGCGTAACTCCCCGCAGAGGTGACTTAACACGTACGAGATGCTGTCTCTGTGAATAAGCGCTGAACGCAATGGGCATTGAAAGTTGTGTTTTTCGCGCTGAGGAATGCCGCAGTGCCCCTAATCTCTTCTTGTATTATGTAATTTTCAGCCACCTAACGACATCACTGGTAACAGGTGCAGGCACCGAGAAGCACAGGTGCCTTACGAGATGGTGTGTTAACCAGAGAGCACATTTCACATCAGGGGGACCTCAACAAATTTGGAAATCAGACTAATTAAAATTAGTTTGGAAGTTCCCAGATCGTCCAGGCTCACCAGGAGCATGCCTGGGTCCTGGTGAAGGAAGCGATTTGGGGTTCACCCTGCCGTGTGGCAAGGCAAGGCCTGGCTCCTGCGGAGCTCCGCGCTGTGAGCATCGTGCGGCCATCTGGCCGCCCTCCGTATCCGTGGGCTCCGTATCTGCATATTCAACCCATCGCAGATCAAAAACGTTTGGGGAAAGAATGTTCCATTGTCGCCGACATGCATTAGGTCGCTAGGCCTACGGTTGCATCTGTATTGAGTATGTACAGACTTTTTCTCAAGTCATTATTCCCCGGACAATACAGAACACCAACTACTCACACAGCATTCACACTGCGTTAGGCATTGTAACTAACCTAGGGATGGTTTAAAGCATACGGGAGGATGTGTGTCGGTTAAATGCAAATACTGTGTCATTTCACATAAGAGATCTGAACTTCCAAGGACTTTGATGTCCTCGGGGGTCCTAGAACCAGTCCCCCAGGGACACCGAGAGACAACAGTAATTGCAGTTGTAAGGCATGTCTTGGGCAAACTCGCTTTTCTCATTCATTCAGCATATTTGAACTCACCAAGGTTTTTGTTCAGAAAAATTCATATATTCAGCTATCAGAAAAGATGGGAGGTGTAGATTCTTTTTTGAAACTTCTAATTTTCATATTTTAGGGCATTAGACTAAGTGTAAATTTTCTGGTATCTTACCTTATGCTTTAATAAATGTTTTTCATGAGGAACAGGTTGAAATGAAAACATTTTGACATGTTGGGTTAAACAGAACACATTATTACATTTCCTTTTACTTTTTAATGTGGCTACTCAAACATTTTAAGTTACGTTTGTGCCTCAGACTGCATTTCCTCGGGACGCTGCTTCTTCAGATAGTCCTAGAAACTTGAGCCCTGTTTCCTCTGCATTCCTCCTAATGAACCAACAGGTAGGTAGCTACTGCCCAGATAACTGGTTGCCACTGTCCTGTGAATTCAGGTATTTCAGAAGGCTGGCGAGGCGTCCCAGGAAGATCTCCACTCATCACTTCAGCCCAGAAAACCGTCCCCTCTGTGATTGGCAGCCGTGGCTGGGGTGGGGGACCTCTGACGGTGAAATCGCCCTGTGTAGCTTTGTCTGGGCTGGCAATTAGCGATTGTTTACGTTTATTAAGTGCGGGTGCACTCAGGGGATTCATGGGCTTTATTTTCAGTAATATTTTAATTCACGATTATTATGATCTGCAGTTTTAATTAAAAGTCTCTTGCGCTGGTGCGTAGGCCTCCTGGTCAGGAAAGATTGACTAAGCAGGGACAAAAAAAGGTTCAGTTTACTAATGGAACAGGCAGAGTGTAACTATAGTGTCTAATGATAGAATCTGGAAAATTATTGCTGTGTGCTATGTTCATTAATTATGATTGTTGTAGGTGTTCTCGTAAAGAGATAGTCTTGTATGTGATTTCTTAGAGTTAGGGTAGCATCTTGGGAGAAAAAAAAACCTGAACTTTGTATATAGATATTCTACTACAAGATTGGACTCATTTAGTCTTAGTTTTGACAAGTTGATATGCTGTTTCAAATACCCATTTTTCAAATTAGCTACATTGTAAATAACGCATAGTACAGCCCAAGTCTGTACTCACAGTTTATTTAACATTCATTGATTCTTAGAACTTTATCTTTAAAGTTTCATGCTCATTTAACAATGTTTTGGGAGCTTTGTTCAACGTCATGGGTGTTAACTTCCCAAAAGCAATATGCTTCATAAAGTAAATTAAAAAATTTTAAATTCAACCATCACAGTAAATGCAAAGTATGTAACACTATTTATCTGGAGAAAAGATTAACTACAAGAGACAAACCTTATAATAACAGTCATATTTTATATGTCTTACATGGTATTCTAACATTTAACAGAAACTTAAAAAAAATAATAAACATAAACTATTTTTTACCGAAAATGAATTCGCAATTGCCGATATTCTTATGGAGATATGATATTATTTTTTCTCTGTGCCCCAATTTCATTATGTAAGTATCAGAGTTGCAAAAATAGTTGGGACTTGGGACTTCTACTTCTGATGGCAACATCTTTTATTTCTGATTTATTTATCTGAACTCTCTTTCTCTTTCTCTTTCTCTCTCGGTGAATCTAGCTTAAAATTGGTCAGTTTTGTTTACCTCGTCAAAGAATCAGCTCTTAGTTTCACTGATCTACTTTCCTGTCGTCTCAGTCTCTATTGTATCCATTTCTGCTCCAACCTGGGTTGTTTTCTTCTTCCTGCTAACTTTCGACGTCCTTTGTTTTTCCTGTTTCTGTTTTCCGTGAGGTGTGATGCTGGGTCCTTTGAGGCCGTTTTGTTTCTTGCTCTACACGTCCCTCTGGGAACGGCCTTCGCTGCACCCACACACCGCGCTATGCTATCTGTCCATTTTCATTTGTCTCGAGGTATTTTTTAATTTCTGTTTTGATTTCTCTGATAACCCATTGGTGGTTGTTCAGAAGAAAGCTATTTAACCTCTACGTATTTTTCTATTTTCTAGTTTTCTTTGTGTCATTAAATTCTAATTTTATATCATTGTGGTCAGAAAAGATGTTTAATATAATTTCCATCCTCTTAAATTTGGTAAGACTTTTTTTATTTTTATTTTTTGGCCCTAACACATAATCTATCCTGGAAAATGTTCCATGTGCTCTTGACAAGAAAGCATATTCTATTGCTTTTGGATGAAATAGTCTATAGAGCTGTTAAGTTCATTCGATCTTACATGTAGTTCAAGGTCAATGTTTCCTTATCGATTTTCTGTCTCAATTGATGTAAGTGAGGGATTAAAATCTACTATTATTGTATTGCTGTCTACTCTCTCCTTTTAGGCGTGTTAATATTTGCTTCATATACTTACTTAGGTGCTTCTATGTTAAGTGCATAAGTATCTACAAATATCAGAGCCTAATCCCTTTATTATTAACGCCCATCTTCGTCTCTTACGTCGGTCTTGGCGGCAAAGCCGGTTTTGTCTGACGGACGCACAGATACTCCAGCTTCCTGTTGGCTCATGGCACGTCTTCTCCCATCCTCTCACTTTTGGTCCGTGCGTCCTTACATGCAAAGCGAATTTCTTGTACGCAGCGTATAAAGCAGCCCCCTCTTACCTGTGGGGACAAGTTCCATGACCCCGAGTGGGCGCTTTTAACCACAGATAGTACCGGACCCTCGTCACCCAGAGCCGCCCTGCACACGTGGCCGCAGCGGCTTCGTCGGCAGACACCGCGTCTCCAGCGACGTGTCTCGGCGCGGCTCCTTCCGGTTTCGCCTTGTTCGGAAGTCTCTGTGCCTCCCGGATCTCAGCGACTGCTTCCTTTCCCAGGACAGGGAATTGTTACGCCATTATTTCTTCAGACAAGATCTCTAGCATTTCCCGTTCTCTTCTCGTTCTGCTATTGTCGCTTAGAGGAGGGAAAACAGACACCAAGAGGTGGTCACGTGTACGAGGCCACCCACGGGTGACCTGGGCAGGACGGTGCTGACTCCTGCCTTCGTGACTGCTGAGCTCTGCTTCTTCCTCATGGAAAAATCGCAATACGTTTACCCTGAACAAAAAAACCAAACCAATACCTCCTACATTCAAGAACTTTTGTTTTAGCATATCGGCTTATTGAGTCTGTTTGAGAGGGAGTTTCTCGTAAGCTTGGGTAACTACTCAAAACCTCCCCATATTTTAGTATTATAAAAACTGTTTCTTTAACATGAACAGAATCTTAACTTTTAACTTGTTAAGGAAGATAGACGCGCAGAAAATCAGCCCCAATTGGAATAAATCGTTCAGGCTTAAGTTAAATGCAAAAAAGACGAAGGCGCGGCCTCTCGTCATCACGCTGGAAACTGGACGGTTCCAGGCAGCGCCGAGTCAGGCTCTGCCAGAACCGGGGTCACGACAAAGCCCGGTGGCTGCGATGCCCCACACGGCCTTAAAAGCCGGGTCCACAGACGTGTCTCTTCTTGGCAGGCTGATGAATGCGACGAAGGCATTGCAACTGTTATTTAAAGTGAGAAAAAAATAACTTGGGAAATTTCGAATTGGATCTAGAGACAATTTGAAAGTTTCCGTGCTGTGTTTCATATCTTCTGTGCGGCCTGGGTGTATCGGGGGATGTGACGGAAGGAAGACAGAATGGGATGGAGCCCGTGTGCGCTCTGAAGGCCAAAGGAGAATGTTCCAGGTTTTTAAAATGGGAATGATTATTTTCCCATCATTGGGTGTCTATCAAGTGCTCAAATGAGGATCCATTAGACTTTTTCAGCTTAAAAAATTTTATTTTCCTATTCCTCAAGGAACAAAAAAAAGGAAAGACACGGTTTGTAGAAGTTTAAAAGCAACATAAAAGTAGATACTTTACCATTTTAGTACTAGAGTCAACCCATAAATGTTATCTTGGATAAAATTTTATTTCATTATATGTCGTTATGAGATTAATAAAAAGAACTCTTCCATCTCTTGGCATGGGATCATATGATACATAGAGTAGTGATAACACAACAATAATATTGATGACAGTGGGGTTATTGAGAGCTTTCTAGATGCAGGTTAAGAGTCTCACATGTGTTACTTATCGAATTCTTCCAAAAGCTAGATAAGGTAAATGAATAGTAGTACGGAGTATGAAGGCTAATTAGTGAGCTACTCAGTGGAAGATCAGAAGAAGGGAATCTAACTCAGACAATAGTTGCAGCAGACAGGAGTAGCTTTACTTAGACACCTTGTATCTGAAGACATCCACGACAAGAAAGGTTATGATTTTTGATATGTGATCTATTGGGAGGAAAACTGCAAAAGTCTTCATGACAGGTAGAAGCAGATGCCACCACACTATGTTCAAGCATCACAGAAGGCCTCAGATAAGAAAAGCAATTTTATTTTAAGTCAAAGCTATTCTCTGACAGACGCTGGGAAAGCATATTAAAGTGTTATAAAACCAACCGCTCCTATTTGAGATTGGTATTTAAGGATATATAGAAAAAAAAAACCCTCTGAATTATATTTTCAGTCTTGGTAACGATTGAGAATTAGTCATAAGAGTCAAATTTAAACAATAAAGAATTAATTTTCTTTGGATACGCAGATCCAAATGGGAAGGCTGGCATGGGTTTATGCCATCAAGGATCAAAATCTGGCATCTGTGTTCACCACACAGAGTCAAATCTCCTTCTGTCACCATGTGTTTGACCCCAAGAACCCTTCCCTACCTCACTGCCCCTCTTTCGCAATGCAATATACAGATGATGTAGCGTTGAATTGTACACTGGAAACCTACAGAATTGCATTAGCCAATATCACCCCCAACAAATTTAATTTAAAAAGTTGTCATCTGGTGGTGACTTAGAAGTGTAGGCACACGACGCCAGTGTGAAGAAATAATTATCATAGTATCTTTCCAAGGTACCTCATGTAAACTGAGGATCCAGCGAGAGTGGGAGAAGCTTAATTTGATAGGAGAAGGTGAGAGAAATCCCTGTCATCAACAATAACGCCACCTGATAGGGCTATTGTAAGAATAAATGAGTTACCGTCTACAGTATTGCATAGTTCCTGGCCCACTGCATGCTTTAAGCCTCTGAGAAGGTATTTATGATAGTCTCCTCTGGCACAAAACTCTCTGATATTACTAACAAAAATTTCTTTTATGATATATCTCCTCGGGGAAGGGAAAAAAGAAAAAAGAAATGAATGGGACAACATCAAACTACAAAGTTTTGTACAGCAAAGGAAACCATCAACAAAACAAAAAGACAACCGAGTGTTTGGGAGAAGATATTCACTAATATATATCTGATAAAGGGTTAATATCCAAAATATATAAATAACTCATACAACTCAACAACAAAAAATCAAACGACCCAATTAAAACATGGGCAGAAGATCTGAACAGATACTTCTCCAAAGAGAAGATACAGATGGCTAGCAAGACACACAAAAAGATGCTCGAGGTCGCTAATCATCAGAGGAAATGCAAAATAAAACCACAATGAGATGTCACCTCACACCCGTCAGAACGGCTGTCATCAATAAATCAAAAAACAGCAAGTGTTGCTGAGGATGCAGAGAAAAGGGAGCCCTCATACACTGTTGGTGGGATTGCAAATTGGTACAGCCACTATGGAAACAGTATGGAGGTTCCTCAAAAAATTAAAAATGGATCTACCTTTGACCCAGCAGTTGCACTTGTGGGTATTTATCAAAAAAAAAACAGAACAATAATTTGTAAAGATCTATACACTCCAATATTCATGGCAGCACAATTTACAATAGCCAAGATATGGAAGCGACCTAAATGCCCATCAACAGACGATTAGATAAAGAAATTATGGTTCATATATTCAATGGAATATTACTCAGCCATTAAAAAAAGTGAAATCTTACCATTTTCAATGACATGGATGGACCTCGAGGTTATTATGCCAAGTGAAATAAGTCAGACAGAGAAAGAGAGATAACCATATGATTTCACTTAAATGAGGTATCTAAGGAGCAAAAAGAACAAACTAATCCAAAACAGACTCACAAATATAGTGGACAATTTGGTGACTAGGCGATGGGGTGAAGAGCTAAAGAAGTACAAATTAGTAGCTGATAGTTGGTCCCGGGGAGCGTGGCAGAGGGAACGCGGTCAGCATCAATACGATGGCCAAGTGGAGGGCCAGGGGAGGGAGGGAGCAATCGGGGGCATCGTTTTATGAACATTATAGATGTCTAACCAATGCACTGTATTCATGAAACTAATTTAAATAAATTAATTTAAAAAAAAAGATAACGCAAAATACTCTGCTAAAGAGAGTCGGAGTACCCTGAAGACACAGAAATCCCCCCAGGTTTCTCCGGGGCTGTCGAGTGCTGATTTGATGGTGAGCCGGAGGGGAGCAGCAGGGCCGGCCCCGAGATCAGGAATGGGGTGCATTTCATGCAGTATCTGCCAACCAAGGCTCGGCTTTTCCCTTTGCGGAAATAAATTAATTTAAAAAAAAAAAAAGCCTAGAATTTCCTTTTTTGGGGAGAGAGGAAGCATCTCAAGTTTAACTTGAGACCTTACCTCAGTGACCCCCAAACTTCTATCATTTCCATACCTCAGCCTCTCCAGAGGTAGCCCCATTTTCCAGGTCTTTCTTACACAGCATTTTGTCAAGATATGTACAACATGTAATGTCATTAAATATAAATAAAACTGGAAAATAAAAAAAGATAAATGAATATTTTTTACCTCTAAAATATAAAATGTCGGTGCAGGTGCTCATAATAGCTATGTGTGTACCCTTTTACCAGTAGTCCTAATGAAGGAGAATGTCACGAAGTCACTTTCACTGGGAAACCTCTTAACTCTGTGACCTTCGACAGTGCAGAATTATCCACAGTGCCCTTAAATTTAAAAATCTTGCCCGGGTCATTCGTAATTGGTAAGTCCTTCAGAGGGCTTGTAGGAAAATGAAAATGAGTCATTTATATTCTGAATTCACATTCTAAGAGTAATTTTAAAACAATATACTTAAACACTCAAACCTAGTTTAATTGTAATTTTTTTCAATAACAATTCTTTAAAATCACGAGTGAATACTTTTATTTAATTATGGGTTGAATCATATTTTAAAGGCTCACAAAACACTAAAAAAGACACACCTTGAAATAATTTGTTCCAAGGGCATATAATATTGACTCAAAAATTAATGTATTAAGGAGAAAAAAAAAAGTTACGTAAAATTTAACATTGAAATACCAGGTTTTACACAGGTCATTAATATTATGATGTAATTGAATGGCATTTTATGTGCATTCGATATAATTTATTGTATTTTCACAGCAAAAGTGATCTAAATTTACGATATGCCTAACTGGTAAGAATTCTAACATGAATAATAGACACAGCAGATATTGAAATATCTAAAATTCGCTTGCTTTAAATTGATTCGTGATTTTATTTAAATCGGCACATCCTTTTGTGATGTGTATTTTTTTGTAGACTTTTTTTTTTTTTTAGTCATGTACTTTAATTTCAGATGGTGTGCTATTTGGCATTTGCTTCTAAAAAATGAGATTCCATCCAGCTCCTTTGAAGTTTCATAAAATGTCACCAAGATAATATTATGGTTCCCGTGTCAAATACTCATATTTTGGATTTTTTTGCATCAATTATCACTCGAAAGCAAAACCGGCGGGTGCGTGTCTTAGTAATTCGCATTCCCCTGTATTTCCTCTTTTTCCCGATTCTACTTTGTTTCTGTTTTTCTGTTTCTGCTGGATGTTTCTGCCCTGAACAGGTTAAGATGCCGTCTGTCTGGCAGGAAGTGGTGCTGCTGTGACTTGCCCATGAAAACACAGGGGACACTCACAGGAGCTGAGACCAAGAGGCCCGCGAGCCGCCGGAATCTGGGGGGCCCCCTGCCCCCGGAGGGGCCGCTGACACCCTGCCGAAGGACCCCCCCATCGGGGGGTGTCCCTGCTGGGTGGCCTGCACCTGCTTCTTCAGACGTGAGGGGCTGATGCTCTAACGACAGTGAGTAGGGAGGGGTTTGACATGCGTCACCTCGGGTCCCGCCCACAACGATCCTGCCACCCCCCGTCTTGCGGGTCAAAACCCGCGAGGCTTAGGGTGTGTGAGTGGCGTTTCCCAGGTCTCAGGAGCTGGAGGCGGGCGGTCCGGCCTGCACACCGCAGGCATCGCTCAGCCTCAGTGCATCCCAGTCATTCTCTCTCTGGTCCTCGGGAGAGAGTCCCGGGGCCGGCGTTGTCCTTTCCCGGCCAGTGAGTTTATGAGTCTGCCCGGACGCCAGCGTCCAGCGCCCCGGGAAGCCCCCGCCCTCCTGCCCGGTCCCGCCCTGCGCAGGGCTTGTCCCCACGGGACGGTCCTGGTGACTGCTGCACCGACGAGGGAGCTCGGTCCCTCCCCTTCTCCGACGATTCCTCTATTTTTCGTGGGGTCAATGTTTTATACTGTCCCTTGGTTTATCTTCAGTAGATTCTCCAGGAAGGACATCTTTATCGAACATTGCTGACCCCAAGCAGATCCCAGAGGAAATTCCTCTCGCCTCAGAGGTATGATAACAGAATGGTGTCTGACTTTTTCCTTTTCCATTGGAGAGAAGCTCGTGCCGTTTGTTTGTCTGGGTGTTTATTAACATTTTTTTTTTTTGTCTCCCTTGTAAATTATAAAGTGCGACAGAATGAGAAGAAACACAGCTTTCTTTTCCATTCAGACAAAGACTGAACCCTAAAGCTGTTTCTCTTGCATTTTTCATCTTTGAAGCATATTTTCCTATAATTTATGCCCCGAATTTCTTGGGAAAAACTCTCATCCTTCCATGGAATCACCCTTCTCTTTTATCTTAAACCGCGAGAAAGCTGCACAAGGTCCCTCGCAGGCCCAGCTGGGTTTTCCAAACTCAGCCTGGCTCCTCACTGCCTTTTATTTGGGCCGGAATTCGCAGTTTTGTTTCTTATCTATTTCCCTCTTCATCTCGGGTATCATTCCCTCCTGTTTTGACACCTGGTTAGGCTTTGGGTTTAAATAAATTAATTGTTAGTTTTCAATCACAGTGCATCAATTCGAGCTCCTTCCAGAGGCGGATTCGTGACGGGTACGAGGAGCAGCTTTGTGAGGCGACACACAGCAGCAAGTCGGGCGAGGGCCGGCGGCCCTGCGGGCGGCTCACCCTGACCGCAGGTGGCGGGGCCGCGCGCCTCGGGGCTGTCACGGGAGAGGCAGAGGAGCCCGGTCACCACGCTTGAGGCCCGCTCCCGGGGGAGGTCAGTGCCCTGGCGCTTGGGTCCGTCGTGAGGGCAGGCAAAACGACTTCAGCATCCGGGGGAGGCCGGTGCAGCGGGATGCAGTGCCGCCTCGGTGAGGGCGGGCGGCGGGGAGGTGACCATGTCAGCCGCAACCCTCACGCGAAGGAGGTCGCCCCTTCCATGGGGCGCAGACGAGATTTCCCTGGAAATGCCGCCCCTTCGTGCCACGAGGTGGGATCACAGCTGTGCTAACACTGAGATAGTGGGGTTCGCTGCTGCTGTGGTGAGGCTGCTCCTCTGTTCCCCGTCCTTCCCACGGGGCACATTTTATATTTGAAAAGCATCCTGACCATGAAGAAAGTGCACGTACCAGTGAGTTTCTAGAAATTAGACACACTCATGTCACTAGCAGCCAGATAAGTAAAATAACCACTAACTGCCTTCCAGAAGTCTCTCTCTCCTCCTCTCCAGACTGCACCTCCCTTCCTCCAGGGGTGACCAGCCTGGGCCTTACCCCAGTCAGCATCGGCGAGTCATGCCTGATTTATCACTTAGCATCAACAGTCTGCAGTAAATACTCTTTTGAGTCCGACTCCTTTCTCTAACGTCATGTTTTATTAGCACGGTTGCAAGTAGCTGCCTATCGTTTATTTCCCATCCCGCATAATGTTCCAGTGAGTGCACACGTCACCATCTCTCGACCTGGTTTCTGGGCGGCGACCCTTTGGGTCGTTGCTAGTTTGGGGCTATTACGAGAAGTATTGCTGTGGACGTTCTTAGTTCATGACTTTTGGCGAATGCGATGTGCGTGTGCGTGTGCGTGCGTGTGTGTGTGTGTGCGCGCGTGTGCATTTCTGTAGGGTGCGGAGAACGTGGAGCCGGACGGCCGGGAGGCGGTGCGGTCGCTAGTGCACCGGGCTCGGAGCTGCCGGGTGCAGTGGCGAGTGGCCGCGCCCGCTGACTCTCACGAGAGGCAGGCGCGCGTTCCCGTCACTCCACAGCGTCACCGACACCGAAGTTTACATGTTTCTCACGGTCGCCATCCTGCGCGGTGTGCCGTGGTGTGGTGTGGTGGCTTTAATGTTCGTTTCCACGCCGACCGAAAAGCGGAACATCTTTTCACCTGCTCGGTGATCGTCTGGCTATCTCGTTCTGTGAAGAGTTTCTTTAACCCTCTTATGCGTTTCTCTTTTGGGCTGCATGTATTTTTATTTTTAAAAATTGACTTGTGGGATGTCCTTATGTATTCCGTACGTGAGTCCTTTGCCAGACATATGTGTGTGGATCTGACTTGCCTTTTACTCTCTTCATGGTGTCTTTTAATGAATGGAACTTCTTAATTTTAACATAGAAAATTTTATCAATTTTTTCTTCTGTCATTAGTACCTATTTGTATACTGTTTAAGAAATCTTTTCCTAGTTCAAGGTCACAAACACCACCCTCCATATTTTTTCTCTAAAAGCTCTATTATTCACCTTTCCCAACCAGATCCGAAACCTATGAGGACTGGATTTTTGTGTATTTGTGTATGGCGTCAAAGACACTTGTCTCCCGCGTGGACAGCCCACTGACCAGGCACTGTTCGTGGAAGAGACCATCACCCCCCTCACTGCACGAAGAGGCGGCTTGATTTGAAATCAGACACCTACCTGTGCTTCTAAACTCTAGTCTGTTCCACAGGTCAAACTGTCGACCAAGACGTTCTCAGATTAAACAGAAATTTCTCTCTGTTGTCTCTCCAGTCACACACATATCAGGTTAGGGAGAAAGAATAATTTCCTGGTTTTGAGAAGGAATCAAATTCGATTGGAAGTCTGTTGGCGGTGCTTTGTATATCCAGAGACAATGAAAATATTTTAGTCTCAAGGAATGTTGCTAATTTTAACTTCTGAGAATCTGGTGACAGGCTCGGAATGACACAGAGGAAGATGGGTAGAGGGCTGCACCTGTCTGTCTGCATGTTAATTTTGGGAAGACAACTGGGATGAGCCGAGGACGGAAGTATGACTCTTCCTCGGATGGCACCGTTTCTTCTCCCAGTCTCGGGCCGTTAGAGGCTGTTATTCCCCTAACTGCTGGAGAGCGTGGCGGGAAGGGCGTATAGCAAACGCACTCCAATCGCGACTGCAGCAGGAACGTCAAACACGGAACGGCCCGGCCCGCGTGCGCCGCGGCGGGGACCGAAGGCCGTGCAACCAGGACGTCGGGGGTGATTTCTTGGCCGTGCGTCTTTGGGGGCAATCCAGGAGTTCATAAGAGCTTTTTACAAACGGCTAAAAAATCTCCTCCAAAGCGTGCATCTTAACTGATGACCGTGGGGAGGTCGTTGCTCGTCAGCTGTTTCGTTTGGAAACAGCGCAGACGGTTCCCGAGGAGACAGTTCAGACCTCTCTCGTGGCGCTCTGGGTGAGCGCGAAGTTCTACGGAGGCTGCTTTCCGGGGCTTCGCAATTATGCTTTAATAAATCGATCCATCTGGTGTCAATAACTTACGGCCACAGGGTTCGTACTCTACAGCCTGTGGGCCTGTCGTTTGGATTTAATCAGATACGCTACCTCTGACCATTGGCAAATGCGATAATCATTTAGTAAAACAGGAAGGCTAAGCTGTCAGGAACGTGATCATCATTTTGTTGAAATGTACACCATGCCAGCGGCCTCTCTCGCTGTCTCTCTGTGTCTCTGACTCTCTGTCTTTCTCTGTTTCCCTCTGTCTCTCTCTCCATATCTATGTATGTATGTCTATATGTGATATACATTTTGGGTGTCTTCGATGGATTTGGAGAAACAGAAAAAACCCCACAGGCTGTGATGGGGCCGGGTCGAGCCCGTGTCCGGTGCGGCTTGAGGGACCGAGGCCCAGGAGGCGGCCAGCTGAGCGGGAGGGGGCCTTCAGCAGCGCCTCTGGACGAGGCTCACGCAGAACGGAGTGTGTGTCCTCCCCATCGGCGTCTCCAGTGCCCTCGGTAATCAGCGGTGACAGGCTTCCTTTGCTGAGGAAGTGCCGGTGGCAGAAATGACTTCAGAAATCGCTCCTGTCAAGTGCCCATCAGCGGCGAGCGGGTTTGCGGAACGCCGTCCGCCTCCGGGAAGCATCCGCAGGCTCCCGTTCTTAGGACACCTTGCAGCCCTCCGTCTGTCCCTCCGTCTGCCTCTCCCTTTGACACGGGGAGAGGGGACCGGGAGAGCCGGGCCTGCCCGGCTTCCAGGACGCGAGCACGGTGCTGCTGGAGGCGTGTCCCAGAGGCCACCCTCCCTGTGGGGCGGAGGGCCCCCGGGCTCCTGGACGCGGAGGGAGAGGAGGCACGGCGCTTCTCAGCGAAGGACGGAGGTGGCAGCCGGAGGCGATCAGGAAGGCTGCGAGCCGCCCGATCAGCTCGCCAGTTTTCTCATTTGATGTTTTTAAGAAATATGGAAAGACTGGAGATTCTGTGGCCACGGCATTGTCGGTGCATTCGTGCGAAGTGGCATCTTCCTTGGTAGACCCCAGAGCCGTGCACGTCCGTCCCTGTGTTTAGTGCGAGCTGCTCTGGGGCAAGGTCACGCGCCAGTTAGGGGCGGCCCGTTCAGGGCTCTGTCCCCTCTCTTTGTGACCCTGAACCAGGCGGCGGAGGGGTGGGGGGCAGAGCCCCAGCCCGGCCTCGGCAGGCAGCGCGCAGGGAGGTGGCCCTGCCCACAGCGCACTCACACAGGGCGGTGGGGCGGCGCCGACTCCGAAAGGAGGCTTTGCCGGGCGCCGGGCAGGCGGCGGCACCTCCTGGCTGCGGGTCCAGCCCAGCCCCGGACAGGGGACGAGCGGCTTGTTTGCCGGGCTTCGAGCAGGGCGGCCTGCTGCCAAGTGGCCTGCCAGGGCCCCGTCCCCTCCTCACAGGGGTGCGTGTTGTTGGGAACCCCTTTCAGTCCCACTGCTGGGGTCTCTGGGGCATGAGAATCCCCAGTCCTGGAAGAGGAATGAGGCGCGCCGTCCCTGGCTCTGAGAGGCCGGCTGGCCCCAGCGCAGGGCGGCTTTGTGTTAGCCCAGAGATTGTCTTTGGTCCAAGCCAAGGGAACAAAAGCTGATTCTCTCACCTTTAAATAGAGGGGTTTCAGCAGACACAGTGAAGCGTGAGGGGCAGGGTTGGGGAGGCAGCCAGGGTGTCCCTCCAAGTGTCCCCAGGCGCCCGGCCAGGGAAGAAGCCCAGGGAAGAGCACACGGGTGCACGAGGTCCCTGCCACCAACCCCGAGGACGCTCTCCATGGCTGCCGGTGTCTGTGGGCACAGAGATGGGGACGAGCGGCAAGCGAACCACCTGTGAGAAGCGGCCCCGCGGCCCCAGCGACGGCCTCCGCGCTCCGCGCTGGTGGCGTCGTCCAGACGGGGTTGCTCAGGGGAGTTTCCCACCCCCGTCTTCACGGCCTGACGCCGAGCAGCGAGCTCTCCGTCACGAGGGCCCGGGGTGTGCTGGCCTGGCTCCGGATCTCGGCGTGTCGGAGGGACACACGCCCCCAGCAGGGACGCCCGGGGGCCCTCGGAGCCAGGCACCAGCCAGGGGTCTGCTCCGCCGTGACACGCGCCAACGGTGCCTCCGACGCCAACCTTCGGCCTCGTTTCATCAGCAAAACCTTTCGAAGAAGACCGTCTTCGGTGAGGCCACAGAGTCACTTCTTGGTGCTTCTGGTTTTCTGCCTGGGAAATGTAATCGGTGAGCTCTTCTTGTTTACAAAGGTTAGAGCAGTCTACGGCTATAGATAGGAACATGCACACACACACACGTACACACACACACATATACACACACATACACACACACATACACACACAACTGTGGGGAGGGAGGGAGAGAGAGAGAAAGGTAGATAGGTAATTAAATAGACACCTACTTGGCTTCCAAATTATGACTGGAACCATGTAAATTTGTCCTACGCGTATTTTAATAATTGTCAGCCTTCGCCGAGGATCCCATTTTAGGCATCGCCTTTAACTACGTCATCCGCTTTCATCCATATAGCGTTCCTAATATGTAGTCATTATAATTCTCATTTTATAGGTAAGAATTTGAAGCCCCAAAAGACTATAACGCGTCTTACGCATGTCCGTAGAGTAAGTCGTGGTCTCGAGATTCAAATTCCGGGACTCCAAAGCCCCCTCGCTCACCGTACGACAATCACCGCGGCAATTCCCGTTCGCCGTGGGCACCCGGTGTTTGCACGGCTCGTCCCCGCGAGGGGCCGATGGAGGCCCATGACGGCCCATGAGGGCAGGCGCGACTTTACCAGTCCATGATGTTTTCTCGTTTCCTGCCCATATTGCAACAAAAAAACAAAAGCATCTTTAGCTCAGGGCCGGAACGTGAGTTCGCACAGCGACCAGGGGCCCGAGGGGCCGTGCAGGTGGGCTGGGCGGACCGGGAGGGGGCAGGGGACGTTTCTGTCCCAGCGGCCGCACTCGCCCTGCCCTTTGGGAACCCCTGTCTCGGGCGATCGAGTCCCTTCTGTCGGAATCCCAGGCTCCGCGCCCGCTGCGGACAGATCTCTTCCAAACAGGGCGGGGTCGACGTTGAAGCTCAGATGCTTGGCAAGTGAGTTAGAAACGGACGGGCGCCCAGAAACCCCTCAGCACGTCCAGCGGAAGACCCTGCTGTGGCGGCAGGTGGAGACCTGGACGGCTCTGCTCTCTGACGACTGACGCCGCCGCGGCACGCGGAAAAGGCGCTCTTGGGTTTCGACGGCACGTCGGCGCTTTTTGCCTTTTTGCGCGTGACTGTGCGCCACCGAACTTTTCGCAATGCTTTGTTTATTTCATGGACAAGACATTAAATTCAAATTCCAGCTCGGATGAGATTTACTCAGTTCACATCTCGCTGTGGGAACAACTCATTATCGAAGCTCACATTTCTAACGCAGGCGAATGACCCAAACCTTAATGGAAGGTTATGACAAATTTGGCTGGTTCTGAAATCCAGAAATACTCCGTGTCAAAGTTATTTTTGATCTTATATATTTCTCATTGCTGGACAGTTTTGGGAAAGGTTGTGAAAACTATTAATGTGTGTGTGCACATTTCTCAAAGTAATAAAATTGATGAACAGTCCCCGTTCGGCCCCAAGCCATAACTTACTATTTCCCTGTTGATTACCGACATCGCATTTTCTGTGAAACTTGTTTTTGTGTCACACGGGATACAAATGGTGTGTCCAGGCTCTGCTAGGAATTCTTGCGAACCCCCACGCGCACAGAACCTCAGATTGGGTCGTCCGTAATTCCTACCCCGTTTCCTCGCTAGCTGGTTCCGGATATTCAAGAAGTAAAATCTGTGTGGTAGCAGAAAGTCTTTATCCGCCATTAATTTGAAAGAAAATGATATCACTCCGTTCTTCATCTTCAGATAAGCGTTCTGCGGCACTTTTAAAAGTTCAGAGGGCGTCTTCCTCATGGGAGGCCCGCGGTTCTTCCAGGCACTTTATGCACGAGCAGGAGAATTTTAATTGCCGTCCTCTCGCATTCCTCTCCAATCTGAGGTTAGGGTTGAGTATTTCTGAGGCTATAACGTTCCAATAGATAAAACTAAAAGGCAGTTTAAAAAAAAATAATAAATGGGATTTTTAATCTGAATGGATTAAAGTAAGTTGGATTTAAAAAGAAAGTTATAAATTATAACTTAGACCTGATATTTTAATATAAGTACTAGTAGTGTCTTAGATGGCCTGCATATTTTTTTTTCATTTGCATGTCCCTTACAGAATAAAACACCATTAAATTCCTTAGGCCTACTTCATTCCACACTTAGCACATGTTAATGAGTTTACACCTAAAACCACTCACTTCAAAAGTTACCGATAACGACGTGACGATTTTGAATAAAAAGGATGCAGTTTGTAGTTTCATGTATGGGATGGATTTTCGCAGAGGGCCTTTGGGGCTTGGCTCCGGCAGGGCCCACCCAAGGGCGAGTGTGAGCCCTTGGCCTGCGGATCCCGGAGGCACACCGGGGTGGGGAGCAGGGGGAGACCGGGAGGAGAAGGCACGGACGTGGCCGAGCTTGAAACCGGCTCTTCCGAGTGTCTCCCGATGTGAACCTGGACAGTAGCTTGTCTTTTTATCCATTCGTTCGTCTTCGTCCAACACCTATTTGCGGATGCCTACAGGACGCTGAGCGCGGTGTCAGAGCCGGTGCCCGGGGTTGGGCGGAGTGCACGGTTAGGGGCACGGCCCCCCGGCGGCCACGTCTGACCCCGGTTCCTGACGCCCACCGAGGCATCCACGTTAGGGTCCAGCCGCAAACTCAGAGGAAGGTGTCCACATAGAGGCCTTCCACCTCTGACGGCAATGGCCAGTTTGCAGGTTTCCCCAAACTACCCTCGGGCACACTGATTTGATAGAAGGGGTCACAGAACTCACCAGACACTGTCGCACTCGTGGCCGTGCGTGTTACAGGGAAGGGTGCATTAGCACACACCGAGGAGAGTCCAGGAGGGCTCCGAACGCAAAGCTCACGTGCCCTCGGGACACATCGCCCTCCCGGCGAGGACAGGTGACGATGCCCGCAGCGTCCTGCCAGCCGGGAAGGTCACCCGAGCTGTGGCGCCTGACCTTCGAGGGGCCTTCCTCACGCAGGCACGGTCGACTGAGCCATCGATTGCCCACACGGCTAATCTCCACCTCCAGCACCCTCCCCGGAGGTGGCCGGAGGGGCCGCTCCGGATCACCTCACTAGCCCAGACGACCGGGTGTGGCCCTAAGGGTCCACCAGAAATGGCTACGACGCTGTGTCCCTCGAGAAACGAGAAGGCGTTGAAGGTTACTTCCCAGGAAGTGGGGAGTGAGGCCGACCTCCCTTCGGGGCAAAATACTCACCATGTAGTAGCTGGGGGAAAGGGCAGCCAACTCACCAAAGTCCCGGCCACACGTGGTCCATGCAGCCAACTCACCAAAGTCCCGGCCACGTGGGGGAGGGGGGCTTCTTTTCTCCTCCCTCCGGCATCTTCTGGCTGGTCAAGCATCAGATTGGCATGAGACAGACTCACAAGACAAAGTGACCAAGCTTAGTCGCATGTGTACATACGGGGTTCCCTGAGACAGTCCTCATGGGGGAGAGGCTGCGGAGCCCACACCTGAGGGGCTGAGGGAGAGGGCCAGGGCGAGGGGAAGGACGAGGAGGCAGAGAGGCGGCGGGCGCAGACGCGCCAGCGGGAGGCGGGCCCGCGGCGCCCGCAGCAGGTGCAGGCGCGGAGTCGGGGAGGAGCGGGGCGGGGGCCAGGCCGGACGGAGGACGCCCACGGGGAGGGGCCCCCCCGCAACATGTCCAAGTGATACCGGACGCCGCCAGAGGGCTTCGAGAAGAGACTCACTCCAAACTACAGTGGCTCACGACCCCATTGGGACTCTGCCTCACATACAGACGGGGCGCACGGGTGGACACGGGGCCCGCGGTGAGGGGGACGTCGCCTCGCCCAGACGGGGGACTCGGAGCGGTCGGACTTAAGAGGAGGAAGTGGAGGGCTGAGAACCGGCCGGACTCTGACCGTATTTTTTAATGTAAAACTGACAGGGGCCTCCGATGGGTAGGACGAGGGGTGCGAGAGGAGGAGCCGCGGGGGGCAGAGCCGCGAGGGCCCGCGGAGGAGCGCGGTCCCAGGGCACCGCGAGCACCTGCGTCCAGGGCCGGGCGCGGCCGGGCGCGGCTGTGGGGCGGGGGGCGCGCGGACTTTACAGGCCGGGAAGGGCGTGTGGGTGGACTTAGCGTCGGTGGGCATCAGATCCGGGACACGGGACGACAGCAGCGCGTGCGCGGGGTGCGGGGGAGGGGGGAGAGCTGAGCCCGAGGCCCCCACGTTTCATATCCCGGGGAAAGGGGAGGCCAGGAAAGAGCAGCGGAGAGGGCGCCGGGGGTCGTGGCGTCCCGGCCGCGCTGGGAGCGCATTCCGAGGGACACCGACCGGCGCCTCGACGGAGCCGCTGTGGCGCGCGGGGTCACGGCCACGTCGGCCGGGGGCGGCTGGGTCGCAGAGCTGTGGGCGGACGGAGAAACAGGGCCGGAGCTGCACGTGCAGGAGTGGCGAGAGGCGCGCAGACACGGGAGAAACAGTAGCATTTCCCATTTTGGGGGGAAAGGCCCATCGGAAAGGGGCGAATCTCCCGAGCATCGTCCTTGCTCAGGTGGGTGGGGCGAGACCCAGTGCTTCAGTGGCGGGGCGCCCCTTGCTAGGCGCCAGGCTGCTGCTCACCCCGGGAACAACAGGAGACAGAATACTTGCGCATAGAAAACGCGACCACGCCGAATGCGCAGGGTGTGGGCCACGGCCCGGCGTCACCTGCGTTCGCTCCTTCGGTCCCAGACACCCGAAAAGGGAGACGATGCGTTCGCGCCTGTTTTACAGGTGAGCGGTTAGGTGCAGACGGCGTAAGGCGGGCGAGCCCCCTCCATCCGGGGAAGCAGGACTCGATCAGGTGGTTGGACGAGTCTCGCCCTCTGTCTAAACTGCCGGCCGCAGCTGCCGCCCGTGCAGCGAGGTGGGCAGGTGTGACAGGTGGAAGGCTGCCCCAGCGGCTCCCGTCGCTTACCTGAGACAGGAATCGAGGCCATTGCAGAAGGGGGAGGATGGGCGAGCAGGCGAAGGCGGTTGGAGGAGAGAGAGTAAGGGACAAAATAGTAACCCGGAAAGGCAGGTGACGGGATGCGTAGGGAACACGGTATTATGGCCGGTTGTGATTGCAGGACCACCCGAGCTTAATGACCGTAGATGTAAAGCACCGGTCGGCATGGAGACGCTCAGTCGCAGGTGTGCGGGCGCAGCGGGGGACAATGGGCTTCATCACGGCTTCGGTCTGATCGAGAATGGAAGGGATTCGAGAGCGAATTCGAGGGAGCGATTATAATAATCGCTTATGGAATTAAACCCGCGTAAGTAGGAGAGTGCGCGAGGGATGCGAGACAGGAAGGATAGGACCCGTGGGCTGCAGGTCCTGCTTGGGAAGGAAAAAACGAAAACGGACACACCAGCTAGCCCGTGCTCCCGCGAGTGTAGCGAGTCATCTGGAAAACTAGCAGGCGGGGAGGGGAGAGCAGGCTGTATGGAGCTTGGATTGCCGCTGCCTTCATGGACGTATCTGTGATCTGGCCAGAGGAAAGAGCTGGCCGGAGCGTGGTGATGAAGGTCATCGGAGAAGGGGCCGAGGGACCGAGAGGCGAACGCTGAAACCGCCAGGAATCACGAGGAACCGTGTGTGGGCAGTGGAGGAGGCAGGAGCCGGCTTTTCAGTGCAGGACACAGAGTGACCCCGGAGTGTGGCCGATAGCAGCCACAGAGGCGGGAGGTGGTGTCGTCCGGTAACGTGAGATCCAAGGGCTGGAACCTGGGGACCAAAGTCGCCTCTTTGGTCTTCTTGGTGCGTCCCCTCGATAGCTTTTATCTGGCAAAGTTCAGCTCAGCTAGAAAGGGAACAGTCTCTACCTGGCTTTACAGACCTCTGGGGACAGGACGGTTTATAGGACTCTGATCCATACAAGATGACTCTGCTTCTTACGGTGATCAGTGTTGTGGGTATATCCGATTTCCCCTCGTAATGCTGCCATCGTTTCTGACACCAGACCTACTAAGAGCACTTCTTCAAAACTTTTTCCTGGAATCTTTCTGGAATACCTCATTACCATGTTAATCAGGCCACCGATGTCCGTTTAGGGGTATCCCTACGAGGAAGCCATGATTAGGGACAGGTGACGAGGAATAAAAAACACCAGCAGTTAATTCTCCAATGTCAGCCGTGAGAATAAATCATATCGTTTGAGAATCCGAGCGCGTCATAATATGCAGATGGCAAATGGGTTTTATTTTGCATAATCGCTCATCGGTAGTGTCTGCTGAGCTCTGCATTAAAAAGAGTCTGAGGCCAAGTCCGATCTCAACGGGAGGGTGCCGTGCTGGGCTAGCGATGACTGTCACGGCAGCGTGACCTGATCTGATCCACGGCTTTCGTTTGGACGGGGTGAACCAAAGAGGGAGGCTGGCCCAGAGACACTATGAGGACTGCCAAGGTCACGCTGCGCGTTGGAGGTACAGTGCGGGCAGAGGTCTGCCCGGGACGTCGCGGGAGTCATCGGGTCGCGTGTTCGCAAAGCCGGTGCAGTCGGCAAAAGAAGCGATGGTAGAAACGACACTCCACGTGATCAGAGAGACCGGATGCCACCATTTACGGTGTGTGGTGACGCAGAGTTAACCTCACAGGAGGGAAGCCTTCACAGCGAGAAGAGGGGACCTTTGTGCCAGAACACCTCCGTGATCATCCCCAGTGCCAAAACGTTGAACCAAAACAAAGCAGACATGCAAACCATTCGACTGAGTTAACCAAGGAGGCCATTGTTGGAAGAGCTCAAAACGAGTCCGGGGGCTTTGCTAGAAATAAGTGATAGAGATTTATTTATTCAAGGGTCTTAGAGTTTGCAGTCTTGGAACACAGCTAGGCAAAAACCCAAGTGTTCTTAAGAAGAAAGAAAAGTTAAAAGTTCTTATAGTAAAAAATACATTCTTAGGAATGATCAGTCTTGCATTCTTAAACCTAGAATTGGTCCAGGATGGTTATCAGTCAGATGCCGTGTGGCCGAGAGGGGGTACCATGAGGTCTGGTCATGTTCTGTTGGTCTGGATAATGGATGTTAGCTGGATGTATATGTGAGTCCTTCAGGGGATAAGTAGAGGGTTATCTGGCGGTTCAGATGCAGACCCGGGCATTGAGACAGGACTAGAAAGTTCGAAAAGTTTAAGTTTTCATGCTAGATAGCACAAGAATGGAGGCTTTCCTCATGAATCATCCTTCACAATGTTAATAATTTTAGCAGCTTGGTTAAAATGACTCTGTTTTATACATTCTCTGTCTTCACTCTTTCTGCAGATTATATCCCAAGGCAAAAGTAGATTTTTTTTCTTCCTGTGCCCTCATTGCTTCTAGATTAATATGGTCATGTTGCTTTATTTTTCTGTCCCACCTTCTTGTTTTTTTTTTTTCTTTTTAGAATTAAAAAAAAAAAAAAGTTACAGAGAGGTCCAGGAGTGGAGAGCAAAGGGAACTTCTTCTGAGACCACACTGTTTAAGAAACTCTTATTTTTGTATCTCATTTAATCATCTCAGAGAAGGAAGCATCATAAATGTTATTATCTCCATTTTATAGATGAAGTCACAGAGGTTGAAAGAAGCCAAATGACTTGTAATGACACAGTGCTAAAAAATGATAGAGCGTTGAAAAAGTTTCATTTCTGACCTCTGATTCTAGAGAAAATCCTCTTCCTATTGTATTGTGCTGTGTCGCCAAAACATAAACAGAAGACCTGAGTCCCACAGCGGTCATTACTCTAGAAAAATATTTTATTTCCTCCTTAAAATTCTGGTAATGTCAATACGTGTTTTTCCATGACTACATCGTATTTTGCGTATTGAAATCAAGGAGTCTGGAATATTCATCACCGAAATGCACCTCCTCTTCATAGGAAAATGCTAATGATGACATCCGAGACTTTTCCAGGGCTAGGCTGTGAGCTTTTGCAAGTCACTGCGTGGGGGACGTTTTCCAAGCAGACTCGTGGGGAGCGCCATCATTAGCTTCTGCGCCGTGGGGGGACCTTTCCAAAACTCTCCTGCAGGAAACTTGGAGCATGACTCAATGAGCAAATGCAAATGGCATTTGCTGCAAAACTACAGAATTCCTCTGGGATTCCTTGGGCTGTGACAAAACAACTTCGGATTCCAGCAACGCGAACCGTGGAAGAAAGGCTCCTTCTCGCGCCCCACTCTGCTCCCGCAGGAGAGAGCTTCGCCTTCCGCCTTTGCTCCCCATCAAGAAGCTAACTGAGGCTCATTTTATTCTGACACATAAACTACATGGCTGTTTGGTTCTCTCTTTGAGTTCTGGGACGCGGGTAGCGCCAGGAGCTTCTGAGGCAGTAAACGAGACATCCTCTGACTGTGTTTGGTGGCACACGCATCAATAAAAGGTCCTGTGACGGGACGGCAGCCCAGGAAGGAGGTTATAACGAGTTCTTCCCCAAAGCCGCTGCATCGGAGAAAACTAATTTTAGGTATTATTTCTGGATTCCGTTTTGAAGAGCTGGCCTCCTCGCTCACACACATGCTTGAATACACAGGCATTTATTTTTAAGGAGAGGGATATGTCCTAACCTCTCAAGATCCACAGACCTTATAAAAAAATGTAAGTTATAAAACGGTTTTGCCAATTCCAGTTCTTAATATTAAAATGATTGAAGAAGACAACGTAGGTGATCCAAACACATTTTTTTTAACACGTCATGAAGCACGTGGTCTCCACTCTCAAGAGTCTGGGGAACTGTCAAGGAAGAAGAAACTGCTACAGACTTTCTTGGAAAGAGGTGAGCGGGAGACGAGGGGTCACACGTCCGACCTGATTCAGAAAATTCAGCAAAGAAAGGAGTGAGCACAGAGCCCAGAGCTGGCTTGGCATTTGCGAGTGTCTGACCACACACAGCACGTTTTGGTTAAAGGGGAAATTTGCAGGGATACAGAAAATGATCTAAGTTTCGGTCTGCTGGGAAGACACCCCGGGCGGGAATGGCTCCACCTCGGGCCTAGAAAGGTACAGCATCGGTGACCGTCACAGCAAGAAAGCAGAGTTTCTTCAAATGCCGGAAAGACCACAGCTCTTTACTTTCCGGGGGGTGGGGGGATGCATTGCTCACACCTCAAAACGAACATCCAGTCAACACCATCTGAGGGGAACTGAGAGGTAAACCCTCTTGAGAGAATGTTCCGGAAACGCCGAGTCTGTTTGGGAACCTAGTGCAGCCCTGTGTGGGGGGCGGGTGCCGTCCCCACCCTCGTAGACTCCTGAAGAAGTCCTCGGGAGGGATTTCATCACGGGCCTGACCGGTTTGTGACCCCAGGAAGCATCTGCGTCTTCCACATGTCTTCGGGCGACGCGCACAGAGCCTTCAGTGCGCCGCCTGGCGCGAAGCAAGCACCGCGTGCCGGCCCCCGGTTCGCCGTTCGGAAATGCTTTGGGGTCGAGAAAAGCCACGCGGCCGCTCGCGTCTTTCTCTCCCTTGGCGTCGAGCGCAGCGTCTCACGCCTGGGAGGCCCGTACACGATGTGAATTAATCACCGTCACCCACTTCCCCAGGCGGGGCCCAGGCAGCTCCCTGCCAGGCCAGCGCCTTTCTGGGGTGCGCCCTGAGACCCCCCCCTCACCTGTGTAACTTGACCTTGGCCTTTGCTGAAACCGCTCGTAGCAGATTCCGACGTAGCTTTCTTCCCTCGAAGGCAACAGGCCAGGGTCCAGCCACTGTGACGCGAGCCTTTAGGGGGCTCCCGAGCAGCTCTGGCCCGCGGCCGCTTCCGTTTCTTTTCCCGCGCTTGTGAAACAAGCTGGCTGCTGGTACTTCGGGCGCCCTCCACGGCAGCACTGTGTGCCCGAGCCCAAGCCGGGTGCTCCCGTTCCTCAGATGGCCAAGCGGCCCTTCCCTTCCTGCGCCCCTCCCCCACCTCCTCCTCACGAGACCGGGACCCCGTGTGCCATCTGCAGGTGCTCAGGCCCCCTGCCCCGGGCGCTGGCCCAGCCCGGCGTGTGCCTTCCGAGTGTGGAGGCCTGGGGCTCCCCGCTACCTTGCTTGTCCCTGACATCAGGAGAATAGGCTTTTGGGTCTAACAACAAATTCTAAGTTTGCATTCCGTGCGGGGCCAGGCCAAATGACCGATGCAGAATGCAGCGTGGTGGGTCACAGCTCTGGGCTCCTGCTGCCTCCCCCTGCCCCGCCCTTGTCCTCGGAGGCTTCACTGGTGAACACCTTTCTGTCGCCTGGGTGGCCCCCGAGCCGGGGGTGGGTGCGGCGAGGGAGCGGCGAGGAGCAGCTGTGCTCTGCTCGCGGCCGACTCGACCCCGGGGAGGCGTTGGCTGGGAAACGTCCTTCGGATTGGGGGCTCGACAGGTGCGGGGCTGTCCCCGCCCGGCGGCAGCAGCTGCTTGGTGCCATTACCCACGCGGAACCCCAGACCCTGCCTCGAGGGGCGGAGTCGGAACCCGTGTGCCGGCAAAGGCCTGCGCACACTGCATCTGACCAGCACTGGGCCAGCCGTCGCCAGCGGCTGAGCGGGGACCTGGGGACCGTTGGCGCGTCCGGGGTAGTTTGTAACGCACCCTTTGCCTGGGCGCGGGTCAGCCGTCACCCACGACGGCAACCCCGCCCTATCTGTGGATCCGCTTTCTCGGGTTTCCGTTAACTGAAGCCAATTGTGGTCGGAAAACATGAAATGGAAAATTGTGGGAAATCCGCAAAGTGTAAATTGTGTACCGCTCTGCGTAACGTGACGAAGTATGGCGCCCGCCTGCCCCAGCCCGCCCGGACGTGAGTCCCCGGTTCGTCCCCCGTTTGTCCTCGCTGCACATGCCCCAGTTGTCAGATCGACCATGGGGCATCTCAGAGCTTGTGTTCCGGACACCCCGATTTTACTTAATAACGGCCCCGGAGCCATTCTCGTTACTTTCATTACAGTATATTGTTATAATTGTTCTATTAGGTTATTAGTTATTGCTGTTAACCTCTGATTGTGCCTATAAATTAAATTTTATCATGCGTCTGTATGTACAGGAAAAAAGCATACTATAACGGGGTTTTGGCCACGTACTGGGGGGCTGGGGCGTAGCCCCCGCAGGTCAGGGAGGAACACCGTGCTGTTTTCACAGACACGTGAATAACTGTGAGGTCTGCTAGCGAAACCCACCGAATGCCGCGGGGAAAAGTCTGCGTCTTAACATGGTAGACGCCACGCACCTCCTGACATCTCCCATAACCGCCCTGAGGAAACCCACTTCCGATTCCATAAACAGGTAAACTGGACTGATTCTCTGTCCCCACAAAGACGGACGGGCAAGGGATGGTCAGCTCTCCCCAAGGGTCCTCACGGAAGATGGGGAGGCTCGGCACGGCCCCGCCCCACGTCTGGGGGGCGCATGACAAGAAGCCCAGGGTTCTGCAGTTGCAGCTGGGGGCACCGTGTGAGGCCGCCTGCAGACTGTGGGCAGGTTCTGCACAAACCAAAGCGGTTCGTGTTTTTTGGATCCTGCAGGAAAATGCCAACCATTGTGACACCGACGAGCAGGCCGCCTGGTCCTGACGGGTTTGTGAGCCTCGGGAGGTCGTTTGGTTGCATCATCTGAGCTCAGGGCCCCTTCTCCCTGGCATCGCTGGCAAGATCCAGACGCTGGGCATCCCTGCCCGGATGCGGTGAGTCTCCCTCCAGAAGATAAACACCTGCGTATTACGGCTCGGCAGCCCCACCGCCCAGAATCCAGATCCATTAACCTCGGCCCTCAATGGTGAGGCCCCGTTGACCTTGTACCCGGGGGAGGGAAGTGTCCTTTGCTTACCTAATATTCCCGGTGACTTCAGGCAAATAAGCCATTCTTCACGGTTGGCCTTCACTTGGCTCCACGTTATCCTGATTTATATAGAACTTCCCACGATTCCCCTTGAGGTGACTGCGCTTTGGAGCTGTGTGAAGTGATCCATATCTGTGCTGTTTCTAATGCATTCGTGAAACCATTTATAAGCTGATTGGGGAGGAAAGGTGGTCCATAAATGCCTGGAAATAATAATGATTGCGATGCTTATGAGTGATGAACGGTAAGTACGCATCGCAGCGGGGCACACACCGCCTACTCACAAAGGCTTTTTCTCCTTTTCGCAAACGCTTTCTGACCAATTGATACTTAATAAAGGAAAACTCGCCCTAGGAAGCTTGATGGCTGATTGCTAAAACTCATCAGCATGGAAAACCCACACCGGCCTAACAGGGATGACAATTGTGTTTGCGGCGATGTGTGTGTGCTTCACCTGTTTTAAGTTAGCAACTGTCGCAATGCCCGTGGATGTGCTTGGCATGTATGCTGAGTCCATCCTAATTGCGACACACAGTTTCGTTTAGAAGGCCAGGAACGAAAGGCCACCGTGCCCATAGGTCTTGCAGGGGACAGTCAAGGTATTTTGGGCACAGTGGACAATCTGGTGATGGAAGGGGAGGGGTTGGGGGCTGGGAGAATGGGGTCAAGGGTTAAAGAAGTACAAATCAGTAGCTGATGGATGGTCACGGGGATGGGGAGCGCGGCAGAGGGAATGCGGTCAGCAGTAATAGGATGGCCAGGTGGAGGGCCGGGGGAGGGAGGGAACAACTGGGGGCATCGTCTTATGAGCTATATAGATGTCTAACCACTGTACTGTGTACTCGAAACTAATTTGAATAAATAAATTCATTTTTAAAAATATAAATGAATAAATAAATAAACGGAAAGGTTTTGCTCCCCTTCTGGAACGTGACACTTCCGGTGTTCACGTCGCTCCCCCACATGGCTGGGGGTCAAAGCCAGGTGGAAGCAGAAGTCTCCAAAGCAGGTGGGGGCTCCGTGCGGGGGCCTTGCGGTCCCTGCTCCTTCTGCGAATGGTTGGTCCGCCTTGCGGGATTCCTCCCCTCTCTTACCTGCGTCCTTCCCGCTGCACGTCCCCTGCCCCTTCCCGGCATGCGTTGCTGTCCCCGATCCCCGCCCTTCTGAGGCGAGGCCTTGCGGAGGAGGTCGGAGAGGGCCGCTTCTCGGGTGCGCATTGCCGGAATCTCATGGGAACCTCTCCAAGGGAGCGATGTGAAAAGAACGGGCGAGTCTCCCACGTTGTGAGTAGGACTTTTCGTTTCCTTTGCCACGGCCCGTAATATGTGGCTTTTATTCTTACAACCAGTCAGCCAAAAACAGGCCCCGTTCTAGGCAATGAGCTTTTTGACTTATATTTGTACCAGGGGATGTCATATGTGTGCATATTTCACAGAATTTATAATCTGCCGTCGGTACTTTTTGTCAGCGTGTGTTAAACTGGATCGCAGATCCTCTGCACTGACCTCAGAGGGACCGCTTTTGAGTTTTATAAATAAAACGAAATGTATTCCTAAGGCTCGGTGCGCGCACGCGCGCGCACACACACACACTCATGCACACTCACACACATGCACACACACACGTGCACACACACACGTGCACACACACACAACCGCCCATACGCATAACCGATATCGTTCTTAAACTTCGTAGCTATAAATACGACAGAATTTAGCATATGATATTTTATTACATCACATGAAATTCAGGATTTCACAGGGAAACAAGAGTAAAATAGAGGATAAGGAGCATGTCCCTCCACCCCGCACCTTTGTGACACTTTGAGATCGCCCCTCTCTTTCTCTGGTCAAGGGCAAGCTATCGAACATCTCTTTTCTTTCCACCCCGACAGCTAAACTCGGGAGCGGCAATGCCCTGAGTTTTTGCTGCGTCATTGGCTCTCAGAGTGACTACAGCAAACGAACACCTGCCGGTCTCCTGTTCCCTATTCAGGGTGGTAACGCAGCTCATGGCATCGTCCTGTGTCACAGGAGGAAGAAGCAGGCGACAGCCACGCCCGAGGAGCGTAAGGACATTCCCTGAGTGCCGCTTGTGCTCAGGAGAATTATGCAGTGACATTTCTGTGAGTTATTTCATTTCTTAAATGTCATTATTATTTAAAAAATTAATGCAAGTTCATGGGGGGGGGAATCACACAGTACGAAGGATAGACGATGGAATGTCGCCCTCTCTGTCACTTCCCTGTCTCTCCCCCAGAGGAGAGTTGCGACTTTTCCAGGTGTCCTTCCGCCGGTGGCCCAGGCCGTGCAGGTGTTGGTGCGGATTGGCGAGGAACGCACGTCCGTGCATTTCCGCGCTTCATTTTAAACCTAAAAAGTAGCAAACCACACACACTTCTCTGGACCTCATTCTTTTCGCTTAATAATATTGCCTGGGACATTGCTTTGCGTTCGTACGCAGAATCACCTCGTTTTTGATGCTCACGCAATCCTCCTGAGTTCTGTTACTGTCGATCTGGGTGACACGGAAGCACTAGACCTCGGGCTGTCTGGGGGCCGCTGAAGCAGAGTCAGCAGGGGCGGCAGTTGGACACGAGGTGGCAGGAAGGCGACCAGGGGCAAAGTGGAACCCGCGAGGGTAAAGCGAACGCGCGCCTTTTCCCTACCACCTCTGTTCTTGACCATTCAGGGGCGTGCGGGGTCAGCCGGAGCCCTTGGCCGTGGAGCCGAACTCCCCACCTGGCCAGGAGGCAGGAGACCTGCCAGGGAAGATGCATCGGGGCTGCACACCTGGCTGCAGTGACGCCCACGCGCCAGCGCGCGCCGCGCGTGCAGGATGCAGGTGCACCTGCCGCCACCGGCCTTCTCACTCGGTAAGCGCCGCGCCTGCGCCGCGCTCCACCCGCACCTTCCTCAGGGCGACGGGAGAAGAGGGGGGAGGGGACGGGAGCCTAGTTCCGGCCCAGCGGGGCTCCGGGGTCCCAGCTCCCCACGAGCCCCGCGCTGAAATTTTAGGCTTTTGCAGTAGGGAATAATGGCACGTTCAACAGGTTGGTGACATCTCCAAGATGTCCTTGAGGGGAAGAAAGATAACGGGTCCCATTTACGGGCTCTTAAGATGGCTGTGAGTAATGTTTCTAGAAGCATCCTTCAGGAAGCTGGACAGACTGGCTGCTTGAATACTGGGGACGCAGATACACGAAGACCTTCCCCCCGCCCCCCCGCCCTGCGCACGCAGAGTCGATAGTTACAATCTTGATAGTGTGGCGAGTAAGCTTGATTTTGAAGAGAAAAAGGCTGAGGATAGAACCTTGGCAAGACTCATCATTCGAGAAACACGTGAACATACCTCACCAAGTGGTGGGTACTCGGCTAAGCATTAGGAAAATCTGCATTTCTTAAATGTAGGGTCAGCAGGGGGATCCGGCACCCGGGTCCGGGAATCGCGAGCGGGGCAGACGTGGCTGCGGGGCGGCGGTCCAGGTGAAGCGCGGGGCCCGTCGAGGGACCCGCTCATTCCGCCCCGGTTCTCGAACCTGCGGGTACAAGGCCGTTCTTGACATTCTTTCGTTTTCCTTTTAACGTCTGTTGGGTCTGTAGTTATTGCCTCTCTTCCATTTCGTTTTTTCTTTTTTCTTTTTTTACTTTGCCAGTTTGTGTAGTACTTTTATTATTATTATTATTATTATTATTATTATTATTAGTTTTGGTGTACAACACGATGGTTAGTTAGGCATTTATATAAATTTATGAAGTGAGCCCCCTCTTCTTCTCATGTTAGTAATTTGTCTCTTCCTTTTTTTTTTTTTTTTTTTCATTCGTTCACCTGGATAGAGCCTTATCATTTTATTGATCGTTTTTCGAGAAACAGCTTTTGGTTTCATCGATTTTTCTCTATTGTTTTCCTGTTTCCATTTCATTGATTTCCACTCTGATTTTGAATATTTGTTTCCTTTGACTCACTTTGGGTTTAAGTTGTTATTTTTCTAGTTTCCTAAGGCGGATGTTTACATTATTGATTTTCGATCTTTCATTTTCTCTAATATATGCCCTCGACGTTACTAACATCCCTCTAAGCACTGTTTTTGCTGCATGTCGCAAATTTCGGCATATGGATTTTCATTTTCATTCACTTTAAAACGGTTTTTAACTCCTCTCGAGTGCGGCGTGGTCTCGAATGCCGACGCTGGGGTCATGACGTTGGTGTAAATGTGGGCCCCGTGGCTTCTTAATTCTACAGCTCCCCCCGCGGCCACGGTCGTCCAGCCGCACGTCCCGAGCCGCCGTCCCACGGCCCCGCGTCACCCTCCACACTGCTGTCTCTCTGTGTCCCTGGCGCTGCGCCATCGGCACCTCGCTCTCGACCGGACGCGCCTCGCCCTGCGTCTCTGCGGCAGATGTCATCGCCTCCACTCCGCCTGCAGAAACGTGCGCGAGACCATCGCTGGCGCGGGGCGGACTCAGGAGTTGGATGCGGGTTCGACTCCCTGGGGGGCGGGCTCCTCTGTGGCGGTGCAGAGGGGGCGATGACTGTGCTTCCGTTCGGCAGGTGGCCCGGCCAGACCCTCCATCCCTGGAGCCCGTCTCTCGTGTCTTCTCAAAGGTCCCCAGTCTCTGGATCAACCGTATGCTCCCCTCTCCTCGCACAAGCAGCATGCTCACCATGCCCTCTCGAACATCTGCTCTCTCGCCCTCTCTTCCTCGTCACGGGCAAAAGTCTCCAAAGAGCCGTTTCCACGTCTCCTTTCTCAATCTCTATCTACCCCGAGCCAGAGAATATGGCTTTGCTTTGACCAAATCATTTGCCACAGATGCTCTTTTCTTTATTTCAATGGTTAGTCTTCCGTGTTCGTCGTGTCCGCTTCCAGTAGTTTTAGACGCGTGGGATGTTTTCTCTTATTTGATGCCGTTCTTTTCCTTGGCATTACCTTACAGCTGTTTCCTCCTCAGTCTCCTTTTCTGGCTTCTGCCCTTGCCCGTCGTTGCTCAGGCTCGTGTCTCCCTAGTTCTACCCATGTGCTGGGCGAGCCTGTCCACTCTTGCCATTAGTCATCCCCAATGTCTGACACTGTTTGGTCCCCACCCCTGCGCTGTGCTGGCCCTCCGAGCTTCAGACCAGACCAGGTGATGGCCAGGGGCCGAGTTTCCTCGAATTCCTTAGGGGCATCTCAGAGTCTGCCTGGCAAATGGAATCCATTGATGCTCCCTAAAATTATGTCTGCCTTGGTGACCTTCATTTACGTGTATTCCAAAGAAGAGAGAATGTAACTCAGATCTCTGCTTTTTTTTTTTCCCCCAAGACTAATCAAGGAAAATATCAACATCGAGGTTTCATCTGGCAAGGATAATTTACGAAGCAGCAAGCTGGTGAAGCAACAAAACATAAAATATTTATTGAGCCCGAACTTCATGCTTCTGATTGCTATTTCATGGTTAATAATAATAATAAACATATTACTGACAACTTTAATTTTTTATTTCAAGAACTTGAACTGTCCTTATAATTATACAAACCAGAAAATTCAGGGCAAAACTGTTGTCAAAATGTATCCACGGTGTCTTAGATTTGGGAGGCACTAACTGACCTGTGTTGTTAGCAATCATTTTCTAAGAAACCCATAAAGGGATTTTTATTTTACGGCAAAAGTCTTACAAATGCACTCTGTAGTTTAAGGCGTTGAGTGTGAGAGGAAATACAGATGAGAAGGGACTCGCATCGAAATGAATCAGAATCATCTCTTTTCTAAAGGAGATTGAACGTCTAATATAATTGTTCTTCTTTTGCAGAGAGATTAACCGATCATTTCCAACTTTTTATTCATACAAACCTCTTAGAGTCTGATATTCTATTGCAACTGTGTGGGTATGTGGGGATAATTTATCAACTTTCATTTAGAGTTAATAAAGTTGTTTGTGTGGGAACCGCTCCAGATAAAATTGGAGAGACAAGATTTTCTAGGTTAGGTTAGCTTAGAAATATTGCTTCTTAGAAAACATATCAGAAGTGTGTTCAGTGAAACTTTGCTTTTCTTTTCCTTTTTTACCATTTAAGAAGTGAATGCTATAGGGCCAAGCGCATTCTCACAATTCATCCATTTACCAGAGTGGTTGATTATATTGATTTTTTTCCCCCTACACATTTCAATCGAAATAATATGTTTTTCTCTTTAATAAAATGCATTTTTACAGTAGCGCTTCATGGTTCCGGAACTGTCCTTAGAATTCAAAATCTTCCTTTTATCTCCTTGACATGTGTCAGCTACAGCTGTATTAAAACGCTACATTTTAATCTTTCCGAATTCAATTCTCTTGACGAATTTCTTCTTCCTCCATGCCTGGAGTTCTGACTTCAAAAAAAGCTTTTCATACACACGAAAGATAAACGCCGGGAGAAGTGAAGGAAGGATTGGGTCAAATATCATTGGAACCTCTTTCTTCCTGCGTTTTGAGATGTGAAATGTGAACCCAAACCAAATCGTAAAGGAAGCCTGGCTCGTATTCTATTCTCTGTGGGTTCTACGGGAAGAAATGGTGCCTCTTAAAAAGAACAGTTCATACACCGTGTGACTTCGCCATGATATCCAATTTCTTCCAATATCCCTCCTGTAAATGGAAAATCCTGCGGGTCACATGTTGCGGACCGTGCCAGGCTGGAGGTCACGTTGTGAGGATGCGGTGTGAAGCATTACATCCCGGCCTCTCAGAGGCGTTTGGCGCGTCTGGGCTGTTGACCATTAGAGGGACGTGGAAGGGAGAAGCCTGTCAGTGCAAACAAATGAGAGCGCGTTCGGGGCAGTCCGTTTTCCTTGCGAAGTGCGAAAAAATAAAAAAATATAAGAAGAGGAAAAGCGAAGTGGGTGACCTTCCTATGGGAGGCTTCGGCGCTCAGAGCCCCGGCTTCAGACCCGGGGTGAGCGCGTGCGCGCTCAGAGGCGCACCTGCCGGCAGATGGGCGCACGCGCATGCGGGGAGCAGCCAAACCGAGAGAGAAGCGTGGCGGTGTGTGTGAGCGCGCGTGTGTGTGAATACATGTGTGTGCATGTTCATCTGTGTGTGTGAACGTGTGCGTGCACATGTATGCATGTGTGTGCATGGGTGTGTGTGTGCATGCACGGGAATTAGAATCTTTCGAGTTTAATTCCACTAAAATCGCAATGAGATGTTAGGTCACCATAAAGAGTTATTGACCAAAATAAAGTATGACGACAGCGTCTACGTGCAATTGAATTACCTTCCATTTTTTTCGTCAGGTCCAAAACTCACGTCAAGCCATGCATCCTTTTAATTCACCTCTATGGCCCACGAAATTAAAGTTATTTATGTTTTCAGGGGATGGACCAGCAGGAAGGCCTGGACTCCAATCCTGCTCTTGAAATTAAAAAATATTTATGAGCCCTCTGTGCCTGAGTTTATTCACTTATAAAAGGGATAAACGACCAATCTCACTGTTTCTCACCCTTTTCTTTTCCTCCTAAGGATTATGGATGCTTAACAAGTGGGCTGGACAGCATCAAATGCTCAGCACATAAGAGCCGGTGTTCCCGGTGTCTTTATTGTCAGGAGGATGTGGATTTCCACCCAGAAGCCGCAGACGCCCTTCACCACGCAGAAGCCCGGGCGGCTCCCGCTGACGTCGCATGGGGCCGGGCTGCGGTTTTGCACAAAGCTAAGGCTCTGAAGCGAGGCCTCGGGGAGGAGACGCGAGGGGCGGAGGGGTCCCCCTCGCTCCACCCCGCACGCCTCTTCGGTCCACTCCCCTGGGCGGGCATTTCTTTTTCTGTTCGTTTCGTAGTTCTTCTCTGAAACACTCGGCGAAAGCGGAACCTTTGGGAATGAGCGGCCCCGGCTGCTCCCTCTGCGGCAGGTGTTTGTGGCCACCCAGCGCTTGCAGTCCCCGGCTCAGGCGTGACGACCTCCTGGGTGCCGCAGGATGCGAAAGGTGCCCGAGGCTCCACACGCCTCTGGTCTCTCTCTGCCACCGTCAGCGCAGCACCCATGGGGCAGGAAACGAGAGGTTGTCACCCCTCTCGCCAGCAGGCTCTCGTGACAGAGTAACTCAAGGTTAGAAGCTTTGTCTAGTCTCTGTTCCTGTCCATAAAGATGAGGACGCACGGCCGTGAGGTGGAGTGGGAAAGGCAGGAGGCAGCGCAGGATGCTCCCGGGGTGGGGGGCGCACCCATGGGTGGCCGGAGGGACTGGCCCCCGGCTCGCCACTTAGAAACCACGGCAGGGACGGCCCCGATCAAGGCGAGACACAGAGGCGCTTGACTTGGATGGAGGGGACGGAAAATCTGCCTGGGGACCCTCCGTGCCCACCGGAGGCAGCGCTGAGATTCGTGAGGGTATCAGCTATCTGTGTATTAGTCACAATTCAAGCTACGTTTCTTGGAGTGTGGCCCGAGTGCCACTCAGGAATATTTGCTCAAGGCCCCTTCCCCCCGGGTCTGTCCCCAAGCCCCACACGCGCGTCTTCGGGAAGCGACCAGGCCGCCCTCGCCCTCACCATCGCCAGCCCGCGCCGGCTGCCGCCGCCCGGCCCCACCCCTGCCTCCCAGCCCCGTGGCCGTGAACTCGGTCATCGGCTCGCACTCCGGCTGGTGTCCTGACTCTGCATCCGCCTCCTCAGCGCCAGGGTCTCTCCCTTCTGGCTCGTTCTGCACATTACTGCTAATTTTACTCAAATTACTCCCTTCCTTTAAAACTCTTCGGCGATGACTTTTTATTACTAATTTATCCACCTAAGTGCCTTAGCCTGCGTCTGAGGCCCTCTGCAGCCTGACCTGGATTTAGATTTTTTTTTTTTCTCTTTCTCGGATCCTTTTACTCTGTGCTAAAGCAGGCCAGTGTTTTTCCTTCCTCTCTCTTTCTTTCGCTAATGAGACATTCTATTTATTATTTATATTGTTTCTTACTCCAATTAGAATTCCACCCCCCTCTCAGTGCAACGGAATCTTTAAATAGCCAGCGAACAACACCGGGCCCATCTCAGGCCACTGCGGTCAAAAATGAAGCGTCACCCCTGCTCTGGCTGTCCCCGAGCGAGCCCCGCACTGAGTCATCGGGGCGTGACGTGCGTGGGGGTCTCTCTCTGGCCAGCTCGGAAGCGCCCGGGGAGCAGAAGCATGTGCCGAGGCGGCACCGCCAGCGAGGAGAGGCCGAGGTTCTGGTCCTGACGGGGCCTCGGCCACTGCCCCGAGCTCACGAGGTGACGTTCTGACTGAGCTTAGCATCAGGTGCCGTCTCCCGCCCTCAGCGCAGTGTGCTTCCCTGTCGCCGATCAGGGGCCTCGAGTCACTAGCAAGGGTTCCCTGACATCACGTCGGGTGGGCCCGGAAGGTGGTTTTGGTGACCCCGAGATGATGCCGTGCAACGGTTCTTATGGCCGGCTCTTTGCTGAGTGTCCCCATAGGCAAAGAACGCTAGAGGCCCGTCTGGCTTTACTCATGCAGCGTGCACTGGGTGTCGTTACGGGAGAAGCTCAACGGAGGTTGCGTAGGGGATGCGGGATGAATGAGACATGGGTTCGCCCTCAAGGAACTTAGAGTTTGGCGGAGGCAAGGAAAGGTGGATGCCAAGAACGGTGCGCGAGGCTGGCCCGTCGGGCTCAGCCCACCTGCCCATGACGGCCTCCTCCCCGAGCGCGCAGACTCTCACACGCAGAGGGCGCCGTGCCCAGGTGTGGGAGAGCCAGCGAGGCTCAGGCGCTGTCCTGGGACCTCCTGCTCTGGCCCCTCTGGGGGACAGGCCCTCGGAGGCCCGGAGGGCCGGGCGCCTCTCCTCCCTGTGCCTCTACTTCACGGTGCGTGACGGAGCCCACTCTTCCCTGCTCACTCTCTCCATGCCGCAGCCCAGACGCCCCGGGTTCAGGCTCTGAGGGCTGAGGCCGAGGTCGGGCGGGCCCTTGCGAGAAAGGCCCTCTCCCCGAGCCGTGTTTCCCGTGGGGACGGAGGCGTGGCGAGTGCCAACACAGTGGCCCTTCTCCCCATCACGCTGGCTCCCGTTCCCGGCTCCCTCGGCAGTCGTGGGGTAGAGGTGCTCATTGGGAGGATTTGGGAACGCTTTGGTTCTGGAAGGCTGGCGAGAGTCACCCACACTATCCTCTAACCCTTATTAGAAAATACAGCTTCGCTGAGAGTCGCAATGAGGAGGAACCAATCCACTTTGTATTTTACAATTTACCAAGTGCTTCCGCTGGCAGAAAAAGAGGAAATTTGCGAGTCTTTGGTGCAGAGATTTTTCGCGTGGCATCAACACGATACATATCAGTTCCCTTTGCCAGTCTGAGGGCATTCGATGAACTCCGTCGGAACACGAACAAAGTCAGAAAACGAAGTCAGAACACATCTAAGGGTCCTGGAGGAGTCTGCCATTGGACGCCACATGAGTGTTATTTTTTTAGATGGCAGACATGCACATTCTCATAAAAGTAGAAACGTGTGATGATTTTTGTCCGACTTCGTGTATGACGAGCACACCGGTGCCTTCGGCCGTTAAGCGTCGCGGTCGAGGGTCACGGCCATGGGTGTGAGCCCTTTCCCCCCTCGGGTTTCCCAACTCAGATTATTTGTAAACTTGCATGGGACATTACGTTGGGGGCCAAGTGCAGCAAAAGTGTTGTCTTCCCGGTGACAGGGGCTGGTGTCCCTGTGGAGCGAGCTCCATTAACTGATGAAGATGTCACACCGTGTTCTACAAGCGCCAACAGCTGCATATTGATCACCGGGCCACGGGCCCCGCAGACCAAACTCTCCCACTGCGCAGTCAGGGCAAAGACACTTAATTAACGACTGGGCCGAATCCGGCTGTCCTATTATTTACAGAGACGCCACCACGGCTGAGCTCCACCGACGTGCAAACAAGCAGGCCTCGGGGAAGCTCGCATCAATAATCCCCAGGCAGACGCTGCGCGAGGCCCGGTCGCCCGGCCCCCGGTGATTTACGGCGTCTCCGTGGCCGTGTTCCCGTGTCCCCTGCATGCAGATGAGTGACCGCAGCGGGAGATCTTCCTGTTCCGCCTGCGCCCGGCCTTGTTCGCCGCAGAAACGCCCTTATCTCCGCGCGGGCCTTAATGGAGACGGATGCCCGAGAGGAGGAGTTCCTGGCATCTTTTTTTTTTTTTTTTTTTTTTTTTTTTTTGCGAGCGTTTCCATGCATTCGCTGGGCATCAGATGCGCTGAGACACGGGGGACATTCAGTCGCCTCAGCAAACCTAAGACGCGTGAACCTTGAGACTGTGCATTTAGGGTTCACTCTAGTTGGGTCGAGGATTCTAGTACGAGGTGAAATTATGGTCATTGTGAACCCAGAAGAGTAGGAGATGTACTTCCGGGTTAACCTGGGCGACCAGGAGAGAGGCGGCAGCAGGCAGGGGCCTGGGCACCTCTGGGAGTGGGGGGCGGGGCAGGGCCGCGCGCTGAGGGACGGGCGGAGGCGCCAGCAGCTGTGCGAGAACCACGGGGAGGGCGGGCGGGAAGGGCGTGATGCTGGGTCAGTTCGAAGCCCTCGGCCATCGGTTGCTCCGAGGATTCATGGTCCGGGACCAAAATAGGGTCCAGGCGCTGGAAATAGAGCAGAGAGAGTACATTCGAGAGACGGCCTGGAGGCAGGATGGAGAGATTTGACGAGGGGCTGGGTGTGGGATGGGGGAGGGGACGAGAGTGCGGCTGGAGAGACACGTGGTCACCGCGCCTCAGACGGGTCCCCATTCGTTCCTGTCTGCAACTTTTGAAAATCCTGCTTTACTGTCTTCTTGCATTTCATGCGGCTGCGGGCAATTTGATGTCAAACAAGTTTCTATTCGTTTGTAAGTGTACGTGTGTACATGTGTGTGTGCGTACATAGAATGTATGTATGTACGTGTGTGTGTACAACTATCCGTCTATCGGTGGTTTATCATTTACCTGTCTATGTATTCTCTATCACTCTTATCATCATCATCGATCTGTTATCTATCTGTCATCTATCTAATTTTCCTCTGGATAGTTTCGGATTTTTAAAACTCCTGTTACTCTCAAATTTCAATGTGATGTCTGAATGTGAGCCTTTCCTATCTATCCCGCTCGGGACTTGAGAAGCCTTGAAATCTGAAATGTCATCTTTAAATTTTGGAGAAGCTTCAGTCGCTGTTTCTTCGAGTATATTCCCTTCCTCTATTTTTCTCTCCTTCTCAATTTCTGTCTGGAGCGGCGGATCTGCTGCTACCCCCTGTGTGTCTCGGCTCTTCCCCATGGTCCCGCTCTGCCTTACTGCATCCCCGGATGGTTTCTGCACTTGAGTTTTAGTCCTTTGCTTCATTCTTGGTTCAATCTGCTACACACCCCCCCCATCACCGTGTTCTCTGCTTAAGTTATTACATGTTTTCACGCCCATTATATTGCCACATGGTCTCTCGTTCCTGCTTTATAACATGACTGCCGTCCCTTTAGCCTGTGATGACATTCGTGATCTTATTTTAAATTCTCGAGGTACCTGCTCCATTATTTCCACTTCGGGTGGCATTCGGAGTTTGTCTTGTTGTCTGTCTTTCCTTTATAATGGTTGCAAGGAAAACTGCGTCCCTCAAGCTCTGCCCTACTGCATGGAGTTTTCCAAGGAATTCCAGACACGCCCATGCGAGAAGGCTTCGCGTCAGAACCGCGGCTTATGTCGTTGCCTCGCGCTTGGCCCTGCATCTCTCAGGCCCTGGGAGCCCTCTGCGGACAGAGGACACTTTCTTGAAGGAGTAATTTTTGGGGACCGGTGTCAAATACAACTGACACCAACTGTCCAATTTACACAGGAAGACAAGGGTACATGAGGGAATGGAATTTCTGTTTTATCTATTATTTATGTCTCAATTTGAGCCTGTCTAGTTTATAAGAACTAGCCATTTATTACCCTGACTTTCTGGTCCATTGTTGGCATACTTACCTATTTGAAATGTTTTAATGTTTGCTTTAAAAAAAAAAACCACCTGTAAATATTCTCACAGGGATTCATGAAGTGAAAGAGAGAGCAAGTGCCATTTCGAATTGAAATCCCCGGATTCTCATTTTAAATGAGTTCCTCATTGAAAATTTGGATCTCTTTCTGGTTTGGAGATCCGTTTATCCACGTGACTGCATTAAACGGTAGGTACAGTCTCTTTTAAAATATACATATGTGGAAAACTAAATGAGGCGGTTTGGGTTCTGTTGACTGTCGAGCCGACGTCCACCTTACCGAAGCCACTTCTGCTGGAGTTGGAGGCTGACGGCCGTCAATACCAGTTGCTGCTTACGCCACTACCCATCTTCCCACAGATCGCTGACCCCTTTGACACTCGTGATTACTTGCTGAATGCAGCTCACTTTCAGTCGCCGTAATTCAGATTCGTTATGATTTTAGCGCTTAATCCCATCATCCATCCTGAAAAAGTAATCGTTAAGTGCTTAATATCACATCAAAATCTATAGAAAGAATTATGCAGAGTCGGTTCACACTTTCTGGTAGCTTATGATTTTAAGGAAATTTTGACAGAAGTTACACAGAAGTTACATTTCTTGTTTTCTAAGGCACACTATCCAGATTCTGGGACATTTATACACTCATAAGTAAGAAATGCGTTTGTGACAGTTAAGTCACAGCTACCCAAGGGGTCTTTCAGAATACACTAGAGTCACTACTTGTTTTAATCAGTTGTAGAAATTCTGGTTTCACTCTATAGTACTATGTCTTATTTTTAAAAGTTTCTTAGAATGACTGCATCTGACTCTTTCTGAAGTGTAAGTTAATTGGCATCAAGGTGGGCAGAATGATCTCATTTCAGTGTGGTTTACCTTTGGTTGTGAGTTTTAAAAACCTACCATCACCTTCAGCTTGAGGAATGACAGGCTTTCATTCTTGTAGATGAAAATTCCTTCTTCACACTTGTCTTTGAGAAATTCCTTAGAGAGATACATTTTTATCCTTTTAATATGTGATTCACAAAGTTTTTTCCTTTGAGATCTGAAACTCAAGAATAGTTAGAAAAAAACATAGTGTACATGTGCCCACATCATTGCATCAAAACTAGATTCCTCCCTCCCCACGGTCCGGGCTCAGCAGCCAGGTTCCAGAATGCTCCATGCTCTTCTTTATGGGCATCTGTAAGCCCAGTTACCTCTGAGGAAGATAATCTTTCTCTTCCCCTCTAACGGATGAGTACGTACGCTTCCTATGGGTCTCAGCTTAATTGTCACTACTAAGTTAGTTCTGAAACTACACGTCCAATGGGTTAGCCTCACGAGTTTTGCAGAGAGTGAGTTCTAGGATTTGAAGCCATTCTCTCTTCAAAGTCACCCAAACACACTGCAAATCAACTTTGCATATGCGTTGCTGCCGTGGAGGAAACAAAGTTCGGGCTATGAAAGCGTGGATATGTTCTTCCTCCCGAAGTGGCACGCGCCACTTCTTGTCACATTCCACAAGAAGAAGTAAGTCTGATAGCCACCTCCGACCTCGAAGGAGCATCTAACTTTAATTGTTCTCCATGTCCAATGGTGGGCAAGTGATGGACGCCATCATCACGTCAGGCTGACAGCCGTGGGACGGTGCCATCGACTGCAAAACATACCTGGGTGGTGAAGATCTTAAAATTTGAAAAATAAAAGTGTATCCCAGAGTAACAAAATACGGTGTCTGAAAACTGCATTCTTTTACTGGGAAATGTTCAAGTTAGAGAAAGTCCATGGCCAGTTTCTTTAACCAGTTAAAACATTTATACGACTTGGCAGAAGTTGGCCTTCGAAACATTTTATAAAATTTTGAGACGTTTCATGAGTTTTTTCAAATCACAGGTACTTATTTTTTAATATTCGCTGATAGTTTAAATAATTCACATTTATTTGATTGGTTATACAAGTTAGGTTTTCATTTTATTACTAACACTCGAGCTGAATTTCCAAGTGTGCTAATAATTTAATAAATCGAATGAATGCTACTTAGTTTATTAAAATTCCTACTTGAAGCACCCACATTTGTTTTAAGTTCTAAAATTTTAAATGTGGCATACATGTTGTATTTGCTGATTATTACACAATTTGTAGCTGCACCATGGTGAGTGTGGACCAACACCCACCATGCCATAGTTTCTGGCACACGTGAGTACATAGTGAACTTTTGTGCATTTCTGTTTGAGGATTAAAATAACAAAGAGGAGAAAAAAGGACCAGTATGGGGCTATGGGCTTCCTAATAACGATATGATTATAAGAACTTCCAAATTCTTTATAGGAAAATACTTGGAAAAACCACATTCCTGATTCCTATAAAAACTGAGTTAATTGACCAGTACAGCTGATGTATTAATGGCCTTTCATGCGTTGAATTATAACAAATAACACTTTTGGGGGGTATATATTGTTTTATTCCCATTTTTTAAAATAGTCAAAGCTTGTTTAGTTGAAACATTTGCGAAACTCCTTAGCGCTTGCGTGAACTGTTGAGTTTGAAAATCATCGACCTCGTTTGCACACACGTGTTTACAGATAAGGAAAGGAGGCAGGTGAAAATTTAGAAACACGATTGAGGAGCCAGGGTTCAGGGTTTTGTGGTCCCGCTTTCTGGACTAGTGGTTTTCATGCATGCACACACGTATGTATGCATGTGCGTGGCTGCAGGTGAGTGTGCGTGCATGGACACCTCTCCGTGTGTATGCATTCATCTGTGTCTGCAGCCGTGCATGCCCGTGCATGCATGCACACACACACGTGTGGGCAAGCATGCCTGTGTGCATACATGTGCATGCACATGAATTTGCATGATGTCCCTGGATCACATGTGTGCACAGATGCCTGTGTGCATATGTACCTGTGTGAAGCCATGCATGCATGTATGTATTTTATTACTTCTTTTACAGAGATTCAGGCACATCTACAGACACCTATTATACCCTACATATTTTAGATTTTTTTATAAACTACAGTTTGACCCTCTCTTAATGGCCAAAATAGTTAGATTTTACTTACATATATTAGGTACATTTCCTGGAAAAGCCCTGTGCTATAATAGTTTTAAGACGTCTGCATATTTGTACTAAGGATGTGAATATTTTTGGCTATAGAATGCTTTTCTATTGTCACATATTTGATCCTGTATTACATTTATAAGGATAAACACTCAACAGAACTTTGCTAAAAAAAGAATATTTATTGTATTGATTATTTCATCACAGTGAAATAACCTCTTCTTAAATACGGAATGCAAAGGCATTTAAAAATGTAGAGCGCATCTAAAGAGACAGAAGCCTCACCTGAGCACTCGTCACCTGGAGACAGCTCCATCACTGCTCCCACGCGTCCCCCGATGCTCATGCGCACGCGTCTGCAGTCCTGCACAGACGACCGTCCTGTGGAGGACCCCTGGTGCTCCACGCCTTATCCTTCCTCTGAGGTTTCTTGCCGAGCCTTCTTCACTTCACCAGCTCCCTGCCCAGCGCAGCCATATGGACCAATGTCCTTGCCCTCTCGCTCCCTGCCCCCATCCTCACCTGCAAACGAGCAGATGCCCCAGTGGTGAGGGTCAGAGCCTCACCAGAGTGGGATCTTCACCTCTCCCCTCAACAGCTCGCTTTCCTCACTAAATAATGAGAGTATCATTAGAGAATTTCCCAAGTTAGCTGACGGAGATTTAGTTACACTCTTTGAACCGCATCATAATCTTTGCACTTACTGGCTATCGAACCCTGGCGTTGGTCTCAGTCCTTTAGTTTTGCAGCAGTATCAGCCTTGGCAGAGGGGCCAGGGACACTACTTCCTTCTGTTTTCAATTTAGAGGGGTCCTTCTACCCCATCCTGTGCATCTACGCTTAACACGTAGAAATATTTATTTCATTAGCGTGTAAATACCAGTGAACGAAAAGATCAGAGTACTAGGGAAAAGAGGTAGGAACCCTTAAAATCAGACCCAGCAAACCTACCTAATTGCAGACATAGCTGACTGGGAAAACAATATGAATATCTAGACTATTTCACAGGAGACAAACTCACCAGCATTTTACAAACACTCTGTATTTATTCTGTTTTGACTATCTTCCCATGCAGCGCGATTAATCATTTTTTTAATGAGAAGTTATATTTCTGGCTGAAGCATTAAAAGATGAACAAAGTTTGTTCGTGACAGGTCATAAATGCTAAATGAGCGTGAGAGACCTCTCCCAGTCAGCCTCCAGTGAGTGCACCCCTTTATTATAAATGTGGCGATGACTCAGTTCCAGCAGCGCCCGGCATCGGTGACGGTGAAGCACTAATTCTTCCCGTTAGTGCAAATCCAAAGCCGGAGAGAGGCTAACGCTTTCGTGAGCCCGTAGCTGTTCTTATATTTTAAGTCTAGCCGAGGAGATGGTCCTGGGATCGTCGGTTTCCACCAATTAACCACTTTTCTCTCTTCCATCCATTCTGCCCACCCAGCTTTCATTGTAAGAGGAGGAAAGAGAACAGGACTCGTTTTCACAAAAAGGTCAAAGTGAGCCTCTCCTCGCATTTGGAGGTTGGATGTTGTGGTGACTTCATTTCCAGGCACCATGGAGACCCCAGGCTTGGGCACAAAGACAGTAATTGTGACTCAACATAAGCCTTGGACATCTTTTGGCAGGAATAAAAGGGAATTCTTTTCCTCCTTTTGGTGACTGAAGCTGTGACAGAGACAGAAGCTGTAGTCATAGACTTCAGGTGACTTCATTCTGTTGTCGGCTGCTTTAAAAATGTACGAGCGTTTCCCAAAATATATAACTTTTGAAAATATTCGAAACCAACATTTACGAAAAAGACAAATCGCCGATTGAGTGGCAAGTCTACCAAATTATAAAATACTTGAAAATAAATTGCACTTAGGAAGAAAGAAAGCATTTTTTTTTTTTTTTTTTTTTTTGCTTTGGGAATGGTTCTTTAAGAATGTTAAAAATGGGAAGTAGTATTCTTTAAAAAAAAAAGATTGTCTAAATTAAAACGAATATGGAGTGAAGTAAAGTAAAACAGTACAAAAACAAGAGACCTTCCCCCTGCCCCTGTCGGTGCCGTGGCTCCCCATGCCCTGCCCCCCACCCTCACCCCACCCCTTTATCTCTCTCTGTGGCAGAGCGGTGATCAACGGCAAACAGGCTCAGAAACACGTCCACCTCACGTTTTCAACATTCCCGTTGGAAATTCAGGATTTTCTCTAAAGAAATGGGACGACCAGGGTCTTCCCGTGGCACCCCCGCGCACAGAGCGGATGTAGGAAGCACACGTGGGTGGAGCGCGCAGTCCCTGGTCCGCGGAAAAGCAGCTTGGAGTGTCCCTCCAGCTGGGGACTGTTAGTTGGCAGGCCTTAGGATCCCGGAAACCTCCAGGTCAGAACCAGGAGGGCAAACAGAAGGACATGAGCCGATGCTGGCGGCGACAAATTCCGCTGGGCTTCGTGCGCTTCCGGTTGCAGCGCAGTGTGAGTCGCCTGAGCGACGCGGAGCTGGAGCCCTGTGCCCAGCGTCTTCCCGTCATTCTCCACACATTTCTCTGCGCCTACGTTTGGCTGAATTTCTTTCTGCATGCGATATTGTCTGAAGCCATTTTCTCATCAGTCATAAATCAGAGTAGCGACACAAACGCTTGCTATCTTCCAATGTCATTCTGTCTAAGAAAAAAAAAATTATTTGCATGACTCATTAGTCTTTGGGGAATTTTAAAAAGAAGCAGGGCAAGGCAAAGGCGGCCCCCAGCCTCTCTCTACTTCCGGATCTGTAAACGACTTTTAAGACGCTAAAAACTATGCACACGTATCCAGCAGGGCGGTATATATGCATTGATCTCCTTAGGCCATCTTTATTACAGATGAATCAGAGGCAAACGTCCATACTCCCTCTGAAACGCTCGAGAAGTCATTTTGCCTCAAGAATTACGGATGCTCCCTCTGAATGCATCACTGATTCGGTAAAATGCCAGGGGATAGGGGCAGGCAACCAGGGACCCTGCATGGCGTGAGCGCAGAGGCCTCGTGTAAGGCTGAGCGACTCCACCAGCCAATCAGATCGCCTTCTGTCCTGGAAAAGATCTGGGGACTCAAACATGTTAATCAAAAAATGTATGCGTAAGCCGGTTACAATGTGTGCCCTGCATTCCACTCTAAGCTAGCCCGAACTGGGCAGGGGATTTATTTTCTTGGTAATCACTGGTTCTTATTGTGTATTTGTATGGCATCCATCATTCTGAACGTATTATAGGTAAAGCGAAGGGATTCATCATCACCCAGGAGCCTAAGTCACGTAAGCATATCCGATTGGCTTAAACAAAATGGTAAAAATAACGCTGGGGTTTGGGGACAGCGGAAGATGGATGATGAAAATTTAATCCGCCCCAATCCATCATGTAATGCAGTACAAAAAGCAATTCATCTACTTACCCGTTTCCACATGGTTTATCTGCTAATACCTTGGTACTTAACGGAGAGTATTAGGCGCCGTGGGAAGAGAGAGGGTGCAGATGACGTTTTCCATTCTTCGTGCGGAGCAGCTCTCGGGGAAGCTCGTGCAGAGGTGGGCGCCGGAGCCAGGGGAGACGGCGAGGGCCGACGGAAGGGCGCGTGCGCCCCGCCCCGGGTCGCGTCAGGAGACGCGTGTGCGCGCTCGCGCCCCCAGATTTGGGACAAAACTCCTACGTGGCGATGTTTTGTGAACTATAAAACACCCCACGGATGTAAGGAAAACTGGGTCCAGCCAAGAAAACCCTTTAGATGGGATGCGTTCACGGTTTTCGTTTGGGTGGTTGGTTTTGAAGTCTCAGTTTTCATCCCCGTGGACATGTGAGAGGGAGGAAGCCTCGTCTCTGCGTCCGCTAAGATGCTCGGCGCGTGCAGAGCCCCCCGATTCCGGCGCCTGGCAGAGGACTGAGCGGGGAGCGTCTCCGCGCGCGGCCCCTGCATCGCCCCGCCTGGCGTTGCCGCATCTCAGCGCAGACGCGCGCGCACAGCGCGCAGGTGCGACAGCTTCCGAATCAGGCGGGCCTTAAACAGCACTTAATTGCCTTGCAGGTTTTGCTTTAAGCCAAGACCTTTGAGCATCTTTTCTCTAGCTCGTCTCACTTAGGGTCGCGTCATTCCTCCATGTTTGAGTAGGCAGGACGTGGGGCGACAGGCAGGGTCTGTCTACAGTCTGGAGGCCAGGGTGGGGCAAAGGCACCTGTGGGCGTCTGTGACTCAGGGGAGAGCAGCAGGCCCCTTCTCACCGGGGCGACGCTCATGATGCTCTTTGGCCTGATGGCTGTGGTCCCTGAGAAAGAAGCTCACTCCCATTATCCAAATTAGTGCTGCGATGAGAGTCTCATCATTCAGGGACAAAAAGAGGGTATTGATTTCCTCATTTTCTCATTTATTGGGGGCTTTGGAGGGAACTTGAGAGAGAAGATCTGGAAGGCAGGTTGGGTCCTTGTGAAAGTGTCTGTTTAACAATTTGCCAAAACCTAGGCACGTCTGTCTCTTTGATGCCCTGTGCAGTTAGGTTCTGATTTCATGTTTTTAAAGCACAGGTATGTATCCGAATAACGACTGGAAAGGATTATATAAAACACAGCTACCCTACCGCCTGTTAATTTGCTAACTCTGCCTTGCAGTTAGAGAGTGAAAAATTATGGGATAATCTCGCCTTTGTAAGTGATTGGATCATGGGCTGTTAGCCATAATAAGGACAATGTAAACATATGTACATAATTAAGGCTAAATCTTATATTAAGAAAAATTCCAATTATTTTCACAAGCACATGTTTCAAATCTTCAACCCAAGTGCTGAAAGCAAATCCAATTACCTGAATATAATTGTTAGACATTATTTGATAAACATGAGAGTAGTGTCTGTGACTGCATGATTAAAAAAAATAAGCAACCTTTGTTTTCACCTGTTAAATTTAAAATTTTTAGCCAAATGAATTAGTCTCCAGTTTTTTTCTAGAACGACTTTAGAAAAGATGTCACATTTATGTTAAAAGACCCCTAGAGATATGTTATTACTATGGCCATGCATATATTCAAATTACACATTATGGAGTCAAATCTGCTTACCCTGAGTTAATTTAAATGAATATGACAAGAGTTTCTGGGAAAGATGTCAGCTAAATTATATGTTTACAAACTCCTCCTGCTCTTCCCTTCAACTGGCAAAAATAACGTCCTCCAGAATTAACGCAAAGAACTTAGAAGAAAATTCTTCACTCTCAAAACGAAAACCTCAGAGCATAAAATTCAGGTGGAGTGAACGGTGCGCAGGGCACACAGGCAGTGGCCGCCCTGTGCTTCCGAAAAACCCGATGGCTTCCTCGTCGGGAGGCAGCGAAAAGGGGCCACGGGTGGGGACACCTTGCGCCCTTGACCTTCCCTGCACAAACTGTCAGCAGAGACAGCAGAGGAAGGAAACAAAGGCAGCCGAATGGCACTTGGGGCAAAAAAACGAGATGCACCTGCAGCCAGGAACACAGCGACCGCGCTTTTTCCTCTGACCGGGCTCCCAGCGAAACGGGTGAGGGCTGCAGTGAACCTTTGCAGCTTTGATCAAAGGAGCCAGGAGAAATCACACGCGCCGAATCACGAAAGCAAACGCCGACAAGTGTGAGCATCGCTCTAATTTGTTTTACCACCACCAACTTCCCGCCTCGGAACAGGGCAGCCTTTCACGGGTGTGGGTTTCCTTCCCACGGAAGGGGCATCTGCCCACCTGGGCGCTGACCTGGGGCGTGGAGCTTCCGATAATTCGGAGAAAGGCCACGGAGACAAAGCCTCCTGGCCGGGGACACCTGTCCAGTCCCTCGGCAGCTGTACGGAACACACACGACATCAGAGTCCAAGGCTCAGAGGGTCCCCAAACGGCGCCTCGTGCAAAGCAAGGGGACGCATAAGGCTTTGACTTACGTTACATTTAGGCGAATTGCCGGATCTGCTGGAGCTCCCCCATCCAAGGTGAGTAAACATAGCAAAAATAATTCAACAAAGCACTCAGTATGGGACAGGTAAACAATCCCACAGAACGAAACAAATAAATGAGATCAACAAGTGAGGACTGAAGAAACACTTTCCCAAGGACACAGGAAAAACATTTATTTACAACAGATTCTTTTTTTTTTTTAATTGAGGTGACTTTGTTTATAACATTATGAAATAAGTTTCAGGCGTGCAACAGTGTACACACCAGGCACGAACAAGCACACATGCAATCTTTGGTGGTGTGTTACGTACAGGTGGAGGGACGAGGCATGAATGAGGGATGGGAAAATGGTAAACGGCACGCAAGGCTCTGAATGAACTGACGACTCGCCCGTTTGGGAAGGAGGGGGATTCTGGGGCGGGGGTGGGGCCGAGAGGTGCTCAGGGCAGTCCGTCAGGATTCCGTGGTCATGTGCCACAGCGGTCCCCGCCTCTGTCCTCCTCCGCCCACTCTGCTCCCAATTCCAGGTCCAGCCAACGAGTCAGCTGGTCTAACTTGGACGGGTCTCCTCCTTGGCTGGGGACCCCTTGAGTGACACCTTGGCGGAAGTGAAATTAACGGGGGGATGGGAAAGAGGAAACATAGATTGCCTCGGTCCTGGACCAGGTGTCTGTCTGGCACAGGCCCCGAAGTGATAAATCTAAATATTTATCCAGGAAGAAACAACTGAAATGTCCTCAACTCTTTGAGCGTGTTGAAATTCCCTCTGTAAGGAAACATTAGAGCATAAAATAAATGGCAAAAAAAAAAAAAAGGAAATACAACTACAATAACGAAATAATTGCAATGAGAATAAAATAAATATAAAAAGTACAGGATACACTCACAGCTGTACTCAGAGGAAGCTAAGCGGAAAACGGGTAGCAGTGAGCGAGGAAATCCGTGATTAGGAGGTGGATTAGTAAAACGGATGCACACACACAAGACTTGGCTCTTTAAAGAGAACAAAAGACGATGAACGGTCAAACGCTAGAGAGAATCACCAAGGGGTAGCTCTGCGACATTCCAGTCTGAAATCTGAATAAAATATCTAATGTTTTCCGGAAATGTAAATGATCAAAATTGACTTAAGAAGAAATAGAAAATCCAAATAAGCCAAACTGTATCTTTGAAATTAAAGGGAGGGAGGTGGGAATTGCAGGGAGCCCGTATTCCAGAAAAATGTGTCAAGCTCCAATGGTTTCTATTTGCAGATTAGAAGGTCGTGTAGCTGGAAAATAAGAAATGAACTGAAAACTTCCAGAGAGTGAGAGATTTCCATAAGACAGGGAGTTAGAAAATTTAAATTAAAAAGCCAACCGTACATATGCTGTGTACATATAACCAGCTATAGAACATTATAGAAGAAAATATCTGTCTTATAGTTGCAATTAGAAACTGCTGGAAAGTAGAAATATTTTCTAAAAAAAGATGTAATACCTCTCCGACCACTTAGATCTCCTCCAGAAAATTCCACATATTCCAAATCAAAAGATCAAATGAATTTTTTAATTTTCTGAAGCAATTCTCAATTTCACCTGGAAATAAAAATACAAGAAAAACAGGCCGTTCCTAAAAAGAAGAGTAATTGTTAGTGGAGAAATCAGGGCATATGTAAAATATATTATGTAGTTATTTAAGATATGTTATTTACGTCTTCAAAACTTATACAGGATTAAAAACAATGTGGTTCTCACGTATGAAGCGATAGTTGATTTTTAAGCACAGAATCACTAATCTGCCAGCGACAAAAGAGAGGTTGGCCATAAACATGATTTCAAGTATGAGAAAAGATTGATCATTTAGTAAATGATATTGGTATAATAGACTAAATTTTATTTTTTAAATCTAGAAGCCTACAATATCATTATAACAATATTAAACCATAGGTGGTCAAAGGTTTAGACTTAAAAAAGGAGAGAGAAAAAACCGAATTAGGAATGAACTTTAAAAAAATAACCAAGAAGTCTGAAACCATAAAGTAAAAGTAACGTTGATGTTTAAAATATATAAGTATTTTAAAATTTCCTAATAGAAAATGCACCATAAGCAGTGTCAACAGAAAGACAATTAGCCTAATAGTTTTTGGACATGCTTGACGAAAATAAGAGCCTTATTAAGCAAAGAGCTTTTACAGATTGATAACTAAGGAATGAGCATCCGAATATAAAAGGGGACTTATAAACGCCCTAAAACAGTTGAAAATATATTTTCTTTTGCCTTAGAAACAGGTGATTCCACCCTTCAGACAAGGAGTTGGCACCCTGCATCAAAGTTTAAAAGCAGTCTCCGGCCGTGCCACCCTGAACATGCCCGATCCCATCTGATCTCGGACCCTAAGCAGGGTCTGACCTGATTAGCACTTGGATGGGAGACCACTCGGGAAGACCAGGTGCTGTAGGCATTAAAAAATCAATCGATCAATCAATAATTTTTAAAAATTGAAAAGTAATATATCATTTGACCTAGAAGTCACATTTTCCAAGGACAGTGCAGACAGCAGGATAAAGTATCTCGGCAAAATGGGAACAGTATTATTCATGATAGCAAAAAAGAAAAAAAAAACATAAAATTTAGTAACTAAATCGCGGCATATGTGCTTCTGTCGAAAGCGGAGCTGCGCGTAGCAGTCAGAAGCGATGCTGCAGACGCGCGGTTACGGACTTGACGGCCGTCTCTGACGTGCGGAAAAGCAAAAGCGGATTTGGGAACAGCATGGACGGCCACACCTTTTCCTACACTCTCCGTGTCGCTCAGGGGCCACCAGCTCACCCATCCTCCCCGGAAGACGGGAACGAGAAACGGCGCTTCTCCTCTGAGCGGTGGGACTTCAGGTGAGTCGGACCTTCTTCGTCTTCGCGTTTCCTGAGGCGGCTGCCATCCTTCTCTTCCCCTTCTCCTCCCTGTCCTTTCCCCTTCTTCTTCTGCTATTAGCGCAGGTCACATCGAGTGAAGGGGAAAAGCTATCCTCGTTTGGGAAGATGCTCGAATCAGACGACGGTTTTTAAACGTATCCCAACATTTTAGATGCTCCCAAAACCCTTAAAAAGGCGTGTACGTGGAGAGACACAGGCCTGTGTTTCCGAAGCAGTGTTCGAGGAACACAGCCATCAGCCGAGACCTTTAAATCGACCGGAGACATCCATTTAGAAACATGATGTTTGGAGATTTAATCTCCGAAGATAATCACGCTTTGGCCATCCTCTGTGGTACAGCTTATCTCTTTAATGCTATTTTCAAATCACCCCATCGGGCCTGGATGAGAAGTATAGCCGCCGGGGGCAGTTACCTGCACCCCGTTATTCCCTAGGCAGAAAGCTTTGTCGTCGTAACATTAGGGTGGAGAATTTAAACTTACAGTTCGGCCACTGGCAGTGAGGTGCCCAGCTTTTAATCTCAGCCCCTTCGTTGGAAAAGCCCGGGCTTTTGTGAGGTTCACGACGCCCACCTTCAGGGTCAGGGCGGCCCAGGTTCTAAAAGTGCAAAGCCCTTTTGCAGTTTCCCGTGGCTCCTCGCTCCTGAAGGCGCATCGGCATCTCCCGCTTGCTGGGATCCACCCGCGCTTTTTTTCTTTTTTTAATTAAATGTGTTGGAATGACATTGGTTAATCAAATTATATAGGTCTCAAGTGTACAATTCGACAACATGTCATCTTTTCACGGAACCGCGTGTTCCTCACCCAAAGTCACATCTCCTTCCGTCGCCATATTTTGACCCCTATACCCGTATCCACCTCCCCCCCTCCTTCCGGTAACCACCGACCCGTTGTCTGTGTCTACGAGTTTTTATTTGTTTGACTTGTGCATTTGTTGCTTTCAGTTTTATATCTCACGTATGAGCGAAATCACGTGACTTGTTTCACGTAGCGTGATTATCTCGAGGTCCATCCATGTTGTCGCAAACAGCAGTATTTCATCTCTTCTTAAGGCTGAGTCATAGCCGTTGTGTGTATGTCCCACAGCTTCTTTATCCAACTATCCATCGAAGGACACTTGGGTTGTTTCCATGTCTTGGCCACCGTGAACGATGCTGCAGTGAGCATCAGGGTGCATATATCTTTAGGAATAAATGTTCTCAAACTTTTGGGGTAGCTACCCAGAAGAGGGATGGCTGGATCATGTGATTCTAGAATTACACACGCTTTCTGATTCGGGTCTGATTGGTTCTGCGGTTCTACAGTTCCCACCCGTTCCCACCCGTTCCCACCCGTTCCCATATGCTGCTGCTGCTGCTGGTCCAGAGACACGCTGTGAGTTCCGGCTTGCGGCAGCTAACTCACGTACCAACCTCTGCTTCCCACCTTTTGAATGGTAAGCCCCCTGGTGGGGCCCTGCAGTGGATGTTAAAAGGGCCGAGTCGCGAGGCGTAGGAGGCTCCCGGAAAGAGGGCAGCGAGAATTCTCTTCCATCGTACCTGCCCGGAGTCGTGGATGTGAGCAGGGGCCACGCGGGACAAAACTTGACCAGAATCTTGGCAGGACTAATGAAAATTAGACAGCTGGAATAAAAGAGATTTGCTAGGCTCTGTGTCTTCTCTTGATTCCCTTCCCAGCCGGGTTTCGTGGGAATTTCTATTTGCGCTGGGATCCTTGCGTTAGTCTTTATAGGTACTTACTTTGCCCCTTCGAAGTGGGAGCAGTAAAAGGAAGCCAGAGGAGACAGAAAAAGCAGGTATTCTAGAAAGGAGTTGGGTGAACTTCAAGGTTGGAAACAATATTATTCTCATATGTAGTTCAAGGAACAGAATGTTTGCAGGGACGAGCTCATAAGCCCTCTGGGTGACAGGGCCCGTATCACCCAACTTTTTACTTCTAACCCTGTGGCCGTGCCACACGATTACGGGCGGTGAGATCGTCGCATCTCACAATGGTCCATTCGCATCGCTGTGAATCCCCGTCAGGGCGTAGTAATGTGCCTCGCGGATGCTATTCCCGGTTAAAACAGTGCATTTTTGAGTTCCGTTTACCTTAGCCAGTTACTCTCTTTTTCTCATCAGCACATTTTACTTCCGTGTTTTCAAGAATGTCTCAAGCTCTTATGAAGAATCGACCTCTGTCTTAGGAGAAGGAGTGAAAGCGGAAGACGGGAAGGCTTTGTCCCATACGAGGATCTTTCTAGAAGGCGGCATGGTCCCAAGTGGGAACGAGCTGACTCGGGCAGGCCGGATCCTCATGTCTGGGTGTGAGGGAGAGGTCCAGCGCTGGCCGGTCCCCACGACGCTGTCACGAGTCACTGATCTCTCTGGGTTTCTGTCTTCTGGCACGTTCTCTGGTTGTGAGGGTAATTAATCCCTGACGTAAACGCGTGAGAGGTGTTTCAGACAGAACAGATTGTTTTTCACACGTGTGACCTTCCTGCCGCCTCCACACCCCCTGTCACTGCTCATCGCTTGTCGTGCTGGAGGTATCGGACGTGGCGTGCAGCCTGCGATAACTCTGGAGTCAGGAGAACAAGACCGAGCTTTCAGCACCCAAGATTCATGCATCCAACGCGTGGAGCTCCCGACACGTGTTTTATGAGCGTTAGAGCGGAAGGCTCGGTTCCCAGGCCTCGGGAGGCAAACCGGCCGTCTGTCTGTGAGATGCACCCCGGCTCGGGTGCCCGTCACGTGGGGCGGGCCTCGGAAACTGGAAGAGATCTCTCCAGGGCTTCCGGATGGCTCCAGCCCTGCCGCAGGTACAATCGTCACCTGTAACTATAGTGGGAGTTCCAGCCTGGCAGGTTGTTAAAAAAAAAGAAATTCGGGAAAAAAATGAGCCAATTTACACGAGCCTATCACATGATTATTCAATAATCATACGTCTTCTCAGGTAGCAAAAATGGAAAACTACCTCAGAAGTCCTGTATGCACAGTAGTTGAGTTGAGTAAGGTGTTGCGGGCACCCCTCCAAGGCCCCCAAACTGCCTGGTTCACGCACTGTTGGGTGGGGGGGGGTCCCTCCATGTGGAAAGAGAAGCAGGAGAAGCTTTCGGAAATCCCAGTGATTTGGGTTGATGACCTCCTCCCCGCCCACCCCGATGGCCTTCTCTATTCTCTTGAAAAGGTTTTTAGTCACTTTGACTCTCTGTTCCTTCGTTTCTTATCATCGAGCTGAGGTCACAGCTGGGATCCATTCGCACTCGGCCGCTACTGTACCGATCACGGGACGCAGCTCGTTTCGTTAAACGGACCACACCGCACACATCTGCGGGAGGAAGAAGCAGAGACGGAGGAAAGGCCGCACCCCCTTCCCCGGCGGCTTCGCGAGGGCTTCCCGCCTCCGCGGGAGAAGCGGAATCGTCAGCTAGAACCGCGGTTACTGCCCCACGGGATCTTCCGCGGGATGCCATGTCTTTGTTGTGAGCTGATTGATTATAGGCTTTGTTTGTTTATTTTTGTTTTGTCTTGCTTTGTGTTCTATTAGGACCAGAGAGAAGTTCCTGAGTTGTTATAACATTTATTTTTTTCATTTTGCTTTTTTTTTTTGCTCGCCTCTGTGACTCATTAGGTAATGTTGCTAGTGTTTTCATTTCAGCTATGATTGCAAATCAATCGAGAGGTTCTGGTGGTTGATTAAATCAATCAAGGTAGCAGCTAATTAAATAAAGTATCTACTGGTCCAACTGGTCTATATCCTCTCGGGGGTATTAGAAAACTTTGCTATCATCTTTTCTTTAGAGAGCTATAATCCAGCTGGGGAAACCAAATAAAAGTTAAGTGAGGACAGTAGATTTAAATAGTTTCCAATAAAGTGTGAGGGGTCCCCTGAGGGCAGAAGATTACCGCTTAATTGAGTAGTGAAGCGAAGTCTGTGGCATCGCGCGTGATCACGCAGGGATGCGCGTCGCCCGGCAACGGCTCAGACTGGTTCGACGGGTCACGGGGGCCGGCACGCGCGCTTCCCCTCACCCGGCTCGCTTGCCCCGCCCCCTCTCACACGCCCGGTCAAAACGGCACGTTGGGTCGCTGGAGTCCACGGCCTGGGGCCACCGTCCTGCAAGGAGCTGGGGTGTCCTGGTGCGCAGGGTGAAGGAGCACGGCGGCCGCAAGGGACCAGGAAGGACTTAGGACGGATGACCCGGATCTTCGGCCCTCGTTTTTAAGGACAGTAATATTTGGAAGTGGAGGCTTCACACGGCATGGAGAGGTGGAGGGAGGGACGTGGCGGGCGCTCTCGGGAAGCAGGGAGACTGGGGAGGAGAGGTCACGTGGGCGAGGGCACTTGTAAGGCGGAGTCAACCGACGGAATGAATGCGATCGACAGGGAAGAGGCCGTCAGGAGCAAAGAGCGGAGGCCCGAAGCGAGTTGGCGGGGATGGGAAGGGCGCCGGGTGCTCGCTGCTAAGGGGCCGGCGGGCGGATCGAAGGCTGGCGCTGGCTTGGCCCAAACGCGATCAAAATCGATACTTTTCATTAACAAAGTGCCTCGAAATTTGATCTGATCTTATTTGCAGACAGTATTACTTTTAAAGGAAAATTTATGCTCCCAAGTTCAGGCGTAGAAACGAGCATTAATCAAAGATATTAGCTCGTTTTAATTTTTCTTTGCTACATTTATGCTTGAGCCAGCGAGACCATTTGGGATTCTATCTATCTATATAAAAATCAATATATCGAGAAAATGGAAGAGAGATGGTGTACGCTTAAAAAAAAAAAAAAGTAGTCCTTTTCAGCAATTAAGTGGATAGTTGATTCCCTTAATATTCTAAGAGCAAACACAGCCATCATTATGAATCACTATGGTTGATGAGTCTAATTCTTTTTAGTGCCATTACGGCAGATGCTCGCATTTCAATCCTCCACGGGCCGATCAATCTCCGCCATCCTCTCGTGCACGTTCCAGGGTCTGTGCGGGACCCGTGGCGTGCCACGCCGGCCTGAGGTGACGGCACCACCTCTTTGTGAACCAGCAAAGCAGCGGCCCGGGAAACCAGCGAGCAGCCGAGAACTCACTGCTCTCTGCAAAAGCGACAGTGACCGCGGGAGTGTGTGCGCCCGGGGCTCGGGCCGCGGGGCACAGACCCGGCTAAGCCAGGCTTTCCGGGGAAGGTTCCTGTGTGGCGGAGGCGGCCGAGGGCCTCGCCCTGGTCTCCCGGGACGCAGCGTTCAGACGGACGCATCCGTAGCCCCCGGAGGAAGCGTTTCCGACGCGGGTCACTCAGGACAGCCGTGTGTGTGGTCTCGGAGGAAAGCACACGCACACGTGCGCGCGCACACACTCACACGCACACTCACACTCTCACTCACGACGCACTCGCGCGCCTGGCTCCTGATTATAACTCCACGGGGGTTGGGGATAAACGGTGGCGGCAGCGGCCTCGGATGAAGGCGTTCGCGTGTGTCCGCGTCCAAACGTGGCTCCTCCCGTTCGCCTGGGCCCTTGAAGAATCCAAAAGATTCCGATGGAAGGAGATTTCGCTCTCCATGTTTTACGCAGCAAGACAGACGCGCAAAGGGCCCACGGCCACCCACGCTGGCTCGCTGGGGCCGCGGGGGGAGACGCCACGGGCCGGGGCAAGAGCGGCAGGAGCGCACCCTCCGGCGGCTCTGGGGCGGGGGCCGGGCCTCCTGGGGCCGCGAGGAGCGTCTGCTGCTCGGCCGCGCCGCGCTTGCCGGGTGGCTCCCCCGCTCCTCGGCTTCCGCTTCTTCACTCCAGTCTCTGCCTCCGTCTTGTCATGGCCTCCTCCCTGTGTGCAAGCCCGGGTCCAAACTCCCTTCGAAGGACAGCCATAGTGGAGGAGCGGCCCAGTCTAGACCTCATCCCAACCGGTGACCTCTGCGATGACCTTGTCCCAACCACCGAGGTCTGCGATGACCTCATCCCAACCAGTGACCTCTGCGATGATCTCATCCCAACCACCGACATCTGCAATGACCTCGTCCCAACCCGTGACCTCTGCGATGACCTCACTTCCAGATACAGTCACATTCCAAGGTGCGGGGGTGGGGATTTTGGCACAGGGATTTGGGAGGAACACAACTCCACCCATAACACTCTGCTCCCTCCAGATTCATGTCCTTCCCCCGCGAAGCACACTCGCCCGGCCCGACGTCCCAGGCGGTCCTGAGGCGGGCAGACCGGGCGGCTCGTCCCGCACGCGGCCTTGCAGCTGACCTGGCCGTTCCCGCAGCGCCGCGTAGACCGTTCTCACCACCTCTGATTCGAGGCTGCTCCGAGCCGTCCGCACCCCAGAGCGGGACGTGAGGGTGCCCTGTCACTCCCCAGCTGGGCCTCGCGAGGCCTTCGCCTTGCGGACGCCCTTTGCTGGCTCACCGGCCTGCACGTTGACTTCAGCTGCCACATGGAGAAGCCGTTACGGAAGGCTCGACCCCAAGACCCCAGCCCCCGCCATCCAAAACTAATGCCAGGGAGCCAGGCCAACTGCCTCCCGCTAAGTGAGAACATTCTGGAAACTTCAGGCCACCCGCCACTTCCATGATGCTACAAGATGCAAAAGAACTCTCTGGTCACACCAAGAATTGTGACAGGGAATAAATTGTTGTTTAAGTGCCGGTATTTTTGAGGTGCTTTGTTAAGTAGCAAGGGAACAATTGAAATGAGAAGTGGGGTGCCTCAGCTACGAAGGTGTTGGCGTCGGGGGCAGAAAGTCGAGGGGTGCTGAGAAGGCAGAGCGGGGGGGCCACGCCCGGGGGGGCAGTGAGTGGTCAGCGTCCCCCGCAGTGGCGAGTGGTCAGCGTGCCCCGCAGTGGCGACGTGCTCAGTGGCCTCCGGCACAGAGCGCCTGGCACCCGCCCCCCCGCGGGGACGCAGGAGACGGAGCCTTCAGTGCACGGACCCGTGGGTCTAGCTCAGCGGACTGCCAGGCAGGACGGTCAACGGGCTGACAAGCTGCCCCCAGTTCTAGGGACACGGCCTGAGGAGGGACGTGGGTCCGAGAGGAAAGCGCTGGAGTTTTAAGCGGAAGTCGAAGGGCGTGCTGAAATCGTGGTCTTGCAAGGTCAGAAAATAGAAGTGTTTCTCCTCTCCGGCCCATCCAGTCGGCAAATGTTTCTCACGGTTAAAAAAAAAAAAAAAAGGCGGCTCAGGCAAAGATGGAGATGGAGGGCGGATGCTGCCGGCAGCGCCTCAGGGCAGAGGTCAAGTCGAGGGCGCGGCCAGGCGGCCCTTGGCGAAGACCGCGGAGTTTTAAGTGGCGCTTGTTCCTCCTGCACTGACCGAAATTTTGTCTAAAAATCTTCAGGGCGTTTTCCCGCTGCTCCCTGACTCACCGCCCAGGTAGAGAGAAGCCTGTCTCAAAGGGACGTGTGGGGACACCCTCTGTCCGGTGGATCGGAGTTACGATTTTATACACTGAATCCCATCAGGCTGTTTAAGAAGCTGCATCAGTTTGGGGTGACAAGAGCAAAGCACAAGGTGGAGAGGTCCCCTCCGCCCCCAACCTTCTCAGTGCGGTGCGGAAGCCGCGAACACAGGCCATTTCTTGTAAAAAAGGGAGGGGATGTGGGGGGCGGAGCCCGCAGCAGCGGGTGGTCGGGGAGAAGCCAGGCGCGCGGCTGAGCTGCGCCCGGGACGGACAGCGGGGGGCCCGACCACACGCCGGGCTGGATCCGGGGCGCCGTGCACGTGCCCCCGTGGCCGCCTTCCGTCCGCTCCTGCCTCCCACCGACGTGTCTTGTCCACGGAGCGTCTCTGTAAGTCATGCGTCTCCCTGCCTGAGGAGCTGGTGTCTGACTCCGATGGCATCAGGGCCTGACACCGTGAGTCACGGGGTCAGGATGAGTCACGGGGTCCTCAGAGGATATATATGTGTATTTGGCATGTCAGATAGTACAAATCACGTGTGGCCGGAGCACAGTTTTCTGGGAGGTTATAGATGGCTGCAGATTCCCACGGCTCCTTGGATTGAAAAATTGGGTTTGTTTTCCTCTCCTTGGACTTGGCCCGGCCTTTTGCCTGGATTTGGCCAAGAGAATGCAATAGAAGGAGGCCGTGCGATTGTCAGGCTTCTGCCTCGGCTCCCCTTGGAACCGTCTAGTGGGATCTTTGTCAAGCGGCCCGAGCTGGCGTAGTGGGGAGGGAGGGGCAGGTCCCCAACCAGCAGCTTCCCCTCCGAGGTGACGGACAGGACTGGGACCATCTGATTTCAATGCCGTGATCCTGGCCAGATTCTCACAGAGCCAGGGAACAAATGCCAGGCTGAGCCCTGCCCGAATTCCTGACACAGAATGGCGAACAAATGAGCATTTGTTGTTTTAAGCCTTACCGTTTGGGGAGTAGTTTGTCACTCGACAGTGGATAAACCAAAAAGCTGCTTAGAGGAGACAGCAAGACAGCATCCACCCCTCGCTCCTGGCCCCTGTCCCGTGATTAAATTTTCCGAAACTTTAAGGACATGAAACATGAGTGAAGTATAGGTTTTAAAAGTCCTTCATTAAAATAAAGGGAACATACTTACCTATGATTAAGCTGGAATGCTATAGCATACATACATTGAACGACCATGGTTCTATTAAATATGTCTTCTAACTAAAATTGTTCATCTGACTCCATCATTTAACTATGATCAGATTTAATGAAAACAGACAGACAGGGAACAAGAATAATGCTCGGATGGTATAGCCACAGCAAAGAAATAAGCCACCCGCCACGGAGGGGTGACAGCCCCCGGCCCTCACTGGGGACACGTCCTTTCATTTCTCTTTGTTTTCATTTATCATCCTGCCTTTCATTTACAACATACAACGTTTGCTGTGTGTTGTAGGTGAACATTGCAAAAAGAACTGTGAGGTACAAAGAGAAAGAGGCGACATTCTGAATAAAGAGAAATTTAAAGCACCAAAGTCTTGGCAATTTCGAATAGTTTTCTCTCGTTCGGAATCCATAAGCCCCGAATTAGAAGCCGCCTGAGACATCGAGATCTCATTTGAGTATTGTGCTGATCACAGGCTTTCTTCCTCTTTTCATGTTACCTGATTTCCATTTAGGGAGCTGTGAGCTACACCCACAGTTATTACCAAAATTGGTCTTGAGTCTGCATCTGAACCATTATCCCCTGCTTCTCTGAGGGAAATGGAACATATATTCATCAAAACCTCCCGCCGAATAGGGGGAAGTAAAAGGCAGCACTAACAATCTCGACGCATCCGCATCTTCCTCGGGGAAGAGCATCTCTCTGTCACCCCGAGACTCCTTCCCTCCACCTGCAGCTGTCGGGAGAGCCCCCTCCAGAAGTCCAGTCAGCCCATGCAGGAAACAGGTGCGGCAGGTAACAGGTGTCTGAGAAGGGCGTCGGGGAGGACAGGTACACCTGGACGGCACGAGCCCCGTGCTGCTGGAATTTCTATAGATGATTGCATTACACGGACTCGGAAAATGTCGGGCATGAAATAATAAACAGGACTCTGGATGCGGTTTCCTTCCTAATCGAATGGAAGCATCTCTGAAACGAGTCCCGCCTCTGGTTCCTGTCAGAAAGATGCCCTCTGCCAGCAGCCATTATCTTGCGAAATACTGCACAGACGAGCATTTTTTCCTCTCCACAGTATTAATTAAATTACATAAAACTGGCGGTGTTTAAATCCTGGCATCTGTACATCGTCTCACGTAATTACACCCTGGACTCTTTTCAAAGTGTGTTTCCGTTTGCTGGAGGGACATCTATTGGTGAGAGGGGAAGCCGCGATCAGAGGCGATTCGGGATTTCTGCGGGCCCTGAGCCTGGCCTTGCAGGGCGGGTCCTTTCAGCCTGTCTGTCCGTCTGTCTGTCTGTCCATCTGTCTGTCTGTCTGTGTGGAGCATTCTCGCTTAGGTGCTGAGCGGCTGCGACTCAGCAGCAGAGAAAATGTCACAGCGGTAGAGATTCATGGGGAACCGAGGACATTTTAGTGTTGAGCCTCATAACTAAAACACTTCCAACCTTCTTTTGACTTTTTTCCACACCCATGCGAGAATGCCTTAAAGTGGAATGCAGCTCGCCACACCTGATTTCAGCAATCTAAATGCCAGATGGGAGCTTCCGTGAAGCCCGGGCAGAGGACAAGCTTCGAGGGGCTTGGATGAGCATCTCGCCTGGAGGAGCGGCATGAGGCCGGGTCAGCGGCGGTGACGACTGCCCTCTGGGCTTGGACCTGGCAGGGCCAAGCGGACAGGATGTCCTCCAGGTAGAGGGCCAGTGCCCAGCGCAGCTGCTCGGCACAGGGCTGCTGGTGGAGGCTCACAAGGCACATTTCAGCAAGGTCCTCCTCCTTTTTAAAAACATCGATACGTCCAAAATCAAATGTGTTTCTTTCTCAGATATCATTTTGTTTGCTTTCGGTTTCGCCTTCATGCATGCCTACCATCTCAGATCTCGCGTCTCATTTTCTACAACCCTATTTTCAGCACCCGCCTCCCTCGGGGCCCTTCTCACCCTTATGGCCCACGCTGTGGTTCTGCTCAGCTGGCCTCTGTGTCTTCTCTAGACCAGGGATCCCTCGGCTCTTTCCCCACATCCTGAACCTTCCACGACGATCCTTCTAAAATGGGAGCCTTGCATAGTTGGTCCTCCATAGCTTTAATTCGCCTACACGATAAAATCCAAGCTGCTTAGCATAGAAACTGAGACCTTCTGTGACCCAGATCGGCTCGCTCATCAACCTCCTTTCTCCCTCCATTAGATTGTTCACTGTTCTTGAACCATTGAAATGGGATCTATAGACCGAAGTCTTCAAACGATACCTACGTTCCACTGAGAAAACACCCTTCTCAAGTTTTTAAATATTTTTTTATTGAAAAACTAAAGAGAGAAAAATCTTAGGCTTGATTAAGAAGCAAAATTTTGCAGGTTATAATGGAAATGTGATATGTTTAAAACTAAAAATGAACACACTTAGCGATTCAGAAAATACTCTTATTAATCAAACAGCTTAAATGTTTACCCACCTTTCTTTCATTTCTTCAGCAAACAATTAACGGATGCCAGAAATAGAACATGTACTGAACACAGCCTTGCACGAGCTCACAGTCTAGTGAAGGAAAAGACGAGACAAACGTATGTGCAGGAAGTGTGTAAGAAGGCGCTCGACGTAAACCGACTGGCTAGAAATCTTTATGTTGCAGGTAGTAGAAAACGCAGATCCATCTAACTTGAGCCAAAAAAAAAAAAAAAGGAACAAGAAATTTATTGTCCACATACGGGAGCGTCTCAGAAGCAGTTGGCATTCAGGTGCAGTTTGATCCAGGCCCTGCCGTCATGCCGCCGAAGCTCTCTCTCCCTCTCTCAACTCCAACTACGTCCGCGCTGGCTTTCTCGTGATGGGCCATCTCCACGTGGCGACAAACAATGAAACTTAGAAACTCTGGTCTTACACTTTGCCAGTTAGTCGACTTTACAAAAACAAACACGACTTCTTCCCCAGTAATTCTATAAAGCGGCCTCGGGTGATTGAGAGTGCTTGGCCTAGCTTGGGTCACATGTCCACTCTTGATCCAAACTCACGGCTGAGGGAATAAAGTACCGGTTTGTCCACACGCGCCTCCCGGCCTGGGCGGCGGGCTTGGGCTCAGCTTCACCCGAACGACGAGGGCTGGGGAACGGTGGTTCCCCAAAGGGAAGTCAGCCCGCAAGGAGGGAGAGCTATCGCACAGGTACAAGACCGGGGACTCTTTAGTGCCAGTGCTTGCGCGGACGTTAAGTAAGTGGCGACCGCATTCCAGGCAAAGGCAGCGGCTCCGTGGACACGGAGCCGTCGGACGACGCGGTCCTCCCGGGCACCTTCTAACGTTATTTCCGCATGGAAGGACACGTGGGGATAAGGCAGAACCCAAGACCAGAGGTGTCGACTCCAGTCCTAGCAGGCTGGGCGGTCCTTCGAAGTTTCTTTACGCTCTTGGGAAAGATTCCGCATGCCAGAAGTGCATCTGCTTTGAAACGTCGGTAACATTTGGGAAAGAGTTTGCACAGCTTTCTCCGGAAGAGTCGGGATCCAGGACCCCACGTGCTCTGGACCCAGGCAGGACCACGTGGGTGACTGTCAAATGGACACCTGGGATGGAACCTCCACCCCGGGGGACACCGTAAGCAGCGTCCTCACTTGTCAGACCCACTGGATCAGCACCGCGCAGGGAGAATCATCCAGTGAACAGGAGACAGGGAGGGTGGGGGAGGGGAGAGCCCCTGAGCCACCCTAATGGCATGAACCGGAGCCGGGAGTCACAGGAATGTAGCCGCTGCCCCGTGCTGTGTCTGAACCACCACCTGGACCTCACGATGCCGTTTTCGTCTTCGGGAGCCCAGAGTCTGTGAGTTCCCTGTTTGGGTCAGCTGTGCAGATGACACCATAGTTCTCCCTGACAGCCATCCCAGAAGACACTGTGTCGTGCTACCTGAAGGAACTCCAGTAACCTAAGAGCCTGGCACCTCCCAGCCCGGCGTCTCCACACCGGCGTGAAGACTTTGGGAAGATTCTGAAGCCCCGCACTGTAAAAACGCACATCAACGTTGGGTTTCTCAGCTAATTACAACGACAACGCCCACACCACATCCTCAACCGCGGGCCGGGGCAGGGGAGGCTGAACCGGGCACTTCGGTCCTTCCGGCTGTGTGGGAAGTTTGTCCGTTCTCATCACACGGGAAGGCGTTATTTTCCGGCTCCTTGCTCGGTAACGCTCAGCGCCTTTCGGAGCCACGCGGTGCTGTTGAGATCAAGGCCGCCCATCCGGGGCTTCCTCTCCGCTGGTGCGGACTCGGGTTTCCTGCCAGAAGGTCAACAACAGAGTGAGCCACGTCTACACAGAGTCGCGTCAGCGCGTAGCCCGAAAACACCTCTGAACGGAACCCGGGCAGCGCTCGACCGCTGGAGACGCCGTAGGTTCTTACGTGTGCCGCAGAATCGCCCGTTCCAGTACGTGCCGTAGGTCCGAGCCTTGCCATGTGTGTTTTCTTTAACTGTAGAAAGGCTAACGATTTGGACACGAAATCGGTGGGTGCAAAACAATCCTTGAAATTAATGTGTATACTTTGACTTTTGGAGATGCATTTTAGTGAGAACCATGATTGTTGCAAATTAAAAAAAAAAATCACTTCCGTTATCGATCATACCAAATAATTGTTCTAGGAATGTAATTTCGGCACAAACAATCAAACAAATACATTTGTTTTCTCCTTGTTTTATAAAAGAGGGGCCCAGAAATAGCACACCGGAGAGACTCTGTGGGTGACTTTCATAGACAATTCAACTTTGGGGCATAGTCTGGATTTCTAATAGAGCGGCTTGTCTCCTGGCAGGTTATTATAATTAGGATGAAACATTTACATGTATATGTGTTATCTGGAAGAGATAATTAGATATTTCCACTGCAAAATAATTTACATTAATGGTCCATAACTTTCAACATGTAGTTTTAAACTGCACATTTAAATAATATAATATCTATCTCCCTTAATTTTACTGTAATTGTCGCCATGTGGTAGCTTTATTTTTCTTTTCGAAAATGCGATCGGCTAAAACAACATACTCATTGTCTTTAGTTTATGAGTTTGAAATTTTAGACAAGGTTACCTAGCAAGCTTTTTCAGAATTTTACTAAGTTCTTGGTATGGAAAATGCAAGTGGTTTCGAACTGAAAACGCAGAAACAAAATCAAACTCTGCGTCTTGGGGGACATAATCATCCTTGGTGGAGGGGGGTGGAGGAAGGCAGTGAGAAGGATAGGTTTTTGTTTGTTTGTTTGTTGTTTTTGTAAAATCCCAACTACTCAGCTGCGAGTCGTAAGAAAGTTTGCCTTCGTTATGTATCTAAGCTTGTTCCGAGTCTGAGGTTCGGTCAACAGCGCTATCTTTGGTCAAACATACGCACTGGCTGTTTGGTCCACTCCTTCCTCCAGCTGTGCTGTGAGCCGCAATTCACCGGCGGAGGCAGGGCTGGCCACGGGACAGAGAGGAAAAGCCGCAATGAACGCAGCTTAGAGAACTACAGAGCCACCTGGATTGCGCCGCGGACGGGCTTCGCTTGAGCACGTTGCTGTCGCCCAAGATTCACAACGACAACATTGGCTGGAAGTAATGAGGGTCTCCGAATTGCAACGGGATGCTCCCGGCGAGAGCGCGACCACGCCGTCCTCACCCTCAATCGACGGTGGGAGAGTTGGGCATGGTTAAACCACCGGTGTACACTTTCTTTTCATAATAATTCAGAAAATATTGAGAGATTCTAATTTCTCATGAGTTTAGATTGACAACAAGATCTATGTGCACGCAGGGGCCTTCCGAAACCAGTACCAAAATATTTTAGGTTTTGGAGTCAGAAGTTACGATGTTCGAGAGTTGCTGAACCTCTCAGAGGTTCGGTTTCCTTATTAATAAATGTGTGGCATTATTGGTGACATTAAACAAATATTATATATCACTCTATATAAAAGTATAAACACCATGGAAATGCTTATATATCAGCTCTAAGAATGCAAAATAATAATAACAGTAATAATAGGCAATGTCCACCCAGGGCCTTGAGGGGTTGTTCAGCGTGAGGCACGGATCGCCCAAATCTGTGACTTCTCCCAGAGATGTGTCCTTCGATGCTTCTTTCTTAATTATGCCTTTTTCCTAAGTAATGTAAAGACTCCCTGAGCAAACTTGTTTATATTACTAATTAGTCACATCTGGGATAAAGTGTTTGCAAAAATAAAAGTCAACATACATCTATCTGAATTATGAGTATGGTTTTTTTTAATCACTGGATTGAAATTTACTTTGATTCTACAGTGTATTACGTTTATGTTACTAATGCCTTAATGTGTACCATTTAAAACGAAAGGTCATTCATTTTCACATTTTAAAAAGATTCCAAATAAAAAATGATAATTTTTGTTTCAGTTGATTTTAGTATCCAAAAATATCTTCAAAGACCCCACCCACTGACCATCTATGGGTCTCTGTGTCAAATGGTTTCTTTGGCAAATGAATGAAAATTTTTTTTTTCCAGAAATTCTGTGGGATCCACATTCTAGACTGAGCTAGAATAATTAATTGCTTATTATTTGTCAAATAATTGTGACTTTGGGCTGGAATCACCACTAGATAAAGAGACCACGGAAGTTTCCAGTCTGCTGATATTAAGCTCGGGCAGCTGTATTTTCACGCACGTAGTTCTTCTCCATATGCAGAAGCCATCCTCGCATGCCTGTAATTCCAATGCCCTTCGATTAGTCTAGTCCCATAGAATCATTCTTCACCTTAAAAGCCAATGCCTTGCATTCCAAATACACAAAGTAGGCTGAATTGTATTTCATGAGTCATAAAAGCCACCATCACAAGACGGTGATCGTCACTAGTACATTTTCCTAGCTTTGTGTGGGTTTTAATGTATTAATGTGAGAAGCGAATGCCTCTGGTAAGATCTTGAACTAATAAGCCTCAAAGTCCATTTACCGTGTACCAGCTGCTGTCTTGGGCACCAACTGTGGGCCCTGGTCTCTCAGAGCTGCATTCTCTTACTGCGAAACAGAAGATAAAGAGGTAAAAAGTGACCATAACAGATGATGAAGAAATGGAAAGAATGTAATAGGGAGACATCGAACAGTCTGGGGTTAATCCGATTGAATTATCAGGCCCTGGGGAGATTCCAGGAGGGGGTTTTAGGGAGGGGGTGCAGTGGAGCGCTGTGGGGCAGACATGAGATGGGCAGGTCTAAGGGGACTCGCCCTCGGAGTGACCACTTCCTCCAGGTGAGGGGAGCATGGCAGGAAGTGACGCCAGGAAAGGGAGAAGTCTGAGTCTCGCAGGACACAGCTCCCCACTGACTTCCGTGTTTCAGAAATTTTCATGTATGTTTAACACTTTTAGATTATTTCTGGTTGAATTATTTTTATGTCCCAAGATGGTAGTTGTCTCTGTATCACTGAAGCATATGGCATAAATGAGTATTTCTTGATATTTTTGCTTTAACAAGAAATCGTAACATAATTAATTCATTCTAAATAGGGGAAACGATAAAAATAAGATTTAAAGTAAAGATCTATGTGGACAATCACAAAATGACTGACTGCCCGGTTGATTAACTTCAATCGAATCAGTCTTAATTTTAAGACTTACTGAACATCGATAAGCAAAACAGTCATCAAATAAATAACAATATCAAGAATACAATGGTTGTTAAAGATGTGACAAAGCATCGGTGAGATTTCTAGAACAAGGACTTAAAGATTTGAATTCACAAAAACATGTGAAAAAATGTTCGAACTCACTAGTAATCAGGGAAATGAAAGTCAAACCATTGTGATAAAATATTTTGCACTCATATTTGAAAAAAATTAAGTACAGTAATACCTGTTGTGGAAGATTGCGATGAACTTTGACTCATTGCCTTTGAGAAGATACACACACACACACACACACATATATTTCTATAAGTATTTTGAACAACAATATGTTATATCTAGCACACTTTAAGAAATGTGTATCCTCCAGTTGAGTCACTCTACTCAGAGCTTGGTGGGTGTGAAGCTGGGGAGTCATGAGCAGGTTCCCAGGGAGACAGCTGCAGCCACCTGGGGGCAACACAGTGACTCACCCGCAGTCGGCTGCATAGAAAAAGACGTAATCGTGACATGGAATGTGACAGAGCCGGGAAAATAACAAACCAGCACTACATATTCCAAGATCCATGACTCACAAACCCAGCGTCAAATAAATAAACACAGTCTCAGAAGAATACGCATCGTGCCATGCAGTTGCAAAGAGCTTTAAAATATGCCAAGCAACAATGTACATACAATGGAGCATTGCTCAGGGATAAACGCAGGTGGCAGAGGGGGCGGAAATCGTGACCAGATTCGTGGGCCACAGGAAAGAATCCTAAAGTTGCACTTTTTTGTGTTTGAACATTAACTTCTGTTCAATGACTGCCACACTGATCTCCTTCGCATGTTGGTGATGTTCAGTAGGTTAGAGCTGGGCTAGTGCATTTATCTTCCTTAACAGCTGATCAAATAATACTTTCTCTTTACTTTCAGAAAGTTTTTTCACATGAATTAAGAGATATAGCAAAAGTCTTTAACATCACGATAAGTTTGCCAGACATTCGTAAAACCTCCATTACATGACAATTCCGGAGATTAAAATACTGTCCATCTTTATTTTTTCAGGGTTGATTTTGTAACTTTTAACTGTTTCTGTAGAAAAGGGAATTTTATTAAAGGACTTTGCCACTCTGGAAAATATTATAGAGTTTCCTCAAAAAATTAAAAATAGAACTACCACATGATCTAGTAATTCTATTTCTGAGTATTTATTCAAAGAAAACAAAAACACTGATTTGAAAAGACACAGGCACCTCCATGTCCAGTGCGGCATTATTTACAATAACCAAGATTTGGAAATAACTTCACTTAGGGGTCCATCGATGGATGAATAGACAAAGCAGATATGGGATATACACACACACTGGCATACTAGCCAGACATGAAAAAGAAGGAAATCTTGCCATTTACAATGATATGGGTGGACCTTGAGACCATTCTGCTAAGTGACATAAGTCAGGCAAAGAAAGACAAATACCATGTGATCTCCCTTATATGTGACATCTGAAAAAAAAAAAAAACCCCACAAAACAGCAGTAGCAGTGATCGAGCTCACAGATACACAGAACAGACAGAACAGACTCGTGGGTAACGGATGTGGGGGCCGGGGGTGGGCGAAGGGGGCGAAGGCAGTCAGAAGACACACATTTACAGTCGTAAAATAAGTAAGGCATGAGGACGGCGTGTACAGCATGGTGACTATAATACTGTATTACATATTTGAAAGTTGCTAATACAGCAAATCTTAAAATTTGTGACAAGAACAAAATTTTTAATAATGTATGGCGATGGATATTAACTAGAATTATTGTGGTGATCATTTCGTAGTATAGAAAAATATTGAGTCATTATGTTGTATACCTAAAACTAATATAGTGTTATATGCCTCAAAAAAACTTTACTGGAAAATTTATTATAAATTACTATTTTTTGTTAAAATTTTGAAACAATTTTTTTGCACCCAAAATTAGAGAAAACAATAACACAAAAGTAAACATTGACATCATTTTATTTACTGCTTTCTAATTAGTGTCTATTTCATGCAGGAAACAATAAAAATATTTGAGCATGGCCTATTTAATTCTTTTTTGGCCATATGAGACCAAAAATTTTATGCCCACAAATTTGATAACCTAGATGAAATGGACTAATTCTTTGAAAGACTAGACACAACACACCAAAACTCACACAAGAAACAGGCAATCTGAATAGGTCTATCTCTGTTAAAGAAACTGAATCAATAATTAGTGACCTTCTAACACGAGGCCCAAATGCATTCACTGCGGAATTACACAAACATGTGTGAAAGACCTCTTTCAGAGGACAGAAGCACGGCGAATCCTCCCAAACTCATTCTCCGAGGCCAGCGCTACCCGGATATCAAAACCAGGCAACGGCACCACGAGAAAAGAAAGTGACCGAGGAACATCCTCGCAAGCTTAGACGCAAACTCTTCCGTGAAATGCTAACAGGTTAAATCCAGAGAAGCATAACGCGATTTACACATCACAGCCAAGGACGACTCCTCTCAGCTATTCAAAGGTAACTCGACGACCAAAAATCAATTGCCATCACATCAATAGGCTATAACAGAAATCATGTGACTGTGTCGATAAGATGCAGAAAAAGCATTTGACAAAATCTAAAGCCTATTCTTGATAAGACTCAGTAAACTAGGAATAGAGCAGAATGTTCTCAGCTTGACGAAGACTGCCCAAGAAAACTCTACAGCTAACGTCATGCTTAATGGCGAGAAAATCAAAGCTTTTCCACTAAGATCATGTATGAGTCAAGGAGGTCCCCTCTCATAGCGCCTTTCCGGATCATACTGGAAATCCTTGCTGATGTAATAAGGTAACCAACTAAATAAATCTATGCAGTTTGTGAACTAAGACATAAAACTGCCCATGTTTGCAGACGACATAATCATCTACGTAGAAAATCTGAAAAAAAAATCAACAAAAATCACCTAAATGTAAAACCCAAACTACAAACTTCTAGAGGACAACATAGGAGAATACCCACAGGACCTTGGGTATGGCGATGCCTTTTTAGAAAAACGAGAGAAAGAATTGCTGAACGGGACTTCATGATAATTAAAAACTTCTGCTCTGTAGAAGACGATAACAAGATAATTAGAAGACAAGCCACAGACTGGGAGAAAACATTGGCAAAAGACACATCTGGTAAGGACTCGTGTGCAAAATATACAAATAACTCTTGAAACTCAATAATAAAAAAAGAAACAGTGCATTAATGACCTTAAGAAACATATCACCAAAGAAGGTATACGAACAGCAAATAAGCATACGCAAAGATGCTCCACATCGTATGCCACTGAGGACATGTAAATTCACACAACAACAAGGTACCACCACACGCCTTAGAGCAGCCAAAATCCAGAATGCCAACAATACCAAATGTCGGCACGGATGCGCAGCAGCAGGCACTCGCGTTTATTGCTTATTGCCGGTGGGAATGCAAAATGGTGCAGCCACTTTGGAAGACAGTTTGGTGGTTTCTTACAAAACTAAACAACATGTTAACCAATGTCGCCATAAAAAAATAAATAAATTTAAAAACAGGAAAGAGAGAAAGAAAAGAAGGGAGGGAGGACAGGAGGGAGGGAGGGCAAAGAGAGAGAGAGAGAGAGAAACAAAGAAACAAAGAAAGAAACAAAGAAGAAGAAAAACTAAACAACACTCTTATCATATGATCCTGCAATCACATTCCTCGGTATTTACCCCAAAGAGTGGAAAACTTATGTCCATTCAAAAACCTGCACGTGGCTGTTTATAGCAGCTTCATTCATAATTTCTAAATATTAGAAGCAATCGAGATGCCCTTCAGTAGGTAAATGGGCAAATAAACTGCTGTCCATTCAGACAATGAAATGTTATATGACGCTAAAAAGAAATGAGCTGTCAAGGCAAGAAGACACATGGAAAAAACTTAAATGCGTGTTACTAAGTAAAGAAGCCAGTCTGAAAAGTCTACGCACTGTGTCGTTCCAACTCTGTGACATTCTGGACAAAGCAAAACTATGGAGACAGGAGACAGACCAGCCGTTGCCAGGGGCTAGGAGACGAATGGACAGGCGAAGCACAGAGGATCTTTAGAGGAATGAAAACACTCTGTGTCCTAATGGACACATGCAGTGACACTTCCATGAAAGGCCATAAAATGTGCAGCGCCAAGAGCAAACTCTGAGGTAAAACACGCATCGTGATGACGTGTCGATGCAGGTTCGTTCTTAGTAAAAAATGTAGTTACGGGCAGTCGCCCAGCGACCGGGAGTCTGGGCTTATGCAGGGGCGGGAGTTCACGCGAAACCTCTGTGCCTCCCTCTCCATTTTCGCGGAAACCGGAAAGTGTTCTTAAAAAAAATAACGTCTTTTTTAAAGTAAAAGAAAAGAAAGAAAAGTAAAAGAAAATGCCTCGGAAACCATGGATCGTCATGCAGAGGTGAGACTATTTTCACGTCGTGGGTGGCGTTTAACGAAACACTATTTGGGGCTCAGGTCGAAGAATCGGAGTGATGGTTGGCGGCTGGAGACTTGATTCTTTTTGGCTTGTGAGGGAACGATTTCACCGAGTGTGTTTAGAACCGTTCGATAATGGTGCGAGCCCAACGTGGGCCTAATCCTGGTCTCTGAGACAGAGCTGAACGCTTTCGCAAGGTCCCCAAACAAGTCTTTAAAACCTGCAAAGATGACTGCTGGAAGTGGAAATGAGAAATTAAATTTAGTTGTGCTTGTAAATAAGAAATATCTTGAATCCAAACACATATGCTCTGTGCTACACTCTTCTCAGATTAGCATAATCAGAAAGTCGAATTTGTTATTCTAGGTCAAGGAAAGAGTTTTAGCTCATCTGTTTCTTTGCAAAATCTGAGACCCTGTTACAGTCTCAGGGAGAACAGAATCCAGTGATAATTACCATTGTAATAATTTTGTCCTTTGTGGGGCACTGTTCACCCCAAAATCTCCCCACTTTGCTGTGGACATCGAGGATCTCCGTACCCCCACTTCACAGGCGGAGGTGGGGATGTGGCAACTGTTCCCCATGCGACATTCAACAGTAATTTGGGATCAAAGTGGAGAAGAACCCTGCACTCACACACGAGCAGAGAGGAAGCAGAGACCACAGGTGCCTGGAAAAAAAACAGGATGAAAATGCCGTGCTTGTGCAGAGGAGCTGGAGACCTTTATTTTCTCTTAAATCCAGGCAGCCTCTCTCCAGCAGCGGCTGCCGGCTGCGAAGCTGGACGTCCATTGGCCAGTGACCTTGAAGGACAAGCGCCTGCCTCTGATTATCGGCAGCGCTGTAGACCATCCTTCAAGGTCTCCTCGCCCAGAAGTGAACAAGCTTAATCTGTGCTTGGCGCAGGAGCCCGAGGGTCAGAGGTGCATGAAAATAATTGGCAAGTCAAAGGGCACCGCAACCCATGGATCGGGCCGCAGCTCCGAGCCTGCATGTCTGACCCTCCGGTACTTTAACGAGCCTCCTGTGCTCGGGTGAACGTTAGATTAAATATCTTCCTTGACGAGCACGCCAGACGGTCCTGCACTGGGCACATCACTGATTTAGGAAGGGAGTCAGAGGGTGCGTTTAAGGATATTATACAGGTCACACATCAGCAAGGCCCGTGGAAAAATACAAAGTCACAAAGCCTTTTGCCTTTCCACGAGAAACTTCACACTCTCTTCTTCCACCAAAAGTGATTTATTTATTTTTGTCTCAGTGGGTTGAGTAGTTCCCCGCATACCATATGTATTAGAATTTGAATTATCAGGATCGAAAAGGTTCTGGTCCACACTTCATTTAGTTAAAATTGGTAGAAAATGGACTGTTCTGTACACGAATACTTTCTGAGTCACCGTGAAACTCACTCCTTAGGATAACTTTAAGTAAAATATTACCTTTTTTTTTTTTTTTTTTTTTGCTTTCAAACGCCCTACAAAATGTAGTTTAATGATCCCTTTCTGACGCAGAGTCCTGGCTCTGAGTGTGAGTTATTTTGTTCTGCTATCTTTTAACAACGTTGTGTCTGCCCTGACTCGAAGTGGCCTTCATTCTCTGCCTCTGAAAACTCGTGTCTGATTTCCATAATTTTCTGGGCTCTCTCCACCTCCTGTCTCTTCTCGTCAAAGCGGTGCCCATCACTCTGTTCTTCTTCCCCTTGCAATTTTTGAAAGTGCCTATGACCAATTCTTTTCAGAAAGTAAACTGCGGACCTGAGTGAGCGCTGATAAACTAATTTATAATAAAACACGTGACTTTCGAGTCATCTGTCTTGAAAATAGACCAGACGACTATTTTACTTCTTAACCGGACTCACGTTTAATCCGAATAGCTGAGGCTGCTGGTGGAGTGAGATCCCAACAGGTGGCGCAGGGCTGGGGAACGTCGCCCCTCGGTTTCCTGCTGATGGCGTAACCCCTTTCTAAAGGGGACCGGATAAAAGTCCACGCCTTCCGGCAACGTTGGGGGTGCACAAGCCCTTTTCGACAGCTATATTGAAAAGATCTATTAAAATAACATTTTGATTTTAAAATGCAGTGCTTCTCTGAAAGACAGTTCCCACGTGAAATGACCATTGTGCCCCTCCAACCCAGGGTGCCATGGTTTGCAATGGCAAACGAGACTAGAAACAACGTAAATACCCAGAATAGGCAACTAGGTTCGTCTTCAGAATGCAGCAGCAAACAGCTGTACAAACAAGACCAGGAGGATTTTAGGTACTGATAAGGCACCGTTTCTAGCCTGGGGCAGGTGGCCAGGCCGCAGGAAAGGACAGGCCTGCGGGGTGTCCACGGGCTACGGAGCTTAGTTCTCACTCTCCCGCTCGGCCGTGGGTCTTCTCTCTGAAGTGCTTCTGGGGACCATGCTTTATGGCCTGTGGCTGAGAGAGCATGAAGACCCCGACATCTTTTGCCTCCTCGTCTGGTCCTGCTACCTTCTAAAGCCTCAGGACTGTCTGCATCAGGGCGACGGGGCGGAGCAGAGCCCGGTGGACACACACCTGCTTCTCTAAGCCCCTGGTCTGAGATGAGCAGGACCTCGCCTCGCGCGCTGTCTGGAAGAAGCCTCCCGTGGCCACGTCTGTCTCCGAGGAGGCTGCGGGATGCGCTGCGGGCCGAGCGGCGCTGGGAGTCGCCCCAGGTGATGCGCAGGGCCGAACCGCGGCCTTCTCTGCTTCCGCCGCAGCTGCCTCTCGTCCCGTGAAACCGAGAGGTGCCCAGTGCCTGCATCACTACCTGTCTGGGGGCGGGGGGAAGCGTATCGATTTGTATCGGCTTGTTACGTGCACCAGCAAAACTAGTGACCATGGTTACCTCCTCGGGACTGGGGTCTGGGGATGTGCAAATAGGAGAGAGGCAGAAGGGGAACTTCATTAGGTACCATTCTACGGTTTTCATATGCTAATGATAGGGTTGGAATTACCTGTTCAGGTAAAAACAAAAACAAAAAACCATAAGTAGGGACATGATAGGTGCCACCAATCTAGACAGAAGGAAAGCAGCGCGCGTTGCAGCCGCGGTGGGGACGCGTCTGGTCCCGTGACCAGGTCACCCGAATGCCGCGTCGGGAGCGGTGGCCCCGGAGACAGCGTGCGGGGCGGAGGCGAGGAGATCCCGGCGCTGACGGCGGCACAGGAAGCCCGCTTCTCCGTGCTCGGGGAGAGGCGGCCTCGTTGGCGCATGCTGGGTTCTTAAGTCTGGCGTCCCAGCCGTTCATCGCATTCACTTATCCAAGTCAACTGAGAACGCTTTATTGTAATTCTTTATAAAATGCCCTTTTCCCACGACCCAGCATTCTCCATTAAATGAATCAAAATTCCCCGAATGGGCCAAGAGGAGAAAATGTGGGCCTCGTTCTTTGGCAGAGCACTTTGCTTTGCATTCCTGGTGTGCAACCGTCCACCAAGACCTCGCGCGAACAGGTCGCCGCGTGCATCTCCAAGGGGCTCCGTAACTCCTGGGGAGAAAACTATTTAAATTAACAAGATCAGTTATAGTAAGTGTTACGATTAAACGTATACACTTTTGGTTCCCAGATTTTTCAGTCTCAGACGCAGTAAAATTATAAATGGAATATAATATAATACAAAGCTGACATTATACACTTTGTCAAGAAAGTCCTTAAATAAAAACTACCATTTACTAGTCTCGCCACTGAATAAAATATTGCTTATTATAACACCAAAAATAGCTGAATGTGCGTGATAGCAAAAGAGAAAACAGAGAGATAGTTCCCTATATTTTTAAATTGACATGCAGACGATTTTGACCTTAAACATCCTTGACATTTTATAACATGTGATTCTTTTCTGCGAAGCCTTCATCTCCCCTGGAGCCATCACGGAGCCGCGCGAACAGTACTTCCCAAAAGAAACACTATTAAACAATATTTTTGAAAAGGGAATTTCAATGATGGGGCAGCAGTCTCTGTAAGAGACGATTACCCAGCGGGCTCCCGCGGGCGACATGGTCCCAAAGCCAGCACGTGGGGCGTGGGGGGCTGGGTTTGCCCGGTTCAGCTTAACTGACAGCTCGTCTCCTTCCTTCCGGATGGAGCAAAGGAAGGTTTTCAGCGCAACAGGCCTCCAGGCTTCTCAGTTGGGTTTTGTGGCTGTTTAGGCCCAGAATCCGCAGTAGTGCCGCGGGGGTGGCTTGCTCTCCACAGAGGTGGCTCTGGGACTTCCACACAGGTCCCTGGGGTGAGCCGTTGCAGGCGGCTTCGCAAAGAGTGGGAACCAAACGCTTTGTCGCAAAGGTTCCTCTGGGCCCCCGACTGGAGAGCCGCGGTGGAGATCAGGGCGGCATTCCTCCGCATGTGACCTCCGTGCTGGAGGTGCCGGAGAGAAGGGGTCTGGGCCCACGGTCACACGCTGCGCGGTTGTTACCACGGAAGAAATGGTCGTTCGCTGTGCATTTTGTAGGCACAAGGAAAGGACATGGTCGGTTTTTCTATGACTTTCAAAAGATTTTTGAGATGCTGCTACTCATCTATCAGCTAATCGTAGACAGACACTATGGTTTTCGAATATTTAACACCTCAATCATTTGTCCTTGATTGAAACGGTCAAAAGGTCATTCAACAAATATTTACCTGAGAACTATAACATGCAACAAACACATTGTGAAGGATGGAGGTATATAAAAATATAGTAGCCATTCTTGGGAGTTTACAGGCAAGTAAGAAGAGAAGTAAAATCAATAAAAGGCAGAAAATTCAACAGTCAAAATATTTACTCCAGATCTTGAGAATGTGGCGTTTTGCTGACTCTTGACCCAAAGAACTCAGTGTATTTAAAATACTTCATAATGTTTAAAACTTGTGATATTATATTTCACCGATCAGGGCATACACAATTCATCCTACTATTTTTAATCTAAGCATTCATGAACTAACTGAAGGATTAAGTATAATATGTGTCTTGAGTTCCATGTGGGGCTGCAAACTACATCTGCGCATGATAATCTCTCAGGGCAGTGGGAAGTTGAGGTAGGGGGGTTAGGGTGCTACGTGAGATGACATGTTTAGGGGACTCTATCCTCTGGAGGGAACGTTCAAGCTGGGTCTAGCATGATAGTAATAAATATATTATCCAATAGTTATTGGACGGCTTCCGTGTGCCAGGCATTGAGCCAGAAGTGACCTGCTCGTCACATTTATTCACGGCAGCTCTTTGAGTTCAGGATGATTATCCACAATGTGCGGCAGCCAATGCTTGGAAAGATGGGTCATGTGCCAGCTGAAGGGGTGACGTCGGAAGTGAAGAGCGGATCCTGTAGACGCCACACGCCGTTGTCTGAGCAGCGCTAAACGTGTCCCAAAGGAGAGGCGCTTAGCCCGGGTCGAGGGAGGACATGACTGCGGGCCCGGTGCACCCAGGCACTGTCCGCCGGAGGGCGCTGCGGAGCAGGTGTTCGGCGAGCAGCCTCCCCCACCCAGCCTTCGCGGGTGTGGACAGTGGACTGCGGGGCGCTGAGGCCGGGGTCAAAGGCCGGATCCGAAGGACGTGCAGGACGTCAGGCTAGGGAGTCTGGTCTTCCTTTATTTATCTTGACAATAACGGTAAGTACTGAAAGGTTTAAAATGACAGCGTGGTTATACCTGGTGGCACTGGCAATGTGCCCCGTGGGCCAAGGAGCCTTGAGCAGGTGAGCTCAGGTGGCGCAAGGAGCTACGAGATACGGCGGACGCTGAGGAACTGCAGCTCTTGTGGGAAAAATCGCCATTTTCCCATGGAATCATGCTTGAGACCTATAGGGACCAACAGTTACTTAGAGATCTTCTTCATTTTGCAGATGCAAAAAGTCAAGTCCAAGATGATGACGTAGAGCCTGCACACTGCGGCCGATTTCAGTGCATGTTACGCGGGGTTTCTGGCTTCGGTGACTCTGAATTACTGACTCGTTCTTCTACCTCTCACGTCAAAGGGCCCGACTCTCTGAGCCTGGGCTGGGGGGCTGGGGCCGAGTACCCCCTGCGGCCTCCTTCTGGATCATTCTCTCCGCCTACCGCTCTTTTCCCAGCCAGAGTGCTTAGGGTCTCAGCAAGCAAACAAGATTTTGCAACAACACCAGAGAGCTATGCAATAATAAGTGTAAATTTTTCATTTTTACCCCATTAAACTTTTATAATAAAGCGTTTCATTTGTCTTTGTCACTGACAGGTGTTATCCACTTTCACATTTTAGATTTCTTTTCTTCATCAGATATTCAGGGCAGGCGGTATGGCTTTCCTTAGTGCACCACGAAATACCATTCCCGGGAATGGCCGCCCGAGGACTCCATCTAGGGAGGCCACCGAGATGTCGTGGACAGAGCGTAGGGTCACAGGCCCCAGCTGAGGACCCAAGCCTGCAGCTGGCAGCTGCACAGAGAACTATGCACTCCATCTTTCCAACGCCGTTTCTATGTGTAAAAAAAAAAAAAAAAAGAGCTTTTTTTTTCCCTTCCATTTTGTGAGCATTGAATGAAATGATGAGATAACGGGTAATCAGTTTACAATTTTTGTTTTTAAACAAATGTTGGGGAATGATGTATCTGCTTACAAAGCAAACTACCTTTGGGTGTAATAAGCTTGTAAAGTGGTTGTGTCTTTTTTTTTTAAATTCTTGTCTAGAGACTCTAGAAAAAGTAACATTCAACACTAAATTCAAAAATAACTGTTAATATTAATAGTAAATTTTTCACAAGTGTGGACATTTTTCGTGGTCGTGGTTCAGCCAATGGGACGAGAGCCGGCTCTGTGCTGGACTCTGTGAAGCCCTCTGCACACATGCTCTTTGCACAGGGGAAAGTACCCGTTAACGGGCAGACACGTTTTTTCTTGGAGTATTTAATGGATGCCGACTGTTCTATGCGCCCTCCCCTAAGAGAGTACCACGCAGATGCAGCTGAATGCCCACCAACGTTTGCGGATAACAAATAGGGACAAATTTGCTCAATCCTTCTTTTCCCTAAAACGCACACAAGCGGAGTTTTAGATGCCAGATACCTGGGATATTGTTGCTAACACTATAAATGTGTATTAGGTTTAACCAGGACTAAGACGGGCAAAGCTTAATTCCCAGTGTGATCATTACAGACATACATGCACCACCCCCTCCACACACACACACACACACACACACACACACAGAGGCACCTTTTAAGGGCAGGACAGCAACCTTATCTTGCTGGACAATGCTGTTTTCACTTCGGTGTCTGCCCTCAGGGGGGCTATTACTCTCCAGTGTGACGCTGTGATGCCCCACCCCTCATCTGCAGTAGAATCCACATCCCCTCCCCTACCTAAGAAGGTTCCCTGCTTCTCAGAATTATGCTGCTGTTCTCAAACTCACAATCTGGTTTGGGGTTTGGGGAGAGGCACTAAGCAAACTGTTAGACCAATGGGTGATCTTTGGTTGGAGGGTTTATACATTTGAAGGACAGGAAAACGCCTGGCTAGAGGCAGTCAAGTAAGGCTCTCATTTCTTTGATCCGATGACCAAAAAACGTCTGCATTAGGATTCGGGGGATTTGTAATAAACACTAAAAACCTGAGAATGTTGGTCAAATGTAATTCCATCAGTAATGGCTGACTCGCAAATTAGAAATCATAAGTTTTACTGTGTTCTGCCTTTTAAATTAAGACAGAAAATGAAATCGATCTCTTAACTACAAGTGCAGGAAAGAGCAAAACCGCCCGTCAACATCCTCTGCTTCTAAGGAAACTATCTGGTCACCAAGGGGAGTTAGAGTTTGCCATGCCAAAATATGCCTTTTTGGGGATATTGATTATTTTAAGCTGGTTATTTTTAAGAAATGAAAGACTTGGAAAGAATTTTGTTCTAACTTCACACTGACTAAAAAATTCTAGATCGAGGACCAGCTCCCGGAAGGATCAGGACGATCGAATATGAACCGGGGGTGACAGACAGCCAGAGCCCAGCAAGACGCCTTTGAGCCGGGTCCGCTCCGTGTGCCGTCCCTAACGTCCATCTGCCAGGCCGTTGCTTCTCCATCCCCAGGTGGGCGTCTGCCTCTCCTCAGAAGCCCCATACCGCCGCCCCCCTTCCTCCCTAGCTCGAGACGGCACCCAAGCCTGAGGGTCCCGGTCCGTGGTCTTGCGGAACCCCCGTGTGCACGTAATGACATTCTCCTGCTAACCCGTCTCGTGTCCGCTGGATTTCAAACACAGATTCTTTCCCCGTTTGGGCCATCCTCCCCGATGTGGGCACAGAGCTGGGCTCTGAACCCGGAGGCTGAGGGGGCGAACAGCTCCCCCCGGCTTGAAAGCTGAGGCACGATCACTCCTGAGTCGCCCTCACCTGCCCTAGCTGCCAGCCACGACGTGCCACACAGCACGGACCCCAGTTTATGTTAATGTGAACGCTAGACGCTCAGGAACCAAGGTGGATGGCAACTCCGCCCCTACCCGTCTCTGTAGTCCAGGCCCAACTGTTGTGGCCGCCAGCCCCCCAGAGGCGCACGGACTGCCAGAACTCCGTGAGGTACAGGAAACACGCTCTTTATTCAGCCAGCTGGGTGTGCCAGGGGCACGCAGACCCCAAATTAAGCAGCCCCAAGATGTAGAGGTACAGGGTTTTTAAGCCCTAAACCCCCATTCTTCATCCTGTTTGAACATACAAGTCTATTTTTCTTCTTTTTACTAACTGTCGACCTGCAGGTCGGTTGTGGGGGGGGAGGGGGAGGACAGAAGCAGAGAGCTTATTGTTAGAGCGTTAAGTTCCCATGGGCGATAGCCAAGCGGTCATTTTCCAGCCAGCACCCAACAAAACACGGAATCTTTGCACAGGCCTGGCTGTTTGGTGTCTGGCCCTGGGGGTTCAGGGCAGGGCACAGAGCGTAAAAGCCACCAGGATGGGTGAACTCGTCGGGGTGTATTTGAAGAGCATCCCGAGGAGGAGGACTCCGGAGGTGAGCGGCTGGTGAGAGACAGAGAAGGTCAAGGCAAGGGGCAATTATTAGGCGCCTTCTGGAGCAGGAAACATGGCTGACGTCCAGCATGTTCCCAGTAGAACATCCGGCTTCGCGGAGCGCCTAGAGCTCTAGTCAGCCCATCGGTGAATGTGGGTGCGGGCTTAACACTCGCCTTACGTGAAACAGAAAGAGACTGTGCGGGAACGGCTCACCGAACACGGGAAGCGCCTCGTGGGCACAGCGCAAAACAGGCCCGCGGTCTGGAACGGCAGCGGCCAGCTAACAGCAGAGCCGCGGGGCAGGGCTAAGGCGGTGAGCGCAAAGTGGCGAGAAAATCGTGCATTCGTACTTGAAGTTGCAAACAGGACGGCGAGCTCAGGAGGTAGCCTGAAGCCGACTAAACCAGGACAGTCTCAGGAAAGGTTTCTCTGTTGCTCTTCGGCACGGAGAAGGGTCACGGTTCGCGAAACGACCGGGTCGGCTCTCCCTCCGCACCCACTGGCACGGGAAAGTCTTCTCACGGAGGAGTCATCTGATGTCCTGTAGGGGTACTTCCCCCCGTTACAGTTGAATAAACGCGAAAGAAAAAAGTCAAATGACATAACATTTTACATTTGGTACTAAAACGCCGTTAAAAGGGACCGTTATTCCGAATGGGGTGGACTGAAGCCAGAGAAGAGAAAAGAAGGACCTTTAATAACACAGGGAAGACCCGAGCGGCAGAAAACGTGTTTGTTCAAGCACTAATTTAAAATCCCGAGGTCGAGTGTGCCCCCAGGAAGACGGTTTTTCCTTTTGGAAACAGGCTGTCTGGAGATACGCAGATCTGGCGAGGAGGCTCTTGGGGGTCAGGGGTGTGGGCTCAGAGTCCCCGTGGCAGGCGGGCCTGGATATGCCTTTTGTTGTGGGTCACTCAGAAGCCTGTAACCCCTCCAGGACCCGTTACCTCCAGAGAAAGCGTCAGGTGCGTGGCCAGCCCCCAGGGAATTTCTATTACGATCTGAAGCTGCTTGGCTGACACGCAGCTCCCCCTGGCAGAGAGCCCCCCTCGACTCCCAAAGATTCACCCAGTTCGACTGAAGACGATAAAGTTATTTCTCCAAACCAAATCCAAGACTAGTCTCCTTACTTTAGAAAGACCCACGGCATAGTTTCCAGAGAATGACCCAGCTGTGATGGCGGCTCCCACACTTGTTGGGCTCCGAGGTTCGAGGAGAAATGCGGGTCTTGACTAGGTGGTCGTGACCGGCTGCGGAGGGAGGAACCACGGTGTTCTCGCCCCGCAGACCCGCATCACGCTGCATCACGAGTCGGGGCCCTTTGGGCTGACAACGCTCCAACACATTCGGGTGCTAACTGAATAGTCGAGAGGCCCGTGGCTGGGCTTCGGGGCAAAGTCAGCCGAACAGGATCGCAGTGCCTGTCATCTCGGCCTCGGGGGGCCCGTCTGCTCGCTTCCTCCCTGTCTCTGCGGGGCGCTGGCCGGGGCTGACCTGATGCCCGCGGGAAGCGAGACACGGCCACACGCAGCCTCCGCGTCGCCTGCCGCCCCGCGGTCCCCCGGCGGGAGCTCACCCCGGCACCCCGGCTGTCCCCCGGGGGGAGCTCACCCCGACACCCCAGCGCCCCTCCCCACCGCCCGCCCATGCGCCCTGCGTAATCTCTCACCCCTCACAGCGGGGGGGGGGTCCTCACAGGGCGGGGGCAGGGGGAACCCCGCGTTCTCATGGAGGGCATCACCTCTGCCTGGCTTCTTCCGCTGGGATCTGGATTAAAAAAAAAAAATCAGCTTGGATCAAGCAAATAATCTCCTAGCTGCTCTTTTCCCAGCATAAATGGATTCGCGTGATTCCTCTGGACAGGCTGCTGTGTGTCATCTACCAGAACTGGGGTCCCCCCTGCCCTATTGCCCTCCGCTCTCCCAGCTCTGACAGGGTGCACACCGGTCCCCACCCCGGCACCCCCAGCGCCCCTCCCGACCGCGTATAACGCGCCCCTCACAGCGGGGGGTCCTCACGGGACCATCGCATCTGAGGGGTGGCCGCGCCTTCCTCTGTGCTCGGCGATCGCATCGCTTTCCGCCGACACCTCCACGTCCGGACCGCCACTTCTCACCTTGGCCGGCTTTCAGAGGCTTGTATTCATTTTTTATTTTTTAATGTTTTTTGCAGGACGTTTAATTCTCATCTTCCGGCAATTTTATCCCCATGTCCAAGTGTGGGAGGAAGATGGATTTCTCTGGGGAAAGATTCTGGAAAACGTTCTCCTGCACAATTCGGGGTTTGAGGCGCCGTGGGAAAAGCTGCCGCCGTCACCGCACCTGCTCCCCGCCTCTCCTCCGAGACGGACGGTAACAGGGAAATAAGGTTTCGAGCGAATCACAGGATGGGCCGCTGACTGACCACTTCACCTGAGACTTCGCGTTACTTCATCTGCAGGCTCAGGTGAGAAATGTCTCTCGCCCTGAGCAGAATCGCTGCAGGTGGAGATGCGGCAGGAGCGACAGGCCGCACCCCGCCTCCGAGGGGGAGGGGGCATCAGGCCGCCCCAGGCCGCACCCAGCACCCCGCCTCCGCGCCGTCGAGGGGGAGGGGTTAATTCTGCGTGTTAATACACAGGACATGTCTGTGTCCTGGAATTTAACTCAAGCATATTACACTGGAATTTTCTCCCGTTGGAGAGGACAGAGAAGGGTTCTTCATCTTCCTCTGTGCCACCTCCATGGACCCTCTGTCCCCGTCCCTCCCCCCACTCTCTCTGTCACACACACACACACACGCACACACACACACACACACACACACACGCACACACAGACTTTTCTCTCCATCTCTATCTTAGGTTTTAACTCCTGAACTGCTGCAATCCGTAGGTCTGCAACGCCCCCCCCCCCCCACACACACACAGGTACACCGCCCACTGCCCCTAAATGACTAGCTTGAAGAAATGCTGTAAGAATTAATTTTCCTCCCATCCTCTTTCCTAATTTCACTCCCCTCCTTGCTAACCTGCCCGGGTTCTCTAGTATCGCTGATGCCCATCCTGAGTTATTGAACCCCTCCCCCAAAGTCAGGGTCTCCCGCTGCCCCTGCCCTGCCCCTCTGTTTACTGTATTTCCTCGATAGGCGCATGTGCTTCGCTTTACCTTTCCAAACCTTTATTATCTTCTGTATTTGAAAACAGAACTTTTCCCAGCATCTCTGTCCTGAGTGCCTGCCTCTCAGCTGCCTCTTCTCATCTACGTAGTCATATTATCACATTCATCTAGAATGTTCTCTAAATCCACCTGGTCAGGCAGCTTTGCAAAGCAAGAGAACAAAGCGCGTGTTTCTCAAGCTTCTGCAAGATCACTCAGCAATCGTTCTTAATCAAGGTAGAAACTGGATTAAGTTCGATGCTAATAGAAAATAAAGATAAAATTTTCGATGCTGAAATATTCAGAATGAACCTGGAAAATTTACAAAGGCAGCGTCACGTGCTTCTTTTAACACGCGCGGGGTTTTATAAACATGCTCCGAGGTTTTCAGTTGCATGCATGCTTCGCGGTCCTTTCTCAGTAGTGACATTGAATTTGCACTGACTCGTGCACATCCTCTCATCCGTCCTGCCCTCCCCTGGAACCAACGAAGTGTGGTTTTTCAGATTTGTGGCCGTGACACAAAGCAAAGTTAATTGCATAACAGGAAGGGCAAGTCCATGACCTTGGGGCGCAGAGGCATGGCCCGCAGTCACAGAGCTCACCTGCTGGTAAGCAGGAAGCAGGTACCTGGACTATAAAGTTCCCGATAACACTAGTGTTTACGTGCCCGGAGGAGCTCAGATTTTGTTGTAAATGCTGCCTAATCGTTGCTGGAACTCTATAAATATTAAACAGTAAGAACACAGATCAACTATGTTGCCGGCTGCAACTTACCTTGCATGATAATTAGAATAAATGACAAATTCGTGTCAGTCTGTTCAGATAGGATGTGCATGAACAAAATTAATTATTTAGTTTAAAATACGAAGTGAAACTTGGGTAGCTTAATCGTAAAATGGCGTTATGAATCATTCCACCCATCAATATATATAAATCTGGGTATTAAAAGCACGTCAAAATAGTTCTTACCTAATAAAACATGACACGTTGTCACGATGCTATTAATTACTGTTCTGTAGAATATTTTACTATGTCCATGAATATTAAATATTTTTTCTATTACTGAAGAATTTGAGCCTTCCATGCTCCCTATCAGAGTGGAATTCAAAAATTGTTTTATCCGTAATTTAAATTGTTATTGATTCCTTTCAAAAATGTACCCAGCAACCTCTGAAGAAAATGAATATTTGGAAACTTTTTGCTAAATGATCTTACCGGAATTGAGGATAAATATCCTCGTGAACACCATTTCTTATTCAAAGCCCTTAGCAATTTTATGTTTGTTTGAAGCAGACAAATATACTGAAAAAACAGGCTAGGGATTTTGTTCTGTGATCTGTTAACTGCGTGACCTTGGTCAAGCCAATTAGCCCCTTGGCGTCGGTTCCTTCATCTTTAAAAATTAAAGCACATTGGCTTTTTCTGCTTCAAATATAAGGATAAATGAGATAATTCACACGTGAGAGCTCTGTAAAAAGCCTCTGGAAATAGAAGTATTTGTTCTTTGCACAGTGGCACGTCCTAGAAGGGAGACGCCGGAACCGCGGTGACCTGGGTAGATGCCGAGTGTCTCGCATTTGGAGGTGTCCTGCCCGTACATGGCCTTGAGTTTGCCACGGGAGAAGCACTTGAAAGACGAATACATGTATGGGCAGGACGGCTCACGAGCTGCGCGCTCACGCAGCGAGCTCACGGGAAAACGTATTTCCTGGAAGAACAAAGATCTGAAAGTCTTAATTCGGAGAACAGTCAAACGCGTTATGATTAGACCTTTCTATAGTTCGCTGGTAACTATTATCGAGAACCGTATGTTTCCAGGAGACCTGGGGTAAGGTGTGTCTAAAACAGATTCTTCCTTGTACTGTTTACCGAAACCCTGCTCAGCAGGATCAATTTTGTTGAAATCAATGGATTTGAGAAGTAGCCATTTAACAATTATTTAGTGCCCGTTCTACGCTGTGTGATGATGGGTAAGACATGGTATTGGCCCCCAGGACTACAGTGCGCTCTTAGCTCGCCTACCCAGGTTCTCTATGATGGTTTCTAATTCGGTAAGATAAATAATTCTAAGAAGACACTATAAAGTCGCTTTTTTGAATAATAACTACAAGAAAGAGGTCTATGTGCTACTCTCACTTAAATGTCAGAGTCAATTTGTTTCTTTGAGAATCAAATTAAACGGACTCGAATGTTCATTCCTCATACAAGGAGAGACTCAATGAGTTCTTGGAGTTTCTGGGGGTTCTCAAAAGTTTATAGGATTCCTAATTGCTTCTAGTTTTGAGTTCTTGCTTCCCCTGACTTTATTCTGTTTTTTTTCTTTTGTAATTTCTGCGAGAATATGACACCTCTTTTTCATACATATTACCTTGCATTGAGCACCCAAATTTAACGTGTATCATTTAACATGCTAGTGTGAGGATTCGTATCAAACTCATGCTGGTTTTCATGCCACAGGAGGGTGTTTACGCTAAAGCACTGAAAACAATTTAACGTCGAATTAGACGAGACAATGCACCTGCTGCAAGAAAACACGGGAGAAAATCTAAGACCTTAGATTTGGTAATAAGATTTTAGATGCAACTCCAAAGAAATGATCCATAAAAAATTAATACTTTGGACTTTATTAAAATTAAAAACTTCTGCTCTGCAAAGGCACAGTTAGAGAACAAAGAGGCAAGTTGCAAACTCGAGTGAATATTTGCAGAACACATATCCAATGAAGGACTTGCATCTAAAATACAAAAGGAACACTTAAAACTCAACGATCATCATCATAATAAAAACAACCTAATTAAAACATACGCAAAATATCTGGAGAGCTTCACTGAAGATATATAGACATCAAATGTGCATGTGAAAATGCTCAGCATCCCATGTCATCAGGGAACCGCAAATGAAAACAACGGTGAGATCCCACGACACATCTATTAAAATGGCCGAATTCCAGAACACTGTCACAACCAATCACTGACAAGGACGTGGAGCAACGGGAACTCTCCAAGAGCACAGGCGCGCGCGCACACACACACACACTACAAAACTAAAAAATAAAATAAAACAAAACAAAATGCACTCACCGATCCTTCACTCAAACTCAGGGGACTCCAGGGGATTACAGCTTTGGGAAATTAATGCCCTAGATAAGCAATTAAGATTTTATTTGCTGTTCCCCAGAGTCGATGTTTTAAAATCATTCACTGTTTATATCATCATCCTAATCACGTCTCGAATCTAAACTGAGGTGCGCAGGTTCGGCTGGTATTTACGTCTTAATGAGCGGCTCATTCGTCAATTGATCTCCCTTATTCGCCATTTCACATCAAGTTCTACTTAACAGGTCTTTTCACGTTGGTCAAAATGATCTCTATTTGTAAGCATCAGTGGGGTCCAAACAATTAAGGTGTTTTCCAAAAAGTCTGGATGAATTGATGCAGGATTCTAAAAACACAATGCAACAACAGATAATGAGCGAAACTATACGTCCAATGAGTTTTAAATAGTAATGAAATATTTCTTAAATACACATCAACAATTTCCATGCACTATGAACCATGATTAGACTTCCTATATATAAATGTATTCTCATGCTACGCTGCAAATGTGGTGCACGCGCGACTGCTGTCTAACTCTCATTTTAAGGACTACGCTCCCCTCAGCAGGAGAGTGGGGGACCCCATCTCTTTGCTCCCCAAAGTGGTCTCGGTGCTCACTTCCACTCTCCCTTCCGCTTTTACTTCCTCCAATCCAGTTATTCATTGTTTACTAATTCTTTGGTGCACACCACACCCGTCCACGTGACTCACTGGTCACATGAAATGTCAGGATCGGGATGTTTAAAGGCAGAAATACGAAGCCCTCCTCATCCGCATTTCCATTGCTCGAGAACAGGGGCAGGCTACGTTGTTTTTAAAGGGCCAGGCGGGAAACAGGTAATGCTTTGTGGGTCCCCAGAGCACTGCTCAATTGCTTACAGTTTAAAGAAGGCAAGGAAGGAGTGTGCCATGTCCGGCGACACTTTATTTTAGACTCCCTGCCCTTGACTTCTGTCTTTCCATTTTTTAATTTACCTACTGCACACACATTCATGATACACCTACCTAAAGCCCTTCTAACTGAGTCCTGCCTCCCGTGCGGGTCGTGGGGTCACCCGTGAGGGGCCTCGATAGGTCAAACATCCTGGTGTAAACATCCCGGTGACCTCGCCGATTGATCCCTTCTTGTGCCGGCCTCATTTTCCTCCTCCGTGAAACGGCAGTAGCAGCCTCCCCGCAAGCCAAGAGAGATCTTTTGAGGATCGATGCAAGGAAAAGCCTCAGCATCTTGCGCGCGGCAAGTGCTCGCTGTTAGCTGTCATTCCCCGATGCTGAATTGAGCCGTCCCCTCCCCCGTGCCATGCACGCCACCCGCCCCACGCGCAAACCTGGAAACTTACTTCGGCCCCGGTCTGCTCGCCTTCTGAAATCTTAGCCTGACTCGGTGTCCCTCTGTCGTGGGCCTCGCAGCCTGGGGCCCTCCCTGCCTGTCCGCTCCTTCGGCTGCGACAGAGTCTCGGGCCCCATGTCCTTTCTTCCTGTAGTTCCCGGTCCCCTGTCCCGGCTTCTCCTCTCCGCAAACGCCGGCGCTCCGAGCAGTCTTCTTCCACCCGCAGTTCGCAACTTCCCTGGGCGTTAGAGGAAAGCAGGAGAGTCGTGGGAGTGACCCGTGCCGCTTCAAACGTCCCTCGGGCTCCTGCGCGACCTTTTCCCGTCCTCGACCCACTTGGGGAAAATGTGGATGAGCTGGACGCCGTGTGCAGCAGAGCCCGGGTTACTGTCACCGTGATTTCACGGATAGATCCTTCCGGACGCTCCAACCCGGCCGCCCCCGCCTGCTTGGGACCGTTTACAATTGTTAAATGAGCAAGAAATGCTTTTTTTGAGGAAGGTGTTGGAACTCTCGTCCATTTCCAGGCGGATCCGTTAAGGTGGCACCTTAGCGAATAGGACTTCTTATAAACACGCTGTGGACTTGACCTGCGTGGGTTCCATGCCATTTTCAATCAAGATCCTGACGCACAAAAGCGAGCAGAAGAGCTGGAGGCGCGGCCTGCCGAGGGGGGCCGGGGCGGGCCCGGGGTCGCGCCCCGCGCCCCGCACCCACCGGATCGGTCACTCTCTGAGCAGTTTCCTGATCCCGCCCCACCACGCCTGGGGTGTCGCCCCAGCCGCACAGATGCCCACCCCTCCCCGCAACGAGCGTGTCCCCGGCCTTCCGGTTCCATCACCCCCATCCCGCTCCTGCTCAAGGAGAAAACGGGTGCGGAATTCACCGGTGCCGACCCGAAGGCTGCAAGCCAGAGATCGTGAGTGTGGGGAGTGCGCGCGTGTGTGGGTGTGTGCGTGTGCGCGTGTGTGCGTGCGTGTGTGCGTGTTGCGTGTGTGCGTGCATGTGCGTGTGTGCGCGTGTTGCGTGTGTGCGTGTGCGCGTGGGTGCGCGTGGGTGTGCATGCGCGCGTGCGCGCTTCTTCCTTAACGAAAGGGGTGTCACAGCAGACGACTGACAACCGCCTCGATAAAAGTGAGGGCTGCCTCATTCGAAGGTTAAACTAAGGGCATGTAACTGAGATTGGCCTAAAACGTATCGTATTTGGGTAAATATATACATTTTTTTATTTGCATAAATATAGATAGATAGATCCTATATATACACACATATATGTAGACCCTATACACACACACACACACACACACACACAGAGAGGGAGGGAGATCCTGTATATATATATATAGGGGACACTGTGTTCCCTGCGTAAGGTCTGTGTCCCCGGAGGTGACTCGGTAAGTGAACTGAGAGCCGATCGGCACGTGCTGGGACCCGTCCTGTTCAGCGAGGTGGGGGGGGGCTGTTTGCGACGAGAAGGGCTCGAGCCAGCCCGTGGGGGAGGAGTTTAGACAGCAGCGGAACCCGCCCCGCCCCCGCCACCCCCCCCCCCAACTGCGGCTGCGCCCTTTCCGCGGAGGCCTGACACCCCCGCGGGAAGCCTGCGCGTCCCCGGGGCCCCCGAGCCTCGCGGCCGCCGGGTCACACTCGTGCGCACAGGTGCCCTGTGCTCTTCCCTGGATGCCGGCTCTTCACAGCCTTGAGCCTCGCGGAATTTAAAGCCAACAGCAGTGCCACTCACAGCCCTTTGACCCGGTACGAGAATCCGTCCCCCCCTCCCCCCAAATTCAATCCGAAGTGCCCGGCCAGTTGTCGGAAAACGCTTTGCTCCTCGGGAAAAGGTTACTTCGTGGAAGTTCGCTCTCTGTCAACTCGCTGAATCTGGGGCTTTGTTAAGCAGGAGAATCTAGGGGCTCAGCACGGTCTGAGAGAGGAATTCGGGCGGAACCTCAAAGTAGTACCGAGTATTCTTTGGGGGTCGTCTCGGGGACATACGGCGGCAGACGGACCGGAGCCCCAGGTTCCGTGTGAGTTCGCTCTCGGACACAGGTCCTTCCCAGTCGCTGGCCCCGCTGACCCAGGGGCCCCGGCCTCCCCCCGCCCCCCAGGGCACCACGGAGCTGGGTCGTGGGCCTACAAAGGAGGAACAGCTCAGTTACGTCTCCTCCAGCCCCTTGTGGTTCCCTGGGTCAGCGAGAAGGTGGCAGAAGCCAAGGAGAGAGTCTCACCAGGAACCCAACCGGCCAGCACTGAGAGCTCAGGCCCCCCAACCTCCAGAACTGTGCGGAATTAAATGTCCACTGATGAACCACCCGGCCTGGGGGGTTTTGTTACAGCGGCCGGAACAGGCTGAGACAGGACTTAGCGCGAAACTATGTAAGTGTGAAGCAGAAGACAAAATCTGCTTCTAAAGCAGTGGAGAAGTGACTCGGCTTCTTTGATTTGTTTGCAAATTGCTGAGGCCGGTTTGTACTCAGCTGCCGTTCCTCGTCCGTCTCAGGCAGCCAAAGAAAACAGGATTATGCCTGATTAGGTTTCATCTAAGACACTGGGAGGCACTTGATCAGGGGCTGGCAAACTAAGCCATGGGACCGCCACTTGGTTTTGTAAATAAAATTTATGGGAACGCAATCACGCGCATTTGCTTGGGCATCATCTGTGGCTACTTTTGCATAATAGCAGAGCTGAATACTTGCAGCACAGACCACATGGCTTGCAAATCCGACAATATTTCCTTCTTTGATAGAGGTGCGGGTCCACATCCCACTCCTGACACCAAAAATAACACCCCTTCAAAACAAAACAAAACTACTTGGGCCTTTAAGAAAAAGTTTCCTGACCTCTAATCTGTTAGCTTCCTCTAAACTGTTATATTCGTCCTCATTTTGTAGCAAGAATTTGTCAAAATATTAGCTGTACTCTTCCTACCCATTTTTGTGGAGCTGCCTCTCCCATCTGTGCATCATCAAGAAGAAGTATTTTGCATGGCTCATGTCTCCTCGGGGGGCTTGCTACTTTTTGGCATTCAGTTCCTTTGATTGCTTCGTGGCCTCGGCTCACTGAAGGACTCAAGAAAATTAGTATTTTGTAGATTATTGGCTTTTTGCCATTACTAGGGTGGGAGTAACATTTTTCTGGTGACTTTCTACATCTCAATTAGAAAGTGAAACATCAAAAAGCTTGGGTTTCATATAATCCATAGGAATAACTATTAATAACAAAAAGATGTCTCTTTTAATAACTTGCAGCATGTCTTCCCCATCTGAATGTCTTCTGGCTTGGTAGTACAGAGAGGATATAAGAATGAGATTTCCCTCTGATTCTGCGAAACTTTTTAAAGTGCGCATCTTCTCTGAGTCCATTCCCGTATGAGTTTGGAGAACTGATCACGGAATACACTTAAGCACTTAAAAACAAGAAACTCTCACCATGCTTGGATGCAAATCTTGGTCGACAAAGTCGATGATTTTTCCCCCCTTTTCAGTGAATAAACAGTGGCAAGTTTCCATTATTTTTGTGCCACTAGCTTATCCATTAAACTTCAAAAAAAAAAAAATTACCAATTACCAAGCGCATTTAAATCCCTTTTCTCTTGAGGTTAACAATGCCAGGGGCAGGTTCGATTCATAATGCTGGCGGAGAGAAATGCTCCACAGAGAGATGACGGCTCTCTCAGATGCTGTTACCCGCCCAGAGAGAACTTGACCCCTCCCGGGATACACTTGACATTCAATGGTTGTAGCCGCAGTGTGCAACGCTGTACAGGAGACTTCGCTGAGAAACTAAGGGATGGCTCAACCCTCGATCAGCACCCAGGCTAGGATTACGGGGTCATCGATCGGTCACGTGCCGCTTTGGAGAGTTGGAGGTGCAGGGGGTTTCTAACAGAGCAAGAGACAGAAGAGCATATCAACTTCTCGGACAAATCCGTAGTCACACTGACTGCTCTGCACAATTTGGGGCTTTTTAAAGTGATCCTCCCAGCCCGCAGTGTCAGAATACACACCGACAATACACACTGATTTGTTTGCATAATTTTCATTTGTTCAAGTTTTATTTTATGCGAAAAACTATGGGAAACACCACCAAAGCAGCTTTACTGGTCTTATATTAAGAATGATCATTGGGCCACTGAGTCAATCCATCTGTCTGTCTCCCAGAAACCAAGGTCCGAATGGAGTAGCTCTCATTTAGACAAGCGAAGAGCCGGTGACTGGGACGCTGTGAGTATTTAAAGTCCAGGTCCATGGGCACGGGGAAGGGACCCCGGCGTTCCTGGCTGTGCGCGCCTTCTCTCAACACGCCTCAGCCATCTCCGAGCGCGCAGTTCGTGGGCATTAAACACCGTCATGATAGCGTGTGACCCTCGCCAACATCGGCCTCAAGAGCACCTTTCGCCTTGTGAAACTGAGACTCTAGACTCGTTGGACAATAACTCCATGGCTGCCTCTGGCCTCCGCCATTGTGCATTCCGACTCTGTGATCCGACTCCTCTAAGCACCTCGCAGAGGCGAATCCTGCAGAACTTGTCTTTCGGTGACTGGCTTATTTCCCTGAGCATCATGCCCTCAAGGCTCCTCCCTACTGCAGCAGAGGTCAGAATTTCCTTCCTTTCTAGAAGCCTGGGTAATAGTTCATTCGGGCACACACTGTGGTTGGCTTGGATTTTCATCCATCAGAGGCCTGGATGGGTTTCACATTTTAGCTGTTGTGAATAATGCTGCTATGAAGACGGTTGAGCAAACATCTCTTTAAAATTCCACTTTTCGCTGTTTTAGGTATGTACTCAGGAAGTGGAATTTCTGGATCATATGATTGTTCTATTCTCAATTTTTGAGGAGTTTCCATTACTTTTCTATACAGTGGCTGTACCATTTTATATTCGCATCAGCAGTGCGTAAGTACCCCAATAACTCCGTATCCAACACTTGTTATTTTCTTTTCTTTTTCTTTTTTTTTTTTTTGATAGTAGTCACTTTAATGGACACGAAGTGGTATCTTATTGGAATTTTGATATAATTTTTAATTACTGATGATTAGTCATGTCGAGAATCTTTTCATATGCTTACTGGTCATTTCCATACGTTCTTTGGAAAAACATCTGTCCAGGGCCTTTGCCTGTTTTTATAATCAAGGTTCGTTATTGTTGTTGTTGTATTTTAGAAGCTCTCTACATATTCTGGATATTAATCCCTTATCAGACATGTGATTTGCAAATATTTTCCCCATTCTCCATGCTGCCCTTTTACTCTGTTTTCATTATTTTCTGTATGAAATTTGTTAATTTTCTTGAACGTCGATTTGTCTATTTTTTCTTCTATTGCCTGTGCCAATGATCATTTTTCCCTTTATATTTTTTTCCTCTGACTACTTCTAATACCTCCTCTTTGTCTTAGGTGTTCTACGGTTTTCTTTGATTTAATCATAGAGCTCCTAGAATTAGCGAAGCGAAACAGAGAATGTTCAGTTACAGTTGAATTTCATGTAAACGATAAACAATTACTTTAGTAGGAAAACATCTTGTGTGAAGGATGGAAGAATATGCACCCCAGAATACGACACTTTGGCATAAGGATTTTTTTTAGCTAAAGGCACTGAAAAAACCCAGCGGGTACAAGAAGGGAATCTCCATCTCCTCTTTTCTCCCTGAAAAAAAAAAAAGAGACAAAAACTCTCCTGTGAAGGGTGCCACCCCGCACCAGTATAGAAGAAACTTTCTTTGATGGGAAGTCAAAGCTCAGAGAATTCTTTACAACAAACATTGTCAAAATAATTCTTACCTTCCTCCAGCCTTCCCATGTATTCTGGTTACTTTCCAGAGTCACTTCCTTCATTCGCGCTGGTATGAAAGGATTTCACTTTACCAATTCTTCAGGTCTCCGTTTCCTCGTGAGTGCTCCACATCACGAAACTCATATCAAGCTGTATGTTTTTCTCCTGTTAATCTGTCTTATGTTAGTTCAATTTTTGGACCTAGCTGAAAGACCCTAAAAAGAGAGAGGTAAAATTCTGCCTCTCATGCTCACATACATTTAGGAGATCCTTATACTAATACACACACACACACACACACATATATTCACTCTTTATGTGAAATTCAAATTTAACTGGATGGCTCATATTTTGTCTGGCATCTCTATTCATTTATAATTTTATAATTTAGAAGTAGATAAATAGATAGATGATAGATGATAGATAGATAGATAAATAGATGATAGATAGATCCTATTTAAATTATTTGAGATACATCACTGATTATTGGTGTTTTCAATTGATTCTTCAAATTTCTCAACCATTACCTCTTAAAATGTGGCCTGCTTCCAGCCTCCTTGTGTCTTGTTGTAGTATCCTGAGTGGCTATGGCTCAGACTTTTCTCTCTTTCCTTTTTGCCTGCTAACTTCTCTTTTATATTTTTGTTCCTGTTTGAGTTTTATTATAAATTTTTTTCATCTCCTTTTAATCCACGAATTCTCTCTCAACAGTTTGATAGTGCTGTCTTTTCTCTTGATTCCCCTATACGGTGCCCATTTTTTAAAAAGATTGTCAACAATTTAATGATTCTTGGGTCTTTATCTGGAAGAATTCTCAGAGGCCTGAGTTGAAGGTGGATTGCTGTGGAGAGATTTATATTTGCTTCCACCACTTGTCTCTGAGCACCAAAATCCTAGGACTGCTCTAAAATAAAATGTCGACTCTAACCATTTATTTTTAGATTTCCTTACAGCTTGGGTCCCTTTTCCCAATTTGCTTCTTTTAAGTGTTTCTCTGGAATTGTATCAACTCGTACGGGTTATAGTGCCCTATCCAATGTCTGTGTCATCTCTTCATGTAGGCGATTCACGGATATCCCGTCTCAAACACAACACATTAAAAACTAATCTGGTTTTCTCCTCTCGCAGCTAAAAACTGTTTGCTCCTTTCTCCACATCTTTTCCAGTTCGCATTTATCTCCTCCCCTATTTCCGGTCCCTCAAACACGAATTTCTAAACTCCCAGGGGAGAGCATCCTATTGGCCCATTCGGTTAGCTGTCCACCCTCTGCCCAACCAATTTGACCAGGCATTTGGAATTACGAGACCCAGCGTCCTCTCAAAAGGATTATGGATGCAAATTTTCTGAGAAGGACTACACCAAGTGAAAAAGAAAAAGTAGAGTTATTTATATCTGCTACGTAAAGAAAACAAATTTTGACGAAAGCTCTTATTAAACCATGCTGTTAAGTCCAATGTTCGATTTTCAATTTCGTCTTACTCGACGTAACACTTTACCACTCTCTCCTCTTGGAATGTGTTGTTCGTTCGTTTGTTTGTTTGTTTACTAGCAGGGTACCGACGTGTGCTTCCGTGCCTCCAATCCTACGACGGTTCCTTCCAGTATCCTTTGCTGGTATCCTTTTTCTCCTGACACCCAATGGGTGAGATATTCGCAGACCCCATTCTTGACGCCTCTTCCATAATTGTATCCAAACCTAGGGCTTTGAATCGCATCAACACGAGATGAGATGCCGCTCGCATTTCAGGCTGGGACCGACCCCTGTCCCTCACCCTACACACTCACGTATTCGACTGCGTCGCCATATCTCCCTTTGTATCAAGGAGGCGCCTCAAGGTGCGCGCGTCCAAAAGTGAGCTCACGACATTCCGCCCCGAATCTCTTCTTCCTGCCATCTTCCCCGCTCCGGTTATTGGCAGATCTATGTACTTGCTCTGCTCGAAAAGCTATTGTCGTTCTTCCGCCTTCACTCTCCCGTACCCCGTGTCCATCCATCGTCAAATCCTGCTCCCTCTGCCTTCACGCATGTCCAGAATTTGAGCACCTTTCACCTTCTTTATCGCTGCCGCTCTAGTGTGTCCCCCATCTCCTCGATTATTGCAAAAGCCGGATTCTTCTATTCTTGCTCCTTTTCGGAGTCTGAAGACACAGTAACCAGAGGGATGATGGTAAAAATAAGTCAGAGCCCATCTGTCCCCTGCCTGACACCCACCACCCAGCCGTGGATTTTCACTAAGAAGAGGAACGTGAGGTCCGTTCTCTGATGGGCTCACCCTGCACGTGACCGAGCGCGTGGTGCCGCAGACCCGCTCCACCTGTACGCGCATCGTCACTCTTCCGAGCTACACCCGCTCGCAAGTCCCCTGGGGCACAGCAAACCTGCTTCCTCTCCGGGGGCTGCAAGGCCTGCGCCTTGTGCTCACCACTCGACGCGCTGCCTCCTCTCGTCAATGCCTTTATTCAAATTTCACACGCTTGGTGGGGTTTTCTATGGCTGCCCTGTGCAAATTTTCATACTATCACCCATGTCTTACCTTCGATACCTACATAATTTTAGCCATTAGCATCATTCACTGCCTACCATACATTTATCATACTACTCTAAGCTGTTTGTTCAACTCTCGTACCGAAATTGAAGCCACTTGAGGGCAGGGAGTTTTGTCTGTTTTATTAACCAGGTTATTTTTAATTCCAAGAACAGAGCATAATCTATAGACAATGCTCAACAAATGTGTTTAATTAACATATTCAATGACAAATGCATTATTTTGATTTCTACAACCATTACTCAATATTACTCTCAATTTTTACTTGAGAAAATCAAAGTTCGGAGATGACGTCATTACTCGCTGACTCCGGTGAGAGCGTAGCCGGACTCTCTCAGGCTCTTACGGTTTCGGAGGCTGTCGTCTGTCCTCATGCGATTTTTTCTGGCAGAGACCAGGGATAGTGTCTTAAACCTTTTGGGTGTCCAGCAAAGTCTTGTCGGTGGTGAGCGTTTAGGTGTTTGCACATTTTATTCCTTTTCATGATTTTTAAGCTTTATTCATATCCCGCTTACTTCACTTAAATGTTTTCGTCTTCTCTAGGAAAGAGACGATAATTCAATTGCCATCTGGCTTCCACTCCAAATTACGTGTGTTCTTTTCCAAGTAAGTAAGAAATATACTTACATCTTTCCCCTGCTTCGTTCTCGGAGTTTAGTGCTGAGAAGTCGATATGATGTTTTTAAGAGTGCTTTGACCTTGGTCTGGCCCTCATAACTGACTTCGTGCCTGTCAATTCTCCCCAAAGCCTGGGTCATCCGCTTCCGCAAAAAAGTGCCGAATCTCCATGCTTTCTTCTGCGTAGCAAGACTGGAATCGCTTTATCAAAAAGTTGTGTTCCTGAGTAAAGTCTTCTTTTCCTTCCACTTACTGAAGGGCCGTGTCCCCCAGCACCCCAGCTTCCTCTGGATGGGTTTGCAAACCACCATCGCACACTTGGGAAGAAACCAAGGCCCATGATGGATTAGGGCTGTCGCCCTACATAAACCTGAGAATTTGTTCCTGTGACAAGATAAGCCCCGACAAGGGACTCGATCAACGTTAGCAGCTGCCAGATGCTAAAACATGCATTTCGGTCACAAGTTTCAGGTAGACTCACTGGCGTTAGCGCAAGGGCCGTCTCGTGTGCACCCCCGAAACAGACAGCACAGCCCTGACGGAAGCTTAGTGACGCTTCAGATAAGAGCGATACATCCGATTGCTATTAAAATGTCACCCTCCGTAACGGCGTCGCCGGGCTCTTTCATCAAAACGAGGTGTCCGTGCTTGCCACCCACACACCCGATGGGAGTCCAGACATCTATTGATGAGGCTGCCAAGCCTGCCGAGGGCTGGAGGCTTCAAGACGGATGGCGGCGAGCGAGGCGCCGCGCTCACCTCTGCGGCGGCAGGAGGGGCGGCCCCGCAGCGCTCGGCCGCGCGGCGCGGAGTCTCGGGCCGGCACGAAGCTCTGCCTGCGCCGCTGTGCCCCGCCCTGCCGGCCGGATTAAAAGCGATCGTTTTGAGAGTCGGAGGTTTCCGAAGGGTTCGGCTGTTCCAACAAGAAGAGCTTGTGAGAGAGACGAGATCATTACTTCACGTGAATAACATGGGTTTTATTAAAAACCAGGAAAAAAAAAAGCCTGGAAAATTAACAAATGTCCCCATAGCTAACAAAAATATTAATCCGTCATAGCCCGAATTGCGAAAAATTCCCCGTTCTCCTTTATCCTTCACATACCTTCCCTTCCTCCCATCAATAAGAGAGTTAAAAAACAAAATAAAATAAAACAGAAAGTCATTCAAAGGTGACCTTTATTCTCCTTTATACAGAAATGCCTCTTTTAAACACATTTTTGTTCTCAGGTTCCACGAAGTCCTTTAAGAACACAAAGCACAAATTATTCTCCTTCATCACTTGAGTGGAGGGAAAGAGAGAGAGAGAGGGAGGGAGAGAGAGAGAAACACTGGCCCATGGGCGCGCAGGGTCTCGTTTCTGCCAGGGCCGGGTGTGCTTCTCCACTGGGCATTACGCCCGGCTCATTGTAAGTATTTATTCATTTATTTTCTAAGTTGCAGCTTTTATTCCAGTCTCTTCGGTAACAATGGGACCACGAATCCTATTATCAGAAAGGCTCCGCTCCTCACACAGCTCGGGGAGCAGGTCCGCAGGGCGAGCACCGCGGGGAACGCGAAGCGAGTGTCCTCGACACCTGTGCCCCGTCCGTATCTTTCACACACACCTGCGCTCTGCTTGGAGCATCAGCTCTCACGTCATGTCGTAATGGAAGAAATGTCAGCCTCCCTGTCTCCAGGCTGTCTGGAACGCGCGGCCGATGCAGTTTTCTTTTCCTTGTGACGAATCTTTAGAAGTGTGGAGGGAAATAACAAGCGATGTGCGTGGACAAGTAAAAAAGGCAGAATTTTAAAAGTCAACCTTCAGATTTGTCTTCGGAATAAGTTCAGGGGATGCACCAGGATCTGCGAGTCGTTGTGCTGGCAACTTATCCTTCTTGGTGCTTGTGCTCCGTGAACTCAGATTAATAATATTTATCCTAGCTCACATGGCGATTAATAATCACGGCTGTTATTAATTCAGTGACCAAAATGAGCAGACCGGAAATCGATCCTTGGTCTCAATGATTAATATTAAACTTGCTCTAATTACTTAGCTGTTTTCGTAGCACGATTGGAAAAGCTGACCTTACCGTGATGCTTTCTCTATGCAAAAAAAAAAAAAAAGAAGAAGAAGGCGACTCTCAGTGGTTGGGTTAGTATGCTGTCCATGCGCTGCGATCATTCGTTGTGGTTTGTTTTGCCCGCTTTGGAGAACAAATAATGAGCTAATTTGTTACTGAGTAGTGACAAATAAACTGGCAGCTTTATCAAGAAGTAAACCACTGTGCGCGACAGATTTAGGTGAAGAAGCACAGGACCGGGAGTCGGGAGGATGCAATGTAGATCCAGCTGGAATGTAACCTACGTCATGAGACACCTACTAAAACGTCTGTGAAGTGCAGAGCCTCCGGGGGGCACTGCAGGTGTAAGATGTGTCCCGATTCTTGCTGAAACACAGGCTGGACAGGAAAGTGAGGAACAGGAGGCGCGGGCGAGGCAGCGTCCTCGCAGGAAGGCGGGACGCGGCAGGTGGGGGCAGGTGGGGTGGGTGGGGCAGGGAGGGGCTTCCTCCCTCGCGAAATTCTGTCATCTTGGGCCTCTTCAAATTAAGAACCAAAAGTGACATTTCGTTTATTTACGGGGAATACGCGGAGCTTCTTTTTCCGCTCTAGGTCACGTGCTCGGAGGCAAGAGAAGGTAAATCATCTACGATGCCCGCAGCGGGAGGGGCTCTCGCCTCCTTCTTCACCGACTCCTGCTCGCACTCGGCCTCTGAGCCGTGGGCCGGTCCTCCGTACCTGCCTTAGTCTCAGGAAGGGCTGGACGTGGGCAGGGATCCACCTGCACGGGATGAGCGTGAACTTCAACGCATGGCCCGGGGGAGCCGAGAAGCAAACGCATCCCCCGCGGACAGCGCTGGACTCAGAGAGGAGGAGACGTGACTGGCCCAGCTACCGTGGTGCTTGCCAAACTGGGCCATCGAACGACGTCACCCTCCCTCTTTCGTCTGAGGCTGGAGCGAAGGAACAGGGGTGGCTAGGGACGAACACAGGGTCACGAGCAGAGGGCCGTCGACACGTGAACCACGGTGTCGGGGGGCAGCTTCCCTCCGTCCTTACATGGTTACGCAGAGCGGGAAACGTGAGAGTTCGGGCTTCGCATTTCTTTTTTTTTTCTTTAAACAAGATAAGCACTTGATTTTCCACCTCACAATTACTGGTCGTGCGACTTTAACCAGCCAAATTCCTCTTGAAATCTTAAGTTCATCAAGTGTAAAATGGGAACAGAATAGCAATAACGAGAATGAGGAGAGATCGCATTTACGAAAGCACTTTTTGAACTAGAAAGTCTTCACGAATATCAGTTAGAGATTAATATGAAATTCATGTCAATTTCTATGTCAATTTCCTGTAGTAATTTATATCATGAAATATTAAAAGGTTGTTATGAACTATTTCTATTTCTTTTGAGATTCTTTCAAGTGAAAGCTAGGCACTCCTCAGCTATTTAATAGACAGAGGAAAACATAAAACCAACATAAAACCAAATATATTAATCAGAACAAGTGTAAATGAATGAATAATGCTATTTAAAGATAAACACCGTCAGATTGCAAGGAAACAAAGTTGAACAATATGTTGCTTTTAAGAGATAAAGTCTTAGAAAAAAGAATTGGGGACATGCAAAAAAAAATCCATAAAACTTAATAAAAGAAAAGTATTTATAATAATAAAAGCTATAACTTAAATAAGATATAATCATTGAAAGTTTGTGAAAACTCATAACACTCTTGGGATATTATGGATCAAAAAGTGGACAAAACTGAGTGTAGAAAGTATTTGAAAAGCAAAAATAACAATCTAGAGTTCGTTTTCACGTGCCCAAACATTTGCGATAGATCAGAAAATGTGTTTTTCCTAATGTCTATTCGATGATGCGATAATGCCCTTATACTCCAAGAGTCTTACCTATAATAGAGTAAATCTCACACACACACACAGACACACACACACGTACACACACACACACGCACAAATGGACATACAGGACAGTCGAAAAAGAGGAAATTATGGAGACAGTGAAAAAAAACAAAAAACCTCTCTAGCTTCCAGCGTTCATGGTGGGGGTTGAGGGGAGTTAAATAGGCAAATCACAGAAGATTCTTAAGGCAGAGAAGATGTGTATAATGCTGCAATCTAGATCTATTTTGCTATATTTAACCTAAATCCATAGAATGTACAACATCGAAAGTGGACCGTACGGGTTAGGTATCAGTTAGGGTGACGGGGACATGCCGGCGTAGGTCCACCGTTTGTGACAAATGCTCCACGTGGTGGGGGGAGGCTGATAACAGGGCGTCCGTGCACTTGGGGGCCGGGGGGTGCCCAGGAAACCCCTGCGTCTTTCTATTTTGCTGGGAACCAAAAACTGATCTAAAACGATAAGTTATAAAAATTAGTTCATGCAATTCATGTTATTAGGAGCGTCACAGGAGAGTCTCGGCAGACGCAGAGAGGCGATTGGACGACATTCGGGATGGAAACAAGACAACCTCTCGGCACACCAGGGGCGGAGGGGCCTCCCGAACCCAGCAGAGGACACCCGTCCAAACGGAGGAAGGACAGGAGGAAAAACTCTCGGGCGGGGTCAGCACCCGGCATCTCAAAACCACTGATGGTTGCTCATCATGGAGCTTTCGACCGTCTCCCTGCTAGGATCTTCTCCGTGTCGAGTATCCGTAGGTCAGGTTGTTGTTTTTTTCTTTTTCTTTTTCTGTTTGACCTGGGTTATGGGCTGAATTGTGCCCTTTAAAGGTCTTAAGTTATGGTTTATATAGACAATGGAATGTTACTCAACCGTTAAAAAAATGAAATCTTACCATTGCAGCGACCAACGCCAACTGAAATAAGTCAGGGAAAGATAAATGCCATGTGGCTTTACTTATACGCAGACTCTAAGGAACAGAAACAACGAACTAATCAAATCAAAAAAAGACTCACAAATACAGAGGACAGTCTGGTGACGGCCTGAGGGGAGAAGGTTGGCGGAGGGGTGGGAGCATGGGGCGAAGGGTTAAAGAAGTACAAATCAGTAGTCGATAGGTGGTCACAGGGATGGGGAGCAGATCCCAGGGAACGCAGTCAGCAGTGAGTAACGGCTGGGTGGAGGGCCAGAGGAGAGAAGGAGCAATTGGGGGATCATTTTATAAACTAAACTGTGTAAATGTCCAACCAAAGTACTGTGTACTTGAAACTAATATAATAAAATTTTAAAAAAATTAAAAAGTCATACATTGAAATTCTCCCTTCAGTATCTCAGACTGTGACTGTATTTGGAGACAGAGCCTTTAAAGAGGTGATTTGGTTAGAACGAGGTCACTGGGATGAGTGACCGGTGTCTCCATAAGAGGGGATTTGAACACAGATGTGGCAGAGGAGAGAAGATGTGAACATGCGAAGGGAAGACAGCTGTCTAGCGGCCAAGGAGAGAGGCCGCAGAAGGGGCCAGCCCTGCCGACGCCTTGATCTTGGGCTTCGGGTGTCAAGACCGTGAGAAAATAAACATCTGTTTTTAAGCCGCCAGCCTGTGCTACTTCGTTATGGCCGCCTTCACACACGAATACACCCACCACGACGGTTAAATTCAACAAAAATAGAGACAGCCTCCGTTAAACAAGCAGAGCCATATTGTGCTTTCCTGTTGATTTGATTCTCCGGCTTATTCCCCCAATGCCTCGGGGGGAGGAGTTCACACAGAGAAGCCCGTACATACAGTCTCAATTTTACAAACCTCGCTTCGGCCTCAGCTACTGCTTTTAGTGCCACTGTTCGTCCAGTTGACAGTGACTTGACGAAGGTCTCTAACGTCCGAGCCATTGGAATGAAGAGATCTGCACCCTCTCTATTCAAAAGTCTCAGAAGTCCTGTGTCTGGCCTCGTAGTGGGCACCTGTGAATCAGTAACAGAACATTCTTTAGTGTCCTTTCGACATTAAAGGGACAGTTCTTGGCCAGTCTCTGGTGGTGCAAATCTGCCACAGACCATGGAAAGTGAGAAAGGACTCAGCGTAGCCTTAGCCGCACTGCGGAGTGTAATAGTCTTCTCTATCTCTCCCGGGCTGAGAACACACTGGTTAGCTTTTCTTGGAAAACAGCCCATCCCAAAGCTTAGTGGTCTAGGCAAAGATGCATTTACTCAGCTCTATGTTCTGGGATGGGCTCAGCTAAGTGGTTCTAGCCTGGGCTGGACTCCTTCACGCATCTAAGGTCAAGCACCAGGTCCACTGTGTGCTGGCTGGTGGAGGTCATCCTCAGCTGGGACAACTGGCCTCCAATCCTCAACAGGTCAGCGGAGCCTGTCCACATGGCAGAAGCAGGCTTCCAAGAGAGGAAGTGGAATGCATCTTGGGACCAGATTTCAGGAGTGGGAAAAGACTCCAGTTCTTGACCGGTGGGTGGGCCAGGGGACCGAGATGCTACAGAGTCACATACAAAGGGTATGGGCCCAGGCATGCTACGTTTTCTGGACATTTTTTGCAATCTACTACCGAGTATACAAAATATTTCTCATCTCAAATGCAAGAATAGTTTATTGTTATTTTTTTATTCAAAAAAGTAAATAAGATTTTGTTCTAGAAATAAAATGATCATTCGCATTCCACAGTGACAAAGCCCCTTCCTGACATCACTTAGCTCCGAGCCTAGTGTCATGACTAACCACGTCCTGATTCTTGCTTCTTCAGTCACCCGGTCTGTGTCTCTAGCTTCTCGAGTTGATGACCGTGGTGAATGCTGGCTGTGCACTGCGTGCCAGGCACCGAGCTAAAGAGTTTACAACATTCGCTCATTTAAAACGGCCCCCCTTGGGGCCGCCGGGAAGGCCTGAGGCCAACGCTATGTCGGCCCTCGATGACAACTGCCCGTGAGGTCCCTCCTGCTGTGCCCAGCCTTCCGGGTGAGACGTCTTAGATGACAACCCACAGATAAGGATTTAGGTACCTTGTCAGCCTGGCTGCCTCACAAAACTGACTCTAAATTGTCAGTTTCCCCTGGACGAGACATCAGGAGCTCATTAAAAAATATTGCCATCCTGTCCTGGTGTTCACCATCTATAATTGATAGAGTTTACTTTTAACTCATCGGGGAGAGCCGGAAGTTCAGTGGCTCTTTCTTCTCTTCCTCCTTAGTCCATGGCAGAATATTATACCCAGAGAGCAGTGAGAATAATAAGGCCTTAGCTGCTTTCTATCGATTAGTCGTTCGACCTTCTATCTAAGGAAAGTCACTGGGGTCAGACATGTAGCGTAGCTGGACTAATTAGCAGGCGATGTACAGAGCACCCGCTCGTAACAGCACACGCCAGTTTAGACGCTGGGATGCTACCTTGCAGCTCCGGAGCGAGGGCCGCGAAACTGAGCTGACAGCCTGGCGTGGGGTCGGTCACTGGTAACTCGATCAGTGGAAAGGAGGGTGGTGGTTGCCCGCTAAGCAAAGCAAAATTGAGCAGCCGCGATGCCACCTGCACGTTGTATGGGGCACTGTAACTACACAACAGCCTGCACCCCATCTCCTTGCAAATTTAGTCCCTGTTTAAAACACTTCGAAGTCTAACAGCGAGACGGTGAAGCCGAACACCGACGGACCGCTCGCCGCCTGCCGCGCCGTGCCGCGGCTGCAGAATTGACTCGATGGTGCCAGGTGTTCTGACAAAGCTGAGTGACATTGGCTTTGGGCTCAGTCGAGCACTTTATACCAAATGTTTCATACATTTAAGTTTGAATGACACTCGGCCGTATTCAAGAACCTCACATATACCGTCCGCTGTTTATCCTCACCACAACCACGTGGGTAGATAGTTTGAAACGTCTATCTTAGTAACAAGCAGACCAAGATCAGATAGGCCGAGGGGCTTTCTGCCATCCCAGGACAAATATGTGGCCAGACGACCAGTGTCAACAGCACAGACACTGGACACGTTCTCCCGGTGACCAGCTCGTGGATTGGCCACTTCAAAGTCGTGTGGATTACGTGTCTCCTTACGCCTCAATTTCTAGTATTCCCAGATTGTTAAATATGGTATAGCATCTAAATCACTTAAAACACTTTACACACAGTTAACTCAAAAAAAGTGTCCGCTATCATGATAATTTTCTGTTCTTTAATCTATCGTGATAATTTTTGTTCTTGCCTAAATCGGGTTCTGTAAAATTTTTATAAATACATTTGCTTGAAAAAAAAAAGGCTAATGGTGATGAATTATTGAACACTTCATCAATGGCCTCTCACAAGAAAATAATTTAAAACAGGAGACAGCAAACTGAGGACACAGTTATCTCTTGTTGGATCCGCACACTTTAAAAATTAATTAATTGCCAGCATTTAAACATTCATAAAGTTCACATAAAACATGCCTTGTCTTGCTTTGCATAAAAATCTTAAGAGCGGGTGCCTCGAAGCCGCCTTCTACCGGAGTTGGCCGCAGCCCCCGCTCCCCAGTCTTTCACGAGGACCCGTGGTTCCCATGCCGACCACCCCACCTGTTCCGCTGCTTCTAGCCACTTCCGTCACATGGATGCCGCCTGGCTCGCCCTCCAGCAAGTCACATTTACGACGTATCCGGTAGGAAACAGAACATTCGGGAATGACATTTTGGTGATGCAAATGTAGTGGAAGGAGCGAACGATCGAGAAGCCGAGACCATGGTCTTCAGGAAGGACCACGGGCAGCGAACCTTGGACTTCCTTCTTCAATAGGGCCACGTTCATTCTTCGGTTTCTGACCTAATTTCGTCATGGTTCTCATCAGGGTTTTCTCCTGCAATTGCAATGACATAAAACGATGTTTTGGGAATAGAATCGTAGGGAAATTTGCAGCTACGTGTGCCTTCGGTCTCACAGGAGTCTTTCTCGGGCACTAAGCAGTAATGAGCGGCAGCTATAATTAGCCCGGGCCCTGGTGATCCGTATGGTAAAGCACCTTAAAACTTTATTTCTGGTGCAGATCAGGACCTCAAATGTCAAAGCATGTCCCTGCTTCATTAATATAAGCTTTTTGCAAACTTCAGCCAATTGATAATTTTACCAGGTTTTTTTTTTTTAATAAGGCTTTTAAAGAAATTAGATCTATGACAGTTAATTGGATGCAATGACAAACAATGTACGCATGACAGAAATGATTTCAATAGAGGTCCCCGGCTCTCATTTTATTTAAGTCTCCTTCTTTGCCTATGTTACTTGAGGGGACATTTGGGAATCACCCTCTAAATGTTCGGGCAGAGGAATAACTTACTGATAATCATATGAGTCTGTCACATTTCATTCTTACCCAAGAGAAGAACTGTCTCGTAGCCTAACTTTCTGATGACCCACTGGACGTGACATTTAGATGTGGATAGAGCACCTTCATCTACACTTGACTTTTTCAGAATTAATTAATTACTCATCCCTGAAAGTATTCCGGCTTCTGCAAATCATGAATAGGTCAGCTGCACTTCTAGCTGCCAAGAGCCATCCTAAATTCCTCCCTCGCATGTCCAGCACGAGGCTGGGGTCTACGGGTCCGGTCTCCATGCTCTATGTTTTAATTATGTCCAATGGTCAGTGCCTTGCTTCAGAACCTCTTCTCTCTTCCACAAGTTTGTGATACGCCAGGATTTCCGCTTCGAATATCATTGCTGTTCAATCCATCGAGCTTATCTGCTAGTGCTGGAATGCAGGAAATGTCACTGTAGGAAGCCTTCCGTGGCTTCCTGTTGCCTCTGGCAGGACACGAAACGTCAGGGTGAGAGTCGCACGTTCTCCGCTACGGTCCTGTTCCGTTCTGTCCAGCTTCGTCTTCTATTTCTTCGCGTGCTCATCATTTAACGAATGTTAACCGATGGCGATTGTTATTGCGGTGATTATTTCACGCCACACGCAAATGTCAAGTCATTATGTTGTACATCTGAAACTAATATGCTGCATGTCAATTGCACCTCCATCAAAAAAAAAAATGTTTATCGATCATGCATTCCATGTCAGGCACGGTCTAAGTATTTGGGATAATTAGTGAACAAAACAGACAAAACCCCTTGACCTCATCAAGGGTTAAGGTAGCAAAAGATGTCTATGTGCCACGCACCTTGTAAACAAAGTCTCGCGGGAGCCCGGCCACGCCCAGTGCCTGCCTGCTGTCTGGGCCGCTTCCCGCCACTGCCCAGGGCTGGGTGGCTGCAGCAGGAACCGAGGGCCTGACGACCCTGACAGATGCGCCCAGGGCCCTTTACAGGAAGTGTCTGTCCCTGAACCAGGCGTGCGCGGGCAGGACGGGCAGTGCCCACACTGCCTCGTCTCTGTTCACGGCACTCCCTCGCCCGGCGGCCTCGCTGTCCTCTCCACGTAGTGAAGCCTTACTCTTCTTTCAGGGCCCGTTTCAAAACATCTCTTCATTAGAAAACGATGCTGGGTTTTCCCAATTTCAAATCGCCTTTTGTCTCTTTCTTCTGACACTATCTTATTTTTTTCTACCTCTCTCACCTTTCTTTTATCTTGTGACATCAGAAATTATTTACCTGTCTGTCTGCCTTCTAGAAAGAAACAGGGTTCTGGGATCACAGACCACATCCCACTCATTGTATTTGTATTATACTCTCTAGTAGATCAGGGTATAATCTGTAGAAAACAATACCTCAAATTTCCCGGGGAGAACCTGAAGGTTTTCTGTCACATGGAAATCAATCTTCTTCTTCATCATCATCATCATCATATTATTATTATTACTATTATTTTATTATTATTATTTATTAGCATGCTCCATTTCTCTGGACTGAAAATTGTACCTACATGTGACTGTGCTGCCCGAGCCTGTGGCAGCTCCCCGACAGATGCCACGCAGGCTTTGGACCGCTGCAGAGCTCCGGCGTCCTTCACGTGACTTGTTGGATTCTGTCACCCCACGGTGCTCTCCCCACTGGTGCAAACACGCCTCCATCCTGTCTAGGTATTGTATATGATTTCCTAATCAATCGACTCAACGATGAGCACATTTATTCCTTCACCCCTTATATGATTGTCAGGTGAAAGCTAACCTGGACCTTGGATTCTTAAAGAGAAAAATGCTGGTCAGGTCAGTGGATGTGTTTTCTTGGTCAGAGCACTTTTTTTCTGTCTTAAGAAACTCAAGTTTTTGTTTCACTAAAGGATCGGCTCTTACTCGCCTCGATGGCTCCGTAACCTCAGAAGATCTCTACTGCAAGCACCACCTGCAGGATTTTGTGAAGGCAAAGCAAACCTCAAAGATATGGTTCTGTTATTTTTTTCTTTTCTAAAAAAAAAAAAGAGAGAGAGAGAGAGAAATTTGCAGACTATGCACTCAGCTGTGCAAACGTTTCTCACGTTTGATTCGCGAAGGCCCTGCGAGCCAGCAGCACGTGGGGTGGCTGCGTGAACGCTCGGAGCTCGGCCCCAGGCCCGTGGCTCCATGGCCACCACTCTCGGCTGCTTCCCGTGGCTTTACGGTGTGAAAGCAGACACCTGGCTGCAGCAGAGACACATAAGGGCCCCCACAGAGGCAAGGGGCCCTGGCGACCTTCAGATTATCTGCAGTGGAATTTTTCTGTTTTTCCAGAATGCTTGTAAGTTCCTTACAAGCAATTACGCCGACTCTACAATGATCCAAATTGCCTCTTAAAACAGCTGTAACAACCAAAGCTGATAATTTTGGCTACAGAGACATAGATTTCCATGCAAATGAATCCAGCAAGTAACACAAGTGAGAAGCTAAAATGATACGCTTGGTACAGTTTTCAAATTGACAGATTCTAGAACTGGAACCCAGTGACATGGTTGATTCTCATTTGTAGCAATCACATCTTTAAAGTAGTTTCTAAGCTAATTATCTTTTGAACGTAGACATATCATATCAGTATAAAACAGAAGGCACTCATGTTCTCATAGATGTTAACTTCTAGCTTTCATAATTTAACAGCTTCTGTTGCAAATATGTCAGCAGAAAATAGATGTTATTTAACTTATCACCTAGCAGGTCATAAGGATCTCAGTTTCTCTAGCCATAGAATGCAGTTTAGTTATTGTGCAGTTACTGTAATCGCTGACAACTGTTTTGCTAATATCATCGTTTCTTCCATATTTATACTTCAATTTAACTGAATCTGTTACAGCGTGCTTTTTTTTTTTTTCATTTTTACATCCTAATCGAACTGATTCTTTGTATAGTACGCCTTTCTCTTCTCCACTGGCTTTGTTATGGATGGAATTGTGTCCCTAAAAAAAAGATAGGTCAGTGTCCTAACCCCAGTATGTTGGAATGTGACCTTATTTACAAGCAAGGTCATTGACTGTGTAATTAGATAAGCAAAGGTCCAGCTAAAGTAGGGTGGGGGCTTTAATCAAATGATTAGCATCCTTATAAAAAGAAAGTCCTATGAAGAGGCAGAGGCACAGAGATGATAGAGTGATACATCCACAAGAGCGGAAATGCCATACATCACCAGCCAATCATCAGAAGCTAGACGGAGTCAAGGAAGGGTTCCCTGATAGTTTTTAGAGGGACCAGGGCCTTGATTTCGGATTCCTAGTCTCCAGAACTTTGACAGAGTAAATTTATGCTGTGTAAAGCCACCTGGTTTGTGACACTTTGCTACGGCAGGGCCAGGAAACTAGTACAGGTCCCCAGGCATGGACCTGCTGTTCTGCGTAGCCCCATCTCCCATTAGCCTCCAGATCGACCCCATGCTCTGCCCCAGCAGACTGGCTACAGGCCACACATTCAGTTGTCCTCTGGCTTCCGACCAGGTTTGGCCAACGGGGAGCCCAGGCGGAGGTTAGAGGGAGGGTGAGGTTCAGGTGTTTGTTACCCAAGTTCTCTGCTTGTGAGGGTTCTTGGCCTTGCTTAGTCTCTTGACTCAGAACCATGAGCCCAGAAAGTGACTCGAGAGCCTATTTTTCAATTCTCCAAGGATGGAACGTAACGAGTGCCATCCCTAAAACCTTACACGTAACTGATGAAATAATTAAGCCGTGGCAGCTGCCCCGGGAGAGAGAGGGGAGGCTGCACACAAGGACAGCACTTGAACGCATGGTGGGACGTCGTCCGTCCACTCGTCACCAGAGTGCATCCGAGAGGCACACATATTACCTCTGTCATCTGAGGACCGGAGAAGAAATGTGCCCTGTTCGGGCAGGATATTTTGTCAGCAAACTATTACAGGATGAAAGCACGCACATGGGATTAGCGAGAACCGTGGAGGAGGAAGCTCCCAGTGTCCTCCTCTGCATCAAGGCGATGAGAAATTCTGAAGAACGGAAAGTCAAAATCAGCGTTTTCCAGTACTCTGAAAATTAACCGAAGGCTTCCAGAAATCTGGTAGCATTTAACCGAGAAAAATGGCTGAACCTTGATAAGGACGACTGGCTTCGTGGCGTTTTAACTTGCCCTGGTCCCATTTCCTACGCTCCATTCTCATAGGAGCCTTGAAAAATAATAGCTCACATTCGTGATGAAAGTCAGTAGCCTGACGACCACTGGAAGAAGTAGAACGGGGCTGGAGCTTAATTTCCAGAAAAGTGTCACTATTTGACCTATCTCACAGGTACCCGGAAACTCCACTTGCACAACTGTCTGTGTTTGACTGTGTTTGACTTGCCTTGTAGCTCTCCCAGTGAAACAATCCTTTCTCTGGAGGCAAATGTTGGAAAAGAATACAAAAGAAAATAACAGGGAGCTGATTAACTTGACGGTTTCAGGAGGCGGTGAATAGTTGGGGCGAACACAGAAACCAAAAATTAGAAGGGAAAGTTGGGGAGTGAGACGTCCATGAGGGCTTTGGTAAGCTCTAAAATCACCCTGAAAACTTTGAGCGCCATGTGCATTTATTTAGATAATCAGTTGATAAAAGTCTCAAAATAAGAAGAAAATTACAGCTATGATGAACAGATAAAACAGAAAACTGGTGAGATATGAGAATTAGATTTTCAGATTTGTGACATTATGTTATTTGAAATATCCAGTTTTAATTTAAAAAAGTTATGAGGCTGCAAAGAAACAAGAAAGTATGGACCACACACAAGAAAAGAAACAATCAGTAGAAACCGTTCTTGAGGAAGACTATATGTTGGACTTACTAGATAAAGACTTTAAGTAAGCTATTTTAAATGTGTTCAAAATACTAAAGAAACCATGTCTAAAAAACCAAAGTATAAGAATAATATTTCACCACATAGAGAATATAAATAATGAGATAGAAATAATTCCCTCCAAAAAAACACAAAAAGAAATTCTGGGGTTAAAAAGGTATAATAACTAAAAGAATAGATTCGCTAGAGAGGTTCAACAATGTATTTCTTCTGCATATAGAGATGAAAGAATCAGTAAACTGGATGATAGAGAGCTAAATTGAGAATATCCAGTATAAAGAAAAAAAAGAAAAAAATGCAGAAAAATGAATAGGGCCCAGGGATCTGTGAGGGCATAATTAAATGCACCAACATATTGCATAGTGAGAGGCTCAGAAAGAAAGGAAAGAAAGGACAAGAAAATCTTTGAGAAATAATGACAGAAACTTTCCAAATTTGGAAAAAAATGTTCATACAAATCCAAGAAGCTCAATAAAATCCAAGTAGACTAAGTTCAAAAAGATCTACATCTAAACACTTCATAATCCAAATTTTGGAAACAAACAAAAAAAAAAAACAGAAGAAGATGAAGAAAAGAATCTTGAAAGTAGTTGGAAGAGAAATAACTCACCAAGTACAAGACATGCCCAGAGTAGCAGCAAAGTTACTACGTGAAGAAATGTGAAGGGCAGTGTAAACATGGTTTATGTTTCGTAACGTTGGGATGACTGCTTACTGTAGCTTGTAAAAAATTGGAGAGGAGAAATAAACGTGTTACAACACATAAAATATGTGTCGATGGTCATTTGATATAAATAGACGTAATTTAAGCAACAACATCTCCAAGGAGCAGGGAAAGAACAGAGCACTGATTTGTGCGCTGCTGGAATTGAAGTCGGTATTCATCTGAATTAGATCATCGCAAATTAGGAAGTTAATTGTAATCTCCAGAGAAACAAAATAGCTCAAATAGTAAAAGAAACAGAAAGGAATTTTCAATGGCAAAATATAAAACATGCATCTACAATAAACGGTTCCCCGATGAAGTAAACGAGAAAGAAGACATATAGGAAAAAGATGACAAAATCATGGCTGTAAAGTCTATTTTTATTAGTCATTATATTAAATGAATTAAACATGTCAATAAAGGCAGAGATGGGAGAAGGCGCAAAAAACCAAAACAAACAAAAACTGAAACAGGATCCAGCTACGCTATCTAGTAGATACACTTTATTTATTTTTACTATTTTTTAATTTTTTAGTTACAGTTGACATTCAATATTACATCCATTTTGGGTGTATAGCACAGTGTTTTGACATTTATATAACTTACAAAGTGATCCCCCAAGTAGTCTAGTACCCACCTGGCACTATGCAGTTATTCCAATATTACTACTGCCTTCTCTACCTGTGTTTTATATCCCTGTGACTGTTTTGTAGCTACCAATGTATACTTCTTCATCCCTTCCCCTTTGTCCCTAACCCCTGTCCCATCTGGCAACTGTCAGTTTGTTCTCCGAATAATAGATACATTTAAGAATCAAAGAAACAAATAAGTTGAAAGTAAACAGAATAGTGAAGTCTCCAACTATCATATGGAATTGTCTATTTCTCCCCTCATGCTTCCTGTATTTCTATTATTATGTGCCTGTGTTAGTCAGGATTTTCCAGATAAACAAAACCAATAAGAAATAAGTAAATATAAATATGGACAATAGGAATTGTTCACAAAGATGTGAATGAATGGAACCTTCTTATAAATTTTGGACAAGAGACAGAAACTATCTTGAGGAAATGTCAAAATCCCATTGCATAAATTCACTTGAAAATTAAACTCAGACTTCCACGAAACTTATTTGCGCGAAGAGTTAACATTTCGGAAAAACCACCTGTGAGAATTTGTCATCTCTAGATGAACCAAAATTTCTATTTTGAAATAATTTATCAGAAATGTTTCCCAATGTCATCACAGCCTATGAAATATTCTTAACAGCTCCAGTAATGGCTAGATCGGCAGGACAATCTTTTCCAAAATTTAAAGTTTCATAATTATGTGTAATTTTGCTGTTACCAAAAACTACCAATGCTGTTTTTAATTAAGTCTGACAGACTTCCTCATACAGGTTTTCGGCAAGTAAGCTCCTCTATTCATAATAGACTTACTTGTTAGTACTAAGAAGGCAGTCTCCAAATTTGTACCTGGATAACATAATTTAAAAAGGAAATAAAGAAAATGAGAGCCAGGGGCCTCTACGGAAACCAATCCTGTCTTGCATATGTTGTTTATCATTGCTACCAATTACCTGTCAGATGTCCAATTTCTTTAAAGTCCTTGAAAAATGATAGTAATAAAAGTAGCAGTTGGCTAAAGTTTTCGCGATGTTGCCAAAAGTATAAAACTTGATGACCTAATAAACGCATTTGCAGAGAAGCAAGCTGGAAAATCTTACGATCGATTAAGGTATCAATAAAGCATTTTTACATTATATAAAATGATAACATAACTTTTTTTGCAATTTGTATTTGTGTGTCTATTGCTCTACTGTGTATCGTAAGTCACGCGACATTCGTAAGTAAAAGTCTTTACATTTGACACTTTTAATTGAACTTTTCCCCCTGCTTTTCAAACAAGGGTCCCCAGATTTCCATATTGCCCTAGGCATCAAGTACATGGTTTAGAACGTGGCCTTAAAATGGTAGGAAACCTCTTTCATCATAAAGAAAAAATTGCATTTTTGTAGAAATAGAAATGCACGAATCTCTAGGTAGATGTGATTCTTATAGACTGAGTCCAACCTGGCTTACGGAAGAAAAGTCATGTTCTTTCTGTGCTCTTGGCTATAGATGCAAAGGCTGTAAGAAATGACTCTTGGGCTGGTAGGTGACATCAGTCAGGGCCTAGAGGCTCTCAACCAGAGGCCCGGCACAAGAGGAAGTTTTGGCAATGTGACAGCATGTCTGCCAGTTGTCACAAAGCCTGAGAGGCATTGCTGACATGTAGTGGCACAGGCCAGGAACGCTGTTTCTGGAGTGTTTGGGACAGAGCTCAGTGCTTCGTGATAAAAAATGTATCTTGCCCAAATGCCAATACATTCCAGCTGAGAACAGCTCTTTGTTTTTCTGCCCAGCACTCTCTTCACTCCCTCTGACCCTCAGCACCCCACACGGAGTGAGTCACAACCGTAAGACTCAGCCCGAACACTGTCTCACTCAATACAGTACCAGAAATAAACGGAGCCAACTCTGGTAGGGCCAAAAGACATATGGGGAGATTTCAGGGGGCATTGGTAAAGGAAACTGTGTTTTCCTCACAGCCAAGGGGTCTTCACTGTTTCTGAGGCTCGTGCAAGGTGGAAAGACAGAGCGGAGACTTTGGATGTCATTCTCTGCAATTTACTATGCACATCCGAACTATGTTCCATTAGCCTATGACCTAAGGCAGCGATGCCGCACCAGAAGACATGCTTTATAAACGTTCGTTTTGCCCGGCACACTAACTGCTGATGCAGTCAGCTGTTCCATCTTCCTTCTTGAAGATGTTCATTATTCTGCTATTGCTCTTCTAATGGACGAAGCTGGTGTGCATACACGCCACCACCCGTAAGCCGGGGTTAGCCCCATAAGGCAATATAATCTGACAAAACTACCTAATGCTGCTCAGGTGGCAACGACTTCTATTATTATGACATTTCCTTCATGTAAACATTTCCTTTAGAATGATACAAATTGTTTCAGTCTTCAAAGAGATGAACAAATAAAGCACATTGAAAGGCAAACGTGAAAAATAAATCTTTTTTTGCCCAGTGTAAGAAATTACTCTAGATTGTTAAACTTACCATTAATTTGCAATTTATTATAAACACTTCGTCCATTCCTCTCCTATCCAATGAGATGCATCTTATGTTTCTTTTCCATAAATTCGATGCATTTGGAAAAATACCCAGATGGTTTAATTTCTTTTGGAGTGTGCATGTATCCATGATAATGTTCACAGCTGCTGGAAGATACATTTCTGCATTGTGGCTACCACCTGATTCCATAACATAAAACTGAAAAAAAAAAATAGAGAGGCAAAAAGTGAAAAGAAAAAATGAAAAGGATTACAGAAAAACTAGGATTAGCACCATGTTCCATTAGAGAAAAGTAGAACAATCCGGCTCTAAAATGGAAGCGCATCATTACTGCTAAATCACTGCTGCTGAGAAAGTGCCCAATAAACCTCTGAATCCAATGGCCAGAAGAGAGAGCGATTACGCATTTGCATTTTTAAAAGCACCATTTCAAGCTCCGCGTTTTGGCCTGAACTGGTGCTGAGTGCTATCTTATCAGCGCACATCAAAGTCGATCATATTAAATTCTAACGTAAAGATTCACCAGACACAATAATTGTTTAAAGGCCTTAATTTTCTAGTTAGTCAACATTGTCGAGCACCTGCTGTGGGGTTTACATGGAGCTTGAAATGAAAGACGGAACAAAAGCTGCAAACTGCTATCGTCCCCACTCGCTCCAAACTTTTCTGTGTCTGTGGTAGAGTATTTTTCTGGACTGCACACGTTTTCTCTTATTTATGTGTACCTGAATTCTATCCATCACTCACTGGGCAGTTCAAACATCCAGACCTCTACGTAAACATCTACATAAACATGGCCAGAAGTCATCTCTTTAATCTTCTGAGTGAACATTAACTTGGGGCACAGAGACATAAAGTAATACTCCCAAAGTAATTTAAGTTGGCAAATGGGAGAGCTAGGACTTAAACTCGAGCTATTGGATTCTAAAGCCCAAGCTCTTTAATCAGTGAGCTATACGTTTTTACATGGTCTTCTTTCTACCATACGACAATCTCTTAAAAATTGTCCAGTCTTCATTTTTCATAGGTGAGAAAAATGAGGTTCAGGGTCATGCAGGCTGACAAATTATTCTGCTTGTGTTTCATGTTTCATACCTACTGACAGGAGACGTGAGACTCCTAGGACAGAAACAAAGGACTTCATCACTCATATCAATAGCAGTGGCCAGAATATCAGTATCGTTTTCATTTGTGTGCTAGTTTACCAAGCCCCAGTTCTAACAGAGCGAAGTGAAAAGAAAAAAGTGACCATTTCACAGGCAGCGGATAGCATTATAGAGAGGAACCCGGAAATTAGGGAACCCAAATATTTTACAATGGAAGGCAATCATGCCTGTCCTTGGCTCTAGAGGAAGATATTCTCTCTGTCTTTCAAGGCTGTACACTCTACAAACATCCTTGAAAGAAAATTCCAGAACACAAAACGCAGTGCCTCTGCTCATTGGACATGCAGATATGTGAAAGGCTCACAAAGCCTTTATCCTCAACCGAAGTCACACGGCTAGTGAACAGGGAGATTAAATTTGAACCTGGATCATCTGACTACTATGTTTTTCTCCAGTGATTTCTAACCATTGTCTAGCGTCTCCAGATCTGAGTACTTCTATAAGGAAATGGAATTTGAAGCATATTATAACTGGTTTAAAAGTTTTATAAATAATGAGTTAATTTAGTTTAATTTGTTTGTAAACAAATTAACTACATTTCGCGAGCTCCTGTTCCATATAACAGTTGAAAAAAAATGTGTTTCTATAAATCAGGATAACTCAACCATTTCCAGTTTTAAAATTGGGCTATTTGGGGCGAATAATCAAATTCAGAGTTTTCCCACTGTTCTTCGCTCCTCCCTGGGGCGATGCAAGTTTCCAGTCGATCTGTCTGCGATCCTTACACCCGGGAATGTCTGGTCTTATACGGGACCGTCTTCTTTCCTTATTGACTTTCTTGCAGTGAAGCTTATTCCAACTCCCCTCATGGGCGTCATGAGCCAGCAGCCTCTGAGGTCTTGCCCACCCTTCCTGGAGAGACCAGGCGTCTGCTGTCGCTGTCCATGGTCCTGCCCGCCTCCCTTCGGAGACCAACTTGCGTTTTCCAGAGCGGTCAGTCTAGCCTCCATTCACAGCCGAGGTTCCACGTTGACCTCCGGCCTCTCTGCAGACTTGCACTCTCCCCGGGGACACGCCGGCAAGCAGGGGGAGACCCGCTCCGCTCTTATTTTCCATTAGCCGATCTGAACTGCCGCTAGTGCGATCCTAACACTCTCCTCCAGCTCTGCCCTGCAGTTGGAACCTGGAGACGTGAAGAACCGGATTCTTCCACCGGAGTCCGGACAGCGGCCAAAGCTCTGGCACGCCCTTCCCTGTCTCTCTCTCTCTGTTGCTGATGAAGCTCTTATTTCTGTTTTGGTGAGATGATAATCATTACACTTTTTTTCTTACTCTGTGGTTATAAATGCTCTTTTCGAACCTCATATTTTTTTTCTATTTCAGCAAAGCTTGGCTTTTCCAAATAAAAACCTTGTTTGCAGCATTATTCATTCGTCATTTATCATTTGTTTATTTATTCATGTATCTAATTATTTTCTATAGATTTACCAAAACCATGGTTAGTACTTCAATTGTCTTTTTTGTTCAGTGTTTTATCTGCCCTCCCTCTGAGTCAGTACATGTAGAAAATACTCAATAATGCGTTAATGATGAGATGCTAAGAAAAGAGTAAATAAGGTAAAAGGAATGAAAAATATTAAATATTAACCTTATACAATATTTAAAAATGCAAATTAAAAACCAAAAAATTAAATTTAAAAATTCCGAGGAGGCATAAAGTAAAGCATTTCATAAAATAAGATACAAACAAACAGCAACTAAATTTTCTCCAGTCCAGAAAATGACTCTCTTCTTTGCGAACATGCTTTGCTTCTTATTTACCCTGAACACCTAAGCACAAGAAAGTTTCCCCACCTGCTATGCCATTTACAAGGCTACAAAGCAAAAATGAATTCAGGACATTCCAGTCCTCCTTCCATGACTCCCAAGGGGAAAGAGGCTGATTCTCCTGGGGTCACCTGCACCACAGCTTTACGACCAGGATGGAGAGGAAGAGAGGTGTGCCTGAGTGATGGCAGGTGTGCACGAGCCATGGATCTCTCCCCTTTGGATGGCCCGACATGGAGGGGGTTGTCGTAACTCCCAAGCTGGTCGCCTCTGGCCATGTGCAGACTTTTCTGTTTACACCATTTATAAATATTATTCTCCATATGTGCCACCCTGTCAGAAGGCTGAAAAGGACAGCTCTGTACCTGATGCTACGGACACACGACATCATAATATGGTTATATTTTTACTAAGAGTATTTATCAGCGTCCCAACTATATGTACATGGCAATGATTTTGTCAGTGTCTTGTGCATGATAAGTTTCCAACAATAATTTCAATGGGAATAGAGTTTATTGATGGGAAAAATGAGTCCTGAATTAATTTTAAAGAAAGTTAAACATGTTAGATGGAAGAGATGGAAGACAGTTTATTTTCCAGACAAGGATCTTGAAATGTCAAAATAAACGAATGAATAAATAAATAAATAAATAAATAAAAACATAAATGAATGTGCGTATGTGTATATTTATGTTTATGTTTATATATTTATATTTATTTATGATGTAAGTGAAGTATTTCATGCAGTTTGCAAAAGAATGACTTAGCTGAGGTACAGAATATCTGTTTTAAAACATGTTACTGAAATGTGGAAGTCTGTTAACGAAAGGCAATCGATACTAGAGAGCCTAATTTTATTTTTCAGGAAACTCTAAGTAATCACTGAGAGCTTTTCTTTCTCATAGCTATAGAACCATCGTAGTGGAGGACAGTAAGGTATCTTGGAAGGAGAAGAGACTGGTGGCAGTTTGGAGATTTATGCAATATGCCGTGAGTGTTTCGATGCAAGAAATCATCCCATATTCAATTTTCTATCACCAGAACTCTACACATGACTACAAATAGATAATCATACCTAGTGACTATAGAAATGAAAAAGAAATAAAATGCATGAAAGATACAATGAAGAAGGACTAGATGACGACCCATAATGAATAAATTTTTTAAAATATAAGGGAAACAAATGGATAATAGTTCAAGTTTGAGTCTGGGAAAGAGGTGATTATAACAGAACAGAACCGAACAACAAATTACCGGGATTCAGCCTTGAAAGACAGATGCCTTTGGCTGCTGAGTAGAAAGAAGACAATTCAGAGAACCAAAAGAAGACAGATAAAGAGAGAAAGTTTGATCCCAAACATGTGCGGTAAAGAACTTAGAACAGAAGAAAGTTGCAAAAAATGAATAACCATTTTGGAGAGAGATCCAACAGAGTAATGGAAGAGAATACCATTACACCTCACCTTTCAGAGTATATTAATTATCTAACAAAGAACAGGGAAGGAACAGAATTTGTTATTCTCCTTGGCATTTCCAAGAGATGAAAGATATCAAATGGTATAGATGAAGAAGTGTCAAGGCAAAGCAAAGTTTTTTTTCCTCAAGAAATGTTACCTAAGCCTGCAAAATGGCTAAAAGGACACAGATATTCAACTTTAAAATAAGAAGAGAATGAGAAAAACATCAGTGGATCTTTTAAGAAGGAAGTTCATTAACATCACCCCATTTTGGTCAGCTGGACAACTAGCTAACTAATGTTCTTTCTTGGCTGGTTCTCAACTGTAGTGTTTATCTCTGTAAAGATTAAGAATCAGGTGATGCAAAGATTGATGTAACGGTTAAGAATGAGGTGATATTGCATGAGCGTAGGTCACAACCAGCACTGTTGAAACACACTGTTAAAATACACAGTGACTCATGCGTTGAGACTAAAAGGAAGAAGCAAAACTCTAGCTATGTCAGTGAAATTAATCTAATGCTTAAAGAGATGACTATTAAAACTACAAACTTCAGATAGATAAGCTGCCCTACATAGCACAGTAAGACGGCGTATCTATATAGTAGTTGGTGCCTTTGGGAATTGTACCAATAAGTGCTAATAATTTTCTTGCAGCAGAAGAACCCAAAGAATACATTTTCTTAGTGACTCACATTAAGTATCCTTTATTTATAGTTTGTTTTTTAAATTCTAGATCATGCTGGTTATAAACTTCCTATTGAATGAATGTTTTGGTATCTCAGGATCAACACTTGTATGTTGATGTTCATTCAACTATGTTAGTACTCAGAAAAATACTATGAATCCCCGTGTTTTGACATAAGTCAAATAATCTTGTTTTGAAACCAAATATGAGGCTATAGGCTACATAACTATCCCCAAATCATAATGCAATAGAGGTTGCTTGCTCTTGAAAAGATACAGCCTCATTTTTGCAGTTTATGTTATGCAATGACTCATCTTTTATTCCAGTTAATTATGGTACAGAGCTATTCAAAAGAGTCCCGGATCAACATGAACAGTATTATAAATCCAAGCAGGAGTTCAGAGGTTTCTACAAGAGATATCTATAATTATTGCTTAGACTGCCAAAAGCACAATAAAAGAAGCTACAATTCTGAAGAGCAGACATAAAATTCATATTAGCCTTAAGGAATGCACACAGATTAAATCCTAAAATTCAATTAATTCAAGGTTAAAGCTACATCCACATTGAAAGAGATCGTGAAGTAAGGCTCTTCATTATTTCGTACACCACTGAGCACTATATTGGACTGCTAAATAGTATTCTAAGAATAATATGCTGTGGTCTTCGAAAAGTAAAACAGTGTGATTTTTGTTAAAGCTTTTATTAGTTTAAAAATATGAATGTTAATCATAAAATATTAAATTATTTGAAAATATACAAGAATGTAAGTAAAAAATCCACTTCAAAGTCCACCATCGGAAATAGAGATAGTTAATTCTTCTGCATCAGCATTTTAATGACTACATAATATTACATTTTTTATTTGTGCTGTGCTTTGCTTAAATCAATCTCCTATTGATGGAATAATTATATGTAAATTTTTTTACTGTGGTGAAAATAATCATGTATATCCTTCTCTTTATATCCATTCTCACTTGTGATATTTTCTTCATAAGATACCTCAGAATAGTAATTGCCAAACATTTTACATCGTTATATTTTTTTAAATTTTCTCACAAGAGAGATTATACCAATTATACTCCTTTCACTATAATATGAGTATACTTATTTTCATTAAACTCTTGACAATACCACTTTGCAAACTTTTTTTTTTATGCCTACAGCACCTGGTCTTCCCAGGTGGTCTCCCATCCAAGTACTAACCAGGCCCAAACTTGCTTATCTTCCGAGATCAGATGGGATCAGACGTGTTTGCAGATTTTTAATCTTTTTCAACACATAAAAAAAATGTGTTGTTTCATTGTTCATTTCTTCAATAGTTTTAAAATTTGTCTGTATTTCAAAACACTTGATGGCATTTACGTGTCTTAATAAAGTACCTTTAGCTTCATCTCTTGACTGAACTCAATACTTATTAGTGGATATTGGTAGTCAGCATATTTATTTAAACTCATGCATCTAGAGTGACGATTCATTCATTGGACAAATATTCATCCAACGACAAATATGTAGAAATACTATAGATGTATGAGGAATTTATTGTAAACCAGGAGAGAGCTCAAGAAAGGGAACAGGAATGGTAAAAGCAGTGACAATCGTACTGTTAACAAATCGTTGATAAGGTAATTATCGGTGCTGAGGTGATGTGAAGAGAAGACAGAATAGTGTGGCAGAGAGGGGTGGCGTGTAAGCAGTGAAGAGTTGTCACAAAATCCTCTTTGACGAGATGCCATTTGAGCTCAGACTTGAGTCATGTAAATGATTCACTCATTGCACACCGTGCCAGGTGGGGACACAGCAGAACTCCAGGTCACTGTAACACGGATTTTGTTCTCATGGCAACGGGAAGACACCATGTGCTTTGTCTTGTCTACCTTTTCTTTTTTCTTTTCTTTTCTTTTCTTTTCTTTTCTTTTCTTTTCTTTTCGTTTCGTTTCGTTTCGTTTCGTTTCGTTTCTTTTCCTTCCCTTCCCTTCCCTTCCCTTTTCTTTTCTTTTCACGTCGTCAGTTCATGCTGTCATCACCATTCACTGTAAATCACTGGGGAGTTTTATTCTCCAGCGATACAATGGTGCTTTAGCAAGGGACAAGCTAGATGAGAGACTAGACCTGTCTGGCTTTGTCTGTGCGTTCCAAGGACGTCCTGAGTGGTCCAAGCCTAAAGCACTAGTTATCTTTGTTTTCGAGTGAATGAGTGATGTATATAATAGAAGGTTAGGGTGTTTTGTCAAGCAAAGGAAACAAAGACATGGGAACCAGGGATGAGGTCACTCCAAGACGATAACGTGTGTGAGGACCGGGCAAGAGGAAGGCCAGCCAGCACTCTCTTATTTTAACCTTGGAGTCTAACTTACTGTAAATGGACATTTACATAGTTGGAAAAATTGGGAACGATGACTCCTCTTACACAGAAGTAGTTTCCTTCTCTCCTAAATCGTTGCGTCATAGAAGCTATTCCTGTACATCGCTGAAACCCAGGGAAATAAGGAGAAGCACAAATGGCAATCATGTCTGCACTACGCGGAGGTCACCGCCGCTGACCCCTTACTGTGCAGTGCATACGTCCTTCCTCTCACGTGCGCAGTCTTTAGTTTGGGCCGCTTCGCACTGCATTGCTTTCCGTGCCTCTTCTCAGTAACTCTCTGACGTTCCATTCCAACAAGCTTCATCTCGTTTAAAGTCCACGCCGTGTTCAGATGTCTTTGATTATCTCAAAGGGAAGCTTTACATTTGGTTTGTCCAAAGACTATCAAACTGGAGCCCACATGTCATCTACGTTGTTGAATCTGTGTCAATAGCTCCATTTTTTAAAATGGTACTGATTTGTTGGAAAGACTGGTAAGATCATTTCTTTTGATAGAGTTTTTCAAGCACTGGGGTGTGACCCTCCCCCTTCTTCTGAGGGACAGGAGAGCAGTAATTTCCCCCTCTGCCCCTTCGCCTCACGTTTGGTGCAGGAGCCAGTAAGGGCTCAATATATATTTCCTGGAGTTTGTGGACACAGTGAAACGATATCTAAATTATGTCCGGAAAATTCCAGAGCAAGAGATCAACCAGGTAGCTGCCTTGTACTACAGAGTAAAGGGAACAGAATTGGGAGTCACCTGCACATCTATCACTGGTAGGTCCAAGGGTTCGACTTGTCCCCACACTAGCTGAAGACCCTAAGAAGAGAGCAAAATATATCAAGGGACTGAGGGGTAGTCAGTCAGAGACACAGCCATCACACCACGGGAAGTACAATTGGATATTTTCAAAAAGAAATTTCTAAAGAGTTAGCTTGGAATATTCACTTGCAATACTTCAAAACTTTACAGTCAGATTGTGTGTGTGTGTGTGTGTGTGTGTGTGTGTGTTCCTTTTTCCTTCCCATCTCCTTTCCACCTCCATCCTGGAAGAGCCAGTGCCTTTCTAACGGGCAGAAGGAAGGAACAGCGAGGTACGAAAGAGGAAGAGAGCTCACATTTCCGGTTCTGGCCCGTGAAGCCCTCCAGCCTGGAACCAGCCCAACAGGGCCAAGAAAGCAGCTTTGGTGAGAAACGAAATTTGAAGTTTTCACGATTATAATTTAATTAAATGATACAGCTTTTGAGACTTTAATTGGGAGAACCATTTGTTGTCCAAGACTGACCGGAAATGCAAATGGACCCACCCGACGTTACTCCATCAAGACGGTCTAAAGAACCGGTGAGAGAATTTCAAAAGTTGTTTTGCTATTGTACCTTACCACGTCCCACTTGTTCAAAGCACTAATTGTGGGCGAATAGTTCAGTTGTTCTCATAGGGCAATGATAAGAAACGAAGATGTGCTCGTTTAGAACGCTTTTCATTTTATGTGGCTATGCCGCCTGTGGTGAATGTCTCTTTGACAGTGAGCTTCTTGGCTGAGACGGAATTTTTGCTGTTACGCGTGAGCTGATATTCGCACAGCACCTGATCGTTTATAAGGCACGTTCGCATTCCTTACGTTTGTAACCGCATTTTTAGTGACCGCGTCTTCTCCAATATTTTTGAGTTACCTCTCCATTATAACGGGATTGTCCACGTCTGTTGCCTTCTAGCACCATGACTGTGAATGTAGCGTTTCCAGAATTAGAACTGAGTTATTTTCAGGAAAACAAAAGAGCCCATCAGATCCCAGAATGTTCCAAGTGTGTCCTTAGAAAGCAGTCTATTCAAAAACGGGTGCCATTTTATCATCACTTGAAGGAGAAACATATCAGAATGATAAAGAACAAATAAAGGGGGGAAAATGAAATAGACAGAGACCAAAAAGCCACGCAGACCACAGACATTTCATTAGGGAAATTATCAGCCTCTTCGATTCGATCCAGAACATTGCATGATCAAGCGCCCTTCAAATGAAGAAAAATGAAATGCAGAAAGAAGAGAAATTGACAGCTGTCAGATTTCAATAGGAAATATATAATATTCATAGAACAGCAGTTCTCATTAGGTAAGTAAAAGTTATCACGAGGTAAGAATTCCGTGAGAAGTAAAGCAACACTCCAGAATTACCTCTCTTTTTCACAGAAGGAAATGACATGGTCATTGTCAGCTTTAAGCAGCGGTTGAAGAAAATAAGGCTCCGTTCTCTCTCCCAACAAAGATGCTGAGGAGAGCATGGAGTAATAATAGTCCGGGGTCATAATGTTAGAAGTTTCAGAAGAGGGAATAAAATATTTTCGTTGTACAGAAAGAAATTCAATTCAGACAAGTGGTATTTCTTTAGCTGTTCAGTTGGGAGGGGCACAGCAGAAGAGCCATTGAAAAACACCACGTCTTCATTTGGAGATAGTCCATTTAGAAGCCAGGGGATACAACCGAGGTAGCTATACAGACGTTTCTGGAAAACCTCGCTCTTCAGTGTCTGTCAGGAGAGTGGCAGGTGCTTCGGGCAGCAGTGGCTCGTGGGAGGGGCGGCCGAGTGGAGATGGAAGCTCCTGCAGAGGCTGCGCTGGAGGAAGCCGGCCGTCAGGTGAGTGCTCGGCTCTTCCTTAGAACACGAAACACATCTTAGCATCGGCCAGGAATTCTTCTACTCATATCCCAATCTTTTTGTCTCAGGAGTCAACTTCGGGAAAAGCTCACCTATAAACCTCTCATTAATTAAGAATTCTGTGCTATTTTTCTATGTAGGTAATTAACCAGTGGGTGGCAGGAATACTCCCAGAGTTCATATCGTTTTGTAGGTACATTGCAACCCAACATTTGATCAATAATAGATCTGATCCAGATTCTTACAAAGGCGCATCTGGTATCTCTCAGTGTGTGACTCTAAACTTGGCCCTGAGCAGACCGTCCCATGCCTTCGTATCTCTAAACTTCCGTACAAAGCTAATAGTTGCCCCAAATAAAATCCAAGTTACCTTTACATCTTGTTTCTAAATTTTAGGTCATGATTTAATTTCTTTTTCATAATGGAAACACTTTTCTAAAAAAATGAAGGAATTTAAAATACGTTTAAAAAGTAACTGACACCTCATTTCTTGCTTCATTTGTACAATAGAGAAACTATGAAAATAGTAGTTTAGAGCTGGGAAAATAGAGAATTTTCATTAAATTCATTAATTTCATTAAATTAAATTGCATTAATTTCATTAAATTTCATTTCAGGGGAAGTGACAGAAATGAATTAAATGTCCCCAAGCTGAAGTTTAGAGCATATATGTAGACAGATACGTTATATAAATAGATAGATATATAGATACACAGAAAGAAGGAAGAGAGAGATGATGATGATGATGATAGATAGATAGATAGAGATGATGGATAGATGATCAATAGATAGATAGATAGATAGATAGATAGATAGATAGATAGATATAGACAGACAGACAGATAGACAGACAGATAGACAGACAGATAGACAGAGATGGAGAGACACATAGTGTTAAAATAAAATGGAGACCAAGCTGAAAAGCCCCGCAAGCAGATGAAACTATGTCAGCCACATAAACTAAATCAAATCTGGCTTATTTCAGAAACATAAGCAAAAATTAATTTAGATTATTTCTTCTAAATGCCTCTGCTAATCATAGAGGAAGTTTATCTTCCTAAGGATGGCATGAGATGACCACGTTAGCCAGTCCCTGCCATCTGGCCGCCCCCGCTGTAGGAAGCCCTGCAAAGGCGCTCACCTCGTCGGCCGTCCTGAGACACTGCGCCCCGGAGCTCACACCAGTTTGGGGTGTGAAAACCCCCAGCTCATAAACAGTCCCTACACTTCAACGGCTCTTACCAAGCGCTGTTTCCTTGTTCTGGTGGATCAATATTGCTATTTATGGATGTTTGACAAAAGAGAGAAGTAGAGACAGATACGTTACATAGATATCCTCCAATATAAAATTTCAAATTACACACACACACAAAAATTAGTTTAGAAAACCATAAAGCTGTTCTCTTCTGGCTCTTTACTATTTTAACTTCAATATAAAGGCCTTGCTGTATAAATTGAAATATACTGAAATAAGCTGAAATGTCTTTTTAATAATAATCTGTAGATTAATAATAGTCTATCTTTTTTCAACCTGAAATAATTACAATTAAATAATTTTTAATTTAAATTTAATAACTATTAAATAAAAAAACAAATTTATTTACATAATAAATCTGTAATATATCTAGCATATTCTCTCTCTATATCAACATGTATAGCTATTACAAAATGGACCAATATATAGTGTTTTTAAATGATGAGGAAGTTATACATTTATTTCCGATAAAACAGTGGCTATGAGTTACAAATTTTTAAGTTTTAAAAAAGCTGCAAAACAAGATATCTAATACATTCTTGTTTGCTTTTTGATAGATCATCATGCAGATTGAGATAGAGATATGTCTAGATATTTAAATATCTTGGAAGATGAATATAAAAGTCTGGAAGAAGATACATCAAAATATCAACAGTGGTTATAGCTAAGTGGGGGTATAGCAAATAAGTTAGAAATTTTTGTGTTTCCTTTCCGTACATTCTAATTTCTCTTCCGATTAGTATGTGTTATCTAAAAATAGGTTATAAAATTATACGACCTGAGCCTGATTTTGAGCGGTTTAGACACTTTATTTGCTCGTGCTTTGCCCCTTGGTGGGTACGCGACACCAACAGCTGGAAGTGCATCTCCTCCCGCGGCCGGATCCCGGCGGTGCCGCGAGAAGGCGCGTCTCTCAAACGCCTGAGAACGTTTTTTGCAGGTGCCAGGACGGGAGGCATGGAAAGCTCGTCTTTGATAAACCGAACAAGGACCATAGGTTACTTCCTGCTTTGGCAAGTGTCCCTCTCGCTTTTACTCAGAAGACATTTATTCTTGCTTTCCGCGTGGTGTTATAGGTGGCCTCTCAGCAGCAGCTGCCACGGGTCAACCCAGAAACCCCGGCTGTTCGGGGATTTAAAAGAAAGCAAACACTCCATGCTCGCGCGTAGCTTGGTTACATCACCACTAGTTTGTTGATTTTGACTTATAGATACGTGAGTTATATGTTTTCTCACTTTTCAATATCAAAAGACTTTTGTGGTACTTTTTCCCCATCCGAGGTGAGGTCATGGATGGGAAATAAAACTTCCGGTCTCCTATCTCCCTCAGATTCTCACCTGCCTCTTCACCCAGAAGTCACCCAAACAAGAACACATTTCCTTCACAAAACCTGTGACATATATCTTCATGGTTGATGCTATTTTTAAGAAACAGATTTCCAAGAAACTGATATTTAATTAACTGTTTTCTGGAACAAAACGGGACATATTTTTCTATTCCATTGGTCTTATGGGGACGATAGAAAGTCAAACGCTCAGTGTCTCAAAAACCCAGTGGATCCTGTGACTCTCCCATATGAAGTTTCTGTAGCATTTGAGAAGTCCTTTACGGACAAGGCCACAAAACTGTCCATTAGCTACCAAGAAACATCTGTCATATCAGCATGGAGAAATATATTAAACCTGACACAGAATGAAGAATTCAGATCGACGAACTGTAACTCTTAGATTTTCTTATCCACAGAAAGATCTACATAATTAAAGCTCATAATGAGAGTCATGCTTGATTTATATTTTGCTCACATTTGATTTGGGCGGCTTAATAGAGTCATAACACGGGGCACATTTTATCAAAAATGTATACACAGATTTCTTTTCTACATGATTAGCAAACATATTAGTAACAGAGCTAACTCATCATGTTTAAAAATTGTTGACATAATATTTAAATTTTGTAATGGAAGTTCCAAGAATATTCAGTTTCTGGCCAAGAAATATTCATTTGAGAAGGAAAAATAATTTTACTTTCTAGGAAACTTTTATTACCTAGGTCCAACCCTTTTTAAATGGAGGCTTGATGACTTGTCGGTGTAGAGCAGGGTGTCCCGTGCTTGGTTATTGGAAGAAAAGACTATCCTTCTTCTTAAGAGTGCTTCTTCTATTACTTATCTCTGTTTTTACTTTCTAAAATGCAAATATGCCTAATTATCTCTTTACAGACAATTTGACCAAAGGCAGGATATGAGATTTGACTACTTAATGTATAACTTGGACTAAAATCAAATTTTTCTAGTACTTTAAATGCTACAAAATATGAGTTAATGTCTGCTTTTCTATCAGCTCAGACCTGTGTTTTAAATTTCATTAAACTATTGTAGTCTCTGTATCTGACCATGGCGTCTCTGGGAGAATTCAACCTGTGTCTCCAGGATGTTCCAAATTTCTCTTCACGTTGGAACTCTGGGAACTTTATTCTTTAACAAGGGGTTCTGACATGTTCCCCGGACTTTCATGCAGTGCCTCTAGCAATAGTCTTGGGTTTACTGGAACCATGGCTGGATCCAGAAAGCAAAGGCTGAAATAATTAGATGAGCAAAGCTAAAAAGGGTTGTTTCCTAAACTTCACATGGACGTTTGGCACCTGTTCCTTTGGGAGCATTGAGAAGCAGCTTTGTCATTCTTATGTGTCATTGTATCGTTCACATCTCTCCATGTCACTCAATTGTATTTATTTTGTTTGTAAATATTTTAAGAAAAATCATTGAGCATGTAAGTAAAATATGTCTCTTATGGGTTATATTATATCAAGTATTTTATAAAATTTCTGTTATGAAGTTGACATTTGATTAAAATAAAAACTTTACAAAAGTAATTGAGAAGACTTTTATTTCTAGTAGTCTGGGAAAGAAAACATACTAGTTCATAACATAAGCATACCAAATAAAATGAAGAAACCAATTTTTAAATATAGATCTGAGCTGAGAGTAAGCAGAAGCAACAAATCTCAGAACAAGCCTTGCTACAGATACTGGAATTATGCGATAGAAAATGTATAATAACGATTTAAATGATTATGAAGACTAAAGAAGGGGTTAAAAAATAAGATAAGCAATAAAAAACTGTCATAAATGAGCAGGTATATTTGATAAAGAACTAAATATAACCTCAGAATAAATTAGAGGTACATGCATATAACTTTATATTAGAAGTGAAATAGATGAATTAAATAGCATACTAGATAAAGCGGAAGAAAACTCAGTGTACTAAACTGCAGAAATAAACCAGAATAATCCCAATATGAGAAAGAAAGAAGAAATACAAAAAGATTTTAGTGACATAGATGATAAAATTAAAAGGTCAAATATATTAAAGAATAATTAGATCAAATGTATCTTCTTGTTGAAGATCTAGAAAGAAAAATAGATAGATAGATAGATAGATAGATAGATAGATAGATAGATAGATGATAGATAGATAGATAGATAGCTATGCATATCTTCGCCATGATGCCAGGAATAGATCTCAGCTTATATATTGCAGTCTCTCATTGTTGGAATTCTAAACGATATGCTTTAAGAAGAGGAAACTGATCCCAGAAGGAAAGTCTGAGATGTAATAAAAAATTGTAAGCAGTGAAAAGGTAAACATGGGAGTGAGCATAAACAAATAACTGTTTTGTAAAACAAGAATGCCGTGCGGGTGTGTGCATTCATCAGCCAGGCGGCTACATCATTCAGCGTTTCAGGCTAACCTCACTCACTTATGAGCATAAACACCGAAATCTTTAAATATTTTAGCAAATGAAATCCAATAATGTGTTAAAATGATAATGCTTTTTGACCAAGTCGAGAATGTTTCAGAAAGCAGAGGTTGATCCAACATTAGAAAACAAATTAATAAAATATATCACATTAATGCCAAAAAACATTAAATAACATTAAATATTAATATCCATTAATAATTTAAAACAAAACAAAGAAAAATTCCGAGTAATTCGGGAATAAAAGAGAAATTTTGTCCCTGAGAAAAGGTGCATAAGATTACCTCCGGCTACATCTTACTTAGTGGGAGTATACAAAACACGATCAGGATTTTCCACTGTCTACAGAGCATAACCCTTTGACTCCCAGTCGGCTCAATAAGCAGGGAAAGGAATCAATGGCATACGGTTTGGAAAAAGAAAAAGGCTATATATATATATGTATATATATATATATATATATATATATATATATATATATATCCACAGAAATATAGCTCAAGCCACATATGTAATTATTTTAAGTTTTCTGGTAGACACATTTAAAAAATGTTTGCAAGTTAGTACATTATGATATGTAGGCAGAGGTGAAGATATAAAGCCGAAATAGAGCAGAGACAGTTCAAAAACAGATGCACACAGGTGTAGAAATTTGCTGCCTGAGGTGCTACATAACACTTCCATACAGACAAGGGAGATATTCAATAAATAACCCTGGAAAAGTTATTCATCTATGTAAAAAAGTGAAATTATATTCTTTCCTTACACCAGGGGTCCCCACCCCCCCAGGCCACACAGCAGGAGGTGAGCAGCAGGCCAGCGGGAGAAGCTTCACCTGCCTGTGTTCGCAGCTGCTCCTCAGCGCCAGCACCACCGCCTCAGCTCCGCCTCAGATCACCAGGTGTTAGATGCTCACAGGAGCCCTGGTCCCTGGTGCCAAAAAGGTCGGGTGCCGCTGCCTTACTCCGTAAGCAAAAATCAATTCCATATATATCGACAACTTAAAATTTACAATCAGATCATTTCAAAATGTAAAATACAAAACAGAAAAATGTCTTTATGCTCCTGCACTCTCAAAATACATTTTGAAACAAGACACAGAAAACACCAACCTTAAGAGAAAAGATAAATTTCACTATATCACCAGATACTTGTGTATCAAAAGATACTGTGACGGGAGTTAGAGAATAAGACACATGCTAACAGAAAGTACTTTCCTAATGATAACTGGAAAACATTCATATCCAGAATGTTACAAGGGATTTCCATGGATCCGGAAGAGAAAGGGCAGATAAAAATAAAATAAAATAAAATAAAAAATAAAGACTAAAAATATGGCTATTTGTTCAACCTTTTCAGCGATAAGAGAAATGGAAATCCAAACCACAAGAACACAACCCTCCACGCGCCCCGAGCCGGCCCGCGCTCTGAGCTCCGCACGCCTCCCTCCTCGGGAATGCCTCGCTGGCGTCCATCACTCGTTCAGCTTCTTAAAATACGCAAAATCCTCCGTTGAAATTTTTATTGGATAATGGATCAAGTTGGGGACTCTGAATTTTTTATGATAGGCTTTATTCGCAGTGGTATGGTATGTCTCTCTGTTTAATTAGGTGTTTAAAAATGAATTTCAATCGAGCATTAAAATTCCCTGTAAAAATGCTTGCATTTAAAAAAAAAATAGTTCAGGTTACCTTAAAAATTTTATAGCTATTGTAAATGATACCTCTCTAGTTATTAATTTTTCTATTCTATTACGGGGGGCCATCACCAGAATGTGCCCTTCTCCGGGAATTGAGGAAGCAGCAGCCACCGCGCGAGTGACGGTCCATTAATCCCCAGCCCTCTAAGTCTTCGTTGGCTATTGCCTGAAACCCCGGCTTTTCTGAGTGTCCTCGGGGCTTTCACAGATATGCTTAGCTCGGCATTTTGGGGTCCTAGTCGGAAACCCTGCTCTTCAAGTGGGTGTCTCTGTCGTGATCGGGGCGCAAGCCTCACGCCCATGGAACGCCCCTGTGGATGTCTGAGCTCTTGCCGTCCTCGGCCATGACCCACACCTGTGTGTTGGCTGGGGATGCAAACCTCAGTCTAAGTCGCTTCTTCAATAGTTTCGCATGAGTGCCGTCGGGCTCCTGTCCAGCAGGCACCTGACGCCCAACGTGAGAAGCCACCCTCCGCCGGTGTCCAGGCTGCCCGTATCCGACCCCTCGCTGGTCTAGGAGAAAGCACCTTTACCTGGGAATCTGTGTGACACAGCTCTTTGGGCTCCTGGCACACGAGCTCTGGTCGCTCCCGCCACCCCCATTTATCCCCCACTTATCCCACACTTACCCCACACTTACCCTTCGCTTTCTTTCTCTGAGCACCGACAAGGGTTCCGGAAGCCAGAGGGAGGCAGGGGAAGGGCCCGGCCCCAGAGCCTGGCCTCCGCGGGGTGGGGGCCACCACTGGCAGAGTCTGGCCTCCAGGGGGTTCACGGGCATCCTCCAGCCCCCCACTCCCCTGGTCCCGCGGCTTCTTTACCCCGTCCCCATCCCAGTTGGTGGAGCAGGGCACAGCTTCCTTCCTCAGGGCTCTGGGCTCCTTGCAGGTGGGGATGGGTCCAGGCATCCAGGGCAAATGTCTCCCCAATGTTCTGTTCGTTTTAACAATTTGGGAATAGTCTCTGTCATTTAATGTAAATAGAGTTACACTAAAGTTCCACAAGTTGATTGGCACAGACCACAAGCGGCCAATGAAATGCTAATAGGTGTTCTGAAAATAAAAACAATTCTGAAGCTAAATCAGTTTGGGAATCAGCACTGCCTTGGAGAATTGTCATGTATATGTGAGGTCCTTCGGTGAAGAAATCCATTATTCTGCTCAGCCGGACAGCCCCCAACTCGCCTGCCCGCAGACCCCGCTCCTCTGGTGGATACGCGTCAGCGTTTTGCAGGTCACTGGCACCCCGTTTGTCGGTGTGGGAGACGGGGGAGCATCCCCTTCTGTGCTCCTTTGACTAATCCAGTACTTCACCAGAAGGGCCCTCACTCCGTTGCTGTCCCTCAGTTCCTGTCTTGTGACTTGGCCACGTTCGGGGCTACAGAGGTCAGTTTGACCAGCGAGCCTCGCCCTGCACTGCGGACCGAACCTCTGCGACTCGGAACATCCCGGCACCTGGAGCAGCTGCTTCCCTCTCATCGCGTCCCCTGAGACGGGCCAGGCACGAAGTCTCCTCGCACCCGAGAGCAGTCTTCCGGAGCTTTCCGCTTCCTTTCTCGCCCCCTGGACATTCTCATGGCTCCGGGCCCTGCCGTGTGTCTCTGGGCGCGTGTCTAGCTGCCCAGACTAATGATGGCCTCCGCTGTCCTTACAGAAGCAGCTTTGACTTCAGCGGGCAGAGATCCAAGCAGGGACTGAGGTTTGCCTCTGGTGCTTTTTGTCTGGAGCCTAGCGGCCTGAGGGGACCACGTAGGATGTCCAGGGTCCCTGCCCAGATGGCGCCTCGCTGGGACCTTCCCTTCCATACCGGGAGGCAAACGAGGCCCCTGGGGTTAGCTGTGTTGCTCCAGGAGGCACAGGACTTGTTAGTGACGGAACTTAGGTCAGTTGACTCCTGATCTTGTGGCAGGAACCGTTGGTACGTGCCGTGAAAAACACGTAACAGAGACGCAACGCACATACGGCCCGTTCCTTTGCTCATGGTGTCTACGCAGCGCCCACAACATGGGCTTGTCCGAATCTCGGACATGCTGCTTAGTTTGGATGGGCTCGCGTCGCGTGACATGGGTTGCGGAGCTGTCATTTACAAACTCAGCAAACACGTGAGTGGGGACGCGGTTATGAGGACACTTCCGGGGCCTAACAGATGCACGACAACAGGTGGACAGGGTCGCGGCAGGTGCCTCGCGGCTGTGTGAAGCAAGTGTGCCCTCATCCGCGGATTTGCACTTCGAACTAAGCAACATACATAATCTCCAACATAACATCATTGCTTAAAAACGAGCAAAAACATTGAACTTCCAGTCCACGCGTAATGTCCTTAATTGCTTCAAATTGTATTTTTAGACTTGGTTTGTTTGAATCAGCAGCCAAACCGGATTTAGGTATTGCACTTTGTTGTTAAAATCACTTTTTAAAAAAATTACTTTTCTATGCTTTCTTTTTAAAAGAGTTTTTGTTTTTCAAGAAACCAAGTTATTTGTTCTGTGGACTTGACCAATTGCTTCCTCACAGCATTTTTTAAAACTTATTTCAGGTATTTAGGCAAAATTCCTTCAGAGGGACTCCCTGACACATCTCAAGTCCGTAACATCTGGATGATCTACTTCTTGAGATTATTAGGTTTGGGTGGAATCAGTTTGATTTCACACTTCCTCAGCACACGTTAGTTTAGCTAATTGCTTCACAGTCAGGGAAGTTTCTGCCTGGGGCCGTTTTGTCTTCAGAGGCCACACAATGATAACGTTCTAACACTCAGTCCTTGTGCGTTCATTAACTGTAATTTTCTCGTAAAAGAAAAACTTGTTCTCATATTCAGTTTGGTTATCCCGCAAACGGTTTAGATTGGAAAGACCAGTTAAAGGTTAATCCTTTGCTTTTATGTATTTTTCAGAACAGGATGCTATTGCCCTCAGCACCTGCCATGATGTTCCAACTGCGTCAGCTTCAGCCACTTGCAGCCAGGGGGCGCGGTGTTTTCTCCCTTCGTTCTTGGGCGGGAGCCCAGTTGTTGGTCTTTGCTTCCTCCTTTCGAGGAGAACGTGATGTCCAGGCTGGTCTTGCATTTGCCTCAGACAAGAAATCAGACGCTCCTTCTGACCCGCCTTGTTCCTTCTAATGGAAAACGTCATTTAAAGACCATGACGTAGGCCTTAGAGGTGTTTTTGGGGTTGTCATTATTTTTATGCCTTTCAGTACACACTTTAAGAGCAAACAGCTCAAGACTTCATATTAGTTTCTCTAGTTCTTCTTTGAAATCCTTGCTTACTTTGATTTCGTATTTCTACCTGCTTTCTATTGCCTGGAAAATTTTTGTCTCTCTAAATATTAGCAACTTGCGTATTCATTTAGTCATAAAATAATTATTTCAAAAATAGCAATATTAATATTACTATAAGATTAAGACACTGAATGAAAGATTGACGAATTGTGTCTCTTTGCCCCTAAATATGTCAGTGTGCATTTAAAAAAACAAACAAACAAAAACATTTTATATGACCATAACTTAATTATCAAACATTTTACTTGGGTTTTTATCTAGTTTGGAGCTCACATTAAAATTCGAATAGCATGCTTTTAGAGCCATTTTTCTTAGTAGACATATAAAAAGGCACTTGATACAATTCAGCATTCATGGTTAGTGAAAAGTCTAAACAAATTAGGGATAAAGAGAACTTCCTCTACCTGATAAATGTGAGCATATACGCAAGACAGCTAACATTATATTTAATGGTGAATCATTAAATAATTTCCCTAAAAGATCCCCTGGCAAACATATGACATGACACATGAACATGGTTATTGATTACAGTGTTTTTGTTGTTGTTACAGCAAAAGACAGAAGATTTTTTTTTTTTTAAACGTCTGTTTGCAAAGAGGAGGCTGGAGACGCAGACAGCGGCGAAGACAGCGGAGTTCTCTGCAGGCGCGAACGTAGAAGGGGAGATCTCCGTGCGGCGTCCAGGGCCTGGCTGCGTCTGATCACCCTCTAGTCTCCACAGATAATTTTAAAAAAACATGTCTGAGTTTTGTTAACGATTATCTGCTGCAATGCTGGTTTGACTGCAAGATGGACTGTGGAAGTTTTCATTATTGTTAGCAATTCCCGAGATCGCCTTGTTGACAGGAAGGTGAGTATGTAATTTCGACAGATTTATTTTTAGTTATTATACTTATCTGTTGGATTATTCGATTAATATTTGTTTCTCCCCTCGATTGTAAACTCCATATAAACCAAGATTTTTATTTCTTTTTTCTTTTCCTCGTTGCTCTCTTCCCCGTACAGGCACAAAGTTGGCAGTGAGTAAATATGAAATTATATTTATCAAATCAATAAATATTTACTGAGTAGACATTGCTATGGCATTGTTATTAAAAGAATGAGGTTTTTGTTACAGTAGAAAGTATCGCAAAAACAGTTGTTGTATTTTTGTATCCAGCTTATCACAATTTTTATATAATTGATAAAGAAGTCATAGTTTCATGTTTTTCACCTCAGTCTGTGGTTAAATTTGATTTAAATTCTGTAAAAGCTGAATGGTAAAAAACGAGTTCGTTTTTCTGCAAACAGTGTCTTTTTGTCACAGTGTCATCTGTTGAAAGTGTCTCCTTTGCTCATTTAATTGCTTTGGCACCTTGGAATTTCTGGAGGAAAATGCAGAAGGATATTTCAATGAACTTGGGTAAGACACATATTTTTTTAAGTGGTCCAGTAGCAGAAAAAAACTGACTAATTGAACTTAATCGCATGTTGTTCTTTAAAACGCACTGCTACAAAAATAAAAGAGCAAGCTGCAGACTGGGAGAAAAAAAAATACATCTGACAGAGGACTTACACCTAGAGTAGACACAGAACGGTTATAACTCGACACTAGGAAGACAGCTTGTGAGAGGAAGAGTTCCAAGATGGCCCCGTGAAGTCCCCCCGCCACTGCCTTCCACGGCACGCACGCTGTGTGCGCGTCCCCTCCGAGTGCAGGTAGAACCTGTGCGTGTGGTGGATTTCACCTGCCTGATCAGGTCGCCAGTCAGCGAACTGTGAGTTACCAGGAAAGAGAGACCGATCTTCGGTGGCTAAGGTGCAGCAGTAACAGAAGGTTCTCGCTGGCCCGGAAGAAAGTGAACAGCCACGTCGCGAGTGGCCACGGAGGGGCCACAGAGCTGGGAGCGAGGGTAGTCCCCAGGAGCTCAGAGCAACCTCTGACCAACACTCAGGAAGGGTTTGGGGACCTGCGTCCTACAAACGCAATAAACTGAATTCTGCTGACAACCTGAGTGAGCTTGGAAGAAGCGAGGGTTCTGGAAAAGACCACAGTGAAGACACCTTGACCGCAGGCTTCTGCAGCCACTGAGAGCAGAGGACTCGGCCAGGTCGTGCTCGGGCCCCTGAGCCATGGAAACGGTGAGATCAGACCTGGGGGTCGTTTTAAGGTATTAAATGTGTGGTTGTGATGCACTGGAAAATACTATCACAGAACCCAATTTAGAAACAGACCAACCAAACACTTTTTGGAGCTGGACTTAGTGATTCATCTCAAAGAACAGAGTATGGGGGAAAAACATAGTCATTTACAGAGGAGAAATTGGACTCAACTATTATCTTAATAGATGAAAGTTTACACCACCACTAATGTCATGTCGATATTCTGCATCCCTGATGGGATGTGATCACAAGGATATTTCCATAGTATTTGTGCCAGGAACCCAGAATTCCAGTTCAGTCATGAGGAAAACACCAGAAAAAGCCATAGCCGATGGGAATTTTATAACGTACCTGTGAAGACGGTTCAAGTCATGGAGGAAAAGATGGAGAAACTACTGTACAGTGGGAGAAACTAGGAAAACGTGACGTTTAGATGCAACGTGGTGTCCTGGGTTCACTCCCGAGAGAGGAAAACAGAACGTCCCTGAGCAACCTTTTGCGCAACAGCACCCCGCGGTCCAGCTGTGGTTAGCCTGTCCGTGGTGGTTTTACGTCGTGGGGAGCAACGTAAGCTGGAACGTCAGGGGCCTTGGGTAAGGGGCGCACGGAAATCCCCTGTGTTCCCTTTGTAACTTTCCTGTAAATCTAGGAATCGTTCCAAAGTAAAAAGTGTACTTTAAAACACAAACGAAGAATACAATAAAATGTATGAAAAGTTTCTCCGCATCACTGATCTTTAGGGAAATGCGGTTTAAAATAATGAGCTGTCACTACATAGCCACTAGAATGGCTAAACCTAGAAGACTAACCGTACCCAATGTCGGGCTGGATGCAGAGCGCCCCGTGCCATCGTCGATCGCTTGGGAGAATGAAAATGTCACAGCCACTCCGGGAAACAGTCTGGAAGTTTTGTAAAAAGGTGACATATACCTGTGATGCCATTCGGCAGTTTGGTCCGAGAGACCTGGAAGCGTATATTCCCGCAAAGATTTGCGAATAATGTTCACCGTACCATATGCAAGAGAGCCAAAACCAGAAACAGCGCGGATCTTCGTGCGCTGGTAAATGGATAAATGATTTCAGCGAAACCACACAATGGATGAGTGCTTGGCGATGAGGCGGCATGAACTGTTCGCGCGCAAGAACACAGGTGCGAAGCAGAGGAAACGCAGAAGCAAACCCAACGATTATGCCGACGAGAACCGGAAGATCGAACAGTGCGTATTTCGGGATTCTGGATCCGTGACCTCCACGAAGTGCAAGCCGACCCGCAGCGACAGACAGGAGACCAGTGGTCGCTTAGGGACGTGGCACGAAGGAGAACGAGGAAATTTTGGTGATGATGAAATGTTTGTTATGTTAGTCAAAAGTCGTCAAGTTGCCCACATAAACACATGCGGTTCGTTGTATATTTAGTATAGAAAGCTGTTACAAGAAAAAAGGAAGTAGTAAACAAGGTCACCACGGAGTAGCAGTCTGTCTCAGCCGCGTGACTCTCCGATTCTCCCATCCGCAGCCTGTTCCCGGCGGCCGGCTCGCCGCACGTGGCCAAGGCCACGGGGCAAACTGAGAGCAGCAGTGACAGAAGTTTTGCCTAATGCATGCGAGTTATTCGGGTACACGTATTCAAACGCTGAGAAAAATCGATAAAATTTATGCGTAGGTATGTAATGTTGAAACCTATCCTCATTTTTTAAAAATTTCCTTAAACTTTAGGACTTGGCGGCAAGATGTCAGTTCCATCTTGACCGTCCACTCCAGTCGTGAGGCTCCCTGCTAAACCGTGAAACTGCTACCAGGTTTCTCCAGAGGGTGCGATTGTCACAAACTAACCGGAGCAGCACAGGAGGAGGAAGAGGGTGTCAATGCAAGTCAAGCGCCTCTCATGGCTCTTGCGATGCAGATTTTGAAGAAAAGATTTCAGTCTTCAGAAATATTAATCTAGCATCTCCCCCCTCCTCCTCAGCAGCATCCAAGTTATTCATAAAACCTGCAAGGGAAAGGAGGTAGGTGCTGCAGGGGAAACTCACTGTTACTTCTGAACAGAAAAAAGGGTAGCAAATCGCAGAGTGGCTTTGCAGAAAAGGAAAGTGAGCTGGAGGTCGGAAAAGTGTGGATGGTCCAGCAAGAACAGGAACGGAAAGAAAACGAACGCGAACCAATCATATATCAACAGGTAGAAGAGATGTTAAATGTTTGAATTTAAAATGGAAACTATAATTTTTTCCCCCCACTAGATTAGCCAAGATGAAGGCAGAATTCCAGTGAATGAAATTAGAAATGTTGCTGGGAGTTTTGGGAGAAGGAAGCTAATGTTATTGTCCAGGTGTGATATCTTCCAGGTGTATTACACATTTGTTTCTTTACAGCTGTCAACAATCCAGCCAGACAAATATGGTGACTATTTTACAGATAGTGAGTTGACACTTACAGAATTTAAATAAATTGCCCAAGTTCAAAAACTGTCATATACCAGAATCAGGTCCCAAACTCAGCATTTTCCTGTGTGATGATGTCATACTCATTTATAAATTCTATGGTGAATGGGCGTTTGAGCTATTTCCTTTTTGCTATTATAGCTTATGTAGCTAGGAACACAACAACCATCTGGACCCATTTTTGGGGAGGCACATACCGCAGACTGGGCTTGACAAGGAAACACCACTTCAGCGGATGGTGACGAGCCGCGGTCCCTCGCTGCGGGGCGCCTGCTCCCCACCACTGGCGCGAGGCTGTCGGTTGCCCCGCATTCCAGACAACGCTCGATGTTTCCTCTCTCTCTGTTTCTCAGTTCTGTCCTTTTAAAATGGCTATCTCGTGTTTCTCTTAAATTCTCGCTGCTTTAGTAACTGATAAGATCCCCGCTTCTCGTTCGTGTGGATTTTCCTTTTATGAAATGTCTAAATGTGTTGCCCATGTTTTTCTATTGGATCGGCTGCCGTTTTCTGACTGAGTGACAGAAAGTCTTCATGTGTCCCGGGTACGAGTGTTTTTGTGGACAAACATATTGCAGTCTTTTCTCACAGTTTGAGCCTTGCCGTGTTTTCTCTCCTAAAAATATTTTATCATGAACAATCATTCTTAATTGTGATATAGTCTAAGTTATCCATTTTTTTCTTTTATGTACCAGGAATATTTGTGAGCTGTTTAAGAAAATTTTGCCTGTCCCATACTCATGTAAATATACTATCATTCTAGAAGAACGTTTTAGAAGCTTTAATGCTTTTTTTTTTTTAGGTGTACATTAATTCTATTGATTTTGGTGCACGGTGTGAGATAAGGATTAAAATTTATTTTCCTCCCATGGCTGTATAAACGTTCCAGTAAAGCTTATCGAAAAGCCACACTTAACTCCAGTTCTACCTTTGTCGAAATTCAAGAGTATAAGCTGTTTCTAGATTTCCTCTTACATCGTTTTGGTCTATTTATCTATCATGGTGTTAGTAAAATACCTTCTTCATTATTGCCTTGATACCTGATATCAGATATCACTTCTTTGTATCAAGATCCCAGCTTTGCTTCTCTTCAAGTTTATCTGATATGTTATCGGCGCTTTATATTTTGTATAGCTGTACGAATAGGCATAAGAGAACTTCCCTGCTTACGTAGCCTATATAAACTCTAAAAATGGTTCTTCTTACGGCTCTTTAGCAATTAAAAAAAATTTACCTTGAAATTTTTTTCCTGTCTACCTCTGCGGAGAATCACCTTACACATACACGGATTAATATTAGGCCAAACACTTAATCGAGTATTTTACAGATTTATAGATATCTTCCTCAAACAAACTTCTTTTTTATTTTCTGAAATTTGCCTCATAGATTCTAGACTCCCCAGTCTTTTCGAACTCTCGTTTCTGTCTCCTTGCATCGGTAAGCCTGCCAGACCCTGTTAGGGGCCCCTCTTCCTCTGCCACCTTTGGGGAATTACTCCTCGGCAGAAACTTTGAGTGACGGAAGGGCTGACCTCACCTGTTTCCTTTCCATCCGGGATCACAGTCAAAGTTGCCTGTTTTTAATGTCCGAAAGTAGCTGGTTCTCTATTTTGTCCAAATTCTAGATGCTATTGATGGGAGCTTAATTCTGGATCATCTCGATATCTCTGGCTCAATGTGGAACTCCAAATGTATTTATTTTGAGCATGTACAACCCATATACATTTACTCCCAGTTGTCTAATCTGATTTATTTTAAAACTACCCCTTCATGTTCTTAGAAGCGCACTAACAGTCAACGGAGAATCTCTGTTTTGTAGCTTTAGTAAATTTGTTCCCAACACAGCGTGCTGAACGTGTAGGCAGAAGTACAGGGTTTTTATATTTCAAACGCTAACATGAATAAAGTCTCTTTCATTGATCATACACCCGACAACAACTTACGAGTTAATTCTTAATTGCTCTGTAGGTGACAGAGAATTTTCCCTATTCTAAAAAGTTTCCAAATGAACCTGGATCTTTGAATGCATGCTAGCAAATCAGGCACATTAAGTAGTAACTATGAAAAAGAAGTTTTCATATTGAAAAGGAAACCCACCCATCTAACAGAACACAGTACAATTCTACCATGTGTATGTTCCATTTAAGTAATCAGAGCGTTTAAATTGTAATTTCACTAAAATTGAAATTAGCTTTCTGTTTTCCTTGATGTACTCAGTGATTTTTTGCATTTATGACAAATTAAAAAGTCTAGTAATCTTTGCGATATTGGCTCATGTTTATTTCAACAGATTAGCCTTTTCTGTATGTCCATAAATTCAAAGGTTCAGGATTAAAGGGAAAAAATTAACTTAATTGCTACTACTTTTTTTCAATGAATGCAACATTAGCTATTGAGTCATGATTTTGAATCCATTATAACTCTTTCTATCAGTTTCTTTTCGAGAAAGATCTCTTGTGTAGGCTCTAGTTAATTTCACATGTGAATATTGATGTAAAAGTTATTGTTTTAACATACAGGTACACGAGAAGAACAGGATATATGGAAGCAAACCAAAGGGCCTACGCGTCGATGCTTTCTTTTGAGTAGCATGAACATTTCATCACATCGCCACTCAGTTTAAGAATAATCTATGTTTTAAAATAATCTTACTAAGGAATTTAGCTAAAGAATTACAATTCCCCAACCTGCCCCCAAAACATATATCATGCATATGTTGTACTCATACATGGCAAGGGCATTGTGCTATTTTGAAGAGATCAGCAAATGAAGCATGTATTAATTTTCCTTTTTGCCCGGAATAAAAATGAAGGCTTTAGCTCATAAATCCTTTGCTATTTTACTCTGACTTTATCCGCCGATCAGCAGTATGTCTAAACACAATATTGAAGAAATTATAATAAGCATTTAATTAGACCACTATCAAAGCATTAAAGGATTCAGGCGATGTGAACAGACATGTTTTTAGCATATTTTAGGTTTCTATGATCATTTGGAAAATTTTACTCATCACTATTAAATAATTAATTGTAGAGAAAATGATTACCCTGAGACTCCGTTAAATAAAAAAGAGAGATTTGACTAAATGACGTGACTTCATGCAGATACTATTCCTACTATTCATGTGTGTTCTATTTTCATAATCTCTCTATATACCTGCATTATATGTAGCAATGGAAAACTAAATCCGATTCTTTAATGTCTATGTACACACACACGCGTGCATGATATTTGGTTGAAGTCAACAGCACGTGAGGGTATTTCGTGCAACATAGGCATTTAACACAGAGGCTTGCAGCTTAAAACCTGCACTGTGCAAACATTAATACAGCCTGTCATTTGCCAAGGGAAATACTTTTGTGAGGCTCATTAATTTAATTGGTCCCTGTCATCTAGTTAAAAAGGAGAAACGAAGAGCATTTTCTGACGAAACCGAAGATGGTTAAAAGTTCTATTAGATTGTGCAGCACTTGAGAAATTTTCAAGTTAGGAAGGAAATTGAATGGAAGAAATCTAATTCACCGCTCTCTACTACCTGCCTCTCACCTCCTTCCATCTCAATACGGTGAATCATAAATTTTCTAACTAGAACAGAGTAGGGACTCAAATCTTAAGAGTTTGCACTAATTCATCTCTTGTATCTCTTGAAGCATTACTGCAGTTGGTGTCAGTTTCATGGTGATGTCCCCTGACGTGGCTCCACACTCCTCGCTTGAGAATCGGTGTGGCCATCGCCCTCTGCCTCCCACAGCTCTTTGCAACTTCCAATGGTTCCTCTTCACTCGCTCTCTGTTGTCAATTGTATATGTCGCCCCCCCCCCCTTTGACAGGGAAGAGGAACAGAAGACCTGGTGCACTGGATTGTCTCCCTGCTCCAGCCCCCAATCACTAACGTCACAGGCTTCTCAGGAGCGGCAGGTTGGGTGCCGGGGGCTCGGCTCTCTTGGCGTCAGCCTCTGTGGAGGAAGAGCCATGGCAGGTGCTCTGGGCGGTACGTGCCACATCATCGGAAGGACACGGAAATTCCTCCAGAGGAATCTTGGACCCGTTCGACCTCAGCCTGTGCCTCCTGGAGGCTTCGCATCCTGCCTTGGCTTCGCAGCCGCCTCCTGACCCCTCGCGCGTTCTTTGTGGGCCCATTCCATTCTGTTCCTGCACGGCGATCTTCCTCGGTCCTTAGCAGTGTGACAATCGCTACCTCCTGGCGTAAGAGTCAGCAAACCACAGCCTTGGCCAGAACCCTGATGCCATCTACATTTGTATGGCCCAAAAGCTAAGAATGGGTGCTACAAGTTTAAATCGTTGGACAAAAATCAAAAGAAGAATGATTCGTTACACATAAAAATGATGGAAAATTCAAAATTATATGTTCATACACAAAGTGTCATTGGAATACAGCCATGTGCGCTGTTTAATACAGTGTTTGTGGCTCTTTCTACACTGTAATGGCAGAGTTGAGCCATTACGACAGACCGTGTGGCCTGCCAGCACTTAAAACCATTCCTTCCGGGACCTTGGCAAAAACCTTGCCAAACCTCGTTCTAGAATGTTTTTAGAACGCAGCTGTGGGCTTGCAAAGCAGGTTGTTTCTGGCAAGTTCTTTAAGATGTCGCAGGGTGAGTATGGAGAGCCAAGTTTCCCCCGTGGACCAGTCAGGATTAAAGTGGATGTAATAATGATCTTGCACCAAAAAATTGGGGTTCCACGTTCCTCTAACAGAAGTCCTTCGGCTCCAACGCGCCTGCTGAAACCTGCTTCTCCTCCATTGGTGGCCGTGTTTCAGCACCCGGGATGCTGATGCAGCTCCTGTTCTGCGGGTCATACCTTAACAGGTTATTACATTTGTAGCGTTTTGGTTTCTCCACTCATAAAATAAGATCCCTGACATAGTTTTTGTTTCTTTTTTTTTTCTTATCCCCAAATCTCTTTTCTATGATGGTTGATGAACATTCACCTTCAAAATTTAAAGTTTCAAATTAGTTGTTGACTTCTAGTTGCAAACATTTGAAAAGGGCTGATTTTGCCCAGTGAAGAATCTCATACTGTGAGGATTCTGTTTTCTCTCCAAAATACCTCTTCCGTCCCTAAGCACCTGGCACAGTTCAACGTGCGGCGTTAGGCTCTGGGAGAACCCCCGTCTCTGACGCCCGCACAGCTATGACCAGACTGTCACGAGCCTGCCCTTCGAGCCCTGCGTGTCTTTCTCTTTGACGATGCCCGCCGTAAAGGGTAACTGAGGCTGTGGGATTTGTCCACATACACAATCTGCTTCTCCATTTTATTAAGCCAAAGTTTCCGTTCTACTTCCCAAAGTAGTTAAAACCTGTAGCAAAATTCGTTTTTTTCTTTCCGGTTAATTGCCTTCACCAAGGGCACGATGGCAGCTCCCCTGGCTCCCTGGAGCAGTGTTCTCTGCATTGTAAATGCTTTGTCCCCTTAGTGAAAACCCTCACCGCTTCACGGTCACCCTCCAGCTGTACCCTCTTCCGGGCTACCCACGCATCTTTCAACTGTGGTAAACAGCCGCAACCCTTGAAAGGTCACTCTGTGGTCCTCCTTTCATAGACTGTCATCTGCAAGTTGTCCCTTGGCTTCGTTTAAGGGGCCCTGCTGGAAACGCACCCACACGGGCATCTACCGGCGCCTTTCTGCTTAGCGGACGGTCGCTGTGCTGTCAAGTGCCCTTTCTCAGGGACTGGGAGGGTCCTGCTTTTTGTCCTGTTTGTGATCGGACGTTGACTGTGTCATTTCTCTCCTCTTTTGTTAATTATCTGTACACTTACAAGTTTGCTTTCAATAATTCAACTGGATTTTCTTTCCTGTATTGAAACTCAACCGTTGTGGGACCATTTAATCCGGCTGACCACGTGAGCTCCGTGTCCCCTCCCCTCCCTTCTCTGCAGGTGGGGCTGGACCTGCAGCTGGTTTGCTCTGAGCACGTGGGCGACTGGCCTGTCTTTAGAGTTCCCTCTAAGGAAAGTGGTTGCACCTCCAGCCTGGGTCATCTCTCCTGTGGCTTCTAATTCTCACAACCAGGAACAGTGTCTAGCTTGTCCTGTCCGTTTAGTGAAAGGCAACTTCTCTTTCTTCACTCTGTCCAAACTGCATCCAGGAAACTGGGCAACACCATGGTTTTTATGACATGACTTGAACCACTCGAAATGGAACTTTTTTTACTTAGTTAACTGTCCGGCGTGAGCTAAATGTTGGTCACTTCTATGCTTTTCTATTAGGCATCGCTTGAGAATGGTAACGCTTCACAGCCATCATAAGGAACTGTAACAAATGGACAGTCTTTCTCTCTCTCTGCGGACCACTGAACAGAAAGACTTCAAGTGGTCAGACATCTGCTCGGCACTGTTCTTACCCATCTTTTAGTTTCTTAGACCATCTCTATCAAATCTCTATGAAATGCGTTCCTAGCTCTAGACAGAGATCCTCTGCAAATGAAATACAATTATATTTCTGTGTAACAGTAATAAAAATTAAAAAATTAAAGAAAAAGTTCTTTTACAATAGCATAAAAATACGAATTACTTAGAGAAAATCTGACAAACGTTTTAAATGGTTCATACGATAATAGTACAAAACATTATTGGGAGAAATTAACACACACACACACACACACAGTATACATATATATATATATGTCAAGAGACTCGATATTAAGATGTCTTTTTCCCCAATTTGAGCTAAAAGTTCTGTGCAATGCCAATCGAATGCTTGCAATGCCAATCGAAGGCTTTCTTTCTTGGTGGGGAATGTGTGTGGAAATTTATAAGCAAATTTGAAAATTTACATATAAAGATAAAAAAAATTAGAATAGCAAAACAGCTCTGAAATATGACCAAAGAAATTAATTTGGAAGGCACATGCTATCTAATCTCAAGGATTATTATAAATCTATAGTAATGGAGACAGCGTGTTACCTGCGAAATGAGCGACAAGAAGATCAATATTTGTCATTTGTTCTTAGTGTTGGTCGGGTCACCGGTTTCCCGTTCCTTCCTGCCTATACCTCCAGCCCACGGCCAATGTCACGTGTTTTAGAATTCTGTTCTAACACCGCATTTCTGGTAGCAATTGTTTTCAAGGTATCTGTGGGTATGAAACGAACTATCTCAAAAGTTAGTGGCCTAAAATGATAATATTTTATAATTTCTCACCATTCCGTGGGTTGCTAGACTCGGCAGAGAGTGTCTTCAGACGCAGTAGTTAACGGAGGTCCCTCCTGAGGGAGGGGGCTTAGTTCGGGCTGGGACGTTAGTGATAACCGCCCTCACGTGTCTAGTCTGTGGTACGGACGTGTGGCTGGGGCGCCCCGGTTCTCTCTCGGTGCCTTTATTTGTCCCCACGGCCTGTCACCTTTCAGCAGTCTACCCTGTGCTTCTGAACATGGTGGCCGGGTTCCAAGCGAGGAAATGCAAAGCCTCCAGGAGTCTCACGGGCTTAGCCTGAGACTGGTAGTGAAGCCGGACTGGGAAGAGGAAAAGGGTCCAGTGAGAATGTGCTCTCAGGGCAAGTCCATCATCAGCCTCGTACTGGATGCGGGCATCGAAGGCAGAGTGACCGGCCCTCTGTTTTCCTGGCATTAACGCTGACAGTTCCATGTCCCAGAAAGCTCTCCAGTCCCCGGAAAGCTGGACAGCGGGCGCACCTAGACAGCGTCTGTTCCCTGGCATCCGCCCCTGGCTACGGGCGGCCACCCTGAAAGTGACGGGAAACAGAACTTCCTGGGAGAGGCAGCTCCCCTCAGGTGAGGACGATCCCAAGGCAGGGCCTTGCGGCTGTGAGTCTTCAGAGGCAGCCCACACAGCAACAGGAGGACGTGTGCCCCGGCCCCTTGGCGGGACGGAGACAGGGCACCGAAACTGCCCCTGTGGCAATCAGCGGCCCCGTTAATTTCCCGTTAATTTCTCAACTGTCACCAGTCCTGTCTAAAGCCTTGTCCGTTCTTACTGGAAGTACTGACATTACATTTTAACAGACTCCCTGAGGAAGATCAGGCCGATGTCACTGGGAAGACAAAGCTGCGCATTTGAGGCAAATAACAACCTCTTTGTCCAAGTCTCAACTTTCTCGCCCACAAAATGAAGAGAATAGTGTTGCTAAAATAACTTCGCCACACATATTTAGACATGCTCTGTGCAGACCACTTAGATGCGAAGTCCATCTATATGGGTTTGATCCCCACGGGTTTTATAGTCTTATCGGGTTTTATCTGTGAAGATCAGTTTAATGTGAGAGCTAATGGCATCTACAAGAAAAGATGAGAACAGAATGTAAGCTCATGAGGTCAGGCTCACGGCAACAACAGCAGCATTAGAGAGGAAGTGCTGGCCGTGAGGACAATCCTTTCCCCTGTCCCCGGGGAGGATGCTCCCTGTGCATCTTCGAATTTCAGTGTGCTTCCCAGAGGTAAAGCCACGTTGGCTGGGAACAGTGAGATCTGGAACAGGATTGTTCATTGTAAAACAAGGAATCCCTAAACAACCCTGAAGATCTCTCACACGGCAGTACAGAATATCAAAGTGGCTACATCTGGGCTTCTGTTATCATCTGCCGCAGTTCGAATTCCAGCTTTGCCGACTTTCTCGGCCACGTAACGTTACGTGTGTGTCATCATGTCTGTGTTACTGTCATTCTGCCTCCCTTTCTTCATGTACAAAGCGGAGGTCACGGAAGCGCCTACATCCTATGTGTTTTTCGAGGCTTAAATGAGTTTATCTATTTAAAATATTAGAGACGTCTGTCCTTTAACGAGACGTGCCATGTAAGGTGGAACCTGTTCCGTAATGTCGCGATTCCTGGCGGGTGCCACTGCTTCGGTTCCTGCTCAGTCACCACGGCTTTTGCATCCTCACCGCACATGTCAACGCAGCCAGGATGCAGTGAACATGTCAATGCCGTTATGAAAACAGTCTCCACGCATGTACCATCGAGAAGACCTCGGGGAAGCCCAGGAGCCTTGAACCTCTCTGGGAACCCCTGGCGTAGGCAAAGCTGTGGAAAAAACGAACCAAACCGTTATCAACAGCTGCCCCGTGGGGGTCGCCTCCCTGGCAGAAGAGTGTCCACCTATTGTTCTATCTTTTTCCGGTTTTAATGGTTTCAACTCGTACGTTACTTTTATAAGTTGTTTTAAAAACTCAATAAAGACAAATAATTAGTGAAATAATTATTGTCATAAACAATCAGCAGCAGTTCGGCTCAGGCCAAAACACCTTTATATCCCTACTATTCCGATGTCTGCCTTAAGGCGACCCCTATTTTTAAAATAATTATCTAACAGTTACTGTTGGGGAGGAAAGTTTTTCCTTGACTCGTCAAGGTTCCTCTGGCTGGTCTTAGAATTAAATTGACATGAGACAGATCAATAGAAAATCAGATTTGATTTTATAGGTTTTGGGGCCCCTCACATATGAGACGCAAGGGCAAGGCAGGCAGGTGAGACCTGTACGCCATCCATCCTGAGCTCCGGAGGGGGCGGGGCCTGAGGCTGCAACGGGCAGCGAGTGAGTCCCCGGATGTAAGAAGGGCAGATGGTTAGCGATCGGGCGTTTGCCCTGCCGTACAGACAGGACGTTCAGAATAAAGTTTTCTCTCTCTCATCCTGAGCCAGGCTCCCTATCTAAATATTTTTAGGCAGTGGAAGGAGAGGTAGATGTTTTTCTTGAATCTTCTGGGCCTCAGCTGCTTTCAGCTCAAAATAATCCACGGACCAAAGCGTCACATTTTGGGGTCATGTATTCTGCTCCCCTCATCACTCGATTGATGCTTAGAAAAATGCTAAGAATTTGTGATTATGCTGTCAAAATATGTATTTTTGTACTTTGGATAAAGGCTTTATTGAGTTACATAATATAAAATGCAATGAATGACCAAATCCAACTTGTTGGCGAAATCAAAAATATAATTTGAGTCTTTATAATCATCAGTATGTAAGTAAATATACCGGTGAAAATCTTAATTTAATCCTTTAAAAAGTCCCATATTTAAAATTGCTTGCTCCGTAGATAAGTTAATGACTTTCACCAAAGCATGCAATAAGGTGAAAAAATGTAAGTCCCCTAAGAGAGCCAAATATATGTCATTATTCAACAGCCAGTTCCATTTTAATGATTTCCCTGAGCTACACAGACTAGTTAAATTGAATGATTTAATCAGCACACTATTTCCTATTTTCTCATTTATGCACATTAAATAGAGAATATAATCACCCACATTATATGGAAACCCTTTTATGTCCTGAGCTGGTCAACGGTATTATTTCGAGCTTATTTGGTTTGAAGAAACCTGGATTCTATCTGTTCTACATAAACTGATTAAAATTTAATTGCATTTACCATATTCCTTATAGATTTTGTTCAGCATAATTAAACCAATTAAACTTATAACACACTTATTCACAGAAGGTGCCAAGAAAAAAGAATTAAGGAAAACTGTATTTTTCACTTACTTGATAGCATTTTGAGCTTTTTTTTTTTTTAGGGCTAGATTAGACATCATCGCAATTAATCGAGCATAATTAAAAAGTAAGAGATGCTGTTACTGGGTCGCTCATTCAGTGATTTGGTACCAAGTGCTGACTGAGGCTCTGTTGACTGAAGAACAATTAAAGGCATATTTTTATGTCAATTTTTTATGTCATTTATCTCAACAGATACTCAGAAGACTCATGATTCCAAAGATAAAGTTTTGGATAAAATGAGTATTCGAATGTTAACTGAAGATTCCAGCAGTATTATAAAGATGTAGAATGTAAAAAAAAATCGTCTGACATTCATGGATTGGTAAACTTTTTATTAAAGAGACAGAGTCTCATTGCAACTCCTCAACTTTGTCACTGCAGTGTGGAAGCAGACTTGGAAGATGCGTACACAGCAGGGCTCCAGTAAAATGGCACTTGCAGAAACAAACGGACCAGCCATTGTTTCCAGACTCCAAGACGTGGGGGGAGGTTGGTTTTCCTGTGAGCATGGAAGCCTAATGAAAAACAAACAGAGTCAGAGATTTGCAGCAAAGAAAGTAAATGTTTGTTTAGGGAAATGGCGCCAAGCCCAGAGACACAGGTGAGCCCAATGCTCAAAGACCTGGCTTCCCAATGGCTTCCGGGGAAGGAGTTCTATAGGGGAAAGGTCGTTAGTCATGGTAGCTAAGGGAGTTGGGGTCCTGGGCTCTGCTGGTTGGTCAGGGCTAGGGTAGGGGGCAAGCTGATCGTTGCATCAGGCCCTGACGTCAGTCACGTGTCATTCCATCCGGCCTTGAGGGGACATGGCCAGTGGGGGCGTTTCCCCTCCCTGGGTCTGGAGCTGAAACAGAACTGAGGCCAAGATGTTCTCTTGGATTTGACCAAAACTCTGTCTCTGTGGTCAACAGACTTAGAGCTTCATTCCTCAGACTGTTTAATGATGAGCAAAATCCAACGTCCTAAGGGTTTAATGGGTAAGGAAGTGGTCGGCCTTGCAGTACGAGCAAAGGTAGAAGGATAAAGGGGGGAAGAGGAGCAGGTGAGTGAGTACGAGGCCCGTTTGAATCAAGGAGAGAGAAAAGAGAAAGTTATTTTAAAGAAGTGAAGTTTTTTGCACAGTTTTACCATGGGCATGGTTTGCTCAACCGTATGTCCTCAAGACTGAACCTCTGGAGTAGTTTTGGTGTAAGAAACGTCGAACCATGTAGAGAACCGTAATGAGTTTATGTGACTCAAACTGATGACAATTGCCGGGAAGCAAAATCTCAACAGATTGAGAAAACGCTCTGGAGAATGGTGGGTTTGCAGCTTATTTTATAACTTAGAAACAAAGGAGGGGGCTGAGGAGGGTCACATGACCTCCACCGGTGGGGGGTTAATGGGATGGGAGAAGGCAGAGCGGAGCAATCTCTGGGATCGGAGAAAAAGCAAAGCAGAGAGACGCACTTCTTTTCCATCGGTGGGTTCGGGCTGGATAATGACTAACGCTCACAGCACAGAGAGATGGTATTCGGGGAACAAGATGACCACGAGGGGTTCTGTGGTCTCTGCTCTGGGGGTGGCTGCTCCCCGAGGGATCTGGCACAGAAAGCGATGCTGACATCTCACAGGCGTGCTGTCTTAGATGCAAGAGGACAACAGGCAGACTCACTGCAGGGGCAGCCTGGCCTTTGCCAAGGAAGCTACGGGCCCAGCACGTGACGACCCGCCATGCGCCGCTTCTACGTGGGGACTGTTGTGTTCAGACCATCCCGTGTGGTTACTTTCAGTCTCTGAGTTTGCAAGGCCACCGTGCTGGCCTCCCCTGAGCTCATCAGGTTTAGTGTGTGGCCTCTTTTTTGTCTACAGTAGTGAAGGTTATAAAATGCTTTCTTATAAGCAAACACGTCAAAAACAACGGAAACACGTCAAAAAAAACGGATAGCTGTGTGAGCATCGCTGATCATACCTGAGTCCAAAAGCAACTAAAGGTGGATTTATTTGGGGAGCAGAACATAAAAGTCAGCATGAAATTTGGGTCTACCTTTGCTTTTGTTTATAGTGAAATGATGTATCCAAAATTTGAAACCAATGAGGTAAGAGTTAATGGATAATGTATTGTCTTTCTGATTTTAGGGATCCTCATAAAACAAGTGCCCATCAAGATCATTCAAAAAGCCTTGGATTATCAGTCGGGTCTTTTCGCTCTTTCTTTCCTGAGCAACTAGTGAAATGCACACACACTATTTATCTGCCCTTTAAGGGTTCAATATGAGAAGCACCTGAGATGTCAATATGATCTGGCAAAATGACACTCCTGATGACTGTGGTTTAGGGGACGGGGGCAAAGATATCAGAGAAAGCATGTGCCATAGTCACAGTTCGAACCCCTTCCAGATCTGTTTTGGAATCGGGGAGAAAATTGTCTGAGCAGAGCTGCCCTCTCAGATGACCTCCAGCCTCCTCACTGAAGAAGGGACGCTGCTGGAATTCAGATTGGAAGACCTTTGCCTCTCTCCCGAGAAAGCCATTTGCACGTCATTGATATGATAATGTCTGCTTCCCGCCTGGCGGCCTCATGGCCCGGGGTAGCCCAAACTATTTCTTTCTTTCACTTTTATGCTAAGAGAATCACTTTCTTCTGTTCAATGCAGTTCGGTTTCTAGGGACACGGATTGTTTCTGCTTTGAGAGGGCGTGATGACATCAGCCATTGATATCGATAGCCTCTGAATTGTTTTCTCAGGATAGAAAATTTTGCTTCCATGCCAGGATCCTCAGTGATATCCTTCTCTGTTTGGAGAAGACTCCTATTTTAATCAAATCTTCTTAAAAATCCAACATTATTTGCACATCAAACAAAGTAAAAGCAAAACACTCCAACTTTTCTCCCGTGTCCCTTGCTCCTGGGAACAGGACACCAAGCTCGCAAAGCACCTGTGCCCTCACCCTACAAGTCATTAAGAATGGTATAACTGAGCTCCTACAGCTCCGATTCCCTTAAAAGAAAAAGAAAAGCATGTCAACAAAGGTAGAGCGCCTTGCGGGTTGAGGACGTCGGCGTTCTTACCAGCTGTTTAAACATCTCCATATATTAGCATCGATGAACAAAGTGATTGTACATGCTTTGATTCTTTTATGCTTGTTCACACAATTTACTAATTCATATAACTGGTCATTCAAAATGAGTCATTCAGTTATTGGTATAATTGTCCAGGTTCCATTATTAATATAATTAGGAGTAATGGAAATTTGAGCAATTTCCCAAACCATAATTAGTAGGGCGCAACAATATGCAGAGAAATAAAAGCTACAATTTCCCTAAATTGGGCCTCCTGAGCTCATTAGAATAAGCGGCAGGAAAACAGGGAGCACGTGCCAGGCCCCGGGGCAGAGAGCTTTAAGCAGATGCTGTCGTCCTTGTGTGAAGCCCCCATTTTTCAGGTCAGAACTGAAGCCGACAGAGGCTGAACACAGTCTTTGTTTACAAAACCAGCCGGTGGGAAATTCAGGATTCGCGCTTGGATCTTGCTGGCTCCAACAGTCCTTGAAAGAGCGGAGCTTGGAAAGTGAATGAATACAGAGTTCGGAGCTCCAGGGGCGTCCTTTCCGGAGATAATTATTGGGATCCTCTTCTTGGGGGGAAGGAAAAGGGAAGGAAGCGTGGGGACAGGGCGCCTCCCTGCCTCACAGGGCTCCTCTCGTTCCTCCCGGCTTGGTCTCCTCTGCTCCCCCGGGACCCCTGTCACTCTGACTCACTGCGGCAGGACAGACCACGCCGGACGCACCCGCGCGGAGCGTCGCCGTGAGTTGAAGGAGACCCTCTCGGCTCCCCCGCTCACTTACGCTGCTGGGCCCTGGGTGCCCATTTGTAGAATGGGACTCGGTACATCGACGCGCTGCCTTCCTCCCCAGCAGGCCGGGGATGCGGCGCCTGACAAACCTGCCGTGAACTGTCCCCGCATGTGGCGGTCTGTGACCGCACCGATGGGAGAGAGTCTCTCCGCGTGACTCAAACTGTAACAAGCACACTTCAGGGCTACGGGATGCCAAGCGGGTTGGGGACAGGCACAAGGGGAAGCGGAGTTGGGCGATTGGCAAAGAATACTGAGTTCCTGACCGCTGTCCATTTTCAAGGTTTCTGTGAAATTTCACTGCATTTTTGCCTTGGATTTGGAGACGCACAGTGTCATGTCACAATAAAATTCCCATGAGGACTAACATTTGCTTTCATTGGTTTCTATTTGTTTCAATGACAGAGTTCTAACTAATGTGCCAACCAATTTACACATTATCCCAACCAAAAAAAAAAAAAAAAAAAAAAACATCAAGAAGTGGACTTGAACCTCTACAGAGTCGCTAGCACGGTCCCCAAATCTGTTCCCTTACTCCCGGTCAGCCTACTTGCCCGCGGTCCTCAGGGACTGGTCAGCAGCTGCTCTACTCTTTGTGAGAACTTTTGAGACGGCCAAACAGAGTCTGAGAAATATTTTTCTAATGCTTCGAAACTTACGGGAATTCTGATTAATGTTCATTTCTGGCAAGAGTTACGTTTCTGAAATGCAGTACCGCCAGTAAATATATATTTTCATAACGAGATTCTTAGAATTTTTTTAATACAAATCTAGCTACTCCTTTAGAGTAAATAATGGTATAGAATTTGCATGTAAACCTCTATTCCATAAATCACCTTTGATGATAGATATTTTCAGTGCTAGTATTAGAGTTGCTAACGCAAAATTTAAACACTTTCTTTTTTATCGGTTTTTTTTTTTTTTGGTGTTATCAATCTTCTAAAAGATAGTCTGTTGATTGTTCCACAATGGCTTATCCTCTCTTATTCCTGGATAAATGAATCAAATTTTATTTGCATTAGTAACCTCTCACTTGGAAATATATAATAATGAGGAATGACACAGTAGGACTCAGGGACATTTCCATGTGACTCATTTTTTTCGTCCCTGTCCTCGTCTAAAATATCCCGTCTGTTCATGCATGGTGTCTACCTTTCCGCTCTAAGCATATCGTTCATAGTTATTTTGAATCCCCTCACTGATAGGTCCAACATCTACATCATCTTTCTGCTTGTTTCTGTTCATTTTTCTATTGGAAAAAAAAATGTTTTAGTCGTGTAATTTCGATTGCTGTTTATAATGTATGTAAGCGTATATTAGAGACTGTGGGGAGTAGTATTTATGTTTGGAAATAGGCATGATTGCGTGTTTGTTTGTTTGTTTATGTATTTATTTATTTGTTGCGAGGCTATTACTGGTGGGTGCGAGGACCGAAACGATCTGGACGGGCGCTGATGTGGACTTGGACTTTGTTGTTTCCGTGTCTGCCTTTGGTGTACCACTGCGTCCAGATTCTCCCGGGGCCACCCTGAAGCCTTCTCAGAGGGCTTCGCCTCAGTGTTCCAACAACGACTCTAGGTCTCGTTTTCGCACTTATATCTGAGAGACAGTCTAGCTCCCCGCCCCTTCCCTCCTTCGGCAGTAGGAATCCCTGCTTATTCGGTGCCTGGGAGCCTGCGATGGGCAGAGGCGTTCTCTTTTCCTGGTCCGGCCTCTGCCATAGGTCCCCTGTCCCCGGATTCAGGGGCAGAGCTTTCCCAGGGGTCCCACTTCTCCCCCGGTGATGAGTGATCTCTTACTTTGGGGGTCTGGCAGGATTTCCTGCACCGCCCCAGGAGCAGAGGGCATTTTCTTTCACCTTTCCCCCAGTCTTATGTAAATGCGGCCTGTGTTGGTGGCACTGGCTGCCTTTCCCTCAGAGGCAGAAGCTTTTGTTCCTCAAGGACAAGTGGCTGGGCGGTGATTCATGCCTTTCCTGCAGTTGCACTTACGTCATTGTCTTAGTCATCGTGGGCTTCCACAACAGACTGGGAGCTTAAGCACTTTACTTCTCATAGTTCTGGAGGCTGCGAAGTTCAGGATCAAGGCGCTGGCAGACCTGTATCCCGTGAGGGCGTGCCTCCTGGGTTACTGGGTCACGGAGAGCTGTCTTCTCATTCTAGCCTCACATGCCAGAGACAAAGGCAGCAACACACTCATTTCTCTTCGCAAGGCCATTCACGAAGTCTCTGCCCTGGTGACTGAATCGCCTCCCGCAGGTCCCAGCCCCAACCCTGGGGGTTAGGGTTTCAACATTTGAACTTGGGGCAACTTTTAAGTCCATGACAACTGTCACCCAGAACTTCAACAACAGGGATTCTTTCTTTTTTCCTTGTTCCCAGTCTTTCTCGTGGGCACAGGGCTCCGTGGACGAATGCCCACACACGGTTGTCAGCTTCCCCTTGATCTACAGCTCAGCGCGGTTGCTACTCTCTCTTCACCCCACACTCACCCTTTAAGTGACTTAGTGAATACGTTAGCTGAATTTTTCCTACCTGCTCCTGCGAAGGCCTTGCCCTTCACCTTCCTCTGCAGGTGAATGCTCATGCCCCATTCTTCCCGGGGGTACCTGTTTTCTTAGATTTCGGTAGCTTCCCAGTGACCCTAGCTTTGTGATAGGTGGAAGACAACTTATGATTCTGTAGATTATTCAGCTTTTCCTTTTTGTTGCTGTTGGAGCAATATCCTTTCTACCTTATTACAACCTAGATAGAGTCCAGGAGTCTATTCAATCTATAATATTCAAAAGTGGCTGTCTGTCGTCTTCATTCTAGAAGTCAATTGTGGCTGGATATCTTCAAGAAAATGATGTACGATTATCTAGGGTTGAGTATGATGCCAGAATAATTTTCTTTCCCTTTTAAGTCACTTGACCTTTTTGGCTGAGTAAAATTTTTTTCTCTATTTTTAAAGTTTAAATGACTTTCCTAATATATGCTAGTATATTATTATTCTAGAATATACTATTATACTTTATTGTATAATATACTATAATACTACATAATATATACTAATACATAATATAGTATAATATATAATACAATCAGTATACTGTACAATATACATATATACAGTGTACAATACATAAAGAGTATACAATATAGTATACTATAGAATTTGTGGTCGTTTTTATTGTGGTACAGCTATGTGCCTTTTTAATATTGACTCATATTTATTCTGTTTCATTGTTTTAGTTTTCCTCTATGATTTGCATGTCTTCTATGGCTATTTTCTTAATTCCTTTGATTTCTTTTATTATTTTCACTTGAACTTTTACTATACGGCCCTTTATGGAAAAGTTTCTCGACTCTACAGCTACAGGAAAGATTTGCTCCTCTTTCTAAACATGTTTTCTTATACCTTTGTGTGGATGATGGTTAAACACTTTGTGCCATTTATTTTAGAATAAACTCTATGTAGATATCAGCAGGCACTTCTGCAGAGGGAAGAGACAGTTTGGCCTTGCAGACTTTAACTCCATCTTCTTCACTGTTATAGAGATGAACCATCATTTTAAAAACCGTGGACGTTCTGCGCATCCTTGCCTACAGTTCCTCTCAGAATCTTACAGATCTGGGACGTCTTCTGCATCAGCCCTGTGCGCTTATTCCTCCTCAGGCCACTGTCACCACATAGTCCCTGCACCTGCGGGCTGAACACCTTCCGTAATGCTCCTCTTGAACCGTCCACGTACTTGCCCTTTGCTCCATCTCACCCCAACTCACAGCAGTTCTAAGCGAAGGCAGAGTTCTCTTATTTCGAGGGTGTGCTTTTCCTGCAAGCTTTCGCCATCTTCCACTGCTAGGCTCCCTCTCGTCTTCTAATTCTTCTCTGTTCCAATATCCTGGCCTTTTGCTTGTGGCTTCCTACCAATTTCATATCGTTTGTAAGTTCCATTTTCTCTGTTTCCTAATTGGCTAGGCATCTCTTTTCTGGATTGTTCTTGCTGCTGCTTCTTCTTGTCTTACATGTAAAAAGGTAGGACAATTTTCTGAAATAAGTTCTCTAAAGTCGTTTTTGTTGTTTTTTTTTTGTTGTAGTTTTTTTTTTGTTTTTTGTTTTGTTTTTGCTGGAAGCTATTAATATTTTCCTAATTGTTTTTGATAGTTTTTGAATTAAGCGTTGGATATGATGATTGATGGTTTAGTGATTCTCAAACCTGATATCACCAAGCAAACTTTTAATTAATATTCTTCCTGGACCTTATGGTATAAAATATGTTGATTACTATAGAGACTACATTTATGAAATAATTGTTCATTGTCAAAGAGACATTTATAATTTCCAATTAAAGATACTAATTAGCATGCACATGATGAATTACTCTGACTGAATTGATATAGTACTAGACAAAACAAAGAATGAAGAAATTTTAATTAGTCTATGCAATTTTAATGCTGATAAATTTGCATTCTCTTTTTGGCTCTCTAAAACACTGAAAACATATTTAAGACACCAATTACAATCAACATGGAAGGATTCTACCCAGGAACCCATGTTGAGAAATAACCTTTAAACTTTTTTTTAAATGGAACTTTAATCTCTGTAGTTCATTTAAATTATTTCACCCAGTTTTGAATAACAAAAATGCAATTGTCTGAATTTTTACACGGTGATTATTACATGGTGAGTATGACGTTAAAATGGCAAATGTGAAGGCTCAAATGTCATGCTGATTAAATAATGTTTCTGACACGGTGCTGGTCTGCATTCCCATGTACCAGAAACGTCCAGCCTTCTGGAACTAGCTGCTTGCTTTTCTTTTGGCAGCATCTGTCTTAAATGTGTGAAAATTATGATTAGTAAATTGGATTTTGTATTTATAATCTATTATCAAATAAACAAAACATATAGTGATATACAAAATAAGAACAAAATGAAATTGATATTGTCACTTTCCAAATTAAGCAATAAAACATTGCCGATACAGTTAAAAATACCTATTTACTTCTCCAGAATTGAATCTTTCTCCTTGTTCTGGATGAACCAGTACTCTAAATTTAGACCTTCTTATTTCTTTATACTTACTTCTATTCTTATTAGACATATAGGTAACCTCAAGGAATATACAGAATTTTTAAAGCTTCAGTCATATGCAAATGAACTACATATAGTCATTTAAATCTTGAATTTTCTATTAACACTAGAACTGAGATTCATCCATGTAAATAAAAGCATGTAGTTTTAGTTCATTTATTTTCAATGCACTATACTATCCTGGTTTGTGAAAAAACAAAATTTAGTCTTCTGTTCACTTCCTAATCAAAATTCATGTAGTTTCCAGTCCCTTGTCATTACAATCAATGTTATGATGAACATTTAAAAATATGTATCCTTGTGCTCATTTGGTTGTCTACCTCTTTTTGACATTTTTTAAAAATTCTTCATTTATTTTGGATAGTAACTGTTGTTTGTTTTACGTGTTGTAAATTTCTTCTAGTTTGTTTCTTAGTTTTTCACTTTTCTTAGGTGTCTGTTGGTGAATGTATATTGTTAAATTTAATGTAATCAAAATAATCCCTCTTCTCTGTTACATGTGCTTTTTTAAAATCTCGTTGAAGAAATTCTTTCTTATTGGGCTGTCACAAAGATATAATTCTATATTTTTATTTAAAAGCTAATTTTTATACTTATTAATCGATACAGAGTTGATTGCTATGTACAATTTAATGTAACGGTACAGTTTTATCTGCTTTCATACGAATCACAGTTATCCCAGTATCATGTGTTAAATAGTCTGTTTTCCCACTAATTTGTAACACCACTTTAGTCAAACGCATTGTTTCCACCCATGCATCAGCCTGTTACTGGGCTCTTAATTTTGTCCACTGGTCCGTTTGTCTTTATCTGCGCCAATTTTATTTGTTATATTTTATACGAAAAACAGATATTTAGCATTTAAATCTTCTTCCACAAACTTTTCTGCTATTTTTTTTGTCCTTAAATTGTTTTTAGTATAAGCTTAATATATTTTATTTGAAATCCTTTTGGAGTTATCAGTGAATCACTGCAGAAAATTGATAGTTTTGTGATATCAAGACATTGTACATATAACATGTTATGTATGTTTATTGATGGCTCTTTCTTTGTACTCAAATGAATTAGGACATTTTTCTTTAGGAAGTCTACTCCTTTTTTAGACTTATCCCTAGTTACTTAATATTTCCGATGCTACTATAAACAATATTTTATTCTAATTATTTTTTAAAGTGTATATTGTTCAGTATAGTAATAAAATTAGATTTTATATGGTCTCATATCCAAAGGCATTGCTAAATTCCTTCATTAAATCTAAACAGTTTAACTTCAAAAGGTTTGGCATTTTTTATGTGAATAATAGGCAACCATATTACCTACAAATCATTCCAATTTTGTTTCTCTCTCTCATTTCATTCCCTTGTTTTCCTCCAAAGTATTGTTAATCTTAAAAGGTATTAGCAGAAACTTTGATCTTTTCTATTTTTAAAATCAATATTTCCATCACTTGACCATAAAGTAATTTGCTAAATTTTTTAGATTCACTTTATTAGATTTAAAAAAATTAGTGGTTAATTAAGAGATGTTATGATTAATGAATGGTTCTTTATCAATTAATTTTTAAAAACATCATTCACATTATCACTTGATTTCTTTTCTTTTTTAATATTGTGTGGAATTAGGTTACAATATATTTAAATATTAAAACAGCTTTCATTCCTAAAATAAATTCAACTTGGTCATAATGTACATATTTTTTATTACTTTACTCGTTTTGCCAGTCAGTATTAAGTAAATATTGTTACATATTTGAAAATTAAGTTTGCATGCACTATTTTTAACTGCCCTTGACCAATTATAGCACTGAAACTATTCTAAATTCTTTAAATTGTTTAAGAAATATGTCTCTTTTCCTATTCTCGGGGAATTTGTGTAATATTGGAATTTTATTTTCCATGAGACTTCAGTGAAACTCACCTGCAAAGCTAGATTTAATGTTTGTACTTTTAATTCAGTAAACTTTTGAATAACAATTAAATTTCTTTAATGATTATAGTGGTTATATTTTTAAATTTTTTTTATATTTTTCAGAAATATATCTGTGTTGATCAAATTTCAAATTTATTACCATAGACTTTTTGGTGTTACTCACTTGTTCTTAAAATAACTCACATGGTAATTATTTCACTTAAATTTTTTAAATATTATTTTTGTCTTTTATTTTTTAAATCGGTCATGACAGATATTGGGTATTAACTAATCTTTACCTACAAATAATTTGGCTTTTATGATTGTCTCTTCTATTTTTGCTATCAATTTTTTGCCCTTATTTCAAATATCTTTGGAGTAATTCTATTCTTCTTCTTTTTTGAGTTGGATGTTTACCTTAATGCTTTCTATTTTTTTAACACAATCATTTAAGGATATATACATATATATCTGTATATCTATCCTTATTTTTCTACATTTCTATTAATATAATCTTAATACATGTTTTTTTAATTTTAAAATATTGCTTATATATGGAGAATTGTTCCTTAATTCGATATTAAACCCACTACGTTGAGAAAACGTTATTTGTTCTATGGTCATTATTAACATTTAAAAAATAACTTTAATCACCTCATATTGTACTTTGTAATTGTCTTGCTTTTCCTTCATCTTCTTGCCTTTCTATTTTTTATTTTTTTAATTCCATATTTTGCTCTTCTTGAAATTATATCACTAATCCCATTTCTTCAGTGCGTGTTCTTAAACCTTCATCACGCATGTCGAACGTCTCGCATTTATCATCACGCGATAGTTCTCCTCCCAGGCAGCACGAGACCCTCAGAGCGCTGTAACTCCAAGTGCATCTACCTTTCTTCCAGGTTGTTTTCTGATATTCCAGGCTGATATGTTTTCAGTTCCCCAAATCAAACATTATTATGCTTGCTACAATCGACCATTTTCAATTTAAAACCTATTTACTAATTTCTTTCTCACCATTACTTCTCCCATCTCAAACCTTCATTCTAGTATCTTTTTCTTTACTTAGATGTTATGTCTCTTAAGGGTTCCTTTTATGCCCATCTTTTTGAGGAAAACCCTCACAGTTTTCAACCAAAATGTGTTTATTTCAACTTGTTTTTGAACGATTATTTAGCTTTGTATATTTTATGTATATGATGATTTTCACTCAGTGATTTGAAGCTACCATTTTATTGTCTTCTGGGTTCTTCTCTGCTGTTGCAAAGTTATCTGTTGTTTTATTGTGGCTTCTCTCTGTCCTTCTCTCCCTCTGCCCCACTTTTTTTCCTGCTTTTAAGATTTCGATGCCCTGCAGTTTTACTGCACTGCATCGTGTTCAAGTATGGAATTCTTTTTTCACATACACTGCCTGGTGTGTATGTCTTCTCTTCAGACCCACTTTCCTAGTTCTCTAATATTTTGTTAATTTCTAATGTATGTCCAACCTAACCACTGAGTTTTCTATTTCAATGGAATTATATGTTATAAATGTAGATGTTCTAAGTGGTTATTTTTCAGACCAGCCTCTTTATTAATTTTAATTGTAACTTATTTCTTTCACATGTTTCTAGATCTCCAATGTGTTTCTTTATAATTCTTAGCCATCGTTAGTTCCTAATTCAGGTGTCGCATTGAATCACTTCGTCAAATAGATATGGTCACGGTGTCACCGCCAGTCAAGATGGAGCACATTTCCAATGAATTGATTCCAAAGAGCCAGTCTCCTCCCACCTGACTCGCTGTCACTGGCCACTAATGCTGTTTTTCTCTGTCCCTATAATTGTGACTTTTTAATGTCATAATAACATGAAGATTTAACAACATTACTTAAGTAGTCAGGAGTTTTTTTTTTTTTTAGGTTTTTAATTTAACTTCTATTATAGTACATCGTATCCTTTATCTCCCACATATGTGTATGATCTTGTTTAGAAAGGAAAGATAGCACCGGGTATTAGAAAATATCTTTGAAGGGCTTATATTTATAAAACCTATAATTTCATTATCTTATCCCTTTTTAATAATTTTATTTACTTATAGTTTTTAGGGATGTGTGGATGTGAGAAACAATAAGCGTGATTTAGTTCATGCTATCTTGAAACAATGAATATTTGCAGAGGACATAATCATGGAAATTAACTTATTTTCCTGTATATATCTGGGTGGAAATTCTATTTCTGGAAATTTCTTTATTGCTTTAACTGGAAAAGTAAATTTCTATAAAATATATGAATTAAAGAATAAGTTTAGTCAATTCAACATTACATGAGATCTAATTAAACATAAAGATCTCGGAATAAGGCCACATTTGGGTCGCGATGACTCACACAAACTCTGTAACATCGTAACATCTGACAAATCACGTGAACTTGTATTGTTAGTGATACAGCTCTTCTGTAAAGACTTGGCCCACAAAGTGACGGGAAAGCTGTACATTGATATAACTGAGAGTTTTATCTTTCATTTGGCTCACCGAATATAAATGCTATTTTAATTGGATACACACAAAGCATGACTATCATCAGCCCTTCCTCTACAATCTGATGCATCTCCCTCTCTAACGGAGAGTTTGCACGCAAGGAAGAGCCGTGCTAGAAAACACGTCCTGCTCCGATATAGGATGCTGTCTTCCATCTCCCTGCCCCGCCCCCTTCCTGCGTTAGAGATGTCATCCGCTTCGCTTTGTCACCGTTAGCTTTGACCTTGCTTCTCCGTCTGGTAGTATGACCGTCCTCTTCATGTCAGTTACTAGTAAAGCAGTTTTTTCTTCCCTTATGCAAAGGGCTGACATTGAATTGCATTAAGATCTATGAACGTTTAAGTAAAACTGTGCAGTGACTCCCCGGGTTCCATCAGCCACGTAGCTGAGTTCCACCTGCTCTGCGGCCTCTCGCTATTTGGTATGGGCAAGTTTTTTTAACATTAAATATTCCAATATGAGCTTAGTGGTATTTTTTTCATTTTCGTTTTCTTCATACTAATGATAAGTATCTTTTTAATATAATTAACTTTATATAATTTATAATTATCATTTTATGTAGTTAGCATATTTTTTGGTGAAATATTTCTAGCTTTTTAGTGGGATTTTGTGTTTTTTTTAATCATCAAGTTTCGAGTATTTTTTACATATATCAAATATGTCTTACATCAGCAATGCGATTGGGATTTGTAAATGTGTTTTCTGTGTCTTGTCTATTCATTCTTTTAATGGTCTCTTTGACAGACCAAACATTTATAATTTATATAAAAAGCAACTAATACATTTTTTAAATTATGATTTTTCTTACAGTGTCATATTTAAAAACTATTAACCAAGATCAAAAATTATTTTCCTACATTTCTTTTAGAAATCTTGTAGTTTTATGTTTTAGATCATTTTTCCCTTTAAACTAATATTATTCTCTTAATGAGCATCTAAATTTTATTTATACCAATTAAACACCTTCTATTTAATGAAACAGTAACAAATTAAAGAACGGATTTTTTTAAATGTTGAGAATAATCTAAATTTGAAAAATACTTAAAAATGATTTGAGTTAGTTTGGTCCTTTTTATTATTAGAAGAAACTCAGGCTGTTAAACTGTGTTGTGAAGCCTATGATGTTAATTATGATATCACCTAAATAACTAATTTCGCTGTGTAAATTCTGGGCAGCCAGTATGCACTTTATTCGTTGTGTGATATTTAAATACTTATGAGAAACAGGTCAAATCCCTAGTTTTTACAGCTGTACATAAATGATTCTACCCTGGGAAATTAAATGAAAGCAAAGTATTTCCAAAATATCTGACAATAATTCAATCAAACACATGGAGAACTAAACCTTAAATACAGTCTTTGAGATCTTAAATACAGTCTTTTGCTCACTGAAAAAGTGGGAGGAATAAAGGCTCATCCTCCCAGCATCTCAGAAGAAATCCAGGTACTAATGAGAAAATCTAAATGGCATACATTTTATCATTGCTTCATATCTAATTTTTCTGTGTGTTTTTTTTTTGACAAGGAACAATTGCACAAAAATAATAGTTTTCAAAGGCTTTAGTTAATTAACTTAGTCTTCTCCATTTAGAAGACAATTGACGTTCAAACTGGTGCCCACATCTCATTGGAAAACAGATGCATTGCGAGGGGAGCTACCTGCTGCAATATGAGAACGTGCGTGCATCGCGCATCCAATCATTGTTCTTGCTCCTTGCGGACTACTGCTATCATTGGAGCATCTCTTACCTGACATCGAAAATGTTCCTCCCGTTTCTTCTACTGTCATCATCAGTGTTTTTATTTTTTTTCCATTGAGTACTTACTTTATAGAAGACTCACCTTCGATTAAAAGGCCACGTGCAAAGACGACTTTTGATAAGATTATGAAGAAATAGTGAAAAAAAGAATAGCTGTGCCTACGTCGTCTCTTTCAGGGTCTACCTTTGCGTCAATGTACGCATAGTAGAATGATGGGATGGCGGGGAGATGGAGCCTCAGGGATTCTGATTTCTTTCTTCTGTTTGATGAAAGAAGAACCCCTGGGACGTGTGTTACTCAACATGCTGAGATTTCCCACCTAACGATGTTTTCCCGTGGCAGCTGTAGCGCAGGTGAACAACAACCTCCACACCTGCTGCCCACGCAGTGCAGGAAAAGCTCTTTGCTAGGGCACAAGGAGCTGCAGAAACCCAAAGGTTGGAAACGTATCAGGAACAAATAGTTCTCGGGCACCCGTCTCATGCTACTTGTTGTATGTGCTTGGGTTGAATGAACAGGTACAGAGACACCGACTCCTGCTTCGTGGAGATGGAGTTACTGTTCGCAGATCGCCTGTCCCTCTGGGCCGGTCATTCTCACTCAAATGTCCCCTGTGAGTGAGTCACCATGATCTTGTCTCCATGGCATCTAAGATAACCATAACGTGCCTCCAGACTGAGTCTCCACGAGCTTGGCTCTCTGGGTAACTTTAACGGGCAAAGTCTGTCCTCTTCTGATTCTGCAGGAAAATAAAATGAGCTGAGACCTGCTAAAATGTTCACGCTACTTATTTCACCTGTTATGGCAGATGTACTCAGAGTGGAGATGACATTCTAGTGGGAATAGACACGACAATAAGAAACTGATAGGGTAGAGATGGATGACAAAAGGAGTCGATTGGCTAAGGGATGTTAGAAATGACACAGGCATGAAGAGTAAAAATGCACTTTCAAATAAGGGGACAGTCATAGCAGGTCTTGTGAGAATGCCACACTTGGTTCCTGACATAAGAATGTTCAAAACTACAGAAAATTTTATAAGAATTTATCAGAGTTTATTTGAGCTAAACTGAGAACATGCCCAGAAGCAAGATCTCAATGGATCAGGAAAATGCTCCAGAAAGATGGTAGTTTTGAAGCTCTTTTTACACTATTGGAATCCAAGGTGGGAACATGAGGAGGATTGCATGGGATCCACTGGTGGTAGAATGAGGGGGGGGGCAAAGCATGGTGCAGAACCCTCTATTACTGGATAAAAAGCAAAATGGAGCGATACATACTTCTTTTAGATTGGTGGATACAGAACAGTTAACATTTACAGTAAATGGGGGGAGGGAGCATCCAGGCAATAAGGTTACATTCTCACTGGAAGCTGGTTATGCCTCCAAGGAGTATGGAAAGAGGATTGCTCTGGCCTTTCAAAGGTGTGCTTACCTGGATGCACAGAAACAAGAAACAGAACTGGCTTAAAGCAAGCGTAAGGCTTTTACTAAGGAAGTTACAGGCCTGGGGCTGACCACCCACCATGACCTGCCCAGTTAGCAATCTACGATTAGGTCACCCCGTGGGTTACTACTTACTCCATAGCCCCTCTTTCTTTCACATGAGTAAAACCGTGTTTCTTCTAGGGTTTAAATAGAACTTACATTACCGTACCCACCCCCAAATTATTGGTCAATAGCATCACATTTTAATACACTAAGCAGTCTATTTTTTATCTCATATCTGGCTATTTTTCCTGTACAAATCAAATACATTTTGGACAATCTACCAACCAAGTACCCCACATGTGCCGGCCGCTGGGACAATGGACCAGACAGACAAGGGTTCCGTCCCCCCAACACAGGGTCAGGAGCTGGCAAGACTGTGCTCATGTGAGCTCCTTTCCGCAAGCTGGCTGGGTCCTGTCTCCAATCTCTGCTCCTGCAGGGACCTTGGCTTCTGGCAGCTGTCTGTCCCCATCAGCTTCCGATTCTCAGAATCAATTTTTAATCGAATGAAACAACCCCATAGTGACCAGTCAGCGCTCACCCTGCCACCACTCTAGTGAGTCTGGGTATGGGATCTGCACTGTTTTTCAGTCCTGTGCCAACCAGCCAAATATCTAAAAATAGACCGCTGGCATCTGCTCTGCAATTAGCTGCTAGTCACTTTCTTCTTCACAGCTCACTTAGGCCACCCCAAACGACGTGGAAAAAGTGTAGCAAGGTGATCTGTTGTTACAGAACTAAACCCATTTTATTTCCAGTGTGCTATCTAATTGGTGGAAGAAACATAATCTTTATTCCGTTCCTTCTCTTAGGACTTCACGTAAGTTCTGGGAGGGCATATTCTCTGTCGCCCAGACACGCTGGGACCCTGGGGAGCCCCTGCGGCTCTTTTCAGTCCTGTCTGCTTAGCCGTGGGCTACACACACAGCTTTCTTCAGGAGCCAGACAGGTCAACTGAGTGTGAGATGAAGCAGGGGTGGGTGATGATGACGACGGGAACGGAAGAGACAGTGAAAATACGGTTGTAGACGTCAGGAGGAGAGAACTCTGGCTTTGACCGATCATCAGTCTTTTCCCTAGGAAACGAATGGCTGAGAAAAAAGAAAGGAAAAACAAGCGAATTCCAATCATTTCATGCTTGGAAAAGCAGATACTTATACTAATTGTTTCAAAATTTAATTAATTAAATATTCCAGGAAATCTGCTGCTCATTAACTTAATTGTACATCACCTGCCATAAAAAAAGTTCTGTCTGTTGTTGTTGTTTCTGCTAATTTTGCTTACCAGAAAAAAAAGTTCAAAGGATGAGAATCTTTCAATGTGCTGCTCGCTCATTCTCTGATTTATGTGTCATTTTTTATTTAAAGTCTTTTTTGTTTTCCTTCGTTCTGAGAAAACGTTACTTACGTGCCAGACTGCGGAAGTGGAGTCCTGTGTTTCTTAAACGCTATCACATGACAGGACACGTCATTCTTCCAGATCGAAGAGCGGCCTGGAAAGACTGTTCTAGATAAGCGAGTTCTTACTAACTTCCCCCTTAGGGTGATTCTCCTATGTTCCTTCTTCCAGCGTCCTCCATCTTTCCAAGGGGATAACCGTTCACAACATGTTTTTCCCATCTAAACAGTGCAGAGACGTTGTGCAAATCACGCCCCCACAAGGCGCCGTCCAATAGAATTCGTCACCATGGTTCCCCGACACCTGCCAGGTTAGAAACTTCTTTCTCAGACGGAAAGCCTCAGGCCGACAAACAGAAGAGCCACATCCAATATGCATTTTTCTGTTCCTTTTTGAACCTAGGTGTTAGGTCACCTATTTTTCCTGTGTCTAGAGCTTTCGCCCTTCACCCCGACCTCTTAAGAACAACTATACTCATATTTCGTCTAGTACATGACGCAACATATCTTTCCTTGAAATTTCAGGCCTTGGCCAAAGGTTAATTTATTACAGAAATTCACTTTTAAAAAAAAAAAGGAGGTCAGAGAATTTTTCTGTCACATACATGACTAAATATAAAAACAACCAAGGTTTGCGTGAGGGGTTGGGACACACCAGGAGAGACTAGCCGATCGTCAGTCTCTTCCTCTGATCCCGGCACCAAACTCCATCCTCTGATAGGGAGATTTCTAATGGTTTTTGTTTGTTTGTTTTTAAAGCACTTTAAGGTGTTTGCCTTCTTTTCAGTTATGTTTCAGCCTAGAGAATGGGGCAAAAAAAAGACTTCCATTCTCACAAATATACTTTTTAATGACCATTTCCCATAGACGAAAATATTCTCCTTTGAGACCTTGTTTTAGGGGCTAGTTATTTTTCAAGGTGTGGGGTTGTTCACGTAATCTTTACAAATGAAGATGGGAAATCAACTTGAAATATAGGGTTTATAAATGTAAGTTACATTTTGCTTTATTTTTTTTTTCATTTTTCTTCAGTTCGTGATTCTCATCTTTGATTTCTCCTTCATCGACTTATCTAATCGAACTAATAGGCAACACTTTAAATATCTTCTGATCCTAATATTTGTCAATGTTTTTCCATTGTTTTTCTTGATCAGTCAAGGTACTGATACTGGTGATAAAAATCATCATTTCTTTTAATTGTTCCACAAAGTATTTATGAAGACTGAAAACTTGAAATTATAAGCAAATTTTAGTGGCATATTGCCTAGTTAACTGGCCACACACTGCTTACGGATGAAATATAACATGACTTTACAAGACCCATGGACATTAAACTCTCGATAATTCTTGGGACAAAATAAGAAGAGGCAAAAAGGAGTACATATATATTTTTTAACATCTTGGAGGCAGTGAGCAAAATGACATTTACTGATGCACTCACGGAAATGACGTTACCTGGTTTACGTAAGGCGTTCTTCACACACCGCTCGGCGATGTGTTTGTGGTTTGAATGGATGAAACGCTTTATAGGTTTACATCGGCAACCTTCTCCTCATCGCAGTAGATTTTAGGTGACAGTCCTAACCCCCGAGCCCGGCAGTCTGAAGTCATGGTTTGAACGGACGGGCATCGACAAGCATCTGAGAAATGCAGAGTGATCCCCAAAGCGAGATCCCAAGGCAAAGAGACGCCCCGTCGCTGTTTGCTCTCTGGAAGGCCTCATCCCCTCGCCGCAGCTGCACCGCTCTCCCGCCATTAATTTTCTGGATCTCTGGTCTTTCCTATTATAACTGATCAAGTAGAAATACATTTCTATAACTAGATTGCTAGGAACTTGCTCAAGATTGACCCGTGACCTTCGTTTATGAAAAATAGACACGCTTGATTGCTCCGCGCTGGCACTGAGCATGTTCAATTAATGCGAACGTTATAAAGAATGTGCAAACAACACAAACGGAAATTAGATCCTTCTCACTGTCTGTCTGGGTCTGAGCACTCGTAAATTGAAATAAGTGTGAAAGAGCTGCCCTCAGTCAATTTCAGCTCCCGCCCCTGACCTGATTCTGCTATGCGCATCAACAGACGTTCCCTTAATTAAATGTGGTTCGGTGAGCATTATAGAATTAAAAAGAGCGAGAGGAATGGAGCTTCACGTGACTACTCATCTCGTTGTCGGGGGAAAGAATAGGGAGATGAATGGAAAGGACCGTCATTGGAAGAAAAAGCTGTTGTATACATTACTGGAATTACCTTCTGTGCCGAGTGATGTCTACGCGAGCCGCCGAGAGCGTCCCTTGCTTTTCTTCGGCCATCTCCAGCAGGGTCTGAGGCCACTGCGGGCAAAGGCAGAGCCACCACACCATTTCGAGAAATTCAGTCCTGCTTCCGGTGCGTTCACGATTCACTTCAGGCTTATTTTGACCCTGCCGCGAATATTTTCAAGCCTTTTCTGAAACTCTGTGTAAGCAATACAAGAAAGTCGCTTGATAAGAGTTAGCTTTCACCTAAAACATAAAAAGGAAAAAAAAAAATCCCCTCACTAGGCTGTTAAGAAACTCCAACATGCATCTCTCTTTCTGGATCCCTGTCTCTTTTCTTCCTTCCTGTCCTCTCTGTCACCTGCACAGACAGCAGAATGTCCCCCTGAGAAGAAGCCAATGTCCATGAGTCCGCAGGCACAGGGCATCCTGGTTTCTGGGTGGCTTTTCCTGTCTGGGCTCCTGATAACGGTGTAGCGGGCCCCACATCACGTCTCTTTCATCCTGGGATGGTCTGGAAATAATATTGGCAGCTGCTAGTTAAAGGTCTTCACGGGACAGCTTTCTCCTCACTTTACTTTGGAGCCTAGGAGATCAAGATCTGACAGGCTGGAAGAGTCAAGGATTGACTCAGGAGGAGATGAGAAGCGACAGGTAGATGAGAACTTCTTGGATCACATCATAGTCCGTCCACAAAAGGTAATTCCCCAGCGCTGCCTGACATAGTGGGTCAGGTGAGGCTGCCTCTGAGAACCACGCAGTAAGGAGCAGTGTGGGACCAGGGGGGCCTTGGAAGGCAGGTAGGCTTGTAGAGTGGTCAGAATTGGTTACCTGTTAAAGTATTGCCATCAGTGGAGGAGCTGGGCTGTCCGCGACCACAGGGAATGACAGTCACCTGCTTCTCCTCAGTCCCGGTGTCTAGCTGAATCCCAAGGGAGAGCATGAGATCCTGATGAAGCTTCAAATTTCCACCCAGAATCTGCCCGCCCCGGTTGTCTTGAATGCGTCCTGACCAAAAAGACTCTTGACAGGCCGAGCAAAGGACCTGGCCGCTCACTGTAGACATCTTTTAAGAAGCATGGCCTGGCACTGCTCGGAGCTCTAGAATCAGCATTTTCTTCCCCTGAGAGAAACTCCAAATGAAGGAAACTCCACGTTTTTGGTGAATTTAGGGACTGACTTTGATTAAATTTATTCTAGTTGACCATGGTAAGGACTATGAGAGATTTTTATTACATTATCTTTGCTGCTTTTGGTACCGAACTGTCAGCTCACGTGCAGACATAGGGGTACCCGTGGTCTCTGGCTTCCTCAAATCGACCTCTTTCTTTCCTGTATTTTTGGGTCTCCCTCTCCATCACCTCCTTCCTATTGACTTTTAAATGTATTCAAATCTCCTCAAGCTTGAAAAACAACATAACAATACAGATCCAAAAAGAAAAGGGAAGAGAGAACAAAATAAGCCTCCAGGCTGGTCTAACGTTAACCTGTCTTCCTTCCCCTCCCCCTCTCCACAGCTGTAGGTTTCTCTACGTCTCCTCTCCACGTCTTCACAACCCACTCACACTGGAATTTATCGTGAACGACTACAACTCTGCCAAAAATCGTCTCACCAGGTCACCCAGTGCCCCTGTGGTTAAATTTCAAGGACAAATTTTGACCCTGGTCTTACCCATGCAACAGCATCCAACACTCTCAGCCTCCCTCCAGCCCCCTCTCCGGCTCCCATGATGCTTCACGCTCTGTCGGCGCCCCCCTTTCTGGCTCCCATGATGCTTCACGCTCTGTCAGCGCCCCCCTCTGGCTCCCATGATGCTTCACGCTCTGTCAGTTCCCCCCTCTGGCTCCCATGATGCTTCACGCTCTGTCAGCGCCCCCCTCTGGCTCCCATGATGCTTCACGCTCTGTCAGTTCCCCCCTCTGGCTCCCATGATGCTTCATGCTCTGTCGGCTACCCCCGACGGCCTCTTTGGCTCCCATGATGCTTCACGCTGTCAGCCCCAACCCTCCCCCCTCCGGCTCCCATGATGCTTCACGCTGTCAGCCCCCTCTCTGGCTCCCATGATGCTTCACGCTGTCAGCCCCCCCCCTCTGGCTCCCATGATGCTTCACGCTGTCAGTCCCCCCTCTGGCTCCCATGATGCTTCACTTTCTGTCAGCTCCCCCCCATGGCCTCTTTGGCTCCCATGATGCTTCACTCTCTGTCAGCTCCCCTCCACGGCCTCTCTGGCTCCCATGATGCTTCACGCTCTGTCAGCCCCCGCTTCCCGACTCTCTGGCTCCCATGATGCTTCACGCTCACAGTTGGCTTCGCTCGCTTCCGGCCACCTCCGCAGTCGCCCCGGCAGGCTTCCTGTCCCGGGTCTGCCTCTAAGTGTCCGTGCTAAGGTCTGAGAGGTCCCACCTCTTTTTCACACTCTGCCTCATCGCATACATGTCTACAATTTCAATTATGAAATTTTTGTGCTGATAATTCCTAAATCTTTATTACTAGCCCCAATCTCTTCTCTGAGCGCCTGACTCATCGAAATTTTCTCTGGGTGTCTGAAATGGGATATTTTACATGTGCCATATGAAATACATGTCACAGAAGAAACGTATCATCTTTCTCAAAAAAAAAAAAAAAAAAGCTCTGTCTCCCGGCGATGGAGCCGCGACTCGATGTTCGCAAACCGGAAACCGGAGCCTTGGCCAGGGCTCCGCTCTGCCCTCGGCTGCTGCCCGGCCCTGGGCTCCGTTGCTGCGCGTCCCCGAATCAGCCTCTTCCTCTCCGGCCTCACTTCAGCCTCGTTGCCCCGGCCCAGGCAGCATCATTTTCCATGGGCATCACCGAACGTCTCCCTTCGCATCTTTCCTCTGGCAAGCCGGCTAGTTCCTCTGGAAGGCTCATTTGTTTGCGTCGCCTCAGGCCTCCCCGGGCCTCGCTTCCGTCCCTAGCCCACTCCCCCCTCGCAGCTGCCCTTTGTTTCCTGTTTTTTCAGCCGTAATGAGTAATTCTCCCACGCCGAGGCATTGGATTCTGCCGAAATGTAGTCTTACAAATTGCCAAGATTATTCCTTGTCGTTCTTCAGAATTCTGTTTAAATGTCATTTTTTTCCTAAAAATATTTTCTTAACATCTCTCAATCCCCACGCCAAACTACTATAGTGACCCTTACTGCAATTCTTTTATTACTTCCTATATTTTATTATAAATGTTTGCCTAATTTCTAATTAGCTCTCCGAGAAGGAAGCATGATCACAGGTTATGAACAGACAGAACGTGATAGCATCGAATAGATCATGCACTCAAAAGAACAAGCATGTACAGCACTCTATGGCCACATGCTATGGGCATGGAAAAACACTTTCAATAATTATGTTGTCCCACTAAGTGAAAACATTAGAGTTTGGTAGAGCGTGCATACTACGTCCTGATCACTGATAGAGAAATTTGCTTTAAAAAGAAAGAGAAGTAGGACTTCCAGGCGGGTGTGGGGAGGACCTCTGACCTCGAAAGCAATGAAAATACTGGCAACAATCATCTAAATGACACTTTCTGAACTCTGGAAATCAATGCCTTGCGGTGGCCTGAAGAGTGTTTATTAGATGCTGCATTTTGGTAAGAACAGCAGTTCGTGGCACTTTTTTTTTTTTTTTTTTGACGTATTCTCATGCTTCCTTCCCACGTGTGTTACTTATCCTTGAAAATCGGCAGCAGCAGCTACCGCAGGGAACGGACTGGGTTTGGAACTCTGGGGAAGCCCCATCCTCACTTGTCTTTACCGCTTGACTTCTTCTGCAGCTTTCTGGAAAACCCCCAAGGTTGTCACTTGAACTGACTCAGAACCCTCTCTTCAGGAAAAGACTTGTCCACAGAGGACAAAACAATTGGCAGCCACTGGTCACCACCCCGGCAGCCCAAGGCGGCCATGCCACCAGAGCAAACGAGAACCGGGCCACAAACGCAAAAGAAAGATCTGTGGGTTGAGAGGTCCACAGTGGGCCGTGAAAGGTTGTGACTTTTAGAGTTAATAAATAATTTCAGCATTGTTACAGGATACAAGATCCATCTACACAAATCGATTGTATTTTTATACATTAGCAATGAACAACATGGAAATAAAGTTAGCCAAAGAATTCAATTATAATAACATAAGAATATGCTAAATAAATTTGCTTTAAATATAGAATAAAATGCAAAAGGTCCATACTTGTATTCTAAAGACTATAAAAAGTGATTGGAAAAAATTAAAGAAGATCTTAAAAAATTAAGTCATCCGGTATTCATGGATCAGAAGACCTAAAATTGTGAAATGAAACTTCTCTCTCAAATCTACCTACAAAATAATAGATCAAAAGCAATATTTCTTGGCCCATCAAAATGTGTCTTATTTAAAAGGAGTTTTGCTTCAACTGCCTACAGTGATTTATGCTGCCGGCAACTGAGACCCCCTAACTATGTACAATTGGCTATCTCTGAGTAGTAGAATTAAAGAAAAATTACTTTATATTGAAATGTTTCTTTTCTATTTTATTTTATAATTAACATATTTATTATGTAATTAAAAGTAGCAAAATGTTAATTTTTTTTTCCTAAGTGAGCTTTGATTACCTGGACTTCGAATAATTTGTATCCTTCCGCCTCCCGGGCACCATCGGCGCTCGCTTTAGAGATGACGCTGTCCAGTCCTTCCCCTGCACAGAAGTCAGCAGAGAAAACCCCAAGCTCCATGACCGCAGCAACAGCGAGTGGGTTGAGCTGGGGGGAGAGGGGGCCGAGGTTTTCTGGAACTTGATTAGGGTCCAGTCCTCACTCTGGGAATCTCTGGGTCCTTGATTTCTCCTCCCCAGCCTTCCTCCCTTTCCTATGGAAGTCACTAGGTAGTTTCTAGACCCCGCTTCCTCATCAGAGCAATTTGGGGTCTTTAATGTGGTGAAAACCAGATGGTAGAACGAGAGCAGCTGGGAGCCAGCCAACCATCTCTCTTTTTCTTCAGAAAGTCTCAGGATTTTCCCAAATGGCTTCTCCGCAGGAGCGAGGTTGGGTTACTTGCTGCTGGGCGACCTCCCAGGAGTCGGCCCACCTACCACTTGATTCAGGGCACCATAGAATTCTAAATACCAAGGCGGAGGTTACGCTGCCTTTGCTGACTTAGCCCCAGGCATCACCCATCGTCACTTCTGCTATATTCTCTTAGTTGAATAAGCCTCGGGAAGCTAAGCTCCCAAGAGAAAGGACATAGACCAACCCGCAATGGGGGCAGGCATGGGCAGCGTTGAGTAGCTCATTGGATGGAATTCATTGTGGGAGTATCTTTGGAAAAGACAGTATGCCACACAAAACGATATCATAATATTGACTTGTTTTTCATGTGTGGTCTCACGAGCACCATTGCTGGTGGCTAAAGAGCTTGAAGCTGATGTTCACAGTTAAATTGAACTCAGCAGAGTGGTAACTGTTACATTTAGTGGCATTTTGATGTCTGTCTCAGTGTATAATCCAATTTCTAGTTCCATATTTGAGAGTGCAAACTCTCTGAATGGGGACCATCTGTGACAAGACAAGGCAGTTCACCCAAACATGCCAAGTCAGATTGCTTGAGGAGACATGTTGGCATCCTCAAGAACGAGGCGAAGAATGAACTCCAGGGTCTTTCGAGCTGGAGGGACATGGAACCGTATCTTGTCGGGTCATTTGCCCAAGCTTATTAAGTGACAGTGTAACATCTGCTCTTCTCCCCAGAAAGATGATAGGCAGCCTCATGGGCTTCAGACGCATTCCCAAAATGAACTAAGATGATAGACTTATGGGTTGTTGCCATCTATAATTTATAATTTTATAATCTAATTTGGAAGTAAAGAAAACACTAAGCCTAGAAATGTTGAGGAAATGTAAAAAGCAGCAGGAAATCTTTCAGCGCAGAAAATTCTTAAAAGGAATCTCACCTCAAGTTTGGGGACATAGCAATTCTCTTGCAACATCTACTATAAAAGGTAGTCGGGAGCTAAAGTGGGGTAAAAATCGTTTATAATAATAATATTTTATTGCCAACTTAAATTTATTTTACTTTTCTCCTAATGAAAGAATTGCCAGGCAGTGAATTAATACATATTCTAACTCCTGGTTTGGGGATCACAAGTAAACTTTGTCATTGCAATGGAAAGAACCCAGTCATTGATTTTGAAATATTTCAATTCGTAGAATGATCATTCTTCCCAAAGCTGCAGAGTAAGGGTTTTATTGATGAAACGATTCAGATTTGACCTTTCCGGCTGGGATTTCCGGGTTGGTGCTCACGGGATCTCACGGCAGCCCAAGGTTATTCGTCGTTTTTTCATCCTGGAACCACCTTATATTGTGCTGAGGGAATTACCAGCCTATAATGAAATGTAAATTAATTCCACATTCTTTGAGGTTCAAATAAAGTTCAGTGAGACACCTCATCTCCGCACTTGTTTTACTGGAATAAGCCCTGCTCTGTAGGATAGATTCATAAATTTTCTATATTTCTTTTTCACTGTTAAAATAAATAACGCTCCCCACTCTCTGCCATGTGATCATGGGCTTCAGACACATTCTCAAAATAAACTAAGATGACAAACAAAATCGATAATCCGATAAGGCTGAGGGGGCATCGCTGCATGCCGGCTGCTTTCCCTGCCCGTTTTCCATTTGGTTTCTGCCATTATTCAGGGCGGTTTCTTTAAGCTACAAAGTTCCGCGGGTTGATGGGCTGGTGCATTCATCCCCGGCCTCCCTCTCTGTGTGCTCTTTTCACCCTGACTGAGAGAAGATCAGAGCATCCCTGCCGAATTTCAAGGACGGGCTGAGCTCTGACTTAACCACGCGGATGCACAGCACTGACGTGGGTGGGAAATATGAGAGAAAACATTTTAAATACAAACCTGCCAGGTAGAATATAGGTGGAAAATAAAGAAAATGATGCATTTTCTAGGTGTTAAAATTATCTTTCCTTTCTCAAACCAAATGCTTTTTAAATTCTTATTCTTATTCCTTCCTCCAAATGCCTTATCCATCTCTAGGCTGAAAATTCACACATGTATGTCTTCAGAAAAATCCCCTTGGAGTTCTCCTATACATATTTATCTCCCTGTTTAATCTTAATGCCATCAACATTTTCTTTTGTGGTTTTTTGGGGGTTAATTTATACCTATGACTTCATTATTTTGAAAAGCAGAGACTGCAAGGACTTAATTTGTACAGGCCATTTAAACAACACATGCCTATGAGTCTAATGCTTTAATCAAAGTGTTATATGTGAAGAAAGAGTGTGATTTTATATACCTACTAGACACATACCTGCCTTCATAAATATCATGCTCAGACCTTAACTTATAAAGCTAAAGGGAATTTGGAAAAATCCAATAGAGCTCCAATAAAGAAAGCGCTACACATTTTAAAAGAAAAGTACAAAATCAGCATCTTTTTTAGAAAGAATCTGAGTTTCATGAATGGATTCTTATGAGGGATCCAAATGCACCCAAACAGCAAGCTATTATTACTTGCACACGTTTGCCTGATGTCTTTCCAAACAGAAATGCACATATGGAAAGTAACGCCAGATTTTCATCTGAATTATCATGAGATGCAAATCTGAAACTTTTTGTTTTCGTTTGGTTTGCAGTTAAAGTTTTGCTTTTGAAATGTGAGCGGGCCGTCATGGACTAGAATGAGCTAGTGTTCAGCCACCTACCCCACGCCCACAGTCAGACTCAGGTGTCTTTGTGTGTGTGCCTTCTTGGCACTGCTAACGCTGTACTCGTATCACTCAGGGTTCGTCAGAGACAGAATTGGTAGGAGATATGTGTACATGTACCATGAGGGACCGACTCACACAGGATGGAGACTGAGAGATCCCACGATCTGCCGACAGCAAGTCCAAGGTCAGGAAAGCCGGGGGTGCAGGTCCAGCCAGAGCCCGAAGGCCTGAGACCATGAGAGCCAATGGTGTGAGTCTGAAGACTTGAGAACCAGGAGCAGCGACGTCCCAAGGCAGAAAGTTGATGTCCCAGCTCCAGCAGAGAGAACAAATTTGCCCTTTTTCTACCTTTTTTTTTTCTATTCAGGCCCTCAACAGATTGGGATAGGCCTACCCACTCAGTGCGGGTGACCTTCTCTGCTTAGTTGACTGAATTACACGCTGACCTTTTCCCGAAACAGCCTCACAGTCATGCTTAGAAATAGTGTTTCACCAGCTATCTGGGCATCCCTCAGCCCGGTGAAGTCAATCCCGACAGGTAACCTCACAGGACCCATTCCTCCTTCACTGAGCCCACTGCCTTAGCATAGTGACAGCACGTTCCAGATCGCAAATATCACCTGGGTGAGTCCATCAGTTGTTCAGCCGTTGACATGGCACTGTGTTTACGAAAAGCGGTTTTTTCAAAATGATTTTTTAGCCACTGTATTGTTTTAAAAATTATTTTTTTGCCTATCTATATCAAGATGGTTTTCTGTTCTCTGAATCTCTATCTTCTAGTCTATTAATCATATACTATAACAATTACCACAATAATGATGATTTTTCTACTCAAAGACAGATAATGACTACTACTGCTTATAATAATATAAAAATGCTCAGCCTGGTTCTCAGACATTCTGCTATGTACATCTCTGAGCTTTAACTTCTTAGTTATTATATGCTTATCCTTCATTTATTGGGCACCAGTATATCCTATGAGAAAATTATAAGCCAATTAGTGAACATAAGGCTCACAGTCAATAGAGACTAGAAATATGCAAATAAATGCTTCTAATACAGTGAAATTGGCACCGTCATAGAGGAAAAAGTTACATGGATGCATTAAGAAGGGCAAAGCTTAGCTGAGTTGGAGGCAACTTCCCACAGGACACATATTAGTGCAGCTATTAACAATGAGTAGGAGTTTACAAATGGATAAAAGCAAACAAGCGTTTAAGAAGGAAAGGAAAGAGTGAGCAAAACGTGAAGGTGTCAATGTATATGCCGAGTTCAGAGAATGACCCGCAGCATGACTGTAGCCTCAGAGCATCCACGGAACGAGTGAGCCCCAGAAGTCTGCAGGACCGCACAGCAGGGCAGGGCAGGGGCGCATGCCGAGAGTCATCGGTGGTGTCTATGTTGAGGAATTTCATGGTCGGATTTGATTTTATAAAACAAAGCATGAGTAGAATAGAAGATTGGCCAGAAAAAGCAAAAACTAAAAACAGAGAGACTAGTAGTTAAAGGTGATTAAAATTACCCAGGTAAAAGATGATGAGGCGGTTCAAAATCGGGACTGCTGATTTGTTAGCAAAGAGGGAAATATTCTGAGATAGTTCTGAAATATTTTTATGGAACATGATGACTATTCAAATATGACAGCTGAGAAAGAAGATGGAATGATTAATGGTGACTGTCAGCTTTTGAGACCGGGTGAAAGGGTCAAAGACAATTCCATTACATCAGATAAAGAACAGAAAAAAAAAATCGGTTTGGAGGATGAAAGAAATAAAATAATTCTGTCTGGTACATTTCGAATTTGCAATGTCTCTGTATCTACTAGGGAGTTTATATAGCAAGAAGTCGAAATTATGAGCTTAATGCCCAACAAACTCTCACAATTAGAGATGGAGATTTGAGATGTTACGATGGTGATAGTTGAAGCTGAGGGAGGGTGTGATATTTCAGAAGAGGTGATGGAGAATTAGCAAAACAAAAGAGCAATGCGTAACCAAGACTTCAAATCAAACCAAGATGTCCTTCAAAAGGTGAAAGGATTGTTTTTTAAATAGAAGTGTGATATATCCAGACAATGGAATATTATTCAGCACTAAAAAGAAATGACCATTCAAACCATGAAAAGACGTGAAGAAAGCTTAAATGCATATGACTAAGTGAAAGGAGTCAACCTGTAAAACCACATACTGTATTATTCCAGTTATGTGACATTCGGTAAAACGCAAAACTAAGGAGACAGCAAAAAGGTTAGTGGTTGCCAGGGGTTACGTGCAGGGGGTTTTAGGGCAGTGAAAACACTTTGTACAGCATGATAATGATGGATGCACATCATCATACATTTGTCTAAACCTATGGGATGTATGACATCTAGAGCAAATCCTACTGTAAACTATGGACTATAGGTTATTATGATGTGTTTATATAAGTTCATCATTTGTAACAAATGTACCACGTTGGTGGGGAGGTTGATAACGGGGGAGGCTCAGCGTGCGTGGGGTAGGGGGCTATATGGGAATCTCTGTACCATCCTCAATATTGCTGTGAACTTAAAATTGCTCTAGAAAAATAGTCTTTTCCAAAAAGGCAAACGAAAGAGCCTTGTAGAAGGCCGATACTTAGGATGCATGCAGTTACAGGCTAGCCCTCTTTGGATGAAAGACCCAGGTAAGTATTTTTTTTAAATGGAAAAGAAAATTCAAAAAAATAACGTTTTCATTATAATAATTAAAAAATCATTAAGTAAAAGAATGAATGAACCATATTTAATAGAGTTACCAAGAAGAATGTTATCAGGGATATTTACCAGAATCTTCTGTATGTTTTCAGTATGTTGGCAAGGGTCTAAACTTGACTGTAACATTTGAGAAGAAAATGAGAGGTGAGAAAATTGAAATTGCAATGGTAAATTTATCTTTCACAAATTTAGTAGTAAAGTTAGTGACAGAGACATAACCATGAGTGTGTCAGGGCACATAGTTGACCAGAGGAGTGGCCGAAGGCCACAGTATATCTCTTATCACAATAGAATGCAATGTGAGTGACATTCCTGGAGTTGTGTAACGTAGTGGTTTGTTCTCCTGAGCACATTGTAATGAAATGAACTGAGGTAACAAAATGGGAGAAGGAAATGGCTTGCAAAGCTTTAAGAATTTCACATTGAGCATACTAAATACAAAGAACCTCCAAGATGGAAAAGAAATTTTGTTGTTTTTCCTCATCTGACTATGGACATCCATTCAGAGGTCCTGACTGTGTAGGTTTTGAAATAGATAAGATCGCTCACTGAAAAGATGCATAGGGGAAAGAGAGGCGGTCCCGTGATTGAGCTCAGAAGAATGTCAACATTTAGAGGTCAGAGAGAAAAGAAGAAGCCAGAAAAGAAAGATGGGGTAGGAGTAGAATGGGAAGAATATATCCTCAAGGAAGCCCAAAGCTAAATGGATTTCAAAGAGGCAATGCTCACTGAGCTTGAAGACGTCGACAAGTTGAATCAATGAGGAGAAAAAGTGTCCATTGTACTGGGTAATATGAAGGACGAATGATGACCCCGACAAAGGCAATTATGGGGAGAATTGGAACCCTCTTAGCTAACTGCAGACATTAGTGTGACTTGACTATTCTCTCTTCAACAACCTTGCTGCACTATTCCAGGAAACTTTTACCAGGAAGATTAAGTTGCAAATAACTTCACTGGTTATTCCATTGTATACATGTACCGCATCTTCTCTATCCAATCGTCTATTGATGGCTGCTTTCATATCTTTGCTATTGTAAATAATGCTGTAATGAACATACAGATGAGCATATCTTTTCAAATTAGTGTTTTGGAAAAAGGTGAAGAGATTAAGAAGTATAAATTGGCAATTACAAAATAGTCTCAGGGATGTAAATGACAGCACAGAGAATATAGTCAGTAATATTATAATAAGTACGTAAGGTGTCAGGTGGGTACTAGACTTACTGGTGGATTGCTTTGTAAGTCATGTAAACATCTAACCAATACGATATATACCTGAAACCAATATAATATTGAATGTCAACTGTAATTGAAAAATTTTGAAAACATTAAATTTTTTAAAAATCAGTGAATATCATGCTATTTTTGAGGACTCAGAAAATCTTCAAGTATATGTTTATGCCGATTATAGCACCAACAGCCCCCTTCGTCCATACAGAGATCTGTATCTCCATTGATGATGGTGAGCTCATCTCTGAGAAAGACCAAGATGGCAAAAAATTCAGGAATATTTTTTATACTTTTCATGAACTGCTTACATTAGAAGCTCCAGCTGTAAAGTGAAATTTAGTGAAAATATGGGTAAGGCTGATGCCATGTTTTTCTTCTGGAAAAACAATAAATAATAAAAACAATAACCTGCTTCATTTTAGCTTTTGTTCCAAATATTCTGCAATTTTAGCGCAAGATCTCAATATTGCAAAGCAATGTGCTGCATTCATTTTTTAGATGATAGTCATTATATGTAGAGTAGCAGCACCAACCTGAAGCAATAATTTGAAGAACATGACAAATTTCAATTTTCGACCATCCTTCCTGACATCCTGTTCCTATAATGTATTATCTATTAAATGATTCACTCTGTGTATATCGTACCACGTTTCTTTAGAACTCCCTATAAAGAGTTCCGTGCTTCCTAAATGTGTTATAAAAACCACTTTTCATTGGTGAGGCCTATTTCTATGGGTATGTAAGCTGTGAGGATATGGTTATTTGAATTTTACATTTAAAATATTTAATTTGGTATATCTCTCATTCTAGTCTTTTTATATGCCCTACATTTCAGAAGTACAATTTTGGATATCTCATATTTTTAGTTATTCAATAAGTCTTATTTTAAATTCTCTCTGCCATATCTTCTATGTACAAAAGTTATGGCATTTCACAGCTATATATGCCATTAGTCACCCAAATGACAGTAAAAAAAAAAAACTGTGTGAGATGCAGATTTGAACGAATTAACACATACCCATAGAATGTCAACTAACAGAGGAAGAATTAACAGAACGACACCATTTTAAAATTACAGTGCATAGAAAAAATAAAAGGAAACGAAATTTTAGTTATCTAGGATTATAAATATTAATTATAGAAACTGTATTTAGCTGTCGATAGGATATTGCCAACATTTATTAATACACTGCCTGAGGATTTTGTGTTTGTTTTACACTCTTACACATAAGATTTAGTTCGGTAAGATTTTAACATTCCATAAATTAAGCCTATGTGCATAACATTTCAAGTACAATATTATGCAGGATATTTATTCAGTTCTAGTGTGGTTCAATTAAGGCTCATGGGGATAGTAATTTTCATCACAATCTCTGAGATATTCTGTTAACTTAGGAAAAAATCCTCGTACTACAAAACATTCTGATTGCTGACTGGAACAGAGGGCCGAGATGATTGGACTCATCCTCTCAATCTTCTAAGTTTTATTCTCTCCTTGTATTCTGCGTGTGGCAGCTGTTGAATTTTTTGCAAAAGCTCGCCAGGTTTTCCTTTATAGCAAATGATGGTTTTTAGCTCCTAGCGTTGGGTTGGGGAGTTCAGGCGAACTTATCCTCGCAACCTTTATGAGATTTCATAAAGTCTCGTTCAGATTTTATGTCCCCCCCCCCACATCTACCAGGGGAAAATAAAATGACCTCTCGCTCTCCTATTACGTCCTGAATGGGTAAGTCTGAAAAGTAAGCGCCGATGAAAATGTCAGTATCGTGAAATGACTTAACGTGTCGGCACCTCACTCAAGGTGTCAAGGTGTCATTCTCTAAAGTCTCTCTTTGCAAGTGGCCGTATTTTTTGTTATTATCTTTTTCGTTGAGGTTTAAACTGTCTTAACTATCTGTTACAATGGGCGAGTTCCTTTGCTCATCGATGTAGGAGCACGTATTTTAAACTTTTATTGTGTACTAAATTCTGTGGAGCTTAAAAGATGCAGTGACTAATATTAGGAAGTTTAGCATCTGTTTAAAGAAAGATGCACATATGGCGAAAATTGATCGATAAAAGCAGTGAACAGGGCAGCGTCGTATGAAAGAAACATCCCATAATTGCAACAAGAGATCAGAGGCAGAAGAGGCCCTAGTGACTGGAGTCTTCAAAAAAGTTTCTGTGGAACAGGTGGGCGCTTGAGGCCAGCCTTGCATGTTGGGGAAGATGAGTCACGGGGAAGACAAGAAGTAATTTTCCAATGAAAAGGCACAACAATGAAACAAAAACATCTAGCAGCCTCTGTGGACAGGAAAGTAGGTCTGAGGAGATGTGAGGATTTTTGTTTTTGTTTTGTTCAAACTAGGAAGACATAAGTTCGAAAACGGAAATAAGAGAAACCTGCCGTTCTAAACCTGACATTCTAAGCTTCTTGGCTCAGAAGACACGGATAGTAGGGGGCTTCCCCAAGGTTTTTGAGAAACACTAACAATAGGACAAAACGTGGGTTTAGGAAAAATAGTGCCAGTATCGGCGTGCGGGGTGCGTGGGGCGGGGCGGGGGGAGCGGCGGGCCGGGCTATGAGAACACACGGACTAAAACAACGGCGATAAGAACAAAAAGGACAAGTGAAGGTGACAAAGGCAGGCACGGCGGGGACGCATTCGGCGTCGGACCGACCCGCCCAGGGAAGGTGCCGGATGCCATCGCTGACATCCGAAGGCTGCGCCTCTGGAGGTCGCACGTCCGAAAGCCACAGCCTCGCGCTCGCCTCTCTCGAAGCAGAGGGCAGAGGCGTCAGCTCCGAGGTCACTCAGAACCGACGCGTGGCGGACGATGGCTCCGAGCCTCTTCCATGCACCCGGTGGGAAGACGTGGTCGGGCTTTGCGCCCCGGCTGCGGTCCCCCCTGTGGCTTGAACTTACAGGACACCTGGCAGGAAAAGCCAAATTTTCAGACTAGGGCAAGTCCCGCCTAAGGGGGGGGGGAGGGCAGGGGGGCGCCTTGCTCACCCTCACGTCAGCCGCGTTAAGAATCAACTGCTTTTTCGACCCGTTCATTGTTTTATGAGAAAATGCATCGTTTACCGTTTCTTTCCTCCTCTCTGTCTCCATCCAATTTTTACTGTTTTGTTTTGCATGAACGACTTAATATGAAGCATGGTGCATCCCTGTCCCCCTCGCCCTTCCCTCACAGATGAGACCCCGACCCCCAAGAGCACCGACCCCCAGGCGAGGCAGCCAGCAGGGCTCCGGCTTCGCGTTCTCCGCTCATAGCTGTGCCGTCCTCAACGACAGGCTTCACGAAATCTCCGCATTAGTTTTTATGTGCAAGATATGGATGCAATTTTTCAGTTCATCACGAGATTTCCATCACAACTCTTTTTTCCTGTCCTTTCCTCTTCTCTCCCCTCCCCTCCTCTCCCCTCCCCTCCCCTACCTTTTGGTGAGACCAAACATTCACTTTCTCCGGAATCGGTAGCATCACAGAGAAAACTACACGTTCACGCAAATTCACGGGGCCGCAACTTCGGACTCGCCATCAGAACGGGGAGCTCGACGCTGCTCGGCAGCAGGCAGCGCTTCCCCTGGGCCTCGCCCGCCTCCTCCCCGTCCCCGCCACTGCCGTAGATGCCACTGTTCTGACATCATCAGCTCCTACATCTCTGTGTCATTTTACAAACGAGTCTGGCTGTGCCCCGTCTTAAATAAAACCCGCCCCTCTATTTAAATCCACGTAGAGCCGCCACCCGTTTTTCCGTTTGCTTTCATGGCCAAAAATCTATGAATGGATTTCTGTATTCGTTTTCTCCACTTAATTCACTCTCCCAACCTAAGCCACACACACGCTCGCGGTTTTGCCGGGATCCCCACGCCAGCCGTAGGACCGCGTCCGGTGGACACTTTCCTGCTGGCTTCTCTCTGCGCGCCCGGCTGGACGAGCTTCTTTGCGACCCGGCTCCCAGGACATCGCGGTCCTCCACTTTCCCTCTTATCCCTCGGGGCGATCTTTTCCGACTCCCGCGTGCCGATTTCTGCTATTCCCGACCTATTCTTTAAATGACGGCATTTCTTAGCGTTTGATTATGAATCCATTTCTCCGCCATTTTTATTTTTAATCTCTTGGAGGTCCCATTGGTCCATAGGACTATAGGTCATCATCTATCTGTCGATGATCCTAGATTTGTTCATTCAGTTGTTTACTTCGCACGCGCGCGCGCACACACACACACACACACACACACACACACACACTCATACTTTATATAAAGTGCCGCCTCCCAGAGAAGCTGTCCAAACTACTGAGTGCAAATTCTATCTCCAGGACCCTTGTGTTCCTTTATTACACTCATCGGAATGTCTACTAATAAATTATGTGGCCTACTTCTGATTGTTCCTATGTTCTTGTCTGCTTGCTTGTTTTGTTATGTGGGTCTGTCTTCATTAATAAAAATAATTTGAGCGGGCAAAGATCGTCTCTTTGACTAAAAATGATGTGTGTCCAGTGCCCAGCAGATGGATAACACACAGTGGACATTCAGTAAATATCTGTGTGCCCTGCAGGGGTCAGCCATAGAGACTTCCCACCGGAGGACGCTCTGTGTGCCCCACACTGACGTGATACGTGCGAGATGTGTCTGCGTGAGTTTCCCACTGCAGGGGGCCTGCCCGTTCTCCTCTACAGACAGGTGCAGTGAAAAGCATGTGAGAAGCATCAGCATCAAGGTGAACCGACCAGGTGCAATAAAAGCTTCTGCTCTCCAGCAGCTGCACTTCTGAGGATGTCTCTGTTGTCCAGGCCACAGGCCTCAGGCAAGCCCTGGCCACCTGGTGCCAGCTCCGCCCATTTCTCCCATTCCAGGAAGCTTCTCAGAACGTGAGATCATTAAAAGATTTGAATCTGCTCTAGTGCATGGGAACGTCACATCGATCACCCCAAAATATCCATTTATAATGACAAATGACTTCTGACACACTTCCCAGCAGACCCGCACACTGATATTCTGTGCCAGAGGGTGAAAAGGTCTTTGAAAATGCCCAGTAAAGCTATCAATATCTCAAGTTTAAAATACTGCTTTTAAAATTTATATATATATATATATGTAATCTCAATGCAACAATTATTAGCGAGCCGATAAGAGTCGTCAAGACTGTCTTGAGCTATTTCTATCATAGTAACTATTTAGGGAAAATAACACTTTCTTTTTCATTCTTTTATTTTTAGTCATTTTTTCTCTGTGAGGCCAAATATTAAAACAACCCATTTTCAATCTAAGAAAGTCTATTTTTGGTAATTAAGTAATAAATGCAACATCGGATTGAATTTTTCTGAAATTCTTTCACTGATTTACCTGGCCCATGAGTAATAATAAAATCTGTCAGTGGCTTGCTCGCTCGCTCGGTCTCTCTCTCTCTCTCTCTCTCTCTCTCTCTCTCTCTCTCTCTCTCTCTCTCATTATATCAGTTAACTCTCTCTTGACCTGCACATTTAAAGTAGAACAAGCATTTTATCCAAACTGGAAAAATTTACTTGAGGTTAGAGAGCTACATAATTTTAATAAAATAAGAGTCACGAAATTGCCTTTCTCGTTTCTTGTCAAGAAGGTTAATTTTACAACCGTTTCCCGGCTCTCATTGCTGTTCCCAGGGGAAGGGCCGCTGGGTCTCTGCAGTTTTTTTGCCCGTCACCTTCCGGGGTGACGCGAGCGGAGGAAGAGCGTGTCCTCTGCGGCCTGACACTTTCCACAGGGCACTCGCTATTGGGTAATGAAAACAGACTTTCCATTTATCCCCGTCCTTTTGAAACCTGCCACAAGGTTGGCAGCTGCAATCGAATGGGCGACGTCGCTGTCACTGTGTCACTGCCTGTGAGCGCAGTGAGGTCCCCGCCCGGGAGGGGTCCCCAGGAGCCGGGGGTGGGGCGGTGGCCCTGGCCTCGCTGCGCCAGCACCGACCAGGAGTTCAGCGGAGTCTCGGTGCGCAGGAGGTCACACTGTTGGCGCCTATGGCTTATGGCGCTGGGCGACAAGGCCCCCACGTTCAGCTGGTCCAATGGGAAATGACCTCAGCGGACTTCCCACTTCTAAGTCCTCGCCGAATGTGGCCGGCAAGGCGGAAAGGCGGCTAAAGGCGAGAGGCAGATCTTAAGGGGGTCACGGGGGGTGGGGGGGCGGCGGGGGCGCGGCGGGGAGACCGCCTTGGAGCCGCCCCCACCCGGACGCGCACGCGGCGCCCGCACCTGCTCGTCGCGGCCGTGCCCGGGTCGCCGGGCCCCCTCGCGTGCGGGGACACAGCGTTTCCGCGTGTTCTGCCTGCTTCGTGAATTCCCTTTCTCTTATTGTCCGGCTCGTCCCTCAGCAGCACGTTCGCCGCAAACGCCCCGTGCGTCGCCTCTGTCGCCGCAGCCCCCCGCGCAGGACAGCCTCGCCGAGCCGCTGACCGCGTGCCCGTGTCGCCGGCCTCCGAGGCCCCCGCAGGGCCACCCCGGAGCGGCAGCAGGCTGACGCCGCCGGGTTCCGGGGGTCGCGGAGCGCGTGGGCGGACCCGCCCTCTCCCGCCGGGGCGTCCGGCTGCGCTGCCGTTTTTGCGTTTCCGATTTTCCGCTTCCACCGAATGTTCCTCTTCGCAGCGCGTCTCCCGCCGGCGCCGAGCGCTGCCTCACGAGCCCTCGGGCAGCGGGACGCCAGGGTGACCGCCGAGGTGCCGCCAGCTGGATCCTGCGGGGCGAGACGGCCGAGCCGGGGGTCGGGGCCCCGCGCCTCACAGGCCCTTTGTCGCTTCCCGTCGGCGACGAGCGGCCGCCGCTCCGGCCTCCGGGCAAAGCTGCCTCCGCGGCGCAGGTTCATGTCTTCGTGCTTGAAACTCCCGCTGTTCAGCCGCTGCACCCCGGAGCCCGGGCCCGCGGCGCTCACCGTTTCTCGTGCAGAGCAGTCTGTCCCCCTCGCTTTAGCGTCCTTCGGGCTCACGGGCCATCAGGGCACCTTCCCAAATGGCGACATGCCTCTGTCTTGACAGGCGCCCTGGGGCCTGCTCTAAAGCATCTAACTTGGCTTCTTCTGCATTTTATAACGAAATTCAGAGACAAGCTGTAATAATTACAGCGCTGATTATACACAAATACCAATTCCTTAGAGAAAAATGTAGAAAATAATAAATAGGAAGATCGAGAGACTTCACGTGCCGTCACCCGCCCGCAAACCTTTTCTCTATCTGTGTGTTGCCTTCCAATCACATAAATCATGTGACATATGTATGCAGGATTCTTTTAGAAAGTAAGGATCATAATGAATACACAGCTTTATTTGGACTTTTCACTTAATATGATTTTCAGCATTTCTCCACGTTGCTATTTTTCAAAATTAAAAAGCTCGGCTTCTTAATATTTTATTTTATGGAAACGATGCAATTTTTAAATACTCTCTTGTATTTGATTTAGTTTCCCGTCTGTCGATTTTTGCTATTATAACAATATATTAATGTTATCGATTGTTTTCGTTAACATTTTATTCTTTCCTTACCATGTATTCTTCAGGGAGGTTAAGGCGCTGACTGAGTGTGTGTAACAAAGACAACCCGAAATACAGTGGCTTCAACGAGATAAAAGGTTCCTTCTCTGTCACACACGGCGCAGGGGTCGGTGGCTCTGGCTGGGTCCTTCCTGTCTCCTTACTGTCAACGCACCACTGGGAAATAGGAAACGGAGGACGCGGATCTTCCTCCCCTAAGACTGTGTCCTGTACTTGTCCTCTGCCATTTCCGTCCAGATCCACTGGCTCGGGTGTACTTGTGGGATTACCCCCTTTAAGGGAGGCCGGGGAATGCAGTCTCCGGGCGGGGGCCCTGTCCCCTCTTTAAACTGGTGCCGCTCATGGGTGATTCCAGCAAAGAAAGGGAGAAAGAGAGCACAGGATGTACCTGGGCACCACTAGCAGACCCTCAGGTAGCAGGACGCCTGGACTGGAGTTCAGGATGATTTTTCTAATTCTTAAAACATACTTGAAATTATACTCCCCAGATATTACACATTTCCCCGGATCTGTATTTTTTTTTCTGCATTTTTATTAAAAAGTAAGATCGAATCTAGTTCCACATTTATTGGTCATCGGTATTTCTTCTTTTGTTCATTTTCCCGCGTGTCTTTTCCTTGGTTTTATGTAAGTCCCTGTCTCTGGCTCTCTTTCTCCAAGCACGTACTACATACCATCAAGAAATTAACCATTTCATTGTCTAACTTCCTGAAAATGAGTCGTTTCCCTTTTAAATTGGTAAATACATTTTAAAACTCAGAACTTTAAAACTATTTTATATCATATATTCCTTTTTTATATATTATTCCATAATTTTTAGCATTACAATGACCTTTATTCACAAATCAAATTCCCTATACCTTCTAATTGCTTTAGATGTTTTAAAGAAATTCTCTCCTCTGCCTTACTGATTGAGATTCACCTTTATTATAATGACCCACATCTCCTAAATAGGAGTTTGAAGAATATAAACAGTGCCTTGTCAGCTGTCAACGAAATTTCTCAGATGTTTCCTCCTATTGCTAGCTATTTTATTTATTTGTTTGTTTGTTTGTTTGTTTGTTTGTTTTCCTTTACTGCTGTATCCCTGGCTAATGAAATAATAACGCCTTGGGAGAAGATAAGTAGAAAATACATATTTGTTAAATTAATTGTTTAGTAAACGAATCACTGAACATTTCTTTGAAAGTTTCAATGATGATAGAAGGTCACCCAAAAAATCTACGGCCCTAGGTAAGTGCAGCCTCAGTGTGAGCCACTTAGCATGCACTGTGGGCCACTGAGACAAAATGGGAAGCCAGGTCCAGAAAGCATTTGTGAAGCGTTCTGTGTAGTCTCTTCTCTTGGAGATAAGCGGAGCATATGAGCATATTCCAGATCCGAAAAAGTCCTGTAGTAAAACGATCTCCATTTGGATTTTTGACTAAGGGGCGTGCATGTGTGTGTATGTGTGTGTGTGTGTGAATGTAAAAATCTATAAATATAAATGGGCCTCTTGGAAACCATTTTAGGAAATAACTCCTAGGCATTTTTCTTTGATTGGACATAAAGCAAGAAATTTCTTGGTCATCTGGGCAGATGTGTGTGATTGCCTTTCTTGTGTCGGCCCCTGAACAATCTCACACTCGTGAGCAAAGTGTAGCGTCATCTCGGCTCTTTACTGCTGGATATTCGTGGTGACTTTCTCTTCAGTTTATGCCAATGAAAGTCGGCGTCTGTCTGTCTGTCTGCTGCCAGGTCGCTGTGCTAATCTAAGCTCTGAGCGACTTTCATCTGAGCTGCTCCCAAATGATCCTGTGGGAGCTGGCAAATTCCATCCAGCCCATTCTCCATAGGCTGATGAGGACTTTTTCTAACTGTAGATTTCTTTGCATGACTTTCTTTCTTAAAAGTCACGAATGGCACCCCATTGCTCTTGGAAAAAAGGTCCAGTGTGATATTTAGGGACACTGAAAATCTTGTGTGGTTTAAAGCAAGCCTCCTCAACTATCCGTAAGAATCAGATGAATTGTGTGATGAAAATGCAGATTTCTAGGTTGTCTCACCTGATACCTGGACCCAGGTCCATTTCTGAAAACCTTTTCAGCCTCGGCGACACCAGAGCTCAGCGCTCCTTCGTGAATCACAGAATGTCACGCCCTGAACCTTGCTCACGCCCCTTCCCTGTGCCCGGACGCCACCCCAGTCTTCTGCTAAACTGATGGTTCTTTCTGTCTGATGACTTGGTCATTTGCTCTACTGTCCTCTCTCAGCAAAGGGTCAAACCTTAGATATTTGATAAAAGAACCAATAATTCTGAATTTGGGAGATAAATCCATTAGAATATTTTTTTCAGATTCTTCTAATATCCTTTACAAGGAAAAAGGAAATACAAATTTTCTGGAAGAAAAAGATAATGAATTTGTTAAAAAAAATACTGTATTCAATGTTATGGTAAAAATCACTAGATATAAATAAACAGCCTCACTTATTGTTAATGTTTTATAGTTTCGGCATTAGGTACAATTAGGATTAATGGCTATAGTGGTTGTTTTTTAGAAAAAAGCGAGTCTTCAATGCTTTTATTTAGTGCACTGATATCCAAAAACAGCATCTAAACAGATGTCTTGCTGCTAACCCAAATGCAAGGGATGTTTAAGTCCCTCCTTCACTGGGAATGATTTGAAACACACATGAACCCTTCTTATATATTAAAATACATACATCTGACACATTGTGACATCCAAAGGCTTCATCTGTCTCTGTTACAAGTATTTCTTGAAGTGGCTTTTATATAAGACTATAAAATGCTGTCTCATCTTTCCACGTGTACAAGCTTTATTGAACCCACTTGACTGCAATCTCTTTTGTGACTAATACCCTATTCACTTTTTTTCCCCCAACCACACTGCCTACTAAAGGGTCTTGCACACAGGACGTGCTTGATTTGTTGTTGTTGTTTTTTTAGATTATATTAATTTTGTGTGAAAATTAGGGCCATTGTGATCAAAACAGTTGCAACACTTTTCCTAAGCTCTTGTGTTTATCGTTTCTTTTCCACAGAACATCTTCTGGCTAATCTATCATGCATTGCACCCTGCGAGCAGCTGGCATAATATCTGGAATAGATGTAGTGCATTGATTCTTAACTGCTGGAAATTACCAGCTGGCACAGGAGAGAACTGGGCAAAAAATAACAATAGCAGATAGACTTGTTTCTCACTTTTTCCAAAAGAGACCTTTGCAGAGGACCAGAACTCGTAATTTTCCTTTTTAAAAATTTATCCAGATTCTGGCATATTTTGAAGGAATGTCTGGGAGTTCGTGTCTTAATCCATTTAAACACATCTCTAGTATATAGATGGATGATGAGAGATTGAATGATGCTTCCTGATGTAAGATCCACTTACATAATATAGTGTCTTTCCAGATCCAGTAAACAAGGCGGATTCCGATGCTACAGGGGAAACCCCTAGAGCTGGCCATGATGAAGTCTCAGCCATCACACTGAGTGACCACAGAGGATCGAGATGGCCCCGCGAGCTTTGACTTTGATGAGACTGAGTAGCATTTTTTATATACTTTGCTAACTTTACTTCCAGGAAAAGTTAGGTATATATAGACTTTATGCTAGTAAACTAAAGTTTATGTTACTTTAGAAATAAGAGAACATTTTAGTTTAAAGATAATGAGTCTTAATCTCTACTACATGTATACTTTTGAAGAAGTTGAATAAGAATATAATATAATCTTGCTCAACAGAGTACCTTAGTAAAAAAAAAAATTATATACAATCTGTTAATACAGAAACCCATCTGCAAAAGAATTACTTTAGGAAAAGAGAAAATTAATGCATAGCTATGAAACACAACCATAGAACAATATGATTTTAATGATCATCTAGTCCAATACTCTAATTTACACATGAGATCATCAAAGCCTAAACTCACAGAGAGAATTGGATGAGAATTGAGTTCTTTAGATTTCAGATCAGATGCATGTCTCTCGAATGATCTTGGAAAACCATCGTAGACTGATACTCACGTGACCCTCCTGAGATGATTGCACTGAAAATCAGGAGTGAGAATAGATGGGGCTCTGTGTACATCGTTACCGCGGGCTTGGACCTACGCACATCGAACTTAAAGATTTTCCATACAGATGTTACACAGAGAACAATGAAATAAAAGTAAGCAAGGGCAAGTAGCAATAGTGGAGGAAGCAGAACCGGAGGAACGTAAGTTAAAATGTGTAAAGATGACCTCTGAAGACGAGCAATAGGTCTATGTGAATGTACACTAACATATGTCCAAAAGAGGTTTAGAACTGAAACAAAAATGAAAACCACACTCACCCCAAACTTTCATCACCCAACACAGCAAACCACAGCACGTTGCAATGTGGGATCCACCTCCCGTATGCGCCAGTGTTGGATGGGCTGGACGTCACAAACTCCAGAAAGATATACAATGATGGCCACTAATTACCGCCGTGACATACGGGAGGCACTTTCTCTTTTGTATTTTTTTTTTTTTTACTTCACATTTCATTCTTTGTAATGCAAATAATGTCCAGCCATTACTTTTCTAAGACTGTTATATTCCAAAATGGTGCTGCAGTTGAAATATGTGATTGAAAGAAGCCAATTTAGCTAATTACTGACCAAGGATATGTTTTGCAGACGTGCATTTCAAGCATAACCTAGAGGCATAAGATAGGTCGAAGAGGTCAGGAAAAGTGATAGGCTTCTTACAATAAGCAAGATACCAATAGATATCAAAAAAAAAAAGCACGTGTTACAAGTAATTATTTTGGGATGAGAGAGAAATGGTTACCCCGTTATTAATAAATACCTTTACAATTTTTAATGTTAAACTGATGTTTATATGTTATCACTTGTCTGTGAAAACGTCATCAGTCCGTTCTAGACAACTGCGAACTCCCCCAAACATACATAACTAAAGGCTGAGGTGGCGTTGTCTTATTTGCACATCTGTTGTGAAAACGTTAACATCTAAACACACGTCTCTGATCTCCCCGCTGACAAGTACATGGTCTCAGCATCTGCCTGGGGGCTCCAGTGGGCGCTTGTTTGTGACATTGGGGTGTTCTTATTATCTTAGGTGGCATAACAAAAACTTTAATGTCTTCTTGCCTAGGTCTTCTCAAAATGTCACTACAGTAAGGACCTCGATGACTTCCAGAAGCACTGACTTCTACAGTGCCACCGTATAATTATTAAAAGCAGCAATAACTGTTATTAATTCTAACACACTTTCTCTTCTATTAGATAACTAGGCCCCAGGAATGGAATAAGACCACAACTAATCTAAATTCTATTTTTATCCTGGTCCTTATTAAATGTAGAGACTTGGATTCAAAACTTATTATTATTATTTTTTGCTTTAATAGCTGCTTCTGTAGAGCCCATGATAACAAATCTGAAATTAAATGACTTTAACTTCAGCTTCTATTACCCAAACAACCATTAGAAAATTCTATACATGAAAGGATTGTTATTCAGAAATTGGGTTAACTCTTTATTGAAGTGATTAAATATGATTAAAATAGCATCTAATAAAGCCACTTATCTGCATTTAATCTTTCCCCAAATCTATTCTATCCTATAGCAAATCTTTAGATAGTAGAGGCCTATCATAGGTTAATTCAAATGAGAAAAACAATTCATTCCTAACTCATACTAAAAGTCCAACCATTTCTCTTTCTAACATAGCTGAAATTCTGTAACATATACAACTGTTCGTCTAAACGTTTCTTTCTTTAAAAAAATAAAATAAAATGTGAAGGATTTAAAGTATAATTACCCAATGAGTATTTGTGATCCTTTTTTGTCTTATTTTCTGAAAAATGATAAGGTGCCACGTTTAAACAGCTACTTGCGAGTAAATTCGTTGCTGTATAATCCTTTAAATTGCTTGACTTTTTTACTGTAGACTTCAAGAAAACCAGCCTTGTAAGATTGTTGTTTTTTTTCGATCTTTCACTTCTTCAGAAGTTTGGAAGTCAAGAATAAAAAAATTGAAGGTCTAATTTATGCCACATTCTATTTGTTGCTGTAATACATTTTTCCCCCAAAAAATGATTGGTGAATTTCTTTTATTGATGTCGAACGTTCCCTATAAATCCGCCGGTAAAGGAGCGCCGCCTGCTTCAGCACCCGCTGCAGACAGCGCGCCGCCAACTGCACATGCGCAGGCCTGGCGACGCGGCGAGTCCTGGGTTCCAGCGACAGCAAGCAATCCCCAGGCGGCAGCGCGAGGCACGCAAGCTACTCACAGGCTTCGAGTCTGGGGCTCGATAAATCAAGACAGCCTCCAACTTAAGCATCATCCCCGTAATTTCTACCTAAACGCGGCATGAGACAATTTTTTAATGCATTATGTTCTGGTTCTTTTTTGTCTGCTTGTTTTTGTCTTTTAAAATACATGTTCTAGGTAGCACTTGTTTAGGAAAAAAAAGCCCAATTTCATGTAAATTAAACTTTTGCTTGGCAGTAAAAACATTTTTTCAGTGGATCCCTGCAATTCAGTGAGGATGACAGCTGCAAATCCATTAGACGTGACCTTCCAATGATCCATTTTTGCAGTTTTCAAATTCCTCCATATAGCCTAGCATTGCTTGAAATACAATCCTACCAAAGCATCTCTTTTTTTTTTTCCATCCACTCCTTCATCAGATTTTGAGGAAGATGAATGCTTTCCACCGTATAGATATGGCGTCAGTGATGTCCATACCGATTGCAATAACCATTCCACAGCGAAAGGAATTTCTCTAGGTAGCAAAAGGTTACAAACCATCCAGAAGCTTCCCAGAATCCACAACTCTAACATAATTTATTTAAATTTATTTCATGCTTAAAAATCCTCTGCATGAAATACGGTGATATATGCGTGGCGAGGCTTATGACTTTTCAGCATTCATTTCTTCAATACACTCCACCACTTTCAAATTGTCTTTTGATGCATAGACTTTGCTAAGCCTCTTAACTTGCCTGCCTGAGACCAGACCGTGATTCACTGTATGTCTTCGCACCAGAGCTTGCGCACGCCTGGAAGTTCCCCTGATCTGAGCATGCATATTTATCATAGAGCGTTTTCAATTCAGATGGTAAATGCCAGGGGAAAATGTGCTTATTATAGTGCAGTCCCGATTATGAGTTCCAATAGTGCAGGAATTTTGTATTTTATGTTCAATTAACACATCCAACATAGTGTTTACATCAAATATGAACTGTGTTCACTTACCTCACGTAGATCTTTTTAATAATATGTCAGTGGAAACTGCAAAAACTAATAGAACAGAATTTACTTTGCATCACAAAGATTACCTACAGTTTGATAAACAGTTGAGCTAGAGATATAAACATAGGTATGTACATAGAAAGTTTAAAATATATAATATGTATAATCGGAGTCTGAGACAAAGGATGTGATTATAAAACTAAGACCACATTTTCGGGATATTAATAGGGAGCATAATTTATATAGATTATCACTATCATGATTCTACAAGACAGAGTGGTATTCTCCTAAGTAAAAAGTGACTGAGACACATATAGTTTAACTTGCCCTAATGCATGCCGGCTTCTTTGTTCAGTTCATTCTCTCTCTCATCTGTGCTGCGCTGACATATCTCTCACGCCGACCCATGTCCTAGGTTCAAGGGTGACAAATAACTGAAAATCAAAGTGCAAATGAGAGAGTCTTCATTATCCTTTTACAAGACTCGAGTTTTTTTGTTTCTAGTTAAAAAGCAACATAAGCTAGGGTTTAAAAGCGAAGGTTCGCATCTCAACCCCATGACTTATTACTCGTGAGAGTCTGAGTAAGTGTGTTAACCTCACTCCATCTCAGATCGCCAACCGGAAAATGGGCTTTACCTCTACGCTCAAGATGTTTTGCACAAATCCTGGCTCATAGAAAGCACCAAATAAACAGGAGTTTCTGAGAGGATTTTTGTAGCTACAGTCAGGAGATTTGGCCCTGATTTCCTGTGAGCTACAATCTGTCTCAGTGCATACGTTTCAAAATCGTCCGATGCATCTGCCTGCTAATGTCATACTGCGTGTGGCTCCTCCCCTCCCCTGCCCTGGGAGGCTACGCTTTACAGAAAGCCCTGAACATGAAGGCAGAAACAACTTCAAAATACCTCTCCAGTATGCTGGAGTCGCTTCTCGTGGCACATTATGAAAAATGATTTTGCATGCTCAGAGCAAAGTTTATGGCTAATCTATGCATCTAAAGTAAGGTGTGCATGGGTCAACAGATTAATAGGAGGTAAAATGGAAGGAGATGTATGCTATTAAGATAATACAAGTAAACAGATGAGTTTTCTACTACGCCGAATGTATAATAAAGAAACTCGGAAAAAGTAAGGCCGTTTTTGCACCAGATCTTAAGGTGGCCCTAATAAAGGATGTCCACAGCATAGGCACAAAAATCTATACATTACGGTTTGTACTTAAAGTGATTACGGTGTCAGTGTGGTTTTTTTTTTTTTTTAATGACGTGTTTTGACAATATCCGATCATAATTTTAGTATAGTATGGCTACATGCATGGTGTGTGTGGTTGTAAACGATGCTGCTCACACTGAGGACTCAGGTTTGAACTCTAAGTGGAACAGCGCACACCCCGGACTCTGTCTCAGGATACGTGTGGGGCTCAGCTGGCTCCTCCCGGCCCCACCCAGCGACGTTCCCATGCAGGGTCATGGGAAGCCAACAGTTCAGCTCCTGAACCTTTATTCTTTTAATTTTATCGCAAAAAACCATGACGCTTGGGAAGCCTCAGACCATCTTTCTCACTCAGGCTTCTAAAGAACACACGATTGTAGGATGTTTAGGTCGTCCATGCGGAGGCTGGACGTTCCCACTATTTCTGCAGCGAGAGATGGTCTGACAAGGTCATCTGGATGAGCTCAGGTGCTAGTGACCTTGGGGAGAGAGGCACTAGGCAGGGCGGGCCGGGTGGAGGCGGGGGAAGGGAGAGGTGCTCCCAGCCAAGCTGCAGACCAAGGGGCAGTGAGCTCCCTTTCTCACCTGCACGACTGACTAGTGACTTCGCCCTCACGCCCTTACGGAACTGAGCAAGCGCCAGGGAATCTAAGCGACTTCTAGGAAGCGGGGTCCCAAGCCTCCTCCAATTCTAAGGAAAGCTGTGGTATCACGCTCTTTCTTCTGCTCTTTCTTCCAGGCTTATATCCTGTTAGACACTTGGGGGGTCTTTTCCATTTAGAAAAAGTCACCCGGTTACATATTGGCAAGTAAGGCTATTTACTATTTCATTAACATGTGAGAGTAAGTTAATCTGTACTTTAACTACACTTGATCTCTCCCTTTTGGGTCCACTTTTGTGGATCTGGGGTCACAGTACCTGACATCCTTATCTGACAGAGCTAACGTGGAGATCAGAGGCGGGGTAATCCGCGACAGTACCTGGAAGATTCTAAGCAGCCCAGCTGTATTGCATTGCTATTAAGTAATTCAATTTGATGGCTATTTTAAACAGGAAATTGCTTTGGAAAAAAAATCTCCCTTATATCTTTCATATATTTTAACACAAAGAACACAAGGATACAGAAAGAATATTTTTCCTAATGATTGTATTTTTGAGTTAGTGGCTAGAACCTAAGCTTCGAGCTTCGTGGTAAAGAAGGTCTCCGTCCATACAGGGCTGAGGCCGACTGCAGCCGTCCACACTGGGCAGCGAATATCCTATTGGTGGTGCTCAAAATCGACTGCATATTAAAAGCGCCACAGCGGATTTTAAATCACGCCTAAGCTACACGCATGCACATGTATGCACACGCACACACACATACATGTGCATGCAGCAATAAGATAATGAGGTTTTGAATACTGAAATCTCATCATAAATAAACATTTACACGAATTGGTATTAAACATCAAAATACCCTAGTAGATAATGGTATATAGGGCGCTCCTCAAATATTTAATACTATTAACATAAACAATCATTTGTAGGGTCTGTAACAAACCCAGAACGTTTACTATGATTGGTATGAGCATTATTGAGGGTTCGCACAGCTGGAAATAACAGAAGTCTACAAACAGCGACTTAACGAAGGTTTTGTTCACTTTAATTTCCTTCGCCGCGTGTCCAGGTTCTCATTTTTGCTGTTTTCTCCACACTCCCCTTGCTGTATCACAAAATGACTGCCTCCGCTCTAAACATTGCTTCCATGTTCAAACCAAGAGAGGAAAACATTTATTAAGTCCTGCTCATGTTATTATGTGATCGGAAGTGTTTCTTGAGTTCCCAGCATGCATTTCCCTCTCGGGAGCTGGGTCAGCACCCACTGCTTCTGAGCCCAGGGAGGTAGGGACAAGGAATAGCTATGCCATCAGCGAATCGAAAGGACCAGCTACCTACATGGTCGTAGTTTATGCAGTATTGTCTTCTCTACCCAATGGATTGTATGCGTTTGCGGCATCTGGACTCACTGGACTCATCTACCCGTGGAGTTTCAAATCGGTAGGTAGAAGCCATGCCATAGGCTTCATCTGGTTTTTTTTCCCCCCAGATACATGTAAAAACAAACAAACAAACAAACAAAAAATCCCTTTGCACATGTTTGATTAACAAATCCTCATCAAGATGTTTCCTCAAATGAGACTGACAGCCTCATTAAAGACCCATCAGCCCTCCTCCAACCACAAAGCAAGCCCACGTGAGGCGAGGACGTGCGCCACGGGGTGATGGTGACCGGCCCGGTACAGAGGGCAGGGTTCGAGCACCGGCTGCCTATAATTGAAGAACACTGAAACACCAAGTTGCACAATTCGGTGACATCTGAGTTTCTTTCTGACTCTGAGCTTTTCATGAAAAAAAAAAATTTGAATTTTTCCTTGAAAAAGAAAAATGTAATCTGCAGCCTGACACTTCCGCATTCTCATTTTTCAATTATGAGGACCTGACTTCAAGAAATACAATGTCTTCTGTCAAATAAAAAATGAATTCTGACCTTCTATTTTCTACATGGGGAAATGGACTGACGGAAGAGAAAATTGAATGTGACAGTCCTAGGAAGGGGACATGAAAATTCTACTGATGTAGGGACGTGCACCTGCCTCTAACCTACTACCTGGTGTCAAATTGAGAATTCTCCCAATTCCACATTCTGCTACTGATTTCATTTCTTTATGAAATGTATCCCAAATTTAGCATACTATCAGTTACAGTGTGCTTCGTAATTATTAAGATAAATTCTGAAACTGTGAGCGAGGCAAGCTCCCACAGTGTTAAAATATTTCATAATTGCTGGTCCTAGTCCCCAGTAACTGCTTTGGGGGAGATCCGATCCCATCTGGCAGTGTTTAATGCAACTTCCATCGGCTGACGTGTGAAGGATCGCCTTCCACACTCATGCTGTCCTTAGAATAGGCAGGCGGAGAAGCTCACGATGTGCTCAATCTGTTCATTTCAGTTGTATTAATTAACACTACTTGTCACGGTGAGCGGGGATTTCATTGACCCCTAAGAGGACACCTTTGCCTTTTACGATGACAGACTTGATCTCACGTCAGATCCCTTCTCAGGAGGTACCTGGAGACAGTTATACTCACTCAGATGGCCTTCCACTCACGTGTGTTGCCTTCAGATACATATTATTTGACTGGGGTTGTTACTCTGAATGAGATACAACGGAGTTTTGTTTTGTTTTGTTTTGTTTTTACAATTACCTTCAATTTTTCAATTAATACAAAGAAGATATTTTTTCAATTATCATCAGTTTGCTTTTGATTATGTAATTGCTGTTAATATGGTTAAGTTACTTTCTCTAGAGGAATCAAAACCATTGCAGAACAAACAACTTGGGTTATCAACTTGAAAAAGTTTCTTAACATATTGGAGGCCATATAACAGAAAGAGAGATTTGTAAGTGTCTAATATTTACATATAATAAATCGCTATAAATAGTGATCTTTTATATTGGATTCAAAATGTAATGGTAGCTTTCAAATGGAGAATATGACTTCTGATGTAGAAATTTCTAGCATTTCAGACTGGGCTTCCACACTACAGGTAGAACACCACTCTACTTGTTGAATCATTAATGGTTCCTGGCTCCAAATTCTGCTTGTAAATGTCAAGCCTATAGTCAGATTTGTTAAGCTAATTAGGTGTATCGTTCAGGAAGTCATCGTATGAAGTTTTCCAGAATTGAACCAGAGTCTACAATACTGGTAAAAATTACAATTGCCTAAGAAAAAGATTTTATAAATGCTAAATGTAATGCAGTTTCAAGGCCTGTAACATAGGAGTTATAAAAGTTAAAGGAATATCACAAGAGAATAATTCAAAGCTATTTATTTAAGCAGAATATATGACATTATTAGATAATTATTTATTTCTTTAATGAGGCATAATTGACATATAACATTATATTCATTTCAGGTGTACAACATAATAATTCAATACTTGGACATATTGAGAAATGATCGCCACAATAAGTCTAGTTAGCATCCGTCACCACATGCAGTTACAATTTTTTTTCTTGTGATGAAAACCTTTAAGACCTGCTCTCATGATCTTCAATCATCTCCATGTCTGTTTTTCTCTCATTCTTCATGCAGTATGTGTAGCTGTGCTGTCGCACTTATCTAAGTCTTTTTTTTTAAATTTATTATTGTCAATGAATCAGTTTTCAGATTCGTCAGGTCTACTACATTTGCCTTTAAATAATATTTTTTGGTTGCATTAATTTTTTTCATCCCACTGAGAAAGTTTTATTATACTGAGAATGTTTTTATCTTCATGATTTGAATGTATAGCTCAATTACTTTCAATCTTTTTATAAATGCATGTCTAGTTATATATTTTTAAAATTCTGATCTTTATCACATTATAATATTGAAGCTAGAAAATATGTTCTGTTATTTATAATTTTTTGACTTACTAAGACTCTTTGCCACCTAAAATAAAATTAATTTTTTATAATTTCCATGTTTTTTTTGTAAAATATTTTTATTCTCTGTTTATTTCTTATTCCATATTACATGTATGTGCATGGGAAGGTATGCGTATCAGCTCAGGATACAGTATACCAATACCTCACATTTGGACTCATTTTTGCCCAATTATTTAAATTAGAAGTTTGCTACTGCATGTAAGGAATAATCATTGAATCCGTAAATGCAGCCACATTCTCTTTCTTCTTTCTCTGCTCTCTTCTTTTGCAGTCTGGAAATACTACAAGCAATACTCTGTTCCATTCTTTACCAAGTGATGATTTCTCTCCAACCCAACCACTGGCTTTGGTGTAGACGGCCACTCGGGGAGTCTGATCCGGTAAAGGTCACCCTGCTCTCTGCTGCTCCGTACAAGCTGGGGCCACAGATTCACACTTCCTGCTGAACTAAAAGCAGTTTTTAAAGCAAGCGAGCTGCAGATAATTCTCCAGACGCTTCCTTCTCCCTTCGGCAACATTCATCGTTCACTTAGGTCCTCCGGCATTCAATGCTGTGTTTCCCCGAGAATGTTTGAGCAGTAGCTTCTCAATGTCTATTTCTCCTCTGACCTGCTATTCTGTTTTTGAGACATTACTCAGAATTTCTGGCTCGTGGATTACACTCTCTTTTCTCCAGCATTGCAATGTTTTTACAATTATTTCAAAGGATTTGGGATAGAAAGACAGGTGTAGATGAATATTGAAACATGATATCTTGACAAAATATGCCCTCTACTCCAATATCTAAATGCCATAAAAAATTAATCATTTAAGACCATTTTTCTTGGTACATAAGATGCTAATTGGGTTTGGTTTTCTGTATATTTGATAAGACTGTGGTATAATTTAAATTATTACAATAACATTCACGAATACAAAGAAATGGAAACAGCAGACAATCCTTTTTATGTGCAAAACACCGTCTTGTTTTCAGATGTTGGAGGTACGGATGTGACGACACACCAAGATGAGATTCGGATGCATCAAATTCTTTTAAGTTACAAAAAATACCTTTTATGTGAGATTTGGGTTGTTATTTCTGCCTTCGGGAATTTGACTTTAGCTGGGCTTTGGGAAAATGAAAGCACAACTCTGTGCAACCCAACCCCTAAAATTAAAATTTACAAATGTCAGTCACTCTTAGGAAAAAAAGATCTTTAAAAATGATTAAGAGAAAAGTCTTACCTCTAAAAAAAGATACAAGTTCCTCCAGTAACAATACATTTGTGCCAAACTTTAGAATGTAGTACGAAAATAAATCATAAAAAACAGGAAGGTCGGTTACCAATTCTCCATCTCTATATGGAATCTCCCTACTTTCTCCCTACTTCGCGTCACCGTTTGAGTCAAAGCAGCGTGGACTCCCACCTGCAGAATGCAAGGTCCTCCTGCCTGGTTGGCAGGGGACTTCTGTCTGTTTCTAATATATTCTCCACACTACACCCCAAATGGTCTTTTCAAAATAGAATCCGATTCTGCCCAGCACGGGTGTGTAACCTTTCAGTGGCGGCCGAAGCTCTCAGGAAAATAACCACAGCCCTCCAGCGGGTGGGAGGCCCCGCTTCCCGGCTTCGGGGGCGGGGCATCCTGTAGCCACAGGGCATCCTGTGTGCCAGGCCTTGCATATCTTGCCCGAGCTTCAATGGCTCCATTTATTTTCTTAAATGTAGCCTCTAGTTCTGCTAATATGCCAAGCTTTTCATTTAGACAGACCCCACCCCTTCCTACCAGATGGATAAATATTTAAAAATATCTTTCAAATAGCACAGGCTCTGGCAAAATAATGAGTCATAGAATCGAAATGCAAGCGAAGGTTGGAGCCCACAGAGACAGGTGACACTCCGCAGTGAGCTTCGCCACTGCACGTGAGGGCACGTGCTGGCCGGGATGGATCCGCACGTGCTGGTCACAGCCCTGGACACTTCACCGTTTATGTGCATGGGGGTGGGAAGGCTACAGGACCAGGATCTCTAGACATCTCTGATTTCTCAGTCACATGCATAATTCAATAATTCGTTGCACAATGACTTACATCTCCCCTATTCCATAAGGATAGCTACCTCATCTGTTTTGTTTATGACCCCATTCCCCGCCCCTCGAATCCTTTCTTGCATAGAGTAGCATCTGGAGAAGTATTCGCTGGACGAGCGCACGTCCGTGTGAAGTAATTAGTTTCCCTCTAAATTCACCCGGTGGTGTTTATCTTTCAAAACTCCCAAAGAAATCTAAATCTGGAACGTCATTTACTTTGACGAAGCCTTCCAATAACTTGAGATTTCAGTCGGAGGTAATCCCCAGTACGAATCACGTCGATGACAGATTTGCGTGGCTCAGGTTAGACCAGCGGCGCGCAGAGCCAGGGCGCCAGGTGCGCCTGGGACCCGGAACCGCAGGTGCGCGTGCGCAGTGCTCACCTGTCAGATGCCTCAGCAGGAGCAGCAGACAGGCCGCCGCTGACCTTTCCAGCAAAAGAAACGGCGAGCTGGCGTGACATTTACTCGAGCAGCTCCAAGACACTCTTTCATTCTGTAGAGACAGTAATTAGAGGCCGGGCATCAGCATGCAATGCACATACACACACGCGCACGCGCACGCACGCACACGCACATGCACACATGCACGCGCGCGCACACACAGATGCACACGCACACACATGCACGCACGCGCACAGACACGCACGCGCACACTCCACGAACGTGCCAGCTGCAGTGCGCGGCGATGAGGGCCGGATGCTGCTTGCACCTCGGTCACCCTTGCACACGGATGTCACCCCGATGCAAAATGGGTTTCTAAAAGCGAAACGAAATCCTGCAACTTGACGGAAGCCCTGATTCGTGGCGAGGCCGTGCGAACGGCGGCCGGCGCGCGCGTGTAGCCGACGCCCGCATTGCTCGCTGCGCCCCCGCGCTGGGGCCCGCCGCGGCCCCGCGGGTCTCCGCGTGAGCAGCTGGGTTCGGGTCCGGGCAGGGTTCGAACGACTTCCCTCCGCTGTTCTCTGGTGGAAAGCGATCGTTTTTACCGAGAAGGTGAAACGGAGCCCCGCAGATACGCGGAGGTCTGCAGACGTCTCCCTTCGCTGTAGGCAGACGACGAGACGAACAGGGGAACCGACTCTGCGTCCCGACCCCGTGGCGCTGCTGGCCCGGACGCGGGTGAGACCCGCTCCTGGTCCCGCAGGGATTCCTGAAGTTGTCCCTGCCACAGGCAGCCAACCCTGCTGCCCACGTCACAAGAATCATCACCGTGCGCTGAAACACCCCGGCTCTCCAGCCGCTGGGGGTGCAGCGGGGGGCCGGGGATGGGGGGGCGGGGGGGGCGCAGTGCCTTCCCACGGGCCGCAGGCTGGTCCCCCGGCTCCTGCTGCCGCGCCGTCCCCACCGCGGCGCCACCCCATCTCCCAGACGCGCTGGGAAGCGCCGGGGTCTTGGGAGGCGCCTGGGTCTCACCCGCTTCCCACAGATCTGAGCTTCGATCAGAGTCCACATCCTGTCCCTGGGCCACGTCCTCGTAACTTCAGCCGCCAGGTATCAGAGATTCATCTGAGCAGCTCCGGGACTATACATTCCACGCGGGCTTGCCACGGGCTCGCGTCGCCCGCCGCGTGTCGTCCCGGGAAACCAGCACAGGCCTGGTCATCTCTAGCAGCGCTGGCGACGTTTCCACTGCGACCCACCACGTACTTGCCCCAGGCAATTTTTCTTAGTCCACTCGTGAAAGGAAGATATGACTTTTGGCTACGTTAATGGGATAATACATTTTAATATTAAAAAAAAATGTGTCGAAGGTCGATTTGAAACATACTAACTGATATCCTTGTTTAATTCGGTTTAACAGAACTCCCGATTTTCCCCACAGTTGCTTTTCACGGACTCTTTTCTTTCCCATAAATATCATTCCTACTTACGGCAGAATATATCACAGTTTCAAATCTCTTAACCTGAAGATTTCTTTATACTCTTAAAAAATATTGAGAACGTCAAAGAACTTTAATGCATGGGGCTTATGTCTTTGTCTACTTACCATATTTAAAGTTTACCACATTACAGATTGTAACTGAAGAGATTTAAAGCACAAACATATATTCTGGGAGCCACAGCGGGGAGGCAGCCAGCTCAGCACGCGCCGCGTCCTGCCGTCGTCCTGTGTGAAAATGGTATGCTCACGGAAACTGTGCTGGCTTCGTTGGTTTCGGAGAAGTACTGGTATGAATTATATTTTATTTCTCGATTTTCTTTACCCATCCATCCATATTTCAACCATCAGCAACTCCCATCAGCTGCAAAAACAAAACAAAACAAAACAAAACCTCTCCCTGGGGGTGGGGCATCTTATTCTGGATTATCCAGTGCTTCTCCAGTGCGCTCAGGGGTCCTTCTGGGAGGTGGGCAGAAAACGGGTGAGAAGGAGCAGGAACGACGGGAGCTGGGAGAAACAGCAAGGCCGCGTGACGCTGGGCCCGGCGCCGCGGCTGAGGGCGGCCTTCCTTTTGCAGAGGATCCTATTCCCTTCCGGAGCTCCCGGAGGCAAGAGGCCCGGCCGACACCTTGACACCGGCCCGGGGGCACCGATGTCCGGACTTCCGGCGTTGCGACCTGTACGATAACAGATGCGCCTGTTCTGAGACGCCGGGCCCATGTCGGCTGCTCCCGGCCGCAGCGGGGACCAGCGCACCTTCTCCCTGGCCGACGGCGGCCCTTCTGCCCGCGTTAGCATCTGACTTCCACATCCCACCCAGGAGGATAGTGTCAGTATCTTAATGGGCTCATTTCTCCCACGCTCTGGACCCTCCAGGGTCCCTTTTCTCCGTAGGAAGGGGTGCAGACTCCTCACCTGAGCTCACTGAGCTCTGTGGCGTCCGGCACACGCGGAGCAAGACTCGGCCTGCTCGCCTCCCGCCTACCGGCCACGCCGGCCTTTCTGCCCCTCAGACCGCTCCGGCTGGTGTCCGCCTCAGTCCTGGCCTCTGCTGTCCTGCTCGAGCGAGATGCTCTTCTCCTTCATCTGGGCACAGCTTGCTCGTTCTCGCCACTGCGACCTCGGTGCGGCAGCGCTGCCGCCTCCTCCAAGAAGCCTTCCCTGCATGACCTGTGCCACATTGTTCCATCTTCTTCCCCCTGCGCCTCAGTCACGTCGTCACAGTCTCTCGCTTTTTGTATCACGGCAGCGATCATTACCACCTGGCACCGTGTTTCGCTTACTACTTCCTGTTATTTATGTCCTGCTACTCGCCAGTCAAAGACAAGTTCAGGGGGGCCGACCCTTCATCTGCTTCGTTCACTGTCGCATTCCCAGAGTCCGGAACAGCGACAGACACCCAGGGGCAGCTCGGTGCATATTTGTTGAAATAATGTGCTACTTTGCTGGCGCTTGCTTTCTCTTTTCATTCTGCTAACAGCCTAAGTGAGCAGGCTCCCCTAGAAGATTTCCGAAGAAACCCGCCAATATCTCCTGCTATCGGCAATGTCGGTGCTGCCAAAAATGCAGGTGCCCAGGCCACGCTGGCGGTGGCTTTGGATTCTCCAGCCTCTCAGAAAACTCAGAACTATCGCCAACCAGTGCACGAGAGACCTCTCGCTGGGCTGCACCTTGCTGCCGCCTGGACCCCTTTCTTCACGGGCTTGGATGGCAGGTGTTTGTGCCCGGGAGAAAGGGGACAGCCCTCACTGTGCCTCAGCTCTCTGACCTAGACAGTTCTTCCCAGCAAGAGTCTCTAAACACACCACGGGGAGCCCATAGGAGATTTTCCGTTTAAATCTCTCCATTGTGAGGTTCATGACCTGGAAAGCTCATCTGATCTACTCCTCTGGCTTTCCGACTGAACGAAACTGTTAATTCATCTTCCGCTGACATGAAACGCAAGATCGTTCCTCAAGATCAGAAAATTTGCACCTTCTCGGAATTACCCAGGTATATTTGCTCCTTGTCCTGCCTGTGTTACCCATTCTGCATTTTCTGCGATTAGAAATGACTCAGATACACTTTCACCATTTCAGAAATTACAACCCAAATAAAAAACACTTCCCATCATCCTCGGAACAGCAAAGGGCACTGTCCATTTCTAGGCAGAGGGTTTTGTAAATTGAAACGTATCGGTGATAATTATCAAGAAACAGTTTTCACAATGGACTCCTTTCTACAGAGCCTCATGATTCTTTCAAAAAGACGCTCAGCAAAAGCAAAGCTCTGAAAATGTCACTTGGACATGCAATTGAATTAATTATTTGTTTTATGATATTTTACACTCAGTCGTGTGGGAGACTTCCACTTTATTTATTCTTTGTCTGCTCATTTAGATAATATTTTAACTGCCGTAAACCCCAGCAATGGTGACAGAGAGACCACCTGAGGACACTGATGTCCCCAAGCAGAGCACGGAGAGAACGAACTGGCCTAACTGTCCACTTAACCTTTCACCACGCACGTGGCTTCCACTCCCGGTGGCATTGGCATTGTGTAATTAATTTTGCCGATGAGAAAACAGAGGAAAAACCTATTACGACTTGTTAGGATAAAGCTTATAAAGCCCTTCTCAACAGAGGCACCTTCAAAGATCTTAATGAAATGCCCTAAAGTCTAACCAATGTCTTAAGTATCTCTGCTTGTTGGCGGTGGGAGTGACTAAAATTATGCCAAGTGTTGCTCCTAACACCTTGATTCTTGGGACAGTGAACTATAAATACACTTTTTCCTTAATACTTGAAACTTGGACCGGAGATATGTAGATACATCGAGACTCACGAGACAACCACCCCCTCCCCGCCCCCCGCAAAGTAATTGCATCAGATCTAGGAACCTGAATCACTTAGAATTTTCCACAGGCAATAGGTTACTCTCTCTTAAACATCACTTTCGTCATTGCGAATCATCAAAATGTAAATGTATATGTTATTCTAGAGGCTCTTAGCCAGGTGCCCAGAAATCTGGTGACCAGTCCTGTCCCCACGGCTATCAGCAGCACCCTTCCCGTGGCCTGTTTGCCAGTGCCAATTTCGGGGGACACAGCCAGTTAATTTCTCCATGTATGAGAACCCATTGCACCCCGTACTTCCCTTTTGATAGAAGTCATGATCTTACATGATTGTTGGCTTCAATAAAGTTTATTTATCTTTCCCGTCGGCGCTCTCCGTAGAGTCGGGGCCATTTATTGCCACTTCCGTGCTCCTAGGACCCACTGCAATCCCGGGAGCGTGTGTCTATTATTGTAACACGTTGTTTGCGTCGTTCACTCACTCAGCATCTGTTACATGCAAGGTGTGGTTCTGGATAATAGAGATTTAGCACTGAACAAGACAGAAATCCCTGTCTTCGGGATGCTGGCATTTTAAGGATGAGAGTTACTGCTGATATTTCAACACTTTTCACATTTCACAGACATCTTTAAATCTCTGTTTTCCCAAATAATTTTCAAAATATGATTCTCGAGTTCCTCAAGAAAATCCAGCTGAAATTTTATTTAATATAGCATTGAATTTAATTGAGAGGAAATCAATATTTTAATAATATATCGGCTCATTGATTTATTTGGATCCTTCTTGATTTTACTCAGATTTCTTTTTATGCCTTCCTGTATATTTGTTCATTATTAGACAACTGATTCTATGTTTATTATGAATACTTGACTTTCTATTATTTCAGTATAGACAAATTGTACTTTTTGATAATTTACTTATTCAATAAATTTTTTGAACTCTTTCATTAATCATTAGAGTTTGCCTGATGATTTTATTTATTGCATATATAGATGAAGCTATCATCTGCAAATAATGGTATTTTTCTCTTCCCTGAAAATCATTACATTGTTTTTTTCTTTCTGTTTTTTTCTTACAACATTGGCTTGGAACTCTTTTCTCTGGAGAACAGTAGCAATGGAAATACAGATGCTTATCTTGTTCTCCTTTTAAAGAAAAGGAGCCTATATTTACCATAAATTTCTGTTACACAACTTTTACAGAATTAAAGTTCTGTTTATTCCTAGTATGCTGAGGGTTTCTAAAAATTATAGATACCTATTGACCATTATCAAGTACTTTTTCTGAATCCACTGAGGTAATTATATGCATTCCCCCCTTAAGTCTTATCAATTGCATTAATAGATTATTTAATATTAAGCTATGTTTCTACTTTTGAATAAATACTACTTGATTATGATTTATTCATTTCATACACTGTTCTATTTTAAGAGTATATTTCATTTATAACTGCATATATAGCTAAACAGACCTGTATTTCCTTGTTCTTATACTGTCTTTATCTACTTTGAAATCAAGATTTATAATTCTCATATAATAAGCTCATGAAATATTTAAGGATTTTTACGATACATTGCTCAACCAGTTTTCTAATGGACAAATTGTTCAGTCAACCTACTTTTTGCTCTTACAAATTAAACGAAACTTTCTCATATATCTTGGAAACTTATACGAATGACTATTGAAGAAGAATTTCTTGGCAATGAAATCACTGGAATAAAATTTTATAAATTTAAAAAACTTTATAAATATAACCAAAATAGCCTCTAAAAAGCTTCAGAATCTCACCTACATTTTTGAGATTTCTTGCTTCTCCCTTGTGTCCAAAAACAGAGTATCAGCAATACTCTTAGTTTTTCCAGTGTATTTAAGAAAGGACTCTGGGACCAGTCCTATTTGATTTTGAATCTCAGCTCCTGAACTTACTCATTTATTGAACTTGGCTGAGTTACTTATTTCATAAGAGATGTTGGCAGGATTAAGTGAGTTGATAATGCAGAATACTGTGGTGCCTGGCGTGTGATATTCCTCATTAATTTGATAATATCACCATTGCTAGCTTTTGTAGTCTGAAATGTTATTATCAATTTGACTAGCATCTTTTAAAGTGACATTAGAATTTATTTATTTTAACCAGTGAGTTTTTTGTGTATAAGTTTTCTGTTCGTATTTTTAGCTTTTTTAATTATATAAATACAATTATTTATTGCTTCATCATGATATATGTAGTTTTTATAGATTAAGAAATTCATTGCTTATTATCTCATTTAGGCTGTGAACTGTATTTTCAGTTCACTATTGGACACTTAAATTCTCAAATTCCTTTTTAACTCAATAAATTTAAATATTTATAAAATTAGATCTGTTATATTTTTTGTTGTGGCTTTTGGCTTTTGTTTATACATTATAATTATTTAAAAATTAATACACGCTTTTTTAAACTATTACTTTTTTTTACATTTAAACTCTTGATTAAACCGAAATTCCATTTGATTAAGTAATAAGGTAGAAGTCTAGCTTAATTTTTTCCCAAGGAACCAGTTATCTCAAACTAATTAATTTATGAAACCTAATTTCTTCTATCACACAAAAATGAGACTACATTATGATCTTTCTGCATTTTTTTCTGTCCATGTGCCCTGTGTTATCCAGTACACTCTAGAATGACAGCACATTGGGCAAGTATCTCAAAACAGTAGCAGACTAGTCACACTGAAAAAATTTTGGCCCTCATGTCTTTTTGTTCACAAACGTTATTTCTTTCTGCAGTCCTCAGGTATTTCTTGCTTAAGTTATCTGAAAGAACTAAGTATCGCTAATGTTCTAAATATTCTTATTCTTAATTTGGTGGGGTGAGGGGCGAGGGGCATTTCAAACCTGCTACGTCTTAATTAAGCATCCCTTCCACGCAATCCACTTCCGGTTCCGGTCACCCTTCTGCGGGGATCCATCCCTCTCTGTCTCCTCGCTGTGAAATAAGCAGTGCTTTCCCCGCATCGCCCACTATTCCCGAACGGGCCCTCTGTCCTTAGTTCACCCTGTTTTGATTGATTCTGCACTAACATCGGGTTATGTTCTCCCATCCAGGATTAATTACCACTGTCATCGTGAGAGCCCTTGAGGGTTCGCAACAGCCACTTACATTAAACCGAAGCCTCTTACAGAAAGACCCAGAACAAGTCTGTGCTCGCTCTGTTCCAGCTGCTGTTCTCTGTCTCTGCTAAACAAATTCACTCGAATGTGCTAACCCTTTATTCCTACTTTAAGGCAATTTTCTCTATCCTTTCCTGTCTACTCGTTCAGAGCTCTCTTCAAGTCTCTCTTGACTGCTGAAACACTTCTTATTTCTACTCTCCCTTGCAGTGTGTTTCTGTAAATTCTGTCTGAATGCATCTACTTGTTCTTACTTTCCCATAGACTCATTAAATATTATTTGGCAACGTTGGACCCCAGGGAAAAGCCTGTCTTCAGGCTGTCATAGCACAAAGTGACAATAAATATATGAACCAAGGAAGGTGCTTCTTTCTCATCTTCTACAAAAAGGGAAATTAGTTTGCTGACCTCATGTTACTTCAGGAGTATATGAGTTATATATGTGAAGTATCTAAAACATGTCTTTTATCTATCTATCATCTATCTATTTACCTATCTACCTATCTAATCTATCATCTATCTATCTATCTATCTATCTATCTATCTATCTATCAATCTACCTATCTACATACCTACTTATCTATCTTACTTTCCTAATGTTCATTCATTAGGAATGAACTCTACTTTTTGATTCTATAAGTTTGGATAAAGACGATATGGCATATACATACAATGGAATATTACTGAGCCATAAAAAAGGAAGAAATTGCGCCATTTGTGACAACATGGATAAAGCTTGAATATAAAACATTATGCTAAATAAAATATTTCTAACGTAAGTTTTTAAATTATGTCAGCATAAAGCTAGAGATCCTTCTGCATGTTTGTTTTAACATATGACTACTTCTTTCAGGAATTTGATGCTCTTTACACTCTTTTTCATTAAAGAAAACTTTCAGATAATTATGAAATAAAAATAGTCAAATGTAAAAATAATACATTATAACATCTAAATGGAGACTTTGATTAGTACATGCAAAGAAAAGAGATGGCTTCACGTACCTTGTCAATGATAGAAGAACAACATTTGAAAAACAGGAAGATGCGATGTCTTCTCAGTAAAACTGTGACCCTAGAAAGTCTGTGCAGAGATAATCACAGTGTGAAATAACTCCTCTGCTTTATTTCTATATGTTTTTGTGGATTATTTGTGATTTGACAAATCGTTCTTATGTAACACTGATAAATCCTTCAAGCAAGCAACAAAGGTAGATTGGTAATCTTTTAAATAAAATTTACTTTTATAATGAAGAAGTCTCAAAAAATACCAGAACTTACTCGTCCCCTTCTGAAAGTCCAAGAAAGTGCCTTTTATGATAAATTGCAAAAAAATTGAATCAGTTACATAAAGATTAATTCTCATATTGACAAAGTTTAGATATTACTTTAGTGTACGCTCTTTTAGAAGTCATAAATTTCTATAAACTATGAAATAAAACATCATTTAAAAATACACTCACAGCCTCACATCTTGGATGGACGTTTATTTTTTTCTATTAGGCAATAAATTCCAACATTTAAAAATGTAGGAATACCCCTGCTCTATATTTAGGTATTATCTTTCATTTTGTGTATTTCATTTAACTGTGGATTTTTTGAAGTCGATCAGTTTCAAAGGCAGCCATTCGCCAGCCTTTACATTGCCTACTTAACCTATGCTTAATTTCAGACAGCAGCGTGATCACACTTCAATCAGCCGGCGGTGGGTATAGGCGGTCGCCAGATCTTCGGCAGAGCATCTCACAATCGACAGTGAATATAAACCCCATAAAGTCACAAATGGGTCATGCAAATGTGCTATGAACCAAGGATTATGAAATGATGCGTATCTGATGCACGGTTTTTACAAAAGACAAAAATCTCAATTGGCGCAGTTTAAGAAAACCAGCCAGTTCAACTTTAGGTCGTTGTGCATGAAGTAAACAATAGAATGCTTCTATGCACGGATCTCTCCTTTCTAAGTAGGCATTTCGCACAGTGTTTCCGGTGCACCTGCCTGTCAGTGGCGAGCGGGAACGAGAGTCTCCCCCAGCTGCTTCTGCCCCAGGAAGAGGAAGAGAAGGTCAGCCGGTGAAAGGCTGACTACGGGGGAGTCTGCTGGGGGCTCTCAGCTCATCTTAGCACCGGAGAGTTCCATTCCAGTTGGGACAAAGTGCATTTCTAAAAGAAGGCGGAGTCCTTGGAGACTGGCCAGTTTTGTTAAAAATAACACCATTGTTCTTATGATTCTTTCTCAATACAGAAATCTAGTCCATAGGTTTCTTAAAGGAAACTACAGACCCATTAAGTTTCCATTTAGTAAAATCCTGATCTTTTGAAGCACTCATTGTAGGGAAAGGTAAAATAATACGAGTGAGGAGGAGGAACTGACACCTATAAGAAATAACAGGAAGAGCTGAAAAGGCGAACGGAACAGTTTCCATCTACTGAACACAAAGTATTATGGGTTATTTCGTAAACATTATTCAAATTAACTTCAAAACAGTCCATGAAATATGTATAATCAGCCCAATTCATTGACGAGGAAACTGAAACGGAAACGGATGGGGCGACTCACTCCGATTCGCACGGGCGGCGAACGCTCCTTCTCGCCATCGGCGTAGCTCTGCGGGTCACTAGCTGCCCGACGCGGAGCATCGTCGACACGATGGACGGGGACAGCCGAGCTCGCCCAGCACGCGCTTGTGGCTGCTCTCCCTGGTCGTCTGCGCGATCCCCGTCGACACCCTGTGCCTGTTTTGCTGTCGGGGCTGGCGTCCCACCACGGAATAAAAATATTTTCTCAATATTAGCTAATTAGTGAGCTTATTAAATACAAGAGCCAGTGCTAGGAGAAATTGCACTACAAACTGTCCAGCCTGGAAAAGGAAGCTGTCTTACAAATTTCCAACTTTTGGACAGTGAGAGTCTTGACTCAGCCTAGAATAATTAAATTTCACAGGGAAAGGACCATACAAGCCACACCTTGCATGCACAGAGGAAGGTGGGTAATTAATTCAGATTTTTGTTGGCTGGCATTTCAAAAACCCAGTAGTAATCTTCATGTATCCTTAGAGAGTGTGATTGTAAACTTGGTTTTAATTACATGTGTTAATTACATGTGTTAAAAAAAAAGAATCAACTAAGTTATTTACAAATGATGAATTATAGAGAGGCATGCTGCCAGGCCCGAGTTCCTGCCAGAGATCAGGCAGCCGGTCGTTAGCAAGAAGCAGTTTCTGAGAACATGAACTCTGGTCTTTTACACACTTAATGCTTCTTCTATGAGACTGTGTTTCGACCCAGCTGTTGAGTGTCCATCCACACGATTCCATGGGTCTGTGATCGGTCTGGTGGATGCCTGAGCTGGGAGCCCAGAGGCCAAGTGTGCAGGTGATTTTAACCACGGACGAGGGGAATCATTTATTAGTTTAACCCGCAAATATTTTGAGCGCTCACTTTATGGTGAGGCTGACTGTGCTGAGCTGGTGAAGATACACACACTCCTGTTTTCGCGGACTCTCCGGTGACATGGCCGGCCTGGCAGTTCAAGAGCGACTGGTTAGCATCGCGGGTTTAGCGGGATCTGGGGAGGGCGGATCACCAAGCAGACAGAGAAAAACGGGCTGTGCGTTAAATTCCACATACATAAGAGCAGATCTTTTTAATTTTTATTTTACCTCGGCAACCTTACATCAAGCATAGTACCCTGCACTAACTACTTAGCTGGGGGCTCGATAAACACACTTTTGTGTAATTCATGCGAATCCATATTTGCCTGTTCTTCATCCTCACAAGTGCAAGATACACAGAGAGTAAAATTAAAATAAATCTCCATCCTTTGTTTAGCATGATAACTTTGTCTCAAGTGAAAATACTAGTGAAAATTTAATGAATTTGGGGTTGAAACCAATTTTTTTAACCTCTGTAGTGAATTATGGTGGATGTGGAAAGACACAGTTTGAACACGGTGAAGCGTGTTTATCCCACATCCCGCGTCCTTCCGCCTGCGTTTTCAGTAAGGCGTGTCTGGCTGAAGGAACAGAAACGCCACCGAGCTGGCTGACGCAGGAGACACTCAGTTCCATCTTGAACGGAGAAGCTCTGAGACGATGCAGGACGGATCGTGTCTGGAGGATCCGGTTCTTCCCTCTCCAGGGAGCCGTCCTCAGCGCGGGCTTCCTTCTCATGCTGGGAGCAGGGGGCCTGCATCCTTGCCTGCCTCTCCCGTGGACGCACATATGCAGGGGCACACAGAAGCCTCTTGTAAATCTCTCTCAAGCACAAAGAATCTTTCTCAAGAATTCCCCAGCAGAGTTCTCATCTGGCACCGGGTCCTATGTGCCCGTGTGAGCCCACCGTTCTGCAGAAAAGGGTGACGCTTTGCCCGTTTCCACCAGATCCCCGGACGGTGGGGGCGGGTTCCCCTGAGGCTCGTGGTGAGGGGAGGAGAGGTGGGCACATGAAGAAAGGCGGTTCTCTTGGGAGGGAAGAGGCGTTTAGGCCACCAACACGTGCGCAATGCAAAGTGTCAGACAAGGTGATCGTGTCTTGGTGTGCCCGGTTCGTGAGGAAACACAGGCCGTGGGGTCCTGGCGGGCGTGGGTGAACAACTTGCTGAATCGCCCAGGTTACGTGTGGGGGGACTGGAGGCCACACTCAGCCCGGCTCCTGCGGTGACTTTAGGTGCAGGTGACCGGACATATTTCTGATACAAAATTTTAATTGTGCCCTTTGATTTATGATTATTAATTCTTGTTCAATGTCCCGACGCACAGATGGCTCCAGAGATGCGCGCTCGTGAATTTCCGTAGTGGATTCCGCGCATTCTTAAGTCTTCGTGCGCGGGGCGCGCCGTCCACGCCTGCGCGGGAACAAAACCGAGCGACTCGGGCACGTGGCACAGCAGAAACGCACGGCAGCGTTTCGCCGCGCGTCGCCTCCTTCCTGTGTGACTTCCTGATCCCGCTTCCCTGAAACTGGCCTCCGGCTGCGCTCTGCAGACCCGCGATCCTCCTCGGCACGCCTCCCAGTCCCTCGAGTTTTCCGATGTAGGTCAGCACAGCTCTGCTCGCCAGAAGCCACGCTTCGCGTCCTAGGTGGGTCCCAAGATGCCACTATTTCCCCTGGGAAATCAGTAGATGCCCAGCAACAATCCAGGAAATGGGTAAACATTCTGGGGAAGCCCACGGTGTGGCTAGTAAGTTCACACAAACAAAATCTACTGCATAAGGGGAAAACCACAGATCACCTGCCCAGGGTGCACAGAGCGTCCTCCGAGATTACGGGACTGACGGACCGACCCCCAAATTCCTGTTCTTGTCCTTTGTTTCATTTGGTTTTATATTTTGGGTGGTAACGGTTGCCTCTGTTTTTCTACCACTTATCATTGATTATTCAGCCAAATTTTGGCTTAGTTTAAAGACAAACAGAAATTGATTTGGTAGAATTTTCTTTTAAGTTTGTAGAAATTTCTTTTAAGTTTATAGAAATATTCCTGGAGATACAAGTGTTCACATCTGTGCTGATTCTTACGAGAAACCATGAAGACAGTTTTCCAAATGTCACATATGAAATTCTGCCTTTTTAGAGTCAGCCTTCCTCGAGACCACCCAGAGTGTCACTTTCAGCTGCCATCACCAGGAGAAAGCCCTGGTTCCCGCCTCCGGTGAAGCAGACGCCCCTGGTCCCAGCATCTGGATGACTTCGGGTGGCGAGGTTTCCTCTCGCTCGTCTCCTGTGACCTGACGGCCTCTTCCATGGTGCAGAGGATGGCCGTCCAGCTCAGCTCCAGGGGCACATGGTCTCTGCTGACGGTTCCCTTCTGGCGAATCTCTCTGCCCACAGCACTCCACCGTGGGGCTCAACAGTTTCCAAACAGTGCCTTTCGAGAAAACGGATGGCTGCCCTTCTGGTTTGGGAAGAAAAAAAACATCCTCAGATGTTAGTTGTTTGTTGCCGAGATAAGGAACTTCGGAACCTCCCATTGTTTTCAAGAAAGAAAGTAACTCAAGTTTCCTTTCTCCTCACCCGAGTTTGCGTCCTCTAAGTTCCGGCGTTTAAACAGCGCCCGGGAGCGCGGCATCTTCTCATTCTTCCTGAAGTGAAATATTGTGCAGACCGCGCTGGCGGGTAAATGTCCCAGGCACATGATGTAGGTGCTTATCCTGGAAGCAGCCGATTCGTTTCTGTGAGACTTTAAATGTAATGCTTGCGGTCCCCTCTCCTTGCTCGTTTGATAATGTATCTTTTCTCACTTTCTTCTGCCCATTAATATTTTTCTCTCCTATTATTTGTCATTATGGTCTATAGCTTTGTCTAACCCTCTGAGGCTATTTATACCATTTGCATGAATAATGCTACATAAAATAGTACCACTGCCTAGATTAAGGAAACTCACTTTATAATGTCTGATTAATTGTGACTACTCTCTCCATCATAAATTAATACACGGTGTGCTTCATCATATGCTATGGAGATGTGTAATACGTGAAAATTTTTCTCTGCTCTGTTTTAATCAGCATTTTATATCAAGTTCCATTATCATCTACAAAATGCTTCTAAATTCTTCGCGGGCAATCCAGACACCATAAACTTACTTGAAGGAAACCAATTTAACATGTTAACCTTAAATATTATATTTATGTGGCAGTAAATAAAAATCACTTATGATTTTTTTTCTTTTTAATTATTTTGACCACTTCGAGGCAAGCAATTTTTTACATAAACCGAAGCGTATCTTTACTTAGGAAGAGTTGGTATAAAATATTAAATGAAGAGACAGACTTAGCAAATGGGAGAGCCCGACTTAGGTCCCAGCTCCGCGTGTGAATGTCGAAAGTCACTTTACACCTCGGCGTTTTGATGACATTGTTGGTAAAATGGGGAAACACACTAGCGTCCTCCCTGCCCGTAGGAAGCTACCCTTATCAGCATCAAACAGGATACTGACATTAACGGTGCTTTTACATGCCAGGGGCTGATTCCAAGTCCCTAAACACACACACACGCGCACACACGCGTGCGCACACACACACCCCGCGCCTTCGTCCACGGTACCTGCCCTCCCCACGGCCACGGGAGCTCCCGCCACTCTTCAAAGCCGCTGAGCCATCAGGCGCCTTACAGTATAATTAGTAAAGTCCACGTCTGTAAAGTTTGTCTTTTGCGTCACTTTCCCGGTTTTCCGACACCCCGTTCTCCTTTGGCTTCTGACAGGCGGCACTGCGCACAGCAAATATTTGCCCGCCTGGGTGATCTGAGGGGGCGTCTCCGGGTCCCCCTGCTTTTCTGAGGTATCCCTGGGACCACCTAGACGGCCCCCGGATTCTGCGCCCCGTGATCTCGACTGCTTCCGCCGCGGGCTGCAGTCACCCTGAGTCATCAAGTTTCATTCCGTGGTGGCGGCCCCATAAATGAGCAGGCGACACTCCGCCTCCCCACAGCCAGAGCCCCGCAGGTTGAGAAACGATGATAAACCCGCCTCATGCAGTGACTTTGACCCCTCGCAGGAACTCATACGATTTTAAGTCATTATTCTTGGTTGACGGGAACTGTCAGTCGGGGTCCCGACTCGGGGCCGCCCGCACCCCTGGGCCCCGCTCAGCGCGGGGGGACAGTCGGCGGCGACAGGCTGTGCCTGCGGGTGGCGGTCCCAGTCCCCTGTGGCATGTCTTGCTGGCGCTTCGGTTCCCGCGATGATGATGATGCTGGTCGCCGTGGCGGGAGGTGGCCACCCAGAGCTGTCCTCAAGCGATGGTGACCTCGTCGCCCACTGCATCACCAGGCGCTATGTCGCAGAAAGGGGAGGCTGGGAATTACGCAGGGTCCCTGTGGTTTCTTGCCCGGAAAAAGCGGAACCAACGTCCCCTCCGCTTCGTGTTCTCGGCAAGAGGTAGTGACATGTCCCGTCCGACTGCCGGTGACATGGCTGCTCCCCCATCCCCCACTTTTCCCAGGGGGAAAGGAGAACCAGGAGCAGGCGATGCTGGCGAGGGCACCCCACTGTCCTCGCCTGCGCCAGCAGAGATGCGGGGAGAAGGGCTACAGCCCCCGCGGAACTTTACCGTGTTCTGTGCCCACATCCGGGCCCAGGAGACCAGAGACAGTCGGAGGTCGTCACTATGCAACCGGGCTTGTGACGACGACAAAGACCCGGTCTTCCGCGTTTGCTTCTGGTGACACTTGCTTTTGCACGGGGCGGAATGGAGTTGGCCCAGCTTTCCCCTAGAAGGAGCTCCGAGAGGTAGGGGAGTGGCCTAGACAGACCTCCACTGCCTTTGGAGCCACGTGGCCTGTGAACAGCAGCCCCCGTCCCCCAAGAGACCCCGATGGCCGAGAAGTCACCCGCTCCCCCATCTTGATGGGTAAGCTCCAGTGGTCGTGATGACAATTGTAATAAGCTTCCCGGATCTCGGAAGATGCCCCCTGATTTTTACTTTTGAATTTAAGACTCTCAAACACCCTTCCAAAAAAACGTTCTTTTAAAAAAGTAAGAATCGAGCCTGGAGGTTGCCATTTTAATTCGAACAGTGTTTTAACCAAATGATTCAAAATAAGCAGAAATTTCAAGCATGAGTGTTTATATTGTGGGCCAGGGACCCAAACTAATCCCAACGTCAAATCTGTGGCATTATGTAGATACTCTTCTTTAAACAACAGAAAAACAACGGAGCTCTAACTCGCTTGCACATCCAGAAAGGCCTTGGGCCCCCCCACAGGCGGGACGGCGCTGGTCACCGCCAGGGGGGACACACCCTCATCTCCCCGCAGGCCTGAAGTCAGGGCAGGGCTGCCGCGTGTAAACGTCTCTTTTATTTTTTTGTCCCCCAAGAGATTTTCTCAATTTTGAAACGTCGTAAGTTTCTGACTCTTGAACTGCACAAAATTTTTCTTTCCACACTTACAGGTTAGAGAACTTGAAAGAGAACAGAAAAATACAGAGAAAATCCACAGTAATGGGTGTTAATACTACACTGCCCCTGATGATACGCTCGTAAGACGCCCTCGCTAACCGTTTCTAAACGCCTGCCGAAAATATATGTAACTGCCTCACCCTCTCCTGCATTTTAGGTATAAATGCCAAAACTCAGAACTACCTTTCACACAAGTAAAAAGGAGGTTCCTTTTTAATTCTACCCTGTATTTATTACTGAGCCAAAATTGGCAGCACAATGTAATGATTCTACATGAGAGTTAGTCCTTCAGTAAAGCAGAGAGCCACAAAGAAGGGACATGCCATCAACAAGGGCGGACTGCCAGACCAACCCCGCAGGGATCTGTGACTTGAATATTATCGATTTTTCACTATTATGCAGTTTCAAGTTTTAAAAATTAATGCTTTTAATTTTCTTTTTCCATTCTAACTTTTAACGACCATATAAAACAGGGAATATTGTAAATGCAACAGGAAGATATCTTCGCTAGAGCATTCTAAAGCATTTTTGTTTTCTAAAGAAGGTGCCGTGACACCACGATCTACGAGAACTGAAAGGTTAAGGGGTTGACGGCAAGTCAGGCTCGCGTGGCCCTACGGATCACACCGATTAAGAACGTGACGCGGGACGTGATGTGGGGACAGCCTGCCCGCAAGCCACAGCTGGACCAATTCCAGAGAAAATGTCTCAGGATAATGCAAGTATCTGTGTTAACTCAGTTCACATTAAAGAAATCATGTTGCCAGCCGTCATAGGGCTATCTGCACAACTATTTCCATTTCAACAAGCATTTGTTTTGTTAAGATTCCAGACTATTTTCTACACCTTCCTGAAAGGAATTTAAACCTTTTCGTTGGTTTGTTTTCTCGGTCCCACCTGCTCTGACAGGGCCTCCTGGTCGGGCATCCGCTGCGTGGCTCTGGCCGGGGCGTCGGTGATGGGCAGGGGGAGCGGAGCGCGCAGGCGCAGAGGCGCCCGAGCCGGCGCGGATGCTGCGGGAACGCGCAGCCTCCGTGCCGGGCTCGCTGTGCTCCGAGCAGCACACACCTGCGGTCCCGGTGTGCGCCGGCGCTTGCTTCTGATGCACGTGCATCTCCTCGAGCTCTCGTCGGGCAGGTGGGAGAGGAACTGCGAAGAACAGCTGAGCCTCTCTTCCATCCTTTCGTCGGGTTAATTTAATTGCTTTCTACATTGAATGAATTTCTAAATTCACATTTTTAGAAAATACTCAGCTATCTCTTATGAAGCCTTTGCCACTTATGAGCTGGGCGCTGTGGTAAGTGCTTTGCAGGTGAGATCGAGTCTGATACTGTCCTCATTTTGCTCATGAGGGACTGAGGACGAGGAGGCCAGGAGGCTGCGTGAGTCTCGTCGGGAAGACGAGGAGCCGGGAGACAAACCGAGCCTGGCATCCGAAGTACCGCCGGGCGGATGTCATTGCAGGTCGCCACATACCCCTGTGACACTCCACCAGAACCGAGGTCTGCAGACGGGCGTGGAGAGCACGTGCGCTCCGCCCTCCTGGCCCGTTTCTTCAAAGCGGCTTTATTCGGGGGGTGCTAGTGCCCTGGGCGGCTCTTCCCCCCCACGCACACCCACACACCCCATTACCCACCCCTTCCCCCTGTCCTTTCACACCCCGCCTTCTGTCCCTAGCCCCACGCCCCGAAAAGCCTCTCCCCGCGCCATGCTCTCAGACTCTGACCCCACGTGGGGCTCTGCTCCTGGGAGCTGCACGGATCCGGTTCCGAGCACAGGACTTGATCCTGAGGGATTTGGGGTCCTGCCGGCAGCGCAGGGGCGTGGGCAGGAGGGCGCCGGGGGCAGCCTCTGTGGCCTAGACCACCGCCCACACTCAGCGCCAGAGGGCGGGCTGCCAGGGTGGGACAGAGTCAGAATTCACAGGGTGTTTCACAGGCCAGCGCGATCGCCAGGAACCACGTGGACTGCGGGGAAGGCCTGAGGTTAGCTGCAAGCATCCAATGACGTGATCGCAGAAGTAGATTTACCTATAGTTCAAGGGAAAGAGACATGGCTTAGGTGTCTGTGAACGATACTTCGCACTGGATGTGAGAAGTACAGGCAGCTTTTTATTCTTCGTTTTGTGTAAAGGGAGAGACTTTAACTCGAACGTCACATCTACTGCGACACCACGTGCTGGAAGGGAGGCCACGCCCCACACGCCCGACACCCCTCCTTTAGTTCGGGTCCTCCTCGGCTTTTCACTGGAAGCCTTCAGTGGGGTGGCACGCTCTGTGCCACGGCTCAGAAACCCCAGTCGAGTTTCTTCGCCCCCAGGGTCCCTGCCCTTAAACCAAGGCAGATGGCCTCGGGTCCTCTACTGAAAGGTCTTCCAAGAAATCCTGCCTCCGTTTCACCCAGAATCGTAATGATGCCGTTTGCCTCCCACCTGTGATGATCGGAGTTACAGATTTATGGTCGTGTCGTTGTTAAAACTTTTACTTCGTCAAGGCCGGGATAAGCTGAGCTGGGCTCTCTCCATCTCTGTCTGCAGTTTGGGCTGTTGATAGAGCAGCCGGAACACCTAGTCGCTTCTTGGTTATTATGATTTTAGCATCTTCCCCTTTTTCACCCATGGTTAATCGAGCATCTGAACACGTCTACCCACTTGAATTGTTCTGAATTTTGTTTGTTTGTTTGTTTGTTTAATTCTTGCTGCCTCCTTTTTTGTTTGTTTTGGGAATAATCCTAGTTTATTTATTTATTTCTTCCTTTCTTTCTTTTATGTCTAATTCAACCCCATTTGTGGGCTCAGCAGCCTCAGCAAGAGTCTTTCACTTAGCGCTACGGCGTGGCTGGAAAATGTTCGCTTTTTAAGATACGTTTTATGTACCCCTGCTTCTCTCTGGTTCACAGGACTGGGGATTTGGCGTCAACCGCATTCTGAGATCGCGTAGCTAACTGAGCGCCCTAAACAATGAGCGACGTCTCGCTCACCTCAGCAATACCTAACGGAAGGCAGCCACTTCAGCGGCGTCCCCTCGAGGCGCCGGCCAGGCCCATCAGAAGGAGATGTGGCTCTCCGACCGAGCATCCGGTGACTCAGGCCACAGGCGTTCTTGTGTGATTATCGCGCAAACAGGGGACGTAGTCCGACCACTGAGCAGCTCCCGCCCTGTGTCCTGTCTGTCCCCTGCACGGTGTCACAAGCCACAGCTTGCAGGACCCGGGGCCACTGGGTCACGTTCACTTTCATGAAATCAAACGAAAGCGCTCAATAGTCTGAATTCTTGACCGACTTCCCCTCCCTCCGAATTTCTGTCTGAATCACTTAGCTATTTAACCCGTTTCTTGATCTAGCGTCTTCCGATTCCACTGGTTTAGATCTGACCAGTCAGCGATCTCGGCCCCAGAGGGACCTCACTGGGTCGGCTGCTATCCAAGGCTCTGAGTCCTTCCTTTCTTCAGGTTTCCTCTACCCAAACAAGGCTGCGCCTTCGGAGCTGTCCCCTCAGGCCTGGCCCACCCTTACTTTTCCCTGGGCCAGAGCCGCACCCACGGGACAAGTGTGGGACCCCAGAGCTCTCCCGCGGCCCCAGTCTGCAGGGGGCTGATGCAGGGTACTCGGAGAAGACCACCGGCCTGCTAGTAGCCTTGGAGGCCGCGGAGGGGTCCCGGATGCTCTCTGCCTCTGTTTTCAGCCTTGCCCACCGTCACCTTGCACTTGGTACTGGCCCTGGGCACTGCAAGTATCGCGTCTGCTTGGAGAATGGCTTCTTTTGTGCAATAGTCCTAGTTATCTCTATTCGTCATTCTTGTCTTTAATTCCACTTTGTTTGAAATCTTTTTTGGTTAAAAATTTCCTGGTAGATCTTATTCCGTGCTTTTACTTTTAAATTTCATAATGAAAGTAGGTTTCTTGGAGGAAAGCTGTATGTTGGTGTTACTTTTTTATACAATCTGGCAATCCCTGTATTTTAAGTGGCGTGTTTAGGCCATTCATATTTAAAGTTATGATCGATATGGTTTGCAATACAATTTACTAGGTACTTGCTTACTTTCGATTTATTCTTTATTTTTTTTCAGCTTTATTTGAGTCTAGTTGAACAGTTCTACGAACGTATTTTATCTCTTCTATCGGCTTTTTATTTTTAAAAATTATTTTAGCAGTCGCCCTAGGGTTTGCGATATATATTTTTAAATAAATGAAGTCCACCAGTGCATACTATCATACTGTTTCGCATGCACTACAGGATCTCGTAATGGCATATTCCTCATATTCTGCGCCCATCCCTATGGCATCATTGGTATACTTATCAGTTTTACACATGGTATAAACACACGACACTTAAATACTAATAGTGCTTTAAACAGGTCATTCTCTTTTAGAGCAATAAAATATATAAAGTTATTTTATCTTTTCGTAGTTGCTTTCTGATCCTTTTCTTTGTGACAATTAAGGTTTCTGAAATACACCATATTTCTTCTACTGGAAAACTTCTGCTGGTATGTCTGATAATACATGTTTGACAAGTTTTGCTTTCTTCAGTTTTTGTTTGTCAAAGTCTTTATTTCTACACTTTTGAAAGATATTTTCTCAGACATAGAATTCTGGTCTGAGGGCTTCTCTGGCTGTCATCACTTGGAAGATGCCTTTCCATCATTTCCTTACTTGCATGGTTTCTGACAAGTCTTCCAAACATCCTCTGTAGATAGCATACCCTTCCTGCTGCTCCACCCCTCTGGCTACCTCAAAACATTTTTTTCTTTTTCTTTGATTTTCAGCAGTTTGAATATGATATGCCTACTTGTGAGCATTTTTTGGTTTACCCTGTTTTGTGTTTTCTTAATTTATTAGATCTATAGTTTGTTGTTTGCCGCCGACTTTAGAAAACTCTAGCCATTATATCTTCAAATGTTATTTTCTTTTCTTCTCCTGCTAGGATTACATTTATATGAGCCTGTTTCTCCCCCACAGGATGAGGTTCCAGGTTTGTTTGTTTGTTTGTTTGTTTGTTTTTTAATTTAGTTCAGGTAATTTCTATTCACCTGTCTTCAGGCTCATTCGTTCTGCCCTCCTCTGTGAGGGATCTAACAAAGAGCCAGTTGAAGACATTCTTCATCTCCACTACTGTTTTTTATTTTAAACTTTTTAACCTGATTATATCTTTGGTTTCAGTCTCTGCCAAAATTACCCACCTGATCTTGCATCTCGTCTACCTTTTCCATTAGAGTCTTTAATAATAATCACCATAGTTATCTTTAAAATCCCTGCCTGACATTTCCAATATTCGTGTCATTTTTTTGTCTGCTTCTGATTTCCTTTTCTTTCCTAATTGTGTTTTTATTAACGTGTTAAATCCTCACCATAACTTATTATAAGGTAGACATGGTACATATGACAGAAGACATTGAGGTTAAACATTTTTATGCATGCGCACACTTTTTCTTTTTTTGTTTTTAAAGTCACCAAATATTAATCCTTTTCATATTCATCCTGTAATTCACATCTTGTGTGACTTTTTATTCAGCCTAAAGAACTCCCTTTGGCATTTATTGCAGTATAGCTGCTTATATATAACTTCTTTCAGCTTTTGTTTTTCTGATGGTATCTCTATTTTCCTTTCAGCTTTGAAAAATTATTTTTCTGGAAATTAAATATACTCACATGCAGTTGATTCTCATTACTTGTAAATACTATATTTGCATATTTACCTACTTGTTAAAATTTATGCATAACTCATAACAATATACAGAGTGCTTTCATGGTCACTTATGAACACGTGCAGGATGGCAAAAAACTGGAGTCACCCGGAGTGCATGTTCCCAGGTGAGGACACGCAAGGCAAGGGGCTGCCTTCTTGTATCAGCTCCCGCACACTTAACCTGTGGCCTATTTTCATGGTCTAGTTTGTGCCTTTTTTTTTTTTTTTGGCATTTTTGTGCTCATTTTTGGAGATTTTGTTGTTTAAAATATCCCCCCGATGATGGTGCTGAAGTGCTGACTAGTGTTTCTGAATTAGCATCCCTAAGAAGGCTGTGATGTTTCTCAAAGAGAAAAGACATGCGTTCCAGAAGCTTCTTTCAAGTATGAGTTATAGATAAAGTGCTATTGACCGCAAGTTCAATGTTAACTATTCAGTTCCATATTTCTATATTTAAACAGAAGTATACGTAAGACAAGATTACACATTGATCAGTTGACAAAAAAATATGATGACCAGAGGTTTGCAGGAAACTATGTATTTCCCCTCAGAAAATAGTTCAGTGGTTCAGTATTCACTAACTCAGTTGTAGTCTGAAACTTTCTAGAACCTAACTAGAATAAGTAATGAGAATTAAATGTATAGATATAGTATGTGTGTGAGTTCCAAGCTTTTTTGTTATTCTTGTGAATTGTTTTTATTTGCTTTTCTCTGCTCTGTTATTATCAGGAGTTTTCTACTTTATTTATTTTTGTTTTTAGTTTTCTGTAAGTGAAATAAGGAAGCATAGTATAAAGAATATGAAGGGACGGTGACCTGGATTTGCTCGATACTCTTTACTGAGTACTAATTAAAAGTGTTAGTTATTTAATTTTTAAACTATTTCTGTTGTTATAGATAGTCTAACTTTATTAATTATTAAATTGGAGCTCCAAAAGATTCAGTGACTTCCCGGAGCCCAGATTTGAGCTTCAGCTTCACAGCCAATACTCGTCCTTTGATTGTCACTTTACTCGTTGAAGCAGTATTCTCCTCTAAAAAATAATTGCTAATAATCCTACATGCACGAGAATGTCGTGATCATGAATTAGAGGATGTCAGTGTGTCAGAGACACACAGTAATTGCAAAACAGTGCTTATCACATCAGATCTGTCATCGTTCGTCTCTAAAACACATGTAGCCTAGGAAATGGCACCAGATTTCAGGAAAAGTATCCACGATGAGGGTGAATGAAGATCCAGTGGTAGCTAGAAAATCGACATGCAACACACTTTTTCAGGATGATGTGTTGCGATGGTTCTTTTCACAATGTTTCCTGGAGGACAGTTATTCTAGTGCGCATCAGAGCTGCTGGAGAGGCCCTCTGGGAGTGTTGGTGCTTAAGTTTCTTCATTAAGTAGGAAGATGAAAATCTGCCACTGAGCACTAAACATATTTTAACAAATCACTCAAGAGGATAAGGTCACTTCTCCAATTTTCTTCTCTATCACTTGGCTGTTTTAATGTGATGACTTAGAGGGGCATGTCTATTGCGCTCATCAAACTAAAGAGTCACTGGTACAAGCCGCCCAGCAGTGCCTCGGGAAGAAATGAGAAAGCCCTATCATTTATCCGCAGTCTTAACATCAGTGGAACACTGTACATACTCCTGAGACGCCTCGAGTCATCCTGGCAAAATAGCTTGTCACACAGTAAATTAACGGTCTGACCTCTAAACCAGTGCCTTTCCCTGGGTTTTTTGTCATTGCTGGTATCATTAATCACCTAGTCACCCAAGCTAGACTCTTGGAAGTGAGTTTTAGTCCCTCCTTTTGCCTCCCCACATTACCGAGCGCTAGTAAACCGGCATCTTTTATTTCTCAGTTTCCCAACTCAGTGCATGTAACGCCACTGTTAGGGATGCGTGTCATCAGCCGAACATCACCCTGCCCCTGCACAGCCATAATTGATCTTCACGCCTTTAACTTGGCCCTTAAATCCAGCCTCCGAAAATCTATTGAGTCCTGCTTCTGAGGCATGGGTGGCCGCGGCACTCCACCACAAGGAACTTCTGTTGCCCATGGCAAACTGCCTGGCACCTCGTAGTCACACAGCAAGAGTTTGCTCAATAGTGTATTGAACCGATAGATGTAAATGGGCTGCATTTTAACCATTCCAACTTCCACAGCTTCATTTATTGATGAAAGTACGCATCTATTCCTGGATTTAAGAGAAAACTCAGAAATGGAGATCGAGATTTGATCGTCATCAATTTATAGGTGAAAGACAAGACCTTGGTAGTGACAGTGATGGATTAGGAAGCCAGAAATGCTTCTCTGGAAAGGAGACCCCCATCACTAGACACGAAATTGTTTCCTACTTGATTCTGGGGTATTATATTATAAACTTATAATTTTACAATGCTTTATGATTCACAGGAAAATAACATATAGATTAACTCACTTGAACCCTGTGATGTGGACTGCAGGCTATGGTTAATGCAAGGTAGCCCCAGAAAGATTTAGTGAGCTATCCAAGATATATGGCTAGGAACTGATAGAACTCTCGTTTGACTTCTTAGTTGAAGAAATATTTCCAGTGAACTATTAACGCTAACGGTGGTGACTTTTGCACCCATCGGCCGCACCGGGAGACATCACTACGTGCCTGGCGTTGTGCTTGGATGTGTGTTACATGGATGAGCATGGTCTTGCTTATGCAGAATTAATGCAAAAGCAGAATATAAATAAATCAGTGTAAAACGATGTGCCAAGTGCCATTACATAGGTACAGGCAGAAGATGGCAGAGCCCAGAAAGGTACTGGTGGCAGTAGAGACAGGGAGCAGGAAGGAGGAGGCAAAGCATTGTCTCTACCTGATGGACTCATAGTCCACAGCTTCCTCCTCTTTCCATATTCAAGTTCATACAGCAGACGAGGTGTGAGCAGGTGGGTGAGGCTGGTGCTGTTCTAGGTGCTGACAGAAAGGCGACGACTAAACAGTATTTCTGCTCTCTTGGAGCTTATTCTAGTGGGATGGGGGAAATAAATAGCATGTCAGATGATGATAAATGGCCAAAAGAGAAATAAAGCATGGAAATAGGTGGGAAGGGTAGGAAGAAGCACTTGTCATTTTAAATGGAGTCATTCCAAAAGATCTCACTGCAATATGACATGGCAGAGGATAATTTGTATGAGTTTTCTATTGCTGCCGTAACTTGCTACCATGGACTTTTGGCTTAAAATACCACAAATGTATTGCCTTACAAGTCTAGAAGTCAGAAGCTAAAAGCTCGAGGTCAGGGCTGGGCTGGGTTCCTTCCAGCAGCTCCAGAGAGCCTCCATTCCCTCGCCTTTTCTAGATCCTAGAAGTGGCATGCTTTCCTCGGCATGTGCCCCTCCCTCTGTCCTCAGGGGCGGTACCTAGCCTCTCCGAATCTCCCTGACTTCTGCCGCCACTGTCGCATGGTCTTCTGTGACTCCCTCCTGTCCCGCAAGGATCCCCGTGACTGCATTAGGCTCACCTGTATAATCCAGGATAAGCTCCTCATCTCAAACGCACACTTCTCACAACTGATACGTCTGGATTGGCGCTTCAGAAATACTCACGGTCCACAGTTTTCGCTAAGGCTCACCCATGGTGTTGCACGTCCTATGCATTTGAACAAATGTTTGGTGATACGTATCCGTCACTGTGGTACTGTACAGCGTACATTCACTGTCGTAAAAATCCTCCATGCTTTGGCTATTCTCTCCTTTCCACTCTATAATTCCTGGTAACCAGTGATGTTCTTTTCATTCTGTCTACAGTTTGGCCTTTCCCAGAACGTCAAACAGTTGGAATCGTTCAGTACGTAGCCTGTGCAGACTGGTTTATTTCACTTGGTAATATGCATTTAAGTGTCTGCCATGTTTATTCATGGTTCGATAGCTCCTTTTTTTAATACTTAGTAGTATTTTATTGTCTGGATGCACCAGTTGATTTATTCGTTCATCTTCTGACGGACTCTCTGTTTCAGTCAATGACTCGTCATCTCATTCTCTTGACACTGTCTTTCACACACGGAAATGAAGTCCAGCTTATTGTTTCTTTCACAGATCGTGGCTTTGATGTTGTATCTGAAGTCACCGCCATATGCACGGTCATGCCGGTTTCGTCTCGTGGTACCTCCTAGGAGTTTCATGGTTTTGCGTTTTACATTGATGTCTATGATTCGTTTTGAGTTAATTTTGTAAAGGATGGAAGGTCTGTGTCTAGGTTTACATATTTATTTTTTACCTGTAGATGCACAGTTGTTCCAGTACCATTTATTTAAACAACTATCTTTGCTCTGTTATATTGTCTTTGATCCTCTGTCAAAAATTGGCTTACTCTACTTATGAGAGTCTGTTTCTAGGCTCTCTATTCTGTTCCATTAACCTAATTTTTCTATTCTTTCATCATTATTACCTTGCCTTGTTTACTTATTTTATAGTAATTTTTGAAGCGAGGTAGTGTCAATCTTCCAGTCTTCTTCTACTTCAATATTATGTTAGATATTCTGGGTTTTTTTGCCTTTCCATATAAAATTTAAAATAATTTTTTTTCAATATTTACAAAATAACTTGCTGGGACTTTGATTGGAATTGCATTGGATCTGAAGATCGATTTGGAAAAAACTGATTTGTTGACAATATTGAGTCTTCCTATCCGTGAAAATGGAGTAATTCTCCATTTTTTAAGTTTTTCTTTGATTATGTTTATCAGAGTTTTGTAGTTTCCTTCAGATATGTCTTGCTCATATTTTGTCAGATTTACACATAAGTATTTCATTTTAGGGGAGTGCTAATGTAAATGGTATTGTGCTTTTAATTTCAAGTTAATGTGTCTATCGATGGCATATAGAAAACCAATTAACTTTAATATATTAATTTTGTATCCTGCAACCTTGCTATAATTGCTGATTAGATCCAGGAAGGTTTTGTTTCTTGTGATTTTTTTTTGTCGATTCTTTCTGATTTTCTATATAATCACGTCACCTGTGAACAAAGATAGTTCTATTTCTTCTATTTCTTCTGTATACCTTTTATTCTCCTTCCTTATCTTACTCTATTAGCTAGAACTTCCAGTACAATGTTGAAAAAGAGTGTTGATGAGGACAATTTTTCCATGTGCTTGATTTTAGTAGAAATGATTTGAGCTTTTCACTATTAAGGATCACGTTAGCTGTGGATTTTTTTGTAGCTAGTCTTTTTCTAATTGAGGGAGTCCCTCTGTAAGCCAGGTTCATAGAGAGTTTTTAATGATGAAGGAGTGATTGATTATGCCAAATGTTTGTTTGTATCTATTGATATAATCATGTGATTTTTAAAAATCTATAGATATAAAGAATTACATTATTTGATTTTCAAATATTAAATTAGCCTTGCATATCTAGAATAAATCACACTTGGTCATCATGTATAATTATTTTTATACATTGTTATATTCAATTTCTTATTATTTTCTTGAGAATTTTTACATCTATGTCCATGAGAGATATTGAAATATAGTTTTCTTTCTTGGAATGTCTTTGTTTGGTTTGGCATTAGCATAATACTTGCCTCATAGGTGAGTTAGGAGGTATTTCCTCTTCTATCATCTGAAAGAGGTTGCAGAGAATTGGTTTAATTTCTTTAATATTTGGTAGAAAGTACTAGTGAATCTATCTGGGTATGGTGTTATTGTTTAAGGTTATTAATTATTGATTCAATTTCCTTAATAAATCTGGGTCTATTTAGATTGCCTATGTCTTCCTGCATGACTTTTGGCAAATCGTATCTCTCAAAGAGTTGGTTCATTTCACCAAAGTTGTCAAATCTGTGGGCATAGAGCTGCTCTTAGCATTCCTTGATTATCCACATGTCCATAGGATCTATACAAACATATGTTTTAAGACAATAACCTGGATGTTGTCTTCAGTATGAATTGTCAAGGGACAAGTATGGAAGCCAAGCAGCTGGCTAGAAGATGATTCCATTAGTCCAGCCGAGAAAGAATGGGTGTTCAGGCCAAGATGCTGACATTGACCGTGGTAAGAGAACGAGATCAGGCAATAATTACTAAGGTTTCTGTCCAACAAACTGGTAGAATATAAAGAAGATTGTGGGAGAAACATGTTTTTGATACACAGTAGACCTAGAATTTAGTTTTTGGCATGCTAGAGTTGAAAATTATATTCATATTTCAAATGGAAATGTTGAAGACAACTGGATCTACAAACCTGAAGTTCAGTAGAGAAATTCAGGCTGAAAATAGAGATTTGGGTGGTATTTAGAGGTATGAGATTAAATAAAATCATCAAGTTTTGATAGAGAGGAGATTGCTTCACCAAGCATGCCCTGAACCACTTCAATGAAATGATTAAAAATATCAAAGGGAACTGACAAAGTAGCTGAAAAGAAATGGTCAATGAGGCAAGAATAATAGTGTGAGAATTTGGTATCGTGAAAGTCAAGTGCAGAAGAATTTAAGGGAGACGAAGATTGAACACACTATATTGACAAATGTGCAAGGCATCAACTGACGAAGCGGTTTGGCCAAAGCTGGGCTGGAGTAAGTTTAAGGACTACGGGAGTCATAGGCTCGGAAGTAGCACGTCTATGCCCCCTTTTTGAAGATTTTAACTAAAGAGGAAGAAAGGAATTCAATGGTTACTGAAGTAAAGGATCTAGTAAGGATTGTATTTGTTTCTTTTAATTTGAGAAAAATAATATCTGAAGGCTAATGGAAAACGTCCAGTGAACTAGAAAAGCTGACCGTGCAGGAGAGGATGAGGATACTGCCTGAAGTGATGACCTTGCATACGTGAGAGGAGACGGGATCCCACACACAACGGGAGAGTCTGGCTATCGTTGGGAGCAGAGTCAGTTCAGTCACAGCCAAAGGACAGGAAACAGGATAGAAAGGAAAGCTGGGGAGACGTGCTTATGGAAAGCTGTAAAATTCCTTTTCTTATTTATTATTTTTTTCTCCCCCATGAATTAAGAAGTAAGGTCAGTAGCTGAGAAGGAGGATAATGTGACCTTTTGAAGGTTGGGAGAGAAGGTCGGATATTGGTCTGGGAGAACGGGAGAGTCCATGAACTGAAGAAGTAGGCTGCGAACAATTGTCTGCACTAAGCATCCACCGACATCGCTGTTTCTTAACTTAAAGTGGCACCGGTACACGAGGCCGGAGACGCTCCCCCAAGCTGGTTGTCCTCCCGTGTGCAAGCAGACGGGGACAGCCGCATTTACGTGGTGTGGGGTTTGCCCAGCACGCAGAGCGCAGGCTCTATCCTATATCATTGCACATTTTCTTCTGCCTGATTTTAGCGAAGTACAGAATTCTCCAACTCCTCTTGTTTGTTGCAAGCCGTGGGGAGTTTAGGGCAGGAAAATATGTCATGATCACTTAAATATGAAGAAGCTAGTTCAAGTACTTTGACACATTTTCACAAAATGCTTAATTTTCAGACCTCTACACCATAGAAAGAATCCGAACAGATACGACAGGGCATGCCTGAGGTGCTCGATCGAAGACAGGAGAAAGGACTTTGACTAGCAAGCGGAGTTCAGAAGCGGATTCATTTTCTGGGGTTTTATAATCCGTTGATTTAAAATTATAGAAAGTGCTATGTAAGCAGCCTGCCAATAAGAAGATATTTAGACAATGCTTTGTTAAGAGACCATCTAATGTACCAGAGCGGAGTACAAATAAGTAAAAAATGCATTAAAAAAGAGGAAGAGAGAGAGAGAGAATTGTTGATATACTTGAAGGCAGTTAAAAAGCCAAAACATATCTCCTGTGGCTCTTACCCGCATCTTCATTGACAATATGCCTAAAACAATACAAGACATTAATTCATATCTTGCTATTGCATCTCCTTATTCAATAATCATGTCAACATTTAAATTGTATGATCTCTTTTAATTATTAATGGTGATTTTTTTAAATGAAAACATCTTCTTCCTTTCAATAGATGCTTTATGAGTCATCACTATTTTTTGGCATTTTCCACTTTTATGCAGAAAAATCATTTATGGAAAAAGCTGTCTCTGATTTTATTACATGAATCTTAAAAAAATGAGATATTCAATGTAAAATTTAGAGACAGAGAACCTTTTTCTGGTTCAAACCAGCCCCATATAGACAAGTAGACACCTGCTAGATGTTCCTGTCTCTCAGGCAATTACACGCAACCAAGCCCCCGACCGAGGCTCCTCCCTGTCGGCAGCGATTCTGGGGCTCCCTGCATCATTGCTGCCCCCCGCCCCAGTTTAAATACTGATCAAACAAGATCTACGTGGGAAGCAGACAGAGGGTAAAGTCACAGAAAATGCCAACGCACTTGCACATAACAAGAAAAAAGGAAGCTATATCTAATTTTTAACATTTGGTTATCTCTCTCTGTATTAGAGTTGATACATTTAGGTACCTACAGTTCCATACCTGGGTTAATTCTAATTTAAATTCCGGTGAAAATATTGATTCTCTGGTTAAAACATTCATATGAAGTTGGGGGGTCTTTACACAGCGCATATGGCTACCAGAACCAGGCTGCCACGTACCTCTGTTGGTCACCCAGGTGACTCTGTGTTGCTCCCTACAGAACAGGTGCGTTCCAATTCCAGATGCTGTTGTTTCCGTGTGGATTCAGTGAACTTCGGCACTGGCTTTCGTGATAGACAAACGGTGACTATTGTAACACCTGCTTTAAATACTTTCTGCGTACTGGGGGGAGCGGGCTGGGTACCACACGCACACATTCCTTCGTAGACACCCACGGACCGAGCGCACCCGCGTGGCCTCCTACACCTGCCAGCGAGTCACACGTGGAGCTAAGGGGGAACTGATGCGGGCAGAGCCGAGAGCGAGGTCGCCGTGAGAAGCCCGCAGAGGAGGCGGCTTCGCGCGTGGGGTCCTCGCCTTGCAGCTGAGCGTCGGCCAGCGCCGGGAGAGCAGACGGCCTTTCCTTGCGATTTAAGGTCTTGTTTTGCTTTGCTGTGCTCGTTTCGTTCTTATTTGTCAGCGTTCAAAGTTCTGCTGAGGACACACTGAGCTCTTCCTTGGTCACCGCGGGCGATCCCCTTCGCGCCGGCTCCCCCTCCCTCCCTCACCCAGCCCTTTCGTCCCATGCTTCCCGCGGGGGGCCGGTGTCCATGGCGGGGGCCAGCCGAGGCCGGGCTCCTCTGCCGGCCTCCTGGGACTACTGCAGCGAGCCCAGTGGCGGACAGTCCAGGGGGAGCGGTGGGGGCCGCCGATCACCTGCCCACGTCGTAGGCGTGGAGCGAGTCCCAAGGAAGGCATTCTCCCGGGTGCTGGCGTTGTACTAGAATATTCATGGCCCCAGACACCAGAGAGCTTGCAACAAAACTCAGGGACAGAGGAGAGTGTCCGGACAGAGGCGCGTGGGCCCGCAGACCGCGCGCTCCAATGGGCCTCGCACGTAAACGTAAAATGCTTTTGATCTTTAGCGACCATCTCCTTAAAGAGAAGCAGGTAGACTCGAGAAAGCGAAAGAAGGTAGACAGGTGCGGATGAAGGCCCGCCGTGGGGGTGGGGGGCATCGAGGTGAACGTGCCCGCGGAAGAATTTTGAGCGGGTCATTCTTCTGTTCTGGAAGAATCCTCCGCAGTGACGTAAATACAGACCGATAGCCAGAGAAGGCGGGGCCAGTGTTTTCTTTTCAGAATTCGTGACATTAAGCGCCGGCTGAGCGTTATCACAAACACCGCGGACGTCAGTTCGGGGCACCGGACCCTGGGAGCCAGCGCTCGGCAGCCTGGCCACGACCCCTCGGGCGCTGGTGGGCGGCGAGGGCGTGGGAGGCGGAGAGCGCGACCCATCGCTGCCGCTGGGCCCCCTGCAGAGGTTTGGGGCGCGGGGTTCGCACCACCTACGACATCCCCCATTTGGATCCCTGGGCGGTGGGAGCTGCCAGATCAGATCCAGAAACAACGAGGAGCCTCCGCATACCCCAGACAAGTCGAGCCAGCGGGAGCCTTGGACGAGGATGGGTTCGCTGCCCTCCGAGGCCCGGTGCAGCGAAGCAGCGACCCAGGGTGCCCCAGAGTCACCTTCACGGGGAGGCAGGGCGCCCTGAGCGAAGATGCAGCTAACGAAGAAGGAAGCGCCTTTCTCTGCACCTTCCGTCAGAAACGAAGGCGCTTGAAAAAGAGAGAAGCCTGGCCTGAGCTGCTCTTGAAATAATTGATTGTAAACAAAATATCCTTGAAATATCGAGGCGTATCTACGGGGACCAAAGGCAGAAGAAACCCCACGAGATCGCGGAACGCTTAAGGAAGTTAAAACTGCCCTCCTAGCTAGACAGGCACTTCGTCAGCCCTGCCTCATGGCGTCTGGGCATCAGGACAGGGCACAGGGAATTCCTCCACGGCCGCAGGCCGCCTGGCACGGGACCTCGGGGCCACCAGCAGACCCGCCCTCCGCCGCCACCTGCCGCGGTTGGACCAGCCGGGCGCCCTCGGACCCGACCCAAGCGACGGCCTTGAGAGGCGCCGAGGAGGCGGAACCGATGCGGCCCGGCGGCTGATCGCACCGAGGGGGTCAACGGCGGAGAAGAGTCAAGGGTGACCCATCGGCTTTCTGGCTCCGGCCACGCAGTGGACGAGGGGCGCATTCGCAGGGCTGGTCACCGGTCATGGTGACTAAGCGCTGTCATCTTCAACCTCCTGAGTTTAAAGTGCCTCGGGGGTGTGAAAATGGATGCGATCGGAAAAGGATGTTGAACATCTCTAGGGCGAGAGAAAAGAGGGGGAGAGAGAAACCGGTCCTGCAGAAGAATGGAGGGCAGAGAGGGGAGAACGGCAACGCCGAGCGCGTCTTTCCCTGGCGCGGATCCTGTTCGCGACGAGCCAACCCGCCCCGCGCCCCTTCGCGCTGGAGACTCCATGCGCCCTGTGCGCCTGACCCCGCGGCTCGGGGTCACTCCTGGGAGGGGCGCCTGGTCCCCGAGGCCCCGCACGGCGCCCGCAGCGGGCTTCTCCCTGTGGACACGCCACTCGCCTCTCGTCTCTCCCCATCTATGAGATGCGCACAGCGGCTCCGACGGCATCACCGCGTCATTACGCGCATTGAGAAAACATTTGCAGAGGGTCCCTTACTTAGTGTTTCCGAAACTAAGTAAGGGGCGGCTGCAGCTGAGTCTCCCTGAGCAGTGACAGCAGGCGGAGGGATCACTTTAGAAACTCGTCCAAGGTCACAGAGCGGAGACCGTTCTGTGCAAGACGCCCGAGCGCCTCTCCGGGACGCGTGCTGCGCGGAAGGGCTGGGCAAAACGCAGTATCTTTTTGGAGGAAAAAGTGCTTTAAGACCTTCTAATTTCACCACTACTAATAAAAATATATTCCACATTTTGATTAGGAAGAGCTGATAGCACACAGACCCTGTATGTTATTTAAACAGGCAGAGTTACTACATAGCAGTTTAGATTAAAAACCCAATAAAAGCTGTGCGTGGAGTCTTGGCAAGAGCCGTAACTAAGAGGTCAGTCCACTGCGAGATAAACACCTAGTCCGGGAATTAGGTTGGGGATTTGCAAACATTTTGGGCAAGGCGGAAAAAATCTTCCTTAGGACTTTCTGGGGACTAGTACATTAGCAAACGTTATCCTATTTCTCAGAACAGGCATCTAACCGAACAGACGCTTCCTGTGGCAGCCATCCGCCAAGTCCCAACCGAACCAAAAGAAAACCATGACGCTACTTTGAAAATTTCAATAGCGCGTAGAAAGGAAACTTCTTTCCTCTTTTCTCTTACACGATCTGTTTTGTATTTATCTCATCTTAAAATTTGAGACATGGTAGTCTAGTATCTTCTATACCACATATGATATATTAATTATTCTTCAGAAAATGAGATTAGTCTCACTCTGCAAAGAATAATCTACAAAAACATTTCCAATTTTGTTATATATCCCTCAATACATCTTTAAACAAACTGTTTAAAACTATTTGAGCAATTTTACTGGAATTGGAATATTTTACTGTTTCCATTTTATAAAAATTTGAATACCATTAAGATGAGTTTTTGTGTAGCAAAATATTTACACAGATTCTTAATGTTTCCTTGGGATAAAATTTAAGGTACAGTATTTTTTTACCAATAATTTTAAAGCTTTTGGTAAATACTACTAATTGCCCCTCATGGAACTGTGCTATTCACCATCGACTCATTAAACTATAAAAATCTGTCTTTTCTATCTGCCTCCCATATGCTGGATATTATCACTAAAAACCTTTTGACAAATAGCAAAATAGAATTTTATTCTCTGCTTCTTAAAATTATTAATATGGTTAAATATTTTTACATATTTTAATTGTTATATTTCTTTGTATTGCAGGTTTGTGCCTCAATTTTTTCTCTTAAAATTATATACAAAATTTATATACTATATATTTTCATATATACTATATATTATATGTGCACGTACAATTGTATATCCTATATATAATTATACACATATGTAATTATATGCATATATAATTATACATGCATATGTATATAGCATATTTAGTATATATAATGTGCTATAATCATTTTGGACAATTTATATTTCTACTTACATTTCTATTATTTGTAAATGTATAGAACTCTAATTTTCATGTAGTTTAGTTTTTCACCTAGTTCTCTTTTATCAGTTTTTCGGTGTGTTTATGCTACAAAATGCACTTTCACTCTTTTATATTTTTACCTTTCCCATGTAACTCTTTAATTTAGGCGTGCTTTATTTTGACATAAAATATATCGAAGAGTCCTTATTTTACTCGTCATACAATAATCAAACAGTTGTCCCAGAAACAGCTGTTGGCTCGTTTATGCCTTTCCTAGTCCTTTCGAAGACATCTGCCTGGAGGCCCAGCTCACAGCAGATCCAGCCTCTGCAGCGGGAGCCAGAGCCTTCCCGGGGGGGGGGGGGGGGGGGGGGGGGGGGGGGGGGGGCAGGCACAGGGTCCTGAGCACTTCGCGCAGGCTGGCGTGGGACTCGGGAGGTTGCCGCTGCCGCACGGGCAGGCGTGCTCTGCTCCGGCTGGTGGCGGTCCTGGAATGTGCACGTCTAAACTTGGAACGAGCGAAGGAAAGCAACCTCGTAGTACTTATGCTGCCGTCATATGAGAGGAAACAGACATGCATAAGAACTTATGTTTCAGAAGACAGCTTTCAATGGTAAATACATTGTTTAAAGAATGGATTGACATTTGCAACAGTCATATATATATATATATATATGCACCTAGTGAATATTACATATCTAATAATATAAGTATATAATGAATGCATGTCTTTAATATCTTTCTTCCCCATCCTAACACATAAAATTTACGCATTTACTTAAATACAGACATTTTTTGATTTATAAAAAAGTCCTTAGTGATCATCTCCAGGTAATGGCGTGGCGAAATCATTTCCCAGGAAGATTTCCTTTCACAGCACCTGCCGACAAGGAGGAAAGCGAGGCCATCACAGCACTTTGGAAAGGACCTCTTGGTGGCATCTGCTGGCTGTTGAGATGCCATTTGCTCACATTTTTCTTTCGCCTAATACCACTGGAGTATCCCCTCATTGCTAGTAAATTATTTCGTTCACTGTAATTTATGAGATTTTCCCAACATGAAATAACCCTTGAGTAAGCCATTTTTCCCCATCCATTAGGGCCCATAGCCTTTTGTCTGTTTCATAAAATTACCAATGAGGGCAATCCTTGCTTATTAGATTACATCACCTCCACATATCAACAGCTAAAAAAAAAAAAAAGCCCAAGCCCTTCATTTTTAAAATAGTGTTTGTAAGAATGACTTATTTTTTAAATCATTGGGGGAGGGCTTTCTAATACTGATAACTGAACATAATCTTTTATTGCGTATACTTTTAAAGAGACACTTTGACAATGTGTATCAAAATAGGGAATGAATAAATTCTCTCACTTAGCATCCATCTCCAACTATTTATTCTAAAGATACTTGGCATATAAACAACTGTGTGGCCTGATATTTGTATCAGTTGGAATAGCTTGGTCCAATAGACTATGTTGCAATAACAGCCAGAAAACATCTCAGTTCTTAAAAATGACCAAGTTTCTTCTTTGCTCCCTGCATGAACATCGCAGGTAGATGAGAACTCTGCTCCGTCCCTCCTCACTCCAAGACCCGAATCTCAAATGCTGTTGTCCCCGGCAGAAGAAAGGGCATTTCTTGAGGAATGTAAAGTGGCGATTAAGTGCTATGGCCTAGAGTGACAGATGGCTCTTCCCTTACCCGCTCACCCCATCCACACTTCCAGTGGGGCCAGGCAATGACATTCTTCCCCATGCTTAGAATCAAAAGAGTCAGAAACTATGGGGTGAAGGACATGACTGACTACCACCATCAAACACCCAAGTGTCCTCATCATGTTAAAAATTGACGACTGTCGAAACAGTTATCGGTGAGAGTGGTTTAACAAGTTACTAAGTATGCACGCACCGGAATCCTATGTCACCATTTTTTTAGGTGATTTAAGTCAAAATTTATTGACGTAAAAGATTTCCGATAAATATGGTTGAAGGAATGAAATCCTGTTAGTTTGTATAAGGTGACTGGTTTCGTTCAATTAAATTTGTCAGTAGAAATTCACAAAGCTATGAAACTAGCTGTAGAAAGAAGCTGTCACACCGTGGCTGCCATCACAAGGGGAGAGACAGGTCGGAATCCCAATTTCTCTATCCAACTATCTCTCTATTTTCTCTAAAAAAGCACATGATGTTGTTGTAAATAAATACAACTTGTAAATTGTATTGGATTGTATTTATAAGCAAATACTCCTCATAAGCTGGTTTTGACAGTGGTTGAACTTTCTGCTGTAACTGTGAATGGCTTTTCCTAGTTATCACTGTATTTCCTCATGCTCTTTGCTGAGTATGGTGGCCTTACTGATTTCGTACGCTTATTTTACAATCAGTCGACTAAAAATATTCTATTATTTTTGCAAACTTTGTATTTATGGATATAATGCTCTTTCTACTCAAAATGAATGGGTATTGCATTAATTCTTTTTCAATAGTCATTCCTTTTCCTTCTACTTGCCGTTTATTGCAATAATGTGGGTTTCTGGAGTATGATAGATAATAGCGAGTGTGGGACAGCCATTCCACCAAATATTAGACTGTATGTACTGTAATCACTTGCGTCATCAGACGTAGACAACATGAGAGCAAAATCGTGGGGAAAAAAAGAAAACTCTCATGCTGAGCCTCAAACATGCCCACCTCTCTGCCGAGGACACTGTCCCAAATGTTATGCACTGAGATGAAGACCAGGCAAAGCCCGGCATGCCACAGAGCTGAGTAGGCAACTCTGGGTCTGAGCCAAGGGAGGCGTATAGATCAGGGACCTTCAAATTCTTACTGCAGGTGACTCCCTCCCAGACTCTTGCTTGAGCTCTGGTGCAGAGTAAAACACCAGCAGTTTACCAGAGCACGGCCGCTACGGGCTGAGAACAGAACGGAGTGCTAGAGTCCAGACGGTGCTGAGGAATGCTGGCCTTCCGGCTTTGCCAGGGTGGACGGGGGTCACTAATACCTGTTTAATATCGGGGCATCCGACTGAGACACTGCAGAGGCCACCTGGGGAGCAAGGACCTCAACCTGGACTATATATATAATATTATATATTATACATATTTATATATAATTATATATAAATATGTATAATATATATTATATACATACACATACATATACACACACATATATAAAATCCATTATATATTATATACATATATATAAAGTCCATTATATATATATGTTTTATATATATATAAAATACATATATATAAATCCATTTTTTCCTGTCAAAGAATAAAAGCAGAGAAGAAAATAAAGCAGCCATGAGGTGACCCAGGTACTAGGTTTATTAGGCAAAGATGATAAAAAAGAAAAAACTATTATAAATATATTCGGAGAATTCAAGAAAGATATAGTCTTACGAGTAAATGCGGAATCTCATCAGAGAAATGAAGATTTTTAGAAGAATCAAATGCCAAATCTAGAACCCAAAAATTCAAGAACTGCAATGAGAAAAAATCACTAAATGGGCTTAATACTAGGCTGGTGATGGCTACAGAAATGGGTGGGTAGCTCGGAGATGGATCTATGGAAAATTTTGAAACTAAAGAAGCGAGAGACAGAGCATCGAGGAAAACCGAACAGAGCCTCGGAGCCGCGGGCGGCAACCTCGGACTCGCCAGGCGAGGGCCAGAAGGTGGCGAAGATGGAGCAGGAAAGGCGTGGTCCCGGGACAACGGCCAAGCGTTTGGAAAATGTCTACCTCGAGGTCCCAAACCTGAGCAACTCCAAGCCGGCAAGGCGGGGACGGGGGACAAAGAAACCCAGCCGGGGGCCTCGCACGTCAACCGCTGAGAACCAGACGCAAGGAGGAACGTGGAAACCAACAAGCGACCAAAGAGTCAAACGGTGGTGTCAACGGCAGGAAGCAGCAACGACGACAACAAAAGCGACCGTCCTTGAACTCTCCGTGCGGTGAAAATGTCCTTCGCCGTCAGAGGAGAAAGACGTCTTCGGGTAAACGGAAGCGGAGAGAACGTTTGCCAGCAGACACCAACCGCAAGAAACACTCGAGGCCGCCCTGAAGTTCAGTGACGCCAGCTGGAAACTGGGGTCACTGCGAGGGACAAAGAGAAAAATCTGGAATCACTGGGTGACTTGCCTCAGGGACAAGAAAGGAAGGCCCGGGCTCCAGGCCCTGGCGGTGCTCCCTCAGCCGGGCGCGTGAGCTCGGAGGGGGCCCCCGGACCCGGCAGGCCGGGCGGAGGTCACCTGGCCTGGAGAACGTCCCGCTCCGTAAGACCCGGAAATCACGCACCTGAGCGAACGCCTCCGCGGGCTGTGCGCTCTGGGAATCCGGGTCCCGCACCTGGTCTCGCACCTGGTCTCCAGGGTCGAAACTTTACATCGCCATCTATGCGTTCAAAATAGTAGCAAAGCATCCCCTCTCTCCTGACCCCACACATTGTTACTAAAACTACTCCAATTCGTGCATTCCTCAAAAAGCTCCAAAAAGCACCTGCAATTAGTAGTTTGAGGCATCACGCAACACATCCTAGCCAGCGCCCCGGGACCTCTGTAAATTATAACTGCCTTTGAAGAGCTAAAGAAATTCCACAACCAATAATAACGGTGGCGATAGGTAGATTTATCTCGTTTCTTGCTTTAATAGTACAGCTATTATACGTGATGAGGGCTGTTGATTTTGGATTCATATCCTTTACAAAATTCCAGAAACGCGGTGCTCTCTCCAGGTTATTCATCACTTCCTTGGGAGTTCCAGCGACACGGTGGCGTTAAGCGAACGCTCGCTAACGCCCCGCCCCCAGCCTCCGCCGGCACAAACCAGAAAAACGCAGGAGAAAGTGTAGGAACAGCGCGTCGCACCATCCCGCCGTTCCCGCCTGGAGCCGGAGCCGGCCGCACGCGCTGGGCACGCCGCGACTCGGAAGCCAGTGTCCCCGGCCCCTGCACGGCCGCTCATCCCACTGGACCTGCCGTTTCGGGAAGGCGGAGACCCTTCTGAGGTGTTCAGACCTCAACCTGGGCGTCTTCTTCGGCTCCTCTCTTTCTTCACGCGCCGCCTCCCGCCCATCGGCCAGCCTCGGCGTCACCCTCACGTTGGATCCCGTGAGCTTCCCGCGCCGGCGCCACCCGCCACCACCTCCCTCCCGAACTGGTGCAGCAGCCCCTGGCGTCTCGGCCCCCGTCACGTCACACGCGGGTGGTTTTTCACCCAGTGAAGTGGTGTGGCCCTGAGGCGGTCGCCAGATGTGTCGTCTCCTCTGCTGTGAACCCCTCGGTGACTGTGATAGCTGCCCGCGGGGTCCCCCGGCCCTCCTGTGTGTCTGACTCAGGTGGACTGAACTGTGCTCCCCCAAAATTTACATATTGAAGCCCTAACCGCCACTACGGCTTTTGGAAATAGGGCCTGTGAGAGGTAAGAAGGGTGAGGTGAGGTCCTAGGGTGGGGTCTTAACCCTACATGGGTGGCATCCTTATTAGAAAGGGAAGTCACGCGCCAGCTCTGTCTCTCTGTGGTCCGTGTGAAAACACAGAGGGAAGACAGCCCTCCCTGGCTGAGAAGAGTGTCCGCCCCGGACACCAACCCCCAGGCATCTCGCTATTGTCCCTCAGCCTCCGGGACTGCTGGGAAGTCAGTGTCGTCGTTTAAGGCCTCAGGGGGGTGTTCTTATGGCAGCCTGAGACGACGGCGCATGACCTGGTTCCCACTGCCTCCTGCCGCCCTCGCTGAGCCCCAGCTGCGTGTCTGTGGGGCGACTCACCAGGCACACACCTGTCCCCCGACTTCGCGTTCTGAACACCCGCCCTCCGGGTGTTCCAGGCCCCCCGGCAGCGCCTGGCCGATCATCTTCCTGCATCAATATTTTGTAAGAGATCGAACTTGCCACGTTCTTTTTTCTAACGTGTCAAGTGAACGTAAGCAGCTCTTCATTCCACGGTTATCCCAGCAGCTTTGCGGCGGCGAGGACGCCTGCCACCGTTCTCCTTTTCCCTACCCTCCAAGTGAGACGGATGAGAGGCCCCCGCCTCCAACTCGCGTTCGCTCAGGGGTTCCCGCTCAGGGATTCGTGGTGATTTTCCGCGCGGGCTGGTTGTCTAGGTAAAGGAACAGTCTTCTGTTGTCTTTCGCCAAATGAAAGACTTACCTTTTAGGAAACACAATTTGCAAGTTTGAGGAGAGGGACGATCAAGAGCTAAAAAGGAGGATGACAGCATTCTACCTGGAGAGAGAGCAGGGGTTGGGGGTGGGTCCAGAAAGGACCGGAGACCAAGTGGGGGAGACGCTGAATGGAGGGCTGGGAAGTGTGAGTGCAAAACGGGCAATAAAAAATCAACCCACCGAGGGATCAGTTAATCAATCATCTAAGAACAGAAATGTCGTCTGTGCCATTTTAAGTTGGGTTGACAGTGACGGAAGACCTCTGATCCCTCCCTCCCGCCGACATGCAGGTAAATCTGCAATCCTTACTTCCGCAGGAGAGTTTCGTGTGCTTGAGTTTTTTTTTTTTTCTATGAAGGAAAGTGCTGATTTCAAGGTGCGTCCACACTAGAAGAACAGAGCCCGTACCCGAAGTCCTGGAGGAAACCCACAAACTGCGTCTGGAGACGAGAGCTCGGAGCCAGAGGTGGCCAGGACCTGTGAAGCACAGGTGACCAGGACCGGTGATGCTATGGGGATAGCATCAGTCTCCTCGTGGGTGTAGAATATGGGTAGATGTGAATTTCCTCTTTATCCCTAGGGGCAGAGTTGACATTGAGATTACAAAGTAGCTCGGCAAAGTAGACAGGTTTTAGTTAAATAAAGAGTGAAATAGAAGATAAAGATCTATTTTTTTCTCTGACTTTATGAAAATGCGAAGTTTATTATATTTTAATTTTACAATGTGGGAAACGTCCACACACGTTTTCCCTGGAGAAGCCCTATGTGTAATCCACAGGTAGCTCTTAATCCCCAAAGCAGGGCCCCCTGGATGAGAGCGATTCGCTCTGCGAGCCTACAATGGAAGAAGCCATTGTATTTGGGAATGTTGGGTAATTCCTGATGGTATTTTTTTTCCTAAACAGTGAAGATAGAAAGTTATTTGAATTGTAAATGAAATTCAAAGACACCATTTGTAATGGTTTGAATGCGAATGATAATAAAGGTATCACTAATTTGGAGAGCAGAAAATTCAAATCTCTGAAAGTCAGAAAGGAAAAGCACATTTTAATTATTCATAAGCTGCATTTATTTATATTGTTAGGCTACACACATTTTCTTCCACAAAACTGTTATTTTAAATGGTGTTTTGTTATATCAATATTTTCAGTTAAAAATTAAGAAACATATTTTTTTTTTCAAAAAATGTGAGACACTCTCATCCAAAAATATTACCCACATCTGCCTCTCTAAAGCACTTCGTGTATTTCAATCTCTTATCTGGCATCAGGAGGAGGAGATGCGCTAACAAGACGCATCCCGAGTGCTGTGGAGGACAGCTCCCCTGTGCTCAGCGGCGGAGGCGCCTTATTTGTACCTGGACAGCAGTCAAGGGCAAAGGGCGTGGTCATAGGGGCCTTGCTGCCCTGCCACGCCCTAGACCTGTGATGAGGCAGAGACCGCTAATTGTCTGTTTTTGATTTTTTCTCTTCTCTCATGGTAACACGTACTAATGAGCGAGAATGTTGGAGTTGCATGGTTTAGGAATATAAAATCGTAATCGTTTCTATTAAGACGGCGATAGCCCGGGGAAGCAGAGGGATGATTACTACACTTAGCTATAGTAATAATAATTACAATAATAGAGGTCCTCTGCTATCTAAGAAGATACTAGGAATTTTGAGTAATATATTACGTCTTGGTTTCCAAACAACTTCATAAGTTACACAAAGCAGGCACTTTTCCCATTTAAAGAATTTGCTAAAGTAGGTTCATGATTAAAGTGAGGAAACAGAGAAAGTCGAAGGCCATAATCTTTGAAGGATCAGAATTACAAACGTAAATTGGCCAGGGATGGAAGTGGCATCGATGATGTTAATGATGAAAGCGATGATGGTAACAGTAATGATGATAATGATAACGCTCGGCACGTTATGGGAGCATCGGAGGCCGCAGTAAGGGCCACCATAGCCATTTCCGTTTTAGGGATGAGTGACAGGAGCCTCCAGCATGCCAGCAGCGTGTCGGGCACGTCCGGTTGTGGGCGAGAGCCGCGACCTTCAGCGGCGTCCGGTGAGTGAGGACGCGGAGCGGAGAGAGCGACCCGCCTAAAATCCACGGCGCGCTGGCGGGGCGCGATGTCGCCGCAGGTTCTTATCGCTCCGTGGCCTTTTTCAGGCTGAGGCCCTTTGATTTCTAGTTCGCGTAATACGTTTTGATTAGGAGCGGACTTTGAGGTTTGTCAACTGCTTTCTTTGCAACTACGGAAATGATCATGTGTTTGTTCTTTCTTTTTGACCTTTGACATGATGAATTACGTGGACTATTTGACCAATGTGAAACAAAACTTACATTCGCAGAGTGAAACACACTTCATCATGTGCTATAATTATTTTAATATATTGCTGGACTTCATCTACTGCTGCTTTTTTGGAAATCTTCTGAAGATTTAAAGTCTACGTTTGTAAAGGACGATGGCACGTGGTTTCTTGTGCTCTCCTTGCGTTTGGCGTCGGGAGAATGCTTGTCTCATACACCGGGATGCGTTTACTTCTCTTTTATTTTCTGGAAGAGATTTTGTAGAATTCCTGTTGCTTTTTCCTTTCTTTAGAATTAATGAGTGAATTCATCTGATTAAAAAGCTTTGCTTCTGTGGACCCTCAGCCACACAGGGGCGGTCACTATACTATAAATGCTGGCGTCTCCCCCAGCATTATTTCTCTTGCCTGTTACCTAGTGCTTCCTGAGGTGCCAGCAGGGGACTCCTCACCCAGTCCTAGGCTGGCCCACCGTGCCAGGGTCTGGGGGTGGGGCTGGCTTGCTCAGTGATTGACAGCTCCTTTTCAAGACAGCCAGACTTTGCGCTCTGGGGCATCCGAATTTGCTGCCTACCCTCCAACAGTTTAGATTTTGTTTCCTAGGACAGAAAGGCTCCGGTGGCTTTATGCTTTTCTGGTAGAACGGCCACTGTCCCTCTTCTTCCAGACCTACCCTTCCCGCCTAGTCTTCCCCCAGCTCTCAAACTTCCTACGAGCGCCTGGTAGAGATCTAGGAAGGCTTCCAGAGTGGAGCCCTAAGTCTGAAGCCTCCAGGGCTACTACACGCTCTCACCAGCACTGCGATGACCAGTGGACTGGATGCCTGTGTTCCCCGAAATACAGTTGTTGAAATCTTAACCACCAATGCGATGGCATTAGGAGGGGCGCCTTGGGGAGCTAATGAGGTCACGATCGAAGAGCTCTCGTGAATGGGATTGGCACCCTTACAAAAGAGACCGGAGAGACCCCGCCTTCGCGTTCCCCACATCGGGTTACAGCGAGAAGACAGCAGTCTGCACCCCAGAACTGGGCTCTCGACAGCACCGGACGATGACGGCACTCTGCTCTCAGAATTCCAACCTGCAGAAATGTGGAAAATTATGTGTATGTCGCTTATGAGCCATTCAGTCTACGACGCTTTGTTACAGCAGCCTCCATTGACTAAGCCACCTACGGTCGGTGTTTAAAAAGTATTGAAACGTTTCAGCTCAATTCTTCTTATTCACCTGCCGGGTGCCAGCCACCAGTTCCTCCTGTGCTGTGCCACAGGTAAAGAATGTCCCCCCTATTCCACCTCCTTGGAGGGGCCTGTTTTCCCTCGATTTTCTCGGTAGTTGTGTTCTCCAACTCTCTTTTGGGTTCAAGAAGCGTTATGACTGTCTAGTTTTCCTGAAATGTCTATCTATCTATCTATCTATCTATTTATTTATTTATTTATTTCAGTTAGGCGGACATTCTTTCCAGCTCTGTTAAGCCTACCCAGAAGCAGAATCACTTTTTTGGAGGGTACCAACACAAAAACAAAAACAAAAAGAGTTACATTCATGTGCATATTAATGATCTCTAAGTTACTAGATAGCTGGATCATATTTTCACCTTTTATACCAATAACAATAGCACCTGTATTTATTTCTTCACCACGTAATCCACGTGCACATAGTAGGTTAATCAGAGACAAATTAAGGTTGCCAGGGGAAAAAAAACCCCACAAAACGTCAGAGCCTTCTTTCCACATGTCACTAGCCCTAAAACAAAGCAGTGGCCGCAAGGTTTGCATCCAACAAGGACGCTTGAGCGTTTTCAGAAAATGATCCGTCAGCAAAGACGTGACAACGGCCGCAGCTTCATAACGTCCCCCATATCTTGATACTTTTAACCTCCTTTACTAGTCTTCTTCATTGGAATTCATCCTTTATCTCGGATAAGCTCCTTCCTGAGTATGACTCAGTTTTGGAAATCTGTGTTTCCCTTTAACAGTGATCTTGTTGTTATTTAAATTAGCAGGGACCTGGCACAGAAATTCTTCGGTCAGCACTTTCTCAGCCGCTACTGCGAGGCGGGGGTGGGTCCGGGTGGGGGAGGGGGCCCTCACCAGATGGTTTTCAGCCTCTTCATGTTGGCGCCTAAAATCCCCTTGCACTTAAACACCCCACTGAGGCTCACACTTTGGAAACGGAGAGGCAGGCCCAGGCAGCAGAGGGATTAATCGTAATGCTAACTTCTTTTGAGGACATTTAAGCAAGCAGCGGAAGCGCGGTGGCGTCTTCCGTCTTCCGTGACTTCGGGCGCCTGCTGGCAGGCAGGCTCTATTACTCCTGGGCGGGAAGCAAATCATACGGGAGCAGCCAGAGCAGCTCATGGAGAAAAATTACCATTTTATATTTATTACTTTGGCTAGTCTGAGAGCCATAGGAATAGCCTCTCTCATGCATTAAGCAGCAATTCCCCCACAATTTGACTCTGTTGCTTGGTAAACTATTTTTAGGGACCTTCTCAGCCGGCTTTTAAAGGTACACGCCATCGCGTTTCCAAAGGTTATTTTAGTGGTTTGTCAAAGTCATGTAAATAACGCGATCTCTTTCTCTCTCCAGATTAAAGAAATATGGGACAATCTGTGATGAAATTTGTATTCTTGGGGGAAAAAAATGCCGGGTTTTTCTTGCTCTGTATTTTTCATGGCTAAGCTCTGGTGCAATTCCATTTCACGTCTCTGATGCGATGCTAATCTTGTGGTTTAGCTTTGCTTAGTTGCATAATCAGATAATAGGATTTTCCTGAAGCCAGAGCTTGGAAGATAGCATGCGCTTATCTCTGGCAGAGTTCTAGATACCGCCCAGTGAACTTTGTTCCTTTAAATGCACTGCTGACCGGGTGGGCTCCCGGGAGGAGAGAGCTGCCAGCCATTAAATATGAAATGCACTCAGAGCATTTCCCCTTGACATACCCCGGGCTTTATCTGATATGAAACGAGATAGCGAATCTACGTTTTGGTTTTTCCTTTATTCAGCTGGACAAATTAGTAACAAAAAGCCATTTGAGGGTGTGTTTACCTGGGTGACACATTCCTGAGAAGATTAACCGACACCCCAGGGCGACTCCTATCCTGAGTCACCTCTCCCTTATTATTTTTATCTGTTGAATTCCTTTTCTCCGCTGAGTTTATTATGCGAAGTACATCATAATGGAGAAATCCAGCAAAGCAGGGGTTTATCCTACAATTTTTCTCCTACTCTTGGAAGATGCGTGGCCTTTAAAAATATATATTCAAATAAACATATTCACTAGAGGACAGAATTAATGTGATTCTGGGGGAATGCATGAAGAGATTAGTTTTTAGCTCTTTCTTAAAAGAAATGGTCTGAATTTTTAATATTGTTCATTAATCTCTAATGCCACGCTACTGTGACACTGTGTGTTGTCATCTTTGCATTGCTGGGTCTTAAAAAGTAATTTCTGCATCACACACACACATTGCATAAAGACAACCTGTTATACAATCGAGTAATAGGCAAGTAATAGTTGGCGTGTGGCTCTTTATATGAATGTCATTATAGTGGGCACAGTTCTTTGTGCCAATTAGGAATTTAATCGTTTTAACCATTCTACTGCCAACTTCTTGAAAGTTAAGACCTTATTTATCTTTGTATTTTATGTATTTAACTAGCACATAATTAGTGTTCAAGAAATGTTTACTAAATAAATGAATTCATGAATGAATGATGTATGGTTGAGGCAAAAATCTTCACTTTGATCACACGAGAGCTCTATGAGGTCTGACTTTGATGAAGTTTTCTTTAATTATCAATATCTTAAGGACCTTGAACTGAAAGACACAGATGCTTGCTAAGAACAGGTTTTATTATTTTCTCCTGAATGGATTTAAAACTATGCATTAAAGGTTTTTTTTTCTTACTTGACATATAGTACCTTGTTTCACAATAGAACTATAATTATTAAATTATATGTAATGTTAGACGAGATTCATTTGACCATTCAAAAACAACAATATATTTTTACAGGTGTGTATGAAATGGGGTTTATGTCCCTCACTATCTACCAAGGTATCTGACTTGGTTTGATTTTGAACAAGGGTATATTCTGTGTTTCTTCCTGGATTATCTCTTTTATTCTGAAAGTCGGGAAAAATCTATGTTCTTTTTCTATATTAAAACTCAAAATAGCTGCATAATGTAGTATAATGAACATTCTAAAAGTTGTTAGATTTGAAAATTTCAAGTAAATACTAAAATCGGAGTAAGCCAATTTTAGCCATGAGACTAAAGCCCTCCAGGAAATGCTTGTTCCTTTTCTTCCGCCCACAGTTACTTCTCAGGAATTGTGAGGAAACCCTGCTATGATGCAACGACTGGGGCTCTCAGGACTTGGATTCAGATCTTGCCCTGTCTTCTTGAAAGATGTGAGCATGCGCAGTCACGCTTATACGTCCGCGGCAAAGCTGGCTCATGCGCAAAGCTAGAACAAGAATCCCTTATCCACGGGTCTCTTGTGAGTATTAAAACAAACACTTGTGGCATCCTTGGCCCAGTGGATGGCACCTATTAGGCGCTCGGTAACAAGTAAACGTGCAATTGAATGTCAAGCCAGCTTTCAGGTTACCTTTCTTTTAGAAGCCTGCCGCTGTCATCAGTAAGCAGCCCGTGAAGGGTCGCTGTGGACGGAAGCACCAGGCTCCTCGTATTTCTCCCCCAACTTTCCACCGCTGCCCCCCCCTCCATCCCCATTCCACGTCGTGCCCGTTTGCACTGCGTTTTATCTTCTTATACTGCTTTACTTTTCTCTTACTGGCGTGCTTTCAATTCGTGAATTCGTACATCATCTTTGTACCTATTTTTGTCAGTGATAAAATAAAAGACCTCACAAATACAGAGTTTGTTTTGAAAGTCCACAGAAAGAGTGAAATTCATAAGCAGGCTTTTCTAAAACAGGTTTTGAGCCCTAAATTAAAGCTTCGCAACTACCTACGTGAGAACAGGGCCGATGAATGCTTATTTTTTTTCCTGTAGAGGGGAAACCGTCTTATTGAATGTTCAGTGCAGTTTTCCTGGCAGAAGTACATACAGCTTTTGCTAACAGGCTCTTGGTCTCATTTGGTATTGCAAAGTCAGTATTACAGTGGGTTAAGCAATAAAAAATGGACAGAATATATAAATATCGTTTGGTTTAGCCATCAGTCTATGAGTGTATAAATGAGTGTACTCCTATGGGCAGGATCTCTTAACGGCAGCTGCCATTTAAAAACGAAGAGTAATGTAGCATCTTTAGCCAAGCCTTTTAAATACTTCATTCTTTGATCTCCCAGTCAAGCTGTAGAAGAAAATAACGATAATAATGAACACGAGGAAAACAGCTCCCCTGGTCCACACGGGTCCCCGCCGCGTCGGTGGCTTTCCGCCCGCCGGCCCGCGTGGTGGCGTCGCTCTGGTTGCAGAATTCTCGCCCACAGCTCCTGCGCCAGGGGTCCAGCCGCCCCTGATGCCTCTTGGAGCCTGACCGGTGTAAATGCCGGGCAGGGCTGAATCGCGGGGCGGAGTTCAGAGGGGCTTCGGCACGGCCGTGAGGGTGACATCTTCAACCAGCCACGTGTGTCCTGCCCTTGGCTCCCGTTCCCCTGTCTTTGCCATTTACCTGCCTCTTTTTCCCTTCCTCAACTACCCCATTTGGTTGAGTTCGCGGTCATTAATATCATTAAGCAGATGGGGCAGAGAACGAGAAAGAACCCAAGAAACGCATTTAATTTTCATCAGGCCTCCACCTCACACAGTCATGAATCAAGTGCTTCGCAAGTCACAACAATCCCTTTTTCTATTGTTGGTAAGAAATTGCCTATTAAAACTTCTATTATGTTTTAACGATGAAACAGGGGTAAGCTACAGGGGACGGATAATCCATTATCTAGATCTTTCTCTAAAGACCTGATTTATACTCATCTAAGTAAATGGACTACTTCCTCCTCTGCAGGCTCAGACCTTCCTTTGTCTTGACCGACATAACTTAACAGTCCCTGGACTCAGCTAAACTTTCGAGGGTCCTCTTCCTGACGACATGAGCTGCAGCCCCAAGCCCCCTTTTCTTAAAGTGTTACTTTAGGAAACTTTAATTGCGAATTTGTTCTCTCTCTCTTTGAAATGTAAGTTTTCTCCCAGCTTCTGGTCAGTTTTACAACCCAGGACTGTGTTTCACAAAGACCTGAAAGTCTTCCCTTTGAAATGTCATCATCAAGCTAGACAGAGCCCTGTCCTTGTCTCCCAGTGTCCCTGGGAGGGTGGAAGCCCACCTTCCGGCTTCTGTAAGAGCCAGAGGAGAGAAGGAGCAGCGAGGGGGAACCTTCCGATAAGCTATATGAATGTCTAAGAGATGTGCTGTATACTTGAAACTAATAAAATAGTTTTTTTAAAAGCCAATTTGTTTATTTATTTCCTGACTGGAGGTTTGCATTTCTTATTTCCCCATTTTTTGGAGTTTTTTTTGTGTGTGTGTCCATCCCCCATCTCGTCCTCTGGCAACTATTTGTTCTCGCTGCCTGTGAGTGTGCTTCCGTTTTGGTTAGTTTGTTTGTTTGGTTCATCTTATAAAATTAATAAGTCATGGAGATGTAACGCACATCCCAGGGCATACGGTCGATAGCATCGCGATGGCTTTGCATGGTGACGGATGGTTACTAGATTTATCACGGTGATCGCTTCGTGAGTGATGTAAATGCTGAACAACTGTGTCACACACTCTAAACTCATATTATCTTGTATGCCAACTATACTTCAGTTAAAAAAAAAAGAAAAAGAGCCAATTGGCAAACACAGGTGGCCTCAGCACAGTGAGCACCCTCTGTCAATGTCCGCCTGTGTCGTTCCATTAGCCCGCTCTGTCTTAAAAACTCTCACGCCTTCTGTTCGTGGAGTTGAGTTTAATCTCTCACCTCACTGCAGTAGTCTTGAATGACGTCTTCCTTGTGGGTTTAACATTAATCACTGCAACTGGTATAAGGTATCTTCATGATGAGGTCATTATTGGCCATGAGTCTGTCCAGCCAGGTGTACTCTGGGCCCTGACGTCTGAGAATGTGACCTGTCCATCTCTGTGTCCTCCAGATGTGGCCATATAGTCAGTGCTTACTGAATTTTTTTTTAAGTGAGTAAAAGACAAAAATGTAGCAAATATCTCAAAGAGATCACAACAAATATGAACATTTAGACACTGCGTTCTGGGCCTGGAATGTCTCCACCTTCGTATGTAGCGATGAGCTAAGGGCGCTACAGAGGTATCTGTTAAATGTAAAATAAAGTAACAGGACCCGAACTTCTACATGAGCTTGATACCAGAAATGAAATACTGAAACAGCTTTTAAAAGTCACGAATGGCCTTTTGCTAAATGGCAGCTTTGGCTCTGGTTATGAGATAGTTTTTATTGTTTCCCAAATTAAAACACACACACACACACACACACACATCTGAGTGTTTTTCTCATACTCTTCTGGAACTAGCTATCCAGGACTGAAGTCCCCCTGAGCAGTGTCACGACGAAGCCGCAGTTTTGCAGAGGAGAAACGGGGCCCCTGGCTGTCGATGTCCTTCCTCAAGGTCACCGAATCAGCTCAGAGCCTTTTCACCAGTCTGTGCGAATCCAGACGCTGCCCCTGGAGGCAGACGGCGGAGCCAGCTTTGAACAGGACGGACTCTGAGCTCCACCGCCAGCTGACTTAGCTGGGGAAGCAACGCCCGGTCCTCACCGCATTAAATTCTTCCAAGTATATCCGAGTTGGACATAGCTTTAAAACATATATTTTAATGTATTCAAAAATCTACAAAACTTTCTTGCCACTGTACGTACCTATTGCAATTCTATTTTTAACTTATATCATTATATAAAGTTTTCAATGTCAAGTAAAAATGGTAACCAAGGGGGGCGGGAATGAGAACCAAGGGCTTTGGTCACCGTGATCAAAACCCCTTGAGCTGCGCGCGGACAGCACGCGACTTGCGAATTTCACTTCTACGTCTTTAAGAAAAGGAAGCTGCTGACTTCCCCGGCCCAGCCCGCGACCCCGTCCCGGGGCCTGGGTCTTTCTGGAAATGCGACCGTGGCCGCAGCTCACAGGGGCGAGAGCGACACGAAGATGCTTCCTGGGCGTCTGACGGGCCCCCGGGTTTCTCTCTGGGCAAGCGCGTCGTTCGGGGAGCAGCTGTGACCAGCCGCGGTGGCTCCCTCGCCGGCTCCTGAGTTGCTGACTGTCTGTCTCTCTTGCATTTAGGAGAAGGAGCAATCACGCTGGAAAAGGCGACGGCTGGGGTCCCGGCGGCAAAGGCGGCGGGCGGCGGCCCCGTTTGCAACGCTGCGCGCCTTTCATCCCAGCTGTCCTTGACCCTCGTCGATTTCTTTCTTGGCTCGAAATATCATCTCACAGGGACAGCTGTGAAAGTTTCCTCTCTACAGCTCAAGATTTTTGATGGAAAAAAAAATCTGTTTGTATCTTCACAGATTTGTGTGACCATCACCTCCACAAATTGGAGAATCTTCTTCACCCCAAAAGGAAACATCATATCCATTGGCAGTTGCTCCCCATTTCCCTCCACCCCCTCACCCCCATCTGTAGGCAGCCACTAATCTGCTCTCTGTAGCCATGAATCTGAGTATCGTAGACCCTTGAGATGGAAAGGACTCACACACCGTATGGCAGTTTGTGGCCGATTTATTTCCCTGAGCAGGCTGTAACACGTAGCAGTTATCCATCCGTTCCTTTTTTTTTTTTTTTGCCCAGTGACAGGCCACTGTACAGGTAGGCCACAGTTTATTTATCCATTTATCAGTCTATAAATATCAGCTGGGACAAATGCCCAGTTGGGTTGTCTCCACTTTGGGGCGGTGATGAATATCACTGCTTTGTACTTTCACTGCAAGTTTTGAATGGACGGACGTTTCATCTCTCTTGGCTCTACTCCAAGGTCTCAATTACTAGGTCACACGCTAACTTTACGTGCGACTTACTGAGGAATTTCCAAGACACCATTTTTCATTCTCTCCCTTAAAATGGGCAGATTTATTTTTCCTGCTGGGCAGATTAGACAAACAAGATGCAGAAAGATCGAAGGGCGTATGATTGGGAGAGGTTCCGGGAGGATGTGATCCAGGTAACCACTACAGCACAGTGACTTCTATAGTTTACTGTCTCTTTAGTCTTGAAAAGATCACAGTGAAAATTAACGAAGGTATCAAGTTAACCGAGACAGGGGGTCTCTGAGTAAACTTTCAGGGCTCAGCTCGGACATCACCTACCTCCTTGATGAAACCTCTCACCCTTTAGTCAGAACACAGCACTTTGTTCTCTCCGCTTGCTGAGGGTTTTATTTACATCTCTCTTATGCCACTCCGGACCGTTAAATCTTCGCTGGTGAACAAGAATGACATTTTCTTGAGGGTGGACACTGCCCACTGTTGTTGTTCAGCCTCTAGCTGCCCACCTTGACAGCAGCTGTCCAGCAAACTAAATTAAACTGCAGGCCCACCACTACCTGCTCATTAAATGATGACCCATTCGTAAGAACTATATGCTCTGAGATACTGCAGTTAGGGAAATGCTGTAATGCAGCTCTCTCCCAAATCATCACTGTATTTGAACAGTTCTCATGGTTTCTTTGCTCTAATGAGATAAGTTTATAAGCACTTAAGACCACAAGTGTTGCAGTTGCCCTCGGCATGGATTCAAATCCTAACCTTGACGCTGAGTGACTATGAGACGGGGCGATTTTAAAATCCCTTTAAATCTTAGCGACCTCACCTGCAAAGTGGGAGTTTAAATATAATCTCATAGGGTTGAAGAATCTGAGGGTGGCTGAAGATTAAATAAAAAGATGTCACAGCTCTACCAGGATGGTGTTTGTCACCGAGCAGGTACTCTTAGCAAGGGTCCTATTATTAGTTTTCTGTTGGTTCTAGAAGAGCGAAATATCTAATTGTTAGACTAATTTAAAATTAGTCAAATAGGAGACGGATATATTTATACGTATTATAAATACATCTCTCAATCCTCTGCAGCTCTCAGTTCCCACCCGTCATGCCCCAAAAGGAAGCTAATGGGTCTGAAAGCTGCATTCTTTGCCTTTTTAAACAGAAAGCGACGGCTTTTTATTCCTGACCCCGGGACGGCTCTGGGTTACTCGGAACGCAGGGCTCCGGAGGACGGTCCCCTCTCTCCAGGGGAGTAAAGGCCAGCCTGGGGAAGAGGAGCTGTGATTTACTGTTATAACCCGCAGAACATGGGAGCAGGTGGGGCGAACATGTCAGAGGTACAATGCAGCGAAATTACGGAATGCAGCCAAACGCCGGGAAATGCACAGATTACAGGTGGAGCATAACAACGCGCTCGTGCTGTTACCTCCTTGTCCTGTGCTGACGATGCTGCAGGCTCGGTAGCGTGTTTTGACAGAAAAAATTTTATTGATTAAATGGAACGTAATTTCTCTCTCTCTGTTATTTTTTTGTTTTTGTTTTTGTTTGTTTGTTTTTTAATTTGTATACCATGCCTTGGGTCCTCTTACCTGAAAAGCCAGAGCTGAGACTCCAAGATACACCTGTCTCCTCGCTCCTCACGCCAAGAGCCCATGTCAGTCCAGCGAGGGGATGCAGGCTGTGAAGACTGGCTGGACCCCAGTATCGCCCCTGCCCACTGCACCGACTTTAATGCCCGCAGAACACTCGAAATGATCGGGGTGCAGGCTCCCGATCTTATACACGTGCATTTTGGTTTCTTCTCTCGAGAAAAGGCATGATGATATGTTGGGTAAACTTTGGAGGTTATGAGATGAAGACAACATCTTTGCTTCTGTCCAGCTCGTCTTAAACTAAAAAGTACTTTGCAGAGTGTTAAAAATGAAATGAACACAGGGTTATCAAATTCTAACACTTAACTTTTCCGGCAAGTAAACAATAGCCCAGAGAAGGTAAGGGTCCAGGGATCCCTTAACTAGAGTTGCATGTGTCTAACACAATCCTAGACCTGAGTCTGTAAAAAAAAATCCATCTTTTCCACTCCTGTCACAAGACTGCTCAACAATGAGAACCACAGAGTGGAGCCAGTATGAACTCACAGGCTTTAGTCTCTGCTGATTTCTTAAAACCAAATTGTTCTCATTTTATATGTTCCTAGTCGCTTACCTGTCTCTCTGCTAAAAGCCTCCGAAAGCAGCGTCTCCTGCCTGAGACAGAACAGAGGCCAGAGGTGGAGGACGCGAAAAAATTGCAGTCATTTTTCTTCTCCCCATCACTTAAAAGAGCCTGTCTCTATTTAGATCCTGTAGAAATCCTTTATTCTCTTCCAATTTCAGTCGAAGATGCAATTTCTTCCAGCCACGAGCCAATCTTTCCAAGTCTTTAAAACAAGCCACTCCTAATTCCGCCGGGAGCTTATTAAAACATTAGATATTATAACAGCTTCTCTCCAGGATCTGCGCTCTCTCCAGACTGGCTCTCACGCACGCCCCACCGTAAATAAACGCAGTCAGGACTCCCCAGTAGTAAAACGCGGCTTCCCCGGGCCCCCCCTCCTGGGTCATCGCCCCCTTCCTTTCCTCGGTGAAGCTTTGTCAATGAAAGTCGGTCCGGCTTTCTTGCATTTCCCCCTCATGCATTGCAGTCCTGTCCCTCGGTGGAAACTGTCGTCATCCATATCGCAAGTGGTCAGATGACTCAACGGACATTTCGTTCTTATGTTCCTCAGTCTGTTTCTAGCACTGGAAACTAATCGCTTCCTACAGGGTTTAAAAATCTCTCTTTCCCAGGCCTCGGTGACGGCATTCTGTGGCCTTCCTTTGTCTCCTTCCATCTCTAAGTTATTGAGATGCGTGGTCGTCTCGGCTCCTGGAGCGGACAAGGTTGGCATGGAAGGTTGGAGAACGCGCTCAGATCCACTCGTGGAGAGATGGGATCGAAGGCTGGACCAAGGCCGGGCCTCGAGGAGGCTGGATTTCATTCTCTGCACAATGGAATTATTCGGACTGTTTTCATCAGCAAAGAGCATGGATTGGTTTAGTTTTTGAAAAGATGACTCGGGGTCCTGTGCGGAGAAGAGATTTTTAGAAAATCAAAACCGGAAATGAAGAGAGCAAGAACCAATTTGAGAGTTCTTGGCGACTTGCGGTAAAATTGTAGCAATGCAGATGGCAGGACATTGTCGGATGGAGGGCACGTTTCGTAGCAAGAGCTGATGACACCTGATGACTGATAACCAATGAGGTATGAGCTCTAGGTTTTGGACCCTAGTGATTAGATACACGTTAGTGACCTGAGATGGGATAACGAGAGTGATAATGTGGAAGATGATTGACATGTCCTCTCGTGGACATGTGAATTTGGATATGCCAATAAGACATTAGAAAGGAGAGCCTTAGGTTGAAGAATTCAAGACTCAGTAGACACTGAGTTGGAAACGTGAACTCGACAGTTGCCCCGGGCGGTGAATGCATACGTGGATGGAGCTACGCCGAGCAACTGCAGGAAGAGGATGAGCCAGCAAAGGAGATGAGAACAGAGAAAAGGGACGGAAAAACAGGTTTGGGGACTCTGGAAGCATGCCTGTGAAGAAAGTGATTCAAGAAAGAGTGAATCATTGGGAAATGGCACAAAACTGATACTCGGACGAGGACGGATGCCGGTTACAGGTGCTTTTGACACCGAATGGGTTTATGGACCAGGAGAGCTCGAAGCCTGAAGCAGAGATGACCGGAGGTGAGGAGGAGGAGGAGGCGGGACTCAGAAGGAACCTGGAGCAGCTGCTATGAGGCACAGGTTTAGAGCCGGGGGAGGTTATGAGGTCGAGAAGGGTCTGCATAGCTATATATTTGTCTCTTTAGGAAGGCCATGTTTGCTAAACATAATCTAAGAGAGAGGGACAAATTAGCGATGGGAAAGGGAGAAAAGGTCGTTGGAAGACAAACACGTGGAGAAAGCAAGAAGGGACGGGATCCCGAGCGAGAACGGATTCCGTGGCAATGCCCCCCGAGGAGTTGGCGCGTCTTACCAAGGCGGAAAGCAGAGCCCCGCATACAGAGCAGAGGTCTCTGGTCCCACGACCTCTGTTTTTTAAGCAAAATTAGACGAGATGTCACGAGCTAACGGTAAGGTGGAAACGGGCAGGTCGGACATTTGAGGAGGAGAGCAAGGATGTAAAACGAAGGTGTCGAAGATGAGAAAGGTGACTGATAGACAATTGCAGGATCGCCGGAGCCCACTTGGGAATTGTGGTGTTTCATCGGAGAGGGACGAGTTAGCTGTGCTGTGAGTCGTCACCCTCTTCCTCGCAGTGGGGACTGTGTTTTATTTTCTCTTTCTTTCGTGAGCCCACCACACTAGGAACTAAGTGAACAATGAGGAAGAAATGGCCGTGTTGGATAACACTCTGGATCCAAACGTGTTGCTGTTGCTGTTGCTGTTGTTGTATGTATAAACACATCTCAGGCTATATTCAAGTGCACGATCCACTCAAAAGCCTCTTTCCCAAGATATCATTATGTCCAGGGCCGTCACCCTTCCTCGTATGTTCACAGTACTTCCCAGTCTGCAAAGTCATCGTGAAATTGCATTTTAAAACAAGATAGGAACTTTGACTTTTAAGCCACTTGCAGAAGTTCCTATGCCATTTCAGGTAATAATATCGCAGAGTTAAACTTACTGTCGTGTTAGACCATCCACACATTGCCTTCCAGGCTCAAACGCTTATTAGCCGTCGCCTAAGACTTATCGCCCAAACTCCTTTTGACTCAGTTTTTTATCAGTAGAATAAAAACGCCGAGACTCTATTCCACCTGCAAAGTGCACAGGAAGTGCTCGGTCAACACTAACCACGATCGCAAAGCGCCCCCGGGAGCGAATACGAAAATTAAGACGCCGCACGATGGGGTAACTGGCCGTCTGCACTGCCCGCCAACACCTAGGAGGAGACAAAACGGCAAAACGTAGGAAATGACAGCTTCAGACAGGGAAGGACGCCGCCCCGCGCAAAAGCAAAGACGCGGCTGAGCCTGGCCACCGCGCTCCGAGACCGCGCTGCGGGGCGCGGCGACCAGGCGCAGCCTGGAGGTTTCGCTGCACAGACGACAGGGAGACCGGACATCGGGGGCTTGGTGGCTGGGATCGGTGGGGAGGACGCAAAGCAGAAATCCGCACGGCGGCCCTCGAATCCTTGGCGCATGTCGTGGGCCGAGCGCGTCGTGGGCCGAGCGCGCGTCGCCAAAGCCCGAGCGGCAGCAGAGGACGGCCACCACCGAGCCGTGAGTGACCTGGGTCGGGCCTCGCACGCGGGCCGGGGAGGCCTGGCCCCTCAGCAGCCCCGCGAGGGTCCTACCCTGTGGACCCCCACGCTTTGCTGGGAGCCCCAGGAGGGCCGCGCCGGCCCCAGCGGGGATGCGCAGACTGGCCGCGGCGGGCGCAGGCTCTCGTTCCGCCTCCTTCGGTGAAGGGCAGCGGCCCTGGCTCGTCCCCTTCTGTGACAGTGGCTTCTGCGCCCCAAATGCCGCATCCGAGCCGAAAGCGGGCAGCGGGCAACACGGGACCGCGGCGGCGGCGACCGGGGACCGACAGGCTGGCGTCGCAGGCGCACGGAACGCCGAGGGGGCCCCGCACCCCGGGGACCGCGGAGCGCGCACGCCGAGCGCGGAGCTCCACGACGAGACCCGGCGGAGGCGACCGTCAGGGGCCTGACTCTGTCGCGGCTGGACGAACCCAGGGTCAAAGCGCCGCAGGTCCCGCTCGAGGTTTGAAACTAGCTGCCTATCATCACGCAGGGCCGAGGTGGCCCGCAAGTAACCTAACCCGCTGCCCGCTCTAACGACGGCACACTTGAAAGACACCCAAGACGCAGACGTTCACATCTGTGACATTCGTGGTATCCAGAATCTTAAAACATCACTCGATGGGTAAGGAAACAGGAGGATGTGACCATAAACGGGGAAAGTACCTGGCAACAGAGACCTGGAAATGTCGGAGATAACACAATGAGACGATTCCTTTAAAACCACTATTTTAGCCATATTCTAGTATTTAACGGAGAGAAATAAGTAATATTAAAAAAAATGGAACTTTGAAGGAGGAAAAATATAATGTGTGAGATGAAAATTTTACTAGATTGACTTAATAAAGGTTAGAAGCTACAGAGGAAAGAAAGTCGATTAGAGACACAGTAATCAAAATTATCTAACATGAAGGGGACTGCAGAGACTGAGGCACCGGTACCTAAGGGGGAGAGAAGAAAAGGAGGAGAAAAAACTGTGAAGGAATAATAAATGGAAAATTCCAAAAACGTCGGCAAACCCATGCAGGACCAACAAAAATAACACGACACACGTCGCATTGCCCCAAGGTGGCCAGGACTTTCACCTGGATTTTCTTCTAGAAATTGTAAAGCTGTAACCGCTTTTTTAAGTATATGATATGCTTCAAGGTAATATTTTTATATATGGAACGAGGTAAGGGTTAAGATAATCCCCCCCCCCCCGTAGGAATATATAAATGCTCTGACATCATTTTTGAGAAAATTATCTTTTCTTATTGAATCGCCTTAATACTTTTGGCAAAAATCCATTAACCATAACACATATGGAACGCTTTCTGTGGTTAATAAGCTATTTCATGAATCGGCACATGTGTTTTCACACCCTATCTTAACTACTGTGGCTTTATGTTAGGTATTGAATCCAAGGCATATAATCTTAACACATTTGTTTTATTTTAAAATAATTGTAAATGTTCCAACTCAACCCCCACGTGGACATCTTTGGGCACCAGAATGAGCTGCCCATGGTGGTCTTTGGTCCAGGGAGGTGAGAACTTGGACTTGACCTTTAAGAAATCCCCCAAGGACAAGGAATCCAGTCTCGTCTGGAGGCCTCCTGGGATGTTCTGTGCAGCAGGTCACAGGACTCGCTTGATGTTACCAGACACCCTGCACTGTATTAGGGCCCCTCTGCAGTGCGTGTGCGTGTGCGCATGTGTAAATCTCAGGGAGCTGGGTATCAGAAGCAGCATAAGATTTAAAACTAAAAACCACCTGTACCCCTCCAGCGCCACCTGGGGATGTATTTTGAATCAAGATGTAGGCTCAACCCTTTCAGAATTCTGCTAGTTCCCGCTGACTTACGGAGAAACCCACAGGAGGGCCTCTTTGTTTGCTGGTGGCCCAGTCCTTCCCTGCCGCAGTAGAGATCACGTGGTCAATGAGGGCGGCTAAGGAAAAAGGGCGGGGTCATTAACAGTGCTGTGGGGCCTCACCGCCTACCGGACGTGCGCAGCGACAGGGCACATCCCAGGGACCGTGCATTTGATTCCGGGTCCCGGCCCCCCACACCTGCTGCCCCTCTAGTGCATATACTGTGTGAGTTTTGTAGAACTTTTAAAGGTGCTAGTTTGGTGATTGGTAGGGGGCCGTGTTTATGGAAATATAATGTGTTGGAGTTCAGCTTCAATTAAGATTTTTATTGCTTACGAACTTGTTTTTGTTTTAAAACAAAAAGACAGGGTATTATCAAAAAAAAGTTTTTTCAGGCTAAAGGATCTGAAATATGAGACTAGAGGCCCTTCTTCTCGAAGTGAAGGCTGCGGGCCAGTCCTTTCTAGGCGAAGCTGTGCCTCCTCCTCCTCTGAACCAGATCTTCCGATCTGACTACTGTGCTTCCTGGCCCTGTACACACACACACACGCACACACGCACACACACACGCATGCACGCACGCACACACATGCATGCACGCACGCACACACGCACGCACGCACACGCACACACGCATGCACAGTCCCACACAAATACACATTTCAACCTTCAGATGATGCCACGACTCTTAAGAGATCACTGCAAAAACCTGGAGAAAGAAGCTAAGTCCGTCCTTTGTACCCAGCCCTCTTGGTTCAGGTCATTCCTGAGTCATTTCTGAGTTTGGACGACACAATACTAGTTAATCTCTGATTCTAGAGGAAATGCACATCATCGGTGGCCTTGAACGTGGAAAGCAAGGACGACTGTGTATTCAAGTCACTCAGGAAAGTTCGTGTAACTGCAAGTGACTCATGTCAAGTGGCCACAAGATTGTTTAATGGGAGACAGACGAATGTAACTCCACATTTACTGCTAGAAAAGAAAATTTGTGTGAAATCTCAAAGTCTGCTGAGGGAGAAGTGGGAAACAGGCTCCTCCCTCTTTCTTATGAACCGAAGGCGGAATCTTCCCTATCCGCGCGTGCTGGCTCCCGTATCGTACAGGCTCTCCCTTACCTGCTAGCTCGTTTTTCTTCAGAGTTCTCTATACGCTTACTTAACACAGCCATTAGAGTTGGGTTTTTTTTGAAAGCCTTTCTTTTGCATTCAGTGTCACCTAGCATAACTTTTATTTCCTGATTTAACTATTTTGCATGCATTTGGAGGTTGCCAATATAAACCACCTGTTCTTTGTGACCTCATAATTACCCGTTCCCTTCCTCCCTGCAGCTGTATTAACTTGTATCGCCCTTGGGTTAGAATTTGAATGTAAAAGCCACACAAAATTAAGTGCTGTTTGTAACATGACCTTTTCTGTTCTTGATTTTTGTGTGTGGTGTGTGTAAACCACTGTCAAAGCTGTATTGTCAGATTTTAGAAAAGCTACATCTTTCCTGCTGAGAAGTATATTGCTCTGTACCTTTTTGAATATGTAGAACCCACTTTTGTGTGTTCTTTGTTTCACGAATAAAAACGAGCTCTGATAGGTTAGTCACTATTAGAAAAGACAAAAAAAAAAGAATAAAAATGGACAAACAATGAGAGCGTTTAGTTTGTATTCTGTGTTTGCAATAAACACAGGTGCCAGTCTATTCAAAATTATAATTTTTATTTCCGAGCAATTGCGCAATAGACAACAAATATCACACACACTTAGCCTTGGGCTGAATTGTGGCGTTTACTGCGAATGGGTAAAACGCAGTGGGCGAGTCGACGTGGTCTAACGTGGAGTAAAAACACATTGCAATAAACATGCAGTACTATTAGAGCGAACGGTGTATGTTCTTTCACGTGATTTGTGAAGTCGTGAATAATTTGTCACCTGACATTACTTCTGCCCAGGTCACATGACTGCTCTATCCTCAAAGCGTAACAAAAGGAACACTTTTAGAATGTTTCTCCCATGATTAAAGATTATGGAAGAAAATTTTACTCTGAGAAAAGAGTCATAAACTAACTTTGGCCACTGAAAAATACATTTTATGTTAAATAGTTTGTATAATAGAATTCGACGCTGGCAATTTTTCTAATTTCATGGTTGCAACGACAACTAACGAAAGTAGCTGTGAGAATGTTCCCCAACTTTCTAAATGTAAAAAATAGAAAACCTCCTGGTTAAAATTTCTGCTAATATGTGGAAGAACATTGTAGTGAGAACCCAGAAGCCACAGTTTCCCCATCAACAATGGTAGCTGATCAGAAGTCATTAGGCAGAAGAATGTTTCAGGGAAGATATAAACACTGGGTATGAGTGGTTGAATGATATTTAAACCATCACCGATTCACGAAAACAGTAGAGTGACACTTTCACTTCTGGAAATATGAGTAGCCATAATTTTCCCTATTCCTCTTTCTAAGACATTATATACAAAACAAACATAAGTTTCTAGAAGGTGGAGAGGAAACAATAGAGTTGTGAGGGACCTTGGAACTCCTGACACAGTGGTTAGTTCCTGGGATTTTCTTCTTGCTTCGTATTGCCCAGACTCAAAGATGAAGAAGCTGGAAACTCAGAGCAGCAATGGACACAGACAGAAATAAGGTGTCCCACACTCTGTCCCAAAGCCGGAGGACCAGAGAAGAGACAGCTGAGCAAGGCAGAAAACTTAGACAATAACCCCTCTACTCCACTCCAACGCCACACACGGAAGTGTCTGCACCCACACCCGTGCCAGCAAAGGCCAAGTGGGGAGACTAGACTGTCACTCTTACAAGGCTGTGGTCAGGAATAAAGCAAGGGACATCACTTCCAATCCCACAGACATCAAAAGGAGAGTGAGAGAATACTATGAACAACTCTACATATATGCATTCGATAACGTAGATAAGGTGGACCAAGTACTTGAAAAACGAAACTACTATAATTCACTTAAAATAAAATAGATACTTTTAATGGCCCTGTAACTATCAAAGAGATTAAATTTATGATTTTAAAACTCCCCCCAAAAAGAGATCTTCAAGCCCAGATAGTTTCACTGAAGAATTTCATCAAATTTTTAAAAAATTTAACACAATTTTATACAACATCTTCTGTATATCAGAAGAAAGAATACTTTATGATTCATTTTACAAAGCTAGTATTATCTTAATACCAAAACTAAAGAGAGTTAAAAAAAGAGAAAACTACAGGCTAACAACTCTCATGAACATAGACACAAAAATATTTAACAAAATATTAGCAAGTAGAGTTCCACAATATCTTTAAAAAATTACTAACCATGAGCAAGTGGGTTTTATACCAGGAATGCAAAGCTGGTTCAATGTTAAAAAATTAACATGTTCCACTGCATGAACAGGCTATACAAGAAAAAGACAAATGTTTGTATAAATTGATACATAAAAATCATTTGGTGAAATTCAGCATTCACTTATGGTGAAAAACTCAAAGAGGAAAAAAGGGGAGAATTTTCAACTTAAAAAAATCTACAAAAAATCCAACAGCTAAGATTATACTTAAAGGTAAAAGTCTGAATGTTTCATCTCAAAATACGGAATAAGTCGAGGCTATTTATTCTCACTAGTATTATTCAACATAGTGATAGAAGTTCAAGCTAATGTAATATGGCTAGAAAGGAAATCAAAAGTATATAAATTAGGGGGGAAAAAAAAGCCCCGTTGCACCCTTATATAACATAATTGATTTCATTAAAAATTAAAGGCATCTACAAAAAAATGAGTCCAAGAACTATTAAGTTCAGCAAAGATGCAACATAAACATAATTAAATCAATTTGTATTTCTACACATTGGCAATAAAATGTGGACATTAAAATTAAAAATAAAATACCACATACTCACACTCATAAAATGGAATATTTAGGTGTAAATTTAATAAAACATGTGTGGAACATTCATGCTGAAAACTACATAATGCTGATGAAAACGAAAACAAACCAACAAAAAATAGAGAGAGAGATACCATGTTTGTGGATTGGAAGACTCAACAAAGTAAAGACGTCGATTCTACCAAACCTGTTATATAGGTTTAACACAATTCTCATCAAAATATGAGCAATTTTATAGGTATTTCATAGACAAAATTATTCTAAAATTTATATAGAGAATCAAAGGAATTTGACTGTTAAAAATAATTTCGAAAAGAAAAAAGAGTGGGAAGAATCAGTCTAACATTTCAAAACTTATTATACAGCTACAGGAATTACGACGGGAGCCACGGGAAGAGCCATAGACACACAGCTCAGAGGAGCTAGAGATAGATCCGCACAGCGCACGATCACCTGCTGTTAACAACGGTAAAAGCAACGTAACGGAGGGAACACAGCCTTCTCAGTAAATGGTGTTGGAACAACTAGATATCAATGGGCAAAGTAAATGAAACTTGATCTGAAAAAAACTGAACTCGCCTGTCATATAAAAATTAACACAAAATGGGTTACAGACTTTAAGTAGAACATATAACACTTTTAAGGGGGAAAAAGAAAACATGGGAGAAAAATTTTAAGATCCAGAGCTAAGAAGATGTCCTAGACTTTTCACCAAAAGTACAATCTATAAAAGGAAAACGACAAGTTTGACTTCCCCCTAAATAAGACATTTTTTTTCTCTGTGAAAGACCCAGTTAAGAGAACGAAAAGCCAAATTATAGAGCAGGAGAAAATATTTGCAAACTACACATCTGACAAAGAACTAGGATCTAGAATATATAAATGCTCTCAAAACTTTAAAGAAAAAAAATAATAATTCGATAGGCAAAATATTTGAAGAGACATTTCAGTGAGGAGTATGCACTGATGGTAAATAGCTCAGGAAAAGATGTTGATGTAATTAGTCATTAGAGAATAAATTAAAATCACAATTAGATTCATTACTTCTCTCTCGGGATGGCTAAAATTAAAATATATATATATATATATATATATATATATATATATATATATATAGTGACTACATCAAGTATTGATGAAGATGGAGGGGACCCGGGTCACTCCAGGCAGATTTTTATAATTTTGCAGCCACTCTAAAACACAGTTAGGCAATTTCTTTTAAAACTAACATTCATGTACTGTACAACCCAGCAACTGAACTCCTGGGCATTTATTGCAGAGACATGAAGACTTCTGTTTACTCAAAAACCTGTGTGTGAATGTTTACAGCAGCTTTATTTGTAATAGTCAAAAGGTCCCCTTCGATGCATAAGGCTTTAAACAAATTGTGGCACTTTATACTGATGAATATTTCTCAACGACTCAAAGGAAAATATATGGATGCACACAACACAGAGGAATATCCTATCTCCTGAGAATTGCACCGCGTGAAAAGCAAATCACGAAAAGTTGGAAAAATTGTATGATCACGTTCACACGACATTCCTTTGGGGGCCATATTTTACCCATGGGGAAGACTGGCGGGTGCCGAGGAGGGGAGGGGGATGGCAGCGAAGGGAGGACAGCGGATGCAGCTACGGAACGGCCACACGGGGACCACGGTGGCGACGGAGATTTCCCTGTCCTGACTCCATCCGCGTCCGTGTCCCGGTTGTGACATCGTGCCACAGTTTTCTAAGAGGGGACCGCGGAGGGAGGGGACTGGCTAAGGGTACTCAGGGTACTTCTGCATTACTGTCTGCAGCTGTAAGAGAGCTTGCAGTGACCTCAAAATAAAAAGGGTAATTAAAAATGTAGGCTACCGACTGGGAGGGGGCGGTCTTTCAAAAGGAAAATGATTACATCGACCGATTGTAAACGTCACTGAGCAATGTGCACATGCCGAGGATGCTTTCCAAGCTGCGAGGCAGCACGACGTAGAAGATGAAACGTGGGCTTCGGAGACAGAATGAGATTGAATCCTGGAGACCGATCTGCTGAGCATCAGTTGTGTCAACTTGCACTAGGGCTCACATCTACTCAATTTATATCTAGTGTTTTCGGCTGTGTCGGCTGTGTCGCGGTGTTGTTAAATCACACCGTTTCCACTTGTCAATTGACAAGAAAATGGCGAAGCATAAATCGGATGCTATGTTACCAGAAAATTAAGCATGGTATTATAATGTCTAATACCATTAAAATCCATACAAATTTACATTGTTGAAACTATTCAAATATTATCTTAGATGACAGCGTAATGTACTGAAGAAAAATGCTAAAGAAAATCTGAGCCTGTCAGTAATCATTCAATGAATTGTATTTATGAGCACTATCTAATTACATTAAATTATTGGAAATTTAGCAATGCAGCCCAGGATCGGGAGAATGATAAAAGGTCTAATAATAATTTAGTTTAAAGTTGAACTTTCTAAAAAAGAACGATCTAGAGACGCCATACATTGATGATTACTAAACACTGATGCAAACGCACGATAAGCGTGTCTGGAAAAACAGCCCGGCTTTACAGTCATGTCGGTTTTTATATTGTAAGTGGTCCTAACTCATACCTAGGGTATTGGTTCAATATTAGCTTGAGGAAAAATGTCATCTACTGAATCAATTTGTGCATTAACACATAATAGCATTAAGGTTGTAAATTTGAACTGACAAGTAAATTGGTCAAAATTAATAAACAGTTCTAGTAGAGAAATAGTAGAGAAATGTCCCTTTTCCCCCCTAAACTTTCCTTCAAGTTAATACCAAAATTTTCAGATATACTCTCACTAACATTATTATGCTGTAATATATTGCCATTTGCTTACCATACAATATCTAGGATAAAAAAGTGATCAATTGATAAATTATATTTCTATTTATATATTGGGAATGGTCTCTGAAATTATTAAATTACATATACTTTCTAAGAGAGCAGATTCAGTAACCTCATTAATTTTTAAAAAACCTTTGTAAAGAAAATAATCTAAACAGCAAGAGATAAAAAAGATACTTGATCCCCCCATAAAAGCACTTCATTATTGTATTGTTATTTGTTTTTACCTTTTCTAGGTGGTGAATTAATTATTCTTATTAATAAATAGCTCTTCTATTATTGACCCAGATTATATATCATTTTGTTCATATTTGTTCATTTGCTTGAGTTTGTAAGCATTTTTTTTTACCTACCATTGAAAGGTATTTAAAATGCTAATTTTAAAATAGTCTAAAAATATTACAAAACACAAAATAAATAATTAAACCAAATTATAATAATTCTACCATTAAGTAAAAAATATATTGTCGATGGATATGACACCTGCTTTTTTCTATATCTATAGGTTAGAAAATGACATTAAATAGATTTATATACACAAATAACAATTGAGATAAAACTCTACATATTCTCATTTCCATTAGACAGTATTCTGTGACTGTTTCCTTGTTATAGTGAATGACGGCAGCACTACCCTAGGGCCAACTCAGTCTGTCTGTTTTGTAAATAAAGTTTTATTGGCACACAGGCACGCCTGTGTCTACAGCTGCTTTATGCCACAACCCCAGAGCCGAATAGTTGTGACAGAGACCGCGTGGCATGCAGAGCTGAAAATACTCAACTCTGGCCCTTTCCAGGAAGTTTGCCAACCGTGATATGTCTTATGTCGTATTTAATTATTCCCATTATTTCAGAAATTTTACTATTATTTAAATCAGTCATTGGAGGGCATCGTTTATTGCTATGGTCTTCTTTGGTTAGTCCTTTATGTTAAATATCTACAAGTGAGATTGCTAAATTAAATGGCTTGCTTTTGATTCATTGCTTTTCATACACATTTCAAGTTATAATTGGTAAAATATAAGCTTCCGATTGCACTGTACTGCCAATTTTTGAATATCTGGCCCAACAATTATATTATTTTCACAAAGTTATTGTCTATCGTTCCAGTTAAAAATGTTATCTGAATTGTTTTAATAATACTTTATTTGGTTACTAGTGGGGACAAAAAATTGATTTCTTTTCAAGACAAAAGAAAATTACCAATAAATAAAAAACCTATTGAGGGGCATAAAATAAAATTTACATAAATATAAAAGCATCTCTGTGTTTGAATAAGAAGGCTACATATTATTAAAAATAATGACTCACGCTAAATTCATTTTTAAATTCATTGCTATTTTTTATACTGCCTTTTTTTTCTAGAATTGGACAAGTTGATTTTAAAGTGTTATGACATAATAGGAATGATATAAAAAAAATTTAAAAGATTCTGAAACCTAACACTAGTGGGCATGAACAAAATCTATAAGATATTTGAGATATACGTCCACGGTATTCCCCCAAATTAATACTAGTTTGTGCAAATACATAGTCAGACTAATTTTAAAATTAATCTAATTGTTGCATAAACAAATCTGCACATATATAATAATCTTAGTGCATGATAAGGTGACCATTTCAAAGAAGTGGGAAAAGATGGATTATCAAGTGATCAATATGAAGAAAACCTAAGAGCAGATCTTATAGTGAAATAGACAAGGGATATAAAAAAAAATTATCTCCTAATAAAGAAACCCACATGACAAAACATTTGAAAGACACCCTCGATCTCACCCAAAATTGAATACGTAAAAATAAAATAAGGAAAAATTTTGGAAACTACTAGATTCTCAGGAACTAAGAGCTTAGATATACTCATTTTCATCTTGGTTAGTGTAAAGAACTTTTTTTCACGGTCCAAGGGAAAGATTGTTGAAACGTCTTCAAACGGCATTTGTCACAATTATCCAAAATTTAATGGTGCATACTATTTTATTCTCCAATCTCACTTCCAAGTGTCTAACCAACATATACCTGCATGTATAGAGGATGTTTATTGTGCTTGCAAAATACTAGAACTGATTTAAAAGTTACCAGTGCAGCGTGTGTTATTGAACTGTGGTAAGCATGCGAGTGCTTAAAAGAATGAAATACATCCATTTTTGCTACATGAAAAGTCCTCCAAGAAATATTCTTGGATAGAAAACAAATTGCTGAAAAGTCTATTTGGCATGCATTCTCTGGCCAAAAAAAAAAAAAAAGAAAAAGAAAAATATCATAAATGAAAATGTGAGTATAAAAATTAAGTATGGAAATTAATATGTACCAACATTTTCTGAAAAGATACACAAAAAACTTAAATTTGGTTGTCTGTAATTATGAAAGGGAGAGATAGTTTTTAATACAAAAACAAATGAAGTATATATATGATATTTATATAGAGAGAGAATCAAAGGGAAATATTTGGTATGCATAGTACTGAGAAAATAATCCACACTGATTTTAAGGCCATTATCATATGTTTTCTTAAAAATCATAAAGGATATTTAAATAATCTAGACACAAATCTGAAATGAAAATCCCACCTGTCTGCCCCATGCTTTAGAAGCTAGCTAAAAGTATCCACGGTCACTTTCACATTGAGTATCTACAACCACAGACATAGCATTCAGCAGAACTGAAGCAAGGCACAGAGTAACCTTTTGTGCCTGATACTGTGGCTGCATGACCATGTTGCTTCTACCTATGACATTTTTCATTTTCCCAAACACGACCTTTATTCTACCATAGAAAGGGTAAAGCACACCTGAGCCAGGACCCACACCTGGCTGCTGGTAGCTGAGTACCAGCCAAAAGCTCTCCTGGCACTTGTCCAATGCCATGGACCTTGTAGGCAAAGATTCCTGGCATCCTTCAGGCAATAACTCCGGACCTAAAAGCCTGGTATGATGCCTTGTGAGATCAGTGAGATTAGCGGGCGTGGTAAGCATAGAGCATCCGTACCCAATTTTTTATGAAAAGATCGTTTCTCCTCCCACCCTCTTTTTACCTACAGCAATTCCTCTACCCGAGCTCCATGGATGTGGTCTAGGAAATTCTATGATGAACGTCCACACGCGTATTTCAGGAATGCAGACCTCGGTCTGTTCCTGAGATAATGTTCCCCAAAGTGCCACATGTCCTGCCTTCGTATCCATTTACAATGCGAGTTTTCTCCTTAGGTTTTACGATAAGCATTGGCGACATGTTCAAAATATAAATCGTGTGAAAACAGAATTCTATTAACATCACTTGTTTCCCTTGTTTTTTGTTTGTTTGTTTTGGGGGGATTTTGTTTTGTTTTGTTTTGTTGTGGATACCTAAAAGTATAGGAAAGCCAACAAAAGCGTTTTGCATGAAAATTAATTTGCTCCGCTCTTGCATATTCTCCTGCTGACAGCTGTAAGAGGGTTTTCGTTTCTCTGGGAGAGCCGCGCAGAATGATCACCTGTGAACCCAAACCCTGCCCACGACTCCATTCCAGTATCTGCCTAGACGAACTCCAACCACCTAAAACCCCTTGCTAGACAGGAGGATAATTAAGTTCAGCTGTTTCTGACCATCCTGGACACATATCAATGTGTATGCTTTCTATTTTTTCAATTAGATATTATTAAAGTAGGTTCCAAAAGATCTTTCTTCTCTGAAAAGTTTCTCCATTAGTAATGGCATGATACTGGGAGAGAAGCGGAAGGGCCTGCGGAAACGCCCCAAGCGGTGGGGTAACGCCCATGCCCCAGCTGCCCTCTGCCCCTCCGGGACCCTCCAGCTCATGTTTTCCCACAGCTCCCTCCCCCACCCCAAGGACCCTCCAGCTCCCATCTGATGATTCAGGGCTTGCCAACCAACTAATGTCCTTCCTTAATCCCTGGAGCTGTGTAGGAATGACAAGACTGTGTAGAACTGCCTGTTATGTTACAACCGGGGCTCAGGCTTTGGATAGGAATCCCCTGAGCAGATGCCGGTGTCCGTAAGTGCTACTTTCTGCTGATGGCCTCAGGGTCCCGTCTCTCTATTCGAACAGTGCTGATAACGCCAAGGTTGCAAGGCAAACAACCTGTAAGACCGGTGGTCTGAAAACCCCCTTTTCAGCCCCCACTCGAAGCTTCCCCTTCCATCCTGAGTTATGAAGCACATGAGAAGCCTCAGACAAAGGAATCACGCACCTCTTGCATGGACAAGCTGTAAGAAATTGAACCAAGGGGAGATAGTGCTTTGGGTCTGTTGAATGCCCCATGCTCTCCACCGGCATCGAATTCTCCTTCCTCTAACAAAGTCTCCTGAGCATTCAAATTCCTGTCAAGTGTTGCTCCATCAGCGTATGGCCTCCCTGCTTCTTTAGGTCGTAACATGTTTAATCCAGTACATTTAAGTCCTGTTATTTTCAACAGAGCTGAAATGATACGCAAAATATAATTGTCCTGAATCTATACCTAAATGAGGATAAACTCATTTCTCTTCCTAATCTACTCCAGCTCAGTGTCAAAATGAAGCAGATAGAAGCCTGTCCAAGTTCCTCCTAAAAACTTCAAGGAAAATTGCTTATCTTGAACTTTATTATTTAACTGGTAGGGAGAAATTACCCATGAAATCCACAGACTAGCCTCATAAAGGTTTATAACTCAAATCCATCCAGCTAAGTTGCCTGAAATGCTAGAGCTAATTTAACTTAAAGATCAGTCAAAATGGTAACATTGCTCAGAACCTAACAAAAGACATTAGAAATGGTCTATAAGAATACCCCTTCTATTTCAAATCTTAAAGATTTTCCACACACATAAAAAAAAACAGATATTGATAAATAAGCAATTAAAAGTGAAAATCACTAAAAACACACAATAAACCAGGTACGAATAGAAGTGCCAACACGAACAAGAAACAATACAAATGGACACCCAAAGGCTAAATGTGTCTGTATAATAAAGATAAAATATCAAAATACTTGTGCTTAATTTAAAATGGGAGCTTAAAAAGATGAAAAGAAAATAAAGTGCAAAGAATTATCAGTCAGATCGTTTTAAAGGCCTAAATAAAACTTCCAGAAAAAATTCAGTAATTGAAATTTTAAAATGAATTTTAACATATATTAAGACCTAATTGAAGGGGAAATTAATAAAATAGAATTTAGAACTAATGTGAAGGAACAGGAACGATCAAAAGCAAAAAGTGAAGAAGTCTGAGGGCCGTGTCATTAGAATAACAGAAGGACAGGAGACGGAAAATGTGGCCAAAGAATGTTTGAAATGCTAACGGCATTCCAAACTGATAAACTACACCGGTTCAGATTTAAAATGTCGAAATAATTCCAATTAGAATGAACACAATGCAACACGTTCCAAAACATGTTACACTGAAAATAAAGGACAGGTGGACAGTTTTAAAGTAGACAGAGGAGAAAGACAAAGCACAGATCGAAAGTGAAAAAAATTAGAATATATCCAAAGCAAAGACAAAGATTAGCTATAAAAAAAATAATAATAATATCTCGTGGGGCTTAAAATAAAATCCCATGCTTTAAATATATAGGAAAAGTGTCATTGACTGATGTAAGATGTTGTAGGGTGACCACCAAAAGAATAGAACAAAAGAGTGTAGTGCCAAAATTAGTATATGAAAATGTGGAGATGAATAAAATTATAACTTCAGAAGGAAGATGCCGGTTAAAAAATAGACAATGGAAATACTTATAGGACAAAGCACAAGGAGACAATAGAAATAAATTCAAATCTAACAGCAGTTACGTTATATATAATGGATTTGACAAAGTTAAAAAGGCAGTGTTGGTTATGAAGTACTAAAACATGTTTATCCATATGTGGTTTACAAAAAAACCACATCTAAAATATAATATTACCAAAATGTTAAAAGCAAATAAAAAAAAAAAAAAAAAAACCAAGCAAAAGAAAGCTGGTACTGTTCCTTATTACTGAACAAAAATACAGAGTTTAAAGGTAAAAATAGTTATATATTTTATAATGACAAATTTATGTGTAGCTGGGAGACATAACTGTAATTAAGACAATTGTAACATATGAATACAATTAATACATAATTATAATTGTAGTGTCCATTTAATAACATCCTAGAAATATAAAAAAACGAAATTTGACAGATTGAGAGCTCTTTCAGTAACTAATCAGGAAGACAAAACTCCGAAATGGTATAGCATACTTAAATATTATGGTAAGAAACATAATCATATGTGCACATATAATTGAACCCTAAAACTGCATAATACACATTTTTATCAGTTATACATGATGCGCTTCTATAACATTTGCCATATTTTGGATTATTTAGTAACTTTCAACTAATTTCAGAGAATTAATCTTATACAGATAATGCCATTTATCTCAACTTCCGTATCTAGAAAAACTAAGAAAAAACACATCTGAATAACTCGTGAGTTAAAGAGGAAATCATAATGAAAATCAGACGTGTCAGAGCAGGACATGAGCAAAAACACCACACAGAAGAACTTGCAGCAAGAAGCGACAGTGTTATCTATTGGCAAAATCAGACCCCTAAGCTTTGCATGAGAAGATGGTAAAATGGAACAGGCTAAGCATCCCCTGGATGGCTATAGAAAGGTAAAATAAATACGAAGAACGGAGGAAGGAAACAGTAAAGGGACTCTGATAGAAACGTTTAGGAAGGTATCCATAACAACTTGCAAACACATTTTCTTTAAGACTGTCAACGCTAAATAAATACACCACCACCTCGATTTTTCATTAACCTGGATGTTCTAGCGAATACAGTCAGTCGAGAGAGCAGGAAAAGTGAAGAACAGAGAAGAGACATCAGCAACTTCTTTTTTAAGGATGGTACGCCCGTCTCTACCGAAAATCCTAGAGTCTACCAATATGTTAATCGAATTAATAAGGGAAATCGGCAAAATTTCCGAATATGAGATCAAGACTCAAAGGAATGTATTTCTATGTATCAGCAATAAACAAGAAAATATTTAAGTCATATATTTTAGTAGCCACATTATTAACCTTAATTACTTGAAAATAAACATTCACAGAAGAGAAGACTCAATGACGAGTCAACATTGGAAAACATGCTCAGATTCGTTAATAACCAGGAAAGTGCAAATCGACAACATAATGGATTTTTGCCCCAATATCCTCCACAGTGGCAAACCCTTTAAGGTGCATAAATACATCAAATGCTAGTGACACCGTGGAGCAGTTGGAACTCCCGGACATTGCCAACTTAAATATCATCATTACAAGCTTAAAATCGAATTGGCATCTACGTGCAAAATTGAACATGTGTGTACCCTCCAAATCAGAAGTAAAATAGAGATGTTTTCACATACGTACTAACAAGGCATATGATAATGTTCATAATGATCATATAAACATCATATTCAGTATTATTATATGGCATTAGCCATAGGAGCGAAACCTGGGGCAACCTACACTATCTATCTAATGAAAAAATAATTGCAAATTCTCCATTCAGCGGAAGTTATCATCAGTGAGAACAAAAGCAGACTGACTACCTACGACATGTATGAATCTGAAACATGCCATGCTGAGTGAAAAATCAGAAACATGTATAGTGCGATTCCATTTGTATGTGGCTCAAAATCAAAACTTAACAATATGTCTTTTAATCACACAAATGCACGTGCGCGCGCGCACACACACACACACACACACACACACAATTTGCCATTGAAGCTATAGAGCAAAGCAAGAGGATAATTAAGCCACGAGTTTGGATAGCAGTCACTTCTGGGGAGAACGCCCTCAGTGGGGATTGTCAAAAGGCAAGCAGGAGCTGGTAAATTACCACCGATATTCTGGTTTTATTTAGACCGTTCAAAACATCCTTAACGAGTTTTACCCTGTCCTGCTTTGATGGCAATTTCCATAATAACAATGGAAAGAATATTCAGGAAGAATAGGATTTATCAGAAAATAATTTACATGAAAGTAAAAAAAGCACTGTGATCATTTAAGTGAATAAAAATTTGGTGAATCGCATTTGAGCAACAAGAAAAATTTTTCCTGCTCATACTTACTCTTCGCTTAGAGGAAGCGCTTTACGACCTTTCTTCGGCATGAATCGCCTGCATTGCAACTTTTGCCCTTGGAGACTATACAACAAGGGTCACTTGAACACAAACGCTGTATTGCAGTGACAGTCTGTCCGGTGACTGAGATGGCTACTAAGGGACTGCAGAGTGGAGAGTGTACACAGCACGGGGTGCCGGACAAAGAGGCGATTCGGGCTCGGGCAAGAGGGAGCAGGCTGACACGGAGGCCATTGCACTATGCGGAACGGTGTGCGACTTAAAGCTTCTAAATTGCTTATTCCGGAATTTTCCATTTAAGATTTTTGAACCACAGTTGACCGTAGGTCCAGGTGACTGAGGGAGGCGAACCTGTGTCCTGCCGTGTCCTGCCATGTTCTGTCACGTTTGCGGCTGGGTACCCGCATCTGCTGCCATTGGGTTGATTCCTAGGAGCGGGATCACTTGGTCTTACATTAACTTTGTTTAACTTTTTAAGAAACGATGTTTCCAAAGCAGCTGTAGCATTGCATATCCCATCCGGGGCATGCAGGGGTTCCGGCGTGTACGCATCCTTGCCAGCAGGCGGTGTTTCCTGTCTTTTTGACTCTAGACATCCTAGCGGACAGACCTGAAGCGACATCTCATTGTTTGATTTGCATTCCTCCAATGACTAACGATGTTGAACACATTTCCATATGTTATCCTCCAGTAAAATAGATATTCGATTATTTTCCCCTTTTTAATTGAATTATTTGTCTTCTAATCATTGAGTTAACTTCATTATATAGTCTGGATACAAGTTATTTATCAGATAAGTGCTGTTCTAATATCTCCTTCCTGTGTGTGATTTGTCTTCATTTCTTTGTACAGTGTCTTTCAAAGTGCAAAAGCTTTAAAACTTGATGAAATTCAGTTTGTCTCTTTTGCTTTTATAAATCATACTTTTTGTGTTATATCTAATTCTTGACAAATATACAATCATGAAGATTTTCAAAGAAATCTTGATCTAATATTTACTTCTCTGGTAGTTATTATTATTGTCCTCATTTACCAATAAAGCTTAAAATGGAACGTGGCCACCCAGCGTCACACGGAGTGACGGGCGAGGTCAGGATTTAAACCCGGCCCTCTGGCAGGAGAACCAGGGCTTCTTACATGCCTTACTGCTTCATGCATGTTATATACATGGTCTGTACATACATGTACCACCTTTGAGATTCAAAAATGACACAGCACTCATGTTGATGTCTAGTTTAGATATCAACAGAATGAGCAACCAGGACTCTTTCCTGCAAATTCCTACGAACCCAGAGCTCGTTTAAAGAGCTTCAGTTGAATAATCCTGAGCCGTGTTGAAGATATGCTGCTGTTTTTATGCAACAAGGATTCCCTTACGGCTGCCTCACCTGTGTGCAGGTAGACTCTCCCCCTTTGAACAGTCTTTTCACCCGTTTCAAAGCAATGAAATGCTGCTCACAGCTGTGCAGTCCTGTTCCGTCCCCTTCTGCTTTTCTCTCCTGGACAGTCCTTGCTCTTTGATGTCCTTTGATGAGCAGTGCAGGTTATAGGGGTAACTGGGAGGACCAGGTCTAATGTCCAGTAACTATAGCTCCGGGGGGCAGACAGATGTTAAAAAAGGTCCCTGTCCGTCTAACTAGCTTTGTGTCGTCGGTCATCACTGAATTCTAATTGCCTTTGCAGATCTCACATTCTCTGATGATAATCTATGACCTACAACAGAGGCACGATGTGTTGGAAGGAGAAATTGATTGCAAGTGGGAAGATCCGAGAAACCTTTACAGAGGTGATATTTGAGCTGTGACAGATATTTGCAGCCCCCTTTATTGCTTTTAAAGATCATTTTCTTATAGAGCCCTTAAAAAAATGTTTAAAGTTCATTGCTGGGCAGATCTTATAAAGCTTCACCGCGGTCTGTCCTTGGGATTCATGAGTCTCTAATGAGATTAATGGTGTAATGGATCACTTTGTTTTAATGATAAATAATAATAAAGTCCAGTGATGTGACAATTCTTAAGTTCTACTTCACTCATACAGGCACCTTTATTTTATTCTTCCTTTTCTTCCCCCTCAAGGTAAAGGCCAAATCAGTAAAAGGTCAAGCTGACTGATATGGATTATTATAATACTGTTCTCAACCTGTCCACGGATTAATGGCGAATGTCATCATCCATTTCACGGCAACATAGACACTAACTTCATTATTCTAAAACATTAAGAAAGCAGAGCCTGAAGCTACGCCAATTTCATACTTCCGTTCTCACAACTAACATCGAAACTTCAAAAGCTCTGGGCATCAAACACTCTACAGTAATTTCTTAGGATAGAGTCTGAATCAAGCCCGTCCAATTGATTTTGGTGGATGTGTGAGTTTCAGATTTAGGTCTCTAAGAAAAGGCCACACCACGACGCCTTCGTCAGTGACTCCAGAGAAAGAGAAACACCCGCCCCACATGCCATCTCTAAGTCTCCCGGTTACAAACACAGACGCAACCAGCGTAATCATTGTGACCAAAGAGCACCTGCCCACGGTCCCTTCTCCAGTCACGTGCCCTACCATCTCCGAGGAATTCTGGCCAGAGAGCAACTTCGATAACATGAAGATGAAAACATTGCCTGAAAAGAGCAAAAGGGGGAGCCCAGGTCTGTCCGAGGTCGCATCACGAAATTCACTAGCTAGACGGCAAAGTCAAAGGTCAACGCATCTGAAATTCGACTACTTTCTCTGTTATATTGGGTCCTACGACAGCTACTGTGCAAGTATTTTGCTGAGAACAAATGTAAATCTGGATAACACGCAGTTGCTCAGTACAGTTTGCTGTGTCTGCTTGGATCGGAGAACATAAATTTCAAAGGTTTGTTAGGTCCAGCCCCAAGATCAGTGTTAACATCTCAACAACTATAAGGCGAAAGTATTATACAAAATGTAATTTAATATTTTCTTTATTAATGTTCCATTTTAGATTCGTATATATTTAGAGATTACAATTATAAAAATGCCAACATACAATGCAGTACAATATGCTTTGGAAGATTTATAAAATTACAGCAAAATTTCTAGCTTCAGTAATTTACTGCCAAAGCAAAGACAGTTTACCGCTGAAAAAGAAACATGAAATGGATCAAATGTTCAGTTGGTTAGAAATCATATCAATAAGAGAATAAAATTGACTCCCACCTAAAAATAGTCTCCCAATGTCCAACTCCTGACACACAACCTTAAGTGTTCAGTAAGTTTCGACACATTACACGGTTTACTGTATTTCTCGCTTCCGTGATGCGCCTTACGGTTCTTCATGACTGTGCATCATCTCTCTGTACCAAGATTGAGAACCGATTCTTCTTTATATGTCTTATAAACCTATATAGCTTGTGCATTTCTGATTCATAAATAAATTAATGAATGAATACACTTATCGAGGAGAGAATGAATCGCAGTGATGTTACGTACATCAGAAGAATGCTTTGTCTTAACCTGCCCGGTAAATCCTCACCCTCGCCCTTTACAGTTTGTGTAGAGAGAGGGAGTCTGCATGAGGAGCTGATCTGCCGATCATCAGGGCTTTGGGAGTGAAAACGGAACTTGTGAATAGCTTCCTGAAAATCCGGGTATCTGGAACAATTATAGCAGAAAACGCTTGAAGATGGGGATAGAAAAGATACTATTTAGATGATAGAAATCCAAGCTTTACGAGGTAGTTGTAAGGTTTTTTCCAGCCCAATAATTCTGTGAATCTGTGATTCATGACAAGAGGATTGTTTAAAAACCTGTCACTAACTCCGTGAAACTGAGCACTGATCAAGTATATTTATTAAAGAAAAAGTTGATAAGGAGAGAAGGATGAGAAGACCTTTCTCTCCACCTAAATTCTCCAGGCTACGTCCTTCCGCCCGGCCCTAGAGAGCACCAGCTCCTGTTGCTTGTTTGTTTGTTTGTTTGTTGCATGTGAATGTTTAATCTTTTCTTTTTGTTTTGTTTCGAAGGGAGGGCGTATTGTGAAAGATTTCTCCTATTTCTCGTAACTCCGAAACAGTCCCTCGACTGGCAAAAGAACTGAGAGCACAAGGCACCTCTGACCGGTCCACCTGGTGGCAGTTGCGCCCCACAGGTCAGATCTCAGAAGAGGTGGCGCCACCAGCAGCCTGGCATCGGACGATGACCAGCACCTTGCATCACTGTCGAGACTTGACAAGAGCGAAACCAGGCGCCGGGGCTTCCCGCCCCGCAGCAAGGCCTCGGGTCTCATCAACCTGGACCGGGGGGACGGCAGCGACGGGTCCCCCCGGGAAAAGCCTGTCTCCGTCACGCTCCTTGGAGACAGGCCACGGCAGCTCAGCTGAGAGCCACCGACAATTTAAGATGCATTTCTTAACTTTTTCGTAGGATTGTCAGCGACCCAGGAAAATAAAACGAAGGGAAACACAAGCTGGATGAAAATTAAGTTCGCAGACCCGCGGCGGGCGGGGAGCGAGGCCGGGGCGCGCCGCGGCGCCTCGTGCGCAGGCGGGTGGCGATGGTACGCGGGGCGGTGGCCGCTGTGCGGCTCAGCGAGAACGAAGCGAGGGTCTAACTTTCTTCGCCGAGGCGTCCTATACCACAGCCATCAGGACATTTACATATTTGAATCAACTGAGCGAAGAACAGTTATATAGACACAACTCGAGAATGATCATTTTTTGTCCGCTGAGCAGTATAAAGCATTGATCGATTTTGATAGAGTTTTGTTTTTTAAACAATTACTATAAAACCTCTGGCCTGAATGGCCTAGTCTGACGTGGTTTCCTCAGCTAGTCAAGGTCTCCGCGCTGACACTCCCCCGGCCCCCAACATGTGACCTTGGATTTTAAAACCTAGTTTTGTATTGTGGGAAGATGATCTGAGAAAAAAAAATCAGATACTAGAAAAAAGTTTTTTAATTTTGGGATAATATCGAAGAACAAACAGTAATGAATGAGGTAGCTTTTAGTGTGTAAGAAGTGTGAACGACATCAAGATATAAGGAAACTGTTTTGGCGACGTTCTTTTTTTAAACAGATTCCTCAAGTCCATCTTTACCATTAATAAAAGTCAAAACGAGGAGTATTTAGAAACGCACCTTGTTCATAAAGCACTGCAGCCGAAAGTAAAATGTTTAGGATAAGATACATTCACAACTATCCCCTAGGAAGAATATATGTCTTTAATATCATGGAAACACTCTGACTATATCCTCGTTGTCATTTAAAAAATAAATAAAGTCAAAATGATTTCAAAAATGATGCTAAGTCTTTCACATCTTGGTGTCTAGTGTGTTGATTTACAAAGGTATCACTTTGCAATCAACTAAATCAAGGGAAACTGAACAAGGAGTTTGGTTTGACCCTGTGAATGCTTTCTTCCATTAACGGATAAAAAGAAACAGCTTCCTTGCTGATTTCCTGTGACCTAATTTGGAAGGAAGCCCTAATATGAGGCGTCCTTCCGAATGTCACTGAGGAGCAAGGGCAGAATTGCAGTCGCCGGCCTGCTTAGGGACACACTATGCCAGTTCCAAATTCAGCGCTTACTAAAAACATCACGTCGCTTCCAAAAGTCCAGGTCTAAAAAATAAATCGTGAGCCCATGATTTCTCTTAATGAGGAGATTTATGCACAAAATCTCACAAGAATTTCGTGAATGAAATCTCGGAAATTCAGATCCTGTGGACAGCGGGAAAGTTTATGTAAATCAGGATCAACTGACCCAAATTCCACAGATCTTTACCTGGCTGACCCCAGAAATCCTCTCCCGCAAACCTCATTAAAAAGTGTGACCTCAACAGGGTCCCTGTAGAAGATTTTCAGCTTTCCGAAATTTCAAAATCGCTCCCACGTCATGGGCTCCGGTCTGTGCCACTCTGTGTGAATTGCCTTTAATTTCATTGCGATGCTCCGACCGGCTTTGCGCCAGGCATAGCCCACCCTCTCGCTGCCCCGAGGTGGTCCTCGGACTGGCCCCATAACATCGCCCGGTCGAACGCCGAACCCGAGGCGGCCCCAGACCCACTGTCCCGGGGTCTGTGTCTGTGTGAGATCCCCAGGAGGTTTGCATGCACATTCGAGGAACACTAACCTAGTCTTTAAATATGAATGTACATGTAAACGTAGCTATAAATCTAAATATAAGTATAAATGTCATGTTGGGTTTATCGAGGTGTAGTGAACATATAATGAAACGTACCCTTTAGTGTTGTATGAGACACGACACAATCAAGTAAACCACCAATATATTTTCCTAAAAAACCCAGCATGATCGATCGGCTCCTTCTATCCCCAGCCCCTTGTGACCACCAGCCTGCTTTTCAGTCCTTTAATTTCTCCAAAGTGTCATAATAAATGAAACAGTTGCATATGTAGCCTTCGTGTGTGTGTGTGTGCACACGCGTGTGTGTGTGTGGAGGGTTTTCGCTCAGCATGTGCCTTTCAGATGCATTTACGAGGTGACTTTTCTCCATTTTGTTGCTGAGTTGTGCTTGTCGTATAACGCATTGCGATTCGTTTACCTGTTTGTTCCCTCCCCACAGCAGCGCGGGGGGTTATACCTTATGGCGTCTGCGAATAAAGGTCCTGCAAGGGTTCGCGCGCGGGCCTGAACCAACGAGGGCGTCGTGCGTTAGGTGCGCGTATAATTTTGTAGGAAACGGCCGGACCGTTTGGGGAGGTGGCTGCATCCCTTCGCATCCCCACGCGACGCGGGAGTGAGTTGTAGGTGCCCCTGTTGATTTTCGCGTCCGATAAGTGTCATTTTAAATAAGCGTCTCCCTAAGGACGAATGATGTGTACAAACTCCTTACGCCATTTCTTTTTCATTCGTCAAATGTTTGTTCATTTGACCTTTTTTAACGCCTTTCATTCCCTTTTTTCTCTTAATATTTAGTTGTGAAAGTTCTTTATACACGACTGTTTCCCGGGTGTGTGTTTACTCCTGTGCATTTGTGCGAAGAACGGAAAGTCTGCCCCCTGACGCTCCAAGTTCAGAATCCAGAGCCGGTGTCGTGGCTCTAGCGTGAGCTGAGCGAACCGTCCCCTCCAAGCGGGTCCTCGCGCGCACTTCCCAGCACCCGCCCAGTGTTCGTCTAGCTTCCTGATCGACTTGCGTTTTAAATGCCATCGACGGACAGAAGCGGACGTGCCCGGAGGCCACAGAACGCCTGTCTTCCCTTCGCGTTCACTTTGCGTCAACTCGGGGAGATGTGCTGGCCTTGCGCAATCGCCGCGCCAGCTTCTAAGTGACGCGGGACAATGAATCGCGAGCTCCCTGCTCGGTGCTCAGGGCGGTCAGAGCCGCGCTGGCCGTGCTGTTTGGGGGTGCGCACGACACTGCACGAGAACCTGGCCTCCCGATTGCTCCGCGGTTATAGATTAAAAGGCACCCCTCAGACTTTCTTCATCAGTCCTTTAGAAGCCAATGGAACCCTAAAATGGTAACTGAAACGATGCCCCCAAACTGAGTCATCTCGCAGAGCGAGTGCATCTCCACGTTCCAAATGTCGTCCTTGAACCTGGGAGGGTTAGAAAAAGCAGCTCAGTGTTACGATCATGTGACACCTAAAAGTTTTCCTTACGAGTCCTGATACAGTTCAAGATTAAAGTGGTCCCTTGTGACCGGCTTCCTCAAGGATGCAGGGTGACGCTTGTATTTATAAAGGCTTCACAGTCTGGGTAAGGAGAGGCATTCTTTTTTCTTGAAAATACGGAAATTAAAACAGTTGACTTCATATCGCAATTTTACAGAAGACCCTCAAGATCAATTTCTGATTTTAAATTTTTTAAAAAAAGAAGCTGTTGCTTTTTTATGTTACAGATAGGACTTTGAACGAGAACCTTAAATTATCGAAATTGTTGGACAAATGTAAACCTTTAAATGCGATTACATTTTCTCAGGGTCTATAGTGAAAATAAAAAGTAGTCGTTTATAGATGGAGGTACTTAATCTTTTCCATGCTAGTCGACCTCTGACTCTCACAGAAGAAAGGATTCTGATGTCCTTCTACCGAAAAACTGAACAAATCACCATCTGGACAGAGATAGACTATGTCTTTGGACTATGCCCTTGACCCCGAAATATCCGTATTCAGATTAAACGCACCTTCTCTCTTCGTGAGGCTGTTGGTGGGTTTAACGTAATGCAAGAAAAGCGCGAGACAATCACGCAGGTGCATTTCCCCGTTTTTCAGTCTATTAGATCATTATCTACAGAAACAGTCACGAAAATCAGTATGACGATTTCCATACCCGTGTTATTGAGGAGAGTCGCTGAGCACGTGATGAAACCACAACTAAGAAATTAGTTTGATATTTTGTATTTAAATATACTGAAGTCACCGGGGAAGCAATCATGACATATTTACTATTGTGGAGCGAGGAAAGAGAGAGAAACTGCTCTTCCCATTAACCCTGTTTTCAAAAGACTCAGAGCTTGAGACAGAGTCAGCATCTTAATCTATTGAGGTCCTGCTCTGTGCCTGTGGATTTTCTCAACCCTTTCCCAGCAGAGATTATTATATACACTGGAGTCATGAAATTATGATGTGGGGGGCTGGGCGAGGACGAAATTAAATGAGGGTGGAAAACTTGGCCGTCTACTACACCACCCCTCGAAAGTGCTAGAGGAAGGTTTTGGACATTCAGGATTACTCATTAATTCGCATTTATCATAGACTATCTTTTATAAATTAAAAACCTTAAGACTTTTTAAAGCTTTGAATTCTTCTGTATCATTCCACAAAATTATTTTGAGAAAACTCGTTTTGTTCTAAAAGGTAGTTTTTTTCAGTTATCCACCTCAGCCCAACACATATCCTGATTACTAATTGGAAGCCCTCATATAAATTTACCCGTTTTATAAATTTATTTTTAGCAAACCTGTTTACCTTCTGACAACCTTTGTGTATTTTTATCATATTACCCATAATACATTCATCTCTCGAAAATGGTTTGGTTCAGAATTACCACAGACAAAGGACTCAGTTTCCCCTCAAACTCTGTGGCATCCTTGTGGATAAAGGTACGTTTGAATTTTCTCAGGGTCTATGGTGAAAATAAAAAGTAGTCACACCTCTGCATTTTCTACCTCAGGTACCACTTACCGTAGGGTTGATTCTGAGTTCGATAGAGCGCTTCCCAGGACGCTTGCTCCCTTTCAGAGAAGTTTTGATAGAAACTTACCTGCCTGTGTCAAGAACACAGTTTCAGGACCTAATATTGCCTCCTTAAGGAATAAATTTTCCACAGAAACATTTCACGTAATTAGAAAGCTCCTCTCCAGTGAGGTGTTAAGTCTTTCTCGTTCCTATCTCTACCTTCTGGATTTAATGCATTTTCAGGTCAATTCACATATCATTCCAATTCTTTCTAGTCCACTTGCCTAGGAAATTCAGCCAACACTACCCAGTCCTCAGTGCCTGGGTTACGGCCAGCTCTTCATTCTCACTTGAATGGCGTATTTTAGGATTAATATATTAGACATATATTGCTCTGGTAAAAATACTACAACCATTCCCAAGTGTTAATTTCCAAACATTTCCAGAAAGCAAACTAGAATTTGGTATAAATTTTAGCGCTTCTTCCAATTTCACTTTAAAATATGTTCTGTCCCTATTTTCTGAATAAAATAAAATATTAGTTTTAAATGACTGCTTTAAAAAAGACGATTTAAAGCGACTTTTCTGAAGCTAAAAAGAGAAAACAATCCAAAATAGAAAGAAAAAACAGACTTAGTAAGATAATTTGGATCTCCTTAGACATGTGAACTTACATACACTGTTCTGAAGGGATTTATGACCCGGCATTCAAATGCCTAGTTAACTTACTTGTTCCTTACTCTGTGCTGTATTCTTGCAGTATCTGCTTAATAGATTTTTAATATGTTTGTTCAGTAGTTGAATGGCGGACGCATGAGTAATGCTGAAAGTTATTCTATTTTTAGAACATATTTTTATTAGAATAAGAAATTTGAGGGAAAAACAGCAAAGAATGTACTCAAAGAATGTAAGAAATATTTCTGAAGCTAAATTTTGAATACAGCATCCTCCCGTCTTCACCAAGTTCAAACTGTGTATTCATCATGAGTCTAAGTGGTGCGGGGTCGACAGAACTTGGACCGCACCAAAGGCAAATTTGGGACGTGGAGTGCAAGGCCGAGAGTCTGGAAAGAGCTCTGTGCAGAGTCTATATTGGCACGCCTCGATCTGACCTTGGAAGTCCAAGTGCAGATCGGTTGGGCCAGACCCTGTCAGACCAAGGGAAGGCAAGGAGAAGGGGCGAGGCGGACTTTCTCCCGATGCCGGGGCAGGGCTGGTCGGCCTGACCACTTTGCTCTTTTCAGCCGGAAGGGGACTTGTCACCACTGTGCGACGTTCATTCTTAGTCCAGCAAACAGTGAGTTCACCAAGCCATCAGGAAAAAAGTGACGACACACCTAGGAGGATCCAATAGCAATGAGAGAGGAAAAAAATCAGATCGGACAACAATCAGCAAAATGTGGTGGCCAGACGTAATCATTACAGCAGCTGTTGAGTCCAAAATTTGCAGGGCAGGCTGGGCCAGCAGGCTGGACACTCAGGACACGGCCCCACTGGGGTTTGGTCAGAAGGCTGGCAGGTTGTTAGGATTCCCCGTTGCTCAGGGAAGGTCAGTCTTTTGTCCTATCTGGGCCTCAACTGATGGGATGAGGTCCACCCACATTATGAAGTGTAATCTGCTTTTCTAAAAGTCCATCAATTTAAATGTTAATCTCATGTAAAGATGCCCTCATAGAAACATCCAGAATAATGGGTTTTGTTTTGTTTTGTTTTGTTTTTCAGAGTGATGTTTGACAGAATATCTGGGCTTTTGTGGTCAGCCACATTGACACGTAAAATTAACTATCACAGAAACAATGCGTTCGATGCATTCAACAGACAAAAATAAAAGAGATTCAGGAGAAACATGAAAAAGATATGATGGCCATTGTTTATTTATTGTTTATTGTTTATTTCTTCAGGAGGAGAAATAAAGATACGAATGGCCATTGTTTATACCTGTCTTAGTGGCTCAAGGATCACATAAAATTAATATTTCACAGCATGGAGGAAAAATATAAAGGGACAAAAATCACGAGATGGTTACGAGATGCAGATGACTATAAACAGCTGAACTTCCGGGAAGATAACAACACACACGTGGAAGATGCACAAGAATTACACAAGAGAAAAATGCCCGTGAGTTGAGGAAATATCTACGTCTGACAATTTGAAGGATTCGTCTAAATGTAAATGGAATTAATGAGAAGAAGCACAAACTTAGACTCATCCTGGTTTTAAAGAATGCTAATTTTCCAGTTCAAAAGATTATGTTTTTTAAAAAGGAAAAAAAACATTGGATTGGCATCAGCGCCAAAAGCTAGGTGGCCGTGCGTAACCTCCAGCTGTCTGAGAGAGTAAGATTGAACCACGCTAGAAGCCCAACTTTTAAGCACCCCCAGGGGACGCCCTTTTAAGGTGGCCTTCAGGTTTTGAATATGAGGTAGTGCAGTGTTCCTGTTGGCTGATGCCAAAAAAATTCTCGGAAGCAAGTTTTCAATCGTTTTTCCAGCAGTGTCAGAATGGTAATTATAATGTCCTACTTCGTGCATGTGGAATTTGTCTCAGGTTAAGACAAGACAAAGGAAAAATAATGAATAAAAAAGTAATGAATATTGTCAGGACATCTTTAAACGTGCTGCTAAACCTCAGGTCCTGGCGTCTCTGGCTCTGGCCCGCCTCCCTGCATCTTCGTGGTCCTGTTTCCCACTCATCTTGGTCCACGCGCACGGGTCTGCTTGACGAGTTCCCGCCTGTCCCTTGACTTTCCTCCTTGCTGTTTCTGGTGCCAAAAACGCTCTCCCCTCAACATTTTCTAGTCACTGCAGTGTGAAATTTCCGGAATGGAGAACGTGATAAACCAGTAAGTACCAGAGACACAAACACATCTAAATAAATATAAATAAGTAGTAATTCTTGACTTTGCAAGGTTTTTTTTTTTTTAATTTAAGGACATTTTACAAACAGTGCAATGTACATGTGTTGCATATATAATTTAATTAATTTTGAGAATCTGCGTGCATCAGCCTCGCCCACGTGAGATGCCAAACACGTCCAGATCCGCAGAAGTTTTCCGTGTTCCCTCTTCCCAAGCTCTTTTCTCACCGTTCCGGTTGTTATGGCCACAGATTAGTCTTGTTTGTTCTATAATTTCGTATTTTTTTACTTACCTTTTGTCTGAAAGTCAACCAGGCTCTTGCATGTGTCATAGGCCAGTACTTTTTTTTTTTTTAATTATTTCCCTGTTGATAAAAATTCCGTTTGTTTCCAGTTTGGAGTGACTACTGTGTCGTTATGAGCAGTCTGGCGTGAGTCTTTCAGCAGCATGTTTGCATTTCTCTTGGACAGACGCTAAGGAGTGAAATCCTCGGGTTATAGATCAGCGTCCGTTCCGCTCCGGAAGCGCTCGGCAGGCTGTGGGGCCGGGTCTCACCCCGACCTGCGACCCCGAGCAGCAAGCGTGGCCGCTCCGCGTGCTCGCCAACATTCGGGTCAGTCATTGGCCTGGTTTCTGGCATTCTTTTGGATGTAAAGTGGCATCCCGTGATAATTTGTTTTTCTTTCCCAGATGACCAGTGATGTTGAGCACCGTTTCATACGCTCACGGGTCATTCCTAAATCAGCTTTGAGAAGCTTATCTTTAAGTCTGTTGCCATTTTTAATTAAATTTTTTTTTCTATTATTGAACAATAAGGGGCTGTTTGATACTCTAAACGCAAAGCCTTTAACCACCTGTCATTGCAAACATGTTCTCCCAATTTTTGGAACAAGCTTTGCTTTTAAAAATTTTTCTAATAAGCTAAAAATGGAGAATGACCTCTCATTTAATTTGTTAATGACCCATCATTAAATGTATTGAAATGAATATTTTAAGTATATTAAACTATAATTGAATTAAATTCTGTATTTCATGGGACATTTTTCTAAAATTAAATATTTCCAATATTTTAGTATGCCTGTCTAAACTATGGTTCTTACAGTAGTTTAAAGCATATCCATTATTTTAGTATAGTAAAAGTTAAAAATGGTGAATGTACCTAAAACGTACATATTGACATTTATTATTATTATATTGTCATTCTTATTGTGTTTTTGAATAGAGCACTATTCCTCAATAGTCCATGCATGTAAATGGGTAATAAATTACTTTTCTAAACTCTAAATAGTTTTAGAAAGTTGGTGTATTTTTTAAAATATCCTTAAGAAATCAGGTTATGTGTCTTCTATTCCACTGAATATTTTATAATATTTCGATGACAGGAAACTTCTGTGCATTTTAACCCAATTCAAAAAAGTTATACAATTTTCATTCTGTGAAAGATCAAATCGGTCCTTCTTTTAGTTTTAGGTATTAATTAATATGTTTATTAATTAAATTAAATATTTCATTTATTGTGTTTATTGACTGTATTTTCCGTGCTGTACTTTACATTCTCACAATTTTTTCTTAACTACCAGTTTGTACTTCTTAATCTTTTCCTTGTTCACACCCAGCCTCCTAATCCCTTCCCTCCTGGCAATCAGCAGTTTGTTATCTGTTCTGAGTCTGTTTTGTTTGTTCCATTATTTTGTTTTTTTAGATTTCATATATAAAAGAAATCATATGACATTTGTCTTCGTCTGACTTATTTCACTTTGCATAATGCCCTCTAGGTTCATACGCGCTGTCATATGTTGGCTATTGTAAATAACATTGCAATGAACGCAGGGATGCATTTATCTTTTGAATTAGTGTTTTGGATTTCTGCAGATAAATACCCAGAAGTGGAATTTCTGGGTCATAAGGTAGTTCTATTTTTAGTTTTTGAGGAACCTTCATGCTGTCTTCCATAGTGGCTGCACCGATTTGCAATCCCACCAACAGTGCATGAGGGTTCCCTTTTATTCACATCCTCACCAACACTTTGTTGATTTACTGATGATGGCCATTCTGACAGGTGAGAGCTAATATTTCATTGTGGTTTTAACTTGCATTTATCTGAGGATGCGTGACCTTGAGCATCTTTTTATATGTCTGTTGTCCATCTATATGTCCTCTTTGGAGAAATGTCTATTCGGGTTCTCTGTCCACTTTTTAATTGGATTGTTTGTTTGGTTTGGTGTTAAGTTATATGGTTTTTTAAAATAAATCTTGGATGTTAACCCCTCATCAGATGCATCATTGGTGATTATCTTCTCGCATTTAGTAGGTTGTCTTTTCTTTTTGTTGATGGTTTCCTGTGCTACACAAAAACATTTTAGTCTGATGTACTCTCAATTGGTTATTTTTTCTTTTGTTTCCTTTGCTCGAGGAGATATATATCCAAAAAAATATTATTAAGTGCAATGTAAGAGAGATTACCGCCAATGTTTTCTTCTATGAGTTTTATGGTTTTGGGTCTTACAGTTAAGTCTTTAATTCATTTTGAGTTTATTCTTTTATATGGCCTATCCTTATAGTGATTTTAAAAACAAAATTGAGAATCTCATTATTTTTATTTATAATTCATAATGATGAAATAATTATTTAGTGTTTGACAAGTCATGCTAAAATCATCAGTGATAAAATACATGTTTTGGAAAATATAAAGGTCTTATTCAGAAGGGTTGTTACAATAGATTGAAAAATCCATGATGTTCCCAAATGCATTCTTTTTTATAGGAAAATTAAAAAGCAAACATGGCTTTTATCACATGTAAAACAAATCAATTATGTTAATCGAAGCTATATAAAACTATAAAGCTTTCAAAAATAATAATTTAACCTTATCAGTAGGAAGAAGAAGAGAAATTTAAATTCAAAAGAAAGAGAAATAAGGTATAAAAATGCCAAAGTAGAAGTCAGTGAAATTTAACAACTAAATTCACACCCAATTGTCAAAACTTAGCGAACTATACTATATATATGCATGTATACATATACATAAAACCTTAATAAAATTTGCTAAAAATAAAAATGGAAACTTCGATTTAAGTCTACTGCTGAAGAGCCATCATTCTGCTCCCCATCATAGAAGTTGGGGTGCTCAGAGCCCCTCTCTTACTGTAAACTGATTCTGGCCCTTTTGGTCCAAGCTAGTTGTGGTGTTTCCTTTCATGCATCTTCTTAAAAGCTTTTTAGGTTTCCTAGGACTATACCTGGGATTCAGGCCATGCTCCAAAAGCTCCATCCACAGACCGTTTCGACATAGGTCTTTGTGCACTTGGGCTTTTTGTGAGGCAGTTATAGCACAAGACACTGAGGCTTCTGACAGGCGCTTTTGTCCAGGCTAATTGAGTCTACTCTCCGCTGCCTTGAGTCTTTCTGAGTCCTTAGAAGTGAGTCTTCTAGGCACATTCTGACTTCATCTACACTCTGATGGTCTTTATTGCTTACAGACTCTGTTAAGGATCAAAACCCCCTTTTTTCTCCCTTCAAAAATCTCCAGCCATAGCATCTTGAGTCTTCTATATCACCACTAAATTCTGCTTGCAAATTGAACACAATTGAAGGAAGAAAAGTTTTAAATAAACTTAGTTGAGACTTTCAAAGAGGTCGTGGGAATCGGAGGGTGACTCCCCAAGGAGAAGGTTAACAGAAATTTATTTGTGCATCTGCTCCGCTCCCATAATCCCATCGCCAACTTTCTGGCAACGCTTTCCACAAGAAGGATAGCTTGCAAAGTCTTAAACACAGGACACAGCTCTTCTCTACGAAAAACCTTCTCTCGTGAAGGAGGACGAGGTAGGCGTTTCAGACAGAAGATTAAGAGAACAAAAGCATTTAGAAAGAAATACACTTTAGACTGAAAATCCATGAACTTCTTTGGGACATTTTTGGTTTAATTCTATCCTTTTTTTTTTTTTTTTGACATTACTCCTCTCTCCTGTAACCTCCCATCTACCAAAAGTTTTCGTGAGAGAACAGGGGATTATTTCACTAAAACAAGAGTATCTTGATACAACAGAAAATGGCAAAACACAGAAGTTCCCTAGTGAAAGAATACAGGCAACATTTCACAGCTTCTGCCTCCACGGTTTAGAATTTATACCATACTCAAAGATCTCTAAGTTATTCCTATTCCTTAGTTAGTAAATTTAAAAGAATACACCACAAATACTAATTAAGTAACATCAAACCCAAGTCACGTAATAAGGCTAGAGGAGACAGGAAAACCAGTTGCTAACGTGGTTACAGAATGATAAAGCGTCTGATGAGGCTTAAGGGAACGGCCCGGTGAGCAGGAGCCACTCGATGGCCAAAGAACTCGGGAGCTGGAGGGACAGGAAAAGGAAGAAACCCTGTAACTTCCTCTTTTCTCTCTACCCCTCTCTTGTTCTACCCTTTCACTCCCTTTCCTTCCTTCCAGGGAGAAGGTGACTGCGATGAGATGGATGAGCAGAAATCAATGGCGTTGGCTCCTCGGTGACGGTGACATGAGTCACTCCATCAGACAGACTGGTGGCGGTCCCTCAGCCTGCGCGTCCGCCACCCCCATGCTGGCGAATGTCACATTTGGGATTCATTTGCATATCTGGGTAGCACTCCCTGCGGAGTTACACTGAGCAATTTTGCAGCTGTGACAGCTTAAATTAGAAAAGCTAATGCAATTATCCACTAACTTCCCCTGTGCCTTCTCTTCCTAAACTCTGGCTGGGAATTCTTAACACAGGAAGGGTGAAGGTCACTTAAAATACAAGGAAAAGCTACGCGAACGTCTCAGGTATTTGCGGGAACAGTGTCAGGTATCCGGTATGTCTAAGTGAATACTTACCGGCTGCTTGGCTTCGCTGATGCGAACGCTGAAAATAGAAGCAAGAATTGTTAAATGACTTTTTCTTTCTTCGAGCACTTTCAGATAATGTATACAGTTTCTTCTAGATGTCATAATTTCGGATGTGAAGTCAGCTATCACTCTAATAGTTATCCTCCCAAATTGTGTATTTTCCGCCAGCCGGAAGGTTTTGTGATTTTCTCTTTATTTTCATGATAGTAGTTTGAATGTTATTTTTCTAGCTGCGATTTTCTTTGCCCTTTTCTTTGTGAGTAGTCAGCAAGATCTATACGTTGCTGGTTTTTTTTTTTTTTTTGAAATTTAGAATCTTGGATATTATTTCTTTAGCTATTCATTCCGCCCTCTTCTGTTTCTTTCTCTGCATCTGAAACACTAATTACGAGTATAGGAGACAATTTGATTCTGTTCCACATATTTCAAAAGCTCTTTCAGAATTCTGTTCTCTGTGCGTTTCACACAGAGTTATTTCATCTTCATTGTCTGTTTCCTCCGCTGTGTCTATAGATTTTTCATGTCTTTCGTCTCCGTTAGTTTCTCCTTCCGTCTCTCCGTTGAAACGACCCTTTTCTTCGGGCCTTCTGTTCGCCTCTTCGCTAGGTAGTTTAATGTATGTACCGTGGATGTCTTAAAGGCTGCTTTAAGGACAGGTTGCTTTAAATAAGCTGCCTAACAACGATAAAATACAGTCTATTTCTATGTCTGCCTCTATTATCAATGTCCTTTCTTGGATAATGGATTGCTTCTTTGTGATGTCCTAATAATTTTTTTCAAACCGAACGGCACGTATCTAATAATAATAATAATAATAATAATAATAATAATAAGTGGAGGTCAAAGTAGATGACATCGAGTCCCCCAAAATGGCACACGCCTCCTTCTGCCCAGCTGCCAGCCCAATGGCACAAGTCAACATACATTGGGGTTGAACTTTGTTCTTGTTTTAGGAACAGTCCCTTTAACCTTGGCTCCAAGACAATTCGTGGAGAAGAGCAGGCCTTCCGGTCAGCAGGGCTTGTAATCTAGTGGGGGGAAAAAAATTGAAGAAATCTCTTCACGCGCCATCCATTTACTTTCTGAAATGTGGGCGAGCCCACTGTGCTTCGGCCTGGACACCAGTGTTTTGGGTCTTTGGGGAGACTTCCTTTGCTCCCCGGCCTCCTCTTGGATGTCTATTCCTGGGCAGGTTCTGCTGATACACCCAGTGATTTATGAAAATGAGAACACTGATGCTCACGGCGTGGCCGCTCTTTCGGTGGCAGTCTGTACCGTCTCTTCTGCATTTGACGGCCCTCGCCTCTCTTTAAAGCTTTAAGTGTATGCAATAAAATCCATACATAAGTAATAAAATGTATATAAAATATTAGGGAATACATTAGCCTGATCCTATTCAAGGAATATTTTAAAGTTTCTGCCTATGTAGTATGGAGGGGAAAATATAGCTAAACCATCATGTAATCGCATACTTATGCCTTGGTGGTCACTTCTTTAAATTGAGCTTTATTTTTAAATATATTTTTCATTTGAACTTTATAGATACGATGGAATACTTTTCATTATTTTGCAGTTTTTCCATTTATATGCTTCTTGAAAATATGATAAAGGAAAAAATAAGACAACGTTTTCACACAGAGCGCTGTAGATTGGTCTATTAAGTTTCAATTTTACGTGATTATTCTTCTCAAAACTAAAGTATAATTATATACTGAATTATCTCGCAGTGAGAGAGAATTATTTCTCTTGACAAAAACAATGGATTACATGTTAGTCATATTCCTTTTAAAATAAGTAAGCAATGGTCACGTGTCCTTATTTATATTATATTCTCACGACACAGGGACCTCGGTGGAGGGAAGGTGGAAGTTAATATTTCTCATTGAACAGAAATCAAGACAAAAAGACTGCTGGTTGGAGAAAGCTGGCCCGGTGACAAGTTGAAAATTTTGTTAAAGTTTTCTTTCCTCTGTACCGCAAAGATGTTAATTAAAACTTACTGACACAACTGACCGAGTTTTATATCAGAAGTGCTGACTTTTTAATGATCTTATACAATGACTTCTCCAATTAACAATGCAAAAACACAGGAACTCTCTTTGACTTTATGCCCGTCGTCAGTTAAAATATCAGTAAAGGAGAGGTTTTCATGAGTCGCATTTCACCAGACTTTCTCGACCCTTCTGGAGGAAGCGCTGCTCGGCGAGGGTCGCGGCCTGTCGTCAGTGCCGTCGGGAGCGTGTGCAGAGCAGAGCGGCAGCGGCGGCGGCGGGTGACAACGGCTTCCGCGAGACGTCGGGGCATTCGCGACGACTTCACGCGCGAGCAGGTCGGTTACGATGGCTGGATACACGACTCTTCAGGACTGTCCTCGGGAGACGGTGTCGCTCCTTCGACGGCACTTATTAGGCTTCGAAATCCCACCACGACTCCTGTTTTATAACGATTCAGATAGCTTTCGAATTACACGCACATAGAGTTTTCCCTCCAAATACATCTCCAGGCCAACTTTCATGCCAGATGCCATCTGCTCATGCTGGCCGAGAAGCAAGCCGCTGAGAACTGGCCCCGACAGCAGTCTGCCTGACAAATACTACCAGAGGCCGGATGATGACTCTTTGCTGAGATTTCCAAACTGGGTTTGTGTGTTATCAGGTCTGGCTATCGCTGAGACAAGAATGAATTAATTAGCAGGTCACCCAAATGGATCAGGGCGGTCCTACCAGAAACCCCCAAATAGTTATAGATTTAACTTAATGTTTTTCCCAATGGAGATTTTCTTTCATTTCAGTGACTTACATATTGACGTGTCTTACTGACCTCTGATTGTTTTCTTTTCACGTATTATTCGATGTAAACATCATGTCAATCCTGAGAATTGGGCACTAATGTCAGTCTTGTCATATAAAGGAGTCATCGACAATTCCAGGAGAAAGTAGATAACAATGAAAGAAGGAGGAGAGGAAGGCAACCCTTATTTTTCCATGGATCAGGCAATGGAAAAGATCTTTTTCTTTCATTTCTGATTTCCTTTAATTCTCATATGTCGATGAGATGAGGATCACCTCCATCCTACAGCTGAACAGGTCATTGGTAGAAGCACTGGTGTCCTTGGGGACGGGAGAGGAGCCCATGCTCCCGAGGGCTCTGCTGTGGCCCTTCTCTGACCACGTCACCAAGCACAGGCCAGGGGTCCTGGGCAGCAAAGGCACTGCCCGCTCCAGCTGCTGCTCTCCAATTCAGACCATGCTCAAGGCCCCTGGAGCTCCAGAACTTCCGGTCCTAATGGCCACTCTCACTCCCAAGGTCAGTATGGGTCTCTTCTCCCCTGCAAGGGCAAGCCATGCCACTCAGGATTTTCCCCGGTCCGAGGGTGGCTGGCTGCTTGGGGACTCAGCCCGGGCTTGCAGTGGGGGTGTCTGCGTCCATGCACAGACCTGGCAGAAGACGGGGTGTTAGGTCAGGGATCTGGGGAGAGCTCTAAGGAGTCTCAGTTTGACCCTAGCCTTCCAAATTGTTACGAGGACATGTTCGTCAGGGTGGGAGGAGACACGTATTTCATTTAACACCTTGCTAGCTCTGTCACCATCTTCAAACCCTTAGCTGTACTGCACGTGGGCTTCGGGGGCCTTGGAGTGAGACTGTGGAGGACACAGGCTCTGCGCTGACATCTCTTACCTGCCGAGTTCCGAGCGCTCTACCTGTGACCCAGCTCTGTCTCTCTCCTCTCTCTTTGGGGGGCAGTGAGGTGACAGCCCTGTGGATGTCAATCAACAGCTTCCTTATTTTTCTTTGTTACCGAGTTTGAAGTCAGCAGCCCCAAACTGGAAGCTCCTGTAGGACGGAATATTTGCGTCTCTCCCCAAATGTACATGTTGGAGTTCTGACCCCCTCTCCCACGTGATGGTGTTGGGAGGTGTGGCTTCTGGGAGCTGGCCATGAGGGGCAGCAGAGTCCCCGTGAGGGCCATCACCAGCCTCAGAGAAGAGACCGCAGGGAGCTGCCACCCCCTCCCACAACGTGGAGACACAGCGAGAAGACAGCTGTGGCCAATCGTTCTGCCGCGCGTGATCTTGGGCTCCCTGCGTGCAGAACTGGGAGAAAGAAATCTCCGATTTTTTATGATCCACCCAGCCTGGGGGGCGTTTGTTACCGAAACCAGGTTGGAGAGACCAAGAAACCCCTTGTCTGGTTTCTGCTCACGGAAAAGCCTTCAGAGTTTTACCGTCAAGAATGATGATAGCTGTGTTTTTTTGGTTTGTTTGCTTAGTTTTTGTTTCATTTTGCATTAACTTGAGGAAATTTGCTTCTATAACTAGCTTTGGAGTATTTTTATCATAGAAAAGTGTTGATTTTGTCAAATGCTTTTTCTGTGTCTATTAAGATAATTGTGTCTATTAAATGACTGTTTATTTTCCCCTTTATTTTATTAATAAAGTATATTATTTTGATGGATTTTGCATGCTAAACTATTACAATTCTGTGATAAAGTTCACTTGGTTTTGTTGTATAATTCTTTCGATATGCTCGGTTCAGTTTTTTAGAATTTGGTTGCGAACTTTTGAGTCTATGTTCTTACAATGTTTTGTTATCAAGTAGGATTGGTCTCGTGAGGCAAGTTTAAAAGCATTTCGTCATCTTAGATTACTGTTAATTACATAGATGTTTGTTATACTTCACCAGTGAAGTCATGGATTTGGACATTTTTGTGGGAAATGGTTTTGAATACTTGATTTGTGTGCTCGTTATGGGTTTATTCATGTTTTCTATTTCTTCCCAGTCAGTTTTGGTAGATTGCATCTTTTTGGAAATTTGACTTTTTCGCTATGTCATAAAATTTCTTGCCATGCAATTTTTCAGAGTATTTCCTTATGATTTTCATTTCTGTAAAACCAGTTGTAATTTCCCTTTTCTTCATTCCTGATTGTAGTAATTTGAGTCTTCTCTCTTTTTATCTTGGTCACTCTTACTAAAAGACTTGTTGATATGGTTGATATTTAAAATTTCTGATTTTCTTGACTTTATTATTATTATTTTCTATTTTTTACATGTGGTTTAGTCAGTTGGCCTTAAGTAAAGGAAAATACCCTCCATAAGGTTGGGGGCTTCATCTAATCAGTCGGCATCCTTGAGAGTGAAAACTTCGGTTTACCTGAGAAGAAAATCCACCTGAAGGAGAGACCAGTTTCTGAATAATATGAATATATACAATATTCATATTATATATTATATGTGATAACTCTACTATCGAGAGTCATTGTGTGTCTGTGTCTGTAATTTTATTCTGGCAAATAAAAATAATTACGGTCTCTCTCCTTTTTATAATCAGAGATTTGGTTTGAGAGCATTTGTTTTTTAACATTATCAGTAAGAAACCTTGAGGTCTAGACATCCGGTGTGTTTCTTCCGAGTGGGTCTCTCTCCTCTTCTTTCTATCTCTCTAGCGTATGTCTCGCTCGCTTTTTTTCTTCTTCTAGGAGCTGGGAGGGACTATTGAGATTGACATAAACTATATGTTTCGCTCTAATGTTAATTCTAGATTTTGCCTGTTTTATCCCGTCAGAGGTCCTTGCGTTAAGAAGGCTCTGCCATCGATTTCTTGGCGTACTCAGGGATGTAGATTGGCCTTCTGTCTCCTGTAACAGCTCCTTAAATTTGTGTTTCAAGCCACCTGAAATCGGTGTATATTCTCGAGAAGATACTGGCTCCTGAGCTCTTTTGCCCTGAAGATTTGTGACTTAGTTTTGCTTCTGGCCAGGATATTATGCGAGAAGCTTTAAATCTTCGCTTTAAATTTTAACTCACTAGAAATGAATTTTATCTACCATTCATTGACATCTAATCTGGTCTTGATATTTATGGACTAGAAAGTATTTCTATTTTCATATAATAATATATTTAATATATATTTTTAAATAGTTTATTTTGTATATACATCCATACACATGTGGATACACACGCAAGCACTGTGAGAAAGTTATATTAACATTACTAGTTACCCTATATTTCACAATGATTTTAAATGTCTTAAACTTTAACATGCGGAATGCATATTTTAAATTATATTACTGTACCCCTGGGCTCAGGGACATTAAGATATACTAATAAATTATAAAGATATGAATATTTACATACATCTAATCATACACATTTAAATATTGTGCTTCCTCTAATTATTCTAACTCTGAGGGAATTAAAATGCCACAATAAGAAACTTGACTTTTTCTGCAGACCATAGTGAGAATTCATTACACTACTTGTGAAACACTCATGAGAAATCCTTTTTATCAAGAATTTCACATCTATTCCAGTTACACGTTCACCTGGCTCAACCCAGATACATTATTTCTCTGAAACAACATTTAAGAAGATGCTCCTGGGAAATACGAAAGGCGAGTGAGAATGTTTAAAGGATTGCCTCACAAAGTTGTAGAAGTGAAGGTTTGTTCAGCTGCCCGGTGTGTTTGTAGAAGCTCCACGTTTTTTCTTTGGTAAGGACGGGTAGGATTTGGTTACATTCTGTGTAAAATCCAGGGATAATCTAAATATGAAATAAAGGAGAGAAGACAATACCCACAATCTAAATATAGGATTGGTTTCAGAATTGCCCTCAGGAAATTTCAGAGTGCGTCTGAGTTACAGTGCGTCTCCATGTCATGCACCTGCCACCGACAGCCCAGCCATCGCTACATTGTGTCTTTGGTCTCAGCCGTCATTCATGATGTCACAGCACAATTCCAGTTCAAGAGGGGAAAAAAGGATCGTAAACCTTTGTAACATGGAGAGGGGGAAACAACCGTGTGCGTTTTTAGAAAGGTGAAGGCCAGTCTACTGATAAAAAAGAGCTCTAAAGGCGTAAAACCTGATATATAATGAAACTCGAGATCGCGTATTTTTTTAAGTTAATTGTCCTTTCTCTGAAACCCCATGACACATATTAAGACACAAAGGACTGTTGTACACAGCTTCAGAATCTCCTTTCCCTGAATCGTCACTCTCCCCAGCCCCCAGAGAAACCCAAAATGCCCAAGTGTTATTTTCTCAGACTCTACCGAAAGCAAGGCAGGGCGTGGGATTCTTCCACTGGACATGCTGACCCATAATTGGAATCATAACCTTGCGCTCCAGTGTACCTCAGACTGAGCAGAATCCATTCTCGTGATGGGTGGTTGGGGCATTTCTGGTCACCTCCAGGTTCTAATGATAGCAGTAAAAAGAGCTCTTCTGCACTGTTCACTGTTGGTCGTTATGGCTTTGGTAGCACAAGTTATGTCTCCAGCGGTAGTGTCTTCACTGGCTGGATTTTGAGTATTATTTCTCTCTATGTCGCCTCTAAATCTTGTTTGTTAGATACCCAGAGGCTTCAAGAATCTTAATATCCTTCGAATGCATTCCTCTTCGGGTTAAATTGTTCATATTTTAGTTGTTACTTTCAATTTAGCTGCTAATATAAAAAGTGAAAGCTTAGTTTGTTCTTTAGTATTTCATTTGAGCAAATAAATGTCAACATTCATTAACTATAAGACTATGATTCTGCAGGATGATTATGATTGTGGCTAACCTTTTTTGAAGATAAACTAACTCAGACGCTGTGCTAAGAGTTTTACATGTAGCACCTTATATAACATTTAAATGACCACATAAAGTAGTAACTGTTATTATGCTTATCTTAAAAATGAGAAAATTGAGCCAAAGATGAACTTCGTAAGTTGGACAGAGCCACAGCGGTTGCAAATGCGACAGCTTGCTTTCCGTCGTCATAACCTCAGAGGTTCCATTCCTGTCAGGCTGAAGTTCAAATGCACGGGATATGGTAAGGTCATTGAGCACACTGCTTTCTGTTCAGTTTTCTGTTCTATTAAATGTTTATTATGTATCAGGTGCTGTGATTAGAGCTAGAAATGCACACACGCACAAAATAATTGTGCAGTATTTCTATCCTTAATTCATCGTTCAGGCAAAATATATGTATAAATTAATAACTATTATACATGATGAATTTTTCTCTAGCAATGGAATCTATTGAGTATATGGAAACTCAGATAAGGGAATGATTATTTCTCCACGGCAGTGTCAGGAAAAGAGACGAACCAGAGGAGACGAGGCTTGCTCCCACCGCGTACGCAGCATTTGCTGCTGGGGCAGTTTCTGCAGCGTTATGTACAAACCCAAAGGGTGAGATCAGACGACTCACCAAAAACTCAGAATCCCCAAGGATCACTCATGACGCTCCATTTACCACAGAAGCACCTCAGGATTTCTCCTGCGAACTCTCTGTAATTCCGTGTTCTCAGGAATTTCTCAAGACTTTGTTTTCTGAGATTGTAAAAAGAAAACATCAAATTTGTTTGTGATATTTAAATGCTATATGAGGGACAAAAAAAGAAGGAAAAAAAATTGTGCACTTATACTGGTCATTGTTGACCTCGACTATAAAATATTTATTTTACTAACATAGATAATTAAATGTTTTCTTTATAAGCAAGAGAAAGCAATTTTGTCGATAAGAATCAAGTCTGCACTTCTAATGAGATGGTTTTATAAATAAATAAGTCAGTAAGACATAACCTCCCGCCGCCACAAGCACAGTCAGATGTGATATTTTTAGGGGAGCCGGGCCATCTGGGCGCTGTGACTCTGTGTCTCCAGCTTCCCCCTCTCATGCTCAGCGCTTTTACGATTACGGAAGATCTACCTGGATGGTCCAGGATTTGTCCATCTCAAAACCCTCCACTCACTTACATCAGCAAGGTCCCTTGGCCACGTAAGTGACAGATTCACGGGTTCTGGACATTTGAATGTGGAGATCGCAGGGGGCTGGGGGTGGGGGACATTGTCTTGCCTCCCGCGGAATCACATTCTTTCAGTTTTAGCCCCAGTTTTCTTCTACCTAATGAACCTCTTTCTCTTTCTCAATTTCTTTCCGTTAACTATGCAAGCATATTCTAGAACGTCCCATGAAAGTGAATAAGCTCTCCTTCGACGTAAGATCTGGCTCGTTACTGTGCTACCGGTCCAGGTTCTTTACGACTTTCAAAAATTCCTTCCACTCGCTCAGGCCTGGCGACTTTTGTGGGCTGTCACCGTTTCTCAGGGCTCCTGGGAAGCGGAGGCTGTGACTTGGCAAAGCCACCTCTACGCTTTCTGTCAGCTGCCTCGCATAGAACCTAAATGTCCTCGGCGATGTGACAATAGAAAATTTACAAGACATTGCATTACTCCCGTACCAGTTTAACGAAATATGTAGTGGAAATTTTTACTACCCACGTGCATATTTTTGGAATGTTACCTCTTTTTTATTTTTATTTTTTTCCAAAGGTGCATTCTTATGGGAAAGCTCTTATCTCTGTTCCAAAAAAAGAAGAAAATAATTAAAAAAAAAATTACTTTCCAAGTTTGAATCCGTAACTCCTCACTCCCCGTCTTAGGCCTCTCTGGTCCTTTCATACGAAAGGTGGTCACGATTACTAAGCTACTGGACTCTGCTTATGCGATGGTAAGAGGATCAGGATAATCTCTAATACTGACATCATTTTTCTTTTGGAATAAGTTAAATATTCTATGACATTCCTCGCTGATAAAATATCTATTAACCAAGTTACATACATTTCAGAATGCTTTTATAATAGAAATGTAGGAAATTGAGACTACGCAAAAGAAGACTATGGTTTGTCTACACTGTTACATTGTCATAAAGGCGAGGTAGATATTCGTGGGAAGATACGAAAAATTTACAAGCCATGATTTCAGTGGAAAACAGAGGTAAATAACTCTCATCTCTTTTTTCTAAGTAAACAAAGATATATACTTTTTTTCCACTTTCTTTCTAGAAAGAGTCATAAGAAAACGCAACCAGTGGCCATCCACCTTTAGGGACGTAACTGAGAGTTGTGGTGAGAGTGAATGCTTTCGCTCTCCATTTTATTCCTTTCTAAATGGTTCAACTATTTTAACTATCTATGAGTAGCACTGTGACAGTAACCACTGTGGTCTGGGAAGAAGGGTTATGGGACGCTTTTGGTTCGTTCACAGCATTCTCTCTTCTAGCATAGACAAACAGCAAAAAGGCCCTCAAAGCCGTGTGGCTCCTAGATTTGGAGGTTTTGTCTGTATCATTCAATGTCATGTCCTTTGTGCTCGGTACATATTAGAAACTTGATAAATGTTCACTTCATAGATAAACAACAAAATTAATAAGTATATTTAACACAGCATTGTAATTAAATGCAGCTTTGTAAATAGCAGGCCTGTTTACATCTGAAGCAAGCTGATGTGGTTACACTTTCTTTCTGGGTGCTTGTCCCCTGCCTGATCAGAAGTGATGACACACTCGTTAATAAAATACATCTCGCAGTGAAGCCATCATGAAGTGAATTTTTTATTCAGTTATTCGTTCGGTCCATAAATATTTACTAACGCCTCTTATGAATTAGACGACAGGGTGGCGAGCACACACACGAACGTGTATCGAACCTTTGCATCATCGTGCGAATATGACCATAAATATGAGCTGGGATGAAGCGTTGTAACAGAGAATTCACTTAAACTGTCAGTTTCCCTGATTAAATTAGCATGCAGAATTAAATGTAGAGATGGGGAGAAGCAAAGACATGGAGAAGACCTTTCAGTGGATGGGCAATGTTGGCGGATAAATACCTGAGGCCCTAAAGAGCTTGGCATCCCCCGCGCACCGGACACAGGAGCGTGGCCGGCCGGAATAACGAGCCGTGGGGGAGGGGAGGCAGCAGCAGGCGGACGGGGGCCAGTTTGGACGCAAGCGGAGTTGCCAAACACTTGACAAATTTATTCAAAGAGCGATCAGAGGCCACTGAGAAGTTCTAAGAATGGGGATAATTTGCCAAATGCTTTTTCTGTATTTATTGATATAACCATGTTTTTTTTTCTTTAGACTGTTAACATAAAGGATTATATTAATTTATTGTTGAATATTGAACACAAATATAGCATTTGGAAAGAAACCTAAATTATAGGTGGATAGATAGATGATAGACGATAGATAGACAAGCAAGCTCTCATCAGAATTTATAACAATATAAGTCAGTATCTATTACATATATAACAGGATTTGATTTTCTAATATTTTTCTGAGGATATAGTTCTGCAGGTTTTTTTCTTGTACTTTATTTTTAAAATCGGTAAAGTTTGTATCGCGAAATTAGTTGAGAAGTGTTTATTCTTATTTTTTTCTCTGGGGGAGAGTGTGTAGAACTGCCGTTATTTCTTCTTTAAATGTTTGGTAAAATGAAATCCTGGGGGAGTTTGGCAATGTGTGGTTGTCAAGGAAATGGTCCATTATCTCTAAGCTGTCAAATTTATGTGCATATGGGTGTTCTCAGTATTCCCCTGTGATTCCTTGAAAGCCTCTGGGGTCGCTAGTGAGATGCCTTGTACCTGCTTCTTGATTCTAGCCATTTGAGTCTCCTCTCTTTTTTCTTTGTCAGTTTTGTTAAAAGTTTATCAATTTATTATTTTTTCAAAAAGACAGCTTTTGGGTTGATTTTTTTTATTATTTCTATGCTTTTAATTGATTTCTGCTCTATCTTAATTGCTTCCTTCTATTTGTTTTGGGTTTGTTTTGTTATCCTCTTTCTCCTTTCTTAAAGTAGAGGCTTAGCTTACTAATTTAACTCATTTCCATTATCTTTTGAATGAATTTTAAAATAAAGAGGGAAGTCTTTCTTACCACTGACACCATTTGTGGCGCTCTCTAATCCTTTGTACAGATCCATAGTTCTACCTGGCATAATTTTCCTTTGACTGAATAACTATTTTTAAATATTTCTTTGGTTGCTAGTGATAAATTTGTTCAGCATTTATATATCTAAAATTTTAACTTTACCTTTATTTAAAAAAATTAACTGTATATAGAATTCTAATGTTTTCTTCTTATATCACTGCAAACAAGCTCATCCATGGGTTTCGGTAGTGAAATGTTGAAAACTTCTTCTCTAAGATCAGGAACACGATAAAAGTGCCCTCCCTCACCACTCCTGTTCAACATAAGTTTGGAAATGCCAGCCAGAACCATCAGGCAAGGAAAAGAAATAAAAAGCATTCCATCAGAAAGGAAGCAGTAAAATTGTCTTTGCTTGCAGATACTTTGATCTCATATATCAAAAATCTTAAAGACTTCACCAAAAAAAAAAACCCTATTAGTACTAATAAACAAATTAAATAAAGTTATAGGATACAGTCGCATAAAAAAATCAGTTGTTTCTATATACAATGAATCATGTGAAAAATAAATCAAGAAAGTTCCATTAACTATTGTATCGAATAGTATAAAATACACAGGAATAAATTTAACCAATGAGGGAAAATGTCTGTATAATTGAAACTACAAGATCATTGATGAAAAAAATTGAAGAAGACACAAATAAATGGAAAGATATTCCATGTTCATAGATCAGAAGAAATAATATTGTTAAACTGTCCATACTACTCAAAGTAATTTATAGAGTCAGCATAATCTCTATCAAAATTCCAGCGGCATTTTTTGATAAACAGAAAAAAGAACCATCTTAAAAGCCATATGGAGCCACCAAAGACCCAGAAGAGTCGAAGTAACACTGAGAAATAAGAAAAAAATATGGAGGCATTACCCTTCCTGATTTCAAACTATATAGCTAAAAAATACACATAGATCAATGGAACAGAACCGAGAGCCACGAAACAAGCCTACGCCTGTATAGTCAATCAATATTTAACAAAGGAGCCAAGAATATGCAATGGAAAAAAGAGGGTCTCTTTAATAAATGGGGTTGGGAAAAAAAATTAAAGAAAGTTTATGGCCATCAAATCTTCGTGACTGGATAGACCATGGAAGATGTTGAGCTGAGGTCTCAATCTCTTCACCTCGACAATGGAGTCAAAAGGAAGCACTGGCCAGGGGGGTGTTCCAGACATGGGGATCGTCAGAGCCTAGCTGCAGTTACTGGGAAGACGGGAGGGGGACCTCGGGATGCACCTGGCCTCGGCCACCCACACGGGCGACACCGGACTGTCAGTGCAGACGAGCCCAAGTAGCAAATTCGCCGGCCTGCCGAGGCCAAATACAACAATCACGGAAGGCGGGGGAAAAAATAATAGTCTCAAATCGGTCTGCAGGAATTTCTGAGCCTGGTAAGATACATCTCTGGGAAATCTGAATGTGGCGTGTTGTGACCTGTAAAAGGGTTCGGAAGTTCAAGGGTTGATTAGCTTTATCCTCCAATATTCCGAATTAAAAAAAAACAAAACAAAACAAAACAAAAAAACATTTCATCAAACAAAGAAAAAATTCATTTAAATGCAAGCATAGTTAGCGTCAAATCAATGCTTTTGCTTCCCGTTTCGGAATGAAGAAAATACCTAGTCAAGGGAATTTTTACCTTTTTTTCCCCACCTAATAGGAATGATAGATTGGGCAGTGTCATCTACATTCCCGCGACGTGTGACTTTTGTGACTCTTAACGTGCGGCTGCGAGGCGCAAGGTCAGAGGCCCAGGCGCAGCGACGCGCGCGGCTGATCCCGCCGAGACGCGAGCCGGCCCACGCAGGGACCCGACCCACAACCCCGGCTGGGCAAACACCCTCCAAGCTCAGCGCTAACTGACCCAGACGACGGGCTGCAGACGGGACCTGCTGAGCTCTTAGGGTGATGAATGGGAGCTGGGCGGGAATGTGGCATCCTGTGAAAAATAATATAATGATTTAATTAGTCGTCTATCTCAATGGTACCAATTTATAGCCAAGGCTCACCCGAAGGTTTCTTCTCACCCAGCAGCCAAGCTCTGCCGAGCAGCATCGTTGCCAGGGAGACACGAAATGAACACACAGCTGACGTCCAACGACGGGACAGTAAGGCTGACACATCGGCAGGGTTGCACGCAGAATCTCCAAACTAGCTTTCGACTGCTACCAGCGAAGTAAAAGAGGAAGACAAGAATGCATCGGAATGCTCTCCTAAACTGTCATTTTTATAAATTATATAATTAATCAATGTAAATAGATATCTTTAAGGAGATAAGATGTTATATTGCCATAAGAATCTTAAATACATTTTATTTCCTAGCATATATTAATAATACAAGATAACACATTAAATTACCTAGCAGCTGTCAACTCACATAAAATATATCGAGAGTGTTCTGACTCGAGTTGCTAAAACATAAACACAAGACCCTGAGTGACGCCCGTCTCGGCACTGACCGGTGAGCCCGTAAGCCCCCACGGTGAAGGACCTTCAGCGTGGACACCGTGCTGGATGACCCGTATGTGACACCCATTTGAGAAAGAAACTAACAAGCAATGTCTTCTGTTATCACTGCTGGGATTCGGTTTTGCTCTGTTGCTCTTACATAGGCTGGTCATTTCTTGATAGAGAGACCCTGGAATTTGAAAGAACCCCCCCCCCCCCAGTTAGCTGTATTCCCTGATCACGTGACTAACCAGCTGTATTTTCCAAAAACGATGTGACTCTAAAAAATTAAACAAAGATATTTAAAAATAATTGTGTCGTTAATATTACCTAAATTATATATACTAATTATATCTGTTATGTATATATTTATGTATATATGTGTGTATACTTACTTTATACATGTAGTTTTATATATTTTATTTACATGTATTGCCTCATAAATATATGTGCATATATTATATATAAGATCAAAATATATAATGAGATGTAAATAAGCATAATTACATGGTTATATAGATTACAAATGGTTTCCAATGAAAAGTTCATCTTTATCCTTTCTCAGAAATTGATAGAAAACTAGACAAAATAAATGGTGAAGGTGTACATAATTTGAATAATATCACCATCTGCATTGGCATAATTGTTATTTATAAAAACACTATGCCTAACAACTCAGAACACACATTATTTGCAAATATACGTAGTATATTCAACAAGATAGAGCATATCCTTGGCCATAAAATATGTCTCAGTACATTAAATGATTTCCGTTGTTCTCACTAAAATGCAATTAATTGCAAAATCAGGAAAAACAAATACTTAGAAATTAAATGACACGCTTTCAAATAATATGTGTGTCAGAGAAGAAACCATGAAAGATTCTAGAAGATATTTCAAATTAAATTAACAATAACATGCCACAAAAGTGCAATACAACTAAAAGGTTGCTTATGGGGAAATTTAGACCATTAAATGCATATATTTGAGAAGAATAAATGTCTAAATTTAAGTATTTAAATTTCTACCTTATGGAGTTAGAAAAAGGAGAGCACAGCAAACAATGTAACTAGAAGAAGAAAATAATGAGGATAAAAACAGAAGTCAAAGACATAGGAAACAAAAAAACAAGGGAAAAAGTTATCATGGCCAAAAGTTGGTCCCCCAGAAAGATCAATAACATTGATAAACCGGGAACTAGATTTTAATAAGATAAAAAGAGAAGTACCTAAAATGTAAATATTAGGAATAAAAGATTTCCTACATGCATGAAAAGAATGAAGAGATTATTATTAATGACTTTATGCAAACATACTCCACAACATAGAAAAAACAAGGAATTTACATGAAAAATGCAAGTTGTCAAAACAGACGCAAAATGAAACAGAAAATTTAATAGCAAAACAAATTTTAAAAACTTTACCACTAAGAAAACTCAATACACTGAATTCTGTTAAATTCTTCAAAAGATGAATTAAACCTATTTTATAAAATCAATCTTTTTTTAGAAACTAGAGAAGGAAACAATTCCTGACATATTTAAGATGCCAACATAACCTTAATTCCAAACCATGATAAAGACATTACAGGAAAAGAAAATCACATGTCAACATCCCTTGTAAAAATAATTGTGAAAATCCTTAACAAAGTATTATCAAATTGAGTCTAACATTACATAAAAAGGATGCTATATCTTGAAAAAGTGAGATTTACGTCAGAAATTCCGGGTTTGTTTAACCTTCAGAATAACTATAGTTATTGAGATTAAGAAGTAAAGAAGTAAAAATGTAATTTTAATTGTTAAAGAAAAAACTTTACATTTGTCAAAAAAATCAATACCTGTTCATGATAAAAAAAAAAAAAAAAAAATCTCGGTAAATAGCCATAGAAGAGAAACCCCTCAATCTGGGAACAAATATTAAGAAAATCCCACAGTAACATCATTCTTGCTGATGACCTAATGATAGTTTTCCTCTTGGATTGGGAGGGACTTGAGGAATCCCTCCTGATTTCTTCCATATTCATGATAATGAAAATCCTAGCTACTATAAAAAGATAAAAAGACTATGTAAAAGGAATAACGTTCAGGAAGGAAAAAGAAAAGCTTTTGTTTTCATAATTTATGTGCATATATTCACACAAATACATACATATATAATTTTATATAAAAACTCTGAGAAATTCATAAAATAGCTAGAAAAATCAGTTACTAAATTTACCTGGATTGCAAAGCATAAGCTTAGAACACAAATTAGTTGCATTCTGTATATTAATAATAAATGACTAAAAAATTTTAAAATTTTTAAAATATTTTTAAAATACTTTATTATAATAGTATCAAAGTTATTAAATACTTGTGTATATATTTTTGAAAATATATTCAAGTTCTGGAAATTATAAAATATTATTGAGAAAAATAAATAAGCAGTAAAACCATGAATTGGAAAATTCAATATTTTTAGAATGCCATTTCACTTCAGATTAATCTATAGATTCAATATACATATTCATTTCTGTTTAGTAAGTAGATGTTCCTATAACATGAGAAAGTTCTCTTCTCTTTCTCCTAAGCTCGATTTCCATCCTAAATTGATACTGAATTTTGTCAAGTGTTCTCTCTGAATGTAGTGAAATGATCTTATGTTTCTATGTTCTTTTCGTCTCTGAGTAAGGTCGGTGACATTGATTTGTTTTTTTGTTTTTGTTTTTAAAGACTATTTTAAGAGAATTTTTAAGTTTGTGATAAAATTGAGAGGATAATACAAAGATTCCTCGTATACCCCTGCACCCTCACACGCACAGGACCCCCAATATCAATACACCCCCCAACGTGATATGTTGGTTACAATTGCGGAAACTACGTTGACACATCGTGATTGTCTTTGTCTCTTTCGCTGTTATGACAAAGTATCACAGACTGAGCAGCTTATAAACAACAGAAGTTTATTTCTCACAGTTCAGGAGACAGGAAGTTTAAGATGAGGGTGCCAGCAGGTTTGGGTGCTGCGACCCTCTTCCGGGTCACAGACTTCTCATTGTGTCCTCACGTGGCAGAAGGGTCTAGGAATCTGTCTGCGGTCTCTTTTAGAAGTCACTAACCCATTCATGAGGGTTTCAGTCTTATTCCCAAAGCCCACCTAGTAATACCATCACCTCTGGGGGCTAAGATTTGTACATATGCATTTGCGGGGAAAACAAACATTCAAACTAGAGCAGCAAACATCCAAAAGCCTTCATTTACTTGAGGTATTGTATATTCTGAGTTGGGACAAATGCGTAGACATACGCCCATCATTCTATGATCGCACAGAGTATAGTCACTGTCCCAAAGCCCTCTGTGCTCTGTTTACCTCTCCTCCAAACCACTGGTGACCACTGACATTGTCACCGACTTCATAGTTTTGCCTTTCCTGCAATGTCATAGAGTGGAATTATACAGTATGTGGACTTTTTCAGTTGGCTTCCTCCCATTAGTAGTATATACTTCAGCTTCCTCCATATCTTCTTATGGATTGGTGGTTCCTTTCTCTTTAGCACCGAATAATAGTCCAGTATCTAGATGGACTGCAGTTGATTTGTTCACTTACCTACCGAAGGAGATCTGGATTGCTTCTGTGCTTTAACAGTTATGAACAAAGCTGCAGTAAACATCTGTGTGCAGTTTTGTGGACATAGATTTTCAGCTCCTTTGTGTAAATACCAAAGAACACAATTGCTGGAGAAACTGCCAAGTTGTCTCCCAAAGTAGCTATTCCATTTTGCCTTCCCACCAGCAACGAGAGTTCCGGCCTATATTATTATTTTTTTTCTCTAAACAACATTTTAACATTTCTTTTATGGCAGGTTTATTTGCAACAGAATGTTTCAGTTTTCGTTTGTCTGAGAAAGTATTTCTCCTTCACTTTTGAAAGATAATTTTGCATAGACCAGAATTCTAAGTTACTGGTTTTTTTTCTCTTAACACTATAAATATTTTCCTCCACTCTCTTCTTGTTTGTATGGTTTCCGAGGGAAAGTCAGACGTAAATCTTATCATTGTTTGTCTATACAGTTTTTTATCCTTCTGGTTTCTTTCAGTATTTGCTCTTTTTATTTTCTTTAGTTTGAAAATGACATGCCTAGGTGTAGTTTTTGTTTATTTGCTTGTTTTTGTTGTTATTGTTCGGTGTTCTTTGAGTTTTCTGAATCCGTGATTGGATATCTGTCATTCATTCAGGGAAATTCTCAACCATTATTATTTCAAATGTTTTTTTCTCTTCCTTTCCCTCTCTTTTTTCTTTTCCTAGTATTTTAATTATGTACACGTTATACCCGTTATAGTTGCCCCACAATTCTTATATATCTTGAACTGTTTTTCCCAGTATTTGCTCTTTTTGCTTCCCAGTCTTTGAGAATTATATTGATACATGTTCTAGCTCAGAGGGTCTTCTCTCAGTGGTATCAGTCTACTAATAAACGCGTCAAAAGCGTTCATCATTTCTGTTACAGTGTTTTAATCTTTAACATTTTTTTTACGTGTTCTTTCTTAGGATTTCCATCTCTCCGCTTACAGCCCCCACCTGTTCTTGAATTCTGTCTACTTTACTCATTAGCTCCCTTAGCATATTAATCGCCGTTGTTTTAAATTCTCAATCTGATTATTCCATCATTGCTCCATGTCTGGTTCTCATGCTCGCTTTGTCTCTTCCCAGTGTGCTTTTTGGTATGTCTTGTAATGTTTTCTTGATAGCTGGACATGACAACTGCTCTATGCAGATCCTTAAGTTAACACAGTAGGAAGATGGGGGCCTGGGAGGGAAGCATTCTACAGTCCTAGGATTAGGTCTTAGATTTTTCGTGAGCCTGCGCCTCTGGACTGAGGACGTCCCAAGTGCGCCTCAGTTTTCCCGTCTTCAGTAGATAGGCCGCTATGACTAGGGCAAGCTGGAGTTGGGTATTTTTCTCACTGGGATTCGTTAAGCTCTGGTTAATTCATTTCTCCTGAGGCCAGGCCTTGTTAAGAACAGCGTGCTCCGGCGTGTTTCAAATGGTTCCTTTTTACTTCAGTTGCTAGAAGCAAGAGGAGATTCTTCTCAGGTACTTGCTGTAAAAACTTGACCAAGCTTCTAAAGATAAATCTCATCATCTTTTGGGGGCGCCTCTATGGCTGGGTCCCCCTGGACTTTTCAGCTCTACGTTTCTTCCCCACTGAGCCTCCAGCAATTTGTCAACTACGATTCAGGTTTTCCCTTCCGGCCCTGGTTCCCACAGCAGTTTCCACCCCTGAGTCTCGCCCTGGGAAGCCCCGATTCCCTGTGTTCACCTGTCGGCCCCTCCCATCTTGGGAGAGCGGTTTATCCTGTGTCCTTCCCTCCATTAAGGATCCAAGAAGAATTATCGATTTTCTATCTGTTCAGCTTTTTACTTGTTTTTAAGAAAGAGTGACAACTTCTAAGCTGCTTTCAACAGGATTGGAAACCCCATCGATTTGTTTTTAAATTTGAAATCAACACTGCATTTCCGAAGACTCAATGATACTGTGGGATTCTATTTACTAAAGTTATATGTGGGATATTTTTGATAATTTTTTAGAGACATTGGTCTGTAGTTCTTTTTTTCATGTTTATAATGTTCTAAATTTTGCTAAAAGATGAGCTGTCATATGTTAATTCTTCATAGTTTCTTAAAGATTTTATTTATAATTTTCATTATTTCTTTCTTAACTGGTAAAATTTACCAGTGAGCCATCTGGGCATTGAGTTTGTCTTGGGGGGAGGTTTTTAACTACAATTTAAATTTTTAATAGCATGGGGCATTCCAGCTATCTATCTACATATAAATTCTTTTTGAATAGGCTGTAGAAGTCGGTGTCTCTCAAAGAATTTGTCAATTTCAAGAAAGTATGTAATTTATTCTCATAAGATTGTTCATAATTTCTTCATGTCATCTTTTAAATTTCTGTAATATCTGGCATAATGTCCTCTGTTTCATTCCTAACGTTTGTGATGGATTGTTTCATTTTCTTTCAAATTAAAAAAAAAATTTCTTTGTAATTTCTTATTTGATGCCTGAGCTATTCAGAATTAAGGTGCAAGGTTTCCAAGTATGTAGAGATTATCTAGATACCTTTTTATCATTGCTTTTCGTGCGATTTCATTTTGGACAGAAAAAAATACATTGTTTGATGTTAAGTTGGTTGATGATGTTATTTCAGAGAATTAGCACACTTGGGAGGTTTCCATTGGTTTGTTTTTTTGTAATTGAGGAAGAAATGAATAATGCAGTTTTGTCTCGTTCAGCCTCTGTATGTCAATTCTATCTCATTGAAGTAGTCGTCCTCGACAGGGGCCAGGAAAGCTGGAAGGAGGAAGACTGTGACCACATGAATGACCTCTGCAGCTTCCTTCAGACTTTTAGTCCACCTGCGCCTTGACCGCATCTACCAGCGACCCCTGCTGTTCCCACGCCGCGCCTCACAGCTGATCCTGCGCTTGCGCAGAAATCTCCCGCCGCATCTTCCGCCGCCTTTCCCCTTTCCGATACTACTTATATTTTTAGGTCCGCTAACGGCACTTTATTTTCCCTTGTTGCTTTGGATTTATCTTTCTAACAATGCCCCTCCGCCCACACCCCAGGTGATATATGGGAGGGACTTGTAGATTCATGGGCGTAATCATCCACTTGATCCACCCATGTATTACTTTTTATGGAAAAAATATATATATAACAGCTTTCCACAGTTTAAAAATGTTACAACCTAGGTGTTATTTTTATAATCTATTTTTCCCCAGGCAGTAAATCCAATCTAATACTGAACACAAAAAGAACCAATTTACGTTTAAGAAATAAATAGAACGGCACTTAAAAAAAAGAATTAAACAAGTCAAATTACATTTCAGAGAACAGTATAGGCACACGTGAGCTTTACATAACGACGTTTTTATTTCTATATCATATGCTTTCCTGTTGTCAACTAATCTAGTCAACTTAATAAAAGAAAAACAGCTACTGTCTCCTGTCAACTTATCTTGGAAGAGTGTTATTCTTGCCCTAATTCTCTACCCAACTATTGTTCTTATTTCATGAATTATTTATCTCGAATTCGTCGTCTCTGCTTTAAATCGGAATTCATCATAAAGAAACGTTAAGTGATTCCCTTTCTCACTCTATTCCCTCTGCTCCCCACCCCTTAGATAAGTGGTTTAAATCGAATAAGAAAAATTAGATTAGAAACGTATGGATAAGAGAAGGCGAAGCTCTGCATTCATGCATTTGGTTTTTGTTCCTCGGATGCTCACGCCCTTCTCCACTGCGTATCAGCGAGAGCAGAGGGTGCTTCTTGACTGTTCATGTCACTTGCTTTGGCCAAGTGACGTGATGTGAGCAGAGGCCCCAACGTGCTGTGTGGTATGGCTGTGCTCTTGTGGTTCAGCGATTTAAAATGGGAAAACACCCCCAGGAGGCAGATGCAGCTGGAACCTGAGCCTAAAAAGCAAACACCTGGACAGAATGCCTGACCCATAACAGCTACAGGGAGAGCTAAGTTACTAGCATTACCGTGACCCCCACGAAACAAGACAGACGACCTTTGGTGCCGTACTCCACATTCGTGTTAAAATGATCATATTAACGCTTCCGAAAAGTAACTGTGGTAAAGAAACGCACTGACGCTGCCTACTTCTAGATTCGTATTACCATTTTATAATGAAAGCTTTTCAGCGCCTGTTGAAATCCTTCGAAACACTGTTCTGGGGGAAACCTGTGTGAGAATCTACACTAGAATTAAGACTATATCAGGCTTAGAATAGAATAGAATGCAGCATATATTGCATTTTTAAGAAAAGAAAGTTCAATAATAGGTCTTATCTAGGATGCTTTCTAAAGATATAAAGCAGAGCAAAATGCCTAAAGAGAAGCTTGTTAATGCTCCAAATCGCCATCATTCAACCAGTATAAGCGACCTTTATAGGACATGGCACCCAGCAAGAGCAGAAAACATATTTTTCAAGCATCCATGGAACATTCACCGAGATAAATCATACTCTGGTTTACAAAACAAACCTCGACACATTTAAAATGAGTTAAGCCAAGCAGACTATGTCCTCTGATCATAATGGAATTGAATGAGATCGATAATAGAAAGATAACATGAAAATCTCCAAACACTTAGACATTAAACATTCTCTTCTAAATAAGCTATGGGCCAAAAAAGAAGCCTTAACAAAAGTAAAATAATGCACACAACTGAAGAGAAACGAGACTATAGCACTCTACGAACTGTCTTTCCCCCCTTCTTTATTTATGTTAGGAAGTTTAAGATTGCCTGCATGGAGATCGTAATTAAATTAATGTAAAAATAATACTGAGATACATAATCATTGCAGCAGGATTTTTAGGTCCTTTTTTCATTTAATTTTCCCATTTACTTATTATTCCTATCTTGGTCCTGTTTTCATTTTAGGCCTCCTTACTCTATTTTTATCAGCACACCAAAATACATGGAATTAAGTTATTTAAAAATGTTAATATTATCTGTTCAAGTTTAGAGATTAACTGTTGACAAAATTGTCATATCTGCATTTTTAGTAATCCTGTGCCTAAATGCACTTTTGGTAAGTGGTCCCTTGACTTTATTTCTATTGAGCCAGATTAGCATGACCAACAACATCACAGCTCAACCTACGAAATGCTCCATCGATGTAAAATCAGAGACCGACCTTGCATTTGCATTTTTCTTGCAAAACTAACAAATATAGTATGTTTATCCCGATAGCTAAAAGCATAAATTTAAGAATTAAGATAGCTTGGTTCCATGGATTAACTATTAAAATAGAACATTTAGGTAATTATGTGTAATCATATAGCTAACATCTGACTCTGTCCTGAAATTAACCCAGCAAATGATGATAAATTGTGCTTAAATATCTCAAGTCATGAAAAGCATGTTACTTGCTGAGGCAGTGTATTACATTTTTAGGACAATTTTGATCATTTCGAAGTTCTTCTTATTAACCTAAGACCTACTTCAATTCAATTTCTACCACTTGGCATTTCCTTAGCTTGACTTCTCAGATTGGGGGGAAGTCTTAGTAAATGTACATGTACTTTTCCTACTAATTTCTTTAGTAGATTTTATCATTCAATCTTAATATCATCTTACTGCCTATAGAGCCCAACGCTGGGCGCAAACGCTGAGGGCTGCCCACCTGCTCATCATGAAGGAGTCGTTTCTATCCAGTGAGATCTTCATCTCATTCAAAGGAAATGCGATCCAGCCTCCTTCCCCCAGGTTTGAATCAGCTGGAGCTGCTCGCTCTCTCACATGTCTCTGAGCCTCTAAACCCATGAGAGAGAGGGAGGGAGGCAGGGAGAGGGAGAGAGAGAGGGAGAAGGAGAAGGAGAAGGAGAGAGAGAGAGAGAGAAGGAGGGAGGGAGGAAGGGGGGAGAGAAAGAGAGAGAGAGGGAAAGAGAAAGAGAAAGGGGGGGGGAGAGAGAGAGAGAATGTTGTTACCTATTTTCATTTAAAAAAAAAATTATTTACTCTTGTCATTATCTCTTCAAGAAAAAAATGCCAACAGTGGCCTCTTGCCTTTCCTCAGTCCCAAATCTGCACCAGCTTCAAGTCTTACACATCATGGCTTTTGACTAGTAATTTCATATCCTTGACTGGGAGTTCCTTCAGAAATGACTTCAAATACAAAACCTAGAGGTTAAAGAATCAACACATAGCAGAATCAAGGGTCAGCTGTGCTTGAGGTGACCTCTGGAACCAGTAACACCTGCGGCCCGGGCCGTGAGGGGGACAGTTTGCCGAGGCGGACCTCTGAGAGGTGAATCACTCCGTGTGTCAACGCTGCACACAGAACGCCAGAAAGTCCCCGAAGTAAACAAAGCAAGTAGCTAGGAGGGAAATACAGGACGTGGGAGAGATGCCGAGCTGCTCACATAATTACTGGAATTTATTAGAGTAAACAGCCGGCAGAGCTAAAGGGCTTCGACTCTCCGTCTCGATGCGACGACTTCCAGTAAGATGATACCAAACGGGGAAAAAAGAGTGAGCCCTGCAATACGGGGAAGCTAAATATTTTATGCGCCGTTGCTGGGCTCATTTAAATATAGTCCTCTGAATAATGTTAAGTCTCTTACAGTAGAAATGAGATATTTCATTGCTGTTTGCAAGAATTCTCTCTCTCTCTCTCTCTCTCTCTCTCTCTCTCTCTCTCTCTCTCTCCAGTATAAACCCAGGAAGTCTATTTCTCTCTGACTCATCAACTTAGGTTCAAGAAAAAAAATTAAAAAAAAAAAAAAGTCCGTAACCTGATTGCTGTGTGAGTGAGGAGTGCTTTTTAAATGAAGAGCGTTTGGAGTGTTGGACCAACTGCATTTCCATCGACGTGGATGAGAAGGGCTCCGTTGTTGGCATTTCAGCGGGCGACACTTGCACATTAAAACCTTCCTCACGCCGCGGCCTGGCTTCCTTGTTTTCATTAAATCGCTGCGTCTCAGCGGGAGCCCGGACGAGCGGGGAGCCCGCCTCGCTCTGTGTGGCTTTCTGTGGGAAACTTCCACCCAGGGCTGCATGGCTGTGAATAAGCCTTTTGGAAGGGGTGTGAAAGCGCCCATTGTGCTAGAACAAGGAAGGCGGCCAGCGTTTGAGAGTGGGTTGCCATAGTTTTGCCAAATTATGGACGGGAAAAGGCATGGGCCAATTGTAAAGCCCAGCTGCATCTTTCTAAGCTAAATATATATATATGGGTAAGGGTTCTTTTTTTTTTTCCCCTAAGCATTGAGTAAAAAAGTACAACTCTACTAAGGTGACAATTAAAGAGACTTTTAAAATACATATCTATATATATGTCATGATCTGTTAAGACACCATAAGCTCAAACATTCTTTTGCCAAAGAAAACAAAATAAGCCTTTCAATAACTAGAACGAAACCCCTTTTTGATAGTGTGAATTCACACGTTAAATCTGGCGATGGCCCCCATCGTCTGCTCGGCTCCGTTCACCCCTGATTTCCTTACCCAGTTTTGTATCTACCACACTCAGAACCCAGCCCTCTGCCTCGGCAGGGGAGAGATGCGGGCGTCCGTAAAACGTGCCGTGCTCAGCGTCGGTGCGAGGTCAAGCCGACGCCACTCAGGCCTGAAGACCCTCCCCGGCTTCGCCGTCTCTCCAGAGGCCGCGTCCTCCTGTGGATTCAGGTGTGAACTCATTCTACAAGGCTGTCGCTTCTGGCCACGTGCGACTATGGTTCCTCGTCCACAGCATGCTCAGGCCTGCGTCTGGGTCTTCACGTGCGCTGCCTTGCACGTGCAGTGACCAGGCCTCCCTGTCGCCCAGCCCTGGGGAGGGGTCGGTCCCCGGGCATCCGAGCCCCCACTCTGCCATGCACTGGTTTCTTCGTGCCCTTGGACTGAAGTTATGGAACTTGCTTTAACCAGCCTTATAAGACTTGTATGAGTCTCCTGTGTGGCTGAAATTTTTGTAAACTATCAAACTGTGCACACTGTAAGGTGTGATTACTAAAACTGCTTTGCGTGTATACGGTTAGTCTCCTCAACTAATTAAAACTTACTGATGGGGAGAAACCATATTTTGTGCTCCATCGACTTAATAGAAGTTTAACAGAAACACGAAACACTGCAGATTGTAGCTGCTCCATAAGTACTGTTGAAACAAATGCTCGTTTATATGTGACCAACAGACGAAACCGACTTCAGTCAACCAAGGCTCCCTCAACCGCATATGCTATTGAAGGCGTTAACTGATCCTATTGTCCGGGTACCGGGGACATAACTAGTGACGTTCGGGAGAGCCTGACCCCTTCCTTGGCTCCAGCTCCAGCTGCTGACCCCAGAGGCACGCTAGCTTTCTGGAGAGACAGTCGTCGCATGATTTAGACAGCAGTAGAGTTACGCACAGGGAGCCCCGTGCGGTGTTACAGCGCACGGTCAACGTGATTGTACCGGTCGTTAACATTTTTGGTGACGACACACTGCAGTGACAGCGCACGTAGATGAGACGCAGGAACCCAAGCCTTCCGAGGGAGAGTAAAGGCCCCGCGGCTCAGACGTTCAAGCCGGGAGGAGTCCGGCGAGCAGGCCCGATGCCCACGGACGCTCCGCAGAGCGGGGGCTGCGGGACGCCCTGGGAACTGCTCTTAAATAGCTGTGAAAGTAAACAAAGCAGCCTCGTGAATAAAACATGATCGTTTGGCTGGGCTCCTCGAGCTCGCGGAGAGTCCGCACTTATTGGAACAGACAGTACCAACAACAACGAGCATGGATCTTAACTCTCATTTCTCCGCCTTCGCTTCGCAGACGCAGAACGCTCGGCCGCACAAACTGCAACGCGAAACGAAATCAGGGCGATGACCGGCTCCTAACATCGCGCCAGAGCATTCGGGGTGGGAAACCCCGGTATGCTCGCCGGGCCCCCCGGCTGGGGCCCCTCCCCCAGTGAGCACCCCGCCTCCGCTCCCTCCTCGCTGGGGACAGACGCCTGCCTCGGGCCTTCCCGATTCTCCCAGGCGCCCGGCAAGCATCCGGCCGTCGCTCCCTCCTCTCATCTCCCGAATCCCTTTCCTCTCTCACTAACCATTATTTTTATCTGTGCCTTAATGTTTTTATGACACTGTCTGGCTCATAAAGACACTTCATAGTTATTATTTCCTAGAAGCCCGCATCCGCCCCGCAGGATGAGCTGCATAAACAACGCGTGAACGAGCGCCCTACAGAAAAATTACCTAACTTGCCCGGCCGCGCGCCAACCTTCTCCGTGAAACGCACTTTCTGACTTTAAAAGGTTACAGCTCTCAACCTTCTTCTTCCTGTTCCGACCCCCCGGCCGCTCACCTTGTCTGCTGCGCACCGTCGCGGGCGGCTGACCTTCACTGCTCGCTGCGGCTGCGTCCGGGCACCATCGCGCGCAGGCCCGCGCGCGCGAGCATCTCCTGTTTCTTTCCACTAGAGGACTCTCCTTATTGCTGCGGGGAACCCCCGCCCCTCACCCCTCAACGCACACAAAACCCTTAAGGCCACAGACAAATCCCGAGACGCTCAAGGGTCAGAGGGTGAAAAACCAAGGAGGGAGACTAACTCTCAGCAGAACCTCTGGCATCCTCCCGGAACCAGAAAAACAAAACTAGGCGTTTTGAGCCACTGGGAGATTGGGGGTCTTGCAAACACCGTAGCGTTTCGTGGAGACCTCTGCGAGGCTTTTCTGGGTAGAAAGGGCCAACTGAAATTAGACCAGCGTTCACTAAGTCCAAAACTCAGACTCAAAACATCCCAATTCCTGCTGGCTGAAGGAAAATTAAATCCAGCATCGAAGAATATAACAATACAGTAAGATATGGAAAGGTAAAAAAAGAAAATTTAAATGCACACGGAATATTTGTGTGCCCAGATATCAAAACTGTCTGCATATAAATTACGATGATTCGCATGTGAATCTAATAATGTCACTGGATACAGTTTCGGTGTAAAAATCAGTTATAGTTCTGTGTAGTAGCAATAAGCAAATAAATTAAAAATAATAGTAAAGCACACACAGTTAAACCACACACCTAACCTGACCACCTGATTTACAATAAAGGGGTGAAGCCCGGGAGCTGATGGAGAGGCCTTCACAGGGAGACAAAAGCGCAGACCACGCCTTCAAGTCCCGGGGGCCCCACGCCCTCCCATCGCTGCCTCGTTCATCCCTCGGCAGGACTCGGACGCCTCCGTCCTCTGCACCCGCTCGCCGCGCTGGCCCGCGTCGCTCCACCGTCCTGCCTTTCTTCTCCGCCTTCCGGATCGCTCGTGCTCCTCGTTGGCCGACGACCTCGAGACGTCGGCGGTCGGCAAACCGCCGTTTTCAAAGCATTTCGCTATTCCAATTTCACCAGCACGTTTACAGATTTCTAAATAGGTCTGTAGATTGGGATAAAAAGCGTGTACTTTTCCGTGGCGGAGTAAGACTTGGTCCTTTTTTATTTACTGTTGTTTGTGTTGCCTTTAAGTTTTCCATCTCATATGCGTTTTACATTCGTCCGTCCTGTCTGTTCTTGGTCTTTTTGTTCTTCCCTGTTGTGTTCTTTTGAGATGATCAAGTATTTTAATTTATTTAATTATATTTTTCCATCAATGCTGTTTTCATAACTTTTCTGTATTATTATTTCATAATTAAAGTGGAGATATTAAAATCTATACATTACCTTCTTTTCTAAGCTATCAGAATAGTACAAGTCTTTCCAACGTTTAAATCTTTTCACTTCCCTTGGATATGTGTGTTAATGTTGCTGTGTGTTTAATTTCTATAGCTGTTATGATTGCACATAGATATGGTTATTATTTTTTCTTTAAATCATCAGTATCTTTTAATATTTACCCACCAGTTTATCTTTTCCAGTGTTTATTTCTTCCTGAATTTTATGTCTGATGACCTGTAATTTGACTAAGACTTAGCTAAAAGTCGTTTTCTTCAGAATTATTCTGCTCATGTTTAACAATGATGCATTTCATCATTATTGAAAAATTCTCAGGCATTAGGTATTCACTTACTGCTTTTGTTTATTCTAGTTCTCAGCCTCCAACGGTACATGTATAAAATCATTTAACTACGTCCTACTTGCTTCTTATACTTTCTTCTGTCTTATTTTTACTTAATATTTTTCTTTTAGAGCTTCAATTTGTATATTTTCTATCAGTCTGTCTTTCAGTTTCTTAGTTATATTTAAAATTGTGGCCTGGCTGATGATAAAATCATCCAAAGAATTCTTAATTTTCTATTTTTTTATTATTTAACTCTAATGTGTTGTTTTGGGGTGTGTGTGTGTGTGTGTGTGTGTGTGTGTGTGTGTGTGTGTTTATGTATATATATATTCATTCCAACTCCTTGTTAAATTCTCTATTTTAATCTAGTTTCTATTTTTGTCACTGTATTTTAACAAATTTACATTAGCTATTTTAAAGACATTGCCCTGTAATTTCTAAGTCAGCTGTGAGTTGGCTTTTATTACTTTTTTTTGCTTGGTTATTTATTATGTTTTCCCATATCTTTGCATTTCTTGTCACCTTATTTTTAAATAGACTTTAGAGAAGAAAATCAGTGATATTTTTCCATAGATAAAATTTTCTCATTCTTTCATTGGGCAGATTGAATGAGGGGCTGATCAGTTCTATCTAGCCCTAACTTTTGTTATGTTCAGGCTGGATTTCAGGTTTAAAAAGTCTCAGACCGCCTCTTCTTTCAAATATCCTGACGCTGAGGGTCTTTCCTGAGACCTTTCCTAAGCCCTGCAAGGCTGCAGGCGACTTAAACCCGTCTCTTCATTCCGCTCCCCAGGTCCCCGTGCGCCGGCGCCATCAGACATTCCGTCAAGAACAGAGGGCGTGGGCTCAGAGGGCCTCTAAGGCCAACCCACTGCGCTGGTCCAGATGAGCTTCACAACTTTGCGGTTGTCTCTAGTGATCTTGTGCCTATGATGAGCTTGATTCTTAGTCTATTTCCGGAGTCAAGAAATTCTTCAGAGGAAAAAATGTTTCCAATGATTTCAGTCTACCTAATAAGAATTTTTTTTTTTAACCTGGAATTACCTTCTTTCTAGTCCTTTTGGCTTCCTTGGATTTCACATATTTCTGAAAATATCTTTTTTATTAGTGTATTAACATTTTTAGTTGTTGCAACAGGATGACTCTACCTACGATGTCCTGTAATAGCGGTAAAAGTTACATTGTCACTTAATCTACCTTTATGCCAAAATCTTTTTTAAAACTTTGTATCTAGGAGATTGTCTTTGTCTTTTTCTTAGTCTCCCTGTCTGCATGTGTCTGTGCGTGTGTATTACAAATCTTTATAGTACCAAGTAAGACTTACATTTTTATTTTATTAAAATTAAAAATGAAAACTTCTCCATTAGCATAAGGATATGCAATATTCTCAGTAGATTTTGAAGTATTTAAACCAGATTTTAATTCCTTTTTGTTTTAAATAACTATAATTTGCTTAAAAGTAATCTTTTTTAGAACATAAGGTAGGCAATTTTCTGTAAAATTTCAATAATTTCCAGAAAAATTAGTTTCATAATTTTCCCTCAGAGGAATTTGAACCATATGTTAAAAACATAATATCATCAAATAAGTAAAATTTACATCATTGCAAATGAGAATGTAATACAATTGTAACATTTCATCTAATTTATATATTTGATATTAAGTTTAATGTTCAACCATAACAAATATTATGTGTAAATAAGCTAACAAAATTCAGCTATTAGGTCTTTGATTTTTATAAGCGCATCTAAATATACTTTGAAAAATGAACTGTTTGTGCAGTGAAAATAATTTTTTTAATTGCGTCCCAGAGTTTAATGAGAGAGAAGTGTATAATTGAGTAACAGGCAGGGGATCCAAAAGAGCAATCCTTTTTAATACTAATTTGTTTCCATATATCAATTTTAGTTTGAAAATGCTTTCTTTCATTTACCATTTGATAAGTAATCACGAAAATCAGTGTTTGAATTATACTTTCCTTATCTGCAAAAGCCATTTGAGGAAGAAATTAAATGAAGACTGTTCAAATACTCTATCTCGTCCACGCCCCGATCGTGACCTTCTCTCTTGTGAGGACGACTCAACGTCCTACTTCAAGACCTGTTAGCTGTGCCCGTTTTATCATCGTTCTGCCCGGACGGATGGATAAGTGAGGCAAGACAACGTTTATGGTCACCAGAGACAGCCAGAGTGTAGATGGGACTCCTGACGACATGTCCCTGCGCAGCGATGACATCCTTAGAATGACATTAAGATTCTCAGGGCCAGTGTGGGACATTGTCCCTGCAAGAGTGATGACTAACTTGAGTAACCAGGAGCAAAGACGGTAAGATTTGTCATTCTGTCCCTCCAGAGCCGGCCCTGGGCAGCACCGTTTGGTTTGCCCTTGGTGACTTTCCCCTTCTGCTCATCTCTCATGCTGACACATTCCAAATCCCCCACACCCTCAGATTATCTGTGAGGTAACTAGTTACCGAACACCTCATTTACAAACCCTGCGACATGTGCGCTCAAATTTGATCTACTCCACACGACCACTAACCGAGGTTTTGAAATACTCTAAGTAGACCTCGACTACATCAAAATTGAATTTAGGACGGGTGGGGGTGGGGGTGGGGGTGGGGTGGGGGTGGGGGGTAGGGGTGGGGGGTTGTGTAACAACAGTGGCTGCCTGAGTAGTTGCCAGCATCTCTGTGATCAGGGACAGCAATCAGTCATCAAAGCTCAGATCCTCAATATTTGAAGGACAGTGTCTCTGCCCGCCCTGACTCCTACAGGCTGTGTGCAAGCTGCCGCAGGGACACCGTGCCCAGCTAACTGCCCTGCGGCCCAGGCGGAGGATGGGCAGCTACTCTGCCAGACGCCGACACTGACCAAATGAACCGCAACTTACCACCCAGGCCTTTCTCCGGAAGCTGCATGCTTCCGTTAGTCTCCAAACTAGTCACGTCAGGCCGGCTCGGCCAGTGCAACTGGTTTCTGGGCGGGGAGACAGACATACTGTGCCTTCTGCGCTCCACCATCTTCCCAGAATCCTCTGTGTTGCGTTCTCACACTTTGAAAGCCGAAAGAGAGGGCTGGTTACCTCAAAATCAAAAGAGATTTTAATGAAGATCTCTTCTGGTGCTTATTAACATTCTTATAGAAGTTTGCCTATTTATGGATAAAATAACCATATTTAAAAAAAAAACCTCTAAGGACGTTTTGTACTTTCAAAATGTTTATACCCATAAAGTATTCTTCCCCCTTTTTTATGATATACATTATTATTTTTTGGAATCATTTATTAATAAATATGGCATTTCCTTGGCAAGAAAAATCACATTAGCGCTTCACTGTAGGAGCCGTACGCGTAGAGTTCTAGGTTCTTTATCAGCTTCCTGTCCTCGCTTTGAATGACAAGCTGAATCATTAAAAACAGTCAGCAGTAAAATGATTTATTTCCATCTAAACAGATTACTTAATTTAATTAAATATGCTTTATGTTTTGCAATTGCCGCAAAGTGGTTCCTGCAAGCTTCTAACTCATTATTTAATGTGCCCACAGCCTCCGCGGGATACTAAGAGGTTACAAGTTTTAGACCTTTTAGCTTCACTTCGTAAACATCTTTAAAAATTTAAGAACTCTCCGGAAAATTCCGGGTTGGCTCTTAAAACTCAAAGTTCTTGATCATTTTTTACTAAAGTTATTATACTTTTCTGTGTTCTTCTATAATTTTGAGTCACTTCTTGTGCGTGTATTTACAACCTAAAGGCCAGGGATCGCCCCCACGAACGTTAAGAACTGCAATAATTTTCCCGTGGCTTTATTTAATTCTTGTCTCTGTATACAGGGACAATTTTCCTTTGTCACAGCAGCATTTTCTAAGTTTGAAATTTTTAAATGTATCAGTTCCACAGTTTAAAATAAACTTTTCTGCTTCCGAGCTATGGTTACACCACATCTCACTGAATTTCTCATTGAACGCCTTTGCCTTCTTGAAAGTCTTTTTGTCCTAGAGGGTAAACAGAAGTTCTTCTCATTTTCTTCTTACTGACTTTTAGATTGTAGCAATTTGAATCTAAGGCAGGCCAAACATGGTGGAGCGAAGCCAGGGGCTGCCAGTACCTACCCGGATGCATAGTTTTCAGGGACTGTGAAGTTAGGCTGTGTAAGTTTGAAAACAATTGACTACCATAAATGTGTAGCTATAGAGGGGTCACCTTTTATCCCTGAATCTCGGTTCCATTCTTTTGTAAAGTGAAAGTTAGAGCAGTGCCCATGCAAGAGGGTCATTGTCAGAAACCGACACGTTGATATACATGAGTTATTTCGCATGTGTCAAACACTTAGTAAGCACTGGATCGATGATAACTTTTATCAGCTACAGTTGACTTGGCACTATTTTTATTCTGGATTTTTCCAGTTTACTTGCATTACATCCTATCTTCATAATATCTCTGCAGGGCAGATACTGTGCAACCATTTTCTAGGAAAAGAACTCGACAGTGAGATGATTTGCCCAGGGCCACAGAAGAGATGAGCGGCTCGTGGAAGAGCCAGGTGTCACCTCGGGTCTGAGTCATGCCAGCGTCAACTTCCCTCATGTCCTCCCTCCAGAACAGGGGAATCGCAAAAACAAATTAAAACACAAAAAAATGAAAATCTTGCTTTGGACACTCCAAATATGTAGAAAACCTGAAATGTGGCGTCTTGCGTCGTCGAGGTGGGAACGCTGGCTGGAAACCCACGCGGGCGGGAGGTCTATCATCCTCACCTGGCCGGGGGTTTGGGGCAAGTTGCTGCACATGCTCAACCCAAGTGCCTCCTGCACTACTGCGTAAATCTGCTGGAGGGTGGGACAGGGAGTGTCGCGGGAGCTTCACGGTGGATCACATGGCCTCTGGGAGCAGGGGCCCAGCGGCGAGGACGAGGACAGAGCCCCGCGCTGCACAACCTGCACGGCCACACGCGGCCACCTCGAGGACTGTCGGCCCACAGTGATCAGGGAGCCCGGCCTCCGCCCAGACCCTGGCTTAGGGGAGGACGAGCATCCGCCTACCTTAGGGACCAGGGCCAGTGGCTTGTGCCTCAAGTTGCCCCAACTCTCAACATGCCGCTTAGAGACGTAACCGCAGAGGAAATAAACCTGAGTTTCCACTTGCTTTCCGCTCCCTCGCTCTCGCTGTCGGCTGACGGCAGGGCTTCTCGGTCTCTGAGCAGCAGGCGCGGTCCCGGGGGCCACCCACGCGCTTCGCCACCCATCCATCCTCCCCACGCCAAGCCCGCCGTGCGCATGCGCCCCAGGCGCATCCGCGGATGACTGCCCCGGCTCGGTCCCTGGGCTCGCTTCCTCTGACTGTCACCTCCCGGAGCCTGGCACTAGGTTCAGTGAGCTGATGTCCTCGGGCAAAGCCAGGCGACCTGCGAGAGGCGGAGGAAGCCGGGAAGGACACACGGCCCTCCGCCCGCGGGCTCCCCGCGCCCCTCAGCCGTGACCCGGAGCTGCGATGAAAGTCTTGCGGCCGCTGTGTCTTAGATAAAACGAAAGACACAGTTCTACGCCTCCAACCTCTCTATCACCGAATCCGAATTAACTTCCTGCGTCATCTCGTCGTAAACACGCAGTCGTAAGGAAAAAAATATGTGTAGCTTTATTATCTTGGAAAGCTCTAAGAAGTTGTTTTTGTTAAGAAACTTTTTTTTTATTCTATAATTCTCTTAACATGAATTTCTACCAAAATTTCTCACCACATTTTTAAAAAACATGTATTTTTACTTATCCATCTCTTCAACTGTGTTATAAACCACTTGAGAGCAATTAGCATGGTATGTGTACTCATCAGGGGCTTATAAATAAATGAAAACATGGATTACATATGTCTAACCTCCCATATAAAATCATTTCTCCCAGAAACCTTTAGAGGAATAACTTAAACGACAACAAAACTCAAATCTGGACATTTCGAGAAAACACGCAAACTCCAAATTATACCTAAGTGTTACCATAGAAAGTGAGACCAGCAGACACTGAGGGAGAAGATTTAAAAAGGCGCTGGTGTGGGGAATCCCAGGGAGGACACGACTCCGTCGGGTACCAGAAGCCAGACGCCGGCAGTAAACACCTGCCCCCCACCGGCACCCCCCACCGCATAAGGAGCTGTGTCCGAGCGAAGTAGAAACCGATGGCACAGGAAGTACTCCGCAGGGAGCTCCAGGGGGCAGGTCCTGGAAAACGACAGGGTCTACGAGGCATTCACAGACAACTCCAGCGCTCCCCCCGCCCTTTATTCTGGATCGTGGCATCTTCACTCTCTGCCGATCACCGGAGAGAGAGAGAGAAAACATCTCTAAGGTAACTTGAGGTAAAAAGGAACAACTAATCAAATTTCAAAACTTTCAGAAAATCATGAGGATGAAAACACTACACCATAAAAGATGGAAGTACAAGCAAGAATGTATCTTTTCAAAGAAAAATTCATCCCCTAAAACAGTTATATCAATATAGAAGAATGAAAATAAAATATTGAGATAGCTACCTCAAAACCTTAGAAAAAGAGAAGTAAAATATACAACGGCACAAAAGAAAAATGCCCAAAGTTTACGAACAGAAAGCTTACAGGAAAGAGGCTGTTTTACCATTACCACTCAGGATGGGGGATGCCGGCGGAAATGCCATCCTCTCCTTTCAGATTAGAAAACATCCCCACATTGTAACAATACAGTCAGTCTTTTATCAAAGTAAACAGAAAATATATACTCTATACAATCCTGGCAGGCACACAGTACCTCTAAATTGGTGATATATATATATATTAAAAAAAAAAAATTAGAGTTATGTGTTTTCCCAGGAACACATCTTGGAATTTGTCACACACACACACACCACACACACACACACACGCACACACACCTTCTATACAAAACAACAAATGAATGAAAGTAAAGTTATTCAAACCTCCATTACAAATACATATGTTTATATTGTAGCATTATTTTTCATAAAAAGATTATAAATAAGATATGATTCATAAAAAAATGTTATTTTGATTTAAATAAATCAAAATCAAAAACATTCACTCTTCAAAATACACTGTTAAAAAAAGGAAAATGCAAGCCGCAAGCTGACAAAAATGTTTCATAACCATCACAAATGAATAAATGAATGAATAAATAATAAACAAACAAAAACGATTACAGCAGTTATGACCCAATCAAAAACTAGGCGAGAGATCTGAGCACATGTGTCACAAAATAAGATGAGCATATTGAAAATTTGGAAATATGAAAAATAACCATTGAATGCAAGCTAAAACTACCAAGGGTAAAACTGAAAAGACTCACAACGCAAAGTGCTGGAGAGGATGTGGAGCAAATAGGCCTCCGAAGAATTTCTGGTGGGCACGTCGAAGGGTTCCATCACTTCCTGAAATGGTGAAGACTGGCCACGAAGAGTCGGGGGAGTTCTGTCTGATGGAGACATTCTACCTGTTGGTGAACGTGTGACCGCACACATTTTCATAAACTTTTTGAATTGTACTTTCTAAATTGGCACACATTGTTGAATTTTAATTATGCCTTTTTAATGATTTGTTTTTTAGATTTAGGTATGATTGACATATAGGAAAAGCTATGCATAGTCAATGTATGTATCTTTATGAGTTTGGAGTTAAGACCCGTGAAAATGTCACCTTATAAATTGTTTTAAATGTGACCATCATCTCTAAATGTTTCCTCCATTTTTTTTTCTAATAAGGCTATTTAACATAAATATTGGATTGTTACGTCGTACACCTGAAACTAATATAATGTTGCATGTCACTTATGTCTCATTTAAAAATATTTTTAAAAACACAACAACAATAAACTAACATGAATATTTGATTCTCTTGAAATAAATTACTTCATTTCCTTCAAACTCTTTTAAAAACATTTAACATAAGATATATCCTCTTGACGAATTTTGAAGCGTACGAGTATACAGTATTCTTAGCTACAGGAGCTGTGCCGCACGGGTCTCTCCAACTTCCTCGTCTGGCCTGAGTGAACCCGTCACCCTCTGGGCACCAACGGCCCAGCATTCCCGCCCCCAGCGTCCGGGAACCACCATTCTGCCTTCTGCCTCTTTGAGTTGAACTGTATCCGATTCCTGATGTACGTGGGATTATAATATTTGTTCTTCTGTGTCTGGCTTACTTCACTTAGCATAATGTCTTTCAAGCTTAAATGTGTTGTAACAAATGGCAGGATTTTACTGTTTTTTAATGCTGAATAATATTCTACTGTGCGTGTATGTCACGTTTTCTTTATCCATCCATCTGTTGATGGTCGTTTCCATATCTCGGCTCCTGTGGATAATGCTGCAGTGAACATGGGTGTGCAGATATTTCTTCAAGAGCACGACTTTAGTATATATCCAGAAGCGAGATTGCTGGTAGTTTTATTTTTTATTTTTATTTTTAATCTTTTAATTTTGGGCGGGAATCTTCGCAATGACTGTACTAGTTTACGACCCCACCAACATTTGTTATCTTTTGTTTTTTTAATAATAGTCAGTCTATGTATGGAGTGGTATCGCATTGTGGTTTCGATTTGCATTTTCCTGATGGCTGCGATGTTGAACATCTTTTTATGTGCTCATTGGTGACTCGTATGTCTTCTTTGAAGAAATGTCTTTTTAAGTCTTTTGCCCATTTTTTCATCTGGTTATTGTTTTATCTGATATTAAGTTATAGAAGTCCCTATATATTTTGGACATTCATCCTTTGTCAGATCTGTGATTTACAGAGTTTTTCCCATTCCTTAGGCTACACGTTAATTTTGTCGATTATTTCCTGTGCTGCGCAGACACTTGTAAAGTTCGATGTAATTTTATTTGTATTTGCTTTTGTTGACTGTGTTTTTATTGTCATATCTAAGAAACCATTGCCAGGCTGTGGCTGTGGCCCATGTTTCCATTAGAGCCATTTTCTCTTCTGCCTGGGCCTTTCCTGCAGTGAGATCCCGTGCTTTGCCCTCATGTACACAAGGTGACAAGGAAGACACTAGCCCCGGAAGCCGCCTATCGGACATGGCAGAGTGTCCTTGCGTCTAAATCCCTGAGCTGCCCCCCCCTTTTCCTCCAACCTTGGGCTTGGCACCCCTCGGCGGGTTTACCTGAGCTAGAAGTGAGCTGGGAAGAAGCAAAACAGATCCTTGTTTTTATATATATCCTCTTTATCCTTCTCGTTCTGTTCATTTGTGGCTAGCCAAAGGGCTTGAGGCATCTCTGCCAGGGCTTCTAAACTTCCAGGACTCCCGTTCTCTCCTCAGACAAGACACACGTCGTTGCGGGCACACCTGTGCCGTCTTTGCTTAGAAGATTCGAGTTTGTGGAGACAGTGTGCAAAGTAGCACACTTCCTTAAACATATCCTTCCTTCCTTTAAAGTACCAGCTGAATTCCCAGTGGGCATTGGTTACTACTAAGGGCAGTGAGGCTGTGAAGATCGAAAAAGCATCACCTCCTTCTTGAAAAGCAGCAGGACGCTGGGAACCCAGCCGTGGAAGTCCGTGAACCTGGGATAGTGCCCTAATTATAATGAAGGGGCGTGCTTAGGAGCAAACGGGGAGGGGTGAGTAAGTCTCCCAGGAGGGTGAGGACAAGAGCTGGGGTCCAGGAGAGACATTTGCACAGAAAAATAACAATGATGTAAAGAAGGTGATGGCTTCCTCCAAGGCCCACAGTGGCCCCAAGGTCAGGCCCTGACCGCTGGGGAAACTGTCACCGGCCACCTGACCCCCCCCCCCCACCTCCTGGGGCGCAGGCTTGCTCACATCTCATCCATCCTGCCAAAATGCAACCTGTCTCCACCCATTTTCATAAACCCTTCCCCGTTCCACAGGGCTGACATTTCACAGGAAATCTTACAAGGGGATTTCATTCAGTATACATTGTCGTCATTACATTAGAAGCCAGTGACTTCTCCCAAGGGCGTTACCATTTTAAGGCATAAACAAAGGACTATTGACTTTGGAAACGATGCAGATGTAGCAACGGAATGCGTTGCTCAAGGTGGCGAGGAGCAATCCCGGGGCCAGGGGAAGTTTCTCGAGTCCCTGTGTGACGCCAGGAAGGAGGAGCTGGCCCTGCGACACCCACGCGGGACATCCAGCTGAGTCTCCCACGACCCCGTGGCCACATGGCCCCGGGATCCATGAGGTTTCCACGTGGGGAATCGCAACGGTCTGAGCAAAAGCACCTTCTGCCCTCTCTCCGATTATTGATAACTCACGGCCTCCGTTACAGACACTCAGGAGTGCCTGTTTTTCTAAATTCGCACATATTTCTGTGCAAAAACTAATGCTCCGTTGAGTCAGGCGTTCCACATGTGACAGTAGCTGGTGCCAGCTGTTCCAGAGGAAGGCAGAAAACCCCCACGATGAGGCTAACCACCAAAAACTGAAGCACAGGGAGAAATCCTCTCTGACCCACGGCGGGTACCAATCACCCGTCTCCAGACAAAAAGCATCTTTCCTGTTGGCAAAATTTCACAGCCACTGTTTTTCCATACGAATGAAGCTAAATGCATCAGGAACAGTTGGCAACTGTTAACAGTTACTACACTTTTCAACAGTCTCTCACACTTTTCTTTAACTCGTACTATGTTAATAGATGCGTTAATCCCTGCACTAAACAAGGCATGTAATGAGACAACTTAATTTGCCACTTAATTTGCAGAGAAAGGGGAATATTGAAAATATAATGACAAAACACACATGTGAAGAGATGTTTTCTTAGCTATCACAATAATGAGAATCCTAAGTTGGTCAGAGTATATTTTAATAATAATTTAGAGTATTAAAAAATATATGTGGAAATATATCTGTGTTGCTTACGATGTTATTTAGAATGTTAGATTTGGAAAGGATGACGAGTAAGCTAAACAAAGTAAATTCTATTTGTAGAATTCACCTCTCTGCAGCCACCGAAAATAATTTTATAAAATATACTCATGAAAAAATCGTCACAAAAAATTTGTGCAATATGATTCAGTATAACCATCTAGTCATCTATTTATATAAACAAGTATACACATACACACAGGATCCTGGAGGAATATGAATATATCACAATATTAATTAATTTTCTTCTTGAATGGAATGATTTATACCTGTATACATATATGTGTGTGTGTGTAGATATGTATCTTTTTTTGTTTACAAAAAGCATGCATTACATTGTAGTGTGGAAAATATGATTTCATTTACCAAAGAAATCCAGTCCTCCAGTTGCTTAAAATAAAAATATCTTTCCTAAATATAGGCAGACACCCTCTTGAATAGTTCCCTTTAGAATAGATGAGACAGGCTAGAATTTTCCAAAAGATCTTTAATAAACTGCAAGAGCGAGAATAAAGGCGAAACAGCAAAGAAAAGACGGGAAACATAAAAACAGTCACGCTTTCAAAGGACAGGGCTCACATCCCGCAATAGCTGCTCCCCAACTCCGGGCGGTCTTTCAGTCAGTTGTCAACCTGTCCCGTCCTGGCCCTTTGGGGATGGCACGGCTGTTAGGGCAGCTGCGATTCCCGCACTTCTGCGGCTCCACGGAGAGCCCATCTTATTTTCAGACACACAAAATAAGCGGCCTTCAGGTCACCCCAAACTCTCCCCCGCTTTCGGTAAAAAAAAAAAGCAAGTAATGGGCTGTGGACCCCATTCAGGCGACAGGCTGTTTCTTCTGCTTCTGCTTTTTTGTTCTGAGGCATGTCAGTTACAGAAAGCCAGGTCGAAAAGCCATTCGTATCTGACAAAGAATAAAGGGGCCCAAGGGCGAAGCGCAACGGCGGTTTCCAGAAGCTGACCCCACGGGCCGCCGGCGACGCGCCCCTGGCTCTCGATGGGACTCTGTCTGCAACAGCCGCCGCGCCTGTAACACACGAAATACACAGAATTGACTTCCACGACGCTTTCGTGCGTTGATTCTTTCGGGGTTTGCTCATCCATTTGCACACCGGGATTTGTCTCCCTCGTCCCGCGGCTCTCGTTAACTCGCGGTCGGGCTTTTGCTTTCCGCTCTGGATTTCGGTCCTTCTCTTCTTTAGCGCTGCCCGGTATTAAAAATAAGTACTTTCGCGTCTGCAGTCTTACATCAGATCTCGATTTTCTCATACCTCAGCTCGGCGATTTTGAGCCAATTACTTAATATTGCTAATTCCTGGTTTCTCATGAGGGATAGCAGTCCCATCTTTATGGACATTTGGTGACATTCCAGGTGAGGTCCTGCGCGTCGATTGCCTCTCCCGCGTCCGGGGCAGAGCGAACTGAAGAAGAAGCGGCCCGCGGGGTTCACCGCAGGAGTTCGCAGAGGTGTTGCTCCCGGAGGTTTTCCGACGACGCTTTAAGCAGCCTCTGGAACAGGGGACAGTCCGTGGGCTGTGTCGTTAGCCACCGCGGAGCACGGGCAGTGGAGGTGGCCATGCGCTTTCACGTCGAGCGAACAACCTCCGTCCTGGAAGCAGAAACGCGCGCGTCCGGGGAGCCCTCCCGTGTTTCACGTTCACTGCGCATCACTGCGCGGACCTGGCTGGGTCTCCGGCCACCTGTACCCGCAGCCGGCGGTGGGGCCGGACGAGTGATCAGATCCAAGAACGTGCGTGGACTAGAAACCTAAGCCTCCGTGAGAAACCCGAGAAAACGCGGCGTGACGTGCCCTCGCCACAGACCCCGGCGACGCGAGGGAAGCGGGTCTGCTCGCGACGCGGTCGGCCCAGGGTGGCCCGTTGTCCTTACCGTCCTTCCCGGTAGCCGCTCCGAGGCTGCAGAAGTGAGGAGGGAGGCGCGAGGATAAAGCGCGTTCGTTAACGGGGTAGATTTTTCTCTTTCTGTAAGTTCACGCGTTTCTCTGCGTCTATTCGGAGGGCGGAGGGCGGACCCCGCCTGTTACTCAGCTTCAGCGAATACACGAATCACACGCGGCGCGGGGCACGGTGGCTGCTGCCGAGTCAGCCGTCCAGGACTTGCGGGGCGGCGCTTGACCAGGACGCGGACTCGGACGGAGACAGCAGAGCTGCCGCGTCGCCCTTCGCTCCCCACCCCGCGCTTAGCTGTGTTCTCTCTGCCACGTCACGGGGATTTCCGTGAGCTAGAGAGAAAACGGACGCCTCGGCTGTCCGGGAGACGGGCCGACCAGGCGCCCAGCGGGGGGAGCCCCATTCTGAGGGACGGCGCCGAGATCGGGGAGCCAGTGCTTGCTCGTGGCGGTGGCGGAGGCAGAGACGCACGACTAGCTGCGACATCTCCCTTCGGCTTCTTCCTAACTACAAGGGAAAAAAGGAATTATTTCTGGTGGGAAAAGTGTTTGAATGCCCGAGTTAATTAAATATACAGAGAGGTTGAAATCACACACAGGGGCGATATCACTGGGAACAACCACGTGGGGATGTTCTAGAAATTCTTCTCTTCTTAAAAGCCATGAGAACAACAGCAAAACCGCCCAAATCGAGATTGTCTCTAGCCCTATCGCTAGGAAAGCCGCGACAGCGCTGCTACCCTCCACCTGCTCTCACGGGTCGCAGGCTCTTCCCAGCTCACCTGGCTCTGCCTCAGGCGGCAAGGACAGTTCTGAAGGTCCTGGCACATCCAGAAACAAGAACAGTTTCATGGATGTTGGAAACAACATCGAACGTAAGGCAAAAACGAGGAGCGAGAGAAAGGCCTTCTACTGCCTAAGTTAGGATAACTTGATCTTCAAAACATTTATGATTATGTCACAGGGAATGGGGCGGCTGAAACCGATCAAGCCAGGGTTTGTAGTTAGACTCAGGAGAGAAAAGACAAAGTTAATGAAAAGATAAACGGAACATTTAGAAAGTGAATGTAGCGCCTAATCTTAAATCAGTCCTGAATTTAAAAATACAAGAATGTAATCGTATGTACATTTTTTTTCTGACAGTTACATATCTTCTCCTAAGACATAGATGTTCGCTTGTTTCCACCACGTGTACAAGCCAACAGAGCAAGCTTTGGAAGTCCCAGAAAAAAGACAGCACTGATGAGCAACAAGGTCACATATTAGTAACAATGGAAAGATGTGTCTCTAAGTGATACCATATGATGAAACGATACCATGTGATGGAATGAAGCCACGTGATGGACTCATGTCACGTGATGGAATGACACCAGGCGATGAAAACACGGGGTAAGTTGTTATAAAAACGTTAAGTGCTGGAACAGACTAGGTCTGCTATTAGAATTGTCATGTGCAAGATAATGTCGTCTGATACAAAACTGTAGAACACTTTAGCTTTGAGAAAGTCATTCAAAATCTAATTCTGGGGGGAAAAGTCCGAGGTCATGAGAGATTCTCCGACATGATGAGTGAACCCTGCTGTTAACGCTTGTGTTTTGGCCACAGAGACGGATCCTCTTTTCCTTCCCAAAATGTTCACTTGATAATCCACATCTTACAACCATGGCTGGCATGACAAAAATTTTTTCAATTTCTTATGGGCATAGTAAATGCACTAAAACCCTAAGATACCATGGAAATTATCCTAGGAAAAAGGAGATCAAGTACTAATATCATCTCATGAGATTAATATTCTTCATAACTTGTTTTAGGATAAATTTACTATTTACCTGTGTGATCATTTTAACAGTTTTAGTGCCTTTTAGCTGCTTTCTGCAATTTAAAATATTTAAAATACTCTGATTTATTAGGCCTATGTTCTATTAAGATGTGTAGAAATGTTTACATTTCCAATAAATGTGTCCATGGTGAAATTTCTTTAGTTAAGAATATAAGTTCATTATTAGTTTGACAAGCAGTATTAATTGTGTATGAATGGCAGCTTCTTAGTAACCTGGTAAGATTAATACATCTGTCGTGAAATAAGAAAATTACAAATAATTACTTCTTTCCAGGTGCAACATTAAATAACGCAGCATCCCACGATGCCCTGCTTGGTGAAAATAAGTTGGAAGAGAAAATAAAAGTCACAAGGTTATTTTACGTTTTGCTGTTGTTTCAATAAGATTAAAAACTCCGAGAGGCACAGAACGTTTTACAGCTTTCCTCCATCCCTCCACGGACCCCTGAACTTGTGCCTTCGTGCAGTAAATGCCGATTGAGCATCACTGCTACTTTGGGGGCATTCGAAAACACGCAGGATGACACACACGCGGGGGCCCGTGCAGCGACTGTCTTTCGTGGGTAACTCTGGCCCAATGTGTCAATTTGTCTCATTCCAGTTGCAAGGACATAAATACCTAGCCAGAAGAAAGGAGTTTTAAATTTAGATAGAATTGTCTATTGAGACATACAAGTCTATTTTAGATAGACTTGTCTATTTTCCTAGATTTTGAACTCCTTGAAACAATCCAATCACATTTTCTAACCCTGAAAAGCAGTTCTGAGTGACCTTGCCCACTGCCGTTCGCTCAAAGGGTGGACAGTTCATACTTAACGGGAAGGACCCAATTCTATTGCAAATCGCTCACGATGTCCACAGCAGTCTTGGGTCCCTTTTAAAACGATGCCTCTGTCCCCAGCCAACAGATGCCCGGGGATCCGTTTGTGAACGTGATGTGCAGAGCTGCCTGGACACCTGGAATTTATTCAGGAAAATCAGTCCTGTTTTTGTTTTCACTCAGACCTTTTGCGTGCAGCTTGACTCCGGGGGCTCATTCTGTGAAGTTTCTTCCAGATGAGGCCCGCCCTGATCCCAATCTGTCATTTTAAATGCTCCGTCTCACAGGCGACATTCCAATAGACAGTCGCTAAGAATATGGAGAGGAGCTTATAATTTGAAAAAGAAATCGGTTTTCTGCCACTGAAAAAAAATGTGCTCGTGTGGGTGCGTGTTGGCGAGTTGCCTTTGAGGGTGTAACGTCATAAGGAAAGCATGGAGTTCAGGGAAGAGCTGGCGCCACGGACAGCCCAGCTCCATGCCCGGTGCCATTTGCAAAGACGCTGGTCCGTGTCTTTTGTCTTGTCACGTGGTCACGCAGGTGCGAGGCTCAACGCCCGGACATGATTGGTAAGGAAGCGCTTAGCCCAGATGTCACAGGGAGCCACATAAACACACATAAAATAGGGATTGAAGGAAATATAGGAGAACAATGTTGTTAGGCAAACTCGATTTTTCTAATTTACATATTTCATTCTTTAATTTCTTAACACAAAACTATTAATGGTACAACTTAAAAAAATAGGTAAGTAAATAAAATGTAATATAATTCTCAAATATAGTAATAGTGGTTAACATCTAATTCATTCTCTCCACTATGTATGTTTTTATATACTATTTATTATTAATAAATATATAATATATTATTTCACATATAATATGTTTATATTATTCCATATGATAATGTCAATATTATTTATTATTGTTTTTATTTATATGCACATTTAGTTATATATGTATATATACACACATAGAATCTAGACCAATCTGCATATTATATAGATATCATTATTATGTCTTTTAAATAAATCATAAGTTTTACATGAAACTAAGTAATCTTTGAAAATATAATTTAAATATTCATAATATTTTATAATTTGATAATTTTGCTATGAAGTAAACATTTGATACTTTGATAATTTGACTGTCCATGAGCATTTTACTCTTTCCAAGTTTTTAGTATTATGCATAATGTAGGATGAACATCCTTAATTGAAATTTTTGCTTACATCAAGCTTTCCTCAGATTACTTTGTAAGAAGTAATGAATATTTTAAGGAAAGAGAGCAGTGAGTGCTAGATTGCCATTCCCCAAAACATCCGATTTTTCAAAAAGTATGAGAGAGAGCTCATTTTATTCCAACCTTTCCACAATTGAATATTGCCACTCAAAAAAATTTCACTAATCTCTCAAGCAAAAAAGTTGTATTTTGTTTTAATTTGACTTTCTTTGATTATTAAGATGAACAATTTTAATAGTTTTATTAGTCATCTGATTCTTTAATAGTCATATTTTAATGATCTTTCCATTAAATTTTAGTATTTATATTGTCCAGCTGTATGGACTCTTTCTACAATAATTTATTGTTCCTTCTCAGTTACATTTGTTGTAATTATTTTTCTTAGTTGCATGTAAAAAAATAAGTTTGTTATTATCTTCAGATCTTTAAATTCAAATTTATATATACTGATTATTTTCCTCTTGTATTTCTTACTGATTCAAGTTTGGAAAGTGATTTCAAAGTCAAATATATGTTCTCCTATAATTTTGTTTTCATTCTCTTGTTTTTGTTTTTAAATATCGATATTGAATGTATTAGGATTTTGGTGTTTCTTATGAGGTGAAACTCTAAAGATCTTTCTTTAGTTCTATAGTATCAAAATTAACAAAGAAAATCAGGGGGCATTTGAGATCTTGTTTCAGGCGGTTGTCATCAGTTTTGGCTTAAATGACTAATAAAAATTCTCTTAAAATATATATATATATATCCTATTCTGTGAAATCATACTTATAATCCTTGACTTTCCTTAAACGTAGATCTCTATTTTTTAAGTAAGGTGATATTTTAAATAATAGCATCGTTTTGAAATGTAAGTAATACATGAAAAGTATAAAACTCCTTTGGAGAAACATGATTAAAAATAGAGTGTGATGTAACCATCCGCTACCCGCATCAGCTAAGTGATGAGGTCAGAGAGAGCAAACCGGGTTCAACTGATCCAAACGATGCGCAGTAGCCGGTGAGCACGTGGTGCTTTTAAAGACCTGCGAGACCAGGGAAGCCGAGCAGCGTGAGTGAGGCGCAGCTGGGAGGGTCCACGCCGCGTCCCTCCCTCGGCCGGGCAGCCTCTGCCATCAGCAGCGTTCACGCGAGACTGACCTGCTTTGATGAATGGTTTGCAATAATAATAGGTCCACCCATTTAATCAAAATGGCCACATTGATGACAGGAATGATCGCAAGGGGTGTTTAATCGTTCCCATGTCAGAATATCCGGGTATTGATTTCCATTCTCCCGTCTTAGACAACAGCACCCAGGGTGACAAAGCCCAGAGATGGGTGCAGAAAACGGGCTGAGAACCACACGGGCCTCTGAAACCCCGACGAGCGTCTCGCTCAGTGACACTGCGAACAGAATCCGACAATAAATCACAGGGCGGTGAAAGCCCATTGTGCCCTATTCAACATCCTATGGCTGAAAATATGCCCTGTTTCCGAGAGATGCGTCCGTGAGGGGTTTGGAGGTAAAGAGGATCGTGTGGGCTGGGACCTGCCCGACAAACATGATCTGGGACCAACACGCTGGGGTCTTTTACTCCCCACCCCTAACTCCAGCCGGGCCCTTGGAGGGCAGGCTCCCGGCTCTGTGGATTTTCACGCTGGGCCCTCCGCGTTCTGAGGATTTGCATTAGTGAGACAAATGGCTAATTCACAGCAGCCAAATGGTGCACATTTCATGATTGAAGACAAGGCTCCCTGGACCAGGCTTCGTTTATTTCCCCTGCATGAAATATGGGTGGATTTATATTTTTTCATTACTACATAAATACAGGCAGTTTGTAAAATGCAGGAAGAATTAAACAAGTTAAATCTCCCATTCCAAGCCTGTGAGAGGAATTTTCCTGTTGTTTCTTTCTTCATGAAAAGCACAAGCCACCGTGTAATGATTTAAAGAACAAAATCTATTCAATTGCATTATTCAAAAAGGGGAAATAAACAGAATCCGGCACATCCACTCGTTAATTCAGCTGGAGCTATATCTTTGGTTTCTGAAAACAAAGGCTACCGTAGAGATGTGACGCACTACTCATTCCGAGTTACTGATTGTTCCCGCAGACGGCATTGGAATCTAATGTCAAAGTCATCGTTTTAGTACATGTAGTTTTACCGTAAGTTTCCCAGAGATCAAATTCCCAGGCAGAGACTCTGTTTACTCAGCCATCCTGCAGGTACCTCGGGGCCCGCTTCGCGCCAGCCGCCGCGTGGGAGCTGGGATTCGGCGTACACGAGACGGAGGCTCAGCCCTGTGGAGCTGGCTGCGACGGGCAGCCCAGCCCTGGGCCGCGCCAGCACCTGCCTGCCGTGCCCTGTTCCGTGCGGTCCCCCTCCATTAGCACGGCATGGAACCAATGACCCTTTTTTACAAGCAGGGACTGGCGACCGTGGAGCCATGTCACTCCCAAGATTACGTACAGGAGACTGTGGTGTCCATGTTGGGTGTCCTTTCTCACTCGTGGCCTCACTTGTTCGGCGAGAAGCCACCTGCCATGCTGTCGGCGGCCAGAGAAAAGGCCACAAGGGAAGAAACGAATGTCCCAGCAAAGGCAGTGACTGCGCGTGGGGAGAGGACTCCCCGGCCATGCTGGAGTCACTGCCCTGGCCAGTGACTCTGCTGTAACCTGTGAGGTGCCCGGAGCCAGAAGCTCCAGGTGAGCTGCCACTGGACTCCTGACCCACAGTAACTGTGACATGAATGCTGTCCTCCAAGGTTGCAGCCCTGTGGCAATTTTCTAAGCAGCAATAGATAATTTACATCTTACATACTGGTGGCAGAATCAGGTAATAAGGTGTCGGCTCTCAGGTCGACCCGGCCGCTTCTGAGCGACTCGACTGTCGTGTTCGTTGGCGTACTTCTTTTTAAGTCTTTTTTTTTTCTTTTGTCTTTTCCAGCCTCTGGAACTGTTGATTTATAGTTTGCAGTATATCTGCAAAAAAATAAAAAAATAAATTGAAAAAATTGAATTTGAAAACTTAAAGATGAAAAAGTTTTCAGTACGTTTTCTGCCCTCGTTATTGCTTTGGAAACGCGATCCATCCATGGGCCAGTTGACATTGTCCTACAGCTGACACCTGCTCTGTTCGTTGTGCAAAATCATGCTTGTCTCTCATGTTTCTAAGTCTTCGTGTTCACTACTCTTTCTTTTGCAAAGTTGAGTCAACTTTTAATTCTATTCAGGAAACCTTACACCTCGTACATTAAAATTTTTACCTCTGGAAGTTTGATTAGTGTCTTTTTATGTCTTCTATGTTTTCGCTTGACTTTTGAACATATGGAAATAAAGTTATAATAACTGTTTTACTGTATTTTCTAATTCTCACATCTATATTAGTGTTGGTTTCATTTTAATTGATGAATTGATTTAACTCCTTATTTCTATGAGTTATTTCTTCCTTTTATCGCACATGCAATAGATTTTTAATGACTACCAGAGTTTGCAAACTTTGACTTGTGCGCTGAATTTTTTTGCTGCTATAAATGTTCTCGAACTTCATTCTGGAAGCAGTTCAGTTGCTGGACAACAGTTTGACTCGGTTGGGGTTGTTGAGACTTTTCGGGCACGGCCCCAGCAGTGCCCCATCTGGCGACACCTTCCCTTCAGGATCGTGCCGGCCCCTCCTTGTATCTGTGGAGTTCTCAGCGGCAGCGCGAGGTTGTCCAACCTGGCTTTTGCAGGGAGTCACCGTTCTCAGCTGGACCAGTGCTCACCCTTCCAGGTGGCTCTCTCCCTGGCTTCGAGGTGTCCCTTGGGTGCATGTGCTGCTAGGGATTCAGCTGGACACTCCCCCAGCCTCGTGCAGGACACTGTGTGGCTTCCTCCTCCCCAGGCCCCTGTCTTGTGAATTGGAGCGCCTCTGGTCTCCCGAGACTCTCGTCTCCCTCTGCACAATCAGGGGCTCTGCGAGGCTCCTTCTGGGCTCCTGGGCTCCCCTCGCTGCCCTGTGGCTCACTCAGGGAGATAATGGGCAACCGCAGGGCTGGCTTCCTCCGTCTCCTTCCAACCCCCTCTGTCTGATAGCGTGGTCTTGCCAGGCTTCACCTGATGTATTTTAGCTGTGAGAGGTGTGTGTGGGGGGGGTAAATCTGGTCCCTGTCACTCGTCTTGGTCAGAAGTCCAAGCATGATCCATGTTCACTTATTTTATTTTTAATTAAACTTTTAATTTAGATTTAATTATAGATTTGCATTCAGTCGTAGGAAATAAAGCAATGATCCCACGCACGCTTTACCCAGTGTCTTCCAACGGTGACATGTCGCGTAACCCTGGACGGTCTCACAGTGCTGTCGCGGTCACCCTGTTGTAGCTGCATCGGGCTCCCTTCGCCCTCCCGTCTCCTCCTTGACCCTGGCTGGCACAAGCCTCTCCGCTTTGTATAATTCCGTCATTTAAGAAGTGTGAGTGGCACCACGCGGCGTGTCAGCGTGGGCATGTGCTTTTCCATTCGGCGCACTTCTCAGTGCGACGTATCCGTTTGTTTGCTCGCCCGTCTGGGGAGGACCGGGGCACCCCAGTTTGGGGCTACTGTGAGCAAAGCTGCTCGGACATTCACGTGTAGCAGCTCCTCAAACAACGCCGTTTTCTGCAACATCCTTCCATTACGACATCGATAAACAAACAAACAAACAAAACAAACAAACAAACAAAAACGGAACATCTGATTCACAGCCAGGGCCACTGTCTTTCGCGGTTGTCATTACATTTCATTCGGTCATGTGCAGTGATATCTCTGTGGTTTTAATTTGCGGTAACTAATGAGTAATGACATTGAACTTTTTAACGTGCTGATTCGCCTCCAGTATATACTCGGCTGTGCCCTTTGTCCATTTCCTGATCGGATGGCTGCACTGAAGTTCACGATCTATTTTTGAGGCAACATTTTGTATGAAGTACGAGATTTAGGTTGAGGTTTGTGTTGTTGTGTTCTGTTGTATTCGTTGATATCTACCATCATCTATTGAAAGTCTGTCTTTCCTCCATTGAAATGACTTTGTACTTCTGCAAAAATCAGAGGGACATATTTATGAGGTTCTATTTTAGAATTCTTTATTCTGTTCCGCTGATCTATGTTTATCCCTTCATCAACATCATGGAATATTGATTATAGTAACTCTTTAATAAGTCTTAAAATTCGATAAAGAAATTCCACCTCTTTATTTGGAAATAGCTTTAGCTTAGATTAAATGCATTAATTATGCATTTAATATTGTAAATTTTTCTTTCAGTATTGTTTAAACTGTATCACACAGATATTCTAATTTAACTTCCCATATAAATTTTAAATTTCTCTTGCCCATACTACATAGTATCTTGTTATATATTTTGATAGGAATGTGAGAAGACCATATAACAACTTCAGAAAAATGAGTGTCTTGTGAATATTGAGTATTCCAATCAATGGGCATGTTTATTAGATCTTTGGTTTCTTTTATTATCTTCGTGTAGTTTTCAGCATAAAAATTCTGCGTATTTATTAGACTTACACCTAAATGCTTTATTTGGTAAATGAGAATAGGTGGTATTGTATTTTTAATTTGTGTCAAGTGCCCACTGCTAATACATAGAAATTACATTAAATTGAATTTTGAATGTTTATCTTATATTCCACAAACTTACTGAACTCTATATTAGTTCTAGTAGTATTTGTAGATGTGTTGCAATTATTCTACCTGGATAACCATCCGAAAGTTGAATTTTTTATTTACTTCTTTCTCTACTTTATCGCACTGGCTGGAACTTCCACTTTCCTGTTAAATGAAAGTAGTAATAGTGAGTATCCGTGCCTTGTCCAAGATCTTAGGGGAAAAGGATATTCAGTGTTTTATTATTGAGTATAATATTACCTGTAAGTGTTCTGTCAATTTTTTTTATCAAGTTGGAGAAGTCCTCTTTTTTTTTTTTATTTTTCTGAGAGTTTTTATCATGAGTTGATGTTCAACTGTGAATTCGTCTCTTTTTTATTTTTCAGTTCAGCTTTTGCTTTACGTTTCGCAGGTCTGCTGTCTAGCGCATGCGTGTTTGGGAACACTAAGTACTTCCGGTGCATCGACGCTTCATCATTACATAATACATATCCCCTAATTTTTCCTTAGTGTGTTCTTTTTCCTTCGTGATGCTCTATGTATTTTTATCATTTTTTTTCTTTTTGATTTAGAGAACTTTCTTCAGCCATCCTTTTATGTGCGGTCTTCTGACCAAAAACAATATAACAACAACGATCATAAACAAACAAACAAACAAACAAATTCCTTCATTTATTTGAGATGTCTCGATTTCCTCTTCATTCCTTATGGCTATTTTCACTGGATGGGGAGTTCTGAATTGACAGTTCTTTTCTTTCAGGATTTGAAAAATGTACTGCTTTCTTCTGGCCTTTAAGGTTTTGAGTGGAAAATTCCCCGTCACTTGATTTGATTGCCCCCATAGGTAAGTTGCTGTTTCTCCCGCACTGATTTCAAGATTTTTTCTTCATATACATTTTTTTAAATGCCTGTAGCACCTGGTTTTCTTAAGTGGTCTCCCATCCAAGTACTAACCAGGCCTGACACTGCTTAGCTTCTGAGATCAGACAAGATCAGGTACGTTCAGGGTGGCGTGGCCAGAGACTTGTCTATGGTTCTTAATTGTTGGACTATGAGTCTCAGTTTAGATTTCTGTGAGTTTATCCTGTTTGTGTTTCGCTTAGTTTCTTGAATCTGTAATTTAACATCTTTCACCACATTTGAGAAGTTTTGGCCATGTTTTTTAAAGTACTTTTAGCCCCTCCCACTTTCTCTTCTCTCTGAAATTTTGATGATGTGAATGTGTATCTTGCTATAGTCCCTCCCATAAGTTCCTGATGTTATTTAATTTTTTTAGTCTATTTGTTCTCTGTTGCTCAGATTGGGCAATCTCTAGTGTTCTGTCTTTAATTTCACAAATTCTTTCCTCTCTCCCCTTGTTACGAACCGAATGTTTGTGTGCCCCTCAACATTTGTATGTTGGAGATGGAGTCTCTCAGGAAGTATTGAGGTTAATGAGGGCACAGCAAAAGCATTAGTGTCCTTATAAGAAGTGCTACTGTCTCTCTCTCTCTCTCTCTCTCTCTCTCTCTCTCTCTCTCTCCTGCACCCCTCTTCCTCTCTCTTCCCCCCATTCTTGAGCCTGGTCATTGTGACAGGCCTGTGAGAACTCGTAGAGGAGGCAGCTGGCTGCAAGCTGAGGGCAGGGGCCCTATCAGAAACTAAGCCAGCTAAATTCTTGATTTTGGACTTTTGGCCTCCAGAACTGTGAGAAACGAATTTCTGCTCTTTGAGCTGCCCAGTCTGTGGTGTTTTGTAAGACAGCCCGAGGAGATAAAGACGCCTCTCCATTTTTCTGCTGAAACTTCTGTTAGGTGGTTTCATTAGTCACTTCCACATAGTTACAGATGCAAGTGCGCCCTGAAATCATGTAGTAGAGAACAGCTCACGACTAATGCCCATTCACAATGTAAAGAGTGGCTGACTGCAGTCTTGACTTTAGAAAAAAAAAAACTTTCCAGGGCCTAAAATACTGGAGTTTGGGGGTATTCGGAAATTATCTCAAATTTTTCATTTAATGGCTTGGATACAACCGTGACGTATTCGCCGAGGGTGAGAGGGGCTATCAGCATCCTCTTTTAAAGGCCTATTCTTTTATACTTAATAAACTGTGTGCATGTATTCAATCAATCAGTATTTATCGTGGGTCCCTCATTTCCTTAGAATGGTGGTAGGTATGAGGATTAAAGAAAAACAGAGGACGCCTAAGGCCTTTTTGACTGTGCTGCCCTTTCAACACTGTGCTCAGGAGAGGAGAAGGCGTCTGTATTGAGGGCGGGCGCCCTGGGCGCTGGCCTGCTGCCTGGCTTGTTTTTAACGCCCTTTTTCTCCACTTCCAGTAGGAGCTGTTTCTTGCTCTTGTTTATAACAAAGGAGGAAAGAAAGAGCATTAAACGTATGTAGTACAGAGCTTCTCTTTGTCTCTAGCTTTGCATAGAATTTATCCTGAAAAATAACAGACTCCGAGGGCGTCGAATCCCCGTGGGGGGTCCCAAGCTTCAGAGCACATCTGTGAAGCCCGGCTCACTGCTGTGGGGCGGCGGGAGAACCACTAGAGAAAGCCAGTTAAAAGGATTTATTTTCGGTTTCTTTTTCCCTTAAATCAACCAAAAAAAGTAAAAACTATGTAATACTTAGCCTGATAAGCAGAAAAGGAAAAAACGCAAGATTTAAATTATTGCTTCATAAAATAAGGCCCCAGATAATTCAGTTTTATTGCACAGCGTAGACTGGCGCTGTCTCTTAGCAGGTGGAGCTGCTGCGCATACAGATACTGCAATAATAGGAAAGAACATTTGCTTGGAGAACCAGTCCTCCTACCCTAATTATTTCTGCAATCATTCTCTGCTCTCTTTATGGATAATCCACGCACGGAGTAAACGCAACTCCAGCCTTTTTTGCGTTTGCTTTTATTTTTGCGGTAGATGAATATACGGAAACAAGAGTTTACAGACGAGTGTTAGCTATGTTGTTCTCTGAATCTGCAGATTTGTGACAATACTGGGAAATCAGGCACGCTGGTAGTTTAATATCCAAATTAAATACGCTATGTTTCGGTAAAGACATGAACTCAAGAAATGGTGGAGGTACAGTGAAATTCCTGACTTCGAAGGCCTGACTGACGTCGGGACTGAGGGCACCACCCATCCAAAGATGCAGGTCATTCTGAGTGGTCATTTAATTCATTGAACGAATATTTATTGACGATTTACAATGGGCCGGGGACTGTTTTGGTGCCGAGAGTCAATGGATATCAAGGCTAAATCTGCAATTATTTGTTATGGAAAGAAGATGTCCCCGAGGAGCCACCGAGACATGAGGAAGTGAGCTGGGGCCCAGGCCCACCCGGCACTGCGGATACCTTCCCTCTGCCGGGCTTTCGGAACTGTTCTGTTGCAATAGACCGGTGTTCATTAAGGATGGGGTTGGTTTTCCCTCAAGTGTTTGATTGTTAGAAAACCAGTCTAAGACACTCTTTCTTCATGGAGAATTGTCAAGAAGAGGGCTTGCAAAGGGCAATCGATAATGGACCCACTAAGAACTGTGTCCATAAAAAAGCACGACGAGAGAGAAGACCAGCAGAGGACTCGGCACGGACATCCGCAGGCGGAGCAGCACGGTGGGCCTGTTCCCCGCTGCTCCATGGACGATCACCCCAGATCTTATTGGCTCAAAACGACAGTGCCTTTTCTTGTGGTCCTGCTGGGCTCCCCTCTGAGGCTGCATCTGCCGGCAGGGCAGCTGTGGAGAGTGTTCTAAGACAGCCTCAGGCAGGTGCTGTTGGGGTCGGCTGATCGCTGCATCTCTCTCTCGATCTCGCTCGCTCTCTCTCTTTCCACTTCAGCAGTGAAGCCCAGGATGCTTTACCTGGAGCGGGAGCACTCCAAGAGATCGAAGACAGAAGCTGCTAGAGCTCTTAGACCTAAAATTCCTAAGGTTTAACTTCTGGAACATTCTGTTGGTCGAAGCAAGTCATAAGGCCAAGCCAGTTCTGATGAGTGGTGATACAGAACCTACCTCTTAAAGGGAGTTGTGAAAAACATGTTCTCATCTGATCTCTAATATCTATTATGGATGACACATTCTAGATTGCAAAATACACCCCGTTGCATAAGCGGTCACTGGAAATGCATCGTTAAAATAGATAAAGGAAAGGAAAGGAAGAAGGTAAAGAAAAGGCTTTTTTTGTTGTATCGAAATAATCGAAAACTTACAGAAAAAAAGCAGGAACAGTTCAAAGAATTTCCATGTACTATTTATTCAAAATCCTCAGTTGCAAGTATTTCTTCCGTATTTGCTTCATCACTAGGGTGGTGATGAACAAGCAACGTCTCAATTCGGAAAGCAGATTAGTTGTTGCCTCGCTCGTGGATGGGAGAAAAAGAATGGAGATTGACCAAATGGTAAGATATCACTTTGAGGGGAATGTAAAAATGTAGAATTAGAATATCATCACGGTTGCACAACTCTATGAATAAACTAAAAAACATTGGATTCTGCAGTCGATGAGTGAATTTCATGTTGTATACAAATCTGACCTCATTAAAGGTGTTAAAAAATACTCTCTATAAGCACTAGGGGAATTAATTTCATTATCAATAATATCTAATTGAAGGGTGTGGGTGTTTATTTGAGCCGCGACATGGCTGAAAAAAAAAACTCTCTCTAAAAGTAAATCATAGAGAATCTGCATGGTCAAAATTAACAGGGGCTGTCTGCGAGCTCCATGCAGTGAGTTGGGAACTTATAACTTGGTATCTCTGATTATGTCCTTTCAGCCTGAGGCGTCAGGTGGCTTCAGTTATTCCACTGGCCTAACATATTACGCGGGACTCAGTGGAGTTAGGGAAACCGAACCACCTGCCGGTGTCCACCGGTCTGCGTGTGGCAGTTCTAGGGCAGAGGGCACCCCGGACGGGCCCCCGCATACCCCGCCCACCGTCAATCTAAGCGGCACAGTGATTTGATTGGCCGGACTTGATTTGATGGGACATGCAATGGAAATGTGGCGTAATTGCAGATCTATATAATAGAAATATTGAAGATTGCCCAAAGAAGAAGAAAGCTGAAAACAAGGTCATCAGAGTTAACATAAGCGATAGTTCCAACTTTTGGTTGATCACAAGGTCCTTTGTGCCAACAACTATGAGAAGCATCTGGTTTTCTTTTACCTAAAATTTGCTCCAGGATTTTATTGTGTGTGTGTGTGGGGGGGAGGGTTGGTATTAAATATTATATTTTAATATATTTTTATGTTTCATTCTGTCCAGAAAATTATTAATAAGTGATCATCTTAGCAATCAAATGATAGCTAATACTTTCAGGAAAGCTTTAAATAATTTCTAAGTAATTTCTTGATTGCCACTATAGCCAACAAAATTTTGTTTTGAAAAATGCACATTATATTGTTGTTATGATAAAACACTGAGATAAATTACAGGTAACTGCCATTTTTGAGAACTGTTTCTATGGTTATGCAAGCAACATACATAACTTCAGAACAAGTTACCATGGTTATCACAGGTAAATCCAGGTTATTCATGCTCTTAAGATGAAAATAATTTATTTTTGGGGGGTGGTGGTTGATGAATAAAATTGTTCAAGTTGGGTAGAAACAAGTATCCTTTCTTGTTGACATGGAGTATTTCTCTGAGTCACGTGAGGGGAGGCTGGACGAGAGCACAGTGGGGTGCCCACTCATTCCTAGGGCGCTCGCATCCCTACCAAAAGCAGAAGAACGGGGCATCTCACATATTGCAGATAAGCTGGTGCACACGGCAGGCAGGAGCAGCAGCAGATGGAAAATAAACTCTGAATCCTAGCATTCCCTCGGCGTTTTGATGTAAAAAGAGTGTCAGAAAAATTAACGACTGCCAGCTCAGACAGAGAAAGGGTCGACCAGATGCTCGCTTGTTATATCCGTGCTGCTGCCGTTATTATCTGTTTATCTTCCCTGCTTTCTCCACTGCCGAACACGCGTGCGGACATAAACTCAAAGAGCGGATGAGCGTTTAGGAACAGGTCTCCGAAAAGAGGTTTCGAGGCTTGGTTCTGGGCAAGGGGTGTGTCTTTAGTGGGCTACCGAACCCTCACAAACTGCCGGACGGGTTTGGCCTGCTTCTAAACAGGATGGATTTCTCCTGACCCCCCATGAGTGTCTAGCCAATGGGCCAATTTATCTGGCATCTGATCTTCATGTCACCTGATGACAATCTCTAAAAATGTGAAACCAGATTCGCGGCCCGCCCTGAGAAGCCTCGAGCAGTGAATGCCGTTGCGGCAGGAGAGAGCAGGCCCCGGCTCTCCACGGCCCCCGTTTCCGTGGCTTCGTCTGAGTCGTCTTACTCCCGGTTTTATGTTCTGTATTCATGTAAGCCGTAGTAAGCCCCAGCACGAAGCGAGCAGGTTGTGCTGTACATTACTTGTATTAATTTAGGAATCGGGAAATCAGGAAATACTGTAATAACAGCACGAAAGCGGAATGAAACCCAGCGCACTACCCACGTATCCAAAGAGCACAGCTCCGAAGCTCCCCTCCCCTCTGTATCCGTAGCTATGTTTCTGCGTATCTACCACCTGTCTAAACTATACATGTGTGTCATTTGAGGATCTGTCAACTAAATTATTACTAAAATCTTAAAATCATCACATACATATAATTTACCCAATAAAAGTAAGCACCAAAATTTTAGAGTAAAACTTCCTAATCTAACACAACAGCTTACTGGAGAACCCTAAAATTATTTCTATCTTTGTCGTAATGCCAGGATCGGTGGAGTGTATATTTGGGCATATATGGATATTGGGGCCACTAAATTATAATAAACGTGCCTTCCTGAATGTCCAGGCAAGCTTGTGGCTGGGTAATGGCTTGTTTCCTTGATTTTTCCCTTCCCTATGGAGACAGGGAGAAATCCTAATGAGATGGAAAGAAGTAATCCCCAGACCAAAAAGATCTGGCTTAATTTAACACGTGGATGAATTAAGGTGATTTAACTAAATTTTTTGCCTACTTCCTTATGCGCAAATAATTCTTTTTCAAAGTCTTTCCCAGGGTTGCTATGAAGTTCAGAGCAAAAAAGTAATTTGTCATAACCTGTAAGAACTATACTAACATAATCTGTTCAGTTAAAATAATAAATGATATTTCAAAACTCATCATTTTCTTTACCAAATAAATTTGAAACACATACAAAACCAATTTCCATTTCACAAAAGTATTTGGACAGAATATATTTAAATTATTTATCAGGATCTTCTTTCCATAACACGTTCATATTCTCTCTCTCAATCTCCTTTTCTTTTTCTCTTCTGGATGCTTGCTTGTGTTTTAGGCCTGTCATTTTTCCAGGATGATTACTGGACAAACTCTATTGTTGAGGATCCTATTGACTAAGCCCGTTTCAAAGAATACCGCCCAGAGCATCTCAAAGGAAACACAATTCCTGCTCAATTTTAACAACACTTTTGCTTTATTATAATTATAAAACATGTTCAATGGCAGTTTAAAAACGAAATGAAAATTGCACATGACATCTTAACAGCCATCGAAAAGGAATGTCGGATGAATGAATTAGGCTATGAAAGCTAAGATGTCAAAAGAGTTTTGGTAAAAGAAAAAATGTATTTCGATTTAGGAAACAAAGGGCAGAAGAATATTAGACCTACAAAACAAGGAAAATTGAAGAATTACCTGACATAGCCCACTAGTATAGAAGAAAAAAAAATTTTTTTTTAAAGGGGAGAGTATGGTTTCAGATTTTGGGAGACTATTGCCAAGTAAAATGAAAATCTGATGGCTGATAAATTTCCTACTTGAACCCAAAATGGATGCTTTTGCATTTAGTCACCACACTAATGAGAAAAAAATCTCTTCAAGTCAAGACAAAAATCAATATTAAGTTACAATATTATTGCTTTTATTCCTCAAGGTATGTAGGTCTATTTGTTTTATGATATTTTATGTGTAAATCCTTACTTCTTCCAAAATAACTGCAATGAGGTGATGATGATATTTATATTTATTAGTGTTGTGATATTTATTGGAGGTGTCATCCTCATATTTGATATGTTGTTACAACACTAAAGGCATCTTTTAGAAATAGGTATTTTCCAATTCTTTGTTGTTAGTATATTAAAAAAATTGATTTTTTTTAGTGACCAATGGCCTTGTTAAATCTGCATGTTAATTTTAAATAGTTTGTAGATTCTTTTGGATGTTCTAAATAAATAATCACGTTGCTTGCAAATAACAAGTGTCGTTTCCATCTTCAAAATCCCCATAGATTTAAGAAAATTTGCCTTATAACAGAGGATAACTACTTCCGTAAGGAGGATAGCAAGCCTCTTTTTATCTTTCCTAATCACGGGAATGAGGAAGATCGATATTTCACTATGGACAATAATGGTTTTTTTCAGTACTTACTCTTACTTACGCTTCTTCAAATAATAAAGTACTCTAATATTCTTGGTTTAATAATACTTTTTAATCAACAAAGGTAATTAATTATTTAAATTCTTTCTCTGAATTTATATAGATAATAATATGACTTTTCCTGTTTTTATGCTTTTTGTGGTAAAAGAAATATTGATTAATAGTTGATGGTATCCAGTTTTAAAGACTCGAAATGAACTCCACTGAGTTGTGATGCATTATCCTTTACATATAAGATTTGAATTTCCAATACTTGTTCGTTTTTTCAGAGAAATTGGACTGAATATAACTTTTTACGTAGTGCTTGTCATATTTTAGAATAAAGATTATCCAAGAATCACAAAAATATTTGAAAATATCCCCACTGTTTCTGTAGAAGTTCATGGTAAATAAAAATTAGATCCAGCTGATGGGTCACGTTATTTGGGTTTTTTTATTCATAACTATTTTTCGTAAGTATAAACCGAATGCACAGTCTTTAACACACAGTCCAAGACAAATTACGTTTTAAAATAAAATGGAAGTTGTTTTAGAAAATCTAGACAACATAGTCAATACAACAGGTCTTACACTATGCATTGCATTCTGAATGCAAATAACATAGAGGAAAATGTATCCACGCATCGTATGGTCAAGTAATACAGACTGTTGCTTTGGCCATAAAAAAAAATACCCCCAATAAGAAAATAAATAAAATTCTAACTCCAAGGCAATTAACTCTAAAAAAGAATAATGAATGTACAAAACACATTTCTATCTAGAATATGTAAAAGATAATTTAAACAAATTTCTGATTTGTGGAAAATATGGGCAAGTCCTCAGAATTTATTTATAAAAATAAGCAGATTTAAAATAACCTGTGTAACTATTGAGGATACAATTAAACCAGCTACCACAGGAAACTTTATAACTTTAAATACCTGTCAATCAAAATACCTATCTGTGGTATAACGCAATCTCCCTCGTTCCTGCACGCATCTCTTAAACCACTAGAACCTCTGGAGTTGGAAGATGGTCTATGTGCTATTGAGATGTTGGTGACTGGAGACTCTAGCCCAGGGGCAGCTATGCGTAGAAAGGCAAATGCATGATTAGAGGGTTGAAAATTTCTGCTCCGTCCCAAACTCCAGGAAGGGGAGAAAGGCTGGAGGGTAAGTTCGACCACCAATGACGAATGATTCTATCTCTCACACCTCTGTAATGAGATCTCCACAAAAACCCCTAAACAACTGGGAGAGCATTTGGGGTGGGGAGCACATCAAGGTCCTGGCACAGTGCTATGCCCGAGCATGGAGGTCTACACCTGCCCCCAACTTCGCCCCCAACAATCCTTCACTTTGGCTGTTCTTGAGTCTTATTCTTTATAATCAACAGGGAACAGCAAATAGAATGCCTTCCAGAATTCTGCAAGATTTTCTGGCAACAATCAAACCTGAGAAGGGGATTGTGGTAGCCCAAATGGACAGAGAGTAGATGACGTGGGAATTGATACTCATGACCAGAATCTGAAGTGGGACAGTCTTGTGGGACCAGCCTTTAAGTCTGTGGAGCCTGAACACTACCTTTGGGTGTTAATGTCACAAATGAATTGACTTGTAGGACACCCAGTTGGTGTCCGTGGAGAATTGATTTAGTTGGTGTTAGGAGGAAAATATGCCTCTCAAAATCTAACTCTCAAATCGACAAAAACATACAACATAAATAAAGAGTAGTAAATATACATACAAGTTAATTAGAAAGCAAAAAAGTCAGTTGACTCAATAAAAAATTCCAAAAGTTATTTCTTTCTAATTTAACAGAATAAAGAAACTTTAAGTCAACTAATAGAAAGACGTGGAGGCATAAATACTGATTTTAGAAAAGACAAGGAGCAGATAACTGCCAAATGAAGGAAATGTCCACACATCATAGAAGACTTCTTTATACAACAGTGTGCGATGAAAATATTTTAAAACCTGGATGAACTGGATTGTTTCCTATATAAATAAGTTTAACCACATTAGTCCAAATGGAAAGAGAGAATTCAAACTGAATTTTTACAAAATAGAGAAAGTAGTTAACGAGTGTCACTAACGTTTCAAAGAATCATAATATATATATTATATATGTGTGTGTGTGTGTGTGTGTGTGTGTGTGTGTGTATTTTATCAATTCTATCAATTTTGGTCAATTTTGGCTTCCTACACTTTCCAGCTCTGCAGTTAGGCACCTGCATATGTAACACTGTTATACGTATTTTTGATACATGTTTATCATTATTTGATATCCTTCTTTATCCCTGGTAATATTCTTTATTATAAATCTGTGTTGTCTAATGTTAATATAGCTAATTTAGCTTTCTTCAATTGGTGTTCATAAGAAATATCGCTCCCTATTTTTTTACTTTTAATGTATATTTAAGTGGGCATTTATTTACTTATTTAAAGTCGATTTCTCATAAAAACATGTAGTTCTGTCTTGCTCTTTATCAAATCTGATTTCATTGGTATGTTTAAATCATTTCTATTTAATGTGATTATTGACATTTTTGGATTAATAGCTGCCATGTTGCTAGACAATATTTTCAAATCATTCTTTTTCTTTTTTCTTCTTTTATATCTACTTTTGGATTATATGATTTAAAAAAATATTCCATTTTATCTTCACTTATGCTTTATTTCTTACACTGTTCTTTAAAAATTTTAACAATTATACTAGGGTTTATAATAGAAATCTATAAGTATTTACAATATGCTTACAAATAATGTATGAAACTTAGAATGCCAATCCAATTCCTTCTCCCCAAACTTCACACTCTTGTTTCTATACATTTTATTTTATGTACGAAAACCGACAAAATGTTAATATCATTTTTGCTTTAGAAAGTCATTTATCATTTGTATTGATTAAAAAACAATAGTGAGTTTTATAATTTATTTTACCACATTCTTATTGCAATTTATACATTCGTATGATCACATCCTTTTGGCCTAAAATACTTCCTTTAACAATTCTTCTAATAAAAGTCCACTGGTATTAATCCTCTCCGATTTCGATTTTTTGAAAAGTTTTTATTCTCCTTTCATTTCCAAGACACGTTTTTGCTAGATATAGAATTCTGACTTGAGAGTTTTTTCTTTCAGCATTAAAAAAAATGACTGTGTCCTGGCCTTTATGTTATCTAATGAGTTACTGCTATAATTCTTAAACTCTGTGTGAAAGATTTTTTTTCACTAGCTGTCTTTAAGATGGTCTACCTGTGTATGTTTCATTTTATTTTCCTGCTGTTGTTATATAAGATTCTTAGATGTGTGGTTTTATAACTTTCAGTTTGATAAAAAAAATTACAACAATTATTTTTTCAGATATTTTCCTCTCTCTTTTCCACTTAAGGGATTTCAATTATCTATGTATGTTAGACTCCTTGTAATTTATTTTTTCTTTGTCTTTTAAATTATATCATATCGACGCCTTATCTTCAAGTCACTGATTCTTTTCTAGGCTCTATAAAGTTTAAAAGTAGCGCATCAAAGCATTTCTTAATATCTGCTACTGTTATAGTTTTCATCTCTGTTTTTGCTGAAAATCACCATTTGTTTATGTTTTTTGGTTTGTTCATTTTTCAGAGCAGGAAAAGCAAACTACCGCCCGTGGCTGGCCCTTTACATAAATAAAGTTTATTGGGAAACAGCCATGCCCATTTATTTATGCATTATCTATGGCTGCTTTTGAGCCACGTGGCAGAATTGAATAATTGCGTCATAGATTATGTGGTCCTCGCAGCATAAAATATTTACTTCCTTTTAGAGAAAAATGTGGCGACCCTTGCACTAACTATCACTGCCATGCAGGCAAGGGGGATCACTTAAAACATTGAAAACTGGCCTTTCCCTCGCTGAGCTGCCTACTGTAACTTCCGCCTTGTACTCGCATGCGGCATTATTAATTTATAAATGTTATATTGATTTTGTTATGCAACAAAATCTACCTAATATGCCCATGAATAATTTAACATCACCAAAAGCGGAAAAATCAAATATGTGCAAGAAGTACAAAAAAAAAAAAAAAAAACAAAACACCAATTATGAAGTACTCTTTAAAAATTTCTAAACTGATTAGAACCGAGCCTGTAGCTCTAATTACCAGTTCCTACAAAAATAAGATAAAGTGGTATGTTCAAAACTCCAGTTTCTTTAGTAAGAAAAGAGTCTAGTAGAAAAATAATGGGATAATGAACTGATATAGATAAAAATAGTTTAAAGAGCTGTCATCCAAATGCAACAGGTAAACCTACTTGGGTCCTAATTCATATGGAACAATTATAAAATTACATTTGGAGGTAAATGGGTAAAATTTTACATGGTAAATTTGATAAAGGACAATTGATTTGTTAGAGAGAAAACGATTTTAAGCTTTTTAATAATGGATGTTCTTTTCATACGCATGCCTTAGTATATAAATGTGAAATTATATAACATACGGATTTTTTTTTTAATTCTAGCAAAAAAATGTTTTTGATAATTAAAAAAGGACAGGAAAACATTGACGATTGTTGAATTTAGGTATTGGACACATATAGATTCATTACACATTTTATGTTTTTATGTATTTTTCTATATGGTTAATAATTGCCCTCCCCCAAAATTATATGCATACATATGTACATACATACATACCTGGAAAATGGAAAAACAAAGAGAACCGTATGGAAGACACTTATACTACACAATATTTTAACTTGGACTCTAACTGCTACTACCTAATAGCCAACTAATAAATGAATGAGTGCTCTCTGGGGGACTGGTAAGAGCGAGCGTCTTAAAGGATATTTTTAGCAAAATATCTCAATGTACAATGAGATCACCAATGAAGACTTAAATTACAAAGGTCTTCGATGATAAACCATGCCGAAGGAAGTGAAATGTCATTGCTCCAGGCGCGTGTGAAATCGGGCGCTGCTGCATGGGATGGCTCGCAGGCATGACAGCTTATCATGAGAACACAAGGAATTAAAACTGTGAGGCTCTATTACAACATTTGGCAAATGCCAGATGATTTATCGAGATATGAATACGATACTAGGAGATACGCTTTATTATTTTACATGAATAAAATTATAAATGAATTTAAAAACAGGTTTACGCGGTTTGCTTTCTAAATCCCACTGTATTTTCGATAACTTATGCTTTCATCGGCAACTTATGCTTTCACCTTGCAGGCGAGTGTGGTCTGCTTCGTGAGGTTAAACTTTGGTAGGCTGCTGGCATTTTCCCAGCCCAGTGATGCTCAATGGAATCACAAAAGAAGAGAAACGTATCTCTCCCTCCTTCCCTAGAAACTGTGATTATGTTTATTTTTTTTTTAATTCCCAGTCTTTGTATGCGGGCTATTGGGTAAGGAACTAACTTTAAATAACTGAGACAGGCTTGAAATATTTACATGTTAAAGACCTCAAATAACCTCTAAATCTAACAGCAATCAAATAGGCCTGCCCAAAAGGCAGAGATGAGAGTACGGATTTGCGTGCCTTGAGGGGACTGCAGGTTTTCCGAGGATGAAAGACACACAGGAGAGACTCACGAAAAACTTTGTGAGGATTCAGAGAGATTCAGGTGCATAAGGGTGATTATAGGTCATTTCACCATGAGTCATGAAGTGCAAATTTTTTTGGCATTCCTTTGTAGGGCAACAGTAAATATTTAAGTTGATATTTAATTATTTTATTGTATATCCAACTGGTTTTCTTTTGAATAGACGCCATCGTGAGACAGGTCACAAGGCGGCTCAGCCTTATTTGGGCCAGACCCAGTTTTTTAGATTCTGAGAACAAATTGTGGCTCAACTGTGTTTCCTCTGTGCCAGTTTCTCATTCGGTTTCGTGTCTTCATCTCTCTTTTAATGAAATCTGGGAGAGGCTGTTTTGAAAATTATTACTTTCCAAATACCATTTGAAAATGCAATATTAACTTGTTCTTCTCTATCCTAGATGTTTCTTACTATTTAAACATAATCACAAAAATCATAGCTGAAAATCCTTTTGCCAACATGGTCCGTTAATGTTCTAGTTACAGAACAAAAACATGAGAGCTATTTCAAACGAGGGTTTTGATCATCATTTTCTCAAAGCAACCAAAATCTCACCAAGGTCTGTCCGATCCTGTTTTGCAGATGTCGTAAATCATTGAGATTTGTAATACTTACTCAAATCCATCATTTGACCTTTCTGCTGTACATAACATGACAACAAAAATTATTCTCCAAAGAGAAGAATATTCTCATTAAATTCTGTGCCCTATTTGATTTTCGAAATCGGTGAACTCGCACTCCAACAAGTGGCTGAGGCTTGAGAACAGCAGAAGTGACCTTTTCTGCCTTCCATTAATCTCCATGAGAAAGAAAACCGAGTGTGTGCTCATAAACCGATCCCCGAATACAACCGCCATCTAAAAAATGCTAACGATTAGACAATAATTCAGAGGTTTGGATTTTAAGTACCCTGTGTGGAACAGCGTAAGAGAATATTGTCTGTATATTCCAGGAGAAAACCAATTAAGCCAACCATCCAATGAGCAGTGATGTTCTCTCACACCTGCCGGCAAAACCGATCAACTTAACCTATTACAGACTTGTATGTGCCGCTCCGTATTCCGCGGGGACGCCTTAAAACAACAAATCATGTGCACACTGCAGGCACCTGGTGACATGTTTGCGGAGCAAGGGTTCTCAAAACGGTTCTTTATAAATCCAGCTGTTAACTGCCAATCCTTTTGATCCTGGGAAAAGTAAGAAAGAAGAATATTTTTAATATTCTGGTGTAAAATGTGCTATATTTTCTGGATAGGTGTCCTCATCGTACATTGCCAATATTAGCTTTCGGTAGATTTGAGAAAAAGTTATAACTTTTCAAAAATTAAATCGACCTTTGTCAAAAATCGAGTTATTTTTCAAATATTAAGATATTTTCTGAAAATTAAGAATGAAAGCATCAATGGTTTGTCATCTACTTTTCATGTAATTCGACTACGTATAAAAGCTAAACGATCTTGAAGTTACTTTCTTTAAATATTTGAAATTATTTCTGGAAGAAATTGCCATCTCTGAGTAATATTTTTGTGACTTTGGAGGGAGGACCGAGAACTGTATTAATAATCCAAATCGTGATTCACAAGGAAGACACATTATTCTATCTTTAGGAACCCAAATATATAAATCGGAATATTTATAATTAATGTGTTAGTTCCCTAGGGCCAGACAGAGAAATGAGAAATGAAACGTAGAGTGTTCGAGCTTAAAGAGTTTCATCCATTAATACTTTTGTGTTCCCAGGACCTGAAGCAAATAAATGAATCCCTAACGACCCTGGGAAGGCAGGTGAGGGCCAACTAAAATTAGCGATCATTTATTTATACTTTCAACAAATTTATCAAGTGCCGTCTGGAGTCTCAGCACAATTCCAGAATAACAGATGAATCCGCAATGTAATTAATAGGTTCCTATAACAACTCATCCACTTAGTGTATGATTTTAGTTTGGTCCATTAATCTAAGCCTCAGTTTACTGGACCAAATAACACAAACCTAATAAAGTTTTCACGAGAAGTGTGTGTGTGTGTGTGTGTGTGTGTGTGTGTGTGAGAGAGAGAGAGAGAGAGAGAGAGAGAGAGGGAAACACAGAGCCAAAACATAACAAGTATATGCATATACACTCAATCAATGTAAAGATACATATGTACGTCTTTGTCAGGAACCTGTTACAAATTTAATTTTTACTAGCACTTTATAATCACCTCTTATGTTATATCAGATTGGATTTAGCAGCGTTGTTCTTTTATCTATTTCACATTCTTATATGAGGAAAATATTACTTTAAAATATGATTAATTCATTATTTATTATCATTATATTCATATTTAAACATATTTATATTAAATTTACATTGTTTTCTTTTATACATTCTTTCTGTCTCTTACACATATGTCACATTTCTAGTTTCATGCCTTCTATCTTTAATTAGCATTCGTATTTACTAAAAGACTGATTTTTACATTTGTCTTAACTACATCTACTCATTCTGTCAATACTCAGATATAGTAAACATAGTGCACACTTTCCATAGGGACGCTGCTCTGTCTTCTGCAGTTATTCTGTGCAACATAAAGAAAACGACAAGGTAATGTCCAAACGAATGAACTGGTCATTGTTGTGGGACTTTTTTTTTCAATGAGAAAAAAAGGGAGTATTCCAACACCTGCAGATCAAACAAAAGCTGGAAGGATTAAAAGCATATAATATTTTGAGTATTTGTAACTTTGAGAAAAACATTCAACATTAAACGGTGTTTGACAATATACAAGACTCCTCCATGAAAATAATCTTATTCTTCTCCCAAACACTTGCCCAAAATAAACTAAATTTATAAAAATAAAATTAAGCAAATTATTATTATAAGCTATATTTCATTGTCCAGATAATTCTAGGAAGGCATTTTACATGCAATACCTAATTAGTAAAACGGCATATCGAGGACATACTAGATTTCACTGAAGTTCTAAGATCAAGGGAATATTTAATAACTTTTTAATTTTACAAATAGTAAAAGCCCATTGCAGAGAGCTTGGAAATATTTTTCATATAGATGTGCATTATTAATATTTTCCATATCATATTTTCTATAATATTTTCAGTAGCTTCCTAATACTTCCAAAAATATTATGATTGACTCCACGCATTGTTTTTATTCTTTCACTATTTCAAATAGCTGCAGTTAGTATCTCTTGTCTAGGCATCTTAGCACACATAATTTATATTTTCTGGGAAACTATTTTTAAAAAGGTAAATGTAATACTGGATTTATTTGATGCATCACAGAGCTATATACACTGCTTTACACATTGCTGTTTTAGAGGCTCTCTCCATGCTAATATAGTAATAATGTCATTGTTTTTAGATGGCACATCCTTGATTACCCCTGTGATGGAGAATCTTTCAACTTTCATTGACTATCTATATTTCTTTTTCTATGAGCTTCCTGTCCAAATTCTCTTACGGTTCTACTTATTAATTAATTTGCAAGCAATCTTTATAAATGAAGACTACCAATATTAATCACATTAATGCACATATATTCTCCAGTAAATAATACTGTGAGGCCACTTGTTATATTTTCAAAATAAAAAGAGGGTAGTATTTGAAATTATCTTGCCTATATTCGAGATGTTTTTCACTGAAATTTTCCTGAAACGTCGCCCATTGTTGAGAATTAAGAATAATCCTGTATTACATATTTTGTTTACATTCATTATAGCTATTGTGTTTATTGGAAATTATCTTGGCTATATTTGAAATGTTCTTCAGCTAAAATCTTCCTGAAACATTATCTAGATTTTGAGAATTAAGAAAAACCCTACATTACATATTTTGTTTATATTAATTATAGCTATTGCATTGTCTGACATCATTTTAATATGATTCGTGTCTGTACTTTCAACACTGAAATCTGTTATAATAATAAATATATCATTTTTAAAATATAATAACTTATAGATAGCGTTTTAAGCTGTAATGAATGTTTATGTATTTACATGTAGTCACTGGATACTGTATCAAGCATGTGACAGCTCCCACTGTGACCATGTCCTTAGCAATGTAACTAATGAATAACGTGCTGTTACATAATTTTTATGGCCAGGAAAAAAATCGGTTTACAGCTGTGTACTTTGTAATCATTCTTGTTCTTGTCCTTCAGGGCAAGGAGCAGTGTCGTCTGTGGCTGGAGGGCAGGACCGCAGGCAGCCTCCTTCCTGAGGAGGAAGGAAGTAGAAAAGACAAGAAGGAAAAGACGCAGGGGGAGAATAACTGGCCAGACTGGAAAAAGGTGCTCTCGGGAGGACAGGGGACACGCGGCTGTAAAAAGCAGTGATCAGCAGTGGCAGAGAGAAAAATGGAGTGGAGACTAAGGAAACGTGTGGAGGTGGCCACAGGGAGGTTCAGATGCCGAAGGGGATGGGTCCGCGACGGGAAGGAGTTGAAAAGCCACGAGAGGGCATGGTTCTTGGATCCACATCCCCAAAGAGGAGGTGACATGGGATGAGGGAGACATTGGGAGAGGGTCGGTGATGCTTGACTTCAGGCATGCGGAAGGGACGGCTGTGGACCATATGGCTGGGTTTTATTTCTTGGGCCCCGAGAAGCCGAAGCAGCTCACAGGGAAAGGCCCTGACTTGCTCAGTCAGGTGGCTCAGTGGCTCACAGAGGGCTTGAGGAGAACGTTGCCAGTTTGCCTGCTGTCGAAGGCACAGAAGAGGCCCTGTGGCTAGTGAGATGAAAGGGTTGGTGGGAACACAGGAAGCCAGGAGCAGAGCCTGGTTCCCTGGGTTGAGCATCCCTACCTGCCCGATACAGGGTCCGAGGCCGTCAATGGCAACAGGGATGCTAAGCTGGACTCTTCAGGGTCGTTGCCCCATGAATACAAGGACACGAAGGTTCAAGTGCAGTGGTCCTTCCGATGACCAACCACAGTGTCTGGGATAGGACGTAAAAAGACCGAGGGAACAGAGCCTGGGAGGCAGGGAGGGCAGTCCGGGGTGCAGCGCTCTCATGACATTTGTGAGGACAAAGCATCCAAGAGACCCGCGGATTGGATGCTGTGATTAGGATGCTGAGGTTCCGGGTTCTGATGACAAGGTGCAGGGCCTCGGGCAGGGGTGACTTGGGAGGAGGAGGGCTGGAGGTCAGGACGTCACAGGCCGTGCAGACAAAGTGCGAAGCACAGCTCGGAGCAGTGAGGTTTGCACCAGCCCTTCGCGGGACCCTCGCGCGCCCATCCTCGTTGGCGGCTTTCTACCACACGCCCTCGATGTGTGGGTTTTTTTTTTTTTTCAGTGCCTTCCTGTTTATTTTCAGGTTTCAAATGTTTATTCGCCTCAAGTATTGAAGAACCTTAATGTAAGGCGAGCAAGAAAAAAGGTCACGAAGCATTAAATCGATGTCTTAGTCCGTTCGGGCTGCTGTGACAAAAACCCTACATAGGCCGAGCGGTTCATGAAGCACCTACATGCTCGTTTCTTGCAGTTCCGGAGGCCAGAGGCCCAAGGCTCTCACGCCAGCAGACCCTGTGTCTGGCGAGGGCTCGCTTTCTGGTCCAGAGACGCCCATCTCTCTCTCTCTCTCTCTCTCTCTCTCTCTCTCTCTCTCTCTCTCTGTCCTCACGCGGCAGAGGGGTGAGGGATCTCTCGAGGTCTCTTTTGTTAGAGCGCTGATCCTATTCCCAAGGGGCCCTACCCTGAGGACCTCATCACCTCGCAAAGATTCCACCTCCTGATTATCAGTGCGTGGAGGATTGGGATTTCAGCTATGAATTTGGAGGGTGACACAAACGTTCAACCCCTGGCAGCCAAGGCCGTGGAAAGAAAAACGACTTCGAGGAAGCTACAGATTCCACAGGCGGACGGCGTGTGAAATCTTAGCCAACTTCAATCTGAGGCAAAACTTCAAATGTTTCTCCCTGCGCCTGTCGGGCCTCTGAGCGAGCCATCAGAGTCCTGGGTACACGTGTCTGGACGCAGGAGCCAGGACCTGGGTGTTGAGAATCTCATCACCCAACGTGGGCGATGAGCGCCAGCCGGCCCCCCGCCATCCAAACGGGAGTCAGCGCAGCAGCGCTATGGTCCCCACGCCAAGGAAACACAGACACCGCGACTTGGTGCGTCCTTGGGTCATCGGACCGTTTGGGAGAAGCACCTCAGGCCAGTCCCCTGCGGCGGCTCAGCGCCTTCTCTCACCGAGCCATTTCCTTCCATGAGAACTCGGCACGGGACCGGGGAATGAGCCGCGGTCCGCGCACTGTCGTTTCCTTCGGCTCGTGCATTTGGAGGGCGCTCGGCGTCCGGCCCAGAGCGGGCCATGCGCCCTCCGCGGCGAGGGGCGACGCGCCCCGCGGCCCCCCGCGTCCCCCGCGCCCCGGGCATCCATCACACCGCCTGGCCGGCTTGTCCCAGCTCGCGGAGCACGAAGAAGAAAGCGTCCTCCCGCAGCACCTCGGAGGCGGCATGTGAACTGTCGGGCTGGGGACGCAGTGGCCGGAAGGACGGCGCGCCCCGGCCGCACCCTCTGCGCGGCTCTGCGCCGCCGCCCTTCCTCTCTCCCTGCCGCCTCTTTCTTTAATCTGGAGCCCTCCCTCCCAAGCCGTTTTCTGTCAGAGCCGTCCAACTTTCACCGTGGCCTGGCACACAGACTTTGCAATCTGCTCAATTTTTTTTTTTTTTTGAACTCTTCGCCAACACTAGAGTTTGACAGGAATTTGGGACCCGGCTCCGAGCGGGCAGGACAGGCCAACGCGCGGTATCTGTCTTTATTATTTGTGATCAACATGTTGTCGGTGGCCTCGCCTGGCAGCGTTTGGTCTTCATTCCCTTGGCTCTGTTCCCTCCTTTCTGAACTCTCAGGGAAATTGATGGAGAGAGCTTTTAAACGGTCCATTTTTAGACCAACGGATATAAAAGCCACCAGCTGACCTTGCCCCATCACACGACCAAGAAAGGCGGTCTTTATTGTAAATAACAGCCACTGAACTGCAAATAGATTTGAATCTATATTTGCAATTTTTATAGCATTTCCGTAAAAACCTCCAGAAGGTACTGTTGAGTGTGCAGAATCTCGCTGTGAAGTAATTGGTGAGAGGCCCAGATGAAGCAAAACGCCCTCAGCAGATACAAAACGCACTGCCCGCAGAGCTTAGCAACAAGTAGCCGCGGCGGTGAACTCCGCGGTTTGTTTAATTCAGTCTGAGCTCATGAAAAGGAAGCTGGGAGAAGCTGCTCCCTGACGATCCGGCGGCCGGGAGCCTTGCTGGGAACTCCGCGGGCCGACAGGCGGAGGGCCTCCGCTGTGACATCGTGCACCGAGGGAATTTAATTTAACCAATATCGTCTCGCTACATAAAAAGAGATCTAACCCCGAACGCCGATATGTGCTTCATAGTTGGGCCCGCATTTCTTATAAACAGCAGAAGTTTAGAGAAAAAAATAAAAACGTGTGAAAAGTCCATTAAAGTGGGAAGCCACTCACGAGTACAGTTTACCGCAGCCCCGCCAGCCTCGGGCCTGGACTGACGCCGTCCTTCTGCGGTGACCGCAAATGTGGAAACTCAAGTTCACGGACGGCGTGCTGTCGAGGGGTCTAGATCAGCATTTGAAATACGTCTTAGAAAGTTTTGGAAGCTATACAACACATCGTTAACCATAGGAATTATGGGATAGTTTGTGAATTTTTTTTTTTTGTATGCAACCTTTGTATAATTTGTCAGACCACATGTAATTTCGAGAAAGTAGGGAACGGTTTGTCATTTTTCCAAGCGTAAGTGGAATGAACGATCAGAAAATTTAGAATCAATTAGGTGGGCCAGCATTTTCCTAACACTTGAATGATTTTAGAATCAAATCCTGAAGCTTCGAGACTGAAGGTTCAGTTAGCAAGTGTCTCATTGCAAATGTCTTGAAACCTCTTCTATACTGTGTTAATCGACGCCCAAAGCTAGCAAACTATGTCTGATGGGCAAGCTGGGCTTGTTTTTTATGACTCATGACTGAAGACTGCCTTTCACATTTCCAAATGTGTCTATATCCAAAATGATTATATAAGCACCTACACGATAGCCTCCATTTTGATTAATTAATTAGCTAATTAATTCATTAATTTTTGCCAGCAAAACTTAAGATGCTTATTATCTGGCTCTCTAAGAAAACATTTGCTGGCCCCTGATCTAAACAAAAGGTGGTCCAGATACAAATATGTGTGGAAAACAGTAAGTTAAAATTGAAAAGCTTCGTTTCTGGTAAACCTCTGTTTATATGTTATTAGTATTAATTACAACTCTAGTTAAACTGTAACTTTAACTATAAATATGCAGCCTCTCCAGACGTCTTGACCATGGAAAAATTATTTGCTGACTTAATTTTTGACACATTTCTTGTCGTGGCTCCACAGAAAACCGTTTGCTATAAAGTATAACACATGTTATTCCTCGAGGGAGTTTTCTCTTTACCCTAGTGGGACTCTTGAGAGGTGATTTTCCACGTTCAAGGTCATGCAGAATGTTGCCTCCGCCTGCCAGGAGCTTGCAGTTGTTTTGAGGAATATAAGAGATTATTGTTTGTGTGGAAAGGCATCCTCTCAAAGACCTAGGAATTCCTGGAGCAGGTTGAGAATTAAGTGCCGATTTCTTCTTCTAACACGTGGTGGCAGGTGGGGGGGGTGGGGGCGGGGAGGGACACGTGGAGCGCCCTTTAGGAGGGAGATGAAATTAAGCATCTCGCTTTTAAGAACCGCTTGTCTTTATCCACAGGATTGGTAAACAGACGCTTTAGTGTGTTAAGGGCACTGTGCTAAGAAGCACGAAACTCTTTTTGCATCTTTTGCGTGTCTGGCCTTTCAAGGTTGTGGGAACACAGAAGAGATGAACAGGAGGACGCAGAGACGGGGTGTAAAGCCAGCTTTGAGGCCCCGCGCATGCGCCTGAAGGTGCGCCAGGTGCTGGGCCAGGCAATGCGGGCACGGCCCGCAGACGGCCGCTCAGCCGATGGGGAGACCCCGGGCGTTCGGTGGCGGGCCGGACCGAGACCCCCACAACATCCTGGCCAAGCACAGGCTCCCCCGCTGTGTGGCCCGACCTCTAGAACTCGTGTGATGGACCAGCCGTGTTCGTCCCACGGGTGGGATCGATACCCTGCCCGACTGGAAGGGGTCGCGAAGACCACACACCCATGGAAACGGTTCAGGGTTCAAAGACCCGACCTCTGTAAAGCAGGTTCTACTATATCCGCTTGCCGGAAATAAAAGGCGTATTTTAAGGGTTGCATTGCCTTGACAGAGAACATAAGCAAATCCTCGGACCCAGAAAAGTCAACATTTCGCTTACTCACCTCCCCACGGCCTTCAAAGAGCATCCGAGTCCTCCCTGGGGGCAGCCGGCAGGTCCGGGTCTATCCTGGGCGGGGTAGAAAGGCTCGGCGTTCTCCATCAGACAGTTCCGCAACAGGGAAATGACCTGTGCCCTCCGCGTTAATGTCAATCGGGCAAGCAGTAAACTTGGCTGGACATTAACAGAGCAGTGTCCGGTGGCCAGACCATGCTCACAGTGACCTCGAGCGGGGTCAGACTGTCCCGTAAGCCAGAGGACAGACAGTGCCTGGGGACAGGGAAGCGCGCGCCTGGCGGCCGCTCAGGGTCATTCGTGCTCTGTGGACGTGTTCTCCGCCAGACCGGACACAGGAACCCTCCAACCGACCTTAGAGAAGGTGTCACCTCCGCAAAGGGAGTGATTCGGGGTGTAAAACATCTAATTTTATGCCCTCATAAATGTACACTGTTATCGATATTGTAAGGGGACCATGTCCCATAAATCCACAAATTCCATAATGCGTAAATCCAAAAAACTGATTTTCTGTAAGAAATATATGTGTAGGTCGGACACAACCTGCCGAGTGTATTCTGTAGATAAAGACTCTCCATTACCCTTCACGAGTAAGTGCTCCCAGGAACTCAAAGTAGCGTGCTTAAAAGGTTTCCTAGTCATCTTCTCTTCGTCGTTCCTTTTTTTCTCTCATGGATGGGTTACATCTCTTTCCCAGTCTTTATTTCCAAATATCATTTCATAGGCACTTCATTACACTAAGTTTTGAAATAAAAGAACTAAGCCAGGAATTGGCACATGGAAGCAAATCATAATGGGAGAGAGAAGCCTGGGAAATAAGCTAAGAAAAAAAAAAAAAGACATGGACTTAAGCCCTGACTGCGTGCGCACCGCGTGAGGTGACGTTCCCACCGCCTGCACAGTGGGCGTGACAACTCGCGGACCTCACGGGTTTATTCGGGACTAAGTACGGTGAGACCTACACCGTGTTCTGCACAGCGACCCTGGAATGAAAGCTCATCGTGATCGGCCAGGGTGTTGAAGGAGATGGGGCGTGGTGACCAGTCAGTGGGAGAGACGGAGGAATTGAGAAGAGCAGCATTGAAGGGGGCCAGGTCACCCTTACCCAGCTCCCCTCTACTCCCGGGTATATGGGTCACCTTGGTGCACGTGACTCACCCTGGCAGGTGGGAAGTGTCTCGAGTCGCTCCCAGCTGGACATCTCCCCCAGCAGGTGCTCCCTCTCCAGGTGGCTCTCCCGTGGGACAGTGACCGTGAAAGCACTTACTGTTTTGGAGGAGCCTATCAGTGACTCCGGACGGGCACAGCCCAGAATGGCGAGCTAACCCCCACCACCACCGGGGCCAGCAGTCCTGGAGACCCCTGCACACCGCAAGCATGCCATCTATGGGAGCCAACACCCCCCCCGCTGTGGTTAATTCACTGAGATTGCTACTCCAGAATATCATAGGCCGTTTGGATTCACAGAACGCGCGTCTAGATAAAGCTCAGCTACTTAGAGTTAAAGATTGTTTGAATTTATGTGCACGTGTTTACTGCCATTAGCATTTCCTGTTTCCCCGAGCACAAGCCATCATTTCATGTATTGAAGAAAACGGATATACATGCATTCAGAAAAAAAAAAAAAAGCAAACTTTCTTCTTGTATTTTGCAATTTCTATTTTAAAAAGACGGAAACGCTGTATCAAGCAGCCGATTTTGCAGACTAATGCTTCCCCGCGGTATGCTGCCTGCGGTGAGTACGCCACTCAGACTGCGTATTGACAAATGCCTGATTCTTTCTAGTCCTGATGAATAGAACAGACTGTCATAACAAATTGCTATCTTCTAGAACAGATTTTGAGAGGAAAAAAAAAAAAAAGAACCAATAGAGGAACATCAACAATTCTGGGCTTTTTAGTTTATGATAAGTGGAGATCAATACTGTTTATTTAAATGGCCATGTGTAACACCTGCTATAATGCTTTCCATATTCATGTCAACTTGTCATTTCTCTAGAATTTTTTTTTTCTATAAGAACAGCCGCAACAACAATGCAGGCTTTTTCCCTTCTGCTTTCCATCCTATGAACTATATGAATGACGTTTCCATAGAAAGGCTTCCGTAGCTAGCGGTACAAATTGAAATTTGAATACAAGAAAAAGTTCTTGATAATGAATTACACTGCGATAGTCTGGATAAAGAACTTGATTAGAATATTTATTATCATAGGTAAATCGTCTTAGTTTTTTTTTTAACATTTTACATGGAACATAATATACATAATTTTTTTCTGCATTTCAATTGAGTAGTATAATTAACTGGCAAAGATTGTGCAGTTATTTGTAGGAAATCCTAGGTGATTCTATTAAAATTTTTTTCAATACCTTTGCTGCGTCCGAAGCTCACGACTTAATGGCTGTGGCTGCGTCTCCGATACTCATCCTGAGGCTGGCCTGGCGCGCCTCCCGACTGCGATGACCCAGCCAGCCTTTCACAGTGACCGCCACCGCGTCCTCAGGTCTCCATGCTGCCATCGTGTGAAACGACGTTGCGTTGGAAACTCTCACATCGCTCTTTCCGTCATTCTTCCCACTCCTCGTCAAGAGAAGAATGAAAGGTCACTTTCCCGTGGATATTCCGGAGAGTCGCAGGCTCCCAAGGACTTTGATCAGCGTGGGTGCTTAGGGCCGGCTCTCCTCGTGCGAAATGTTCACGACGCTGTCTGAACCTGGGTTTCAAGATGGCATCGTGTCCAAAATGGCAAAACGGCCAGGGGGAGGGAGATTTCGATGCTGCGGCTTTGGGAGCGGGCGGGTCACACAAACAGATCTCAGGGACATGTGGACATGCTGTGCGACCCGAGGGAAACGAGGCGGAGGAGGGTCCGTTCGGGGGGTTCTTGTCTAGATAACTCAGCGTGCCACAGACCTTCATGCCCTTGGATAAACACAGGCCCAAGGAAAGGGCCTGGCCACAACTCGAAGACGTGGCCTTAGAACAAAGCCACCTCCCCCATTATGTGCCAGTCACGGTCGCATCAGCCCCCTAAAAGTCCAAAGAGAGCTGACTCAGGGGACAGAGCCTTCTGCGCCCCAGAGATTGTGGCCAGAAGCGAAGAAGCCCCTCGGAATCTCGGCAGACAACGGGCAGTCTCGGCTCCTCCAGCCACGGTCACGGCAGGAGCGGAGGGTGTGTGACCCTCAAGCCCCCTGCAAAACCGGCAAGAAAACGAACAACCATCTCGGGCAGGCTGAGAAGCCAGCTGGCTAGAGAGGGGAGAAACAGGTCACCAGCCAGCCAGAGGGCACAGACGAGCCCCACAAAATGAGGGAGTGGGGAGAGAGAGAGAGAGAGGGAGAGAGGGAGAGAGAGAGAGGGAGAGAGAGAGAGAGTGCGTAAGTGGCGTGAAGGGTATCGCCCACACACACGATTCTTTCTAAGGGTGAAAACGAAAACACACGATTTCCCTATCACACCTTGCAGCAGGTGCCCGAGGAAGAACGCAGACACTGTCGAGATCGTGGTCTGTGAATCCGAGTTCGAGACACGTCGAAGCTCATGCGAATACGCGTGGAAATGGCGCCCCGAGGGAAGCACGAGGGAACCGGAGCGTGGGCTGGGGACCAGCGAGTTCGCACCGTGAGCTTTGGAAGGAGGACGCAGGCTCAACGAGAACTTTCTCTCGATGATAGGGAATTGATTCTCGGTGATGACTGATTAATCGATGACGTCTAGGGGCTGGTAGAGGAAAGAAGATCCGAACCGGCCATTCGGAGCCGCCCCCTGCCCTAGAGAAGATCGATAGATAAGGAACCGGCGACCAAATCAAGGCGTGGAAAAACCCCTTGGTTCTGGGAGGACAGGGAAGGTCTTAAAAGCTTTTAGCTGAAAGGCCAGTTTCCTACAAGATAAAAAACAAAAACAAAACAAAACAAAAGTCAGCCTTTTCCTTTAAAACACTGGAAGAAAAGAGAAGGAAAGAAGATATGCGCAAATGATCACCTATAAAATGGTCAGCACGGAAAAGAACAATAAATTAGCTTAAGGGCACGCAAAAACTCAGATACGCTGCTTTCATAAAAGCGCTTGAGAGAAGACTCCAGCCAAACAACAAAACTAACATAAAACGAAGCGCCGAACCGGGAAAGGGCGAACACAGAAGAAACGCTCAGGGATGGTGACAGCGTTTGCGCGCCCCGGCGCGGTTTGACCGTGATGCTAGAAACAACACATCTTGCTGTCGTTAAACCGGCTGATAAAGAAATGTCAATTGTGGCAAGGTGGGCCATCAGATCTACTACATTCGGAATTATTTTTCTTCAACTGTCCAGTAGGTCACGAAGAAAAGTACACAAATATCGTCAAGCATGTTTGTTAACATCTTCAAATCGGCTTGTGGATTTGTCTGTTTCTCCCTTAAATTCTGTCGGTTTTTGCAATAGCAATTTATATGTATGTATATATGTAGGTAAGTATATGTCTACTTATCATCTTTTATCATTATTCTCTCTCTCTCTTTGCAGAAATACTTCTAGAGGTTTATTTTGTCTTTTATTAATATAGCATTTCCTTTTTGACGTTCTTCATTTTCATAGTACATTTTTTCTAATAATACATTTTCAACATATTTCCGTTACTGTGTTTCAGGTGTTTCTCGTGGAGACAGACTAGAACTGGCTATTTTCAAATCCAGTCTGACGATCTCTGTCTCGGTTGAATTATTCTGTTTATATTTAACAACATTATTAATATTATTATATTTGTTTGCCTTTTTATTATTTGTTTACTATTTCTCTTCTCTTTAATATTTGTTCTTTTTTCCCTCTTTTCATTCATTTTTGTTAAATAAATATTTTTATGATTTGATTTTATTCTTCCTATTGGTTTTTAAGTTATATTTCTTTGAATGCTTTTGGTAGTTTCTCTAGGGATTACAATAGCTATGTTTAATGTTTAACAGTAGACTTGGAATTATTACTCGATTACTTCCAGTAAAATCTAGGAAACTTCTGACTCACCTATTTTTATTCGACATCCTCAGTGTTTATTGCCACACGTACTGTATCCGATCTATATATGTTATAAGCCCAACAAAACAGTGGTATGTTCTTGCTGTAAATAGTCATATGTCATTTAATGATAAACACTAAAGGTTTCAGTTACACAGGGTGTGACTCCGCTTACTCCAGACGACTCAGAGGGCCTGAACGACACGTCTACGAATCAAGTTTTCTCCAGGGAAAGGTCACGATACAGCAGTTATGTTAAAGGCTGGGTACCAGCCGCCTCTCTGCACAGTCCTATGGAGACCGATGGACCAGTGCCGTGGTTAGAGTGTGTGGACACGTACGTGCTCATGCGTGCACACAAGTGTGTGTGCACACGCACACATGCGCGTGCGTGTGACAGTCTTTCCCGTTTGCTCACGCGCCCCCCATTCTCATCACTCTTCTCTCCTTCCCGTAGCTCACACGTGGGGTGTTGGGTCATCTCTCTTCAGCTCGAAAACTCTTTTCAGCGTTTCTTAGAATGCAAGTCTGGTGGTGACAATTTTTGTTTATGTTTTCCTCTTAATTATTTCAGGATACTTTAGTTGCGGGTAGGATTCTTAGGTGACAGTTTTGCTGTTTTCTTTCTCTCAACTCTTCTAATCCTTTGTTCCAAAACTTTCTGGCTTCTATTTTTTTTCTAAAGAGAATTCAGGATATATCACATTTTTGCTCCTCCTTACGTAAAGTGGTTTTTTTCTTTCCCCACAATTTCTCTGATTTCTAACTTTCAGTGTCTCGGTTGTAATGTGCCCAGATGAAATTTCTATTTCCTTATCCTGCTTGGAGTTTGCTGAGCTTCATGGATCTGTAGGTAAACCTTTGCACCAAATGCGGGAATTTTTAAACGATCGTTCACATAGATGTTTCTTCTGTCTGTTCCTTTTACTCTCGCCTCTCTGAAACTTCAGTTACATCCGCACTGGAACATTGAGGTGGGGTCGCAGGCCTCTGAGGCTCTGTGCATTTCTCTTGTCTCCTTTGTTCTTCAGAGGGACTAATGGCTGGTGACCGATCTTCAAGTCGCGCGAGCATTCCTTCCATCTCCAGTCCGCTGCTGAGTCCGTCCGCTGAGTTTTTTTTTTATTTCACTTACCACACTTCACTCTGTAGCATGGTCACTGCCCACACTTTCTACTCCCCTCTTGAAGTTCTCTACCCCCTCCTCTGTGGAGGCCACTGTCTTCCTTTGAACATATTTATAACAGGCTTTTTTTCTGTTAAATCGATATCTGGATCCACTCGAAGTAAGTTTCTATTGACTCCCTTCTTTCCGGAGAAGATGTACTACTGTCCTGCTTCTTTGAAGATGTACGCATTTTCCTCTGAAAACTGGGTATTTAAATACTATGTTAGAGTAATTCTGATTTTTATTGGGGTTTTCTGAGGATTTTTTCATTGTTATTGTCTTTCTATTTTGCATTTGCTTTGCCTGATTGAAACTTAAAATTATGTTTATCCATGGTGTACACCGGAATAGCTATGCTCAATTCTCTTCGCTTCTTTTCACCTGGGGTCTGCAGGGTTCTCCTCTGAACATATTTGGTTATGTTATCAGACAAGTATACAGGAAGAGTTTATGCTCAGATTATGGGTCTCACAAGTCCTTCTTTCTGCTTCCAACATTTGCTCGTTAAATATCTCTAACCACTCTTGCAGCTCAGAACTCTGCCTTCTGTCACCTCAAATGGGCAAGGGTGGGAGAGTTTTCACCTGTGTGACAATGGCAGTTTGGAGCGCCCTCAGACAAGAGAGGTGAAAACTTGTAATTCTTACTCATTGCAGTTGCAATTTTCAAAAGTGAACTCTTCTCCAGCTCCTTAAAACTTCTCAGTGCATTCGAAGTGTGTGTGTGTGTGTGTGTGTGTGTGTGTGTATGTGTGTGTGTATTCACAAATTTCTAACTGTTCTCTGTGGGATGATTTGCCCAAACACTTTATTTACCACCACCAGAGCCCTTTGACCTTCCATTTTAGTTGACCTTGCTAAGCACGGAGACAGCAGAGAAAGCCAAGAGCCCATCAAAAAGGGGGTTCTGATAGGAGATAAAGGTGGGGACTTAAACAGGTAAGTGCCCGTAATCAAGGTAAGTCTCAGGTGAGCCCAACTCCTCCCCTCTACTTCTCCCAGATACTACTAGGACAGCAGTCTGATAAAGAGAAAAGCAGAGGGGAAATATATATACATATACATATACGTATACGTACACACACACACACACACACACCCACACACACCCCGCAAACTGGCTTTTGTGCTCTTGTATCACCATTTATATAACAGATGGTCCAAAACACGTATAGTCATCAATTTAATTTAAAGTAGTCCCGATTTCAAATGCCCATAGGCACCATGGAGCGACAGATTGAAATAATTTCAAATAATAACATGTTGATCCTATGCCTTAAATAATCCCACAATTAATTATTCATGGGACATTAGTAGCTAACAATCGAAAATACCTAACTGCACAAGGAATGAAGACATCGTGCCCAAGGATAAGCGGTAAAATACCTTGAAATAATAGACCTAAACTTTTATATGTAGAAATTATCAAATATATATGGCAACTGTTCCTCCGTTTAAAGAAATATAATTAACTTTGAAAAACAGTGTAAAAATTCGGAACTTGCTAAAAACGACTTAGTGGACTTGCAAAAAAAACCATGTACAAGTTCTAAAAATGAAAACTGATAAAAAAAGAAATTAAAACTTAAAAAAAAATATGCTTTAAAAATAGCCACAGCAGAGGAAATCAGCAGATAGGAGAATATATCACTATAAATTATCAGTAATTCCGCATAGAAGGTAAAGAGGTGGAAATATAAACTATCAACTAGAATCAGCAGAGGATAATCTGAGAAAATCGAACATAGACTATTTGAGTTCCAGAAGGAGAGCAAAGACAGATAATGTGATGGGTTTGATGGAAAAGATAAATACTAAGGATATTTCTGAACTGTTGGAAGATACCAACCCGCAGTATCACTACTGATATTACTGAAATCACGGTAGCGTTTGTCTGTAAAGGTAAACATTATGGCTGTTCTACTCCCTGTGGTATTTCCCAAGCATGAGCATAATATCGAGTGTGTCATTTCCAGGAGGAAAGACCAGTGAGTGCTTAGTCACATCTCCCTTCTCTTTGCTGTGAGGAAGAGGAAGGCTGTATGTGCGTGCAGGCTACTTCATTGTGGGTCTCGTGGCGGAGCCATTGGGCATGCAGAATGAGCAAAAACACGTATCTGTTGGATACATTGGTTTAAAACGCTGATGTTAGGGGGTGGACGTGACACATCGCAAGCTAGCGGAGCATTACTGAAACGCGAAATTAAAAAAACGAATCACTGGAACGACAGTGGATTTCAGAGCCTAGAAATAGGTGATAGTATAATCCGATCACCAATCAATAGGTTATTTAGTAAATGATATTGTCACAGTTGGCTGTCTATCTAGAAGACAAAAATAAGTGGCTCTACCCTCACACATATTTTGGGTCACATAGTAAAACTCATTTTAGATGGCCGAATGTTAAACAGAGAGGGAGTTAAAGTCAACAGAAAACATAGCATACTACAAATAAGGATCAAAGAGATTTTCTTTCTGAAACCTAGATGTTTTTTAAGGAAAAATTAGCATATTGGATTATAGAAAAATTTAAAACTTTGTATAGCAAAAACTACCATAAAAAAAAAAACACTAGTAGTCTACAGCCATGCCACCCTGAACAAGCCCAATCCAGCTGATCTCAGAAGCTAAGCAGGGTCAGGCCTGGTTAGTACTTGGATGGGAGACCACCTAGGAAGACCAGGCGCTGTAGGTGTAAAAAATAAAAAATAAGGAATTGTAAGCTGACAAAGTCCTTGCTGTCTATGAGGTCAACGAAGGGTTGCCTTGCCTAAAAAAAAAAAAAAAAAAAAAAAAAAAAGCTAATAGACAAACATGTGACGTAAGGTGGAAAAATTTTAGTATACAGAGGTAATGTGTTACTAATTATAATATAAAAGGAGCTACTATGAGTTCACAAGAAGGGAACAAATAATACAAAGAAAATTAAATGTAATAATTAACAGAAATGCAAATTTAAAGTCCATGAAACTATGGAAAGATCAAATTTACTAGCAGACAGATGTAAACAAAAGTAGCAATAATATCCCACTTTACATTAGTCAGATTGAAAATGTGTAAGACATAAAACCTACTTCTGGTAGCCATGGTTGGTACAGGATACTTTTAAAATGTTTCTGATGCAAAGGGAGAGTAATACCACCCTTTTTTAAAGAAAATTATCTGGTTATATCTATTCAAATTATAAAAAAATATATACAGATATCTTTGAGAAAGAAATTTCACACCTCTATTTAGCCCATAGAAATCAATTACTAGAACATAAGGAGGTTCTTCCTACCTTTATTTGAGGTGAGAAAAGCACAGACTAATTAAAAAATTATATATATATATATATATATATATATAGAGAGAGAGAGAGAGAGAGAGAGAGAGAGAGAGAGAGAGAACAGTGGTGGATGTATGTATGTTAAGAAAAAAATAGATTTTAAGTCAAAAACTGTGAAAAGGGACAAAGAAGATCATTATATATAATGATAAAGAAGTCAATTATCAAGCGGATATAACAATTGCAAATATATATACAACTAACATTGAAACACTTGAATGTATAAAGCAAATATTGACAGAAATGAAGAGAGAAATGGACAGCCAAACAAGAACAATGGAGAATTTCAATACCTCATTTTCTACAATGGAGAGATGGTCTAGACAGCAAAGCAATAAGGAATCAGCGAACACTGTAGACCACAGAACTCTACACGGCACGCACGGAACATTTCATCCAACAGCAACAGATCATACATTCTTTGCATCTGGAACACTCTCCAGGACGGAGCACGTGCTGGCCCACAAAAGCAGTCTTATCAAATTTCAGAAGATTGGAATCATAGCAAGTATCTTTTCTGACCAAAATTATATAAAATTGTATCCATACAAATGAAGAGAGAGAGAGAGAGAGAGAGAGAGAGAGAGAGAGAGAGAGAGAGAGAGAGAGAGAGAGAGAGAGAGAGAGAGAGAAAGAGAGAGAGAAAGAGAGCACAGAGCTGACTATGTGTGTCTTAGAAACAGAAAGTCTGAACGGAGCTATAATGAGTGAAGCTATTGAATCAGTCATCAAAAGCCTCCCAGCAGTGGAAAGCCAAGGACTAAACGGTTTCACTGGTGAATTCCATGAAACGTTTAAGGTAGAATCAATGTCAATCCTTTCAAAACTCTTCCAAAACTTGAAGAGGAGGAAATTATCTTACTTGGCCAGCATTATCCTCATACAAAGCAAGAAAAGAACACTACGAGAAAAAATAAATCACAAGCCAGTATCCCTGACGAACGTAGATGTGAAAATCTTTCACAAAATACTCACACATCAAATTCAACAGCACATTTCAGGGCGTTTACATCACGATCGAATGGGATTTATTTCTTAGATGCAAAAATGGTTCAACATACATAAATCAATAAATGTAATACATCTCAGTAACAGAATTAAAGATAAAAATATGATTATCTCAATAGACAAGACATTTGACAAAATACAGCAATTTGGGTATAAAAGGAGAGTACCCCAACATAAAAAGCCGTAAATGACAAGCCCATAGCTAACATCATATCCAGTGGTGGAAGGTTGCAAGTATTCCTATAAGATCAAGACCAATACAAGGATGCCTACTCTCGCTACTTCTATTTAATATCACTCAGAGGCAAAAAAAAAAAAAAAAAAAAAAAGGAAAGAAAGAAAAAATATCCAAAACAGAAAGAAAAAAGTAAAACCGTTTGCAGATGGCATGATCTTCTATGTAGAAAACCCTAAATACTCCACCAAAAAACTACTAGAACTAATCAACAAATTTAGTTAAGTTGCAGGATACAAAATCAGCCTAAAAAACTCAGTTGCATTTCTATACACTAACAAAAAATGCACACACAAAAAATTTCAAATATAATTCAATTTATAATATCATCAAGATAAATAAGATATTTAGGAATAAATTTAACCAAGGAGGTGAAAAATCTGTACACTGAAAATTATAAGACCTTGCTAAAAGAAACTGAAGAAGACACACACAAAATGGAAAGATATCTATTCAGTGCTCAGCAATGGATGGATATTGTCAAAATGCCCATCCAACCCATAGCAACCTAAAGATTCAATGCAATCCCTACCAGAATTTCAATTGCTATTCTATTCCCATAAATAGAATCTTAAATCCTTAAAATCTTAAAATCTGTATGGAACCACAGAAGGTCACAAACATCCAAAGCAATTTTGAGCAAAAAAAAAAAAAAAAAAGTTGGAGACCTCATACTACCCAATTTCAAAATTTACTGCAAAGGTATAGCAATCAAACAGCATGGTACTGGCGTAAAATCAGACATATAGATCAAGGGAGCAGAGGAGTGAGTTCAGAAATCAATCCACGTCTTTGTTGTCAACTGATCGTCAACAAAGTTGCCAAGAACACGCAGTGGGGAAAGGACAGTCTCTTCCCTAAGTGGAGCTGGGAAAACTGGTTTTCACATGCAGAAAATGAGATAGGACCCTTGTGTCACTCCATACACAAAAATCAACTGAAAATGGATTCAATACTTAAATAGAAGGTTTAAAATCATAAAACTGTTAGAAAAAAATGAAGAATGGAATTCATTCCATATACACACACACACAAAAAAAAAACTCAAAATAGATTAAATACTTAAATATAAGATTTAAAAACATAAAACTATTAAAAAAAACTTCTTGACCAATTATATTTTTGAATATAACCCAGAAAGAACAGGCAACAAAAGCAAATAAATAGACAAATGCAATTGTAGGAAGCAAAAAACTTAACAGCAAAGTAAAAAATCAAAAGAGTGAAGAGACAACTTAAGGAATAGGAGAAAATATTTGCAAACCATACGACTTCATTAAAAAATCCGATTTAAAAATTGGCAGAGCACCTGGATAGGCATTTCTCAAAAGAAGACACACTTAGGGCTAACAGATATATGGAAAGATGCTCAGCATCACTAATCATGACGGAAATGCGACTCAAATCGCAATAAGATACCACCTTGGGTTTATTAGAATGGCTGCTGTGAAAAAGACAATTTAACAAGTATCGGCAAGAATGTGGAGAAAATGGAACCTTTGCACACTTTTGTTGGGAAACGTAAATGGAAAACAATGTGAAGTCTCCTCAAAAAATTAAAAATAGGAGTGCCACATGACCCAGCCATCCCACTTCTGGGTATATATCTAAAGGAGATGAAATCACTGTCTCAGAGAGACTATCTGAGAAATCTTCACGAGATATTTTTCTCTCATCAAATATTGTCTGCACTTCCATGTTTATTGCAATATTATCCGCATACATATGAGTAATATTTAGCCATGAGAAAGAAGGAAATCCTGCCATTTGCCACAACGTAAATGAAACTGGAAGACACTATATTAAGTAGAATAAGCTAGACAGAAAAAAATCTTATATTATCTCCCATGTGAAATCTAAAATAAGAAGTTGAACTCACTGAAGGAGAGACTAAAATAGTAATTGCCAGGGGGAGAAGGCGGAATGGGAAACTTTGGTCAAAGGGCACAAATTTGCAATTCTGTAGGATGGATAAATCTAGAGATCTAACACATAGGATGATGACTATAATACGATATTGAATACTGGAAATATGTTAAAAAAGTAATATTCATCACTAATAAAAAAGCACACTCATCATCACAAAAAAGGTAACTATTCGAGATGATATATCAACTAGCTTGAGCCAAGTAAACATTTCACTATGTATATGTACATTGATTATAATGTATGCCTTAAATATACATTATTCAAATATATAAATAAAAGAGTAAGCATAAAAATTTAAATCATAAAATAGTCTTCGAGCCTTCAAGTGACATTTACATTTTTAGAAATCAAGTGTCCAGCAACCTGAGCTTAGAAAGAAACTTCCTAGTATTTTTTAAATGTAGTAATTTTCATAAACTATGTTGTTTTATGTTAACAATAAGTTAATTATTCTTATTTTTAAATAGATTACTAAATATGATTTTAGATTTCTATTTTAATTTCTAATACAGTAAATATAGATAAGTATAACCCACATACACAGACGTTTCTTGGTGTTCTCAACAACTCTTAAGAGAAAAAATAATAATGACCTCGCACTCGTCAAACTCACTGAAAACTGGATACGCCGGTCTCTCTCCCAGGATTTGTTCTTAACCAACTCTCCTCAGTTTCTTCCAAACGGCCAACTTCTGCATCAGCCAAGACTCAGCTTTTACATTTTCTCCTTCAGAAGCACCCTGAGGTTCATCTTCCCTCACACTGTAAAAGGCATTTCTGTTATTTGCTTCTATGTCATAGTATTTATAAATTAAATAGTACTTACCATAATGTATTTTAATCATTACTGTTCTCGACTGTCCGCACCGTGGGGCAGATGCTCAGTGATGCGGCCTCATTTTCCCTGGTGACAGGAACGAGACGTTTTCTATTCTTATATTACAAATACCTAGCTCGGTCTTCGCACATGGTCCGTGCTTAAAAATATTTGATAAAAGGATAAATCTGATTTTTGCGTAATTCCCCAACTGTTTGAAATGTCACTGGGTATGTTATATCAAAAATTTTTTTTTTCCTCATCAAAGGTCGCATTCCCAGGGGACTGACTGTATCGTGACATATTTCCAGTGTTACTTATGCAAGTGAACACGTGTCAAACAGGCCCATAATCCGAAGCCTTGTATCCACTGAAATGTCAATAACTTTCTGGAATGTCGTGGAATAAGCAAACTCCTACACAGTCAGTGTTTCCACGGCACTTCTGGTCAATTGTCCATCTTAAGGTCTGCTCTGCTAGTCAAACGCAGAGGACGTGGTCTTCGGGGTCTTTCTTACCCTCATCTGAGGCTCTGTTTTCCTCCTCTTGATTTTTCACCCCTCCACAGGTCCTCAGTAGCCAAGGTGCTGGAGGGCGATTTAAATTCCTTACTAAACAAAGTGCTCTTATGTGATCTGTCACAGGGACACCGAGAGTCACTGCGCGGAAGCTGCCATCTCCAAGAACTCGTCCTTCCCGGAGGCTTTGGGAGGTGTCAGCGCTGAGAGCCGTTCCCGACAGAGCAGGCACCTTGTCTTGGGAGCGAAGTCGGCCCCATTTGTGGGTCATCCGAAAGAGCTGCCTGACCAGGACAGAGTGCTTACACACTCACCTCCTGGGTCACCGGTGCCAGTGAAGTACTTCCGGGTTGCACAGCACCTAGATTTAGGTGGCATTTATATGAAAAAACAGTGCAGTGTTAACGGGCGTCTTTGGAATTTGAACCCAAACAGGACACCGTCATTCGCTTTACCAGGAATGTTTTTTTGCCCCATCCCACCGATCGTTTACTTGTACCTCAAGGTCCATCAGGTCAAACTCATCCGGTTCCCTCGTTCTCCCTCTCGTTCATTCATTCACTCATTCACTCACTCAGTAAGTCACTTATTGATGCGCTCAGCACGAGACTGACTTTCCTGAGAACCACCGGGATGGCGGCCGCTAGAAAGTAAAACCAGAAAAACACACAGGCCTTTTCTTTAGGGAACCGAAACAGGCAAGGAAGACAGACAAGTAAATGATTAAACGTCGCCGTGACATTGGCTCCAGGCAAAGCACGTTCGTGGGCGCCGGGCAGCAAGGCCGTGGCGTGGGCATCGCTGACGGACTGTCATCTCCGGCCCTGCGCGATCGCTGTCTCCCCGCGGCCCTGCACCCTGCTCCTCCCGCCAGGGAGGCGTTCGGCAGGCTGCGTTTTAATCTTCCATGGGATTGTCTCCTTCTCTGGACGATTAAGTTCTCGAGAAGGCAGACTAAGTCCGCTCCTCGTTTTATCGTTTCCACACGGAGCACGGCTCCTAAAACACGTTTGGCAAGTGAATGAACGAAGCCAAGGACACCAGCTGGCCTCGTCTGCCTTTGGTTCATGTCGTCGGCCACGTTAAAGCGTTGTTATTCTTCAGATCCTCTCTTCTCCAAGCTACTCTGCCTCTGACAAATGCGAACTGCAATGCGTGACTCAAAACCCTTCACGCTCCGGCCCAGGCGAGGCTGCCTGGACGCCGCGCCCAGTGTCCTCTCCCGGGGGCGCCGGAATGATCCCCGAAGGGGAACTCGCCTCTGTAAGGGAAGAGCTAAGTCAGGACGGGCTCCCCCGACCGCGCAGGCGTCCGCGGCCCCGAAGCATCGCCCTCTCTCCAACAAGTGGCGGCCGCTCGGTTCATCAGCGCCCGTGGACGGCGCCGGCGGCCGGGCGCCCCTGTGTGACTCCCCCTTTTCTGCTGCAAAAAATGATCATAAAGAACTGACTTGTAAAAACACAGTGACGTTTCCATCCAGGTCTGAAGGTCGGGAGTCTGCAGTGGGGCTCGCCGGGCTGCAATCCAGGCCTCGGCAGAACCGCACGCCCCTCCGTGCGCCGCGGGAGCGAATCCGCCCTTTGGCTTTGTCCAGCCCCTGAGGCCGGTGGCCTCCTCCCGCCCCGCGGGCCACCGGCTGGAGGAGCCGCTCCGGCTGCCTGGCTCTGACCGTCTCCCTCGCTCTCACCCGCCGGGACCTGTGCGCCCTGCCAGGCCCCCCCAGATAACCCGGGCCCCGCCTCGCTGTCCGCCGGCCGATCAGCTCGGTTCATTCCACCTGCGATCTTCACCCTTTCACCACGGAACATAACGATTTCGCAGGTTCCGGGGATTTGGACGTGCACTGTTTTGGGGGTGGGGAGGTATTTTGCCTGTTGCACCCCCATGCTGCGCCTGCTTGCCCGTTCAGTGTCACGACGTCCTTGACATGGAAATTCCCACCGCCGTAGCCCACGCCGCTGCTGCGGAAAAGCACAGGGCACGTGAGTCCTTAGCTGGTGTCTCAGAGAAGGGGGGCCTCTAATCACAGCGTTTCAAGGATGTTTTTTACATCAGGATCATCAGCTCCCAAAGGGCGGGATGACTTTGCAAATGCCTGCCTGCCTTCCCCTGGTGGCTCGGCTCCCTACCCCGCCCAGAGAACGGATGGCGAAGTCCCTTGCTGATCCCTCGGGTGTCACTAAGTGGGTCGCTCGCACCAGGGTTTTTTGGTCTTTCCCAGTTCCCATAGAGACCGCCACGGTGTCCTTATACGGCTCCAGGGCTGTCAGCTGCCCTCTGTCCTCACCGCCCCGCTGCGGCTCCGTTAGATTTGTTCCCAGCCCTGCTGTAGAACGAACGTGTCAGCGCTTTGTAGCAGATGGCTGCCTTCGACAGCGAGCACGGCCTCTTCATACATCACACAGGCTTCGGAAACGCTGGGTGCACATCTCGGAGACAGGCTGGCTGCTCGGCGAAGTACAGGCTAGACAAAACACCCCGCCATGGGACTCACGGCCAGAAGCCTCGGGAGGTGGCGGCAGAGGCCGGGCCGGGCTGTGCTCCCCTTTGCCGCACTCAACCAAGAGAATGGCGTACCTCACAACGTGGACAGTCCCCCCAATATTAAGAGCTTAGATGGTTTTATTCACAGCCAAATAGAAACCCCTTCCCCCACCCACTGGCTGTTTGACTTAAAGCAAATCACTAAACCTATTTGAGGTAAATTTACCTGAAACGTAGAGATGACTACCTTTTATAGTTGTTGAGAAGAGTGGTATACAGAAAATACTTCAAAAGTGGGTGACCAACACCCAGTGTAACACAAACAGTGGTTATTCTGCTGTTTCTATGAATCATGACACAGCCGGGCTTGAAGGAATTATTCTGAGGGCTGGGGTAAGTGGCCAGGGATTCTCGACAGGGTCCGCAAAGATATTTGGAAATGTGTGGGCTGTTTTGTATTATCACAAAGAATAGAAATGCGCTGAGTTTGGATCCAGGTAAATCAGATACATACTGAAATTCACAGGACGGCTCCACACAATGCAAGGCTGCCGGACGTCCCCCCTAATCCACGTCCCACTCACATGTGTGGCGGTGGATGACTGAGTCTGGAACTTAAAGTCCACAGAATTATCCAGAAACACAATTATTATGTGAGCTGAGTGAGTGAAGAATATACTTTGTTTTGTTCAGACATTTCCCAAAAGTTGTTCACAACGTCAGAAAGTCAAAATACCAATAGCCACACCTCGCACGGTATGCATCACCAACCCAACATACACGTTACTGCGTGATTTTAACTGGAATATGCACGATAATATTTATCTATAAGAATATCCTCTTTCGTACCTTACTTCAAAGTGTCACACCTACCGAAAGGGCACGAACTCTGACTAACGCAGCTGTCATCTCTTGAATGTAAACGTAAGTGGATCCAGGCAAGCGGTTAGTCGTCATCTACTGCGTGTGGCCCTCAGTCGTTTGTGTACATGGAGCCTAGAGCCGTCGGCTTTCACCGGGCACTATGCTTGCGGCCAGTTAAGGCCTACTACCCTTTTCGAGAGGAAATTCATAAAGTCATTTTCAAATGGACTTGTCGAACCAGAGCATTTTCTTAATGTTTATTTTATTAAGTTATATTAGATAAACAGAAAGGTCTACAATTTCTAATTACACGTTTCAATGATTATCTCTAAATGAACATGCCCACAAACCATGATCAAGTTCCTTGCAATTTGACTTAATACAATGCATATAATTTTATTATAAATTACTTTATTTTTTCAGTTCATTTTAAAAATAAAACACTTTATTTTTATTCCCATATGTGTGACTGGAGGTTATATTATCCACTTATTTCTTCCGATATTGTAGGTCGATTACATTATTGTTTAACTTTTAGGGAAAGAGTAGATTATAACATGGAAAGCGATGAATCTGCATTTGGCAGAACCGAGATTCAATATGATTTTCAAATCTTAGGAACTATCTGATATCGCCTGGTATTGACCTCTTGTCCTTCTGTTCCTAAAAATCATTGTGGCATCTGTGACAATAAAATAAAACTTATAATGTACAGAAATTCTTGTTTTTAATGTAGTTGGATTTATTAATATATTTATTTATGGCTTGCATTTAACTCTTATTTTAAGAGAGTTCTTCTCACTGCAAGGAGTTCAAGATATTCTCATATATTGTGTTCAAAAAATATTAAAGTTTTCCTCTTCACATTCAGTTCATGATTTGTATGGAATCCAAGTTTTTCATTGACCATGTATTATTTGTGCTATCCATTTTAAAAATTTATTCTGAAAGAATTGTGTGGGTAAAAAATGGGGAAAGGGATTAAGAAGTGAGAATTGCCAGTTATAAGAAGAGTCATGAGATATAAATGGCAACCCAGGGAACATAGTCAATAATATTGTCATAACTAAGTCTGGTGTCAGATGGCACTAGACTTATCGGGGTGATCGCGTCATAAGTTATATAAATGTCTAATCGCTATGATGTACATAGTAGCACAGAAAATCCACTTATTTCCTTCTAGCACTTTCTCTATTAACACCTTGCCTGTCTACAGAGCAATTATGAGAAGCAGGACAACAATCCACACAAGCCTAATAACTGAAATAAACACTGTAATTCAGATTTCACTACTCATATTGAATAGACGAGTTTATTAATTAGGAGAACGATCCGTTTTTTGTTTCTCACTTGAATAACATTGTTTCCTGGTGCTATGAACTGATTGCTTTCCCCACTGATATGACATAACAGCTCTAATGTATTTCAGGTTTTTGTGTAGACATGCTTCTGTTTCTGCACACTCTTTTCTATTGGTCTGTGTATGGATCCCTAAATCTGTTCCGCTCATTAAAACTTAATATAACTTTACAACAAGCATGTAGTAGATATGTAACATATCTAGCATAATATACATAGTTATATCTGTATTATAAGAGAGAGAGAGGGAGAGAGAGCGCTCAATACATAATAGGGTGAATGCTGTTTTGTTTTTCTTCTTCAAGATTGCCTTGGTTATCGTTGGTCCTTGGTTCATCTAACTTCGGAATGTAAGATGACGTATATAGAATGTAAAGAACGTAATTACTCGGTAATTGTCTACATGAGATGTGGTAAATGAACTTAGTACAAGAATATCTTTAATATTTATCTTTCTCAGTGACCGCAACCATTACAAAATAGTGGATTTATATTGAAATATTTCTTAACATGTATTCTACCCTTCAGTTTGTGTATTGAATTTAATTTGCCACCAAGCTGTCTAGGTGGCTAGTTTCGTTACATCCTTCTAGAATTTCTCAGAATCTCTGAAATTTCTCACTCATTAATATTATGTACGCTCAAGAAATTTTACTTTTTAGCTGTTCAAATAATTTCTTAATCATCATTAATAAAGTCTATTAATCAATGTAACTATAAAAATGAAAACAAATCTTAATCTTTGGACTTAACAAAAATGATCAACTTACCTCCACCGCATATGTTCAATCTCTAAGTTTTAATGCATGCTCTACTTTTATTAATAACATGTCATTTAGTCAACAAATAACACTCACTTAATTTCATTGATCCTTTAACCAGTGTCTAATTAAAAGAACATTTAATAATGGTAACACTATGGTATAATAAAACAAAGAACTTTTTACCAATTTCTTAGACTATTAATAATATCAACATGGCAAAACTTTGAACAATTTAAAAATTGGATAAAGTTAGTTCTCAAAATGCGATATTTGGACCTTATTTGTAGTGAAACCTATTATTAATAATATATTCCTTTGCATTACATAATTTCAAGTAAAGTTTTAAATTGTAGCTTAATGTAATAAAGTTCAAAAATCATGAGTGTGATGCTAAACGAAGTTTCTCAAAGTGAAAGCGTTTAGATGAGCACCAGATTAACAAATAGAATGTCACGAGCACCTGCCAGCACCTCGCACACCTGAGACGCCAGTGCCCTATTCCTTGCCAAATGAACCACCATGTTAAATTCATCAACCAATCAATAAGTTTTTTCTTTTAAAAAAAAAATTTTATGAATAGATTGATATGTTAAAGTCTCTTTTATATCTGACTCTTTCACTCACGTGTCTGTGCATGACAGTCATCGTTTATTGTTCTCGTTCATGATATATCATTGCCTGAATGTATTTATCCATTTGACGATTGGGTTTTTCCAATTATTGATTATTATGAATAGTGCTGCGATAAGCAAATTTATACACGTTTTTAGACCCGTGTGCATGAGTTTCTATTAGGTAAATACTGTAGAGTTCTGGGCAATAAGTCATAAATATACATATTTCTAGACAGAGTCAAAGAGTTTTTAACACTATAAAATATCAACTGCTCTACTAAGTATGTGAGGTCGGCTAGTCCATAGCCATGAGCATCCCTGGTATTTTCTGTGTTGTTCATGTTAGCAATTTTTAAGTGTATAGAGTGGTCAGGTCCTTGTTTCGTTTTGCATTTTCCTAATCGATAATGAGGTCGAACACCTTTTTTTATGTGCTTATTAACCGTTTGGATAGTCTCCTTACACAGTGTTCTTTTTAGGTGTTTTACACAGTTTTTACTTGTTTAACTACGTTATAAAGCTCTTGATATATTTTGGATACTCGTCCTCTGCTGTAAGAACGAACCTTGAGATCCACGGCCGCATTTTACTGTCTTATTCTGCTCATTTCAATCCCTCAAACGTATCAAGCTCGGCGTTAGTCGATTGGCATTTCCCCATTGTAAACGGGTCAGATTTCCCTATTTTTTAATACATTAATATATTTTGGATTGGATCCAAAATGTGTACTCTGTAGTATAGACACTGTAAATCTTACATCTTGTTGAATCTGAATCAGTGTTCTGGAGCGTGGCATTTACCATGCAGCACACAATCAGTCCGGTTCAGACCAGATGCTCATTTTTCTCTTGTCTACATGGGTCGGGGTGTAAATCTCAGTCTAGTCGTGGCGCTGGACTGTCACTGGCCCATAGAACCTTGGTGCAGGCATCAGCTGAAGATCCGTGGAGCCTCCCGCGCAGAATTAGGGAGCCCGCCTGCAACTGTCTCCCAGCGTCCATCCCGCCGCTTAAACTCCGGTCCATAACAGCTTCTTTCCCTGGTCACTCTGGCCAGAAAGACAACGGGAATTTTGTGCGGCTACGTGACTGGTCTAGAGCTTATCTCGGACAAAGCCACAAAAACGAAAAGATGAGATTCTTACCCCCGTTTGCGCCATTTGCCTGTTTCCCCTCTGTTTGTTTCTCAGAGTCCCCCGTTTATCAAATATCTAGTTTGATACTGATTCTATTATAGAATTTTACATGTGACATTCCATCGCCTTGCGGCCTCCACGACTTCGGCTAAAGAGGCAGCCGTCGGCTTTGTTTGTTGTTCCTCGAAGGATGATGTCACTTATTTTCCTTTGGCTGCTTTTATCTCAGGGAACCGTCTTACTATAGCCTTTCCTGCTTGCATCAGTGCGACGTCTTTTGTCGGCTTTAAAAAATTCTCAGCCATTAATATTTTTTTAATTTTCTCCATGCCAAATGTCTCATAAACCTTCATTTTAATTTTTCTTTTCTCCTTGACCTTTAGACAATTTGTCTTCTACTGACTGACTACCAATCTTTTCCTCGATTGTGTATAACCATTTATTAATCGAATTCTTAATGTCAGTTCTCAGTTTTTCAGCTTTAGACATTCTATTAGAAGCTTTGACATAGATTTCAAGTAAAATGATCATTATTTTCCCATCCTTTTTCTGTAATATGGAAAATAACAAAAGAACACATTTTTCATCCATATATGAAAACATATTTTATATGCCAAGTTACAAAAACAGTGTGATATTTGTATTAAATAAATAAAATGGAAATAAATTGAAGGTGTAGATATGACGATGTATTTTTGTCAGTGAAGATGGAAGGGGAGGGCGAAATGTGTCCCTTAAAATGCATGCGCGGACGCCCCAGCACCCGACGTGATGGTGCTGGGTGACGATCAGGTCGTGAGGGTGGAGCCCTAACGAATGGGGTCAGTGCTCTTATGAAAGAGACCCAGAGAGGTCCTTGTCCCTTCTGCCCTGTGAGGACACAGTGAGAAGTCTGCCTCCTGGAAGAGGGTCCCCACCAGGTTGGCCTTTCTGGTCCCCTGATTTGGGACTGCCAGCCCCCTAAACTGTTAGAAATAAACATCTGTTCTTTTATAAGCCCCCTAGTCTGTAGGATTCTGTGCCATTGTCAAAGTGGATGAAAACATGCAGCAAAGGACTCGGTAAAGAAGACCCTAAACCGGGAGAGGTTGGTAGACGTTCTTCACCAAAACTGCACACTTTTCCATGTACTTGGGAAGCAACGTTTAAGACTGAAAACCTGCAGAAAATATTTTCTACATATACAGCAAAGAAAAAACTACTAATTAATTTCAAATGGCAAACCAACAAAATCAAAACAGAAACGTAACAATAAAAGAAATAAAAGACTCGCTAATAAATGGAAACTTCAGCGACACGAGCCTCACAGGACGTGGATCCTAGCCCGGAGTCGGCGTTCCCACTCCGCAGACTGGCAAAGGCACAGTTTTCGACCGTCGCTGGCAAGTGTGAGGACGCACATATCCTGTGGCATTCGTGGTAGACTGTCATTTCACGCAGTCCTTCCTTAAAAAAAAAAGAAAGGAAAATGTCAATCTAGATTCTGCACACGGAGGCTTCATTAAGCTGGAGAGGGGCACTCAGATGTTACAAAAAAACAAAGGTGCGAGCTGAATAATATTAGGTTGTTAGCACAGATTGCGTTTGTTGCAATTTATTCGAATGATCTAAACAAGTTGAATGTATCCGTTTCAAGTTGAAGTTAATTCTTTTTGGCCTTACATATGATACGGTTGCCATAGGAACTGTTTTTTTTTTTTTAAGAAATTCTTTGAAAGAACACCTGTGTCAGGAAGCATACATCTAAAATATGGAAGCTCTTAAAACTCAATGTACTTTCATATTTTTCTATGCTAATTTCTGTATTTCATCTAAAGAATAAAGATTGACAATTTGTCTCATAACTGTATTACTTTATGTCAAAAATGTCTCCAGTTGATGCATCACGATATTTTTTATCATTTCCCGGGAAAGCAAAACAAGAATTCAGTACCGATACTTTTTGATATGATTACTTTTTATCTCTGAACAGAAGGGAAGGAAGAGGAAAGAGACTGCAGGTTTTTGGAAGAAGGGAGGCTGGAATGGAACCTCAAAGAGTGAAAGTATTCTTTTAAAAATATTTCAAGTCCTTCGGCACTCGGCTGCAGAAAGCCAGGACGGCTGCGTCTCACTCTGAGCTGCGGGGGATTCTAACGACTTCTCGTTCACCGCTGCGTCGGCCTCTCTCTCCGGCCCAAGGCTTCATTAAGATGGAAACAAACGTGAAAGCCAAGTGTGAGGGCAGAGTCAGCGTGGCACTAGCAAGTCTCAGTGACCTGTCACAGGGACATAAACTCCAATGTGCCCAACTGGAAATCCGCAGGCAAATGTGTCTAATGACAGGGACTTCCGGAAGAATCTTCATAGAATTGAAATTGGAAGTCTCCCTGATGCGAGGCGACAGCCTGTGGACTGACCGACCCTCACAGGCCTTAACGTGACATAAAGGACACCTGAGTAACCAGGCATAGAGAAGCACAATTGGCGGAGGAAGGGACTGTAACAGGGCGTATAAAGACGTATGTGGAGACAGGTGCAATGTCTTCTACAGAACTTTCTAGCGGGAATCGCGCGCGTTCCGTGAAGGGGGGGCGAGCCCCGTCCCGCCTTCGCAGAACAGCGGCGATATTAAATATGAAATGATCGTGAAATACGATCGGTGCGTGTGCTTTAAAGTGAATTTTTCACGTGCGAAAGTCGTCGGGCTGGAATTCCAGACTTGCCCTAAGGGCTCGAACAGCCTGAGGCCTGCAGGACATACAGCCCTGGCTCTGTCCCGCGATGGTATTACACCACTCTCCGTGCTGCGCGCGCGCGTGGACATGCGTGTGGCCGTGCACACGTGCAGGTGCCTCCGGCGGGCGGGGACCGGTGGACGGAGACGAAAGCCAGGACTAGCGTCGCTGGGCTTTTTCCGCATCGCTCGACCTTGTCGCGTGGCCTTCCCCGTGAAGGAACCCCAGGGAGAAGCTCTCCTGGTAGAGCTTTTCTTGAAGATGCGCGTCTTGAGTGCTTCTTAGACCGTGTATTCGTTAGAGCGGTTTAAGGAGTGAGCTGAGATTCCGAGGGAGCCGCGGCCCTCCAGGGCTCGGCTCCGTGTTCCCGTCGCTGCCGCGGGTAACGCCGCAGCCCTCGGCCCTCCGTGCCCTGCAACGCCAGGGACCGTGAGGCCATGGCGACGTGGCAGGGCGTGACGATCTTAACTTGCTCCTCCGGCCTCAAAATTCTAATCTTTCCATTCGATTCTCCCACCCCAGATGGAAAACAGTGAACATGACCATCACAAACTCTTTCGGCATTATATAGTTGTGTGCAATGACATAAACAGAAAGATAACAGGGCCTAGATTGTCTAGCATGCGATGGGCCAGTGAGGGAAAATTCTGTTTTGCAAGGTTCCGTGGGTTTTGATTTCCTCCAGACAGGCACGGAGAAACTGGCATGAGCCATGTCAAGCACTACGCAAGACTGGATGGCAAGTCGCCCGGCCCACAACTTGCTATTTTGATGACCCCCGGCAAGTGGTCATTGTACCTCCACTCACTCATCTGTAAGTTAGGATGCTAGTAAGATCTCTCCTGTAGGATGATTGTAACTATTGGGAGTATAAAGATGACATATGTAAAAAAAAGAAGAAGAAGAAGCACTCAACAAACGACGGCTGTAATTCTTGCTATTACAGAACACGGCTTGCATTTTCACCAGAGCTAAGCCCGTAACGCTCACGCTCGCTGCCACGGCTCCCCAGCTACGAGCTCATCCGGCGAGGTGCCTTGACCCATTCCAAAGGGGTTTCATTAAAGCACTTTGAGTTCCTCATTTTAAACCGGTTCCAAAACCTACAAAGTTTTATTTGAATGGTCTGAATTATGGCAATTCGGAGAGGTGTCATTTTTGATTTCATTTTCACTCCTCCACAAGCGACAGAGTATACTAAGCAGAAGACACGGGGAACGACGCCTTGGTGAGCAAGGCGCTTCCCCAGACCGCCCCCGCGGGGGTTATGACTTAGAGTCCACACCGATAAATACGATAGTTATCCAAGCCGCCCCTCTTCTGATCGAAATCCAAAGGATAGTTACTTATATTTTGTGGCTCACACAGAGCCAATAGTGTGCTTCTAACGAAGAATTTCAGAAGCACATTGATTCTGAAAATATAGTCAATTAGAAGAATAAAATCTGTAAGTCTGTATAAAAATTTAAAAATTCCAGACTCACAGAAACATAGAGTCTCTTGCTGTGTGGACTTGGTCCTTGGTAACTCCAGGTCATTGTGTGACTTTTTTTTTGTTTGTTTGCTTAGAGGAGACTCCAGAGCCTCACGAGGAACCCGTGTGTGGATTTGTTTTTCCCTCTTCAAGAGGAGCAGCTTCAAACCTCTCTGCAAGAGCCATTTTAGCATCTATCTATCAATATGTGTAGCTTGATTTCATAGCTGCTATGCTTCCGGCGAATCGATACGCCTACATCATTATCTTTTATCCTTTAGAGCAAGGACTCTGTGCTGCTGGCCGTTATACACAAGGACTCAGCGGGGTGTTTGGCAAAAATAAATAAATAAAGGAAGGAAGGAAGTATACAGAACATGAGGAGTGTCAGATTGGAAACAAAAATGCCAGCTGGATACGGTCGCAGTAGTTCAAGGAAAAGGCGATGGCGGCCTCACGTGAGGAGCAGCAGTGGGGAATCAGCCAGGAGAGAATTCATGTGCACGCGGGCAAAGGGGTAGAACAGACAGGATTGATGTTCATTGGATTTGTGCAGGAAAGGAAAGAGAGAATCAATCCTTAGATCATCCCTAGGTTTCCGACTTAGGTACCTGGGGATGGTACCATCATCTTGTAAGAGAAGGAACGGACTTTAGAGGCAAAGATGGAGGTTTATTCATCTGATGCCCTTGGATCCAGCAGCGAGCACAGCCCTCGGCACACAGAAATCGAAGAAGTTGCTACGACTTGTCCACTTGAAAGAACCACGCGGGTAAGCCGAGAATAGAATTTGAGAAAGGATGGAGAAGACGGTTTGTAGGGAGTGTGCTAGGAACCACACGACCAAATAGAGATGCTAAAACATCCTTTCCTAATCATTTCTCACCTTAGAGATTTACAGAGGCCAGATAAGGATGTAAAAGGAGATTCGGCTATCTAGACAAGCTGATATACTAAAAAATAAAAAATACGTATATTTTAATTTATGTCAGAGGTATAATTTACATAGAGGAAATTTTACTCTTTCCAAGTATACAGTCTAAGAACAGTGACAACGCGATACATTCATGTGACTACAACCAATCAAAACAGAACACTTGTGTGGCCACACAGTGTTCTCTGCGTCCAGATAAACACAAGCGGGGAGAGTCTGTTACAGCTAGATCTTCCCCGGGCGAGATGCTAAATAAAGTACTACTGGGTGAAATAAATAAAGGAGCGCTGAACAGTAAGTCGAAATCACAGGAAGAAACAAAAATCTCGGTTACGGTAAATATGTGGGCACTTATGAAAGCTACTACTGTAACTTTGGCTTGGAACTCCTAATTTATTTTCCTAATGACTTAAGAAACTGATGCATAAAAGTTGTCAGTCTGTGTTCTTAGACACGCGATGAATAAAGATGTAATTTTGTGACATTAATGCTGATAAGGAAGCAGAGCTATTTATTATTTGCATGCTGCTGAAGGTAGGCTGGCATCAATCAAATTTGAGTGTCATAACATTGGATGTTAAATGTCATCCCCACAAAGAAGGTAGCTATAGAATGTACATAAAAAGGACTTAAAATCGAATTAAAATGTTTTATTTTAAAAATATCATCTAAATACAAAAGAATACAGTAATGCAGAAAATAAGGTACAAAAATGTCTAGGAAGCATGTAGCAACTAAATAGCAAAATGATATACCTTAAGTTTCTGTTTATTTGTAATTGCTTTAAATGTAAATGGTTTAAACTTTCCAGTCAAAAGACAAAGATTAGATGAATGGATTTAATAAATGGTCCAACTCTATGCTATCTAGAAGAAACTCACGTCAGATCAAAAGATAAAAATAGGTCAAAAGCAAAAGGGAGGAAAAAAATATTCCACACAAATATTAACCCCCAAAAAGGTCAGGGTGGCTACACTAATACCAAACAAAACATACATTAAATAAAAATGCTTAAAAGAGACAAAGAAGGATAGTAAATATTAATAAAAGGTTCATTATAGCAAGAATGTATAATAATTATACACATTTATGTACCTAATAGCAGACCATCAAAATATGAGGCAAAAAATGTGCATAATTAAAAGGAGAAATGCATAGTTCTACCATAATACTTGGAGATTTCAACATCCCAATCTCATAAAGAACAGAACAAGCAGAAGAAAGATGAATGAGGAAATAAAATAGAGAACCAAATGACACAATAAATAAATTAAATCTAACAGGCATTTAAAGAACACTCTACCTAATGACAACAGATAAACCTTATTCTCAAGGGCTCACGGGCCCCTCTCCCCAACAGGTCATATGTTAATCCACACATTAAGTCTATTGTTAAAAAAAAAAATTTGCAAGTGTTAGCACGGATGTGGAGAAATTGGAACTCTCGTACACTGTTGGCGCGACTGGAAAATGGTCCAGTCATGCGGGAAACAGTCCGGCGATTCCTCGAAAAGTTAAAAAGACAATCACTCTACTATCCAACAAATCTACTTTTTTAAATTAAGTTTATTGGGGTAACATTGGTTTAATACAATTATGTAATTTTCAGGTATACATTATCATTTGAAATCTGTATATTCTATTGTGTTTACCACCCGAAGTCCAGTTGCCTTCAGCTACCGTAATTTGATCCCCTTTACCCACTTCGCCCTCCCCCTGTCTCTCTATATTTGACCTCCTTTACCCGTATACCTCCCTCCTCCTCCCCATCCCATACCCCATGGTAACCACTAGTCTATAGTTCATGTCCAAGCATCTCTCTTTGTTTGTCTTGTTCATTCAACAAATCCACTTTTGAGTGTATATACAAAAGAATTGAAAGCAGAATCCCAAAGAGATGTTTGTACATCCATGTTCACAGAGGAATCAATTATCCACAGCCTCAAGGTGGTTAAAATAAGCCATTGTCCATGAAGGGTTGAATAGATAAGCAAAACGTGACATAGACATTCACTAGAATATTATTCAGCCTTTAAAAGAAGAAAATTCTAAAACATGCTACAACTGTGATGAACCTTGAGGACATTATGCTAAGTGAAATAAGCTAGTTACAAACAAACAAATTCTTTGTGCTTCCACTTACCTGAGACACATATATTAGCCACATTCACAGAGACAGAAAGCAGGATGGTGGGTACCAGACAGTACGGTGAGGGAAGAATATAGAGTTATTGTTTAATGAGTAAAGAGTTTCAGCGTAGCAAGATAAAAATAATTCGCAAGATGAATTTTGGTGATGGTTTCGCAACAATATGAATATACTTAATATCATTAAACTGTACATTTAAAAATAGTTAAGATGGTAAATTTTGTGTTATGTATGTATTTAACCACAATTCAAAAAGTAAATTAAGAAACTTCTAAGCTGTTTCTCAAAGTGGACATACCATTGTTCATGGCTACAATAAATTCATGACAGTTCAAACTGTTACATATCATTGTTAGTGTTTGGTGTTATAAGATGTTCAATTTTTTATTTCAGCCATTCCAATGTTCAGAAGAATCTCATCATAGGTTTAAATTGAATTTCTATGATGACAAATAATTTTGAGTCTCTTTTCATGTGCTTATTTTCCAGCCATGTCTCTTCTTTGGCTAAGTGTCTGTTCATACCTTTTGTCATTTTTAAAATTCAATTATTTAATTCCAAGAGTTCTTTATCTATTCTTGAGACCATATCTTTATAAGATATGTGTTATGCATATGTCCTAGTCTGTGGATTATCCCTAAAATTTCTTAACAATGTTTTTCTACAAGGTGTAGAAGTTTTAAAATTTGATGATATATAATTAATTAATATTTTATTTTATGGTTTAAGTATTTTGTGTCATATCTAAAAATATCTAAATCACCATTGCAAAGACTTGGTTCCTTTTTCTTTCCTTCTAAAGTTCTTATTTTTTAGGTTTTATGTTTAGGTCAATAACCCATTTTGAGTTAGTTTTTGTAGATGGGGTAAGGTGGTGATTCGTCTCTTATAAGGATTCTCGATTGCTTCAACAATATATTTTGTAAGATGAGACTTTGCGTTTGTTGTAATTAACATTATAATGATATAAACATACCATTTTGCAAGTTGTTTATTTCATTTTTTAAATTTCGTTTTCCCTTTTTCTTTTTTTTCTGGTTGCTTTTAGATGTCATTTGTATGTTTCTATATCATCTCCGCAGTGGGTTTATTAGTTACGCCTTTTTTCCCAATGTCTTCATGTTGTCGTAGCTTTTTCAATATGTATAGTTATTTTATCATGCTTTACATTCATAAAACACCACCTCCTTTATGTATACTTACCGAAACTTATCATAGGATGCTTCTGTTTTATGTTGTTTTGAAATACATTTTACCTTTATATATGCTAGCAACCTCAGAATTTATTGTCAATAGTTTTGCTTCAGAAAATCAATTATTTATCAGAGTCATTGAAAATAAGAAAAAAACTTTGTATTTGCTTTTATAGTTATCGTTTTAAGAGTTCTTTATTTATTTTTATATATTTCCCCTTCCTGACTGGTATTATAGTTTGTTTTTTTTTTCACATTTCATTTAGTAAAAGTATGCTGGTAATGGGTTCTCTCAGGTTTAATTTGTCTGAAAATGTCACAATTTCATGTTTATTTTTGAAATAAATTTTGATTGAATATAGAATTATGGGTTGTGAGGGTTTTTTTCTATTTTAAAGGTATTTTTCATCCGATTTGCATAATTTCTGTTGAGATATTGCAAAATTCTTATCTTCTCTTTGTTGTGTGTAATGTTTTCTTGCCTTATCCTCTGGCTACCTTTAAGATTTTGTCTTCTTCACTAGTTTTCAGTGGTTTGAAAATAATATGTCTGTTTTTATTAGTATTTATCCTATTTTGCAATCAGCGAATTTATTAAATCTGTGTTTCATTATATTTCCCTATTTCTGGAAAACTACAGTCGTTCTCTCTCCAAATATCACCTCTGATCCATTCTCTCTCTTCTTTTACATATATGTTAGATCATTCCATGTTCTTCTGCAGGGTTTGTATATTCTCTTTATTCCTATATTCTTGCTGCATTTCGATTTGTAATTTCTTTTGACCCATCTTCACATTCACTGATTTTTTTATTCATCTATGTCGTCTACTGATGAATCCATCTAAGACATTCTTCATCTCTCTCGCTGCATTATGTTTTTAGATTTTTAATATTTGAATCAGTTCCTTTCCCTCTACTGAAATTCCCTATCTGTTTATGCATGCAGGACACCCTTCTCCTAAATCTATTCACGTATTAATCACAGTTAGTTTTAAACCCCTATATGGTGGTGGTAGCGGTGGGGGAGGGGAAGCAGTCTACTTAAATTCTCTCACTCATGTTGGCCTTAGACAGACCTTCCGCGGCTGCGCCTTCGGGGCGGGTCTCTCAGCTTTCTCGTCGTTAGGCCGCCTGGCAGCCAATCTCTGCCTTGCGTCTGTGTGTGTCGTGCATCCAGGGGCTGCCCTTGGTGATGCCGCCACCTGAGCAGGTGACGGAGCAGAGCGGAACAGGGATAAACTGGCTGGTAAAGCGAATACGACAACAATTCGAATCTTTCGGAAATGTATTGTTTTCTTTTAGGGAAAAAGGTGCACAAAAGCTGGTACCTTGTCGATCTCTTGAGGCGAGGCGGTTGTCGTTTGTCTTCAGAGACTGCCCAAGGCCTTGTGATGTGTACTGTGAGGCAGACAGTCAAGGTGTGTTCACATCTAAACCAAAAGAGATGGCATCCTTTGCAGACCAGGAGGGCAAGGGCTTGCTGCGTAGAGGTAAATAAGGACTGATTCAGGAGTTGGTGTTTTCAACAAAACATCATCAGAATGTTTTTTCCATTAGTTTGAAGGGAGAAACCTTCCCAAAATCTCTCTGAGGAATTCAGAAAGAACAAACTTTCCAATACATTGCTCAGATCTTCTAATCGTATACTAAGATTTATCTCCGTCATGTCTAATAATTGTAGGTACTCAGATTAGACTGATCAAAACCCAAAAACAGAAGTAATATATCAGATAGATTCCCTTTCCTAGTAAGTCCCGTTTCCCTTGACACTCATCTAATAACCTATATTCCCTGTGAAAATACAGGCAAATGATGGCGGGTAATGAAGCCCACCGTATCGTGGCTGTTCACTTCTTATGTTTAATGAGGCTTACGCTATATTTCTCTAGGTTCTGCAGAGTCCGAAGCCAGCTGATTCATTTAATCAGGACACTGATACATAACTGTTACTTCCTCCTGGTAACTGTCAGCCACAGATATACCTTGATGAACCTCAGTGCCTCTAAACAATGAATAAAAGGTATAAGGAATCAGTTAAATGGCACCCGGAGTGTTCTTTATAAGCTGGTTCACAGTCGTTACAAGGGTGCACAAATAACGTATAGCAACCATTCGCCATCCTCCAGCTCTTATCTTTCCAAGCTATTCTCTCTATTTCAAGGGCTGCTTATACGAGTTAAGCTTGTTCTTAAGTACTCAAAATCATGTTTATCCATTTCATTAAAGAGTAACTCAAAACAAGTAGTTTGCTTTGTCAGTCTGTGTTTTCCTCCTCTGAGACTAAGATGATCCAGACAACTGTTTAATTCAAACTTGTTGCTTGCGATATTATTTTTTTTGTAAAAATTTCACAGTTGTACCATCACACGAGTGACCATAAATCTGGAAGCCAGAGAGAGATCACTCACAAACAGCCCGATGTTTCTCGTCAACTAGGAGCCAATTCTTTATGCCGTACACAAATGTGAGAATCGAAAAGCCAATGGTTCCGTTCAGCTCCAAGCTCGCCCCCGACCCTGCCAGCAAGACTGCTTCTTTGCACATTCTTTCTAATCTTGAACTTCATACACTTTGAATTGAATTAAAGAGTCACCCTCCATATCCTCATGCCTCTTTCTAAACCTATAAGCATCAGTTACAGAGTAAATAAATATAATGAAATAACACCCAAACCATTTCCGCCTTCTGGAGGCCGTTCTGTCGGTGTTTACCATTCCTGACCTGCTCGGTTTTTCCGAAAAGCTCCAAACACTGCCTCTTATAGATCAGACGCGCTGGCATCTTCTCTTTTACTATCAACAGGGAGTGGGGCTGTGATGGAAGCCAAGATTTTAACCAGGATAAACTTCATACTTTCCCAGAGGCTTTTAGAATCAAATAACCATTGCTGAGAAGCACAGAAGGGCTTAGCGGCGATGCCTCATACTCACCAGCCTCATCACTCCTGTGTCTGCGGGATGTCAGGGGCAGACAGGAGGACGCACTGGCCCAGCTAGACTGCCACCGCGTTAGAGTCTCGATTCAAATGGTACCCTGGAGTTAAACACATAAATTATTTACAGGAACGTGGCGTCTCTGCTCCAAGTCCTTATTCTTGACTTCTTCTATTATGCTGTAAAGTTTTTTGCACCAGTAAAGAAAAGCGAGTGAATAAACAATGTGTGTGGGGGAGCGCATGTGTATATCTGTATTCGCGTGCATTTTTTCCTTCCTAAACATTTGCGACTAAATTAGTGAACTTTATATTCACATCGGTGAGCAATTATCGGGGATCCTTTTCACTCATAGATGTAAATTGCAACTCACCACATAAGTGATATAGAAATCAAGTGCATCGCCCTTACTTGTCAACTGATTATAGCATATTCAAAAATCTTTGAAAAATTTTACACAATACAATAGCTCTAACACACACTAACACAACCTTCATCGCTTCCGCATACGGTGTGGCTTATCGAAGTATTTTCATACTCGAATTCTCTTGTCTTTCTAAGAGAATTTCCAGTATCATCTAAACTAATTGAATTCGCATGCCTTAGATGGATTAGGACATCCTGGCCCGGGTGACAACCTCTTCTGCCATTATATTTTACTCCCACCGTTACGCCCGGAGTTCATCCTGACCTCTAGGTCCTCGCTCCCTCCTCTTTCTCCCTCTCTCCCCTGGTCTTCCCTTCCCCGTCGGCCTGTGGTGATCACCCATCCCTGCGACTGTCCGTTACCGACATCTCCATCACTTCGCCCCATTATTCTATCATCGTATTCACTTGGGAAAACGCCTGGAACAATGGCGAGCTGGCCAACCATCTTAAGTTTGCCTGGAACACGGCTTCCCCGAGACACGGGCCATCGGTGCTGCACCTGGGAGAGTGACAGGCAGCTACGGCGCTCGACCACCCTGAAAACAAGTGCCCGGCCGCCCACCTTCTCTGTCTCTCGTGCCTTTTCCTCTGTGGTTCCGGCTCGGTTCTGGGAATTCTTTCTGCTCCTCGTTCTCCACAGCTGTCCGCGCCCTTCGTGGGGGCCGCACAGCTGCCGCAGGTCTCCCATGGTGGGGTTTGGGGCTCGAGCGTTGCCTTGCATTTGTTAACACTATAATTCACCTAAGTTTCTTTTTTGTGACTCAAGGGTGACAATCCTACGTACTTTCTAAGGTTGTGAAGAAGATTCGATGAGTAATTCGGTGAGGACGCCTCCGGCACTGTGCCCGGCACAGGCCATGTGCCCTGAGTTCAGACGGCTTCTGGTCTACCCGCCCTAGACAGCCACGTGTGCCCGTAACCTCGACACTCTCCCGAGCAGACAGAACTCAGGAAGCTGCCTTTTCCCCTTGCTCCCATGCCTTTCTCTTTTATTTTAATGTCAGTTAGCCTGAGACCATCCGAAAATTCGGCTTAGCTACTCTGGGATGAACCTCTATGAACAACTTACGCATCCGGATGAAGATGGATGTGAAATGTTGTCCGAACTCTTTTTTTTCCTCCATTTTCGTTCTCCCTGTTGAAATCAGCAGGCGGCTGAATTTTCAAACCCTTCAAAGTCCCAGCGTTTGGATTCACTTTCTCCTACTTACTCTGTTGAGCAATTTTTGCCAAAGTTCTCCTCTTTTTTCCCTTTTTTTTTTTTTTTTGATGCCTTTCTATAAGCAGAAGGGGAAATGTAAGTTAGACCATATTTTGACTCTCCGGTCTCTTCCCAGGACTGCCCTTCCGTAGGCACGCGGGCTGCTTCCCGGGTTTTATGGGTGACGTTTTAGCACATGACACGCCGCCGCATAGAACAAGTCCCTCTTTCCAACCTGTGTCCCTTTCTTCTGACCACGAGGACGACTCCCTGCAGCAGGACTTGGCTTCAAGAAACCCACTGTGCGATCTTTGAAATAATTACAGTTACTCACACTGAGGGAAAGGAGATAACGAAGTTAAGGATTCAGGCCTCTAACATCTCATTTGGGTTGAAGCACTTAGATTCGGCCAGCTTCTAGAACATTCCCAGTGCGGCACCCAGAGCCACGTGTCCGAGCTAAAGCACACATTGCTGGGCGATTCCTCTTCTGGGACCACACCAGGGCTTTCCCGCTGCCCGCGAACCTGTCCTCGCGGCCTGCAGGGTCGCACGGCCACTGAGACCCCCGGTTCCTCCCATCCTCCCTCGTGCGCCCAGCCCTCAGCCCCCCTAAGTCACCTTCGGGTCTCAGAGCTGAGGGTGCTGTGCCGTGTTGCACGCCCCGGTTGTCTCCCTGAACTTTGGAAGTTTCCCGCCCTCCCTGTCCCTTGTCTGGGTCCCGCCCACCGCACCACGTGGTCGCTCTGGTTTAGGCTGTTTTGTTGGATACGCAGAAGGGAGAGGAAGAGTCGCCTGTCACCTCGGCCGCAGCCGGGTTCGGTCATCTGGGAGCCCCCCGCCCACGTGCGCTCTCCAGAGCTCTTGAGAGCCACACGGGCAGATCAGCGGCAGTTAAAGAGAGGTGTGTGTGTCCTCAAGCTACCAAAGTACGTACATACAGGATCAACGAGACAGGAGTATAACCATATAGAGAGCAGTGACTGATTTTAGACAAGACACAAAGGCAACTCAACAGAGAAATGCTAGTCTTTAAACATGGTCCTAGAAGAACTGGACAGCTATGAGAAAAAGGAGAAACATTAATCTATATCTTGCATCCTATAAAAAATTAACTCTAAACAGGTCATAAATCTAAATGTCAAACCTTTCTCAAAGAAAGTATAAAGAAAAATCTTTGTGACTTTGATTGGGCAAAGATTGTTTACACACATCACCAAAAGTCTGACCCATAAAAGGTGATATTTGATCAATTAAAACTCATAAAAATTAAAAACTTGTGTCTTTGAAAGTCAGTCTTAAAAAATAAAAGAGAGCCTACAGATTGGCAGAAAATAATTGCAAATCACATATTTCATGAAGGGTTCGTCTTCTAAATATATAAAGAACTCTTAAAATACAATAAGCAAACAAGCAAGTCAATTTTGAAAATGCCCAAAATACTTGAACGGACACTTTAACAAAGATAACAAATGGACGGCAAGTAAATATATTTTAAAAGTTCCCTATGTCTTTAGTGATAATAGAAATGCAAATTAAAACCGCAATAAGATACCACTACACATATATTAGAATGGCAAATAAAAACCGATGTAATCAAGTGCTGAGGAAAATAGAGTTCTTACACGTCACTGATGGGGATTCAAAATGGCACAGTTAGTGGGGGAAAAAGAGGTAAATCAGCCTATTCAAACGCTCTTGAGAAATTGTGTGGAATGAAGAGAGAATGAAGTAAAAATTGGATTTTGAAAAATAGACATATTAGTATTCTCTAGAGAAACAGAACCAATACTCTCTCTCTCTCTCTCTCTCTCTCTCTCTCTCTCTCTCATTCCATCTCTCTCTCTCTCTCTCAGAACTGGTTCACTGCATAATGGAGGCTACATCTTACGGTCTGCATCTGGTAGCTGGAGACCCAACAAAGCAGGTGCTGTGATTCCGGCCTGAGTCCAAAGGACTGAGAAGCGAGGGAGCCACTGGTGTGAGCCCCGGGGCAGGGCAGGAGAAGACAGATGCCCCGGCTCAGCAGGCAGGCAGGCAGGGAGGGAGGGAGGGAGGGAGGGCGGCAGGGAGGGGAGAAACCGTCTCTCCCTGCTTTGTGTCCTGTGCGGGCCCTCAGTGGGTAGGATGAAGGCCACCCGCCTTGGGAAGGGCAAGCTAGGCCCTGAGTTAATAAATTCGCCCAGAAACGCCCTCACAGACACGGCCAGAAAAAACACGGAATCCGCACCGCATGACCCATTCGAGTCGACGTGTAAAATTAACCACCACACTAGGTAACATTAAAGGCACTTGCAGTAACAATTTTGGGACTTAAGACGCTCAACTGGGATGGACAATGGATTGAGGAAAAAACGAAACCACGAACATGACAGAGAGAACCACTGAGGTTTATCACCTGGAGGAGAAGACGGGCTGGAGGAGAAGATGAGATTAAAAATGTTTTTATTACAGCGGGAGCTACTGAATTGCATTTGCGTTCTCACGTGATACGCACGCTGGGGAGGAAGGCAGTAATGATTATCAGAGAGAGGGTAACTGCAGTGGCGAGATCCTGGACCAACCGAAATCACGGAACGGCGAACGGACAGTAAATTTCTCTCCAAATTTACTTTTGCCCCTGGCCAGTTGGAGAGAAACAACGTATTTGTTTGCAGCTGACCTCCCAGTTCAAAATGGACCTTTACGGCGGTCTAAAGCAGGCAGAAGCTGCTGACCATTGTCACGGATCTCGGAAGCCGAGTCCCAAACACATGGCGTTTATCTGAGAACAAGGGTTCGAGAGTCACCTGACGCTCCCCGAGCTGAGAGTCAGGTCTGGAAGAGTACGGCTGGGGCACGGCCTCCGAAAGCCAGCCAAGAGGTGGGCAGCCCGTGTGGCCACGGGGAAGCCACCTTGCGGGCAGGCAGGTCACCACAGCCCGAAGACTGCGAGGGGACAGGATGAAACTGGGTCCTGCTGGAAATATCGGAATGCGAGTCAAGAATAAAAGCGCTTCTAGTTTTAGATTTAAGCTGACTTTGGCTGTTCTATTACTTACCCTTACACACACACACACACACACACACACACACACACACACACGGCTGTCCTATAGGGCAGGCTTTCGCAGTAGATTCAGTTTTACCACCAAGGGGCTTTAAATGATTCTTGGACCCAAAATATCTCATTTTTATTCAGTTTGCAGGCAGATGTGCGGGCCACCTGTTGCGTTACAATGAAGAGAAATGGTCTAAAAAGGTTCCCTGCGCAAAACGTCGGGCAACATGGCTTCACGGGGGCTCGAAGACGCTCTTCCTCCTGCAGCGGGAGCGGAAGGCGGTGAAGCACACACGGAGGCTGGTGGGTTTGGTCCTGAGGTTCAGAGGCAGCTCCCAGGATGCATGTCTCTATCTTCCCTGCAAAGAATAAATCGTCATCACCTCCTAAGTGGTGGCGGCTGGGAGGAGACGGTGCCACCGTCACCTCACAGCCAACGAGGAGATGTGGCAACCCGCGGGGCAGCACTGAGGGCGCCTCAGGCTCTGCTCCCGTCTGTTGGCCGCAGCGCCCATCGCACGACACCGGCCATCGGCGACTGGCGCACTTTCCGGAGCCGCCCTTCTCGCAAAAGTGCTCCCTGTACTCGGCTTGCTACAAGGACATTTACTAAAGCCTTCGGTTTACTTCCTTGTTAAATTTAAGAACCGAAACTCTCTGCGACCGACCGGCAGTACCGACTGTCATTAAAGGCCCCTCCACTTAGGGACAGACGCCTCAGTTGACAATGGAACTGTAAACACAACCCCAGGCCATGATTTCACTTTTATGAACTGGCATATACCCGTACCTGTGTATGGTACGCGTTCATGTAGAAATGCACACGTAAAGCAGAATGTAAGAAAAAATACCAAATGATTTTCTCTGTCACAGTTGAACACAATGACAAGCATTAAAAAAAGAAAAAAAGTATCGTTTTCTGACATTCATCATCCTTGAGTCTGTACCTCTGGAGAACAAATGTATCACTGAGAAAAGCCACATGCATTTGAAACTTATGTAATGTATAGTCAGTCTCTGTGTCTCATGGACAAACCAGACAACAATCTAATTTGTGGTTTTGCTATTCTTTTCTATTATTTTTTTACTTCCAGGAGAACAAACGAGATTGCGAGAATTTTTTTTTTCTCATGAAAAAAGCAAACCGTAAACGAAATGTACAGCGCCCACGAGAAATTAACAGAGGCAGGAGAGAGTTGCAGGAAGTGAAGGGAATACACTTCAAAGCAAGATCTTAATAAGTTCAACGGAATATTTAAAATTTCGGATATCTAGAAACAGGCGAAGAAAACACATTGTTGTTTATTTCGTGCAACTAATTTAAAAGAAGTAACTGTGTTTCGACCATTCGCAGAGGTCACTTGCTAGCTTCCCTTCCCCAGGGACCCGTATAGATGGCTTTATTTCAGCTACTTTGTCCTCCTTCCTGTGCCCGTCCAGAATGTCTCACTTGGCACAGAATGCAGTCCCCACTCGCATCAGCGAGCAGGTGACAGCTGTGCAACTCACTTCTCAGGGAGAATTTACTTTAGAATAGTAAGTACTGTTCTGCTTACTCAGCAAATACTGGATTGCCCTAAAAATCTGAGCCTTCGCCTCAGAGTCTTCAACAACGTCCGCAATGACTTAATGACTTTTCTTTTTGTTCTTTGTGCTGTAGAACAGAAAAGACCAAGCTAGTGCAGACAGACAGACAGACAGAAAAGAATTCTTGTTATGAATTCTCTTTCATGACATCATTTATTATCTTGTTTGTAGCTCTTCTGGGAGTCGGACTAGACTAGAAGCTAGAGGCGGAAGACATGGCTCTTTATCAGAATCTTCCTCAGTGGGCCTGGGAAACAAAAAGCGAGGAAGAGGAAAATGAAGGCAAGGTGTTTTTGCTCTTACGCGATCCGCCCCATTCTAGCTCCTTCTGCAAACACCATTTCAAAAGATATTTGCGACACAGACAGGATTGGCACGCTGCTTTGCAGAGAGCAAACACCAGGCTCTTAGAGTTTCTGCTTCTACTAGCAAATATTATAATAATAAAGACCCTTCCCACGCCAAATTTTCTATTCCGTGATTTTCCTAAAAAGAAGCAATTAAGGATGTAACACATTCAAGATTCTTATTCTGTGATTTCCATCATAAAAAGCAATTGGAGAATTTATCACATTATCCGCTATAGAGCGACAAACTAATGTTTCATAGTACTTCGAGATGTTGCATTACATGCTGAAATCTACGCGACTCGTACCCACCCAGCCCTCAAAGCACGTGCTTCTTGTCCTTGAAAGTCGAATGCTTTCTTGCTGATTTCCAGAAACAGAACTTTCAACAAAAACCAGCTGCAAATTAATTATTAAATGTTGACTTTAGAAAGGATATATGCTGGAAAATGCATAATTATACCAAAATAATTATTTTCTTTGTTCTGTTGATTCTATCCAAGTAAATGACCACAGATGTAAAGTAAGGTTTCTATATAATGTCTATGTTTTAACATAATGATCTATTACTTATTAAGTAAAATTGAAATAAAACAAATGTCCATTGATAGTAGGTTGACTAAATATATTGTAGTATAATTATAGATGGAATGGAATACTGCATAATGGTTCAAACACATTATGTATTTGAAGATTATTAAATTGCATGGGAAATATTGAAAATATTACTTTAAATCATCATCAAAATTTTATGTAGAGAATAAACACGATTCAGGTGCGTATGGATGAACATGCACACACAAAAAATTATATACAGGTATTTAAAGAAACGCTGCAGTTTTCTATGCTCCAGACATGGAAAACCATCAGATGTTATTATGCAAGAATAATTGCTATCAGACATGCATTTCAGCAAAAATAATCTGACATCATGGCGCGGAATTTATTACAGGAAACAGCTGGAGTCAGGGGAGTAAAGGGAAGTCACCGCAGGGTCCGGCTTTGGGGCGGACCTAGGGGTTGGGACTCTGGCCCTAGGGGAGTGGCGGAGACGGCCGAGGCCGACTCGGAGAGGGGCGGTCGGTGGAGGAGGCTCCTCGCGCGTCCCTGCGGAGACCGGGTCCTCCGCGTCTGCGCGCTTCGTGCCCGCACGGACGTGCTGCCTCGAGGGGCACAGCGCTGGATGGTTGTGTGATCATTGGAAATTTTGCAAAAATAAGGCCCACACTCCAGGTCTTGGAAAGCAAGCGTCTAAGGGCTCCTCGAAGCGAGCACCTCGCCCCATCGCTCTGCTCCTCCAGCCTTCCGAGAAGTGCCTGGGCCGCTGTCGATAAGCAGGGCGATGTTAGAGAATTGTAGCAGTTGGAAGAACGTGGGCGGGAGCTCTGCCGCGTCCCCGATGGGCAGGTCCTCCCTGGCGAGTCCTCGAGCCAGCTCCCTGAGGGCTCTTCCATAGAGATTCACAGGCACGCCATCTCTATGTCTGATTAAATAAGGTCCAATAGCGCATTAAGATACTTCGAACCAAACTCTAATAAGACTAAACTCATGGCTTAAGGCATTTAAAATTGGGACAGATATGCTATGGGAGTCAGGTGGCTCCGCATTTCCCCAGAGAACCTGTTAGTCGCCAGCAATCCAATACTGGTCCGAAAGTTTAGCTGAGTTTTCCCCAGGTCCCTCCTGTGTACGATTCGAGAAGACCAATTGCCTCCCAAACAAGGAGAGGATGATCAATACCAGTCTCTTTCCCTGAGTAGTGCTGGGTCTATGAAAGTTTACAGAGGTCAAGTTTGACAGAACGTTGCACCTTGTCTGACTTAAAAGTTATTGAATTTGATTCGTACCCTGAGACACACTGGTCTAAATGCTTTGGTTGTTACGGCACTTGCTAAAAATAAAGAACTGTGTCGCTGGAATCAGGAAGTTCCAAGTGCCAGCAGCCCAGGTAGGTTGACTGGCCGTGAGGTGACACACGGCAGAGGGGTCCAGGAGAATGGAGGAGGTGGGAGACGCGGGTCCTGTAAACTGGGCCTCCGTGAGACCAGGAGGGAGCTTCAGGTTATCGAAATCCGGGGACGGACGTTGGGGGGCTTTACGTGAATGAATGGCTATATGACCACCCTAAACAATGACATGGGTAATAATTCTCCCATTAACTTTAAGCACCAGATATGAAGAAAATCAGACCCATTTTTTAATTTCAGGAGGATCTCATTTTAAAAGTGATGCGTAGTCATGGCAGACAATTTGAAAATGCAAAAAAGTAAAAGAAGACAATGAGAAAAATGTCATGAGGTCAGAATTCAATAATAATTGTTTCTCTTTTGGGGTACGTGCTAAACACTTTCGTGTGCCTTTGTATCAAAGTTCATATATGTTTGTACACAATATGCATCATTTGTCTTCTGCTTTCCTCATCTGGCATTTTATTGAAAGCATGTTCACAAAACTCTAAAATATTCATTTATATTGGTTCCATAAGAAAATAATATGGATCTGTATTATTTATTTAGTCAATAATCAGTTTTTAGACTAGAATTATTTTTTTCTATTTTATTATGACTTTTAGAATGTGAGTCCAACCATGCTTAGAGCTAATTATTGGAATATGTTTATGGTTATTTCCATAGTATGAACACCTCGAAGTTGGATTATGGAAGATGAAATGTTTGAGAATAAATATCTGCTTTAAAGTGACAACATGGCACAGAGGGTAGAGCACAGTCCCCGGGTTTTCAGATTTTAATTATGCTACTTACTTGCTGTGTGAAGTGGGCGGGATACGTTTTCTTTTTTCTCATATGTGCATATGGGCATAACAATAGTTTTGCCTTCCAGGATTGTCAGACGAAATAAATAATATAATACACATTATCTCTTGCTATAAAGGCACTTGTAAATAAGCTCGATAAGCCCAAATGCATTATTATTTTTGTTATTAAATTGTGTCCTTTATGAAATGTACTCTGATCCCCAAATTTGACCTGTATTCCTGTGTATTTAATACGAGACTGTATTTAGGAGTTTAAGATGCTTCTTAGAGAGCCCTTCTAAGGATAAATTGATTTAGCTGATTCGCTTCCTCCTGTTTTCTGATTTGGCTTAACAGTCTTAGTTTAGTAGCTGAAAGGTAAATGAGCCATATCTTCAATGATAATGCAAGTGCTTCGAGATAATATTTGAAGAGAATAAGGAAGAGTTTGTACTGAATTCTGTAAATACTGATTCCAAACTTTCCGGAAACTATATAAATAAACTTCTCACACTCACCTTCGTTCTGTGTGGAGATGTCCAGCAACCGCAAAGGTGACTCGTAAGCTTGACCTGGCTGTGTATCGGCCCTGGCTGTCTCCTTGGACCAACCTGCACTGGTGAGGCGCTTAGAGGTACAAATCTGTGAGTCACGCTGTCATCAGATATGAGCCTCGCTCAGGATACAGGAGAAGAGGCACCAGACAAGTCCATTCTTTCCAATTTTACAGCACGACATGAGAAAATAATAAAAGGAAAAACAGGTGTTTCTCTTTCTTTCTTCATGATTAAACTGAGGCGTTATTTTACCTGTATTTGCAACAGTAACGTTACTAAGGGATCACTATATTCCGGGAAGCCTTTGAATTCCACGTGGGTGAACGCGTCACGCAGGTAGAACAAAGGGGCGGGGCGAGAGGACAGCGTCGCCCCTTCCAACTCCGCGCGCGAGGTTCCCCGAGAATCCACGTGATTATAATGTCGCTTGATTTCCCACGTTTGGGGTGTTTGTCTGGCATTTTTAATGGTGTATATGCTAATTTTAAACAGGTGTTCGAATGCCCTGCTCCAGAGTTTAAAAGGACACCTGCGTTAAGGTGAAGCGTCAGGCCACGGGGGCGTCAGGGCAGCAGACCAGGGCGGGGGGCGCACGGGTCTTCGGGTCTTTTGTCACTGGCGACTATATACACCTTTAGGGGAAGAAAGGTTTGTCTCCGTCACATCGTGTTAACAGCGAGCTGAACAGAGGAGCAGAGGCTTTGGGTATAAAGCGGCCACAGGACAAAACCACCAGTAACGAAGCCCTGAGACGTCGGCGTCGCCCGACGGAAGCGAGTTTTGCATAAGGTGTCGCTCTCGCCGGAATGATGGGGGCGCAAACGGATCCCGGCACCCCCTGGGCACGGCCCGGTGACGCCAGGGGTCGGATGCCAAGGCGCAAACGCCGAAGTGGTCACCCGACCACAGTCCCAGAAGACACGGCGGGGGAGGGACCCCTGCTCTGCGGACGCCCCGGGGTGTCGCCGCGACGCCGAGCCCGCCGTGCAGGTGCGCGTGAGCCAGGGCCGGGGTGTCCGCGCATCTCGTGCCCTTGCGGCTGAGGCTGGTGGCGCTAAGTCGCGGGTCTCTCTCCGAGGAGCCGGGCTGTGGGGGCCCCAGGCGCTGTCCCGCAGCTCTCAGGGGTGAATCGCCTTTTAAGGAAAAGCCTTCGGAGCGATTATTAAACGGGAACAGCCCTTTCCAACGTTTATTTGACGGCGACATTGAAGCCCCTGCGTCCTAGCTTCGCAGCCGCCGCCTTGGCGTCTTTGCGCAGAGGCAGAGGCAGAGGCAGAAGCCGTCCCGGGACCGCGAGGTCCGATGCCAATCACGTTCGTCTTCAGCGGAACAGGCCGTGGGCGGGGGGAGGCTCGCGCGCTCAGCGGGGAGTTGGGAGGCGGTGGGTGCTCGGGGGACGCGAGGCCCGCTAGCGCCGGGGAGTCGGCGACGTGGGCGGCATTCGCGGAAACGCCCGTCGGGCTGGTGGCACCCCGAGCAGGAAGAGATGTCCCCAGTCTGAAACTCCGACGGGAAGAGGCGCGCACGTATAACGAACTACAGCTGCGACAGGTCCCCCGGGGGGGGGGGGCGAGGTTTCTCGGTACGGCGCGATGCCTAAGTCGAGGTGAATCGGCTAACAGAAGCCAAGCCCTTGAGAAGTTTATAATCTGAGACCAAAAAGGGGTGGAGCCTCCGCCTTTGCCGACCAAAGAAGTGACAAGGTTAAAGTCTCTGCGACAGAACAGCTACGGCGGGTACCGGGAACGCGCGGGAAAGCGAAGCGGGTGGAAACGCGGCGCGGTCAGCAGGTGCCGCTCTAGAGGTTCCTGTCTCCTGGCTCAGAAAGTCACTGCCACCCGCCCCCCCTCCCCCCCCGCCCCGCCCTCCGCCCCGCCCTTAACCTTCAACTCTGGTTCTAACCAGCAAAACCAGAATGCCTTGGAGGCAACGACTCGGTACACTAAGAACAACCAGCGGCGCTTGGGGCGTCTTGGGTGGCCCTTTGAAACACATCTGCATCCCATCACATGCACTTGCTTCAATGGTGAACTTGGGTAAAAACACCGGGAGCTCGTACAGGTAAGGGACCATGGCCCAGACCACGACACATTCTACCCCGCGCACCCGCAGCTCCGTTCCAAACCGCGAAGCAGGAGGAGTGCGGAGAGGCCGCCCACCCCGCCGGCCGCCATGTTTCCTTTCCACGCATCATTTCAAACAACTGGTTAGGCGAGCGGCTCAGACAGGAAGGGCGTCATAGCATAATTATTGTAATATTTCTCATCAGACCATATTATGGAGGGAAAATTATTTTCCAAGTTCCAATCAGTTTAAACAATTATTTAACATGCAAACTTACAGTATGAGAAAACAACTTTATTTAGCTTAATATGTAGGTTTGCACCCTATATATACTTCTTTGTGATGGTCGTGGTTCTTTATAAAACAAGTTTTGCCCCCTTGGAGACTGGCAGCTTTAAAGGGTGGGGAAATTGTTAATTAAAAATATAAAAGAAAACCTCTTAAGGAAAATAAATCGAATGGCTCTCATTGGTGTAAGGACGTGTCTCATCTTTCCATGCCTGGCCTGTATAGGCATTATTATCCAATTATATCTCTTAGATTTCTCCCCTGACTCTCATAAAGGGATTCTAGTTTAAATGCAGACAATTTAATTCTATGTGTTTCTATGTATTTGTTTCATATATTAAAAGACTTTAGGCTTATATTACAAATAATACTTATAGAATACCTTGCATACGAGTGTATAATACCATTAACCTGTCAAATAAATATGACATGGAATACCATTAGTATGAGAAATTGGTCCTGCCCTCTCCTTAATCCCACGATGATTATCATCACTGTTTGTGCTGAACCAGGATGGGAATAACATTACTGAATTCCTGGTATAACCTGACTTTCTTACGTCCCATTTAAGAAAAGGGAATGAGAACATGATGGAGGTCATCCGTTGCTCGCTGACCTATCAATTTACCCCCCCTCCCCCGCCCACGATGGAATTCCTCGCCTGGACCTCGAATCCACTGTTGGGTTGTTCCGGGTTCTCTCCCCATTTGCCCCATGACTGCCAACCGGACTCTCGGGAGCTCGTCCCTTCTCTGCGTGACCAGTGATTTTGACGCCGCACATCTGGACGTGGGCTCTTTTGCCTGTGTGGTGTTTGCTCCCCCTGTTTTCCTGGCTGGCTGCAGCTCCTCGCTTTTCCTGCTGTTGGCGTCCATCGCCTGTTGAGCTCAAGGACTCCTGATACTAGGACAATTTTGAGCCTCCTTCGGCCCTGCCCAGTCTGCCTCCAAGGTCGACCGTATCCCGTGTGGACATCTTGTCCCTGCATTCCACATCTAGCCATGGTTCTGACGAATGGAGACCCTTGGGATGCCTCTCTCCGCAAGGAGCTCCCATGACAAAGACTTTGTACTTACAAGTGATTAAATGACGATGTGCAGACTGCACCGGAGGCGTAAAGGGTGGAAGCAGGAAGGGCATTGCTTACCTAATTGCTGTCCTGAGCACGCCCAGTTCCTCTGCTTCTCCAGTCTGACACACCTGTACGACTAACTCAGGACGGCGACCACAGACTCTAATGCTAGACACGTGTGTCTCAAACTAGTTCAGAAACTGGGGTCATATAAAGTCAAAGCAGTGAATTCTGACTATTAAATTACATCAAGCATTCATCAGTGTTATTAGCCGCACTGCATTTAGGAAAAGCCTAGTGGACCCATGGGATTTTCTCTGACGCAGAGGACGGTAGGATTCAGTTATTCTCTCTACCAAGAGAGCACGTGACCACCATGCCAAATTACTCACCTTCTGTAGAGCTGGGCTCCTCCAGGAGGCCTGGAGAGCATTTCTAGCTCTCTACGGCACTAAATTTTTATCATAAAAAAAGATAGGGAGAGTTTTTAATCTTCTTTTAGGAAAGTCTATTACAGTCCTCAGTGCTATGATTAGAGAGATGGTGACTTAAACCTCTTGACTATAAAGAGACGAAGACAGCCTTCGGCCATACTCACTGCTTAACTGTTTTGGTTAAACAGGACACTCAGAAAGAGTCCTCTTGTTTTAGCTCTTAGCTTAGGGGGACAATCTCTGATCTTCTATGCTTGCATCAGACTTATGAGTACATTATGGACATTTTACTTCACTGTATAAACCAAAGGGGAGGTTTGCAGAGATATGGAAAGATAACAGAGACTATTAGAGGCACTTCGTATTTCATAACCAAGAAGGAGCTTGGCGGTTGAATTCCTGCGTTCCTGGCAATCCCTATGTACTGTCTTCCTCCCTCACGTTGCCTGGGCAATGCGTTGTATCCCCCGATAGATAACATGACCGCTTCTATTTAAAATAATAACTTCCGCCTCATGCCTTCGACATCAATTAAGTTTTTATTCCATAATTTTGGAAACTGTATTTTTGTTCCACCGTTTATAAATAAACATAGAAAATGTGAAGGTCATTCAAAGCAGGATGTAAGAGGAAAGAATTAAGAGTTACATAAGGGTCCCGCGAGATTTCCCATTCATCAGCAAGGACGATCTACAATAACAGAATTACGCACATCATGGATGCCATTTATGCGTAGCCCTTTAGAGACTTACCCTAAAAAGTTTATACCCAAGGTGAGAAACAGTGCATTCAATGCAATAATGCAGCTAATTATTAGGACAATTTTGAGGTTAACCTGCTAATTTAATCCTACTTTAAAACATAGTTTTATTGGGTAGTCAAGATGCACGACAATGATTCGCTTTGAAATGCGTACCCCAAGTGTTGGGAGGACAGACATCCGCCCAGTCATACTTGTCATAGTGCATAAGATGTCGTAAGTGTCATAAGGTGCACAATGCAACAGCAGAAACTCAGCGAATGTTACTTATATGTTGAATGGATGAGTCAATTAGTTAATAATAATTTATATTCTGATTGAAACAGGCAAGCTATTTAACCCATAACTGGGGAGAAATCACTTAGTTATCTAACTTAAACTGCAATAAATGATCCAAAGAGAGTTTGAAAAGGCTTTTAGGATTTTAGTGCCTATGTTGTCAGAAATCGCCGCTCCAGATGGCTTTCTCACCCTTTCAGTCGGTGAAGACACCATGGTCACAGAGGTGTTCTAGCCTCCAGCTCTGCTCAGCTCCAGTCTTTATTTGTTTGCTTTTGCTTGTGATTGTTTTACCAATACAAAACGAATTTATGTGCACCACGTAAATGAGAACACACAGCAGAGCAATAATAAGAGACTAAAAATCACCCACAACCCTGTCAACGAGTCTTTCCCTCTGTGATTTATTATATACCAAGTCATTTTCCTCTTTATTATCATTTGATTTTTTTTTTTGGAAAAAGATCATATAGTACACATCGTTTTCAAATGTGCCTCTTATAGAGCACATAACCGCACTACGAAATGTTGCTCTACAACATAATTTTAACTCATTACATAATATTTCATGAGTAAATGTGCCATGTTTAAAAATTCACTTTGATAGACGCTGACATTTTAGCGACTTTATGATATAGTAAATTAAATTCATATCTGAAAGTATCTCTATTTCTTTAGGCTGGCTTTTATATAAATAGTGTTGCTTGGTCAAGAATTTTAACAAACACTGCCAAATAGTTCTCCCAAAAGTTTTCACCAGTTTGCCGTCCTCATGGAAGCCTCTAGCAAGAATTTGCCATCGATGACGTGTATTATCGTTTTTTGGGTCATCCTCGCTTTGACTAGCCATCCAAATTGTACTGAACGTCAGCAATATTTGCATTTGCTCCTCAGTTTTTCTATTTCTTCTACAGAGAAATGGTTATTCATATCCTTAAGCTAGCATTGCTATTGATGTGTATTTCTTTTTCATATTAATTTGTGAAGATATCGTGAATATTAAAGATATTTTATTTGCCATATACACAAAAACTATTTTAGACGTCAGTCCTGAACACTGAAAACTATAAAACCTGCCACAGAGAAATTAAAGAATACTTAAATAAAATATTCTGCGTCTGTAGTTTGGAAGACGCAATATCGTTAAGACGTCAGCTCTCAAAATGATCAGTAGAATGAACGCAAGCCCAGTCAAAGTCCCAGAGGGAATTTTTTTTTTTTTTTTGGCCAAAACTGACAAGCAAACAACAAAAGAACAATAAAAGAATTAGAGATGCAAATACTGGAAAACCTGCGATTGTGAAGAACGGGATTTCTGTGTGGGGGGTTTTCCTCTGTGGAGTACAGGTGTAACCTGCAGAGAATACGCACATCTTATCGACATAAAGTTGGGCGGTATGTAAAGAAAGGATAGCAATAAATAAGGCAGTGTTATTTTAAAAACGAATAATATAGTATACATAAAGGAAATAATAGAAATGTTGTCGGAAATGGAAATAACAGAAAATAACGTGAAGTCAGCATTTAGGGAGAAAGAAAAAAGCACTATTTCGAAAGACAAAAGGAAGAGCGCGCACAGAGTGCGCGCACAGGAAGGAGGGACGCATGCGCGAGCTCGGCGACGGCTCCTCATTCTCGATTTTGGTACGAAGTCGTTTGATCTCTATCCTCTCTGTCATCTTCATAAAGATTCGGATAAACTAAATGCAAGTATCCTGCTAGCGGCTGTGTACTGACTTGCTAGAGTCTTTTTATGAATTTCCTAGCCACGCCATGTGCCAATCATGTCATCATTCAAAAGGAACCTAATGAAAAGATGATGGAAGTAGCTCGACCACAAATAAGGGCGGGGGAGCATTTTGACCGGACTGGAAGCTGCTGTCCGTCACGTGACCGTCTCCTGGTTTTCTAAATCACGGTGATTGCGATTCTAACCGTGCCACTGACCCTTCCACACAGGTTCTGTTCATGTCGCCTTCCTTATGCCTATTTTTTATTATCCATTTTACTCCGTAGCAGCTGAGATAACATACTCTCAATATCTTGTGGTGAACTTGACCCAAATGGTTACATAACTTTGCCGTCATTTTCAAAATGGGAACAATGTTTATGTTATAAGCATCCCACAAAACTGAGGAAGAGTGACGGAAGTCAGAGAGGCCAGCAAAAGTGTTTCAAATAATTCAAGTGGCCCAGACCTCAGTATGAGAATCAAGAAAATAAGGACCCTAGAGATTTAAAGGCAAAAATGACAATAAGTGGCGGCCTCTGTCTTTGGGGATACCCTCTAGATAGCTAGAGAATATACGGGCACACTTAGGAACGCTCTGCATACGATCTGGAGCTGCCGTGAAACTTTTATTTCTCTCCCGTCGCAGAGCTGTGTTCTGCAGCCCTCCACCTGCTCCCTGGGGGGAGGCGATTGCAAAGCATGAGCCCGAGTCGTCTCAGGCAGGTAGAACGGTACAAAATCTCAACCTAAATATCCAACGAGGGCCGCGGCACGTCCGCAGGGAGGAACGCTGTGCCCAACCAGGGGATTCGGGGGAGGCAACGGCTGCCTTCTCTCCTCCCCAAAAAAGTGTTTTCTTTTTTCCAGCTCTGATCATTAAGTTAATCTACTGGAAAATTAATATGTGTTCTATATTTCAAGTATAGAAAAATGACCTTTTTTAGTTGTTCACAGCTGCAACTGTGAGCAACTGAAATTAATATTGCTGCTAAATGCGGTCGTGAGCGGGAAAAATGCCAGAGTTCCGCTACGAGGACGCAAACGTCCTTTCCAGGAGCAGGGCAGGGCAGCTGCTCAGCCACCTCCCGGAACGAGGAGCACATTGGGAAAACGTCGCCACCAAGTCCGAGCGCCAGTGGTTTTCCTGCGGGGTGGATTATTGTCACCTCCGCCCGCGCATCCTGGGGGTGGGTGGCCTCCCTGTGCTCACTGTGCTTCCTGAGACTTGAATTGCCAGTCGAGACTCTACCTGGCTGAGAGAAAAAAAATACACAGCCAACCTGGGAACCTGAAACATATTGCACACCTGGAAACCGGAAGACCATAGCACACGTGCACCCTGCACACCGGGACCCTGCACACCTGAAACCTGCACACCTGGGACCCTGCACACCGGGACCCTGCGCACCTGAAACCTGCACACCTGGGACCTCCACACCTGGGACCTGCACACCTGAAACCTCCACACCTGGGATCCTGCACACCTGGGACCTGCACACCTGGGACCCTGCACACCTGGGATCCTGCACACCTGGGACCTGCACACCTGGGACCCTGCACACCTGGGACCCTGCACTCCGTAGCAGGTCTGCTTTTCCTAGCCCTTGTATCTTTTCAGATTATTGCATTTGATCTGGTTTGCCAGAACACAGACAGGTTCGGCTCATTAGATGCCTCATCTATAACCCTCGTCCTCATCCTAAAACAAAAGGACCTTAAATGTCGTAGTCCCAGAGATATCTAGGAGCTACGGGACTTTTCTTGTCACCCGTCTGTCTCTCCTACTCGGTGGTGATCCTCCCAGTGAAAGGCCAGGGCGGTCCATGTTCGTCTGCACCCTGGGGTCCACGGTGTCTGTGTGCATGTGTGCGTGTGTGTGTGTGTGCGTGTGTGTGTGTGAGTGTGTGAGTGCATGCGTGCAGATACAGGAAGGTGTAATTACGTGTGGGCCGCAGGGTGGCACCACGCCGCACCTTGTGCTTTCCGGGTTTTGCTCTCTGAAGTGACCGTGTGCGCTTGGCCAGAGCCCCATGTCCGGCGTTCCTGGGACTGTGGCCGGGTTTCTGATGATGGGCCGGACGTGCGGGCACCAAGGTAAGGACTGCCGGTTCGTATCCGAGGAGAAATGAGCGAGCTAATACAATTCACATCTTTTGAATGACAAAAACTGGCATTTATTTCCTATGAGAGAATTTTTAGCGTATGCGTGTATTTACAGAGGGATACTGAGGAACCGCTTAAAAAGAAGGCACGTCGCGAGCAGGTATGAGATGCCGCGACCCCGCATCTGTGCCTCGAGAGTGAGTCTGGCCACGGACCAGTTTTATAACCGCCACACGGCCACCTGTGCCGCTGCACACGCGTTTCTTTTCCCATCCCTTCCGTCACAGACACACACATGCTCTACACCGAAGGGTCAACACGGCGTCCTCGGAACCACAGACTTGGACCGGGAACGCCGAAGCGCCCGGATCCCCCGTCCCTGCCGCCTCCTGCCCGCTCCTGTCAGCTCGGAGCCTCTTCCCTTCCCAGAAGCCCCTCCCGTGAATTCTAATTGCAGGAGAGGGAGAAGCGCCAGCAGCAAGGAGAGGCTTTATTTTTATTTCTGCTGCCGGTAGATGGCTACTCACGTTGCTCTAGGGGAAAAAAAAAATGTGTTTACAAATGTGTCATTATGCTGCAGAGCTTAAATCGCTCAGCCATTAGCCGCTGCCGGTGACTATTGTCTGAGCCTGGGAAAGGTCAGGCCTTTGCATTTGTGTTTTTTCATTTGATGAATAACAAATAACGAACTGCGGGAGTTATTGGGCTGTTGAGGTTTTTTTTTTTTTCTCATGTCCACAAACTAGTTACCAGTTTTATATTTTCTTTGTTGGCATCAGGCAAATCGGTTCATATTTATTTCATTGTTTCAATCCCAGAAAGGTGGTCCGGGGAGAAAGGGCCGCTCGGAAGAGCAACCACAAGCGAATTCTATTGTTGCAGAAATCATCGCCTGCTCTTTCATGCCTTTAGCGACAAGCCAACAGGCGTGTGGGTCCTGACCGCAGGACAGGCGGTCAGTGGACCCTGCAAGTGTCACACGATAGCCCCACACCAGCAGGGGCTCTGCCGTCTGAGGTGGGGAGTCGGGAATGCTGGGCTTTCTCCACTTAGCAGCTCCTTGCCTGAGGAAAGGGGTTGAGCTTAAGCCAGGGGAAGAGACCCGCCATCCTAACACACTGCCGTCGACTGTTCACCTCCCAGGAAGTGTCAGGACCCCACAGCAGGTGCGAGGGAAAAATCTCCTTGGTGGATAAGCACCTACTCGCTGGGAAGTGCACGTGAGTCTTACCAGACACTTCCAGAAGCCACACCAGGACACTGAGCCTTGTTCTCCGGCCAGAGACGGGTCATCGGGTGACGAGAGAACTAAATCTACAAGCGGGCGTGGCTTGCGGGCCAACAGACACAGCAAAATGCATGATCCTAAGGTTTTAGCAAAAAAAAGATGTTTGAAAAAGAAATATGGGTGAATGTCAAAGGTCTCTCTGGGTTGTTGCAAAAAGTAAATGCGAAACGTTTACATGCCAAACGCTCACTCGATGCTTTACCTCCCTGGTATCGTTAGGAAGAGCGTGAGCAGCAAGGAGCAGGACTCTCGCTCGGCCACGACCAGCCCGACACCTGCGTTCACTGTCTGCTCCGCAGCCATGGCCCCCAGCTCACCAAGGATGCCCCAGGAGACGTTATAGTAAAGGACCCTGCCATGAGACTGGAATTAGTGAGACAATTTCCAAAACGTATTTTATTTAGTACTCACAGTTGGCCTGTGAGATACATGACCACACTCACACTTGGCAGATGAGGAAACTTAGCCACGGAGACGCCACGCATAGCACTAAGCCACCAGGCTGGGGACCTGGCGCCGTGGGACTCCACGCCCTGGCGGCCTCTGGAGCACACCTTTATTCCCCCGCAACCTGCCTCCACACGCTCCCCATAAATGAAAGGACAGGAACCACGCAACAGTGAAAGAGGGCACGGAGAAGACACAATACGGAACAGCAGAATACGTTGAAATAAGCCGAGTAATCACAACAAGAGAGGGACGGAGGGCCCCACTTAGGAGAGACAGGAACGTGGTTAAGCTGCGCAATCCCAAAACTCTGGGTGTTTATAAGGTACAGATCTAAAGCATAAGGAAATAAGCAGCATAACAGGATAAAACAGTATGCATCAGAACTTCACATAAACTTAATGAAAACTTTAAGAAATAACGTGCAATTCTACAAGAAAAGATAATTATATAATGATGAAAATAACTCATTAGGAAAAGCAAACAATTGAATGCACTCATTAACATTCCTCGAATATATATAATGAAGAAAAGGAAAAGAATGACAAGAAGAAACTAAGTCCTTCATTACATAAAATAATTCAGCGCCTCTCTCTAAAACGGGTTAAGGTAGAAAATAATAATAATAAAACAATGAACAAGCTTGAAATGAAAACTACAGGAGCCTTGGTTTTAAAAGCCACACTGAGAGTTTTAGAAAATTAACTACATAAAGATCTGAACTTAGTGACAACCAATTTCAAAGGAATTATGTAGTAAAAATTCAGGTGTCTGATCTGAGTACCATTAAATTAAATCAAGATCTAAAAAGTTAACTAGAAAAAAGAAAATAAATACCTAAAATTAATTAAAAATTTCCGTAACTCACAGATTAAAGATGTACATGAAGTTAAATAAATGAATATATACATATATATTTAAGGCTATATATTTATTCCAAATCACCATTTTAGCTGCAGTTGTGGCTGAAAATTAATCTGTTGAAGAAGTTGAATAAGAAGTAGTCACTAAAATAAATTTATTAAAAGCAAAAGAAAGAAAATAATAAGGATCAAAACAGAAATTAATAAAAGGAAAATAATTACTGAGCAGAAATTGTTGATGAAGATAAAAATTATAACTTAAACTAATATTTCTCTAAAATATAGATACTGTTGCTTTACTGGTTAGGATTTTTAAGAGAGAAGGAGAGAGAGGGAGGAAGAGAGATGGAGAACAATAAGTGCTATGGACATAAAAACAATAATAAAGAATATTATTAACAATTTTATATGAATGAATTAGAAAGTTAGGTGAAAGGCACAAATTTCTATAGGAACGCAACTCTCCAAAATAGTTTAAGAAGACATATAAATACAAATAGTCCTATACTTCTTAATGAAATTCAATCAATAATTTAAATTGTTCTCAGGTATCGAACACCAATTCCATACCGTTTAACAGAATTTACTGAACATTCAAGATAAAATTAATTCCAATATATACAAGCTCTCCAGAAAATAAAAAATGAGAAAATATTTTCCAATTTGCGAGATTAGTAAAACTATCGTAAGTCTAGAATGGACAATGAGAAATAAAAAATTTAATTATAATCAAATTCATTTGTTTTAAATTAGAAAATCAGTTAATGTAATTGATAAATGAATAGCATTGGATAAAATTCAACACTTAGTCAAAAGAAATTTTCTTAGCAAGCCATGAGTGAAGGCATCTATCTCTCTTAATCTTGGGAAAGGTAACTACAAAAATACAAACAAAGAGGAAAAACAGTCTCCAGCACAGACGATGCATGACACGTGACGGTCACGGCACTGAACAATTCCTTTAAGGCCATGAAAGGACAATCGTGTGTGCTGGGACCAATCGTAACACCGTAAAGGAGTCCTACTTAGCCCACAAGAGCAAGAGAAAGGAACGAGAGTTAAAAGCATGTCTTTATTTCCATATTTTATAATTTCTACTTGGAAAATTAAAAGCATCTGCAAGCATTATGGATCTTATACAGCTGAATCTGAAATTGATGAGAAAGAGTTAAGAACAGTCAAAAATATTCTGAAGAAGAAAAATGTGAAAGATTCTGTCCTACCAGATTTCAAGATCCTGCAAAATTATCATATCTCAGATAGATGTATGGATGCAAAAAATTACAAAAACACAATGAGAAAGAAAACATAGCTGAGGAAGAAATAAGAAATGTTCGTAAATGTAGAAAATTCATACAGTCGGAAGCGGGCAACAGATCCACGTGTGAACGGCATGTTGCTAATAATGCCGAGACAACTGGCTCTCGCGGCGTCGAAAAAATGAAGTTGCGTTTATACATAACGTCCTACCCGAATGCCATTTCCGGATAGGTAAATGCTTAAAATGAAAAGAAAAAGAAACTTCAAAACAGTTAAAGGAATTGTGGAAAATACATTTATAATTTTTAGAATTGTTTGTTTAATATTACACAATAGACTGATCAATTTAGTTTCGTTAAGACTAAAAAATAGTTTTGTATCCAAATGCACCATAAGAAAGTGAAAAGATAGCACTCACTTTCGGAAAAGATGTTTGAAAGGCATGTAACTGACAAAACAATCAAGATTCGACGCGGTAACCAGGACAATTATAACAGGTCAATTAGAAAAGATAAACAACTCAACAGAGAAATGGCTGGAATATATAATCAGGCAATTCAACAGGAAAGGGAACCCACATGAATATAAAGTAAACATGAAGAAAATTTCAACATCAAAAGTAACCATTTTTTAAAAAAAGATGATTCATTTCTCGCAAATTAAAATGTTATCGAGAAGGCAGAGCCACAAAATTATTTGCATCCTCGATGATCACACAGCTTCATATAGTTACAGTGGAGATTAATTTGGCCACATGAACTTAAGTCAAAGATTCAAATACCATATAGCCCAGAAAATCTATTTCTTAATCTTAATACTCTGGAGAAATCCTTCTACAAACTCACAAATGGATGTGTTCAATAAATATTCATCGTTTGTGTTTTCACCATGGAAATGACAAATGTACCCATTAACAAAAGAAGGAGTACATATTTGGTGATATTTTCACAAAACGGAACATGATACTATAGCGAAAATGTAAGAATGATACCTATGTATGTCAACATGGATTTATGTCACGTCGATGAAAAACTGCTTACATCAATTTTTTTTTAATATTTAAAGATTAAGAAGACTATATCATACAGTGTTTAACAATAGATGCACTTTTAGATAAAACTATAACGTATGAAGGTATGATAAACACCAAATTCACAAAAGGAACAGAGAACATGACGATGACAACGCATACCTGGGGCTAGGGGACTCTGCCCATACTGACAGCATGACATTTGATTATTCTGTCCACTGTCTCGTCCGTGTTTCATAATAAAATTTTAAAAACTAGACGCTTTTCCTCAAATTAAACACAGATCACTTGACACCTGACATACAAATCAAAGAAAGCAAACTGTTAAAAGATGCCCCTCGGGCTTGGAATAAGCATTTCTCCCTAGAAGGAGGAAGCCAGGTTTCCAGGTGGAAAAAAAGAGAAAAGAAAGAAAGGAAAAAAAAAAAAAAAAAAAGAGGCACTCACGGAGAACGGCGGCTTCTTCCTTTTCGGAGAGAACTGTCGTCCTGTTCCCAGGACCGCGCCTTCTTTTCCCAAAGGCTTGTGCTTGCATGGTGGTTCCATCGACGTCCGTGATCACCCTGGATAATGAAAAAAAAAAAAAAGTTTTCCTTCATTTGGGAAAATCTTTTCTGCGAGCATTCTGACATACACATACGTGTACGTCTGCATGTGTGTAGCAGCCATGTGAGCCCATACACGACGCCCCGATAGGCGACATTCCGAATGTCACACTCCACGGTGCGGGACTTCAGCGCCAACGGCAGCGATAGACGCACGCGGTGAAGAACTGCGTCCTCAAGGCCACGCTGGGCGGCGTCGCGACCGTTCTGCCCGCAGTGCGCGCCCCGGCCGGCTCGGGGACACCGGCCTCGCGGGCCTCGCGTCCAGTCTCGGCTGACGCTCCCAGACGCGCCTTGCGACCGGTTTCCACAGCGAAGTGTGAGGCACGCGCGTCCCCAAACACGGGCCGCTCCGCGGGGACAGTGAGCGGGGCCTCGGGCTCATCTGCTCCCAGCGTCTGAGACGCAGACGACCGGCCAGAAGTTTCCTGTCACTGAGGATGTGTCGGTCCCAGTCCCGAGCGCTGCTCGGTGCTTCCCACGCGCGAGGCGCCGCGCTGTCTGACGGAGCGCGGCCGCGCGCAGCGACATCGGCACTGGCAGGGGCCGTGCGACAGCCGTGTCGCAGACCCGCCGCACGTGTCGCGCGCCGGGGTCGGTTCCGCTATCGGTTTTAATGATGCGCTTCCTCCCTGTGAGATGTCCGCGCGTGTCGCCTTCGCGGCCTGCGCCCCTCTCTTCACCGGCTTCAGGACAGCCACGAGACGCGCTCTGGCCAGTGTGTGTGTGGGGGGGGGGTGGCGGGGACGTGAGTGGACATGACAGGTACCACATCCGAACGGAAACCTCCAGAGCCCTGGAATCCGCAGGTTCGGGCTGCGCCTCCGGATGAGCGAGCTGCGCGGCCGACACCCGTGGGGCGACGCAGCCGGGACTGACCCGAGAGAGAGGCGCCCGCGTCTCCCGGGAACGAGCCCCGGACGCTCGGGGGGAGGAAACAGCGTGGCGCCCACCGAAGCCACCCGGCCGGCGCGCGCGCACGTGCGCACACACATCCGTGCACGCTCCCTCGGAGATGAGGCCACCTGCACATCAGAGATGCTTTCAGAGAAGGGCCGACATCTGACTTGAGGTTTGAAGGATTTGCCCAATATTCACCCTTCTCCCCTTAAATTCGACATCCGCTTTTGGTCGTCTGGTCCTGCGCACGCCGCACGGTCCCCGCTTCGCTCTCGCTCTCGCTTCCACAGCTCTGGGCACCCGCCCCGCCCGCGGTGGAGCCGGCACTTCCTTTGGGGGTCAGGAGCCTTCCTCTGTCCCACGAGTCACCGGACCCACACGCGCTTAGATTGGGAAAACGAAACGTCGCATTCGGCTCGGCAAGCGCGACGAACTTACTCGGAGTCCACGTTCACGAACAGGAGCGAGAAACCCCGGGTTTAGTCACGATCTGCCTGTGTCCTGCTGTTTGGCGTCGCACCCACTCTTCGCCGCCGCGGCTGGCAGGTGGCCCGGGTTTGCGAAGTCGCGGACTCGCGCACGGGTACGCACCGCGCGACGGCTTCGTCCGTTTCCAAACTCGCTCGATGACCCAGGGAGAGGCTGGGAGTGCGGGGGCCCCTGACGTTCCCCGCAGCCTGCTAGGCTCAGGTGCGCCCACCTGGGCGAGGGAGACGTGCCTCCGCCCCAGGGACCCGGCTCCGCCCGTGAGGCCGCAGGCTGGTCAACAGTAACGTTGTGACGTAGGAAAGTCACCGGCCCAAGCGTCAGGAGCCCAACCATGAGCGCGCCGTCGACTCCTCCGTGACGCAAGAGCCCGTGGCGACACTGCGTCGGGGAAACACAGCGGGCAGGTCAGCGGCCACCGCGGACCCAGCCTGGACGCTGCAGAGCGCGGTGGCCGCGGCGAGCCGCGAAGCCCGGCGCCCTGAGCATCCCGCGGCGTCTCCAGTCCGTGCCTCCCCCCGAGACCCACCCCGCCCGCTGGCCTCCGTGGGGACCTGGCCTGCAGACCTGGCCAGCTTTCGACTTGGGATTCGGCCACGGACACCCCCGTTCTCCGTAGCGCACAGCCGGGGAACAGGCGATCTCTGAGGAATGCGTGTCAGGGAAACGACGGAGAGAGACGGCCACCTGCGCTCAGGTGAGTGCGCAAAGGTGCGGAGCGTGTCTGAGCAGACTAGCCTCGAAGGGCATCTTTGGGGTGCTTCACCGGGCCCTCTCTCCACACGATGACGCACGATTAGCCAGCCCCGTGTATTGTGACGACAGCTTTAGGGGGCTGTGTCCCCAAGGCCGTGACTCCCAGAAAACAGCGACTGGCACACAGTAGGCACTCAGGGAGACTTCGATAAATGAATTCATGGCAGCGACGAGGCAGGAAGTAGATGGAAGCAGGCGAAGGGGCCCGGAGTTTCCAGGTCGTCGGGTTTTCCTCGACGTTCCTTATCCATGGGTTTCCAGCTGCGCCGACGCCTCCTGAGGGAGCTGCTTGCAGGACGCGGATCAGACGTGGCGCGATTGCGACTTCTCTCCATTGCTGGGCAAGTCGCTTAGCCCCTCGGGGTCTCGCCGTCTCCGTGCGTGAACTGGGGCCGACTTCTGAGGGTGAACGATTCGGGGACCGGAGCGCCGCCACGAGACAGGAGCTGGCACGCAGGGTCCGTTCGTGACAGTCTGGGGGGGGGGTGGAAACGCGGGGTATTCCGCGGTAGGGAAGGCAGAGATTGAATGTGAAGAAAGTGTTGGAAACAAGGAAGAGAAAACTTGCTCGTGGCGGAGTGAGTGGGAGAGAGGCGGATGCGAAACGATGAGATCGCGGGCGTGGAAGCGAAACGCACACAGCACGTGCGTGGCCAGGCCGGCTCCCCCGCCAGCGGGCGCGGGGTCCAGGCAGGAAAGCCGTGTTCCTGGCGCCGCGGCCGCGTCGTGTACGGGGAGGATCTTCTCCTGACTGAGCGTCTCGGCTCGTGTTCACGCGCCGCCTGCTGCAAACGGTCCCGCCGCACCGTGTTTTCACTCTGCCAGGACAGGACGAAGGAGGTTTTGCTCTCCGCAAGGCCAGAGCGGCTTTTGAAATCGTGGGTAAGACCCCGTGTGTCCCAGGACACCTGGTCCGGGGGCGCGTGGGCTCTATACAGACACCTGTGTTTGAACCCGCGGCCATTGCTCAGGCAAAGAACGAAAGGAAATGAAAAACACGTGCAGAGGGATCTGCTCCCATACAAGGTTAACTCCGAGAAAAGGGGGCAGAAGCCGCCGGAAGCTCTGCCTCTCGGGGTGTTGACTTTGTGCTGCTTATTGAGAAATAAAAGACTCAGCAAGAGCCTCGGGCGGGTCCCCACTTCCTGGCCAAGAGGGTGTGAGAGAAAACCCTGCTTCAGGAAGGGAATCTTAGGATGGTGCCTCAGCCTAATTTTTATTAAGTGCGGTAAACAGGGCCTCAGGCAGGTGCCTGTCAGGGAGATTCTCCGTCCCATTGTGTCCAGGTCGCCCAGCAAGGACTTGCCTGCCAGGTGCCTGCCGCTCCTCCTCAACTTCCTGTCAATCACACAGTCTCACTTCCGAAATCTAAGACTCCGCCCCCACACCCCCTTTCCCCACTTTGTCCAAAATGTCTCGTGTACTCAATGTCGCCTCACTGTCTTTGGAGTTTTCACGCTTATGCGAACTCCCCATGCGCCTGCATTAACATTTTATTCGCTTCTCCTGTTGGTCTTTGTTAATCTGATTACGAGCCCCGCTAGAAGGACTTAGAAGGTGCGAGGGAAAATTTTTTTTTTCAGCCCCCACAGCACCTGCTTCACGACACATTACGCCCCCTTTCATTTGCCAGTAAGTTTCGTGAGAAGCTCATTTCGATTTAGCACGCTTCGTCAAGGCTGCGGCGCCATACCATTAAGTACTTCTAGAACATTCTGACTGTTACACTCAGTTGAAAATTATTCTACATATGGGGACTAAAATTAAACACACGCATGCACATTCAGCTCGCCCTTCTCAGGCACTGAGGGCTTCTCGCCGGTTTCATTGAGAACACTGCCTTTTTTCTTTGTATCTGCTCTTTTCAATATATTTTCTGATGCAAGCGTCCCTCCCAGACACCCTGAAAAAAGTGGGGGAATGGACTGTAATAAATGGTAGCGCAGGAAACGCAAGGCGATTCCGCAGCGCCATCTAGAGTCCCGGGCGGTCATGACAACCCGTAACAAGCAAAACATGCTTTTTACTGCCCCAGGGAGCTCTCTGGAAAGGGAGGAAATGCCTTTTACTTCTCCTCCCATCCCATCCGGTTAACCCCCAGTTAATTAGACCCGCGGCAGGCTGATAGCCTTCCCCTTTGTAGCAACTTATCGTTCGCCAGAAAGGCCTGTACCTTCCAAGCACGAGACCGCCCAGGTCCCAGTGAAGGCGTCGCGCTGCTGCTGGGCTGAGGTTTTATGATGTGAAATGCAGCCCTAGACATCAGTTTCCGATGATACATCCCGGGAAGGCTATTTAAAAACATGACGTCAGGTAAGATTTTATCAAACACAGGAAAATAATCAAGCGGACTCTAAGCAAATGCTTCTTAAAACAAAAACAAAAACAAAAACAAAAACAAATCCGCCTTCAGTGCCTAGTGAACTGCGCTAAGAGCAAAGGAAGGAACCACAAGGCGTCTGTCGCTTTCGCCGCGTGCCTGCCCTTTTCCCTTAAAATTCACTCCGTCTCAGGCGAGCGGCTGCCCCGTGGTGTCTGCTTTTTGTGAATAGCTCCCTTTGGCAGCGGGTGGCCCGAGCTATCAGTGGTCCCTGTCGTCTCTTAATTAATGCCATCGATAAGCGGTAAGAGGGAGAAATGTTGGCAATATATGATCATGGGTTAAATGATGCCATTTCAGGGTCAGCTTTACAGAAAGCACTTAGGAAGAATCTGACAAGTGAAGGTGAATGAAAACTAAGGCATTAGCAGCGGGGTCGGCCCTGCGCCCGGCCGACTCCGAGGCTCTGCTGCCCCCTGCTGGCCGCGCGGGGCACTGCGGCTAAAGCGGGCATCTTCGGGGTTCTCTCTTCCCAAGAGAGCCGCTCTCTCGCTGTAGGTCACAGTTTACCTCCGGCCTCGCAGACCAGCCCGCGTCTTGGTAGTCTCTAGCAGCAGACGTGCCAAACACTGCTAGAACGCTGGGAAACGCATTCTGAACACAAGTGCTATGTTGCGTGTTGAATGCACGCCGGGGTTTTATTTAAACCGATTGATACATTTGAACAATATACACCCGAGAGCAAGACAGAGCTAGGCGAGACAACTGGCGTGAATTCGACGGAACTATTCAAATTGTTGCTTTACGATTAAATTGCAATAAATCAGTGCTCCCCTTGCATTGTGACGCTAGGCTGGCACGCGCTTAAAACCCAAGGGATGCGTGCGCGCACACACACATGCGCGCACACACACACGCGCGCACACACACGCGCGCGCACACACACACACACACACTACCACGGGTGAGCACGGGCGCGGTCCACCGTCCCCAGCGAAGGCTACTTCGTCTTTCCATTTCCAGTGCCAAAGGTGCTGAAAATGCGTTTGACGCAGTATTTCTCATTTATTTTTTTTTTTCGAGTTGACTTGGTGTTTGATCTCTCCCTGGAGCCTGAGGCCGGCTGCTACCTTCAGGTCCAGGCGACATTTCTGCCGCGCATTCAGCTCATTTGGGTTGTGAAAAGTACACGACGGGGAAGTCGATTGGGAGCCCCGACGCCCCTGGAGAGGATGCGGGGCGCGCCGGGAGAAAGTCATCAGCGCTGCCTGGAGCGACTGCACAGACTGGGGGCGGGGCGGGAGGGGAGAGCTCGGGCGCTGCATGCTGGGAGCAGGGGTCTCAGCCCCTTTGGGGGATGTGTTGCTTGACCTCACAGCATCGGAAATGGAAGGAACCTCTGTGTGAAGAGCTTGGACGCCTCAGAGCCTCAGGACCCGCTGGGTTTGGAGCTCGGCAGACTAATGACGGGGGGGGGGGGGGGGGGGGGGGGGAATGACAGCCACTCACGGCTTCCTGTGCGGCTCACAGCTGCGCGAGGGGGACAAAGGGCTATATTGGAACACAGATATTTTGATGCCATGACGCATCCAGCGGGGTGAGCTGAGAGCTAACCCTGAAGGGCTCACAGACAAGACACTTTTTCTCTGCAAAAGAGACGCTGGAGGTAAGGGCTCCCCCGGGAAATAACGCTTCACACGCTCATAAATCCGCAGGGGTTCCGTGCCCCTGGTGCCCAGCAGCGCTCGGCACGGTCCGCAAAGGCGCTTCGAGGCCTCGCGTCCTCGTCTCGAGTCTTCGCCTCGGCTTGTGGTTCCCCGGATCGTCGGCCGATGCGCCTACGGGAACGGAATGTACATTCCTTCCCCGTCATCCCAATGCAGTAAATAAAATAGAGCCGAAGGATCACACAGCTCAAAACGAATGTCGCAAAGGTAAGTGACAGAGCGGTATGTATTCTGCATAGGAGGAGGAGGGAAGGTCCCGCAGGACGGAGCCGACAAGACGCAGGGACACTCAGGGGCACTCGCGGTCATTTGCAAGGACGGAAGAACGCGGCCGAGGCGCCGCGGACCGAAGCGGCGCGACGAGGCCGGGCCGAGGGGGCCGCATCAGGGACGTGGCGGTCGGGCCGAGCTTTCTTCCAGCCGAAGGGTTAACGAGGACAACTCGGGGTGCTGGACTCCTCCGCGTGGTTAATTAAGCGTCAGAGGGCCGCACCCTGCGCAGTGGGCGCGGTGGCCCGGCGGGGTCTGCGGGCTCCCAGAGGACCCTCGCCCGCGCCCTCGCCCACGCCTGCAGGCGCAGCGGGCGGTGTGCCGGGGCTGCAGGGCGCCCCGCGGCGCCGGCGGACGGTCCAGAACCTCGGGCTGCGTCCTTCCTTTAGGTCCACAAAGTTGCTGCCCAAAGCGAACATCCGGGAAGAGACGGCTCCGCATCCCCCTCCTCCCGGTGGCGCAGGGCCGGCGGCGCGTCGCAGGGGGCATGGCCCGGGCACCGTTCCCAGCGTAGCTCCGCCACCAGCCCCAAGGAGGTGGGCGCTGACCGCGACCTCGCTGCCGAGCAACCGTGGGCGAGTCACGTCATCCGTGTCGTGGTGCTGTAGTCCCTGGCAGGGGGATGTTGATGGCGCCCCTCTTCAGGGGGGTCCCGGAGGCGAGCGGAGCCGGGACGCAGAAGGCGTCGGACAGCGCAGGTGCTTCGAGTATTTCTGTAAGGGACGTTTGTCGCACGTCGCCGGGTGCCAGATGCGGGCGAACCCTCTCTCGCGCCTGGCGACAGTCGGGGACAGCTCGTGCCCACTCGCCGCTGGCCGGATGAGGAGGCCGAGGCCGAGGGCAGGTGCAGCGCTGAGTTGGGTCGCACCGCGCCAGGGCCAGGGCCCCCCATGCAGACTGAGCACCGGAAGCAGACTGCGCTTTGTCACGTTGTCCCCAGCGCACCCCAAGAGCGAACGCGACTGAGCCGTTGAAAGCGTTCGAATTAAATAGCTTTAAGAGATGTGTAAGAAGTGGGAAAATGTCTCCCAACCGGGGTGGGGGGAGCCACTGCGACACTGTGGGGGCGGGGTGGGGAGGGCCCCAGGCAGAGCGAGAACGCGGGTAAGTCCCGCAGCTGGGGACAGGGGCGGCCGGGAAGCAGGGCGTCGCCGGCCTGTCCTTGGGCTGGTTCCGGGGCGCGCGCAGGCGCACGCGTGAGGAAAGCTGTAAATGCTGCAAATGCCGCGCACACATCGCTGGAGAGACCCGAACGCCAAGCGGGTCGCGGTCGCATCTCAGCCACCTCTGCTTCTGGGGCGACGGCAGGGCGAGCTCCGGGCGCTGACGCTGACGCTGCGGAGACTTCGCGCAACGCGAGGAGCTGGCGCGTCCCCAGAACAGCGCGGTGGCACGAAGCTGGAGGGAGTGGGGACCAGTCCCCAGGCCTTGGGACGCGTCTCTCCCATGTCCCCGACCTCCTGTGAGGAGCCGGCGCACACTCGCTCCCTCGGGAGGGGTGCGAAGCGGGGCGCGTCCCTTCTTCACGCCCAAGCAAACGTCGGGAACAGCGACGAGCGTTCCAACCTGGGGTGCGCGTCCCGGCCCGGCCACCTGCTGGCCGCGTGATGGGGAACGGCGTCTAGCTCCTCCGAGCGCCTCCCTTTCTCGTTGGTGAAGGAAACAGCGACAGGGCCAGGGCGCCGGGGACCGCGCGGGGTGAGGACCGCGCAGACGCCGTGCCCTGCGCTCCGCGGAGGCTCCTCGCTGCTCTGTGCAGCGTCGGTCACGTCCCCGTCCTGCTCCCTGGGGCTTTGGCAGGAAGAGCTGTAGGCGCCGCAGAGGGGCGGGAAGGGTGGCCGTCCCCAAGCGCGCTCTGAAATGCACTTTGCAGGCCCTGGGAAGAAGCCTCGGGGAGGCCGGGCGCGCGGCGGAGCTCGGCGGGCGCTGTCCCCCGTCGCGTCCCTCATTCTGGGGTCGCTTTTCACTGTCCTCACGGGAAGCTGAGCTGCAACGTGCACCATTCCGCCTGAAGTGCGGGGCGCTAATCACGCCTCCAAACAGCCCCAACAGCGTCCGCACACTTACCCGGCCCCCGGGTGCTGGCCGCGGTCTCCAGCTGTTGGAGTGTGAACAGAAGGACCGAGAAAGCCGGTCACTGTCCCAAACGCCAAGCACTTCCAGGCTGTGAGGTCGCTCCTTTCCCCACAGTACTTTAATGATATTTAATTGATCAGAATTATAAAATGTGGAATTAAAGAAATGCACGAGGAAGAAAATGGCGATGGATAATATACCCAAATTTCCAAGAGTTTTTTCACATCAGTTTTTTTTTCTTACAAGTATGTCGTGTGTGCATCACATGCACGTTCACTATTAGACATTCCTGTAGATGGATCGTGTTCACTGTTTATTACTTAATATTGTATAGCTGGTATTTCCACATTCTGAATGTATATGAAACCATTATCCAATAATTGGACCTATGGATTCTTTCCAATTTTCCCATTATAATGAAAGCATAACAAATGAAATTTTATAGTCATTTTTGTCCGCGTTTCTGGTTATTTTCCTAGGCCGCATTCCCAGAGATAGAAATACCAGCATAAATATTAAGAACATGTAAATGATTTTGACATGTATAGCCGAAACACCTTACGAAACGAATTTGGACTCTCATGAACAGCATATAAAATTCCTAACATGTTATACTTTATCAGTTTTCATTATTTTTTTAACCTTTGTTCATTTAATTTGGCTAAAAATGACTTGTGTGAGAAAAGATTAGCTGTTTGGGTTTGGATTCTCTACCCTCCCAGATGGAGAAGAGTAATGCAGAGTTGGGGACATAGCTCCAGGGCCTGGAAGAAAGTTCCACGCTGGAGAGATTGACCTTGAGGTTAGCAGGGGGCACAGGACGGGTGAGCCCAGGAGCTGCCGGGGGGCCCGCCCAGGCTGTGCGCTCAGCTCTGTTCCTGAATTCCATGAAAGCCGAATGAGAAGTGACAGGAAAATCAAGGAGAGAGGAAAATAACATGAATGGAAATGACCGTGAGGCCAAGAACAAGACGTTTATGTTTTGATTTAACATAATAATTCGATATGTATCTTTTTTAGCAAGTGACCAAAATTCGTGACCCATAACCTACAACTATTATCCTTGTAGGACTAGAATCTCTATTATGTATTCTCAAAGAGAAATTATAAATATTATTAATTGAAACTATCATAGTCCCCGGGTTCTAGTATCTAAAAGTCCTCATGAGACCTCAAGTCGTGGGAAAGATGGCATCGATCGGCATTTTCCTAAAGATAAACCGAGATGACAAAGAAAAAGGAAATCCAGTGCAGATGACAAAAAACACAGGTGGAGTCCGCTCTGTGCGACCAATGCCAGGAAGAGCCCAGGTTACGAATGTACCTTTCTTCTAAGTGGACAGAACAGAAAACCATTTACTTACTAAACTATTTTCTCTGCTAGGCAAGCTTTTCTTGAAACAGTTTAAGAAAACATTTTTTTTCTTTAGATTATAGTTATATCAGCCACCTTAAGGAAAACAATTCCAGAAGGCATAATATAATTATCAATTGCTCATCCTATTAATCGACCTACAAATCCTTCCTGAGGCAACGTTTTGCATTCCCTACTGTCCTGAAAGGCGGTGGGCGAGAGCGAAGGTGTGGAATTCACAGACCGAATTTTCCTCTGGCCGAACTCCAGCTGTGCTAATGCGAATAAACGGAAAGTCAGGTCGCCCAACTCCGGGTGGAGTGATCAAGCCCGAGCAGCCGTCCTGTGTGCTGGGCTCTCTGCTAAGCACGCAGTAATCTGGTGACAAATTGCCTGGATTATCTGGTCCTTTCTCTCACTCTGCGCGTACTCTGCAAGGAGAGGCCGTGATGATGGAGATTATCTTTAAAGGATGAAAACAAGATCATTTGCACCTAGAAGACCGTGTGCCATCAATTCCACTTCCTCGTGGACGAATTGATTTTCAGTCACGGGCTAACGACAGAGAGAAGGACTAACGGAGGCTTAGCCCGCTGTCCCTGGAGCGTGACAACGCGGTGGCCGCTGCCCCTTGGAGACGGCGGGCAGGTTCATCGCAGATGTTAAAACTGAGAAGGAAAGCTTTGTTTCTGTCCTCTGCTTCACATTCACCCCTGGGCAAATAAGAAGCCACTGGCAAGCCTCACGCAGCAGAGCATCCGACTCGAGGTTTCGTTTCTGACAAATCTCTTAGGCTTAAGTATTAGAAAACTACAATTGGTTGATTAACAGTAAAACTGTCAAGAGACGTAAAATCGTATACAGGAGAGTGCATTATTGATGGGAAACCCCTACGGGCAAAGCCACGATGGGTGCAGACTGCAGCGATGAACAGGCGTCACGAAGAGTGTGGAGCCGCAGCCGCCTGTGTCGCCCTCGTCCTCACCCCGCCATGGGCCTCTGGATCCTGTGATGATCGGCGGGGGCGGCTTCACGACCACACAGAGAGAATGTTACTTGTTTCCCCCATAGGTCCTCTAGGTGTGAAGTAAAAACTCAAAGCCCGATCGTCTGAGAGAAAATGTCCCCCGTGATTCTCCGTGGAGAAAGAGGGAGCGCCTCTCACACGTATCAGGAGTTACGAAAGGAGATCCTCCTCCCCAAATCTGCTCTTCATCTGCAAATAGTAACGGTCCCAGGTCCTCCAACTAGATTGATTTCATATATACATTTTATATTTCCATTAAAAAAAATGATTATTAAAGTAGCCAAACTGAAGAGATTCCCACCAGCCAAAACTGGTCAGAATCTGAACATCCGTAAGTATAAACCACAGTGGGTCTACTATAGCAGCTACGTTTCCGCCTCTTCGTCTATACAAATATTAAAATAAATGAATAAATAAACTTTGTGTTCACCTTGTCGGGATACTAGGAAATCTGCTTATTAGTTTGAAAACTAGTAAAAAAATAAAAAAAAAACATAAAAGCTGAAAAAATGTCAAACTTTTAGCTTGCCTTTCTTTTGTGAGCTTTATCACAGCATAAACCAATGTGATGAAAAGTTTTCCTTGATGGAAGTGTCTCAGCTAATTAATGAAGAATGAATAAATGAATAATTAGCTTATCACCATTTTATGACACTGAACGAAACTGTAGGCCAAGGTTATAAACACCCTTATTAACATTTTTCATCACAAAAGAAAGACAACTCTTCATGTTTCCTCACACAAGGAGGCAGGCGACTCTCTCTAAGGATTATTCTTACCAAAATTTGATTTCAAATTAAGCCTTTAGATCTCTCTACCAATTCACAGGAAATTCAGGAAGAGATGACAAATTAAAGGATACCACAAGAATGCAATTAACAATTTCCACACAAGAGGCCCCACAAAAGGACAGAAGACCCAATTTTATCAACAAATAAAATTGCAAAGAGAAAAAAGAGAGTCGGGCATGCATGCAGGTTTAAAGAGACTTCAGGGTCACAGCTGCTAATGACAATCTTTGAACATTATTTTCATATGGATTCCAAAAATAAATTAAAATATTATGAGACAATCGAATACCTACTAGAATTTATTTTTATTGTCGTCAGTGAGATAATGCTACTATTATATTCTTTGCATCAAAGTAATCTTGGAGATGGAGAGACTGTGTGTATATGTGTGTGCACGCGTACGTGTGTGTGTGTCTGTGTGTGCATGTGTGTGTGATTCTGTGTAGATAAAACAAAATTAATCATGAGTTGACAATTTTCGAAGCTGTGTGACAAGTATGCAGTATCTACCTCTCTGGTTTTGCGTGTTTGAAAATTTCTATCATTAGAAACACTACAGGTGGTTGTTTCTATCTTTCAAGAGAACCCTCCGGGTACCCACCTGGCTGTCCTCTGCTGAGAATGTCCCTCCTGTCCCTGTCCCTGTCCCTGTCCCTTCTGTGAAGCTCACACCCAGCAGTACATCTTCTCCCCCAAACCTAGGGAGTACTAATTGTCTATGCCTTTAATTTACCTAGCGATTTGTGTTCTCCTTGGTTATTATGACGTTTGCCTCCTCGATTCTGACTTCTTAGTCCTCCGAGTGCCGCGTCTGCCCCCGCGCCCCGGGCGAGCGGCCACCAGCATCGCGGGCTGCGCGCTCTAGTTCCAAGCGCGCGGAGCCGCTCGCCGTCCTCCGGTCCCGCTCACTGTTTCTTCCCGCCCTCTCAGGCCCCCACGCGCACTCCTGAGAATGCGAGGATGTCCTGTGGCGTCCCGCCAAGGGTCTTCTGGCTCTGAAACGACACCTGGTCTCTAGCATTAGAGGAGCGACATAGGACAGGTTATGTGCCTCTGTCCCGAGCTACGGTCCAAGAGATTTGGAGTCCTCAGGAGCTCTTCCCGGTGCAGATCGCCACCCACGATGCTCCCCGTATTTTGCCAGCAGCCCCGGTGAAGCAGTCTGCCTTGCTGGCAGGTGTTGGTGTGTCTGGAGTTGGTCCAAAATGTTCGTGGACCGTGGTGCCTGAGTTCCGATGTGTGGGCGACAAGACTTCTCTGCCTGCATGTTGTAATCGAGAGAAATATTAGACGTTGCGTGGTCCTCATGATGTGGAGACTCATGCTCCTATTCCCAGGGAGTTTTTGTTGTGTCGTGTTTTGTTTTTGAGCCTAACATTAAGTTTGGCTCAGTGATGGAGCAAAGTTCGAAGGCTTAGGTGCAGAGTTCAGGTCATGAAAGCCTACCGAAGGCAGGCGTCTAGAGGCAGACGGCATGGCTCCTGAGGTAAGCAGCCCTGTCGTGGTCCCCCTGCTCATTACGTCTCCGTGATTTAAGTCTCGAAGCAGTGGCTGATGGAAATTACAGTGCTCCGCGGAGTGATAATACACGCATAATGCCAGATCATTTTTTAATTTAGCTGCTGATAAATGCATACACGTTAATATAGGATATAGTTTCTTACTGATTATAAACCAACAAACATGTTATTGGAAAACAGATATATGAGTACATAATCCAATAAACTGATCAAGTAAATAAAGTAAAATTATAAACATTTCTGCATGTCAATGATACAGTTCTAACTTCATTAAAAAAGTAACAGCTATATCGAGATATAATTTACGTATGATAAAGTTCACTTTTTAAAGCTCACGATGCCTTGGGGCCGGGAGCAGGGCAGGTCAGCAAGTTCACACAGTGGTGCAGCCATCGACCCTGTCAAGCTTGAGGACTCTCCGTCACCCCCAAACCGCATCCCGTACCCAGCAGCCATCACTCCCCACTCCCCCTCCTCCCGCCCCAGCAAACACTAATCTGTGTTCTGTTTCTACGGAAAGGCGCACTCTGAGCCTGTCACACAAATGGGATCGCACAGCGTCTGTCCTTCTGCGTCTGCCCCACCCCTCATGCCGCATGGTGCCTCCCACGTTCCCCCACGCTGCGGCGAGTGTCAGCCGGCCTTCCGCTTTTGTAGGTGGTGACATTCCATTACAGACATACCGCACGGCACACATCCACTCATCAGCTGGCAGGCGTTGGAGTCGGTCCTCTTTTTGACCGTCGTGGGGACATGCACTGTTCTCCACAGCCTCTCCGGGGCTCGTTGTAGTTCGTTTTTTTTATACAGCCCTTCTAGTGCATGCGGAATGATGTCTCATTGTCATTTTGATTTGCATTTTTTAGTGACTAAATACGTTAAGCTTCTTTTCGTGTGCTTATTGGTCATTTGTGTATCATCTTTGGAGAAATATCTATTTAAATCCTTGGTCTATTATAAAATAGACTGTTTTCTATTGTTGAATGATGAGAATTCTGTATATATTCTGGATAAATGTCCCACATCAGGTGTTGGCAATAGCGATAGAGCCTTCTGGAGAAACAATCTCATACCTGAGAGTCTAACAGGAATGATTTGGAGAACCAAAAGAATAAAGACGGTGACTTCGGATGACATGAATGGCTGTCTTCTTATACGTTCATTTTTTCTAAGTCTTATTTATAAGCATTACACAATACTTTTAAAATTGAAGGTAAATATTTTTTAAACTTTTTGATGTATGGATCTGGATTAATTTTACCTGCCAGGGTGCTCAACTCTCAAAACGCCGGTAGTTTAACAAAATAACAATTTATTTGTCACTCATGCAAAGTCAGCCAGCCATCCTCCGTCACGTGGCTCAGGCATGTGGCGCCTGCAGCCTCCTGCATCTCTGTGGGTGAGGGAGAGGGTTGTGGAGGGTCCCTGGTCCTCACCACCTTGGACTTACCCAGTCCATGGACAACAGGTATTTACAGGTCCTTACAAGGACCTGGAAAAGGTGGAGTACCTGGATATTTAAAAGTACATAGTGTAAAGAAAAATAATGGTATCTTACTATTAAAAAAAAAAAGTCTTCTCTCCTTACCTGGAGAAAATATCCTTAAAGCTTTTCATTATGAAAACAAAATTTTCCCATTTTATACATTAGCAGTTGGCTGACGGATTTGTTTTTTCATAGTTAACTGTTAAAAGAGCAAAAACAAATTGCACACAACACTAATAACTTTCCTCATTTTGATTTTTCACCCATCTAAAAACATTAAAGTAGCACTTAGCAAAAAATATGTAAATAACATGAAAGACCTCAAAGACAAAAAATTAAAAAATAAATACACTTTTTATTTTATATTCGGCAGCCTACAGTTTTTCAAAGTCTATTAGAAGAAGAATTAAATAGTTTAATTTATACCAAGGACATGTTGCTTATTAGATTTAAATGCTCTTTTACCTATTATTATTACAGATATGGAGAGGAGTAACATATAGCCGAGACATTCATTCGATGACGCAGTATCAATACTGCAAAATGTGACCAGTCTCCAGAAAACCATCTCTCACTACATTAGAAACCAAGGCCAAGTTTTATCTCTACTATTCCCTCCTCTCAACACACCTTCGTGAGATACTGGGTTGAATAGTTTAGTAAAAGAAGAAATTACCAAATAAGTGGTACGATATTATTTTACTGTGGGAAGAGGAAGACAGTGGGTGGTCTAGCGGCATCTCTAAGTCAGAGGATGCCTTGGGGACCAATGCCAACATGCCACGTGGAGGAAAGAAATGGACACTAAGTTTTCCATTCGTCCAATGATGAATTCTCCAGGCGTAAACCTACATCTCATCGTCAGATAAAAAGGCAAGAACACGTCGATAAGAGGAAGAATGAAGGATCAGAAGAGGGAAAACTTTAAGATGAATACGTGAAAATATATGGACATACTACACATTTTAACTAAATTAAGGACGAGGAAAACATTAGACTAATTTGCAAATCCTATAAAAAAATCTCTAAGCGCTGAGCTGTACCTAAGTAGGTAGGCACACTTTTACTAAAAATAATAGCAAAAAGGAGGCTGCTTCCTTGTCTGCGGTTTTTCCTCTAAGGTGTGATAATGGGGAGGAAATAACAGAATTTAATATGAATAAGAGTTTAAATCCACTTTTTAAAATACTTCTAATGCAACTAGCTTTAAAACTAACTTTTTCTTACAGACCATCATATGTAAATTCCCATATTATTGGTTACAATGCAATAATGCAAAGATGTTCTTTAGCAACATAAGCCAAAAAAATTGGCTTCAAATGCATTCGTTTGCAGGCTATTTGGCTGTTCTTCCCAAGCCAATATCCATTTTCCTTTATTAAGTTAATAATGATTTTGCTTTGAGGCAACAAGTAAGTGTCCTGCTCAAATTGCAGCTTCATTCTCTAGATCCAATTTGCTCCTGTAGGAGTGAATCTCAGCATTTTTTGAAGCATCCAGGTGAAGGCAAACTCTTGCGAGCAGACTTGACCTTTTGGCTGTGGGGCTTAAAAGAAGAACAGGTAACTTCTGCCTTCCTGGGTCCAGCTGTGCCCTTGTCATCTGACCAAATAGTGTGATTTTGCCTCGGTCAGCCTGAACTGACATTCTACCGTTCCCAACTCCATTTAAGTGATTCGTTTAAAGGTTACACGCTTGGCGCAATGAAGCCGCCATTGTTTGATGTGATTTTATTACGTTTCTGAGGGAACTGACTTCAGGTGCAGTGTTTGAAACAGGTGAAAAAATTTAATTATTTTATTAGCACATCCCGTTTCCAATCCCAAATACTATTATACGGGTTGACCACCAAGTACATTTTGCTCTGGATGATAATAAACAGTTTTCTCTCTCTCTCTCTCTCTCTCTCTCTCTCTCTCTCTCTCTCTCTCTCTCTCTCTCTCACACACACACACACACACACACACACGCACACACACGATATAAGTTTACTACCACTTAGCATAGTCATACAAATGCATTCCGGGCACCAAAGATAATTTCGGAACTGTTCTAATATGCCCGAATAACTGTTGCAATAGTTGTGAATAGCAGCCTTAAATAGTAATTTCATATGTGGAAGGTAACAATTATTTTAACAAATAATTATGTTTAAAAATCTGTTTACTTTTTTAATAAGCTGAGGAAACCGAAAAATAGAATATCAATTCATTGGGGATTTATTAGTGCTTCCTGTATTAGAAGATTTGGCCTTTTAAGGAAAGTTTCAGGTTTCCCTAAATGATTAGGAAAAATAGGCTGCAAATAAAGGTCAGAAGTCAGAGTTTTTCAAGAAGAAAAGTAGGTAAAGACTGAATAAAAATGTTGCTGCCGCTGGCAAATGAAATTATTTTTTATTATTTTATATGTTGAGTACTTATAAAGATTCACTGGAAAACAAAATAAGCCTCTACTCATTGCTAAAAGGTAACTCGTAGAATACAGCCATTATGTGATAATTGCCATCGTTGTAATTCAATTAAAAGTTATCCCCAAAATTTAACCAAGAGATAATGAGAGAGAAAATAAAAATAATCTCAGGATCAATATACATATCCAAGGTTTACACCAATTCAGAGAAATGAGCTTTCCAGTTGGCCATGTTAAAAACAGTGATGGGTTTTAAAAATTTCGTTTCAAACATGAAACATTTTTTCACTTCAAATATTCACATACATTAATAAAAATAGAAATATGTCCAAGTAAATAGGTTATTTGTATTAACCATCATGTTCAGCTTGTGAATTTCAACTGGGGATAATCTCCCACAGATCGATCAACTTCAATTATCGGGTTCCTATTTCCTATGGTGCCCACTTTATTCGAATTTTTAAAGGAACTTTAAGAGATGTCTAATGCATTAAAGTGTCAAGTATATTTTAGAACTTGATAATTTCATTATGTGTGAAGCGTCTAATCTAAAAAAATGGGGTGGAGTCTATTACGAAAGCGAAGAGCACAGAGAACGAGCAGGAGGAGCTGCCGAGGCGCCTCCCGAGATGCCGCTGTTTCGTGGATGAGGAGGCAGGTCCGGAGACAGGGGAGAGACCAGCACGAGCGACTCAGGACCGCAAGGGGCAGTCGGAGCCCGGGCTTTCCTTCCTCCTCCTTCAGACCTTTTATCATTTACATAAAACGACATGACATTGACATCGACGCTCAATCGCACAACTATTCGTGACACACGACGATCCGCGATCTGCCTGGTTCTGCATGTCTAACTCAGAGCGGAGGTCCGTAAAATGGAAAGTAAACCCGAATGCTTTCAGGATAAAAGTAACAACCAGGACTGAACATGGCGGTAAGTCATGCCTGCCTCGTGTACATAACTATTTACGAATGAAAACAGGCATGATCGCAACACTAATATAACTGTAATAATTTATTTATCTATTTAAAAAAACGCACGTTTCGTACACCGTACAAAACCTTAAACAGTAATGTGGAAGTGATGTTTCCAGACAAATGTTAGGGAAATATGCTACCGTCTATAGTTAACTACCATAGAACACTCTAGAAAGTGCTGCCCAAGCAACACACCTACAAACTCGGAGTCCCTGATACAATAAAGCTACTGGTGTGAGCGGCCACTGGGGAACCTCACCCCTCGTGTGGCTTATGGTCACACCCGTCACACCAAGACGTGAAGGCTGAGTGAGGTCGAAACAGTCTTTCTTGAAACAAAACATTCAATGAAAAATACTCATGACAAATTAACTGTTCAGAGATCCTCACTACTTAAAATTCGCATGTGTGCTGTTCAATAGAGACCCATTGTATGGGGAAACCAGAACTAAAGTTTCCATTCAAATTCCAATTTTAAAACAGCAACAGCAACAAAACTACCTCTTCGCAACTCGATTATAAGTGAATTGACCTTGTATACATTATTGTTCCACATAATGGCATCAGAGATGTTGCCAATTTTTAAGAAAAAGAAAAAAAAAAGACGCGTTCTGGAAGAAAATGAAGCCATTCTGGATGGGATTTTTTTTTTTTAAGTAAACAAAACAAAAGCAAAAATAAGCAAGCGCACACAATTTAAATAAAACGTCACGATGGGAGCGAGGGAGCGGGGTCCTCTGTGGATGGCGCTACAGTCCCGCCGGCAAGGCGCTCCTCCGTTTTCTCAACAGAGAGGTGACAAACGGCCATCGAATTATGGGAGGCGATGTTTTCACTCTGCGCAGAGAAGTCGGACGCGGGGGCAGCGGGGCGGGGCCCCTGCGCTCACGGCGGGTGAAGACGCGGCCGTCGCGCGAGCTGCCTCGCGTCGTCGCCACCCCGGGGGTCCAGCGGCTGCTCACCTTCAGGCCCAGGGTGTGTGCCTGGCCTCACACGTGTCCCTCCGGTAAAACGAGGTCCTTTTCCTCCGTGTGCTCTGCCCGGCAATGATGTTTGCCTGTCGAATCCGTTTGCTTTCTCCCAAGTGCGATTACCAAATTCAAATAAGGGAACATGAGATTAATCGGGAGGGGACAGCGGGGCGATGCGGAGGGTCACAGAACGGCCACGTGTCCTCGGCTGCCCTCCCTACGACAGGGGACATGGGGTACAGCGTCCTGGGAACGGCGTTCTCCCAAACTGTTTCCAAGCCTTGAACGAGCGGCGTCTGCACAGGGCGACAGTCCCCAGGGTCAGATCGCCGCACTGGGGTCGCAGTGGCGCAGGACGCTCCTCCTTGCTGCTGCCGCAGGCGGCGGGACTTCCCGCAGCAGCCCGGGCCGAGGGCGACAGAGCGCGCGGGAGCCCCACCAGCCACCCCGCAGGGCTGCTGCGGGTCTCCGAGACAGACCCCTGCCCAGCCTCACACCCAGCTCTCTGAAATTCATGGATACGCTGCCCAGCGAAACACAAGCTACTTAGGACACTTTAATTACTTACTCCAAGTAATAAAATGTTTATGAGAAAAAAGAACGTCTAGCAAAGTCCATAAAGCAAACTAGTTGACAAATTAATTAGTGCTTAATAACAAGAAATTCCAATCCATTGCCAAAAGCACCAACAGTTACTTATGGGATAAATAGATTTTTTTTTTTCTCATTTCTGCTGTGGCTCTCAGTGACAAATTTTCGGCCTGTTACTCGTCATTTTTTCTTTGGCGTATACACAATGAGTAGCAGCATGTAACATTAATAATCTCGGAAATGGACTTCCAAATGTGACTTTCTATTTTAAGACAGGCCTGGTAATGAGCTCTGTGGCAGAAAGCACTTCAACCAAACTCTTTTTCTTCCCCAATATTAAATTCAATAAATAAGGACCCAATACTAGAAAGCAAACAGCACAGGTAGCGCTTATTCAATGAGGCCAGGCGTAACACAGATTTTAGGGGACCGCATACTGCTTCTTGACGTTCCAAGCCTGCTGCCCAGAGAATGCTGGAATCACCACATGTGAGCAGAGAATCAGTTTTCCAAATACCAACGTTAACGTCCCCGAATCTGTAGGACCTGATGTAGAAAACTGGATTTTATCTGTGGAATGGGTGGAGCCTTTTAAAATACAGAACCTAATGAAAAATGAAGTAACCAAGCCCACAAGGAATTCAGGACTTCAGATTTTAGTTCTAATATCTAATATCTAATATTGATAGTGGATATCAATATATAAGTGTGGAATAAACTCATTTATTAAAATAAAGTTGACTCGAAGACCGTGATAAGAAATGAAATACTATACTTTAAACACAGAAGGTTGAGCCCTTTCCTCCCCTCAAAGCAGGGCGGGAAAGCACCAGGAAAAACCTTTATCTTCCGCAGACAGAATGTATGAAATCGGAGCGAACGGAGCATGTATAATGGGGGTATGAGGTTCAATGGGGTTTTATGAATAAATATTTGCATAGCCGATAGCAGCGATCTAATTGACAAATCATAGATTTTAGGAATTACAGCAAATTACAATTCTGTGTTCCCTGGGAAAGCAAGGGCACATAAGAAACGTGTCAGGAATCAAAACAGCATAATTTGTAAGATCAAATTAATAAAATACATCTTGATAGAAATATATTTCTGAGTTTTATAAAACATTTAACCGAAATTATAAACATATAAAAAGAGAAGCTGAATAAATTTCAAAATGTAAAAAGAAGGTAGTGTGTTCCAACCATGGGAAATAAAATTATAGAATAATAATGAGGTAAAAGAAAAAGAAAAATAGATATCTGGAAAATTTTCAACCCCAATAAATAATAGTTAGGCTAAAGAAGATACATGAGTTATTATTACTTGATAATGAAAATTTTCATGGAATATGGCTAAAACTATATTCGTAGAAAAATACATACTTTTAACTTATTACACAAATAAGTAGCAGAGTTTTTTAAAACTGTTTTCTATGTAGTGCACAACTTTTTTTAAGAGCAACGTTAAAGCAATGCAATTAGAATAATTGATAAAAATGAAGAGTCAAGAAAAATAAAACAGACAAAAATGCAATAAATGAATAAACCACTAGCTGAGAACAATTTTTTTGAAAAGGAGAAAACACGAACACAAATATACACAACGGTAAAAGGGAATAAATAACAATTACAAAGCAATTGAACAGTGTGTGTGTGTGTGTGTTATGAGATTAATCAAAATTTTCACAAAGCAGATAATTTATGGGAAAATATTTTATCAAAATTGCTTCAAGAGATACTAGAAACCCAAAACAAAACAAAAATAATGTAAGCTATTGAAAAAGTTACTCATTTTATATTTCTCTTCGAAGGATAAGATCTGAATGGTTTTATATCAAAATCATTTCAAACTTCCAACACTAAAATCACTTTGATACTAATTTGACTATTTTATATCAATGGAATAAAGGAAAAGTTTGATGGTTCCTTAAAAGAAGCCAGCAAACATCGATCTCCAAAACCTGCAGATGGATTTAATACTGCAACCAATCTCCTTTAGGACTACTTAGGAAAAAATATAAATAAACTATGATGAAATTTATCATTATTTTAAAATTAATCTACTATAACCAAGTGAGCTCAATTCCTGAAATTAAAGAACGTTCCATTTTTAGAAAATTGACTAATTACGATATGTTTATTATTAGGTCAAAAAGACATGTAATATGATAATAGATACCGTAAAGGTATTTGGGGAAATTCTTACACATCAATGTAAAGAAGAAACAAGCAACCAAGACTTGTTTAGATCGATGGCGTCATAACACCTCCCCCGTGTCTCTTTCATACACATGCGCACACACACACACATATTCAGTACATTTATATTCACCAATATGTAAAATTAATAACCTATTAACAAAATATATTAATATTGCTATATATACCAACAATAACCCTTTTAAAATCTCATTAAAACCCCAGAAATTCCATTGAAATAATTTTTTTAAAAAAACTCAAGTAAGTAGATTTACTATTCTAACAACGTTTATTGAGATATAAATGTATGTAGTCTGTGGAATCTAACGTATTCAAAGATATCTGGACATGTAACATTGCCAAGTGGACAAGCCTGTAATGAGTGGGTCATAGCGTAAAGAGGACCAAACTTTAGAAAGCACAATATGAACCAAAATGTCATTCCATGTTTTCTTCAACACAGGAATTCTATTATAAATGCATCCTATTGATAAAATTCTAAATATGTGCTGCGATGTATGAATATTCATTTATTCAAATCATAGATTATAATAGCAAGGCAATTAAAAGCCATTCATTGTCCTTCAGAAAGATTCTATTTGATAAAATGTAATGCCAGCCACCGAAATTGGAGTCACACAGAGTAGATGAGCAAAGCCTCTGCTCAAAGATGTTATGTAGATTTGTTTATTATTTCAGTTTCTGTTCATTTTATTTTTTGCCTATACATATATCTTACACAGGCAGGTCACCCCATCGACTGGATTAACAAAATTGTGTCTGCATGTGAAAAAAAGAATAAAATGAATCTCTGTGCTGAAATGGAAAATTCTTTCAGATTTAGTAAACAAAGAAAATATTTTACATGAATTAAAAAGGATAGCTAGATGATAGAAATAGATGATAGTGAGAGAAGATAGATGATAGAGAGATGACAGAAAGATGATATAGATAGATGATAGATAGATGATAGATGATGATGATCATAGATAGATAGGTAGATAGATGATAGATAGATGATAGATAGATAGATAGATAGATAGATAGATAGATAGATAGATAGATGATAGATAGATAGATGATAGATATAGAGATAGAGGATAGAAACCGTTGCCAAATTCAGTATCATGATGCTTTGCCCCTAGATTTTCTTATAGAAATTTTCGTTTCAAGACTTGCATTTAGATATTTAATCCATTTTGAGATCATTTTCGTATGTGGTATTAAGTGAGGCTCCAACTTCATTCTTTTATGTGAGGATATCCACTTACGCCAACACCATTTGTTGAGACAATCTTTTTCGCATTGTGTAGACTTGGCACCCTTGCTGATCATGTACACAGGATTTATTTCTGAGCTCTTTATTCTGTTCCTTTATTCCGCAGGTCTGTCTTTGTGCCAGAAATACACTCTCCTGATTACAGCAGATTTGTATTATGTTTGAAATCAGGAAGTGTGAGGCCTTTATGATTTTTTGTTTCTTTAGTTTCTAAATACTGTTTTGGATACTACGAATCCTTTGAGACTTCATGTAAATTTTAGAATGGAAAGAAAAAAGCCATTTTGAGAGGCACTACATTGAATCTATAAATCTTTTTTAGTAACATGGACATTTTAACAATATGAAGTCATCCAATCCATAAACACAGGATGTCTTTCCATTTATTTGTGTTTAACTTCTTTTGGCCGTGTTTTGTAGGCTTTAGTGTACAAGTCTTTCACCTCCGGGGTTAAGTTTATTAATATACATTTTATTCTTTTTGCTGTTGTTTTAAATGATTTTTCCCCTAATTTTATTCTCACGTTGTTCATTGTTAGTGTTTACAAACATAGCTGATTTTTGAGTGTTGATTTTGTATCCTTTCACCTTACTGCAATTTTTTATTAGTTCTAGCAGTTTTTGGGCGCAGTTCTCTACATATAAGATTTCTAGGGTTCTCTACATATATGATCATCTCAAACAAAGATAACTTTACTTCCCTCTTCTCATACGCATGTCTTCTATTTCTTTTTCTTGCCCGATTGCTCCGGCTGGGACTTTCATCTCTATGTCGAACAGAAGTGGCAAAAGTGGGCATCTTGATCCTGACCCTAGAGGAAAAGCTGTCACCTTTTCCCCACTGGGTGTGGGGGAGCCATGAGTTTGTCCTATGTGACTTTACTACGTTGAGAAACATTCCTTCCAACCTAATTTGCTAAGAGTCCCTGATTTTAATTGGTGCATTTAGACCATTCGCACTTAAATGATTAATGTCATATTCGGATGAATATCTTCTTTGTCTCTAACACTTCTCCATTCGATGCACTTTTTTGTTTCTATTTTACCTCCTCTATTTCTCTTGCTTCGTGAAGTCCCTGGATTTTCCTGTCTGCCCATATTTGGAGGTGGCAGTTCACCCTGTGGCCTCAGTTCTCTGATGAATCCAAGAAAAGGCCTCGATATTCAGCTGGCTCAGCTTTTTCGTATTGAAAGGACATGAGCGACAACTTCCAAGCTCCTTACATGTCAGAGCAGAAATGGGACATTCTGAGTAGTCTCACTTTTCACCCAAAACGTGCTCTCGCTTCCCACACAGTGTAGCCCATGCTGAACTCACTTGGTTCCACGATGTCACATAGCCTTTCCTTCTGATGGCAGGAATGCAGTTTTTTCTTTATTAAATTGACCTGTCTTTGGGGGAATAAAACAATCGTCTGCAAAACTGAAAACTAGACGTAAAGAAAGGCCTTATCATGACATATCACAGTGCAGGACCACATAACTGTGGGGCTACCGGGACGACTGGGAGGGTCGCTCACAAAGGACGAGGTCCATTTGCTGCCGTACGACACACGCCGCAGAGAAGGCAGCTGGTCACACTGAAACCCAGTGACTCAAAAGGTCCAACGAAATGATAATCGCAGCATGGTCAGCGTGATTTAGTATCCAGTGGCTGAGGGTTATATGGGCAGCAGGTGACTGTACCAACTGTATCAATGACATCTATCCGCAGGACCCCACACTGAGTAGGTTCAGGCACAAAATTCAGCCCAAGTGCAGGACAGGAAAGTGGTGAGAAGGGATTCAGTTATTTAGAATGAGGCAGACCAAACCGTAGAAGGACTGAGAGACCAGGAAAAAGTTTAAGTCAGGGCAGGAAAGCAGAAGCAAAATTCTCAGAGTTGGGTAAAGAGTCACAGCTCCACTTAGAGTCAGTTCTATGCTGTTGGGCTAGATATAAGGTCTTCCACATATGGTGAAAACTGAGCATTGAAGTGGGGGTGACAGTCAACCCACGAATGTACATCAGGTGCCCCAGGCACGGGGCAGTAACGGCACAGAGATGGTGCAGTCCCTGGATGTAGCTAAGAGTGTGTGGTTATGGCGCCTGTGGAACTGTATCAGCTCGGGAGAGGGAGAGGGAGAGGGAGAGGGACCCACTTTTTAAACATAATTTTGTCATGCAATGTGCCTTTCAGCTATTTGTGCTAATGCTTTACATTATTCAATAAGCTACTTTAGTGGAAAGAACTTTTTTTCCCCTGAAGTCACAGAGGCTCAGAAATCCATAGCTTCACATAATAAACATTTTTTTTTCTAAGAAACATGCAGTGTCTTGTGAACAAACTCTAAAATCATAAAGCTTAAAATTTAACAAGTTAAACATTTTACAATTTCAGATGCTCTTTGACCTATTCGAACAAAAAATAGACAAAGTGTTAAAATATGTTCAAGAGTTTAAGTTAGAAAATATTAACATAAGGAAGAGATTGTATTTTTAGTTATTTAAGGATCACCTAATTAAAACTAATACCTGATCAATAACACTAGGTCCGAATTCAATAGCCAACACAAGTGAGAGTAGGTACTATCTTAAATCAATAATAAATGGATACTATTTTAAAAATGATTTTTGAGCCAATTAGCCAACTGAAAAATGTATACAATTATAGATTTTTCTGTTAATTTCATCAACAAAATATTTATATGATTAAAGATTAAATCATGTACAAGAAACATTTTGGAAGAAAATATAGATTAGTATTTATATAATCCTGCATTTTTAGAAATGTTCCTACTACTTTTAATTCTATTCACATCTTGATAAAATCTAATGGGGAAACAGCCAGAAGCTAGGAAATGTTCAAGCGAGAGCGACCCACACAGGGACAATCGGCTTCAGGGTAAAAGCCATGACCACAGTATTTAACGTGGATATTTGGGGATGTTCTCATGAATTTTTGACACTGAAAACTACACTAGCCTTTGGTCGCTCACGACAATGTTTAGCACAGTTCAAGTGCAAGACATTTTGGGAATCATCTCACAAAAGCAGATGTTCTTGTCAATTCTAAATAAACACAACACAACAAACCAGCAGACCCCAGTGCATTCCAATTTCTACCAGAGGATGGAGAAATACTTTCCAACTCTGACCCCCCCAAACGCAGAAATCTTAGAGAAAAAGATGAATCGATGGATAATGCAAATCATTTAAAAACCTAGATGGCCGTGTAAAAGCAAAGATGACCAAAGATGAAACGTAAAACTTGAAAAAAATTATTTTCAACTTATGCTGCAAAAAAAGGTTACAATTCTATTTATAGAAAGTGTTATCAGTGGAAAAACAAATTGATGAATAAATAAATAAGCCCATAAAGACACTGAGTAAAGTCATAGGTGCGGTAAAAAGTATAATCTCACTAGAAATCAAAGAAATAACGAGACAATCTTACTAAATTTTTTGATCAGAGAAAACACTTAACACTTGAGAGAGAAGGTGAAAACCAGTACCGAGACACACCGTTCAAGCTGCCGGTCGGCTCGGGCCTTTCGGAGTGTGCACCGCACGGCTTTGGACAGTAGGAATCCGGTGGGGAAGGCGGCAGGTGCGCCTACAGGGATTTTTCCCCAAGAAAAAGCTAGACCGATGCACAATTCTGTATGGGATGCGTGCATAACGGGCACCACGGAAACACGCCGGCCGCGTCCGAGCGCGGCGCTGCGCTCCTCACGAACGGCGTGTCGGTCTGTCCTCACAAAACACGCTCTGTGCGCGTGAAGACTCAGCTCCAGGTTCCCACGGCTGTGGGCGGAATGGAGCGAGAATGGAACCCCGAGGCCGCACCGACCCTGCGCCCGATGCGGCATCATCACACCCTCCTCGGGGATGTTTCCTGTTCATGTTTAATGGCACTAGAAGAAGGACGAGGAAGTGAAGATGGGGAAACGAACCGAAAGCAAAGGGACGTTTATGAAAAACTCCGTAGTGAATCCGTGCGGTCTTCTGGCGTGAGCCCGCTAAGGACACCATGTTCATTGATCAGGAACACTGCGCCCAATCTACTTAAAACAATGAACTAAAGTTTCATGGACGGGCAAGTATGTGCATAGAAAATTCTGAAATTCTATATAATAACGATTAGATAATTTTAGAGTTCCTTATCATCCTGCCTTTTGCATTTTCTGTAGAAGATACACTTCTTATATAATACAGAAAAGATTAAAGTTTAAAAGTGAATAAAATGTTGAACTATAGGACGAAAGTTCAGAGCCCCCGAGCGTCTCAGAGCCTCTGGAAGCCATTCGAGCATTTCGGGAACTCGCCAGTTTACAAAGGCTGCAGCTCCAGTATCGCCAGTGAATTTTAAATGTGCTCCCTCCCCCCCAAGTGGGCTGGCGAGCTAAGAAGAAGAACAGCGTCTCGGCTTCTAACTGTTCTTTCCAGTGATGCTCCTAAATTTGACTGTATCCAGTTATCTTTTATTTCAGCACCTAGTTTAAGTATTTTTTAAAGCCTGTGCACTTGAGTCAGAAGATATTCACACTAAACCAACGAGCGGAAATTCCCTGACCAGTTAGTGCCACACATCGTGTCACAGAGAAGGGAGGACACTACCTGTGAACCCCGAACCTAGCTGACCTGCCGCCGGCGCCTCCAGACATCTGCCGCCTTCGCCGCTGGGGACTTTCAATGACCACACGGAGGAGGGAAAGGACCGGCCACTCACACCCTGAGTGTGTGTGCTTGCTCCTTGGGAAGGACTCGCGGTGGACAAACGAAGGTGGCGATTTGCTCTCCGTTACAACGCGCTAAGAAGCAGAAAGGAAGCGGCCGCTGTCCAGCGCCGGCCCCGGCCGCGGGCGCCGACCGCTGACCGCTGTGCCGAGCGGCGTGCGGGCCGCTCGTGACGCTTTTCTGCTGCGCTCGGGAAAGGGCGACCGGCCCCCCACACGGCCGTGGATGCTACGGCCAGCCTGCCCGGCGGGCTTGCGGAGGAACCGCGGAAAATGGATAGCCTCATCCAGGTTGGTGTCACGTGGCTTTGCAGCAAAACAGCCTGGGAGAGGCCGACCCACAGCTATTTCATGAAAATTAAAAAATGGCTTTGGAACTGTGTGTCCCCCTGGATTCTCACAGAGAAAAACAATACATTTCCCACTCTGTATGTCACAGTCTATGTCACAAGTCAAAATCAGCCAGGAAAAAGAGGGGAAAAAAAAAACGACACTGGAAACGAGGAACCGTGCGAGACAATGACTTATTTTTGCACAGCGCTTGCGAACGCACGGATCGTTGCTTAACAGCCGTATCAGGTAGGCAGCGCCGCCTCTGTGGTGGACACGGAATCCCAAATCGCTCAGGGCAGAGTCCAAATTAAACCCGGATCTGTTCCTTCCAACCGCGGTGAGATGTTTGTGTCTTTTCTCCCCATTTTTCCCGTTCCCGTTTCAAGCAGATGGTCAGACAATATGCTCCTTTGTCTCAGAGACTGTGCAAGTCAGGCCGAAAGGACGAAGCGTGAGAATCAAGGCTTTCTCCCTCCCCCCTCCCTCCCCCCTCCCTCCCCCCTCCCTCCCTCTCTTCCTTCCTCCCTCCCTCCCTCCCTCCTTTCTTTCTTTCTTTCTTTCTTTCTTTCTTTCTTTCTTTCTTTCTTTCTTTCTTTCTTTCTTTTCTTTCTTTCTTTCTTTCTTTCCTTTCTTTCTTTTCTTTCTTTCTCTTTCCCTCTTTCTTTCCTTCTTTCCTTCTTTCTTTCTTTCATTTTCTATCTTTCTTTGTTTCTTTCTTTCAGAAAGCCCAGATCCTTTAAAGACACGATTCTGTGTATCGGCAGATTAGAGGACAGAAACTCCCTAGAGAGCAGGAGAAGGAGAGAATAAGAGATGGTCCTGAGGCTGGGAGTGCAGGGTGCAGGAGAACCCCGGCAGTTCTCCGACGAGAATGCTTTGGGGCTAAAGATATGGATAAAAGAGACGTACCAGCAAAAGGTGTTACAGACACAGAGAAAACGCAAGCGAATAAAACAAACGAGAGGCGAAACTCTTCGAAGTGATGACGTCAAGGCTGAAGAATCCTCCCCCGAGGACACCGGCCTCATCATGCCCAGAACCCGAGACCATGGCCCTACGGCGCAGTGAGGACTCACAAGAGCGTTAGAACAAATGCCCTTGCAGTGAGGTCCTTACCCGAGGTCGCCAGGCGCGCCCGAGTGCTCGTGAGAGGGGGCGGAGGAGACGCCAGGGCGGCGGGTCGGTGCCGAAGTTCTGAGCGCGGCCACCTCCGCCCCCACCAGCGCCAGGGGGTGTCGCGGGGGCTCCCCAAGACTGCCCCGGGAGTGTCTGGTGAGCTTTCTAAGGACACCCCCGGCCCAATGTCTGACATCTGCAGAGTCCCACCCACAGGGCACCCCACACGCAGTGTGGGACGAGCCATTACGCATTTCTGACCAGCTTATCTCGGTGGCATGCGTCCCAGGTGACCGAATACTCAGGGTCGGCTTCTCCCCGTGGGCAGCCACCTCTCTCCAGGTTGGAGGTTAGCTGAATTCCCTGTGACTCCACTTCTCCAGTGAATTCAAGAACAGTTCTTAATTTACGGTCGTGCAGTTATTTTTCTCGCTCTGTGGGCTCGAACAACGTTTTGCTGATTGCGCTCAGTGGATGAGGACACCCTGCTAGCAAGGGCCAAGGCCCCCCCCCTCGCTAGCAACGGCCAAGGCCCCCCCCCCCCCCGTGGAGCGGCACGGCCCCCACTGCACTTCCTTGCCAATGTCAAATGCAAGTTCACTAAAATGTCACCACAACATTTTTGCTGGAAATTGTTCCAGTTAAAGCAAAGGGCCATTCTATTTCTCGAAAGGATTTGAAAGAGAAGGAAATCGGTGGGTTATTTTTTTTTTAAATTTTGGGTTGGATGTCCAACTCTAGCTACCCCCAGAGACTCAGTGAAAAGCTATACCCCTCTTATGGCATTTGGTGCTATGTTTAAACTGCTTGTGTGATAACTACTGTCATGAAAGCTTGTTTAATATCTAACGATAATGGAGAATTGTTACCTTATTCTGACCATCATATAAAAAGGAAATTATTTCTTTTTTACGTTAAGTTTATCACTTTGAGAAATGTGGACACCGTATGTCTAAATAACACCTCCACACGCCAAGCCATTCCCTGACTTCCAGGATGAAGGGATTTATCACCAAACTGCAAACGAGAGATCATTGGACTCTGGTAGAAAGAGCCAACAGTTTTCTGCTCTAAATAATTTCTACATGTTGACTATTATTAACAAATGTTCAACTTGAACATTTTACATGAACTTACAGCCACTGAAATTATTTATATTAAAAAATAAAAGAACAAGCAAAAAAAAAAACACTTCAGACAATGGCATGAATTCTCAATCTACTGAATTCTTTATATAAAATTATTTCTTGTAAAAAATAGTGTTTAGAAAAACAAGAGGAATGTTCTTTTGTAACTACGTGTGATTCGGTGGGGTTATTACTTTGAGTTTGGTTTGCTAAATTAGAATTTCAGTATAATCCTTGAGCTGTCGCTGACTTGGTGTGACAAGGAGCTGTACTCGGTCTTTTTAAAACTCGTTTTAACTTCAGACATAATTCTAAGCGGGTCCAATTAACTAATAAAAGCACTTGCGCTCTTCAGGCCTTGTGCTAAATACTGTGCTGAAAATACGGCACTCCGGATACTGCCAACAGCTTAACGGGAAACGAAGGTCTGCAAGTAAATATAAGACGACGCGGAAAATATCAAATGAGGCTAAAAATACATAAGAACAGGAGTTTCCATGTAATAAATGATGTCATCGGATGCCAAGCAGAACAACAGTAACAGAAATAGAACCGAGTGGCAAACTTCATGGCCATGTCCCCAAAGGTTTTTAAAATAAAGTGTGTATTTGAGAACAGTTTGAGATTTACAGAAAAGTCAAATATTCTGTAGAGGCTCCCTCAGGTGGGACTCGTCTGCCGTTTGTCTCATGGGTAGACTGGGGTTACGGGTTTGCAGGAGGAAGATTTCAGACAGAAATGCCATGCTCGTCCCATCGGATCGAGGGCACATGCTACACCCATGACTCATCACTGTCGACGTTGACTCGGCCACCTGGCTGAGGCTGTGTTGGTCAGAAACGCTGGGCTCTTTTGGCCCTTTGCAGTGTCCGCTTCACAAGGATCCCACTGTGCATGGCCCGCGCGTTAGGAGAGAGGAGTTACGCTCAACGTGTTCGGGGTTTTGACTGCAGAGACAGGTGCGGTTTTCAGTGGGATGATTCTCACACTCTCTGCCTTTTATAACCAATGTTGTTTTCTGCTGCTAATTTACATTATCTCTTCTCATGGTAAAACAAACCTGGTTCTTGTGCTACGTTACCTTCTCGAGATGCAATACGTAAGCCGTCGATGTTTTAAAGGAGAAAGGAGAATTGCTTGCATGTGAAATTTTAAGGCCAGTTCAGAGGTTTTATGAGAGACGGAACCTAGTCTTATACCCCGGCCATTAGGCATTGACAACTTGGTCCCCTAATAATTATAAAGACAGAGTCCATTTCAATCTCCAAAGGCACAAAGCACACCAGCGGTCCCTTTTGCGAGTGTCCCCAGGTTGCTTCAGCGGGCTTTCTAACCTCAGTGATAACTCACTGTCTGAAACGGAACGCCAGTGTGTCCTCAGGACAGCTCGGTATTAATCCAGTCTGGGGCTGGTCGTGCCCAACACACAGCACTTCGTACCTGTATTTTTAGAATGTGACCAGGATATTTGATAAACGTAATTTATAGGTCTTAGAGGCGTAGAGCATTGGGAGGGAAGAAATGAATCCACGTAAACATTCTGAGACAAAAGAGACACATCGCACGGTGAATTGGTCTTGAAAGGCCAGACCCCGATGCACACAGCAGCGCCTTTTCCAATCGCTCTGCATTTCCAAGAGCAGTCAGTTAACTCAGAGTACACGCAACAGACCTACTTACTGCATGACATTTTATCTCGAATTACCACCTAGTTTCCTCATGTCCAAAATGCCGTAAATTATAAATATAATTGATTTGAGAATAGCCTTATTGGGGAGCAGAGAATTACCACGTTAAATGGGCACATCTAGATTTCGGATTGTAAAATTCGAGAAAACATAAGCATTCTTTTAACTTGTCCCAGTGTTATCACAGTTTTCTTTTATTCCTTCATTTGTTGTAGAATAGCATTCGTTGTTTACTGGTAAAAATGTAACTTCTAGGGATTAGTCAATACTTTTATTATTAAATTATTTGTTTTAGAGTTTACACTATAACACAAATCTTGAATAAATGTTAATCACAAGAAATAAAATTATAATATCTTAATGAACAAAAATAATTTTGATATTTTGGTCTTTTGCTTTGTTTTATAGCTTTTGGAATAACATTTTTACCAATTGAGATCTTAAGCGAGATTTAACATAGGACATTTTATAGTTGGTGAAAGTTTTACAATTTTAAAAGTATTGACAAAAGCACACAATCGTGCGACAACCATCGCAACTAGGACATAGTTCAATCACCCTGTGACATTTGCGTGGATATGTTTTCATCCCCTTAGGTAAACACTTAAGACTAAATTTGAGGAGTCAGTTAAATTTAATGTAATTATTAATATGGCTGGAATCGAATGTGCCATTTTACTGCACGTTTCTTATTTCCCCATTTATTCTTTGTTACTTGGTCCTCTTTACCAATATTTTTTTGATTAGTTGAATATTTTTGTGGTTTCATCCCCTCTCCAGTGATTGATATAGAGCTTAAGAAATGACTACTAATTTACTTAATTTTTTTTGGAAGAAAATTACTTTATTTTTTTTATTGGGGTGACATTGATTAACAAAATCCAATAAGTCTCGAGTGTACAATTCAATAGTAAGTCATGTGTATATTGCATTGTGTGTTCTACTCGGCTATAAGAAGAGATGAAATACGGCCAGTTACAACACGGTGGATGGACCTTGAGGTAATCATGCTAAGAGAAATAAGCCAGACAGAAAAAATTGAAAACCACACGATTCACTTATATTTAATAAGGTAACTTATAATTCACCATTTCTATATCACTTATATGTGGGATATAAATCTAAAAGCAGGAAACAAACATGACAAACAAACAGAGACTCATGGACATGGACAGGGGACTCGTGGTGACCCTCGGAGGGAAGGAGGTGAAAGGGAGGTGGATGGGGGCGGGAAGGGTCACATACACGGCGACGGACGGTAATGTGTTTCAAATAACATGATGCCGCTTCACACGGAGTTCAGGAACTTGGCCGCGTCTCGCTTCCATTTCCCCCGACCATCCTGCTGTTGCTTTTAGACATTTTACTTCTGCGTGTGTCATAAACCCTGTCATCCATGGTTACTATTTCCTTTTACATGGTTATCTTTAAATGCAATTTAAAATATCACGAACTGTATTTTATATTTAACCTCATTTTTACTGTGTCCAGTGACCTTCATTTCTGTTTAAATCCAGATTTTCTTCCACTAGTGTGACTCTCTGCCTGCAGAATTTTCTCTACCTTTCATGTAGGGCATGCCTCCTGGCCAGAAATCATCTCAAGTGTGTTTTTGTTGTTGTTGTTTGTTTGTTTTTTCATAAATCTTGCACCTTATCTTTTGGCAGGTATAGATTTTTGAGCTCATGTTTGTGTATTTTCCATTTTCCTTTGCGACGTCCCACAGGTGAGACAGCACGAGTGTCGTGCGACGGACGCGCTCGCACGTGGAAGTCGTTTTCAGTGAAGTCGCCGCCCCCTCGCTTTTTAAAGGATGGTCCCCCAGTGCGCGTTTAGAGAGCATCCAGCTCCGCACACTCTGCAGCTTCCCCCGGAGAAGCTCTGCAGCACCACGCACGCGGATGCACGCGCACGCGCGCGATTCACACACGTGTGCAACGCACGGGGCGCGCACGGGGTGCACACATGCACAGACGCGCACCTGTGCTCACACACTCACACGTGTGTGCAAATGTGCACACACACAGACGCTCCCCCCTTTCAGACGCACACGCATTCACACCTGGCGACCGAATCCTTGTGAAAATGAAGAATTTCCTGTCTCTGGACGCGCTGTGAACTTAGTGTTAACTCTTCCAAAATGCAAACCTCAATGCGGAGAGCAGAGTGAAGAAATGTTTGGTAAACCTCCTGGATTTTTGAGCATTTCTCCCTCAGAGAGATGAAATATTTCCATTCCCATACGAACTGGTATTTTCAGAGGAAATATCTGTTTTCACACAGACATCTTCAGGGCAGGAGTTTATTTTCAGCAAGAAACTTTCAAGAAGTAGCTGCACCACGTGAATTTGGTTCTCAGTTGCACCATCAGCAAAAAAATGTTGGCATCCTTTAGGGATTAAAATGACCTGTTCAACAAACATGAGGACACAAAATGCGAGGTTGTTCAAATATTTTAAAGCAGTCTCTTATTAACCACTAAGGAAAATGACTTCTTCGTGCACTTGGCTAAATAAGCTTTTCTTCATTTTACGTGACTGCCTGTCATGGAAATTCTCCAAAGGAGCTTCCAGAAGGACTGTTGCAAGTTGTTAGGGGTGTGTGATTTTGACCTCTATTCATACAAACAGGAGTGCCAGGCCCAAAGCTCCTTTGCTGGTCCATGTAGAGCTTTAGGGAAATTAGAAAAAGACTCGTTTTCCTCTAAAGTGGAGATTCTCACCTCAGCACTTCCGACATCTGGGGTCAGACGCTCCCTCGCTGTGGGGCAGGATCGGTGGGGCTCTGTCCCAGGCCCTGTCATTACTGTCAGCATCCTTGGCAGCATCCCTCTCCAATCGTGAACCAAAACTTGTCTCCATGCATCTCCTTTCTTAAATAGACTCATCTGGCTTTTTCTCTCAGTGTAAATAACTGAAATAAATATGTTCTCAGAAAGAAACAGTGTTGTTACCACAGACAGAACTCGTGATTCTAGACTAAACATTAACTATTTTTTTTTTTGCATCCCTCTCAGGACTTTTTCAAAATGATTTCATAATTATTTTCTCATTCTATCTGTACTGAAAACTGTATAACCTTTATTTTTTTAGCTCTGAGGGACTAAATTGGTAAGCATGATAGTGAAAAGCAGAGCTGTGTCTTCTCCATGTATATAATTAGGTTGTATTCTCTACAATCTTAGTGCAATCTGAAATTTCCTACTCAAGGGATATAAAAATACGAAGTCTTAAAATACGAAAAACACATCTTATTTTATCAACCAAATTCAAGGCTTTTCAATAAAACACATATTTCTAACAATAAATTCTCTCATACTCCCAGCGGCCGTCGACCATGCCGTGGTGTGATTTATTTTTGTTAGGAATTGACCGATAAAGGATTATTTCCCAATTCCCCCAGCAGACCGCTAAAAAAATGCCTTCATAATCAGAAGTCTCTGGGTGAAGATCTGACATTAGTCTATTTGAGTTTCTAGGGAATCCGTTCACACAAATGTGGTTAAGTAAATTATAATGCACTCATTATATTTGAACTGCTAAGAACTATGTTTATGAGCAAATGACACGGGCAGATGTAATGAAAACCCACAATACTGCTTTGTTAGCTCTGTCTATGTTAGAGTCATTCTGTATCGGCCTCTGTCTCTGTATTTATATCATTCACATGTTTATGGAAGCCCTGGATGTAAATAAAACTAAGTATTGCCCTTGACGCTCGACAGCTCTCCTGACGCCCCCTCTCCTTCCTCCCTCCCCCTTCTCAGCACCTCGCTAGCCCCAGGCTCGTCGTACTCCATCTGTGGTCTAAAGAGCGACAGTGGGCAAGCCTGTGTCTTTGTGGTCCTTCGCCTCTGCATCCTCGTCTCCCAAACCCTTCCCATCCGGCGCAAGCTAAGACGGACTGATTTCTCGGTCACTGCTATTGACATAGAAAACATGTAGAATCAAGCTACAGAAACGCTTTTAAAATACTCGTAATTTCTCATAACAATACAGAGTATATTATCAACTATACTTGTGTATGCATGTGCAACTCAACCTCATAGTTCACACACATTATATATATAACATCAGTAGTGAGGCACACGTCATTTAGAGGTATCAATGAAATCTGGCTGATAAGATCTGATACAGTTGAGAAAAACACAGAGCAAGTCAATACGTCTGTGAGAGATTTCTTTTTAATTAATTTTGATTAAACATTCAATGAAGCCCATTTATATTTCCCAGCGTACAACTTTTAATGACTCTGTTTAATGCTCGTGTGATTTCCCCTGTTAAATCGTTTCCCTGTAGCATTTTCTTTTCTCAGTATGTTAGAAAAAAAAATATTATGAAGAAGAGTTTATTGTATCTTAAATTTATGTTCACTGCTGAGTAGATACCCAAAGGGTATTTTATAAGTGCCTTTTCATAAATCAAAAAATAAATAGGTGGGCCAAGATTTCTCGCGAGCCTGTCAGACTCATCGGGCTCTCATGGCTCCAAGCATGTCATCATCACAACTCATTTCTCTAACTTTGCAAGTTGACGTTTAAGGATCTAAGTAGTTCTTACTATATTGAATCTGTCTTGCTAATTCTGAGACATCAGAGGACCTTGACTAGGAATATTTAAAGAAGAAAGCCATGAAGGAATGTCGATGTCTGCTTGGGTGGATTTGTAGCTGGTTGAACATCACACATTTGCTGACATGATAGGTCTTTCTGTTTTCTCAGTTTTTATTAATGACATAGAAAACAGCAAATATACACGTTATGCATGCAACTGAAAAAATAGCTGTGACAAATGACAGGTTCCAAATGGACAATGGTTCTAAAGCAAAATGGCTTTGAAATAAAAAAAAAAAACTGTTCAAATCCCAGCTCGGAAATGTAATATTCATGTGGCTTGGTCATGCTACTTAATCTTTTCCTCCCACGGAATATTCGTGGAGAAAATGGAAATATTTGTTCTTACGGGACGGCGCTCCTAGGTGAGGAAAACAAAGTGTCGGTTTTCCTATGTGGAGGTGGGATCGCTCTGGCCGAGCTTACAGCAGGTCTGCTCCACAAACGTATCACTCGTAGAAAAATCTTAATCGTGAATATATAGAGATTGGCTAGAAAAAATAAAATGGTATTCATTCACAGACAATGTCTTTGTGTAAGTAGAAAATGCAAAGGAAATTATAAAATAATAATAATAATAAACCTAGTAAGTGATTTTTGCAAGGTAACAGAATATAAGGTATATACAAAAGTCAGTTGTAATTTTATGTGTAAGCAACAAAAAATTGGAAAATAAAATTTAAAAGCAATACTATTTTCAGTAACATCAAATATTTAAAATAATTAGAAATAAATCCACCAAAAGATGTTCATGGTCTCCTACCCCTAAATTACAAAACTTTGCTGAGCAAAATTAAAGAAAACCTAAATAAAGTGAGATATATATACTATGATTATAGATTAGCAAGTCAATATAGTGAACAATTTCTGCCTACTGATTTCAAGACTTATTATAAAGTGACAGGTAACAAGACAGTATGGGATTTGAGTGAGGATGAACAAATATGTAATAAAACAGAATATAGAGTTCAGAGTTATTCTAACATTTATTTTCAATAAAACATTAAACAATTATATAGGGAAAAGAAAGTTTCTTCAACAAAAGATGTTGAAATACTCGATGCTCAAATTGGAGGAGAGGGTGCCTCAAATTATAATTTATACAATTTTTCACTCAGCATAAATAATTGAAATAGGTGTACATTTTCAGAAAGAGATGAAGTATCGTGACCACAGGCAAGATTCTTATGTGATTCTAGACTAAATATTAACAGCATTTCCATTTTTTTGCACCATTTAGAGTATTTTTCACTATAATTTCATAGACATTTTCTTATTCTATCTGTAAACTGAATGTACTTTGTTTTTAGCCTCAAGAAACTAATTTGGTAAACATAACGCTGTGTATTTTCCATGTGTAATTAGGCTGCATTCTCTACAATCTTAGATGAATCTAGATTTTCTGTGTAAAAATATGCAATAACCTCCTTTTATCCACAGTTTTTTATTCCAGTTACCCACTTCTGTCCGATGAAAGACATCGGTGAGATAATTAACAGGAAAGCCATGCACTGGAAAAAATACACTCTCATTACATGTGTCTGAAAAATGACCTGCATCCAGAATATATTAAAAAACTTATATGATTCAAAAATAAAAAGACAAAGAATTCAATTAAAAATTTGGCAAATGACTTGAACACATATTTAACAGAAGAAGAAATTGAGTTGCCAAGAAGTATTTGAAAGGGTACGCACCGTGATTAGTCATCAAAGAAATGCAAACTGAGCCCACAGTTAGATGTCATGCTGTACCCACTAGAAAGGCTAAAATAAAAGACTGATAATAGTGTATATTAAAAAGGATGATTAGAAGCAGAAACTTTTATACGTTGCTAGCAGGAATGTAAAATATCACAGCAACTTTGGAAAAGTATTTTGTTTTCTCTTATAAAGTTAAACTCATACTTACTGTACGATTACTAATTCTATTTTTAGGTATCTACACAAGAGAAATTAAAATTTTGCCCCCAAAAGATGTGTCCAAGATCGTTGACCATAATTTTACTTATAATGACTAAACCCTGGAAATGACCTAAATTTCCATCAACAGAAAAATGGTAAATATTGTGCACTATATTCATAAATGAAATGCAGGGATGAAAATAAATGAGTCACTGCTGTCCATCAAAACTGAATAAAATTCATGAGCACACCCTCGAATGAAAGAAGCCAGGTACAACAAAATGAATCCATGTCTCCGAAGTTTCAAAACAGGCAAAACTAATCTGTGGGAACAGAGCTCAGTGTAGAATTTGCTGAGAATGATGGTTAGACAGGGCGTCGCGAGAGCTTCTGAGGCCTTGGTTCTGAGACTGTACTCACCACGTGATGGTGAATTGAGCTATTTATGACTGTTCACCTTTTTCGTGTCTGTTAGCCTGCTGTGTGTGTATACACACTACATATACACATACATGTATATATAAAAGTTTGAGTAAAATCTATATATAATTTATAAATACATATTTATATATATAATTAAATTGACCGAGCGACTTCAAGTCAACGGCATAAACACAAGAATGACAGGGTGACTGTATTATATTTAAAAAGACCCGAGAGGCTGAACAAACATAATGAAAGAACTCTCTGAACTTTGCTTCAAATAAACCAAGGAATCGCCGTGATTTTTGATATGTGTGATAAAGTGAGAACTATAGCTAAGTAAGGAAACATTCATATATTTTAGAGGTACATACCAATTATATAGTGGTAAGATCATATGGAACCTGGAAATTTGTTTTAAATATCTCAGTGATACACGTGTGTGTGTGAGAAAGACAGAGACAGAGACAGAAGAGAAAGAGAGAGATTGAGATCATATATAGTTAAACCTGGGTCCTCTTTAAGAGATTTAGCTTTAAAAGATATACCAAAGACAAAGTAACATTAGAATGACATCGAGTTAAACATCAGAATCATACCGAGTGTCCATCTCACGCTCCCCGTGGGCACTTCATTGCTGTTAGATTTTTATTTTCGCACTATCCATTTTCCATTTGTTGGCTCCCTTTCCTTGACTGACCATTTCCCCGTCTTTCATCATCATTATTTTTTCTATATGAAGCCTCGCCCCCCACCTGAATTTCACCATCTTCTGGAGAAAAAGGACTGACTCAGAACGGAGGACTTCTGCTTACTCGGAATTCACCTATCTAAACGTTAATCTCATCCAAACACATTCTCCAGGTTGACACATAAAATCGGCCATTACAAATACACACATTGGATCGTCACATAGATGCTTGCGTTTTCTCAAAACAAAACTAAAAACCTTGGCGATCCAATTCTTACCCCAAACTCAAGCTCTTTCCCTCCTTTTCTGAGCCCTTCCTCCTGCTCCTTCTCTCTCAGCTCACCCCACGCAGACTCTCTCTTCAGCATCTTCCTCTTTCGTAGGGTGAATCACTGTTCTTAAATTTCTGAAGAAATCTGACATTTGGAAACTAATTTTACTCTCGCCCATTTCAAATAGGACATGGAGTTACCGAAAAACTAGAATTCCTCTGCGTTGGGTGTAAACGCGGTAACGGTGAGTCAGGCGGGGTGGGAACGAATGTAGACGGCCACAGGGGTCTCAGGCTGGGAGTGTAAGCGGGGTGCGCTTTGTGCAAAATTACAAATCACGCTATCTAAATCGTTCCAGATCTTTGTTTAATTAGGGTTTTCATGGCCACATAAGCTGATAAAACGACTCATCTGAGAAGATGACCTCGCTCTAAAACTTTCAACCAATCCAGTACAGTTTCCACGTCATCGGCGAGGACAACCGTCCTGCGGGCTACGGTTTGCACTCTGCCTGGACTGAATGGCAAGCTTTATAGAAATGAGCAGGAAGACAAGATAAAATCAGAAAAGAAGCCCTTTTCTCTGCACCTGCCTGAGGCTACTCCCTCACATCTGTAAAATATGCATCAGCCGTTAAATGAAAATGCAGGGTCCTCGGGAAGACACGTCGAGTGTGTGAGAAGCTGTCAGCTCCCCCCGCCACCGAGCCCCTGCATGTTAACCTCGATGCATGTTTAAATTGGAGCTCGGGTACTGAGATGACGGGAAAATGTTCCACGGCGTAAGCGTCAGAGAGAGGGCAGCAGTCTCTGCATTCAGAACGTTCTCAAATACGCTTATGCATAAAGGATTGAAAATTTTAGTCTCGCAAAAAAATATTAGGTGCCATATAACATTTAGGGTACCCAGATTAGGAATATGCATTATATGTGACCAGAATAACAACAAATCTATCTTAAGAAGTCTGAGAACTCAAATTGGATGAAAATAAAGAGAAACACGAAGACATGCTTGCGCATCTTCTAACTTTGCTGTGTTGGGCTGATCGAATAACCCGTCCTTATTTCAAAGGGCAGGTTAAATTTCCCTCTAGTGAGACTTTTAATAGGACAGCTCCATTGGCAGATTTTTAAAGACATTATCCTGCAGAGAAGGGAGTAGAAAAAACTCTCACTAACAGAAGACCGAAAATTACGATCTCAGTTTAATGGGGGGAAAAAACTTTCCACTGACCATTTAAGGTTTGAAAACATGAAAATTTATTCATGGAAATCCCTCCCATTCCCAGTGTTCTTAAATTAAACTTTAAACTTGATGAACTTCTGATGAAATCATACTCAAATATTTAAGCATAAGACCATGCAGGCATGTGATCTATAGAAGTAGCTTTGTGGCTTTAAACTCAAAGTCAGTTTTACTGAGTTAGACAAAATCAGAATGTCACTGGAATGTTCCCTGTCCATCTTCCATCTCTCTGTCTCTCCCTCTTTTTTCTCTCTCTCTTTCACACACACACACACACACACACACACACACACACACACCTACCTACATACTGCATCTATAAATACCCGAGTGTATATACTTATATATCATATAGCTACAACAATTAACATATGCAAATGTAAGCTCTTAGTTTAAATGATAAACTTTCTCATTAGAACAGCACCATACGCGCTCAGAGCCTTTTTTACAAAAAGCCAACTGTGCGCGAAGGCTCTATGCAGAGTTAAAACTGTAAAACGTGGCCCCCGGCCACCCGGGGAAGCCTGCGGCAGGGTGAGCGGCCGGGCGAGCTCTCTCTGGAGTACGAAACAGCGCGTGATGGACACGCACAGCAGGGGTTTCAGTAAGGATGTCGGGGAGAAGGAGGAGGGGAGAGGAAAAGCCTGAGCACTCCCGGTGGAAGCGAAACGGCACGTTTTCGTTTAAAACACGGGCCGGCGCGCCACGCGTGCCCCTCCCTCCAAAACGCTGCAGATACCACGGTGACGACAGGAAAGCGGTATTAACCCAAATTACAAAAATTCTACGGGGGGAGCAGAGGCGTGGGGTGGCTCAGTCGATTTGTAGAAGGTGGTCTGGGCGAAGGGCTGCAGAGCTCAGCATTCCAGAACCGTCTCTGCAGGGAGCCCGAGGCGCTGGGCTGAGGGAGGTGCCACCGTGCTGGCCGCAGCCCGGAGGAGGGCAAAGGTCTCCGCGCCAGTGACAGTGACCGAGACGGGGCTCCTGTCCCCTCTCCCACACTCACCAGCACCGCCCATCGCCGGTCCATGAGACTGGTGATTTATTTTCTGGAAAAACTGACCTGGGGTGAATAGGCATTTGAGAAAGCAGATAGAGGAAATGCGACAGAAAACGGGAGATTAAATTCTGTCCCCGGACGATGGAGACTTCAACGCCTTTTCCTGACAGACTCCCAAATGCTCGCTGCTGAACCGATGTGTCCCCTGACGGGACATCACAGGAGAAGCACGGTGACCGCGGGGGGCAGGCGGAACCCGGGCCTGGCCGACCGGTCACTAACGGCCAGCCGGCCCCCGCGGGCCTGGCCTTCGCGCTCAGAGCCTTACCGGCCTTTCCGGGATGTACTCCTGAATAGGCCGCGTTTCTACATTCGGATGTAGTCGAATACTGCTTCACCACCAGCCTCTCAGGCTCACACTCGTTGGTGGCGTTTAGTGCCTTTACTTTGTGATTAATCCTATATCTGCATTCGTCTATTGTCCTTGAGCCTAATTTCTATTCAGTCCATCTGCTCTTTGTTCCTCCCTTTCTTATTTCCTGAATTGTTGTTCGATGATCGAACCGTTTTTCCGAACCCCGGTCATCCTGACTATTGACTGGTCCCCGCGTGCGGCATTGCTCCTGGGCTCACAGCGCGCACGTAACTTACCGCAAGGCGTGTGCAGACCAGTGTGTGACGTCACGGGAACTTGGAGAAGTTCATGACAGTATCTCCAGCAATGACCCCCCCCCATCCTTCCGTTTCGGCCATGTATGTTATTGCTATAGATGCTGTAAAAGTCACAAGCTCTTTGCGCTGTTTGTTAACGTAAGCAAAGGATGCATCCGCGTTTCAAATACAATGGAAAATAGAAAAAAAATCATGCTCTTTATATTTTTGTTACTTTCTGCGAACGTGGTTACTTTCTCAAACCACTTCTACACAGCCTTTAATATTTCTTTCAGCATTTTTTATTTTACTTTGAGTTTTGAACAATGTTTCCACTGGATATAAAATTTTGTGCTGACGATATATTTTTTTTTTCTCTCAACACTTTAAAAACGTTCTCTTGTCTTCTGGCTTCCACTGCCAGTATTTTTTGTTGGTGTTCTTTGTATGTAATGTTTCTTTTTTCACAATTTTCTCTTTATCTGCGATTCACAACAATTTAACTATAATGTGCCTGGGAGGGCTTCTTCTTTCTTCCTTCTGCTTTCTCCTCCTCCTCCTCCTCCTCCTCCTCCTCTTTCTTCTTCTTCTTCTTCTTCTTCTTCTTCTTCTTCTTCTTCTTCTTCTTCTTCTTCTTCTTCTTCTTCTTCTTCTTCTTCTTCCTTCTTCTTCTTCCTTCTTCTTTTCTTCTCCTCCTTCTCCTCCTCCTCCTTCTTCTTCTTTGCATTTAACCTGAGCTCCTTAGATTTGTGTGTTATCACTTTTCATTAATTTTGGAAACACTTTCAATCATTATCCTTTCAAAAATCACATCTACCTCATTTTCTTCACTTTTTCGGACTCAAATTTCTCATGTGAAATATCTGATACTGAAACTCATGTCGTGGATGCTGTTGCTTTTTTTTTTTTAAATCTTTTTCAGCGTTATGATCATTTCTATTGACCTGTGTACACGACTGCTCTGCTAAACCTGGTCTGCCGCTAAGGCCATCGGAAGCTCATTTCTGGTGTTTCTCATTTTCAACATTCCCATTCGAATCTTCTTTCAGGGTTTGGTATCTCTGCTGAAGTTCCAATTCATTCTCTCCTATTACCCACTTTCTCTATAAGATATTTTAATGTATTAACCAAACTTATTTTTCAAGGCCCCTATCTCATAATTCCAACATCTAGGTCATCGTTGCATCTGTATACTATCTAATTTCAACTATTTTCATATTATCCATGTCTCCAATCTTTTTCTCCTCTACAGAGAGAGAGAGAGAGAGTCACGTGCCCACCTCACCCCAGAGAGCCTTCTTCCCTTTGTGGTTTTGTCCATTAGGTTATATCGTGCTGTCAGCAATGTGAAACATTTAAGCACCTGTGTGGCCTGTGTCCCCCGCTGGGATGGGAGCGGCGTCCCCTGCATGTTTCGTGGAAGCAGAAGTTCCCTTTCTGCTGTCACTATGGCAATGCGGCCGGCGGCAGCTACGGTGGGCAGGGCAAGGGTACCGGCCACTTCAAGAGCCGCAAGCCTAGAGGCCAGCTCCATGACAGCAGTGGGACCAGGAGAGGAGGCTCTCCATCCAGACCCTGGGGGGCAAACGCTCGCTCAGGGACCCTGCCTTAAACCAGCTTCTCCGTTTGTCCCTTTAGCCTGAGGGGAGTGGGTGACTTTCCGCTATTTCTTCTCCCTGGCAGGAAACTTGCTGTTGCACCGTTTGGCCCAGTCAACGTCATCGTTGCCTCAAAGATGAGATGATCGGATTGGCTGTGTGACCTGATATAGTTTGAAAGAGACACTGACCTCGTTGCCAGAATAAATGATCTCGTTTGTCTACGACACACACTGACAAACCTGTCACTTAAATGATCGCCAGCGGCTGCCGGGGCAGAGGCCTGACGATGGCCTAATGAGTGAACAGGTGCTACCTTTGGCCACCGCGCTGGGAATAACGGCGGGAAGGCTATGGGCGCAGAGTCTCGGTTTGGGCAGATGGGCGGCGTTTTGAAGACGGCACGTACGGCAAGGCGAAGGTTCTTAACACTACTGATCTGAGCCCTTAAAGATGCTTACGATGATAAGTTTTGTGTATTTTACAACAATTAAAAAAAAATCTATGAAGGGTGCTAGCTTCTTCCAGCTACCCAGAAGATTAACAGAAAGAGAATCTCGAATTTTGGCGAGGTCCAATCAGAGAATCAGGAATTTCTCTGAGAAGCCTGACTCACGTCTCTCCAGCAGGGCTCACCTGACAAGGTCGCGCCTGCTTATGGGCATTTGATTAACCCAGAGCCTTTTGTTCAGAGACTTTGATTGCATAAACACAAGCCCCTTCACGTTTGTCATAAATGAAACCTAATCACGGGTGTGGCATCTTTTCCGTGCACAGGCTCCGCCCACACCAAAGGGGAGGGGCTTCCGCAGGGTGGGACCGCACTTGAATCCTGGCTACCATGGGTGCCATCCCTGAACCAGCCAGAATACAGTCCTGCTGGCTTAAAATTTTTACTTCCCTGAGAGGTATGGGACACCAGGTGTCCCCCGGGCGGGTCTCTGCTCAGTGTCAGGGGTGCGGCTCCCGCAGCAGCCTCACGAGAACCGGACGTCCAGATCATGGGCAGTGACCTTGGAACTCGCGAACCACTTACCCTGGAGTTTCCCCTCAAGGCTCCCTCACCCTTTCGGGATTGATTTCATGCACTAAACCTCCCTCTGTTCAATGTATCTAGTGTGGCTTCTTTTCTGTGTGGAAAAAAAAAATCACAATTTGTCCATAACAGGGGCTTAATACAATTTAGCCTCCTCCTGCTCAAGAGATTGAGATGTACTATCTTTTTCTAGGCAGTAAATTTCTTCAAATAATACACACGTATTCCCATGCAGGTATGTAAAACCATTACTGTGGAAAACTACTGAATTCTGCAAAAATTAATACATGTTCTTCAAATCACTATCACACTTGCACCAAACACCTATCCCAGCATAGATCTTTACATAAGACTGGAATTTTAAAACTAATAACAAACTACAAAATAACCAAAATGGGATCCCAATAGCATAAAGAAACTAGAATGCTACTAAACGAGATTTAAGCATTTGAAAACAAAATTATTTGGCAAGTTCTTTATTTTTTACATCAAAAGATAGAATTGGTGCTAGATAATGATGCATATATGTCTGTATGTGTCCCTTTACACTTTTATACTCTTGTGTTAATGAGACGATTTGGGGTATTCTTGTACAAATTATACATAGGAATTTTTTCCCAATATAGTAGATATTCCCAAATGTGTCGGGCGGGGCATGTCCACCTCAGCAGAATCCACAAGCAGCAGCATGGGGGTGGGAGGCTCCGCTGCAATACTAGACATTGGGGGGTTTTTATAATCATATATCTTGCATTCTACAAAGACCGCTTATTTATTCTGGAAAGAAAAACCTTGACCAATAAAATTATGCTCAATCAAAAACCACTTGTCCGGAAATCCAAACTCAGTACATTCGTGCCACTGCTTGTGCGGTCATGAATATATCAGTATTCACGTAAACAAAATACACTTAACCTGGGACAGTATGAGCTTGGGATCGGTATATCATATCCACTCTGTGAGTAAACAAAGGGAGAACTGGAATGCTAATAGAGTTAAAGCGTCGTTTCAGGCGGATTTGATGATCTTACATTCTGTATAATATTGTCACCAAACTGAGATTACTGCTGCCGCAGCTCATCGTAAGGCATGTGTTTCTGTAATTTTCTCACAAGAAAAACAAACGATCCAAGGTCAGCATGGATTTCCTTTTTCTTGATTCTTCTCTGGCAAGAATGTCATGTCACCATTAAGAAAGTATCACATTTTCAGTTCACCTCAAAAACAATGAACTAAGCTTTGAAGAATGAGTTGGGTAGGAAACTGAGCAATGGATGTGGGTCTCGGTACATCAACCCACGAAACGAGAAAATGAGAGATTCTAAGTGGCCAAGGCCTTCCAGTCCTCCGTTGGGTCTCTTCTTTCTCTCTGCCCTGAAAATCCCATTCATATTTTCTCCTGGATTTCCTTGGACAGAAACATTAAAGAAATAACACTTCCTCCCACACGTGTGTTGTGTCCTGATGTTGTTCCTACCCCCGCAGAAACCCAAAGGCAACATTTGGCATCAGAAGCTGGTGCTTTCTCCACCACGAAGCCTGAGCCAACAGCAGGCACAGAAATCGAGCCTTCATCTTGAGGTGACTATTACTTTCCTAGGCTAAATCACAGCTTTGTGAGGCAAATCCGTGTTTGCAACATCTTCCCAAGGGATACTTATTTCAAATTAAACAATCGCATTTTCCCCGGAGAGGGTCAAATTTCCAACCAATATCCACATAGAACCCTTATTTGTCCCTTCCACGTGTCTGTCAGGATGTATGTACGCCAAGCGACATCTGCTGACTACACTCATTCTTAATTTGTCCCTAACGGCTCTCCCTGGAGTCGCCGTGGACTGCAGGCTGATACGCCAACCAACATAAGTGGCCGCATCTGCCATCTGGACCGCTGTAGCCTGCTCGCACGTGCCCAGTGTTAAAAGGGCTAAAAATTCTTCCAGGGCTTAGAGGGATTTAGGCCACCAGAGCTCCATAAATTAAAGACTGATAACACTCGTTTTGTCTGGGTCCTCTCCAGCGCGGGATTCTGTGCCGTCCCATCTCCGGTTGGTTGGACCTGATCCATTTCCTAAAAACGAGGGCCAGGTGTCCAGCACTGCCAAGCAAAAAGCTATTTCCATTTTGGATGGAAATTAGCAATTCCAATTTAATTTTACTTTAAATCTTCCAGAATCGTTTGTAAATATAACCTGAGTTTCAGCTAGTTGATTCCGACAATAGTCCCCTGCTTTTTTGCAGAAATTCGGTGTTGATTGATTTTTTTTAAATCATCAGTTCTTCTACTAATGATGGTTGGATGATCAATTTTAAATCCAACGAGAGGATACACCAATTTTATGAGGCTGAGTATAATATTATTGAGATGACTCAAGTGGGGAAAGTCAATTACCATAAGGCACAATTTCTCAAGACCCAAATTATATCGAGGTGGAGAGAGTCATTGCATATAGCTTATGTCCATAAGCCAAAATCACATGATTGATCCTCTAACATTATCTTCCAAACTCCAAAGGGAAAGCTCAGGATTTTCAAAATTGCTTAGCCTGTGTAATCTTTAATTCAAAAGCAGAAGCTCGGTCTCCACTGTCTCTAGGAATTTTTGAATCTCAATGAGCTAAAGTACCAAACCAGTGTATTGACCTTTCTCGTTCCAAGACTCAAAATCAATAAACTCTCTAAATCTAATAGTTTCAGTAATAGAACTGTTCAGTCATTCATTCACAGAAATAAGGGTGCATGTAGTTATAGTCTAGAGCAGGTTAAAAGATAATTAAATCAACACCATTCATCTTCCTGAAGATTGCCTGGAAAAGAGAGAAATAAGTAAAAGGTCGAAGACGAACTCCAAACGTATTTAGCAAAACATTCGGTCTTTTGTAGGAATCCAACGCACACAAATAGAACACACTCCACAATGATTCTCCACACTTTCTCTTCTTTTTACCATCATAGCCCTGCCTGAGGTTAAGGGGAAGACAGAATCAATCAGATGCCTTCTCATGAATGCACACACTTCTTAGACAAGACCACCACGCTGCATAAATCCAGGAGGTGCTATAAATCTTGGCATCTCTTTGAACGGCAGACCTAAATTTGTGTAACACATAACCCACCTACTATTTTAATCCTGGAAGTCAAAAGAAGGAAGTCACCCTAAAAACCAACTTCTCTTTTTTCAATTCATAGCATTCTGAAATTTGCCTGAATTCTATGAATTTTACTTAGAAAACAAATGGGTCTCCCAAGAATGTTTAATAAAATACTTCAGTTAAATTCAAAGTAAACATTTTATAGTGAAGAATATTTAACAAGAGGATTTTCAAAATCATTACCCACTAATAACTTTCAGCCTAAGAAAAAAATACTTAAAAATTATAATCCACAGTTTATTTCTTGTAGTCTAAAAGTAAAATATTTAAGGATAAAATAAGGGTATGTAGACATTTTATAGTTATTACAGTTTTTTTTATCTTAAGTAAACTAAAGATAGGTAACTTTAAAGCAATCAGGTAAAATTGATAGTAATTATACAAGAATGAGAGGGATAAATTAGGATTATTTTGTTATGTAAAATACTTGAGAAGTGGTATAGCGTTATTTGACCGTTGATTTGTGTTAGTTGTAAATACATATGCAAACTCTTGAGCAACCACCAAAAAATTACGAAAGAAATATAACTGATATGCGAAGAAAGGAGTAAAAAAGGATATCATATAAAACACTCAAAACGACAAAATGCAAAAAAAAAAAAAAGTGGAAGACAAAAACAGGAATAAAAAAGAGCGAAGGATAGAAAGCAGTAACAAATATGGCAGAGAGTAATCTGACTATATCGAAATCACTTTAAATGTCAAGCAACTAAGTATACCAACCAGAACACAAGGATCATCGGGGTGGATCAAAACACAAGACCCGACTGTATATTGTCTAAAGGAAACCCACTTTAAATATAACGATACATGTGGATTAAAAGTTAATGGGTGGAGAAAGATATAACATGGTGACACTAATCAAAAAAAGCAGAACTAGGTCTATTGATTTCACACGGAGCAGACTTCAGAGCACAGAAAGTTATCACCGGTAAAGAGGGATAAAGGGGTCAGTTCTCCAAAAATACATAGCAATCTTTAACAGGTGTGCACCTAACAACAGGACATAAAAATATGCGAGGCAGAAACGGGAGAACTGCAAAGAGAAAGGGATGAATGTGCTACTAACCCTGCGACTTTAACACCCCCAACCAGGAACGAACAGATCCAGCAAACAGAAGATCAGCAAGATTGTAACCGAACTGAATATCTGCATCAAACAACTGGACGTGGTCGATATCCAGAGACGGCTTTATCCAGCAAGAGCAGGAAACACATTCTACTCGAGCACGTAGGGAACATTTACTAGGAGAAAACACATTCCAAGCCATAAAATATACTTAAAACATTTAAAAGAACGAAAACCACACACTACCTGCTCTAAGACCATGGTGGAATTAAACTAGAAATCAATAAAAGAGTGATAGCTGGGAAACCCCAAAATATTGGAGTGAAATTATACACTTCTACATAACACGTGGATCAAAGAAGAAACCTCCAGAGAAGTTAAAATATATTCGATGAATAAAAGTGAAAATAAAACTTTTCAAAAATTGCAGGATAAGGAAAAGGCAGCGCTTAGAGGAAGATTTATACTGTCGAATGCATGTACTAGAAAAGAAGAAAGATGTAATATTTAAAAATCTAAGCTTCCACCCCAAGTAACTAAAGAAAGAAAAACAAATTAGATCCAAATGTAAGCATAAAAAAAGAAAAATATAAATTAGAGCGAAAATCAATGAAATTAAACACAGGGAATCAATAGAGAAAAACAGCAAAACCCAAAACTCATTCTTTGAAAAGATCAGTAAAATCGATGAGCCACTAGTCAGGCTAGCTAAAGGAAAAAAAGGCAGAAAAGACACAAATTACTAATGCCACAATTAAAAGAGAATATTTTAATGAAGACTATATGAACATGAAAAACACAGTTAAAGGGATGTTATAAACACTTCGCTGTCCACAAATGTGATAACCCAGAAGAAACGAACCAATAACTTGAAAGACAAAGTTTGCCAAAACTCACTCAAGAAGAAATAGACTAATTGGATATATATAATTGAAGCACAGGGCCCATGTACATTCACTGGTGAGTTATATCAAACATTTAAGAAGAAATGTTATTAACTAATATTAATTCTCTGTGGTCTCTTCCAAAAGACAGAAGCAGAGGGAATACTTTCTAACCTATTCCATGAGGTCAGCATTACTTCACGCAAAAACCAGATAAAGATGTTAACTAGAATAGAAAACTACAGACTAATGTCTCTCATCAACATAGATGCAAAATCCTCAACAAAATAACAAATCGAATACGACACCGTATAAAAAGAATAAAACACCACAAGCGAGTGCGGTTTGTGTAGTTGCAAGCCTGCTGCGACGTTTGAAAATCAATTGAGGTAACCCATCCACATCAAAGACGAGCAAAAGAAGACAAGTCGCACAACCATATCCGTGCACGCGGAGAAAACATGCGACAGTATCCGCCGCCCGTTCATTCATCATCATAACAATAATAATAAAAACACTCGGCAAACCAGGAATGAGGGAACTGACTCAAAGAGATAAAGAACATCTACAAAATGGCTCCAGCTGACCTCACACTTAGTGGTGACAGGCTCGAAGCCGTCCCACTAAAATCAGGATGTCTGCTCTCAGTGCCGTTTTCGACATCATACTGGAAGTGCTAGCTAATGCAGGAAGACAAGAAAAGGAAATAACAGGTATGTAATTTGAGGAGAAATAAATAAAAATACCTGTGTTCACAGATGATATGTAAAAAAGCCAAAAGAATCAATCAAAAGAAAACTTCTAGAACTACTAAGTCCTTAGGATAAGGTAATAGGATGCAAGGTTAATATCCGAAAGCGTGTTCGGGTCATGCGTCATTCGGAAACTGCATATGTAAAGCAGGGATGAGAAGCCACCACACACCTACTAGAGTGGCCAAAATCCAAACTCTGACAGCACCACACGCTGACAAGGACGTGGAGCAACAGAAAGCCTGGCCCGTGTGGGCAGGGCTGAAAACGGTGCGGCCGCTTTGGAAAACGGCCTGCTAGTCTCTTACGAAACGATCATGACAGAACATTTAACACAAGATCTAGCGACCGTGTTCCTGGCGTTTACCCAAATGAGTCCAAAAGCTACATCCACACAAAAACCCGCACGCAGGTGTTTAGAGCAACTCTGTTTAGAATCGCCCAAACTTGGGGGCAACCGGTCTGTCCTCTTATGATGGATAAATAAGCTGTGGTCCCTCCAGACAACTGAATATTATTCAGCAATAAAAATAAATGAGCTTTGCAGCCATGAAAAGACATGGGGGGACCTTAAATGCATGTGACTGAGCGAGAGAAGCCCAGGGATTTGGAGAGAGAGGGAGGGAGGGACAGTCGGAGCACGGCGGACTTACAGGGCCGTGAAGGAGTCCCGGATGGCACCGCGTGGCGGACGCCTGTCGCCCTACGTTTATCCAAGCCCGCAGAGAGTACGACCCAAGTGCTGCGGGCCTCGGAGGGTCACGACGTGTCGCTGTGGGCTCGCGCATCACCGCGGATGCACCACCTGGCGCGGGAGGCCGGCCACGGAGGAGGCTGCTCGCGGGCGGCAGGGCTCGCGCACTCTCGCAGCTGTCATTCGGTGTTCGCGGTGAACTTACGACCGCCCGGAAAAATAAAGCTTAGACTTAAACGCACACACTACTACGTGAACCTCAAAACAAAGGTTTAAGATAAATAAAGCCAATAATGACAAACTGAAAAGAAAAAGATCAATCCTCAAGTTAAAGAATGTATTATTCCATTTAAATGACGTTCTCGCCCAGGCAAACTGTGGAGTCAGGGAACAGATGGGTGATTGACAAGGACTTGTTCTGGGGAACGGGCTCTGGGAGACGGGCCGGGGGGATTGTTGGGGTGACTGAGCTGTTCAAAGCCTTCACTGTGGTCGGAGTTACAGCCGGGACGCGTTGGTCAAATCTCGCTGGACACTGTGCTAAAGGCTGAATTTTACTGCATGTAACTTATGCTGTATTTTTTTTTTAATTAGGGTAAATAAAGAAACACAAAAGTGACAGAAATATTCATCGGACTCTATGTGCGCAGCTATGTGTTCCTGCTTCCAGGAGTTCAATTAACCTCTTTTTTTTTTTTTTAAGGGAAACTTAGTTTTAAGACAAGCACTCACACTTCATAGTTAACCATCAAAATCGAACCTACCTCGGGGTTCGAATTTCTCCTGTGAAAAACTAAATGCGTACACTCAGTAAACCAAGTAAATAGTCTCTAAGATCTGTTTCAGAATAAATGTCATTCTGTTGCTTCAGTACACACCTGTTCAAGCAATTCTTTCAGTCTTTCTTCTGCTAAACATATTTTTAAAGTATTCTGCGAATAGAAATGAGAAGTGGTGTGGATAGACAGACAGACACGCAGAGATGGGGCTAGTCGATAAAACTTAGAATCGGAAGATACCTGCATAATGAAACATTCCAAATCTTTATCGTTACACAGCACACCGGGTCCAGGTGGGCTGATGCCCAGGGCGGCTGGCGGGAGGCCACGTGACCCGTGGCTGCTCTGCTGGCCTCCGCCTGCAGTCTCCATCCAGCGATTCGTGGGTTACAAGCGCGATCACATCCTTTCTCTACTCCAGACATGCGGGCGCCTCCGCGTCTCGGAGCAAGAGCGGCGGTCCACGCGGTAGACCAGAAGGCCACGCCATGCTGCTAGGGCTTCGCCTACTGTGGCTCCGCCCTTACCCTGCTCGTCCCGTCCAGGGGCTCAGGACTCACTGCTCAGCGTCGACGCTGAGAAGCCGGCTCCCCTCCCAGAGTCCTTCCCCTGTCTCTGCTTCTGCCCCGCTCAGCTCCTCCAGGCCCCTCTGGAAAGCTGCTCCGAGCATCCTCTCCGCGAGCGCCGCCCTCGCCCCGCGCACCGCACCCTCTTCCTCGGCCCGCATCGGCATCTGACCCGCCAGCGGTTTGTAAAGGGTGTTTGCGCGGGGCGGCGTCCTGCACTCGCAGACGCTGCGTGGGACCTGGGACGCGGATAAGAGAATTCCCCCGGGGCTCAGACTTCGCCTTGATTCAGGGAGCCAGCAGCCGTCCGCGCGCCGCCCGCAATGGGTTCTCGGGGGCCGCGGCCCGGCCAGCGCGCCGCGCGCCTCCCGCCGTCCGTCCCACGCTCTGCGCTGGACGTGTCTTCCGCTTTCCTGTCCACGTGCCAGTCGTGGCTGCTGTGGCGGAGGCTCAGGGTGATGACCTTCTAGAAGCCGAAATCCACACCTGGGTCTGTGGACAGTACCGAGGCTCGGACTTTGCTCCCGGTGTGCTGATGGCGTGGGACCCTGAGTAGGACACTGGGGATATTCTGTTGGTAAGAGGCGTGCAAACGGACACCCCCCGCGACACGGGGTGGCCGAAGGAACGCCACGACCCACGCGCCCCTCCGCACGGCCCAACGTTGTCACTGGACGCCCTGGCGACACTAAGGGTGACGGCTGCCAGCATCTCTGGCCTCCGGGGAGGACCATGGACGCAGATCCCGTCAACAGAATGTGCACACAAGCCCAGTTGTCACTACGAGTCAAGGCAGGAAAGAGGCCGAGACGCATTCCCCGCGCTGCCTCCCCCCGTCTCCCGGCGAAGCCCTCGGCGAGTCGCGGCCGAGGAGCTAAGGAGCCTCCGACTCCAAGGCGTCTTGGTCTGGCCAGCACCATCGACCCTGACCCGTATGTGAGCCAGCAGCAGCCCCCGAGGGTGTCGACCTCAGAAAGGGTGGGGCGCGTGCCCCGCAGCTGCTCCGTCACCCTCGCAGCTCTTAGGCCCTTGCTTGTGCATAAAAACTCGTTCTTACACACGCCCGGAGACAGAAAAGTGAGAGAGAGACTAACAGCTCCCAAATACCGCCCAACGCACACGCGCACGCACACACACACGCATGTGCACACGCGCACACTCACACACATGTGCACACGCGCACACCCGCACACACTCAGATGCGTGCACACACATACACACACATACACGTGTGCACACACGCATGCACACACGATTGCATTTGCCTGGAAAGGACTCTCGAGGGACTGTGAGGAGAGCAGAGTCGAGTTTCTCTGCCACACAGACGTGCGTTGGGCAATGTCTTTCTTCACCGGTGATGATGTTTTCTTAAATATTTTTTTTGTGAAGAGACAAAAGGAAACCTGGAACCGTGAGCGTCATTGACGAGAAGTCTGGAGGACGAGGCAGGAAGCAGACGGCGAGGCCCCGCCACGGGCCTCAGCGAAGCGTTCGGGGTGGACCTGCGTACATGCGCCCTTAGGTGCTCCAGGTCCCCTCTGCTCAGGTGTCACCGGCTCGGGTGTAGTTCCCCGACACCCAGCGAGCGGCGGCCTCCGTCCCCAGCACGCACCTGCTCGCACACTCGCTCCCTGTCCTGCAGTGTCTGCGCTGCCGTGTGAACTTCCTGAGTCAGGAGTTTTTGTCTTACTCATCCGCCATTTATTCTTGCGACCGACTGAGCAAACTGTCTGGCCCAGGGCAGGGGGCGTTCACTAAGTAATCATTGAATGAACAGCATATGGGTGGGATGTTCGTGACAAATCTGTGTCACCCTGTGCGTGTGACTAGAAATATTGCTCTAAAGTGGCACATCATCCCATCAACCTTAAAGGAGGAAATTTGTACCGAAACGTTTCGCGTGGTGGCCCTGTAATTGTCATGTTTTTCTTTGACGTTTACCAGCTACTTGTCCTACCGAGAGGAACGAGAGCACACGACGAGGAGCGGATTGCCTAGCAAGGTCAGAGGTCAAGCCGACATCAGGCAGCCGGCTCGGAAGCCCGGAGGGCGAGGTGGAACAGCCGGAGCTCGAGGGGCGTCCTCAAGTCACCCTAGTGGGAAGCTCATTACCAAACACACTAATTAATAAAGTGTTTCCACTCCTACCTGCCCACCTGCCTTAGGCTCACTTATCAACCTCCGAAGTGATTTCACTCTGCCAATCCATATCGGCATTGAAAACGATCTCGGAATTTTGTTTTTAAAAAAGGACTTCTGTTTCTGTAATGTCATTTGAACGGGATATGAACGCATTCACCTAAAAATTCTGCGTCGTTCCCCAAATCCCAGTCCTGAGCCAAGGTGCATATTTAGGGAACAGCGCGTTGCTTAAAGAATCAGAGAAGCAATCCCAGACACTGCTGAGAGGAAGAAAACGCAACACGATAAGTCTCCTTCTCAGGAGTATTTCGTTGAGTGTGTTAAACCCTATTCTCTTATTGCCGGTGAAATTTATGTCTAGTTCTGCTGGATATAAACAAAGGCCTTCAGGGGAGAAGCTGAGACATGTCAGGCACAGGGGGGCCTCTGCAGAAAGAAACTCTCGTGGACTCTGCCCCCGAAAGCCTCACGAGGCCGTGGAGCAGGCCGCGCACCGTGACCCCGGCGGCCGCAGACCCCACGGAGGATCCCACAGATTGTAATTCCAACGCATGTCTCATGCCCAGAAGCCCCTGCCTGTGGGCTTCCTTTCATGTACCAGAGTTAAAGGCTGTAACTCTGATTCTTATCTGCTTACTCAGAGTGATCGAGTTCAGGCAAGATGATTCATTGTGACCAAACTCCTGTGATATTGATTTATAAACCGGAATGCCAATATAATCGGCTGATAATGTGAGCTACAGCTGAAGAAATAGTGGGTATCTTTTGTACAATCAATAAAACCATCTTCTAGAAGTCAAGTCTCCTCATGAAACGACTTTTAGGCCACATTCTTTATTTTACTTAGTTTCTCTATTGTAATCATCTCTTAGGTAACTTTCTCATGAATTAAAGGCACTGAAGTTTCTGTGATGGACAACAGTGTCGATTAAGCCCGGGCTTTGCTAATTCCCATGAAATTATTAGACCACCAACTGAAACTGAGCCTAATCCAGCCTATGGAGTGAAAAGCAAATAAAAGTCAGTTTATAGCTGATGTAAGTTCACAGCTACCCCTACAGTCAGTGTAAATGTTTATTCCTTCCCATGAAACATTATCCCTTTGTCTGATTCATGGATATTTTTTTACTATAATGTTTTTTTTTAACAAATTATGCTCCTGTGAATTATGAATCCCATTGTCTGTCCCGGTGAATGCACGCAATCCTACTAGCCATTTCCACGTATCAGGAAATTACTCAAGGAAATGGCGTGCATTTATTCAAAAAAGCTGAGAGCCGTTAGCTGTAGATGCCATCATCAATTAAAGGACAAACTCTGATAGGCACCGATTTCCTCATCTTAGCACTAAATGGATCTGCCTCGTGATATGAAACCGGCTTGGCTTCACTCTAAGCGTGTAAGTATTGACTTTTCTTCATGAGTTATGTTCCACTGCGAACTCTGAACCTGAATTTTCAATGCAGAACGAATTAAGATGTTACCGGCACCACGTAGCTTTCGTGCGTCTGAATGCGTGAGAAGGGATTGTTTTACAGGTGCTTCGGTGAACGTCCGTAAATGATATCTCTGGCTACTTTCTCACGGTACGTCTCCTAGAGACTGTATATCGAACCACTCAGAGATTTGTCAAAAGACACAATACTTCAGTTGTAAGAAAAATAAAATTAAAATGCTGATCATAAATATCAATTGAAATTCTTCACATTAGGTATGTGCCACTGATAAGGCTAAGTGATGTGTGTGTGTGTGCGTGTGTGTGTGCGTGTGTGTGATATTTTAGTGTGGAGTGGTATTATTGGACAATGGTAGATGTGAAATGACACATGGGACATGCACTAGAGGCCAAGGTCGTGTAACCTGCTCCGTCCACAGCGTCGGTGAGGGGCAGAGTCGGAACGAGCTCCACGCCTTGCGCATTACTCAAGACCCACCGCTCTTTTGAATTCCAACACCCCTGACCCTTTTCAAAATGTGCCGAAAGAATGAGTTCGACAAAAATTATCCTATTAAGGGAGATACAAATTACAATGAGGACGGGAGAGACCTCTCCAGCCTGTTTAAGATAACGCAAATGGCACAGTCACTTTAGAGAGCTGAACGACATTATCGGCACACCCCACGGTCCAGCCGCTGCGTGCCTAGATCTCTAACCAGGATCCATGAAAACATGCGCTCATAAAGTTTTTAAAAGATGTTCATAGCAGATTTATTTACCTACTCTAAACACGAAAACAACCAAGGCTCCATCATCAAGTTAATGGATAAAGAATCTGTGGCATCCTCATGCGTAAAGGACTACTCAGCCCTGCAAAGGCGTAAGCTATTTATACGCTCAGTGTCATGGTGGATGTCCAAACAACACCGAGTGAAGAAGTCAGATAAAATAAGCGTCCATGCTGCGGTTCTACTCATGTGAGATTGCAGAACAAGCCACACGAAACTGTAGTGACAGTGACGGGAGGCTTACTGGAGGTGGCTGGTCATCAGGGGCGAGTAAGAAGAGGGGCTGCAAAGAGACTCGAGCGAGCGTTTTGGGATATAAATATTCCATAACGTGATTATTCTTAATGTTAACTATGTGCCACTGATACGGGCTAAGTGAGACGTATGTCATATTTTAGTGTGTTTACTGATGTGCACGTTTGTCGAATGTCATAAAACTATATAACCAAAATAGATGTTATTTTATTAAGTATAATTATAACCACAATAAATTTTATAAAAATAGCTATACTGTAACCATTTTCACTTATCAGATTGTAAAAATTAAAAAACATGACAAGACACTTCTCGTTAAGGCTTCGGAGACACAGGCGCTCACACTCTGCTGGGCGGGACGCAAATTGCATCATGCGGTATTTAGCTCGGCATTTACCATGAGACTTCGCGCTCTTACTTCTAGTAGTCCACCCTAAAGACTTGCCTCAACCACAGAAGTGCACAGACGCACAAGGTTATCAGTTGCACCATTATTTTTACAAATGCCAGTTACTAGCAGCAACCAAAAACACAATACACGAGAGTTGGAAAACTGATACATCCACACCAAGAAATACATCTCTCTCTCTCTCTCTCTCTCTCTCTCTCTCTCTCTCTCTCTCTCTCTCTCTCTCTCTATATATATATATATATATATATATATATATATATATATATATAAAAATCTGGAGCTTCTAAAAAAATGAGAAGCGTAATATCTATGAACTGATATGAAGTAATTTCCAAGACACATTGCTAAGTGACAGTAAAGTGCCCATATCTATACTTTGTGACCTTTCACATCAGAAGGAAAACTAAGAAAGTAAATATGTATCTACTCACTAAAGCATAAAGGAGCACAGGATATGTAAACAAAAAACAAGTGAAGAAGAGTCACCGCAGAAACAGGCTGATCGACAACTGCTGATGACATTAGACTGGTTCATAATTAGAAGATGGTAAAATGTCCCTGAGCTAGTTTATTTCAATGAAACTAATACATCAGGGAAATAGAAATACACCAGCCCAGTAACACTTGGATACTACGCAGACAGAAGCAAAATTTAAGGGCTTCATTTGGCAAGAAATTGGGATCTATGGGACTGGAGATTTCGTTTTGGCTTCACCAAAGCTCTCTTTAATTCCTGTCACTTGAAGTGAAAAAAAATGTCAAGTGCTCAAATGCTCTTCCAACCTTTTTAATAATATAGATAAATCGTTGGTGTAAACCTAATAAATACGAAATTATCCAAGTTTAACACTTGGTTAAAAAAAGAAACTAACAAAGTCACAGATACAAATGATCCCAAATTTGCTATTTATTATGTGAGAAATAAGAAAATAAAAAAAAATGAAGGTTTATCATCAAGAAAAAAAAAAGTCTCAGATAGAAATGTGTTTATATTACAAGCCCCGAAAAATAGAAAAAGCCATCTCATCTTAGGTATTTACTAGAAGATGCTTAGTTTTTCACTAAAAATAATTAGATGACGTTTAATGTCAACTAACATTATGTCAACTGAATGCTTTATTTTAGAATAATTTCATGTCTGAAAATGCAAATGATGACAAGAATGTGTCGTTTCCTCTGAATTTTACTTTGCATCTCTCTGGTCTTCCTTGTCTTTGTGAATTGGTCGGTCGTTTCGCCCCACCCCCGTTCTTCTTAACTGTTTTTTCTGTCCTGCCTCAAAAACAAGTGAGAACATCTTCTGGTTCCATTTTCAAGAAGTAGATATAAACTAGCTAACAAAACAGACTCACCAGTTTTCAAAGTGCTGAGTCTTTTGCATGAGCCTGGACCTGGCAGTCTGAAAAAGTTACTGTTATGCAAATTTCTGGTAATGGTTGATCTTAACACATGCAGTTATCGAAAGCAAGGCATTGATGGGAAATGATTGCAGTATGTGTTTCCCAGTTGTATTTTACACAATTATGTGGGTTATCGTATAGTGACGTCATTGTTGACAGCCAGTCATGTCCCTCGCTCCCTGTTCCTTTGCTCAGCTAGCAATTTGTGCTCCACAAAAACATCTCAAGCTATGAAAATATGGGGAAACTCCGCATACTTCATCTCCCTGTGCACACGATTTCCCCACGGATTCTTTTAATGAAGACGCCCATTGAATGTCCATCATTCAACCCAACATCTATAAAGTGTATTTGATCCAAAGACATTCATTATTTTTTGTTTGTTTCTTTTGGAAACCTATTAATAGCCTTCTGGAAGACCCGTCAATATACTTTTGAAAATAGAACCATGTTAATTTACTTCTGGTTCTGTGAGATTATGATTTAACATCTTGGTGGCCACCAACTCCTTCTGAGAACTTCTCCAATAACACAAATGTTTTCAAAATGGCTGTGGAAAATCTGAGAATTAAGAAGTCACAGCTTCCCTTCAGGGTGGATTGATAATGACTAGCTTTTATGTTTCACATTCTTTCTCCAAATACGACAGTGAATTTCTTTTTTTCTGAGCAAGAAACACATCTTACCCTTTCAATAATTATTTCTGAAATCAAGAATATTCTTAAGAAATCAAATTCTTGAATTTTGACCCAACTGACAGCTCCAAATTTTTAAACTGTAAAGAAAATCACTGAGAAGGAATAAGAAAACTTCGAGACAAAAGAAATCAATGAAATTTCTTAAAATGTTCCTTAGCATCTTAAAAGGGAGAAAAAATTTAAAAACACCTATTTTTGGTCAGTTCCTTCTGAGTAGATCTGCAGACATTATCCTTTTAACATTCCTAGGTCTTAATGGGAAAAGAAAATTTCCTGGTGGGGATACATGAATGTATATTCATTTTTTAAAAGCATAGTTTACAAAAAACCATTTTTTCCTCCTAGTATATGATCTATTGACTATTTTTCCCTTGCAAATGGAATTACTTTCTTCATTCGATTTCAGAAAGAACTGACATGAGTGAGGAGCTACGTAATCCATTGCTTTCTTTTTTAAATTTATTTAAATTAGTTTCCAGTATACAGTGCATTGGTTAGACATCTACGTAGTTCACGAAATGATCCCCCGACTGCTCCCTCCCTCCCCTGGCCCTCCGCCTCGCCAGCACATCGATGCCGACTGCACTCGCTCTACATTGGTTTCTTACACCTGTTTCCTTCCCTACACCTAATGGCTTCCGGTTCCTAGTGGAAAGCGGTCTTTCATAAGCACTCAGTGGCAAAGCAGCCATGGAGGAACAGTGTTTGCTGTGCTCGCGGAATATTCTAGGGCACAGGCGTTGCGCAGACATCCTCTCGTCTTCTCTCATGAGCTTTAGAGTGGGTGATTTTGATTATCTGCATGCATCGGTTCCTCCCGGCTGCTGTAATAAAAATATCAATAAACAGGGGGATTTATGAACAACAGAATTTTTTGTCATAGCTCTGGAAGGCGGGAAGTCTGAGATCAAGGGTCCCAGAAGTGGAAACTTAAGCTAAGACAAAATCCAGTACCATTTCTAGGTGACATGGCTAGGAAGCACCATCGAGATTGTAAACCAGATCTGCCTGTCCCCAGAGGTGGTCCTCACCCCCGCCACCTCTCCTCAACACCAACCCGGTGTTGATAAATGCTCAGAAGTGTGTTCACGTGAATTTGCATCTTTAGATTTGTGTATGCACGCGTGTATGCGTGTATTTATGCTCAGTGGTCTTGCGATCACGCCACTGAACTTCTTAGAAAGTTATTTTACTATTTTTATTTTAACCATTTTAATTTCCAGTGTACGTGAGATGTGTATTCCTGCCACTCTTAACCACTGTTTGTACAGTCATAAGGTATTTTCCACTTAACAAAAAATTTCAACTGCTTCCCCAGTGATTTCTCTTTCTAAAGGAAGGTCTTTAATGAAATGCATTACAAAATAAAGGCTTGCAGGGCATCGAGTAACCATAACATAATGGCAGGAAAGTATTAATTCAATAAATATTTAATAGGTGTCTATTCTGTGCTGGGACCACACATGAACGGTCAACAAGACACACGTTTCGGTCTTGCGGAACTTGCAATTTAACGGGAGAAACAGACGAAGAAAGAGGATGTGTAATGTGAGAGTATGACCACAGGGAAGACGCAGGTGCTCCAGAATTATGCGTTGTGCTTTGGAGTTTCCGGAATAACTTCCTGGAGGAAGTGATGTCTCGGCTAAGAAAATGAGTAGAACAGAACGAATGAAGAAAGCCGTAGGAGTGTGATACAAGCACCCACCTTTCACACTTGTGCCCACGTGCACAGGAAGAAGGAGATGCAGGGTGTGACGGCGGGAACTCGAGAGGAGTTTGTAGAGTTAAACAAAGACGCTGTCCTCAGAGTTATGGGGCATTATCTTTAAAGCAAGAGAGTGATAGAACCGGATTCGTAGAGAGTGGTCGTTCCGTAGGCAGGGAGGAGAGGGAACAGAGGTGATGAGACCGGAGGCTGGAGGTGGAGGGGGAGGCTGTCACCGAGGGAGGCGACCTAGGGCCGGCACATCTTGAAGGGCACGGTCTTCTAATTCCCTGTCTGCGCACCGCCCGAGCAGGGAAATTCAGGAAAGCGGCAGCCTCACAGTCTGAAAATCAGTCTGAGCAGGAATCAGAGATGTGAGGAAACCAGCCAGAAATAGTCATCCGAGATACTGATGCGGAAGAGATGGGTAGGGGACGTGTACGCGGGACGGAGACATGGCCCCACAAGACTCGCAGGATGGACAGAGACAGTGGTCGCTACAGGGAAGGTCTGGACGGATGGGCAAGGGAAGAAGGCAGCTTGGACAGCAGACCGTGAAAGCCGGGTGGAGGGCGTTTCAAGATGAGAGCAGATGCCACTGCCAAACTCTGCCGAGAAGGTAAGACTAAAACTTGAAATTTGGATTTAAAAATGTGGTTTGAATTAAGAAATGGAAATGGGGAGTTACAAAATAGACATAGAGGTATAAAGTGTAGCATGAGGAAAATAGCTCACAATGTTGTAATAAGTACGTAAGGAGGAAGAGGGATACTTAGTGGGGTCGCTCTGTGAGGTACATAGATCTCTGATCTCTATGCTATACAACTGAAACATATTATTGTATGCCAACTGTAATTGAAAAGCTCATTGAATTTTAAATAAAGAGCTAAATGAAAAAAAAAACAGTAAAAATGAAGAGGGAGACAGAGAGAGACAGAGACAGACAGAGACAGACAGACAAAGAAATATGGTTTGAGAGTTGGATGTGGAAGCAAAAATCTGCTGGGAAGAGGAGAGGGTGAGCGTTGCGGGGGTGCGTGCAACACAGACAGACAACTCTTTAAGGATTTTGACTGCAAGTAAAGGAGGCAGAGCGGCCGGAGGCCGAGATACAGAGTTGAGCGTTGAAGACGATGCAGGCGTAATGAACGTGAACGACAGGTTTACATCCGTCTCCGGTAGGGGTTACTCAGTACAAGATGCCGAGAAAAGAGCAGGAGAGACTGAGCGAGTGCTGTCCCCGAGGGCGGGAACAAGGTGGCATCGGACCTGGAGACAAATAGGAGAAGAAAAAGGATGGGGAAAGATAAAGGCTAACTTGTAAAGGCGATGGCAAAAAAAAAGAGAGAAAGAAAGAAAAAAGGAGGCTTTCAAACATTAGTAAGTTGTTACATTTTCTCTGTGCAATGGGAGATAAGTGGAAAATGAATTTTAGGAGAATGAAAAAAATTTTAAATACACTCTGTGGAGAATAGAAGTAAAAATTTTATAAAGAAAAAAAGAAGAAGAAGAACAATTGCTAGAATCTAACGCCCAGTCGAAAGCAGAGCCTAAGTGGGAGGAGGTAGACAGGGGAAAACATTAAATTATTTCTTCAAATAAATAAATAAATGAATTTTAAAAAGGAAAAAAGAAAGTGGAGACTAAGCAACCAGGTCAGAGGCCACAGGAGTCTCGCACCGCAAGGCTTGAGAGGAGAGTGGCCACGGGACAGGGAGTAAAGATGGATGCGAGACTCACAGACCCGAAGAACTAAGTTGGGTGCTGGGGGCTGGAGGTCCTGGACACTGAGACCAGCAGCTCTCCTGGCGAAGGCTGCACGAGAGAGCCGAGCGTTCACGGGGCGTCAGATGAACGCGGCGTGTGTGAGGGAGCCCAGAAGCCCAGGAGGTGGGATTCGACTCTCTTGGGTCATTGTATCGATACGGAGCCACCCAGGCTGGTAGAAAGGAAATTCTGGGGACGACTCCCAAACCTCCAGTGAATGGCGGGGTGCAAATTTCTCCAGATTTGTGCTGAGAAAGAGGAGGAAATACATGGCATTAGAAAAGTTGAGGTTTTTTATGTGCGTCTTTTTATGGTGGTTCTGTTTGATTCCGTTGTTGTCGTTGTTTTGTTTGTTTGTTTAATGCAAAGTACAGGAGTAATCGTCTGAAAGGGGTAATCGACCTGAAGGAAAATGTCAACTTCTCCTTCTGAACTCGACAGTGAAGAATGATGAGAACCAGCTATGGATGTCGCAGGCCATGATGGCGTGGCTGAGGCCAGAGGTTGAAGGACACGGTAAGTCAAGATCTAGCGTGCTGAGCGTGGTAGTTGGGTTTATTGGGGTTCATCGGGCACCATTCCAGCTGTGTCCCCGTTGATCAGAGAGATGAGAGACGCTAAGCCGCATTCGCTGCGGATGGATAACCTTCCTCCATCATCCCGGTCCAAGTAAACGAGGCTGAATGGACCTGTTTAGTTTTCTGGATTCTCACAGTTGTGGTCTCCAAGGACAGGTCCAAAGATGCAGAGGTTCACACATCTGTCTTCTGATTTCTTGCTTCCCTAAATTATTCCCACCTCCCTGCTTCTGAGGATAGGCTCTTATTCAACAATAACCAGTACAAACACGAATGAACATATCAAGGAAAGTACGTGAGAAGAGACAAGCGATGAGAAACACCGTAACACACGTAAAACAATCCACTGTTTGAACTAGCTAGGAGCTGAAGAGGGCAGGGATGTAGAATGGTCTTTTGTTTAAAGAGTGGTTGGTTTAGCAGGTTAGGCTATTAGTTCACTGAGGTAGGAATCAAGGAATGGGAGTTGGGGAGACGGGAAAATAAATTCATAACGCCTTAAGAATCGACTGAAGATAGAGAACTAGAAGGTGATCATAATGTTGGGTTTTTTGTTTCTGTTTTTCAATTTCTACTTTACTGCTAGCATTCAATTGACTTTTTTTGATAGGTCATTTATCTAGTCTCTATTTCTTCTTTTTAAAAACAAACTATTTGTTTCACAGACTAAAAAAATAAATAAAAGGATTTCAGAGGTCATCTAACAGAACTTCACGATTTATGGATGAAAACACAGTACTTTCAAATTTTGGTAATTTTTGTTTCCTCACTAAAGACCAGCAGTGCTAATAAATGCTTAAATAAAATCAGAGACTAAATTTTATGTAGGTAACTATTACTGCTTTATGAAGCATAATCAATTGTTCTTCACCATAAATATTTATAATAAAAGAATAAGACTTGAGGCTCACTAAAATGGAACTACCTTTTTACAATCAATTTTTATGCCTTCTTCTCCAAAAGCCTCCAAAATGGCAGGATTTTCTGCAAAGTGGTGAAGATTGGATGCTTTGCCCTGGAAAAATAATGTACGTTTATCCTAAAAGAAAATTTCTGCACATTTCACTTCAAACAGTCATCAGTTACAATGTGCTGCTTGAAATGTGTTGCTTTCTTTTACAAAGATTTTTCTAATAGCAAACATGTTTTGAAGTTGTAAATTTTTGCTTTGGGGATATAATTTCTTTGCTAAGGGCATAGTTTTGAATGTCTTCTTCTCTTATGATGGCAAGAACGACAGTTTTATTTCCTGATGCCATGCATCCTCAATTAAAATCACTATTTGAAAATGCCATTATAAGTAGATTTTATACAAAATCTGAGTTTCTAAGGCTAAATGTTAAATCTCTTTTCTAAATCTATAAAGCACTTTACAACTTTGTTATTATTTTCATTTATAATAGTGGTGATCTAAAATTTAAATGAAAGACCACAAGTGACTGCAGTCTTCAAGACTGGCATACAGAAAATGTCCCCAACCCCTGGATCTATTAATATAGTCAGTAAGTGTATCCCACAGGCATACTTAACTTTTTCCTTTGGGGAACAAAAGATCATTTCTTTCAGCTGTTTTCTGGAAAGAACCATAGGCAGAATAAGGTCTACTCGAATCACATGATTGGAGCACTTTCTACAATTTTCTAGAATTAAACTATATTATAATTTCCTGTTCTATGTTTGTCTCCCCACCAAACTATGATTAAGGCATGTTTTATTACTATTGTTTTTTGCACCCAGACACTGATAGTCTATGTGTAGAAAGCTTTCAATAAATGTTTGTTGATGATATAAAATAACAAATGGATAAATGGATGATGACTGGATGGGTGGATAGATTATGGATGGATGAATCAATGATAGCTGTATGGATAGATGGATGATGGATGATGGATGGATAAATGGACGGAGGAGTACATGAAATCACCACAGTGAGCCATCTGACCAAAAGGAACAGTGATTGTCACAGATATTAGGACATCCAGCCCTTCTTCCTTTCTAAAAATAATGGCTTAAAATAAACTTATAAAGAATGTGGCCGTATGTGCTATTTTAAAGATCTGAGAGATATTTAGAAATCTTCATTGAGTCATCTAAAATATTTTTGACTGGGGAAGGCGAAGAGCCGTTGCTTTCTTCTCATCAACTTCCATCATTTTGAAGATTTGGAAATTCCTTGTACATGAGAACAATGTTCACTGTCAGAGAGCCACCAGCATTTTTTGCTATCATTGGTACCTAAACACGAACTGAACTGGCTTGATGAAATAAGTACATACTGTAGGTTAAGAAAATGGCATTTGAGTTTCTTTCACATACACGTGGTACACACTGTCAGAAGCATGCAGAGAATAACACAAGCTCCATTAAACACTTTTCACGCAGCTAATACACGGGTCTGAAAGAGCTGGGCTGATGGGTGTGGGCGGCGCTATCTCGATGCCTTCTCCACGCAATTATTTTTTCTCCACTGGCCTCCAGATAAAAAAAAGGTTTTCCAAAGTGATGTCAATGACTCGAAGCCCCACCCAATTTCATCATCAGCTCATTTCAAATCCCTTTTTTACCAGGAAACTCAGAAAAACAACATAACCTACAACTCAGCTTCCCTGGAGAAACTAGGCAGAAAGGAAGTATTGTTCTCCTTTCACAAGATAACAAGACTCACTTTGAAGTACTTGCAGCTTCGCATAGGCAGAATTAGAGGACTTGTTTTCAGACCTTTTTAAAATAATAATGATAGCATTAATTTGTATTGATCTAGTAGAGAAAAGGAAACAGATTTGCTATCGTAAAAATAAAGAAGAGATGTTTAGGTTTTAAGGACAAGACACAAGTGGCTAATGACGCTAAAGCACCACACTGTTTGGAGAATTGGCAATCAGCGCCCAATTTTAAAGAAGTAGAGGCACAATCATTGGAAGCTATTGCGGGCATTTTTCTTCGGCAGCCAACATCTCCTATATCTCTTGCTAATTGGATTACAGCCAGCTGCCGCACAGCCAGAAACCGCGCTATTCCCTCCGAGGGAGCACGGTGGCGGTAGCCATGCTCGCTGAATAGGAGGGTGAGTCAGACGGACCCCGGGGGGCTATTTCCTCCTCCTTAAGTCAACCGAGAGCGACCTTTCAGGATTTCCAAATAAGAAAAACAGAAACCAATATACGCTGGTATGAGGTCCCTTTTATTTTTTTGATAGCCGTGGGAGGTGCCAAAGAGATGCACAGGCTTGTGCGCAAGGGGCAGAGTGGAGGGGCTGGGTCCTGCCTCCCGCGGCCACAGGCTGCATTCCGTGAGGGGCGAAGGGCTCAGGTGCTCCGCAGTGTCCTCCTCGCCTGCCTCCTAAGTGACTCTGGAGGCCTTTCCGGGTCACATGGGACATCCAAGTTATCCCTAAAAATACGAACCTCTCCAGTTCAGAGGCTGTGAGAGTGTAGGTCACGTTTCCACTCATTTCCTGAGACTGTATTTTAAATAAGATCTTTTATCAGCTTGTTTTTAGGTTTGGGATGGGAGGGCTGCACACCTCTCCGTGGTCCCCAACCCCTGGACTTCGTGGATGCTGAGGATGCTGAGGATGCTGAGGATGCTGAGGATGCAGTGGATGCTGAGGGTGCAGAGGGATGCTGAGGATGCAGAGGATGCAGAGGATGCAGAGGATGCAGAGGATGCTGAGGAGGCAACATTGCCGAGTGCTTGGCTGGCACAGGACAGCCATCTGAGCAGCAAGAAATCAGCGTTGCTAGAATGATCTTGTTCTCTCGTTCCAGGTCACCTCATGCCATAAAGGCAGAAAGGGCCAAGGCAGAAAATGACCCCCATATATCTTGTGACACATGTCTTTTTAAACAGCAGTACAGGTGGAAGCATCTCCTTCACGCACCTATGGCCTGAGGCCATCAGAAACGTCATCAAGGAAGTGATGTCATGGGTTCACTGGCGAGGAGCTGAGATGATGCTGTTGCTGCTGATCTGATCAAGACCTTAAAGAGTCTTAAATCACTGTTACTGCTCACCCCCTGCATTCACCGCCAAGCTCCACCCGCCTCCCCTGTTCCCGCGGCACCCTCATCCCCATGGGTGAACCCACCGCCCACCCAGGTGCTTGTGCAGGAGACGGCAGCAAAGCTCCAGTCCCTCGGGTCTCCTAACCAGACCTGCGCCACGCGCAGCTCTGTCCCGTGTGCCAGCCACCTCGCCAGGATCCCTAAGGTGGTCCGCAAACACTTTCCGCAGCCACTGCTGCCCCCCGCCCCCCACCCCCAATCTCCTCTCCCTTAGGCGATCACTTAAGGCGAATGCGGCCACCATTCCCAGACCTCCCACTGTGTCGTCTGCATCAGAGTCCTGAGTCCTGGCCTCGGCATCCCTCCTTCCGCTTCCTGTCACGTCACTACCTGCGATGTGTTTAAGCCCCTGCCACACCTGCCCTAAACGTGCCGTGAGCCTCTCCTTCCGCTCCTGTCCGTCTGAAATGTTCGCCATCACGTTCACCCCGTCGAGTCCTGCTCTCCCTTCCTGGAGCCGCATCGGCTGCGGGTCTTCAGACGCCCAGCGCTGGAGAAGACCCTTCTCGCCACACACGATCAAGACGGCCCGAGCCCTTCCTCCGTCACGCGTGCCGCCGGCATGCTCGTCCGTAAAGTTATCAGTGGAGAGCGAGGGAGCAGAGGCCATGCCTCCCCCTCCCCCTCCCTCTCCCCTCCCCCTCCCCAGGACCTGGGCGCGTAGTAGATGCTACAGAAGCCATGCATTAATTAACGAGGAAGCGAGCGCATTCCTGAGCGGGGAGCGAGGACTAGACAGTCACGCCTCGATTTCCTGGCACTCTGCCGGTTAATGCAGGGCGTGATTGGAATGCGCCAACGTTGGTGAAAATGAAGAAGTAAATGAAGAAATTAATAACAATGTGAGTTGTTATGTCCTTATATAACATACGTTTACATGCACCACTCAAAACTAGAGTTTTTTAAACCTCGACATAGACTATATAGATAGCAATAGTAATGTATCATTTACTCCTGAAATATATTTAAAGATTTTTTCTGGTGCCTATTTCTTCAGATATATGAAAATGTACGAACTTATTAGGTAAGGCTAATTAAAATGAAGAACAATTTTAGATCTCACCTCTTTTTTGTTGTTGTTTGGTTCTCATTCTAGACACACTAAGAAAGACAAAAAAAAAAATCGAATATTTCACCTTAATGGAGCATGTTTACTGTTCTGCCCACATCGCGAAGCACTCACAAGCATCATTCAGGACAGAAACACGAGTCAAGAACTCAGGAGCGGCCGTAAGGAGCCTCTCCCTTGCTTTAGGAATCCGCGATGCCGCTTCTAGTCGCGAGGACCCGCGGCTCCCGCCGGCGCATGCGCAGTGGCAGGTGCTCCCCGCGATGCGGCACAGCGTGACTCCTTACTTCAAGGACTGTCATTGGGCCAGCTCATTAGTCTCAGGAGCCGACTGGTCTGTCTGGGAGCGGGGACGGGCACTGATCTTTTTGAGGTGAAGGTCACTTGCGCAAAGCAGTGGAGGAAACTTGAATATCTTTAACTGGCCTTAGTCACCCATCCGAGATGACCGTACCTCTGCTTATGGGCACCACTCCCCCACCGCCCTCCACGAAGGAGTTCTGGAAAAGAGGAGACTCTACCCTTTCGGTTTCCCCCTTTTCTGGTGCCTATTCACACCTCAATTTGGTGCAGTCTGGGTCCTGGCTCAGCTCTACCACTCGAATGGCACAATCTCAGTAACCATCACCAAAAACCCCGACATCCCAGATCCAGTGGACAGTGTAGTTCTCCACCTACTGGTGTCTCTGGAGCATATTTAATTGATTGCCTTGTTCTTGAAATTCTCTAAGTCACATGGATTTCTGACTCTCTTTAACCATCTGTTCAAGTCCCAGTATAATTTAGGGAATTCTCTTCCGGTGTTCCCAAGATTTTATTCGTTGTCCCCTGTCTTTTCTCTTGCCACGCTTCCTAGACGGCCTTATTTTTTCCTGACACTGCCTATTCACTGACTCTCTCAGGCGAAGTCTCCCTCGCCTCTTACGTGCTGAGCTTTCGGCTGCGTTAACAGCAATGCCCGTGAGCTTCCAACATCTTCTTCACCGATGTCTTCATCTTTCCCTTCAAAACTTCACACCCGTTTCTGTTTCCCAGGCTGGTTGATGAACCTTCGTGCAGCAAGTTACCCAGCCTCACCGTGGGTGGTCTTCTTAACCAGGGCTTCGTAACCTAGATTAGACTTACATAAACCCTAGGGAAGAGTAAGAGCGCATTCAAGAGGGGTGTAGACCATTGAAATCCCCCTCAAATCTCTCAGCAAAACATTGTGTGTGTGTGTGTGTGTGTGTGTGTGCGCGCTGACATTTTCCAAGTTAACACTTCACCTGATTCTCGAATCCCCATCAACTCTAAAAAGAGTTATTATCTCAGATCTTTACCTCCCCTTCAATCTTCATGCACGACACATGACAGAGTCTTGTTTGTTCTGCATGAATGCCTGTCTAAGCTGTCACTCCTATCGTTGTTACAGTGACCTATGCAAACTTATCTTCATCTTTGCTAAGAGAATTATCTGTCTCCAATCCAACCCATTCTCCACATTACTAAAATCCTCATCTTTTTAAGTAACAAAACTGACCATGTTCCTTCCCCACCCCAAACCCCCCGAAGGCCCGCCATCACTTGCAGAAAGGCTCCGTGGCACGGCACAGGACGTCGCAACGACTGAACCAGTTGCTTGCTGCCCGACCCTTTCTCGCTGACCACGCCCATCCTTCTCTTCGCAATCTACACATACTGCTTCCTCAGGCTGTCTCCCCTCCTGACCCTTAGCCAGCATGCTCCCTACACCCCACCCATGCCAACCATCTACCATGGCATCCAGTAAACCGGCACAATGGTACGCCAGGCCTCCATAAATGATCATAGCTAAGCATAATCGCTGGGCTCGACTTCACTCCTTAGCCCCTGGCTCAAGTCTTTTCATCACCGAGACTCATTTCTGTAAACACCGTCTGACCGTCAGCACCTAGATCGCCCGCCTCTTCCTGCCTTCCCTGCACATTGTACGATCCTCTATCTTAGCTCCTGTCACACACACCAACTCATTTTCTCTTTCGACGAATGATCGATCGTATGTACCATTTTAGCTCGTCTGTTAGCATTAAAGTTTCCTTAGCATTCTTTTATCTCAATGTTTTATGGAGCTTTTATCTTTCTGAAATGTTTTAACCTGATAGAAATTGCATTTATTTATTAATTGAGAAATTGTTGAAGAAATGTGAACAATCTGATAAGCAGAGGGTTAGTGCTAAGAATATGATCATACAAGAGATAGACAAGACTTTTTCTCACATGGTTTATCATCTGGTAGGGTTATAGACATTGGGCAAATAATTACCTAGATAATTATTCAGTTATAATTGTGGTAAGTAATAGGAAGGAAAATAACCTATTTTGAAAGAATCAATCATTTTTATTGGCATTTTTCCCTTTACATGGTATAAATAATAAAGATGTAACTTACAATTGGTGGTGTTTTAGATACTATGAAATATTGCAAATGTCTAAACTTTTTAAATTTTCATTATCCTGCTACCCTGAACATTACAGTATCCTCTCTTAAGAATAAGAATATTCTCCTGTAAAATTAGGCTATCATTATCACATCTCGGAGAATTAAAAATACTTCCATAATGCTGTCCAATATCCCGTTCATACTCGCAGATCCCCAACTGTCCCAAGAACGTCTCCTACAGTTGCTTTTCTTTCTTCGCCAGAATCGAACCAAGGTACATGTATTTCACTTGGCTCTAAGTGATATTATCGACACTGTACTAACTCAGTAGAAACAACGTTTTTCAAATGAAACTCTCTGTTTTAGGAATATTTTTTATTGCGCTTTCATCCTATTTTTACATTTCGTGCCCCTTTTTAACGACTTTATTGAACTATATTTTACTCATCAGAAACTTCATCCATTTCCAATGCACGATCCAGTGATTTTTAGTGACTTTGCTGAGTGATACCACCATCGCCATAACAAGCTTGAGCTCACTTTCATGCCCGTGGTAAGATTTCCTCTCTTGTTTATGGTTAACCCCCCTCCCAATTTTGGCACCAGACAACTTCTATCCACTTTCGGTCTCTATAAATTTGCCTTTTCAGGACATATATGATAACGGTTGCTCTCACTTAGCATAAGCCCCTGAGGAGGGTCTCGTTTTCAACCTTACTTCAAAGCCGTTTGCGTTCATCCCATCGGGTCTGTCATCTCCTCAGCAATGACCCCATCTTCCTGGTTGCCGTGAACCAGCTACCCCCACACTCACTGTCTTGCCCCACGGCAGACAAGCACAGCTCCACTGTCGCTCTACTCTGACATCATTTTTTTACTTTGACAGATGGGGACATCTTGACCCTTTTCTATAGCTTCCGGTGTTATGATTTTCAAAGGTTCCTTCTTCGATCCACTATCCGGCCCCTGCTCCTCACGCCAACGTGAGAACGCAATGCGTTCTGTGGAGAGTGGGCTGTAAGCTGACGAGGTCCTTGCGGTCTGTGAGGACAACCAAGGGTTGCCTGGCCTCCGCAAATTCCTCCTGCGAACAAGACAGTACAAATGTGGCCACAGGCAGACAAACGAGCCGAAGGTCAGGGTGAGACGCGGCTTTGGAGGAGTAGCAGCTGCAGTATTGCTATGCCCTAGAGAAACTGCGTATGCCGGAGACTGTATGTTCCTGCATAAAAGCAGCCTGTGAAAATAAAAGTGCGCACTGCTCCGCCGTCAGTGCACAGTGGACCCCCCGGTCCCACTCCCGCCGTCTGTCTCTTCCTCATCGCCCACCCTGCCCGCGCAGGCGCATTCTCCAGAGCCGCGCTGCATGTGGCGGGGTTTACTATTTGCTGGACGCGGCAGTGTTCGCTGGGGTTCCTTATTTTGGAAAGATCAAAATCGAACCTGCAGTGGGGTCTAGATTTTCAAGGAGGTCTAGTCTGGCTAGATTCCAGGCAGCAAGCCATATTATCAGGAATTGGAAGCTACATGGTAGATGATAAATGATAGATGGATGGATGGATAGATAATAGACAGATGATAGATGATGATGATGATGATGATGATGATGATGGGTACATAGATATAGATGATAGATAGGCAGACAGATAATAGATAAATAGATAGATAATGATGATGATGATGAGTAGATAGATATAGGCAGATAATAGATGATAGATATAGATAATAGGCAGGCACAGGCATGCACACACACACACACACACACACACACACACACAGATGGCTCTATCGCTGTCTGTTTTGCCTCCTTCTCAGTGCTGGCCCCGCTCTCCCGCGGTTAGCCTTCTTCTTAGGTAGGCCACCTTAACGTGGCAGTTGAGTTGTCTCCTTTAAACTTAGCAAGCCAGGAGGAAGAAAAGCCCTCTGGCCTAACAGAAAGTACCTTTATCGAAGGTCCTAAATTGGCCCAAAGTAAACTAAGCGCCCATCCCTGAACTGATCACCCTGAACGGCGGGACCAGGTGCCTTTCCTGGAGCGGGCGCAGGACGGGACCTACCAAGCTCGTCAACTGGGAGGAGAGCAGTTAAGCTCTCAGAAGGGAAATCATGAGAAAAAGGAAAACTGGATCCTGGGCAGGGGAAATAGCGTCTCCCTACCTCACCTCCTCTGTGACGTAGTTGGCACACTTTCCGCACGAGGCCAGAGACGAGTTTTGGCTTGGTGGGCCCTGCAGCGTCACGGCCACTCTGGCCGCCACTGCCATGAGAAGCTGCCGCAGACGGCCCGTGAAGGGAGAGGCTGTGTTCCAGGATGCCCTTGTCAACAAAGATGGCAGCAGGCTAGAGACCGCTGACCTCTGTTCCATGTCATCACCAGGACCCACGCCCAGGGACGACAGGCGTGGCTGTCACTGCCTGCGAGACAGCTGGCCACAGGCTTCACATAGCGGATCACCCACATGTTGTTTTAAAAGCCAAATCGAAGATCTTCAAACGTCCAGGATGCCCACGCATGAGTGATTACTATGAAAACGATGACAGTGACAAATCCCAGATCGAACGCACTGTCAATACAAATCCGTGTTGATACTGACTTAGACAACGAGGGCAAAAATACTAAAAGATGTTACAGGAAACTAAAATTTTACTTCCTCTGCTCATACTTTCCCATATTTAATTAAAATCTTGACCTATGATAAAATTTTCAAGCAAAATATATATATATATTTTTTACCCAGAACAATTACATTATTTCTGCATTGCTGTTTGAGAAAGCTAATAATGTTTAGAAAATGGGGACAGTTTTCCATCTCCCACCTAAAATTTCAAACGTAATTTTATAATATTTCTAAGAGTTTTATAGTGAATTATGGAAGTAGATAAAAGTGAGTTATTAAAATTTATGAAACTCTATAATTCAAAATACCTATGCTTACCACAATAAATCCATAATTTTTCAGTCTGTTACTCCGTTTTACAGCTGTAACCCTTTTGTAAACATAATCCTTTTTCATCGTGAGTTTGCGTATTGCCGCTGCCTAATTACGATCTGTACTATGTCCATTTTGCCGCCTCCCTCCGTGTGTCTCCATTTAATTTCTATTGTGTTTTTATCTTCATTTGCCAAACGTGCCTAGTGAGTACCCCCCAACCGCCCACGAAGCTCAGTTCATTCGCCTCCCAGACCTGGGTCGTAATGTTATCAGCATTTGTTTCCTTCCTTCTTTCAAGGGCAGAAAACCTGTGTCTTGTCTGGAATAAGGGTGCTCCTCATTCGGGTGCCTTTAAGAGGTGAAAGTGACAGTGGTGATTCTGGAAGACATGGTCACGTTTCCATGGCGATAGAGATGAAACAAACGCGTTGATCTGCGCGTGATGCGGTCGGTTCTTCCTGATGCGTGAAGGTCTGGGTAACGCGTGGCAGTTTGACCCGCACCGCACAGCTGGGAGCCGGCGGAGGTCTGTTCGCCTCACTGCCCGGCGCGTCACGCCAAGCCCATTCGTCGTTGTCCTTTAGTGTGTCTGGGTCAGTTCCTGGGGGAGCAGTGGCGGGGTCCTGTGCTGCTGCGAAGGTCCCCCGCGAGCTGCAGGGGATCCGGCCCCCGCCAGTCCCTGCTCCACGAGCAGCCGCCCCAGCTGGCGCTCTTGGCCGGGACCCAGGTCACCTGTCTGCTAAGAGGGAGGAGTGACGCTTACCGCACTTTACCAGGTTATGGAAGAGCTCAAACGACTCACTTCGTTGGAAAGGACGAGGTAAATTCCAAGTCGTCACATAAGCGTGATGGTGACTGTCGTAGGGAGACACCGTGCACACAGCTTCGCATTTCCCACGAAGCGCTCCACGGCGCCTTGCAGAGGATAAACAGTCGTTTGGATTTTTTTTTTGGGGGGGGGGTTGTTGTCGAACTTTTGAGGTACAAAGAAGCACAAGCCACAGTCTTCAAAAGTAGGGAGATTGCTCGTTGAAGAAATGGGACATGTAGACGTAGTAGAAGCGACGTTACAAAGCGACGTTTCGAAGCGTGACACGTGCGTCCGGGTCGGAGTCCTCCCAGGGGACTGCGCGCAGCGGGTGCATCCGTCCGTCTGTCCGTCCACGAGGGCGGGTCTGTGCGCAGATACAGCTGGGGAGGTGCGCGCTGCGGCCCCGCGGATGAGGACAGGGACCGCGCCGAGCCGAGAAATCCCGCGGGGAAGAAGCCCAGCGAACCGCGTTTAGGTGAGCAACTCCCCAGGGGAAAACAAAGAAATCGTCTCGAAGTTCCCAAGAAATACGTAGTCTTCAGGCCAAGCTCAGGAAACGCTGCTCGCGAGGCCGAAGGTGGAGAGAGGGCCCGTGACGAGGTCCCATGGACGTGGCCCCGGGGGCAGGACGCCGGCCGCGGGAGCTCGGGGGAGGGGATGGGGCTCCGAGCTGGTGGTGGCCCCGGTCACCCCGCTTCCGCTGTCCTCACTGCGGCAGACACCCATGTGCGTTCGATTCACTAAATCCTCAGGATTAGGAAACCGGAATTCGCATCGCGGTTCCCAGGCATCAAAATCAGCAGGTGGGAAGGTTGCCTAGCAACGGAACATTAAACGTCTGTGACTAGTGTCACCTCTGAGGGCCACGGAGGAAAACTACGGCTAGGAAGGGACTTGACGTGCCAGGAGACATGCGACAGGTATGTCCCACCTGTCCTCAATTAACCCGAACGACGGTCCTGCAGCAGGTTAGGGAATGACCTCGCTTCAGGAGCATGACAGGGGTCCGAAAGGAGAGGAAAGACGCCCCAAGGCCCAGACTCAAAGAAACGGCGAGGCGGTGGGTGGGCGGGAACCAGAAACCAAAGGAAGAGAAACGGCCCGGCCCGCAAGCATCACGGTCAGCCTTTGCCGCGGGCGGACGGTCGTGTTAACAGTGCAGGTAGACTTCAGTTCCTGGGCTATTTTATCTTATTTCCTGAAAACTTAATAAGAATTAAACATCTAGATAATGAGCGTGGTTATTCTTTCTCTTTTAAAAAGATGTGTCCTGGTCTCTGATCTGCTGATAGCTTCCCAGGTCTCTATTTTTGGCTCTAAAAATAGTCTCTGGTAAACGAACGTGCTTCGTTTCTCAGCTGTTTCTCCGTACTTAACGCCATCTGGAGCCGCTAATTTCGTTTCGCTGGAATTATCCAAGTGTGCTCTTACCTGATTTTCAGCAGTAGCTATTTTTACAAAGTCTTCATTATTTTCTAATTTTCCAGAGCGTGTTTCTTCCTTTTTCCAGTATTTGTAATAGAATCATTAAAGATCTTAAAAGAACCGAAGATCTGTGAAATGTACTGCTTTGAGATGTCTCAATTTTAACAACAAATGTCAGTTAAATTTGGCAGAAACAATAGATTTTCACCTGTTTCTTCCCTTTCACATGCTTAATTTAAACTTTCTTCAAAGGGTATTTTAAAGACCTTCATTTTTAAGTCGGCAGTATCCTGACTTAATTTGCTTTGAGCGATAGTTCATGAAACCGAGTCACAAATAATTATTTCAGTAATGAATGCAGCACAAGTGAGCGTGTAAAGCTGGGAAGGGAAATAACGAGGGACTATCCATAAAGGATCAGGCGCTTTTATGAAACATCTGTACTAGTCAGCGTGACCTGATGCTCCACGTGATGCCTCCTCCCCGCTGAGTCTAGACACCGGATCCCCGCCCCGCTAAAAGGCTCAGCCCGGCCCGGTCTCTACTCCATTCCCTCCCAACTCAGAAACGAAAGCTGCTGAGCGGTCTAGAGCTCAGCACGAAATCGTGCTCGGCCCTGAGCTCCGCAGCCAGTTTTGGTCCCTGGGCTGCTTCTGCCTTTTTCCTTCTGCCTCAACCGTCACATACGCCGGCCTTCCAGGACACGCGGCCCTCTGGGGCGAGCACCCCATCTCAGTTTGAACATCTACACTCACAGCTCATTCTACACCCACCTGGCACCCACCCGCCCCTGCTGCTGCCCTGAGATGGAGCTCGAGAGCTTGAGGACAGACCTTCGAATGCCAACTGTCGGCTGCCAAACTACCAACCACAGGACTCGGAGTCCCCACCGACTCCTGCTGCCCGCAGGGGGCACCTGCCCGCCTCGCCTCGGACCACCGCTCTGCCTTCTGTCTGAATTTTCACTCATCATTGGCCAGAGCCTTTCATGACATGTCTTTGGGAGTGAACCTTCACAGTCCCTTCCAAGGGTCATTCGAGAGGTCAAATCCCTTTTGGCCCTGATCTTTCTTAGTCTATTTTCTCTTAATAACAACCAGACCAGGTTCGAGGAAATCTAAGCTTAAAATTTGTCTTGAGATCTGAATAAAAATTAAACTACCAAACAGCAGCATATTATAGTAAGCATATAATTACACAAATGGCAATTGTGTTTTAAAAATTAATACGAATGAGTAACAAGGAGTGTGCAGAGAAGTTTGGACCAGGAGATAGAGGGAGCATCCAGGCCAAGACAATCACAGAGGCGTGACAGCTCTGTCCTGGCGACGTGAACAGTGTCAAAGGCGGGGTGGGTAGCATGAATCTGGCCAAGTGCAGAACTTGGTCAAGGGCTATTTGCCATCATAGGAGTATACATTTCCTTCCAAGAACTTTTCTCTATAAGAAACAGGGAGGGCAAGATCACGAGCATCAGATTAAGTGAGGAAGACCACTCTGGGGGGGAGGGGGGAGGGAAGGGTGGAGGAGGGGGGGAGGGGAGAGAGAGGGAGGGAGGGAGTGGGAGGGGGAGGGGGGGAGAGAGAGAGAGAGAGAGAGAGAGAGAGCGCGCGCGCGAGCGCGTGCACTCAAGCAAACTGGGCCAAGGATAAACAATTAATAAATCTGGAAAAATAATACGGAGGTTTTAGTTATCTAGTCTTACAACTTTTCTGTGGTTTTTAAATTATTTCAAACTACAAGTTCATCTCAAAACAAAAAAAAAATGTATACAAAAGCTTGAGGAAATGGGGTCATTTTGGAAAAGTTAAATGGAAAGGAGAAATTCTTATGGAAGAGAAAGTCCTAAGGACTATTTAATGTAAATAAAGTAAGGAATTAGGCATATGGAATCTGACCATTCATTGTTTAATGACCACGTCTCAATCAAAAACAAAACCTATGTAAGCTGAGATATTAAAACTCAGGACAAAATCAGCAGATGGGGAGGTTGCCTGGGCGTCACGGATTTCTAGCAACTGAACACTAGATGTCTGTGACGAGTGTCAGATCTGATCAAGATATATCCGCTGGCGATAAGGGGCCAAGACTCCCCATCTGACAGCTGCCCTGGGCCTTAGTTTGCTCCGAGACAGCCCTTCCGGCCTTGGTGCTTGTGGGGACAGTATGTGTGTTGACTGTTTTACCTTTGTCACATTCTTGGGGTTGTATATAAATATCCGCCCTGTTGCGGAGCCGGTTAGGAAGAAGAGTGGGAGTCTGGAAATGCGTTAGCTAACACGGAGGAGAGGGGCTGAGTGGCAGTGCCAGCCCCCCGCCCCCCGCCCCCCACCCCGTCTCCACGGCTTTTTATTCTCCCTCTCACAAAGCCGGCTCTGTTATTGTCATTAGTGACAATCAGATTAGCAATTTCAGATTACAGCCAACTCCCACATTCAGCCACCACCGTGTTATCAGCTACTCCCTCTCCTTATCCTTGTGCCTAGAGCAGAAGTCCCGGAACAGGTGCCGCGTGTGCGCCCTCCCTGCAGTGTGACCCCGTCGCTCCAAGCTCCAGGCGTCCTGCCAGGACTGCAGGCGTCCCTCACAACACCCCCAGGGTAGCAGTGATTCAAGTACAGTTATCTTGCTAATTTTTTGATTTTTCTTGGGTACAAGGAAAGCATTAGTTGTCTTAAGGATTCTACTCATTAATTCTGTTCGGAAGGAACATCTACTAGTTGCAAGTTCAGTGGGAACTTATGGTAAGGACAGAGGTGTGACAATCTTACTCTCCTGGCTCACAAATAATGCCCATCTCCTCAGCCTCCTATCCATCCAGAAGGCGCGGTAGCTACACCTGTGGGGGAGGCCAGGACGTGCACTTGGTGTTTCAGGTAGTCACTGCTCCGCGGGCCACCGGCCACTCCCGTTTCAATCCCAGCCACACTCGGGGACAGGGAACTGGCCCCAGCTCTCAGTCCCAAACTCCCAGGAGAGAGAAAGTGTGAGCCAGGCGGAGTTCTCCACATGTCCGCACGACGGGACAGAGGTGGCGGGCGAGGAGGCCCCCACGCGGCGGGGTGCAGTTCTAGGGACTTCACAGGGCTGGACCCGCACAGAACCCCTCAGCTCTCCCTGCGGCATCCCCAGGCCAGACGCAGGAGCCAGCGCCGGGGGACAGGTCAGCGTGTGCGCACGTGCGCCACGTTATTCAGACGGGCTCTTGACACTTTCTGCAGATGAGGAAATTGGTGCTTGAGAATGGCTGAAAATGAAATTAGAAATGCAAACTGCGGACCTGTGCTCGTGCAGCGACACGCCACGCGGGTGCTCCTCAGGGCCCCCTCGCTACCCGGGACCCGCCTCCCCCGGGGGATCCAGGCGCGGACCGCGCCCCTCCTGGGGCATTCGCCGCGCTCCTTCTCCCCTAAGCCCGTGTGTTCCCGGCTCACGGGTCCTCATTGCCCCGAGCTGTCAATCTCACTTCATCCACGGGCTCAGAGAGCCATCGCGGAAGGTGGCCGAGGCGCCGCTGCTCCGTCCAGGTGCGCGCTGCGCGGGCGGCCGCTTCCCTAGGTGACACAAAGGACCGACCGTGCCGCCGTGGACTCCTCTGCCCGGGCAGGCACTTTCTGCCAAAGCAGCCGATGGCAGCCTTCTGCACTTTCTTTTTGTGAGGAGACTCACTTCGAGTCACAGGGGTCACCGAAAAATCGGCCTGGGCACGGCCATTCCTTCCGTTACATCATCCTTTCAAATTCTAGATTAAACGTCAAAATGTTCGTTTCAAATTGAGCATCAAACAGTGGTTTTTTTCTCACAGTCACGTGAGATTTTTAATTCTTCATCTATCTATCAGTGGGTCTTCAATACCTTCACAGAGATCCGAGGTCAAGTGCTCTCTGCACTGGCAAGAACCTTAGGAACGTGGATCGTGACTCGCACATGCTCCCCAGCAAAAAACACAGGAGAGCGAGCCGCATCCGAACTGCGCCCCAACTCCCTGCGCCCCTGGAGGTCACAAGGACCCCTCCCTAGGTCGTGACACATTCTCATCCCTCTGTTTTGCCGTAGCCACCATATCTGGTGTTAGGTGCCAGTCGAGGCCAGGCAGAAGACAAAGGGTCCCCTCAGATGGGGCTCCCGAGAGGAGTCCCCGAATGGGACGACTTCTGATGCTGCGTGGAGTTTAGAGGGAGCCCGCGAGGGGTGGTGAGGCACTGGTGGCTCAGAGCGGGGGGAGCCTTTGTCACTCGGGGAAAGGACGAAGGGGTTACTAAACCCTGGCGCGAGCCGGTGCCGCTACAAGGGGCAGCCGCCCTCACAGGCCACGACATGCCGACCCCCGCCACCCAGCGAGGCGGTCGGGGGTCGGGTCCAGGGCCCGGTGTGCCGGCCTCCTGGAGAGGCTCATTCGCCAAAAGGGTGTCGTCAATTCAGTCCACACAGGGCCACCTCCCAAGGCTGAAGCAGGTACCGGGACGGCCACCTCATGAAAGGCTGGGTCCTTCTGCCCACAGGCCTCAAAGGTTCATTGGCTCCTCTGCAACCCCCCGTGCCTGGCCCTGGCTTCCCCATCGTAACAATCAACCTCAAATCTCCTCTTCCGATGAACAAACTGTGGGAACAAAAATGTCAAGGTCAACAGGGTCTGCTCATTGTCATTGCTCCTTACGGGGTCACTGAGAGCTCCCAAGACTGATTCTCAGGCATGACTCTAGCCCAAACTCCATGTCCTAGTGTGGGGACACTTATACAGCCATACAGTGCATGGTGAATGAATGAACGAATGAATGAGCCTTTAATTATAATCCTTACATGTCCTAGAACTTTCGGAGCATTCTTTCCTCAAGTATTTTCACTCGACATCGCCACGTAAGTACATACAGAGCTGCTGAGGCCGAAATTAAGCGCTGAGGGTAGAAATGGCGACGGACAGCTTGTAGTTCACGTACTAGAGTTATCGATAGCCTTGCTCGCTGGCACATTGTAAATACGCCAGCCCTGAAACCAATTCTGTGTGTTCAAAGGAAAGTGCAAAAATCAGTTACCAAAGAAGGATGACTTTTGTGTTGCGACCTCTTGCCTTCCAGAGTAATTCAAAAATCATTACAGACTGCCACGCTCACAGAAACACACTCTTCACCTCTTTCCCGATAGATTTTTTTTTTCTGTGCAAAAAATGAACATGACAGCCTGCTTATTGAAAGGTAAGAAATATCTTTGTTTTACTGTTATTTCGTCTCCAATCCACAGTGCTTCTCTATTTCGATCTTTACAAACCGAGGTGTCAAATTTAGTCAGTTTAAAACATAAGTTAAGGAAAAGCCAGGAGCCTCGCATGGCCTGTTATAAAGCCATTTTTCTGTTTTATTAGTCATATTAGCATTCTTTTGCCCTTTAAATGTCACAAGTTCAAGAACACAGCTGTTTGCATCCTAGAAATATTTCTTCTCAATTTAGCGAAGCATGAGAACACAATTTCCTAGGACATAGATAAGACGACAGAGAAACAGCAAAATGGGAACCAGGACAAGTTGGGGACCGTTGCAGATGAGAAGCTGGACTTTTTCAGTCAGAGCTTTGTCATTGTTCTAACACTGAGCCAGTCGAGAGGTAGTTTAATTTGTTTATTGGTATAAGCTATTAAATTTTTTTCTTTTGTCTTCTAAACCATTATTAGAAAAAATAGAATTTGTTCACGCCAAGATGTGTGGAAATATGAGAGGAAGTATCTCTTTCTAAAGGAAGAAAAACCACCTCACAGTGTGCAGGGCTCGTCGTAACGAGGTGCTTGCGACCTGCTAACAAGCTGGGTCCCCTATCTGTCACGTTCCTGAAGTAACAGGTAACATGTGGTTATAACATCCCTCATATATCAAAATGTATAGTGGGCTAAAGCAGTCACATAACATGAGTAAAAAAAGGACAAAGGATAAATGAATTCTGACTTCTTCCCTTGTTTCAGGTCCACATTTAGCCCATGAAACATTGAAGTCAAATGTGGTTTTCACCAATATTTTCACTGACAAAACCCCCAGAAAACGCAAAAGATTTCTTCCTTTATTCTATTCTTATCACAATTCTTGGACTCTCTTGAAGTTTTGAATTCTTCTTATTTAATCTTTCTTTTGTTCATGTATGTCCTTACAGCTCTCTTACCAAAATATCTATTTAACCAGTGCTCTTTAATTTTCCCTGTCTTTTACAACTTTCCTGGTTTTTATTCATCTAATTCACCTTGAGCTTTTCAATTCCTTTCTCAGGCTTCTGTTCCTTCCCTTTTCATTTCATCCATTGCCCTGTGATCAAAATTAGCTTCCCGAGACGTCAATCCAGGCCTGTGTTCCTCTTGATAAATATTATTAGATGTCTCCCTGTTGCTTATGTCAGTGACTCACGGGCTGTGGGCGGAAGCGATGCCCATATACATTTTCTAAATCGAGATGTAAAAGAAGTAGAACACTCACCAGGTGCATGTGGTCCACAGATCAAAGTCACATTTCACAGAACGAAAAAGGAAGGAAGGAAGGAAGGAAGGAAGGAAGGAAGGAAGGAAGGAAGGAAGGAGAAAACTAGTTTAAACAATAAAATAAACTCATTGGTTTAACTGTAGGGGAAGGAAGGTAGCGAGCCAAGATCAGGAAGCAGACATTGCCGTGACCCTGAGACTGTCTCTCTCTCTCTGTACAGCACCCGCATCTTTTCCTCCTGCAAGTCACCTTCCGGGAGGCTGGGCCAGCCCTCTGCAAACTCCTGATCTCGCACCTTCCAAGAGTTGCTCAGGAGAGGAAAAGATTTTCTCTGCAGAGACAGAAAAGCGTGTGATTGGCTGGTGTGGGGGGCGGAGCTCTGTGATTGGCAGCTCCCACTCAGGTCAGGTGGTGGGAGCGGACGCAGGAGCGTGTGAAAACAGACCTTCTTTGTGTCGTGGGGTGGGGAGGGGCAGTGCCACTGGTCAAGCCAAACGGAGGACCCGGACTGTCAGGGGCGTGGGGTCTTGAGACTCTCCGTGTTCCAAGCAGTCGTTATACAGGGATCTTCCATTTCATCATAGAATGCCCTTTTGTGACTATCCCCCTCTGCAGGAAAGAAGAAACGTAAAATCCGGAAAACGGCAGAAAACAAAGCTTTTATGAACTCTGGAGAGTGACTGATACAGGCAAGAATCGCGGGGCTCTGATCCTCAAGGAGGGGAAGTACCGTGGAGGTTCTGCGCGTCACCCCAGCGCCTTTGCTGAGAGCATCTGCCATTTTCACAGCAAGGGGCAGAATGTCAGCAGAAGGCTGCCAGGGGTTGGAGTTTAGGCCGAGGTGCAGTAAGCACACCGGAAGGCCGCCTCCTAGGAATACAGGCAAAAGTGAAAAAAACGAAGCTTAAAAACAATCTTTGAGAGAATTTGCGCGATTGCTTATGCTCCATAGACGTTAACAAAAAGAAGACGCTAAAACCCAGAGACTCGAATTTTAAAAATTGAACAGCTCTATTGAGATATGTTTCCATGTAAAAGTCACCTATTTAAAATGTACAGCTCAGTGGCTTTCGGCCCATTCACATGGTTGCACAACCATCGTCACTATCTAATTTTAGAACATTTTTCACCCCAGCCTCCCAAGAATGTCACTCTGCAAGTCACTCCCCATCTCTTCCTCTCCCAGGTCTCGGAAGCCAAAACTCTACTTTCTCTCTCTATGCATTTGCCTTTTGGGGCATTTCACATAAATGGAATCACACCCTACCTGGTCTCCTATAACTGGTTTCTTTCACTTACAACTACAAATGGAATTTCTGGGTCATATGGTAATTCTTGTTTAATCATTTGAAAACTGCCAGTTTTCGAAATAGTATTGCACTATTTTATAGTCCCACCAGCAACACATAAGAGTCTGAATTTTTCCCCATACCAGTCAACAGGCGCTGCTGTTACCTGTTTTTGTTTTTATTATAGCCATCCTAGTGTGTATGAATTGGTATCACATTGTGATTTTAACTTGCATTCCCCTAATAATACAGACTAATGATATTTTCATTCATTTATTAGTGATTTTATGTCTTCTTTGGAGAAATGTCTATTCAAATCATTTGCTCGTTTTTAATTGCTTTGCGCTTTGCTGACCTCATTAGTCCCAATAGTTTCATTGTGGAATCTTTAGGATTTTCTATATTGATGAGCATATAATCAGCAGATAGAGAGGGCTGTACATCTTCCTTTTCAATCCTAATGCCTCTTATTTCTTTTTTCTTGCCTAATAGCGCCGGCTAGAATCCTCAAAGCAATGTTGACTAGAAGTGGCTAGAGGATGCATTCTTGTCTTGTTCCTGATCTTAGTGGGGAAGCATTCAGTGTTTCTTCATTGAGTATATTAGCTGTGGGATTGTCCCAGATGACCTTTATCTGGTAAAGAAAGTTCCCTCCATCCTTATTTTGTTGGATGTGGTTTTTTTAATCATAAAAGCTCATTGGGTTTTTTGTCAGATAATTTTGCCACATCTATTGAGATGTTCATGTGGATTTTCCATTATTTTATTAACATAGTATATGATACTCATTGATTTTCAGATCTTAAACCACCTCTCCTAATCAATGACAAATTTACCTTGATCGTGATGTATAATCCTTTTATGTTGTTTAATTTGAAGATATATTGTTCAGAAATTTTATGTCTGTGTTCATAAGTGATATTGGTCTGTTGTTTCTTTTTTCAGTGATAGCTGTTTGAATTTGATGTCAGGTGATACCAGTTTCATAGAATGAGTTAGGAAGTATTCCCTCTTATTTTTTGGTAAAATTTGTGAAGCACTGGTATTAAATCTTTAAATGTTGGATGGATGGACGGATGGATGATAGATAGGTAGATAGATAGGAATAGATGACGGATAGTTTTGCTATGGACTGAATGTTCGTGTCCCCTCAAATTCGTTTGTTGAAACCCTAACACCCTGTGTGACGGCGTTTGGAGGTGGGGCCTTTGGGAGGTGGCCATGTCATGAGGGCAGAGCCCTCATAATGGGGTTAGTGGTCTTGTAAGAAGAAGAGAGCTTGCTTCCTGTACCTCTTTCCGTCTCTCTGTTCTCTCCCACGTGAGAATACAGTGAGAAGATGGCCATCCCTCATTCAGATACGGAGTCCTCAACAGACACCTGATCTGCCAACACAATGATCTTGGACTTCTCAGCCTCCACAACAGTGAGAAATAAATTTCTGTTGTTTAAACCGCCCAGTCGATGGATTTTGTTAAAGCAGCCTAAGTTGACTAAATCAAATTTCTATCTCTTTGTTGATATTCTCTGATTGATGTGCCATTGTTATACTTTCTTTTAATTCTTTAGACATTCTTTCTTTACTAAGTACAAATTTGATTCCTCTGAGGGACATTGTCTATTGATTGTACTTTTCCATGAATGTGGCATACTTTCTTACTTCTTTGTATATCCCATACGTTTTTGTTGAAGCTTAACCATTTAAAAAATATGTATTGTAACAACTCTGGTGTTAAATCCCTTCACCCTGGCCCAATAAAGTTTGCTCATGTTGCTATTTTTATTTCTCCTTGTTGCTGCTCACTTTTTTAGCTACTTTCCGAAACTAATTCTGTAGATTCTATGTATTGAAATGCGTGGCAACTGAGTTCTCTGCTAACTTTTTTTAAATCCTTCTTTTTATATTCAATGTTGGCTTCCTGTGGGTCACACCTGGAGCAGAACAATTAAGTTGCCAATGAATGATTGTTTGGAAGATTTTTTTTCCCCAAACTTCTGACAGTTTACAAAACCACCTTAATTTTTGTTTCCTTCTATTCATAGCTATGAGGTCAGTCAAAGGTGAATGACGGATACTTCCTCTTTTCCAATGTCTTTTCTGGTCACGCACACAGTCTTGCATACAGGAAGATCACAAGGATTATAGCAGAGTTTTTTAAATCCCTTTTTATTGTATAGATTTTCTTTTAAATTCCACCCAGTCTCTTGTTTACCACAACCGAAATTACAGCCTTAGGCAACTGAGGTGTTGTAGTTTACTATTATTTTTGTAGTAACCAATGGGTTTGAAAATTCAGACAAAATTAGCAAATGCCTGAAAAAGCAAAACTTCTCAGCACATATCCAAATAAAAATAGAAAATCCGAATAGCACTATTTTGATAAAAGTAAGTAAACTTGAAATTAAATCTGGAATGAAAACTTCAGTTCCAGAGAGCTTTATTGCTAAATTCTTCAAATGTTTAAGGAAGAAATCTTGAAGATCTTATCCAAACTCTTTTAGAGAATGGCAAAAGGCCCAGAACCTGGATAACAAAATCTAACAACCTTACAAGAAACATTCAGACCGATCTCTTACAAACGTAGATACAAAAACCCTGAGCCACGAGAAAATTGAGTCAAGAAGCAAGTAAGAAGGATAATGCGCTAAGACATATTGAATTGATTTGAAAAGCAAGGTATTTGTAATACCAAGAGGCAACGTAGTTCTCCAAATCAATAGAATGAGTGGGGAAATTCATATAATTAAATCAATAAAAACAAAACATTTTTGTAAAATATCTATTAATGATAAAAATTATTTCAGCAAACTAGGAATAGAAGGTAATAAAATAATTTGATAAAGTGTGTCTATAAAATACAAAGGAAAACATATTCAATAGTGAAATCCTGGAGTCTTCCCTTTGGAGACAGGGTGTGCTAATTGGATATCTGTCATTAATATGTTACGCAAATCTGAACCAGCGCAATAAGGGAAGAATAGAAAGGGAAGTATATGGATGAAAAAAAAATAAACTTGATCTATAATTATTTATAGGAGACATAACTATGTAGTTGAAAATTTAATAGGATCTATACATAATTTATTAGAATTAATAAGCGTGTTTAAATGCTTGCTCTATCGAGCAACCTTGCTATACATAAATACAAAAATGAAAAAGTGGAAACACCAAATTCAAACGGATTTTGTGTGTGTGTGTGTGTGTGTGTGTGTGTGTGTGTGTTTGTGTGTGTGCGCGCGCGCGCCAGCAACGAGCAGGAAACGGAACACGCGGCGGGAGCTGTCCCTTTCCCGCGTCCTCGCGGCCTGCGCAGAGCGGGCCGGAGCCGTGGAGCAGCGCCGAGTGCAGCCCGGGGTCCAGCTGGGAACCAGAAGGCGGCCCTCGTGAGCGACGGCCACACGGGGCTCGCACCCGCGCCCAGGACAGCCCTGCCGCGCAGGGTCGCAGTGCGGGCAGGGCGGAGGGGGGCCCTAGGATTGGGGTGCAACGGACTGGAAGGCGAGAACCTAGGTGGGGTGAGCAGGCCAGATAGGGAGCCCCGGCGGGCGGAGGGACCGACCGCGAGCGGAGGAGCCGGAGGAGGGTGATGACGGCGTCCACGCAAAAGGGACAGGGGCGCGGAGAGCGGGGGGTCAGCTAAACGCGGGGCGCGCCAAACGCGCGGGTGGAGGACGGGTTCCTGCTTCAAAAATGGATTAACGAGTGTGAAAAGGAAGAGAGAAGCTAGAATTTCTCCTGCGGTTTTCGATTAGACACAAGTGTGAGCTAACGGGTTTCAACATCTATAGAAAGATACCGGAGCAAATCCACATGTGTACGCCTACGCACGCGCATGCACGGACACACACACACGTGTAACTGTTCCCGCTCCGTCGGCGGCGAGCCTGGGCGCGGCCGCGCGGCGGTGATGAGCGCGCCTGGGGGGTCGCGCGCGGCCGTTTAACGTTATTCTGTACCAGGAGGACACGACCCCTTGGAGCAAGGGGTCCGTTCTAGGTCTGGGACAGAGAAAATCACAGATATGCCTGCACTATCTTGTTATTCTTGAAAACGAAAATAGTGCTCAAGAAATAACAGACCTGTCAAAAGAAAACAGAAATCATCTTGCGAGCACTCCCAGCGGCCAAATCAGGGACAATCCGAGCGTCGGAGTAAAGTGAACCAATGAACAGAACTTCAATTCTTCGGCTGGAACAGGATCCGCAAATCCTTAATGACACAAATACATACTACATACCGAAGACGGGCTATTCGCACAGCTTGGAAATACCTCCACATAGTAAGCACATTTACTAATCACAAAAAGTAAAAAAAAAAAAAAAAAAAGTGGCAGACACCACATGAATCAAATGATCAAAGCAACCATCTTCAGTCAAAATTCTGAGCCTCCTTCTGGGACGGGGGAAATAGAGCGCTACCACTGTTTATTCCTGACAACTGACCACAGTCGAGGTGCTCCAGACAGATGGAACCAGGAAGCTACCGCGAGACAGAGGCAAGAGGAAATTTATCATAGGAATTGGCTCCCGTGGTCGTGGGGACTCAGAAGGCCCACAGTGTACCATCTGTAGGCTGGGGACCTGCCCAGGCCAAGGCCTGGGGACCAGGGAAGGAGCTGCCACTATTAGTCCTGGAGTCTGAAGCCCCAAGAACCAGGAGTTCTCACGTCCAAGAGCAGGAGAAGATAGACGTCCCCGCTCTGGAGACAGGGTTTTCCTTTCCTTCACCTTTAGTTCCATTTAGGCCCCCAGTGAATTGGGTGCTGCCCATCCACGGTGATGAGGGCAAATGTACCAAATCAGGTGCTCATCTTTTCCAGAAACATCCTCAAGACACACACAGAAATACTGTTTAGCAGCTGTCTGGGCTCCCTCAGCCCAGTCAGGTTGACACATAAAATTAACCATCACACCGACAAAGTTCAAATCCTAATCCAATTCTGAGGAAACAGTAGACAAATCAAAGGAGGAGCACTCCACAAAATAACTGGCCTATAATCATCCAAGGTACCAAGTTCATGCACGTCAAATACTGAGGCGCCGTTTGGGCTGCGGTGGATGAAAGAGACAAGCCACCTAGACACAGTATCTAATTCTGAACTGTATATTCTTGCTATAGGATGTTATTGGGACAATTAGAGAAAGCCGAACAGAGCCTGAGTCCCAAATGCTATTACCACACCAATGCTGATCGGTGTGGTAATAGCACACCAATCTTCTGATTTTGACACTGTTGGCAGGAAAAGCCCAGCTTTCCAATGAAACGCACACTAAAATATTTGGGGGAAACGGAGCTGCAGCGGGCAACCTGCTCTCAAGTGGTTCAGGAATAAGACGGGCCTCACACTGAACCCCAACTTCTCTGTACCTTCATGATTGTTTTAACTTTTAAAAAATGAAGAGGTATTGCACTACTTAATACAGCTTTAAATTTATGTATATTTCTTTTCAAATGTGCAAATTACTTATGCAATCAGTTTTCTATCGAAAAAACTATACGCCGTCAGAGGAAGAAATTAAAGTGGAAAGGTATGGCACGTTCTCCATCATACTCATATACACATCTCAAGAAACCATAATAAAATTAATATCTTGGTAGAAGTTCATAAGCTAGCTCTAAAATTGACCGAAGCCGAGAGCCAAGATTATTTTAGGACGATCCACAGGATACGAGAATCATATAAAGCCACAGTAACTAAGGGGGTGTGTTGTTGATACAAGGATACACAAACAAATAAAATGCTGAGTTCGGGTTTACCTGGTATCTTCTCATGATAATAAGTTGTGGGACACAGTGGAGTATTGCAAAGCAATGAAAATGAACAAGCTGCCACCAAATACAACCTGCGAGCGTCCTAATGAGCGAGAGAAAGAAAGATAATACAAGATACACGTCTATGATCCTTTTGGGGAAGAGTCAATACAGGTCGTGCTGATGCATCGTGTCGAAAGACAGCGTTGGGGTTACCTGTGGGAGAAGGGGGGGCGAGAAGCAGGGATTTTAACCCCCTGAGGGGGCTTCTGGCGCCCACACAGCATTTGGATTCAGGTCCCGGATGGTGGAGAGGTGGGTTTGTTCCCATATGATCAGGCTGTACGCTTATGATTTCTCAGGGGTTTATTTTTCAATTTATTATATGACAGTAAAAATGATCACATTGTTACTGTGAATTTCATAATCTCAGAAATTGATAAAATTAACTGAGCATGTGATTTCTTCCCATAGTTCAGCAATTCCAAGACTGATTTTATGAAGTTTCCACCCCTGACAATGGTTTCGAGAGCATGCTTGGTGTTTCAAAGATCCTCAATGAGAATATCACAAATTCCTCTAAGAATTTGGCATCGCATCCCCTAAAATCATGGCATGCACTGCTTTAAAATAATGGAATTCTTGTTCTAGCAAATGTTTTTGGAGTCTAACTTTCCAAGGTGAATTTTATGGTACTAACAACTTTTGTAAATGATTTCTGGGCTGAGATATTGAATTAGTATTATTATCCTTCAGTGTGTCATTAGATGTTTAATGAATGTTTTTTACACAGATAACAATGGACATTGTTATCCTGGTAGACATATAAAAGAAACCATTATCTCACCACTTTAATATCCTTCTTTGTTTAGTTCTCTTAAAATCCTTCCAGAAGAAAAATGCATGTATCTCTTTTCATTCTTTATGCCTCTCCAGGGCTTACATTAGTCGCTAATTGTGCTATCCTGTTTTATCTACTTTGGTCCACAGAGATCAAAGACCTTTTTGTGACTTCCTCTCCATAATACGAGGCATAAATTGCTATTTATTATCAACATATATAATGTGCCAGCATTGTCAAGGGGAAATTTCTCTTAGATGAGAAAATTTGCATAAAAATAGATGCTCACATTTTAATTGTAGGGGATATGGCCACTCTTATCTATGCCAGCATTAAAAAATAAAACCAGCAGAATAATGTGATAGAAAAAGGCTAACGCATTAGCTAATACACGCTCTACGCTGGTCTCCCACACAATAAACTACCACAGCATCAGAAATTAGTAGTTAGATGAAAATATCATTCTAAAATAAATAGCTCAGGATAGCCATCACGTAAAATCCAGACTTGAGGGTTCTCTGAATTATGGAAAAGTGTGTCTTAAATTTTAATTTATGGCATTTAAAAATATATCCTAATAAAGCCTGGGAAGATGCATACTTTCCACACGTGTTTGTATCTTCCTCGTCATTTTCACTTCCTCTCACCATACAACCCCTTTTCATTGTAAAATGGAAGATTTCCCTTAAAACTGAGGTCTCTCTGGTCTGTCGGGATGACTGACAGAACAGCTGGAAAGGCATTTCTGCCAAGCGGTGGATGACAAGCTCCTCTAATGAAATGCGGCAACTTTCGTTAGACCTCGGTGACCCTTCCAAAGTTACCCATTCCTCTCGTAGAAACAAATTACGTTCCTCTTGATATAGTTTCTACTTGCAGAAATAGCAACAAAAACCACAAACCACTCACTGGCAGAATCGTCCCCACTACGTGCCATCTGATACGATCCATTAATGCCATTCGAGAGCTGTCACTGCCGGTCTTTGTGTGGCGACTTGTGTGTGTGCGTGTGTACTTTATTTACATTTTGAAAGAGGAAGGAAGGAAAAAAGAATCCCTCCTCTGCTGGGGCCAGCGGCCCAGGTCGAATAGCACCTGAGATGAGGAGTGAGGATTAAGAAATAGAGACAAGAGATAGATTCGGGAGGACCCCGAGTTTATTTTTCACAGCCTATTTATACCCTACTGAGTAAGTAAGAAGCAAAACACCTGAAACTCTGTAGAGAACATTCAGTTTCTCTCCCCCCACCAGGTGCACCTCCTCCTGAGTCAGCAGACTGCACAGCTGGCCAACTCTGCAAAAACAAACAGTCTAGTTTTCCTCAAAATGGCTCCCGACATCTCCTCCTTTTTTATTTTATAAAAGCCAAAGCCTTCCCAGCTGTGGCGCACAAGGACTGTGCCTGTCTCAGGCGACCCTCCACAGGCCCGAGCCTTACCCGTCATCGGCACATGAATCTCTCGCACCCATGCCCTGTCTTAGGTTGGTCCCAGGCCTGGAGGGTTCTTACCCATCACTGGCTACCAGCCTCTGCTAGCGGGGAGATCAGACCTGCTCAAACCCGAGCTTGGACCCTGAGACCATGCATTTCTGCACGGATCCTCAGGAAGGAGTCGAGGAAATACTTTAACAAAGGAGGAAGCAGACACGAACCTGTAACCACACAAAGGCCCCGTGACATTAACTGGAAGCCTCACAAAAGAGGGCTGAGTGAGCACCGTCGCAGGAGTGCCATCAAAAACAAGAAACACGATTGGTCAAAGCACAGTTACTACAAGTAACATCAAATCTCTTGTCCGCTATGGCGATGTTAATATTACCAACCAATAACACATGAGGTGAAGTTACACACGCAATCACGTTCTCTCCTTTGTCTATTATTACGGTGCTTTGCTCCCGCTAATAACCATGTCCATAGCGGCGGCGAGCTTCCACATGTAGGTTTGTGGAAATCCATGATCTGTCCACCAGAGACCTGCAGATAGACTCTGCTCCCTGGCGTCCAATCCACTCTGCCCTCCGGACCAGTCTACAACACGCCGATCTGTCTCCCATACGTTGTGCCTGCCTGGTTTGTCCACATAGCAGCTCCTCCATAGCAGAGCCTTGTTGTTGACCCGTGTTTCCTTCCCACATGGGGAATGCGACTGAGGAGGCGGAGGGTTTCCCTCAACCCCTTCACCCCGACCCGGTGCGCAGAGAACACACAGCAGACACTCAGACAAGGACAATTACTGGGGTGAAGGGCGGCCCAGAGAAGTTCGCTACCTGCATACAACCCAGACACGACCAAAGACAATAAACAGACTTTGACAACAGGGTGCAGGAGGCGGCGCCCCGCAGCCTGGCCATGGTCCGGGAGATATGACTGCGTCCAGTCTCTCCACGGACCCCTGGTGACCGGTCAACAGAAACAGGAACAGAAAGGTACCTTAAAAAGCACTACGTTTCGTAATTTAGTCATTACTTTTCTCATCTCCAATCCCAAATCATGCTATTTTCACGGCTGAATGCATGCTAAAATGTCCTAAGTTTTAGACTAATTAACCAACAAAGGAAAAAGGAAATCATTAATAGTTTTTAAATTTCAAGTTAGAGAAAGAACCCTTACCACACAATAATGAAACCTGAACAATGCAAGTTTGTAACCACAAGAGTGTCTTTCTTTCAATAATACAATTTTTAAGATTCCTTTTTAGGATCCAAACTGTCTCTAATTAGAGTCCATAAACCAAAGGTCTCACGGGTACCTCGCCAGGCCCGTGAACGTCATAGTCATCCTGAAGCCTTCCTCCTACCTGTTTCCATGTCTCTATGCTCACTGTTCCCTCCTCAGGAAACCAAGGACAGACCCTCGCTATAAAATCTAATAAATCACTCAGCTGCTGATGCTTCAGCCCCGCGAGCCCGGAGCACATTCTTAAGCACATGTACAAAAAGCAAGCGGCCGTTTCCATTACCCATTTTTCTTTCATTAGGTGGACTTTCCTGTTATTTCTTTGTATTTACAAACTCCCGATAATCACTCACCGCAGCTCTTACTTTTCCGAGGGCTCAGTTCACCCGGTGCCCTTCACTGTGTCCCCCGTTCTCAGGTTCCTGTTCGGGCACCACCGGCCGGAGCCCACCAGCCCAGGTCGAACGGCACCAGAGAGGGGGAGTGAGGATTAAGAAAAAGATAGAGACAAGAGACAGGTTCGGGAGGACTCACGCTCAATACTGCAGCCCCGGGTTTCTTTTTCACAGCCTATTTATACCCTACTGAGTACATAAAAGCAAAACACCTGAAACTCTGTAGCTTTTCAGCAAAACACCTGAAACTCTGTAGAGACCATTTGGTTTCTCTCCCCCGCACCAGGTGCACCTCCTCCTGAGTCGGCAGACTGCTCAGCTGGCCAACTCTGCAAAAACAGTCTAGTTTTCCTCGAAATGGCTCCCCACACCACTCTTCTTCTAATCTGGAAAAAAATGAACTATCCATATAGAGTTCGTTTAATATTCTTAATACTTTGTTCCACCACCGGAACCAAAGTGGAAGAAGAAATGTAGAATGTATCTCGTGACATTTTCTGGTGGAAAACCATCGTGGTTTCTGCAGACCACTGATTCGCGGCTGTTAGCTCGCCACTTTCAATAGAAATTTTGTCTTTTTACTTTTCTTCTCTGCCATGGCTTTACCTCTGTGAATTTTCTTACTTGGTAAAGTTATAAAAGGAAAGAAAATTGCACCTGAAAATAGTTTACCTCTTTGCGGAATGTTTTTAGTTATTACTTCAGCTATTTGTGTTTCAATAAGGATTTCTCCACCCACGTGAAATGGCTTCTCCACCTGCTTGATCTTCTGGCAATAAAAAGCGAGGCCGTGCCCTAGATTTAGTGTCGAACCTCAGGGTGGGGTCCACATGGCTCCCGGGTGTCCCAGGCTGGGACATAATGAGGCTGCTTTTGTTTCACTTTGTTTTCGTTGCTGCTTTTTTGGCACAATTGGATCCAAGTAGAGACCCGGGGCGGAAGAGGAGATGCAAGTCCAAGGCAATTGGAAGTCTGTTTTACGTGATGCCATGAAGCCCTTTTTAAGCCTTCTTCCCAAGCTGGTGTGATTATTGAGTTTTTCCCTGTTTAGTAAAAAAGCTCACAAATAGTTTAAGTAATAAGAATAAGGCGACATTGATTTAAATTCCGAGCCCTTCAGTTGAGGCTTCGGAAAAAGTCTCCAAGGTTCCTTATTTTCTAAAGATTTTTAAAATCCCATATGTTTTCTAAGAATACAAGATATTTATGAACTGATCTTTCCAGAACTCGATGCTTCTCGGTCATGACAACCTTTTCAGGCTACCACTAAAATGAGAAAACAGGGTCAGAACAGAAGAAGCTCAGAAACTGGAGAAAAAAAAAAAAGAGAGAGAACTTAAGAGTGCAGACAAGGAATGATCCCCAGCGAAGGGTCTGTGTTCTCTCTGGGACTGGTTTGCCATCTGAATTTTATTGACACGCTCAGCAATATCAGGCTGCCAAGGAAGACACTCAGAGTGGAAAGGATACGAAGGGGGAAAAAAGCTTCACAGTGAAATCTTAAACTATATCAAGACACTTCAGGGTCTGGGTTTGCTCTTTTCTTTTGGTTCTGAGAAGGGGTCAAACGAGCAAGACCGCGCATTCCTTCCTTAGGGAGATACGGGTTCCTTCGCTGATATTGGTCAGTGGGTACTGTGTGCCTCTTACCTGGCAGCCGCACGTGCCAGGCACTTGCAGGCGAGAGGCTGTGTTCTTGTCACCTGGTAGACAACGGGGACAAAAAGAACCTTCCTGACTCAAAAGCCAGACAAGTATGCCAACCCTCTATCGACGGTCACCTGCATCCACTCCTCAGCTTCCAAGCTCTGTGCTGGTGACTAGGTTTAGGCAAAAGAGAGAGGGAGAGAGAGAAAGAGAGGGAGAGGGAGAGGGAGAGACAGAGACAGAGACAGAGAAGCAGAGAGAAAGAGACAGAGAGACAAAGAGAGACAGGGAGAGACCCAAGCATCTTACTGGCCTATAATTGGAAATTTAAAATGTTGAGTGTTACTTCCTATAGAATCAACTGGGGAAAACCCTTTAAAAGTGTGGGTCTTGGATAGATATTAATATAAGCCATACATGTTTTTATGAGTGCTTTATATATTGGCCATCAATCAGCATAACGATCGTGACTTTATAATAATAGAGTTTTTCAGATCACTCAGGAATTTCAACTGTCACTCACGCCACCTTTCTCCTGTGCCTATTAAATTTTGTATAGTAGCTATTATCTAAACCTATTTCATCTCCATATAGATACATATGATAGAAGAAAAATTTGGAAGTCAAAATTATTCAGGAAAAATCCTGGGGAGACTATCCAAATTAATTGGGATATAAAATAATACATGGAAAAAATTTAAATGTATAATATTTCATAGGAACTAACAAAAAAAAATAATATAAACTTAAAATTCTAAATATTCACATATTTATTGAGAATATACTTTGTGCACGACTCTGTGGAAAATGTAATAGACATAAAAGATAAATAAAACTTATTCTATGTCCTCAAGGAACTCATATTTTAATAAGGAGTATAACACAAATACAGTGATAACTTTAATACATGGTAGAATGTAGCAAGCGAGAAGTATGGTGAGCATAGGGTGGGTGAAAATGGGAAACTGAGTCAGAAGCAGAGTCTGAAGAATACTTTAGAAAGGCCATAGTGAGATCTGATACAAGGTCCGGAAACGGGTTATTTGTCCTTTTGAATTTTCCACTGTTATGGACTGAATTGTGTTCCCCAAAATGTGTATTTTGAAACTCTAATCCTTTGTACCTCAGAATGTGACTGTATTTGTTTTGGGTTTTTAAAGAGTTAAGTTGAGGCCATTAGGGTGGACCCTGATCCCGTATGACTGGTGTTTTTATAAGAGGAGGAGGTGAGGACTCAGGCACATCGAGGAGAGGAGCTGCCCCAAACCTAGACTTAGCCGCTTCTCTAACTGGCCCTTATTCCTTTCCACGGGAAATGGCATTTAAATTCCTTAGTCTGAATGTAAGGGTGCTCTGAATGTGAATGGAAGTGTCAAATGCAATAGAGTCAGACTAAAATCAGGGTATTTTTATATGTGTGTTAATGTAGAATTAAAGCTATAGATTAAGTTGGAAAATTTGCAGTTTTAACATTTCACTTTTTCCAAGACACAATTTTCAGAGTCAAGTAGTTTAATGTGATGTCAATGATTTCCAGTAACTAGGTGCATTTAAAGGAATAATTAAATTGGAAAACCAAAAGAAATCTATCTCTTATTAATCCTTCATAAATTACTTAAGACTCTTGTACCCATGGAAAATAAATGTCAAGAATGAAATTATAAAATGTAAGAAATGAAGTGATAAAAACGAAATAATTAAGATTGAAAACAGAGGCAATCCTATGTAAAATTGCTATGTGGTAAAACACAGTTCTTAATTCAACTTTCTTCATTGGCCAAATACTACTTCTAGTACTTTCTTTAGAAATTTGTACAAAATATTTATATTGTTTAATACATTAGGAGCCAGTCTCACTAGGAAAGAGAGAGATTAAACATAAATCATAAAATCTCAGTGTTGACGGAAAGCTTAGACGTCAACTGCCGCCGTCGGTGAGCTGTCCACGGTCCTGATTCTATGCGGAGGGTAGTCCGAGAGAGACTCAGAGGCGCAGTCCGTCCCGCTACCCTGAACTTTGCACTATAACACCTTAAAATTTCAATGCACAAGAAAAACCCTGTGCATTTATCAAAAATATGACAGGACGAAATATCATAGTATGTGAAATCAGTTCCATAAGTTGTAAAATGCAAGTAACTAACCCATTTGTTCTGCAAAAAATATAAGGTTTGGAAATATTATCAAGATATAAAACATCAGTAAAGATAAATTAAAAGTGCAAACCTGCCGACTAAGATCCCACTGCCAGATCAGATCGTGTGCCCTCAGCGCCAACTCCTTATAAATCCATGATCTAGTCAAAAACACATTCTGTATAGCAATGCTTTATATGGTTATATAGCTTGTATCCTAATGGTCACCCATCCTTAGCTTCAGTATTTGTAGAATGGCTTATTTTTTGAGCTCAATTTGTGCTCTTTTTCTAATTATCTTCTTCAACACATCCCTTCTTGAACACCTCATCTCCACTGCCACCAACTTAATAGTATGAGTATAACGATGTGCCATTTTAAGGTATAGGAGTCATTTTCCTTAATAAAATTTATTTCCAGTCAAACATTCAGAGTTTATTCAGGTTTTAATTTGTCCCTTTTTGGAGAAAATAAATGTATTAAAATGTGTGAGTTGTCTGTAAAAGACAGATTATTTCTGGTTCAACTTTATTTAGAACTACCTTTCTTCTTGTGACTTTTAATTATATATTACCCACATCTCCAGATATGCTCATGGGCTACGGGAAGTCAAGATAATTCTTAGCATTTTTAATTCGTGCACAAAAGTTAAGAGACTGGCAACAAAATCCGAATCCTGAATTAGAGTCCATTAACACAGAACGTGAAGAAATCCTTGAGCAACGAACTCAAGTTAAAGGTTAATTAAGAAACCCAACTTCTTCAGGTAAAAGACATAATGCTCAATTTAAAGGCACAACTTTAATTCACTGGGGTAATTAGCTATGTGTGTAGTATGTATATGTGTATGTATGCGTGGGTTTGTGCATATATACACAGAGCCGTAAGACCAAAATGCTCTAAATGTACAACAACATCTATATGAGTAAATTTATGTTATAGATAATTATAAAATGCTATGTAGGAAAGACCTATTGAGAAAATTTTGAGTTTATGATTGTTCATCATTTGTATGTTTATTTCAAGGAGAATTTTCTTAAGATTCATTTCCTAATTTGAGGCATTAGTGCATCCAAAGAGTAGTTGGGTTTTATACTTAATATGAAATGTAGTGTGTATATGAAGTGTATGAAATATATTACTTCTACTGGCAGGCGATAATGATAAGAATCAAGACGAGACTTATTGTTTCTGGAAACACTTTGCATTAGGAAATGAACCTCTTTGGATAATTTACACTAGCAAATGACTAAGCATGGTTAAACTCACATGATTTTTATTCGTTTGGGCTTCATTGCACTATTTTGAAATCTTGATGCTTCCTTTATTATTGCTTAAGCCTACTTATCAAAGACTTGATAAGGACCTAGTGTATGCTTTACTGTACTGCTTTAAGGAAAATTCATATGAAAAAATATAATACAAGACCGATATAATATGTGCTATAGTGAAAGTCATGCAAAGTACTAAGAGTGTAAATGCAGAGAGTGTTGTATCTCAGGCAGCCCATGAGGATTAATACTGGCAGAGTCAGTGTGGCAGGCAATTAAGGAAGGCTTCCTGGAGAATTTTACATGTGAGCTAGATCTTCAAGCTCGGGTAGGACTAGAGAAGAGGGTATTACAGACAAAAAGCCAGGAAGAGTGAAAGAGCAAAATTGTGTGTCATTACAAATGTTCCAGTATTATAGGCTTGTTCCGTTTTATCTGTTCTCTATATTTATTTGTCATAAAATATTCCACTTTCTTCATGTGCCCAGAAACTTGGGTCTGTGAATGAGGGTTTTCATGAGAAATGAAATAGCAAACACCAAATCAAGAAAAGCTGTCAGGGAAATCCAGATAAGAGAATGTTATTTTGTTGTGTAAGACAAGATGGATGATTTTAGAACAGAGAGTAATTAGACCGAGCCTACTTGGAGGCTGAGAGAAGAGATTGGAGTAGTGCAGGCAGCTCACACATCGTCAAAGATGAGCAACATGGTTCTTTTCACACCATGCCGGGCGCTGGGCTAAGCACTGAGCATAGATCACCCTTTTCGTCCTCCCTACAGTCCTGCGATGCTGGAATTTTCAACTTGGTTTTGCTGCTGCGGAAGCAGAAGCGCTGTGGAGGAGACTGAGATGTAGAGAGACCAAGCGGCACATCCGTCATCTAGCGGATGCGATGAGGGTGCACAGCCTGTGCCTTCGCACGCTAGGAACGGTGCTTCTGGGGTATGTGGGGGGGGCGGGGGGAGGAGATATGCTCCAAACCCATTACTAGCATTAGATCTCTTTAAGGCTTTGCCTTCTTTATCTTGGGTTCCTCTAACTCCCACTCACGGTATTTCCATTAGCAGGTTCACCCACCTCCACTTCGCCCTCATCACCATAACAATGATCTCAAGCACTCGGCACTGTTGTCCTCCATCAGAGTCCTCAGTGGGAGGCGGTGCCCAGCCCACTGCCGGGTGGGTCGTGATCCTCACCCCTCAGTCTTTCCCACGTCAACCAGCCGCATCCATGTTTTTTGGACTCCACACACGTGGGCGTCTGCTCTTTGCAAAGGCCCGTGGTAATCCCCAGGGTCCTCCAGACATCACTCCATCAAGTCATTTATTTACTCGGTGCCGACCGAATGCTCAGCACTGGGCCTAAACGTCCAAAAAGAAAAAAAGATGAAGAGGTAAGACCTGATTTTTTAATAATTTCGGTCTAGCTAGGAAGATAAGGTTGATATGCTTGTAAAATGAATGGAGGGTGAGAAGTAGATAAGTCTCAGAGTGTGCGCCTTCATTTACATCTAAGTTTTAAACTGCTGAGGTCGCCGTCCTCACCCAGAAACATCTAAACACCAATGGAGTGGGTGTGGCAGGCAACTGATATTGTGAATCCCTAAGTAAAAGATGGTCAATGGATAAAGTCAATTTCAGATCGTGGAATCTACCCGATCCTGGGGACGAAATGGCTAGGTGTCATGAAACGTTATCGTGAAAACAGGGGGCGGTCGATTTGAGTTGTTCTCGTATGAACTGGAACATATGGAATAATCTACTGGTTTGAGAAACTGAGAGAGAGGTGCTTCGTACGTGGTTTCTGACGACGAAGAAGGCATTGAGAGCTCTCGGGAGTATGTGCCCTCTGCAAAGCCATCGTAATTTCTTGCTTGTTTTTAATGAGTTGATGGTAGCCTAGAATGCCTTCCCTCCCAAAAGAGATCCTAAAAGTTTTCCCCAAGGTAATTAATGAGATTGAAGATGTGCACAGCTGTAAACGTTAATTTTCCAAGTTTTTATATGGGTTTAACTAGCTTAGCATTCAGACCCCACTGCAAAGGGCAGAGAGCAGGTTTCCTCTGATTTTCAAGGGAGCGTCTCATCTGTCACTTGTGGAAAAACTGAGTAATGGCTCGCACAACACTCACTCAGCAGGGAGCTGGGCCACTTGGCTGAGGACAATCAAAAGACTGGCTAGCTGCTGAATAAGCAACTCCAGAAGCAAGTAGTGTGAAGAAATACAATTCCTGCCCTAAAACTGGCTTTATCGCTAAAATGTTCAGGGTCTCCAGAGTCACAGAGCGTCATGTGGGTTTTTTTAAATAGCTAAAAAAATACTTTTCAGCGACAGTATTTTATAATCATGTTAAATGGAAGGTGTGCCTCCCGGCCATGGCTCTGAGTCGCACACACAAAACTCGCTCTAGCTGATTGTAACAGTTTTTAAAATATCCTGAGACGGGCACGCAGGCTAACGACACAGAACGGACCCACCGGCATATAGTCAATACACTGTTACAACATCATTAAGGTAATTCAACAAATAAAAGGTGATCTTTTCAATAATTTGTGTTGGGTTGTCTAGATATATATGTAAAAAAGGGAAGAAAGAGAGAGAGAGAAACAAATAAACAAAGATAGGGAGGAAGAAAGAAGAAAGAAACCTATAATCTTCACATCACACTATAAGCAAAAGTTAAATCCAAATGGATTCTAGAACTAAATATAAAAAGCTAAATATATATATAATATATATTTAAATGAAAATCATTTATGACCATGGAGTAAGAATAGTTTTCTAAGACTGTACACAAGAAAACATGAACCATAAAACAAAAAGTGAAAATCGGGCTTCCATGAAATTAAAATTTTGGTCTTTAAAGATGCTTAAAAATGAAGAAGTCAATCCACGTACTGGAAGCAAATATGTTAAAACGTATATTCAGTTTAAAAACTTGCATCAAGAGTATATAGAGAACTATTATGACCCCATGACAAGAAGACAAAAAATACAACTGGAAAAAATGGGGGAATAATTCAAACAGACATTTTTACTAAAGAAAATATACCAATGGCTACTAAGTTCGAGGAAAGATGTTCCATATCAGTAGTTATCGAGAAAATACAAACTAAAACCGCAGTGAGACGCCACTCTGGGCACACCAGAACGGGTAAAGCTAAAACACCTGACTGCGCTACTTAGCGGGAAAGACACCGATCGACTGAAGCCGCGCGGTGCGGTGCGGTGCCAAACCCACTAAATCGGCGTGGCGGACGCGTTTACCACACGGCCCAGCAAGCTCCCTCCAACCGATGCAAAACAAATGTTAAAAAAATATTTTCAGACTTCATTCACAATAGCAGAAGAGTGTAAACAATACAAGTGTCCATCGACAGGGGCGTGGCAAGCAAAATGTGGGGACCTCTGTGATGGAGCACTATCCAGCAATAAAGGAGGACATGCTGCTGATGTGGACGACAACGTGGATACGTCCCAAAAACATTGCACGGAGACAAAACGCAGAGCAGCGTCATGACCACAGGGGAGATGTGGGCAGTTGGCGTGGGTCAGGCATGAGGGACATGGGTGAACGTAAAGCTGTACAAGGGACTTTACGGAGCGATAAAAACGTCCCATATCGCGACTGTGGTGGCGGCGATTGCGTGGTTGTAAATACCGAAACTCATTGCGATGCGACTGAAAATTGGTGCTTTATTATATGTAAATTAGACCTCGCTAAAGCTTAGTTTAAAGGCAAACAGACCACAAACACACACATACGCACACAGAGCCAACTTTATTATTCGAAAGCAATTTACCTAGATATTCTTCGTGGGGATCTTTACCTGAAGCTCAAGAGGTAAGTGTGCATTCAAGTATATATTAAATGCCGTGCTTTCTCTGCGTGCTGAGAATAGTTACTGTGATTTGATCTGCACCCCGAGCTCACCTGGAAAGGCACGGTCCAGGGCAGCAGCCGCCACTACTTTGGGTCTCTCAACCTAAATCGATTGACAGAGAATGAGGAAGCTCTTCATGGGCACCAGCCACGTGTCAGGGCGTCAGGTGTTCGGTGGTGGCTGCGGAGTGTTCTTTCGGGCAGCACTAGTCTAAAACTACAAGGAAAGCACTTTTTTTCCGGATTCAAACGGAAAAAATATTAATTCTCCATTTTGTCCAAATCCGTACTGAATACAATAGAAGTTCTCAGAAGTTGCATGTGTCAAGGTCAGGTGATGGAAATGGAATGCTTTCGCCATTTCATATTTTTAGCGAGAGAAGCGGTTATTTCAGAAGGTTCTGGGGTGGAACACGTGGTAGATAACCGTGGACGGTCCCCATGTCAGCCGTGCGCTCTGACTAACGCCTGTGGGCGAAGGTCTGAGAAGCTGTGAGCCGATCAGATGCCGAGGGAGTCACGTGAGGCAGGTGTAAAGGAAGTTCAGGTGGGAATTCACACAGCCTCAGACACCAACCTTCCGGTCTACACAGCCAACGGATCACTTCCTATCGACTGTTTTTTTTTTTTCCTTTCTCTTTGAAGACATTTCGATTACAGTCGACTCACAATATTATATTAGTTTCAGCTGTGCAACATAGTGATCAGACGTTTTTGTAACTTATGATCACCCCCAATAAATCCAGTGCCCATCTGACACCATCTAGTGCTATCATAATATTATTGACTATGTCCCCCATGCTGCGCTTTACGTCCCTGTGACATTGTGTAACTGTCCATCTGCACGCCTTAATCCCTTTTTGTCACCCATCCCCCCAACACGCCTCACTTCTGACGACCATCAATTTGTTCTCGGTATCTGTGAGTTTAGAGGTAGGACGGGCTGTCACCGGGAGGAATGTGTCTTTATTGATTTTCAATTCCAGGAAGATCATGGATAGGAATATTAGCATGAAATAACATTTTCATAAGGATCTTCCATGTATTAAACATAAAGTCAGGCTCCAGTTAATTAACAGTAATTTCTGTTTGGGGAGCTTCTAAAAGCTTCTGTCGTGTACATCATAAGTGAACTTAATTGCAGTGATGATTTGCATGTTAATGTCATCTTCTCATAGGATCTGTTTCCCAAATTGTTCATGACCTAAAGACTAGCCCTTCCCATATTTTCCATTTCTATATGTTAGAAATTTTACACCCCCAAAATGGTTAAACAATTACAATGTGGTCGTTTTGCTTTAAAGAGACATGTAAGATTATAATTGCGGAGAGAAAAATCTGCGAAACAATAGGATGCTATCGGGAAGAATTCAAATGAAATCTTTTATGCATTTTCTTTCCCATCAATCCGAGCTCGTGGAGTGGCCCTTCCCGCTACGCCTCCCATCATTCATGAGCCGTGGCTGCCCTGGGAACACTGGCAATCCTCAGGAGGGGTTTATCAAGCCCTGGGATGAATTTTTCATTTTTATTGCTGGTCATGCTCTAATGTGTTTGTAGAAGAGATAGCGAAATTGAAATTGGACCGGTCCTATCTCTGCGTGCCGGCTGAGCGCTGGCAGGCCGGAAAAGCTGTGGCGTGTGGCTCTCACTCTTTGAAAGCAAAACCCGAAGAATCTTCAAGGGAATTTTTCTTAACTTCTGGGAAAAGACAGACTCCGGCACCTAGCGGCATGAGTTAGGAGGGCCAGACCCCTTCATCCGTCTTTGCGAGCCCTCCGCCGCCGCACTCCGGCGAAACTTCCCCGGCTCAGCGCCCATCGCGTGACCCGCATCTTCTCGGCCCCTCGTGCCCCCCGCTCGTCTCCGCGTCATCCCCACTCTGCGTGCCGTACTCAACACTCCTCCTGCGGGTCTGCCCTGCCCGTCGGTTTCCTTCGAGATAGAGTCTGCCCAGACCTTGGTCTGTAATGCAGCTAGTCGATAAAGTATCATAAATTGGGTGGCAATCAGAATTCCTCTTCAGAAAGTGGATGGACAACGTGATTTCTATCCTGTTTCCTGGCGTTCGGTAGACAGAGATCCACTGGGCGCCGTGGGACCTGGGGGGCCTCCCAACGCTCCCAACGGGTGTGGCGCCAGCCTGACTGTAAACCCCAGCAGGCGCGGCCCCCAGGTCCGCCCTGATCGCCCTCCCTGCGGCCCTTGACCTGTGACGTCAGTGTGTTTCCAAAATAGACCCCACGGATGAAAACACATAGGGGCCGAGAAAGGCGCTTTAACTGTATCAATAATCAGCGCGTGCAAATGAAGGGACCGGTCCTGCTTCCCCGGCGCACGAATCTAGTCCCTCTGAGACCCGGAATACGGCGCGGACAAGGGCCAAGTAAAGCAACTCATGAAAGGAATGTCGATGTCCGATCAAAATAAGGGGAAGGTTCTCTGAGTAATTACAGACGTTCAAGTTGAAACAATGATACACTGTGCTCACCTCGAATCTTAGTAAAGATTTTAAAGTGAAAATACTTATTTTATGAACATGCGTTATTGGGGAGAGCGCAAATCAGGGCAAGTTTTTTAAAAACATTGTACCGTTTAAATCAGTAATTATACTTTCAGGAAATTAGTTTAAGGAAACAAATATATACATTATCCACAGCATTATTTATAACAGGAAACCAAAGCACCATTCATAAAAGAAACTATTCTGAAATTTTATGCAATTCTTTAATGTTTTAAAAAATATTTAATAACATTTAAGAATGCTCATTATATCACATTAATTTAAAAAAAGGATTCATAACTATTATACACAATATGCCATCTATAGGGTTATACCAATTTTATTATCTATGTATATAATACACAGATAAGTCTTTTTTTATTATATAAACATAAGTTTATGTGTGCATTTGCATAGATAAAATTACTAAAAGTAAGGATATAATACATTAGTAATTGTTTTCATGTAACAATGTAGAAGTTTTTCCTTAATTTTTTCCTATTTCTAAATAATCTACTATGAGATTTAATTTCTTTTAAAATTAGAAAAGAGTAACATCCTAGAAGTATTTTTATTACTAAGAAGGAAACTAATGAGTTAACGCCCTGATACGAAATTGGCGTTTGGGACTTGCTGTTAATCGTCACTGAGACCTCAAACGGTTATTGAGCGCAGAGCAGAGAATTAGACCTAACCACATCGCCCCATGAAGATGACGTTGGCGCAAACAGTGTCAGGAAAGGGGCAGAACGATTGTCTTACTCCCATCGTGAATTATATTTAGAAACTGCTCTAAGCAAACCGGGCTCCGTGCGATGCGAATACATTGAACCGAGACATTCTGGCAGCATTTACGATACCGAAGGAAGCGCTGTGCGCGCCTCCCTGCTGCCGGCCTCCCCGGGAGGGGCAGGGTGGGGCCCGGGTCCTTCCAGCAGCGTCCCCTCGGCCAGGCGGCCAGCCCCATCCCACGCGACAGAGGGCTGCGCAGGGCCTTGGACTGGGGTCCCAGGGGTGCTGTGACCAGGTGCCACGCGTCAGCCGGCATCAAACAGCATTCGCTCACAGCTCTGGAGGCAAGGAGCCCCAGGCCAAGGTGTCATCGGGGCTCGTCCCTCCGGAGGCTCTGAAGGACCTCGCCCTGGTCCCCCCCGAGCGCCTGGCGGCTCCGGCCACCCTCGGCCCTCGCCGGCTCGCACGTGCACCCCCGCCCTCTGCCGCCGCCTTCACCCGGCCTTCCGCGCTCCGTCCGGGTCTGCGTCAGCCCCGCTCCTGATGGGCGCCGGTCACTGCAGTAGGGACCCGCCGCACGCGAACGCGGTTACCTCCGCGAAAGCCCCACTGCGACGCAGGCCGCGCTCGGAGGCCCTGGCGGGCGCGGCCTTGGGGGGGACACTCTGCCAGCCAGCGCGGACGCGGGCGCCGGGGTGGGGGGAACCGGGCCAGGGTGTCTCGGAGGCTCGCCCCTGCAGCCGCGGACGCTGGGCGCCCTCGTCGCGGTCACCGTTACAGCTGCTGGGCCCCCCCTCGCTCCCCGCTCCTGGCCGGCGACGCGTCCTGCCCCCGCGGCTTCCGGCGGCGCTACCGAGACCAGCCGCTGAGCCCCCCGCCTGCGGTTCGATCTGCCCTGTGAGCTTCAGAAGCTCCTTTGGATTTGCCTGGTTAATGCCTCGATGAGAGGTGTTCCAGACTCTTGAAAACAACATTTTCTTAATAGACTTTACCGTGTAATCCCTACGGACTCACGACCACCACCCCGATGCCTTTGTGACCCCGACTGCCGCTCCTCGCTTCCGCCCACCTTGCTGTGGCCACCGTCCCGTCCCCGACTGGGACCAACGTCCCTCTCCTCCCATCGTGTCCTTCCCAAACCTGGGCTATTTCCGGCCACGCCATCGGGGTTGTTTTTATAAACATAAAGCAAAGAGTGGCAGTCCTTTGTTATAAAATATTCAGTAGCTTTCCACTTCCAATTTTTTATCCTGGTATTTAAAAGCCCAGACTTGGACAATGCTCTGTCCCCCTGATCTAATCGGTCCTTTGTCTTTCTCGATTCGTGTTGTTTCTTCTGCATAAATTATCCTTCTTAATTCCAAGCATCTTTCAAATTATCTCTCTAGTGCTGGATTCTTCGAAAAGCTGTTCCTCACATTAAAAAAAAAAAAAAGATTTATCCGCAGACAGTCACCTCTCCCTCCCTTACCCTGAGCGCTGCTCTGTGCCTCAGGTACCGTCTACCTACCCTGGGAGGAAACGGTTCCCAGAGGTGCCGGGCTCCCTGACCGCAAGGTGAGATTCTAGAGGAGAGGGACAGACCCTTGGTCATCTTGCTCACCCGAGGGCCTGACAGAGGACAGTCCTCCCTTAGAGAAGTTTGATAAGTGCTGGTTGAATACCTACTGAATAAATGATTTCTGCATTATTTTAGATTCTAAAGATATAGACATGGAAAGCGAATATTCCACCCGACATGTTTTTTGCTATCGAAATCATGTTAAGGCGTATTTATTTATCCCTTTCATTATAAGGAATGTGGATGATCACCGTCCGAGTTTAAAATGGCAACCGTCAAATGCCCAAATGCCGCGGTGTGAAAGAGAAAAAGAGAGAAGTGAGGGAAGGGGAGGGGAGGGAGGGAGGGGGAGGGGAGGGAGGGAGGGGGAGGGGAGGGAGGGAGGGGAAGGGGAGGGAGGGGCGGAGAGGGAGGGAGGGGGCAGGGTGGGGGAGAAAAGGGGAAGGGGGCAGGACAGAAAAAGGGGGCGAGAGGGAGGGAGAGGGGCAGCTCACTTACCGTCCTGTAATAAGAGGAAGACATTGACTCCAAACGTTGCTGTTTTTTTCACTGTTGCTTCTGGAAAGACGCTCAGACCAGCCGAGCACGGGTTTCGTCTTATCGGCTCTGGTTACTTTTCTCCCCGAGATAAGAGTTGGTGGAGGACGCCGCGGCAGCATCCGGCCTCCCTGGGGGTCCTCGTCATGCAGCACTTCCCGCGTGTCACGTGGCCGGACGTGCCCTTTCATGCAGCCACCAAGGGCCTGGCGGGACACCCGGCTTCAGGGTGCGGCAGACACGTGCCCGGAGCAGATCTGAGAGGCTTTATCCAGTTTCCCTGTTCTATTTTTCCCCAAAACAGTTTTTTACCAGAGCCAGAACCCCCAGACCGGACTTGGACTGTCCATTAGAGAGGTTCCTGCCCGTGTGCAACCCTCACCAACGCCTCGGGCTCCCACGTGTGACACACGGCTTTTCCATGTGCTGAGGAAACGTTAAACTCCGTGGGCCGTAGACGCATCATCAGTTCATCGATCCGCCCTCTCTTGGAAAGGACAGGCTTGCAAAGCAGAAAGTCGCCCTGAGCAACAAGCCAAGAGGAAGCTCCGGGCGCAGGGGGCACTTCCTGCCGAAGGTGAGGGGGCTGGACCCGGCCGCTGTCCACGCGGCTCCGGCGACAGCTCGCGGCCGCCCGGCCCCACAGATCACACCGAAGGGTTTAGTCCCGCCTTACGATAAGGTGACATCAGGGCGACATCGGGTGACATCCACGTCTTCCCTGATGCACCCACACTTCGAAGGCATCCAGCCCATAATAGATGCCAGGTGACCGGACGACACATCAGGAGCCCCTCACGTCAGGCGAAGGGACGAGGTGCCCCTCGGCCCGCAGGAGGCAGCAGCGGCTCCGGTAGAAGGCGGGAGGCGGGCAGAGGGCAGGCGGGCGACCCCAGTCACTGGCCTGGTGGCCCGCCTGCTCCAGCTGGCCCTGGGCACAGACGCCACCCCCACCGGGACCTCTGTGTGGCCACCGCAGCCCTGGCTGTCTGCAGACGGCTCCCGAGGCCAGAGGAAGACATAAAAAGTCATTTACCTCTGTGCTTTTCTAAGGTAGAAAGTACCTCGGATCCTCTCCCACATGAAAATCACGTAAACGTTCTGCTTTTCATCAGTGATGAAGCCAGAAGACCCGCCGTCAGGGAACGGACACTCGCCCCGATCTCTGCCGCGGCGCGGCGCCTCCCCCGGCTCTCGGAAGTCGCTGCCCGGAGGGGCATTTCCCACCCTGCGCGACAGCGACCAGCCGCGGGGGAAAAGCCTTGGCAGCGCTGCACGCCAGCCCGGACATGCGACAGAGGCCAGCCGCGCTCTGGGAGAGTGTCTTTCTTCCTCGTGGAAAAAAAAAATGGAGACGTTTTTACTTCCTAAGTTAAAAAAAAAATTAAAAAGCATAGGGAAGAGTCTCGTCAGTAAAGAAAACACACTACGGAGCGCTGTTTTAGACCCCGAATGCCATCGGAAGCTGCTCAGTGAAATACATTTAGCCACATCAAAGCTTCGTTAGATTTACCTGCTACAGGAATCATAATGTACCAGACAGACGTGGTGGCCTCTCCAGTCAGACAGACACGGTGACCTCTCCAGTCACAGACATGGTGACCTCTCAGTCAGACAGACATGGCGACCGCTCCAGTCAGACAGACACGGTGACCTCTCGGTCAGTCAGACGTGGTGACCTCTCTGGTTCAGACAGCCACGGTGACCTCTCCAGTCACAGACACGGTGACCTCTCGGTCAGACAGACACAGTGACCTCTCGGTCAGACAGACGCCGAGGGCTGATGAAGAGCAGCATGATGAGGACTTCCGGAGGGCGGCACCCAAGTCCTTAGAGTTCAAAACACGACGGACACCGGGAGGGAAAGGGTCCCCAGACAGCCCACGAATTTCTCCGTCGTTCTGAAAAGCATCTGCCGAAGGTCACGCAGCGGACACCGCGTGGGCTGGACAAGCCCGGCCGCAGACGCGTTCGGAGGTCAAGTCCTTTGGAAGAGGCGAACGGCTTCTCCCCTTGGATCTGCCGCCGTGTCTACCGATGGTACAAACGCAGGTTCAGATGCATTTTCAAGGACAATTGCTGGGACGTGAGCTCCCTGGGGACGCTGTCCGCCCCATATCCACAGGCTCCTCTGACCCGGGACAGCAGCTGGCTTATTTATCCAGTTAATAAATGGATTAGAAGTTCATCTGGAAATTTGAAATCAATCGGGTTATGAACTAAGTAGATGCTTTTCTAAAATACCTTTTTTTTTTTAACAAAAATTTAAAAACATGTGCTGGATTAGAGTCCACTGGCCCAGCTGCCGTCTGATCCAACCCCTTGGCGGACAGAAAAACCCCGACAGCCAGGGCTGGCCGCCTCCGGAGCAGAAAGCCTGGGAACGAAACGGTTTGGCCTCTGGGCTGTCGTTGTGCCCGCTGGTGGGACAGAACCCCCCCCCCACACACACACACTCACACACACGCGCACACATTCACACACACACTCACACACGCACATTCACACACTCACACACACGCGCACACATTCATACACACACTCACACACGCACCCCGGCTCCGCGGGGACGCGCACCACCGGCCAGGTCCAGTGTCCGGGCAGAGATGCGTGAGAAAGACTGTGGACCAGGGCTGTGCGATCTTTTTTAGTTGTTTATTTCTCTTCCTCCTCCTTCGTGCTTCCTAATTTCATAATTATTTCTGTCGACCTGAAAAAAATATGGAAAAGCATCACTTAGAAATCTTTGTTCTTTTCCCGCACAGCCCTAAATGCGACCTTTCCCCAGCGTCGACCCCGGAAAGCAGAGGCTGAATGAGAAAATGCGCCGCGGCCGGGGCGCTGCCCGAGACCCGCGCGCGGCCGCCCTTGCTTCTCCCGCGCTGGCCCGGCCCGCGGGGCGACGCGGCTGCGTCTTTGCTTTGGAACGTGTTGTCATCGGCTTTGCTGAAAACACAAGGGGAGATAAATGACAATAGCAGAAAAATCATGGAGTGGCAAGTCAATCGATCAGTCGTTAGTGAACGCTCGTCCCTTGTGAGGCACCGATGTGAAAAGGGACAGAGAGCATTGCTTATCCCCGGGGAAAATTCATCTGCGAAGAAGACAGAAGAAAACACTTGAAAATGCAATTGACGACGCAGGACATGGACAAAACACAGGACAAATGCGGAGAAGGGAGTGAATGGCACATCGGTGCAGCGTCCCTAGGCGTCGCTCCCCGGGGGGCGCGGCCAGGACTAGGGGGCAGCGTCAGGGCACCGCGGCCTCCGGACCCGCCGCGAGGCCCACTCCCCTGTCGGCGCCTTGCGGACCTTCGTCCACTCAGGCTTTCTTACCGAGGGGGGGGGAGGCGCTGTGGAGTCCTGGGCTTGGCTGGGACTCAGGGCGGTGCGGAGATTCCGGAAGCTTCCCCGGGGCTTGGCGCCTGCTTCCTGGGCCAGTCTGGGAGCTCGTAGCGGACAAATACCGAGGACGCGGCCGCCGCATGCACCCTGCGCAGGGACGGCCCGCCCTAAACGGGTTGCAGGTGCTTTTAGTGATGTGAAACGCCCAGACCAGGGCCCCGCACATCACGGGAATGCAGTAAATGTTTGTGATTATCGCCACGTAAATGTTCCGAGTGGAGTTTTAGTCATGTGATCTTTTAAAAGGTGCTCGATGCCAACTTTCTTTCAGAAATATTGTACCAATTAAAACGTCAACCATTTCAACCAGCGATGAATGAGAAAAATTCCCCCAACCTGGCCGCATGGAATATTAACGCTTTTTAAAATAGCTTCCACCTGATATTTGAAAATGGTGTTTTAGTTCTTCATGTCTTTCAATACCAGTGAGGGTGACTCTTATTTTTATCGAAGGTTTGTTAGTCAATCGTATCTTTTTATGTGAGTGATCTGTGCTTGTCCTTTGGCAATTCTCTTAAGATTTCCTTCTGAACCTTTTTAAACCTGGGGAGGAGATGCTACAGTGATAGACGAGAGAGGAGCCAGGGACTAAAGAGATGGTTCCTTCGTTAGGGACTTCTACAGGCGGGGAGGTTGGATTAGACGACAGGTGGGTATGCTGAGACTGCAGACAGTCGTCATTTATTGAGACTGCTATGTACCGGTTGTCATATATTTTATATACTTTGCAGCTGCCTTCAGAGCCGACACCCAGGCTGTGAGCCAGGCGGAGAAGTGTTGATTCTGGGGTCTAACGCTCACCAGCTCTGTGCCCTTGGGCAATGTACTGAGCCACTCTGTGCTCAGTTTCCACAACTGGAGATAAAAATCTCACCTACTTCACAGGATTCTTATAAAAATTAAACGAGGCAGTGCATGCAATGGGCAATGATCTGACTGTTTCTTCTATCAGTTTATTAAACTCTCTGCTTTGAGAGTAGGTCTGTCTGTGAATTTTATAATCCACTCTTTCTGTATTGCTTTAAGTTTTCTGAGGCCATGAGATCAGGTGAATAAGGGACATGATTTTCCTATCTTCTTGATGAATTATTGATGAATTATTGCTTCTATCATTAAGAAATTCCTTCTTTATTTTTCTTAATGATCTTTTCCATAACTTTTTTCCTGACAGCTAATGTATCTTTAAGACAACATCTTTCTTGCTTATCTTGTTTCTTTCTACATTTTGACCTTTCAATGCCCTCAGGTTTTAGGTTCTTAGCTCTTTTAAACAGCATAGTTCTAGAACTTCTTTAATCCACTCTGAGAATTTTTATCTTTAGTAGATGAATCTAATACACCTAAGTTAGAAATTTACTGTAAGTATGTTATCTATTTTATTACTGTTATAAATGAGGGTTTCTCCTCCATTATAGTCTAATTCGTTGTTGTTGTTGTTGTTGTTACTTGCTTTTTTTTGTAATATGAAGGCTATTGATTATGTATAAAGTTTGTATCCTACTATCCTGATGAATTATTTTATGGTTTAGATTAGATTTACTATTGCCTTTCTGGGGTTTTCCAAGTATGCTGTCATATCAGCTGTTAATAATGGTTTTATTCTTATTACAAGTCGTATGGCCCTAACTCTTCTCTCTGGCTTCATTGCGTTGGCTTCCCATACCCAATGCTTTAACATTCTCGTCTTGCTCCTGACCATGAGGGAAATGCCGCTTGCCTCCCCATTAAGGGGCTGGCATGAAGAAGTCTTTATATATCATGATATTAGGGAAGTATCCATCTGTACCTATTTTCTTGACAGTTTTGAATTTTGTATGGACAAGTAGAACAAGTGTTGAATTTTGCCAAAGCCTTTTAAAATAACTTTGGAAAGGATCATATTTTTTTTCCTTATACCTATAAGCATCAGAGTCATGCCTTGATGATCTTTATATGGGAACTGGTGGAAGCTTTATCAGTCCTACTGGATCAACTGGGATAAATTTTATTTTTCTAAGAAATTGTTCATTTCACCAAGGTTTTCAAATATATTTGCATAGAGGTGTCAAAATAATGTCTTACGTTGTTTCAAAGTTTATCTATATCAATAATTTGTATATCTGTGTTTTCCCCCATTTTTCTTGATAAAATCGAACAGTGGGTTTCTTCCCCTTTTTTTTATAACTTCAAAAAGCCAAGATTTTGCATTATTACTTTTATCTAAAATTATCCTGTTCTATACCTCATTAGTGTATTATTTTCTTAGTGTGCTTTAGTTCTGTTTTCCTTGTATTATGAAAGCTTGTTAAATTGGAAATTAATTTATTTTATTCTTTGGAGGTATTAGTTGTTGTCGTTAGAGATATTTGAGGCTATGAATTGTCCTCTAGTCACTGCTTTAAATGTATGCCATTTGATTCTGATATGTAAGTTCTTATTTTTCCAGAAACTCTGAAATTTCTATTTGTAATTTCCCGTTTGTCCCATAGCTGTTTAATAGAAGGCTTTAAATTTCCAAATGAGAGGAATTTGGGGAGTTTTTATTTTTATAGTTCTTTTTTATATTTCTAGGTGTTTGGTTTTTTTGTCGCTGGTTTTTTTTTTTTTTTGTATTTTGAACAAAGGTTTTTGTTCGTAATATTTACTGCATGGGATTTATTAATGCTTTCTTGATGATCTAATATATGGTCTGCATATAATTTTTGTTAATGGCCTGCATGCACCTGTGAGGAAGGCATGTTATCTAGTTTCATGATGTAGTGTGAGATATACGTACATATACACACATTATACTTACTTCATTTCACATGTTTAAATCCTTCATATTCTTATTTATCTTTGTGTGCTTGACCTGTCTTTTCCTGAGTGGTTAAAGTTTCCTGTTTCAGTGTGTTTATATCCATTTCTCCTTGCATCTCCTGCACTTTCTGCTTTACGCACGTAATAGCTACGTGGTGCCTCAATATTCAGAATCATCAAAGCTCCATTATGAATTGACTCAGCATCCTGAAGCATCCTTATCTAATGCTCTTTTGTGTGAATTCTACTTTGTCTGAAATTGGAATTACAACACTAATATTCTCATTGTTTGCATCTAGCTGGTATATTTTTGCTCATTCACTTATTTTTAGCCCTTTCCAATCAATATGTAGATCCATTTTCCTCGCATAGAATCAAGTTTTATTTTATGTGCCGCTGTGAAAATGGTTTTAATAGGTAAGTTAAGCTCATTCACCTTATTGATACGATTGACATTTTGGTCTCAGATCTGTCATGTAACTTGGTGTTACAATAACTGTATGTATTATGTCATATATATATATATATACACATATATATATATAGTGTTTCTTTATATAAAAAATCCTGCTATTACTTTTTAAATTCTTTTGGTATTTTTTGAAAGCTTAAGCTTTTGTTCTAGGTGTTAAATATATATTTATACATTTTATAGTGCAGCATTCCTTTTTTTCCCTTAACTAAACATTCTCTTTCTGGTTGGTCAGATTTAACTAGTATGCTTTGACTCACACCTGTTTTCTACATATCAGTCAATGGTCTTATTTTGTTTTTGCCTTGTCTCCCTTTACTTGCATGCTTATATATTTTTCCTACTTTGTTAGAACATGTAACATCCTTCTTTTAATCTCAGCTCAGTAATTAAAAGTATTAACTTATCAGCATCAGTGTTTCCTAAAGTTTCCCAGTTGGTGGACGGCCGTCTTCCAGAGGAAATCTCATGAAGCTCACGTGTGCGCTGCAGGCTCTGAGCCTGCCCAGTCTCTGCTATTGGCCCAAAGCCTTGTTCTCGGAGGACGGCTGGACTCAGGCTTGCCTCGCTTGCGAAACCAGATTCGTGTCTTCTTTCATTTTATAGTCACGATGAATACTTTTAATTGGCCAGGTCTCGGATATAATCAATTTAGTTGAATTTTCCCAGGGAAACAATGGCCCCTTTCAATACACATAAATTTAAGTTTTTTTTTCATTTTCCAGAAATTTTATATTATTAACTATTGGTTCTTTCCCCTTACTTTGTTTTCTTTCTTCAATAACTCCAATTATATCTATTTTGGGCTATGTCTTTGTCTTCCATTTCAACTACTTTCTCTCTGACCATTTTTACTTTTATTTATGTAACTTTTATCTTCTTGGCTATTGTTCTTTCTTTAAAGTTTATTATTAAATTTTCATTCAGTCGATTCACTCTAACACCTAATAATTGTTTCTTTACTTCTGAGATGAATTTTGTCTCTTCCACACACATGTATTATATCGTGGACACGTACATGTATTATATTAATATATTATTGTATTATAGTACATGCATATATTATATAGATATTTATAGATACACCTAGATGGTATAAGTTCAGTTTATATGTTCAAATTAGATATGTATACATATCCAGATTTTATATATTTTTAAATACTTTTTCAACAAAATCCATTTCTTTGTTGCTGCAAAGTCTTTATCGCTCTTCTTTCTCTGCCTTTGCACATCTCCGAGAGGCGCTGCTCCTTGTGGCTCGCGCCCCCCTCGAGCAGCGGCGTCCCCCGGGGCTACGCTGCCCGCGTCCCCATTCCCGCCCCGCGGCCAGGCCCAGACCCACGTTGAGCAGCTTAGACTCGGTGTCCGATTCTGTCTTTCCGAGAGGGCTTCTGTCTGCACTTCCTTTTCGTTTCCCACTCCGCCCTGCTATTTTTATTGGCGTCTCTCGAGCTTTTCTTCCTTCATTTTCCACACATACTGCTTTGCAGTGGTGATGGAACCACTTTTTAAATTCACCATTTACTTCTTTACTTTTAGGTAATGACATTTTTTGAATTCTCTAGCTGCAGGCAATTGGGATGGTGGGGCTTGAGTGTGACTTCGCTCACGCTCCTTTATGACTGTACGGTTTCTCTGGGAAGATGCGGGAAGAGGTTCCGATTCCATCCGTTACCATCATCCCTTTAACGTTATAGCCCGCCCGCGCCGTCATCAGCTTCTCCTGAAGAAGAGGCGTTTCCTTTCTTATTCCTTTGTAGATGTTCTATATCTTCTCTCTGGCAGATGTTTAGACATTTATCTTCATATCTGATAGCCCATAGGTTTCCTATAACATGCCTATGAGTAAATTTATTTTTATTTGTTATCGAGACTTGCACTTTATCATACATGTGATTCATGTCTTTTTTTTTAATTCCAGAAAATTTTCTTCCCCATTATTTTATGATCTCTTTCTGTAACCCATACTTAATATACGTTGCAACTTCAATTTCTATCCTAATGTCCATTTTCCTTTCTTGCTAGCAACAAAATCTGAATTTTTATTTTTGTACACTGGAGACATGGCCATGTCAGTAAATTCTGGCCAATGAACAGAGAACTTGGAAAATCATTTCATTTTTATTATCAATTATGCTGATTTATTGTGAGGAGTTAATGCAGGTAAATTAAATGGTACTTATTTTATGTTACAGATGCTGATAGATGTAGATGATAGATGATAGATGATAAATAGACAGACAGATGATAGATATATGATAGATGGATGGATAGATGATAGATAGATAGAGACAGATAGATGATAGATAGATAAAGAGATAGAGATGAAAATCTCAAGTGTCAGTAGTAGGCATTCCATCAACATCTCTTCAAATTCTACCACATATTACTTTTAATATTATGTATGAAACAACTAACTGGGGTAACACTAATTAACATCATAATCTAGATCACAATGTCATGCAAAATTAGAAAATTAAGAAAACAGCTTTGTACCCGGGGAGCAGATCTTGCACTACATCTCAGCTCCTCAATCCACTGCTTGCATGGCCTTAACAAATTCAATTAAATTCTCTTCTTTAGTTTCTTCAGTTGTTAAATGAAGAGTTATCTAATAGAATGAATAATAAAAGTGTTTTTGCAATTCCCGAAGTGAATTATTCTTCTAATCTGAATTACCACATTGGGCAAAATTGAACAATGTTTCTGAGTGATTCTTCGTCTCCTTCAGTTCATCAACTTTACGACTCCTACATCCAGGGCATGCAAACATAAGGGAATGGTGGTGCCCTGAGAGTTCTGAAACCACCACACCCAATAATGTAACAGACCCATTTCACTGATGAGGAAAATGAGTTAGTGCCAGAAAGAAACTACAATGACCCAAGATCTCCTGATTTCCTTTCCCAGTGTTCTTTCATGAACTCCAATCACACCGGCTCAGAACATGTACTCACCCTAAAGGCCTGGTATTTTAAAGTGGTTTTTCCACATTTGCTCTATTTTAAATATCACATACGTTTTGTTCTCCAGTTATCCTCTTTTGATTCATGAAGTGAATATAGGCCACATCATAAATGCTTAACTTATAGAATGAAATATACATGAATAATCCTATATACAGTATATATTATTTATATATACTCATAAAATTAGAAAGTTTCATTCACATTAGCAATAGGCATGTATATAATTCGCTTCCAGGAAAGACAGGAACCGACAAATCTTTATTAATATTTAAGATTGACTACATTCATTATTATATCTTATTATATCAAACTCAGGGTTGCTGCCAAACTTATGACATTGTTCATCATTCTCTAACTGTCCCCACCGCCACCACAGTCTTCAAGACAGGCTGTGACGCAGGCGAGGAGAGGAAGGGGAGATAAAACGAGGGCATCTCACTCTTGTCCGCCAGGACATTACAGTGGTCGTGTTATTCCTCTTCTTATTTTAGAATCTTGCGCAGTTCTCCTCTCATTTCAAATGGACACGTTACAAATGGAAAATTAGTGGGCAGCCAACAAGGGCTTGGTAATTATATGACTGCTAGACGGTGCGATTGGAAGGCTATAATTTAACGCAATCACTGACAAAGCGTTCTAATTCACAGAGGGCAGAAAAAGAGAGTGCATTTGTGCTGACGAAAACCGTTGCAATCCTCATCTGCTCTTAGCCACAGACGACACTTTTTCTGTTGCAAATGCATCTGGATTGTTAAAATATATGCAAGTGTAGCTGGCTGAGAATTAGTCACTGGTAAAAAACTAGAATACAGAGAGAGAGCAAAACATCACAATATTATAAGATAATTATGATATCGTAACCCAAGTTCCCCTGAATCCAAGAGTATTCCGACCAGGAATGGTCCTGTAAATTGTTCATTTCAACTTTTGTAAGCACTCCGCCTCATTTGCTCAGTGGTGAGAACTTGGTTCTGACCTCTGGTGTGAAACGTTCCTTTTATTCTCAGTTCTGGAGAAGGAAGACCATTTAACGAAAGCGCCAGGGAACCGACTTAAACTAACGTGGACTCCCGGAGGCCAGACCAGCAGATTGCAACACAGAATGTCAAAATATTACTTTATAATGATGAGAAAACCGACAAATTTCCACATCGAGGCCGGGCCTCCTTGAGCCCTCCTGACCCAGAAACAGGTCCGGAAGGCAGAGAGCATCACTCAACACCTACCGATGATAATTAACAAACGTTTCTGAAGACACGAAATACATTTAACTGTATATCTCTAAAGGGCCATTTTAAGAGTGCTTATGAAAATGTTGCCTGATAAAAAGAGAAATTATTTAACTTCATGACTAGCCGTGCATCCGGCTGGTATTAAAAAAGAAACTACCTAAAAATCAAGTAAAAAGAGATTCCTTAGAAAATTTCATGAACTTTCAGTAAAAACTCAAACAAAAAATGTGATTTTTTTTTGTACTTTCCCATCATCTACTCCCCTCAAAGCCAAGTAGAATATTATAGTTTTGAAAATTTGACAGAGAATCGCAATGATCCATTCTCCCTTCCACCTGTGTATGCTTGGTATCTCGCTGCAATATCACCTTTAGCGAGTCCTGAGCTACCGGGAAGTAAGATGAAAGGTCACTTCTGGAGCAGAAATGATTGCTCTAGAAGAGCGACATGAGCCCAGAACACACCGAAACACGCGTGATGGAGTAACTCATCCTCGCTGACTTGCTGCGCGGATTTCGGCACGGCTTCCATCGCAGACCCATCTAGGTCGCCACCGGTCCACGTTCCATTTTGGCTTGCGTGGCTTTCCACCTCAGAGCTGAGTAAGAAGAGGGGTACCCTAGCCTGGGCCCCAAAGATCCGGCCACCTCTGCGGACGCCCGAAGCGGAAGTCCTCACTGTTGGCCATAACGAGGATGGGACGGGTTGGCTCATGACCTGTACCGTGCCATTTAAGGTTCGAGGCTTCCCTGGAGGCGCTTCATGCGCTGGCGTCCTCGCTCGGGGACACACAGATGCAGTCACCAGGCACGCACTCCAGCACTAGCTCCTCGCCCACCGGATGCAAAAGACGCTCTCGGCGACGTCTGCGTGGTCGCCCCCACCCCGCCTCGCGGTGCTCACTGGTTCACAAAGCAGGTCCCGGGGCAGTGAGCAGGCCCACGGTTGGGGGGGGCGCCCCCAACATGCTCAGCGGCTCCGCGGTTTCCAGCACCTTTCCCGGTGCGCGCCTCCTGCCTGCGTCTTTAGTGGGATGAACGTACCGCGTGGAATGCGAGTCGTTTCGATTAACCCGCCATGGGTGACCAGTGCAGCGTCCTGTAGGGTACAAGGCCCTGTTATTAATTCACAAAATTATCTTTATTCTCATGAACTTCTCCAATATGAACTTCAGAAAAAGTCTCGTCCAGTTCCGAGAAAAAAAAAAAAAAAGCGTTAAGATTTGTGTGGAACTTCTGCTCAGTCAACAGATTTTGCTACTTTTGGCATCAGAGTCGACAGCTTTACACTTCCGACTTTGTTTCTTGCCTTTCGTAAGAGAGGGCCGAACGCAAACACAGCAGGTAAAGATGAAGCAACAGAACGGGGCGTGTCCGCAGGTAAAGGAGGGGAAATGCCGGCTGTCGAAGGAGGGGCGGCTTCAAGGGCGGCATGAGACGTTCACGCGCTGACATTACTAAAGAGTTCCTATGTGCCAGGCACTGTTCTAAGCGCTTTGCACACGATGACTTTTTGGTCCTCACAACGACCTCTGTGGTGTGAATGGATGATAGATAGATGATGATGATGATGATGATAGATTGACAGACAGATCGTTAGGTAGATAGATACACAGATGATAGATAGATAGATAGAGATTTAGATAGAAGATAGATATAGATAGAGAAATGGATGGACGAATGGATAGATGATAGATGATAGACACATGATAGGTAGGTAGGTAGATGATAGACAGACAGACAGATGATAGATAGAGACCCACTTTCCGGGTGAGGGACCTGACTTACATAGCAGTCTTGTCACTCGCGGGAGGCCCCCCCCCCAGGGGAGGCGGCTTTCAGGTGCGGGGCGTGTGACCGCAGAGCTGGAGCTGGTCGCCGGCGCTCTGGGCGGCTCGGCGGACGCGCAGGCGCCGTCCAGGGCAGGGCGGCGTGAGCAGCACCCTGAACCGGGCGCCGGCGGCGTGCGTGGCCGTCGCGTGCGTGGCCGTCGCGTGCACCCACCTGCGCCAGGTGGAGGGAGGAGTGGCGTTTCCGACAGCAGGAGCGGATGCGCGTACAGGCGCTGTCACGTGCTCAAAGCACAGGCCCCGCTGTGGGCTCGGCCCTGTCCACGCCCGGCTGGCCGCTGGCGCCGGGAAGGCGGCGCGGAGAGCGGCCCTCGAGCGCCCGGAGGAGCGGGGGGCAGCCGGGGCTCCGCGGGCTCGGGCCGGCCGTGCTGCAGCGAGCCCGGCGTCTGGGAGGAAGCGGCTCGGCCACTCTCCAGCCAGAAAGCGGGATCATGCGCGACAAACGCTGCTTCCTCTCAGAGCTCGGAGGGGAGGCGGCCTCCACGCATCTTTTAAATGTCCTGCGCGGGATGGGCGCCGTCTAAACGGTTAGCCCAACGGCCAAAATCCTACACTGACCCCAGTGGGAAAATCCGAGTTTTCTGTAGACAGTTGCTCTATTCAGGCCAGACCGAATGTCGCCAGCTAAAATCTTTCCTACTTAAGGATTGAAACGAGCGCCAGCCACAGGCAAAAACGTAAGCTGCTTTGGAATTCAGAAAACGGGTCCATGAGTCCTCGTCGCCTTCCAGAGTCCAGATTCCTCGGGTTTAGACGGGTCCTAATTAGCTGAAGTTAATAACATTTACACAAATCTCCACTGCTGGGTAAGCCTCTTACAGCCTGAGGACGGAACATAATCTTCCGTGATCACTAATCTCTGTCTGCGGCGGGCCTCCATCTCATTAGACGCAATTGCCCTATATTGGCGACATGGCAGAAGCCCGCACTGCGCCAGGACCCCGGCCAGGGCTGAAACCGGTTAGACCGGTGAAAAGGCGCTTTGGGAAGACAGCGGAAAAGACGCCCCCGCGATTCTCACCTGGACTCGGCGGCACGGGGCAGAGCGTCTGCCGAGGGGCGTGACTGGAGCATCTTCTCCTTGCAAACCCTCTAGACTCCTCCGGCCCAGATTCCTCCGGTCCCTACCCGCCCGCGCCGCCACGCTGTGCTCCGCCCTCTGTACCATCCCGGACGCAGAGGCGTCGAGCGCCGTGCAGGAAGTGGGGGCCCATTTCTAGGATTCTGATCCCTAGCACTGTCTCTGAACAGCTATCCTGGTCCTCGCCTGCAGCTGAGACGGATAAATCTGTAATTTTTCTAAGAGGCACGAGTCGTCTTCAGTAGGATCCTCGGGTCGCAGACAGGGAGGTCCAAGTTTACAAAAGTCTGTTTTATTTCATCGTAAGTATTGACGCATCTTTGGCATGCACCACAGTCAGCAGATTAGAAGGATCTTCAACCCAGTTTGTCCATCCCCTGTCTCGATAGCTTCACGATGACCCTGGTGACCCCACCTCCCCCTGAGCCAGGATTGGTCCACGTGACCCACAGAACATGGCAGAAGTGATGGCGTGTCACCTCTGAGATGCCGGTGTGAATGACACTGTGCTTCCCGCCTGCACGTCCTGGGCTCGTTCGCACGCTTCTCTTTTGTGGTCGCGAGGCTGGGCCACATGAACGTTCTAATTATAAAACCAATCTAGGTCATACAGTAAGAACCTTGCCCTCCTGGTGCGCCAGAATGTTCACTCCGTCACGGAAGAGAGATCAGATTAATGTGACAAGGCCTATTTTTCACAAAAGCTGTAAAATGTGTCCAAGCCTTGTCAATTTAACCCTGATGTTTACAGACACAGAGTTTTGCCAAACTTTTATCATTATGAGTCTATAAAATCTAAGATACCGAAAGGCATAACAAAGATGACGCTTTATTGAATGGCCACATGAACTTTGTTTTTCAATTTTATGTCTAGGCTAGAAACAAGAGTTAAAATATTATCGTAAGACAGGGCTTTCTTCCCAAAGTGCGAAGGCTGACATCGGAATCGTATTCTTAAGCCTCATTTCAGCGTACAGGTGTATATTGTTTGAGAAAGGGATTTTATTTGGGGGCGGGGGGCAATGATCATTTCCATAAGTCCTGAAACTGCCGAGTTTGCAAACCAGTACCGTAAGTGGTGACCTCCAGGTGCTGTCATAGAAGAAAATACATTTTCTGCATATTCTGACATTATCTACATTTTTAAATACATTGAGTAGAGAAAGTCATGGGAGATCGCTATTTTAAATTTCCAGATCACCTGAATCAGGGTCTCACACTGTTCTTGGGTGCAGAGCCCGTCTGTGTGTCATTCACCAGAACATTCCCCAAAGCTCCTTACAGAGCTCCCAATATGGAGCATCTTCAAGGTACAAGTGACAAGGGAGCGTGAGAGGCCATACGTTTGAGCAGGATGAGATATTTTTCTTGCTCACGTCCTGCCCTGTCCGTTCCTCTCAGGGATATTGTAAGTCTGACTAAACAGGGAAATGCAAAGAATCCGTGAAGGAAGAAACGCACTCTCTCAGAAAATACCGTGAAGGTCTGTCTCCCGCCTGCCACCTGGAGAGGCGACTGTCAAACATTGCACCTCATCTCAGTGCTAACGCCACGACTATCTGCTCTGACATGGTGACGTGACAACGTCCTCTCTCTCCTCAGAGTGGAATCGCGAGCCAGCGCTGAGCTTTAATGACGGCGAGCTTTGCTCAAACTCCAACCCGAGCCCAGGATCCAGTTTCTTCTTCATAAACGACAAACACACGAGATGTGACATGGATGATCGTAATGGGCCTGATTCACTGTAGCCAATTTCAACCTACTTAACCTCCTTAAGAGAGAGAAAAAAAAGAACAACAGGATGTATTTGGGGACCCTCTATTTTCCGTGTGGACTACCAATTTGGCCTCCAGAACCGCCTTCTTTAATTAGCGATTATTAGATTATTGATTTTACTAATCGTATATGGAACCTCAGCATCTATTAACTACTTAGCAGCAACTGAACGTCGCGCCGTTTGGGGCGCAGGGCACGTGTCCGGGCGCCGTCTCACCTGCGTCTCACCTGCGTCTCACCTGCGTCTCCTCTCTGCGCACCCCCCTCACCCCCGAGAGCCCAATGGTCCCCACGCCCTTCCGGAAACGCACATGCGAATGCACTCTGGGCGGTTCCTCCACATTTTAGGCCTTTTCTCATCTTTGAGCCCCCGGTGGCGCCACGTCGGTCACCTTTGCTCACTGCGTCACCGGCATGAGAATCACTTTCATTAAGCTGGCGGGGAAGCGATGTACGAACAGGCGATGCCGTTGATGCGCAGATCGGGGAGCCGGCAGGCGCTGCATGCTCACGACAGCCAAGAAATGAAAAACCAGCCAGCACTTGGACAGAGAGAGTCGGAAAGCGACGGGAAGAATCCGTCTCGTGACTCTTCACAGTGCAAATGGGCCAGTATTTCTGAACCTATTGTAATAAGTGAACCAGCCGCGTTACCTGGGAAAGTCGTCTCGCAGCTCCGGGCGCACCTCGCGTCCCCACGCGCCGCCCGGTTTGCGCAGCGAAGGGCTTTGACCCGATAAAGCGCGCGGTTCCTTCTCCCTCGAAATCGTGAGCGGTTCGCACAGGCGAGCGCCGAGTGACCTGCAGCGACCCGCGCCAGGTCGTGTCCGCCGCAACCCGCGCCTGTCCACGCGCAGCCGACCCCGCGGAGCGCGTGCGGTTCCCAGCGCCGAGCTCGGCCCCGCTTCGCGCGCGGTCTGCGGGTCAGAGGCGATCGCAGGAGCGCGGCGCGGCGGCACCCGCGCCCGTCTGCGGAGCCTCCGGGTAAGAACACGCACGCGAACGCGACGCCAGGCGCGGCGGGGCTGGGGACGCAGGAGAACATCTCTTCCCAGGAGGCCGATCGGATTCAGACGCGGGCTCTGCACACGGGACTCCCTGGCCCACAGTCCTAGGGACACGACGCAGAGCCGGCTGCGAGCGAGTGCCATGGTCTGCAGGGCTGGGGAGCCGAGCCTTGGACAGGAGGGAGCGTGAGCTCCCGAGATGTTTGGTTTGTCCAAGGTCGCCAGTCAGGAAGCCGAGGAAAAGCTACGGCCAGGGTCTCCTGGTTCCCAGACCGGCAGCTCTTCTTACCACTTTTAGCAAACAGAAAACTCAAGGCCACACAGACCATCCTCTCTTTTCTAGATATTCTAAAATATATTCCCAGATGGAGAAAACCCAGCAAAATACGATGCCAACGTTAAGTTTGAACACTGTATGATTACTTACACTGTTACATTTTCTTTTCGTGACATCAGTTTATTTTGGTCATCTTTAAAATAACGAACTCCGTGAAAATTATTGCATTTCTAGGGGTCCCAGTAAGTGAGCATCTCTTCCCCACGCAGCAGCTGAGGCAGCTGAGAAATAAGCAGACACACAAATACAGCACAAGCAGAGAGGACAGTGAGACGGAAATCCAACGGAAAACCTTCGAACGCTAAAGCGATATCAAAGAACATTCAGACAATAGGGTTACTGAGATCGAGTCACAGACTGAGGGGTGAGCCCGCTCTGCCAAGGGCGACAAGGGGCTGGCATCCTCTCCCGGGTTCGTGCTGGCGGCTGAGGTTCTCACGTAAGATGCCAGCAGTAACTCACGGGCGCAAAGGAGAGCCCGCGCCCAGCGGCCGCCTCCCTCGGGGGGCCGGGGAGGGGCGCGCTGTGAAGTCCAGCCTGAGGTTTGCTTTCCGCTAACTCGCAAAGGAAAGGAGGGTGCGGAGAGGGAACGGGGGTGGTTCCGTGATAAAGCGCGCCCCACGAGGAAGGAACCTGGGGGCGGGGGGAGCATTCCTGTGTAAGACTATATCATCATCATCGTCATCATCGTCATCATCGTCATCATCATCATCGTCATCATCATCATCGTCATCATCGTCATCATCGTCATCATCATCGTCATCGCCATCACCTCGGTAGCTACTGTAAAGCTGTTATTGAGGAGTCCATCTGCGGCATTACATAGAATGCAATTTTTTTTATCAGACTCTTGAGTTCCACCTGACGGTGGCCCCAGATCCATCGTTGGGACTCGCTCATGGAGTGCACGCAGGCCTCGGCGGCTCGCATGCCTGATGTTATCTTTGTCTCTGTCTCCCCGCATCCCCTCTCCGCCCCCTCCTCCTCCCTTCTTCCTTCTCCTGCCCCTCCTTCCCCTTCTCCTGCCCTCCTCCCTCTCCTGGTTCTCCCCATCATCCCATCCCTTAATAGTCTCACATGTCACGCACCTGGGAAGCCACCTGGAATGCCTTCAGTAAGCAGGTGGAACACTGAATAAACAAACACCGGATTTATCCCCTAAAGCCACTCCACCCTGACGAATGACAGGTGACCGGCATTTCCCCACACCACAGTGCATTTCAGCTTAAGAGTTCTGATTTCTGTCAAAATCAAAACAAAACACTCCAGAACCGTTATTTGACAAACATCAGTCACTCTCCTCTCTCCACTTCCAAGGTGCCTGAGTCACAAATATATTCCCTCGGTTCAGATACCTGTGAGACGATTGCACCTGTGTGGAGACAACATATCCTCAATGAGGAGACAGCCTCCCTCCCAAATCTCTCCCCGTAACATTCCCTTTTCAATGGCTGTGGGAACGTCCCCGCCAGGCAACCCCCAGAACTGCGGGCATCATCGCCTTGTCACTCGTCACCACCGAAACGGTGTGTTTATTGTAAATAAAGTTTATCTTAAAAATTATACCTGGACACAACTTCTGGAACAGCCACATGAGCAAAGACTCACTCTCCAGCGAAACAAGTGTCACTAGCGAAAATTCCCTTCAAAAAATTTATTCAAAGTCTCTGGAAATCATCCTAAGCAATATAGCAAAAGAATAAAGATTTAGTCAAGAAAATCTGTGAAACGTCAGTGAGAACAGGAAGAGTCTGCAGCATTTGACCCATCCCCCTCCTTCCCTTCTCCTTTCCTTCTCCCAGAAGGACAGCGGCTGCGCATTGGGCAGGCAGAGGAATGAACGCTCAGCTTCCTCTCTGCCTTGCGCCCGTGGGTGGCTACGGCATCTCCCCAGCAGAGAAAGCCCTCGGGAATTCTCAGGAAAGCCCCAGGTCCCTGTCACCGAAGCTCTATTCCAGACAAGGGCAGCAGAGGTGTCTGGGCTTCCTCTCATTCACAGAACAGAAGCTTTGTCTTAAGCATGGCAGACGGAAAATATCAGGGCCTCAACTCCCCTCACCCCACCTCAGGGCCCTTCTTTCGAAGCGGGGTGTCCAGAGAAGGGGCACATGGTCCTGGCCCAGCTCCAGAGCAGGGCTGCAGAGAGATTTTACCCAGCGGAAGAGAAAGCCATTAAAGCAGATGGCTCCGAGGCTCCCCCCGCCCCACCCCAAGTGAACTAACTTTATTTGGAACAAGGCATGGTGAAGTTCAAACTCGACAGCATGCTTGAAAATAATGGAGATTGTGACGGTCACCAAATAAGGGAAGGCTAGTAATTCTGTGAGAGCAACAAGCTAAACCATACACCAGCAAGACGCTTATGACAGAGAACCATGGGAAGAGGAAGCTGGGAAGAGCCCTTCTGGGGTCGGCACAAACCTCAGAGGCTGAGCTCCAAGGCGGCAGCCGCACGGAGGCCCTCATTTTAATTGCCTCGGGCTCTGGCATAATTTATGCTCCAGGGCGCTGTCGAAAATATCATAACAAATCCCCCGGCACTGAGTCCAGGCTAACATCTGAATGTGATGTGAACAGCCAGATAGCTTGACAGAGAGAGGACGGAAAGAGACAGCCAAGGAGAGCTCTGCTGGAATTACTGTCATTCAGTGTCCCCAAGGCCATACTCTCCGTGAAGCAACATCAAGGCCGCACACTGTGGGGGAAGAGACTTCACTGAAATGGCCCAGCCGCGCCACCAGACAGACAGAGAAGCGAACGGTAGAAATGACGATTCCGGGGGCAGTGGGACGATCGAAATTCCAATATTGCGTGCTACGATATCTTATGTGAAAGTCCAGTTCTCGACAACAGCAAAAGTTATGGGACAAAGAATCAGGAAAGTGTGACCTACATACCAAAAAAATAAATAAATAAAACTGCCAAACAGAACTGCCTCTGAAGAAGCGCAGATATCAGAGTTCGCAGACAAGGCTTCAAAGCAGCAATTAAAATTCATTCAAAGACCAAGGAAACCATGCTTAGAAGGGTACAGGGAAGAATAACGAAATGTCTCATCAAGTAGAAAATAGAAATAAAGAGATAGAAATTATAAAAATAACCAAATGGAAACCCTGAAGTTAAAAATTAAACTAAACAAAACATTTACTAGAGAGGCTACACTGCAAATTTGACAGAAATGGACAGCACCTCAGAGAAATGTTGGCCTCCACTAAGTGGTCCAATATCCACGTAATGGAGAGGAGAGAAAGAAAGGAGTAGAAAAAAATATTTAAACCAATAATTTCTAAAACCTGCTCAAAATGAAAGAAAAACATTAACCTACACATCCGAGAAGCTCAATGAACTTCCAGTAGGAAAAACATAAATAGATTCAGACTGAGACAAATGATAGTAAAAACCACCAAAATCTAAGGATAAAAAGAAGATCTTGAAAGCATCAAGAGAAAAATAACTCATCATGTGCAAGAGAAGCCCGAAAAGATCAACATCTAAGTGTTCATCAAAAACCATGGAAGTTTGAAGGCAATAAGATGATATATTCAAAGTACTAAAAGGAAAAAAACCACCAACCAAGACTCCTGTACCCAGCAAAAAGGCATTCAAAAATTAAGGCAAAATAAAAACATTCTCAGATAAACAAAAATTAGGAAAATTCATCAGGAGCAGTCTGGATGTACATAACTTACCACAGGAAGCGCTTTGAGCTGAAAGCAAGTAACCCGAGGCAGTAATAGAATTATATTTCTCAAAAAAAAAAAAAAAGCACCAGTAAATGTTATTATATAATCATAAAAGGCAATATAAATACATATATTGTTTCCTTTCCTCACTTAACTAATTTAAAAAGCAATCGTACCATGAAAACATATGAAGGACTCTTAAATGCATATTGCCAAGTGAAAGAACCCAATCTGAAAAGGCCACAAAAGGTATGACTCTATAAGACTTCCTCGAAAAGACAAAACTGTAGAGACAATCGAAAGTAGTTTCCAGAAGTTGGGGAGAAGAGGAGGGAGAATCGGGTGGAGAAAAGGGGGTTTTTGGAGCAGTGAAAATACTCTACTGGATACCATCACCATATGCATGTCACACGATTGCCCAAACCCTTAATGAACGACACCCAGACTAAGGCCTGTGGACTTTGGGTGATTCTGCAGGTTTGCCACTTGCAACAAATGGACCACCCCGAGGGGCGTGTTGACAGTAGGGGAGCTTATGCGTGTCGGGGGCAGGGGAGATGTGGGGAGTCTTTGTACCTTCTCTTTGATTTTGCTTTGAATCTACAATATCATAAACATTTTTTTCTTTAAAAAGTAATATACGTTGCATTCATAGTCAAATAATTTCTGACCAGTTTGCCTGTGCAATTCAGTCGGAAAAGAACAGTCTTTTCCACAAACGATGCTAAGGTGTCTGGATCGCCAGGTGCAAGAGCATGAGTTGGGTCCGTTTGGACACCACACACGCCCATCGGCCCAAAGTGGGTCGCAGCCCTAAATGTCACCCTTGCATACCAGGGGACTGGGAAACAGTGACGCCACTTAGGAAAACATTTGGGAATTTCCACAAAATGTCAAACACAGGGTTACCTCGTAACCCAACAATGCACCCCACGTATATACCCAGGAGATGTAAACATCCGTCCGCACAGAACAGAGTGTACATGGCTATTCACAGCGGTATTACTCATAACATCCAAAGAGCGGAAACTACTTAAAAGTGTATCAGCCGACGAAGAGGACAGTCGAAAGTGGTCTGCCCACACAATGGGATACGATTTGGCAATGAACGTGACCAAGCGTTGACACAGGTCACAGCCCGGGTGATCCTTGAGAACATGATGCAAACTGGAGCCCGTTAGAAAAGATGACACGCTGTACGATTTCACTTACGCGACGTGTCCAGGGTCAGCGAGTCCACAGGGGGAGAGCGCAGAGCGTTAGGGTTCTGGGGCTGGGGGCGGGGTGATGGAGAGCGACTGCTAATGGGTGCGAGTCTGGGGGCACTGATGGCGATATACTAAAACGAGACTGAGACGATGAGTGCGCAGCTCCGAATACACTTAAAAAATGTTGACTCGTCCGCTTTACTGGGTGAATTGCACGGTCTGTGAATCGTATCTCGATAAAGCTGTATGGAAGAGTTTCACGTGTTACTTGTTTCTGAGTTTCCCCAAGTTAAGACTGTATAAAAATAACAGCGATAGACGCATTGCGTTCCTTTTCCATCCCCCTATGTTGTATATGATCCCGACCTTTCCTTCAGAGGGATAGAAAGATACGCAGACACAGGGACAGACAGAGAGACCAAGCGATGGAGGCAGAGAGTCGCGGGCATGGGGTCGCGTATATTTATGTGTCGATACGCAGATAAAACTTTAATGATTTCGCCTACTCTTTACCACGAGGTGGCTGCAGATGTCGCCCCGATTCTGGCATGGCTGCCTTATGAAACCGTGTGGGTTCTGCCCATTCTCATGTAGAAACCAGCACATCTTTTGACTAATCGAAGGACTTGACACACATGTGCAAGAGCACTGGCGAACCAAAAAAAATTTGCCACGAATTTAGCAAAGAAAAAAGAAGGTGCTGTTAACCCATGGGGGGCAGCCCTAAAAGCAAGTGAGGCCTTAAACATTTCTTTTGACCCCAAATCTCTTTGCTCTGGTGCCCTAGAAGGAAAGGGATGGAAATATGGAAGGAATTTCTTTCCTCATCCTTCCCGGAGGTTCTTCGATCTTTTCCCCATTTTTAGATTTTCCTCCCTCGATCGCTTACAGTTTTTGATCCATTCGTTCTGAAATGCAGCTGCCCCGCTCCTTTGCAACCCAAGCGACATTGACATCGGGACGGCAGATTCCTGCTCTGATCCTGACTTGTCGTTATTATTCTTTACGCCCCGTTATTATGCCGGCAACATCCGGTAGTCACCCTTACCTTACATATACTGGGCCCAATAGGAAGCAATCGTTTGCTGAATAAGTGACTTTGCAACATGTGTCTCAGACAATAGATCTCAAGAAGCTGAGTCCGAATCTGCAACAACAACAAAAAACGGCCGAGGGTGCGGAGGGCTTTGTCGGCACCGCAGGTGCTCGAGTACGAACGCGCGACAGACAATCCTGTCAGGGACCCCCGGAAAACGCTTCTGTGAGGTCGGGGGCATTTGTTCTTGGGACCAGGTCAGTTTTCAATTCAAGCAATTACATTTTGTGGACCTGACGTCCTCGGTGCCATTTCAATTTTAGAATTGACTCTTGGCATCTTCGCCTTGAAGAAAACTCTTGACAGAGCACCGCGTCACCCGCTGACACCCGCTGGCTCTTGGCGCCGCCGCCCCCCCACCCCCCCACCCCCTGACCCCCTGACCCCCCGACCCCCCGTTCCCGCCTTGGCACGGCGGGCATCCGGACCGCAGCTGGCGAACCACGGGCATCGTCAAGACTCGTTTTGCAAGTTCTGCACGTGGGAAATGTTCCGTTATTCCCAAGCCAAAATCTGTTCTGCGCCTTAACCGTGCGCTCAGTGGTCCTATATCCGCGCGCACGCGGCTCACTGCATTAGAGATGAGACGACAGTGTGGGAAAGCAATAAACCGACTGATGGAGATTTCAGCTTGGCTTCGACCGTCCTAAAACCCTCACTCGCACGGACATTTCATTTTTCCAAACTGACTGGACATTGTGCAGAGATAAACAAAGACAGACAGCGTCGCCACCCAGAAGCTAGTGATCCTGCGAAGGATCTCGGGGAACGGCAGCTGTGAGCAACCTGACCTCCGACACCCCACATGGCGACAGGTTTGGGGGGCGGGGAGCAGCGTGTCAGCACAGCTGCCTCTCAGATGCGGATGCCGACAGTGCTGCCACGATTACTTTTTTTTTGGTTTAGATTCTGCATCTTATTAGTTCTGATATGAAAGGCTGGTCATGTGACTCTAATGTCTTCACATTTCTCCCATCAGAAAACGTCACGGCCCGGTTCGGTGATGCTAGACTCCAACCCCGTTCAGTCCACATTATCTGAAACCTCAACCCTTATCCCGTCATGTCGTATATTTTAAGAACCCAGTCAAGTCTGGTATGTCAAGTAACGCATGATCGGCAGACAGTAGAGGTAAGGAAAACGGGGACACCTTAAAAAATAAAAGCTCCTCGGGCACGTATGCCTGCCAGGCTGTCAGAGCAGAGAGCGGACGCCTGGGTGGGTGTCCTGACACTAAATAAACATGCCAATGAGCGATGATAAATGGGAAGGTGAGGAAAAAGCCGCTTATCTCCATGCAGACTGAAAAGCACTTGACAACTGTTCTTACAGCCACTGCACGGGTGCAGATAAAGAGCGCAGGATCGGGTTCCCTCGGAATCGCACGCCGAGTGTTTCTGCCTCGTTCCCAGTGCGCGGCTGATCGGAGCGTCTAGATACCGCCGAAGCACACAGAAATAGACGCGCGCAGAAGACGGCAGTGCCGGCGAGGGGGAGGCCGTTTTAGAAGGATCTGGAACAAGATTGGGAGAAACATTTGGATGTTCTTACGAACTATTACTGTTAATGCCCAGACTGGTAAAAAAAAAAAAAAATTACATCGGAATGGAAATGAACTAGAGTGGTCAATTCCCTTCAAAACGGGAAAGAGTGTGTCCACCACGCAGCAGTCGCGAAGTTCCTGTGAAATGAAACATGAAAGCTAAAGCGAGAAGCACACGGGATGTTGAAGTTAATCATCATTCTACTCATTGGCGAGCAGATAATGAACAAAGCAGCGTCACTGAAATTATCTATCAAATCGAACACAGAAAATAATATACAGATTTACCGGGTGATAACATTTTCATCAACGTTGCCAGTCAAAAGACCTGTTCTCTCTCTTCTCTCTCTTGCCTGGAGAATGCAACGTAACTGCTATAACCTTCTGCTTCTTCATCCGCAGCGTGAGAATAACAGTATCACAGATCACCTCTGCGGAAACAGTCCCGGTTCTCCTCTTTCCGGGCACACACCTGGCGCACACACCTGGAGTCTTTGCCTCGCCCGCACTCAGAGCCGCTGGCCAGCGCCCGCCAGCCCCGGCCTCTCCCAGCGCTGCCCTGCCCACAGATCAGCTCTAAGCCACCCTTTCAGGAGCCGAGTTATTAAACGTATTAAATTAGGCTTTCCCACTCAGAACTTCTGCTGAGGACCATCGGTTCCCGGGGTCCCCACACTCTAAAGAGAAGCCCTGGACAGCGCAGTTAAGTCACGTGCCAGGCCGTGATGCTCCAAGGAGCGCTGCCAGCTGCGGGTCTTCTCGGAGAGACTTTTCAGGGTAGCGGGTGTTCCCTGCCCCGTCCAGGCAGAGGGAACCAGCTTTGCCTGTGAGCGGATCAGGGAGGGGGCGGGAGTGTCACACTGCCCCCCACACCCTCGTGCCCTGAGGGAGCTGCTGTGAACCGGGCTCCCCTCTCTGAGGGTCGGCAGCGTGGGCAAGGTGCCGCGGGAGATTGTTCTGGTCTCAGCTGGGCTCACTCGCTCGTCAGATGTCAGCTGCCGGGTCCACTGGGACTTCTCGGTCTTGGGGGGCCTCGATCATGATGGCACGCAGAGGTCTCCCGTCCCCCTGCGGCAGCCATCACGGCAGCTGGCCCGGGCCCGGGACGCCAGCGGAAGCACACGGGGCCTCCCGCCGCCTGGACTGAGAACAGGCCTGACGCGGCTTCTGCCATGTTCCCTTAGGCCAGCTGGTCGCAAGGCCAGTCCAGACACACGAGGTCGAGAAATAAACGTGTCTTCGGGTTTCCTACCCGCCCTCCCTTCATTGATTTTCTTGCGTAAGGAGCTTCCGATACCACCCGAGTAGTCGGAAGGAAAGAGGAAGAATTTCTGCTCCAAGGAGAGGCTCGGGACTAATGACTCGACTGTTTATTTCCCGTGTTCCCCATGTTTGCCTTACCCGCTGCAGTGCAGTGCACACCACTTACTATTTAAAAACATTCTTTTCTCATCGCAGCGCAAGGAAATCTGGGGAAGGAATACACAGACTAGCGAAGTCAGAGACACTCATCTGACTTACTTCGCCTCGCCGAAAATTTACCTTTGAGTAATTCTCTTCCGAAGTCTTTCGTTTCATATATACCAGTCAACATAGTGCTAAAGCGTCCTAGGAACCTGAAAAGATATCACACACAGTTTTTGTCATCAAGACCCCAAACCCAGGCAAGAAGATAATCATGTTTTTACGAAAAGCGAGCTGCCTTTTCGTAAACAGTACCAGGTAATATCACATGACTCCGAAGAAAGGGCGAGATGAACGTGGCCTAAGCTGATTAGGACTCGAGTAATTTTAATCGCTGCGACGAGGGTCTGTGTCTTAAAGCCAGCTCTAGCCGAATCGGCGGCAGGTGCTCACGGAATGCTATCGGAGGTTCCTGGGCTCGGTGGACAGGTGTCCACACAGCAGATGGCTGTTAGAGCTCCTGAGTAAGTTGATTTACATTGTTCGTTTATTAATCCGCTAGTTGAACACATTTTATACCGAAGTATTTAACACAGTAGATACCTTGATGAGTGGGCGCAGGAAACCCAGGTGGGAACCAGACAGAAGTAACGTCTGCCCCCCCCCCCGCCCCCCGCGGCTCGCATTTCACTGGAGGAGAAAGAAGGTGAAGGAGTTTTCTGATTCGTGAGGTACATATCGCATCAGGTGTTAGCCCGGGAAGAAGCCGGCTCTGTGAGGCCGAGTCGGGGGGAGGAGGGGTCGGTGCACCAGCAGAACCAGGAGAGCGGCCGTCAGGGATGGGGACAGCAACCGGGAAGCCTGCGTGCGCCAGGAATTCAACGCGTTTCGATAATAACCGCAGACGAGTGTGGCCGCGGGTGCACAAGCAAGCGTCGAGGTGGCCCGAGGCGAGGCGAAGCCCCGGTCGTCCGCGGGGCTGGCTCTGGCCCGCGTGGAGAGGGGTTCGGTGTTTGGTCTAACAGCAACCGGAACACGCCAGGGCGCGTTCAGCCGGGAACCGACGTAATGCATGCATGTGTAGCAGGAGTCACTCGCGCTGACGCGTGCGCAACGGAAGGAGTGCAAGGGACACAGTCGGAAGTCCGGTAACCCGTTTCGTGACTCCGGCAAAAATCCACGGGGAAGACGCTGCCCTTTTCAGATGCTCTCCAGGGAAAAGGCGGTTATTTTGGTGTTAGAAGGGGTCCTGGCAACGTCCCACGGGAATGGTGGCCCATTTTTATTCTCGTGGGAAATTCATGTCTGTAGGCGCTAAAGGGAGCAGTGGAAGGGGGAGCGCTGAGCTGGAAGGGACGAGATGAAAAACGAAAGCGTGAAGCCCCGAGCCACGGGGACCGCCGGCGGCAGGGGCGGCTCCTCCTCCCTCTCGGACGGCGGGAGAAGCGCCCTGGCCCAGGCAGACAGCACGAGCTCGCGGTACACCCAGGAAGCAGAGCGTCATGACTGTCGTGTTTCGGGACATTCGTCCATTTCTCATGTGGCCCTGTGACGAGGTAGGGGCTCGCCGCCGTCTCCAAAGAAGGCGTCCGAGGACGCTAAGGGGCAGGGGGCGGGGCCGGCGGGAATTTGCAGAGGGCGATCCAGGCGGGTGGTGAAGATTGCAGAGAGAAGGGGTCCTTCAAGAATTGTGGTGACACGACCTTCTAGAAGCACAGAGGAGCGTGGAAAGCCTGACAATTCTCCTGCTCCAGTGCTCCAGAAAGTGAGGTCAGCCAGGCGCGGCCTGGGGGAGAGGCCTGGGACTCGCAAATGATCCACCTGGAACAGAGTCAGAGCCTCTGACTCCGAGTCCAGACATTTTTCACAAGGGGAAAGCCAGGATGAGGCTTCATACCCGGAGCAGAGATCCCGGGCACTGGGGCAGAGTGAATTAGAACATTTGCAGATAATGCAGTATTAGCTCGAGGGCTCACGCGGCAATAGAGAATTCAGCGGCTGGAGTGCATGCAACTGACCGAGCCCACACTCCCTTGGGAAAACTGTCGCCCTTGCCACTACAGGACTCTGACTTGGGTAGAAGTTGGTCACTCTGGCAAGAAAAAAATTGCCAAATAAATTATTTGCTTCCAAATTGTGTTCCCGGTGCTAAGCAGTTATTTTTATCACGCCTGGATTCTTCTGAGAGTGCTGTCTCTCTTTTCTCTCTCTCTCTCTCTCTCTCTCTCTCTCTCTCTCTCACCAGTTCTTCCAACCTCTCTACCCCAACCTCACGGGCTCCTGAACAAGCTGAAAGTAGCACATCTCTCTGCAAAAAAGAGAGACGCCCCAGGTTCTCTTCGCTGGACCACTCATCTAAAAAAATAACACGTCGGCAACTTGATGACATTTTATTGCCCTGAAACTACAGTTATTTGGGAAGAAAGATGTTTCACGACAGCATGAGCTGATGATCACTCTCATCAAGGGGACATAAATTAGCCCAGAAAAGATGTTTGAGCAAAAACAAACAAACAAACAAAAACCCTTGCCGGGATGGTCCAGGCTCGGCAGGAAGGAAATAGCAGCCGAGGTCCACACCCCGCTCGGCAGAATCCTCCATCCTCTCCCGGCCTCCGGCGTGGGTTCCGCTGGGTCAGGGTACCATTTCGGTCTAGTTATTCCGTGGCTGCATCTTCAGGCGTCTCTTTGGAACTCGGTCCTTCTTATAATATTGCTCGTTCATCTTCATTCGATCTAAAATCGTGGCTTTTCCGAAATGTTACCCGACAGGCACAAATCCGAGTGCCTGGCGAGCAGCGTGGTGGTTTGCGCGGCCTGCGGCTCTGTTAACTAGAGTCAGTTTAGGGCCTGATGGAGGCGAGGACCGAGTTAGAGTCGGGCTGGCAGGAGCGGCCTCCCAGCTGGCGCTGTCGTTGCGTCCCACCTTGACCCGCAGTCGCCCTGCTGTTCCGAGGGCTGTGACTCCTTCGCGGGGGGAGGGGTGCCGGGGGAGGGAGGGGGAGAGGAGGCGAGACGCGGGGTTTAGGAAATGCGTTATTCAGAACAGCACCCATCTTTTTGAGAACTAAGCGGCGTAGCGTTTATTCGCATGTGGCCTCTCTTCTACGGAGACCGGACACCCCCGGTCGCCCGTCGGATGCGGCCGCCTCGTCGCCGGCCAAGCGGACGGCGTGACGGCTGCTCCGGCCCGCGGCCCCGCGCGTCATTCCGTCCCGGGCCCTGTTCCCGCACCCTCTTCCGTGGCCTCGTTCCCGAGCCTTTTTTTCTTTTTTTTAAGGGTCACTCTTAGCTGCTGCTGACGTGCGGCATTTTCAAAGACTCAGAGTGGTCTTTAGCGCAACCCTTGACTTCACCTTCTGCGCCGACAGGAAATTTTATACGGATCGGATCGAATCGCCCTTATTGCGACAGCGCCCGGAGCGGGGCCAGCGCGGCTCGATAGTGCCACCTGCTGGCGAAACGGATTCTGGTCCCCGCCTAATGTTACATAGTTTTCCCTGTCGTAACAATTAATATTTTCTCTATTCCATAAAGATTTAGCTTTCATCCTTCTACTTAAAACCACAACAAATGGGACTTTTCACCGGATAGAATCGCCCCCTTCAACCTCCGCTGGTCGAAATGTATAAGATCTTGCCATTTCGGGGTGACATCACTGAGGCGGGGCGTGAGCCCCCGGCCCCCCCCATATGTGAGAGGGGAGCCCTGACCCTGAGGCCCCGAGCCAGCCCGCTTCCAAAGCGCTACGAGCCACACTGTCCCGCCGCCTCCACGTTGTCCCAGCCGTAACTGGACCCCAAACTGAGCCTTTAATGCACCTCAAAGGGCTGCCGCACTCACAGGCAACCAAATAAACGGATTGCTTTTAAACAGAAAATGACACTGATTGTCACTAAATATAACAAGTGCCGTATGTACATTTTATTGGAACCACAAGCTCAAATTAGCCTGTCAGGATTTCACTATTCCTGGTGCCAGCGTGTCAAGTGACACAATTAGCTCAGGAGAATGAAGAGATGGCTTGTCAGGGCCCTCGCTGCGCCTCTCCCCCCGGCCCGCCCCTCTGCGGGGCGCCTGAGTGAATCCGAGTTCTTTTCATGCTGAAGAGCGTGTGTGTGCGTGTGTGTGTGCGTGTGCGTGTGTGTGCGTGTGCGTGTGTGTGCGTGTGCGTGTGTGTGTGCGTGTGCGTGTGTGTGTGCGCGCGTTACCCTTCAAACTTCAAAAGGATCACACGGTGAAGAGTTCGGGTAAAGTCAGTATAATTTTTATCAAGTCCCAATGCTTTTTCACCTTTTTTTTTTTTTTTTTTACTTCCCTTCTGCAGATGAGACTTTCTCAAAGGCCGAACCCCACCCTTTGCGAGGAGAGCGAAGTCACCCCCAACGGGAGCGCGCAGGGGTTCAGAGGTCACAGCGCAAGGAATCCCGCCCAGATGAGGAAGCGCCACCCGGCCGGGGGCCTCGGGCCACTAGGATTCAGCCCGTCCCAGAGGCAAGAGACAGACGCGAGTTGGCATTTCCCCCTGACTCAGAAGAAGGTCCCTTGGGCCATGTCCTGCCGCCCCTCTCCCCGCCCCCGAAATGAGCAGGATTTGAACGCTTTAGAGGGGAGCTTGCGCCAGCGCTGCCCCGAAGCGACGCGGGAACAGACCACCCCGGCGAGGAGGGGGGTCCCGAAGAGGCTGGCGGGCGCCTGCAAGGGGACCCCGCAGCCCTGAGCAGCACCCGCTAATCACTGGGGCCGGGGCCCCAAGGACACACCTGTTGCGGGGTCGCAGGGCCGTGAGCCGAGCTCACCTGCCCGGGCGCCACGCGGGTCACGCCGCGGTTCCGCAGAGCCCGCGGCCCCGTGCGGCCCGCTCCGGCCCAGATGCGGGAGCAGACACCGAGCCTGGCCCGCGGCCGGGCGCTCACGGGGCGCGAGTGCTCGAAGGCTCCGGAGGTCAGGCCTCGGCCTGCAAAGCGCGACACGTCCCCAGCCTCGGAGGCCGCCTTACCCCCAGGCCGGAGACAGAGCCCAGGGCATGAGCAGCAGGGACAGAGTCACGTTAAGGGACTGGCTCACGAGCCTGCGGCAGCTGCCAGACCCCAAATCCGCGCGGCCTTGGGGCTGAATTCCTCCTCCTCCGGGGAAACTTCCCTTTTCGCTCCTCGTGCCGTCACCGGATTGGACGAGGCCCACCCGTACGATGGCGGGCGTTTGCTTCGCTCAACCTGAACTGATTGCTTTGTAGAAACTGCCAAACTTTCCCCCGAAGTGGCTGTACCACGCTGCAGCCCCATCAGGGGGTTCGTGAAGCCCGCGTCCTCCGCATCCTGCCCACTGGCCACGCTCTTTACTGTAACACATCCTGATAGGCGCGTCTCATGGCGAGTTTAATTTGCGTGTCCTTGAAGGTGAGCGGCGTCAGGCGTGTATTCCCGCGTCTGTCTGTCAGGGTTTTATTGACTTTCCTTATTGATTGAGATCATAATCAACCATTAACAATACTTTTGGCTTTACTATCACCATTGTCCTTTATTTTGCATAGATGCCCAAGATGCAATTTTCTTTCGACATTTTTAGTTTGTGGGACACACAGCATGACATTAATAGTCAATCAATCCTTCCAAGTAAAAATGAACCAAATTAAATTTTTAGGGTGTTATATCCAAATCCATTTGAAAGAAAAAAAAACATTCTATACATCGATTTATCAGATAAAAAATGTTTTCAATTAAGAAATATATTTATATTATGATGAAAATCTACTTAAATTTAACGAGCATTAATCTTTAATCATTCGAAGATGGCTGGAGAAACTCATATTGTGGCTAACTTAAATTATTTTCCTAAGTGTAATGTTTAAGTTCAAGAGTTTAAAATACAGATTTTTTTTAAAAAAAAAATGCTGTTCTGCAAATATCTGCGCTTTACCTTATCATAGCAGCCACTTCCACAACATTTAAACATTCCATTTTTACTATTCTCTTTAATTTCAAATTTTTCCAAGGCTAATTTTATCAGAGCATAAAAAGAATAAATAAGCAAATTCCGTTGGCAATTTAAATATGTACATCCGATGTGTACACGTTTTTCCGTATGTGAGAGAAAGAGAAATAAAGAACGAATTGTTTCCTTTATAAATTTCATTGTAGATACGTAAACCCAGTAAATGAGACACATTTGGAATTCTCTACTAGTCCACTACACCAAAAAGAGAAAGATCCCGTCTGATCTCGGAAGCTAAGCAGGGTGGGGCCTGGCTAGTATTTGGATGGGAGACCACCTAGGAAGATCGGGCGCTGCACGCATAACGAACTAACTAACTAAATAACTAAATAAATACGAAAAGAGAAAAATATTTCCCAGCCATATAAAAGGTCAAATAAACATTCATAATTGCAAAACATCTCAGTTACACCAACAATCTGACAAGCAATAAATATTCACATTTTTGAAATATGCCTTTGACTGCTCATCAACAAGCTGTTATTCCTCTCGTCTAACCATGCTGCTTAAAACCGTGTGCGTACAGAGAAGGGCAGCTAAATACTTTCGTTATAGTAATGCAACATTTTCTGACAATGCAGAGAAAGGAATTGTTCACAAATGAAATAAGGTCTTCACGGGAAAGCCGTGAGTCAATGAAGACTAAAGGGCGGAGAAAGGAGGATCAGAGCGAGCGATGAAAACCACATAAAGCGTTGAAAATTGAAGAAAGAACGGAATAAGGTGAAAACTGAAGTCCGTGGGAGGAGAAACATAAGGAAAAAAGTGTCCAAGTATATTTTGAAAATCAGGCAGACACCGGAGTTTAAAGAGGGTTTCCACGCCCAGCGGCTAAGTGGGCGGGTCGCCCCGTCCACCGCCCCCTCAGCATCGTCCTGCCCCGGGCGGACTGCAAGCCAGGGCCCCGCCGGGTGACGTGTCTTCACAGAGACAAATCTGATGAACCAGTTTTCTCTACAGAAACTACCAAAGACACATGATGACAATTCCCCAAAACCTAAGAAAATGAAACACACAAAAAATACGCCATCAACTGAATATCTATTTTTTTGTAAATGAAATGTGGAAGCATTAGAATAAAACCTTGAGGTGATATTAGTATGCATTATCATATATACTAAATTGCTTTGTGGACAATGTGCCTGGTCTGGTTGAAGAAATAAAATATATATATATATATATTTTTTTTTTGCTGTCAGGTTAAATAATTAAAAGATATTAATATCTTGATAGAACAAATGCAAAATTTCTTTAAAACACTCCTAGTCAATAAAGATCATCAAGGAAGTAAACCTGTTTTCTTTATGTGCTTATTTGAAAAAACTTGGAATCGATATTCTTGGTCATATTTAATTTAATCACGTTTTTGTCGTTTGGATTTGACTCAGAAATACAAAATGCTCAGGTCTTGATTTCTTGACCTTGTGAGATAAAAAATCAAATTTTATCTAATTCCAGTTGAGATTTTTGCCCAAGTCTTGTTTAAAATTGCATCAAATTTCCAAAAGATGGAAAAGAAAAAAGAAAGCTAGCTCGCCTATAAGCCGTCACTCAGAGACAAGAGTCTTACTTTTTCCACTTATTACGTGTTCTTCTAAAACATCATTTTTAATTGCTTCCTAATAGTCTATGAAAAAAAAACAAGATTTGACCTATCTCACTTTAATATAAACATTCGTTATTTTAACATCATCCTTGTATAAGTACGCCCTTCTCTGATTTTCGTGAGAGAAAGTCCTAGAAGTGAACTCCGAGTCGACACTGTGCCCTGTCTAAGCTTTGTAAGCTTTGAACAGACGCTGCGAACACTCTCCGGAATATTTTTCCCGACTCACGTGGTCGCCGGCAGCTTTCGGCGCGCTCCTCTCAAGCGCCTCGCTCGTTTTCTGGATGCAGCCCCGCACGGACTCGCGTCTGCTGTAGCTCCAAGCCGAACACATCTACACCCGCATCCGGCAAGCGAACGCGGGAGCAGCCACCACGCACCCCCGCAGTCAGGAAGACGTTTGGCCCCAAGCGCCAGCCACATGCTCTGCTGCCGACGCTGGACCCGCCTTCTCGGGGCGGTTCTCGGACAGCCAGGCCCGGCGGGCCAGAGTCGGTGCCGGAGACGAAGGCACCGGCCAGCCCTGGGGCTGGTTCCTCCCCGGCGGCGCCGACGATGCCCCAGCCCCGGCTCCGCAGCCTCCGTTCGCCTCGCCTCCCCGCGCCCTTCTCCCCCGCCCCCCGCGCCGCCTCCCTGCGCCCCAAACGCAGGCGCTCCTGCCGCTCCGGGCCGCTCAGCGCGCTGCGGGCCTAGACCGCCGCGTGCGTCTGGCCTGGCGCCTCCCCCACGTCGGTCTGGCTGACCGCACCTGGCGGCTCGGTTGCCATGGGTACGCACCCGGCTCTCATCGCGGCTGCCTCTCCCGCCTCGCACTGGGTGGTCCCGGGACCCAAGGCCTGACGCATCCGTGCTGGCCGCACTCCAGGGCTCCCGGAGTAAGCAGCCGCGGTTCTACCTGTCGGCCCCTTCGCGCGCGCTGGACACCTTCGGCCGGCCCAGCGGGGCAGGCGCGCAAGACGGACACGTCCCTCTCCTGACGCGGGGCCGTTCTCTACAGCCCTGCTGTCCGACTGCTTGGCCCTCTCTGGAGCTTTACTGTCATGGTCACTCGTGCTTTTTTTCTGCTTGAGGTACAGCTCCTGGCCGAGACCGACAGGTGGGTAGACGGAGCACACCGGTTGCACATGCATCTAATTACATCGCTGCACTTCTGCGTTACAGTAATTCTGTCTGACACGCGCTGTGCTTGTGCGCATGCGCAATTGCTCAGTTACGCAGCCCCGGAGACTGACCTTCCAGCCTCAAGCGCCACTTCATTCCTACGGGACTCAGAAGCAAAGCTACCTCGTAGGCCTCACGGGTTCTCATTCAGGGTCCCTTTCTAGTTGCCGCTCCTGAGCCCACGCCGTCACCCCGTTTTCCTCCAGCCGTCCTTCCCTTTGGGCTTCTCATGCTGAGTAACGTCCTGCGCTGGGTCACGCCAGCCCATGACAAGTCGCTCTCCCATGTCGGTGGGTTGCAGCTGCAGGAAGCACTCAGTCGGTGTGTCCTTGGCGTGGCCCACTCTGCGACCTTGGAGTACGCACACACGGTGTTCCGGTCACCTTGGTCACTTCGAGCCCCAGGACTCAACCTCGCTCAACTGCAGAAAGTCAGGGAGCTCCAGCGTCAGCTCCTGGCCCTCTAAATCACAGCCCCAGGACCCCAGAACCCCAGGACCCCAGAACCCCAGGACCCCAGAACCTCACCAAAGAGGCTGCAGCGAAGGGGACGGGAGAGGGGAGCAAAGCAGCAGTTTCTGCATCAGGACTGGACGAAGCCGCTGCGATGGGACCTGCTTCTCGGTACCGAAGTCCGATCTGGCACCATGCACGCCACTCGCCAATCTGCAGCCACCTGCTTGGCCACTGGGGGTGAAAGCCCCGTCCCCTGAGATCCGTGCCCCAAGGCGCCACCATCTGAGCCCAAGATCGTGGCTCTGGAAGCAGATGTTTCTGGTCACATGCAGAGGGTTTATTGTCGAGAGCCAGCCCTGGGACACTGTCTCGGGACTGGGTGTCCCCCCCACCCCCGCCCGTCACCTGCCAGCCAGCTCCCTCTTCTCTCTAGGGACCATCCTCCAAGTGGCAGGACATCCTTTCCTTTAAATTCCCGAACAACAAATATTCGGGGCGCACCTTTCCACACACAGCTGCGACGGCTCGCGGGGCCGCCCCTTCTAGGAAAAGCCGTCCTAACCCACGGGCGCTTTCCTCCCGGCTGCGAGCCCAGCTTCCTGTCGGCAAAGACGAGAGGAGCAGCACCGCACGTTGGGGGAGGCACCTCTGGGGCAGGCACCCCGCACTCCCATCATCAAAACGTAGTCGTTTAGGTACACATGTGATTATTTTTATTTTCTATTGTTTTAACTAATTCACTCCTCATTTGTTGCACAAAATTTTGCAAGCTATGGCTTTACCGCGGCTAAAAGATGTCCGGAGGGAACACACCGAACAATTTCTTCCATCCGTCGCTGGTGCTACTTTGAGAAGTTTTGTCGTTATTGCTGCTGTTGTTGTTGTTGTTGTTTAACCCTGGAATGTTGACATCGCCCCCACGGATCGTTTCTGCGTGACAGATACACTATCCAACGCCTACACCCCGGCGTGGAAGCAGGAGGGGCTGGTGGTCGTTCTTTGTTACGTGCTGCTGGTTGTTGGTTTCTGTTTGAACATTTCCCTCCCTCCGACACATGACATGGGCTGACCTGTCACTACCATGCAAAACGCTTCCTGGCTTGACGGCATAAGGGCTGGCAGGAGAGAGGACAGAGTCCGCTCCCCCGCCAGCCGAGGAGTAAGGCGTGACTCTGTGTCCCTCCCCCCCCATCTGCTGCCCTCCCCCACCCCCCTCCGCGGGGGCAGCAGGTGTGCAGGAAAGAGCTTGGGGACAGCAAGCCAGGGATGGAAGCATTTCAAGGCAGAGTTCCGATTATGATGTGGCAGCTCCTTGACCCGGCTGCCCACGACCTCGGCATACCAGAAGCTCAGCGTGAATGGACGCGAATTATTATTACACGCATCTCAACACATTCTGACGTTACGAACAAGCCAGAGTGCCTGCTGAGGGCTGCCGGGCCCCACAGGACGCATCCTGAGTGCTCGCCCTGCGTCCGAGGTGAGTACACGTCCAAGTGCAGCAGAGGGAGGTCGCCCTGCACAGCCCCTCAGACGGATGGGGTGGGGGGCGGCCCCTGGGTGGCAGGGTCCCCGCCAGCCTGCAGCCTCACAGGGACTCTGCGTCCCGAGTGTCAAAGATGGTCGTTGGAACCATAACAATACTGTGAGCGTGACTGTGAGCCCGGCATGGGGGACTACAAGGCCTCATACAGCGGGCGACGCTGCCACCTAGTGGCCAGTACGGAGAAAAACTCCGCGTTCCAAATGACATACGCACCTTGCTTGATCTTTGCCATCTGAGGGCCCAGCGTCTATATTTCAAATGGAATGTTCCAGACAACGGGAATAGGAGGAGGGGGCGGCAGGGGCCTCCACCGTGGCCCAGATGTCCCCACCGCCCCCAGGTTTACCAGACACTGATTTGAAACTCTGTAAAATTTCATGAGGAGCATTTTGCTCATCGGGTTTATCGATTCGCATGTTTGAGTTCGCAGTCCGAGGCGTTTTGACAAATGTAAACAAAATGTTGCTACCACCACAACAAATTAAATACCCCTCGCCCCCAAACACCCCTCGTGACTGTTTGCTGAGCCCCGCGCCCCGCCGGCCCTGTGGCCCCAGCTCTAGAATTTCCGATAAACCGAATCCTGCGGCTCCTGCTCCTTGCGTCCGGACTTCTTTTGCTGACGATGATTTTGAGATGTTATGTGTACGAGGAACTTAACCCTTTCCGTGGCTGAGCGGCGTTCATCACGATTTGTTTACTTGTTAGCTCGTGGGTGTCTGGTTTGTTCTACCTCGGGGCCATTATAAGTAAATCCAAACATTGGCAGACGAGTCTCCGTGGGGACACGTTTCTCATTTCCGTTGGTGAGCGGCTAGGAGCACACTCACGTGGTCACATTGTCCGTGCATGATAACTTTACAAGCGGCCAGATCGTTTCCCAACGTGCGTGTAGCTTTTTATGTTCCAACCAGCAACGCGTGACCGTTCTCACCACACCGTGTTTACGCCATCGCTGAGGGGCGCCGACCTCTGTCATTTGCTTGACCTGGGAGGCGTGCTGTGACCGCTCCGGTGGTTTCAAGGTGCATGGCCCTGATGACTAAAGATAAGCACGTTGTCGTGTATACAATGCCTTGTTAAATCTCTTTGTTATTCAATTGGGTAAAATTTCTTATTATTGGATTGTTGGAGATTTTATATATATATAGAATATATATATTCTAGACATTAGTCTCTTGTCAAATAAGTGTTGCAAACATGCAACTATTTTTTTCTCCCATTTTTCTCCCAGTCTATGGATCGCCACTTTATTTTAAGGATTTAGGAATGTTTTGTCATCTTGACAAACTGGCTCCTTCATTATTAGGCAATGCTCGTCATTACTCTGGTAATAATTCTTGTTTTTAAAGTCTACTTTGTCTGATAGTTACAGGACCATGCCAGGTTCCCTGCGATGCCGTTCGCATGGAATATTTTCCCCATGTGTACAGATGTAACAACAGCTACTGGTAGACAGAATTGGGGTGCATCTTGTCTTTATTCAACGCGTCTTTTTACTGAAACGTTCGGATCATGCTCATGTATTGCATTTTATCTGTGTAATCAGGTATACTTTCACAGTCCTGCCTTTTGTTTTATAATTGTCCCACACGTCTCTTGTCCCTGTGTGCCCTTTGCCACTTCCATTTTCCATTCCAAAATTTTCCATTTGCCGTTCCCCTGGGATTGATATCGTCGCCTTCATGGTTCACATGTTTCGCGGTTGCTCTAGAGTTTATAATGTGACTCTTTATATGATCACAGTCCGCCGCAAACATCGTCCCACTTTACCGCAGTGTCAAAGCCTCGTAAAACCTCTGTTCTTAATGCTCTCGTGTCTTTGATCTTTGCATGTTATGTGCTCCACAGTACATTGCCATTATTTATGTCTTAAACAATCAATAATCTTTTACGGAAATGAAAAAAAAAACTTAAAAACAAAGTGTTTTCTGTTTACACGAGCATTTGCCATCTCCAGTGTTCTTCATTTTTTGTGTAGATCTAAGTTTTCATTCAGTGTCAGTTTCTTTGGCTGATAGTCTCGGCTTTTGTTTGTATGAAAAAGGCTTTACTTGAAGATATTTTCACTTTATACAGATCCTAGATCAGCAGGGTTTCCCCCCCAGCGTTGTCAGCATTTTTAAGATGCTCCAGTGCTTTCTGGCTTGCATAGTTTCTATTGCCAAGTCTGCAATAATTCTTGTGTTTGTTCTGCTTTACGTAATGTGTCTCTTTTCCTTCCTCTGCTTATTATATTTTCTTTTCATTACTAATTTTAACCAAATTGATAATGAAGTGCTTTTTTCTTTTTACTTATTTGGTTTTTTTTTTAGCATCTTAAATAGGTGTATTTGTAGTTTTCATCAAAATGTGGACAAATTTTTGACTATGGTTTCCTCAATAAATACCCTTTCTTCCCTCATTTCTCTGGTCTCCTAATTCCAGGCAGGTCAGAGCGCTTGGGTTTTCCCAGGGCAGTGATGATCTGTTGAGTCTTTTTGACCTTTTTTTCTCTCTGCACTTCAGTTTGAATGTTCGATGTCCACGTCTCCAGGTTTGCCGATGTTTTCTCCTGTCCGCCGTGCTGTCGTTTCGGCCAGCAGGATGGTGTTTTTCATCTCCGGAAGCAGCACCTCGTTCTTTAAGTTTCATTTCTTTCTTCAATGTATTAGTGTTTTCCTCCAATTCCACGGGCATATGTGCAATATTAACCATAGCTGCTCTAAGTCCTCCCACTTCTGGATCTACTTGTACTGATTGGTTGATTTTCCTCTTAAAAATAGGTCACGATTTGCTGTTTCTTTGCATGTTAATGATTTTTATGAGATACTGGACACTGTGATTGTTACGTATTTGGATTGTGTTTTCTCTCTTTAAGACGTTTTGACTTATTTTTCACAAGGTGACTACACATCCAGTTGGTCCTTTGGAATTTTATGTTTGCACGAGGCCAATTCTCAATCAGTCACTACTCTAAGGCTCATTTAGCCCTACCAGGGAGATGCGACCCTTTCGTTAATCCTCCTGGTCTCTTACTCTGGCGACAGAAATGCAAACGTCTCCCGGCCTTGGCCTGCGTGAGCTCTCAGAACTGTTCACCCACGCCCCCAGCTATCACTCTTTCCACGGCTTCATGGAGTGTCACGTGACACGTGCACGTACTTAGCACGGGGCCCAAGGTCCCGTGTTTCTGCAGCCGCTGTCTGCAGAGCTCTCATGTTGCTGCACCGTGTGGCACAGCTCGGCCTCTGTCCCTCCACCTACCAGTCTCCGCCTGTTCGATCCGGGCCAGCCACTCGCCTGTGGCCTCCCTCCTGCTCGGACACCCATGTCCTTGGCTCGCAGGGAGAGCAGCGCTTCACTGCCTGTCGTCCAGTGTCCCCTTGTTTCGTGCAGCTTTCTAGTTTCTCATAGAGAGAAGGAAAATCTAATCCCAGAGAATCCATCAGTCGATGGAAGTGAAACGTCCCAGGAAGTTATCGTTTGGTGGTCAGTGCAAAGCATGGTGTATCAGCTCCCTGTGGCTGCTGGAACCAACCACCACGAACTCAGGAGTTCAAACGACAGATGGTGATTCTCTCACAGGCCCGAAGCCAGAGTCTGACGTCAAGGTGTTGGCGGAACCGCATTCCCCACGGAGGCTTTAGGAGAAAGTGTGGATTTCGCCCTTTCCGGTTTCCGGCGGCTGCTGGCACTCCTCGACTGGTCCAGCATTGCGTGGGGGACGTCTTGAAAACCAGAGTCCAGTCTCATCCCTGATTCACAAAATATGGAATGAGGCCCCAAAACATGAGCCGACATTTCCGCCCAGAAAGCAGATGGCACATACAGAGTCCAGGCATCGTCCCCAAGGACCTTGATTTCCCGGCTCCAGGCTAGGACCAGGGAATCCAAACTCCCCCAGATCCGGCAGACCCCGATGCGGGTGGCTGGTGGACCACACCGAGAAACAGGCACCCAGGGAATGGGGGGAACAAAGACGCACACAAGCCAAAGGACCAGCGTCACGCGGGCAGCTGACTAAACCCGCAGCCTCGGGCCCAGCGCTGCCAGGGCTTCCCGCTCCTGTTAGACTCGAAGAACCGGAACTGGTGTAATCCGCTCCATAATAATGCACTCTAGCAACATTATTGTTAGATGTTTTTACTTGAATTCATGCCGAGATGGGTCCCCTTCTTCACCAAAGCGTGACCTCCAGCGAGCTGGTCATCCCGGAGAGCAGCCGCGGGCATGTTTTCACCTGTGAGTTCACCAGGGAATGAGGAAGCCCTAGGACACAGTCCTCGCGGACCCTCTCAGTGCAAATTCCCATCTTTAGGCTAAACGCATTTCCCTGAAAACCAGCACCTGCCAATGCCCCCTCCTGATGACAACTAGAACAAAGGCGTCTGGCCCGGGGCTTCACGGTGATGTTTTCGGGTATGTTAATGGCTTTAAAGAGAGCACACGATGAAAAGGCACAGTGTGCTCCGTTCAGCGACCGGTCCCTGCCACCACTTCAGCATTTCATGAATCGACAGGACATGGAGGAAAAACGATGACGTGGCCTGCGATGATGCTCGAACAGGCTCAGGAGCGCCCTCTATGTGGAAATTCACGCGACTGACACTTTTGGCTGAGGATCAGCTTGAAAATGGTTTCGTCTGTGTGGTCTCAGCGCCCAAACCGCCACTCCAGTCCCTACCCCAAAAGAATTCGAAAGTCGGACTGGTTAGAAGAAAAACCCTAGTGACTGCTGAAGTTTTCGTTTGAACAGGTTGAATATTCTAGAAACACAAGCACACCAGTGTGACACGTGGCATTCGGACTCTTCTTTTTATTCACAGGAGGAAACAAAATATGTGTGAAAAATTGATCTTGGACCTTTGTCGTTTCCATTAGAAGATAAATCGCCTGATGACATGGCTAAGCCTGACTCGTCACAGGGGGCAGCACACGGAAGGGTTTATTAGCAAGTATTTGAACAAGTCCGTCGGAATAGACTTGTGTTTTTCTGGAATAGAAAGATGAAGTTTTTAATAAAAGTGTTTTATTATTATTGCAAAACAAATCACGTCGAGAGCCCGTGAATTTTGAAATGAGCCGCCGAGTGAAATTCGATATTTCTCTCTTCTGAATTTTCTAACTCCTAACCTGACAAAGGTTAAACAGCAATAAATATCCTTGCTCCTTCGCACAAACTATATTTTTTATGTACAGGTGAGACTTAAGCCAATTTAAATAAAATATCTTTGTTTTTCAAAAGTGAGCAATTACCTAGGGGAAAACGTCTACAAAATATTCCGCGTGGTTCACAAACATTTCAACAGCGCCTATAGATACTCAGTCGTCTTTTCAATCCTCTACCCTATGCCGTCCTGCATCGCGACTTCAGTTATCCGCGCTCTCTGTTCCGGGCACTCCGGTGGGCGACCACGAATGCATCGGATACGCTGCCGAGTAGACAGCGAGGCCGGAGATGACCATTCCATCCTTTCACTCTAAGGAATTCTTTGTGCCATCAAGGGCAGTGTGTGTCCCCACGGAAAGTCTCGGGTGAACATGATAAGCGCAAACGAAACGCAAAATGGAAAACACTTTCGGCTGTTTCCCGTGACTGAGACCAGAAACGTGGCGCTGGAGTTGGGAGCAGGCGGCGCGGGGCGGGGCGGGGTGGGGACGGCGCATGAGCCAGCGACAGAGGCGCGGCCCACGCAGGCCCCCAGGGCGGCATCTCCCGCCCACGCCTCCTGGCAGTCGCGGCCTTGCCCTGGGCCGGGGCCTGGCTGCTCCCCTCCCCCCGCCTCAGCTCCCCGCGGCTGCCACGGGAACCTGAGAAGCAGGTCCGAGGCGACACATGCCCCGCAGGCGAAACCGCGTTTCCCCGGACTGGAAACCTGGAAGCAGGCGTTACCTCCACGGCCGCGCCCAACGTTTCCCAACGCCTCCGGGTTATTTTCGCAGAAACAGGTCACTCCACGGACAGTCTCTCCTTAGCCATCTGGGCGGACCCGCCATCGGGACTGTGACAGGAAGAGGCGGTCCCACCTTGGCCTTCGGTGCAGAGAGCACGCTGGCCGCGGGACGAGGCCAGGGGACTTCAGTAACACAACGTTTTTAACCCAGCAGAGCGCTAAGGTCGCCGAGCCAACAGGGAGCCTAAAATCCGAGGGAAGGCGTGCGCCTCCACGGCGAGGCGAGGCGGCCCTGGCTCACCTGCAGCAGGAGGAAGAAACGCAGGAAACGCACCGGCAGATACGGAAAACGCAGCGAAACGTCTAGGAATTCCTGAAGGCCAGACGACGACCGACGATGCAGGAATCACTCAGATCCGGTCCCACAACGACAGTTACTAGAGAGCGTGAAAAATGAGAGTTTGCTCATGCAAAAGTATTCCTCTTCGCAATTTATTTTTACATTTATGAATGGATCGAAAACGAATTAGAAAATGGGACCCAATCTAAGTTAAGACATTCAGCAGTCTGAACAGAATGCTTTATTTGGCGTTCTAACCATAAAGACATGTTGTAAATACGTTTAAATGAGCTCACGAACCACAAGTTCAAATTAATTAAGTTTATAAAAATAGTTCCCCCCAAAAGATAATGGTTTTGATTAAAGTTATTGCTATGTCATTCATTCTGTTAATTTGGTCAATGTTTTAAATTTGTATTATAAAAGAAGACATATATATCCATGAATATACTTCAGAATTCTTTGACAGGAAAAAAAATAGTAATTTAGTGCTGGATAAATTTAACCTAGAGGCAAATTATCCTTTGTGATACAACTTTATTAAATACATAGTAATCTCACATTCCATGCAATTTTAAACATCATCTAGAAATATTTTGGTGCTGAAACACCTCTATTCTGCTGCTTTTAATGCCTGACCTTGGACATTTCCCCAATTCCCTCAATTTCTTCTTCCGTTCCCCACATCACAGAGGCAGGAAGGGGACCCGCAGGCTTCAGATGGAGACTTCACCGTGTCTAGAGATGAGCAAGTCCCAACGGAGATCCAAAAAAGAAAATGAGTTATGTTTAGAAAATGCTGCGTGGTACGTCTCCTGCTTGGAGATGGACAAGGTGCTGAAGGAAACGTCTCAAAGATCAGACGTCTCGGTTTTAGTCCCAATTATCACCTTGGTTTGTTGAGGAATTTTAAACAAATCCATTCATCTGTTTTTTCTATTCTTAATCTTTAAAATGAGGGCCTTAATTTAGAATCCACAAACGCATTAAAACTGGAAGGAAAGTTTAAAGTCATCTGCTTGATCAAACATTTTGCGCGTCTGTGCGTGAAATGTTATATTTTTATTCTTATGAAGGGATTATCCAGTGACTCATACTGAAAAATTGCTTGTTATTATTAAGAAGAGGTTATTTGGGAAAACATATTAAACAATAGTTTAAGTGGAAAAGGCCAGATGATTTATTTTTGTAAAAAAAGGAGTGTATTCAAAAAGAAAATAGAAAAAATGTCAGGAATGAGCGAAATGCCAAAATATGAACATTGGCAGCCTCCGAGTATAAAGAAATTTGTGTTTTCTTAGGTTTTTACACTGTTGGGTGTTTTTTAAAAATTGAGCCAGTATTACTTTTATAATATTAAAATGTATATCTCAGAAAATAATGTACATATTCTGAACTTTTACCTTTATTCCCCTAGAACGGCTCACCTTGTGGATTTCCGAACTAGGAGTGTACAAGAGTAGGTAAAAATCGAGTTAGTTGCTTAATCTATTTTTCAAAGATTTTCCAAAATGGTGTAATTTTCTATTAAAAGTGAGTAACTATCGAGGAAATGAAAAGACAAACTATAGACCGAGAGAACACATTTACAAAATATATCTGATAAGGGACCGTTATCCAAAACGCACGGCAATAAGGAAACACGCGGCGCGATTCAAAAACCCGCCGAGGCCCTGGGCGACCGCCTCGCCGGAGCCGCAGAGACGGCGAACGAAGCCCTAACAGGCGCCACATCACGTGTCGTTGGGGAAACGCAGGTGAAAACAACGAGACACGCCACGCACCTGCACCTGGCGAGCGACCGCAGACCGCAGACCGGAAGGGCGACCACGGCCGCCGCGGCGGGGTCGCCGGAGCCGGAGCCCGGGGCCCGGCCCCCCGCCCTCCCCGGGCCCAGGGCCTGCCCGCCCTGCGGGGGCCGCGGAACGGGGTGGGCCGGCCGCCTGGGCAGCCTGCGGCGGGCTCTCCCGCACCTGAGCGCGCTCGCTCCCCGCGCGCGGACACCTGCGCGTCTTTTGTTAAATTAGTTAGTTTATTTATTTTATATTCATTTATTTCATGATGACACTGGTTGATGAAATCCAGTAAGTTGCAGCCGTACACCTCGACGGTAAGGCATACATATGTACCCTGTGTGTTCGCCTCCCACGGTGAGGAGTTCTTTCTGTCACCACGTGTTTGACCCCTCTACCTCACCTACCTCCCCTCCCCCTCCCCTTCCCCCTTCCCCTTCCCGGGGCGCCGTGGACGGGAAGCGCGTGGCGTTTCCAAACCTTCCACCGCCTCTGCACCGCGGACTTACATGACGGGGGTCAGGCAGGGAGCTCAGGGCACTGCACATCCCCAAGGGAGTGTCCCCCAAGGACCGCTGCACACGCGCCCAAGGGGGACACAAAAGAGGCCAAGCTGGTGACGAAGACAGGGACCCGGAGGGCCCGTCCGAGGGCAGAATCGGGACGTGGCCCAGGACGGCACCCTGCGCCTGGCTGGGGACAGTGTCCGCTCTGTGACGCCACAGACCCAGACGGGTGTCCCCACACTCCGTGCGAAAATGCACCGTCGTCATCCCGGGGCCGGCGGGGACCCCTCACAGGTCTGGGCCCCGGCGCTGGGCGTGGAGGCCCGCGGGCCGCTGACCCCTTAGGAGGGTGGGACCGCCTCCTACGCAGGGAAGGACGTGAGTAAAGGGACCACGCCGGGCAGCGCGGCCAGGGCCCGGACGCCCCTCTGCACAGGCCGGGGGCGTCCACTAAATTTGCAAACTCAGAGCACTCAGATTTTGCCACATCGAGAAGTCCAAACAGCTGATTCTCTACATTCATTTCTTCTTACAAATAAGCGATCTTTCCAGAGGCCACATTTCTTGGACTAGGTTATCACAACCATCCCATGTGGGACCAAACAAGGTCCACCGCCCTCGCGCAAGGAGGGGTGGAACGTACTAGAAACACACACAGATTTGGTGGGACACACAACTCGTTGCCAAATTACGCTCCACGCTCTTCTAATCAGATTGTCCGCCCGGCCACGCCCTTGCGCACCGAGTTTCAGCGACTTTCTTCTCATTACCTTCCCGCGAGTCCGCAGGACACACTGCGAACGCCCCGAGGACTGGCAGACGTACTCACTTCCGCGGTACCAACGATTAGCGAACTGTCTGAATACGTTCGAATGTTGATTTAATGAATGTTGCGTGAATAAATGAATGAACGATGGAGTCACTTATCTGATTTAAAAAGAAAAAATGTATCAGACCCAAGGATACACATACCCACGCGCCTGCTACAGGGCTTTGATTGTAACAGTTTTATTATAGCCCAGCTCAGATCTTTTGGGGAGGGGGCGGGGAAGAAAAAACTTTTTTTTTTTTGTCATTAGCCAGAGTAATAGCTAATCAAAAACAGGGGGCTTTCCAGCCCCCAACGTCCCTCGCCTGCAAGTCCGTTTGGTCTTGTACGCCAAAAGCCCTGTTCATACGGAACGACATTCCTTGTACCTCGGTCTCCAGCTCCTCTGCTTTCAGCCTCCTCTGCTCCCTGCCTGAACCCTGACCCCCGAAGGGCTGGCTCTGCCCTGCCCGGCAAGCAAACGAACTCCGCGTCGCTGGCTGGTCTGCTCACTTTCAGTTCCCGCGGTCTTCACGTCACTCTCTGACACCGCGTGAACCCGTGTCCCTCTGTCTTGACCAGAGATGTATATAAATGGCACAGCTTGATGCGGTGACGCGAGTTTAGGAATTGAGCAAATGAAAACTGGGTTCAGATCCCAACTCTGTTATTTGCAGTATGAACAAGTCAACCCGCCGTTTCACAGTCTCTCCCCTGTATCATGGGAAATGTGGTGCCTAGTAAATAATCAATCAATAGACGGCAACTTGACCATAGAGAACTCAGCAGACGTTAATGAAGTCCGAGATGCTTCTACATCTGATAAGACCTTTTCAGTTTCAATTGCCACCATTGTATCTCTAAAGGCAGAAAAAGCTTCTCTCTCTCTCTCTCTCTCTCTCTCCCCCTCCCTCCCTCTCCCTCTCCCTCTTCCTTTTCCCCACCCCCTCACCGCAACTCCATTATTCCAAGTCACAGTTAAAGCCCTGTTTTGTAATTCACATCAGCCCTATATATGGGAATCCAAGGAAATTGGACTTGCATTTACTCTAAGCGCCCATCCCAGTTTATAGTCAAAGCAGGGATAAAAAATGTTTAGTCTCACTGTTGTCATGACCATCCCCATCCGCTCAGACACATGCCGTGCAAAGCAGCATGCTCGTGCTGTGACATTTGTAGAGCACTGTATCATTTACGATCAGCAAAGATTGCTCAATTAAGTGGATAGTAACTAAGTAGCCACGACCTTTTATCAAATGCCTGTATGTGAGCCTGCACTGGCAAATAAGAAACAGGGTTAACCTGACCTGCAGTGGTGCTGAATTTCTCATTCCTGTCAAACCCTCAGAAGTATTTTTCCCTGGAGAAAGTTATTAAAGGAAAGAAAAAGTACTCTAAGAACTGCTGTTGTTATGAATATGTATAAAAAAGTAAAACTAATCACATGCATACATGTATTTATTTCAATATCTTTAGTAGAGTAGATATAGCACATTAATTTTATTAGGGATTAAAACCGACAAAATGAAATGTCCCTTTATTAATTTATACATCCATAAACGGTCACGTCATGTACATGGTGGTTGTGAATTTTCATAGGTCATTTTCCCAGGAGCTTGAGACTTATTGTCTGTTTCTTTAAATTTTACAAATTCTGTAATGAATTCCCAAAGGTTCCTTAAAAATACATAACAAATAAATGTAATAGATCAGAAAAATGTACATTAAGCATAAATAAAAATTTTAAAATAAACATCTATTTTAGGACACATTTACTCAAAAACACAAAGTGAGTCTTTGCAATCTTGATCTCGGTTTTAAAGATTTGTTTCATTAGAGTTTTTGCCTCGAATGTAGCAAAAATTTTCTGTATTTACGGGCAAATCCTCTGCAGCATTTTCCAGGTTAAGTGCAGTATGGCGGCAGGGGTAGATCTACCTCGAAGACGTTGTTTAAACTCTAGATCCGTTTACTCCTAAGGCTACAGAAGCAGCCCACCCACCTCTGTATTTATAATTCTATGTCGTTTTTCCTTCGAGGTCACCCAACGTGATATAAGACCCCACAAAACCGAGATCCACCTGTGTGGCTCACCCAGCACCTGCTCTAACACCTTTTTCTCCATGACTTTTTCTACTAGGTAAGCTAGGTATAAAATACATTATTTTCCGGACTCCTTTCGCAGCTAAGCCTGGCCTTGGGACATGCTGCTGGCTGATGAGATGTGGGCGGAAGTCCCCAGGAAGGGATCTCCTTCCCGAATGAAACAAATCCTCATGAGAAGCTCTTGGAGACTTCCCCTTCCCCTTCCTTCCTCCGTGGAACACGGACCCAATGCCTGAGGACGGCTATGTTGAGGCTCTAAGGAGGAAAGCCGTACTCACATTGCTAAAAAAAATACATACAGATTAAGGTTCTTGGGCACAGGGAGGACTATATTCGAAATTAAGACTTGTGAGTGTAAGCCCTGCGAAAGCGCTGTCCGGCCCAGGCTAGTGTTAACCGTGAGGCTTTGAGACTAGCCGGAGGTCGTTCCTCAGTTTCCTGCATCCTGTGGCTGATACTCACTGCTGCTCATCGCCGCTCATCTTATGCTTCAGCATGCACTGCTTCAGCTGGTTTTCGATAATCTTCCAAGAATTAGAAACATTCGGTCACGTACGATGACAACAATATTGAATTCAAATAGATTTTCACTTCCAGAATCAGGCATAACATACTCATTCATACTATGCATCATGCATATGGAAGAGAAACAGAATTATAATCTATTAAGCAGCAAATCGTTGGCATGTATGAGAGGGGGGGGCGTCCTGAAAGTCATCAGAGAAACAAGTGCGTTCTATTCCTTGTCATCAAACAAGTTCATTAAGATTAATTGTTATGTGTGGAAGGATTTAGAGAAATGGCCAGTTCTGACAGGCACATTCAACTATTTAAAAAGACTTTTTATATATTAGTTTATACCTGACCAATTTTGAGCTAATGTCTGCATAGTCATCTATTCTTAAGATTATAGAAAGCTATCATTTAGAAAGATGCTACATATGCTCTTATTTGGTTTATGAAATAATACGAGAAGGCACTAAAGGAAATGTTTCTGTTGAAAAAAAAAAAACATTGATTCACAAACACTTACACATATTTTCTTCTTTAAAACTTTGTTTGCTGTTTCCAATTTTATGGCTTCGATCTGAAGGAGAAATGATTTTAAGAGGAAGACACAAGGTTAAGAATGTTTGTTAAACACTTTCCCCATTTACAGGACAAAAAAAAAGTATTATGTAAAGGTTGTTATTCTCATTTCAAAAGTGCCCAATTGCACTCCATTTAAAGACAGAAAAATAAACAGAGCAGGACTGGAAAAACCTTTGGTAAAACAGAAAGACCTTGGCCCCGGGGTCAAAATCTACACAAGGTGCGGGTTGATGTTACGAAACATTAGAGTGTTTTAGGGAAACTTCGGAGTAGAAGAGTTTCTTATTTTTCAGAACTAATAATAGAATTTATTAAGGTAGCTGGATATGCTATAAAAATATAAATATCAATAAGTCACATATAGACCAGCAATAACTGATTATACACTTTAATTTAAAAAAAAAACTTTTTAAAGTTTTCATCCACAATAGTAATAGATGCCACAAAGTCACAAAAATAAGCATAACGAAAAATACTTAAGAGCAATGCATAAAAATAAATTAAATAAATATACAGAGATCCTTAATGGGAGTGGTAATATTGTAAAACTGTCACTTTTTGCCCAAATGAACCTACAGATTCATTGTAAGCACAATCAAAATGGCAAGAGTATTATCACTGGGACCTGAAAATTACCGAGACACTTCCCTTGACCTAAAGGAGACCGAGCGAATCCTGTGAATGAGAACATCCGAATAATTGCAAACAAATGATGACGGGCAGAGCTGTGAAGACTTGGTCTCTCATGCATCCAACGTACCGAAAAGAATTAACGATTATATTAGTGAGGCCGGGCAGTGCATAATGAAGAACCTAGGCCGAGTTTAAATTCTAATCCTACTATTGGCTCACTGTGGCCTCGGTCAAGTTCGTTAGCATATTCGTGCCTCAATTTCCTCACCCAAAAAAAGAGGGTTAATAACAGCAGCTGCCTTTTACTGTCTCTTAGGGTCGTTGGGAATAAAGTGAAATAGTATTTTTTTTTAATGTTCGCAGCCATGTTTTGGCGCACTGTTAATCCTTGATACATTTACTTATTTTTCTTTGGCTTAGAATTAATATATTTCATATTGAGAATCAGAAATCAATTATTTAATGAGATAATAAATGTAATTCTATTGTATCTCCTAGTATTTGAATTAAGGAGACAAATATAAATAACAAATAGTTAAAGTAACAGGACTTCGTGATAAGGGAATATTTATAGGGAATCTTCTAGATTTGATACATTTAAAGAGATGTTAATTATGAAAGAAAAGTTTACATAATTTTGGCTTTACATCATGCTCACAACATATAAAGCTAAAATTCATCTCTTTTCACTGTTCGAACATTCTACTATAAGTTAGTGTTTGTTCTCAGAACATTATTTAGTTTTTTAAAAAGAGAAGACTCGTGAAAAACACAGAAGGAAATCTGAAAATACGATTTTAAAAGAAAGAGAAAAATCTAAACAATTTTGGACCACTACTGCCTTCCCATACACTTTCTAAATCTGCTTAAAAGAGAAAAAAAAAGAGTAGTTCTGAGAAAATATGTTTAAAAAAAAATCGCATTTCAATTATAAACTCTACCACCAGTAGTTACATTGAGGCGGATTCTGCACAAATACAAAAGGCAACAGCATAAAGGCCGGGCGCCATGGTATTTTAAAACACGGATTATAATTTACAACTCACTGCTCATCAGTGGCGTTGCTGCAATAACTGTGAAAGACTATTTTTAGTAGAGTCGACCTTCCTTCCAACGGCAGTAACTCGTCCCTGTCTGCCCGCATAATTGCACAGCTAACTCAGAATCTAACTAGTGAGTCAGCGTGGGGAATTATGAAGTCTAAGGGCTTCGGAGCCCAGAAAGAATTAAGTTCAAATCCCACCTTTACCAGCTCTGAACTGCATCACATGGTGCATGGTACTCAACTGTCGCGACCTCCGGCTTAAACTACTTGGTCCATATTAGACACTAAATGACGGAGGCCATTATTTTTATGACAGGCATTTCTATACAAAATACGAAATTTTAAGACAGTTCAATTGACCTAAAAGAGACCCAATTTGACCCTTACCAAGCCCTATAGAATTTTTGTCACCTTGTATCTTTGTCGTTTCAGCTAGATCTCTTCATTATTCCAATCATTTGCAAATTGCTTGCTACAAATGTTTTAAAATGAAAAAATATGTGGACCAAAATTTACGTGATTTTTTACTCTGTTGAAAAATCAAATTCTTCATGTGCTTGCCAAAGGTTTCGAATGAAAGAACATAAACATTCAGATAAAGAAACTGCATACCTCTAAGCTTTTAATCTTATTCTCAGTGATATGCGAAATCCCTGTATGGATCAACGTTGTTTTAATTTCTCCTTCGAGGTCTCGAATGTCGTCCCATTTCTTCAGTATTTCGCACCTTCTCTTTTCGACCTTCTCAATAAGAGTGAGTTGTTCCTCGTCCATTACGTTTTTCTCAGATGATTCTGAAAATATTTTTTAAAAGAAAGTGTCACTGTGTTTACTATCTTAGCCCTTATTAATAACTTAACATACTCATAACGGTATTATATTATATATATAGGTTTTACGTAGCTGTAAAATATAATGAAACTTAAACTCTGAGCACATCGTCGAAATGTCCCGATGCAAAACCGGGGGTCCTTCCCCCTTCAGTGCCTCTATGTAGTCAGTGTTCACTGCACCGTGAATTTGAGCACCCAACACAATGTGGCTGGGACACAAGGATGACCTGGCCAGAAACGTGTGACTAAGTTGAAGCTGGAAAGATGAACAGGGGTCAAACGAAGGAGCGGGCGGGGGAGGGGGGGAGCGGGGAGCGGAACTCGGCGCATCGGGTTATCCGCGGGGAACGTCGCGATCCGGCGCTGGGGAGAGGGCGGCGGGTCCAAGCCGGTCAGGTCCGTGAGACGCCGAGGTTCCGTCCGCAGCGCGGGAAAGTACACGACCAGGGGCCGCGGAGGCCGCTTCGAGAGCCGCTGAGCCGGGGAGGAGGGATGGGGGGTGGAGCGGGGCCGGGGCGGGGGCCGGGGGGGGGGAGCGGGGGGGGGGGCCCAAGGCGCAAGGACACGGGGACAGGCCGGACGCCGTTCAGCAGGGCTTGGGAACCGGCCCGATCTGGACGTGGCGAAGCGGGCAGACAGCCGAGCGACCCCGGGGTCCCGGCCGGGCAGCAGCCGGGGACACATTCGGGGGGCGGGGGGGGGGGGGGGATGACGGGGCCAGCGCAGCACAGAGGTGACAGCGAGCTGCCTTGACCCCAGCGTGGCCGCTGACCACGCGCCGCGCGGGGAGGAACGGGAAAGCTGCCGGCCAGCCGCCTGGGGACGCGCGTCTCCCTGTGTCTGGGTGGTGACATTCACGTGCATGGCTGGGAACATGCGGGGAGGGAGAGAGAGGGAGGGAGACAGAGAGACGGACAGACAGACAGAGACGGGTACAGAGAGGGAGAGACAGACAGACAGGGAGAGGGGTTGTTTGATCTCGGACGAGCGTTCACACCTGTGGGACACTCCACTGAGCGGCTGGCTATACACATCTCAAGGCTGAAAAGACATTTTAGCAGGAAAGGGGTTTGGGCGCAAAGTCAAGCTGGCTCCGACCGACAGCCCTGTGGACGGAGCACAGGAAGGGGCTGGGGGCGGACGGGGCCCCGCCGCCGCGGGCGCCTCGTTACCCAGCAGCTCGGGCTGCCCCGGGTTAGAGTGGTGAGGCCGCATCTTTGGGGAAAGAAGCGTTACGCCTCTTTGATGGCAAAGAAAAGGCAGTTGGGAGGAGTGGATCCGTGGGACAGTGGGCAGCGCGTCTGCCTCACACGTAGCAGGTCCTGGGTTCCGGCCCCAGTGGAGCCACAGCCCATGGTCTCTGGCCATGCCGCTCTGAACAAGCCTGATGTCTGAAGCTAAGCAGGGTCGGGCCTGGTTAAGACTTGGATGGGAGACCACCTAGGGAGACCAGGCGCTGTAGGTGTAAATAATATAATAAAATTAAAAATAATAATAATAAAATTTAAAAAATAATAATAATAATAAAAAAGCGGTAACCCTTGCACACAGTAAACGAGGCAGAGGTCATTGCCGACATTCGACCAAATCGGGGAGGAAGGAAAACGTGAAGCTAAGTTCTGAAGTCCAGGGACAGGAGTCGGGCAGATGAGCGAACTCAGGGCGGAAGCAGTCCTGAGGCTTCCTCGGCTTCCTCGCGAACTGAGAGAAAGTACGAGACGATTCCTTTGATTTCTGCCTCAGCCCCCACCGAGGGCTTCAGTAGGCGAGGGGGCCAGTCCAGCGACCCAGCTGTCACCCCTGTCCTACCAAAGGGGAAGACCAAGGGATGGCCACAGGGAGGACGCCCCAGGAAACCGCGACGGCTCTGGAATGAGCCGCTTGGGGACCGCAGGGGAGGAGGGAGGCGGGGCCCCCACTTTCTTCCGCAGCTCCGAGAGAGAGTCAGAAATACTGAGCCGGGGCCCAACATTTAGGAACGTGAACCGGGGTTTTGGGAAACCAGCGACGTCCTTTCGTAGCCTCTGCCACCGTTTCGTTCACCATCAGCCATAAAGCCCTTGGCCTCTCGCAAGAGACCGCGAGCCGCCGGAGCCCAGCGCGGGTGCAGACAGAGCGGGGACAAGGGGCTTCGGAGCCCCGAGAAGGGCTCAGAAGACAAGCAGGGGGCCAGCCCAGGCCGCGCGAGGGGCCCCAGGGACTCGGGTGACGAGAAGGCCCGTGGAAGACGGCCAGCCAGGCCGTGACACTTCGTTCCTGGAAGGGGAAATCAGGACGGTGGCGGGAACCTGGCGGGCCACGCTCTGCTGAGAACCTGAACCAGCCAAGACTCTTATCCTAAAACGGCCGAGAGGACAAACAGTGACCCGGCCTGGGTCAGCGCTGAGCGAACTTGGAGGGACGGTGGCATTTGACCGAATCCTGGTGTGAAGTCAGGTGAGCAAGATACTTAATCGAACTGTCCTGACTCTTTAATCGCATTATAAATTGTGTTTATAATTTTAATGTAATCTGAATATCCATTCCACGCACATATTTATAAAATACAATCACTTTGCGCAAACCGTGTGCCGTTCCTCACGGTGATGACAGGCGGGGTGCCGGGCAGGCCACCGCCCCCACCGGCTCTGTGTCCCTCCCTCACGTGGACAGGTGACCACACCTGACGCTCACAGGACCCGAGGGGGTGCTCGTCCCCGTCCGCTTCTCAGCCTGCAGACAGGCAGCTGAGCCCACCCAGGTGGAGATAAGCTGGAGAACCAACCGGCACATCGCCAGCCGGCGCCGCACCCCGCCACCGAGGCCCAGGGGACAGGGCTCCAGCGGGGCAGGGACGGCGACGGCACCCAAAGGTGCCCTGAGACCCCGCCACGGCCCACAAAGGGGGCCTCGCCGGCTGGGGATGGAGCCGCACGAGGCCACCGCGCCGCGGCCGCCAGCGTGGCCCTCGGGCTGCGCACGACCCAAGCTCCTGGTGCCTCCAAAGCCCCGTGTGCTCCTTGGGACGCTTCCTCCAGCGTGAACGACCCCTGGGCCTCCGGCCAGCCCTAGTCGGATCCGATGCCCGCCTCACACTGGTCATTGTCGTCTGGGTCTATTCCAAGGTCCAAGCCTGACCCCATTCCCCCTGCCTGCGCCCCTGACTTGACTCCGTATCCCAGTAAAGACCCACAGCCCTCAGCGAACACGCCATGGGGCGCAGGCTGCACCTGCTTACAGAGACACGAGGTGACCGAAGGGGACCGAGGCGATGGGACCTGGGACCACCGCCTTGACCTGGGTGGACCGCTTCCTCGTGCCTTTACAGTCATTTCACGGACAGCCCTTGAGATTAAATAAAAGCTCACTGAGCTTCTAAAGAACTTGATGGGGGGAAATGGTTATTGTAATTTAATAATGTCACTGAAAAACAAACAAACAAACAAACAAACAAACAAACACGTTCTGGGCTCAGGAGGGGCAGGCGGCCAAGAACCGCGGGCCAGGTGTGGGGGCCCCTGACCGGAGCGCACAGCGAGGGCGCGTCCGGGCCGGCGCGCGGGGCACTTGCCTGAGGTTTCCTTAGCGGCCCGCAGCAGCCTGCGCTCCTCCTGCAGCTCGCTTCTCAGTCTGCGGTTTGGTAACAGAAATGGCGACATGTTAGAACCCCATCCAGACCTGATTTCTTTACATAAGCCTTTTTTTAAAAAAAAAAATGCAAAATAAAAACTAGTCTTCCCAGCTTCTAACAAGAAAAGGTAGATGCATCGCAAATGAGAGCCTTAATTAGTTCAGTTAAATAAACCAAAGAATTCTTGCCAAGACTGCATAAGCCACTAGTTAATGTAAAATAAAGGACTTTCCACAGTGTTTATCATATTATTTTGTGACTCGAATTTCTACGAAGCAAGGAGGCAAAGAAACTAGCTTTCTATCCTCTGGGGCAGACGACAGGCCAAAAGCAGCGGCAAGGTCTCACGGATGCTCGGCTAAGGCTGCGTTTTCCCTCTGCGTTGCGATCTCATCCCGCAGAGAGGATTCGCCAGTTCCACTGCATTTAAACTCAAAATGAAATAGAAGAAACTAAAACGAGGGAATAAAAACCTTCGTAGGATCTTCGTACCCTCTTCCTGGCTCGAAATAAACGAAACCGACTATCTCGTGGCGAATGGACTTGGAGACACAGAGGAACGGTAAAAACTGCCGCGCACGCCCGGCGCTTCGTTTGCCGCCATCGGCACCGCGCGCGACTTAACGCTGCGAGACAGCGAGCGGTGAGAGGAAACAGGCGGCGTCGGGACCCTCGACTTCAAGCAACTGAGACTGAACGGCTCGATGACAACGGCGGCTGCCTTGTCGACGCACAAGTCAGGACCGTCCGATGGCCACACGCTTCAACGTTACCGTTTTAAATGCTGCTCGTGTTTCTAGTGCGTCAGCTGAGCTGGTCGGGGTCCCATTTTCCGTTTTCTCTTTGCAGCCGTTTGTGAAGACCAAGACTGTTTGCACCTCTGGATCTCGTGCTTTGGGGCAGCGTGTGGGATTCCTAATCCTAGGGGACATTTGACTGTCGAAGTGGCCGATTGTGTGTGTGTTGCTGTTTCGGGTTCGTTTGTTTCGTTTCGTTTCCATTTTTATCTGGTAGGTGTTTTTTTTGTTGTTTTTTTGTTTTTTGTTTTTTGGGTTTTTTTTTGAGGGAAGGCAGGCGGGTGACGGGAAGGGCTGTGCGCCCTTGGATTCTCCTCCGTTGTGGGGTTCTAAACCCCCCTTCCTGGCTGCTCTTTCTCCTCCGCGCCGTTCGGGAGGACGCCAGCCCCCTCCCCGCCACCCCGGGTCGCCACATCAGAGCTGCTCGCCGGCCTCACTCACCTTCGAGTCCGTCCCTGCGCTTGGTTTTTTGGTGTTTGGTTTTGTTCCCTGTTTTGTTTTCTTGAGAATATTTGGGGGTGCTGTAATCTTTTTTTAAAAATCCTTTCCAAAAAGTATGTCCTATACAATTGCTGTTTCATACTGACAGACTAGCACACGAAGAGGTTACATGAATTTTTTTAGGTTAAATAAATAGAATGGGCTTTCGTAAGAGGGTCCTGGGTTTGTGGTACTCTTGTCTAGCAAATGAAGTCCTCAGAGACCACCAGAGAAGAGGTGAGATGCCTTCAGAATTGGCCCCCCCCACTGCCCCCGGAGGCGGCAGATCTGGAATGTCCCGTTCACACGTGACGGCTAGTGGAGGACGGGCGCATGCCTCACCCAACGGAGCAGGAAAAATGTAAATATATGTTTGTCACGCGATCTTAAAATACCGTAAAATAGTGTGAGTTCCACAGAGATCGAACCGGATGTCCCCTCACTTGTCATTATGCTCCAGGGCCCCGTTGATGGCCTTCACAAGCGCCCTCAGCTCCTCCTTGGCCTGGCCGATGGCCGCTCTCCTCCAAGACCACTTCTCCAGCTCCTGGACCTGAGCCAGCAAACCCTGGACGGGACAAGGCCACATGGACAGCACACACACACGGGGCGGGAGAGGATTTTCCTTTTTCGTTATTACAGTCTACTCAGGCTGTCCTGAGTCAAAATACAAACTCGAGAGACGGGGCGGGGGGCGCGTCAGAGGGGGGAGGCCTGTCATGTGCAGATCTGCGTAAACCGTTTCTTCCCATATTTTAGGGTTTCATCATGTAGAGAGTTCTAAACGTACGCGGTTCTTTTCGCTGTTGGTTTGTGCAGGGAGGACATGCTGGCAAAGAGCATCCGCGTCCCTGTCATTTCTTCTAGATTAGTGAGAAACCCTTCCCCTCGGTCGCCCCCGGGGAGACAAAGCCGGGCCGCGCCCGGAGGTGGGTGACAGGGGCCTTGCCCCGGGGTGACAGGCCATGGGCTTCCGCAGCCGAAAGCAGCCCCTGGGCCCCCGGGAGGCGACGCCCTCCGTTCCGGTGTGGGCCGGGGACGTGCGCGCACTCGGAAAGCGAGAGCCGGTGGAGCCCACCGCGCCCTGTGCAGCAGAAGCCTGTCTCCCTGCGGATAAAAATCCCCAAACGGAAAAGCGTCAGGCGCGTGATTCTGGATGAGGGAGGACGGTTGAACTGGCCTCGGTGATGCTGAGAGAGGGAGAGGGAAAGAGAGAGGGAGAGAGAGGGAGAGGGAGGGAAGGAGGGAGGGAAGGAGGGAGGGAAGGGGGGAGGGAAGGGGGGAGGGAGGGGGGAGGGAAGGGGGGAGGGAAGGCGGGAACTACTATATTCTATATTCTATTCTTTGTAAATAATATACGTATACAGAGCAAGGAACAATATTTTCCAATTTATAAGGCAGGATTTTCAACTTTATTGAATTTAAAATGTCTAGCACTGCCTGAGCTGCCGTTCCGGGCACTCGGCTTCCATGAGCGACCGTCACTCCCGCCGCCTGGCTTCCGTGCCGAACAGCCGCGGCGTGGCTAAGCGCGGACGGACGCCCGGGTCGGTGCCGCGTGCGTGCGGCGGCCTCCGCTTGGGGCACACGGCGCGGTGCCCGCCGCCGCGCCCCTCCCGTCCCTGCCCAGACGCCCCTCTCCTCACGGGGACGCCGGTCCCTAGGTCAGGACCCGCCCTCGCGACTCACTAGACTCGCCTCCATCGGCCGGACCCGGCTGCCAGGCGGGCACCGAGTCTCGGAGGACGCTGTTCGCGCCAGCGGTGGCCTCACGGGGAACGCAGAAACGGGCGGGTGTCGACGAGACGATGACTCACGCACACTCACACGCACACACACGCACACACACGCGCATTCACACACACGCACTGTGACCATACTCACACACAGAGACATGGTGACCACTGCACGCACACTCACACCCTCACACGCTCACACTCACGTGCACACACTCACACACTCACACACTCACACACTCACACCCTCACACACTCACACTCTCACACCAGGGCGGCCGACGGTCAGCAAAGGACAGCGGAAAGCAGCTGAGGACGCTGTTCTGAGGCATTCGTGGGACGTTTGCTCACTTTCACGTTGCTGTCGTAAGAAGCCACACAGCTTAGTGGCTTAGCGCGCGCTGACCACCCCCGTTCCGCTGGGCGGGGGTCTGAGTGAGCCTGGCAGAGCCCCGCGCCTGCGGGCAGGGCGCCGTGGGCCCGTCCCCCGCTGGCTGTCACCCCCCGTTCCCCAGACCCCCGTCCCCTCGGGCCCCACAGCGGCCTCCGACTGAGAGCCCAGCAGCCGTGGAGTCCACTCCGCTCGGGTCCCCCTGAGCCCCTGCCACCATGCCCCCTCCGTCCCGGCCAGAGTCCTCTGCTCTCAGGGGCTTGTGTGGTTAGATCGGGCCACCCCAGTAACCCGGGAGGACCTCCACGTCACGGTCTGTGCCTGCCTGTCGCGGACACCTGTGTGTCAGCCGCCCGGGAGGCGGGCTGCAGGCGGAACCCAGGCTCGTCGCGGGCCGGTACCTGGTACTGTGCTGTGTGTGGCGACTTCAGGAGGATGGCCATGTAGAGTTCGTATTCATTCTACACAAACGAAGAGAAAAATGGCCTTCAGAAATGTGCTAGGAGCTGATGCCGGCCTGTCAGCTGTGGCCTGCGTAAATATCATGGAGGTCGAGGATGTCGGTCTAGATCATTCCGAAATATAACATATTCCTCCCAGACATTTGACAGTGTGTGCACTAAAACATGCAAAACCTCGCCTCAGAATAGCACCGTAACAATGCCCCGACACACGCACACGCACCCCCTCCTGCCACACGGAAGTTCCCGGCTTGGGTCCTGCCGGCCTGCCAGGGACAGGGTCCCCAAGCGCGGGGACGTCCTCTGGAGAACGGGCCGCCCCATGGCTGCCTCTAGGTATCTGTCGTCACCAAGGACTTGGAGAACGGCGGGTGTGTGAGTGACCTCCTCTCGACTCGGCCTCACCGCGAAGGTCACTGTCATCGTGAAGCCACGACAAACAGACCCTTCCATAAGGAGTCACAAGGGTCACGTGCGCACAATTCCGAGAGCATACGTGGGACGTGGTACAGCCGTTTGACGCTCACAGACACGGGAGCTTAGCGGAAAGAGGGGCTGGGCGAGCCGGCCAGCGGTCACTCCGCACGGCCCGCTCACGACTGAGGCGGCCGCGGGCGCCGTCCTTCGGGTCTGTGTGAGTGACTTTCCTTGTCTACGGGCTGGAGATGTGACACTCAGCAAAATGTCCAAGAGGCTTCAGCTCCCGTGCGCAGAACGTGGCGCCCGGCCCCCAACTGTTACGTGGGCGAGTGCGTTCCCGTTACCTTGACCTCCTTCAAGATGTCCCCGAACAGCAGCGAACTGTTGCAGATGTCCTCAAAGACGGCCGCGAGGACCTGGAGCTTGCTGAACTGCCGAGGGTCGCACACGCACACCTTCTGCAGCTCCTGCGGCGAGAGGGGAGGGCCCTCTCAGCGCGGCTTCGTCTCCCCGTCTGGACAGTTCCTCAGTGAGGCCGAAATGCCTGTCACCGGGGTCCGGCTCCCACCGCCCTGGACGCCCCGCTGGCCGGCGGCCAGCCAGGTGCACCTGCCCCCTGCACCAGAGCCGAGACCCCTCCGTCCACCTGCTGGGCCGAGGTTTGTGGCTCTGGCCCTGGTTCTCCCTATTCCATGCCCTTCCGTGGGAAGTTCGAGGACTCACGCCGCCTCCACAGCGACCCCCACTCTTCCCTTTCCCATCCGTCCTCCCCCCCAAACTCTCATGGCGCTCGGCGTGGCACCGCACACCTGTATTCTCGCCTCCTCCCTGGGTCCTCACCCTCCCACGCGGGACCCCGGTCCCAGCCCCCCAGTGTCCCACGCTCATGCACCTCGGGCCGCAGGTGACTGGAAGGCGGACCTCGCCCGCCCTGGGGACCGCGGCACCGCCCTGCTCAGCCTGCGCCCCCTTTCCCAGCGAGTCAGGCGAGGCTTCCCCCGGTGCCCTGCCGGCCCGTGGACCTTCGTTCACCCCTGTGTCCAGCGACTGTGGACCTGCCTCCGACCCACCAGTTTCCAAGCCCGGCCTGCTGGGACACGGCGCTCAGTGTCACCCCGCCCTGGGATGCTCCCAGCAACCCCATGGGGGTGTAAAGAAGGCACCCGGTGGGGAGCCGCATCCCGCACGCACGCACAGGGCCTGCGGGCTCGGGGTGCTCCGCGGCGCCCCCCCACCTGCTCCAGCTTCTCCCCGTGGCACAGCGCGGCCTGGCTCCTGGCCAGGTCGCTCCTCAGCAGGTCCTGCTTGGCGACCACGTCCCTTTGGAAGCGCAGGAAGGCCCGGTACTTGTCGGCCCTCGTGGCGCCCGCCAGGTGCGAGCTCAGGTAGCGGTGCTCGTCCTCGGCCCCGGCCGCGGCCTCCAGCGCGCACTGGCGGCTGGAGCCGGGCGCGCGGCCCCGCAGCACCCTCACGTCCGGCCACCTGAGCTCCTCCCGCGCGCGCCCCGGCCCGGGCGGCGGCGCGTCCCCGTCGGGCACGTGTGGCCCCGGCGCCAGCGGCCGCGGGCTCAGGGCCGTGTGGACGGTGAAATAGGCCCAGGCGTCCTTCATGGCGGCGACCCTCGGGGCCGGCAGCTCGTCGGCGCCCGGCGCTCTCGGCGTCCTCGGCCTGTGGGCGTTGCGCCAGTGGTACAGGATGGTCTCGGGGGGCCTGTAGAGCTTGCTGGGGTTCAGGTGGCCCGAGGTGTAGAGGGCGACGTCGTCGCTGTGCTCCTTCTGAAGCCCGTTCAGGAGCTTGGCGAGGCTGCACCGGACCCTGGTGCCCCGCGGCCTGCGGCGCTGCCAGCCGGGGTGACCTGTGGGGACAGAGAAGGCGACCCTGGAACAGCTCACGACCCGTCCCGCGGACGAGCGGCCGCTGGTGCGCCGCGGGGCTGGCGGACGCGGGGTGCGAGGCACGCGGGGTGTGGGGTGCGGGGCGCGGGGCGCGGGGTGCAGGGCGCGGGCGCGGGGTGCAGGCGTGGGCGCGGGGTGCGGGTGCGGGCGCGGGGCGCAGGCATGGGGTGCGGGGCACGGGGTGCGGGGTGCGGGGCGCGTGGGGCACAGGCGCGGGCGCGGGGCGCGGGACGCAGGGCGCAGGCGCGGGGTGCGGGGAGCAGGGTGCAGGCGTGGGCGCGGGGCGCGGGGTGCGGGGCGCGGGGCATGGGGCGCGGGCGCGGGGCGCAGGCGCGGGCGCGGGGCGCAGGCGCGGGCGCGGGGCGCGGGACGCAGGGCGCAGGCGCGGGGTGCGGGGAGCGGGGTGCGGGGCGCGGGGCGCGGGGCGCGGGGTGCAGGGCGCAGCTCTGCTCAGAGTCCAGGACCCTGCGCGGCCTGGAGGAGGGAAGCCGGGCGTTTTGATTCAACGCACACGTTCTTACCATGCTGGCAAAAATTCTGGAAGAAAAGTTTGAGTGTAGCTGTCATTCTAACGATGCCTAAAGACACCTTCCCTACGCGGCAAGGAAAGGTGGGGACCTGTCTCCGTTTTAGTGTCTCAGGAGTCCCTGGCCAAACCCCTCGGTCTCTGGTGAGTCATGCGCCCCCCCCCCCCACTTGGAGGAGGATAATGAGCCACACAGTGAAACTGGCTGTGTCGACAGCGGCCCCGACGCCCGGCACAGGGGCCCCTGCTTGTCACAGGTCTCGGCCTAGAGCTCGCTTGGGCGCATGGCCCAGGACGCCCGACGGCGGGAAGCCTGGCTTTCTGAGTCCGGCTCCTAACGTGAGCTCGGAGATCTCACAGACCCTCCCGGACCCACCGTGTCCCCCTCCGCCGTCAGGACCACGCCCCTGCTCGGCAGGCGCCTGACGGCCACACCCAATGGCTTTGGGCAAAGGAGCCCGTGGCATGAGAGGGACTCCCCCAAAACGGAGCCCACCTTCACCAGGCGCATCCAGGCAGCACCTCACTACACGCACCGGGAGAGCATGAGAAGGGCCGGCCTCGGGGTGAGGAAGGGGCTTCCTGCAGGGCCGGGCGCCCCGAGGCCAGGCGGCAGCTGGCCTGTGGCATGGGCTTCCCAGAGAACCCGCGCGGGCGCCCGAGACTCTCCCCTACCGATTCGCTTCTTACTGCAAAGAAACCACTTATGAAACGTTCGGATAGCGATAGGTCGACTTTTCAGGACACAGATGATCATTAAATTCATGGAAGGCAACAGCACTTGAAGAAAGCGCTGAAATCACGCTGTGTTCGCCAGGCTTCTCCAGAGCACGGCCGCAAGAGTGCGTGTGTGGGATGCGCGGTGTGTGGGGTGTGTGGTGTGTATGTATGTGGTATGTGTGCGTGATGTGTGTGTGATGTGTGTGATGTGTGCGGTGTGTGATGTGTGTGGGGTGTGCGGTGTGTGTCGTGTGTATGGCGTGTGTGTGGCGAGACAGAGGACTTGATTGTGAGGAACTGGCTCGCTCTAGTACAGTCTGGCAAGTTCTAAACTTGCAGCTGAAACTTCTCGCTGCTGGTACTAGGGCCATTTGCCCAGGGAGGGGCCAGACTGACGTGATCATTTATATTCTTTATTTTTAACAGTGTTTTATTAACACAATTCGTATGCCGAGTGCTTGCACGGGGAACAGAAGTGGTCAAAGCACTTACAGGAGGCAGGCGCTACGACCTCCTCACAGATGGTCAAGTCAGCTGCGTGTGGCCAGGTGGCCGGCCACCTCCGGGGCCAACGCTCTCAGCTGCCCACTAACGACACGTAGAACAGTGCAAAATGCACCCGGAAGTCGTAAAACAGACTTTCTTTTAACAGATTCAGACTGTGCTCAGTCCAACAAGCTTCCTGTCACCCCCAAGTCTGCTGGGCGGGAAGTCGGGTCCCTGCGTGTCACGTGTGGCAGAGCCCAGCCTCAGACTGTCCCTGCCTCCCATTCTCAGCATCGTGACAATAACCCAGCCTTCGGGGAGCCCAGGACGGGATGTTCTCTGTACACAGCAGGTCGTGGTCATGCGGCTCGGACTGGAATGGCTGTGGCCTGGGAGGGGTCCTGCAGTGGGACTTTTCTACAGAACACAGGGACAGTGCCTAGAACCCCCCCTTTATCCCACCTCCTCCCAGAGCACACACATGCACACAAACACACGCACACGCGCACACACTACACATACTACTCACACACGCAACACACACCACACACAGGCACACATAACCATTCACACATCACACACACCACACACCACACACGTCACACACACATGCACACACACATCACACACATGCACATGCACACATACACACCCCACACACGCACACACACCACTCACACATCGCACACGCAATACACCCCACACACATCACACACATGCACACACACATCCCGCCTATTTCCTTGGTGCGTTGTTACTAGGTTTTCTGGGGTGGCGGCTCATCCGGGAATTCAGCCCTAAACTCGAGTGTCGCGGGCTGAGTTGCAGCCCCTGGGAAGGTCCCCGTTTTTCACACTGGGTTCTGGGCAGCTGAGTTGCTAAGCAATCAAACGTCAAACGAACATCTGACAGCAAACGCGAAACGCCCTATGTCCACTTACTGCTGAGCTCAGCCTCCTCGGCCATGGCCGCTTCCCCCACCGGTCCGGCTGAAGCTCTGCGGCACCGTCACCCAGGAGACAACAAACATTCTAAGTCCCTCTGCGTGTTCTGCTGCCTGGCAACCAGGACACCAGCTGCGTCACCGGAAGGTCCCCGCCCCCGCCTCTCTGAAGCCCCGCCCCTCCGGCCGGGAGCGCGGCTTTGCTGCCGTGTTTCACTCTTTCAAATGATCGCAACGCTGCGTGTGGGTCGAAACACAACGCCCTTCACTCGCTACTTCCTCCCCAGGGCTTAGGGAGCGAGGCGACGCCTGCGGCTGGCACCTTGCGCGCGCTGCGCGGGCGGGCAGCGCACAACTCCCCTTCCACGGGCGGCCTAGCATTGACTTATTTTGTTGTGACTGCAATGAATTCATCTGCCAAAATCACACAAGCCTCCCGCAAGGCCAGACTTCCACGCAGAATCACCGAGAACAGCCCACCGTGCAGCTGTTTCGACAGGCGTTGTGCTATTTTGCCTTCCGCCTCTAGATGGCGCCAGAACACACGCTAAAACCCGCCCGGGGCCCCTGAGGATGCGCGCGACACATTCATCCCACCCTCCCAACGACTTCGTGTGTCCGCGCGCCCTTCCGCATTCTGCAAGAAAAAAAAAAAAAGGAGCGTTGTCTGCTCTTGCCACTTTGCTAGAAATGCAGAAATGCGCGATCTATTCTCCGTTCTAACGATGCTCAGCGGGCGAGGAGAGCGCCTGCTGCAGGCGCAAGGAGAGAGGGGCGCACAGGGGCGAACCGGTCCCCGGAGGCAGTGAGAAGGGCTCCCGAGCGCCCGGGGTGGGGTGCAGATGCACCCGGCAGGAGGGCAGCAGGGGCCTTGTCATCGCAGAGAGGCGGAGCCTCGCGTGCGATCACGGCAGCTAACGGTCGGAAAGGTAATTAGTCAAAAATAAACATTTTTGGTTACTGCTTTGTCAGCTGTTGAAGACTTGTGCAGAAATGGACGAAGTTGAAACGACTTTCTGACCCTGTGTGCTGCCTGAACTCCAGAGGTGTGACACGGACGATGCGTTGAAGGAACTTCAGGTGGCCTGAGCTATATTTATTACCAACCAGACAGACAGACAGGAAGGGCGGTGTGGGGGCGGCGGGGGCGCAAGTGACCGCAGCGCAGGGCCAGGAGGGGGCGCGGGTGGCTTCTGCAGACGGCAAGGACTTACTGAAAGGTTTTAATGGGAGCTCCCACGAATTCGCACGTCTGTCGCTACACGTTGTGGACGGCGAGGGGTGACATTTCCCATTCTGCACAAGGTGCGCAGACCCTCCCGCGCCCCGACTCGGTGGGAGGAAGGGGTGTCCGCCCACCCCAGGCAGAGGCCGCCGGCCGCCCCTCGCCTTCTTGCCTTTTTATGGTCTCGCCCTAAAGGTGCTTTCTGCACTTTATTGTTGAGTGGTGCTTGAGGACAAATGACATGATGACAAGACCCAAAAGGTTGAAAAAATGGACCATGAAAATGCTCTTCCTCACCCAGCCCCAGCGTAGAACAATCCTTGTGTTTCTACATAAAACGATATTGTCTTCACTTTCAAACTTCGCTTACGACTTGTCTAAAATTTCCCCCATGTTCCACTGAAATGTTTTGTCACCTTTGACAACTGTGCCGGGGTCGTCGGGTTGGAGGACGCTGTGATCCCCCCATTCGAAAGGATGAAAATGGTCCGGTAACGGCGTTCCCGACGGGCTTAAAGCTCAGCGAGGGGAGGAGGGCGACGAACCTCGCTCCCCCGGCCCCCGCCCCGCCCACCCCCCTCCCCCCGGGCCCCGCAGCCCAGCCGGGAAGATGCCCGCGAGCCGACTGCCCACCGGGCGTTCTCCGACTCGAGGGCGGCCGGCTGCTCGCCCCTTCCTCCCCTGGGGCTTCCCTCCGGGAGGTCATTGCAGACCAGCCCAGGGGGAGCCCGGGCCTCCGTCGCAGGCGCAGGACGCCCTCGTGCGGCCGTGCGTCCACGTGCGGACTCGACAGGCCGCCCGCGCTGTTTGCTCTGGCGCGCCCCGCCCCGTGGCCCCCAGCGCCGGCCTGTGCGTCATCCCCCAGGGCAATGGGCAGGGAGGCGTGGGGAGCGGCCGAGTTGGGGGACCGGCCCCCCCCCCCCCCGGAGCACGCTGGGCCTGGCGGGCTGTTCCCCCAGGCTGCCGGCAGGGGGCCCTGACCCCGCGCTCCCCAGCAGGTGTGGCCTTCGGCAGAGGGCGTGGCCGGCCCGTCTGAGAGGGGAATCCGCGCGCAACCTGCAGAGGAGACGAGGAAGGTGTCACAGTCGCTCTTAGTGACAACGATGGCATCGCAGGGGAGCCGCTCAGGGACGGCCCCTTCCTTCGCTTCCTGCTGCCGCCACTTACATCTCGAAGTTGAGGTCCCCAAGGCCGGGGTGCGGCGCCCACGCAGGTCTCTGGACGGAGCCCAGGGGCGGGCGGCGCCGGGCCCTCTGGTGGCTCCAGGGAGCACCGTCCCCGGCCCGCCCGGCGCCCGGAGGCCCCCGCGTGCCCGGCTCCTCCCTCCTCGAAGCCGAGTCCCGCCTCGCGGCCGCCGGGCCACCTCCGCCTCCCACGGCGGGGGCCCCTCTGACTGCACGGAGCCCCCCGAACCGCTCAGGTCACTTCCTCTCGCTCTCAGGTCAGCGACTGGAGCCTCGTTCCACCTGCCACCTGCGCCCTCCATCACGCAAACTGGTACTTTCGGCCGCTCCTGGCGTGGGGTCGTGGATCTCTTTGGGGACCGTGATTCTGCTGACCGCAGCCCCCCAGAGTCGCTCGCGCTGAGGCTGAGACCCGAGAGGCCAGAGGGAGGGGCTGTGGGCCCCGGGCGCGGGCGGGGGGGCCCCAGCCACCAGCTGGCGATGGACGCAGGGCCCCCCGAGCTGCGACAGGCACTGCTGACCGCCGCCAGCGCGTGCGGCGTGCGCGCTCGGCTTGACTTTTTGTGGCTGGGGAGATCTGAGCTTGTTTCACTAACGGAGCCACGGGACGCAAAGCTGGAAGTCTGTGAGGCGGGGACATCGCCGTCCAGACCCCATGCGTGTCTGCAAGGCGCAGGCCACGCGTCCGAGGAAGCCGGGCAGACGCGGGGCCGACGCGCCCGCCCGGCGCCCGCGGAAAACCGCCAGGCGTCTCCCCCGGACCGCGGGCGCAAGGCGGCCCGGTCGCCCCCACCGCGGTGCGGTTCTCAGGAGAGGCACCAGCGACCGGGAGCAGGATCGCGTGGAGGCGGGGCCTCGAAGGCACGGGACCCCTGCCAGGGTGGCTTTGCGGCGGGGGAGCCCTGGGATTGTGGCCCTTTCATGTCCCCAGGGAGTGGCGCCGACCCTGCCGTCCCCTCCCCAACTCCTTTCCAATTCACACCAGCAGCTGCAGGACACAGGACACCTGACGGTCCGCCCACTGCTTTAAAAAATACGGGGCCCTGCTGGTGACTCCAAGTCTTAGCCACACTTCGCTTGTATTTTCACTGGGAACAAAGACCTGCTCACATTTTAATTATAGTAATAATAATAATAATAATAAATAATGATGATAGGAGGCCTGTTAGCACCTGAATATGGAAACGGACAGAAGCAACAGTCGCATCTCCCTGGGGGGCACCTCAACTATTAGAACCGAAAACCCGAGACCCTGAGCCAGCGCTATCAGCAGAGCAAATCCACATTTCACTGGCCTTAAATTCAGTGAAACAGTTTATTCTAGAACTGTACTTAATGTGCCTCGAAGTTTCATTTGTCCAATGCAGGAAACTTAATTTAGTCACGTTCCAGTAAATTCTACGTAGCTTACTGGGTCCTGAATTCCCCTGGGCTTTGACTCTGGAGCTGGGGCTGCCCCCTGACCTGAGGGCCAGGGCGGCCAGGTGGGCGTGGGGGCGGGGCGCGTGAGGGCCTTCGGGCTGCACTGTCCCCGGGGCTCACCCCTCTGACCTCCGCCCTCTGTCCTCAGCGCTGTCCCCTGAGCCAGCCCATGCTTCTCTGGTCGGTGGTCGCCGTGGCCCACCTGTCCCCCATCCACTCTGAAGCCACATCCCTACGTCGTACCTGAGTCCCCTCCTGGTTGCTGGGCTCTGGCTCCACCACCTCAGGAGCTCGGGCGGGGGCCGTCCCTGTGTGGAGTGGCGGTGAGGGCCCCGTTTCCCTGGTCACGGAAGACGCTGCTGCTCTTCTATCCTTGCGTCTGAGGACTCGGCTGTGAGGTGGGCCACGCTCCAGGTGCCGAGGAAGAGTGGGCGCGAGGACCCTCTGGCTCAGACTCCATGACACTGCGCTGGGGGTTTAATTCCCTGCCCACCAGGGTTCTGACTGGGGGCAGGGGCGGGGGTCGGGGGGAGAGGGGGTGGCCTGGTCACATTCGTCAGCCTTTCCAGTCCTCCCTTCCCCATCCAGACAACCCTCCGTCCTGGGGACAGAGTCAGGAAATGTCGGCTTGTAGCTGCCCAGATGGCCCCATACGTCACTCGAGGTTAAGCAGGTGTTATTTGCCTGATGTATTTTAGCATACGCAGTTAGTGGCCCCAAGGCCCAGAGTTCTACCCAGTGACACAGCCATCCAAAGGCGGTGGACTTTGTCTGAACAGCCACAGCCACCAAGGAAGAATCCGGAAGTTGTTGCAGAGACAACTACATGGAGACTTTACCTTCTAGTCACTTCCCTTTGTCTCCTCAGCAACAGTCAAGTAAAACTCCACATCTGCCGTGCGGTGGGGTGGGGGCGGGGGTGGGGGCTCCCTGTCACCTGTGGTGGCAGCAGCTTCCGCTCCATTGGGAGTTGTCACCCCCCCCAGGAACGGCGTCAGCCGCGTACCTGGACACGTGACAAACTGTCACAGGTGTGCTTGCCAGGTCTGTAAACGTGCCCCTTCCCTCCCCTCCCTCACTGGTCCGTGATGACAGAGATTGGGGGACAGTGGGGGAACGCACAGCAAGCAAGGGCATGTGACGGAGGCGTGGGCCAGGCGCAGGCCTCACGCCCAGACCTGGGGGACACCCGTCCGCTCCCCACCCCCCCCATTTCTCCGCCCTGCATCCCTTCCACAGGGCCCTGTGAGACGCACGTCTGTGCGACCAGCGCTGCTTTCCCGGCTCCTCTTGCCCCAGGCGATAACGTGATGGGGCGATGCTCCCCCCCTCGCAAGCTCCTTGGCACCAACCGGAACCGGGCGGCACCAGGCGGCACCGCACAGGCACCCGATGGCACGCCCGGGGCCCAGACGCAGACTCTGTGGGCCCCACAGGGGCCCGGGCTGCACCCCGATCTGCATCCCGAGGGACCGAATGGGTTTGTGGCCCTGGGAGCGCGCGACTCCCGTGTTCAGCTGCACGGGCCCCAGGTGTTGGGAAGAACCCCGTGTGCGGCGTGGCCGGAGCCTGAAGGCTGGCGCCACCGACAGCTCCGGGTGCGGCGGCCGCTCCCTGGGGCCCCCGCGGCCGGGGCCTCTTCCTGGAAACGTTTCCGTCCCTCGGTCCCAGACTCACCGCCGCCCGGCTCGCGGCCACCAAGGTCTGGGGACGCAGCTGACACTCAGCGCCCTGGCCCTGAGGACTTGTCCCGGGCCCGCCCGCCGAACACAAGCCGAGGCGCCCAGCACACGGCTCCTCCCAGCAGAGTCTGGAAGACGAAGCCGCAGGTCTGCGCGCCACGCCCCTCCCTACAGCGATGCTAAGGCGACAGGCGCATGAAGCCCTGCGCCAGGCAGGGTGACCGCCCGCCCCCCCCCCCCCGGGCTCCGCCCTCAGGGTCGCAGCTCCACGCTGAAGCCGTTGCTCTAACTGAGCGCAGCTTCCCGGGGTCCTTAAACCGCTCAAACGACACCGCGGAGTCGGCATGCCATCTCATATAACATTTACGTTTGTCTCCTCCTTTCTGCTGGCCAACGGCTGAAGCAGACGCGGACGGACGTCACTGCCGCGGGAACGCGGTGTCTTCGAAGCACCAGGCCCGAGCGTCTGTGGCCGAGGGTCACGGAGCCACTGCGAACCCCCCCGCCCCCCACGTCCTTGCCTCCCCCACAACTGAGCCAAGGATGCACGCGAAAGGCGATGTTTTAAAAAGTCTGTATTCAATTATCACACCAAAGGATCTCCATTAAAATTATGAACATCTCTGAATATATTTCGTGTATCGTACATATATATACTTCGTATATATAATTACATATTGACAACAGGTTTCTTGCCGCTCCCTAAAGCATGTGAGTGACATGGAGGCAGGTTGCGCGATGTGTCGTCCAGATGTGCACATGTCTTGGCTGTGTGAATCGTGAACTTATTTACAACTTGCCTTAGGTTATCACCGATGATCACTGTTCTATTATACAAACGTTAACGGTAAAGGTTTCTTTTCAATACAAAGACTGCGAATGAATACATGAAAAAATTACACACATGTACAATATTTATAATTTATAAATGCAAAGACCTCTGTTATTGCACCTGCGCATTTTACAAAGTTTTCTATGCCACACGTATAAAATGAAGTGTTAAAATTTACTCACTCATCAGCCACCACGAAGTCGGACACTGGTCACTGGAAATTCTCTCTCCTTCCAAAAGGGAGCCCCCCAGAACCCCGGAGCACACCCCTCGACCCCACACGCTGGGTCTGACCCTGGGGACCTGCGTGATGGCGCCCGCAGTCTTTGGTCGCAAGGAGGTGACTGCCAGGCGAGGTAGGGACACAGGCTCTTTTGGTCATACGGACTCGGAAAGGAAGTCACCACTTCCTCCCAGAAAGAGTCGAGATGCTGCCTTTCTACACATTTTGGTAGCAATTTCACAGTGTTTTGGGCACGCGTGTGATTTCAGGTGGGTCACTGGGTTGCATCTGGTGACTGGGTGGGGACATTGTTTAGCAATACCTCCGACAGACGAATCTATTGCACCTTCTGGTTGCACACTACATGGAGACACAGAACACACGCCACACAGCAGATCGCACGGAGAACGTTCCCACGTGCCATTTACACGGGCTGTTTGAGAAATGGCACAGGGATGGGAATTAGGTGACTTCAGAAAAATAAAAAGAGCCGCAATGCCCGTCACATGACAATACTTCAGGTGGGCTGGGGTACTAGCTAACACACTTTAAAACTCAGTTTACAGTAGGGATACAAACTTTCAACTTCTGCAAATACACAGTACCTCGAGAGCATTAGCCGAACACTGACACATGTACACGGACTCCTCCACGGGGCGGGCCGCGGGCGACACTGCCCGAGCCGGGCAGAGCCAGGCCTGGGCCCGATGCTTTTGCTCACGTCCCGCCTCCTCCTGGCCGTGCGGGGCAGTGCAGTGAGGCTCTCAAGCCCGCAGCCCGCCCTCCTCGGCGCGAGGGAGCCGAAGGGCTGAGTGAAGACAGGCATGCTTCTTCGGCTTTCAAACGTTTCTTGGGAAACATTAATGTCTTTTTCCCTGTTCCATCTTTTTAAATTTGGAACCAGAATACCATTGAAACTTTTCCTTTTTATTTTTTGGAGAGTTTTATCATCATGTAAATGTACCTAATGCTTCAGACAACCAAAATATCCAGTTAAAAAATGACAGAAAACAAAAAGTCTGTGTACAGCATGGGTATCAATAATTTAAACTTAAGATAAGTCTTTAAAGAAGTTGGCAAAGTGTGTACCAGGATATTTATGTAAATGCAAAAAGGTAACAGCCATGTGTCACTGACAAGCACAGGGAAAAATAACCGTTAGCATATTTGGCTAATTTACATTTTCCGATGATTTAAAAATCAGACTGATACTTGCAATAGAAGGAATATGTGAATGCGACTGAAAGTATTAAACCCCGAATCAGCAAAGTGTTAGAAAGCAAACACGTTCGAAATACATAAAGATAGAAGTGATTTTCAAAATCTAAATCATGCATATGTACCTGAAACCCAACAAAGTCACATCGTAATCAGCGTCACAGTTCCTAGCAGTTGCAAAGATGGAATCTGAGCAGTTTGTTGGCTGTAGCCGCAAGGGCACGTGTGAACAAAATCGAATCAAAAAATCTGAGATGAGAGCATGGCCCCACCCACTCAACTTGACAGCGTCAACCAGGGCTGCGTCCCTTTAAATGTCAACTACAGTCAAGCAAGAAAAGCAAAAGGAAAATATGAAGAAGAAAATTACAGTATTTAAAATAAAGGCACAGGCCACGGCATGGCGAATAATTTAGTCCTATTTAAAGCTCAAACCTTAATTTTGAGTTAAAAGACCAGAAACATGACACTCAAAACTAAATATATTTAAAAACCCAGGTGGCTAAGGATTTATGTATTTATATGCATCATGTACAAACATATCTAGTATGTTTGAGCGTAACAATAAAGCAAAACTCATATTGATGGTACAAAATTTTTTAAAAATCTAAAAAGCATGCTAAAAAGAGGAAGCCTACACTGTAACAAATCTAGTTTCAAATTAGCTGTCTTTGTCACTGGGAGAACAAATCACTTCGAGTAGCTTCGTGACCATCTGCACAGATCTGAGAGATCCTTTAGGAATGAGGACGTTTCTTGTGTGTTTCTTAGAAATAACGAGTGCTGGGAAGTGGGTCCCCACCCCTGCCCTAGGAAAAGGGCCATATTTTGAGAATGACTTTCCGTATCCATTGCATTTTTTAACTTTTTCTAATTAATTAAAGCATAGTCAACTATGAATTAATAAGATGCTTACACTTTCTGGAATTTTATTCTGCTGCCCAAGTTCCGTATTTCATGTTGTTGTTGGCACATGCTTTCAAGAAAATTTCTAGTCAAAAGTATATATTCACTGTCTCTGGAATATAATGGAATAATTGCATTTGACAGTAAACTGTTTCTATTATAAATCGGCACAACCAATGGAAATTTCTGCAAATTGAACATTCTACTCATACTCACAGATGGTTACCAAATTTATACTGAACAAGAAAATTTGGCCCAATATAAAATACCACCTTACTGAGACATGCATCAAAATTTTCAGTAATAAAAACCATCTGGCCTTCTAAGAAAAGATTTGGGGAAAAGACTAGAACGGAACTCAAAAGTTGGTCTGATAAATACATGCTGAAATACAAAAATATGCCTATCTGCATTTTTTCCCCCCAAAAAACAGACTATTAACTATCATTTCATCCTGGGCCCTTTTATTTTAGGTAAATTTATGATTCTTAAAGTAAATCTTATACACGGTAAAAACAATATTAATAGTTTACGTTAGAATGTGGTCCTTTGCCAAAGTCCTTTACTTCTATTATGACAATATCTCACAAGAAATCAACCAACCAATAAATCCACACACATTTCTTAGGGAAACTGTTCAAAGTAGAGGCCACATAATGTAATGCCTCTGGCTATACTGGAATAAAGGAATGCTCTTTAATAATCTTATCAGAACCGCAACCTTAAAATGCAAAATAGCCACAGGATGTCCCCAACCATTTTCTGCATCAAGAATCGGAATTCGTGCATTCTTTTAAAATCCCTCCAATCAGAAAACAGTCTTAAGTGATACTCACCACACCCCTTGCTAGTCAGCCTCCAAGTTAGATAAGTAAATTCACTTTTGTGATTGAAGTTGAATTTGCTGGAGTGGTTTTACAAATTTAGATGCAGGAAAATATGAAACTCCTTCAATCCAAGTCAAAAACACGAGAAAGGCCGCTTTCTACTCAGCTGTTCAACAACAACACATATTTCCCAATGCGAAAAATCAGTTTTTAAAGAATGTGGCTGATTTTTATTTCTCATAGATGTGCTTGGTTCCCTCACACGTGTGTGTAAATACATCTGTGTATGTACACACGTGCATGTGCGCACAGCCACATACACCATACATGTGTGTATCTAGCCACAGTGGTCTCTCTCTCTCTCTCGTTATTTCATTTTACCTTATATTGTATAATTACAATAGAAAATGGGGCTCCACGAAGGAAGACGGCAGCTTGCAGAAGCCCACGATGAAATTCAACACATAGTGTTAATTTTAAAATAAGAACAATGTTTATGTATAGCTAGCCAACTTTGCTATAACGTAAATAAACCATGTTGTGGAAACAACCGATTTATTTTTGCAAAGACCAAACTCATGTGAACAACAGTGTGTACAGTATTCAGAATGCAGAATATTTAAAAGGTTATTAAAAGTATCATTCCAGTTCCCTGCCACGGTGAGCAGTGGCTAAGCTACTGGTCGTAGGTCAGCCGGTCACATGCTGTGCCTCTGACTCTGTCAGGGCAGGGCTCAGCACGGTTCCAGGTCACAGGGGGCGCTGTCACCATGCCAACAACTGTTACAGCACTGCTGTGCACCGGAAGCGGCTGGCTTGTCATCCCACAGGCAGGGTCCAGACAATTCCTTTCGTTATTTTCTCAAAACAGTAACGCTGTGGAGTTATACTGTCTACCAAAAAATATACAAAAGGAACTCTCCAAACCACAGGCCTCTTTGTAGATTTTGGATCTGGAGCGAAGTAGAGAGAACAGAAATGAGCTACGACAGGACCGCACCGTCCCCTGTCGCGGACAGAAGGCGCACGCGCTATGGCTGAGCAGCCCAGGGAGCGGGGGGGGGGGGGGGGGGGGGGGGGGGGGGGAGGGGGGCGTGATGCAGCCGACCAAAGGACACAGTACAGAAGACCGAGAGTTAGTGGTTTAATTTGACTTCACGAGAAATATATGTTATTTTAATGAAATAATTTGTAGAATAAACCTTTCATTTTGAATGTGAATCTAGTTTTGCAATGACACAAAGGGAAAGTATAAAGAAATCATTATTAAAAATTCACATTTTATATCCATGAGACTTGTCCATTAAAAAACTTCATATGCCTTGCTTTTATTTTGCTCTTTATGCAAATGCTTATTAAATGTGCCAAGACCGCAGTGGAATTCTGTTTAAATATTCTTTGATACCTGCGCTGACGTGGCCGTCTGAGATTTGTCATGATCTGTCTGCGGCTCTGCGCGACAGGCCAGAAGGTCTGTGTCCTTCCTTCGGTGTTCGAGTCACTTACCCCAGCCCTTAAATACAAACGCAAGGGACACACCTTAGACCCTGACATTTACTCCATGGAGCTCTGACCAAGAATCTGACCTTTTTCTATCACTGATCGCCAAGACACTTGCGCTGTAACCCCGATAACGGGCCCGAGGCCGTCTACTTACAAGGTGTCCCCGTGAACAGTTACAATAGCAACGTGCAAAAATTCCTACTTAGAACCAGCGACACGGAGGCGACCCGGTGCTGGAGCCACGCGCGGCAGCACAGAACCACTTCGGACCCCAGCGGACGGACGCTGCGGGCGCGCGGCCTCCGAGCCGCCCGGGCCCTTCCCACAGCGCCGCGGCGACAGCGGCCCCTCGGGAAAGGCCAGTTGGCAGGTCGGGTGGAGTCGGTGGACAGGTGGCTCCTGGTCCCGGGTGGTCCCGGCTGGTCACGGTCTGTGATGCACGCCGATGAGACTGGCAGGGTTACGTGGTGTGACTTTCTCGAAGAGGCCTGCATCGGTCACCAGGTGTAGGTTCCCCACAAAATAAAAGGAAGGGAAGTCAGAGAAGCGAGGCGAGCGACTGCGGAGGAGGGGGGACGAAGGGGACAGCCCCTCGGCGGCCGTCAGTCATCGATCTTCAAGGGCAGCTTCTCGGAGGTCCCCGGGTCCACCGGCTGGGACGAGATCCAGACGGCCGTCTCCTCCCCTCGCAGCACCTTCTCCCACTGGCTGAGGTTGTCCCTGCGGATAGAGAGACACGTTCGGGGAGGATGCCTGGGCTGTCGCCACTCTCGGCCACCCCGTCCTGGGCGTGCGCGGGCGTGGCAGCACAGGCCGCCGCTCCCGCTCTGCTGGGGACCAGCGTGCTGGGGCCTGGACACCTCAGCTCAGTGTCCCCGGAAGAGCCTCGGACCAGCACAGTAACTCGCCCCGCCAGCTCCAGAGCGCAAGGGCAGAAAGGCGAGCGAGACTGGGGACAGGCCACGTCGTATCCAGGCAGACGGGTGACGGAAAGGGGGGTGAGCACGCGGGCCATGCTGCCGAGGACCAGGGGGCTCCGCGGGGGGCGGGGGGGGGGCGAGGACACTCGGCAGCATGGCCATAGCCCGGGCGTCCGCCCTGGCCCTCGTGCAGGTATGGCTGTGTAGTCACGGCCCCCAGAGGCCGGCTCCCCGCAGGAAATCGACTCGCGCGGGCCGTGCCACCTGCCACCCTCACTGTCCCCAGCAGGGCCTGCTTGTCAAAGTGAGATGAAAACCTTTAAAAACTCCGAGAAGTTTTAACTGAGGCCAGCCCTCCACAACGGCGACAGACAGGCATGCAGAAGTCCGAAGCCGGAACAGGTAACGGGCAGTTTTGATTTCTTTGGGGAGAAAAATAAAACTCAAAGAGAAAGAAGACCCTATTCAAGGTCCCCCACTTCCATCTAAACAAGAAACTGGGACTTAAGGGGGCCCCTCCCGCTGCTAGCACCCCGGAACCCAGCACCGGGTGGCGAGCTCTGAGTCATTAAAAAACAGGAACAGGGCTTGCTCCTTCTCGGTGAATGAGCGGCTCCGCGAGCGGATGGCGCGTGGGCCACGCGCGGCCGCACAGCCGCGCCGGCGGGTGCCAGCTGCACGGAGGACGCATGCGCGGGGGGCAGCGAGCCCGCCCGGCGCCCCGCGCCGCGCCGCCACATACCTGCAGGCCTTCAGGAGCGGCTCGGTGGGCGGGAAGATCTGGGTGAGCGTGGTGTAGCAGGGGATGGCCACCGCGTTGTAGAAGCCGAGCTGTCCCCGGAGCCACCGACAAGAAACACACGGCACGTTAGCGACTCTGGAGCCCGCACGTCTCTCGCCGTTGGTGTCTCGGGCGCGCCGGCCGACGACCCCAGGACGACGCGCGGAAGGCTTAGAGCGCAAACCAGCCCCCCGAAAGCCCAGCGCCACACCCAGAGAGCGGCTGTTTGCAGACGAGCGAGGTGTAGCCCACGCCACGCGCTCGTCTCGGGTCAAGGTCAGCGCTCCACCCAGACGCCCCACGGTGACCCCGTCCAAGCCACGGTTCGCAAGCGCCACAGGGCACGTCGCCGTTGGACCTGCCGGGCTCCGGTTTGGTCCCCGAGTTTCCTCCATCGCCCCTCGCTCCTTGTTTTGACCAACCACGAACCTCACTGGCTTTGTCTGAGCTCTCTCGGGTGAGTTCTCTCACCATGTCAAATTTCGGTTTTCCATCTGTGGCCCTTTGAAGAGTCCGTTAAAGGTCATCTTGTTAGGAGGTCTGGGCCACTGGGCACAGAAACGGCGCCGGCTCTGATTGGCCCGCTGCAGGCGGGGCGTGAAAGCCCTGCCTGGCCACGAGCCACCGCCGGCCGGCCAGCCACTAATAACCGCCCAGAGGCTGACGACACCGACAGGACACACTGACCCCCTGGACAAGAGGACCCCCAAACCTTGCCGGGCGACCCCTTTGAAAAACCTGAACTTCAGTGAGATGTGCTCACGGGTACAGAGGGTCACGTCTACGTGGGCCTTCCCTGCTCTCTCCCCTGCAAAGGTCACGACAGAACCGTGTCCCTCTGTCTGGCCCAGGCAGGGACCGCCTCGTTTTAACATCTAGCAGGCGTCGTGGAGCAGAAGTATTTTATTACTGTGCCAAAGAATAATTTCACAGTAATTACAATTTATAAGGAATTGTAGTTGGTAAAATACTAGCTGATGACATAAGTATTTTATTTAAAACTCTCTCACACTATACATAAGTGGATCTGGAATTTTGGCCAAAAAAAAAGCATTCTCTGAATTAAATAACACGACACAGCACTGCCGCCGACGCTGTCGGCCGCGCCGCGCACTGTGCCAGGATGGCTGCTCTGTCTGGGCAAAGCACGGTCAGGGCCGCGTCTCAAACCACGGAGCAGCGTCCGCCCCGAGAGCGCGCAGACACGCGGCGGCCACGTGCACAGCCTCAGCGGGGGCGCCGCGCGCGGGGGCACGGGACGCACGCAGCTCAGGCAGCGCGGCGCGGGCACTGCCACAGCCAGCAGGCTGCAGAGAGCGCACGCGGCGCGGGCGCCGGGCCCGCCAGCCGCTCGCTCACAGGGGCGAGCTGGCCGAGGACGACGGGGATGCGGGGCGGGCAGGGGCTGCCGGGGGCACGGCGCCCGAGCGTCTGCACTAAGTTAACGCGTGCGGCTCACAAAAGCCAGGGAAACCTGAGAATTTAGCCAAAACCACCGCCGTCCTGCAAATCTTCTGAAATTATTTCTACCCTGAACCCTATGTTATAGTTATTTGTCCATAACTACCTTCCCTATCATGACGTCGGTAGTTTAAAAAGGCCATAATGTGAGAAGTTCACCACGCCACACGTGAAAACTAACAAGACACACGCTCTCACAACACTGAACTACTAACATAAGTTATGCAGTGAAGACCTGGGAAGAGAACAATTAGTGTCGATTTATGGTGAGACAAAACTCAGGACGTACTAAAATACTATGCATCATTTGTTAGGAAAAGTGAAGTCAATCAAAATCTGTCTTACGCTCCAAAAAAATACCTTTACGCTTTCAATGAAAAAAAAAAAAAAGTTTTCTGCTTGTTGAAAAATATTAACAATTCGAATTCATCCACCCCCTAATTCAAATCGGAAAAGAAGGCCTGTCACTGTAATCACATCCATAGGTGGCGGTGACGGCCAACTCCATCTAAGGGGACAGGGTGTGGAGTGGGTCTGGGTTCGACCCTCTGCGCACGCTCCCGGGCTTCCAAGGTCAGCTTGCGGCCTTGGGGACAGGCTCACGGTGGTGCTGACGGACACGGGCCCAGGGCCGCGGGCTCTCTAGCCGTCGGCCCCTCTGAGGTAAATCACTAGTTTCTGCATGAATCACCGGACCTGGCATGGCCCGCCCACTGTACATTAAACATAAGACGGTAACATGCTTTCTTACTGATATGATTTTATGGTCACCTTACGGTCACCTTAAACGATTTGACTTTACTGCATGATTCGTACCTGGCCTTGTGGGACCTCATCTTTCTTATCTCTGTCCATCATAGGGATAGGCTGTATTCCCAATTTCTTCATTTCATCACCCTGAAATAAGTAGGGAAAATCATGCTTTTTCAACTTATAAGCAGTTATAAAATTACGGTATTCCTTCTACTCATGAATTGTCTTGAAAATGAATCTTGTTTTTGGTGACTGACATCCCAACAAGTCAAAATACTAAAAAACTTACTGTATCATTGTTTGTTTTTAATTCTGATGTTCTCTTGCACCAAATTATCAGAAACCCAGCCATCTCTTGGTTTCATTTTGCTGAAGTTAGAAGTTATAATAAGAGGAGATATAGTAAACAGTGAAGACAAGAAACATAAAAAAATAATAACATGGAATAACCTCAAGGTCCTTTTCAGACTCCCTTTTCAAATAATTTTTCATGTGCATTGACCTGAGTGAAGCTAGGCTTTGGAGAGGAATTCTGATCAAGAACAAGCGAGTCTGCTAAGACACGTTCGTGAAGACACAGTATAACTGACTGTGAATCACCATCAAGTTCGGAACTTCTTCACTAAAGATTTACTAGGTTGCAGGCCCTGGGCTCAGTAATTCACAAATATTTTCATTTAATCTTCGTTTAATACTATGAGCCAGATCTTACTGTCTGCATTTTATAGATTTTAAAATTTATCTTATTCTATTTGTTAAAGATGGTTAAAATCTTCTTCCTTAACATTTCTTAATTCCTCCTAATACGTCACTCTTCTCTCATGTTTATTATTTTAGTATTTTAATCAGGTTTGTTTTCAGAAATCAGCAGTACAGAAGAACTAAAAACGTCCTACATCTGTTGAGACAGGGTCTAGAAACGAATCATTACAACATTATAACCCTCACTAGAAATTCTATGTACAGGACAAACCACTTGTCCTGACAACCTGAAGGCACTAAAGATTCGCTTTTACTTAGTTATCACTTAACTATCAAGGTCAGTGGTTCTCAAACTGTTTTCTTTGCTATAATAAATGAGTGAAACTACCCAGGCACCTTGCTCTCAAGGATTCAGCAAGCCCCGTAAGTTCAAAGATTTTAAATAAACGACTATTTGAATGTGTCCTTACAAACGAGGCTAAATGCTGAAAAGCAAACACCGTGTCCTGTGTAGCACGGTTACAATGCAGACCCCGACCCAGTCTGAAGCTTGGGGAGAAGGGGTGCAGGGGGCGAGGGAGGGTGCTCCAGAGACGACGCTGCCGGGGGCAGCCACAGACCTCGATGACAACGGGAGGACCTGAATCGAGACGTGCAGGGCCCGGGACACGGGCCGCGCCTGCAGAGGCCGCGGGCTTCGCAGAGCGGGCCCAGCATTGCTGTCTCCGTCACGACAGCACGGGAATAGCACCGAAAGCAGGGTGCCGATGTCATCAGAGGAGAGCCATCCCTGCCCCGCGAAGGTGGCGGCTGAGGCCCGCGGCGAGTGAGAAGGCGGCCCGAGGCCCCGTCCTCAGCCCCGATGCACGGTCTTACCCTCAGGCAACGAGACGCCCAGAGCGCACCCTCAACTGCTATGCGACCAGGCCCTGGGGCTCTCACGGCTGCTGAAGCCTGAGGCGGGGGTGGGATGGGGGCGAGAACTGGCTTCCCAGGATCTACCGGGTCAGGTGGCAGGGCTGAGGGGTCGCATCCGTCCCTCCACGGCCCACGAGGGCCTCGGCGACGCCATCTAGAAGCGCACTGGGGGCTGAACCAACCATGCGGGCCGTTCGACCAGAGGGACCGAAAGGGGAAGAGTACACAGCACACACGTGCCACATTTCGATTCATATTTTAAAATACAGAGTTGTGAAGGTATAAGATACAATAGTTATATTAAGTTAATTGCAAAACAGGAAGTTGGCTCGGACCCATTTTTTATTTGGTATTTACAGAATGTACTCCAAGCTGTTACTTTTAGACATGAATGCAGATTAAGTGCACTCTGACAATAAAGTCAAATACTGCAGTTCAGACATGTACATCTAAAACAACTTCTTAACTGGGTCTGGAGTTAACTAGGTTCTTGTGCACGCACACGCACACACACATACACACATGTGCAGACACATGCAATGCACACACATACGCACTAAAATGAAAAAACCGCCCAAGAGCTCGCACACACATGCATAAGGCCCTCTGGAGAAGCGATGGCCTGAGTGTGACCCACTCAAGGCCTGCGGTGAACACGTCACGTGACAGACGCTCCTCAGCTTTACCCCTGTTCAGCACTATAACCGTCCCCACCCGACCTCGACCGAACATCGTGTTGGTTTTCAGGTTTTCACTTTTCGCATTCGTCCTCTATGCGGGTCAGACATACGGTCTGAATCAACTACCCAGACCGCTGCCCTCCAGATCTACTGACTTCTTCACACCGTGTGAGGTGTCCAAAGGGTCTGTAGTTTGTGCTATTTCATAATCTTATAATATGCAGGGATCTAATAAGTATTTGTGGATTAACCTGAACAAGAGGACTGTATTCTACTTACTCATGGACAATTCAGAAAGAAAACTGAGGAGTAAAACACGTGTTTCTGATAATGTAGGTATCTCAGGCAAGAAAAGGTGTCAGCGAAAGTAATTTACATGTTTGCTTCGCATGTCAGGTGTATCGTGAATTAATATCCCACAGCCTACAGGACTCATAATTTGTTGTTAAACCATTTGGCTTATTTACATAATCTTACACGTCTGTGCTATAAAAACCACTGTTTTCTCGAATTTCTAACTGTAGGCATACAGCTCACGACGCTGTGGGGTCTGCCTCAAACCATTTTAGCGCCTATTTTAAGTATGTGACCAGTAACAATTTCTGAATGAATGAACAAGAGATTAACTATTAAACGAGGAAAAACGCTGCACTACCGTCCAGCAAAGAAGTTCCTAAACTCTTTTGGTCGAGAGAAGAGAATTTACACACATGTTCAAGTCAGATGTAACAAAATGTTCCCACTTTGTGTCTGTGTAAGTACTAAGTTCTTCATCATGTGATTCACCAAGTTTTTCTCAAATAGTAACGTGAACTAATGTATTACTAAAATCATCCATACACTTGATATATCTTCAATTTTTCCCCTACTTCTTGTTATTATCTATAGTCATTCAAAAGTCAAGGACATACCTCTGCCCAGAATTCTGCGTATATGTCATTTGCCGTCAATTTCGTAACTGGCCACAGTTTTGTCACAGAGCAAAGGTCACAGGCAGTCATCATCAGGCCGATGACACGGTCCCTAGAACACAGCATCGGGAAAGACGGTGAGCACGGCGCCTGTGCCTTCGTGAGAGACGCGGGAGGCTTCGGCGCTTCCAGTCGGGGCTGGAGGAGGGGTCGCTGCATGGAGCGGGCGCGGACAGGACAGGCCACTGCCCCGCCTGCTTCCCTGAGATCGGATGCTCCTGCCACCTCGGGACCCTGGAGAAACCAAGTCCAACGCTACCGCCCATACCCACTGGCCGGTTCCACAGCCCCAGGCCGGCTTTTCGTTTTCGCGGAATTTCGGAGATTTGGGATGGGAGGAAACTTTGGAGAGAAAGTCACTCCAATCCCTTCATCTCACAGAAGGGGATCCTGGGGTGTGCGGGGCGTGAGGACCTCCCCCTGACCACTCCCCCCGCAGTGGGGGGCACGGTGACCACAGTGCAGACGCCCCGTCTGCAATGTCAGGGCCGTGGCTCCGGATGGGCCACCAGTGTGGTGTGAAGGGAGCATGTTCGTTTCTGGCTTATAAAACCTACTAACGCCTCACATATTTGTCATTTTAATCTTTAGAAGGCGACTTTACCTTGATTTCCCAGCTTAAACCACACCTGGTCTTTACTGAAATCACGGCTGAAAGGGCCCTGGGCGAGACTACACGTCCACCCCGGTGAGAAAGATGCTGCTGGAGTTCAGAGAAAATGCTCTCATTTCTGTGGACGTTCTGGCTGGTTTTACTCAAAAGGAGACAGTGATCACTGGTTTCGGCGAAAAGCAATAAACCTCCCTGTGTCTCCTCTCGGCTCGAGTCCAGGCTGCTTTCCACACGCGACGGCTGGCTGACAGCCACTGTGGTCTACCGTGGCTGGGGAAAGCACTCGGAAGGGCGACTTCAGTGAAGAAATCCAACGCTCCACAGCTTCCGTTTCTCTGCGGCCCCATAGGTTTCTCCTCTCCACCTTCTAAATCACTCACGAGTCACCTTTCATACGTTATTTTTAAACCGGTCTGATATTTCATTTTACCTGTCAGGCTCTGCTCCGCTATTTATAAAGTTTAAAAAACTTATGCATGATCAAATGTAAGATACTTACAACAACAAAACTATGTACGTCTAATAGAAGAGTGAACCATTCATCTGCATTTTAAAGACATGTAGCGGTGACTTTCATACACAATCGGTCTTTGGTGTTTCATCTTCAAAATGAAAAATACTACATTTAGCTCAGACCTTTAAGCAGCGTTGTGACCATGACGTCAAGGTCATATGATACGGTCATGATGCAGCAAATGACAAGGTAGGAGGCCGGGACCCAAGCAGGAGCACGCCTCCACGTGTGAGCACTGCCGGCGGTGACCAAGAAAACGGCAGCGACCTTCGGCTCCAGGAAGAGTGGGACAAGGACTGAGAGCCACAGGATGAGAGGATGACCTGGGAAAAGTCCAACCGACCCAGGAATCGAGGCCGACCAGGGCCAGCATGCCAGGGACGGCGGGGCGGGATGAACGGGCCTGTCTCCTCACAGCCGCTGGGCAGCCGGCCATCAGACGGAACTGCCCGCCGTCGGGCTCCTACGAGGCGGAGAAGGCGAGCCTGGCTGTCTAAGCCACAGGCCATTGGGATTTACCTTCCTGAGACCAAACATCTTCCCAAATGATGAGTGAAGCACTGGGGGAAGCGACCCTGTGCCCTAAAGGAGGAGACGCTGACCTCATGCCGTCCGCTTCCAGAGGGCACTGGGCACTGGGCGGGCGGTCCCCAGCGTCGCCGTTCAGGTGAAACACTGTCAGGCCGGTAGCCTCACACCCCTGCCAGCACTTGGCATTGTTGGGGCTTTTTAAGTTTCGGTCGGACCAGTGAACATGCAGCGGTGTACCGCTGTGGTCTTAATTGTTTTTGCCTTATAACTAAAGAGGTTGAACGACTTTCATGGTCTTATGCTCTAATATCTGAAAAGAATGTTTCATTCCAGGGGAACTACTAAAAGTTTCTTTTTAATGCAGTACAGACGACATGCTAAGGAGAGAACATGAAATCATGGAAAACGATCAATTAAAATGACAAAAGGCAGCAAAGAAAAAAGTGAGGACAAAGAACAAGGCCAAGAATAGAAAACAGTAACGCACATGGCAGACAGTAACCCAGCAACGTGACCACCGTTTAAAACATCAACGGTCTAAATACGCCTCGAAGGCAGAGACCGCCAGGACAGATCAAAAAACAAGACCCAACGGTACACTGTCCATAAGAAACCCACTTTAAATATAAAGACACGTGTAGATCAAAAGTAAATGGACGGAGAAAGATAAACCATGTTGACGCTGAATCAAGGAAAGCAAGAGTAGCTACGTTAATTTAAGACAGAGCAAAGAAAGTGATCAGGGCTAAAAAAAAGATCACTACATAATGATACGGGGCCAGTTCTTCAATAAGACATAACAGTCCTCAGCTTGTACGCGCCTCGCAACAGGACAGCCAAGCAGGAGTGGCAAGAAATAACCGAACGCCAAGGAGAGAGGGATGGATTGTGATGGCAGCTGGAGACTTCGACGCTCCTCCGCCAGAAACAGGAAGATCCAGCAGGCAGGAAGTCGGCAAGGCCGTGTTTGAACTCAAAACTTCATCAAGCAACTGGACGTGGTTAACGCCTGTAGACTACCTCATCCTACGAGAGCAGAAAACACATTCTTTTCAAGCTCACATGAAATACTCGCCATGAGAGACCACATTTGGGGCCATAAAATACACCTTAACAAGCGTAGAAGAACAGAAATCATATAATATATGCTCCCAGACAACGGAATTAACTGGGTAGTAACAGAAAAATAGCCAGAAAATCCCCCTAAATAGTTAGAGATTGAACACCGCATTTCTAAATAACACAAATCAAAGAAAAATAAAGAAAAAAAATATTTAGAACAAAATAAAAACGAAAATGTGACTTAAAATTGGAATGAAGCAAAGATGATGTTGAGAGGGGAACTTACAGCATTAAATGCATATACTGAAAAAGATCTAAAATAAAAAATCTAAGCTTCCGCTTTGGGAAATCAAAAAAGAGTAAATTAAACCTAAAGGCAAGCAAAAAAAGAAGAAGAAGAAGAAGAAAAAAGGGGGGGAGGAGGAGGAGAAGAAATAACAACAACAACAACAAGAATTGGAGCAGAAGTCAACAAAATTGAGAATAGAAAACTAACAGAGAAAATCAACTGAACCCAAAACTAGTTCATTGAAAAGATCAGTAAAATCAATACGCCTCTCAGGTGTCTAACTAAGAAGAAGAGAGGGTACAATTACCAATATCAGAAGTGAAACGGGGGGCGTCACTGCAGAGCCCCTGGACACTAACGGAATGATCAGCAACACTACGAACCCCTCTACGCCCACAGTCTGCGGGCCTAGGTGCAGTGGACCCGTTCCTTAAAAGATGCAATCTGCCAAAACTTACACGAGAAGGAAGACAATCTGGAAAAGGCTCTATCTATTAAAGAATTTTAAACAATAATTAATAACGTTCCAAAATAGAAAGAACCAGGCCCAGAATGGTTCACTGGTGAATTCTATCAAACACTGAAGGAAAAAATTACACCAGTTCTCTATAATCTTTATTACAGCATAAAGGCAAGGAAAAGCTTCCTGACTCTTTCTACGAGGTTCACACAACCCTAAGACCGATACCTGGCAAAGACATGACAGCAAAGCTACAGAGCCAGGGCCTCGTGAGCACAGGTGCAAACGTCCTCAGCAGGACGTCATCCCAGCGAATCCAGCACTGGGTTTAGGAATTACGCACCACGACCAAGTGGGCTCTGCCCCAGGCATCCAGGGCTCGCTCCTGACTCAAAAATAACGCAGTCCATCCTGTTACCAACAGGCTAAAGAAGAAAATCACATGATCATATCGAGGGATGCAGAGAGGTCACGTGACAAAACCCGACACCCATTCAGTGAACGAGACACGGAGGCAGCTTCCTCGGCCTGGCGAACGTCTACAGGTGGCATCGCACCTGACGGGGAGAAGCCGACGCTCTCCCACTGCGATCGGGTGTCAGGCTCGGATGTGCTCTCCAGCAGCTCCTTTCCAGCACCAGACTGGGAGCGCTACGGACACAGTAAAGACCAAAAAGGAAGGCCGGCAGAGGCATGCTGACTGGGAACGAAGGAACCAAACCGCCCTTCCTCACGAGTGACGTGGTTCTCTGTGAAGAGGAGACAAGGACACGCCGGGGACCCAGTCCGTGGCTGCAGCGTGGGCGCAGGACACAAGGGAAACCGCTTCCCGACAAACCGCAACGAACAAGTGGGACCGGACACGGAAAACGCCCGGGCGCCCCGCGCGAGACGTGAGCTCTCGGAGGCGGAGGAAGCGCTTGGTGCGGCCCCGCGATCGGCCCCTCGTTCCCCCCATCTCACGCCACCCCCCCACCCCCCCCCCCGTCTGTGAAACAAACATGTGACTGTCACCCGGCTCTCTGCCCGATTCTGACCACGAGAACATCCATCTTTCTGATGCCTGTATCTAGAAAGCACGTTTGTACATCAATAAAATGGAATTCCGGCTTTGTAGGTCCGTCCGATTCGCTTGGATAATAAATAAGATTTCGATTCTGAAAAATAAACCCGCTCTCATCTGCTTCGGAATCCAAGGCCCATGACCGAACCTGGGGCTGTGACAATTCAAGAATCCGCTTGTAAAATGACTGCCTTCTAAAAGCGCCCACTCCTGTGCGGCCAGTTAAACTCCAGTTCACACTGATTCACCCTCACAATGCACGGTCAGCAAGCTCATCAAATAAAGATCACCGAAGTCGGCACAAAACGCCCGTAAAACAAAGAAAACCTATACATAACATATGTTTACATTTCTTCTTTCAAATATAAATTTATGCCCAATGACGTTTGTTTTAAAAGATAAACTTGTTCCCGACACACTTCCTGGGCTTCGACGTTGGACAGCGACGTCTACCTGTGCGACTGGTTGTTGAGGTTCAGCGACCCGGTCTGGTGCATCTCCTCCAGCTGCTTCCGGTTCCCGAAGTACAGGGCCAGGTCCGTGGCGATGATGGCCTTGCGGATGATCTCCAGCACCTGCTCGTACTCGCCGGAGCTCAAGGTGGAGAAGATGTTGTGCCCTTCCAGCTGCGGGGACACAAACACACACCGCCGGTCACCAGAACACTCTCGGCGCGGGCAAATCCACCTCCCCGAGAGGGGAAGTCGGCCAGTGGGCGGCATCTGGCACACCAATGACAGGTTTGCAGGGAACAAACAAATTGAAAAACGAATGCAACTGTCTTGGTTTCTCTTTACGCTGTGACAGTGAGGCTGCCATTTCCACGGACGGCCGAGACCACAGTGACGCCACGTGCCACCGCGCTCCGGATGTGTCGGGTAAGCAACGCGGGGACCAGGAAATGCAAAATATTTAAGTAAAAGACGTTTCTTCTTAAACTGATTAAAACTTTAGTAATCAATAGGCTTAAAAAGTCCCCTGTACCCTGGTCCACTTCAGCGAGCCTAATAAATACTAAACTATTTTTTATCTTAAAAGAAAATGTCTTGCGACCTCAAATTAAAGTTTATTTAGGCATATTAAACATCCCCCGCCCAGAGAAGAACAGCTTCACATAAAACACAGATCACCCAGGTACAAACTGCAGGCCACCTTGTCACGTCCTGTCCTCTGGGGAGGCGGGACACAGCAGATCGCCACCCTGAACGAGGCCCAAGGCGGTCACCCAGACCTCACCGTCTCAGGATTAGTCTTCTATACGTGAAATTTTTAAAAACTTTTTACAATAATTCCTCTCTCTTACAATTTTAAGTTCTCATTTATAATTGAAATAAAAATGGTTGTTTGGTTCAAACAAAAAAAAAGGTTGAGATAATTAAGATGCATTTAAATTGAGTTCATCGATTCTTTTTTAATGATTTCATTGTCAGTCATCATCACCCTATGATAAACTGATTTTTAATCATTTTCTCTTGTCTTAAACCACAATTATTGGCCAATAAAATACACTAAAAACTTGAAATGATTAACATGCGTTTCTTAGCAAAGCCAGAGCCCTCGCGGAAACGCGGCCTGCTCCCTGCCGCCCCCCGTTTTCACTCAGCTCCTCCCGCGCCGCTTCCTGCTGACGTCGCACAAACACGGACCGGAGCCCGTGACAGGCGCGGCGAGCGCAGTTGGTCTGGCGCCCGTTCCGACCGGAGGGAGGGTCAGGCCCCTTGTCCGTGGAACGCTTTACGTCAGAGAGCGCTTTCACGTGCACGATGTCACATTCAAATCACAAAATTTAAACAAGTCTTTGGTATCTGAAATACATTAATGCAATTTCTCCTTGACCGAGAATGATGGCCTTGCTTCTACCTGCTGGTCACTTCGGCCGTTTTGAGTGGCACGGTGCCACCTGGAGTAGCTTTCACGAACACGACAGGGCCGAAGTGTGGCCATGAAAACCCGGGCGCCTGCCCCGCGGGAAGGAGCCGGCCAGCTGTGCACACGGCCATGGGCCCCCTCGTCGGGCTCAGGCCTCACACCCAGGGTGCAGACGTGGTCTGAGCGCCTCATCTTCTCAGAACAGTGGACAAATGTGTCCTTGCCATCGCCTCCCTGGTGACTGAAACTCCAGCTCTGACACCTGGAACCCGACTATCGTCCAGCGACCTTCCAGACGCCAGCGGCTTGCCTGAGCTTCGTTTACTGCCAGGAGTTCCGACTGTCCTAGGGACCCCGCTAACGTGACGCGGAACCCCGCCCCGCCGAGGGTGCCGACGGCGACACCGACCCCTGCGACTCCGCTGCCGCTGGCGGCCAGTGCGGCAAGACGCCCCGCGCCGCGACGGGCCCCCCGCCCCGCGTCACTGCTGTCCTGCGCGCTTTGCCCTTCATCCTCCTCCCTTCACGCGTGAGCAGCCTCACGCGACGAGTGAGGTGGAAGCAGACAAGCCGTCACGACGTTCGCCAACAAAAAGCACATCCCGCACGTCCGCACACACACCCCGATACGGACACACGTGTACGCGCACGATCGCATGCGCACACCCTCTCGTCCCGCTCCAATTCCGAAGCGTGTGCGTGTCGATATTCACCCTCCACGCGTACACACATACACGCACCGCTAACAATGAAGGAGGAACCGGCGTCGGGGAAGCGTCAGCACGTGATCACACCCGGCCTTCGGGGACGGCGCGGCCGGGCGCGAGCGGACCACGCAGCTCCCCGCTGCACGTGGCTGGAAGTCGCCTGGCATCGCTCCGTGTCTGGAACACCGTTCGCGTCCACCCGCGGGTGACCAGAATCGCAGGACACTCCAGGAAGCTCAGCTATGGCCTCTGGACACAGCCTTCTGCTTCACGGCCTGCCGTGGCCGGTCGCTGCTGAGTCACACCTCCCACAGGCACTCAGTGCGGAGACCCAGGGAGGGGCTGAGAGTGCGGGGGAGACACGGGGTCCAGGCGCTGAGTCGAAACACGTCTGTGACAGGGACGAAGCCGCTCTGTGGGAGCGGCTTCCTCGCGAAGGATTCAAAGGGGAGGCGGGGCACGTCCCCTACAGCGAGGCGACGTCTGTCACTGGCCACGCCGACCGCCGCCAGCACTGTGGAGGCAACACAGTGAGACCCCAACGCAGGAGGGCGAAACCGAAGGACTGCCACGTGCCAGACCCCGAATCCGCCTCCTCTCAGGGTTTGCTGTTCAGCACATTCTGGTTCAAGGCTCGGGCCACCCACGTACATGAAATCAAACTACGGGGAACAAACTGGCCTCAGGGTCTCCTGTACTCAAAATCAGTTATGATTGCAAAATACACTCAGAATCTCCATGAAATATTCTTTATCTAAACCCACGATCACCTAATGACAAGGAGAAACACAGGAATGAACCTCCAGTCGGCCCCGCGGGAAGCCACGCCCACACCTGCGTGCGGGAACACCTGGGCCGCGAAGCCCCGCCCACAGGGCCCTGCCGCGCATGCGCATCCGGCCGGCGCCTCACCTGCAGGATGGCCACGGTCTGCGAGAAGTGGTGCTGCTCCATGGTGGACGTGGAGTAGAGCGCGGCCAGGGGGTGGTCGAACTTCTGCAGGTAGCTGTTGCTGAAGCCCCGGTGGTCCAGGTCGTGGCACAGACACGCGATCAGCAGTCCCTTGCGCTTCAAAGAGCAACGAGGCGCACGGCGGTCAGAGCCGGCGACGGGGGCGGACCCCGCGCTATCCCTGCCGCCCCGGCCTCTGCGCGAACACGGCACCCTCCCCAGGGGTCTCTGCAACTCCAAACGCTCTAACTTGCTTTTCTGCTTATAAACTTGGGAGTCAAATGATTCTTGGATTTTCCTGCTCGACTCCGGGAAAAAGCAGACATGGTATAAAACTAAAGCAGACGTCCCAAAGAATTACTGACAAAGCACGCCTGCGCGAGGACGGTTCCGTCCTCCATTCAAAAAGCTGCTGTTAAATCTGAACGGTTATTGTTATTGTAAATAATGCATGCAACAAGAAGTCCCACAGCATGTGCAAAACAGCAAATCATATAAAACAAAACAGCAGGCTGAAGGGCGTTAGCAGGGGGCAGGCGGGCGTGGGGGGCAGGGTGAGGAGGAAGGGACGGGGAGTCACTGGAGCTGTCGTGCAGGGAGCCCCTGCGAGCTGGGGTCAGGAAGGTGGCTAGAGCCGCAGAAAGGACAGAAAGACGACAGGGGAGAGGGGTGGAAGACCCTCTGGGCCCTGGATTCCCTGAGAACCTGGGGGCGATGACAGCGAACTGTCCCCCAAAGCAGGACGCTGTGCTCACAAGGAGGACAGGATGGCGGGGGCCGGGGGGGGGGTGGGGTGGGTGGGTGTGCCTGGCTGTGGGCAGCCCAGCCCCGGGTTAGCATGGCTGGGCCAGCGCTGGAGAAAGGGCTTTGACAGCGGAGCGGGACCGCCCCACACCTTGCCGGCCCCGGGTCTGGGGAGCTGTCGGCAGGTAACCGACTCTGTGTAGAGGCAGGTGAACCGGCAAGACCTCCCGGAGCCTGGCTCCCCTACGCGGAGACCCCAGACGCTGCGCCTGACACCCCGCGTCTCGGAGCAGGGGGCTGTCCCGGGGGGAGAGCAGCGCCCACTCCGCTCACGCCCGTCGGGGGCCGCCTGCGTCCAGGGAAGGGCGGCTACGGACCCTGCCGTGGGGCTGGGGTTTCCGCATCTGCGCTCCTCGCGCACAGTAACACGCTCAACGCCCGGGGACTGCCACCTCCGGAACGAGCTTCTGCTGCTTTGGGAGCCTAGGTCTGTCCTGGGGCAGGTCGTGCGTCGCGTCTCGCGTGGGCCCAGAGCAGGTACCTCCAGGTCGGTGAAGAGCCCGCGGCTGCTCTGCAGGATGGCGAACATGCAGTGTGCCACGGTGACCGCGTGCTTCCAGTTGTGGTACGGGACCCGCCTGTAGTTCTTCTTCACAGACATGATGAAGCGGCACAGCTTTTCCAGCTCGAAGCTGTGCGTGAGAGAAGTCGTCACGGCGGGAAGCAGCAGGGGACCGCCAGGCCCGGCAGGGCGCTGCGTGAGACATGCGCGTCCTTGCCGCGCACCTGACCACGAGCGTCCAGGTTCCGCGCTCAGCGCCTCCCGCAGCCCGTCAGGGCCCACGGGCCCGCCAGGCAGCATGGCCCGGGACTCGCACGCGGCTGGTTCCCATGGTTACCTCCCGTCACCCTCCCCGCCTGCAAGCTCGTCCTGCATCCCACAGAGCTCAGCACAACACAGTACCGAACCGCTGAAGAGCATTTGGAACTAATGTGTCCCAAAAAACACATTCAGACTCAGCAACTACAAATACACGTTTCTGTGTGTGTGTGTGTGTGTGTGTGTGTGTGTGTGTGTGTCAAGAGGGCTGTCTAGTTGAGTGAGTATCCTTTCAAAACAAATTCAAATTATTATGGGAATCAAATTAGTAAGTGGCCAATGACGATATCCTGACATGGGACATGAAAGAAACAGCATATATTTTCATTATATGATATAGTTCTTTTATACTATCATGTATTTAAATTTATTTAAGTCCTTACCAACTCTCTCAATGAATTTAAGGCAGCTTAAAACAAAAGTGCATCAATATAAAACAGGGCTTTTTGACATACCAGAGGAGAGTTCAAAAACTTCTAAAAATATGCAACCTGTATTTTCTCCACCAAAAATTTCCAAATGGCCTTAAAATATAAGGTATGTTACTTTAAGAGTTTCAACTGGCCAATTGCTATCTAAGAAATAACAGGAGTTAGTTGTCCTATGTGCATCCTCTTAAAACAGCAATTTATAAACGTGCCCAAGAGATCTAAGACCCAGAACTCAATAGGAAAGGAGTGACAACTTAATTCTAGAAACTAAGAGCCTTTATGAGCCACTTAATGACTAAATCAGTAAAAAGGGAAAGAGCAAATCAGTCCTTGCATTTTGAGTCTGTGCGTTGAAGCCGGGAGAGATCGGCTATGAAGCCCCGGCAGGCCTCCGGGGCCGGCGGGCGTGAGCGGGGGAGGTCTGCAACGAGTCTGCAACGAGTCCACAAGTAGATGACAGTGACTCGCCAGGCTTCGAATAGGAGACTCGTTTCTGTCACACCCACTCTAACTGATATACAAAGTACGTGGAGAGTTAACATGAAACGTATGCGCACGTTCCAAAGCTCGCTCTACAACAGCATGTGATTCCAGGGAGTAATAACCCTCTCTCTTTCAGCTGGGCAGCCTGAGCGCTGCTACTTTGGCTCTACTTCTATTATCACCGGGTGAGGTGTGTGCGTTTGCCAAGGGACAGCGTGTCGCCAGAGAGCACGGCAGCTTCTAAGGGAAAGACGAAAAGGCTATGATTTGTCCGATAATCTTAGCCTTTTGTAACTTAAATATTTACAAAAAAAAAAATAATAATTTATAGATGGCCTATTTCAAGATAATTATCAAGCAAGAAAGTGGCAAGCGATACAGGTAGGGAGAGCACTCAGTAGTTTAAAAAGGACATTTTTAGCTCATTCGTACCAGGATGTCCCACAGGACCGATGGACCATGTAGACAAAAATTCCAGGCCACATGTTTTCAAAAGGACCGATGTCAAAGTGGAACCTGAAACAAAAGAAAGCACAGATTATTCCTAAATATCATTAGTGTGAACCTAGTACGAACCCAGTGAGTAAAGGCGGTCACTTCTCCATCTCTCCAGAAACCAGAGCGCACGGGAGCGTGGCCCGCTCTGCCTCTGCCCTCTCGGTTACGTTGCTGTTGTGGTTAAAGTCTTCCAGAAGGAAATGCCATGCATTCTCATCAGAACTTAGTCCAATATTTAAGCCATCACTTAAGTTTTTAAAAAACAACCTGTAAAAAAGGCTGTTGTTGTTACCAGAACAATGAGAACGTACAAAAAATCTCCCATTATATTACGTGTTTAACACAACATGTGGATAAGGAGGAAACCTTACCAAAAAAATTTTGAGTTGAAAATTATTCTATTTCCTATTTAATCCAGAAAAAATTTTCATAAACATAAACAACCAAAGTTATCACCTATTCATTTGCTAATTTAACCACATTAATACGCAGAATGGTTAGTATTAACGGAAATCATGTTCCTCCGGCTAATGCATGTGTTTCCCGCACCCGACATCCTCCAGGCCTGACGTCCTGTAGTTCAGGTCACTGCCAGCCACCTGGACCTGGTGCAGGCCCACGAGACTGCCCCCCACTTCAGCGGCGAGCCCAGGCCGCCGGATTTCTGATGACCAGCAGGAAAGCAGAGGCCCCACGACCCCTCCTCGGGTCTGACAGCTCCCTCCGGCAGCTCACGGAACTCAGGGAGGCACTTGCCCTATCGCTTCCGGTTTACCGTGAAGGATGCACCTGAGGAAGAGACGCCTCGGGCGCGGGTGGGGGGCAGGGCACAGAGCTTCCACATGCCCGGGGCCACTGCCTTCCGGGGGGCCGCGACTGTTCCGCAGTCCCAAGCCCTCTGAAGCCTCGTTTGGGCTTTTTACGAAGGCTGTCCTCAGCGCCCCGCATCCTGACCCCGAGGCCTTCACAGGCTCACGGTTTGGTTTGCCTCCTAGGCCTCCAGGTCATTACTGCCACCTCGGTCTGATGGCCTCTCGTTTAATTAAGTCAACAACACTATCTTCCCAATAATAAGGCAGTGGTCGCTTGTGAGGATTTTCCAGGCAGTTAAACAGCGCTGGCTTGCACTCACAATGGGCGTATAATTTACCAGTTTCTACCACCAGCAAAGACGTGTATTAGCAAGAATTAGAAAACAAAGTGGAAGTTGAACTAATTATTAGTAAGTTCTCAAATTTAATTGGTAAATTTAAATTTATAGAAAAATAAAAACTTTTAGATAGCTGATGTTAAATGTCATTTTGAATATTAAATATCACCTGGCGTGAACTGTGCTTAAGATTGATGAGAAAAGCTAACATTTAGGTTAACTTATTTCGAAATTGTGCTCAGCTTTTTTTTTTTTAAAGGATTATGTGATTTTTAAAAAAGACTTTGGTCTTTAATTCCAAGTTGTATTGTAAGATTTGGGGTCACCTCGGGGGTAAAATGGCACCATGGAACCACACGTGAAACACGGCACCAGCATCGCCTCAGCACCCCTGGGCTTGGAGCGCTGTCCTCAGTCCCCCAGGGCGCGCTGTCCCTGTTCCCCGAGGCGCTGTCCCCCGTCCCCCGGGGCACGCTGCTCCCCCACCCCCCACCCCGAGGTGCCCAGGCGAGCACTCACAGCTCGATCTCCTTGCAGAGCCGGCCCGGGAGGCTGAAGCGCATGAGGCCCTGCCACTCCTCCGCCGTGCAGATGCTGTGGTAGGACAGCTTCTCCATGGTCACCCGGTAGATGCACTCGGAGTGGCGGATCCTGTGGTACATCTGGAAGGCGAACCCGGCGAACACGTAAAGGTCAGAATTTGGTGTAAAAGGGTCAGGACTATGACTGATGCTACTGTCGCTATGCAGTGACGACAGTTACTGCCCATCGCTCCCCGTTTCCATGACCACTGAAGATGCCCACAGGTGCGACCCTGAAGATGCAAAACAGATAGTTGTAAATTCTATTTCTATTTAAAAAGACTCATCGGACACCTCGAGCAGCCAGACTGTGTTCGTCTGCTGCACCTCAGCTGAGACCCCGCTGCAGGGCCGTGGGAGGGAGCCTCAGGCTGGAGGGAACGCAACAAGGACCGAGTGAGTCAAGAGTCAAGCTGTTTTATTCTGTGTCTTTTTTAAATATTTAGCTTACTTCTCGGTAATCTCAAAGTCCTCTAGTCCAGGGATTCTCTAAAACGTTTGATGGTCAAGTCCTCTGTCAGAAAAAGAATTTTGGAGATGTGGGCCCGATAAATGTACGCTGCTTTATGATCAAAAACACAAACTAAAATAGAAATTTTAGAAAAATGAAATATATATTTTTAAAACGTCTACTTACTAAATAAGACTTTTCGTTCTTACTAAACAATTACATATTTTAAAAAAAACACAGTAATTAAATGTATGTCATCGACTGTCACGTTGTTCCTTTAATCTTTGTGAGACGGTGAGGTTTATGTCCGGTCCAGTGCAGTCCACTTCGTGCGATTTGAGCAGGAAGCACCAAAACGCACATGGATCCGAATGAAACGAAGGGAGTCCCGGCTGCTCTAGAAACATCCCATTGACACTTTAGTTCCCCGACCACTAATATTTTTGGTTGGAATTCAGATACATTTCCATTTTCCCTGATGTCCATCTGTTAATCCTGAAAAGTAATCGATTGAATATTTATTATCAAACAAGTTCAAAACCAATGAAACTCTTCCTGGAAAATTTTGATCAGTTAAAATCTGTTGCATAAAATAAAATCATAAAAAAAATTCAATTTTAAAGGAAGGGGATGTAAAAAGAAATAAAGAATAGATGGAACAAACAGAAAACAAAATGACGGTGAATTTGCACCTAAACATAAAATATGCACGGTGTAAACATCCTCATTACAAGGCAAAAATTGTCGGGTTGAATAAAAAAGGCAAGATCTAACTAACGCCATTTACGAGAATCCTACTTTAAATATAAAGACGCAAACAGGGTAAAAGGATGGAAAAGATACACCACCGAACGCCAGCAAAAAGAAAGCGAGGGTGTTGGTACTGGCGTCAGATAACAGCTTCCAGAGCCAAGTGTTACCGGGAACGAAGGCGGTCATGCCGAAAGAAAAGGGGTCGGGCAGCTCCCCGCGAGGCCACGACGGCCCGACGCATGCGGAGTCCGGGCCGCGGGGCGGGGCGGGGCGGGGCGGGGCGGGTGCGTCCTGCCGCGAAGGACGCTGGGAGGATGGCGACCCACAGCAAGAATGAGCGAGCGAACGGACGGACTCTAGTCCTTACCCTGCCTCGCACATGAAAATTTACTCAAGACGAATCGGATCTAGATGTAAACCTAAGAGCACGAAACTGCGGGCGAAGGCAGAGACAGCCTTTGCACCCGCGCTGACGGCGCGATCGCCGAGGGAACAGGCGCCCGAGGGCGCCCTCGGGGGGGAAGCCGCGCCCCGCAGGAGGCGGGCGAACGCCGGGCCCGGCACCCGCGACCAGCCTAACTGCACCCAGAACACACGACGGACGACCAAATCTCGATGACAGGAAAGCAAATGATCCCAGACAAAAGAACGGGCACAGTTCACGAGGGCGGGTCACCGGAGAAGACGCAGACGGCAGGTGCGCAGCGACCGGGCCACACGCGGGAGGCTAGGGACGTTGCAGGGCCCGGCCGGCGCGGAGGGCGGTCCGAAGGCTCCCGGGCAGGTAAACACGCCCGGCCACGACGGCCTCCCGGCTCCGCCTTCACACGGGGGCACGAACGCGCATGTCCGCACGAGGACCTGTGCACAGGGCTCAGTGCCAACAACTAGAAGTAACCCGAATACGCATCGAGGGGTGACGAAACAGATCACGCAAACCCACGCGACAGAACACCGCTCGGGGAAAAAACTACCCATACGTGCGACGCATGGGTGAACCTCAGGATAATCACGCGGAGGGAAGAGCCAGGGAGGAAGGAATGCTCATTTTGTGGTTCCACTGATACGAAATAATTCTAGAAAACGCAAAGCCATTTCCAGTGACAGAAAGCAGATCAGTGTTCTCCTCAGACCGGGGAGCATGACGGTGACGGGGGTCACGTGGGGGGAATCAGAGGGGCACAAGAAAACGGGGGGTGGCAAACACACCCGTCACCCGGACGGTGGCGACGGCCTCACGGGGTGCGGAGGGTGTGTATACACCCCCATATGACTGCACACTCTATGAACATTTGGAGCTAACTGTGTGTTAATAAACCTCAGTAAAATTATTACAAAATTTCCGCTCGGTCTTTTTAAAGGCGTCTGTTCATTTGTACACGTGACATAGATTCCAGGGGCAAAGTCACGCAGCAATGCAAGGACTTGCAAACATCTGTTCTCCAAGGGCTCGCTTCCGGGGACGGGCGCATCTGGAAAAGCAGTGACTTCCTCGTTCAGTGTCCCAGGCGAGATGACCCTGTGGAGCCTGCGAGGGGTGGGCCGTCCAGAGGCCCCGCTGGGTATTTATGTCAGTCAGCGCGACCTGGGGCGCTGCGATGCTGCGGGGGAGCTGCTGGCGAAGGGCCCCACCGGGCACCAGAATAACGCTGCAGCGCCACCGCCGCCATCGCTGACAGCCGGGCGTGGCTGGCCGGCCGCCAGGCGCAGGCTCCGCGCGGCTCTCACGCGTGCCCTGCGAGGTGACTGTCCCTTCTGCGTTTTACTAACCCATGACTTCCAGTTGGAATAAATTTCATTTTTATCATTTTTATTTGTGAACTTACATTTTTAATTTGTAAATCTATACATTTTTAAATTTACAATTTTATTATTTTATATTGTAATCAGTATAGGTAAGTAACACACGTATTTTAACTTTACTGCAAAGACAACATTGGCAAATTTTATAGATATTTTGATCCTCATTTTTCTAAACGACTTCCAACGTGCATAGTAGAGAATAATGTAATGCAGGATCATCGGTAAGCGATTTCACCTTATTCGTCCCACTGCAATTACTGCAGGTAGAAAACTGTTGTCTTTTCAGCTGATTTTGCGTAAATAATCTGCCTGTGACAACTGAGCCATTAACCCTGGCCTGGCCGTCCAGCCGGACGAGACCGCGGGGGCCCTGCCGTGCTGATGACGTGCCGACCTCAGGCGCCAGGACGCGGAGGAGGCAGAGGCGCGAGGGAGCACGACCTGGACGTGGGAGAGCAGCGGCACGCTTCGGCCACGTGCTGTGGCCGCCTCCTTCTGCCCGTGTGTAAAGTGGCCTTCCCGACTTCGTGGCACGTGAGAACGTTTAGTTAGTGATCCCGTACGGTGCTTTGCTTGCGGCCTGTTTCTGTAACAACGCTCACTGCGTTTAGGGCTGGTGGCGTGTGGAGGCCACCCTAAGGCTACTGAAGTCCCCTGTGGGCCCGGAGCCACCTACGGAGAGCAGCTGAGAGCCGAGCCGGCTGCTCTGCCCGGTCATCTGCGGGCTCGCTGCTGGGTGAGTCCCCCTCCGGCGTTTCCCGTTTATGAATCCAGGCCGATCCTTCATTCTGCGCCCTGGGTCCCCGCGTGTGGGCTGTGGGCACCGCGGCACATAACTCAGGGAGAAACGTGAGGGTTCGGTGGGACACCCCCCCCCCCACGTAAGGGACCGAGTACTGTGCTGAGCTCTCAGTGCCCTGGTACCCTGTCCCCGCGTTTCCCGTGTTTCCTTGGGCGAGTCCTCCTCGGTGGCCAGGCCGCCCTGCGAGGGCCAACTGCCCACCCCACGTCCACCCACACAGGAGCAAGGCCACCTCCTGCCTCAGGCAGCCGGCTCCATGGCTCCGGCAGGCACGGGGGACCCTGCACCAGATTCAAGTAGCTTCTGGGGAAGTCAGGGCTGTAACGATGCTCGCCCTGCTATTTAAGTTGAGGGGTCGTCCCTGCTGTCTGTCTAATTTACATTTCGAGTCCAACTGACAAACTATTTGTTCAGTATAATATCTGCCAATAGCATTAAATGATACCATGGATAAAATTAATCTAGTTCTCAAAATAAACCCTAAAGTCAAAGACACACCCCACGCAGGCTCAGAGAACGCTGAGCAGGAAACCTGGCGCTGTTTATCGGTTGCGTGAAACAGGGCTGCAGCGGACCGCAGGGCGGCCGGGCCCAGCAGAGGGGGCGGCTCGGGGTTCTGGGACGTGAAGGCCACGCAGGACGAGACGCCTGGGTGCGGCCGTGTGGGGAACGCGGTCTGGGCACCGGGCCCCCGCGGGGCAGGCGGGTCCGATGAATGTGCGTCGTGACTCTCCAGTACATCGGTAAGTGAGTGGATGTATGAAGGGGTCCAGGAAAGACGAGGCCAATGCCAGGGACGACCCAGAGCTCGGCGCCCCCTACGGACTGAGCTGATGGAAAATCGTTGAAAGAGTAAAAACACACTGTTTCAAAAACCGGGCATTTGACGTGTGACTCCCAGCGCCTTCACAGCTCTTCTGGTGACTGGAAGCCACGGTACCAAAAGGCAAAGGGCTAATTTTTTTTCACTTTGACCAAATCCTAAGTGTTTAAAATGCCGTCCTTCTCAACGACTGGCCCAAGCCGACCCGAATCCTTTGCCTGATGTGAAACCAAAGGGAGAAGAAGGAAAAGATCATTTTCGATGTCGTGTTCTTCCCACAAGGACATCCTTGAATTCAGAAGGAGGCAAAGAAGAAGAACAGGCAGAAAAACGTCTGACGCTGTGCGCCGACACCTCCACTGCGTGCAAACGCGGACGTCCCGTAAGTAAGAGTTACTGATTTCTCCTCCTCCGTCAGCTCAGAAGTTTCCCCTCGGGGTGGACGTCGAAGGTCCCTGTTAGCTGTTTCTCACTATTCCCCAGTAAGCCAATGAGGCAAATGCCAATTGTAAAGAAAAGCAATTTAGCCTGTGAAAGCAACAGACCATCTATTTACCTACTTACCTATCTATCTAAAAAACGAATTTGGATTTTATGCATTTTATATATTTAGATATACACATGTGTAGACACACCCACATGTTTGTATAATAGATGTATATGTATAAAATATATCTACATGTGTGTATATCTATAAAACAGAGTAAAACCAAAGGAAGTAAGCTTGAACGCGTACTACGGAGTAGGCACTGTACGGATAAGAATTTTACCCGTATTATCTCACTTAGTCGCGACAACCCCAGGGAACGGGTTATTATTATAATACCTAATTGTTTCTTTAAAACCGTAACACATATAAGTAAATGAGTTGACTGTTTTAGAGTCTTTCAGTTACCGTTCCATTGACAGAACTGTCAACGATCTGCTAAACACAAAACGGAGAGCGGCCAGTAAGGGGGTGCAACCTCACGGGCCTGCGGATGGCGCCGTGAGCGGTCACTCGGCCACTCGGCCACACGCCTCGTCTCCTGGACAGGCCTCCTGGTCCAACAAGGTGGCTGGGCCGCACGACAGCGAAATGCGCTGCACCACGATCACGCTCGTTACGAGACGCGATTCCCACACAGGAAACACGACCTGATTAAGGATTCAATCACTTGCTCAAGAGCGGAGATATTCCGAATTTCCAAGCACTAACGCGCTTAATCTGACTTAGAAACGGCCAGCATTAATGGCGGCATTTCTGTACAAAGCCTTTTCATGTTCATCATCTCCCTAAATACTTCTGTGTATTCTCTAGAAACCAGAAGGCCGCTCCGCAGGGGCAGGGAGCCCGCGGGCCTGAGGCGCTGCTCAGACAGTGCTCACTCACAGGCGTTTTTCTTCCTCTTCTACAATGCTCAGGGGAAGAGGCTCGTGGTAGTGAAGGGAACCTATCCAAGACACACACCGCGTCAAGCGGCGCTCGGGCCGCGGCCCCCAGTCCGGGCGGGAGCGCGTGGCTGCCTGACCAGGGCTGGTGCGACACGGGAGCCGCTCCCCCCACGAGGGAGGACGCGCGCCCTTCCGCCAGGCCAGCGGGGCCAGGCTAGGGACACGCGAGCGCTGGCGTGGTCTGGAAACGCGTCGGCCCCGGCCCAGCCCCAGCCGAAGCCGGGGACGCGGAGGAGACGGGCCGCACGAGCGGAGGCCGCGGCTGGGGCGGCGGGCGCTCTTTTTTTGAGTTCGGAAACTGTCCAAACAATGTAAGTTCTACGAGCTTTAATGAGGAGGAAAAAAAGGCGGGATGAACCCCAGGGAGAGCTGAAGCTTCGCTGCGCAGATTTCAACATGCGCCCTCCAGGCGGCTGGGCCCGTGCTGGCTGGCCGGGCGACGCCTGGCACGATGCGGGCACGCGCTGCCCACCACCGCTGGACGGCAGAGATCAGGGTGCCGCGACAAACCGCACGTCGCTCCAGTACAAGCCAGTTCCACTGATTTACCCTGAATAATTTACCTAAAAGAATCGATGTGAAAATAGGATGCCTATCGACTCGCTCCGACTTTTCGGGAGTGCTGTTTGTATTACCTTAGTTTAGTATTTGGTTTGGTATAACCGCCCAATCAGGATCGAATCCAAGTGTGAGGACACAATGGTCAGGGGCTCAGAAGAGCCTCGAGTCCCCGGACGACCCCCCAGGACCCCAGTGTGCCTAAACGGACACGTACGTGACCTTGGAAACACACGATCGGCCTTCACAGGACACATGGAAACGCAGACAGATTGTTAGAGGCTCGATTTCTCCCTCCGCGACTCTCATGCATACTCTCACCTAAAAAGGAGTTTTGCCCACCTCACATCTCAAAATAACTAACCCTTTCTCAGACTGCTCTGATGCAAAAACCTCTTAAAACAAAGGGACAATTTAAAATACTGGCATTAATGAGGTCCGACAGTGTGTTCTGAAGCTCTCATAAAATAGTAAAGAAATCGGCCTCAATAAATCTTCAGCAAGGGTTCGGAAAACGTCTTCCTTACTCATTTCAGTATGATCTTGTGGAATGTACACCTTATGCTTGAACATCTTACCTTTAACTTCATTTGTCTTTTTAACAGATTCACAGCTTCATGTAAATGAAAAATATTAAATTTTTATGTCTTCCAAGGCATTTTTACGGCATTTCTTAAAACATATGCCACCAGGAATCCCTGTTTCTGGTTTATGAAGGAAACTTAAATGGGAAAAAAAAACACAACTCGAACGACTCTAAGGTTTTAAAATTGAGTAGTAAGGAAGGTACTGAACGATTATCACTCACGTTGGCACAGTGTAAGGCTAACGCGCAGAAGACGGCAAACATTTTGAAGTTGTTCTCGTCCGTTTTGGAGAAGGCACTGCCGCTGATTTTGTTCACCATCTGCACCACCCCGATCACACTGCCTCGGCTCACGATGGGCATGCACAGGATGTTGCGGGTGGTGTAGCCCGTGTACAAATCCACTTCTCTGTGGGGAGGTCCCGGCGCAAGCGACGACACAAAAGAAAACACAGAGAGGAAGATCAACTACATGGGCTATCAGACACCCCGACTCGGTTTCGCAATTCTATTACAAATAACGATAATGGAACCATTAGCTTCCAAATTCAAGGACAATGTGACATTTGAAATGTTTTATTAAAACCTTTTCGAACATTTTCTAACCAACGTTGTTTTGTTTTTTTGAGAGTTTTTCAGAACAGTGTCTGGGAGGCCTTCAGCTTATTGTTCAGTTTTAAGTATCCAGTATTAATTACCATGAAATCACAAACTGTGGATTCAGAGAAAAAATATAATAAACTTGGTAAAATAACACGTTCCTTTGACTGTGGTTACATTTGTGAAAGATGCAACTTGCTTAACAAACAAGAAGGGGAATTATCAATTAAAACTCAGAGCAGGGGTCGGCACACTCCGCCCAGGCTGCGGCAGCCCGCTCCTGTTTTTAGACAGGGTTTGAACAGGACATGACCGCGCCTTCCTTAATGACTGCCACCACCCTGTGACAAAGACGTTAGGGCCCATAAAGACAGAAGTACCACTGCCCGAGCCTTCACAGAGGTCTGCAGACTCCGATTCAGAGGAAACAGCTTTTCGGTTCCACAGAAGCAGCCGTATGACTAGCAGTGGCTCGTCAGACAGCAGTCTTCGGTGCCCGGCCTCTCTCCCCTGGAGGAATGTTCCGGGGAGCATGTCCCTGCTGCTGCCTGCGTCTGTTTGCTGGGCGGTACCCCAGGGCACGGATATACTGCATCTCATTTATCTATTCACCAGTTAACGGATATCATTATTTGCTAATGGCCAATTTGGGGCAATTATGAATAATGCTGCTTTGAAGATGTGCTGATGGATGTCATCATTTTTCTTAGAAATACCTAAGAGCGGGGCTAGCTGAGTACAGTCAGTGCACGCTTACATTTATGAGAAACTGCGAACGGTTTTCAAGTGGCGGCACCGTTACACCCCCCGCCACGAAGTCAGTGCGCCCCAGTGTCCGCACGCCCTTGCCCGCCCTTGCTCATGTCACTCTGTTACAACGTTAGCCGTGCGGGCTGCTGTGCAAAGGGACCCGTCCGTCCAGTCGGCCTCTCCCTCACGTCGAGCGCCTCGGCATGTGTCTAAAGGCCATTTGTATCTTTTCTCTGTGAAGTATCTGCTAAAATCTTGTGCCACGTTTATTAAATGGGGTTATCTTACTTGTTATGTTGGAAAAGTCGTTTACATATTTTAGATACAAGTATTTTGTCAGATAAACATTGTGTAAATATTTTCTCACAATCTGTTACTTTCCTTTCATGTTAATAGTTGGCCTAGACATTTGATATAAAGGTTTCATATAAAGATATGTAAATATTTTCAATATGTAAGCTCTAAAACTAGTTTGTTTTCTTTAAAAATATTAAGATTTTCAGCATACTCTTTATTGATAAAACATATTACTAGGATATAGCTGTGCTTCTATAAGAGTTTTATATACTTGACATTAATCAAATACCTGATAAAACTTCCTATTACTGATGTTATTCAACTGTTCCTTAAAATAAAGCAAACATTTGAATTACCCACATACTGTGGTCGAACTGTCTAAACTCTTGCTCTTCAATGGTCATAGCATCAGTCTTGATACACAATTTCTAGAGATTTATTAAAATCACGTTTATATAATTTGGTTTCCAGTTCTCAAAAGAAACTCAAAATAAAACAAAATTTGTATAAGCCATCTAACCCAACTTTGATGATATCGGATAAAAGCTGCAACCTCTTGAGTTCCTACCTTTGCGTGTCAGGTAAAGCTGACATTCTGTGACTATCATGTCTAATCTTAAAAACAAAACCAAGACTATGAAGCAGGCATCATCGTCCCTATTTTGACGACAAGGAAATTAAGGCTCAGAGACATGAAGTGACTTGATCCACGTCACTCTAGAACAAATAAATGGCAGAACTGTCCCCCGAATGTCGGCTGTCACATCTGCTTCCAGGCTCTTCCTTGCTTCTTGAAAGAATCCAAACGTTAAGGATGAGCCGGGGTGTGGCGGCCCCTGTGGCTCCCCAACCCCATTCTCTTCTCCCCTCCCGTCACGAATGCAGAGCGCACACATTCCCGCTGGGTTTCATTCTGTGTGTTACGTCGCTCTGTTGCATAAACATGTGTCCGGAGCATTGTGCAGTTTGTACATCTCACTTTTCACTCGCCATTATTTTCGAACTCATCCTTCATTTTACCTGTTAACTGTCTTCCTCTTATGAATATACTACAATTTAATAAACCATTTCCGATTGCTAAAAAACAAAATGTAGGTACTTTTATCACTACATGTTATGTAGCTTTTGAGAATATGGTTCAGTAGAGAAAATATCAACAAAATGATGACACTATAATGAAAAAAGCAGCTTTATATACTTAAACTTGTGCCTTTTAGTTGCTTTTATAGTATTTTAAAGATCCGTAGCTGAATATCACTCCTGGTTTAGCGCCCCTCATTTTGTAAATATCTGAAAACCGAGCTAGTAGTACTGGTCACCGAGCCCGCCGGGGAAAGCAGCACAGCGAGCTGGGCGGGCAGGACCGGCCGAGCCGGCGCGGACGGGCGCCACCCAGAGGCTCCGGCCGGCGGTGCAGGAAGGGCGAGCCCGGGCCAGGCCGGCTCTCACCTGTTGAAGCGCGGGTCCGCGTAGGCGTCCGGGATGTTCAGCACTTCCCCCGTTCTCGCCACCTGACCAGCAATTCCTTTCTCAATCGAAAATCTGCACAAACAAAACAGAGGAACACGGTACTCAACATACAGGTGTGTGAAATAATTCGCGACACTTCGCTACCACCGAATATTGAATGAAAAAGCGCTGCTGCATTTTAAACGCTTGCATTAACTTTTCATTTACACATTCTAAAGCATCTCACTATTATAAAATATGCAAATGTAAAGCAGACAAACACGGCACAGTAATCACTTGAGAACCCCGTTTTAAGATATAATTTACAACACAGTAAATTATAATGGATCACAAATTGGAATTGAACTAGCATTCTCCCGCTCTGACCAATAATAACCCTTTGTATTTGCAAAGCACCTTATAATTTACAAGATGCTTCAACATAAATTTTCTCAATTACTTCTCACTGTGCTGTGAACTGAGACCCGTATGTGTTCAGCAACTTGCTAAAATTCCTGACGTGTCAGTGGCGCAATGAAAACACGAAAGCAGGTGTGCGCCAGCGTACCTTCTCCCACACACACGCCCAGTCACACCTACCACACACAGTCACACCTTCTATTGCACATGCAACCAGAGTCACACCTTCCACCACACACATGACCAGATTCACACTTTCTACCACACACACGACCAGATTCACACCTTCTATGACACACGTGACCAGTCACACCTACCACACACACAGTCACACCTACTACCCATGCAGTCACACCTTCTATTGCACATGCAGAGTCACACCTTCTACCACACATATGACCAGAGTCACACGTTATGTCTGATCTTGAGATACTATACAGGACGGGAATTTTAAGGCATTTGCAATCCAAATATTGTATAAAAATAACATAAGTAACAACTTCTAGTAATTTTTACTTCGTTAAATTTAAAAACAGTCAAAACACAAGCATTATGTGCATCTACGTAATCATGTTTTATATCTAATATCAGCATTTTATATTATAAACGCGTCCTCATATTTATGAATAGTTTTCTCACTACAATATCATTAGTCGTGCCCTCATTTTGAAATTTAGTTAAAAAGGATGTCTAAAATCCACGACATCTACAGATTTCAATAGCTGCAAAATAGCTTTCAGAGTATGACATTTTCACCACTGCAGGAGAAAATCATTACTGAAATAAAGCTCTACCCTAAGGATTTTTCCCTAAGGAGAATTCAAAAGAGAATTGATACAAACACTTAGAACACCGAAAACTGACTCTGACACTGCATAAAGTCAGGCTCTCGGGATTTAGGCAAACGCGCAGCCCGCCACGGGCAAAGAGCATCGGATGCCACTGCGTGCCCTGGGCCAGCCCTCTCGGCCCGCGGTCGCCCGGCCGTGCCTGAGCGGTGGCCCTCGGAGACCGGGCAGCTCGGGAGCGACCGCAGGCCATGGCCCCTCAGTGTCTCACAAGTTCGTTTGCATCTTCAAAATTAGATGGACGCTGGGACTGGCAGGGGCACTGGGACCCTCAGCGACAGAAATGACTTTACCTAAATGACTACATCCACACTGATTTACTGGGGTCTGCAGTAACCAACCAAAAACATAACAATGACCGAAAAAACTAGCCGGCGCCTCTGAGTGGAGCTCCGAGCCTGGGAACGGGCTGCGTGCTCTGGGACGTGGCCAGCGCCGAGTGCCCCGTGGGGGGCAGTGGCGACACCGTCTCCTTCCCCGCTGCCGAGCTCCCTCCACGACAGGCGCCCAGAGGAACTGCGGTTCTTCATTAGCAAGGGAGAAGGACTTTAGGGTGGCAACGCCCAAAGCACTTCATAGTGTCACGTGGAAAAGTTCAAAGACACAGAAAGGAGAGGGACGCCCCTGCCTCGGAGACAAACTCAGTCTCTGAGCGTTACCCTCAGTTCTCAGAAGTTTTGTGCCCGTGCTCCTGGCAGGGGTCAGACTGTGACGTGACGGAGCCACCGTGCCTCAAGCGGCGGAACGAGCTCCGCTCCGTTCAGTTAAGTGACCAAAGCTGCCGCTTTTGGAGCAAACGGGGCTTTCGTTTCGAGACACAACACGTGTGTCACACGACTGATCACAGGAGCTGCTCAGCCACAGAACCGCGTGCTGACGCCGCCGACTCTGCCGGGCCCAGGTCCGCAGTGGCCCCAGGGGGCTGGGGTGCGGGGCGGGCGGCTGCTAGCCTGTCCTACGTACACTCTGCTCTCAGGGAAACCCTGCGGACTCCAGGTGGGGTGCACCTTTACCTACCTGGGGGCACTAGTAAGCTTTTCCACCGTGATTTCCAAAAGGACCGCCTCCGGAAGACGGCGTTTCCAGGAGTGACGCTAACGCTTCCTAGGTGCGGTTTCGCTGGCGCTGCAATGTCATTCCCAGAAGCACTACCTTCAGGAGGCGGGTCCTGGTGGGAATGATATCACAGTGTGACAAGTTCTGTCAGCATACCTGCGGACAGGCACAGGAGAGAGGGCGACGGGGCACCTGCGCGCTGCGGCAGCGAGCGCGGGGCTACTTCCGCTGTACCTGATCTCTTTGGTCTTCTTGAAGATGGGCCTCCCCTCCTTCTCCTCGCCGATGTCGAACAGGTCCGAGTACAGCTCCTTGTTCTTGTGGTCCACCTGGAACAGGGCGCAGCGGTCGGCGTTCACCAGGTTTTTTGCGTAGATCTGAAAATGAGCAGCGGAGCGAGAGGAGGCGGTGAGAAGCCCCGGGCTTACGGGCAGACTTCGCAGGACAGAGGTGTTAGCATAAATGCTGAAATAAACGCATAAAAACGCTGCACTCTCAGTTGGGTGGGAAATGGGCGTTATACTAAACACGGGTCTATGGACACAGAAGACAGGTGTCACTGCTAACGTCCCAGCATCGGCGACACCTGCATGAATGAGTAAGCAGCTGCCGGTCACCCAAGGTCACGGTGCCAGATGCGGAAATGCAGGTGAGCCCTGCACCGACCCCCCACCCAGTCGAAAATGTAAAATGTACGGATAATTTTGACTCCCCCAAAACATAACTACACCAGGGGACCCGAGGCATCGGCGGGGGCCTGGGCCCTGGGTGCCCCTGGGTCCCCAAATCGCGGATGCTGGAGCCCCCTGGGTCAGACGCCGCTGCCTCCGTGGCACCCGGCCATGGACCCCAAACAGCACAGGTCCTCGTTCCAAACGTCTGCGTGGACGTGGCCCTGCGCAGTTCCGCCCCGTGCTCATGGGGCAAGCGAACCGCGACACTGCCCAAGGGCTGGGGAGCAGCCGCGGCCCGGCCCCCAAGAGCCCTTCCGCCCCCGGGTCCCCTTCCGGCCCCGCCAGGGGCGGCTTCCGGTCTGACCGGCTGCTGAGTGACACATCGGGTATAAAAACACGAATGAGACCCAGGGTTCCCATGCACCTGAACTGCACTTTACTTGTTGCACTAATAACGTGCAACAATTACTAAGCGTTCGGAGGGTGCTAGACTTTTTTATACACGTTACGTGCATTTATTCACTTAATCCTCGCGACAGCGATATCAAGTCAGGAAAACGTCTTCACATGACGCAGTACCAGGGAAACTGAGGCACGGGGCAGTAACTCGTGTGGGCACTGGCCAGTGGAGTCTCTGCACGCACCGCCAGCCTCAGGGCCCCGCCTCCCCGCCTTGCCGCATCTACTCAGTCCTCACCCTCCGGTCCCCCATTGCCTTCCACAGGATTTCTTTAAACTGCAGGAGATGCGGCGCCCTCGGCGGGTGGGGCCCGCGGCCGCGCTGACAGCACCGCACCCGCGCGTACTGAGCGTTCCGGCAATCGGCCCTCCGGGGGACGGACGTGGCCTCCTCCGCAGAGAGAAAGCGCGAATTCCCGGAGAACGGGCGCCGCGACCGTGCGGCGTCACGCGGGACGGCCGTGCAGACGAGCGAGACCGGCGGCCGCGGCTGAGCGTCCTGGCCACTGCGGGCGGCACGAGGCGCCCCTCTCGCCGGGGGGCTCTGTGACAGCGGACACTGCCTCTCCCCGCCAGAGTCCGTGTGGCGAGCACAAGGCCCCGAGCGCGGGGCGACGCACTGGGGCCCGCGGGCCGCGCCTGCACCTGCCGCGCGCTGGCGTGTGGCTCGCCAGGTGCGGCCGGCCGCCCTCACCGCGCGTGGGCGCCCGAGCCTGGAGCGCCCGGCGAAGTACGTCTGTCCTCTGAGCAAGGCCGGACTGCGCAGACGCGGGAAGCAGGCGCCGCGTCGCCGGCAAACGCCAGACCCACCCGCCTACCCGGCAAATGCATGAGATCGTGAACTATTACATAATAGTGATGCTGCACTATTCGTGATTATGGACAGCGAAGCTTGCGTCCCTGATGCCCGGGGTCATGTGACGTGCTTAACACTCTGGCACATGATTATGTCAATAATTGTAAAGATCTGGGTGACATAAAACATTTTCTCAAAAAAGGAACTGAATTTAGGAGTTGAAAAGTCAAAATAGAATCAGAATCATAAAGACAATTAAAAAATTATCAAAGAATTATTCCTCATAGAAGGAATAAGCCCAAATGATTTCAAATATAAATCGTTCAAGAATCTTCGATAAAAGATTCCCATCCACTTAAGCTGTTCTAAGTCCAGAGAGAGCGTCTCCCGTTAGAGCTTTACAACCCCGGCTTTGTCACTGACACCGAAAACTGGCAAAGGCAGTAAAGAAGAAAATCACACACCAGCTTTCCTTCGACACAGAAGAAACGTCATAAATAAAGACTAGCAAATCGAACAGGAATAAATTAACAAATATCACAATGTTTAAACTATACTTTATTCATAGCTGTTCATTATCATGAAGTCTATTGTTATAGTTCACAATAGCAATAACACAAAGGAGAAAAATCCCATGATTATCTTTATGGTTGTCAAAAATGTATGTAATGAAATTTGCTTTATATGAAACACGTCATATCAACAGAATAAACATCGAAAACCACATGATCATCTCAACAAATGCAAAGAAAACAGATGCTGATAAAATCTGAAATCTAATTATGGCTAAAACAGTCAAAACACCTAGGAAAAGAAGAAATGGAGCTTCCTCGATCTGATGAAGGCCACCTACAAAAACCACAGCCAGCAGTACACTCAACACTACGAGACGGGGCGCGTCTCCTCCAAGATCAGCAGCCAGACGGGGATGCGCGCCCTCTCGAGCCCTCGTCACCACTGGACGAGTCGTCCTAGGCAGGACGACTATGCGAGGAAAACAAACAAAAGGCACCAGACCAGAAAGGAGAAGCGGAACGGCCACCAGCGCTGGGTGGCCCGGCTCTGTGCACAGAAAACCATAAGGAGCCCACCAGGAAGGTGCTGGATAAGGACTTCATCGGGGTTGCGGGATACAGGATCGAACACAAAAACCTATTTTATTTCTACACATTTTCCATAAAAATCTGAAAATAAAGAAAACAATTCCTTTTATAACAGCATGAAAAATAAAAATACTTAGGAATAAACTTTATCAAAATTAGAGTGATAGTTATACTCTAAAATTTACAAAATACTGTTGAAAAAAATTAAAGACGATCCAAATAAAAGGAAAAATGTGCCATGTCCACATATTGGAAGGCTTGATATTGTTAACATGGCAACGCTCCCCACACTCATCTACAAATTAAACACAGTTCCTACCAGAACCCCACCTGAATTCTTCGTATAAACTGACAAGCAGATTTCTCAAATTTATATGGAATTACAAGTGCCCCTAAACAGCCGCAAGATATTGAAAAAGAAGAACAAATTAGGAGGACTCACACTTCCTGGCTTTAAAACTTTCTATAAAACGACAGTAATTGGGGCGGTGTGGACAGAACTACGGGCCGAGAGAACGGAACCGTGGGCCCAGCACTACAACCAGGTCCCGACGCGCGACCCATCTCTGGCAAGACCGCTGAAGGGAAGCACGAGTCCTTCCGACACGCGGTGCTGGCAGGGCTGGGTGCCCGCGCGCACAAGCACGAACGCGGACCCTCATGCGGACCCTCACGCGGATTGACTATCACAGGTCAAAAACCTAAATGCGAAGGCTAAAGCTATGAAGCTCTTACAAAAAAAAAGAGAGCAAACTTTCATCATCTCTGATTTGGCACTGGCTTCCCGATACGACGCTACGAGCGTGAGCGACAAAGGCGAAAACAGATAACTGGACTTCGTCGAAATTAAAATCTTTTGCACTTCAAGAGACACTATCAAGAAAGTGGCGAGAAAATCCACGGATGGGAGAAAACACTTTCCAGGCAAGATCGGATAAGGGAGCTGTGTCAGAGAACACACGGGACTCCCACGACGCAACGATGGAACGGCGAGGAGCGCAATTACCAGTGGCCCCAGGATCGGAGTAGACGTTTCTTCAGCGTGGGTACACGAACGGCCAATAAGCACACGAAAAGGTGTCTGATATCTTGGGTCACTAGAGAAACGGCCATCGGACAACTGAGAACACGCTCCACATCCAGGACGATGACAGCCATTAGTCAGACAGCAACCGGGGCTGGCGACAGCATGGAGACTCGCGCCCATGCGCAGTGCCGGTGAGAAAGGAGACTCTGTGACTGCCCCAGGACACACTCGGGCCGCTCCCCGAAGAGCTAAACATCAGATGACCCAGCCTTTCCACTCCTACGCGTGCACCCGGCACACTGGAAACGGGTATTCGAACAAGACCGCACACGAACGGTCCAAGCAGCACTGTTCGCATTAGCCACAATGCGAAAATAATCCACTGTCCGTCAGCTGATGAATGGATAAAAGATGCGGTCTGTATGTCTGTGCAACAGGACGTTACTGGACCATTCAAAAGAATAAAGTACCAGCACGCTACCACACGGATAGACTGGAAACATTACGCTAAGTGAAAGGAACCAGGCACAAACGGCCACACGTCACATGACTCCGCTCACGTGAGATGTCTAGATGTCTAGTCCACGGAAAAAGAAAGATGTGTGGTTGCTTAGGACTGGGAGGTGGATGGGGTAGGACATCAGGTGAGGGATGGAATGGAGTGTCTTTCTGAGGAAGGGAAACTGGTCAGAAACTGGCTGCTATGGCTGCGCATACCTGCGAGTAAACCAAAATCCACTCGCCCACTGCGCGGACGAGCACTATGGCACGTAAATCACGCCTCGATAAAGGCGTTTTTTAAAAGGCACTATTAATAATACAAAGTCTAGTCAATAAGTGCTCCTTGTACCCCTAGTATAAACTCTGTTGGTCCATATATATTCTCATTTTTATATTCTTTTCATGTACTTTTTACTGTTTTACAAATTTCTTAAATTTTGTCATAACCAAATACGTTACTTTTTACTACGCAATCAAGAATTCTCTTTTTTGTCCAAATAAAACCATCAATATAACTAATTATGTAAGGAATGTGCTGGACGTGACAAGCTTTAACGTTACTCTCTAATTCCTTAGTAAACTCTGTCTCCACGAGACAGGGACCGCACCCCGCCCCATCCTGCCTGCCATGAGATCAAAGAGCGACAGCCAGCGTGCGTCACCCAGTCAGGAGAGGAGGCAACCCCTTGCTGGAGGAGAGTACCGTATTTTGAGAAAGACCAAGCCCACGGGAAACAGGAGGGCCACTTCTCAGGTCACACGAGAGAGCACGAACGGGACCAAGCGCGCCTGGCCCCCCTGGGGTCCACATACACACCGCTCTGACTACAGGAAGCCACTCTGTCAGGGGGTGTCGCCAGGCCACCGAAGCAGCTGCACAGGGAAACGTGGACACAACCCTGTTTTGTGTGGCTTTCGGTCTATGAGTCTCGAAAAGACAGGAATGATGAGGATGTAACTCAGCAGATTAAATTAAGCAGAACGGACCTCAACATCAGTTGAGAATCCCCCACACTGCCTGTATGCAAAGGCGTTTTGGAGACTATAAGAAGAAACTATATGTTTTCAAAGTATAGCTCACCATTAAATAATGAAAAACTCGTGAGATATCAAAATGTTGTTCAAAACTCTCCAAAATTAATGGAAGTGACAAAAAAAATCAAGGTGATACCTCCAGATCACTAAGTATCGCCTTTTCATCTATTTAAAACAGCCCGTGTGTCTAACACAGTATAATGTTCCACCACATATTAGGACATGAATCTAAGGTTCAATAAAATCATTTTCAAAAGAAAAGGCACCTACCATTATGTGTTCAAGTAGAGAATCTATTGCGACTATGTTATCAAAATATGTCCTGAAAAAAAGGGACATAAACCTGTAAGCAATCTTGTTTAGAACAGAGAACATATTAAACTCTGACTGCATTTCCCAGTTTTGTCTACATTTAAATAAAACACATAAAGACATATGTTTGTTTGATTTTGGTTGTCTTTTGGAAACAAGCGATGATAGTTTAAAAAGATAAAAAGAAACTTTACCATTGTCTTTATTATGAGGACTCTAATTTCAGAGAATGCTTAAAATAATGACTTAATTGATAAGTATCAATGTAGAAAGTTTGTAGCATTTAACGAAAACTATGAAGGAATAAATTGAGTTCACCGTATTTAATATTTTCATGAAGAACTTTGATCTGAAATAAAAATATCTAAATTGCTAAATCTCATTAATACGGTTAAAATATAAATTATCACTGAAAGACTGGCAAGTTAAAAAGTCGTTTAACTGTACTAAGAAAGCACTGCAATCCCTCTGAGAACACCGGCGAGCACGCGGTGCGGGGGCCGGTGCCCGCGCCGCCAGACGCCGTGCTGTTACGAGCGGCAAGCGGTTTGGAGAGTCTGGTCTACGCAGCAGAGCGCAAAGCCGGTAAGCGGGTGTATCGCTGCACGTGCATGTGAGCGGCGTGTGGCGCACAGAACACGTAAAGAGACCAGGTCGTTCGGCAGCTACTGCTTTCAGTTTGGGTTTGTGCAAGTTTCGTGTGCCCTGTAATTAAGATGACGTGTGCTAAGTGATGCACACGCCTTCCACGTAAAGCCGGCGCGCCCGCGGGCTGGGCACGCGGAGGGCGGCTCCCTGCTGCGGAGCAGGCCCACGAGAGGCTGAGCGGCCCCCTCCTCCGTGCGGCCGGGCCTGGAAGGGGCCGCCTCGGCAGCGAGCGCCCTCGCGGCTCCCCCTGGCTCTGATTGTACACTCAGGAAACAAGTGCCCGCAGGCAGCATCGACTTCAGACTACGCAGCCGGGACTACGGCTCGCCGCTGCGGGCAGCCGGGGACAGAGGTGCGCTCCCCAGCGCAGGCTGGCAGGGGGACGTGGCCGTGAAGTCACCACAGCTCGATTTTCAGATTTCGACGGTGAAGTCGAGGGTCGGGAGCTGTGCCCTGTGCCGGCAAAGCCCTCGTGAACCGGGAGTCTCCCGGACTCCCAGGATCGCTCCCTCCGCCGGCCCAGGGGGCTTTTTCTAGGTCAGGGAAGGGGAGCGTTTTCTCTAAAATGAAATCTGAGCTACTGCACGTGGGAAAACTTAAATAACGGTATTAACAGCATGTTTCATTTACTGACATTAGTAGAAAATGCCAGAGAGAACTTTTTGGAAAAAAAAACAAGCAAACATTTCCTCTCCTTCTATTGTCAGTTTTCTGCCACAAAAAAAAAAAAAAGAAAAAAAAAAAAAGAAAAAAAAAATAAAGTGAAAGAGAGAGAGAGAGAAATACTTGGTGTCTCTAAAATGCTCTGGTGACTCTATTTAGAAAATACACAAATGAAAGAGCACAAATGAGAACCATTCGTGGTCACAGCCGCGGCTCGCCGTCCCCGCCAGGCTGCGTGCAGTGGGGTCGGTGACGGCCTGTCTCTGCCGGGGCCTCCCCTGCACCGCGCCCCTGAGCAGTGAGAGCTGCTCCGTCCCCAGACCCCGACACTCACTTAGACACGTCGAGGAGAAAGTCGTTCAGTTCCGTCTGCTTGGCGAGGCCTCTGCATACCTGCCGCGGAAAATAACGGCTGTTAATGAGGAGAGATTTTTGCGTATTTAAAAATAAAAATTCCAGACTACTACTTACCCCATTGTATTTTAAAAGGCAGACACGATCGCTTTGTTTATAATGCAACAATAATATCAGTAACAGTGCACTTTTAGCGATCGCTCGAATGCGCCGAGCACTTGCTACTGTCGCCCGAGCACCCCAAACGCAGCAGCAGTAGCTGCACTGCTTGCGAGGCCGGGCACGGAGGGCCTCGCCCGGCCTGCAAGGCCCCGCACGCCGCGGCCGGCCTCGGCTCGGCCTGTCTGCCCCCGGAGCCGCTCTTCAGAACGACTCTGTTTTTAAAGACTGTGCGTGGGCGCACAGGGCGCCCAGGCCGCACGCTGTCGCATCCCAAGGCCTCGCCCCTCAGGGTCCTACGGCTACAGAAACCTTTTCTCATCCAGTCCCCCCTTTGCCCGAGTTTGCAGAAATGGACTCAACAGAACAGCAACAAAAGGAAGCGGAAGACGCAGAGCAGAGCCGCGCGGCTGCCGTGTTCTTGAACGGCAACAGCCTCGTTGGCGGGAAAGCGCCATGCAGCCCGCCGTCTGTCAGGACAGGTCGTTCTTTCACGAGAGCCAGGTATCTTCCATTTAGGACTAGCCTTCTCATACACCATTTGGTTTAGAGGACGCTTTAACTTAGGAAATGGGGTCATAACCACATCAACATTAAGGCCAGTAGGAGCTCGTGCCTGGGCTTTTGGTGGAAAAATAAAATAAAAATAGGACACATGCCTTTGCTGTGTGAATGATTTACAATCGTGTAAATATGTAAAAATAAGTGCAAGATACTTAAGGCGGAGAGTAGGTGAATGTAAGAGCGTTCGTAGGTAATGACTCTAGAAACAACCTGAAGCCTCTGCTGTCAGAATGCAAAGCGCCAGGCTGTCGCCCCGCCCCGATGACCCGCCCAATGACCTGCCCCCTTGGGAAGCCTGGGGACCTTCCCGAGACTCACCTGCACCTGATGAATCGCTACTGAAGCCCAGGCAAGATTTGCCGTGGCGACCTAAGGAGGAAGTGTGAGACACGTTTTTATTAGTCACGACCAGACATCACGACAAAGGGCTTCAGCACAAACGTATTTGAAGAATTGTCTGCGGTCATCACACTTTGACTGTTTCGCCAAACACAAAGCATCAAATATGCACGCGATTTCTCTTTGACATCTCCCCTTTAAAACTGAGTTTAATGCTCCCTTGTTCCTCTTAATTTTGGATAAGAAGACAAATTGACTGAGAGAGCTAAAGTCCCATGATTTTAACACAAAATATTTTCCGCTTAACGAGAATTCCATTAAAAAGCCTCTAACAACCACTCTCCATGATGAATATTGCTTAAACTTTGCCGACGAGTCCCGAAATGACTAGCCCTTCTACTTCTTCCATCATTCATTCATTTAGCAAACATTTGCTAGGCCCTACTAGGGACCAGGCGCCATTCTAGATGCTGGAGACTCGGCATCAGCAACAGCAGACAGCTCGCCACAGGGAGAGGGGGAGGCAGGGACGAAAACAAGCGAGAACACAGCCTCCTGGCCGGGGACGAGGGCGAGAGGACCGGGTGCCTCAGACAGGCCGCCGGACAGGAGCTGCCCGAGTCCGCGTGCAGCGCTCAGGGAGGGCCTGGCTGGGAGCGTGCCGGTCACGGACATCGCTGGAGGCGGCTGGAGCTGGGACGCCAGAGGCTCTGGCTGGGGGCCCGTCCGCCTCGCTCAAGGGTCTGGTGTGGCGGGAGGGAGCGGACACGCCGTCCTGGTAACGGACGGGGCGCGAACTGCGGGGCTGGGCCGCATACTGGCCGTGCACAGTGACACTTGGTTTCAGTATGAAAGAGCCAATTCGGGGAACGACGAATGGAACTCACTGTTTTAGTGGATGTGATTCTGGAACATACTCAAGGAAAGTGCCATTGTTAAGAAAACATAAAGACCAGCAGACTGTGAAAACTCCCAGTCATCTACTACGCCGTCTGACTCGCGATACGGCACACTTCTATTTTTATTGTTAAAATAGGTTCTTACTTAAAAAAAAAAAAAAAAAAAGCCTGTATTTCCAGTTTACCCAGTCTCCTCTCTAAACTACAAAACAAATTTTTTTTTAATTCATTAGTATTAGCATCCAAACGCTGCCAAGCAAGCTGGTTTTAAACGCTGGTGCACTCATGCGTCCGTAGGGGGTGCTGACGCGCTCCCCCAGGGGCCGGGCCACAGCCCCCGCCTCACCTCCTGCTGGCTCAGGCAGAAGGCCTCCTTGCCCCAGTGGCGGTACAGCTCCAGGATGCCGATCAGATCGCCGATCGCGGTGACAATCGGCAGGCAGAGGACAGACTGGATCCGCGTCCCTGACTCCAGGCCAGTGCCTCTGGGAAACCGTTCATCCTGAGAATAAGACGGAAGAAGTTATGAATCCAGTTAAAGAAATGGAATCATCAGATTGTGATTCTTACTCCTATCAGAAATCGCCTAATACTTGTCGTCAATGTTACGCAGTTCTTTTCAAGTGAAAACCAAGAGAGACGGGCAGTGTAAACCGTCTTGAAGAAGCACTTATCTTCAGCAGCTCAGAACCTACACCCAAATCCCGCCCTGAGGCTCTTCACCTTGGTGCAGTGGAATTGAATGAACGAACGAACTAATGAGTGACTGAATGAATGAGTACATGTCACTTTCGTGAGGTAGCAGACGCTAACAGTCACTCACGCATCACCTTCTGCTGTGTCAGAACCCTTGCGAGGGCTTTGCAGGGGCACTGTCACAGGTGAAAACTACTCCGGATGCGAACACCATGTGAAGGAAATTATATGTAAAGCTTTTTCTAATTTTAAAATTCGAAAAACACAAAAGTGGATGCTAATGACAGTCATTCTAACTGGACCTCAGAGACTTATATTAAATGTTCAAACCAGCCAATAACTTTCAATTACTTATCATGAGAAATGAAATTGGTTCTTTGATTTTAATAATTTTCTATTAGCGAAAGCGCTCAAAGGGATATAGGGAGCTCATGAATTAATATCAAAACACCAACGCTATTTATTCGATGTGTACTGTCTGTAAGGAGGTTTTTCATGAATCGAGATTAGCACAAATCTATACTTGTCGTTGACTTTTCTTTTGAAAGTTTGCACATACAACAGACCATTTTCAAGTAACAACTTACATAACATCTACTTTTAACACTTCCTTTTAAAAACTGAAATGTACTGGATGTGTAACATTGTGCACAACATTGTGCCGGCTGAAGGCGCAGGCGTCGATCTGATACATTCGGATACTGTGATGTGACTGTCACACTGTAGTTAGCACCTCCACCACATCGCGAAGTATCTTTTCCCTTTTGTGCTGGGAAGAACTAAGATCTAGCATCTTAGCAAATTTGGTAATTAGAATAGAATGCTATTGTCTATATTCACTAAATTGTGCAACATTTATTTTTAATCGCTTAACTTTTTCTTTTTTTCTTTTTCTTTTTGGATAAAATAATTACCTGAGTTGTTCAAGGTCATAATTAGAGGCAAAAGCAAAACTAAAACCTGGATTCCACGACTAGCAATTTTCAGAGCAAGTTCATTACCCCTAGATACTTGTTTGTATACTTGTCACTTTTAAAAGCTAAGCTCACAGGGTGACGTTTCACCACAGTGCTCACATGCACAGTGCAAGACTGTACTAGAGGCTCCACTCTGTCGCCGTCCCTGTCCCCATGCCCTTTATCGGCATCGCCCAAGACTGAGCGTGGCCTGTCTCCGCGGCGTGCCCGGCCAGTGGGAGGGCGGAGGCGCCGACGCACGCGGAGGCGTGGAAACGCACTTGCACGTTTCCACTTCTCTAGCACCCTGCGTCCACCACGAGCACACGCCGGGCTTCGCTTACTGAGGAGGGTGCAGGGCTGAGATGCGCGTGGAGAGCTGAGGCCATCTGAGCCCTGCCAAGTATCGGCACGAGGCCCAGTCCGCAGACTCATGAGAAACAGCAAGTGGCTGCTGTATGACACAAGCAGAATCTGGAGTAATTTGTCACAGCGATAGGTGGCTCGTTCACGTACATCCTGCTCGGACGTGAAACCAAACAGTCGTTGTTCGGTTTGCATGAACATAAACATGCATTTACTGGCATGTATTGAACTAAAGACTATGCCAGTCTAGCTCTTAGTGGGTACATAAGATATGGTTTTCTGAGTGCAAAGAATTTGTTTGCATACCAATTAATTTGCTGACCTGTATCTTAATGCTTGAATAAAATGACTTACATTACAACATCAAAATGACACATCATCTTTCTTAATACTTCAGATTACAAATGGCACAACTGGTAAAAAGCCATGTACCCCAAGGATGTCTTCCACGAGCAGCGTCTTCCTGGACTTGGCCACGTAGGCGGAGGTGGTGGTGCCCTGGGCGATGGGGCCCGCAGGAACGAGCCGGGGTCTCCCTTCCTTGACGCCGGGCGGGGTGAAGACGCACAGGCTCTGGCAAGAAGAAGCGGCATGCTTTACACACCTTCCTGGACTGCGGCTCGGTGCAGAGAGCCTCCTAGATAGCACTCAACAGCCACGAGAAACCTGGGAGCCGAGGAGGAGACAGTGGCTTGGCCGTGATCACACGGGAGCAGCCGGGTAGGTTCCCTCGCACGTTTGCGACGCACACAAAATACAGGCTGGGTCCAGGACTTCGGTGAATGTCTGTGCACTGAAAAGCTCTTAATATAGCCTCCTACTCTGATACAGAGAAAATAAGATGAAACAAGTAAACTGACCTTAGGCTCAAGATGCTCTCAGGGGAAGAATCAGGTGCACGTGGGCCGCCTCCCTGCAGGCCTGGCCTGCAGGTCTGGAGGAAACATTGGTAGCTATAGGTCAGTGTGTTCGGCTGTTTTTCATTTTCGGTGAAAATGTTCAAGGGACTGGGTGGGAAGGTAAAGTTCTGACATTATCTTAAAATAAATGTTTTTAAAAATAAGGTCAAGACGTGGTTCCATAGTGTAGCGGTTAGCACGTCTGCTTTACACGCAGAAGGTCCTGGGTTCATGTCCCAGTGGAGCCATAGTCCGTGGTCTACGGCCATGCCACCCTGAACAAGCCCAATGTCTGGCCAGGCCTGGTTAGTACTTGGATGGGAGACCACGTAGGAAGCCCAGGTGCTGCAGGCATAAATGATAATAATAAAATTATAATTAATTTTAAAAAGATCAGTTATTCTGACTCAATCAAATCATATCTTTAAATAAATATCTACTAAATAAGAATTGCTAATCAAAAACCATCTAGGGTTTGGGGGCAACATTTCGACATAATGGCACGATTATCTCCGCGACCTGAAGATGACTACGGCTCAGGCACGTTCGCCAGCACCCCTCATTCCTTAGATCGGAGCGCTGCAACTTAGAGGCTGGAGGCCTTTCGAAGCAGTAAGCGTGAGACGGTCCTCTTAAGCTACACACGGCCGTTTTACACACTTGCCACTACTAAGCTCTTTCTAGGTGAAGACGGTGAGTTGAATGTGTGTGTTAACTTGTTAGGTAAGTTCTTTTCGAGCTTTGTAATGACAAAGAACTCTTTTTTCAAATAAAATCCTATGTGCAATAGCAGAGCGAACCCTACAGCCCCGAGCTCCTTCGGTCACCCAGGAGCAGGGAGGAGGGGCTCCCCGCACTGCTGCGTCCTGGCTGCGTCAAGCGAATCACCACGATTTAAAGATTAGAAGCTAAAGTCAAAATATTTTTATTTGCAAGCGTAGCTAACTATGTCAGCTGGCACAGTGCTTAAGTAGTATTTACTATTAAGTACAAGGCCTGTGAAAATACATTTTAAGTTTGCCTTTTAAAAGAATTAAGTTTAAAACGTCTAAACGCTTCAAAAAGGTTTTTACAATTTAACTATATAAGATGATGACAGTGTCACCTAATTTATTCTTAAAGAAGCCAGAAATCAGAGTGGCTGGTCTCAAAATTACTGTGCTTCTATTACGCACCAATACACGTGACAGGTGAAGTAAGACGCTCCTCAGCGTGTGTCTCTAATTGTCACAATGCAATTCAGTGCGTCCTAAGACTGAGCAGAAAAATGACTCGAGAACAGGAAGAGAGACGACTGCAAGGCTGGAAGCCGGAAGCACGCGGTACCGAGCCAGGGATCTTCTCCAAGGACGAGGACGCTGGCCCGAGGCGGCGTGCCCCCTGGCGTCCCTCACCCGGCCAGCGGCGGGCTGCATGGCCGAGCTTACGCTGGGCCGCGTGGCGCAGGCAAGTCCCACAGAACTCCCGTGATAGCGGTGGAGAGTGAGCTCGAGCAAGCTCCCAACAGTGGCGTTTTTATTTTTATTATTTTTATTTTTTAATGGCCGTTGACTTTGTTTTTTGAAGATACACAACAGACATCTTTTTTGGGTGACTTTGCTGTATTTGCATTAAGGGTGGATTTAATATTATCTTCAAGTTATCCTTAGCATCATAATTCAATAATGACAGAATAGCTTACGCACTCCTATTAGATCATTTACTGAAAATTATTAAACATTCACTGCCTCTATACAGGGTTTCTGTATGATCTCGAGAAACAGATAAGCAAATACTGGGCCGAGAATACATAAAAAGCTATTCTCTAAATTACGCTTACTGAAAATAAATGGTTTACGAATCATTTAATTACTTAACCGAAACTGAAAAACTCCTTGTGGATAAGTAATTGTCAACAAGTTAAATACTTCTTTACCATGGGACCATTATACCTCTGTTACTAACAAGCTGGTGATTTTTTAAATCTTATTCAGCAAATAGGAATGCCCTCTGATGAGAGCCGAGGCCAAGAGCTAACTAAATATTGAATAAAGTCGCATTGTCGTATGAAGGCCGAAGGCCCGGGGCTGGAGGCAGAATGCGGGCCACCACACGGCAGACACGTCTCTGATACCCTCACGGCCTCCCGCCCGCTCCTCCGTATCACTGGCCTCTCACACGTCTCTGGGAGTTGGGTGTTTTTTTCACTCCATAAAATGCACCTGGGGAAAAGCCCCTGCATAACACCCACTGCCGACTGAAGACCGCGCTCGGGTCCAGTGTGCGGTCTGTCACTGGATGCTCTTTACACTCTTTGTGGCCGGACAGAGTGGCGGGCGGCCATGATCACACACAGAACACGTCGTAACAAACCTCTCCGTTAGAGGCTGGATTCCGCATGTATTCAAGGACGGGGAAGGTTCGTTACATCTACCTTCACTCATTCCACAGGAATAACTGAACAATTCCGCTTTGGCTAGTTCTCTTTTTCCCACTGCTTGAACCGCCTCCCCTCCACCCCCAGGAACACCTGAGTCTCTCTAAACCCCAGTTCAGCACCCTTTGCTTGATCTGTCTACCATACTGTTTTACTGACTGTAAGTCTACAGTTCCTTTTGTGATCTGCGAAGCTGAGTCTTGCTGTTTCAGAATAAGCATATGTATTTTATAAGATACATCTTGCATTTTCCATTGAAGGGCCTGCCTTGATGCATTAACAAATGATAGGTGCAAATAAGTTTCAAAACTTATTTGTTCTTAAACTTATTTTTCAAAATCAAGCAAAATGATTTTTGGCATAAGGATGTGACCGGGATGTTCAGATTAATAAGATAAAAAATCTACTCGGTATATAATGTAATATACTCAGATGAATGAAAACTAGTCTTTATCAAATATCGCTATACAATATTTCAGAATATATTAAGAATATTCTGCATATATCTATAATATCTAATTTGCCTATAAAATCATGTTGAATTGACTGTTAAATTGATTCATGCCCTACTACTTTATAAATCTATCAAAATTTTTATTAGCACAAACATTTTTCAGAGCTAGAGATAAAAACTACAGCAGAAAACAAGGAAAAGTTTCAAAATTCCAAAGCTCAATTACCTCTGCTCTTTCCTGAGAAGGAACCGACCGCGCCCAGGGGGCGCTGGACGGTGAACGCTGGCTGCCCCGTGGCCGCGACCTCAGAGGCGCCCTGTCAGCCCCTGACCTCCAAGAGCAGCCAGGAGACCAGCCAAGGGGCCCAAAATCTATCAGAGGCCACGTGGTGTCAAGGGATAAGTAAGTTCTTCAATTTTTCAAAGAAACCCATATGAAATAGCCAATATTTTTGTAATAACAGCAAATTTCATACTTACATCTAAAGTTAAACTAGAGAAGATTGGTTGGCTCAATGAAAGAATAAAAATGCATTCAAATTACAAAGAAGCAAGTTGAAAAAAAAAGATTTGGTGCAAAATGAACAACAGAACCATCGCGATTTATTTTTAAAAACCCGATTTTTTGAAGAAATGGGAACATCTGACTCATTGACATCAACTAAATAGATAATTCTACCTCACTTGGGAAAACTGGTTTTCATCTTTATACACAATTCAAAAGTCGCTTTATTCATGAAACTTCATTTTTATATTAAAACTTCAATTCACAACCAATTAATTCTTAGAGATACTTTTTAAGAAAAAAAAGTACTTAAGCTCACCATTATTTTTCCTACAAGACACTAGATGGCAGTGGAGAGTAAATAGTTAGATCTAAGCACAGGGCCATCAACCTGGAACTCGGATTAGATAAGTTTGTTTGCATAGTTCTGAAAAAATAAACTACTAAAGTCTATCGCGCAACTGAAAAAAATCACACGATTATTGTAAACTACCGGCTTCTCCGTTGGCTTCTAAAACTGATGTATGAAAGGCAATCTATGAACTTACTTTATGAATTAAAAAATTTAAATTATCATTAGTGTTTATAAGTTTTCAGCTTTTAAAAACAACCCATGGATAACATAAGAAAACTGTTATAATATTATAAAGTACATTACATCTCAGTTGGACTATGTGGCTAGATATGAGAGGAAAAAAACTGTGAAAAGATGAAAAGTCGAATTAAGCAAAAAGTTACTTTGTCCAACAGACACTTCGAGAGCACCCCGCGTATGTCATGTGGCAGACACTGCTCTGGCCAGGGCGCGAAAACACCGCCTCGCTCTCCAGCTCCGGGTTTCTCAGAAACGGCTTCTTCGTCCTGAGAGTCCTTCCTCCCCATCTCCTGGGTGAGAGGTCTCCCCAGCAATGCTCACAGGGCAGACCCCAGGCCCCTCGGGTCCCCTCGGGTCCCCTCCACTAACCGTGGGCTTCTCGGCTTCCCCTGTGGGTCTACACCCTTTGACGCCGAATGGCTTTTCCTTTATTTTTGCGTGCTCAGCACTGTAACTTGGGATTTGCTATACAGCAGGTGTTTAAAATGGTCTGTGAATGAACAACACTCGTGACATAATACATAAGCAACGGAGGTTAAATTAAGTTTCGGAAAGTTTAAGAATTTTGTCAAAGTCACGAAGGAGTGAACTGGAAGTCACACAACTCTACTCCAGAATCTGACTCCTCTGAAACCTGCTGTTTCCTAGGACGCTCCCCTTCTTTTCCTAAGCTTTGAAACAGCAGAGAGGGCACAGGCGTTCTCTCCCGTGGGGCGCTGTCCCTGCGGGAGCGTGGACGGGAAGGCCCAGGGACCAACTGTGGTCCATCACGCTACCCCAGGCTCGGCATCCCCCTGCGAATGGTCGGTGCACCAAACTCCGCTGACTGAGCGTCCTGGAGGTTTTTAGAAAAGCACCGCTTTCCCACTGCTGTCGATTTCTTCCGTCTAATGGTCGAAGGCAGCGGTCCCCGTCCTTTGCGGCACCAGGGACCGGTGCTCCTCTGAGCATCTGATCCTGACGATCTGAGGGCAGCTGGGGCGGGGATGCCGGCGCTGGGGGCGGCTGCGAACACAGATGCCGCTCTGCCGCTCGCCTCCCGCTGTGCGGCCCGGGTCCCGTCCCAGGCCGCAGCCCACAGCCCTGGGTTGGGGACCCCGGTCTAAGGTCTTCTATCATCGTTTACATTAAATAGGGCAAGTTATATTTTCCTCTAAAACTGTCTATTTTATCTGGATTTTCACTTTTATGAGTACAAGTGTCCTTTCACAATTTGTCATTTTTACCATATCTATTGTTTTACTGTCTTTTAAATTATTAAACATATCTTATTGTTTTTATAAATTATGTTAGTATAAGGCTTATCTGTAAAACCTTTAGATTTCTTCGTTTAAGTAGATTTTTCTTCTTTTTCTGTCTCCACAGGTTAAACTGGTAAATCTCAAAAGGGCAGGGAACCGAACCTACTGTGGCATCTCTGGTACCCGGGAGACATAACGTGACAGGGTCTGATAAAAACGTGTCCAAGGAACAAATTCACTTATTTTTGTTCTCTTGTGTATTAAGGTTTCAGAAGTGTATACAAAATGCTTAATGTTTTAAAGGTGTGAATCCCTCCCCCTGCCCCGTCAACAACTTTGTCCAGAGCTTCAGCCATACTGTAATTCATTTTCATAAACACTGTTCCCTGAATATTTCATTAACTGTATTTTACTTTTTTTCTTTGTTCGAAGAGTTACTTGACTTATTATGTTTAATGTCCAAGATTTAATTTCCTTGTTATTAGCCATTCTGAGGATCTGAATCCTTAAATGGGGGCTCAATACATCGGAGTAGGACGTAACCTACGGAAGAAAGGGAACCCCAAGTTGGTAAATCCTAAAATAATATACTGAGTTAAATATATAAATTTTCTTAAAAACCTAATTAGTGATATTATTAATATCTGCTAAATTATATTTTTGATCTGTCAGTACCTAAAAATATTACTGCATTTTTCTAGTCATTTTCCTTGGTATGATTGTTTTGCTTTATAAATTTAACCATACCTAATCTTTATTGTATAAATTTCACAACGGCGCTACCCTTTGCTGTAGATTAAACCCTTCACAAATCAAGCGACTTCCTTTCCCAATTCGATGCTTTTATTCCTTAAATTCCATTTCGTCATTGATCTTGTGGCACCTGCTCGCCTTCAGTCTGCATTTTTCTGAACTAGGTTTGCTCTGAATTCCCTTTTTCTTTCAATCATTCCCACTCATTCTGTTTATATGTGTCTCTGTAAATAGACGACAGTTGTGCGTTTTTTAACCTGATTTAAGATTTTTTCTTTTAATAGCTGAACCTATTCTACTTGTAATTTTATATTTTCATATCATATATTTGAGATGTAATTTATATTTTATGATATTTTCATAATTAGTTTCACAATCATATTTGATTTTTATTTTTAGCACTTTAAAACTATATAGTTTATCTTCTTAGTGTGTTTTTTCTTTAAAACTTTTCAATCTGGTAATATCAATGGAAATTTTTGATTCTCGTGGAACTTTTTATATATTTAGATTTCAATACATCAATTTCAGAAAATTAGTTATTTATGTTCATTCTCATCCATAAAAAAGAAATTAATGTTTATGAGAATTTCAAAATTTTTTCCCATCTCTGTCTTAATCCTTTATATTTACTGATCTAGACTAAAAATTTTATTTTAGACTATTTAGGTTACATTATTGCAATTCTAGCACTAAAGCATATACATTTTGCTTTATTTGAAGGCTGAATAAAGTAAATTACTTCATAAATCTTTTATAAAACATAACTGGGATGAGAAGAATAAAAGGAATCCACAAAAATCTAAAAGGAAGTAAAGTAAGGAAACCTGCAAGTTAAAAAAATCCCAAACTTTTCTTTTCTTCCCAAGAGTATCAACCAAAGTCCAGATGAAAGCTGCTCAGAGAGCAGGAGACCAGATCTGACCCCCGGGGCCTCTCCACACGGGAAATGTCGTCGGAGGCCCCAGCCTCAAGGGCTGCGTCTCATTCGGGGTAAAGGGTAAATACACTTACAGCTGCAAAGGCATTACACAGGGGAAACAAATTATCCTGAACTTACTGCTGCAGAGAGAATAAAAATGTCCTCTGAGAAACTATATCTGTGCGTCACGTGAATTTGAAGCTTGACTCTAAACTACTGGTCCAAAAAATGCTACTAGATAATTTAATAAAACAGTCTTGGGTTGGCAGTACCTTAGGTGATAGGCAAAAACAGACACATTTCCTATTCCAAGGAAGAAACTTCAATACAAGTCTCATGGATATATTTAAAAGGGCCCAAGGAATAACATGATTCACATTTTTTAAAAAAAGGAAAACGTAAAACACATGAGCAAATCAGTCACCACCTATGAAAGATGGGATGAAATAAAAGCCAAGAAATGATAATTCAGAAATATAAAACAATATAAGAGAGGTATAGTTAAAGAAATAAAAGATAAGCTTGACGATATGTCCTGGGAATAAAAACGGGGACTATCGTGAAGGACTGAGGCAAACTAGAAACGATCACGTGTGATCTAGTCTTATAGTCAGTGACATCCATCAGCCTGAACCCTCTGCGCAGCAGGCGCATCATTAAGGAACGTGGTGAAGACGCACAGACAGACAGACACACGGATTTCCCGCAGCGGGGTCCTGTCAAGGGACGGTCCTGTGGGACTGAGGACCACAGGTCCCCACCGAGAGGCCTGACATGCAAGGAAGAGGTGGCCACGGACAGACGGACAGACGTCCGAAGGAGTGCTTTGGCGAGCTTCAGACTGGGCCGCGCGCCCCCTTCATGCCCGCGGAGTCCCAGGAGGGGGAAATGGAGTGGAACACGCGGGTGGAAACCGCGGTCAGCAAACCGGGGATCGTCCCCTGACACTGTCCGTCATCCCCAGAAGACCAGGTCTCTGCCCTCGCGAAGCTTCTGTGCTAGTGAAAGAGCCAGACCTGCAGGTGAGCACGCAGGCCACAGGTGATCTGTCACCCCAGGCTGGGTGAGCTCTGCGAAGGCGGCGGAACGCAGTGGGACCTGACCGGGGAAGGCCGGGAAAAGCTGCACCACTGCTGCGTGCCTGCCGTCCTCAGGGATTCGCTGCTGCAGGCGACCGACTCGGGCCCCGAGATGGGAAAGGAACGGGGAGCGAGGACAGTGACCCAAGAGAGGACCACGAGGAGTGAAGCGAGTGACCCCAGGAGTTTAGACTACGGAGCCAGAGGACAGCCTGAGAGGACGTGGCGCCGCCCCCTCCATGAAGGTGCAAACGTGGGCGCCGAGTGAGAGCGAGAGAATCAGGACTGGCACCCACGTCATCGCCATTTCGCTAGGGAACGCACAGACCTTTTCTAAAGCCCACGCTGGGGTGAGCCACTTCACCGTGGTCAACGCGTGAAGGTCAAACTCGGTGGCCCGAGTCTCCGTCCGGGCTCAGGGGTCACGTAAACAGCCAGAGACGCTGAGTCCAGGATCCAGGTCTCAGCAGAGAATCTGGCTGGCCCCGGTCTGGGTCGCAAGTAGCTGCCCCTGAGGGAAGGCGTGACACGATGCAGGCAGGCGGCAGTGGCCGACCCTGTGCGCAGTCCGCGGATCTCGCGGAAGGAGTGAGGGGAGGTGGCTGTCCCCACTCCGCGGAGCTAACATGCACGGCAGTGAATCACGAAAATAAATGCAAATTCTAGAAGAATTTTCTCAAAGCAATTCTTGTTTTTAATAAAAATCCCAAAGTTTTAGAAATAAATTTTTAGAATGAACAGAAAATACTGAGATATATTCATTACTTCGCTAGTTCAGTCACTGCAGGATACTACCAGCGTATAAAATATATTTAGAAGGAATAGTAATATCTGAGTAATTCGATTCGACACGCGTGTCTGACAGTTCACATGACAGGCACCAGAAGAGATGCTGGGTGGACGCGAAAATGAGAAGGGCCGACCCCTGCCCTGAAGCGCTTTGAGCTCACGCCCGGCGAGGCGCGGGGGCCGCTGCGCGCCACGGGGTTCGGCCCGGGGATCCTGTTTGTGCCACTTACTGTCACGCTGTGCACTACTGCATCACTACGCAAGGGTGGCGTTAAAAATCTCGGGGTACTCGTCTCTCCTCCCGTTAACATCTTACTCGATGTGAACAGCACACACTGTGATCACTCACGAACACAACCATCACGTTGAAAAACATGCATCCTAAATCTCAAATAACAATAACTAGCGCATAATACACGATATAAAGTCTGCCACATACATTTGTAACGAAGTTGTATATATTTAAAGCTATGAATATAAGTATCATTGGCTCAGAATATTATTTTAAATATGTACATATGTGTTTTCAATACCACAGCAAAAAATCCAATGCCAGTGACTGAATGTCCTGAATCACTTCTGAAAGCGTCTACACGCCCCACATTTGTCAGTGGGCTGTGTTTAAATAAGTTAAAACACAAATGTGGGGTCCGGCCTGTTCCCCAGAGACTGGGCAGGCATGGCTGAGACGCCCCAGCATGCGACAGCCTGACCCCCGGTGACTGGGGCTTCTCAGTGACTCCGCCCCAGCACTTTGAGAGTTATCTTTAAAAATCTTAAAAATCGCATAAAATGCTAAACTTCTGTTGTCATTTTTTTCTACTGCAGACTGTACATACAAAGGGCACAGACTGTCCACAACACCCAGGCCGCAACAATCAAATGACTTCTGCACAAAACGAAGTCGACAAATGCCACAAACCAAAACCCAAACAATCAATAAACTCTAAGATTTTCTACCCAAATGTTGCCTTGTTGGTCAAAGTCGGCTGATAATATCCACAGACACAAATTACAAAATGAGTTTAAAGCACTTAATTACAATATGTCTATTAAGCGGTCTGTAACATAACAGTTCATCTTTAAAAAAAAGAAAAGCTTATAACATTTTCTTAATTAGAGCACCAAAATCTAAATTTAGATACTCACATTATTGCACTCTCCAAGGAAATACAGTGCAAATCCGTCAGCTTTTGTGGCTGCCAAAGCAATGAAAGAGGAAGAAACTAATCTCAATAGGCGGGCACAGCAGGCGGGGCTCTGGGGGGCACAGGGACGCGACGCGGGAGGGCTGGGGGCCGGGCGAGCGGGCACGGCACGCCGCGGCTCGCCCGGCCACACGGTTACAGGGCCCGTGTTTACTTTCATCGGCTATTGCAAGTCTCAACGTGTGACATCCTCAAATGCATATAGCAGTCAACGTATCACATAACATTTGCCAAACTTTAAAATCAGAAATAACTGGAAAATCTCTCTAAAATCTGAGAACTGTACTTCATTTTTAAAGTAGTCAAAATGCCAGAAGTGGTGTTTACACTATTGCACAGTCACTAGAAGCATCGACCAAGAGCAATGTGAATACATCTGCACGCCATCGCTAAGGGAACACAATCTAACTTTCCTAAGCCTGCTGCTGGGTCCTCTGACGGCCAGGACCGCCGCGGCTCCGCGGTGAGCTCTCAGAGGCACGGCCTGCGCCTGCGCCCCGGCTAAGTCCTTTCCACCTGTGTGGCCGTAGGGACCATAGCTGGCTTCTCTTGGCCCCAGCTTCCTCGTCAGTAAAATGGCGATAACAGTACATAAAGTTGTCATCTCCCCAAGTAAATTTAAAATGCTGCTTCCTCTTTAAACGTTAATGATTTCTTATATAAAGATGTGATTAAGTTCAATAAAAGTATACTTTCCAAAAAAAGCTATGTTTTAATTAGAAGTCATACTATATTCCATTTAAACATCGGGCTGATACTTTTTTCAGATTAGATCATTTAAAAAATCTTAGGCTTACACATCGTCCTTATAGTTTGAGACCCCTAAGAGTCTCCCACTTGAGATTAACAAAATATTTTCACTTCAAATTCAGCCCAAGAACAGAAGAAATCTGCCCTTGCCTCTAGTGACACTGCTCTTGCCACTTCCTGCAAGGAAACGGAAGAGCCTGGGGCTCCCGGATGCTGCGAGAGGGGCGCGAGCGTCTCTCACCGATCTTGATGATGCTGCTGAGTTCGTACAGGAGCAGCTGGTTGTCCCCGCCCGTGTCCAGCCGCTGTTCTATGTAGCTGTTCAGTTCATACACGACTCCCTGCATGTTCGTATCTTGGTACTTGGAATGAGAAAAAGAAAAACAAGAAAAAGGCTATAATTAAATATAACAGAAATTCCTTAGTTTGTAAAGATAACATGTATGATTTTAGATACCAGCTGTTCATTATGCTTTTACAGAGCATGATTTAATATTACATTCTACTCTAAAAGTGGATTGCAAGTTAAAATTGTTACGACTTACTTAGGATTATCTAAAGATTGCATGCATGTTTATTTATGCTAAAATATCAAATGTTACAAATTACAACTTTGTTGCTGAAGTTTTATATGTATCAGGCAACTTGATCAGTGAACACAATACAAGTTTTCTAACTGAATGAAACATTGTAATTTCCTAGAAACGTCAACCTTCCTCATTGCGCTGAGTGAATCCAAGTTTATTACTGTCCCCTCCTTTGCATGGGCATGGCTTTCACCCTGGTCCCACCTCAACTCTGCCACTAGAGCGGGGTCCAGCGGCTGGCACTGCGGCCGCCGCCACGGTATCGACCATCCCACAGAAGGTCCACAGCAGGGGGCCGTATCAAGGTACCGGGGACAACAGCAGGCGGACCTCGGCATGGCGGGGGACAAGTGGCAACATGTAACACGCAGAGACGAGGCGGGCGCTGCCATCGGATGCTTGGCCGGCTGGAGCCTCACGCGCTGGCTGGCTGAGTGCCGAGCCCTGGGCAGCCACTTTCTCACTTGTCTAAGCAGGAAGCTCTGGCCTGGTGACACAAATCTGACTTGATCACTGCAGCAGAAAGTCAGGGCACCTCAAAAAATTCCACTCACAGGCTGGAACCTCGAATAAAGGCCTGGGAGCCCGAGTCCCCTGGGGGAGGCCACGGCTGCACGACTGTGGAGCGGGCCTTCCGACCTTGCCCGCAGCACCTGCGCTGGGTGACAGGGACACTTCCCGGCTTCGGGGACGACTGGGCCTCCACTCTAAATTGCACGTCCGAACCGCAAACATCGCTGCGCTCAGTCGGGCGGGCTGCGATGACTTCACTGGAAGGACTGACCCGATCTAACATTAAAACTGACAATGCTGTCATGCTGGTGTGGGAACGACGCTGTCGAGCTCTGTCTGACAGATGTCGCTGGGTGTCCCCGGAAATGTTAACGCGCCCTGCGAGTCTGCTGTGCTGCCTCAGGACATCTGGAACGCAGCTGAGGAACAGGGGGACAGCCACTCTGTCACCTGAGATACGACGGTAACCCTTGGTTTAGAAAGCTGAGACCGGGTCTGAACGGGGGGACTAAAGTCCCCAGACGAGCTGAAGGGCAGGAGCTGTGTGCACGTGGACAGTGGGCGCACTCCGCCCGGAGAGAGTAGGGAGCCTGAGTGAGATGGAGACTGTGCTCCCCGCCAGTCCCAGGGCCTGTGACTCCATGGGGGTCGGCGACGTACCTGAAGGCTGTAACGACACACTAGAAAACTCGACGAGATGGCAAGCTGGATAAATACTTAACCAGCTGTAAAAACAGCCCTTGGCTTTCAGCACAAACACCAATATTTACAAAATATCTTCTCATCGCTGTTTAAATTTTTCCTGCTTCTTTTTATCTTTTTTTTTTTGCAACTTTTTATTTTGTCATCATTTCAAACTTTACAGAGAACTTCAAGAACAGTACGGAGACTCCTCTCCGGGGTCAACCCTTCGCATTCGGGCCTGCGTGTCTGAGGGTTCTCTCGGGAAGTGCCCCCTCCCCACCCCCTCCCCGGTCCCTCCCGTCTCTCCTTTCTCTCTCTCACTCTCTCCGTTATGCCCTTAAATGCAAAACTGCACGGAGCGGTTGTCTATATTTCGCTGCCAACGACCTCAACACTGCCAAACCCCACGGTGGCCCCGCAGGCTCGGCTCCCCTGCGGCAGGGGCGGCGCTGGACGCGGCGCCCCCCGTGCGCAGCAGCTTCCCCACCGCCGCGCCTGGCTCCCCCGCGCTCTTCTCTGTCACCCTCCCATCTCGGACGTCCCGGTGCCGAGGCCCAGGCTGGCCTTTGCGCTGGTCCTTCAAACCACTCTCGCTTCCCGGGGCTCCCTCCCGGCCTCAGGACATGACGTGCCGTCCGTGCCGATGACTCTTAAATCATCCATGTCACTGAAGCTTCTCTCTCTCACCCACATCATTCCCCTAAACTCCAGACCCATAACCCGACCAGCTACTTGCTAACTCGGCGTGCCCGCAGCCCGGTCACGCCGAATGGCACTGCGGCAGCCCCCAGGCGGCCCCGCCGGTGACTGCACCCGAGAGAAGCCCGACGGACGCCCCAGAGCGACGAGCGCGACCAGGAGACTCCGCCTACACGCGCAGACCCGACGCGTGCTCAGATGCGCGAGCGCGGAAAAAGCAATCAATAAATGGCCCCTCCGCGTACATGGCGACACTGTGGAAAGAAGGAAAACCTACCCGAAAGGACCTTCTCCTCAAAGAGCCGCGGCAAATTTCAGCAGAAGCGCGGCGCAGAGCGGGCTGCGACAGCGCGGGGCGGCCAGGCGGCCGAGGGTCGGGCGGCTCCTCCAGCGCGCGGCAGAGGATGAGCCGAGACACGCGCGGGGCGGGCGGCCGGGGAGAGGGACAGACGCCGAGCACCGCGATTCCAAGGGAGACGTCCGAACGGCCGAGGCGGCGCGGCACGCGCCCGGCGGAGTCACGGCGGTTAAAACGCTCACGCAGAACCGAGCGAGAACACGCGCCCCGACGGCAAACGCCAGAGCCTCCTGAGCGCTCAAACGTCCTAAAAGCAACGTTAGAAAGGCAACTCCCAGGGGGACGGCCCGCACGGCCCGCACGCACACCTCCGCGGGCGACACCGGCCCGCGGGCCCTGCGGACGCAGCGGCACCCCTGACTCCCCGACGCCACGGCGTCCTGCCCTGTTCCTGTCGGGAATCTGGCGCCTCAGAGGGCGCACCCGCTTGAGCCACCACGGTCACAGCAGTAATGACAGAAAGGGTCGCGCTGCCAAGCCGATGAGGAGAAAGGACCGCGAGGCCTGGCGGGACCCCGCGTCCCCCAGCCACCGCCGCCCCGACCTCGGGCCGGGCGCCCGCCTCCTCCCTCACAGCTCCGGCCGCCCTGCCGCGCACCGCGGAGCCACCGCGCACGCCCGTCTGCAGCGCAACTGTCGTGCATCAGCACAGCTGGAAACATTTAGTCGCGTGTGTGCGTGTGTGCACGTGCGCGTGAGACAGCGGCAAGCACGATGGTCAACACGCGGACGGACGCAGAGGAACAAGGGGATGACAGGGGCGCGGGCCGCGGAGCGGATGAACCGCTCGCTGGCCGGACGCAGCTGTCTGCGGCTTCACGGGATGGACCGACATCGGGTGGGGCCCCGAAGGGACCCGGCCGGCAGGGGGAGACGGCGGTGTGAAGGCCCGAGGTGGAGGCCATGCGGGGCTGGTCACTTGAAAGCATTTCCCGCCCTTCGAAACGACAAAGTCAAACATCTTCTTGGGGCTGCACAGGTGCAACTGAGGACAGGCGCCCCCGGTAACTCAGAGCCGGTCTGTTTTTCGAGGAACGCGGACGAGTCAGCCGCAGGTTTCTGCCTCCCACCCCGAGTGATAAACACGTGGCGCCCCTGCAGATGGGGACGGCGGCTCCGCCACTGCGGGCGCCTCAGCGTCTCGAGGCCCTGCCCGAGTTCACGGTGAGAGTCCTCTCACCCACGAGCCTGCAGCCTTTCCCGCTGCGCCCGGCAGCTTTAAAAGCCCCAGCTGAGCCCCCCACCCCGGACACACCCGAGGCAGCCAGACCAGATAACTGAGACCTGTCGGCATGACGTCGGCAGCGAAGGCGCCCCGTGCGACCCTGACACTCACGGACGCCCAAAGCGTCCGCCAGGTTGGCAGGGGCAGAGGGAAATCTCCTGTCTCCAGCGAAGACCCTGGTCACTTTGGAGAGTCTTCGCGTGGTCGAAAATAAAGGAACAGATCTGTATGCATGGTGTCCTAACAGCTCTGTAGGTTACATTTATGACAAAGAGCGGTCTCTCATATAAACTTGCATCAGATGCAAATCTATTTTCAACATTTGATCCACATTTAAGACATTCGCCTGTCCACAAGATATATAATTAAGACACCGCTTTTTCATACGTAATTGATTATCCTTTTGTAGTGTCAAACACAGCGCGCTAAGTGCCTTTGGTACTCGTCCCCCGCACGCTTCTAATTTGCTAAGTCCCTTAAAGTTAACAGCAAGCATTTCTCTCGGGCATGAAAACACTTCGTTTAATGTTTCTGAAGGTACGGAGGGGATCGTGCCTTCCACATGTGAACGGTCACCTGTCCCCCGGAAGAGAAGGGGCGTGAGCGCGACGGCAGGGGCCAGGGGTGAGCGAGCCAGGTGACGCGTGAAGCAGCCGCCGCGTGCAGGGCCGTGGCGGAGGCGGCTTCTGCCACGTGGGGCGCCGTGTCAGTGCCGCCTGATCTCATCTGACGCTTTTCCGAGAGAAGCTAAAAATCCAACCGCGATACGCAGTCTCTCGATTTCTAATTGTCGGCAACTGATTCAGAGAAGGCCGCACGCACGTACGGGCCAAACAAACGCCTGTTGGCTGCGCCCCCCCCCCACAACCCCACGGGCTTCACGCCACGTTAGCAGATGATATCCTGGGGACGGCAGTTTTGTCGTTGCTTTGCTAATAACTGAACACGTTGAGGCACCGGGAAAACACGGGGAAGGGCTACTTCCTGGACGTGGCGGGGCGGTGGCAATCGTGGGCACGGTACTCACCCTGCTGACTTCCCTGGGAGCCGATTCATCTGGGGGAGGAAAGGGGGAGAGCACAGTTAGAGACCCAGAGCAGGTTCTGGAGTACAGCGCACGGCATTCACTCTCAGCAAACCAGAAGGCGCTTTGCAATGCTTCCCCTTACGAAATCTAAGAATTTGGTTCTTAAAATCTGTAAAATAAAAGTTCAGCACAAATTCAGAGCCAGGCATACATGTTAATTTTGGAGGGAATGAAATAACACAACTCGACAGTCATTTCAAGACCACCTTCTAAGAGCGTCTCAAGGGGCCGCGCCTACAAACGTGGCTCCGCTGTGGTTTACTCCAATGCGGGGACCTAGCAAAGGGGTTGTTAGCACTTCCGACGTTCTGGACGACGCAGCCCACGCGGATCTCTCACGTGACCGCTAAGCGCCGCGCTGTGCGGGCTAACGCGAGGGCAGCTCCGGCGCCCCTGACGCGCTGAAGTAGGACCCGTGCCGTGGCTGCAGGCGGAAAGCACCCCCCTGACCAGTGCTGCTTCGTGCCATGGCCGGGAGGTGGCCGTCTGTGCCCGGCCGCCACTGCGGGCCACGAAGACACTGCGGCCTGTTGGTTCTGGCTTTTTTTCCTACTATTTCTTTGATTTGCTACTTATTACCCATCTCCACAAATAACACCAAGTTTAGTCCCAAATCACATATCAAGCAGTCACCTCCAAGTTGGTCCCTGAATCCACTATCTGCTCTGTCAATCATGTGTACACACACACGCACATGCACACACAGACACAAGCACACACACACACAAGCATGCGCACAGAAGTGCATACACGGCACACACATACACACATACATGTATGCATGCACGCACCGTCACACATGCACACACACTCACCCATCCAGCTTGTCTTTCAAAAATATTCCACCGATCACGCCCCTCGGATGCTTCGGGAATGAGAGCGGACTACACGTCAGCACCGGCTGCAGCCTGACTCCGCCTGGGACCTTTTCAAAATCACCGAGCCTGGACGGCAGGGGTTCCGCAGTGGGTGTTCGATAAACAACACCGACGTGTTGTATTCTGTTATCAGTACCCAACTTGCTTATATGTTTTTCCTATAAGTCTCCTATAATGGTTTGATTATTGCATCTGATATTCTCAGGAAGAAGCATGTTGTAGGAAACACATTTGTTTTGTCTTCAATGCTGAAGTCACATCATCGAAGCTCTTCGACATGTCCTCTGTGGAGATGAAACTATTTGATTAAAGCACGACCAACCTATAAACAGATTCTCAAGTGAAAGCAGCTTGTACGTGTTTACGTTTTTTATCTAAGACATTCAATGAGCACGGCGCACGAGTCAAGGTGGATTAGAAGGCACACAGGACAAGCGGCAGCGGTCTGAACAAGCTCGCTGCTGAGGCTGAATGAGCCTGACACTCTGGAACCTTCTGCTCTCCACCACTCACCACTAAGATGTGGAAGTTACTGGAAGGGAGGACGAGTTCGAATGTCCATGCGGCTATAAGTGAATGTCCCTTTTGCTTTTTCCTTTAGTCTTGGTGTTTCTCAAACTTCAGTGTGCATAAGACACTCTACTGGGACGTACTTCTGAAAGCCAACTTTTTCCCCCTTTATGGGCAGTTTAAGTAACAGAGAGACAATGTGGACCTAGAGCTGGTTTCTGGACTTCTCACACGCACCGATTCAGAAACGTGTCCTCCATCTCTTCCTCCAACTTAGAAGTCAAACAGGTTTTGTTTCATGAATGTCAAGTCCGCTGCACTTAGGGAACATGGTGTTTTGTTAGAGGAATTTAACGAGCACAGTGGAATTTGCCAGAAGGGACCTCTGCTTATTTCCTGTACGTGGAATTCTCACGTAGACGAATTCCCCTGCCCGAGGGAAATTTGGGCACGTTGAAAAGCGTTCCTGTCATTTCTCCTCTGAAGTTGGTGGCGTGCAAGACACAGAGTACCCTGGGGCTGAGAGTACGAGCTACGGTCTGCTGCCCAGACCAGCACGTGGTCATTTGCCACCTCACACGTCTGACGTGAAACACTAACGATATAATTTGGCACTGAAAACTATTTTTTTCCACAAAGACATTTTCAAAGTAACAGAGGAACCACCCTCCTCCCCTCTGCATCAGCTCCTGACACCTCGCAGACCTTCCACGGACCCCGGGTCAAGAGCCCACGCCCCAGGATGGCCCAGGGCGCCCCCCTCTAAGGCCCACGGCCCCGGGGTGCCCGAGCACCCCACATGCACGTGTGCCTCAAGCGCTGGCACCTCACACGGCTCGGCAGTGAGGTAGCCGTAAAATGAAAGGCCAGGGACCACGGAAAAGCAGGAAATGGCCACGAACTCCAGACTGGGGATTATTCATGAGCATCTGATTATCAACAAAGATGTTCATGACGGCAGACACTAATTTTTATGTGGCACAGCATTTCCGTAAACATTTGTTTACTCGACAAATATGCACTATAAATCCGTTACGTGCCAGGCATTTATCCCTGTTTTCAAGGAGCTTACAGTCTCTTACGTTTACTCTTCTGGTGGGATGAATAAAAAAGAAAATAAAAAATAATTTTAGAAATGGAATATCCATGCTCATTAAAGAGAAATTTATCTTAAAAAAGAAGAAAACACCTTCAATCTAAACATCATTTTAATATGTTTTTTAAAGCTTTTGGGAGAATAGTGCAAATAATAAAAAAAATCTCTTGGAGGATCTCCTAGTAAGTACACCTTTCAAAGTACTTAATTTTGAATATTTTATAAATCTTTATAACTGTGTATGTACTTATACTTTCCTTTTTGTGATCGCTTTTAATATTTCTTTTAGATGAAGTGAAATTTCAGGAATGAATCCCAATTTATAACCAGAACTTAAAGGAATTCATATTATGATGACTGACTTAAAAGCACTGTGGCTGTTAATAATATTCTTTTTCACTGTGAAGTATGATATTGGAAGTGAGGGGGAAATGCCACTAAAACGCATATAATTTAAAATCAATAAGAAATTATTACGTAACAATTACAGACAAAAGTAAATGTCATTAAAGAAAAACAAAGTGTGAATAGAAAAAATTTAGACAAAATATATTTCTAAGTTACAGGAGATCTAAAGATACGCTTAAAATCAAGCATTAAAAAAAGTTGAAAAGAATTTTGATCTTATAATCTTTAAGACTTTTTACTCTTTGGTGATTTTTAATATCTTCCTACTAAAACAGAAGAGTCTGCGAAGGCTTACAATAACGAATATAGATACGACATGATCCAAAAATACAGTTGCTAAAAATGATGACGAAGGCTTACATTTATAATTTAACTTGATTGGGTTAAATTAAAAATAAGAGAAAAGCAGAACCACTATATGAGCCCACATTGGCTAAAAGAAAAAATGCGTATTTAATCTATACGTGTACATAAACGCATACGCATTTTATAAATTACACACACGCAAATTGGTTTCAATTACAAATTATTTTTCCTGCGGTGTATCATGTCACCTCACGTCTGAAGTGGGCAACGCAGGTCCACGTGTACTTCATGAACACGCAGACGTGCGCGCCGGCACCTTTGGGTGGTGACCTCACGTGGTGCTCTCTTCCACTCACATCCCTAAACTTTTACAGCCACAACAAACTGCAATGAACCGCCAGGGAACCGTCTGGGTCTCTCCCTGCTCTGACCCGGCCCTGGGAGGGAGGCAGCCGGGACAGGAAGGAGAGAACCGGCCGTCGGCGCGGGCAGCAGGCCCAGCGTGCGGGCCCTCCATCCCTGCGGGAGCCCCCCAGAGTGCCTGTGCCCCTGTGGCTGCAGCGGAAGGGGTCGTGTGCTCCCCTCCGGGAAACCCCGGGGCTGCGCACCAACTCCTGTCCCCCACCTGTCCTACTTGCGCCAGGGCGGGTCGTGACGTGCAGGCCCGGTAAGGCCCCCCGGCCTCAGCTGGCTCAGTCAGGAGAGCAAATACTGAACTCCATCCAAGGCAGGACAGGGCGCCCTGGTGTCCCCTGCCAGGGGAGAAAGAGCGGACCTCACTGTTCTACACTCAGAACTGGGAAAACAGCCACTTCAATATGACAAGGGGAAACGGCCTGAGCAAAAAAGTCAGCGTAAAAATATAGAGTCAAATAATTAAAAAAAGATCAAAGAAAACCGTATCTGAAAACGATGAGGACCCGGGGCAGCGCAGGTCTCTAAGCAAGCCAGCATGCCACTGGGTGCCGGGGTTCTCACTGCTTGATCCAAGTGAGTGTGTCTCACAGGACGGTCACTTGTCTTTGGCCATGAGCTCTACAGGAACATGACGGAGTAGCTCCTGTGAGGAAAACGGGCTGCCACCTTTTTTTTTTTTTTTTTTTTAGACAAGGCAACCTTTGATTGACCTCACAGATTGCAAGGACCCTGTCAGCTTACAACCCCTTATTTTTTAATTATGTTTACACCTACAGCACCTGGTCTTCCTAGGTGGTCTCCCATCCAAGTACTAACCTGGCCCGACCCTGCTTAGCTTCCAAGATCAGACAGGATCAGGTGTGTTCAGGGTGGCCTGGCCGGAGACTTGCTTTACACAGATAAGTGTTGCAAAAATTAGTCTCTGTTATACTGCTATTCAGGAAAAGCCGAAACCTGGTATTAATAATGCTTAAAGTTCTAGGGTAGGCATTTCTCGATAGGCATTTTAATGTTATACGTAAAATAAAGAATGAAATGAAAATGTTTGATTAACTTAATAAAGAAGACATCAAAATGGAGAGCTCCAGGAGGTGGAGATTCAATGCTTAGACTATAAATTAAGTTTTAAAACTACATATTGCACTCCCAATGCTAAGTTGTGATTTTTATATGACCTAGATTCAAAATTCCAGTAGGAACTGTGTTGGAAATTCCCAGATTTATTCCTCTACGTTCAGAGACTGTTTTGAACAATTTCTACTTTTTAAATGGCTCCTCAATCACGATCTTGGCGCTCCACGTAGGTCGCTTCTGCTAAATCTTCCACGGACACGTTCGGTCTTCGCTTTCGGTGCTCATTCTGCAGGAAGGAAACGCCGTCCAGGAAGCCACGTGCCGATGCCAGTCCCCAGAGAGGCGAAGTGGGCCCGGACGCGGGAGGCCGTGCTGACCACCGGGAGGCCGCCCGCCGGGCGGGTGTTCTAAGGTTCCTAAATGCACACGCCTGTCAACTCATTACGGGACGTTCTCATTTCCTATAAATTTACTACACTCGCCATCTTTTTGTGCACTTCCAGATTTTAGTGATACCTCAGAGAGTTTTTCTTTATGTATAAGTACTGATATTTGCTATAACATAAATAAAACTTGAGGCATTTTAAATGTGTATTTAATTTTAAGTAACGATAGTAAACCTGTTACATACAACATTCATTTATACTTTTATGAAAAACAACCACTTTGCAGAACAAAACATTTTTCCTGAGTAGCGGGGCACTGTTTTGCACTGTTACAGATGTTTTCAAAGTCTGGATTCTCCATCTGCTCCGCCTTGAGTAGGTCATGACCGGTCATTTAGATGAAGTATCTGAACACGACCTGACCTCACAAAGACACGTGGCTGGAGAAGGGAGCAAGGCGTGAAAAGGCTTCTCAGATAATCACACAGGTCCCCCCGCGACCTCGCACCGAGACCCGGCGAGCGAGCGTCTTAGGATGGGCTGAGATGCGGCCCCTGAGCCGCAGTGACAGCGGATCCACCCCGGTTTCTGCAGTGGACAGCACCACGCGCCCCGGACCCCGCGCGGTGACACGCTGCAGGCACAGGCCCAGCCCCCCGAGGGCAGCGCCCGAGTGAAGTGGGCACGCACGGCCCAGGGGCCCGGCCGCGCGAGGCCCCCCTGCAGGGTCCCCGGCTCCGGCCCTCCACGCGCACAGCCACCCGTCTGCTTCCTCCCTCCCCGTCCCCTCCCCACACTTCCCTTCCGCAGGCGCTGAGCCCAGGAATTCACGGACCCCCCCCCCCCCCCCGCCCTAAGCTCCGGCTGGGAGCTGACTTGCCGAGGAGTCCCACGGGGCAGCGGTGACGGGACCCCGGCCGAGCCCCGGGGCCGGCGCCGCGTGCAGGGCGCGCTCGGCCGCGCTCTCCCACAGGCTCACGGCGTCACCGTCAGGGAGCTGGGGGTGGCCCTCCTGTCTCCCGCGCTCGGTCACGCGCCCGTCTCAGTAGAAGGACCTTCCCGCCCCGCGGCTCACTCCGCAGAGGCGCGTCCACGCCGGGGCCACCACTGCCCGCTTCTGCTCTTTTCTCAAACGGCTCGGACCCCTCCCTTCCCCACGTCTCGGCATTTTAAACTGAAGGTGTCCGGGGCAGGCCCGCGACCTTCCGCAGCACACGGTCGCCTGTCAGCACCGCCTGCTCGCTCCACGGGGAGGCCGCCGCTCCGCCCGCCGCTCTGTAGCCCGCTGCCGCCAGGCCCGGGCCGGCCGCACCCTGCCCGCTCTCCCACCAAACGAAGCAGGAGGCCCTCGCCCTCCAGACAGGCGCCCCCCGCCCCCTTCGCCACTAACCCCGCGACCCGCGCACGCACTTCCTCCCCGAGCGGCTTCGCCCCGTGCCGCCCACTGCGCCCGCGCCGCGGCGACACCCAGCAGAGCCCCTGGGACAAGGTGCCACACTGCTTCAGCCGCCATCGCTCTGTCCTGATCGCACCGAGTCACCGGCAGCCCCTCACTGCCACTGCCTCTGCCCCACAGGCTGTCTGCCCCGGGCTCCCCGGACACCACGCGCTCGCGTTTGCTTGTCCTCCTGGCTCGCTGGTCACGGTTCTTCCCCAGGGTGGCAGAGCCATGGGGTCCAGCCCTTGGGCCCCGTCTGCGCTCACTCTGTGGTGACCTGCTGCAGTCTCATGGCCCTCGATGCCACCGAGATGCTCACGGTGGCCGGGTTTACGCTTCAGTCCCGACCCGCCCACTGCCTCCCCGCCGCCATCTGCATGTCCCCTAAGCATCTCCACACGTCCAGATCGGGACTGTGATCTCCGCCCCCACACGAAACCTGTGCTCCGCCTCTACTCCCACGCTCGACAGCGTCCCTAATTCTAAAATTAAGATTCGGGATGTTTCCACACTAAACATCACTATTTACAACAGGTTCAACATACGTGTTGCTATAAAGTAACTCCACGTCCAGTAAGACACGTGTGTACACACTAAACCACGGGGGCGTGGGAAGCCACGGTATCAGTTTATGCCGCACGCATAAATTTATTTCTGCTTCCATTTAAAAAAGTTATTTAGTAGAAGAAACTGTGTTGCTGCTCTTGGGCAAAGCTAATTTAACTTCCATTAGATAAAAAAATATATATAAATATCTAACCAATGTACTGATACTTGAAACTAATCAAATATATACATATATACATCCTAGGATTTAATAATTAAAAATAATACAACTCGACTGCATCAGTCAAAACCAGAGGGTAACATTATGAAATCGGTTTCAATACCTGACTTTGTCAGTGAATGGGCCGAACTGAAAAACGCACGTGCTTCCTCTACGCAAACTGACTTCCGACTGTAATCGCCCCGAACCACGCCGCCTCCCTCTTCCGACCCCGGTATTCGGAGTATGACATCGAACTCCTGAACGGACTCAACTGACGACCGCGTCGTCTGGAGTCGCACCGTCCCGGGACCGACGCGCGCCAGAAGCCCCGCACCGCAGAGTCTCCTGCCAGGGTCACACGCACGACCCCGCGGGACGCAAGCACGTCTGACGGCGTCGAAGCACCCAGCAGCCACCACCACTCCACGTGCCGCGCAAGGAAACGAGCTCTAAGCGACGCTCGCATCTCCCAGAGCGGTTCGTGTCAGTGGCAAACGTCTGAGGGGGACATGAGAGCTTGCGGGCTGCAGAGTAAGCCACGTGCATCTCTAGCATTTGCCCGAATGAAACCATTAGGGGAAAATTCCAGCAACTGAAAAGGCATTTAAAACAATCATAAATAATACAATATTACTTCCAATTACACACATAATTATTCCCTTTACCACGTTCAACAGCAACAAGACCACAGCAGAATAAAATGACGGCTGCTTTTAGACGGTGTCTCCTTAGGTACTAGACAATGACCCGTTTCTGTGGTAAGCAATACATAAATCACTCTAAAGCTGTCAGTTTTCAATTAACATAAAGAACCACATTTTTAACATAAAGTGCCAAGAAATGGCGCCTTACATCACTATCAAACCGCGGAGCACACCTGACTCCTTTACCAACGGCAGAGTGCTGCTCAGTCATCCGTCCGCCCGGTCGCTCTCCGGGGCGTTAAGCGAGCGTCCGCTGTGCCCCGCCGCGTCACTCAGGCTGTCACCAAACGATCCCTTCTCAGAACTTAGAAATTATGAATTCAATACATCTCACTGACGCTAAGCAGGATAAGCATGAAACAGATGGCATTCTTCACACGTGTACACGCGTAAGTCTCTAGAAGACTCGGACGACACCCAGGTCTCCATCAAAGGGATGAGATTCGAATCTCATCAAAGTGACAAAAACGTAAGATGAGGTGAGTTGGCCCATCACGACACTCCAGCACGGCAATCGGAACCCAGCATTGCCCAAGAAACGTCTCATTCTAGGGCACTGTTTGAAACAGCGTTAGTATCAGTCACAAACCCCGACACCAAACCAAACGCGCGCCAGCGGACTGATGGTAACCGAGGCGCACGCGGCAGACCCTCCCAGCACGGGCGGGACGGACGGGCCACACGGGCAGCGGCTGTCGGCCCCAAACGCAGACGCGGAGTCGTCTGACTCCAAACCGCACCGAAACATTTCCCGTTTGCTAGAAACACTGTCTTGTAAAAATCACAGCTTTATTCAAATCCACGAATTATGAGAACAGAGCAAATTAGAGTCAATAGAGAACACAAATTAAAACGACAAAAACGTGTCACTGGGGTCAAATGAAGAAAAATCTTACTGAAGCACTAAGGGTTTTGAAAAAGAATTAAAAACGCAGTAGACTGAATACTTTACTCCTTTGCAATGCGTTTTCCTGCACGTCTGCAACGTGCTCAGTGTCCGGCAGAAAGTCCGCTGGCCGGGGCGGGGACAGATGAGCTCTCTGCCCCCGGCCTGCCTCCCCCGGGGCCCGTGCTGCAGCCCAGACTGCTGCTAAAGTGGTTTTTCTTAAAGTCTGGGGTGGCTGTCACCCCGATAAAATTAATGAGCGCAAACAAACAGGTAAGCTGGGGACGGGGAACCCGGGACACGCCTTCTCCCTCTTCCTTTCAACATTGTTGGCGCTGGCGGACGGCGGCCGGGGAGGGGCCACACGGCAGGTCTGCCCTGCGGTCACCTCCAGCGCCTGTTCCCTCCAGAATCGGTGGCTGTACTGTGTCCCACAGTCCGCGTGACAGAACCAAACGTGCGGCCCGGGCACTGGCAGCCTCCGCTTCGCTGTTTCCCCGGGTCCGGACCTGCCCCCGCGGGCCTGCCCGTCCCTTCAGAGTCAAAGTCTGCCGTCCCCCAAGGCCGCCTCCCCGCTGAAGCGTCCTCTGTCGAGTCCCTTCTGAAGAGGGACTGCATGCTCGGTTCACGCGCCATCCTGCAGGAGGCGATCAGCAGCCGGAAGCACATTCTGCCCAGAGCACTCAGCGCACGGCCTCGCGTCACCGTGACCCGGGTGCCACACCCCCCACGACGTAGGACATCATGAGCTCCGCGTCGCCAAGTCGCTTGCTAGGCTCCCAAGACGACCCTCGGGGTCCGCAACGCGGCGTCGGGGAGGGGGTCCCGGAGGCCAGGGCTCCGCTCCGAACCCCGCGAACCCCGTCGCGTGCTGGGCGCTGACAAACTGGGCGGCGGTCGGGCGCTGTGGCCAAGGCGGCGCGCTCCGGCCTCGTCTCACTGCCCGCCGTGTGCAGCGCGGACCTGGGGGGCGCCTGCGCTTCCAGCCACTTCCACGTGTGCTTCGAACGGCGCTCCTGCCCCCAGAATCACCCCGACACACCCCGTGCCAACGCGCCTGGAGCGGGGACCCTGGTGAACGAGTGTCACCAATCCAGAGAAAACAAAAACGTGAGAAGCCCTACAATGCTGTAACTTATGCATGAAAGCAGCTTTGAGGCAGGTTTTCCCAAATTTGACAATAATCCTAAAATATTCACACAGCATGACTTGTGAAGCTAAAATTTTCTAAATTACCAAAAAAATGTTAAATTATTCTCCCTATCATGCTAGCAGAAGACTGAATTATCTTTCTATCCTCTGCATGAAAAATGATATTACAAAATCGTCATACAGAGATCCAAGAGTTCGGAGCCAAAAGATGTAGCCAGAAAAAAAAGAGTAGCGCAGGGAAGTTTCAGGGATTTAATTCCCATAGTATTATGGTCACTTTCTGGACCTGTGTGATGTTTATATTTTTCAACTTCTAAAACTTCGTAATTTATGGTCATTTCTTTTCGCAATCCAAATATTCACTCTAATGCCACATTTTCTTTAGGAGCGTCCTCCGGCCTCACAGAACGCGGACCGGGTCGTACCCATGCACCACAGGGACGCTGTGGGCGCAGGCGGGCACAGCTGAGTGAGTCTGGGAACATCCCGAAGCCTTTCAAGAAGATATGCTACTTGACTTTTTGTCAATTTTTAAAAGTTTTTAAATTATAATAAACATTAACTAAAATTCACCATTTTAACAAGTTCTAAGTGTGAGATTCAGTGATGTTTCGTATGTTCACGTTATTGTGCAACTAATCTCTGGGACTTTCTCCTCTTGCAAAACTGGCACTCTGCCCCCACCAACTCCCTGTCCCCAGACCCTCACAACTGCTGTCCTACCGTGTCTCCATTGAGTTCAACGATGCTAGGTACCGCCCGTAAGTGGAATCACACGGTACTCGTCCTTCTGTGACTGGCTTACTTCGCTGAGCATCACGTCCTCAAGGTTCATCCGTGGTGTAGCAGGTGTCAGAACTCCCTCCCTTTTTAAGGCTGACAGTGCGCTGGTTGTACAGGCCACATTTCGCTCATCCGGTCGTCTGCCCACGGGCACTGGGATGCCCCCTTCATTTGGCCATTGCAAATAATGCTACTATACACATAGGTGGAGGAAATCGCTCTAGTCCCTGCTTTCAGTTCTTCGGGGTAGATATCCAGAGCGGAATTGCTGAATCCTAAGGCAATTCTAAAGTTTTTGAGAGACCGGCGTGGTGTTTTCCACAGAGGCTGCACCGATTTACGCCCCCGCCAGCAGTGCACGAGGGCTCCGATTCTGCCACAGCCCTGCTGACACCTGTCGTTCTCTGAATTTGCTGTAGCCATCCTAATGGGTGTGCGGTGGTATCTCGCTGTGGTTCTGATGTGCATATTTCCCTGATGATTAGTGACGCTGAGCACCTTTTCACGTGCTGTCAATCTGTGTATGTTCTTTGGAGAAACATCTACTCAAGTCCTTTGCTCAGTTTTAAATGTTTGTTGTTGTTGTTGTTGTTGTTAAGTTGCAGCAGTCCTTTACACATTCTGGACAGCAACCCCTTATTAGATACACGCTTTACAAATGTTTTCTCTTATTTCTTCTTTTCACTGCTGGCTATGTCCTTTGACGCATAAACTGAATTTTTCAGGACAAGTATGAATAGCCAAAATAAGGGAGAGCAGGGAAAAGGGCATCAGTGTTACCTGCGTCAGCATGGGAGGCCAAACGAAATCCCGACTCGGTACTTCTGTGCAGACTGTGCGTGGAGAAAGGGAAGAAAGGCCAGGGAAGGGTGGTCCCAAAAGGGCTGGCTTCGAAAGAGCCTCGGGTGGTGAGCTCGGGACTTTGAACTTCATCCCCAAAGGCCTACTGCCAACGCGGAATTGAGTCGCGGCAGTGACACGTGCACGTCCAGACACTGTGTCGCTCTGCCATCCGCCCAGGGGACGAACCAGAGAGGGGCTCTCACGCAAGGCCCAGTGCACGCCCCGCCAGGTCTGCTCTGGGGACAGGGCTGACGGCCGCCCCCGCCCACCATCCCCCGGGGCTGGACTTCCCTGCCACAGACCAAACTCGCCCTCTGCCTCAGCTACTTGCTGTAAAATCCACCTGATCAAAGTAATGCCGCAAAGCTACCGAGGTCCAGGAACAATTTAACGTGTAAACATTCTGAGCTGTACCAGCAGCTTTAAAAGTGACTGGATAAGAAAATGTCTTAAATCTACATGAGCACATTTTTTTTTTGCATGATGGCTAGTACAAAAAATATATATATTTTTAAACACAGTCATTTTATCATAAAATAAAAAAAAAATCTGATCATAAAATACTTTTCCATGAAAAAACTGGTTCTGCTCTGTAGACATTACAATATCAGTCTACCGGCATATTTGAAAAGTAGCAAACATGAAAAATATTCGCGAAGATAAAGGCGTCTTTCTAAATTTTTGTCTTGAGATGAGATCGTGAAACCAGGGGCGGACTCCGGCGCCCAACCCAGGACCACTGCTTCCTCAGGCGGGCGCCGGGGCTCCGGGCCTGCTCCTTCCAGAAGCCCTGCGCTCGGTGGCGCGGCGACTGGGCCCCTCTTAGGCGAGGGGACGCTAGCTGGCCATGACCATCCTGTCCTTTGTCAGACAGACAGTGCAGACCGAGCGAGGGTCCTCGTCAGAACAGGCGGGGGTGTTCGGGAGGGGACGCCTAGAGCACACGGGGTCGGGGCTGGTCCCCACACTCCGCAAAGTCGAGCCTCACGTTCTGCCCCAAGCTGCCGCGACTGAGCAGCAGAGGCAGTGGCCTGAGAGTCCGGGCTCGGGGGCGACCTGCCGTTTCCGCCTCCCCGCCCGACGCTTCTGGGCGCTGCTGTGGGGTTCGCTGAATTAACACACACGAGGCGCTCAGTGGTCAGCGAGCAAGTACCACATCAGTGTTTCTACTATTATTTGGAAATTTAACCTGTTACACAAATGTGCTGAGATCTTTGCTGCGTTTTACTAGTTTAGTCCAGTTTTTATCCAGAGAGAATGTCCTAGACCTGCTCTTTCCTGTGAAACTCTTATTGACTTTTCTTAATAGCATACAAACAGAAATTCTTAAAATTTTCTTTAAAAAAATAAAAAGCGGGGATTTTTTGCAACCTTCCGGGCTTCGCTACATTCGCTCATTCGCAGTTTTTACCAGCCGGGCCCCAATTCCGTCGCATAAAGATGCCATCCATCACACCAGCAATCTCTGGTTTCGCTGAAACTCTGCAGGTTCACGGCTAACAGAAGTGTATTCCTTCCTTCGGTACAAATTTAGAACCAGAACCCTACAGAACAAAATACTATTCCAGGCACAAACTTGCAATTTTTAAAAGAGAAAAAATTTAAATATATGCTGCATGTTATACTTTAAAATGTGTATGAGGAAATATAGTAATTCTTTTTAATCTGAAAAACAAGTATATTATAAGAAGAAATATTTTGAGTGTAAAATCACTTCTCTTTCTGACTTCCTTTTTATAGAGTATTACACAGAAAAGAAGAACCAAAGTCACACATCTTTCGATGTGCCTGTAATTAGCACAGTCTAAGTATCCTTTCCTTGTATTATAATTTCCTTTGAACTGTCTATGAAGAAAGGTCAGGTAGAACATACTCTAGCACTTGGTTTTCTCAGCTCCACAGTAAAAAGCGTACGTTCAGGAAGCTGAACAGGCAAAACGGTGTGGGGACAGTCAGAGCGCACAAAGCCGGGCGCCTCCACCGACCTGAGGAAGGTGTCCGAAGGCTGTGAGAAATAGTAAGTCCATCTCAAGTAATTCACACACACGTGTAAGTAAGAAAGTCAATGTAGTTGTTCATATATGTTTTAGATAAACTCTCTAAGTGAAAAACAGCATATAAATTCCAAAATAAGTAGTTTTGGCTACGATTGATCTACGGACCCTGGACTTTAAAAACCCTCGGCCTGAGCTCCGTTTCTGAAACAGCTCCAGCACCAATCGTTCTTTTGTTGAGAATACGATCTCGGTGCTTATAATTACTCCAGAATAAATCATCCTCTTCATCGCTTTTATCGTTTCCTGTCCAATTGTTTTGAAAGTTTGAGAACAGCCCTTACTTTGTTGTGTCTCTGCTCGATGTTCTGTGTTCCATGAGTCATTCTTGACGACGTTTCATGATCTCCACGGATTAGAGAGATATGGGTGCTTTCCTTTTGCTCAACCTTGTTCATGCAACGTGCACTTTACCCCAGATACATTCGATGTTTTAACATTCGGTTTTAAATTGTGCCCAAACCAAAGGGAACATTCATTTACTCCAGTGGAAAGTATTAGTCATGCAGGTTCTATAAAAAGTGTCCAGCAAAACTTAATCCTTGGCTATTTCACGAACATCACAGAGATACAGTTTTTGCTTCAATTTTAAAAGATGGAGCTGCAAGTAAGTGACCAGCGGTGCGGACACAGTGACCATTAACCGTGTCCTGATGCCTTCTGGGGAGACGCAGATGGCCAGAGACACTGAAACTTTCACTGTGTGTTTTTTTTTTTTTTTAAATATCGAACAAAACACTAGAGATTGTGAAAAATCCATTCAAAACATTGTATCGAATCTCCTTCAAAACTTTCACACTGCCCTGAAAGTCCAGAGCCCTTACACATGACCTAGAAGGTCCCAGAGGAAATGTCCCTCACCTCCCCCATGCCCCGCAAAGACCCCCCGCTCTGGAGCTCCCCACCTCTTTCTCTCCATCTCCCACCCAGCAGACTCATCCTCCAGGCCTCGCGTAACTGCCACTGTCTGTCCGGGCGGGCCCTGTCCCAGCCCCCGACTGAGCCAGACCCTCTCGTCACATGCACTAATTACACACCAACCTTCCTTCTTAGCACTTTTTAAGAAATGGTTTCCAGCTTCAGTGAGATACAACTGACGCGCAGCACGGCTAAGTTCGAGGTGTGTGGCATAAGGATTTTACGTACACATGTCACAGAATGCCTGCCACGGCACATTTAGTTAACATCCATCATCTCACATAGGTTCCAAAAACAAAGAAAAACATTGTTCCTTGTGATGAGAACGCTTAGAATTTATATGTCAACGCTGTAAAAGCAAACAAAAGTATCCCAGAACAAAAAAATAAGAGAAACGAAACTACTGCTTGGATCGTCCCGTAACCAACTCACTCTCTGCCGCTCTCGATGGAGCTGTCTGCGCCCGCTCATCCACGCACAGTGCCGCCCCCCCCAGCGCGTCGAAGGCCCCCCGCACCGCGGCCTGGGTTTCTGTTGCTCCTGCCAGCAGCAGCAGTGCATGGGCCCCTGCAGGGGCCCCAAAGCCCCAAGGCCGTGGACAATGACCTGCAAAGGGCAGGGGGCATTCGAATCACACAGGGTGAGGGCCTGCCCAGGAGTTTCTGATTCAGGAGGCCAGCGGGGACCGACCTACCCTAACAACAGGGTCCACTTCTGTCGGGGGACCCGCCAGGAGGACCGGGGCCCAGGTCAGGCACCGATTCCTACAAAGGCTTTCTCAGTGCTGACACCTCTCGACAGCCTCCAACGCACAAGCTCCTGACGACCCACACCACAAACGTGACATGTGACTGTACACCACGAACTGCTGTCCTTTCTTCCTGTCTTCTTCCCCCACCAGAAGATGACACGTGCCTCGAGGGCAGTAACACACACCGACTGCCCTATGACTCACTGAGAGCGCAGGGCAGGCAGACTCACCTGCCTGGCACGCGGGCCTCCCGGACTGCGCCAAAGCAGGTGACGTGACTTTTACGATATGGAGCAAATTTAATTACATTAAATTTTCTATTTGCTAGACATTATGCTAGATGTTTTCAAATATACTGAAATAATCTTATTTTTTTATTGTTTGTCCTCTGTCTTCCCCTGTTAATCAAACATTTCTATTTTATTCTTTATTTACATATAACATTAAAAGGCCTATCATCAAGAAATGCTTACCCTAGAACTTTAAGTGTTATTAATACCAGGTTTTTAGCTTTTTCTGAACAGCAGTATAACAGAGACCAATTTTTTAACACTTTTTTCTGTGTAAAGCAAGTGCCAAGTCTATGGCCACACGACCCTGAACAAGCCCAATCCTTTCTGATCTCGGAAGCTAAGCAGGGTCGGGCCTGGTTAGTACTTGGATGGGAGACCACCTAGAAAAACCAGGTGCTATAAGGCATAAAAAAATAAAAAATAAGGGATTGTAAACTGACGAGGTCCTTGCAATCTGAGGATAACCAAGGGTTGCCTGGCCTAAAAATAATAATAATAAAAATAAAAAAATAAAAACTGTTTAAGGTATTATTTGATTGACGTAGAAAAAAGATTTGGGTGATATGGAACGACGCATTCAAATATTTATAAAAATTTAAATTCAAACATTTCCATTTATACAAATGTTACCACTGTAACCCTGGAACAGCGTGCACAGTTATCCCTTCGTAAGCCCTGCGCTCAGGTTCGCGTCTCACGTATACATTTTGCACTGTTACCCATCGTCGCACAGCAAGCCGGAAGCTGCTTGTTACACAGTGTGCCGCAAGCACAACTCTGTCACACTTTCCAAAGCGTCCAAAGTCTCTGATTGGTTTCAAATGTTTGAGGGTTTTAATGGTTGAAATATGTCATGTCAAGCTTTGTCCTTAAATTAGATGCTGATTGTTTCGAGAAGACCGAGAAGACTATGCCTGTCTCTCTGATTTATTTAGATTTCTCTTTCCCTTCCTCTCCCTCAATCTACACACACACACATACTCACATGCATGTGCTTTAAAAACTATTGTGTTTCAATGCCTAAAGCTCTCCTTTTAAAAGATTTACTTTCTTTTTAAAAATAATGTAAGAACATTATAGAAACTTTCAGAACTACAGTGAGGGCAATCAGCTCCAAGCAACATGCTAGTACATTTCTAAGGACATTTTAATAATAATAATTTTTAACTTTAATATAGAACTTATTTGTCCAGAGAAACAGTATATATTTTTGACGTTTTTAATATAAGTCTTCGTATCATTAAAAATTATATATAAAATTTCTACTATCAAACAATATTAACAGAAATGAAAGTTTGACCAAAGAGAAATTCATTTAAAACCAACATTATACAATATTCAAATCTTATATATTAATATATATTCAGTGTTGAAGAAAATTTGATTTCTTTCCCTTCCTTGAGTCTACATTTCTTTTTTCATAAACAGAAGTGCTTCTTAAGTGTACAGTGTGAAGAAAAAGTCAACTGCTAGCTTAAAAGTTCTTTTTCTACTGTGCATATATGAAAATTGTTTGAAGACTTCTAATAAAAAATACCTTTGTAATATAAAGAATATTTTGTAATCAATGATAATTAAATAAAATCAAGTCTAAAATTGCATTTTCAACTTGCTGATATCTAAATAAATTTTCAAGGCTTATTTGCCAAGACTTTTTAAGTCAAGGACCTTTATTTTGTATTTATTCCTCCTCCGTATAATTTACTTTATCTTTTTAAACAGAATAAAACTATTATGAAATTAAAATGCTAACATCTGTCAACTTTATATTTTCTTTCTGCTGCTTTTTGTCACCGTAAGCCAGAAAAGTATTCCGTACTCAATCTGATGCCATCTTACCTTCTGGTTTGTTGTTTTTCCTCTTCAGCCATTTTTCTACAGTCTCTGCACTAACACTTTCAGATACAAATTCATCTAATACCTGGGGGTGAAGAGAAAGATATGCCTTCACTTTTTCATCTGTCAAACCTGTAAAAGAATTAAAAAGAATAAAATTAACTCAAATGACATCTTCATATGCATAAAAGACAGAAAAATGGCATGTTATGCTGAAATTGATTTAAAATGTAAATCTAAAAAGAATATAAAGATGTATATACATACAAGGGAATATTATCCATCCATAGGAAGGAATGAAGTTCTGATACATGCTACGATGTGAAGGAACCTTGGAAACAAGTCACATAGGCCAGAGTAGGCAAAGTCAGAGAGACAGAGCAGAGGAGGGGCGAGCGGGGGTGGCGAGGGGCGCGGTCCCTCAGCGGCGAAGGCTCGGTTTGGACGAAGACGACGCAATGGTCGCACTCACTGAGTAGAATTAACGCCGCTAAACGGTACACTCGAGACGGCTAAAATGGCGAATTTTATGTTATATACGTGCTAGCACTATAAAAATATTTTTAAAAGTGAAGTCAGAACGTCAGCAATTTTACACTAGACATCGCATCACGAAGCCCCGCTGTTTTCCGACAGTAACTCCCAACGTCGCATTTGAACGGTCGCCGGGTGCCAGGGCCGTGCAGTCAGGCCTTTGACAGAGTGTGTGTTTTCCATGTGTAAACAGTGGCCACAGATTTAAAATTCGAGGTGCACGAAACTCTAGCAATAGTGCCGAACGGGAGAATACAGCCCTGGTGCAACGCGGGCGCCAAAACCGTCAGTGAAGGAATTCTTTTCCTCAGAGGTGCTAAATCCAATGATTAACGTTTACCGCAGAATGATCTTGAAATCTGTTCACTGATATTCTATGTGTGGTTAGTTTCGCCAAAATAATTTTCATCATCTAATGATAACTGTACTTTAATATACACGGGATTTTCAAAGTACTTTCGCCTGCTTTCACATTGAATATATAAAATTTTGTTTTCCAATTGGTGGTTCAAGTTGATATGTCATTTCGTTAACTCCAAATCACCAGCAGGGACGGTCACTGTACATGACTCCGCAGCAGAAGGGTACCGCTGGGAAGGCGGCCCACTTCTTCCAGTGAATTCGGCACTTAAATGGTCAATTTTACAGAGATCTGGGTATATAACTATATGGTCGTAATAGAGTTTTAAAAAATGGAGAGGCTTGTCTACGTTGCCCCTGCAAAAGGGCCCCCGTGGTGTAAAATTCAATTCGAGAATCCTGCCAGGCGCCGAAGACAGAGCCTCGTCGCAGCAAGCGCGACCCAGGCCCGCGGCCCAGGCGCGAAGGGCACGTGATGCAGCCGCCGGGGGCGACGCCGGGCCGCGCGCGCGTTTTGCGCATGCGCCCCACCGCGGTGCACGCTGGAGCTCTGCTTCCGCCTTTAAACCGCCTACCATCGCTCTCATGGCGCAACGCTACGCAGCTTTCGCCCTGACGTCTGCGTGCGTTGTGCTTCTGTGACGCTGACGGCAGGACCTGAGTCAGGAGTCACGACGCGTCTGCGGCATCTAGCGCTTGGGTGCTCTCCCGTCACCTCAGGCTCCATCTCGACTCCAGACTCCGTGAGTCACCCCCTTCCTACCCCTTTCCAAAGGGATTTTAACTCTCATCTTTCCTTGTTCTCTTACTCTCCATTTCCTCAGAAACCCAGGCTGAAAATATAAGCCCATAACCGACTAATCCCTTGTCATCTCATTTCATCTTAGCACACTACTATTTACACGAGTCCTATTCACCAGGTCACAAAACTACTCATCTGAAGAATGTCTTGTATCTGAGATATACAGACGATGCTTAAAACACAAGAAACACCACCCAGTCAAAAATGAGTCAAAGATCTGAACTGACCACCAAAGACGACACAGATATGACAAGTAAGCATATGGAAAAAAATGCTCAATTTTACTAATGAACTGAAGTTAAAATAATAAACGAGTTTCCACTACATACGTATAAGAATGGATGAGGAATAACAAAAATTCATTCATTGCTAGTAAGAACCCAAAATGGTAACCACTTTAAAGGACTTTTTGGCAATTTCTTATAAAGCTGAATACGGTCTCACCAGATCAGGCTACTAGTCATCTACCCCACTGCTATGAAGACTTGTGTCCACACATAAACCTGCGTGTGAATGTTCACAGCGGCTCTGTTCACAATCACCCAACATGGCAAAACCCAAGGAGTCCTGCAACAGGCAAGTGCATACACAGGTGTGGTCCAGAGAATTAAACGTGATTGGGCAACAGGAAGAAATGAGCTAACAAGCCATGAAAAGGCAGGGATTTCTCTTAAACGCACATTGTTAAGTACAAAAAGCTAGTCTGAAAAGCCTGCATATTGTATAATCCTAATTACACAACATTCTGAAAAAAGTCAAAACTACAGAGAGAGAAAAAGCGCAGTGGCTGCCAGGTGCCCCCGCGGGGGGCAGCACAGGCGTCCCGCTGCTGCTGAAACCACTCTGTATGACATTGTAATGGCGAACACACGAGCCTTGGCCTTTGTCAAAACTCAGAGAACTGCACAGCACCAAAACAAATTTTAATGCATATATATAGTTTTTTAATTTAGAAGGACATAAGGCAGAATCTGAGAAAATGATCTGTCTGAAACAGTGTCGCTGAAGGAGGCGGAGGGTAAGGTGCTGACCCATATGACTTTGGAAATGAGTCTATAAGGCCAAAGGCAAGGGAACTGCACAGTCGCCGGGCTCCAGCGAATAAAGGTGCTACCCCGCGGGGGCAAAGGTCAATAATTCAGACACTGCCATTCGTGTTCACCGGAACTGAGCAGTTAAGTCTGTGGATGGTGGGAATGAGGTTTCTCAGTGGCAGAGCGGGACCTCACAGACGACCCAGAGAAGCCTAGAACGATCCAGTTTAGAAGGAACAGTAATTGGCTGGCAACCTGAAGGGTGCATAAGGAACAGCGTCCTTCTGATGCTGAGTAATTCCAAAGAGACAGACAGACAGACAGACAGACAAAAGCCACAGCAGCACCTCCTACTTCGGGTTCTGCCCGGGAACCAAACAGCCCTGATGGAGAGGACCAGACTCATCCGGGGTTTACCGCGCAGTGCTGCAAAATACCGACGACAAACCGCTAAGGGCGGCGACACCGCCGTCCATCTATTTTTTTTTTCTCATCTAGTAACGCCGAGCTACTTCCATCGCCATGGAGGTCTAGGAAGCTTCAAACTATGTGCCACATTGTGACTCTGCCCGTCTGCAATCGAGAGTCAGCGCCTGTGGATGAAGATTCTGTGCATGTGTGTGCGTGCACACACGCGCGCACACACACACACACACAAACACACGTAAGGCTAAACCTTTTATAAAGCCACACAGGAAAGCATAATGGCTTCCCATGAACTCAACAGCCGGCTTTAACAATTAGCAACTCGTAGCAATACCATCCATCTGCACCCCACCATCATAGAAATTTGAAGCAAATCCCAGACATCATTTCAAAACATTCATACATGTCAATATGTATTGCAAAAAGAACTATTCTAATCACAAATGATATCCAAGAATAACGATTCTTAGTAACATCAAATATCCAGATGCGCAAGTTCCTAACTCTCAACTTTTTTCCATGTTGCCCCTGAACCTGGACCCCGGGGAGGTCTGCATGCTGCAGCTCTGGCGTTTCTCGAAGGTTCCTTTTATCCTACGGTTCCCAGGTCATCACTTCCATTCTCCCCACTGTAATTTATCATCGCAGAAAACAGATCTTTTGTCCTATGGTCTTCTACGGTCTGGATTTTTTTACTTTGTCGCTGTGGTTTTGTTTAGCATGTCCATCTGCCCCTGCATTTCCTGAAAACTGAACTGCAATCTGGACCCTGCACAGAGGGAGGGTCGCCCTGGGGGTAGGGAGGCCATTTTGCTAAGTGGCGCTGTGTTCTGCCAGCAGCTCACGCCACCGGGCCCGCTCTCTGTCTGTGACGGCAGCAGTGTCAACGGGGTAGCGTTACTAATTCATTCATCGGGGCTTGGAAATGGTGGTTTCCTATTTCTATAACGCCGTCTTCGTCTACTAGCGGAATTAATAAAAGAAACTTCACCTCATCCACTGTTCGGCTAGTTCATATAGATGAAAGGCAGGGTCAAGGCTTAATCTGCTCCCCTTCAGTCACCGGTTTCCACATGCTTGGTTCAGTAGCAGTCTCCTGTGGGCGAGCCACTGAAAACGTGTTATTATGAAATTATGTATTTGAACAACTCGATCTGTTTCTTCCACTGTAACATTATCCTTACTGGCACTCGAATTATCCCATCTTTTGGGGCAATAGGAGAAGCCTCTTCAAGCCGACCTGTCACTGTGACAGGAATCTGATGGCCTTCAGAGGATCGCTAAGGCCACATGCTCTGGGTTTGGCCTGTACGTTTTCTGCCCCAGAGCTGGAGGCAGATGATTTTCCTTAGGCTCTCTGGTCCCTTTACTGGGCAGTGGGATTTCGAGGCCTGGAATGATGGGCTTAGATTACGAAATTACACGTACCATGATGTACGTGCACAGTATATGAGCGTTGCAAACAGATAAAGGGGTTTTCTCTTTTTTTGTCCTTTAGGATATCTTATTAGATAAAGGAGCGAACACTGTATTTTAAAGTCACTGGATGTCTACAGCCATGCCATCCTGAACAAGCCTGATCCCGTCAGATCGTGGAAGCTAAGCAGGGTCAGGCCTGGTTAGTACTTGGATGGGAGACCACCTAGGAAGACCAGGTGCTGTAGGTGTAAAACATAAAAAAAAAAATAAGGGATTGTAAACTGACAAGGTCCTTGCAATCTGTGAGGTCAACCAAGGGTTGCCTAGCCTAAAACATAAATAAATAAAAATAAAAAATAAAAAAAAATACAGTTACTTCAAATATTCTCTGGCTATACATTTAGAGTCACTTCAGATATATCTTTAAATGTGTCTTTATGACAAATTATTATTCTAAAAATAGGTATGTATATGCTCAATCATTTATTATTTCTGAAATTTTAATATTCATTAAAGACTTAGAAAACCACTTTCAAATCAGAGGTTAAAAAATGATTGCTTTTCTCATTCAGAGAGATATTTTTAAATTCATCATAAGTACTAACGGATCTATTATTAGAATAGGGGGCGAAAAGCACAATTTTTTCAAGTATTAATTCTACCATCTTAATTTGTGAAGAAAGAGCCCAATGCGTGTCTGTATTCTTTAAAAGAAAAAAAAGTCAAGCGCACACGGAAAGAGCCCGGCACCCTGCCCCCACTGCATCCGTCACCTCGTGTCTGGTCCCTGCGCCCGCCTGTTGCCCAGCCCAGGTCTCCCCGATCGCAAAAGCATGCTCCCCTCCCACATCAGGTGTCTGGTCACCAAGGCCCTTGCTCCCACCCCATCACAGAAAAAGGGGGAAAAGCTCTCAATCTCAGCTGGACAAGAAGAAATGACATATTTTAAAATTCCCAGGTATACATAACTAATCATCTTTTTTTCTGCTGTAACACGGTAATTGCTGCAATTCTCTAATTTCCCACGTGCTCACTCTAGGTGTGAAGGAAAAAAACTTTCAGCTTCGTAAATGCTAGTCCGACTCTAAGACATCACGACTTAGAAACAGAAACATGTTTTGTGCTGTTAAATACTGTGCTGTAATAACGGCTCAATAGGTGGATGACGAGCGGCCTGACGCGCGGGGCTGACACGCGTCGTGGGAACGGTGAGGGCGGCCACGGCTGCGCTGCGACAGCCTGGTGGACAGTCTGACCGCCTCGCGCCAAGGCTGCAGAGTAAGAAAGGCTAAGAACCTCAGTCGACGTCTTTGATCCTGTTTCGATTTTTCCGTGAATGAAGCCAGGCGGCAAAACCAGAGCGAACACTCCAGGAAGGTGGATTCCACCTCAGCTGCGGGCAGGCGTTTCCGGGGAAACGGGCTCCTCTCACGGGATCAGGCCACCTCCGCAGGAGCGCATTCTCTTCCCACTGAGGCGGGTTCGGGAGAGGAAAATCCGGGGGGCTGTACAGACCCTTCCCAGTCTGAAATGTCCTCACATTTTCAACTACCCAGGAGGCAGGTGTATATACACAAATTTACTTAAAAATTCTTATTAGTATCCAAAGGCAGCTCCAAAATACATGTCAGAAAGTGTTCTAAAAGTAACACAAATGAATCATTTCAGCAACGTAATAACAAGTGTCAAATTAAGACAAAACAAGATATCTCATGTCATAGTAAGCAGAGCTGGACTGTCACACTGCTCAGTGACAATCTTCCTGCTAGGCTGTCTGTGCGTGTGCGTGTGTGTGCGTGTGTGCGTGTGTTTTCAAGTGAGTTGCATGTTACTGTACTTCCAGGTTGCGCATATGTTTCTGTGCATGACTTTTATTTATCCAAAAGCAAATGAAGGTTTAAATGAAGAGGGGCAAGTCTAAAATCAGTTAAATTTGTTTTCAAAATCCCAAGATTCAACTCCATACACCTTCTCCCCACTGAGACTCACCTCTCTCACACCTGTGCTAAAACGACTCACCTCCGCCCCCACCGAAGGGTAGAAACTGCAGAAACTGCAAGCAGCATTTGCAATGCCGGCCAGCCTCACTGACTGCCGGGTGCATGCATGATCTATGCGAGAATGGTGGCAAGTATTAGCTCATTGAGCCCCGGAGCATTATGCATCTGGCACTAAGCAAATGCTCAATGAACATGTGTTGAATAAATGAATTACAATCGTCAGAGTATAAACGAAAATGAGGGCACAGTAGTAATTGGATTACTTTCCTGTTGGCCACAGAAGCCATACTTTGGCTGGAACAGAGCTTTAAGCCCGTGAGCTCACCCCTTAAAGCCAGCCGCCTCTCGATCCTGACACCTCCCCCTGTCTGAGCTTCTTATACTTTAATGGGATTGCTACTGACTAGTGTTACCTCCTGATGTGGAATATAGTACATGTTTTACATCAAATTATGAAATAAAAATCTGCTATATACACAACATACACACAACGGATTGTTATTCGGCCAGAAAAAGAAGGAAATTCTGCCTTTTACAACGACATGGATGGACCTTGAGGGCGTTGTGCTAAGTTAAATAAGTCAAACAGAGGAAGACAAATACTGTAGGGTCTCATTTGTGTGTGGAATCTAAAAAAGCAAAACTCAAAAGAAACAGAGAGCAAAGCGGCGGCTGCTGGGGGTGGGAAGCTGGTCCAAGGTTCGCTCCAGCCGTAGGGCCGGTCAGCCCTGAGGCCTACTGCACAGCACCCACTGCACTTAACAGAGCACTCAACGCTTGAAAGTTAACGCGGTAGATCTTGAAACTGTGGCCGGGAAGGGTTTCTGTGGACAGTCACCTCGCAGGGTGATCTGACCACAAATTCCTGGCTGGGCAGGACTTGCTGGGCAGTCCCGCCCAGGCACAGAGCTTATCTTCGCCTTAAGCCATTTTTCCTTCGCATCTAGGTTCACAGGCCTGAAATGCCTTTTGTCAGGTCCCTCTGGGGAGCACAAGGTCTTGTTAACTGTCCTGTAATCCCATCCCTGCCTGCCTCTCTCCCACCCCCAGTAACCCTCCTTACAATCGTCCTTACTTTCTCTCCTTAATTCCAAATGCAGAAAAGAAACTGCAAGCTGCCATCCTCCCAAGCACCTGACATCTAGCTTCCTAGCAACTGTTGTCATTTTGGCTCTAAGAAACTCTTATAAAAATTTTCTACGGGTCTGGATGTTCTTACATTGACAAGTTATCACCTCCAGAAGAGATAACTATGTGAGGGACGGAGGTGTGAACCAGCCTTATTATGGTATTCATCACTCAGTGTTTCCATACATGAAATCATTAAGTTGTACATCTTAAATGTACATTTCAAGTCAATAACCTCAATAAAGCTGAAAAAAAGTTTGCCTTATGATTACCCTTATCTATCTATCTCACCTAAATAATTCCCCCTGCCCCCCACCAAGTACATTCCTACTGAAACAAGATTTGTCCATGACCTAAAAAGCAGTCATTTAATGAACCCAGACTGAACATACTGCCAGGATTCTGACCTACATAATTGATTACTTATTCCACACGAACTAATAGCCGGAAAGGCGTCCCGGCTGCAGAAAAGCCACTGCTCCCAATGTTTATAATTCGCACATCAGAAGGCACACCCTACACTGTCGAACTTCTGAACCAAAATACAACTGCCCACTTCCCCTTGGCTGAGGACATCAATAAAAGTTTAACTGAGAAAGCCAAATAGAAACAGAAGTTCCTCAAAGGCATAAGATAAAGGTGAGAACAAGGATTTCTAAGTAGAACTTCAAGAACGCGCTTAAGCACACCGAAATGTCCCCAGTCCACGCCTCAGAAAACGCCTCCCGCCTAAGTGAAGTCCAACCGGAGGCAGGCTGCGGGCTCCGGTGCGGGCGCGGAGGACCTGGGACGCTCAGTGCCTGCGCGGGAACGGGCTGCGTTCCTTAACGAAGTCACTTAAGCCTCTAAGTCTCTTGTTCTCACAAAAGACCAGGCCAGTGACGTGCCTACTCCACAGGGACGTAAAACATGCCGAAATACGAAGTCCAAGGGCGAATGTAAAACGACGGCCCACAGAGTGCAGACGGAGAGCGGAGCGCGAGGCGGATCCAAGTCACCTCGAGGGCTGCCTGGGAGGAAGGGGGCCCCGAATCGGAAGACGGATAAACACGGGACAGGTGGAAGCAGCCTGGCGGCGAAGGGCGAGGAGCGAGCCCAGGATGCTCAAGGCTTCTGCTTTGAAGGCAGAGGGACGGACCAAGCTCCCTTTTTGGGGTGACGGCGCCATGGTCTGAACGGTTCGCGGGTTGGAATAACGGACATGGGTTCAAAGCGCGAGGGCTGAGTGGAAAGTAACAGGTAGAATCAATGTGTAATTAACACGATCCACATGGTAACATTAACCAAATGACTAAAGTCAAACTTTGTCTCCTAAAAGTGAAAGCGGCTTCTCCTACGGTGGACGACAGCCCCTAAACACAGAGAAGCCTGATGCTAAACACCTCCTTGACCGCGACACAAACGGCGAGTCTGTGGGTCGACACCTCGGCCACCAAACGACGAGCACGACCCACACATCTAACGTAACAACAACGAGAGAGATTTCACTCCACCTCTACATACTGAGATTTTCAGTAAAGCGTCTGATAAAATATAAATAAATAAAAACTAAGGACAAGAAGTGTCACAGAAATAAACCCTATGGTAGCACACAATGTTTTAAGAAAGCCTTAAGACATTTTAGAAAGGAACCTATCAGTTTCATGTGATGTAATCTAATCCGGTGAAATCAAAACATAAAAATGGATAAAAGAGAGACACAGAAAAAGAGAATGACATAATAAACATAAGCCTGATTTTTAATTAAAAAAAGTTTTAAAACGGATTTAGATAAGACAAGCACAATACCAACTGTAATTTTTTATGACTCTTTAATACCCTAGTGAGATATTAAGTTTTCACATCGGCATTTTCATTTATCTAAGTTTAAAAGAATTATACCCTAAAAGTGAAAAGTATACAAAAATCCCATTTGGTAGCTATTTCTATAAACCATTCTGTTCTACTTATCAAATGAAATTTTAAATAATCATGACATTCACATAGAAAAAACAACGAAAATCAGAAGTTTTTTCAAAATGATTTAAAGTCATACGTTTTCTTTGCTACAAAACATACCTTCTTAAAAAATTATATTGCAAATTGAGTCAGACTGCTGGTCTGCAGAACTGTGAGCTACACATAGGCATTGCTTAAGCCACTAAATTTGTGGTAATTTGTTATGCAAAAATAGAAAACCAATTTACCTTTGAAAGTTGAACTATTTTTACTGTTAATCCAGTTAAAGAGGAAGGTGATACAGTTCCCAACTACGTGGCCCATAACCTGTTCAACAAAAAGCACAACCGCCAACAGCTGCCGAAGGATGTTACTTTGTAAATGATCAACATTATTTTATTTAACGGAAGTACAAACGCAAAAGAGCACACCCCCACTTCGCGATCTGGAGGGACGTCCCACGGCGGCTGGGCAGGAGCACGGGCATGCCCGAGGGCACAGGCCAGGTGCTGAGAGGCGGCCCTGGGTCGCAGCGGGTGAGGACGCCCGCCAGGTGTCCTGCCGCGGCAGCAAGGACGCGCCCAGGTGTGCACTCCGCCCGTGACGGCAGCGTTAGGACAACGCATTCCTGCGGCGACAGCATGGAGCGGACGCCCCAGCAGCCTGGCACCAAGCCCGGGCCCCGAACCACAGACGTTTACTGTTTCCTGTCCGGGAGCCTGGGAAGTCCACGGTCAAGGTTCCAGCGGGGTTCGCTCCCGGAGAGGCCTCTCCTCTGCCTTCACAGGAGGACAGAGAGCACCCGTCCTCTGGTGGCAGAGACGCCCGTCCTGTGCGATCAGGGGCCCACTCTGTGTCCTCTTTTAAGCTTAATTACTTCCTTCCTCCGCAAGTCACACTGGCGTGGGGCTTCAACACAGGAATCTGGGGGACACTAGTCAGTCCACAGCAAGAGCCTCTCAGTCCACACATCTGAAATCAATTCAGCTGGTGGTATTTACTTAAGTTTTTAAAATAGCAATGAGTGCAAAAAGTGTGCGGATATCATAAATTTAGGTTTTAAGGGGAGTTAAATGCCTGCCTGAGCGGGAATAGGTGGTTAAAGATGTTAACATCGATGGCTCCCTGAGCAGGTTGGCCCCGCAGCTGCCCGACAGCAGCCCACGGGGGAGAGTCTGTGAGGTCAGACCCTCAGCAAGATCGCCCGAATCCGTTTAAAAAAAAAAAAGCATATTGGTTCCCTAGTGAATTACATTTAAGAAGAAAATAATACCAATCCCAGGGTCAGGAGGGAGACCTCCCACGTCAAGGCAGGAGGCGTTTTACCCTGATGCCACAGACCAACATGCCTCACGAACACACAAAGTATCAGCGACTTAAATCCGGTGATGCATAAAAAGGAACATGCACCACTAGCAAGGTCTTATCTGAGGAGCACAACCACCGGAAATCCACTAACGCGATATCCCATGTTCACGGAATAAAGAACAAGAACCATATGACCATCTAAGTCAACATACAAGTTAAATGACAAAATCCAACACCCGTTCATACTATAAACTCTCAACAAAGTAAAAACAGGAAACTTCCCCAACCCGATAAACGGCATCTATGAAAAGTCTACAGCAAACGTCACAGTTGTGGTGAGAAGCTGACCGCTTTCCTAAGACAAGAAACCGAAGTGTCTGCTCTCACCACCTGCTCAGCTTGGTCCTGAAGGTTCCAACCAGGATAATAATAACATAAGAAAACGATGCAAGAAAGAGTAAGAGCACACAGAGCAGAAAAAATGAAGTGCAGCTGTCTTTATGCACAAACGCCATCATAACCCTGTAGGTAGAAAATCTTTTAAAAAGCTACTAGAATAAGCACGTCAACCATATTCTCAGTATTCATGTCACATTGTGCAGTGAATATACGAGGTCACAGGATACGAATAAATATACAAAAATCGAGAATGTCTCTAGATACTAGTAATAAATAATTTTTAAAATAAACTTGAATAGCATCGAAAAAGAACAAATTATGTAGCAGTAACTTTAACAAAAATAAATTTAAGCCCCATATACTGAAAACGTAAAACACTGCAAATACAAATTGAAGAATGTGTAAGAGAGAGATATACCATATATATGGACAAGAAGGCTCAGGATCATGAAGACGTTCATTCTTTCCAAGTTGATCTAAGAAACTGATAAACTGATCAAAAATTTACATGGAGTCCACTGAAAATGAAAGGGAGGTGAAGCTTTACCGGAGTCAGACATTCGAAAGCTGCAGTGGTCCACCTTACAGATGATTAAATTGATAACCATCACTTAGAGTGTGCCGGTCCACCTGAAATTGTCTGACCCATGCATTTCCAAAATAAAACTTCTCCCAAAACTTCTCCTCTACGATCTGTTCTCTGTGTAAACCATGACCTCCCTCAGTGGCTCAGGCCAAGGTGCCTCCAGCCTCCCCCCTCCCTCACCGGGTCCTCCGGCTCTACATCTAGACTCCAAGTACCCAACGCCTGGCTCCTGCTGCCCGGAGCCGGACACGCCCTCGCTCACTGGCACATTTCCGTGGTTTCCTGGACCTAAACGGTGTCGCTGCTCCCCCTCATTCTATTCTTCACAGCGACAGAAAGATCCTGTGAAAATACGAGGGAGGCCGTGTCAGCCCTCAGCTCAGGTGGCTTCCCACACCGTCACAGAGGCAGCCAGTCCACCAAAGGACCTCTCGGCTCTCACTTCTCTTTCCAGCCACCTTGGCCGGTCCCACCAAGAGCGTGGCCTCCGGACTCTGCGTGCGGGTCTCTGCCCGGGAAGCCCTGAGCCCCGCTGGCCCCGTGGTCTAGCCCAACACCTCCTTCAGATCTTAAGCAGGCAGCTGTCGCTTCCTCAGCGAGGTCTTCCCGGCCACCTTTTCTGAAACTGCCAATTATCCTACTCCAAACAAACGAGCGCACAAAACGTCTCTTCTCTGCTTCCTTTTCCCTGTGGGTACACGAGCCAGCGGGCCAGTTTGGTTTTCTTCACCACTTTATTCACCGGCTAGAAGGGTGCCTGGCATATGACAAACACCCCCCAAAACTGTCTGTTGAATGAATGAATGTGTATGCCCTCTGAAAAATCGTGAAAAAATCAATAAGCTAATTTTTATGTAGATAAGCATACGGTTCAAAATAAGACTCGGCTAATATCACATCGGTCTTTGGAACTTGAACAGAAGGAAACCCCGGGAGAGGGAGGTGACAGCAAGGGCGTGGCGTCACCGCCGGCCGCGGAGCCGCGTCAGGCTGCTCCTGGCCGTCCGCGTCAGCGCATCTGGCGGCTCAGAAGTGACTGGGAAGAATCACGCCATCTGTCTTCAACTACGAATGGAAGTAACTGCAATTATTGTGAATGGTCAAAACTCATTTAACTGACATATCTTATTCATAACTACATCTCATTTTTGTAAAATCTAAAGAACCATGGAATCATAGAATTTCAGCAATTTTCAAGAGTTTGCCAAGTTATGCCCAGTATTTGCCAAATTCTGCGGGAGAGATAAGAGAGGCAGTAACACACATCAAAGGAGTTCGTCCAAGACCATGATTTTGAAAAGATTATTTCTTTATCCTTCGCCTCCAAATCCTGACTCTCCCTGTAGTTTAGCGAGGCTTTGTCCAAGTAACAGCACTCAGAACCCACGTGCAAACGCACGCGAAGTCACGCCGCTCTGCTCTGCGGGGCGCTTCTCTACCGCGATGCAGTCCCGGCTGCAGGACGGAGCGCGCGGCCCGCAAGCTCGCTCTCTGCCGTGTCTGCAAACCCAGCAGAAAACCCAAACAGAAGCTAAGAGGCCCACTTAGGGTAATGAAGGCCTGTGCCTTGCAGTACGCAGAGAGCTTTTAACGCTCACGAATAATAAGATCTTAAGTCTTCTAAACATTACGGTGGCAACTGAGGAGTGAAATTGGGCCAATAATCAACCAACATGAACTCATAAAATATTAATCAAATTAACTTCAATTATATACCTAAACCCAAAAAATCCCTCCCCCAAAACACAGTTTTATGAAGCAGAAAAATTACTTTTTATAAACCATGTATAAAGTCAGTTTCTTACTTTTTAGTGCCACTGTGTAGTTTCAACATTCCAATGTTAGAAATACAAACAACTTAAATATTATAATGCAATTTAATTATATCAGATAAAAAGACTGACAATAAGAAAAGCTATTACCCAATGTAATTGCATTAAAAAGTAAAATAAAACAAAACAAAACAAACATGATCTCTTTGAGGCTGATGTCAGGAAAAGCAGCTGATCTCTCAAAGCCATTCCCAAGCCTCAGAACCAAGTGACCAGCTCAGCGTGGAGATCAGCTTACTAGATGCACTACAGCTGTTTATTATTTTAATAAAAATAATGTTCAAGATGCTTTAAAAGATAGAAACCAAATGTCCATTCACAGGTGTAGTTTAAGAAACAGAATGCAGTCTGTCATTGAATTGACGTGCCTGAAGATAAGTGATGAATTTGACCTTAAATCAACTGAAAGGTCTCAATTTTCTATTTACATTAAAATAGGAACACTCGATTGGCTCTTCTTTAACTTTCAGATAAATGTTTTAAACTACAATTTAAGACAAAGATTAAAAAAAAAATCTAGAAAATATTAAGGAAAAGTCCTAACCATTACAAATGGCATTTCTTCAAGATCACGGGACAAAGCAGCTGGCGTTTTAAACCAGCCCCCAGGGCTGTTCCCCTCGCCCCTGTCCTCACCCGGCCTCACCCTGATGCCCAGTCTCCCTGGCAAACTGCTCCCTGCTCGGCCCATGCTGTGCAGCCTGAGTCCGTGACCTGAGTCTCCTGAGGACAGGGGTTTGTCACAGTCGCATCATTGGATTCCCAGCCCCTGCCTGGCACAGTGAAGTTTAAGTCACAGGTTCTCGGCAGGGGGTGATTTTGTCCCCAAGAGGACCTGCGACGATGTCTGAAAGCCTTTGGGGGGGGGAGGGCGGGGGGCGGTGGACGCTGGCTTCTGGGAATGCTGCTAACTCACATCCTGCACTGCAAGGCCCGGCCCCACAACCAAACCCGCCCGGGCAGAGGGCCAGCAGCGGGCTGAGGAGTCCTGGTTTCACTGTTCGCTGAATCTATGCTATAGCTTGTCCACATGCGGCCGGTTTAGAAACATAAACAATGAGAAAGCGAGCAGGGAGGGGGAGGGAAGGGACAGAAAAACGGGGGGCGGGGGGGGGACGAGACCTGACATCAGATGTCACAGGAGAAGCCAGGCACTCGGGCAGACGTGCAGAAGCTGCAGCCGGAGGTGTGAAGCCTGACGTGAGCGTCCTGGCACCCACCCGCACGTAGGGCCTTAGTGACCATCTCAGACGAAATGCCCATGAAGTCGCGGCACTTAAACCCCACTGAGGGGTGCTACAGATGAACTGCGCCCCACAAACCCATCCATCCAGGTCCTAACTCCCGTACCCCAGAATGTGGCCTCATCTGAACACCGGTCGAGGCAGACGGGGCGAGCGGAGACGGCGTGCTGCGGGAGCTGGGCCCTGACCCACTGGGACTGGCGCCCTCACTCGGAGAATGCCACGTGGACAGACGGACCCGCGGGAGAAGACCAAGGGCATGTGGAGACAGAGATCAGGGTGTGCCACAGCCCAGGGGGACAAAATGTGGAAAAAGGGGAGGGGCTGTATGGAATGTCACCTCAGTGTGACCTGGTTATAAATTCCTAGCTGGGCAGGTCCGCCCCGGGCCTGTCACTTATCTTTGCCTTAAGCCAGCCCCCCCGCCCCCCCCCACCCCCACACACGCAGTGTCTCTGCGCACGGTTCAGGCACCTTTGAAAGGCCTCTCATCTGGCGGCTCAGGACCCCGGCCGGGGAGCAGGGTTTCCGGATCCCTGTCCTGCGACGCCCTCCCACCCCCTGCAATCTCCCTCCACGAATCTCCCCTATGCTCCCCTCCTCCACTCCACAGGCAGAAAACAGACCCAACCTGCCATTCCAGAAGGATCTATCTCAGCCTGTTGAGATCTGGCTTCCAGGCATGTCCTCCCTCTGACTCAAATAAATGTTCCTAGAAATTCTCTACAGGTTCAGCTGGTATTGCCTTGTCAAGGTGCCAGCAGGCCATCAGAGGCTGGGACAGAGGGGTGGCGGGGGCGAGGCCAGACCCCCCCCCCCCCCCGTCCCACTTCCGGCCTCCAGGACCGCGCGCGGAGCTGGCTGTATGGGCTGCGCGGCACGAAGCGCTGTGCGCGGCGGCCCCGGCCCGGCTCCCAGACCCCGCGGTGCCAGCCGACGGTGCTGCCAGGCGCTGTCGCAGGGCGACCTTCCCACAGCAGCGGACACCGACGCCACGAGTCTAACTGGGGTTTTACTGCTGCTGCCAAACCGATTTTTTCAATGTTCTTGGTTATTTTTCTGAAACAGATGTGAAATACCCTCGCTGGTACTATGTCGGCATTTACAAGGTCTCCTGAGAACGCTTTCTGCCTTCAGTATTATTTATAATTTCGTGAGAAGGAAAACGTCACAGAGCAGGGGTCTGGAACGGGCCGCGTCCCCGGGGCCAGCGCCCCGCACCGCGCGCAGCGTCTCCGCCGGGTCCCCGAGCCCCCGGCGCCCCCGGAGCGCCGAGGAACTGCCCGGGAGCTGGGGCTCCGCGCTCGGGAGCATGTGCACGTCTCCCGGGGGGACAGTCAGCATGTTCGCATCGGTTCAGAAATGAAGTACGGAATATACAAACTATTTCTGACAAAAAGGAATAAGCCTTATACTTTGAGGAGAAATGGAATAAAAAAGGGTTTGCCAGGATGTGCTTTCCTTATCCCCCCAAAATCAAACGATTATGCAGTAGAGTACACTAAACTCACATCCACACACGCGCACACGCACAAATGTAAGGTGTGTGTGTCCGTGTTGATGAGACAGACAAAACGCAGGTCAAATCTTGGTTCTGCCAATGATTTGGCAAGCTAGGTATCTTTTCAACCTGTTTTCTAAACTATAAAATGATAAAGGTCTGTCCATCAGTGGTCTCTATGAGAATTAAAAACGGCACGAGTGAAACATGCAACTCGGCTCAAAAAATAGCCGCTATCACCAGAGCACAAATGAAGACGCGTCTGACATGGACGCAGACCTCGCTCCCTCGCCCTCCCCCTGCTCCCCCCCAACAACAGGGGCTGCTGCTCCGCCCCTCCTCTCCCCCTCCCCTCTCCACACACCCCTCCCTGGAAATTCAGAGTATTCAAACAGAAGGGACTAGTCTTTGTGATTCTGTAAAAGGAATTTAAAAGCATCTTAGCCACAAAACTCTTATCTGAAATTTTTCTCCCCCAAAAATCCTCGAACCAATATCCTCAACTCAAAGCCCTGTCCTTCAGAATATGCATGTACAGTCAGGCAAAGGCTTCGGGAGAGACCCGTGGCTGCTCTCCACGGCAGGGCTGGACGAAGCCAACAAACCCAAAGGCGGGCGTGCGCTCCTCAGAGGCCTGCCCGGTGAGTGAAGGGGGCAGCCAGGTGAGTGAAGGGAGGCAGCCAGGTGAGTGAAGGGGGCAGCCAGGTGAGTGTCCAGAGGCAGCCCTTGCCAGCCAGGAATAAAGAGTGTGAACAACGGCTGACAAGCTGCCTCTGACACTCCTGATCAGACAGCAACGAAAGGTTTTGACTGCAAACATCTTCCCGGTGGAGATTACTCAGAAATAGATCTGTTTAGTGCCCCTCCGACTCAGACTTAAATGCTGGGAGCACCCCCAGCGGCTGCCAGCCCTGGAGCGGTCCAGGCCCCTGGGAGCCGGACGCCCCACTGCGGAGGCTGCGCCCGTGCCAGCCCGGCCGGGTAGGTGACTGGCAGGTGACCGTGCGCCCATAAAGCATTCGATCCTCCACCCTCATAGCACACCGCTTATTTCTAATTTGTCATTTCTAACTGTTCGATTAATTAACACAAGTTCAAGTTCCACACAGTGCCCCTCTCCATTTCTGATATGTCCTTATCGATAACTATTCAGTGACTAGAAACTTACCTGACACTTAACATACATTAAACATTTATCCTCCACTTATCAAGTAAAAACTCAACAGATAAATCAGGGTTTCTTTATGGGAGAGAAAAATTAACTATTCTTCCTCCAATGAACTTAATTACAGCAGTGAAGCAAGGGACTAGCTAGAGAGTGCTAAAATTGGGCTTATAATAAAAAATTTTTCCAAACTATGTAAAAAATGATATTATCTTCACAGAGTATTAAAATGAGAGTTTACGCCACAATACACACTGAGGAGTCAAGGTTTCCCTTAAAGAAATCAAACTGATAATATCCAAAAAAATACGCAAAAATTTGTAATAAAAACATATTGATTAGATACAAATCTCTAGTTTCAAGAGTCATCTTATTGAATCAATCTTATTTCTAAGTTTTAAAAACATATATATATAAAAATTCTGAGAACATTTTATCAGTATAATTTCACTTCTCAACAAGACATATAATCAATTATTATTGCTAAGAATCAATGCGGAATGAAAAACGAAGTCTGAGGACCAGACGGAATGCCGGCGATCGCCAGGTGCCCACGGCGCGCAGGTGGGCAAGGTGCACGTGGCGAGTATGCCTGCACACGGGGCACACCAGACCTGGCGCCTTGCACCGCGACGGCGCCTCTCCTACAGAATTCTAACTCTGTTTTCTCATTGAAAAAAAAAAAAAAAAAATTCCTCCTGGCCCTTCTAAAGGTCAGTGGCTGTCACATGACATGCTGAGTTCCAAACTGCTATCGGTGATGAAGACACTTCCTGTCCCCAGCGCTGTAACACACTGCTAAATGACTGCACACTCTGAAGTTCAAAGACTGCAAAGAATTTTTAATGGGGCATTTTCAAGAATAATAAGTTATTTGCATCCCTTCAATACTATATGGTGCTTAAGACAAAACAATTATAGTAATACATTCGAGTGGAAGAGAACATCAAAACATTAGACTCAATTTTTTTAGAGTTTTAGGTTTCACAGTAAAATTAAGAGGAAGGAGATGAAGGGGAATGAGAGGTACAAACTTCCAGTTGCATAGTAAACAAAATAATAGTGTAATAACTTTGCATAGTGACAGATGGTACTAGTCTTAATGTGATCATTTTATAAGGTGTTTAAATACTGAACCACTGCATTGTACACCTGAAGCTAATATGATACTGTATGTCAACTATACTTCAACTAAAAAATGAAAGACAAATAACGTTACTTTTAAAATATCTATTGTTTCAGTTATCATTTATTGAGGACTCACGACGTGCCGGACACTTTATTAGCCTTTGCGCGATAAGAACACAGGGGATTCGGGAGATCAGTAATAACCCAGGGTCACGTTGCTGAAAAGTCCTAAAACTAGCGACAAACCCAATACTTTCTGCATCGAAACCCAAGCTCCACCTGCTGTATCATGTGTCGTCCATCTTTCGCCTTATCTTGTTAGTGATCTTTATTTGTTTTGATCGCAAGAGTCTAATTTCTCTGAAAGTCGAGCCTTCGACTTATTTACCTCTGTATCATCTGGTCTACGCAGAGTGCCTAGCACATAACAGGTGCTCAATAAAGCTTTTTAAAAGAACTAAGTAATGAGTAGGTATGATTTCCTCTGAAAATATAAAGGCTCTATTAGAACACACGGGTGCTTGTTAGGTCACTCAACAAATATCCACCCAGCGCCTCCTATGCCCCAGAGACTCTTGACATCTTCCGGGGACAGAACTAAAGGCCACTCTCAGTTGCTCGCAGTTTCCAGGGCTGTGCTTGGCCCGTGGAGTAGATATGGGCGACATGCGGCTCCTGGGCACGTGCAAAGCTGCTACTCTAACGAGCGCGCCGTGAGTGTGCAATGCACACCGGACTTCACAGACAGCGGCGCAGACGTGGGAAAGTAAAGCATCCCGTTACGTAATTTTTATACGGATCATGCTAAAATTCTAATACTTGGGATATTTTGGGTTAAATTAAATGTATTATTAAAATTAACCTCAGCTGTTTACTTTTTTTTTTTTTTTTTTGAGGTCGTGGAAAATGTTAACGTATGTGTGGTTCACCTGACGTGGCTGAGGACCCCTCCGTCCCCCCTGCTCGGTGGGCGTCCCCTGTCCCGTGACTCAGGCTATCACGGCGCACAGCAGAAACCGACAGCGCGCTCGGCTGCCACTTCTGTCCCGGGTTCTACACAGGGCAGAGGATTTATTATTTTTTCTATTCTCAAAAGAGTGTTATTAGACTACATTAATATGTTTGAAGGACTCGTTCGAACTTTGCCAATTTACTTAAAAATTGATTTTGACTTTACTATTTTTGTCACTAAACATCACGTGAAACACAATGCTCTTTTGATTTATATAAAGTTAGGCACATTGATATAACATTTCTTTAAAACGCATATTTCAGCTAGCACATTATTCCACACAGTTATAATACAGCATGGAGGTAGGTCGGGCTGTCAATCCTTATCCCTTTTATGATGAAACGCCTGACAGAAAGGTGAGTGACTTGCCCCAGAATCCATGGCCGGGCACCGGCAGAGTGGCGACTCGGTCAGACTTGCAGCCCCGCCACAGTAGTTTCCAGAATAAGCAAACACTCCTTGTATGAGTTTCCTGTGGCTGCCATGACAAGTCGCCAGGAAGCGGGGGGGGGGGGGGGGGGGGGGGGGAGGCAGGAGGCTTAAAGCAAGGGAAGATCACTGACTCCCAGGGCGCTGTCGTTCCCGAGGCCGAAGCCCGACGTCGGAAGGCGGGCGGGCGCGGCGGCATGCCCGCGGCCCCCCATCCCGGCCCCACGGAGAGCCTGCCTCTCAGCCGCTGGCCTCCCTGCACCTGCAGCCTCATCACCTGAACCTCTGCCCCCCTCCAGGCCACGCTGCCTTCTCTTCGGGCCCTGTAACTCTCCCTCTGCTTCTCTCTTACAAGGGCACTTGTCATCGGATTTAGTGCCCAACCAAGTAATTCTGGAGGAACGCATTTCAAGATCTGTAACTTAATTACATCTGCGAAGACTTTCTCCAAACGAAGACTCTTTCTCCAAACGAGGCCCGAACACAGGCTCCAGGACAGGGAAGCGGGGTGCGGCTGGGGAGGGTGGGAACCGCCTAAGCCACCGCACTCTCCTCTAGCCCCAGCCACCGCTCAGAACAGCTGCTTGGCTCTGTCCTCGAGTTCACAGGTCCTGGCTTTCGTCTCCAGGAATGGTGAAAACTGGGATCGATTAGGGAGAGGAAGGATTTGGAGTCAGGCAGACAAGGACCCAAATAGTGCCTCTAACAGTTGGTAAGTGTGTAACTCTGGATAAGCTATTTCATCTCCCGGAGCCTCAGTTTCATTTTCTGTTTGACGGAAGTAGTAACACCTGCCACATGGGGTTTTATGATCATTAAATTTTTTTAAAAAAAATGAACATCCGGCCCGGCACACTGCTGCCTCGGCTCCCGCGCCATCGAGTCAAATGGTGTCTGGGGTCCCTTAGAGTGAATCGTCTTCAGAAAGCCTGGCGCACGTCTGTCACGCACAGCTGCAAGTAAATCTAGGGTGTGAAACGTCTGAATTTACTAAAACGATGAGTCACTATGTGCTTTACAAAAGAACTGAACATCGGGTTTACCGTACGGACATGGAATCTGCAGGCCCGTGGCAGGTGGGCCCGCTCCGCACACGACTTACGCCTGCAAACGCCCCACGAGAAAGATCACGTCGCACAGTGAGAGGCCACGCTGCAGTCTCAGTCATCAAGCCCTTTTTTTCTACTACGACTGGCGCCGCCAGGAAGAAAGAAAAGCTGGCCTCGCCAAGCGGGGACCGCAGAGGGGAGTCTTCCCCAGGGGCTGAGCCGGGCCCCGATGCGGGCTGTCTGTGGCGTGAGTGCGGGTCTTAAGATACACTTTGGCTCGCTTTTCCTTCAAATATTAATGTTCAATAGGACAGAGAGAAGTGCCATCAAAGGAACAGTCTCAGAGGCAATTTGGCTCAAGAAATGAAATGGAAAACCACTGGCGCAGGCTGCGCCTCGCGTGCTGAAAAGACCGGAAGTGGCGGAAGGTAAAGGCCGACTCGGCCAGCGTGACCGGCGTCCTCGGGGCCGCCCCTGCCAGCGGATGCGCTCTCCTTTCTGAAAACTTACGCTTATTTCTGAAATATTTTTTAAAAGACATAGTCTTTTTAATAACTGCATAAAGATTGTGTCAAGAAATAATAATCATGCAAAAAGGACTATTAATCTGAACTGACATCGAAAACATGCAAATGTCCGACTAGCCTTCCTAACGCCGGAATGTTTGTACTCGCCAGGAGAAGCGATCGCGCCGGACGCGAGGTCCCTGAGTGAGAATCAACGCGACGTGCGTAATCATGTGTTTCATCACATGCTTTTACAGCTACATACTGGAAATTATCATAATCCAGTTTTACAATATTACTATCAAGAAAAAAAAAGTATATTTTGTTTAAGATGGATGATGTTTTCAAGACCAAAACCAATCTTCTCAAGTACTAACTTTAAAATAGGAATAACTCCATTTTCTTTGATAAAGGGAATATACTGGCACCTCAATCCAAAAAAATCTTCAAAGTCTTTGCTGAAAAATCTATGCTATGTAGGATCTTAAGTCCATCAATTTTCTAAACACTGACTTAAATCTCTCTCCCGCCAGCAGGATCTTTGAAGACAGACACGACATTTTATTCATCTCCTTACATCCGGAGCCTGCAATCGCTCTCATTCTTGTCAGTAGCAGTATTTATATCCTATAAAGTTGACACAAACACTAAATCAGCGAATGCTAACCTACTGCCCCCAGGGGAAACATAGGGTTAGGTTTCTGTGAACCTCCGGGCACAACCTTTTCATCAACCGATCATACACACCCTTGTTTAATATGTATTTCTGTTTACAGACACCCTATTTGGCAGACGGTGCTGATTCACGAACGCTGAACTCCAGCTCAGGCCTGAACGGAGCTGCCCGGACACACGTGTGCTCCCCACGAGGCTCGCCCCGGCCTTTGCGCTCAGGAACACAAGGCTGCACTTCTGCACAAGGCTCGGGGGCCGTTTAATTAAATGAACAAAAATGAGAAAAATATGGCACTAAAAATATCAAAGAGGATTTTCTGTGGAGTCTGAAGCTGACACAAGGCAGAGCGTGGCTCGGCCCGACCTCAGCTGGGAACTGCACGCAGGTGACTCACGGCTTCCCTTGCTCTGCACGCGCGCATGGCCGCGAGCACTGATTCGGGGGCTGCGAGGCGGTTGTAGCGAGCAGATGAGCGCGCTCCCGAAGAACGTGCCGTGACGATGGCGACGTGCACGCAGCAGGCGCGCGGACGTTCTGGGATTGAGTGAGTGTGTGAATTAAGTCATCATCATAAGGAGACTCCTCTCGCATCCAGCCATGTCCGACAGTCCTTTGACCCAGTAAGATACGCCCACAGGACCCTGACCCCGCAGGGGAAGATTAAGCTGTGAGCATCACACCCCAGGCTGAGCCTCTGGGAACTCAGCCTCCTGGCAAACAGGTGACTGTCTTTGTTTATTCTACTAGCTCTTTGTGATAAATACAAAAATGCTACAACGGCACATGCCATGAATTTTCCTGGGAAACCCAGGAAATCAATCCTGCCAACAGACGGAACAAGAAATTACACAGCACGTGGGCGTCGGCGCTGACCTACTCGAAACATTCCTATGCTCACGAGTCAGTGTCACCGCTGTGGACGAGTCGCCCGGAGGGAACGTGAGGCCAGCACGCTGCCCGGCCGCCGGCCTTTCGCACGCTGTTCTTGGAAAGACAGCTCTCTAATTAGGGACTTTCGCCACTTTAAAGCATGGAGACATGCTTCAGAAGCATCGCACTTCTCTCGGGCAAACTGATTTTGCTTTGGAGAGCAGCTCCATTCACAAGCCCTCTGAACCCGGGGATCTGCCGCTGTTTACTGCCTCACGACCCGGTCACACTGCGCTGTTCACAGTGACGCGGCAAACACGGAGGACACGAGTCTCCCACCTCCTGCAAGCCAAGGATCCAGCCCCCCCACCACCTGAAACCTGCTGTCAAACATCTCGCCCCCTCCCCCCACACACACACCCCGGCAGCCGCTGCGGGAACTCACCGCAGCAACCGCACGGCCCTGTATCAGAGGAAGATTCCAGCCAAACGAAGCACATCTGTTTTCCTGCAAGTTTCAGGACAGCCACCTATCAGCTTTAAAACGCCAATTCACGCCTCCATAAGTAATCGCTTGATGATAGGAAGTTAGCAGCCAAAGAGAGGCTTCTTTCTCGTCACCATGACACCACTTAACTCACAGGAGGAAATGCCACTTGTCCAAGACTGGCTGTCAGGGCCCTTCTCTGACTCTCCCACTTACTCAGTCACTGCACAAGGCCCCTAACCTTTCTGGGCATAAATTTCCTCATCTGTAAAGTGGAGACACTAATAGTATCAATACCCCATAGGGTTATTTTAAGGATTAAATAAGAGATAAAAATTGCTTAAAGGACTGCTCAGTACATGTCAGCTATTGCTAACAAAAACATGGTATTCGTTTATATAATATTTAATAAAAGACACAGCACTGTGTTGTTATAAGTAGCATTGGTAGAATGTCATAGCTCAAAAATGGAACTTTAGGAATTGCGTGGCATTTCTAAATTCCCAAGACACTTTTCAGCGTCTTCAGTGACAAAAATGTAGACATAAACAAGACTCTTTCACTATTTTCATTTTCAACACATGCATTTCACCATTCTTCATAGTTCTAATTGGTTGTATGAACTTATTATAATCTTCAATTCTCATTGCTAATGTTATTTAACTAGTGTGTATTTTGAAATGCAGTTTAGATGATAATGCAAAACCTGAACTCCGCTAACCTGAGCTGGTCTCAGAACGGTAAAAGGTCATTTTCCTATGTGACGTGCTGGGCTGTTGGGGCTTTAGACCTCTCATTTTGATTTAGGCGTCTTGGTTTAACGAGGCAGACACAAGACTTCAGGTTGGCGTGCTCTTTATCCTTTAGAATTTCATAAGGGACCATTAACATTGTTAAGCGCTTTACTGATGATGTCCTGCTCAGGCTTCATCACTACAATGACCAAGCGACTCTAGAGCACGGTCCAGCTGGACATTTTGTGTCAGCAGAGAATGTTCACCATACACACCACGAGATTATGGCCAGTCTCAAAGAGTTCATTCTCACGAATCTAACGTTTCTCATACTTCAGTATAAATGCTAATGAGTGTGCTGAGACAAACGGCCTGTCAGATGTTAAGTGTTGCTGAGTTGATCCTGGTACAATGTTTTCCCCTCCTCTATGGTCGGATGTAGTGCAGACACTGGCGATATTTTTATATGAGACCTGCTGAACTACCCTTTTCTTCAAAAAAAAAAAAAAAAAAAACCCAAATGTGAAGACTTGTAAGTGGTAACAAACATATCAGAGAACGTCATACACAACAAATTAAAAATATTTTGCTAACAGATATTTATTTCTGCCCAACAATTCAGGAATAATACTAAACCGTTGAAAGAGACAGGAATCTGGCTCGAAGTCAAAAAAAGCAATAATGTATTTTTAAAAAACACTTCGGTCGAGCTGCTTTTTCAGACAAAGAGCCTTTTCCCGCTGGCACAAAATGTGGGAAGGGAGCCAGGGTGCTACTTCCCAGCTGTGTGACATCAGAGGGGACTGTGTGCGTCAGCCGCCCTGGAGGGCCCGGTGCAGGGCAGCAGACCCCACGCTTCCTATCTTATCAGTGTACAGGGTCTGGCACTTTGGCCATTGCTGTGTGGCCCTGAGGAAGGGGGGGTGTCACGGTGAGGGTGCAGGTTAAAGCTGTGGGCTACACAGATTTCGGCCATTAGGAACAAATGAGCAGTCTGACACTCCACACTGAGAGTGTCTGCTTCCAGACTCAACCCTAAAACAAAGGGTTTCGCCTGTTTCTTTTCTTTTTTTTTTTTTGTGCTCTAGCTAGCTATATATAACAACCACTTCTCCTCCTACTTATGCAAATGTATGTCAAAGTTATACTTCCAGAAGATTCCATTATGTTCCATTTAGAAGAGTTAAAGAAAAAGCAATTTGTTAGAAAATGTGTATGTACCACTTACATTATCTCCATTAAAATAGTTGTTTGGGTGTTGAGAATAAGATTAAAATTGCTTTCAAATGTTTGTTGACGTTTGCATCTCTAAATATAAGGTCTGAAAGGCTGGGAGAAGTCCACTCAACAACCAGGCGGGGCTCTAACACTCAGTCACTCAAACCAGAAAAGACCATTTCCTAAAGAAAAATTGCCCTGTCAAAACTACCCAAAATTAATTTTATAATTTTTTTAATTTTAAAATCAACTTAAAGAAATTTTAAAAATTTAGAGCAATATCACACTAATGAAAAACTAATTTTCCCAATGTAATAAACTTTTCTTTTTAACATCCAAAAACAAAAGACTTTTATTTACTATTCTCGACTCAGCATGCATGTTAAACAGTTCTCTATTTAAAAATGACTGTACTTATACCGTGATTTATCACTATCTCGAAATACTATGCAAAGTATATTGTTATCTGGTTATACAGCTAACCATAAGCTTATGGAATTACATCTGAACCCACTGTTTATTATCCCTTCAAGTTTACATGTTAAAATTAAAAGATAATTAATTTCACCCTGATACCCCTTACATGGGTTGGGTCAAGCTGTTATAGACCATGGGTAAGTAGAAAACTTGTCCTCTCCCTCTTATGGCAAAACGCCCATCTCTGCCCACACCTTCCACTATAGACTGAAACGTGTCCCCACAAATTCTACACAGAAGACCTAACCCTCACTGTGATGGCATCTGGAAAGGGGGAACTTTAGCAGCGATCGGGTCATGGGAGTGCAGTCCCATGATGCGCCGAGTGCCCCTATAAGAGACGCCATATCGCCCCACCATGTGAGGACGCAGCAAGGAGACAGCCACCCTCAAGCCAGGGAGGGAACTCTCCCCAGGAAATGAATCAGTCAGTACCCTGACCTTGGCCTCTCCAGTCCCAGAACTGTGAGAAACGTCTGTGTTGAATCCACGGTCTACGGTATTTCATTACGGAGCAACCCGAGCAGATTGAGACACCTTTTCCTATCCTTATGCTTCGTTTTCCCTTTCATTCCACTGAGTCTGGTCTTTGCCCTCAAATGGACACTTCGGTCCCTACTCACCTGGTTTCTCCGCCATCTGAATTAACTTTGCCTGCCTCTCATCTTGAAAAGCCTTGCAAACTATTGCAGTGATGCCTCAGCTACAACCACAGAATCCCGTGCTTATCCCCAACAGCACGTATGCCCAACCATCCAATGCCCTTCACTGGCATTTCTAATTATTTAGACAAATACGCACAGTCAAGCCAATTCTTTTATTTCCCCCGAGATGCTCCCTATCCTGACCCCCCAGTGGCTGAACCAACACCGTCCGGCCACTCTACAGACCCACACATCATTATCTCCCTGACACTTGACTTGACCTCCTTTTTTCCTGAGAGGATCCTTCTTTTTCCTCTTCTACATTTTTCTGAACTTTCACCCATTGTCTGTCTTCTCTCTCAACTCAGCTAGCTAGCTCTCCCTCTTGGGGGAGAGAGATCTCTTCTTTGCTTTTTGCTCAATCAATTATTCCCCCTCTCACCTCATGTCTTCAAACGCACTTTATTGCCTTCTAACAGGTGTCTAATATGCTCAGGCTTCCGATAATCCAGAAACAAAAAAAAATCTTCCTTCGAGCCTGGCAAACTCAACACACATTCTATTTTTCGTTCTTTCACCATCAAAGTCAAAATAGTAGTCCAGTGCTTACTTTAATGTCCTTGATTCTGATTCATGCCTTAATCATCACACTATGAGATCAGCCCCCAGCGCTGCGCTGAAACTGTTTCAAATACAAGCCAACTTCCCTGGATAGTTAAATACCATTCTCTCAGTTATGATTATCAGTCTTCATCTTCCTCAGTCTGAGCAGTATCAGATATTGTCAACCGATTCCTTGCTTTCTTGAGAATTTCTCCTACATAACACAGCACGGGTCAGTTATCCATCAATCGATTTGCCTAAAACGAATATATTATTAAACGGACTAATCATCCTAAACAAACTAAAGTAAAAAAACAGCCAACCAGAACTTCATACAAACCTTCAACAGCTGTTCAAACTAACCCATCCGGTATAAAATGCTGAAGCTTTTTAACACAATGAAACCCTGTCACGGAGGCCGTGAGAGGTTGGTTGAGGGTGGAAGTCCCAAAATTAAAATGTACAAATTAAACATCTTTGAATTCATTGATAATTTTAATAAAATGGCAGGTTAAAACTCACAGCTACAGAGCAGCCGTTGTACCATGTCTGTCTAAACGGCCCTGCCGAGTTCCTTCTGCGGAGGAGACGCGCTCCTCACCTGTTAAATGGGGGCTTCCTCTCGTGTCCCCTCACCCGACCTCCTTTTCCTTCAGTCTTCTCCACCCCCATGTCGTCAACTGTGACATCTCTGTGGATGGCGTCTACATCTACGCTATTAGCTTCTAAAGTTAAAAAAAAAAATCAAATAACTATCAGATAACCGGGACTTCAACTTCTTGATCTCCGCTCCACCCTGCCCTGCACCCCATCTCTTTAGGTGGAAACGCTCCTTCTCCCCGTCTCCGGAGCCCAACACCCAGCCATGCCCCAGGCCCGTGTCCTTGCGCCCGCACACCCGCATGCTGAGACCTGCTCGTGCCGCCTCCACACTCGTGCGTCCTTACGGCCTCTTCCGCTGTGACTGCCTCTGTTCGGGACACGCGCGGCCACCATTTTCCTCTCTTCACATCGGGAAAGGTCCCTCTCGCAGAATAAGTCACCGTAGGACAAATCGATCACGGGAATACCCCGTCGCCCTGCGGGTCATTTGCTCGGCCGCCGCACACGAAGGGCCGGTCTCCCTCCGCTGCGCGTGCCAGCCCCGCAGCTGGAGCCCGTGCTGCCACCTCGGGGACGCACCGGACAGCGAGGCGGACGCGCGTGGCTCCGCACGGCCGCCGGGGACGCGCTCACGCGTCCGCACGGAGCCGCCTCCCTCAGGGCGTCTCGTTCCGGGACGTCACGCTTCCTCCTTTCTCAAGCCCTCCGGAGCGGGGCTTCTCTTCCCCGCAGCCGAAAGGGACGCGACCGCCCCGGCCCGGCCCGGCCGCCCCTCCTGCGGTCACACGACTCCCCCTGCACGTTTCTGGAGGGAGAGGGGACGACTCGGGCCCCGGAAGCCTGTCGCGGGGAGGGTGCCGGGGCGGGCACGGCGGGCAGCCCGCCGTCCCCGCAACGCTCCACGGCGGACCGCGGTAGCCCTGGCACCCGGCACCGAACCGGGGTGCCGGCGCCCCGGCTTCGCGCCGCACGTCCTCGGGGCTGCGCGGGGTAACCCTGCCTCGGCGCCCCCGCCCAGGTCGCACCCCACCCCGCCGCGCGCACGGGCCCCCCCCCAGGCCCTCCCGCCACCCCCGGAGCTGCCTTCCCGCCAGCGCCGCAATGCGCTTCCCACCATGACGTGTGAGGCACTTCCGGTGACGTCACGCCCGTCTTGCTGTGAGGCGCAAGGCACTTCCGGTGACGTCACACGCTCGCCGGAAATGCAGCGCAGCCGCCCCGGGACCCCCCGCCTCGCCAGTTACAGGTTTACGAACAGCCTAAACGTAGCCAAGAGGATGCCCAGCGTCCTGCAAAAAACGGCGAGGACGGCTTAGTCGGGCTCACAGCACATGGTCTAATAGGAACCACGTCGAAGCATTAAAAGGCTTCCGCCGAAACCCCTCTGGTCCCGCTTTGTTCCGTGCACGTGTCCGTATGACCCTGGATCAAACCGACTTCAAAGCCATCAACAAGTGTTTCAAGAATTTTGGTGTGTGAATCGTTTCTTCTTTTCCTTTTTACCTGCTTAATATAATAGAAGAACTAAGGCATAAGAACTAAGGAAAGTACTGTTACCCTGTTTCTCGTTTAGAAAAAAAAAGTGCAGCTTGCTGCCAGCATTAATTTTACATAAACATGCTCTTTGAGGCTGAAGCAAATCAGACTGGTTTTCAATATGAAAACGAAACATAAAAACTGTTCTTAGAGTTATTTCTAAACAGAACTTGCCTCTAATCGTAATGTAACGCAAACATATAAACAATAGGATTCGGCGAATGAATCTTCGGCTTATGACTGTTCGAGAACAATGCTAACATCATGCAGGAGAACGCTTCCTAGGATTTGACATTTTCAGCGATCACGAAAGACTGTACTTTGCAAATGGAAATACCACTGAATAAGGCAGAATGCTTTAAATAGAATGATGTCATTTGTTTCCAAAGAGCATCGATATACTAGAGCAATGCGAAAATAATAACGAAAGAAAGGTATTTCAAGGCAGACTTTGAGGGTGAGGTTAGGACTATAACCCACGAGATATCTTGGAGAAAACGCTCCAGCCATAAGCACTGCTGGTGAGTATTCTCAGAGCAAATGGGGAGTGGGTTTAAAAACAAAAGGATATAATTTTCACCTCTACCAGGAAAGAGAAGTTAATTTTGCCTTTTGAGAACTCAGAGATTAAATGAGGTTAAGCACCTCATAAAGGTCTCTGCAGACACCCCAAAAATCATTACTGGCTGACAACTGTGGGTGCCATGTAGAGCTCAGAGATCCAGCAACCAAAACCAAGCCTCGTTACTCCCAGCACAATGCTTCCTTTAAATTTTGTTTTTGTTGCCACTCTTATAAAACTAGGTGACTCTACTCTTTTAAAATATTAGCCTTAATATTTTTCTGATTATCAATCAGAAACTTATCTTCTTAAGGTAATTTAAACAATTGCTAAATACTGCTCTTAAAAAATTAGATTTTTTTAAACTATATATCTATACATTTCAAACTATGTTACTCTTATTGTAATAAACACTAGGGGAATATACCTCTCCACCCCGACCCCGGCTTAATATTAGAGAAATATCTTGGCACTATTAAACCATTGTGGAGTTAGGGAAATAAAGTCAGCTTTATGATTTTCCTGGGTCCCCTGCCATCAAGGTAGTACTTACAAATCTATTCCAGATGAGTATAAAGTGAAATGCCTTCATTTAAGTTACATTTTCTCATTTGTTAAAAGAGATCTGAGGAAAGAAAATACAATCCTTTCATAAACAGGAAAATGAGTCTTTAAGACGTCTCTAATAAAAACCACAGTTTTTCTCAAGTTCTGTCTTTAAGAAAAATATAGTGCCATACATTCATATTCCCAATCACTAGTATATGGAAAAATATATGAAGTATAGAAAATTTTCAAATATATGCTTTAATATTCCCTACAGCAATTCTGCAATTCCTAATAGTACAAACCTGAGCATCGAAATGAACAATCTCACACATAATATCTTACACAAAGGCTGGTGTGGTACACACAGGCAAAATACACCGAAGAATACACACGCTGATGCTCATAAATTAGACTCTAGTTTCTGGGCTCTGAAGTTTGTCTCTGTCACGGTCTTCATTTTACCACCAACCTCAGAAAAGTCCTTTCCTGACTGAACAATCCTCGGCCTGGGGATTAAAGTAACAATGGGACAGAATGAGCAGTGCGGCAGGTCCCCGCGACATGGGACGTGTACAGCTCACGGTTCCGAGTTTTCATAACGCTGGGTTTATTCCATTTAGAGAATGGTCCTTTATGCTATGATGTTTTACTATATTTGTGGAATCAAAATACTATTTTTGAAATGAAATGATAGGTTTATTTTTAATATTCTTGGCTGGCAAAATAAACCAAACCTATGTCACTCTTCCACTGAAATCCACAAGTCTGTGAATTACTAGCACAGTGGAGAAAACATGGTATCTAGGATCCGAAAACATGAGCTTGAATTTCAACTCTGCACCCAATACATAGCTTCTCTGTGAGCCACTTCCCCACCGACGCTGGAGTTTTTGTGAATGCTCAATAAGTCCAGAATAATCTTACTATATAGAAAGTACTCAACAAATATTTAAAACAAATATTCATAAATGCGGCCATTTAAATGTTTGTTTTTTAAATAATGTATTGCCAACATTTATGAACTCACTGGTACATTTCTCTACGAATTGCTTAAGTCCAAAAAATAAAAATTTAATCAACTGCAAACATACAGAGCAGGGCCATTAAAATACTGCAGGTCTTTATATAGCATCTAATTCTTTTTACTGGACAAGGCACAGGAAAAAGGTTAATTGGGTACAATTATTTGAAATGACAATGAATTTAAGGTGAACAAGAGCTCTGTTTAGCTCCGTGTTCCCTACAGCACCCAGCACACAAGACCTTCAAATGTTTGTGGAGTAAATACTACATTTTCCCGCTTTTAATTATTCTCTTAAGGGTTCTATTTACATTAAAAATGCATTGTTTAAAAATTAAGAAAAAATATTTTGTTTCCTTATTTTAGCTTTAAGTAAAATGAAGACTTAATAACTAAAGAAAACAAGCACTACAACCTTTTTTAACTTTAAAAATAAAGTTAGTATTGCACTGTTTGTGAGTGTATGTATATTCATTCTCACACCCGCACATTATCGCCAGACACAAAACAGTACCTAGCACAGAGAATGTTTGTTACTGGATGGATGGACAGACGGATGGATGGACAGATGGATGGATGGATGGACAGATGGATGGATGGATGGGTGGATGGATGGGTGGATGGATGGAGGGACAGACGGATGGATGGATGGATGGATGGATGGATGGACGGACGGACGGACAGACAGATGGACGAAAAGCCAAATGGATGGATGAGAAAAATTGTTAAGTTTGAAATAAAGGTCATAGACTAGCGATTTCTATGTGCTCAGGCTAACTAACTTATCTGCAATGTGGAACAAACTGCAAGTTCAATATCAAACTGGAAAGTAAGGGAACAGGTTTTCAAAAAGGCCAAAGCAGAGAACCACAGACTCTCCTGCATAATTTGAAAAAGAAGCCCCACATAAAGGACAGCAGGAGGTACAGATGGTACGGTGAGCAAGACCCAGATGACAAAGTTAGGATCATCTCCAACCTGCGGAGGAAGGAACTGAAACTCGGAGAGTTCGATGACTTCCTCGAAGTCCTCCAGTGACTGGCAAAGCTGGAATTTGGACCAAGTCTCTGATTCTAACACCCAGATTCTTTAGACTATAGGAGCCTGGCAACCCCTACCCACCACTGGGTCTAAAGTCTGGGTCCGGCCAAGTGTAGACTGCTCCCCTAAACACCCGCCCACTCCTTCAGGGGCCAGCCCTACGGCTGACCCGCCCTCACCTCTGTCCTTCCTGTTTCTAAACTACTTGTCTCCACACTCGTCCTTATGTGACTCAAACTAGAATACCCGCCCCCCCACCCCAACCCAAAACTGCAACAGCGTCGTTGAAGTAAAGGAGGCCAGAAGTCTTGAGCCGGCCTACAGAATCAAGGCAACTGGCTCAATCATCACAGAGATGGACGCCTGCAAAGGCAGTAAAGATGAGCCTGGAAAATGTGCGAAATTAAATGATTATTACAATTGTATTACTCTAGTCAACTTAAATGAATAAAATCAACCATGAGACATAAAATGCTTGCTGTGATCCTTATGATAGCCTCAAATGAAATGAAAATCAATGCTTATTTTAATCGATTTTTAACACCCAGACCTCTGCCATAGTATAGCCAAAAGCCTGCTCAGTACTTGCAATTAACATGTCCAACAACGAACAAACACCTGATTTTCCTAGAAACCTGATCTTCCATTTTTCCAAAAACTTTGGGAAAAAATCTTGGCCAAAACTTGCCATCACTCATAGCTTTCTCTCCCACCCACATGCGACACAGCGGCAAATCCCGTTGGCTGTACCTTTCAAATGTATCCACCACTCCTCACCCCGTCTGCTGCCTTCACCGTGGCGCGGGCCGCCGTCACCCCTGTCTGCACTGGTACCGGCATCCTCACCTGTCGGCCTGTTTCTGCCCTTCTCCTTATCATCTGTTTTCAGCGCGGCAGCCCGGGTCATGCGGCTGCTTAAAACCCCCTCATGGCTTCCTCTTAGCAAGCAGACCGTCCTCAGTGGGGCCCTGGACAACCCACGCGATCCCTGCTTCCCCCCCCATCCACACCGGCCTCCTTGCAATGCCGCCGAATATGCCAGCCGTGCTCTCAGGGGAGGTTGCCACGCCAGCTGTTTGTCCCCTCTGCTTGAAAACCTTGTCGCCAGAGCTCGGCGTGGCTCGCCTGCTTGAAATCTTCGCTGGACTTTTAGCCGGTCGGTGCGGCCTTCCCTGCGCGCCCGCTTCGCGGCTGCGTTTTCCCCCACAGACGGCACTTGCAGCCCACTCATTCCTGCCTCTCCCCCGCTTTCTGCGCGGCTCTCCGGGAGGACAGGGGCTTCCTTTTTAACCTGCCTGACCCGCTGCTGTAGTCCAAATTTTAAAACAGTAAGCACCTAATATCTTTTGTGTAAATGAATAAATAAATGAATGTATGACAAACCCAGACACACGGATCGTGAATTACGAAAAGTATCCCTGTGGATTCTTTGTTGTTTTTTTAAAGCCACTTTCTTCTAATACAGAGTACTATATCCAAAACAGATTTCAATGTTTAGTCATGAAGTTATCTCAATTCTTAAAACAAACTGTACGTAGAAAAGTAAGCCAACGAGTCTTTGGTTTTATCTGTACCCGCACATTTTCCTCTGTAGAATCAGGTTTCAGCCACAAAAATGGTTTCTCTCTTCAGGTGATTTGCGTTCATTACAAAACAGTATTTAGGTAACTTATATTTGATAGTAAATGCGACCAATTAACGGGCGGGAAAAGCCCTTCAAATAAGTCCAAATGTAGCACATAAAGGAAGACTTAGGACAATTTTATAGGACAGAAACAAATCCACGTTAGAAACAGAATGCGTACATTACTTGTCCCAGTTAGTTCTTCTCCAGATAGCTCAGTAGCTGTGGACAAGGCCTCAGCGATGGCAAACTCGAGTGGCCACGAGAAAACCTGAGCAATGCTGGCGGTTAGGGCCATGTCCTTGGGATGCCTTTAAATACCGTTTACACATAACGGAACGTAACCAGAAGCAACAAAACGAAGACTGTGAAGCTAATAGGATGGAAGAGAAAGGGCAGCTCGCTCTGCGGGTGTGGCCCGCGTGGGAGGGGGGCCCCCTTGCAAACCACGCACCGTGGCAGCGAGAACGACACCGGCATGAGCAGCATTTGGTCCCTGGCCTCCTCGCCGACTACAGGCCACGTGTCACACCAACACGCTACTCACAAGTCTAATTTAAAAAAGCTTTTTTCCCACTTATTTTTTGCTGAGGAGAAAAAAAAAAAGAACCCAAACCCATCAACTTGCTGGTTAGATCTTAAAATTCCAATATACATTTGAGCAATTATTTAATTGCATCTGAGAATGGTAAAATTTATTCTTGCAAAAGTTTGAAAGCCAACTTTACTACTCTTATTTATATTCTCTTTATTTCCAGATCTTAGAGAGAGGTAGCCCTAAAAGACTAACAATATCAAAGAGATCTTAAAAACACAACTTTTAAATATGTTGGCAAATCATTACCCAAGTTTCTTTTGAAATGGAAAAAAAATGAAAAAATACTTCTTAGCAAAACTGTACTTTAAATTTTACAAACTAAAACACTGGTATAGAAGTTGTTCCATGTTATGAAAAAGAAAGTTTTCCCCTTCTTTTACAAATGTGACAGTACCTACTGCGTGACCTTGAGACGTGGACCATCCTAAGGATCACATCTGTAAAATGGCAATAACAGTTCCGATCTTCTAAGATTATTGTGAAGACTAATACAGATAATGCATGTGAAATTCTCAATACATGATAAATGGTTCCTTGGGTCCTTCTATTTTCTATTGAGCTCATATGATCGGTAGAATCACAAATCAATTTGCAACAAACAGAAATCCCATGCTCCCTATCCTTTCTCAAATAATTCAGGAAAACTACTAACCCTAGACCCTGAGTTAGGAACTAGCTTTTGCCACCACGTCGGATAGTGGCTGCGGACCATGACTTAGGTCAAGCGCAGTGGCCGCGTCAGTACAGAGACTGCCTTTGTGTGGCCTCATCCCGCCTCTGGATGCAGCTTCCAGGCGTCTCTGGGGGTGTGCTCCCTTCCACACTGAAGGAGGTGCGTCCACCACTCACACCTGAGACAGGTGCGTCCGCCACTCACACCTGAGACGGGTGCGTCCGCCACTCACCACTCACACCTGAGACGGGTGCCTCCACCACTCACACCTGAGACAGGCGCGGCCGCCACTCACACCGCATTAACCGGGACACCCGTAGGTGTGCCTCTGACGTGTGACCGTTACCAAGCCAGGCACGCGGAGGCGCCGGGGCGTCTGCGGGCCGCGGCTGCCGCCTGGACGCTAGGAGGGGCTCGGCAGGCCCGGCTGTGTCCCGGCCGCCGCCCCGCCTCACCGTATAATCTCGCCATGGCGCGGGGCTGGAGCAGGAGCGCGGCCCCGGCGCCCCGGCCTCCTCGGCCGCCGGGCTCCCACGGCTGGCGTCAGGCCGGCAGACCATCGGCGACAGGAACTTACGCACGGTGACCTGATGACCTCCTCTCCACCGGCACTCGACGCCGGCGCCCGGCGGGGGCCTCAGGTGCCGGCTGTCCCGGCCGCGGCCCGCCCAACCGCCCGCCAACAGACTCCAACCGCCGCGCGCGCAGGGGCGCCCCGCCACGCGCCGCCGCCATCGCGGCGCCCCGAACCCCTGTCGCCGGCCCCGGCGCGGCCCGCGGCCTCCCGCCGCCCCGAGCCAGACCCGCCGGCCACGGGCCGGGCCGCCGCCTGCGCGCCCCGCGGCTCCCGGGGAGGCCGCACGCTGGGGACGCGTTGCCAAGCGGCCTGCGGCCGCCCCCGCTGCTCACCAGGCGTGGGAGAGCGGCCGGCGGCTCCCGAGGAGCGACTGTCCCTGAAGATGGCAGCGAGTCCTCTGCAAAGTGAGCTTTCCAGACCCACGCGGGGGGAAAACGCAACCCCGGGAGAAAGCGGCCGGGCCTTGACGCCTCCGCGGCTGCCCCGGAAACCAGCGTGCGCGTGCGCCTGCGCCTGCGCGCGCGTGCGTGCCTGTACGGGGAGTTGGGGGTGTGCGTGCAAGTGTGTGCATGCGCGCATGGGGGTATGTGTGCATAAGGGGTGTGCATGCATGAGGGTGCGCGTGCATGGGCGTGTGCATGGGATGATGTGGGTGGGTGTGTAACACGGAGTATGTGTGTGCATGCGGGGGGTGTGCGCGCATGGGGGACGCGTGCATGGGGGTGTGGGGGGGTGTGCGTGTACACACCGGCACATATAAATGCTCTCAAACGTCCTTCAGTGTGCATGTGGCAAACGTTCCTCCCAGGTTCACGATGACAAGCCCGGCTTCCCCGCCCGCCGCCGCGCCTGCTCCGTCCCGTCGGCCTCCCCTTACCACTTCCTCACCCTGCTTTCTCTACAGCCCACATCCTCGCTGGCGACTTCCACGCGCACATCTCATCAAACCTCTCGCTCCGCAGCGTGTACTCCAGAAGGTCTCGAGGCGACTGAATCAAGCACACAAGCAAGTCCCTGCCCAAAGAGGTACCCGCGGGGCCTACTACGGTGCCATCAAGGACACCCCAGCATGGTCCCGAGTGCCATCGCAAAGAGGAATCTGAAGCCCCGCGAACCCCCGCGCCTGCTCCAGCCTCCCACTCTAGCCTCACGAAGAAAGCACTGATCCTTTAAACATGCGAGGCTGACAGCAGTAGCAGCCAAATCTCATGCTCAAGGATTTATGTTAAGGACTTCAATATTTTTTCTCTAGCTACTGAAATGCGGTGGCATTACCATTTTGTTTTGCAAACAGTGTGGCATTACAGAAGGTTTGCTAACGTTTACTGGGTGCTTGCTATGTCCTGCGTAGTGTGTCCTGTGACTCAGTGGCATACATAGCGCTTATGAGCTCGCTGGGAGATGGAGCCAAGGAAGCCAACCACAAACATGGGGGATGCTGATCCTGGAAGGGTCAGCCCCCTGGCCTCAGGCTCACGTCACAGGGGTCATTACTTTCAAGATTTCTCTCTAGATGTCCCATCACTGACATTTTTAGATGAAGGACTTGCTAACAAACAACCGTCTTCATCCTTCAAAAAATGTACATAGATTAGTCAGGCTGGCTGTTTTCTGGTGTTTTTATGTATTCACTCCTAGCTGCATTAAATAATCAGCAGGCTCTCTCATGCCTGTCTGACTTATTAATGACAGTTTGCGATTATACTGTCTCTTCAAAGTCTCTGAATATAGAGTCCCACACTAATTATTGTCATATGACAGACGCCAGAAAACAAAAGGCAAAACTGCTTTCACAGTTTATCTTTTTAAAAACGGACACACTGAGTAGCAGTTGGCGAGATAGGTCCGTCTGTGGGTCGGAGTCTACATCTCATCGTCCCATTCCCTCCGGATCCCCAACCCTCTTCCCTCCTCTCCGGCCGCGGGCCCCGAGCATTCGCCATACATTTCCCCTAAGGCGGCCTGCCACGACATTGGGATTAAACAGCTGGTGTTAGGTTTCTACAGCCCTTAAGTGTAACCCACATCACGCACTGTGGAGGTGACCCGATGTCTTTCATTTAGAATCAACCGTCTTTCTCAGCCTATGAAGCCCTGCCATATCCCGTGTGGAAATGCCGCTGTCATCAGTAATTACTGGAGACAAGCCCAGCTGGCTGTCGAGATGGGGTGCTGTGTCCCACTACCTCCTGGACACACCCTCGGACCCTCTCCTCCTCATCCCAGAAACACACACTGTCAACAAGCAAAAGACAACTCCAGTCTCACTCGGGGTTTCCAAACCCACCACGTACTGAACTAGATCGTTACAAACAGAAACTTCTGCCAGAAAAGCCACGCTAAACTACCTGTCACAATCCAAAAGCGGCCGGACCAGATGCGTCACTCAGAGGGCGACGGACGGCAGCTGTGGACAGGAAGCATTTCTTTTCCTCCTGTCCCTCCAAGCTCTGGCAACCCTAGGGGTCGTCATTCCCGTCCCCAACCCGACACCTGTAGGCAGACATCGGGGACACTCGCCTTACCACACTCACGTGTGGAACAGCCTTCCCGTTAGAAGACGACGTGAGAAATAAACCCACGTGGTTTCGTCTCACACCGTGAGCGATGCCAGCCGACGCTGCAAGAAGCCACACGAAGCTGCCCGCAGACATCTCTTCCAGCATGAGTCTCCCCTCGCTGCATTTTAGTGAATAACCATAACACCTAGGCATCCACGCTTGAAAAATGAAAACTTTACCGTTTGAACCAGTAGGGCACAAGTTCAAGCAGAATGACATAAGGACTATCGGCAAAGTCCTTCATTAGGTTTTCAATCAGAAACAGTGTTTAAGATGAATACACACGCAAATGTGACACATGTAATATTAAAAATCTCAAACAGGAAAGAATATTTCCTCTTTCAGCAATAGTCACTCTTTTATATTTACTCATTTTTCTTCGTACACCCACACTTTAAACGAACGACCAGCCTCTCACTGTCTCTGTGCTTTGTGTCACGTGGTGAACGAGACGGGGACGTTACTTTTCCGGCAGAAGCTGCCTTTCGAAGGGCAGTGTTATACATTCTCGGCCTGCGTTTGGATATTTTTTTATGTATCACACTCTGTAACCCAGGACTCAAGGAACCGAATACTTATTTCATTATAGTCAAGAAATGGTGCATTTGAGGACACGAGGAAGCCCACGAACTGTCAAGCAGGTGCTATAAAATGCATCATTGGTCACAAGTGAAATTCTCCGAGGCGACATGTAGCGCAGGGTGGTCCTTCTGAAGAGCAGAACAAAAGGGAGAGACACGGCGGTATTTTACCGACCGACACGCTGCAGCCCACAGACCCGCCGCGACCCGCTGCCGCCAGCTCCACGCACTTCGGACTCGGTCTTGGCCCCGAACCGCCCTTGGCATCCCACTCCGCAAGCCGGCGCCTCGTCCCGGGACCCCTTCTCAGGGCCTGTGCCCAACACCTTGAGGTCCTCCTGGGACCCGGGCCGCCCTCCTACCTCTGCCACCTGCAACTGTAAGCCCCAAGCCGTGATGCCCAGCAGACGCCCCACCCCCACACCCCGACTTATTTTCCGGCCCTCGGTCAGTTACCCCAGTTCTAGGACCCCACAGGGCCACGGGGCCCCCCCACTCCCCCCACTCCCAGCCCGGGCCTTGGGAATGCAGATCCCCGTTACCCCCCGCTGCCCTCCACAGCCCTCAGCCATTCCCCACCGCTTGCAGCGAAAGTCGAAAGTGTTAAGAGGGCTTCGCCCTCACCGCTCAGCTCTCGAGTGCGACCCCACGCACCCGACGCCCACGGACAGGCCACCCACCTGCCATGGTCCCCACCCCACCCCCCGTCACAAGGGCTGCTTCTCTCCTCCGCAAGGGACCCGCCGCCCTCCCAGCCTGGGTCACTCCCGCTTGTCCTGCAAACCTCGCTGTGACATCACTCATTCTCCTATGCGCCAAGCCCGGGCAAAGGGCCCTCCCCGTGTTCTCTCTGGAAGTGACGACGGTTTTCATTTTGTCCACTGCTGAACCTCCAGCCGAGCTCCTGGCGCACAAGGGGCGTCTGGTAAATATCTGAATGACTGATCAAACGAACGCGAATGGAGAAAACACGTCAAAATCCTCGTGCAGGTTCAGTGGCAGTCCTCATCAAACATAAATAAGGGACACTGAGCGTCGGAGCTGCTCGTCATGAAGAACGTGATAAAATAAGAATCTAGGCAAACCGCGAAACTCATTGGACAGACTTTACAAAAACACGTGTAAATAGTTTAATTCCACTCATTATGTTAAGATAAAACAAATTTGACAAGGTAGCCAATTAAGTCATAACAATTATGCAAAACCTAACATTTTAAATGTCGGTTTTCTAAAAACACGTTCTATTCAGACACTCTCAACAAACACCGTGGAGTGTTTCCGATACCGAAGAGATGAAGACAGGTTTCGGTTTTTTCCATGCGTGACAAACAGAAGCAAAAGGCAATGATTATCGAGTTATGATGAAAGCAAGGAGACGCCATCGCTTGGTTATTTGCTGTAAAAGAAGGTTTAAAAAAAAAAAAGACAAAGCATTGGATTTGTGGGTCTGAAGTCCTTTTAAACATAGCAGGTATCAAAATATGAAAATAAAGTTTTAATTTAAAAGTCTTTTTTCAAATTATTATTTTATGCACAATAACAAGATGGACTTGGTCGGTTTAGACTCGTTTGATGAGGGTACCGCTCAGTTTATTTTACTGAAATTCAAGCATCTTTTCCCATTCCTGCTGCTTTCCTCCCGTCGGCACCCCCGCGAGCCCACACCACGCCCCGTCCGTGGGCACTTTCGTTTTCTGGTTCCTATGACCTCAGCCACGTCCCACTGGGTTTGCAGCACTGCTGGGGAATGCACGAGTCACACCCCGAAGACCGAAACCCAGGGAAATTCAGCAAACTCTACATTCACTGATTCACGTCAGAGACTTTAAAACCCTCAGCTTTACCCACAAACTTGAATTTTCTTCCCGGAGTTTGACCCTGAATTGCGGTTTGGAAATACTGGCTTTCTAGTAAGTTCTTGAACTTAATTTCCTCTGTTTTTCTTTCCAAATGCACCAAACACATTTTCCAGGTCAGATGTGTCCTCATCCCCTATGTGGCCCTAGGTACATGACACCGGACGCATGTCAATGGAACCAAATGGAACCAGTAGCCGTTATACGTTCTGCCTTCCCGAGCCAGAACTACCAGGACGCAGACTATCGCGTTTTCTGTAATCAAGCGCTCTCTTTAGCACAAAGCCTAGTGCTAGAGGGACGAGCTTCCCCAACCATTTTCTTCAGCGAGGGAGCAGCACGAGGTCCCCAGGAGCGGCCGGCATCAGCCAGCGCGTGACTTCACGGAGCAGCGGCTGCTTCGCAGGCAGTAGTAAACACTTCTAAAAAACAATCACGTTTTCCCCCAAGCAGCGCTCACCTCTTTGGAGAAACGTTCTCCTGAGGCAGACAGCCCGAAGGAGGAAGGGCCTTTGTGGACTTTTCTAAACATCCTACTAGGACATCACACAGCCTCCAAATTTCAAAGACTGGCTTCCTTCTAGCACAAATGAATGATTTCATTAATAGACGATGTATTACAATCAGTTTCTCCCAAGTCCCACAGTTTAAAATACACTACAGTTTCCTACGCAAATAAAAGAAAAATAAGGATTGATTTGTAAACAACAAAGAGAAAAGCACACGCAGCATTGTACTCTACCAGTGTTTTTACACACACACGAATTAAACCCCTTTATACCAACATCTGAGAACGGATCATGTTTGCAATGTATTTTATTGAAAATCTTATTTTTTCATGATACTGGCAGACAGCTCTTGAACGCATACAGAATGAGTCAATGCTATTTCTGTACTAGGACCAAAATTATGAGCACAACTTCAGAAAAATACATCCCAGGACTGATGTCACTCGTCACAGCAAAAGATTCCCATTACATTCTTAAGCTGAAGTGCCAGAGCTCGACGACCTAGGTGCGGAGAGCCCGTTCCGAGAGGAGGCAGCGTCCCTTCCTGTCACTGGACCCCACCAGGCCAGCTGACTCCCCCAAAAGCAAAATTCCCAAGGAAGCCTGGAGTCAGGGTGGGGTCAGCCTGGGGAATGAGGGATCCCTGCAGGGCCACACCTCTCCAGTTTGTCGTGAGCCGCTCAGCAGGAGCCGGTACATCTGAGCAGCTAACGTGGGGGCCGGGTGGCTAGGGACACCCGAGCTCCGTGGAATCGCGCCATCCTCCTGGCATGCCTGGGACTGGGGGACCCCCAGGACACGGGGTGTTCAGTGCTCCGACTGGGGGCGTCCCAGGCCAACCCCGACAGTCGGGCACCTGCTGGGTGTAGATGTGAGCTTCGGCCAAGGGGTCAAGCAAACACACACCAATCTCGAGCAGAAGGAGCCCCACCAGCCTGCCTCTGTAAGGACCTGCCTGTTGGCACGGTTCTCAGCGGTGACGGAAAGTGTCGACAGTGAAACGATAGCACAGAAGTCAGGACACATACTAATGAAATGTTAGAAAAGCTGACCAATCAAATAATTAGAGAACAGTGAAGCAGATGACCGGCCATGATGTCTGTCGGTGGGTCTCACGCAATCAGGCCTTAGGAGTCAACGCCAAGGTTTCCCCCAAGAAGTTCCTTACTTGAATTTCCAGAGTGCCAGCCTGCTACAGAAACTTCAGACTTGCTGGCCTCACAATCGCACGAGCCAATCCCTTAAAATCAATCACTCTCAATAGAGGAAGAGGGGGAGAGAGAGAGATGGTTCCTGCCGAGATTGGTTCTATTTCCCTGGAGAACCCTAATATACTTTCTCTCCATCCTAAAATACCTAATAATATTCTAAGGGTAAAACATACGCACACATACACATGCACGCGCGCGCGTGCGCGCGCACACACACACGCACACACACACAGCCAACAGAAAACACCTTCTGTTGGAAAGAGCATGCTAGAAAAAACGAGGTTTCTTTATAATCAGCTTAGAGGCCAAGAGACTCCATCACGTCCTAGGCCTTTTACCCTGTGTGTGACGCAGGAATTGCAGAGTGAGACAGAGACAAAGAAAGTTACCAGAGAAACCGAAACGCCCAAAATCAAATGCCACAAATGTGATCGAGGGAAGCACACATGAAACTCTTTAAAATGTTTTAAAAAAAAAATTCAAAAAAATTATTAATATATTTAAAAATACTTTAAAAAGGAGGACGAGTAGCTTGGGACAACATCACAGAAGATGAACTCTCCCAGGTTAGACGACTGCAATTTACAAATAAGGTCACCTCTGAGCACTTCACTGAATTTGGCCCATTCTTGCCTTATATATAACCGTAAACCTTGTTTATCTGGTTTACATCAGCATGACACATAAAAACGGCTGTAAATTACAAAAATCTTAAACACTCAGAATTTAAGAGACGAGCTGGAGTTATGAATTTCAACCATCGGAAACTAAGAGCATCCATCGTATGAGCACCACTCTGGGGTCAGCCGGCCCGGGTCCTCACAGGCCAAGTGACCTGGCTCTCTGACCCTCCTTTTCCTTGCACATTCGAGGAGGACATCTGTCACCACCTCACAGGGACGTGCTGAGGCTTAAACACAATGAGCCTCAGCACAGTGCTGGACGCAGACTATCTACGCACTAATGTCCGTTAAGTGACATTAGTTTGCTCTGATTTGGAAGTCAGGGTGGCACACATAAATTTTATCAAGCAAAATTTGGAAGATCTACCTCCAAAATGGTTAATTTCTTCAAGGGGTAGTGAAACTCACTCATCCATCGAACTGGTCTAAACCTCCGGAATGACAGATGACTGAAATTTCACCATTGCCTTTTCCTCAAAGTAAAAAGAACTGTAATGCTCTGAACATTCAAAGCGTCAGACTTAAAAATATATATATCTAGATACTGAAAAAAGCGCTCACTGAACTGAGGGCAGCGGGTCCACATGGTTAAAAAGCTAGACTTCCATCACAGATGTCAGAATCTCTGACATCATGATTTTCATGGTGTTTATTATTATTTTTTTTTAATACAGAGATAAATGACTTTACACTATTTCAGGAATTTTAATGTGCAAGTGGGCAGATGCCGTGGGAGGACGTGATGACTAAGCGTTGAAGGAACTTTTCCTTTCCTTTTTACTTTTTTCTGAATCTCTGCTATTTCATTTTTTTTAATTATTATTAAAAATTATTGGAGTGACGTTGATGAACGACATCAAATAAGTTTCCGGCGTATGAAGGAACTTTTGACGAGTTTCTAAGAAGTGGGGAGATTACGCTGGGTGGAGGGAGAAGACAGGACAGCAGGCTCTCAGCAGCGGCGGCCTCAAAGGAAGGGGCCGAGCCAGCCACGATTCCGAGGAGACTCCCTTACGAACGGCCGCTGCAGAGCGTGCGTCTTCGCGCTCCTTAGAGATCAAGGTGCAAACAGAACGGGAGAGACGTCTGGACCTCGTGCAGAGCCGGTCCGCGCGGCTAGAGCACCGCGCCAGCCACGTGCCGTGCGCCAGCACGAGGCCTGACGCCCCCGCCACGCAGCGAGGGCCCCGCAGAACACAGGCCCCTGCTCCGAGTTTTTAAATGTGATAACTCCACATTCAGAAAGCCTGAAAACCAGTCGCTCGATGACATTTTCAAATTAAGCGTTTCATTTTTTTGTACTTAGACATAAATTGGTTTATAAATTATCCAAATAAAGCGTGAAGAAATACAAAAACCACTTTCAATTAGCCTCGTTTGAGTCATGAGGTTTTGTTAAAGCGCACTAGATAATTTTAATAAGTTGTGGAGGACAAATTACTTTCAATTTCAACACGAACAAGAATAAACTGTTATCATATTCAATCATTTTTACTGTGCTAGCGTCATTTTGGCTTCAATTAAAGAACATTGTCAATATAAAGATCTCACCTACAATTAGGAAAATCTATGCGAATCACTCGTCACCTGATAGAACATTTCAAGTTCCTTGAAAGCTTCATGACTTCAGCATAAAAGCAGAAAATCCAAGTGTGGTTATTTTACCTTTAATTTCAACGTATTTAAAGATTGTAATTATGTGGAAATGGATTTTAGTAATTCCATGCAATTTAAAGCATAGGGACTTGAGGGAGTCATACAGACTTGTCCTCCGTATCTGTCCCCCTCTCCCCATGCCCCACCCCCTTGTCCCCTCCCCTCCTCCTCTCTATTAAATAAACAATGAAGGAGGGATGGAGTGGAGCTGGATGTTCCCCAGGCCCAGCTCCGCAGGCCTGTGTGCGTCTGGATGAGCACTCGGCAGGGCTCCCCACCGCCTGTCTGGCCTGCAGAGCAGGCCCAGTGGGGGGCAGGGCGGCATCAGCGGGTGGAGCATTCAGCAGCTTCAGGGTATGCAGAAACGCCTAACATACACTGGACGTCATTAAGCATTAGGATGGCAGTGGACGCTCAAAATTTTTTCCATATAAATTAACGGTAATTGCTTCTTTGTTTTATTGCATTTCCGCTTAGGTTTCATCGTAATACCACAGTTTGGGATAGTGAGGGAAACAGGCATTTGTTTTTAAGTGTTTCCCTTTCATCGCCTGTTCCGTTTCCTACTCCTCACCAAACACTTCGAACACGCCCTGGCCGCCGTGACCGACACCGGGAGAACACGTTTACAGGACACATTCCGGGGAGAAGAACATTTCTTCTTAGAAATGCACACACTTAAAGAAACGTACACCTGACGATCTTGTTTTAGATGCAGGTGGGGAAAACATGACGCGATCTCACAACACCGCGCGATGCGGGCAGGCCAGGCGCAGCTCTGCGTTCTGGGCCCTTCGCTCGCAGCCAGCCTTCCGAGGGGGAGAGGCGAAGAGCCAGGAAACGTCACAGGGACAGCGCCGCAGGGACAGCTTCTCCGGAACCGCCTGGACGGAGTCGCCTGGCCCACGTCCACGTTCCGTCGGGCTGTCCTGCAAACCGGCCCAGTGCGACGAGCTGTGTTTTCTCCGTGAAACGAGCAGACGCAGCGGAGTGACGGGAAGTCCCGGCGTCCTGGGCAGCGCGCGCGGCCACCTATTCTCTTTTGCTGAGATGACGGAGGGTTGAACTTCAGCCCCCACCATCTGGCATTTCACACACGTACGCGTCGGCCCCACCAGCTGCCCGGGCGGCGTCACGGTGGGGGCGTAAAAAAGCCACACCCTTAGCTCGGTTTCAGGGAGACGAACGTGACGGCCACCCGTGACTTCCTCCCAGAAATGGCTGCGGCGTTAAGCACTTCGCAGGTTCCTTCATCACGAGGTGCCGCGCGCCGCGAGCCGGAATGAAACAATTCCCTGTTTTCTAGTGCACGATTGCACGCCCTGCTGCAAGGCCGGGGGTAAGCGAGGGCGGTGTTCGCGCGAGCAGAACCCGCCGCAAACCACCGGGACTAGAGCGCGGAGGACCGCGCGGCCCCCGCAACCTCTGCGGTGCGTGCCGCACGCGCGCGGCTCACGCAAAACCGCAGCTTAACGCGAACGCCCTGAGGGGACGGCCGCCACCAAAGCGCAGCTTCTAAAACCCAAGGCGACAGCGACGTCCCCGAATTTCTTTTTAAGGATATTACGCGGCTGAGGTGACGGAGGCCTGGGGACAAATGCCATCCCTGCGAAGCAGGAGGCCACAGAAGCGACCTCGCTTTCGCGTCACAGGAAACAGAACTCCACTTTGAGTCTAAAAAAGCGCGGACAGGCGCGCGTGCCTGCGTGTGCGAAATAAAGCTCGCGGGACGCCGGGACGGAGAGCCGTGGGCCCCCGCTCTCCCCACGCGGGAACTGCCCGGGACTTCTCACGCTCGACGGAGGCGTCTGAAACGCTCGTCTGAGAGAGAAACGCCTGAGGAGAAAGCACCGTGAGAACGCCACGGCCGTTCCCACAGCCGAACGCAGTCACGTGACTTCAGAGCGCGAGCTCGCAAGGAGGGCGCGGTCACGTGACTTCGGAGCGCGAGGAGGGCGCGGTCACGTGACTTCGGAGCGCCAGCGCGCGAGGACGGCTGAGCGCCACTGACCCGCGCTTCCTGGCGGCGGGATTCCAGCCCCACCCACGCCACCGAGGGGCGCCGAGGCCTGCAGAGGGGGCGCCTGCAGCCAGCGGCCGAGCCCACGTGTCCTTCTCGGCCCATGGACCCAAGACAGAGAGACCTGAGGGCTGAGGCACACCCGCCCTGGGCCGCCCTGCCGGACACGCGTCCTCTGTGAAACACGGCTGGCATGCACGGGACAAAGCTCACGCATCGCACGCGCCACGCCCGGGCACACGCGGGGCGGGGGTAGAGGGGGTCTCAGCCCCTCGGCAAAGGCCACAGCGCACTGTGCCCTGAGTCACGTAGCCGCGCAGAAACGGAACGTGTCACCTCCACGGGAATTTAACGCTGCAGAAGGATGCGGCGGGGGCCTTCGCTCGGTGGCTCTGGGACAAGTTGGCTCACTGCTCGACATCTCAACAAAGCCACAGGGACTTTCCAGTTTCGAAGCCTCAGGGCACTGGGGAGAGATGACAGACTTAACAGTGAGGACGAGCTGGCCGGCCAGCAAGTCGACGTCCCTACAGCCCAGCCGTGGCCCCTGCACGTGGAGGGCCCCACACTTGCAGAGGACCAGGAGAGACGTGCGGGGACACTAAAGCAGTGTGGCCCCTCCAGGAGGGGACACAGCCCACAAGAGCCCAGAGGATGCCCCTGGGCACGACGGCCACACGGCTGCCTGCAGAGAACCCGCCTCAGCATCTCCTGGAGGCGGGGTGACGGGTCCCAAGATCTTTACTTCCAGGTCACCTTGTTCATTAGTTACAGACACTGCAGGCCGAGAACCTGGAAAGGCCCCGTTGGGGGAGAGAAATGCTGGCATGATGAAGAAACCCACCAGCAAGTGAACACGGAGAACCCCGCGTTTACTCCCCCAAGGACGCAGGCAACGGTAGTTTGGAGGAGAACTGGGAAGTAGAACGAGTTTAGGTCATTTTTTATTTTTAAAATCCCCTTTCCTACAGGAGCCCCACGAGCTCAGCGAAGCATGGCCTGCGGGGCGGAGGTGTCTGCATTGCTGGGGAGGGCCCCCCATGCTTCCCGGGCACCCTGAGTCACAGGTTTCCCTGAGTGAGGACCGGGCATGGCTGGCAGAAGGGGCATGGCGTCCTAGGAGAGAGACCTATGGCCAAAAATGCTGCCGCTCATTCCACTGGCTGTGTGACCAGAAAACTGCGGGTCCCTCCTGCGTAAACACAGTCCGCTGTCTCAGGATCGCACCACGTCATGGAAAAGTGACGTTATTCATCTCGCCTCCCCCCAGGGCATGCGCTGCAATGCACGCAGAGCACAGCAAGCAGACAGGATGACGCTCGCCAAACGAATTAAAAATAAGGCAAAAAAAAAAAAAGGAAATAAAACGGCAGGAACGGGCCCTGGACAAACTGTGCACCACAGAAATGATACACATGTCCCAGACGGGCCATGAATGTGACCGTGAACTTGCCGGTGGCCACAGTGGAAACCTGAGCTGCTCATCCACACCTGAGTCCGCGGGATGAAAGCAGACCGCCTGCTCAGGACACACACAGCAGCTCCCAGGAACCTGGAGCACGACCGCGACCCTCGGACCCGCCAGTCTCTCCCAACAAACCTCCTGTGGACACAGCCCTGTTTGTGATGTCCCCAACGCTTTGCATGGCTGGCTCAAGGGGCTCCAGACCCGGGAAGACCACAGGGCCCTGGCTCGGCCTCACTCGGGCCCCGCGTGGCGGTCCTACCTCCTGACCAGCGGAGGGACAGTCCTCCCAGCTGCCAAATAAACATCTATCTATCCGCCTAATCAAGAGCTGAGGCAGAGGGTGAGGGGGGGTGGGGGGACGGCCCTTTACTACAGCTGAGGAGCCAGGTCACAGTCCCAGGAGAGGCCACCTCGCCATTATATGGAGGCGACAGCGGGGTTCCATGCCAGGGGCGGTCCCCTCCTTGGAAAAGTGTCGAGGTTCACTCTAAACGGGAGACAAAGAGGCGAGGAAGGTCCCACAATAAATGAGCTTAGGGCATGTGCCCAGCACCCACTGGCTTTACAAAAGACATCGAGAAAGGATGATTACCCCAAGAGATGTCGTTACTATCACCTGTGAGGAGCGGTGGCTGTTAGTCATCGTTCCGTAGGACTGCACATAGGTGACACTTTAGTCCTGGCAGAAGCCCCCAGTACGGGTCGAGTCTGTCTTCACGGTGCAGAGTCGAGTGGGGTGGGGGTGGTGGGGTCACTGTTGTCGGAAAGGGGGGGGGTTCATCCTAAACCACTTCTCGCAGGCCGAGCGCCCAGACAGCCCACCAGGCCGGCACTGGGGAGGGGCCTCGCCGTGAACACAGGAGGCCCCGACCACGCCCGGGCTGGGATCGCCCTGCGCGGGGACATCACTTCACTTGCAGTGTGTGCTATCTATCATGACCTGCCCCCAAAGGGGTTTGTGACCAGTCTACACAGCTTCTCACCTATGCGCTTTGTGGAAACTTTCAGCAACTTGGAATTACTTCTTAGAACGTCGCAGTTACGTCCAAATAGACAAATAGTCAAAAATTGTAAAGACCACAGTGTACACAGCAGTACCTTTACTCTTGGAGAGATATGTAACTTGTGACATTTAAGAAAGACGATCTCTCTCATAACCACTGGAAGAAAAAATATGAGCGAAAAAAATAAACAGCATATTGATTTAGTAAAAACCAAGGGCTCTACTTTCCTAACAGAAAAATCTTCACGATTGCACAATCGCAGTAAGCCGCCTTACGTGCGGTGTTTCAGAGTAACATTTGAAGTAAATGCAAATATCACAGGCCGGTGTTATCGCTATGTAAGCATCTCAGTGACGTGAGTCATCCCCATGACCTCCATGGGGTCCCCTGGTGTTTGCTCTTTATTTTTCCTACAAATTTCAAATGCATAATTCTATCCATAGATAGACATTCACATTCATGTGGTGAATAAAAATCTCCTGTTTACCTAGGGTATGCGCTGCGTGTTTTCAAAAGAATCCCTTCTTCCTCATCTTATGGTTAGAATAAATCCGGGAGACAGACCCCATATGCTTGTCCGCACACGCTTTATCATATTAGCAGACATCCAAGCAAGTTCAGTGGCCCCATGCAAAGAAAACTTTGACTCACACTCACACACACACACACACACCCTCAAAACAGAGTTACAACAATTATCCTGAGAAGCAAAATTGAGGATGAAAATAGAGAAATATAATTTGATGAGTTACATCTGTGAAATCTCCCATCTCCCCACTGATCCAGAATGTTGAGGATTAAACATCAATCATAAAAAGGGGCTCTTCAACCGCACTACAATTTGCAGCTTTTTGGGAAATCTTTACAAGGAAGAATGTGGGCAGAGCGGCCCTCATGGGAACCTCGCACCTCTGGCAGACAGTCCCCGGCCAGGCTCCCGGGAACCCCAAGAAGGGCAGTAGTGCCCGCCGGCGCCCCACAGCGAATGCAGCGCTCAGTATTCAACTCCGGGAAGTTGCTGCGCGGGCAACCGCTCTGCGCAAGGGGGGCGCAGTGCGGCCGGCGCACGTGGACGCCCCCTGCCCCGCGTCCCCACCCCCCCGCCCCGCGAAGGGCGGAGCGCAGGCCGCCAAGAGGCCCGGGGGGGGGGGGGCGGCTCGCTGACTCACGCATCGTCGTGGACCTACTGTGCAGGCAGGCGGTGCACCCCAAACCAGCCCAAGCCCTGCCACCCGCCAGTTCCCAAGGCGAGGCCGTCTACCGGGCGGGCTTGGCAGTGAGTCGGGACCTCCGCTCCGACAGAGTGACCGTCACCTAGTCCACTTGGGACCAGTCAGACGGAACGGGACAAGAACCGTAAGATGTCGCTCACGTGTGGGATATAAATCAAAACCAATTTCATGACCCATCTGTACCACAGCCCCCCGGCCCTCCGACGAGCCGCTAGGGCCGCCCAGGGGTGGCTGATGCCAGGTCCTGCGTCGGGGAAATAACGAGTCAGCGCGTGGCCCCCGGTACCTGTTACCACAGAGAGGGGCGTGGGAACGACACGAAGCCACTGCCTATTAAACCGGGTCGTGCCCCGGGCCTGCTGCTGCTGCTGCCTGGCACGGGGACGGGCGGCGGGACCCCGGGGACCTGCGGGGCCCTCCGTCCCGCCAGATGCCCAGCCACGCCCCTCCCCCTGCCAGCGACGCAGCGCGCCCCACGCGGAGAGAACGCGGTGAGACCAACTCCCAGGGGCGCCCGGTGGCTCCCGGCCTCTGTCCCCGTGTGGAGACTACGTGTCCTCCTCTAACAAACTCTCCCTTGTCCCCTGCCCCTAACCCCGGGCGTAGGGCCCCCTGCCCTCCCCCGTCCCCGCGACCCCCCGGGGGTGGGGGCGCGCGCCGCGCAGTGCTGCTGTGTCACTGACTTAACCTCACCAACGAGGCACTATTATTTCCGTGCTATTTTACAGATGAGGGAAGCGAGGCAAAAAGAAGGCACGCGACTAAGTTCTCAGAACAGCGAGCGGCAGCCAGGGTTTGGGGCTGTGGATGGGGTCCGCGCGGAGACACTGACCCGCCGGGCCACCTAAGGCGGGGGGCGGATTGTGACGCAGCAGAGGCCAAAGCCACCGGCGGAAGAATGACCGCCCGCCTGGCCGCCTGCCCCCCGCGTCACTGCCCACAGCTCCCGCTGCCCCGCCCCGTCGGCCTGGGCTTTCATGACCGGAAAAACCTGCGCCACGCAGGGAATGTGCCTGGGGGTCAAGCGCTGAGCGCAACCTGAGCTCAAAGACTGAGCTTCCCGTGCAGGTGGGAACGCGCACGCCCGGACTGGAAATGAGAGACCGTCCGCTCTGAGATGAGAAAACAGATTACGCCTCAAAGGGCGAAGGGCAGGCGAAGAGTGAGGCCACACAGCAGGGTGCCGAGGACAAAGGGTCTGTCAGCTCTAGAGGTGTGGGGGGCTTTGCACCAGAACCAGAGATCGCTTCACATCCAAGGGCAGGGGAAAGGGGGACCAGAACGCAGGCCCCTCAGACCCTGAGCGGCCACCGCCCTGGCTCAGACCGGGATGGGCCCAGACCTGTACTGAGGCCATGGCAGCCACCATGAGGTCCCCCGGGTGGGATTTACAGTAAGGCAGGCCGCCAACACAGAAGGCGCAAGCTGGCTTGAATTTCCCTACTGCCAAAAACTACTTTCTAAAAATGCACCTCGTCTCTACCTCTTGAAGTAAGAAAATGCCGCTTTGGCTGTTACTCTCCAGACTCTTATTTTTCCACAGATTTTTATTCCAGTCCCATCTCACCTGCTCCATCCACACTTGCTGTCGGGAAAGGTTATCAATAACATGTCTTCTCAAAATGGGTCAGAATTCCTTGAGGCTGGTGAAAAAGTCCAACCTAAAATGAACATCTAACCCGATTCTAAGATCGTGCTTTTAGTGAAAGCCTCCTGCTTTCTGCAAAAAAAAAAAAAAAAAACCTTTAACCTTTTCTATTTGGAAACAATTCTGATAGGCAGCACATCCACCTTTCCCTTTTATTTTCATTTTACAAGTCTGATGACCTTAAGCGCAGTAGGAATCAAAACTAAATGCACATAAAAGCTAAATGCAAAAGGATTTTCTCCAGGGAGGGCTGATTCAGTCATTTATATATATAAATCTAGAGAAAAATAGTTGTGTTTTTCTTATACCCCTTAGCCGTTGGCACAGCGGCACTGCGGTCTGCGAGGTGCGCAGAATCCACTTTCCGGGTTCAGTTTGTCCGTCCCGTGACGGGGACAGACCACTCGCCACGCACCCCACATTGCTAACAAGACTCCACAGATTAACGCAAAAAAACATAAAATTTTTGAAAAGCATATACTTGGAAATCTTAAAACCTGATCATTTAAATATATACTAATCAAAATTGATAAAAGTTAAGCTCGTCATCGCAAGGTTACGTCGCCCACACAACACCCACGCTGTATAATAAGGTATGTGTTTCGTTGCCTACCTGGCAATCTAAAATAGAACACAGGAATAACAATGGCAAATTAACTCCTATGGTAAGGAGAACTGGAGCCTCTGAGCGCAGAGAACGCACAACTCACTGCCACTCAAACACCGCCTCGCAATGACGGTCATTAACTTCTGTGTTCTGTGTCCCCAGATTTTGTAACAATGCCCTAATAATGTATCACATTTGTGCTGAATTTTACAGTTTACAAAGCACTTTCACATTATTTCATCTTTACCTGGGCCAAGGTCGGGGAAGGAGGGAGAAAGAGGCGGGCAAGGGAGGGAGGAAAAGTAGGGTGAGAAAGAAGTTGCGGGACAGCAGCTTTTACAGATAAAGGAAAACCTTCAGCGACGGAGGGGTGCGCCTGGGTGCCCGCGGCTAGCAGAGGGAGGAACCTGTGTTCCAACTCCAGGCATCTGATTGCAAGTGTTAAACTCCCTACATCACACTCCGATACATTGTATCGACTTCTTTCTTTATGACTTTTCATTCATTACCTGAGCTTGTACAAATGAAAACTCAGAGACTAATTTTAATTTTACAGGAAGCAATACCCATTATAATTCTCAACCGCAATTAATCAAGATTAAAAAACAAAGTAGACATAAAAAAAGTCAATGTAACATCAAATGTTAATCAAAGTTCTTTAAATTGCATGCACGTCACTCTTTTCCATTAGGATATAAGAAATGCAAACTTTCTAGTTGTTAAAAATGTTTTTAAACTGACAAGCGGCTTTCAAAGCATAAAAATTCTGACAGCTTTTATTATCAGTTTTCTAAAAAATCCTCTAAAAGTTGCATACCTTTCTGTTTCCGTATTAACATTACACATCTAGCATTAAGGTTTTATACCACTTTCAAATCACCAGCCATAATTATTTACTCAGTAAATACATTAATCAAGCTTATCTGTGCTATTCTTGGTCTGCAAAGGTGTAAAAGGAAAAACTCCATGTTACTTTATCAACTAACTGGTTGCCAAATTTCAGTGAGCTTACTCATGTAACCGAAAAATGGGAGAACGCAATTACTCTAGCTCAAAGAAGATATAAAGGACGTGAAAACGAAGAAGCAAAGACTTCCGCGTAATGAGCCGCGGGCCACCGCTCCCCGTGACCGGCGTGGCACCTCCCCCGCCCGCCTCTAAGCATCCTGGTCTGAAGGGCGGAACCACACCGCGCTCGTACCTGGGTGTTGGACCCGTGAAAGGAAGTTCTGCTCAACGGCACCATGGTGCTGCTGTAAGACGCGACGTAGATCAAACACGGATTGTCTGTGTAACAGCCTACACGTTTGTTTATAAAACTGTGTATTAAAAATAAGCGATTATAAGTTTGGCCAAAAAAAAAAAAAAAAACACAGTTTGCCCAATAAGCCCGATGACCTTATACTGTTACTTAGTCCAGCGCCCTATCGGGACGAACTGAGAACACATTCGCACGTATGGCAGACGTCGCCTGTCCGAGGTCGCTCCACCAGTACCCGCTCCCCACGGACTCGGAGGGCTGTGGCCAAGCAGTGGGTTTCCTTTACCCACGGGAGACCCCACAGGGGTTCCCATAGTCAGGGCTAATAATTCACACACAAATGTGGTGTCTAAGCAGAGGACACAGATGCCACAAGCTGCCTGGGGACCAGCAAAGGGTGACCGATGCCCGTGGACCCACAGAGAAGAAAGAAAAAACCCTTAACTGCTGGAAGGGAGATATATAAAAATGTATAATTGTCTGAGGTTACTAATTATAGCAGCGACTAGAACTGTGAACATTTGAGTCCTTGAAAAGGCGTTTCTATATTATAAAGAACAATAAGTGACTCTCATAAAGATAAAAGCTAAAATATTAGATCCTCAATATATATCTGGTAAGAAAGGCATCACAAATTTTTAGAAGACGTAAATGTAAAATAAATCATTGGAAGTGGGTGTTTTAAAAGTTGCATTTCAATAATCCGAAATCACTCCCTTGTCCAGAAAGGCTGGATCACGGGGTCAAAGGGTGGCAGTCACAGGAGGACCCGCTGGCATTTCCCCGGGCGCCGAGCGAGACTCTGGGGACAGACACCTCGGCGCCCATGCTGTGTGTCCCTGTGTCGACGGGGCCAGGCTGCGGTCTGAGCTCTGAGCCCCTCTTCGCTTAGGATCCAAACTCCCGGGACTGTTAGAAGCAGCGGGTGAGATCGCGGATACGAAGAACTGGAAACGGCCCCAGACGCGCCGTGCGCTCCCCGACGTGGAGGCAAGCGAACCTCCGGTGCTGCCGGTCGCACGAAGTCCAGCACGGCCACTCCCCACAGCAAGCTCCGCCACCGGTGTCTGCGCATGCGCTCGCTGGGATGGGCCCGCGACAAACCTCCCGATGCGGCGCGTCTCAGAATGCGTTCCCATTGTTAAGTAACACGCGACTCTATTGTGCAGTCACACATTATCACATACGTAATACATACGTGATACATTATTATGCATACAGCATATTATACATTCATCACACAGATCCTGCTAAATGGCCTTAAAATTTTCTAAATAAGTAAGGCTGTGTCACCCAAATCTTCACTAGGATCAGGAATCAGTATTTTACGAACAAAGACATGAGAACACACTTGACACACTGGCCATTGCGGGCACTGTGACGTCGACCTCCGTGTGCATTCATCTAGTTACCCACGAACAACGGCAAAGCGGTATCATCTCCGAGTTAGTTCAGCCAGCATGAAAAATGAGGGAGTTGCGCCAAAAGGAACTACGCTTCCCTCGCACGTCCTCAGAGATGAGCTCACACTCATCCGTGCGTCTCTTGGTGTCTGTCTCTCTCTCTGTCAAGGGATTTAGGATAAGATGCTGGGGGGCGGGGAGGGAAAAACATAAAACCCAATGACTTAAATTCTAGAGCGGAAACCCGAAAATTCCCGTCGTGTTCAGCGTTGCCCTTACAGCTGCCCGCAGGAGGTAAACTACTGGGAGCAGAGTGCCCTGTGCCCTAGAAAGTGGCCACTAGGGCAACGAGCCAGCAAGTCACACCGGTTTGGGGTGGGTGTCGACGTTCCTCAGCTATCAACATGAATGCCGTTGACAGGGCACACTTTCTGTTGACCTGCAGTGGCTTTCTCAAGGTCCAAAGGGCAAACGTGTGTTCAGTGAGAACAACACATTCTTCCAACACAAGGTGCGGTGGGCGAACTGGATCCAAGGCCGGTGTTTGCAAACAAAATTTTGTTGGACAGCAACAAAAAAGCTTATTTATAAATGCACCATGTTTCCCTCTCCAATGGCAGAGTTAAATGGTTGCCAAAGAAACTGCAGCATGGCCCACAAAGTCTAAAAAATGTACCACGTGGCCCTATAGGGAACTTTGTCCCTGTTCAAAGACAATAATTTCACACAGATGTTTCCATAGATATGCCAATTTCAGTATGCATTTTGAAATATACGTGGTTTATGTAGTTTAATATAGTCACCATATGATTGATAATGAATGGCATTAATAACTTAATCAATTGCTTTATTATCTGATTCATAAAAATATAATAAAGATATTTTTTACTAAACTAAATTCCACCCGTGCCAAACTTATAGGTAGGGCTACATTCCCTGTGTGGTTTAATATGTTATCACTTTGAAAGGCTGGGGCCTAGGACCCCAGAATAGTGGGAACTCTCGATAATTCAAATGCTCTCTGATTAGAATGTTCTGGTTTATTTAACATTAGCAGTGGGTTAATCAGAAAACCTTTTATTTCCCAATTTCTGCTGAAACCCTTTTCAAGATGAAATGCCGTGCCGCTGAATAGGCATAATTTCACCTTGAAATACAACACGTATGCGGAATGGGCACAGTTGTTCAGATTTATGTTGATCTCAAGTAAAATCTCGAACTTAAAAAAAACAACAAATACTTTGTAAAAAGTCACAGAGCCTCAGCCTCTAAAAGCGGCAGAAAACAGTCCGTGTTGTCTAACCTGGGGACCCCCTTAGCAGCACAGGCCTCTGTGCTCCATGTCACACGCTCCCAGACGCGAGAGCACAGAGCTGGTGCGCCCCAGGGCAGCTCTTCCCAACGGGGAAGGGAGCAGGGGGCAAATGCTCCTGCCCCCGCCCTCGGGGGAGCGGTCTCCTGGGCGGGACGTCCTCCGGGACGGAGGTCCTCCCGCAGCGAAGCCCATCTGCGCGCCCATCCCCTGGGCTGCGCCCCTAACTGCACTGCCCACTCCCCTCTGCTGGAATCTGCCCCCAGGCTCAGCCTCCTGGAAGGCACTAACCAAGCACCTCGAGTTCACGGAAATCTGTTTTCAAGGGATGCTGAGTATTTAAGAGGACGACTGGGGTCCGAGGGTGACCTAACGTGGTTTCACACTCGGTCTGGCACGGCCGACACGGGCGTTCGGTCAGACGCCCTCCACGTCCACTGCCTGCGGCAGACTGCTCATCCCCCGCCCCCCGCCCCAAAACGGCGCTGGACGCGGCTGCGGGCAGCTTCACTGACTCTCCCACTCGAGGACACCTCCTGAGGTCACCTGGGAACAAAGAACGAAGGGAGGCACGGTCAGCCGGCACCCTGCGCGGCAGGCCGAACCCAAACCTGGCATGCCGGGTCTTCTCAGAAGTGGCGGAGGGACAGGCCAGGGACTTGGGCTGTGGCAGCACCAGGAGTGGGCGGTGGACAGCCTCACTGCCACCGGCCCCCGGCACCCCAGGACAGTGAGGCCAAGGCCACTCTTCACAGACCTCCGCTCCCTTTAAAAATCAGAAGCTACTCTCAGGGTTTCTGAAAATTTTCTTCTCTCTCTCTCTCTCTCTCTCTCTATATATATATATATATGCTATTTCTTGTTCCGAGGGCAAGTGTTTCGGGGACCCTGACATTTATGAAGCACCACTCCACGGATGCGGAAACTGGCGTCTCAGAAACCAGGCCGCGCGGACACGGGAGCCCGACCATCGCTGCGAAACGCAGGTCAGGTCCGCGGCGCCGTTCCCGGGAGCCCCGCGCTCCGCGCGCCAGGAGCGAGCGCTCCCTCGGGCCGTGCCGGCCGCCTGCGACATGAAGGTAGCGCGCCTCACACTGTCGTGTCGAGGGCAGACACATGGACAGGGCATCGATGTGGCGTCGAGACTCACTCATGGCCCCGGTGCTTGGCACAGAGCGCAGAGGAGCGGCGACTCGCCACGGCTGCGCCACCGAGGCCGCGGCGGGATTTCGTCAACGCTTGGGAAGTGCTGCCCCCTGACGCGCAGAAGCCGATTCGGTCATTTTAGACACATACGTGTACACGTCCGCTGGGTAGAATTAAAGAATCCCAAAGGAGCGTGACTCATAAAAGTGTAATTCCTCAAATCCTAGGTAGAGTTTTAAATTAAAATAACATGTCAAAAGTTTTGTTTCAGATAAATACCAACCAGATGTGGATTTTATTTTATTTTTTTTTTTATTTTTTAGGCGAGGCAACCCTTGGTTGACCTCACAGATTGCAAGGACCTTGTCAGTTGACAATCCCTTATTTTTTTTATGCCTACAGCACCTGGTCTTCCTAGGTGGTCTCCCATCCAAGGACTGACCAGGCCCAACCCTGCTTAGCTTCTGAGATCAGACGGAATCGGGCATGCTCAGGGTGGCGTTGCCGGAGACAGAATGTGGGTTTTAAAGGGCTGTAAAGTGCAGTCCCAAAATTCATCCCTCAGGACAGACTCGCTCGGTTCACCTTCCTTCGTAGCAACTCGAGTGAATCCAATCACAAAAGAAAAATGTGGCACCTGTATGAGACCAAGGCCACTCACGTAGATCGCTACGACTAGGGACCGACAGTCCACGACACCCTCTCGCAGGTAAAGAGCGCACGGGAGAAAACACAGCCCACATCCTGGCTGCAGTGTCGCAGAGAAGGGAGACGCGGCTGGCCAGCGCACCGCCACGGAGGCCCGTCCCGCCCCCAGAGCTGCCCGCGCGCCCCGGCGGCAGGGCGCCCAGCGGCCAGCACAGAGGAGGGGTCAGGGGTGCCAGAGCCGCGCGGGATCCCTGGACGGGAGCGGGGCTGAGGGCCGCTCAGAGGCCCTGAGCCCCAAATGGAAGGACGCTAATGGCCACCGCTACTTGCTCAGTTCTCTTTCCAAAATTCCTTCCCTTTTTATTTCAGCGCATTTTCCTTTCACTTCCGGACAAGAAACTAGAACTGCGCCAAGACGCCAGAGCGTCCTGGTCCCAGTGTCCCTGGGAGCCGGTCCAGTGACCGCGCGAACCCGGCCCTTTACCTATGCGAACCCAGCCGGGTGATCACGCGAACCCAGCCCGGTACCTGGGCGAACCCAGCCCGGCCGTGGATGCCTCGGGCGGCCCCGTGCTCAGCTCCTTTGCCGCCCCACGCGCTCGCTGCCACGCGGGGCTGCTCGGCGCCCTCGGTAACGACTGTTGTCGCCTAGGCTGGCTCGGCGCCCGGGAGAGGACGCCCGCGCTGTGGCACCTGCTCGGTTCACGGCGCTGCTGCCCACGCAGGACGCAGGTCACCTCCGCGCACCTCCCCCACAGCCCTCGATGTCCGGGGCCCGCGTCTCCCACTCCCCAGGTGGCCTCCCAGACACCACCCAACAAAGGGACATGTGGCCCCAGTCATGACACCTCGGACCTGAGAGGCTGCCAGTCCAAAGCCGAGGAAGCGATGACAAGGGTCAGCGGCCAGCGTCAAAGAATGAAACCGGAACGAGGGCAACTGCTTATATCTCTTTGCGCGCACACGCGCACACACGCACGCGCACGCGCGCACACACGCACGCGCGCACGCACAAACGCACGCGCACACGCGCACGCACACACCGTCCCAGAGGCGGAGCTCTATCTAGTAATGGCATCTGTAAAAAGTGGAGGCCACCCCAAAACCCAGCAGGGACACGCCGCGCTGTTAGCAATCCGGGGTGCCTCCCGCCAGACTGTAACCCAGATACGCGAAGTCGTAACAATGTTGAATCTCAAAAGTTTGGCCAGGACACACTAAAAAATGGATCAACGCAAAACTAAAAAATTCAAAAATCACTCTGAGAAAAAAACAAAAACGACACTTTCCTACTGATGGGCCATTCGACAAAAAGAACAGGACGGTGACAAAACGCAGGAGGCGCGGCGGCCCCGCAGCCGCTGGGACCGCGCGGGAAGCGCGAGTCAACGGCAGCGCTGATGTTAATAAAGAACCACCAGTAACACCAGACTCTCCCGGTGGCCCGAGGGCCTGCGAGGGCGTCTCAGGGCCCAAGGAGCAGAGGCGCCATGACTCCGCCCCCCGCTTCCGCCATCCCCACCCCCGCGACCGTACCCAGGCCACTAGGAGGCAACAGCACCTCTAAGAAAGAGGCCAGAGCCCAGGGGCCGCGGGGAAGCCTGGCGCGTGGCAGCGGTTAACCGTGCGGGGACCCAGCAGCGGGCGCGCATGAGTCTGCTCGGAGAGTGGAAGGCAGACACTTAAGGGTAGAAAAGGGTTTCACCAAATCTGGTAACTAGAAAGGAAGTAGCAGCTAAAATAAAACCAATGGGTGGACGAGGAGGAAATAATAATGTGATAAGACACAGAAAAATGTCAACATTATACGCAGAACACAGGGGAGTAAGCAGGGTGGATATCCAAGCGGAGGAGAAAGGGGAGAAGCCCACTTAGCTACTAAGAGAAACAAGGAGTATTAACCTTAAACCCCAAATAAAATCGAGGCTACATCAAATCCGAGGAGCTAAGGGATCCTGCTCCACCACAAAGGCACAGGCAGAGGGCCACCGTCCCTAGCCACGTGCACAGCCCGCCTCCTGGGGCCTGGCTCCCTTCCATCCGCTCTGCCCGATCGGCTCCCACACCGGCTCGGCAGGCATCTGCTGAGGAGTGTGTGAGTCTGTGAGTGAGTGAGTGAATGAATGTGTGCAAGAGTTCACATTGCCGCTGCTCTGAATGAAACCCAAGTCACCATAACATTAAAGACCACTTGAGGCTGCATTTCCATTCATCCGACAAGTGCCAGAATGTAGAGCCCACGTTGTCACAGCAAAGACACTCAGTCTCTTGCCAACATGTAGTGATTTCCACCAGATGAAGCTGGCTGGGCGGCCCTCCAACGGTCTAAACAATAGTTCATGTCTTAAATGTGAAACCATAGACTGTATCTCAGTCAGAAATTACATTAAAATAGAAGTGGGTTTTTTCCTCCATTTTCATATCCGTGCGTGACGTAGGAACGGAGCCGATAAGATAAATAGGAAGGGCGTGGATGCATGCGATGTTTTTTTTAATATTCACGTTCGACAGTTGGGGATCTCGTGTAGGAGGAGTGAGTGGGAAGCCAGAGGAAGACAGAAACCCAGTGAGCGAACTTCAGGGGCTGGAAAATAAACCGACCTCGATGGGAAGTCAAGAAAAACGCAGAACGAGAAGACGGCACGTCGGCCGCGAAGCAGGGCGACTGGCGGCTGGGTTAGCGGCGTCTCCCTGGATTCTGCTTTTTAAATTTAATTTTCGAATCGGTAAAATTAAATTCGAAAATAAGACTTCAATGAGTTACATTGTTCAGAAGTCCAGACACGCGAGGAGGTATACACTGGAAGTCTCTACACCTCTCGCCCCAAGCCCCCCCCCCCCCCCACTGCCAGGGACGTGTGGTCACCGCTCTCTGGCTTCTGCCACTTCCTTTAGGCAGCTACCAGTAGATACAAGTACACACTTCTACGGCCCGTATGACACAGAGCGTGCATGTGCGTGTGTGCGTGTGTGCGTGTGTGCGTGTGTGCATGTGTGCTGCTTTACACTTTGCTTTCTTCACGCGGCGAGGGAACTGGAAGGTGTTCTGCATGTGCATGTCACAGACACGCCTCTCCCTGGCTCCTGGGCTCCCGTATATGAATCCCTCGTTAAGTCACTTTTCCTGGGGGTGAGCGTGCCTAACGACAAACTCGCAGAAAGCAGCAGAATGATCGGCGGGCTGCGGGCATGCCACACTCACTGCCCGCCCAGGGGCCGCACCCGCTGGCACTGACCAGGGGCGTCCCACGACTGCCACCGTGGGCTGCCCGGCCTGGCCAGTTCTGCCAACCGGGCAGGTGGAATGGTGCCTCGGCGTCGTGTTAAACTGCGTCTGTCGCATGGTGGGTGAGGCGGAGCATCTCTGCGTCCCGGCCACTCCCCGCCCGCCCACTCCTCGGAGCGCTCCGCGGTCCCGGAGGGCAGGCCGAGCCACGCCAGCGGCTTCGTGCGTTTTCCTTTCTGGGCAGACATTCCAGGACTATGGTGGCTGGGTGCTCCCGAGGTCGACTCACAGTGCGGGGAGCGCGCTGGATTCCGCCTGGAGACCGAGGTTGGGCGACACCAGGCAGCAAGGCACAGGGCCCCACGCAGGAAGGGACCGCACCCCACAGCTGGACGGCCCTAAGAGGCTCTTCTTTCCCTCATGTGGATAAACACCAATCTTTTCTTTGACTTCTGGATTTTGAGTGACATGTAATAGCTCTCCCCAGTCTAAGGCTAGAAAGAAATTTCCTCATTTTTTTTTTCTTTCTATGGTTTCTTTTTGAACTGCATGAGTCCACTGACATGCAGATTTTTTCCAATAACTGCACACTGGGCCCTGCCTGCCCCGGGGATTCATACCCTCGGAGTCAACCAACCATGAGTCCAAAACGTATTTTCGATCCGCAGCTGGGCGTCCGCAGATACAGAGGATTGTGCACACTGTTGCACACCATTTTATACAGGGGACCTGAGCATCCTGGAATTGGGATCTACAGGGGTCCTGGACCCAATCCCCCAAGGGCCAACTATATTAAGGTTGAGGGGAGTCAAAACCTCTCCTTGGCTTTTTGAAGGTGCCCTAACCCCCATGTTGGTCAAGGGCCAGCTGTATATACATTTAAACATATGGTCCATTTCCACTTTATCCAGGAGATAGTTAAATGATCCCATTTTAATTCTTTCCAGATGACTACCTGGTTGTCCCCAAATCGTGTATTTAATAGTCTATCTTTCCTCCTCCTGTATGAGATGACACTTTAAAACGGTCCGGCACTCCTTACGAGTCTGGGTGTGTTTAAGACTTTTTCACTCTGTTGCACTGGTTTGTCTTTCGGTTCACATGCCAGTACCACATTGTTTTAATTTTTCGAGGTTTTATAACTAAGTCTTTAATCTGCCTTAAAATAATTAGAAGATATATTTAATCATGAGACACGACTCGTATTATTCTAAGAAGGCATGATGACTAAGGAGACAGGAATGTTTTTCAAAGTAAACTTGTGATCTTGGGACAAAAAGAAAATTTGAAGATGCATGTAATCCTGATAGCAATGAAATAACATATAATTACTAAATCTAGGAAGCCAGAGTAATCAAACATTTTTGGATATCATTTTAGATGTTTATTTTGGAAGCTGCTGAACCCGTAATACAGAAACACGTAATTACACCATGTACGAGGAAGCACTTGAACTCCACATCCGCACGAAGCTGCGTCTCCCCGCCAGCCTGCACTTCCGGAAGGCATCTTCTAGCCTTCTTTCCAGCACAGTGACCTGGTCTTCCTGCAAAACTTTCTCACACGGTCCTTGCCAACTTTAAAAAGTCCAGATCCACTTGCACTTTGATGAATAATTCATCACATCCAAACGCGTGGCATTGTTTCCGCACGTCGTAAGCTTCATTATCTCTTTGCTAGTGTAGGAAACGCTTTCGTCAAAGTAAAACGGCTTTTTATCGGTGCCTCAGGAAACAGAACAGAGGCATCCAGAATGCTCGAAACACTTAGCCCCCTCCTTCCCATCAGCGCCTGGTCCATGCTCTCCCGGCCGGCGGCTCGGGCACATGAATATACTGAGCTCTCGGTAATTCAGAAGCCCTGGTCCTGGGCGCCTAACGGTGTTTGGGGATTACATTAAAATAACAATGAAGCAAACGAAGTTGCACATGACCCTAGCGAAACTGCACTGCCACATTATTTCATTATTTCCTTTATTTTAGGAAAATGAGTATGTTTAAAGGACCACTTTGATCGTCCTCGCTCCCTCACACACCTTCACGTGCTCATCCGTCAGAGCGATTGCACATGGGCGTGCTAGGCAAGGAGGTCAGGACGGTGAATAAACCACGCTCCCCGCCCTCAAGGACCACATGGGCCGGCAGGAGACACATGGGAAGGCAGACGGGTGTGAGTGCCAGGTGTTAGGCAGGCACAGCCAGGGGTCTGTGGGCAAGCCAGGAGACGAGGGGACTCAGCAGCCCCTCAGTGGGCAACCAGAGGCCCCGGCAGGAGAGGTCACGCCCCGCCCCAGGGCTGGTGCACCCTGCAGGAGACGGGACACGGCCGGAGGCAGAGGGTGTCTCAGGAGCAATCTGAGGAACAAAGGCTTTGACCTATGGGCCAGGGACGCCATGAAGGGGGGTCGTGACACACCTACGCAGTCCTCTACCAAATGTCACTGCTAACGGGCACCTAAGTGCCCTCCACCCCTCGTGAGACGGCGGCTCCCCACAGGCACGGGCCAGGGGTGTCCAGACGCACTCCGGCCGATGACCAAGCCAGCAGCCAGTGTGTACACACGCTCCAGAAACCCACGTGACAGTCTTCATGACACCGAGCTCGACGCGCCTCCCCGCCCCACTTGGGAGAAAACGCAAGGGACCCGCACGAGGCAGACTCGGCGGTCTTTCCGTGAGCCCCCCACCCCCGCCGTCTTCTGCGTGAAGCCCTGGCCACCGACCCATGCTGCTCGCTGTTTTCCAGGTTCCCCCTGCAGGTACCCCTCTTCCCCCCGACCCAGGCCCACGCAGGGCGCCTCTCCCTCACCCAGTGCCCAGCCTCCCTCAAGACACCCCTGCTGGGCCGTCCTCATCCAGATGCCCCGGCGGGCTGAGTGCTCGGCCAGCGTGCTCCTCGCACGCCCAGGGCGCTGCCTGCCCCCGCGCCAGCCCCCACCCAGGCCCCTCCACGCCCGTCACTGCGTAAGTCCTCGACGCACTGCTTGAATCCCAGGACTGTCCTTCTGAGTTCTCCATCGCTCCGTCACTCAGCCAGCTGTCCGGTCACCCATCCGTCCCCTCCCAGGCCCGCAGCCCGTTCCTGCCCTGGGCCCACTGCCAGCTCCCTGGGTCCTGCCCTCCCTCCTCTTCCACAAGCTCCAGGTGCCCTTAAGCCGTCCAACCCAGGGAAATGGGGCGCAGCCCCCGCGCGAACGCGGGCGCTCCCACCCCCCCCCCCCCCCCGCAGGCGTGCGAAGCCGTCTCAGGCCACTGCGCCCCCTTCCTCCCACCTTCTTTAAGGCTGTGCTCCAGTCTGATTTCCTCAAACTCCTTTGTCCTCGACAAATAAGCATTCTCCAGTTGATCCTCCCCTGGGAGAGAGAAGCCAGCTGTCACCTCCCGATGGCTCTGCAGCTTCCTCTTGCCTTTCCTTGACTGAGGGCCACAGCCGCCATGCACGCTTGTCCCGTGGACTCCTGACCCGCTAACGACCCGTTTCGCCTGGGCCACTCGGGTCAGAATCTCCGGACAGCAGTCACTAGAGACATCCTGGCTGCCGCCCTACCTGGCCTCTGGGGCACCGGGCTCCTTCCGCTTGGGGGCTCCTCATCCGCGCCCCCTCTCTCCACTGCTCCCTTCGGGCCAGGCCGTGGCTCTTCTCCCATCGGGTATGTCGTCTGCTGTCTGCTCCCCCGCCACACAGCACTGTGCCCCCCACCCCCGCACACCTGGAGTGCCAGTCCAGAGCCCTCGCCCAGCGCCCCTCGCAGACCCCGGGGGCCGTCCCCTCATCCATCGGACCTGCTGGGGTGGCCACAGTGCGCCACTCCGCCCGGATCTCGCTGGCACCCCGACGTCACACGCAGCGCCTGCTCGGTGGCGGGAAGCCACGCCGTGACGAGTCCTGATTCCCCGGCCTCGACCCATCCGCCTTGATTTCCAGACTTTATTCACTCAGCTGCCACCTTATGGCCGCACCAAGCGGTGCGGGGGGCATCTGGGCCCTAACGATCCGAGCGGAAGGCCTGGTCCCCCCTTGTCCCCGCAAGGCCCTTCCCCCAGGCCACCCGCCCGCGCACCCCCGCGCTGCGCTGACGCCCCCGCCCCCTCCGCAAACCCGGCCGGCGCCTGCGCGCGCATGCACCCCGCCTCCAGACACCTCTCCCCGCATTTAATTCCCGATATTGTCACCTGATGCTGTCACCCAAGTCGCCGCTGTCCCGCCCCGACTGCCACAGTGGCCTCCATGTGCTCCGCTCCCACGACGGCCCCCCAGATCCACGCACAAAGGTGCGGATAGAACAAGCTTCTGGGGCCACAAACCACTCGGCACCCACCTGCTGAAAAACCTCACGGGGCCTTCCGGTCGCTCGTGGAGTAAAAGGCATCGTTCCCTTGGCTCGCAAAGCCCTCGCCTGGCCACCTGCCGCCCGGCTGCACCCCGCACGTGGCTCAGGGAGGCCCCCCCCCCACCGCTGCTTCTGTCCCTCTAACCCAAGTCTCCCTCCGCTGCCGCAGGGGCGCCTGCCCCGAAGTCCGACCCACTGGCTGCCCTAGGTCACCTGGAGCCCGGGGGCCACGGCCACCACCCCCAGCGGCCTCAGAGCCCATCCAGACTGACGGAGCCACAGCCCACTCACTGCTTCCCACTCTGATACTTCTGTTCTCTGGACGTGGAGCCACCACACCCCCAACACACACTCCCAACCTCCCGCCCCAAAACTAAGGAGCCACCTGTCCTGCAGCTACCTTACCTAGTCACCCAGACCCCTTGGTATCGCCGGCCGCCCGTTGCCTCTTCTCCCCGCCCCTCCCGTATATGCTCCCTGTCCGGTTTGCCCTGTCTCCCCCCATCTGCCCCTGCCACCCCCTCCAACCCCGCCCACACCTCCTCACCGCCCCCCCCCACCATGTGCCATGCCAAAACCCAGCTCCGCAGAGGATGGTGGTCTGCCCACCTGTCCACCTTACCGTCCCGAGGCCTTCAGGGGCTCATGGTAAAGGTTAGCGACAGGGTCCTCACTGTCGGCCCGACACCCCTCTCTGGCTCCACCACCCTCCTCATTCCCACCCCAGGCCGTTTCTGGTGGCGGCCTCCAGAGGCACCTTCACTGGCCTGGCCCCGCGGGGCCAGCCCAGCGGCTGTGCCCAGGCTTCTCCTCTGCGCCCCTGTGTCCTGCTGCCTTGGGCTCCACAGAGCTGGCTGTCTGGCACTCGCCGGAGTCCCGGCTCCCTGGGACCGAGGCCAAGGCAAAGGAAGCCCGCAGCAAGTAGCCTCCCGGGCTCAAGTCCCCTACAAACAAGGCCATGGCGGTGGTGGCGTTTGTTTTCATCTCTGAATTTCCAGCACAACTATTCTGAGCACCTTCCCTGAGTGTCAGCCACCGCTGCAGTCCCCGGGGGATGCCGCAAAGAGGGGCCCGGCCCTCAGGCCCTCAGGCCCTCCTGAAGCAGCTCGCCCCCTGCACTGGGGGGCCCGGCAGTAAGCCGGGCGGCCAGCGAGACAGCAGAAGGGTTCCAGAAGCCGGTAAGTGCTGCACAGAAAACAGGACTGCGGACACCTTCTGTCTCCTCTGTCCGACCCTGAGGTCCCCACCACTGCGGCTCCCCTTGGGCGCTTTGGATCCGCTGGGGGAGCTCGACTTACAGAAGGAAATGAAAACATTCAGGATTATAACTGAGAGTTTGCCTTGGAAGGGAGACGTTCTTTCTTTCTCACGAAAGTTATCTTCTTTCCTGTCACACTGCGTGAGCTGTTTTTGAACAAAAACTAACAACATGTTAATTGGCGAAACGTCCACCACACCGTGTTTGCCCTGCTGTACAGCAAACGGAATCGTAATAGTTGCTTCGTTACGTAGTGCAACGCATTTTTTTCTTGTGACGGCGACTTTTAGGATCTAGCCTCTTGGCGACCTCCGAGCATGTCAGCTGTGGTGGCCACGCCGCACATCACGTCCCTGGTTCTCGTTCTCTTGCACTGCATTTTTTTTTTTCCTACCGCAGCAGAGAAAGTTTCAAGTGAAAAATTATCTAAGGTTAACATGCGAGGTGGAGACAGCACCTAACACTGCGCCCAGTGCTTCTCGTTTACGCCTTTACGGGCTATCTTTGGTCACGCAGGGTTTTGTTTTGTTTTGTTTTTTTCCTTTAATTAAATGAAAAGTGAAATTAATAGTAACGAACCTAAATAGTTCCACCCAATTCGAACAACTTGCCCTCTGGACATCAGACCCTTGTGGTGACTCCAGCCAAAATGGTCACTGTTATCTCCGGTGACAGCTGGTCAGCTCAGGACCCGCACCCTGGCCAGGCACAGTGCTACCCTGGTGGGCGCCCACGTCCAGACTTCAGGCCCTCCGAGGGGTGAGCCGTCATCATTTCCATCTCGCTCAAACAGTCTGTACTGCACGGGGGCAGGACAGTCGCCTGCCAGCAGGCTGCTGACTGCTTTACACCCATTTCTTTCGCTGGCCTTGGCCTTGCATCCCCCACACCCCTCGGGAACCCCGATCTCACCAGACCCATAAAAACGAGTTATACAGCTTCCAGGTGCTAAACAGAGTTGCTCTGAAAATGGATCGTCTTTATCTCAGTCCTTTCAAGTGTTGGCCGCACAGTGTCTTAAGTCTCAAGAAACAGAGCGAAGGTGACGGATGTTAAGTATATTTAAAATCCACAATTCCTGGAAACAAGCACATTTTCTGTTTTGAACATTAGAGAAACACACAACAGACTGGAGCCTGGGGAAGCATCCGCGGTCTGCATTCGCCAGTCCTCGTTCTCGCTTTGCTGCGGCGCCCGGCCCCTCCCCGGCCAGCCGCATTCCTGCCCACAGCCCTCGGCCTCACTCGGAGCGGCCCGCTGGCGAGCCACACGCGTCGCCCGGAACGTCCTGGCCTCAACCCCAAGCCGTTTCTGTGGGCGCGTGTCTCTCCTGTACATCCCACCACGCACCAAGTGCGCACAAGGCGAAGTGTGAACGCGGCTCACACTGGCCTCCGCGTGTGACTTCTCGGCTTTCCTCTGTACACGCGTGCACACCCCCCCTCCATGGCAAAGCGGACCCCGCGTTCCCTGCGGGAGGCCTGGGGCCCTTCCTGGGCAGAGCTTTGGTTCCGATCAGCAACTTTCTGATGAGTTCAGAGGTCAGCAATCAAAGGCAGATGGCGGAATGAGCGGCAGTCAGGAATGGCCTGACGGGCACGCGGCCCCCGCTCTCCCACCCGGCGAGCCGCCCCTGGCGCACAGGCCTGGCCAGGGCGGCGGCCGGCAAGGGGCAGCGCTGCTCGGCGCGTGGCTGAGTGCAGCCGCGGATCAGCGGGGCCGAGCACAGAGCCGGAACGGGCAGGCGCCAAACTAGGACAGCGGCCCTGCCACACGTGATCTGCCTTTGGATGACAGCGAGCGCGATGAAACAGGCGCTGGCAAGAGCGAGAGACCCGACTGAACGCCGAAAAGGGAACGAACGCGCGACGGTTAAGGCACACCTGTATGCGTCTGGGCACTTTCACGTTCTTACAGAGTCTGTTTTGTTTTGTTCGAAAAGGATCATCTTTACTGACAAATGTTTCAAAAGTCTGCCAAGCTTCAGGTACTTCAGCAATTCAGACCAGTGTGGCTTGTCATGCAGGACTGGACAGAAACAAAAACCCTAGAGTGTCACAGCAGAAACTGGCTACAGCCTCGGTCACCCTCCAGCTCCGTCCCCTCTGGGGTGAGGTGGGGCTAACGACAGACTTTGCTTAGAAGTGCCTGTGTACTCACTACCTTAGCGACAGCCCAGAGAAGATCTCAGTCTCTTGCTTCTATTAAAATGCCAAGCTACCCCCTGCCGACTCGGTTGGGGTGCGGGACCCACGAACTAGATTCACCGTCACCGGGCTATCCCTCTGGGGCCTCCCTACACAGGGGCCCTCCTGATGGCCCCTTCCTCTCCAGGTGCTCCGTCCTCTCAGAGGGAAAGCCTGCTGGGGGCTGTCCTGGGGTGACTTCGTACACCTGGTCTGCTCACCTGAATTCTGCCCCCCACCTCACAAACAGCAGTAATGACATACTAACAGAAACCTCGTCACTCTAGGAAAACAGGTCCCCATGCCTACACCGGGTGCCCTTAGCACCACCCTTTCCCAAAAACAGTGCTGTCACAGGTGAGGGGTGGCAGCCTTCAGCCCCCCACCCCACCAGCTGACAACTGTAAGAAGTAGATGCTTATTTTTCAAAGAAAGAATTCACAAGTGTGGGAGGAAGGGAGCGGACAGAACCGGTCCTAGGCAGGCCTGAGGCTGACCCGAGCCAGTCAGATCTGACTGAGGCTCCCTGCTCGCCCCCACCTTCACGCTGGGGCCACCGAGGCTCTGTCTCAGGAGGTGAAAATGACCACTCCTAACACAGCCGAAGGGCAGCGGGCGCAACCCCCACGCACACCCCCCCTCCGCGGAGGCTTCCAGGGGCGCACCGCCGCTGCGGGTGGGCGGGGGAGGCAGACCCTGGGGGCCGCTGTGTCCCTCTGACTACCGGAGGCCACCGGACCGGCGGTCAGCTAGGAGTCCACGCCCAGTAGATCGAGCCGACCTCCAAGTAGGAGCAGAGACCAGGGGGCTGGAGCCCGCGCGCGGGTGTGTGACAGGCCGCTGGGCCACGCGGCCGCCCTGGACCGACCGGCGACCGAGAGGCGAGCTCGCGGGACACGTTCACACGCCCCCGGCTGCGCCCCAAAGGCACCCGGGCAAGTTCCGGCCACGAGGGGGCCCGGGGCCGGGGCGTGAGCGGCGGACGCGAGCAGGAAGCCGGCACAGCGGGCCCGCGCTGTCGTCTGCCGGGAGAGGCGCCGCGGAAGCGCGGTTCCCAGCGAGCCGCAGACAAAGGCTCGGTGCGCACGCGGCGGACCGTGGCGCCCAAGCCCCGCGCGCAGGGCCGCGAGGAGCCGTGTCCGACCCGGTGGCGCCCGAGTCGCCGGCGCCCCCCGGCGCGACATCTCGCCCGCCTCGGCCCCGGATCCGCGGTCCTCACCTCGCTCGCCCTCCATCCAGGACAACGGCGATGCCCTCGTCTGCGCGCCCGGCGCCTCTCCCCTTATCATCGCCCGCCTCCAGCTCTCTGGCGAACCTCTGCCTTCACTGTTCCGCTGTCTTGTCCCCCTCCCCCGTGACACGCCTTCTGCCACCCCTGCTCCAGCGCGCTCTCAGCCTCGCACCCGGGTCTGGGGAGGCGGCGGGGCCGTGGTCCGCTCGGGGGCGCGGCCCGAGGCTCCGAACCGGCGGCGCCTGGCTCCTCCACCCTGACGCCCATTGTCCTTGCGTTTACCGCCCCGAGCGCCGGCTAAGCCCCAGGACCTGCAGGAGTGCAGCCTGCGTCCCGGCTCTGCAACCGGGTCATGGGGGCGGGGTGCGGGCGAGGGGCTCTGCCGCGCACACTGAGCCCCGGGGGGCCACAAGTGCCTTCCCCTGGGGAGTGCGGGGTGCGGGCCCCCGGCCTGTCCTCTCCCATCCAGGGGCCTCGGCGGACAGGACCCCCAGCGGAAGGAAGCGCGCTCACTCCAGCCGAGCAGTCCCGGGCGGGGAGGGGCGCCCCGCGCGCGTGGTCAGAGTCGGGAGTATGGGGATGCGCGGGGAAGTGTGGCCGGGCCAGCCCCGCAGGAGCTGGACCGGTCTCCAACTGCCCGCGGGGTCGCCCTTCCCCGCACACACGCGGAGCCTGGGAAACCCCGGAGTCCCGGCGCTGGCGGACGCTCCCGCGCGCCACCTATGCGCCGGCAGCCGCCCCCCACCCCCACCCCCCGAAGCCCACCGGGCGCTGCACGCCGGGCTCCCGCGCCCTGCCCGCCCCGCCGCGGGGCACGGAGCCGGCACTTACTGGGGCTCAGGAAACACTCGGTCAACCTTCGGAAGCAGCTCGCACTGTTAGCAGCTCCATCGTCCATGTCGGCGCCGAACAGCAGCGGGGCCGCGGCGGCGAGGGCGAAGCCGGCGCCTCGGGGCCGCCGCGGGGTCCGGCAGCCGCCGCCTGCGCCGGAGCCGAGGCCGGGGCAGCCCCCGCCGACGCCCGGGAAGCCGGGGGAGCCCGCGCGGCGGGTGGCCGGGCCGAGCGGGAGCCGGGGTGGCAGCGGCCAAGGCCCGGCGCGGGCTGGGAGCAGGAGACCCTGGAGAGCGGGGGACAGCAGGAGCCGCCGCCGCCCGCCGCCGCCGCCGGGACCAGTGCCGCGGGAGCCGCTCACGGGAGCTGCCGCCTGCCCTCCGCCAGCATCGCCGCCGCCGCCGCGAGCCGCCGCCGCCGCCGCGCCCGCCCTTCCTGGGAGCCGCACGGGGAGGGGAAAGGCAGATGAGGAGGGGAGAAGGGAGGGAGGGGGCGGGGGGGGCGGCGGCCAGAAGTAAAAGGAAGATGGAGTGGAGGAGGGGACCGGGGGGGAGAAGGCGAGCGCGCAGGGAGCGCGGGCCGCGACCCAGCCGCGCGCAGCCGGGGCTCCCGGGCCCCCCGCGGGGCCCGCGCGGCCTGCGCAGGCGGGGGGCGGGCGCGGGGGCGCGGCGCGCTCGGCGGGGCCGCGGCCAGGCCGCTCGGGGACCGGGCCCGCCGCGCCCCCCCCGCCGGCCGTGCTGCGCCGGGGCTCCGGGCGGAGTTTGCCCGGGCCAGAGCCCGGCTGGTCGGCGGCCGCGGGCAGGGGGGCCTGGGGGCGGGGTGCGAGCGGCCTTTCGCGGCTGGCCATGGCCCTCCTCCCCGGCTGGACCGGCGGCTCCGCCCCCGCAGGACCTGCCCTCCGCGGCCGGCCGGCCCGAGCGTCGGGCTGCAGCTTCTCCCCTGCCCTCCGCGCCCCTCGCGGCCCGGGCTTCACATCGCGCTCCGCCCCGGGCGCGGGAGGACCAGGCCCGCGGCGAGCCCCGGGCGGCAGCGCCGGGCGGCTGGCTGCCGCGCGCGGCGCGCTGCTCCCGGCCGCGGAGGGGCCGCGGGGACGCCGCCTGCGAGCGTGGCGTGTTCGTGCGCGCGCCGATGGCTGAGCCGCGGCCGCTGCTCCGAAGCGGCGGAGCAAAGCGCCGCAGTGCCGCTGCCCGTGGAGGCGGCGGCGGCGGCACCAGACGCCCACTGGCGGAGCGGGCGCGCCCCACGCCGCCGCCGTCGGCGCCCGCGTAGCGCGCCCCGCCGCGACTCGGCGGCCCGCTGCGGCCGGCGTGAGCCCAGGCCCGCGGCCCTGCGGGGCGGTGTCGCGGCCGGACCTGTGTTGGGGAGACTCAATCTCCACCGCGCAGCAGCTCCGGCCTCGTAGGCCTGTCCCTGGACCGAGCCATGGAACCTCCTGATGGCGGACCGGCAGCTGCGGCCGAGCTGTGCTGAGCTTCCTTAGGGGACTTCACAAACTCGGACACTTGGTTGGGGTTCAGATCAGCACAGTGTCTGTCCCCCATAAACTCAGGCGTAGACGGCGGGTCCCGCCCAGCACTCCCTGTCGGACACCCGCCACCACACGAGTTTCGTGCGCACAGCCCAGTTTGCCCCGTGAGGTCACACTCAGACAAGCACAGCTGAGACCGTCGCCCCAAAGCCCCAAGCAGCGCCTCGTCACCTGCGGCTCTCTCGGCCCACCCCGCCCCGCGCTCTCGTAGCCCCGAATCCAGGCTGCTGCCAGTGCGGGGACATGCGCGGCCCAGAGGCCGCTTGGAACGGCAGCCGCCAAAGTTTGGGAAGTTGGAGCGCGGGAGCGCACTGACGCGCAGGTGTCGCCGACGCGCGCGGCGGGGCCACCACCCCACCCGGTGTCAGAGTGGGGGCGGCAGGCCAGCGGTCTCTCCCACGGTGGGACAGGCTGTCCAGACTCCCTGAACTAGGTCACCTTCCCAGCAGTGGAGCGCGCGCGCCAAAGCCCAGCTTTCTCCAAGGGCGAGGCAGTCACCTGAGGCCGAGGCGCGTGCAGCGGGTCCGCGGTCCGGATGACACAGGCTCGGGGTCCCGGACGGACGCGCGCCCGCCCCCGGGGCCGGTTCTCCCCCTCCACGTGTTCTTCTCCCCATTCAGTCCTCAGGTGTTTTTTATTTCGAAGCGCGCGGCACGTTGCTGCTCCCTGCCCCGTGTTTCCCCTGCGCGCGCCCAGACACCCCAGGGTGCGAGAGGGTGCGTTTGTGTTTGCATCCAGGCGGGTGGTCGCTGGAGGGGCGCCCTGACCCCGCGGCTCTGCTCCGAATGCCGGCTGGGCTCCCAGCGCCCCGCGTGCCGGGCGCTGGTCCTGGCACTCACTAGATTGAAGTCCCTAAACTCCAGGAACGAGAAAGTGCTCCCGGTGACGCTTACCTTACTGGGGGGAGCGAGGGGAGGATTTTGCCGTTTTGTTTTGTGTTGGGGGTGGGGGAACCCCCGAAGAAAAAACTAGAACGACCAAGCAACGCGGTCTGGTCTGCCGCAGCCTCCCAGCTCTCGCTTCTGGGCTAGGCGCACCGACACTTGTGACTGCGCTGGATGTCGCGGGTTTGCGCCCGCCGCAGCCTCCGCCCCGCGCGCGGGCAGCGTCGGGGAGCCGCAGGCAGGGTCGGGGAGCACAGGTGTCTCTCCGAAGTGTTTACTGTTCGTTCCTCTCTCCTCGTCGGTTAAGTTTTCTAAGTTGCCTGTTTGCAGTCATCAAAGCGACTTCGCAGCTACAAATAAATTCACACTTAACTTGAATGGAAGCCTCCACGCCCGTGCGGGGCGGAAAACATCAAATATTAGCGAGTCTTTGTTAAATCAGGACGCAAACAGTAGAATTTTCATTAACCCTTTTCTGAAATCAAACTTCTATTTTTCGTCCTTCTTATTTCCAAATGCTTGATTGGAGACACGCATTTCCTGGACAAATTAAAAAAACAATGCATGACAACGGAAAAGGGTCAAGTCCAAGAGGTGTTTAGTGATTGTTGATGACATTTGTTAAGTGTTCTCTCTCCTGAATACCAGAGTCCCCTTCTCTTAATATGAGTGCAACAGGCACTCGGCCACTTTGTCTTTATTCATGAAATTTTGTTTAGTCAAGGATCTGCATTACAAACACAGGTATAAAGGCTCTGTCACTTACCCCTGCGTTCAGGTATTGAGACACCTGTAGAATGTTTCTTCTGGATTCTTTTCCTTCTCTTTGATCTTCTGTGGTGATGTCAGAAAAGGGAGAAGATTGTCACCAAACACTTGCTACTCCAAACCTTTTATGAATAAACACATTGGCCCATAATTAAGTGAACTGCACATTCTGAGGGTCCCCAGAAAGGCTGCCGTTTAGTGACATGTCGAAAGGCTGTTGGATTAGAGCAACGCGTAAGCACGACCAAAGTGATTAGCTGTGACTCCAGGGACACGGGGAGAGCAGTGACTCTTTGCAAAATAAACGGTCTACATTCTTGGTAGAGGAAATGCCAGCCCACAACACAAAGAATAAAAACTAAAAGAACATTAGAGCAGGTACCACTAGTAAAAGTGCCAAAATTATGATGATTACTGGTAGCTCAACATTTTACAAGAATACAAAGCGTTCGTCTCTGCCGGTAACAGAGAAGGAAGTTTCTCTGGGTTGTGACACCTTCCCCTGGGTGGTCTCTGCAACCATGAGTGCGCTCAAATTCCCCAGGCATTCTTCCACATGTGGTAATTTTTAGATCAGGTTAATTCTATATTAGTTGTAGTATTTTGTGCATAATAGTTCATTTATAGAGGAAATGATATCTGCCTATTAGCTAATTCGAATTATCTTTTCTTAAAGACATTTTAAAACATGGGTCAAGGTAGATCCTAAGAAATTTTAAAATTAGGATTTTCCTCATAAAATTATGGAATTCCTTTATGATAAGTTAACCATACGCTCCTTTTAATAGCCTAAGAGTTCAGTTTACAATAAATGCGGTTAATAGTTTATGAGCTCTCTGGTTAACATGCAGGTCTGTGCCTTGATTTTATTTTATAACTTTTGCTGTTAGTCCTTACAGCTGAAAACTTTACATGGCTACCTGATTCTTGAATAATCTGTTTTCTCTTTCTAAATGCTTGTAAACTTGCTTTAAAAAATATAAAACAGAGATTGATTACATGTTAAACTCATCTACCTATTCACATAAAGTCTATTCAAAAGATACATTTTCTTCACCTGGATTTTCATTTTTGTGACTTAATTTAAAACGCACAGCGGTCTGAGCAAAATAACTCACGAGCCTGTGGCCGACGCCCCCAAGCACACTGGGGACATGTGGGGCGCACTTGCCCCGCTTTTCGATTTAATTCTTACTGTGCTGTGTGTCAGGTGTGTGTCATTCAGTCATGATGTATGGTGCAGGCTGTCTTCATTCTAATAAGACCCTCATTCATTATCTGGCCTGTGGTAAATGGAGTTCAGCGGCTGGGCATTTATCCTCACCCTCCCAAGCCCACCAGACCCCTCCCTAGTAGTTCTGTGTTCCTCCTTCCGGGCAGCTGCCTTCGATTTTTCTCAAGCCCAGTGTGTCACAGCTTTGTCGCCTAGACTCCTGGAATTGACGTACAGTATCTGTGCATATGAACGTGATGCATTGAATCTCTTCTTAAGAAATTTTCTTCATGTATAATTTGCATGGACAATTTTATTTTAAGCAGCTCGGTATCAGGGGCCATCCTTCCCTTGCCACTCATAGCCTTGAATAAGGGCCAGTATACAATAGGCACTCAATGATTGCGCCCCACCTACCATCTGCATGCCAGCTGGGAACACATTTCTGTTCACGTCGAATTAATAAATCTTGACTAAACTGAGAGAGGCTTACAGTACTGCGGTAGTCAAGCCTAAAAAAAAAGGACCATTATAATTTTAGCAAGAAAAATATTGTAAAATCAATACACTCTGAGTGGGACAGCCTTGAAAACAGACCACAGATGATAAAATCAACTCTTTCGGCTACCCCTAATATTCCTAGATCTCCAGTTTCACTTATTTTTACGAATTGAAACAAATTAACTTTAAACCAACTACAATTTTTTATTGGCTTTATGCTATAAAACAGCTAAAAACCAGTATAGAGTATATTATTCTTTATTGTTTCAAAAAAACATCAAAATAGTGTTTCATTTTCAATGAGAGTATTTTCATGATAAGCAGATTGTTAAAACATTAATATTCCAAATACATCTTCTTAAGGATCCATACCTTCTCGAAAAGGAATGCTTCTTGATGAATAAGATCCGAATGGACATTTTCATCAATCAGAAGCGAAGCATTCAATCCGCTTCCCCTTCCTCCACCCTGAAGAGAGCTCTGCTTAATGGCCAAGTGCGTCTAGCCCTGAGGGAACTGGTATCAAAAGCCCTGATGAGGTTACATAATCGGCACCAAATTCTTGTGGTAACTAACCAAGCGAGTGTTGCTTCTTACATAACGCCGCCGTGCTAGGACACAAAACTAAACTTTGAAGATGTTGTCATCGAAAATATATATATTAAAACACTTTAGAAGCCCACTGAGACTTATAGAATGCTGAAGCAGTTCTCATTTCTCAAAAACATACAAATTAGAATAAAACCAGGAGTCTCGGTTAAATAATCAGCACTTTTACCAAACTTTCACAAGTCAGATATCTCAATTTTATTTGATGCTGTTTTAAGAGTCACATAAAAGCAACATGAGAGAATTACAGAGAGAGAATCCTATGTAGAACTTTAGCTATCTCCACACACACACAGTTCCACTGTGCTCAGGGGTGTCAGCCGCAGGCTTGTGAGTTATTTTGCTCAGACCACTGTGTATTTTGAACGAGCCCGAAAGTTAAAATCGATGTAAAGAAAATGTGAGTTAAGTGTAGACTTTGTCTGTCTAAGCATTACACGTGGATATAAAATAAGGCCGAAAAGAAAGAAATGTTTAAGAGTGCCATCGTCCAATTAAAGCATTCGAGGAGGAACTGAACACCGAGGCGCATTAGGGGTGCGCGGTGTGGGTTGGGGAGTGGCTTTAATCACTGGAGGTGCTGTGTCCTGATCCCCGGGAATACCTTAGGGACAACGGAGCATAGAGTTTCACAAAAGCTTGCCCAAACCGCTGCTGAGTCCGCACCACCCACCCAGGGCCAATGCCTTACAGCCCACGGGAGGCATCAGGAGACGGCTGAGCGGCATGTTATCAACCTCTGAAGTAAGCAGGTCCTCGTCTGTGGACCTGCTTGGAAATCTTTATCTTGCAAACAGTATTTTATTTTAATGGCCGTGTTTTTATAATAAGCCGCGACATTTATACAAAGGGTTGGATGCAGTTGTGGGTAAAAGTGTTGGCTCTGACTGCTTTGTCTCAAAAAAGAGGGTCATAAAAGCTCATTTAATTCAGAGAATGGATCCTTTTCCACTCATCTCAAAAAAAAAAAAAAAAAAAAGCGCAGCTGGGGCCGGGGCACAGCCTGCCCCTCAGCCCCTCACCTGGGTTTCCCTGGGTTTCCTCTGGACCTGGAGCCGGGCGCACACATGGGGGGCGAGCCATGGAGGCGGGGCTCGCTGGCGCGGGGGTGGGGGGGGCTGGCGTGGAGCACATGTTCTGACGTCAGGCCTTGAGTTAGGAAGGCAGGTTCCCACCCCCCCTAACCCCCCCCAACCCCCCGCTTCTCTCATCCCAGTGCCTGGAGGGGCAAAGAGCGGGAGCGCTGCGTGACCCCCGCGTGACCCCCGCCACCCTGTGTCACACGCGGGGCCCGGCACGTCTTCCCGGGGTTTGCACTTCACGACAGACAGGGCCCTTGTCTAGACGACGCTGGGACCCGCACCGCCCTGCTCCTGGGAGGCAGCGCATGACCCTGCGAGCTAAAGCCAGAGCTTCGCGCATTAAATCTTCCGAAATGGGCTCTTAGGAGAAAACAGAAAATAACTCACAGAAGCCACCAGACGAGCGGCCTCGTGTTCGCAGCCGCACTCGTCACGCACAGGACTCGACCGGGAGCCAGGGCAGCGCAGGAAGGAGGAGCCGGACAGCGCGTCTTCCCTGACCTCGGGACGCGTGCGTTTTGTGTCCTTCGGACACCAGATTTAACAACTTGACGTTCACGTGCTGCGCCAAGTCAGGCCGCAGTCACCCGCGAGGACGGCGGCAGGAGGGGGCTTCCTCCCCGTGGAGCTCATCCGCTCCACGTGGTTTCCTGGCCGCGGCGAGCAGCCGCGGGCGTGGGTGCCGGCCAGCTCCGGCCCGAATTCACACCCGTGTCTGCACCGACTCCGCGTCTCCTGTTCTAGCCCCGTGACCCACTCGCGTCCCCGACACTTGACTCCCCCCGCCCCCTTCCCTCCATCATTCCATTCCGGCAGAAATTTCCACCGGAAGTTTCCAGAAATCTCCACCCGGGCGTCTAGTGCCCGTGGCTCATCATCCAGCACTGTGCCCACGGGGTCACGGCAATCCGACGCAAGGCCCCTCGCCCTGCTCAGATCACCCACCGTCGTGGCCAGCAGTAACAAAAACAAGTACTTGGTGTAGCGACCCTACTTGAAAAAATACACCACAAAGCGAAACGGAGCCTCCTGATGGAAAAGCTCCCTGGCGAACCCCGTTCTACTTCCGGCCTCTGAGATGTCAGTCTGCTGAGCACTGAGAGCCACGGCGGCCAAGGCCAAAGCCGGCTTTGCAGATGGACACACCGAAGCTAAGCGCCATAAAGAAGCGGTCGGATTTTCTTACCACGTCACGTTGGTCATTTTTTACAGGACCCAGTTGGCCCCAGTCCAAGTCTATGTATTCACAGGTGAGCCGGGCAGAGAGGGAACACCTGCATTTGCTCGAGCTGTGCCACCAGGCAGGGGGCCAGCAAGAACGACGCCGCCACACAGGCTGCTCGCGCAAAGCCACCGACCGGCGTGCAGCTGCACGCTCCGTGCAGACCTCGCCTGCCCCCGCTGCCAGGGGTCTGAGCGTGGGCCTTGTCCTTGGTCTGAGGACCTGTGCTTCACGGTGGGTAGACTGATGGACTCTGAATACAGTCCTCACCAGGAGTCACCAAAAGAACGCGCCTGAGCAAAATCCAGGAAACAAAAGGTGGCTCGAGGGCGGTCACTTCATGGCTGCCCTCGGCTCTTTCCCTGTCCATGGCATACAGACCACACACAGGTCAGGCTCGCCGAGAAACAGAACGGGGCGCCACGGACTCAGATCGACCCATCGGACGGCCAAAGCTACCGGACGCTACCACGCGCCTTCTGAGAGACCCTCCTTCCTACTTGACTGCAGAATCAAACAATTTCAACCGAGTTACCAGGACTGTGACTTTGATCTCATAATCTTACATAACGGACAGATAAATCATGATCTAATTTAAACCTAAATGCTTCCTTTTCCTGATTTCTGGAGTCACGGAGGAGGACGCATCCTTTGCGAGAAGCTTGCTCGGGCCAGAGGCGGTAGAGAGCGCTGACGATTCCTGGGGTCTTAGAAGACCCCGAACGCCACTTTGCGCACGCTCTCGGTGAAGAGAACGTGGACTCACGTGTGCAAACTACCCGAGAAGCCACGGCGGCACGGGGCCCTCCAGGTGAATTCCAGCGGAGTCCAGACCTCTGGAGGGGCCGGCGGTCGCGGTGCCTGACAGCTGCCGGGGGTTCCTGCGGAGTCCGCCCCACCGGTTTCTTGCTGTCACGGTCTGAGCAAGTGACAATGTGTACGTAGACCCATAGCCTATAGCTTTCAGATTAGGCCGCACTGCTGAAGAGCGGAATTTCATAGATTTTTCGTGTGTCCATGTTAAAGTAACTTTTAGGGCCAGACATTCATTATTTTTTGAAGAATATAAATTCCCAAAGTCTACTTATTTGGGGGGAATACCGTCGATGACAGGCTAAGGTAAAACCGTCTCCTGTTTCTTCATGATTTTGATTAAACCCTCCTCACTCTGTCCCTGAGACTGGTAAAGTTGGTAACGTTGCCTTTTAGGGACACAGTAAGCGCGCAACCGCAGAGCGATCAGAGCGCAGGTACGAGGCCTGAAGAGCGCGAAGCCCGCCCGCGGCGCCGGCGCGGCCCACCCCCGCAACTACGCATGCGCCATCTGCAGCGCCTCGTGGGCTGGGTCCGCACAGGGGCGCACGAGACCCGTGCATTCTGCCACCGTAAGTGGCCTCCTTTGCTTCTCCCTCTGCGGATGCGTTTGTCATGACTGCACTCAGAAGACTCAGTGAACGCACGTCAGAGCCCCTCATCACAACCCCCCGAGTTAGCCCGGACATTGACCTCTAGAACGTAGGCCCACGTAGACATTGCACACGTGGGTTATAAACCCAACGAAAAGCAGCAATGAAGGCAAGTTAGGGCTTCCAGGCTCCCCGGAGATGGGAGCCACGCTTTTTTCTCTAGGGCGGGATGTTAACGTGCCATGTTCCCAGGATTCTGTGTTTGATAAGGCGGGATTGTTTTAGAGAGGGCTCCATTAAAATGTTCTCCCCATATAAAAGCAAGCTTACACACTAAATGGGTCTATTTTCTAGCTGGGTTAGTATACATGCTCTGAAACTCCATCCGTTTTCAGTCAAACATTGTTTCTTAAGTAACCATAAAATACAGGTGACCTCTGGCTTTACTCTTTGAACTTTGATTTAAAGAAGTTCAATATCAATGAGTTTTCAGAAGAGACATTAACACGAGATAGATCTGGGAGTCACTAAAATGCCCTCCGATTCCTACATTTAGAACTAGATTCTGGTTTTAAAAAGTTTCCACAAAGTTTATTAGAAACTGGCTAACTGCATAAAGGCATGCATTACTCGTCTGTCTCTCACGGGTCAATGTCTTTTGGCCAAAGCTTTTCTGCACAGCCCCCAGCATCCGCTGCCGCCCACTGGAGGCACCAGGCTTTCTTCAGTATAAAAGTACGCCCTGCACCCCCACTGCCCCCCAATCTAGAGGGCGATGCAGCCGCACTGGCGCACACTGCTCCCAGCACTTACACCTGGGACCGACCTCTGGAGGTCAAACTCACCTAGGAGTCACCAAGCACAGTCAAACTCTGAAGAAAATATAACTAATAAAATGTTTAAACTTTTCAAATCGTTGATTTGGTTTTCAAAATTCACGCTTGAGTGGAAAACACTGCAGGGGAAGAGAATGACCATCGCGCTTCCTGGGTGCTGGGCTGGCACTGTGGGGGGAGTCAGGGTGGGGGAGGGCGGGGGGGCAAATCTAAGTGGAAAAGGAAAACCGTAAAAGGGTAGTTTCGCAATCACAGAATGCAAACGGAAAGTTTTGTAACAACGGCAAACTCCAAAATGAGTATTTTTTGTGAGGTTTTGAAATAAGAGCCAAAACCAAACGCAGCAAGTTGTTTCGCTGTCATCAAAGCTTCCCACCGGAAGAGCCCAGAGCACTGGCGACACATGAGTTTTGAAGGACGAAGAATTTAAAGAGAAACTAAAATCCCTGGTTTTTAGGGTTCTTTTCTTGTTGTTGAGTAAGCAGTCACCAGGCACGGCATATCTGTGATGAAAATATAACCAGCGAAAATTCAAACTTTTCAGCAGACGACCGGCTGGAAGGGGAGAAGGGCACAGACGCCGTAACTAGTGAACGTCCCCCAGGTTCCTGTTAGGGCGACGGTCCCCCGGGCGCATGTGTAGAGCGCAACTTATGAGAGCCAGCACCAGCCATCCGAGGGCTGTCACCTCGCCTGGATGCAGACTCTTCTGAAACGAGAGCCTCACAGTTCAGAATTTCTCATGTTTTTCTTTTTTTTTTTTTTCGCTCGGTAGCAAGTTTGGCTTCATTAGACCAATGCAACTTCTTTGTTTTGGAAAGAAAAAGGTTGAGACCTGGTTCCCCAAAGGGCAGGAGTTGCAGTGGCCTGGTGGCTGGATGGACCCCTCGGAGACCCTGGGGTCCCCTGCCCCCAACTTGGGCCTCCTTAGCCACCTCCGCTTTGAGAGAATCGGTCTGTGGACTCGCTGTGACTCTCTTGCTCTGTGCGGTATTTGGTCCAGCTGCTCGTGAATTCTCTGCGCTCCCATCTTTCGTCTGTGTGTTACCGGCTGAGGGTGTGCGCTCGGCTCCTTGCTCCCTCGTCATTCTTCTCTCGGGCCCAAGCATTTCCGTCCACGCATTTTCCCTGAGTGGAACTTTTGGGGATCCCAGAGTCTTCAAAATAAACTAATCTCCTTTTCACACATTTCTGGACGGTTCCTAATTTTGGTTTTAATATCCTTTCTGATGCAGAAGTTATGTAGAAGTATGTTTATCAATCTCCAAATTGTGAAAAACATGTTCAGCCGCATCATTATTATATTGTTTTGGATTATAGTAAAAGAATGTGGCCTGAGAAATCTCTGATTTAAAATTTATTTATTTATTTATTTATTTATTTATTTATTTATATTTCTGCCTACAGCACCCGGTCTTCCTAGGGGGTCTCCCGTCCAAGTAATAACCAGGCCCAACCCTGCTTAGCTTCCAAGATCAGACATCAGGCCTGTTCAGCGTGGCCTGGCCGTAGACCAAGGACTATGGCTCCACTGGGGCATGAACCTAGTTTAATTTTAAATTTTCATTAAGGAGTGTTCCTTGCATCATGTATGCACTTGACCTTCCTAAAAGCCCGCGGTTGGGGGAGGGCCTGGGCTGGCGGAGTCAGGCGGGAGCCGACGCACGGCCTTCTTCTGGAGGCAGACTCCGGGGTTCAGAGGGTGCCGGTCCCTCCTCCCCACTGTGTGTCCCTGGGAGAAATACGAAACCTCTCTGAGCTTCAATTTCCGTCTGAGAAGCGGGGACATTAGCAAGATTCACCCCCCCCCCCCACGCTGCTGCGAGCATGGCAGAAGATCGCGTGTGTCGGCACGCCGAGTGCAGTGCCTGGTTTGGAGTGAGCACTCGACAGCTAGAAATATTACAAACGGACAAACGAGTACCTGAAACTCGGTCTCCGGAGCCCGGACAGACCTGGTTTTGCAGCCTAGCTCTGCCGCGCCCTAGCAGCCCGGGGGCAAGACATTTTGGACATAACCGTGGGGGCTAGGTTGTTTTATTTTCAGAGGGAACATGCAGAGACAGCGTTGGGCCGACGGCTGGCCCAGGCCAAACCCCGGGAGCTAGGGCCTGCTGTTTGCACGGCGGCTTCCAGGCGAGACAGCTCACACTGACTTGTCTAACGGACTGTCGGCCTTCTCTGAGGGACCTTTCGCGTGTCGTGTGGTACCTCCCGGCCCCAGCTGTCAGCCCCCCTCTTAGGCCTTTCTCACCCCCTCTTAGGCCCCAGCTCCTCTCCCAGCCCCTGCCTGCTCCACCCGGGTGTCCACCGCTCGCCCCAGCCCACCCCAGCCAGCACCATTTTTTCTTGGAAAAATAATCTCAAAGTTTTCCAGGCTGAGTTTTTAGAGTAAGTCATCTTAGCGACGAGAAGACAGGTGAAGAGAGCAAGATAATTTGACATTAGAAAAATCGATGGTTTTCTATACGCTTGTGCCTATCCTAAAAATATGGCTAAATTTTAAATGTAAATTTGCTATTCCGCCAACAAGCAACTCTTTATATGCTTTTGAAAGCCTGAGATTTTAAGTGTCGGTTTTGTTTGCTTGCTTTTGTTTTGGGTGACATGTGGGATGCAAAATGACCGAACCATAAAACTTCACATTTCATCCTTGGGAAGTGTAAATAAAATTAGACCACACGGCCACAAGTTATTAGCGACGCTGAACTCGTGCATGTGACCAAGAGCAGGGTTCATTTCTACCCAAGACGAGCAAAGCATGTCATTCTCCACTTGTGTTCTGTGTTCAGTGAAGGGAAAAGAAACCTTTAAAATATCTTATCCAAAATGTTCTTGTAGGATTTACAGTCTATATTTAGTTAAAACAAGGTCATTTTTATATCAGATGTGCAAATGCTCTCAGGGGTGCCCAGGGGTGGGGATGTCCCCAGAGATCTGCAAACGGAAAGCTCCTTCCTCTTCCCAAATCCCCTCAGGGCCAGTGAGAACAATCTAGAAATGGCGAGGAGGGACCTCCGGGCAGCCACGGGCCGGTGCCTTGCTCAGAAACCGCTGGAGCTGGTGCTTTCGTTCAGCAGACGTGAATCGGGCAGCGAATGTTAATGCTGCGCCAGGAGTGACTGCGGACACTCGGGGTGCGTGATGAACCAGACAGATGGCGCCCCTGCGCGGGTGAGGCTCGTGGCCCAGGACTGAGAGTGTAAAGCAGATAGAGTCACAGGTGAGCCGGTTAGGGGCCGCGCAGGCGCGGTAAGTGCGGTGGCCAGGAGCGGGGGTGGGGGGGGGGTGTTGAGGGTGCGGCGGATGACGCATGACGGGTGAGCAGCGTGGCGGGTCGCGAGCCAGAGCGGGTTTTCCTTCGCCTTGAGGTGCGGGAACACTGCTGGGCGCGTACCGTCTGACTTTCCGCAAAACGAATCCACATTGATCTAGAAGGGAGGGGCGCTGTGAGGTGGACAGAGAGGCAATCCACGTTTGTCCTTCCCGTCCTGCGTGTCAGGATAGGCCTGTCACCTCGGGAGGGAATAGAAGACCTTCAAAGAGCCTTGAAGATGGCTGGGGACCCCCAAGGCCATCTCCGGCAGGACGAGCCCATCCAACTCCGAGAAATGCAACTGTTCCGATAACAACTTTCAAAGAAAAAGTACAAAATCTTCCTTAAATGATCAACTTTCTTCCTTCCTGTGACAGTTCATTTTGTGTGTTAATTCGCCGAGGTCATGGCATCCAGCCGCTCGGTCAGTGCGCACCTTTCACCTTTCACAGGCCTTTAAACCTGCAGACTTTCAGCCCCTCCTCCCCTCCCCCTGCTGATTCTGTTTCTGTCCCCCTGAGAACCCTATGACCCCCTCATGTTGTCCAGCCACCGTCTTTGTGTCCAGACTTTTGTGTTTCTGGGGTGGGGGGCGGGGGGGCTGGAGAACACCCTGCGTTATCTCTTAAGAAGGAATAATGTTTGGGGATTTCCTTTTTGAATTCGAACTGGACAGTGAAGCTCAGGGGCTCATCACCTTCTCATTTACATTCTGGAGAAGTGGTTCCGAGTCGTCCCCGCTGCCTGCTCTCCCGGCCTCGTGGACGGGGCTCGCTCCGACGCCGCGCGGTTCCGGCCCGGCCCAGCCCCCCGCAGCGCCGCTCACGCGTGTGCAGAAACTCTCCCGGCTGGATCGCAGCCCGCGCCCGCCCACACTCAGCTTCTCCCTGTCTCTCTTTCTTTGTACTAACAGTTTTTGTACATTAGCTCTTCCAAAAAAGAAAAAAAAATCTCCTTTGAATGATAAAGTAACATGCACATTCTTTTTCACACGTGGCAGAAATTCTGTTCTGGCAACGGCCGGCAAATCAACTGCCTTCCACAAGGATGTGGCCTGTGTCCTTCTACACAGAGGTTTAAAGCAGTCAGCTGGATGCGCCCAGATTCTTTTATGTAAAGGGGCACGTTATGACGTGAACATACGAGACGCCATCTAGGAAAACAATCCATCGAAGTGATCCGTTGGGAGACCCCGAGTTGTCCTCAGGGTGTTCTGATGACGTCTTATGCATGGGAGACATTTTAGAAATGTGGGATGTGGTCAGTTCAGGTCACTGTGACCCAGGGTGTCCGGCAGAAGGGACTGTCATATCGGTCATCTTAATTTATCTTCGGAACAGCCGCACCGGGCAGGGAGCCCTATAACGGGGCTGAGGCGGTTTAGCTCTATTTCAGCGGTAATTTAGGCAGAGAATCTCAGTTTGAACCCAGACAACCTGAGCTTTACCTTGACGTTCTCTACCTAGGGCAGCTTCGGCATGAGCAGCAAAAAAATGGGACTTCGACGCCGACATGGAAAAGTCATGAAGAACCTTGTCCCCATTTCCTACCAAGCCTGGAGGAGAACATGGGATGGAAAGGCCGTCTGGGGAGGCGAAGTCGGGTTCTGAGGCAGCTCCCACCGCCCGCCCCCTTGGAGGCTGTGGGGCCGCGCCCCCTCCCGACAGAAGGCCCCTCCCAGCGGAGCAAGGCCGGGCTCCCAAGGCTGCCGGCCCGGGTGCCGCCCAGCCACCCCTCCTCACAGTCAGGAAAACACACACGGGACGTTCGGCTTGCGCGGCTGCTGATCTTCAACTGCTTTTGGCCTGTCAAGTGGTATTTCCGCCTGGCTCGGCCTCTTTCGCTTTCCTCTCAGGACACGAGGCCACAGATTCCACGTGGCCAGGTCAGCACGCAGCGGGAAAGGTTGGGAAGGGCCCCTCTGGAACAGCCTCTCTCTTCTGGTCACCAGGGGCAACGCTGGGTACCCATGGCGGCCACTGGCGGGTACTGGCAGGTACCCACAGTGGGTGTTGTCGGGTGCTGTCGGGTACTGTTGGGTTCACCATTAAGTACTGGGATAGAAACAAAAACAATCGTGGGTTTTGTTTACTGGGTTTTCTCCTAAAAATATATATATAATATCTAACCAGGAGAAGTGGAAAAAAAAAAAACTCTATCATGAAATTTCTTCTCTAAGGTTTTGGTAGTAATATAGTAAAGAGACACTTAAGGCCCAATACAACATTTTGCAAGTTCTCAAATTTAAGTGAGTTGCTGCCAAAACAGCACAAAGGATCACAGGTCAGCTGCAGCAACCTCCACCGAGCAAACAAACTAAAAATCATGCTTCCTCCCCTTCACCAGAAGGCAGACTTCCAGCTACAATTTGAGCTGATTTCCCTGGAGATAGATACCTCTCAAGTACAATAAGAAAAAAAAAGAAAGAAAGAAAATAGTGTCTTATTAACATGAATTGACCTTGAACTTGAGTCATCATCTGCTAAGTTTTAGATTAAGATAAAGGACACTTAGAAAATGTCTACCACTACGTAACACAAATATACCAAAATGTTTCCTTTCAGAACTACTCACTGCCTTCTTCCTAAATGTGTCCTTTTCCTCCCATATAACTTAGGGTGGTCAGCTGGAAGAAAATGCTTTTATGTGCTAATATCTTTAGGTTACTGTGGAACCTATAATTCTGAAGACTCTCAAATTGCTTTGTAAACTACACGTGAAAGCCCCAGAGAGCACGCATAAGGGGCCTTCCGCAGCAGCGGGGAACAGAGTGGCCTGCGAACCCCTTTTATCATATGTCGCCTGCACTCGCAGAGCCCGCCAAGGCGTTAGCTGACCTCATCCATCCTGCCTGGAAGATAGATGTCGGAGTCTTTATCATTAAATCAGTTTGCAAATCGAGAGTGGCAACGTTTGCTACACAAAGAGGAATGAAAAGTGAGTCGTTTAACATTTAGGTCCATGTGGCCGTTGAAATCGAAACAATTTTAAAATAAAATTTCAAAATTATATTTTTTTAGGCATCCATGCTAACATGAGTAATTGTTTGGGAAAGACGTGCGTGTGCGCACGCGCGCGTATGTGTTTCCTTAAAGCCGTGGTTCAGATTATCCGGAGGATCTCTGAAACACAGCGCCACATCCCAGAGCGCTGCATCCGGATCTGGGGTGTGGCTGAGGACGTGCATTTCTAACGAGTTATTTAATAACGCTTATCTTTTGCCCAGAAGCAGCTCTGAGCTGCAGCACCTTACAAAACGCGTGGCCTGCGCAGGGTCACAGCGACTGCAGACGGAACGCGTCAGTTTCGCGGAGGCGTCCGCGTCCCCCACCCCCCTCCGCCGCGGGACCCGCCCTAACAGAGCAGCTAGAGGCAACGTGAGGCCTGGGGAATTTCACGGAGACCCTGAACCAGGATGACATGTCTATTTGTATTGATGGGAATCAGTTGAATTGTTCTGAAATCAGTTATCATCATCGAATGCGTCATGGTGGCTCAGAGAAGCCCATGTCACACGGCCACGATGAGGTCCCTCTAAGTTGTCCCTTAGTGTTGGACTTGCTGGTTTCCCACCCACCTATGAAAATGGTCTGAACGCCTTATGCACCATCACCCGAGAACGGGAAGATCGCTGACCGCCACCGGCTGGGCCCGCGCCGACGCGCGCGGCTCCGTCACTGCTTCCGGCGCCCTGTGCCGTCACCGTGAGGTCGGGCAGGCGCCCCTCTGATGTGCTCATGGTGACACCTAAGATTTCCCCCTTTTAGCATTTGTGTTAAAATCACCTGTTTGCCTGTCTGGCTCCCCCTCCCTTGTGAATGTAAGAGCTGGGCGGAGCGCGGGTCCACGGGGTCCAGGGACCACGAAGCCTCTGCCATTCCGCACGGCTCCTGACGCAGTGCAGACGCACCGAGCACTGGATGGGTGCCTGGGAGACAGGAGGGGAAGACTAGAGATGTAGATAGCAGCTCACGGGGTGAATTTTCTAAAACAGTGGCTCCCAACCTCTGTGGCCCCAGGGACCAGCGCGCCTATGAGAATCTAAGGCCTGATGGCCCGGAGCGGAGCTGAGGCGGCGATGCTGGCGCTGGGGGCGGCCGCGGACACAGATGGAGCTGCGCTGGCCTGGCTCGCCCGCCGCTCACCTGCTGCGCGGCCAGGTGCCCACCGCCCCGCCCCCCACACTCCCGGACCACACCCCCGGCGCGCGAGCTCCGCACAGACCTCAGACCACAGGAGGACAGGAGGTACCGCGCAGGCAAAGCAGCCGTGACTGAGAAGCAGCGGAGATTTTCAGGTGAGGCATCGCCGACAGGCTCCCAGGGAACAGCCCGCGCAACAGGCGTCGCAAGGAAAAGCCGCACGCGGGCCTATCAAAAACGCCGAAACGCGCACGCGCGCGCACACGCCCATGTGCACACGCCCATGTGCCCGCGTCCGCTGCCGCCGGTATCCCGGCCGTGGACCGAGAACCTTCGAGAACCTGCCTGCGGACACTACAGTGATGTTTCCCCAAAGGCCACGCTCACAGCTTAAACGGGTCCAATGAATAAATGAAGTCTGAATTTTGGCAGACCTCCTCCGATGTTCAAATTGCATGGAAATTCTACCTGCTGTCAGATAACTTTAACTTTCTTTAAATACCGATCCTGTCATGGTGTGGGTCTCTGGCGAAACACTGAACCCGGTGGAGTCAATGACATAGAACAGAAGCTTGTAGAAACCAGGAAGGGGGTGCCGATGTTGACCTGACTTCTGGTAAGTTACTGTGTGGCCATCAAGGATAGATCACCTTTCGGAGCTCCAGGTGAGGAATCTATGATTTTTTTAAACTATATATAATATATATAATATATAGTTATAGAGTTATAGAGTTATATATATATTTAGTTATGTGGAGAGTTATAGTTACATAGTTATATATATTTACTAAATATATATTTACTAAAGGTAACAAATAGGCTAAGAAATAGCCCTATGTGACTGTTATTTTTGCTGTTTGTCACCTTTGAATACCTTGGAAAGCTCCGGAGCGCCAATTACTTCGTCAAAGGTCTAGTTTGATGGGCGTCTGAGTCATTGGCACATGTAAGAACACAGAAAACAATTCTGCTTCTAACTCTCATAGCAACTGATTGGCCGACGGCGTTAATCTGGAGTTCGGGAACCTCACGGAGAGACAGCACGGTGAAACTGACCAGAACGATGGCCCGTGCTTGCAGACAAGTCCCATGAAAAGGCCGCCAAGTGCACCCTCTGCCCAGTGGCCGCCTGAGTGTGCTCGGCTAGCCGGCCTTCCCCAAGGCCACATTTAAGCTGCAAATGCCAATGATAAACATGAGAAGGTCGGGCGTGATCGTTAACTGCGGTAGCAAACTAAATGACAAGAGCCTGCCTGGTCTCCGCGTGGGTCAGGGGCAGGGCCCACGCCTTTTTGGGGAAAATGTGCTGCGAGTCTTGGCAGAAATCTCCACCAGAGCGGGTGCCGCCCTCCCGCTGGGCAGGGGGCCCGAGCTTGAGCTCGCAGGAGCAGCTCGCTCTGTGAGTGACCCTCACCCGGGGCTGGTGCCTGCCTGGGGGCGGGGCCGGCTGGGGAGAAAGCAGAGCCTCAGCGGGACACCCACTAAGGCTGGACAGACGCTGAAGCCTGTGGCATGCGCGTCAGCTCCTTCCGTGGACACACCCCCACTGTCTGGCTGCCTGGGTTTGTAAACATTGTAGGGAGAACTGAATTCCTGCAGTGCCAACATTTAAAATCACATATAAAGAGGGCGGAGCAGAGCGATTTCTGAAACAAAGAGAGATCATGTACACGTGGTAGAAAGTAACAGCCATTTTTTTTTTCAATCAAACCAGAAATTATATTTGGATTTGTTCTTTTGTTTCCCACATTTTTTGGTCAGTGCTTTTTAGAAAGCCCTTAGAGAGTTCACTGGACGTTAGCCGCGTGGACGAGAACACAGATACCCACATAAGTGTGACTGACCCGCTGGCTGGCACCATTTTCACACGGTGGGACCTCGGCGTATCATCAGGACATCACCCGAACGCGGGGCTCTGTGGGGCCGCCTTCTCCAGCAAAGGCTATTGTGTGAGCTTCAGGAAGGTTTGGGAAAATGTAAAACATTTTGGTGTCAAGGAGATTGACATGAATGACACCAGAACTAAAACAACAGTTCTTTTAAATGACATAAAGTGCCCCATATGCAGCGTTTTCGCGTAACAAGACAATTCAGAGCAGGACTGCTTTGCACTGCCCTCGCGCTCCTTTCTGTGCACCCCCAGTTCGCCTGTGCCCCCCACCTCCATCCGGGCCCCTTCAGAGACCGGTACCCGCTACCGCCCAGCTCCCCGGCAAGGCCCGGAGGCTGCCCGGTGGAGGGGGCATGCTCTCGTGACAAAGCTGTATGAAGATTTCTTAACTGTGGAATCAAAGTTACCAAACGGATGGACCCTGATCTGGCTCTTTAAAATAAAGATGGGGGTCGCCACCTTGCGTCTCACTCCAACAAAGGCAGAAGAATGGCAAAATCGAGACGTTCGCAAGACACGGGCTTCGCCCTACGGTGAGAGAAACTGGAAAGGACCAAGTCCACTCGACTTTCCCATCAGTTGCTTAGCAAGATGCCACGTCCGGCGCTGACATTCCCTCGTCGGTGGTGACATCGAGGGAGCGCCCTTACAAGGATTCTTCCTACAAGCATGAGATGCGAGACCGGCTGACGTCTGCACAACACGTCAGGCTTTACTCCCTCGTAGTTGTTCTGTGGGCTGGATCTGAGCAGGCTGCTGCGAGACAGATGGGCCCAGCATTCCTGGCGGGGTGCTACAGGGGTGGTGACAGGGGTCAGACTTCTCACGGTCATCCTTCTTACACTGCTCTTATTTAGAATCATATCGGTTATTTTTTGTTTTACATTTTAAGGCATGCAATAAACGGAAAAAAAAAATCAAAACTAAACAGCATCCCCCGCCCACGGGACACACGCAGAGTTAGCGTTAAGGACCATTTATGCGTGGGATTCATGAGGAAGTCACCTAGGCACTAAGGCCTGTCAAACCTGGGTACAAGTGCGGGCGTTTCCCCTTAGTAGCCGTGTGACATCGGTCAAGTCGCAGAAGCTTCGGGACAGTTCGGCTCCAGTACCGTTAAGACGGCCGGCACCACACTGGCCGGTGTTGCTGCCCGGATCAACGGGACACTGTCTCCGAAGCGCCCGGCACAGAGCATGTCCCCAGTAGAAGGCGACCGCTCCGAGAGGACTCTCGGGCTCGGGTGCGGTTTCAAGCTCCAGGGACACGCGAGGACACGCAGGCCTGGGTCAGGCGGCCGGGCCGCTTGGCAGGCGACGGGGCTCCTTGGTCTTCCACTGAGAGCGTTTGCGGCATGACCTGATTCTATTGGCGCAGCGCGCCCCCTGTGGAGCGCTGGAGTGTCCCCTCCATGTCACATCCTGTCATCTTCTGTTGGCCGCCCAGCAGAACTGGCAGAGGTCAGACTTGAACCCGGGTCTGGCTCACACCAAAGCTCACGATTCTTCCTTCTCAGGCTACCTGCCATTTCGCATTGGCATTCAACACTTGTCAGGCCAGGCGCCCTTCTGCTGCTAACATCCCCTGGGCCCCGGCCATGCCACACGGTCACTAACGTCCCAGGGCCCCCAGCCACGCCACATTGTCGCTAACGTCCCAGGGCCCCCAGCCACGCCACACGGTCACTAACGTCCCAGGGCCCCCAGCCACGCCACACGGTTTCATCTCACTGGGAAGCGACTCGTCCCCAGCCTCGGGCTCCTCGGCCACGGTTCTCCCGGCACCTTTCCCCACAGGTCCCCGCGTGGCTCGCACGAGTTTGCAGATGGCTGCCATTCTCCCTGCCTGGCTTCTGGGGTCCCGGCCTTCAGCCTGGCCCTTCTCCAGTTTGCCTCCTGGATAAAGCCTGGCGAGTTCCGGAGGTGGCGCATCTGACCGGCCACGGCCTTGGCGCTGGGGGCAAGTGTGGACATGTCAGCTGCTGGCGGGGTCCTCCTGCAGCTCTCCGGCCTCACCCCTCACCCCCACGGAACCCCTAAAGCCCACGGCCACCCCCAGTGCCTGGCCGCTGACCACTGCACCTTGCATTCTCACAAACTCTTCCCAAGTCCCCTGCTTCCCTGCTCATGGGTTGGCCCTGGTGTCCCCAGGAGGCCTCCTCTGGGCCTCCCGGCATGGGCAGGAGCCCCGGTAGCGGCCGTCTTCCTTGCCGTCCCCTCCCAGGTCACCTGCCCACATGGCCCCGACGTGGCCTGGCCACCTGTCCTGCCAGGCTGTGAACTCTCAGCCAGTCTTGTCTACCATTCTGCGTATGACTTTAGAACAAGCACTCAGTAAGTGCTCACTGAGTTAATGGATCCTAATGATATCCCCCGGGCCTTTCCAACGCTCACCAAAAGAACTGACTAGCGGGCAGCTGACGTCACCCCTGAAGTCCTGACAATGAGTCATCCTTTGAATAGATCTCTTTTTGCTCAGTGATTTCAGGTTAAAAGATGTGATTTTTAAAAGCATCTAATTGGCGGCAGGGCTCACCCTGGACACAGAGCCGAGTCCGGGGCTGCTCGCCGGAGTCCGGGACGCGCAGGCAGGAAGCCGCACCGCGGACGGTGACCGGCCCGGGCGCGGGAGGACGCGATGCGCGCCCAGCGCCAACCCCAGATCCGTCCGCCCCGGAGCGGACACGGCCGCAAGTCCTAGCCTCAGAGGGCCTGAAGGGGCCCGAGGCGGGGGACCCCGCTGCCCTCTGCCTACAAACAGAGCCAGTTCTGCCCCGGGGAGGCGGGCGGGGGCGGAGCTTGTGCCTTGGGCCCTACCCTCAGCGCCGACTGTCGCGTGTCTTCCGCGCCTGCCCGTGAGTGGGACAGGGCTTGTGACCAGGCCCCTGGCAGCCCCGTTTCACCCCCATTTGGCTCTGCCTTGGGGGTCGTGGGCCCAGGAACCACTCGGTCCCCAGTGGGCACGCTTCCTGACCCCCGTCACAGTCCCACGGCCCCCTCTCTGCGGGCCTTGCTGCCTTGCGGCTGAAACTCCCAGAGGTCAAGTGTACCTGGAGGAGCGTGGCCCTCACAGCCTCGGTCCAGGCAGTGGGCACACGAGCGAGCCTCGCGGGCTCTGGACGCCGGATACCGCATTCCAGCAAAAATCTGCATCTAGGAGTTTCAGGGCCGTCTTGGTCGCGGGGTGGCCACCCTACCCCCCTTTGCTCATAGAGCAAAACTCCCTGGCAAAGCCCAAAGACCCCGGCCCCTCCCCCGCAGGCCACACTGGCTGCAGGCCTGGGCGCAGCACACCGACTCGGGACCAGGCCCGCCCTGCTCATCTGGGCACCGGCACAGAGACGCTGGAAAGGTCAAGGTAACCGGGACACCCCGGCCCCAGGAGTCACATCTCCCCTTCGACAGATCATTCCGTCCTCTCATTTTTTAAGTGTCGCATGTATGAATGGGTGATTTCTTACCTTACCAGCTTTAGTGATTCGAGTTTCACCCCGGGGCATCCACACAACTGTTAGTTCAGAGTTTATTGGTTTGGGGGGGCTATTATGTGAAGTCATGAGGTAAGTGAAAGATTGAAATTGCAGTGAATTTTTTAGAATGTGAGTAGCAGACAAGTATAATGCTCCACATCACCATCATGGTTTCTCTTTACACTGCTGTTTAAAAACCTGTAACTCTCATCTCTGGCCACGCCACCCTGAACGAGCCCGATGTCTGAGCTTGGAAGTTAAGCAGGGTCGGGCCTGGTCAGTACTTGGATGGGAGACCACCTAGGAAGACCAGGTGCTGGAGGCAGAAAGAAATAGAATAAATAAAATAAAATGAATAAAAACCTGTAACTCTCACAAGAGTCTAGACTCATTGCTTCTGAGGACCAACTCTGCTCGAACATCGCTCCCCAGTCTGGAAGGATCTGGAAGAACAGCCTTGCATTCTCCACATCTTGGCACCAACTACATTCACCTCGGGGTTCATTTTTGTTCTGGGGCTAATCCACTTCAGGAAGAAGGCAAATTAACACATCTGCAGGCCTTAGTTCAGCAGTTTTCAGACTTCGAATGACGCCCGCTGTTCCCAAGATGCTCATAAAAGTTGTTAGATGTTTATTCCCAGCGAATACACAATTATCTGAAATCAGCTTATTGTTTTACTCTCCTAAAATGCATTCTGAAGGGCATAAATCTAGTGCGAGGTACGGTCGACCCTTGAACAGCATGGGTCTGAATCATGTGGGTTCACCTGCACGTGCACGTCAGTCAGCAAATGCACGGCCGGGCCTCCGCACCCCGGTTTCGGCATCTGTGGCTTCCACTAGCCGCGGACGGAAGGGCCGACCGTGTGTTCTGTTCTACGCCATTTTATAGAAGGGACTTGAGCGTCCCCAGATTCTGGTATCCACCGGGGGACCTGGAACAAATCCCCCCTCGATACCAAGGGGTGACTGTACATCAGTTTGGGGGGAATCAAAAGAAATACGAGGATTTTCGACTGTGCGACTGCCCTGTTCAAGGGTCGACTGTAAATATTTTACTTTTCATGGATATAGGTTGAAGCTTCTCGCGAAACCGTACAAGACTCCGTGCAATAATGTTAGACAATGCGCCATTTGAGGCACTGTAAATGTAACGTAAGCCAGAACAAGAGGTGGCTCATGACGCACGGGGTGTACGAAGCCGGGGCAGTGCACAGGCATCTCTCTCTATAAGTTAATTAAACACAGAGATGAACTTGCAAAAGCAGAGGAGAAGGGAATCCTTTTATTTTTTAAAAAAATAATACAAACGTCACCCTCAGCCTTGTAATTTAGCCATGGCCAGGCCATGCTGCACCGAGTTTAACTGCAGCAGCCGCGGGCAGCGTGAGTGGGTGCGGCCACCTGCTCACACGCAGGAAGGGAGGGGACAGGGACGAGGGGGAGGGGGAGGGGCAGGCTGTGTGATGAAGTCAAATAAGCAGGAGTCGGGCGCATGATCAATACTATTGAATCGCATCCTGCTAGAGGTTAGAAGTCGCGGTTCCTCGACCCGACGTCCCAAAGTGTCCTCAAATGGTGACAGGTGGCACGGGAAGCCCCAGCGTGGCTGGGAGACCAGGGCTGCCTGTCAGGGCTGAGTGGCTGTGAAGAAGCCGCTTACCTACGGGCCGAACCCCCTCCTTTGTGAAGAGGGGCTCGTGCTCCAAGGCTGCTACACTTCTGTCCAGCCGTAAGCATCTCTGAGCAAACAGTCCACCCCACAGTAGGGTTTTGTTTTGTTTTAAACCATCTGGGGCAGAGGGCGGACGAGAGGGGACGAATGTTGATGTGAACATGCAAAACCGGAACAAAACCAGACAGAGCCCTCCTCGCTGAGAGCGTCACCCCCAGAAGCACGGCTCGGGCAGGCCGGAAGCCTCCCCGTGCCTGCCTGCGGTTCCAGCGAGCGCGGGGTCCCCCCGGGGAATGAACCCCTTCTTTGAAAATGAAGTCAGCGGAAGATGATGTTTACTTTACTGCCCCCTGAAGCCCACAACGTTCCTACAGAGAAGCATAAATGAGCGTTTTTCCCCCAAGACAAACGACAGCTCAGCACTGAGCGCGGTCACGCAGAGGCGAGATGCCCGCCCAGCAGTGAACCCGGTGAAACGTAGTTAGAAATGCCGAACGCTTAACGCTCGTGGCCGTGGGGCCACGGGCACACCGCAAATGACGACGCAAATCGTCAAGGAAACCTGCAGAACTTCATTAAGAATGGCGAAGTCCTGCGGTGTCTGATCTGGTGACACCTTCACCCCCTCCTCCCAGCTCAGCGAGGCGGAGACTCCGCTCAGGAGGTTGCCGCCAAAAACTCAGGGCTCCCTGCCCCCAGATCAGTCACCCTGCTCCCCAGTCAGTCACCCTGCCCCAGCTCTCAGTCGCCCTGCCCCCAGCTCTGAGTCTTGGGGCTCTCTTCCTGGGAGAAGCAGACTTTGGTGTTTCACATTGTGCCTCCAGCTGCCTGTACCCAGGTGAGTGTAGTGGTGACACAGGACCCCCTTCCTCTGCCCAGACTCTACTTGTGGAATAGAGGCCTTGGACGTGGCATGGTGAGAATACTGGGCCTCACTCACCTTCCCCCGGTTGTGAGCTGGTGGCTCTATGCCAAACCTCTGCCTGCTCCCCATCCCCCTCCGCCCCCCACCCCAGCTCCTAGAACAGAGGCGTCACTCAGAGTGAAGCAGGTCACTGCCCAGTGCCAGAGCCCTGGTTCACAGGTTTGTCTGACTCTGGGAGGGCGGGTGGGGGACGCAGGCTGTAAAAAAAATCGTTCCTTTGTCTTCCCAAAGGAGCTGGCTTCATTCACAATGGGCCGGGGAGTTCGAACCTGAGGACAGTCTCCGGAAAGGCTGGGGCCAGAGATCTGCTGCCTTAATGAAGGGCCGGCCTGCAGCGAGGCCTGGAGCTAGCTCCAGGAGAGGAGGAGAACGAGAGGCCAGGCCCCGAATCTCAAACACGACCTCAGAAACTGTTTCTTCAAAGGAGCCAGAATTTGTTCATATTTGTTTGTAAGTCAGTTCATGCCCCAAACCATTGCCGAGAACTGAACCAGCACAGCGACTGGTGAAGCGTAACAGCTGCCTGTAATCAAGGAAACCGGGACAGGAGCACCACCCGGCCCCCAGCCCAGGGCGACTGGGCACCCCTGAGGCTGAGCCTGCCCGAGGCGCAACGGCAGAGGCTCACGCTACATGCGTGTGCGGCATGCCGTGTGTCTGTGTGCGTGTGTGTGTGTCTGAGAGCATGTGTGTAACAGAGAACAGACCATTAAAATGACCTAACCAGTAACAGAACAAATAAGCAAATACAATAGCAAGTTCTGGATGGAGAGACAGTATCCAGAGTTGCTACAATGTATTACCTGAAATGTCCAGTTTCCGACAACAATAACAAAAGAGGGCTGTTAAGAAACAGGAAGGCGTGGCCCACACACTGGGGCGGGAGGGAACGCGAACCATGAACAGGCCACAGAAACTGCCTCTGCCGCCGGAGGCTGGATTCGTAAAGCAGCCATTGCCCGTATGTTCCCCAAACTAAAGGAAACCGTGGATAAGGAGTAAAGGAAGGGAGGATGGCAAAGTTGCATCAAACAGAAAACATCAATAGAGAGAGAGAGGTCATAAAAAAGAAAAAGGTGGAAATTACAGAGTGGAAAAGTACAATCCAACATTGACTGGAGGAGCTGAACAGCAACGTGAACCGGCAGGAGAGAGAATCCGCGAACCTGGAGATTTTGGCAGAGGCGGGCCCCGGGCCTCGGCCAGCGCTGGGTGGAGAGTCCACTGACAGACACGCTCTGTGTGTAGCGGGTGGAAATCAGAGAGCAGGTGCGGTTTTAAAAGGTAATTGTGAACACCCTGCCCTTCCTCTATTTCCTTCTGAGAGTGACAAGTAACTTTACGAGGAAGGACCATGTTTCCCGGGGCTGGCCCGGCAGAACCCGGTAAGGACCTCACCACCACCCCTCAGGGCTTGGTCCTTGATCCCAAGGGCTGGCAGCTCCCCGAGCCCCCGGGCGTGTAAATGAAACAGTGCTGCCCTTCCGGGGACACATGGGGACATGCATGCATACAAGCCCCACGAAGAAGAGGGACATTTTCAGTGTGTTAGAAATCCGAGTGTCAACGAGTGGACTGTTAAGATCAGAGACTTCCCTGTGGGAGAGTGGCAGCGTGCGGCGCACTTCCGATTGTGTGGACGAGAATTACAGAACTCCAAGGGGCGCGAAGCACAGCAAGGCGCGGCATCGGCAGTCACGCGGGGGGCGGGTAAGCCGCCGCAGCCCGCCTGGGGGGTGGGGGGTGGGGTGGTAAGGGGGGTGGGTGGCCGGAGTTTCCCGGGGTCTGAGGCATGAGCGCCACCGGCCGCCCCTCCCTTTCCCTCCTGCCCCCTCCCCCGCCCCACCCCCAATCATGGTCTCTCTCCTTATCTAATCTGCACTGGAACCAGTGCCCTACGGGCTCCGACCACAGGGGCATGACTCACAGGCTCAGGACCTGCTCTGGGAAAGGTCAAACACCAAAAATCAGCCGGCCAGGGACAGCCCACCGCGGGGACCTTTGGGAACCCGAATGCCCACTGCTCCTGACCTCGCCGTGGGGCTGGAATACGAAGGGGAGGGGGTTCCCTTCAGAGGACAGCACGCGCGTTTCGGCCGCTCTGGGCCTGAGGGGACGCTGTGCTGTGTGGCGTGGCGTGTCGTGATGCCACGGCAGCTCCCCGGCTCGTCGGCCACCGTGCGGTCAGCTGTTTCTGATCCCGCACAACCTGACCAGGCCCAGGGCCCCACAGCGCAGCTCACGCGTTGCAGTCACAGCGCGGACGCGGGACAGCCGGCCGCCTCCTGTCCGAGGGTCAGCGCAGGACACGAGCGGCCGGAGTGCTGGGCGGAGGCGCCCGCGGCTCCATCCTCACCCGGGGTGCGGACTGGCACGTGGGTGGCCGCTTCACCAGGCTCGCGCCATGAAGGGTTCTGCGGGCAAAGCCACGCAAAAAGCAGAAGAGAAGACACACCTGGCTCGCCCTCCGCCCCTGGCACGTCGCTCACTCCCGCCTCGCAGCGCGCAGCGGGGACGGTCGCCAGCGCGGGGCGCGGCGCACGCGGCTGCAGACCCGGGGCGTGCGCGTGCGGGGCGCTCCGAGATGCGCAGGAGAAACGCCCACGTTCAAAGCTCAGAAACTGGTCCGAGTCGCTGCCTCACTCCAGAGACGCACCGCACTCCGCTCTTGGGCCCAAAGCAATGGCCTGTGCCCTGGCCTTCCGCGGGACTGTCCTCCCCGCCCCGACCGCCGCGCCTGGCCCCGCACTGGCCCTGCCGCCCCTCCTCCCCGGCCTCCGCCCCGGCCTCCGCCCCGGGCCGCGCGAGGGCTGACCGGGACCCAGCCCGCCACTCTCTCCTCGTGTTCAAACCCCTCGAGAGTCCCTAAGAACGGATGTCGGTGGCCCGAACCAAGGACGTGACTTCGCAAGTCACCAAATCGGATCACGAGGAACAACGGACGGAAGGATCGGCTGCACACAGCTTCCGGCCTTTTCTTTGACCTGCGCCCAAACGTCCCGCGCACGCCCACCAGTGAGGGAGCGAGCTCAGCCGCCGCGATGTCACCCACAGAACGCTGGCCCCAGCAGCGGGATTCTGTGTACGTTGGAGAACGGGCTCCAGTTCGCAGGCTCCGGGCCAGCGAACACTGTGGGTGTTGTTGGCCGTGGGCCTTGAACGATGCCCACTGCCAGGGGAACAGCCGGGCTCCTGGTGACAGCCTGGGGTGGGGGAGGCAAGGCCGTGCGCGCCTTCGAAGAAACGAGGAGGAATGTGACATCGGCAAAGAGAGGCAGGGGGCCCGGGGGCACCCGCTGAAATGATAAAGCAGCCCCCTCCCCCCCCCCCCCAGGGAGGGCGGACGAGCCAACGAGGAGAGCCGGTGGCAGGGACGGGGCCGGCACCTCGCTAAGGCCCTGCCTGTCTCTGCGGGGTCCTTTCCAAGAGTCCACGTCCATTATCCTCCCTGTCACCCCCGCGCTCAGGGGCGCTTTCGTCCTTACCACCTCACTGGCAAGTTCGCCCAGGTGTTGGCCACCACAGGGGAAAAGGGTTAATGGACTGGGTTTCACGAACAGGCCTCACGGAGCAGGAAACATCCCTTTGGGGCCGACCTTTGCGAGAAGAGCGAGACACCAGAACCAACACACGAGACGGGGGACCTAACGGGCGCAGGAGAGCACCTTTCCTGTCACGCGCGTGGCCACGCTCACGCTCTGGGTCAAGGGAGCCAAAGGGCGCCCTCTGCAGAGTCGTGCCCGGTGGAGCCCGTCGGCAGCTGACGAAGGGCCGCCGCCGGATGCCCGACGACGCGGTGTACCCGCGGTTTCTCTTCGGGGCCGGCCCGTTTCTGCCTCTCCTCCTCCTGGAGGTCACGCCCTCTTCCCCGCAGACCCCGCCGTCCTCCGCGCCATTTCTCAGCCCACTAGGTGGTGCTCGCCGCAGCAGCGGTGCCCAGGCCGGCACGGCGTGGACTTCCACGGAGTGCTCCAGCGGCCTGTTAGCCACCCAGGTGTAAGGAACCCCCACAGCTCCCAAGCCGGTACCCATGGAGACAGGGCTCGGGAATCCCTGCCAAGCTTTCTAAGACAAAGCCTCTACAGCCAGAGAGGTTGTTTTGAGCTCGAGCTCTGTTCCGCGTGGCACCCCGTTCGGTGCCCTGTGCGGAACAGGTAAGGCAGACCCCACGAGTTCAAGGGACTGGTCAAGTCACCCAGTGGAACGTAATGCTGCTACGTCAAACTTAAGTGACTATAAACAGAACTTCAGCTGCAAATGATTCACACATAGCTTTTGGTTCCAATTCTCTTGATGTACAAGACAGATATTATACTTTAGGTAATAGATAATTTTGGTGAAAGGCAAAATATGGAGTCTATTTTTTAGTAAGATGCCATAACTTTAAAAAATGACAACTGCCTGTGTACTACTTAGATGATAACTAATGCAATCATTTGCTAATGATGAAGTCTTCATTTAAATAGCGAAAATTGTATTTATTTGCATTCAAGATGTAAATTGTACCTTCCTTTCAAAAACAATTGCGACTGCTCACGATGACTCAGGTATGACAAAACGGGGAGGAAGTGGACAGGGCCACGGTCCTCCAAGAACTTGGACGTAAAAGACATGTCTGTCCTCTGAGTGGGCAGCCAGTCTCCTAATATGGAATTCTAATAACATGAGGGACACAAACATGCCCAGGCAGACGCAGAGGGAGGGCTGACTGGCGCGGTGGCTTCGGCAGAGCACGTGTCATCAGTGCCGGGCTCTGCAGGGCTGGGGAAAGTAGTCTGAGAAGCAAAAGCACCCATCAGCAGAAAAACGTTCTCGACTGGGCAACAAGAGCCTGTCAGTGACATTATTGCCGTCTGCATAAAACATCCTTCTGGGCACGTGTTCCCCTTTGGCTTCATGGCTCTTCCCCGGGCCGACTCCTGATGGCTGTTTTGGCACCCCAGAGATCTCAGTATCGGCAAGGGGGTGTCCGTGGGTCACGGACAGGGACGCCTGGCTAGCGGAGAGGGATTATTGCCAGTACGAGTCAGTAAATCAGTGTTCCGGTAAGTGCCGCAGGTAGCATCTGATATCACGCAGGCTCGTTGACGAGTCCAGCTTCTGATCTTACTCAGGTAAAGGTGAGGATGGAACCAGAGTGAGCCACTGTCCCCTCCCCCGAGCGTGCCCCCCTCCCATCTTGACTATCTGCTCTGGCCCGGTTTTAACACTTCTCCACTAAAACGTCAAAGACTAGAAGTAAATCAGCACATTTTGCTAGGAGCAGCCAACACAGAGGAGAAAACCCTGGTGATTAATTCCTACTGCCGGGCAAAAGGACCCTTTGGGGACCAGTATTAGAAAATATTAAAATTTTACTTCATTTAGAGAGAAAAAGACTTGTGAATAACAATTTTAGGTAGTTTCATTCAAGGAATAGCAGAAGAGTTTTTAAAAGACAAAATCCTCTCCTTAGCCTTAACCCCAGGGCTATTCCTCCCACACCAAGTGGTTTTGAATTTGCTCAAGCCTTTGAAAAATGGTAACTCTGTAATCCTACCTAGGGATGGTAGCATACAAAAGTCATGATCCAAAAGTGTGTTTCACACCCAAAAGTTGTTCAAGACATAGAAAATAGTTCCCCAAGGAAACAGTTGTCTTAAAATTACAGGTATTCCTGGGCAAAGCCCAGAAAATCCTACGTGACCCTGAAAGTAGCTGAACCCGCGGCTCGCAGTGGGCACCAGCGCAGGCAGGTGTGGGAGCCAGGCGGTACCAGGCCCCGCCCTGGTCCTGTTCCCGGGGGGCCGACACCACCCCCTTCCCCGCTCAGCACCAGCTGTGGCGCTCAGACCCCAGTCAGTCCCTGCCAGCCCGGCCCAGAGGGAACGCTGACCCCAGACTCAACGACTCACCTCACACACGGCCCCTTTACGCCTCAGAGGTCACACCTGAAGGTGCCGAGGTGCCCATGGTCAAGGACGCTGTGGGTAGGGGTGGGACGCGGGTCTAAATTATTAAACAGTCTCAGCTTCACGGGGAGTCCTGTCCTGGTTGCTAAGGACTGAGTTACAAATAAAATTTAGAAATATAATTGTTGGCGCTTCTCTTACTGTGCTTTTACTGGTTTCTGTGTTCGTTTTTTTTCTCTTGCATGAAGCTCTGGTTGGAACTGTCGCTTTGACCTCCCCGTTCTGGTTCTCACGGGTGACGCGTGATTTACTGGTTCCCGATGCCTCAAATACATGGTCTTGCTTTCACGCTTCTCTCTCATTTTTATCGGGATTTTATTCAGCGCTCCGGTCGGTCTGCTTTGCTTCCTCCTCCAAGGGCCATCGCTCTCACGCTAGTGTTCCTGTAAACCCCCTTTCCCTCGGGGTTCACGGCACGCTCTCGGACGGGATGCTGGGGGACAGTCTCCCCTGTGTTTTCCCGCAAGCGGCCACTCACCCATCCTGAGTTTTAGTTTCACTGAATGTTAATGAACCTAAAGTTAAATTATAATAGCGCGTAGGGCCAGTGGCCACCCAGTAATGAGGACATTTTTACTGGTTTCCACACGGGGTTGAATCTGACATTATAATAGAATGTACACATGTGCGTGTTTGTGTGAGCGCGTCTGTGTGTGCACGTATGCGCACATGTGTGTGTGAGTGCGTCTGTGTGTGCACGTATGCGCACATGTGTGTCTGTGTGAGTGTGCGCGTGTGTATGCGTGCATGTGCCTGTGCGCGTGCGTCTGCGCGCATGCCTCTGTGTGCATGTGCACACGTGCATGCACGCGTACGTGTGTGCGTCCTGTGCGTCCCCATCCTGGCGTCCTTGTCCCTTTCAGGGTTCGCAGCCATTTGGCCACGATCGAGGCTGGAAGAAACGTCCGGGGTCGCTGCCGACCCTCCCACAGACAGGACCAAGTGTCTGCCTGGCTGGCAGGTGACCACCGCCTGCTGCCGGCCTGCGCTGCCCCCGGGGAAAGCGGACATCCAGCCGCCCCTCTCGGCGCCGCCGCCCCGGCCCGGACCCCGACCGTCGCCCGTCCGGAGGAGCTCTCCGGCCCTCGTGTCCCGCCCCGCACCCCGCAGCCGCTCGGGGCGGCGCGCCGCCTGCCGCCGCGGGGACAGCTCGCCCAGGCCCACGCGGAACGCACGCGGGGCCCCGGCCCCGTGCCGACGTGCTCGTCCCACGTGCTCGCTTTCTGCGTGAAACGCGCCCTCCTCGTGGCTTCTGCGCCACCGCGCACCTGGGGCCCCCATCCCGCGCGCCTTTGCGGGGTCCTCCGCGCCGCACCGCGCAGCCCGGGTGCTGGGGTCTCGGCGTCCGCGACAGTGCTCTCCCCAGGAGATGTCCCGCAGCCCCGGGCCTCGAGCGCGCGCTTCTGCTACGGCCCCGCGGCGCCAGGATGGCGCGTCCCGCCCCGCGTCCCTGGACACCCGGCGCAGGGGCCTCGCGCCTAGCACGTCCGAGGCAGCTCTGTTCTCCCCCTGCGCCTCCCCTGCTCCTCCTGTCACAACGAGGGGACCCAGGACACAAAGCGAACCAAACCAACCACCCAGAACGTCCCTCTGCTCCCTCTCCCTGCCCGTCCCCCGTCCATGCCCGGGGGCCGCCGGCCGTGTCTCCCGCGGAGACGCAGAGCGCTGACTTGCGTCTTATCTATGCCCCGGCTAGGCTGCGAGCCCGTGGGCACAGGGATCACACCTGGGCCCTCACTGACCCCGGGGACCAAGAGCAAACGCGCCTGGAGCAGGGGTTACATCGCCATTACAGAGCGACCCGCGAGCAGCTACACGGCGCCCCCGCCCGCCCTCCGCAAAGGCCCGCCTGGTCTTCTACCAACGACCGAAAAACCCGCTGGCCGAGAAGTTACAAGCTTTTCCCCGTGACAGACGTGCCTGAGCACGCACACTGACCACCGCATTCCGCATGCCAGAAGCAGAAAAGCGCATTTGTTCTGTATTTTATCAACCTTGTTGCCAAGGTTCTAATAGTCACATTTCATGAACAATTTGAAATAAATCAGGAACTTTTTGCCAGATGCTCTGCTGAGCCATAAAAGGCATCAGGTACAGGAAACACTGCTCTGCAGCCCCATGACCGGCGGAGGGGGCGGCTCCATGGGAGGTGTTGACCCAACCTCCACGAAATAAAAGCTGAAAAGCAAGCACATCAGTCAAACGACTCCTCAAAAACAAAATAAATCAATGGCGAAAAGCCACACAGGTGCTTCGGAGGCCCCGCGTGAGGCGGCTTCTGCGTTTCAGGCCGGGGTCTGACACCCAGCACCCGCGGCGCTCCCAGTCATGACAGGGGTCACACCCACTTGTCCGCAGGGCCCCTGCTGGGACAGAGAGAGCGTCAGGACCCAGCAGCAAGTCCCCAGGGCCGGAGGCGTGGCGGGAGTCCAGGGCGCCTGCTGCGGGTCACTGCTCGCCTGGGCGTCTGCCCCGCTTCTCAGTGTCAGCGAAGGGGTGCTTGGCTCCCACTTCCGAGTGGGAAGGGGGGGCGCTGGCTGGAGAGAACAACAGGATGTGGCATTCGCGTCAACTCCCACTGACACGTCCTGTCTCGGTCAGGAGCGGGGTGCTCCCTGGCATCCTCGATCCCAAGAGATCCGTTATGGAGAGGAGGTCGCGTGCCCAGGGCTGCTGCGGGCACCTGGTGTGGCCGCACACGCAGACCTGCACAGTCACGGCTGTGGGCATGGCTGCGGACATTGGGCTCAGCGCGGTGGCCGGCAGGAGCTCACGCTGGCTGGACGCCAAGGGTCCTTAGCGGAGGGGCCTCTGAGCACGGGGCTCCCCTTGGCGGATTCCCTAGGGAGGCTCAGGTCAGCCTGCCCCGTCTCACACCTCCTGCGGGACCCAAGCTGTAGGGTGGGCAATGAGGTGATGGCCAGGGGCTGTGTAGGGTCAAGAGCTGGACGGCCAGCTTGTCCGACACAACGCGGAGCTATGTATAGCCAGGCTATGGAGCACCCAAGAACTGTATTTTTAGCTGTGACAGTTCTGTTATAGCTAAAAAGCTAAGCACATGAAAAATAAGGCATTAATTGCAGGGAAAATAAAGTTATATGGGAGAAAGAAATGGAATCCAAGCACTTTATTTGGCTCAGGCATGAGGACCCTTTACATGGACCAAAACCAGGAACGCCACCGCGTGGACCCGTGATGGTGAACGCAGCACACAGAGCGTGGGGGAGGGGCGGCATGAAAAGGAGGCGTGTGGCGCGGCGTCCAGCATGCGGGCCGCGGCTCCACGACGGACGCGCGATGGGCGATGTCTAAAATCGAAGAGGCCATCACGAAATGCAAGGTATTATTTAGAAAAACAGGAAACGAATAGATAAGCAGCAGAAAGAAGAGGCTGGATGTGGTTGTATCTTGGAAGCTAGACAGACAGGGGCGTGGAAGGTGTTTCTGTACTGTATTCTAAGCATTTTAACATTGTGTGTGTGTGTGTGTGTGTGTGTGTGTGTGTGTGTTTTAAATGGTCATATATACTTTGGGGTGATTTTTGGACTTATGTATTCTTTTCTGAATTTCAGAATGCCTGCAGTCAAGGTCGCCACTAGCTTATAAATCCTACAATGTGCAAACGAAGAGTCGCCTCCTTCTTTCAGGCAGAAACCGCCCCCAGCCAGCCCCCGAGGTTCCCCGAGGGCAGAATGGGCGGGACTTAAGCTGGAGGCGCCCCCCCCCCCCCCCCCCCCCCCCCCCCGCCAGGAGCAGATGCAGAGCAAACCGGAGGCCACGGAGCAGCGCATGAGGAGGCCGATGCCGTGGAAGAAGGACCAAAAAGAGGGGACTAAGGAAAGCTACCCGAAATTCTCCTGAGACTGTCTCATCTCACACACTGTCCTGTGAGGTAGTTCTGAACTTCTGGTCTGAATGTGAGTACCAATAATAAATACTACACAGTGGCCGAAATCAACGCCAATCAAGCTCAGCCCCGGAGAGACGCCCTTGAGGAATACAGGGCTTGGCCGACCCAGGTGGACAGTGACCTGGGCACTCTCGGTGGGCGTTGGCTGAGCATGAACCGATGAGGCGCTGCTAAGGGGTCGGGAGGCGTAACGCTATTTTGGGGTGAATAAATGAAGGTCCAGTCTTAAGAAATGGGAGACGGTGCCAGCCTTCTCTGCTCCGGCCAGGCCGCTGCTGCGGCACTGGTCTTAGTCCCGAGGTCTAAGGGGTCATCGCCCGTGTTCATGGAGCATCTTGAACGTGGCAAAGCACAACCACACAGGGAGCGCGAACGGTTATCGGTAACTGGCATTAGAGCACCAAATGGAACAGCAATACATCAGACTTTGTTAATGCATAGGATTAAAAAGAATTAAAGGGGATGAGAGACTGACTCATCATAAAGGAGTTTCTAATCCAGACAGAGCCATTCAGAAATAGTGTGTTGCCTCACTGTCGGGATTGGAACTGGGCCCCGGGGGGGGGGGGGGAGGGCAGGAGGGCAAAGCTCCAAGGGCGTTCTTGGTCTGGCGAGACCACCTTCTCGGGGCGAAGGGGTCATGTTCTGGTGCATTTCGTCACTTCCCCTGAACCGCATGCTGGGAAAGCACACTTCAAAATATTTGACTTGCATGTTCGGTCAAGAGTGACTTCATCCCCAATCCGGTTTATTACTTCTTAACTCAAAAACGCTGTCTTGCTTTTTATTTGCTTCGAGATGTATGATCCTTTGGGTGTGAACTAAGGTCCACGAGAATGTCCTAGGAAGGGCGGCGGCCCGGAGCGCCTCGGCTGCTCCGGAGCCCGTGCCGTCATTCCCCTCGCTTCCTGTGTGGACGCCAAGTGCCCCACAGATCCCGACATCGGAAGCGGTTCCAGATTCCATCCGCAGTCCGCGGAGAACTAAACGGCGATGAAGTCCAGACGCCCGGCCGGTCAACAGTTCCCTCGTAGGAACAGGAAGCTGAGCAGGAAGGGGCTCCGGCGGCTTTTCCCAAGACGCTCACTCAAGCACGAGTGAGTCTCCGCGCCTTCGCGCCCCGCGGGCCCGAAATCCCCACCCGCAGCCTCGCCGTCCGCGCGTACCAGCTCACGTATCTTTGCTCGCCTTTTAAATAATTCATTGATTGCGATGTTTAAGCGACACGAAGTGAATATAGCCAATAAGAAATACCGATATAGAAATTAAGAGGAGCTAAGGCTGTAATAAGATTTCTAAAGCTGCTAAAAATTCCCTCTGAGAACAATGTGTGACAATCTTGCCACATCCAGCTACAAATTGTTGTTGTTGAAATTACAGATCTCATGGCATGCCACTATGTTCTAAACCTAGGGATTCCGAGCTGATTTCTCACACGTGGGCTAAGCCACAAATGTGGATTTTCCCCAGATTTTTCGAGTGGTACAGAATAATTTACATGATGACTTCAGATAATTGTACCTAATTAACCTCATCTTGACACTGGATGAACTTCATGGAAATCTCTTTCCAAGCCATGTCCAGTGCTCTTAGGTGAAGCAGGTACGACAGGTTTACTCAGCGGCTCCACCGTCACCGGTGGAAAACCAGAGGCGACTCCTGCGAACCTCATCTTGCTCCATTTGTGTGAAACTATGACGCGGGTGCTAGAAGGTTGCTTTTCACTCACATCCATGCCAGCGCAATACCAGTAAGATGAGAGACTTGTGCAGCCTGCTGTACATAAAGTTCAGAGGTTTCACTTCTACCGAGCACTCGAAAAAAATCAGAGTTGATGGCACGTCACACCTTTTGTGGATAGAACAACACGACCTACTGATTTTATGAATTCTTGTACAACATTTGATCTAAAATAAATAAATATACAGTTTGCACCTCAAAGCTTAAACGGCATGTTTAAAAAACTCAACATAAGAATTCCTTTCAATTCAGTATCACCCAAACATGACCTTGCACCTGGGGACACTCTGCTTTGGAGACTAAAGCTGATGGTGAGGCCTCGCCCTGCAATCTCCGGTCACCGACAGCTGGCCAGAGCAGGAGACGAATCCAGTTCATCGCTGCAAAGCAGACGGGGTGAGGGGCACAGCCACAGGGGCTGAGGCGGGTCCGGGCAGGTGAGCGTCCCTGGCAGGTGAGGCTCTGACCGAGATGGCATTACGACCCTGAGACTCACCCTGGCCGATCCCCAGCGATACCCGTTTCTCCAGTGCCCACCTCCCCTTGAGTTCTCTGTCCTGTGTGTTCTCAGTAGACAGAGAGTGTTTGCTACCTACTGTATAAAAATCTCTGCGTCTTTTATATGTATAGCATGACATACCGCACAAAAATAGTGAGCTCTCACTGTCCTCTGTCGCACGGCATTGCATTCGCTCACGCCCAGGGATTTGCTCGTGCCGCACAGACAGGAGGCCGTAAAGCTGGGACCAGGCCACGTCTGTCACGCTCCGAGGCCCATGGCGGGCTGGGAGAACCCCGACTCTCACGGTGATCAAGACAGAGCACACTCTGCTATAGCTGGCTAACAATCCTATGCTTTAAACTCCGTATTTTAGAAACAGCAGGGAGATCAATAACCCCGAGCCTTTTCCAGAGAAGTAAGGTAGGACATGAATTGTAACGAGCTCATTTTGAGCACCGTTTACAACACAGATGCTGGTTCTGATTAGCTGCCTCCAGTTGGTTCCTTAAACACTTTTAAGCCAATTTTGAAGGTGTGTGAACACACAAGGAATCAAATAAAGGTTTGATTATTTCTTTATTTTCCCCTGGAGGTTGGTCTGTGAATTTTATTCAAATAATAAAACCCCTCTGAGAGGTGCTGGGGAAAAAAAAAATAACTTTATTTTGCTGAGAAATGCACACCATGAACTATGTCAGCTCTTCCAGAATCAGGACTATTCAGGGTTCTCAGTGTGTGCTGAGTTCAAGTTTGTAGCGCGGCATCCATCGAAATCAAGATAAAGGGCTATCAGTCCGGAAGCGCCGACACACGCCTCCCTCTGTGTGCGTGCACCCAGCTAAACACTGGGAAGATTCGAGGCTGACACACGTGGCCACACACCCCCTCTGCAAAACTGGGGACTCGACATAAACTCAGAATTATCGTGCCGAAGTCAGAAAAGACAGTAGAAGTCACACAGCCTAATAATCTCCCAGGGGCTCAGATTTTTCATCTATAAAATGAGGTTACAAAATCTTCCTGCCCCTCGGGGCCACTTGGAGACCGAGTGTCACAGATGAAAAAGTGAGGTAAGAAAATGAGAAGAGCTCTATGAATGGGAAGCTAAATCATGAGCTCCGGCACCACCGTTCTGATAAACCAGTAGGAAAACAGCAAGACTGCCTGGTGATCCCCTCTCCTGTGGCTCTTTCCGTCTCTCCCCGAGAAGCGTCCTGGGCCCAGGAAGGGATGGCCCGCAGAAGGATGACCCGGGAGTGACAGCTGGCTCCCGGTGGCTCAGGAGGCCCCGGCTCGCTGCTTCTCTTCCTCAGGGCGGAGCCACAGTGGGACTCGGGGATGCAGAACGCGCGTCTGGAAATCTGGAGCAGCGGCTGGGAGGAAAGTGGCCAGAAGACCAGAAGTCATACAGGAAACGAACGAACCAGGGGCTTTCCTGTTCAATCACTGGCTTCGCTGCAAGGAGGGACCCCGGGATGCGTGTTTACCGAGCGCAACGCGACTAGACCACGTGTCCGGCCGGCGCGAAGGCGTTTGATTTTGGCTGTTTTCACACAGCTGCGGAGACCAAGGAGCCAAGCGGCTTCGTAAGTCTGCAGAGACGAGGTGACGGGCACAGTCAAAAGAGAAAGGGCTGCCTCTGCCGTTTTCTCGCGCGGACGACGAGGTCTGGAGGTCTCGATCTTCAGCACAAAACCGGGCGAACATCCACAACCATCCGACAGCGCAGAGGACGCCTCGCCTCCCCCTCCGCGACACGCAGCCGCTGCTCGGGGGGACGTCACGACGGCGAGCGCTGGTTCGCAGGACGCTGCTGTGTGTGACCCCCGACGCACCGCGCCCCCGGAAGCGGAGCCCCGGAAGCGGGGCCCCGGAAGCGGAGCCCCGGAAGCGGGGCCCCGGAAGCGGGGCCCCGGAAGCGGGGCCCCGGAAGCGGGGCCCCGGAAGCGGAAGCGGGGCCCCGGAAGCGGAGCCAGCTCTGCCACCTGCCTCCCCCGCAGCGCGCGCCACCCCGACGCTCGCTACCCTCAGCTCCTCGTCCGTACGCCCTCGCCGGGGCTCCTGCTGCAGAAGGGACGCGCAGCGGCGCCCCGTGCGGGCAGGGGGGCCGGGGCCAGTCAGCTCCCCGCGCCCCGTTCCCTGGCACCCCACCACGGGAGGGGCCCGGGGCTGCCGGGCCCGCACCCTGCACGAAGATCAGCTCCCTGCTTCTGCTCGGAGCTTGCCGGAAATAGCACGCACTCCGAGGGAGGGGGTGCTTGGGGGACCCAGAGTCCGTGTGCGATTCCCACGTGCCAGCGCTCACCATGGGAAACGCGCCCTCACGATGGTGACGCGACCGTGAGGCCGACATGCCTGGAAGAGTTGGGACGGTCGAAAAGAGGGATCCTGTGACGATGACGCAATGTGCTTGCAAGCCATCCCGCATGCAGGTAGGATGCAGGAACATGAGAGGCAGCCCGGAAGAGGACAGCGCAGAACAACGCCCTTGGCCTCCACGGCACTGACGTTCCCAAGTGCAAGTCAGACCACTTTTTGGCCAAATATGACACATCCATAGGGAATGAGTGGACTCCCAGATCCTTAGTTTCGGACACTCTGCTTTCTTTACTAGTTAACTTATATTATTTAAGAGTCATATACATTTAATAAAAAGAATAAGAATTGTCATTTGGAATGAAGCTACTTGAGGAGAGAGTGGGGGGAAATGAATATATTTAAAGCTTTTCAGTGAAAATTGAATTTCAGTGAAATTGAATGTCAACCTTCAGATGGAAAATCCAAAAAATACAGGAGACTTTTTTCATTCTGATTTCCTTCTCTGACTTGCACACATGAAGAGATGAAAGAAAACATCAAGACATTTGGATAAATTTCTTGAAGTATTCTAAGATTTGGAGAGCTGGAAATCTATTTTTCAAAAGGATTGTGTTGGGAGACATTCAAAGATAATAACACGGTCACCACCACCTGCTCGTACCACTGACGATTCGTAACCCAAGGCCCCACTAACTCAGACGGGTAACCAGAGGCCCACAGACGCAAGGCTCTTGGGGGTCATTCGGAGTCGTAATCAACCTTTGACCTGGATGTTTTAAAACCACGCACTTGGCAAGCGATGACCTCGCCCCCTGGTCACTTCTCAGCTGTCCGTTTGTAAAGGGGAGGGCGAGGTTGAAAGTGCTCGTATCCACTCTCAGATAATTGCACCTGCTGGGGTTCTCATGCAGAAAGAAAGCCCAGGTCATCTTAAATGGCAAACTGGACCAGCTTAGACATCCGGCAACACAAGCTGGGCTCGGTCGGACAATTTCTGTGGCTTGTGGTGGAAGAATGATGTGTGCGGCAAAGCTGTCTTCCAAAGACAGCTAACAGAATTGCATATATGTGTCTATACACATGAAAGCCACATGTGCGTATATATATTTCAACCAACACGCCACCTGTACATGTTTCTTGAAAAAAATCACTAGAAGATGCACCTCAATGAAAAGACAACAAAAAACCAAACCCACCACAAACTCAAGACTGAGTTAAAAAACAGAACAGAACAAAACAAAACAAAAACAAAAACAAAAAACAAGTAGGAAGTTCTGAAACCAAGTAGACACAGGGCTGAGTGAACATCGCCCCTTCCCGGTGTGTCTGCATTCCTCTCATTCCTGCTGGAGCACCTCACTTGTTCTAGAAGGCGGAACCCAAAAGCCACTTTTTTTCTGAAGTCTTTTTATATTCCCAGGTCCCCGTGTCAAATAAATCACTTTCTCTGATCTCTTCAGAGTGTTCTCCGCATCCTCGAGAGCGACAGCACACACACAAAAACAAACGTGTGATTTATGACGACGACAATGACAAAGCCAGCAGTGGCTTGGACGCCACCACACCCCAGAAGCTGCCGGAGCCTCCTCGTCGTGTCCCCATGCCCTGAGGGACCCTCAGTGTGGGTCCCGGAGACGTGACAGAGCACAGGAGAGACAGATCGGAAAGAAATACAGCAGCCCGTGTGTGACAGTGTGGCAAGGGCCACACAGGATGGCCACGGAGGGCAGAGACCTGCAGCATCGGGGAGCCTCTTTGTCACTGGACACTGGACATAGTCATGAAGGGCGTGAGGGAGGGAGCCACGTGGGCCCGGGGAAGAGTGTTCGGGGCTCACGCGTCGAGTGTGACGCAGAAGCTGGAGCCTGCCCCAGGCGTGGGAGGGGACACTCAGCAGCAAGAAGAACGAAGCCAGGGTTTTGTGCTGGTCACCGAAAGGTGGGAAAACGAACATGCTGCCATCGGTACTGGCTCATTTTAAAAAGCGGGAACCTAAGAGCTGCCTTAAAACAGTACGGGCCAACCAGGGCGATGTCAGCGGGGCCGGCGGGCCGGTGTTCGAGTCTGTCTCTGTCTCGGGGGTAGTTCTCTGAGCTCCGCCCAGGCTTCGCTGACCCGGCCAGCAGAGCAGTTAAACACCCGCCCTCTGAAGCCTGAGCTTCCAGTTTAAACCTCAACGCTGCCATTCTGCATAGTGGGGCCGCAGGCGAGCTCCTGAATCTTCCTGCGCCTCAGTTTCTTTATCTGCACTCTGCAGACCCTGCCCAGCGTCAGTGTGAGGGTCGTGTGAATTCAGGCATTAAAACCGTCGCACCATGCGGGGGGCGTAGCAAGCGCTCGAGAAGGGCGAGCTGGCATTTTAACGGCGAGTTACATCAACATTTCGCATCGTGTTTTCATCTGGTATCGCGGTCAGGGGACGAAGGCGCTGGACACGTCTGCGTTTGGGGGGAAGCTGCCACTGAGACGCGCCCAGGCTTCTCAGAACCTTTCTGTGCCACTCACAAAATGGACTGCTCTGGCTTGCGTTTGGCCAGGGAACACCAGTCACCGTCCCTGAGAGAACTACAGCTGCCTGAGCCCCGGTACAGGATGGACCATGCAGCAAGCGCCCTTCACGTTGAATGAATTACTGCATCCCGCTCTCTGGTTGCTGTGGGTTCTGGGAGCATCAAAGCCAATAGTTTCCCCGGCTGAGGAAGCGACTGGACTCGCTTTGGACAATGGCCACCGCGGCGCTGCGCCCCCCTTCACCGCACAGGGTTTTATGTTTACGCCAGCTCCGAGCGATGCGCTGGCAGCCTTTCGTATTTTGAAAGCCCCTTTACAGGAGGCTGTCAGTACCCCAGCTCCCCCACCCCTGGTTCCCCGTGACAGTTCTCTGGGATGCCAGTGGCCTGTCTGCATAACTACCTACTACCTGCTCCAAACTCCAAAGGTTGTCATTGTCAACAAAGGCGGCTACGTCCCAGGAAGGGCATGCCCGTACGTGCCCAGCACACTGTCAGTCAAAGTCACGGGCTTCTCTCCTGCTGCTGTCCCCCTAGGAAGCCCTGAACGCCTCACCGGCCACGTCCCATAGGACCCGAGATGTGAAATGTACTCGAGCAAGCAGCCAGCTTATCAAACTTCTTCCGTGAAGAATATTCAGGATGGTGGTTTATTTTTTCACACATGTCATTTTAGGTTAAAAGCATCTCCCCTGGACTAGAAGCAAAGGGGAAATTCCACCTCTGCCTGTATCCCGGCTGCACCGGCGTGGACTTATTCGTGGCATCATCTGACTTTCTGTTCTCTGTGTTGTCAGTCACAGTGGGGCCACCTGGGCCTCGTCTTCCATTAGACGAACCTCTCCACTAGAAACCGGTTTCCACCGCACGCAAAGGTGCGGCCGGGGTGAACGGCGAGGCTGTGAAGTGCTTGGAGTTCTCTGCCTACAAAGCGCCGAGGAAGAATAGAACAGTAGCACGTTATTCATCTCAGAAGGAGTGGGTGGAATTGCAAAGAGAAATCATGTCAAAGATGTAAGGAAACTTCAAAGGCTGAGGCTTTAAAAGGCTGAGATTATTGAAACACCCGGTTGTTTGACAGGAGAAAATTAAACTGTTCTCTTGTCTTAAAAGGAATAATGCCACGTTCTCTTCACTTACTGCACCCCACAGTCTCTCTTCCTGCACCAAACTTTCACGGAAGTCAAGAAAGTTCCATATGTGAAAGATGATTTTACAGATACACTGTAAAAAAACAACCTCGCCGGGGAAGAGAAAGAAACTGTGGCTTTCGTTAACGGCAGCACCTGTCGCAGGGGTCAGATGCAGCATCCAAAAAGCCAGTTTGTAACTCCCGGCCGCGGGCATGGCCTGAGGCTTCGGGCCCCTGCACGAGCAGGAGACGGACCAGATCCAGCTTGGAGCTGGGGCTCCACCTCTTTACCTCTCAGGGGAGAAAGGACACTGGAAGGATACCTCGTGTGCAGGGAGGGAGAGATGCGGGGGCCACATGTCCCTGGTCTTCTTGTGTGAAAGGAAAGGGCGAGATGTGAAAACGTGACACTTGCACCTGGTGTGGGTTTGGGGTCTGACTCCACACTGCACGGTGTGCAACGCCCCTGCCCCCCGCGCCCCCGCCACCCACTGCTGTAAAAAATGAATGCCTCGAGATGGGTCTCAGGGAGGTGGCACCCCTGAGCTGTGGGCCAGAAATAAGACAAAAGCCATCTAGAGGGATACTGCTGTCCCCTAAGCCAGCTCAGTTCCTGCAGAAAAAGACGTCTAAGCGAAAATGACAAAATGAGAGGAAACGACACACAAGAGAGATTCTACTATACCCAGCAACGCAGAGATGAGCACACCCCAAAAATCGGAAGCTGGAATGAGAAAAAACAATGGGTCTGTTTGAAATTCTTGGCCAGAGGCATCAAAGCACAGAGCGCTATGAAGAAAGGGGCAGGCAGATTGGAAACAGAACCAGGTAAGAGCTTCTAGAAATAAAAGCACGGTCACCGAAACTACAGAAGAAACTGGCGGCGCAACGGATAAAGTAAGCGAGGGAGAATACGCGACCCAGGAGGCACCGGCAGCCACCTAGAGCACGGCTGGCGCGGGGACCGGAACAGGGCATCAGGAGTGGCCGTGCGGCGCCGCGGCAGCCGGAGCCCCAGAAGGAGACGGCCAGCGGGCGGCACGTCCGAGAAAGAATCGTGAACTGTCGTCATTGCCCCGGATTCGTCCCCATCGTCGGCACTGCTGTGCTGGCGACTGTCGGTTGGTTAGCGCAAAACCAAGATTATGGTCTACATTTATTAAGTGTGTGAAAACCTAAAAACCTGACAGATCCAAATGTCACCATCACAAAATGTCGGTGGAAGTCTGAATTGACACAACTGAGTCTCGAGGGATTTGGGAGGAAGTAGTCAGGTTGAATATAAGCAGGTCCCCCGCCCAGCAGTTTTACTCAGGGATAACAAACTTTTAAAAAGGGGCGTCACCTCATAACACCTAAAAGCACACACAGCGACACGGCGCATCACACGAGGACGTACGTGTGCGTGGAGTTCTCCAAGGTGCCTGTGAGCCAGCACTGCGGAATCGGGTTGGCGGCCGCATGCAGCAGGGTTGGCACCAAGTACAAAGGAAGATTTACTCATGTCCTGAATGGCTGACTTATTGAAAAAGATCTGCGGAGCCTGACTTCCAAATTTGCAAGACCACAAACCATCGACAAATGCTTTAGTGCGACTTTCCTGATATTTCACTTGCAAATGCACAGCAGTGACGTGCAGGCGGCGGGGTGTGGGGCTGGAACCGCGCCACACGCGTTTGCGTCTCGTGGGGACAGCCATCACGGTAGCCGCCACTGGTGCCCTCCGTGCATTACCTTCCCTATCTCATTGATAAACACCATTTATTTCAGGTTCAGAGGAAAAACTGAGACCCCGAGAATCAAGTCACGAGCCTACATTTAAGCATCACCGTGCTCCCAAATGGGACTGACCCCTCCTGCCCCTGCATCCCCAAGCTCAGAGCAGAAGCCACCTCTGTGGCCTGGTGCCCTGAAGGTGAACAGTACTCGGCCTCACACACACCCGAGGTCACTTAATCCTTAGGCCGGCAGCCACGTCAACACGCAAAGGGGGCTCCCGCGTGTGCCCAGTTCCAAGTGAAGGTCAAAGCCAAGGTGAGGCAGCTTGCCAGCAAGTGGAGACATCTGGACCCCCACCCAGGCCAGCCACCCACAGAGCTCTGGCCACCGTTAGTCCTATCTCGGGGTCCTCAAGAGCTGGGGGTCCCACACAGCCCCAAGGCCACCACGCCTTGCCCTTGGCTGCCGACCATTATTCTTAAATTACTCCTGAGGAATTGGAGTCAAGTGTGCATCTGGCCTCAATTTACACCGCCGGCCACTGGCCTGCTGCAGGTCAGGATAACAGTTCTCAGGCCGGGCCCTCTGCAGGCGACCACTCCTCGCCAGCCTTCTGTCTCTGCCTGTCCCTCTTACCTGCTCCTGACACACACACTAGGACCCAGTGCGGGCTTGCCGTCCCAGCTTACGGACAGAAGACGGAAGCTCGGCTAAGACCCACTCTGTTAACTGAGGAAAAATCAGACATTTCACTGTGAGTTGCCAGCATTCTCAGGGAGGCTCGTGGTTGATGCCCTCCCCGATGTCCCCTGGTCCCTTTAAAGGAAGGACGCCTTGCGAGGAAGCCTGCGTCCTGGCCGGCCTTCACAGAAGTGCAGCAGGCGGCTTCGTGTACCTGCTCTGTGCCGAGTACCACCCTAGGCACCAGGGAGGAAGTCCCTGATAGTCCAGTGGACCTATCATTGTACGAATGTTCCCAGATATGTCATTTTTAAAAACTTTTTAATTTTGCAATAATTTTAGACAGAAGGAAGAGTTACATGATGGCAAAGTAACCAGAGTTGATTACTTTTTATACTGACCTATCACCACCTCGTGTATCCTTGAGGGTGAAATTGAGAGTTCAGGATAACCTATTTGAAAGGGGTATTCTTATGGTGGTTTTAAAGTCCCGCTGGGGAAATGGCAGAAATAACATGCTATCCGTTAAATGTTTCTGAAATAATCCACATTTTAAGTAATAACGTCTACAGGAAAAGGAATTCTAAACGTGTCCCATTCATACGGAGCAGACACGCTGGAACGGAGGAGGCAGGGGAGCTTGCGTTTTCCTGTCGACGGTAATTAAGAACCACATGATAAAGACTAAGCCAGTTTTTCAACTTTTTAAAACACGTTTGCAAATTGGTACATCGTTCCCTTAATTTTAATTTTAGTTTTCTTAGTATTTCACTGAGTTGATCCATCATTTGCTTAAGACTTTCCATGATATTCAATTTAAAATTGTTCTGTAATTTGTTTATATTACTTGTGATATAAATAATGCTATTAACTTCTAGTCGTATTTCAGTTGCATTGGTTTTTATGGTACAAAGTCAGGTCTCTTAGCTTTTCCTTTGTAATCCCCTAATTGTTTTGATTATTAGAAAATTATCAGTTTTGAATAGTTAATATCCATTCGAAACTTACAAAAATGGTATCTTTACTATTTTCTTGACTTAAATAGACCAACTCCTGAACCAGATGTGATTAGAACAGTTAGTTCATTCCCAGTAAACCACGGTTCGCCATAAATGGGTTTAATTTACAATGTGAAATTTAGTCAACTATCAGTACTCGGCCTCGGTTTACTGACTACACCAACGCTGATCTCACGTCTCCAATCCCTTCTCCGAAGGTGGTCCCAGCTCCAAGGCAGCATCTCGCCCTGCGTGGGGTATGGGCCTCTGCACGGCCAGCGTCTTCTGCACAGTCCGCCGTGAGATGGGGAGCGCTCGCTCACACCCCGCGTCCCCACCTGCTATCGCACGCCTCCTCCTGGCTCCACGGGGCGGGGAAGGCATACGAGAACCGAGCCATGCACGAATATTTTACAGTTTACTCGGGAGGCCAGGAAACACTGACCGTCAGGGCAGAAATGAGCGAGCCAGTCCCTAATGCCTCCGAATGAGACGAGGACAGGGTGAACGTACTACTTAGCCACTTGCCGCGGATTTATTCTCTACATGATTTTTTTTAAACATGTCCTTTTACAACACCCAGTAAAACAGGCCAGGATAAAATTAATGGAGAAGAAACTGGGACCTTAGGAAGTAAAGTTAAGACATCAAATTAAACCAGAGTTCGCAACACCGAATTATTCGCTGTGCTTTCTAGGATCGTGGCCTGGGGACCAGCACACACTTCAGCGTCCTGGCAACTGAGGTCGTGAGGGAAATGCACATGGAATTCACAGTGTGCACGTGACCAAAACACCACTCGCTGGAAGAAAACGAAGAGACCCAAACACTTGTGTTCGAAACTTGAACTCATGCTCAGAAACGTCCCTTAAACACACAGGACAAGGAGAGGGCTTACTGAGAGTCTGGCAGATTGGCTGGGTTCGTCCCCTCCTGCTCTCTCCTCCAAGTGAAAACAGAGCTCATGTGGCTCAGTCTTGTCACCGGCAGAAATGTGGAGGATGTTTCTCCAAAGAAAGGAAGCAGGCCCTCAGGGGACTGCCGGGGCCACGGCGCGAGCGAGCCAGCTAGCGAGCCAGCTCTCCAGGGTGCACGACTCCTGCTGGTGCTCGACCAGCCGGCAGTCCCGCCTCTGACTCCCAGACTCCAGGCGGGTCTCTGCGGGAGGACCCTGCCCACTGCCACCCGCATCCACAGAGCCCTTCATGAAGCCACCTGCTCCCTGGAGAGACCGACTGGGAAACAGACCTACAAACCCCAGGGCAGGGAACCCAGGCCCGACGCCGGGGAAGCCTGCCCGGGCTCCGTCTCAGCGTTTGGGCTCCAAGGCGCATCAGCGCTCACTTGTCCATTGCTCTCGTGCTGCGTGTGCTGGTCGGGGACTCGGAACGTGGAGGGGCTGGGGTGGCGCTGACAACGGACCCACAAACCGTGAGGAAATAGTAAGTGCAGGCGGCCTCGGCCTTCAGGGGAGCGAGGGCTGCGGTTTGGCTCCTGCGCCCGCACGTGGCCGCGTGCTTCCCAGCGGCCGACGGGACCGCGCGCGCACTCGCCCGGGGTGGGACCCTGAGGTCTGCGTTCCCCGCCTTTCAAACGCTGTCCTCCCAACGTACGTCAGAGTCACCGCATCCGCTCACACCACCACCGCTGCGTCAATGTCACGGACACGAAAGAGATACTTATGTTTTCCGACGGTGCCAAAAGAAGTCGTTACAGATGCGGGCGGTAGAAGCAAAGTGTCCACGGCAACAGGATACGAGCAGGCCGCGGAGGCGGGGGAGTGAGGCGGACAGGGGCGCACGCCACGGCAGGACACGGGCACAGAGAAATGACATGGCCGCAGAGAGGGACAAGGCCGCGAGGTTCACGAAGCCTGCGGAGAAATCCAGCGGCCACTCTAAGGGGGGAGCGACTGTGTGTGTGTGTGAGTGTGTGTGTGCGCGTGTGTGTGTGTGTGTGAGATCTGACCCACCAGTGACGAGGCGCCGTGGTTAGGCGATGGAGCTGCGTCACCCGAGGGACCAGCTGGAGGGGCTTCAGGTTAGAACTTCTAGTGTCGGCCGTTGCTACTGGGGGCTCGGGCGACTTACTTAAGCCCTCTCCACCTGGGTCCCCTCACATGTGAAACGAGGGTGACAATGGCGCCAGGCTTGCAAAGTCGCTCTGAGAATTCAGTGAGGCGCTGTGCTTCGGAGTGGAACATGTGAGACGGGGAGAGAGCACCCGTGATGCGCTCATCAGAGACGGGGCTACCGTCATCGTCGCCTCCAGTGTAATCGTCACCAGCGCCGCTGCCTCCACCCCCGTCATCGTCATGATTATCGCCACCATCGTCGTCCATGGATGCTTCAGTCAAATGAAATTATGAAGAAACAATAAATCCAAAAAAGGCAGCTGTAACAACTCCTCAGATACTGGTCGGGCCTCAGACATTTCCTCTTGGCCGTACCTTTCTGTGTGCTTCCCTCCGGTACACTTAGAAATGAGTTCTGGTCACACCCAAATCTAGTATCTTTACACTTTCATCAGCGTTGGAAAACATTTATTCTTCTAAATTCTTGCCGTCAAAGTTTTTAAAACACAGATCAAAAACATCTTCCCAGAAAGCAAATGAGAACGAATCGTTTTCCTGGCATGAAGGAATAAAGACATAGTATTCCTACCGCTAATATGACTGATGCTAATGAGGGTGCTGCTGGAGATAAACATTGTTTTAGAAGTAGTTTTTTGGGAAAAAAACCTTAAACTTCAATATACCAGTTCTATAGGTGTGGGCAGCCAAAAGCTACTTCATACATATGTAATTTTTTTGGCGGATGAGCACATTTGGACTCAGAGAGCTGCAACGCAACTCCACCCAAACTGAAATCACTAAAGCACATCACCTAGCCTCCTGAAGCCCATATAATGGCAAGCACAGCAGTACCTTATTCGATATATGTGCCGTTTGAAGAATCAGATGCAAAGTGTAAAGAGCACTTAACTGATCATCTTTTTGGGGGTCAAAAATAGATATTTCACTCCCATCTGAACACCGAGCTTGTATCAAATCATGTAGTCAATCTAGAATTAGGACTCCTTGGGCACCAAAAGGAAGCCTCTTTCAGACGGCCGTATCTTGAATTTTATTAAGAGATATTGTAAAAAGTGGATTCCTCTTTCAGTGATGAAAGTTTTATTTTTAAAATTGAACAAAAGCCCCAAGGAGTAAAACAGAGTTATATGGAGACAGACATACTTAGTTACTATGCAATATTTGAAGTTCTATAAAAATCATGTCCTAACAAAAATCACGGGGCAGTTAGTAACAAGTATAATTGGTCATCACAATTCATAGCTGTCTTAGATTTTGTTTCCTTAGAGCTACTATTAATGAGAATCAGCCTCAAGAGGGAAAAAGATTTTTAAAACAATGTGAATTACATATTCAAGCCTTATTGTGACAGTGAAGACATGACTGTCCTGATTTTGGGCTCTGAGAACAGTGGTTATTTGATAACTGATGCTGGTTTTTCTATTTCTAAGTCAGTGAGGGATGAGGGAGCTGTCCTCTGTGTTTCAATAAAGCCATTTTCATTAACTGTCACTTAATTAAAAATACCCTGTTTATTTTCTTATGAATCACTTCTAGTATGAAATGTTATGTAGGCATCGCTGTTAGGAATAAAAAATGCAGTGTGCAAATTTTGTGCATGGAACAACTGTAAAGGTCAAGTGTGAGAAATTATGTTTATAAATACTAATTAAAGGACAGTTTTTTGTCTGGGAAATATCTTCAAAGTCAGACTTAAAGAAAACCCTCAAAAGAGAATCTTCAGGTATTTCTGGTCAAGACGGCGGCGCAGGCGGCGGCCACCGCGCTCGGCCCCTCTCACACCACTCAAAGTCACAGCTAAACTGCAGAACGGCCATCACTGAGAACCACCTGGAATCTCGTTCCACAGAAGCCCTGCACCTGGGGACCCACAGAACAGGCCACCTCGAGACTGGTAGGAGACGCGGACCAGGCTGGCCCCACGCCCGCGTGTGGCGGTCGCGAATCGGGAGGGACGCCTGGCTGCGGGGGTCCCCTGAGGAGCGAGGGGTCCCGGCCCCTCACCAGGCTCCCCGGCCCAGGGCTCCAGTCCCCACCAGGCCGGCTGTGCAAACCGGCGGGGACGGAGGCTGAGTGAGAGGAGGGCTGCGGGAGTCGCGGACTCCCTGCCATGGGCCCGCGCGCGGACTCACCGCTGACGGACTCGCTCGCTCCGAGCTCCGGCGCTGGGGACGCAGCTCGAAAGGTGCCAGGGACACAGGGAGGACCTGGGTCGTCTGGCTTCAGGGCGAGGGCAGGAGGGGCGGCTTCCTCCCGGACACAAGTGCTGGCAGAGGGCACTGTCCCTTCGTTGAGCCCTCCTCCCTCCGGCGTGAGGGAGCGGGCGGCCGCCATGTTGAGTCTCCACCAACCTGGCTGACGCCTGGCCCCGCCCGCCCACCCACGTGATGCCCTGAGGCCCCGCCCCTCCCAATGTGCGGGGGAGTAGGGGGAGAGGGAGTAGAGGAGACCTGAGTCACTTCCAGTGGCTTCTCCATACAAATGGCCTGCCTTGGCTCATGTTGCCAACTTTCCTAAAATCTCACAAAAGTTCTTAATCCCCACACAGGGAGCATCTGGCCTTGGCGGGCCCTGTACCTCATGCTGAGCAGCCCCGAGCCCAGGACTAGTGGTACCCACCTCAGTTTGTGGTTTGGCCTTTCGAGGCACATCCAAGCCCCGCATGGGTGGCGGCCATCTATAGACTGCTGGTGGCTCATGCCAGGTCACTGTGAGCAGGGCACAGGCTGTGGCCAAACTTGGCCTGTGGCGAGGACCCTCCCAAGAGGCCCTCAGCTGGCAGTGAGAATGCATATGTTTTTTGCAGCATTATTTACAATAGCCAAGATATAGAGGCAACCAGAGTGTCCATCAGTGGATGAATGGATAAAGAAGAGGTGGTAGATATACACAATGGAATATTACTCAGTCATAAAAAAGAATGAAATCTTGCCATCTGCAACAGCATGGATGGACCTAGAGGGTATTGCGCTGAGTGAAGTAAATCACACAGAGGAAGACAGATGCCATGTGACTTCACTGACATGTGGAATCTAAAGAACAAGATAAACAAAATAGAAACAAACTCATAGGTACAGAGAACATTTTGATGGTTGCCAGATGAAAGGGGTGTTGGGGGTTAAAAAGGGGAAGTAAAGTTAAGAAGTACAAATTGATAGTTACAAAATAATCACGTGGATGTAAAGTACAGCACAGGAAATATACTCAATAGTGTTGAAATGACAATGTATGGTGTCATATGGGCACTAGATTTATTGGGATGATCACTTCGTAAGTTACATAAATGATCACTATGCTGTACACCTGAAACTAATATAATATTATATGCCCACTGTAATTGAAAACTAAAAGAAAAAACCCATTAAAGTATTTTAAAAAGAGAGCATCTTCAAATATAAAATGCTTAGGATTTTGCATAGAATTAAGGTTCACACATCCCCTTTCTCCTTATAGGGAGGGATTCTGGATGCTCTTTTCTCTCTTGGTATTCCCCCCCCCCATTCTATGTTCCTAATTAGAGGCCAAGCAATGGCTAGACTGCCTGGGATGATCAAGAAGAGCTAACTGATTTGGGAGAATCACGAAAGACCATGGTTCGTGAACAAGTTTGACTATTTAAATTCCATTACTCATTTTTCTTACAACGGAAATAAAATATTAAATCCCAGAGTCCCTTATACACACTCTGATTTAGTCGAGGCCACCATGTGGGTCATCTCTATGGTTCAGTTAAAGGTGCCAAGACGCAGAGAGGGAGTAGCTGCCCTCTGGACACCTAACTGGGCAGTCTGCAGAATGGCGGCTCGAACCTGGGTCGGTGCCGTTCGGAAGCCGCGTTCTTCCTGCCTGCCCCTGCCTGTGAGTCCCAGATCCATCATTAGTAGCTTTGGGATCCTGGGGAAATTACTTAACCTTTTTAAACTTCTTTTTTTTTTTTTTTATCTGCAGAGTGGGGATAAACTTATACAAATAATGTAAATGAATAGGTATACATTCAAAATAGTAACATTAAATTCCCACCAAAAACACTTGTGTGTTTTTCCTGTTTCCATGCTAACCCAGAAGTTCGGAGGAGCAGGAGGAGCCCAGACCCACGTCACAGAAATGTTCTTTCTAGAAGCAAAAAGATGTAACTATCCTGTTTCTTCCATTCTCCACTCTGGAGGTGACTGTGTCAAGACAAAGCTGACGTCAGCCCCGCGGATACTTTTCTTTTTCAATTAAACTCCTCTTAAGACGTGCTTGTGTCCTCCGTTCACAAAAATCCCGGTGGAAGTGACATGTCACAGTTTCCAGTGCAGACTTGGGATTGGGAGAACCGAGCCCTGAACCTCCCTGAGCTCTGCTAAAGGCTACCTGAATTTCATGAAACAAACAAAGAAACAAAACACACACACACACACACACACACACACACACACACACACACACACAACAGTGCCTGTAATGAAATCACTTCGTGGCAATTATTATTGCATGCTAATAGGGTCTTGACTCCCAATGTATTATAAAATAATAATTACAAGTTATCAACTTTCAAGTGCTTAATTGAACTTACTCTTAAGACTTGCAGAATAAACACCTGCCCATGGAGGCCTTTGAAGAACAAGCCGAGTGTTTAAACAAGTGTTTCTTTGACGTGTTCTCTCTGTACATGTCATTCTACCATCAGTCAAAAACGGCGCTATTAAAATCACTCTTTTCCCTAAAATACAGCACAAAAAACAGGGTGTCTAGTCTTCATTATAAAATAATCTTCAAAGCTGTACTTTACCTAGTAATTTGGAAGAATGGCTGATAAACAGTGATTTAGACCAAGGAACGATAGGGTTTAACGTTCGGAAGACTGCGTGGGACACGCGGCAAGGAAGAGGGGAGGACAGCGCCTTCGGAGGAGGGGCCGGGCCGCAGACACGGCCACCAGCCAGGCGCAGGTGTAGCTCTCCAAAGTCCCCATAGCGAGTCCAGGGTCACCTCACCTAGTCACAGAGTGGCGATGAGACGCATTCGATCGTCCCAGGGACAAGCAGCGAGGAGATGAGACGAGACGTGTGCGGGATGGGCGTGTCCGGCGCACGTTCCCCGGCTGGTCTCCCCCGCATCCCCGCCTTGCCTTTGCGCAGTGCGGGGTTCCCACCCCCAGGCGGGGGTGGGGTCAGGTGGGGAGCGGCGGCGGGCCCTGCGTGGAGCCCCGACGACTCGGATGACAGCGGATGGACGAGGCTCTGCGCGAAATATTATTTAACAATAAAGCCGAGCTAGAAAGGTTAGGAGCATTTAAAATGTTAACAGGGAAAAGACTGGGAGAGTTCTTTTGAGAAGGTGGGGGGTATTTAGAAACACTTTCCTCCAGCTGATTGCCTAAAAAGTGTTTAGTTAGTTTTTGAGAGGGTTATGCATTTAGCATCGTTCAAAGATTTTAGAAATGATGGGAAGTCGCATATGAACCGTGGGCCTCTCATCGATGTCCTCTATTCGCCGTGACTGCCCTCTGTCCCCCAAACAGCTTCGCACCATCGTTTCCTTGTGTATCCTTCCAGATTTTCACGCATAACAAGAAAATAGGAACATACGCTTCCCCGATCACAACGCAAGGTTTCGCATCTTAGATTTTTCTCTTACTAATGGATCTTCGAGACCCCTCTAATCCAGTCCACAGCCTTCATCCTCCTTATAGGAGCACGAGTGGGTAGACGGGTGGGTGCGTTGCACACGGAAGGCCTTCGTCCACCCAGTGCGGGCAGAGCCAGACCCTCAACGCCGAGACCGGCGACGGAGAAAGACTGGCTATTTTACCAATGACGGTGCCACCCCGAAGAGCGGACGTTAATGCTCCGAAGCCCGAGCGCCCTGAGGTTGTGTAGGTAACGGATTCTACAGGGCAACATCCCAGGACGCTGGGTGAGGGCTCCGGGGTCACACAGGGAGCTGACTGGTGCGACCTCAGGGAAGCGCAATGACACTTCTGGGGTGTGTTCCGGTGTCCCTCTGTCTGGTCTCATGGACAAGTAGCCAGGGGGGCGTTCCCCTTGGGGCTCAGAAGCTGAGATATAACTTGGGCCAAGATGCTAGCTTCAGGCCGCCAGAAGGCCAGACCGCGTGACCATCAGTCGGGCCTGGGCCGCTGTCCTCCGCTGCCTTGGGGTTTGCTGATCGTTGGGGTGCTGAGTCTCTGCGGGGCGTAGAGAGACGGGGTATGACTCCTAGAGCTAGGGTCAAAAACTAATCTTAATCAAGGTCACGAGGACCCTCGATTTCAGAGGCAGCAGACTTTGTTCAAGCAGTTCCACACTGGGGGACAGTGATGTTGTCCCCCGCCTTTGCTATAGTGGAAAATGCCCACGTGACAGGCGGCTTACAGCTGATCAAAGCTACGCACCTTCCCCGATTTGGATACACGTTGCCGACCCACAGCCTATGAACGAACCTGTTCTCTTAACACCCTGCCGCTCAGCGGGCGTCGAGCGTTTGAACTGTGTTCCAGTCTTAGGTAGAATACGGCTGAGTCTCTTCCGCGTTTACGGAGCACTATTACTTATTTTTCTGTGAATTCGATGTTCATGTCCCTGTAGCTCTATTTTCTTTCTCTAGTAAGATATTGGCCTTTTTCTTGCTGATTTGTGGGAGCTGCGGTGCAAGCAGTAAATTGCTCCCCCCCCCCCCATTTTCCCTTTGCTTCTTGACTCTGCCAATGCCGTGTTGTGGGAGGTTTCTTTTTAAGTGAAGTTCTCCATATGAATCTTACCTTTTACAGCTCCTGAATTTTGAAAGATAGTTAGAAAGGCTATTTCTTTGCTAAGTTTATAAGAGAATTTTCACATTTTCTTCTAGTATTTTTATAATTTATTTTTTAAAACTGTAAATCTTATTCACTTGGAATTTATGCCACGGTACAGTATGAGATATTGATCTATCTGCAGCTTTTTCTAATGGCAACAATGTTTTTAAATACCATTCATTGACCGGTCCATTCCAAGTGTATGAATTTCTCGTGTTTTTAAACCTTCTGGATTTTCTACTTTTTTGCACCGATGTTATCTATCAGATGCCTTTATCACTCTGTTTTAATTACTGAGGTTTTAAAATATGTTTTAGCATCTGGTAAAGCAATTTTCAGTTTATTTATTTTTTCACGTAATCTATATAATCATTTTGTCTCATTAAAAATAATTTCCGTATGTTTATCAGAACAATTCAGAGAGAATTGGCAACTCTACAATGTTGATTTTTTTCTGAAAACAGCACCCATTCATTTCGATCTCTAACTTCTTTTTTTTTTTTTTAGTAAAGCTTAAATTTTCAAGCTCATTTGTCGTTCTCCAGAGATGAAATCTATTAAAATGGCAGGAAATTGAAACATCATATCATTGTTTCTTTGATTAGTATATTTCTTCACTATAACAATAAGTAAACGGTGATGACAGATGCTAAATTATCTTAAATTCTGATTGAAATTAAACACGTAAAATTAGGGATTTATGTTTTCCTGGCTTGGTTTTTCACTTACAAACACTCGAGCGTTTAACGAGTTTACAAGCTTCACACGGTTCTGCACTTCCAGCGCTGCTGCAGAAACTGGTCGGTTCGGGGTCTCACTTGAAAGAGGCGTGTTAATCTTTGCTTCGGAAGTTCACACCTACTTCTCATTACTGTATCACGAAGGTTCGAAACACATGCAATGTGAAGTATTTAAATCCCAAGCAGAAAGGGGTATCGGGGTGGGATTGTCAGGAAAACATTATGAGGCGTCTTTTTGAAAAGAGAAAATCAGGTTAGCGGAGGGCACTCCGCAGGGCTGGTGGCCGAGTGACGCAAAGGCCCGTGACAGAGATCTGTCTGCTTGTCATCGCTACTTCCGTTTTATCGTTCCCCGTGTACACACGGAGAAACTGAGGCCCGAGGCCCCTCGGCCAGTGAGCGGTAGAGCCAGCAGCGTGTTAACCACTAGGAGATGCCACCTTCCGTGACCAGGTTCAGTTCGGTATCGATGGGGGCGACATGCGGGGGCACCCGGGCGTGACAGGCTCTGCCGGGGGGTCCTGGGCGTCTGAGCGCTCTCCCTACGCTGAGCTGTTGCCCTCAGGCAGTTGGATCTGATTAAACCTCACGTCTACCATCTGGAAGATAAGAATGATAAGTGCTTCCTTCATATGTACCCAAGAAATGAGAGAGAGGATTAAAACCAATTTAGAAAATCGCACTGGTTTAATACATTCTTGTGTCAAAAATCTGTTTGCAAAAAAATCAGACCCAGCAGATGGGGCAACACCACCGCCATCATCGTCCCCTTCGGAAACATCCGTGAAGCTTAGACGCGGCCTTTGCCAGTCCATGGCGATTAATTCAGACAGCGGGGCAACTTGTTGACAACGTCTCCTTTCTGTTTGTTAAATATCTAGTGCATCATCCTAAAACGTTTCCTCTGAAACTGTAAGAAACTGTTTTTAAGGACCGAGCATTAACTATCAATCGGTCGAGGCCCACGATGACCCTTTCTTGCTTAGAGCCAGTGCCTTTGCCCCTCCCCCCCCCCTTATGCTCCTGTCCGCTCAGCTGCTGTCACAATAGCCCTCAGGGTGATGTGTGAAGGGAAGTGTGTGACAAAGCCGTAAGTCACTGACAGGTTATGATGACTGAAAACACGAAAAGGTGTTTATTTCCAGCTGCTAACACACACCCTGTGTCTGGTATGACATTCACCCGTATTTACTTAAAATAAAATGCTTAGCCTAGAAAGAGCGAGATTTTCTTGATCGAGAAAGATGTATTGTCAAATAAGGTAGTCTCCTCTAGTCACGTATAGCTTATAAGGCCTTAGCAGGAATTTTATTTTAAAGTTTGATTTGTCCTGTCCTCACTGGGCACTAGTTTCCATAAAAAGTTTAGACCGTGAACTGGAAACCCAGCAGCTAATCTGAAGGCTCTTGCAAACTAAGGTCTGTTCTCCACACAATTGTTTTGCTTTGCAGACTGGCGGAGTTTCTACTCCACCAGTTTCTTATGCCCCCAACTTTTATTGTTTATTTGTTATGTGGAAAATGCTTCCTGCAGGGAGTTTGTCCGGGCTGGGCTTTTCTATAACCCAGGAAATGAAGTCACCAGACCGGCGGGCTCTGCCATGGGCCCACCTCTTCTTCCTGAGAGAAGCTGCCGCTTCGGAGATATTTAAGTATGTAAATGTAAAGACGGTGACAAGCAGGGAAATAAATGTGTGTAATAGCTGGCCAGTACACCCCGGATACTTCCATTTATTTAAAACTTCACAGATGCGCGTGAACCCCGCAGGGCTCAGAGCTCTTCTTACATAGCCATTGAAAGATTACATAACGTGCTGCTCTGACCGAAGAAGATGCTAGCTGCTGGAGGCTTTCAAACTTTTCATTGTTTTATAATTGAATTTTCTGGCTCACAAATAACACATTCTACTTCGAACTTACGCTATTAGCTAAAGTGAAAAAAGAGGCCCGCTCGTTCGTGTTTCTGCATAAAAACGCGGACTTGATTTTGCTGAATTATTTCACTCTCACACTTGCTTTTATCAGATTATTCATTCATTCATTTATTTATTTATTTATTTATTTATTTATTTATTTATTTATTTATTTATTTATTTATTGCCTAGGGTTCCTGAAAAGACGGGGTCAGATGGCACTGAAAAACATTCCTTATTGTTAGGCGAGGCGATTCAAAATGAGAAAGCAAGAATTATGTTCGTATAAACATGTGTTTCTTCATAGTTTATTAAGATATAGTGCGTACACCATCAAAGCCATCCTTTAAAAGTGCACCACTCAGGGGGTTGTTTAGCAGGGTCACAGGCTGGGCAGCCACCCCCACGACCTACGTCAACAGCGGTTCATGGCCCCGCGGGGACCTCCGTGCGCCTCGGCAGCCACCGCGCACTCCTGCTGCTCCCCAGCTCCTAGCAACCGCTGGCCCGCGCCGACTTCCTGTCCCCACGGCTTTGCCTCTTCTTGACATTTCATACACATGGAATCACACGATTTGCTTGTAGTCCTCTGTGACCGGCCTCTGCCACTTAGCACAGTGTTTTCAAGGTTCATCCATGTTTCGCCATGTCTCTGAACTTCGTTTCTTTTTTGCTTGCTGGATAATGTTCCACCGTATGAACATACCGTATTTCGTGTACCTGCCCATCAGTCGATGGCCACCATTTGGGTTGTTTCCGCTTTGGGGGCAGTGTGATACTGCTCCTGTGAACATTCGGCACAAATTTTCGTGTGACTATTCGCTTTCAGCAATCGCGGGTCATACCAAGCAGCGGGACTTCTAGGAGATCTGGCATTTCGGTGTTCGCCTGTTTGAGGAGACACCAGACAGCTCTCCAAAGTGGCTGCACCTTTTGGAATCCCCACCAGCCACGTGCCGGGGCGCTAGCTTCTTCGCATCCTCGCCAGCACGTGACGCCTGCGTTTTTTGTTTTTGCGGTCCTGGTGGGTGCGAAGGGGTACCCCGCCCTGATTTTGATTTGCATTTCCCTAGTGACTGGTGATGGTGAGCATCTTCTCAGGTGACTACAGACTGTTCGTACACTTCTCAGAGAAATGCCAGTTCAAACCCTTTGCCCGTTTTTAAATCGGGTCACTTGTCTTTTTACTGCTGAATTTTAAGGGCTCTTTATATATTCTGGACACTATAGCCTTATCAGATACACGGTTTGCAAGCGATCCCACTCTGTGGGTTGAGCTCTTCACTTTCTTGGTGTCCAAACGTTTTTAACTCTGATGAAGCCCAATTTATTGTTTCCTCTTGTTTTTTGTGCTTTAAGCGTCATATGTAAGAAAACGTATCGAAGATCTGAAGGATCAGCACCTCTATTTTCTTCTAAGAGTTTTGTAATGTAAATTTTTATATTTAGGTCTTTGAACTATTTTGAGCTAATTTTCGTTTATGCCGTACAGTAGTAATTTATTTTAAACGTCCTTCACGTAGCTCTCAAACTTTTCCATATTTATAGGGAGAAAGAAGATTGTCCAACATCATTCATAGCATTAGAACGCTATAGAAATAATCCTATCAGGTAGTATTTTTAAGTACTTTTGAAATTTAACATATCATATATAATCATTTTAACATATCACGTAAATATATATGATATATTATATATAATTACATATATTACATCATTATACATCATAAGAATCTAGGGTTATAAATCCGAAGACGACGAGGAAGAAGAGTAAATCCCCTTAGATCGCTTTTCCCCGGAAGTCATTTTAAGGCGGGTAATGTCCTTACTCTGCCCGGAGCAGGGCTGCTGGCGTTAGGATCGCGACTTACAGCACTAAATCTGAGCAACCCCGTGACTGGACTCACCTTTGTTATTTCCACACTTTCCTCTCTTTGTCTGAAAGAAAGCCAGATAAAACACGCCGAGCCCCGAACTCCGCAAAGTCAAATACATTCCACTCTCGGTGAAAACGGTACAAGAGGACCGTAAAGTTTTTATGTGTATTTTACGTTTATTCTGTAAAGAATATACATGAAACTGTATCTTTTCCTTCGTTAACCTTTCAAATGATTACAGAATCTTTTCCATTTCAAGTCAGTTTATAAGATATGTACATCCTAGCCTGAAGCTGTCCTATAGAACTTCTGTGATGATTGCTGGCCCACATGGGGACCACATGTGGCTGCTGAGTAGTTAAAATGCGGCCAGCCCGGCTGAGGAATGAAGTTATGAATGTCATCTACTTTTAATTAAGTTAAAGTTAAATGGCCACAGGTAGCTGGTGGCTGCAGTGCTGACAGCTTCGTTATCTGGTAGCTACGATCTGCTTTGAAAAATGCACACGTGGGCTTTGGCGCAGACGTGACAGTCCACTGAAATTGTAAGCTATTTCAAAAAAAAAAAAAAAAGGAGAATGGCGAGATACAGGCTCTGCGGTAATTTGTATCCGTTAATTTAAACAGTGATGCATATTGCTAGAAACACTTCCCCTCTCTTTCTGGCAAAGAGTATATGCAGACTTCTGGCTGAATAGACCCTACACGCTGCCAAGCATGTAACTAAAATTAAGGAAAAGTTTAATTGCTAATAGTTTTTTATACCCTGTGAAAATCTTGGAAAGCACGTAATCATGGAAATCACATTCGGCGAAACATTAGCAAGTTCGTCTGTGAGCAAAGACACGGGGTCTGGTGTCGAAACAGGGAGGAAGCATTTCGTGACGCGGAACGGACAGAGGGAGCCGGTCTTGGCCCAGAACCCGGGCTTAGCGCTCACGCCTTCGTGAGTCTGTCTTCATTACACGCAAAATAATAAATTGTTTACGCAACACGCTATCTTAAGAATTGAGTCTCCACAGACATAAATTCTTTGTTGATAAAAAGATCACCCTTAATCTATTACGTGAATTTGAGTTTTTCTTATCATGTAATTTTAGAAAACATCAAAGGACATATTAGCATCTAAAGAAAACGGTTTATCAGTTCAAGGAGTTGACCTGGTAAGGATTATCTTATTCCTGCATAATGCACAGGAATGCGAACATTACAGTAGAAACGTTACCAAGTGAAAACAAACAGACAAAGGCAAACCTAAACGCAGAAGTGCCAGAAAACCCCCACAAAGTTTCTCCCCTCTCAGGACTAGACCCCGTTCCACGTGGGCCGCTGACCATGAGTGAAAGCCACCCCTCGAATGACCAGTCACGCTGCCTCCTGCTCAGGGACTCAGGCCTCGTGGGGTGGCGTGAGCTCTGTCACCCAAGGAAGCAAACGCACAGAGGGCTGTAAAGTGGGGGCGCCAGTCCCCCACCCCCATACCGGCTGCCTAGATGCGGCAGTTCCCTTCCGCCCTTCCAGAACGTCCTCTGTGCAGATGTGCACACGGAGTGGGCAGTCTTCTGTCTCGGGAAGTTGTGGAAGTTTCCAGAGCTGGAAGACCTTGCTGAGTCTCCGCCCTAGTCGCCCTGGACTCCTGCTTCGCCTCCTGCTCACACGGCACACACACTGTCACCTCCTCGGGGCGGGGGGCGGGGGGGAGTCCCCGTCCTGGCTGGGGTACACCCCCCCCATGCCCCACGGTGAAGACTGAAACACACACGCGTCAATTCCACGTCCTGACTCCACCTGCAGCAGAAAGTTCAAAGTTCAGGAACAAAGCACGAGACCGGCTGGCTGTCCCCAGGTGCTCCTGGCCACCTGGCGGGTGCTCATGCCACGCCTCGCAGGAGTCCCCTCCCCATTCGTCCCGCTGACGATCCCCCGGCCCGCAGTCCCCAGGCCCTGCTGGGCAGCCTCACTCTCGGCCCAAAGATCCTGCTCTGAAGTCTTGCAGCCGGGGTCGGGGTTCAGAGGGAGGTCTCGAGGGCAGGGGGAGCTGCTGCTGTTTCCTCTGCCCCGCCCGGTGACTTGCCGCCTCTGTATTTACTCGATTGCAAGGGGACACAGGGAGCCCGCAGTCAGGACCCGTGAAAGCGGAACCAGCCTCACTCCGTGGCTTCCGCGGAGCCCTGGGGACCCAGGGACAAATTCTGGAAGGACCGCGCGTGGCCACCCGCGATGCCAACCGCGGAACCGCTGCCCGCAAAGCGCCTGGACAGTGACCGTCCCCCCAGCCCCGGGAGCCCTCAGGCCTGGGCGCCGTCCCCGGCCTGACCCGTGTGGCCAGCGCCTCCCATGCCACCTGCCCGGCCAGCGGGACCCTGACTTCGCAGGTCCCCACGCGGCAGAGTGACCTGCAGAGGTTTCTGTTTGCGCCTGTGAAGTACACAAAACCGAATGCCTTTCCTCAGAGCGTGCGCCCCTCAAACATCCAAACGACGCATCCGCGAGACGCGCAGGGACGACGTTTCAAGATCCCGAGGTCACCGCTGTCGAATCTCCAGGTTAAAGGGGAAAAGCAAACAAAGGCAGAGGAGAGCCCCAGGGCCGCCCGGCCCAGCACCCCCATGGCCCCCGTTGGTCCCCTGGCATCTACGTGTTCGTCTTCCCGCACAGTAACGCCCCCAAACACAGAGGGGAGGAGCCCCACGCCGTAACCCCGCTTCCAAAACCCTGCTGCTTCCTGGGGGCTGTTCGAACATCGCGCCCACAGTTCTCCCCGCGACTCCACTGTCCTGAGCCTCCCGCCTGCCCGGGGGACCCCACGTGGCCACCAGGAAGCAGCCCTGCGCCCCGCCTGCAAGGGCTACGGGGTTTCCGTGTCCCCATCTGCAAACGGGGGACCTTGAGGGTCTCTCTCTGACTCTGCACTCCAATGGTTACTATCATTTCTTACTGCACATTTTGATTTGCACTTTACTCTCCAAATGACTCTAGTTAGGAGAAGAGACTTGGGCAGACGAGGGACTCTTTTGGTAGTAAAATAAGCGAGGCGTGCTTGGGCTTGTTGACTGGGGGTGCGGAGGGGGATCCGAGGGACGGGGTATTTCAGTGGCAACGTTTTAGCGCCTGGAGCCTGCGCGGTGAAGGGCCTGGCAAGTCCCCTCTGCGAGGGGCAGACGCTTCCAGACTCGCTTTGAACCAACCACCACTTCCGAGGAAATCCATTAAGTGAGCTTTTTAACCTTAGGTAAATGATGCTTTCAACACACTCATTGTATCATTTCCCTAGTCCGAATGCTTGTTTTTTAAGACGGGCAAAATGACCTGTGAAAACATGTGTCCCCTGAGTTTTCAGGTCGTCCTGCTTCTCATTTTTTGTGGTGACAATTTGCTCCCTGTTGCTTCATTACCCTGTTTATAGTCTCAAATAAGAGTGCAAACTTTTTAAAAAGTTTTTCTAATTTTCAGAAAGGTCAGGGCATAAGCAAGAACCAATAATAAGAAAGAAAAGAAGCCTCTGACTCAAATTTATGCACTAAATGAGTTCCCCGCTGACAGCAAGCCGGCTTGGGTTAATTAATTTATTCTCAAAATTTCCAGGTAACAGCGTATTAAGAAGGCAGGACAGAGAAGGAAGGGGAGGACGCCCAGAATCTCAACCATAGATGAGTGCAAAAAATAACTCCGTCAGTGCGACAATAAGTGAGTGGACAGAAAAACCACAAAATCCAGGTGGAAGAACGCAAAACCACCCGGAACCACTTCACCAGGGAAAAACAGCCCTCGGCTCTGAAAAATCTCACATAGTGATGTATCACGGCCAATCACAGGACTCAACGAGCATGTTCAATGTGTGTGTGTTTTCTTTTTCTTTTCTTTTATTTCTTTCTTTTTTTTTTTTTTTAAGGCTGAGATGTGTTTATGACATTATTTCAGAAAGACTTCCTCCCAAACTTTTCAATTAAAAAAAAAAAAAGCGTCTGGCATTTCCGTTATTGGGGAAATGCACTTACATGTGACACCCACCTCTTTAAGAATCGCCTGTAATTAGAGGCCTTTCCATTTTAACACTCCCTCTGAAAGCAAAACAGGGGGGAAATAAATAAAGGAAGTTAAAAAAGAAAAAAAAAACAGTGAAAGCGAAAGAACTCGTAAAAACGCGAAGGCAGCACGAGTGCGGCGTGGCCATGACTAACTTTCGTGCCTTCTTCTCATTTTGCTCCCGCTCCGGAAATGACTGTTAAATGGAAAGGCTCTTAGGCATCGATGTGCAACCACGGAAATCAGGCATTTCTCTCGAGAGAGCTATGGGAGACAGCAAATTGCAGGGACGCAGACGCGAGTGGGCTCTGTCTGCATTTTCTCACACACACACACACACACACACACACACACACACACACACACACGGAAGGACTACAGATCGCTCTGGAATACGTATGTGGAGGTTTAATAAAGGGCCTGGGGATGAACACGCCCGGGTCCTGCGAGAAACAGCTCTGGAGGGCGAGGAAGGGCCTTGCCGCGGGCCACCTCTTCTCTGCTTGAAAGGAAAGGACCATTACTACCAAAACTAGAACTCTCGATTCTGGATGGTGGGACTAGAGCTCTGTGTTTTATCACTCTCTTTCCTTTCCCTTTTTTTTTTTTTTTTTTTTTTTTTTTAGTTTGTGGTTCTTTAACGGATCTTTAAGAGAACAAACCCCGAGGAGGCCGCCGGGCCGGGGACACCAGCTCTGGGAGGGAGGCGGGGTGGAACGGCCTCAGAGGCCGCGACTGCATCTGGCACCTTTCCGTAGCGTCGTTCCAGAAAGAAAAACGAGACACACCACAGCGTCCTGCGAGATGCCGCCAGGCTGAGAGCCACAGACGCTGACGCGTCTCGTCACCCATCTTTGAAAACAACCCACCTTCTCACAAAGAGACACGTGACTCTCTCTAGCTGGCCAAGTGTGAACAACATTTTGTTTTCTAGTTTATCTCGGGAATATTATCAAGAATACAGTCAAGAGAAGGCGCCAGCTCACTGCCGAGAAGCCTTCAGAGGGCCAGCCAGTGGCCACAAGGTGTCCGGGCAGCACCCACGGGTGCGAGAGGCGCCAGGTGGACCTCCAGCCGCGTCAGGAGGACGATGTCCCTAACGCGAGTGACATCCATCACCATCCCGCGGGCCACAGGACCGCGTCCGCCGGACACTTCCTTAGCAACCCGTTTAACACCCTGACTGTGAAATCACCCGGTATTTTGGCAACAAGATGAATATTTGCTGTTCGTGAACTTTGAAAAGGTCACTGGCCGAAGATGGCCGCTTCCTCTGTCTGACCCCACGGCCCAGCCCCCGCCGCCGCTCCTGAGACCTGCTCCTGAGACCTGCCCGTCGAAATTCACACTCAGGCAGGAAAAAATAATGTGCTCTGGGCATTTTTAAATGGGAAAATGAAATTTCATTTTGGGGATGTTAGGAAAAAAAGTTCTAGGGTGGATTGCCCATATTTTATTACTTTGCCACTGATTAACAGAAAGAATGAAGCTGTTTGAAAACAAATCGTTTCAGTCAAGCAATTTTAAACTGTTCTGGTTTGTCTTTTAACACTAGTAATTAAAGTGTCCCTGTGAGGATGATGGTCAGCAAAAATACAGACTTACATGACAACCCCATTACCCAGTATTAGAGTTTAAAACTTATGCTTCCTTTTCAGGAAGAAAAAAAAATGGCTAATGATTATATTGTTTCATATTCATGTAAAACTCATCTGAATAATGAATTTAATCAGCTTCCACATTGCCAGTCTTTAGATAATTTTATCTGATTGGTATATTTGAGAAAAAATAGGGGAAAATTGCCAATAGAAGTGAGCTTTTATTTATTAACTATTTTCAAACATCCCACTTGCTGAGGGAAAAAAATTCTCAAACTGTTTCTTATCACAGATTTTTAGCTGTGAAATTCACACTCATTAAAAGACTTATTTTTAGATCGATCCTTATTAATTCTATAAATCGAGTAGCGTTTTCTTACTAATTATGACATGGATGGCACACGCCTAAATTTTTCTGACGTATAAAAAGGCTACAAAAATCAGTGAACTCGAGAACCCCCGTACAAAGTCTCTGTTTCCCCTTCCTCCTGGTGAATTACACTCGCGTGCAAACAGACAGGACGCGTAGAGAAGCTTCCGCGCTCGCGGGCCGTTTCCGTACGAACTCATGCGGTGGCGTGTCCCAGGCCCAGGGAGGAGGCCCACCTGCCCTCTCACCCCTCATTCCTGATACACCTGAGATAATGATGGGGAGCGCTTGACCTTCGTAATGGTGTTAATCGCTTTAAGGCAAATGTTGTGAATTCTGTGGCATCCGCAGAGCCCACGGTACTGGGCCCAGCGTGGCCCCGGCCAGGCCTCGCATGCGGCCCCACCCCGGATCCCGGAGCTCTGGGCCCTGGTCTGCGAGGAACCCATGGGCGGGTCAGTCGAGTGGATACAGCATAGGTCACAGCATTTTAGAGATGGGGAAACTGAGGCTCAGGCGGGCGAACAGCTGGCTGCCCCAGGTTCGAGCACCGAGGGCCTAATCCCGCCCACTCTCTCTCCGGCCGGGTTTTTCCTCTACCTATAGAGCTGCAGCTGAAAAAAAAAGTAGCTATAGATTCGTGTTTTCTCTCTCACTCTTTTTACTTGAAAAATGATTGAAGTGCACACGGATCGTGGCGGCCGGTGTGGGGTTCGGGGGTGGTGGGGCTGGGGGGTCGGGCGGCACTGCGGCCGGGCAGCCACCTCGTCGGAAAGCAGGTTCGCAGTTACATCCGAGCAGCTAGGAAGCTCCATCGTTTCTCCAGAAACTGTTTGTATTTGAGGGCGCTGCGAGGGGGAACAGACGAAGCTTACGGGGGTGTCGCGCGACGCGGGGGCCTGGTTTTCCTCCTGGGGTGTCGGCTGAGTGGCTCCCCACGCTGTAGCTGTCATTTTCACACGTGGCTCTCTCCCGAGGGGTGGCTACGACAGGGACTCACACACAACCCACTGAGGCCACGGCCAGGACGTCAGCTCGGCAGTCGGGGGGAGCCGCCTCCAGGAAGGACAGACCCGTCCTGAGCTGCTCCAAGCCAGACGGTAAGTCCAGCGAACTCCGCACCAAGCGTGCGTAGCCGCTCTCCCGTCCGCAGAAACCCGTCCTAGGGGAAGCGCCCAGTGTGCAGAGCTACTCAGAAGCCAGACGGACTGGGAAGGTCGAAGGAGTCAGTGCCCCCCGGGGCGTTTACACTTTAATTTTTTACGATTAAGTATTTCATGCATCCAAAAGGATGCATGTATAAACACAGAGATGAGCTATAAAGCACGATCGTGAATTGATCGCTGTGAAATAAGCAGGACCAAAACGAGACAGGAAAATCCCTAACGTGGCCACATCTGCCGGTCCGCCCCGCCCGCCCCCGCCCGCCGCCCTCGCCCCCGGAGGCCTCCTGTCCCCCGAATCCGTGTTATTCTTCACCGCCTCTAAAGAAACCGTTCTATCATACACATGACACACACAGACACAGAGAATGGCACTTGGTTGCGCTCCGCTTGGTTTGGGGTTGAAGCGCGAAGGGCCACCGCGCGGAAGGTCCTCTTTCGGAGCATGTTCGCTGCCACTCAGCACTTTGCTTCTAAGGTTCGTCCACGTCGGAAGGTGTGGAAGATTTAGCCTTTTCACTCCTGCATAATGTTCCCCTGTGTGAGAGAACCATTTTTACTCCTCCATCCCCCCGTCGATGGGCTCCGCGAGGTGAGCACAGGTGAGCGCACCTGGGATGCAGCTGCTGCCCAGCGACGCGAACGTCCCGCTCTCCCCGGCGGGCCAGTGGTCCCCCAGAGCTGCTGGCCCCTCGTCCTCCCCGGCCACGTGGGAGGATGCCCATCGGTCCGTGTCCTTGCCAACACTTTAAAAATTTTTGTCCAACTCATAGATGTAAATTGTATCTCATTTACTCCAAATTCACATTTGTCTAATTACTGATGAGGCTGAGCACGTTCTTGTCTTTTGGTTGATTTGGGTTTCCTGTGCTGAGGGTGGCGGTGGCAGTCCCAAAGGACCAAGCTCTGGGGGACTAAGCTTTTCCTCCAATCCGTGCAGCTGGGGTCCCAGGAGACCGGGCCAGCCTCCCGCTGTCCTCCTCTCTCTCCAGACTGCTCGGCCTGAGACACAGGAAGCAATGTGCAGATACGACCCAAAATCACACACGCGCACGAACAAAACAATCGCCCCCTGCGTGGGAAAGGACGCCCGACCACTGCCAAGCAGAGACAACGAAAACACGTCGGAGCGGCTGTTAGCCGAGAGCACCCGGAGCCCGGCGGGAGGTCAAAGCTCTCCTCGTGTGAGAGATTTCATGCCGGCCGCGACGAGCGCCCTTTCTCGGGACAGACACCTGCTCTTGCCTTGAACTCGGATGTCCCATCGCCTTTGACGCCCCCTCCCTCCCTCCGAGACGGGTGGCCTTCCTCAGATCACTCGCCTCTGTGTCTTTAAGCGGCACACGTGTGAATGTAATTGTGAAGTCACGTGAGTTCTATGGACACAGAAACGTAACAAATAATAAACATAACAATGTTGACTAAGTTTTTTTTTTTTTTTTTTGCCTAAACACTTAGTGTTGAAATTCAATCAAGTGGAACAGTCGTTAATATTCATAGAGCCCAGTTGTTTCCTTTCGAAATGTAGTTGACAATGTCCGTGCTTAATGAATCCCAGTATGCGCAGTCATTACCGGAGGTGACAGGAAGGGGCGTATAACAATTCCGCCTCCTCGGAGAACAGTTAGTAAGTCCCTCGCGTGATCAATCCGCAAGCGCCGTGTCCTCCAGATGACGCAGCAGAGCTGGCGCTGCGCAGAAAAGGCTCCTCGTGGCAGGAACGGCGGGAGCGGTGCGGGCGGCCGGGCCTGGGTCCGCGGAGGGCCGGCCGCCGGGGTGCCTGCCGGAGCCCGTGCCGGGGAAACGCCGCCTGGGGGGACCCCGGCGGGTGCGGCTTGCCGCCGCCGAGCCCCGGGCCACGCCGCCGCTGCGTCCACGCGCCCCCTGCCTGCACCCCCCGCCCGCGCCCGGCCCCGGCCCCCAGCGCTCTGCTGCGCTTGGCCTCGTCCCTGGCCTTGACCGTGTCTCTACGCGGCGTCTGCTCCGCGACCGTTTACCTCTCCGTGTCCGGTCGGTGTCCAACCCCTGGCTGCGGTGACCCCGGCTTCTGCTTCCTTACGCCGTATTCGGGGCATCCGGCCTGAAGAGCCTCAGGGGTGTCTGCGTAAACGGGCGAAAGGGGGTGCAGATGCAAAGGCGGCGATCAGGGCTCCCTCTCGGGGGTTTCCACGGCGGAGGGGGGGGGAAGACACGCGGGGGGCCCGGCGCGTGCTGCGGGGGGCCTGCGGCCGGCCGAACAACGCGGGGCTTCCGAAAGACGTCCGCATCCTCATTTCTGGAACCCGCCAAAGTGACCTGGCCTGGCGAAAGGGACTTTGAAGATATGATTGGGCTGCAGCGCTTGAGATGGGGAGATGGTCCCGGATCCGCCCTGCGGGCCCGAGGGAATCCCAGGGAGGCCTTAACCGCGGAGGCGGAGGCCCGGGGGGAGGCAGAGGACAGTTCTCTGCGGAGGGGAGGCCGGCGACGCCGCGTGGCAGCCGCGGCCGACGCTGCTGGCTTTGAGGACGGAGGCAGAGGCCGCGAGCCCAGGAGCGCAGACGGCCTTCAGAAGCCGGACGAGCCAAGGAGACAGACTCTCCCTCGGAGCCCCGGAAGGAACAGACAGGGCCCCTGACACCCTGGTCCTCGCCCTGTGCGACTATGTCGGGCTCGTCACGCACAGAACTGTGAGCTGATAAATTTACGCTGTCTTAGCCCTCTACGTTTTCGGTTATTGGTTACCTCAGCCATTGAAAAATGACACAATTCCCCAAATACCTCCCAAAATATTAAGGGCGAGAAAGTCCGGAGCGGGGAGAAAGCCCCAGAACATGGCGGCGGGGGGAGCGGATTCGCTGCCTGAGCCGAGCGCAACCCGAAGGTTCTGGCAGAAGCACGCTCACCTCGAATTTCTTAAACTAAAAGTTCCTTAAGAATTCAGCATCTAATCACAAAGTTAGCATATAGCTCAGTAAAAGGACTAAGCCATGCGAATCACTGACAAGTTAATTGTCCTCTGGGATGTTGCTGTCATCCTCCTCGCGGATTTGATTTACTGCTTCAGAGAAATTATATCACTAATTTAAGGCTGCCTCGCAGACTTCGCCCCAGACCTCCCGCCTTGCTTCACGTCCCAGAAACCGACGTGACCACTCTCACTGGAAGCTCCCCATGGCCCAGCCAGGGTCCGAAGCAGGCGCAAGGGCAGGGGCCGCCGATGCCTGCGAGCCGCCTGGGAAGGAGGCCGAGGCCGGCGCCCGCGCCGCGCGCAGAGCGAGGGATCGACGTGGCTCCACTGCGGCTCCTCTGACCTTCGGGGATGAGCCCTGGCCTCAATCACCCTCCCCTCCCTGCCATTTCCTGCGGAGCACGGGACTCTGCTAACTCGAGCCATCGGCTTTCCCCTGGGCCTGCAGTACGTGGTCTCCGCCGCCAGCTGATGCCGAAAGCAAGATGCCTGCTCGGACCGACGCGGAGAACGGCGTCACGGCGGGCGCCCAGTGCCGCACGCGCGGGCGCCGGGGGCCAGGCCCCCCCCCCCCCCGGGCGGCACCGCGCCCCCGACTCACACCGCGGGGAGCGGGGGCCACACGCTCAGTGGTCAGAGGCCGAGCTCCGTGCCTGTGTGTGAATCACGCACAACTTTCGAAATGACGCCAGCTACGAAGAGAAGAACGAAGTGATCTATGTAAAGACAGATTTTTATTTTTTTGATGCGCCATCTTCACGCTGCTGCAGTTCTCACGCTGTGTGACAACTCTCTGACGTCCCACACACGCTGGCTCGTCACGCAAATGCACACGCACGTGACCGACAACTCTAGCCCACGGTCTCGTCCCCCGAGGCAGTGACCAATTTTATGGCGACTCGGCAAGCTGAGATTGTGTTGACACCGTCTTATTCAGTTGGCAGGTGCTTGTTGAGCAGATGCCGCGCCTGAAGCCCTTTTCCAGAGACAGCGAAGTCATAAAGGAGAGGGTCCGGCCGCATCTGTCCAGTCGTACACACCCAGGCGGCTGTTACGGACCATGACGCCAATGACCGTCACGGCCAGGCTCTTAGTCATGAAGCGTTCGGTGTGTGCTCCAGCAGGCACACTAGCGCACACTATCTCTAAAGGTCGGGAGCGGATCTTTCAGAGTTTTAGCCTCCACCACACCATGCAACGCGGCACGGTTTTTCTCGTCCATACCACTTCCACGGAATGAATGACTAAACTTAAGAAACAGACATGCGCACACTAAACAAGAGGCCACGTCTTCGCCCCGAGTCTCTCAGTAGTTTCATGATTCTATTTGAAGCCAGGTTTCTACAGCAGCGTTGGGTACTGGCCAGACAGCAGATGGAGATGCTTTTCATGATGGGAGATTCTCCCCAGAGGTTGAGAGAAAATCTCACACTGGGAACTAAGGTGACATAGCTCCACGCTGGCTGCTGACAGTACAGTTTAAGACCCTCGAAACACGGTGAGGTGTAAGAGTTCATCTAATTCAACCCCATCATTTTAGAGAAGAAAAGATTAGAACAAAAGAGGTCGAGCGGTCAAGTTCCAGCTGCCGGCCAACTTGAATGCCAAGAGCAGCCCACATCTGATGGCGTGAGAGGAACGGACAGGCGGCAGAGGAGGGGCTGCGAACGTGGGAACCCGCGTCTCCAGGTCACCGGATGCTAACGCTCCGCCTCGACACCCAACGGAAACGTCTCCAGGTCACACCTGGCTCTCTGTCAGCCAGCCCGCCTCACGCGGCCACCCCCCTGGCTCGTACCTTCCCCTTGCTACTCCTCCGTACCAACTTCCCGCCTGTCTACCTGTGACACTACTTGACAATTGCCTTTCTACTTGGCAGCTAAATCCGTTCTTCACTTTTTAATTTTTAGCCTTTTCTACAAAGAGAAAGAAGTTAGGACAGTTAAAGGAATGTAAATAATTTGAACTTTCAGTATGGCAGACTATGGAATAATAGACAAAACAATCCGTATCGTTTCTATTTTTAATAGGAGTTAAATACGGAAAACAGCAAGCAATGCTAAATCGCTTATTTAAATTTGGAAATCATCGTTCCGACGGCAGCTTTCAAGACTCGAATGTCTCCAGTCATTTCGCTTTCGTTTAGTTCTTTTCCGTGAAGACCGAGTTCGCTGGTCAGACACCGGGGGGAATGGTGACCCTGGGAGAGCCAGAGGCATCGGGACAAGGCGATTGCGTCCGAGTGGCCATAACCGTAATCAGGGTTTGTGTGGGAAACTTGTACAGATGAGAAGGGATGAAGACAAGCGAAGGTAACCGTTGGGATGTAAGTGCTTTAGCCGGTCAGGTTCCATTAAGGCAAGACGGAAGAAATAGGAAGAAATAGGGCGGGGGTGGGGGTTGAGGGCGGGGCGGGGCGGGGGCTTTTCAGTACTGGGGAGAGTTCCGCCCATTGGTGGCGGAGCTGACGCCCTCAGCCTCCAAAGGTCTCCCCATCTTTTTCTACTACAGCATGCCCAGACCACAAGAGGGAGGGTAGACGGTCATCCACCCAAAAACCAAGACTTAAGACCCTCTTGCAACCATCGGAGACGAAGAGTTCTTCTCGCTCTGCTTTACCTGCCACAGGTTGCGTGGCATTGGAGCAGATGTCAGAACTGCAGTTTCCTAACCTGTGGAATGGGCTACAACGGGTATGTGGTACTTACCTCCCAGCGCTGCTGCGAGAATCAGAGGAAGGTTATTTACAGTAAATACCTAACAGCGCTTAACGCTCCAGCTACTCTGTAAAGAGTGACCGCCCCCTTCCCCCATCTGCTTTCCTAACTTGGGACGTAAATTCTGACAAAGCAGAGGCTTTAAGACCTGCTTGCTCTCTAAATCAGTACTGATACCCGATTAGCAAAAAAAAGTTTAGGTTCTAATTCAAGAGAGTTCTTGATTAGTATTCTATATATCCTCACAAAGACGACTAGACTTAATTTTTAAAAGTCTTAGTGATAAAAAAAAAAGGTACTATTATTGTTGTTATACCTTTATGTATTAAGCCAAATCCACATCCACTTGGCATTACCAAAATTTAACAGCCTCTAAATTCATGGCCTTACAAAAAGAAATAATAGCCTTTTACCAAGTTTCTACACCTCGTACAAGAGGTTTCGTTCTAAATCAAAGTATTTCGAACATCTCCCAAAAAACAGCTTTATTTATTACAGGAAGAACCAGAGAATCGAGGATGGGGTGAGACTTCGGGTCATATCTGCATCACCCTGGGGGCGCTCGGAACCCAGATCAACGATCGTGGAATCACACGCTCTGAACGGGTAGCTGACATTTCAACACGGCGCTTCTGACGGGCACACGGAGGTGGAAGCCACGGGCAGAGCTCAGAACAAGCGCCTTTAAAACAACGGCTTCCGATCAAACTTCCTACACGCACGTTTTCACAGCATGCTGCAGAACTGTAGCTCTCCTCGGTCGCGGCCACCGCGCCCCCCGCGACAACGGCAGTCGTCAACATCCACGATGACTTCTGATTTCCTCAACCGTAGCCCTGAGAGATGCATTCCTGAGTAGCCAGAAACCAGCCGACAGAGAATCTGCTACGTGAGGATAAGAGCAGGTGCGTAAGGTAGAATCTCAGACCCCGAAACAGCGCACGGCTCGGGGTGGGGGGGTGTGTGATAATTTCGCCCCTGATTACCTCTAAGTCATGACTGATTCTAAACCCCGCGGGCTACGCTGGCAGAGGCCCAGAGTCCAGAGGCGACGTGGCCTGGGCAGGGTGAGGTCCGGCCCAAGGCAGGGGGACCGCACGTCCTGCTGGCCGAGGAGCTGACACCCAGACTCCAGGTTCTGTGCGGCGCGGTGTGACTTTCCAACACGCTCACTCATCGTGCACCTCGGGCAGACACCGAATGGAGTGAGCGTCAGAGGAACTTTGCACGAGGAAGATTCCTTCGTGACTGTGGATGGACAACTGAACGTGCCTGTTCCAGAGGCTTTCGGAAAACAACGGACTCGTCTACATTACTGAGGCCGGTGAGTCTCTCCAGATGGGACTTGATTGGTCCCTGTGGAACCAATACCAGATTTCTCCTGATCAGAAAAAAGAGATGGAGGTCGGCGTCCACACAGAAGACTCTGCACGGACGTGCCCGAGAGTCACGAACGCCTGGGTGTAAAACCAGATGTTTACAGTCGTCTTCCGTTTCAAATACTTTCTTATATTTACTAAGATGGTTTTCTTATTTCAAACCAGGTTACTAATATTAAATCTTCACAGACAACAAGAACAACAAGTCACTATACTAGTAACTTTTCTGTCTGTAGCTTTAATCAGCATGTAGTAACATTCTCTTGCTTCATTCTAGAAAATACAACCTATGATTCCTTCGGCGGCACCTTATTCTCAATGGATATGTTAAAATTCAGTTTACTGAATAAAGGCTCATAGTTGGTGGCATAATAAACAAACATGAATAAAACGTGAGCTTCATCTTAAAGACGCGAGATAAGATTTAATAAAAACCTCAGACGGAAGTGCTAAGAAAACACCGTGACTGTTAAGTTATGAGCCGCTTCCTGCCATAGACCGTACAGGCTGCCTTGGGCCCGGCGCTAAGAACGGGCTGTCCACAGATGCAACTTCTCACACGCGACACTGAGACTCAGGCTCAGAGGAACTGAATGCGACCGATTCTCAGAACGGGAGAATTTCTGAGGATAAAGGACCCAAACAGTTTTGAATGCTAACGAACGATTAATTTTTGCAAGAGATAAAACGGACTGATAATGTTTACCAGCGTGAAGTGCTGACGACTGACTGTGAGGAGCAGAGAGGCTTCCTGGTCACCACGAGGGCCGGGAGGGTCCCCGACTCGCCTCCGCGTCTCTGGGACAGGGTCAGAGAAGCACCCAGAAAACGCTCCGCAGTCACTGCGACCACGCCTAAATGGACCAACGGATGAAGAAGTGGGGGCCCCCGGGGGAGGGGCCGCCGGCGCCACCGTCTCCCCAACCCCGAGCGCGGACCCCACTGGGAGCCGCGCACTTCGGTCAGTGAAAAAGCATCAGTTTCGGTTTGTCGACTGTGACTGTGCGAACGCGCCACACGCGCACGAGACGTTAATACGGGAACGGGGGGGGGGGGGCCTGGGGAGGGGTGCGCGGCGCCGCTCTGTGCTTCCTCCTTGGCTTGTCCATGAATCTAAAACTGCTCTAAAAAATACACTGTATCAGCAAACAGGGCGCTGGCCAGAATGTTTCATTTTGGGGCTGGGCACGCATGGCTGATAGTTCAAAAACTTAATGCCGTCTTTCTTCAACCATCAGTGACTGGGAAGGGTCGGGGGCGGCGGTCACGGGGAAAGACGGAGGCGCCGGTTTATCGTCTCTCTGTTTGCAGAAGGCGCTCAAGCCAACGGACAAGGGACATTCGCGTGGCATCGGGCACCAGTTCAGCCAGTGCGTATGACTGACAGGCACACGCTCAAAGGCCTTAAGAATTTCTTTGACTTTCTAATAGATGCCACTCCCGGGGCATGAAACTATCTCCAAACTTTTCTGTTTGGCACAGACCCTGCAGGCCTCGGGCATGAAGGACGGCCGCCTGAGTTCCCGTCAAACCCCTTAATAAACGGAACTTCATTCCACTCTGCAAATGTACACGCTCAGCCCTGAAACGAAACGAAACGGAACAGAATGCGTACGGAAAGACAAAATCAGCGCCCTCGAGCCGTCTTCCGCCGGAGATAGCACCATCTTGGGCCAGACATTAAACGCGGGCTCTCTGCGAAGCAATTAATCACACGAGACGACGAGATTCAGGCCAAGGAGAACCGAACGTGACCAAATTGATGAGCGGATCTGTCACAGCAATTAGCCGTACCCATTCTCATCCCATCTGGATTGTAAGTCATGAGCTTCTACTAAAAAAGTAAACATTGACTATGAAGAAAACACAAAATTTTAAAGCCCGTCCTCAGAAATAAAAACGCAAAGTATTTTAGAGGTCGTTTGGCCAGGCAGCGGTTCCCTGAGACGCCTTCTCAGCTGAACCCTGGAGGGGGTGGTGCAGGAGAAGACCAGTGCGTACACTCCCCCGTCCACCCAGCACTGGGCACCACCCCTAGTTTGCCAAGTGGACCCCGATCCCACCTGATAAGCTTTACCAGTGAGGAAACCGAGACTCGGCCGCGACACAGTCACGAAGCCCCGGGGCCGGCACCAGGCCGCGGGCTCCACCGTCCTCCGCACCCCGCCCGCCGCCCGCCGGGGACGCACGCGCGTGGCTTCAGGGGGACCCGCCCGCAGCTCCGCCCGCCTGCCCAGCGCTCCACCGGCCCACGGGCAACGCGGGCGCGGGCCTGTACGTAGACAGGCCGGCGCTCTCCGATACGAAGAGAGAACAAAGACCGTGCTCTGAAGTTTTCTGCATCAAAATGCACCTAAGGAAAAGGGGTGTGTGCAAAATCATGGCACGTGGCAGTCGTTCAGCACTCACGGATGATGAGCCGGGTGCTGAGACCGGCATTTCACTCACATCCTCGCATTTCGTCTTCACCCAAATCCTGTAAAACGGGCATCAGTTTTCATTTTACAGATCCGAAAACAGAGTCTCCCCCCTAGTCAGCCCTGCCCAGCACCTCGAAGCTGGTGCGAAGCGGAGACACGGGATTCGAACACGTCGCAGTGCTCGGCGCAAGTCCGCCAGGCACACGCGGCCCCCGGCACGGCCGCTCGCACGCTCACACTCACGCGCACGCACGCACACTCACTTCCCGCACAAAGTCACGCACGCTCCCATGAACTATGTCCCTGTTTTATTAGGAGGTGACGCGATGCCGAAATGGCCGGGTTCGCGGAGACTCGCTGTCCCCCGACTGTGGTCGGGCTCCACCGGGCAGATCCGAAGTGAAGTGACGGTCTGATCAACAAACTTTACAAAGACTGGGAGTAAGCAGAACTTTCCGGAACCTGGAACTTGCAGTCCCGATGGAAAGGATCCGCACCGGTCCTAATGAATAAACATGAACGTGCCTATTGTGTGCTGCACTCAACCCTATGATAGAAAAAAATGGAAATTATATAGATACTGCGATGAAAGAATTCCTTATGTGCCGCGGGCTTATTTTAGAGCTCTGTCAAAACAGAGCTGTCAGTTCGATGTCAAAAAGGGAGCTAATTCCCCTGCATCTCCGCACCCCACTCTGCCAGCGATCGCTCCTGTCATCTGCCGGCACCCGGAGTGACTTTTCCGGAGGCGGCTCTGCAGCTCCGAAGCAAGGAGCCACCCCGGGCTGGTCCCCTGCTAACGCCTGAGCCTGGCTGCTCTCTCCCCTCTGCTTGTCCTGCACCCTGACTTCCAGAAACCCTCTCGCTCCGTCCGTCCCCTGCACACCCCGCGCGCCGTCGAGCTGTGTGACCGGCTTTGTTTCCGGCGGCGACGTTACTGCCGATGACCCGGGCCGGGCTGGGCTGGGCTGGCTCCCCACGGGCCTCTGAGCAGCGCCGTGGAGGCCGGGCTTCCAGCGTGAGCACGGGCCAGCGCTCTCCGCTGAGTTCAGTGACCCGTGACGGTGACGTGCGTGCACCGCTCCCCCGCCCTGGAAATGTCCCGACTGCCAGCAACCTGGGGCCACGGCTGACGTCATCAGGCAGGCCTCTCGGCCCACTCCACCCGCCTGCCTGTGGGGGAGGCCGGCGGCGTCCTCGGGGTTCTGGTTGCTTGTTGGGTTTCTTAGTTTTCATGCGTGCAAGGCTCATGCAAATGCAGCTTTGGCTCATAGAGAGTTGATGAATTCAGCACAGTCAGAGCAGAAGCCCTGACCAGGGGGAGCCTGCAGCTAGACGGCACTTACACGCCTCTGCTCGGTTCTTCCAGGATTTGGAGAAGAGACGGCCTCATGTCTTGTCGGCCACCTGCTTACCCACCTGGGCCAAAGCAGCTTTTCCCCAAAAACGGTCGGGCCAGGAAACACCCAGCAGTCCCGCCCAAGCCTGCAGCGTCTGGAGTATGTGCGGATCCACGCGGCTGCGGGTGACAGCCAGCCAGGGACCCCCTGGCGTGCTGGTCCCTTTCCCATACATCTCACACAATCGTCATGACGATGAATCTCTAACGTCGCCTACGAGAAGTCTCTCCAATTACTCCCCATCTTCTGTTAAACCTTTTATGTTTCTTCCAAACCGAGATCCCACTAAGGACGATCCATCATCGCATTTTGGTAGTTAGACGCCTGGAGTCCCATCAGCGAAAGGGTCACGGCCCGACCCCGTCTCCCCCTCATTTAATGACGCTGCAAAGCGACCGGCCAACGCTTTGCGAAACCCACATTCTGGGTTTTCCTGGGTGTTTCCTCACGGGGTCAGTTGTTCAGCTTATTCTCTCCCCTGTATGACCTGCACACCGGAAGTTATACTTAGAGAGGACAACCATATAATTTAACGTCCAAACTGAGACACTTTTGAGAGTGAAATGGAGCCTTGTTCATAACCACACCTGGATAACAGGCAGGAAACGGGACACAGGTACAAACAGAAAACAGGTATGGGGGGGCGACCCTTGGTCTAGAGGCGTGAGCTCAGGTGGATCGTGCAGGCGGACACCTACCTGCTGGGCAGTGCTCTGTGTGGCACAGCCATCCTGCTGAGCGGCATTATTGGTTAAGTGACGATCATTGGACCCTCTATCGTATAGCTATGGTTTTATCATTTGCAATTAATGAGTAATTGGGGGGGGTAATTATTTTGGTGGGTTACCTGCAGAGCGTCTTGATCTCTAGCAGTTTTCATTTAATTTTTCAGACCCCATGGGTAATCCCTGTCAAATACATCATTTCCTCGGGGGTTACAAAGCTTGTTTTCTGAGTCTATCATTTACCCTGCATTTATTAGAGCTTGCATTTTTTTTTCTTTCATAATGAAGACCTTCCCCTCATGGCCCAGGACCACTGCAGTCCCTAAAACAAAGACGGGGTACACCCTTCCCCCTTAAAGTACCATGCCCAGAACGAGGGCTTGGGGGACGGCCACCTCCAACGGGGAGCAATGGACGCATTTCCTCGCTCTCTTTTTAGTGTTACCATTGCCCCAAGATGTTTACTTTGTGCAATATTTCACAATTATTTATAATAATAATAATTTTGTTCTTACGATCAGAAGTTTAGGTGTCTTAGAGTCTGAAAATTTAGCAAATGACTAAAGCATCGTCATCAGTTTCAAAATGAACATAGGTAATTTAGAGTATATTCCTGAGGTTTGGCCTTGTAATAATGGAAGACAAACGACGTTTACGTGCCAGGGGCCCCTCGTTTCTGAGCAGAGAACAGGAGGGGGTCCTTGTTCATTACGATCTTCGGTGTTTTGTTTCCACTCTATTCCATAGTGTATAATCTGATCATTCTGAGAATTCAGCAGACAAGGTAAACGAGAATGTCAGTAAATTAGCGTCACAGTCTCTTACTGGGCAAAGCTCAACGTTAAGGTCTGAGTTAATAATTGTACTTTCGTTTCCTTCCGATTGAAGAAATAGTTGCTGAAGTACTGTGGGGTGTCAGACACATTGTTACATTTCATACTTGAATGTATGTAATTAAAAATATGTCTCCGTTTCCTTGGAAAGCCAGGTAGCTCTCAAAGTTTAAGATTCTGTTAATGTTACATTTCTCAAAATATTGTAAAAATTTACAGTAAAGCTTCGCATTGCATTCTGCTTATTTGCTTCAATGAGAGGAGAATAAGTCCAGTTTTCTGAAATAAGGTCTTCATGGGAGAAAAATCAAAGTGAAAACGTCTCAGAGGTTATGGGGAAGCCAGACGCACACTCAGTGCGGCTTTCAGAAGGTCTGATGTGTTTCTACCACCCAGACCCCGTGGGTCTCGGAGTTAGGTCATACTGTCCTGTATGCGTCACCGTGCGGCCGTTTGGGTCACTTCTGGACCTCACGGGAAGACAGAATTCAAACATGCAAGTGTTTGCCGATCCCACAACCATTGTCCAAAGCGTCAAACTAGCCGTCATCCCTGGCTAAAGGAAGGTGTGTGGTTGGAGAGAGAAGCTTCTGGAATCCACCACCAAATGTCAAACTACCTCATCGTGAATAGGAAAATTTGAAAATCTTCAAATGAAAATGTCATATTTTGATGACATTAAGCATCGAAGTTAAATTTAAACTCGTAGCACGTTGTGAGGACATGATCGTTAACAATAAAGATTAATGAGGGCAGATTCCGTAGAAAAATGAGCCACTCAGATCGAAATTTTGGCCCAAAAAAAGAAATAATAAAAAAAAAGAAGCGCAAAGCTCGAGGTTGGCATTCCCGCGGCTGCCCTTGTCGGATCTGCAGCTGAAACCGAGCTTCCACGGTGACTGAGAAACTGTGAGCAAAGCTGCAGTGAATGGAAAAGCGGACAGAGAGGGCGGCCGCCTCTGCCCACCCGTTCACACCTCGTCCCCCCGCCAGCTGCCCGCCCTTTCTGTTTGTTTGGTTTGGGCGGGTGGCTGAAAACCTTACAAAACAAACAGCCCTCTGGGTATGTTTCCTACGCTGCCTTCAGGAGCCGAGGCTGGCGGCAGCCGTCCGGTTTTAACCTTTACAATGCGTTTTCTAAGGGCGGTGGCTCTGGCCTGCTTCCTGGCGCCGGCATAGGCATACTTCACCTCACTTTCCGTCCTCACCTAAAAGGCAAATACCAGTTAGCTCGTTCGCTCTAGAGGGACTTCCCTCGGCGAGGCTCGGAAAACGCGTGTTCTGTCTGGAACTGTCTGCGATACTGGGTCCACCGCGCCTTCGTTTACAAAGCAGCGTTTCACCCACCTGCTAAGCAGTTTGTCTAGTCAGTAAACGTGCACCGCGCATTTACGAGCAGAGCGTCACGCCGGACGCTGGCAGTTGCCCCCGAGTCTTCTTTACGAGATGATCCACGTCCTCTCTAACCGCCTGCAGGAATGGAGGATGAGTCCCTTTCGGGCTTGGGACGGATGAAACTACTGCCCGTCGGAGTCGGGGCGCCTCGCCCCCTCTTCCGTAAATATTACCATCTTTACGGAACGGATCGTAACTGAGGGCTGGGGACACAAAACCCTCCGTGCGTGGAGCGTGCACGACCACGCACGTCCGCTCACCCCGGTTTCTCCGGACGCTCCCGATGGCTTCGGCTTCAGCGCCTCGGGCCAGAGGCTCCGGGTTCCCGCACCCCATGCTGCTCCCTGCGGAACTTTTCACTCTTCCAGTTAGAGCGAGTTTGGCAAATGCGTGATCACGGCGGGCGTTGTCCTGGGTCAGTCACCACGGGGTGTGGCAGGCGCGGGACGCCGCGTGCACGGTCGCCCGGGGCGCCGGTGGGCGCCTGGCGACGCCGCCTTTCGAAACCGGTGCCCGGTAGCGCCAAGGGCACAATTTGTACAGCGTGTCCAGTCTCACCAGATGAGTCACCTCTGAACACAGGCCGGTGTCGTCCCCAAATGCATCTTCGGGACACTCGAATCGAGGACACCCTTGTCATTCTGCGCCTTCTTCCTGGGTGGTCTTGGTCCCTCCCACGACTTCCTCCCCCGAGCGAGGACCCCCACGGACGCGCCCCGCCCGGACCTCAGCCCTGGGCTCCCCGACTGCTGTGTCCAACCAGCCTGCAAGCCACCGTCCCTCAGGGGCCTGGACGCCCCATGACGACGAAGCACAGGGGTGCGACCCTGCGCCGGGAAAACGCCGCAAAATACCCCCGACGCCCGTCCCGCGTCCTGACAGGTCGCTGCGGGGAGCCGGGAGCGCCCGGCCCGCCGTGTGCAGCCGCGCAGAGGTCACGGGCCGCCGCCTGCAGAGCGTTGCTGAGAAGGGACGCTGCGCGTGCACCGCTCACGGAGAGTCCGCGCGGGCCGCGCGCTCGGCCGGGCCCCGCGCAGAGCCGTGTTCGGACGAGCTGTCAGCCCCCCGACTCTCACAACAGGAGTCTCCGCACGGGCGGGAACAGTTTTTAGGGTTCATGGGGACCGTCACCTTCTCACCCAGAAAGGGCTCCGCTCGGGGGGCGGGCGCCGTGGCCCGCGCCGACCCCCCGGAGACGCCGTCGGGGCCCTGCTTTCCTCTCCTTTTCTACACGAAAGCGCCACCGTTTTTGACATTTAAAAAAAAAAAAAAGTTGGAAGGTAGACATTTTAGGAGAAGGAACTAAAGAATGACAGGGAGAAACAAACCTATGTTTAACGAAGAACGATTCTTCGATTTAATTTCTGTTTTTGAGTAAAAACACTGGTTTTTCAAAAGCTGAGCGCAGAGAAGCCGCGGATAGGGGTGCGCGCGGAGGCCGGGCCGGGGGCGGGCGCTGGGCCGACTGGCAGGGACGCTTCCCGGGCCGGAGTTTGTCCAAACGATAACTCGCCCCGTGTTCGCAGGTCCTGGAACGGCAGCGTTTCCCCCCAGACGCAGGGTCAGGTGCTGCGGCCGCTCCGGAACCGGCTCCGGAACCGGCTCCGGAACCGGCTCCGCATTCCGGCCGCGACCGCGCTCTCCCCGCTTCCAGTCACCGCCCGCTTTGATTCGCTCTGTTTCGTTTTCCGGCCCCTACGATTGTCGTTCTCGTCGTTTTCTGGGGGCGTTGGGGGCGGCGGCACCCCCAGTGTGCGGGGAGCCCGCGCCTGCGCCCGCCGCGGGCAGAGGCCGGAGGCCGGAGCCGGGCAGGTCGGCGTGCGGAGGGGCTGCGGCCCGCAGGGGGTCTGCGTGCTCCGGGACGAAGACCCACGCGTCCGGCGGGGGGCCGTCCCTGGCGGAAGCGCAGTGCAGGGGCGCAGGGGCGCGGCGCCCCGGGCCCGCCTCGTGGGCAGAGACCCCGCCCCTGCGGGCAGCTCCTCCCACCTGCGCCTGCAGCTCTAGCAGGCCCGGGGTCAGAGGGAGGCGGGGGAGGCTCTGGGGACAGGGACAAAATGACGAATGAAAGTAAATGGGACGAAGAGGCGCTTCCCTCAGCCATGGGGGGGGCGGCGTGCCAGGGGCCGGCCTCCCTCTCGGTCACCTCCTCCGAAGGGCCCCCGCCCAGCGTCGGCCCAGCCCCCCCCCACCCCTCACTCCCGTCCCGCCCCCAGCTCCACACCCTTTTCGCTCTGCTCACAAGCACACTTAAATTATTTTTCCGGAGAAGGGGGCCGGCCCGGTGCGCCCGCCCTCCGGCCCCCAGTCTGTACTGCACCGGCGGCAGCTCGAGACGAGCGCACACAGGTCTTCGCTGTCCACGCTGGTCGGGCGTTGTTTTGCAAAGCCCTTTGGTCTTTTTTGGAATGCGCCATCTTTATCAGACTTCGCCGTCTTTAAAATGTTGTTTAAATGAGAGTCTGTGAAGCACAGGAAGTGAGGCCCGGCCTGGGCTCTGCAGGGGACCGGACCTTGGGGACAGCTGGCTTGCAGCCATCGCTCCGAGCACAGCCCGGCCGCAGGCCCTGAGCCTGCCGGGAGGCTCACATGACTCACTTGCTCTGAGCCTGGTCCTTCATGCAGAGAAAAAGAATCATCTCGTGCGTCTTAGGCTCCTTCAAAGAGCCCGGTGAAAAGGCATCTTTCCCCCCCAAAACATAACACCTCGTGACAGGAGTGCCAGCCCTCTCCCTCTGCTCCCACCAGGCCCACGGGGTGTGGCGGGGTCTCCGGGTGGTGGCCCGACGAAGACAGATCGCCCACCTTCCAAGGTTTCCTTAAACAGCAATGCCCCTCTGGAACTCATGCAGCAGCCGGGCCCCTAAATCTTCCGTCCAAAAATGAATGAAACAATTTCCAGTCCAAGAGGTTTCGGCCCACAATTCTGAGATTCTGAAATTCGACATAAAAGAAAACCTACAGTCCACCTCTCGGAGCCGGACTGCGTTCCAGTGTGGACGTCCCGCCAGCTTGTCCCCTCCTCCGAGCCGAGCGCTACCTGCCGCCGGCCGACCCCGCTTGGGGGCGTCACGCGCTCTTTCTCCATCAGCTGAAGACGCTACGTGAAGCCACCCCCAGACCTGTGAAAGGGTGAGCTGGTCCTGCCCCCAGGGCCTGCCTGGACCCCGCCTGGGGTCGCGGCAGGCAGAAAGGGGGCAGTAAAGTCTAAGGACAGTTGTGGATGGCCGCATGGAGGCTCACCTATTTTTCCCGAGTCCCCGCTGCATCCTGGGATGTCATCCTTGAAGGGCTCAGGACAGGCCCCCCCCCCAGGACATGCCACGCTGACGTGTGGACTAACTTAGGGGCCTTGCTCATTGTGAGGGTCGTCACCAGAAGGGACGTTGTGTGACCTATCTACAGGGCAAACTTCTAATCGCCCCACGTCTGCTCTTCTTGTCTTCCTTCAGTGACCCTGCCCCTTGCGAAGCCCCAGGTGCTCCCCCCACCCTGCGCTCAGAAGCCACGTGTCCCCCACGTCCACTCTCTGCCCCCGAGCCTCGCCTACACGTGGGGTCTCTGACCCACGTGTGTGGGGGGCTCCCCTACGCACATGCGCATTTAATTTGGTTGTTCTTTTTTTTTTCTTGCTAATCTGCCTCACGTCCATTCAAGACCAGCTGGGAAAACTTAGGGGCGGCGAGGGATCTCCCCGCCCCACGCCCTTCCCTGTATTCACGTATCGGGAGGTTAGTGGGGGCCGGTGCCAGCACGCCCGTGGTCCACCCAGCGGCCTGGTTACCCATCTTGTCTGGCGCCGCTGGATGTGGGAACCGTGTTTATTAGCCTGAGGGATTTGGTCAACATACTCGTGCTCATTTGTTTGATCCAAAACTGAATTTTAGGGTTGCTTTTTTTTTTTTAGGTCCTCAGGTCTCTTCAGGGGTCAGCAACCACTGCTAAAATAAACATTACTAGCTTTAGAACATAAACATCGATGTGGGCCTAACTTACTAGCTGAGTTTTGCCAGATTTCATGTGTCACAGGTTATCAACAGATGGCCACGCCTCGCCACCCCAGGGGGTCCGATCTTGAAATGCTCCACAGCTAGCAAAGCCCAGCCCACTGAACGCGGAGCCTCCCAAAACAACACGTCAGAGCAAAACAACAAAAACAGCACCGGACACGTTTTTATAACAGGCAAACCACATTTCCAGAGCCGCCTGTTCAAAACACAAAACAGACTCTCCAGAGATGAAACCCGACCCTAACCTTTCTCCGAAGCCCGGGCTGAGGTGTTCTGGCAGGCTGGGTCGCCCCAGACTGGGTTCGGCCACTACTGGACTGAAATTCAGTGGGCTCTGGACCCGCGTCGCCCCTCATTAGAGTCGCAGACCTGGCCAAGCGACGGTGTAGTCGCCGATCACACTTGACTTTTTAGTGAAGCATCAGTGGGTGAGGACGTCCTCTTCCGGGCTCGGCCTTCGACCTGTGCACCCAGCACCAGACGACAACCAGCCGAGTCCCTGAACCGCCCACGGGTCACTGCAGTTGGGGGCGGTAAGCGCCATGTTCTCCTGCGTGAGGGAGTTTGCCACGGCGGGTGTGTAACTGGCCGAGCCACAGATGCCATGGGATTCGTGCACAGGGCGTGCACACTGACCTGCGTTAGCAGAGGGCGTCGTCCGGGGCTCGCCCACCCACTGCAGGTGGAGGGGGCAGGACCCGGCTCCCGCCCTTCCCCCCACCCGCCCCCTGTCTCACACTCTGCAGCCCAGAACATTCCCCGCACTCTGCTTGTGTGCTATGTACGGCCTTCCTCCCGGGATTTACTACTCTGGGTTCTTCCTGAGCCAGTCCAGACCCTGCTGTGTGTCTCTTGGGCCACTTGGTGGACATGCCACATGGCTAAGCCCCCAGGATGTTCCCAAGACTTGGGGGGCCCCCCTCAGGGCCTCTGTAAACACCATGAGCCACAGCCCCCCAGGACCTCCCTGCATCTTTGGGACCAGAATCAACTGCTTTAGATGTTGGGTTTTACTCAGCAAATTTAAAAGGCAGGTTGATCATAAAACAATAGGAATCCTTATAATCGAGTAGCTTAAATTGTCCCCTTATAATCTTATTTTTCCGTACTTGATAGGCACACCCACATAGTGCATCATGCACCACAGCAAGGCCCGTTCTCCAGCATTTAAACACATTTTGCAAGTCCCTGGTCTTCTCATCGCAGAGTTTTTAGGAACAACGTGCACCTTGTGGCATGAGTCTTGTCTGTCCAAACAGAAACCTTGAGCTAAAGAACTAAGAGAGACACTCTAAGTTTCTACTAATTTTTTAACTTATGCATTTGATTCTCTCTCTCAAAACAAAACAAAACAAAACAAAACAAAACAAAAGCCACAATGTTCAAAGTCAAGTGCACAGGTGTGGGCTTGCCCACATGCTCGTCCCTGCTGATGCTACCCGGGTGCCCGGGGACAGTTCGAGGAGCTGGCCCCTCTGCTGGGATCTTCACGAAGCAAGCAGAGGCCTGGCTCCCCGCCCCCGCGCTCCCCACCGACAGGCTGCTGAAGCGTGAGCTCCCCCGGCAGCACGCTGGGCGGCGCTGGCCTCGGCACAGGGCGAGTCGGCTGCCACCTGCTCTCGGCCGGGAAGTGGCGACCACGGCAGATCTCACATGCCGCAGAAAGGGAGGTTTGGAGAGGGGACCTGAGGCCGAGCTTGCGGGACACAGGGGCCCGGGGCGGCATGAGGTCAAGTGAGGACTACGGGTCACGTGAACACTGCAGCTCATCGGAGAGAAGGGCACGTTCGACGTCAACTCCCGTTCACTGGAGCTTTAGACACAGTCGGAAAGAACGAGCTCTGACTCCCCAAGGTGCTCTCAGGGGTTCCGATCTGAGCCGACGATCCAGGAGCCACCGCCCTGCCGGCAGGGATGGGTCTGGGCCGCAGAACAGGAAGGCCGCGGCCCGGGGCTGCGGAAGGCGGTGACCGTCACGATTTTCATTTGGCCGGAGCGCAATCGCTTCTGGAGTTCCGTGTGCCTCGCGCACATGCGTCTGCAAGGCGACATCTGCATTTCTCCTGCCGCAGAGCCCAGCACGCTGGTTCGCCGAGAGCTGGGGACCCCCGCAGGATGGAGCGAGGAAGGGCTCACACTGAGGGAGAGGGCGTCGCACCTCAAGAGCGGTTTGCGAAGCCTTCTGTGAGGTCGGAGGGACCCCGCCGGGCACAGCCGCCCCGCGTCACCTCCCTTCCTGCCCTGCAGCCGGGCCCCTCGCGAAGCCCGCCCCTCCGGGGAAGGACCTGGGGAGCCTGCGCCTCGGTGGCCCGGGCCGGCACAGACGGTCCCCGCCGAGCGTGGGCCGGTGAGCAGCGGCCGTCGCCGTGGCGAGCGAGGTCTCCGTCATCCGCCCATTCGTGACGCGGGCAGCGCGGGGCCCAGGGCGGAGCGGGCGGGGGCGCAGCAGCTGGGCAAGGCCGGGCCAGGCAGCCCCGGCGAGGACAGCGACCCGTCCTGGGCCCCTGCTTCTCGCTTGTTGTCTTGTCGTCTGCAGCGTGGAAGGGTCGCCCGACGACCTCTCTCTGCGCCGCGCGGCGGCCCCTGCTGGGCCCCTGCCGGGCAGGGACGGAGTTTCTCCCGTTAGCCGACGCCGCGTCCACGTTTTCCAGAACGCGCTGCTCCGAACAACTCCGGGTAAACGTCGGCACTCGGGTTCCCCGACCACGCAGAGCTCCCCGTCACACTCCCTGCCTCGGGCCACCGCTCTGTCAACCGACTTCTCCGCGGCCCGGGCACGCGTCCGAACGGAAGGCGCGTCTTCGGCCGTTTGCGAGGAATCTGCCCCGCGTGAAACGGCGGCACCGACCGCTGTCGCCCGCGAAGCAGACGGCGGCACCGCCAGCCGATGTCCCGAGACACCGAACATCATTAGCGCGTCCCCCCTCGACCCGCAGGCCGGCGCCGGGCAGCGCGAAGGCGCAGAGAGCCCCTGCCGGCCAACCGTCCCGACCCTCGGCACGCGGCAGCCTTCGGGGCAAATCACGTCCCCCGCCCGCTACTCGCCCGGGAATGGCACGCAGGTGGGTGCGCCCCGCGCAGCGGGCGACGCTCCACTGAGATGACGAGGCTCCTCCCCGCCCCCTGCAGCCCTCTGCGGCCCGCTGGCCTGGCTCTGCCGCCCTGTCCCCCTCCTGTCCCCCTCCTGTCCCCCTCCTGTCCCCCTCCTGCCCCGTCGATGCCCCTGGCGCCCTCGCCCAGCCCCCGGCCACTTCCAGGCCCTTCTCGCGCTGTCCGTGACCCTCCCCGCGCACTGCCCGGCCCGGGCCTCTGAGCTCCGAGCCACCGCGGGCTGTCTCGGCTACCGAACCCCGGAAACCACATGCAGGGGCCCCCAGTGCTCCTCCCGAGGCCCCCGGGGCCATCGCACACCTCCTCAGGGTCCCTCATACCCACACTGCAAACACAGGGCAGTCGCGCACCCCCGGCCAGCTCTGGGAAGGCACTGTGGCTTCCTGCGTGGCACAAGCAGGGCCCGGCAAGCCCAGTGGGTGCTGCCTGACAGGTAGACTTCACGAGTGAAGGGGGACGACCTGGGGCCACTTTTTAAGATGAGTGGGAAAGGAGGCCATGCTGCTCGGTTCCCGCCCGGCTCCACCTGCAGGTGACGTGAACCACAGTGTCCACACTGGGGTCGGCCTGTCCTGGGGACCAGGGGTTTCCACGTGAAAAACGAGTGACGCAGCCTATGAAATGAGTCCCCGAGTCAGCTGTGAGACGTGCCTCCCTCCCCTCGAAACCAGACGACGTTTGTCCCCAGACGACAGACAAATGGGCTCTCTGTGCAACGCAATGGGGCTCGCTGGCGGGACGGGGAGACGCTTCACGACAGCCCCCCGGGGGGCTCCCGGAGACACCCGTCAGGGCCAGGGCATGTCGACGCCGCCCAGAACGTGCACCTCCACGGCGACGCGCTCCGGCCTCCGACGGGGCCAGGCAGGTGGTTCCGGAGAGGCGAGCTGGGGCGATTCCCCCGGGGCCTGTGTGTTTCGGAAACGCGACATTCTGACAGCCCCGCAGAGAACACGGGCTGACTGGCCTCACGTTTACACGTCCTGAGGCTCGGGTGCGCCGATGTGTCTTCTTCCGTCTTTGTTCTGATCCGACCTAGTCATTGGAGGCGGGATGGCCTGCTGACTCGTTTGCGGGCAGTGCCTCCCCGCTCCAGGGCGTCCTCTCTGGGGTCCGGCTGCTCTGAAGTCCGGCGTGGCCTCTGTTCCCTCTGGAGTCACCTCCTCACAGATCTTAACTCTCACCGACCAACTCTAACTTGCATGTGAAAATTCCTAAAATATTCTTCCCAGCACTGACCATGCCCCCAACATCTACATTCTGCCACGAGGATTCTGTGGGATGGCCGACCGCCGTCCCTTCAACGTCAGCCTCTCTAAAACTAAACTCTCTGTTCCTCAGAAAACAAAACGACAACAAAAAACAGACTCTCTTTTCCTCTTATTCAGCAGAACAAGGAAGGGCCCAGAAGCTAAAGTTCAAACTGCTCGGACCGGAATCAGAGATCACCAACGATTGATTGGCTTTCAACCTGTCCTTTCCTTCATCACAAAGGCCTGTCTGGAACCTCAGGGAAGACCTTTTTCGGTTCCCACGTCTTCCCCCGCCCCCCACCCCTCCACCCCTGGCTGTACTCACCACCCCCCACGCAAATGAACTGCACTGTCCTGGAAGACCCGCGTCAATGCTCCTGGCCTCCAAATTCACCCCCTGGGCCACCCACGGGTCACCCTCTCCGCAGCCGGTACTGCTGCCTGCCTGTCTGCCTCCTCGCGGGGCGCCTGCTGATGGAGTGGGGAACCCACCAGCTCACGGAGCCCCGTGCTCAGCTTCCTGTCGTCGCGGGAGCCTCCAGGCCGGCTCACGGCTCAGCCACGAAGTTCGCCCTGGATTAAAATGTCCTGTTCTCTCTGCCACTGCCCCTTACTTGTTTATTTTTAATTTCATCTTATGTCGATGGTGTTTGGCCTTAATGAGCTGATTTTTTTTATTATTATTATAAACCATCTCAAGTTCTTTCGAGAGCTAAGAAAGGTATTAAACACATCATATTTCTGTCATCTATTTATTTTCTATTCACGCAGATATTGTATTGCATATGTTGTCGGTACCAGATGAGTATTCTTCACAGAACAATAATATATTGTTCAGACAAAACATGTTATTTCTAATCTCCACTTTCTGCGTTTTAAAGATAAAACTATTAATAACTTCAGCAAAACTGATTAGTGGTCACACGAGACATACTGGGGGTCCTGAAAGCAGAAATAAAGTCCTCTCACTAAATGAACACCCTGCGATGTTGGTAAAATTGAAAAATAAAATAAAATAAAAGAGCTGACTATTTTTTACACTGACTAGCAATGTTTGTGAAGACAAAAATTGTAGTTGATCAATCAGTGAAACTCTTTCTAAAATAAGTCGTGTTTTTTTCCAGTTTCAAGTTGCTTTACTAAAGTTTAAGGTAACGATGCCATAATGATTAGTGAAATATAAGTTGGAGATCTAAAAATTTTAAAACAGAGAAATGTGGAAAATAATATATTTCCTCCAAATATTACTACCTATTCTTTATATTCATTTCTATTCTCTACATCCTAACTTACAGAAAAGGTACAGCGATCTTTGCCTTGCAAAGAGAAAATGGAATTGAAGAGAGGTTCAAAAACTTTTCACTAAGATTTATCCTTAGATACTCCACAAAGATCACCTTGGCACGATAATGTTCTATATAAATGCAACTTAAAAATAATGCCCACGTGGAATACTTAGCTATTAAACTAAAACTAAAAAATAAAAAAAAATTAAAAAAATTAAATAAAAAATAAAAAATAAAAAACAATGTCTACATGAGGAAAGCTACATAAATCTGATGAACAAAATCAAGAACTAATAAATGGAGAGGTATCCCATGTTCAAGCATAAGAAGACTCACTATTGTCTAGATGTCGGTTCTTCTGAAATCGAGCTATAGATTTAATTCCATCCCAATCGAAATCCCAGAAAGTTATTTGGTGGAGGTCGACAAACTGATTCTGAGGTTTACACAGAGAGACGAAAGACTCAGAATGCCCAACACAACCCAGAAGACTAACAAAGTTGAAGAGTGTCGATGCTTACCGTAAAGCTCCAGTGATCCAGCCCGTGGGGCACTGGGAAAGAGCAGAGGGACCGATCGATGGAGCAGAACAGAGAGTCAGCTGGTGCAGACACATCAATGCAGGCGGCTGACCCGTGACAGAGGGGCAAAGACCCCTCCACGGAGCAGAGAAGGTCTCTCCAGAGACGGCGCTGGGGCAACTGGGCTCCTCATGCACACGAATCAGTCCGCACGCAGACCTTACGCCCTTCACAGCTAACTTGCAATAGATCACAGAGCTAAATGTAAAACGCAAACCTATAAAACTCCTAGACGACGACGTGGGAGAACACCTAGGTGGCCCTGGTAGGGTGGCTCCTTTTATATACAACTCCAAAGGCACAATCTATGCGAGAAACGATTGATAAGCTGGTCTGCATTAAAACCCAAAACTTCTGCTCTGCAGAAGACATTGTCAAGAAGCTAGGAAGACAAGCTGCAGACCGGGGGGAAATATTTCCAAAAAGACACACCTCACAAAGGGCTGTTATTCCAAATATATGAACAACTTTTAAAACTTAACAATAAGAAAATAACCTGATAAAAAAATGGGCCAAAAACTTAACAGACACCCCACCAAAGAAGACATGCAGATGGCAAATAAGCCTGTAAACCGGTGCCCACATCGTATGTCATCGGGAAAAAGCACATTAAACTACAATGAGATACTCTGATACGCCCACCAGAATGGCCACAACCCAGACCACCAACAGCAGCAAATGCCAGCGCGGGTGCGATAAACACCCTTGACTCTCACACGTCGCCGTCACTTTGGAAGACAGTCTAGTTGTTTCCTCACAAATCTAAACATAACATTAGCAGACGATCCAGCAATCGCACTCCTTGGTATTTCCCCAGATGAGCTGAAAACTCGCATCCACACAAAAACCTATGCACGGATGTTTACAGCAGCTTTTCTCATAGTTGCCAAAACTCGCAAGCAACCAAGACGTCCTTCAGGAGGTGACGGACAAACGGCGGCAGATCTGGACAGCGGGATATTATGCACCGCTCAAAAGAGATGAGCTACCCATCCACGAGGAGACGTGGAAGAATCTCAAAGGCGCATTACTAAGTGAAAGAAGCCAGTCTGAAAAGATGCACACTCTCCGCAGCGGGGTGGATGGAAGCAAATCGATGTGAATTGATGCACAGGTGTTGGGAGCATTACGATAGAGTATGATATATTTATCGCTTTTTAAAAATCCAAAAAATTCTAAATTTGGAAATACAGTGGGCCCTGAGGGTTTGGGCAGGGGACTGTGGGCTCCTACAGGTGGAAATGTGATCGGCGTTGGAAAGGCCACCCGAGCGGGCCACCTGCATTCTCACTGTGCCAGATGCCACCTGTGTGGAATCACCCAGCGGCCTCAGACCTCCTTCCACTGACTATAACACAGGATGGGATTATCCCAGCCTTGCCTCCCACACAGAGTGATCGCAAACATCAAACGAAATCACAGATAAAAGCCTATTAAGTGGCTCATAATTTTTTAAAAAGTTTCATCTTAAAGTTAAATTATTGGTCCAACAGAGAAAAAATGAGTCGTATTTATACCGATGAATTATTTCACGACCATTTCCTCCATGATTTCCATATCCTTGAAATTCTTGTTCCCTTAATATTATTTAAAAACGTCCTAACTTTTTTACGTAAGAATACAAGAAAGCAGAAATCAAAATCCAAAATTTCTAGAAATCTGGTCATATAGTCATATTCCTGTCTGGCGTCCTAATTTGCTATGACCAAAGAAGGAGGAGGAGGAGGAAGAGGAGGAGGAGGAGGAGGAAGAGGAGGAGGAGGAGGAGGAGAAAAGAGAAGCCAGGGACGAGCCAAACCCATCTGGAAGACGACGGTAGCTCTGAGAACGATAAGCCAGCCCGTGACAAGCGGGAAGCAGACGCAGTGGGCGGCCAGCCATGTCATCCGTCTGCCCCTCTGCTTGTGCCCCCGTGACCTGGCATCGTATGGTCACTGACGACCCAAACATCGAGGCGCATCGTGCGGTTGCCGCAGGCGGTCCCGGGCACCGGAGAGGTGACTGAACCGGATGCAGACGGGCTCTCCGCGTGCCCCTATGACGCCGAAGGAGGCTGAAGGTGTTAAAAACGCATATGATTTTTATCTCCGGTTGTCTGTTCGAACGCAATAAACACTGTCGGGGTCACTGCTACATGCAGGGACAGATTAACTGCGCAGAGAGGGACGCTTTTTCATCACCGCGTGCTCCCAGGGCCCGGGGGCCCGGCTCCTCAGACGTACTGAGCATGCTCGGTAAGCAGCTGGTGGCCGAGCGAGTCAGTTGACAACAGCAAGAAATAAATATAAAAACAGAACTCTCTTCCCTGTTGTTCTGCCCCAAATCATAGAATTCAGGATGTTTTTATTCTCCAGAGGGCAGGCGTGTTAACGGGGTTTGGAATCTCGTTATGGAAATTTGTATCTCAGATGTAACTGAGGTCAAGGAGGACAGTTCGGGTCCCCATCAACTCATCGGTGGCACTGCTGGCAGGACCAGAGCCCAGAGAGGAGAGTGCCAAATGGTCATCTCTCACGGGGAGGCGGGCGGCGGGGCCGCGGGAGCCCCAAGTCACCTCGCTGGGAAGGCGGAACTGCACGCGGCGAGTGGAGGGGCCGGGGAGGACGCCCCGGGCCCCGGCTGCCCAGTGCACGCGGCCCCCCGGCTTCGAGTTGTGTCCTTAGAGCACGGCCAGTAGGACCGCTGTGCTTCTGAAACATCGTCGTCCCCACCAGCCCACGCTGCTCTCCCACTGCGTTTGGGGGCTGCTGTGGCCCACGGGGTGGGGGGGGTGGTTGGACAGGGGCGCCTGACACCCCCTTACACCATGGTCCCCTTCCTGCCTCCCGCCTTCCTGCCTCCCGCCCTCCCAAAGCTGCCCGTCCCCGGAGGAGGGCCGGCCTCTGACAAAGCGTCTGGTGACCCTTCACTGCCGTGTTGTTTTTCACACCCTCACTCTGCTAGTTCCCACGGGGCGTTTATTTAAAGGGCTGACGGCCTCTGGGCTCGTGAAGCCTCCCATCTGTGGCGAGAGAGGCCGCACAGGGCGGGAGCTCAGAGCAGGGGCTGGGGTCGGAGTTTAGCCCGCCACCCGCCACCCCGGGGACGGGGCCCTGCCTCGGCCCCCTCGGTGCACCGGGGACAGCGACAGGAACGCCGGGAGGTTCTTAGAACTCCGCCTGGTGAGTACTGGGCAGGATCGAGGTGTTTGTTAAATAAATGACAAATGAATGAGTATAAAACAGTCATTAATGATCAACGCGGCACGAATCTAGTGACGAGTGGTAAGGCCGTGAGTGCGAACCAGCAGCCAACTAGTACAGAGCGCTGCGAGGGTCGGGGGGGCGGCGAGGAGGGAGGGGAGGGCGCTGGGGGGGGACCCCGGCCCTGGGAGAGGGTCCGGAGGGAGCAGGGGCATGGGGCGCGGGGTGCAGAGCGGGCGTGGGCCTGGGGCGCGGGGTGCAGAGCGGGCGTGGGCCTGGGGCGCGGGGGCCTGGGGCGCGGGGTGCAGAGCGGGCGTGGGCCTGGGGCGCGGGAGTGTGGGGCGCGGGGTGCAGAGCGGGCGTGGGCCTGGGGCGCGTGGGCCTGGGGCGCGGGGTGCAGAGCGGGCGTGGGCCTGGGGCGCAGGGTGCAGAGCGGGCGTGGGCCGGAGCGGAGCCTCCACAGGACGGTGTCTGGGGGCGGTGGGGGGCGGGCCTGCAGGCGGGGTGCCAGCCAGGGAGTGGCGGTGCCGCGGTACTTAGGGTGGTGCCGGGGGCAGATGGTAGGGACCCAACGCAAGCCGGCATCGGGGCAGAGGAGGACAGACGGGCAGCAGGGACAGGAAGTGGGCTGCCGGCTGCAGGGAGGCGGGGTGACCGGCAGCGGGGACTCAGAAGCTGGCAGGGAGCCCCCCGCACCACGGGCCGCTGCTCCCCCCGCGTGACGGCGGCTCCCCGCTCCCCCAGGGGACCAGAGTGCTCCAAGTGGCTGAGAACATGGTCGCTGGCAGCTCTGGGGGTCGGCTCCGCCTCGGCCACTGAAGAGGCCACCCTCGGGACGAAAACCCGGGGAAGGCGTTCGCCGGCCCCGCCAGGCCCAGCGCGGGCCCGAGCGTCCCCTGCAGCCCGCTGGCCTGCAGCGAGGGACAGGCTGGAGCGGAGGACGGTGTCCAGGAGAAGAGACAGCGGGCGCAGCCCGTCCAGGGACACTGCCTTCCATGCACAAGACACAGATGGGACAGGCCGGAGCGAGCCCGCGGGACATCGGGGGGCGGCCGGGCCAAGACGGCCTCGGACGGCGGACGCACCGCGCGGTGCCCGTGGCCCAGGCGGCCGGCTGTCGCCGTGTGACCAGGCCGCCGAATGAATCCAAGTGTGTGCGCGAACTGCTCGCCCTCACCCCAGAGCCCTGCCCAGCCCCGCCAGCCGCCTCGCATGCACGGAGGGTCAGGGAGCCGAGGGAGGACGCGGCATCTGGCCACGGGAGCACCAACTCCCTCGGCGGGTCCAGACCGACGGCTCGCACTGTGCTCGGCCTCCCGTTGGGCGAGGAAACGTCTGCTCCGCGGTTTCCCTCTCGGGGGCTTGGTGGCGAGGGAGGTCGTACGCACGGCATCACGACGTGCACGAGACGAAGAGCGGAATGAGGCCGTCCGGCCGCGTCGGTCCCAAATCTCAGGGTGACGTTCCCCACCGTTGGTCGTGTGCTGGGCGCCGGCACACTCGGGGCACGTGGTGACGTCATTCAGTTCTCACAGGTGCTCTCCGAGGTCGGCGCTTAGCCCCATTTACAGGCGGGAAATGCACTTGCCACGAGGCCGATCCCAGCGGAGGACGCGCGAGCCCGCGGCCCTCGCCGCTCTGTCTGTCCGCCTCGGCCCTGCCCATCCACCCCGCGCCCCACCACCCACGGCCGCCCTCCTCCCAGACCCCCCTCCAAGCAAGAAGCGAGGGTGGGGGGCATGACGGAGCAGGAGGAAAAGCGCCCGAACGAAACGCCGCGTTTGCAGAGCGGGTCCCCGCGTTGGCTTCCTTGGCTGGTGGGCAGGTGGCGGCGGTGAAATGCTTGTCTTCAGGAAATCCTGAAGAAGGCCGAAGTCAAGTTCAAGCGTTTTTCAATCCCAGAGGAGGCCTGGGCAAACCAGCAACTAAAAGTAGAACACAAGCTAATTTACGAAGGAAAAAATGTAGTTCTGTTATCGGCGAGCGGTTTGCCGTGGACCAGAGCCGTGAGGCTCGCCGCCCGGGCCTCCGCCCGTGGGGGACGTGAGCAGGAAACTCAAACAGTCACGAGCGGGAACTGCGTCGTTTCGTCAATGACCCCTTCGGACTCAGAAAGAGGGCAGGTTTCCTCTGAACCTATCCTTTCAATCATGGGCCACGGAATCTGCAAGGCTCCCAGGGCAGCTGCCAAGCGTTCTCAGTGATTCATCTGGAGCAAACCGGGAGCAAACGATGGAGACGTCTTTCAACGGGATAGGCGGCTAACTGTGCTGTGACTCCGGCTCTGCTGGACGGTCTTCATTCATGCTCAGCGGATGTTAAGTTTCAAATCAGTCTAAACTCTTGAGACAGGGTCGATTTCCTGGTGTCTTCGCTTCCGGGTTTACACGTCGGTCGGGGACACACGGAAGGTAAGGCCGGGGCTGGTGGAGGAAGTGGCTTGCCGTGTGGCTGGCGAGCATGCAGACTCTGCCGTGTCCGGTCGGGAAGCCTCCATCCACGTGGAGTCCCGCCTCCTCCCTGGCGGCCGGACGTCCTGCAGGCGACTCAAACGCAACATCGCCAAAGCCGAGTTCGCCTTCTCCGTCCCCACCCCTCACCTGGACGCCCTGTCGTCGGGTGCGTGACTTTTGACCCCTCTCGCTGTCTCATGTCAGCTGCCAGTCATCACTTCTACCTATTTCCTGCTTCCTTAAAAATGCCACTTCCGCTGCGACATGTAGGTCCTTTGGGTCCTCACCGCCCCGCCCACCCCGCTTCTCCTGCCCGAGTCTCCGCCACGCATGCGCCCTCCGCGCTCCGTCTGCCCCAGACGCATCTCTCCAAGCCGTGCGCGTTCCCGGGTGTCTGCGGGGCGTGCTCCGTCTCCCTACGCCTCGGGGGAGCACCACCCCCCAGCTGCCACCACCCCACCCCGGTGTCCTGAACCCCATCAGGCAGACCCAGCCGTTCCTCATTTCCAGTATTTGGCCCAAACCAGGACTGCAGCCCCTCCTAGCCAGCATCCCGTGTCAGGCTCAGGGCTTCGGCCCCAGGCGGGGAGCTCATGGGGGGGAGGGGGACGCGCCCCTCCCCCGTCCCCGGGGCCCAGCGCACGGCCGGCCACACGGCGGGTCCACTGGGTTGTCTAATGCTATTCAGCTCTATTTGTATTTACTCTTCCGGGGCTAATACTGTATTCAGAAACACGCAGGCACTGTTTTTGAAAATCATTTTCTAAAACTTCCTGAACACAAGATATTAATATTAAATTTGGGAGGGAATTTCTTAAATGAAATATCGTTTGAATTCTACAAATTACATTGGGCAAAAACCTATGTCTGTTATTACAAATGCAGCCATTAAGAGTGGTGTAGAAAATGTTTCCGATACAGTGAGTAAAATACTAAAATAACTGTAAGAGTGTGTATGATTTTAATTCACTTTTATTTGAAAAATATATACATATAAACGAACCACCAAGATCTATAGCAAACGATTCTAATGGGATTACTATCAATGGTGCACCATTAAGGATGTTTTAAAATTTGATTTTGACTTCTTTACCTATCCGAACTCTCTCACAGTGAACAGGTATTAATTGTTATGGAAAATAACGATAGGACTCTTTTGCAAGCTCTGCCACGAATCAGCAGGATCGCTTCGCGAGTTCAGCGTACATAATCGTTTGTTCCCGCGCCTCTTCCCCAGACTTCCTGAGGTCCACATGCCCCTCTGCTTGTCCTACCAGTGCGTCTTATCGGCTCCTCAGGCAGCCGTGAGCGTGAGTCTCTCCGGTTCATTTAGATTCGCGTGTGTGAGCACGCAGTCCTGGCCTCGGGGTCGGGGATAGGAGCCAGCCCCTGCCGGTGAGCCTCACGGAGCCCCCCGACTCCCCCCCTCCTGCAGGCTGAACCCCACCCGATGTCTCGTTTGCACAAGAGATCACTTTAGCAAAAATAAAAATCGATTCCGACTTCATGGAAAGGAAGCTAAACAATTCGGTCGGGGAGCTCGGTTCCTTCACGAACCCGTCAGCTCACGGTGCCAGGTGAACCGTGCGAGAGAGCCGCGTCTCGCAGCCATGCTGCCCGTGACCGGAGCGGTCCCGCCCCGGCCACGGCGTCCACCGCATCGTGGTCACGTTCGGCAGCCTTAAAATATGGGTAAATATTACGACCTGACAGCCTGTCCCGTAATTTAAAATCAATACGCATTATACTGTTATTCCATTAGACTTAAATCAAATGAATGGCGCTGTCAACATTTTAACCTCAGAGACGGCTCACGGAGCGCTGAAAGCTATTTATTAAGTGCTCATCAACTCGACCAATAAAAACCAAATATTTATCACATCTGGCACCGTGGGTCTGTTCGTGCTTTTGACAGCTGAAAGGCAGCTAAGGCTGCATAATGCTCCAGAGGGCAGCGCACTCGAAACGGCCGCCTGATGAAGCGCCCTGTCACGTGGGTGGACTCGCCGCGGGACGGGATCCGAGGACAGCTCGTTAAAGCGGAAACAGCGATGTCGAAGGGGAGCTTTTGATTCACAGCTGGGCACGTTAGAACTCGACTCCCAGAGAACAGCCCTGTGCCACGGTCATTGTCAAAACGCCCAGGGAATGTATTAAGTTATCCGTCTCTATAATAACGCCAGCTGCCCCCAAATGATTATAAACGTACTCGTGGGAAACACGAGTGTTTAACCACATTGAGAGAAACGGCAGTGGGATCGTGTGAGGAGGGACTTCCTGTCCTGCCGATCCAACCAAACTTGAATTAGCAACCCAGACGACAGCAGAGCGCTCCGACCCGGGCCCTCCACACGCGCCAACACGAAGCCCCCTCAAGAAGGGTCCGGGTCCTGTCAAGCACCATCTCACAAGCAGCCTGCAAAGAGGAGGCACATACTAGATGCTCACTAAACTGCTGAACCGTGCCTGTGGCGCTGGGAGTTGTCTCTGAGAAGCCTGATGGCTCCTCGGCCTCAGGCGACTGGCCGACCTGAGAACCATCCAGAACATCCTTTGCTTTGTCAGCTTTGCCTCTGCCCCTCTACAGAGCAGGACTTCGTTTTTTTTTTGTTTTTTGGGGTTTTTTTTTTACTGAGTTTGCAGTGCATCTGTTCACGTGGAGAGGCAGAGGTGTTCTGGGTCAGAGGTGAGCCGCACACACGCAAACCGACCGTCAGATTCCGGGGACAGCGACCGCCGCGCTAGCTAATCAGCTCTCAAAGTGGCGGAGCAGGAGCTCGGTTTCCACATCCCGAGGGCAGCGTCGGGCGTGGGCCAGGCCGTCCCAGCTCCGAGGACACCCAGCCAAGGACCCGGCAGAGGGCGCGACTCAGTAAAGCCTGGCGGACGGAGCGGGTGGGTGCCCGCGGCTCAGACAGCTTGGCTCGCGATCTGTTTCCCCAGCTCATACCGGGTTTCCCATTCTTCTCTCTCTTCCTCACATCGTAACTCACTGGTGGACGGAAAGGATGAAACCATCCGGGGTCTGAGCTGTGGGGGGCGGAGGGGGATGTGGCAGATGGTGGCTCGAGGTAACGCTATTCAGCAAATAAAAGATCAGCGGCCGGGACGCGGGCACCTCAGTCAGTCCCTGGAATCGAAAAGAAGGACCCGGAGCAGGTAATTTTAGACCCAAAGCTTCAGATGCGAGGTGAGGGCAGACCCCAGCTGGGTCACACCCGGGCCGCGGTGACCCCGCCCTGCCCTCCGCCCTCACATCAAACCTGCTGGCTTCTCCTCCCCCTGCCCCGCCCTCCCTGGGCCCCGTTCAGAACAAAAGCGAACAATCATTATCTTGACAGCATGGAGAAAAAATGGAAGCCATTTCAGTGATGAAGCATTTAATATTTTAATTACTAGTAATTATGATACCGCAGGAGATGGCACTATTTAAATGTGGGAGAGAAGTTTAAATGATGCCAATGTGTTAAATTTGTCTATAATTTTTTTTTTTTTGACAGTATAAAATTTGGGAGTCAGCTCACTGACTCAGTTGAGTTGCCGGATGGCCTTTTTGCCTTGTGATTAGATGTGGTGACAGCCTTGTGCCAAAGGATGGCAGTTGTAGTGACAGAGTCACAGGCCACACAGCGAGATGACCCCAGAAACGCTACCTTCGACCCTGGGCACACCTGACCGCGTTCCGAGTGGGAAGTTTCTGGACTTGGCATAACTGTTACCTGTTACTCTCACACCTAAACTTACATACTTAGGCTTGAAGGACGGGTGTGCCTGCCGAGATGTCCCCAACCTCGGACGGCGACCCTTCCCACTGCTGCACAGAAGTCGCTGGTTGGCTCGCCTGGTTTACAAGTCCGTGGGTTTTGAGTTCAGAAGGCCTGGGTTCGGTCTGTCCCACTGCTGTCGAAGGGCTCTGTGGCCCGTGGAAAGTGACCGACCTTGCCAGTGACCCAGGTCCTCCCGGGGCTGGTGGCTGCATGAGGACACATAGGTCGTGCTCGGCACATGGTAGCTCTTCTCCTGTAAGTGATTCTGCACAGTAGCACTTAATTTTTGATTGTTTCATAGTTTTCAAGAAGTCCAAGTCCATCCCCAAGGGGTCGCGAACTTAAATTTGCAACAAAAAAAAAATTGCATGCAACAGAAAAATTTCATCTCAAAATATCAGATGGCATGACTGAATTATGAATGAGCTGCTGGCTGGGGCAATGTGGGTTTGAGAAATGTTTACTTTGGGCAGAAACGAGGCCATTGCTATGCGAGTCACATGCGCAAGCACTGAAAATGCGCATTCCCGCAACCTGTCTGTCTGTCCACCTTCTCCCCTGGCCTTGCAGTGGCCTCGCCCAGCAGACAGACCCCGGACCTGTTGGCCACGCCCCTGCCGGCCCTGCCCTTCTGTTTGCTGACAGTGACCCGGCTCAGAGACCCTGTGACATGTCCACACCGCCGGTGAGCGGGGCCACCTCCGTGTGTTTTGGAAGATTTTCAGCAGATTCACGTCTCGGTCTTTTTTTTTTTTTTCAGGACAATTACTGTCTTTTATTTCTTGCAAAAACTTAGCTTTAGCTTTGTTCTCGCGCACTGGATTCTTGCACTCGGCCGCATCAGAGGAGGGGCTCGTCTCGGGCCTGTTGACTCCCCGAGTTGCTTACTGTGTCACCCAGACGTTTCTTCAGCCCAGCCCCAGGGGTGGGGGCACCCTCGGAACCGCGAAGCGCCCGGGCTGAGCCGTCAGCCCCACGGGCGCGGGGGGGGCCCAGGCAAGCAGCGAACAGCACGAGGACCTGGGCGGGTCACGGTTCCACGGTCCGGCTTCGCCTCCCCGCCCTCCGCGGCTCGTGCGCCTGCCAAAGGTGCGTGGGTCCCGGGACCCCACGTGAGCCGTTCCGCCCACGTCCCACTGCCGGGCCCCCGGCCGGGGGCAGGGGCCACCTCGCCGCCCTTCGAGTGGGCCCCGTGGGCTCTCCCCTGGGCCGCCGAGACCCCGGCCCTCACCCGCCCGGGCGCCGCGGCCCCAGCTCCCGGCTGGAGCCCTCGCGTTGGCCGCTCCCCCCGCCCCGCGCGCTCCCCCCGCACGCGGCCGCCTGACCGTGTGGTCCCCGCGCTCACGTCCCCTCCCTGCCATCCTGCAACCAACAGCCCCAGGCGCCCGCCCCGCCCCGCCTCGCTCCGCCCCGCCCCGCCTCGCCCCTGGCTCGGTGCTCCCTGACACCGCTGGCCCCGGCGGGGCCCGGCGAGGCCGCGCATCCTGCACGTCGGGCCAGGCGGTGGGCGCCGCGGGCAGGGCCTCCGCCGGGCGTGCGGGGACCAGCCGTGTGCGCAGGGCGGGCTCCGCGCTTGTGCGGGCGGCCGAGCCGGCCACCCTGAGGGTGACCGTCCTCCTCCAGGGGCCGAAGGGCGGTCAGTATGCGCGACAGGCCGGGCGAGCGTCGCTGGCCGTCGCGGGGACGCCTGACCGCGTCCAGCCCCTCGGCCGCGCGCGCCCCTCCCGCGGGCTCTGCGTTCGGGTCACGGCCGCCGTGCGGTCGGGTCAGCTGGCTCCTGGCGTGGGCCATCGTCACAGGACCACGCGCGTGCTCTGATCCGGCCTGGGGCCCGGCGGCCGGGGTGCCTGCGGGGGGAGGGGCGGCACTCGCAGCCCGCACGCCCGGGGTTCCCGGCAGGCATCAGACCCGCACACGCCCCCTTACTCAAAACCCAGGCTCAGCATGTCCGAGGCACCAGCTCAAGGTCGCTGGAGCGGGAGGGCCTCCCCCTGGGGAAATGGCAGGACCACGGCTCGCCCAGGCCCCGCTGGGCTGCAGGCTGGTCAGTCGGCCTCCGGGGGACCACTCAGTCCCTCGGCCTGTGCCTCCCCCTGCGGGGTCTGTGCTCCAGGGGGAGCACCCAGAGTGGGCTGTGCCGAGCCTGCACCCCACCCCCAGCAGACGGCAGCAGCCTTCAATCCCACCCGGAACCTGTCTTCACAATCGTCTGACTGGATCTTGCCTTAAAAATCAATATCCAGAAACTCCTTTTTTCCCTCAGAAATCCTACCATGTCACAGTCATAATTTTGATCAGTAGAACAGTTTCCGAACAAAAAGAATTCTCAGGACTCTGAGAAACGACCCAGCACACCTCAGTCCCAACTCCGTTAGGACGGGACGGACTGCACACAATGGTCTTCCGCGGTGTCAGCGGGGGAGGGACATGGGGACAGGGAGGGGGAGGCAGAGATGAGCAGGGAGAGGGGCGGAGAGAAGGGGCAGGGAGGGAGAGAAGGAGCAGGGGTGCAGGGGACGCGGGCAGGGAGGGGAGAAGGACGTGGAGGGGGACGCGGGGCCTGGGAGTGGACACGGGGCCTGGGAGGCTATGCCCTCGCCCAGGAAGCACTCCAAAGCCGCCTTTTCTGGTCCTTTTCAAAAATGATTCGGGTGGACGTGAGCGCACACGCCTCCACACGCGGGGTGATGAAGCCACGCGGAGTCGTGTGATTGTCACACCATGGGCTCTCCACGGGCTCGGGAGCAGGGGGACGCCTGCCTCTGCCCCCCAAAGGAGAGATGTGTGCCCCACAAGCCGTCCGTGTCTTACGGAGCAGGACCAGCTACCTGGTCTTCCAGCACTCCGTCCCACTGGACCGTGAAGAGATGTCCAGGGTCTCGCGAAGCGTGACCCAGGCGCCCGAGACCGCTAGTTAAACGTCGGGGTTCCCCGTCCCCTGTGCTGGCGGTATACACAGCCCACGGGGTCAAACTGCCACCAACGGACGGCTGTCACAAAGTCCGTGTGCTGGTTTCACAGTGGTAATTCAGGGCAGGTTAAAGCTTCCTGAGCAACGGCCATCATTCCCGCCGGACGCCGGGGCAGACGCTGCTGCCCGGGCCTCGCGGGCGGCCGCAGAGTCCGGGCGGCACACCGTCTGACTTTGTAGTGTTCTCCCCTTTCTATCAGTCATCTCCCTACTTTTCTCTGATTTCTAACATCCTCTCAGTTGCTGTATCATAAACCACGCGGGTTCTGAGTCTAATGTTTTGCCCAAGTTTTTTGCTTGGAAATGTGAGCCAACGCTTGCTGCCGGAGGTTCTTGCAGAGAAACGGGCTGAGGCGGCCGCCCGGCCCGGGGTGAAGACGGTTTAGCCGCAGGAGAGCGGAGCTGCCGCTGCGTCACCCGCCGCCACCCGCCGAGGAAGCGAGGGCTTTCTAACCTTTGTTATTCTCTCACGCAGGGGAACCAGGGGGTCTTGACACAGCACTTTCTTACGTTTCTGTTGAGACGTAATTCACACACCGTGGAAGCGTATACATAATCCGGTGGTTTTTAGTACCGTCACAGGGCCGTGGGTCTGTGGCCACCGTCTAACCCATCGGCCCAAACAAGCCCAGGCCGGCCGCAGCCCCCGTCCCGCCTCGTCCCCGCCGGCCCGGGCAGCGACTCCCTGTTTAGTTCAGCAAGTGTTTGTCAGGAACATTTCTGTGGCCGTGGGTGACACTGGGAGGTGGGGCCAGGGTGGAGTGTGAAGACCCAGGGCCCGTTCCGGCTGTTACTGCCCACCCGTGCGACACGGCAGGTCGCTTCGAGTCCCTCCGCCTGTCCCCACATCTGCGTGGCTCCCCCCGCCGCCCCCCTCGTGGCTCCTCTCTGTGGCTCCTCCCCACGACTCCTCCCCCATGGCTCCTCCCCTGTGGCTCCTCCCCGTGGCGCCTCCCCTGGGCTGCTCCAGAGAGTGGTACATGCTCAAGCTCTCGCGGCGACACCAGCAGCCCCGCCGGTGCCCCCGCCTGCCCGCCCACCGGCTCCTCCCCGTGGCTCCTCCCCTTCGCTGCCGAGTCCTCCCAGCTGTGTCCACACCGTTGTCCACGTCCTCACCGACCACGCACTGGTCAACCCACAAGAGCCAGGCTCTGTCCTCTCCCTCCGCAGACTCAGCTCTCGTTCCTAACGTCGACGAACATTTCAAGCCCTCACGTCACCAGACGCCTCGGGTGACCTCGCCATGCCCCTCGCCGGCTTCCCCCGGCCACGCTCCCCGGTCGGCCCCCTGCCCCTCGCTGCTTCGATTTGCGGCTCTCGTCCCGACCTCCGATCTGGATGCCAACACTCGCCCAGCCTCTACCCGGCACCTCCCGGGAGACCTCACAGGGAAAGCCGGGTTCGGGGAGACCGAGGCCAGCGCCGCCCCCCGCGGCCCCTCTTCTGGGCGGCCATCCGCTCACTGGGACCAGCCCGGCCTCTGCATCAGCGCCGCCCCACGCCGACTGCTGCACTAATTCCCGTCGGTGTCCTGGCCTGAATACCTCAGGTCCACCTGCTTCTAACCAGCCTCACGGCTTCTCCTCCAACCGCAGGGCCGTCGCATGCCCTCCCCTCGCTGCAGAGCAGACAGGAAAAAGGCAGGCGCGGGGCGGGAAGGGCGTCGGGGCCGCTGCGGGCACCTAGCGCGGGCGAGACGGCATCATTTTAAACTGTCTGTTGTTGCGCTTTTTTCGTTTTCCAGAATCCAGTATTCTGTAAACTCGGTCAGCCGGATCTTTTGTCGGGAACTTCGAATGACTGACGCGAAAAGGCAGAGCGTCGAGGATTATTCCACAGCGTCCGGGGTGCCCGGGGTGCGGGCCGGCCCTGGCCGTGGTCTGGAGCCGGCCGCCTTCTGCCATCGGCCGTCGTCTGGGCCGGCCGACGCTGCCCTGCCAGTGAGTCCTCCTCTGCCCCCGAGTTTGCAGGCGAGAGCCCCAACTGGAGCACCGGGCGAGCGACGGCCGTCACCTCTGTGGCCGTGCTCGGATTCTCCGGGTCACGCTGTCCCAGCCGACGGGCCCGGTTCGGAGAACGGAACACTTCCGAGCGGCCCATGCCGCCCACCGCCGACTTGCTGATGTGGCCCCGAACGAGTCGCTTCGCCGCCTACCTTCCCACGAGGGTGTCATTCGGATTAATGAGTTAATACGCACAGTACTTGCGCTTTAAATAGTGCCTTTCCGCGGAGGAGCTGCGAGCATTATAATAGCTACAGCTGCACAATTAATTATGAAGAGAGTCCTGAGGAGCCATCGTGCTCATCTCAAACTCTTCACACAGAATTGACTAGAATTGCAAAATTTCCCTTCGAGAAGCGGTCAAGATTTTTTGAATATAAGAAATTGAGAGAGAGAGGAAAAAAAAAAAAGAAAGAAAGAAACGTACATAAAAAGGTCAGTTAGATTTCCCTTCCTCCCACCCCGTTCTCAGTAGGCTGGCTAGCCACACGGTCCCCCGCTCGGGCGGCTGCATGACTCTGACGAGCCGAGGGGACAGTCCCGCCTGAGTCCACGGTGCGGACGCCCATGGGCTCCTGGCGCCCGCTTCCCCGAGGGGTTTCCTGCGCCTCCCCCTCCCCCTCCCCCTCCCCCATGCCATCTTCGTCTCCCGCGACCTGTCCCTGGACGGGGCACCGGACGTGGCTGCGTTGTCTGTAGCCCAGCGACCGCCGCTCGCCCACGGCGGCACTGGAAGGCACATGTGTCTCGCTTCGCTCCCCTCTGCTCCACGCTGGAGCCGGCCCTTCTCCCCCGGACACACCGCCTGCTCCTCGACAGCGACTTCTCGCCCTTGACGCGATGCGGAGCCCAGTGGCCCTCGGGAGCACTGCAGCTGAGCACGAGCCGGCCCTTCGGAGGCCCTGGCTCGCCTCGGTCACTGCACACCCCACGAGCTCCCGACGCCAGGACCAACGTGGAAGACGCCAGTGGCTCTGCAAGTCTCAGAGGGGCCCGCCTGCATTCCAGCACGTTCTAGAACTGAGTCCTCTAAACAGCTTTGGTGGCCCATTCCTATCGGCACGAGTAGTGTAACACACTCCTATTTTTGTCTACTTTTCAATAAATTGTACGCAAAGGAAAGTGACCCATATACTAACAGATCGTGTGCGTTATTAAACATACACTGAAATCAGAAACTTCACAGCCGTAATACAAAAATAACTATTTAGAGATAGTCTCACGTTCTCTTTCGCCCCCAGCGAGGGCTCTTGAGCCCCCCGGGGTGAGGGAGCCTTCTGGGAGGGCGAGTTTCCAGAAGCTAACTGGGAGAGCGTCTGTCTACACTCTCTTTCTCGGGGATTCCAGATTCGGTCACGTCTGACGGTGTTTAAAACCGCCAGGTGTCACATTTGTGGACTCGGCGTCTCAGCGTGGTACGGTGCAGACGGGGGGTGTCCGTTAATTAATTCGGTGTAAGGACTTTGAATCGCTGTTCCTCCACCTCACATCTGAGTCTCGACTTCCTTTCGGATGGTCACGGCCGGGAAGCCCAGGTCCATCTTGCTTTCTGGCTCACTAGTGAAGATCGACGCAAGGAGTGAGGGCGGAGCGGGGAGGGGCAGGCCCTCCGGAGGGCCCCACTGGCCCCGCGGGCTCGGAGGAGCCGGTCTGCCGCTGGGGCAGGCCGCTGTCACCCGCTGACTTCCGAGCGTCCTCAGTGGACCACGGGCCAGCTCGAGCACGTGGACGTCTTCTCGCTGGTCCCGAGCAGAGGTCACTCAGCGTAGCCCTGGCTACCATGAGGTGACTTTGCTGCCAGATCTTTGACCGTGCGACAGTGCGATGGGGAGGCCTGCACCTCCCGTCTCGGCGGGCAATGACCCAGGCTGACCCTGCACAGGGGCCCTCCTGCTGCTGCCGAGGAAGGACGGCCTGCAGGGGAGAAGTCGGTTCTCGGGGTGCCCCTCGGCCCAGGGGAGCCGCAGAGTCCCCGCGGGGAGGGAGCCGTCAGCAAACGGAACGAACAGGTGGTGGCTTCGCACCCACAGGCTGACGGCGGCCGCGTCCTGTCCCTGTTTCCATGGCCACGGCAGAGCTGGGCTTCACGTGTGCGAGGGCAGATGTAAGTTACTGCACACCTGCTTATTTTAATGTGAAGGAAACTGAAACCCCAAACAAAAAATGTTTTACCTATGACACGATACAGATTACGCCAGGGGCCCTTCATCGCTGCTGTGATTTTTTGCTCAAGCAGAATCGCTAAGTGATCACAGCACTTCTCGTTTCTATGCAACTACTTGAGAAAAACTTCGACAGGAAAAAGAAAAATACATACGCACGACTTGGAAAAGATTTTACAGATGCACTTTAAAAAGCAAACTTGTATAACGTAACAAAGGTCCCTTCCCCCCGAAATTCTATATGCTTGATAGCTTAATCTCAACAAAATTTTAACACGCTTGCCTTTGACATATTAAAAACTTGAAAGATAATGTTCCGCATGTTTTAAATGCTAAGATTGTCACGATCAATCAACTAGACAAAAGCCAGGCACCTCAGAGGCAGAGATGACAACTTCGATCTCCCTACTTTCGCGGCGCCTGATGATGTAACCACACGACGCCCATTAAATGGGCCACTTCGTGCGGCTGATGTGCCCGTGAGAACCCTCGGCGGTTCTAATCGCTGTTCCGTGGAGTGTTCCGGTGCCGCCTTTGCGTACGCTGAAGAACACAGGTATTCACATTTAAACCCAGCTCCTCTGCAAGCAGCTGAGGACGCAGCCGCCTACCTTGACTTTCCGAGTGGGTTAGATTGAGTAACAGAGCTCTCGAGTTCCCGTGGGAACGCGGCAGGCCTCCTCCCGGTCGGAGGGTCTGACCTCGGCGGGGTCAGCTCCCGCGGGCCCTGGCCACACTGAGCACCCTGCTGGAGCATTTCTTTTCATCGTCCTCGCTATCTCGCACAGAGAGGTGACGTCACTTGCCCTCGGCCATACAGCAAGCTAGTGCTGGAAGAGGCAAGACTCGAGGCTTGCGGGCAGACATTCTAACACGCAGCTGGTCCTCCCTCTAGTTCTCACTGTGACCCTGAGCAGCCCGGACTAGCTTCACACAGCTCACTCCACCTCTCCGAGGCCGGACCGCGTCCCCCTGAGACTGGACTGCGTCCCCCCGAGGCCGGACCGTGTCCCCATGAGGCCGGACCGTGTCCCCCCTGAGGTCGGACCACATCCCCCTGAGGCTGGACCGCGTCCCCCCTGAGGCCGGACCGCTTCCCCCCTGAGGCCGGACTGCGTCCCCCATGAGGCCGGACCACATCTCCCGTGAGGCAGGTCACGTCCGCCTCGCCGACTGGAAAGGTCGCCGTGCACGTGGGTGAGGTCGTCGACAGCGGAGAGCTTCCGCACACGCACAGGTTGCCGCTGGAGGCGGAGGCGAGCGTGGCACACACGACCCGCGAGTCCCCAGTGCGCCCGCCCCACAGGAGAGCCCAGCCTGCCCCTCACAAGCACACTCGATCCCAGGGGAGACGAGATCCCTGCGCTGAGCAAGGGGGTGGACGGTGTGGGGTAAGGAGTCCGGGGCAGGAAGAGGTCACCGTGGGCTTGGGAGGTGGCCCTGAGGCACGGAGAGGATTGAGACATGGTGGAGCCCAGCACGGGACGCTGCAGACGGAGGTGCGAGCCACGACGCACGGCCAGGGCAGGCGAGGCGAGGGCGTCCGCCTCGGGGTGGGGGTGGCCGGGGACGAGCGCCCACCAGAGGGGAAGCCACTGAGGGTTTGGCGGGGCGCGTGGTCGAGCAGGTGCTTAAAGACCCCTCCCCTGGCGGTGGCGACCAAAACAGGTGGAGGCGGGGAAGAGAGGGGCTGCCCCTGGGGCGGCAGGGGGTGCCAAGCCAGAGGCGGGTCTGAACCCCGCGGGAAGAGACGTGGCCTCCGGGGTGAGCGGCCTAGAAAGTTCCGGAAAGGGGAGGGGTAGGCGAGAAGCAGCGTGCAGGCTTGTGCGGGACACGGCGCGGGGTGGGCGGCCCGAAGGCTGAGTTCAGCTGCATCGTGGCTTCGACTTTCTCAGCCTGGGTCGTGCTGGTGCGACAGCCCCACGCGCCCTGGGCCCCGGGCCTGGGGCCCCAGAGGGGGCTGGCTGTGAGCCGCGGCGTGAGGGTCACTCACGTCACCTCGGGGTTTCGGCACAAGGGAAGGAGGCCGGCGGAAGTGAGGACGGAGGGGAGCTGACCCGTTCGGGTCCAGGTTCTGTGAGCAGCTGGGACGCCCCCTCCGGGACAGGAGCCTGCCACGGGCATGTGAGGAGAAGCGCCTTACGCAACATGCAAATTGCTAATGGGCGAGATGAGCAGGGAGCAGCTAAGGTGTTTCAAGTCACTCCGCTTTCCATTTTCGAAAACGAACATAAATATCTAACACCCTCTAATTGAACCTGAGTCTGGAAATGTCACGAGTTACCATAAGGCCTAGAACTTGAAGTGCTTTATATAAAAGTGAACTTAAAAGTTCAATATGTTTTAAAACCATAAGGCAAGATAGAAATAGCTTCGAAGCTTTTGTTCATTTTGACCGAATAAATTTCCTCCTCCTCCACTGTTCTTTCCGATGTTTGCTTGTGTTCTTTGACCACAATTTAAAGAGCCGAAAAGAATTATGCTAAATAAATAACAGCATGATAATACCAGCCTCTTCGGGTAGAGCAGGGAGTCCCCAACAGGAGCTTGTTACAACGCTGACGCCGGGTCCCAGGCCCCACTAGACGTGGTCAACGCGACTCCTGTTACAGAAACGTAAGCCAGGTGATTCGCACCGATTCATCCTCGCCCGCTCGCGATCTCGGCTGCCTGCTTACGGCGGCGTTAGCTGTCGTGCTCATTAGCAGCGTAGTTAAATGCTACGTAAAACATGAGCAGATGCTGTCATTCGGAACCGACGATGTCTGCCGCGTCGACGTGGTCTTCGTGGTCGGCTGGGCTGTGCCCCCTCCCTGGGAGTCGCGGTGTTCTGCTGTCAACTAACCTTTCTGAGAGACTGTCTGTGTCTGAGAAGTGGTTTAAATGTTACCGGGTCTCGTGCACAAAGCTTCCAGTGAGCGTGAGGCCCCGAATGGGAGGGGCCGATTTAGATGTCATGTGATGGAGTTAGCGACGTCTTTAGATTTAAACATTTATCACGTGGGGCAGCCCAATCTAAACTGGAAGCAAGGAAAACACACACACACACACACACACACACACACACGCACGCACAGCATCCTGCATGTGTTTCTACAATGTACACCACAAGGGCAAGAGTCAAGGTCACAGTGGCCGCGTGCACAGAACTCTGAAGCAGCGTCCTCGCAGGAGGGATGAGACCACTTCCTCGGGAAAAGGGGGAAAAAGACGAAATTCAAGTGAATATGAGAAGATGAGAAAAGATTCGGAAGAAAATAAAACCAGGATAATGAAAAACAAGAAGAAAATGGGAGAGGCTGGTTTTTAACACCAGGCGAAACGCGCGAACGGCGACACCGCCTCCCGCCCTCACCTGGTGAATCCCTCGCGTTTGGAAAGCGGCGAAACGCGGCTCGGAAACGCCCCGCGCCCAGCTGGCTTCGCTCCCGCGGCCGGCAAACCGCTCAGCGCCCCGGTTTGGGAGAACAGCGCCCGAGCCGAGCGGACCTGTCAGGATGCAGGAAGCGCTCCGAGTCGCCCCGCGGCGCCAGGGAGGCGAGAGCGCCTCTGCGACGCCCGCGGGTCGCCTGCGAAGGGTCCGCACGCGTGCGAGACCTCGCGGAGACAAAGCGCAAGCTCTCTGGGGTCAGCCGGACGTGCGGAGCGGCATCGAGTTGCGTCATTTGACGGACGGCTTGTTATGGTGCGCCCATCTGCCAACGTCTGCTGAACACGCACGTGATGTATTACCTTCTGCTTGGTGAGTTAATAAGACTGTAAATTTGACCAGTGACTAGGTAGGAGTGTCTTAACCTTTATTAATTAGTTAAATAGCTATGTCTCAATGCGAACAAAAATATTCTCCACTGCGGGCAGCTGTGGAATGCAGAGATTTTAATAGTGGGAAGGAAGGAAGGAAGGAAGGAAGGAAGGAAGGAAGGAAGGAAGGAAGGAAGGAAGGAAGAAAGAAAGAAAGAAAGAAAGAAAGAAAGAAAGAAAGAAAGAAAGAAAGAAAGAAAGAAAGAAAGAAAGAAGAAAGAAAAAGAAAGAAAGAAAGAAAATGGAAAGAAGGAGGGGGCTGAATCTGGGGGACGAATCTGGGAGAGGGCTGGTCGTTCAGGGCGCCTTCCAAAATGCGTGCTAGCCTCTCAGTCTTTGTCGCCCTTGCAGGGCCAATGGGTTCTTTGTGTCCTGCTCCATTAGCCCTTAAGGTCCCTAAGCAAAGCAGACTTGTTTGAAGTCTGAGCTGTGGTTTTGCCCCGAAGCCAGCGAAGTGTGCCCTGCGGGGTAAGGTCCCCAAGCTGCACCCCGTTTACAGCTCTAGGGAGCAGTGCCAGACTTTGAGAGACGCCTGTAATCCGCCTCCCGCCCCTCCCATCGGAAGCCCTAAGGGGTGATGTGGTCAGAGAGCAAATAAGGTCCTGTCACCCTAGGGACTTGTCCTTAAAAGGGAAATCCTCCCCAGTGGCAAAGTGTTCCTTCTGCAAACCCAGACAGCACTGACTGCGCAGTCCCCTGGCGTCAGGGCGGGTGCCAGCTGGTCCGGGGGACAAGAAAGACAGTGGGGTTCGTCTTTCCAGGTGCCCCCCTCCGCCCCGTCTCGTCACAGTTCCCACTACCCATCCACGGATTTCGCTGAACCCAGTTTCGATTCAAAAACAAGAGACAGAAAATTCCCTGAGGACTCCGAAAAGGAGTCTTTTCTCCTACAAGCTGATCGCTTGGATAAACAATTTGAAAACCAAATAAAAGCAAAAATGGATGAGAAATGAATCCCACAAACCCTGGGGGAGGACGGCGAAGCGATGCCCCTGCCTCCTGCTGCCTTGGGGGGTGGGGGAGAGGGGGCCGGAGCCGGCCTTGAACATCAGGCCCTGCAGCCTCCCAGGGGGCTCACGCAATGGACAGCGTCCCTGCCCCATGGGCGGGGTGAACCACGTTCACACACCCTCGTTTTCAGGGGCGGGGGCCAGCAATGGCACTCCTTGCCCTCACGGGGTCGTCTCAAATGCGTAATTACTCTCCTGTTCTTCCATATAAATCTGATCCCTGCAGGTCGAGCGGCGTGCTCACGCACGCTCCCTGCCCTCTGCATTCACACGCAAGCCACAGTGACCGACCCCTGAGCAAGGACGACGGGGAACCACACGGAGCTGCTAAAGCCCTGGGCACAGCAGCCCTGACCAGGATCATGAGACAGGAAAGTCGCTGCTGTTTAAGCTTGTAACATCGTAGCTGTAACGAGGCTGACGCACTGGCTACAGAGTATCAAAAGCTGATGGTTCCTGACATGCCGGTTATACTTTTATAATCACTAAGAATCTTCCCCCTGGCGTCGTTATAATACACAATACAAACACGACGACACCGCGTGGGCGTGCAGCAAAACCACCGCCCATAACAAACGAGCAGGGGACAAGCCAGCGAAGCATGGAACGAACATGAGGGGTCCCCCGGGGGGCTGCGATCTGAAACCAGTTTGAAAACACTCGCATGCAGACTGCCTGGCTTCTTCAGATGCCCGACCAGTCTCTCGTGTGGCTTCTGATCCCGAGCCTTGCTTCGCAGCAAGTAGACTTTCCCTATTGTAAGCCGACGGTTTTTCGCCGTGTTGTTTTGTGGGGGTGGGTGTTTTGGACAGCAATTAAGAAAAGAGTGATTTTTTTTTAATTTGTCAAGAAAATTAAGACGATGTAAACTTAAACCTGAACCATTAAGACACGAAGCACCATATTTCTCTGAGCCGCCCCCGTGCCCCACCCTGGAGAGCCGGGTGGGGGCAGGGCACTGGGCGGCTCTCAGGGCGGCCGGGGCCGGAGCTGGGCCGTGGGCCGCGTGCCTTCTCGCGCTCAGCCAGGAGTCCGGGGAGCCTGGGGCTTCGCGGAGGTCCCCGGGGTGTCCCCGTTTGGACGAGGAAGGAGGTCGTCTCGTGTCTGGTGGCGGCCCTAGTGAACGCTCAGGCGCCTTGACCCCTAACAGCTTTCAGCCATCCAGGACCCTCCACGCGCTGCCGAGATGAATCACTTGACCTCATAGAAATGGTTCTTTCGAGCATTATCTGTGTCGTGAAAACATTTTTAAAATCTTCTCCTTTAATCAACTCATGGGGCTCCTCTCCCACGCCGGTGTGGGCGACGTGAGCTTCTCTGTTCAGGGCCGGAGCTGGAGAGACGGCCTCTCACACGTTGTTTGGCTGAGTCCGCCAGCCCTGCTGCCCCTGGGCGCGCGGGCGAGGACGGGAGCCACCTACGCAGGCTCCGGCCGCGGCTCCGGCTGCCCGCACAGCTTGGCTTGATGCCTTGGTAACTCCAGTGACGTCTTTTCCCAGAGGATAAAAGTAACCATTTCACAATGGAAAGCATTGTCTGGGTTTGTCCTGGAGACATCCGTTTGCTCTATCTTTCTGAAGGGTCCCCACGTTCAGAAGATTATATAAAAGGTTTGATGGTTTCGCAACTCTAACCGACAAAGTCTATAATACAAATATGTCAAGGGCTCGGAGTTAACGGGTCGTGGAGAAAACCCCAGTGTCAGAGGTTGATTATTTTATTTTCTATTGAAACACGTCTGTTTCAGACTCACGGATGCCAGGTGGGGGGGGGGGGCTGGGCGAGAGTGGGGAAGGGATGAAGAAGGACACATCGCCAGCTGCAGAAACGGCCCCAGGGTGTGAAGTCCAGCACAGGGCGTACGTCACAAGCTGCCATAACTCCGCGTGGGTCGGACGGGACTTACGGGGGCCACCTCGCAAGGTGCAGCGGCGCGGTGTCGCCCTGCTGCTCACCGAGAACGGATAGAACGGTGCACGCCAACCGTAACTGAAAACTGAATGAAAAAAAAAAAAGGAAAAAACCTGGTCTGCGTCCCCTCGTCTGTCTGGTCTGCGTCCCCTCGTCTGTCTGAAGCCTGCTTTCCGCAAGCGGCTTCTGCTCACGTTAGCTTCAGGGTGGGCGCTGTCTCCACTCGGGTCACTGTGTGAGTCGCCCTGTTCACGTAGCCATTCTTGAGACGGCTTCCACGTTTCGCGGGATCCGGTTTGTGCCACTAATTCATTTTTTTGTCAATGAGCGATATGTAAAAAAACAGAACCACCCGCGACGTACACAAACCCACAGATGATGCTAAAAAGTCAGCTTCCCCCAGCAGCGATGCTGAGCAGCGACAAACCAATGGGCGTGGCTCTCCTGCAGCTCTAAGGAGAGTGACGATGACTCAGAAGGTGAGGGGATATCTGTGACTATGACCGTCCGTCTTACGTTTCAAATTGTTAAAAAAATAAATAAAAATAAAATCTGCGACCTAAACACCTCCTTGCGCTGTGAAACCACCGAGCCGCTCGGAGCTGGCCAGGGACCTGGAATGACTGTGGCCCACGCGGGGAAAACAGGAATTTGGAAACACAGCTCTGCGGGCCCGCGGGGGGCCCAGGTGAGGGAGGGCTCAGGGGCGAAAACAAACAAACAAACAAAAATGCCCTTCACGCGGATGATGGGAGGAAGGTAGGCTTTTCCCTTTTTATTTTGCTGACCGAGTCACTGAACCGCAAACTGTGACGGAAAACAGGAATCCATGTGCGCGCCTGTTTGAGAACCGTGAAGAACCACGCGGGACACCGCGCCTCCCGCAGGCGGAAGGCAGCGGGGGGGGGGGGGGGGGGGGGGGGGGGCGGGGGACAGGTGCCCGGGGCCAGCGGCCTCCCGCAGGGCCGCGGCTGCGGCCTTGTTCTCCCAGCCCCGTTCCGTTGGAAAATGAAGCATCGCGTGGTCTTTCTGCAGCAGCAAACCGGGGAGAAAACACCCCGGGCGGAGGTCAGGCCGGCGGGGTCACGGGGGCCGCTGGGCTCACGGGGCGCAGGCGCGGGCTCCCGCTTCCACCTGCGGGAAACCCCGTTTTACAAACGGGGACGCCGAGACCCGGCCGTGAACGAGGTGGCTGAGTCTCGCGGGGAATGCAGACTTCGCCATGGTAACACACTCACCCGTGTGCACAGAGAGAACTTACTTTGCATTAGGAAGAAAAAATAAGCCAGAGTGAGGGCTGGGCGCTGGCCCGACTCTCCGACCGGAGCTTCAGTCGCCGGGACTCTGACGGGCGTGATTTATCCCACGAATCCATTTCTTCTTTCTTTCGTGCAGGATAAGAAGGATGACGTTACCCGTTTCGTTCAAAATAACATTGTCAGAAACGGTCACTGGGTGACTACGAATTAGTTTTCAAGTCAAGAAATTGTATGGAAATGATGGAGCTGGTGGCCGATGTTAAATAGTGTCCCTCCGAGTTCTCTCGGCATTGTTTTTGCAAAAGTCCGCATGGTCCACGGTATTCGAAATTTTAATCAGGAAGTGGAGGAAAGAATTAGATCTCAAACCCACTAAGAAATTCCTTCGGATCCTCGGCGGTGTTTGTGAGATGCGCTGTGACGCACTTGGGCCCCCCTGGGACGTCAAAATTCCTTCCAGGAGCAGACCCCAAATTCCCACAGGCAACCTATAACCCTGTTTGCAGCCTCGCTCCCCAGGGCTCCAAAGCAGACCAGTCCTTTGGCCCAGCAAAGAACACTGGTCAGGAGCGGCTGGGACATTAGCTAATGTCAAACTGGTAAAGAGAGAAAGAACTCAGAAAAACTATTGGAAGCAAAGAAATGTGCACACATTTTAAGACCAGTACAGAAAGGTGAGCGGCTGCGGTCATTAAGAAACGTTGGGGCGGCTGTCGCCGTGGGTGGGGGCAGCGGCAGTGGGTCCAGACCTCGCCCCGTAGTAACTACATAACTTAGTGTCTTCTCTGGTCCTCCCTCCACGGCTCATTTCTGACAGGCTTTTGCACGCTCTCAGTGCTCTGAGGGTGAGCCCAGCGGAGCTGGCCCCCGCCCGGTGTGCCCCGCCCTCCCCGAGTCACCAGCGTAATGGCGATGCCCGGACCATGGCGCGATAACCCAATTGTCATGACTTGGGTCGGGTCTCTGCGTACTAATCTCACTACCAAATTCATGGAAGCACCGCCGTGATCAGACCCTGACATCTGTCAGTCTGCAGACAGTCGGCGCCCAACACTTTATACTTCTGCTGAGCTTCGGGGGGGATATTGGATAGCCATTAGGGACGACTTAAGCACCCCAAAGGGAGTGACCTCACCAGCCACTGAAGAATTAACATTTTAAATGCTTATCGATCAGCACAAGATAAAGCCATTCGTGTGTGTGAGAGGTTTTTACTCAAGAAGACATTCGAGTGGGAGAAAGGGTCCTAATCCCTAACTTCCACTCCTTCCTGAGAATACATTTTGTTCTCTTTTCTGTCATCACTAGAATCGGGATAATGTCATTCTGGGTGTTTTGTTGTCGTTGCTGCTGTTTGCTTTTTGTTTTTTGGTTTTGGCTTTTGATTTCTAGATTTATTTTCTTTTGCTACTTTTTTATAAAGTTAAGCCTAGAGATATTTAACGGTACCAGAGACTTTAGAATGGCTCTGCCTGCTTCCTCTATTGATGTTCAAGTGCGGGGTTTGGACTTTGGGGAAATGAAGTAGCTCGCTAACGGTGACCTAGCGGTCCAGGGCGGAGCGGAACTGCAGCCAGACATTCCTGATGACTAGCCCGGGATTCTTTCTCCTGCCACGGAGATGCAGAAAGTGGCTCTTGGAGAAGCTCTCGTGGGCAAAGTGAGGTAGGTGTTCAGGCTGGGCGGCCACCAGCAGAATTTGAAATGACTCTCACGCGTTTGAATGTTGTGTATTCCATGAAAAAGCATAAAACAGTCTGTGAAGGACCCACTAAGTCATCAAAGAGGAAAGAAAAGAGTCTAAACATCCCTTAATCCGGATGCTGGCAAGTTTAAAACGAAGGAATGTGTCAATCAAATAGGAAGAGAAGTCCATCTCCGTTTCTGAAAAAGAAACCTGATGTAATGAATTAAATGCTTAAACTGGAGCCTAGAACAGGGCAACTCTTAAGCACTTGAGAAAATAAACAAAACATGGGAAAAAGTTCCTTTGGAATGGCTTTGCATTCCGACTTTTCCCACCCGAAAACTGAAAAACACAGAAATCAGGGTAGCAAAGTAAATGAAGACGCCGTTTTCAAATATTCCCCTATCAGATTCTTCCCTCCCCAAAGTCAGAAGTCACCACTGCGCAAGCTGGCACTTCCTGGGGACCGTCAATGGTTAAACAGCGACAGCCTCGCTGTCCGGAGCCGCTGCCAGGCTCCGTGCGTCACGGAGCAGGAAGGCTGCGAACGATCAGAGCGTCCCAGGGAGAGGAGCTGGGAGGCTTGGCCCAGAGCTGCACTCCGCCTGCCGGCCCTTCGGAGGTCACCGTGGGAGCTGGCTCTGCTGTGGCGTCCCGCTGCGGCCCCAGGCCAGGGCAAGCGCCGGGAGAGGCGTGGCCACGGGCGCGCGAACGAGGCCGAAAACCGCCACGCGAGCACGGGACGTGTGCCCAGCGCGCGCCGGACGCCAGCGCGGAGCGCGCGATGCAGCCCGTGGGTCCGAAGCTTACATCCGAAGCCCCTGCGTTTAGGAAGTGCACGGCCGGATCCTGTGGCGACCGGGCGTGACGTTTTCAGTTCAGGGAAAAGACGTGCAAACTGACTGCTCGTGTTTCTTCCTCGGGGTGCTGTCTGCTTGCAGAATGAATAAGGGTGTGGACCCGCGCGCGGCTCTCAGAATGACCACTCGCAGATAAGCGCGCTGTTGCGTCTCCGCTCAGAAACGACACAACGCTTCCTGTCCCGGCTTTGCCCTCACTGTGCGGAGCTCGTTCAGGACTCTCCGCCTTCTGGGGTCGCGTGACTGCCCCGGTCCCCCCCACCCAGAGCGATGATATTTAAGGTACATCCCCTGGGGGGCTCCCCTGCTCTTCCCGCCACAGCCCACCCGTAAGTGGACCAGTGAGCCCTCCCCGCCCCCAAAGCTCCGAATGTCATTCTTTTTTGAAAATCACTTTTGATATTAGAATCCTATAAAGGGCCCAGATGAAAAGCCTGTCCCCCCTACCTCTGCACAATGACTTTCATAAAATTAAATATAATAACATTTAACCTTCTCTGAGAACTCTCTGTTTGCCAGGCACCGAGCTAACTACTTCATACATTATCGTGTTGAGCCTTCGCACAGCCTTCTGAGGACGGGTTATCATCGCTGTCTCACGAAGGGAGGAAAACAAAGGCTCGGAGCACCTGAGTCGCACACGCGGAATCCAGACAGAGGTGTCACAGAGAGAGCGCTCGCTGTGCCAGGGAGAACCCGGCCGATAACCGGGCAGGCGTGGGGGGCACCGCTCTGGTCCCCACGCGGTAGACCCGCCAGATCGCGAGGGCGAGACGAGACGCCGAGTCAGAGAACGACCCCTCCGTCCTTTCCCAGACGGCAGGAAGCTGCAGCCCGACGCCCGCGTCTGCCGAGATTCCCCCCCAAACCGCCGGACTTCCCACCCACTTATCGAGCCGTTTTAAGGAAAAGAGTTAAGTCATCGGAAAAGAGGCTCCATGCAGGGTTTCCTGGAACACCGCTACATACGGGGCCGGCAAACAGGTGAAGCCAGTTCAGCGCGCCGAGCAGCCGCGCGCACCACCCGGGACGACGTCCCTGAACCCTGGAGCAGCTTTGAGGGCCAGGACAAGGAGTGGAGATGTGGTATATTCAGAAACCTTCAATAAAAGGTAGGACTTGTTTTCCATCGTTTAAAACTTTGCTGTGGCAGGTGTGGCCTCCCCTGAACCCGCGTGTATGCTGCGTGTCATCGCAGAGGTGACCTGGACCGGCCGGGCGGGCCCGGTCTCATCACAAGGGCCCCTACAGGAAAGAGGCAGGGGGGTCCGACTCAGAGAAGGCGACGTAATAACAGAGACAGAGAGGCTGGGGACGTGTCTGAGATGGAGGAAGAGCCAAGAGCCAAGGAATGTGGGAGCCTCGAAAAAAGGCAGGACGCAGACTGGCCCCCAGGGCCCCAGAGGGAGGGCAGGCCTGCGGACACTACACGTGAGCCCCACGAGGCACACCTTGGACTTCTAACCTCCGAGGCACACCTTGGACTTCTAACCTCCAACGCCACGATGAGGATAACTTCCTGTTGCTTTAGGCTACTGTTAACTCATTACAGCAGGAAGGGGAGGCTAACAGAAAGGTCAGCCTGCCACACGGGGGTGAAGCTGGCTCAGCCGCAATGCCCCTCGGCGTCTTTTATAGGTCTAGAGTCACCTGGGTAACTAAGAACCTAAAACGGAACCGGATGTAATTGGGCTCATTCACACCATGATCACACTGGGTCCCTGAAAGTATAAACTAGTCATCCAAGATTAAAGATGTGTTAAAGAAATTTTATCTTTAACATGGGAAATTTTAACAAACGTGTTAATGGTGCACAAGCTGCTGAAATTTTCCAAATCCCAGCTTCACTGTAACTCGAGCAATTTCTGAAGGTCAGCAGACAGCTTGGCAGCAGCGGCCGCGTGAGCATCGGGGGAAACGTGAGCCGGGGCCACGACTGTCTGTTCCACGTCACACACGCCGTGGGGAGGACTGCCACGCCACGCGGCTCGCAGCGCCCACCCCCGCCGGGCTGCCGCGTCCTGAGAGGACCAGGCAGGAGGCACTCCCATGGGAACTTCCAAAGCCGTTCTGAGCTTTGATTGGTTACAATTACAGCTTTATTGAGCTGCAATTGATATACAAAAAACACACACACATCCTTCGTGTGCACGATTCCACGTGTCTGGACACGTGTTACACCCGAGCTGCTGTCTCTACCATCAAGGTAGGAGACGTGCCCACCACCCTGGGGCCGCCTTGCGTCCCGTGCGTGTGTGTGTGTGTGTGTGTGCGCATGCACATGTGTGTGTGTGTACATGTGTGTGTGCACACGTGTGTGTGTGTGTGAGACCTGCCCTCTTTACAAAAGTACACTAGTTTAAGCACAAGTACAATGTCACGCAGCGGATCTGTGTAACCTTTCCATCTGGCATAGCAAACTGCAGATGGAGGGGACACCGCTCCTTCCCCCTCCCCCGCCACCGCAGCCACCGGTCCCCTCTCTGCGTCTGGGAGTTCGACTGTTTCAGGCACTCCACGCCAGTGAAAGCACACAGCGCCTGTCTTCCTCTGTGTGGCCTGTTTTGTTTAATGTCCTCCAGGTCGATTCACGTTGCTGAATAATGTTCCAGCGCACACAGGTACCTCATTTTCTTTAACCGTGCATCTGTCTGGGGACGCCTGGCTGGTATCCGGATTTAGGCTCCTGTGGATAACGCAGTGAACACAGGGAAGCTGGGAGGAGAAGCGGAAGATGCCTCCTCTGAGGGGCCGTGTGGGAGTGGCCGGGCGTGGGGTGCAGAGAGCGTGAGGGGGTTGGGTCAGGGACCTGACGGGTTCTAAACTCCAGAGGCAGAGAAACCTACGTGGTACCTGAGTTACACAGGATGAATTCTGCACCGGCAGGCAGATTTGCAGGAAACCCCAGAATCCTCAAGGAAAGACATGCCAAGTGTTCCCCGTGGACGCACCCCACTTCAGGAACTGGCGACTTCCCAAACCAAGTTCGACGTTGACATTAGAGGCAGCTTCAAGTTTGGTGTCCGGAGTGGCACTTTTTTCCGTGCCGTTAGCCGGTCGGCTTGGGTGTCGTACTGACGACCATGCTCAACATTATCATCCGGATTCACGGTGAGCTTCCCAGCAGGGTGTCTGCGCTTTGTGTTCCCTTTAAAGAATCAGACCCTTTCTCTTTTAAGGACACTGTTTAGTATTTGCCTCCAAAAAAACATTGTGGACAGGGGAAGACTTAGAAATAAAGAACGAAACACTGATCGTGGGCAGAAGAGCGAGGAAAACGCTTCGAAACCCTTCTGGCCCCTCTCGGGTGATGCGAGAGGGGGAGGGCCTCGTCCGCGGACGGCGGCGGCTGGGTCTTCATCGAGGCAGCTTCCTGGTGCACTTCGGGACACGCTGGAAATCAAGAAAGCGTGGCAGTGGTGACATTTCCTGAGCACTTCCTGTGTACCGAGCCTTTCCTAAGCGCTGAAGCAGGCTGTCACGACAGTGCGATGCGATTCTACACCCAGGCAGGATGGAGGTCGCTTTCTAAGGTCTTATTCTAGCGGCTGATGACCGGGGTCCGCACCTCACCACCATGCCGCCCGGCATGTCTGGGCCACTTAACCCCCAACGCTCCTCCCCGGAAGTGGGCTCGGTGCCGGTACGTTTTCTGCATTGTCCCACGCTCAGTGACGGTGGCTTCAATTAGATCTCTGAAAGGGTCATCACGGTACACATTTCCCCTGTTCAAATTACTGTGTGGTTTCTCTTGTGTGATCAGACCCAGGCCGACACAGAATCGGGGCCAGAAGTATCTCCGTGGACATACGGCCCCGCTCCCAGCGGGATTATTTGCTTTCGGAGTTCAGAACGAGACGGCGTTAGACCACTGCTTGCTGGATCACAGACCTCGTGGTCGCCTGAGGGTGTGCACGGAGCGTTTTCCATGTCGTTGTACCTAGTGGTTGCCGTATCTGTCCCAGCTCACCCTGGACGCCTCCGCTTCCAGAGAGATTCCTGACTTAAAAGCACCTTCTCTGACCCTGCGATGCCTGCCCAGCTGAGTCCTCTTGCATTTCCGAAAATGTGGGGCCTCCCCTCTGTTCCCTTCCTTCCATCCCCGGACCTTTCTCCCACAGCTGGGCCGTGGCCCGTCGACGTGCAGTAATGCCCTTTGTCTCCAGGATTAAGAGCCTTAGTTTCTCATCATAAAATCAGACCACGAGATGACTTTTCGCTGGGAACAGGCTCAGCTGGCAGCCGAGCCGGTTCAGCAAAACCCTATAAGACACTCATCGAACGTTCTGGGCCCGGGACAATGCTAGGTGCATTTTGCCAAACACTTTTTCCTCCTAATTTTTAAATCCAAGTACATTTCAAGGGAGATTTAATCCGTCTGTTTCTCATTCGTTCACACTTAACTCATCATTTTGTCATTTCGTAAGAGCTTTTGATGTTTCAGAAGCCTTCTGTGTAGTTTCATAAGCTTTTCTTTTTGTTCTTTAAAACACGAAAGCCACATTTTTTAACAAAGATAAAAAAAAGAGAGAGAGAGAGAGAGAGAGAGAGCAAACAAAACCAGAGTTTTCAAAGACTTAAGATCAGTTGTATATTCAGAAAACACAGGGCGCCCGGATGGATTCCAGGCTTGTCCAGGGCACTTTGCCATCAAGCCAGACCCTTGGGCAATGGGCTGGCCCATGGAAGTGGAAAATTTCAATTCATTTCAAAAATGTCAACCCTTCAGAACCAGAAATGTTTACACAAATATCATGTACACTCCATCCGGCAAGATAGTGAAACACTGTCTAAGTACAAACAAATCAGATCCTTTAGAAAGTTTCCCAGCTGCAGCAGGGCGCCCGGGGGTTCGGGGTTCAGAGCGCCTGGCGGGTTCGGGGATCGGAACGCCGCGTCTGACCCAGCGCGCACTGCGGGCGGAGCGGCCCCGCAGCCGTCGGCGAGTCGTTTTCTCCCCCTGCCTGCTGGACTGCATGCCCACGTTCACCCCACACCACAGGTTTCCTGTGAAACGCCTGCAAGGGACTTGGTGACAAGCGACACACCGCCCGGGGGATCTCCGCACCACGTGCGGAACACAGCGCGTGGGCGGGAGCTGGGCCCGCGCGCACGCACGCCGCCCACCTGCTCCTGCCGGCGCCGCCACCTCTCATGCGACCGCTGACACCCTCCAGGCACGAACCGCTCTGTGGCCAGAGGCCCTGATCCTGGTGGCAGAATGTGAGCCCTGAATGAGCTGGGACGTGTGGCGGTTTGTGCTCCTGCCTCTCTCCTGGCCTTGTCGGAGGAGCGAGCGGAGAATCTCGTGGTCACCCGAGGGTGTGCACAGGGCGTCTTCCAAGCCATTAAACCTAGATGTGCGTCCCTCAGGGACGTCTTGGTCCCGGTCCCGCAAGCCGGTGCCGCCCCGCGCGGAGCGCAGCGTCCGTGTGGCACGCGCGGCCGCAGACGCGGACCGTGCGCGCCAGGCGCGTCCTAACGGGGACGCCAGTAGGTTATTAAACCTGAGGTGGGGGGACCTGGGCCCAGGACAGGCACAGCTTACGTCATGCGTCCCGCCCGCGAGTTCAGTGAGGCCTGTGCGTGGCGGGGCGACGCGGGGCGACCTGCGGGGCTGGGAGGGGGCGCTGCTGCGGGCGTCACACCCCCACGGGGAGGCTGTGGTGGGACCGCACACGGCCGGCTTCGGTTTGAGTGAGCGGCCTGGCCATCGACTTCCAGGAGCCTTGGTTCCTCGTTGCGGGAATACGGCGGGGCGGGGGCGGGGGGATGGGGGTGCGCACCCGGCGTGCGGAAGCGGTACTTCATGTGCGAAGTCGGGGCTGGCGCTATAGCCCCACCCAGGACTGGGGGTGACTCCCGGTTTGACAGGCGCGGGCCTAAAGCAAGAGAGCTCGCCGGCTGCTTGGCCCCAAGGGTCCGAGACTGGAGCGGAGACGGCCAGCGCCCAGGGGTGCAGACCACGGACAGCCCAGGGGTGCAGACCACGGACAGCGCACGGCCGGCCCCCAGAGCGTCTGTGTGCGTCTCCCGCCACCCCCGACGCAGGCGCGAGGAGAGGTCCGGCAGGTGTGGGGAGGCGCGGGGACAGGGCAGGGGACGCGGGCACACGTGGAGTCGCACCTGGGCTGACATCAGGTGACCAGGGCCGATGCGAACGCGCAAGCGCTCACGCAGGGAGAAGCCGCCTTCCCGGGACAAAACAACTGTGCTTCACGCACACGAGGCGTCTGTTTGCTGGGGAACATGGGGGGGGGAGGGGAGCTTGGGGCTTTCACTTGAAAAATCATGTTTCTTCCCGAAAGTTTCATAAAACTTTGATCGAAAAAAGCCGCTTTCATCCGTTGCAGACTTCCTCCTCTGACTCGCGTCGCAGTGACTACTCGAACCACACGAGTGCGGTCGTGAGTGTCTGGACAGCACTGGGCCCCCCGGCTCGGGGAGACACAGGGGCTGCCATTTGCTGGGGCCGAGTGGCTGGGGGCGGGGCTGGAGCCCAGAGCCGGAGGCCTCCGTTTTCCCGCCAGTCCCAACAGGTCTTCGCCCTTTAAGGTCCAGCGACAGGTTCCACACGCACAATTTCCGTCCATCTGAATCGCATGGGTTTGTTGGAACCTCACCGAGAACCCTAAGATAGTTATAAACTGCTTAGTCTTGAGGCCGCCATGAATTCTGCGTAAAATGGACTTTCAAAAACGTGGGAATTGACCACATCAAGTGCACTTGACCTCCTTTTGATACCGACTGCAATGCTGGGTCAGACGAGCCGAACAGTACGATGCTCTGGGCTGTGTTCAAGAAAATGGTTGCAAACATCTTCAACTGTGGGGGCTTAAGGAAAAATTGCAAAGAACGCAGCAAAGAACTTAGCGGAGGCTATAAACACAGAGGGGGAAGACGGGGTCAGATACGACATGCTCATTCTCCACGCTGTCCTGTGGGGGGAACCACGGGGTTGGGCGGGGACTTCAATCTGCAAGCTTATGCCGCTGCTAACCACTAGAGGGCAGTGTGAACCAAAAAAAACCCGCACCAGTCTTGAGCAGAGCTTGAAATTTTAGGTGTTTATCTTGGGATTTTTCCAGATTTATTAAAATTCCAAAATACATGTTCGTTTCTCTTTTTAACCACTGGAAATGCAGGTGGGGATGAGGTGTGGGCCGCTGCGAAGAAACGTAAAGAGCGCCCCCATATTGTCACGCACTGGGGTTGTTGGATGACCAGACGCGCACGCGTAACTGTCCATCCGCGGCTTTTGGGGGGGCATCAGGGGAGGCGGCCTCTTGGGACCCCCTGAAAGCCCCTGGAGGGGATGGAGACTGGCTTCCGTGGAGACGTGGAACCGCAGGTCTGAGGCGGCGGAGGGAGACGGGTACAGTTTTCGCAGGCTCTCTGGGTAACACCAGTTATTCCGGTTTGCTCCCGCTCTGACCTCGTGGCCTTTCAGCAGAGGAAAAATGCCAGATGAAAGACCATGTCCTAGTCTCTGCCAGACCTACACAGATCTTACGTGTAGATATATGTATGCACGTCTGTGCCCAGAGAGAAGGCAAAAGGAATAAATGAAATAACCCATATACTCCTTTGATCTGAAAATACATCTCTATTCCACACACACATATCCATTTATATAGTCTGGTATCTATATCAACATATAGAAAGAGGAACTATACAGATAACACAGTTTAAGTTTGGGAATTTATGTATCTCACATAAATTTATATGTGTGTGTTTGTTTATTCATCTCCTCAAATATTTATGTAATGCCTAAAATGCAAAAAAAAAAATGTAGAGAGAGATGAAATTGGACTCATCTCTGGCAATAATTGTACTGCAGACAGCCTAATAACTCGCTTGCCACAACAAACCAAAACTGTGAGAGATGCTTTTAAAATCTTTTAAATCGCATGGCTGAGTTCCTCAGTGACATCCTAGGTGGGGTGTGGGTCCCCAGCAGGCCCAGAGCTGGGGAGCTGGGCTGAGCCCCAAGGCGGTCTGCAGCTCCTGGTGGCTTTAGTGACCACACAGGAAGTCAGGAGACAGGCCCTGGAGCTGCCCAGGCCAGGTGAGTGGGGGGACAGAGGCCCCAGCCTAGAGCCAGAGCCCGCGAGAGTGAGCAAGGTGAGCTCTGTCCCACAGGAGGGACAATGGGGAGTGCCTCATGATGACTTTGGCTCTTTGAGGGGGAAAGTGCCTCACCCAGAGCCTGCCTGCCGCCAGAGGCGGGCCTGGCTTAGGAGTCGCGTCTATGCTAAGAGCGCAAACTAAGCAAGCAAACTGTCTCAAAGCGTCGCCAGATTGGTGGCACCAGCACGCATCTGGAAAAATCTCACCGAGATCACTGCAAGGCAAGTGACGAGTTTGGAGGACAGCGTGGCGGGCCGGCCACACGTTCGCCTGGGGTTCCGGAAGGAGAGAAGCATGGTTTAAAGCAAACCAGTTGAGCATCTGAGAGGCGTCACCCCTCAGATTTAGGCGACCCACAGGTAAGATACATAAGGGATCAAACGCCCACGCTCACAGACGTGGGGGATCACGCGCGACGCCGGAGGCCCCCCAGCCACAGCCATCCTGTCGCCACCGTTTCGCAGCCCCGGATCACCGTCAGCTCTGCCGCGTGAGGCCCAAGGAAAGCCAGTGAGAGAACCGCATGCCCAAGACGCGGAGCTGGCTGCGTGGGGCTCAGCCCGAGGGCCACAAACCACGCCGCTGTCTCATGGCTCTCGCCTCCAGACCAGCTTTGCCCCTGTGGGGCCGGAGTCGCCCCTGCTGAGAACGCACGGTGCGTGGGGCGAGTCCCTGCCCGCTGAGGAGGAGACAAGCCTTAAACAGGTGGCCGTCTGCACACCTGTTATTGACACGAAAGCACACTCTTGACACTCCTTTCCGAATGTGTCCCTTCCTGAGCCAGCCGTGCCTAAGCAGTGAGAGTCTCAGTCCTGGGTAGAACACACCAGTCACTGTAGAAGGAACGCAAACGGTTCCTAGCCACACTGGTCGGTTTGGCAGGCTGCACAGAGGGGCCTGGGCGGGGCCCGGGCGGGGCCCGGGCGGGGCCTGGGCGGGGCCTGGGCGGGGCTGGGGTTGGCGGAGGGGGGCCAGAAGGATGAACGGGCCTGGGGCGGGGCCTGGGTGAGCCTGGGGTTGGCGGAGGGAGGGTGCCTGGGGGATGGCCGGGCATGGGGGGGGGGCCTGGGGCGGGGCCTGGGTGGGCCTGGGGATGGGGCAGGGGGCGGGGCTGGGCGGGGCCTTGCACAGGGCTGGGGTTGGCGGAGGGAGGGTGCCTGGGGGATGGCCGGGCTTGGGGCGGGGAATGGGGCGGGGCCTGGGGATGGGGCATGGGGGGGGCTGGGCGGGGCGAGCCCCACAAAGCTGCCTGGCCAGTGGGTTTGTGCTGAGCCTGTCACTGGTCAAGGCCACGTTAGGAAACTGAGGCAGGACGGGCACTTCGCAGGCTCTCTGCCTCTAGCAAGGGACAGTCTAGACACTCCCTTTGTTAGCCTCCCGAGTGCCCTCCGCGCCGGGTATCGAGAACTTAAGGACATTCTCGGCCCACCAGCCCCGGGCCTTCTCCCCGCGGGGACCCAGGAGGCGTGCGCCCTCCCAGGCCCCCCTCGCGCGCGCACCGGCGTCCGGCTGTCCCCGGGCGCCGCTCCGTGCCCGATGCGGGCACTCCGCGGGGTCCCAGGGGTGCTGGCCGCGGCGCCGGGCGCTGCCTCCTTCAGAGACAAGTGCAAACGCATCGCCGTGGCTTCCGCTGCGTGTAACTAGGGGACCATTTACGCGGCTCGGTGTTGTCACTATGCTAATGAAAACCACGTCACAGACTTTCAGCCCTGGGCGACGAGAGCGCTGCGCCTCTTTTCCACTGGGTGGCAGCAAACCCTGGGAAGGAAGAGGGCACCTTAGCAAAGGGAGACGGGAGACGCCCGGGTCCTCCGTCACTGGCCTTGACTTTTTAAGCAGGAAAATTTTAGAGCGATGGGGGAAAGTGGGAGGGACAACAAATAATCAACCAGTAGACTCCAGGTCGATGGCTTTAGCTCTTTAACTCCGGTTCCAAATCCTCAATTTTTGATTCCGCTGGACTCTGTTTACGCCTCGGGAAGTTAATGTTTTGTCACCGGCCACTCGCCTTTCCCCTCGTGATGAACACACCGAAACCACCGTTAACGACGCGTCCACGACGTCGGTGCCTCGAGCGTAATAACGAGCTGCCTGGTGCGGGATGTCCAGGCGGGGGCGCCGGGCGTGTGGGGGAGCAGTTTCTGTGGGAAACCACTGTACTTTGTGTTCATTTCTGCTACAACTGCACTAAAACAATAAAGTTTATCAATCATTTGAACGACAAACATGGTGTCAGCTTACTCCTTTCCTCTGGGCAGGTGGAACCAGCCGCCATTGTTCTCGCAGGTTTTCGGGGGTCCCTGGTGCCGCCCACCGAGACGTCGTGAAGGCCGAGGGTGGGATAAGGCGCCAAACCAGGAAGCCCCCCAGGGACCCCTTCGTTCGCATCGCTCCCATCTGCAGCCAAGAGCTGTCGTTATTTTCGAATTAAGAAAGACACAGGAATCCAACGTGTGTAGTAGTTCTGAGGATCCCCCGTCCCGGTCCCCCGCAGGCAGCCCGAAACGACATTTCAGGCTTACTCATTACCCCAGACCGTCTCGTTCCCTTTCAAGTTTAGAAGAAAACGGGAAACAGGCCCCCTCGTCCCTTGCTTTCTAGTAGATTCTTTCTCTAAAGTAGCGAAACCTTAAGCACGTCGTAGGGCGGTGGGTGGCGGCTATCGGCAGTGTTTTCGGCCCCTTTTAATCTTCTGAACAGGTGTCCTCATTCTCAGAAGGGCTGGCTTTTCTGCCTCACGTTACGGACCTCGAAGGAGGACTTCCAAAAGACGTTTGCGAACACCTTGCAAGAAGCTTCGCGTCGGGGCAACTCCACCCGCTAAGCGACTCTCCCTGCGCTCACGTCTCTGCCGAGAGTCACTGGCCCGTGTACGCGATGAGTTCACGGTCAGAGCTTCGAGGAGAGTTCCAGAACATAGTTCGGGAGACGCTGGTGTATGGACTGCATTTAAAAACTCGAGACTGGGTGAAACCACCTCGAGGGGTGGTGTGTGTGGACGTGGGCGAGCGGGGACCCGGCAGAGGGCGGGGCTGGGCGGGGCCCCCCAGAGCTGCGCGGGACTGGCACAGAGGGGCAGCGGGGAAGGGCGAGCGGGCGCGGGGCGGAGGAGCCGGACGGAGCGCGCGCGGCGCTGCTGGACGCACGAGCTCCGCTCCATCACTTCCGGGCGTCTCTCCTCGGAGGCTGACTGATCTGGGGGAGCCCCTGGATCCTGGCACACCCGCCCCCCCCTGCCACTGGGGGACCTCCTGGGTCTCTGCGCACCTGCCCCTCCCCTGCCCCTGGATCCCGGCACACCCGCCCCCCGCCTGCCACTGGGGGACCTCCTGGGTCTCTGCGCACCTGCCGCTCCCCTGCCCCTGGATCCCGGCGCACCCGCCCCTCCCCTGCCGAGCTGTTCTGCGCAGAGAGGTACCTGGCGCCTCTGCGTCACTGTCACCAGCCTCTTACCCACATGCGCACCAAGGGGACGAGGGGCCTGTCAATGCACGTGTCCAGCCCCGGCCTGCAGAGGACCGCCCGCCTAGCGTGGTAATCAACAGATTCGTGTGGCCTGATGCAAGCATGTCGGCTAATTTGGGGGATAATACTCAGTTTGTAGCTGCCAGATTCTAGGTGAAAAAAACTTCTCGTAGCAACTTAAATAAAAATGGCCAAGATCATGAAACTCTCTGCCCCATGCGACTGGAGCTGACATTGACTCACGATCGGACCCTACATGCTAACGTCAGTCGTAATTTTCTCTTGTTCATTAATTCGTCTTGCAGATACCGCCTGAAACCCGCTGTGCCTCAGCAGGCGGAGCAGAGGCTGCCTGCCTGGGCGAGCTTCCAGTCTAGGGGTGACAGAGCTCTTACCCTATGTCGAAGTCTCAAAAGTACCTTTAAAATCACAAATGTTGACGTGTGCTCTGCAGACAAAGCACGGGGCACTCTGAGGGACATGCTCCCTGTGGCCTGCCGTCTGCGGGGGTGGCATTTAACCAGAAACCTGAAGGAGGCGCGGGGGCCTCGAGCCCTGGCTGACCCGAGCATGCGCATGTTTGCCCAGCCAGGGCCCACTCCCCCGAGGTCGTCACACGGCTCCGGCCTGCGACTCTGCTCTCTCGGGAGTTTGCCACAGAATCCACTGCGGCCTCGGTTTAGATGTAAAAATAGCATCCCCTCTGCTTCCGGGGCTGGGTTGCTCAGCAACCTGGGTTTTTCCTCTTTTTGTTTTCTTTTTGAATCTCCTTGTACACTAATTTTTCATTGGCCCTTTGGGTAATTAGTCTGATAAGTCATGCTGGCAGGAACTAAGGGGACAGTGACCCACCTCAGGGGAAGCGAGGGGCATTCCTGCCCCGCCTCAGGAGGAAAGTGGGGGCTGCAGGAAGCCACAGGGAGCCTGTCAGAGACAGCACGGGTCTTCGCAGTCATCACTCAGGAGTAAAGACATCTGACCAGCGGGCATAAGGTCACCCACCTGCCCCCCGCCCTGTCTCTCTCTGTCTCTCTCTCTGTCTCTCTGTCTCTGTCTCTCTGTCTCTGTCTCTCTGTCTCTGTCTCTCTCTGTCTCTCTCTCTCACACACACACACACACACACACGCACCTTGCTAGAAAGGACGAGAGACTGAAGTTGACCTTCTGTCCAAACCTGGTGAGGACTGGTCGAGTTTACAGGACCGGGTCGGCGACACTGTTTAGTCCCCTCTGCTCAAGCCCCACTGTCAAGGCCAAAGTCAGCCACTGATCCGCGAGGCAAGCCTGCGCACGGTCCCGTTGCTTGGCACGCTTCCCGCACAGACGGCTGGGGACCGGGCGGCAGGGCGATGGCCGCCTGCCGCGCCCATGTGTGTCTGCACTTGCCAGACGCCCCGCGCCAGGGCCCGGCCGACGCTCTCAGCAACGGATGAACGGAACCGGCTGGAGCCCCCTCTCGCTCGGCGTGGAGGGTGCGGGGCAGGCTGCTGCCCGGTGTGCGGCCGGTGACGAGTGGGAAGCCCAGGATGCGCGGCACCCAGGGTCCTCAGCCCCGGCCTGCCCCGCACCTGCGAACATGCCGCATCGTCAGCCTGATTACTGAGGAGCTGTGATGATTCCTCCAGGGAGACGTTCGCCCCGCCAGAGGCGCCTGCTCGGGAGGGACTGGGCCCGTTTTCTCCCGCCTCTGCCACACCTGGCCGGGTCCTCCACACGGCGCCACGCTCCTTGAATACTAGTTGGGTGGACGGACGCACCACAAGCGGGCGGAGCGCAGCTGAGCAGCCGAGGGTGGGCTCGCTTCCCTCCGTCATTCCCAACTCCACGCCAGGTACGTCTCCCCATCGGCTTGGCAGAGGAACTCACCTGGAACATACGGAGGACCGTGTCTCTGTGTCATGGCTCCACGGGCTCCCAGGACCACAGAGGGAAGCCCAGGCCCTCGGCGGAGCCCGGGTGGCAGGCCTGCCTCCTCCCTACCCCCGGGGCCCGCCTGCAGAACACCGGGTCCTCTCGCCACTGCCCCGGGAGGGTCCGGCACCTGCCCCGCCTCTCGGTTCGCCCTTCTGACGACGAGTCTCAGCTCCTCCGGAAGACTGTGTTTAGGGATCCCCCATGCCAGGCGCCTCCCCTCCTCAGTGACCCACTTTCGCCTCTGCCTCGCTGCCCAGCAGTGGGTTCTCCAGGGTGCGGGGGGTGGGGGACAGGGTGCCTCATTTTCTTCGTTGCCACTATGAAGGCCAGTCTTGTCACAGAAAAGCGCCCGAAGACATTGCCAGTCTGATGCTCACTGTTGAGGTCCCGGTGTCTACAGACACGCGCCCGCTCCGCCATCAGCCTCGCGAACAGTCTGCCTGCCGTCGGCAGTCGGGGGCCTTTCTCCTTCCCGCGTTCATGTGAGCTGCAGGAAATGGAGATTGGCGAGTATTTCCAAATTCCATAAAACAAAGGCAAGTCCGTTTTTAAAAAACAGCTGCTTTGACCACATTTTCAGATGGCGCTTCCCAGAGTCTGAGCTCGGGGAGGCCCATCTGACCACATGTCCGTCCCTCTGACTCTGGCCCTGGCGTCCAGGGCCGTAAGACATGCGTCGTGACTTGAATCCGCGCTTCAGGGCCTGACTCTATGTGATTCCGAAACAGGGAAAAAGTAAAACAGCTTCTGAGGAAGGAGGCGTTTCCTTTGATTTGTGCTTCTGGCTTCAAGGTCTCAAGTGATCATTTGCCTGATTTTTATCCAAATTGACCGGTGGCTTCTGGCATCATGCCGTGAACCGTTCACCCTGAGCATTTAAGGATGGAAGGTTCGAGAGAGACGAGTATGCTGAAGGGCCCGACCACGTACGGGGAATGGTGGGTGGCAAGGTGAGTAGCCGCAGGCACTGTGCTCGAGGAGAGGGAGGGGACGAGGTCCCGGACCGCGGCGGGGGGCGGGGGACGGGGGCGGGGCACGCACCTCCTGCCTGTCTGGGCGGGGGGACCCACGCGGCGCCCCCAAGGACGGATGCGGGCAGGGAGGGACACAGCGAGGCATGTCTCTGACTGACACCATTTTTCGCCGAGCAGCAAAGGGGAGTCGCCGGCAGAGAGCGTGGAAAACATTGAGCATTAATCCTTAACCGAGATGCACGCCTCATTCTTCAGAATATAGGATATAACGAATTGCTTTAATTTTTAAAAAATAAAATCCCACTCGGTATTTTTCCTCTACTTAAGGTATCGCTTCGGCTCCTGATTTAGGAGACTCTCTTGAAGGAGACCTTTCCAGATGCCAAACTTTCTTCAGAGAGCGAGGACCTTGGCTACTTTAGATTGTTAAACACACGAATGTAAGTAGCATACACGAAGTATTCCTCTGACATCTCAGCCTGTCCTCTGAGTTGGAATGTCTCCAGTTTCATTAATTTATTTTTTCCCGCTTTACACTTAATTCGCACATGGCCATGGGGGACTCGCCCGACCTTTCCCCACTTTTCCATCGGCGCGAAATTTGTCCCATTCAGAGATTTGCGTCAAACGAGAAAACGATGCATGTCAATTGGGGAACGACTAAGTTCGGGGTGGTGCTGCTATTGCAGCTCGCATTTCACACATGTGGTGCAGTGGTCGCCTCGTCTCGCCTGGGTGGCCACAGGAGGTCACCTTGGCCGGCGCCCCGACACTCTCCCATGTCTCCCGCCAGCGAGCAGAGCAGACGGCGTCCGCTCGAACCCTGCGCGGCCTCCCACCGCGCTCCAGTCAAGAGCGAGGGCCCGCTGACTGCCCTCAGCCCCCCGCTCGTCCGTGACAACCCCCCAGCTCACGCGCAGCCCCGCACGCAGCTCCCCGCCGCCCTGCCCGACTTTGAGCCCGCGCCCCCACCTGTTTCTGCGCTGTATTGTTTCTTAGCACTTATCACTGTGCTCGACACGCACCTATCCGATGTTCTGTCTTTCTCCGCCAGACTGCAAGCCCGGGCGGGTGTCATACTCGAGTTTCCTCTTTCCTGTGTCCCAGAGCCTGGAATGGTGTCTGGCGCGGACCAGACGCTCATCAAATTCATGCTGCGTGGGTAACATGTTGTGACAGGGGGAACGTCCCACGTTGGGTTGGGGGACTAGAGACGAAGCCAGCCAGTGGCGGCCAGGACTCGGGAAAGCGCTGAAGTCCAGCGAGCAGTGGTGGTGACAACCTGACCCGCCGGCTGGGCGACACGGCGGGCCGGGGAGGCGGCAGGAGCTGGGGCAGGGGGCGGTGCGTTCGCTGCCGGGCTCTCTCCCTGAGGAGCAGATCGGGCAGCTTTCATTGCTCATCAGATAGTCGAACCGGATCTGGATAAACTGCTGACGAATTTGCTAAGTACAGTGCTTTCTGCTGGAAGATTCGCAAGGCGACCAACATGCACAGCGCGGACCCGTTTAAAGGCGAAGCTGCCAGAACACGAACTATATTTGAAAGTCTCTCGTAACAACATCTTGGGATTTTTGGTTTTTTTTTTTTTTTTTTTTTGGAAGTCTGATTTGGTTCTGCAAAGGGAATGAAGCTTTAGTTCCTAGTGAAATAAAATTACTTTCTCAATTTCTTATTCCCATCGACTAGAAGATCCTATCACTTTACTGGAGTTAAAAATTACAAAAAAAAAAAATTTCTAAATCGTGTAGATGAAATCTAACATATATTTAGAGTGTCACGCTTTGCAAAGCCAGAGAAAGAGAGTGCAGATTTGGGATCGGGCGCACCTGGGTCCGGGCTGCTGATCAGACACATTCTCGGTGTCTGCTCCCACCCAGCCTTGGGCTCGTCACCCAACATGGGGGCCCAGGGAGCGGCTCGCAGGTGGACTGCAGGTCGGAGCACGGGTGACGGGGGCGGCCTGGGAGCACCCAGCATGCAGCCGGGCTCCACGGCGCCAGCTTGCAGCCCCAGCTTTTTCAGAGACAAACAGAGGCCGCGCAGGGGTCTCCGTGTCGTGAGAGGGGTTTTAAGAATCATGTTGTCACAACTGGAAAATTCTTATGACCTGTACAAGCCCAAACATCGACGTGAGCTTGAAACCTATCCTTCCTGAAAACAGTGCCTTTTATTGAAACGGGTCGGCATCTTAATGGAGAAATGAACATGCGTGTGCTCTTCCCTGAGCGCTGCCCGGAGAGCAGGCCCCTGAAACCGGCGAGGACCTTGTTCTGTAAACCCATCGGCGCTGCTCAGAAGTCCGCGGGTAAGAGAATGTTTTGTCATGAAGGACTTTGGGACCATAGCATTCTCTTAAACCAACGACCTCGTCTTACAGATGAGAACTTGGAACCCGGGTCCCACCCCCGGCGGCTGAGCGGGGGAGACGCGGCGTGGTGGCAAGGCGGCCGACCCTCAGCACGGCGGGGGCAGCCGGTGACCCAGACGGCCGGACCGCGAAGCGGAGGCCCGGCCCTGCGGCTCCGTGCCGGGGGAGGCCTGCCGGCTCCGGCTCCGATGTGAGCGTCTCCGTGCTGTGCTCACGGCCACCACGCGCCGAGAAGGGCCCGCAGGGACCGCTGTCCACGGGTCGCTGGCCCTCTGCACCCCCGCGGCCTGGGAGGGAGGACAGGTCACAGCACCAGATGCGCGCAGTGTGCGTCACGTGAGGAGCTGGGAGGCAAGTGCCGAACAGCCAGAGAGCGCGGCTCGCGCGCGGGGCGCCGTGGGCGGCGGCTTTCGAGGGACAGGGACGGCGGTGCGTGTGGCCTCTGTCCCTGGGAGGCGTCTTGGGCTTCCGGACGGCTCACCCCCGGACCTCGCCGTGGGCGTGACCTTTTATACGCAGACACACAGGCTCGGCGCGGGGACCTCGCCGACGTGCCGGGACGCGCCGGGCGCCCCCGAGCGGCGAGCATGGGGTGCGCCCGCCTGCGGGCGTGCGGAAGGCAGGTGCACGCGAGTCCCCAGCGGAGGGTCGCGGGCCGGCACGGCGCCTGCGCGTCTCGGTTTCCATACCGTAATGTGTTCCTGGTGTGGTCTACTTAGTGCCACATTTTTCACGTTGCTGTGCCACAAAATCATTGGCTGATTAAAATGACCCCGAAGAGTCGCGCTGAGGAGCTGCCGGCCCCTCGTGGAGAAGCTACGCTGGGCGGGCTCCGGTCAGCTCGGGGCGCGGGCGGCCGTGGTCACCCCGTCCACGCACACGCTGAACCAGGGTCTTCACACAGACGCGCACGCACAGGCGTTTGCCGATCGGGGCTGAAACCCTGACCCGAAGCTCGCAGGAGATGACCCGGCGCTGCCCCCCGGGCCCAGGCTCGGGTCACAGGAGACCGGCCGTGAATGATGGAGACGGCTTCACACGTCTGCGTGCGCGCACGCGCGCACACACACACGCACACACACACGCACGATCTGTGAGCGCGCGTGGCAGGATGCGGCGTGTGGCCGTGGTCACCGTGACGGCCGCGGTTCACGACCGACAGAGCGAGACCAAGAAGTCTCAGGAGACGGGAAGGGAACGCGAAAGGACCTCGACCACATCTGCGCATGCACCATGCATCCGCGCCCCGCGTCCGGGGGTGGGGGGGAGACAGCGAGAGCCGCCCCCCGGCACGCCCCCAAGTCCCCCGACACGCCCCAGCCGTGCTCAGCGCGTCCTTTGCAAGACCAACTCGGACCCCATCGCCTGGACGGGCTCCAGCTCGCAAGGGCTTCTTCAAACGCAGCTAGGTGGCGACGCTGTTCCAAACATGTCAATATTCTAAATATTTTAAGCGTCGCAAATTATTTTTTCTCCAAACACTTTACGTGCACAAACTTTAAATGCAAATACTTTAAACAGCACGCCCGCCCCCTACGTACACACCGCTATCGGTCTGCAGGGCAGAGCAAAGGAGGCTTTTCCACTGTCAACAACCTGAGCCAGTGTGATCGCACAGCTTTGAGGTTCCCATAGCAACATGTCCCATCGCCTAGGTGACAAAGATCTTATGATGTCACCGATGAGCTAAGCCGACTTGGAACACAAACAGACATTTCCTCCCAGGTGCCCCTGCATCGCAACGTCGCCGTCCAAGCCGGGCGCGGTCGATGTACCCAGGGCGGCTTCGCGAAGGGGCACGAGGCCGTGTCGTAAACACGGGGCCAGGATATCGCCTGGGGAAGCGTCTCCCACGGTCGAGGGGTTTACGACAGGCAGCAAGGTGCCCCCCTGGTACTCCGCGGAATTTCCCTCCAGATGCAGAACAGATGCTCAAAGACACAGCAACCTGGGGGGGGGGGGTTATGCTAGAAAAACGTTGGCAGCGATCGTTGGAACAAATGCCAGCTCCCAATCTGCAATCTGTGGCCAACACGTGTTTGAAACGCCCGCCAGTAACAGAAGGTAAGATGTGAGTCGGCGTCACGACGCTCCGTGACCAAGATCCACGCTTCCATGGAAGTATCCGGATTACAACCCGGAACGTGAGGTCAAGCCCTACTGCTGGCTGCCTCTTCCACGGCAACACAGCGGCCAACGCTGCTGACGACGGAGGAAGGACCCGGCGGCCCCGCTCCGCCCCACCCGCTCTGGGCCAGAGCCTGGGCTTTCGCTGACGCTGACCGCATGGTGTGTGGCTCTGGCCTAAAACACTATAAAAGGGGAACAATGAATAAACAGTTCCTTCGGGTCTTCGGCAGTTACCAACAATTCCGCCTCTTCTAGGGGGTCGTCATACAAATTAAATCTTAACTTGCTCCGTGGGGTGTGGAGCAACCGCGATGTCATTCTAGTCAATTAAAACTCAACAACAACAGCAGCAAAACTCAGCATCCTTCACTGCCGGCCACTAGCCACTCCGTCCCCACCGTGCGGGGGTCCGAGAGGAGCCACCTCTGCTCTCAGCCGCAGGCGGCAGGCAGCACAGCCCGCTAAAAAAAAGAAAAGTGTAAATAGTCAGGGTTCAGTGTTTGACGTAAGAATGAATCTCGGGGCCGGGTCGGCCAACGCGGCCGTGCAAAGACGCCCGGACTGCAGGCCAGCAGCACCAGCGAGACGCCCGTGAAGTGTCTGCCCCATACCCGGCCGCATCGCCACGCCGGAGGGAGGAAGCTCCGGCTCCGGGCCGGGACCAGGGAGGACCTGGAAACAGACTCGGCCTCTGCGACTGTAACCGTGCGCACCACCCCCTTCCCGACGACTGTAACCCACGCGCCAGCCCCTTCCTACAGCAGTAAAAGGGGAAATGGGCCAAAGAAAGCGAAGGGCGAGAAGCCGGACAGGTGCCGTGTGTATCACCTGAGCAGCGCCGCAGGAGGCTGGAACCGGTCGGCAGTGCGGGCCGGGCGGAGCTCCTGGGCACCTGTGTCCCGCCTCCCTGGCCCGCGTGAACGCGCTGCTACCTGGGTCCCGAGACATGCACACACGAGAGACGCAGGCGCAGGACCCCCACACGCGTGTGCTCGGGTGTGGGACGTGTGTCTCCATCCTCCCATCCCTGCAGACTTGGATTGGGGTGTGTGTGTGTGTGTGTGTGTGTGTGTGTGTGTGTGTGTGGAAATGATGCCACTCAATTCAAATGTCAGTTGTAAAAACTGATTCCTGACTCGTGCTTTCTTGCTGAGGCTTCTGCCCACCTGTCCCCAAGCCAGTTTCCAGCCTCCGCCTCACCGTCCCCCAGTAAATGCTCCGTAAATGCAGAAAGCACACAGACATCCACTCAGTACCCCAAAAAGCAAAATATGTTTGTAATTCAATGAGACTTGGGAGGAATAAGAAAATAAATCCAAATGCCACATGAGAGAAACTGTAGAAATTTGTCACCACAGCGGTCTCAGAATGCATAGAAATCTCTAGAAAGCTGAATCAGACGTGGATGTTTTCATTTTTTAACAGTTTTAGTAGTTTTAGGTTCACAGCAAAGTCGAGTGCAGAGTAGAGTTCTCATGGCCGCCACCCATGTATGATGCATTCTTAAATTACCAACAGTGTTTGAAATATGGATAATTAAAATGTCATACATATTTTCAGGTTTAAAAAAAAATGGAATGCTTTGGCTTATTTTCCATTCAGAACATACCTCGAACCTCCATCAGTGTCTGTCAAATTAAGAGGTTAATATCATCGATACTTTAATGATTATTAATCCTGTTATCCGTGCACAGGAAACCCAGAAATTCTTTCCAAGAAATAATTATTTCAGTAGCAAACAGTTCAACGGAGACAGCTTTCTTTCAGAGAACTGCCTGAGTGACAGCCTGATTTTGTGCTTAAACTACCTGCCTTTGAAAACATTTAACTCTTTCACTTCTACGCAGGTCCCCAGCGGAAAGCACAGAGCTGTCCGTTGTCACCGTGAACCAGATGCTGGGAACCCGTTCCCTAGAACCCCGCCGACCCCACACGTGACAAACCCCCACCCCAGGGAGTGTCAGGGTGGGCGCCCGGGGACTTGGTGTCACTAATGGTGACACAGTCTCTCACATGGTCCCTGCAGACGTGTTTGCAACCTTGCGACAAACAGAGATGCTTGCGGTGACAGATGACAAAGGTCCGCCGGTAGCAAACGGCCTAGTGTGGATGTACATCACGTTCTTCAGGGAAGAGCCTCAGACGCGGCAAGTCATCGGGGTGAGAAATGGATGCCGTTGGTGGATCGGCCAGCGGTGACGGGCCCAGCCGCCCCTTGGAGACAGGCTTTTCTGAGTGCAGACGAACACTCCTCAGACAAACGGGGTGTGTCTGCTGCCACGACGCTGCTCCAGGCGTTCCGGAGACCGCACGCCGGCCGTGGCCAAGGCCGGGCGCCGAGAACCCCGCACAGGCTGCCCCCGACGTGGCCCCCCCGCGGCTCGGAGCAGGCAGCCTCCTCCTAGTGCTGCGGTGGCCGGGGCAGCTCCGGGTACCATCACGAGCTCACGGAACGGCCCGAGGCCCTACGTCCTTCACGTGAAGCGTTCACGATGTAGGTGCCTTTCAGTGAGACATTGGTCACCAGATCGGATGCTTTCACAAAACCATCTCGGTGGGCGTGGCGGGGTTCAGGCAACAGTCACGTGTGAACTGGAATCCACTTCGCTTACAGTGAAGTTTTTAAAACAGATAATTGCACAAATTTAACGGGAGTTTGTGCCAGTTCCTTTGTCAGAGAAACGCTGTCTCCACCTGAAGGCGGTTTTCGGTTTGGGCTTCGGCATTAGGATGACGACGGAGACGTCCAGAACTGAGTGAGGACTAGCTACAGGGCAGCGGCTGCGGGACCAGCGCCCGGCTGGGAGGCGCCGCCCCCCGCAGGGGCCACTGCACTCAGTAGGTGCGGTGCAAGGCCCTGGCTCCCAGGGGGCTCACGGCCTCCGGTCACTCCACAGGGCTTCAGACACCTGTGCCTGCCCTCCAAGGGAGCCCGTCCTCGAGGCCCTTCCCCCCCAAAGTCTGCGAGTTTGGGGGGGAGGTGTCGGAGGTGCGCAGAACTCGGAAGAGAACCCTGGGGCATGTGTGGTGTCCTGTTGGGAGAGGCCGCAGGTTTCCCGAGGTGAGGGGGGTTCCCGGGGCGTGACAGGGACCTGAGCGTGTTGGGGGCAGTGGGCCTTCACTCCACCCTATACGCTCCGGACTCTCTGGGAAGGCAGGGGAGGGGGCACCGGCCCCTGCAGGAATGACGCGGGAGCAGAAGCGGCAGTGAGCACGGCAGCTCCGCCTGTCTCCTGGTGACAGGGCTCGCCCGGGCGGGCCGTGCCTCTCCATTCGCGTGTGAAAAGGCTCAAGCGCTGGCTAACACTTCATGAGGAGGGTAGGGGCGGGGAACAGAGTCAGGTACCAGTGCAGGTTAGAGGACGGCATGGCGGGCAGCCCAGCGGGCGAGGCCTCTGTGAGCTACGAATCGCAGCTGCCGGCCGAGTCGCGCCCACCGCGCCCGGGGCCGGCGCCCGCAGGCAGCGCTCTCTGGACGTCCCTGCTGTCACAGGCCTCGGGAAGCGGCGCCATCAGCGGAAATCCACCCCACGGTGCCCACAGAGACGGACCTCCCTCCCTCGGCCCAAGTGCACGCCCGCGGCCGCCGGGGACCTGGCCTGCCACTGTGTTCCGATGCGCACGCAACCTCAGAGGCCGGGGAGAGAGGGGGGAGGGGTGCGGCTGCGCGGGTAGCAGGGGGGCGACGTGGGGGGGGGGCTCCCGCGCATACGGTGGCGGCGGCCGAGCAACGCCACACGTGCGATAAAATTGCATGGAACGAAATACGTGCGCACGTGTGCACACACACGCGCACACGCACGCAAATGAGCAAAGTGGCACCTGCCTCAGGTGGCTTCTCCATACAAACAGCCTGTCTTGGCTCATGCTGTGGACTTTCCTAAAATCTCTCAAAGGTTCACAAACTCCAAAGAGGTAGCATCTGGCCTCGGTGTGCCCTGTACCTCTTGCTCAGTGGCGCCAAGCCCGGCATTGGTGGCAGCCAGGCTCAGTTTGCAGCTTAGCCTCTCTCGTGCACCTTCAGGCCCAGCACAAATGGCAACCATCTGCAGACCGACTTGAAGAATACGGCCAATGTCTTTACATATTTTAAGTTTTCAAAAGTTTGAACATGCTCTCTGATCCGGACGGGGGGAGCCAGAGAACGCTGACCCGGCGGACAGGGCTAACCTGTCCCCTTCCTGCCCACCGAAGTGGGCTCTGCTCGGAGCTGTATCGGGCCTGCCGGTTTCAAGCCAACGTCGTTTGCTCGCGGAAACGTTCGCTCGGCTTATGGACACTTTCCCCTTCTTCTGTTTGCACACGGGCTGTTTCTAGCCTTTAGCTTGCGGTCTCTGTCGAGAGAACAGGAGATGCTCCCTCTCGGCCCGGTAAGGTGGCGCCGCACCCTGCCCGCCTCGCGTTTGCTTGTCAGTGCCCGGGAAAGGGCAGCCTGCCTACGGGGGCACCCAGTCCCCGGCTCCCGTGAGGAGGGGGTCTGCCCGGGGTGCAGCAAGGGGCCTTCGAGGCAGGAAGAGGGTCCCCGGGAAGCCGCAGCGACGGGCTTGGGGGCAGAGGCAAGCTGCGCCCGACTCGGGCGGGCCTCGGCGTCCAGGCAAGGGGGGCGGCGTCTGCCTCGAGCTCTGATTCGCAGCCTGACCCCGTCGAAGGCTCACACAGGATGCAGGGCCACACGTGAGCAATGCTGGGGGCAGCCGTTCCACAGAATAACGCACGACCGGAGCGTGAGGCGGGAGATGTGGCCTCGCGTCTGATTGGATGAGCACGTGTGTCCTTTCGGGAAAGAGACTGATTTCCCAGGACGGGTCCTCTCATGGGGGCCGCCATGCTGTGTCCTCGTCCAGGCAAGAAGTCAGCTCACAGGCCAGACCCAGGTCCCGGAGGCCTTTCTGGAGACCGATGTGGTTGGGGTGTCCCGTCAGCTGGGCAAGAATCTGAAAAACCAGCTTCTGAATTGACACAAAGTGGCAGCAGATTCGTGGGCTCTGCGAAGCGATGAATGCGTGACAGACCCGTGCCCCTGCGCCCACGCCCGACCTCGCGCTGCCCTTGCGGGCGCCGGCTTGTGGGGAACGCTCTGTCCCACGTGCTCCCGTGTGGGCTGGCTCACCCTCGGGACCGCTTGGATCTGGCGGCCACCGTCCTCCCTCCCTGTTCAGCGGCCTCTGCGGAGCCGCCTGGCTCCCTTGGCCTCTGGGGACGGTCGGAGCCGTGGCCAGCGGCCTCACGCGCAGCCGCTGCGTTTCCTCCTCGTACCTCCCTCCTGGGGGCCGATGTGACACTCCCACCCCGACGCCCATATCCAGGGTCCCGGGCACCCCGGCCCCAACCCTCTTCGGGTTTGGTCTCCCGTGTTGACGGTCCGACCCCTGCCCTTCGGCGATGCCCCCGTCGCTGTCCTGTTTTTTAGGTTAATTTTCAGTCTCCTCCCTGCACAGCTCGGAATCGTCCAGACCCAGGTGAGAGCGCACCTCCTCCGCGAGCAGGGGGGACCTCGCTCCCCTTTGCGGGGGGCGCGTTCCGTGCACCCACGTGGCAGCGCTGACCGCGGCCTGCGGAGTGCGGGGCGCCCGCCGGTCCCCGCGCCTCCGCCGGGGTTTTCCCGCTCACGCGCTCCAAACACGCGAGGAACCAGGCGCAGAGCCGGTGCATGGTTTTCCCAGCGGGGTTCGCGTCCGCATCGGGACCCCCAGCGCCCCTGTCTGCCCCCGCATGACGTGCCACCGCCGCGGGGCCCGCTCCCCACCATTGGCCTCGCCCCACGTGCGCCCCGGCCCCCAGCTCTGCGAGAGGCCGTTTCCCTCCCCGGGCCCTGCAGCGCCCGGTGAAACCAGGCGCACGAGCCACGGTGCGATCCCGGGGTTCACGGCGTGAGCTTTGTCGCGTGTCGCAGCGGGCCCGGGAAGGTGGGGTCCCCGGGAAGGCGGGGGGGGGGGGGGAGGGGCCCAGGAAGGCGGGGTGGGGGGCCGGGAAGGCAGGGGACCCCCCGGGAAGGTGGGCGGCGCCCCGCGCTGCGCGCACACGGACCTCGGTCCCGAAACTCGCCGGCGCCGTTGCGCTCGTTTCTCGACATTACCGTTGCAATAACGTTTCTGGCATTTTCCCCTTAGGTTTTAAGCTTGTCTTCTTCCATAAATAGGGAGCACTCACCGGAAGTCTAAGAAATGCGGGAGAGGCGGGAAACCACACCTGGCCACCTCCTGCCTCCGCAGAAGCCCTCGGCGTGGGGAGAGGCCACCGCACCTGAGGCCCGCGGGGTCCCCCCGCCACCCCAGCTTCCGGGGGCTCCGCACTCAGCTCCATTCGCCCGCTGATCTTTTATGTGTATTTCCTCAGCCGCTTTTTATTTTCACAGGAGCGGAAAGCGGCCCCAGCGCACTCTTCGCCAGGACTCGTGGGTTTTCCGCCCTCAGCGCAGTGAGCGCCTCGTCTTGCCGGCCCCACCGTTAGGTTTCAAATCCAGCATTAGGGGAAATTATTCACCGAGACCGGGAGGCTTGAGACATGGAAAATCAATCTTCTGAGCCGGCTACGGAACGGCCACGATTTCGTTAATCGAACCTGACTAATTGAAGTTCATATATTAGACTTCGCCACCGGGCTCATGCTGCGACTTTGGGCATTCTCTCGTCCTCACGGAAGTGCTCCAAACCATCCAGGGAAGAGCCCTCCCCACCGCTCCCTTATGAGAGTCAGTGGCAAGATGTTAATTTCTATACTACTTACTGGCTCAAGGGATAAGAGAGTTTTTTCTTCATTAGCTGCTCATTACTTTTAAAAATTAATACTTTTTTTTTTTTTAAGAGCAGTTTTAGGCTTCCGGAAAACTGAGCAGAAGGTATGGAGAACTCCCATGTCCCCGCGCCCCTTTCCCGGAGCCCCGGCACTGCCTCGGGGGACACGTGTTTACGGTAGCCGAAGCGGCATTGGCGCTTGATCACCGACGGACGTGGGCACGTCCGCCCGGGGCCGCTCGGTGCGGCTCGTTCTGCGGGTCTCACCAGATGCGCGCGTCACGTCTCCGCCACAACAGCACCGGGCAGGGTGGCGGCACCGCCCCACGAGGCCCCCGCCCGGTCGCCGTCCCTCGCCCTTGGCCCCTGGCCACCACTGAGTCTCAGTTGCCTCCACGTCTGCTCGCGACTTGACGGCTTGCTTGTTCCTTTTTATTGTTTGATAATGTCTCGTCGTCCGGACGGACCAGTTTGTTTATCCATCACCTGTCGGAGGACATCTGGCTGTTCCCATAACATTTGGGGTCGTCGTGAATAAAACTGCCGCCCGCGTCCACACACGGGCTTTCCGCGGGGAGAAGGAGCGTGTCACGCTAACTCCACGAAGAGGTGAAGTGACGTGGCAGGTGCCACTTCGGCCGCGATTCCCGCTGCGGTGGCTGACGCTGCGAAGGTGACGGTGACGTGACAGCAGAAGCGCGTGTCGTGGACCGTGCGCACCCGCGGGGGCCCCGGCCCGGTTCTGGAGAGTCGGGCCTTGCCGCCTGCAGGCGAGGGCCCGAGCGGGGAGACCGGAAAGCGAGGCACGGCGGGGGGCGGGGGGGGGGCGGGGGGGCGGGGGGGGGACAGGCACCGCGGCGGGCGGAGGGGTCGCGGAGCCAGGCGTCCCGCTCCCCACCCCCGCGGGGACCCGCCCTCTCCCCCGGTCCTTGTCCTCGTCCCCAGGGCTCAGGGCAGCCGCGGGGCGGCAGCATTCCCGCGGGGTGGACGTGGAAGGCCGCGCAGAACGCCCGCCCGGGAAGCGCGAGGCCTCCCAGAGGCTCCCGTGGCCTCCTTGCTTCCCACCTCATTGCCCAAACAGTGTCCCCCGGCCACCGCCGGACACGAGGGAGGCTGCCGAGGCGAGCGCTTCGCTCCTCACGGCTCTGTGGTGGGGGAATCGAGGGGACCGGCGTGAGACGAGCTGAGCCCACGGGCTCTGTTGTCCCCGGGAATAAACGGCAACAACGGAGGACGCACGGACTGCAGTTCGGCCCCTTCTGACCGCCTCCCGGGCCCCGGGGTCTCCTGGCCGCCCGCGGCGACACCCGGCAGGGGCGAGGTGCCGGGAGGGGGTGCCGACTTCCGAGACGTCTCCTCACCGCTGCTACCACGGCCGAGCGTCCCAGCACCGCTCGACAGCGCGTGCAGAGCGCCCGGCCACCTCCTGTTTCACTGGTCACACGGCGTGTCACGGGGCCCGAGTGCTCCCCGTGCCCTGGTGTTTAAGGTCGGGCCCCGAATGCAGCGTCGGAAGCAGCGAGAACGCCGAGCGAGAGAGAGTGCATTTCGGCCGCGTTCCGCGTCGTGTTCCCCTTCCGCTGCTCTGAGTTAGGCCTCGTTACCGCTTGCTAAGAGTTCTGTGAGAGCTTCAGAACGGTGCCCTCTGCCAGGCCCACGTTCAATCCTAGTATTTCCAGCTGAGCTCCCGAAACACAGAGCCGATCGGTCCGTACTTGCTCCCACGCCTCTGCCGCCCCCTGGCCGCCTTCCCCGTAAAGCCCAGCGCCCCGGCCAGCCGCCCGCCGCCCCCGCCCCCCGCGTCCGTCGCGCCCTGCCCGGTCTGACTGCATGCCCTGCCTCTGGGCCTTTGCGCGTGCTGTTCCCTCTGCCCGTTAAACATGATTCCGCTTAGAAAAAGCCAGCATTTCAATGCACGGAGCACAGGAAACCAGACGGTAACCCGCATCAGAAAGTTCCAGTGTGCGACACGTGCAAGCACTTTGATGTGAGTGTTCTCGGTGTTGTGCTTTAAAGATTATTCAAGCAGCGAAAAAAACAAACAAACAAAAAACCACAGGAGACCGGAAGACTGAAGGGTCTGCGTTCCGACGAGCAGAGCAAACGAGGAACCACAACGAAGGAAGGCAGAGTAGCCGCGGCTCCCCGCGGCATGTGTCCGCGATGAGTTCCGGGGCGTGATGGCAGATGGCGCCGTTCACACGAAAGCGACACGGGAAGCGCAGGGTGCGTTCCGTTTTGCTACGATTTCTGAAAATGTTTCCTAATGTTTAGAGCCTCGACTGTCACATCTATAAAATGGGCATATCCACACACCGACTGAACAGAAGGTCAGGAGACTGGAAAAAATGTCCAATCCTGCTAGATGTTGAAAAGCAGAATAAAACAATGCTTTTCGAATCAGTGAATTATTTCATAATGGTGCCATCTCATGTTTAGCAATCTCTCTAACACACATGAGCACGTGACTAACACGCATTATGTGAACCAAGACTCTGGAGGGAGAGAGACCGAATTAGCACGAGAAACATCCGAATCACTGTTGTTTCTCCATGGTTTTTAAAGAGAATTCAAGAGAAGGGCGCCATACCCACAGCAATTTTTCTCCATTTCTCTGAGTGCTTTTCTAAAACCCTCATTTGGGTGACTCAGTTCTGTGGTTTCTTGGGGTTTAATTCTTTCAAGTGGTTCTACCCTGGTCCAGAATTTACTTGTATCCTTAGAAACCTGACGGTGATGATGCAAGTCATGCAAGAAAGGCGACTCTTACAGAATTCCGGTGTGGCAACTTGCATGGTCCTCTGATGTTCACTTGTGGGATCCTTCTGATTCCCATGAGCCAAGAAACTCGCCCTTCAACCGAGGGTGAGAAGTGTTTTAAATCTTACTATTGGATCTTGTATCACGATTCATCAGATTCTACCCCTTTCTGTGGTTCTCGCTTGATTTTGAAAAATAACTATTCGCACCGGGAAGCACCGGCTCGGGGGCCTTCCTCTTGGACACCCTCCTCCGCCCCCTGAGCACAGGAGAAGCGGGGACCGCTCCGGTTCACAATTCCCTCATGTCACCTGACGGAAGAGTGAGTGGGGTCTTGAGACTGCACAGACCACGGCCGTGCATTTTCAAATACACCTTTTCTCAGAGGACGCCTGACCGCCGCATGAGGCCCGGGGCACGGGGCGTGGGCACCAGGCAGCCTCCGTCGCCTGGGAGCGTGCGGGGCTGGGGGTGACGCGGTCGGCCACGGAGCCCGGCCGGGCGACCCGCCAGCCCAGCCGCACCCGCGAGGACGGGAGCATTCGCCACAACAGCAGAAGGGCCTCGCGGCTCACGGTGCAGAAGCCTGAGCTGTTCCGAGGGCGCCATGCGCTCGGCGGGGTGTCAGGGGTGTGTGGGGGGTGGGGGGCGACCTGCGACCCCTGTACCTTAAACACTGCACAACGCGGTCACGTTAGTACTAATCCTTACGCCTGACAGTCCCCAGCGGCTCCCCTGTCAATCACGGTGCTAAGCTCCTCACACGAATCACTGCATTTAAGGTGGTCTGAGTCGGAGCCCGCAGGGCCCAGCTGCACGCGGTTGGCCCGGCCACGTGCCCAGTGATCAAGGCCCTGCTGCGGCATGTGAGAGAACCGAGCTCCGCGCGCAGGGCGAGGACCCCGCCTCCAGGTGGGACGGGCCTCCGCAGGAGCCAGACAGCGCCCCCCAGCGGCAGGCTCCGCCCTGGGTCTGCAGCGCTCTGTTTGCGGGTCCTGCACAGGGTCCCGTGGAGGCCTGGGAGGCCTGGAGAACCCGGCTCCCAGCCCGGCCTCGACCTGGCTGTGGGCCGCTGAGGGCCAGGGTGGCCGGGTGGGCAGCGCAGTGGATTCCGAGTCTGGGCCTGGAGTCTTGGCCCCCGTCACCCGGTGCCGGCTTCAGCCCGGCTCCAGAAAAACCCACTGACACTTGTGTTTCTGATCCCTCCGAGACTGGGAACTCACGCAGGGGGTGGGGGGGGTGGCTCCTCACACTGCAAGAGACACAGAAAGCTGGACCCTGTTTAGCGACAGCGACCCCGCGTCTCCAGGCCCCTCTGGGGGTGACCCCGCCGGGCTCCCTGAGTGTCAGCACCCCGCTCTGCCACTTGCGGAGAGAAGGCGGGGCGGGCCGGAGCAGGGGGCCGGACGCTCAGAGCTCCAGCTGGCCCGGAGCAAACGAGCAAACAACTACAGACAAAATCTACAGAAAAGGCTACAAATCAAAGCCCCTCGGCCTGTGATTCGGAAGCATCTCCCCACCTCAGTGCCTGTGGGGTCATTCCCCAGTGCCTCTCTCCGGTTCCTGTCATTCCGGAAAAACTCGAGGCCACAGCATTCACAGGACAGCAGGCAGGGGGCTCAGGTCCCGCAACAGCACCATGAGAACCAGCGGCCAGGTGGGTGATGAGCAGACGGGTGGTGGGGTGCGGCTCACCCGTACATGCAGCGCCTCACCTGTGCACGCGGCAACTCACCCGTGCACCTGGTGCCTCACCCGCGCACACGGCGGCCCAGTTTCGGGCTCCACGCCCCCGCCTCAGGCTGCCCTTGCAAGCTCCGTCCATGTGTGACGGAGTCAGTTTGCAGTATGCTCAGTGGGGTTGGGAGCCAAAGTGAGGCCACTCCCGAGGTAACGCCAGGGCCCCACCCCTAGAGGTTTCCATGTGGGGAGCAAGAAGCTCCCGTCTCTGGAGCTGGGGGGAGCAGGGGCGGAGGAGGCAATGGAGGCCTGACAGCGGCAGGAAGGGAGAGAGCTCATCCCGAAGTTCCTGGCTCTCCTCGCCGTCCCTAGTGATACAGGGAAGATACAAGAAAAATTACGGTGTTTTGCCATAAAAGTATAATGAGCCATTTAGCCTCTGTCCTCTCAATGGAAAATACCGCGTATCATTCTATGTGGATGAAATCAGAGAACGCACATCCAATTTTTGCCTTCGCACCAGGAGATTGGCTACCTTTCGGGCCTTCGTGGAAGTCAGCCTAGAACACCGACCCCCCGGGGCATATTCCATCCAGACGCTCCGTTTCGAAGTAAAGAACCTGAAGAGGCTAGTGGAAGCCGCGAGAGGACTCGGGGTCCCGGGGTGGGGCACGCTGCTCCGTGGCCCCGGGCCGGCTGCACTCCCCGACCCCCCGCCTGCCCCCTCCTCAGGGGTCTGCCCTAGCACAGAGGCCAGGCCACACGGTGGGCAGCCAAGATGAGCAGAAGCACCGGCCCCGAAGGTCCAGCCACCGAGGACAGAGCGCCCTGCCCCCTCCACTTCTACCGAAGCCGGCGAAGGCACAGCCCAGAGGTCACTACTGCAGCTCCCCCGCCCCGGGCCCGGAGGTCGCCTGGACACACAAAAGCAAACAAAGTACTGCCCTTGGGATGAGAGAGGGTTTTGTAGCTGGCGGCGATGCGTGAGATTTGAACTCGGGGCCGTTTGCTCCCAGGCCTGCCCACCGGGTGAGACCACCTCTGCCACCATCACGAAGAAAACTCATCGGGCACCTGCTTCCTGGGGCCACGACCTTTAGCTCCCAGTGAAGGACATCAAGAGCCACACCCCAGAAGCGCTGGCGTTTGCTCAGACTTGGGGAGCACAGCCGGAGGGGCGGCCAGCGAGCGACAGCTCCCAGCGCGTCTGGGCTGGCCGCAGCACCGCCTGGCCACCCGCGCGCGGGAACCCGGACGCCCACGTCTGACGGGGCCTCGGCACGTGGCCCTCCGACTTTGCCCGGCCGCACCACCCCGGCGGCAATGAGTGCTCCAAAAGTCATGAAGAAAAGTGTTTTCCATGGGGCCTGAGAGGGGCTGGGGTGAGGCCCACGCTTCCGTTTTCCCAGACTAATCGCCTGCTCCAGGATGTCAGCCGCCTGTGTTTGATAAAGTGTCTGCAAAACACCAGTCAGGCGGGCTGTGGGCGAGGTCGCAGCTGGTCCTAAACCAGCCGGAAACGACGGAAGATGACTTCCTTCGTTATCAGCTTTGTGAATTCAGGTTCAAGACCAATAAGACGCCCCAGGCGCTGAGTGTCAAGACCACGACCACACACCCCGCCCCCCCACACGGACGGAATCCACCCGTTCTGGGCCAAGCCTTGTGCATGCCTGCTCTGCACACGGGGCCTGACTGCTTCACGGGTTAAACGTGAAACACACGTGTACACAGGAGCACACGTGCACACGCCTCCCCAAGCTGCCTTCACATTCCGACGACCTTATCTCAGAAACATAGTGAGGCGCCAGCGATGGAGGGTGCTCAGGTGTCGGCAAGAACGCAACCGAGCTTCCCACCCTCCGAAGTGGCAGTTTTCAAGTAACTAATCAAAACGTGTGTTCGTTCTCTCTCTCTCTCTCTCTCACACACACACACACACACACACACACACACGGGAAAGGGCAAACTCTTCTTACTAGTGCCCGGGGCGCTCACGCCTCTGGCTGTGGACCAAGTCTGCCTCCCTTTCTGGCACCTCACGCCTGAGCGGGGTGGGAAGGAGCCGAGCCGGCCACGTTCAAACCCTAGCTTTCCCGCCTATGCGACGTGTGACCTTTCACAAGCCCGTTGACATCTTTGGGTGAGAACGTCCTCAACTAAAATGGGAGGATAAAGCCCAGTCTGGGGACAGTGGCGAGACTCACTGGACGTGTCCGGCATGAACAGAGACGGGTGGTTTTGCCAATGAAAAGGAAGGGGCCAGGGATGCGGGGCCGACCGAAGCCGTGCTGCGGACACGGTGCGCCGGCGGCCGCCCGGTGACGCCACGGTCACGGTCCCCTGCCTCCGTGCTCGTCCGCACAGACTCCTGCGGTAGCTCCGGCTGGCGCGTCCTCAGCTGGCCCAGGTGTCACCTGCCTGGCCACCTGTGCCACACCGAAACCCTCTCTGAGCTGCTGCCGCGCCCTCCCCAGGCCTCCCAGCAAGGGCTCTGCAGGCGCCCCGCCTGGCCGGACTTGGCGGCAGGTGCTGTGCACGTAACTCTGTGCGCACGGCCACCGGGTCACAGCAGGTCGTCGAGGCCAGAAGGAGCCGTACAGCCAGGTGTTGGCCACACCGTGGAGTTAGAAAGACCGAGGCAAGCGGGAGCTCAGGGCACGCAGGGCCTCAGGGACCCCACTGCGAGGCGACCCCCAACGGGGACCCACCGAACGCCTTGATCGGCGACATGTTACAACCTGCCGAATGAAACAGGAAACCAGGAGTCCCAACTTGCGAAAGTCGGCGAGCGGATAAGTGGAAGCGTGAAGAGCCAACGGCCGCGTGGTATCCAAGCGCCTTTCTGCAGACTCCTCACCGCTCACCAGGGGACAAGGAAGCAGATGGGCCGCCGCCCTCACCAAGCGACCGAGTGGCTGAGCGGACATCCTCGGTAACTGGATAAATCCGATTCGTGGCCACCTGTCAAGATGCCTGAGGAAGAGCCAGTGTCGTTTCTGTGACATTCCAATCCCAACGGGACGTGGCCCGGGTCAACCGCGAGTGTCCCTCGGAACAAACGCAAACCGAGGCATTTTACAAAACTCCTCATAATCCTCAAAAACGCGGCCGTCGTCAAAGCCGGTGAAAGGCAGAGACCGCTCCCAGGCCGCGGTGGCCCTGGATCAGCCCCGTTCGCTCTCCCGGCTGCTATCGGCCTTAGGGTCGAATGGCAGACGCATGGCTGGCTGTTCCTGATGCGGGCGGATGTCTTGTGTTCAGGTTAAATGTCCTTGTTTGCAGACAGTGCACAGTAAGCCAGCCGGTTCAGGGGGAAACGGTTATTTCTACTGTACTCGCAAATTTTCTGTAAGTTTAAGGGTTTTCAAATGCAAAAATCAGTTTATAAAAATATTCACAGCATTCGCTATATATAAGAAACTACTCTAAAAAAACTGGTGGAAAAATTATTCCATTATAAGAGCAATAAAAAGAGATAAATATACCGAAGGATGAACTTAAAGGAAATGGGCAATAACTCTATGAGGAAATCTTTTAAACGAAACTAAATAACACACAAAAAATGACTTAGTTTTCATTATGTATCTTTTGTATCTTTTGACTTTTTACCAATGGCATTTATTTTTTTATTCAAGAATAAATGAATACAATTATAACAAGGAAGACGATGCATTGAAGAAAAAACATCGGAACATGAATCGGGCCCATGAGAAGGAATTTTCCATGAGCCTTAATGAATCTCAAGGAAACGACTGTGCAGAAATCTGTTTTATTTATTTTTTATTTTTTTATTTTTCTTAACATTCGAAATCTGTTTTAAATAAAGAAGAAGAGTTGCGCAGGAATGGACTCTGGCTGTTAACCAACACGCTTACACACGCAGGATGGCGGCTTCTTGCCGCCTAACGAGCATGTTGAGCCGGAGGTTCAAGGTCATCCACGATTCCACGCAGCCGAGCCTGGGGAACTGGATCTCTCCCCTCTAGAAACTTCCGTGACCCATTGGATGGCTTCCAAGAAGACGTTCACTTACTGGCTCATGCAACGCATTCTTATCTTCCTACAAAGATTGAAAATTCCATAAGGGCTGGAAACATAAACTCTTGCCCACCGCCGATGGCTCGTCTCCAGCGCTCTGCACGCCGTGGACGTGTGACTGCGTGACCGTGAGGTTTCCACATCTTCTCTTCCTCTCCCAGTGGGAACAGGGACCCAAACTATTAATGTGCCTCAGCAGCTAAGAGCCAAGTGTGCATGTCATCGAAGATGGGAGGAAAAGGGTGAAACAAGAGTTAATCATGCTTTTCAAAGAGCACGGGATAGTTTAAATCGTCAGACCCAGAGGGTGCAGGTCTGAGAACCAGGCTGTACCAGGCATTTCCAAAGAAAATTTGGCGTTAATTTTCACAAATGGGCACGTAGGCAGCCACGACGTCTTTATTTATTTATTTCATTATTTCACCTCATTACCTATCAAATCTAAATTAGCGGAAGTCACAGTAGAAGGGGAAAGATAAAGGACCACAGATACCCACGGAGTCGACGCCTCTAACTTAACTCGAAGCATTCTGAAGTATAAAGCAGCCTGAACAAGTAGCAATCACAGCGTAAAAAACGAGGCCGAAGTCCGGCTTCCTGGGGGGTGAGGGACACTCTGTCACAAAGGAGCCTGAAAGAGTCTCACTTAAGGAAAAAGAGAAGACGGTGACGACTCCCAAGCACATTCTAATAAAAGCCGTGCATTAGCCGTGAACCGTTTTCAAGAGCACAGAGTGATTTGGAAAAGACGGGGCGCCTTTCGCTCTGCCACACGTCTGTTCTGCCCACCAGCGGGGCTCCGCTGGGGACAAGGACCCGTTATGGGGGGGACCGCCCCGCCCAGATGGCAGGGCTCCGCGTGGATCCCTCCCGCGGGTCCCAGGCGCTCTGCCGCTGGCCGGCGGACCTGCCCTCGCGAGCCCCCCCTCAAAGCGAACCGCCTTGTCTGTCTTCCCGTTCGCCTCCCCGGAATCTCGCCTGCCCCCATGTCGGGCCCCCGGTTGGTGCCAAGCTGTGCTCCAGTCCCTCGCTCAGCGGAGGAGACGACTTGTTCGTTGAGCGCTCACGGCTGGAAGGTCGCCGCGGTGATGTTGACCCCGACTCGCTTTGCAGCCGGCTGGGGCGCAAGGCTCACCGAGAGGTGCTGGATGACGGCGACAGGGTGGGCCCGGGCGCTGCCCCCGCAGGTGGCACCCAGCGGGCTGTCGCCAGAGGGGCGGCGGTGTGACCGGCCCCTGCGACCAAGGCCGCCGCTGCGTTCCTGGGCTTCCCCTTCCGATAGCGAAAACAGAGCCTCCGAGCCATCCTAACCCGAGAGGCTCGGCACGACTTACTCAAATAAATCCATTCACGTAAATGATGTATTTATTGTTTTTCTACCAAGAGGCCATAACCGTTCTGGCCTTGTGGGCTGTCCATTGTCACCGAGATAGCTGTAAAATATAGTCTAGACCAGGGATTTTTATTACTTGTTCAACTCACAATAAGAAATGTTCCTTTACAAGAGGACCAAATACAAACACAGACACGTCACTAATACCGGCCCGTCTTGCTAAATTCACCGGACGCCCTCTGCCCTGCCCTCCCCTCCCCTCCCCTCCCCTCCCCTCCCCCTGGCCGCCTCCTCACTTCGGTTTGTGGAAATGCGGCTAGGACCCACTACACAGTAGACTTCCCGACTCATGAATAGGCTGTTACCCGCAGTCCGAAACCATTTCGAAATGTTACGGATCACAGCGGCCAGGCCATGGGAGCAACCGAAGTGTCCCATGAGAGATGAGTGGCTAACAAAGCTGTGGTGCATTTACACGAGGGACCATCACTCGGCCGTGAGAAGAGGTGAAATGCTGCCATTCGTGACAACGTGGACGGACCTGGAGATAATCACACCCAGTGAAGTGAGCCAGACAGAGAAGGTCGAAAGTCACATGGTATCACTTACACGTGGGACATAAACCTAAGAGCAACGAATGCACGGGACAAACAGAGACTCACGGACGTGGACAATGGGCTAGTGGTTCCCAGGGGGGAGGGGAGAGGCGGAAGTAAATGAAGTGTTAAAAATAAATTTAGGAAAGAAATGTCACGGAGCGGAGGTCCCTGCGGGTCCCGCACGTTTTGTGAGCGGGAGCGGACAGGCGGCCGAGCCGGAGTGAGGTGAAGTTGCCTAAGGGACGTGTGACATTGACGAGAGCTTGGAGTCTCAGAGAAAAGCCGACCTTCTGAAGACACACCCAAAGCTGGTTCTTGCCAGTGTACGGACGTACGCGGTGACTAAGGTGGCCGCCGGGCAGGCGCACGGAGCCTGAGCCCAGGACCACCTGGCAAGGCCGGGCGAGGCCGGGGCACCCCCCCACCTCCCGGAGCGCGGCGCCACGCGGTCCTCCGCCTGCGACCTCTTCTCTTTACCCCGCCTGTCCTCGTGAATACCTGCGCCATTCCCTCCTCCAGCAACGCGACAGAATTTCTCATCGGAACATCGGCATCGTTGCCTGCGAACCTTCCAGCCTTCACACCAGCCACTCGGCAAGGTTCACCCTTATATCTCCTACCGTCTACAAAATACCAGCTGAATCAGTCCATTCGATCATTAAATAACTCTTAAAATAAAAGGTTACTGCGATTTTAAAACCGCCTCCCCACACCACTTACAGGCTGCCACCAGCAATCAGCCGGGATTCTTACCTCTGCGACCCCGGGCAGGCCTGGTTCGGGCCGTGCCCCGGCCTTGGCCATGCTCACACCTTGACAGGTGATGACTTGCGACTCTGGCGGCTGCAGGGCTGTGTATAAAAGGAGGCTCCCTCTTCTCCAGAAACCCTCAGGCCAGGGGGACAAAGAGGGATTCGAAATGATCCTCAAGCCCCATGGGGCGGGCGAGTGCCTAAGACTACCCAGAGCTCGGGACTTGCGGGGGGAAGCCTCCCGCCTTGGGGGTGGGGGAGATGCCAGGGCTTCACGGAGGAGGCGGGAAGCAGAGGGGCCTCCGAGGACGTGGCAGGCAGCTTCCCACGAGGCGTGACCGAGCGGAGCCTGGGGACGGGGCTCAGGGGCAGCACAAACACTCGTTGACGACAGGCCGCGCTAGCGGGCGCCCGGGGCCTCTGCTGGGGAAGGGAGAGGCGAAGCCGGGACGCTGGGCCTTTGACCCCGCGTCGCCATGTCTGGGTGACAGTGTTGCCACATCCATCCCCTCGCTGACGACCCCTCTGGGACCCCACGCGGCAGACCGTAATGCCAAAGAGAGGGCGGCGCCGCCCGCGCTTGATTTTGCTGGAGAACAAAAGGCGCTTTGGCGATTTCCTCGTAAGAAGAAGGGCGGTAAGCGGCCGCCCGACGCGGGGGGCAGGGGCGCCCTTATCGGGGATCTACCCCCGTGGGGAGAGGCGGACGAGAGGGGAGAGAGCAAGACGAGAGCATCTCGGACAGGCCTCGGTCCTCCGGCCCCACGCCACCTGCCACGGCGACCCCCGGGCGCGGCTCTGTGCGGCCGCAGCGAGCGCGTCCGAGTGGGCGGGGCGCAGCGGGGACCTGGGTGGCCTGCGCGGCTTGCGCCCTGCGGCCACGGGGCCGGCCCACGGCGAGGCCCAGCGGCGAGGGGGCGTTGCCACCACCGGGAAACCCGCAGCCGGCGACGCGCCTCTGTCAATCAAACGGCGGTGACCTCGGGCGTCTGACCGTGAGGCCGAGGCCGGACGCCGCGGGGGAAAGGGTGTTAAGCGGAGTGAGGGCGGCGGTCCGCCCGTCGGTGCCGATTCTCCTCGGGACCACCCGGGGCTCCCTGGATCCCACGGGGCGGCGACCTCACACCGCGCCCGTCCTTCTGTGACCTGCCCCACCCCGCAGACGCCCTCTGGGCCCATCCGCGCCGCGCGGACGCCACGACCCCACGTTCCTGCGGCCGAGCCCTCTTCCGTCGCGGGTACACTGCACCTCTCCTCTACCTGCTCGCGCTCGACGGACGCCCACCTGCCCACGCCGCCCGCTACTGCTGGCGATGCCGCAGTGAACGTGCGGATGCACGGTGTCCCTTTGGACCGGAAACGGCCTCGCAGATACAAAGAATATTTTGAGGGTTGCCAGACAGGTGGGGGGCTTGGGGGGGGTGAAAAGGGGGAAAGGATTAAGAAGTATGAATTGGTAGTTACAAAGTAGTCACGGGGATGTACAGCGTGGGGAACATTGTCAATAACATCGTCATGGCCATGTATGGGGGGTGTCGGGTGGGCCCTGGGTTTATCGGGGTGATCACTTCATAATTCCATAAATGTCTGATCACTGTGTTGTACACCTGAAACTAATATAATATTATATGCCAACAGTAATTGAATTTTTTTTTTTTAAGTGTTGCAATTAGCTTCAAGTTAGCGGCGAAACATGGCTCGGTACACCTCGAGGTGGGGACTTTGCCCGCCCTTGAGGTCGAGGGACTTGCCTTGAATCGCACCGAGTCGCAGCCCGGAGATGCCCGCAGCCCCGTGAGCGCTCCTTGACACGCTCCGGGGCCTCGGTCCCCGGGGCTGTCTGTCCTGCGTTGGCCGGCCAGCCCAACGCACGCTCCCCCGGGGTGACACCCCTGGAACCCGGGCGTGGGATCCAGGCCCCTCACGGGTCTGTCTTTGACCATCGCTCCCAGTTTAAAGCGCTGAAGACGATTTTACACACGTGGCACTTTTCATAAATTAGGTTCTCGATTATATTTTCTGTTGCCCTAGTAATTTAAACCTGTCACCTCAAACCCCCTTTCAAACGAACTATGTCGTTTTCTTCCGTCACTATAAATTTGACCCCCTCTACCCCTCCCTCCCTCCCCCTCCCCTTCACGGGTTTTACCTTCGAATGGAATGTTTAGGAATCCGGCGGGTTTAGCAAAGACTAGGAGTCGCATGAAGGAGTGCACAGCCACGACCACACTCCAAATGAGCGCGTGGTCACCGGCCGCCACTCCTGGCTTCCGAGCGCCTGTCCTCCGAGCGGGCCCGACACCTCGTCCTTGTCACAGTCTCTCACGTTCTCACTGAGTCCCCGCCCGAGGCCCCAGGGTCTCCCCCCCACACACACACACACCTCCCGCTGTTGGCATCGAAGTGTGATTCAAAGATACTTCCTTCCCCAGAGAGTCTGGTGCTGGACGTCACGGCGACTGCAAACCCGCCACCTCTGCACCGCGTCTGTTTCCGAGACGTGAGTCTTACTATCTCCAGGCGGGTGGAATAAAGTCGCATTTGCCCCCTCTCCTCCTCAGTGAGCCCGTGCAGGCCCAGGTGAGACAGGCAGGTGACTGTCATTTTGCCTGTCTGGATGTAGAAAGTAGAAAGAGGCAGAAATCGGAATCGCGACAGTGCTCAAGGGTCACCTGGGAAAGAGAACAGCCCCCCTGAAGACCCGCCCTTCCCGAGGCGAAGTCCAGGGTCCCCCAGGCAGAGACTCCTAGGCCGGACGCTTTCCCCAAACAGAAGGAATCTCCGTCTTATAGCAACCTGCCCCACAGGGCCTTCCGCCTGCTGACTGACTCCCCGCCTTCCTTGTCAACAGCGCCTCCTTCAGGGTCGGAGACGTCATCACAACACACCGCTTAAATGAACAAGGACCACAGCCCATGTCTGCCGTAGACAAGAATAACTGCATCTGGGGATCCAAACCGCGTATAGACTCTTCCTACAGAGAGTGAGACCCCGGTCATCTGTCGAGGTCCTGTACCTGGACCGCGAATGTCGTCACGTTCAATGTGTCAATGGCACCAGGATCCTCCTCGCGAATACACCATCCGTGGTTTTCAGACCGAGCTACAGAAAATCAGACTCATGGGCTCCAACGACTGATGCAGAGCCTACACAAATGATTTTAAAATGGCGCGCAGGATTTCCATTTAAGGCAAATGAGCGTTTGGGTCCACCGAAAAGCACGTAGGAGAACGTTCTGTAGCACTGTCATCTGTAACAGCTCCCACACTGAAACCGCCCAACCCCCCATCGATACGAAGGGACGCGCAAATTGCGGAATAGGAACCGAATACTACTCGGCACTCGAAAAGAGCCAACCCCTGCAGGAACACGGGTGAGCCCACAGACATCACGCCAAAGAAGAGAATCCGGACTCAGGCGTTCACGCCGTTCGATTCCACATACGTGAGTCCGAAACCGGGCAAAGCGGGAGCGGCCGGCGAGGTCCGGACGGGGAGTGGTGACCTCTGAGATGGCGTTGCCTCGAGAGCACTGGAAACGTCCTCTGTCTTTATCTGGGGCGTGTACACAGAACACCCGCGGTCTACCTGTGCTGTCGCCAAAGGTGAACTTCCTGAAAACGTTGCACGTAGGCAAAACCCAAATTTATATCATTATGAATTGACTTTTATTGCAGATTTTTGTGTTCAACATATTATGCTTTTAGGCAGAGATTTTGCCATGGCATGACGGTGCATTTTCAGAATATGTTTCTACTTCTCTTCGTAGTGGAGAAGTCTGGCAGATAATCACCTTAGCTGATCAAGCTCAACATCACTAATGACGGGACCGTGCTGACATCATGTGCCTTCTGGTGTGACATGCGGATAGGGCACGGTGTCACCTGTGCAGTATCCTGCTCCAAAATGTTTAACCTGGATCTACTTTTTGGGGGAACATCAGACTAATCCAAACTGAGAATTTCTGAAAGACAATTGACCTGGAACTCTTCAAAAATGTCTACATCACGGAGCTTTTCTAGATTAAAGAAAGGTGACAACTAAATGTCACTTGTGACTCTCGACTGGATCCCAGGTTGAGGGGGCAAAAAAAAAAAAAATAGGCATTACTGGGGAAGTCTGAACCCGTGCTCGCACTGGACAACATCATATTGACATTAAACATTCTCACCGCGGTTGTTGGATTCCAGTCGTGGAAGAGAACGCCTCGCTCTTCGGAAATAAATCTGATGCCTCTAGATCGTCATAACGTCTACAAATAACTCTCCAATAGTTCAGCTTAAAATCGTAAACGCTGTGGGAGAAAGAGGAGGAGGAGGGAGGGGAGGAGGAGGAGGGAGGGGAGGAGGAGAAAATGCAGCACGGAATGGGTCCCGGTCGCACCCCAGAGCGAGGCGGGCCTCGCGCACGGACAGATGCTGGTGCCGATGACGCCGCAGACGCGTCCAGACGGGAAGAAACGCCCGTTGCTCACAGGCAAGGCAGGCGCCCGCGCGGGTCCGAACACAGCACGAGAGCCGGCAGGTGCGAGGTTCACGGCGCCTCCAGGTAGGGGCCAGGGCTTCTGAACACTGAGCTTCCACTGTCACCAAGGGGAGGACACGCGGCCGTCTGACCAGCTCCCCCCGCCGGGCAGGCGAGGGGCAGCTGGGCGGTGGACTCCGGCAGTGGGCAGCAGCCCGGCATCAGAAACGGGCTCGAACTCCGTGTCAAAACATTACGACGGGTCGTTGGCGGCGAGGGGTTTGTTAGCGCTCGTTCTCCGACCCGGGCGACTTTCGTGTGGATCCCACGCTTAGAAATAAATAAAGTGGGAGGAGAGAATCTGTTCCTACTTCCCTCTCGTGCGTTCGGATGAGGCGTTGCTATCTTAAATTCAGTCCTAAGGAAAACTGCTTTTATAAACACATGGCGCTGCGTTTTAATCACCTGTGTGTGCTCCATCTCAGAGCCAGTTTTCTGTATGAATGAAAACCGTCCGCGGCTCACCGTGAAGATTCCTCTCTGCCTCTCGCCATCTGCAAGCGGAAGCATGGCGGTCGCTACTAAGTGGAGCACTCGACGCTCCGCGTTGCCTTAGCTACAGAAAGAGTCATCATTTCATGCGAAAAGAAATTATTGAGTGCCTGCTGTGTACCAGGCATTACCCCGGAGGCCGGAAAAACTCAGCGAACGAGACGGGAGTTATCGGTTCTAGATAAAGCCCTCTATAAACATGCCAGTTAAGACGCTCTCCCTGCCCTTTGCCAGTTTATATTCTGACGACATTTCGTAACCTCTAAGTGTATAAAATGTATGAAAGTCACAAAACCCGGCTTATCATCATTGCAGTGATGTGAGAATTTGAGAGCAATACCTGTACCATTTATAATATCCATGCCTCTCCCCGGCGTACAAGTTCCCTATGTTAAAATAACATATGTTTTTTACAAAACACAGTTCTTTTTCTGTTATTGCGTGTATTTGTGTATTCCACAGCAAAGTCGCAGACCTGTGCCTATCTGTGGTAACTGAGATGACCAGCACACAACGCTGCTTATCACCTCTACTTCAGGCAGAGAGCTGGAGGAGGAAAACGGGCCCGAATTCTAAAATCTGTAAGCGCTGCGATGAGCCTGCATCCAAAACTGTTCACACGTAAACTGTCCACCCCATTGTTAGAAGGAGCGTGCTTAAGGTTGCTAAATACTACAATCTGTGGTCCCCAAAGCATCAAACTGCATTAGAAAATTGGGGCAGGTGTGGGAAAATAGGCCTTCGGTGGGATTTAAATCGTTATACCTCTTTGAGTTGACTTCTATCTCTAGGAATTTTCCAAAATACACATTTATATATGTGTGCTCAAAAAGTACTTTGTGATTCCTTATTACGGCATTATTTATAAAAACAAGAACCTAGTAACTTCAATACCATTTGATATGAATTAAGTTAATCACGTTACATTGTAATGTGGAATACTATACAGCCAATAAACATAAAGTAATCCTATATCTGCTGGTCAATTTCCAAGAAATATATAAATGACTAAAGAAAGGTACGAGGAAAAAGAGTGTACAGGATGCTCGTGTTTGTATAAAAAGGCCATATTGCGTATGAAACCCTGTACGTGCACAGACTAGGTCTGGTGACATAAGAACCCTGTCGCTTTGGTGACCCTTGGGACAGGTGAATGGGGTGGGAGGAGAACATACTGTGTGTCTTTTCTGTGTGTCTTCTTGTGCTATTTGACCGTGTTCACCGTGTGTGTGTGTGTGTGTGTGTGTGTGTACAGTAATACATGTGTGCATACCTGTGTATTATTATGATACTGGTCATCGTGATTGCTATCTTGTATTCACTGAGGAAGAAAACAGAAAGTTAAAGAGCCCTTCACAGGAATTTCATGTCGCAGTCGAGCAGCCCTTTTATTAAGAATGCTCCTCTAGCTAACAAACCTAAGGCGATGTCCGGCTCCCAGAGAAGTCAAGGCCCCTTTTGCTCCGTTCGGCCGCCACCCCCAGCAGAAGCAGAAGGGCCGGCGGGGGGGGGGGGGCGGGGGGGGGCGGGGGGGTGCGGTGAGCACAGCCACCCAGCTCTGTCCTCCCCGGGTCTGCAGTCCCGTTTCTTCGCAGAAGGGAAGGTTGTGTCTGTGGGGAGCAGGGAGAGGGTTGGCGGGTAGGGTGCAAATGGAAACCGCTTACGACGTGAGGCGCTGCTGCTCGACTCTAATCCAAAGGTGCCAGAGTTAACACCCCACCATGCTCGGAGCTTCCGGGGTCTGGAAAGGAAGCATCCCATGCCCCCCCCCACCCCAGGTCACCGAGACTCCCCTTCCTCTGCTTCCTCTGTGAGTTACCGTTTAGTTTCGGAGTCTGGTTGTGGTTTACTCATTTCTTCACGCAGTCATTATCAAAGTCTTAGACCTCTGACCGTCCGGGGCATCTAACTCAACCTTCTAGCATCGCGGATGAGGAAAAAGACAACGGGGAGGGCCTTCCGTCTTTAGACGCAGGTGACTTCCGCTCTTGTCCAAAGGGGAAGACTGGCTCCTTGGCTCCGCCCTGCAGGCTTAGACTCCTGTTACCCCAAGTCCCCTGTCTCCCCCGCCGGCTTCGGCGCACTGCGCGGTGACGGCCTTTCTGGTGACAGCCAGAGAAACTGACCTGGGAACTCAAACCCTCTGAACTATCATTCTCTTTGCCATCAAACTTCTGGAGAATGTGTTTTTTCTTGAACATCAATTACTTCTTCAAGGGGTCGTGCCCACTCTTTTATATTAATGATTATAAATTCCCCTTTAAGAGATTTTTTTCATAGTATTTTTTTAATCTGATCAATTATTTTTTAAAAATCAATCTGTTAGGAAAAAAATTATCTCAACTGGTTGCAGGGGGTCATCTAGCTGTAGGTCACTTAACAACCTAGCTGTTCACCTTTAACTGGCTTTAGAGGCATGAAGCTGATGCTATCCCCGCCCCCAAATCCAGACACCTGCAAAGCCAACAACCTGCTAATAAGACAGGAAGGCCACAAAAGCCAAGTGCCACCGTGGTGTCAAAGAGGCACACAGTTTCCCGTCACTAACTCATCGGACGAAGGAACAGCGTCCACAGACGGTTCGCCTGAGGGACGCGAATTGCGAGCAGGTCACGAGCCCTGCTCAGACCTGCCCTGGCGTCCCTCGGGGCCGGCGCTCCTCTCCAGGTGACTTTCCACCCTACGGTAGCAGATCCCAGAAAACCGGGCTAGGTAGGATCTGAAGCGATTTCATCAAAAATAAAAACTACTTATTTTGGAAAACCTCACGAGAGTCATTGAATGTAATAATAAGCAATTGACATCATTTCACATGCAAAAATCATCTTAAAACAATGGGAGTTGGAACTAGAAAACGTCATGGAAGAGTTTGGTGGGGGAGGGGGAGGGGAGGGGAGGATGCAGATGAGTATCAGAACCCACAGGGGCTGAGAGTGAGGCTGTGGGAAAACAAGAGTTGAATGTTGTGTTTCGGTGAAGAGTAAGCAATGAAGTGTTTTGCGATCAAATCAAAATTTCTAAGTAAATAATTCCTTGGAAAGTGACTACTAAGAAGAGAATGTGAAGAGAATGACGAAATAGAAGACCCTTCTTACGGCATAAGAGCGGGCACGCGCACCGTTCAGTGTTCTCGTCGGAGACGCCCCTCCCCCCAGTCGGTGACGTGCCCGTCATCGTCTCGGCTGGCTCGGCATCGCAGCGCGCTCGTACCCACGTGCGAGGCAAGGACGTGCGGAGCAGAAAAGCGAAAGGAAGCTCGCGCCGGGCGCTGTCCATCCGCACACCAAACTCCTCTGAGTCGCAAAGACGAAATCGTGTAAGGATACCGTTTTATGCAGATATATTCCATCGGGATAGTCTGAACACGTGTAGGACGCAGAGCCAGCGGGGGCCCGCGAGAGGACCCCCCCACACACACGCACGCACCCCAAATAACTTCAAAGGGCACCCAAAGAAATGTCGAGCCAAAGCCAGGACGCTCCAGTTCACCTCTCACCCCCCCTGGCTGGAGCCCCCACAGCCAGGGAGGGACCCGACCACGCATGTGTGTCCCCAGTGACCCCAGGGCGGGGGTCTCCTGAAGAGACACTATGAACAAGACAGGAGCCGTCGCAACACAATAACCGAGAAACACCCGCACAGGGCCGGACGCGAACACCTCGCGCCGGTGGCCGGGGACTCTGCGCCGCGGCACAGGCCGGCTGTGGGGGAGGACGGGAAAGGACAACGGGCTTTGGTCCCTATGTTCGGTCCCGGCCACACGCCCTCCAGGCAGCCCACACGCTCACCGGGGACTCCAAACTTTAGATCCAACCAACCTGCGGACGGACGGTCTTCAAACCGTCGGCTACCACCGGAGGTTAATTTCCAATTGCCTTAATTGAATACATCTTGTCACGTACTTTCAATGGCTGAACTTAACAAACGCATCAGTCTTCCAACTTTTTGTAATGTAAAAGGAGCCTCTTCTGATGTCCAAGGTCAACGGCAAGGCTGATGGAAACACTACCTGCTACATCAGCGACCTCGGTCGGAAGACCCGAAGGACAAACGTGAGCCTGGAGCTGCGGCGGGTGCAGGAGGCCCGGGGCCCTAGCCACCGGAGGCTCCTCCGTGCCTAACCGCCTGCCGCTCGGCCGCGGGCTCCCACCTGGCCTCTGCGTCGCCGGAAGGCGAAGGGAGCGCGCCCGGACGCCGCACCACGCGCACGCAGGTGCGCTGCCGCCGCTTCGGGCGCGCGCCCGGCCACCGCTCGCCAGAGAAACACATTCACGAGCAGGCGGCGGCTGGGCGTTGCCGCGCCGGTGGTTTCTGCAGTTACGCGTTCGCAGGCAATTACCAAGGAGCATTTTCATGTGCCAAATACAAAGGATACAGTAAAATCATTAGACGTTGTTAAGCTCTGAAACAAAACCGATTTGCACAAGAAGTCATTTCAAAATTATGATAATCTCTGAATAAGAGGGACATGGGTACCAGCTGCTGCCCATCCTGACTTGCCAAACGTCCTGGGTGGGGCCCCGGCCCGCCGGCGGGTGCACGGGGCTGAGCAGCCGCTCTGAGGACGGAGCGAGGCCTTGGAGGTTGTCGTGCCCCACGTCTCCACGACAGGGACAAGAAATGTTTGCTAAGATACAATTTTTACAACTGGCAGCCATGAGGCCATTCATTATTAAAATGGCATAAAACGTATCCAGGTCGTTATTACTGTGACAATGACGTCGGCTCCCACAGACGACGCCGGTGTTTTAAGCGAAGGAGCACGGTACTGCACCTCGGGAGTGACCCTCAGGTCACGGCCGGATCCAGAGAACGGAGCTGACGAATGCATCACACACACTCATGGCGACGCCGAGTCACTCTCCCCAAAGCTGGAAAAACACCGACCACTCACGTAAAGCTGTTTGCAATACTTGAATTTCTTACCAAATGCCATTTCCCAGTCAAATTAATTTAAGAAATGCAGAGGGCTTTGCTCTAAGATCACAACTGAGCAAAGCACGTCAGAACGTGGCCAGTCACGGCCCATGGAGGTGAGCAGGCAGCGCCACCCCCACCGGTTTCTGCAACTCCAAAGTGCACTGCCCAGGGACGGTCGGGGCCAGACCGGTGCCGCAGGTGCACACGGGCCACGCCGGAGGCTCCACGCGGACGCACGCACCACGCTGAGCGTGCAGGAAGCACTGTGTGGCTCTGTGTTCCTCATGACGTCAAGGCACAGGGACCATGGACTCCATTTTGGAGACACACGCCCGGGCCTCCTGGGTCTGCACTCAGCTGCCACAGCCCGAGGCCGCAGGGCTCGACTCCGGAGGGGAAGGGTCTGCCGCAGAGCGGCCGCCCGGCCCGCCTGGGCTCCGGCCACCCCCGGCCTGGCCTTCCGCCTTCTGCTCCACAGCGGAGCCGGCAATGAAGCATTTGCACCCGAGAGGTTCCTGTTCCTTCTGTATTTTAACTACAGCCCAGAAAAGGCTTGACCGGTTCACTCGGGCCTACTGTTAGCCAAACCCCAAATGCTCTCAGCAAGATAAAAGGGGTCTGTCCGGGCTCCCTTTACGTGGGACTCAGGCATCCCAGGCTGCCCGTCGGCCCCATCGGAAACGGCCCCCTTCACCTTGCCATGGGGGCCGCCCGGGCGCAGGGGGACCCACCTGCCATCACGCGTCACAGCTCGTCCCTCCATCTGCTTCAGACCTCACCTCCAACTTCGGGAGGGCGCAGAGGAAGGATTCAGCATGACGCAAGCCCGAGCAGCCCTGGATTGGAGAAGCACGCGAAGGCAGCATCCCCCCCTGCTGTCCCTCGTGGCCGCAGACACTAGGGGGACCGCGCCCGCAGCCCACCCCGCAGGCACAGGTGTCCTGCACGCAGACGGCAGAGCCGGCTCCGCATCCACGGGGCCGTCCGTCACACCCGTGCCCGTGGCAGCGAGGCAGACAGGGGGTGGGACCCGGCCGGCCGCCCCGATGCCCACCTCCTGGCCGCCCCCCGTGCCACCCCACCCCGCCCTCGCCTTCTCCCCACACCGCTTCCAGGGCGCCCCAGCCCGGGTCTCCAGCGTCAGCCCCGTCAGCTCCTTCCCACCCACCCCCGGCTTCCTGAAGACACAGGCGAAGCCCGTTGGTGGGGGAAAGTCTACCCAAGTTGCCCTGGCACGGGGGGCTGCATTCCTGCAGAGGATCCCAACTCCGAAACGCTGCCTGCCCGGCCCTCGCCTGCCCGGCCCCTCCCCCTACCTTGCTCCTCGCGGCCGCGGCCCCCAGACCAGGCGGGGGGCTCCTCCTCTGGGAGCTGGGACTCTCCTCCGCCTCCTCCACCCTCCAGAGCTCTGCGTTTCTTCGACATCTCTGCCCAGGGCTGGGGCGTGGGGGGGCTCCTCCACACCCCGGCCCTCCCCCCTCAGAGGGAAGAGTGAAGGTGGGGTTAGGTGGCGGGGAGAGGCAGGCGGAGGGGAGGGGAGGGGAGGCGAGGCCGGGAGGGAATGAATGGAAAGGGGCCGCCGCTCGGCAGGGGCAGGCGAGGGGCAGGCGCTCGGGAGGCCGGCACAGGGGCAGGCGCACAGATCCTACACCAGTGCCGAGGTGGCCTCCGTCTAGGGGCCCTTCGCCTGCTCCCCGCCCCCCCCCCCCACCTCTCCTGCCTCTCCCCTGTCTCTTCCCACTGGAAGGGCGAGCTGAGAGCGAAGGCGAGAGCAGACGCCAGAGCGGAGAGGCTCCTTGGGGCACTCAGCTGATGTCTAATTTGGGAGGGGGGTGGGTGGGGTGCTCTGTGTTAGGGCTGCTGGCCTTGTCTGCTCAAGAAGTGCTGTCTTGAGGGGGGCAGCGTTCGCAGTGTTGGAGGGGTGGCGTTCGGTGCATCGCAAGGGAAACTGGGCAGCATGAAGAAAATAAAATGCTGCAGAATGCGCTCCAGCGATGTCTTCAGGTGCTAGGGACACCGGCCCACCTCCCCTATGACATCATAGGGGCCTCTGCGAAAGGGCCTGGGGGGGCAGCAAAGGTGAGGGGTGGAGATCGGAGGCGGGGGGCTCTAGTCCCCGTTCAGAACTACGAGGGAAGCTGAGCCAGGAGCCAGCGAGGTGCAGGGCTCACCGGCTCTTCTCCTGGCCGCCTCAAGAGGCACCGAGGCCATGGCGAGCGGCTGGGGCCGCGGGCGGAGGGAGCGCGGAGCTGGAGAGCTCAGGCCGGGGCATCGCCGGCGCCGGGGCGCGCTGCGGGCTCCGGCCTCCTGCAGCCCTGAGCGCTTTCTTTCCTTATACACTGGGGTGTCTTCTTTCTCACGGCCACTCATCCATCACCCCTCCTCCGAAACAGTCATGTCCCCAAAGCACGCACACACAGATACGCGCGCACACACACGCACACACACATTTTCTTATTGCCAAAAAGGATGGAGGGAAATGACGGGAAGGTTTTTTAAAAAGTAGGGTGAAGGTGGGCATTAAGTTTTTCTGGACGCTCGAGGGTTACATAATAGGTAAAAAGAACTGTCAACTTACCGCCAAAGTGTGCGGGCGCGCTCGGAGCCTCTCCGCTTCATCCAAGTTCATGCATTTAAAAAAGAGAGAAGCGAACGCGCCGGGCGCGGGGGCGCGGGGGTCCCCGGCTCCACCCAGGGCTGCGCAGAACAAGTTGCCCGACGAGGCGGCGGCCCGAGTTCGGGACCGCTCCAGGGACGCTCTCCCGCTCCGCTCGGCAGGCGTATTCCCAAGGCTGCGGGCGGGCACCCCGGGTTTCGCGCCGATCTTCTCGGAAAGGGGGCGACGGCTCTAAACGGTGTGTGCCATGCCTCTTTCCCTCTTTTCCACCCGGGGGTCTCGCGGGAAGCCGCGCCGGGCGCCCCGGGCGCCGGGAAGACCGGTCCATTTCAGCTCGCCCTCCCTGCGGCCGCAACTTTGGACCCGCACCGCGACAGCACACGAGCGCGTGTGTGCGCGCGCGGGCGCGCGCGCGGGCGCCAGGCTGCGTGCCCGCGCGCACTGGGCACGGGGTGCATGTGCTCCCAGGAACGACTCTCCCTGGCTGCCTGCAACTTGGAGAGTTTTCCTTTAAGCCGGCGCCGCTGCCCGGACACCCCCCGCGTCCAACAGGAGGCGATGACGTCCGTAGCCTCGTTGCCAGACAGTCCCCGGGCCGCCGCCGCCGCTCATTGACAGGAGCGGGCGCTCAGACGTCAGCAGCCGGACCTTTGGCGAGGCTGCTCGGGCGGAGACGGCTCCCACCCCCGCACCTGCCAGCCCGCCCCTGCGGGGGGACGGGGGGGGGCGGGCAACGAAACCGAACGCAAGGGGAGGGGGCGGGAGGCGCTGACGTGGGCGTGGGGGTTCCGATCTGCCCTCTTTGTCCTGGAGCTGGGGAGCATATAAATAGTGCTGTCTCCAGCCAGACTCGCGCCCCCCGCGCCCGCCCCCGCGGGGCCCCGCGCCTGCCCGTGTCGCTCGGAGTCGCCCCCTCCGCCGGGAGGGGCGGGAGTGGTCAGACGCGGCTTGGCTGCTTCCCATTCACAGATTCATTCTCAGGGCGACCGCTCCGCCCCGGAGTCGCCGTGAATGGGCGGGTGCCCGCGCGCGGGGACCACCAGGTCCTCGGAGATGTCGCCCGCGCAGGGGCGATCCTCCCTCGCGGGCACCCGCGCCCTCGCCTCGGTGAGGGTGGCAGTTCCCTACGTGACCACCTTTAGGGGGGCAGGGTCCTGCCCTCTCCTGCCCATTCATCCCCAGGGTCTTCTCTGCCCCCGAAAGGCTGGAACGCCAGGCCCGGGCGGGAGCGCAGCCCCCGCGCCGCGGAGAGCCAGATGGGCAGCAGAGGCGAGCCCGCCCGCGCCCTGACGCCAGCAGCGGAGCGGGGGCGGCCGCGTGGCACAGGGCAGAGGCTCGGGCCCAGGCTGTCGCCTCCCCCTGCGCGCTGCCGGCACCCCAAGCCCGAGCCCGAGCGCCCTCCACGCCAGGCCCCCAGGGGAGCGCGGCTCTGGGGAAAGGGTGCGGTACGCGGGCTGCTGGGACCGCTCGGTGGGTTTCCAAAGCGAGCCCGATCGCCAGGAATCTGTGGGCGCTCGCTCGGTTGGCAGGGCCCATGGGGGACCCTGTGTAGGACCTGGTCCCCAGGCTGGGCATTGCCCCATTTCTATGCTCAGCACCAGGCTGGGCACTGCCCCCACTTCTTGCTCGGCACCCCCAAGGGTTGTGTTCCGAGGCCCGTGCACATCGCAGAAGCTTCACAAAGGCACAGCAAGGCATCTTGGGGCCGCAGGACGCTGAAGTGGCCCAGGTGAGCCTGAGAGCCTCTGCCCCGCGGCGTCACAGCAGCAGCCGGGCGTCTGGTGACAAACTGCGCCGAGGCCTTCCAGCCGGGTTTGGCCCTGCCTGCCAGAGGGGGTTGTAAAAGCTGCCCGGTCACCTGGCGGTGGCCACAGTGCTCCTGCCCCCTCGAAGGCCGCCCTTCCACTTGGGCTGGGTCCCCCAGCTCCTGTCGCTGGTAGAGACATGACCTCGCATCTTCCTGTTCCCTCCAGACCCGTCTACAGGGCCCTTATCTCACACGCACACACGCATGCACATATGCGCACACGCACACACATGCACAGGCACATGTGTGAACGCACGTGCACGCACACATGCACACACATGCATGCACAGGGGCGCACACACGCACATGCACATACATGTGCACGCACACACAAACTCGCACACATGCACACACATGTGCTGCCATTTCTCCCATGAAAAAGGGGAGGGGGCCACCCTGGGCCCACCTGCTCCCTCCTCCCCACGCGGTCTCTCTCCTTGCCTTCAGGGAGAATGCACAGGGCAGGCACCCTGGGCCACCTCTGTTCTCTCCTCTCCCTGGCTGGTAGGAGCCCCGGGGAGGCCGGCCTGAGAGGCGGAGGCTGAGAGAGGGAGGCCTGGGAGACCGGGTCCTCGGCGTCAGGCTGGAGGGCGACGGATGACGAGCGGCCTCTGGCCACACGAAGGAGTGGGCCCTGTGTGCAGAAGGACGCAGGGTGTTTTCAGCAGATGAAATGGCGTCCTGCGTGGTTTAGACAGACGGCTGGTGGGTCAGAGGAGGTGAGCCCGCGGTGGGGAGCAGCCAGAGAGGCCGTCCCGGGAGCCCAGAGGCGAAGGCCGGGGGAGCGGTGGCCCAGCATGGCGACGGGACGTGGCGGCGAGGAGGATGGGAACAGCTCCTGGAGGAACGCGACCTGCTGGGCGTCTGAGGGAGCCGAAACCCGGCCCAGGAGCACAGGGCGGCGGGGGGTGGGGGCCACCCCGGCTGGCTCCCCTTCCATTACAGCCGGAGGCCTGTCACCTTGCACACCTGCAAACCCCCGTCCCCAACCCGGCCTTCGGAGACCGGGGTCTCGGCCGAGCTCAGCTGAACACTCGCAGACGTGACGCCCAGAGGCCTGGGGTGTCTCCCGTCTTCTGGCCGCCGGTCCCCGCGGCCGGACTCCGCAGACTCCGTGCGGGCCGGAGCTATGGGGAGGAATGAGCAGGGGAGCAGCAGTGGGGGTCCCGTGGCCTCCGAGGGCCTGTCCCGCCCCCACCGCCGGGGCGGCACCCGGCGCCGGACCCACACGTCCTGGTCCCGTGCTCCCGCTTGCAAGTGACCTCGGGGACCGTGAGCCCTGGAGGAACTCGAGGCCGCACCCGATGCTGCAGGGGCCCCGGCCTCCCTCCGCCGGACGCCGTTTTGCTGCCCTTTCCCTGGGAAGCATGTTTTCGGGATCTCCGCACTCCAAGAAGTGAGACCTTTGGACAGCGGGGCACCCACGGTGACCACCGAGGGCAGACGCACCGCAGGCGCCCCGGCAGCGGCCTGCTCAGCCAGCACCGCCCGGGGACACGGGGCGCCCAGTCCCACACGGCCAGACGCCGGCCTTGACCGCCGGCCCGGCCGGTCCTGTGCCCAGAGGAACTTCTGCGTGTGGGAATGATTTTCATACAGGGTCTGTGCAGCTAAATTAGCGCTATGAATGGGTTAGACCCAAAAATAAAGGTTCGGTATCTAATCATTGATTGGTTAAGTCGAAAGGAACATTCGACAACCCGACGAGACTGATTTCCTGGCCCCCAGACTCCACGTTGCTAATGAAGAATGTGAGTGATAGGCCTTTCGGCTGGTTTTTTTTTTTTTTTTTTTTTTTAAGAGGGAAGACATTGAGTTCTGCATTCGGTTCAGATTTTGACATCAATCAAAGGCAGATATATTAGTTACATCTCATCTGCTCCTCTCCTTCCCTCAGTAACACAGCTTAGTTATAAATATCGCATCTGCTTGGATTTCATCACACGCTTTCTTAAGATTTTTATTTGGAAATAATTTCAAATTTACGGAAAAGTTGCAAGAATAAAAACGCTCCAAAGACCACCCCTCGGCCCGCAACCCGGATTCACCTCCTGCTAAGCTCCCCCCCCCCCCACCCGTTGCCTTTGTCACTTGCGTTGTCTCTATTTTGTTTTAAATTGGCTATGAGGAGCTGCGTACCTCTGGGCTCTTTGCCCCCAAACGCTTCCGTGCGCACGCCCTAGGAACAGTGATATTTTTTATGTAAACCCAGCAGTGTCGTCAGCCTCAGTAAATTAGCATTACCGATACAGCACTTTTTTCTAATCTCTGTCCGTATTCCAGTTTTGTCCAACGTCTCTTGGAATGGCAGCCCCCAACCTTGGGGGCACCGGGGACCGGGGCTCCTGTGAGCATCTGACACCGGATGACCCGAGGCGGAGCTGAGGCGGCGATGCTGGCGCTGGGGGCGGCCGCGGACACAGACGAAGCTTCGCTCATCCACCCGCCGCTGTGTGGCCCGGTTCCTAACGGGCCACGGAAGGTACCGGGCCTCGGCCTGGGGGTTGGGGACTCCCCACCCGCCCACTGTAGAACAGAATGCAGTCTAGGTCAGGGATCGCAATTAATCGCCCTAGTTCTTAGGCCCCTTCCGTCTGGAGCATTTCCGGGCCCTTCCTTGTCTTTCACGGCACAGACATTTAGAAAGAATACAGACTCCCCTCCCCTGTTTTCAACAAAACCCTTGCGGCGTGGGTTTCTTTGCCGCTTCCAGCTGGTAGGTGCAGGGCGTGTGTTATGGGGTGTGAGGGGCACTGTGTCGCTTTCGGAAGTGCTCGCCTGGAGGCCCTGATGCCCTCTGGTTCTCACCGGCACCCTGGGCTCTGATCGGGGTCCCGGCTGAGCTCCCCCTGCGTCGTTACTCTGTTTCGGGCCCCTTGCCACTGTGAGCGAACGTTCTGCTCCTCGTCGCGATCTGCTGAGTCGGCTTCCGGCGAGGGTTCCGCCTCGGTCCCCATCTGCCGGGACACCCTCAGACGGGCGCTGCCCCCACGCTCACGCGGAAGCCCGCCCCTGCCCCCCACTTACCGGTTCACGTGCCCGGGACATGCGAGTGTTAAAGTATTAACGACTCGCACACTCTAACGTCCAGCGGTACGCAGTTCGTCGTCGCACGTCATGATTCAGCTTGCACTCGGTCCGTGAGAAGGGCCGGCAGGACCCTTCGAGGCGGGTCCTGTGTCCACGTGAGGTGCCCCCATCATTTTCCGTGCTCGGTGTCTCTGGCCCACCTTGTGCCTCCTCCCCACCCCCGGCCCCAGCCTAGGATCAGCCATTTCTCAAGGAACGCTGGTCCTAGTGGTGGGTTGGAGACGGGGGTCCAGGGGGTCCAGGTGGCAGGTGCTCGCCGCCCCTGGGGGACTTTTCTGCTTGGTCCTTGCAGCAGACGGAGGTAGGCAGTGAGTGTGCACATGCACGCAGATATATGCACAAGCACGCCCGCCTAGACGAACGTGCACGCGCGTGCGCATGCGCACACCTTCCCGTGCGAGTCGCGGGTCTCCCTGGCCTGGGCCGCCGGCATCTGTGTGGGTCTCGCTGGGGGGCTGCCGCGGGGTGTGTTTCTCTTCCCCTCCAGCTTTAACACTGACCCCTTTCCGTTCTTACCAAATTAATGTTATTTTTCGAGCATGTATGTTTTTCAGCGTGCTTCTGAAAGTAAAACCATCCTGAAGACGCGCAGGGAGAGGGTGCCTCCTCTGTCTCCCTGGCCCCCCTCTGCCCTCCGGCCCCCGCCAGAAGGCTGGGCGCGCTGGTTTCTGGTTCCTAAACTCTGCTTTTTTCGCAAAGGTGAGCAGATGTGTTTGTTTTCTTATTTTCTGGGTTTTTTACCCCCTTGAAAACTTATTCTATTATCTGCTCTTTTGCAGTTCGCTGTCCTTCGCTAATCGCCCCCTTCACTTTCTCGGCGTCTTCCTCATTTCCCAAGAGCCGCCAGCTCTTTACCGTGAGCCTGACGCGGTTCATCCAGCCAATCCCTGTGCTCGGTCCTTCAGATACTCTCCAGGGCTTCATGATTACAAATAACACCGTGCTACGTTACCTGGTGTGCTAGGTGCATACTGCCAGGTGTAACTTCAGGATAAATTCCTAGAAGTGGTATTGCTGAGCCACAAGGCAAATAGAAACAGTTTTCTTAAATAGTATCAAATTCTTCTTCAGAAGGTTTGCACCAGCTTACAATTTGCCAATCGTTTTCTTTTCAAAAGAAAAACAAATCAGATTTCCCAAATAGAAACAGATCTGCATTAATGAAAAAATATGCGCTCCATTTTAAGGAAGTATTTGCTTCGCTGAACTGGAACGGTTGGGGTCCAGGGCTGCTTCCTCCCCAGGCAACGTGGGGTGTGACGAACTTAGGCGACATAAACGTGCGCTTCCTAACCGGTGCCTACTGAACCGAGCATAGACTGCGAACCTGGTACATGCCTCTGGGCTACGTAACAGATACACTGACAGGAAATCGGCTGGAACCAGCCATGGTTTCTGCTCTGTTCTCTCACGTTCTCGCCCTGTGAATTTGGGGAAGTCAAGACTCTTTTCCTCACCTGTAAAATGGGGCTAGAAATAACATTCGCCCTGACTACGAGTAGTTTGGTTTAAGGATCAAGCGTGTGTGTTATTTATAGACATCATGACAAAGTGCAGTCTCTCTATATCTATCTATCATCTGTCTACCTATACATTTATTATCTATCCTTCTATGGCCTATCAATCTATCTGTCATCGATGCCCTGTCTGTCATTTATCTATCATCTATCAATCTACTATCTATATGTATCTATCAACTGTCATCGATCTCCCATGTGTCTACCTACCTTACTGTCATCTATTGTCTCTATACGTCCCCAGACTTTGAAACATCTCCTTCCGGGACAGCGAGGGCAAAGAACGTTTAACTGAAATTCAGGAAACCTGCATTTTTTTTTCTTCATTTTCATCCCCACCACGGTCGACACACTGTTTAACTCTAGAAATGCTATTTCATCTTTCTGTATCTGATCTTGCATCTTTAGAAAATGAAAAGGTTGGGATCACTCTCCTGTAACCTTTCTGGTCCTAAAATGCTATGTCAAAACATCTTGATTTTAGAGCAGTGACTGATACGCCGCGACAGAAACCGCACTGATAAATCGAGGCTGTTGCTCTTCAAGGAGCGGACGGGACGGGAGAGGTTTTAAAGAAAGAGGGAAGATTGCTAGGCCGAGCCGAGTGCCAACGCGGACAACTTCTCCTTTCCAGCCTAAAACGAGAAAGCTACGACTCAGCTCCCAGCCTGAGCCGGGCTGGGCCCCCTGCGGTCACCCAGCACCCTTGGGGAACGAACACGTGCTCATGACTTGCATGCGGGGCGGCGCGGCCACGCCTCCCTGCTCAGGCAGAGCTGTCCTGGGTCCCAGCCCGGACCGAGGGGACCTGCGCGGCTCCACGCCGGTTTCCTCACGCGCAGGGGCGGGAAGGGTGCCGCCGGCAGCTGCGCCGTGGCTCCTGGCGCGTCTGAGGTAGCTCTCAGCACGCTCAGCGTCAGAGCTCCCGTTGCGAACCTGGCACTTTCCATTGAGAAATGCTAAGATTTTGACTAACCGACAAATAAGAAAACAGGCTGTCCCAGCGTGCACCCATGTATAACTTAATCTTCGATCAAAAGTTTTTTTCAATGACTTATTTTGCTAACCATGGCAACGTTAAAATAAGACATAAATGTATATAATGAGTGTTGTAAGAGGGTTATTATGGTATGTATGTGTGCATGTTCAAAAGATCAAAGATGGAAAATTTCCCACAACTGCATATCCGTGGAAATTCTATGCAAATCGAGGAAGAATGGCAATGAACACCTTTAACTTATTTCAAATGTCTCAAGATCCCTTTTTAAGAAAGTCGCTTGTGTCTACTAATTGCCTTTTATATCCCGAGACACGTTTATCTTAAATACTGAGAATAGCTGATCAAATCTTTCAACTGCAAGTAATTGTAAGAGGAAATGATGAATTATAAGGGTTCACAGACCACAGAGATGGAAACATCCTGCCCGAGGGAAGAAAACTGAAGAAGCGAAAAACACAGTGAGCGTTTTGCTGGGGGTGGCCCCAGCGCACAGGCACAAGGCCCTGGGACCGACCCCTCCTCCCGCCGAGTTTGCAACCACGCTCGCTGGCGGCTCAGAGCTGGACCCTGCACGGCGGCCGCGCAGGCAAGCAGTCCTGGTCTCTGTCCAGCCTCGCCTGGCCGGGTCTTTTCCTTTCACGTGTTTAGTCTTAGGAAACAGACGCGTTGAGCGTCGCCCATGGGCCAGGCACAGCGCGGCACGCCCTGGGGCCCAGGCTGGGCGCCCGCGGCGGGGTCAGCGCCTGGGGGAGTTTGCGCACTGGGGCCCGGGCTGGGTGCCTGCAGCGGGTTAGCGCCTGGGGGAGTCAGCGCACTGGGGCCCGGGCTGGGTGCCCGCAGCGGGTTAGCGCCTAGCGGGGTCAGCGTCTGGGGGAGTCTGCGCATTGGAACCCAGGCTGGGCGCCCGTGGCGGGGACAGGGCCTGAGGGAGTCTGCGCACTGGGGTCCGGGATGGGCGCCCGCGGCGGGGTCAGCCCCTGGGGGAGTTTGCGGTCTTGGGGCTGGCGAGACGGGACGATGAGGACGCCGCGTGTGTCACTGTGCGACTACAAGTTGCGGCATGTGTGCACCATGAAGGACCCACACGGTGAGGTCATGGGCCACACTGGAGCTGTGTGCCTTGGGTTGGGACAGAAAGTGGTAGGAGCAGGTGTCTCTGAAGTGCTGTTTTCCCAGGACCTCAAAGCAGAGTGGGCGTTGTCCAGAGAGAAGGGAGCGGGAGGTGGTTCTCGGTGGAGGTGCTCAAGAGAGAGAGCCTTCTGGAGATCGAGGGAAGGCGGGCAGCGGGCAGTCAGGGACGGTGTGACTGGGGCTGAGGAGTTGGGAAGGGCCCGCTACCGAGGGCCCTGGAGTCGGGACTCAGCATCAGCTCGAGCCCGAGGCGCCGGAGTCCGCCACCTGAGCGTCTGGTGCTGACTCATCAGGACAGAGGAGCAGCAGGGCCCACTCCGCCCTGGCCCCATGCGGGCCCCACGGCAGGACGCCAGAGAGTCGTGTCCCCGTCCAGGCAAACCTGCGCTGGGGCACAGAGCACGGCAGTGCCCTGGGCGGCGGGCGATGCTCGGGACAGAAAGACGAGCTGGGGAGCCGCCCAGCTTGGCAGGGCGGGGCAAAATGAAAATGCAGAGACACTTGCTCGAAATTATTAAGAAGTATAAGAAGGCGAAAGCCAAGTCCCAACCAAGCCTGAGGACCCCGGTGGCTACAGCGTTGGCCCTGTGTCCGCCTCACTCTCCATGGACTTCACGCTGGCCAGCTGTGTCTGCCCGCCCCCTCCCCCGCAAGCAGACGACAAGCCAGAGCCGGCGACTGTCCACCCGAGTCTCAGCGGCAAAGATGGGCTCCCACAAACCCACCACGCACTCGCGGTGTGCCGCCCTGGTGACCGGAGGTGACCCCAGGAGTCTAAAACAGGAGCAAAGCCACTAAAGGAGCACTCACACGAGAGAGCCTTAGTCGATCTCTCCTGGACTCGCGCGCGCTGCGAGCGAGTTGGCTCCGAGCCTCAGAGTTCCCATCGAGCGATATTTCCTCACACGAGGCCGTGAACCCTGACAGGTGCCTTTAGCGTGGTCTCCAGAATCACCGCCCCAAAGACGTCCACGCCTGAGTCTCCAGAACCTGTGACTGTGCCCCCCCACCCCGCACCCCCCGCGCAGCAAAGGGGACTTCACAGTGGGATCAGGGTGTGGGCATTGTGACGGGGAGAATAACCTGAGTTATTATTACCCAGGTGGCCCGGGTCCAATTTTATCGCACAGGTCCTTGAGAGAGGACGTTCCGGGCTGTGGCAGATGGACCAAGGGGCCAGGAGCCAAGGCCCACGGGTGCCGGGGAAGGCCGGGCTCAGGTTCCAAACCCCCAGCGACACCTCGGTTTCAGCCGGGATGGCCACGTTGGACTTCCAGCCCACATCATTCGATGATAAATTCGTAGTCCACATTCGTGGTCCTCTCATGGCAGCCTAATTCATTTAGGTCAGCAGTAACCAAAACATGTTGAAATGATTTTTCTTCAAAAAAAATTCATTACGTTTCTTGGTATCCGTGTAGCGTTGGGGTCAGCAGTCCTGGGGTGCCTCCGGCAAGACGTCGTCACAGATCCAGAGGGTGTGAGAATTCAGTCCACTCCCAGACATTCCCAAATAGGCACGATGATCTTTGGGGCAAAATGCGAGAAGCCAAGAGCCCTCAGTGTCTTTGTATCTTTTCTCGTTCTGGTTTTAAGGCAGCGGGAGGTACAGTTGAACCTGGATGTTGGCGGCGTGGGGCGCCAGGCCGAGGGGCGCGGTTCTCAAACCCGGCAGGTGGAGGAGGACCCTGGAGCGCGGCGTCCCCTCTAAGAGGCATTCGCGTGGGTCTGTTCGTCATTGTGGTGAGATGCACATCCCACAGCCATCCTCGGCGGACAGTTCAGTGGCGTTGACGACATCCACAGTGTTGTGCAACCACCGCCACTGTGACCTAGTTTTTTTAATCGTCGCAAACAGAAACTCTGTCCCCATTAAGCTGCAAGTCCCCATCCTCCCCTCCCCCAGCCCCTCCCTTCGACGTCCAGCCTCCGTGAACGCGAGGAGTCCAGGAGTCCCGGGGAAGAGGACTCACACACGCAGGCGTCTTCTCGCGTCTGGCGCGTACTGTCCTCGCGGTTCCCCCACGCGTGGCGGGTGTCGCCACGCCGTTCCTTTTTACCCAATGATACTTTGTTGCACCGAGAGGCCACATCTGTCTTTCCGTTCACCAGCCGATGGACATCTGGCTTCTTTCCACCATGTGGCCGGCCACCTTGAGTAATGCTGCTCTGAATGTAGGTACGTGGGGACCCCTGCGTTCCACTCTAAGGTGCAATGAGGGTTTGCTGGAGGTTAGCAGGAAGTCGCAACAGGAGGGCTTCTCCGACCTCCCCCCACCAGGAGGATGCTACCGCTGGGCCGGAAGTCATCGTACTTGACACGTGTGCCACGCCCAGTGGGTGTGGAAGCAGAGATGCCGGAACTTAAGGCCAGAGGCGGAACCGTGGCCGCCAGGTTCAGGCCCTGTTGTGTGCGGCTTTTCGCCCCGCACGTTTAGAAGGAAGTAGATCCGGCCCAGTGTTGCCAGTGTTGGTGCGGAAAGCAGGAGAAAACCCGCGGGTCTGGGAAGCCGGCCATCAGGGATCGGCCAGGCCGGGGCGTGTTTTGCTTTGATGGAGATGCAGCATTGACCTTCAGGCCACAAGCGCTGCACCTGGCCCTGATGCCCCCCCCCCCGCCACCCCGGCTGTCCCCACACTCCCCGGGGTGGTAGGCAGTGCCCCTGGGGGCTCAGGCCCCGGGCTTGGCGCAGAGGCAAGAAGCGCAGGGCCCAGAGCAGAGTGCGCCCTCGGGGCACGGCGCCACCGCTGCGCTCTCCTGCCCTGAAGACTTTTGCACACAGTAGCCCCGACTCCAGGAGGCTTCCGGCCTTGAGCAGGAGGCACTGGCTGGAGAGGCCGAGAGGCCGCTGGAGACGCGCGGCTGGGGCAGCACCACTCTGCAGGGGGCTCTGATGATGGCGCCTGGAGCCCCCAGGAGCCCCTTCATCTGGGGCTGCACCCTGTAGCCTCCCCGCAGCCAGGGTGCCCCTCCCCCTCCCCCACGCCCCTGCCCCTCCTCTGCGTTCCCAGGCAAATGGAGTGCTGGGGGTGCTGGGGGTGCTGGGGGCGGCTGGGTCACTGGGGCTGGCCTGAGGGACTGCTGAGCGGGTGCAGGGGGTGTGTGTGCCGCGGGGGGACCCCGGGGTGCGGAGGGGCTCGCGGAGTGCGGGGGCAGTGCGCAGTGTGGGGGCGTGAAGGGAGACGGAGAGGGTGGGCCAGGGAGACTCGGGGTCCAGAGAAAGGGGCCCAGTGGCACCTGGGGTCTCGCGGGGCACGGCAGCGGGGAAGGCAGACGCGGCCGGGGAAGCCGGCCCTCGCGCGCCCCTCGCGGGCCCCCTGCGCCCCCATCGCGCGCGCCCCCGCCCGGCTGCTGGCGTCAGAGCTGCCTGCGTCAATGCTGCTCCGTGACACGCAGGGCTTTTTTTTTCCTCTGGCTCCTTTTTCTCAATGAGAGCAGCCTAATGGGATTTTTGTTATCAGACTCATAAATCAAGCCACTGGGGCCGGCAGGCCGGGCGCGCGTGCAGCGCCCCTCCCCCACACGCGGGGGGCGGGGCTGAGCCACCTTTCCTCCTTTGCAGGAAAAACTTTAAATATTGCATCTGTGCGCCCTGAGGCTTTGGCTCCGCAGGCAGTGAGGCTGCGGCGGGGCGTCGCCGCCAGGTAGCCAGGTCCTGCGAACGCCGCGCACTCACGAGCAGAGTGAAAAACGGGTTTTGCGGGCAAATAGGATGGTCTGAGGAGACTGACACAGTTCGAGCTGCTGCAGCGCAAAGAGACCAAACGCCCCTCAGCCGGGGCTGCTGGTGCATAGTCACTAGCTGCCTCTGCCCTGGTTTTTTCGTGTGGGTGTTATTGACACAAAACAGAACACCGGCCATGAATGCAAATTAAGGAGCAAATACGTCAGCAGCAAGAGCCGCGGGAGGGGCAGGAACCCTGCCTGCTGGTGCACACAGATCTCTAATGAGATAAGTCGCATGGGCATAGGTGCGCCCCCTGTCTTCCTTAGGCATTGTTAGTGCTGGGAGACGCAGGCCAGGGTTAAGCCCCAGGGAGAACGTCCCAGGTTCAAATACAGGCAGAAACCTGGGAACTGCCCTGGAGGCCCCGGAACCGAGCTAGAAGGGTAGGGCGGCCCAGTTTCCAGCAGAGAACACGAACAAGTCCACCTCTGGGACGCGAGTGTTCAGGCCGATCATCCACACAGAGGGGAAGGGCTTTGCACACTGGCCGAGCTGGGCACACTGAAGCCAGGTCTCCAGGGCCGCCGGGCTGGGACTGCCCCTTGTCCCCACACTCCCTGGGCAGCCCCTGCCAGCTCAGATCAAAATGTCACACAGTGCAACACCTTGAACTAAAAGTTGGTGCCAGGAGCCCAGTGGCCTGGGAAGAAAGTGGCTACAAGAGCATTTTTGTAAATTCGTAGTAATTTTAACTCTCCTTTCCCCGACCCGTGGCCTCCTCCGTGCTTGCAGATTTCTTTAAAGGTCATAAATGACACCAGGAGCAGAGCGATGGTGTCCATTCTTCACAATTCCAGACCTTTCTAGTTTTGAATCATGGTTTTCTCTGTCACCAGTTACAAGAGCCCAGGTTCCCTGAGCTGGAGACGCGGGCTCAGAACGTCGACAGGGACTGTCTGCTGGGTTCAGGTGGGTGGCCTCGGTGCCTCCACCTCGGTCTCACTGCATAGTCACTTGCAGGACCTACCGGCCTCTCTGCATGTGCACTTCATTCATAGTCGTTAATAGGTCAGCTCTTGTCAGCCAAGGTCATGTGCTTTAAGGCGGGATCAGGTCAACCCTTAATTCCCCAACTTCTTTCACTGCAGCAAAGATAGTGAGGTGAAAACACTGGAGAGAGGCCAAGAGAGGGAGGCCCGGAAAAGAAAAACGAATACTTACATCCTCCTTGGCACGGTTAGGGTGTAACCCAGAGATGCCCATGGTGATGTCTATTATATCGAATGTGGTACCCCTCAGTTATTGGGTGCACAGCGAAAGGAGCAATCAGAGTAGGACATTGTGGCTTGGGACGCTGCTCCAAACATAACCTCCTTCACGTCCTGTCTGAGCCTCTATCCGGGATGAATGATAATTGCTCAGCAAAAGGAGATTAGGTGCGATAAATATAATCCCTAGATTAGCGTGGTGATTGGTGGACTTCCGTGCAAGGTCCCATTTTACGCAGCCTGCATATTGCATGAAATAAGTTCAAATCGGCCCCATCGCAAGACGAATTTTTATGCAAAAATAGAGAGGCAGATAAAACGAATGCTACCAGAAAAATTAGGTCACTTTTTGCATCCAAACAAGGGGAGAAAGGATACATTTTGCAAATATGTAAAGATATTGATTTCAACGGATGTCAGCGGGGAGAAATGGGAGTGCGACCCGCTTTGAGGGAGGAAATGGAGTGACTCCCGCCGCTGGCAGGCGCCGAGGGCGGGGTGGGCTGGGAGGGCGGGGCCTGGCGGCGGCTGGCTCCGCCCCTGCGGCGCCTCAACGCCTGGGCGTCCGCGGCGCGCACCGCCGAGGCGCGGACACGCCCTGCTCTGAAGCGGCCTGGCGGGGCGGTGTCCACCTGCCGCGGAGACCCTCGCAGTCAGCGCGGGGCCGCGATGCCTCCTCGCGCTGCAGCGGAGAGAGAAATGGAGGGCGAGAAGGCAGGGAGCGCAGGTCCCGACTGCGTCACAGCGTGCTGGGGACGCGCGGTCAGCAAGAGATGTCGTTGGCTGCGCCGCCCTCTGCAGAGGGAAGCCCAAAGCGAGGACCGTGCCGAGCGCGCTCGGTCTGCAGCGGCGAGGCTCAATGTGCCACCTGCCACCCTGCTCCTCCAGGGCACTGCGCAGTGCGGGCACACGTGCGTGTGAGCACACGCTCTGCACGCACACGTCGGCACGTGCGCACTCTGCACGCACGCACTCACGGAAGCACTGACCCGTGCGAGGAAGCTGCGCCCGAACGCGCGTTCCGCCTTTCCCTTGCTCTCAAACCCGCCTGGATCTTTGAGGTGTTTCATTTCGCTGCACACCTGCACTTTTCACAGTCCGTGGCGTGCGCAGGGAGGGGACACAGGAGCAGGAGCTGCAGGGCGCGCCCAGGCCTGTCGCCGCGCCGCTGGCGTCTGCACCTCGCGCGTTGTCTGCGGCAGCCACGCAGGCCGCCTGCGCCACCCGCGCCGCGCGAACAGACACGCGCGCCGCCCAGGGAGCCCGCGGCCTCGCCCGGCTCCAGCTGCACAGCGAGCTGGGTTTCAATCTCGTTAATTGAGAGGAAGGGCCAGGAGGAGGAAAATAGCAGTGGACACATTGAAGAACTTTACAGTGGTTTTTTTTTTTTAGTGCCTTTTTCTTTCTGCACAGGAGGACCAGAGAGACCGCACAGCGGGCGATGCTGTAGCTGCGAGGAGAGACAAGCTGAGTTCCGAGGGACGCTCGGCATGTCTTTCCCAGAAGACAGACATCTCTGGATGGCACGGCCTCTCTTCCCTTTTGTATATTATTGTTTAAAATGTCAATCTTTACATCTTATTGCTGTCCATTATTTTTACAGAGCCTCATTACTTAAGCCGAAGTGTGACGGCATTTAGCCTCTAACGCACGTCACTGTGGGCAGGGAATGGGAGATGTGGTTTAAGCACGAGAGGGGTCGTACCTGCAGGGCGGTTAATATTTACATACTTCTTACAGTCGCGGGGGAACCACCCAGGAAACGCTGAGGCCCCCGAGGCCCCCCCGAGGGCACACGAGGGGCTTCTGGAAGCCATCGTAAATTCCACCTCCGGTCCCTCGTCTTCGGGTCCAGGCACCCCAGGATTCGAGCTATGGAGTGTGTGGGGGAGCAGACGTTTCCTGGAACCTCAGGAAGTTCGCAGGGGTGAAGACGGGCAGGTGGGGACATGGCGCAGAGAGAGGATGCGGCGTTTGGTTCTTCCTTGGGGACCGTTGTCCGGCGCAGCGAGTGAACGCCAACCCGTATCCGGAGGCGGAAAGTCCTTCCTTCTCTCGGGGTTCAGAGGCGGGAAGTCCAGCCAGGCGTGGGCGGGGCGCCCACCCTCGGAGACTGGGTGGGGTCCTTCCCCTCCCCCAGCCTCTGGTGGTGGCCGTGCTTGGCTTGTAGCTGCGTCACCCCGATGTCTGCCTCTGCCGTCAGGTAGCCTTCTTTCTGTGTGTCTTCTGCTTGTCCCATAAGGACACCAGTCCTCTTGGGTTGGGACCTGCCCAAACGAGCTCACTTTGACTTGGTTATGTCTAGGAAGACCTGCATTCCCAGCAGGACCCCCGTCACGGGTGCGGGGCGAGGGCCTCAGTGTTTGTCTTCCGAGGGCACCACTCCAGCTCGGGTGCTCCGGGCTGTGCCAAGGGTGGCCCCCGACTTAGTCCAGGAGAAACGAGTCCTGAGTTTCTCAGAAGAGGTGACTAAACGTAACAGAGGGAGAAGTCCAGAGTTGTCACCCCAACTAGCATCACCGTGTTTACTACCTGGGGATATCACAGCCTCAAGACAAGCAGGTGGGCGTTAGGTACCGTCTGTCATGCTGATCCCGGTGCAGGTGCTGAGGAGGCCACCGAGGGACCACCTGCCACAGCGAGGCCAACCTCTCAGGTCACCCAGGAAGCACAGGACGGCAGGGCCCACACTGCAACTCCACGTGGGGCTCAGAGCCGCCAGCTTCCACCGTCTTTGCCCTCTTGTCCCCTCCTGTCCCCCATCAGTCCCCCCATCCCCCCCGTCTGTCCCCTCCTGTCCCCACCTGTGGGTGAGTTCCGGGGGATCAGAAGGGACATCTGTACGTTGAGCCCCAAGTTCACCAGGCGGTCCTGGGATCTCTCGTTTTGTCCTGATGTGTGCCCCCTGGTGTGAAGACTCACGGTGGCCAGGGCACGTGTGAGTTCACAGAAATGACTCGCATCTGAGCACAGCCAGGCCGGTGACTTCCACAGGACCGACCCTCGAGTGGGGAAGAGCGCCCCCCGGAATACGGCAGGGGTGAGCGGGGCGTCCGGGGCCTCCCGCCTCGGGGCAGAAGTTGCCACTTCGCGATCATCGGTTCTATATACGGACAGTATCCAGGAATTCCGTGAAGGGTTTCACTGCAGGAAAGAGATGAACAAATTAAATAAGTAATTAACGCGTAGATTTATTGAACGAATGTGAGGGCGCTGACGTTCGGGCACCATGCCACGCGCGTGAGATGCACGTGTGAACAGTGTGTTCCCGGACGTGTGGGGCCACCATCTGTCAGACGGGGCACGTACGATTAACGGTAAGAAATGATGCGGCCGGGGCCGGTGTTGCCGAGAAGGCGGCATCAGGCCAGAGCTGGACCTGGTGAAGGCGGAAGCCGCACGGGTCTGTGCCCAGGAGGGTCCGAGGCGCCAGGCGATCGGGGGCGCTGCAGGTCATTCAGGAATTTCAGTTTTTACCGAGTGACATGGAGGACCGGCCATTCTGCCAGTGACAGGACCTGACAGCGTCACAGACGGGTCTCTGCTACGGACCCTGACGGCCGGGGTGGGCAGCAGGGAGCCCCGTGCGGGGAACGTTGCAGAAACGCGAGTGCGAGACGATGCCACGCGAAGCCGGGGGCAGCAGCGAGGATGGACAGACGCCGTCCTGCTGTCTGTGCTTTAAAGAGGCACCGACGAGCCTTCCCGTGGGACTCCGTCTGCGGCATCGGGCAAGTCGAGGATGACTAAAGAAAGCAACCTAAGCCTGAGCATTTTATCAGGGACCTGAAAAAGATGAAAAGTAAAACACCAAGTCTGAGTTTAAAAAGACTAAAACCAAATTCTAGAATTGACAAACACAACCATGAAAAGCAAGAAGCCACTGGGTGAGTCATTGGGTCGATGCAGCCGAAGAGAAGTGACTCACCAAGAAGACACTATCCAGAACGTGGAGCCCGGCGACAAAGTAGGGGGAGTCACAAAAGGGCGAATGTATTCAAGATGCGTAGACGGGTTTATTTAAAATCCCAGAAGACAGAAACGATCGAATGGGATGGAGGCAATCGCTGAAGAGGTCATCCCAGAACTGATCGAAGAAATCGATCCACAGATTTAGGAAGCCCACCGACTCTCACACAGACCAGATGATGAAAGAAAAACCCTCACCTCACATTACCTAGGAACAGTAACTGACGTGGTTTGTCACCACTGACCCACGCTAAAGAAAACGCTGACGAAGGCACGTCACGCGAAGGACGCGGATCCTAGATGCAGGGGTGCCGGAGGAAGGCAGGGCGGAGGCAGGCGAACGCAGGAGCAAATCTAAAGTAGCTTTGGCTTTGTAGTACGAGAAGGACATGTGGCTAAAATATGAAGTTAGGAGACGCGGAGACAAGAGACCGTGCAGGGGGGGAGCAGGGTAGCGGAGTCGAAATGTGCTAAGTCCGTTTCATCTTCTGGGGAAGCAGGAAGTTTTTAAAGTCAAACCACGACGAGATACAGATGTTCTGTCTTATCAGAGGGGACAGTCAGGGTGGGAGAGATGGAGAACCGTACACAGGTGTCCGCCCAGGTGCGTTTTGCGCTTTGCGACCTGAGCCTGTCCCAGGCTAACGTTGCCCCCGGCCCAGGCCTCCTCGTCATCGCCACCACATCCACATGGGGACGTGCAGATCTGGAAGAACTTTCTGTCTCAAACACTGAAATATAAACGGGAGGACGTGTCGGAGGGGCAGACACCGATCAGAACCCAGCCGCGTGCCACGGCCAAGTTAAAGGCGTGGCTTATTTGTTTAATCTCTGCCTGGATTTAGGTGTATCAGAGCATAGTTCCAACCTGATGGCCGATAAAGGTCTTTAACTGGGCGAAACGGCGAAGAGAAATGAGACTGGTGTGTGGCTTTCCCACCAAAGGTCAAACTACCTATGAATAAGAGACAGACAGACGGACATGGGGAGGAGAAAGCAAATAGGAAGGACAGGCATCCTGGAGCCTGTCAGCCTGTCCCAGGGCTGTGACTTGCGACTTCAGACTTCATCCCGTTAGAGAAACACTGAGCCAGCTGCTGCAGTGCGTGGGTCTGATTCCCCTTTGGAGAGGATCTCTGTGGCCGCGGGGGAGCGAGGATGTGGTCAGCGCCGCCCACGCGAGCTCTCTGGAACCCCGGGGAAGCCGCCGGCGGCTCCGAGGCGGAGGTGGGCCGTGATCTCGCGACTGCTCCGCCCGTGGCTGTCCCTGAAGCGGCGCCGTCGCGAGCAGCATTCAGACCGCAGCTCCTGCTGCTGCCAACTCGGTCCTCCCCAGGACCACACAGCCCGGAGCGGCTGCGTGTGCTTGAGAGGAAACCCAGAGAATTCTGCACGTGTCCATCACGTTCGAATCACCACCGCCCGAAAACCTGCCCCGTCCGCACCGCGAGGACAGTTGTCAAGTTGCGGTGAAAAATCGTTTCCTTTAGGATCAGGGTTTTCCGCAGTTGGGTTTCCGCGTCGTTAGCGGTTCCTCAGTATGGGGACTGTGTGGCCGCTGGAGGGTGAGACGTGACCTACTCGGTTCGGCACAGACTCACCCGGCATGTGCAACCAGACGCCCCTCGTGGGCACCTCAGCAGTCCTCCGTTCCTTAGTCTCACCTGCCTGAAGTGCTGCTTTGCAAGAAGCCCCACGACGCGCCGATGTGTATTTGTAAAATATCGAACATCTGCTTCCGTTCGTTTATTTCCATATTCTTTCCTTCAAGGAGTTTCATGGGGTTTTTAGAAATGTTTTCCTTTATGTTTTGTGTGTGCAAGTCACGAAAATCCTAAGGGCTTCGTGGCTTTCTTGGCCAGCGCGCCTCTGCCAGGAACACTCCCTGGTGCCAGCACTTGAGCTCCGGTTCCGGCAGGGTGCACCGGTGCACCCCAAAACCCACCACACACTCCAGGGAGGGGTCACGTCAGTTCTCTGTACTCTCTTCCGCAGGACGGACGGCCGCAGAGGGACTAACTAGTTCCTCGCTCGCCGCATGAGGCCAGCATTCCCCTCGCACCAGAATCAGGAATGAGGACGTGATGAGGAAAGAAAACTCAGCAAACCAGGCCCGGAGGCAACTTCCCTGGCTGGGAAAAGGGCGTGCACAACCCCTTACGGCCCACGTGGCCCTTCACGGCGAAAACCGCGACGTTTTCCTACAGGGATCGGAAATGAGATGAAGGTGCTCCCTCTCACCGCCCTTCGACACAGTCCCGAGGCCGGCTTTCCGTCCATTTATTTTTTTTCCAGCTTTATCGATATGTAATTGATATGCAGCGCTGTATGAGTTTAGGGCGCACGGCTTAGAGACCTGACTTACGCACACTGTGATTCAGTCACCACGGTACGGTTACTTAACAACCATCGTCTCATTCAGATACAAAAAAGGAAGAAAAAGAATCCTTTCCTGTGACAAGAACCTTTCGGGTTTATTGTTAATAATTTTCAGGTCTACCATCCAGCAGGTTAGCGATGGTTATCATTTCTACGTTACATCCCCAGTATGTGTTTACTTCATAGCTGGAGACTTGTGTCCGTTTATCCGAAAATTTTGGAGCAGTCCAATTACCGAAAGCAGATCGGCACTTGCCTGCGCGTCGAGGGTTGGCTGACGGCAGCGAGCGCCTGCAGAAATGTTCTATAGCTAGACTACGCCGGCGATTAATGCCGTCGTGTGCATTTGTCGAAACTAATCGAGCTGTACACTTAAACGGGGGTGTCTCAGGGTGTGCAGATCACACTTGCACAAAGTTAAAGTCAACTTAACAAACTCATTTTTAACAAAGAGAAAAAAAAGTTCAAGACACCCAGCCAGGCCAGGCCCTAAGGAACATCTGGAGTGCCTGCCCAGTGGCCCAGCCCAGGTGGCCAGGATGCTCCCCCAGGGTGTGCCGCAGGACAGGGCGGGCGCTCGGTAGAAAGTAGCCCAAACTCTTCCGGGTCACCTTAACATTCCCATTTAACGGAAGAAAAGGGCAGCCCATCCAAAGCAACAGAACCGACTCAGAGACCCAGCCTTCAGAAGCCTCGGGTGGGAGGAAGTAGAGCTGAGTCAGACCCCCCCCCCCCCAGCAAAACTGGCCCTGTGGTCAGCCCCCAGGCCCCAAGCCGCTACAGAGCAGACACATTGGGAATTCACACACGCCACATGAAATATATCTGGGTTTAGTCAAATTGCAGGAAACCAGTCAGTGTAATATAATATTTCGTAGGCATTTAGTTTAACAGTTATTTATTTCAAGTTTTCCGTGTTTTTCCCAACCACAAATTGCAGCTAAATTTTTCCCTTTATAGTTTTTAAACATCTCAAAAACTGCAGAACAGTAGGACCTGGGAACCTGCCAAGCCTCAGACATGAAATGCCCTTTCCCTTCCCACACGCCCTCGCTGCCTGTATAGACCTTTTTTTTTGGGGGGGTGGGGGTGTGGGAGTGGGGGGGTTTGTTTTGGAAAGCTGCTATTTCGTTTAAAGAGGGCTTGCCCAGCCACAGACACCTGGGTGGCGTGAAGAGCCGGGCAGGTGTGCTTGTCCCTGGCAACCCACACCCTGGTGACAATCTGAGCAAGGTCTCAGAGCTGGGCTCCAGCAGGCACGCTGAGACGTGGTCACCTGGGCATCCATCTGTCCCGACCCCACGCGCCTGCTCCGCAGCGGGGCTGCCGCGGCTTCTGCCTCTCTGACCAGCTCCTGGCGCTGCCCTGGTCAGGGGGGCCCCAGCCTCCCCAGGACCCTTGCCTGAGAGGTGACTGAGGACGGGCTCCGGCATGGGGAGCACCGGGCTGGCGCAGGGACTGGCTTCCTTGGGGGCCTCTGGAGCAAGCACCTCACCGGGAGGCAGGCGGGGAGCCCAGGGCAGTTCCCTCCGGGCGCAGCTTCCAGCCACTCCGAGATCACCACGCACAGTAGCTGGGCCCAGGAGGGGACCCCGACCCCGCAGCCGCCGCCCCGGGGTGGCAGCTCACCACACAGCACTGTGAGCAGAGCTCTGGCTCCTAAGCCGGCGGCCTCAGCACAAGGGGACCTTCCCACAGCTACAGATTTCCGGGCACCGCCCCCAAGACACGGGCGATTTCCAGAAGCTTCCCGGGGATTCTCATTGTAGCCAAGTTTGGGCCGCACTGAATTTTAAGCAGTTTCCTTGGCTTTAGGTCCCGCCCAGCCCCGAGCGCACGCGGACTGTTCCCGGCGTCCTCCGCGCTGGGGGAGATGGGCCGCTCCCCGGGGCCCGCGTGCTTGACACCCCGCAGCAGCGGCACGAAACCGAAACCGCAGCCCCGAGTGCCGGGACCCGACCGGACGCGGAGCGCGGGCGCCCCTCGCTCCCTTTGTCACGCACTCGGCAGCGAAGAGCGGTGTGGGGATGTCCGTGCCACAGGGGGTTTGGTGGCACGGGCAGATGAAATCTTGGGGGCAGGGAAACGGCGAGTCCATCCCAGTGACAGTTCTCGGAAGGGCCTGTTCCTGCCCCCCGGGCCTACCAGGACCAGAAACCGGGGACTGGGGACCAGGCCCGACTCCCAGGGGAGGCTGCGGGTCTCCTGCGGGTGCGCGCCTGGCAACTTCGGGCCAGCTGCGCAGACGCGCAGGTGCGCAAGCCAGCAGCAGCGAGCAGGTGGGACCGCGGGCGCGCTCCTGCCCCGGCTCCGGAGGTGACCCCGAGAGTGCCCCGTCGTCTTCCCCCCGCGCTCTTCGCACCGGGCGCAACGCCTTCCTCTAGCACATTCGCAGCTATGTGGGGGTGTCCTGGGGCAGAGAGACCAGGGGCGTCCTTTTCACTTGGCACTCCACTGCGCCTTCAGGTCGTCTGCAGAGGAGGGGGCCTCTCTCTCCGCCGCGAGCATGCGCCGACGTTGTCCCAGTCAGAGGGCCGCGTGAGCAGTGGACATCTGGCATTTATGGCCATCTGTACCAAGGTGTGCATGAGCCAAGTGTCGTGAATGACCCCGCTCCAAAATCTTTCCACGTGTGAATGGAAAAATAACAGCCTGTGTAATATGAAGCCTTGTAAAATATGTTTCTATTCTCAGCCTGTTATATTAGCAACAGAAATCGCATATGTGACGACCTCGGAACTCCTGACGAGTTTGCCGTGAAGCCGTTACATGAAATGTGCAGGATAGGAATGGTCTGTATATCAGCCCGCCAGACATGGGACAGGCTGAGGGCGATTTGTCCAGACGTCTCAGAGAAAGGCCGAGAAAGGCCCAGACGGCACTGGTTTCGAGCACTTTCCAAATTGCTGTGAAATGCCAGGGCCAATTCCAGCTGGTCATCTCCACACGGTGACTCAAGTGCAGGTCTGCTTTTAGATAGATAGGTAACATCTATGAAATGTCAGTCGTGTCTGAATAACACGATGAAAAGTGAAGCTTCAACTTATAGGAATCTCATTCGTGTAGACACCGAGTTGGATGTTCAAGGTTTGAACAACTCTGAAACTCGCAGCTTCGCTGTCTTCACTGAGCTCGCGTCTCATGGCCGCTGATGCCCCCACGCCCTGGCCCAGGTAATGAGCCCAGCGAACGTCGGCCTGAAGTGACCAGAGGTCCCCTTCCATTGACTCGTATGGGAGGCGGTACAAGGGACGGGGGGTCGGCGGGCTTAAGCGACGTGGCATTTCGTGTCACCGCTGTCCCTTCCCAGCTGTGCGTCCCCGGGCAATCGCATCACCGTCGACGTGGGCGCCAGGTGAACTGAGCTCACTTTCCGCTTCCAGCATCTCTTGCCACGCTTGTCTTGAGAACGGGGCTCGGTAACGGCTCATCCAAAACGAATTCCAGGTGAGAAGAAGAGGCCTTGACAGAAGCCAGCAACCACAACAAAGCCAGAAACAAACCGTGATGCCGGACTCCTCCGCGTCTCCCCTAACTTCTCTGAAGACCCGTGAGGGAGGCCTACAATATGCCAACGATCCGGCATTTACACACAGAAAATGGCCCTGAAGTGAGGAGTGTGAAAAAGTTTGAATCCCCGAGATCTCTTAGATTTTTCAGAGCCGGGCGTTGGGGGACAGCTCTCCCTGGGTCCTTTGCACATCTGGCATGTGAGACACTGAGTGCTTTTGTTCAGGACGTCCTTTCAAGGTGTTCATATGTGAACAGCCCTGGGAGGCAGAGACGGGTTCTTCCTCCCGACCCAAGGATAGGCGTGCTTGCCGTCCAGTGTGATAAAGAGAGAGTCCCCTCTTAATGCGGCCCATTGTGTGGGGGGCACATTATCTACTCAGGGTTCCTGTCCTGTGCTGTGAATAACTAACTGCACATAGGGATGTTGTCCTTACGTCGCCTTACAGGAATTGGGGTTCGGGGGACGGAGCTACCGGCTGCTGCTAAAGCCATCGGTATCAAACCACCCTTCAGCTCGACCAGTGTCTGTGGACTGGACAGGCCGATCGTGAGCTCACGGGTAGGGAAAATCCCAGACCTCTTCGCATTTTTCGATCGAAAGTTGAGTTTTTACGGCGTACCACTAGGAGTCACGAAATCGACAGCAATAATGATTAGTAGATTTCTTCTTCCTGGTAAGTTTTCAAATGTCAATGTCCTTTGAGATGACATTCTAAGTTGCTGAACTCTTTGATGCTCCATCTTCTCATTTATAAAATATGAATACTAGTATAATGCTCACAGGAAGACACCAAGTGTGGAAAGACCCAGAAAGTGACTGAACATTACAGACACTCAATTTTCATTTATGGATTTTGAATTTTAAATGTCATCAAAATTTGTTAAGAATCACGGTAGGAGAGAGAGATTAGAGTCACCTTTCAACCTGGAAAACTAAAAAGCTGAATGAAACATAATTCTCATTTTAAAAAAATGAATTTAAAAGATATTGCTTGATTAAAGTGAAAATATATTTGGGGTTTATAACTCATGAAAAAGTTATAAATATATATCTATGAAAATACATCAAAACAGAAGCAAAAAGGACAAGGAGAGGGAGTACATTATCATAAGTTTCTTCCAATATGCAGAATAGTATATGACAGATAGTGTTATGTTATTTGAAACTTGACTGGATAAATTTTTAAGATTTATAGTATTCTCCAGCACAGCCATACATGCACACAATGGCAATAAAATCGAATCATTAAAAAACAGTCAATATGAAAGGAAGTAAAGAAGGGAGTCGGCAACAGCTAGAAAAAAAATAGAAAGATAGTAGATTTAAATACAAACATACTGATAACCACATGGTCTAAACCAGGAGTTTCTGCCAAAGGCTAGCGCGTGGACATTTTATGGTCCACATGCACTATAAATGCTGATGGTGGGGCAAGAAATAACTCATAGACGTTCCTCAAATAAGTGGACTTGGCCATGTTCCAGCAACATTTATTTGCAAAACCAGATGGTGGTTTTGGCCTAGGGGCCATCATCGGCTGACTTCTGGGATAAATGGCCCAATTTAAAGGCAACGACATATGTAAAGACACTGAGAGTAAAATATTGGGAAAACATGCGTTATTGGAACACCAGTCAAAAAAATGCCGAGATGGCAAGATTAACGTTAGACAAGTAGATTTTAGAGCAAAGAATTCGCCAAGAGTAAAGAGGGACATTTTGTAATGACAAGGGCATCGATTCCTCTTGAGGACATATGATGCTAAATGGGTATTCACTTAATAACAGATCTTAGAAACACTTAAAGCAAATACCGATAAAATGAAAAGGAAAAATAGATAAATGTATAATTATAATGGAAGCTTGCAACATACCTCTGTCCATAACTGATAAAAGAACAAAACAAAAGATGAATAAAGGTATAGAAGTCTTGACAAACACTAACATCAACTTGTTTTAATTAATATCTATAAAAAACCACTCCCAACTGCAAATGCACATTCATTTCAAGTGCACGTGAGACATTTAACCAAGATAGATCCCATTCAGGGACAAAAAACAAGTGTTTCTAATTTTAAGGATTGAAATCATATGAAGTAAATTCTCTGAACAATATGTAATTAAATTAAAAGTTCGTAACAGAAATATATGTGGTGACTTTCCAAATAGTTGGAAATTGAACACTCTTCTAAATATACAGTATTTCAAAAAAGAAGTCAAAGGGAAATTAGAAAATATTTTGATTTGGAGAAAAATAAAACCAGTCTGTCAAAAGTTGTGGGATGCAGCCAAAGCAATGCCTAGAGGAAAATCTATAGCATCAAATGTGTATATTAAGAAAGAAGAAATGTTTCAGATCAACGGTCTAAGCTTCCACCTTACGAAAACTAGTAAGAGGCAGGACTTCCATATGGCAGAGAGAGGAACTCAGCAAATCCTTCTCCAAAAAGAAAAAAGAAACTGGACACAATTATTTAACAACAACAACAACAACAATTTCAGGGCTCTAATAAATCAAAAGTATATAACAAATTGAGAAGCGATTATTCATGAAAACCTACTGAACTTCGGGTAAGAACAGTGGGAGACCCCAGGGTCCTTGCCTGTGGCCGGTCCCACCCCGCTCAGTCATCAGTGAGGCAGCTGTGCTAGTTTGAGACAAGCCATGAAACCAGCACCTTTCCTGCTAGCGGAGGCTCAGTCACTTGGAGTGAAGTGCAAAACAAGCAAACAACGACCCCCGACCACCAGTGGCATTGCCAAAGTGGAGTCTCAGAGGCAAACACCCCATGGAAGGCAGTAGTCAGCTACTCTGAGGTCACAGTCCTGGCTAATAACTGGCCAGCAGATGAACCAGAAAATGAAGGAAGCCATTCGGGAAATGCAATGGGGCAGACGGTCTCCATCGGCTCTCCATGCAGCCCCCGAAAGAGACTGGATAGGGCCCCCCGGCTGACGTGAGTTCGCATGAGCACACAGGGAAGGTGTCAGAGGCTCCAGCTCAGAGGCAGAGCCGGACAGACCGGAATCCCCTCCCCAAGTTGCACACCGAGCTCCTGGCAGAGAGTGGAAGCCTTGCTGGCCGCTGAACCACAGCCTCCGAGCCATCGCGGGCTGGCCGCTGGCTGTGATTGCACAGACACGTGGACGACCCCTAGGAAGCCACATATAAAAACGAGATTAAAAATACTGAGCAAAGACTGCAGTGGCCACACACCAGGTGAGAAATAGATTCCCCAGGTTTGGTCTCGACAAGTTACTAAACAAACAAAACACCGCAACAATAACAGAATCCCCTACTAAATATACATTGTACATGATATGTATTAGATAAAAGCAACGTAGTATCTAAATTGCTTGGAAATAGCAAAGTATGATCCATAGGTAGGTGAAAAGCACTCAACGGTTATATTTTTCAACACCAGAATTTCCATCCGGTACTTTTTAACGATTTCTATCTCTTTATCGAAATTCTCTATATGTTAAGCTATTATCAATATACTTTAAATGATCAAATTCCCTGTAATAATCTAAATTTCCCCTTTAGTATTTTGAGCATATTCATTCATAACGCTGATTCGAAGTCCCATCTGCTAAGTTTCCATGTCTGGCCGAAGCTGATTGCAGGAGGGAGCAAGGAGCACCCTGTTCTGAGTCCGGCTCTGATTCTTTCTCACCGGTCCGAGTATGTAGCTTGGGCTTGCCCCGTCTTAAAGCCACCTTGGCGCCTAAGCCACTCAAAGCAACGCCAAACACACAGCCATCATGCTGTAAAGCAGTCCAGATTTTCCTAACGCCTCTCAAACAATGACGAGGACGGGCCTGGGAAAAGATGAACGGAAGCACATTAAAAACGTCAGGAGTTTATTTGCGCGCACATCGGTTCACGTCGGGCAGCACCGCATAGACTGTGTGGGCACCTCCACTCCCCCGAGCCCGGAGAGGTTTTTCTAGAGAAGACGCAGACGCAGGGCGAGGGCCGTGTCCGGCCGGCTCTGGAGGAATCGGCGTCTTACCCGGGAAAGCTGCCTGGCCGTTTGTGATCGGTCGTTAAGTCTCATGTTCTGAGCCCAGGGCGTGGACGCTGGCCTCGGTGATGGTTTGCCTACGCAGGTCACAAGGCGTCAGAGCCTCCCGGGCGCACGGGCCTCCCTGCGTCACTACGGTAACGGGCGCCGGGCAGATGTGTGGGCACACTTCTTGACATGCTTCCCACACTTCTCTATCGATATCCAAAAATATGTCTTCCTCTCTTCCAGCATCCAAAGCGATTTTGTCAAATTTAGACCTTTAAGATTGTTCCCAAAATATTGACATTCTGTCCCAAAGGATAAAATCTTACAGCACTTTAGAAAATAATAATGGCAATGATAATAATTAAAGTGATAGGAATGATAATCCCTTGCGATGTGATTATTTTCTCCCAGTAAAGTGTCACACAATTTTGAATCCTCTTTCAAGTTTGTTAATATAATTATTCTGAATTTTCCACAGGAAATCAGACATTCCATGTCCCAGAGGGATAGATCTTCTAAACTATGCCTATCGAGGAGTGATGTATATTTCAGGAAGTTTTGAGTGCCTATGTCAGATTTATTCTTGGAGGGAAGTAAAACAAGAAATTCGTAGCAATCAGAAAACCTGTGCGAGATGGCTGGGGCCTGCACATTGTTTTCCCAACGCGTCCCTTCACAAGCACGGCCGGGGAGTCTGCTCACCTGCTGGTCTGGCTGATTCTGTCAGGCAAGTGGATGGAGAGCAGTCTCTTGCCTTGGTTTTCATCCCCCTGATCGCCGGTGCTGCGGCCCGTCTCCGCGTTTCTGCTTCTGAGCACGCCTGCTCCTGTCTGTTTTGCCGCTCAGCATGGTGGGATCTCGTGTGCCTTTTTCGTATTGATCAGCGTGAGTTATTAAATCCTCCGTATTAATTCTTGGTCGGTTACACTTCGCAAATCTATTCTCCCTATTCTTGGCTCATTTTCACTTTAAGATCTCATTTGACAAACAAATCTTTCATCTTAACATCATAGAATAAAGATATGGTCTTATTTTTTTCTTTTGAGGGTTTGTGTCAGTCAGAAGGAGTCAGTTAAAGGAGTGTGTGAGTGAGGGTTTCAGCAGAGGGTGGGTTACACGGGAGCTCTGCACAAAGGCGTCAATGGACCTAAAAGGCAGCGTGGGTGAACGGCAGCCTGAGAGCCGCCCCCCATATCCACACGCACCCCCGCCCGCAGGTGGGAAAGAGAAGACCCACCTGAGAAAAACCAGGCAAAGGACAGGGACGGTTCTAAAGTTTTGCTTTTGACATTTAGTTCCTGATCTATGCGGAACAGATTTTTGTTTGTGGTATGAGGTACGGATCAATTTTTATTTTTTTCATTCCAAGAACTCCTTTTTCCAGCGACATCCCGAGACAGGTAACATGTTGATACATACCCTTTTTGACTTTAAAGCAAATAATTCATTCAATATAAAAGACCGGTTTATTAAAGATTTAAAGATAAATTAATACTTAAATCTATCTCAAAATGCTTTCAATTTTGGTTGAAAACGGAATTTTAAAATTATATTTCATTCAATTTCTCAACTCTCGATTTTCTTACTCAGCAGAGGGAACTATTTAGAGCAGAAAATCATCAATATTTTGAAAAGGAGTTGTATTTTACATTCCTATTGTTTCCCACAGCATGATGCAAATATTCATTTTTGTACGAAGGGATGAGGAGGAGCAAACGGTAGGAAGTGATGAGTTTTGCCCAAGAGGAAGGTCTGTTCAGAGTTTCTCGTTGCTGTGTCACCGTCCGACCTCGGGCTGCTGTATTGTCCTAAGTTGCGGCCGTGACTGAGACAAGCTTCCTTCTGCTTCTTTAGACTAGTGGGTCCTTCCCTGTTCACGGTTCAGAACAGTTTTTAAAAACCAGCCATTGAGCAATAAGGCAGGAGAGGAAGGGGGGCGGGGGGCAGGAGGGGGCTGGGGCAGGGGTGAGGGCGCCCGTGCAGGGCTCTGCTCGCACGCGGGGCACGTGTGGTCAGGACCTGCAGCCCGCGGGGCTTCAGAACTTCAAAGTCCTTTTTCTAGAGAATTGCCTCGAGTGCCCTAAGCTGGCGATGTTAGCCGGTCCCAGACACCCACAAAGTCAGAAACTCAATAAGAAAATAGAGAAAGAAAAAGAAAGGGGGAAAAAAGAGAAGAAAAGAAACCCAGGTCAGGGCCACCACCGTTTAAGAGCTACAAACCAGGAATAAAGAGAAAATCTTTTCAGAGTTTGAATGACCGAGGGACATAGGAAAATTGGGTGGGTAGGTTTTTTATCTGACGCAAGTAAAAAAAAAAAAAATCAAGCTTAAGAAAGCTGAACAAAATAGTATTAAAAATAGTCTACACATATCTTACTCATTTTCATCCTGCCAAACCTCGTTGTTATAGGTTGAATTGTGTCCCCAAAAAGATGTGTCGAAGTCCCAACACCCGGTACCTCAGATGGCAACCTCATTTAGAAATGGGGTCTTCATGATGTATCTCCTTGAAGTTACACTGGAGTTGGGTGGGCCCCATCCCCACGTGCCCGAGGTCCTTAGTCGTAAGCACCGCGTGATGACACACAGGCACAGAGAAGACAGCCCCTTCGGGACAGGTGCAGAGGTCGGAGTGACGCCGCTACCAGCCAAGGACGCCAGGGGACGCCAGCACACGGCAGGCTCCGGGAGAACAAGGTCCGGGTCTCGCTGGAGCCTCAGGGCAGCGCGCGGTGCCGACGCCTTGATCTCAGGCTTCTGGCGGGCCTAAGTGTCACGGTCCTTCCTCACAGATGGCGGAGAAGCGAGAAAAGGGGGCGCGCAGAAGTAATGCCTGCTCCGCTGCTGGACGGAGAGCAGAGGCGGCCACCGCTCTCCTGGACCTCATGACGCATGGTATTTTCCAGAAGACCCCTTATCTATCGAGCGTCGTTAGCTGACCGTAAACCTATAGCGAGCAAACCTAGACTCTGCGGATGCAGGGCGCAGGGTGCCCCGCAAAACGTCACGGCGGCCGCGCAAACACCTGAGCGCGACGCGCAGATGCGCGGTGACCGGCCACGCGCTCGGCCTCGTCGGTGACGCGCGCTCCGCCTGGAGACCTCGCCTGCCACTCTGGCCGGCGTCACGCCTTCCGTGGGCGTTACGGACCCCGAGAGCCGCACGGCAGGTGCCAGCGCGCCCGGCTTTGCGTCCGCCTCCGAAGCCTGGCGGCGGCGTGTCCGGCCTCGGTGGCCCCTGTCACCCCGCGGCCCCCTGTCACCCCGCAGCCCTCCCCTCTATCGGCGAGGCGGCGTGTGCCAGCGGCACTGCAGTGGGGCCTGGACCGTGTCTGGTTTCGGGGAGGGGCTGGGCCCAGCGGGCCGGACCGGGGCGACCCTCCCTGCTCGGCAGACTGCCGCGGCGGCCGGGCGCGGCCAAGCGTCCCCTGCGGCCGCAGACCCGGCCCGCGAGGGCGGCCCACGCCCCCGACACCCCGCGGCGTGCGCCGGACGCAGAGCGCGCAAAGCTGCAGCTGAGCCCCGCCGAAGCGTGAGACTAACGGGTCACGTCGGGAGGTGGGAAAGTCCAGACCCGGCTCAGCCGCGGCGCGACAGGCGCCTGGCGCTGCGCCCAGCACCCGGCAGGTGACGGACTCGCGCCCAGCCCCCTCTGTTGGGGGGAACGGAACGCCTTCTCCCCAGCAGGTAGGCCGCGGGCGCCGAGTTACACCCCTCATCCGTCCCCCACGTCACACGTCACCGGTCGGCTCCCCCTTCTCAAGGGCGGTGCGTCCACAATCTGAACGGCTGCCCCTGGTAGGAGCCTGCTGACCGCCACCAACCCGACCCTGTGAAAACGAAAATCAGCCCTCTGCTCAAAACCCCGCAGGCGCGCTCCGTGCGTTCAGGGTAGAGGCGAGGCTTCACGGCCACCCCGCCTCTGAACACACATGGCAGGCGCCCCGCCGACGCGGTGTGGACCCCTCTCCAGGCCTGGCCCAGCCCCTGCACCTTCTCGAGCTGCTACCGCTCAAGTAGTGGCCTGTCGCCGAGGCCCAAACGCCTTCCTGTCCCTAGGGAGCCGCCTCGCTAGCACCTCCCCGACTGGAGGCTGCCGTTCCATAGCGACGGGAAACCCCTAGTCTGCGCGCTTGTTCCCACAGGCTTCGGGTGCCCAGGCCGCCACCCTGCCCGCGGCAGCCCTCAGTAACTGCGGAATCCATCAGGGGCTGACTCTGGGTAACTCACCTTTTCTCTAAATCTTACCCAGTTTTTAAACACCTGATTCCCATGCACTGGAAGGTCACACGCTCAAGCCCCAAAACATGAACTCACAAAATGATCTTATCGCCAAGTTCAAACCTGATTTGAAGTTATGGATTTTCCTGATGCATATAACCAACAACAATGAATTAAGGGGACCAGCCTTTCCCATGGGCATTTTATCTCCCCGCTTTCTGCCTGCACCGAAAACAGTCTGTGATCCTAAGCGTCTGTTCACGCTCCCTGGCCGTATCCGAGTGTTCTAACACCAACCCCACAGCCGGCACACTTGGGGGGCCCAGCTGGTCTGCCGCGTGTGGGGGAGGCTGGTGGCCCGCTGACGTCAGTCGGCAGAGCCGGGGCTGGGAGAGGCCCACGCGCGGCCCGCCTCCCACACGTCCTCTGTCCATCAGTGTGTCAGCTAATTTTTGCTTCCCGGTATTCAAATTCATATTCTGTAATTTTTTCAACAGGAAAATATGTGACTTTTCTAGACTCTTTGGTCATGTTGTTCTCAGCCTATGGATACGTAAATAGGACTTGTAGGGTCCCAGCGAGTGGGGATTGTTACAATGTTATGCTTTTAGTTACACAGTTATTTCTCAAGATCTAAACGTTAATTTTTTTTTAAATGTCTGAACCCATTCTTTTGAGATTTTATGTTTTTTATTGGAAAGGAGGACAAATATTTTTGCAGGGAGCTGCCAAGCAGTGTCTGAAGTCCAGTTGTCGCCGTGGGCAGGCTTCCTCAACACACACCTCTCTGTCACTATGGTGTGCAAATAAGCCAAGTAGAAAAATCGTATAGCAAAACTCAGGATCGGTTAGTGTAGGGGGGGCGAGGAACTGCCACATTCATGATATAAATAGGAAATGTTTTCTTCAAGAGTCTCATTTACACTAGCGTTTACTTTCATCTGAAATTTCTCCTGCTATGTTGGCAGCCTCTCCGAGTTATGGGATGTGACTGTCAAAGTCTCCAAAATCAGAAACAAGATGAGGGAGAGCGCGGGCGGCGCTTGGAGGCCCCCGGAAGCCACGGCGCTGACGGCCAAGTCCGGACGCTCTGCGCAGGCACGGCCTCCCGCGGGGCCCGTCCCCGCGCTCTGAGCGGGTGGCGCCGCACGCAGCTCCCCCTGTTCTGGGAACCTTACAGGTGTTTCCGGACCAGTTTTCAAGATGCAGAGTAAGACCGGTGCCGCCGGCCCCCTTGGGTGGAGCTCCCTCCGCCCGTCCGCGTCCGGGCCACTGCTCCCGCGTTCCTCGCGGTCTCTGACGTCCCCCGGCCGCTCTCTCTTCTTCCTCCTTCTCCATTCCTTTAGCAAAGACCCGACCTCAGCCCTCTTCACACGCGTCCGTCCCCGCGTGGGGCATTAACCTGAACGACCCTAGTCAGGCGCCGAGGGCGCAGAGCGGCGGGCGCAGCCTCCCCGCGGCGCCCCGTGCGCCCCACCTCCGTGGAGGCCTCTGCGGGTCCCCGCGGCCCCGCCTCAGCCGGGCCTGGTCCGCACGTGCTCGCGGGGCGTCCTCGACGCGAGTGTCCGTCAGCGAGAACGCGTCCGCAGAGGCCCCCTGCCTCATGAGTTGCCATTACTATTTCAGACACAGGCTCCTGAAGAAGGAAAACGACATTCAGGGACAATGAGACTCTTAGTACCAGTCGTGAGACTCGCCCCAACACACCTGAGACCTTGATGCACTGCCCTCGTGTACTGATGAGCCCGTCTCTACGCAGGCCGGGGGACCGAGAAGGCCGGCGGGTCCCTAACACCGCCGCGTGCGGACCGACGAGGCCGGCGGGTCCCTCACACCGCCATGCGCCGCCACGCAGGGTGCGGGGCCCAGCGGGGCCACAGGGCCTCCAGCGCACTCTCGGAGATCGGAGACCAGCCTCGAAAGGAAGGGTCTGCTCGTCGCATTCGTTCAAGATGCAAAGCTCACGCAAAGAGTGGACGCATGAATTTAAAAGAGGACAAAAAATAAAAATAAAAATCCCACCAGTCTGAAATGCTGGTCTAAATCCGAAGCAATGGATCAGTGAGTGTCATGTCGCCCCCTCCGCTGGCACTGGCTCCGCAGGGCACTGCAAAACAGCAGTTTATAATCAAGGGATTTTAGGATTTTAAAAACTCTGAAACTTCAAAGGGATCTGTGGCAGAATCCCCTGACCAAAAGTCCAGGGAGTGTCCCCAGAGGCTCAAGGAAACAGGAAGCAGTTAACCCCAAAGTGGCTGTCCCACGCAGGACTGTGGTAGGCTCTGTCACACTTTCCAAGGAATGTTGGCAGGCTTGCGACTGAGAGGGGAGCCGCCAGCCTCAGGAGCGCGGGGGAGGGTAACGAAGTCACCCTTCACTGGGGCCGCTGAAGACTCCCAGGGTGCTCGGCTGGCCGAAGAAAAAGGAGACTCGGCAGTTTTCTTCAACATTTAAAGACTTCAGTGCGGCGAGAACAGACTTTTACCCACCATCAGCGTGATTGGGCACAAACAGGAACTCTGAAACATGTCCACACCTGCTGGTAAATATTAGAATCGTAATCGATGTAAGTGGTGCAGTTAATCTGGGGCATAAACGTGGCCTATCTCCCGATGGCAGTTTTATGTGTCAGTTTGGTGGGGTTTTCCTGTCCAGTTATCCAATCAGACACGAGTCTGGGTGTTGCTGTGAGGATGTGGTTAACGTCCACATTCAGCTCGCTCGCAGCAAAGGAGATAATTCTAAATAACATGGGTGGGCCTTATCCAATCAGGTGAAAGCCTTAAGAGGAAAAACTGTGGCTTTTAAAGGAATTGTGCCTCAAGATTATAATATAAGAATCTTATCTGAGTTTCCAGCCTGCCAGCTTGCCCTGATTTTGGACTTGCCAGTCCCCATAATCATGTGAGATATTTAAATAAATAGATAGATGATAAATGATGATAGCTAGAAAGATGATGGATGGATGGATGGCTAGATGATAGATAGATAGGTAGATAGATAGATAGATAGATAGATAGATAGATAGATAGATAGACAGACAGACAGACATGATAGGCAGACAGACAGGAAGGGTAAATCTTAGTGTCTCTTTTTCTAGAAAACCCAGACTGACTGGCTCTGTAGCACTGAGGTTCCCAGACACCTTTCTGGTGTGGGCCCTGGAGTGTGGACTGTGTCATGTTTCAGAGTGTTGCCTCTGGTTTCGAATGTTCTAGGTAGAAACGTAGGCTACACAGGTGAGCTAAAGAGGCTCGTTCCGGAAGCCCCTCCAAGTCAGGTCTAACCTGCCGGGGCGAGTCGTGTGCAGCCCGGGCGTGGGTGGGTGTGGGCCTCCCGCCCCCAAAGTGCAATTAGGTCCCAGGCGGCTCTGAGGAGTTGATCTGGCCACCCATTTCCTGACAGGGCGTCCGTTCCTGTGTACTACGACGAAATCCAAACAGAGTCCAAACGGACAGAGCGAGCCTTGAATCCGGCCACAGTCCACCTTGGAACGTGACGTTAGGTGCGGGTCTGGGTGTCATTTTCTACATATAATGAGCCCGTTTGCCCAGCACTCTCTACCAAATAACCTATTTTTAAATGGATTTGTGTCAATAACTTTATTATATGTTAAATGTCCATCTAAATACATGGATCTGTCTCAGCGTAAATCATTGTTCCACTGGATTGCTTACGTTTTCTTGGTAAAATATATATTCTTTATCATGTTAACACTGTAATATCTCTTAATATCGGATAGGGCAGATTTCCCCTATTTCTATGTCTTTTTCAAATTTTAATTACCTTTATAGACTTTTATTCTTTCACATGAATTTTATGGTAAGATTTTTGCGTCCGTTAAGAAAATTCACCTGGACTTTTTTTTTTTTTTTGGAATTGTCTTGAATTTATACTTTAACTCGGGAAAGCTACAGAATCTTTGTAATATTAATTTGTCCCATGTAAAGTATGGATTATCTTCATTTTTCCACTTAATTTCTGTTGTTGTTCTTTTAAATTCTTAGATGTTGTGTGAAGTTCCTACGCGCTAATTCCAGCATGCCCTAGGGCATGGACCGGTAGTTGGAGCGGTTTGTGTCTCATGTTCTCATCGGCATTGTCATCACCGCCTGGACGGTGGACGCCGCATCTGGACGGCTCATCCATTCGAATTCCTTTAATCTAGAACATTTCCTCGGTCTCTCTTTGCCGTTCAAGACTTGATTTTTTTAAAAAAGAGTTTGTGGCCTGTACCAGTGTTCAAAAGACATTTTTAACTATATGCTTGACTTGAAGAAGGACTGACCTAGTATCAGTTTCATTAGAATAGTTTAGTTCTTCTGAAAGCCATCGACAGGAAGACGTAAGGAATGATAAGAGCACTATCCAGTTGAGGAACGTAAGATTTTTACTTCTGTTTGTTGATTGTTAAATACTGAGACCAAAATCACTTATGACATACAAACATTAAAATTTGAATAAGCGTGTCACCACCGAAGAGAAGGGTGTTATTTTCCGAGACCGAATTTTTCTCCTCACCTCATTGATTGTGACGTTGATCAAAACACACGGTTGACAGCTTCGGGGATGAAAAGAAGGCGTCGCGCTCACGCACATCCACGCCCGTTACTGCACGTGCAGTGGAGTGAGGGGGCGGGCGGCTCAGGCGACCAAAGGCCAGGGAAACCCGCCCTCGGGCGAGGCTGCGGTGCGGCCAGCTCGCGGGGTCCCGGCAGTGTACACGTGACCGTCCACGCCGGTCCGGCTCTGGGTGAAATTGCCTGTGTTTTGGAGGGTTTCGTTGGTTCGTTTACCGGATGCCTTTGACTGGCGTGGAGCGTAGGAATCCCTGCTGCCTCCTCCGTTCCCACGCGTTTTGGATCCACGCGGTTGGAATCCGCTCCGGCCCAGCCGGCTGTCCTTCAGCCTTCCCTCGCTGGTTTGCTTCGTGGCACTTGGCTCTTCACTGTCAACTCCACGGCCAGCTCAGCATGACCCTTCCCTCCACCTTGCTTCCCTCCTGGGGGGTGTCAGCACCCCGCGCCGGTAGACGCTACCCGGGTGCCGCTTCCCTGAGGGGACCCTCCGCTCGCAGCAGGTCACACGGAGTCGTCTCCAGGGAGATGGGGCGGTGGCTTGTCGCAGCCAGAGCTCTCGTGTGCTTACTGAGCTGCTCTGTCTCGAGTAGCAGACGCCAAACACTTGTTTCTTGAACGCTGAAACATCTCCGTGCGTGTAGTCACTTTGAGGGGACAAAAAATATGTGTGGGGGGGGGACATTATCATTCTTATTCATCGTATGGATCAGATGTTCAGGCAGCTGGTTTACGTCTCACTTCCACGGGCCGGAGGAGGTCGACCCGCTCCGCTCCGCCCGTCGTTTCCCCGTTGCTCTGTCTTCGTGAGTCTCGCGACACACGTCCCGTCGCCTTTGATGTTGACTTCTTCACCAAGAACAGCAACAGGGCGGCTCACAAATCGCTTTCTCCCTCTTTTCCACCTGCTGACCCGTCCTCTAGCGCTTCTCATCCCCCACTGGATCTGAATTCGGGGTGAGCTTCTCAAGTCCGCGCTGTGCCTGGCTTCGTGTCCCTCGGCGTTGGTCCCCTTCTTCGTGTGTGTCCATGTGGGTTCTGTTTTGGGGCTTTTAGCTGCTATCACCCTTTCCCAGTAGTTTGTCTCAGCTTTTGAAATCTGGGATTATTTTTTTTTTTACCTCAGTGTCTTACTTTCCAACTCAGTGTGTCCGGCTCCTAAAAACTTTCTAATCTCGCCTCCCATGGCATTTGCCTTTCTCACATGTACAAAAGAAGGTTTTGAATATTTCTTTAGAATCTTGGAAAAGAACATTTTACTACTGATCTAGGCTTTATTCTTCAGCTACCTAAGACAGCGCCTGACCGGGCGGCCAGCCTTCCACACCGGCCCCGGAAGGCGGGTGGCGGAGCGAACACAGCTGCAGCGTCCCCCACTGCCCCCGGGGAAACCCAGCACCGCCCCCAGAGCTGGTCTCCGCCCCCAAGCCCGGTCTCCGCCCCATCTAAGCTCCGCCCCCAGAGTTGGTCTCCGCCCCCAGACCCAGTCTCCGCCCCCATCCCCGCTCCGCTCCCAGACCTGGTCTCCGCCCCCGGAACCGGTCTCCGCCCCATCTAAGCTCCGCCCCCAGGCCCGGTCTCCGCCCCCATCCAAGCTCCGCCCCCAGGCCCGGTCTCCGCCCCCATCCCCGCTCCGCCCCCAGACCTGGTCTCCGCCCCCAGACCCAGTCTCCGCCCCTAGGCCCAGTCTCAGCCCCCAGACCCAGTCTCCGCCCCCATCCCCGCTCCGCTCCCAGACCTGGTCTCCGCCCCCGGAACCGGTCTCCGCCCCATCCAAGCTCCGCCCCCAGACCCAGTCTCCGCCCCCCATCCCCGCTCCGCTCCCCAGACCTGGTCTCCGCCCCCAGACCCAGTCTCCGCCCCTAGGCCCAGTCTCAGCCCCCAGACCCAGTCTCCGCCCCCATCCCCGCTCCGCTCCCAGACCTGGTCTCCGCCCCCGGAACCGGGCTCCGCCCCATCCAAGCTCCGTCCCCAGACCCGGTCTCCGCCCCGTCCAAGCTCCGCCCCCAGACCCAGTCTCCGCCCCCGGACCCGGTCTCCGCCCCCATCCAAGCTCCGCCCCCGGGTCCGCCCTGGTGAAGCCGGCTTCCTCCCTTCCCAGCTGGTTCTGGGGGTGGCCGGGTTGAGGGACACAGCAGGATGGGCGGTGGCGGGAGAGGCTGCCTCAGGAAGCCGATGGGATGCGGCAGAAGGTCGGCGGCCGCGTGGGGGTGCGGCAGACCTCTGAGGGGGGCTGGAGGGAGCATGGAGCCCAGGCCTCCATTCCTTCCCAGCGGCCCCTTCCGCAAGGTAAATTTCCATCTACTTAGAGCTCTTAGGGGTTTCTCGCGGATCCCAGCCACAGGCTGTCATTCGGTTGTCATTCGGGGTTTTTGCTTCAGAGCTTGTCCCAGTGAGGGGTCAGGCTTGCTTATCTCTCCTCTCTGTCTTGTGCTCTCTGTTCAAGGGTAGATGATTTCGGCCACTGGAAATGGCCCAGGCACAGATGGGGAAGCATTTTCCACAGCCCACAGCCATAGCCTTCACAAGACCTTGGGGCTAGTGGGTTAAAGGGCCACTATGGCGTCCCCTGAGGCAGGAGCGGCGGGCCGGGGTACCATTCAGGGTTTCAGGGGGCCCGCGGTCGGCCAACACCTGGACAGCAAGCAAACCCACTTTCTCGGCAAGAGCAGACTTCTCTCCAGAATGTTGCCAAAATTATGTATTTTCTTCTTTTGTCACATTGCATGTGAGTCATTGTCTTAGAAGAACACTCAGATCTTGGTCTAACTTCCTCAGTGGACACAGTTTTGTAATTCCATTTTTTCTCAAAAGACAGGGAGACAAAACCATCGATTACAGGGCTCATTAATAAGCCAGTCCCGGGAGAAGAATCTGAGAATCTCCCGGTCCAGGCGGGCGCTTCCGAGTTCTCTCCTTTTCTCACTGATTTATCTAAAAACTAGGAACCATCGACTGCTAACTAGTGCCGTCTCCAACCCAGAACGAGTTTCAACATGCCCTTCAGGCGGGATGCCTGGCACTCCTGAGAGGGCGTCACACAGCGACTGGCAGTGTCACGGGCCCCGGAGCCACTCCAGATCACGAGTCTAGACGACCCTTTCGCGGAGGCGCCTGAGGGACTGTCCGCCCAACTTGATGAATTAAAAGGGATCTCAGGGAGTCGCCCCCACTGACAGAACCATCAGCTCATCGAAGATGAGGAGGGACCGGAGACCACTTTGTCCCCGCCTAGGTGGCCGTGCCCAAAGGCGGGCCGAACTCATCCCCAGCCGCTCGCCCAGTGCCCGGTTCTCTCGCTACCAAATAACAAAACTCTTCTGTAATTTTTCTACATTATTCATGATGAAGTCATGGCTGCATCTGCGTGGTGGTTTACATACTCTAGAGAGGCTTTGTGTACAAAATGTTCAGGATTTTGACACAAAGTAAAAATTTCATCAATTGCCATTATTCAAAAAATAAGCCATTTCCTTGGAAGGTTTTGCCCTTTTCTAGAGTGATCTGAGAACACATACTCTTAAGCAACTTCTAATAAGCACCCACAGGACTCTTTGAAGTGCTATGAAACTGGAGATATTTCTTTAAATCATAAATGCAGAAATGTGTGAATTCTGACGAGTTCAACCTCCAAGTACTTTTATCCAGATTTTTCCTAAGCAAAACTTCTGTAGTTAAAATAACCAGAATCATATGTATCTCCAAATTTTTGTAAATATTTCCAATTTACTGGCTTCTTCTCCTCCAGTATGTGAAAAACGATTCCTTATGAGAACACAAGGAAAGGCCATCTGTGGGAGGTGTGAACGGCCAAGCTCACGGTTTGTAGCATGGGTATCATACATTTTTGTGCCGTGCAGAAACGGCTGGCTTAAAAAGTATCACACAGTCTACAGTTTCAGCTTTCACACATGCGACGGGATCAGAACCAACTCATTCATGGCTATCAAATAATTATCGCCCTGAAAGGATCTCTGTAGCCCAGGGCGATTTATTGAACCGGAAATCCAGACCCATTGACTGAAAGTTTTCATAAATTCCTATTTTAGTAGATTCAGTTTGAAGGCTTCTTCTGCTAATTCGGCTCACAATTTTAGGGTTATACAAAGCAGATGACACAGACCTGTAACTGGCTTCGCGAGGGACTGCAGCACCCCATTTGTGGCGTGTCGACGTAGATGTGGACGTGGTACGGAATGTCCCTGGCCTAGTCTTGGTGGGGACACTGGTGACCATAGAACGAGGGTCAACGGCAGCCGTCAGTGAAAGCTGAACCCTCGTATTTCTCCCTTTGTGAGCCGTCCCGGGTTGTCGCCCCGAGCTTCAGAGCAGTTCGGGGCTGGAAAACTCCCAATGCAAACCGTGCGTATGCACACGACAAATGCTTATAAATGCTGTTTCACGGGTCTGGTGGCTTTAACGCCAGCCGTTCCCGGATGTTCCGCCCTTCGAGGGCGGGCCGTGTCACCCCGAGCAGCTCCTGGCAGGACCCGAGATATTCCAGATTCACAGATGAATCAGCACGACTCAACGGGGTGGCTTTACAGATTTTTTTTTAAAGCATGTAAATTTTTTTAAAAATAGATGTTTTCTTTAATACTATTTTATAATTTGGAATCCTAACAACACATTTAAGATATCATCCTCCAAATTTTTTGGGGGAGTGGGGTGGGAAGAGGACTGATATCTGGAACCTAAAAGGATTAAGATGTTTAAATATAGAAACAAAAAATGTAGGGAAAAATAGATAAAGACATGAAAGGGACAAAAATGAATTTGGGGCTGGGCCCTCTGCCGTCGAGTGGCGTTTGGAGTCCCAAGACACAGAGACCACACTTCCTTCCACCTTATGCTCGGATCCACTCGGAAGACGTCGGAGGCTCCACCCCGCACCGTCCCGAGGGGGCTTCGGGGCTAGGGGGCTTCCGGTTGAGGGGTGCGGGGTTTCTAATGCCCCGGAGTGAACGCCCACGACCCTTAAGCGGAAACTCGCAGCTCGTTCAGTGCAGGTTCAAAGGCCGCAGGTGAGCGCCGGAGCCCGGCAAGTACACGCACCAGGCCCGTTTCTTTCCGCTTAGAAGTCTTCCTACCGGAAGTCTCATGGGAAAATTTTGAATAAATTGACCTCCAAAATAGTGACGATTAATCTAAGGACTTCAGATGTCCGTAGCTTTTTTAGTTGGCGCCGCGATGCCTTCCGCTCGCGCCCGCGCACAAGGGCGCGAGTTGCCGGTTCCTGTGCTACATGTTTACTCTCAGACTTTCAACGTCCAGCAGAGGAATTTTACTTTCAATTGCACCACATCCTCTTTAACAAAAAGGAAAATTCGATTTAAAACTGCTGAGTAGCACTAGAGCAACACACCCACCTGATTCTTTTTTATTATTATTTTAAATGAAGGTAGTTTCATTTATATCGAGGGTTTAAAACATCCAAATGCTAATAAGCATATAAGCTATTCTGTCCTGATGTTTCTCAAGCTGCTGGGGACAGTGGCAGATCATTCAAAACCATACACCTTTATTTCTATTTATTTATTTATTTTTGTGCCTGCAGCACCAGGTCTTCCTACGTGGTCTCCCATCCAAGTACTGACCAGGCCCGACCCTGTTTAGCTTCGGGGATCAGACTGGATCCCGAGATCAGACGGAATCCGGCACGTTCAGCGTGGCATGGCCGCAGAAAACCATACACTTTTAAAATAACAAGTGCTTATCCAGCGCTCACTCCTTGCCCGTTGGATAGGCCAACATGCAGGATCGCTGTAAGGACCAAAGGCAGGGATGAGCGTGAGAGCTGTTTCTGCATCGGAAGCGGGTGAGCACACACAGACGTGTTGTCACAAGCGTCAGCTCGGGGACGAAGTCGCAGCATGAGTGACACCGTGCTTGTGGTGGGACTTTTATTACCCAACGTCTCTGTTTTCGTGCTGTCCTGAGTGTAAGGGCCCCAAACAATACGCCTTCCCCAGCCTTCTATTTCCCCCCATTTTCTCCCTTTCTCGTCTGCATCTGTTTTTAACAGAAGACAAAACCCTTAAATATCTTTTAAAAATACTGCCGGGCTGCCTAGCAGGCTCTTCTGACCAATTTTGTTGACTGTAGAAACAGCTTAGGGGGGAAAAAAAATGCATTTTGGAATCAATATTACGAAATCGACTGGCTGCCTCTGAAACTTTGAAAGCTTGCCCGTAACAACTACGGTCGAAACAGCGCTGACTCACACCTTTCTTGTGGAACAAAGAAGCCATATGTTTGAAGGAGACACAGCTCTTAGGTTTTTCCATAAATGTGGGTAGAATATCCATTTGGAAACGTAAACGATCCAGCCTCCCCCCGACCGGTCATGTCATACGATGGCTCATTCTTCCAAGCCGCCAAAGAATTACCTTGTCAGGACCAGTTTAGAGGTGGAAATCTGCTATTGGTCAACCATTTGATCACCTTTTCGTTGGAGGAGACTTAGGGCAGAGAAAAGCCACGTATGTTCCACGCACGGGCGGGCGGTGGTGACCAGCTCCGGGCCCAGCTCTCCGGGAGTGTCCCACACCTGCGGCAGCTGGACGGGGAGCCGCGGGAAGCTGGAGCTGTGACGGTGGCCACACTCAGGTCATCCGTGAGCAGCTTTGCCGCTTCCAGACTGCTCTGGGCTCTCGTGGGAGGAAGCACAAATCGACTCATTTCAGGTTCAAGGTGGGTCAGAGAAAAGGCAACGAGGTGACGGTGACACTTGGATTAGAAATCGAAGCACCTTCGGCGTCCCGGGAACGCCGTGGACTCACCGGTCGGCGTCGCGCGGCGTGCCCGGCCGTCCTGCCCGCCCCTCGTGCCCGCCCGTCGTGCCCGGCCGGTGCCGCCCTCGCCGTCCCTTACGGCGGCCGCTGTGCTCCCTTCACAGCAGACAGTCAACGCGCCCGGCCCGGGAGACGCTCCTGCCCTGGGGAAGACGAGCCCTTCCTCGGCGCGTCCGTTTCTTAGCTCAGAAAACTGGTGCCCAGACGCCACCACAGTAGGGGGTATTGTGGCACAAGGGGAAAAAACCACATTACACTTTCAAATTTAACGTGCACGCCAAGTAACTGAGCATCTCCTTAACGTGCAGACGCTGATTCAGCCGGCCCAGGGTGAGAGCGGAGACTCCACGTTCCCACCCGGCTCCCCAGAGACGCAGCTTGTGTCAGTCTGGGGACCGCGCCGTGAGCAGACGGTGACAGCAGATGGCCTCGCGAGGCCTGTAGGGTCACCTCATCAGACGAGCTGGGGGGAAGGGCTGATGACGGACGGCATTTCCCAGTGAAATAGAAAATGACCCCCACGGTCAGACGGCATTAATTCTTTGGTCAGGGCCGAGTCGGGCCAGCGAGGAGGCCCCGGGCCCTCAGCCGTCAGAAGCAGAGAACAAAGCAGAGGAGGGGACCGACCCGTGAGTGTGCACGTCCCCGAGCCGCCGGGGAGAACTCGGCACATGGCTCCCCTAACTGCGGGGACCCCGGCCTGGCGGTGTGACGAGAGGGAAGGGAACACTGAGCATTCGCTCTGCGACGCCGCGTGATCGATGGCATCCGAATGGCGAGCTCCCTGACTCGCGGTGGTGGCCCACGCGGTGGAGAGTAAGGTCCGGGGGGCCGCCCGCTCCCCTGGACCAGGGCACCCTGAGCACCCGGGGAAAGCTGGGGGTGCGGAGGAGGGCCGGGTGTCACCAGACGACCTTCAGGACAGTCCAGGGGGAGAGAGGGCCAGGCGACGAGGGCCTGGAGTGCTCAGCTGCTGGGAGCCGGGGAGGCGGGGCCGAAGGCCGTTCCGTCCAGGGCCAGACGCCGCCTGGTCCCTGCTGACCCAGGGTGACTGTTAAACAAGCCCAACTACCCCGATGGGGTGTGTGTGTGCGTGTGTGTGTGTGTGCGTGCGCATGTGTGTGCATGTGTGTGGTGTATGTTTGTGTGAGTGATTATGTGTGATGTGTGCATGTGTGTGGGTGTATGTGTGCATATGATCTATGTGTGTGGTGTGTAAGTGTGTGCGGTGCATGTTTGTGTGTGTTGTGTGTGCACATATGATGTATGTGTGTGATGGTGTGTGTAAGTATGTGTGTGGTATATGTTATTCTGTGCTTTGTGCGGTTGTGTGTGCGTCTGGTGTGTTTATGTGTGCGTGTGAGGTTGTGTGTGGTTAAGTGTGTGTGTGTAGAAGACGAAAGACAAGAGGCTGGTGACGACTCACATGTATGTTATGACCCAAGTGCCGCCGGCCACCACAGCTCCTGCCCAATTATTTTTTAAACGCCGCACATGGAAAATCTCGCCATATGGAAATATTCATTAATACCAAAATGCTTTTTTCAAAGTTCAGCATGAAAGTGTTCTATTAATGCCGACTTAGGAGACATGATTTTCAGCTCGACTTTCGGCGGGAAGGGCCGTCCGTGGCCCCACACCCCCCCCCCCAATCTGAGGCAGCGGCCGCCGCGTCTCCCTGCGGTGTTAGACGAACCTGACTCTAACCGTGTTTCCGGCCCGTGCGGCTGTGTGAGGAACGGAATGGAAGGCTTCCGCGGCTGCTGCTCGCAGTTTTATTTCTGTGAGTTTGAAAGAATGGAGTTAATGGCAGGGGAGAAACGTTTCTACTTTGGAAATCAAATTTATATCCTAAGCAAAGTCAACCACCTTTTGGAAAATCTCAGGTAACATCCAAAAATTGAGCGAATCCTTTATTCACAACCACCAAATGGAAATGCAGGAGCAGGCAAGACGGGGCCACCGCGTCCTCAGCGCGTGGCTTGCTCCTGTCCCCCACAGGACTGCCGCCCTGGGGGCCCCCTCCACCGAGCAGGGCACAGACCGCCTAAGACTTGGCCTCAAATCTGCAAATTTTTATTTGACAAAGATTTGGAATCATCGTTTTTTATTTGACAAACACAGGCTTATAAACGTGCGAGGGGCCAAGAGAGGCAGCCGTGAGGGAGAGGAACCCAGAGGGGCTTCTCCAAGCCTCATCCCCCAAGCGACCCTTGTGCGTCCTGGAGGAGGGGGAGGGGCAGGTGGGGAGGGAGGACTTACCGAGGCCGGCTTTGTTCCAAAAGTCTCTCACACACACACACACACACACACACACACACACACACATCACGGTTTTACTTATAACGCACCTTAGAATTAAGGCAGAGCAGGCATGAGTTTGCAAAAGTGTGGAGTGGGAATTCCAGGTGCTCTTCTGTTATTGTATTTTGAGGATATGCAGTGTAGGTGACTCTGCTGAGTAAATTCCCTCTACTCACAAAACCCTCACACAAACAAAGGAACAAACACCCCCGATCTCTTCCCTGCTCCGGCCCACCCTGCCCCTCCGTGCGCACACGGGCATGGCCATCCAGCGGCCGGCTCTGCACCCCCTGCCAGCCCCCCTCTCTCTGGCCCCGTGCAATCTAGCCACACTCTTCCTCTTATGATGAAACCCAGAGGCCCCGGCAATAACCGCTACACACATGCACACACACATGTACACACACGCACAAACATGCATGCACGTAAACACACATGCGCACACATGCATGCATGCGCGGATGCACACACATGCGGACGCATGCACACGCACGCACATGCACACGGACACCGGGGCTTTGCCCTGTCTTCCCTCCCAGCCCGGCCGGCGCCGAGGCCCCAGGCAGCTCCAGGGGTCGAGCCCCTGCCCCGGCTTCCCGACCCTGTTTCTACTTTCCTGCTTTCCGCCAAGTCCAACGACTTGCGCGGTTTCTTTGCTCAGCTCCTCTTTCTGCTCTCACCTGACTTTCTCAATTTCTGCTTGAAACGCAGAGAATTTCAGGGTGATAAGGCATCTCAACGTTATACTGCCCTCTACTGTTTGGCCTCCCCCAGCCCCACCCACCATGTCCCCCACTAAGGCCCACCTGCCCGGCAGGGCCTGCCCCTCCCCCCAGCGAGCAAGGTAGGAAGACCTACCGCTTGTCCCATCAAAATCGGCTTCCTACAGCCGCTTTCGGTTCTGCCCCTCGAAGTCACCGCCAGCAGGCGCGGCCCCTCGCCACCACACAATCACGCCTCGTCCTGACTTTGCACCAAAACCCTGAGGTTTCTTCTCTCCAGATAACAGCCCAATAGTGATTTATAAAATATGGTTTCTTATTCTCCATCCCCCTGTCACTGAGCCCATCCCAATCCACTGATTTAAACTCTGAACTGTGCTTGCTTGAAAGAATTGGTACAGAATAGAGGGACACTCAGCGCGGTGGCCGTAGAGAGATGCAGATGGAGGGATCGATTGCTGGCTGGAACGAGGCCCTGGATGGATGATGGATGGATGGATGATGGATGGGTGGATGGAAGGATGGGCGGGTGGATGGATGGACGATGGATAGATCGACAGATAAACTGAATTCATACATCAGAAGCAAAGTCAAACCGCAGCTAAGCAAACAAAAGGCTATTTATTTCAGCGCCGAAAGACACAAGAGCAGTAAACGAGAGTCTGAGCCGAGACGCCGGGGTGAGTGTGCGGCGCTTGTCCCAGACCCGCCGTGAGCCAGCACGTGAACGTGGACGGGGTCCACCTCCTGGGGTCCTGACGCCACGGCGATGACCCAGGCTTGCTCACGGCTCTGCTGCTCCACCAGCACAGTGTGCTCTCCAGGATGCCCGCTCTATTGCTCTCAGACCTTCACCGCGCTCTGAAATTACCCTTCTGACTTATTTGCTTGGGGCTTTTCCCAGTCCCGCGCTGGGGGAGAAGGCGGTGGAGCTCGCTGTGACGGTGCCCGGCATGCGGTAACACCTCGTCGGCGCTCCTTGAAACAACAAGCGGCTTAGTAAGGGTTAGAGCACGTGCTCGCGCTCACAGGTCGGGCGCGAGCACAAGCGGTTTTAAAGCAGGCGGCCCTGGGGAGCTTCGCTGGTGTTGTCGCGCCACCGTGTGGCCGCTGCTATCATTGCAGCCAGGAGCCGCCAGCTGGGCTGCATTTTCAGGACTGTTTGCCAGGTGAAGGTAGTTCTTGCGGGGTTTGCCCCATTGGCTGGCGGGACCTACTCCGCTCACCTGCTTCTCTCCGACCTCCCTTTCCGTCTTCATCTTTTCATGTCCCTTAAAGCGGGCGCGTCCTTGAGGTCCCTGTGCGGCATCCGCCTTTCTCCTCGGTAGGGTTTGCTGGCCCTGTTGCCTCGGTCACTAATGCCTGCTAATCCCACGTCTCACTCAGACCTCCCCGAGGCCCCGACTCCTCGTTCAAAGCTGCAGGTGCTCTGAACACGGCCTTGGCTGCGTCCCACATGTTCAGATACCTTGTGGTTTTGTGGCCTCATTTCCCCCTGATTTCGTCTTTGGCCCATGAGTTATCCAGAAGGGTGTTGTTTAGATATTAGGGGTGTTTTCCTAGATATGTTATGGGTATTGATTTCCAACTGAGTTTCATTGTGTTCAGAGATATACTTCACAAGATTTGGATCCCTTTAAATTTGTTGAGACTTGTTTTGTGTGCCAGCGTATGGTCTGGCTTAGTGAACGGGTCGCCTGAATGGGAACAGAACACGTATTCTCTTGGTGGCCGTGGCACCCCATAAGTATCAGTTCGATAGAGGTGCCGGATAGTGTCATTCAGATCATCTATGGCTTCACTGAATGTCAGTTTGTTCTAACAGTTGTAGGAAGACGCGTAATAGAACGCTTAGCTGTGATTGTAGAGTCCGTGTCTCCCGATGCTGTCCATGTTTACTGTTATTAATCACTCACGCATATTTAATTTGTCTTCCTGATGAATTATCAGTCTTATGATTACAATGATGAAATGTAACTCCTCATGCTCTGATATTGCAATAACTGCTGCAGCCTTCTTAAGCTTAGCGTTTGCTCACGTGTATCTTTTCCGGCTGCTGCTTCCAACCTGACTAACTCAGCTATCGTAAGCCATGCTGCAGTGGAGGCGGGGCGCATGTATCTTCTTGAGTTAGTGTTTCTCTCTCCTTCGGTACGTACCAGACAGGGAATTGCCGGGTCACATGTTAGTTCTAGTCTTCCTCTTGGAAGGAACCGCCACGTTGTTTTCCGCAGCGGCTGCACCAGTGTGCAACGCCACCTCTTCCCCACAGCCGCGCCAGCGCTTGTTCTTTGTTTTTTATAATGACCATTCCCACAGGTGTGAGGCGACATCTCCTTGCGGTTTGATTTGCATCGCCCTGACGGCTCATGGTGTTGAGCATCTTTTCATGTACCTGTTAGCCTTTTGTATGTCCTCTTTGGAAAAATATTTATTCACACCTTCAGCCTATTTTTTAGATGGAAAATATTCATACCTTCAGCCTATTTTTTAAATGGAATGGAATGTTTTTAAAAGTTTGGGCTACTGAGTTTTATGAACTCTTCATATATTTTGAATACTGGCCCCTTATCAGATTTGTGATTTGCAAATATTTTCTCCCACTCGGTAAGCTGCCTTTTTGTGTAATTGACAGTTTCCTCCTCTGTGCAGAAGCTTTTTAGTATGATACAGTCTCACTGATTTTTGCTTTTGTTGTTTTTGCTTTTGGAATCAGATTCAAAAAGTCGTCACTAAGACTAATGTCAAGAAGCTTACCACCTATGTTTTCTTGTAGTTTTATGGTTTCAGGTCTTATGTTCAAGTCTTTACTCCATTTTGAGTTCATTTTTGTGTACAGTTTCCTTCTTTTGCACGTGGCTGTCCAGTTTCCCCAGCACCATTTATTTAAGAAGCTGTATATTCTTGGCTCCTTCATTATAAATTAATTGACCATATATGTATGGGTTTATTTCTGGGCTCTCTATCCTGTTCCGTTAATCTATGTCTGTTTTTATGCCGATACCATACTGTTTCGATTGTTATAGCTTTGTAACATAGTTTGAAGTCATGGATTGTGATGCTTCCGGCTTCGTTCTATTTTCTCGTGATTGCTTTTACTATTTGGGGGTTTTGGTGGTTCCATTCAAATTTTAGGATTATGTGTTTTATTTCTTTGAAAAATGCCACTGAATTTTGACAGGGGTTGTATTGAAATTGTAGATTACTTTGGGTAGTGTGGACATTTTAATAACATTGCTTCTTCCAATCCATGAGTATAAAATATGTTTTCATTTGCAACTTTGACTTCTTTTCATGAATGTCTTATAGTTTTCAATATAGAGGCGTGCCTGGGTGAGGGCCGCTCAGCGGCCTCCCCTGAGGCCTGGGGTCTGAGGTGGGGCCTTGTTTTCCGTGGGCTACACTCTCCTGACTAGGACGGCAGTGGGGGAGTTACCCACACAGGCCTGCAACGCATCGCCAGTCAGCCCCAGCGAGCGGTGATGCAGACCACAGCATGGTGGCATCGTCATCGTGGAACCTGAACTTGCTACGCGGCCGGCACTTAACGATTCCAACCACTGAAAATTAAGGAGTGCTACGCCACCGGATAGAGGCGCTAATTATCACTGCAATGACGTCACTGCAATGACGTCATACCACAATATACAAAAGCGCCGCATTAACACATGCACGCCTCAAACCTGCATAATTTTATGTCAAACGTGTTTCAACTAGAATTTCTTTTCACTGAGTTAAACGTGCAGCGAACGACTAGAGCCATGGGTGGGACCCACCTGGAAAAGGCGTTGGAGCTGAAATTGAAAACACTGTATTACGGAACAAAATACTTCTGGCGGTCAGAGACACAGGACGAGAGCTTCTGATCCCGAGGGTTTTACTTTTCACAAGTGTTTACGGAGGAGGCACAGTCCGGAGGGCGGCTTCCCGTGTGGTGATGGAGGGCGGAGCGAGGCCTGGGCAGAGGGGGGCGCGTGAGAAGGGTCGGGAAGGACAGGCCAGGGCGGCAGGGCTGGGCAGCGAGCAGAGCAGCTTTGAGGACAGTCACTTACGTTCCACGCGGATCCAGCCTGTCACACTGCGAGCCTCACCTTAGCAACCCTCCCTCCGCCGCTGTGCTTTGCGCTTAGGAGAGAGTCCGCCCGGAGTCATTGGACGCCGGCGGCTCCGGACTCCGCGGGCGTGGATCGCGTCCCGCCCAGGCACGGCCGCCCACGTCCACAGCAGGTGCGCTGAGATACGCGGAACGCTGAGGGCGACGCTCGCGCATCTTGGCCTGTATCCTCGGGACTTCGCAGTCACCGTTTAGACCTGCCGTTAAAGCCAAATATCACGGGAAAGTGAAAGCTTCAGCTGCCGGGTGCTGCTGGGGCGTCCTCTCCACGCACCCGCGCCCCTCGCCTATCCCCGCACCTCCCCCTCCGCGCTCCGTCGACGCGGAGTTGTGAGGTTTTGCGTGAGGCGCCCAGGGCAGGCGGCAGAACAAGGGCACCAGTACCCGCACGGCAGCTTGTCCGGGCCCAGGTCGGGCCTGTCCACCCCCGCGAGTGGCCGAGCGCACGGGAGCGCACACGGATCCCGTGTGCCCCCTCCGCAGGGGAGGTCCTCACAGCCGGGGCTGCAGTGAGCGGGAGTCCTCTGCCCCCCTCCGTCCCCTGACATCTCTGAGACGCGGCCACCCACCCGCTCCCGCGGAAAGACTCGAAACACCAGGCACATAGGAAGCCTGCGGAATCTAAACGGTGCTTTGGAAACAAATGAAAAACCCGTCTCTAAAAACTCTAACTCACCATATTTTCTTTCTAAAAATTCCATCCGGAATGCTTTACGAATCGTCGCCATGACGTGGGGTGAGCTCCCACAGGGGCATTGTATACCCACCCCACTGGGAACTCGCTCATGATGAGTGAGCAGCTGGGAGGCGCTGGCCTGTGTTGCCGTCAACAGAATGTGACTCAGCCACCAACTCCGGGCCGCCAGGTCACCCCACTGTGCCGATCACCTTGGCTGAGAGCACATGTCGAAACCAGTGGTCGAAACTTTCGTGGCTTTACCTATAGGAAGTTGGCAAAGTGTCTAAGTAAATACAGTTTCTTCACATCTTCCGGATACTTAAAATCTTTTCTGGAAAGTTCAGTGTTATCCACTAGCAGTTTTTTTTCCAAATGTGTCATTTGTGACATTGATTTACCACGATAAAGAAATGAAGTCAACGATGATGTCTTTCCAAAATAAGACTTTTATCTTAAATATGTGTGTCATATTTAAGATTAAATATACAAGTCAGGTGTCATCTTGTTTGAGACATATGTATGTTGTCATAGTTTAAAGAGTTATGCTCTTTACAAATAACGTAGAATGACTTTAAAGTAATCCAGACTAACCCAACAATCGAATTTTAATTTCGTCACACTGGTGGCGAGGGACCGCCCTATATGTCCACCGCCTTGTCCCTGGGCACGTGCCGGAAAGACCGCAGACTTCAGATACAAATAGGCACAGGCCTGGGTTTGACTCTGGGCGTCGGTCCCGCAAGCCGGGGCAGGGGTCTGGAAGCGCCGCGCGCGCCCGCGACCACGAAAGCAGTCTCATGGCGCGTGCGCCAGCCGGGTCGCCGCGGGGGCGGAAAGCGGCGGGAACGCCTGGCGTCCTCTGGCGTCCAACGGGCGCGTTGACTTCTCGTTCCCCACCCCCCCAGCCTTCCCAGGTCCGCGCCGGGAACTCCGGAGCGCGCTGTCCCCTGGCGGCCCCGCCGCCTCCGCCCCGCCGCGCGCAAAGAGGAGCAGCGCTCGCCTCGCGGGGCCCGTGCGGGGAGGAAGCAGGACGCGGCGTCGGGCGCCGCCTGGCACAGGGCGAGCGGCCTCCGCCCGTTAGCTCCGAGCATCCCGTCTCCTCACGGCCCTGTCGGGCTTTTTGAAGGGTCAATATCTATAATGGAACCGGAAATAGGAGGTGGAAAAGAAACTCTGAAAAGAACGAGAAGTGCGAAGTCAGTAAGGGAAGAGGGGAAGGGGAAACCGTCCATGTCATGGACAGAAACGAATTCTGAACAAGGTGGAAGACACGAGGAAATAACTTTAAAAAAATGGACTGTGTGTGAGCACGCTTCTTGTCCCTCTCCGTGGCAGCGTTAATGCGCAAACGAAACAAGCTACGCAAAACTGTCCGCCACGGCTCAGGCCGCCAGGCCAACACGCTTCCCGCAAAACCCAACGTCTGTGTCACGGACGCATGTTCAAAACCAAAAATTAGAGCGTACGGTTGGGTAACACGGCAAAATATTTGATTTTGAGTAGTAAACAAAAACACAACAAATAGTTCATGTTTAACGAGTGCTTACCGTGTTCCTGATGCAATATTTCGAAGCTGCGATTCCTTTCTGCTTTCGGATACTCCCAACACAGTAATTTGCTTTGGGAACAGAAAAATGAGGTTGTTTCTGATTCTAAAATAATGTGCGTGATCTTTCTTTACTCTCACCTAATGTACTGAATTACAAAATGAAGTCTTCTTAGAAACATTCTTAGCTCACAAAATGCTGTCCTTCAGATCTGTTCTCGAGGATGTCCAAGTTCCTCAAGATGTTTCTCTTCATATGCGAGTAAATGTTTGAAACAGTCACATGGGTGGCCATTGTGGTTTTTATAAGCGATGCCTTATAAAGAAGTCAACCGTGATTCATCGTCAAGGTCCAAAACAAACCCTTGGGGACTCACGAGCCGCGCCGCCTCCTTCAGACACGGGCGCCTTCGTTAGTGGACACACCTGCTTCTCAGTCCCCCTGTCATCACTCACACAGACACAGGAATGTTCCTCAGCGCCGTCTGAACTGTGTGTTTTTCCTGATGAGAAAATTCTCCTACGTAGGTGAGGAATGGCATTCACGCGGCCGCTAAGAACAGAGCACACAGGAAATCACTTGGGCGGAGACGCCGCCGGCACTCAGCGGGAGGCCATGTGTCCACAAGGGCCATGCGGTGGCTGCAGAGCGAGCCTGTGGCTCCTTCTGAGGAGAGGCCGGAGCGTCGGGGCTGGGGGCCGCTCCCCTGTCTCTGCAGCACGAACCGACAAAGCGACTTCAACATCTCGATCCAGCATGTCCAAATGTCGCCACAGAAACGGCAGCTGCCCGCTGTAAGGGAGGCCGCCTAAAAAGGACACAGAACGGTCAAGAACACTCTGGGAGCCCTGTCCGGGACGGAGGAGGTGATCTTGAGAGCAAGGCCATGAATCTGTCGGCTCTTCATGCGATTCTTCAGATCATTTTTGGTTAAACAATGTGACTAAGTGGAAAAATAAGGTAGAATTCCTGATTCTAGAAAACAAACTACAACTTCAAAGCAAAGAAAAACGAGAGGGTGAGGCCCCCGCACAGAATCCCATCAGGGAGGAGCACGGATGAAGGGTGATGCCGTTCCTTATGACGGACCCAAAAGATACCTCCTTGGCCACCAACATCTCAACGTCCGCACGATGCTCCTTTACCTGGCTCGCCGCTGCCCCCGCGATGGTTAGAAACTCTCTTTTAGCAACTTTTTTGAGCCTCCCACAGGGCTGAAAGCAGCCACGTGACGGAGTCCTGGCCAGCGAAACCTGGACGGCCAGCGACTGTTGGTTTCTCTGGCCTCTTTCGTCCTGCTTGAAATATGGACTGGAAGCTGGAGATAGAGCCATCCTCAGACAAGGTGCAGATGGAAGGAATAAATGTGCCACGGTCAAGATCGTGGAGCGGACCAAGGGAAGAATCCGTGTGCCTGTAAAGCCTGGACCGCCCCTCGCCAGCTCCTCGTTCCGTAAGGTAAAAACAGTGCAACTTCGCCCAGCACCGTTCGGGCCCACGTGGGTTTTGCAAAAGCCCATAATATTCGAGTAGAACGACAATTCTGATCTGGCCTCAGATCCCGTGTAGGCAAAGCAGGAGCCACTGAATCAGTCACGAATGTCCACTGAGCGATGGAATTTTGCTGGGCCGTGCGGAAGAATCGTAGCGACAGGCGTAGGGGTGTAGGACACGCTCCTGTGCGCGGCCAGCTGTCCGCAGGTTTGGACCCAGGCCCGCACACCACCTCGCACCTAACGGCCTTTCGGGCCAGGGACCCGGTAGACACGGACTTGCACGCGGGCCGAGGAGCCGCTGTGACGGGCTCGACCGGAAACCGGGTGCTCGTCGTCAGGAGAGCGTCACTTCCGCGTGTCACAGCGGGCGTCTCTCTCGGCGCCCGCATCGTCCGCTGCCCGCGCCTCACGGAGACGACGGCGGCACAGGGTTTCTCAAATCAGAAAAGAACATTGCACTGAAAACTCTGTTAATCCCTGAGGGACAAATGGAAATGCTGGGGAGGTCGCCTTACAGAGGAAATAAAAGGATGAGGAGCATGCTGCCCCCCGCCCCCGCCCCCGATAGGCCTGGCGTCCTCGGTGCCGGGCACCGCGAGGGTCCAGGGCAGCTGGCGGCCTCTGGGCAGAGGGACAGCTCCAGCGAAAGCTCCCGTATTCAGCCGGAGACGGGACGCTCGGCAAACGGCAGCTCCCCCAGATTTTTGTGACTGCTGACACGGAGCAGCCCCCAGGTGAGGCACGTGCCACAGGTAACGGTGTGGGGCGCGCTGTGTGGGCACACGCGGAGGGGAAGCCCGGGCTGGAGTCTGCCCTGTGCCCACACTGCCCGTCCGACAAGGCTGCCTCGGCCCAGAGCGGCTTTCTCAGCCCGAGAGAGGAGTCCGCGCGGGCTAAGGCCAGCCCTGGGGACGCCGTTCTGTGAGAAAGGCACTGTCCTGAGGACTCACGAGATCACAGTGGAGAAAGTTTGAGGAGTCAGGTGTCCTAGCTCAGTGCCCGAGAAGGTGAGTCAGCACCGCCGAGTTACGGCTCTGAGGAGGCCCCAAAACTTAGACTATGTGGCCCACATGATGCAAAAGTCAGACTGTCGTGCAAACCGCTCCGCGCTCAACTCCACGCCGAATTGTGCGTGCCAGAGAGAGGAGCTGGAGGACTTCATTAGGACTCTAAAAATCAAAAGGTTTAATTGAAAATACAGACATACACAGAGAAGAAATTAGCATGTCAAAGAGACAGAAAAGTGACAAAATCGTGCGTGACTTCGCTTTGCTTCCCGTCATTGGTCACACACATGCACACACATGCACACGTGTACACATACACAGCACACAGATGCACGCACCACACACGCACATGCATGGACATGCACAGACCACCCACATGTGCATGCACGCACAGACCACGCATGTCTTCCCATTCGGATGGCTGTCTGTTAGGACTTTTTAAACTGCATTTTAACAACATTTGGGATCGTTTGCCACACGCGTGTGTCCGTTAGAACCGAAACACGACGTTTTTGCACGAGGCGCGCGTCGAGCCGCGTGAAGCCGTCGCTCAGGCAGCCGCGTCCGTGGCGGGAGGTCGTCGCGGGGCCGGACGGTTTACGTGCGCTGTGCTGGGTCTTCCTACCGGTCACTCTCCTCCCCCTTTGAACCCCCCGGGCTGGGAGACGCGGTTCTGAGCCCACTGACGTCGGCCGGGCCATACGACTCGACTTGGCCAATGGAACAGGGGTGGAAGTTAACGCCGGTGACGAGCAGAGGTTTAAGAAACTCGGGGAGGTTCCGCTGAAGCTACCATCACCCACCGTGAGAGCTGTTAGGCCAGAGGTGCGTCCCTCAACCCCGGCCTCTGGGGAAAAGACCCAGCGACCAGATTTCGCCACCCCCACCCCCCGGCCTGGGACAGAGCCGCAGACCCTGACCTGTAGCCACCGACATGCACCGGGAGCGAGCAATAGGGTTTGATTCTGTGAGCCCCTGAGATGCAGAGTTGGCTTTTACGTAGTGTTATCATGTCAAAAACCGATTAACACGGCCTAAGGGTGGAGTTCTTTCTACAAAACCCAGCAAGTCAGCGATGAACAGGAAACACGCCGGGAACACGGGAGCTCGTGACATCCGCCTTCTGGAGGAGACGGCCTAGCCGTGCGGCCACTGGAGGCAGGTGCACAGACCCGGCCACAGGAGGGGGTTTGCACAGACGTCGGGCGTGACCCCTCAGGATCGGGGCATCCCCCAGCTCGGGTGCACGTGTGGCCTCTTAAGACAGGGTGAGACCGAGTCTTCACCAAAGTGATGTCTTCTCGCATTAGGGGTGGATTCTTTGCTCCTGCTGAGAAAGGGACGAGAAATCTCAGAATAAAGTCTTTTCTGAAATAAGGCCCTGAACAGACTTGATCGGGTCTTCCAGGCCCAAAAGTTGTCTGCTGTTAGGATGTGGGGCCCTCCCTAGCCCCAAACCTATGCAGATGAGGACGGAGAGGAGAAACGCCTCAAAGCCACTTCCTGTTCAATGAAAAAGGATGCTCGATGACTCACAGGTGCGAGCCAGGTAGTCTGACTCCTAACCCACAGCCTGGGCCCAGGGCAGACGCCGCGGACGTCTCAGAGGAGGCGTTTCCTGGAGGTGTAAAGAGAGGGGCGATGCAGTCGCGTGTGTCAGCGGACGATGGGGTGCCACCGCCCAGTCGGGGCGCTCAAAAGCGGCCTCTTGGTTGCTGCTACTCGGTGAGCAGAAGCAGGGGCTGGGAGCGAGGCGAAGGCTTTCTGGGCAGTGTGGTGGCCGCCTGCCTCCAGGCGGAGGCCCGCGGGACGCCCACCTTGGTCTCAGCTCTCAAGCTGCAGTTGAAGGAGTGTTGTTGGGTCTGTCCTCAGTGTGGGTGGCTTGGTCGGGGTCCCAGCACTGACGGACAGGGTGGTACCCCTTGACTTAGAAGACCCCCCCCCCCCATGGAACAGTTGCGTGATCCGATCTTCCGAGGCTGGTTTTCTGTCTCCCATCACTGAAACAGCATCACCTCTTGGTCATAGTGACTCCTAGAAAGAAGATAGTAGCTGGAAGTTACCTGCTGGAGGCACGGACTCAGGGGCATCAATGCCAGCCAGCACAGCCTCGTGGAGACTCACTCCAGCACCAGGCTCCAAATCCAGAATCACGGCGCACACCAGGCCCAGGGCGGCTCATTCGGACCCAGCCACGCACGAAGCAAAAGGCTGCGGCCTCCCACGCCCTACGAGCCAAACACAATTCCAGGAAAACACTCCCGTCTGAAAAGTGGAAAAACCCAAGTCCCTGGAAGGACGAGCCCCCCGCAGGTGCCCCCGCCCTCTGTCCCGGGGCGGAAGGCGCCCTGCCCGGCCACGGTCTGCGCCCTGGCGTGGGGCCCCCGCTCGTCCTTCTCCGCGCCCGCCGCCCTGTGCCTGGCGACCCCGGGCCCCCGATGCCCAGTTAGTCGGCTGCGGACACGGACGCCCCAGCTTCGCTGGGACCGGAGCCAGTGCACCTCTTCCCGTCACCGCACCTTTAGCCTACGTGCGTCTTCGTGCCGAGCGCACGTGATGGGGGGAGCCTGCGGTTAGGACTGGCCTTTTGCCAAACCCGACCGTCCGGGCCTGAGCTGGGCCTGAGCTGGGCCATTCGCGTTTACTACGAGGACCAAAGCGGCTAAGTTTAACATAGCCATCTCGCCGCTCGTTTTCTGATGGTCGCACTTTTGTTCACTTTTCCTCTCGTTCTGCCTTCCTTAGTGTATTTTTTTTACGGTTCCGTTCCATCTCCTTGGTTGACTGCTTTGCTATGACACTTGTCTCAGTGCTTGCTCGAGGGCTTACAGCAGATGTCGCTGACCCCTCGCGTCTGCCTCGAACGCTGTAGCACTTTCTGAATGGCGTGAGAACCTCGCCAGAGGACTCGCCCTGCTCCCCAGCCCTAGAGGCACTTCGTCATACATCTGCTTGAGCACGTGCTGTGAACCCGCGCCGCGTTATTATTTTCATAGAAAATATCTTTTATAAAATAGCAAACCGTTACGGCCTATTTATATAGCTGTTTTATAATTACTCAGTTCGCAATTTGGCATTCATTTTTTTAAATCAGAAAACGAAGTCGTTTAGCCTCTTCGTTTCAACCAAAAGAATATTAGAATTATAAACATATTTAAATATAAGAAAAATAAGCTTTTCTTCTCAAAACTATAGCCTTGGGAACTGGGAATGGGATTTTAACAACAAACCATCTTTCGACTTCTGGGAATATTGCCATAATCTAAGTGTATATCTTTATTATGGAGCACTATGATTCTCCGGTTTAGTAATACAGTTTCTTAAATATAATATTATGCTAAAAATAGAATTTAGGGTTTGGATCGCTTTATCATTTTATGATCGGCTCTACTTTCAACCTGATTACAGATGTCTCGTTTTAATCTCATAGAGATATTTATTCGCTTACTTGTCCGTACTCCTGGTCAGGCATATGTTTATCACACATTCATCTTTTTCATACATATTCCAAGACATTTTTTTCTTTTTAGAAGAAATAATCCCTACCTACCACCACCACCTCCCTCCAAAAAAGGAAAAAAGATATAGTGAAACGATGAGTCCACACACATTAAGTCAGTCACAGGGAACGTTTTTCAAAGATCACTTTCACCCCGTACATACAGGGGTCGGTCCCCTCTGTCACCCAAATACACCGAGTTCAGATTGCATCATTCCTTTGGAAAGACTGGGCTGCGTATTTTTTGTTCGTGCATAATTGAGAGCTGACCTGAATCTTGGTAGAGCTATAATTCATAGCAATTTCCCTCCGAATATAAAAAGACTTTGCATTCCAAATGAGGACGGGCAGCCTGCGATGGGACGGCAGGTGCCTCGCACGCGGCAGGCGCTCTGTCAGGGCGCTGCAGGTGGCGCCGGGGCTGGAGCTCGTGAGTCGCCTCAGGCTCGAGTCCGAAGCCCACGGCACGCGTCCTGTCCCTGCCCACTCTCCAAGGTCACCCTCTCTTTCATTTCTCGCAGCGACCCCGATGGAGAAGCATTTTCCTTCTCCGTATTTATATGCAAGGCACTTGAATTTCTGGAGTACGTAACTAACTCTCCTGGGGTCCCGCAGCCAGTGAGGAAAAGGAATTCTCAAGTCCAGGTGTTCTGCACCAAATCGCGTGCCCTCTGCCCTGTGTCTCTGCCACTGCCCCTCTACACGCGTGGAAAGACAGCGTGGTTTACCACAGCATTAACGAATGTGAGCTCTGGGTCACCTTCAGCAACTCAAACATGCCAAGACCCTGGCCACCTTCTACGTGTAAAACCGTTCTCCGTGACCAGAGGCAAAGGCCCCTGGAGGGAGGGACTCGGTCAGAGCATGGCCAGCTCCGTCCACCCAGGCTGCTACCCATGGGTGCGGCCTGAGCAGGGGCGGGTGCTGGGGTGAGTCCCAGGAATACGAAGCTGCTCCAGCCTGCACAGAGCAGTCAGGGGGGCGGAGGGAACCGAGTTCGCAGTGAGGTGGGCGCCAGCCCGCACGATGAGATCACAGGGTGGAGCGTCCACCCCGATTCCTTCCCCGGCGGCCCTGCACCCCTGCCCGGCAGTCACCACACCTGTGCTGGGCAGGAGCCACAGTCCCAGCCTGGGGCCAGGGGCATTTCCCAGCTATGCCCAGGCAGTGGTTTACCCAAAAATATTCTTCCAATACATTTATGTCGACATTCCTTCTGATTTGGGATATTTCTACATATGGGATATTTCTACATATTAAGTAGCAATAAAACCTAGCAATTGTAAAACCAAGTACTTTCAAGTGGCAAATCATTTACAAGCAGCACGTCCCACGGGAAGTTGGCACAGATACGCTAAAAAGTCAACTGTTTACCCTGAAATTCTAGGTTTACACTCGACGAGGCAGATGAATTAGTGTGTGTCCTAGAACTAGTGGGAGTCTAAGGAAGCCAGAGCGTGGGACTGAGCAGCCGGCGGAGGTAACCAGTAGGCTAACTAGGATCTTTAACAAGTGAGCCGTGCTGAATGTAAAGGGACTTCTCCGACTCCTCTGGGGCATTTCAACAACCCTCGGCCTTTTGTCATTTTCGTCGTGCCCCCACGTCACGGCACCTTACGAACCGAGCTGCTTAGACCGGCCATCTGTACCCTTTCGAAAGCGGGGTTCAGAACGTCGAGCCCGAACAAGCGGGATGGAATTAAGAATTCCGTCACTGTCGAGAGGAACTGGCCAGCCGAGCGCAGCTGGGGTTCAGAGGACTGTGGCCCCCCCTGTGACTTCACGTCGCTGGCTGCAGGTGCCTCTGTTGGCGCCGCGGGCGCCCCACGTTCATCTCTACGTTCGCCCCGTCGTGACCCACAGGTCTTCCCTGATTCGGGGGTGGCCGTTTCGGCCTCTTGAAAACCGTTCAGCATCTTTTGCATTTTCGTAGTAATGAGTGTGAGTAAACATTTCTCCTCCAGTTCTGCAACTGGTGAGATGAAATATGGAGGCTCGCAGCAGACAGAAACGTTTCCCTGGGACGAGGTCTCCGCCACGAGCCGGAACGGCAGTGTGCCACCCAAAGAGGAGGGATTCGGAGAATCACTAGACCAGCCGCATCGTGTGTATTGCCTTTATTTTGCAGAAAATGCTTTCTGCTGATTGTCTTTGGCTACCGTGTCAAAAGGAAAAAACAGTTGTGGGTTTAACAATACAGGGGGCTGGCTACCTAAGCTCGAAACAGACTCGGCTGGCGGGCGGGGCGGGCCGATGTGCGTTTCAACTAAACCGCGTCTGGGGCTGGGACGCCGCGCGCTCCGCGGCTCGGCTCGGCGCCGGCCTGACGTCCGCCACACAGGGGCCTGGGCACTACTCGGAAGCGAGAAGGAAGGGAATTAACGGTGTGCTCTTCATCTCCCTCGGGTGGGGCTGGCGGGGCGGGCTAACTCTGACGCGCCGCCCGTGAGCCGTGGAGAAACGGACGCGGGGTCCCGGGCGCTGGCCGAGCGTCTTGCCGCGAAGCGCGGTGAGCGAGGCCCCGGCGCCGCTTCCGCACGTGGCTCCACCTGCGGCAGGTGGATGCCCCCGAGGGCGCTGCGGGGAAGGGGCGCCGGGGGGCGCCGGGGCCGCCGCACGACGCGTACCCCTCCTCTCGCGTGACAGCGGGGGCGGTTGGGCCGCCCCGTGCCCCGAGCGGACCCGCTGCCGGGGGCCCCCGCGGGTTCACATGGAAGGCGGCGGCACGGGCGTCCACGAGGCCATGAGGCGCGCCTGGGCCGAGGCGTCGTACTGGCTGTCGGGGACGTCTGTGGCCGCGGGCGCGCCGTCGTACAGCGGGGACCCCGACGCGGCGGCGGCGGCAGCCGAGGCCGGGTGCGCGAGCGGCGCGGGGTGCGCGGCGGCCCCCCGGAAGAACTGCGCCCCCAGGCCGCCGGGCAGGCCCGCAGGCGGGGCGCCCGGCGCGCCGGCGCCGTTGCTCACAGGCCACAGGCCGGGGTGCTGGCTGCAAGGAGGAAGCGAGAAGGCGTGAGAGTCAGGGGTATGCAGGGTGGACCCAACCCCCAAAACCCTATCCCGAGATCCGGGGAAAACGGCCTCTTGCGAGCGGGCAGCGTCCCCGCGTCGGCCACACCGAGGTGTGTCTGACATTGCTCCATCCGTCGACAGGAAGCGGATGGGCAGCCACCGAAGAGGCCGTTTGCATGTCCGCCGAGCGCTGGGGCTGGGCTCCTGCGGACCCCAGGCCCCCAGTGTCACGGTCATGCTCAGAAGCCACGCTTCCCCGGGCGGGCCGAACCCACCTTCCCAGGATGTGCCCGAGACACCTGCTGGCGTGGGCCCCCACCCCGCTGTGCGGGGTCTCCGGGGGCCTCACGCCCTCCCGGGCACCCCCATCCCGGCACCGTGGCCTGCACCTCGACCTGTGATATCTATGCATGTGTTGGCATCACGCGGGTAGAAAGCAAGGGACCCAGGACGTCCCCTGAGGGCAAGTCCTGGCTCGGCCCGTGACCACCTATGTCACTTAACACCACTTCCAGGGCTCTGTACCCAGTCTATGAAAGGAGCCGGAAACAGGTACGAAGCCCTCCAGTCTGAGAACGCAGATTTGAGCAGCACTGAACCGTGCTACAACTGTCGCGAGAAAATCGCTTTCCCTTGCGAGTCCATCTCTAAATGAATCAATGAGGCCTACGCTATTCTGTGCTATACTCTTTGTCCTGTATTCAGATGGATTTGAATGTGCAAACGAGCCTGGGTTAAGCAAGGTGATTGCTATCCCACTTTACAGGTTAAAAGAATGGTACTGAAAGCCTCAGGTGGGGTCCCCATCGCCAGGAGTTTGCAACCCACAGGTCGTCTGGCTCCTGTGTGGTTTCTCAGTGACCCCAGAGGCCTTGCAAGTTTGCCGGTTTGTGCATCATGTGCTTAATTTTTAAAGCAGACTACTAGGTTCTTATTATAAAGGAATCGTTTCCCAGACAAAAAGAATTAAGGTTTTCAACATCTTTTGATAGTCCGTGTACAATAAAGTGCACTGCTTCCGAGGCCGAGATAACCAGCTGGGCTACGGACTCGCTCTGCTGCGAGCCAGCAACTCGCTCAGCCCCGGAACACCCCCGAGCCCGTTTCCTCCCTGGAAAATGAGAATCAACTTCTAGCTTTTCATTATAAAAATCCTATGAAGAAATGTAATGCCTTTCCCTATCGACTTGATTTTTTAAGCCAATTTCCCTCTCCATAATTTTCAAGTTCATAATAGTCACCATTCTTTACAAGTCACCCAGCACATAAGTTAAGGACTTTGATTCTAAGCCCACAGAAAAGCCAATAAATTAATTTAATAGCTCCTGTCAAAAAAAAAAAAAAAAAAAACAAAACCTTCTGGAAACATTTCTCCAAAATTCACCCAACAACCCTACAAAGCCTGGCAGAGACCGGGCTTGTCCTCAAGTGTCTATTTCCTTGAGGAAATGAGGCTCAGAGTTTAAGAGACGTGTCCGTCACGTGAACTGGTAAACGGCAGCACCAGGACAAGGATGGGGGTCGCCCGCCCCAAGGGAGCCGCCGACCGGAGCGGCCACTCACCGGCGTGGGACCCAGGACCCCTGCACGTAGCCGGTCACGTGACAGACAAAAACCCAACCACCCAGGGGTAAAGGACAGCTGCTCACGGCCACGGCCGCCGGCGTCCCCTGCACCGCCTCCCAGCCCACCGTTACCTGGGGCCGGCGGGTGGACTGGCGCCGGCGCCCACGGGCAGCACGCCGGCGTGGGCAGGCATCCCGAGGCTGGACCAGTTGTCGTGGGGCTGGAGCATGGACAGACACGCGGGCGAGCTGTCGGGGTACGCTGCGGGAGGCGGGGAGCACCGTCAACAACAATGCCTCCCAAGAGCCACAAAACACGGCGAATGCCACGGCCACCCCACGGCGTGAGCGAAGGCGGCTACGGAGGCGGCGGGCCTCCCGCCCACCCGGTCCCCCGTCTGCAGAGGCCCCGTTTACTGCCTGGGAAGCCCCAGCGCTTCGTGCCACCAGATCGGCAGCCGCCCTGTGGTCCTGGAACCCCAACATCGGTCGCTGGGGACTTGTTACACTTAAAAGTAAAAATGTCTACCGCTGGAACCTGCCTTTTCCCAGAGGGCTTTCTTAAGACTTGAAAGGGCTTCGGGAACCGTTATTCCAGGCAAAACGTAAAATATGACCGTCTAGCCTCCAGCTGAAAGCGGCCCAGCTGCTTCCTTGCCAAATACGCCCCTTTCGCCTCAAATCAGCTCTGATTGCTTAATTGCTTTACGGGTTCATTAGCTTCTTCCTCCCTTTGGAGCCAGACAGAACTAAGTCTAGGCCCACACGGGGTCGCAGAGCCTCAGGCACGGGGACCTCGGGCTCTGGCCTGGAGTTCAGACCTCTGAGGCCCACGTCGGGGCCGCTGAGGGCCTGGGGAGTCCGTGGTGCTGGTGACAGTGAGGCCGCTGACCGGGCACAGTCCAGAACCACACTCGGGTCAGGCATGCCAGCGGCTCCTGTGCGGGGCCCCCCGACAGCCCTCTGGAGAGGTTCACGAAGTATCCGAACACAGGCCCCTGGAGAGGGCCCCCCGGTTCTGGGGTGTGTCAGCGTGCGCCTCCACCCGCCCCGGCCTGCTGCTGGCTCAGGTGTGGCTCAGAGAGGTCCTCCTCTCCTGCCCTCTGGACCCCTCAGATGCCTTTGCGAAAGTGGCTTCCGCCCCCCCGCCCCCCCGAGCCCTGTCTACCTCGACCCACGACTTACTTGGAGAACTGTTCCGATGCGCGTAGGGGCTGGGGTAGGGGGACGGACGGTGGCTCCTCAGGGCGGGGTACCTTTCACAGCCGTGCGTGGAGGGAAGCGGCAGGGGCCCCCCGAACTGAGGGTGGGGGGCGGCGGGTGCGCACAGGGCGCCGGCTCCGGGGATGAGCCACCCCCCTGCTGTGGGGGAAGAGAGCTGAGTGACTGCCTCTTCCTTACGGTGTCATGCAGAGGACGAGAGGCCTGAGGCCAGGGGCCCAGGGGGCCGGGGTCCCTGATGGAGTGGGGTTCACAGTGTCAACACTGAGCGTCCAGCCCTAGTCTTAAGGCGCCGTGATTCCAGCCGTACACTGGGCGCTGCAGGTCGACCAGGTCCCCAAACTCACGGAGCAGCTGAGGAGACCTGGGAGACCCCAGCCTCTGCCGGCCCCGCTCCCCCGCCTCCAGCCATTCCTGTCCGGACCCCCGCAGCACCCCAGACCTCTCCCCGCCTCCGTGGGATTTTTCTTACTGGGTTTTCCGTCCCCTCGGGCCAATCGCCCTTCAGGTCCTAACTGCAGAGCGTGAATAACATGTAAAAACAGACAACATTCACAGCGAGACCCCCTCGACACACAGGGCCGGCCACACGGGTCACCGTGTCCTTCTGTCCTCCCCGCCACCCGCGGAGTCACGCGGAGGCGCTGCGGGCCTCGCGGGGCCACCGTCTCGTGCTCACTTTCCCTCTGCCACGCATCCATCGGGAAGCCCGCCAACGCCGTCCCCCAAAACTCCATTTTCTTCCCCATTCTCTTGTTTCATTTCTTTTGCTTTTGATTCAGAAAAGGTGCTCCTAGGGGCGCAGCTAGCCTGGCCCCAATTCCCAAACTGCACACGGCTCTTCAGACCACCCCGGAGCGAGGAAGGTCCGCATGTGCCCACCAGGCACAGGCCCCATCCCCTGCCAGACGTGAGGCCACGAGCCGCTCGGGAGAGCTGAAGGATAAATTCGGCTAGAAAATAATTTAAAAAGAAAGAAAGAAAGAAAGAAAGAAAGAAAGAAGGAAGGAAGGAAGGAAGGAAGGAAGGAAAGAAAAGAAAAAGAAAGAAAGAAAGAAAGAAAGAAAGAAAGAAAGAAAGAAAGAAAGAAAGAAAGAAAGAAAGAAAGAAAGAAAGAAAGAAACCAGCACAGAACACGACGGAGGAGTGTGCCATGCTGGCTCATCCGGCAAACACGAACTCTTCTGTCCCAACAGTGCCCGTTTCTTAAACTCTCCGAGTCCCCTCCCTGTGAGAAGAGAGCCGGACAAAGCCTCTCCTCCCGCCGGACCCCTCCATCTCCACCTGCTCCCCTCTGCTCTGGCTCACGGCCCCCGAGGCCGACTTCGCGGGCCCCGCGAGCCACCGTTCGGTTTCCACACAAACCAGCGTGCGTGAGAACTGAAGCCGCTCAGAAGCGTTGCCCCAAAGGCGGCCCTTCAGGTTTCAATAGGGGACAGAAACTGAGGCCACCACGAAAGGACAAAGGGACATAAAGAGCTGGGTCCTCCTCTGCCCCAGCGCAGCAGGGTCTGGACCACCCACCGAGGTCTCAAGGACCCGCCCCCCCACCGTGGCTGGGGCTGCTCTGAAGCAAAACCGAAGAGCCCAGGTAAACCATGCCCAGACGTCTGTCACAGGTGCTGCCAGCTGGGCGAGCAGCCACGGGCCCCCGACGGAGCAGAGGGTGACGGCTTTCAGGGCCACGGGGCCCTGAGCCTTGCACAGCGAAAGGGCGAGTCCGTCTCCAGCTGCACCCAGACGCCCAAGTCTGCTGCGTCTCCGACCCGGCAGTCTGACGCTAGACAAGGGACACCGGGCAGAGAGCGACAAACCGTACGTTGGGAGCACCCGGACTGCCGGCCGTCTCCAGGCTCCTCCGCCCAATCTTTGTGATCGCTTCTGTGGAGAAAAGTGCACTGAATTGTCAAAGAGAAGAATATCCAAAAAATAGTACGTGCAGCAAGAGTTCATCTTTCCGCATACTTCTTTGCCCACAGGGGATAGTTAGAATTCTCTCACCTTTCCTTGGCATCGAGGAAAGCTTTTGCAAACGGGTTGTATTTAATTTTAAGAGCTGTGATCTGAAAAACAAGAAATCACATTTACTAGCATATTGCTCAAGGGCAGAAGATTTCATACAGAAATTGGGAAGCACTTGTACCCCTTTAAATGTTCAAGTAGAATCAGACTTCTTTCCAGGTATCTTTTTCTATTTGGATTTTGAAGCGGCTGAGGAATTACAGGATTTCATTAAAAAAGAATAGCACATTTATGAAAAGTTCTTAAATGCCGATTTTCTAAGTGGAATCCACAAGACATGGAACCTCGTGCGGACACTGTTCTGTGTGTACGAAGGGCTCAGGCACGTCCTGGGGCTGCCGGGGACTTGGCGACTTGCTAGTTCCCGGCGGTCACCAGCACTGACTAGCTGACCAGCTAATCGCGCAACACCTGTGCTCTCGGGTCAGACTTGACCCGCGGGTTAACCGGCGGGTTAACCGGTGCTAAACAGCGTTGTGTTTCCAGGTGATAACCCACACGGCACAGGTGGAAGGTGACCCGCCCGCCGTCGGGAAGATTTCCAAAATTAGAAGATGTCCCTCTCTGACTCGTGGTGTTCTCCAGAAATTCTCAGTTCTCTACCTAAATAGGTTACTCATCTTTTCATTTTGAGCATTAATCAGATGCTTCTAGTTTTAGAACCTTTTACAGAGAATTAAAGGGGAGTGGAAAATGCTCACGTGAGGACTCAAGTTCAAGTTTTCTCCCCTCCATCCCAATGTTATAGTTCTGGTAAGTTATTTGCAAAGGCATTAATTTTCAGTCTGAAGTACACTAATCAATCACACACGCTGTCCCCAAGGGCAGGAAGCTCCCAGGAGACAGCGTGCTAACAAGGCCCCCTCTGCACCCCCTCACCTCCTCGTTCTGATAAGCAGTCACAGCGATGAACTGGGTCTCCAGGAAGCAGTGGCTGGTGATCATACGCTGGGGACCCCCAACCCTCACTATGTGGATCCGAGGCTCATACTTATGTAAGGAGTTGAGCATGATCTGGGGAGACAGGAGTATAGTGGGGGTGCCGACCAAAGTCCTTGAGATCACAGAACAACCATTTGCCCCCCTGTCAGGGGGAAAATACACCCAAGATACGCAAAACCTTGCGGCTCCCAGAAACTCCCTCTCCTGCTGAAGTGGGAGGAAGCCCCAGCCCGCGCTGCTCCCCACGACCACCCCAAACCCCCACCTGGGAGAACGAAGTCCTAAGGCTTCTGGCTGCCGAGGCCCCTAAACGCTGGGCTGTTGGGGTCGCCCAGGAACAAGCCCTGGGGAACGGTTCTTTAGGAAAGAACAGATTTACTAGTTTGTTCAGGATGCGCCCCCAAAATACTGTGGCACTTATTTAGCTCTAAAGTGACCGTCTACCATCAAGGGTGATTATCTTCAATACCCCTGGGAAAGGCGAGTGCTAAAACGCGCAAGTTCCCGGAAGCGTGAGACCTGCAGGAGTCTTCGGGGTGAGACTGCGCCGCCTCCGCGCCCCCCAGGTTGCGCCCCCTCGGGGCTCCCCAGGTTGCGCGCATCCCCCAGCCTGCGCTGTGACCGGCATCGGTCTGCTATAAACAACACTGGATGAAGCTTAAACGAAGAAGGCTGAGAAAGCCTCTCCTGAAGTCACCTCCCGCGCCAGCGGCGTCCCTTGCAAGCCTCCGCCAGGCAGAAGGTGCAGCCCGTGGCTCCATTCGCGCCGCCGCCTACCTGGCCCCCTCCGTTGAGCTTGTTGGTGAGCTTGACTTTGCTGAAGGAGACCGGCGCCTTCATCCAGTGGGCGCCGAAGTTGGGCGAGTCGGGGTGGATGTAGACGCAGCTGGGCGCCTGCGGCTCGGGCTTGCCGCCCGGCACCCACTCCCCGTTCACGAACTTCCAGCGGTGGTTGTCGGCCGCCACGAAGTCCAGCAGGAAGGAGTACATGGCGTTGGGGTCCAGTCCGGACACGTTCACCTTCAGCACGGGGAACATCCTCCTGCAAAGCAAGGGGAAGCAGGAGGACCCCGATCCCACCCCTTAGACGGAAGGCAGAAAGCTGAAGACAGGCAGGTGTCATTTCGCGGCAAAGAGGAGCCCCCTTGGGAGTTTACAATGGGGACTCCCAAGCCGCCCCCTTTCAGAACCCCCCCAGATCCCCAGGCGTCCTCTGCCCTCTCCACGGCCTCGGAGGCAGGGGCGGGGAGGTCCCGAGCCAAGTCGAACCAGGGAACCGGGCAGCTCGGGGGGTCCGGGGGACGCCCGCGAGGAGCGCTCCTCCCCAACCTTCCGTGAATAAAGACCCAGAAGGGTGACGCTGAGGGACCCAAGTGGAAATGAGCAAAAAGACCTCGGCCAGGAAGGTTGGTAAGGAGCTGCCCCGGGCGCGGCCGCGCGAGCGCAGGGCGCACCCACCTGCCGTTCTTGGTCACGATCATCTCGTTGGTGAGCTCCTTGAAGCGCAGCCACAGCTCGCGCTCCTCCAGGCCCACGCGCAGCTCGCGCTCCGTGGGGTCGCCCTTCTCGCTGCCCGCCTGCAGCTCGCTCTCCACGGCGCTCAGCAGGTGGTCCACGCGGCACTGCAGGCTCTTCCCGGCGCTCTCGGTGCCCGGGGAGCTCATCCTCCCGCCCGCCCCTCCCCACCGCCCCCCAAGCCCCGACTGGCTACCCAAAAGCCACCTTCGCCGCAGTCGGCGGCCGCTCGGGCCAACACCCGCGACCGCGCCCAGGTCCCGGCCCAGGCCCGGGAGGAAGGCGAGGACGGAGCTCCGGGGAGGAGGGGGCGGGGAGAGGGGTGGGGGGAGGTTATTCCACTTGAACTCCCGTAAGGCGCGACTAGAGTAGGTCTCTGGGGAAAGAAAATCGGTCCCCACTCCATAAATAGAGCCGCGCCGGCCGCGGAGGGGGGCGCGGCGGATTGGGCCGCGCGCCCTTTGAAGTGCGGGGGCCGCTGCCCATTGGCGGCGCGCGGCCATATCAGACCCCGGGGACGGGCTGCGGGCCGGGGGCCAACAATGGGCTCCCGCGCTCCTGTTTCATGTAAATCGGAGGTCCGCCCTGCGCGCCCGGCCCAGCCCCTACACCCCCGCCCTCCCCCAAATGTTTGCACCTCCATCAAAGCGGCGGGGCGGACCCTGTCGTCCCGGAGGCGGTCGGGGGAGGTGGGAGGAGCCGGGCGCCGGAGCTCGCCCCGGCCCGCACGACTCCGCGGGGTTGCGGGGCCGCCCACGACGCTCCCCAACTCCCTCCTCGCTCTGCAAGCGCACCCCGACCCCGCAGGTGTGCATGGCCTCCGACCCCCGCGCGCGAGCAGCGCGCACCGCCCCGCGTACGGGAGCCCCGCGTGCGGCGCCCGCGTCGTGCCGGCCTCGCTCCTCCGAAGACGCAGCCCTGCCCGGGACAGTGTCCGGCCCCGACACGCCCCTCGCCCGGCGGCACTTCCGGTGACTCCACGGACACCCGCGCCCGCGGATCAGCCCACCCGGCACCCCGGGCCCCGTGGCCCTCACCTCGGAAGGGGAAGCCCCGCGCTCCGGGTGCGCCCGTGGGTCGGGCCCGCGCCCAGAGAAGAGAAACGGACGGAAATCAACAAAACGACCCCGTCGGGAAGCTTTTCGCTCCCCTTATAAAACGCAGGACTTCGCCGACGCATTCTGCGCGTGCATGGCGTGGGACCCCGCGGTTTTCTTAGCTTCTGTTGTCTGGGCTTTGTTTTTGCAGAAGGTGAGAGGGGGCGGGTCCGGCTGTCCCGGGCCAGCGGGGTTCGGGGCGCGTCTCCTCACCCCGCGCGGCCGCAGCGCGGGGCCGGGAGGGGAGCGGCCGGTTTATTGCCTTTTGGTGAAGACCCTTCGCGAGGAGCGAGAAGGAAAGGTGACAATGAGCAGGAAATAGTTCAATAGGGTCCTTTAAACAATAACATTCCTCCCGAGCCGGGAGCCCGGGAAGGGGAAGGAGGCAGCGGCGCGGCCCGGGGCGCTGGTGTGCGCCCCCGAGCCAGGCGCCCTCCGCTCCGACCCTAACGCTGCGGCCGCCCCTTTCGCCCTTTCTTCGCGCTCCCCGCACCCCCAGGCCTCTGGGGAAAGCTAATGCGTCGGGTGGGGCACCCCATTCAGAACAGCCCTGCGCTCCAGAAAGAGGCTCTCCGGGCAGGACCTGCGCCCGGCGTCATCCCTCCCCTGCCCGGCGCCCGCGGGCGCGCTTGGGGCCGGGAATTGCCGGGCAGCTGCTGGAGGGGTCGGGGCGCGGGCGCGGGGGGCCGCTCGTGTCTCCACGCCCGGACCCAGCCCGCGGAGGGCTGAGCGCGCTCGGGGGGCGCTTTTTCACCCCTCTGCAAATGCGCGCCGAGGGGCCGGCAAGCCGCGCGCACCTCCGTACGGCTGCGTTTCTCAGTTTCTTTTGTCGTCAAGGATGCAAGGAAGTGCCGTGGGGGGGGGGGGAGCGGCCCGAGGGGGGACGTTTCCTAATGCAGAGAGGTCCCGAGTGACCTCATTTGTTCCCGGCTCGCGGAGCGCGCCCTCCTGAGCCGCCTCCCACCCGGGGCTTCGGGCTGTGGGTTTTGAGGGTTGTACGTGCGTCTCTCCTGAGGGGATATAAACGTCCGAAGTGCCATCTCTGCGGCAGAAGACCACCCGAGCCTCCGCACTTAGAACAAAGGGGAAGGCGGGGGGGGGGGGTAGAGGAAGGGCGGGTCCCAGGGGACCGAGCATCTTCACACCCCGGGTGGAGCGAAGCTTCCACGCTCCTAGACCCCTGCGGCCGCGCCCTGGGGCGCTGACCGCTTCTGGGTGGATGAACCCTGAGCCCATTCCGCTGGGGGAGGGGCGGTGCCCCAGATCCCTCGGCACCTGCGCTTCCGCCCTGCCTGTCTCCACGAACAGGGTGGGGCACAGCGCCATTGTACAAAACCCCTCAGAGAAGAACGTTACGTTTGCAAAACGCGCGGTGACAGCGGCGCGCGACGCCCGGCTGCGCGCGACGCCCGGCTCGGCCGCCCGGAGGGTCCGCGAGCCCCAGGCGGACGTCACGCCGCCGCTGGGGCGCCGGCGACTGCAGAGCGGCGCGGCCTCACCACCGCACTCCTGTTTTTGCTCCCCTTTCTGTGTCTGATTTTCTGGATCTTTGTCCCTTGGTTCTCAGGATACGCGTCTGTGCGCTCGAGGCTTTTCAGGGAAGGCCGCCGTGCATGACAGTTTACAGCCAAAAACTGCCTCCGGCCCAGCTGTAAAGGGTCCCCAGTTAATCACGACGGATATGCTTCCTTGGGGGGAGGGGCGGGGGTCCGAGGGCTTCCAGCTGTTTCTCTCCCAAGGTCCCTGTCTCCTTGGGAAGCCCAGCCATTCAGGGAAAACAAGAAAGAGGCCTCATGGGTGGGCCCCTGGATGAGACTGGTCTCCCCCAGACAACTCAGGGAACACTATAAGAAAACGCATGCACCCCACCGGACCCCCCAGACCAGTTTCCTGGGCCCAACCCCTTCTCAGGCAACGAAACCATTTGCCTCTCAGGAGCAGGTATCGGGGTGCCACCCAGGCTCAAGGCCAGTGGGGCGGGGGACAGCTCTGCGGGACGCTCATCCCGCACTCCGCCTGCTTTCCTTCCAGGAGAAAAATAAATTCATTTTCCGACCATATCATCCGTGCTCACCGTGGAACGTCACATGCAGGTGCAAACCTCGCACACTGATCGCGGCTCACACGTCGGTGGGCTTCCCTCCCCCCCCCCCCCCCGTCGTCCGGCTCTGCCGGGCTCCTTCTCCCTGGGTGGCTAAGCAGACTCAACCACGGCACGCGCAAGCCCTGCATTTAAGACGTGTAAGGGTCCTTCGGAGCAAACCGTTTCTCTCACCAGTGGGTTTCCCCCGGAAGGAAACCCAGCGACGTCCACGATGACTTTTAAAGTTGCACAAGGTAATTCTTTAGGTAACACAGCATTGCAAACCTTTCAAGGCCATCGGGTCGTTTGGGACATCTCTGGATTGTGGAGAAGAACAAAGACTTGGTTTTTTATGTCTGTTTCTCAGGAGGGCGGCCCCGTCTGTACGTGGCCGACGCATCGTGGCAGCTCCAGGAAGGGGCCATCGCTTCCAGCGTGGGACCAGTCTCCCCACGGGGCAGGGGAGGGCGTGGCCTCTGTGCCGGGGATGACTATCAGCCAAAGACACTAGGAAGCACTTCCAGACCCGGGCTGCCGGCTTCGTCACACGTGACAGTGTGTGGCTTCGTGATGGGAGTTCGCACATGGAAAACAAATAAGTGTGGCGAAGGCTGACCGCTGGGGACTGTGACACTTCTCCCGGAAACACCAGGCCCTTTGGAGTCCAGGGCTGCAGAGGAGAAGCCCGTGGGCCGCTGGCCGCTGGCCGCCTGTGCGGCGGGCGGCCTGTGTTTTCTGTCCGGACGCTTGGCCGTGCGTGGGTTTCTTCGTGTTGCGTGTGGTGGCGTCTCTTTGTCCTGATTGCACTTGGGCTGTGGGGAGGGCCTCCGACAGTCCCCTCCCTCGTGACGCGTGCGTGGTAACTGTCAGCTGTCCTGTGTCCCTCGGGGGCGACATTCCTTCCAGATCTGCTCACCCTGACGGTTTTCAGCGGCCCCCCAACCTTCTCCCACTGTTTTATCTCTTAAACTTCTCTGCATGTAGTAAGTGGCTTTGAGGGAGTTGTTTCCACACCGCTCTGTCGTGTCACCTGGGTGTCACTTGGGGTTGTTGCGTCCCCAGCTCTGGTGTTCTGACGACTCTGTTTCCTCCGCGTCCCCTGGGGGCCCGTCCCGGTGCCTCTGTGGCTGTCTTCAGCTCCTTAAGGCTCCGTTCCTGCCTCTCAGGGGCCGCGTCTTTCTGCATCTTGCTGAGAAGGCCAAACAGTTTTCTGAACTTACCTTCTGGTTCCTGTGGCTCTTCATCTCCCGAGACTGTGTTTCCTCTGAGTCGTATAAATAACTCCTCACCCTTATCCCTAATTGCTCGGTCCACATTATTGTCCCTCCCACCCACCCCTGCGAGTGGGCGCCCTCTCACATGGCTCGGGGACACCCCCGAGGCCTGGGGCCTGCATCCCTGCGAAACCAGCCCCCCCTTCCCGCTCATGGTGGGGACTCAGCAGGTCCCTGCTGAGTGACTAGGTTGGCAAAACAGGAACGCAGCTCGCCGGGGCATCGCAGAAGGGGCAGAGCTGGCGCGGCCTTCCTCCAGCCCCGCCTGCGCGGCCCCAGATCGTCCACAGTCGCAGAAGGGGCCCTGCGGCAGCTGTGTGTGGACTAAGACCCGAGGCACTGAGTGTGCCCTGCCGAGGGGGGACAGGGGGCGGGGGTGCCGTTCCAGGCGAGGAAGCGCCTCTGGGGACTGTGTTTGGGTGTGGGACCCCCATGACGTCTGCATGGCCGCTGAACCTCTCCTTTCTCCTTCCTCTGTACCTGCGCCCGGGTCGTGGGAAAGATGGAGTCTCAACGCAGCTCTCCCGTGGGAGGCTGGAGGTGGGTGCAGGCAGAGGCGCGTTTGCTCGTGCTTACGCTGGGCCAGCCCTCACGCCCAGGGTGGCCGTTCAGCAGGAAGGGTGGGCGTCGATCTCAAACCATGACAGGCTGTGACTGTCACAAACGGGACCAATGCCTCCAGCTGACAGCACAGGGACTCAGGAAGCTGACACGTGCCCGGGAGAAGCAGAGCTGGCTCGAGGCTGCGGGGCAAAGGGCAGGTTGCGGGGTGTCAGGCCCGGGAGCAGGAGGCGGGCAGCTCCTTCTGTGGAAGAGCCAATGAAGTCCGGTGTGGCTGGCCCAGAACGCGAGGAACGGTGAGTCCCTGGAGAAGGGGGCAGAGTGTGGCTTCCCTGCGCCTAGCTCTGCAGCTAAGACAGGAGCAACTGGGAGGGGGTCGGCTTCTACCCACAGCGGAGACTCGAAAGGTGCCGTCGCCCCTTAATAAGCATACGCGGGTGCTGGGGCATCGGGAAATGCTAGGTGAGACAGGCATGCCAAGTGTGCGCTGTGGCGGGGGGCGGGGAGGCCATCGAACAGGCAGGTGCGGGGCGCGGAGCAGGCTGCAGGCTTCCGAAAGGGTTGGGAGTCGGCACCTTCAAGGACAGAGAGGAGGAGCTCCAGAGAAGTCTGCGATTTGCCTCAGAGACTAGCTGAGCCCTTTTAGGGGCTTCCTGCAGAAACTCCCATGCAGACAAAGACGGAAGGAACAGAGGAGAATAAGAACACGCTTGAATTGTGAGAATCTTTGCAGAGGGGCGAGCTGGGGGGCAGGGAAAGAAGGGGAGGCGAGGCAGAGCCAGGAGGGTGACAGGGAGACCCGGAGAGTGACAGACAGGTGCCTGGGGCAGGGCCGCCTCCGACTTTGTGGATCTGTTGGAAAGACGGGGGAGGAGCTAAGGTACCTCCCGCACATCAAGCTCCAGACTGATAGTAAAAATGGGACAAAGGCCAGGGCTTAGCACATCGGTGAGAAAAGATTCCGCATGGCAGGTTCCCACCTGGGACTCCTCCAGCTGGAAAGACCCCCCACCCCAGCGGGGCGGCCAGGGGAAAGCCCTTTTGGAAGTGAGGGTCAGCCCGTTCCTCCGCGGGGCTCACGCGGTTTCCCGGCTGCGCACAGCCCGTCCCACCCAGGACACAGGAAGGGGCCGGGCCCACGGGGGCCGTTCGTTCGTTAAACGCGGGGGCGGCTCCTGCCTCGTTAAACGCGGGGGCGGCGCCTGCCTCATCTATCCCGCGACACCGGACGGCCGGCAGCCCGCACGGCGTGACATCCTCTCGTATTCAGGGACGAAGGGGGCGGCGACTGGGTTTCCGATTCGCCTCGTCTTGCACCCCTCTGTCTCCTTTAGACAAGGGGACGGTATGGCAGAGCGGAAGTAAACGCACTTCCCTGCCCCCCACCCGCATTCATGTGGCTTCACGCAAAGAATCTGGTGCACGGGGAGGGGAAACTGGCCAGCTTGAATACTCCTGAAATCTGGAAAAGACTTTCGTGACGCAAAGGACGACGAGAACGGGAGCGGCAGAGGACGGTCCTATCCCTCAAACGCCTCGCGACTCCATCCGGGCGGCTGACCGTGGACCGGGGCGACAGCCGGGGGCGCTCACGCCTGGGTCCCTGGTCCTCAGCACGCTCCAGGGCCCCTGGGGACGCCCGCGTTAGTACGCACCCCCTTCGTGGTCTTTCACGGCAAAGTACAACGCAGATCAGGGAGGAGAGGGAGTTCCCGCGGGGACGCGGGGGTGTGGGGCCAGCGCTCCAAGTCACGCTGCCGGCCCGCTGACCCGTTTGTGAGCCTCGACTTGTCTAAGCGTCAACTGTCATCCTTAGCGGCGGAAGCCACGCTTCCAGAGACCGTCCTGACCGCCGCTGCCTCACTGCAGTGCCGGAGGGGTCAACGAGATTAGCGTCACCGGCAGAAGAACTCGGGAGGTTCTCGCCACCGTCTGCCCAAGCGTCCGCTGGGGGTTGAATGCAGGGTATGCGGCTCATATACCTCTCAGGTTTGGGGGTAAGTACCTTGAGTTGAAATTCTAAGACCTGATTCTAACTTAAAGATGTGGCAGTTTTTGTTTGTTTTTACAGCAGGAAACAATGAGAAGCATTGTTCTTGGCTTGGCTAGCGCAGTGGTCCCTGACCTTTGGGGCCCCAGGGACCGGCGCTCCCATGAGCCTCTAGCGCCCCGCGATCCGAGGCGGGGCTCAGGCAGTGATGCCGGCGCTGAGGGCAGACACAGGCGACGCTTTGTCGGCTGGCCTCCTGCTGTGCGGCCCGGTTGCCACCAGGCAAGGGACCAGTTCTGGCCGCAGCCTGGGGGCTGGGGACCCCCGGAAAGGTTCAAGGTCAGAGGCCGGGCGTGCACAGGCCTTACAGCGAGATCCTTGCTCATGGTCAGCCCGTTTCCCTCCCGTTTATGACATGGGGATACCGGTCCCTGCGCTGGTCAGCGAGGGCTAAGGAGCTGTGAGTCAACACTGTTTTCTTATGCACTGAAGCGGGAAGGGTCCCCTAACACCGAGGGGTCCCCCGAAAACGTGCCCGGCATGGAGCCACAACTTGCTGCTCGAGGGTCTTGAAAAGAAGCGCTCGCTGCAATCGCAGGCCTGCGAGGCACTGAGACCCTGCGTGTCGCAACGTGCCCAGCAGCACCGTCATGGACAGTGTGCTCTGGGACGTGCCCTCTACTTGGAAAAGCTGTGACGAGTACACTGAACGACTGATCGCTTGGCTATTGGCCATAATCCTTGGCTTCGAAAACTAGACCCAAGCCAGAAAGTTCCTTATACCTGTGCGTCTGCCCGATCCGTTTGATCCCGCTGGGCACCTTGCCTGTCCTGAACCCGGCAGTCAGGAGAGCGTGTCCGTCTGGCCCCGCCCCGGCCGCGGGGGCTGGAAGGCAGGGCTATGGGAAGGAAGGGGGAGGCAGTAGCACCCCGACGCTGGCCCACGGCCAGGAGAGCTGTGCAGGAGCCACAGGGCGGCGGGGCTCATGGCCCAAGTGAAGACGCTGAGATCGCGAGGTTCGTGACTCCGTTAGAAACTCCAGAGGAGGCAAAGGAAAGGAAACGGGGCGCCTCGCGTGGTCACCTCACCGGGGTGGAAGGACCTCGCCGCCTGAATCCAGGTCCCCGGTGTCCACCGTCGGGCTCCCTGCCGCCTCACAGCCCCGCGAGCGTGCGGAGATGGGGCCACGCTGAGGCTGAGCGGATGGGCTCAGCGACGCGCGGAGAACGACTCCCGGAACCAGCCCCGCGGCAGAGACACGCGGAGTCCCGGCCCCGCCGTCCCCGACCCCGTTCTCTGCCCCTCCAGGCAACGCCGCCGCGAACCCCTACGCCGGAACATTCTACCCGTACGAGAAGCACCGCAGCGCCCGTCCCTCAATGACACGACTGGTTTCGGTTACCGCAAACCGCAATACCACGTAACACCAAAAACAACAGGAATTCCTTAGTGTCATCAGAAGTCCGGTCACCGTCCCCAGCCCCGTTAGTCTCACAAAGCCGCGAGGACGTTCGGGCACATCTCTTTTGATCCCCACGTGTGAGAGTTCGGGGTGGGGTCTTCCTGGGTAATTTCTGGCTCATTTCCACCTCGGTGCCTCCAGAATGTGCTGGATTATTTCCCAAGGCGGTCGCACCGGGTTTACCGGCCGCCGCAGGGAGTGAGCTCCCCTGGCTCTGCATCCTGGCCGGCCCCGACAGCATCAGGCTGACGGGTATGAAGAAGAACGTCATGGCTTTAAATGGCATTTTCACAATTACTAAGGATCTCAAGTGTCCCGCTGAATCTATTTACTTGTTTGTTTGTTTGTTTGTCTAAATTAGTTTTGAGTATACAGTACATTGGTTAGACATCTATATAGCTCATAAAATGGTCCCCCCAATTGCTCCCTCCCTCCCCTGACCCTCCGCCCCTGACCCTCTGCCTCGCCATCATGTTAATGCTGACTGCGGTCCCTCTGCCGTCTTCCCCATCCCCGAGACCATCCATCAGCTACTAAGTTGTACTTCTTTAACCCTGCACCCCATCCTCCCAGCCCCTCCCCTCTGTTTGTCACCAAATTGTCCACTGTATTTGTGACTCTGTTTTTGTTCCTTAGATTCTGCATATCAGTGAAATCACATGGTATTTATCATTCTCTGTCTGACTTAATTCACTCAGCACACAATAACCTCTAGGTCTATCCATGTCATTGCAAATGGTAAAATTTCATTTTTTTTAGTAACTGAGTAATAGTTCATTGTATATATGAACCATAATTTCTTTCTCCAGTCGTCTGTCGATGGGCATTTAGGTTGCTTCCATATCTTGGCTATTGTAAATTGTGCTGCCATGAATGACTCTTTTTTTTCTTTTTTCATTCAATTACAGGAGTTCTTTTTTTAAATACTCATACTAATCATTGGTCGATTTTATAAATAGCAAAACATGTGACCAGGCTTTTCACGTCTTCGATGATGTTCCTTTGGGAACAGAAATCCTCAGCTTTAATATGGTCGGACGTATTACGGGTCTCCGCTCTGTCGCGTGCTCTGTGAGCCTTTCAGAGGATGATTCCTTCGCCCATGGAAGACAGCCTCCTGCACCCTTGACTTTGTACAGTTACGCCTTTTCGCGTTTAGGATTTTAATCCACGCAGAATAATTGACTTCCATGCATCAGAAGAGATAGAGATGCTGTCTTGATGCGGAAAACCGACTGTGTGAGCACCGTTTACCAATGCTCCAGGGTCTTGCCGAAGATCAGCAGGGAATCTGCTCGCTGTGCGCGGCGTCCGCGCTGCACCTGATCCTGGGCTCCCCACCCAAACGCGCTGGTCTTTTATCCACCCCCGAACCAATGGGACCCCACTGGATGGTTTAGAGCTTTAAATCAGGGCCCGCGGCCGGGTCAGGCAGGCGCCTACCCCTCGCCGTTTGCTGCTCCCAGTGTGTCTTGCCTGTCACAGAAAAACTGAAGAATTAACTCGTCAAGTTCCATGAAAAATCACCGAGACGGAATTAACTCTAAAGGTCGGCTTAGGGGGAACCGACGCCTTTTACGTGTGGCATCTCCGTCCACGGCACGATGCCATCCTTTGTTTAGGCATTTTTTACTGTCTCTGGAGCATGTTCAATAATTTTTTTTTTTCATCGAGAGCTTACACATCTTTTTCCAAACTTAATCCTAGATAATTAATTTTTATTGCTGTAATAAATGGAATCTTTTAAAAATTATTTTACAAAATTATAAAACTTGTTGTTTTTGTGGAAACACTTTCGCCTCATTGTAAAATCTCACCGCAAAGCAAATACCTAGTAGCCAGTCCTCTGGCCGAGGCCCCGGGGCTCCCATGCCCATCCCCAGCCCCTCCCTCCTGGAATGGAGAAAAGGGGAAAATCGTTGACATAAACTGTGAAGGCAGGGGGCGATGGGGACATGCCAGCCACTTCCTCGTAGAACTCTAATTCTTGGCCATTTGCTAAGAAACAATTCATTCCCCTCCTCCTGCCATTATTCCGGGAGTCTGGTCTTTTCCGGCCACTGACCTGTCTAACTCTCCAGCCCCGAAACCCCTGTGCCCGTCTCCCCCATGCCCCTGGCCGCTCTGACCCAGACACCGTAAGCTCGGTGTCCTGCGTGGAGCACAACCTCCCCTCCTCCGGCTTCTGCTCTCACCCGACTCTGGTTTTCTTTGATCTGGAGAACTACAGCCTCTTAACTCCAGCTCAGGAAAGACGGGGAGCCACGTCCCACAAGGCTCATCTACGCTGCGGGTGCCCCGGGAGGAGCTGGTGCACCCCGCCCATGTCCTACAGGCTGACCCTGAAGAGACGAGACCTCTTAAAAAATGTTTAAGTTATTTTTTTGGTGTTACTACCAATGGTGTTAATACCAATGTGTTTTTCCTGCAAATATAAGTCTTTTTTCACTTTATTGGACTTCATAAAGTATTATCCTTTTTTTTTTTTTTTGGATTCCAGACCTCCTTAAATACCTAATTTTTAAAACACGCTATGAATCCTCTCTCACAGGAAACTGTACGCACATATAGTATACAATGGCTCGTGCGGGGTTTACACCCCCTGGAGCTGGTGAGTCCTCAGCGTCTCTGTCTGCTACAGGTTTGCCAGTGCCGTTCCCCATCGGAGGCTCTTGAACTTGTGAAGTTTTCACTGCGAGTCCATCCGCACTTACCAACATCCCTACCTCCTTTCCCAATCAGGTGAATCCCTTGTGGAAACGCTCTTCAGAATTTTGGAAACAAGGGAAAGAAATTTTAGATTAGCGTTTCACATTCACTAGTCCTGCTTTGGAGAATGTTTTGAGAGCTAAAGATATGGGCTAAATAAAACAGCGTTTGCTTCTAACAAAACATACGAAACTAATTATCAGAGAAATGAAAACAAATCACTGTAACAAGAGTGTGTGTGTGTGTGTGTGTGTGTGTGTCTGTGCATGCACACGCATGCCTGTGTGTACGCGTGGGGAAAAATAATCTTTACTGCAATCCGCATGAAAATCTAAGCAATCGAATGACTCACGAGTGCCCATCTGCCATATGCGTTGTCCCGAAGTGAATATAAAACATCCATAATCCAGTAGAATCTAAGGATTAACCCCCCCCCCCCCAGGAAACGCGGATTAGAGGACAACCGGTCCTGCCTTCAGTTCCGGGTCCCCAGAGGAACGGCATTCGTGGCATTTTTTGGAGGGCAGAAGGCGGGGTGCACCTGCTCCAGCTCTTTCCCGGGGCCAGCAGCAGCAGCGGTTGGGGGCGGGCCCTGCCCGGCTTTCTAGAACCACCTGCCCCTGGGCTGAGCCCCGTCTTCACCGTTAGGGAGCAGGATGCTCAGGCGTAAATGTGCCAGGTGCATCAATTAAAACGTTAGCTTAGTTCACGTCACTCAGGCTGGAAAGGACTCGAGAAGAAAGGGGGAGGGTGACAAGCCGCCAGAGTCTTAGAGCCTGGACCCTGCGCCCCGTCCTGGAGGCTTCCCCAGGCCACGTCGACGGGACTAACGTGAAAGCAGCGGTCCCACAGCCAGCACTGCAGAGAACCGGGCCGGCTGCAGCTGGGTTTCCCCCGGGCTGGAGGCGGGCCGGGGGGCGGACCCCCGTGTCTAGGAGGTCCCTGGGGGTGCGTGGAGGTGCCCGGCGCAGACAGCGTGCTCCGCCCACGGCCCTCACGACGGCGCCCTGAGTGGGGCGACTCGCCCGGCACAACGAACTCGACCCTCCAGGAGCCTGAGCCACCTGCCCGACGTGCCGGGGCGCGCCTCGTCTGCGCTACAGCCCTCGAGTGGGAGCCCTCGTGCCCTGTGCAAAATGGGGAGAGCGAGGCCGGGCCTGAGGGAGGCCACGGTGCTGAAAGCGGCGGACGGGGTCGAAGCGGGTGTGCCTGCCTGCGGGGGCGTGGGCGCCGTGTGTGTGGGTGTCGCACACAGAAAACGCAACCGGGAGGAGCTGGTCGGCGCGTTCACGCGGGAAAGTTAACGGCGCGGCCGCGCGCGCCAGGGCGTCTCTGGGTTTGCGTCGTAGGGAGGACAGCGGGGCGCAGGAGGGGACGGCCGAGCCAGCGACGCTTCTGCCGGGCCCGGGCCCACGGAGCTGAGCGGAGGAAGAGGCTGTGGTGCGCGGCGGGGGCGCGGGGACGCGGCGGGGGCGCAGTGGGGACGCCCGGCCGGCCGCCTCCCCCGGGAGCATCCCGAGAAGCCGGCCCTGCGCTGAGGGCCAGGCAGGCGCCCGCCACGCGGAACCCGGCCCCCGGCGTCCTCGTGCTGGGTCCTCTCCGCTCCTCCGCGGCCGCTGCTCATGAACTCCTGTTCGGGGATTTCTTTGCGATGTTGCTCGAGCCTGGCATTTTTCTGGACCGCTCGTGTGCCACGGGGGGGGGGGGGGGGGGGGGGGGGCGGGGAGGCACTCGGCGCCCCCCTCCTTCTCAGCCTGGAATCTTTATGACCCGCTGAGCTGCCCCGTTTCAGGAAGCAGCTAGGGGTGGTGCTCCAGGGGGTGCTCCAGGCCACCCCCCAGCTGGCCACGGTCCGGACACAGTCCCTCGGGGCCCGTGTCCACACTGCAGGTGTCGCCCCGGGAACCTGCGACCCAGCTTCTGGGGGCAAACGGGATCACCTCCTCTTCCATTATTGCTTTCCCTGTATTCAGAATGTGACAAATGGCCATTTAAGCAGAACTCGGTGAGGTTGAACTAGCTACGATCACTGAAATGTGTACTTGCTCGTTCACATTTAAACTTTTCCATCACACGCTGTTTGGTGTTTCACAAGGTAGTACGGTATTGCCGACACCCTTCGGCCGCGGTAACACCCTGCACGTCCCTCTCTGTGACGGCCGCTCCGAGGCGGCCTCACGGGCAGCGCCGAGCCCACGGACGGTGGGCAGGACGCCAGACCGCAGGAAGCCGGGCCCTGTCTTGGTCCGGTTTTGTTTTAAAGGTAGACACGTGACTATGTTTTTATTTCTCCAAAACCAAAACTAACCGTCCTGTCCTCTAGTCACCACGGCAAGACCCGAAACGGAAACGCATCTCGGCGCCCGTGGAGGCGGCTTCGTCCCTGACGCCCATGGGTGGCGCCGCTTACAGGAAGCCCTCCCGCACGTGGCAGGCCAGCTGCCCTGCGTCCTGGGCGGGGGGAGGTGCGGGGGGGGGGAGGCGCTGTGCGGGCAGCCCCCGGGCCGGACCCCGCCTGCCCACGCCCCCAGCTCAGAGCCTCGCCGTGTGCTCCCAGCCCTTGACAGGCCAGCGGATCCCGGCACAGCCGGTGCACCCCACATCTGGGCAGCAGCAGAGAGAGGGAAGCCAGTGGAGGAGCGAGCCGTCGGCTCCGCACCAGGAGCACGCCGCGCTGTCGTTGGAGCCCCTCAGTCCCTCCCCCGCAAGCCTTTGGCTCACTCGCGCTCGTCCTGAAAGAGACGGTGGTGACCACGGCGGACACCTCCGGGCCCCACGCTGCCCACACCCCCGGGCAGCCGGCCGCGCAGCCGGCACGCAGCACGGGACCTAGCCACAGCCACCGCGAGGACCCGCGACCCCACCCTCACCTTCCGCCTCTTCAGAGTCCTGAAAACTCAACCGGGCACAAACGCACCCAGCAAGCCGGGCCGGGGCAGAGTCCGTGGCCGACGGGGCGTCCCCCGGGTAGCCGTCCCCTCCAGCTGTGGGCATGACATGCACCTGCCCCACCCCCCCCGAGCCTGCTCTCCGACCTGCGGGAGGTGACGGGGCGGCGCGTGCGCGGAGGGCTGCGCGGGGGCGAGGGACGTGCGTGTCCACGGAGTCGCTCTGCGGTGCGTCTCCCCAGCTGCCCGTGCTGACCACGGAGACACACCGCCCCGCGCTGCCCCTCCCCGCACGTCGCCGCGTGCACCCGGCCCCGCGACAGGGGACAGAGACGTGCCGACCGCCTCTGGGAGGGAACTCCGTTCGGGCCTCTGCCGGCACCAGCAGCTGCAGCCTGGAGACCCGTGGGCGACCCGCGTGTCACACACGGACCCCACAGTGACGGTGGCCAGGACGCCCTCCTCCACACGACGCCTGCGGGGGTGACTGACGGCCTCGCTCGCTCTCGCCTGGCTTCGGGCGGCTCTGTGAGGGCTGGCAACTGTCCTCACTGCGTTTGTTTTGAGGACACAAACTCTAGAGCCAACAAAATAACGGCTCGCGGTCACGGCCAAGGCTGCCCCGGGCTGGGCCGCAGGGGGCTTCAGAAGCGAAGCACGGGGCGGCCCCCGCGGGTGGGCCCCCTGCACGGACGTGGGGTCTCGCGCCGGCGGGGACGCATGGGTGTGGGGGTCTCAGGACGGGGGACGCATGGGCTTGGGGGTCTCAGGACAGGAGGGACGCACGGACGTGGGGGTCTCAGGACGGGGGACGCACGGACAGGGGGGATCTCGGGGCGGGGGGGGGGACCCCAGGAGGCAGAGGGCCCTGCGCTGAGTGTGGCAGCCCAGCGTGGCGTCCCTTCCCGCGCCGAAGAGACCTGCGCCTGAAGCCCCGCCTGCCATTTGCCTCCGTACACACGAAACAGCAAACACTGCAACAGAAACAAACACCTTTTATCAGCTCCCAGGGAGCGGCTGTTTGACAAATAGCTTTTCCTGGAAAAGTCCTCAGGCCTGTGGGAGGGTATGCAGCCATCAGGAGACAGGCTACCTGTCCTCATGGCACTTCCGGGGCTCAAACAACCAAGGAATGCAACTCCAGAAGGGCAGTTTCCAGCCTGGGCTTAGGGAGGAGCTAGCGGTGAAAGTGATAAATGCTGGAAGGCTTCCTGAAGGAGGAGGTGGAAAGGGCGTGGGCCACATCCGGTCCCGGGGGAGGGAGTTCTCCTGCCATCGGGATGGGAGGGGTGGGGGGGGAAGGAGGCTCGAGAATAGTGCACACGCCGTGCTGCCCTCCGAAGGTGCCTTTAGTGTCACCAGTTTCACGTGCTGGGGAACCTGGCCGGGGCCGAAGGCGGGAGGGGTGGGCCGTCCTGCGCCAGGCCGGCTCCCAGTGCGCAGGACGGAGCAGGGCGGACCAGCGTGGCTGCCGCAACAGGGCCTTCCCCGCCGGAGCCTGAGACCGGCCGCCCGGGGGCCAGGGGTCCTGGGCGCCTCCCCGGCTCTGGGGCCTCGGGCTCACGTGACCCCGGGGCGTCGCCAGCCACGTTGGGCGGAAGCTCGGTGAGGACGTTGTCAGCGCGTCACCCTCCACTGTGCGCGGAACCGGAGCCCCTGGGGCCTGGGAGGAGCAACCCGCACGGCCTCGCCGGACTCCGCCCCCCTGCCCCACCCCCCGCCATCGGCGTCGCCCGGCACCCCAGACCGCCGGTCTCTAGGTCCAAGTGGGAGAAACCGAGACGCGGATTAGAGGGAAAGGATGCGGACGGAGGGTTTTGAAACCGGGTCTTCCATCTTTTTAAACTAAGAATGCGCGGCTTTTCCTCGCGGCACAGGCGAAGGGGACGCCTCTGCTCACGCCGCCTCGGGGGGCCGGTGCTTCGCAGCGGCCTGGACGCTGCCGCCGCGGATGGCCAGGTGGCTTCGCCCCGGGTCCTGGTGCGGAGGAGACGGGTCGGCAGGCGCAGGCCGGCCCGGCCCGCGGCGCTGCCATACTGTTTGGGTTGCTTTCTCCCGGTAAAGAGAACATCCTGATGACATCCAGCCCGTTTCTGAGCGGAAGGGCGGCCACGGGGAGGGGGGTGGGGGGACCTCCAGAGCCCACGGAGCTGCTGCCGCGGGCGGGCGGGGGCCGGGGGCCGTCAGGTGGGTGGCGTGGGGCCCCGTTTGCATTTCCGAGGCCAGACCACACTTCTCCCACACACCCCCACTTCCCCAACTATCAGACCTGATTAAAGGAGGCTAGAAAATTACTAACTTCCCTAAATTGCAACAACAAAGGCTCTTCCATCAGAAACGCAGGGCTGCCCGATTCAAATGCTAATGGCCAGGGCCCGAATTGGCCACTAAAAGAGGGAGACACTTGTCCCTGCAAACGACCAGAGCTCGCTCTGCCCTGCCGCGGCCGGAGGTGGCCTGGGGGCCGGGGTGCCTGGGGCCTGGGGACTGCGTGCTCCGAGACGCCAGCCGCTGGCCCTCCGGGAACTCCCGGCTGCCCGCGCCCGCAGGTGTCAGATGGGGCACCCTGCTGCGTGGCAGCACCCCCGGGTGACGTCAGATGGGGTGCCCAGGCCCAGGCAGCAGCCCTGGGCCGGAAAGCGCCGGGGTCGCACCCAGGGCCTCGTTGGGGGCCCGGGGAGCCCGCTGCCTGGGCTCCGGGCCCCTCAGTGGCATCGCCGCGGCACATGTGTCTTCAGTGTTGGGCTTCGTGTTCGCCTCGCCTGCCAGACGGTGCTGCCCGGCTGGACTCCACGGCCGCCCCCGAGGAGACCGCGACATAATCCTCAAAGACGACCGTCCCTTTTCTCCATGCCCACATCCCACAGGCCCTGCCGGTCTCCAAGGCCTGGGGGACTTGCGTGTGCGTCTGAGATGCACGCTGGGCTGGCTTCCTCCTTCCCGGTGGAGTATCTGACACTCTCCCCTGGGAAACAGGCCGGAAACCATCTTGCAGAATGGCGTTCATGTCGCGTATCTGTGGAAAGACTGAACAGGACCGTGCAAAAGCACGTTTACAGTGGGCACCGTGGATGTTCCAGCAGGAACGTGCCTCCTGGAGAACTTCCTGTGGGCGTGGGGCGTGGGGTGCTAGTCAAACCCAGCTGAACCGCCAGGTCGGGGAAATGTCAAACAGACGAAAATAAACCAAGGAACGCGAACACAGCGGCGGGGGACGGGAGGACGAGGATGACTGCGTGGCAGCGACTCTTCCGCCCCCAAGGTGGGGACTTAAGCACAGATGAGTCAGAACGCGGTCGCCTCTGGGGTCCCCTGGAGGGTGGTGATCACAGACCATCCTGTGATTCCGAGCGGGCTGAACCCCATCGGGCACCAGCAGGCACCGCAGCTCTGTGGAACCAGGTTTCCCACTCTGGCCTCGTCGTGAGAACCACGGGGACTGTCGGAGGACCTCAGTGACAACGTGGGTTCCTGGGCCCCGACACACGAAGCTCACATAAGCTCAGGCTACACCGACGTCATCTTTCGCGCTTTTAGGAAATTAAGCCAAACTACGCGGCTTTGTGGCTGGTGCTCCCGGTCGGTGAAGAGCAGACCCCGCAGTCACCCGCACGCAAGTCCTCGCTCCCCGGTCACCTGCGGCCCGGGGTCCCGGCTCTTCCCACTCTGCTGCGGGTCACGTATTTTTTCACGCACGCTAAAATCGCGCCAAGAGTTTATTTTAAACTTTCCCCCTAGTTCTGTTGCGATACGATGGACATGTAGCATTGTGTACGTTTAAGGCGTGTGACATGATGACTGGATGTGTACACTGGGAAGTGACGACCACGCTAAGTCCGCCGTCCGTCACCCCACACGATTGCAACACTCTTCAGTGCCAGGGCTTTGACACAAAGGACGCCACGGTGAGCTGACGGCTTCCATCTGCCTAAAATACCTCCACCCTGGGGAGAAACTCGCGTTTGGGGGGTGGCGTTGGGTGATGAACCACGGGCGCTGTGGCCACGTGACCTCGTCACGCGTTGGAGCATCCGATCTACGCCCCGCGCTGGGTGCCGGTGGCGCTCCGTGCGAGGACCAGTAATTAGGTCGCTTCTGCGTTTGTGGGGAGTTTCCCTGGAGAGACCTCGCCTTCCATACTTGTGTTTATATGTGCATGTGTATGTCTGCATGCACGCACATAATTATACTATCATTGTTACGTCACCATTTGAGAGAAGGTTACAGATGCAATGACCCTTTCGCTCTAAATATTTCATCATACATTTCCCCGTAGAAAAGGTCATTCTCTTAAATAACCTCAGTGAAGTGAACCAGATTTAGGGATTGAAAACTGCTATTACGTTATCATTGAATACAGACTAAATTTAAATCCCACCAATTGTTTTAATACGCTGGTTAAGTTACAGTGTTTTAAGGATAAGGTGGAGGCCCAGTCAACTAAGATAAGGGGTGTTAACTTGCTTTTAAAAATAAATCTATGACGTAAATATTAAAAATGCCAGATTCTCTGGGGAGAAACAGACTCAGTCAATGAGAATTATTTAAATATTCAAAAAGTCACTGGAGTGATCGCTTCTGTAACGCACACTGAAACGGAAACAATGCAGAGCAGATTAGCAAGGCGCCTGCGCGAGGATGACTCGCAAATTCACGAGGCGTTCAATATACGTTTCTGAAAGGAAAAAAATGGCTGAGAGTTATAGACTGAATTATGGCTTCCTAAAATTCCTATGTTGGAGCCCTGACTGTCAATGGGACGTATCTGGAGACAGACCCTTTAAAGGAGAGGTCGTAAGGGTGGCGCCCCAATCCAGCATGACCAGTGCCCTTGTAAGAAGAAGAGATACCGGGGGGGCGGGGGGCGGTGCTCACACCCAGGAAAGACCATGTGAGGACACAGCAAGGTCGTGGCCATCTGCAACCCTGGAAGAGAGGTCTCGCCAGGAACCCGTCCCAATGGCACCGTGACCTCGGACTCCAGCCTCCAGAACTGTGGGAAATGAATGCCTGTTGTTTAAACCGGCCAGTCTGTGGTGTCTTCTTAGGGCAGTCCTAGCAGACTGAGACATTGGGCGGAAAGAGAGGTGAAACGTAATGGACTATGCTTCTCACAAGTTGCTTAAATCAGATTCGATGGAGGAAGCAAACATTCTAACACCATCTGATGGAATCCTCAATGTACGTAGGGGGAAATTCTTAAGACAATTTTATTTAAAAAGTGGAAAGGGTTAAGAGGCCTAAATGGAAGTAAGCATTCAATACTTAACTCAAAGTGGTGAGATTTTGATACATGGGGGCTCTGACGACGTTATTTATATGTGTCCAGGACATATATAACAACTATAACAACCACAAAGAAAACTACAGAAAGCGATATGACCAAAAACTTTATAAAATACTTTAAACAGAATTCTAAAAAATTCTGAGGTGATCCACAAGAAAAGAGAAAATAAAACAAATACTAAAATGGCAGACTTCAGTCTTAAACATCAATAATTGCTCTAAATGCAAGCGGTCTAAATACACCGATTATACAACAGATAGAGTGGCTGAGTAGACAGAGACACAACTATCTGCTGTCCATACAAAATTCACTTTGAACTTAAGCACACAGGTTGTTTGAAATTAGAAGAATGAAAAAAGATACATTATACAAAATCAAAAAAGTAGGAGCAGCTACATTATATCAGATAAAATAAACTTCAAGGCATAGAAAATTACTAGGGACCAAGAGAGGCACTGAGTAATGATTAAAGGATCAAGTCACCGAAAAGGATAGAGCAAGCCTAAAATTGTGTGCACCAACCGAACAATAGAACTTCAAAAAACATGAAGGGAACACTAAAAAAATAAATAAATAAATAACTGAAAGGAGAAAGAGACAAATCCACAATTATAGTTAGGTACTTTATTACCTCTCAGCAACTGACAGAGCTTCTAAACAGAAAGTCAGCAAGGACTAAATACCAACAACCAACACGACCTAATTAACATTTATAGAAGACACATCACAGTACAGCGGGATGCACGTTCTTTTCAAGCACCCGTGGAACATTCACCAAGACAGACAATATCCCAGATGATTAAAAGAAGTTTAACAAATTTAAAAGAACATTCTCTGATCATAATGGAATCATACTGGATCTCACTAACAGAAAGACAAAAGAAAAATCTTCAAACATGTGGAAAGTAACCGGTGCAATCCTAATTAATCCAGAGGAAGACTTGAAGAAAATTAAAAATATTTTGAACGGAATGAAAAAGAAAATGAACATATCAAATGTTGTGAGATGCAGCTAAAGCAGTGCTGAGAGGAAGATTTATAACACTAAATGCATACATGAGGGAAAGTTTCAAATTGGTTTTCTAACAGCAGACAACCAGAAAAAGAGCAAAATAAACCTAAAGAAAGTCAAAAAAAAAAAGAAAAGAAAAAAAGAAATAAAAAAAAGAAAATGAAAATAGTAAAGGTTATAGCCCAACTCAATAAAATTAAAAATACAAAAAAAATAGAAAAAATTAATGAAACTAAAGGTAATTCTTTGAGGAAAAAAAACCTCAATGAAATGTAAAAGGCTCTAGCAAGACTGACAAAAATAAAAAGATATAACTCACCGTATCGGAAGTGAAACAGGGAATATCACCACAGATCCTTCAGCTATCAAAATGTTAGTAAGGGAATATTACACGTTTATGCTCATAAACTTGACAACTTAGAAGAAATGGACCATTCCTCAAACCCCACGAACTACCAAAACTCAGCCGAGATGAGAAAGGTATTCTTATAACCTTCATAGTCTTATAACCATCAGAGAAACTGAATTTAGAAATCTCCAGACCCAAGTAGTCTCACAAGAGAATTTTTTCTAACATTTAAAGAATTAACACAGAATTTTACAGAATTTCTCCTGGAAGAATAGATGAGGAGAAAACGTGTCCCAACACATTTTATGAAGCTAGTATTACCCTGATAACAAAAGCAGAGAAAAAAAGATAACTGCCTCCTAAATGTAGACACAAAAATTCTCAGCAAAATAGTCACAAGCCCAATCTAGCAACATACCGCAAACAAGGAGAATTTCCAGATACGCGAGGCTGGTTCGGTATTCAAAAGTCAGTCCATGCGAACCACCGACAACAGGCTAGGTAGTCGAGGGGGGCAGAAAAAGCAGGTGACCAGTCCTGTACCCCGTCATACAGTCTCTCAGCAACCGGGAACAGAGGGGAGCTCCCCCAAGCCGTCATGACCGAATGCTTTCCCGTTAAGTCTGGAAATGAGGCAGGGCTGTCTGCTCTCACCCTCTAATTCTGCACAAAACTGGATGTGCTTGTATAGCAGAATTAAAAAATAAAAAAACAAAAAGACTCTAAAAGCCATACAGATTTGAAGGAAAGAAAGAAAACTGTCTTTATTGTGGATGATATGATTATCTACATAGAAAACCTTGAGCAACCTACAAACAGAAAATGAGCTCAGTAAGATGACAGGATACAGGATAAACGCACAAAAATCAACTGCATTTCTATTTTCTAAAAATAAATAAGTGGAAATATAAATCAAAAATGAAATACCAATTATAATTGCTCCAAAGAAAATAAAATCTTACATATAGATCTAACAAAACATGCACAGAATCTGTATGCTAAAAATCACAAAATGCTGAAGGAAGAAATTAAAGAAGCCCTGAATAATTGGAGGGACATCCCATGTTCATGGATATGAAGATGTCAGTTACCCCCAAGCAGATACATAGGTTCCATGGACTCTCCATCAGAATCCCAGTAAAACTTTTTAACCATAGACAGGCTCATTTCTAAAATTTATATGGAAAGGGAAAGGCCCTAGAATAGTCAAAATAATTGAAAAAGAAGAAACAAGTGCAAGGAATCACCTATGTTGGGGCTCACTGCATAGCTACAGTAATCAGGAGTGTGAATGACACGATGTCGGCGGAGAGGAGACTCTAGATGAATGGAACAGGCCACAGAACACGGAAACAGACCTGCCAAATACGCTGATTCGCGTCTGAGGAAAACGCAACAGCGATTCAAAAGGGGAGGGGTAGCCTCCTCCACAAACAGTGTTGGAGCAAGTTAACAGCTACAGGAAAAAAGAAAAAAAAAAAGAAAAAAAGAAATCTAGATGTAGACCTCAACCCCTCAACCCTTTGACAAAAACAATGTCAAAATGAATCATAGACCAAAATGTAAAATGCAAAACTTTAAAACCTTTGGAAGATAACATAGGAGAAAATCTAGGTGACTCTGGTTTGGCAATGAGTTTTTTAGATACTGCACTAAAGGTGACCTCCACGAAAGAGAACACTGGTAAGCCGGATGTCATTAAAATTTAAAACAAACAAACGAACAAACACTTCTGCTCTGCGAAAGACACCATTGACAGACTGAAGAGACAAGCCACAGACTGGGAGAAAATATTTGCCAAAACACATCTGGGAACTCGTGTCGAAAATATACAAAGAACTCTTTAAAAACGCGATAAGAAAGCAGTACGATCTTAAAACGGGCCGAAGACCCGAACAGACACCTCGGTAAAGAAAACGCACAGATGGTAATTAAGCGTCTGAGCAGATAGATGCCCCACATCGTGCGTCATCTGGGACATGCGCGTGGGGCCAGCATCGCGCCCCGCCGCGCCTCTGTCCCAAGGGCCACAGCCCGCAGCGCGGACCGCGCCCAGCCCGGCCGGGGCGTCATGCTGCGGCCGCCTCCGCCGGCAGCCGGGCCGCTTCTTACAAAACCAAACGTACTCTCCCCGCATGAATCAGCAAGCGTGCGCCCTGGTATTCACCCAAAGGAGCTGAAAACGTCTGCGCACAAACACTGCACGTGACGTCTGGAGCGGCTTCGTCGTAGCTGCCAAAACCCGAACGCGACCAAGGTGCCCCCCAGCGGGTGACAGGTGCCCCCCAGTGGGTGACGGATACACACACCCGGCTGCACCCGGACGGCGGAACACCGCTCAGCGCAGAAAAGACAGGCGCTCTCCAGTCATGACAAGCCCTGGGGGAGCCTCATGTGCATGCCACCAAGGGAAAAAGCCAGTCTGAAAAGGCTTCCTGCTGTGTGACTCCCAGTCTGTGACACTCTGGAAGAGGCAGACCGTGGAAAGACCATGGGGACCAGGACAGGGGCAGGACAGCTGGGGCACTGAGGACTTTTAGGGCAGTGAAAATACCCCGTCTGATACCAACACGGTGGCTACAGGACGCTGTACACACAGCGGTCGAAACGCAGAACGCCCAACGCAGAGAGTGAGCCCCGATGTGAACTACGGCTTCAGGGAACGACAGTGACTTGTCTCCACCTTGAAGGGTGTGGGTTGGGCTTTGCTGAGTCTCTGCTGGGCAGCAGGCCAGCGGTCTGGTTATCACAGAAACGGCCGGAGACAAAGTGGACGGAGACGCGCCCTCCGCTGACCCGTCCTGGCGAAGCATGGGCCCGCGAGCCCGCTCGGGCGTCTGACTATGCCGGGCGGGCAGCCCGGTGGGACCTGCAGTGGGTCGGATAATCACAGCAGAGAGACTGGCCGCGGGTGACGAGGCGAAGGATGTGGGAGGGAACCGCGAGGGGCTGCGGTGGTTCCAGAAACATCCTCGCGGATGAGAGCCCAGTCAGGGCTGAGCGGCTCAGTGAAGCAGGGAGACCCGTCCCCGCCCCGCCCCCTGCCCCCGGCCCCTCACAGACCCTGGAAAATATGAAAGTCCCGAAGCTTACACTGACCGTTGACTCAAATACCCAGGGGAGACTCAAGCTCTTTTCCCCTTAGAGTGTGTTTTCTCCTTCTGATGGATCCAGCTGATGTAAATATGACCCAGCGCCGGCCCTTTCAAGTTGGCCTCCTTAATCAGGCCCCAGATCACCGGTGTGGAGCCGGCCAGGGGGGGCGCTTCCTGCCGCCCGGCATTAGCATACCCACTGCAGGATCAAAGGCCGGCCCCCGCCTCCGGGGAGGGCCAGTCTAATACAATTAAAAATAAGCTGCAATTTGGTATCTGCTGAAGCTGTGGCCGTTTGTCACCTTGGATTAAGGTTTATGGAGAGTGGCAGTTCTCAGACCACCTTAGAAGGCTCCGGAAACTTGAACCTCTTTTGCAGAGAAACTGTCTTGGGTCGGCTGGGACAGTTTCTCAGAGCCACTCATCTCCAAGGCAGATGGCTGGGAGCTGAAATGCTTCATTTAACGAGTAACGTGACCTCATCGGATAATGAGAAGGAGAGAGGAACGGAGTGCGAGACGCGCCTCGCGCAGGACTGTCAGGCGGCTGCATTGTCGCTCGCGCACTTAGTGGCTCCATAAATGACCTATTGAGAGCTGGCACAGACCTTGTGCCCGCCGCGGCGGCCTTGGTGGCGAGGACAACGGGCAGGGTTCCTGTCCCTGGAAGCCTCCCCAACCGAAAAGTCATTAGACAAATAAATGATCACGTGTTTAGTTTTAAGTGTATTCACAATCAATGATCCAAGAATAAGCCAACTTTTCCTATTAACTGACTGCCAATGAACATAGATGGTTCTATAAACTGTTATTATTTGGACCGTGAATCCCTAGGTTCCCTCTACTCAACCCAAATGTCTGAGTGCTATGTAAAGTGCGAGTTCCATCCAGGGCAGTAACAGGTGTGGATTCGTCCTAGTGATACTGCCGAGTCCTGCCACGGGAATCATCGGGACAGAACAGATACTGCGGAACGAGCCCCGAGCATCTTTGAAAACGGCATGGCGTGAAGGTGAGCGCCAAGAGAGGAGAGAAGACGCATCGTTTGACAAATAGTTTTAAGGCAAAGGGCGAAACATTTTGGAAATGTTAGGTCAGATTCTTACGTCATAAGCAAATAGATGCAGAAAATGGGATTGTAACCGCGCTCCGGAACGTGAGTCAGCACTTTATGAGTCCGGCAGCCTGGTGGTTTCCTGGGTGAGTCCCAGGACCCAGGATTAGTTAAGCTCCAACGCGCAGCCAAAGAGAAGAACCACAACGTCCATCCCTATGTACGTATTTGGTTTGGGGAGATAAACAGCATAAAGGAAAAGACTGAAGCATTTAAATTATCTAACAATTGAAACTACCTGTTGCTTCCATAAATTAAAAACATGTAAGCATTAGAAGGTCAATGACGAACTCGTAATTTTTGCAACCCTACGACAGGCACGATGTTCATATTCCAAAAAAGAGATCTTACAAATCAAGAAGTTGGACTGCTGATACGTGTGCAAGTGTGTGCACACCCACACGCGTGCACGAAATGAGTGACAAGTGAGATATAGATGAACGAAATGATGGATAAAAGGTACAAAGCTCGCCATTGTTGACTAATAATATTGGTTAAAAAGGTGCTTTTTATTGGGACGTCTCGGCGCTAGCTAACGCGTGAAGTTGGTGAGCAGACGATTCAGAGCAGCAGAAACTTGCGGCCGGGTCCCTCGCTCTGCGGTTCCTGTTCTGAGCTTCGGTCTCGCTGAGCCCCGCGTGGCGGCCTGCGCCCGGGGCGATGACCCCGCCGAGGCCTGGCGCCCTCCCGGGAGGCCGGCGCCACCCTCCGAGCTGAGACCCGCCCATTCCAGGGCTCCCGGCACCGCCGGCGCCTCTCCTCGGATCGCCCACATTCTAGCGGTTGCCAGTTCGCTGCTCCTCCGTCAGGCAGCTGCGCCCCGCGCCCGGCACCCGGCACACGCCTCGGGCGTCGCCACCTTCTCAGCCCGTGGCACTGACTGAGGCTGCAGCCAGGGCTCACGACACGTTTAACGAATCACTGGCTCCCTGCAGCACGGCTGTGATAAAGGACGCGATGTGACTCCATAAACGTCCCCCTCTAACAGGGAGAGGGGAGGGCTGTGGCCGGCCGTGGAGTGCGCCGTCGGCGCTGTCCCACGGAACCTTCCGCCGAGATGGGGACCCTCCCTCGCCGCTGCACGCCCCCCCCTCAGCACCCACAGCCACACACGGCTGCCGGGCGCTCGAAATGGTGCACCTGGGGGACTGAATGTTTAATGTGACTCGATCGTATTAGATTTAATTGTAAATAGTCGCATGTGGCTACAGTATTGGACAGAGGAGGTCTAGACCGATTGCCTGGTTTTTCCAAATGGGGAAATCGAGTCCCAGGAAGTTAAGTGATTGGTTCGAAGTCTCACAACGAAGCTGGCGAGAGACCAAACCCGTCGACAACCCTGGGCGAATCTCTACCCTGTACGAAAGGACGCGAGTGCCATTTTCCTTTTACTACTTTTGAAGAAAAAGCAAGAAAATGGTGAGATTCCTTGTTCCCCCTAAATTTTATGCAGGCCAGGAAACAGCCTTTTATTAAGATCCTGATTCTTACTTCAGAATCAAACACCAAAGAGTCTAAATTTCATCCATTTTGCCTACATTTCATTAATCGGAAAGTTAAGATCCTTGTTAAAATGAAAGAAATCCCAGCAAGAATTCACGCTGGCAGGTGTGAGGTGTGTCCCGTGATTTGAAAGGACTCTTTTATGTTCTTCTCAGAGGCGTGGTTGCCACTGGAGACGCCAACCCCACAACCCAGCAAGGTCTCCTGAAGCTCGGTGCTCCTGGGTTCAGGTGTGTGTGCGTGCACATGGGCGCACGCACACACGGGCGCACGCACACGGGCACACGTACATGGGTGCACACACAGGCGCCCCTCCGGGAAGTTTTCCGCTAAACTGTCCAAGAGTGACAAAACAACTGAAATTCTAGAGTCCTTTTTTGAACAAAAAGGGGAAAATCCTGAAGGCAAAGTGGAAAGGAAAAGCATTCAGCGGCGATTAAGATGGAGGGATGAAAATAAGGGAAAGACCTGGAAGCTTCCACTCAGGTCCTCGCCGGTCCTCTGAGGACAAAAGCGAGGCTGCTACGCAGGGAGGGAGTGGCGCAGCCTCGAGGACGCGCGCCGCACCCTTCGCCTTGGATCCCCGGAGCTCCCTGCACGGCCCCGGGGCACCTCCAGGGCAGGTCCCGTCCCGTTCCGAGCTGCCCGGAGTCGCAGGGGCCCCCTTCCCGGGAGGTGGCGACGTGTCGCCGCGCAGGTGCGACGAGCCGACAGCGCGCCCCAGCCCTAAGTGCCGGCGGAAGTGGCTCCTTCCTTGTAAACCTCGCTGTAGCTGCTCTCAGCATACCTGGGACACCAATTTAAGAAGGGAAGAGGAAGTGGTCAAAGTCATGCTTTTTTGGAAACTTCAAAGGTTCCTCCCTCCCCCTCTTTACATTTTACTGTCTGGGGAGCGGCGGGTCTGCAGCTGTTGGCAGAGACTGTTCCGCGGCGTCAAACCTGCCTCCTCGGAGCCCATAACGTTACAGCAGGGGACCCGGGGCGCAGGTGTGGCGGGCGGGGCGCGCGGCCCTAATGACTTGTCACGCCCCCTGCTGCGCGCGGAAGCCCTGCGGAGCCTCACTGTTTGGCGGGGTGTGCCAGGCCGGGCTGGCGGTGGCCTCGGGGAAGCCAGCCTCAGGCGCTCCCAGGAATTCGTGTCCCCTGCGACTTCAGCGCGAGTCCACCAAAACAGGTCACTCGCGGAGGCAAGCAGAGAGAAGCCAAATTAACCCAGACATTTGAGAACCCACGTTAAAAAAAAAAAAAAAGTACAAAACAAACAAACAAACACAATCGCTTAAACACCTTCAAGTGCTATACAAAATGCTTCTAAAATCTCCAGGACTTTTCCTCCTCCAACCGGCTGATGCAAATAAGCCAAATAAGCGTCACATGTGTTTTCAATACGCGCTGGTATTTAACAGTAAGAATGCTTTACATTTTGCTCCTTTTGGTGATAGAAGAAATTAATAATGGTAGTCAGCTGTAACGAAACTCGCAGACCACAAGCCCATTAGCCCCTATGGCTTCGTGACAATATTTTGAAAAGGGGAAGAAATAATTTACTTAAAGCAATCCTAAATTGCTCCTACTATTTTTATTTGGTAGATTGAGAAATACATTTCTTAATAGGAATAGAAAAGTAAGCAGGGGATCTTTGCAGAAGAAATGACTGAAAGGTACAGAGTGACTCAGTGGCTCTGCCCTGGGTATCAGCCCCGCTGCGAGCGAGCACTCCGCCACTTTGGGGAAAAGGAAGCAGGAAAAAAATTATATGAGAATGAAAAAATCCTGGTTTTGCCCGCAAGGACATAGCTTGTTAAACGGGGATACCCAGCAAATAAGCCCAAAATGGACTTAAATACGTCTTTAAGAATCAGCAGCCGAGAATTTACTTTATACCCTTAAATTATTTTCTTTCTTTAACACTGTGATTACATTGTGCATAATATTGCTTATCAAGTTCATCGTTTTTGATACATTGTATCTGTTGGGTTCCGAACTTTAACTTCTGGGAGAAACTGGAGGGGCTGCGGTGAGGTGACCCACAGGAACCCTGGGCTGATGGTGAAGCCCGTCATTCAGAATCAAAGTTGCCCTTCCAAGTACTGCAGGGTTAGATGAAGATGAGAGAGGCTCTTACCTGGCCAACATTTTCTGAGAAACTACCACATGTCAGGCATGCTCCTAGGATCTTGGTTCACAAAGATTAAACATAATAAAACGTACTGTTTAAATAGAAAAACCGCAAGATCACAGAAAAGGTAGTTTTCACACTTTTAGATTCCAAAAGATGCATGACATATTGCAATTCCTTTTTCTATCATATAAGTCCAGAAGAGAGAGTCACCTAGTATTAACAACCTAGATCAGAGGTCTGCAAACTGTGCCCTGTGGGCCAAGTCAGTGGTTTTCACATTTTGAAAGGGTCGGCAATTAAAGGGAGGGGAGAGTGGGGACAGAAGGAGGGACAGAGAGCTGGAGGGAGGGAGGGAGGGAAAGAAAATGCCGCGGAGGCTGAACATGGCCTTCAGAGCCCAAAAGGACCCCTCTACCTGCCCCTTTCCAGAAATGTCCGCCCAGGTTATGAGAACGGCCAGGTAAAGGGCCGCACGTCAGTACCTCCTTCCCTTCCTATTCTTACAGCCCTCAGGGTTTCAGACGTTTGATGGCTCTATATTTAATTTAGATTAATTTCAAACTTCTTTCTGAGTTTCTAGTTTGGCATGGACTACGTGACATTCTTCTTAATGAATAAATTAGTACCTTCGACATTCTAGCAGGATTCAAACATTGTTGGTTTCTGCAAGGGCCTTTCAGGCTCCCCATAACGCCACCTCCCCTAACCCAGACATCTTACTTGCTCGAAATAAATATGTTTCTAGATAATCTGCAATTTCAAGAACCATAGTTTCTAATCTCATTTAAACCACAAAGACTGTTTCATCTGGGAACAAAACTATTTTTTCTGGTGCAACTGAAGACAACTCTTTTTTAATGACAAAGTATGTCTGTGCTCCCTAATAAAATATATCATTTAAGCAAAATGTCACACTATGTCAATTTCTACAAGGAGTAAACAATGAAGCCATGTCAGTTTCCACTGATGAATCTACCTGCTGCCCTCATTTGGGTGTGGTAAACTGCTCACATGCTGAAGTCGAAATTGTTGGAATTTTTACTTTGTACATTTTAAATTACTTTTAAGCCAATTTGGGAGTGAATGAGAACGAACACATTTTGAGAAATTAAAGCAAAACAAATCAGCCTGGATTGATTTATGTACACGAAAGGTATTTAAAAAGAGGCAAATCAGATAAAAAGGAAATTTATTTTGCATTTTCCTCATTTTACTGGTTCTATGTTTGCTCAATATAAACATAACAAAATGTGTTTTCCTGGAATGAGGCAAAATGAAAGTTTGACCCTTGATCTGAGTGGAGGATATGCCTCGTTCCCGAAACCAATGACCATTTGGCTTCTGCCCGTTTGAGGTAATTAATGCCATTTGTACTACATAGAGCTGCAGTCACACTTCACAGCTGGCTGGACCCAATGGGGACAGACACTGGGTTGTATATTGCAGCCTACCTGCCGGACCAGAGGGTCTGATTAGGTCTGGGCTGCCTGCCACACTTAGGCGACCGGGGTATAAACTAAGAACAAATAGTTTCTCAGCCCGCACAGCGGCAGGCGGTTCTGCCAGCAACTGCCACACACGTCCCCGCCGCCCGTGTGCAGTCCCTTCACACAGCAAGTAACCAGACACGTCTTTGCGGCCCGACGGATCTGCCGCGTTGCAAAGTGCAGTGTGAGACACGTTGCAAAGTAGACACAAGTCACTATGTACGAAAGATCACTGGGCTAGATCTGAGGACAAAATCGGTGGGAAGACTGTCTTAAATGCTCCAAGAAATTTGGGGAAAAGATATGCCGAGAAGCATGAATTTAACTTTCCTTGATTAAATAAAGCCACGCAAGGGAGCACGTTGCCGGGCTGAGCAGCAGAGTCCCCTCCGTCGAGAGCTTCCTGCCGGGGGAACAGAACGGTGGCCGCTCAGAGGAAGGCACACAGGACGCAGGGCGCAGGATGCCGCGGAGGCTCTGAAACACCCCTCCGCTGCCCCCCAAGCAAACCCGTCTGTCCCCGTGCTCATACAAAAGGGCGACACTGTAGCCCGGTCCCCGTGCACGAAGCCATCTCCCAAAGATATGACACCCAGGGAAAGTGGCCATGGCCTCGCCTAGTGCTGGGCTAATTCCGAATGACAGAATTCTAAGCAGAGACTCCGCCGGGCCTGACGTGGTCTTTCCATTATTTTCGATGTCGGCTTCTGCTCCTGCCGTGGACGCCTGTCATTCTTCGAGTGGAACTCATTTGGACACATGGAAAGGAGAAAGCACGTTAAATGAGTGTAATCCTGCGCCAGAGACTTTGCACAGCGCAATTTGTTTAATCGGATTCTAATCGCACTGCGGGGGAGGAATTACTGCTCCCATTTTAAAGATAAGAAAACTGACAAGTGGCCGAGGTTAGGGACCCGCCCAAGGTCCACGGCAGACAGCCGGACAGACAGCGGGGAAAATCAGTGTCCCCCACCGCCGGCTGACCCCAGACTGCATTTTCCAACAAAGCCGAAAGAAATAAAACCCCCGAGGTGCGGCCCGGGGTTCCTCGCCCCGCAGGCGCCAGGTCCTCTCCGCCTCTTGGCATCGTGTCCAGGGAGACCAGTGTTCTGATTGTTCCGGAGGGAGGGATGGTGTCTAGGAGTCACTAAGCTCTCTGTGACATGAAGTGATGGCCTCGAAAACAGTAACAACCCCACTGCCGGGCGAGGCCACACCCGGTGGCCCAGGTCGGCGGGGCTGGGCGCCGGTCATCCACCCCCACCCCCCGCCGTCATGCCGTGCGCCTGACCCCGCACGGCGCCCCGCATCCTGTGCCCGGCCAGGCTGGACCTTCGAGGCCTGAGGCCAAAACGCGAGCCAGTCGTGGCCACAGCCACCACGGCCACGCACGCCGGGGCCGAAGTTTAGGTCGGACGTCGCCGAGGATGAGCACGCGGCACTGCCACGTTACCCCGCGCGATGCGGCGCTGACCGCGACTCCCGGACCACGGCGCCCTCTCGGGTCACGGCGCCAGCCCGCTGTCCCGGCCAGCAGGTCTCGGAGGGAGCTGGAGCACCAGGGGATGACCCGGAGGAGCCACGGCCCTGCGGGCGGGCGTCTCCTCCCCCCGTGGCACGTCGCGGATCCGGAGCTCAGACGCGACCCGCGGTGAGGGCCCCAGTAACCCCGCTTCTGACCCAACGGTCAGCGGGGCGCATCGCGGCGCCGGGACCCCATGTGAAGGGTCCTGCGCCCCAGGAAGTCTTAAGCCCGGAGCTGGCGGCCGCGCGGGGAGGCCGAGCGCGGTGCTGCCCCGCAGAGGGCCGCGGGGGTCAGGCCGAGGCAGCGAGCGGGCGCCGCGGCTGTCGGGGGCCAGCTCCGGGTGACCCCGAAGTGCAAGACCCGGGCGTCCCATCGCGGACCTTACAAGCCTCTCACGCTGCGCCGAGGCGGACGGGGGGATGGAGCGGGCATCATCAGAGCCGCCGGGGCCCGTCCGCGCGCTGGCGAAGCGTGAGCCTGGCCGAGAGGAGCCTCCGGACAGGTCGCCGTGGGCGGTGGGGGGACAGGCGAACGCAGGGCAGCCCCCCGCGGTCAGGACCGCTGCTCCCCGGGGGAGCTGGCCTTGGGTCGCCGAGGCCTTGCCCGCTGGGCGCGGCCATGTCCACGGCGGAAGCCTCCCCTTCTGCGAAGTCCACGCTTTAAAACTCTAAAATGAAAAGTCTTGCCAAGGAAAATAATATTTCTTAGAAAAATTCCCTAATCTTCTCATTAAGTCCTCAAGTATTTATTGAGTGCCAGGCACTTTTTTTAGACACTAGGGACATGTGAAACACCCCACAGAGAGTGAGAAGGCCCCTCGGAGGAGAGGGGAGAGAAACGCCGAAGGCGACCAGCAGATAAAATACGTTTTACCAGTTGAAGCTGAAGCGGGCAAAGGCAATTTGAATACAGGGGATGCTCGAGGCCTGGTTGAAATGTCAAGCAGGTTAGATCAGGCAGCATTTTGAGTGATGGCCTGAAGGAATTGGCGGTGTTAGCAGTGGGGACCCTCAGGGGTGTCATTCCTTGGAAAGGACAGCGTGAATGCAAAGGCCCTGGGGTGGGAGGGTGCCGGGGGTCCCAGGAACAGGGAGGAAGGTGCGTCCTGGGCAGAAAGTTCCCAGAGTGGACGGCTCATGGGGACAAAGCCGTGAGGCCCGGACACAGGGAGCTGAGGCCCCAGACGGAGGGAGGGCCATCGGAAGGCCGCCGAACACTCGGTGACCCTCCGCTATGCCACAGCAGCGTCTTGAGGCTTAGTTCTGCTCAGCCAAGAAACCCATTCGCAAGTCTGGTTCCTTCGTCACAGCAGGAAGGGACTGAGCTGCTCCGCTTTTGGAGTCACCATGGTTACAGGCCCCCTGGTACAATAGGGCGCCTCTTCTAGAAAACCATAAAGCAGGGACCCGCCCCCCGCACCGACAGACAGGTCAGTGAGAGCCAGCGTTTCCCTCCAGCGCAGGGCTCACTACGGGGCAGGAGGGGCCGGGGCCGGGCCAGAAGCAGTGTTCTGGCTGTGAGTGAAGCAAGTGGGCGGGGACACCCCCACCCAGTTCCTGCGCCCTGACTCAGCGCGGAAGAGGCAAAGAGAAAACTGGATTTGAAGCCAACTGGAGAACCCCTCCTGCCTTGGCACCTGCGGTGATTTGAATGCGGGATGTAAAGTGACCCAGCCCAGAGTGGCTCATCAAAAGGGCTGGAAAAGGCGGCCTCGGCCCTGCCGCCGCCATCAGAAGGAGAAATCTCCAGGTCTCAGGGGGACCTTCCGCTCCCTAGCCCCAGCACCTTGGCGTTTTACCGAGAAAAGCCACGTCTGGTCAATGAAAATGAAGCTTTCACTTTTAGGAACGAGCGGACCACAAGTGCATTCGGCAAAATGGCATCGACTTGAAACCTGAAGTAAACTGAGGTGTTTACAAGCCAAGGCAGATGTTCAAAGGGAGGCTCAGACTCAGAGAGCGGACGGCAGGCGCGGGAGCCCGTGTTTCCTGCCCACACCCGCAAAATGCAGATTTTCTTAAGGGCCTTGAAGGCCATCGATGGTTTAACCCCCCCGGGGAGCAGCCCCTCCGGCTCCAGGCACCAGCACCGAGGCCTTGCGACAGCGACGGCAGCCACGTGTCCTGCAAGAGAGCGCAGGACGCCACGCAGGCTCTCCTCGGGGAGTTTTACTTTTCATGACGACCCCACCTCTTTCCGGAAAAAGCCCATCAGATGCTTTCCACCTTTCGCTTAACAACGTGAAAAGGAGGGAAACGTCTTGCAGTTAGTGACCTGCCGCCTGAAACTACAAGAAAAACGGAAAGAAAGGGCCACACGTCACACATTCTCCTGTCTGTTTCCAGGGGCCTATCCAATCCCTCAGGAAACTGCAAAAAATTCTTTAAAAGTCCAATTATAGGTGCTCTGGAAAGAGTACTTTTTTAACCTCTTAGGAATAACTTTGCAAAAATAATCCTGCATGATTCTTTCCATATTTAATGAAGAATGTCTAAAGTGAATATCAGTGCAGACTGAAGTATGCCTATAGCAAAGTAAAGGAAAAACGAAAGCTCTGGATTGCTAGTATCCATCAGGGAGAGAAAGGGAGAGCGCGTATTTTAATTGAAATTTTCTCATTAGCTGTTATTTGTGATCCCTTCAGATACTTTCTTACAATGAAATTATTTTAAAGGAAAAAAGCAGCAAAACCAAATTGTACATTCACTATCACGATTAAAAATTAGTCCACCACCCCTAAAACCCAAATAAAGTTTCAGTATAATAGATGCCAAACATTTACCAAAATGCAGTCATTTCGGGAGTTGGTTTCTCTCTCACAAAACCTATTTTGGTGCATATTCAAATAAGGGGTTTTTATTTTTGTTTTCATTTTTATAAGATAGATGATAGGATGGATGTTTGGGTGGATGGGTGGATGGATGGATGGGTGGGTGGTTGGGTGGAGGGATGGAGGGAGGGAGGGAGAGAGGGAGGGAGAGATGGGTGGATTTAGGTATGGATGGTCAGATGGATGGATGGATGGATGGATGGATGGATGGATGGACGGACGGACGGACAGAGGGATGGATGGTCGGATGGACAGATGGATGGATGATACGTGACTAAGTTTGGGAGCAAGTACTTTGATTTTAGATGAACACCTTCACGCAGAGAACAACGCCCCCTCCTTACAGGAAAAAGCGATAACACCAACCGGTTTCACCCTCACAGACAAAGGCTGTCACACAGGCGAGCTCGTCACCACACGCAAACGCAGAGACTGCAGACGGTAAGCGTCTTTGGGAGGAGCGCCATCTCCCCACGCTCAGTCCTGGTTTAACTATCAAGCTGATTAACAGCCTTAAGATTTCAAGGCCGCACTGAAGATGCTATGTCACTTAGCCTGGGAGGGGGCTGGCGAGGTTCTCCCTGTGTTTGGGCCGACAGGAGACCGACTCTGGGGAAGATCGCGGGTCTGTAAGGAGCACCGGCAAATGCTCAGTTCCAGCGACGGGTAAGCTCGCACGGAGAGACACCTCCCTGCACGAAAGCGCTCACAAAAATAAAGCATCTCTTATTTGGAGCCGTTATTATGTATTTCAATATTTCTGGAATTAAAAATGTTCTTACATATATATTTGATAACCGATGTAACTTTTCCCCACTCAAGTAAATGTAGTCTTTATATCTGTCTAGATTCTCAATGTTTAACAGATGCTTACATTTTAAATGCCGAAAATGAACTATTGTTTGGTAGCCTTTTTAAAGGAAAATTGTCTTTGGTTCTTGAAAACTTTTTTGTATGTGAATATTAGTGATTGACAATATTTATAAAACACAGCGAGCTCTAAGAATCCGAAACCTGAATTATTTATTGCTCCTCAGAGTATCTACATATGCTTTCAGCACAGCTTCATGGTCAAAATAAAAAGAAAAATTGACAGATAAACTGTGAAGAAAAATAATTTATAATTAGAAAAGGCGAACTCTCTATTTTTTGCAATTTCGGATTCATTAAAACTGGGTAAAGTCAAACCAGTCAATATATAATATAATGGTAATTGTTGTCTTTTTATTTCTGAAGTTCAGAAGTTTTATTATTCTAGATAAACCAAACGAATATTATTTCCATTTATGTTTAAAGAAAATGAGGTTTTCAACATTAACTTTCTACTAAAAATGGGTGTGCGTTGTTACCAAGTGGATTGACACAAACTTCACTGCCAAACTATAAAGGCTTCAAAACTGTGAAAGATGAATAAAAATAAAATGTAAAAGAGGTGAAAAATAAGAAGTCAAGAAAGGTCAGACGACGGTCCTCTAAAAGAATCTCCTCACGCATTTCTGGTAAATCCTCGGTGTTTTGGAAACAAGAAAATTTTCTTTCTAATTATCACCGTAGAGGCAGTATCGCCACGACTCGCTTTTTCTTCCATCCTTGCTGAAAACAGTAGCAGATACCTTCAAACAGTGTAAAACTTAAGGGACCCCTCCGTAACCTCAGGGCCACGTTATTAAACCGCGGAGCCCCGGATGAAGCTTCTAGAATTAGAGCCCGGTGTTTGCCATCCAGCAAACTCTGTAAATAGACTAACCCGGTGTTCTTGGTGGCAAACGAACGGCCACTCCCCCCACAGCCAAGGCAATTAAAGGGAAGAATTCAGCGCCGGAAATCCACCAGCGCTGAAAGTACTTTATTGCTGTCTTAATGTATTTTAATCTTACAACTGGCACAGTTTCGTTTATCAACTAGAAAAAAGGGAGAAAAAGACTCCCTGGATAGGAATTCGCAAACTGACAAGTACCAGGGAGGCCCGGCCCTGGGTCAGGGGTCGAATTTCGCGTCCCACCGACCTCACCGCAACCAGGGGCGCACGGCGGGCCCGCGCAGCACCTGCCGCCGAAGGACGCGGCGCTTAGACAGACGCCCGCGCGGGCCGCCTGCGCGTGCACGCGGCTTTTTCTTCACTTGTTTACAAGTGTTTGGTGAGCTCTTCCCGGGACGGACAGAGGGACACTGGGGAAGGACGACGGCGCCCGCCGGTCTGCGGGAAGCGCCACGGACTTGCCGCCGAGTGCGCGCGCGCGGATTTTAACAGCCGTTGTGTTTAGGAGCCGAGCAAACGCCTCCTGCGCGCGCGGGCCGGGCGCGTCGCCTTGATTTTGAAGCACATCGCCGCTCCTCCGGGCACGGGCCTTGGTCCCCGCTCTGTGTGCTCAGGGGCGAGTCACACAGTCGCTTGTTCACCCACACGACAAGTCTCCCCCCTACCCCCACCCCGCCCCTTGGGGCCGGCGGCAGCCGCACCGGCAGGGTCGCCCCGCAGCCTGGGCCGACGAAGGCAGGCCTGGCTCTCGCACAGGGTAGGACAGCCGAAGTGCAAAGGGATTTCTCACGAATACGTGCCACGTGTCACCAGGAGCCAGCACAGGGCAAATCCTGTCCCGCCAGTAAAGAAAAACTGCTCAGAGCCGGCGGCTGACTCGGCCGACTCGGCAGACGCGGCTGATGGGGCCGACTCGGCCGATGGGGCCGATGGGGCCGATGGGGCCGATGGGGCCGATGGGGCCGATGGGGCGTTCCACTCTAGGGCAAGGCACGGAGGGCGGCCAGGAGGGGCGGGTGGCCCCCGAGGCTGCTGTGTGCAAAACAGAGAAGAATCACAGCGCTCCCCACAGCAGAACTGGACCCCCCAGGCTCGTAACAGTGAGGTGGGGACAGTCACCCCGCCTGAGCAGGCTTACTGCCCAGGGCCCTGCTGGTCACACTCCAGGGCATCAGAGTGGGGAGGGGGACGGGAAGGGGCCTGTGAAAAGCAGATGCCAGCCGCGCCCCAGAGCACCGGGCTCAGCAGGTCGGCAGGGGTGCGGGGGCCCGGGACTCTGCATTTCTAAGAAGTTCGTGGGGCGCTGGGCTGGTCAGGACTCTCGCCCAAGCACCGACACACAGAGCGCGTGGACGGCACGCGATGCGCGGTGTTGACCGCCGGGCGGCGGCTGTCCCCGCAGGCTCGGGAGAGCGCGGGGTGCGCCTACCACCGCCCCCCCCCCAGCCCCACGCCTGCGCACGCGCGGCCAGTCACATCCGTCACCTCCGCCGCCCGCGAGGCGCGCGCACCTGCCTGCTCTGGTCCGGGGCTCCGTGTCGCCGTAGGATGCAGAGGAGCGGGCCAGAGGGGCTCGCCCTACAATAACATGACAAGCGCCTCACCTCAGACCTTCAGAGTGGCTCCCGCACAGCGCGGAGTGTGGCCATCCTGTCTGTGAAAGGCACGGCCCGCGCGTGTCCCTACTGCTAAGGCAGAAAAATCAACGAGGCGACGACGTACGGGGGCATCGGTCAGAAGAGCCCTCGCGACGCGGCTCGGCCCGCGGCCCGCGGCCCGACCTGAAAGGGGGCAGCTCCGCCGCGCACGCACTTTTTCCTGGCCAACCAAATGCCACGCCCTCTGCTGAAAGGGCCACCAGGGACTTCGGTGTGACTGAGTTTATGGGAGGTGAGATGCGGCCACTCAGTGGGACCTATGGCCACGTGGGCCCAAGGTGCTCACAATCCTCGGGACTGGCTTCAGCATTTCAAGGGCCCTTTTTTTTTTTTCCCCAGGATTTTTGTAATTCAAGTAATTAAGTGCACGCGCAAGGCTCATTGGTTGATTTCACCCAGCACCGCGCCCCTGAATCGCATCGACGACTGATACCGCGACCCTGCGCGACATGGTTTTAGAGAGAAAAAGTGAAGCAACGCCGGCAAAAATGGTAAAACTACACACTGCGGCGCGCGCAGGCGGCTGGCACGCGGCGCTCTCGCTTCCTGCTCTCGCCTCCTGCTCCCCTTTAACGTTCCCCCCGGCAGTTCCAGCAAAGCCCGGCAGGTCTGCGCTCATTTGTCCTCTCTGTTGACAGGCTGTTAGAGCAATCTCCTCCAATTCATTTCGGATTTCATTTCACATGGCACTTCTTCTTTTCATGTTAAAAAGGGCCTGGCCTCAATTTCGGTTTTATTTTTTCTCGCCCTTCTGCGAACAATCTCCTCCCTGACTCAGCTCTTGGGTAAGACACGAAGTCAAAGGTCTGTGTGTTTGGAGCGGCAAACCAAACAGGGGCTCCCTGGTGACAGCCCCCGGGGCCAGATAACAGGCCAGGAGGCTTTCTCACAGCTTGGTGTGAGCTGGGGGTTCCAAATTCACCTGCAGGTGCCTTCTGCCAAGGTTTCTGGGGAAACACTCATATGAGCAAAAGCCGGGACCTTCGGCCTTGAGAGTCACTGAACGCCATCTTTTTTTAGTTGGAAAATTTAGAAATCATTTTATTTTCAGTAGACATGTCAATGTCGTATTCTACGGTTTATAGTTTTGTTTTCTTCTTAAGACTTTATTTTCTTAGAGCAGTTTTAGGTTTACAACAAAAGTGAGAGAAAGCTACGGAGATTTCTCACGGCCTCCGCCATCATCGGCCGGCTCACCGAGTCCGGACCTGCGCCCACACGCGGTCCGTAGTTCGCCTGGGCATTCACGCTTGGCGGTGGACATTCTGTGGGTTTGGACAAACGTGCAATGACGTACCTTCAACATTCTAATATCAAACGGTATTGCCACTGCCCCCAAAACCCCTGCGCTCTGCCTGCCCACCCCAGCCCGCTGCCCCCCCTTCCTCGCCTCACCCTCAACCGCCCCTGCGCTTCCTACTGTCCCCATAGTTTTGCCTTTCCCAGAATGTCATAAAGTTGGAATCGCACAGTAGGTGGCCTTCACAGACTGGCCGCTTTCACTTAGTCACATGCATTTAAGGCTCCTCCATGTCTTTTTGTGGCTCGATAGTCCATTTCTTCTTAGCGCCGAATATAACAGGCTGTTGTCTGGACGGAGCGCAGTTTATTTACCCATCACCCGCCAAGAAACATCTTCACTGCTTCTTCTGAGTTTCGGCAATTACGATGACGTTGCTATAAACACCACATGCGGGTGTTTTTTTGCACATAAGTTTTCAACTCCTCTGGGTAAATACCAAAAAGCACGCATGCGGTTTTGTAAGAAACCGCCGAACCGTCCTCCACGCGTGGCTGCACCATTCTGCGTCCCCCGCCCCCCGCGGCGACCGAGAGCTCCTGCTGCTCCGCGCTTCCGCCGGCGCCTGTGTGCTCGGTGTTCAGGGTTTCAGCCACTCTAACAGGAGCGTAGTGACACCTCATCGCCGTTTTAGTTTGCGTTTCCTCAAGGACACACAGCGCGGAGCATCTTTTCATATGTTTGCTTGCCATCTGCGCATCTTCTTTGGTGAGGCGTCTGTTACAGGTCTTCGGCCCATTTTTAAATCTGGTTGTTTTCTTGTTGTTGACTTTTGTGAATTGTTTGTAGATTTTCCATAACAGGCCTTTATTCGATGTGTCCTTTGCGAATCTTTTCTCCCCGTCTGCGGCTTGTCTTCCCATCTTCTTGACATAATCTTTCACAAAGCAGCCTTCGGTTCTAACGAAGACCGGCTTATCAGTTATTTCTTTCATGGATCGCACTTGGTGTTGTATCTAAAAGCGATCGCCACACCAAGGCCACCTCGGTTTGCTCCTATGTCGTCGTCTAGGAGTGGCACAGTTTCGTATTTCACGTTTAGGTCCGTGGTCCTTTCTGAGCTGATCGTGTGAAGGGTGTGAGATCCGCGTGTAGGTTCCTGTCTTCGCACGTGGATGTCCAGCTGCCCCAGCACCTCTGCTGAGGAGACCGTCTTTGCTCCCTCGCGTTGCCTTCGCCACGTCCACGTCTGTGTCGGCCGACTCTCCAGCCTGCGCCAGCGACCGCTCTGTCTGCTCCCTCCCCAGCGCCACGCCGCCTGGATCGCCGTGCTTTACGGCGAGCGTCGTGAGCCTCGGCACAGGGCAGAGTCGGTCCTCCACTTTGTCCTTCCCCTTCAACACTGGGTCGACTCTTCTGGGTCTTCCGCTTTCTATACAATCTCTAGAATCAGTTTGTTGGTATTCACCAAAGAACTTCCTGGGATTTTGATTGGGATTGCGCCGAATCTGTACCTCAAGTTTGGAAGAACTGATATCTTGACAATACTGAGTTTTCCCATCCAGGATCATGGAATATCTCCCAGTTTATTTAGATCTTCTTGATTTTGTTCATCAGAATTTTGTAGTTTTCCTCAGGTAGACCTTGCCCATATATTGTTAGAGTTGTACCTAAGTATATTTTATATTTCGGGGAGGCTAATATAAATGAGATCATGTTTTTTATTTCAAATTCCACATGTGCATTGCTGGTATATGTCATTTTATATATCTACTGATTTGGTATACAAAGCAACTGATTTTTATATATGAACCTTGTATCCTGTACCTTGCTGTAGCTGCTAATTAGTTCCGGGAGTATTTTTGTCCATTCTTTCAGATGGTCTACATAGATGATCCTGTCATTTGTGAACAAAGGCAGTTTCGTATCTTCCTTGTCAATCCGTATGCCTTTGCTTTCCTGTTCTTATCTAACTGCATAAATAAGGACTTCAGCATAATGGCGAAACAGAGGGTAAGAGAGGCTATCCTTGCCTCGTAACTAACCTTAGTGGAAAAGTTTGGAATTTCTTGCCATTAAGTGCAATTTTAGCTGTAGGCTTTTGTAGATAGTCTTTATCAGGTGAGGCAATTTCTAATTCTAGTTTATTGAGAGTTTTTATCACAAATAGGTGTTGGATTTTGTCTAATGCTTTTTCTACATCTACTGACAAGATTGTGGGATTTTTTTTCTTCTTTTTTAGTCTATCGATGTAATGAATTACAAGAATTGATTTTCAAATGTTGAGACAGCCTTGCATCCCTGGGAAAAATCTCACTTGGTCATAGTTTATAATTCTGTTTATATCTTTTTGGATTTGATTTGCTAATATTTTGGTGAGGATTTTTGCATCTACGTTCCTGAGAGATATTGCACTGGAGTTATCTTTTCTTATAACGGGCTTTATATCATTTTATTAATAAGCCTCAGGCTGAAAGCGGTGAGCGGATGCCCGCAGGTCACAAGGAAGGGCTTCTCTGTGCCCGTTACCTGGTAAGTGCGCCGTGCCCGGGCTCGGCGGTGTAACATCACGGCTGGGCCCATGGGCCCTGGGGACAGTCTGGGTTCTGACACAGGGTCCATGCTGTGCTGACTGGTCACGCTGGGCAAGTGACTTATCAATCATCCTAAGTTTTCATGCTCCCATCTGCAAAATGGGTTCGCTGAAAAAAAAACAGGGTTCGCGTGAGGATCATCCATGCGCAATGCTTAAAAAATCATATTAAACAAACATGCAGTGTAATTATTTTGGTCATTTGCATAGCCCATATCTTATCGCTTTAACCTAAGGTAAGAACCATTTTTCTCCTTTTTACCGTATTTTCTGTAGGATACTTTCTATTTTTGGTTCATCTCTAAAGCCTTTTCTGATAGCATGCCAGTATCACAGATCGAGGCCTGTAAAATAAGTCTGTCTTAAATTCGGCTGTTTTTCTGAATGCATAAAGCGCCGCGGCCGGCGCGTGCGCGTGCGCGTGCACGGGGCGTCGGGTCGGAGCGCGAGCACGCGCGCCCGCGCTCTTCCGAGCAGCCGCCTCTCTCTGCAGCGTGTTTGCTTCGCATCGTGTTTTTATTTTTATTTTTTTCTCTACATTTAGATGGTTACACACTTTGAATTAGAAGGAACGTTAGCGTGTACCTAGGCGAACCTCCCTCTCGACACTGAAGTCCTTGCGGAGGGGAGGGCGGGGTCGGGGGAGGGGCAGTGTCCCGTCCAGGCTCACACGCTCCTAAGCCAGCAAATGTCAGCCTGCTCCAAGGGTCGCCTTTAGTCACGCGACAAGACATTCCCGCTCAGGCGGAAATGGAATTCACTTCTTTGTAATTACTTCTCATTGGTCTTAGTCTGGTCTCTGAAGCTACTTAAGGTAAATATGAAATACCTGTGAAATATGCCTATTGGAATATGAAATAAATATAAACGCCACATAAGAACCCCAAGTGTCTGAGGCCATTTGTGCTCCCTTGAGGTGTGCCTTCCCGGGCGCAGGTAAACCTCTCTGAGTCTGTCGTGTGTAGACGTTTCTAGAGCCTTATCCTACAGCCTAGGTTTCTTTTCAAAAAGGACTACGTTTTCATCCTTATCCTGAAACCTCTTGAAATCTTGTAAGCCGGCTGTCTAAACCTGTCCCACGCCTTCCAGAGTAAACACCGCCACCCGGGTGTGCGCATGCGCACAAGGAAACTGCTCTCAGTTCTTTGCATACAATGGGGCGTCCGGAAGCCATGGACAGGCAAACCCTCATCCCTTCTCCACTCTCTGGGAGACAGAGCCTCGCCCTCAGGGGGACTGTGGAAAAGCTGCCCATTTCCAGCCTCAGTCGAGAAAACTACCCTTCCCAGTTGAAGATGCAAGATTTACCCTGAGTGAAAAGTGTTAAATGGAACTTGAGCCAATAGTCATGAGGCCACTTGTCCCCTTTCCAGACAGAGCAGAGGGCGAGAGCAGTGTTTGCTGCAAATGAAACTTGCAGCCGCCTCCAGCCAGCTGGCAGAGTGGCCCCCACCCGCCGCCCTGTCCATGGCTGGAGACGACGTGTTCCTCACAGCCGGGCGCGAAGGCCCAGCCCTCCCAGCTCGTCCCGAGGGCACGGTGCGGCCCAGGCACCAGCTGGGAGAAACCAGAGGCCTGCCCGCCTCCAAACAGCTGTGCTTCCCTGACGCACCCAGATAATTTCCTGGTGAAGAAAAAGTTCAGCACACGGCACGTCCAGGCGTTCAGCAAAAGAATTTGATAAAACCGTACACAACAAAATAAAACCCATTTCAAACGGCCTTCATTTTCACCTTAAACGGACCTGTGCCAGGTGCTGTCGCGTGCAGAGCCCGTCATGACACCCTCGTAAACCAGGCGTTGTTGTCGGCGCTTTCCAGACAAACCGGGGGGCTGAGGACCTGCTCAGATCACTCTACGGCGACCCGATGGGGGGTCGGACCCAGTTTTCTGCCTCCAAGACTGGCTCGTCCCTCGGGCCTGCCACTGCATATGTGCACACACCTGAAAACCCTACACAGGGCAAAGAACGATCTTAATTTTGAAACCCAACAGGTAAAGTGCAGGTATTACGATAAACCTCACCACACGCATAATATCATAGCTCCTTCTGTCGTATACTCCAAATCGTGCCATGCTGGCTTGCCGAAGATGCCGCCTTAGCTGGGGACAACAGGTACAATGCCACTTGGGGAGGAAGGGAGGCGCCCAGAACGGCCGCAGCAAGGCGGGAGGCGCACCTCGGAAGTCCAGCCCCGTCCCCACGCAGCACGGCCGGGACCGACAGGGTCTGTGGTGGCCGAGGCCGGCTCAGGCGACCAGGGACGAGCGCTGTGTAGGAAGGCACATCTGTTAAGACCGCACTGAAACCCGCTTCCGGAGGAAACCGCCTGCCTTCACGTCCGCCCTGATTTTCTAGAATCGAGACCAAGAATCATTTCTTTTCTCTCTCTCCAAACTCGCGCCTCTAATTGGTGGTTTCGTTATTCCCTCTGAGTCATTGTGAGTGGCGGTCCGGCCTCCCGAGACGCCTTATTTCCTCTCCAGAGGCCGGCACCACGACCGCCTTCTCTATATCATCCAAGTAAAGTGATCTGGGGACTCAAAACATTCCTTTGCATGCAACAAGAATTTTTAAATGCTTATTACACTGATCACTGAAAGGAATATTTTAAATCCAAGTAACTAAAAAGCTTCAAACATAGCAGGCATGCAAAAAAAAAATGTTCCCTAATGGAAATTTAAATGTGCTGTTAGAAACGGTTTTTTTTTCCCCCCAGCAATGTGAGAAATCTCATCTCTCTCCTCGGAGCAGCACTGACCACAGCCTGGTCCCTCTTCTCTGGGGACCGGCCCAGGATCCAGCAGTAGACTCCGTTTCAATGAGTTATCAAGGACCCATTTGTTCGTGTGGCAATAGAAATATAGCATTTGATATTACAAATTTTCATTACCCTATAAATAGAAAAACAGTATGACTTTACATTGAGATATATTGATTAAAATGTAAGCTCAAGTTTCACATTTAAACAATTCTTCCTTTTGCCATAAAACTTGAAATTTACAGTCTTTTCAATTATGCAAGATTTATTCTGGTATTTCAGTATTTAATAATTTTATTTATATATGTAATTGCTCATAGATTTTTGTATTTATCATTGTATCAAAGTGGAAATTTCATCGATATGTTTTCATTCTTAAAATTCTGAGAAAAACCGAACTTATTTTGGTAAATCAAAAACACATTTTATATATACCATTTAAATATTCCAAAATTGTAGCAAACATTTGTAGATACCTATTTGGATCCAAGTCAGGTATTTCTAGAAAATGGCACTACTTTTATTTCGTGACTATCTGCAAGCGGGCTGCTAACCTGTGAGCTCGGGTCCCTCCCCATTAGACACCTGAGGCCAGGGTCACGCCTGTCACAGATCTGTGATTGACAAGTGACCGGGAGTTCCAGCGGCAGTTAGTACCTGACACTGGTCTATTATAGAACACAAAACCATTTCCAGAGGCAGAGAGAAGTGTCTCAGAGACAGACAGTTCTGAACTGATGGCGGAACTTCCATAGTTCACCTTTGCACGCTTATGATCCCGATTGTCAGAAAGGGCTCTCTGTTCCACCTTCTAGCCCTAAATTAAAACCTTCGTCCACCTGTCCCCACCTTCACGTCATAAAGATCCAGTGCCCAGGAACTAAGGCTGTTTACACGTGGACCTGGGCAGCTCAGCGCGGACGCGCAGAAACCACGCACTCAACAGTGACTGGCTCCAAACTGTGGGGCACTTTCTCTGCAGCCGTCTCCTGCCCCCGGGAGGCCTGCGTGACCTACCGCGGAAAGGCGACGCCGCCCCGAATTTGCACTTGCATTCTAAAAAAAAAAAAAGTCACTCTAAGAATGCTTAAGCCTTCTCTGGAAATTAACTTTTTATGTTAGGAGAAAAAACTACACAAATTTCTTATGGAGTCTGCAAAAGTTTGAACAAAATTTCTTCGGACATTTTTATGGATGATCTATGGGGTCACGTGAAGATACCATGGCCTGTCAAACCTGGACCGTAGGTGGAGAAGAGAGCCCAGAGCAGCTCTCAGGATGCTGATGCGAATGCTCAGGTAACACGAGCTGCCGCTCACCTAAAAAAAACACTCTGCTCGGCATTCTTCCCCAAGAAGAAGCCGTGAGCACCAGCCCGCGGGCTCACCGTGGACCGACGCCGCCTCGCCCCGGCCCAGCACGGCGGACAGTTGGCAAGGCTCATGCCGGAACGGGAAGGGACTTCGGCGCAGGGCACCACAGGCCTCGGGGGAGGTCCCCCAGCATGCTCTGCGAAGCCTCGGCTGGGTCACTCTGACCACCCGCCGTGTCTGAAAGCACCTGCAGCCGATGGCATGGTGCGAGCTTCCCTCGCTGCAAACTCCTGGTGCCTCCAACTCGTTAAAAGTCACGCATCCATAAGCGGAAACGAGGCTGTTCAGAGGAAGCCCACTGCGCGGCATTAGTGTTACACGACTCGATAAAGTCAGTGTAGCTCACAAAATTCCTTGCAGCCCTGACTTTAAAGTCCTGTGTCCCATGTCCCCAAACTGCACACGCTTTGGGGCAACACCAGTTTTTCATTCCTTAGGCTATTCATCACATACATCTGTGCACAATCTGTGCCCTTAGCAAGAAGTAAATGCCCAACATCTGTGGAAATGATTTTCTTCGCTTGGGCGAGACGGGCGGCCCAGGTAATGAGTGAGGGAAAAAAGTGTGTCTGTCGCTTTATCTCACTCTGAACTTGACGTGCTCGATGACCACTGTTATCGCCGATGTTAGGACGAAGAGGAAAATGTCAGACATATCAGCAGCATCTTACAGGCTTATTTTCTTTAAAATTATATTGAAATCAATATTTTTTTAACTTTAGAAATTTTTTTTAAACAGCTCTCCCGTAATATGAGATTAACTGTAAGGCAGACTATGTCACTGCTTCCAAGAACTAATTGCTAAAAAGTGAAAGCATTTATCAAAATCCAGAAGAAGAAAAATAGGAAAAATACAAACTTTTAAACTTTATATTCTGGGGCTCCTGTTTGATTTCGGTTCACAGGCTTCGGTCTGAATCAGCTTCCAGAAGCCCACATAGTCTCTTAGTAGAATTCCAAGATTCTACATTTGGTCTATTTATTTTGAAAACCTACAATCTCATTAAAAAAAAAAAAAAAAAGTCTTTGCGAGTGACATTTTAGCAGCGAATTATAAGTCAGCAGATAATTCGAAATTCAAAAGCCGCGTTTCTAAGTATCGGAGTATCACGTGTGGAAAACCGGGAGCTGTCTAACTGGGAAAGGGTCATTTTCACAGTAGCCACGCTGAGAAAGTAACGCCTCTGGAAGTCTCGGCCCCTAAATTCTAGGAGTTCGTTTATGTTCGAAGGGAAGTAAACTGTTTTTTCCTTTCTTCTTTCTTTCTCTTGCTTTTTCTTTCTTTTTATCCTCCTTAGTAGTAGCTCGGAGTTATTACAGGGGACGCCCTTGGGAGAGGAGGGCAGGAGGCAGGGGGCCATTCTGGAAGGCAGGAGGTGCGGCAGGTTTGAGGAAAGTGAGGAGACGTGGACAGAGACAGCTTTTCCTCAAAACTCAGCTCCACCTTGATCTCCCTGTGACACGGAGACGTGGGCATTGCCACACACCGGAAACCCGTGGTCGCACGCTGCCTGTGATCCCAGCGTGCTGGAGACGGGCTCGGCGTTCTCGCCTCGGTCCAATGTCATGTCATCTCTTGGGGATTGGGAGTCCTTGCCGAACCCGTGAGGCCGTTTTAGGAAGTGTAACTGGATACGTGGACCCGGTCGTTTAAAACAGGGCCCCCCGGTCTTGGCCTGTGATTCTCCATGCTCAGGAAGAACAGGACCCCCCCAAAAAGGGCGTTTTCTGGGGCCCGCACCAGCAGAACACCGTAGTCGCTCAGCCTGACCTCGCTGCATGGGGAGATGGTGGGACCCCTCAGCCGCCCCGGAGGGTGGGGGGCCAGGGGGCCCTGCGGGCCTGCGCACAGGGACCGCTGGGTCATTTGCCTCAGCTGCTGGTGGGGCTCTGCTCAGAACAGTGACATTGTAACGAGTGCAGGCCACGCAAAGGCATAGAAGGCAGCCCACCCACGGCCCAGGAAGGGGAGAGGGCGTGGGGGCCGTGGCTTTGGTCTCCCCTCTGTCCAGCCCCTGCACGTCAAGGGTCCCTGAGGAGCTGATGGGGGCCAGCCTCGCCCCCGCCTAACCCTGGGCAGAGGGCTTGTCTGGGTGGGCTGGGGGTCCTGGTCCCCCAATTCCTGAGTTGAGGAGACACAGGATACCACGGGGCGGAAATGTCTGTCCCGAGCGCCCCGCGCTGCACCAGCCGGTCCGGGGTCCCAGGTGTCCTACCACGGGGGCTTCGGGGCGCAGGGCGCCCCTTGGCTCCAGTACAGCACAGAAAAAGTCGTGCGGTCGGTCCAGTAGCTGGGAAACGTAGCGAAAACAAATGACAAGTAAACGCGCAGCCGCGGGAAGCCGTCAAGGAGCACGGGGCGCTAATGAGCGCGCGGTGGGGCCCCGGTCAGTGGCGCTCAGAGGCCCAGGTCCCCGAGGTCCCGAGGTGAGGTCCGGGGGTGGTGCAGGGCGGCGCGGAGCTGTGGCCCGCACAGGCGCCGGGCCCCGCGCGCCCGGGGCAAGGAGACCGCCGGTCGCCCCCTCTCCAGGAGCTCCTGAAATTGTTTCCTGTAAAAAGCGCCTTTTCGAATAACCAAATGTCCCTTGGTGCGCCCTTAAATTTGAGGCCGTCCTTTAAGTTTTTGCTTTGTCAGGCAAGGGTTAACGGCCTCGCTTCAACTTCTCTGTCCGACCCTTTAAGACGCCTTAGAGCTAGTTTTACTTTTCGGGGTGACTGTTCTTTCTCGGGGTGAGGAGACCGGACTGGGACCGACGCTGCTGGCGCAGGGGCGCATCCTCGGCGTTGGGGGGGTCCTGGCAGCGGAGACCCCCACGATTCCCAGTGCCCACTGGGCCCCCCGGGGGCGGGGGCGGGGGCGGGGCGCTTGGGAACCCCGCGTTCTCTCCTCCCCGCTCCGCTCCAGCAGCAGACCTCACGCAGAGAAGGGCTGATGAACTTAGACCCGCAGAGCCCTGCCCTCTAAGCTTGTTTACCTTTCACATTTTAGAAAGGAGGTGGCAGAGTGCTTTAGGGCGAATTCCAGGCCGTCTGCCTAGGGCCCTCGGGCGAGCAGTATCCACAAAGCATTACCTAAGACCTGAGAATTATTTCCCTATGCGTGGTAAGTTCCCTCTGTAAGGAGCAAATACATTTAACCAAGAGTACATCTTTCTAGATACATATGAAGATCCAGACGTCGATCCAGACGTTGATAAAGTTTGAGGAGGGAACGAGAATATTCTAGAAGACATAGCAATGCCACACACTATTTCCCCGTTAGGGGATCCTACGTGCCTCTGGTTTGTGCCTGTGTATTTCTGTGGGTTTGTCTTTCTCAATGAAAATTAGCTTAAATACATTTTTATTGTTATATTTCATGTGTTGTGCCCTGAATATTGAGTTAGAATAGCTTGAATAAGCTTTAATGATAAAAACACTCTATTCCATTAACAACCGAGCTAGAAACACTTGAATTCAGAATATATACACACATTCCATTATTTTTAGTTCTAAACCAACACTTTTGGTCCTGACACAGAAACTCCTCTTTCTGAAATTTATGTTTTAACATCTGAAGTTGCTCAGTAAACAGTAATTGAAGCTCATTGATAATCCACTGTAAGTAAAGAATGCAGTATTCCTTGGGATGCATACGCTTCTGGAAATAATTTTAAAAGAAATAATGTGGCTAAATTAAAATTATTTATTTTGCGTCATATAATATTTTTAAAAGACACTAAAAATATTTGTCGAAAGAATAAAGGGTTTGTGTTTCCACTATCTCATGTGTTTAACATCGTGATGAAAATTTAAAAATATCAAAGGTCCTCACTTTTATAATGCATTGAGAAAAGTAAACAGATGACTAAAACTGGGTGAAAACAATCTCTTGCCCCTCTGAAGTTTAAAAACTTAAAACACAAACAGCATAATGTGTGGACAGGTCATGAATTTGAGGGTCGATCTAACTTGGGCTCAGATGCAGCCTCTGTCTTTTGGTCAAGTTAGTTACTTAACTTCTCCAACTCTTTGTCTTTTCGGCTGTCCGTCCACTGAGCTCAGTGATGACCTCTTTCTCCCAAGACTGCTCCTAGGATGAGGATAAAATCACGGCTGGGAAGTGCCTGGCAAAGTCCAGGAGATCAATGCATGTTAAGTAATCGTGGCCCCACAAGTCTTTAAATTTCATCTACTAAATTGTATCAACTAAAATTCAAAGACTAAAACAGATAGAAAAATTACTACTATGAGCAAAATGGTTTTAAAATCTTAACGTGTATTTCTTTCATAAATGAACCGGGCTATAAATATTCCAAAAATATACTCAGCTCAATAAACATAATCGCGCAAAACAGTGACTACGGAGCCGTTGCGATCGTCGCGACGCGCGGGGATCACACTCTCCCGGCGTCGGCGGAATGACGCGCAAGCGCTCGTTCTCCACCGCTGCGTCACGCGTGACCAGGTTCTAGGGCTTACGGCAGCTCCTCCAGAGTCAGTCAAGGGAGAGAGACTCGGTTTACCAGCTCCATGGTGTCTCCCGCCACGTGCAACGAACGATTCCCTGCGTCCTTCCGCCCCGTTGCCGCATGCCGTTGGTCAGGAGCAGTCACAGGTCCGGCTCGGGGACTCGGGGGCAGGGATGATACAAAGGCATCAACGCCAGGAGGCAAGAATCGTGGGGCCACCTCAGGATCTGTCTGGCTCCCCGGATCGCGTCCCTCCTGCAGGCGGAAGACAGTCGGCCCGGGCGAAGGTTCCCAAGTCGCTCGTCTCTTCGTAGCATCGGCTCAAAGTCCAAAATCTCATCACCGTGGTCAGGTCAAAGGTCAGAGAGGGCTTCTGCATGTGACAATAGGTTCAGGTCCTAGGACCCGATTCTGTCCATCCACGGACCAGTGAAACTAAAGAGAAAAGCCCCCCCCCCCTCCGTGCCAACACACCCAACGGGCAGACGCCGCCGGCCCTAGACGGGTGGCTTCGGGGCGGGAGGGAGCGGAGGTACGAAGGCCGGCGGTCCGGGGGGTCATCTGCACTTCCTCCAAAACGCCACGTGCACGTCTCCGTCTCGGCCCCTGTCACATCTCAGGGGATATCTTGTCTATGTGTCTCTGGGCTGAATTCCGGAGGCAGCGCTGTGTTGTGGAGCAGGGACCGTGTGGCCAGAGCTCGACCCCCAGCTCCTCCATTACAAGCTGGGGTCCTGGGAGGGCGCGTGACTCTCGGGGCTTCGTTTGGCACCTGCGCATGGGAGCGGCAACAGGACCTACCTGTAGGGTCGTGAGTGCCGAGCGAACGGACGCATGCCAGGTGCTGCGCTACCTGCCGCTGCGACATTTGCATCCTAAGTGCTAGTGCTGAGGATGCGAACGTTCGTTGGATGAGCTGACTTCACGTTACGTAGCAAACCTAAAAAAAAAAAAAGGCGCTGTGATTTTCCACGGGTGCGCGAGTGTTGACCACAAGCCTCATCACATTCCTGCAGGCACCGGGGATAAATTCAAAACAAACAAACAGCTTATAAAGCCCCGTTCTGCCCTAGAAATCAAAGAAGTGAAACGTTGGCCGCTCGGAAGCTTAGGGGAATGAGACGAGCCAGACAGCCAGGTCGCCTAGGTAACAGGATTTATAAATAAAATGTAAAATATGACATTCGTTTTTTGATTCAATATTTTCAAAAATGCATCAGCTACATCCCCGGCTTTTTCTTTTTCACGGTGCACCAGCATAGCCAATTTTATAAACGTGAACTTGGAAGAGTGAATGATGGCGTCTTCGCGCCGATCTGTCTCTGTCGTATTTCTAAAGCAAGCGCCTCCCCCACACCGGGCATCCGCCGCGCTCCACCTTCATTACCTAATTCAACGACCGCGTGTTGAACGCATCACAAGTCAAATGCCGTTCCGGCTCGTGGCGCTAGGTCAGGTTAGCTCCCTGTCCACCCGCGGCAACCTTGCGGAGTGGATATTTTGTTTCATAGGTGAGAAAACTGACACTCAGTAAAGAAACTAGGACCAGGTCTCAGGCTGGCCCCGCCCAGGCTGGGCTCGCCGCCGCCGCCCGCCCGCACGCTGCAGCCCGCCGGGCTGAAGCTGCTGTGCACAGCTTGGTGTGTCCGTGTTTTAATTACATTGTTGCATATTTCCATGCAGTGCGTGACATAATTATGATGGTCACATTATTACATCCTATTAGCTACCTCGATGCAGCTAATTTCCATTCAGTAAATATTTATTGATGGATCGTTTATATGCCAGCTCAAATGCTGTCAAATGCTGGGGACATAAAAGTAATTTAGATAGAGCTTCCAGTCTCAAACTTTCCTCCAGCCGGGGGACAAACAGTACGAGAAGAAAGAAGCGTGCCGCATCGTGGCGCGGGCCTTTGCCAATGACCGGACCTGGACTTACTGCTAACCGGGCTCATTTCAGCGCCATCGTTACAAACATTTTCTCTCTGTCCCGCATTATCATCTCACGGGGGAGGGGGGGGGCACCGCTGAGTCGGAGGGCAGGGACTCCACAAGCGGATGGTCAGACGCTCTCCGGAATTAGGGATCTGCTTACGCCCACCCACCCACGGCCTGTCCGAGGTGGGGGTTTGTATTTTGGCTACTCGATGGCAAAGTGGTGATACCTCGAGTGACCGTAATTCAGACTTACTAGGTGAAGTTTTGTGGAGAAGTCCATTATTTCTGTCCTCTCACACCCGAGTTCTAGTCCTGGTTCCGCCGCGTGCCATCCGGAAACAGAAGAATAAAATGGTCCCTCTGTACCTCATCAGGTGGTCATGAAGCTTAATATAATCTGTAAACAGGGCTATTGTAGATGCGGGACCGTTAACATCCCTTGAATATTGCTTTAGCAAAGTATGGATTATATACTCATATCAATTCACATACATTTTGGAGATAAACATTTATCATGTTTTCACATTTATTATTTTTAGATGTCATTGTCTTTCTTAAAATATGAAATTTCTTTTCATTGTATATTAAGGTGTTTTTTAATGCTATTGGGTTAAACCTAACTCCTGTATCTCTGATTATATCATTTACATCCAATAGGCAAAAATTAACTCTTCCTCCATCACCGAGATGAACAAATTGTTCCCTTAGCCGAAAAGTGCTGTTGTTCTCACGCGCAATTGCAATGCCGTGTATCACCTGTCAAGCCAAGTTCAGGCATTTACTCTACGGCACTTCGCCTCTCCCCGGGTTCGTTATTCTGGGTTCGTCGAGCACTAAACTTACATAACCTCGAGTTTCTTCCCGCACTTGGTTCCTGCGGCCTGCATGCAACAGTTCCACGTGGAGAATTATTTCTGCATAATACGCTCTGAACCTGCGGCCAGCTCGGCCTCATCGGCTCACCTGACAGAGGCGGCCGTTAGCCATCTTGTCCAGACCGAGGTGGAGAAGGGCGAGGCGCGTGAGCCGGCGCGGGACATGCCAGCGGTCCCCGGGAGCCTGTCCAGCATGCGCCACGCCCTTCCCGGGGCCTTGCCCGTCCCCACGTCCCGCCAAGCCGTGGGCGTCTCCCCGTGACAGCCCCGGGGGCCCTGCTCCTCCGTCTGCGGGGGTCGCTACCACCTCTCTCTCTCTGTGGCCTCTCAGGAGACCGGTGACCCACAGCTGACCGGGTCCTGCCTTGGTGACGGGGGTGCCGCTCACTGTCCACTCAGCTGCGACCCGTCTGCGGCTGCTGGCCTCTCCGCGCTGCCTGCTCTGTCCCTCCCCAGCTCGGGTCCCCAGCGGGACAAGATGGGCGGGCCTAGGCCTCCCCCACAGGTACTCACAGCCTTGCTGTCCCCTCACTAACGGCCGGCCCTTGTCACTTCCCAAGAGCGAAGGCGGAGTGCATCTCAACGGCATCGAACGCCAGAATCGCTCTTTCCCACTGTCAATCCATGGGTGGCTCACTCCTCCACGTCACAGGTGCCCCCTCGGGGTGCCCCTGGGGTTCTAGGACCCTCTGGGATCTTGGCTTCTGCATTCCTGCCCCATCTCAGAGGCCTCTGAGGCCCCGGGAGGCCCTGCCCAGGGCCTTGATAGATTTCAAACACAGCGGGACATTCCTTGAAGACTCAGCCATGCCTCCAAGACCACAAATGACCCTTCTGCGCCCTCCACGGCGCTACGTCAGGGTCTACGCGGGGAGCCCGGATTTCCCCCTCCCTCACCCCCCTCGCCCCCAGACTGCCGTTCCCGCTGTCTTGTTGCGTCCACTCTCACCATGGTAAGTCACTAGTTCTAATCTGCCAGGGGCTTAGAAAACAGATGTGTCCCTATAGGAACTGGATGGAAACTCAGAGTTAAAATAAACCTGTGAGTGTAATGCCCGTAAGACACAAGCACCAACAGCAGCAGAAGTGGGCATTTGGTTGGCCAGCTCCATGGAGAATAGTAAGTTCTCCATGAAGTTCAGGTGAGTATTTTTCCTGCCTGCAACGAAAATGCCTGAAAGGTAAGTAAAATAGTATGTTCTGGAGCCGGAGCCTGGGGGCATCCTGCCCGGATCAGAGGCCAGCTCTGCCCCTTCCGAGCTAGAAACTCCCTCGCTTCTCAATTTTCTGCAAACGTAAAATGGAGTTGAAGATAACAGCGCCGAGCTTCCAAGGTTTTTGTAAGAATCGAGGCAGTCGATGCTTACGAAGCACGTCGAGGTGGGCTGGCCACGCACGTCCTCCGTCCGCGTCCGTGACGACGACCACGTCGCGTGTGGCCTCCGACGGCCACTTCGCTTCTTTAAAGTCACTTTGCTCACTTCCTGTGCTCGGCCAGGTTCCCAACGCCGAAAGTCGGGTTTCACGGTGGGAGGTGTGGCGCCTCAGTGCAGGACGGGCGGAGGTGGCCGGGACCTTTTTTCAGGAGGATTTTTAAAGGCACACGCGTCTACACACACGCATGCTTAAACGCATGCCTCCCTCGCGTTCAGTTGTGAACATGATACAGGAGATTTCGTGCCACTACGACTAATAAAAGGGACACCGCGGTGAGTAATGAAAATGCTAATGTATCAAATGGATCGTCTCGATCCGATTCTGAGCATTCTGTTTTGGGGTCCAATGCAATTTTTCATGATACAGTCTTCTCCACTGAGCTCGAGTTCACAGGAAATTGTACACCAGATGCCCTGACACAAAGCATCATTTTGATCAAATAATCAGTTATTTTGCTTCGTAAGCCAAGCCCATGAAACCAATATTTACTGCACGTGTAATGCGTTAAAAGTATCCAAAGAAAAAGAATTTTCTATTATTTTTTTAAACGATTAAATTATCTGGTACCAGAAATAATTATTTAATTATAACCATTTTTCCATTACTGATACATATATTTTTTATTGATTATCTATCTGATTAAATGTCTTCGGGTATAATTATTAATAGAACAATGCCCGCCTGGAAAATGTTTGCCGAAAATAACAAATGAGATGATCTTTCAAACCCATCACACTTTTACCTAAGCCTCGGTTTCTACTAAATTATTCACATCATTCTAAAATTCTTGAAGTTAGTTTTACCTTGGTGACAGTCAGTTGTCTGAGAGACCAAGTTGTAGAGCTCTTGGTAGAGAACGAAGGCAAGTCGATGACTTTGGAAATGGACGAGGTGACAATCTGCCCTCTTCAGGCGTAAAACGGGACCCTGAATCCAAAACGATGGAGACCGGGAAACGCTGTTATGTGGACCGAGTGGGAAGAAATAAATGGGCATTGAATCTTTTCTCCAAAAATAATGGTGCCAGGGAACGTACTCGCAGGCCTGGCCTTAGACCACGTGACGATGGCTCCGCGTCTGAGGGGCCTGAGGAGGGAGGGGAGGCAGTGTGGTCAGGAGCTGCCCGGGTTCCCACGCGGATTCTCTGAGTTACGTGTCTTTGCTCTGCTGTTGTATTCATCAGCTTGATGCTAATAGCTATTATTTTGGTTAAATGCGGAAGTCTAGATCCTGTAAATAAAGGGGGAAAACCAAAACCATGGAGAAGTAAAAACAAATTCCAGTTTAGCAAATGCAGCGGACAGAACTCGTAATCACACGCCCTTTAAAAGTGTCACGACATCCTAAGTTTGGCTGAACAACAACAAAAAAAATCAGTGAAATATACTATTATGGAAATAACCCTTTTTCAAAGTTCGACTAATTCGAGCTAACATACATTTATTAAGAGCCTAAAATAATTCACATCATAAGTGTGATTAAGTAACAAAATAAAACACACGGTTTGGTACTGTCTTTGATTACATGCTAGTGGCTTCCGAGTGCCTCTGTGCACCGTGGGGAGAAGAGACATACTGTCCCCAGCAAGTCACTCCGGCTTCTGGGTGGCAGTTCTTCTAACTGGAAGTGCAAGTCCCTCCCCGGCAGATGGAAAAGCCCATCCTCCTTGCCGCTCCCTTTAGAAGCCCTGAGTCCCTGCCTTCGACCCCGCTTCCTGTCTCCAGCGCTGCATGAGGGACTCCGTGGTAATAATAAACATAATTATGGGGGCTTCCCCTCTGCTACAGAATAGAGCTTTTTACATGTCAGTGCAATACCTTTAGCTTATCCACAGGGGAAAAAAAGAAAACAAATTTTTTTTGCCTTTTGCCAAATGACACCACAGGCCTCTCAGATGGGTTTGTGGTGTGAGTGTGACCCATCGTACAAAAGGCACCTGTTCTGGAAACCCCAAGTGTGGCGTAAGCCGCATCTTAAATCCCCGAATGAGGAAAGGGCGCCTCACTTTCTAAGCTGGAAATTCACTCCAATTATGTTTCTTGTAGACATAACTGTAATGTGTTTTAAAGCAGAGCCTTTGCCCATCACAGACCAGCCCTGAGCTCTGAGAATCTGGCAAGGACGCTGTGACCTGACCAAGGTCACGCTGCCAGAAGGTTCTGGGAGGAGAATCCGGGACAGCGAGCGAGCCTCGGAGAGTACCTGCTGTAACCCCCAACCCCCACCCCACGCGCCCCGTCTATGATGCAGGAAACCGAGGCTGAAATGGGCGAGGGGCCCAGGAAGCCTCAAACTTACGTCCGGTCAACGTCGACTCGCGTCTGGGGGACGTTTCACTAGTCGGGGCAGGAGTGAGCATGAATTGGGGGGCATCACTCTCCCCGAGTCATGGCGCCCACTCCCCGCCGGTCGGAGCGGAAATGGGCAGCTGGAGGGATTAAAAACGGTTAAATCCGTTACACAGCGACTCCCGCCCACAGCATCTGTCGGGACGGACAGCAGTGACCACGGAGAGCTGCTGGCCGGAGGCCGGGCCACCATCTCCGCTGCCTGGCCCCAGGCGAGTTCCCTACCGGGAAAGCAGGAGATGGCACAGAATGACTTCCCAGGTCTGTTCAATCCTACAGGTGCACAAATTTTAAGATGTTCACATCTTTGGTCATGAGACAAAAAAAAAAAAAAAAAAACGCAATAACTAAATAACTCCACTGAAGACTTCAGCACCTTCAGTAAAATCGGTCTCAGAGACAGGCATTTTTCGTCTCCCCAAAACACCCGATTTTGACTTCTCGGAAGCGTTAAAAATTCATCAGTGACCTTTGACCTCGGCTGAACGTTGTCAGACACTTTCGACCTTTGGGTTGGAAGTGGACGCCCCCTCCTCTTTTTGCTCTCGGTGCTGTTTTTAACCCACTTTCGTGATGGACGCTGTTTGGGGCAGGAGATCCATTCTTCGACGTCCGTAAATATCTGCTGAGAGACCTTTTCCTAGCGTCCTCGCGAGGACGTGGTTCGGAGCCCCGCGCTTCGGTGACCGCTTGCCCCCACAGACGCATAAGCGTCACTGAGGTATTGGTATAAACTCCACACGAATGCAAGTCCTTTGCAGCCACCCAATGTCCTCAGAATATTTCCAAGGAGTCACATCTACAGCTTTAAAAAAGGGGACAGAAAATGCCAGTTGCGGCCCAGGATCTCAGTAAGGGCCCCCGGCAGAAGGAGGCGAGGAATGGGGGTAATTGTCCTTTAAAATGGAACGGTTTTTTTTTTTAGAAGGGAAATTCCCTGAGGAAGCTCTTTTAAAACAAATAACTGTTCAGGAGGGAGCTGGCAAAAGGTGGGAAGCGTTTGTCTTTGATTTCTCTGTCTGTGTATCTGAGCTCAGACTTAGACCACGGTTTATGCACATACTAGTGGAATGCTAATGACCTCCTGTGAGGACAGGGGCTTTTGACACTAAGTATCAACAGAAAGGTTTGGGGTGTGTTTTCTTTTACTCCCAACAAGGTGCCTGGTGGGGGGCATCCCAGGACCTGGGAATGGGTGCCTGGATTGACCTCCGGGTGGGCGGAGAGTAAAGTGACTAAGGATTTATCTGCACATCAAGGAGGCTTCTGGAAGGTGCAACCTCTGGGTCCTTGGGCGGCTGTATTTGTTTAACCCCTTGCTGCTTCTTAAGCCCAGGGGCCCTGGAAGCACCTGGAGCCTTCCCGCACATTTGGGGGGCAGGGGGTGGGGCTGGGTGCGGCCTAGGTCCCAGCGACACCCAAGCCGCTGGTCCCAGGCCACACCTGGAGACCCATGGCCCTCCAGGACTGGTTTGACCCTGGGACACTCCAAAGCTTTCCTCCGTCTCCACAGGCAGTCTCTTCTGAGCATCTGTCCGAATACCCGCTTATATTAGAACACCCACCAGGAAGTAGGGTCCCCCAACTCCAGTGTGGCCTCATCTCAACTAATCACATCTCCGGTAACTCTGTTTCCAGAGAAGTCACATTCTCTTTTGAGGAGACACAATTCACCCACGACAGGGAGCTCACTCGCCCAGCCGTGCAGGGACATTCTCGTTTGCTCCGTGGGTGCCCCCCTCCCTCCCCAGCTCACCACCCACAGGGGGGTCTGGCTCCAACAGCTCCCTGCCTGGGCAGCCACTAGATGTGGGCTGTGTTGCCCGCGACACTCCTGGGCTTCTCCGTAAACGTGAGGTCTCCCCACAGGTTCACAGGGCGCCCTGCCCTGTCGGGAGCCGGGAGCCTCTCAGACGGGCTTTATTGAGAAGAAACACAGTGTGAATACACCCGAGGCACTTTGACGGCCCCAGGCAATAACGCTCAGAGGCCTTAGACCGGATCCTGAAGTTGGGGAATTGCCAGCCGTGAACTTAGATGGACAGTTGGTGCCAGTCTGCTGCTCAAACCCCGCAGTGGCGCCTCATGTGACCCAGAGTAAAAGCCAAAGTCCCTTCTAGGCCTACAGGCACGGCGTCCCCACCGCTGTCCCCTGACCGCCACGTCTCTGCCTGTCCTTGGTGGCCCCACCATCCCTGCACACCTCATGCCCCAGGGCCTTGGCACCTGCTGCTCCACTGGACGGTCAGTCCCAGAGACCCACAGGGCTGCCTCATGCCCCTTGTCCCAGCCGAATGTCCCGTTGAAAATCACAGCCCCCCCGTGAGCCTTCGCCCTGGACCGTCCCCAACATCAGCAGCAGCATCTTCATCAACCTCAGCTTTCTCGCGGTAGCTGAATGCAGGCACAGGTCCGAGCGTTTCACACAGTTAACCCATTAAACCCTCACGGCAACTCGAGAGGTGGCTGTGAGTATCAGCCTAATTTACAGACGAGGGGTTAAGGGAGGCCACCCAAGCCACATGGCGCAGAGTACGGACTGGGGACATCAAACAGACTCGCATTCAAGACGACAGATTCGACTTGCAAACGCTAACGCAAAAGTTACAACCTGTCCCCACAAGATTCAACCTTGCTTTCCAGGTGCGGTCCCCAGCCTCACCTGGACCCTGCCCTGGCCCTTTACCTGCTCACACTGTGCAGCAGGCATTCCCAGAATGCTCCAGTGTTCTCAGCCATCCACACCTGGGCTGCAGACCCTGCCCCCTCCTTCATAAAGAACACAAAGCCTCAGGATGACCTCAGACTCGCTCCTTCTCCTTCGTATCCTAGGACCTGCCTCCCTGCCCGAATGTCCTGGGTGGTGGCGAGGGGAGGGCTGGAGTCTCCTCCCTCAAGGGTCCTGGCCTCAGAGGACCAGGGTAGGGTACAATCTGTCTTCTCCGGATTCAAGTTTACCGACTTTAAACTCAAGGGTGGATTTAGAAGACTTCAGAACATTTCTAGAGCCCGAACTCATGCAGGGGACGTTGGGGCAGCCGCATGTGGGCACATCCGGTTTTCGCAGGAGCACACCTGCTCACACCTGCTCACCTCAACGGCCAGCTGGCCTCCTCGCTGCTTCCCCTTTCGTCCTCCAGAGGGCGCCAGAGGAGCAGGAGGCACCGCCCCACGCACCAGGTGCAAATTTGACTCCTGCACCAGGAGAGAACACAAAACCCACCACATCTCCATGTTCCCTGTGCTTTTGGTTGATTTCAATTTCTCACGTCCTCTTTTGTGACCACGGACAACCAAAGGCTGTGTGAATTTTTCCATACTAGCAATCACTTGGTCTCCAGTTTTCTGAGATTGGCCTGAGACATTACATGGAAACATTACAAATCATGTTACGTTACAACCGAAAAGACGATGCGTAACACAGGAACACACAAGTCGTCGTCTCGAGTGTTTATACTACAGATTGTGCTGTTCCGGTTGCTTGAAAACACTGCGTGACTATGAGTTTTAAGTCTGTCGAGCTTACGTCTTCTAGGCCTTTCGTACTTATCTCTGGGAAGTCCCAGCACCGTTCCCGAGGAGGGGGCGTTCACAGAGGGGGCGGCTCGGAGCCCGCGGTGGCTGCGCGTCCGCGGTGGCTGCGGGGCGGGGACCCAGCAGCCCAGCTACGCGGTGACAGCGGTGCCGTTAGCCAATTCTCCCTGCGTGCGACCTGGCCACGCCCGGGAGCCCTCGGTCCGCCCACTTTCCATGCAGGTTCTGCAAACGCCTCCCCAGCTCCGTGAGCTACTTACGATTCTTCCAGCGAATGCCTCTTTTATTTGCTGAAGTTAATCAGAATTAGTTTCTGCTGTTTGGACCCAAGAGTCTGACAGGCACAGACAGCCCTCATTACTTAGTGTGTCTGGCACTAACAAGAACGCGATACATATTTGTTGAATAAATGTCGTCACTAAGAAGAAAAGGAAAGAAAGAGGAGGCGTAGCGACATAACACCGGGAAATCGCGGTGTCCGTTTGAACAGCGAGATGACACTCTTCTCGGAGGTCGGGCTCATGCACGGGGCGGACGTTCACTGTCAGCAGGTACGTCTGCCTCCGCGCTGCCGCGCCGACCTGGGGAGCTTCCCGAACGCTTCCCCAAACCAGTCGGAAAACGGGAGACGGACTCGGGGAGGGCTGGACGCCGTGACAGCCACCACGCAGCCCTGGGACCAAGACCGACCGGCCGCACCTGTGCACGTGAAAATCGCCCGTAACACGTCAGAGGGAATGAATGGGCGCTGTGTAAAACGAACCATTTTCGTCGAAAGTGACAAAGAAGGAAAACAGGTCGGGCGGGACTTCACGATGGAGGGACAGCGAAGACCGAAGGGAAGGCCTGACACCAGTGTGTGCTGAGTGAGGGGCTGGTGTAGATAAATTCTCTCTCGGTTTGTCAGGAGCTGAGTCTCCTACTCGCTAAAAGTCACCCGTCGAAGGTGTGACCACGGAGCAGGTGCGACCACCCAGTGCTGAGATGCTGAGCGCAGTGCGTGCGCGAGATCACCCAGGCGCCCTCGCAGAGGCACACGCGGTCCACAGGGAAGTCGCTCAGAAACCTACAGCGAAGCCGTAGAAACTGTGCAGAAAAATGGAACAGAGAAATTATGTATCCGTTGAAAAACTTGGCTTATATTCTGTTGGTCTTTTTATTTCACTGAAATTGAAAATATGATTGCAAATGAAAAAAAAGAAAAACAGGATTCCCCACCACAGATAATTTGAGGAAAAAAGAAAATATATAAAATAATCGTTTGCTCTTTGGAATTAATTGTCGGTAGAAAATTGGTCAGATAAGTATTCCACTTCTAACATAACAATCTTTAGGGGAAAAAGTTGCAAATGAAGGCGCTGAAAAGGATTATGTGGTTGACGAAAAGGAAATGGGATGGATTTAGAACACACTGGGCTTTCCTTCCGTGAGGGCAGGGAGCCCGGGACCAGGGGCGCGGGTGGGAACGGGGGCGCGGGTGGGCGCAGGCGCGGGTGGGCAGGAGTGACAGGCCGCCAGAGATGAGTGGCGGCTTCGTCCAGTTTCCGGGGCGTGAACCAGCGCGGCCCGGACACGCGTGGACACCCCCAGGCAGCTTCTGAGGCCGCGGGTCTCAGACGTGGCACGGGCCGGCGCAGACGCGCCGGCCGCTGCCCCCCGTCCCCGCCCCCCCCCGGCCCCGACGCGGCGCCCCCTCCGTGCCGGCCCTCCCCTCTCAGGTGCCGTCTGCTGACTCCCCCCCGCCCCCGCACCCCGACCCCTGGCACCAGCCGGCGAGGACAGGCCCCCCGCTTTACAGAACTCTGGTTTCTCGGTTCGGGTGGATGCTCAGGGAGCTGCGTACTTACGCCCAGTACTTTGCAGACACACGGAGCACGAGACCGCAGCCGGGGGGCCGGGCCCGCAGGCGCCACGCGGAGCCTCCGTCCCTCTCCAGGGCCAGCCCCCGGGGGGCAGGGGGTGGTCCCGCTGAGTCCTCCTGTGCGCGGGACCCCACGCTCCCCTCCTCAGAGACCCGCCGCGAGGCGCGTCCCAAACGGATGAGCGGAAGAACAGAGGACACCCAGTGTGTCTGGTCTCCAACATCCACGGCTCCCCAAATCGTGCCTGTTCTCGAGAGCCACCTGCGGCTGGGAGGGTCCCCAGGCAGCGAAGACCCAGAAGAGGCCGCGCCACCCATGGCCAGGATGGAGGGCAAGGCCGGGTTGGTCACTTTGCCGAGGACGGCTTCCACGAAGTGTGACGCCCCAGTGCCGTGGGACAGGCTCCCCGCAATCTCCTCCCCTGCAGCCCACGTGGGCCGTGGGGAGGGGCGGGGCAGGCGGCTTTTACCCCGAAGACCGGGTTTCCTGCGCCGGCCCCTGGGGAGGCCGCGTGGCCGGAGAGCCCCCGTGGGAACCCCGCTTTGCCGCTGACCCCGCGGGGCAGGGGTGACAGTGGGCGCTCTCCTCGAGGCTGGGTCTGGTCCAGTCCAGTCCTGGGGTGGCCCGGAAGCTCTGTCTGCTCGGGCACTTTCCAGCACGGGGTCGGTCAGAGGGGCCATGCTGCCTCCAGCCCTGGTGTCCCTCAGCGGTCACCACGAGGCCTGTGTCTGGGAGCAGAATGAAGGCCACCGGCCCAGGCCGGGCTTCCGTGGTCAGGGGGGCCCTGGCCTCATGGCAGCAGGGGCAGTGAGAGGCCGGAGACCCGGACGCCAGTTTCCACTCAGCACACCCCTGACCATGAGACTCAGGCCACCTCGCTCCAGGCTCACGGGGCGGAGAAGTGGGGGGACAAGGGTCCGCCCAGGGGCGTCACCCGGTTTGCTGGCACTGTCCGGACACTCTGCCTCCATCCGCGTCCAGGGACCGAGCCTCAGGTGCGATTGCAGAGGCCCGGCTGCCCCAGGGAACTCCAGGACTCAGGGACCCACTGGCCACCAGCCGTCAGGGGCTCAGCCCCTCCCCCCAAACCGTCCATCGCCACGAGGCTGTCTGGCTCAGTAAAGGGTAGGTTAGGTTTTGTTCCCTGGAGTCTTGGACAAGTGTCAACGCTCCCGAAGGCCAGGAAGCCGCTTCTCAGGTTTTCATCTCGGGAACTGGATGGTCTCTGGACCACTCTGGCTCCGCGGCCCTGTCTCAGGCCGGTCCGCAACGTGAGGGTGCTGAGGGACGAAGCCGGCCTGCAGAGGTCTCCAGGTCGCTGGTGTGTGTGACATGCTTAGACAGCTAGTCGTGAAACTCCATGGGGGGAGGAAGTAGTTTTGTTCACTGTCCCCACCGCCGGCCACGCAGTGCGGTCACCTGGTCCCTCCAGCCCGAGTCGCAGGCGGGGGCTTCTGTTCCGTTTTCTCTGTGACTGTCAGAGGCGGCCCAGGCCGGGCACAGCTCACTCGCTCGGGACACAGAAGAGCTGACTCAGCCGGGAAGGAAGAAGATTGTTCAGCGTTACTGCCATTTGAAAGTCATTTTAATAACTCAAAACACTCCGTGTTGTTACCAAGAGTGAGACTGTAGAGCATTTCTCTCTTCGTCCTTGCCTCTTTTCCTGTGAAAACCGGAGGGATACGACAATCTGCTCTCTGTTGCAAAACAAAGGAAGGAATCCAAACACTGCCAAACAGTGTGGTGTTCGTGTTCCCACAGTGCTGTCTGGAGTCTGGTGGCCGCGTGGCCCGCGGCCACCCTTCCCAGCGCGGTTTTAATCTCCCCTAAGCCCTCAGGGACACAGTTGGCCAGCAGTCCACTCGGGGCCAGTGTGGGGGCTGACATTGGCCCTCCGCTGACTCGGGCCATCTCTGCCCTTCACACCTCCCCCCAACCCTGACCTTGACTGTCCCGCCATCCCCCGCCCCGCCCGCCCCGGGCCCTCCCCCGCTCTGTGACGCAGTGTGTCCAGCTGGCCGGGCGCCTGGTGCTGCCCGGGCAAGTCCGGGCCGGGGCCTCTGCGTGCCCCGCATCTCCACCGGTTGTCACAACAGGAGCCAGCGCCCTGTTACCAAGGCCCCCACCACATCGTGACCAGCACCCCCTCCCCCCGCCCACAGCTCTATTATCTCCCTTTGCACTTGGCCCGGAGGCTCCCTGCCGAGCCCCCTGCCGAGCTCAGAGCTCCCTGCCGAGCCCCTGCCGAGCCCCCTGCCGAGCTCACGAGCTGTGTCATGTTCTCGCTCTTTCCACGGTCCTTCCCCTGCAAGCTCCTGGGCTTCTGGCTCCGTGGCTTAGCGGGCGTTCAGGGATGCCCCGTGCCCGCCGGCGTCGTGAACAGCTGTGTGCACAACCTGTGACAGTTAGAATCACACTAAACACGGCCCTGGGCTGGTAACGGGGACACGGAGTCATTCTCTGGGTTTGACGCCGGTCACTCGCGTCATGCTGAACTTCAGGAGCTCTCAGGGGTCGGCATCCCGGAGCTGCTGCTTCCTGCACGGAGCTTGTTCGCTGCAGCCGGGATCAGCAGGTCCCTGGTGTGCGACATGAAGGCTTCACCACCCACCGCGGGCCCCGCCGCTCGGGTCTGCGGGGCCAGGGCGGAGAGCTGGCCTGACAGGAAGGAGAACAGTTTGGAATTCCTGCCGTGCCCGCCACGCCTGCCCGCCGGGTCGCACCTCGGCCCCACGCTGCCGCTGCGTGACGGCGGCAAGTCGACCGGCCTTCTGGGGCCTCGGTCTGCTCGTGTGCAAAGTGCTGCCGGCCTCCCAGGCACGTCACGGTGGTCACAGGGGTCCACGTGTGTACGGCATTCGGCGTCAATGAGCAAATTACTCTGGTGCCTCGTCGGGACAGGGGGGATGCTCCACTCAGGGCACGGCCTCGGGTGTCAAGACTCAGGAGGGGAGAGAGTGGCCACGACTGGGCATACGGCAAAGGCAGGTGGAGCCCTGCAGCCGGGGAGCAGGGGGAATGATGGGAAATTACTAAGAGGAGACATCGGGGGAGCTGCTTGCTGAGGGTCAGGTGCCAAGGGTGGGGGTTGCTCTAAGCTGACGGGGCAGGAGAAGTGAACTAGGCAGGCGGAGGACAAGGACCACACAGGCTGAGGACAAGGACCAGGCAGGCTGAGGACAAGGACCAGGCAGGCTGAGGACAAGGACCAGGCAGGCCGAGGACAAGGACCACACAGGCCGAGGACAAGGACCACACAGGCCGAGGACCGCGCCCATGGACGAGGTCCAGTCTCGTTTGGTCAGTGAGAAAACTACACACTGATATTTTATAAATGTGAGGAATTATTGTCACCTTTCACATGCTGAATAGAATACTTCTAAAACCTGCAAGGCAAACAATTTATCGAAGAAGAAATACAAATGCTCACCACGTAAAAACAAATAAAAAGTTCAATGTCATTATTATTCAGTTCCAGCCAGATATCTTTTTTTCTTGTTTTTTTTTTTTGTTTTTTTTGTCCCCAAACTAACACCGTGCACTTTGCGGGTGAAGGGAAGGGGGTCCCCAGACGCCACACTGGAGCGCACCTTGGCACAAACGCGCTGGAGGAAAACTCATCAAAACCAATTCGATGAGTTCTTACTCTCAGCTCCCTTTTCCTGAAGTTTATCCCGAGAAAACTTGGAGATGCGCAGGGACACAGGTGAGCAGCTCCGCGGGCGGGCGCACGACTTCCCTCCAGCGAACACACACACCTGGAGGGCTCGGCCGCTCGCGCACCTGCGACGCCCAAGGCGTGGGAGAACCGCGTGTTTGTTTAGGGAATTCGCTTTTAAAATCATGGTGATGACGGAAAGCTACACGGCTAATAAAATAGTGTGGTAGCAAAATATTTAATAACGTGAGAAAATTCTTGCGATAATTTTAACATGAAGAGACACTAGCCGGGAAATACACGAAGGCGACAAAGAGGGTGACGTCCAGACAGTAGAAGCGCGAAAGGCTTTTATTTCCTAATTCCTGCCTCTCAGATTCGCACAAGCAGGAAAAACCCAGTTATTAAGGAACAAAAGCCCCACCGTGCCACTCTGATTTTAGAAGGAATGATCGCTTTAGGTCAATAGGTCCTTCACAAGCCTGGGGGCGTCTCCCCCGTGCCCAGAAAGAGAAGTAGGTACAAGTGTCAGAATGTGGGGGTTGCGTTACCCGGTTCCGATGAGTGAACGGAGTGAGGCTCATGGATCACGCGGTGAAAAAGCCCTCCCTCCCTCCTTCCTCTCTCCCTCCCTCCCTCCCTCCCTCCCTCCCTCTCTCCTTCAACAGATCTTTTACGCGTTCAAGCAAGGACCAGGACGGCACCCGGTGTGACGATGAGTCACAGTCCCTCAGCTCCTGCCCCTGGGCAGAGGCAGCCCGACTCACGGCAGGATGTGGGCCACGCGGGGCGAGCGTGGCATTGGAAGGGGCCCCGGACGAGGAGGTGACACCGAGTCTTCAGGTGTGACAGTGACCTTCGACAAGTCTAAGTGAGGGGTGAGGCAAGGTGGCACCTTGGCATAGGCCTAATTGGAGAGCCGCCGGTGGCCGCGACCAGGAGTTTGCACAGGAAGTAGCGAGGGTGGCAGTGAGCGGAGAGGCCGAGGGCCGGGGACTGGCCCGGAGGACGGGCCTGAGGCGCCGCGCGGGCAGCTGCTGGAGCAGGCCCTGCACGCTTGTCCCCTGGCTCCGCGCTGCCTCTGAAACCTCCACAGGCCGGGACACTTTGAAGCACGAGCTCACCCTGAGTACCAGCATGAGTGAATGAGTTTCTAGGAGGGAGAAGCCCCAAACGAGGGCTCCGGATGCTGATCACAGGGGAAGATAGAGGGCCGCTAACCATTCCGCCTGCCTCCCAGAGCAACGGGAAAGACTCGGGACCAATTAATCCGAAGCAGCTCATCCTCAGGACTTAAACGTGGGCGGACCACGTTCGTGTTCAGACCTGAATGGATGTTTAATTCCAGGCACATAATGCCTGGGGACATGGCCTCAGATGCCATTTCTTCCCCGGAAAGGGGAGAACAAGCGGACGCTGGTCTTTCGGCCAAGACGGGGACGATCGCAGAGCTTTCCCGTTCCCTGTGCCCCTGAGTGACCCTTCGCTCTGTAAGTCCCGCTGCCGGCGAGCCCAGGGGGTTGTCAGTGTCACCAGAGAGCTAGCATTTCAGCTTACCGTCAGTCATAACGCTCAGAAGCTGTGGAGGAGTTCTCTTATTTATTTAGTGGTTTCTTATGCATTTGTTTCTATGGTGACTTTAAGCCAGAGAGCACAGGGCGCGACTTGCCCCGGGCTCATTGTTTATTGTGGTTTTTGTTATTTTTAAGAAATAATTAATTGACTAAGAAACAGAGAATTTTGAATAATGACAATTATTTTCTCCCATTGGGTTTATTGTGCCCTGAAAGGTCCCTGATTTATTCCAAATGAGCTAAGGGCTCTGCTGATGAATGAGAGGAGAAGCCGAGCCTTCCGGGTCCTGGGAGCGGTGGAACAGGGGACGCCCATCGCCGTACTCAGTGCCCGGGACGGCCGCCTGTTTCCTCGCAACGTGAAGTTAACGGGGATGTGGAGGAGGATCTTACCGAACCGGAATTCCCCTGGAAAAATCTGGAGTTGACGGTCACGCGGACTGTGTAACTTTGCATTTATCCCCATCCGGGAATGAGATGGCTCATCGAGAGGCATCTGAGCCTGGCTCCCAGCCCGGGTGAGGCTCCCCGCCCCTGACGAATGCCTCCTGGGGGGCAGGGTCTCCCCGCGTGCCCCCGGGACGTCCCTCGCAGAGAGAAGGGGCCACAGAGCAAGTCACACGCCCATAGTGACAGTGACCATGTGCGCCATGGGAAACCAGAGGTGTGCAAGCTGCCCGCCGTCCTGACAGGCTGCTCCCGGGACAGGGACCGAGACAGCGACTGTTGAGCGTGCCCAAGTCCCGGGGGACAGCCCTTGGATCAAAGCCTTTTTCTGGGCAAATAGGAGACTCTTTTTCTACTATCGGATAAATATTTTTAAATAAACTTTAAAACAAAAATCTCATTGTCTTCAGTTTTTTTAACTGCGAAACACCCAGTGTAATAGGACGGCCATCAAGGGCAACAGGCCAGCTGATGGCGGTGGAGATGACCTTGGCCTCTCAGTGAGGGGGCACGGGGCACCTGATTCCCTAAGGTGTTTTTCAAATACGTGGCACCTTAGGACACAGCGAGCGCGTGCGACTTGGTGATTTCCAGAGGCCTGACCGGGAAAGCTTTGATGAAAACCGTCATGCTCGGCGGCGCCGGACGCTCTGCGGCTCGGGGCAGAATGTCCCCTGCCTGTCTCTGGGACGGAAGGAAGGCGGAGGCAGCTCCCGGGTCCCCCGGGCACGTGTCACGTCGCACGACCGGCCGCACACGCGCCGTTCGCGGTTCAGCGTTGCCGGGAGCGGGTGCTGGGGACGGGCCGCGCCTATGCTTCCTGAGGGGCCCCTGGGCGCGCCTCCTGCAGCTCCAGCCCCCGTCACTGGCACCTGCCCCGGTGGCCACGAGGCCAAGCCCCGGAATCTTAACCTCCCGCTTCGCTGAACAAGTCAGAATCGGGGTCACGGGCTCCCCCGCTCTGCATTCTGCCGTCGCCGTGGGGTGCTCATGGTTCTGCTCCCGGTTCAGAAGTGGGAGCCTGCCAGCCGGCGAGCCTCGGAGGCACGCCAGCCCCGCCGTGCTGTCCTGCAGAAGGAGAGAGGGACTCAGGATGGGTCCCCAAATCCAGTCGACGCGAAGTGAACCCAGCGCGCGGAGCGTTCGCGCCAGCACGGCCGGCAGAGAACGCGGACGGGGCCAGCCTCCCGCCGTAAGGCCGGGGAGCAGGGCCGCAGGTGGGGGCGGCGGGCAGGGCCGCAGGTGGGCGGCGGCGGGCAGGGCCGCAGGTGGGGGCGGCGGGCAGGGCTGCAGGTGGGCGGCGGCGGGCAGGGCCGCAGGTGGTCCGTCTGTCCTCGCGTGTCTGAGGAGAGGCGCGATGCCGGCTTAGATTTGCTCCTGGAAGACGCGCTCCGGAGGCGTTTCCCACCGAGAAGTATCGTGACCGTTTTAGGCTCTGGGGACTTTGGTTGGACCTACAGGATGAGGACGAGGGGAGGTATTTGGAGAGGGGGCTGGCCTGGGCTCTGCCCTGGAGGGTGGCGAAGGGGACCCGTGACACTTTACAAAGCCCCCACCACGTGGGCGCCCCCACCCCCTGCTCAGCAGCTCCCCAACCCCCCACTGCAATGGCGGGCGTGGGCGGGCTGACCCGAGGGCGGGCTGACCCCGAGGGGGGGCTGACCTCCCTTCTTTCCATTCTGTTCCCGCCCCCCACTCTTCTTCAGATGCTTCCTGCCCCCCTCTGCCCTTGCAAAAGGAATTCCCACGCTGATTCTGGAGCAAACGAGCCACTTCCATCGCCCGGCACCCGAGCCGTATAAATACTCCCTGTGTCTTCGGGCAAAAACGGGGCCTCGGTGCCAGTGACGGCAGCGCGCGCAGGCTGAGTCCCGAGCCGGGAGGCTCCAGGCCCCCGGCCGCCAGGCCCCCTCCCCGGGCTGCGCTGCGGCTCGGCGGAAGCAGCGTCCGTGGTCGGGAAGCACAGGTCCCTCCCCCCGGGCGGCCTCACGACCCCGACCCCACGAAGGCCAGGAGCCCTCCCTCTGTGAGCCGGGCCCTCGCCTGTGCCCCTAACAAGGGCGACTCAAGGGCACGGGGAAGCGTAACTGCGAGACCGCACTCGGCGGAACGTGACCGCCGGGACCCTCCCCACCGGCCGCCCCCGACCATCCCCCGCTGCTGGCGGGGGGTCCCTTTACCCTGTGCTGCACTCCTAATATTTTAATGCACTTTCTAGAACTCGGCGGATGTTCCCGTTTGTGGAAAGTGGGTATCATCTCCGGCTCTCAGCACAGACAGGTGTGCGGAGGAAAGGTGCCCGCAGACACACCTGACGTGGAGACGGGAAGCGGAGTGTTCAGACGGACCTGCCTTGCGGCAGGCGGCCCGCGGAGGCCTCGGGGCCCGCGGGTTGTCACCAACCCAAGGCACACTGCAGTGGGGTGGTCCAGCCCGAGGGTCCAGCCTGCCCTCCGCAGGCCCTCGGGCGCTTCAGAAGGGGGGGTTCACTGCACTTACGTCGCGAACGGGCCTCCGTTTCGGTCTCTGTCTCCGCAGATGGGGGACGGCCCCTGAGCCCCGGCGTGACTGCCTCCGCCAGCCCGGCACTGCGTGAGCGGCTCGCGGTCCGGGTCTGAGCCCCGCGGCAGGGGCAACGATGACCAACCACAGCGAGCATCGCGTGCCACCTGCCGGGCTCCTCCCGCCACCCGCCCGCCCCTGGCAGCACCTGCCGCCCTCGGCCGGGCGGGGACACGGAGCGGAGCAGTGGCCGACCCCTCGCCTCGGCTGGCCGTGCCCCACCAGTCTGAAATTACGGCCCGTGAAAGAAAACCGTTCGAGTGAGCGTGTACTGAAGGAATTCTTATCCTGGGTCCACGAGCTCCCTAAAACGCACGAGAATTGTCACTGTGGGCACAGTCTTAGGGTTAGCCTGGGACAGAGCTCTCGGGCTTCTGACCCGACGAGACGTTAAACCGCGCTGCCAAACAGCCTCGTCACGATCGTTAGCTTTTAACTCCTGGTGGCTGACGGTGGTTAAAGCTGGTGACGCCTGGCCGACCCCTGGCCGACCCCTGGGGGGCCCAGGCCTCGCGTGGGGCGGCACCGCGGAGGTGGCATCTCGGACGAATCCCAAACACCCTGGAGACCTTGTTCTGGCCAATGTTTAGTAACTTCCTCAAAAAGCAACACAAGGCACTGAATTCGTTTTATTTAAACATTGAGAAGTTGCAACGCGACCGAGGAACCGTCCTCGGAACGCCGGCGGCGGCCCGGGCAGACACCGCGAGCCGCCCGCCGGGCTTTTTCTTTTTATTGACACAGCCATCAGCCGAGCAACATGAGTGTCTCTTCCACCCATCTGCGGTGTGAGTGGACAAGGCACACAAAACTCTCCTCAACAGATGCGAGTGAGAAAGAAGTGCTCAGCGTCACCCCGTGGGCAGTTACGTGACAGAGGTGGGGTGTGGCGCCCAGAGAACATGGAGATGAGGAAAGGGAGGCGAAGAAATCGACAGGGACCCCACAGACAGACCCACGGATGAAGAGAGCCCGCCCACCGTCCCAGCAGCGGGACCGGGAAGACACACAGGGCAGGGACGGAAAGATGCCTCGCGAAGCCCGCGGCTCCAGGAGAGCCGTTGAAACGTTGTTGTGGCGATGGGCAGAGGCCTGGGTCCCTCCGTGGCCGGCACCTGCACCAAGTGCACATGAGACCAAGTTACAACACTGCTCACCGCACTGCTCGCCGTGAACTCACGGTCAGTCCCCTCTCCACCTGCACGTGAGCGTCCACAACGAGCGCTCCTCCCCCGGGACTGAGCTCTGCAGACTGCACTGGGGACAGCCAGGGCCGTCGGGAGGCAGATGTCCCCAAGTCACCTCAGCAAGATGGCTAACTTGCATTAATGCCTCTCTGGTATTAATGCATCCAGTTCGGATGAAAGACAGAGAAGCTCTCTGCATTCAAACAGGGCCAGAAAAGACACCCCCTTCAGCGGGGAGGGGCCTTGTTTTCGCAGCTCATCTGTGGCTGCCCGGGCGCCCTATGAATCAGACGCTTCAAGACCAACTACACTGTGCCTGGCACGAGGCGGCCGGGGATTAGCTCAGCGGTCTCGATAGCAAACACAGAAAACCGGTTTTCAAAAATGTAAGGCTTCAGTGTAAAATACGATTAAGACTTGACACGTTAAAATCTAACAAGATGAACATTAAACTATTTACAGACCTTTACAAAATGAGTTCCAAACGGAGGTAATACATTATTTTTCTACGGCCACCCTTACCTGGTTATAACATTTGTTTCCTCTTCAACCACAAGTGAGTTAAGTATACGCAGATGCATGGAGCTGGCCTGGAGTTAGCAGGGTGGGGGGCAGCCCCTACGAGGCGGAGGGGTTTTACCCTTTATCCAAATAATAAATAGAATTTTCTTTCTTAAAATCACTATATACAACTGTACAAAGCTGTGTCGCTTATTTCCAAGCAGAGATTAAAAACACTGGAAACGAACTCACCTCCCTGCTCCGGCCCAGCAAGTTCCCAGCCTCCCCTCAAACGCTCCCCCGCCCAGAACATCTGTCCTCGGCTGGGGCAGCTTTTCGCTTCCCCTCTGCGGTGGGTCACCTTTCTCTCTGCAGCACAGAAGACATTTTGTGCGCAGCGCTTCAAATAAAGACGATGACTTTGGGCAGAAGCTGCCCCACACTCCTGCCGACGCCTTAGCCCAGCTGTTGGGGGCACCTGCAGCCGTGCCCCGGAACCGTATGTGAGGCTGTGTGCGAGTGTGCATGTGCGAGTGTGTGAGCTGTGCGAATGTGATTGTGCAAGGGTGAGAGCGTGTGTGAGAATGAGCGTGAGCGCGTATGTGCATGTGGCTGAGCACGTAAGTGCATACAGAGGCGTGAATACACGCGCTTTAGTGCAGGTGTGAGCATGCACGTCCACGTAGTGTCGTGGCATGTCTGTGAGTGTGAAGGGTGAGAGTTGCATGTGTGTGTGCACGTGAGTGCGCATGGGCCTGCACCTGGCTCACAGCAGCGAGCGCTGCCCACAGCATCACGCCAGGACCAGCCAGCTGGTGACAAGTGGCTGTTCCCAGGCCGGGCCATCCCCCGGGCAGAGCTCCCGGTGACGCCCGCCCCTCTGGAGCGGGAAGCTGAGGTTACCCGCGTCCAGGCCTTCCCATTCACACGTCTTTGGGGAAACGAAATCCTAAATGCAGCACCACGCCCCTGTCCACGACAGAGGCCAGCTTCCGGGGCCTTCTCCCTCCTGGCCGATACCCACCGCGAGGCCCAGGGCGCCCACAGGGTGACACCGGAAGGGTCTCAGGGGCCTGACTGACCTCAGGGGTGGGGACTGAGAGGCATGCGCACCGCCGTGCACTCCCCCAGGTGAGGAAGGTCACCTGCGGGAGAAAGCGGAGGCCGTGATGGTGCAGAAGGCAGACCTGTGGGGGAGGGGACTGGACAGAACGCGGGTGCGGGGGATGCGGGACAGAAGAGGTCGTGGGGCTGTCACGGCTGGGGAGTGTGGGGGCCTGGGCAGGTGGCGGGCCACGGGGCCGGGAACGCGTGCGTCCCACGCGGGCCCCCTTGGCTCACAGGAGTCCGACATGTGTGGTGGACGCCAGTCCAGGCCGCGCGTGTCCCACGAGGGCGCCCAGGAGGCCTGCCCGGCTCCCGGGTGCCCGGAGGCGGCGGCGGGGGCGTCCGGCCGGCCCCGCTCACAGCGTGCCCAGGTGCGGCAGCGCGTCCAGGGGCCCCGTGCGGCCGCGCGCGGTGGCCGCCGACTGCACGCCGCGCAGCCACTCGGTGCACTTGCGGACCAGGCGCTCGTCCGGGGCCGCGGGCTCCTCCTCGTACTCCACGTCGTCGTACTTGTGGCGGTCGTTGAGCAGCGACACCTTGAGCACGCGGCGCAGGTCAACGGGCTGCGGGCCGGGGCCGGAGGCCTGCAGGCCGCGGGGCGGGCGCGCGTCCGGGCCTCCGGGGTCGCCGCCCCGCCGCGCGCCCGCGGGCCTGGCGCGGGCACCGGGCCCCAGCAGGCGCCGGGCGTCGGCCGAGGGCGCGGGGAGCGGCCGGCGGGGCCGCGCCAGCAGCTGCTTCTCCAGGTGGCGCCTCTGGACGACCAGGACGGCCTCGGGGGTGAGGCTCAGCGAGAAACGTGCGGTGGCGTCGGGCCCGGGCCCCGAGGCGGCGCGCCCCAAAGCGGCGGGCGCGGCCGGGCTGGCGCCGGCGCCGGCCGTAACCGGGGCGCGCGGCCGGCCGGGCGCAGCCAGGACCGGGGTGCGCGGAGGGGCCGGGCCGGGGGCGCGGCGGGCCTGCGGTCTCTTCAGCGTGGCCGAAGGCCAGGAGCGGGAGAGCAGCGGCTCGGGGCGCTCCGGGGCGCCCCTCCTCTCCCCGGCCGCGGCGGGCGGCGAGGGCCCGGGCAGGGCGCAGGCGGGCGCCGTCACCTTCCGGGGGGCGCCGGGCCTGCGGGGCGGCGGGCGCGCGGCGGGGACCCCCGGGACAGGCGCGCGCGGCGGTGGCGGGAAGGGCATGGTGCCGCCGGGGCGGCGGAGCGTCAGCGCCCTGAAAGGAGAGGGGCGGCCCTTAGTCCCGGGGGCGCGGAGCCCGGCGCTCTGCCCCTGGGCGGCGGGGGGCGCCCCGCGTCCTCCGTCCGCACCCACCTCCGTCCAGGCGCGGCATCTCCGGGCCCTCACGTCCCGACGCCAGCACCCGGGGCTGTGAGCCCAGGCCCCCCGCGCCCCGCCCCCTGAGCGCACGCGGGAGGAGGAGCCGCGCGGGGGACGCGGCCGCCACCGACCGCTGCACGCGGGACGCGAGGCGGGTACAGAGGGGCGGGCGGGGGCCCCACCGGGCTCCCAGCGCCGAGGCTGGCGGTGATCCACCGGCCGGGGGCGGGGGGCGGGGAGTGGGCGCGTCCCCGGAGCTGGGCGGAGCCCGCACGCCTGAGTGAGATTCCCGCACACCCGCCCCGCGCCGCTGAGATGGTGGGGACGGCGGGCGGGCGCGGGGAACCGGGCGGCCGGAGCCGCGCCCCCGCGTCTCAGGAGGCGGCCGGCTGAAGCCAGAGGTGGGGAAGAGGCTTTCGGTGAATCACGCTGCTCTCGCTTTTACACACTGTAAACGCCACTGCTGAAAGTCACTTCAAAATTAAAAACCTAGAGTCCAGTTCGTTGTGTGATGGCGACATAGGAAATTAGACATACGTTAATGAGTGATGGATGTGAGCTAAGCAACAGACTTTCCGCTTATACCAGCGGTTCACAGTGAAAAGGTGACAGCGTCGCTGTGGGCTGGTGTTCTGGTGGTCGAGAGATGGTTCTCGCAAGCGCCGGAGGTCTGCTGCATAACTGAGCGATTTCCAAGCAATGCACAGAGCCTCCCCGCAGGCGGCCGCTGCATTTACTTAAGGAGAATGATCAGCTGTTTACATCTCCAAAACGTCTTTGTCCTCCAGTGACACTTTTCTGGGCAGGCCCAGGAACACGACCAGCTCATGCTGGCCTTGGCCCAGGTCAGCTAGAAGCATTCGAATGCTGGCGCGCTCACACAGGTGCCCGGCCAGCAGCCCGAGCTGCAGGACGCCTCCGCCCGGCCCTCTGCTGCGCGCCAGGCGGGGCAGCACTTCCCGGCGTCCTCGGTGGCCTCGGTCCCCTCCTCCCTCCTGTTCTGACGGGTTCCAGCTGAGGTGGCTACTGGGTCAGGGAATGAGGCAAGACCCAAACGTGACAGGTGGCCAGAACATTCTCCACTACAGCCAGGGGACGGAGGGCAGGGTTTAGGCCTGTCATCTCCACCAGCACCCCAAAACCACCCCACGCATTTGCTTATTCTCCAAAAACTATGCAAATGCAGCCTCAAGCCAGGTCCCCGGCTGTCCTCACTCTCGCCAGGGCCGCGAGGCAGCCCGTCTCTGCCCACAGCACGGGCGTGTGTGCCTGCGTCTCAGACAGTGTGGGTCAGGAGAAACCTGGCGCAGGTGCTAAAAGCACCTGTGCATTTCATTCCAGGTCTCAGCCTCTCCGGGTGGGCATGAGACCAGGTATGTACGCAGTGAGAGCGGGCGGACGTTTTTTGTGGACGGGAGAGGACAGAGGGCCAGGGGGCAAGCTGGCCAACACCACTTCCTGTGGGCACAGCCCCGAAGGTCGGCTACTGAGAGAAACCAACCCTCGGACACCCAGAGACTCAGTGGGGATCCCAGCCGTGCAAACGCTGTGATGGTGTCAGCGACGGCTCCTCTCCTTCCTGCTCCCTAACTCCCAGCATGCTTCGCAAATGGCGACAGCTGGGGGTGAAGGTCGGGTGAAGGTAGGCTGGCCGTCTCATAATTACGACCGCTAATCTATACTGATTGAAACTCTGCTGGCTCCTGTCACTGTCTCCATCCTACTGGTAAATGGGGGTGGGGGAAGCACCCCAACATCACACAGCTCCAGCAGTGGGGTCCCAGAGCCGCCACACAAGAGAATTCTGGGCCCAGGACAGACTAAGCAGTTGTCACCCCCCACACTAGCAAATATCAGGCGTTTCGTCCAAAAAGAGAAAGTGAGGTTCGCCAGCCTGATGTACCCCCAGACTGGTCACTGGGATTCTCCAGGGCCCAACACACCCTGTCCCAGCCCAGCAGCTCGGCCACAGGAAGTGGTGTGTCGGCTTCCGGGAAGAAGGGCGCTGAGTGGCCACTGCCCAGGCACCCGCGCGGGCCAGGCGCCCAGGGGCGCGTGGCCGGGGCGAGGTGCCCGCACCTCACGGTGGCTGCTGTCCTGGAGCCGCGGAGAGCCTGGCGTGTGTGCAGGGCACTGGTGTCCGGCCCCTGCCGAGGCTCCCACGCACCTCCCTGCCCCCGCCCGCCGCCTCTTCTCCCGAGGACTTCGGATCCTGGAAAACGAGGGGCGAGAGAGCCTGGCCTGGGCCGGGCGGGATCGTGGGAAAACTGAGTCGCCCACCCTGTCACCCGCGGGCCCTTAAGGAATCCGTTACATTCCGTTTGGTTGACTTGAATAGCCGGTGACAGTTACCAGTAAGGAAAGTCACACTAGGAGAAGCCAAATTTAAGTTCGGAATAAGACTCTATGGAAAAGTGATTGGAGTCGAGAAATAGTACAACTTAACTCATAATTTACACGAGATTTTGCGTAACAAGCCCAGATCACAAAAACCGGAACTGCTTATATACTAACCTGTAAAACTTGATCACAGGATACCGTAATGAGCTTATCGGTTTCACAACCATATATCAGGGATTACCCAGGTACAAGAGTCAATCTCTAAAATACATGATTACATTTCATCTCGAGGTTACAAAATTTACTATTCCAGATAAGCTGGTTGAGAGGAAAGGAGAATTAAGCAAACCTCAAATATATGTATTCAGAACTGTTCATGTTTTCTACTTACATTTAATTTTTGAATTACATTTATTTGATTTTCAAATTTCAGATAATGACATAATAACTGTCCAACATATGAGAGTTAACGGTAATTTTTTTCTCTTTGTATCAAAGTGTATGAACAAAGACTGGATTACAAGGCTCCTTAAAATAGTCCCAGAATGAATAAAAGGCATGCAGAAGGCATTTCGGTCACTAAAATAAAATACCAAGAAGACTACACACACGCCCAGCTAAATCGTGGACAGTAACTGTGCCACAGGTGTGAACTGAGCTGAGCTACTGAAAGGGTGTGGTGACCCCGCACAGCACAGGGCCATCGGCCTGGCCGTAAGTCACCGCTTGGACCCCACGGATATCCAAACAGACACCTGCTGTGACCACTAGCCATCATGCTAAGAAATTTTTCTCATTAACTTACTGATTTCTCGGTTTTACTAAGGCATCTACTACTACTTCCAGGTACGTTCATGAAAACTTCAAAAAGGAAAACAAATCGATCCATTCTCTAATTATACCCTCTTCCCAAATGCTATATACTATATTTGATTCAATAATTTTACTTGATATAGCAACAAGTAGTCAAACGTCCAAAACTAAAACCAATTCTAAATTTTCGAAAACATGGAGAGCTAATTCCAGTTTTAAAAATCCTATTTGCTTACTGAGAAATAGAGAATTTGGTCAATAACTAAAATATCCCTGAATGTCTTCTTCTAACACTGGTTTGTTGCTGCGAAAGGCTTTGGGAGTAGAAAACCGTTAGGCAGGAAACTGTCCAGATGTGATTTACTTTAATCTTTCTTCTTCCCCATTATTGAAGTAAGAATCACTTTATCTGGGTTACTTCACGGCAACCTTTTTTCCACAGATGAGGAAACCAAGGCTTGCCCAAGCAGCCCACGCACGACAAGGTGGCCTGGATAGGACCCGTCCAGCAGGGGGCGCCCAAGCACCCCAGCCCCGGTGGACTCGATGGCGTTCTCCGCCCCCAGCCGAACTCCCCTTGCGGGGGACACGGGGGACACCTTCCCGCGAGGCCACCCTGCGCTGCAGCTGCTGCATCAGCGTCGTCGTCCTGGGCAGTCACACCAGCTACCTGACGGGCCCTAGCGGGGGCCCCGGGCCTCTCCTGGCCGACCACCCCGCCTGCCCCACGGGACCCTGCTCTGGACCCGCCCCTGATGCAGCCCCCACCTGGCCGCCTGGAGTTACCGGGTTCAGTGACTCCTGGCGGGGCCCTCTTTAGTCTGCGGAACCCTACGGCCAGTGCCGGGCAAAGGTCAGCGAGCAGCACGGCTTCCAGAGGGAAAACGAAGGCGACCTGAGAGCAGTGAACTGGCGAGGGTTCCCAGGGACAGTCCCGCCTCCTCCCAGGGAGGGTCCCCAGCCACGCAAGGCCGGGGCGGCCGCAGATGGCCTCGCACAGCCGCCCCAGCCGCCCGGCCACACGCCTCCGGACAGTCCGCTCTGCTGGCTCCAGGGAGGGCTGCCCCGGCCGCACTGCGGAGGGCCTGGGGACGCTGGCACACGGCCTCCCCCAACCTGCGATGTCACCGCCGACTGTCCCAAGGAACTCTTCCTCGTCAAGCTGCACCGCTTCTGCTCAAGTCCAACCGGTCCCTCCTGTGTGTCCCGCCCCGAGTTCCTCGGTGACACTCTGCCCACGCCATGCTGCCGGCCACCTGCCGGCCACCCTCCTCCCCCTCCACGCTCTGGCCACAGCGCCAGAGCTGGCCTGGCTACACTCCCAGGGTCTGCGACTGTCACCAGTCACATCTCCGACAACTGGGCCCGCGTCTGCCCCTCCCACGCGGCCCCTGGGGCCGAGGACGTGACTTCTCACCGCCCCCCAACCCTGGGCTGGTGCGGTGGTGGCTGATGGTCCACACTGCGGGGTGCGTGCGGCGCCCCCTCCAGCAAACGACACAGCACCCCGTCTCCCGGTCCCAGCATCGCCTCCTCCCCTGCACGCTTCCCTATGCGCCCCCAGAGCACTCTCCCAGGACGTGCCCTGGGGTAACTCCGAGAGAAGTAGTTTCCCCGCACCCCACCCCCACCCCCCGTGCGCCCTGCTCCAGCAGCCCTGTGCTGGCCCCCACCCGCGGGCCTCTCCCTGCAGACCGCGCTCGGGTCAGCCGGGAGGGCAGAGGGGGCGCGTGGGGAGCGGGCGGGGAGGGGCCCCCACGGGGGCCCAGTGCCAGCCCTGGGTGAAAGCCACCTCCTCCTGTGCCACCAGGGTCGCAGCTCTCCTCACCCCAGTACGAGCCCCCCGTACGTCCTCCTCCTGGACGTCCGGCCGGCTGTTTGCAGAGGGACACTCGCAAGGACACACTTCTGAGCACTTCCATCATTACGCAGCGCCGTTATCTTTTACAGATTTATACCCAGAAACATTAGGGCTGAGACTGTAGCTTACTCGTTTTTCCACAGAAAAACTGCACAGTGCCCAAACTAAATTTTATTGACTGAACCAAATTACCACCCACTTAAAATATTGTAAATTGGATCCAGAAAGTTAATTTTTCCAAATATGAGTTTATTTCAAAACTGTAAAGATTCATATATTATTTTTATTACATATAAGCAATTTTTAGTTTAAAATAAACTTTCACATTTAAAGTTTTAAAAATATTTTTAAAATCTAGACATTTAAAAAAAAACAAAAAAGATGACTATATCTTGCGGCATAGTTTATCCTTAAATATTCACATCTCGAACGCTGTTTAGAAAAGATTAAAAACTGGCTAAAAATCATTTACAACTGGCAATGATTAAAATCTCCTTAGCTCTGGAAGAGCTTATTAATGACATATAGAGGAATTAACATTACGAGCATTTAACAGTCAATTGAACATGTGTATTTTACCAGCACGCAGAACGGTCTTGACTGTCACTGCAGTGGGTTATGGAGTGATTACTGTGTCAGGAAAAACGTACTTCACCGAAAACATAACAACATCAAGTTTCAAACGCTCTTTTTTGAAGTTTCAGGTTTTCAACTTAGGAGAGAAGAACAGCATTTAATCACTGCATCCCTGGTGGAAAAAAGGAAGAAAAGGCAACATAATAACCCGCCTCAAGAGAAAACCCTCAGAAAACATCTCGGCCAAGAGACGGATGCATGATGGTCTTCGTACGTCAGAACTCAGCGGACCCCAACACAGAAAACTGCTGAACGTCACTTGAGATCGAGATCTGAGACTTGAAATAATTTATCCCAGCATGCACACTAATCTTAATGTGAAGGAATAAATGTAAATGCCAAAAACTGCCCAGTGAAAAAAACAAACTAATTTTTAAAATAACGAACTGGTTTTAAGAAGCAAAATGTGTACAACTGCATGCTAAGAATTCTGGAAAAAAAAAATGTGATAAACTTCACTCACCTTTAATATTTTTTCCCAAAACTATTTAGAGTGTTACTTTTATTCAGTGGAAATTACCCTTTTTAGGGACTGTTAAAGCAAGCAGCGAGCTGGAGACGAGGGGGCAGATCTGCCTGCTGCCCTCAGCCGAGACCGTGCACTTCGGAGGAGGGGCCGGCCACCATGCTCACATTGTCATGCGGGAGTGGGCACCCCTTCTCGGTGACCTTCCCCCTTGAGAAAAGCAAGACATGGCAGCAAAGGTCCTGAGGGCAGGAAATTTCCTCCTGTGCTCTCGCTCTACGGCCTATGCACCTGTACTTGACCCTGACTTGCTTTTTCTAGTAAGTGTTCGTCAAAAAAGAATTACCCATTTAAAATTTAAAAAAACAAAACAAAACAGAATTTCTACTAATCTTCTCCGTTGTTCATGTGAGGCATATACGACCCATGCTTCTGATTCTACCATCGGCGAAGCTGAGCTTCGACGCAGTATTTTTCTGAATCTGTCAGATTTAAGATCAGTTTTGTTTCTCCCTCCACAACTAAGTGCACTTCCCTGAAAAAACATAGGTGGCAGTTACCTCTTGACACAAAGAATAACTACGTTTCCACTGGCGTGGGAGATCCATGTGCCGGGCCTCGTTTTTGCGCTAACGTCCTTGTAATTCAGTGACATGTTTTGCTGGCATCTCCACACCCCGTTTAATGAGTACCCACAGGCGTGGCAGGGGCCGGTCCCCCGTGGGACCCCTAACCCCAGGTTCAGCGCCCAGCCTCCCGCTGCACACGCTCCAAATGGCTTCGCTTTATGCGCAAGCTTTTTATCCACCTCATTTACAATATCATTTCTTTTGGGGAAGAAAGCCAAAAAAAACGGCTTTTCAAATGACATTTTCATGTGAATTATTAAAATTCACGTATTTTTGTGAAGACAAAGAGAGGACCAGAAACCTGATGGAATCCCGACGTGCTCACCTCGCGTAGGGGATGTACGACAGGCTGTACCTGCAAGAAAAAGCAAGTTCAGTCACCTAAACGGTGCCTCTCATTCTGCGAAAGGGCCACCATCCTAATGCAAAGGAAAGCGGCGTGTTCCTGCGGTGTTCTCACGGGGTCACGCCTGACCAGCAGCGTCGCAGGACCGCCCCACGCCCCCAAATGAGAAACTCTGTTCTCACAAACTCTCTAAGTGACCCTGACGCCTGCTAGCGTCTGAGCTTCTTGGAATGAAAAGGTTTTCCTTTTCAAGGTATTTTTTAAATAGAAACTATCAAATATCTGAGGATACACTGCAATCTCCTTAAGGGATGAATCTGTCATTAAATACAGATGACATAATAAGCAGCAACGTATCACAGGAAATGACCTAAAAATGTTCCTTATTTCACTGAAAAGGAGCAGAACATCGCCGCAGGGCTCCTTTGTAACACGCAGAGGCTTTGCTGGCGGAGCAGCCACGGGGGGAGAGGCCGAAATGGGCTCCGACAGACCAGCCCCAGACTGGGTGTCACCGAGGAGGCCTGGGACAGCAGAGTCAGGAAGACGGAGCAAACAAAACTCGGCTCTCAAGAAAAAGACCCTCTCAAAAATATCTTGCACGTGAAAACGCCTCCGGGTCTGACCTGGACGCGTGTGAGGGGCACCTGACCTTCGCGAGGCCTGTCGCCGCAGCTGGGCGGGCTGTGGCCCAAGGCACGGGAAGGCCCGTGAGGGGCCAAGCGGGCCAGGCGGGGAGAGTGTGCGGGGCGCAGCGGCGCCTCGTCCCGGGCGACCCCCGGCAGTGATTCGAGCCGGCGCCGGGGCGGGTCTGCTCCGTGCTGACGCAGGACACGGTGCCGGGTCACTGGCACCCCAAGGCCCCTGGGCTCGGCCTGCGACAGGGCCTCGCGTCCGCGCATCACACGGCTTCACCTTCGTGCCTTATCCTTTCTCTCTCACATCTCAGAAAAGAAGTGAGCTCGTCACGGCGTCACTACGTGAACATGGCTCCCCACCCCGCCACGGGTCTCCCTGCCTGAAGCTACCACCAAGCCATGTTTCGGTCCCACGGGACACACCACAGACCTCACTCACCCGACCTCTCAGGAGGTCCGTCCCCTCCAAGGCACATGCTTCAACCACCAGATAAATGCCAACCACTTTGCTGGGCTGAGAGTCTCAAGACAAAACGCTTTCACCCTGCAATCTCCTTAAGGGAGTTTTAACTTTCCAGTTGGCGTCACACTTACCAGGTCATCGACAGGCACTGCAGTATGCAGAAGAGCAAGGCCAGCCCCTTCTTATGCCACTGACAGCCGCGGAAAAGAGAGAGAGAGCAAGTTACAACTTCTCAAAATGCTGTTCACAACCCAGCCCAAGCCTTCCCCGTCAGAACTGTAAGATGACAGTTACCTTATTAAACTTTAGTATGACAAACTTAAGATTCAGATCTGAAATTTATATAGCCATAAAGTACATTTCCTTTCTAAAATTCTCGGTATCCACTAATTTACATACTGCTAAATCTGAGGTATTAAATAAACATTGCTGAAGTAACCGTGCAGAGACTGAAACTATCGAAACGCTGTACACTGGGTCCTTAAAGTCAATGTAAATGTTTCTAAAATCAATGCTTAAAACCCCACTTAGTTATTAGATCTACAGCCTATGTAAATTCACATACTTTACTCATTTTCACATCTTATTTTTTGAAGGAAAACTATTTTATTATGATCTTCTAGAATGTTAGTGTCCATCGCTGTTTTTAAATGACCTATTTTTAGAATTCTTTGTCCATTTTTGTTTTTTATTTACTTCTTTATTTACTTGTAATCTATGGCTTATAAGCAAATTGGCTGCGAGACCATTCCACACCAGGATGTTTTCACAGGGACATGCAAACACTACTCAGAATATTCTTCTAAGTTACTGGGAAATGAGGTGTAAGTGAATTCCCACAGGACTAACATTTAGTCCTCACATCGGCCAAAATAAAAAGCAGATAAGGACAGCGTCTGACAGGGCATTTCTAGACTTTCTTCCTTAAAAGGTACCGTTTTCGAGATGGCTCTAGAACCACCACAAAGCCTTCTGGGAAGCAGACAGGGACCGGTAACTACAGAAACTACAGAAGCGAGGGCGTGATGAGCCAGCGGGGCCGTGACAGTGGCACCGTCAGAGGCTGGCGAGGAGTGTCCCCCGGCCCGCGGCGCTGTGGGACTTATCTAACGTCGTTTTCTCGGCTCTGCTCGCCTGCCCCGGGCTGCCTTCCGGCCCTGTCTTTGTGGTGGCTTCCACAGCCTGCTGCCCCTAACAGCCCAGCTCATCAGCCCGCCCGCCCGGCAGACAGAGCCCATCACAGCCCGGGCACTGCCAGAGGTACCCGCCTCACCTGGAAGCGAGGACGAACTCACCTCTGTCTGTTTCAGATGCGCCACCTACGGCAAGTCTAGCCACTAGCTGGATGTTGCCATACGCAATTTTAGGGACACCCAACCTTTGGGGGATTTTAAGGAAGCCAGACTTTGAGCTCCTTTGAGACCCAGTGTGGGGCCACGGCTAGCACAAAGCGGCACGGCGAGCGTCACTTACCCAGAGAGCAGCACACAGCGTCAACACGAAACACAACTGGAAGGGAGGAAAGAGAGAGCCAAGTCTGAGTCTGCTCCGGAGCTCGCAAACATGCAGGAGCTGGTCTGCACGCACCTGCCTGGATGCAGGAGCTGGTCTGCACGCACCTGCACGGGTGCAGGAGCTAATCTGCACGCACCTGCCTGGATGCAGGAGCTGGTCTGTGTGCACCTGCAAAGATGCAGGAGCTGGTCTGCACGCACCTGCACGGGTGCAGGAGCTGGTCTGCGTGCACCTGCAAAGATGCAGGAGCTGATCTGCACGCACCTGCCTGGATGCAGGAGCTGGTCTGCACGCACCTGCCTGGATGCAGGAGCTGGTCTGCACGCACCTGCACGGGTGCAGGAGCTAATCTGCACGCACCTGCCTGGATGCAGGAGCTGGTCTGCGTGCACCTGCAAAGATGCAGGAGCTGGTCTGCACGCACCTGCACGGGTGCAGGAGCTGGTCTGCGTGCACCTGCAAAGATGCAGGAGCTGATCTGCACGCACCTGCCTGGATGCAGGAGCTGGTCTGCATGCACCTGCACAGAAAGTACGCGACAGGACGAATCAGCGACCCGGCTGACCCCAGCCGTGCTTCCATGCCCCCAAGTGTTCCTTTACTTCGCAGTCTATGACTGCACTGCTCCCTGGCAATGTGGAAGCACCTGGACTATAACCTGCTGATCAGGTGAACAGGAAGAATGCCTGAAGAACGACTCAGAGTGACAGCCTTCTGCTGAACGATGACAGTGACCTTAGTAACAAGACCAGCCAGAATGGCCCCACAGCGCACCCGGATAATTCTACTCAGCTTTCCAACGGGATCTGTTGTGACGACTTCTGCGCAGAGATTGCATCTTCATTCCTCACCTCTGTGCCCCGCAAGGAGGCCAGGAGTGAAGAGGAGAGGTAGGTGACGGGCGGGGTGTCTGCAGGTGGAGACCTGGGCCAGATCCCAGCTCTGACGCCTCCGAGCTGGGCGTCCTTGGTTAAGTTAACCATCTGGTCTAACCTCAGTCACCCTCCCTTTGAAAGGAGGACAGGGTCCGGCTCCCTGCACCAAAGGGCTTTGCAGTGAACAAACCAGAGCACGTCAGCAACGTGCCTGAGTCAGGGGCTGGTGGTTACACGGCGCCAGGGGTCGGCACTTCCGCACCGTCTTTATGCGGCACAGCCTACGTCAGCAGCAAATGAGACCACCCCCGGCATTAGCTAGAAACATTATGACTCAAGGCATCGCCAAAGTTATACCAGATGAATAACTAATAGTCTCTTTGGGGAACTATTTTACGTTTCTAAATGTCTGAACGGTCTCTCGACTTCGTGCCTGTCTATGTAAGGTGGAGTGCATTACTAAGACAGGTTCCAAGATACCTCAAGTAAAACGAAGCTACATAAAGTCTTGCGTTAGTCTGACAGTGTAAGATAATTTCTCAGTAACCTCGACAAAGTTAAATATTAATGTATGTGTTGCTATACAAGCTAATAGAGGAAATTCAAGATAACCAGAAACATTAGACAAGGGGTAATAAATACGATGAATCTGAATAATGACATAAATAAAAATTAGGCTAAAAAGTTCTTTTCTCTGGTAAGGAGGGAGAAGACCCACATGCGCTAGCTGGAAACATCTCCTCGCTTACAAATCTACAGATTGATTGTGTTTGGAAAGCTGATTAACTGGTAAAAGGACAAATAGCTCCTGCTGACATTTAAATTCAAAAACAGGCTTTAAGGCAAAAGAAACCTGCAGGATACAGGACAAGCACATTATGACGAGGGGCTTGGTACAGAGGGTCTTGGGTTTCTCCTGCCCACAACACCCAAAACGACGATCAGCCAAGAACCCAGAATGCACGATGATGAAAACTATATTCACAGATAAAGACAGCACAGAATTTAGGAGTGATGGCCGGGGAGCCACGTACAGAACCAGCAATGCGACCAGCAGCTGCCAAAAGCCACATCGAGGGAGGTGTCTGTCAACTAGTCACAAAGGGCAGGGACAAAGCCAGAGGACAGGCTACTTAAATGAATGCCGACTCTCCCTGAAAAGACTCAAATGGACCCGGAGTGGCATGTCTTCTAACCCACCCTTCAAAAAGCAGACACAACGGTCCATTAAGAAACGCTCCATGGGGCTTGAAAATGAGACACGCCCCGCTCTAACTTTCATTTTAAGCACACAGAGCTACAGAGCTTGACACGTGCAACAGAAAGTAGGGCTTACCCGGCCAGTCACGTCAGGTAATACTGCGTGATCCAGACTCATTCACGCGCAAGCTGCAGGGTGCACTTACTATACACAACCAGGAAAACACGACAAAGTACTTACATAAAACGGGCAAGTATCTGTAAAGTAGCAATGCAAAAGATACTTCAATAAAAGTTTTAATTTTCATTATTTACTTACAATCATAATAACTGTTGCAAGCAATCTTGTTGTTTCAAACATTTTCTTCAGCTGCTTCATGGGTCCCATTAAAAAGCACGTGCTATTTGAAACAAATAAGAGAACTGAGAGATGGATTGACTAATCTGTCTGATTACATAAAAATAAATGCTTTCGAGAAAAGAAATCCTATGTTAGTCTATTTAATGGAAATCTCTCACAAGGTCTGGTTTATTTTTTCCTTAATCTTGAAAGGAAAACAGCCTTTTAGTTTTCCATGAGACATAAATGCCTTTTTACAAGTTACCTACAGCATTATGCGTTAGCTGCAAGTGACCCAAAGCGACCCTAAACCGACAAGATTCTTTGTCACTCCTACTTCGTCTCTGCGCACAGGCCACGTCAGAACCCTGGAGAGCAACCTCCACGGCCAACGGCCAGTGCAGAGCCTCTGGTGGCAACAGCACACGGCTCCACCCGGCTCCCTGCGGAGCGCGGTCTGAGCGAGGACCACCACGGCCGCGAGCCCAGGAAGGCAGACCGAGCTCGGCCTTGACGCATGCCTGTGCCCTGGACGGGACCTCTGATCCGGGAAATTCCTGCAGTAACAGGGTCGCCTCTGAAAGCCGAGTGTCTATAGACGCAGAGCTCACGAGCCTGGTCGGTGCTACGACAGACATCGACCCACCCAAAGATGCACGGGACCCTCAGAGAGGACGCCCCGGGCCCGATCCCCCGGGCCCCCCCTGCGGCACCACCCTGTCTGACTTCCCACAGCGGCTTCGCCCCCAGACCTCCCTCCGCCAGGCAGCTGGTCCCTGACGGGCTCTCTCACTGGGACCCTGGAGGACGGTCTGCAGGAGGCTAGGCACACCCCGGCTATAAGGGGTGATAACGGTGCCACCTCAGAAACTGGGGGTGACGGACACAGAACACTGAGAGAGCTCCCTGGCACACAGTAAGTGCCCCCGAACGCTGCCGCCCCTACTGCTAACACCCTGGCCGGGCAGCTGGCCCACAGCAGGGGCCGTCGACATTTATTAAATGAACACAGGTGTCGTGGCGGAACTCACAGTACGTCAGGCTGTGGAAACACATCCTATTCAGAAAATCCTCACCAGAGAGGAAAATGTTGATAGTGATAGCGAACAAGGTATTTTGAGAAGCTCAACTTCTGTACGTACCTGGCTAACGCAGCAATGTTTCCAAAGGTATAAAACACTGCAAAAAGCTTTAAGCCCCCTGGAATCCACAGCAATGCGGTCCCCTGAGTTAAGATATTACAGTTATTTAAGAATAATTTTACCATTGTAATGGCTTAAAATTAAATGTGCTACAACAGTAGTAACATAAATATGTAAAATAAATTTTAAGTATAAAAGTGTTTGCATATAGTCTCTATGGCATTTTTAAAAAGCAGTTAATGTTCAATGCTGTTTGCTCACCTGGATCTTCTGCCTATTTGCATATGAGCATATGTAAATGAGCCGTAACACACCTTTCTTTACACATGTGAGTGAATCTCGCTCTACTTAAATTAAGTATTCTTTTTAAATGGCAAGTTCTAACTTACAGAGTGCAGCGTTTTTGATTTTTAACAATCCATGACCAACCCCCAAATGTTAACTGCTACATCTCTGTATTGATCTTTACCCCTTTATTAAAATGACTAAACATGTCCCATCAGAACAGCCTCAGAGCGGATAAACTGGACCGCGTGCTGGGACCAGACGGGACTCCCGGTCTGAGGCAGCAATTGCTAAGCAGCGTAAGCCTTCACTCACGAGGATGGAGAAGAGGATGCCGCTCACGAAGCAGATGGCGAACCACCTCATCCGGGTGCTGAAACTCAGGGTCGAGGCGTCCAGGACCTTGAGGACAAGGGGGACAGAACGTGCTCGTGTCACTGCTCGCCACTGATCCCTTGCACCACACAAGGCAGGGCCCCCCGTGAGCCCCGACTGCGGCCCTGTGTCATTCTGCAGGTTGCAGGGCCAGCTGAGAATTCGAGGGCCCCAGGGCTGTGAAGGGGGCGACCCACACGGGCGGGGACAGGAACAGGACGGTCCTGCGGAACCACCGCCAGGGTGGGCCGCTGTGACAACGGAGCTACGCTGCTGTTATTTAAACAGCTCTGAGCTGTAAGGGACAGCAGATGCACACTGATATGGGTGAAATGACATCATATAGAAGATATAAAAAATTGGAAGATTAAAAAATGGAGGAAAGTTGTGTCAAGACGGGCAAAACGCTGACAATCGCTGAGGCTGGTGAGGGTCCAGGGCTTGCCACGCCTTCTCTCAGCGCGCCAAGGTCACTCAGGAGAGCTGCCCTGCGTGGAGGGCGGGACACGGTGCTCCTTGCACAGGACGGGCAGCAGGAGAAACCCAGGGGCGCGAGGGGGCCTGGCAGAGCAGGGGAGGCGCTGAGCAAGGACGAGGTTTCAGCTGGAGCGTACCCGGGGCCTGCAGTGTGGACGGGTTCAGAGTCGGTCCTGCCATGAGCAGGGCCCACAGCTAGAACCCACCTCCTGCCAGCGACTCACTGGCTGTGGGCTGGGGGCAAAGTGGGGGTGACCGCAGGAGCTCCAGGGACAGCAGAGAGGTACAGCCGCGAGCCACTGCAGGGTGGGAACACCCGCCTAACCGGGGGGCCTGGGGAGCCCCCCACCCGTAGTGTCCACCATCGGACATGAAGTGTCCATTCGAAACCAGCTCATGAAAGCCTTGGGTTTCTCCCCGACCATTACTAAAAACACAAGTTGGAAATGATTTATTCTGGAGCAACGACACTCCTGTATGTCATACAAATCCGAACCAGATTACGTAGGGAAAAAGCAGAAATTACTCCACATACTTTACACAGCAGGATAATCCGCACGCAGTAATGATTAGAGAGGCACATTCAGATTACCAAGTACGCTATTAACATTTATTTTCCCAATAAGGCTGAAAAAGTATCAACAGCCGTTTCAAGAAAGTAGAAACATATAAGAATTTATATACCAAAATTTAAATTTCTACCTTACATTAACATACATAAAAATAAGACAACGTGCTTAAAATGTTATTTTTAAAAATAATGAGATTAAAACAAAATACCTTTGGCTACATCCTTACCTGAGTAGGTTCCTGTGTGAATCCTTATGTAGCATGAAAAGTAGATAAAAATAACTCACAAAGGTTCTGTCAAAGTAACATCATGACTTTTTAACATTTTATAAAATTTTGCTTTAATTAGACATTAGCACTGTCATGTGCTTATAGCAAAACTGATCGCTGAATTTTAAACATGAATGAACTTGCCTATAAAAACATCTAAATTTCATTCTTTCTGATCGAGAAGAATACCTACCCATTAAGTGTATTTTAACCACAAGGAACAGAATAAACCCTAAAGACGACGCTTCACACAGAAAATGACCTACTGGTTTGTGAGAAGTGGGAACAGTATCCTAAGACCGATTTCTAAACGGTCAGTGTGAGTGCACAGTGAGGTGAGGCTGAAGCATAAAGGAAAAAGCATCCATTTTTTTCTTTTTTTCACAAGTTTAAATCACCCCATTGTTCACAAGCTCTGCTGTCGGTGTGCGACAGCCAGTCTGTTTCTGTGAGCGAGCTCACTCACAAAGCAGCAGGGATTTCCCCGTTATCACCTCTTCCACACGGTGATCTTTAATAAACGGACACGTCGTTCTGTTAGTAAATACGGAATAGTCGATCCGCAGGCAAAAGACCTGTCTCGAGCCCTGCAAATTGTCCCGGACACAGAAACAGAGCAGAGTCCCTAAGCCCTAACTGAAAGCCTCCGCAGCGCTGCGACACGCACGGCGAGCCGACACGCATCCCCCCCCCCGCAGGACACGGCAGGCGCCCTGCCCCCGGCCCTGCCCCCGCGCAAGCACGCGGTGCCACGCGCCTGTGCAGCGCCACCAGAAATGACGCCATCGAAACCAGCAACCGTGCCGATTCCTTAAACGCGTCGCAGAAAAGCACACGCTGACGTCGCCACCCGTGACGTTCCTTACTAGTTATCCGGGGAAGAGCCGCAAAGAGGAAACCCCCTGGGAGCGGGGCCACTCTGCCCTGCTCTGGTGCCCGCCTCCCGCCCCCCCCCCAGAGCCAGACGGCACCGCCGGGCCCCGGAACGTGCTTCGCTACACACCTGGCTGGGAAAGGCGCAGAGAAAAGCGCCGCGCTCCCGCCCCGCGGCGTCCCGCAGCGCCGCGAAGCGGGAGGGCCCTGCCCCGGGGCGAGGGGCTGCGGAGGCCCCCCGGCCGCTGTCCCTGGCACACAGGGAACGCGGTGGTTTCAGCTCGTGAACACGCGGCTGCCGCGCTCCCGGACCCTCGGACCCCAGTGCCGCGTGGGAAGGGCCACGGGAGAGTGAGCCGGGGAGACGGGCGCCCACGGACGCTCTCCCGGGGGTCCTGCCCTTGCTCGGAGGCTCACACATTCACAGACGCGCTGCTCCTCCTCGCTGCCCCTACAGCTCTCCCTGTCATTCTGTCCCTCAGGACCCCCAATCCCAGGTCCCGACCCCCCGACCTTGCGCACCACCCAGTGGACAGCCCAGCCTCTCGTTTCCTCGTTCCGACTTCAGTGACCATTCCCCGCCACTCCACTGGGTGACCCAGGGCACTCTTGGTACCCAAAATTACTCCGTCTCCGAACTTCGAGCCGCCGCTCCCCACCCGATGGCCTCCGGGGCCACCAACCCCATGGCTCCTGCCTGCGCGCTGCCTCCGGCCGCGGACCGTCCCCTCCCTCTCCGGGGGCATCCCAGGGCACTCGCGTCAGAAGACACCTGGAACTGGCCCTGTGCTGCGCCCACCTCCGCCTGCCGTCCTCCCCCGGGGGGAGGGGCTGTCACGAGGCGGGAACGGGGCACCGCAGCCCGTCACCAGCCTGCCGCACTGCTGTGTCCAGTGCTGCTGCCAACCTGCTTTCCCTCCACCGCCCGCCCTTCCCGCCCACCTCCATTTCAGACGCCCAGCTCCTGCCTGACACTGCCGCTCCGTGGCTGACCTCCCTGCCTCACTGAGAAAGCAGAGGCCATCGCTGGGAACACGCCCCCCACCCCCGCTTGCTGCCCCCAAACCACCAAGCCTGTGGCGAGAACATCCTCTCTTCCTGTCCCGAGGACCAGAGCGGTGGTCACCCGGCCACGCTGCCTCGGGGCCCAACCCCTCGGACCTCCCGGGGAACTTACAGGAAACTCGGCGGCTCTTCGTCCTCTCTGCGGCATGAGCCACGTCCTCGCCGAGACGGTCTCATGGGCCTTTCGAGGCACTAAGCGTCCTCCATCTTCAACACGCACCGGCTCGCACGGTCTCACCCTGCGGCCACTGGCCGACTCGCGCGCTCACTCGCCCCGAGCCTGCCCTGGGTGCTGCGCCAGGAGCCTGGCTCCTGGTTCGAGGTGCGCGGAGCGGCCCACGCCAAGTGCGCTTCGTGCCAGCCCGAGCGTGAGCGTGGGAAAAGAGCTGGGCTGGAGGCCTGCGCCCTGCCCGGTTCCCGCTGGGTCCCTTCTTGGGTCTACTTAGCTGAGGCCTCCTCACAGGGTACCAGGGACCCCAAAGACACTCCTCCCATCTGACTCAGTCCCTAGGGAAGCCCTCCCGCTGGCCTTGTCCGGACCTCAGGGTCCACAGCCTGCTGGAGGGGCCTGACCGCGCCCACTCCTTTCTGAGAGGGGCGGGACCGAGCGGTGGGCACGCCCCCCCAGTGCTGGCCTCTGGCTAACCCCATCGCAGGTAGTGACGTGGGGTAATGCGGCCCTGCTCCAATCGGCTCCTCCAACGCTCACAGCCCAGGTCGCTCCACCCCAACTCAGCCACTCCGGACACAGGGACAGACACCAGTGAACACAAGGTCGATGCCTTCAAATAAGCAAGTGTCCACATGCTGACCGCCGGGTTGGGCAGGCCCTGCCAGGAGACGCGGCAGGCCGGGGGCGGGGAGGGGGCGACTTCAGTCAGTCCGCCCCGCACTCCTGCCTCAGGCCTTCCTGGGGTGACTGGAAGGGACCTGGACGAAGTAAGGTGCACACAGGAGGGGCAGTCCCCCTCGCTACACAACCCCCACAGACTGGCCCAGAATCCTGCCCACAAGATGTGCTGAATAAATATAGCAAGGAAGGAAGTCAGGCGAGGAAAGAGGGCAAATAAAAGACCCTTACGTAACACTATTTGATTTTAAATGTTCCACTTCTGTGACAGGCGAACGAGAATTTGTCGGCATGTAAATAAAAATGCTAATAAAGCAGTTCCTGCACCGCTCCTATTTTCAGCCCTCTCAATAGAGGAAGTATCCCTTATCAAGTCCCGTGGGTAAAGCAGAAACGAGGCCTGGGGGCGGGGGGGGCCCTCTTATCAGGATTCAGTGCCTTAACAACTTTTACTTCAGTGAGATCCCACTTCTCAATGACCTGGGTTTTTAAGCTCCAGTGTCCCCATTTCCAAAAGACACACACACCTTCGCAGCGCCTCGTTTATCCCTAGGGGCACAGGGAGGCCAGAAACTCTCAAAGGTTTCGGCTCACCGCAGCTGGCAGGCGAAGGGCCCGCACCCCAGCCGCGCGGCGCAGGTCGGGCTCGGCCCGCAGCAGGCGCAGAGGCCCCGGGAGAGGCTGCGAGAGAAGCGCGCGGGGCACACGGGCTGTTTGCGGGAGGGAAGCCGGCCAGCAGAGCGGGCTCCTCGGCCAGAAGGCCAAATGGGTCGGGGTCTCTAAGGGAGCTCCTGGAGACTCCACCGAGACCTGGAAAGCTCCCCACGCTCTTCCCAGGTAGCGGCCCCGCACCCCGCGCCCAGCATACGTTCGCCCCCTCCGCCTGTCGCCGCCGCGGACACGCTACCTGCGAGGTCAGGCCCTGCTCCTCGTCGTCCTGGCCGCTCAGGACCCGCCGCAGCTTCTCCATGGCCCCGGACGCGGGCCGCACCCGCGGCCACTCGCCCCCCGGCCGCTGGCGCTCACTGAGAAAGCCGGAACCCGAAACCCACCCGCCGACCGGAAGTCCGGGTGCCGGCTTCCGGCGCGTGGGTGGGCCCGTGGCGGCCGCCGTAGCAGCGCGCGCATGCGCGCCGTGGCGCCGCCGGCCTGCGGGGCTCCGAGCTCACGCCCCGCGCTCGTGGGGGTCGGAGGGCGCGCCGCGCTCGTTTCCGGCGGGCGGGCGAGCTGGGTGTGAGTGATCGCACCGGAACGCAGTGCGACAGCGCGTCACCGAGCTCGGGTTTCAGCAGGCGCTGCTTCCCGTTATCTGGGGTCAGGACAGAGCGGGGCGGGCGCACAGCCATTGCCTTTTGGCCGAATGGACCGACGAACGCAGGTGCTCGCGACGTTCAGTGCCGCGGACGCACGTCCGGCGCTCAGACCCTCGTCCAGGCCCGGCACTATGAGAAGAATCCTGGAGGCCACTATGGAAATATTGACAGACGGGCTCAGCTCTCAGCGGAATCAAAGTACCCTCGCTAGGAAGGAGTCGGAGCAAAGGGCAAGCTTTGGGGACAGGCCGTTCCTTGCGGATTTCAGCCCTGCCACTGCCCTGTGCACTGGGGACCAGCCCGCTCCCTGCCTGTTCTCCTCACCATGACATGACACCTACTTTTAAGGTTACATAAGAATAGATATACTTAAGATTCTTTACGAATAAATAGAAGGAGGCTGCCTTCCTCCAATTTAGGTTGTGAGGAATGTTTATTTACTTAGGTCATCTTTCAACTAGGAATTTGCAAGAGTAAGCCCCTGGTTATAAGACAATGGCTAATCCATCCCATCTGCCCAGTGTCGCATAAACACTGCAAACTTTTGAAGTGTTTACTGTTCTCTGGCCAGCGGTGGGAGAACGAGGGGAGGTAACTTTTATTCTCTCTCTCTTATCCTCCACCATGCTAAGGAGAGATTAAAAATTAGGGCTCCCTGTATAGTATGAATTCCAGAGAATCTTGCAGCTTTCCAAAAATGTACTATGAGGTCATTAAGTGATAGGTTCTGCTCGTTGGCTGGTTAAGATCGTAGTGAAAATGTGTAACATGTTATTAGATTACCCACATTATTTCTTGCATAAAATCTGACAAAAGGTGGACCCCTAAAGACTTACTGTCTGTCCTGCTGCCTTCAGTGCAGATCTTATCTCAGGTAAGAACATATTACGAGACCCCTAAAAAATCAGATCAGACACTTCTGATAAAAGTCCAATACTCAGCATTTTTCAGGCAGAAAATACCCTTGGCCTATTTATACTTAAGTGTGAGATCTTATCCTTTTGTCCTTAACTGAAAAAGATCAGATAATAGATGATAAATATCTGTAAAATCATAAACCTTTGTGGTCCTGTTTAATAAAAGTACATCCGTAAGTTTTTTAAGGATTTTCCTTTTGAAGCAGACTAACTGCAGTTTTCCGTATGCATCAAGATGAAATAAACCGATTCCTCTAGTAGTGGGGAGAAAGCTTTCCAAGGATATGTGAGGCTGCACCATGTGAAATGGTCAATGTCCAACTATTTTTAATACAAAAAATAAAGGCCAATTCTATGTGTTTTAACCTGTACTTAGATATAAGAACTGTTAGAAAATAATATTAAAGGTTTAAGGATATTTGGGGCTTTTTCATTTCCTGTACCCGATGAGCCAAGTTCAGTTTCCTGCACAGTTTTTGCTGCAGAGTTTACAGAAGGCATGTCCCTGACACATAATAAAATGAGTAAAAGTGTGGGCTCCAGAGTCGGACCGCCTGGACTTGAATCCTGGCTCTCTCCCATTTTGTAGCTGACGTTTCCGGCAAGTCAGTCCAAACTTCGGTTTCACTTTCTCATATGTGAAAATCAAGGTGATAATAGTTCCTACCTTCCAGGCTTCTTGTGAAGATTAAACAAGATAATACTAGCGTCGACCTCTTTACTCACAGGATCTGTGTTCGGCTACCTGCCAGAATTTACTTGTAACCCCCAAACCCGTACTTGCAAGCTCTCCCACAGTCACTCAAGGGGCATGCACAGAACACTGAAATATTTGCGTTATCTGAGGTGCACCGTCCCAGGCCAGGTGAATGAGGCCGCGCTGGCTGCTTAGCTCAGCTCTCACCATGAACAAGTGTCCTTTCTGTGGTCCGTCGAGTGCCGCGCTGTGGCATTTTTGTGCTTTTTGTTGGTGATTTTACTGTCAAAAACGGCCCCCTAGCCTCGTGCGGAAGTGCAGCCTCGTGTTCCTAAGAGCAAGGAGGCCATGCCGGGCCGCGTGGAGAGAACACGTGGGTTCGGGAAGCTGCTCAGGCCTGGGTGATGTGCTGTTGGCCACAAGTTCAATGTTAATGAATCAATATCATGCTAAAAAAAAAGTGTTTTTAAACCGAAACACAGCACAGGCTCAGTCTTGACCCGAGGCCCCGCGCCTGCATTTGGGGGAGGAGGGGCGCATGCGCTGGTGCAGTGTTCCCCGGACTCCCTGGGACAGAGCCGCCGCGAGCCCTGAGTGAATGCTGGTGTCAGTGAGCGTAGTAATTACTGCGTTTCGTCGGATCATTTCTGCTCTGGGCCCCTGTCTCTCTTCCCAAACAAGCGAACTTCTGAAACCTAAAGTGAGCCTGTGCCTCTTGCCAGCTAACTCAGAAAAAGATCTAGGAGTTTCCTTCTTCCTCTGCCTGCTTCTCAGCTGTGGAACTCTCCAGAGCCAACGACTTCGCAAACACCAGGCCGCCCACGCACAAAACTGGGGTTGGTGCCGAGTGGCGCGAGGCCAGACCCTAGAGAAACGCGGGGCTGCGGGCGGCACGCTGAGCGGAGCCGGCCGGGCCACTGTCCTCCGCCACGGAGGGAGTTCAGCGCGGCGGCCCCACGCACCCCCATCCCTAACCTGACCGCAGGAGCGTGCGAGTCAGCCAAAGCCTCTCCGGAGAGAACGGGGACAGGGAGGGGGCCGGCCCTGGGAGCTGAGAGTGGGGCCCTCCCCGCAGGCCAGCCCAGGCCCCGCCCACCCCGGGGCGCGACACTCCATCTGCAGGGGGGCGGGGGCAGGGCCCCTCTGCACGAAGCACACCCCTACACCGGCCCCCTCGGTGGCGGCCGAGCTCCCCGGCCAGGGAACGCGGCGGAGGCGGGGGAGCCCCGTCGCAGCTGGGTCCCCTGCCCCCCCCCCCCGTGAGGAGAGACGGCGCAGGGCCACTGGCGTCCGCCCCTCCCGCCTCCGCGATCTCAGACAGCGCTCGGTGGAGGTCGGAGGCCGCGCATTCTCTCGAGGGAGAGCGGCACCTGCGATGACCCCCCGTGCGGTTAGAAGCGCCGTGGACGGTGCGGGGCGCGCGACACCCAACCCTCTGCCGCTGCGCCGACGGCAAATCTGGGTTCAGAAAGTCACACGCACGTCACGCGAGCCCACGACGCTCTGTGCGTGAACAGCCAGCCGCCCACCAGCGGGTCTGTTGCCATAGCTACGTGAGCCGCACGGCGGCGGAGGGGAGGACGCGGGCGCGGGCGCGGGGCCGGGCCGTCAGGCGTGCGCGGGGAGGAACGCAGAGGCGGCGGCCCTGGAGAGAGCGCGGCGCCCGCTCCAGTCGCGCGGCTCGGTCTTGCGAGGCCCTCACTCTCTCCCACTGCATCTCGGTGCTTCTGCTCCCGATGTCGCCCCTCGGAACAAGGTGGCCGTGCTGACGGAGGTGATGGGTGCGGAGTGTCCGTAAGAAAAAACTGGACCCCAGTTTCCACGCCAGCCCGGGGCCAACCGAGATGATCCGGGACAAGCCGGCCCTAAGGGAAGGCGGACGCGGGCAGGGCAGGGCCGGCCCAGCCCGGGGGCACTTTCAGCCTGGCCCCACTGGGAGCCGTTCCCCGCCCCCCCCCCCCCCCCCCCCGCACGCTCTGCGGGGCACTTTAAATCTGTTCACCTCACTCCTCCGCTTAGGAGGCTTAGGAACGCTCAGGGACCAATCACGTCCTCAGGGCAGAGGCCGCATCTCAGCAGGTCCACAGAGCTGGTCGGGGCCAGCCCGGCTCTCCCCTCCAGCCTCGTGCATTACTGCATCTTCCCACATAGGTGCGTGCACACACACACGTGCGCACACGTGCATAGCACACACAGGGACTCACGTTTCGCCAGAGCGCCCTGCTCCGAGCCTGTGAAACCACGGTCCCACCCACGGCCTTTCCACGCGCGGGTCGCATCGCTTCAAACCTTGCTCCCCCACCCTGCCGCGTCCCCCACCCCGCCGCGACCCCCACCCCTGACTCCTCCAAGCTTCCTCTCTTGGTCAGTTCCCAGGAGACTGAGAGGTCTCCTCCTCCAGGGAGCCTTCCCAGACCTCTTAAGGCAAGGCCAGGGGCCCGTGTCCCATGCCCTCCGCGCTGCTCTGTCCACCCCGAAGCGGACTCACCGGTCGCTCTGCTGGCCTGCCTGGCCACAGTCAGTGGTCCCGCTCAGCTGCCTCGTTCACGTCCAGGCCCTACCCCGAGGTGCAGGGCCTGGCGCGCGATAGAAACGCATAGATATTTCTAGAATGAACAAACGAGGACCAATAGGAAGAGCGCAGTGAAGAATCCGAGACGTAAATTGCCATACGACGTCCGGGGTCGATGGTAGGGGCGAAAGTCAATCTGGGTGTCACTTGCTTAGCAGCGACGTGCTGCGTGCGTCCCGCGTGGCGGGCGCTGCTCAGGCGAGTGGGCCCGGCTGGCGGGCGAGCGGGCTGAGAAATCGTGGTGCGGGAAATCCCGCGCGCTGGGCGAGGAAACGCACGGCCACGGCGTGCTGCGCGCTCCGTGTGTTTCATCCAAGCGCGCGGACAGCACGGCGTCCCGGCGCGAGGACGGGGAGCCGCGCTGCGCCCCGCGCCCTCCCCAGCGCCGCGCGGCGTTTGCGGGGCGAATCGCACGCCGTCTCCGCTCCAGGACACGCCACACTCGGACGTCAGGAAACGCACCGAACATCCGACACGATCCTCGAGCCCGCCTGTGTCCCCGTCGGCAGAAGGGGAAATGGTTTTTACAGAACTCGCCGGGGACCGCTCACGTGTGGCCCCTAAATGGGACGATTTGTGACAACAATGACAACAGCGGGGTACCCCAGCCGGGTGGGCACCAGTTTTCTGCCTGTCCTCTCTGGAGTCTCTGCAGCGGGAGCGCGCCTGATGGCCCGGCTGCTAAGCGTGCAGGTGGGCGCTCCGGCTCTGCCCGAGGTTGGCACACAGCAGTCTTTAGGCGGCGTTTTCCAAACGCTGTGAGGATCTGAGCCCACACACTGACTTTTCTAGCCCTCTGCGTGGCAGCGAAGCAATGTGACATCCCTGTCCTCTTCCCGGTGAAAGGGGCGGTGTCCCCGCAGGATAAGCTCCCTGGCGGCGGCACTGCAACTGGTTTCCTCTGGTCATGTGTTCCCAGAGTCCAGCCGAGTCACATGACGTGGTAGATGCTCCACGAATACTTTTTGCATGAATAAGCACAAAATTTTATCTCCCAAAGTCCACTTAGACATTATCTTGTCTTTCCTCTTTTTCTAAACAAACCAAGGGGCCGGACGCATTCACTGACCTTGCCTTCTCCCAGCTGGCTGGTTACCAACACCCAGTACCAAACTCTGTGACCACAGACTTGGTCACCCTGACCTGCCCAGGGTGGAGGCGAGGACGAATCCTCGGCTCGCCCTGACGTGAGGTCTCCTGTGTTCCCAGCCCGTGTTTCCCTTTCAGATATGTTTACAGGCAGAAGTCACTTTGGGAGTAGGTTTGTTTTGTTTTGTTTTGTTTTGTTTTGTTTTGTTTTGTTTTGTTTTGTTTTGTTTTGCATTAGAGTCATTTGTTAATCACTCCTGCAGAGGGGTCGGGTACAGACAACAAAATGAATAAAAGCTCTTTGATCTAAGCACTTTCTTTGGGTGTGCCCTGGCTGACCGGCCGGACATGAAGGCCGCCAGCTCTGTGGCCCAGTCCTCGCCCTCGTGAGGTGGGTCCCTGGGGCAACCTCCCAAGGACAATGCACGCCTCTGAGAGCCGCTGGGATGTTTGCTGGAGCCAGGACCAGGTGAACACGGAGCTGGGCTCCCGACCTCAGCATCTTACTCCAGGAGGCCACAAGATGGCGTTATTTTGCTACAAAAGGGTCTCAACCCCGGGGAAGGTCACAGGGTGCGCTGTGCTGGGCGCCTGTGCGGTACCGGAGGGGCAGGGGTGGCAGCTGCCAGTGTCCAGGCTTTCGCTCAGGGCCCACGCCCTGGGACACTGTGGCGGGGTCTGTCTCCGCACAGCCGCCCCGTGGCTATCAAGACCTCAGATCACAAACAAGAGCACGTCGTCCGCACAGAGTCGTGGACAGCATGGATCTCACTGATTTGTCTTCCACAAACTCAAAATATTTAATCGGTTGCTAAAACCAACAACAAACTGACAAATTTCTTTCCCTCCTCGTCTGTGCTCCAGTGACTCCTGCTCAGATTTTGTTCCCAGATGCTTCTATTTCTGTCACAGGCGATCAGGCATCCTGCCCGCAGGCTCTGTTTCCTCCTCGTGGGATTTGTGTTTGTTCCCGCGGAGTTTAAGGAGCCATTTGGTTTTACGCCTCCATCCCCCGGACATGTTAGTTTTTGAGAGCTTGCACGGCCTCCAGCACTGATCACAGCCTGGGCCTGAGTCAGGGACCTGGTCCCCTGGCTATCCCTAAGAAGACGCCGCAGCCATGGTTAGCAGACGTTTCCAGAGGTGTGTGGCCCCCACTGATTCCTCATCAGGAACTGGGGACGTGAAGACTAAGAAGTCGATTCCTTGTCCGATGTTGATGAGAGTTCTTAGTTGCAAACAGAATCTACTCTGGCTGGTTTAAGCAGGAGAGGGACTTCCTAAGGGCTGCGGGGTCGCTCACAGTCACAGAGCCATGCGTACTGGGAGCAATTTTGAGACTTTGCTTCCAAGACCAACGCCCAAACCACACTGTGGGATTGGGGCGGGTGGGAGGGCGGCCGTCATGCCGCCTCGGCTGGAGAAACGCCCGGGCTTCTGCTGCCAGAGCTGACCTGCGGTGACAGCTGCGTGTGGGCCAGCAAGGCGGACGTTCTGTTCCTTAGAGAGCCTGCTTCCTGAGAGTTCACCTCCAAATACCAGGGAGGCCCCGCCTGCTTCCCAGATGCTGGGGAGGGTGTTGGCAGGCAGAGCTGATAAACAGGAAGTTGGGGGAGCTGATAAACAGGAAGTTGAGGGACCTTAAAATATATACAGGCTACTTACTACTTAAGTCATTATGGGCCTCAAGTCTGACAAAAGCTCACCTCACAGAGGAGGAAAACGAAGCAAACATTTTCAGAACTGCCAGAGGGCCGAGGACGAGGTAACCCAGCAGGTCCCATCTACTCAAAGGCAGCCCCAACACAGGCCTCTTAGAGTTTCTCAGAGGGCTCCCTTACTTCTCCCCTGTACATGCAAAGGAAGCCTTTTAAATAAAATGTGCAGAATTAGCCCTCAGAAGGTCAAGAAATGTCAGACTATTTTAAGAGCACGGTAAGCGTGCTTGTGTAACTGGGATGTCATGTCCCGGATCCAGAGACCTGTCAGAGCATCTGTGCAGGAAAACAACTGCTGGGACCCACTCCCCAGCTGCCGGCCTGCATCCCCAGGCGTCGTGAAAGAGTGACTCTTTGGTCTGAGCGGCAACTTAAAAAAATAATTAAAAACTGTGAAGTTATTATTGTTAATGAGAAAGGCCGTGCGAAGAAAGTACAATGTGGTCGAATTTAAATGAAGTGAAACTTAAAAAGCGTAGACCGGCTGGTTGAGAGAGGAGAGGCGGCCTCTGCAAAGTGCAAAGGCGAGGCTGGCGGCAATGGCGGCTCAGCAGGGTTCAGAGCAGCCACACCCTACAGATCTCTGAATGGCCTCGGAAACGAGCCACGCCTGCCAGACAAAGGATCTGCACAGAGATAGGACCAGTGGTCTGGGATTCCTCCCCCCTTGCAGCCCCCTCCCCATCCTGAGTCCCGAGGTGGTGCACTAGAACCTTGAAGGACTCACGCGCCCCTTGACGGGCACTGCAGAGGTGTGAACGGCAAGAAATCGAACCGAGAGGAGCTCGTGCTGTGGTGCTCTCAGGCCGCGCGCGCTCCGCCGGCTAATAATCCTCCTCCCTCTAACGAAGTCGTCTGAGCGTCCAGTTTCCTCCATCGGGTGTCACTTCCTGCAACAGTTGGTCTGTTATTGCAGCGGTCCCCAACTTTGTGGCCCCAGGGCCCGGCGCTCCCATGAGCATCTGATGCCTGATGACCCGAGGCGGAGCTGAGGCGGTGGTGCTGGCGCTGGGGGCGGCTGCAGACACAGGTGATGCTTCGCTCTGACGAGGCCACCACCAGTGTCGGTCTACGGCCTGGGGATTGGGGTCCCCGTGTTACTGTCTTTGTCCCACAGAGACACCGACTCTGGCTTTTGGCAAAAACTGTGCTGAAAGTGATGTTGCTATGACAAACTAGGCAAATTTGTACATGTATAATTTTTTTTGTTTGTATTTTGAAATAACTGTAGTCATGAAAAGCTTTGCAGTGGGTGAGCCGCTTGAAGAGTATTTAATTTTCCTAGAAAATATACAGTTAAAACAAAGTTGGCATTTTGACTTCTGAGTAAAGAGAAGATTGGACAGAACCCTAAATAAATGTGCATTTACCTGTGTTGCCTCTGCATATCTTGCGGAATCTTGAGATGCCTGACATCTCCTTACAAACTCCCTGGAGGGAAATTAAACACTGACAGACACACAAGGTTAAGAGAACATTCACTGAGAATTATTTGAATTGACGCGATATAGGCCTTAGCAGGAAAATATGTAGCATGGTATGCAGAAAATTTGGATGCCAAGTTTGGATAGTCATTATTTTTATTTAAAAAGTTATCACTCAAAATGGGCACAAGCTCAAACCTTCACATCAGGACCAGATCGAGAAGTTAAACAAAGTCGGTTGTAAGAGCAGTGGGAATCAGACAGTGCGAGGGAAACTGGTCTGTTAGCCCGAACTCGTCAGCGCAGACGGACGGGAGGACAGGGGGAGGCTGGCCTCCAGCGTCCTGTGCTGTCAAGTCATTAGGGTGCTGTGAGCAGAGGGTAACAAAGGAAGGGTGGCCCCTCCCAAAGAACTCCCTGAGACACCTGTTTTATTGTTATAAATCACCCCTGCACCCAGTGGAACAAAGAAGTAGAAAGTCTAAACATGCCAGCAGGCTTAATCCAGCGCAGTCTGTCATCCCCAAAGCGCCCCATGACCTGGCCTCATTATGCCATCGTTATATGCCCGGAGACTCTAATTGTAACAGACTGAATTCTGGGTAACCACGTGCGCATGGCCAAAGGGCTAGATAACAGCCAAATGTCAATCAAGATGACCTCCGGTGCAGTGATCTAGCCCCGCCCCTGTCGCCGCCCCCGAGGTCACTTCCGGTCCCCGCGCGGCGCGTCCTCGCTGTGCGTCGTCCTCGCTGTGCGTCGTCCTCGCTGTGCGTCGTCCTCGCTGTGCGTCGTCCTCCTGGACCGTCCTCGGATAAACCTCACCTTCCGGGTCCCGCCGATGGGTAATTCCTTGCCGTAGCAGCGGCACGAGCGGGCACGGCGATTTCAGGCGGCCCCGACGGCGCCACGGCGCTGCCGAATGGGGCGCCGCCGCCTAATCCAGAGCGCAGAGGCCGTCGCCCCGAAAAGGGGGGTGACAGCGAGCTGTGCCCGGGATCGGGGGCTTCCGGGGCAGTACGGTCACGCCGCGCGAAGTGAGAACGGGTACCCGGAACGTGCCGCCTCGGACGCTGCCGTGGCCAAGGGCGACGTCCCGCGCGCGGCGGGCGCGCCCCGAGCCGGCGTGGGCGCGAAGGCCGCTGCTCGGCGGCGGGGCCGGCGGGGCGCACGGGCGCCGGGGCGCACGGGCCCTCTCACAGCCCCGACACCGCACGTCTAAGGGGACCCTGGAAGGAGGCTCCCGGCAGCCAAAGGAATGACTTTGAGCCCAGAGAACAACAATCGAAGCTGATAAAAACGCGTTAAATCTATAAAAATTCATAAGTCTAGTGTCATCCTCAAAAAGAAAAAAAAAAAGCCAGAAAAAATTTCAAAATAATTTGTTACAACTGAAATAGGCATTGAGCCAACCGCTCACTTTAACCCCGGGGTAGAGAAGGAAGGAGGAGCCGGGCGGGCTGCCTCTCCCGCTGGCCCGGGCCGGGGTGCGAAGTCCTCGCTGGGGGAGGCGTCTGCTCTGCGGAGGGCTGCCTGCCACCTGGACGCGCTCAGGGTCCCGCCCTGCGTCCTGCCTCTGGTGGCCTTTCGGAGCACCTGAGGGCAGTCTGAGGTGGGGTGACCAGGCACACAGCCCAAATGGCGGAGCTTCCTCCCGATGCCTGGGGACACTTGCTCAATACTTGTGGTCTCGGGCTTTGGCCTGAGACCAGCTTTCGTAATGAAGTCAGGGGGCAGCTACTCCCCACTCAGCTCTTCTGTGGCCGCTGTCACATCCTCTGCCAGCAGCACCCCTGGGAGTCCTGAAGGCCACCCTGGCTCAGGCCACCCCACCACCCCGGGCGAGGACAGGAGGGACAGCACCTGCTGTCTGCTCAGCCCACTCCCTGGGGCTTTGCGTTTGAGGATGCAGTTTTGTTAGGCATGTGAGCCGGTCAGCTGACTTCTAAGCAGTCTGATGCCACGTCAGGGAGGGTGTCAGGACTGTGCTGTCCACTGTAGTGCTAAGCACGTGTGTGCGCGCGTGCACACACACACACACACACACACACTCATACACGAGTCTGAGAAAAGGCTGAGGAATCCAAGATGCAAATGTAAACAAAAGAGCACCTGAGCCTAAGAGCAGAGCTCAGTCTGGCTGTGGGGGGCTGTGGGGGGCTGGGAAGGAGGCAGCAACCCTGACCCACCAGTGCGGACAGGAGGGGAAGGCGGGGAGGGGTCAGGAGGGGGGGCAGGGGAGGGGAAGGGAGGGCAGGGGAGTTACGAAACAGAAGAACAGAGGCCGTTGACTTCTCAACTACTTCCTGCCTTGGCAATGCTCACCGTGTGCAACTCAGAAAATTCTTGCTGCAGGGTCAGGACTCACAGCTGTGTTGGCCATTATTGGCAGGAAGGACTTCACTCACAATGGTCACCTCTGCCCATGAACTTCATATAACAAAGAAACCGACAGGGCCCTTCAGGGTCCACAGTTGCTGTCAACTTCATCTGGGAAATTAGTCACAACTCATTTGTCTTTGAACTCTCAATTTGAAAAAAAAAAAAAAAGTATTCGAGCCCTGGAGTATTGTTTTCAGAGAGCGGAGCGTGGGGAAGTTCGAGATTTCGGATTGCGTCACTGGGCACTTCGGGTGTCGAGGTTTGTGACAGTCTCACCCCGTGTCCTCACGTAACTTCGGTCCCACGGCTACCGTGGCTCCGGCGCCGACCCCCTGGCCTGGTGGCCGCACGCGGGTTGTGGCAAGGCCCAGGCGCTGACCGGGTCGGGGGCCAGCGGACCCCCAGTGTCTCTGGAAGCCGAGTGCTGCGAGCCCGGCCGCACGCGCAGCCCAGAGCCCCTGCCCGCTGCGGGAGGCGCCTCTTCCGCCCTGACCGCCACTGGTGCGCGGCGCCCTGGCTGCTAGTGGACAATGGAGATGGCCATTTTAAAGCAACCAAGGACCTGATAAAAGCTCTGCCGTGGACAAACATCTCACACGCGGGCGTTGGCGACTCCAGGACACCCCCCCACACACACACACACTGCGTTCCCTCATCTTGAACCTGGGCTTTGTCCCTGCCGAGTCTCCAGGCCCCCGCACGGGGCCAGGAACAAGCTGTCTGCCTCGGCCCTCCCCCCGCACCCCACCACTGTGCGCCTGGGAAGGGCTCTAGGCCCGCCCGGCACACACACGGCTGTGTGCACACCTGCTGTGATCACACGCGGGTGCTCGCCGGTGGCAGCTTTCGCATGGCAGAGATGCCCTTTGCTGCCTCTCAGAGTCTTCTGACCATGAGAGGTCACCAAGCCGGCCCATGGATGCCACCCCCTGCGCCTGGGCCCCTGGGGTGACACCCACAGGCCTGCCTTTGGGGAGCTCACCAACCCTCCTGAAGGAGGAGGGGGAAAGCCCACACTCCCTGCAGGTGGGACGAGGTTTCTCCAAGTTAACCAAAGGAAGAGAAATCACAAACCACAGAAGTCACAGTGGCTGGAGTGGCATCAGACGCCACTCCAGGTGCTCTGGGCAGCTGGGTTTTTCACAGGTGACGTTGCTCATGGGACCAATGAAGCAAAGCGCACGGTTGTGATGTAATAAACCAGCTGAGGCTCCGATCCCGGGCTCCTTCCCCAGCCTCAGCTTTGGCTGGCTGAGGAGGAAGGAGCCTGGGGCCTGGGACCACACTGTCCCGAGGGGCCCCCGGGACCAGAGGCAGCAAAGCAACAGGGCTGGGCAGGAGGGGGCCCTGGCCTGCCAGCGCTCGGTGTCTCTCAGCCGCTTGGCCCTGGCAAACGGGGCCCCGAGGGAGCACGCCTGGACATGCTCTGTGAACTACCAGCAGCTTCAAAGGCAAAGAAGAGTGACACGGGGAAGTGTTCCGAGGGGCCCGGAGGACTGAGGGTGCTCCTGGCAGCCACAGACGCCGTCGGCCTGACGTCTGCTGCTCCCGCCATCACGGCCACCGACGAGCAGTGAGGCCTGACCGGGCACCTGCGCTCAGGGCCTGTGGGCCGCTCTGCGCACCCCCAGAGCCGCCCAGGTCCTCGACCTGCTGCCCAGTGCAGTGGGGTGATGGGAACGCCGCCCCGACAGCTTTCTCCCGGAAACGGAAGTGCAGGGCGCTGCCCGGGCTGCCGGGAGCCAGGTGCTCCTGCCAAGTGGCAGGAGCAGTGTTGGGGTGCGTGTCCTTCTGTTCCCCACTCCGCCCCAGAGCGACCGCGTTCTGCAGAGCTGGGGCCACCCTTCCGGGCGCCTTCCCCGCAGCGCCATCGATTTCAAGTTCATTTTATACCTGTAACTATCTTTTCAGGGATATAATTCTACGGTTTCTTAAAAACGTGGCAAGATATTTAATCATTCTCAGTGGACGAATATTTAAGTCATTTATTGCCATTAAGTTACAGCATTGCAATATACACACTGCATGGAAACACACTTTTTCAGGCAGTGGTGATGAGATTACACATGCGGCCAGCGGCCAGTCAGCTTGTGGTCGTTAAAACAAGGATTCTGAGTGCTTGAGAGCTGAGAGTTACAAGTCTTGTTCTCCTCAGTTTTTCATTAACAAATCCTGATAACATACATATTACTGCAGATAAAACCATCATGGGGAATTATTAAAATGAGTGCATATTTTGAGCTAGCCTTTATGAGAACTAAAGTATTCAGTACTTGTAAGGCAGCAGAGAGTTGGCTTACGGACTCTCAGCCATATCTATAAAAATGGTCTGTTTAGTAAAAACAGCATCCTGGGCATCTTAGCAACTCCACTCTTGAAGCAACCCCGACTCCGCAGCAGGCCGCAGGCGCCCCTTCACAGAGCCCGGTCTCCAGGTCCATTGTTACGCTGACGCCCTTTTAGTCATCCTGGAAATAAACACAAAGAAGACCAAGGAGAAGGTTTCACTGCCAGCCTCAGAGGCCTTGGGCCACTTTTACATAACATTCCGACATACAATTTTACATAAACAGAAACGTCCTATTTCATGTTTTGGTAAGTGAATCTGCACTGCATTGCATGAACTGCCCAGGCACCTTTTCAAAGTCAACAGCACGTCTTTGTTCTGGGTCAGCTTCCCCTCCTGCTCACACATGTCTGTGCGCACTCACTCTCGGCCCAGCCCCCAGGGCCTTTTCAGACGAGATGTGGCTTCATTCTCCCCAGCCCCTGGACGGGAAGGGTGCGCTGGGCATGGCTTACTCGTATCTGATGAGCCGTCCTCCCTGGATGAGCTGGGCCACTTCGTTTGTGGCATGGCATGCGAACAGGAGCCAGTTGCGAGGCTGCACCTTGTAGGCGAATCTCATGAATGCCAAGGAGTAACAGCAGAGGGCTGCCAGCCGCCGGCCGGAAGGAAAGCAATCATTGACACTTTAGAAGACTCAGAGTAGACAGCACCCAGATCAAAAAAGGAATCTCTCCTGCTACGGCCTCTGACGGGAGGGGAAGTTGGCGGGTCGGCGCCCCGTGCTGGGCGGGGGTCACCCGACACTGACGCTGTGGCAGGCACTTTGTACCTGTGCCCGGACGTCTCGGAAACAAAGCGTCAGAGGGAGTGGGCCCAAGGAAGCACCTGCCACCGTCCTGGCCCCTAGAGCTGCTTACGGTCCACTGCCTAAAGGCAATGCCATGTAATCCCCTCAACAGTTTTATGGTTAAATATCAGGGTTTCAAGTAAACTTAATGACATTGTTTTCAAACAGTTCAAGGGGACACATTTTTCGACTGGGTGCAATAAATCTAAAAGGCAAAACAGGACCTTGACTCTTTCTAGATAATCGCCGTTTTTTCCGTAGCACGGAGAAGTGACACTTTCAGTGTGTCATGTCCTGGGTTACTGTCTAACGGTGACGGCACTACCTGGAGCTTCCCACCTGACGTGCATGCAGGAGCCGTCACCGTTACACAGATGGAAGTCCTCCCAGGTGTTCCAAGGTGCACTCACCAAATGTCATCCGCCCGCTGATAATCTCTGGAGACTTTTTCATGTCATTGATGGCGGCGACAGGCAGACCCCAGTTGGCTACCGGGCCCCAGAAGTGCTGCAGGGAACGAGACAAGAGCAGGCAGCGCCGTGAGCAGCGGCAGCCCCCTTACTGCAGACGGCGGGGCGCGGGAGCCCTCGCGTCTCACACACACACACGCGCGCACGCCCCGCCCCTCGCGTCTCACACACACACACACGTGCGCACGCCCCGCCCCTCGCGTCACACGCGCGCACACACCGTCCACCCTCGGACTGGGAGGCGTTTGACTGTTCGCGGGCGGCACTGTGAACGGGCAGTTCTCACAAGGTGAGCCCAAAGCCAGAAGGACCTGGCCGTTTACCAAGGTCCTACTCACTTTCGGATTACAGCCAAGTAATCTCTGATGGTCCCATTTAGAGGTTTTAAAAGATTAACTTCTTACACAATTTACTCCAGCCACAATATAAAACCCGTGATAGCTATTCTCCGTAAAGTGACGTCTAAATCAAAACTTTTTTCTGAATTTCTCTTAAAATGCACATCTAAATTGGACAGTTTTTCTGAAGAAAGGAACTTAGTAAGGGAAAAGCTGTTTTGAGCTCAGATCAGAAAAACTGCACGTGTACGGGGGAACACCAGCCGTTCAGAGATCGATGCGAAGCCCTTTCGCAGTGACAGCAACAACTTGCCCGTGACACGGCCACGGGACGGCATGGCAAGGCCGCGTCTGCGCAGTGGCGCGGGCGGCGCGCAGCCTGCGAGGCCGAGACGAGCCCCGCGGCGTCGCCAGCAAACCAGGCCGGTCTGCGCGCGGGCCTTGCGACTGCCTGGTGGGGGGGGACCCGGCTCCCGCGGGCCTGGTGGGCGTGGGGTGGACACGGCTCCCGCGGGCCTGGGGGTGGGGACACGGCTCCCCGAGCTGGACACCCTTTCCCAGGCGGGGCGTCAGATCTGCCGGCTCCTGCTGCTTGGAGCAGCTGCAGCGGGCGGGGCTGTGGGGCACACTCTCTGGTGGCAGTTTTTAATGCTGACCAGTAATCGAAACCCCAAATTCCGTAAGAAGTAGGAAACCAGGGGAGATACAAGAAAATAAACGAGAAGCACGTTTGCGTGATACGAGGACCCTGACACGCACGAGGCCAGGCCTGACACAGCCAGGCCACAGGCGCCCTGGGCTGACCCCCAGCAGGGACCCTGCGCCTCACTCCCAGCGGACAATCTGTGGGGCTGGGGGTGGGGCAACTAGCCCTCCTGTCGTCAGGCCCGGCGTGTTCGGAGTGCGAGGCGCCCTGCCCGGACTGCGACACTCTCCACACCCAGGAGCCTGTGCATCGCCCCCCGCCCTCTTCTGGGGGGCGCTTCGCCTTCAGCTCCTGCTATTCCAGAGTGACCCCCCCTTTCCTCCTTTTCTGACGAGGTCTTTCTCCACCTGGGCCTGTCACTCTCCTCCAGGTCCTTTCTTCCCACTGCTCAGCCCCGCTCCGGGGTCCGGGGCCTCCTTCATGTGCAGATGGCGATCTGTCCCAGAGCCTGAAGGGGGACTCTCGAGGGGGGACAAATGTGTCTCCTCTCACGGGGGGCCGGGCCAATGCATCGCACGAACACTTAAGGGGCGCTGGGGGATCTGTCTCATGACGGATCCACGAGTTTCACTGCGATGAGCATTAGGGTCATATGGGACAGGGCTCTGCGAGGTGAGGACTTGGCGTGCACTGCGACTGTGAGCAATGAGCTGCACTTAGAACACACTTCTAGGAAGTACATCCAAGGTGAAGCAATTCAAACACTAAACACTAAGATGTCTAACCTTAGAAAGCTCACCACATCCTTTTTATCTAGTACAAGTGTCTAGTTCTCTCTTTCCTCTCATGAAGTGCATGTTTGGTCTACGCTGTCAGACATTCATCAATTTCTAGAAAAATAAGGAATTTCATGATTAATATTGGAAAGGAGAAAATTAACATTTCGGATTAAAGGGGAAAATACTTTTGCTCCATCGCAAATCTTCGCCGTGAGGAAAGGAGCAGGGCCGCGGGTGGGGGCACTGCGGTCGCCTCCCAGTCGGGGCCTGTGTCTCTGCCTCGTCAGCGGTCAGGCTGGTGCCGACACTACCAGGGTCACCACACCACGCGCGTGGACGCTCTGGCCCTGTGGAGACGGTCACTCCCCAGTGGGCCGGGAGAACCGAGGGGACCCTGGGAGCGCCCCGGCCCCGAGTCACTGGTCATGCGGGCTGGCCATCTACCCCGGGGGGAGGGAGCCAGGGCTGCGGGCCACAACTCGGCCACGCGGAAAGTCTGCGAACCCTGAAAGCACGGAGGAGCAGGTTTCTTACCGTACTGTTTGTGAGAAATCGCCGAGGTGCGCACGGGCAAACATGGAAAAAAGAGAGAAAGGAGAGGTCAGGTGTTTTCAGGGGCGGCGGTCCCAGCACCGCCTCGCCCGGTCCTGGCTCGGCGCGCGACTCCGCGGGGGGGTTCGCACCTTTTCTTTCCCCTTGACAATGTCTAGTGCTATCTCTGACGACAACTTAGCCCTAAAGAGATTAAATCTTAATTTCAGGAGGAATAACCTTAATCCTCAGAGCACAGTCCTCTGGTAGAAATACAATGCAAGTCACAAACAGGAGCTACATATGTTATTTTAAAATTTCTGAAAGGAAAAAACGGAAGTCAATTTTATTAAGTTTATTAACTCCAACATGTCGAAAGTATTTGCATTTGAACGCATAATCAGTGAAAACTTATTAACGAGGCATTTTATATTCCATTTTGTACCGAGCCTCCGAGGCCTGGCGTGTGTTGACACAGCACACCTCGGTCTACACTGGCCATGTTCAAGCGCTCAACGGCCATCGTGGCCCGCGGCGCTCGAGCTGGACAGCGCTGCTTGTAGGCACCTCTGCCCCAAACGCGCCGCGGGGCTCCAGCAGCGGTCGGCTTCCGCTCCCACTTGCTACCGGGCGTGTCGCTTTATTACCGCCCACTACCGACGCTCGAGCCTGCAGTGGTGCCCACCACCACGAGGCACTGGATGCAACATCTGTCGCATGAACGAACAGTAGAGACTTTCAATGCTAAGTGAACTGTTTTCCTGAACATTAAACTTCATACCATTCAAAATGACGTTGACAGTTTTATAATGAATTACTTCTATTTCTAAAATGCTAATTATTCTTGCCAGGATATAGCTCAATTGTCCTGTTAAGGCAACATCTTAAAGTTTAGCTACTGAAAGAGTTACTGCAATAAAACAAGGACATCTTTTATGCACACACTCACATCCAAATGACCCTACTGGATGTTTTCGGAGGGTGTCGAGGTTCTAACAGACAGCACGAAATATCTGCTGGCCGTGCTAATAATACATGCACTTCGGACAGGTTCCAGCATGAACTGTCAAAGCCTGGAAAGGGCCTGTCTCACAGATTCTGTTCCCAAGACTGCGTTTACGCAGCAGGTCGACGGCCCCACAGGCCAGAGGGCACCTACCATGTCCTGCTCAGAGCACGTCGGTTCAGGACAGAACGCAGGCCTTTTACTGAACTCTAAGTTAGCAATGGCACAGTTTTTTTTTTCTTACAAATATATATAAAAGGATGTAGTACTGAAAATCTAAAATGTCCACTTGGAGATAATTTAGTTTTCAATTCAGGACTCTGAATTCTACGTATAATAGTTTAAATCCTACCCTATTTTACAATAGGCGATCTAAGCACAAAAGTGAAAAAGGTCATTTCTGCATTCATACGCTGCTCAGCTGAAAAATCCTACAGGGAAACGATCACAAAAATGTTGAACACTTTGCATTAATAGTGATTTGACGATTGTAGGACAACTTGAGAATAAAGTCATTTTCTAAAATCCCTGGTAAATACAAAAACCCACAGTTCACCAGCCCTTAACTCTGTCGGAGCTGTCTAAAACATGAGTCAACTACCCAGTCAAAAAATCTAAAAATCACATTTGTGCAGAGTCAAACTAGGAAAAGAAAAAAATAAGCTTCTTAGTACATTAAGTATCTGTTCCAAAGAAGAATAAATTTATAAGCAACGCACAAACTGCAATTAGAGGACAGTAATGTAAAACTGTAAGAAATATCCTTGATTTTCTATTTGGTATGCTGCCTTTATCTCACTGAAGGTTAAAAAAGAATTCCAAAACCCAAAACGTACGGTAAAGGTTTTCTTGAATTCACTTAAGACCTGATCCTCGTGGAGGAGAGACCCACCTTCCCGGCTGAGAATGACGATGCAGGAGGAAGCGCCATAAAATAAACCTGATCTTGTTTTTCTCCTTAACTTGGAATCACGACTGGTGGGTTCAAGGTTTCTTCTAAGGTCATTTTCGTTTTCACAATGTCACCTGGGCACTGCCGATCTCAGTTTCTTATTTTCCTAAAATTACTGCCAGCAATGTTAGCTTTCTCTGAAAGTACTGTGAGTAATTTGGGCAAATTATAACTTGCTTGTGTCGTGCTAACAGGATCCCACTGGCAGCCCGGGAGTCTATTTATAGCGCCGCTTAAGTGGGCCAAGGCTTTGGCACATTCCAGGTGCAGCTCTCTTGCAGGCTGACGACGTTCACCTGCATTTCACTGATTTGCACCAAGTTTTGTCTGATTTTCTAGTTCAAACTGAAATGAGGGAGAACTTTAGCAATCAGGACAGGTGACATTCGACTGTACTTAGCTGGTCAAACCAAACTGGACGACGGAAAAGGGACTTCTGACAGCCAGCTCTGCTCCAATACCTGTGGCTGTTACATTGCGACGGCCAATTACACTGCGGGCGCGGCCGAGGGCCAGGCGTGGGAGCAGCACGTGCTGGGTGCGCAGGGAGGGCCTGGAACTCGCTTCTCTTCAAAGCCACGCTCGTGCACTACTATTTCCTGTGAAGTCTAAACTCACATGCCTGTTTTGGCCTCACGAGCACAGTGAGTGTTTTCTGCATGGCCTAGGCACAGTGTTTGCATGAGGCAGGTGAGGCGCTGAAGTCAGGATCTGACTTTGAGGGTTGGTTCCAACTCTAACGATCAGGGAAAGATCCCCTGGTTACTCTACCGTGACCTCCCACCTGGTTAATAAGTGTAAGTGCCTAAAGCTCTCCTGGAAACATAGAAGTTAAAATTAACTCAGAGTTGTACTCCCTACCAGCTGGAGAATGTTCATGGCAAACACCCTAACGCAAGTTCACAAGCCTGCTGGGTGACTGACTTTAACATACCCCATGATCCAAGTTCTGCTGAAACATGCTTCGTATGTATGTCCGGTCACAGCCCTCAGAGGGGAAGAAAATCTCTGGAATCAATCTGGACAAACTTGACTGACTTGATCATGAAAATATTAAGTCCTGCCTCAAAACAAATTTGCTCATTCTTACTTCTTCTTGACCACAATTCACGAGAGAATGAAAGGAAAGGAGATCAAAAAATAGCTATCTGCTTTTACTCCACCAATAAGACAATGGGAGGAAATAGTTCCTTTAAAACTATTTATATTAGAGATCCAGGAAGTTCTGGATTCAAGATCCTCAGTAAGATAAGAAGACACGGGAGGGCAGAGGTGGAAGGCACCAACGGGAGTACCGGGAACCCCGGGGTTAAGCACGGGCTACTAACAAAAGACTGAACAAGTCCTCTTGTCAAGCACAATGCTGCGTCGCTGTCGCTAAACGCGGAAGCACAGAGGCTCGGTGAAATGTGACCGAGACCACATAGCTCGACAGCAACAGGGCTGGGATTCGACCCGATACTCAAACTCATCCCCTAGGTTTAATAGTCATCACACCTAACAAAAACTGTCAATAATTACTTGGCGTGACTTAACACAGACGCCTTATTTAAAAGTCCCCAGTTGTCCTGGCAATCTTTTCAACAGCTGTTTTTCCCAGACCAGACCCAAAGTTCACACACTGCCTTGGGTTAGAGCCTGTTCTATTAACTCCTGTTTCTTGATTAAAAAAAAAAAAAAAAAAAAATTATCGACATTTTAAAAACACTTGGAAATCCACTTTAGTAAGAAAGACATTTCAATCTTATTCTTAAATGATTGACAGAAGTTTATAATATGTGTGAAATCGGATTTTAAATTTTTGCTGAAACTCAACCACGTTGCTATTAAAATGACTTTTCTGAATTCCAGAAGGGCTTCAGTGCGGTGAAGCCCTCCAGCCCTGCGGTGGTGAGGAGAGCCGGGCTGGCAGGGAGCGCAGGGCACAGAGCAAGGCACCCATAGGGGGAGGGGACACAGAGCCACACTCGACATCTCCTTCTTCAGGCTTTCTTCTCCTCTGCAAAAGCAAGCAGGGGCTGGGAGCAAGCGTGGACGAGCAAAGGGAAAAGTCTCCTCTGATAAGTTCTAGAAAGAAAGGTTTCTCTTTCTAGGGGAATAAAGCTAAAAACAAAAGCTTCTGGTAAGAGTTTTGATACCAGAATTCAAACCACCCTCAATCCATGATTGGCAGCCACAGTGTGAAATTCTGTTGTTGCCAAGGGCGGCAGGGAAAACCAAGTCCCTTAAAAAAAATATGTCAGTCAAAGCTTAATTCAATTAAAGTAATACTGGAGGAAGAAAATCACAAATATTAAAGCTACGTGAAGTGAAGTTAACCTTGGAAAAAAGGTTAGACCACGGATCAAAGTATTCTAGTGAAAGCCTGCCTCTCAGAAACCGACCTAGTGGAAAAAAAATTAAAGTCAGAGAAGCAGGGCTAACTTTCTTTCTTGAATATGTATTTACCAGACTCTTCCTGCATAATAGGACGTTTACTATCATCAGCATGATTCTTATAGGAATAAGGTGTAAAAACTTTAATTATACCGAACAATCTTGCCTTTGGCTGTACCTAACTGCTAGAGGGACTCGTTACATAACAAGAACACACTGATACACAATGAAGTTGAGACACAAAGCCACAGGGAAATTTACCTGCAGGGACTGAGAACATAGCCTCACATTACACTTGGTCCAACTCGTCAACCTAATACATTGCGTGGCTCCACAGAACTAAATGTGTTTCAAGTCTTGTATAAGTACTGAATCTTCTTTTTGTAAAGTCAGGAAGAAAACTTTTCTTTCCAAATTTACCCTATCACATGGCAGACTGCTGCCCTGTGAAATTAGAAATAAATAGTATTGCATAAAATTCAGGATTAAAATAATTAATCCTTTTTATACTGGTAAAAGTTTAAGTTGCCCTTTGCACTGTACCTTTGGATAGTCATATCAGGATTTATTTCTCCTTGAATCGCTTTACCTCTTTATCACACTATTAACTACTGAAAAAGACATGCAGCCTATGTTTTAAAATCGCACTCCGTAAAACCAACTAAAAATTATACTCCTAAATAAACTACTTAAAACTGTTTCAAAGTTATATTAAAATTTTGAAATGAAAGGAATTATCTCAAGATTTGAGGTGAAAATAAAATGCAGAAAGCGTCTTCAGGCCTTCTGGCCGTCCGTCAATGTCCTTACTCTGAAACTAGAAAGGAAGAATAAATGGAAAATTGGATAAGAAGACGACACAGTATTTTACTGTGCCTGGAAGAATATTTACATATGAAAATATTTTAGATTTGATTCCCTCCTACGCTTAAAGTTCTTAAAACGAGAATCCCGAAAGGTGAACTCAACCCAGTCCGGTTCATTCCAGTGGTCACAGAGGGCCTTGGGAGCACCTGGCGCTCACCTCCGACAGCGCGCAGCGTTAAGCTCCAAGGGACGCGCCGCTCTTGCAGCTCCCCGCGCCCCCCGCCCCCCCACCGCGGGCGTTTCTCAACGCCGCGCCCGAGCACAGCGTCCGCGCACCTGGGCGCACACCTGCCCGGCGGGTGCACCCGGGCAGAGTCCACGCCAGCGGCTGGCGTCCTGCCTGCTGAGCTTCCAGTGCGCCGCTGCCCGGGTCCTGCGACGCGCTGCTCCGGTCCCGGTGCCCGGAGCCCACCCCGCGCAGCAGCCCCGGCCCTCGGTCCCGCTGCCTCGAGCTCTCAGCCCGGCTACCCCGCGCCCGCCCCGCGCCAGCCCCGCGCCCGCCCCGCGCCACGGCCCCGGAGCTCCTAGCCCCTCTCCCCGGAGGCGCCGACCCCGGCCTCCGGGAGCCCCCGGTGGCTCCTGCCCGGGACACTCGTCACCTCATGAGGTAGTCTCGGAAGTCCTTGCTCCGGACATAGTCCGCCGCCTTCCGCACCAGCGCGCCCGCCATAGCCGTGCGGGATCCCAAGCCGCCCGCGGTGCCCTCGCCGCTGGTCCTCGGAGCCCAATGACACCGGCAAAGCGGACAGAGCGAAACCCACACCTGCTCGCCGGCTGCCTTACGACAGCTTAGCCCCGCCTTACGGCTGCGGCGCCGCGCGGCTCGCGGCCAGTGGGCGGGCTCAGCGCGGAGGCCACGGAGACGATTGGCTCGCACGCGCCGCACACCCTCTCCCCGCCCCTCGGCGCGTGGGGGCGGGGCCTGCGCCGTAAAACGGCCGCTCTCGGCTGCGATTGGCTGGCGGTTGCTAGGCACCCGCGGGGCCCTAGGGCCGGATGGTGGCACGCCGGGTCGCGCGTCCCCCCAAGGGCACTGCGGCCGGAATCTCGCGGAGGTCTTTGCCGCGTCCTGGAAGTTCCGCGCGGCCGCCCAAGGCCAGCAGGTTCTAGACAGGGAGGTGGGCGCGGGGAGGGCGCAGCCGGGCAGCCAGCAGACTGTGCCCAGCACAGGTTTCGCGAGCCCGCGGGAGCTGGGGCGTTAGCCCCGGGCGTGCGCGAACTGCGTTCATAACGTTGTGCATCTTTGCTACTCTAAATACTGAGTAGGCGGTACAGTCTGATGGGTAGGAGAAAATGGGAGTAGACAAGAAACCCAGCTACGGGATTTCATAAAGCTTTAGGAAGGCCCAGCTCCCACCGTCCATACCTGGACGGTGCGGGGTAGAGAAACAGACATTCCAATTAGGGAAATGAACCCCATCATTTTGGGGCCGACCGCAAGTTATTAAAACTCCTTAGGCTTCAGATTTTTAATCTACGAAATAGATACAGTAAAAAATAATATAAAAGGGATGTCGTGTCCTACGTAAGGGGAAAGTGGTTTTCTTGGAGCCTCAGGCGCAGTCGAGCAGCAAGACCCCCGGGACAGAGGAGGGCTTTCCTTTACGGGCGTTTCTCCCACAGTTTCTTCAGGTTTCTCGTGTGTAGTCTCACAGGCCTCTGCCGTCACCTCACAATGCGGAGCAGTATGATCAGAGTGTGGAGCTATGCAAAATAAAATTTATAACAGTAAAAGTTCCTGTAAAAACAAACACAATGACCTGCGAATTGGCTTTAAATATGATGTCCAACGTCGAGTTATAGTTGCAGGCAGAAGTCAAGTGAAAGAAGCCAGGCACAGAAAACCCCCTTTGTGTGACTCCACTTATACGAAGTGTCCACTGTGGGCAAGTCACAGTGACAGTAAAATAGACCCGGAGTGGGGGCCGGGGGGCTGGCTAGGGCTGAGGGGCTGCAGAAAAAGAGAACGGCCGACAATGGGTACACGCCTTCTCATCAGGGCGATGGAAATGGTCTCACATCGCTTGTAGTGATGGTTGCCCAACTCTGTGACTATGCTCAACCATTAAATTATGTACCTCAAAGGGGTGAATTGTATGATATCTCAATAAAGTCATTTTAAAAAATTTAACAGTAAAATAAAAACCTCAAAAACGATGCATATAAAGCAAAGAAAACAAAACCCCTGGAATGCTTTCATCCTAATTGGTACACCGACTCGGTGAGTATAGGGCAAGGACAGTTACCTATACAGACCATTTTAGACAGTCCTAGTGACGAGGGAAAGCTCTTCTTTTCAGAATAAGTCCAGCAGATCAATAGGATGGAATGATAGAAGTAAAGGAGAACCAGTTCGCAATCCCCAGTGACTGATTTGGACAGAGATCACCGAGGGGTGCTGGTACGGGTCAGTGCGTGAGTGTGGGCTGTGTGCTCGCGGGGCAGCTGTGTCCCCCCGGGGATTGTCTGCAGATTTACAAGGTGGGATCGGCTGACTGCTTAGCATCCTGCCTGACAGACTCATGGTGCCTCCTGGTGCATTGCAACGTCAAGTAGACAGCAGCGCCAGGGTGCCGTCCACCCCGCGGGAATCAGGCTGAGCCTGTAGCTCCACCTCCAGGTCAAAGGAAATGAAATATAAATAGTTTCAATATAGATCCAAGACATTTCAGGATGTAATCAACATAGATTATTATCGAAATATTTTATGTCCTTTTTGCAATAAGTCTTCAAAATCTTACAATTCATTTCAAGTCAGATGCCAAATTTTCATTGGCAATGCCTAAACTGTACTTAACTTTCATGGAATTTACAGTTTAAAAAAGTATGTGCACACACCCGAGGTACTCCCAACGTGCTGAGAAGGTCTGCTCAGACTGAGGTGCGCGCCCACTGCTCGTTCCTCCCCCTTGACATTTGCATGCACGTTGACAGAACCGGTTCATCTTTTTGGGAAGAATTCGCTCTGAAGCAAAAGCAACGACCAGTTTCAAAACGTCATTGGTTCGTTGCGTAAACTCGCCCATGCTTGCTGCAACTCGGCCAAGTTCACGTCGAATTCAAAGGTCACTTGTCACACAAGCCACAGTGTGTCTTCAGTTCCGGGAGCCTGTGTCTCCGGCTAATGTACACGCTGCTGCTCATTAATACTGAATGTTCTGCCCATTCGTGTTAGGAAGTTTCGTGAAATCATGATCACTGATACGTATTCTAAAAATTCCCATTGCATGTAAATTCTACTCATCTAGCCAGTTCACGGCAAGCTTCGAAATGAAGTTTTGAAGCTTCAGGTTTAGCTCATTCGTATGCAGTGTGACGCCGGTGAGAAGGCACGAATCGCACTGGCACGTGTCCTCGATTGTCTGATACTTGGAAAACATCCCCTTTATGTCAAGAAACTCCCGGACTGGAGGTACAGTTGGAGCGAGTCCGTGTAACGGCCCTCCACGAGTCAGCCCGGGAGCATGGTTCCTTTCAACGGTTCTGTGAACTGGCGATGATTCAGGTCATCTGTACATATTCACTGAACAACTGAAAAAAAACCTGTAGTCTGTGGCCATGCCACCCTGAACGCGCCCAATCTTGTCTGATCTCGGAAGCTAGTATTTGGATGGGAGACCACCTTGGAATGCTAGGTGCTGTAGGAATTAAAAAACAAACAAACAAACAAAAAACCTCTCTGCATGGCACTCTTCACAGCATCTGCCTCAAAAAACAATATAAGTAGTTTCAATATATATCTCATAATGGAATGAAGCAATAAGAGAAACATCGGTGTCTTGTTTTAAAATTCTAACAAACCCAATTTTCAGCCAACATAGCTCCACTGGGATAGAAATCAGTTTTTTCGCCTCTAGCTGACACTCTAAGAAAACCTCAGAAATCCCCCAACTGTGGTTCTATTTCTCGGGCCCCGTTGGTAAGGTTTCTTTGTACATTTGAAAGTCCGGGGCTGGCCTGCGGCATGTCTTGCTCCATATTACAGTCGATTAGGTGTGTTTTAGGTTGGTTCATTATTTTTTTAAACCTAAACTATGTTTCCAGCAGTCAAAAAATTACGTGTATTTTGAATATATAATGTTGGCTTAATGTGTTTTCACGGAGACGACCTTCTCTAGCCTGACGGCAGGCCCGCCCTGCGGTCCCCACCCCTGGGCAGTCGCGTCACACTCTGTGTCCCCTGAAGCTGCACCCAGGTGTCTTCCTGGGGGTGGCATTTCTGCCACTTTCCTCTCGTCATACCCGAATCCCCCCCGGCCAGCCCGGGCAGCTTTCTGCTGTGGCAGGCATCCCTTCTTAGCATGGAGCCAGCAGGTGGGGGACCGGAGTTCTAAGGACGTCGTCCAGGCCTCAGGGGACACGTCTCGTCGAAGGTGATGTAAGCCGCGGAGATGGAGACCGCCCGCATGTTATTCACAGTGCGAACCGTGGCGCATCTCCAGTGAGCACGCCGAGGGCGGTGCTGTCACCCGGACGGCTCAGCAACGTTAAAACACAGAATGAGAGCAGCCCAGCCCGTATCCCGACAAATCTTCCACCCGCGAGTGGGTTAAAGTGTGAACTGGATTTGTTTACTCGACCTCGAAGGCGCTTCCGCCCGGCCGCTGGGGTCCGCGAGGCACCCTTGAGAGCTAATATTTGGTTTGTCTTCATCTATGACCTTTGGCCCAATGAGAGTTCTTTGCTGACCAAGCAAACCCCGGGGGGCCTAGGGTCGTTGGCCTGAAGGAGACATTGGCTCCCTGGTCGCCCTGGATGTTTCTCTCCAGAGAGGAGGGGTAGCGGTGTGGCCGGGCTCCTGCGTGTCCCAGGCATGTTCACAGGTGTCTCCTCTCGGATGAAGGAGCAGCAGGTGGCACTTCACCCACATCCGGGTCAAAGACTCCGGAGCTGGGAAGTGCCCTGGGACATGCGCAGTACTCACCAGCTGCCCCAGGGAAGGATGGTCCCCTTTCGCTCACGTCCGGGCTGTGTGTTGAAATGCAGTTTTCCAGAGACGGGGAGGAGTGGGGTGCGGGAGGAAGGGGGGGGCTTTCTGGCGAGTGAAGCCAGCTTGGGTCTCATGCATGGGCTCCCACCCTCGACCCCGCACCACGGTCCCCCGTCCCACAGTTCAGTCTTTCACCTGTCCGCCAGGCGCCGAGCGCCTGCAAGAGGTCAGAAAGATGTCTGGGGTCCAGGTAGACACAACAGGCAAGGGTTCCACCGTGATGCGGTCCAGCCGCAGACACAGGTGGGGGCGGGATCAACGCCAGGCCATGCTAAGTGCGGAGGGCGGGGCGTCACAGCAGGACTTGGACAGAGAGGGCGGGTGGGCCGCCCTTTGGGCCAGATCTCCAGAAAAAGCCCTTCTGAGGCCTAAATGACGGGCAGAAGCCAGGCCTGGGAAGGGGGCTCTGGGCAGAGGCAACAGCAGAGCAGAGCTGGGCTCCGTGTGCCCGGGACCAGCTGGGCATCCGCGCGAGGGGTCCGGTCATCCCCATGGCACCTTCCCCGGGGCCTCGGGGCTCTTCTCGCTGCCCAGCTGTGGGAGCCGGGCTGGTTCACAGTCTGCAAGACACAGAGCACACGCAGTAGCTCCTGCCGGGCCAGCCCCGGGCCCTGTCACGTGCACCCGGGCAGTGTGGCTTCTGACGGAGGGACACCCAGCTCAGGAGGTGCAAGGGCTGCCTGTGTCCCCTCGGATTTATTTGTTGAAGTCCTACCCCCCAGTGCGACCAGGTTGGAGGTGATCGGGTTTCCGTGAGGTCGTGAGGGTGGGGCTGCCTGTAAGAAGAGACCAGAGCCGGCTGTGCTGTGCGCAGGAAGCCGGTCCCCCCAGACGCGGATCCGCGGCGCCCTGGTCTTAGACTCCCAGCCTGGGGACTGCGAGAAACAAGTGTCGCCTCCGCCCCAGGCCGAGACCTGTTGCTACAGACCCAGGAGCTGAGCTACAGGACGCGAGGGAGGCCGCCTGCCGCCTGGGGGCGCTGCCTGCCTTCGGGGGACTGCGCTGTGCTGGCGGGGGCGGTGGGCGACGAGCAGTGGTCAGGGCGCCGGGGCCGGGGCGCGCATGGGGGGTCCGGGGGCGGGGAGGCTTCAGACACAGGCCCTCTGGGTTCATCCCTCGGAAGAGGTGTGTGCAAAAGCCGTCAGCGGACTCGGGACCGAGAACGACAGGGAGGTGGGACAGGGTCGGGGCGAGGGGGGCCCAGGGCGGAGGGCCGGGGGGTGGGGGCGCCGTGCAGGAACGCGGGGGCCAGGCCGCCGTGGGGGTCCGTCGGGAGCCCACCCGCGAAGGCGCGTGGGACAGGCCCCGGCGGACAGGTGTCCGCGGACCGGTCTGCAGCGCCGCCCCGCGGTGCCCGGCGTCTGGGGCCGCGCCCGGCCGCGCCGCCCGCGCGCCGCGACGCCGCCTGCCCTGCAGACCTGCGGCTGCGAGGCCCGGTCCCACAGGGACAGACGTCTGGGTGGCTCCCCTGCTCTCTGCAACGGGGCTGCCTAGGGGAGACGTAAGCACCTCTCTCTTGAGAGATGACCAGTGGTGACACAACCGCTCAGGGCGCAGCCGCGCGGTGACTCGGCAGGTGCGCGTCCCGCGCATTCCCGATTCCCACGCGGCTTTTCTCAGCCTCCACGCCCAGTTCTACGGACAGCGCGGGTGGGCAGTCCCGCTGGGGCCGCACGGGGCCAGTGGCAGCGTCAGCCTGCTGTCACACCGGCCCTTTCTGGGGGGAAGGGGCGTCCTGAGAGGGGGGAGGGGAGAGGAGGGGAAGAGCGAGGATAAGGGAAGGGGGAGGAGGGGAGAGGAGGAGGGGCGGGAGAGGAGGAGGGAGAGGAGGGGAGAGGATAAGGGAAGAGGTGGGGAGCGGAGGAGGGAGGAGGGAGAGGATGAGGGGCGAGGGGAGGGGCGCGCCTCCCGCGCTCCCAGGTTCCCTGCGCGCCTTTCTCCGGGGCTGGCTCCCGCCCTCCAGTGGCGGGCTGTGACAACTGCAAACACGCAGAGAGCACTTTCCACAGGAAGCGGTGAGGTCTTGGGAAGAAGTGGATTATGTGGTCAACCTGCCACCGTCAACGAGGCCATCTCACCCCCATGAGGACACCAAAGCCCTATTTAGCATCGCACGTGGCCACCGCGTAGTGTTGGCTGAAGGCGGAACTCCCCCCGGTCCACCCCAGAACGTCCTCTGTCCGTTCAGTCCCAAGGCATCACGCCAGGCGCCGCGCTGCAGCTGGGACGAAGGAGGATTGGATTCCTGCGGCAGGGCTGACCCAGGCTGGGGTGGGGGGGAGGGGGAGAGGCTGTGTGGGGAGCAGGCGGCCTGAGCTGAATGAGAAGGATGGGGAGGACTTGGTCCACTGGCCAGTACCTGATAACGGGACAAAACACTTGTGACCAAAACTGCGTTCAAACCTGCAACACTCGGCACCTAGCAGCTGAGCAGGGGTACTGGATGGAAAGGGGTTGTAGCTAAACTGGTCTGAGGCCCTTCGCAAGTGAGCGTGGCCTCGGGCCCCACTGCACCCTGGGTGTGTGTCTGATGGCACAGACGACGGGCCTGACCCCATCAGGCCCCGGGGCCGGCCGGACTGCCTTTTCTGCAAGGTGAGTGGCCTCGCCGTATTAGAGTTCTCCAGCGAAACAGAACCAATGGACCTACCTTTCTATCATCTTCATCATTTTAGATCCATGTATCTATTAGTTATTCTATCATCCATCTATTATCTATCAATACCCACCTACCTACCTACCTAACATTTCGTTAACACGCTGGAGACTCAGGTAAGAGTTGTGCAGTCTTGAGAATTCCTTCTTCAGAAACCTCGGCCTTTGCTCGCAAGGCGTCCGCCTGATTAGACGAGGCCCACCGTGACATGGAGGGTCATCTGCTTTACTTAAAGTAAACGCTGGTACTCAAACTGATTTCTAAGCGCCATTTCCCCAACCGCGAGAGTTCAGGCTCTGCTGTTTTCCAACCTCCAGTTCCAATGGAAAAATGAGGAAAATGAGAGGTGAGCGGAAACAGAAGGGAGTTTCAAGCGCATGTGGGAGGAAGTAGACACAGGCTGTAGTCCCTCACCCAAGAGTCTTGGGACCTATGTATTTCAGAATTCAGAATATTCTGGATTTCAGGAAGGTATGTGGTGAGAGTCCTGTGTATTCCGTTGGGGTCACCTCAGAAGCCCACAGAAAACACAGATGCTCTGCAAAGAGCATGTGTGTCTGTGAAAACTGGGGCGCCCGGGAAAGGTAAGGGCCACCGATCGCTCTGCAGCCACTCAGGTCAAGCTTCGCCGCTGTCGAAGATGAACATAACCCCCCCCCCCTTCTAGGTTCTTGGCCAAGATGCCCTGTCATGAGAGATTAACAGGACAGAAACAATCCGAGGTTTAGTAGCACGTGTACCCCCTGCACACATGGGGGAGACCCGGGAACACGGAGTGAAGCCCCCGAGGTGGCCCACGTCACCGCCAGCAATACCGTCTTCAGCCAAAGACAAGAGAAGACGTGGCAGAGGGGACACCAGTGACGGGAGGCGGCCAGCGAGGCACAGTGACCGGGCAGAGTCGTGATGCAGGTGGGGGTCCGTGTCTGGGGAGCTGGAGTCACCCTCCCCTTCTGGTACAGTGAGGGAGGCACACCAACGGCGAGTCCCGTCAGGAACCCGGATGGATGTCCCTTACGAAAGGCTGCGTCTGCTGTTATGAGACATAACCAGCTCGGAGTGAGCCTCATGCCGGAGGGGCGGCAGGTTCTGCTCCCCTGCGTTCCCACCTGGAAGCTTCCCCAAGCGGTGTTGCTGTCCACGTACTTGTAAAATAAGTCGTATCTCATTCGGCTTGGCCTGATTATCTACATAAATGCAACAAATAGTAAGGGACCCTATAGGCTCTTTTGAAGTCTGCTTTGCTGGAACTTTCCGTAACAAATCTTAAAATGGACTTTTAAAAAGCCTGTCCCCGCCCCGCAGACGCCCCCCGCCCCACCCCGCAGGCCCCTCGCAGTGGCTCCTGCAGTCTGTCCTCAGTCCTCAGTGGCGCCTTCTCGGCCCGTTCGCGTTGCCCAGCACCGCCTCCCACCATGGCCCGGGACGCTCTTCACCCTGACAGGCCTCATCGTTTCTGATTTCTTTGTGAATGAAAAGGGGCCATGCACTCAACCTGATGAACTTAAGTCCCACAAAAGACAGACATTTCCATCCTGGACGTGCAAGCAGGCAGGCCCGGCTGCCTCCTCTCCCCCGTCTGTCGGTGGTCTCCTGGAGGACACTCTGTCCTCCGTCGACATTTGGGGACAGCAGGTACAAGACACAGCAGCTTGTTGTCGGGAGGCATATCCCATGGGTCTCGCTTTTTTGAACCTTCTTGAGGATGTTTGCAAAGCACAAGATAGACCTGTGTCCCCTCTCGGGGACAAGGGCAGCCCTAAATGAATGGGCTTTAGTAAATCGGGGTGCCCAGCCGTGATCACTGTCTGTGCACATGCTCCCTGGGCCCCTCTGTCACCCTGAGGCCTGGGAGGTGAGGAGAATCACTGTGTACATGGGCCCAGGCTGTCCACGGTGTGGGCTCGGCCCCGGATCTCAGGTCCTGTCTGGCTTCCAGGGTTCGGCGGCAGGCTCGCCCGTTAGCATGAGGGCAAAGCCTCAGACACGGCACAGTCCTTGACCTCACCTTCCCTGAGCGGAAAAACCTGCACAGGCCCCAAAGTGTAAGCAGATCTACGCTCGGCTTGGTGCAGTGGGCCCGACAGGGAGGAGGTCACCCCCCGCCCCGGAAACTGCACGTGCGTTGGATTGCATGAGGCAGCGAATGAGTTGACCTGATGTAGCGGGGGGGGGGGGGGCCTCGTGGCCCTGGCAGGGCCCCGTGGGGCTTTGGGGCTCCAGAGAGAGGCCCTCGCTGTGCTGGGGCAGCACCGGGGAGATGGCGGCAGAACGTGTGTACATGTGTCACCTGCTGTCACCATAGGACCTTCGGAAGTGGCCGGAAGGGAAGGGCACATCAAGGTGGAGAGTCGAAGACCAGCGGGGCAGGTTCTCGTGTCGGACGGGCGGGCACGTGGGGTAGGTGGCAGCAGCGCGGTCCCCAATGGCCACCCTGGGCCACCTGCTTCCCTCCCGCCAGGACCGTCCACAGTCTCCTGCCCGCGGCCCTGCCCCTACCCCGCCCCATCGTCCAGCCAGGCTCTGCACGGAGAGCGCGCGCAGACGCGCATGCACGTGCACACACACACGCCCACATAGGCGCACACACGCATGCACGTGCACACACGTGTCCACACGAACACAGTACACACACGCATGCACGCCCACATTGGCGCACACATGGCTCTCGCAACGCTGCCTCCTCCGTGACGATGTCATCTGGTGGCACCAGGGGCTGCAGCGGCCCGAGGCCGGGGAGCACGGGCTGGTCTGCAGACTGTTACCAGTGACGACGTAGAGAGTCCGAAGGTTATTGGTACACTAGAAAAATATCACGCTTCATAAAACCCATGTTTATTTAAAAAATCTATTCAGAAAGTCTGGAAAGCGTAATAAATATCTGTACAGCGGCCGCCCGCCTCAAACACAGAGCAGGAAGCGGACGTGAGACTGGCCCGCGCCGCGCCGCCGCGGGCAGCGCCAAGTCGGGCCGGCCGGGGGCGGGGCAGACGCGGGCTCTGGGCGGGACCACGCGTGCCCGGCGAGGCGGGGCTCCGGCCGCGGACCACCTGGGCGCTCCAAGGCCACCTGGAGTCACCTCTGTCCCTTCCTCACCACGCGGCCCCTTTTCCATTCTCGGGTCTTCGTGAGCTGTTGGGGGGGCGGTAACGAGACCCCTATGACGGAAACGGAGTGCGAACCTGAGCATCCGCGCTGAGGGCACTGGGAGGCACGGCGCTGGCCACGCGGAGGGCGGCCGCCCCCTGAAGGCCGGGCGCTGTCTAGCGGCAGCACGGGGGCCAGTTTAAAGCGCGGACGACCTGCTCCTGGGACCGGAGTGACGTCTCGCTCTCGCCCAGTGTGACTTGGGGCGCTCCTGTGAACGCGCTCGCACAGGCGGGGGGTGGGGGGGGGCGGTCAGGTGCGTCTCCCAGGCAGGGAGACGGCGGTGTGTGGGGGGGGGGTGACACACCAGTGGGCACTGTGAAGGGGCCTGCGTGTGGGCAGGGCGGCCATGGACTTCCCGTCATGTGCGCAGAGCCCAGGAGCCCTGGCTAAGCGAGGTGCCCGTGCGGGTACAGTGAGAGGTCATGGCGCCCCGCGGCCGCCCAACGTCCGGTTCCAGGGCGGCATCACGGCTTCTCCAGGCTGACCTTCCAGCGTCGCTGCTGCAGGCGCGGGTGAGATCGTGGAGGCTTGTCACAGACATTCAAGTAGAGCTGGGCCAGCACGGCAGGCGAGCGCTGCGGGGCCTCTGGGCTGCGTGGCCCCCGCCCCAAGGGGACAGTCTGGGCCATGTGAGCCTTGGGGACCCTCTGGACCCGAGAGCTGAGCACGTCAGGGTGCGTGTGCCAGAGCCCAGCACACACGGGGGCCGCACACACGGGGGCCGCGGCCGCTCTGCCCGCCAAACCCGAACTCCGTCCTCTGGGCTTCCATCCCCGCCATCAGAACTCAGGGACCTTGAGCAGGACAAGCAGCCAGGCCAAGGCCCCAGCAGCCACCGCGCAGCCAGCACAGGACACAGCGACTCTGGTCGATCCCAGGAGGGCCAAGCCTGCCCCCCGCAGGACCCCCGTCCATCCCGGGGTCTAACAGTGGTCACACAGTTCACGACTCAGATAAACTATTGCGGGCGGAGGTCATCTGAGCCGGAGAAAGCGTTTTCTATTGAGAAAATGTGAGAAATGCCTCGCAGGCATTTGTGGGAAAATGCACATGAACTTGCACCCTTCTGTTTCTCGTGGCTCTGAGAAAAAATGCCTCATGGAATAATAAAAGCTCATGAAGTGAGTTTACATTTTAAGGTCCGAAAACAATAGACCAAACGAAGGAGTAAATTTCAGAATGTGGAGCGTGTGTATGTGCACACTTGCGTGCATGTGTCTGTGTGTGTGCAAATGTGCGTGTATGATGTGCGTGCCTGTGCACATGTACATGCGTGTGTGCGCATGCGTGTATGCACATGTGCACCTGTGTATGAGCGTATGTGTGCGTCTGTACATGCACGTGTGTATGCATGCGTGTGCGCACGCATGTACGTGTATATGCTGAGTACTAGAGCGAGCTGAGATGCAGGGACAAAACAAATAAGACGTCGTCTCCTTGGTGGGCACCTGGCTATGGCCAGCGGCTGCTCCGCAGCTCGCCGCAGGCGAGGGACAGACGGGCAGAGCTGCGGGCCTGGGCGGCGCTGGGAGGAGGCTGAAGGGCACGCGCGCTCTGTGCTGCCCGCCTGGGCAGCGGCGCTGAGGCCGCCGCGGTTTTCTTCGACCAAGGCGCGCATGCGGGCTGACTCCGCACACGGCCTGCGTGCGTACCCCAGGGGACACCGGCTGCCACTGAAACACGGGTGGGGACAGACCGTGCAGCAGAAGCACAAGCCACACGGCCCTGCCCCCGCCGAGTGCGTCCAGATCCCGCGGCCCGGCCCCCGGGCGCCGCGGCCGCCTTGCGTGCCCCGCTCCGACCTCCAGCGGGGCTGAGGACAGGAGGGAGGTGACGTGCTCAGGGCCGAGGGCTCTGTGGGGGCTGGGGGTGCAGCGGGGAGAACGGCGCGCCCCAGGAGGCGTCTGGATCAGGAGCCGGGGGCGTGGGGGGTGGAAAGCAGGCCCCGGGGGCGAGGGCCAGGTGACACAGGGCCTCCTGGCCCCTCCCGGGGGGACACCGATGCTTGTGATGTGCAGGACGCCACCCGCTGGTTCAGGGGCTCCTCCCATCCAGAGCCGTGACACAGGACGCGACACCCAGCAACTCAGCCAGCAGCGCGGGGGCCACGAGACAAGGGCTCTTCGGGTCATCCGAGGGCACCGGCGTCTGCCCCTGGTGCCATGAAGCCGGCCCCCCAGGGGGCTCCTGGTGACTGCTCGGCGCAGCCTCTCACGTGCAGCCGGGACGCATGGGCGGAAAGCTCGGCAGGGGACCGTGTGGCGGTGGGAGAGGCCCTCCGCGCGACAGCCGCGGGGGCGAAAGGCGTCGGAGCGAAGCCAGAGGCCGCCGGGTGGCGGCTGGCGGTGGTCGGGGTCCGGCCGGTCCTGCTGGGGAAGGAGGTGGCGAGGCCGGCAGAGCGAGGCGTGGGGAGGTTGCCGTGCAGGTCCTCCCCGCCGAACGGGGACACGCGGATGGCACGCAGGTGCCCGTGGTCACTGCAGTGGCGCCGTGACAGCCGCCAGGCGGCGCCCCTGGGCCAAGGCCATGGCTGGTCCCGCGGCCGCTACAGCCTCGTGGACGTGAGTCGCTTCATGCCCCTGCGCTGGGCCAGGCTGGACGACAGCACCGGCTCCAGCCGCGGCGCCCGGGGGGTTCTGTTCAGAGCGAAGTAGGTGGCGGCCATCGCGCCCTGCAAGACAAGGAGACAGGGAGAGGGCGCGTGACCGCGTGCCACACCCCTGCTGGGCCCACAGCCCCGGGCTTCCCTGGGCGAGGCCCCTGCAGGACGCGGGGGCACCGAGGGCAGCGAGCTCAGGGCCAAGGCTGGCATGCGGGGCCCCACAGATAATGGCGACGACGTCTCACATCCTGTCCACCCACCATCCCACGCTGGCCGGGACCTGTGCTTGCGACTTGGGGTAAATGCTTCAGACTCACATGGGCCCCCGGCCTGAGGTCAACGACCCCCACTTCTGGCACGGGGCCTGGTCTGCACTGGGCCTGCTACGCCCGGGGACGCCCACTCGCGTCTGGCCATGGCCTGGCCACCTGGGAGCTCGGCCTCACTCCTGGAGCAGCCCCGAGCCTGGGGGTTGTCTCGGAGCCCAGACCACTGGCATTGCCTGGCCCCCAAGTCCAGGGCCACTGCGAGGCGACCACTGCCCTGAGGTGCGTCACCCGTCGACTAAACCTGGGTGCACTTTACGCCATGCCTCCGAGTGTCATTCTGGGGGCTCGGGGGCCGCAGAAACAGATTAGCATCACAAGCTAAGCAGCGGGCAAGGCCGCTGGGCATGCAGTGCAGGACGCAGGGTGGAGTGTGCCCTCTGCAGCTGGATGTCCGAGGGCTGCGGGCGGGACCCGGACGGGCAGCGCCCCGGCGGCCACCGCCGAGCACGGGAGGCAGAGCCCGCTCGCTCCGCGGTGTGACCTCCGCCTCTGACGGCTGCCAGTCCATCCGGATCACATCAGAGGGCGCGTGGCGGCCAGCCGGAAGCCACCTTGCTGGGCAGGTTCCAGAATAGCGACTGCAGTGACTCAGAGACAGCGGTCGCATCAGGAGGTTGGGGACTGTCTCTGGTAACACATGGACTAACTGAGCGGCCACCGCCGGTCCTGGGGTGAGACTCCTGGCGAGGGCCGGCGTCCCCGACCTGAGCTCCGCTCACGGCCCCCTACTCGGCCCACACGCATCTAAGAGGCAGAGCCGGGTTCCGCTGTGCTTTGCGGAGCCAACGAGGAACATGAAGGCAGGAGCGGGGGTGTCGCACAGGGTCACCAGCCACAGGGCTGCCCGGCCCCGAGCCCTCTTTGTGAGCAGAGGTCTACTGATGCGCAGCCACCCGCGGGCGGCTGTCCCAGGTGCCCCGAGCTACGCTGGCGATGCTGAGCCCGTGACAGACATGGGCTCCAAAAGCCTGGGGTACCTACTGCCTGGGCCGCTCGAGAGAAGCCTGCAGCCCTTTGGGCCAGAATCGAGGGCTCTGGGCCGTGGAGTTGTCTGCCTCTCTCGCCTCTCAGTCTGTCTGTCTGTCTCCTTGTCACTCACACACACTCAGGCGCACTCTCTCTCACGCCCTCAGCAACATTAACAGAAGCTGCAGCTCGTTCCGCTTCGTGTGACTGCACACGTGTGACAGAACGTGTAACGGTGGCTGCTTCCCACGCGCCGTGAGCTCAGGGCTGACCGCACGCTGGTCCGGGCGCCCGCCCCGCCGCCCCGCTGGCGTCACGCCTGTCGTACCTTCACCAGCCGGACGTCCTGCCTGCTGAGCTGGTCTTGGGACAGGGACTCTCTGTTCACAATCCACGGGTGTTTCAGGACCTGCACGGCCGTCAGGCGCTGGTGGGGGTCCACGTGGAGCATTTTGGATACCACGTCCTGTCGGAGAAGGTCAGAGGCAGGGAGGAAGGCGCGTGACCCGCCGGTGCCATCCCCGGAGCCTCCCTCTCTTCCGGCAAACCCTGTCCACTGTTCACAGAGTGACTGCATGTCAGGGTCAAATGTTTACTTTTCAGGTTTTACGTATGGGATGGTTTCTAAGTTTTAACTACCACCAACTTAGTGGTTCACCCCAGGTTTACTTTGTTAAAGATTTTACGTCTACGAAGAACTCACATGTGAGATGTTAAACGGTTCACATAACCTGCCGAAACACTATTTTATGAAACATGGTGTCCCTCCAAAGGTAGAAATAATGAATAACCTGCGGATAGAAACCAACTCGTGACAATGCACGTAGTTACATTTTTATCAGGATTAGTCACGGATATTTGCTACGAATAATCGCCGACCACGGAACTGACAATCTGTAGCCATCACAGGGGTCTGACGGGCTCCTGTCCAACAGACGTGATTTTCCTATGTGCTTGCAAAGAATAACAAAAACTCCTAAAGCTGGTTAAACACAGAGCTCCACGTTAATTCACGTGTCGCGCGCGGTCCATGTGCATGTGAGCACGTGCACACACACACACACACACAGTCATTTGCGCAGTGTTCCTGAGGCCGTCTTCACTCGCTGACGCACCTGTTCCTGGAGCCGCCAGGGCCGACCGTGGGGGAAAGAGCGCGACTTACTTTCCGTTTTGTAGATGACGGTGTTGACACCTGCAGTGACTGACCTAGTGCCCAGGAAAGACCGACGGCGAGAGGCCGCCTCTGCGACCCCCGACGCGGCCGGCGTCTCCGCAGGCCCCTCCGCTGCGTCCCCGTGCGCCCTGACGCGCAGTCCCCGCGCGCCCCGATGCGCAGTCCCCGCGCGCCCCTCCGCAGCGTCCCCGCGCGCCCCGATGCGGATGCGCTCCGCACAGCTCCAGTCATAAACCACAGCCAAGCGGTACCATGCGCTACATCAGCCCCCATTTCCCACCGAGACATCCAACGCCTTCCAACACCTTGGCAATTTCTTGAGACAAAGACCTGAACGTGCCGACGTCGCGTTTCCAGGGGCGGAAGGAAAGCAGAGGCCTGTGTCGACGTGCTCGGGTTCTTACAGCGAAGCCACGTGCTTCGCACGTGCAGGAGGCAGACGGAGCGAACGCACGTGCATCCACGGGCGCCCCCGCTGCCGGGGCCTGAAGGCTCGCTGTGTGGCGAGTGCGGAGGTGGGGAAAGGCGCCGGGGCAGCGGGAGGCGAGGCGAGGGCCGCGCGAGGTCCCGGGGGCCAACGGGCCCTCCGCCCGCACCTGCGCTCGCGGTAATGTGCCCAGAGCGTGAGTTTCCGCCTGCCCGACACCGTCTACCTTCCGCCTGCCCCCAACTCTGCCGAGGAGACCATGTGCCACGGAAACCATCAGCACCCAGCCCGGGTCCGCGGCTCTGCGGCAGGAACCAGATCTGAGGGTTCCGACACCCACCTGAGACAGCGGTGGATGCGGCGCTGGGCATGTCAGGGCCTGACGCGCGGGAAGCGCCCCCCGAACGCAGCCACCGCCCCCTCCGTGACCCGCATCGCCTCCCTCGCCTCCTCCACCATGACCTTCTCCCTCACCTCCGCCATCCCTCGCACCGGCTCCGCTGCGCGCCCCGCCCCCCGAGTTTGAGGGCGCACACCGATGGCGGGGCCGGGGCTGGACTCGGACCTCCAGAGCATCTCTCCCTCCTCGAGCCCCTTCACAGTAACCCGGGACGCAGACCTGACGCGGCTGGGGTCTGACGTGCTCTGACTAAAGAGACGTTTGATGGTGTCGACTAGAAAAGGTCAAGTCCGACGGGCGGACCCAAGCGGGCCGCCCACAGACAGTGCGGCCGCGCGGACGCCAAGCGCTCAGAGGCAGGAGAAAAGCTCCCTGGCCCCCGAGCGGCCCCTGGGCGCTCCGCGGCGTCGCGGCCCGGCCCGGCACCTGGCATCCGGTCGAACACCGGTCTCGACGTCTCCGTGAGGTGTTTCTTCGATGGCACTGGCATTGAAATCGGTCGGCTCTGAGTAAAGCGGGTGACCCTGCGCGCTGCGGGTGGGCCGCACCCAAGCACGTGAAGGCTTTGTGCGTGACAGCACTGGGTGCCCGAGGCAGAGGGACTTCTGGGAGCAGATGGGCTCCGGCTGCGACCCCTGCTGTCCGAGCGTCCAGCTCGCCATCCCGCCTGGCGGAGTCTGGCTCGGCCAGCCTCCCCGGTCACGTGAGCCGGGCCCGCAGACGTGACTCCGCCCTCGGCCAGCCTCCACGGTCACGTGAGCCGGGCCGCAGACGTGACTCCGCCCTTGGCCAGCCTCCACGGTCACGTGAGCCGGGCCCGCAGACATGACTCTGCCCTCGGCCAGCCTCCACGGTCACGTGAGCCGGGCCCACAGACGTGACTCCGCCCCCGCCCCGTAGGACGTGCGCTCAGGCCGCTGGCTGTTTCTCTGGAGCACCCTGATGCACCAAGACCCTGCGATCAAATGTTTTTGCCCCAAAACTTTTTAGCCGAGCAGCTTTACCGAAATCCATGAGATGAAGCATCTGCACTGTCCCCATGAGAGGCATCCTCCGGCCCGTCGCGGAGACTCCGGACCCCGCCACAGCGAGGACGCTGGGCCTGGCTCACCTTTGCCGCGTCCGAGATGGAGTCCCAGTTCCCGCCGGAGAGGGCGTACTCCCCGCTGCCGATGCGCGCCAGGATCTCCTCGGGGGTGTCGTCGGGCCCGTTTGCAAACGGGGTGAACCTGCGTGAGGAGGGGACCGTGGTGATGAGCTTCCATTTCATAACCTAAAACAGAGCCCACAGCTGGGTATTGGCTCTTTGCTGTTAAAAACAGCTTTTTCTTTCCCATTATGCTCTAAATCCAGGACTCATGGAAAATCAATTTATTTCTTAATGTATTTTCCCGACTTGGCCAAAGCTGGGGGTCGACAGGGCAAGTGAAGGAAGCCCCGTGGCCCCGGGACGAGGCTTCGGGACCCCTCCCCCTCCCTCCCCCCCTTCCGGGTGACTGCGCGCAGGGGGTGGCCTGGCGCTTTGGTTTCTATGGAAGCAGCGTGATCGCCGGAGGAGAGCTGACAGCGGATCTGAGAGACCCTGGAGGACCTCTGACCGGCGGCCTGATTAATTTTTCGCGCTTCCACTGCAAAATGGACACGTGAATGGGTGGCTAATGACGCGCTCGCGGGGACCTCGGCAGTGACACACACGCGCGCGCAGTGTGGGCGCCGCACGTGAGTGAGGGTGTCCGCTCCGTCAGCCCGGGCACGGAGCAGGCCCCGGGAGAGGAAGGACGCGAGTCCGCGGCGTTCCCTTTCGTGAGGCCTGCGACCTGCGCTTAACGTGCAGGCAGAGTGAGCGGCGGAATCACGGCGCGCTCAGCGGTGCGACGTCGGGAGGCGCCACTCGCTGCTCTCCGGCCGCGGCGGGCGCCAACGACTAATTCATCACGCAACGCCCCGTTACGGCCACGGGAAAAGCGGACCACGCCCGCTCGTTCTCATGAGGGCCTCTGTCCTTTATGCCAAACGGGACAGGCGATCTGGACGCCCCGCCCTTTCCCCTCCGCTCCAGCGCCTGCTGGGCTTAACGACGTCAGGACCCAGGGGGTTTCTTAGAATTCTAGACCTTCGTCCACAGTGAGGGAAGCGAGGTCCACAGGCGCAGGTGTTCAGTCGGGAGCAGGGCTCCGAGGGGCGGGGCCAAGGCCGCAGACGCCACCCTCCTCCCGCGACAGCAAGTGAAGGTGCCGGCACGAGGGCCGGTCACAGCGCCGTCACTGGCTGCTGCGTCCTTCAAGGAGCCGTTCGACCGACAAGCTTCTACGGCTGCCTCTTGGCTCAAGAGGCTGGTTCTGAGCAGCGGGTGACCCGGAGTCGGGGGCCGTGGCGAGGGTGTGGCCCCGTGGCCGGGGGCTCTGTGTGGATGACCCTAGCTCCGGGGTCCAGCGCCCTGACCTGGAGCCGCCTTTAACGAAGACACGCGGCTAAACCCCCGTGCTCGCTCTTCAGTGCTGAGAGGGGCCGAGGAGGTCGCGGGTTTGCCCACACCTGTGCCGTGGGGATAGGCCCCCACCGGCCCCAGAGGGACAGCCCTGGAGACCTGCTCCCCCCCCACCTCATGTGTGACATCGACCCCGAGGGCCGACACCCGGGGGTCTGCCTTACCCCGCCAGCATGGTGTAGAGCAGGATCCCCAAACTCCAGATGTCACACGCCGCGTCATAGCCTTGCCGCTTCAGGACCTGGACAGGGAGAAGCAGGTGACACTCGAGTTCATAGCACGCGGGTCCGACGTGACCGTGACCCCAGCAGGGCGGGAACGGGCGGCCTTTCATCAGGGCGGAGCCGGCTCTAATGTGCTGACTGGGGCTCCCCAAAGACCACAGACGGGGAACCACGGCTCTTGCCGGAGGCAGGGCAGACAGACGGAGAAGGAAGTACTGAGTTTTTAAGCAGAAGCGTTTTTCTTATTATGGTAAAGTACAGATAACGGAGAGGTCGCCATCGTAACCACCTTTCAGTGCACAGCTCAGCGCCACCAACTGCATTCGGTCACGGCCACCATCTCCAGAATTCTTTCATCCTCCCAAACTGAAACGCTGTCCCCGTGACACGCGAGCTCCCCACCCCTCCCCTGGCCTGGTCCTGCCACCTGTCCACTTCCCGTCTCTGTGAAGCGGCCCCCCGGCCCTCTCACACAAGTGGAGTCACACGACACTTGTCCTTTTCCGTCTAGCTTATCTCGCTTGACGTCACGTCCTCGTGTTGCTGGATGGGACGGGGTCTCCCCCCTTTTTAAGGCGGCATGGTATCCCGCTGTGTGGACGGACCACGGTTTGCTCATGTGTCCAGCCGCCCGCGGGCCCGTGGTGCTTCTGCTTCCCGGCTACTGTGAGTCACACGGCCGTGAACATGGTAAATCTACGTTCAGGTTTTTTGAGGAATCGTTAAGCATTTTCACGTGTCCCTGGGGCGCATGCTCGCACAGAGGCCCCCCCCCCAGCTGAGCTGAACGAGGGACGCGCGCACGTCGGGGTGGCTGCGGCCGGCGGCTGCAGCGCCCCTGAGGGCCGGGGGCGCCGTGCTCAAGGCCGCGGCCGCCGTCCCATGTCGGCGCCCGACGCCGCAGGCGCCTGCAGCCTGCGGGCGGGCAGCCCGGACACACAGGTGAACTGCCGCTCACCGTCCGGCCCTCGCCCCACGGCTAGCTCACCGGCTGGGGGGACTCACTTCACCACAAGGAGTCAGTTTGGGGTTTTTGTGTCTCTGAAATGCAGCTGATGGTACCGACCCGTCTGCTGCATATGGTGTAAGAGGATAAAAGTAGGAAAAAATCCGTAGAAGCGCATTGTAAATGGCAGAGTAGGACAATTTAAGGTATTGCACAGTCACTAAAATCAATACTATTAATACTAATATTGATCAAATAAAACAATAGGAGAGGCTTATCACCAGATTACTTTTGAAGGGGTCACAGTAGGAGCCTGCGTAGCGTCTGGATGTCCTGAAAACGCCCGACGCGGATCGGTGCGTGTCTGCAGCAGGCAGCCTGACTGCCACGCTCCTCACGGGCCATGCCGGCCCCTCAGACGCTCGGACCAGCCGCGAGCAGCCAGCGCGCCTTCCGCGTGGGGCACGCTGTGCACACCCCGCACGGTTTCATCGCCAACCGGGGGACCCACATAGAACCCGACGTGTTTCCCCCGGCCCCGCCCCCCTCAATCCCATCAGCAACGTTGGCCTCCGCCTCCCAGACCTGCTCTCACCGCGTCTCGGGCTTGGCTGCTTTTCTAAAGAGCAGGAAACTGGATTTATCTCTATCAACCTGTGGTTGACTCTGGACCCTAATGGAGTGACCCCCGGGGGCTCTCGGGTCCTCTGAGAAGCCGAGATGGTGGGCAGGGAGGGCGCTGGGCTGGCCTGGCTCCCGTCTGCCCGTCTCTAGGGGGCCCCGGTGCACGTGGGCAGCTGCTCGCTTGCTCCTGTTGTGGAGAACAACCTGAAGCAGGAATCAGGGCTCAGCCGGCCCCGAACCTGCGGCCCCTCCCAGTGCGGCTGCAGGGGGCCTGGGGATCACAGGCTGTGGGTCCCACAGCGCTACCCCCGGGGGGGCAGGAGAGCCTGACGGCACCACTTCCCAGCGTAACTAACAGATACGCGGACTTTACCAGCTGGTCCACAGCACAGCGCCATTGTACATCAAAGTGTCGTGTAAAATAAATAAATAAATAAATGAGGCCACTTAAAATGGAGCCAGAGCGGCCGGAGCTGCCCTATGCGTCTGACGCCTCGCGCCTCTGAGACGTTACGACAGAGCACAGTCACCTTCGGATGGGGCCCGAAGCGACCCTGTGTCCCCAAGGACCGTCTGCGAGGGTGACAGGCAGATTCCGTGACTCCCGGCATGAATGTTACGGACACTGTTTAGCATCGGCGTCGCTCTGCTGCGTTACCTGCACCACAGCAACGCCTGCCCCCCGTGGGCGTCACTGTCCCCCCGACCCCGTTCTCGTGACCGCCCCTCGCCTCCATCTCCTCGTCGGGGCGCTGGATTCCTGCCTGACTCTGCGCTTCCGACTAGCTGTTCCTGTGCTCTCAGATACATGCTTGCTGTCTCTCACTCTGAAAAGCCTTTTAATTTTAGGTCGACAGTCACCATTAGACATTCTACAAATAGGAAAATAAAATAACTGTGTTTGAGCAAGATCAGTGGCTATTCTTTTCGGGTTCATTTCTATTCTCTACCATGACTGCCGAACAGGGTCGAGACGCCTCCACCGACCAGTCTACCCAGGGCCCCCTTACCTCGGGGGCCACGAAGTTCGCTGTGTAGCAGGGTGTCATGAGCAGCCCATTCTCGGCTCGCAGCTGCTTGGCAAACCCGAAGTCACAGATGCGGATGGACTCGGGGTTCCCGGACTCGTCCATGTACAGTATGTTGCTCGGCTTCAGGTCCCGATGCACAACCTGGGAGGACGGACGGATATGCCTGACTTGGGGCCCAGGACGGAGCAGGAAAGAGAAGGGGCGCAGGCAGGAGGTGGGGGTCATTTTGGAATCTTTTATTCTGAGCAGGTGCTGTAACAGGAAGCAAGCCTGCCTGGATGCCACGCCGAGGGGGCCTTCCTCCTCCCCTTCGCGCAAACCCGGACCCTTGACGGTGAATGAGCATCTGAGTGATTACACACACACCTACACACATGTGCGCACACACATGTGGGCACACATAAACGCACACATGGATGCATGCACATACATGCACACCCATGCAACACACATACGCACACACTAACAATTCGCACACACACGGACAATACATACGCACACACAAGCGCACACACGGACAACACACACATGTGCGTGTACACACATGCACACATGTGCACACACAGAGATGCACATGCACACATACACACACAAACACGCACACACATGCATGCACACCCACACAACACATACGTGCACCCACATACATGCACATATAATATGCACATGCACACAATACACACATGCATGCATGCGCACACACAACACACATGTGGACACACATGCATGCACACATACACATACACACAAATGCACACACAAACATATATGTGCACACATCCGCACACACATGCATGCGCATGCACACACATACGCACATGTGCAGACATGCATGCACACACATCCGTACATGCAAACGTATACATACATACATGCATGTATGCACACACACACACATAAGCAGACAACTGAGGCATGGGAACAGTTTACTGGGGGCGTGACATAAGGGGGTGTTGTGGGCTCAGGTGACGTGAACATAAAGGCTCCTGAAGGCAACGTTCGCGTCCTGCCCACCACAGTCCAGCAAGGCCAGGCGTCGGTGCGCCCACGAGCGATGCGGACGCTGTGGTGGGGCGTGTGCCGGGAAGTGGCAATGGCACAGGAGCCCCGGGGCCGCGCCCGCGCTGCGCGGGGTGCTGGCCCCTGAGCACGGGGCGCGGGAGCCCCGGGGCCGCGCCCGCGCTGCGCGGGGTGCTGCCCTCTGAGCACGGGGCGCGGGAGCCCCGGGGCCGCGCCCGCGCTGCGCGGGGTGCTGCCCTCTGAGCACGGGGCGCGGGAGCCCCGGGGCCGCGCCCGCGCTGCGCGGGGTGCTGCCCTCTGAGCACGGGGCGCGGGAGCCCCGGGGCCGCGCCCGCGCTGCGCGAGGTGCTGGCCCCTGAGCACGGGGCGGGGGCTGCGTGCCCCCAGCTTCCCCATCGCTCCGTCTGCAGTATTCCTTCGTGTGGGCCAAGGGACCGATGCTTACACAGGGCAAGCGATGAGAATTCTGTCATTGCCCTTTATTAAGCCAGGAGCCTCTTTTCGCTGTAACTGATCTGGGTAAATTTGATTCCCTCCTTAGCTCCTAGGTACACAATGTGCACACATGCAGAAGCAAGCCACAGGCACCAGCCCGAGCCCAGAAACCCCGTGACCGCCCTGGGGCCCGTGGCAGCTCCGTGACCACTCCATAACCGCCCTGGGGCCCGTGGCAGCCCCGTGGCCACCCTGCGAACACCCCGTGACCGCCCAGGGCCCCGCGTGTCTCACCCCCTGGGAGTGCAGGTAGTCCACGGTCCTGGCGACGGTGCACAGCACCTGGCTGGCCTCCCGCTCGGAGAAGCAGCGGTGCTGCAGGATGCGGTCCAGCAGCTCCCCGCCGCGCATCAGCTCCGTCACCAGGTACACGAGCCTCCCGTCGTCGTAGACCTGGCGGCCGACAGGGGCACGACCTCAGCGGCCGCTGCAGGCGGCAGCCCCGGAGGGCGCCTGGGTCTCAGGGCTCCCCGGACGCCGTGCAGGACCTCTGTGGGAAATGCTTGGCCCGTCCGGTCGCAGCAGACGTGGCTCTCAGGACAAACTGCTATGTGACTTGCCGCTGGCAGGGAACGAGCTAACAATGGCCGGACGAGAGTCCAGCTGAGAGGAGGCGGCGGCGTCCTCCCGGGGGCCGGCACACAGGGACCGAACATGCGGAGCTGGCCCAGCGCCGGCCGCCGGTCCCCAGGGCCGGCCTGCCAACCTGCGGTGCCGGTCTCCCCGGGGACCGTCCTGGCGGCGGGCAGCTTCTGACGAGCCCGTGGGCCGCGGTGCCACGGGCTGGACTGGGGCCGCCAGGCCCGGGGTCCAGACGGGAGCGGCCGTTCGCGCGAGTGGTGCTTCTACTCCAGAGCTCTCCGTCAGGCCACCTTAATGCCACGCGCCCACCGTGCGCTGGCTCTCACGTCACCCCATGTGCGTTAGTCGCGCGGGGCACGGGAGGGGGCCCTGCGCACGGCTCCTTTCCAGCCTGCGCCTGACGCGACTGTGAGGTCAGCGAACGGAGTGGTTAACGCGCGTCACGTCTGACCGCATGGACGCGAAGGCTCTGGGCACGTGCACACGATGACACTCGTGATGCTCGCGCAGCTTTCCAGGGAGCTGGTTTCTGGGGATCTTAACGCGTAAGCGAAGACAAACGGCAGGGGCCGGGCCCCCCGAGACGGTCGGCACCGGCACGTGCGCCACGTCAGAGGTGGACGGGCGCGTGGAGCCCTCTTACTCCAGGCGTTTGGGGGCCCGGCGGGGGACGAGGTGGCCCCAGGATCTCATGGTTTGGGGTCCGGGATGCTGGAATCACTCCAGTCTGGGGTGCGGAGGAGGGGAGTCTGCCCTCTACCCCACACCAGAGACCCACGGCCTTCGTGGATAGCTGGGGGGAGCCCCAGAGGCCCCCCGACAGGCTGGGATGTGACAAAGGACCACGGCTCGCCCATAGAGGAGCCACGAGGGCCCCAAGGCCAGGCCCTCCCCCCCAGCAGGTCCACGGCTTCCACGCCCCCAGGTCAGGAGCATTCAGGGGCGACTGTGGCGCACAGGCCTGAGAACCCACAGCGGTGCCCCCCCTTTCACGCTGTGCCTGGGGAGGCTGGGGTGTGGCCGGGGGCGCGAACCTGTGTGTGAGCGGTCCGGCGGTGTGTGCGGCGCACGCTCGGGCACCGTGCACACGAGCCTCATGGGATGCCGGCGCCTCGGCGGGGCTGGGAGACGCGAGGCAGAGGCGGCCACTTACGTCCTTGAGCGTGATGATGTTTGGGTGCTGGCCGTACCGCAGGAGGATCTCGATCTCTTCCGAGGGGTCGCGTTTGCTCTTATCGATGATCTGGAACAAACGGGGGCCGTGAGGCCTTGGCTGGGGCTGTGCCCTCCCCTCTGGCTCGAGGCAGCCAAGGGGCCCGCGGTGTCCCGGATGCTCGCGGCTGCCCGCTGTGCCCGCCTGCACCGGCCCGCGCTCTCCCCCACCGGGGTGGCCGACTGACGCCGCTGCTCCCACATCCGCTGCTCCCACATCTGCTGCTCCCACACCCGTGGGGACGGACCGGACGGGGCGGGGGGGGGGCAGGCCCCGCACTGAGCCCTGCGGCGGCCGTGCTGGGCCGGAGGACGGCCGCGTGCTCCGCTCTCCGCACGGGTCCCGCACACGTTAAAAACACTCGCTGCTCAGAGAACGTGTCGTCGCCGCCCAGGCCCCCAAGTGGAGGTCGTGTGACACCAGCCTCGTGTCTACACGAAAGCATGCCGGGGTGGCGCTCCCCCGCGGTCGGCACGGCGCCCCATCCCTGGCCCCCTCACTGCTACGAGTGACCCGGCCGGGCCAGCTCCTCCCCCAGCCCCGTCTGCAGCCGCTGCCGAGCTCCGGGGACACGGTGGCCGGGACCGTGGATGACACAGTCGGGCCGCAGCGCGGGGTCGGGCTCCGCCCTGACGCGCCTTCCCCTGCTGCGGCAGCTCTGGCCGGGCCGGCGGGGCTTCTGCTGCGGACGCAGGCCGGCACGCATCTGGGGCTCACCAGACACAGGCCAGCACGCATCTGGGGCTCCCTCGCGGGGAAGGGGTCCCCTGAGCTGCCGGGCTACATGGTGAGGACCGCGTGCCTGGGACGGACTTGCCCCGACCACCTGCCCAGCCGGCCGCCCCTTCTGGGCTGTGGCCTTCTCTTCACAGTTTGGTTAAAATACGTCAGTGGATCAAAAAAATACTAGATACACTTTTTTTCAAATAAAACTTCATAATAAAAGAAACACGTTCTTAACATAAATCCGTGTTACTACCCTCACAATGGAATACGGTGCAGGACTAACGAGAAAGAGGAAACACTCTCTAGAGCCAGGGTGGGGCCAGGGTGCGTTAGAGACCAGGGTCGGGGAGGCTGCACGGAGCCGGGGGGGCCCCCCCCCCCCCCCGCCCCCCGCCCCCTGCCCTCCTCCCTCCGTGGTGGAACTGGCCCGAAGCCAGAGGGAAGGCCCGCCTCCCGTTCTCGTGGCACGGGGGGCAAGGTGTGTCCGCAGGGAGACGAGACACCCAGCCCGGAAGCGGGGTCCCCCTCACGTCCCCACAGCTGTCCTCCTGGCTGCCACCATCTGCCCGAGGTGCTTGGGGCCACTTCGCACCTGGCCAAGGCTGGGCAGGTGCCACACAGCTGCACGTCGGCTCGGGCCCCTGGTTCCGTCCTGACCGCTGGCGGCAAACGCGGGCTGCTTCCTGCCACAAACCTTTGTTTTGGTTTTGTTTATGTGGTTTTTGCAGGGAGGGAGAGTGTTTTCTGAGAGGTGAGAAAGAAGAGTCCTAACAGACCTCAGCGGTGACGTGTAGTCACGGTGCCCGAGCGCCCAGCCGCAGCCTGTGCTGGGCATGGCGGGCCCACATGGGGGTCTTGAGCATACTGTCTGGACAGGAGGGGCTTCTCGGGGGGCCAGGTTCTCGGGGGCGCGGTGCTGGTCTGCTCCAGCTCGGGCGAGCCCTGCGGGACCAGCTCCTTCCCCCTTCCTTGCTGTTTCAGTCTTCCTGACGCAGCAGAGCTGGGCCACCGAGGAGCCGGGGGACAGCCCCTCATTCTCACCTGGCCGCAGGGCAGGTTGCTGCCCCGAGGGAGGCGCCCAGCCCGCTGGAAACCAGGCTGCCCGGCTCCAGACCACCCGCCTAGCGGGTCGCGTCGGATGCTCGTGACGCGGGCGTGGCCTCGACGACAGCGGCCGGTGGCAGTGGCTGGCCTCAGAAAGGGTCACGTGGACGGCCATGTCAGGCATGATTTCGTTCCCGGGGCCCACGGGCCTCCAGCCCCAACGCGCCCGCCCCTCGTCCTCCGGGGCCTGTATGTGATCCCTCGGGGCCGGGACACCTGGGGAGGGGGCGCCCAGGCGGGAACCGAGCGAGACGCGGCCGAGCTCACTGCTCGCACGGTGCCCGCCCAGGCAGCTACGTCCACCGGCCGGCTGCCGACGTGCCAGGGGCTCAGCATCGCGCTCGAAACGCAGGACGGGACAGACACCTTCCCCGCACGACTGACCTAAACACATGACACGGAGAAAGAAGTCCGAGTTTTCCTGCCGGAAAAAATCAAAATTTCCACGCCAATCAGCTTTCCTTCTAAAAATAAGCTCTGTTCGTGTCAAGCATCTGTCTTGATTCTGTTGCTTCCTCGGTTGACAAATTACACACACAGTGTGACAATGAGCACAGGAACACTGGGATCAGCCGTAAACGCTTTGCCGTGAGCACAGTTCAGGGCGCGTTCCCGGGAGGGGCCGACTGGCCTCAGGTGTGTGAGCCGGCCACATGCCATCGCTCACGTGGAGACGGCGGGCCACACGCGGGCCTCACGCTTCACAAACGTGCGGTCCTATTGCTAGAGCAGACGAGGGACTCGCGATCGCGTGAGGGCTGCCGCGTAGCGGCCGGGGCAGCGACAGCGGCTTCTCCCCTCAGGGTGGCCCTGCCCTGCGCGGCCCCCTCAGGCCCAGGACGGAGAGCCCTCAGCTGGCACTTCGCGAGAGGGGGTGTCTGCGTCAGATCTGAAGATAAAGGGGGCCCCCGGGGGAGCCACGACAGTGAGGCTCAGTCCCGGCGCCACTGGCTACGGCCTCGGGTCCCGGAGGACGCGTGAGTGCTCCTGCTCCGCGCCGGCCGGGGGAATGCCAGGCGGGGGCCGGGCCGGGGCCGGGGCCGGGGAGCGGGGGTGCCGGCAGCGGCGCGCCCGCGCGGGAGCTGCAGCAGAGACCCGCGTGGGAAGGAGCGCTCCCGAACAACGCCTCTTTCTGTTAAGTGACTCTCGTCCTTGACCCTGCCGAGCACTGCGACGGGGCGTGGGGACCAGAACGGAGCCACGCAGCTGTCGGGGCTGACGGGCGCCGCGGAGGGGGGTGCTGCGGGCCGAGGAGGACGCGGGACAGCTCAGGAGTCACCGGGTGCGGGCGCGGGGGACGACCAGGAGCAGGGACCTGTGGACACGCAGTGGCATGTTCTGGGCATGGGCCGGGAAAGCCGGGCCGCCCGGCAGGGCTTCCTGTGTTCCGGGACCAGCTGTCGAGAGCCGCCGCATCCCGCCCCGGACGAGGCCGACGGCCGACCTTCGCGGGCTGCGCGCTGGCCTCCCCAGCCCCGCTCGCTCTGCCACGGCGAGGGGCCGCCCTGGCCCTGCGCGAGCGTGGGGCGCGCTGACTTGCCGAGGGGCCGCCCTGCCACCAGGAAGCAAGCAGACGCCTAACAGAGAGGGGACCCCGCCCCGTCTCCGTCCCCTAAACACCAGCCGCTGGGGGTCATCTGCATGAGCTGACCCGGCCCCGGGCGCTCAGCCTCCCCACGACTGACACTGGGCCACACAGCGCCCCGTGGGGCGGCGGGCGCGGCTGCCCCGGGCAGTGGCGAGCGGCGCCCCGGCCTCTGTCCGCCAGACAGCAACAGCATTCCCGTCCTGCTTGTGACCAGAACGTCTCCAGCCACGGCCGGTGTCCCCAGAGGGGCAAAGCCACCCCACCGATCGTGACCGCCCTAGCCAATGCCACGTGTTCTGGCCACGGTGCTGCTGTGTGGTCGAGGCTGGACGTCCTCTTCTCCGCTTACTACTCGGTGGGGACGGCTCTGAGCCACCCACGCAGCCGGACGGGGAGGCCCCAGCTGGCCCCGGCTGGCTCGGCTGGGCTGCTCCTCCAAGTGAAGCAGACTCCGCCTCCGCCCGAGGATTCGGATCCTGGCTTTGAAGTGCTCGGGTGGCCGCTGAGGGAGGGAGCGCTAGACTCTAGTGACCGAGTCTGAGACGCAGCCGACGGGCCGAGCAGGTGCGCGCCGCGCGCCGCCTCCCGCCTCACAGGGGGAGCACTCAGCTCTGGGTCTCCGTCAGCAGGAGACACCGCTATGACGAGCCGTCGGCTGCGGCAGAAAGCGCCAGAAACGGTCTCACTCCCTCTGACCTGGGCGTCACCTCACGCGGGAGACGAAACGCAGCATGGCATGTGTGACGGCAGCTCTGGTGGCAGACGAGCCCGTCCTGCTCACTGGACTCCGTCACAAGCCGCTGCTGGCTCTCGCCCCGCGGGAGCCCGGACAGGCGTCGCCTTAGAGCGATGCGCTGACCATGGCTTAAACGCAGCGGCCTAAACGCTGTCAGACGGCTCTGGGTCACGCCGGGAGGCCGCGGCTCCTTCCTGAGCTTGGTTCATTTGAGCATCTTCCCAACACATCACGACCCGCGTTCCGCAGAGGATGAGGGACACCTGTCGGGTCCGTCGGCTCGGCTGTCCAGGGAACTTTGAGGCTTGTCACACAGAAGCAGGACGGCCGGCTCCTCCCCGCACCGTCAGCCACGGCCGTGCCTGGGGGCTGTCACCAGCGTCCTCGGCAACTCCCACCGCGGAGGTCTTTGGGGACAGAGTTACGAGCCATTTGTGGAAGCTGGATTCAGATGGTGTCTTTACGAGCGCTGGGCTGGGAACACTCGGGGACATTCCAGCGCCTTTGTCTAAGGGACTCATTTCCAGAGGTGCCGACAGCGGCTGGCCAGGCTCACCGTGGCCGGCTGTCCTCTAGTGGGCATCGTGGTCGCCGAGCTGGCCAGACAACAGCCTGTTTCTCTGCACTCACTGGGCACGGTGACCGATGCCGGGACTGTGGCTGGTCACCCGGCAAACTGCAGGAATCTTGTGGGAAACGGACTGTGCAGAGAAAACCCCACGACAGCCCTGCGTGCTGTGAGGCGCGCGCGCAGCATGCTTGGCGGTGCGAATGGCACATCTCGCCTGAGGCGGGCGGAAGGCAGGCCACACCCCGCCTCCCGCCTGAACACGGGCAGTGCCTGGTCGGGCACGGGCTGGGCGTCCTCCCAAGCTCCCACGCGACAGCCCAGTGCCCGGAGGGGCATCGCCGTGAGCCCGGGCTGGGGGCAAGCGCTTTTCCTCGCCAGGAGGCCGTGGCGGGGCCCCCCTTGCCACACTGCCCAGCCTGTACTCCGGGGATTTTAATTGCAATCTGTGACTTTCCTCCCGTTGAGGTACCCTTGACGCTCCAGACAGGGCAGCCCATCCCCGGAACTCAGACCAGCTGTCTCTCCGTGTTGAAACCGGCTTTCTTGTTTGAGGAATTCAAGATAAGTTTGTCAAAAAGCCGTAAATTCCGACCCAAACTGAACCGAGCGGCTGGAGTGTCTGCCTGGTGTCTTTTCTGACAGGGCACGGCACTGTCCTCGCGCCTGGCGGCCACGCATGCTACCCTGGCACCCCGCCTCCACGCACGGCAGGAGCGCGGCGCGCTGGGGGGGGCGGGGCGGCGGGGCTGTCCCACGCGTCACCACCTGGCGCGGGGCGCGGAGCAGTCAGTCGGCTGTAGGAGAAGCAGAAGGGGCTCCCCCTCCCCTGCCCCCCGCCCGCACACTGCCACCTGCTGGCAGGTCCCACCCCTGCCCGAAGGTCCTCGCAGAGCCGCAGGGCCATGCGCTGGGGCGTGCCCGGCACAGGCCAGAACGGGTCCGCTGCCCGCGGCGCCCAGGCCGGGCCTGGCTCCTCAGGGGCCTCCGGTTCAGCTGAGTGGGGCGGTGGCGAAGTTACAGTGTCTGTGGCGAGCGCGCAAAACCTCCGCTTTTCCCACAAATCAGATGGTGACGTCAGCAGGACACTTGAGCTGTCATCTACAGTTTGCCGAACAGAAAACTCAAAAACTGGCTCCGTGTTTCGGATCAGATGCGCAGCGCAGCACGGCGCGCGCGGAGAGCCCCGGGCTGGGGCGCGGGGCGCCCTGACCGCTCGCCGCCTGGGTGACAGTGAACCCCCCGCCCCCCGCCGAGCGTCCGCAGGCGCTTCCGGCTGTGCGTCCGCGTGCTCCTCCCTGGTTTGGCTTTTCGTGACTGTGCCTCCCCGCTCCTTCCCTACCTCCGCCGGCCGCTCGGGCTGTCCCCAACTCTCATTTCCAAGGTACGGAGCCGCCGAAGCCACCACGCGGCGCGCCTTACCCGGGCGGCGGCCTGACGTCCAGGCGCACCGACCTCCGCGGCGCCCCAGCCTGCGGAGCCGGGAGGGCGCGCAGGGCGGCGGGCCAGGGCGCCGGGGCCCCCCTCACCTTCACGGCGTACTCCGCGTCGGTGGCTTTGTGCACGCAGCGCTTGCACACGGAGTAGGAGCCCACGCCGAGGTCCTCCTTGACCTCGTAGCCGTCGGTGAAGTGGACGTTGTTGCCGTGGAGCTGCTGCGGGCAGAGGGGGGGGGCGGGTGTCAACGCCCCATGCGCATGCGCACACGGTGTGGGCGCAGCCGCGCACCTGGGCACACGGAAACTGGGCACGGATCCGGTCCCCTGACAAAGGTCCCAGCGCTCGTGGGGACGGCTCCCGATCTAACCAGCCCCCCCGCCCGCTCGGGCCCTGACCGTTTCTGGACACCCCGGGCACCGTGTGGGCTGACTGGTCACGCGTCCCCCGAACGTGACAAAGGAGAAGGGGTGGGGCCTCTAAGTCCAGGGCTCTGAGCCTTGTGTCCACAGGGCGTCCCTGGATGTCAGCATCTAATTGGAAATGTGACCCATGATGTCCCTGTCACAGCCTGCTTCTGCCCGTGTACACCACCCTGCAGCCTGCCTACTCAGAGTGCAGACAGAAAGCCACCAAGGATGGCGCCCGCCGTCACAGCAGCTGGCCACTGTGGACATGCTGTTTTCCAAAAGGCCTTGGGGACAGAAATGTGCACGACCAACGCCATCCAATTTACCCTGACTCGGCTTTTAAAGACAACTCATCGTAACTTCTTAGAGCTCTCTCGTCTGCTTGTATACTTATGTATGAGCTGGAAAACTTATAAAAACGTCCTCTTCACTGCCCTAACGGAACATGTCACGACCGGGAAGTGGCACCCGCAAGCTGAACGGCTCCCAGGCACCGGCTTGACGGCTCACAGCAGAGACGCCGCGTGTGACGGCTGCGGCCTGGCCACAGCCCGCCTCGGGCCTTCATCAGGGTCGGACCTTTGTCAGGGATCATCCCCTCTCTGGGGCGAGTGTGAGGAGAGGCAGGGCCACCCCGCAGCCTGCACCCCGTGGGCAAGAGGCTCAGGCACGTGACGCCGGAGCTGGGGGACGGGCCGGCTCGGCAGGTACCTGCACGACGGGGTGCACGGGGGTGGGCGCCTCCTGCTGCGAGGCCTCCTGGGCCAGGCTGGAGGCCACGAAGCTGAACCCTCGGAACAGGTGGTGAGCGTTGGCGCTGGGGGGGACGCCAGGGGAGTCTGCAGGGGACAAGGGAGACGTCAGTCTTGCAGGGGGGGCCAGGCGGCGGTGGGTGCGGCCACACCGGGCGCGCGGTGCGCGTGGTGCGTGCGGTGCGCGTGTTGGGGAGACCGCACGCAGGTTTAGGAACGCAGAACCACAGGCGGCCGCACTGTCATCCGTTTCCGTTGGTCCCATGAGTATTTTCTGACTGTGCAATGGGCTGAGGGTTTTCACACCTTAGACAAGCCCCCCCGCCCCTGGTCAGCGTGCTCCAGGGGCGCCCATGTGTGACGGGGACGCCAAGCCAGCTTTAGCTGAGAGCACGCGGTGAGCTCTGTGCGCCGACCCCCTGCGGCGCCCGGAAGCAGCGTCCCCCCTGTTGGGGCCGCAGCCGCTCAGTGGGCCCCCCGCCCGCCCCTCCCCTGCCCCACCGACCTGCCCACCGTGGGTGGGAAACGAGCTTGTCCCAACAGCCCCGCCAGAGGGACACGTGATCCCCAGTCCCGCCTGCACCCACGTGGCATTTTGTGCTTGACCCCCTGTCTGTTTCATGAGCATCTTCTAAAAACCACAACCCATTTCAGACTCAGAAGCAGGGCGAGAACCCCGTGTCGCACGAAGCGGCCACTAACCACGGCGGGCCGCAGTGGGGCCCCCGAATCTCCAGGGGCTCGTGCATGAGCTTTATTAAAAACAACCGCACCGTGATGTCACGGACTGACCTGCGCCCCGAATTCCCATGCCGAAGCCCGCACCGCCGGGGCACTGCCTGTGGGATCGGGCGTGTCGGAAGCTAACCACGGTTAATGGGGTCACCAGCGTCCTGACCGTGTTTCCCATGCCAGCATTCTCGAAGCCAGGACTCTGCTTCCTGGGCGCCCATCCCTACCTGGCCAGCAGGACGACCCGCCGATCGCCGGCTGGCAGCAGGGTGCTGCCCCCCTCACGCGGGCACACACCTGTGGGCGTCCGGGCTGTGAACTCGGGGTCGAAGTGGAAGGTGTCCTCCGGCCTGCCCACCGCAGGCTTGAAGGGCGGCTTGATCTCCTTCCGGTACAGTTTCTGCGGGAGAGGCCGGGCGGGCTGAGCGGGCGCAGGGGCCACGGGGGGCGCGAGGGACGTGGATGGCCCCTCGGGACCGCGACGTGTGTGCGGCCGCACACGCGGCGCCCTCCCCGCCAAGCTCCGTGTTCACGCCGCGGCTCAGGCTGTGAGGCCTGGAGGGGGTGCTGCCTGCTTTCCACTTCAGCCTTTACTTGGAACCTGACCGGACGGCCGCGACGCGCCCCGCCCCAGGCCGCTGCGGGCAGGAGGCCTGCGACAGGGCGCCCTCCAGGGAGCGGCAGGGCCTGCAGCGACTCTGCTCCCAAAGGAGGCCGAGGGCTCTCCCCCGGAGAGGATGCAGTCAGGTCGCCTGGGAACATGGGTCACAGCGACAGCCATCGTGCAGAGCCGGGCACCTGGCTGGCCTCACACCGGCCGCGGGCCTTGGGAGCCAGGAGGGCCTCGCCGTAACCGTTCGGCACAGGCTTCCCCCGTCCTGCCGGGCCGGAGGGGCCCAGGCGTGGCTGGGACCCCCACTCCCAGAGTTGTCCTGGGGGCTTCTGTTGCCACATGCCCGGAGCCCAGCGCTGTCAGGGACACCTGGGGTGGGGGGCGGGGAACGGTCACCCTTGTTGAGATCTGCCCTAAATCTCTCAATCCCACGGAAAAGCAGACTTTACAGATGAGAAGCTGAGGCTCAGGCGGGGCAGGTGACTTGCCCAAAGTCACGAGCATCTAAGGGGCAAACGGGGAGGGATGGCTGGGGTGGGAGCTCGGTCTCCCGACTCTCCTGGGTACAGGGTTCCAGAAGCGCCCAGGACCAGGGTCCAGCTAGAGGGAGGAGGGTGCCGAAGCCCCGGTTGCTGCCCAGGACGCGGCCTCCCAGGAGCCCCCTGGCCCGAGGAAGCTGCAGATGCGGCTGCCCGAGCAACGGCGACATCCGTGGTCAGGGGCCTGGAGGCTGCTCTGACTAGTGGCTGCTGGGCTCCCACTGGCGTGAGCACTTGGGACCCGTCAGCGAGGACGAGCGAACTCAGGCCCGCCTCGTCCGGCCCTTCCCTGCGCTGCAGGAACAGGTTCCTCAGGCCAGAAAGAGGAAGGCGTGGCCTGTCCTGGCGACGCCCTCCTGCACCTGTCACAGGACTCTGGACACCCGGGGGCAGCTCTGCGCCCAGCATGAACGAGCTCACGGCCAGACCCCCGGCCCCAGCTCGGCCCGTCCCCTCACGCCAGAGGGCCCCCTTCTGTGACGCTCGCGCTGGGTCATTAATCGGCGTCTGTTCCCGACACGTCAGAGTCACGGCCTCCCCTCTGCGCACACATGCCCTCCAGGGCCTTCCGACGCGGGTGGGGGTGGAGCCTCTGCCACACGGCCGGGGGCCTCTGCCTTCACCGTCAGGGACTGATTTACACACACGCACACACGTGCACATGCACACACACACACGCACACACGCGGGTTGTCACTTAATCCCAGTGAGAGATGTTTCGCGTCTGGAAATTGAAACTCACACAGTTCAGCTCCTCTCTCCACCCCAAGGCCACGCCGCAGGGGCCCACGGGGCCCGCAGGGGCAGGAGTGGGGGCAGCTGTCTGTCACTCCAGCTCCTGCTGGAACCCTGCCCCGTCCGCGTGTGCCCTTTCCCGCGTCCGGAGCCAGCCCGTGCTTTCGCCAGGGAGACCCTCACTGACCGAAGCGAGTGCGTGCAGCCCGCCCGGGTGTGCCGGAGGGGGCGCTGTCCGTACCCCAGGTAGCGCCCTTGCCCGCACCCCCACCCCCGTCCCGAAATGCTGGTCCCCTGCTGATGGGGCCCGTGAGCGCCGCCTGTCCACGGCGGCCCCAGAACACCACCCGCCGTCCGCTGAGGTCCCCACGATTTTGGTCTGGTTGCGAGCAGGCAGCAAAGGGCCTCATAGGCCACCTGGGCACCCGGGGCCGGCCACTCGGCCCCTTGGCGGCCCCCTCACACCTGATGCAACCCTCGAGGCCCGTCGACTCCTTCCTGTCACTGGGTGATGTCTCTGGGTCGCTGTCACACATGCTTTTCCTTCCCTGTGTCCACACCCCGGCGTGGGGCTGAGGCTTCGGGGCGCCTCACTGTGGAAGGGGGTGCGCAGGGCTGAGTCACGCGTGAGCCGCAGCAGCATTCTGCACCATCCTGACCTGGCTCCCTCTGAGCCTCCGGAGCGGTGCGGCCGTGTGGGCCGCAGGCTCGCGCCCGTCTGTCCCGGATTCGAGCAGCGACCGCGGGATTTCACGTCACGGGCATCAGGGCTCGATCGGGGCTGGGAGGCCTTCGCAGGACGAGGAGGGGATGCAGGGAGCAGGTGAAGATGGGCCCTGTTCGGTGGAGCAGAGGGCGCTGGAGCCCGGGGTCAGACCCGACGTCCGTCCTCCGTGGGCAGAGCTGGCTCTGGGCGTTTGGGAACTCGCGGGACTGGGCGGAGGCCGCGGCTGCAGACGACCCCCGAGGCCACGACGCCGACCCACGCAGGGCGGGCGGGCGCTGGACGGTCCATGGCACGTCTGCCCCGCGCTGCTGGAGGGGCGGCACCCGCCCGCACGGCGCCCGCCGGCGGTGACGCCCCCGAGCCGGGCCCCAGCGGTTCCGAGCCCGGCGCGAGCGTTCGCAGAGCAGTCTGGCCGGGTTCCACGGAAGTGGCAGCTACCACGAGAACGACGGGATGGAAACCTTCTCCCGGGCCGCGGGAGGGACCGCGGGAGGGACCGACACGGGCCCGCGGGGCGCTGGGCCACGCGGCCGCCTCCGAGCTCCTGCGGGCGGCTCCAACGCGCTCCGGCAGATCTCCCGGCGACCTTGGGCGCTCTGCTCAGCGTCCCATGCCTCGGTTTCCCCCAGGACTCCCTCATGCCTCACCGAATGACAGCTGGTGGTTTCAGAGTATAAATAGAACGCGGCCAGCACAGGTACTCGCATGGACGGAAGTCGCCGTGGTAACAAACATCGAACAGTCCCAGCGAGGGGCTCGGCCTCCGCCGGGATGCAGGGAGCTGTGGGCCAACGTCGGCCTGTGAGGGCGCCTGCGGCCGCCGTTCCCCGTCGCGGGGGGCCGTGTCTCTGCACTGGCTCCCGCGGCCCGGGTGGGTACCGTCCGGGGAGCTCTGCTTCGGGCCGGTGCTGATTCTGCGTCCCCAGCATAGCTGCAGCCCCAGGGATTGAACGCAGCCCGAGCCAGACTCTCCCGATGCCCTCGGTCCATGATGACCTCTAGTGGTCCACCTAGCCGTCCGCCAGAGCAAGTTCTCAGGAAGGAGCCTCCCGCACGGACCCATCTGTCGGGCCCGAAGGCCGGCTGACGGCAGAGCGTGACGAGCAGGGGCCGCGGCCCCCACGTCTGAGCCCGTTACAGGGGACCCCGGGGAGAAGTGCTGGGTGACAGGCACTTAGACTTCTGCAGGCCGTCTGGGGTCACAGAAGCAAGCAGGACGCAGGCGGGGCGAGGCCGGCGCGGGGCCCCAGGGGAGCGCCAGCGGGGAGCCGGCTTCTCGCCGTCCTGCTGAGCGGCTTCGTGGCAGAGGGACCACCTCGTGGTCACGACGCTCATTGCAAACGCGGCTCCGCTGTGGTTTCCAGTCATCAGAGCTGCGGACCAGACGCCCACGGGCACCTCGCCTTCTGCTGTCTGCTCGCGGGCCGTCAGCTTCCCCGGGCGTGTGACGGGGCCGAGCTTGGCCGGGGCGAGGCAGTGGCACCGACGGTGGCCGACAGACACAGGAGAGCGGGCAGGCTCACGGCTGAGATGGGAGACGGCCCACCAGCCCTGGGCCGGGCCGCGGCGGCTGAACGACACATGGTCCTGGGCGGATCTCTTGGGGGTAGGGCCCCCCGCCTTGTCCGTTCCCACTCACGCTCTCTGACCGCACACCCACTGCGCGCCTGTCCTGTCTGTGGCCGGGTGATGACAAGCTCGCGCACAGTGCCCTCGACCGCGAGGCACCCTGCTCCCCGCGACACGCACGGGCCGCGGCCCACCGATCAAGCCGACGATGCGCACAGGGCGTGTGTCCGAGCCCCGCTCGGCCCTGCTCAGACGCAGCCGGAGCGGCCGCCTGCTGTTCCCTGTCCCCGCCTGCCACCTCGGCAAACGCGGCAGTGACCGTGAACGTGCTTGGTCCTAAGGCATCGGAAGGGTCTCTCTCCAAAACCAACGCAAACAAAAATGAACGAAATGAAACGTGGAGCGCGACAGGGAGCCTCCCGGCCGTGGCTGCAGCCCCGTCGCTGGGACGGGGGCTGAGAGCCACCCGACTGGCTCGCAGGTCCCGACCGGGTTCCAGCTGCACGGCCAGGACAGCCGCGTGCGGAGCCGACTCGCGGGGCGTCTGCTCCGGGCTTCGCGGCCCGGGGCTTTCCGGATGCTCGTGACCCGGCTGGCACCGCGTCCAGGGCCACCGCGATGTCACGGTCCCCACGCCTCAGAGCTGCCTTCGTTCCTCCTGGGCCCCTTCTCGGCGGAGACAGTGGCCGCCCCCCGGCCACCCCCCTGAGCCAAGTCCTTGCGTTAACTGGTCACTGGAGCGGGGGACCAGGGCTTCCTTCCCTCCCAGCTGCAGACCACGGGACCACCCATCCCCCACTGCACCCTGCCCAGCTGCCGCCCCAGGCCCAGCTGGCCACCCTCCCTCTCCCGCCCAGGCGGTCCTCAGGTTTGCCAGGCGGGTCTGTGTGGGAGGGCGGGTGGAGCCCCAAGCTGCCACTCACAGAGCCTGCAGGGGGGCCCCGGACGCGTGTGCATTGGGGCCCTGGACGCGTGTGTATTGGGGCCCCGGACCGTGTGCATTGGGGCCCCGGACGCGTGTGTATTGGGGTCCCGGATGCGTGTGCAGGGGGCCCCGGCGCGACTTACGTTCCAGTCCACGGTGGCAAAGAAAGGGTGCCGCTTGATCTCCTCCACGCCGTCGCTGCCAGCGCCTGTGGCGGGGACAAGGTCGCGAGTGAGCGGCAGGCGCCTTCCCTGCGGGAGCTTTGGACACACGAGGCCCTTGCCCGAGACCTGCCGGGAAGGCAACTCCGGGAACCTTTCCGCAGAGAATTACTCGGAAAGTGAATCGGCACTTGGGCGACGTAAGCAAACGTCAATTTCAACACGTGCCGAGGTTTCTTAAGCCACACGGATTAAACGGAAGTGGCGTCTCCATTGTTCTGTCTTTAGTTTGCATTGTTCCGAAAGTCAGGACGTCACATGGGCTGGCAAAAGTCCCTGTGTGAAGCAGCGACTCCTGCACATCGCGCGAGCCCGGGTGTCGCTGTGCGGGGACAGTGCGTGAGAGCATCCCCACCCCCCACCCAGGGCCTTCCGCTGTCAGTGAACCCGAGAGGAGAGCCGGGGCGGGGGCGGGCAGCCGGCCCGGTCCCCGTGTGCCCCCCCCCCACCGCACGGGCACGGGGCTCACCCAGACGGTTGCAGGGGTTCCGCTTGAAGAGCGCACGCAGCAGGCTCTGGGCCTCGGGGCTGAGGAACTGAGGCATGCCCAGCTTGGCCCTGCAAAGCGAGGATGCTCGGGAGAGGCGGCCCCGGGGAACCAGCTTCTGCCGTGCGCAGCTGCCACCCAGACAGCCCATCTCAGCCCGCGTGGCCCCGGGCGGCAGCGCCCGGACGTTCAGGTCTTAGGGCCTTGGCCCTCCCGGAGGTCGTGGGGCCCGGGGTGCGTGTGTGTGCGCGGCGCTGCCCCCACGGGAGGTTAAAGCAGAGGGCCTCACGCCGGCTGCGTAGTCACTCGTGTAAAGAGTGACACAGCCTCCGAGAAGAGACGAGGCCGCCGCGGACGTGAGCAGAGCGCGCCACGGGCGTGGACGACGGGTCCTCGTGAGCAGAGGCACCGGCCACACTGGGACCGGGTGCTGGGACTCGGCGGGGTCCCCTCGCCCGCCTGGGCGCCCGCTCTGCCGCCCGGGGGTCGGGACCACCGCTGGGCGCCACGCCTGAGAACGCGGTCAGTCCCACGTGACCGGTCCCGGGCCACACCTGTGATCTGCGGGACGGACTAGTCCAGCTTCAGGAGCGTACACATCTTGCTACCCCTTAGGGTGGAAAGGAACCGCGGCCATCAGCACAGAAACAAGGGGCCGCAGCTCCGGGGGCCGCTCGCAAGGTGAGGCCGCCTGACGCGGGAAGGCCCCAGTGGAACCCCCTTTAGGGCCCCCCCCCCCCGCCCCGCCGACCTCTCTCCTTCCATTTGTGCAATGGTGTCACCTGCAACGCTTAGGCTTTTCAGGCGTCTCTCGACTTTGCGGAGCTCACAGAGCACGTGCGGGGTGAGAGGGAGCTGGCGGGGCGGGCGGCAGCTCTGGGACGACCCCTCGACCCACGGCAAGTCCCCTCCGCGGCTCCGCGGCGAGACGCTGCTTTGGAGTCCCCCCGGCACCCGTGTCTGGCCACCTCCCTGAGACCGCTTCCCCACCCCTCAGGGGCTCTTCCCCCCGGGGCCCCTTCCCCCTCCCACCCCCGGCCCTCCTGCCGACACCTCGCCCAGCAGCAGACTCTGAATGTGTGACTCTGAATGTGCGACAGCCGTGTGACTCTCTGGGGTAAAACCCAAGTGCGTGGTAAAGGACGCCTCACGAGAATTCAGGAGAAAATCACGTTTGCATTTTGTCACCTGGGCAAGCCAGTGGGAGAGCCCAGGCACCTGCATGGGGGGGGGCAGGTGGGATGGACAGGAAGTCCGCACCTGCCTTCTCCGGAGCCCCCCGGCCGCGGCCCTGTGAACCTGGCCTTGACTCCTGAGGTCGCCAGCCCTCGCATCGGAAGACCGTGCGTCAGACGCGGAGGGCTATGCCTGACGGAAGAGCCAGTCTCTGCTAGAAGACTCCATCAGAATCGCCTGGTGACCCTCCTCGCGGCTGGCGCTTCAGCCGGGAACGGTCACTGTTGCCAGTATCCACCTGACAGCCCTGGTTTCGAGGGCCGACGCTCTTGGCATCGGGGGGCCGACAGGTACAGGGCAAACCGTGGGGGTCCCCTACTCACTTGAGGACGAGGGCCATGGTCTCCTTCCTGTCCTTCCCCTGGAATGGCAAGGACCCCGTCAGCATCTCGAACTGCGGGGCGACACAGAACGGGACAGTGAGTGCTCAGGCCGAGGACTGAACAGCGGGGAGCCCAGGCGGGCAAGACGCAGCCGGGGCTCAGCCGTGGGAAGCCCGGGCCGCTGTGCAGGGCCACAGCTCGGGGCGGAGCTGCTGCTCAGCAGGGAGGGGACAAGCGATAACCGGCGAGGAACTGTGGCAGGCGAGGGCGCCGAGTGCCGTGCAGAGAGGAGGCGGGGCGGGCGGTGGGGACGGGGACGGCCCGTCACGCCGGCCATCTTCTCAGGGGTCGGCGGGGACCCCATCCTTCTCTGGTGGGTGCTGGGGAGGGGGCTGGGCGAGGAGGAAGCGGGGGACCGCTGGGTCGGGCCAGACGTCGGTGGCCCGTGAGTATGGCCTGTTAACAAGGTCTGTGAAGACCAGGTGGCACCGATGACCCCGCCCCCGCCCCGCCACAGGCTCAGCTCTCAGAAAACAGGCGGATGCCCGCGGGGCGCCGGGGTGGGGCCCGCACCAGGCAGGACCGCGGGCCGCCGGCCCTGCGTGAGGCGTCCCGGTCCCACGGGCAGCCCCGGCGACAGGGACGCTGTGGCGGTGGCCTGGGACCGCAGGGTCTTACCAGGGTGACGGGCCCACCTCGGCACTTCTGAGGGCCTGGGGGGGCAGCGACCACAAGCCCTTTTCTTAAAAAGAGGACACTGAGCCCAATAGACGCGCGTAGAAGTGCCGATCCCCCCTAGGGTCCTACGTCACCTCCCACTAGGAGGGACGGACTCAGGGCAGGCGCCCCCGACCCCGCCGTGCCCCCGCCGCGCGCACCCTCGTCCTGAGCCTTCACTGCAGGCGTCGCTGCCCCTCCAAAACGCGCCCTCCGGTGTCTCTCCCTCTGCGCTGTGAAAATCTTGGGAGGTGCAGCAAAGCAGAGAAACCAAAAGGCTCTCCCGAGGCCCCGTCATCCAGGGAGAGCCCCAGCTCACGTTTGCTCTCCTGCTAGTCCTTTCTGCGAGCCGTTTTTTTTTTTAATATAGATAAGGTTTTGTGTACTACCTTTTCACAGACTAGTACAAACTCTCTCAATGCTTGTATAATCTTCGCAACATCACTTACACGTGGATACGCCATCGTATAACAGTGTATCTATTGTTGGACACTTTGAATGTTTCCAGTCCCACGCTATTGCAACATCGAAACGCACATTAAGGTTTTCCTAAGATTGGGCATCACTTTCACAAGCCTTCCAGAAGCGAAATCACGAGCTTAAAGAAGTGAATGTATTTAAGGCCTTGTTAATATTACTGGTCTACTGACTGAAAAGTAGAATTTTAAAATGAAGATGTAAATCCCTGCCCACTCAGAGGTCTGAAGGCTACTCGGCCATTCGGTGGAGGCAGCAGAGCAGACGGGCTGCAGGCAAACAATCACTGTGCATAAACAACGAGACTGAGTCCACCGAGGCTCCAAACACAGGCGCGGTCACGTGGAGAGGCAGGTGCTCCGGGCAGATGAGCTTCTCGTCCGATGAAGCCGACCACACAAATTAAAATCTCTCTTAAAACAGAATCACATTAGTGAAAGAAATTCTCTTCCTACTTTCCCCGCCTCATCTCCTTCTGTCCCTCTTTCTTTCCTGAGTCTGGAATTAACGGAATTCCACTTCGGGGCGAAGCCTTGCTGGCCACGTGGAACGAGGAAGCCGTTTGCTTGACTCCCGCTACCCAGACCGGGCCCTCCGGACGCCCGCGTGTCGCGTTTGCTCCGGGCCAGCGTCACGTCGCACTCGCTAACGCTCAGGGTCCCGAGCCTCGTGCCCTCCACCCCCTCTTCCCGCCTCGGTGGCCGGCTGCGCAGGGGGAGGCCCCGCCACCCCGAGCGCACAGAGCGTCCCATGTGACGGTGCACGCGGGCGTCTGGTAGGCGCGTCCTGGGGGTGACGACGGCGGTGGCGGCGGTGGCGCTGCTGGTTGGGCAGCCCCCACCCGAGCCCCTCAGGGGTCCCCGTGTCGGACGTGGGGAGGGTCACTCGGTGTCGCCAGGGGCGCGTGCCCAGGACGCCCCGCGGGGAGAGCCGTGCTGGGGGCTGGGGTCTCGACCCCGAGTGACGTGCAGGGCACGCTGATGGTGGCTGTGGCTCGCGGTGGCCCGCACTTGAGCGCACCCGCTGGGGGGGGGGCGCCCCAAGAGATTCACTCGCAAGTCAGCGCCCGGCAGCTGCAGAAGTGGGAGCGGACCGGAGAGGCGCGGGTGCCGTGCCACTGTGAGTGGTCACCGTGCTTCTGCGGGGACAGACACCTCGCTCCGTCCACAGCCTGGCTCTCGGCTGACTCTCGATGATGCTGAGACATTTCCCAGCGTCCAGAGACGACTGGGACTGGGGGCGTTTGGGGGAGCTGTGCCAACTGCTGTGGAGGGGCCAGGGCTGCAGCTCAGCAAGGCACAGGACGCACCCTCAACCCCACCCCGCGAAGGAGCTGGGCCGAAGGCCCCGTCTGAAGGGACGTCCGGCGAACCCAGGCGGGCGGCCGGGCGGCTCGGGCACACCAGCCCAGGCGCTCCAGGCAGCAGGATGCGGTTCTCTGGGAGGGGGACACGTCGTAACCGGCAGCCTAGAGTTCAAGTGCGTTCGGCGGCCAATATTCTCGAAGAGAAACGAAGAGAAATGAAGAGCAGGTTATTCTCTCCGCCTGGGGGAGGGTGAGGACGAAGCTTCTGATGGAATCGTCCGAGGCGGTGGCTGTCGGCGCGGTGAGGAGGGGTGGGGCTGGATCGGGCTCCGGGGCCACGCACGTCCGTGGGAGGTGTCGGCGTGTGCGAGGGACCCCAGCTCGCAGCTCATGACGCCGAGCACTCTGTGCCAGGCCAGCTCCAGGGCCTGAGGCCACTGCCCTGCCCTGTCCCCCAGAGACAGCCCCAGGAGGAGGGGCAGCTGTCCCCGCCTTCTGCAGTGGCCGTGCCCGAGCCCGACTGGCCACGTCTGCGGGAGCCGCACACTGCCCACGCGCACGGACGCCGTGTGACCCTCCACACACTTGGAGCCACTGCTCCAGGAAGCAAGGCAGGCTCACGTGCAAACCCGGAGCCCTCGGTGCGCAGGCCGGACGAGCCGTCGACCCCAACTCCCAGGCCAGGCTGGACGGCAGCAACGGACCCTCACCGCGGAGCCCGTCACGCCTGCTCGAGCCGTCTCCAGCCACGCGCCTGGCCCGACACTCGGCTGCTCCACGACAGGGGTTTCTGCAGTCGACACACACGTCTGCACTCGAGCTCCGTGGAGGCGCCGGTGGCTTCTCCGGTGACACGGGGGACGTGCCCCAGGGAAGACGGGCGGCGGCCCCTCGTGTGAAAGCCGGTCCCACGGGGCCCTCAGGGCTCTGTGCCCTCTGGAGCGAGGCTGGTGGGGCCGCCTGACAAGCAGCGCGCTCCGAGCCGCTCTCCTCTGGGCTCGGCTGAGACACGGCACCAAACGCCCCCCGAGACTCGCCCGTCACGGCCAGTGGGAATTCGGGAGCCACTCCTGGGCTGCCTGAGGGAGCGCTGGCAGCAGCGGCCCTGTCGCCGGCCTGCGGCTGGCTACCGTGGCGGGGGCGCGAGGGCCTGCGGGCGGGTCTCAGCGAGGACGCGGCTTCCCGACAAGGGCGGGCACCCGGCCCGGCCCTCCTGCTCCTGGCGCCTCGTGGGCACGGCTGTGAGGGGAGAGACCGGCGTCTTTCCCGCGTGCCGTCTGTCGGCTCGCAGCAAACGTGGAGACGCTTCTCAGCTCCGGCTGCGTCGGCGGCGGAGCGACTCCCCTCCTCCTTCGTGCGCGGGCACGAGACCGTCCTGGAGCGAGCGTGGCCCACCCGCCCGGCTGCCGCGAGGCGCTGAGCGCGGGAGGCGCTGAGCTGGCTTTGACGTGTACGCGGCTTCGGCTGTCGGCCGCCGCGTCGTCCCTTCGCGGCCCTGGGCCGGCCGCCTGTGCTTGGCAGTATCGGTCACACCGAGATGCATGCGGCCGCACCTTGCGACTTCGGCTCATCAGGAAGAGGGTTATCCGGAGAAGCGCCGCGTGGTCACCCGCAAGCCCAGTTTGCTCGCTTCCTGTCACCTGCGCGGGCTTCGGGTTTGGTCTGGGAGGAAGCGATGACAGCGAGAGGTCGCCGGGGGGGAGGACAGAGCCGAGTTGAGATGGGGTGCGGGGACGATGACAGGAGCCCCTCCTTGCACGGGCCGCGCTCCCGGACGGGGACACGGACACCACACGCTGGGGCTGGAGCCGAGCTGCGGACGCGGAGGGCGCCAGGCAGAGGGCGGAGCTGCCCCTTGACCCGTCGCCCCTCTCGACTCAGACCCGGCCCGGCAGGAGGTGGCAGAGCAGGCGAGGCCGGAGACCGTGGCGGGCTGCCTCGCCGGCTCCGCACGGCGGTGGAGCGCACCGCAGCCAATGCCGGGACGCGTCTGGAAACGCACGAACTCAGCGACAAGCCCCCGGCCGCCGGCCACCACTCGTGGGGCCTGCGCATGCCGCCGACGCGTCTCGGTCACTCCGCCTCAGCCGCCGTGTGACGTGCTGCGACTCCGCTTGAGGGAGCGGCCTTCTTGCTGTCATTTGACTTTCCTTGCAGGTGGCTGGCAGGGGACGCAATGTGCTGGCCCTGGGACAGGAGCACCCCCCGCCGTGACGTGGACGGCCCTCACTGAGCTGGCATTCTGGTCTGGGGCGTGGGAGCCGCCTCCTGAGACTTCCAGGGACACCTGCCCACAGGGAGCCTGGCGGTCCAGCACTCCGAGCCCACGGGGCTGAGCGGTGGACCCCGAGACCAGGTGGCCGATGCCCCCGAGGCCCCAGGACCAGCCTCAGGCTCCCCAGACACACCTCGGGACCAGAACCGCAGCTGGGGCAGCCCGTGGGTCTGCAGCCCGGGTCTGGGGCGGGCGCGGTGGGAGACGGGTGGGCTGCGGCTGAGGGGGCGGCCGGGGCGGCCGGGGTGCACGCGCCGCGCCTCGTCGGACCTGCTCGCACCCCTGTGGCCTCCGTTCTCTCCTGGGCCGAGTGCACCAGACGGAGGGGCCGGGCGGCCCTGCAGCGCCGTGAGGCTGTGCTGGCCCAGTGGCAGGCGGGGCGGCCGAGCACGCAGCCCGGCGGGCGGGGTGGGGAGGGCCACGTGGGGGCGGGCACGGGGATGGGGAGCCAGCGCCGAGTCCATCGCGACGACAGAATGCCCGGAGTGGACGGCGCCTGGGCACAGGCTCTGTGAACACGCGATCGCAAGAAAATTCGAGCGTCTGGATGTCGACGTGACGACGTTTCGCTCCTTGTGTGTTTTAGCCCGTGATCGTTTCTGTGACTGAGTGGAAGGGTTCTGAAGAAGGACGTTCAATGTGAAACCACCGCCCCCCTTACCATCCCCACGTCGAGCCTGCGCGTGCGCGAAGCACAGAGACGGCTTCGGCCGGGCCCTTCGCGCAGCCCTGTCCTCGTCCCGGGACAGCGGGGACGCGAGGCGGGCAGGGGCGTGGCGGGAACGCTGGGGAGGGGGCTGGCGGCCGCCTCGGGGCCGAGTCGAGTCCCGCATCGCGTGGGGCCTTGCTCTGCGGGGCGGGGCCGGTCTCTGAGCCGGCCTGGGGGGGCGCGGGGCGGGAGGGGCGGGCGGGCCGTTACCATGAGCACGCCGAAGGACCACCAGTCCGCGCTCTGCGTGTGTCCCCGCCGGTTCACCACCTCGGGCGCCATGTACTCGATGGTGCCGCAGAACGAGTAGGCCCTCTTGTCGTGGTCGATGGCCTCCTTGCTCAGCCCGAAATCTGGGGGCGAACAGCACACAGCAGCGCTCAGTCATGCAGCGTTTGGGGCCGGGCCCACGCCGAGCCCCACGGCGGGGGACTCTGGTGTCACTTACGCAGACCTGCCTGTCAGGGTGTGACCTCCCCGCCAGCCCTGCCTGGCCCACACGCCCCCGCGACGAGGGCACCCGGCGACTTCCCCATCGGCCTCCTGCAGCCATCTGCAGGAGTGCCTTGTAAGGGCACCAAGAGGCTGAACTGCTTAGGGACCAACAGGAGTCCCCGGGAGGCAGGCCGAGACCGAGAGGCAGAGGTGCCGCTTGACGGGACGGGAAGGGGTGCCCAGGTGGTGAGGCTGGGCGGGGAAGCCGGCCGGGTCTGAGGGCCTTTCAGAGCGTCCGCCGCGGGGTGTCCGGGGGGTGCCCCCCCACCTCCCTGAGGACTCTGCTCAGTCCTACTCCAGGCGGTGCCCGCGTGCCCGGCACTCAGTGGGTGAAGCACACGGCGAGGGCAGGCGCTAAGGTCGCGGCCCTCGGTTCACCGTCCGAAACGGAGGAGACGTCACCTCCTTCCCGGGCCGGGCGAGGCTGGCGCGCGACACGTGCCCGGTGGGCACAGCAAACGCCCGCGTGGCTCCCAGGGACCTGCTCTGCTCATCGGAGTTTTGCGGCGTGTTTGCAATTTGGCCCAAATTACAAACTGTTGCTTATTATTGGGTGGGGTCACGAATAAATACTGCGTCAGAAAAAGCCAAAACTCTATAAAATGACAAATAAATCTGAGGCGGGGGCTCCACGCCCATTCCAGCTGCTGCTGCCCACGTGTGGCTTGTATGTCACGTGGGCGGGTCTCCACTCGGCAGAGAAAACACGAACCACCAGCAGAACCTTAAACCTACACGAGACGAGTTCTGAGCAGAGAAAGGGCCGGCCTCCCCCGGAAGTGACCGGTGCTGGTTCGGGGCACGCGGTGGGGCGTGTGTGGTGAGGCCAGGCCGGGGTCGACCCCGGAGCCTGCGACCAGGTCGCCTGGCATGGCGAAGGGAACCCTGCAGGCGTGGCTGTCCAGGGCCCTGGGACGGGAGGTTATCCTGGGTCACCAGGTGGCCCCGGGAAGCAGCAGGGCACTAGTGAGGAGGGGGCGGGACCAGAGTCCCCGAGATGGGCGCTGCCGGCCCCGGGGAGGGCGGGCGGCCTCGAGCCCGGGACGTGGTGGCCGGGGGGGTGGGCAGCCTCGAGCCCGGGACGTGGTGGCCCAGGAACGTGGTGGCCGGGAGAAGCTGAGGCCTGGGACGGCTGCTCCCTGTGGCCTCTGGGTCTGCAGGGCTCAGGCGAGGTTCCCGGGGAGACCGGCACCGTCCACAAACCTGTGATCTTGATGTGTCCCTCTTCGTCCAGGAGGATGCTGAAAGACGGGAAGAGAACAGGTGGCCGGTCAGCCGCGGGCTGGCTGGGGGCCCGGTGGCCTCGGGGGAGGCCCCGGGCCCTGGGGCGCAGTCCGGCAGGCACGTGCTGCCGGCAGACGCGGGGTCCAGGGCCCGCTCCCCGGCCAGCCTCTTCTGCGAGGTCGGGGCTGCTCGGGTCTCCAGCATTCACGGAGGCAAAGGGGCCCGTGTTCTCACACCTGGGTACCCAGGGAAACACTGGGGACTTAGGTGAGAGGACTTAGTCCCGCGGGATGCTCCGGGGCCCTCCAGACTGCCTCTGTGAATGCTCACGTGGGGAAGAGGCTGAGAGGCCTCACGTGGGGAAGAGGCTGAGAGGCCCAGGACCGTCCTGGCCTGTGGGCACCCAGGACCCCCGAGCGGGCACGTCCTGCCCCCAGACAGGCCCTCGGTATCCAGGGGGCTCCTCCTGATCCCCAGATCTCCCCAAGCCCCACCTGGCTGTTAGGGCCAACCTGACCCTGGGGGCCTGGGACATCTTGGGCTTTGGCCACAGGAGCCTTTGGGCTCAGCAGGCTTCACCTTGTGATAGGAGCTTGTCCCACTGGGCCCCCGCAGGGTGGAGAGCTGGCCACACCCTCCCGGGTCCCGTGGAGGTGGCGGCCACACAGCAGTGTGAATCCCCTGAACGCTGCGACCCTGTCCACCTGACAGTGGTAAGTGCTGCACTGCCGTTCACGCCACCACTAAGCAAAACGTCTCAAAAAAACGCCTTGTGCTCCATGGAACCGGGAAGGGCACCGCCGCGGCGTGTCACGGAGACGGCGACCCGCCACGAGAGAGGCAGACGGGCTCCCCTCTGCCGCTCGCCACGCTCCGCCCGTGCCCGGGGGCGAGCGCTTCGGGATGAGCCCCTGCCCGTCCTGCGTGACGACACGGGCTTTCTGCCACGACCTGCCACCGCATGTCACTGCTTTCGGCGTCAGGACCCCTGGGCCTTACAAAGAAGCGGGGCGCACGCTCCGCGGTGTGGGGGCGCACGGCCGGGGCTGGCGCCGTCCGCGGGTGGAGACACCCGGGGCCGGGCCCGTCGCGATGACCTGCACGTTTATCTGCACACGCGGCTGGCACCGCGTCACCGAGTCCCGGCAGGGGGACTTTGCATCACCACGGACATGACGTCACCGGCTCCCGGGCGAAGCCAAGTGCGTCCCCTAAACGACTCCCTGTGTCCTGAATCGGCCTCAGAGAGGAGGCGAGTGCTCCCCGCTCAGTGAGGGGCCTGGGGCGCAGGCCGCACCCCCTCCCGGTGACGTCTCAGCTCCCGGGGCGGCTGCCCGTGCCCCCCGGGCCCCAACGGTGCAGGGCAGGTGCGGGCCGCACAGGACGGTGACCAGGGAGCGAGGAGGCCCGTGACTTCGCCCCGGGGACGCCTGCAGTGCCATGGCCTCCCCGAGGTCGCCCCCTTTCAAGGGGCCACTCCTACCCCCCGGGTCAGCGCCACGTGGAAAGTGTCAGAAAAAGCCCGGAACGCAAACACCGTTGCTGTGAGAGACTCGCTCTCTAACTCAGGGGGGTTGGCAAGACACCCCGGACATGAGGGCGCGGATGGTGGCTGCCAGCGTGCCAGACGCATCGGAACGCGGCCCGGGGCATCTCGTGCCGCTGCGTCTGGGTGAAACTCTAGGAAGAGCTCGTCCGCCTCGTCACCTGGTTGAAGGGGCTTCCGGGGGCTTCCGGAATCTACACACAGGACGAGAAGGGTCACACCAGCGGGGGGAGGGGCCTCGTGGCGGGAGGGGGGTGTGGCACGAGGCGCGGGTGCCTCCCGCCTGTCCAGCCCGACCTGATGGCGGGACGTGGGCCCCGGGAGTACCCTCCGCATTTCAGCAGCAGCCACACCCGTGCCTGGTGCCTTTCGGGGGGCAGGCGGAAGCTGCTCGCCCCGCTCGGGAGCCCTGCGTGGGAGGCGCCAGCATAAGGCGTCCCCTGCCCACCTCCCGACGTGCACGTGTGTGGGAATTAAACACTGAGTGCTGGCCGCTGCCGTGGGCCGGCAAGACGGGGGTGTGGGGGCCTGCGCCCCACTTCGCTACTCACTTCTCAGGTTTCAGGTCTCTGTAGATGACCCCCAGGCCGTGCAGGTGGTCCAGGGCCAAGGCCAGCTCAGCCAGGTAGAACTTGACGTCCTCCTCCGTGAACATCACCTGGCGACAGCGAGAGGACCAGGGCGGTCGGCGGGTCTGCGGCGCCCACGACGGCCCCGCCCCGCGCTCCTGGCTCCGGACACGGGAGGCCGCGGTCCGGCCACGGCGCCAAGGCCGTGCAGCCCAGGGCGCCCTGCAAAGACGGCCCGTGGGCCTCGTGAGCGGGCGCCTGGCGCTGCCCCCGCTCCCGGTCCTCCAGCCCCGGCCGTCACGCAGCTCCGGGGCGCCTGTCTGGGTCTGCGTCTTAGCACGAGTGCTTCCGGCGTGAACCCGCTCGATTTCTGCACCCCGCAAAGCCGCACCCCGAGCGCCCACGAGGCGCTGCACGGAGAGCGCCTCGCGCCCGCCCCGCCCTCCTCTGCCCTCCCGTCTCCACCGCGGGTGCGTGCAAACCACCCCTGGCCGCCACACGACACACACGCGGTGCAGTGCCTCGGGGTGCCCGGGGCCCCGGGAGGCTGGTCGGACGTGTGGGCTCAGGGGCACCCCGATTCAGGCGAGCTAGATCACACTGACTTTGAGGTCACGGCCTCGCGACGACGTTGCCCCGTCCCGCTGGCCGTGAGCAGCAGCACAGACTTGTGTGGCCACCTCAGCAGGCGGCCAGATGGTCATCAGGAACCATTGTCACATTTGCCACGAGAAATGGACAGCACGGGGCCTCGAAGCCGTCCGTTCTCTCCCATGAAAACCCACAGCAGGAGCCCGGCAAGCATGGAGTCAAGGGGGGCCGCGAGGGGACCGGACGGTGGCCGCGTGCGGAGCACGCTGCCCGTGGGGCCGGGAGCCATGGCCCGCAGTCCCAGTGCCATCGGGGGCCCGCTGCCCCACCTCCCACGCCCAGCCGGCGCCTTTCCTGGCTGGGTGCTTCTTTTCTAAAGAGGTCGCTGTCTCCCGTGGCTCATTCGCGGTCTGGCCGCTGACGGCCCTGCAGCTGACCTTGCACCCGGGCACTCGGGGAGCGGCCACATCTCTCTACCCGTCTGGATCTCGGGGCACATCTCAGCGTCGTCCCCACGTACAAACGACAAGTAAGTTCCCCGTAGACCGAGACGCCCCAGGGATGCGAGTCCCTGAAGGCGGTCGGTGGGGTGACCTGGCCGACACACGGCTGGCAGCGTGCCCGATGGACTCGCCCAACGAGCACATGCAAGGGCGGCCGCCATGCCCCCGGGAACCCCCGGTGTCTGCCGAGCCCGACAACCTCGCCGCTGCTCTGAAGTGGGGGGCCGCTGTGTGTCGAGGACGGTCGCACGGACTCGGGACGGGGAGCCCAGCGCCGTCACCGCCCCGGCAGTCGGGGCGTCGGGCCCTCCACCCGCAGAGCAGGGCGCTCACCCCGCTTGTGGGGCTAGGGCCGCGCCCGCTGCGAGGCATCCCGCAGAGCCAGGCGCTCGGGCGTGGTGAGGGCGCGGACCAGACCCCGGGGGCTGCGGGCGGCTGGTGTGAGGGGCGGAGCCCGGCCCGGCCCTGGCCGCGGTGACGGCACCTTCCCGCGTGGGCGGCAGTGTCGGGGCCTCGGCTGCCACCTGCCCCACGCGGGGCGGGAAACGGGTGAGGACGGCCGCAGAGCGCCCAGGGCCCTGCGCAGTCGCCTGCCCTGCCCACGTCCAAGGACGACAGCGCTTCCCTGTGCAGCCCGTGTGACTTCCTTACACACACACATGCCCCGTACTACCACACCCTGCACACGCACACACTGTGCAAACACGTACACACACCCCGTACTCACACACCCTGCACACGTACACACACTCAGCACATGCACATACATCATGCACACACACCGTGCACACACACGCCCTGCAAATGCACACCTACACACCCTGCACTCACATATGCATGCATACCCTGCACACTCGCACACACACATCCAGCACATGCTCACAATCCGTGTACACACACACACGCACATACCTCCCTTCGTGCCCTCCCCCTGTCCCCGGGTCCTGGACAGACGCCGACAGCCCACGCGCCCTGGGGGGGCCTGTACCTCCTTGGAGAGCCTGGTGAAGAGGTCCCCTCCCCGCAGGAAGTCCAGGATCAGGTAGAGCTTCCCCTCCGTCTGGAAGGCTGTGGAGGAGAGAGAGAGAGTGTGGCAGCGGTCACGGCCCCAGCGGTCCCCGGGGGTGGACACTGTCCCCCGGGCTCACTGGCCCCGCAGTACCGTGCGGTCCGCACGCTGGGGCGCTTCAGAGACGGGCTGGAACCGGGGGCGCCAGCGTGCCGGGGCGGCGCTTGGGACAGCGAGTGGCGTTAAAGAGCTCTGTCCCCGTCACTCTCACCAAGGGTGCTGAGGGTTCCTCCCTTTTCCTCTCCTCCGCCTGTCCCCCTCCCCACGTCCCCCCTCTTCCATCACAACGGGGATGGAAAGGCGCAGGGAGGGCAGTGCTTGCAGGTCCCCCCTTGTCATCATCACGACCAGAGTCGGACTTTGGGTGCCAGCGGGTCTCCCTGAGTCGCTTCTGCCGGCAGGAGTCTAGAGAGAGCCGGCCGAAGGCTGCGACCAAGGCTGGTCGCGTCTCCTTCCTGTCAAAAAGCACTCTACACTCGGGGCTCCAGGGCACCTGTCACCTGATGCCGGCGCTGGTGACCGGGTGGCCTGTCCCATGTTTGATCACAGAGCCAAAATTATGCGCTCGCTGTCTGTTTCTGGCCACAGGAGCCCGCAGAGCTGCCGCCCACCACGGAGGCAGGGCGGGCCTCCGGCGACAGGGGCCGAACGAGCCCGCGAGGGTCAAGGCCGCCCCACCCCCGGGGGCCGTGGGCTCCGGAGCTCCGATGCTGCCGCTCGTCATCTCTGTTGCACACACAGGAAGCGGGCGTGAGGGGCCGGACAGCTCTGCATGCCTCGGATATTGGGTCTCAGAAACAGGGCCTCCGACCAGAAAGCCGTTGTCAGAATCGAGCGACCTGAGGATCGAATGCTCTGTCCCAGGGCTGGACGGGCAGACAGAGGACACCTATCACGGATCGACCTCAGAGATCACGCGGAAGACGTGTTTAAACATCTGTAAGGAGCCCGGCTCTTCAGACAAGCCCCTGGACCAACCGAAGTGCCACGTGGTGCTGGGCAAGGCCCCAGCGACCCGCTGTGCAGAGGGGGCGGCGCGCAGAGGGGGGGCGGGCAGAGGGGGCGGCGCGCCACGGGGCCCCGGCTGTGCGTGGAGAGCCCGAGGCCGCTGCCCAGGCCCGAGGGGTGCCGGCCGCTGCTCGCTCCCGGCAAGCGCGCCTCCACGTTTGCTCTATTTCCGAAGGGAAAAGCCACGGAATTTCCACACGAGACCGAGCCGTTTCTCAGTAACAGGAGAAACTCGCCAGCAAAGAGCGGCCTCTGCCCCCCCACCGCTGGCCTGCGTCTTGCGCCTTCACCCCGCGTGTGTGCGAATGTCCCCGCGACGACCCCAGCTCCTCCCTCCCTGGTCAGGCCTTTCGGACCCGCGAGGTGCCAGTTTTTTTTCTGTGCTTTCAGTCCCGTTAGTTACTCGAGTGGGGCGGTAAACTTAACGTGGCCAGGCGTGACTCTGCCCTCGCCGTTTTATCTGTTTTTAAATGTGACGATTTCACTCCTTGCTTCTGAGGACATAAAATGTCCCCACCATATGTGGTTTTGGGAAAACTGTTTGATCTGAGCTTCTGTTTTCTTCTCTGAAAAATGGAAGCACTAAGCTACCTTGAAAGGACATTTTGGCGCATCGGTGAACTACCGCCTTCTAAACGCCTGGAACGCCACGTCCACGCAACGTGTGTGCGGGAGGGCGGCCCGTCCCCTTACACCCGCCACCGGGTCGCGGGGCGTCTTCTTCTGAAACTGCACAAAGATACGTCGTAGCGTCACCCCGCCCCAGACTCCCTTCTACCACTCAACCCGGGACGATAATTTAATGAATAATCACGTACGGTCACCTCACGTGAGGTCTTTGAGACAAAAATAAGGCATCTTGCTCCTTTAGAGAAGAAACACAGAGATGAAGGACTCGGGGAGGGAAGGTCGCCGGCCAGACGGGACCGGACGCCGAGCCCGGCATCTTCTGACTCACTAGGCTCTTTTCGTGTCCTGTGGTTTGGGGGAGGTCGTCCTAGGTCCCGTTAAAAGTCGGTTATTGTATTTATTGTACCGTATTTACCATAATGAAGCTTTACAATGAAGGGGTGGTTCACTTCTGCCAAAATGTCTCTCTCCATCTTGGATCTGACTCGGTCCCGAACTGCAAAAGAGGAAAACGGAGGCTCTGAAGTCAGGAGTCAGGGCTCCGACGGGCACGGGGCCTGAAACGCCGACGAAGGACCCCCCCACCCCCCCCACCCCCGCACTCTGCTACGGGTCCCAGACACGCACGCGCGCTCAGAGGCTGGCCGACGGCCCCGCTCAGGCCCTCGGCAGGTGCGGCTGCGTGCAGTGGGGCGCGTCTGCGCTCACGCTCTCCGCTCGCACACACGCACACGCACGCGCACGCACACGCACGCGCACGCGCGCCAGCCTCGAGTCCGACAGCGAGTGGTGGGCGCCGCGACGCCCGGCCTCAGGCACGCCGCATGCAGCCCCCCCCCCCCCCCCCAGGACGAGGACGGCCCCTCGCGTGGCCGGCGCAGCCGTCGCCCCTGAGAAAGCCGGCGTCGCCCGGCACAGCGTCTCACGTCCGACCCGAACCCGAAGCCCCCGCCCCACGCCAACCACAGCCACTCGTCTTTTTCCTGCGCAGGATCCCGCCAAGCGTCACACGTTTGGTCTGGGGGTCGCAGTTCCCGACTCCGTTCGCCCCTAAACAGAGCGGCCCGTGCCTTTGCCCCCTGTGCTTCTCGATGGATTTCTCGGCAAGCCCAGGCCGGTTTGCCTGCAGATTCTCCCTCCTCCTAGGTTTGCTCGATTAACTGGTCGCTGTAATGCCTGTATTTCTTGCACACTGAGGTTAGGTCTGAGGCCTTTGTGAGATCGAGGCTAAACGTTTTGCGAAAATACCTGCGCGTGATGCGTGTGCCTGAGCGGCAGCAGACGAGGGCTGGGGCCGCATCGCTCGGGCTCTGTGGCGCTACACGAGGTGCGGGGTAAAGCGGCCGGCCATCGGCCTCTCCCTGACCCTCCGCGTGGCCCTCCGTAAGTGACGAGTCACCTGTGGGTTCCCTACGCGTCTGCGTCCAATGGCGACAGCGCACGCCTGTGATCCCCGCTGGAACCCCCGGGAAGACGAAGCGGCAATGCTCTCACTTCTGATGGGACCGGGGATAAAGGGAGCTCCCCCCCCCCCGAAAATAACTATGGACTACGGATTTAAAGGTTTTTAGTGATAACCAATCACAACATTCGTCTTTTGGGGGCCGCCCTTGTCCAAAGTTTAGCCGTCTGGGAATACGGGTGGCATTTGTTTCGAAGTGAAAACAAACAAGGTCACAGCTCACAGCGACAGCGACCAGAGACGCCGCGGGCGGCCGGGGACAGCCGAGCGCGCGTGGGTTCGCAGCGGCTGCGTCTCCACGTGCTCGGGAACAGCCGCTCTGCACAGCGCCCCGCGGACTCGGGGGCTCCTCCCCCGTGAGAACAGCCGCTCCGCACAGCGCCCCGCGGACTCAGGGGCTCCTCCCCCGTGAGAACAGCCGCTCCACACAGCGCCCCGCGGACTCGGGGGCGCCCCCCGCTCTCCGAGAGCACTCGCTGGTCGCGCACTGACCTCCTTTGAGTTGCACCTGACCACGGCGGGAACCGTTTCATCAAATCTGTCTCGACTCCTCAGTTCAAATGAGACTTTTTCTCAGTGACTTTTAATTAGTTTGACTGGTTTAAATTCACAGTGGAACAGTATGTTAAGTAACTTGAATCTCGGAATGTGACATGTACATTTATTTCAAGCAGTGGGCAACAGATGTCCCCAAGAAATCATTTCGTTCGAGCCATTCTCTAATTAAAAGCATCTCACTTGCTATTTAAAAAAAAAAGAAAAAAGAAAAAAAGTGGAAGTACTACTGACTGCATGAGCCAGCAATTCCACTCTTGGGTGTGTGTCCAAAACAACTAGAAACGGGGACTCTCACAGACCCTGCACCCCGTGTTCACAGCACATTATTCACAGTCGTCAGAAGGCGGAAGCCACCCGAGGGTCACTGACAGGCAAATGGACCAACAAAATGTGACGCATCCACATGGCAGAATATAATTCAGCCTTAAGAAAGAATAAAATTGTATTTGTTTTTTCAGATGAAGCAACCCTGGGCTGACCTCACAGATTGCAAGGACCCTGTCAGCTCACAATCCCTTGTTTTTTAATGTTTTTATGCTTATAGCACCTGGCCTTCCTAGGCGGTCTCCCATCCAAGTACTGACCAGGGCTGACCCTTCTTAGCTTCCGAGATCAGACGGGATCGGGCGCGTTCAGGGTGGCGTGGCCGGGGACAGGAATAAAACTTCGGTGCACGCTGCGACATGGATGAAGCTTGGCCACTCATGCGCAGCGAAACGAGTCAGTCACGAGGGACGAATGCCTGCGATCCCGCCTGTGCGCAGGGCCCGGCGCCGGCACGTCAGAGGCGGAAGTGGCGCCGGGTGACAGCGGCTGGGGGCGTGGAGTGGGCGCGTGTGTGATGGGGACAGGGTTCTGCTTGGGGGGACGAGAAGTTCTGGGGACGGAACGCAGCGATGGTTACACGACACCGTGAGTGTGCGTAATGCCACTGGCCGCTGGTTAGAGCGACCGATGTTATGTCGTGGGTTAGGGAAACCGAAGGCCAAATGCCCTGGAGGAACCGTTAAGATCTGCGGCCACACCACCCTGGTCGCGCTGGATCCCGGCTGGTCTAGGAAGCTAAGCAGGGTCGGACCTGGTCAGTCCTTGGATGGGAGACCGCCGAGGAAGACCAGGTGCTGTAGGTGTAAAAAAATAAAGGATTGAAAGCTGACAAGGTCCTTGCAATCTGTGAGGTCAACCAAGGGTTGCCTCGCCTAAAAAATAAAATAAAAAGATCTCACATTCGAATTTCTACGTGGCTGCCTAGTTTTAGTGAAAAAACAAATATATATTCCCTCCATACAATTTACACGGGCCTATTAAAGAGTTTCGTGTTGAAGAGAAACAAGTCCCCAAACCGGTCACAAAGAAGAATACCTAGACACGTCCGCGTGCGGACGGCTTTCTCCTAAAGGCAACGGAAGAATCAACACAGGAAGGAGTGAGGGCTGAGTTACCAAACACCGACAAACGGGCCGTCGGAAAAGACCACGACGCAAAGGGGCAAAAAAAAAAAAAAAAAAAAATTAGACCATCTGGAACCAACAGAAGAAGGGCCGGGAGCCCAGACAGACACAGTATCTAAACGCCCGAAGTGTAGAACAGCAGAGCAGGAGGGCGGGGCCCGCGCCGAGCCCCCGCACGCTGCAGCCCGGCGAGCCCGCGACGCGCGCCAGCCTGCGGGGTCTGACTCGGGGCAACGCGGCCCCTCCTGGGGGGCCGTGCTGCGGAGCACAGAGCCGCGAACTACCGCTCACGACCCCGGAGAAGAGGGGAGGAAGGGGCCAGGGAGCGGCGGGCGAGGAGCGTGGACTCGGGGCGGGGCAAGGCGTTGGCCCGGCCCCCCGGGGCGCCTTCCGGCTGCTCTGCGACACGCCCTTCGGGCTGCTGGCGCGGCGTCTTCGCCCAGACGGCCGTGGGGACCGCGTGGCTGTGCGCCCCGCGTGGCTGTGCGCCCCGCACGGCGCTCAGGGTGTGGGCAGCGGGAGACGCCCCTTTCCTGCGCGCCGCCCGTCTGCGGTTCCGGGGTGCGGCGGGGGTGGGGGAGCGCACAGGACGCGGGGCGCACAAGGTGTGGGGTCGTGGGCGGGGCCGACACAGAAGGACGGCGCCTTCGGGGACAGGGCGCCGCCCCGAGGGCCCGAGAAAGAGAGGGGTCAGTGCTGCTTTGGGGCGGGTGGGGGGAGGCTCTTCTACTGGGAAAATAAACCCCCTTCGGGGCAGAGACCCCCACGGACAGCTTCGCGCCTGTCTCCGCGTTCGCGCAGCGGAGGTGGCGGCGGCCGCAGGGGCCCGCAGCACCCGTGGTCGAGATGGGCCCTTCCCCTGACCCCAGGAGCCGCGGCCGAGCGCGTGGAGACCGAAGGCGGTAAGTGAAGCAGAAATAAGACCTGTTCCAACTGACGCACAGACTGAAGCCTGGTTTCTGAGTCGCTCTGTTTCTCAAGGAAGCGTCTCGGAGCCGGAGAAACGGAAGTGAATAAAACAGGCCTGGAAGTGAGGCTGGCAGGCTGGAGGCCACGGACTGACCAGGGGGGGTGCGCGATGTTGTCACCCATGGGGTGGGTCCAGGCCCGCTCCCCGTCCTGGTCCCCGGGGGCCTGCTGACATTCCTGATCTGTGCGGGGTGCTGGTCTCACAGAAGGGCGAGGATGGGGGGATGAGGGGGGGGTCCTTCAGGCCCGTTTCCCTCCCCCTCGCCAGGCTACCGTGAACTAACAAATGCCTAATTTAATTTCTTATTTCTATAGAACTGCTGCTAAGTGAAGACATTATTCTATTAAAAGTTGGGGGTAGAAAGTCAAGCCTTGTTTCCATGAACTTTCCCACACCCCGTTGTTTTCTGCACGTTTTAATGATGCATAGAAAAACTTAAAAAACGATTCTCTAATATTATAATGAGAATCTTGGAATATTTGGCCAAGTTCAACTGACAAACAGTATTAGAACTATAATTATACAATATAAAACATGCACCATGAAGAGCTTGCCTTAAACGTCTGCTCTTCATAACTCTGGCTTAAAACTGAGGTGCCTGCAACGAAGCTGGGCACCAGATCAGGGGACCCCAGACTGAGGACAAGAATCCCGGGGACGACTCGTGAAAAAGTCTAAGTCTGGGCTCTGACCCCAGGGGTCGACTCAGCAGGGCAGGCACGGGGCCGAGGAACCTGTTTCCAGCGACACCCCCCGCAACACACGGGACCCCGAGGCAGCCTCGGTCTGGCCGAAGCGGTCAGCACTGCCCTGCTGGCGGTGGTGACCTGAGCCCGGGTCTCCTTGCCCACCCTCCCGGCCTGGAGCCCACTCGCCCCTCGAACGGCGCCCCCGGGGGGCTCTCGCCCTCCTCTGCGCACGACGGAGCTCACGTCTCTACCTGTGTGGTCTGCGCGTCCACTGCCCTGCGTTGCTGGTTACACGTGGAGGGGAGCACGCGCCTTGTTTGCCGCCGGGCGGCACGTGACCTGAGTGCGAACGGAATCGCCTTTGCCCGGCCCGGCCTGCACTTGTGGAGGACGTCACGATGCGCGACCTCAGACCTCAGTGCCGCCTGGACGTCTTTGAGTTCGTGGCCCCAAAGGCCTGAGCACGAGTCCTCCGGCCTCGACAGGTGTCCCCCGACCCAGAGGGAAAGGCTCCCCGTCGCTCGGCGACAGTGAACACATGCGGAAGGACGTCCCTTGCATGACGTGGCTCTTCTCCGTGAGGCCCGGGAGCGCTCGCGGGGACGTGTTTACCGTCAGAGCGTTGTGTCCGGCCCTGTGGAGGCGCCTTCCGGCGCAGGGCGGCAGACGGGCGCGTGGGCGCGGCCCGGGCCAGTGCATGCCGCCCTCACATGCCTCACGTGTGGCCCGCCCCCTGTGCGAAGCCCTCACCTTTCAAGGTCGCTTTCTTCAGGACTTTCATTGCGTAGAGCTGTCGTGCGTCCGACCCCTTGACCTTCCGCACCAGGAACACCTTATGGAGAGAACACAGAGCACCTGAGCTCAACGCGACTCACTGTGCTTCCCCTACCTGATGTGACAGGGGCACCCAGGAAGTTTAGGGAAATTCCAGCAAATACACGCTGCAGGGAAAGTTCCACCTAATTCGGGGGTCCCCCACCCCTGGTACCGGTCCTTGGACCCGGGCCGCGGAGCAGGAGGTGAGCGGCGGGCAAGTGAGCGAAGCTTCGCCTGTGTCTGCAGCCGCCCCCAGCGCCAGCATCACCGCCTCAGCTCTGTCTCTGGTCCTCGGGCGTCAGATGCTCCTAGGAGCACCGGCCCCTGGTGCCACAAAGGCTGGGGACCGCTGGCCTAATGTACACAGCCCTGTGATGACATCATTACGTGTTTGTATGAAGACTCAGCATGTGCTTTTGGTGCCATTAACTTTCCATGAAACGTGTTACATGAAAAGCGAAAGACCAGTTGTGTAGAAACGCAGACGGCACACACGGGCTTTGAGGGCGCACCTGGCTGGCTGCGACCACCCCAGTGGCCCACGTGGAGGCCACCCCACGTCGCCGCCGGCCACGGAGCCGCTCTGAGCCCCGAGCCAGCAGCTTCCGTCACTTCGGCTCCCTTCCTCCGACACTGGCCCTGAGCGGATCACGTGTGCCAGCAGCCGTATTTCTAGACGGCCCTCCAGACTCAGCGATGTTAACACTTCCTGGGACGCTTTTCAGGTGACACTGCAGAGAGCCACTGGACAAACGCGGCCGCATTTTCTAAAGCGTTTCGTCACACTCTGGATTCAGCATTTAACTTGCTCTCGGCTTGGGGATGAGGCCGTGTCTCTTGTCCCCGGCACCACGGCCCCCGGGCTCCCCAGAACCGCCATGGCGGCGCTTTGAACAGGTCAGGAAGAGCCACGGCCATCGGCACTGTGCCGGAAACTGGCCAGGCGCTGGCTCCCGGCTGCCCACGCTCTGGGGATGGAGCCCTGGGAGAGCGCACGCGAGTGTGGTCCGTAGTGGACGCTGGGCTGCCGGCCTCGGCCGTCCCTGCTCCAGGGCTGAGTCCTCGGGGGTTAGTGTCGCGTCTGTGACAGGGACGATCTCGTGGCCGCACAGCAGACGGCAGAGGCCGAGGGGAGCAGCTGGTGACGACTCCTGCAGCCGGGGCAGGGGAAGCTGGTGCCCGCTGGGAGCAGTCTGGGGACAGGCGCAGGCAGCCGCAGGTGGCAGAGACCCAGTCTCACGCGCTCTGTGTCGTCACGGTGGCTGCCGGTGCCCGACGCGGGCTCCACAATGCCCCGGGCCGAGGGGCGGGCTGCAGAGCAACGACCCCTCCCCCCTTCCCGCACCCGTCCCCAGGCCCGGACCGTCCCTCCCGTCACTGGCCGAGTTGGGTGGCGGTGGGGGTCAGACCTCGCGGCCGCTGCGCCGGCCCTGCTGTGACCTCTCGCTGTGGTCCTGACCTCCCCCGCCTTACTCCTCCCACCACGGCGGCCAGGAAGGGGCATGGCGGGGCCACCATGAAGACGGTGGCCCCAGGGGGATGCTGCCAATGCCGTCGTCACCTGCCGTCTTCCAAAGAATGTTCTTTAAAGCAAAACTGAAATTCAAAATGTGAAATTTGGAGGGACTCGGAAGTGGCCTCCTCCCCCTCGGCGTCCAGCACCACGGCCTCGGTCTGTTTCCACAGAGCTCAGAAAGCCCCGCCCCAGCTCTGCGGTCACCAGGCACCGTGACGCGGGGGCGGCATCGCTGTGCAGAGTCCCGCGGGGCGACTCGTCCGCTGCGATGGGCCAGCGCCCCCCTGCGCCCCGTCCGTGAGGCAGGCCCGGGGGACCCCGTGGAGCCCGGCTGGCCCGGCTGGCGACAGGACACACGCGGCTACGTCTCGCACGGGAGGGAGGGGACGCCCCTGTGCCGGCCTCTGCCTCCCCGCCGTGTCTCCCAGAGAAGGGACCGTGCGCCTGTCCCCTCCCCGGCATGTCTGACGCCCGGCGGACGCGCCCTCCGCGCCTGGGCCTCCAGCGACGGCTCTGTGCGCTGTGCAGGACCGAAGCCCGCGCTTCCAGAAAGACCCGAGAAACCGCATGAAACGGCCAATTTTGTAAGCCACAAAATGTTGAATTCTGGCGATTTCGTATGCGTCATCTAGTGAGTTCGTGCAGACGTTAGCGTGAACACGCTCCCTGCCACACGGCGCTGTGGGCGAGAAGAAGAGAGAGGCCACTCCGCCGCGCGGGAACGCCGAAAGGCGCACTTTGCCAACGGCCACGTTGTCGCGGGCTGTGGATCGTACGGGACGTCGCTCACGTGCTAGTGGCCCTACGTGGCGTGGATGGTGGCCAGCGCTCACGTTGGCAGCCAGGTCTCGGGGGCATGGTGAGATCGGGCGCGCGTCCGGGGACCCCCACCCTGAGGCCCCCCACCCCGTCCCCCGTAACGGCCACTGCGCAGAGCCGGACTCCGTCCCGCTTATGCCCCAGGCGCTGATCCGACGTTCTGGGAATCGCGGGGCAAGGTCCGCGTCCCCAGCACTCGCCGAGGGCGGAGAGGCCAGCGCTGCGCTGGACAACCCACTTATCCCAGCGCGCGCGGCGCCCATGGCCCCCGGCGATGTGCGCGGTGATGTGCGCGGCGATGTGCGCATGCGGCTCACGCAGAGCGCCGGCTGCGGGCTGCTGCTCGTCTCCTCAGGGGCGGCGGCCTTTGCTGCGGTTTGAAGGCGCAAAGGAAGGGAAAGGAACGATCTGCGCGCAGATGCGGCTCAGGCGGCTGGCGGGAGGGGTCCGTGCCGTGTGCACCCCCGGTGATCGCATCGCCCCACTCTGCAGACGGGGAACCTGAGGCTTAAGGGGCGAGGTAACCCTGCAAGCCTCGCGGAGGGGCAGGGGGGCGGCTGCTGTTCCCCGCTTCCTGCCTCCTCCGTGACCACCCCGAAGGCCGTTTTGCCCTTCTTTCTTGTTCTCTTATATTTTTTGGTTTCTTTGAAAAAAATGCCCGTCGAGGATGCCCTGGCTCACGTTCAACCACCTACTCGCCAGGGCGACACCCTGAAGCCCAGGGCAGCTGCTGGAAGAGGGGAGCGTGTGACACTCCCACGTGCACAGCGGCCCCGCTTCGCACAGCAGCGGCGACAGCTCCGGCCACGCCCCGCGAGGCCGCGGTTCCGACGCGCGTGTGGCTCGGTGGCCTGGACGCTGCGGAGTGAGGGCCGCCTGCAGGTGTCACCCCATCGGCCGCGGGGCCACGCTTCCTTGGTGTTCAGGAGGCATCCCCGCCACCTCTGCCGTCACCAGACATTCGAGGACTTTCGTCTGGAGACCGGGGTTGGGGGTGCGGGTGGCCAGCTGCAGGGGAACGCGACTCCCTCGGAGGGACTCAGAGACGGACTCACCTTTCCGTAGGATCCTTGTCCTAAAACCTTCAGCAGTTCAAACTGGGAGGGGTCTGCCTTCTCGAACCCTTCTTTCACATGGTGGCTGATGTCAATCTCCTTGACAACGCCTTCTTCCTATGAGAGAGCAGTGACAGGCAATAAACATGCAGATCGAGAGCGTCTCTCGTCACCCTGCCCTGGGGTCAGGACAGGCTGGGTACGTGTGGGTTTTCAGGACTGGGCTTTAAAAGTCATGATACCATGTAGTTTCACACAATCACCTTAGTCATTTGTGCTAATTAGTCCATTTGCAGACCAATGGCCGCCTCTGCTTTTCTCTGTGGCTTCTTGTCACTCGGTCTTACCGATATCTCAGGGAAGTGTAAAGAGACCCTCAGTGAAATCTGCTCTGCTTCTCGACAGTTTGGACAGAAGTTTGGATAAGGACGGACATGGAAACCATGGGACAAAACGGTCCTGAGAATTCGTTTCAGTGTCTACAGGACCATGCTCAAAAGGTCACCGACGGGTCCCACGCATGGGAAAGTCCACGAAATCCCTATTTCTATCTCCTTATGCGAGCCGCCCCTGAAATGTTCGCCTCGGCTAAAACAAAGACCGTCCCACTGCCATCTGAGAGATGCCGGTTCAGAAGAAGCAAAGATTTTCTGCCCATCCAGAAGCAGGATTTCCCAGGAAGAAAAAGGTCCCTTGATCTTTAGATCAAAACACTGATAGAAATCACTAGACACTCCCATCAGAGAACTTCTTGTCCCCAAAGATGCATAATATCACTCGGTGAAGGACCGAGCTGTCACCCGAGGGCCAGCAACAGGGACCTGGGGACTCGGAGAGCTGGAGCTTTTCCTGACAGGAGCCTGGTGTCCTTGAACTGAGCTCTGTGTGGCTCTGAGTTCCCACTGACTTCGTCCCCAGTTACATACGCTTCCGGCCCTGGGCTGGCTACTGAGACGCATGGAACCGGCCAGCCGAAAAGCTCTGAAAATAGCTAAAAATAGCTGCCAGGGACTGCGCGCACACTGCGCTCTGGGCGCTCAGGACCCTCCATGCATTGTTCCCTTTCTTCCTTAAAAATACTGAGGTGGAGCTTTCGCCCGATTGAGGTCACACGACTAGAGGACTTGGGTTTTTGGCCAAGGGCTACTGTGAAGCCACATGTCCTCCCTTTATTTCAAGCTCAGACCAAGTATTTTCAAGGGAAATCATAACAGCGATAATGTGCACTACAGCGGTCTCTAAAAGGGTACGGGTTTCATCTCCACGTAACCGACATCAGACGCCCTGAAGCGGAGAAAGCGCACTCAGCCGGCCAGCGGCCTGGGCGCGTGCGTGCTCACCACCGACGGACCGCGACGGGGGCGTCATTGGCACAGAAGGGGAGTAACGGGGCCGTCCCAAAGTGCACTGGTCAGCCCGCACCGCAGGGCCCGCGGCTCCCGCCCAGCAAGAGCCACATGGGCGGGCGCCTCGGGGGGGGGGGGGGGATGGGGCGTGGCCACGGCACTGCCCCGCCCACCGCAGCACTGCCCCACCCACCACATCGCTGCCCCGCCCACCATAGCACTGCCCCGCCCACCACGGCGCTGACCCCGTGTCGCCAGGCCACTCAGTAGCCTGGCCTGGAGGCGGAGGACCTCCCTCTGCCCCTGCGCCGTCAAGCCGCCCTGGGGTCCCCGACAGGTACGAGGACGGTCCCCCTCAGGCCACTGGCCCTGGGGAAGGGCACAGACGCGGCCTGGATGCGCCTGCGCCTGCCCTGGCACTTTTCCTGCTCGCAACAGCATTTTTGGTAAAAACACTGGTTTTGTACTTGTGAGAACGAGTTGCCGAGGTGGATTCTCCGGGTCGTCCATGGCCCGCCCGAGCTCGGTGAGGAGACGCCGCCCGTGGCTGCTCCGCACGCGTGGGCAGGGCGCGGGCCAGGCCAGCGGTGGGGTGCCCTGTCGAGGTCCCCGCCCGGTGGAGGTGGCACCGGACGCGCTCGGTGGCCTGTGGCCTGCGAGACGCGGGCCCCTCTTGCTCTCTCCATTCCCAATCGGGAAAGAGGAGCCGGGCACCTTAGGCTCGCCGTGGGCACCGTGTGACCCTATGCAGCATGGCTGCTGCGGGCTCTGGCTCCCCACTCAGAACATGAGGTGGAAAGCTGAAGTACAAGAACGTTCTCCAAGTCCCCACAGAAACGTTTCCCTTCCACTGACTTATCAGAAACGGAAGGCTGTTACCCAAACAGGAACGAATGTGCCCGGTCTGTTAGAAGCGCGTCTTGGCACGGGGCCATGGCCGCCCTAGACCTACGGCACTGCGCAGCCTGAGTCACCCAGAACCCCAATTTCCTCCTGAAATAACTTCACCACGCAGCTGTTAACGCAACGCCCACAGTATGAAACAGGTAATAACTCACCAATCACATTTGTGACTTCACTGTGGTAACGTGAACACATTAACAGTCATGGTGCTGAATAAAAAGTAAAATTCAACTCGGCCCAAAAGCTTTGGGGGGGGGGTGTCCAGGAGGTGGCCGAGGAGGCAGGTGAGCACAGGGGCACAGACTCTGCACCTGCCGGCTCCTCTCTGAGCACGCCTCACAGCACAGGTGTGTTTGCTGAAGGTGTCCACATCATTTCTGTTCTTCCGTTGCTCATTTTGGAGGGCCAGAGGCCCAGGATGGGGACGATAGGTCGCTCAGGCTGCTGGGACCCCAGAGGGCCCACCTCCGCCTCTGTGAGCCCATCACCCACACAGGCTCGCCCAGCCCTGGCAGGACCCTGCCACACCCAGCTCTGCACCCCAGAACCCCAGGACAGCCTGTGCCTGGGGCGTAAACCTCTGATCTAACTCCTCACCTTCTCAAGAATGTTGGGGTCCACATCCTGGCTCCTCTCTCCCCGGTCCCCCCACCCCCAGCTCCATTTCAGCATTCCGCCTTCCTGAGTGATCACCTTAACATTTCAAATCCAAGGTGCAGACACAGACCTTTCGACCCTTCAAGTTTTGTGTAGATTTTTGCTGTCAAGTATTTAGAGCAGAGGCCCAAAGCACACAGCGAGCTCTGCCTCTGAGAATGGTGTAGGGGCCTCCAGGCCTCCCCGTTACGGTGCAGTCTATTTCCTATTTAAATGAAGAAAGTCTTTAATGGCCAAGCATCTCAACCACTGTGGAAAAGGAACCGAGAGGGTCACATCTCGGACTTCAGAGCTCTGCGTTCGTGCTGAGGTTTCAGCTGGAGCTTGTCTCAAGATACCTTTGTTCTTCTCTTTCCTAAGAACTTAAAAAAATGGGGGGAGAGAAAGGTCTGGAAGGCAGTGCTGACTGGGGGCGGCGTCCGCAGAGCGCACCCAGGGAGGCGGGCGGGAGCATGTCCTGCACACCTGCTCCAGCCGGGTCCCGACGGGGTGGCCCAGTCTCTGGATTGTTTTGTGATTATTGCCCTGAAGGGCAACTAGAATTAAATATTATTCGAGTCTTGTTTTAAAATAAATGCTTTTTTCCCTTTTACGGGGCAGGTCATCTTATCTAAAACTCTGGATTTTGAAGCCATTCCTCTAAGAAAATAAAGTCTGTTCCTAAACTCTCTACAAACAGGACTGAACGTTTGGTTTCCAGCATGACTTCTGTGAACGGCATTTTTTCAAGTAGCTCGGGGAACGGTTGATGGGGGCAGAAGAAACCGGTACCACGGCCAGCGGCTCGCTCCACAAGTGAAGGTTCTAAAAACGTTCTCGTGTGAGGGATAAAAACAGGAGAAATAAATTGCTCAAATGGCATTTACGTATGACAAAATTGTTTGTGGCGAAGAATTTTGAACCCCCGTTGACCGGTGTTTGGAGTTCTGACTGACAGGAGGAAGTTGGGACTGTTCCCCCGGCTGCCGGGCGAGAAATGGCCGGAGGGAGCCAGCCACAGCTGTTGAGTCTTCTCTGGCCCAAGGTCACCCTCTCAGGTAACTTCCACTGCTCGGAATTAGATGCTCCTATGTCATTAAGAGGACAATATTTATGAAAAGTAAATGCAAATTAAAAGTGGTGACTGTTAAAATGAAGACCGGGCGGGTGCTGGCTTTACCTCCCTAGCAGGGGGGCGTGGTCTCCCAGAAGTCAGACCCCCGTGTGGGAAGCAGTCCCCAGGACGATCACGGGGACCTGGAGGGGACATGGCCCGCTGTGCCTCCCGAGGCCCGGCCTGGCCTGTGCAGGGTGTCAGGCTCCACTGGGGCTGCGGGCTGACCAGCCCCGAGTTCACGGGCTGTGTCAGCTGCCCCCTAGGGGAGGTGGGCTTGGCCGTCCACTTCCCTGGGGTCCTGCTGTCACCCACGGTGGCTTCTGGGAGTCCCCTGCGAACTTCCCAACCCTCATTCATTTATATGCTTTAAACAGGATATTTCTCCAGAACTTTTGCTGTTTTCAGCAAGAAGGCTCGCCATGCCTGGCCTAGGGCACGTTCGGGGACGTTCAGGGGAGACAGGAGCCACCGGGCAGTCCCCGCAGCAACCATGGGAAGCGGAGTGGGTGCCCGAAGGTCCTCGCGGGAGGAGAGGTCCCCCAGGCGGGTGCCGGCTGGGTGTCCATGGCTCGCAGGTCAAGCTCCAGCACTGAGGACCACACGCTGTCACTAGGCGGTCCTGGGGTGGAGGGGCTCAGGAGACCCTCGTTCCTGAGCAGGACGTGAAGAACACTGCCGGGCGAGAGCTGGCGTGGTGACGGTCGGCCGCACCCCGGGGTGGGGGGCACACACAGATGGCGGCCACACCCCACTCTCCCTTCCTCACTCAGGGGTGCACAGTGCGCACGAGAGGGTGCACCCAGGTGTGGGGAAAGGTCCTCACAGGCTTTGAGGTTCCAATGACGACCCGAGGGGTCAGTAAGTCAAGGAGACCACACCCACGCCCGCGAGATCACGGGCACAAGCTGCCTGGTTTTTTTTCCAGAAAAGGGAAAATTTCGTTTGTCTGAATGTCATCTTCTCCAAGACTTAATTATTTACTTATTTCTAACTTGATATATCAGTTTTTTTTTCTTTAAAATCGACAGTTTGGTAAACACATCTGTCAGCAGGAGCTGGGGATACCGGAGAGGTTTCCGATGACGCGGAGCGAGGAAACGCTGGACCGACAGGCGCTTGCACTGGGCTGCGCCGCGTGGAGCCCGTGACACCCGCCCACGGACGCCCGGCCTCCCGCGCGCAGCGCCCGCCACCCGCGTCGGGAACGGGCTGAGCGGCCGCGTGGCGGACGCGCGCAGAGCTGCGTAACTGGAGGCGGAAGGCGGGTCTATGGCGTCGTCACAGAAGCTTCAGCTGTGTGGCCGGGGGCCCGAACGGTCTGCAGTTTGAACCTGCAAATGGAAGAGACTGTTCTCCGAGACGATGCGGAAATTCGAAGTCTGGGCGGGCTGTCGCTTTTCCGGCCACACCCGGGAGGTCTGGGAGCGTGCAGGGCACACGGTGACAATGTGCGGACGCTCCAGCACCAGCTGGCGAACCAGACCCAAGAGGGACTCGAGGGCGATCGCCACGCTCTTGGGCGAAGCCAGGGGCTGTCTGAATGCGGTCCTTCACACGCCCATCAGAGGATGGGAGGACGGACCAGTGGGACCCATTCCGCTCCCTGGAGGGCAGAGAGACGGGCGTGCACTAGACACACTGGCTGAGCACCTGGGGTGACACCTACGGGCTGAGCACCCGGGGTGACACCTACGCAGGGAAAGGTAATTTGGGTCTGTGAAGAAAAATCCGTTTAAGCGAGATTGTTTAATGGTCCAACAGACACACAGCGATCGCCATGGAAGCGCCCCGCCCGGCAGGCGTGTGTCACAGCCCTTCCTCTGAAAGGAGAGACCCGAAGGCCCCCTCCCCAGCAGCGGGGGAGGGGGGCCGCTCAGGGTTTGTGACCTGCAGGGTGCAGATGAGGGTGCGATAACCTCTCAGCAAATGCGAGTGGTTTGCAAAAGGACTATAAGAGGCCCCGGGGGGGATGGCAGCTTGCCTCGCCCAGGGCGAGCGTGCTTGATGAGGCCATGATTAGGGGACCGAGGACGGTGCCCCGTAAAGAATTTTATGTCACAGACAGAGCAATGAGCCACAAGGCAGGAACGGAGGCAAAGGGCCGGAGTCCTTGTTCTGCAGCCAGAAACGGCGCCGGGACTGGAACAGCCGCCGGCCGAGCCGGGCGGCCGGGCGGGCGCTGGGCGCCAAGTGCTCCTCGTTCCACACAGAAGCCCACGGCCGCGCGCTCACGCGCTCTGACCCAGGGCGCCTCTCCCGGACCGCGAAGACACGGAGCGCGGCAGGCGGGGGTCGCGACGTCCGGGTGTGCATCAGGCGTCCAGCAAACGCGAGGCATCGACCGCACAGCGACACCTCCGCCGAGCGCCAGTTGACGCAGGCGTTGGAAACGAAACGCTCAGGTAAGAGCCAGCACAGAGGGTGGCTGGGCGCTGGGAACGCCGCACGGCACCGCGGGACCAGGGAAGCGCCCCGCAAACACAGAGACGCGCGTGACCGGCGGCGGAGGCCCCCGCGGGAGCGCGCAGCTCTCCGAGCGCCGGTGCCGGCTGAACGCGAGCGAGGCGCTTGGCGGTGCGGACGGGCTTGCTGCACCGCGGGTGTGGAAACGCAGAGACCTCGGGGAGCCGGAAACGGCTTTGAGGAGGAACAGCCCGGCGGGAGGCCTCGCTGCCCCAGGGGGTGTCGCGCTGTGGCTCCGGCCACCCGAGAGGCACCGCAGGCCGACGGGACGGACGGGACCCTGGAGCAGACCCGCTCGGGGCCGCCCGACCCACGCGGCAGGCCTGAGAACAGCTGCCCTGGGGCACGGGACGGCACAGACGGGGGGCCCCGGATGCCGAAGGCGGGGGTAAAAAAGACACTCGCTACAAATCCCGGACCTCGGACTCAGGAAAAAATTCTTACACATGACAGTAAGAGCGTGACCCAAAAAAGGAAAAAAAAAGTTAAACTTAATCAAACTTTAAAACGTTTGCTCTGTACTCACGGACATGGACCATACACTAGTGGTCAGCAGGGGCGGAGGGAGGGGCAGGCAGACGGGGCAGCGGGGTCAGATACGCGGTGACGGGAAGAAACTGACTGTGGGCGGTGAACGCGCAGTGTGAACACACACACGCCTTCCTGCAGAAGTGTGCGGATGACCCCTCCCGGGTCTCGGTCACCGATGTCACCGTATAAAGAACAAACGGATAGATAGATGAATAAATTAAACATTTGCTCTGCTAAGAAGATTAAAGAAAATCTATAGACTAGAAGAAATATTTGTAAACCACTTAGCCGACAAAGGTTTTGTATCTATAACATATAGAGATTTTTCAAACTTTAATAGTAAAATAAAGCAACTGAATTTAAAAATGGGCAAAAGAGAAAGAGTCATTTTTCACAAAAAAAGACATATAGATGGTAAATAAGCACATGAAGATACAGTCAACATCATTAGCCATTAGAGAAATGTAAAACTGTAGTTAAATGTCACTACACACCCATCGATGACTAAATGGAAACAGCAACAACCTCGACTGCTGGCCTCGGTGCAGAGAGCGAGACTCACGCGGGGCTGGGCAGGACACGGTCCGCAGCTTCTCAGCAAACGCAGTGCGCGGCTGCGTGCCCGCCACATCTGCATTCCGGGGCGTTTACCCCGGAGAAGTGAGGACCTTGCGGCTCACCAGCGTCACCCTGACCGGAAGCCGCCCGGACCCCCAGCGGGTGCGGGGTGCACAAACTGAGAGCTTGTCCCGCAGCAACAGAAAGGGACCAACCCCGACACACACGACTGCGCTGACTCTCCACGGAGAACCCTGAGCAAAGACGGCCAGTCTCGAGAGGCTCCGCGGACTCACTTCCATCCGCGCGACCCTCCCGACTGGTGTCTGCGGAGGGGAGGGCTGGGTGTGTGTGCGCGTCCACAAGACCAGCAGGGGAGGCCGCTGTGCTGAAGCAACTCGGTCTTGACCGTGGTGACACGAATCTGCACACATTATAAAGCTGCACAGCACTAGGTGCACGTGTGTGCACACACGCACACTCACACACACACACACACACACGCTCACACTCACAAAGGAGTCCATGTGAAATGGGAAATCTGATTGCATCGAATGCCGAACTCCTAGTTTCATGCCGTCGCATAGTTTTGTAAAATGTCACCGAGGGAAACCTGAGCAGACAGCGCGGCGGTGCCCTGAGTGCGTTTGCAACCTCCCGTGACTCAGAGCAAAATAGAATTTTCTTAGTGACTTTGAGGTCTATTTGGCAATGCTGAAAGAGCCTAGAATGTTTCACATTAAAGAAGGCGCTAAATAAATTTTATATACGTGATTATCACGACATTTAAAAGATTTATAGGAAAGATAAGAAATAATCTGAGATATTAATGTTGATAATATTAGAAGACTATAAATAATTTTATTTCCTTTGTTTTCTAATTTTTTTTTTTATATAGCAATATAAAAATGACCAAGATGACCCAGGCTTCTACATAAGAAAATTTTAACAATAAAGTCACCTCACTATCTGTCTATGTGGGGGTCCCACATTCAGCCACTGCTATCATGTCCAGCTACACTGAAATACAATGGAAAGTTTAGGCAAAATTAACTGAATTAATTAAGTAAATAAGATCAAATAATTCACTGCAAGAGAACAAAAATGTGGAAGCCAACATTAAATAATTCAGATATTATTTCTGGAGGCAAAGAATCAACCTATCATTTGATGGGAAAAAAGGCTCAATATCTGAAGCAATTAAAATTTTTATCCTCCACATGCAAGACCCGTCGTATAGATCCGCGCAGAACTTCCAGTCAGGCACAGACGGCAAACATGAACACGTGTGTGCACACGGAGGCCGACGCGGGCTTCCAGCCTGGCAGGCAGCCGGGCGTTGGCAGGTCCTCTCCCGGGAGGTGGGCTGTTTGCGGGTGGGTGGTGTGAGTTACTAGAAACTGGCAAACAAAAAAACTGGCTTAAAGTGAAAGTAAAGATGATTGTTACAGCTAATTAGGCAACTGAGTTAAGTGTGATACATTTGTTTCTCTTAAATAATTTTGTAGCTATAAATAGGAAGGGTTTAAATTCCTTTTCTGGAACAGTCATGAGTAATAAGTGAAATAAATTGTAGCCACTTTTGTAACGAGTGTGTTGGATGAATAATAACCCTCTAGTGGCTGAGGGAAGGTCCCGAGTGGGTGGCGCGCTCCACGGGGCCCCAATAAACGCGGTGCCTGGGCCGCGGGAGAGGACTCTCTGTCGACACTCTGGTCCCAGCTACTTTTCCGGTTGCCAGCTAAATGTGGGTTGCCCCAGAGGCCCATAGAGAAGATGGCCAGGGCCAGCCCGGTGACCCCTTCCAGGACGCGCAGGGCACGTGGCCGGCCCTGTCGCGTGATTCTCACTGCGTCCAGACAGGAGACCATCGGTCGTGAGCTTCAGAACTAAGTTTAAACAATTTTAGTGGTAATGTGTAGAAAGTCTTCTACCAATTTCCAAAACTGTTGAAAAGATGAAACTTTTAGATAAAAACCCCATTTAAAGAAGTCAGCAAAATAACTGTCCCCCTTTCTTTTTTAAAACCAACTAAGCTGACATTTAAAAAGATTATGAAACATTCTGCTAAGAAAAAAACTCAGACATGGCTGTACGTTTTCGAACGCCGCCACCAGCCTGCCCCACCCCACTGCCCTCGACCCTGGCAGGGCTGCCAGAGCCCGGTCAGCAGCCCCGAAGCGACCGACTCCAGTGGCGTTTGGCTAACGGCTGACACCCAGGCACGCGTCAGTGGTGGCCAAGGCGAGCCACAGACCCCAGACTTCCCCAGGGCCCGGCACGGAGGGAGTGTTTCGAGCGAGGGGACAAACCGACTTTTCAGGCTCACACAGCGCAGCCCACGGCATCCGGCTGCTGGTCCCCAGCACGGAGGCCGGGCAGCGGAGCCGGCCCCCTCTCCTGACGCCCCGGTTCCCGTGACCCGCGGTGCCCTCCGCAGGCTGCTTGCCGGGTGTCAAGCTCGTCACCCGCTGACCCTCCCATCGGCCTGGCCCCTTGTGCGAACAGCTGTCCTGGGCCTGGCCCCCTCCTGCCGAGCCACGGGCCCGGCACGCAGTGTCACCCCGTGGGTGTCTGTGCAGAAGCGTGTGCACAGGGCGCGGGCGGTTTGCAGCATGTCACACCCTCACGCTTGGCATTTCACGGGACGCCTGGCTCAAAGCGGCCGCGTGCAAAGCCGCACGGGGCAGGGCCATGCGCACGTGACGGCGGCCAGTCCCCCTGGCGGCCTGAGACGTGGGCTCGGGGCTGCCCACGCTCTTGTCAGCGTTTGCACTGCGTGTAATTCTTACATTCGAAGAAACCACAAACGTTTTAAAAGTCTGTCTCAGCCTGGGATCTTGCCAAAATGCTTCGGCCGCATCCAACACCCCCGGTACCTGCTGCGCGTCGTGGCCGCGCACTGCATCCCTGACGGAGGCGAGTGCTGCAGAAACCCCGCGCCACTTCCGAGGCCCCGGCGGCGGCTGCCAACGCATTCCCCACACGAGAGAAGACGGGCCGCCAACTCGCGAGAAAGCCCTGTCCGCTGGGGACGCTGCTCCGAACCGCCGAAAACGATCGCCACCGTTTCCCACGCACCCGCGTCCACACCAAGTCCTGAACTCCGGTGCCGGCTGGGTCCTGGGGTCAGCCGCAGCCGCTCGGTTAATTCTGTCGTCTGGCTAGGGCGCGCGACCCAGCAGGCCTCGCCAGCGGCTCACAATCTGAACGGTTCCATCGGCACCTGCAGGTGAGCACGTGACACAATGCCGCTGAACCGGACCGGCTCGCGGTGCTGTCGGCATCACGCGCCTCGGCCACCGACTCACGCTCATGCACTTAAACCCCGACGCGGGACGATGCCCACGAGAAACACGCTCCTTCGGACAGAGTGGCTGGTCCTGGGCCAGCGGGAGGGACCCTGGGGGCCCACGGGCGCACCCCACTGCTGCGGGCGCTGCTACAGGCCGGATGTCGGGCGCCCCCAGGGGCTCAGCTAACGTCTGTGGTGGGGAGTAACTGGCATATTTTAAAAAGAAAACCGGCCTCCTGTCGTGAGTTTCTGACAGTTCCGGAGGCCAGTGTGCACCCTGTGGGGAGGGGGAGGGGAGCTCGGGTGCCGGAGCCTGCAGGCGCCCCACAGGTGCCCCACCGACAGTGAGGACGTGGCTCCCTGGCCCTGCCCAGGGCCCCTGGCTCCGCGACCTCCCCCTGCTAATAACTGCGCTGCCGACCCACTGCCAGCTGTTAAACTCAGACGGGCAGATGGGGCGCCGCCTGAGCCCAGCCGGTGACGACGGGAAGCGCGGGCCCCAGGGCCAGGCCAGAAGCGACGGCAAAGCAGGACAGAGCACGAAGCCAGGCAAAGCTGTGGGCTGTGAAGTCTCGCCGGCGGCACTGGAGGCCGGTGACCCCCAGGCGGCTCTTTGGAACCAGAGCGGAGGTCGCGCGGGGCCCGGCGCCCCACCGACGGAGCGAGGACACCAGACACCCAAGAAACGCGTTTTCACAGTCGTCCCACCAGTTAGCGCAGAGACAAAATCACACGGGCGAGGCAGCTTTAAAAAGATCGATCGCGTCGGCCAGGAGGCTGCACATAAAGGCAGGCAGCCGTGCCGAGCCGAGCGCCGCGCTCACCTGCCGGAGGTGCCGGCTCTGGCCCGGGGCAGACGCTCGCCCCGGAAAGCAGTGCGGCTCCTCCGAGCCGGAGCCACAGTCCCGAAGCCGACCCCGCTCGGGGCTCTGGAGGTCGTCAGAGGCGGGGACGAACGGGGAAGGGCGAAGACGCCACCTGCTCTCGCGCAGTGGGAAACGTCAGGGAAAAGGGACCCGAAACGCTCTCCATGGTTTAAGCAAATTACAGACACACTGCTGACCGTTACATAAAAATGCTCTTCGTTTATAACGGTGTTTGATGCCATGGGAACGCACTCATACTACCATAGTTTTTTTTAGGATACAATTTCTATGTTTAAAATTACAACAAAATTCCTACATAGGTGTAAAATTCAGCAAGAATGAATGTGCCCCCAAATCATACAGTCGGCTTGGAGCAGTGGGTTTAGGGAGGAGCCTAACTTTGGTGACTTTTCTGCACCCCGGGGCAGTGACTTCCACATACCAGGCAATAAATTGGTGAAAAGAAGGAAAACATTTAAAATTTCTGATATGAACCTACCCGATAACTAATTTTATATTAAGAACAAAAACATGTTATAAAACAGAAAATTAACTTAAAGATGATTGATTAGTGTACTAGGGCAATTCTGCATCCCCGGCGCAGATGGAATGTGGCCTGTCACCTGGCTGTCCCCAGGGGGTGTTGGACTTCACAGAAACGCCGCAGCACAGCTCTCCAGGGGATCCTGGACAGTGCTTACAGACACAGGGAACTCCATCTCGCACACACGGCCGGCCGCTTCCCACAACGGCTGTCGCACCAGCTCCTCGTGCCGCCAGGCAGTGTTTGATGGCCGGGGACGGGGGGTAGCACCTGTCCCTCCCGCCGCCGAGTCCTGGGGAGCAGCAGCACAGCTCCCCATCTTCGTACAAGGAGAGGACCAGCGCTCCCCCATCCTCAGGTCCCCTAGAACAGGGGTCCCCGATCCCCGGGCCGTGGACTGGCACCGGTTGGTCTGTGGCCTGTTGGGAGCCGGGCTGCACAGCAGGAGGCGAGCGGTGATCAGTGGAAGCTTCGTCTGCGTCTGCAGCCGCCCCCAGCGCCAGCATCACCGCCTCAGCTCCGCCTCGGGTCATCGGGCGTCGGATGCTCACAGGAGCACCAGTCCCTGGTGCCACAAAGGTTGGGACCACTGCCCCAGAATCACTTCTCGGGGTCTAACCACTGCCCACCTGGAGGAGGGAACAAGGGAGTCGGTCCGTGGTCAGGGGACAGAGGCCACGGAAGTGAGGGGCAGGCCGCCTCTGCACGCAGAGCCCCTCGGCCTCGCCTGGGAGTGCCCCTCCCTGCCCGCTGGGGGCCGCCCGCGGGGAGAAGGAAGAGATAGCGTCCCCCCCCCCCGGGGTCAGTGAAGCTGCACCAGATGCAGAGTAAGTCCAGAGACGCTGCCGCCTGCCTGCCTTTAGGGGGGCGCACCCCGCTGCAGAGGCGACCCCGGCTCTGGCTTCGCTCCTGTGCACTGCGGGCCCCATCTCACGCACGGGGTGTCACTCCACAGTCCCGGGGCAGGGGGGCAGGGGGACGCGCAGGCTTATGGCGGATGCGCCTTCCTCTCTGTCACACGCACCCTGAGGCCGGGGGCCGGACCGCCCGCGTTCCGAGTCTAGGACACGGGAGCACTGAGGGTGCCCAGGTCATCCAGTGGCTGATGGTCTGCAACGCGAGCTTGTCTCTCAGGCCCACGTGGGCTGCGGCCGAACCCCACGACCCGCGGCCATCACGGACACTCGCGTCCGGAGCCTGAGACGCGAGTCCAGCTGGTCACAGGCTGGGGGTGGGGTAGGCTTGGGTTTTGCCAATTCTGAAGTAAATTAATGACAACCTCTAAAACACTTAATAAAGGGTCCAGAAGCAAAAGACGTCCGGTTCTGATGAAAGCGAAGCGAAATTGCTTCTGTCCAGTTCGGTGAAGGCCCACGCCGGCGACGTCACCGGTCACGACGCGTGTCCTGACCGCATGGGCTCGGACGTGGACGCCCCGCCCTTTCCTGGGTCCCAGGACACTGGCCATGGCTGACCGCGAGGGAGTCAACAGAACCTTCCATAAACATAACGGTAAAACGGAAACAGAACCCACTCCAATAATTACCGGGAAACCACGTTAACCAGTCAGGTGGCTTGGAGAGCAGGACTCTGACGCAGTAAACATCTGAATCGGCAACTCTATAAAAATAAGACTTTAATTACCTTAAAATACCTAATAGCCTCATAAATGCGCTGAGACAGCCAGGAGGAGCTTGTGGGGCCCCTTGTGGGGTTCTTGCCGACAGATGAGCACGGTCTTAAACGAGCACGTCGCCCGCTGGTGGGGGGCGGCCAGGCCCTGCGCTGTGACCGCTTCCTCGACATCCTCTTTCACTCTGACTACGTGGAGCTGTGCTCGGACACACACTGGCTCTGAAGACCCTCAGCACTCGCCACCGGAGCGTCCCCGAGCGGGAGGGCCCAGCGAACGGGGCGCGGGGAAGGCGCGTCTGCGCCCGCAGGGCTGCTGCGCCGTCTGGGGTCCTTGGGTCTGCGAGGCCGAGAGCCAGGGGCGCAGGCTTTCCGAAACTAAGCCTTTAAATCTGAACGGGGGGCCCAATAAAACCGAACTTCCAGGGAGAGAGATTTTTAAATGATTGCTTCCTGAGCCGGTCACGGTGGCTCAGCCCCGGTGACACGAGGAACTGGGTTGGACGAGTGTGCAGGACAAGCTGCAGCTCAGGGGTCAGCTTCCGTGCGCCTCGGGCCTCTGAGTCACGTCACAGCACAAGTTTTAGGGTGTGACGTTAATTTTTACCAAATTCTTCACAGAACGTAAACAATTTAATAGGCATTTATTTTCTCTGGAAAAAAGTATCAAAAAATAAGCGAATGGTAATAAAATTCTTGTAAAAAAAGTTAGATGTGATTTTTATCAACTAAAAAGGCAGAATATTTTGAAAGAACTTTTTAGAGGTTCTTATGTAAGGTCTGCCATTATGTACCCAATTTAACAGAGTAGGAAGAAAAAACCTCTTGAATACTAAAAGCTATAAAATATAGCAGTGTAATAAGCTGGTTTCAGGACTTAAATATTTTTGTAACTTGCTGTGGATGGGAATTTGAAGGTTTAGAAAAATTACCTCGGTATATTTTTATCCCCCATGCTTTCCGCTACTTTGAAATTCTTAATCTTATCTTAATTTGATTGCCGACTTATTTTATTTTTAAAAACTTCATGGAGAAAATAGAATTAAAGTATATACACATATTAAACTCGGAAAAAAACCAAATAATTTTTTCAACATTTACTGCAATTAAGATAAAGCAATTTGAGAAGTTTCAGTCTAAATGTGCATGTTTTTCAAAGTATCAAAATACACATAAATTAGTTGCTGGAAATTACCAAATAGCTGTTTGTGAGCTGAAAGCACTGAGATTACGCTTGTCGAGCAGGCGCCCGGCCCACTGGTGCGGCCGGATCCGGCATCAGCGGCCGGGCTCCTGGCCGGCCCACCGCAGTCACCTTTGACCCGTGAGGTGACCTCTCCACTTTGCCCCCCGTGTGCGTCAGAGATGGAGCAGCTCAGGAGGTTCTCGCACAACTTCAGGACGGCAGAGGAGCAAACCAGCGGCTGGAGGAACCGGCTCGGGAGGGCGGGGTGTCCGGCGCACTTTTCGTAGCTGTGGTCTCGAGCGGTGCGGGACCCTCGGGCGCACACGCCTGACCCGGTTCCCTCGGCGCCCAGACGTGGCCAGGGACACGCACATCCTGCATGTCACAGCAGGCCGCGGAAGACGGCAGCTAAACCCGCCCTCCTTGTGGGCGCTTATCAAAAGTGGTGGCGGCCGAGAGGGAGCCCAGGGTGACTAGGTCCCCGCTACCCCCCGAGGCTGGGCGCACTTCCAGCCGGGAAGCACACGCAGAGGAGGGGATCTGGTCAAGAAGAAACGTGCAAATTTGCTGGTTCTCACCCTCTGCTACAGCACTTGACGGCCATACACATACCCGGGTTCTGCTTAATGATGACGCAGCTCACGGGGCGCACAGTCACTCATCTGCTTCACTTACAGTAATTTCATGAGCTCATGGGGGGGGGAGGGACTCCAGGTAAGTGCCAGTAAAAACGTGCACCTCAAAATCTACTTCGTGGCCAGGAAATGCCGTTGGGTTATGCCCTGAACGCCGTCAACATGGGAAGAAGTTCCATCCCGGGCTCTCCCCGCTGCCCGGCCCCGGCTCCCAGAGGTCCACCCCAGGATCCCCAGGGTCCCGCCCAGGCTGCGGTGGGTAATGGACGCCACCACGACGCCCGACCTGCTGGTGTCTGTGTGTGACTGGGAGCGCGGGGGCTTCCCCACCCACCTTATACCAGATCCTACTGACGGTTCAGTGAGACAGAGGCGTTCCCAGCAGAGACGTGCCCCGCAGAGCTGGGAACACGGGCTCCCTCCAGCGGACCTGCTCCCCTCGGGGCAGCCCGCCAACAAGCCAGCAGCCCGAACGTGACACTGGTCCAGCAACACAGACGCTGTGGCGAACTCGGGGCTTACGGGAACGCGTGACCCAAGATTCACGCTGCGGGCATTTTAAGGTCCTTGGAGGGGGTGGCGCCAGAGCGTCTTAGACACACACCGCAGAGCTCCAGTGCGGCAGGTGACAGACGAGGGACACCTGCGGGCCCCCCTGGGGGTCTGCGCCCCAGGGCCCAGCACTCGGGCTCTGCAGGCACAGCTTCCGGAAGAAGCGCGCAAGGGACACAGTTCTCCTGCAGCCCAGCACGTCCCGGAATGTCCGTGGAGGTGGGGGGTATGGGGGGGCGGGGACGTGTCATTCCATTGCCACACCCTCAGTACCTGCGGCTTCTCACCGCGACCTTCTCCTTATCGGGGGCACGAGGAATCGGGGATTGCTCCTACATCGGTGTGGACCACAGCTCTCCACTGTGTCCAGCTGTCAATCCAAGCACAGACCCTAAATCTGAAACTGACTCCTAACTGGGCAATTGCCCAGGCTGATTTCTCTGGCATTAAAAACTCTAGCACGATCAGTGAGCCTGTGACGGGCCCCGCAGAGCAGCGTGGTTCATGCTGCAGGGGTGGCAGGGCGGTGTGGACCGTCACACGCGAGGTCAAGGTCCCCGCCACCACCACGAACATGCTCCTGCCACCGGCAGCACCAAGGGCCTCCTTGCGGCCAGCCTCCGCACGTGACTAGCCAATGGAAGGGAGAGGGGGCCAGCACCCTTAGAGGCAGCCCCTCCTCCTCCGCTCCCCCGTCCGTGGGGATGCAGTGCCCTTCCAGGCCCGAGGGCGGTGCAGCTGCAGGATGCCGGAGCCGGGGGCGCCCGCTCGGCACGTGGGAGAACACTGGCCGCCGGCCAGGAACGCCGGCCTGGGCCTGGCTGGACTTGGACTCAGTCGCTGCAGCATCACAGAGACGCCGGGCCTCAGAGACGCCGGGCCCCAGAGACGCCGGGCAAGGCCAGCCCGGTGGCTGCGCCCCCGCTGCGTGGGGCGCGGGCAGCGAGGGAGGGCGGCAGCGCGACCGGGGCCTGCGGCTGCTCTCGCAAGGGAGCCCGGTCCCGCAGGCCGCGCGAGCGCCTGTCGTCGTTCTGCGACGAGGGCAGCACCCTGCTCCCTGCCGGTTCTCCACACGGCGGGACAGCCCTGCCCTGCTCGGCGACTCTGAGGGACACACGCGCTACCACACGGAAAACGCGGCCGGCGGTGCCTGGAGCACGGCGAGCCCCGCGAACGCCGCTCAGCGCGGGAAACGTCGCCGTCGCCGGTTCTGAGCGTCTCGCGCGGGGACCCGGCTCCTCCTCCCAGAGCGTTTCCTCTGCAGTAACAGTTCCGGGCAGCGAGTCGTCCTGCCGAACGCGACGCTCCCACGCGCTCGCAGGCACGGGCCGCGCGGCCTGGCAGGCGGCAGGGCCATAGTGCTCCCTGGCCGCGCCGGGCCCCGCTCCCTGCCAGGCGTGACCGGCCCCGGAGGAGGGGGAAGCTTGGCCTGCCGAGGCCCCTCCCCCCACGGCGGACCTCCAGCCCCCTCCTCCCGGACCGGGCCCTCTGCGCCCCAGGCCCCATCCAAACAGACTCCCCCACAGGTCCCGGCTGGGGAGCAGCGGCGCCTTGCACCCGAGCCATCTGCACTGGGCCCCGCTCCCTGAGGCTGCGGCCAGTGGACACCTGCTCATGACGCCCGCGACACGGGCCGCCCTCCGAGACGCTCTCCTCAGGCTCGCGGGTGTGCGGGGGGCCGCGGGGGGCCGCGGGGGGGGGGGGTCCTGCCGCCTGCGCGCTCACAGCTACTCCCAGCACGTCCCTCGTCTCCCTAGGCCGCGAGCTCCCTGCGGGGAGCCCCTTGGTCGCCTGCAGCCCACCCGGCGAGATGTAACCTGGGCTCCTCACATTCTGGCTTGGAACCTAAAACCGCTCGTTAAGGTTAATCCAACGAGAATATCATGCCTCACATCTGCGAGTCTTCAGCAGACATTCCTGTTCGAGCTGTGAAATACCATGCTTTCCAGCACTTAAATGTGATGCGACATCACAGCAAGAAAGTAACACGCGGCCCACGGTTCCAACAGCCGCGGGGCGGTGTGGGGGCGGCCCGCGAGGGAAAGGCGCGCGGGGACCCCACGCACGCCTCCTCATGCCTCCGCCAAGACGCTGTAAAGGGGACGTAAAAATAGAAATGCGCACGAATCCCGCTGCGAAGGGGAAACCGAAAGACTGCGTCCTTCCCGCGGCAACGGGACCCTGGAGGGAAACGGCCGATGGACGCCCGGGAGGCAAAGGCGTTGCCTTGCCCCAGACACGGCGGACGGGCAGGGCCGGTCACCCTGCAGGCCGTCCATCCCCGGCCTCCGGGGCCTGGTTTCCTGCTGCAGGTTCAGAACCTGGATTCGCCTCGAGGAGAGCACGGACAGCACCAGGTCGCCCCACGGTGCGGGGCGGGGGGGCGGGGGGGCCCCACACGTGAGGCGCTTGTGCGGAAGTAAAACGGTGGCCACAGTGCAAGGCCATGAAACCGACCGGACTCTGGCCACCCGGACCCTGTTCCTTCTGGGAGCCTCAGACCCGAGTGCTCGCAGGGTTAGAACCGGCCACACGCTCGCCTGTTCAGTGCGGGGACCGGGCTACAGCGGGCCCTCGCCTTCCCTGCCGTGTTGCGAGAACAGCGAGGGGCACTGGGAACTCGGCCCTGCACAGAGCTGTGCTGAGCCCGGCGCCGCGCTAGGAACCTGGGTGTGCGAGCAGGTCGCAGGGGCCCCCAAAGTGACCGCAGTCACAGTGCGGCGATGGGGTCAGCACGACGGTCACGGCTCCTGGCTGCAGACACCGGCGTCCGGAAGCCGCGGCCGCCCCGCCCCACGGAGGGAGGCGCTCCCGCCCGGGGCCTGCACGCGGCTACAGCCCCGCAGCTCGCTGACGATCGGACGAGCACGAAGCTTAAAAACGCACCAACGACCGGAGCAGACGTTTCTCCGAAGACGACGTGGTGCCCACAGCACTCGGCATCAGGGCCACAGCGGGGCGTCACCTCGCGCCGGCGGGAGGGCTGTGGACGGAGGTGGACGGCGACCGGTGCGGTGAGAAGCCGGCAGAGGGCCGGGCCCCCTGCTGCCGCCCCGCGGGACGTCGGGGAGTTACCGCCCGACCCCGCTGTTCCGGTCCCAGTCACCCCGGGACGTGAGTCCCGCACGCGAGCTGGCACGCACGGCCACAGCGGCCCTGGTCACACGAGCCGAGACTGCAAACAGCCCCGCGACCACCGTGACCACTGCGGAAGTCGCTTGAGTCACAGCCACAAAGGGGACCAGCGGGCGTAAGGAGACGTGCCCGCGACACACGGATGCACCTCGCACGCGAAACGCAGGCCGCCAGTCACACGGCACTGCGGCGCAGGAACCCACCTGCACGAAGTGCGGGGGGCAGCGGAGCTCCAGGCGCGGGAAGTGGGGAGCGGCTCCCAGGGCTGTCGGAGGGGCCGAGGAGGGGGAACGCGTGAGTCGCGGCTTCTGGGCACAAGGGATTTTCGGGGGGCGACAGACAAGCCCCAGTTTGCGGCGGCAGCCGCGCAGCCCTGTGGCTCTACGAAGCACGTGGGGCGCACGCGTCAGGGGCGAACGGTGCGGGACGCGAAGTGGGTCTCGTACAGCTGTTCACAAAACGGGGAACAGTCCGCACGGCGGGCAGAGAGCATCCTCCTCACGCATCCGATCCTGAGTCTGAGTCCGTTCTCAGAGACCACCAAGAGACGTGGGCTCAGCGTGCGATGGCAATGTCCACAGGACGCCGCTCCGGACGGGCCAGAGTCTCCGCGGGGGAGGGGCGCGACACACGCGAGAAGCGGGTCCCCCGGGTGCGAAGTCCGCTCCCTCAGCCACCACGGCTAGAAGTGGGGTGACTCTATTTGCGCGGTGGTAACAAATATCTCTGTACCACGTAAACTTAACTCGATTTGGTGCTACGAAAAAAACACGCTCGTCTCCCGGAACCTGACGATCTACGGGCAGGTGAAGGAAAAGTCCCTCCGAGAACTCCCACTTCAGACCTGCAGTCTCCTCGTCTCTGGGCGGCAGAGGTCGGGGCGGCCCTTGCGTCTCGGGGAGACATCCCGTTTTGGCACCGCCTGGACCTGCGCGGCACCAGAGCGAAGTCCCCGACGCCGTGCAGGGCGCCGCCAGCGAGGAGCGGGCGGTGCGGCCCCGGTGCCCTCCGCCGCCTCCGGGCTGCCACGGCGTCCCGAACCCGGACCACCAGGAGGCTGCGCACAGCTCTGCAGAGCAGGACCTCCACACACCACAAAACGACCTCGACACGAGAAGCTAAACCGTTGGGGACGGGGACCTACTCTGCGTGCCGCTGCCAGTGCATGTGGGTCCCAGGGTCGGCCCAAAGTCAGCTGACCCTGCCGGTGCGTGGGAAACGGGGGTGGGGGGAGGGAGTGGGGGGGTCCCTCCACTGGGGAATGAGGAGGCTGTGATTCCCTTCCTCCCCGTGAACAGACGCTCTTCTAGACGGCTGCTGTGCAAACCGGGGTTCTCTGGGACCCTGGGGTTCTGTGGCCTGCCCCAGACCCACAGTGGGGCGGGGCACGGGGTGTCAGGCAGGAGCAGCGGGGGCAGGCTGGGGCGGGACGCCGCGGAAGGACGGCGTTCGTGGACTGCTGAAGACGTCATGCGGGCACTTCCCGTCTCTCCTCCAAAGGGAGGTCCTGCCTGCGGGCGAGGACGAGGTTCCAGGCCGTGTCAGAATGAACTGCTGCCCCCCTGGCACTCGGGAGGGGCCGTGACTTCCTGGAACGTGCAGTAAGGGCCGAGAGGCTGTCACCGTGAAGTGCCACTGCGGCTTGAGCAAGGGCCCTGGGGACACAGCGCGTGGCGGGGGCAGGGGTGGAGGCGGCGGTGGGGCAGACGCCGTGGGCAGGGGCTCCCATGGGCAGGGGCGCCCGTGCTCTCAGAGGGAGAGCTGGCGGGAAGGCCCAGGCCACGGCCACGTCCAGGTCCCGGACAGAGCCTGCCCCTCCTGGGGCCCCGACAGTCTATGGCTCGCAAGCTTCTAAGTGAAATTACTGCAAACGCTCGGGTTCAGAGTCTGAAAGCTTTTACACTTGACGAGAAGCTGCCTTCGGGGAGGTCGCGAAGCCATCTTTCCCGGAATCGGGGCCACGCGTCCGCAAGCACCAGCTTTCAGAACCAAAGTCCCCACCGACTTGTGCCGTTTCCCAGTTAGGAAAAATGGCCAGCATTAACGCACTCTGAAATTTCCAATCTGTTTTTAAAATGTTGATAGTTTCTCAATCCTTAAGGATGTTCTATGGCTTCAAAACTTTTTAAGTGATAAAAATGATCTATTTATTTCCACAATCTTTATTGCAAGATGGCACGGCAGCCGCTGTGCTGTGAGTGCGGGTCAGACGCCCCGTCTCCAGAGAGCTCCAGAATGCTGCGGAGCAGACTCCCAGGCAGTAAGCGGCTGGGTGCCCGGACGGCCACGCGGGCACGCGGTTCTGCGACGGATCAGCTGCTTCGCGTGCAGTGGCGTTAACCCCACCAGTCGCGGTCACTGCCACGTTCCCAAACCTACGTCCTAGAGGAACTTCCTGGCACCTGGAGAATATTCAGGCAGCACCCGAGACGGATGTGCCCGAGGGACCTCCAGGGACCTCACGCTGACGGACCCAGACGCACACACCTCACAGAGGATGTCCACACAGGGCATGGCAGGGGACAGTCCTGACGGGCACTCACAGCTGTACCCGGACACGGGGCCACCTGGGGTTGGGCCTGATGCTCCCGGATCGGCCACGAGCTGGTCCGAGCAAGGTTCGTACAGCCCCGCACGGCACCCACGCCGAGCAGAGCTGCGGCCACGCAGAGGACAGTGCGGGGCCAGGCACGTCCTCCCCACAGCGCAGGCGGCATGGGGCGCCGAGGCCCCCTGACCCTGCGGATGGATCCGTGATGCAGGGAACATTCTGGAACTCCAGACATGGTGGAGATGGGTGCCGGGCCCACACCACAGCCCCCCCCCCCCCGCTGGCTCCTCTGTCCAGCACGCTCCACTGCTGTCGGCCGCGACCCTGGCAGAGCTGCCCCCCAGGCTGGGACTCGGGCGGCACTGGCCCCTCAGCCGTGAGCCACCCCCCTCCCCCATTCCCACGGACCTGCCCTGTCCGGACGAGGGGGCTCAGGGTCCTCGGAAGAAAGGCGTGGGGTCTGGGCACAGACAGGGAGCGGACGGGGAGGCCGGGCTCGGGGGGCGGGAGGTGACGGGGCGGGTGGGTCGGCGCCCGGCTGCGGCGGAGGCCGAGCAGCGACACAGACGGGCCGCAGACGGTCCGTTACAGACGGTCCGTTACAGACGGGCCGCTCCCGGCGCTTAGCCTCTGGGCGGGTGGGGGTGGGGCGGCAGCGGGCAACTGCGGGAGCCACTCGCTCCCTCCTGGTGGCCCGGACACGTGTCCGCCCTCCCCCGCCGCCCACGGCCGTTTCTGTCAGCGGCACACTCCCCTCGTGGAGGCGAGGGCTCGAGGGTCACGACCTCGATGGCGCGAGGCGGCAGAGGGAGAGGCGAGCCACACGGAAGGGGAGGGGGAGACGAGGCCTCGTGGCCGTGGCCGTGGCACTGAGCGTGCCTGGGAGCCCGGGCTGAGCTCCCCGCGCCCTCCGGTCTTCACGGGGTCACACGCCGGACTCCCCCGTGCGCGCTTTGCTGGGATCTGTGAACAGAGTCCTGCCCCAGCCTGAGCCGTGCCGGGCTCGGCACGAAGGCCGTGGGCGATGGGCAAGGCGGCCTCATCCGCCCCCGCCGCCCACAAAGCGCGCTCGGCCCGTGCTCCCGCCTTCCCGCTTAGCTCGCCTGCTTTTCTTTCCTTCCTCTATCTGCAAAGTCAGCCAAAACAGTCACTTTAGCAAGTGGCGGGACGAGTGTGCCGCGGCCGCCGTGGGCTGCGGGCACCAGCGTGTCCGGCGTTTCTCTGGTGGACGGGGCCGGGATGCACTGACAGCCGGGGAGCGGGGCGCCTCACGGGCGAGTCTCCCAGGCCGCCCCCTCCAGGGCCCTCTGCCGCCCCGGCCCGGCCCCGGCCCGGCCCCCCCAGCATCCAGCTGTCTGGTTCTCTCCCACACGGACGCTCCAAGGCACCTTCTCCTCCGCCACAACCCCCGTTTCAGAGCAAGGAGCGTCTCCTGCTTTATCCTGAGACCGTCCACACTACAGTTTGGATGTGAGGATACACCTGGATGTTAATACTGTATCTAACATCGCTTCTGGAAAGTTCGCAATTACCCTGGGTCAAACGTGACAAAGTTGGGACCTAAATGAGCAATTCCTGAAGCAGTCTAGAGCTGCTCTTCCATAACCACTCCAGAAGAGTCTTCAGAAGGACCCCCCACCCTGGTCCTGCCCCACGTTTCACCGAGTGAATGCCACGCGCCTGCGGCCCTCGGGCAGGACAGTGTGGCCGAGACGTCTCGCTGCAGAGAACACCGCAGCTCACGCTGACGGCCCAGCGGGCCCTGCTCGCGCGGTGGCCGGTGTCCGGCAACCCCAGGACCGCAGAATGTGGCCGACAAGCGTGCGGGGGAAGCGTGTTTTGCTTAGCGTGTCGACCGTGCTGAGAGCCCGCTCTGGCCCCCGGAGGAAACGCCCAGGCCGGCAGCCTAAGCGCGCCTTCTCCGCTGCGTGTCCTCTGCATCGTGCTGGCTTCAGCTCGGAGAGCGGAAGGGCCACAGCCCTTTCCCGGCCGAAGCCAGACGACTTCCTCGGGATCGCCGCAGCGCTGGGCCGGGGCGGGGGCTGGCGCCAGGGACCACGGCGCGAATGGCCCCCTGCTCCGCGGGAGCTGCTGCCTCCACAGATCACGTCCAAAGGACAGCAGGGCGGAGTCGACCTTCGCTCCCGCTGACCTGGGTAGTTACGACCTGGGAAAAGCTGGCTTTGCGGTGATGTGCACGCGGAGGGTGAGGGAGAGGGGTTGGAAAGGAGAGAAACCTTCGCCCCCCCCATGTAGTGCACCCCCTTACAGACAGGGTCCGGCCGGCTTGGTGTCACGCCACAAGGTCCAAGTGCAGCCCCCCCGCCCCGTGACGGGGCCCGTGTCCTCACGTTCGAGCATCCAGGAGCCCGTTGGCGCTATGAAGGGGGTGACCCTGCTTGAAAAGACGAGGTGGCCTGGCGAGGCGGACAGCAGCACGAGGGATGTGAGGGGCCAGGACAAGCGGCGGCCGGCAAGGCGGGGCACGGGCAGGGGCTCCGGGCGGCCGAGAGGGGACAGGAACACAGCCTGCAGGCCACACGGACCGCTGCACACGCGGCTTGTGGAGGGTGGCGGCTGCGTCCTGGCTGGACTCAGCAGGGCTCTCTGGTCAGCGGGCTCCAGGCCACCCGTCCCTGGGCCTCAACCGACACATGGGAGTGGCCGGTGGCCATCAGTTCTGTCCTGACACTCGCCCTGGACGGTGTTCGCCGGGCCGCTGTTGGGGGATGTGCACTGGGGCAGGGGGTCACACGACCCCACGGTCACGAGGGGGGCGGGGGATGGGGTGGTGGTGTCAGCTGGCGGAAGTGTCCTAAGGGGGCAGGTCAGGGTCACCGGTGGCCCCTGGGAGCCAGTGGGGATGAGGAGTCTGCCGGGACGTCGGGGTGTGGGTCCTCCCAGAGTCGATGCGTTGGGACCCGTGGACACCGGGCCGCAGGCCCAGGGGACCCTGGCGGCTCCAGTGGCAGTCGGCCTCAGCGCACACGCGGTGGCTCCAGACGCCGCTCCGGCTGTCGCCAGGTCCCCGCAGTGGGGCTCCAGCCACTGCCCACCGTGCCCACCGTACGGGCCTCGGGGTCAGTCACAGCCGCACACGTCACGGCGCCGTCCTGACCGTCAGCAGGACGGCCTCCCACACGGCCGCGAACCCGACCTGACGCTGCACGTTGCACTGGCCACACGCGCCTGACCCTTAGCTTGTGAGTCACGGCAGCTCGACAGACTGCTGAAGATGGCCACGTGCCTTAGACGGAAGGGCTTTCACCAGCGTAGACACACCGGGAGACACGCGGTGCCGGGGAAAGCGCAGCGCGGCACGACCCGGCGTCAGCGGAAACGCAGGCGGAGCGTGCGGAGTCCGCGCCGCACGAGCCGTGCTCACCGAGCATGCGCACAAGCCGCCGCTCCGCTCCGCGCCAAGCGAGCCCGTCCTGTCTCCCCACGCTGCAGAGGGGCACGGACGGACCCCGGGGCGCCCGGCCCTGCCCTGCTCGCCGTCCTCCCGCCGGGGCCCAGGTCCCTCTCCCCACCCCCACCCTGCCTCAAAGAGCGCGCACGGCCGTCTCCTGCCCGCTTAGCAGTCTGCGCATCTAGGAAACTGTGCCCCCAGCGTGCAAGACAGAGTGAAATCCGGGGACACCGGCAGGGCGGATGACGTGGACGCACGCTTCACTCTTTCATGCCATTCCTCTGCTCCCGCGCGCATGACAAATATGCTCGAAGAGTCTTTGCTGCATCGGGCGCGGGGTGGACAGCCGAGCCCGCACACGAGTTTACTGAGAGGATGGGTAAAGGAGGTGAAGGGAGAAGAACGGGTGAAATCTCAATATTTTTGGTTTTCTTTTCACACGTTTTTGAATAAGCAACAACACTTTGGCAAGCTTACTTGGATGTAAGGAGAGAAAGCGTGTAATAAACTTGCACAGATAAATCATACCACAGAAACGAGCGTGAAGAAGGAACTTAAGGGTAAATAAGCAAAATGATAGGCAAATTAAGTATTCACTATTATGGACCATTGATTGTCTTCTCTGAGTTTTTCAGGCTGTTGTTGTCCTAAAGCCCAATAAAGTCAAGATTGACATAGAAAATTTCTTTGGATGCATTTATTGAAAGTACCTGAAAATCATTTTAATTAGAAATGGTTTTCCTGGACAGCTCCCAAGATGAGGAAGAGCTTACCTACCAGCACCAAGAAAAAGCCTCGCCGTCTAACTTTCCAAGAAGCTCGCCTTCTTCCCATGACTGGAGCCGGCTCCACTCAGGGAATTCGCCGAGATCCCTCAACTCCACTTCGTCAGGGCAGCACGCTTCACCTTTCAGGGGAGCAGGTAAAACACACCCTATGCGCACCCAGGTGTCATTCGCTTACCTATGACTGTGAGAAATCAGAAAGAATTGACGGCCAATAAAATTAGACTGACTCTGATGACGCCCATAATTCCACAGGATTTACACCCTACAGGGCAGGCTCGCATCTCCGTTTCCTCCCTCGCTAGATGTTAAGGTCACTGAGGGCAGGGACCTCACGCCCCCGCCCCGCTGCTCGGCACGACGCACACGGCCTATGCTAGAACTTCCGAGTGTGCGACAGTTGAGCAAATAGTAAATAAAGGAGTTCACCACCATCAAGATCTTGGCTAAGACGTTCTCCTTGTGTCCTTCTTAGTCACTCCCAACTGTCTTTCAGTAAAGATGTGAACTACAGGTGAAATGATAGGTAATGAAAGAGACCCAGGCGCCCCACTAGTGTCTGGGGTGTCTCTAAGTGAAGCAGCTTTGAGTGCTGATGCCTTTAGGAAGCTGGTGGATTAATCCGACCCTGAGCAAACTGAATCACTTTTCATTGACTTAAAACCTATAAGCCCCTCCCAGCCACCTCCCTCTCAGCCGTCCCCAGCCCCCGCCAGGCGTCGGAGCTCGCATGTCCCGCCTTCGGTGGCTGCCGGGGCGCCCAAGGCCCGTGGGCGCGATCCCTCCGGAAGCTCCGCTGAGTTGGGACGGTGGTGCTGGGGCAGAGCCTGGCTCGTGACGCTGCCTCGGCCCGCGGCGCCGTGGCGACGGTGCCAGCACTGGTGACGCGTTCAGCGGTCAGGACAGGCGACTCACGGGGTACACGCACAATGAGGGAGAGGACACACTTTATCAATATCTATAGCCAACGATGACTGACCAGCCCATGTCGCTCCATGTCAAGGCCTCACACGTGACAGGTCGTGATCACCACACTAACCTCACTGGGTGGGGACCATCACCGTCCCATTTCACAGTGGAGAAGAATCAGACACCGGCCTACAGAGCTGGGAATCCAAATTAAGTGCCTCTGATGCAAAGTCCAAATTCACCCGGAACTTTCTACTGCCCAGAAGACGCTCTCTCGAATAATAGGTTGTGGCAAACATTCTGAAATACTCCAAACAGTGCTCTCCTCTGAAACATTCCTTGCCACCCCCTTCTACCCCCACCTCATCTAAATGACAGCGACTCCAATAACCACACAACCAAGATGGCTAAAACCAAGACTGGGCAGCACGCGGTCGCCCGTGAAGGCTGCTTCGAAGCATGTGCGAGTGGGCGCACGAGCAAGTCGTTCTGCCTCCCTGGGCCCCGCTTTCCCATCTACAAAATGGACTGACCGATGAGTGACGTGCTGGCCACCGCTTCCAGCCAGGGGCTGCGGTTCTCAGGTGCCTGCTGGTGGCTGGGGATCTGGCAGACGCCGGGCCCTGACGCCTCTCCAGGGCACACACTGAGAAGCCATTCCCGCCAGAGTCAGTTACGCGGCCTTGTCAGTGGATGCAACGCCGACACACTACAGAAACATTTAAGCAATTCATAAACTGTTCCCAGGTCTGACGAAGAAAGCTGGCTTCTCTGCTGGTGAGAGCTTACAAATGCTGGGTTCTAGATGTGGAGTTGAATTTAAAAGCAAGGATGAAAACGTAAGTCTCTCCTTGAAGGCCCTTTTAAGAATAATGATACTATTTTAAACTTAAAGTAACTACTGTTATTTTCCTGCTAGTCACTAGATTTTAAACTTCAAAATTGATAATTTCCAAAGTCTCTGTGTGTATTTTAAAATACAAATTTCACAGAAACATATAAAATATGTTATCCTCTTCATTAGTCCCAAGAGAGGAAAATATACAACTGTATTAATTGCTTTACATGTCCTAGTTCCCAACTTCAAACTATCGACAGACCCCTCCTCAATTTCACATTTTTTGATGAGTGATTCTTAGCCTATAATCTGCTGTGAACACACAAATAGCCAGGATTCTCTGGGAAAAGATGGGAAGGTAGCGGGGCAGGAACGTGACATCTACTGGACTGCAGCACATGGCCAGCCACGTACAGATCCGCGTCGTGGAGACATCATGGGGCCAGGACTCTACGTCCTGTATTGTCTGGGGCACAATACCCAGAAAAAGGCTGAACACAGAGCAGGCTCTCCATAAGCACTCACATGACAAATTAGTTTGTAAGCTCTCGACAAGACCTTCCATTTCTCAGGGTTTCCCCCACCCCACCCAGCAATAGAATGGGACTGGTCTAACACGTCCACCGAGATTTGCACGAGTATCAGCTGGTGGACGCTGGTGAGTGTGTGTGAACAGAGCGAGGCACCAGGGCTGGTCATCCAGTGCTTGTCCCAGCGCCCGGCCATCAGCTCAGATAACGGACCAAGAGACCACATCTCCTTCTAGACAGTTTGACTTTCTGTCTATCTGATGCGTTTTTAGTGATTTTTAGATAGTTAACTTTCACACTGAAAACACCTCATGTCTGCGCCCTCCCAGCCTTGGTGCCCGTCACATTCACTTCTGAGGCACTCCCACATCCCAGTTCTCCCCGCCACAGGGTTCCTGACCCTCTGTGGGGTCACCCGGGGCCTCCCTGAACGACGCAGGGGGCTGGCTCACACGCACGCTTCCCCTAGGAAATGATGATAAAGGAGACAAGAAGTTGTATAATAAACTCCATGTTTTGATGACGAAAAATGTATCAGGTATAAAGGTAAATACTGTTCGGAGTTTCTGTCCTTGTCAACTTAGCTTTTTAAAGTCCCTAAGACCCAGGGAGATGACTTAGTTCAGAGAACACGTTTAATTTCTGTCAGCGTGAGGTTTAAAGCAATCCCTCCTTTGGTATTTGATTAATAGTTAAATTTGCTTGAAAGGACGTTTTACAGTCAGAAACCAGCCACAAAGATCCTTTCTAGTACTTTAAATTCAGATCCAGTGACGCCATAACAGAAACTTTTTAAATGAGTAAATTCCCTGTTGCCTTCATGTCTTATTCCTGAGCTTTGCTTAAAGATCTCCTAATTGTTTCAGAATCCATGCCTGTAGCTAATACCATGGCAGCTGGAACAAAGAAAACCAAGATAAAAATGTGACATTGTTCCAATCGTTTGACTTCGCACAAACGGACAAGCCAGAAAACCTCCATAGGTGCCAGCCTCATGGCGAAGGCAAGGACACTGTCAAGGGAAGCCCCACCCCCGTCATCACAATGTCCCTTTCTTACTAGAACACATTTCACCATTTTGTCGTCTATAGATTCAACAATGCCGTTTGGACACTGAGATGGAGATAATAAGATTGGATTGTTGGGGAAAAGCCACCAACCACAAGAGGGAACGGCCCACAGATGACTGGGAGACCCCAAGATGACCGGAGGAGGGAGAGGAGAAAGGACGCGATTCTCGGGGTTGCAGGACCATCCGTGTCCAGCCCGGAGCTGCCCAGGGGTGCCGCATCAGGCACTTCACCACTGGGCGCCTTTAGGGCTGGCTTCGGACTGGCCAGCGTAGATTGGGTTGTTGATTTTTTCATCCTTTTTTGTTAATTCCACACTGATTCAAATACGGGAAGGACCTTCACGGAGCCAGTGGAGCCGCCGCGGCTCTGGGCTGCTGTTCAGCGAACCCGGCACCACGGCAGACGCTGGGCGGGGAGCTTCCGTGCTTGGGACTCCTGAGGTGCCGCCCCGAGCGCCGTCCAGCCCTCCTCATCCACAGCGCCCAGGTGACCACCCCAAATCCTGCCCAGACCGTGAAACAAAATTAGTTAGAAATTCGGTAGGGGCAGAGTTTAGCCCCCGCTGAGGACCGAAGACCAGCCCAATTACTAGTAAATCCCAATAATAACGTTCGATTTTAGGAAAACCGGACCAGCTCTCAGATAACTTTAACTCCCCGACGCCTCTGCGGGTACAGCGCATGTGACAATGGGCTCGGGGTGGCCCCGAGCCCCGAGGCGTCCTCCAGGGCGCGGCAGGGACCCGGGAACCTGCGCGCTGGAGGTGACGGCGTTTACCTCGAGCCGACTTAGACTGGAGCTCTTGGAGCGCGACTTCTTGCGCAGGTACACGGAGAAGAACCTGCGCACCGTGAACTTCTTCATGCTCAGCTCCATGGCCCCGCGCCCAGCCGGGAGGAGCCGCAGGGCGGGAGGACGCGCATCCCCGGCGCATCCCAGGCGCGGAGGTTAGGTCCGCGGGCGGGCGCGCGTGGCCTGGGAGCCCGGCGCCGCGGCCATCGGCGCGGGGCGCAGGCTGCGGGCACAAAGGGCAGGCCGAGCCGGCCACCGCGGCCGGGGCCCCAGCGATCCCTCCTCCTCCTGCCGCCGCTGCCGCCGCTGCCGCCGCCGCCGCCGCCGGGCGAGGACCAGGCGACCCCGCCCCGCCCCGCCCACAGCCACTACAGCCAATCATCACTTGCTCTTCCGCCCCGCCCGCCGCAAATTCCACCAATCAACGCCCGCCGCCCCAGGCGCTCCCTCCTTCTCCGGCCCTATGAAGACCAGCCCCAAGCAACCTCGCCCCGCCCCGCCCTCTGCTACTACCGCCAATCACCGGCCGCTGCCACGCCCAGCCACACCCAGGCCCTCGTGCCCCTCCACTAGCGCCAATCAGCGCCCACCGCTCTGCCGCTCCGGGCGCCACGCCCCTCCCTTTCCTCCCCCCGCCCTCCGCGTAGTACTCCGCCTGTGCGGCCTCTCGCCGCGGCCCCGCCCACCGCTCCACCACCAATTAGCGACCGCCGTGGCCACCGCCCCACCACCAATCAGCGCCCGCCGTGGAGCACGCCTGCCACCCCCGGCGGAGCATCGCCGCTGCGCCGCACTAGGTCACCGAGCGGTGCCCGGCCACGCCCGCCGCGCGTTCTCTGTGCTGCTCCGCTGTCCTGCTGGGCTCCTTCTAGCTTAGGGCTGTCATTATGTTTCCTTTCCATAAAACATCCATTTACACACTTTGGCACAAAGCGCTTCTGTGCCGAACAAAACTTAATTGTTGATTAGAAACACTTCTAGAAAATGTAACAAAATCCGGAGGTACTTGCGCTCTGCACATCACCCCAGTCCCACAGCCCGCTTCTTGCTCCCGGCCCCTGCCAGGGAGCCCACTCATCACTCCCCGGTGATGAACGGTGATGAACGTGGTTGGGGGACGCAGGCAGCGGGGTGAGAAAGCCGCCCTTGGCACTGGCTGGAGAACAAAGACACATCCGTTCTCCATGACCTCCGACTCCATATATAGAAGTTATCCAGAGATGACCTATCAGGGCCTGCACAGGGAGTCCTGAGACCAGGCTCCCCGTGGCAGCAGATCTGCCTTAAAGGGAAACATCCTTTTATCTACAAATGCTCCTGGAGAGCTGGCTGTAGGCAGTCCCTGACCTGTGAGCAGGACCTGTGAGCAGGACTTCGCGCACCCCGTCTTGTCTGATGCTTGTGCAATGTCCACGTGTTGAGTTTATGTTTAAGACAGGGTCCAACAATGCCATCGACATGCCGCCAGCCCTGGAACGGTCCAGAAGCAGCTTCTGGTGCTGCTCAGACAGAGAAAGTCCACGCATCATGCTTCCCCTTCGCTGAATCAAAAGTGGCATTAACACCTGTGACAGGCTATCTTCACTCAAGTGAGTAAAGAGGGCAGGTGAGCCCAGTAAGCTGGTAAGCTCGCGCTGCACCCAGGCCCCAGGTGAGGCCAGATGGCTCTCGGGCTTTGGTGGATGCTGCAGGCCAGGTGGTGGCAAGCCCAGAGCGTTTGGTGTCAGGATGTGACCTTGGGCTCACTGTCATGTTCTGTGTTCTCACTGCGAGTCTCTAACAAGACCATTTACTGCTTCCCTCGAGGGTTCTGCCTGAGGTTGATTATCCCCACTCTGGGAAGCAGCTCGTCACCCTCCTCCCAGCCATCCAGGCACTGAGCAAATGTAAAGACAGGCAGGGGCGGTGCCAAGTTGCTGCTCTGACTAGGAGGGCGGCTGACAGACACTGGACGCCTGCCTGGGGACCAGCTCCGGGGCAGGAGGGGCGTTTCCACCCAGCTGTGCTGTGGGGCGCAGGCCCTACTCACTGGCCAGAGACAGGCTCAGCCCATGCAACTGCGCCAGCTCAGGGCAGAAGCCTTGGGGCAGGCACAGACCAAGAGCATTTGGCCTGCCGTGACAGGCCAGGGAAGAACACGTCCTTGGGGACATTCGTGATTCCCCCAAATTTGTGCAACAAAACTGTTCTATTGAGCTCGAACATCTCAAAAGAAAAAAGAAAAGCTTTTGCATTTCAACTGTGGACTTCGTTTCACTGTGAGAACAAGTCTGCTCGCCTTCGTCTTTGTCCCAGCGGAACGAAGGTACCGCTACGTCCCCAGCAACCGGCCACCGCCGCTCCCCATGCTTGCACAATGACACCCTCCAGGCCGCCGGACCTGGGGGCGGTGTCAGAGCCCCCTGCCAGCTGGGACCAAACGACCCTCACCAAACACTGGAGAAGAAAAGGGCAACTTCATAAAGGCTGGTGCCCCGATAGGGGGCTGCGGGGACTTGGAGAGAAGGTGCAGAGTCCTGCAGGCCCCTGGTTACCCCTGGGGATCTCTATTCTCCCTCCGACTTAAGCACCGTAAGTGTGGCCCTGGAATCTACAGTCACCGCCGTGCCTCAGTGCCGGGCTGGCTACTGTGCATTCGGTTCAGGCCGACCAATGGTCATGGCTGCCTCCCGGCCCCTGGCTCTGTGCTCGCGTTAGGGGTGCGAGACTGGCAGGACGTGGCCCCGACCTCTGGAAGCTTGCTGTTGCATGAACGAGAAGGCGAGCGAGTAGACAAACACAGGCGAAGAAACATGTAAGAAAATGCTACATGATCAGAGATAAATGAGAAGTCGATCCTAACTGGGGAAGTCAAGGCAGAGATGGCATTCGGGGCGACCCCTTGGGTTAAGGAGCCATTTTCTAGGCAGAGAGAGCAGGCAGGGGCCCAGTCTGCAAAAGAACAGGGTGAGTGAGAACTTAGAGCAGACGGGATTTCGTGATTAACTAATGAAAGTTAAAATTCCTACCAAGTCCCCAGATATATGAGGTGTAAAGTATCAAAATTTCAAAAACAAATAACTAGGCCAATTCAAGGAGATGCCGAAAACATGTCCCCTGGGCCTGGGCCTCCCACCGTCTCTGGGAACACTACTGTCCTGGACAGCGAGGGACAGGAGGCTGTCGAAAGGAAGGTGACACGGGCGACATCTGCCCGAGCGCCCTTCCCTCCCCCACCTGTGAAAGAGCAGCGTGACAAAGGCCTGGGGCGGGGGGTGCCACCTCTTTTATTTCAAGCCCCACCACGGGGTCTGTGACTTGCTGGGGGCACGGCGGCGTAGGTCTGGCGTCTGGAGCCGCGTGCAGGGGTGAGCGCGGCTCGGGGAGGCACAGGAGGGCTGTCCGCCAAGCGCAATCGCAGGGCTTGTGTTGGGGGCTGTGTGACAGCTCCTACAGGTCAGACGTGGCCGTGGTCAGACGTGGCCATGGTCAGACATGGCCGTGGGGGAGAGGGCCCCATTTAGAAGTCTCTGAGACCCCGCCCGGGGCAGAGGTCTGCGGCCCCAGGCCCAGGGCGGAGGGAAGAGCTGTAAGCAACCCCAAACCAGGGGCTCCGTCTTGTAAGTGGGCTGCAGGCTGGGCGGGGGTCTCCAGCCACACACACCTCAGAAGACAAGACAGCACTCCCTGAGGGAAAGGTCGCAGTCTGGCAGCCAGCGACAGCGAGAGGTGAGGGAGCAGCAGGAGGAGGGAGACCGATGTCCAGGTCTGAGATGCCATGCTGACAGCCATCAGGGCCACAGAGGACGGAAGCCCGGCCACGCAGGGTGGGGGTCTTAGCAGGGCTCTGCCTCAGTGTGTGGGGGGGGGCACTAAACAGCCCCTCGCAAACAAGGATTGTGACCCAACACTGGCACTAACGGGGGTGAGAACTGGCCCCTGAGAGTCTGTGAACACAGCAGCCCCTACACAGCTGTGACCTGCATTCACTCACTCTCTATAATCTAAAACAGCAACAAAACCTCAAGCCGAGAATTTAAAAGGGTCTCAAATGGTTTACTCCAGGTTCCTCGCAGAAACCGACATCAAACCCGGGCTTCAAAGAATTCCTTGGGCGTCCCCAGGATCACGAGCGCGCAGCGGCTGGACACGGCGCACGAGGCCACGGCGCATCAGCAGAGCCAGCGAGACAGCGGGCTGCGGGGCCCGGCGCGTGGCGTCTGCCTGCCGGACGCACCGGACGCAGAACACAGAACCACCACGTCCGTTTTGTTTATGAGAGACTCTAAAAGGGACCCAGGAAATAGAAAAATGAACAAAATACCTCTGGAAATGAAAAGATGCAGCACCGGGCACAAAACAGACCCGGCTGAACGGTGAGGGGCCCCGGACACGGCGCCGCGTTCGCGGGAAGGCACGTACATCAGAGGGCGGCGGGTCCGCCTGCTGTTCCGACGGCGACTTGATTTTTGCTGAAATTCTCTGAGCCTCTAGGACGGGGGCTCTCAACTGAAGGTGACTTTGTCCCCCAAGGGACATTGGGCAATATCTGGGGACATTGTTGGCTGTCAGAGCCGGGGGGGACAGAGGAGTGCTGCTGGCCGGGGAGGCTGAAGACTCCATGGTGCGCGGGGTGGCCCCCCCGACGAAGGACGACGCCCCGCCCCAGGCCATGAAGAGGGCGGGCGGGGGAGGGGACGGGAGAAACCTGTTCTGCTTTTCTCACACGACTGTCACCTACAAAAATGGCAATTCCAGGCAGATCAACCGATAACGTGGAAGCGCTCTGCAAACCGTAAAGGGCTCGACAAGTTATTTGCTAAAATCCTAGAGTTTCACACAGAAAACGAATGACGTAACTGGGCAAGGAGCAGATGCCCGAGTTCTCGCTCTTCCATCTGAAGGCCGCTCCGTGAGGCCGTGTTGCCGGCGTGGGGCCCCGCCGCCCGCCCCGGCGCCCGCCCCGCCGCCCCGACGCGACGTCACGTCCTCACGGCCGCGGCTCACGGACTCGGCCGTGTCGAGGACGCCTCCTCAGCGCGGCTCGTGTCTCCCCTTCTGTCCACCCTGCTGTCAGTCACACGGCACGGGCCCTCGCCAGGTCTGGCCGGAACACAGTAAGGACTGGCCCCGTGCTGCCCCCAAAGCCCATCTGCCTCCTGCTCCCAAGCGAATGTCCCTAGAATCTCCCGACGCCCCGCAGCTCCCCCCGTCGGCCAGGGCAGAGGGCAGGCTGCAGGCCCGGCGGCCGTGTGCTCAGTCACGTGCCTTCTGCTGAGCCCCCGGCCTCTCGCTCTCTCCCGGAGCGGGCCGTGCCCCACGCTGACGTGCCGCGGGACGTGGACCCACAGCCTCCGGGCTGCCGCGTGCACTGTCGTCACTGCCTGGGACGTCCTGCCTGCCCTCCAGCCTCTTCCTGCATGCTCCACGGCTCCCTGCTGCCCCCGGGGGGTCCCCGCCGCCCCTCCACGCCGCCCGTCCACGCCACGGGCTGGGCCAGGCGGTCCTGCCTGGGGGCCGCGGTCCGCGCACTCCGGCTCCTGGCTTCTCCGTCTGCCTCTCCCACCAGCTCATAGAGACACTCAGGAGCCGCTGCCTGCAGCGCGTGGAGCGTGTTTGTGTAAGGGACTTTACGACGACGATTTTCAGAGATCTGTGATGAGCTCGGCCTGTACACTATGGCATCTCTGTCAAACGCAAAATCTATGAAACAGACGCAAGGACCCCGTCTCGGGGAGGGAAGAGACGCGGCCTGACCATCTACACCTACACGACTAGATGAAAAGGGTTCGAACGAGGTCTGAGCGTCGGCAAGGTCAGAGTCTCAGCGTGTCACGCGGCACGCGAGCTGCGATCGAAGGACATCGCAAAAGGAAACGGCCACCGAGAGGGTGACCGGCCAGGCTCCTCGCCTCCCTAGACAACTGCACTTGGCCAAGAAAGGCCGTCGGAGCACCTCGCGGTTGGAAGCCGGTGACCGGGACGGCCTCCGCCGGCCTCATTACGGCTCCGGGGACAGACACCGAGGGCGCCCGGGCCGTGGGAACGCTGTGCTCTCCGGGGCAGCAGGGCCAGGTTTCCTTGTTAAAGGTCAGTTTACTCCTGAGGCGGCAGAGGGGTCACAGAGGGCGATGCACACGCGACGGCACGGCGAGGACGGGGCGCCGAGGGGTGTGCGGGGGGGGGGGGGCCCTGGGCACGCCGACCGTGGGCACCGAGGGGTGTGCGCGGGGGCCCTGGGCACGCGGACGGGGCGCCGAGGGGTGTGCGGGGGGGGCCCTGGGCACGCCGACCGTGGGCACCAAGGGGTGTGCGGGGGGGGCCCCTGGGCACGAGGACTGGGCGCCGAGGGGTGTGTGGGGGGGGGGGCCCTGGGCACGCCGACCGTGGGCACCGAGGGGTGTGCGGGGGGTGGGGGGCCCTGGGCACGCCGACCGTGGGCACCGAGGGGTGTGCGGGGGGGGGCCCTGGGCACGCGGACGGGGCGCCGAGGGGTGTGCGGGGGGGGGGCCCTGGGCACGCGGACGGGGCGCCGAGGGGTGTGCGGGGGGGGCTGGGCACGCGGACAGGGCGCCGAGGGGTGTGCGGGGGGGGCCCTGGGCACGCGGACGGGGCACCGAGAGGTGTGCGGGGGGGGCTGGGCACGCGGACGGGGCGCCGAGGGGTGTGCGGGGTGGGGCCCTGGGCACGCGGACGGTCACCGAGGGGTGTGCGGGTGGGGCCTGGGCACGCAGACGTGGCGCCGGGGGTGTGTTCGGGGGGGGGGGGCCCTGGGCACGCAGACCGTGGGCACCTGAGGGGTGTGCGGGGGGGGGCCCTGGGCAACGCAGACCGTGGGCACCGAGGGGTGTCTGGGGTAGCCCTGGCACGCAGACCGTGGTCACCGAGGGGTGTTGGCGGGGGGGGGGTCCCTGGGCAACGCAGACGGGGCGGGGCCCGATTGGTTTGTCGGGGGGGGGACCTCCTGGGCACGCGGACGGGGCACCGAGGGGTGTGCGGGGGGGCTGGGCCCGCGGACAGGGCGCCGAGGGGTGTGCGGGGGGGGGGCCTGGGCACGCATACTGGTCGCCGAGGGGTTTCGGGGGGGCTGGGCACGCGTGACAGTGCGGCCTCGGGGTGTGCGGGGGGGGTCCCTGGGCACGCGGACTGGGGCAACCGAGAGGTTTGCGGGGGGTGCTGGGCACGCGTACAGGGCGCCGCGGGTTGTGTGCGGGGGGGGGGCCTGGGCACGCGACGGGGCGCCGAGGGGTGTGTACATGGCGCCGAGGGTGTGCGGGGGGGGGCACTGGGCACGCGGACGGGGCAACCGAGGGTGTGCGGGTGGGCCCTGGGCACGCAGACGGGGCGCCGAGGGTTGCGGGGGGGGCCCTGGTCACGCGGCGGGGCACCGAGAGGTGGTGCCGGGGGGGGCTGGGGCACGCCGACCGTGGGCATGCCGAGGCTCTCACTGTGTTCGGGGGCAGAGGGTCTGGGCACGGGCTGACGGGGGGCGCCGGTGAGGGGTGTGTGGGGGGTGGGGGGGGCCCTGGGCACGCGGACGGGGTGCCGAGGGGTGTGCGGGGGGTGGGGGGGCCCCTGGGCACGCCGACCGTGGGCACCGAGGGGTGTGCGGGGGGGCGCCCTGGCCTGCCGTCTTTTCTAACCACATTTTAAAGGGGGGAAGGTGAAGAGCTGCCTTTCACTGGCAGGTAACAGCATTCATAGCTTTACTACTGCTTATATGTTGTGGGTTGACTTTTGTCCCCCGCCCCTCAAAAAAAAAAGTTATGTTGAAGCCCTGACCCCCAGGACCTCAGAATGTGGCCTTATGTGGACACAGGGTGACAGCAGATGTAACTAGTTAAGACGAGGTCCCACGGGGGCAGGGCGGGCCCTAACCCAGCATGACGGGTCCTTGTAGGAAGGCCACGTGCAGGCAGGGACGGCGTGAGGAAGGCCATGTGACGACAGAGGCAGAGGCTGGAGCTGAGCAGCCATGAGCCAGAGGATGCCACGGCCCCCACAGGAGCCAGAGCAGGCGAGGACGGCGTCGCTGCAAGCCTCGGGGCGGCAGGGTCCTGTGGCCCTGGTCAGACCTCGGGCCCCCAGGCCGTGAGACGCACGCCTGCTGTTTCAAGCCGCTCAGCGTGCGGAGCTCCGCTGTGGTGGCCCCAGGAGACCAACACGAGGTAACCATCCCACACACGGTGCAGGGAGCCTCGTGCCACAGGCCCACGGAGAGCCTCCCTCCTGAGCACAGCACTCAGCCTCGGAGCAGAAGAAACTTCGCTGTGGATACAGGAATGGGGGCAGTGGGGGCCCATCCAAGCCTGTGCACAAATTACAGAGAAACTCTCAAAGGAAGGGAGTTCGCAGGAAAGAGGAAACTGGTTGGAACCGCAGCAGGAAGGGTTCGTTCCTTAACAAGGAAGAATAAAACCCTCAGAGTGGAAAAGCCTCCCGAGACCTGGAATGCGTACAAAGGAGAACGTGAGCTCCTTGCCAGGATCTTTTTTAGCAAGAAATGTTCATCTTTAAAAAAAACATTTCATAGACAGCACCAGTATTTCAGGCACCACATGGTCCTTCAGCGATGGGAACAGGACAGCAACACACAGGAAACACTGGGGACGCCACTTGTGGTCGGGCGCCCTGGCGAGCACAGGCCGGGGGCCACCTCCCTCCTCCCGCCGAGGGCCAGAGGGGCCACCGGTCCTGGCAATGGGACAGGTTACAGCACGTGGGCGGTTTCCTGAGATGTAGAAGTGCTGGATCAAACCGGGGAGCAGGGAGGACCTTCTTCTTTCAAAACTGGCCGACCCCATGGGGCATGGGGCAGAGGAATCTGGCCAAGCGCCAGGACATGGACACGAGCTGCACAGGGGAGCGCCACCATCAGCGGCCCGGCCCTGAGCCTGTGCTGCCCTGCGACGCGGAGCCGGTTTTAACGGGGTCTGGAAAGTGGCAGGAGCTGGAGCCGGCCAGGGACCCACGTGGGTGGAGGTCAGGTGAGGACCCGAGGAGCGCGAGCTGTCGGGGGGCTGGGGAATGGCCGAAGAGGGGCGCCTTCGGGTGTGAGTGCTGGACGGGGCGAGGCCAAAACCACACTCCCAGGCAGCCCGAGAAACGCCTGCCCCAAAACCTGCCTCGCAAAGGTCCATCCGGTGGCTCAGCAGGGAGGGCCAGCTGCAGCCCCGGAGCCAGGAAGGCTGCAGGGGTTCTCGTTTTTGTACAAATAATGTAGAATGCTTCTTTCACGTGTTTAAAAAACAAAAGGGGAGATCGAAAGCATCGTATGGAAATTAGAGACAATAAAACAATCGAGCAGATTTGTAAACATTAAGTAAAACTTTAAAAAATAAAACTATAATAATTTCCATAGAAGACTCAATAGATTAAACAGCAGTTTAGGTGAAGTCCAAGAAACAGTTAAGAAGGAAAAGTTAGATCTCCTGAAAATTGACAGAATGCAAACCAGAAAGTCCAAAAGACAGGAAATGTGAAAGGCAGGGTAAGAGGCTTGGAAGCCAGAGTGAGAAAAGCCCAGCATGCCTCCGAGCCCTGAGCCCTAGTGAGAGCACAGACAGACGGAAGGGAGGTAAACACCCTCCAGGGAGGCGCCGCCAGTCGAGGATTGCTCAGAGTTGATAAAATACCAATCCTTATACTTAAAAAGGCCTAAAAGCCTTAAGGAGGATTAAAATAAGAGTAAATCCATACCTAAATACATCACATTACAATCTTCGAAATGCAAAAAAACGGGAAAAAATCTCTCTGAAGCAACCAGAAGAAAAGGCAGATTTTCTGCAAATGAGTGTCGGAGTGTCAACTGACACTTTAGCGGGAGCCAAAAGTGAGTGACCTGACAGATGCACAGCGCTGGGGGAAAATGACTTCAACTTCGAATTCTCCACCTTGCACAAGATCATTCGAGAACAAGGACAAAATGAGGACACTTCTGGATCGACAGCCGTGGCAGTGTACGGACAGGCGCAGCCGGACACGCGTGGACGGCACACCAGACGTAAGAGCATCGCGTACTTCCTGGGCTGAAGTCGGAAATGAAACACCAACTTTAAAAAAGAGCTTAAGAAGGGGGTGATCAGAGTTTAATCGTCTAACTTCTTTGTTTTTTTTCCGAAAGTCATTAAAGATATGGATTAAAGTTGCTAGAGTAACCGATGAAAACAGGAAGCCACTGTGTGATCGCTGAACTGACAGGGGACAGAGTGAGACAGGTATTCCCAAAGTGGGCGAGAAAGAAGGGGAAAAGGGGTTCGGAAGGAGTCAGGTACCCGGAGATGGACGCCGCGGGGGGTGGCTGTGCCACAGCCGAGGGGCTCCGTCGGTCGGTCAGGGGGGCGGGGGGACCCATGGCCATGAGCGCCAGGCGCCCTCGTAAGCAAGGAGAAATCAGGTCCTGGACCTTGCACAGCCTGAAAGGGTGGAGAAATGACCCGTTTCTCACCCAAAGCAGTGAGGAATGACCATCAGCGCGGGTGTGCTGAGTTCCCCAGTCAGGAGCCAGAGAGTGTTGAAGCGCTTTAAAATAAATGTGTAGAGATACAAGTAGAACGAGAGACAGAAAGTTTCACGTGAAAGAATCGAAAAGATTCACCGCGCGAAGAGTCCTGGAAAGAGCTGCTTCGCTCCCCTCCGACGGATGGGCGCTTCGGCTCAGCACGGAGGGGCAACGACTCAGCCGCACACATCGAAACACGCGCTTTCAAAATACACGGAGTCACCGAAAGCTGGCAGAACCGAGGGCAGAAATCGGCCAGTGCATTACCGCCTCGGGAATGCTTAACACACTCTCAGTAAGTGGCAAATCGACAGCAGCGCGAACCTCAGTCAGTCGCTGGACAGCGGAACCAGCCGGGTGGAAAGCGGGCTCGGGCGCATGCGCAGCACGCGGCGCGCCCCGCCCCGGCCCCGCCCCCGGCCCCGAGCTCCGCCCCGCCCCCGCCCCCGAGCCCCGCCCCGGCCCCGCCCCGGCCCCGCCCCCCAGCTCCGCGCGCCGCAGGGCCCAGGCCGGCGAGGTGCGCGGAAAACACGCTCGCCCGGAACTGCCACCTGCAGATCCGGGGTCTCTGACCGTACACAGAGGTCGCCTTGGTTTCGTTACTGCTAACTCCGCGTGACTAGAAAGGTTTAAAACGCAATGGTAACAGAGCTCCGAGGCGCAGACGCCGGGACACGGGACGCGGACGGTCTGGTGACACGGACGCCGGGGGCACATGACACGGACGCCGGGGGGGCTGGTGACGCGGATGTGACGCGGGCGCCGGGGACACGTGACGCGGACGCCGTGGGGGCTGGTGACGCGGATGTGACACGGACACCGGGACGCGTGACGCGGCTGTGACGCGGGCGCCGGGGGCGCGTGACTGGCGTCGCGAGCCAGCGGGACGTTCGCGGCGAGCCTCGGGCCTGGTCCGGATCCACGGCCTGGGCTCCGCGCCTCGTTCTGCGAGTCCAGGCAAGGACGCCGGGCCTCACCCAGGGCCGCAGCTGGCTGGACGCCGACGCCCTCCGGCTCCCCAAGCCGGTCCCTCCCCTGCCCTCGCCTTGCAGTGCAGCCGGGGCCCGGCCACTGACCTGACTCAGTTTAATTAAACGGGCGAGCAGCATAATCAAACTGCCCTCGTCGTCAGCGCCACTGTCATCGGCATTTGGAAAGCTGGTAAGTCCCTGATGAATCGCCGTCCCTTTCAGGAAAAGTGTGCCTCTCCAGTAAGTGACGTCCGGCGCGGCTCGCCATCTCCTCCTCTGCCCCCACCGCACGTGACGCCAAAGCCATCTCAGGTCTCCAAGCCTCTGCAGCACGTGGGGACCATAGTCATCAGCTGACCGGGGACAGACGTCCTAGACGAAGCACTCATGGGGCAGAAAGAAGGTGTACATATTCCAAGACAGAAAGGCCCATGTCCCGATTTCAGCCTAGAAACTAAAAACCAAGTGAGGACGGCGCGGGGTCGCCCGTGAAGTCTCTGTCCGAGCGCAGGCTGGCGGAACTAAGCGCACCTGAACTCCGCCCAGCGGCCCCGCACGCCTCCCGGGCGTTGACAGCAGCAGGCGGGCACCCCGTCCACAGAAAGGCCCCGCCCCACTCCGCCCCGCGGCCCGTGTGCAGGACAGAGCTGGGGTCCTTCCCGGTGATGGGGTGGCTGCTGCTGCTTCGCCACCCAGGAAAGAAGTGTTTGCTTCCGATTTCTGATTGTTTCTTTCCTAAACCGGGCGCGAGCCGTCAGCGCATTTATGAAAGGCCCACTCTGTGCAGTGTGGCGGTCCACCAGCCCCAGGGGCTCAGACGCAGGGAGAAGCGGGGAGCTTCCCGGCTGCCAGTCCCTGAAGGCGGTGACAGGAGCACTGGGGTGAGCGTCCACACCTGAGCGCTCGACCCCCAGCCCTGGCCCCACTGCCCTGTGGCCCAGCGCCGACCGCGTGCGTGGGGGCCGTGCCTCCTGGACCACACTCCCCTTCATGGCAGGACGGGGGTGTCTGCTCTCACTGGGCGGGTCGAAGGAGTCAAAGGAAATTAAGAATATTCGAAAATTTCTCCTGTAAACTGGGAAACACCAGACAAGCACAAGGCATTGACACTGGCCGTTAGGAGAACAGGGATTTTGAACTCATTGTAATGTCTTTGCAATGCTTACAATAGATAGTTGTTTCACAAAGCGGATGCAAACACATGGCATTTCTTATAAAGAGTCTTAGTTACATAATAAAGACCATTATTGTGGTGCATTCTCTGGTAATGTGGGGGTGGGAGTCTGCCTGTAGTCACTGTGCGTGCGTGTGTCAGAGAGAGCGAGCGAGAGCGAGAGGTTACTGAACAAATACCCGAGTGTCTGCCTAACACACGACGCAGCGAGCCGCGATACCCTCACTGGGAAAGTGACCCCCGAGATAGACACGGCTCCTCCCTCTGAGCATCAGTTCTGTCTGCAGAAACGTAAATAATCACGCAATTGATGGTTTAGCCGCAGAAAGGGTGGGTGTTGCGACGAACACTCTGGGTGACAGGCCACCCAGCAAGGCGAAGCTCAGCGGCTCAGGTGGTTTTCCAGCCTGACTCCGGCACGGGACCTTGCCCACCAGCTTCCCGCAGCCCCTATGTCACGGGGTGATACGAGCTGACCACCCCCTATTCACTTTTAAGTAAAACAATAATAATAACGCAAGGAGCGTTCCTGAAAGCAAACAACTGATTAATGTCTTACTCTTTCCTTAGGATACATTTCTACAAATGAGAATATTGACTTACAGTCATAACATTTTGAGGTTAATAATACACACGCCGAATTGTTTTCCAAAAGCCCGAGGCGAGCCACACCGGCCCAGCAGGTAGAGCGCGTCCCGCGGAGGACACCTGCTGACCAAGCACCGCCCTGAAAAAGCCCCGAACTGCGCGGCCATGAGTCACTCCGGTTTCAATCCGCATCGATTCGACTTCGTCGTGTTTAAAAACCTGTGGTGGTTACTGTAGTATTTTTCTATTTTGTAAATATGTCCATGTTCTTGACCCCTTTTTTCGAGAGTTAGTATTTTGCTTGTTTCCTAAGAGTTTTTTTATATTAAGAAACACACATTCACACCCATATTTACACATGCGCCAACACACATTTACACATCCACTTACACATTTACACATGCATTTACACATACATTGACACACATTAAACACATTCACTTGCACACATCAAATGTGCGTGCACAGACACCCACATTCACACGTGTGTGCACATGCACACACACAACCATACGTTCACATACACTCACATGTATTTAGACATTCATATTTACACACCTCAAACATTGACTCGCATTTGCACACAATTCACACACACCTTTACACTCACTCTCGCATTTACACGTTTTACACACGTCCACACATGTCCACACCCAAACATTTGTACAGATATTACTCACAGTTTTATTTTATTTCAAGTGTTTTACTTGCTTGTTTAGGAACGGGAATTGCAAAGCCATATATAAAGAATCTTGAATGGTACAATAAACAAATTGTTAGACTGAGCACATGAAATTGCCAAAAATTTGACCATTTTTCAATAAAAATTACAATTTTATACATCGCACATTAGAACCTATAGAATGAGTCAATTAAGTGACATTTGCCAGAGCTTTTGCTCACATGAGATGGACTCAGAGAAGGAGCAGGAGGAATTGCAGCTGACATGACACCCCAGATTCAAGGGGCGCACGTGGGGTTGCAGCCCCCCTCACGCAGACGGCCCCCGAGCCCCCGACGGGCGGGGTGCTGGGCTCGCCCTGCACACATGTCCCCTGGGCTGCGCATAGCAGGTTGGCCATGCTCGCAGAGGAAAGTCAGGGCAGACAGGCCACTCCTCACAGTCACCCCGCGACTGAGTGGTGGTGACACCGGTCTGAGCTCTCTGCCCCACGCGGACCTCTAAGGCAGGATGTTTGCTCCGCAGTCAGACCTGCAGGGGACCAGAGGGCCTGGTATCAGCATTCAATCGACAGAGAAAACACGGTAAAGAGCCGACGGATGTCACAAGATGGTCACGCGAGCCCGGTGAGCCCAGCTAGATTCTGCAGACCAGTATTTCGCCTGGCTCCCTCGGGCGACGTGCTCACACACACACACTAGCTGCTACAGTTCCCGCAGGCCTGCCGACCCCTGGGGCTCAGCCTCTGCCCTGCTTCTCGGCACCCCACCATCCGCATGGAAAACCCAGTGAAGCTCTCCCTGGTTTCCTCTGCCCCAGACAGCAGGCAGGCACACCAAACACAAGTGATCGCCGGTAACGGGCGCCGGCTGTCGAGGCATTCAGGTGGGTCTGCTTTTCAGCAAACAAGACCCACAGCACGTGGACGGAGAACCGGCCCGTGTGACGCCAGCCCAGGGCATGACGTCCGGGCCACCGCTGCGGATCAACCCACGCAGGCTCCAGCTCCGCACCGGGCACGGCGTCCCTGCACTGGTGTTAAGAGCACAAAGAATTAACTGAATCAAAGCCCGTTTATAAAACCCTGTGCAGCGGACACCGGGCTTTTTTCTGTGTGTTTACAGCTGCTATTCCCAAACCTACACGAGGCTCCGGGTGCCAGCCTCCTCTGAGAAGCCCCACGTGGCTGTCCCCATCCGTGCAGAGCTGCACAAAGCACGCGGGAAGGAACGCAAGTAAACACAAGTCACGTTAAGAACCACACTTCTCGTGGAAACGCCCAGAGCGAGCTCAGCCCTGCACAGGACAAGCACCAGGCGTGAGGTGGGTTGTGCAGATCGCCCGGCTGGCTGGAGGCAGGACCCCGACCAACATCCGGGGTGAAATGAAAAGTCCTTCCCCCGGAACTTGTTCTGAGCCCTGCTGAGGGGAGGCATTTGGCCGTGCTGTCCCCATGTCCCCAGGAAGGAAGTTGCAGTGGGCCCGTTCGAACACAGCCCAGGGTCCTGCCGAGCGCCCAGTGCCAGCTGGTCCCCTGGCGAGACATTAGGGTAAGAGGTTCATGGTGCTGAGAGTCTGCCTCACGTCCCAATAACGAACCCACGCACATGCCGAGAACGTCGATTAAAGTGAAAAACCTCGGGGCTCATCGCCCGCCTCGCCACCCTGTGGGCCCGTGACCCGAAAAGGGCGTGGTCACTGGTCCCGAAGCGAACCAGGTCCTGGAAGCCGGCTGACCGGTCCAGAACGACGAAGGAAAGGGCCGAGCTCTCGTCAGACGCCACGTGGGACTCCGGAGACTCGCTCCGTGAGCACGCCTGGGTCACCGTGCCCCCTCTAGCTCCAGTGTGGACGTCATGTGACATCTTCCCAGGGGAGCGCGGGCCAAGAAAGCCTCCTTTAAAAGCCGTGGATGTTTCTAACCAGCCCACCTTCCTGCCCACGGCAGTGACAGTGTTCCACTCAGTTAAGCGGTTGGTCAGGCGTCATTCCTGACACTTGTCTGTGCTGTAGAAATGCAAGAAAGTACCGTTTTTTAAAGCCAGTAAGTTTTGTTTTGTTTATGAAATGTGAGGATAATCTGTCCAAGGAAGACACAGGAATGGCTAACCAGCACACGGAAGATGCTCAGCATCGCTAAGTATCAGGGGAAGGCAAACCTTGGCCGCGATGAGATACGGCGACCTCGCTCCCGCCGGAATGAGAGCGTGAAACGGTGCAGCCGCGGAGAAGACAGCCCAGCGGCTCCGCAGCCGGGGCGCAGAACGACCGCGGGGGCCGGCGGGCGCCGCCTGGGCGCGCACCCGCGGAGAGATGGACGCGCAGCCTCAGGGCCACGCACGCACGGCCGCCCGCACGCTCGCCCACATGCACGCATGCCCGCGTGCCCGCACACCTGCCTGCATGCCCACCTGCCCGCGCACCTGCACGCGCGCACGTACGCACACCTGCGACAGCGGGGAGCGACTCGGCCTCCGCCCGCGAGTGCGTGAGCGGCGAACCGTGCTCCCTCCTCGCGACGCAACGTTTCCGGCCCTGAGAAGGAAGGAAACCCCGACGCGTGCACCGCGTGGCTGGACCGGGGACACTGCGCCCCGTGAATCAGGTCAGGCGCGACGGGGCGGGTATTGTCTGCTTCCACCGGGACGAGGCCGCGGAGCGGTCGGGTCGGGGACAGAGGCGGGGGGCTGGGCCGGGAGGGGCAGAGGGGACTGAGCCGCGGTTCACCGGACAGCGTTCCAGCTCCGCAGGAGGAAGGGTCCTGGAGACGGGGTGGCCACGGCTGCACTGCACGCGCCTCCTTCACGCCACTGACCTGGACACTGAAGAATGGCTGCGATGGTCAGTTCTGCTACGTGTCTTTCACCACAATAAAGTGCCTTTTAACGTGAGGACAAAAAGCTACCGAAGCTGCACTCGATGAAGAGCGGGTTCCGTCACTGTGCCTTCACGGGCCGATCCACCAGCCGAGTTTACGAAACGTCAGACGTTTAATGGGACGTGCGTTTGGGCAGTCCAAGCACTCCTGAAGTCTGCACAGAACAGACATCGAAGGCCAGGCTTCACGTTACTTCATCAACGGAAACATGTCACAGCAGCACACGGTTATTTATAGGTGGCAGCTTTCAAATTCTCCACCCCGTGGGTCGCTCAGACGGGTCATGACACTTGTGTGACGGGCTTATCTCTCGCACATCTGTCACCGCCATGACGAGGACACACCTGGCCAATCCGCCAGGGGAGGCGGCTCGAGGCGCCAGCCAGGTCTCAGACCCTGAGCGGACCTGACCAAGACGAGCCGCCCTTGGCCTCCTGACTCAGGACTGGAGTCGTCATTCGAGGCCCCCGTGTCTTGGAGGTGCGTCAGCCAGCCAGGGTAGGGCCCGAGGGACCCAGATTAATGAGTCAGGAGGTTTCTTAGTGGCCACGACAAAGGGGAGATGCAGGATTCGACAGCTGTCCAGCTCAGGGTCTCTGATGAGATACCTCTGACCCCAGAGGACACCTCTCCGGGCACCAGAGCCCGTCCCCGGGCCGGCGTCCTGGGTGCTGGTGAGAACGTGCCCGGCTGGGGGCATCTGGGCTCCTCCTCTGCTGGGCGTCATGACAGCCAGGCACACTCGCCTCGGTGTCGCCCACGAGGCCACGCCTCAGCCTTGCTGGCCGCGGGTTGCAGCCGGCTCCCGTGGTTGCACTTGGGGCGTCCACGCTCACGGGCCTCTCTCGGTGGCTGTCCGAGGCCTTGTCACATGGGCCGTGGGTGGGCCCTGCCCGGCGAGGGGCTCAGAGGGCACTGTGACCCCCGTGCTTCCCCACACCTGAGGCGACACCCCGCGTTACCACCGGGCAGTGACATAAAGTCAGGATTTTGTCAGGTCACTGAATGGGGTGACGAAGAAGCCACGGGCGACTTGTGGCAGAGGTCGTAGGTCACAACCGGGCAGTGTGTCACAGATGCCCCATGGTCCTGGGCCAGGAGCAGAGAGACGGACATGTCCGCTGACGTGCGGCGCAAGCCCCAAAGGCAGAAGGAAGCGAGGAGGCGGGGCCGTGAGCCGCCTCTCATCCCGCCAGAGGGACACAGGCCCCCTGGGCCACGGGCTACGGCCACAGGGCCTGTCGAGGGGCTGACCCCGGGCGGGTGAGGGTTCCAGGGTTTGGACAGCACGAAGCCGGGGTGGCCGGAGCCGCGGGCAGAGCTGGCGGTCCCGGGGGGCCACAGCTGCCTCGAGCTCAGGGGACAGAAGCCACCAGCGCACAGAGGGGCCGGGTCGTCAGCAAAGGCCCATGTCGCCAGAGGCCCAAGTGGCCCCCTGGGAGGCGAGCTGCCCTTCTCACCCACGAGGTCTGCCTGGAGAGGAGGGGCCCCAAAGTCGTGGCTCGTCTCGGCAGGTGCAGGCGGCTTCTGAGGTGAAGGGACATGGAGTCAGTGATGGAGATGCAGCTTCCGGGGCCCTGGGAAGCCTCGGGAGGGGGCGGGGGAGGGGCGCGGCACAGGCCGACGCGCGTGAAGTTTTTTCAAATGACATTTCTTACTTTCACGCGGTTTGTGGAAATCCATGCCTGGGACAGAAAGGTCCAGGCAGCGACGGCACGCGCCTGCACGGGGTTGCACACTCACTCGCGGAATCTGTGAGCGGAGTGACCCGAAGACGCGCCCTTCCCAGCGCCACGGCCCCGGGGTCTCCCAGCACGGGACGGAGGGCAGGGGCAGCCTCGGCCTCCCCTCCCGCCAGAACGGAGCCAACGGCACGTGGGGGGGCACGGCGGGGCACGTGGGGGGGCACGGCGGGGCACGTGGGGGGGCACGGCGGGGGGCAAGGGGGCACGGCGGGGTACGGGGGACACGGCGGGGTACGGGGGGGGCATGGCGAGGGGCAAGGGGGCACGGCGGGGTACGGGGGGGGCATGGCGGGGAGCAAGGGGGCACGGCGGGATACGGGGGGGCATGGCGGGGGGCAAGGGGGCACGGCGGGGCACGGGGGGGCACGGCGGGGTACGGGGGGGCATGGCGGGGGCACGGCGAGGCGGGGGGCCGGCTCCCCCGCGGCCGTCAGCTCAGCGCAGGGCTCGTCCTCTCCGCTGCCGCCCCGGCTCGGCCCCGCCCCGGGAGCGAGTGGCTTGCGTTTAGCACGTGGATTATGGCGCCGGGACCGGCTGTCACTTCGAGGTTCAGCTATAGACAGACTCAGCTCCTCACTGGCTCCGGGTTGCTCGGCCCGTGCCAGCGGCCCCCGGGCGAGCTCGGAGCGGTCCCCACCGTCGCGGCTTCAGGTGAGGCCCCGGCCCCGGCCGGAAGCGACCCTCCGCGGGCGCCAGGGCCGCGGCCACACTGCTGCCCCTCGGCCACTGCGGCGGCGCGTGCCTGGTTGGGTGACTGCTTGGCCGGCGAGTTTCGGGGGCACCTGCCGTCCCCTGAAAGGCGGGTGGCGCGGAGTGAAAGCCACTGTGTTCTGCAGCGCCGGACGCTGGGTGGAGACGCCTGTGCCGCCGCCGAGGCCGGCGTGGCCGTGCGCCCTGAGGCCGGGCGCCCGAGGGGCCAGCGCAGGGCCGGACGTGTGGCCCTCTCCGCCGGGGCGTCAGGCCCCATTTCACTGCCGCATTTGAAGCGTGGCGGCGCACAGCTCCGGCCGACGACGGGAATGAGCCCCCCTCTGCGGCCCGGGGTGTCCGCCGCGTCATTTGAATGCACTGTCCTGTTTCCTCTTTTGCCCGGGCGTCTCAGAGAGAAGTGTCAGGCGTGTTTAGGACGAGCGGGACGATGCCGTGAGACGCTGAGCGACGCCGCGCTTCAGATGCAGGCGGCCGGCACCAAACTCCCACCTTGTCGCCTCGGCCCGCTTTGTTTTTAGCCCGTTTGAGACGGCGTGTCTGGGGCGTCTCTGTCTGAGGCTGGACACGACACACCGGCCCTTGGCTGCTTCAGGCCGAAGCGGTTCTCAGTAACGGCCGTGACCGCTGGAATGCGAGCGAGCAGCCCCCAGGCACACGGCGTCCGCCCCCTGCGGCCGGGGTCTGCCCACGGAGCTGGGAGACCCCACAGCACGACCCTCCTCGGCCCCGAACGTCACTCAGGTTCGGTCACGCCGGCGCAGCTGAGGCGTCGTGACGGGAAGAGGCTAACATTTCGGGGGCCACGCCGGCCGCCTGACGAGGGTGCCGGATGCCCATCCATTGGCACCTGTTCTCCTGTCCGAGCTCGGAAACCCAGAGTCGGCAGAGGGATGCTGAGTCACGGGAAGGACCCCAGGCCAGTGACGGGCACCGGGGAGGCTGCCCCCAAACCAGTCAAGGCCGGAGCTGGACTCCGTCATGAATCGGGGTCAGAGGGCACCGACCGAGGTCCAGGTTTGCAAGACAGAACCAGAAAGGTTGCTTCTCAGAAGAGAGAGAGAAATGGAGGCGTCTGCACCCCATGGTCACTCCAGGTGTGGCCTCCGACCCCGCAGTTTACAAACTGGAGCAGGTGCTCCATGGGCGGACTCTAACGTCTATTTGGGAAAAAATTACCAAAAAGTCCGTGCTGGCGTGGTGTCCGTGGAGATGGCAGACACAGTGGTGCCGGGGACATGCACCCCGGCCGGGGTCGGGGTCGGGGCCGGGGCTGGGGCTGGGGAGGGAGGCCTGCATCGTGCACAATGCCGGAAGCCCCGGTTCGGCCCGAGGCCACCACAATTCAGGGAGGTGAGGCAGCTGATCAGGCTCCGCTGTTGGAGCGCCCGGACAGCAAGTGCGCCGCACAGTCAGCCGACCCACAGACGCCGACGAGACGCCACACCCCGACACCCCGTTCCTCCCGGAGTCGCCCAAACTGCCGCGTCGCTGCTCCCGCACCGGGACTGGTGCTAAGTGGCCCAGGGCGCCGTGAACACAGCGCGCGACACCGCGGCTGTGGCCCTGAGACCCGGCCGGCTGCTCGGTGACCGGGGCGGGGGGCACCACGGCGTGGGGTCACTGGACAGAGGCGTGGCTCACGTCCGGGCTGGGACGCAGCGGGGCCATTACTCTACTCAGATGACGCACCGCTTAACGCTGATAAAGTGTTCGTTTCTGGAGTTTTCCACTCCACACTCCCAGACCGTGGTTGGCGAAACCATGGGAGGTGAACTGGGTACGGAGGGCGGGGCGGGGGGAGCTGCCGCCAGGTGCAAACACTCAGAGCCGTCCCCGTGGTTCTGCAGGGCGACCCCGGCTTCCCCTCCACACGACGGTCCAACTGGACCTGTCCAAACCGCCTCCCGGGTTCAGTTCAGGACGATGTGAGAAAATCGCTTCTCCTTCGAAAGCTGTGCTGGGACTGCGACGGCCTCCTCCGCTCCGTGGGGGCCGCGGCTCCGGTCCCAGCATGCCGGACACGCCTCGGGGGCCACGCCAGGCTCCCGGGCGTCCAGTCCTAGGCCCTCTGACCCCAAAGCACGGCCTCCGCATGAGAGGGGAGCAAATGCCTGCCTCTCCGGGGGCCCCCACCTGCCCCGGCTGAGACATGCTTCCCCTGAGCCACGGCCCCCCCGGGGGCTCCCCTTCCTCCGGCGCTGCGGGCTTTGAGAGCCTTGTGTGAGGTGCTGGGGGGGGCTGCCAGGACTGCACCCCACTTCCTCCGCCTCCCTGTCAGTCATGCTGTGGACGCTCAGCGTGAGGGTAAATGCCAGCGCGGCCCCGTGTGGTGCTGGTCCCGCAGGCCTGGCAGCCGTGTGCACGGGGACAGTGGCCCTTCCCCCCGGCACACGTGCTCAGCCGCCCCCCGTCTGCGCACACACGCACGAAGGCTGCTTCGAGGGTCTCAGGGAGCCGCTGCGGGGCCAGCACCCCGTGCTGGCAGAGGCCTGCAGACGCAGGGTCCTGGGTACAGAGCAGCCTCGGCACCCAGTTCACACCCACTGGGGCGGTGCGGGGAGGGAGCCCGCGGCCGGGCCGCGCTGTGGTCTCGCCGCCTGGGCGCCTGGCGAGGACCCTGCAGGGGGAATGGCCGGGACGCCTCCCACAGGGGCGGCCAGAGCCCCGGCCGACCCCCACCTCTGCGCCCGGTGGGGACAGACGGCTGTGTCTCGGGCAGGGGCCCGCGCTGGCTCGGGAGACACCCAGGACATGAGCAAGTCTACAGACCCTAAACCAAGCTTGCCGTGCGTGAGACGGCCCGAGGCAGTCAGAGTCCTCGCCATCTGCGGCTCAGACCTGGCGTGTTGTCGGGGAAGCCGTGGTGGCTTCCTGCTCGCATCCCCCCTCGGCGAGCGCGGGAGCCGCCCCGCCCCGCAACGGCTTGGCGGGCGGTCAGCGGGCTGGGGAGCCGCACTCGGGTCACCTGGGTGCAACCCTGCCGGCTCCTTCTGACAAAGCAAGCCGGGGAGCAGCGCGGACGCCCCCGCGAGCGGAAACAGGAAGGGCCGGGTCCCTCCAACACAATCCGGCACCGCCGTCCACACCAGCAAATAGGTTATTTATAAAAAGAAAGCAGCGTCATGTGTTCGGGAAGTTATTCGATCAGGGACAATGGGGCTTTGAACGTGGTGGCAGGTGGCTCTCGGCGTGCCCACCGCCTGGCCGGGCAAGCGCGGCGAAGACGTGGCCTGCCTGCTGCCCTGCAGGGGCTGCGTGGGGGTGGGAGCCGGGGAAGCTGCCGTCCAGAGCTGGGTCTGAGGGGGCAGCGCCCAGGCAGCGGCGGAGCCTCCGGGGACGCGCCGAGGCCTCTGCTTGGAAGCAGTGGGAAGTGACCCAGGAACGAGCATTACGGTGGCAAACGATGCCTTTTTCAAAGTCGTGTTTCTGTAAAACATCTCTAAGGCAGATCCCCGGAAAGTGGCCTTCGGACACAGAGCCATCATAGACCCCTCTCCCCTTCCGAGGCCCGGCCCCTCCCACCTCGCGAGACGCACCCGAGGTCAGGTCGGGCCCAGCTTTTAATTTCCAAAGGAAGAGAGACGCTGCCGAGGGCCCCTGCTGCACATCCAGCCCTGCCCCTCACGAACCCCCACGCCCCACCCCCACCCCCACCGCACCTCAGTCCTGCCTCACCCTCCACCCCCAGCCCTGCGGCCTGCCCGGCCGTCACCCACAGTTCTCTCTTGTTCGTAACCCACCTTAAAAAATATTCACGGCAAGTCCTACCTGCGAAAGGTCACCGACCAAACAAAGCAGAGTAGCGCCATTGCGTAGGGGCTCACCTGACCCCAGGCGACTCGGGTCCAGACCGCTCCCACCTGCCCGCCGTCCCTCTGCCCCTCTGCCCCTCTGCTCCGGCCAGTGTGCCACACCCACTGAGGCCGGCTCCCCGCCCGCCTGCTAAGGCCCTGCGCTCTGAAGGCTGGCGGTCTGTGCGTCACTCGCTGGTGCTCGCCGCGCTGTGCCGTGGACACGACTCTGAGCGCCGGCGCCCGGCAGAACCAGCCCTCCGCCCGGGCACGCCCTCCCACGTGCCCCCAACAGGGCGGAGCTCAGGGCACGAGAATTTACAACCCGGCACGGAAGGGACTTCTGAATTCTCAGCAAGTCCGCCAGGGAGCTGGGCTAGTGCAGTGGACACGGTCAGAGCAGGCTGTGCTCCGGGGCCGCAGGACAGGGACGCAGGACAAGGGACGCAGGACAAGGGACAGGGACGCAGGACAAGGGACGGGGCCGCAGGACAAGGGACGGGCCGCAGGGCAAGGGACGGGCCGCAGGACAAGGGACGCAGGACAAGGGACACAGGACAAGGGACACAGGACAGGGACGGGGCCGCAGGACAAGGGACGGGGCCGCAGGACAAGGCCCCCACGGCCAGGGGACCCCTGCCTGGGCCACACCCTGGGCTTCACCACCGAGTAACCGTGGGTCGTCCCCTGCGATGAGCCTCGGTCTCCTCGCCCACGGGGCGGCGTGAACGTTGTTTGGCCAACACCCTCCCCCGACGGCGGGTCCCAGGAGCCGCCCGCCCGCCCGACGCAGACGGCCGCGCTGGACGCGGGTCTGTCCTCTCGCTGTTGGAGGGGACCCCGGACGTCCCGTTCGGGCGACGAGCCCGTCGCTCGGTGACGCTTTGGGAGGGCGCCGTGGAGGGAAACGCTGAATGGGGGCCAGGCAGCCGGGTGCTGGCGGCGTGCGGTGTCTGTGACGTGTGCTCCTGACGGCTTTAAAACGGAGCAAGGAAAGTGAGAAACACAGAAAGTCGAGGTCCTGGAAGGCTCCGGCACTGCCGATCCGTCTTGGGACCCTCCGCGCTTTGGGATGCTCTGTCTTCCCCGTACGTGGCCGTGACACGTGACGTGGAAATTACGAAAAGGAAGACCCTGCGAAAGACCGAGCTCAGCGCCCCACCCTCAGACCCAGGCCGAGGGGCCCGACCTCCGCGGCACCTTCCTCGGCCGCCCCGTGTCCCGCAGGCCTTGTGGCCTCACCCGCTCACCCTCACGTGACCTCCAGAAAGACCTCCTGGTTCCAACCCCCCCCAGCCCCCAATCCAGGGTGAGGTCTGCAGGCCGACACCCCAAAACAGCCCCCCTGCGTCACCCCAGCTCAGTGCCTCCACCGCTCACCCCCACGCCTGCACGTCTCACCTCAGGCACCAAAGGGCACGGGGCCCCCAGCCCACGGTCCCCACCGGAACCGTTCGCCCCTGCGGGGCCCAGTGAGGCCGGACGCCCCGTGGGGCTGGCTTAACGCGGCCCCCGCCTTCCTCTGCACCCCGCTGTCGGTGCCATCGCATGCCCGACGTGCAAGGTCGTGACGTTTTCCAAGGCCTCCTACCTCAGCAGTTTATATTCAAAAGGACTGGGGGCTCCGCGGGTCTGAGGTACGGACACTTTACTAAAGGACCGTGCTTTGTCTTTTCAGGCACTTATTTCTGTAATTATCCATCTATCTGAAGGTGAGACCAAAGGACCAGGAGTGAGGGGAGGCTGGACGGAAGCTTCTCGGCCACGCGGCCAGCCGTTCGCGATGCTCAGAGAACCGCCGCTGACCGACTGAGATCGTCGCCTTTGCCGGCGTCGGTCACAGGACCGGCCATCCCGCGTCGGGGAAGACGCAGCAGAACTACACGGCGCTCGAGGCAGAAGCAGAGAGGGAGGCCTGAGGGCCCCCGCGACAAAGTCCCACGGACCACGCCTCCCAGGGGGCTGTCGACCCTGCACCTGCCTGAGGTCCTGGGGGGAAGAATGAGGAGGAGGGAGAGGAGGAAGGCGGGAGAGACGGAGCCGCGCGCGGGGAAGAGCCGTGAGGAACGGGGGGCAAACACCGCCCTCCCGCCCTGGGCTCGGGCTCCCGATGAACCGAGGCCCCCACTAGAGAGACACCACCGTCGCGGCCTCGCCCAGGGCCCGCGCGCGGGCAGGGACCGACGAGCGTGGCCGACCTTCCGCGAACCGGGAGCCAGACCGGATCACGCCGGGCAGAGCGGCGCAGTGCGCGACAGGAAGCCGCGGGCCGGCATGTAGAGACAGACAGAAACGGAGGACAGCGCACTTGTCCCTAACGAAGACGACGTGAGCAGAGCAAACGCTGAGAAAACCCTTCTCTAGGCCTCGGGTCAGGCGGAATGTGGAGGAGTGAGGGGGGCACTGCCAGGTGGGGCGCGCCTCGGGGACGCGGCGGCTGCGCGCGGGACGGGGAGACCGTCCCAGGGGCGGAAACGGGGACCCCCCCCCGCGCGGGACGGGGAGACCGTCCCAGGGGTGGAAACGGGGACCCCCCCGCACGGGATGGGGAGACCGTCCCAGGGGTGGAAACGGGGACCCCCCCCCCGCACAGGACGGGGAGACCGTCTCAGGGGTGGAAACGGGGACCCCCTCCCACGTTCCGAAGCGCTTCGTAAACACGCAGACGGAGGTACTTACTAACAGCGCCCCGTACAGCTTGGAGAAGGCTTGGCGGAAGCGAGCGAGCATGTCGCCCGGGTCGGCAAGGACGGCGGTGACGGCCAGGGGCCACACGGGCCTCCCCGAGCATCGAGACCCACCCCCCCGCCCCCGCCGGGTCTCAGAGCATGGCTCAGGTGCAGAGTGTCGACATCCCGGCTGGCTCTCCGCGGGTCCGGAGGGCAAGACGCCTTGCGACGAGGCCAAGCCAGGGCCACTTTTAGTAACTGACGCGGTCCAACGCCTCGGGGTCACTTGCTTAATATAGGGACTGCTATTTCCACCGGGTGGCCAGTTAGCAAGGCGGCCACCTGTTCCGCTGCCAGCCTGCCTTCCTGGGCGAAGCCCAAACTGGAGGGAGCCGCTAACGTGAAGCCGGCGGTGGCGGTGGGCGGCCCCGCGGGGCGCCAGTCACTGGGACTGTGGTTCTGCTCCTCGCGAGGTTCGGGTCGCGTCTACGCCTGTTTTCCTGGAGACCCTGTTCCTGTCATTTTACAGCTCTGACCTCCGGGGCCGCTGGCAGGACCTCTCCTAAGGAAACTTAAAACGGGGCGTGTGTGAGTCACGCCCCCGCGGCCACACTGCCTCATCACGAAGCCACCGACTCGCCGTCGTGCGTGGGGGCCGCCTCCGTCTCCTGTGGCCAGGGGTATGGAACGCAGACCCAGGTCCATCGCACGAGCTGCTGGTTCTGCAGCAAACAGTTAAAACGAACCCGCACCGTGCCTGGTTACCCCGCAGGGCCGCGGGGCGAGGCCGGCTGCTTCGGCGCGGGGCCCGCTGGCCGAGGCTCCAGCCCCCCGCCGGCCCCTCTCCTGTGCCGCCCGGAACCAAACAGCTGCTCAGCTGCTGTGAGCAACGCTGGGGAGAAAGTTCCACTTGCCACCCATACCCAGAGGCACCCTTCGCCCGAGGGCAGCGGCAGCTCTGCCGAGCGAGGGCCCGAACCGCCACCCAAGCCGCCTCCTGGTTCTGAGCGGCTCCCGACCGCCCTGCGAGGAAGCCCCCGGCTGCGCGGCAAGTGTCACCGTTCTGACCGTGCCGCCACTGACGCGGCTGCACCGCGGGAGCTCCTGTCATTTTAACCGGGAGAGAGGGAGAGAGAGAGAGAGAGAGAGAGAGAGAGAGAGAGAGGATCTCCACGCCCACGAATCCCCGCACGCGCCAGGCCCATGCAGCCGCCAGAGACGTGACCCGCCACACGGACCCCCTGAGGCGCCGCGCGGACCCCGACTTGCAGAAGAACCTCGGGGGGCAGCTCGTGTGGCCCCCCAGACGCCACCTGCTCTGCTCCATGCCGCAGCGGCTGCCCGGGAGGCGCTGGCGAGTCTCCTGTGGTTTGGAGCCGCCGCTCTCGTGCCCGCCGAGGCCCTCCAGGCGGTGACACCCATCACGGGGCCACCGGGTCATTCACTGGTTAGACCGCAGAGCGACTTCCAGCAATGCCAGGGGGCTGACGACCGACCGACCCGGCGAAAAGCGCCCCGAGCTGCTGGGTGCGCAGCTGCCCCCGCGGGGGCGACTCCCGGCCGTGGGGGTGCCCAGCGGCCAGCTGCCAGGGGACGCTGCGGGGCGCTGTCACTGACGCCGCCGCTGCGACCTGGGAGGCGGGGCTCGCCTCCGCCCACGCAGGGGGCACCGCCCCCCCCCTGCCCCCCAGTCCCCCGGCTCGGGCACCACTCACACGTGGCTGGACGACCGTCTCCAGCTGAGCCCGAGCTGGACGCCTGCCGGCCACCTGCCGCAGGGCCGCGTTGGCTGGGCGCCCGCCAGGCTCGGCCCCCCCATCCCCACCCCCACCCCTCCCCGCGCCGGCCCCGCGGCCCCGCCCACTGCTCTCCCCGCCCCCCGCCGGTCATGCCCCGCAGGGGCTCCGTGCGTCCTGGGCCCGCCCCTGTGGGCGGTCTCGGGTCAGAGAACCCATGCCGGGTGCGGGGTCCGCAGCGCGTCCCTGTCCCACCCCGTCCCCGTGTCCCCATTGTCCTCGCAGCCGCCCAGCTCCAGCGCGGAACCTGGAAACGCTCCGGGCCCCCGTCCCTGCCCCCTGCTGTCCCCAGGGCCGGGCCGCACCCCCCCCCATGCTGCCCCTTCACTCCGCGTCTGCCGTCTGTCCGCCCTGGGCCCGGGGCCCCTGCAGGTGGCCGCTGTCGTGGTCTGTGTCATCCGCTCTCCCCAGGACGCAGGGCCCGGTCAGTGCCAACACGGCACACGACAGCGCCCCCAGACCCAGGCGCGAGGGGCCCCTGGCCGGCCCGGTGCTGCAGAGCCCCTCGCGGTTCACGGACTCACGACAAACAGACGTCCGCACACAGCACAGTGACCCGCGGCCCGTCGGCTCAGGGCCCGGGAAGGGCCGTTCCAGCCGGGCCCGGCCTCTTCACCACCCAAGACGGGGGGGGGGGGGCGCTGGGGCGTGTGAGCCACGGTGACCTCGGGGACCGCCAAGCCCCCGGGTGGGAGACCGGCAATGTGTCACCAACGCCGCTCTCCCAGTGTGGACGCGACACTGAGTGGCCCTCCCTGGCGCCCCAGGGCAGCACTGAGGCGCGGGGCCACGGCCGGTGCGGGGAGCTGGCTCCCGTGCGCCCCCTGGAGCTTCCTGTGCACGCGCGTGACCGGCCACGGGGCTGCGGCCTCCCAGTGGGAACAGCGATTTCTACTTACACGACGAAACAGAATGTTTCGTAGCGTGTTCTCTGATAGCAAGTCCTGGGACCCGGGACCGTGTGAGCGTGTGAGCGTGTGAGCGTGTGAGCGTGACAGTGTAACAGTGTGACAGCGTGACATGCGGAATGCGCGGTTTGTGTCTGCACACAACTGTCCCCCAAAGGCTTTTATTGACAAGTTCGCTCGCTTTTGGCAGACTCAAATTCCTCTAAAATTAAATGAATAAAGAGGTAAGTAGGTGACTACAGGGATTCGAGGACGGCTGAGTAAGTCGCCATCACTGCTGGCGACACCCTACGTGTGGCCCAGAGTAGCTGGACCGGCCCAGCCCCCTGGCCCTCGGGTGCCCACGAGGGGGATTTTGGAGGGAGCAGGGAAAGGGAAAGCCTGTCCCTCCCAGGTGTAGAGCCGGTGAACCACTGCCCAGCAGACGTTACGGTGACGCGAGCTCATGGCAGACCTCTCCTGGCAGCTCCCTGGGCCCTGCGCCCCCCGACTCGGGGCAGGCAGACGGGGGTGGGGGCACAGGAAGGAGGGGGCGGAAGGGACGCACGGCTCGCAGACCTAGGTTTTCACAGAGGCGGCAGGACGGAGAGACATGAACACACGAGTCTTTTTTCACCGAGTGCAAGGAAGGTTCTAGGTTTTGAATTTATATGAAATCCTGAGACAGCCATTTTCCAGGTCATTTCTGGTCAGCTGCCGAACAGTAATTATCCTGTGCTTAATCTACAAAGAGGGGACTGCGCTTGCAAAATCATTTAGAAACCAAGGATCCGCGGAGCTGTCCACATCCCATGATCCGATAAGTCACGCTCTGCCACGACCCTTCGCTCCGGCCGCAGCCTGGTGTAAAATGCCGCGTCCCCACGAATGGCTCTTCGCTCTGGGGAACGCCTCCTGGTCTCCCTCGGAGGCCCGGACACCTTACGCGCGCCTCACCCCTCACCCCTCACCCCTCACCCCTCACCCCTCATGTCGTCAGGGCCGAGTGACGGGAGAAGCCGGACGCCGCAGAGCCACGGAAGCGAGGTCACGCTGCCCTCTGCGAAGGGGGCACCTAGAGACGGAACGAGCTGCCTGGTGTAGGGAACCACGAAGGCTTAGAGGGAACCCTCCCCGACCCCCCCACGATGCCACGACGGCCCCAGGCCTGACTGCGAGGGGGACCCACCGGCGGTTGCGAGCTGGACAGTGGGGGCCGGGGGTGGACACCCCTCGGGAGCGCTCCAGGGAGGAGGCGCCGTGACTCCCTGGCCTTAAGTGCCGACCCGAAGCTCCGCGCCAGTCACCCGTCCCCGCTTCATGTGATGACCCCGACATCTGAAAAACTGGACCGCAGTGTAGAGAAAACCTCGCTGCTCCCCTCCGAGGAAGGAAGAGCAGTGCTGGAAGGGGTGTGCTTTCCCTGAGAGGACCGACTGTGGGGACCGTCGTGCCTCTGAAGCCAGGGTCACCGCGTACTCACTGTCCCCTGTGCTCACTCTAGCTGTTCCTGGGCACTCGCCGTACCCCGGATCTGCACCGTGACCCCCGACGAACACGCCTCCCAGTGTCCACCCCCTGGGGCGGGGCTGGATGCAGCACCTTGCTTCTAACAAGGCACCAACAGGAGACAACAGTGACGCTGATGAAATGTCCTTTCTGCAGTCAGGTCGCTAGAAACCGTCGCTTCCGCCTCGCGGGCAACCTGGCGCGTTCTCCGCTGCCAGGACGGAGCGCACGGCAGAGCTGCAGGCGCCCGACACCGAGGCAGGGGGGGCGGCCTCTGGCCTCCAGCCAGGGGCAGCGGGCAGAGCAGCCAGGAGCTGGGAGCAGCGGAGGCCCTGGGGGCCAGGACCCCGCCCGCAGCCACACGAGACAGGAAGTGGGTCCCCACCCCCACCTTCTACTGCACTGTCCAGATACCATCTTCTTCCTGGAAATTTCTTGGTAGAGCCTCTGTTTAGATGAACCCCGAATTGACCTCAAACCCCCTTTGTTACACTCTAATTACTAACTGTTTTCATAAAGAAAAATAACCTTACTTTTCTGATTATGGAAAACACAATTTCTCATTGCAAAAAAAAAAAAAAAGAAGAAAATTACAAAGACGTTTACTAAGTAAAATAAAAATAATCTGTAACAGCCTCACTCACCGAGAGTCCCTCTGACACGGTCTTTTATGTCCTACTAGAATTTACATGTACGCGCATGTACTCATTTTTAATTGAATCAGTCTTTGCTCTGTTGCTGTCTCGTGACCTGTCTCTTGTATTTCATCCATGTGGATAATTTTACCAACTAACACTCGATTATCCATGTTGTCGCCGAATGTTCCATTCCTGGGTTAATGTACATTTAGGTTGTTTCCAGTCTGTTATTGTTATAATAAATAAACTGACAGAAAGGGAAGTTAGAACTTGACAATCCTAAAAGTTGGAAGTCCCCCAACATTCTGGGACCTTTTCCAGCAAGTTCCCGAGGTGGGCCCCAGGCTTGCATCCTGTGCCGGCCGCAGAGCACAGTGTGGGACCCGGCTCGGGGGAACCACGCAGCAGGGGTGGGTGCAGGCGGAAGGGACTGGGGACACCAAGGCCGTTCCAGGGCGGAGCGGGGCCCCCGCGAAGGCCGCGGCGGAGGCCAGCCCGCGGCAGCCGGCGCTCGGTCCTGCTCGGGGCCTCGGGCCGGGCTCTGCCTTACCACCCGGCATCCTTATCGTCTCTCAAGATGACCAACATTGGTGTCCCTGTAGCCCCGAGAAGCGGTTACCAGCACGGGCCCCACTTTACGGAGGAAGAACGCAGCTTTCTCGGGTTAAAAAACCTACGGAACGGGACTCAGTGACACGTGCCGGGGAGACGGGACACTTTCACCCGGAACCGGAGGTGCCGACCCACGGGGCTTCCACAGGAGAGAGACGGCCGCGAGATGTCTGGTTCCCGCTGCGGGACCTGCCGCCGAGGAAACGCCCGGAGGGGTCGGGGTCATGGCGCCAGCCCCGAGCCTGGTCGCAAGGGGGGCGCTCACGGGAACCCGCGCGGCAGTGGGCTGGGGACGGGAACCCGCACGGCAGTGGGGGGACGTGCCAGGCTCACGGGAACCCGCGCGGCAGTGGGGGGACGTGCCAGGCTCACAGGAACCCGCGCGGCAGTGGGCTGGGGACGTGCCAGGCGCACGGGAACCCGCGCGGCAGTGGGGGGACGTGCCAGGCTCACGGGAACCCGCGCGGCAGTGGGGGGACGTGCCAGGCGCACGGGAACCCGCGCGGCAGTGGGGGGACGTGCCAGGCTCACGGGAACCCGCGCGGCAGTGGAGGGACGTGCCAGGCGCACGGGAACCCGTGCGGCAGTGGGGGGACGTGCCAGGCCCCGTACGCACGCCGGCAGCGCTGCTTCACTGGGGACGGGAGGGGACCAGGGTCATTTTTAAACAGAAAGAGAGAGGAAAAAAAACACCCTAACATCAAAAGTAAAATTTACAAGAGTCAGCAGATATTTATAAAACTCATGTCGACCTTGGCGTCTGCGGTGAGTCATTCCGATTTAACGTGTCTAAACTCACGTCTTGGACAATTTTACATTTCCTTCTTTCCTTGATATTTTCCATGGTGCTAGCTACATATTTAAGAGGTTCCAAACCTGCAATTGCTTGAAGCTATAATGCAAAAAAACTAAGCAGATAAACTTCGAGATGTGAACTGCGGGAAGCCCCCAGGTAAAGGTCCGCAAGGAATTACCCGGCTCGCAACTGTTGGGTCAGAGCGTGGACCCCGGTATTTGTGAGAGGTTCCTATTAAGGGAGCGCGGTCCAGACGGGGGGGAGGGGGGGGGTCACCGGTTCACATGCTGAGTCGCCACCCGCGCTTATGAGGGAGAGGGGGTTGGTGACAGGAGCAGCACAGCAAGGACACTGTCACCCCTGTGAAGGATGGAAAGGGCTGTTGTCGCCGGATCGGGATCAGGTTAAGGGGCCCCATAGCCGCGGAGGACAATCGCGCTTCTACACAGCCCCCTCTCCGGCCAGTGGAGCTCATGTGGTCCCCCAGTGACAGGACACACGTCCCACCTGGGCCGGCCATGTGCAGAAGGCCCTGGCTGAGGGGGGCTGGTGCCGGCCGGGCCTGCCTGGCCGCTTCCTATGCAGCCTGCTGTGCCCGGAGCCGTCTCCAGGGAGTGGCCCACTACAGGAATCCTGCCCTATTTGTCCTGTGTTCCCCCCCTCCCTGAGGACAACGGCTCCTCCATGGTCTCCCACGGGGACACCAGCCCCTCCACAGTCTCCCACAGGGCACGCTTCAGGGTCGTTTACTCACTAAATGCTCATGGAGCACCTGCCAGGGCCAGGCCCTGCTCCGAGGGCCAAGATCCACGTTCCGGCAGCTGGGGGCAGAGTGTCCCTAAAACATCTGTGAGCACGCTCCTGGCTGTTTCCGTTCCCTATAGAGCAGGTGTGAGCTGCACACAGCAGCTGGTGCGAACGGCCTCCCTCGTGGTTCAGAGCAGGACCTCTTCCGTTACCCCCCAGAAACGGCTTGAGTCTGACATTGTCCCACTGCCGTTTCAAAGGACACTTTTATACAAGTGATGTCTACTTTACTGGGGCTGAGGGAACTCATGGCACTTAAAATGCATATTTAAAACCAATAAAATAAGGTATACATATATATATGTATGGCAGAGAAGTAGACACTACTTAAAGATGGGTTCTTCAGTTGATCCAATAAAAATAACTGTCCACAAAAAAAAAAAAAAAATTAGACCTCTATATCACCATATGTAAAATCAAATTCAATACAATAATTTAGTTTTAAAAGGAAAAAAGAGACAGTCTTTATGTTTTGGGTAGGAAGAGCTTCTTAAATAACAAACCAAAAAATATTAACAAAAATATTGATTGGTTTGAGAAGCTTCAAACTTTCTCACTGTTAAAGCCCCGACACACGAAGCCACAGACGACACACCGTTGGCAGGCATTTGTGGCTTTGGTGACAACGGGCTGGCGCCTGGCATTCACGAGGAACCTCGGGCACCGCTGTCAGACAACCTAAGCGAAAACAAACCACAGACGGGAACTGACGATTCACAGACAAGAAAACCAAAACGGCCCAGAAAATATTCCAATAAATGCCCAAGCTCAGCCGTAACAGAGAAACAAATCAAGATATTCCATGCATCGGGTTGGCGAAATGGTTCAAAGGGCCGAGGACACCAAGCGGTCCCCGGAGGGGCAGCGACCTGCGTGCGGGGCCCGGAGACGCACGCGCGTCACGCGCTCCGCCTCCGCGTGCGCAAGGGCGGGAGGCTGGGGACGCCCGCGCCCAGACGTGGGCGTGGCGGGAACGCCCCCCGGAGGGACAAGGAAAGACAGCGACACGTGGCCGGACCGGGCGGCCGCAGCGAAGCGCGCCCCCGGAATCCCACTAGCAGACCCCGAAGACGCGCAGGCCGCGGTGCGCTCCTGCGCGCGTGCGCGAAGCGCGGACGCAGCATGACTGCGCACGGGGCTCGGGGGGCTGCGCGCTGCGCTCCGGCTGGCGGGGGCCCCGGGGCCGGGTCCTAACCCGCATGTCCTCCCTGCGGGAATCGGGGAGCACGGGGACACGCACGCCGGGCCCGCGCACAGCTGCCTGAGCGGACGAGGGCCACGGCGCGCCGCACGCCTCTGGTGGCCTGCTCTGGTGGCCTGCCCTGGTGGCCTGCCCGAGACTCGCCAACGGCACACGCACGCCCTCGGCGTGCCAGCGAGCAGCCGGCCCCGTGCGCGGCCCCAGCCTCGGCCACGCTGTCCCCCACCCACACCGCGCACCCGTCCTGCCCCCTCCGCCCGTCCTTTCGCCTGTCCCCCAACCCCCTCCCCCCATGCACCCATCCCCCTGCTGCGCCCGTCCCCACCAGTCCCCCGCCTGTCCCCTCCGCCCGTCCCCCCGCGCGCCAAGCCGCCCCCCCCCCCCGGCTTCGCTTTTCCGCGCGGCAGGCCCCACACCGTGGGTTCTGTTACTTACAGCGTTCACGTCGTAGGTAAGTTCCACGCGGGCAGGGCTCTGTCGTTATTTTGCTGGCCGTGGGACAAGCCCCGGGGCTGCGAGGACAGGGTGGTGCGTTCCGGGCGATGCCTGCCCCCACTAAGGGGCCGGCCGCACACCAGGTCCCCGAATGAAGCAGGACTGGCTCTGGTTGGGGGCCCAGGGGGGGCTTGCCCGCGCCCCCGGCAGCGACCCAGGATCCTCCCCAAGACACATGGGGCAGGAGAGCTGGTGTGGGGAAACTAAGGTATCCCCCAGAGTCGGTTCCCGTAACAGAAAAGGACGCGGAAGGCCGACGGCCGCTGCCCGCGGACCGCGAACCTCCGGGCAGTGCACGCGGGCCTGGGGCCGGCGATCGGCGACCCGACCTGCCAGCGTCGGGCTCGCACGGGGTCCAGCGGTCCCCCAGAACGGGAGCCCCGGGGGGAACCTCGGGCATGCTCCGCCGGGAGGACTGAGCCACTGCGACAGACAGACGAAGCCCACGACAGCCCCCTCAGCGGGTCCCCGCTCCCGAGCCCACGCGGCAGGTGAGGCCCCGCCCAGCAAGGGCGGCCTGGGCGGGAGGGGCTGGCTGAGGACCCCACTCTGGGGGTGCATGGTGGAGGGGTGCATGGCCCCGACGGACTGAACCACAGGTGGGCCCCGCGTGTCGTCCGAATCCCAGCTGCTTAGCTGTGTCGCACTCCGTAACGTGCGTGACATAGATAACCGCTGGGCAGAGGAGCCACGCCACGCTCTCTGACCATCCGGAAGGCTGGGCCTCCGTTGCTATAGCAACAGCGCCTTACTCTGCGGAGACCTCATTAGCGCTCCCTGCCCCCGGGAGCCGCCTCCGCGCTCTCAGAGCCCCGGGGACCCGCGCGAGGGTTTCGGGTCCATGTCACCTGGCCGGAGAGTGGCGTCCTCCACTCACCCTCCGCGCTGACAGCACCCAGAGCGCACACCGGCCTCCGCGGGCGGCCCGGCCTCCGCCAACGGAGCTCGGCGGGAAGGCGGAGACGCGGACCCACGGCCGAACGGTGCCCCGTGTTCCCCAGCTGCCCCCGGCATCGCCGCAGGGGCCCCAAGACATCGCGGCTTCTCGGTCTCTGTCCGTCCCCTGAGCACCAGAACTTCTACGAGGTGGTTCCGCGTTGCTACGTCCGGGAACAAACCCTCAAAAGCAGGCCACAGGGCCACTCCCCCCCACCTGCACTTTGCATCCGGGAACTGCCATGCACCAACCTGCATTTTCCTTTCAAACGTCCCGGAGGACACGTGCCCTGGCTCCCCAGGCCGGCGGCAGGTCCCCTGGCCGCCACTGGGAACAGAGGCCTCTGACCACGGGCCGCCACCCTGCGGGTCAGGCGTGCGCCGCGGTGGCCGCCAGCAGGACACGCGAGCGGCAGCTGCCAGCAGTTCCCGCGGCCGGCGGGAGGCGGGCGGCCCGTGGAGGCCTCTGCTGACACCCAGGCCCCATGGGCATTTCTCTCTGCGAACGCGGCCTCTCTGGTGACATGCTGGGTGCAGGGCAGCCCTGGGCGCTCCTCGCCGAGGACGCGCCAAGCAGGTCAGGGTGGCACGACCGGAGGGCAGACAGGTGCACTCCAGGTGGAGGACAGCGCCCAGGGAGGCCCGGGGACGGCGGTGTCCTCCCGCCTGGCTCCGACGTGGCTGCGTCCCCTCAAGGCGAGGTGCAGGAGAGGCGTGGGGAGGCCAGACCCCCGGGCCGAGTGTGCGTGGGGTCCAGCTCTGCTCATTCCTGTTCTGCCGGCCACGCTGACCCACCTACGGAAGGGGCAGGAGTGGTCCCCCAGATTCAGTGGTGACAGGAGCCTGGTGATGATGGAGGCTGCTCCCGCGAGGGCTCCAGGCCGCAGCGACCCCCAGGTCACCCCGGCGAGGGCTCCAGGCCGCAGGCCGCCCCCCCAGGTCACCCCCGCGAGGGCTCCAGGCCGCAGGCCGTCCCCCAGGTCACCCCCGCGAGGGCTCCAGGCCGCAGGCCGTCCCCCAGGTCACCCCCGCGAGGGCTCCGGGCCGCAGCGCCCCCAGCATCAGGGACGGCGTCTGCCCCCTGCCCCCTGCCCCGGGCCCTCGCTGCAGCGGTGACTGGGCCGTGCAGCGGACACCACAGACATGCCTCACGGTCCCGGAGGCGGAGCCCGCGACCCGGGTGCGGGCAGGTGGGTCTCCTGAGGCCCCCTCCCTGATCCGCAGACGCCGTCCTCTCCCTGGGTCCTCACACGGTCGTCCCTCTGTGTGTCTGTGTTGTAAGGACACAGGCCCATGGGATCAGGGCTCACCCGAATGACATTCACTCATTCTAATTCGATCACCTCTGTGAAGGGGCCATCTCCACACAGTCACTCTCCGAGCTCCTGGGGCCCGGACACCGCCGGGCAGCTGTGTGCGGGTGGCACTACTCTGCCTACTCGGGTGTTTAAGCCCCAGGGGACTTCCAGGCCGACCGAACGCTACCCAGCACGTCCCTGTTTAAAATGACCTAGCAAAACGAGGCGGTAACAACCCACCGTCCCTATGACAGCCGGAGAGCCAGAAAACAGACACCGGCGTGGGACGAGCTGCCCGGCGGGAGGGCGCTCTGCCCAGGATGCGGTGGTGCCGGCGCTGGGGGCGGCTGCAGACGCAGGCCCCCCGCTCATCTCCTGCCGTGTGGCCCGGTTCCGAACAGGCTGGGGACCAGCACCACCCACGGCCCAGGGCTTGGGGACTCCTGCTTTAGATGGTCCCTTTGCTGCGAAGCCAGTGACCTACGAGCAGCATGTAGGAGAGAAGAGCGGGGGCCTGGGCGCCGAGCCCGTGGGCCGTCCTCAGAGTTCCGACACCAGCCACCCCTGGGACCACGGCCACACTCAGCTCTGAGGCCAGCCCCATCATGAAGTCGGGGGCACCCCAGGCGGGGCCACCAGGCACCCCGGGAGCAGTGAACGGTCACTGCAAAGTGAGCGACCAGAGGGCCTGTGGCGGCTCCAGCTGGCGACCCACGCGGGGAGCAGGGTGTCCGCCTCCGTCCACCCCGAGCACTCGGAGCCCGTGTCCGTGTCCGCCACGCCCCGAGCGCTCCGATGGCCCTGAAGCGTGGTGGCACAGGCGCGAGCTCAGCTGGCCGGGCTCGTCCTTCAGGCGCGGCTGCAGAGACGGGCGGCGGGCAGCCGGAGGGACCCCACTCAGCAGCCACGCGCCAGGAGGCGGCCCCTGGCTTTGGACGTGGGCCACCTCCAAAGGGCCCTGTGGACGGGAGAGACGCGTGTGGAGAAGCGTGCGGGGGCCACCCCGGCCGGGACGGGCCAGCGCGTGAACTGTCCCTCAAGACGGGCAGGAAGCCGGGAGCGCAGCGTCTGTGAGGACTGCGGCATCTGTGGGGCCGCGGCGTGCGGGCGGGGCGGGGGCTGGCTTCGCAGGGACGGGGTGCTCGGGACGGGGCGCCGCGTGGGCAGAGAAGCTGGCGTCCCTCCGGCCGGCTCGGGCAGGTCCTCAGACCTTCCGGAAGGCACACGCAGGCAGACGGCTACTTCGCAAGGTGGCACTGGCTAAGGACACTGATGAGTTAACTATTTAGCTGGGAGATGACAGATCTACGACGGACAAGGCCGTCACAGAACAGGACAAGCCGCGGCCTTGGCGTCTGCCGTTCACTCGAACCCTCCTCAGGCGGACGGCAGGTCCGAGGCCGCAGAGACGGTCGCCCTCCTGGGGGTGACGCCGGTCACAGCCCGCCCTGCGCTGCACCCGCCCCTGCGGTGACGACACCCTGCCCGCCACCCAGTTCTGAGGTGGCGATGGTTCCCTTCCTGGTGAACCCCAGGCTAGACGGAGAAGGTATTCACCAGTGATACGTCAGATAAGGGGTTAATGTCCAAAATTTATTTAAAATAAAAAAATACTCATACAACTCAAAACCAAAAGAAAAAACTCAATTCAAAAGTGGGCAGAGGGCCTGGACAGGCGTTTCTCCAAAGAGGACATACAGATGGCCAATCGACGTGAGAAGATGCTCAACATCACCAATTGTCAGGGAAAAGCACATTAAAACCGCAGTGAGCTCGCACCTCACACCTGTCAGAACGGCCATCGTCGGCAAATCGACGGATGAGTGCGGCACGTGGAGGGGAGGGGCCTCCCGCGCTGTCGGGACGGCACACGCAGCAGTGCTGTGGAAAGCAGCGGGGGGGGGGGGTGCTCAAAAATTAAAACCAGAAACACCTGTGACCCAGGAGTCCACTTCTGGGCATTGATCCAAAGAAAACCAAAACACAAGTTCAAAAAGGTCTATGTGGCCGTGGTCACGGCAGAGCTATCTCCAAGAGCCAAGCTGCGGAAGCAGCCTAAGGGCCTGTCCGAGTGCTGGATGAGAAGACGCGGTACACACACGACGGAATAGTACTCAGCCATGAAAAATGACACCTTACCATTTGCAACAACACGGATAGACCTAGAGGGCATCATGCTGAGTGACATAAGCCAGATAGAAAAAGACGAATGCCACACGCTCTTACTCATACGTGGACTCCGAAGAACAAAACAGACAGACAAACAGAACAGAAACAGACTCACAGAGCAGACAGCGAGCCGATGGCCGCCGGGTGGGGGCGGGGCTGGGCGGCCGGGGGGCAAAGGCGAAGGGGCAGGAAGTGCAGGTCTCCAGTCACGAACCCGTCACGGGCATGTGAGGGGCAGCAGTCGATGGCACCGTCGTAACCACGGACAGGGCTGGGGGGCCCCACACTTATCGGGGGGATCGCCTCGTCAATCACGTAAATGTCCAATCACTATGCTGTACACCTGGCACGTTTAACACCGAATGTCAGCTGTGGGTGAAAAGCTAAAAGAACGGCATGGCGTTAATTTACGGTGAAGCTGCGCAACAGTCAGGGAACCATCTGTGTAAAACAGGCGAATTGCACGGCAGGTGAAGTATACCTCAGTAGAAGCTTTAAAACTGAAAGAACGGGCGATCGTTTCCGCGCGGACTCTAAAACCACGAAGACGGGGCTGTGAAAAGGGTGGCTCCCCAACGACAGGCCAAGCGCTCCCGGCGCACGCCCACCGAGCTCCGCAACCTCGAAATGCGCTGAACCAAGTCAGAATTGAGAGCGGACTTCATCACGTCCAAAATCACAGCTGGAGAAGTCAGCGCTCACCTCGAATGTCAGGGTGTCAGGGAACGAGGAGACAGTCAGCAGGGGCATAAAAGACGCGAGGTGGGCGCCGGGCTCGCCACCCCCCAAGTTCCACGCACGCCTAACCGCCATGCTGTAGGCCCGAACCCAACGCAGTGTCAGTGCCAGCTCTGACTGAAACACGGACACTTAAAAAACAAAACAAAAATAGACTTCAAGTATAAAAAACTAAATGAAAATAGTTACAATACATTGCTTTTGAAAACTCTCCGTTTGTATTTTAAATGTCTGTTAAAAGTGGTAGAATTCTTAATTTTTTGTTTCTAAAGCAACATAATTACATTTCTCCCCCCCCACCCCCCCCCGCCCCAGTTCCGGGCAAGTCAAGACCAACGTGACCTAGATTTTATCTCACCTAACGAAACTGTTGCTTAAACCTTGTATTACAAAATAACTGTGCATGATGCTGTCAGAAATTTTGTCTCGTCCTATAAACACAAAGTGTCCTACATTTATACAGAAATCGCCACGTGTGTGCTGACCTCGATAATCACTCTTCTGCAGCTGTCTTCCTAATATTCACCATATTGGAAAAACAAACGAAAGCCTATCAACTCCGTTGAATTAATGGTAAACCACGCCGCCGCTCAGAAACACTGCGCCTGCCGCTCTGAGTGCACGGCCGGCCTCGCTGGAGACGCGCTCCACTGCCGCCTGGTTAGCCGTCTTGACGCGATGTTATCGTCACCTGCACCGTGGCTGTCACGCAGCCACAACACCTAGGAAACCGGCCACGTGCCACGGGCCATCGAGGGTTAGCAGTGGAACCTGGGAGAAGCTCCGGTCCCTCCGCAGGAAGGTGCCGCTTATCTGGACCCCTGAGCCATCAGTGTGAGAAGCCGCGAGTCACACCCAAGGGCAGGGCTCTCCGCTGCGGCCCCCCCCGCCCCCCCACGGTCCGCACCCCGGCCGGCACGTGGTCGCTCCGTGTGGTGTCCGCCTTTCCTGCCGACCACGCTGGCGTCACCCATGTCCCCTGTGGGGCTCCCAAATGCAGGGACTCGCTCGGCCACCCTCCCTTCCCCCCGCGTCTGGGCTGAGTGGTCTGAACGCGGGCTTCATCGTTCCTCAGGTCTGGCCCACAGTCAGGGACGACTGCCCTGGAGAAGACAGCGTGTTGGTCACAGCTCTGACGAGGACGGGCCACGCCAGGCCACGCAGGAGCCCCGAGTGAGGTGGGAGGCGGGGAGTGAGCAGCGGCCTTTACTGCGGGTCCCTTGGAAGGAACGGGCAGATGGGGCGAGCAGGCTCAGGGCCATCTGGGCCGAGTGCCAGCTGGCTCTGGGGCTCAGGGCCCGTGTTGCCTGGTCCGGCCTCGCGTGATCAGGGTGGGGACAGTGGCCTGGAAGGCACAGTTCTGGGCCGTTGTTTACAGTCTCTAGAAATCAGCAGCCCCGGGAGGGACAGGCTCCAGGGCCCAGATCCCCAGGTGTTACTACCAGGTACAGAACTCGTTACCACGGGCACGGCAAAGTCACGTTCCTGTCTGGATCCCCTGGCACGTAGGCTGACCCCTCCCCCCACGCTGCTCTTGACCTGCAGCTGTGAGGACCTCCGAGTGGGTGTCCGCAGCCAAGGGTCTAGCCTCAGCTCTGCCGCTCGCCCGCGGCACGGTCCCGGACGAGGCCTTCCATCCAGCTCTGGGCCCGCGGTCCCTTGTCCATCAGACACGGTGGACGGGCAGTGCGACTTGGAAGACCCTGCCAGTTCCCTGATGTGTGAGCCCCCCTCTGCCCAGCGGCACAGGTCTGCGTTCCTGAGCTTATCCAGGCCGGACTCGGGGCCACGCAATCCCAACAGGACGTGCGGGCGCTGGGGAGCGGTCGGAGGCCGCCCAGCGCGGGGCGCCCGGCGGAAGGCCCAGAGGGCTGCAGGCCCCTCGGCGACGTCGGGGCCTCGGACAGCGGGGGGCCTGGGCCACGCAGCTCGCGCCTCCGAGCGAGAGGGAGCTATTCCTGCTTGTGCGCCGGCCTCACCCCCAGCCTGCGGTGCGGGCAGCGCTGTCCCCCGTGGGGCAGTGGCGGGGGCCCACGTGCCACGCCACCCGGGGGAGCAGCTGCGGGACGTGTCTCCCTCCGGGCTCAGGGCACAGAAAGAGTCCCGACGGCCGGCTCTGAGGTTTTGGCCGTCCGCTGGGCGGTCGGCGTGGGCGAGCCCCCGGAGGCCAGCCGCCTCACGGCAAGGGCCGTCTGCGAGCCCGCCGCGCCTCTGCCCTCCGCGCGGGGCCCGACCTCCGGCCTCGCCGGGCGCCCATTCTTCCTCACCTCGTTTGCGTTACACCTGGACATCGGCACCTGCCCATCTCTAACCTCACGCTGAGTGTGTCTGTTAACTTACTGAAGCCTTCGCAACGGGAGGGGGTCAGGTACGGAACTCTAGGGAGCGGCTGCTCCCTTAACCGGCGCCGGCAGCCCCCCGGGGGCGGCTGTGGGGGACAGTGGGCTTCGGGCGGGGGCACTGGGGAGGGGATCGGGGGCCGTGTCACTGGAGACCTGCTGTGCCCCCGACGTGTTCGGCACGCCCCGGCTCGCTTCACGTTTCCTCGGCCTAGCAGGAAACTCCTTCACTCACCTTACAAAATCACTAACGATGTCACAGAAGTGATGTTAAAGTGAAACACTGACTCCGAGGGTGTCTCTGTCTGGCCTGAGCCCGAAGGAAGGAGCCCTCGAGCCGAGCAGAAGGCGCCCGGCCCACCGGAGGCCGGCTCCCGGGCTCGGTGCCGAGCGCGGCCAGGCCCCGGCCAGGGGGACCCCGTTGGGGTCCGAAGCCCAGTCCGTGTTTGCCAGGAAGCCATCTGGGCTAGACTGACGTGGCCACGGGAAAGCTGGGCAAAGGCTCAGCCACAGAGGGTCACCGTCCTGCAGCGTTTCGCGCCGGCTGCTTGAAACGGCCTGCACGCCACCGGTCAGTCTCGTCCCCGTGTGGTGGCGGGTGCAGGAGAGGTCGCTGGGGTCACAGGCGGGCAGAGGGCCCGAGTCAGCCTGACCTCCTCCCCGGGACCGAGTGATTCCCACACGCGGCTCAGCGCGGACGCCCGCGTATCCCGGGCCCGGCCGTCCGCGAACGGATCGCGGCTCTGGCGACCGGCGAAGCGCGGCCACATTGGGCCCGGTGGCTCCGCAACAGAACCCTTCATTTTAACGGAGTTTAATTGCGAGTGTACGTAAGTATGTGAACCGAAGGTTGCCATGGTAACTGTGGCAAGCAATTGCCTTTGACTTTGCGTGTGAGAGATTATCACATCAACCCTGGCTTCCTCGCCTTCCAAATACACGTCTAAGGGACGCCTTGGAAAAGCAGCTCAGTGGCCGCTGCTTCGAAGGTTCTGCTGCCGACGTCCTCTGGGGCGTCCGACGGCAGCGACAGGACCCACAGCTCACAGGCCCGCGAGCGACCAGCCGCCGCCCGCGACAGAGAGCGCCCGCCCGGAGCCTGTCAGACCGCCGGGCCGCCAACCACGAAGCGCGGGCCGCGTCCTCCTCCGCACAGCCTGGAACTCTGTCCCCCGTCCCCGTGAGAATCGGACAGCGCGCCGAGAGCTGCAGGGCCCGCCGCCCGCCACCCCTAGGTGCTCACCTGGTCGTCTCCTCCCCAGCCCCAGGCAGTGGGCAGGGACGGCTGGTGGGAACCACGAGGCTGGGTCCTCTGAGCCGGGACGGGCAGGGAAGCGACATTCAGAGGGCACGTGTTGTCCAGCCCTGACCAGGCCCTGTGACCGGACAAAGAACCCGGCTGGTGGGGTGGCTGGAGGGAACAAGTCTGGAGCTCCGAGCCTGCCGGGCCTCTGGTGCGGCTGCCAAGGACAGTCCCTGGCTTGGCGGCCTCGTGAGGCAGACGCGCGCCCTCACACGGGGAGCCCCGGGCTCCCCGCGGCGGCAGCGCACCCCCGGCCCGCCCACACTGCTGACGTGTTCGGCGCCCCTCGGCGGTGAGGAAGTGGGGCCCGTATTGCGTTTGCGCTCACAGACGGGGGCAGCGCACGCTGGCCCAGCCTCCCAGAAGTGCCACTGTCACGAAGACGCCAGCCCCGCTCGGCTCTCAGCAGGTTATAAACGGGGACAGGATTCCCCACGGCGCTCGCTCTGTCCCCTGAAACCGCACTCAGGACACACTGGCCTGCGCTGAGCAGAGGGCGGAGGACGGCGAGCTGCCCTCGCAGGCGAGACCCTGAGCAGCGTCCTCTCGTCTGAAAGGCCGGAGGCAAAGCACCGTCTTTTCATCCGCGAGTCGCAGCACATGACTCAACTCCGTGTGACCTGCGTTTCCTCATCGGTAAAATGCGCAGCAACAGGAAGGGGCCGGTAACCCCGTTCGACTGGCCGGGACGGCGGCGGGTCCTCGGGCGCTACCGGCTCTGGCGAGCGAGAGGAGCGTGTGGGACGCGGCCGTCCCGTCACGGCGACAGGCTGAAGGCCTGTGAGACGAAGCCCCCCCCGCCTCCTCCGGCTCCCGGGAGGTCGGTGTCAAAACGGCTGTGGCTGTGACGGAGACATTCGCGAGACGGTGACAAGTGCCAAAGAGAAAGTTCTCTTGGGGTTGTGCGCGTGTGTGGTCATGTGACGACGCCCGCGCGCTGCCCTGGTAACTGGCGATGACCGGGCTTCTTTTCATGCTCGGGCACTAAACGCCACTAACTTTACCTTCGGTTGGTGACATTATCAAAGATGTTAGAGTTCCCCATCTGTTGACATCTGTACTATATCATCACCCAACGATTATAATTATTTTCATGTTTTTAGGGTGACTTGAGCCTTAACTAATTAATTTCTTAAATTATAATTGTGTATTAGTAGTTTAGGTTTCTTTGGAAAATGTGGAAGAGTGTGAAGAAGAAAAATCCACCTGTGATCCTAGAATTAAAGAAAACTCTTGGGATTTCTTTTTACCGCCGCTAAGTCTTGCTTTTGGTGGGAGTGAGAAGCAGGCTGTAGCTGAATATGCTAAAATCCGGGGTCAACGTTCCTTCCTAAAGTTAACGTTTGGTTTTTCTCCAGCTACAACAAGGAGACTTAGAAGTACGACCCGCAGCAGAGGATTTTCCCGGCTCGACGTCTGCCCCGGAACACTGACGGGTCTCCATGGAGACGCCGCGCACAGCCGGGGGGCCGGCCCGCCTCTGCTACGAGGAGCGGGGAGTGAAAGCCTCCGCCCGGCCGGCCGCAAGCGCCCACTGCCACCAACGCCCGGGCCGGGCACCGCCTTGGTTAGGTGCGCCACCCGCCCCGGGGGGAGTCAGCCCCACCCCGCGGCCACTGCAGCCCCTACGTGCCTGCACCGCGGGGCCCCCGGGGCCTTGTTCACATGTCCGGGTCTGGAGAGGGCAGGCAGCCTCCCCGCCAGCCCGGCCCACACAGCCCTCGACAGGCACCGTGGCGTGGGCGGACGCAGGGCCGCGACGGGAGCCGAGCACGCGGCTCCCGGGGGACCGGACTGAGGCCAGGGTTCCGTGTCGCATCCCGAGCGCGCGGCGCCCAGGGGACCGGACCGAGGCCAGGGTCCTGTGTCGCATCCCGAGCGCGCGGCTCCCAGGGGACCGGGCCGAGGCCAGGGTCCTGTGTCGCATCCCGAGCGCGCGGCTCCCAGGGGACCGGGCTGAGGCCAGGGTCCTGCGTCGCATCCCGAGCGCGCGGCTCCCGGGGGACCGGACTGAGGCCAGGGTTCCGTGTCGCATCCCGAGCGCGCGGCGCCCAGGGGACCGGACCGAGGCCAGGGTCCTGTGTCGCATCCCGAGTGCGCGGCTCCCAGGGGACCGGGCCGAGGCCAGGGTCCTGTGTCGCATCCCGAGCGCGCGGCTCCCAGGGGACCGGGCTGAGGCCAGGGTCCTGCGTCGCATCCCGAGCGCGCGGCTCCCAGGGGGCCGGACTGAGGCCAGGGTTCTGTGTCGCACCCCCACGCGTCGCCCATTTTTTAATGTCGCCTGTCACCTGGGCATCATCGACACCCTCGGAAAGCGGAACGAGCTGCGAACACCACGTCACGTGCTTCGGGACTCAGAGCGGAGGTGGGAAACACTGGGCGAAGAGGACGAACAGGAAACCGGCCTCGCTCGGAGGCTGCGCAGCCTCGGCGGGCCGACGGCCAGCACTCGGGCGGGCGGCCGCGACTCGCCACACGGCCTCAGGACCCCGACCCCGAGGGCTCGCCGCGCGGCCTCAGGACCCCGACCCCGAGGGCTCGCCGCGCGGCCTCAGGACCCCAACTCTGGGCCCCCCGTGGGGGCTGCGTGTGACCCAGGGGCCGGTCGGGGGCCTCCACTCACCCGGCAGTGCGGGGGGGAGGGCAGGGGGTGCCACGCGGCCCGTGTCTGCCGAGGGCCGCCGTGCTGCAGGCGCCTGAGGCTCTTCTCGAGGGTCAGGTTTGAGTCATCGCGTTATTTTTGTTTGTTTGTTCAGCAAGGTATCCGGCGAAAGCAGACTGTTTTGCTACCACTGACACATCGACGCGCCGTGCGGGGACGTGGAGGGAGGGGGCCCTCGCGCTGCAGTTATCCGAAGAAAGCCAGAACACTAGTTCAGAAGGTCTGTGCAGCTCTGAGGTCAGGGCGGCATTATCTACCAAGGCCGAGATGGGAAAGCAGCCCAAGTGCCCATCGACGGATGACCGGATAAAGAGGAGGCGGTACACACATGCAATGGGGCATTACGCGGCCATAAAAAATGAGATTTTACCATTTGTGACAACGCGGATGGACCCAGAGGGTAGCATACTAGTGAAATAAGGCAGAGAAAGGCAAATACCATATAATCTCACTTATGTGCGGAATCTGAGGAAGACAGTAATGAACCAGCAAAACTGAGAGGGACTCAGACACGGGACAAGTGATGGCTGCCGGCGGGGGGGGGGCCGGGGGGCCGGGGGGCCGGGTCCAGAAGGCGGAGGGACGAGGACGAGCTGCCGGTGACGAGGTCGTGGGCGGGGCGGGGCGCGGCGTGGGGAGCACCGTCAACAACACCGTCGTGGGCACGTCGAGGGCCGGGGGGGCCGAGTAAGCGGGGGCGCTCGCTCCCCAAACTGTTTAAGCGCCCAACCGCTGTGCTGCACACCTGAAACTAATACAGAGAATGTCAGATGTCAACCCTACCTGAAAAGAGATTTAAAAGAACAAACGGTTCCATAAATTATTAAGAATTGAAACAGCAACACACACACGTGCGCGCGCGCGCACACGCACACAGTGCACACATGTACACACGGACACGTGCACACACGCATGTGCACGTGCACACTCACATGCACGCGTGCGCATGCACACGTACACACATGTGCACATGGACACACATGCACACACACGTGTGCACACACCGCTGCCAGGCAGGCTGCCGACGCGTGCGTGCCCGGTGCGTGGCGTGCTCTCACGGGCAGCCACCTGCCCAGCGCTCCGGTCTGCTCTTCACGGGGCCACGTGGGCAGCCTTTGTCTCTCCCGCGTAGGCCGCATCCTGGCGGCCAGTCCGCCCCAGGGACCCGCCCTCCGGCCCGGGGAGCAGGAGGCTGCGGGACGCGGCTGCTTCTCATTAAAGGCCCGCGGAATCGGCAGGTGGCTGCGCGATGAACCACAAACGGCCCATGTTCACGGCAGAGCAGACGGGAAGGGGCAAACGGAGGGCCCTGGCGGCCCCCGGGGCCCGGCGCTGCTCTGAGCCGGGGACCCTGCCCTGGCGGCCTGCCCCCCATGCACACAGACGGGGCACGCCCCCCCCCCCGGGAAGCCAACCCCCGCGTCTCCTTTCCACATTTCTATTTATCGACTCAAATAAAGGCTGAGCCCGTAACAGAGAAGGAGGAAGCTCGACAAGCGGCCCAGCCGGAGGCCGGCGGGTCTGCCGGGGACACGCGGGGACGGCGTCACGCGCCTGTCACACAGTGGCCCCGGGGCCGTCCCCGGCGAAATCCAGACTCTCCCTCGTCGGCCCCAGCGGCCGGGGCCGCGTGCGGGTTGGGACCTCCAGAGCGCCCGGTGACGCCGAGCTTCTCCATCCTGAACGTGACAAGTGCTGGGGGCTGCGCGAGGCCACCCGCGACTGCCCCTCCACACCGCGGCCTGCGTGTGCTCGGGCCCACAGGGATGGCGGTCTCCCGGGCGCCTGCCAGCCCCGGCCACGGCTCCCACTGGTGCTGCCGTGCAGGGCTGGTCACGGGTGTCCCGGGAAGGAGCCCGGTGACGCCGCACGCACACTGCTCCCCGCACCTGGTTCCCGTCGCCCGCCAGACACGCCGTTGCCCGCTCAGCCCACGTCCACACCTCTGGCCAGGAGAGCCGAACTCAATCACAGCTCCTCCTGGTCGCTAGGCCAGTCTGAATGTGACGGTGATGGTGACGGTGACGGGAAAACGTCACCCTGAACCTTGTCCACGAGACGCAGCTCCTCACACACCAGCACGGGCTCCCTGGGGCCCGGCAGGAACCCAGCTCCCCTTCTGCTCAGTCGCACAGAGACGGACAAGGGCACCGAGGGCCACTCCTCGCCCACGACGCCGTTCCCAGGTTTAACCCGGGCTCGACTCGGGGTGCTCGGACACTTTCCCGGCCTCTCGGCTAAAACGGTCACAACCACCGAGGCTCCGCACGACCAGAAGTCGGTTACCGCCGACCTGTATTCTGCAGCCTCCGTTTCTGTGTCCGATAAGGGAATCCGGCTCGCACAAGAAAACGGGAGCCAGCAGCGTTTCTCAGCCGAGGTCTCAGCGTCGCGCAGCTGATGACACACGCTCTGCCCCGGCCGGCAGGGCCGCAGCGGACGCGGGGGGTGGGAGGGGCTCGGGGCACGGCGGCGGTGCAGGGGCGGGTCCCCACTCAGCGACGCTGCAGCCTTCGCTCTGGGGATCCAGGCTCCTCCGTGCAGCTCCCGCTGGGCGGAGCACGAGGTGGCCCGCACCTCCCCGGTGCCCACACCTCCCTGGGGCCCACACCTCCCCGGGGCCCACACCTCCCCGGGGCCCGCAAGGCCGGCAGAGCAGCCGGAAGCGCCGAAAACCAGGTGCATTTGTCCCATGGGGACCAGATGCAGCCGGATGCACGTGAACTAAACGAGCTGGACCAAAACCACCGGACCGGAACCACCGTGCCCGCCATGCATGCCGGGCCAACGGCCACGGGTGCCGAGGCTCCGCTGCCCATGCTGCCTCGCGACTCACTGGGACCACGGGCCAGGAGAAACGAAACCTCCACAAAGCTACACTGTAAAACCTCTTGTCTATAATGTTACCATTCAAACCACACAGTTGCCAGAGACGTCCAGGAAATCCGCCTCCACCTGAAACGACCCCTTTAGGTCTGATTCCTAGAGAAGGCACCGATGGGCCCCGAACTCTGTCTGCAGCAGGCTGTGAAGGCACCCGGCCACCCGCCTGCGGGCTAACGCGCCCGGCCACCCGCCCGCGGGCTGCTAACACACCCGGCCACCCACCCGTGGGCTAACGTGCCCGGCCACCCGCCCGCAGCCCGTGCCAGGCAGACGCACAGGGCCAGCCCCACGTCCCAGCTGGGCCTCGTGCTGATGTCTCTGCTGCCACCTGTAACTCCGGCTTGCTGTGAAAGCGCACAGTAGGGCTTTGAAGGAATATTGCAAGGCCCCCCTCTTCCTCTCCCCGGGGGACCTCGGGCTCCACAGGTCCGTCAGCTCTATCTGGGTTTTCACACTCTAAAACCAGGGATGTGATAACCCCTGTGGTCCTCAAACTCAGAACAAACTCCGGACGGCCTCCGCAGAAGGCACTGTGGTCGGCCCCGCGCGGCTGTGAGGCGAAGGCGCCCAGAGCGCCCGGGACATGCACGGGGCTTGCCGTGCCCCACCCTAAAAGCCGCAGCTGGCCCTGCTGGGCTCCAGGCCGTCCCCTTTCCCACGCCGCGAGAAATGTCACTCACGCCGCCCGCAGGCAATGGGCCGGAGTGTGTCCTCAGCCCTCCAGGCGCGGCCGGTCCCGTCTCTGGCGTGGCCGGGTCCCGCAGGCCCTGCTGGAGCGGACAGCGGAGAGAGCCACTTTCAGTCAGAGCGTCGCCCGCAGAGCGCGGCTGCGTCAGGGAGGACGCCGCGCACACACTCACCGAGCCCGGGGCTTTTCTGTTTCTAAACATCAACCTCCACATGGTTCCAGACAACTGGACGAGTCTCCGGCTTCTGGGGAGCCCTCGGTAGACACCAGAGGAAGGGAACTCGCACACTTCTGTGCAACTCTTACATTCAGCTGAAGGAAGTGGTGATGTCCCCATCACCGACCTCAAAGCTCAGCCCCCAACGGGAGCCGCTCCTTCCGCCCTGGACGCACAGAGCTCGACTCCGCAGCCGAGGGCATCGCCCAGCGGACCAGACGGACGCCCGACGGCGGCTTGGAGGGTCCCTGGTCTGTGCAACACCCTCGTGCCCGCTACAGAGAGCGAAGGAGTTCAGTCTGCTGACTCACTAACACACGCTCACGGAAACTCCGAGCGCGGTCAGGGCTGGGGTGCGAGCCGTGTCCGGGCACTGGCTCGGCCTCCTCACCTGCCGGGCTGCGGTGAGGCGGGCCCGACCTTCCGGGCGGCTAGGACGAACGAGGGGGCACAGCCCCGGTGCCCAGCTCCCACCAGCCCTCGGCCACTGCCGGCCACGATGACGGTGCCGGGAGGGAGGGGTTCCCCAAACTGCAGGCCCCCAGGACCCCGCGCCTCCCTGGAGGACACTGCACCCCCTCCTCCGCCCCCGAGGTGTCTGAACAGACCTAACCGTCCTGACTTCGGCTCAGTCTCAGCTCCGGGCAAGAGACCCAGGAGATCGCACTGCTGTCCCCAGGACTGAGGACCTGCTTACCCAGGGGACAGACCCCGCTCAGCACCCTCCGAGTCAGGCTGCCAATCAGCGTAAGGCTCTGTCGTTGTGAAACCACCTAGAAACCATGCTGAAGTCCTTTATTCAAGATGTTGGTTTTCACCAGCCTTTTCTCTGCAGTATTGATGGTTTAAGCGTCTTTGGATGGTGGGCGGCTTCCATGTACACATCCACCCCCGACACACACAAGCACACACATGCGTGCACACACGCAAACCCACACGCATGCACACACGCAAACCCACACGCATGCACACACGCACACACACGCGCACATGCATACATGTGCACATGTACACACACGCACACACACACACACACGCTGGGGGCTCACGGCCCCCGCTTTGCCGTCCGTTTTGGAGACCCTGAGCACGGGCCACGTGGTCCTGGCTGAATCCGGTGGCGGCTGCGCCCCGTCCTGCACCACGCCAGCCAGGAGGTGGCAGCAGAGGACGAAGCCCGAGGGGCACCCCAGGACGGGCACCTGCTAAGACAGGCGCTTCTTCTGTGAGGCCTTCCTGATGGGTGCCCAGGAAGAAAATGCCGACCCCGCGTGCGGCCCGGCCTGTCGGGAGGGCAGGCTGCCCCCCAGAACCCCTGCCTCTCCTCCCCGGAGGCCCGAGGCTCCGGAGACCTGTGCGCTGTGTCTGGGATTTTACAGACTCTAAGGGTCAGTGGGTGACGTCACGGCACCAAGCAACGTGCCCCCGTCTTCGGCTGCTGCCCGGTTCCTGGACCGCGACCTTTGCCCTTTCCAGACAAAGCAGGCCAAGGGGTGTGTGACCAGGCTCGGTGCTGGCCGAGCCACGACCCGGAGGGGGGCGTCGGAGGCAGCTCACGTCCCCTGCCCCCAGGGCCGTGGGCCAGGCCCACGGCGAAGCAGACGGAGAGCGAGCTGCTCAGGGGACTCTGCTGCCGGCAAGATGGCCGGGCGGAGTGGCCGCGAGGCCCCCGCTCTGCGCACACCCACGGGCAGCGGGAAAACAGTCGAGCCAGGGCGGGGGAGCAGCTGAGCTGTGAGGGGGACGCACCCACGGGGGCTGAGAGAGGGGCGCAGCGGCGGGGGGCGGGACCTCCGCCATGGACGTCCGGGGCGCGGTTCTGCTACCACAACCTTGGAATTCAGATGTTTCAGAAAGTGTTTTTTACTGAGGGTGAATTTCAGATACCACAAAACTAGCGCCTGTCAAGGGACCGATCCAGCGACCTTCAGTACATTCCGGATGTGTCACCAACGTCCCCATCTGGTCCCAAAATACTGCGCCAGTGCAGAGGGACCCTGCAGGCGTGCTGCGGGGAAAAACGTCACAAAATCCACACAGCAAAAGAGAAGAAGAGAAACACATCGCACCACGTGAAATCTCCAGCAGCTGCGCTCTAACTTATCAGGGGTCTAGGTCGTGTCCCTTTATGCTTAACTGTGGTTATATTTTTATCTGTTGTGGTCTCACTGCTACTCAGCACGGCCACCAGGGGGCAGGAGAGTCCCAGACGCCCGAGATGACGACCGGGCAGCCCGGCGTGTGGTCAGGGCCGCTGCCCCCTCAGGAATCCTGGTCCTCGTGGCTGGTACCCACGTGCGCGGCCCAGGGTCTGCTGAGAAAATGCAAACCAGGGAGCAAAATATTCTTCCTAAGTTAGGCCTAAAAACACTGTTTCGCATAAGACTTGTAACAGATAAAATAAGTGGTTATGCAGAAAATTATCCAAATTCTTTGACCCGAGGAGTTTATCCAAAGATACGGGCTTATATGTATGTGGATGTTTATTATAGTGACTTTATAATGAGAAATTGAAAGTTTACCCAAATATTCAACAACAGACAATCGGACAAATATAGAAATATATAGTATAGTTGTTAAAAATATTGAAGAGTTTTGGGGGGAAAGTTATAAAGTGTTAAGAAAACCTTATGAAAAGTATGACTCGGTATTGATAAATTACATAAACCGTGGTGACGTGAACGCAGACACACACAGGTGCCGAGCCAGACGCCGCAGGTGCGGTGGGCGTGCGGCGCACGCGCAGGTGCCGACCCAGACGCCGCAGGTGCAGTGGGCGGCGGACACAGGTGTGGCACTGGGAAGCCCTGGGCCAGTGGTCGCGAAATGAAGAAACGCGCCACCGTTAAGAGTCATTATCTGTTTTGTTACATTAGGATGATCTTAAATGTTTCGTTTACACGTTTTTATGTCCTTCACATTTTCTCTAACGTAGTACACTCCTTTTCCATTTAGAGCGAAAGGAAATATGCATCGCGTATACTTACAGAACAGAAAGGAGCCCTCTTTGGCCTGTCGACGTTTTAAAATCATAAACGCAGCTGGGGCGGACTGACTCTACTCACAGGATCCGCAACCCCCGACTCTACTTTCACTGATTTTGCTCTTCTATCTAAGCCGCGTTATCATTAAGCGCCAGGGCCCCCGGAGGGCCTCGGCTCCACTGCGGGGTGTGAGACGGCGACGGGCAGCCGGGGGTGCGTGTGCGCCCCGCATTGGGGCTGTCCCCAGGATGCGTGCTGGAGCCGGGACCGCCCAGCCGACGGGAGCGGGGCGGGGACCCCGGCACAGAGAAGGGCGCGAGGCAGGCAGGGCCCGGGTGGAGCTGGGCTCCCGGCCCGTGGGCTGGAAGTCACGGACGGCACCGTGGGGGGCAGCCCCACTGTGGGGATCCACTCGGACCCCCCCGGTTGAGCTGAAGACACTGGAGATCCGACAGGCGCAGAAGGAAGCCTTCTCGAGCACCCCTCGTCCGATGGAAAGTAGACCTCCCGAGAAAGGAGGGCAGCCGAGAACCCCTCTCTGGGGCACCGTCCGCCCCCAGGCAGAGATGCGGGCGAGCCACCGCCACCCCCTCTCTCCGGGAGACCACTCGTACCGCATGGATGGGACGGTCGCTAACATTCTCCGCAGAAACCCAGAGGGGCCGGTGCTTCTCCCCCGGGAGCCTTTCCTGCCCCGCTGGGCGCAGAGCCCGGACCCCACTGCCCCTCCGGGCCGCTTGCCGCTGGGCGCTCCCCACGCGCGCTTGCCGCGGTCACAAACCACCTTCTCCGTCCCCCTTGCCCATCCGCCGTGTGTCCGTTTAATTCACAGCCCCCATCGCTGCACCTGACGGGATGGGGAAGGCCCCCTCCCCACACCGCACCCCATTTTCCGGGGCGGCTCTGAGTGCATTTGGAAAAGGGGGGAGGTCTCAAGCTCAGGCTGACTGGGCACGGCACCGGCGGCTGGCCCGAGCACAGCGGAGGGACGACGGAAGGGAGCCAGGAGACGGCGCAGACCGGCCTCGCGGGTCGCGGGCCCGGCCGCTGCGTCTGTCTGTCCTTCCGGGGCCCGCTCCGTGCCCCAGGGGACTCGCTCCGGCCCGGTGTTCTGGGCACGACAGAGCCAGGCAGAGCCCGCAGGGAGATGTGAATGCCAGCCGAACGTCCTTCATGGTGCTTTTAACCCGCTCCCCACTTGCCCTGAGAGGTCACCCCGAGATAACGCGCGGGTCGCAGTCCCGGCCTCGCCCCCGAAGCCTGCCACGAAAGCTCGCTTTTGTTCTGTTTCCGCATCGCTCTAGCATAGCGATGGTCTTCGGAAACAAATGGCCTCGTTCTGTTCATAGCGTTCTGTTCTCAGCAGCACCGTTTCCATTTACAAAATATAGTCAAATCTTGGAAAATGCCGCGTCCCCATGCGTGATGCTAGCAGCGTTCTCGAACGGTCGTTAGCTGAAGACTCGTCCGATGAATCCCATTGTTTATACGTTTCTGTTACCTTAGGATTAGAGGCAAGTTCTGTTTAGAAACAACTCCAGGAACAGTTTTCACGTTTCGTTTCACATTGAAAACCAGTGCGATTTGCTTCCGCCTCGAAGGGCATGTTGTGTAAACTTACCGCTGGCGGCGAGCTGCACTTTTCTTTCTCATCGTGCAACGGGCTAACGGTGGCGAGGCGTAAGTACCTCACGGACGGGGCATGCCCTTGAAGGCTCCTCAGCACAGAGATGTTGACGGCTGTGGCCCTCCGGTTCAGAGGGGACAAGAGCGTGAAAGGCAGCTGTGTGGGAATGGGGGGGGGGGGGGGGGCGGAGACGCGACGGCTCAGGCATCAAGGCTCGATGACCCTGGATGTGGGTCCGGGGCCAGCGTGGAGATCGGCCTGACTTGCTCCTGGTAGAAAGAATCGTCGCCCTCACGGCCGGGCCACGGAGGCTGCGAGGCCAGACCAGGGGCTGGCAGACTTTGGGCGGTTGGTAAATTGCCTCCATCGCGTGGCAATGGACCCGCCGCCACCCCTGGGCGACGAGCCGTGCTTGCCGGGGTCTTTGTTCCCCCAGCCCGGCCGAGCAGACGTCTCACCCGCCGTGGGAAGTGCCAGGCCGGGCCCCGCTCACACGGGCCAGGACGGAGAGTGGCCGGCTCGAGGACCGTGGCACGGTGCCTCCCACGTGCTGCACCCGCCGCCCAGACACACCCGAAGCGTGACACGGGGGTGAGCGTGAGCTCTGCACTCCCACTGGGACCACTCGGCCGACACGTGGCACCCACACGCGGCTCACGCGGGCGAGAACCGGTGGGTCCTCGTGCCAGACGAGGGCCTTCCTGAGCCGCCATCCGAGAGCCCACGGCCCTGCAGGGTCCCCCGGGGCCGCGCTCAGGCCCTGCTGCGGGCTGGCCCTGCACTTGGGGCGAGAACCCCCCACCCCAGCGTCCTCGGACCCAGCGAGGGTAACTGCAACGACCTGCCCAGGGCTACGCAGGCGTGATATGTTAAAAGCAATTACCTTAACGTCCAGATCCTCACCTCTGTCCTAAAAGTGATCAAAGAACTTCTCTGCTCAATCCTTTCCTACCTCCCTCTTCACAAGCCCCGTTTCCCGTTTTCAAAAGAAAGGCTCACCTCCCCCCCCACCAACCCCCACCCCACGCTCACCTCTCCCCCCACTGACCCCCACACCCCACGCATCTTCCCGGGGCTGGAAACCCCCGGGCGCTGCAGGGCGGCTGCTCAAAGCGCTCGTAGCTCCCTGCACACAAGGACCAAGGGACCAGCCCACTAGCAGGCTGACGGTTTCCAACTCTGCTGTCAACAAATTTGCAGGAGCATCTGTTCAAATTTTTAGGTGAGAGAGCTTTAAAAATAACTTTTTATAACAATCACAAGGTGATTCTTGGCACACACCTTGGAAGACGCTCAAAAAATCGTGACACGATTCTAACAAATATTTTTCCATCTCCTATTCCTGTTTATGTGAGCGAGTTGCTTCAGCGCATAAAAATAAAAACTAGAGAACATACGGCTGCCGGCCCCTTGTCGCCGCGGCCGCACCCCGAGCAGAGACCCCAGCGTGGTGGGGGGGGGGTCCATGCCACACCCCCTGCTCTCCAATCATCGCTCCTGTTACATTAATAATCCTCAACTTCTAAAATTTATTTTATTCGATTGTATCCCAATAATAATTACAATAATTCAAAAGAAACAGCACTTAGAATCTTATGGTTATAGAAAATTAAACTTAAAAATCAATTTCAATTTATGAACAGATTTTTACTGTAAAGATAAGGTAATGAATAGAGGACTTTTTAGCAAATATTCACATATATGTCATCAGGATAATATTCTAAGGAGTAGGTGGGATGGAGATCTGAATTCAACAAGAAGAAAATGGAGTCACAAAAATTACTGCATGCTCAAAAAACAGCGTTTTTCACGTAATTTTTTAAAAGGACGATGGCAGGTTATGGAGTCACCACAGCATTTAGGCCCCAGGGGGTCATGTAAGGAACACAACAGTTTTACTCTGAAACATCCGCGTTTTAAATGCCAGGAGACACCACTCGTGACATAAACTGACTTTTAGACGCACATTTTAAAGGCGCCGTCTGGTGTCACCGGCTCCTCAGCCCCGCTAAGGAGCCCCCCGGCCCCCAACCCCGGCTGCCGGGCACCCGCCGAGCAGCTGCCCCGGGGCCATGGGGTGCCCCGTTAACAAGCGGGCACTTGTTTGGGTCCTAGTGGTCCTGGCAGTCTCTGACGTAACAAACTCACTTAAATCCTGGAAAACCAACCACCGTTTCCATTAGGCCGACTCCTTAGCAGCTCCAGAAAAATATTTTCCGCCAACGACTCATTTGAGTCCCAGGTGAGAATACACGGGTCCAGTTAGGCTGACGGAGCAGGAGTCCCAGAAACAGGTTGACGTGACTGGCGAGTTTTCGGCAGGGTCCGCCCTCAGCCCCCCCCCCCCCCCCCCCCCGGAACGCGGGCGGGGACCCAGACGCCGCCGCGCCCCGAGGTCACAGCTCCGCCCCCTCCACGCCCTGCGCACTGAGCGGTGGGTCTGGCTGTGATTTTTAAAAAGGACGAAGCCGTGAGAGCGCGCCATTGGCCGTCGCACTCGCGTGGGTCTGTGCGGCCGGCACTTCTGCACCTGGGGCGGTTGCAGATTCCATCACCCTTAACGTGATCGTCTGTCCCAGGGAGAACATTTTACCTCATTACGAACACTGGAAACAGGACTTCGGTTTGCCCAGCACTCACAGAGAACATTCTCGATGCAAAAAATCTGAAATAGGATCCCTCGTCTAAGCTTTTAAAACAGGAAGAATCTAAAAGGATGAAAACTTTTACAAAAAGGATCTGAGGAGATGCCGCGGTTGTAACTATAACAGAAACGAGACGTTTTCCAGGCTTTTGCGGACACACAGTCTCAGAGGGGGCAGGAAACGGGGCCGCGGCTCGGCCTTGGCGCTCGCCGGCGGTTTTGCCGACAGCGTCGCCGTTCGGAACGATCGTGTCTGCGCTCTCTTAAAAATGGAAAGCATCGACAAGGACGTGATGTACTAGACTTATGAAAAGTTCAACTGATAAAATCTGTGATCGAAACATAAAACAGAGGATCCAGAGAGGAGAGACAGAAACAGAAGGGGAGTGGAGAGAGAAAGTAAAGGGAAGAGAAAGGTTTACAGGACGTTTAATGAATCCAGTGTTTTTCATCTTATTTTCAACGTTTAAACACTAAAAACATTTTATTTAAAATGTTCTATATATAGTCAGACATATAATTTTAAATAAACGAGTATATTTCATTGCAAAAAAATTAACATTTTGAGAAATCAAATTAGTCAAATTTATGTTTTATTATTTAGCTGTGTGAATAATTTATAAACGATTAGAGAACTATTTGGAGGAATAATTATTTAACAGTCTCAAAGGTGTATAATTTCATAAACCTGGGGGGCGAGGAGTTTTCAAAATTTGTTTTTTAATCCCTTCCTAGACACTGCAAACACTAAAAGAGAAGCAGATTACCTTCACTGAGTTGCGGTCACCTTTTCTAACGTATTCATATAAGAAAAGATGAGAAAGATGGACGATACAAAATAACACTCTAAAGTAAGACCAGTCCAGGACTTTGGACGCTGTGATGTGCCCACTGGAAGGTCGAATTCGGACAGAGGATGACGGTGCCGGGCGCGCGGTACGCCGCCGGCCCCTCTGGGAGGCGCCGTGGGAACGGGCACCACGCGGGGCCACGGCCCCTGCGCCTCCGGGCGCCCTGCGCGGGGCCGAGGACGAGCCGCGGCGTGGGGCCGGCTACGCCTCGCGGTCGGCCCCCCGGACTCCCTCGCCCCGCCCCCCCTCCCGGAGCGGCCCCCCGCGAGCTCGCAGCCCTCTCCGCGGTGTCCGCCTCCAGCGGCCCCTCCTCGCTCTGGAGCTGCCCCTGGGCCGCGGCCACAGCCAGCAGCGGCGTCCCCCACCCCTCTGCACCCCCCGCCTGCGGCCCTGAAGCCCCCGCACGCCCGCCCCGCGCATGCCCCGCGAGCCTCGCCGGCCCGCGCAGTCCCGCCGCGCGCCGGATTACGACGCGGTCTGCCGGCTTCTGCTCCTGTGCCCCGCTCTGCCTCCTCCCAACGCGGGGGCCGGGGGCCTGGTGACGACTCAGGCCGGACACCACGCAGGCCAGTGGCTGCCCTCGGCGAGGAGCCCCCGGCCCTGCTGGGGTGGGGACGGCCCCCGCGACAGCCGACCGAAAGCTGACCGGTGGGACGGCGCACACACGCACCCCAGCGGCCGCGGCTTCAGGGCCCCCGCGCTCGAGGACTACGCAACCGCCTCGCCTCGTCTTCGGCCAGTGACGGGCACCGCGTGGGCTGCGGGGAAGGGACACGGCGGACGTGCTCGGGACGGGCCGAGAGCGAGTCCCGGCTCTGCCCACGTTGCAGGTGCGGCCGGAGCCTCGTCCGGAGGCGTCGGTCAGTCAAGCGGACGAGAAACTCGCAGCGGCGGCGGCGGCCTGCCCGACCCCCGAGCGATCTCGTCCCAGATAGACGGCTCCTGAGGCCGTTTCCTGGGTGCCATCACCTCTGCGGCCTTGTCACCCTCACACCGAACCGCCATCTTCAAGAGCCCCGCCGCCCTCGGCCTCTGGGAAGGCTGCGCCGGCTCCCGCACCGAACCCCGCACAGCCGGCCCTGCTGCACCTCGCTGCTGAGCCTCTGCACGGCCTGGCATCGGGAGTCCCCGGCGGGGCGGGGCCGGGCTCCGGGCTCCGGGCAGACACACGCGCCGGGGTGACGTGCAGCTGAGGGCAAACGAGGACTCGGCCCCAACGTCGGCACCCCGCACGGGCCGACGCCTCGCTCCAGGGGACCCGCAGACCACGGCCACCGGCGGACCGAAGCCAACTGCACACCACGGCCACCCGCGGACTGTGGCCACCCGCGGACCGCGGCCACTCGCAGACTACAGCCACCCGCAGACCGAAGCCAACTGCAGACCACAGCCACCCCAGACCACGGCCACCCGCAGACCGCGGCCACCCCCGGACCGCGGCCACGCGCAGACTGTGACAGCAGGACCCCCAGGGCTCCCCGCCGCTGCCTTCAGAAGTCCCTTTGCTCGTCTTAATCAAGGTGTCATACGTGTGATTCCTGGAACGATAGCTCACAAAGTCCAAATTCACTAAACGAGAAGATTATACGGAACGTAACGCGTTCTTCCCCTCGCGATCCGGGGTCGTCCGTGGCTAGTTCAGGGCCCCGCGCAGGGTGCTAATTAGGAGGCCGCATGACAGTCAGCGGCGCCGCAGGCGGGAGGCATGTGGAGGGACCCCGTGTGACACCTCGCTGCCGTCATGTCCCCTGGGAAGACGAGGGCATGAAGCACGCGTCGGAGCCTCGCGACGTCGGCCTCCCCCCCGCGGCCCCGGCCCCCTCCCCGGCCCCCTCCGCCTTCCCTTCCCCCAGCCGCGAAACCCTCGCCCCCGGTGGGCCTCCCTCCCGGCTCCACTGGAAACGGGAAAAGCTCAGACCTGCGTCCAGCGCCTCCTCTGGCAGGTCTGAGGCCCTGCGCCTGCACCTTCACACCTCGCTTCACAGATAATTGTAAGCTAAAAATTTAAAATACCTTGAAAAACGCTGCCCATCTGCAGGCGATCTGATGAGACCAACTTAATAACTTCATGCATTGTCCATCTGTTAGAGTCATCGAGAAGATATAGATGTAGCAACCCGACTCACACAAAGCTGGACGGCGCCCAGATGGAGAGCATTTCCCATGAAGTCAGAAAACCTCTCTAAATAAAAATAACTTTAAGACAATTCAGAGGAAAACCTGTCTCACAGGTTTTATTTTCAAGTAACTAAGTCCTGAGACCCTCGTCCACTGTGTCTCCGTGACCCTGTCCGTAGCTCCAGGGGCCGAGGTGAAGTGGGGGGCCCTCGGCAGGAACGAGGCGCCGCGGCCGCCAAAGCCGCTCCCGGCTCCTGCCGACCGACCACGGCACCACCTGCCCCGGGAACTGGCTAAACCATGAAGTGATTCTGCTAAAACTCGGGATTTGACTTGTTTAATACGATTGTAAGGAATTCATTCTCTATTTTATAATTGGTCCCCAAGGTCTTTATAATTTGTTGTATTAGTGTCCCCCGGCTGCCATCACAAAGTACCGCAAACTCAGTGGCTTCAAACGACACAGATTCCCGTCTCGGTTCTGGGTGCGGGCAGGGCGGAGGCCCCGCAGCCTGCAGGGGGCGCCCTTCCTGCCCCCTCCGGCTCCCGGGGCTGCCGCGGCCCTGGAGCCCCTTGGCCTGCAGCTGCGTCGCCCCGGCCTCCGCCCCATCGCCACGCGGCCTTCTCGCCGTGGGTTTGTGCCTCTTACCCTCTTCTCATGAGGACGCCGGCCAAACTGGCCCAGGGCCGCCCTGCCGACCTCTGACCGCACCTCCACCTGATGCCCCCTGCACAGTGTTAGCAAACAGGGTCACACCCAGCGGCTCGTGACGCAGTGCAGAAGGTCCACCCTCACTGTGAAGGCCACGCTGGGCGTTTCTGCCTAAAGCAAGAACACTGAGGCCGTGACTGAGAGCAGGGCACGTCGCAGCGTGAGGACGAGCCCAGGTGCTGCCTCGCCGTCCTCCGGCACACCTGGGTGCGGCCGCCTCGTGCCTCAGCGTCTGTGACGGCCACGCCTGCCCTCCCACCCGGCCTGAAGCGGGCACCAGTGAGCGCTGACCGACTGCCTGAGACCTGCTGGCGAACTTCATGCCTCCGGTGTGCACACACTCTGCAGTCACACACACGAAACACATTTAGGGGTTTCAAAGATACAGTTTTATGCTTGAAACTTAACTGTGCCAAGGTCGCCTCACCGGAACGCCACTTGGAGGCATGAGGTTTTCTCAAAGGCTGTTAGTAAAACCAGCTATGATCAAGCACCATTTTTAAATGTTGGCTGTGTTAACCGTGAAGAACAAAGAGAAAATGTTTAAAATCTCATCTAAAAATCATACGAGCTCTTTCGTGTCGAGGCACAGCAGAGCAGGGATAAGTACCGTTCTTTTAAATTGCTCATTATTATTCACTGAAGTGGAAGAAAGAGATTCTGGCAGTGCAGGCGGATGCTTTCTCTGGAACCCATTAGAGCCGGAACCTCTCATCCCGCACTCGGAAGATGGCATTCTGTGTTTCTCATATATTGTCTGTTAAAGAAACAGTGATCAAAAAACACCTTTTATGAAAACGCAACGCGAATTAAAAATTGTCCTGCAGTCGCCTCGGTCCAGGAAGCTTCTCATCCCTTTCCCTTCTCCTCTGGCTGGTGTGGGGGACCCAGTGAGGCCTCGTGAGGTGCCCGGGCACGTGGGGCCGCCAGGCTGGAGGAGACGGGCCAGCTCAAAGGCTGCCCGCCAGACGCGTTACTGACGTGACGTGCGGAAGGGGTGAACGTTTATTCTGCTTAGGAGAGTCTAGTATCATTTTTAGCCTGCTTTGATTTCTAGTTGTTAACATACAGATTCCTTATGATTCAGACATCATTGGAAGCTAAATTCAAACGAACACACTCTACCAGAACGGCATCCTCTAGCCTGTAACTTGATACCTGGGCACCAAGTACCTTGGGAAGTAGTCCAGAGCACAGAGGAGCCAGGTGGCTGAGAGCGGGCGTTGGCCTGGAGGGTCCACCGCTCCCCTCGTCCCTCTCCTCCCCAGGACGCGGGGCCATCTGACCATCCGACTAAAGGGGCAGGCGTCTCAGGGGGCTGCTGAGGGCCTGGGGCCTAGTCACGCCAACAGAAGTGATGGGGAGGAGGCAACAGAGACACTCGGAAGACAAGCCGCGTCTGAGCGTCAGGAACGGCGAAAGCGTGTCTGGCCCAGGGAGGCGGGGTCAGGACCTCGGACAGGGGTCTGGTGTCCACCAGCTCCTCCTTAGTTTTCATCTATACTAATGCTTTCTACAAAAAAAAAAGAGTGAATTCAAACCAAAGTGCGGGTCACGCCGGGTTGCGGCTGCCCTGTTTAGGTCTGCAGAGCCCAACCCCGGGAGAGCTGCACACACGAGCTTGCACACACGAGCTTGCACACGCAGCGCTGCCTCTGCCGGTGCCGCTGAAGGCGGACAAAACGTCACACACGAGGACGTGCAAAGACCACGCCTTAATTTTTAAAGCGTGAATGTGCTGAGGGCGCAAAGGCTCCCACTGAGACCGTAAAGGTCGGAGTCCCCCCAAACCTGCGCGGCAAAGTCCTGCTTCCCCGCGGCGCCGCCTTCCTGGCGTCAGGGCTCGGCGCGGGGCCCCGGCGGGTCTGAGGGCTCGTGGCGCACACAGCGTTTGCTCCAGCGGGTCACGGAGCTGAAGCGGAAGACGGCGGTAACGCCTTCCCCACGGCGGCTGCTCTCACAGGACAACAGATGCCAAGCGGATACAAAATGACTCAGTCTGATTACAAAGTATCTCACACAGGACTTCTGGTACCCGCTACTCCATGGCAAATACTTGAAAATCAGAGTCAAAATATCTCCCGTGAGGCTGTCACATGGTCAGGTAGGGGGAAAAAGCAAACTTTTAACTTCATACATACTCCGAAGGCAGATGGACTGTTTTTTTTTGAAAAGCCACCTGCGAGGCACTGCTCTGTGGTGGCCACCCTGTGCTGAGTGCCTGTGCTGAACATGGGGCCGACTCCCCAAGGCCTCACACACCCAGGAGTCCCCGCCCGAACCCAGGCAGGCGCGGGCCCCCCCCAGACAAGGCTGCAGTGACCCAAACCACGACCCCAGCCGGGGAGGCAGGTTCGCATCTTGTACAGAAATGGGACGCAATGTGTGAGTAAAAGGTGAACAGGAGCAAACATAGCTTTTGTCTTCACAGCACCCAATAAAAGTCACGGCTCAGACCCACGTGTCAGAAAGCCCCGGCTCCCTTCCTGCCCCCTCCCCCGCAGTACCTGACTGAAGCACTGAATTCGAAAACTGTCACCAGGAGCTGCCGGGGGTACTTCCCGGCCACGACCCTCGGGACTCCTCCTGGTGGCTTGGTCTGGCATGACACCCGCTATGCACAGCCTGCCGCTCTGCAGTCCCACGGGGAGCCCAGGGCGAGTCAAACGAGAAACACACGTGCGCGCACACGCATGCACACGCCGCGAACCGCGCACGGGGCCCGCACGCGCGATTCGAACCCTGCTGGCTGGGACTACGGGAGGGCCAGCGTGGCATGCTGTCGCGCTTCTGAACGTCCGTAAGCGTGACAGATGAGAGGGAGCTGTCGGCGCGGCGGTAACCGCGTTTCGTGCCCCTAAGTCACAGAGACGGCGTGAAATGCCTCTCCTCTGAGTCCCGTTCCCTGACTCGATCTCGGTTTCCGTTGCGTTTGGAACCCTGGGCTGTGTCAGGGGAACGGAAGAAGCCCTGAGTGCACAAGGGGCTTCGCCTGGAAATGGGCCTCCCTGGGCGACGGGCTGGAAAGCGTGAGCTCCACGGCGGACGCCCGGCTCTGTTGCCACGCGGCTGAGCGGCCGTGTCTGCCTTTCTGCCACGAAGAACAACAGTCCTCACAATACCGAAAGGCTTGTTCCAGGGATTCCCGGAAGCCTCGAGTTACACACGCATGTTACAGGGTCCATGAGTCTCAGATTTGCTCTAAAGAACCGTGCTTGTAAAATCTTAAACTACATTTGTCATAAGAGACTAAATTGCCTCCTTAACAAAAAATAATTAACCCACTCATGATAGCCTCAAATTATTTTAATTATAATGAACCAATTACTGAGTTAAAAGTGCACTGTTAATTACTAGTTTAGGAACATTATGTTTAATCAGTCCTCTGCCTGAATTCTATGCAAGTAAAAATCAGTAAGTGTTTCTAACAGATGAATTTTTAGACATAACAAAATAGCCTTTTATCCCAGAGGAGGCTTCAGGCCCAGAGCTATTGAGATTTGGGGAGGGGGCCATTTGGGAAGGGGACCATGTCTGGACTTACAGCCAAGCTGAGCTAGGGCGTATGAGTTCTAGGCATTGATTAGGATTTAAAAAGTGTAAATTAGGCACATTTGAAATGTTATTTCTCACTGTTTAGTGGTTTTCTTTTCAGAATACAAAGATGACCACGTGATACCTGGACAAGCATTTCTTAAGCTCCTTTCGCACCAGACGCCCAGGGTGGCAGGTGACAGTCACACGATCTGCGCCCTCCTGGAGCAGCAGGGAGGCCTGTCCGAACAGCCCGGGCGGCCGCAGCCCCAGTGAGGAGCCCAGGGAAGCACCGGCCAGCCCTGTGGCAGGAAGGGCCCCTGCTCAGGGGGCCTGGGGGACTGCGAGCCCGCCCGTGGTCAGACGACCTCCGCCACGTCTCGGGGACCTTCCCAACGCTCGGGTACACTTTAAAGTTGCCTCCTTTTCTCCTGCAAACTGGGAGACAGTGTCACGCCGAGCCCTGGAGAATGGAAGGGCCGTGGGGTCTCTGCAACTGCCGGCCTCCCAGAAGCGGGCTGCGGACCGCCCGGCAAGCGGGCCTGTCGTGTGTGGGGGACCGATGGCACTGTCCTCGCGCCCCGCAGCTACGCGGCCAGGGCGGCAACGCCCACACGGACGCCGAAACGCAACACGCTGCCTGCGACTCTCGCCCGCAACATGCGGATGGGGAACCCGATGCGGCTCCGAAAGGAGGGGCGTGAGCGCGCAGCTCGGCGCGGGGCGGCCCAGTGCGGCCGGCTGCGGGACGCCGGGGGGCGCGGGGTAGTGCCTGGGAAGGTCCCGGGGTCACGGCTGCCGGGGCGGGGTGGTCGTGTCCAAACGCACTCATCCCACCCCGCAGAGCGCACAGCGCCACCACGGGGCCCGGTGTGGACCGCGGGCGCCGGGCGAGACGATGCGGCTTCACCCGCGGCCAATGAAGTCCATCTAAATGGGGGGCGGGGGCCTGCCGGGAGTCTGGCTGGCGCTGCTCCGGGCCTCGGACCAGCGTGGAGGCGGCGCGGCCTCCCGAGTCCCCCCGTCTGTGACCACAGGCCCCCCCCCACCCCCCGGCGCCTGGGCCTCCGTCAGCCCTCGGCTCGCGAGCCCTGCACGGGCTGCATTTCGGGGGTCCGCCCCCACGCGTTACAGCTCAGGGAGCCACCGCACGTGATTTTGGGCTCCAGGTCTTGTCGCTCACACAGAAGTCGCGCTGCGTCCGGCCCCCCCTGGCACAGTGGCCGGCGGGCGGTGTGGCCGGCTGTCCATCAGGACAGCGTCTGCTTGTGCCCGGGCTGCGCTCATTTCTGAGACAGGCACAGTGACCTGGATGCTTTATAGACGTCGCCTTACAATCTTTTAGCAAAAAGTAATAAGGAAAATATTAACAAAAAAAATCCGCAAAAGTCCCAGAAACAACCGAAGTGCGTTTCGGATGCAGACGACGCGGTACGTGTATGCACACAGCGGACCGCGACTCAGCCAGAAGACAGGACGCACTCCCGCCGTTGGCGCCGGCGTGGGTGGGTTTGCGATGACCACGTTAAATGACATAAGCCAGACGGAGAAAGTCGAGTACCGCACGATTTCACGCGTGTGGGATGTAAACGTGAGAGCAACGAAAGAACGAGACAAACCGAAGCTCAGACACAGGCGCAGGGCAGCGGTCACCAGAGGGGCGGGGGGGGCACGCGGGGCGCAGGGGCCAGACGCGGGGCGCCTGGGGGGGCACGCGGGGCGCAGGGGCCAGACGCGGGGCGCCTGGGGGGGCACGCGGGGCGCGGGGGCCAGACGCGGGGCGCCTGGGGGGGCACGCGGGGTGCGGGGGCCAGACGCGGGGCGCCTGGGGGGGCACGCGGGGCGCGGGGGCCAGACGCGGGGCGCCTGGGGGGGCACGCGGGGCGCGGGGGCCAGACGCGGGGCGCCTGGGGGGGCACGCGGGGTGCAGGGGCCAGACGCGGGGCGCCTGGGGGGGCACGCGGGGTGCAGGGGCCAGACGGGGGGCGCCCGAAGGCCGGCCTGGGCGGCGGACACGCGGTGCGATGTGCGGGTGACGGGTCAGTGCACCTGACACCTAATTTCCTTAACCCACGTCGCCCTGACGCATCTAATGAAGGTTTTTAAAGTTAAAGGAAAATCAACCAAGACATCACCTCGTCCCTGTTCGAAGTTCTCCGGTCGTCCCAAGAAACGCGTTTCGCAGTTGCTTCCGGGACGTCGAGGCCCAGCTCAGCGGCACGCGTGACGCTCCGTCCTTACCCGATCTCGCCTACCGGACGTGTGACGAGACCGGACCGGCCGTCTCGCAGACGGCCCCACTACGGCGGACAAAATACCGGCCCCAAAGACGTCCCCGCGCTAAGCCCCGGAACTGCGGCCGTCGCCTTCCACGGCACAGGGGACGTGGCCGACGCGTGTAAGGATCCTGAGCGGGAGGTTCCCCTGCAGCACGCGGCTGGGTTTGATGTCATCACGAGGACCCCTACAAGGAGACGAGAGGCCCGGAGTCGGAGAAGGGCCCGTGACAACGGGGGCAGGGGCTGGGGCGCGGCCGGAGGGACGCCCCGCACTGCCGCTCGGCTCGGGCGGAGGAGGGAGCCCCGAGCCCAGCGACGAGGGCGCCCGCGGGCGGGGAGGGCAGCGACAGGCCCCGCTGCGGCTCCGGGGCGCAGAGGCCTGGTGGCCCCGACAGCCGCTCCCCGGGACGCTGTGAGCTAACAGAGCCTCGGAGCCTCGTCCACTGGAAACAATGGCCAAAAGAGAGAGGACTGAAGTTTACCTCCCAACAGGTGGCGACCTGAACTACTGAATGAATTAGTGTGTGTGTGCGTGTGCGTGCGCGTGTGTGTGTGTGTGTGTGTGATCGAGATATCTGTGCCATAGCGGTACACATAGATACTAAAAATAAACAACAGAAGCTGCACGGCCACTTGTGTGGAGGGAACAAGGCTTGGGTGTCCACGGCTTCGCTTCTGGCTCGGACTTCTCCGCCACGCCCTCGCCCTGGCTTCGAGGTTCCCCGCCCTGGGCAAAGTGTGATCTGAACAGGCCCCAGGGATGGGAGCCGATTAGAGATGCAGAGTCTCAGCTCCACTGAGCCAGAACCGCGGCTTGACCCGAACTCCCGGGGAGAGGGCGGCTGTGGCTCGGGGAGCGGGACGCACGCCCATCTCCGTCCTCCGGGGCTGACGCGGCGGTGGCTGTCGGGGGACCTTGTGCGGCTCGCGGGCCAGGCCAGGCACGTGCGCTGGTTTGCAGGGTGACTTCTCCGTGCGCCGGGAGCGGCCGCCTCTGGCCGCCTCTCCGCTCTCCGACCCCCGACTCCCCTCTCTTCTCCCTTCCTGGCACTTGCCACCGCTACGCAGACATCTCAGCTCCGCAGCTGCTCCTCTGCAAGGGCAGGGGAAGGCCAGGGCCGGGCTGCGGAGACATCTGTCTGCCACACGCGTCAGAGTCCCTGAGTCGCCGGGGCCTGGCACCGTGCCAGGCACGTGGTGCTCACGCAGCAGACATTTGCCGAAAGATCAGGAAAGGAGAGGGGGAGCCGGGGCCGGACATCATGTCACGGACAGACGGGGGCTGCGCCACCTCTGGGACGACACCAGCAGTCACCCTCCTGCTGCTCCGACCACGTCACAGTGGAAGTGGGTGTTTACGTCCTGAGTCCCAGACGGTGACGGACAGCGGCTGCCTCATTCATGCCTCGGGAGAACGTGAAACAGACTCCGCAAGCGTTTCTAGAACTATATCTGTGGAGAGACGCTGAGCCTGCACGCTGTTCTGTGTGCGCTGTGCAGCTCGCGCCGGCCTCCCGCCCCCCCCCCCCCCCCGACGAGGCCACAGTAGCCAAGTCTGGGGCGAGGGGCTGCGCCAGCCTCGGCCTCGGCGCCCCCACCGGGACAGAAGCGTCTAGGTCACCCATGTGCCCTCGGCACTGTGGGCGCTTGGTGCTCCATCCTGGAAAAAGGTATTTCAAAGATGCCCTAGAGACGTCCGTGACTCACACAAACTGCCAAGTCTGCGTCCCCGCGAGCTCCCAGCCGCGTCTGCGGGACGAGGCTAACACTTCGTTTTACCACCTCGGACACCCACGGGGTGATCACCCGCACACCTGCCCCGCGCGGTGCGGACCATTCGGGTCGCGGCGTGGCCCCTCCAGCGTGCGTGGGCTGGACTCCAGCCCCAGCAGCCTCGGAGGGGGACATGCGGGAGCAGGGTCTCTGCAGAGGTGAGCAAAAGGGCGTCACGGTTCTCTCCCTGACACCTCTCGCCACACGCGAACTGCACGCCAACACAGGACAGCCCACTCGCACGGAACGCGCGGACCCTCTCCTCCGGCAGCTCCTCCAACTACCCACTCGAGACTGAAAACCCTGAGCATTTTACAAAAGGAACCTTTCTAATTCATGTGCGTTGATAATGTATTCCTCCCATGACAGAGAGAGCAAGGAAGTCGCAGACGCTGGCGGGGGAGAATTCTTTTCAAAAGCATCTCCAGCTAAGGCTCCCCTGCATGCTCCGTGCACACGAAAGAGAAGAACCATCTCACGTTTTCCGATACAAAGAAAGAAGAGCGAATGTTGGAAAGAGAAAAGGAGAAGCCCCGTGTGACGCTGGGCGAGTGCCACACAGCCACCGGGAAACAGGCCGGGGCCGCGGAGGGGCTGCTTCCGGGGCGCCCGGGCTGGGCACCGACGGAGACGCAGGGGGGAGACACGGGCAGCGGGGTCCAGGCCGCCGGGTCACCAAGGTCCCTGCAATGTTGCTTTGGACCCAGAGGAAAGGACCAGGCATCGCACTCGACCTTGGCCCTGATCCCATTGGCCACGTCCAGCCCCAGGACCAAGAGGGGGATCAGGGGTTCTAGGCAAACAGCAGGAAAAGCTTCCGCTGGAAACTGCCTGCTGGTTCTCTGCCATGCTCATCACATGACACCGTCTTCGCTGCCTCCTGAGAAGAAAAGGGGGAGGAGCGGCCCCCCACCCCCGCACCCGGAGCTCAGGGCGCGCACGGGGAGGGTCAGGACCCCGTGGGCGGTAGGGCTCTGCTCATCGCATCATGTGCTTCCTGTAGGAGGACAGGTGCGCCCCACTCCCAAGGGGTTCAAACACAGGAGCCCCAAGTCAGCCCGAGCCCGACCTCGGGCCTTCCGACACCCGGGCCCTGCACAAGTGCAGGAAGCGTGCGGCTCTAATCGGCTGTTTTGCTGCGCAACTTGGCGTGGCACTCGGCGTGGGCTCGGTGTGGTCACTCGGCCTCGGCCACAGGAGGCCCGGCAGCTTCTGGGGGAAGCAGCGCTCTCTGTGGACCCCACGGAGGCCCTGTGCCGGCTGGATGCCGGGCCCCGAGGTGCCGACGCAGGCCGTGTGCGCGATGTGCTCCGTCCGCCCGGCAGGGGCCAGGCTGCCCCCTGAGGTGTCCGCGACGGCAGGACGGGGCCCCCCAGCTGCCGGGGCGTGAGAACGCCCCGTCAGCACGGAGCAGTCCTTCCACTCCCAGAGAGAGCGTCTAACACGTGCTGACCGCCGACTGCCCCAGGGGCGGACAGAGGAGGCTGGCGTGGCCGAGGACGCTGGGGGCCGCCCCCGTCCGCCCAGTGGCGACTCACGGCAACCAGCAAGCGAGGCGGCGGCCAGAAGGCCATCAGGGCCGGACCTCTGGTCTCGTGCGGAGTCCTGCAGAAATCGCTGGCTACACATCGCACAGCACCGGTCTTCATCGCGAGGGGTGCGTTTCCCTCGACTTCTGCCTCGGTAAATACTGACGCCGCCTGGAGCCGGTGTCGCTGGTCCCGCCCCACGGCGCGCTTACACACAAACGGGGTTTCCAACAGCTTGGCCGCGTGACCCTCGAAACGCACTGTGTTTACACCGCCGTGTTCTAGAATGTCTACAAGGACTGCGGTGATGCCTGTCTTTTGTGGACAGAAAAATAAGAAATACAGATGTAAATAAGTGACCTAGTCACCGAGGCTTTTAGGGACAACCGATGGGGTCAAGGCGGACTGACGAGCAGGGCTTGGGAGGCAGATCCCTCAGTCCCTTTTCAAAACAGCTGCTCCCTCTGCACCCCGAGACCGCACGGCTCCCGGCTGCGTCATGAATGCTGAGGATTCATTAGTCCTCTGGTCTCGTTTCTATTCAAGCCCGTTTGCATTGCCTTTTCTGTCTTTTTTCTTTTTTTCTTTTTTTTTTTCATAAAGGGATGAGGAAAGTCGTCCAGATTCTCGGGAGGGACGGGAAAGAGGAAACACGTCGCCGTCTGCAGGTGTCTCGAGTCCAGGCGGCTCGTCCCGACCCAGGCCGGGCCTGCGGCTGGCAGACGTAGGTCCAAGGGGCTGTGTTGAGGCCCTTGGGCTCCTCGCTCCTCCAGGCGTGATGGGCCCCCCGCACCCCAAAACCACTTCCCAGGCTCTTCCCCCGAGTGGGGAAACCAGCCACAGCAGCTCCGAATTCAGGTTGCTGGTCATGGAAGAAGGCCGAGGTGTGGGGGTCTCAGAATACGCTGACCCCAGGACCTGCCCACTTCTCGCCTGACCCCTGAGAGGAGGCCGGGGGTGCGGGGGCCACACCTTCAGGCACCCGCCCTGGGACACGGGGAGTGTCCCCCTCTGTCACCCCCGAAGTGCCCTCCTGCCGGCAGACGGCTGGCGCCGGGTGCGCTCGCCGCGTCCCGCTCTGCCGTGGGGAAGCCGGCACCTCCCCCGTCAGCCGCGGACAGAGCCCGAGGGGACAGGCCGTGCGTGAGGCCACGCCGATGACGTCCCTAGACGCTCTGGTCTGGGACCCGTGTCGCCCACACAAGAAAGTGGTCTTTCTTGGTAAACATAACCCTGAAGTCGACGCCCTTTAGAAAATACATAAGACAAATTCTACTGTTTTTCACAGGCTGGTCTGAGAAATCAGAAAAGCGTCTAAAAGTCAGCGACATGTCTGGAGCACAGACCGGGAGACGATGACGGTGCGGGCAGGAGGGCCGGGCCGGGCGCTCGCGGGCTCAGCGTCCACACCGTGCGGACGGCCGGGGCCGCCGGCCGCTCGCCCCTCCGGCCCTGGTGCGCCCCACGCCCGCAGCCACACGATGCCCCTGGGCTGGGTGGTAAGGCGGCCCCAAGGGGCTTCCCAGATACTCAGCACCGACCACGAGGCCCCCCGCACCCCCCACAGCCACGCCCGGCCCAGCTGAATCTCCTCGGGGCCCCCACCGGCTCTGCTGCTCACGACCCGCAGGAAGGGCAGGAAGCAGGGCCGCCTCAGGCTCGTCCGCGGGACGCGGGGCCCTCTGCCCCCGGGCTCCCTCCCGGGCCACGTGCCGTCCCCGCGGCGGGCCCCTTCCAATCGCCCATGAAGACGCAGCCGAGGACACGGCTCCCGACGGGGTCTGCGAGCTCCTCCCTGCGGGATTCGCTCCCAGGGCTCAGGCGGTGCCGCCTCCGACGCGGCCATTGGACGAGGAGCCCGCGCCCCGAGCCCGCGGCGCTCGGACGTCCCGAGAGGAAGCCTTCCTGCCCGCAGCGGAGCGCAGGCCGCGCGTTGACGCTGGGGCCCGACCTCCTCATCTTCGGTCTCCCCCCGACCTGTCGGAGCCGAGGCGCGCGGTCGGACGCCGCCCCCAGCCCGCCCCCCACCCCCGGGGGCCCGAGGCCGGCCCGGCTCCCAGCGCGCCCTCCAGGCCCGCAGGTGGCCGACGTCCCTGACTGACTGAGGGAACGAACCGCACCGATCTCGATGGTCTTTTCCTAAATGAGACGTTTTTAGTCAACGTACACGGTCACACGGGCGAAAGGTGTGAAACTTGTCTGCTCGGTTCGGTTGCCATCTGAGTCCCCGCGTCACCTGAGCCGTGACCCCCTCGGCTAGAGCAGACGGTGCTGCTGACCGCTGCGGGGGCCAGCGAGGCTGCAGGAGGAGAGCCGGGGACCCCGGGGGACAGGCGACTCGGGGGTCCGAGGACACGAGTGACGATGCGGAAAGGCCGTCTGTCGCTGAGGCACTTTCAGCGAATGCCGGTCCACGGCGAGCCCCCCGCCCCGGCGCTCGGCTCACGGAGAATGGCCGACCCGCGCGTTGGGGCCCAGCCACGCCGCCCGCCCCGCAGTGACCGCCGGCGACCACCTTCACCTGCCTGAGAGAACCCGCCGACGGCGGCCTGGAAACCGGAGGCCCCCACACGCCTGGCAAGGCGGAACTGGAAATGGCAGGCCGCGCTCGGTCCCCTGGCCCCGGGCCGCCACCCCGTGGGTTCACACGGGGGCTGCTCCTCCCGGGTCACCTGCTACTGGGCAGGGACCGAGCTGAATTTCCAGCGCTGCTGGGAAATCACTGGCTCACGTGTTTACCCCGCGACCTCTGTGGGACCGGCGAAAGGACTGCCCAGGGGACAGCAGGGGAAGTGAGGGACCAGAGCCAGGCCAGACGCTTGGTCCAGACTGCGGGGAGCCCGCCCGCGGCCCGCGGCAGAGCCGGCCCGCACCCCCGGGCCAGCGCCCAAGGCGCCGGACTCAAAGGGGCCCGCGCAGGACAAGGAGGCCCGGTGCTCACGACCACACGCGTGCTGTTGCGTGACCGCCGGGCTGAGGATGTGCCTTGCCGTGCGCGCGTTCAGACGGACGGGAAACGCAGTCTCCAGCCCCCGAGCAGAGGGCCTGACGCGGCCACGTTCCCCAACCCGGCCTCCCGCACCTCGCCGGCTGCTTCTGAAAGTCCGCAGCGGTGCCGACTTCACGGCTCTGACGGTCTCGAGTGGCGGGTCGCTGGGCCCTCGCGGCTGCTCTCCGTGGTGCCGGCGCCTCTGAAGGAAGCTCAGGACGCCAGGCAGAAGTCTGAGGGCCGGGCGGGGCTCCCGGAGGCCCGCTCCGACTCGGCGCCGGGGTTCCGCTCCTCCCACCCAGTGTTCCCTCACAGACGCCGTTACCGCGGTCTCCCGTGACACCCGGGTGGCCCGGGTCTTTCACCGCCGCTCCCAAGTGGCACGAAAACGGAGAAACACAGAGCTTTCCATTTACATCCACCTCAGGACGCGATCTGCCCGGCAACACCCCGTCTTTGGGTTCCACTCACCGTCCCCACCCCGTTTCTGAGGGGGCCCCCGACCTCCCCCAGGGCTGCCGCAGAGGCTGCTCCCCCGCGAGGGCATTCGCTCCCCCCCAACACCCCGCTGCGCCCCCCATCGCCACACGCATCGCTGGACAGGGCCGGGGCCACGTGTCCGAGCCCCCGGCAGGCGAAACGCTCCGCCGCGCTGCAGCTGCTGGGCCCCCACTGATGACACGTGCCGTTCCCCCCTGAAAAGTCTCCGCCAGGAGACCGGGAACCCGCCTCGGCTTGTGAATTGTCTGCCTGTGTTCTAATATGCTGTAATACGCACACGACGTGCGTGTGCGCATGTGTGTTTGTGTGCGTGTACGTGTGGATACGCCAAAATAGCCACTCGTGGGCTACTGAGTCCACTCCTGCCCCCCCACTCCGCCCTCCGCCCCGAGCAGTCACACTGCGACGAAACGCAGAGTGTAAGTATAGTTACTTCTCCTGCGGCGTCCTCTGCGGCGGGCGCCGAGTCCAGCTGACTCTCCTCCTCGGCGGTCTGAACAAAGACAAACAGTGGGCGGTTAGTGCCACACCCTCGCGACCGGCATCGGGGGGCAGGCGCAACGGGACTGGCGAGGAGCCGCACGCGGCACAGAGGACATGGGGGCCGCACCGGGGCCCCCTCCACCCGGACCAGCGTGTGGCCACGTGAAGCTTTTTGCCAGAGGTGGGTCCTCTATATCGGGGGTCCCCAACCCCCGGCTGTGGACGGGTACGGGTCCGAGGCCTGTCAGGAACCGGGCCACACAGCAGGAGGTGAGCGGCGGGCCGGCGAGCGAAGCTCCATCTGCATCTGTAGCCGCCCCCAGCGCCAGCACCACCGCCTCGGCCCCGCCTCGGATCATCAGGTGTTAGATGCTCACAGGAGCACTGGCCTCTGGTGTCAAAAAGGCTGGGGACCGCTGCTTTATGTGACAGGCAGCAAATAAGGCAGTGTTTACAGCCACGGTTACAAACGACTAAACCAGCCACGTGCGTACAACCGGGAGAAGCACGTGATTTACGCGCCTCCCTGACCACGGGCGGGGCGGGGCGGGGTCAGGACAGAGACAGTGACAAGGAGGCATCGTGACAGTCCTGTCTGAGTGAGGCGAAACCGCAGTCCTGGGGTTCAGCGGCAGGAAGGGGTTACTCTGGGAGGACAAGGGCCTGGGCCGGAAGGCAGAGAGCTCGGTCGTGCAGGACGAGGCTCCAGCGGCAGGGCCTGCGCCCATCTCCGCTGCCCTGTAACTCCCGGCAAGCTGCTCGATCCGGGTCCCAGGCTCCCCACGTGCCAAGTCCAGCCGTGACGGCACATGTGGCCCAGGACCGCGAGAGGATCTGGTGACCGGGCGCCTGCACGGCACGCGGCGCGGCGCCTTCCTGGGGCGGACCCACACGGCCGGCCACTGCCACGGCATCTGCGTCCCCTTCGGCCCGGCAGCCCTAAGGTGGCCGTCGTCAGGCGAGCTCGGCTGTGGGACGTGCAGCGACCCTGTCCCGCCTGCATGCTTACACACGGGGCCCTTCCCTCCTCCAGTGCCCGCTGACGTCCCGGAAGGATCCCACTCAGGCTCCGAAGGGACACTAGTCAGATGGGCCGAGGCCTGGCGGGCAGCTGGGCGCCTGCGCGCTCAGCGCATCCAGCTTCCTTGCCCCCCGGGGCGTGCGTGCCCTTGGCCTCTGTAACCCTGCCTTTGAGACCGGTGTTTAACTTGCTACAACACAATTCCCACAACAGTGTATCCTTCTTTTTAATACCAGATTCTTCAAGGATTTTACAGAGATCCCAGTTTTTAATTAGCACAAATCTCCTTGTCAACACACCTCGTTAATGGGTAAAATATCCAACCCCAAATATCTCAAAACAATTCACAAAACCACAAGTATGTTCCCTAGACGGTCTGATGAATTTCCCCTGGTCCAGGAGCTGATGTGAAGATGGTTTTAAAGGGGATAAACAGCATTTTCTCGTACAGTGAACCTCACACCCAGCTGAGCTCGGTCCCTCGGATGACAGGCAGAGTGAGGCCGAGGGGAGAACCAGCCGCGTCAGGGGCTGGCCCCGGGGAGCCGGGACTCGGTCACGTTAAGCGTGCGTGACAGTAAAGGACGTGCGCCCCGCATCTCGGATGACAACAGGCTTGCCTTCCTGCCGGGAGCTAACGGCTCATGTGGGGCCCACGGTCTAAACGTGTCCCATCTCGCTTCGCCCAAGCTCTTGATATGGGAGCTATTCCAACATCACGTGGCACAGAACATGGGCAAACCAGAAAGTGAAATCGGCTTCTGGCCCCAAGCAGACAGATGTCACGTCTTGCGGGATGCGGAAGATTCCTCGAGATCAGTATTCCAGGTTTAGTGTCTGGGTAGAAACGGCTGATTTTCTGGTTTCCGAACACGCCGAGACTGAATGCTGTCTCAACGGACCCGCTCCCCAAACACGCATCCCGGAAGCCTGACGAAAATCTCTCTGGCTTCGGGATCATCTACTTGATCCGATTTTCACCGCTTGTTGCTGTGTATACGTCGGCCTCAGAAACTTCTGAACCGTGCCCTCTGAGGGCGGGTGGCGTGGCCGTGCGGCCTGCCCAGCCACTGGTCCAGCTCTTGCAGTCTGCAGGGCCTTCCTCGGATCACGACATATTTTTAAAATAACATGAGCATATGCACTGCTGGTCCATGTTCAGTCAATATTAAAGACATTTTAATATTTCTAACCCCCTGCTCTTCAGAGCTGTGGCCAGTGGCAACAATGTGAAGCCCAGACTGCCGGGAACACTTCCAGGGCCGCCTGCTCCTCGCATTCCCGGGCCTGCGTCGCGGCCCACGGCAAGGCCTCCCGCACCGGGGCCTCCTTCCCCCGCCCAGCTGTGGGGGGCTGGCGGCCAGGCCTCCGCCAGGAGCACACGCTGCACACAAACGGGGGTGGGGGCGCTTCGGAAAGCACCAGGCCGCAGGAAAAGGGCTCTGGCCAATCACTAGCTCCATTCATTCAATTGATTGATTCTATTTGAAAAAGGCTCGCCCCGGCAACCCCTGTACGTGACAGACTCTTGCTACGGCACTGCTTCGGCGCCAGCGGAGACATCCTAGGAACAGAGCGGCAGCGCAGAGCCGCGGGGTCGCCCCTCCGCCGCCGTGGGGCCTCCCACGGGCAGCAGGGCTGCGCTGGTCACCCAAACAGCAGGCGCGGTGCCACGCCGCGCCCGCCGGCTCTGCGGGCACCAGCGCGCCTGCCGAGCGGGGGCCTGGCTTCCAAAGAAGGAGCAAAATACTAAGTGAATTCTCTTCTAAAACGGAATCTCTCGTTCAGTTTAAAACTGTCCCCTGACTGACAACATAATTTGTATATGTGAAAATAATTAACATTTAAATAGTAAGCATGGCGTTTATAGATAGGATGCTTGGTATAGGACATAAGGCAAAAAGTAAAGCTTGGATTTTGTGAAGATTTAGTAAGTTATTAAAATTAGCTATTTTCATGGGCAATTGAGTTGCTATTAATACAGCACAGGTATATGCCATTGATTATTCAGTGTCAACTTTGGAGAACTTCAGTAAAAACACATGTTGACCATCAGCGATTCAGGTGAAGCAAATCAAACTCCACGCGGAGAGCGTCCTCCCCGGGAGAGCGCGGAGTCGGGCACCTGGGAAGGCTGGGTCTCCCACACTGCAGGGGCTCTGGGGACCGGCCCCTGCCACCGCCACCCGCACCCCCCTCCGTGGACACTCCTCGTTGTTGTACCTGCTGGGGCTGCCCCAGCCTCCCCCGTCTGCTCCCTGCCTCCCTGCGAGAGGATCCCCATCCGCCCGCCCTGCGCTCCCCTCCATCACTGCGGCAAACGGAGTTCTGGTTCGGAGCCACTTGTTGACGGGAAACCAAGCCGATGCGGATGAATCGGGAAACGCGAAGACTTCAAGGCGCACAGACTTTCCGCGGCATCCTGACGCTGGGATGAGAGCAACTACTTTGTCTTCCATCCCATTTTCATTTAGATGTTTGCACCACACACGACGCCGTGTGTGCACACGCGTGCACTGTTCGTGTTTGCATGTATGCCCGCGTACGGATTGCATGACACAATATATGCATCCGGACACATTAAGCATCCCAGTCTCTGCCACATAACCGTCCCCCAGTAAATCCGAAGTCGCTACAGTAAGTAAACGTTCCCTTCGCTACAGAGCCAGGATTTTTCGGGGCGCTGTGGGAGAGCGCACCCTTCACTCTTCCGCACTCACCTCTATTTCCATGGGCTCCACCTCTATCTTCTTCCATAGCTCCAGCAGCTGTGCGATCGGCATTGCTGGAAACTTTGCTTTCGCTGCGACGGGGCCGCGACCGCGCGGCAGGACGCGGCGGGGGCAGCGGGCGGCGCGGGCACGCGCGGCGGCGGGCGCGGGCGGCGTGCGCGCGGGTGCGGCCGGGGCCCGGGCCGCCGGGGCGCCGCCGGGGTGGCCCCTCGCGGCTGGCAGAGGACGCCGCAGCCCCGGGGCGTCCGCGGCGACTCGGCGAGTGGCGCCCGGATTGGGGCCCCGCCCGGCCCCGCCCCCGGCGCGGCCCCGCCCCCGCCCTCCCCCCGCCACGCCACCTCCATTGGCGCTAAACGACGGGTGAAAGTTGGGTCTGAGGATGCTGCTGCCATAGCAACTGCATAGCAACCGAGGGCTGGGGCGGAGGGGAGAGGAAGGGAGCGGACGCGAGGGGGCCCCGCGGCAGGTCGGCCCTCCGCCCACCAGCGCCGGCGCAAGCACACGCGCACACGTGCACTCACGCATGCACACACGCGCTCACACGCTCGCATGCATGCTCGCACACATGCACGCACGCGCACACATGCACACACACGCGTGCGCACACACATGCAATCACACGCTCACACGCTCGCATGCATGCTCGCACACACGCACGCACGCACACACATGCACACACACACGCACTCGCACACATACATGCTCGCGCGCACATGCAATCACACGCTCACACACTCACACACACACTCACACGCGCACGCACGCACCCCTCCCTTCCTCAGCCACGACTCCTCTAAGCCCCAAACGACCACCGGTAGCCACCGGATCACTAGGGACCAGGCAGGGAGCCAGGTCCCTGGGAGCGGCTTTTCTGATGGTGACCCTGGAGAGCCGACCCCCCGCCCCAGGCTGGAACTGCTCCGACTCCCCTGAGCGTCACCCGCCACCAAGCATTAGGTGACACCTAAGAGAAAAGCAGAGCGGGACCTGGCAGGGCGGCAGCGAGAGCCCCCGGGGCCAGCTGCATGGCGCGCGGTGTCCCCGGGTCCTGCAGGAGGACCAGGACCGCCTGAGGCAGAGCACGGGCCTGGGGGCTGCGGCAGCCCGAGACTGTGTCCTTATTGGGGGAGAGAAGGAGAAGAAAGTGGGCCGTTCAAACTCCCAAGTGGTGGGTCTGCCGAAGCCAGGGCGGGAGGGGCGGGGAGGGCCGTGCGTTCCAGGGGCACGCTCCCCGTCCTTTGCAGGGCTGCAGGAAGAAGCCACGTGCTTCGTGCGTGTGTTCTCCCTAATTTCCCATCAAACGCGGATGTTACCATCCCATTTCACAGACGCAAAGGTCCTGAGGCGCAGAGAGAAGGAACTTGCCCAAAGACACACACCCAAGTGGCATAGCCGAAAGGAAGTCCTGGTGTGACTGACTCACACGGAGGACCGATCCTCTAGGGCAGGGGTCCCCACACCCCGGGGCCTGCTGGACAGGGTCGGTGGCCTGTCAGGAACCAGGCCACCCGGCAGGTGAGCGCTGGGCGAGGGACTGCAGCTCCATCTGTGTCTGCAGCCGCCCCCAGCGCCAGCACCACCGCCTCAGCTCCGCCCCGGCTCATCAGGCATTAGATGCTCACAGGGGCACCGGCCTCTGGTGCCACAGGGGTTGGGGACCACTGCGCGTCTAGATGTCTTACAAGAGGGAGAGCACTGACTGCGAGGACAATTTTCTGGGGGAAAATTCTCATTCCTTATTTTTGTGATTTTTTTTCAGAGGGGTGGTGTCTGGTCTTTTTTCCTTGCTCCATTTCCGTCTCAGAATAAAAGACACGTGAAAACACATTCATCTCCCCGGCGCTGAGGGCTAATCTGACAGCATTTTTGGTTCTCTGTTTTGGGAAACAGTGCTAAAGTTTAATACAATTTAATGTTGCTTCTGAAGTATATTTGTTTCTATAGTAAATGCCTTTTCATCACTATCTTTGAGAAAAATATCTAAAATGGCTTACTGCTTCCAAAAACTATCAATCCCTTTGTGTTTCATCTTTATAAAATCACTAAGAAATCTAGTGCATTGGCAAAAATTTTTTTTTAAAAACTTGTAAAAATCCCAGAGACTTCAACTTTCAGAGCAAAAACAGAGTTAAGAGGTTTCATTTAGTGTTGATACATGAGAAACACTTTGTCCTTGTACAAAATGAGGCCAGTAAGGATCTTGAAAATTAATTCCATTCGAGATAAAAATAATGCTAACCTTGTTTGTTTTCAAAGTGGACGTTCCCTGACAGACAGAGTGAAGGGTTCCAGTGTGCTGACCAGTAAGAGAACTTGGAGAATAATGTGAAAGGTCGCAGATTAATAACAGATAAAATGAAATGGTTCTTATGTAATAAGGATGGAAAAAACCATTGGCTTAAAAAATAGTGGAGATGTCCAGATTTTTTCATCTGAAGGAAGGAAAACGTGGGGCTCCTGAAGGCCGTGGGGAGGGAAACGAACTGTGATTCCTTATGGGGGGTCCATAAGACTTACACTTGCTGGGATTTTCCGTAAGTGCTCTGAGTTGGGGTGGGCGTGTCGGTCCTTTCGTCGGGGGAAGGACCGTGGAGGACGAGGACGTCCATTGGGCCAGTCCCCCAGGGCCCTGCCTTCAGCCAAGGAGGGCGCCCAGGGAGCGGAGCCTCTGGGCGCTGGGCAGAAACCTCACGGTCCCTGTCCCCAAAGGCAGACAGGCTGTACTAAAGGCATGCTGGAGGAGGAGCTGAACACACATTCAAAATTCAGAAGGATGTCTCTTTTTCAACTTTGCAGACGTGACGCTAATAAAGGGCCTGGATCGTAGTCGCCCCTCACAGGTGAAGCGGAGGGTCCTGGAGCAGGGACGGGATGGGTGGCGAGGGAGGACACTGGACGCCACGCGGCCGCGGGCTCCGGCTTCACAACCCGCCCCCCCCCCCCACTCCCTCTGCAGCGTTGCCTCTGAGCACCTAAGATTCTCATTTAGAAGCAAACAGCCACCTCGGTGAGTCACCTCTTTCCCCAGTTTTTAAACACGTGGCACTCCCCTGAGTCCAACCTGCCAAGACACAGCGCCAGGTGTGCTGGACGGAGGGTGGAGAAATGCAAACCTAGGAACTCGAAAAATGGAAGACGACGTTCCAAAAAGCAGATGGACCCAGGAAAGCCTTGGCCCCGTTTAAAGTTGCAGGAGGAAACATGAACAGTTAGGGAGGGAGGCTTTTCCTGGAAGGAAATAATGGTTACATGTAGATACTTAAAAGGACGAAGCTCCAGATAAAGTCGCAGTGTGATGGGTAAGAGCATCCTGACTCCCAAGATATCGCCAACAACTTTTTCAAGGAAAAACACCTTTAGAAGCTGATTTCGAGCACCCGCCCAAACGCGTCCACTGCTCCGGAGCAGCAGCTGGGGACGCCCGCGGCGGGGCTGGGGGTGGGGGGTTCCAGCGAGAGCTTCTCGCAGGTCCCCAGCCACGTCATCGTGCAGTGAGATGCGCATGCGCTGAGACTGGCCCCCACAAGCCGTGGCCTCCTGAGCAACGGGAACTCGGAGGCCTGCACACTCACTGCCCCCTACTCTTCAGAAGCATCTTTTCTAGGAAGAAGCGGGGAGGGGGAGGGGAGAGGACGCGGGAGAGCAGCGCACCCTGTGGATTTCTGGGAATCGAAGGAAAAGCTGGCCTTCCTGAGGACAGAGCTGGGAGTCGGGAGACCTGACGCCTGCCCCGCCGCCCACCGTCACCCAACGTCCCCCGGGAGAGCAGCCGCCCCGACGTCTCGCGGAGTACAAGGCACTGGAACGGTGCTCGCAGCCAGGTTCCCCGTCTGAGAGACAGCCCCCGGCGGACCCTGGTATCTGCCGCCCAAGACAAGACGAGACCGGCTTGATGTGCCCACGGTGACAGACATTTTCTAACCACCCGAACGGTCTACCCGGGGCTGCTCCACTTGGCAAGTGAACGTGCCCGACCGATTTGGTAAAGCGAAGGGAATGACTCATTTCTAACAGAGCAATCACCAGCCTTGGCATTTTCACTGTCCAGAATTTCACAGAGCTCTCCAAAACCTCAAAACCAAAGGAACTTTAATTTTTACAAAATGGCACGTTTATCCACTGCTACGGGCTGAATCGTGTCCCGGGAAAGCAGCCTTCCCCTGTTGAAGTCCTAAGCCTGGCGCCCCAGGCCGCGGCCTTCTGTGGGAACAGGCTCTCTATGGCCGTGGTCGGGACCGGGTCATTGTGGAGGCGGGCAGGCCCCAGTGCACGTGGTCGGAGTCCTTACTAAGGAGGGGTGTGGACGCAGGTGCACAGGGAGAGCGCCGGGCGGGGACTGGGGTGACCCTGCCGCCAGCCGAGGAGCTGCCGGGAGCTGCAGAGGAGCCCCGCACAGGCTCCCCACACCTGACCCCGGACCCCCGGCCTCGGCCTGGGGGCCGATGCACTTCTGTTGGTGAAGCCACAGCGTGTGGTACGTCACAGCAGCCCGCGCTAACGCGCCCTGCGGGGCACGAGGAGAAAATAGGACTCGCACCGCAGCCCTCCGGCAATCGGGGGCCAGGCTGGTGCACGCACCCTCATCTACGCGGTCCGCAGGGCCTCCCCGGGACGCAGGGGGCATCTTTTAGATGGCCACTGTCAGGCTTCAGGGGCGCTAACGGACAGACGCTTCCAGAAACCACTTTGTATATATATATTCTGTAGTTTGGCCCGGAAAGACACAAAAGGTAATTGGAATGCAAACCAGCCCCGTTTGCAGGATAAACCCAAACCCATTTCCAACACAACAGAGTCGTGACACACTCGACCATAAAAGCAGCTTCTTTCTAAAAGAAATTATTCACAAGGAAGGAAAAAAAAAAAAGGCTGAGCACCCAGTAAACAGCCTCCCTTTATTGTGAAGAGTAAATTATAGGCTAGGCTAGGAGAACATCTTAGCGATGGAGCCTTTACAGTCCATCCCCGTGAGGAACATGACCCTGACCCAGCCCTGTGCCGCTCTGGTCGCCTGTGGCGGGCCCAGGTCTCCCTGTGTGTCAGGAAGACCTCTCCCCTCTGGGGCAGAATCACAGCCCCAGGTAAAGACTCACTGGTCCAGATGCATGAACCTCATTCTGAAGATGACACACGTGGACACACATGCATGCACACGCGCGTGCGCGCGCACACACACACATATACACACACACACAAATACGGAAGAAGAAAAATGACGCGACATCCACCTCGACCGCTTCGCCCACACACCGCACTCCCCAGACCCCGGTGCCGCCGAACGGCAAAGCTCCAGGTGTTCCCGGCCTTCCCGGCCTTGCGAGCCGGCAGGCGGCGAGACGACGGCCCTCCCCTTTTCTCGTCTGCCATGCTCTGCAGACGCTGTCAGGTAAGTCACTTCCAAAGGCTTGTTTAATTTAGACTCAGATCGAATGTATTTGTTCCAAAATTTATGTCAGATTTCACACGGCTGATCGTATAGCACGTGAACTCACACCGCGTGAACCAAGTAGTGCCTCCCCCATTGCCCCTAAGCCGTGCCTCACCCAGCAACGGGAGCGTCGGACACGCCCCCGGACACGCCCCCGGCGTCTCCACTGAAGTTCACTCTAGCAACCACAGCCGCAAAAAAAGATACTTAAAGGAAGTGTATTCCTATGTTTTTAAAAAAGCACTTCCTGTTGAACCAATTCAAGTTCCTTTTGCAAACAAAAACATTAATATTGCTATCCACAAATTGAACATGTAAGACGCCTTTTTAAGAAAAATGCGATGTGAAATCCATGAAGACCTAGACACAGCATCAGGCCTTGAGGAAGAGCGAAGGCCGCGGGAACCGGGAACCGGGAGCAGCGGGTGTCCCGGGAGGCGCCCCAGGGATGCTCCTCCCCCAAGGGCTGACCCCTAGTAGCTCATTATAATTTACTTAGGTGTTAACGACGCTTGAGTCTCTACTGAGAAAGAAACGACCCTCGGTTATTAGGTTAAGAGAGGAAGAAGGAAGAAATAAAGCCATAAAAATGGTTGCAGACTGTGACTTGTCAAACTCAGAATGTCACGGTTTCTGGAGACCCTGCACTCGGCGATACCAGACTTTGGGAGGAATTGCCACGAGTCGTAATTTGTTCTCACGTCAGAAAATCAAGGATATACGTGAGTGGTGCTCAGCGAATTCTTAAAACCATGGTAGTTCCTTCTTAGAATATAAGTAATCGCTAAAACCATGATGTTTAGAGGAATCTTCCAAATGGCCTATGGAATCCACTATCTCCCCCCGAACAAGTATTTGAAGTGCATAATGCTCACAATTACGGAGTCGTGGTCTGGAATTCCCTTCTATAAAAGAAAAAGGGAAGTTTGAAATGTGGTGTGCCATTTGAATTCACAAATGAATTAGGCTCCTTGAGGGGAGAACTCGAGGCCAGGAAAATTCCCAGCGTGAGACGCGAACTCCAGCTCCAAGCGCACGCCCAGCTTCCAGGCAACGCGAGCCCGAGCCCGGCCCCGGGGCGTCTGCTTCCCCGGGGCGGGCAGACTCTTCTTGCTCTTGACTTTGACTTCTACGTCTGTCCGATTCAAAGGTGAACGCTTGCTTATCTCATTGGGACGCTGCAGGATGGAATGGATGCGCGAGTCTTCACCCACGGTCTTGCAGAAAAAAGTCTTTCACGGAGCGTTTCACTGAAGCGGTGGCCGGAACAGTGAAAGTGACTGGCGTGGCCATTTCTCTGTCATGTCAGACAGAGGAAAGAATTCACAGAGGAACGCGGAAGGAGACCCCGTAAGCTAACACAAACCACAATACTCCATTGTGGTGCATCGGCCGTCACGCAAAGCGCCTGTTTGGCATCCGGTGTTTGGACGAGTCTTTGCCAAATAAAGGAACCCTGGGGGCCGTGGAGGTCGGAGAGGTGGGGGGCCAGCAGGACGGGACCCGACAGACCTCTCTCCCAGGACCAGCTCATTGATTATCGACGGAGCCGAAGTGTCATGGTGATGACTTTCCCCCAGCCTTAAATGCAAACTCTGTAAAATGAATATTGTGTATATTAATGAGAACATTGGTAAAGGAACCATCGGAAAAGCACTTTCTTTTAAAAGCAAGTGTCCTTTTACTAAGATGGGTTATTTCTTGAGGATGCTTGAACCTAACCTTGAATTCTCAGACTAACGTAGGGCCGTAGGGTGCATTCTTCGCAAGGGTAGACAGTCTTGGGAAAAGTGGACTCTGGCTCCTCTCCCAGGTCCCCAGAGGGCCCCTCCGCACACCACGGAGGGAGGTGTGTGGTCTGCATCCCCGGACAGGGCAGATGGCCAGACTGGGCACCGGGCACGAGGCGGCCTCTCAACCTAAGCAGGAGCCGGCGGCAGGGCTCACGGCGCCAGGGACCAGGTACGCCACCGCCACTCCTAACCGCCGCGGCCCCAGCCAGGCCTGTTGCACCTGCTGCCTCCACACAAGTCCACACGAACACAGACGCCCCGAGAAGCAGCTGGACCCTTCGGAGCAGGTGGCCGGGCAGGGAGTGACCAGAGTGGCCCTCAGCACTATGCGGCCATCACATAACCAGGGTGGGGATCACCGAACGTGCCTAGGGGTCTGGAGTGACCGGGACTTGGTCTCAGAATTCGTTAGGTTAACAGAATAGAGGTGGGACGTCTCCTGCATGACTGCGCTCACGGGCCACGTTTTCCACGGACAAGGCCGCCGAGGCCTGGGCTGTCCTCGCGATGAATGGCCCGGAGACAGCCCCGCCGCGGACGCCGCCTCGCAGCCCTTGGCCTCCCGAGCGAGGACACGCCGTGCCACCGGGCGAGGAGGGGGAACAGCGGGGCTGCGCGTCCGGCGACTGCGCGTGACACAGCGTGTGGTGTCCACGGTGTGGGATTCAATCCGCGCCCCACGCCCTGCGGGCCGGCCGGGCCGGGAGCAGGACCCCGCGGGGGCCCGACGGTGGGGGGGCGGGGACGAGGCAGGGCAGCCGCGCTCTCCTCCGCCAGCGACTTCCGCACGCCCCGTGTTTCCGCGGCCCGGCCTCTGCCGCACAGAAGGGCCGGGGCTCGGCTCCCGGAACGCGCCGGGCGCCCGCGCTCGGATGTGCGCGCCGCACGCGGCTCTCTGCCGCCGTCTCCACTCGGTTCTCTTTAAAAACAGCCTTTTGTCTCGTGTCTGAATGTTTTTCTTCCACGCGGCTGATTACCGCAGCCTTTGAGACGGCGCTTCCGTCAGCTGGGAAGGCGCAGCTAGGCTTTTCCCCCTTCAGTAAAAATAGATGTTTTCTGATTGGAGTTTATGGCGCCTTCTCTGCCTTGTCACATGCTGATCCCTCATCAATGTAAATCTCGCTCTCACTTCAGAAATGTTTGCTGAACAACCCTTCGAAGAGCCAGAAGAGATGAAAAAGACTTTTCCCTGACCTCTAGCTCACGTGTCATCGGGTGCCTGGTGGAGCATGCGGGGGTCGGGGTGCGAGGCGAGGCGCCCCGGGAGTCAGCAGAGCCTCCCTCTGGGATGAGTGTGCGGGACTCGGGGTGCCCAACCTCCTCTCTCTCTGTCTGCTCTTCCCTCCCCTGACCAATGCGACGTCATCGGCCCTGGGGGCACTCTCGGAGGTAGCGGGCACCAAGAGGAGGCGCGCTCCCCTGCCGGTGGACAGCCCGCACCCCCGGGGGGCAGGGCGGGCTGTGCGGGGCTGCCGCCTCCCCGCTCCGCAGCACAAGGCCCACCCCATCTCACCCCGGCCCGGGGAGGCTGCGCCCCCGGCTTCTCTGAGGCTGCCCGCAGGAAGCTGCTCGGAACTGGTGCCTCTTGCTGTGGGCCCTGGCCCTGCCCCCACCTTCTTCTTATCCGTCGGCCGCCCTCAGTGAGGAGGAAGGAGGGCAGGGCAGGGGGCAAAGCTGCCCCGAACAGGAGCCAAAACAGGCCTCCGTCACTACTGACGCGCTCGGGTCGCCAAAGTAAAAGGAAATGGATACCACAACGTCCCCAGGCCCCTGTCATTTTGAGTGTGTTCACAATGCTTGTTTATGTGCCCAGGAGCCATGACACACGGCCTGGGTACAAAGCCCAGACAAGACCGACAAAAGTCCTTGTCCGAGTGACGTGTAGCGGGAGGACCAGGCAGAAACACCCGGCACGATGCAGTATGTCGCACGAGTCGCACGAGGACAGGAAGGCGGACGGGAACGGGGCTGGCGTGAAATCGAGACGCAGCGGCCGCGAGGCCGCACACGGGGACGCGGAGAAGGCCAGGGGCCTGGGCCACGCCGCCGTCCGCGTGGAGGAGCCGGCGGGGGCAGCCAGGGCAGCGGGCGTGGGCGGGGGCGTGTACCCCGGCACGTGCGAGCGGCAGCCAGGCGGTGTGTTTGGCTGGTGAAGGGGAGCAAATGCGAAAGAAGCAGTGTAAGGAAGAAACGCTTCCGCCCGGCGTGCCGCCTCGTGGCCATGCGTCAGCACGCGGCACAGTAAAAATGGTCCCCAGCATTATAGCTTCCTTGAAGTCAGTTTGAACTTCTACGTAAAACTCCATGTCTGTAGAATCTTTTCCCAGAGATGAACATTTTTGCCGCAGTGATCATCTCTGTGCACACGGCTTTTGTGCTAAGCTTAGGAAAATTTCCCAGATGTGGGCTTGCTTAGTAAATGGGCTTGAAAAATGTTATGCCTCTTGTTATATCCTGCAGTAAGGCATTTTTTAATGCAAGGCTCATCTTACAAATAGGAAAATGAGCTTTGCTTATGTGAGTGATTTTAAAAGTGGCCTGAAAGATTTTTGTGACTCAGACCTACTTTCCATTTGGGCCCATTTTCATGAAAGCAGATAAGGCAGCACTAAAAGCATCGATTTATTGACGTAAGTTAAGTAATGTGCCGTATTCCTGGCTAGGAAAACTGAAAATGTAAACAAGCATGTTCTACAAAAATTAATTTTCATTTTATTGTGGCTTCGGTCAAAATCCAATGGTGACTTATAACCTAAGAAATAAATGAGTTTAAACCTAAAAATACAGCATGTACCCTAAAATCACATTAATTAGAGCAGAGTCCCAATGTGACACAAATATGCACACAAATCGATGGAAGAAAAGAGTAGCTGCAAAAAATACGTATTGACTTAAAACGTGATGGAGAAATACTAACCAGCAGTTACAAAGGGGTGGATTAGTCCATGACTGTCGTGGGGAAACTGACCATTCGAAAAAACAGTTTAAAGTCTCACTTCCCAAATACACAAAATTAGTTAGGAATTACTAAAATCTTTTCTGTGATATATGAAATCATAACAATAAGAAAGTATAGGCAAATATTTATCTGACTCGGTTTGTGAATAACTTTTTAAGCATAAAAATGGAATAATCATGGAGACTGATTAGACTAAGAGATCTGTCTACGTAGAATTTAAAGACTGCGCTTAACGCCCTGAAGTGGACAGTTCAGATTTAGAACCATCACCCTTTAAAATCACTTGAAAGGACAGACAAGCCCCCAGTGCCCCCTAACGTGCGCATGCTGATGAACTCGTCCCCGTCTTTTGTGCTTAGAAACAGCTTCTGTTTGGGGGAGGAAGTCTTTTCCACCAGGACATTGAAGCATTATCCATATATTTCATTACGTGTCTGTAACACTTTTGATGTTTTCTATGACACGTTAATGAACCATCTGTCCAGAAGTTATTTTCAAAAATTGAGACATTCGTAATGGGGTAAATATAGACTTGCTGCTGTTTATGTTACCGGTTGTGAGTGAACAGTTACCATTTGAGCTAAATGTTCCTAGAAACGAGTGGTGTAGACATAGGACCCCAGGCAGGCGGCTCAAGGTGATGAGGCTAAATGTACGAGCGTGACTCGAAAGCCACAGCGCTCTTTGAGAGGACAGGAATGTACTTCACTGTGTAGCCTTGAGAGAATTTTCGAGTGGATTAAAAACAAGACAAAACAAAATAAAAACGCTAGACTCATTTGGACGCGGTCGGGCAGGAGCGGAGCGGAGCGGTGCAGGCCACTCACAAAATGGAATAAGGAGCCAGGGGGACGGGTGCCAGGCGCCAGGCTTCGCGCGGACGACGGCGGCAGATGCAGGACCTGCGTCTGAACAAAGAGCAGGTGCTAAACCCATCCGCACAAAGAACACGGGCTCAGGGGGAAAGGCCAGCGAGGCCGAGCCCTGACCCGTCACTTAATTATCACATGACCTGGGTCAGCGGCTTCCCTTCTCTGAGCTCAGTGTTCCCCACAGAAAGTAGATCGGTATTACAATCAACAGCAGCCACAAGCACACCTGTCTGAAGACCACAGCCCGGTGGCCAGCGAGTGAGCTTCTCCAGCTCCAGGACTGGCCGGAGGAGCACCCCCTCCTTGTGCTCCCAGAAGCCCCATGGAACAGTGGAGACACGGAGCCAGGAAGGAAGGCCAGGCCACACGCAGGGGGCTCAGGCCCCCCGAATCACTGTCAGTGGACCAGACGGAGGCTGCTCAGCCCCTGGAGCACCGGGAATAGTGGGGAGAACAAGTCCTGTCCGGCGGGGAGCAGTGCGCGCAGTGGCTGGCCTGCGGGGGCTGGCAACAGCCCCAAGAGCAGAAGCCCATCGGGCACGGAGCGATGGGTCCTTCCCACTTCTATCAGTCTCACCGGGTCTTTGCGGGATCAGATAGGCTCATGCTTGTGAAAGCATAAAGGGTTTTCACGCCGCAGTCATTATACAACGTGAACTCATTCGATCACTGTTGGCGCTTGATTACTCATACTTCAAATCTTCCTTCCAAATTTGCTTCTCCTGGAAGCTTTCCTGCAGTCTTCCAAGGCCATCGTGTACCACCGAGCTGGTGTGACACGGCACAACTCCGGGGGCGCCACTGGCATCGCCCCGGCCTGCACGGCTGGGAAGATCTGCACAACACTCCCCCCAAACCCACAGTGGGCTTCACTAGGGCCTTGAGCACAACCACCTCGGGGTGTTGCACTTACTTTCCCTGATGCTTCGTGCCCACCTGGTCATTGTTCTCATCTACGATCGAATGATTTGACAGCAGAGACCTTGACATTCCAACCTCGTCTCCACCACCTACAGAGCACCTGGGAATGTGCCTAATGATGTAATAATATGAATTTTTATTGTGTTACAACTTGAAATCTGTTCCCATCATAGGATATTAAACCGTTCAGGTGAGACTACGTGCCAAGTGGTCCAAGGGCTAGCGTGGGCCAGCAAACGGATACACGGCAAGACCAGGTAGCGGGAAGGAGGGTGTCACGGGGCCCTGGGAGAGTCTGCGGGCTGGACCCACTCTGGGTCCACAGCGCAAAGCAGAGGGATCGGAGGGGCTTTTCACATCCGCTGACAGTATCGAGACAGACAACATTAAGGATTAAATTGCATTTTTTTTAAAGAAAATATGAAGTTTGGTTTCATCTTTTAAGAGACTAACCTCCTGAAAGTAACAATCATGGACTACGTAAGAAAATAGAGAAACAACTTCCTAAAGGCTCTGAGAGTAAACTAAAGCCGGCAGATATTGGAAGGGAGACAATCTGGAAGAAGTACCACATGGTGAGTTTCTTGTTTATGATTTTTAGTCATGGTCACAGTATGGCACAGCTAAAAACTTGGATTGAAAATCCAGAGACTTCTGTTCCCAGCCAGAATGGAGTAAAAGAGGCTAGACTTGCCCTCCTGCCTTAAACAGAAAGATACATAAAATAAATATATATTTTTTTAATGTGAAAGAATGAAAATGGGTCACATTTTCTTGTTCTTTTGCATGGCTGGTAATCTTGACTGAACATTAGACATTTTAAATTTCGGCTCAAGACAGAGATCCCATTGACCATTTGCCTGAGAGAAGAGAAACGGTAAGGCATGCCCCAGGGCTTCTCCACGCCACTGCCCGGAGATTCCAGGCAACAGAGCAGAAAGCAGAGTCCAAACAGAGCCTGGTGGTCCCCTGAGTTGAGGGGACAGAATTTGGGATTTGGATATAAAGTGTTTCCTGAGTTCCGTGAGCCACGCAAGCAAATTAATAGAACCCACGAGGGGGCTGGGCCAGTCCTCAGAGGCACAGTGAGGCGACCGGGACTTGCCGTTGGCATCTGAAGGCAGGGAGGGGACCGAGTACTTAACCTGTGCGGTATGTGCTGTCTCCAGGCAGGTGGTGTCAGCATTTCACGGAGTGGCAGGACACCCAGCCGGTGTCACAGAGCTGCCTGGGATGGGGCTAACCCACACACGTTTGATGACCACAAGTAGAATACGAAGTATTCCGTGAGTAGTGAACAAGTAAAAACAAGAGGTCTTTCTATAGAGGGAACCATGAGCCAAGAAATGTAAGAATCCCCTGGAAACCAGAGAAGGCAAGAAAACATTCTCCCCGGAGCCTCTAGAAAGGAACGCAGCTCTGCTGACACCCCGACTTTAGCCCAGAGACCCACGTCAGACTGCCATGCTAGGGAACTGTACGTGATTAACGCGTGTTGTTTAAGCAGCTAAATTTATGATCATTTGTTACGGCAGCCATGGAACTCTAATACAGCTAAGTAAAATAGTTATATGACATTGCAAATACTCTATGGTTCCAATTTTGTAAAGTTCTAGAATTGGCCGATCTAATCTACGATGGGAAAAAAATCAGAACAATGGCTACTTCCGGGGATGAGGGTGGGGATTATGTGAGAAGGGCATGAGAAGCTCGGGGTTGATGGTGATGCCGCGTATGGATGGGACCAGGGTTACAAAAGTGTGGGCATTTGTCACAGCCCACTTGGACACTTAAGATCTATGCACGTCACTGAATATACATATTACATCGAAAGTGAAAAACGAAACCCGTTGACATTTCGTCAATGGTACATATGATAAAGTATTTATGGGGAAGTGTAGCAACGCCTGCGATTTATTTTGAAATGGGTCAAAAGTAACATGAGCCAACGGATGGACGGAAGGATGGATAAGTGGATGCCCAGACGATGGACCGAGCATAGTAAAATGTTAACAGCAGGATCCAGGGGCTGAGCGTGCAAGCGTGCACCGCGAGGTCCTCTCGACTTGGCTGTTCATTTGAAATTGTTTTTTAAAAAGGTAACAGGCTGGATCAGGACGAAGAATATAAATGGAACTCTGAATTGGAAAGCCCAAAGCTTTAGGTCACTGGTTAGTTCACTGGGGAACCTTTAAAAGTGCCATGCCTGAGGCTCCAGAGGACTTGAGATAATTGGTCTGCGCATGAATGATTTTTTAAAACACTCTGGTGATTCTGTTTTGTAACCGGAGCTGAAAGCCACTGTGTTAGTGGAGAGAGGCAAGGAGAGACATTTTTTCAAATGGTTCCCTGTGCATTATGGAATCATGGCTAAATTTCCTTCCTCATGCCTATAATTTATTTCCTTTAATAACATGTATTCTATAATAACAAAAAAAGGTTACTTTTAAAAGCCCAAGGTCAACGCCGGTGTGGACTCATTGCCATGGGCGGCGCTTGCCGGACCCCAGGGCCGCGCGAGGGCCGTGTGTAAAGAGGTCCAGGACGGCCCGGGTCTCAGAGGATGAGCAGTGTGTGGGCACACTGTCCCAAGTTCTCCACTAACGCTACCTCGCCTGCACCGGCTTTATGAAAATATAGGCAACGTGTCACTGGAATTTCGAGGCTTTCACCTGAAAATGTGCATAGGGTCTCTGAGGGGGGAAACAGACGCACAAGAAGTGGCAGCTGCAGGGAGGACCGCGCGGTAAGGAGTCCGCGGGGGAGGGGGGGGACGCGGAAGCACCGGGCTGGCAGGTCGGCAGGCCTGGCCGTGCCCACCCTGGGGACGCGCGCCCCCTCCCACCTGCGGCCCCCGCGCCCCGGAACGGCCAGCACGGCGGGTCCCCGGAGGCGCCGACCGGACAGGGACTGGGGCGGCCGCCTGCCCGGCCCGTGGCGCGGGCCAACGTCGCGCTGCGGCCCGTCGAATCGGCGGGAGGCCAGACACCCAAGTGCACCTGCCGCTCCCAGGACCTGGCTTCGCACCTGCGGGTCTGGCCGGAGAAAACGCGAATGAGAGGACCTGTGCTCTCTTCCGAGGCGGGGAACCAGGGGGACCCTTCTGAAGAACGGGCGAGGTGGCACAAGTGGAGCAGGCAGAGGAGCGGACCTACCTTGCTGCGGACCTCGACGAGGCGGCTGCCAGGCTGTCCACGAGCAGCGGACGCGGCTGACAGGGCCGCGCGGCGGGACCGGGCGGGGCACGCTCGCTGCTCAGGCGCCTGCGCGAGGTCACGGATTAGGCCCCGCCCATGGATAAGCCCCGCCCACAGAGACCACGCCAATGGAGGCCCCGCCCACGGATAAGTTATGCCAACGGAGGCCCCGCCCACATAGAAGCCCCGCCCACAGAGACCACGCCCACGGAGATCATGCCAATGGAGCCACCAGAAGTTGGAAGGGGTAGGAAGGGTCCTTGCTGCCGGCCTCTGTAGAATCAGGGGTGAGAGCTTAGCCCCTCAAGAAGGGCTGAGAGCAGGAGTGGGCTGGCTGGCTGCCAGGACACACAGGACACAGGGACAAAGACAGAATCAGCCTGCGAGGACACAAGTCCCCGCGAGAGGCCACTCGTCGGACAGTCTCCTCCCTGGCTCCTGATAAGGGTGACAGCAGCACTGTGTCAGGGTGTGAGGGGCCAAAGTGTGCCCGTGACCCCCGGGCAAGGACGCAGCTGGAATGCGATTCAAGGGTGACGACAGCACGGTGCTGGCGGTCGCTCCCTTTGTCTTTGAAGGGTGCAGTGTTAGAGCCACCGGACACCTGCCCAGAATTCCCCACGGAAGCAGCAGCCCGGAGTCCCCGGCCTTCTGGTCTACCCGGTCACGCGCACGCAAGTGCACAGCGGGGAAGCAGAGCCCCGCGGGGCGCCGGGCCTCGGCGGGGGGCGGGAACGTGGGCGCATCACGGGGGCGCCGCCTGGGGCACGAAACCTGAAGCTGCCCCGGCCAGGCGTGGGCCCCCACGCTCAGGTCACAGTTCCCAGCGCCAAGGACAGAGCACAGCACGCGGCTGTGTTTCATGTCACAGTACACGTGTCCTGGCCTGCTGCAGGCCGGCCCTGCTCGCAGCCTTGACCGCCTGGGCGGGAGGGGCCGGCCGAGCGCGCGGCGTCCCCACGGAGGCCGTTTCCACGGAGGCGTGCGTGTTCAGTGCCCAGCGCCCTGCCCCAGCGCACGCCTCCCGCCCGCAGCAGGGAGCAAGGACAGCCCACGGTCTTGACTCCCAGGGACGCTCCGGTGGCTCCGTGGAGGGGGAGCTGATGTTTTCCTGTTCTGGAAACCATGGCGACAGGGGGGGGGGCCTCTCTGCTCCAGCAAGCAGATAGAACGTGGAATCAGAGAGCAGAGACGCAGGGGTCCTGCGGCAGTGAGCGGGCCTGTGCTGTCCTCGGGAGCCTCCCGCGCTCTGCACTCCCATCGCCATGGACCCCGCGAGCGTCGGCATCCTCTGCTCAGCAGGACAAGGACGGCATTTCTCCTCGCTCCCCATCCTGAGCCCCTGGCTCACTCCCCGCCCAGAGGAGACGCTCATGAACAGCTGTCAAAGAAAGAAATAAACAAATGTGATGCCGAACGACAAAGCGCGAGGGCCGCGGAGGACAGCGGTGGGAGCAGCCTCTCCCACCGGGAGCCCCCAGCCCCGTCGACAGCACACACACGTGTTCCTGCGTGGCCCGGCCACCTGCAGCCCACCCCTCGCACATACGAGGATCCACTGCGCTGCTGCTCCCCGGCCTTCGGGGAAGGCCCCGCCTTGCTTCGCACCTGCCAGCATCCTCCGAAGCCAGCTCAGACCGGTCGGGCGCAGTCACTCCTTCCTCGCCGTCCGCACCACTTACGGGGCGCCTCTCATTTCCCGTCTGTGCGTCACGTGCTCAGGTCACATTCGGATTTCTTCTGAATGTACTATTTGCTCCACTCTGTAGTAGGCGCTCGGAAGGCTGGGACCACGTCGCATTTTCCTTTGTACCCTTTTCCCAGTCCTCAACACATGAGCCTACAAATCAGTCTGTCACGAAGCTACTCCTGAGCATCCCCTGGGCATAACAAGACAAAAACGTCATTCGCTCCGAGAAACCAGCAGATAAAACGAGGCAGAGAGAAGGCAGGTCCCTGTCCGAGGGAGCAGGAAGCCTGAATGGCGAACGCTCTGAAAAACGTGAGTCCGGAACCACCGGCATGAACGAATGAACCGCAGCCCCCACCCCACCCCGAGCCCGCGGTTTAGACGCCACTGCTTGTGAAGGGGATCTCCCGCCCTCCCCGGAGAAGTAATTACCTCTCCTCCCCGGCTCAGCGAGGTCTGAAGTACAAGGCCGTGAGTGCTCATCATCAATAGGAACTAATTCAACATCATCTCGTGCATAGCTGCATGGTCCCCCTACAGGGCGGGGGACCGTGGGAGGCAGCTCGACCCCTCCGATGGAGATGGGGGCACCAGGCGCCCAGGTGCAGCCAACAGCGTCCTCCGCGAAGCAGCCTTGCGGCCACCAGCCATGACAACAGCCTTGCGGAAGGCCGTGAGGCTTCAAGGAACAAGACCTTCCTTTAATTAGGGCGGCTAGGTTCCCCCACAAAGCCTCTGCTTGGGAGTCACAGGCCCGGCTGGATTTGGTTCCTGCTACAGACCGAATGTTTGTGTCCCCCAAATTTGTGTGTCAAAGCCCTACCCCCGGTGTGGTGGAGTTTGGAGGTGGGGCCTTTGGGAGGTGGTGATGCCATAAGGGTGGAGCCCCCCCCAGTCATGGACCAGTGCCTGGGGGAGACCCCAGAGCTCCCTGCCCCTCCACCACCCGAGGGCACAGCAAGAAGACAGCGGCCACGAACCGGGGTACGAGCTCGCGCCAGCCACGAGTCCGCCAGCGCCTCGACCCGACCCGACTCCCAGCCTCCCACCTGACGCACACGTCACCCCGCAGCCCGTCCCCTCGCCGTGCCCCCTGTTCGAGTCCCAGACTCCCCTCAAGAAATGCTGAGCCGCGCATGGTAATAATTATGTCTCATCTTGCAAAACAACAGCTCACTAAAACACGGGAAAGGGAGACCGGGTGCTCCACTGCTCTCCTTGGTTCTCCAGGGCTGGAGGTAAGAGCGACCGACATGCGAAGTGTTTAAATTCACCGGCTGCTCTGGAAACAGTGGAGTTAAAACCCCAGCCTGGCGCCAGGTGTTTGCGAAATGATTCAAAAGAACAGCAGTCCCCTCAGCGACCCCGGAGTGCAAGGCTGGCTTCCACAGGGAGGAAGGTCACGGCCGAGGACAGCGCGGCGATCGGGGAGCAGCGTGTCGGTCTAGACACAGCTCCGATCCCGTACTTATCCTTCCAGACTGCTGATCACAAGCATCAGCGCAGAAGAGCAGCACGCTAGGCCCGCAGGCCAACAGGAAAACATGGGGCCGAGGGGGGCCGCACCCCTCGGTGAACCTGGGCAGTGACCAGGCGAGGCCCCGAGGCCACACGGGACGGGCTCCTACCAGAGAGGCTGAACTCGGCGCCACCCACAGCTCCTGGCAGGCAGGGCCGAGGTCCCGCCTCTGGGCCCGTTTTGGATCACACTCCTGACACGGTCACTTTATGGCGCATCTGAAGAAAGCCGAGTCACCTGTCGCGGAGCCTCTTTGTCCTGGAAGCCAGTCCTCGCAACACGGCCCTCCCGGCCACCCCGAGCGCCCGGGGAGGCACGGCCCACCGAGCCTGCTGTGGGGGCCGCAGCGCCCGCCTTCCTGCCGGTGCCCGCCAGGCGCTTTTGGGGTCACCGCATTCCGGGTGCCTCTTTCACACGCCATGGAGCCAGGCTTGGCTTTTGAGCCAATTTGAAAACATGTTCTTTTTCAGTGGGCACGTGAAGTCCATCCTCACGTAGTCACGTGGCTAACACGTTCGGGCTCACGCCTGTCGCTCACGTCGCGCTGCCGTCCCTGCGTGTTACGTGTGCCGTGTCCTCTCCCGGCGTGTCCTTTTTGCTTTGGTATTCGGGAGGGTGTGTTTTCACCTTCGATCGAGACTTCACGGTGTGCGTACCTGGTGTCCTAAAGAAAAAACTATAACATTTAAAACTATAATGGTTGAAAACGATCCAGAGAAAGAAGATGGGAATTTGCATCTTTGAAGGATCCACCGGGCACCAGGAGCTGAGACAGATCCGAACAGACCTTCCCCAGGGGACCGGCCTTCACGACTGCCTTGCCCCCCTCCATCCTCTCTGCCAGGGTTAGGCGGTTAGCAGCCTTCTGTCCCCCGGGAGTGTGTCCTTCACCAGCGTCACCTGAATCCTAGTTAGGGGCCGCTACACTGCGCACCTCTCGAATGTACCTGCGAGCACCTGTTTAGTCTTTGTGCGTTCTCAGACAGGCGAAGTTACGAAGGATAACCTTCGTCTTGTTTACAAAGTCCCTCCAGCCCTGACCTGTAAAGCCGACCTGACTGCACGGTATTACCTGTGGAGAGATGCTTCAGACCTCTGCTCCAGTGAGTCCCAGACTCCTCGTCTTCCCCTGCAGACGGCTGTCAGGGGGCTCTCCTTTGGAGCGATGAGAGACATACATCATGGCCAGGGAAGATACAAAGTCAGGCAGCCAAGTGGGTCTCGCCTGTGGGTCGGTGTTGCAGGTGGACTGTGTCCCCCAAACATATGGCCACGCCCTGAGCCATGTGTGACCTCATCTGGAAATAGGGCCTTTGCAGATGTGCCAAGTGAAAATGAGATTGTTAGGGCAGGCCCCAATCCTGTACGAGCATCCTTCTAAGAGAAAGGACAGGGAGATTTAAATACTGAGGCAGACACAGAGGGAGAAGGCGGGGAGGCCTGCCCCTGGAGGCCCAGAGGCACCCTTCCCGCAGAAGCTGCAGGAGACAAAGGAGCCCCCGCCCCAGAGCCTCAGGCGGCAGCCCCGCCCACACCTGAGCTCAGACTTCCCGCCTCCAGAAGGCGGGAGAAGACACTCCCCCGCAGCTTGCAGTTTCTGACCTGGTATGAAGCCCTAGGAACAAAGAGCCTTAGACAGTCCCTGCCGCCCCCACAGGGACAGAAAACCAGGGTTTACAGGACATCAATCCTGTTTAGACAAACAGATGGGTCATGTTTTAACCCGCAGGGCTACAGACATTAAAGGAGGGCAGAGCTGGGAGAACGGATGGGAGGAGGAAGCTCTAACACAGCACGGGAAGCCCACGTCGCAGACCGCTGGGTGTCCTCATTTTACAAACGACGTCCCCTTGTGGCAGGTGAGGACGTGCGTGCAGCAGCCCGGAGCCCGTCTCTCCTCATTTGCAAGAAAAGCCACATCATTCATCAAAAGGAAGTGTCATCTGAGGACAAAGCGCTGTGCGGGGCCGCAGGCCGCGTTCAGTCACAGCGTCTGGGCACTGACGTTGTTGGTGGCCCGGGCCTCCTGGTACAAAAGATGTGCAGCCCGTGCAAGCTGACCTGCGGGTCTTGGAGTTCACAGGCCAGCGCCTGCTGCCTGGACAGGAGGCCGCCCGGGACTCTGTCACACACCCCACTTCCTCTGGCAAGAGAGAGGAAGCCTGCACCCACCCCCGGGGCACCTCGCCCGCCAGCACCAGCGCCCTGGGCGACACAGCTGTGCCCACGCCAGCCACGGGGAGGCGCCGTGGGTGCACAGCTTGCCACCTCTGGCCTCAGGGAACAAGGAGAGCTGTGAACCCTGAGGAGGGAGACGCCCTCCAGCTGCAGAGGTGCCTGGATCCCCCACGCCAGGAAGGCGGCCGCTGCCTGAGGGTCAGAGGCGAGAGCCCCCGAGCCTGCCCCACCCGCCCGAACACCAGGTGCCTGTCCTGCCTCCCAAAGATGCCCCAGAGATGAACGAAGGAGAGAAAAACAGAGAATTGTAAGCTTTATTCCGTGTCCTACCAAAATCGACTCACAGACGTGAAAAGCAACACAGCAACCGGGCCTCCGTCCCAGAGAGCCGCGCACGGGGCTCTGCGTCCCGGAGGGCGCTTCGCCACGCTCTCCCCCTTTGCAAAACAGACTGTTTCCGAAGCGCGGGCCTCAGTGCTTGATCTCCTCGGGTGGGGGGTAGAAGGCGGGGGCGTCCTCGCAGACCTCCAGGCCTGTGGCCGGCTGCGCCGGCTGCCCCTCCGGCCTGCGGGCCTCCGGCTCGCCAGGCTCCGTGCAGTTCCGCAGCTGCAGGTCCTTCGTGAAGCACAGCTCGATCTGGCCGAGGGTCTGCACCTCCTCGCCCTGCACTCGGGAGACAGGAGGCGCTTTAGAATTCAGGTCGGGGCTGATCACAGCTCTGTGGGCCCCGCGACACGGCCTGACCCGGAGCCGCCCGACGCCCGGCTGCAGGAGCAAGCGCCTTCCTGAGACGCTGGACGGGCAGGGACGTGTGAAAAGGTGCGGCTGCCACTTCAGAAACGCGCACGGCCAAGGTCCGCGCACACACGGCCGCACACGCGGCACACGCGCCGTGCAAACGGGAAGACGAGGCCTCTGCAGACAAACGGGCCAGCGGCACCCCACGCCGAGGGCCGGCACCCCGCGCCGAGGGCCGTCCTCATCGGCTGACGGGCCACGGCTCGTCTGCGGCCTGGACGAGCTACCTGCACTAACGGAGCTAGGGTGACGTCACAGACACACTGGGCTCTGGACACCCGCCCTGACGCCCACTCGGGGAGGGGCGCAGGCGCGGTGGGGCGAGTCGTGGGAGGACAAACCCTGTCCTAGCTCGGCAGCAAGGCACAGCCCATGGTCTGGACACATGCACCCCGGCCATGCCCGCGCGCGATGCACATGTGCACACGCGCACACACCCAGGGGACGCCCGTATGCACACATGTGCGCCTTGGCCACACCTGCGCACAACGCATGTTCACACACACGCACACATCCATGGCACACCCATATGTACACACATATGCACAAACAGGCCAGCCGTGCTTGTACACAAATGTACACGTGCACACACATGTACCCCTATGCACGTCTATAAGCAAATGCACACACACATGCACACCCCCCGCACACGCCTCCATGCAGACACACGCACACACACCCACATCCCGCATGCACGGACACTTCCAGCACACACCTGTATGCATGCACGTGCACACACGCACATCTACACATCCATATGCACACACACATGCACACCCCCCGCACACGCCCCCATGCAGACACACGCACACACACCCGCCCCTGGGAACTCCGCGGTGAGCGCGAAGCGGCCAGCAAAGTGGCACTCGTCTTAACAAACGCAGACAGGACGACAGAGCGGCACATCTGACCTGCTTCGGGGGAAGGCACTGGACTTTAGGCACGACTCCGTATATGCTGGCGAGGGCGTCTTTGATATCTGAAATCTGAAATTCCATGAGGCGCATTAGAAATGAAACGTCAGCCGAGAACCGTCTAAGAGCTGTCTGCTCAGACACAACGCCGGTTTACATTCCTACAAACACCTGTGCCTGACGACGGGGTCATTTACGTCCTCGCTGAGCATCACCTGGGCTCAAAGACAGGCGAGGCTGACGCCGAGCCCCGCCCCCACCCACCGAAGGACGTGGCCTCCGCGCAGCAGACGCCGTCAGTTTCCAGCCTCTGCCCTGCTCCCCCGTCTACACCCAGAGCCTGGGCGCCGGAGGCGAAGGCAGAGAACCTGCTGCCGGCGAGTCGCCCAGGCGAGTCACCCAGCCGCCACAGGCCAGGACTCCTGCGGGCTGAGCTCTGGCGAGGCGCCGGTTCTGATGCCTAACGTTCTCGGGCACAGAGGCGCTCGAGAACGCTGGCTGTCACCATGGCTTTGATCATCACTGAAATCGGCTCTCGAAACGTCGTACCCTGAGGAGGAGTATGACGCACGTCCTCACCTACTTGAACGTGACCCCAGATGGAGGCAAAAGGGCTCAAACACACTCTCGCAGCTCCTGGAAGGGTGGTCAAAGGGCGGCCAGTGCTCCGTCCCCAGGTCCCTTCCCCCCGCCCCGGGGAGGCAGGCGAACAGGGCGACCAGACACTGGCCCACAGCGCCCGCCGAAGCGCACGCCGTGCCGCACACGGCCCGGGCACCGCGCGGAGCCCCGGCACCCAGCCACGACGGGGCCGGTGGCTGCCAGTGGCTTTCCGCCTTTTTCCCATCCACGCCTACAACAAGTGTAAAAACCTCCTCCGAGGATCGCCATGCTGCCCTAAAGCGCGTCAGCGCACTGCTCCGGCAAAGCGGGCGGCGGGCGTCTCAGGCCCCGCGGGACGGCCTCTCGGGTGGCACGCGGCCCAGCAAAGGCGTGGGTGCGGCCGGGACCCAACACGACCGGTGTGAAGCGCAGGCCGCCCTGAGCCGGAGACCGGTGTGAAGCGCAGGCTGCCCTGAGCCGGAAACGACTACCCTGCGTGTGTGCCCGGCCGCCCACGTGACCTGACCACGCCTAAGTTTCTGTAGTTGTAGCATAAAAGCAAAAATCCCCATTTCCTCATAAAAACAAAAACGAACTTCAAGGTTCTTCCTCAAACGAAATGAATGCTTTCTAAACCGCTTACCCACCTGCCCCGTCTGAACCTGGAACACACTCTGCTTCAAAATCATTGCTGTACGTGGCCGCCGATTCACACCCCAATGCCCAGGAAAACAAAATTTAAACAAAATCTATTTAGACACATAGTAGTCCATTAGAAAGGAAGCTTGTTTGGGCCACTTTAAAACCCAAGGGCAGCTCACAGGTGTCCCTCGGTCAGTGGAGACGCATTCGGCAAGAAGCTGTCGGTGACACTTACCTGATAGTAATTGCCCGATGGGACTATCCCCAATTTTTGCAGCATGCTAAAATTTAAAGCAAAAAAATCCGCTGTTTAATTACGGCCCATTTTCCTTATTCTTTTCAAACACCACATTTCAGAGTAAAAATTGAGATGCTCTTATAAGTGCCCCTTCCTGCATTGGGCGGCAGGTCTGTCACCAAGGACAGCAAATCCGTGGCTGCAGCCAGGTCCCCCAGCCACAGGGGCCACTGACCTGGTTCTCCCCACACCCCGGATCTGTCCCCACCCGAGGGTCCTGGAGCAACTGGAACACCCAGCCCCTCGTCACCACCCGTCCGCCACGCCCCTTCCAGAGGGGGTTCGACTGGGCTCCAGGCTTTCCCCGGGAAAGCTCGCGTGTGTCACCGCTGGCCTGGTGGCGCTTGCCGGAGCCTGCGGGTGTAACCTGCTCTACGGACGCTATCGGAGCACCGTGCGACCAGCCGGCTGCACGCTGGAGGTGCGGTTAAAGGAGCCCGCACCAACGCTCTGGCCCCATCTCGCCCCCCGGGGCCACCCGGGCTACAGCCACGTGGACCTGGCGCGACTGGAGACCTGGGCTGACGCCCCAGGCCAACGCCACCGGGAACGCGGAGCCGGCCTGGGAGCGAGCCTGACCAGGGCGCCTCTCCGTGATTTCTGCTGAGCGTGTCGTGTTGGCGAGACGGCCTCTCAGGCCTGCATGCCACAGCCTTGGGCTCTCTGCTGTGGGGCTCTGTAGCAAGGGGACCGGGCTGAGCCCCGAAACAGACTTGCCCCTGCCTGCCCTGTCTGTCCGTGGGGGGCACATGCCAGATTTCAAAGACTCTGCTCCAAACGTAAGACTTCTCGAATGTTTACGTTCATCAGGAGTTGCAGTGATGGTATTTTAGATAATATTGGATTAAATAAAATATATCATAAAGTTAACCAGTTTCTTTTTGCTCTTTTTCACAAAGTTACTCAAAAACTCTAGAAAAGTAAAAATCGCCCATGTGGCTTGCATTCTACTGGGCTGCACTGAGTGGCAGGGTCCCTCGGGGCGGGGCACTTTCTGGGGCTCCGAGGACCCTCGCCCGCCACCTCCCCCCGCTTGTCCAAGGACCACAGAGCAGAGCTTCAAAGGCGAGAGGCGGTCGGCCTTCAGAAGCGCCCGAGGCAGGGCGGCCGCACCGGGCACAGCGCCGGACGCTCCCCCGGGGATGGGAGCATCGGGCGCAGAGGTGCCGCTGGAGCACGCGGACGCCCCCGGGGCCGGCGCGGGCCACCTACCTGTTCAGGGCGAGCGCCTTGTACAGGTCCAGGCCCTTGCCAAAGTACTTCCTCTGCGAGCCGAGGGCGTCCAGCTGGGCGGCGCAGGTCCCGTGCTTCTCCCACTCGTGCTTCCTGCGGAGGGAGGGAGGGCACGCGGCCGAGGGCGCCGGGATCAGGCACGGGGTCGGTCACGGGGTCAGGCACGGGGTCAGGCACGGGGTCAGGCACGGCGAGAGGGCGCAGGGCGCCCCCCAGAACAGCGCGTTCACGCGCCCGACGCTGTTTCTTTCACAAAGCAGGGACGATAAACCTGCTCATGTGCAACACGGGCCACGATTTAACCCCCACGCTCAGAACGGGGCCCGGCGGACACAGCGCAGCCACCAAGGGGCACGCGCCACCGTCCCTCTGGGGCTCCGCTGCCTCCCACTGCCAGGCCGAGGGGGCGCGGTGTCGCCCGGCACCCGCAGATCCGCCCGGCACCCGCGGACCCGCCCGGCACCCGCGGACCCGCCCGGCACCCGCGGACCCGCCCGGCACCCGCGGACCCGCCCGGCAGGGGCGTCCTGCCCAGGCCGGTGCTTCGCGGCCGGGAGCCCACTGGCGGGGCCCAGTGGCCATCGCTACGTAACTGGCCGCAGAAAGGCGGAGTCACCAGTTACGGGGCCCGGGCCACTTCCGCCCTGCTCACTGCTGTGGCTCGCAGCCCCTACGACGGGACGACCCAACCCGCTGTCTGCAAACGCACGGCCACCCGTCCTCGAGAAAAATGTCGGTATCGAGGATGATCCTTGTACTTTACTGAAGACTGAAGTTTTATAAAACGTTTTTGCATTCTTCATTCTCGCAGCGCGATAGTAACCGTTGCTGGGGTGGAAATGGGGAAACTGAGGCTGGGGGCACGGCCGGCTGGCTTGCTACAGGCCACCGGGCCAGGACGGCCCGGCCCGCGCTGCTCCACCACCCTGCTCCGCGTGCGGGGCGCCCCCGAGCGCAGCTGTGCCGCCCAGCCCGGAGCTGACGTGGGCCACGCCGCCACGGCGCTGGCCGGCCCGGCACTGGGTTCCCTCGGCGCCCACGCGAGCTCGCACGGCGCTCGCACCCCGGGAGCTGCGTATGCGCCCCGTGTCCTGAAACGCGCCTGCAGCTGTGGGACGCTGGGCTCGCGGGCCTGAGCGGCCACCGGCGAGAACACGACCCAGCGGAAGCCAGCCACCTGCAAGGGTTCCCAGAGGCGGCTCTTCGGCGACTGCCCGCGCTCTGTGGAGCGGGGGTGCGGGGGTCCTCTCCGCCTGACCGAAGGTGTGCCTGAGCTGCGGGTGCCTTGCTCCTGCCCAACGGGACCGACCGCCCTGCAGCCTCGTCCACGGGCGCTGGAGGGTGATGCATGACGCTCGGTGTTAGATGAGGACAGCACTTCGCACAGCAAAAGTAGCTCCGAGCTCATGATAAGTATTCGATGGCAACTGTCACTATCCCGGGAGGTTTCAATCGACGGATTGTAGGGCTGAGAATGCATTAGCGTTGACGTGCACACAACTGGGAACGTTTACTTGCGCCTCGTCTGGAAGTGGACACTTCTCACTCAGCACAAAGTTCCCGGTCACCAATCAGAAGTGACGGTCGTGTGTCCCTCTCACTCTGCCCCCACCCCCGCGGGACACATGAGCAGATGTGAGGGTGCCCCTCCCGCCACACCCGGCGGCCTCTGGGGTGACAGGCAACTAGGGCTCAGGGTCGCCGTCCCCAGCAAGGCTGCACCGCCGCACTGGGCAGGGCCCAGCCTGGCTCTTTTTCTGACAAGACCCGAGAAACGAGACAAACCCCTGCTTCGCAGGGGGTCGTGGACACGCTGCTTTTCAATGTGGCCAGTCCTACTGACAGATTCACGGGACGGTCGAGGGCACCAGGCAGCACCAAGGCTCTCTGCCCTGCGCGCTGGACTCTCGCTTGGGGTGAAGACCGCAGCTTCCAACAGAGACCGCTCCCTGCAGACGGCAAAGCCGAGGAGCAGAGGCCTGGGGGCCCCCAAACGCCTCGAGGCAGGGGACTCGGGCAGCGCGCCAGGCGCAGCGATAGGGTGACAGTTACAGGGGCGGTACCCATAGCAGCCTCTGCACCCTTCGTACTCGGGAGCCCCAGAAACCATAAATACTAATTAGTCTGCGACAGTCACCTTTTTCTCTTAGAACAAAAAGGTTTTAAGCGTGTAATTTATTCAATCTGAAAAAATAAACCCTTTTGCCTTTATCAAGCACAAAAAGAGTACGTTCTGGGCCTACACTGTTTTGATTAAATCTTCAAGGCTTTAATCACAGGCCTTCTTTATGTATGTTCGTTGATTTATCTTTAAGCTACTGGGCAAAAATTTGATTGGCCCCATCCTGGAAGAGTGTGACAAGGAGAAATACCGCATTTTGTATGCCTAGTTAGCGAGTCGTTATTCCAGGGGACACTGTGCAGTGCTGGGCACGTGTTTGATCACGGTGTTCCCTGTTTCCTGTCATCACGGCCATCGCCCATCGGTAAAGCACCTTCCGGAATACGGAGTGACCAGCAGTGCCGGCGCCCTGACCCGTTCCCTCCCGTCCCCGCCCAGCGGCTCTGCAGCTGAGGGGAGGCCTGCGACCGGCAGCCCCAGGATCCACGGACCCTACGCCACGCCCGTCACAAGCCCTGGAGAGAAGTCGCAAACCGAACGCTCGTGGCCAGGACAACGGGCATCATTTTCATTCCTCTTTGTTTCCAAAAGCTTTTCTCTAAACTTAACTCTTCTCCTGAAAATTCTACATTAAAATAGTCCGGGTTATATTAACCATTTTGAACAAAGCCTGATTAGTTGTAATCTGAATTATAAATTGACTGCCATACTGGAGAGAGATGAAGAAAATAATCATCTTTAATTAATGTAAGGAAAGGAATGTTAATTACATCTTCTCCAACAGCAGTGATTTAAAAGCGGTCTTGAATTAAACACTTTTTCTCAGCTCAGCTATTACTAAACTGAAGGGTGTTTTGCTGGAACAGCCTGAGGACTGAGCTCCAGGTGAAAATCTCAGGCTCTCTCCTCCCCGAGTCACCCAAAGAAGACCATCATCTGAACTCTGCCTTCTTGTTCCCAGATGCATTCCACGAGAGCAGCGCGATTTCTTTAATGACCACTGTCTTCTGTCTAACTCAGAGTAACAGCTTCTTAGATATGAAAGTTGGTGAAACCACAGTGAGGGAAATCTTTTTAATGAAGTAGGAAATGAAATCGACTAAAAACGAGTGTATAAAGTGAATTCCACTTGCCCTTGCTGAGCCTCTGGAGAAAGCGAGGCACCCGGAACGGCGTGACAGACGGAAGGCTGTTCTAGATCAGCGGCTGTTCGAACCTCTCACCCCCGGAAGACGGTTCTGCCGTCTGCCACCTGCGCCTCCCTCGCTCCGCGAGGAACGTGTCCGTGAGGCACTCGCACACGCGTCTCACAGCCTGGGACAGTGTTCGGGACACAGACTCACCAGAAGTAGGTGCAGTTACCAGACGAGTGGATCACATCGGGCCAGTATATCTTCATGTCTGGCAAAAGATCCTATGTATGAAAAAAAAAAAAGGGTAAAGAATTCGTGTAGGACTGAACACCTGGACACCTACAAGGCAAATGTGACCGACGAACACAGGCGGGAACGAGCCCTGCTCATCCGTACGCCGCTCCGACTCCTCCCGTGCCGCAAGTGTTTCAAGACGTATCTCAAAGGGAAGTCGGAGCGATCGTAAAAGCGCGTTTGAGAACACGAGCTCTCACAGGTGAATGGGCGGACGGACGGCGGCGTCCGGACAGCGGGATGTTGTGTAGCGCTAAAAAGGGATGGGCCGTCCAGCCACGAGAAGACGTGGAGGGGCCTGGAAGGCACGCCACTCGGCGAAGACGCTACGTGCTGTGTGATTCTAACCACGCGGCGTTCTGGAGACCACGGGGAGACCAGGGGCGGGGGGGGGGGGGTGAGGGGAGGAGCAGACGGGGCGCCCAGGGTGTTCAGGGCGGAGACGCCATGCTGCCTGGTTTCATAGGGGGCGGAGGGCAGAGGTCCTCACACGTCCGTCCAGACCCTGAAAACGCACGGCGGGCCCCGAGGCAGACGGCGGACGTGGCTTAACGGCACGAGTACCGGTGCCGCGTCATCAACCGCGGCCGACGTGCTGAAGGCTTTTAAGCTGCTGAAAAATCTCAACGATCGATTAAAGCAAACGCCACACCAAACACAGCCTCCCTGCCCCAGAGCAGCTGCCTGGGCTGGGCCGGCGCCTCCCACACGGCAAACAGCTGTCCGGAACCGAACCGAGCTCAAGTTCGCTTCTCGGTGTCTACACGGCCACCAGACCGAAGGCGTTTCAATTAAAAGGGTGTGTGAAGAGACGGCCTGGCCTTTCTCACACCTGTCGCCGCTCCCAGCCTGAGGGTCCTTCCCATCCACCCCCACACCGCTGCCCAGGCTGCCCCCGGGGTGACCCCCCCCACATACCCAGCGTCCGTCAGGAGCCGTCTGCCGGGCTGTGGCCGCTCCCACCGCCTTCGACCTCTGGTCTGGCTCCAGCCCCCGCCTGCCCTCAGCAGATGAGGTAGGACGACTAGACAACTGACCTATGGCCCGAACTAGGTCACTTTTGTTTGGGACGATGCTAGATTGGATGCTCTGCTTACAGGACAAGTAAACCCACACTCTCTGAACAAACGGTGGCTCAGGGTCACTGCCCTCCCTTGACAGCGGTCACTCAACCCAAAGGGCCCTCCGGCCCGCCCTCCGCAGGCCCGCCGGTGCCCCCGCGAGCCGAGGCCCCTTCTCCCGGCCCCTCCGGCCCGCCGCTCGCTCCTGCGCCTGCGGGTCGGCCCCGTTTTAGACGCCGGGGCCCCCGGGCTGGCTCCCGCCGCCTCTGCCCTGCCCTCTCACCCCGAGGGCCGCAGCTACCGTCTGTGCTGCTGATAGGTCACATCCCGCCCACAGCTCTCTTCTGACGCACTGAACCCACCTGGACGTTTCCAGGGCACTTCAAACACAACTCGTCCATCACACCTCGGCCACAGCCCGGGCCCTGCCAGCGTCCCGTGCCCGGGAAGGAGAGGGGCGTGCACGTGCAGAGTCCGGCCTGACACGCGCTCCCCAGGGCAGCCCGGCACTGAGCCCGAGCATCCTACTTCCGGCCACGCTCTCCCCTGTCCACCTGCACCAACCCTCGCCGCTAACTCGGCAGCCGGGGCCACACAAGACCCGCCCGTTCCCTCGTGTCCAGCTGCCGTGTGTCTGGTGACTTCCTACTGGGTCTCGAGTCGGAGAAAGGCCCCCTAGCCAGCGCACCAGGCTCCATGCGGTCTGGCCCGAACACCGTCCAGGCCCACAGCTCACCCCGGCCACACCGACTCCTCCGGGCTTCTCGAAAGCGCCAGGCGGCCTCCTCTGGGGGCCTGTGCTCACACCGGCTTCCACGCCCCACAGTCCCAGCGGGCACAGGTGGGAGGAACTTAGATTCTGGTCGGTACTACGGTACCAGCAGCTCGGTCCTGGTGGGCACATTCTCGGTCCCCCTCGTTTTAAAACATGACTTAGAGAGCACACTTACAGAGAAAAGACGTCACCTAATGAGATATGATACGGCAGTAATGTCGTTAATACCTTAATCTCGTTGAAATTAAAATGCCAGGATCGATTACATTTTTCAGCTTTATCCGCCCTGAAAATTAAAGAATAAGAGAGATTAGTCTTGGTTGGGACGCGTCCCAAATGCGTCCCAAATGATAGGAGAAAACTCTTCCATTAAGGTCTGCAGGGGATGAAGGTGCTAAGGAGCTTCCTGGGGCGGGTGAGCCGTTTAACAGAGAAGGCTGGGGGTGGGGTGGAGGGGGGCGGCTCAGCTGAGCTTCTTTCAGAGAAGGCGGCTGTGGAATGCAGACAGCAGGGGAACCCTGACACACACCAGGGGGTGCTCCTTGGGCCCTGGGGCCCCCTCTGGGCTCCCGGGGTGCGCCCTTTACAAATGCCAGAGCAGCCCTTAAACGGCGGTGACCGGGAGGCCGACCGGTGACGGGGAGGCCGACCGCCCGCGTACCGGGCTCGCGCCGGGCAGAGATGCGCCGGGCAGAGATGCCGCGTGGGCCGTGCTTCCACACGAGGCACGGCATCCCCACGGCATTCCGCCCTCACGGCGGCTCCCAGCCCTGAGACGCAGCTTAGCCCGTGAGGCCACCGACTCGACTCTGCACCCCCCCGCGTGCCCCGTGTCCACGGCTGGCCCCGGCCTGAAGCCAGAGCCCTGGGAGCAGCGCCCTGCACCGTCCCCGCTCACAGGGGAGGCAGAGGCGGCAGAAAACCCCACAGAGCCAGGGTCCCGGAGCCGGGCGCGTCCAGGCTGCCGACGAGCCTGGGCGAAGCTGGCTGCAGGCCGGGCCCCGGGCCCCTGTTCAGTTTGCCTCCCGCTGACCCGTTCCTGAGGGACGTGCATGTGCCAGCAAGGCCAGAAGGGCCGCCTCCCGCCCCAGCGGCGGGACAAGACAGAACCCTGACGGGCAGATTAACATGCACGCTTCAACAGCAGAAACGCCTGCGCAGCCAGCAAAAGAACATAAACAAAATGCAGGCAAACCCGGAAAAATAAATTCGGGTGTCGGTGAAGTGTGTATGTATAACACTAGATTATATTTATATATTTATACAGTTTTTTTTTAGCCCCCAAAAGAGTAAAATGAGAAAATTAAAATTTAGTGAACCTAAGATCCACCCAGAATCCCTTAACTGCACATTTACACGAGACGGTCACTGTTCCAGAAACACTGCGCTGGGGTTGTTAGAAAGATCAGCGGGACCTTTAAGTCGGATCTGACTGAACAAAGAAACTACGGGGTCTATTAAAATACACTTCTCGAAATCGTAAATTAACTCTGAGGACCAGGCTCCGGCTAGAGCCGCGAGCTGGCCAGCTTTCTCGGGCTAAGTTCTTGTGGCTTGGGGTGCTTGCCATAATCCGTGTATCGTCCAGTAGTCCGGGGGGTTTTTACAGTTGTTTTCAATTTCCTAGGGAGAAAAGCAGAAGGAAAATGATTGGTTCGTTGCTGATTTTAACACATTTAACCTTGTTTTCTTTCGACATGCAGCAAGCATTTGTCAGCTCCCGGCAGGTGCCCGAGCACGGAGGACAGCCCTGTGCCCACCTCGCTGATGGGGGAGGTGCCCAGGACAGCCCTGCTGCCCAGGGTGACAGCTTGACAGGAGTCACAGGCACCCTGGATGGAAATTAATTCCCTAATCATTTCACGAGTGATCCATTTTTTAAATCTCATTTCTAAAAGCCTCGAGGCAGGAAAGCACTTCCGGGTGTATTCACTTCAGCCACGGGCGCACGCCCACACTCACATTTCGTCCCAGAAATGCCCCACCCGCCAAAGGACCTGGTCCCCTGCCCTGAAGGCAGAGCAGCTCTCCACACAGGCCCCGCCAGCAAGAACCAGGACGCTGCACCTCCGAACGCCCAGGGCCAGCACCGTGGTGCAGCAGAACCGAACCCCGGGGACAGGCCACTGCCGCCTCCCGCTGTCCGCCTGCCTCCAGATGGCGCTGGAGGGGGAGGCGGACAAGAAACCGCGAAGCCCGGAGAGCTGAAAACAGAGCCAGCCCGAGAGTACACCGACACTGTAGAAACAAGTGCCGGCCCGGAGTGTAACTCGGTGAGACCGACGAGTGAAGCGTCGTTCGCATTTGTCAGCAGAGAGCTCAGTGAGGGAGTGAAAGGCACATTCTGGTTCCTGACCACAGGGCGGGACAAAGCCGAATGTCACATGAGCGCCCCAAACCACAGGGCGAGTCGTGGCGGCGTCCGGCTTGCAGCAGCTGAGAGAGAAGGCCTCTTCTGACCTAGAATTCTAAGAACTCTGAATTCCTAGAATTTCAGAAACGCTGTAAATATAACTCGCGCTAGCTCAGCACCGCGATGAAACGCTGCAGAAGCGGCAGCGCACACCGGCTTTGCGACCTGCCCTCTAGACAGAAGGCAGGGGACAGGGCCGGGGGGCAGCAGGCTGGGGCAGGGCGCCCCAGCTGACTGCTCTCCCGAGAGCCTCGGCAGTGGCAGAGGGGCAGGCGACAGGGCCACAGAGAGACCAGCCCACAGAGGACAAGGGGCGCCCCCTGCGCTGGGCAGAGAGCGCCAAGGTGGCGGTGGGGGGGGGGGGTGTCCGCTCCCGGGCCCTCCCGGAAAACGTTCTCGTAAGACCCGCAGTAATGGAGGGAGGGAGGACACAGCTGGCACCTGTGGTGGTTGAGATCATGTCCCCGAAAGGCATGCTGAAGTCCTACACCCCGGGACCTGCGAATGTGGCCTGATCTGGAGACGGGGTCTTGGCAAATGTCATCGAGTTACAGTGAAGTCAGGCTGGATTGGGTGGGGCCTGTTCCCAATCTCTGGGGTTTTTACAGGACACAGAGGGACACAAAGCGGAGACCCCCCCCCCCCCACCGTGAAGGCAGAGCGGACGGGAGCGACGAGCCCACACGCCACGCAAAGCCAAGGAGGGCTGGCAACGCGCGAGGCCAGGACGGGGCTTCCGGAAGGGCCCGGCCCTGCCCGCATCCTCGCTTCACACTCCTGGCCTCCGGCATGGCGAGAGAACACGTTTCTGACGTTCCGAGCCACCCAGTCTGCGGCGGTGTGTCCCGGTCCCTAGGAGCCTCACATGGGGCCCTCCTGGAGGAGTGTCCTGCCGGGAAAGCCCAGCTCTGCGGGCCCGCGAGGAGAGGCTGGAGGGCTGTCAGAGGCCTTGGGGAGGAGACTTCACACAAACCAGTGATGGGTTTCCCTACACCGAAGGGGCCAGCTGAGGCCGAAAGACTCACCTTGCACACGGTGGCAGGCCAGTGGTGAACCATAATCAGCTTCTTCCAGTCGTGATTGCCACTGTTAAAAGACAAAGAACTTGTTTTTCAAGAACTCTTTCCAAGTAACAGACAAACCCATCCTTCCATCTGCTCACGCCGCCATGCACTTGAGAAACGCGGAGTGCCCGCTGCGGGCGTCCCTCGTCTGCGGAACGGGGCCGTTTCATCCCGGGGGGCTCCTCGGACAAGGGGCTGCGAGCTGTGTCACACTGGGGACGCTCAGCAGGACGCGCCCAGCCCTCCACCAGCTCAGCGGCCCCACGAGGCAGGAAAGGCCACTGCAGGAGTCCTCACGCTGCGGGTGGCAACTCGGCGGCGGGGCATGGCCGCGGGCAGACGCCCCGCGCGGGGTGCTCAGGAAGGAGCGTGCCACCAGGAACACAGCCAAGCCCTCGCACACGCGTGTGAGCAGACGAGTGCTGAGTGAGTGTAAAGCACGGTGCCACGACACTGTGATTTTAAGTCTGAAACGATGCAAGTGCTTAGCATGAAAAAAGAGAGATGAACCGCAGCCTGAGGATTAGAGCTGGGGGAATACTGGAGCTCACCCCCCCCCACCCCCGGGGTGCAAAACTGAGCCTGGAAGCTCAGGCGACGTCCACGAGACAAGACAGACCATCAGTTCACCGTGAGACTCGGGATGCGTCTGCAACATGATCTCCGCCTACGATCCCGGTGAGAGCTCGACGTGCGCTAACGCGGAGGGGCACCCCCCCCAAAGCCGTGAAGCCGCAGGTGCCGCAAGGACAGGCCCCCTGGGCAGAAGCCGGGCGAGTCGCCACGCTCTGGGCCCGGCCTGCACTTGGCCAGGGCCCGCTGGGCCGGGCAGCCCTCTGGGGTCTGGAGGGCCTGGTCCAGTTACATCGGGTGCACGGGATATGGGGGTGGGGGCTACATATTCCAGCCCAGGCCTTCAGCGAACAGTGAGGAACGCATGACTTGGCTGGGCAGGGCCTGGGGGCACCCTGCCCGGCTGCGGGTAGCGGGCCTCGCCCGGCCTCACCGGCCTCGACCTGGAGGAAGTGCCGCTCTTATTTCTGCCACACGGGGGAGCAAACCGCAGCACAGAGGTCGCTGCAGGCCCCACACCTGGCTCTGAAGAGCAGTTCTTATCAACCAGGGCCACGCAGGCCACACCCCTGCCCACGGACACTGCTAACCTGATGGCAAAAACTAATGAAGGCAGCTCTTCTTCAGAAAGCATGCTTTCTGGGAAAACTGAAATATGTTATTTTTTAAAGGACGTGGTAAAGCGGTAATGGTTTAACCAAAACTTTCAATAAAAAGTTAAAACCCACCTTTTCCCACACCTACCGCATAGGTATGAAATCCTTCTAATTAGTGTGATCGTTACCCAAATAAAATGGGAAAAAAAATCACATCTGGTACTCCAATTTTGGTTTCCTGCAGAGTAAAGCGAGGATCCTCCCCAACGGGGCCTATTTACCCCTCTCATTCGTCAGCGGCGCCACACGGAATGAGCGGCGCCACCACCATTTCACGAAGTTCGCTGAAATGTGAACTGAGCGTGTGCGGCAGCCGCCGCGGGGAGGACTGAAGAGCGCGCACGGGCGCCCAGGTCACCGGCGCTCCCCCCACCACCCTCCCATGCTGGGACCCTGCGACCCCGCCCCGGCCAGGCACTCCGGCCGGCGCCCCGCGCCCCGGGCCGCGCAGGACACCGGGGCGCCCCGCCGAGGGCCAGACGGGCGCGCGCCGACGCGCAGGCGGCTCACCTGCTCGGGAGCCCGTGCGCGCAGCGCAGGCACCACAGCGCCAGGCACAGGGAGCACAGGAGGACGCGGCGCGCCGCTGCAGGCTCCATCGCGCCGCAGTCTGCGACGACGAGCACGGCGGGGTCGCGAGGCACAGACTGTCCGGCGCCGGGCCCCGCCTCTCCCTGAAAAGGGACGTGTTTGTTCCCTGAGGCCCGCCTCTGCTCCGGACCGGGCGGCGGAGGAGCCGCGCCCGGAGCCCCGCCCACGAGGGGTGCCCGCCCGCGCGCCCGGCCGCGAGCCGGCCCCGGCCCTCCGCCCGCGACCCCCGGCAGCCCCCGGCGCCAGGGGCCCGCGCCCCACCGGAGCTGCCGGACGCACACGCCTCGCCACACGCGCCGCACCGCACTCGCCGCACCGCTAGCCCGGCCACCGCCCCCGGACACCCGACACCACGCCGCACGCCCCCGCCCCGGGCACGCCCCCGCCCGGACACAGCCCCGCCCCCGGGCCCCGACGCCACGCCCCCGCCCGCACACGGCCCCGCCCCTGGGCCCCGACACCACGCCCCCGCCCGCACACGGCCCTGCCCCCGGTCACCCGACACCACGCCCCCGCCCGGCCACGGCCCTGCCCCCGGACCCCCGACGCCACGCCCCCGCCCGGACACGGCCCCGCCCCCGGGCCCCGACACCACGCCCCCGCCTCGGGCACGCCCCCGACGCCGGTCGCCCCGCTGGCGGCCACGCCCCCAGCCCGGAGGGCACGCCCCTCCCCGCTCTGTCCTGGTTCCCCTTGGGCCTTAGAACAGGCTTTTCTTTCTGGTCCTTTCCTGTTCCCGTCCCGGCCGCGAGGTCGGTTTTAGGACCACCTCGTCTGACGTCCTCGGTGTCCCCGGCGCTGCTCCACGCTCTGCGGCGGCGAACGCTGCTTTCCCAGGGCCAGGCTGTTATCTTGACGTACGCGGGCAGGCCGCGTGGCGCATGTGTCCCTGCCCGCCCTCCTTCCCTGCTGCGGGGCCTGTTAGCGCAGCGGCCTTTGGTCTCCATCGAGGACACGTTCGTTCGGTTCCAGTGCCACGGAGGGCACCCCCGCGCTAACCCCGCTTAATCTGTTGGGCCGGCCTCCATTCACGTGGTCTCGACTGTGTGTAGCACGTAACGGACCCTGGAGAGAATGGCTGGACCGAGGCTGACCCCAGGGCCATCAGCCTTCTTTGAGGACAGTCAAACGGAAAAGCGAGGCTATGGAGCAAACCTGCCACCAACCAGCAAAATGGCCTTGGGCCTAAGAAGCAGGGAGGCGCCCTCCATCAAAGCTGGGGTGTGGGGAGGGAAGGAGGAGGGATGGAGGCCACTCCTGAAAGACAAACACCCTTGGCTTTGCCACCCACTGCTCAGGCCTTTACAGTCCACCTTCCTCCTTCCCTGGCCTCAGTCACTACGCCCTTAGAGATTCCTGAGGTCCTCCTGACTGCAAAGAATGCCAGGTCCCCTGGGTTTTCTGCCACCTTGACGATCTTTGCTTTCCCAGCTGAGACCCAGAGGTGGCTCTAAAATTAGATGGGATCTGATTAGGTCAGTCTCCTGGAAAAACAAATGGTCAGGGTCTTGTAATCAATCTTCAGATGCAGGACAGGAAGTGCACACCCATCCCACAGGCTCCCCCCGCGAAACACTGGTCCTTTCAGTTCCTCAGCCATTTCTCAAATGAGACACCCCACTTCCGCCACCATCCCCCACCCCACACACATTCCCAACCTAGTTAACACCAATTCTTATATACCTTGTAAGTAAAAAACATATGGCTTCCTCAGGGTCCTCTGCCACCCAGGACTGTCTAAATATCAGATGCGCAGGTCACACCTACTGCTCCTGGATTGTGCCCACATAGCACTAACCACTGTTTGAAGTAAAATGTGTATGTGATTATTGTGGTCGAAAAAGAGATGTTGTAATAACTCAAACTGAAAGTGACCTCGCAGGGCAATCTGATCATAAATTCCTAGCTGGGCAGGTCACAGTGGGCAGTCCCGCCCCAGATGGACAACTTCTTTAGTCAAATGTTTAACCCAGCCCTGTGTATCTTTCTTGCCACCTGGGCTGACACATCTTTAAAATGCCTCTTTTCCAGACCCCTCCAAGGCAACCACCCTCAGAGGAGCTCGTGATCTTGCAAAGTATCCTGTAATCCAAACGGACCTGGCTTTCTCCCATCTTCTCGTAATTTTCCCTACGTCCCCTCTTTAATTCCAAATACATAAAAGAAACTCTAAAATTGTGGTTCTTGGGAGCGTTTGAGATCTTGCTTCCCTGCAATGTTGTCAGTTTTGGCTCGAAGTCTTATAAAAATTCTCTTACGGGTTTGGATGTTTCTTACATCCACATTATTTTGTAAATACCTATCTCTCTCTAGACTACAAGGCGAGACCCAGGTATGCTTTGCTCACCACTGAGTCCCCACTGCCTGCCACAGTGGATGGCGCACAGTAGTTGCTCAATAAAATAACTCAGGCGCACTCCACAATTCTGTGTTCTTCCCTCTCTTTCTTTTCAGGCTAAAAACGTCTGTTTCTTAAAACAAAACTACCTTCCATAATCCCGTAATTCTAGTTCTTCCTTAAATCACGGTTCATCTGTTTATATACCTCCTCCTCCAGGAAGCTTTTCCTGACCACTGCCAAATAAAAAGCAGATCCTGACTTATTCAGGGGAGACTTTAGTCAAGAGCATCCCCATTGTTGAAAAAGGGACACCTGTATGGAAGGAAGAAAGCTCTGACCTGAAGATCTACAAGCTTCTCAAAGGTTATGCAAAAAGGTGTTCCTTTGTGGAAATTAGTAAAGTTAGGAAGACTGGGTATGGGGAGATGCGTGAGAGGGCACCTTTCTAGGAGAGGAGGTCAGAATGTTTGCCTGAGGCTGGCCTCCGCTCTGGAGGGGCTGTCTGCAGGCTCTGGGTGAGCCTGGCCCAAAGTTCAGGGCCTGGAGGAAGGCGAGCTTAACCAGTTCATTTAACAAGCACTGTGTTTCAGCTGCTCAGTGGGCACAAGCAGTCCGGCTAGTCATTGCTGAGGTGAAGAATGGGAATTCGGAGGGTCAACGTCTGGTCTTGTCCTAGGTAAACAAGGGGTGTCCAGGAGTATTACGGGAAAGAGTTCCTTACAGTGAGCTGTTTTTAGGAACACAAAAGGTAGGTCCAGCATCATGTGGCTGAGATAAAATTCAACATTTTCATTGCGTAACTTAAAGGAATGTTGATGTAAAACACATCCAAACACGTAGAAAATTTTTAAAGAGTTTATTTGCGCCAAACTGACGGCATTGCCAGGAAGCAAGATCTCAGATTCTCTGCAGAATGACAGTTTCTTTTACACCTTTGAAATCAAAGAGGGGACGTAATGAAGACTGAACGAAGGCGGCAGAAAACACGACAGGAACTGGATTACGGAACAGCTAACGGGACAGCTGAGGTTTTGTGCACCCTCTCGGATGGTTATACCTTCTGGGGGTCTGGAAAAGAGGATTCCCTCTGGCACTTCAAAGGTGTGTTAGCCTAGATGGTGAGAACAGTAGTCAGGGCTGACTTAAACCTCTTACTAAGGAAGTCATTGGCCTGGGGCACGGCCTGCCCAGTTAGGAATTTATGATCGAATCGCCCGAGGTTCCTCTTTGTCGCTGAACTTGTGCACACTTCCCCTTTTATCCAGAGCAGCCACCACCACTTCTTCACACATCGCCTCATTTACTTTCAGCAAAGCTCTATCTACGGACCTCAGGGACTCTTATCTGCTGAAAAGGACTCCCCATGGTTAACTGGGCACAGATTTATAACTGCAGACAGCGGCCATTGCCGACAGAGGCCTCTCAGGAAGGCTGCGTCTCAGAGAAAAGCTACAGACGGGACCGTCAGCCTCCTGCACCGTGCTGCCTGCAGAGCTACCTATCAGGAAGGAGCTCCCGGTATCGGATGTCGACCAATGGGCTAAGACCCGCCTTGTCCAACGGAAACTGTGCAGCTGCTATATTCTCATTTGCATCTATAACGACCAATCAGAGTAGCTCCATGATGAATATGTGAAGCTGACCAATCAGGACAGTGCTATTTTAACCAATCAGACTGTGCAAATTTGGATTTCTCATTTGCATAAAAATGGGCCAATCAGGAGACAGGGCAGAAACTTCATGAAAAGCAGCGTCCCGGTTGTCTCTGCGGAGCTCGCTTTTGGTTTCCTCCGGGGCCTGCGGTTTCCGGCTTTGAACACTGTTTACTGAAACAGTTTTTCCTCTTTCCCCACGTCAGATCAGAGACCTTTGCTGACAGTAGACTGGTGGCAGTGAACTTCTGTTGGCAGCTCTCTTCATCACCTGAGAGTTTCGTGCTAGTTCCGGGTTCGTTGCTCTCCACCTCCCCCAGCAGGTGCACTGGCCTGAGGCCGATGCGGATTCCGCTCAGGCCCCTCACTCGCATGGGCTCGCCAAGGCCCTGTACCGCATATTGCATTGATGATTTTGCATTCCAGCTCTTAGAGCGGGAACTCCAGATTGGATGTTTTCATCCTCCCAAACCTGGATGTGGGCTTGGGCTGTCAGCTTTATCAATGCTGTCCACCTAGCAAGATCCTAGATAGAGCCCCATGCGGAGTGGGCATTCAATAAACATTCGTGCAAGACTGAAGGGGGGGAGGAGGAGGCAGGAGGGAACCACTGAGGCGGCAGATAAGGCTCAGAAACAAACAAACAAACAAACAAATAAAGGCAGGCTCTGGAAGCTGGCCAGCTGTCACGGGGACCAGTGAAGATGACTCCAGCGTGCAGGAGGTGGGGAGGAACCTGAGGGTGATTTTATCGGCTCACACGGTTCAGTGGTCCTTCTCACTCTGGGCCGAAGGAACAGAAATTACACCTGCCACTGTAATAATGGCCGAGCAGCAGCAGAGCCCGCGCTGGCTCTGAACACTGGAGCGCTGACATCTTGTCTTCCACCTGAATACTGTTGGCCCAAACATGTCGTGTGGTCATGTCTGGCATCAGTGGAGTAGAAAATATACTCCTCTCCTAGGTAGGGACATTGCAGTCACAGAGCAAACGTTGGAGACATATGGGAATGGCAGCAAATAACTGAGAAGAGTAATGGTCTATCATAAAGGAGGAGGCAGAAATAAGACCTCAAAAACCTCAAGTGGAAAATGAAGGATGGGGGGCTCAATGGGGGACTGTGCGTGTGTTCTGGGCGGGGCGGCCGTGCTTTTCCTCGAGGAGCGGAGTAACCGGAAGCACAGGAGAAGCGCAGGCCGACTGCACAGCCCCGCGTGTGGGAGCAGCGTCTGCTGGTGGGGAGTGTTTCAGATGCAAACTAATAAACATGGAGCGCTCGGTTGTTGTCGAGCAGCTGACTGGGCCAAATGTCAGAGTGCAACGTTTTAAAACATTGCATTCCTCCACACTGTATTTGTTCTCTAGGAAACAGACTTCTGGACCCTGTGGGGTCTTAGCTCACCAGAGTCAAGGCAGGATGCTTGCTGATTGTGCCCGAGGCTCACATTCACTGGGCGTCTCCAAACACACAGCCCTGTCCTGGCCAGCGGAGGCTCAGGGGGACACAGGCTCTGGTCGGGTCATCCAGTTGGAGAGCCGAGAGCACACAGCGGAGGAGCCGGCACTCAGTCGGTAGCCGGTCGGGGTGTGAGTGCAGGTTCTCTCACCTGTTACCTGGGCGGCCCTTATAGGCTAACGGGCTTCTCTACCCCTGGGATCCCTCATTTGTGGAGTAGGAAAGCAATGTTCTCTCCCAGCGCGTCATGATGATTAAAAGGGAAAATGTCAGCTGTGGCTAAGCGTGAGCCCAGTGTGCCCGGCGCACATCCCGGGCTCAGCACTGCTTCGTCTCTTATTGCAGGACGTCTGGACGTTCCCCTGGGAGGGGAGGACAGCAAGGGGGTCCTGCTGGGGACTCCGGAGAGCCTACCTCTGGCCTGAGCTTGGTGTTGGGGTTTCGCTTCTAGACCTTGGGGGTTAAAGGCGTGAGAGGAGTGACTTCATGCCCCGTCTCAGGGGCATCTGTGTAGGATGCTCAGTAGCTTGGTCATGCTTCCAGGACCCTTCCCTTCGCAGCTCCTTTACTTTCTAAGTCATTTTTATACTGAGAAAGTTGGGACACATCGGCCTGGCTGCCGTGGTACCAATTTGGTGAAACTGGTTTCCTCTGAGCTACGGCTTTGACAAAACAGGGACAGGAAAGGAACAGAGAAAGCCCCTCCAGAGTTTCTCGCAGTACAATTTTTTTGAAATGTCACTTTAATAGATGGAACCAGAGGGAAGAAACTTTTGGGGACAGAGAGTAGGACTAAATCAAATCAAACAGCATGACACTCTGAAATACAGGCGTGTGTTACCTTTCTTCTGTGATGACAAATTTTAGACCTCAAGGCCAAGGCCAAGGAATCGTCTCCAAATTTGTACAGAAAAAGTCTATAACTTTTGATATTTCTGACTCCTATCATCAAAGGCTCTGAAAAAGGAAAAGAAAAAAATGAGTTCACTCGCTCACGCATACACACGTGTGCATGCTCCACACTCACTCACACTCCTACGCAGTATCAGGAAAGGATGTTTATTTGGACTGTTTCCAAAAAATTATTTCTCTTAAAAAAAATAAGTAGACTTCTGGGGTTTTGCTACACAGCTGAGCTGCTTTTCTTTAGAGAAGCACTCTGCGTTCCAGTAGCTGAATTTTACATTAACAGTTAATGTAGTAGATATTCAGCAAATACTCGGTCTTGACCGATAGATTTTAGTAGCTGCTATAAATACATCATCATCATCATCATCATCAGCATCATCATCGTCATCATCATCGTCATCACAACAGTGACAATGCCAGACATGGTGGAAAGAGCGGTGACTCCCAAGCCTGTCCGGCTGGCCCTAGCGCTGTCCTCACTGCCGGCTGTGTGGCCTTGGACAAGTTCGTGTGAAGTTTCTAGGCGCAGCCGTGAGCTCTAGGAGAGCGCCTGGCACGCAGGTGCCTCCCACCGACCCCGACCTTCTTCCCAGGAAGGCCCGCTGAGTGAGCCAGGCGGAGGGACCCCGCAGGCTACGCAGGAGGCGGCCGCAGCGAGGATGTGGAGCTGGCTGTGGACGGAAGTCCCATCAGAACTCTCCCTTCTGTGGAAGCGCTTGAAAGTCGATGTTTTAAAATCTCAACTCTTTCGAGCAGGAACAGGCTCCCTCTCTCCCCGAAGCAAATGGAGAGCTGTGGGCCTCATCTGGCGTCGCCCCTCTGTTCCGGGGCTCAGTTTTCCTTGCCGGGCCCCACTTCCTTTCTTGGGGTGCCCGTCCCTCTCATCACTACCACGTACCCAGATCCAACCACGCGAATGCAATTTTCTCACGTTTCCTTCTCTTCCCCTGTCTTTAAGCATTTAAAACAGGAGGGCTAACTAATACCTCACTACATACTGTGGCACTTCGTGTTTTCCCAAAGTGGCCGTGGCGTTCTTCCCGGCGCTGTGTGTCTTCTGAGGTCAGGCGGCCACCTCCAGCTTCCTCTCCCATGACCGGGGATGCTCGCTGTGAGGGAGCCAGCCAGCAGGCCGTGAGGAAGCGTACACTTGCTGTGTGTGTGTGTGGTGGGGGGAGGGTAAGGCCCCCACCCCCACCCCGGCCAGGCTGAGCGCCAGCAGCCAGGCCCCACACGGCCCAGCAGAGTCAGGTCACCCTGTCTGGCCCGGCTGACCTGACGGGCGACTCAGAATTAGTGAGGATGACAGACGGTTGCACGGCCACTGCGTTTTGGGTGGTTTGTCCCACAGCCTTAGTAAGCGGAGCAAGCGGTCATCAGCGGAGGGAGGTGCCGAGGAGACAGGGTGAAAGCTGGGATCCTTCGCGAGAAGTTGTTCTTCACGGATTTCCTGTGGGAACAGTGTCAATGTTTTACATCATTATAAAACGCAGTTTAGTTCTTAGAAAGGCAATCCCTGGTCATCGAAATCAAAGTGGAAAATATATATGTAAGTAGGTATCGAGTAGGTTGCTTAATCACCCGGAGAATTATCTCAAGTGGAGAAATGGCGGCTTCCAGGCCCGGGGAAGAAAACGTTCACATTGTCACATCAGAAACCGAGGAGGCCGTCACCACTGCTGGGGCCGAGACTAACGGACTCCGAAGGGACTTGGGCTCCTGTTGGCAAAATGGGATGAGTTTCGAGAATCAAGAGGAACAATAATCGCGGTGGGTTGAAATACACTGAATACATTAAAATCCATGAGTGCTTAATGATAACCCCCAGGGAAAAAAATCCTATAAAATTATATAAATTATACAAATTTTCTAAATTTTATAAATTTCCCTTCAGTCACCTTTAGGGAACCCGCTCATTCGTCTGAAAACTTGTGAATCGAGAGTAAGAATCACTCATTTATTCTTCCCTTTCTATATGAAATGCATCTCAGGTCATTCAAATTATTGATGAGGGGCAGCTCTCGTTCTACAATTCCAGCTAAAAAAAAACATGAAGAAGGGATAATAATAGCATTACAATATTACCACTTTGTAGCCTCCCTCCCCCGAGAAACAAGTAACGAATCTGTGCGATGATCACCAGAAGCAGCCACACCATCGGCGGAAAAGCGGAGAGGGGAATTTACAGGGACGGATCAGTCCGCCGTCCCCTGAAGCCGTGGTCAGGGTTGACGTCACGGAGAGACGACCAGACGCGACCTCTCCGGAGCTGATGCCACAGGAATCGCACAGCACCCCCGAGGCGTGCCCTGCGTGGGCCGGCACGTCTGTGTGTTTTTGGGGGGGATTCTTTGGTGCTCTAGCTTCAGGTTTTCTTTTATAAAGAAATATAAATTTTGCAAATTTCTCTTTTATAATTAAAAAATATACCTTTTTTGTATTATAACACGTTAGCCCCAAATTCCATGTCAGTTAATACACATGTTGCTACCTACTCCTGCCTTATTTCGTTAAAAGAACCCTGGTTTCCCTTAACGGAGACCACAGGCCTGGCGGTCATCGGTCATCGCTGTGGGGGCAGTTAGGCCCTGCTTCCTGCCGGGCACGGAGTTAGGAAACACGTTTTGTTTGTCCATTTCTTTGTCTTTTGTTTGTCTTAAAGAAAATACGTCATGGGTTCATACCGACATAACAAATTTAGGATGACAGAGCTTTCTTATTTAGTCTTATTAATTTGACATATCTTTGCATCTCCCTTTAATCTCTTTTCAAGCATTTACTTGGCCACAGATTAAAAAGGGGACTCTATTTAAGTCTAAATGCTACCTTGCTCCTCCTTCAAAACAGAGGCAGTGGTCACAGAAATCTACCCTTTCCCCTGGGGCCGACTCTGGCCTGGGAAGCCAATTAAACACGGAGTGTTTCGCCTGCACCTCATTAAGACTAGGACTCCCAACTTGCCTTAACCGCCTTAGACAGGGCTGCAGCATAATTCGGCTTTCATCTTCCCGTAAGAAGTCTGCTGTGGGCGTCCTTCGACTCCTTGACTCCTCCTGACTCCTCCTGACTTCTCGTTAATCTTGACAAGCGGCTTGAACATCAAACACGGCACGGGGAGGAGTGGGCGCTGGGGAAGGGGTGGGGGCAGCTGCCTCCTGCCAGACCAGCCCGGGAGGGGAGCCCGGGAATGAAAGGGCCTCTGGGCATGCGGGTGACGCCACCAGACCCAGCTCCTGCCAGGCCGCCTCTAACTGTCCCAGCGGCGGGCACAGGAGTCACGTCGGCCACCCGGGAGCTGCCCCCCCCCCCACTGTGCTTCATGGAAACGGGCGTCGTGGTGACAATACTGGGTGGCACATTTGGAAGCTGCTAAGAAAGTAGGTCTAGGAAGCTCTCATCACGAGAAAGCAACGTGTCGTCGTGTGGACAGGCGTTAACAGATGCATCGCGGTACAGCTGACCCTTAAACAACACGGTCCGAACTGTGTGGGCCACTTCCGTGCAGGCTTTTCCAACAAACGCTGTAAACCTGTCTCCTCTTCCTCATGTTTTTCTTGACAATGTTTTCTCAGGTTTACGTTGTTGTACAAATACAGTGTATAATGCATAGAACATGCAGCGATGCGTTAATCGACCGTTCATGTCAGACGTGAGGCTTCCGGTTAGCGGTAGGTAGGCTGTTAGTAGTTAAGGTTTGGGGGAGTCAGAAGTTATATGCAGATTTTGACTGTTAGGGAACCCTAACCCCCACTTTGTGCAAGGGTCAGCTATACTGTATGTACAAATATCGAAGCATTATGTCGTACACCCGAAACTCATATAATGTTACATGTCAATAATAGCTCAATAAAAAAAGAAAACACCGTATGCTATATCCATCAACGCACAGCTCACGATTCTTGCTTTCCTTGAAGTTTGCCCCTTTCACCTGATCCCTCTAGGGCCTCCCCTGAACTTTCTCTTGCCGTCTAAAGCCGGTGACAACATACCCTTGGTCTCAGCACTCACAGGAAATGAGAAACTCGGGACAGAGCCGTGTCTTATGATCCTCGCGGGCCACGGCCCTGCTGCGACCAGGGGAGGCGTTTAACGGGCACTTGCCCAGTCATCGTTTTAGCCGCGCTTCATCCACGGGGCCGAAAGCAGTTGGTCTACAGAGGTCCCTCTATATCTGCTAAAACGATAATAATACAATACATTTACACAGCGATTGCTGGATTAGAAAAGACGTTACTGTAATGATCTTATCTAGTCTTCTAGCAAGATGGACAGTGACAAGCGGGGGTGTGTACCCACTTCCCAGAGGAGAGGGGAGGCCTGGAGGGGCCTGGCTTGTGCTGAAGGAGACAGCTCCTCGGGGGGTGAGCCCAGTGTCCAGAGTCCCCCCGAGACTTTTCTTCCCCCTAACGATAAATAGAACCACAGGCGACTGTGGTTCTGGAAAGTATTTAAGAAATGTTAACTAAAATTTGGAAATAATGCAAGAGGGTGATCGCAGGTCCTTCCCGTGCCCCCCGGGGCCATCCTTTGCCTCTGTTCTCGGTCACAGCGGTCCTCAGACGCTTTGGTCTCAGGACACCTTATTCCCTTAAACTTATTGGGGACTCCAGAGAACTTGTGTTTATATGTGTTATATTTAATAATATTTACCCTATTTGAAATTAAAACTGAAGACATTTAAAACATGTGTTAATTAATTTTAACATGATGGGAAACCCATTACCATAAATAACATATTTTTAATAAAAATTAGTATTTTCCCAAAACAAAAACAATTTAGCAGGATGAGTGGCATCATTTTTATATTTTTGCAAATCTCCTAAATGTCCACTTTAATGGAAGAAAATATTTGCTTCTGTAATCAGGCTGTTGCGATAGGTAGCTTGGTTAAAGTCTATGAAGAAAATTCAACCCCACTCAGTTGGAAAGGGGAAGAGTATCTGAATAGTCTCTTAGATGCTGCATTAAAACTCTGAGATGTATAAAAGGCCAGCCACCGTGCGGAGCACGGCCCTGGCTCAATGAACTCCGCACGCCCGGAAGCCGCGGCTCTGTCCGGAGTTCGATCCAGCTTTCGTCTCTGCGTAGTAGACAGAGTAAGGTAAGGACCCCAAAGACATCCACGTCCTACCCCGCGCCCCCCAACCTGGGAATGTGTCACCTTACATGGTGAAAGGGACGTTCACTGCTGTGATTATTAGGGACATTGAGAGGAAACTACACGCCCCGTGGCAGGGCCCGGCGGCTTCCGGGGCGGGGAGGGGCCCATGAGCTGGAAAAGCCAAGGAGCAGAGTCCCGCCTGGAGCCTCCAGAACGGAGCGCGGCCCGGAGCGGCGCCCGGGGCTCGCCCGAGGACACAGCTGCCCACGCCCCGCGGAGCTGCGAAGCGGCCGTCGTGACGTCGTAAGCGGCCGAGTCTGTGGCCCTTTGTCACAGCAGCAAAGGGAAGCTCCTACCCCCCGTGTGACGGGAGCGCCCCGCGTCCGTCGCTGGGGACGCGAAGGGTCCCTGAGCTCCACGGAATCGCCCAGTGGTGACGTGTTTCACTGAGCGACACAAAGAACCGGTTTCATTCTCACCCCGCTGGCCTCACCGGAGCGGAGAACGGGACACCGTGGGCCTCGGTCTCCCCGGGGCCCCAGGAGCCGGAGCCGGCTCCGTGGTGCGCGGCGCACACGGGACAAGCCTCGCTCACCTCAAGGCTCCTTTTCCAGAAGATCGGCATCAGGGAAACGAGTCTGGGGGGGCCGGCACGTGGAAAGCAGCCTCGCGCCTCTGCCACCCTCGCAAAGCCCGCGGCCCCGAGGCCGTGAGCGCCTGGGAGTGACCAGAGACCGAGGCGCGTGGCCGGGCTGGAACAGAAAAGCGTTTGCTTCCCCAGCTGCGGGCGCACGCAGTTTTATTTTGTTAACTTTGTGATTTATTTATGAAGCCGTTTATTAATATATTTGATCGCGCGGTCTCTGGTTTGCTGGGAGAGTGGCGGAGGCGGGGTGACTCCGCGAGCGGTCTTCGCACGCGCACATGCATGTCCTCCGCTGAGTCGGCACGTTGCTCTCACGGAGGTGCTCCGCTGGCTGTGACCCGCCCCCGTTCCGTTACCGCTAACGGAGGCGAGTTTGCCACGGCAGTTGGGACCCGGACCCCGTCCCTTGGTCCCTTGGAAGCGTCGCTAACAGAAAGCGCACGAGGGGAGCCGGCAGGAGGAGCCTGTGCTAGAAGCAGCGGACCAGAGCGCCCCACGTCCTGCCCGCCAGAGGTGGCTGCACTGTGGGCCCCAGCCAGCTCCCCGAGTCGACCCAAGGGCGCCTTGGTGGACAGGGGACTTTGAAAGTGGCTCTAAGGAGCAAGCCCTGACCCTCGGGGCGATAAGTTGGATCTAGCTGCAAATGGGTTTGAGCCCTGGGGGAGAGGAACGGCCTGTGCAGCTGAACCCAGAGGCCGGCCCTGAGCACCCGCTCATGCTGCCCTCACCCCCGGGGTCCCTGTGTGCAACTAGGAAGCAGTTACTGTTGTTAAATACTAATCCATCCATGTCGCACTGAATTAACTGTGTGCAAAGCCGGACGTGAGCAGTGTGGGGGTGGAAAAGATCCACCTCCGGACCCGGCTTTGCCCCCCTCTTACTAGCCTGGGTTCTGGAGCGGGGGCTTGGTCCCGGGTGTGGTCCCCTTGGCTGCAGGCGCCCCATGGCGCTCACGTATCTGTGACTGAGCCAATGACGTCACGCACGGAAAAGTGCTGGGTGAAAGCGGGTGGTCAGTCGGACTGTCGCAGTGACAAGCAGCACCGTTGCCCCGAAGCCCAAACCTGCGAGTCTGGACCCCGCCGGCGGCCGGCCCCACTGACTCCTGCCCCGCGCCAGTCGCGCCGGCGCCGCCAGCTCTCAGAGGCGGCCCGGCCCCGTGCTCTCCTCCCCAGGCTCACGTCCCGGTCCCTTCGCTGCAGGAGGAGCCACTCGCACTCTGCGGCAGGAGCCGGCAGGGATTCTGTGGGGCGCAAGGGCCCGGCCCAGGGCTGTCCTTGGTCCGCGGCATCTGGGGCCCCTCCTGGGAAGAGAGGCTCAGTGAGCTTCGATTGGCTCATGTAGCCGGGGCCGGAGGACGCCCGGCCAAGCTGTGCATCCGGGCCGGGGTGGCTGCAGCGTGGCCGGGCCAGGACTGCCGGCCAGAGCCGCCACCCGTGTCCCCTCCACGTGCTCGGGCTCCCCCCTCCGCGCCCCCCCCGCCCCCGGCGTGGCCGGCAACCAGGAGGGCTCCCGGGGGATAAGTGCGGGCCCCTCCCCGGCCCACTCGGAAGTCACACGGCGTGGCTTCTCTCTGCTCCGCTGGCGGAAGCAGTCGCCACGGCCGGACGCCAGAGGAGGAGACGCGGCCTCCAGCCGCGGTGGAGCGCGGGGAGGGTCTGGCCGCATTTGGAAGCGGCCCGCGGTAGGCGAGGCCCCTCGAGACTCGCCGAGGTTACGCCCCAGGCCCGTCCCTTCCTCTTCCCGTCCATCCACACCCCTCCGTGAACGCGTCTTTCGTCTCCTTTCAGATGCTCTGACCTCTGGGGAATTGGTGACCCCGAAGGGGCCATCCCTCCCAGGGCTAGAGAGGGCGGAAACTCACCTTAGGTCCTGCCTTTCCCGTGCAAACCGGCCGGCCGGAGCCCACAGCCCCGCCGCCTCCTCCGTGGCGCTCACGCTCCGTGCCACCATCTCCCTGCCCTGCTCAGCCAGGGCGCGTCCCAGACACCCAGGGGCAGCCCCCGCGCCCCAGAGCCCGCCAACGGCGTCCAAACCTGCCGGTCCCAACCCCTGGTCCCTCCCACGCAGGCCGCAGTGCGGGCCCTCGTCCCCGCGTCCCCAGCCCCTGCCTCCCGACCCCGAGCCACCGGGGCTTCCCCGCGTGGCACTCATCCACACCTCCGCGGCCACACGTACGCACTGCCGCGACTGCGTACCACTCACGGACGATTTACAAGTGTTTGTCTCAGCGGGGCTCAGACCCTTTGAGGAAAGAGGCCTTTTGCTTTCTGACTTATTTCCCCCCAGTGGGCGCCTGGCACAGAGTAAGAAAGGGCTGCGTTGGAGGGACGGGGGTGGTGTCATTGTTTGGGGACGATACTTCTCAGTGAGCGCCCGCACGCGTGGTGTGCGTGCGTGCCGTGTGTGCGCGTGCGTGCATACGTGCACGTGCGTGCATGTCACGCAGGCAAAGTTTTTAGCAAGAGGAACTGGGTGACAAGTAGGAAATCTCTCAACGTTTCAGTCTTTGTCATCGTCACAGACTTCCCTCCTGTTTTATTTCAGCTTGCTCAGATGTTTGCGTGGATCTTAGGGTAGTCGCCTTGACAGACAGAACGGAAAAATCGAGCTCTCTGTACCTTACGATTTATATCAATTTTATGTAATTTAAAGCTGAATTTCTCAGCCTGTAATTAGGGTTTTAAAGTGTCCACTTTGCAATTAAAACAGTACAAGAATCTAACGGTTTTAATTAACTTATCTTAGCCTTGATATACTGGTCAGGTTCTGAGCTTGAATGGTAAAGATACTTCGGTAATGGGTTAAATGGCTCCAAGGAGTACCGCCATTCAAAGTTCTTGTAAAAACCCGCATTCTTCAAGTATGAGTGGCACACACTTCTGAAACACCAAGGGTGCACATTTGCAAGGCTTGAATGTACCATTTACTGACGGCTGCTACGGCTTCTGCAACAACCAATTCTGTGCAGACGAGCACTTAGCAGCAAGATGATTAAATTCGTAAAGAGGGCTACGGGTCGTGAAGCTAAGAGGGAAAGACCGGGGAAGCAGGGGGTGGAAGCCGCTTTCGCGGTGTTCTTGGCGTTGAACAGCCGACGTAAGGGCACCGGTGAAATGCGGAGCCCGTAGCTGACCGCATCCGCTGTCCACTTCCTTGTCACACCTTCCAGCAGTTAATGACAGTAATGACGAACCCGCCCGGTTGTCCTGGTGCACACTGCCCCCTGGTGGCAACGAACGCGTCTTCGGGAGGGTAGAGTCACCTTTCCTCTCACATTCCTTACCTCCTTCCTTCTTCGATCATTTTCTTCTGAGTAATTTTCGAACTTAGATATGGCTGAGTCCCAGCCTACTCACAATCGCTATCACCACCACCACCACCACCATCATCACCATCATCTACAACGTCCACGGTTATCATGCAGCTAAAGTTTAATGATTTCATGTGTGGGGCTGCAATCGTGGCTCAGTGCCGTGGAGGGCAGCTCTTCGTGGAGGATGCTCTGAACACGCACCGGCATGCGGGGTGATAACAGCTTCGCAAAAGAAACACGTTGCAGTCTCCTCCTGACTTTTAGAAAACGACATTCCTCTTTTAAAAATTTAGAATGATGTGATTTTATTACTGCTTGTATGACATGGCACATGGCAACAGATTCACGGAATTTTGAGCTATTCCACATAGCGAGAAGTTAAGGAGTTATTTCTCCCTGATGTCCAACGAAATAATGGAATTTACACACCAAATTAGGATTAGAATTCTTCCTAAATCATTAGCCTTCTTTTCGAATAGAGTCCCGGCCCGTCTTATTGCTCCCGTGGTTCCTGGACTAGTTTCGTTGCCTCAAGAGTCACTACATCCAACGTAACCCATCCCTCTTTGCTTCTGGATGCTTCCAAAACCCAAACAAGTGAATGTCGCATTCCTTTTAAAACTGTTTATTTAGCACACTATTTCACACCTTCACGAAAAAAGTCAAACTCCTTTGATCGGTGGCTAAGGCCCTCAGTGATCCGGCTACTTCCTGTGTCCAGCCGGGTGCCCCACGGCTACTTCCTGTGTCCTGCCGGGTGCCCCACGGCTACTTCCTGTGTCCTGCCGGGTGCCCCATGGCTACTTCCTGTGTCCTGCCAGGTGCCTGACTTGTGGTGCCTGCGCACAGCACACTGCCCTGTGCCCCTCGGCCTTGGCGTTCTGGTCCGTTCGCCTCCAGAATGCCCCTTCTCTTTCAGGCACCAGGAAACCTCCCGTCGGGACGGTGTTTTTGTCTCATAGTAAGTGTCATCTCCCCCACGAAGTCATCTATGCCCCTTCTCGGCCAACGCGCTGCTCCTGTCCCCCTTCCAGAGACTTCGCCCAGGTGTCTAGACCTGTCATTGGTCATTGGTCTGGGTACCTGAGACGACCAGCTCCTGGCCTGCAGGAACTGGGTCCTGTGTCCTCACCACCTAATGGGTCCGAGTTCAATCCAACGTGCGGAATAAATGGATTTTGAACTCTCCTCTGGATATGCGAACCTGGAGATTCCGCTGACACCTCAAACTCCTCCTTCCCCAAATAACCCATCGTCAACTGCGGGGTGCCCGCTGCCCCCGACTCTGCTTCTGCCGCTGACACGAACTCCGGTTTCTGTTCCGTTTTCTCCTCCGCCGCCGGCATGGGCTCCCCCATCCGAAGTCCTACTCCACCGTCTCCTCCCCCTTTTCTCCGGCCCCGCTGGTTCCCATTTTCTCGCGGCGTCCTCATTCCTACAGATCAGACCCACGCCCGCCCTTGTGGGCCACCTTCCCGGCCTCCTCTTCTGCACGTTCGCCTCTTCGTTCGGGATGACTTTCCTTCTCCCGCGTTCTCATTCATCACTCTCCTCCTTCAGGCTGATCTCCAAACCCAACTTCTTAACGGGTCCTTCCTTTCCTGTTCTCCAGATATAGCTGGGATTTCCAACAGACGTTTGCATTACAAAAACTCTGTGAGGTGTGTTAACACTTCACAACTGCGTGGACTGGGGCTTGGGAAGGTCTAGAGGCTTTGAGGCTCAGCAAATGGTATAAATCCTCAGATTCAGGAAGCTTCCTGAAGGCAGGGGTGTGCTTGCAAATGTTTAACGACTGGCTCTCTTTAAAAAAAATAAAAAGGCCTAATTTATAGTATTTGTCAATCTCCATAGTGTTTTCTACCTTAGTGGCTTTCAAGCTACCGATGGCTCGCAAAAATGGCTTCCACACCACATCCTAGGTTGACGGACCGCTGGCTTGAACCCGTCATTTTTTCTTCAGCACCTTTCTAGCATTAAAAACAACAACAACAACAACAACAACAAAACTACTATGGTCCCCCTATCTTCAAATACTAGAGAGTGCACCAGTCAGTGCCCCCCTCCCACTTCGTCCTAACAGCAAAGCTGCAGCGTCGTACCAGGGTCACCGCCACGCCACTTACACCAGCACTGGCTCCATGTTGCCACCTGGCTGGTCAGGGGTCCGAGCCCCATTCCTAGGGTCTGCTTCACACCAGCAGGTCTGGGGTAACTGCCTTGGTTTGAGTGTCTCGGAAGCAGAGCCTGAGACAAGGGTCGAATGTAAACAGTGTATTTGGGAGGGGACCCCGGGAAACGCCAGTAGGGGAGCGGGGAAACTGGACAAGGCTGGGAAGGAAGCAACAAGTTCACTTCCGTATGCAACGTAATAGTAATAGCGCTGCAACAGGTGCGGCGTCGCCGAGGGGCCGGCACCCTGTCCCCGACCCACAGGTGGTTCGGGTTCCAGGCTGCGGCCGCTGCGACGCCGAGGACCGAAACCCACGCCCGGCCTGAGACCTCCGCCGCCCCCAGGCCCGGCTCCTACACCCGGGACCACGGCCGGGGTCAAGACAGCGGCCCCCGCCCTGAAGCGGTGCCCCTCGGCAGCAACCCCGACCCCGCCTTTCCGCAGGGCCGCCTGGCCGGCTCCGCAGGGGACTCCGAGGCCCCGCCCCCGGCGTCCGCCCTCGTGCCGAAGCCCCGCCCCCGGCGTCCGCCCGCGTCCCGAAGCCCCGCCCCCGGCGTCCGCCCGCGTCCCGAAGCCCCGCCCCCGGCGTCCGCCCGCGTCCCGAAGCCCCGCCCCCGGCGTGGGGGCTGGCTGCGCACCGGCGCCGGGGGCGTGGCCTCGGCCGCGTCGCCGCGCGCCGCGACCGTTGGCCGTTGGCGCGGCTTGGGCGGTTGTCTTGGAGAAGCAAGATGGCGGCGACGGCGGCCGCAGTGGTGCCGGAGGAGGACACGGAGCTGCGGGACCTGCTGGTGCAGACGCTGGAGAACAGCGGGGTCCTGAACCGCATCAAGGTGCGCCGGGCCGGGCGCGCCCGCGGGCCCGGGGCCTGTGCGGGCCGGGCGTCACAGAGGGACGCGGGCGCGGCGGGCTGGCAGCCCCGGCGGGATCCGGGCCCCGCGGACGGGGGCGGCGACCTCGGAGGTCGAGGGTCACTCCGGGGTGTCCTGGGGCCGCGCGGCGCGTGCGGGACAGGCGCCCGCCCACGGGCGTCCGGGCGGGGGTGTCGCCCGCGGTTTTCCGGGTCCCCTGGCGTCTTCTTCGGTCGCCGTGACCAACGGGCTGCCGGCCTGGCGGGGCGCTTTTCCGAGGGTCCATCGCAGACGCTGTGAGGACGAGTGGGCGCGGTCAAGGACGGGGAAGCCAGTCGGACCGCAGGACCCGCGCCGCTGTCGGCGCGGGGGACGCGGAGCGGCGCGCGCGTTGTGACGCCTCGGCACGCGTCCGGCCACGCTCCGCTCCCGCCCGCCCGCAGCGGCGCCTCGCTGGTTTGCGCTTTTGCTAAAGAGGCGTGGGACGGACGGCGGGTGCTTTTCTTGTGAAGTTGTCTGGAAGCAGTTTTTGTTCCATCACCCCCTCCCCTTTGTTTGAAAAGGCCGAACTCCGAGCTGCTGTGTTTTTAGCACTAGAGGAGCAAGAGAAAGTAGAGGTAAGAATCTACACGTTTTAACGTGACCGTTTTCATTTACGTTCCCCTTCTATTTAAAAACTGCTTATGGCGATGCGCAGCGAAGGATAATTTCTAACTAGTAAGGACTACCTTGGTTATAAAGAGAGAGTCTCAATTGTTCTTTTTGTGTATAGTTCAGAATTTGGGAACAATCTCAGTAAAGTTTAGGACCTCGGTAACTCCGAGACCAGTACTGTTCCGAGTGTCATAGACGCCTGCCCGCAGGGGAGACCTGAAACACAAGGTCGCAGAGGGTTTTGAAGAAAAGCCGCTGCTGTCAAAGCGTTTACTGCAGGATTCCTGAGAGCCTTTAACACGCTTGTATGCATTGTGAGTCTCCGCCAGGTGGGGGTGATGTGGATGCAGTTTTTCCCAAAACTGTCAGGCCACCCACTTATCTGACAATCACGTAATCTTTATCTTATTGTCCAAAGCCCACCCACCTCCCTGGATTTAAGCACACGTAGTGTTTTCTCTACCCCGAGTCCCACCATGGTCCTGAGTAACTATCCGGGAAACCTTGTCTGCATGAATCGCTCCCCCATCGTGTGGTCTCGGTTTTCTGTGATGTCACACCTCGCCTCTCGCTTCTTTAGATCGAGATGCCTGCTCCTGATTCACTTCACGGAGCTCAGCAGTTCTCGTCCAGGCATCAGCCTTGTCCGCTGCCTTTCAGTCCTGACCAGTCTGGACCCCATGGACCATGTCTCAGAAACCCTGACTACCTGGCCTTCCAGCCATACTTGGTTTTGCCTCTTACCTTCACGGGCAGGTGGAAGCGGCGGGTCCTGGCTCGCGTGGCCTCCAGCCTCCCTGCGTCCGTGTGGGTCCGGGCTGCTCCCTTCCTGCTCTGTGGAGGGCGCTGGTCTTGGCCAGGCGCACTCTGGGTTTCCCCAGTGACCATCGGGATTTGCTGTGTCTTTGGCCTGTCCCTTTTCGCTTGCTTCTCTCTCGAGTGTGGAAACAGGTTTATATCTTCAAGGAGAGAGCTGGTTCCCTTGACTCGTGCTCTGCTTCTGATACTCCATTTTTTTCTTCACAGCCAAGTTTCAAAAGGATGAGTACGTCATACTGTGTCTGAGTTCTGGCGCCCTTCAGTCCGTAAGCTTCTTCAATCCCTCTCTGCTGTGCCTCAGTCGTTTCTTTTGCTGCGGTCGAGAAGAAGCCGGATTGAGTGTGTCTCAGTCCTTACCTGTCTCAGTCCTTACCTGTCTTAGTCACTCTTTGTGGCATTTGACATTCTTAATTCCTCCTTTCTTCCTGAAAATCTCCTTAGACTTTTGGGACTTTTTCTGTTCTGCTGTTCTTCTTTTTCCTTTTCGGCTGCTCTTTGGTTTCTTCAGCGCGACCTCTTCCCTGCGCGCCTCCCTTGACCTCCTGCAGCGGTGGCGCGTGGTTCCCATCCCGCGTTCTGCCCCTGGCTGACCTCAGCCACTCAGGACTTCAGCCCCGAGTCCCTGGCCCGTAGCGCCCCGCCGTGCTTCACGCCCGTGTGCCGCACTGCGGACAAGACGACTGGCGCGTGTCTCAGCAGCTTGGACGTTACTGATTCGCGCAGACAGCCCTGGGGACGTCCGGTCGGTCGCCTGGTTCTGTGTGTCGGTTCTCGGCCAACCGTTGGCCTGCACTTAGTGGTTTCTTTCCCAGATTACAATGTTCCGCCTTCCTGCCGTCTTCCACCTGCCCCCGACACCCGTCTCCACGGGGCTCCCTCATTGGCTGTGCATGATACACTTTCAGTCTTGCGCCTCGTTTTCTCGCAGTACTTCGAGTCCACTTAGTGTCTTCAAATTTCCTAGGCCAGCCTACCGAGGGCCTTCGCGAGCTTCCCTGTCCCAGTCTCTTTTGGGTTTTCTTAAAACTTTATTGAGGTATGATTGACGTACAGTACGCTCAACATACTTCAAATGTGTGACGTGATACGTATTTATGCAGCCATGGAACAATCAAGATATTGAACATGCCCTTGACCCTCAAAAGTTTCTTCAGGCCCCGTTGTGATACATCCCCCACCCCAAACCCGGCACCCCGTGTTTTTCACAGCTGTGCAAATGGAACCATATGGCACGTGCCCTCTTTTTTTAGACCTGGCTGTGTTCGTTCAGCATAACACATTCGATAGTCGTTCATGTTGTTGCTTGTCTTGCTAGCTCGTTCCACGTGATGCGTGTGTAGCATTCCGTTGTCTGAACACGTGACTGCTTAGTCGTTCACCCGTCAGTGGACATTCGGATCGGTTCCAGTTTTCAGCTATTACAAGTGACGTGGCTGTAAATGTTCACGGACCTGTTTTTTGGGGGTCTGCACTTTCTCTGCCAGCGAGGAAATGCCTGGGCTGGGTCACGCGGTTGGGGTCTCTAACTTTGGGACACGACCAGACTGCCTTCCAGGGCGGTCGCGCCATTCTCCTTCAGCTGTGCACCAGACTGCCACCGTGCCTGTGACTCATGGGGTCTGCTCAGAGGACTGGGGTGTGTTAGTATTTTTCTTTATTCTATGAGTGTCTAATGACAAAAGTAGTTGGTCTGTGCGCTACATAAAATCTCACACTCTGCTGACAGGCTGGGATTCGCACACGCGTCAAGTCCTGTCGCAGTGAGCATGCCACCACTGGTGGGTGTCAGAGATGACGAAATAGCAAACCTCATATGCTTGCAATAATTGTTTCTGTAAGGAAATTTGATGTCATTTCACAAGTATTTGAAGGTCTAGCTTCTACAGCAGTTTAACCAAGTTGTCAAACATTTAAAGTTAAAAAATGCAAGACTTTGTGTACAGTCTTGTTTTATTAACTTTGAATTATTATCAAGTAGCTTGAAGCAGTTCTTTTAGTAATTAATAGTTGTGGAACGGGGTTAATCATAACTTTATGAGTGACAATGTTTTATTTAACATTTGCTAAAAAGTTAAACTAATACACATTTTGTAGCTGTTCTTAAGATAAACATGTGACATATTTTATTTTTTAACAGAACAAAACTCCTCTAGTCAATGAGAGCCTGAAAAAGTTTTTAAATACAAAAGATGGTAAGATGTTCAGCTTTTCTTATTTATTTTGTCTGCCTCTGAATTTTCAAATGTTTACTCCATTTGGGAGAAATCAGAAATTTCAGATTACTTTTCGAAGTCTATGATTCTTATAGGTTCTTATTTTAAAATTGTATTTTATTAAATTGTTAAGTTGTTCCAAATATTATTAGTCATGGGAAATTGTTAGATAAAGCCAATTTTACTATAAGAAGCAGAACACTAGTTCATTTATGAAATGTCACTTTATCTTACCTAGTAGTTACTTCTAGACTGATGAGCCAAGTGAAAAAGAGACTGAGATTTTTGTCACTTAATTATGTCATTCAAAGAGAAGAATTTGGCAGTTAACAATTCAGAGACCTCTTCTCTCCCAGTGGCTTGGTCAGTCCCGTTGACTGTTAGTGGAGAGGCCTGGGCGCTGGAGGACGCACTCACCACCTCTGCTCTCCCCTTTGCAGGCCGCCTGGTGGCTAGTCTGGTTGCAGAATTTCTTCAGTTTTTTAATCTTGATTTCACCTTGGCCGTTTTTCAACCTGAAACTAGCACAGTAAGAATGATGATTTTTACATCTACTTTTGTGATCTTTGCTAGAAATGAGTTCATTATAAGTTGAAAGGTAACAGTTGAGAACTTACAGTGTCTTGTGTAAGGATTACTTTATGTGGTTATCTGTTTTTCTTAAAAGCCATGAGTTGTCAGCTGACACCAGTGTCCCTGCTTCATGCAGCCGGAAAGGAGTGTTGTCGTGGAGTTTATTTGTTACGATGTTAGACCGCACCTGTTTATGCAGGTAGAGAGTTGGTAAAAGGTTTATATAATTAAAAGAAAATGACTATTGTATTTCCCGTATGTGGAATTCCAAATAGAAATTTGCTCATGTGTCGGCATTGTATTTTACGTGTTTTTAATACACACGAGCAACTCTGTGCTTCCTGTGAAAGGAAAAAATGTCATGGAACAGTGTGGGTATTTGAATGCACTGTTCCATTCAGTGAGTGTGTATTCGGAAGTAAGCCTTGATTGGGTAGGGTGAACTCGTGGCTCCCATGGCTACTCTTAGCTCCCCCCGCCCCAATATGTGTAATTTTTAAAAGCAGATATTTCATTCATTAGCAAAAACGGTTTCTGAGTTTAGATATGTGTATAAGTTCTGAAAATATCTTTAAAGTCTGAAAAGAATTTTGCTATATTTTGGTGTCTTTCTTTTCTAGTTTCAGAGTCTCGAAGGCCGAGAGAATTTAGCCCGGGACCTGGGCATCGTGGAGGCGGAGGGCACAGTGGGCGGGCCCTTGCTGCTGGAAGTGATCCGGCGCTGCCAGCAGAAGGGGAGAGGGCCGGCGGCGGGTGCGGAGGTGAGCGCGGTCCCTGCCGGTGCCTCTCCTGCCTGAGGCGGCGGCTCCCCGTGTGCCATGCAGTGGGCCGCGCGGTCCGTGCACGCCTAGTGAACCGAGGCTTCAATAAAAACAGGCCGTTCCTTGAAAACAAAGCGAAACAGACTCGGGGTGTAGAAACGCACAGCTGAGGCTGCCGCCGCCTCTTCTGTGGACTGAGACGCGGGAGCGTGGGGCCGGCCGTGTGCCGCCCGTCCCGGCCTCTGCTGGCCGCTGCCGCCCCCCCAGGCCTGCCGCCCATCCCTCCTCTGCGGGAGGGGGCCGCGGAGCTCGCCGTGGGCGCCGAGGCCCACACACGGGGCGGCGCGTGTGAAAAGCCGAGCGCGCTCACCTGTCCTGGGCGCCTTTATTACTCTTAGCAGAGAAGGGCTGAGTTATAGTCTAGTGGATTTTTTTTTTTTTAACAGAATGCCTGTTTAAAACTAGACTTAAAACTGTTTAAGCAATTGATTTTGCTTAGAGTCCAAACATTTTTAAATTGGGGTTTTTGAGTAGCCATTACCTTTCTTACCCTTATCCTTTCTTTCCAGAAATGCTGCTAGTGAGCTAATGGTCTGATTTATGTTCACACACGTTAGCTTTGTGTGAGGACACTGTTCGCAGGCACAGGCAGCGTCCCACGCTCTCCGGACGTCTGGTTGAGCGTGCCTTTAGTCACAGGGTCATAGGTGAGAGGGCGGAGGGTGGTGGCTGCCCCTCACTCGGTTTGCAGGCTCACTGTATTTTCCGTTGGAATCTTTGAAAATCAGTAATGCTTCACTGCATCTAGGGGTAATACGTTCTTTTAACTGAAAGGTAAAACATAAGAAAGTTTCATGTTCTAGAAGAGTCGAGAGCTGTTGAAGATAAGATGCCTTCGTGAGAAAATGGACATCTAAATGATGGTTTTGTGATTATCCACTTCAATAATGAATACTGAACAGGAGAGGGAGTAGACAGGAAGCGGTCAGCTCTAAGCATTGGGAGTAATCGTTTTTAGTTAAAAGGGCGGTGGTGGCTTCGTGTTGGAATTCTGTGCTGCTCTGCGTCCCGTGAGGACCGGGAAGGCGGTCCAGCAAGGGCGAGGACGCCCGAGGGAGCGGGGAGCAGAGCCCGCGGGGAGCAGAGCGGCGCCGGAGGCCTGTCCTGCCCGGGGCTCGGCCGTCACCGCGGCCCATGCTTCCCTTGCACTCGTTCCTGGTTCCTTGACGAGCGCTCGGTGTGCGCTGACCATGTGGGCACTGTGCTCGCTGCTGTGACTGGAAGGCCCGTGAATTTAAGGAACCCCGAACAGTTTCGGTTCCTGCCCTCTCCCGAGTCTGCACTAGGTGGCAGCGCCATCGCTTTTGGCCTCTGTGGCCCTGACTGTGTCTCTCTCTGTCAGCCCTTTGGTTTCCTTTCCTGGCTGCTCGTCTCGTGGGTTCACCTCGTGCAGTGGCGGTTGCCCGCATTTCCCCCGGCTCGGCTCGCTGTCCCTCCGCCAGCCCGTCAGCTGCAGCGGACTCTGAGCCACCCTGCTGGGGGCGCCTCCCTGCCCTGCCCTGCGCATTTGTCATCAGCCAGCCAGCCTCCCCGGCCTCAGGCGCCTCGCCTGCGACAAGGGGGTCGTGCGGAGCTCTGGGGACGGCCCGGCACGGAGTGACTGTGGAAGCGTTTGCCGCTGTCCTTGCCGCTTCTGCTGCTCGGATGACTGTATAAGTCCAGCTCGATCCTCTCCCTGGGCTGGAGGCCAGTGCCCACCCGGTTATCCCTGTGGGAGGCTGGACCCTCTGTGATCACTGCTTTGTTCTCACACGAGAGCGACCCGTCCCCCAGCCGTCCTTCCCGCCTGCTCTCTGCTGCTGTCGGGTCTGGCCCTCTGCCTCCCCGTTGGGCCCCAGGCTGCCTCTCCCGCCACTGGAGGTGTGCCGGGGCGTGCCGCCAGCCCTGCCATTTGCAGAGAGCACAGGACGGCGTGGTTTGTGACAGCTTTGCTGCTGGACGCTTTCTGTTGAGAAAACGCGGGAGGGGCGCGAGTCCGGGGAGCGCAGAGCGGGGAGGAGCGTCGTTCCCGGGGCGCGCGACTCGGCGCCCAGGAGGCCGGGGCGCGTCCGAACGCCGGCTGGCCGAGCGGAAGGACGTAGGTGAGCGGGATCCAAGTGCATTTTGCTTTGTTGTTGGTTTCTTCATTAAAATTAGGAGAAAATGTAACAAGGATATTTATGTTCATTAGGAAATAAACATTCCAGCCTGTATAGTGGTTTTACAGGCTAAATTCTGTTGCGCTGTAAACTAGTGTATTTGTTTGCTTTTAAGTGTGTTTTCATTTTAAACTGTGGCCGTTTTAGGGTGCACTAGATCTGCCTGATATACGTTCCCCACCAAAGTCACCGGAAGAGAGGACGAGCCCGCACACAGCTCCCAGTAAGGTGAGTGGCGCCCGGGGGTCCGGGGCGCGCGCCGCCGTGTCCCGGTGCTGTTCAGCCGGGGCAGCGCCCGTGCCCCGATGCGGTGTGTGTGTTGGAGGATGAGGACGGCGGGAACCGCTTCGCTGGGGGTGTCTGGCCTTCCGTGCCAGCAGGGAGGGCGGTGGCGCGTGGCGCGCTCGCGCAGCAGCGGGGCGCGTCGGTGCTCGGGGCGGTCCCCTTCGCGAGCAGGGCGTCTGCAGCGGTCGCTCAGGAGTCCCTGTCTCAGGAGCGTCAGGCTCCAGAACGCCCAGTGGTGTGCACGTGTCGTAGACGGGTTCGCAGCTGTGAATCACGAGCCGTCTTGAGGGCTCGCGAGGAGGGCTGCGTGCCCTGGGGACGTGTGTGTGCGTGGCTTACGCAATTTTAAAGCGAAGGCCTGATTCCGGGCATTCGGGATCGCGGAGAAGTGAACGGAGTGGATCATGTGACTCTAAAGTCGGGGATATTTGTGGCGATAAGGGGACTGGCCAGGAAGGTGGTCACCAGGAAGCGTGCTGCCTCCTGCGACTCGTCTGAGTGGACCGCGCATCGACAGCCAGCCCGGCCTACCCAAGGGTGGCTTTGCAAGCAGGTCGCGCGCTGTGGCGGGTCCTCTGGCTTCTGTCCCCAGGGAGGGTCCCTGGCGCTCTGTGGTCCGTGGACGTGTGCAGGGCAGTAGTCACACTGCTGGACGTCCTTTCAGACGCCTGGGCGCGTGGTCCCTGGCGTTATTTGTTGCTGGTTCTTCGATGTTGCTGTTCCTGTTTATCTTTTACATTTAGAAATGAGAGGGATTTTATGCTTTATTTCTGCCCAAGGAGAGCAACCGCGGTCCTGTGATAGCGGTTCCTTTTGTCCTGTTCTGTGGGCTTCTCCCCTCGATGCCATGGGAGGCTGTGCCCACGGCGGCAGACAGAACAAGGTCATGAGACATTTAAAAAGCCCCTTAAGTGAATTGCCAAGTGTAAGAGTCTTTGCGAAAACACTTTGCTTTCTGTGAAAATATCTGGCTTTAAAAGGGTTAAGATTAACACGTTTCAAAATACTAGTCAGCACCTATGGCAGGGAGCTGCTCGGAAGTTCTGTTTGTAGCAGATTATTCTTTTTTAGAGCAAATTAGCAACACCAATCTTCCACATGTGGTATGTCTTCAAGATAAAATGTTAATGTCTGTTTAACATTCTCTCTGAGATGTAAGAATGACCGCAGGAGCCTTAAGTTTTAAGTCAGGCCAGTAAATGTCGCTCTGAACAGCCCCAGAGGCGTGAGGGCCGTGCCATGTTCAGGTGCGTTTGGAGAACAGCAATCTGACCCCCGGGGGGCCTTGCTGCCACCGCCAGAAGGTTCCAGCGCCTCGGTCCTCAGCCATCAGAGCTGGTCCTGGTGGGGCTCGGGGTGGGTGGGAGCTGTTTTAAAGTAAGACAAGGCCTTAGGGCGGGGAACTGAGTGCAGTTGCTCTGTCTTCCTGAAGGGTTTGGGTTTGGATTTTCCAGTCGTCCTCTCGCCAGGCTTCCCCTTTCTGTCTGTGGTCTTTGGGAGGCTGGGGCTAGGTGGGCCTGCGCCTGAGGGTGCCCGCCCCGTCAGGAGGGCCTGGGAGAGCACTAGGGACTGGGACTGGGGGGGGGGGCAGTCCAGCCCCTCCCTGGGCTCCTGCTCTGTGCGCCCTGAGGAAGGGGCGGGAGGGCAGGCCGCTCTCTCAGACGCTGCTGAATGGGGCCTGGGGAAGGGGCTCTGCATGCCCAGAGCAGGCGGGGCGCGCTGTGTGCGGCTTCTGGCCAGGTAGCCGCTGGACAGGGGGGCGAGCCGAGCCTCCTGCACGAGAGAGCTAGGAAACGGCCAGAAAACGCGGGTTTTAAAAAGGAACATAGTAGTTTGATTTTTCCATTTTTTAGAAATGTTCTAATGGGAATCTCTTTTAGTTTTGTTATGAATTAGTTGACTTCTAAAGATTTATGTGTTGTGGTAAAATGTCATTTTATTCTCATGCTCAGATACCAAGGTATCAAGGACAAGGTAAGAAGAAGACAAGCGGGCAGGAGTCTGGTGCCAAGGTAACCTGCACGGGGGGGTGGGGCCGCCTCCGCGCCCGGAGCTCCCAGAGCTGGGCGGCGTGTCCTTTCGAGGTCGCTTTCTTTTATCTGTGGCAGCACGTGACACAGCCACGGTGGCATGAAACAAGTAGTTTGAGTTTCCCTTTTTACCAGACAAAAAGTCATGCTGGTGTAGGTTTAATCTATGCTGTCAGTTTCACTTTGAGGATTCCTTGAGTTTGGCAATAAAAAAGTCGAAAATATTTATGTTTTTAATGTATGGTCACGTACACGCTCTTGATACCATTTCTGTCTGAGGTGACTAAGAGCATCATGCCACCTTTTCGATAAGTTACGTTCCAATAAAGGCTAAATTTAGTTTCTTTCAAGATGGGTTTGTGCTTAGCTTATGAACCCACCGCACGTTGGTTCGCCCCTCGGGGCGGCCACGACAGGGGGGCAACTGGCTGCTTCTGTGCCCTCCCAATGATCACGAAGATCGACTACACCAGTAGATGGGCTACTTCTAAAATTTAGATGCCAGAGGTCTTAGAAGCATTATTAATCAGTACTGTTTTCCTAGTTACTTTGAATAAGATAGTTATTTAACTTTTAATTTTGTGAGATTCACTAGTCCTGGTCAAACTCTTGTTTATGAATAAATTATCGAGGCCCTCCAAAGTTAGAGAGTTTTTAAAAATTGTGTTTGCTATGTTAGCTGGCTTTAGTTTTCTTGGTTTCAATGGTAAATTGCTGCTGCTGTACGTACTCACTGTCTTTTATGTGTTACTGTATCAGGATGTTGTAGAGTGTTATTTGGCGAGTGCGTGAACACCGACGGTCAGGAGAAATGTCGCGCTGAGCGCTCCCTTAAGCAGTCTGCGGTCTCGGGGGAGGTGGGCCCTCCTCCCTCCTTAGGAAAGAGGACCGAAAGCGTAAAACAGCAGGTCGTTCGTAGGTACTTTAAATCAGTTCATTAGATTTTTAAAAAAAATTAAGCACGTGTTTCGTTTCGATAACCTTACTGGTGCCGCGGGTGACACAGAAGCCGTCGCCCCGAGAGCCATAGCGCGCGGAGACGCGCTCACTGCGGGGCGCGGCCCCCGTCGCTGGCCTGCGGCCCTCGTCTCTGCACCGCTCTGGCAGGAGCCGGTCTGTGGTAAGCAGCCTGTCCCCGGGCAGCCTGTCCTGGTGCAGCGGAGACGGGCCCTTCGCGCCCCGCGCCCTGTCCGTCGGCAGGCCATCTGCCTGCGCCGTGTCCTCGCATTCTGTGGCTCATGCCACCCAGGTCCCAGGCTGCTGCGCTTGGTGCCTGAGCTGTGCATAGCAGGACTCCGGGCAGCTATTTGCTAATCGGTGGGTGGCACTTCCCCAGTGGACGGAGCCCTAAGTGGTTGCCCACTAGTTGGTGACCCCAGCCTGCAGCGTCCCAACAGGGGAGCCCAGGGCGCCCAGCAGGTGCTGTCACCATGCTGTGTGCAGAAGGCGCCCGGAGTAATGGCTGTTTTCAGAGAAGCCGTATTCATGCCGCAGATGACCTTTACAGTCGTTTGTGTACATGTGAAACTGATTCGTGTTTGCCGTTATGAACCCATCAACATGCAAAGCAAAATCCAAGGTTTTTGAACTAATTTAAATAAATTAGTAAAAAACAACAGTTACATTTCTGAGTTTATTATTGTGAGACATAAAGAAAGAACGGCAGACTCGGAATACAGGGCGGTGTCAGTTGGGCCTGTCCTTAAAGCGCTCCGTTCTAAGTGTCGGGTGACGCTTCCAGAGTCTGTCTCACTGGAAATCATGGTGTCTACCAAACACGGTGCTAGTCGTTAGGAAAAAAGTGTCAGAAATTACAACCGACTTTTTTTTGGTAGGCTCCACTAACTTAGGTTTTCACCACTCCATTGGAAAAACTGAATAAGATTTTTTTGGTTTTTAATATTTAGAATAAGATGTATTTTATCATCACATTAAATGTATCATGAAAGGTTAGCCTTTTTATAATTAGTTTTCAGATGTGTTAAAACTAGTGCGCATTGAGGTATTTTTTGCTTCGAGTTCTTACAAAAGGACATTTCTTAATTGGTTGCTCCTTGTTTTCAAAATTCTGGGACAAGCCCAGCTTTCCGACGATTCCAGGCTGCGATGGGATCTCCACCATGTGCTTCTGCGTCTCGTCGTCCCCTCAGGGTTTTCCCGATGAACCAAGCCTTACCATGCCCTACACACGCGCACGCGCACGCGCACACACACCCGGACGGACGGGCGGAGGCTCACCTAGAGTCAAGGTCACGCCCAGCCCTCGGCCCTTCCTGCTCTGCCGGGCCAGCGCTGATCTCGGCTGCTCCTGCTCTGAGACGTGGAGCCGGGCACTGCCTGTCCGCTCAGCCCTGAGCTGCCGGCCGGGTTTCAGAACCCAGATTTCAGAACCCAGGCTCTGGTTCTCCGTGCACCTGTAGGAATTAGATCGCTTCTTAATGAGCCTAAGGGTGGAGTTTCTCTAGAAAAACTTGAGTTTTTAGAAAGAGGGGTTTACATTTTTTTGTGGTTCTAGAATCCCACAGTGTTTCCTTTCTAGGTGAATGAATTAAACTTGTAAATGTGTGTTTTATAGCTGTCGTAAAGTTACTTTCCTCAGTCATTTCTCAGTAAGACCTGGGTCAGAAACCTCCTTTGGTGGGGTTGGGTAGGGGAGCTGGGCAGCGTGAGGCTTGGGCAGGAAGAGAGTATTGCATGAAATCTTGAAAACTTGCAAAACTAGGGTATTTCTTTGGTTTTGATGTTTCTCTGTGATGAGCACTGCAGATTAGGCCTTTAATTTGGAAAAACATTTTTTTCTAGGTTTCTAAGATATTCTGATGATGATTCAGGTTTTTTGGCTACTGGAAAGTTAGTAGTTATTTTCACTATGAAACTTCTCTGATACTGCATTTCTGTTAATCTAGAAATGGATGCAGTTTTGAGTGTGTAAGTGTTCTAATAGAAAATGAGATACATACTAAAACTTTCTCGTGACTTTCCTGTAATTTATCAGGAAGCGTGTTTGTCTTGAGAGCAGCCCGGGGAGCTCAGTGTCTGCGCTCCTGCTGCTGCTTTCCTGAGGAGAGAACGCTTCATTCTAAGTTGTAGCTGTTTGTCAGAGCCTGTGGCTGCTGTAACAAAGCGCCCCAGACTCGGTGGCTCACAACAACAGGAATTTGTTGTGCGTGGTTCTGGGGGCTGGACGTCCGAGGTCAAGGCGTGCGCAGGGCTGGTTCCCAGCGGGGGCTGCGCGGGCCCCCGGCTGCCCTCGGCGCCCGCGGGCGTCTCTGCCACCGCGTCCGCGTGGTGGTCTCCCATGTGCGTCATCTCCTGTAAGGACGCCAGATGTGTTGGGTTAGGGGCCTGGCCTGCTCCAGCGTGACCTCAGCTGGCCCCCTCTCTGACCCTGTTGGTAAGCGCTGGGAGTCAGGGCTTCCGCTTCCCGCTGGAGGGACGCGCTGTGGCCCGTGACAGCGTCCGGGCTCTCGTTGTTGCTCACACGTCTCTGCTCCAAACACGTCTTACCCGGAGCTGTTCAGACTCATCCTCAGCCTTAACCCCGGTGTATCCGCAGCCGCTCGGTAGAACCCAGCAACCGGGGTGTCCGTGAATGAGGCGGAGACTTGTCTGAAGCCGCGACGCAGGCTCTCGGCAGATCCCGCGGTGCACGTCGTGAGCTGACGAGCTGTCGCTCAGCAGACTCGGTCTTCCGGGGAGGCTGCGCTCACGGCTGGACAGTCCTTTCGTTTTAATCTGCAGAATTTGATTACTCTTTCTTCTCTTAGCACGGGATTTTTTTTTTTTAAATAGTAAAAAATATTTAGAATTAAGTTTAGTAAATATACCAGTAACCCAGATAGATAATGTGTCTTTGGTAAAAAGTGAGCCATAGTTCTAAAGTAATGACACTTTTCCTGTGTGATTAGACATTGATTTTGAAACAATTCAAAGCAGATTGAGTATTTTAAAGTTTATTTTGCTCCATAAAAAGAACTATAGTTTTAAAACAAACTAATTACTGTTTTTAAAAATACGTTGTGTTGCAGATCATAATGTGCTTCTCCGTGAGACCTGCCTTGGTGAAACTAGCCTTTCCATAGCAGGAGTAGTGCCGAGACCAGCCACACAGTGATCGCGGGTGTACACGCGCTATGCGGGCGGTCAGCTCCTTAGGGGACCGACGTCACGTTGCCGCGTGAACCGTGGGGAACAGTTCCGTTTGTCGCGCTGCCGCTGTGCGTGGTTCCTTTTTGGTTCGTGCCAGCTCTCCTTGGGAATCTCCTCAGGAGGGTTCTGAAGGAAAGACTCGATCTACCACCATCTTTGTACCTATGATGGGGAACGTGTTTGAACACCATAAGACTTGGTATTTATTTCCAATTGCATGTGCCTTTTGAAAAGATGTAACTCAAGTTTTAAAATATTTATAAATCAGAAATTACAGTGGGCATGGTGGATGGTGTTTATATTCGAAAATTTGTGCCAGAAACACTTTTAAAAAGTTGTTAGGTGATTTCTTAAGTTTCTGCTTCTTTGCACAGATCCTCTGTTGTCTAGAAGGATGATAGTTTCGTCTTTGTTTCTCCAGCCGTCTGTTTTTACAGTCACTCATCGCTCCGCGTTGGTGGTGCGCGGGGTGCGCAGCTCTGCAAGGCCCGAGGACTGCACAGCGCGTATCTTGCCTGCTGCCGAGCAGTCGTAGCCGCTGGCTGGCGTCCACAGAGACGCCTGTCTCAGTCCGCACGCAGTGCAGCCTGTCTGCGCACGTGCTAGAGGCAGAAGCACCCTTCGGGAGTGTCTCGTCAGCCATTTCTAACCCGTGTTGTCACCACCTCGCTTCAGGGCATAGCCGTTCAAACCCAGCTTCCCAGCCCTTCTTAGCTCCTGGCAATAATTTGATTTGGAAAATACTGCTCTAGTTCAACTCTTAGGGAAATTCATCCTTGGAGACATTAAGTTTTTGAAGATTTTGTAGTTAGAGTATGGACCACACTCTCTCAGGAGGGGACTTTCCTGGGATGCCACAGGCCTCACACAACACCGTTCTCTTTAGGGTGGAATGCTGACTCTTGGGAAATTTTTAACCCACAAAACTGCAATTTCATATGACTCAACCTCATAGCGTAGCGTACGTGTGGAGAGCTAACCTCTGGAATCATTCTGACCCCTTAACTCCCCGGGGACCCTGGCAAGTGACCGAAATGTCTGCAGGCCCCGTATCCATACCTACAGAAAGCGTGGGACCTGCGCCCAGGCCGGAGGGTTCCTGCGAGGGTTGGAACGGCGTAGCGCGGGAAACGTCGGAAGGCCTTTCGTGGTGTCGGCTTCTTGTATTACCATCGTGATGTTTTCTGTTACTGTCGTTTTCATTGCCGTCGACATAGGCATGTCTGCGGGCAAACAGGAACCTGGGGAAGGCAGAATAGAGTTCGGCTGCGAAGGTTAAGGCTGCGGTCGGGGAAGCGCCGCGCCGTTTCGGCATCGCCAGATCGGTAGGATGTTTAAAAATGGCTGAGAGTCGTGTCCGTCGGTTTAATACACGGGCCACTTAAGGGAGGTGCGGGCTGGGGAGTTGCTCTGACAGACTGAACGCAGACCCCGCGCCCCGGGTAGCAGAGTTCACATTAGAGACGGGAGCAGGGGAGGCGGGATCTGTCGCCTCGATGGCTGCTATGTCTGAAAAACTAGTTTCACTGAAAAACACTTTGTCATGATATTTGGTTCATTTATGCTGGTCATCCAGGCTCTTATCTGCAAGTTGAAATCGTGGAGGTGACTTACGAAGCGGTGGTCAAATGTAAGCAGACGTGGGGAAGTCATTTACAGAGGGGTGCGGCATGTAGATGTTTCCATTTCAGGGAGAGAAAAGAAATGGTATAAAACGGGGCCCCAGCTTCTGGCCTGTGGACCGGTACCGTCTGTGGCCTCTTACGAAGCAGGCCGCACAGCAGGAGGCGAGCGGCGGGCGGGTGAGCGAAGCTCTATCTGCGTCTGCAGCCGCCCCCAGCGCCAGCACCACCGCCTCAGCTCCGCCTCAGAGCATCAGGCGTTAGATGCTCACAGGCGCACCGGTCCCTGGGGCCACAAAGGTTGGGGACAGCTGCTGTAAAATATTGCTTTTGACATTTTCCCCCTTCAAAAGTTAGCCATGCCATGAAGCCTGGGGACGAACTGGCACGTTGTGCAGTTACTCGGGGCCTCACGCACGGGCGAGGCCCCCTCCCCCCAGAACACACGCGAGCGCTGACGTGCGCACACACACGCAGATTTGCGTATGTTCATGTGACTTTTTATTACTTAAAGTATCTTACTATAAAAGTTTTATTTCACCAAGGAGACCTTTTCTCTGTCCTTCTCTCTTTTTCTAGAAGGCCGGCAGTGATGCTAGTCAGAGTGACACGAGCATCTCCTTGTCAGAACCAAAAAGCAAAAGCAGTCTTCACTTACTGGCCCATGAAACAAAAATTGGATCTTTCTTAAGCAACAAAAGTCTAGATGTCAAAGACAAAGCTGGCCATCGTCCAGATGGAGACGACATGGAAGGAGATTCTTTCTTCGATGACCCCATTCCCAAACCAGAAAAAACTTACGGTTGGTGAGTGAGCTCTGCTTTTGCATGATCAGACTAGAGGCTTAAAAACATAATTCCTACATGTCGTATATTTTTTAAAAATGAGCTACCGACGATTCTATAATCAGTGGATTCGTAAGCCTGAACTTGTGCTGTTGATTCTTTCACGTCGTAACACAATCAAAGGTTTTAACAAACGTAGGCGTTGGTGGTTCCCGTGGGCAAGGGTCCGCCGCCGCTTGAGGCCTCGTGGGCGGCGGTGAGCAGAGGCTGCGCCCGGCCTCAGGAGGGCGGCGCTCTGCACCGAGGGCGTCTCCGCGTGTCGTGTCAGGTGGGCCTAGCCGGCGTCCTGGAGAGCAGGACCAGGACCGCGAGGGGACAGGGTGTGCGCGCGGGCGCCTGCGGCCTGCGGGAGGGCGTCGGGAGTCTCACCCGCCTGCCCGCCGGGGCCGTTTCAGCCAGAGCTGGCGGAGCGGCCAGGGTGCGGGGGCTGCTGCGGCTCCGGCCGGGGGAGCAGCATGGGAAGGGGTGTGACGGGCGGGGGGTGGCGTTGTTGGAGGTGGGGGGCTGGGCCCCGCGCGCGGTCTCCGGAGCAGCCAGTGCTGGGATTCGAGGCACAGGTGCGGGCGTCCCAGTCCAGGGGACGCGGTGGCGCGCGCTGCAAGTGGGCGGTTCGGGGACGTGTTTTGAGGTGACACCCCCAAAGGCCGCGCTGGTCAGCGTCAGCGGCACCGGGCTTTCCCGCTGGGCAGCAGAAGGTAGCAGACGCTGCGTGGGGCACGGCGTGGGGACGGCGGGGGCGGGCGGCAGGTGGGGCGGGCGTTGGGGGGCGGGCGTGCGGGGCGGGCTCGCTCCCCGCCTGCCGAGGCCAAGTCTGGGGACTCAGGGGCAGCTCTGGGCTAGAGGCGGTCGTAGGGACTCATCAGCCTTAGACAGTGTGAAAGCTGGGACGCTGAGGGGGTCACCGAGGATGTGGCCCCGCAGCACCTCTGGGTCTGTGACACGAGGAGGAGGCGTGCAGGGGCCGAGAGGCCTCCTTGGGAGCGGGTGGCCGGGGGCAGGCGAGTCCTGGACGTCGGTTCTGAAAAGCAGCCGCTGCGTTTGCCAGTGATGCGGGTGGCACGGGGGTCGGCGCGAGGGGCGGGGTGCGTTCAGGACAGGACAGGACAGGAGGAGAGAGGACAGGACCGTCAGCGGCCAGGGGCGTTGTGAAGGGGCGCAGAGTTGTGGGGTGGTGGCCGCAGGCCGGGGCGTGGGCTCGAGGACAGTTAGTGGGAAATTCACCGGCGCGTGTGCAGTTGAGGAGAACGGTCCAGTTCTAAAGTGGAAGAGCTAAGGACGTCCCGGGGCGAGGGTTCCCGGAGGCCGCGCCCAAGGGCCCTCTCTGCTGGGGGCGCGGGGTGCCGGCTGTCGTGGTGGGAGGCTGAGGAGAGTGTCTGGGCAGCGGGAGGGGCTTCTGCTGGATTCGCAGACAGTGGCGGTGAAGAGTGATTTGCTCTGTCAGACGTCAGCATTCTAGGGGGAGGCGAGTGAGGGCTCCGCGGCGGCTCCCCGCGGGGACTCGCGACGCCCCCCTCCGCCTCGCGTCCTGCCGCGGGGACGTTCCTGCGGTCCTCGCCCCCTGGCCCCGAGCGGGCGAGCCTGATCGCAGCTGCTGTTCGGTGCCGAGTCCGAGCGCCGCGTGGCTGACTGCGCCCCGTTTCTCGTGTCTCTCTTCTCGTAGGCCGGGCGAGCCCAGCAAGCAGGGAGGCAGCCTCGCGGCGCTCTCGGACGCCCCCGCCTTCAAAAGCGGCCCGGGCGCCCTTCCCGGGGCCCCCTCCTCGAAAGACTCGGAGGGTGAGTGCCGAAGCCCCTACCTCGGTTTGCCGAGGACGCCCTGGACTTGGAATGCTGACGATCACTGTCTCCCTAGTTAATCGAGCAGTATATGATCCTCGTGTATTTTTCTCAGAAAAATATAAGTAAAATCGCGAGGCTGGCCCATCATTTTACCATTCAGTGCTACTTCCTGTTAACATGTGTTCATACTTCGGTTTCTTTTTAACATGGTCCATGTGCATCTTTTCCTGTGTCGTCGGAACACTTTTGGGAAATCGCCTTGTTAGCTGCCCGTCATACGGTACATAGGTATAGCATAATTTTTAAACCATTTCTCCTTTGTCGGACATTTGGTTTGGCTTGAATAGGATTTAAATTCAATTTTTAAAAATTTCTCATAGGTTCTGTGATACCACAGTGATGATCATAGGGTGTTAGACCTGACGTGTCCGCGTGTAGCAAGGACGGGCGCTGTCAGGTGGCCGCGTGCTGTACGGACTACTGTCCCCACGCGGTGCCGAGCCCAGGGACCGAGACTCATGCAGGTGTGCAGATGAGCTCTGCACGATACCGTAGTCAGTAGAGGATGTAATCGGCCGCATGTTTAAAGTGTAAATGTGCCTTTCTGAGGTTTTCTAAACAGACCTTTATTAGGAAGTTGCAGAGTGACTTTGCGTGGCTTTGCAGTGTGTCCCAGCCTTTCGTATTGCATGACACAACTGTAGGGCGTCCCAGGACTCACAGAAGAGGTGGCGTGCGGCTTCTCCTCGCCATCTGGTTGCCTGGCCGTGTACTCGCGAAGGGGGCCCACGTCGGTCTCCCTCCTGTTCTTCCTTCCCAGGGCTATCGTCACCCTCAGTAAAGGCACACAGAATGTCATGGTCATGACCAAGCCACTTAACCCCGAATAGGGGAGGAGGACGTAGGACGTTGAAAGCTGGGCTGCAGGGGAGCCAGCGAGAGGTGGGTTTTTAAGTGAAGCAGCGATTGAGCTGAAACGAAGTTCAGAGGGTCAAAGGGAAGATAAAATCAGTGAGAAGAACCATAGCCCATGAACTCGTAGCCAGGGGCGCTTCATGAGGAAGAGGGCGACGTCCGATGGTTGGGCAGAAAGCCCTCCTGACGGCCAGGTCTCCGTGAAGAGCAGCAGCACGCGCGTGGAAAGGGACGTGGCGCGGGCGGGGCGCCACCCCGCCTGCCACGTCCTCCCAGGCCGTCCCGCGCCCGTCCCGGAGCAGCTTCCGGGAGAAAGGCGGTGTGCCCTGGAAACGTGTGTTCTGAATGTCGACTTAATGTGACTGTCTTTTCCTGTTCACAGGTAAAAGGGGAAACACAGTTTTGAAAGATCTGAAGTTGGTCAATGATAAAATTGGATCACTCGGATTAGGTAACTGGATTTCCGATTTTAGTATTAATTGCTTGAAGTCGATTATATCGTAGAATAAAATCTTAAATGAAGTGACCGGGCCAGCCTCCAGTGAGCCCCTCACGAGCACACGTTTGCATGGTTTCTGTCCAGGCTCACTCCACGTGCCGGGCGTGGACCTAGTGGCAGCCACAGCAGATTCTGCTGGAAGATGGGGGTAGGCTGAGCTACGCCGACCCAGGCATTCCTGCAAGGCCTGCCCCGGGCCGCGACGCCTCTGCCGAGACCCGAGGGAGAAGGGACGAGGTCGATTCCGGCTGAGCACAGTCCCTGCAGAGGCAGAGTCGCTCTGGGCGCCTGGAGGCCCTCGGGAGCTGGGCCGATGGGAGCGACGGACACGGGACAGAAGCACTAGGCTGTTGGGTGCCGTCCTGTTCCGTGGGCAGCAGTTCGTGACCCCAGGGAGGTCCCTCCATTCCTGCTGGAGTCAGAGCGGCAGTGTGGGCGCTGCAGGGCCCGGGCCCCGCGAGGGGCAGTGCTGCCGCCCGCGTTCCCACCTGCAGGACTGTGATGCTGTGACAGGCGCGCCCTGGGGCCACCTCCCTCCGTAGGTAGCCGAGGGAGCCGCCTCTGCTGGCTTCTCGATGGCCGTTTCCTTCGTCTGGGGGACGTGAATGTGTGCCTGAAACAGCGTTAGGCGCCCCTGGCCCGAGGGCCGCTCCCTGTGCGGGCTCTGGGGCACGCTCCACAGGCGCCGGGGTGGGGAGGGGGGCCGCGGCCCTCGGCACTCCCGGCCCCATGACTGCTCCGAAGCACCCCTCCCTCTTCTGGAGGAACATTCTAGAGAGGGCAGGCACTTGGGTTTGGAAGATCCCAGACATGGCACTGTTAGCACTGGCTCAGCAAACTGAGCCGTCACTCCTCCCCTGTCAAGTGGGGTTGATGGCGTCTGCCTCGGGCTGAGAGGCGCGGCGCCCAGATGAGCGAGCCCCTGTCCAGGCCTGCGAGGTGCCAGCTCCCTTTCTGTGCCTCCCCCCGCCCCCCCGCCGCCCTCCCATCTGCAGCCGCTCGCCGCGGAGCGGATGGCCCTGAGCTGCCAGGTTCTGTTCCACAGTGACCTGGACTCGCGGTGACCGCTGCGTTGGTGGCAGCTGGCTGGCCAGCAGGGTGAGTGGGCCTCTTTGCCTCCCGCTCTCTGCCTGTCACCGTTTTCAGCTGGACGTGCCTCCGCCCTGCCAGACGCAGGGGTCGCTCGGCTTCGCCCCAGTGGGTCGCCGCCACCGGAGTCTTGACCCTGACCCGGCCGGCCCCATCTGCTCTGGTTGGTTTGGGTCCCGCCTTCGCAGCATGCCACCGTGCACAGAGCTGGGTGGCTTCTCTCTGCTCTGTTCCCGCCTGAGTGAGGCGTGCCCGTCTGCCGAGGGTCCCCTGGGTCAGGGAGGGCCTGCTGCACCTCACTCCCTGGCGGGAGCCTGGCGGACCAGCCTGTGAGTGTTGGTCGTCACAGGGTGAGACTCCAGGTCACTGAGCCAGACGTGCAGATTCAGAATCAGTAAGCGGTTTGTTCAGTTTGTTTTCTGTTTTTCGTTTTCATTGTAAACATGTGTTATCCTCAGCGTTTTAATAACGTACGTGTCAGCGAAGCCTGTCACCCCAGCCGAGGGTCGTAACGATGCCTGGCGCGTTCAGAATACAAGTTTCATTTTTAAATTCTTCTGCGAGGTCAGTTTTATTGTCATCTCTATTTTTACAGATGAACCTTGCTTAAGCAAGGTGCCCACACCACGATGCTTTTCATCCTGACACAGCAAAGGGCCCTGACCACTATGCTTTAGTGGAAACTAAATTCCGAGTTCCAAGGAGACAACGTACAAATGGAGCCTTAGGGCACGGCTGGCTCCGGTTCGCTGGACCAGCACGAATGCCCGGCCCACGCCCGGAGCCAGGCACTGTGCGTATTTAAAGCACAGATCACCACACTTTTTCTGAAAAGGGCCAAATACACCTTTTAGTTTTGTTTTTTGTTGTTTTACACTCTATGAAAAATGTAAAAGCCATTTTTTGCTTGCGGGCTGTATCGGAATAGGTTGCCGGCTGGCTTGGGCGTGCGGGCCCAGCTCACACGTAGCCGTGGTCACGGTACTGCGAGGCGCACTGTGACGTGCCTTCAGCTCCACGGCTCAGCGGATCTTGTCTCGAGTTGGCTGGAAACGCTAGAAGGCCACTCGGCCCTCTTCGAATCCGCACTGCGGCACAGCTGGCCCCGCCGTCTTGGCTGAACCTCCTCTGCCGTCCGCGTTGCTGGTCCCGCGGGGACACCGAGCCGGGCCCCGCAGGCCGCCTCGCAGTCCCGGGCGCGCACTGCTGTGCGCCCTCCAGGCCCCTGCGAGGCGGCCGCCCATGTCCTCGTTTGGTCAGAGGGGACCTGCTCCTCCTGCTCCCTGTGCTCCCGACAGTTGTCGCTCTTGGCACTGTGGACCCCTCAACCCTTTCACCCTTGGGGCCGTGAGTCGGCTGCGAAGGCAGACGGGCTGAGAGGAGCAGCCCGGGAACTTGGCGCCCGCTCGCCACCGTTGCCGGGGCTCCTGGTTCGTGTTGGCGGGGTCCGGGCGCCACAGTGCGGCACGTCCCGTTCCCTTCCTTTCCTGACACCCGGCGCCGCCCACGCATCCGTCTCTGCCACACCGCAGGGCGCTTGCCTTCCCGCCTGGGCCCGGGCCTCCGCCCCAGCGGCTGGCCTGTCATCTCGCCTGCCTGCTCTCCTGTGCCTCCCGGAGGACTTCCTGATCAGGACGCCAGTCTCCCTGCTCCGCTCCCTTGTCCCGCCCCCGCCCGAATGCCGGAGTCCGCGGTCACGCATGCACGTGCTCCGTGGGACCACCTACACTAGCGTGTGGGTCTGCCGCCTCCGGGCTCCGCCCCGCCGTCCCCTCAGGGCCGCGCCCCAGCCCTCACCGCGTGTGCGCAGCGGCGGGCACCCCCTCTTCCCGCCACAGTGGCCCTGCGAGTCAGGAGCGCCCTTCGTGGCCGCCGCCCACCGCCGGCCTGGTGGTCACCACCCCCAACCCCCCCCGCTGGGCAAGTGGCCAGAGCCGTCGCGGGTTTTCTCGGGGTGGCGTCGCCTGCCCTCAGCAGGCTCCGGCATGGAGGTGGCCCAGTGTGGCGCTCCGAAGGGCCCTGGGCCTCACCCCAGGGTGCCCCAAGGCTCGTCACTGCACCCGCCTCCTCTCCGTGGCCTGCACTCTTCCCGGAGGCCCGCGCGACGCGGCGGGTCTCCCCACGCCAGCCGTCGCCGTGAGGCGCGCGGGCCCCGCGTCTGGTTCTGCGGCTGGCGAGCCCTTTCCTCGCTGTCGTCAGGCGAGGGGGCGGGGGCGGGGTGGGCGGTGGGCGCCCGGTCGGCGCGTGGCGCTGAGACCCTCGCGGCACGGCTCTGTGACCCCGCGTCCCTCCCTCGGGACGTCCCTGCTGTCAGGTGTTCTCCGCGTGCTAGATGCCTCCGTCGCGTGGGTCGCACGCTCGGACCCTTGTGCCGGTGCTGCCCGGGGGGGGGGGGGCGGCCCCCAGCGAGCTCTTCGGGCAGCCGGACTCGAGCCCACGCCCCTCGTGGGCTGCCCATGGCAACTCTACACCTCGTGCTCTTTTCGTATTTTGTGGCTGTTGTGTAAAAACGTCAGCAGTTCAAGACGGTAGCCGTGGGGGTGGCTTTTACTGTATCCCAGGACGTCAGGTATTTGGTTTCGATATCAAATGACATTGTGAGTGATGAACGTACAACGCGTTTAAGATTTTCGAGTACTTGGGACAAGAGACTAGCTATTAACTGTTCTGTGATAGGGCAGAACATGTTATTATCTCTTAGGTAGTTTATTTTGTCACTTGCTTTCATACTGTATGTGGTGAAATGTCATTCCTGCTCTTCGAGATTTCTTTTTCCGGGATGCAGTATAATTCAGTAATGTGGTTATTTGGAAGGAAATGTGTGTGTTTACTTGTAGATAAATTGTGAAATGTGGTTATATAAAGTAACATGTATTTTTTCCAAAACTTATCAGGGACTGGAGAAGATGATGACTATGCCGATGATTTTAATAGGTAAGCGAAATAGTTGGGCAACAAAGGTTAAAATTATAAACGACTTCTGGACGCAGGGAAGCGAGGCATAACGATACCTCTGGTGCATCTGATTCTCCCGTTCATGCCGATGGAAGGCGAACGGAGGTTAATCCAGAATTAGACACTGGGCTTTGCGGCAGGGTTTTTATTTTCCATTAGAAGACGGGACATCTGTGTTATGCCCAGGGAACTCGGTAAGAGTCAGCCGAGGACCTGGCACCGAGGACCTGCCCTGAGGTCACTGAGACGCCAGGCCACCAGTGCACACGTGCGTTTTCCTCGTCTCCGTGGTGGGGATTGCCTGCGTCAGCTTAGAAACTGCCCTCTCAAACTCCTGATGCAGATGACGCTCTTTAACGTTCTGTTTCAGATAACTTTTTTATATATGTAATTTGTGCGCTAGCTGATAATAAATTTGGAAGTGGTACCTGTGGTGGATAGGGATGGAATTTTTAGAGTCTGAGAATTTTATATAATTGAGAGGTTTATTTTGCAGTTGGAAATTTATGATTATTTTTTAACAGAACTATATATTATACAGTTATTTTTGAGAAGATGGAATGATACAGATAGAATTCTAAAAGCCCAGGTTTGCGTCTTTCTTGCTGTAGGGCCCAGGTCACGGATACGGGCCTTAGCGTCCTCGTCTCGTAGGGTCCCCTCCCTGCCACCCCCGCGTCACTGCAGGGTCAAGGGAGAGAATGCGTGTGAAGTTAATGCTTCGTAATATTGTATTGCATTTAAAGGGTTACAGTAACTATTTGAAAGGTTGAACAATGACAGTTACTCTTTACATTGTTTATCCTCGGTTCTAATTTTTCTTTTTCTTCCCTGAGATTAGTACGAGCCATCGCTCAGAAAAAAGCGAGCTCAGTATCGGCGAGGACATCGAGGAGGACCTTTCCGTGGGGCTGGACGACGCCAACACCAGTGACAAAGTGCGGCTGCGCGCGCGTCCCGGGGGCGGTGGCCGCGCCGGTCGCCGCCTCGGTTTACCGTAGAGCTCCGAAACTTGCACGGCTTAGCAAAACAGTTGAACATCGTGAAAAGTCTGTGGCAGAGTTGCCTGGTCCAAACCGAAAAAGAATGTTTTTAATGAATGCGTAGGATTCTCTTTGATTGTCGCTGAGGTGACAGCATCTGCGTGGGGTGTTGGGGCACCCCGGGATGGGTTTAGGTGGCCACCCAGGCCAGGACTGGAGTCAGAATCGGCGCCTCCGTGGTGCGGGCAGCCGGTACGGGGCCGGAGGGCGTTTTCAGAGAGGTCAGCGCAGGCGACTGGCGCGTGTGCGCGCCCTGTGAGTGCGGCCGTGGGCGGGGCGGGTGCCGGACACCCCGAGACGGGCGGCACCCGTGTGCTCTGGGCGTGACGTTAGGAGTCCGTCCTGCAGCTCCGGCTGGACGTTTTTATTAGACGGAGAACAGAATGTGCTCAGATGTGTGTTAGACGTGGACGAAAGGGAGAGTCTCGGCCACCGCGTGCCGGTCCCCAGAGCGCGGGGCCCCAGTCCAGGCCCCCGATCCTGCCCTCCAGGCCGTGGTCGCTCAGCCTGGGGACGAGTGTCGTTTCCCAGAGTGCGGAACGGTTTGTAAGCGCCGTGACGGCCTGTGTGACGGTCAGTGTGGCGGTCAGTGTGGCGGTCAGTGTGGCGGTCAGTGTGGCGGCCCGTCAGGCGGTCGGTCGTGTGCAGGGAGCCGGGGCCTCTGGGGGAGGCAGCGTGCGAGGACAGCCCCGCCCGGGCCAGTGCGGCCTGGGCTGGGCTCTTACTCTGTCACGTGCCGTTTTCTTGGGCAGCTTTCAACCCTCGACCCTCAGGTTTCTTGTTCATGAGACGGAAATATTAATGCCTGCCTCGTGGGAGTGTTTTGCAGTTGATACTGTGTCAAGAACCTTCTGCAGTTTCTGACACAGCCTTATAAAAATTTGTCTTCCTCTCGCCTTTTCACCTTACGTCATCCTTGAGAAGCCTGAAAATGTTGCTTTAAATACCAAAAGAACGCCAGGGGATTACTTTAACAATCAGTTTCCTTATTAATCTCGAGTTCAACTGTTAGCATTATTGGAAATTTCAAAATAGGAAAAAGAAAGTGAGGGAAAGGGATTTTGAGTACGAAGTAGTTTGTAGAGTGTAAGATAATATTTAACTCCTAGCAATATATTTTTAAAGTTCTTTGAGACTCTCTCTGCATTCTGACACTAATCTTTCCTTTGTTTTGATCGACAAAGCTTGACGACCTGACACAGGACCTGACTGTGTCCCAGCTCAGTGACGTTGCAGATTATCTGGAAGACGTCGCTTTCACGTGAAAGAAGGAAGTATTCCAGTCCACAGACAACGAAGGACTCCGGCCGGGGCCAGTTGTTGTTCAGACCGTCGCTGCCGGAATGTCTGCTCCCTGTTGGTGCCTTGTGTTTCAAAAAGACTGCAGATATTTTGAAAAATTAATGATTCGTTATACTAAACAAAATACTTCCTAGTTGAGCCCACGTGTGGAAGATTTCGTGTTCTTCATTCGGGTTACCTACACATTGCTCTGTGGAGACTGATCGCGCCCGGATTCACTGCGAGGAGCAAACCCACGCAGACGCCAGTGCGCAAAGCGCAGCGAGGTGTCCGCGGAGCTGTAGGCCCCGCCACGCCGCGCGCCTGTGGCTCTGGCCGTCTGCAGCCGGGCGGTGCTGCAGGCAGGTGGCCCGGCAGCCCGGCAGCGCGGATGCCCGCCGCCGTGCCGCGCTTCCTTCCGCCTGGAAGGTTCGTTAGGCCTTCACGGTTGCATTAAAATACGCCGTGTGTGCGCTACTTGGTTCTGATGGTGTTTAAAGAAATCTAGAAACAGTTACGGTTTTTAATCAGTGCCGTTGTCCCCGACGGCACGTGTGGTCGCCGCCTCGTGTCCACGTGAGAGGCTTTCGTCACGGCTTCTGTTGGTCGTAGCTCTAACTTATTGTTTGTAAAGATGCCTCGAAACATACTGAATACCAGAACGCACCTGAAACCATTGAGCCCTGCTTTCATTGCAGCTCTGTGGGTTGATTTGAAAGTCCAGGTTGGGCGGTAGCGGTAGCGAAGGCCTAACTGAGACCAGACCCATGTGCGAGCCCGTGCCCCGTGCCCCGTGCGCGCCCGGCCGCCGTTCGGTGCCGACGTGCGCTCATTCAGATAAACGTAAAAGTGAGTGAGGGTGCGGCCGTGTGTAAAGTTTGTGATTTTTTATTTCAATTAAATTATGCCTTTTTATTTAAAGTCGACTTTGTTAATAAAAGGAGCAAATTAGACCTAATTCACGGATCTTAGCAGGTGAGCAGACTCGACGGTTTGTGTAATGGCAGGTTTCCATCTTATATTAACCTCAGTTTTACAAAAATACCTGCGGGCGCTATCACGTGAAGGGAACGGTGACGTAAGGGTGAGGTTGCATCACGCTAGAGTTGGAGCCTGTCCTGTCCCACTTACGCGGCGTGAGCGGTGAGCGCAGGCCGCGGCGGGGCGCGTGGGCCGCAGGGCCGCCTGCCGGGCGTCCCGCGGCGGCCTGAGCGGGCAGCTGTGTGACCGCGTCGTCTGCGGCTGAAAGCGCCCGAGGCGCGTGTCACCAAACGCGTCTCCTCGGACGGCATCTGCGAGCGGCCGCTTTCTGTAGCGCATCATGTCCTGCTCCGGCCTCCGGGGTCTGGGTCGAATGTGATCCACTGTTGTTCTTTGATAGGAGTTGGATTTTAGTGAAACGGCTTGGAGGTGTAGTAGGATGTGGTATTTTAAATTTGTGAAAACTTTTGAATGGTAGCGTCCGACATTTACCATCTTCCTGTCACCCGGAGTCCGACCCCGGTGTCCCCGACCCCCAGGGAAGGTGTGGTGGGGGGCGGGGGGCGGGGGGCGGGGGGCAGGAGGCTGGGGGCATCCACACCGCACACCTCGGATCAAACAATTTTAAATGATCTAAAATCTGGCCGTGAAAACGTCTCATTTCCACGTGTGTTCCTTGATTAGGTGGGTTTTTAGTGTGATTCGTGTTTTTTCTTTTTAAAGTGTGTATTGAAACATTAACTGCTGAAATACAGTTTTGTGGTGAACCTGTGTTTTCCTGTGGAGTTTTTGAAGTGCGAGGTCTCACTTTATTGGTGGAAACCAAAAGCGAATAAAAAGCCCGCGCCTTTCACGCGGCGCAGCGGGCGAGTCGCCGAGCGTCGTGTGCCCGCGTCTGCCGTCCTGGCGCGGCCCCGGCACCCCGCGGCCCCCCAGACAGGCTCGTTTCCGCCTCGCGATCAGAGGCGCTACCCGCAGGGGCCCATTCGTCGCGCCCGGGGCCTTCACCACGGTGTCCTCGGTGCCTGGGACGGCGTCCGGCCCACGCGTGTGCCGTGGGGCTCCCTGGGCTGCGCACGGGCCTCTCAGCCTGGGCGGGGGGCGGGGCCTGGGGGTGCAGTTTCCCCCAGGACAGCCCCACACAGCTGTGGGGGGCAGTGGAGTCGGCCCGCGTTTCGGCGGGCCTGTCATGGACAGAGGGTCCCTGGCACCCCCTTCACCACCAGGGCAAGTTGGGACCTTGGTCTCAAAGGAAGTGGACAGCTGCCCTGGCCATGCATGGTGCAGATGCTGACACGGGAGAGAAGCAGAGGGGGACCCGAGTGGCGGGGCCGCGACCCCGCAGGGCAAGGAGGAAGGGCCGCGCTCCCTGACTCCCACCCCGGCCGGGTGCAGACCCTCCTGGATTGGGTGTCAGGCTGGCTGGGGTCCCCACGCCTGCTCTGCCTGTGCACACCAAGCCATCGGCCCTCGGGGTCGGGTCTGCACTGCCGGCTCCATTCTGGGCGAGGGGGGGGGAGATTGGGGTTCAGCTCAGGGGAACCAGGGCGGCCCCCCTTGTGAGTAGACCACGCTGCCTCAGAGCAAAGGGGGGATCCTTACCTGCAGGGAACGCAAGCCGCGTGTTACAGAAGGCTGAGGTGAAGCCACTGTAGCTCAGAGGAAACCAGAGAACAAAATTAACACCCGGAAACCTTGTCACACCACCTCAAATGGGAAATTACTTTTGTACCTAAAAGAGGCCACAGTGAGAGACGTGTGATGACAATGACTTGACGGAAGGGTGGGGGGCTGTGTCATTCTGTAAAGGGCTGAGCGATGGGCAACTTGCAGAAAGAAAAATTTGTGACCTCGAAGACGGACAGTGCGTGTCTGGCGGAAAGACCGCGGTGGACAGGGTCACTTAGGGCCTGCAGCGTCGACATCCAGGACGGGAGCCCCAGAGGCTGGAGGCAGGCAGGCAGCCGCGGGCAAGCTCGCGCCTGGGGTCGGGGCCCTGGGTCCTGCCCGGCCCACGGTGGACGGATCCCTGTGACCCTGGACGGCGCTTCGTGTAAAACTTCCAGGAAACCCCCAGTGAGAGTGAAGTGTCCTGCGCTGGAGGCTGGATGTGACCGGCAGTGACCACAAAGCCAGGAGGAAAGATGGTTCCGGACACAGAATTTCCTCCCCGGCAAAGGAACCTCCTGCCCGTAGGAAATGAACCCAAAGCCGGGCCCACCAGCGGTGCCGAGGGCCCGTGGGGTCTCCCCACGAGCATGGCAGGCGGGTCAAGTCGTGCAGGGTCGGCGGCTTCCCCAGAAGTGGGGAGAGGGAGGAGGGCCGAGGGGCGTGACACCCCGACTGTCCGGGTCAGCAGGGAAAGACGGGCGGAGGCTTCCACGACGGCCATTTCTGGTCTTGTGACGAGTTTATTCGGGGGGTGGGGAGGCAATTCATGCAGCGTTCAGATTTGATGCGGTTTTTCCATAGACGTTCCGTTTGCAAACGCTCGCGGTCGCCAGCCCGTCGGCCGTAGGTCTCAGTCTTCAGCTAACTCAGTTTGCCAGCCGGACGGCGGCTCTTCTGAGGCGGAACTCGGCGCGGCTCCCTGTGCCCTGGAGGCGCCCGGGCCACGGGGCGCGTGTTCAGCGTGCCAGGCACTCGTCACCCGTTCCCTGTCCCCCTGCCATCGTCACGGGCGAGGCAGTGCCACGCTTCCCGCAGACGTGCCCCAGGGCTCCGCGAGCCGGGGCAGGGCGCGGGCCCCGGGCCGAGGGCCGGCGGAGGCCGGGGCGGGCTCGGACCCTGCGTGGGCAGCGGGAGAGCCATGCGCCCCTACCAAGAAGGCGACGTCTGCGATGGCCTTTGAGTTTCGGTAGCTGGCGAGGGTGGCTGGCGGGGACGGCCCCGCGTGGGTGGCACCGCGTGCCCCGGGCCAGGGCTGTGCTGAGGAGCACGTGTGTCGCCCGGCGAGGCCGTGTCGGCGTCTGGCCGCCCGGCTGGCCGCCGAGCGCCGTCCGCGGTCTGCGCGTGTCGAGGGAGAGAATCGCCCCGCCCGGGCGGCCGTCCGGAGCCGGCCGTGCTCGCGGGGCGCTAGGCGGCCTCGGCACACGCGTGGCCTGTGCCGAGAAGGGGCCGGTGGGGCAGGAGAGAGCGTGCCTCGGGCGATGCTCGGTCTCTGCTGAGTTTCTGTTCCTCCGCTCAGGCCCATTCAGAGGCCACTTCCCCTGTGTCCCGCCCCCCCCCCCCCCCGCCGACGCTGCTCCCAGGGCGAGGCGTCTTCCCGACCCAGCTTCTCTCTCGTCCGTGCCAGCGGGCGGAACCTGGCCTTCCGGTCACGACTCTGCCACCCCCGAAAGGAGACGGGGCGTGTGCAGCCACATGGACATAAGACGAGGGCACGCCGTACAAGTTTACATGGAATTTGACTTCACCTCCCCAAAACGCATTGTAATTCTATTCCCAAGGGAATTACAGGGTTAAAAAGTCACACCTGTCAGTGCGCCGAGCTGTCCCGGGGTGCGGTGCCGGCTCTTAGGCCTGCCGCGGGGTCACTCAGGCCTGCGTGGCGGTGCCGAGCAATGAAACACCACACGTCATCCTGACACCAAAAGCCGATTGTCACAAAGTACGTGTCACATTGTGCCGCAAACAGTGATTCATGAGCGAAATTGTGAATCGACAGAATGGACATGCCCTTGTGCTAGCTGATAATCCAGTTAATGGATGTAGCTGTAAACACATCAAAACACTGTTAGTGACCTGACGTGAAACAAAGATAACGAAATTACAATATGCCTTTATGAAAAAGACATTAATGAAAATTGGTGAATGAATATAATTAAGAGAATCTCTATTACTAATAGTTACCAGTCCCTGAAAAATAATTTAAATGCTGTAAATCTTCAATGCATCTGTGAAAAAATTTGAAAAAGGTTTCCATAATTTAACAATGATGAAAACTATGACATTTCCAAAAATGAATTGTAAAGTTTGATGAAATTCTTAAAATATATTAATAATTGAAAACTATTTTGATCATACCAGAGTAAAATTACTTTTATCACCATAGTAAGATTTTACGAAGTCATTCCAATATGAAGAGCAGATGCAAAAAAGAATGTCATTATAGCACGGTAGGAAAAGTGTCTTAGGAAGGTTCCGGAAAGAAACGGCCTGGCACGGGCCGCAGGCCACGGCACTGCAGTGGACTCGCCACCCGCCGGCCAGTGTGGCCACGGGGCCCTCCTCGCCCAACGCCCAGCGAGGCTTGTAGGGCGGCCAGGGCCAGGGCCCTCCAGGGTGCGGGCTTCGGCCCGGCGTCTGCGTCCACGCCCCACGGGAGGGGCTCGCAGCCAGGGGGCGACAGGCCGGAGGGCCCTCGTGGACCCGGGCCCCGGCGCTGGCTCCGCTGGCTCCGCGTGGCCCCTGTGGCCCCTCGCCTCTGAGACGCCACGTGGGGGCAAGCCAGGTGGCTCCTCCCGTCCGCTCAGGAGCCTTCGGGGCCTGTCCCGTGTCCCAGGCCCCGGGACGATCGGCTTGCGGGGCCCTGACCGGGAACGGCCTGCAGCCGGGGAGGGGGTCGCCCACACCCCTCCGGCCGGGGAGAGGCCACTACGCACCCTGTCGCTGGCCAGCGCCTGCTTTAACAGCTTTGCCGAGGCAGCGGTCACACGCCACGGTTCCCCCGTGCAGTGTGCAGTTCGGTGTGGTGTTTCCCGCATTCGCAGGGATGTGCCGCTGTCACCACGACCAAGAGAAACCTCGTCTGCACCGGCAGTCACTCCCGCCCCGCCCCCAGGGCCACGCTTCCGGTCACCTCAGAGCCGCCTGTCCGGACATTCCTCACAGGCGGGATGATACGACGGCCTACGATACACTGTGCTTCGTGACCGGCTCCTTCCACCGAACGTAGTGTTTCCACGTCGCAGCATCTTTCACCATCTTGTTCCTTTTCATTGCTGCGTAATACTCCAGTGCCCGGTACGTCCATTCATTCGTAGCTCGGTGGGCCCGTGTCCTTTCCACATGTCGCCTTCACATCGTGATAGCACTGCTAGGGAGCGTCCACGTTCAGGTTCGGTGTGGACGTGTGTTTTCCTGGTGCATACATAGACGTGGAATTTCTGGGTCGTATGAAAACTGTTTAAAACGCCGAGGAGCGGACGCCTCGTTTGAATCAGCCGCACATCGCGCCCCTGCCGGCAAGGCGCGGCGCTCCCCGTGTGTCCGCGCCCTCGCCACACGCACCGTGGCCGCTTTGTAAAGGCCGCCGTTCTGGGGGGCTGAGGCGGCATCGCGCGAGGTTTGGGTCTGCGTTGGGAGCGCGTGTCTGCGCACTTAGGAAGAACGTGTGTTCTGCGGAGGGTGGGGCGTCCCCAGGCTCGAGGCTTTCTCGTGCCGCGTGCCTCGTTGGTCTTATCCTGGTGGTTCTATACACTGTTCAAAGATCGAGTATTGAAATCTCCAACTATTAGTACCGAATATCTATTCCTGCAGTTCTGCCATTTTTTTGTTGTAACAGTCACCCTCCGAGTCTCAGTGACTTAACATGCCAGAACTTTATTTCTCACTCACATAAAAATCCGATTATCTAATCAGCCCTTGGGAGGGGATGGGAATCTTCTTCACACAGCTTTTTGGGGACCAGGCTCCGTCCCCTGTGCCCCCTCCCCATTTCCCATGGCCTTTGTAGAGTGACTTGAAAGGCCACGGGGGTTCCCATAGTGTTCTCTCTCCTGCTCTGCGGTGAGAGCTCAGATAGTAAATAACCGACAGTGAACGATGATCCTGAATTAACGAAAGATCCTAAATTACTGAAGAAGTGGAACATTGGACTAAGATAACTTGCATTTTAAGTATGTTTTCGATGTTAAAGTTTTCAAATCTTTCATTTAAAGAGAGAACTTAATGAAAGAGAGCGTCCCATCTCCGACTCGCCTTGTTAACCTTTGCGAGGATGGCTGAGCAAAGGCTGGTGGACGTGTACAGTATGGTTGCTGTTACATAATAGAACACACTCACAGCGTGCACACGATTTCTAAAACCACAGAGGCCAAACCACAGTGGAAAATTCAGCGCCTCTGGAGAGAAATAGCAAGATAATCTTCTGCAAAGTTTCCTATTTTGGCATGCATTCTAAGGTGGCCTACATTTCTAATGCTTTGTAAAGCCCACACAATTAAGGAGGAGTTAGTCTCTGTGCAAAATATGTGTGTGTATGTAGATATAGATAAATTTCATATTACGGTGGTTAAAATTGGGCAGAGATGGTATATTAAATAGTGCTTGTAATACTATGCTATGCGGAAAAGAATCATTAATCCTTCCATTATTCATGCTTTTGATACTATTAGGTATCTACCCTGCCCAGGTATTTTACAAAAATAAATCCCTTCTGTTAAGTTGTTTCCTTGTTAATTGCTTTTTTCCTAAAGATAATGGATAGACATAAATTCTGGTAGAATGTTACTTTTTAGAGAGATTCAATCACATACAAGTTTTACTGAATTACTGGAAGAGGTCAAAGAACACAGTGGAAGAAAAAAATAAGTCAGGGCGTTCAGGGTGGCAGCGGCCATCACTGAAAGATTACATTTTCTCACTCCTGTCCCTGCATCAGAGAGTAGTTCGTGGCTACCAAAAATGAGAGCCAGAGTAGGACTTTGTTGTTGTTTTAAAAATTAACATGCTCTGAATTCATAATCCTGGTCAAAGAGATCTATTAGAAAATCAACAGCGGAACAGGTGAATGAATTGGTGAACTCGAGGACTGATCAACGAAATTGTATAATTTGAACAACAGAGGAAAAAAGAGAAAAAATGAACAGTCAGGGGACTTTGGGGTAGTACCAGAAGAGCTCACATTTGTGTCACTGGAATATAAAGAAGAGATGAAAAAGAGTGTGCACAGGAAAAATATTTGAAGAAATAACGGCTAAAAACTTTCTACATCTAGCAAAACAAATAAACCCACAACTACCTCCAAACAGAATAAACCTAAAGAAATCCATGTCTAGACGCATCATAATTAAACTACCAAAAACTAGACATAGAAAAAAGTCTTGAGAGCAGAGTAAAACAATGCATTACTTATAGAGGAGCAAAGATTCAAATGAATTCGGGTTTCTCATTCGAAATCGCGAATGCCAGAAGGAAGTGTGGAAATGAAAGAACTGTCAGCCAAGAATTCCATGTCCAGTGACAATGTCCTTCAGGAACAAAGGTGCAATGAAGATGCTCCCCAGCGAAGGAAACAGAAAATCCGTTCGTCGGAGACCTGCTCTGACCACACTGGTGGAGAAGCTCTTTGGACTGAAGAGAGAATGCTACCAGAGGCAAACGTGAAATACCAAGAATGCAGAGAAACACTAGAAATGGTAATGATGTAAGTAAATGTAAAAGACGAATCGTCTCTCGAGTTTTTAAAATAGGTTTGATAATTAAAAATTGCAGCATTGCCTGTTGGAGTTTTTGGTGTATATAATGTGTGTTGATATAACTCATCATAATGTGAAGGTGAGAAATACACACAGGGTGGTTAGGTGTCTTCGTGCAACTTGAAGTGGTGAAATATTGATTTCAAGTAGACTGTGAAAGTTAATTCTGTACAGGGAAATCCCCAAGCCACCACTAAGAATATGTACAAAGAGATATAGGAAAAGATAAATAACAATAAAATGCTATTAAGTGTTCAAATAGTCCAAAAGAAAGGAGGAAAGAAGAAATATAAATGGAAAACAGAAGGCAAAAAATAAAACGGTAACCCCGAAGGCTAAAATATCCATGTGTTGAATAGAAATGGTCTAAACGTGGCAATTAAGGCAGATATTGTCAGAATAGATCCAGAGAGAGACAACTTAGCTGCATGCTGTCTATAAGAAACTCACTTTGATTAGAATGATGTAAATAAGTTCAAAGTAAAAGGCTAGACTGCATCTGTTACTTTTTTTGCAGAGCAAACACTGACAGAAATGAAGTGAAAATTAAGCAACAACAGCTGTTGCTTATCTCACTTTCGATAATTGATAAAAACAGCTAGAAAGAAGATCAATAGGCAAACAAAATTTTGAAAACCACCATAAACCAACTAAACCTCACAGACATCCGTACGACATAATACACACTCATCTCAAGTGCACACGGAATGTTCTCTAGGATAAACCATATGCTAGACAAAAACCAACCTTTAATAAATTTAGAAGTCTAGAAATAATATGAAGTATGTTCTCTAGCCATTTTGAAATAAAATTAGAAATCGATAGGAAAAAATTTGGAAAAATCACAAATATGTAGAAATTAATAACGAGAGTACTAAGTAACGAATAGATCAAAGAACTGAAAAGGGAGATTAGAAAATACCTTAAGACGGGTGAAAATAGAGACACGACATGCCAAGACTCACGTGGTGCAGCTACAGCAGGGTTTGGAGAGAAATGTGCAGCGGTAAGTGATTATATTCAGAAGAAAGATCCCAGATTAATAATCTACACTTCTACTTTAAAATGCTGGTAAAAAGACAACCAAACCTAAGGTTCAGAAGAAAGGAAATAATAAAGAACAGAGTGGAAATTAATAAAATACAGTAAAGAAAAATAGAGAAAATCAATAACACCCTAAACTGATTCTAAAAATTTAATCAACAAAATTGACAATTCTTTGGCTTGATGGACTATGAACAAAAGAGAGAACACTCAAATTACTAGACTCAGAAATATAAAACATAATTTTATAGAAATAATAAGCATTGTACAGAAATACGAACAATTGTATGACAACAAATTAGATAGATAAAATGGGAACATTCCTAGAAAGACATAAACACCAAAACCAACTCAAGAAAAAATAAAAAATCAGAACACACCTGTAACGAAGGGATTAAATTATTCCTAAAAAAAAAAAAAAAAAAAAAAACTGCCCACAAAATAAAGCCCAGTCCCAGATGGGTTCACCACTTAATTCTACCAAATATATATTTTGAATTAATACCAATTCTTTTACAAACTCTTCCAAAAAAAGGAGAACATTTCTCAATTCATTTTATGAGGTCATTTGTCCTCATATCAAAAGCAAAGATCTCACAAGATATGAAATCTATAGACACGCCTCTCCTATGGATATGGAGGCGAAAATCCTCAGCAAAACACGAGCGAACAAAATTGAATGATATACAAAATGAATTGCCCACCATGACCAAGTGGGGTTTGTCACAGAAATGCGATTGATTGGATACCCGAAAATCAGTTAATGTGACATTTCAACAGAGTAAATACAAAAATCACACGATCATGTCAAGAGATGCAGAAAAGCATTTGGCAAAATGGTAACCCCCTTTCATGACGTAAATACTCAACAAGGTAAGGACAGAAGGGACTTCTTCAACCTTATAAAAGTACCTATGAAAAACCTACTGCCAATTATCATCCTGAATGGTGTAAGAATGAATGCTTTCCTCCTGAAATCAGAAACAAGACAAGGATGACCACTCTGCTTTTCTATTTGACATTGTACTAGAGGTTATATCCAGTGAAATTAGGCAAGAAAAAGAAGTAAAAAGCATCCTAATGAGAAAGGAACTAGTAAAACTAAAGTTGTGGATGGTGTGATCGTGTATCTAGAAAATTCTAAAGAGTCCGCTAAAAAATATTGGAACTAATAGACAAATTCAGCAAGGTTGCAGTATATAAGATCAGTACACAAAAAGCCAATGATATTTTTACACGCTTGCAGTAAAACAATCTGAAAATAAAATTAAGAAAACGGCTCCGTATACAAAATCACCACGATGAATAAGATTTTAGAGAATAAATTTAACGGAAGTGCAAAACTTATGCTCTGACTCTGCAGAACACGTCGAAAGAAGTCGAAGGGCTAAGCAGGAGGAGCTGCCGCCCGCGTGCAGGGAGGCTGCCGAGATGGCAGGACGCTCTCGCGGCCCCTCTCTGAGCCCGTCCCGACTTTTCGTGGACATCGACGAGCTCATTCCAAGGTTCGTAGAGAACTGCAATGGACTCAGAATAGCCAAATCCCGAAAAAGAACAAATTAGGGGATCCCCACATCGATCCTGGTTTTAAAATTTACTACAAGGCACTCCAGACAGCGTGGCACGAGGTCCGATACCAATCAACGGAATAGAGTTGAAAGTCCAGAAGTAAAACCACACCCCTGCAGCCAGGGGGCCGGTCCCACTCATCGGGGGAAATAATATTCTCTTCACAAATGGATAGCCACATGCAAAACAATGAAGTTCAAGCCTTACCTCATACTAATAGGAAAATAACTTAAAATAGATCAAAGGCCTAAATGTAAGACCTAAAATTATAACTCTTAGAATAAACATAGGAGTAGATCTTTATGATCTTGGAATTGGCAAAGGATTCTTCGATTTGATATCAAAAGCACGAGGAACAAAACGAAAAATAGATAAATTAGGCTTTATTAAAATTAAGAACTTTTGTGCTTCAGAGAACACCATCAAGAAAGTGAAAAGACAATCCACAGTAAAGGAGAAACTATTTGCAAATTTTATATCTGATAAGGGGCTTGAATCTAGAATATATAAAGAACCTTAAAACAATAATAATAATACCCTCCCCCTCCAATCCAATTAAAGATAAGCGAAGGATCTGAATACATTTCCTTGCGGAAGATATACACGTGACCAATAAACACACACAAAAAATGCTTGGCGTCCTTAGTTGTCAGGAAAATGCAAACCGAAACGACAATGATACCCCGTCTCACCCACTGAGATGGCCAGAGTAAGAACGTCGGAACATAAACAACGTCGGTGTGAATATAGAGACATCGGAACCCTCGTAAACCGTCCCTGGAGACGTCTGGCCGTTCCTCGCGGTGACACGCAGTTCCCATTTGACCCAGCAAATCCACTGCCAGGTATATACCCAAGAGAGGTGAAAAATACGCCCACGTAACGACTCGCTCGTGGATGCGTGCGTACAGCAGCGTTTTCCATACCAGCCGAACGGTGGAAACAACCCAGAAGCCTATCCATGGATGAACCGATAAATAACACGTGGGCCATACACGCGGCGGGAAATTATCCAGCCCAGAAAAGGAACGGAGTATTGCCGCGCGCCGGAAGCTGGGTGACACTCGAACACACGTTCACGAAGCCCACGTATTTACTATGTAATTCCATTTAGATGGACGTCCGGAGTAGATAAACCTACAGAAACGAAGTAGGTGAGTGGTTGCTGTTTAGGGGAGGTGTGGCCGGGGGCGGGAGCAAAACTAGAGGGAGCGAAGTCTCTTTCTGAGGTCGTTAAAACATGCCGACGTCGACCACGACTACGGGTGCACACACCCGCGAGCACCCTACGAACCAATGACCTGTGCACTTTGAACTGATAAATTGTGCGGGAGGTGAATTATATGTCTCAATAAAACTTAAACAAACACCAACAAACAAAGAGAGAGAGAGAGAGAGAAAGAAAAACCATGGAAAACGATAGACTACAAACATATGCAAAGATAAAAAGACAAAACTGAGGTCGTTAGCGTCACACAAAACAGACTTCAGAGTAAAGACAGTAACCAGAGACAACGGGAGACTAACATCATGGTAAAAGTGTCAGCTCACCTAACAACAGAGCTTCAAATTACACAAAACAAAACCCGAAAAAACAAACCAGCAAAAGACAAATTTACAGTAAGAGTCGGAGACGTCAGCTCTCGTCTTAGTAATTGATAGAACTGATAGACAGAAAACCCATAAGGATATAGAAGAACCACACGACATCCAGTCGGGTCTAATTGACGTTTGCAAAATACTCCGCCCAACAATAGTAGAGTAAACGTTCTTTTCGAGAGCACACGGAACAGTCATATAAATAGACCACATCTTGTTATTATAAATACTTAATGAACTTAATTGAACTAAAAGGATATGAATATATTTTTGCCATTAATGATATTAGATTAAAAATTAATAAAAGAAACATTAATGTTATTATCGTTAATATTCTTGGGGTTTTAACAGAAACCATCTAAATGTCTAGCAATTAAATAGTGCATGTCTATAATCCATGGGTAAAAGGGGTAGTCTTAAGAAATGTTGGAAAATATTTTAAACTAAATGAAAATAAAAGTACATTATATCAAAATGTGTGGGTGCTTAGAAATAAGCCACACCAGCAGTGTTTAGAAGAAAATGTAAAACTTTCGGTACTTATGTTAAAAAAGAAGGGACTCAAATCAGTCTAAGCTTCCACCTTAAGAACTATAAAAAAAAAAAATTAATGGAGGATGATGAAAGTTAAAATCAATGAAATTTAAAACAGAAAAACAATAATTGATGAAACCTAAAGCTTGTTCTTTGAAAATATCTGTAAAATTCATTAAGTTCTAATAAGGAAAAAAAGAGAGAAGAGATAAATTATTAATATGAACAAAATATAGGACCTCCTCACGGACTGGACAGACATTAAAAAGTTAATGAAGCAATACTGCAAGCACTATGCATATAATATTACAACTTAGACAAAACAGACAAGTTCCTTGATAAACACAAACCATCAAAACTCGCTCAAGAAGAATAAACCCGAATGGCCCTAAGTCTGTTAGAGAAATTGAATTGGTAGCTACAAATCTTTCAACAAATGAAACTCCAGATCCAGATGATTTCACTGGTAAATTCTACCAAGTATTTAAAGACAGAATAATACAAATCCTTTACAAAGTCTCATCAAAGTTGGAGGAGCGGGAAGCGCCGCAGTTTGTCTTACGAGGCCAGCACCCCCCTCGCGCCAAAGCCAGACAAAGACAGTGAAGAACAGGAAACGACGTGCCGACGACCTCTCAAACATAGGCACAAAGACGTTCGGCAAAACGATACATAAATAATGTGCGATGAGTTTATCTGGAGAATCCTAGGGCAGTTTCATATTTGAAAAACAATGTAATTCAACATGTCAACATTTTAAAAAATTCTACACGATCGTGTCCATCGATACAGGTAAAACATTTAACAAAAGTCAACATCCATTCGCGGTGAAAAATAAAAAACTAAGCCAACTAAGAAGAGAGGGCACTTTCACAAAACCTCACAGCTCACGGGGTGGGGAGGAATGCACGCCTTCCTTTAAGATCGGGGCCAAGACGAGGATGTCCACTCTTCTTCACATTGTACTGGACGCGGTGGCCAGTGCAATACAGCAAGAAAAATGAGGAGAAGTCACACAGATTTGGAAAGAAGACCCCGATGTGCCCCTATTCACGGACTGCACGATTTTCTACATCTAAGTCCTCGGGCTCGTGATCTGATGTGGCCTTGGCCCCCTCCGCCTGGTCAGACGCCTTGCTGAGTCCACGTGTTTAGCTGGGTGACAGAGGGCCGTCCCCGGCCTCGGCAGGATGCTCTGGCCGCCAAGGTCAGAGGCAGCAGCTCCTGCCTTAGGGTCCAGCTGCCCTTGATCTTTCCGGCTTCCTGTCCGTTTTCCTTCCTGGCTATCTGTCCTGTGGACGTCAAACTCCTGTATCAGACGCCCAGAAAACGGACTTGGAGACTGAACACATACGCATTTCACTGGTTTTGGTTCTGTGGTTGAACCCTGACTCAATCCCCTAACCTTTCAGCTGATCATCTCGAAAACGGAGGTAATTGGACCCGGTCCACGGTTCATCATGTTAAATCCAGGTCGCCTGTGGTCGAAGTCTGTGTTTATTATGTGACCCTGAGCGTCCTCTGCTTTCATCATGTGACGATTTTTATTTTTATTTTAGAAAGCAAACGGAATGAACGAACCATGCTGTGTATCTGTGCGCTTCTTCCCTGAAGACAAATGACACAACTCGTGTTTAGGAGATGAGAGTGTTTACAAAACGCATCATGTTTTCAGAATTCCTGTGAAAATTCCCTCTGTTTCTAGAAATATCCCTTTTCTTTTCCCCCTTTTTTGCTTCAAATGCAGCGGGACTTCTCCCAAGGGGCCGACATACCTCCTCCTTCGAAGGCCTCACCGGACAGTGCCCGGGGACCCCAGCGTGGCCCCCGAGACCCCGAGAGCTCGCGCCGGGCGGTTCGCATTGCGCTTTCGAGACAGCGCGAGGGTCACACTTTGAGCAGGGGCTGAAGACAAAGCGGGGGGCAGGTGGACTAGCAAACATCGCGTCTCACGGGGACGAGGGACCCAGTTTCGCAGCGTCCCGGACACGCCTCGCCGCGGTTACCTCGGTCTCAGCTGGGTCTGGTCCGGGACGGCGAGGCGCCGCTGCCCGTCCGGCCCGGGCGCCAGGCGGCTCCCGCAGGCGCTCGGCGCCGCCGCCTCCTCGTCCTCCCCTGGAGGTGTCCCCGGGGCCCCGCCGTCAGCTCCGCTCGTTCTGAGAAGAGGAATTTACACATGTGTCTTATAAATCCCAGTTAGCAGGTTTCTTAACTTAAAGTTTTGGATCGTTTCAGTCTAAACTAAAGTGACAACACCTTGATTTTTAATTAAAAAGCGGCCGGGACAGAAATCGAGTCGATGCTTCAATTTCTGAAAACGTGTCCTGCAGACGAATGACCACACGTCCAGAAACAAGGGGAGGCAGGGTTTGTTGGGAGGACAGGCTGGCAATTAAATGGCCTTTTTCTCTTGAAAATGAAATCTCAGCAGTTTATCTGAAAAGTAGTTAAGTCTTGATTTCTCCTGACAATCCCCGGCCAGTTGGTGATGTGAGTCAGGTGTGGGCGGTAGACGAAGCCGCCTCGCTGGGCCCAGGCCTGGCCTGCGCGGCGGGCGCAGGAGTGGAGGCTTCTGGCCGCGCCCTGGGCGGCCCTCGGCCCTGGTGTCCGGCGGCCTCGCTGCGCCTGCTCCCGGCGGCCTCCAGAGGGACCCGCCTTTCCGTCCCGATCCTGTGAGACCTCGGAGTCGTGCTGGGGGCGGTGGGAGAAACGGCTTCCGGGAATAGCTTTTTCTAGGAACTGATGATCAGATCACAACGGACTTGGGACCCGTCCGCTGGGAGCCTGGAGCAGTGACTTACCTATGATGAACACCTGAACATAGTCGCTCCTGATAGCGAGGCCGTGTTTACCGCATCGTCCGTGCCGCCGAGAGGCAGCAGCTTCCTGCAGAGTAAATTCCCGTTTAACTGAAACATCGGAGGCACCGACGCGCCGTGAGCCCCGCGCTACGCGCAGCGGAGTCGGTCCCTCGTTAGGGCCTCACGGGGCGGTGACTTCGGAAGCCCCCACCGGCCGGCCGTGGCAGTGACTGTGCCCTGCGATTGAAATACCACCTAACGCCGCAGAGCAGCAGGGGGGCTGGAGGCCCGGGGGCGACAAAGACGAGGCCGGGTGCTGGCGGGGTGGACTGGGGGGCTCAGGGGAGAGATTAGACATATGCGGACTAAACGAAGCGGAATTTAAGACCGGCGGATTGAGGACGTTCCCCGGGCGGGCGGCCATACCTCCGTCCGCACAGGGGGCTCCGGCTTGGAAGAGCGAGTCGATCACGGACGCGGGGTAACAGGGCCCCCGGGGCCGGCTGGCCCTGCTCTGGCCCTGCGTGTGCCGGGAGGTGCTGCCGCTGGCTCACGGCCCTGTCGGACGGAGCTGCCACTGGGGCCTCTGCTGGGCCGCGGTCCCTCCGGGAGGCCGGGGGACGCCCCAGCTGTCCCGGCAGGGCCCCTCAGAAAAGCCCCAGTTCGGGTCCCCAGGGTGAGGCATCCTTGCGGTCTGCGCGGAGCCTCTAGCTGTGTGTCCGCCCCCCACAGAGCTGCAGATGCGGGGCGCCCCGCGGGCCCGGCTCCGGCCCGTGGTCTGCGTCCCGGGACCTGCTGCTTGCGGTGTGGTCCCCACACCGCGTCGGGCTTGCGTCACCCAAAGCCGGTTAGAAGCCCAGCCTCTCGGGCCGCAGCCCAGCACCACGGTCCAGAACCCGAGAATCCTCGCGGTCGCGTGGGGTTCACAGGCACGCTCAGGTCCGAGGAGCCCCAGCCTCAGAAACAGCTCCGCATTCCTTTCGGACCAGCAATGACGCTTTTCTGGGGTTTCGCTTTACAACGGGGCAGGTGCACAGCTAAGCCGCCCGCTTCCGAGCTCCTGGCGGGGAGCGATGGCTTCCTTTTCTTCCCCGCCTCGGCCCCCAATGACGGTGACCGGAGCTCCTCATGGAGCAGACAGGGGACAGCAGTGTCGCCCGCAGCAGATGGCCCGAGGACGCCCGTGCTTGGTGCTCGGACGCGCCTCTGCTGCCCGGACGCGCGTGCCCAACTCCGGCCCGGCCGTCCGGGGTCCGGCGCAGTTCAAGGTCAGCGCCTACGGCCTGCCGGCTGTGCCGGCCAGGGAAGCGGCCCGACCCGCTGAGAAAGAACCGGTGCGAGCGAGCGTCCGGCCCGGCCCTGCCGCGACGGGCTGCTTCCCGCAGTGATGGCTCCGCCGTCGGTGGACTGTGACCGTCTGCTCCGGACGCGCACTTCCTGGATCTGCAAACGTCACTGCTTGTTCTCGCGGTGTCGGCCCTGTGCTTGAGAGCCGATCCCTGCTTCATCTGCTGCCCTTTCCTGGGACACGGCCTGTGACCGCTCTCGTCAGGCTCCACGGAGACTTTACCCTGGTGTGTCCCCTCCCCGGTCTGGATCTCACCCGGCCCCGGAATGGGGGGGACTCGAACACATTACTGAAAGGCGAGCTGCTCAGGGGAGCGGATGAGTTTATCTGTCACAGGCCCCAGAACCACACAGACGTGGAGTCTTAAGTGCCAGCTACGAGGCGTCCGCCTCTTCCCACTCTGTAGAAAGCCTCAGGAGAGCACTGCTCCTGTCCCCACAATCAGGAATGCCAGGTCGCCCGCAAAATCGCAGCCTTCCCCGAGCCCTTCACGGCGCTTCGGGCGCAAGTCAGCTACGCGGGCTGAATTCCGACAAGAGACAAGCCCCTTCGAGGAGCGATGGGATGGACTGCGCCAGACTCGGCAGAGCGGGAGACGAGGTGCCCGGCAGAGCGCGGGCAAGCACAAAGCGGCTGGTTTAAAATTATCGGGGTAACGGATCAGGTGCGACTAGCAGGAGACCTGAGATGCAGGGAAATTCACGCCTGTGTGCAGGCTCTTTTCTACGGGGCTCCCCAAGATTGTTCGTGGGAGGGGCAGGAGCCCCTCGAGGGCCACAGGCTTGTAGGGGGCCACCGGCGGCTCCCAGGAAGCAGACAAACCTCTGCCCTTCCTCATCATCTTTTTCTGCCAGGAAGCAAAGGCCCGGAGCTACCGAGAGAAGGAAAAAGAAGCCTCTCATCCCAGGACAAACACAAGTATCCAGTGTTGCAGGGCGAGGGCAGGAAACTTTCTCCAAGGCTGACCGCAAACACAAGGCCGAGTCTGGCTTCGTGGGACGGAGAAGCAGGAATGCATGGAAAGCCCTCTCTCCGAGGCCCAGACCCACGGGGTTCGCAGAGGGCTCGGAACAACGGAAAACCCCGCCTTCGACCACCCAGCTCATGTAATGAGCAACGGCTGTCTCTTCCTGCGAGAGAGGCAGAAGCTCTGTCCGGCGCAGGCCTCCGGGAAAGGCCGAGAGGAGAAGCCAGCACCCAGCACACTGCAAGCTGAGGCAGCTCAGAGGGTCTCGAGGCCTGCGGTGCACAGAAGGCGACGATTAAAGACAAAACGAAACTCAAACCCAGCTCGAGTCCTGACTAGACTGACGACTCCCTTGCCGCTTGCAGCATAGATAAAATGATTTACACAGGCGTAAAACCAACTCTGGTTCCTACTGTGAACGCATGATTTTCAGCTGTTGATCAAGAGTTGACCCAAAGAGCAAAACAAAAACAAAACCAATTCACTGCCAATAGACAAGCAAGGAACAGGACCAGAACTAGATGGAGGTGGCCCAGATGTTGGCACTCTAACTCGGGGACTCTAAAATGCCCACGATAAGTATGTTAAGTGATTCAGAGAAAAAGGTATACAGCATGCATGAGCAGATGGGATATTTAAGCAGAGAGACAGAACTGTAAGAAAGAGACATATAGAAATGCTACCGATGAAAATAGATGTGGAAAGTACAAATTATTCTTTTGGCAGGCTTATCAGTAGACGACTCTCAGCTGAAGAAAGGTTAAAGAACTTAAAGATAGGTCAATAGGAGCATATAACGTGATACACGCAAAAAAATAAAATGTCAAAAAAAAAAAAATCAGGACATCCAAGAGCTGTGGGACAATATAAAATAACTCGACACATCTGTGATCGGAGTCCTAGAGTAAAAGAGAAAGAATAGAAATAGAGAGATAATGGCTACGAGTTTTCCTAAAAGAATGCCGGAGAAAAAACCTCAGATCTGTGAAGCTCGGAGAACACCAACAGCATAAACACAAAGAAAGCAAACAAACCCCCAAACAGAAGACAACCAAAAGACAAAAAGGAAAGACAGAAAGAAAAGAAAAAACTCCCCCCCCCCCCCCACACACACACCCCGACGGAGACACAGCACGACTAAATTGTCAACGGCCTCAGACAAGGGGAAAACGGGCCGCACGCCGGGCCGGCCGCAGGCTGTGTCGCGCGGAGAGGCGACCCCAGCGGCTGTCGCCGTCTCATTCGGGACTGTGCACGCTCGGGCCTGACGGCGGCAGCTCGAAGCGCTAAAAAGGAGACAAGATCGAGTAGCCCAGAATTCTACACCCGGCAAAAACATTTTTCAAAACCGAAGGCAGAAAATCAAACTTTTTGGACAAACGCACCCTGAAATCTCTCATTGCCGACAGACCCGTGCTACAAAAAACGCCGAAGGGAGTCCCCTGGGCTGCAGGAAAACTCTGCCTGCGCGGGTGTGATCGGTCCTGCACAAAGTGCAGAGGACCAGAAACAGTAAAAACGGTGTAGGTATTTAAAAAAAAAAATTTCTTATAATTAATTTTTAAAAGGTTGTTTAAAAAGTAGTAAATGGGGTGTATGACATCTGTAGAAGCAAAACACGTGGAAATAATCACGGGGGGGAGGGAGGGGTCGGAAGTGGGGCGTGCGGATGCAGACTCCGAAGGACGAGAAGCTTCTGGAAGGTCCGGCGTTCTTTGGCTCACGGTCGTGATTTCAGATGGGTTGCTGGTGAGAAGGAACACCGTCACACAGGAAGACTGCGAACAGCGCCAGACTCAATCTGAGACCGAGATTTCGAAGGCAAGAGCCTTATCGTTCAATCAGCGGTTCTCAAATTTAGCTCACGTCAGAATCGCTTCAGGGCGTTTGTTAAAAAATGGAGCTTTCTGGGCCGCCCCCCCCCCACCCCAGCTGCAAAGCCTGGAGAGGCAGATCTCCCTCAGGTCACGCCTGCTCCCGAGCTCAGGTGGGGACTCCTAACACGCATCCCCCAGAAGCGCGGGGTGGTCCTGGGGCTCAGGGTGCTGTGTGACGGTCCCCAAGGCAGATCGGGGGGCCAGGATCCAGCAGGATCGAGGGGCCCTGACTGCCAGGAGACCCAGGCCGAGGCTAACACCAGGACGACCCCTTCGTTCCAGCAAGAGTTGTAACCTGGCGGTAGTCAGCATGCAGAAAAGGGGGTCCCCAATAAACCTAAGGACCTTTCACCCAGATACTTGAGGCTCTGTGTGGTCCGGACTGGGAGCCTCGGGGTCGCTGGCACCCCACTGCCCCTTCCTCCAGGCAGGCCGCAGGCTGGCAGCGCCTCTGTGGGTCCCGGGGGGGCGCCGCGGCGGGTGGGGGCTCCCCCCGGAAGGCTGGGAGGCCAGACCAGGTGGCCGTGAGCGCCGGGGCCATCGTGGCTTGGGGGAGGGGTGGGGGCTGAAATGGGAGCAGAAGAGGCATCGGTGTGGCGCGGGCGGGGGAGGGGGCCGCGGGCGGGGGCAGAAGGTGGGGGGCTGGGGGACCACGCGGAGGCTCCTCCCTCCGGTGGGCCTCGTCCCTGGGGCAGCAGGGCGTGGCTTTCACGCTCCCACCGAGGAGGGGAAGTTGCTAGACTCTGTCGAGCGACCGACCGAGCTCGCAGAAACTCCGGTGTCGCCGGCCTGGGCTCCAGGTGGCAGGAAGGGGGGCCGCCGCCCCGCCTCCTGCGGCCGCTTTGTTTTTCCCTTCTTTTCTGTCCCCCCCAGACCCACTTCCTCCATCTCGGGGGTTCCTGTTTGCAAAGCACGGGCTGCGGCAGTGACTGTCTGCAAACCTCACGCCCGAGTGAGTAATTTTCCTACCGGCTTCCTGAAGGGCTGGTTCCCAGAGGGCGATTTCAGCCTCGGGTCCTGGGGGAGCCCGGAGCTGCAGGCTGGCTGTGCGCCCGGGTCCGCCGCGGGGCCCGGAGCTGCAGGCTGGCTGTGCGCTCAGAGGCTTCGCCAGTCGTGTGACAAGCCGCGCCAGTGGGAAGTAGATCTGTCGTTCATCTCCTACGATGACTGAGGCACGGCCTGCCTGCTCCCCCGCCTCTTGGCTCTGGAAGTCATGACACCCGCTGCATGTCAAAGGTGCCCCTAAGAGGTGGCCGCATCCCCGCGTGTCACCCACGAGGAGGCGGAGGCCCAGAGCGACGGGGACTTGGGGTGAACCTCCCAGGCGATGAGCAGCGGAGTCGAGAGTCAGGTGCTGCCCGAGTTCCCCGGGCCGTGAGCGCATCTCCCGCTCGTCCAGCCCAGTCCAGTCCCGCGTTCGGGGCGTCCGCATCGCAGGGCCCCCAGGTTCCCGACTGTGTTTTACCTGCACGTCCTCAGCTTGGACTCTCTAACGATTTAACCAGGAGGGGTGTCCACTGTGAAAGGAAATCTGAAAGGGATACGGCCCAGTGCGGGATTGCGTTCACGGCCCTGAGCGGTGTTTGTCCGATGGCCGGAAGTGTCCCTGTGTGTCCGTCACAACCAGATGTCGGTGGCCTCTGGCGAGGTGACAAACATATGGGGGGGCCCTGGAGCAAGGAGGAGCAGGAAAGGGGGTCGCCCGGCCCCCCACGGGCCTTCCCGCAAGTGTCCCACATAAAGGCCTCCCACCCATTTTTCTCTTTCAAGTGAAAACCTCTTCCCTTTCTGAGATGACACATCGCGCGGCCGGCTCGCCCCAGATCGCGGTGCTGTCCCCCTATCTCCGCATCGACGCGAGGCGGATCCGAGATAAGCTCTGAAGGAAACCCCGCTCTTTCCTCTTCGTGCCAATCGCTACTTCATTCATTCGCTCCCTCAGCAAGTGTCCCCGGAGCCCCTGCCGCTGGCGAGGCCCTGTGCCAGCGGCGGGGGCCGGCAGGGACCGGGGCCGCTCCGGCCTGCGCGGGCTCCGCGGCCGCACGCAGCGGGTTGCCAGGCGGGGAAGGGCGGCCCCGCGCGGGGGGCTCAGGGCGGCCTCGCGTGGGGGTGACGCTTCAGTGAGGGCGGGTGTCCCGGGCAGGGAAGCAGCCAGCACTGGACCAGGAATATGCTGAGGGAACTCGAGGAAGAGCCTGGCTCCAGGGAGACAGGGCGGGACACGGGGCAGGGAGGGGCGAGGGCACAGGCGGGCCGGCCCCGGAGAGTGTCCAGCAGACACGGTCGGATGACTTCACGAGTCCCGCCGCCTATGGGGGGCAGGCGGGGAGCCCCGGATCTGCGGTCCAGGGCCCACGATGCGCCCGGGGTGGGGGCCGGGAGGCAGCGGTGCCCCCGGTCTGTGGGCTGATGACCGGCGGGGCTTGTGGAAGGCCGAGCTGGGGTGACGAGAGCCGAGCTCGGATCCAGGCGGGAGGTGGCCGCGGTTCCTCCGCACGTCCTGAGCGGCCGGCTGCTGTCTGGGGCTCCGGAGCGGGCCCCGGACGAGACGCGCAGCTCGGGGGGCAGCTGGCTGAGGAGCGTCTCCCCAGAAGTCCCGTCCACCTCGCTCAGGAAGAGAGCTTTCACGGGTGTGCCCGTCTGGAGACGGCATCATCCCGGCTTGAAGACGAGGTGCCCCCCCCCCCCACCGGTGTCCGGCCGGAGAGGAGCTGACATGGAGACAGAGGCGGAGATGAGCCCACGAGGCCAGGACTCCGGGGTGGCGGCCGCCGCCGGCAGCCCGGAGAGAGACGTGGGGTGGCCGCTCCGTGATGGCCTGCGGGACGGGCCGCCCTGCCCGGGCTCCGGTCTCCCGAGCGAGGCGAGAAGGGGGCGTGTCCACCGTTCTGAGCCACCGCGCTTGTGGCGGTCTGTGACGCAGCCCACGACCCCCGGGCTGGGCGTCAGGGTGGTGCCGGCCCAGGGTGCCGGGCGCTCAGGGGAGCCCCGGGGAGGGGGCAGCCAGCAGAGTCGCCCTCCGGCGATGTGAGGAAGGGCGACCCTGGGAACCAGCGGGAGGAGATCGACAGGGACCCTGCAGGTGGCCCCGCGCTCAGTTGTCACCTTCCCGGTGACGGCCTCGGGCCGGGGTGACCGTCATTGACTCTCGCTCCTGCCCGGCGCCCAGGCCTGGAGTTCTGCCCAGCTCGACCGGCTTGGGGCGGGCGTCATGGCTTCAAAGTCGACTTTGCTGAGATGCAATGTGCACACGGCAAAGCGCGCTCGTTTTCGGGGTTACGTCCGTGAGTTCTGGCAAACTTAGAGCGGTGTCACCGCGGCCAGACCATGCGGGACGCCTCTGCCCCCCGCAGGGCGCGGGCGCCCCTCCCCCGCCGTCCCCGCCCCCCCACGCCTCCGAGCACGCGCCCATCGCTGCTCCGTCCCTCCGCGTCAGCTGGTTCCCCCAGAATTCCGCGTCCACAGAGCACACGGAGTCCTCGGGGGGTGGCGGGGCGGCGGGAGCCCCCGGCACTGGCCGTGCGTTCCTCCGAGTCCCATCAGGTGACGCCTTGGAGGTCACGTGACTGCGGCCAAGGCCACATCGCGGAACGGGCAGGAGCCGTCAGTGGGGAGCTTGGCTCCTGAGGGGCCCGTGGGCGCCCACGCCGCAGCCCGCCACGGCCACGTCACTGCCCTGGCCACGTTAGCAGAGGCCGCGGGCCCCTGGCCGCTTGTGCCCCCCAGGCCTGCTCGCCCCGCGGAAGCCCTGGGGGCTGGCCCTCCAGGGCACGTGCGAGGCAGCCGAGGACTCTGGCCCCCCCAGCTCGCGGCGTGGGGTGCGTCTTCCGTGGTCTGGCACGTGAAGGCCTGGTCCCAAGGCCGAGGGCTGTTTCGAAGGAAGCTGAGGTGAGGGCGTGTTCTGTGTTCAGACCCCTGGTGGGGGACAGGCACCCCGACCCACCTGTGTGAGAACTTTGAGTCCCGGTCACCTGTGGGTCCCCCTTTCCCCATGACTTATGTCCCCCGGGGGTCTTGATGTTCTTCCGGCCAGGGGGCTGCAGCCGAGACTGCCCTACGCTCCGGAGACGTTTTGGTGACGTGGACCCTAAAAGGGAAGTTACCTCCTTTCTCCGAGGGGCCCCCAGCCCCGACGTGACCTTCCCAGGGAGAATGACGGGTGCGTCTTCCAGCTGTGTGAACTCGGAGTCTAGGAGCAGCCGCAGGCGAGCCAGCGCCCCGGGGTCTCGTGACAGCTGGCCGCCCTGGCCCGCCTGCCCGTGGCGGCGTGACGTCGAGCACCGAGGTCCGCCCCGGGCTCCCCACCGTCCCGCCGCGGCGGAGGGGGCTGTCACCCCGAACTCGGAGCGTCCCCCCGTTTGGTGCCGCAGCCTCCGCGCCGCACACGCGCCCCACGCAGCGCCTCCCCCCTCCCTCGGCCCTGCGAGCGTCGCACGTGGAAGGGGGCCGAGCGGCTCCGTGGGGCGCTCTTGCTGTTCGCGCGCGACCCCCGCCCCACGCCGCTCCGAACCCCGGCGCGACCCCCACGCCGGCCGCTCTGAACCCCGGCGTGACCCCCGCGCCGTGCCGCTCCGAACCCCGGTCTGGTTCTGCTGAAGAGCTGCTTTGCATCGGCCCATGTGAACTTGTCCTCTGTGGCCGTACTCACCCCGGGGCCGGCGGCTCTCCTGAGACTAGGGGCTCCCGGGTCTGTGGTCACAGCTCCGTTTCACTTCCAGTGTGCCCGGCTGTCTCGCGTGATCGCTTAGCCACGCTGCACCTCGGGGTGGCAGAACAATGTGCAAGCACCCAGCAGCTCGGGGCCGGTTTGCTGAGCGACTGTCCTATCTGGTTGGGGCACTTCGTGGGGCCGCAGGGGGCTGCACACACGGGGTGTGCCGGGCGCTGTTCCCGCAGGTCACACGGGCGAAGGTCGCTCGGTGACCCGCCCGGGACAGACGCCCTTCACGGCGCCTCTGCCTCCCTGCTCCCCGCCTCAGAAGTCGCCTGCGGCAGGTGCATTATCTGATGGTAACGATTCATTTGGTTTGTTAGGAGGTTCTCCTTTGGACGGGCCAATATCTACCGAAACGTCACTCACTGTACTTTTGTCTCTGCATCTAGCACATTCCGGGCACAGAACAAACCGTCCAAGAACAGGGAACTGAGACTCGGCTGCCCCTGGTGCAGGGCGGCTCGTCACGGTTCGAGGACAGCTTTCCCGTGGTCCCCGCGTGTTCTCACTTTAGAATGAAACGCGTTGAGTTCCTATGATTCCGAGCACTGTCCCGAGCGCGCAGCCCTCGGCCCGCACTCCGGGGTGCAGGGCGCGTCACTTCTGAGGCGTGGCGCCCAGGCCTCGGCCTCGAGGGAACGGCCACTCGTGGGACCGGCACGGACGTCCGCGCCACGCCACCCGAGGTGACCGATGGCATCCGCGTCCCTCGCCGTGTGGCCCCGCAGACCTTCCATCGGAAGGTGGACGCGGCTTCTTGCACAGCGAATCCGCCTTGGCTGAGACCTGCTTCGGTCAACGAGACGTGAGGCGGGCGCTGTGCCCGCCCCGAGCGACGCCCCTTTCCTGACGGCGGGCTTGGCGTCCTGGCGAGGGCGGGAGAACACACCGGGCCGAGGCCGCTGTCCCAGCCGGAGCCAGGGACAGCGAGAGCGGCCGGCAGTGGCCGCCTTCGGCCGGACGCAGGTTCCTGAGCGAGCTCGGCCGCACCGGCTCCATCGACAGAACCGCCCCGCCCACCTGGGGCCTTGCGGGCGGTCGTAGAGGGTCAACGCTACCCGTCACTGAGGTTTTAGGGTCGTGCCGCCCAAGATCGAATTATTACCATAGTGACTTTTGTCAGACTTGTGACCAGTTACCTCTGTCTGATGACTTTTACATACGCCGATGGCCTGACTCGTGCTGCCCGATCCAGTGCCCCTGGCCACAGACGGCGACGGGGATGTGAAATGTGGCGAGTTCGAATTGAGACGTGTCATAAATGTCAAGTGCACGTCTGATTTTGAAGACTTACTACACAAGAAGGGTACAATATTGCATCAATAATTTTTAAATTGATTATGTGTTAAAAATAATTTCATTTTGTATACATTGAGTTAAAAATGTTTTGATGATTAATTTCCCTGGTTTCTTTTGACCTTTTTAAATGTGACTCCTAGGAAATTTCAAATTACACATGACTCATGTCATGTTTCCGCAAAACAACACCCACCATTCAAGAGAGTGTCGTTTCAGCCTCTGTGTGTATAATTGTCTTACCTCTGTATTTTATGGCTTTCAGGTCAGAATTCTAACCACAGGAAATAATAAAGAATCTCGAGCATTATCTGTACTAGTAGTTATCCATTACAAATCTTATAAATCAGAAAATTTTTTAATGAACATCAAAATGATATTTTCATCCAAGCCATTGATTTAAAATCGTTCTTATGACCGCAAGATTAATATGGTCCCTGGTGCCAAAAAGGTTGGGGACCACTGGCTTACAGGACTTTTGGGGCACCAATAAATGGGTCAATATTTGCACTACAGCAATCCCAGAAGGGAAACAGAGATAAAGGGGCAGAAGCTTATTCAAATAAATAATGGCTGAAAATGTTCCCAACTTGGGGAAAGAAACATGTCCAGACCCGAGAAGCCAAGAAAGTACCAAAGAAGACCAATATATAGAGACCCACACTGAGACGCATCATAATCAAATGTCGAAGACAAGAAGAGAAGCTTAAAAGCAGCAAGAGAAAAGCAAGGCGTTAGGCAAAAGGACCCCCGTAAGGGTATCAGCATATTTTTCAACAGGATCCTTGTAGGCCGGAAAGGGACGGGGTCATCTATTCAAAGTGCTGAAGGAAAATACTGCACACTGTGAACACGCTGCCTGGCCAAGCCATCCTTCAGGATCGAAGGCGAGAGAAAAGGTTTTCCAGACAGAGGGAAGCTGAAATCGTTCATCGCCATGAGCGTGGCCTCAGAAACAAAGTCAAAGCCAGGTCTTCAAGTCGAAACGAGACACCTCTAATTGGTACTAGGAAAACGCACGGAAACAGAAAGGCGAATGTTCACGTAAACGCAGAGCACCTTCATGTTGCAGAGCCCGGGCAAGCCGAGGGTGAAGGTTAAAAGGCAACACATTAAAAATAACCAACTATGCTACAGTAATTTGTTAATGGCTACGCACTGTGAAAAGATGCAAATAGTGACCTGAAATCGTGGGGGCTGGGGAGAGTTGGTGTATGTTCAAAGCTGAGTTATGATCAGCTTAAAATAGACTGTTATAAATGCAAGGTGTTTTATGAAAGCCTCACGGTGCCTGTAAAGCATAACCCCATCGCAGACACACGAAAGAGAAAGAGAAAGGAATTCGACGCGCGACACCGTTAAATCACGAAGACAGAACGTGCGAAGGAGCCGGAACAAAGGGACACACGACAGCCCGGAAAACCGTGCGCGAGGTGGCAACAGGAAGTCTGCGGCTGCCGGGAACCACTTTAAACGTAAGTGGACTGAAGGCTTTAATCGACAATCGCAGAGCGGCCGGATGGATGAAAAATAAGGCTCAACTATCTGCAGCCTATGAGACGCTGACCTCAGCTTTAAGGACAGACAGGCGAAGCGGAGGAATGGAAAGATAGTTCATGCAAGTGGAAATTTTTTTGTAAAAAGCAGAGGTAGCTATACTTACATCAGACAAAACAGACTTTAAACTAAGACTGTAATAAGAGACAAATGTCATCATGTAATAATAAATGGGTCAATTCATCAGAAGGATATAATAGTTACAAACATTTATGCGGCCAAAATAGGAACCCCTAAATCTATAAGGCAAAATTAACATATCTGAAGGGAGAAATGCACAGCAGCACAAAAGTAGCAGGGGACTTCCATGCCCACTTTTAACAACGAACACGCCATTTAGACAGAAAATCAATAAGGAAAAGCTAGACTTAAACTACACGTTAGATCGGACGCTCCTAACAGACACGTACAGACCATCCCACCCCGCAGCGGCAGAAAACACATTCTCATGCGCGTGGGGCGTTCTCCAGAGTACGTGTCAGGCCACAGAACGAGTCTTAATAAATTTAAAAAGACAAATCATATCAAGCCATCTTTTCTAACCACATTGATATGAAACTAGAAATCAATCGAATGGAGATCGAGATACCAGAACCGATGTGGGCGCGGCAAATGCAGTGCTCAGAGGGACGTTTCTAACGGTAGAACCACACGGTACAACAGAAGAAAGATCTCAAGTAAAAAACCCGATTTTTACACCTTAGGGAACTTTATACTTCAAGAAACTTCACACCTCAAGGAGCTTGAAAAAGCAGAACCAACTAAGCCCAAAGTTAGCAGAAGGAAGGAAATAAAGGCGATCAGAGCAGACATAAAGGAAATGGGAACCAAAAAGATAATAGAAAAGATCAATGAAACTGAGAGCTGCTTTTCGAGACAACAGATAAACTTTTATCTAGACTTAAAAAGGGGAGAAGTCTCAAAAAATAGAATCGGAAATAAAAGAGGGGATGTTACAACTGATTTCACAGAAAAACAAAGGATCATAGAGACTACTCTGAACATTTATATACCCTGAGCTCAGACAACCTGGAAGGGAGGGATAAATCCTAAAACACACAACCCATCAAGACTAATTTATGTCAAAATAGGACATTTAAATAGATTGATGACTAATAAGGAGACTGAGTCAGAAATCAAACACTTCCCCAAAAGTCAAGGGCCAATGGCTTCCCTAGTGAATTCTACCAAGACTTAAAGGAGCATTAATACGAATCCTCTAAAACTCTTCCATAAAGTAAAAGAAGAGGAAACACATCCAAACTCATTTTATGAAGCCAGCATTACTCTGATATCAAAGCTAAAAAAAGACAATACGAGAAAATAAAATTATAGGTCAATATCCCCAATGAACATACATGCAAATGTTCTCAACAAAATCTTAGCAAACCAAATTCAGCAATGCATCGAATGAATCATATACCATGATTACATGGGATATATTCCAGGGATGCAGAGATGGCTTAGCATCTGCGAATAAATGAATGCAACACACCACGTTAACAAAATGAAGAATAAAAACCTCTTCATCTTCTCAGCCGACGCAGAAAAAGCATCTGACACAATTTAACATCTTTTCATGGTAAAACGCTCAAACTGGCGATGGAGAAAACGTCCCTCAACATAACAGAGGCCACGGCTGATATGCTCACAGCTAACACCATACTCAACGGCGAAACACTGGAAGCTTCATCTCAGAGATCGGGAGCAAGGCAAGGGTGCCCACGCTCACCACTGCTACTCAACACAGGAACTGAAGCCCTGGCTAGAGTAATTAGGCAAGAACAAGAAATAAGACGCATCTGAATTAGAAAGGAAGAAGTAAAATTGTCTCTATTTGCAGATGACGTATTATATAGAGGGAACCCCTAAGACTCCACCAAAAAAACCTGGTAAATTAATAAATTATTTCAGGATACAAAAATCATAGGATACAAAATCAAAAGCAAAAAAAATCACTTGCATTTCTATACACCAACAGTAAGCTGTCAGAAAGAGAGATTAGGAAAACCATTCCATTTAGAGTTGCATCAAAAAAATAAACACTTAGAAATAAATTTAACCAAGGAGGTGAAAGATCTGTGTGCGGAAAAGGATAAGATATTGACGAAAGAAATTGAAGAGGACACAATGGGAAGATATTCTATGCTCATGCACTGAAAAAATTAATCTTGTTGAAATGTCCACATTACCCAAAGCCATCTACATATTCAGTGCAATCCGTATTAAAATTCCAATGTTATTTTTTGCAGAAATGGGACAAACAATCCTAAAATTTGTACGGAGCCATAAAAGACCCCAGAAAGCCAAAGTAATCTTGAGAAAGAGCAAAGCTGCAGGCATCGCCTGATTTCAAATGACATTACAAAGCTGTAGTCGTCAAAAACAGCGCGGCACCGGCATGAAAACAGATACATGGGTCCAGGGAACAGAACGGGGAGCCCAGAAATAAACCCACACGTACGTGGTCAACTGATTTTCCATGGAGGGGCCCAGAACACACAATAGAGAAAAGACGGTCTCTTCAATACATGGTGCTGGGAAGACTGTCCAGCCACGTGCAAAAGAACGAAGCTTTACCTCGCTCCACGAACAAAACCCAACTCAAAACAGATGAAAGATTCGAATGTTAGACCCGAAACCATGAAACTCCAGGAAGAAAACATGGGGGCGCGCTCCTTGCCTTCTGTCGTGGCAATCATTTTTTTTCTTTTTGGATTTCGTACCCAACGCGAAACAGCGCGACGGCAAATAAGCGAGAGGGACCACGTCAGACTCAGACTCAGACGCAGCGAAGGAAGGGGCGGCCTGCGGGCGGGAGCCGGCGTCTGCTCCCCGCGCCTCCACGCGGAGTGGGCGTCCAGGAGGTGTGCGGAACCAGGCAACTCTGCGGCGAAACCCCAAACAAGCCCCCCTGGAAAGGGGCGGAAGACTCCGGCTTTTTTTTTTTTTCCAAAAAAGGTGCACGGAGGCCAGCGGGAGCGCGCGAAGCTGCTCCGCATCGCCCACCGCCAGGGAAGGGTGCGAATGGGACCCTCAGGGGGCGGTCACCTCGCACGCCTGAGGGCGTCGCCCACGGTCACCCAGACAAGAGGCGCTGGCTGGGGAGCAGGCGGAGGCGGAGGCCGCCCGTGCACCGCGGACGAGGATCTCGCCGGCTCCGTCCACGGAGGGCAGCGCGGAGGCTCCCCAAGCCCGGAAACGCGGGCCCGGCACACGGCCCAGGAGCCCCACTTCTGGGTGCCCGTCCAAGGGAAGAGACGTCGCTGTCTGGAGGAGAGACGCCCCTCCTGCTCCCGGCGGGTGGGCCACACACGCACGGCTGCAGGGGGCGGCGCGGGCGCGCGGCCGTTCCGGGGGAGGGCCCCGCCACTGGCAAGGGCGCGACGGCCCCGGAGGGTGTGACGGCGAGAGGAGCCCCGCACAGAGCTCGGCGGACACCGCGCGCCACCGCACGCGCCGAGTCCGGAGGACGGTCGGACACGACGGAGCGGAGCAGCAAAGCGCTTGCCCCGGGCTGGGGCCGGCGAGATCGGGGAGCCGCGCCTCAAATACTACCCGCTCCCCGTTATAAGACGAGGGGGCCCGGGGCTCTGAGGCGTCCCGCGGGGGCTGCGGCTGGCGCCCCGCGTCAAGGCGCGAAGTCGCCGAGACAGAAGAACCTATGCGTTGTCACCGAAGCACCCAGAGGGTGGATGGCCCCCGGTAAGGGACGCGTCCGCCGGCCGGCCGGGTGCGGGGCCCTCCCCCGAGTGCGCACGGGCGTCCGCTCCCCGCGCGGGACTCTCCGGAGCCACTTCGTCAGCTGCGCGGCGGCAGAGCTGGAGACCGGGCGAGGCTGCTGTGCGACGACCCCCCCTCGTGGCCGCCGCCTGGTCTCGGGCTCCCGGACCTGCCCACGAGGCGGTCGGTGCCCAGCCGTCTCCGCGGTGTTGAGCCCTGACCAGCTCTCGCGGTCGTTTCTTATGCCTCCTCACATTTTCTGTGCGTTTTTTTGTTTGTTTGTTTGCAAACCGAGACTCTTGTCATCTCCAGCTCTGCGGCCCCCCTCCCCGTCCCCGGTTCCCCGGGATTATGAGCCCTTAGCCCCTGCACGAAGTCACTACGAAGGACCCGAAGGGGCTGTCGCCGAACCGCCGTCATCGAAGGAATTCCACGTGGCCATCTCAAGCCTAAAACTGCGCATGGAAAGTCACGTTCCTGGAGGCAAGACCTATTTATTCACTTAAAAAGTGAAAAAAAAAAAAAAACCCTACTGGGAAGTTCAGTGAAGTTCGACGCCTCCCTAACGCCACCCGGACTGTGCCCTCGCGTGGGAAGGACACGTGACCCTCACCCCCAGCCCCCTGCGAGCAGAGCTTCAGGCCAAAATAACCCACGTGCGGCCCGGTCGCCCTCTGTGCCCAGGGTCCTGCTGGCCGGCGGCTGCTGGACCCCACTGGCTCTGCGCGGTTACGTTGGGGGTTTTCGAGGTGTGTTGTGGAAGGCGTCTCACACGACCCAGGGATATTTCGACATGGCCCAAAACCCAGCGAGCTTTAAAAATTGCCCAACAATGTACGCGGCAGGGGTCTCTCTGCCCCGACCCCTACTCCCCCTAAACACCAGGGTCAAGTGGGGGGGGCAGGTCACGTGTTAACCCCTGGATGAGGACCAGCCTGACTCCCCGTCACACGCGGCTTCACGAAGCCCACGTCAAACCCCGGCACCCCGTCTCTCTCCAGGGCGAGCCCCCCAGAGTGCCTGGCACTGCCCCCCAGAGCGCCGCGTGCACAGCCCCCCAGAGCACATGGCACTGGCCCCCAGAGTGCCGCGTGCACACCCCCTGCTACCCCGCCATGCCCGCAGGTGTCCCGACCCTGCTCCCGTCCGCATCCCGTGCCAGGGGACGCAGTGTCTCCCATACGCCCGCCCTCAGGGGCCCCTCCCAGACCCGGCCCGGAATCCGCTGTTTCACGGGCACCGAGTCGGCCCCGTGGCCAGAAGCCCCGTGGTCGGTCGCGCGTGGCCATCGGTGAGCCCCGGGCGGCCGCGTGGAGGAGCAGGGTCTGGCGAGTCTCGCATGTCACGTGCCGTCGGTGCACGAGGCCCAGCCCCACCCCAGGGCCTCACGCGGCCTCACGTGGCCTCACGCGGCCTCACGTGGCCTCACGTGGCCTCACGCGGCGGGTTCTTCTGCCCGGCTGCCCCCTGTCCCTAGGTGCGGCCCTGGACTCACAAGGCAGCTGGCCCCCGGTTCCAGCTGGGGCGGTGGCCGTCAGAAACCGGAGGGGCCACCGGCACGGCCCGGGGACGCCGACCGCCCCAGGGCGCCCCCGCCAGCGTGGCCGGGCTTTGCCGCGGCGGCTCCTCACCGCCACCTGGGAGCCCACGTGTCCAGGCACAAATTCTGCTACCGCAGACACGAGAAAGAGAAGAATCCGAGAGACATTGGCGTCCACCACGGCGCCGGCCTCGCGGCCTCCACGGGCCGCGTCTGAAGGAGGCAGAGGCCTCTGCTCCCTGCCCCGCGGGGTCGCGGGTCTGAAGACAGAGCCGTCAGGAAGCCAGGGTCGCCTCGCGCAGGGCTCTCCCGGCCGACGCCCTCCCCCCCACACCCCTGTCTGCGTCCCATGAGCCGGGACAAGCGCGTGTCTCCGTCCTCCCCACGAGAGGGGCGCTTCCGGCTCGTGCGAAACCGGACGCGAATGCGTGACTGGGTAGAGTTCCCGACGCCGAGGCAGGCGCAGCTGCCACAGCCGGTCTGTCCTGCACATGGGCAGACACGGTCGAGGCCCCGCGGGCCGGCAGGCTGAGCCCGGCGCCCGCCCCTCCGGTAACCGGTACCCGAGAGGAGGAAGCGGCCCCCCGGAGCGCGCAGAGTCTGTGCTGCGGCGTCCTCCGAGCCGCCGGCGGCCGGCGCGCTCGGGGCTGGTTCGGTTAAAACCACGGCCCCCAGGAAGTCACCAGGAGAACAACGAGAGACACAAAGGCCGCGAACACGAGAAGCTCCGCTTCCGGGGGCTAGAGAGGGCGGGCGGCTGAGGCTTGCTAGTGGGAACCGGGGCGGCGAGCCGCAGACAACGGGTGTTTCTAAGGCTCCTGTGGGTCCCAGGAAATGTCCCAGGAACCACGGGTCACGGTCCCAGGAGACACCTGGACTCTGCCGAGCGAACGAAGGATATTTCTGCCAGAAACGCTTGTCCTGAGCCTCGTCGTAGGGAACGACCCACGTCGAGGCCACGGCGGTTCGGGGGCCTCTGCGGCGTCAGCGTCGCGAGGCCGGGGGCTTCGCGGAGCCCGGCTCGGGTCCCGCGCTGCGAGCCGCTTTCACGGACACCCTCGGCCGACCGCCCGCCGCTTCCTGGGACCGCGAGGCGCGAGCCGACCGCCCGCCGCCCCGTAACGTCTCCTGCCCCCGGGGAGCCGCGAACCGTGATGGCGACCGGGAAAACAGAAACGTGTGTCTGTCGGTGAGGGAGAGAAAGGCAGACGCAGACTGGGGAGGGAGGGCCCGCCGGGTCGCGAGACATGAGAGAGAGTCGCGCAGCGGCCGAGCGGCGCGGCGGGCGGAACCGGCGTCCACGTCTCCAACCACCTCGTCCTTTCAGCACGAACGGGGCACGTGGACCCTGATCCGCGTTTCCAGATTTACTTCCCGTTCGCTTTTGTTCATTAGCGTCTCATTTACGTGCCCATGTGTGGGTCCCGAAGCCAACGGGCAAGACCCCCGGAACCCCGGCCCCCCAGCCTCCGCGCGGACGCCGGCTCGCGGCAGACGTCGGGAGGGCGGATCGCGAGGAACGGCAGCTGGTGCTTGGGAGCGAGCGCACGGCGCGGGCCGGGGTTCGGCTGAGACTTCGCACATCGCGCCCTTTCTCGGGAGAGGCGGGAGGGGCAGGCCGCCCGCGAAAGGCTGAGCCTTTTGTTCTCTACTCATTGAAACTCCGAGTTAATCGTCCTGTCAGTCCAGCAGCGAGGTGTCTAAATGACAGCCCCCCGCGTCCGTCGAGGGAGGCGGGCGCCGCGAGCAGCGAGGCCTCGGGGCAGAGCAGCTACGACCACGCCGAGCGCCGAATTCCCTGCGTGCCGCGGCGCGTTCTCCGGTCATCGCGATCCAAGCGCGAACGGTCATCGAAGCTTCTATTTAAAAGCAGTCGAGCCGCACGACCTCGTGCCGTCGGCCGCAGGGGGCAGACATCAGGTCACTTCATCCTTCCGGAGTAAATGCGTTTTGCAGGTGCGAAGGAACCGCCCTTCCTGGCGGCCTTTTGCCCTCTCGGCCAGAGTCCCAGGTCGCCCTCATCACCGTGCATTCGACAAACCGAAGCAAAATGTTTCACTGCAAAATATTTGTGAGTGTGTAATGAAAAAAAAAAAAACAGGTGTGTTACAGCGATGAAAACGGACGTGTGTTTATCTCAGGACAAGGCTCGCCCATTTCGTGGGTTCCGTCCTAGTTCGGGGTCCTGCGGAGCGACTGGGGGGCGGGTGCGGAAGGAGGGCGGCCAGCGGGCGTGGTACTGCCCACCGGACCCCACTGTGGCCGCCTCGATTCCCCTGGGAGCTCCGGCCAAGCTGGGGGAGCGTGGGCCTCGGAGCTGCTCTAGCCGGGGAGGAGGGGGCAGGCGTGTACCCCCACGCCTGCGGGACACTGAGGGTGCTCGGGCCAGAGGCTGGGAGGCTGGCCGCCTGGACCAGGAGGACAGGGCCTGAGGGGCGCGTGCGACGTCTGCCTGCAAATCACATTTGCTCACGTGGAAACCGTACGTAGAAGGCGAAATGTCTAGATAAAAGACCACGCCAAGCTCTGGTCGCCCGCCGCGTCCCCTCTGCGTGGTCTGGGGCCAAGCGTGTTCCTGGCCATGGACACGCAACGCCGACGCACGCGAGAGGACAGGGCCGCTGCTCGCTGGGCAGCTGCTGCTCCCCGTCTTCCGCCAGGGGGACATCGCCGGCGGCGGAGTCACAAGGTCACGGTAATAAGGGGCGACTTAGGCCTTCTCCGAAGGAACAGTCGTACTCTGCACGATTCCTCACGCGTTTTGGGGGAGGGGAGGGGGACAAATTGTTGAATTTTTCTGCGTTCACTGTGTCCTCATCAGTACGCAAGGAGAACACCGCCGCCCGGAGGCGCCGTGAGCGGCGGGGGCGCCATGTGAGCCGCGTGCGTGCAGCAGGTGCCGACGTTACCCCCCGCAGGCGACCGGGTCCTCGCATGCATTTCTTCACCCTGACGAAACAGTCCGGAGTTTGGATTTTGACGGCGAGGAGACGTGGGCGCTCGTGGCAGGCCTGGCGGGGGCCCGCGTGCATCGGGGGTCCCGCGTGCATCGCTCGGGGGTGCGGGAGGGAGGCGAGTGGCGCAGACGACACCGAGCGCCCGGCGTCCGGGCGGCCGCGTGGGCCACAGCCGCGCCCCGCGGGCTCTCGCGCCCGCGCAGGCACACGCGCGCAGGCGGCAGTTCCTGGCGGCCCACCTCGCCTGCTGGGGGTTTGTCCGTCTCTAAGGAGATCTGGCCGCAAGGAAGACGTGCAGGGCAGGGGGCGGGAGGTGGCGAGCGCACCGTGGCCCTGGGCACAGGCTGCCCCCGGCCTGCACCCGCCGACACCCGACATCTTTCCGGGTCACCCAGTCGATGGTTTGCAGTGAGGGAGCCCCACACAGGCTTCACGTTGCGGGGAGCCAGGCACCTTCCTGAGCGAGGAGGGGTTTCAGCGCCAGGTGCGGGGGCCGCAGGGCTGTCGTGAGCCCTGGGAGACCCCCCCCCCCCCGCGCGTGTCTCCTCAAAGCACGTCGGCCTCTGCCCTTCGTCCCAAGGCCGTGGCCCGGCGTCGTGCGGTTATGTCACCTCCAGGTGCCCCGGCGACCAGGTCATTCCAGGCGGTGAGAAGCCACTTCGGCTGACCTGCCCTTTGACGCCCACCTAAGGTACATGACAGAATTTTTCTTAAAGTTCGAGGATGTTGGCTCGCTGGCTATATCCCAGAAAAGGCTGGGAAGCCGGAAATCAAGTAGTACAGATGTCTGCCTCCCAGTCCATGGTGTTTCATCGTGCAAAGCGCCTCCCGAAACGCAGCCCGGACTGGTCGTTGGGTCCCCGTGGCGTCCGGCAGTGTCCGGCGGCGAATCGTCCTTCTCGGGAGGCCGGACAGCCCCCGGTCGCGGGCGCCGTTTGGGGTACCGCCCAGGCACGCACAGGCGTTTCAGTCGGCTTCTGCCCAAGTGGCGTGTTTACCTCCCTGAGGCGCATCTACAGCGACCGCCCGACGGCAACAGTCGTCATCGGGGGCTTCGCTGCGCTGCACAGGAGCCAGGATGTTAGACTGTGTTAGATACAGGGGGGAAGGAACTCAGCGCAAAACAAGGAGAGAAAGCGTCGTTCACGTAGACGATAACGGACTCAACGCCTGGTGGTCCTGAGATCCGGCAGGGGCGAAATCAATGACAGACGACGACGATACTTTAGGTGTTAAAAACCGATTCTTAAAGGAAGCAGGAGGGTCTGATTAGCAATGTCACTGAATTCGTACGTGAGGTCAGGAAGGACGGTGACCTCTGTGACGTCTTCCTTGGCGCCGACGCCCGGGCTGACAGGTGGCTTGGGGGGACCCCGCGTCGGCAGCCGGAGGGGGTCGTCAGGCTTCCTCACAAAGACTCCATGCCCGGGCCATCACCGGGCTCTGCTGGGTGGAGACGCATCCCGGCCCACCTGCGTTCTCTCCGTCTGACTCAGCCGAGGAACCACGGCTCCGGTCGACTGCGACCCTCCTCCCGCTGGGCTCTGGCACCGACCTGACCGAGGGTGTGGAGAGAGAGGGCGGCAGACAATGGCGGGGCCCGGGCTGCCCCGAGCGCGGCTGCTCCCCTCCTGCTTCCTGAGCGCACGGTTCTCCACCCTCTGCCTGCTCGCTGGCTGGGTCTAACGCTCCCCTCCGAGCTCTGAAACCTCCGTCTGCCTCCGCTCTCTGCCGATGACCTGGTTTCATGTTTCACTGAGCCGTGCTCTGGGCGCCCGGCCCTGCCCGCTGGCCTCCGCGCCCGGGGACCGGCCTTCTGCCCGCGGTGTGGGCGAGCGGCCTGCCACAGGGCGGTCCTCGCTGGCCCGCCGGCCCTGGCCTCCGTGGTCGGCTCAGTCGATTGCTGCAGAATCAACGTTCCCTCTTTCCCGGTCATTCCCACCCACGTGGAGTGTCTCATTTCTCCCATCTTAGCAAACTACGCACTGGACCCTCGGACCCCCCCTAGCTACTGCCCATCCCCCCCCCACGCGAACTCCCCGGAGAAAGCGGCTTCTCTCCGGCCTCCCAGCCTCTCCCGCTCGGGCGTGGTCCGCGCACGCGGCCAGCGAGCGGCAGCTGCGTCGAGGCGGCTCGCCGACGGCCGGGGCGGTGTCGGTGTCGGTGTCGGGCTGCGTTGCTCGGCCCGGCGGCAGCCACGGCACCCTGGGCGTCCCTGCTTCTCGACCCGCGGTCGTGCTGGTCGGCAGGCCCGGGGCCTCCTCCCGTGTCCCCCGGCTCGCTCCGTCGCGGGGCCCCCGCCCGCGGCGCCCGGCGGGACCTGCACCTGCCGCTGTCTGGGGGCGGGGGGGGGGGGGGCCCACGTCCACGTCCACGTCCCTCCCGCCCGCGCCCGCTGCTCCCGCTGCATCCCGCGCGGCTATCGGGGAACTCTGCTCCTCCGCCGCCAAGGGCAGGCGCCCCGGAGCCACGTCCGTCTCTCCAACCCACGTCCGGTCTGTCAGCAAGTTCCGTGGGCTTGATCTCCAAAGCGGGTCCACTGTGTCGTCCCAAGTCGCCCTTCCGAACTCCACCTGGGTCCCCAACCTGCTGTGAGCCCGGCCCCCCGCGTGGTCGCCTTGAGGCGTGAGTCGGGTGGTGCCGCCCGGGGAGCCGGCGAGGCCCCCGTCGCCCACGCCGGCCTCAGACCTGCCGGGCGGGGCGGCACCGAGACGCGGCCCTTCCCGTCGCCGTGTCCCGCAGCGTCCCCGCGCGGGGCGGCACGCGGCGCCGGCCACCCGCTCACTGCGCCGCGGCCTGCGCCGGCTGCCCCGCCCGACGCCCGCGGGGCGCCCTCCGCGACCCCCGTCAGCACCTGCCAAGCGCATGCGGTCTCCTTTTCTCTTCTTTGTGATGCGGCTCTCGTGCAGGACTCTGAATCCCACGAGGTCCAGCAACACTTTCGCCCGGAAACGTGCCCAGCACGTAGTAGGAACGCGCTAAGGGTTTGCTGCAGAGACACTGGGTGGCCCAGGGCGAGGGGCCCTAGGAGACTGGGGTGTTCTGTTTGCGCCCACTCCTCCGCACTCCTACTCTCTCGGGAAAATCACTTAACATCTTCATGTGCTACTTTTTCGGGGTTTTTTTTTTTTTTTTTTCCATCTGTAAAAGGTTTTACCAAAGTTGTTTTTCAGGGTTAAACGAGGTGACAAACACACAGAGTGCTTTCCGATTCGCGTTTCACAGTACGAACCGACGTTCACAATGCACTTCACAACCACGGGAGGAGAGAGGCGGCCTCGCACAACCCTTCCCGATCACACTCGCTGCCCTCACGGTCTTCGGCCTTTGGCATCTGCAGACAATTTGGGACTTTTTTTTTTTGGGGGGGGGGCGTTTGTAGCTCCACATCACAGGGCTATTCTGCCCTCAGGACATGGGAACTCAGGCCCGCACTGTCCCTAAACACTGTGGAAGACTGCCCGAGGGGCCGGGCCTCGGGGCGGGGCTTCTCCTCTGCCGGACGGCCCCCCGGGGTCGCAGAGACACAGTGTTTGTGACAGGCTCATGCTCTCACCCTGTATCTTTACCTGTGAACGCATAAGTCAGCTAGTTCTTCAGGCTTTTTGTTCTCTCAAGACTAGAAATGTGGGTTGTTGGTTATAAAGTTAGTTGTGGTGCGGTGCTCTTCAGAGAACTTTATAATCATTCTAAATAACTTGGAATTTCCAAGAAGAATCAAGAAAAAAAATATTCCACAGACTAATAATTCTGAAACAAAAAAAAATGTGTATCTAAAAATGACACATCACCGAGTGACCTAGTTGCATAAACTTGCCTTCCTTCCTCACCTTATTTGTCACCTTGACATGCTCTGAAGCGTGTGCCGGCCCCGATGAAAGCTGCGGCCGGGCGCTCACCGCGGCGCCGGCGTGTGGGTGAAGCAGAGCGCACGCTCTTGAGGGACAGCGGAGCCCGAGCGCACGGCCGTCCCCAGGGCAGGCGACGCGGCGTCTCTGCTCCGTCCGCGGGGGTCCGCCGCGCCGACCCCGGCGGGGAGGAAGCCGGAGGCCTGAGGAAGCTCAAGCTGAAGAGAGGAAGGCGGAGGCCGCTCATCTGTGGAGCAAGGAGCGACCTCTTTGCGGGTGAGTTTCCGTGTGGGCTCGGAGCCCGGCGTGCGTCTGGGTGTCTCGAAACCGCTTTGTGCTGGGAAGGCGGGGGGGTGTCGCACAGCGTGGTCATCGAGTCCGGCGTCGACCCGCCGCTTGGGGGTTGCGACGGCTCACGCGGACGCCAACCTCGGCGGAGTCTGTCGCGTGCCACGCGCCGTTCCAGGGATTGAGGGGTGTCACTTTACGTAGTTCTGACGGGAGCCCGGAAAGGCAGGTGTGATTGACGAAGTAGACAGAGGGACAGTGGGCAGCGGCGAGGGGTCCGAGTCCCGAGCTTTCTGACTGCAGAGTCGGTGAGCCCTCCTTCCCAGGAAGACGTTAGCCATGAGCTTCAGGACACCTGCGACTTACCGTTCGCGCACGGCCACCTGCCGGCGGGCCCCGAGCTGCGGAGCAAGGGTGCCTGCCGGGCGGTGGGCACGGAGACGGAGCTCCGCGTCTGCCATCGACCCTGGGAGGGGCTTTGGGGGTTGACACGGGGGGCCAGCAGCGCCGGGCAGGAGCGAGGCTCGTGTGGACAGGGCAGGGTGCTGACAGGTCGGGGTGCCGACGTGGCGGGGAGGATCGGACTCGCCCGGAGCCCGCCCGGCAGAACACGCCTGTCCACGCGGGAACGTGCACCCGATGTGGACGTGCGAACGCGTCTGGCCCCAGCGCGGTGCCCGCACGCGTGGGAAGAGGCTCTGTGACAAGGGCGGCTCCCAGTGAAAGTGACGAGTGTGCCCTGCTGTGGGTTAACGTGTTTACACCTGTTAAACAACAACGTCATTTGCATTTGCACAACATCGTCAGAGCCTGGGCCCTAATCGTGCGGGGATGCCTCCTCTCAGTAAATGTCTCTGACCTTCTGAGCCCTCTCTTACCTGGAAGTCTCTTATCTAGTCTATCAACCTTCTTATATCAGCTGAGAAAGAGGAAATGAAATGAGCAGAAAAAGAGGCTGTGGCCGAAAGAGACAGGCGAAGCCCACACCAGAAGGCTCGTGAGCCCTTCTCCCCGGGGACGCCCTCGGGCGCACACTCAGGTGGGCCGAGCCTTATTTTAGGAGCAGTTCTGATAAGTGGGGCTGTTTGGTGTCCCAGCCCCGAGCTGATCGGTGGCAAAGGGCTGGAACTGAGAAGGTCAGCTACAGTGAGACGCTGGGCGGGACGAGGCCTGCGTCAGAAGTGGAGCTGGGAAACCCCCAAATACAGGTAGGATGACTCGGCACACCTAACCTGGGGCCACTCGGTGCAGAAGCAGAGGGTCCCTAGCATGCGAACGGCCACCGGCCACCGTGCGGGACTGGGCGGGTGCGGGACTGGGCGGGTGCCTCGCCGCAGGGGCGGGAAGGACGAGAGCATTTGATGGGAAGACACGTTTGAGCAGGAATTCCATCAGTCAGGTCTCAGATTTTAAACTAAAGGCCGGTTTGGGCATCGCTGGGCCACCAGGGGACATGCACCAGGCAGCTGCGGGGTCCGGAGCTCCGAGGACGTGATGGCCAGCATCGGGTTTCAGAATCTGGAGAGGAGTCCAGGTCAGGGAGGAGTGACATCCAGAATGTACCCCCTGCACCCTGTACGCCGCTTCTTCTGTGGGGATGGGGTGAGGAGCTGGGCACGAAGAAGGGAAACAGGGGTGAGGAAGGGGTGCGGGATGAGGAGGCGGCAGAAGCTGGAGAGCCAGGCAGGGCCGGCGGCCAGGAGGGGCCAGGCGCGGCCAGGGCAGGGCAGGGTGGCTTCTGCTCAGCTAGGATGGGGTGGGGCCAGGCCCCTGCGGGTGGCCTGTGGGGTGCTTTGCCCAGCACCTTCCTCCTTTGATGGAGCTCAGTGTCCTCAGGGCTCGATGCCCCCCCTCGCCTCCCACTGGGCTCTGCTTCCCACTCTCCATTCCCAGCCCTCTGAAAGTCCAGGGGTGAGGGAGGCCGAGCCGAAGGCCTTAGACCTCAAGCACTTAGCTGAGGCCCGTAGGTCCTTCCTGCTCCTGCGGGGCGGCCCCAGCTCATCTCAGGACCCACCCGGCCCACTTGGTGGGAACCTGCATTCTCCCCTGGGGATGGGGATGCTCGACACCCCTCTTCTGGGCATAAAAGCCTTGAACCAAAGGGCTTTCAATGCCTAGGAGATGCTCGCTGCTGTGGTGGTGTGCACTCTGTAAGCACGGCTCCCCAGAGCCGGCCCCCTCTTCTGTCCCAAACCATCTTCGCGGCTGCCCGCTGTGACCTGAGGAAGGGGCGCAGAGCACCCCGCATTTGTCGGCGGTCACGTGGTCACAAGGCCACCCTGTCTCATTTCTGTAGCACCTTTATAAGTCAGCCTGCCTTCCCGGTAGACAGACCGAGAATGCGGGCCCCGAATCTGGGTCACCGGGGAGGCCCCAGGCCCTCTGCTCGGCTGCCCGGGTCACGTGCGGGGAGCGGTGTGCATGCCGAGGTGCAGGGGTCTGTGTGGGGGGGTGGGGGGCTTCGCATTTTGTTTGTGGGTTTACTGAGCAGCACGGTCGTTCGGCCGGGGGCCCGGAACAGGAGAAGGATGTGTGGCCGCAGATTTCTTTCTGGCAGATAAGCAGATGTTTTAGTGAATCTAAAAACCACTGTCTTGTGTATATAAACGAAAATGCAAAAAAAAAGCCAGTCTTTTTTGTTTTTGTATGTGGGTGTCAATTTGAGCCTTTCCAGATTCTGAAAATTTGCTAAAATGGTTTGCATACCCTCCCCCCATACTGCTCCAGAACGGCGGCTGTCAAAGGGACACTCCGATGTCCCCTGTGAGGACTCGTAACCGTGCGGCCCCGAGCCGGGCCTGACGAGGGCTCGGGGTCCCCCCGGCATCGCATTCGGCGCCCCGGTGTCACCCCCAGGCCGGCCGGCCCGCCCGAGTTCCTCGTCTTTAGAGCCGCGTCAGCTGAGAGCTGTTTTACTGCTCCGACGGTCCCCTCGGGGGCCGAGTCCTGTCCCCCATTTCCTGCGTCTGACTCGAAGCAGAATCGCGAGTTCACTCTTGTGGAAAGTGACAGAAAGAGACAGTGCTTGTGGGAGCGCTGACCCCGCAGGGCATCGGAAGGACCGAGGAGCGGCGGGTCGTTCTTCCCGCAGGGAACACGAGTCCTGCAGCGATCAGGCCTCTAGCTCTTCTCAGAAACTGTTTCGTCACCCGCCCAGGGCATCTCCCTGCTCAACATCTGGAAAGCCAAAGCCACGGGCACAAATTTACATTTCTCATGTTTCTACCTCCCCAAGCAACTCCCCTCAGAGTGTTAATATGTTTCTTCCCAGGCTGTATTCTGAGCACAGTTTTGTCACAGTTTTCGCTTTTACAGACACATTTTGGTAAGAATAAGGCCACATCCAGGGCGCTGTGGTTGGAGTTAGAACTTTAAATTTGAGATCTCAAATGAAATTTTGCAAAGGGACCACTATTTTCATGAGACGGACTCAAAATTTTGAAACACTCCCTCCCCTCCCCTGTCAAAGACCCCCAGGCATTACGAAACGAGTTGCATTCATCTTGTAAAGGCCGCTGGGACAGGCTCGCTGGGCCCGACCACAGAGGACGTGTGAGGGCGGCGACCCTGCGCCCCGGCCCGGGGTTGGCTGCGGGGACAGACGGGGGCAGCGGCGCCATCCTGGCGGTCCCCTCCCCGGGAGGAGGCTCGAGAGGTTGGAGCCGCCGCCCCCCCTCCACGCTGGCGACCTCGCTCCCCACTGCGTCCCCACCCTGCCTTTCGCAGAACCCCAAACCCGCTCACCACGCCCCTTCCCAACACTTCCGTGTTTTTAGGTCAGATGACTCTGGGCTGGCCCTCCCCAGCTCCAGCACACAGGTGGCGGCCTCCCTCGCTGTCTGCGGCCGCGGCACCTAGGCCCCGAAGGGGGGGCTGGCCGCAGGAGGGGGCGCTGGCCGCGGGGCGGGGCGGGGCGCGGGCGGTGGCCGGTGGCTGGCCAGCTGGCCGCTGCGCCGTGCCGTCTCCTCGTCTCTTCGCGGCTTGGTGCCCTCGGCCCAGGTCCCCCCTCGGCAGGGCGAGGACCAGGACTGAGGACAGAGCACGAGGCGCCCCCCTCCCCGCCCCCACGTTCCCCTGCTCTCTGCCGCGGGCGCCCATCTGCTCCCCGCGCCCCGCCCCGCCCCGGCGCAGCCCGCCACCTTCGCCGCCCGCACCGCGCTGCGCCCTGACCGCTGCGCCCAGAGTGACCGGAGTGACCGGAGTGACCCGCCTTCCTGGTTTCCCCGGCTCCGTCCAGGTTTAGCACGAAGTGTCCACATTCCAGAAGCCCCTCCAGTTCCTGGCACGGCGATCTGCTTGTGGCCCCGCGGGGACTGGAGCCCGGAGGCCTGTGCCGCCGGGGTGAGATGCGGGCTCCCGCCCCGGTGGGCTGGGGGCTGACCCGTCCGCTTCTGGGTTGAGGGCCACTGGTCCCTCAAAGGCCATTAACGCCCCCCACTCCTGGGCCGCGGTGAGGGCGGAGCAGGAGGAGCTCCCGGCCGAAGCCGAGTGTCCGGGGCCGAGGCGGGAGCTCGCCCCGCGCGCAGCGCGGTCGCCCGCAGTCGGGCTCTGGCCGGGCGTCGAGCGCGCTGTCGCCCGTCCCCCGGGCCGAGAAGCACGACTTTACTTGCGTCCCTTGCTCTCCATAACGCCATTCTTTCCTTGATCCTCGCTGCCAATTTTTGAAAACAAATCTACAACCATGGACTATTTCTTCACTTTCCTCTCTCAAATCCCTGGGCGTCCGCACGGAACGCTTCTCCGCAGAGAGCACTGCGCACGCGCGGGGCAGCGCCCGGCCCTCAGGGACTTTGTCCCCCGCCTGCGCCAACAACGCCGCGGTGGTTTTTGAGTGAGTTATTCTTCCGGCCTCTTTCTTCTGTCTGTTATTTCTCACCGCAGTTTACCCTCTGCTCCCTAAGCACGAGCGTGCGCCCCCAGAGCTGTCGTTAGCATCTCCGAGCTCAGTTACCACCTCTGGGCCCACGGCTATTCCCGGACTCTCACGGCAGCCCCGCCGAGCACCCCGACACGGTCACCACCACCCCCATCACCACCGTCACCGTCACCATCATCGCCGCCATCGTCGCCCTCGACTCTTCCCGCGCGCCGAACGCTGCGGGGGAGACGCGCTGCGTGTGCTCGCGTGTTCACGCTGATCCTTTAAGTGTCTCTAACCTTTACGCCATCGGCAAGGACACGGACGCCCAGGGATCAACTTGGGGAACGACGGGCACGGCCGACGTGGACCTGGGCGCGCCGGGGCTCGGGTCACACAGCACCCTGGTCGCCGCGCGTCCCGTGCGTGCAGGACACGCGCTTCCTTCCGCGTGGATCGGGGGCCACGACTTCTCCTCGCAGCCGTGCGTTAGAAACGGACGCCCGCGTCGCCGGCCCGGATTTCCCTTGAGATGGACCCTGCGGCGGCGTCTTCGTCGCTCCTTCCTCTGGGTCCCCACTAATCAAACTCTCTCTCGAACTCCATTTCCTCTTCACGTTCAGCCCAGAAGGGTGTGAACGGCGGGGTCAGCCCGGGCTCTTTAGGCGACGAGGTGGGTGAATTCGAGAAGTCGCTGCGTCTCTGAGTTTCGTTTTGACGCCACCAATGCTCTCCAGGCTTGTGGTGAGAGTCGATGAAGCAGAATAAGGGGAACACAGAGTTCAGAGCCCCAAACACGCAGGAGCCAGCGACAGCAGTGCCGCGGGCGGGGACCCCCCTCCTCCACGCCCGTCCCCGGGGGTCTCTTCTCCCCCTCGTCAGCTCTGTGAACCGCTCCCTGTCACCGCGCGGTTCGCGGGACGCCCGGCCCCGCCGCCCGCCCTGGCGTTTAGTCCGTGTCGGCGCTTCCCTTCGCCGGTGCCGTTCGCCTCCCTCTGTTTCCTCCGTCCCCATCACTGTCACCACCACCGCCACTTGGCACTTGTCCTCACTGCTGGCTTTCTTGCAGAGGCTGCCTTAAAACAATCAACCAAACAAAGAAGAAAGTATGTTTTTGTGTTGATTTACGTTGTCTTTAGTACATCCTCACGACTTCAGAAGAGGCTTGGCGTGCCGCGCAAACGGGACGCACGCGCGCTCAGAGGCAGTGCGAGTTACTGCGCCCTGGCCGTGCGCCGTGGCTGTGCACGGGGCATGCGCGGTGACCCTGCGCTGTGGGCCTGCGCGGTGGCCGTGCGCGGTGGTGTGCACGGTGGCCGTGCGCGGTGACCCCGCGCCGTGGGCCTGCGCGGTGGCCGTGCGCGGTGACCCCGCGCCGTGGGCCTGCATTGTGGTCGTGTGCCGTGGGCCTGCGCGGTGGCCGCGCGCGGTGACCCGGCGCCGTGGGCCTGCGCGGTGGCCGTGCGCGGTGACCCGGCGCCGTGGGCCTGCGCGGTGGCCGTGCGCGGTGACCCGGCGCCGTGGGCCTGCGCGGTGGCCGTGCGCGGTGACCCGGCGCCGTGGCTGTGCACGTGGCATGCGCGGTGACCCGGCGCCGTGGGCCTGCGCGGTGGCCGTGCGCGGTGACCCGGCGCCGTGGGCCTGCGCGGTGGCATGCGCGGTGACCCGGCGCCGTGGGCCTGCGCGGTGGCATGCGCGGTGACCCCGCGCCGTGGGCCTGCGCGGTGGCCGTGCGCGGTGACCCCGCGCCGTGGGCCTGCATTGTGGTCATGTGCGAAGCCCCTGAGCCGTGGCCGTGTGCACGGGCGGCGCACATCAGACACAGGGTCGTCGAGTGGGAAGGGCGGGGGTCTGCAGAGCCACCGAAGGGGCGTCAGCGGTTTCGGCCACGTGCCCAGCATCGGGAATCGACCTTCTGCGTGTCAATCATATTTTGAAATTATCCACAAGGTTAAAATGATATGAAATCCTTTATTATTTGTTAAACACAGTATGAACTGTGAGGACGTCGATTTGACTGGAAAACTTCCTTTACACAACTGTTGTCGAGATCATTTCGACTTTTACAATTTCGTGATTTTTAAAATTTTAAAAATGGTCGATTCGGAATCCGCACGCTTCTCGCGAGCAGCCGTTCTGCCTTCCGACGTCTGCCGTCCCGGGGGGCGCCCTCGTGCCCTGCGCCGCGCCCGCGTGGCCGCCGACCCCCTTCCGCTCCGGCCGGGCGGTGCGACCCCGCCGCAGACTCGGGGTCACGCGCCGCGTCCCCAGCACTGGCCAATAGCCGCGCCGCACGCTTGCCGGCGGTCGCTGCGGCCACGTGTCACTTCCCCGAACTGTCGTGGGACTTGGTTCTGAAAAGAGTTTTCACACTTACTGTCAAATCTTCAGACCGGGAGTCATTTGCATAGAACTGAACTGTCCACAGCGTTCCTCGGTTTCTGCAAACAAGCAGGTGACTTGGGGTTCGAGGCGGGTTCAGTAAGGGCGGGGCTTCGCAGGCCTCAATGCGGAGCAGTGTCCGGAGAGATGAGATGGTGGGCCCGGCTTCCCCGGGGGCGTGTCGCGCGGATTTTGGCAGAAGGACTGTGGGGACGCAGGACACACCAGGCACCAGAGGGGCCAGTGACTCCACAGAGCAGCGACCTTGGGCCGATGGGGCGGCCCCAGGCCCGGGGCGTGCCGTGCGCAAGGCCACCGTCCCGCCCATTCGCTGATGCCGAGGGCAGGCGGTCACTCCCGAGACTCCGCCCCCAACACGTCTCCGCAGCCTGTTGCTGGGCTTCTGGTTTCCCGGGGGAAGAACAGTGACCGAGGCCTCTCTGCCCATCAGCCTCCTGGCCGCACCCCACCCCACCCCAAGTGCTCAGCTCTGTCTGCCGCCCCCCACCTTCCTGCCACGCAGGGCCCGTCAGAGGGGAAGGTGAGAGGAAACAGGTAGAGAAGGCGGGTCCACAGAGGGCGCGTCGCCCAGGTCCCCAGATGCCCCAGGTGGCCTGTTTCTCTGATAGGGACTTGGGGCCCCTCTGGGCAGCCCCCCTGGCAGCTCCGCCCGCAGCAGCAAGCAGAGCCTCCCTTAGGCAGCGAGGGGGGGTGCGGAAGAGGAGGAGGGGGAGGAGGAGGAGGAAGGGGAGACAGCGAGGTGGGTGGAGAGCTCGGGAAGCCGGCGTTCCCTTCCCCTGTGTCCTGTGACCAGCCAGCTCCGGCTGAGACAAGGAGGGAAATGACATGGACAGGGCCGCCTTGTGCTCAGGACATTTTAAGTTACATGAAAGAAAAATGACTTAGGACTCAGTGCAAAGTCTTGTACCAAAGGGCTTCTTGTAAGGGACGATTTCCGGTAGGAGACACTGCCCATCGGTCTGCAGGTGTATCGGAGCCGAACGGAAAGTCCTGCCCTCTGCAGGCGCGGGGGAGGCGGACGGGGGAGCAGGACCTCTGGAGGGGAGCGACCAGCGGCGTCTGCAGGGGAAGGCTCCGCCGTGGTCCCCCGAGTCCCAGGGGAAGCTGTCAAGGGCGTGTGGCCCACCCTTAGGAGCTTGCGCAGGCTTGGGGGCGGGCGCAGTTAGGGGGTCTTCAGGAAGCTGCGTCTGGCCGACGTGAAACCGCGCGGGCCACGGCCTGGCGAGCGCTCGGGCAGCCCAGGAAGTGAAAGACGTGAGGAGTGCGAGTCAGCCCGCGCTCCCCGGCGCTGCTCTCCGGTCCCCTCGCTCCAAAGCGCTCAGCGCTTCCTGAGACCTGAGTGGCGGCCAACATCGCCACGATGCCAGAACTCCTTTCCTTTCTTTCGTCATATTTTTAAACTTTTTAATCGGTTTCCCGTGAATCATCGATGGCTCTTCCTGTCATCGATCGCCATAGCTAGCGAAAGGGCAGCTCGTTAGGTCTGTCGCCTGCCATCTCGTCAGGTCACGTGCCCGGCTCCGGCCGTTTTCATCGAGGTGTGATCGATGCGCAGCCCGGCGTCCGACCTGACGATCCGACACCCGAGCGTGCCGTGACACGGTCGCCACGGCCGGTCTAGTCGACACGCGTCACCACCACAGTGTTTGTGATCACGAGTCGTCACGTTTTTTTAATCCCGAATGGCACGCTGATCAGCTGCTGTTCACGGAGACACGCTCCAGGCCCTGCCTCGGCTGCCCTGCGCGGCCCAGCCCCGGGCCTTGCCTCGGCTCTCTGACATTGGGACACTCACGGTCTTTACCTTACGGAAAAGGGAACTGTGACAGGCACAGGGCTGGCGACCTGCCCGCGGGCACACAGCTTTCAGGGCGAATCCAGGCAACTGGGCTCCAAGGCGGCGGCACTGACCACAGCCCTGGGGCCTTCTCTCAACGTCTCCAGATAGTCTCGGTCACCTGGCAAAGTGTCCTTGCTGACAAGGGACAACTAAGGGAAAACCGTGAATGTCTGAGCCACTGGGTCCTCTTCACTCATCAGCTTTACTGCTGGTGTGACTCAGTTCCAGGGAGTCATATGATTGTTCTATAGCCTACAGGATATAGCCGGGTTAAATCGTCTGCCTTTGGGCACATAGGCGTTACTTTTAAGCAGGAAGTGGTAATTCAGCTATTTGCTTTGGGCCAACTCTGGTTTCTCACTGCCTTTTTCTTAATGGCCATTAGAAATTCCATCATTAGCAGAACCGGCTTCTCTGAGCTCAGCGAGCACAGCGTAACCCAGCAGCCTCCTGTGGACCCCGCGCTGCCCACGGTGAGTACCGCTCAGCCCCTCGCACCTTGCAAAAGCGTCTTAGCTTCTCTGAGCCCCAGCCTAAGGACTGTTAGACTTGGAACTGTTTTACTCTAGAGAACTCCGGAATGCTTGGGGGGCTGGCTGTGGCCGCTGTGGGCGTTCGCACCTTTGCAGACACTTCGCCCTTGCCGTTTTAGTGGTCGTACTGTTGTCAAGGAACCGGCGAGGCGCAGTGAGTGACTTTAAGTCCCTTTCACTAGAGTTAAGGGGGACCGGCTTCTTCCTATGTTAAACATCCGCTCTGCGTTGATCTGGAGAGAAATGCAATTCTTTATTTAACTAACTACAAGAAAAGGGTTTGAAAAGCTAAAAACTGAGCCGAGACACACTTCGGAGACAATGAGAGATCGCGAGCAGGTGTCCGAAAAAGCCGGGGGCGAGGGGGAAGGAGCCAGTCGGGGGAGCCAGTGAAGAGAAATTCAAGGGATGGAAAGTTTTCTGAGACTCACCACGGCGCAGGGGAAGCTCTGATAGCAGACGCAAACGCCGTAAGGATCGTGAAGTCGGGGGCTCACGGCCGTGAAAGGTGCGTGATGGTGCGTGAGAGCCGCGGGCCCCTCCCCGCAAAGCCTGCGTAGGGAAGTAAATGTCAAACGGGTCAGCACCTTAGAGAGATAAATGCAAGGTCTGAATTAAAGCTATTCTTGAAGTGCTTAGAGACACGTTTTCTGTAAATAAGAAAGGAAGTATAAAAGCAAGCTTCCAAAGAGGCAAAAGGAACCAAAAGAAAAAAGAAAAGAAAAAAAAATCACAAACCTATATACAAATCACTGGAAAAAACCTTCTGGCTTCTTTCTTAACCACTCTCGTTCAAAAGCAGAAGGAAGCCAGCCTAGAGTTTCGGCCCCACTGATGTCTAACTAAAAAAGGACAAAACTCGGTGTGCACAGTGATTTAGATGGGTTGAGAAAAATGACCGAGTCGAATATAGACCCTTGCCGGACGTGAGATTCTGATCTCAGCAAGAGGTTTTGACGTGAATGTACTATTTAAGGTCTTGCGGCAATTTTCCAGCCTTCGGGACGACCCCCTGGAGGCGAAGTGAACAGGAACAGTGAGAGGCGGATGCCCGGCCCGGGCGTGAGGTCCGCCCTGGGGCTCCCGTGGCAGGGGAGGCAGTGGCTGTCAAGCCTCAGTGATCCCAACGCCCAGGATGCACCTAGAACTTAATTTCTAGCACACGCACACACGAACCCCACACCCGTCTGCACACACACACACCTGCACGCACATCTGCACGCAGCACGCACACCTGCACACACACATCTGTACCCACACACGCACCACACCCATCCGCACACACACATCTGCACACACATCTGCACGCAGCACGCACACCTCTGCACGCACACATCTGTACCCACACACGCACCCACACCCATCCGCACACACACATCTGCGCACACACACCTGCACACACATCTTCATGCAGCACACACACATCTGCACACACACATCTGTACCCACACGCACCCACACCCATCCGCACACATACATCTGCACCCACACACGCACCCACACCCATCCGCACACACACATCTGCGCACACACACCTGCACACACATCTTCATGCAGCACACACACATCTGCGCACACACACATCTGCACACAGCTGCACACCCACCCGCCCACACACATCTGCATGCACACATTTGCACACACACATCTGCACCCATACACATCTCCACACACACCCACACACATCTGCACCTACACATCTGCACAAACACACCTGCACAATCCACACACACACATGCATGCACACACATGCACACACCCGCACACACACATCTGCATGCAGCACACACACACACACCTGTACACACATGCACCCATACACATGTCTGTACACACACATCTGCACACACCCACACTCATACACATACATGTGCACACACACAACACCAACACACACATAACACACATAGACGCACCCATAAAACACACACATGCCGTACAATAAATGCATATGCACACACGTGAACATGTGTGTACGTACACAGACCCGCATACATGTATACGCACGCACACACAACACACAGGGCACATGCATACATGTACATAATGCACGCACACATACACGTCTATGCATACAACACATTCATGTACAAACACATACACATACTCTCTTTAGTTCTTGTTTTTCGTCTTGCAGGCTGTTTCTATCTATGAAAATAGGCAAAGAATTTAAATCTGCTTTAATTTGATTTTAATGAACTGCTAAGCATGTTATTCATTTGTTTAACTTAACTATTTAACGGTTTTCCTTGCTGACAGTATTTCAATAAATATTGCTAATGTTTTCCCCAAGTTTAATTTCCTCGGGTAGAGTCTGTCCTGGGCTAAGCAGACGAACGTGGCCGCACCCTCTGCCTTCCCAGCCGTCGCCTCCCCTGCTGCGCGCTTTCTGCCCTGTGGCCGTCCTTGGCTGTCCTCTGTCCACTGCCGCCCCAGGCCTGGTCCCGCCAGCACCCTGCCAGTAATTCGTCTCCCTGAGTTTATCGTCAGTCACGGGATACCAGCTAAGACGCTCACTGCCACAGACTGACACGGTGTCCCGCCTGTCCCCGGTCACCTGTGTGTGACGGAAGGACTGCCCAAGCGTCAGGGTCCGCAGAAACGGCTTCTGTGGTGTCGAGGCGCGGCGAGGCCTCTGGCGGGGACAGGCGGGCGTGCTGGGGAGGACGGAGCGTGGCCCGGCTCCTCCCAGCTGGCCCGGGCCTTCGAGCTCACGTTCGATTCAATTTGCATCCTCAGTAGACATTTCACGAACATTTGTTGAGCTGAATGAAATTTGAATTCAGAAAACACTGTGTATCACCGTGTGGCTAAAGATGCTTTTCCAAGAATGGCCGTTCAGCTGGGCCCGTGTGCTGGGCCACCCCCACAGCCATTAACCGCCGCCGCCCTTCCCGCCATAACGTCATTGCGTGCTGCCCCCACCCCACCCCATCCCACCAAGGAGCCGTAGTCACCCGCCCCCCCAGGCTGACAGGTGACTTGATGGTTTGGTTCCAGACACCGCGATAAAATAAATAAGGCAAGTCACGTGAACTTTTGGGTTTCCTGGTGCATATAAACATTATGTTTACACTGTGCTGCGGTCTTTTAGTGTGCAGTAATGTCATGTCTAAAAACAGCCACCATGCATCCCTTAATCGAATATTTTAAAGCTAAAAATGCCAAGTGCCTTCTGAGCCTGCCGGGAAATGGCCCCAGCGGACTGGCCGAGTCAGGCTTGCCACAAACCTCCCGTCCGTAAGACCGACAGCTGACAGACGCACGTCACCATCACGGCCCCACGGGGGACAGGCCCTCGTCACGGCGAGGTCCCTGCTCCCCTTCCCGGCCAGGCTCGTCCCCGCCCGCAGCTGTGGCTCCCACCTCGCCGGGGACTGGCTGGCCCCCTCTGGAACGTCACAGGCAGGCGGTGGCACCGCACACGGTCTCGCGTCTGGATTGTCACCCAGCAGGACACCCACGGCAGAGCACGCGTCCGCGGCGTGCTCACCGAGGTGGCCCCGACCGCTTCTCCGCTGCCCAGCGGGCGGACACGGGGGGTCTTCCTGCTCGGGGCTGGCTGCTCGGAGCCTTCGCCGTGGACATTCAGGCACGAGCCTCGCCCTCCGTTTCTCCTGGGTGAACCCCGAGGAGTCGGGAGCTGGTTCGTGCGGCGAGCGCGCGTTTAGCTCATGAGAACCTGCCACGTTGCTTCCCGTGGGCGCGTCATGTCCCCTCGTCCCCTGGTCCCCGCCCCGCCCCCTCGCCCCACTCTGTCTCTGCATCCCTCAGCTCGGCCGCTCACGGGAAACGACGCCTCATCCTCACGGCAGCTTCGATGCCCATTTCTCTAGTGAACGAAGGTGCCCAGCGGCCTCCCTGGCGCTGCTTGGCCACCCCTGTGTTCTCTTTGGCAAAGTCACTTCGGATTTTTTTGTCTGGCCCTTACTGAATCGTGTGTCCTCTTGACATTGAGTTGTAAGAGATCTTTGTACATTCTGGGTAAAATCCATCATCAGACATAAGTTCACAAAACCTTTTTCCTCTTCGATGTTTTTTTTTTCTTTCCACTTTCTTAGAGAGCGGAAGTTATAAATTCTGATCAAGCACAATTTATCAGGTTTTCACGGTTCGTGCTTTTTGTAATTTATGTGAGAAATCTTCCATTTCCAAGGGCACAAAGGTCTCTGTTTCTTCCGCACGTTTTGTGGTTTCAGCTGGTGCCGGTAGAACCGTAACTCGGTTTTTGGCCTGTGGTGTGAAGTAACGGACGAGGATCCACTCTATTTTGTAGACGTGAATACCCAGTCGTCCCAGCACCCTTTACCGGAAGGGGCCTTTCTGTTCTAACTGAGCAGAGAGAATGGACACACGCTCTTGCGTTTCTCTCGGGGGCCTCAGCCGGATTCGCAGGGGACGCCTCGCCTCCAAACCTGTCACGTTGGGGATTGGGCTTCGGCGGAGGAATTTTGGGGACACGTTGCATCCCGGCTTCCGGGGTCTGGAGATATTTTTCTAGAGACCTGACATCATGAATTTTCCACGGCCGAGGGCTGGATTTTGTTGCATTTCTCTAAGTAATTTGGGCTTCGTTCTGGAATGCAGTTATATTATGGAACTGGACGGATCATTTGAGAAGCAGAGACTTCTTCCTTTCCCGACTGAGTTTGTTTCCATGATAGATTTCGGGGTCCTTCACCCTCAGAGCCAGCTCCGCCCTTCGCGCGCCTCCTGGTGACTTTCCTGAGCCCGGCCCATGGGCTGTGCCCCTTGGCACTCCAGCACGCCCCGGGTGGGTTGTGCGATCACGGTCTAGGCTGGCTGGTTGCGTCATTTCACAAACACGCAAGCTCGGTATTTCTTTTCAGCCGGAGCTGTGCCAGCCCTCCGCCCGCAGCCCGCCCGCTCTCCCAGGACCCTCGACGTTGGCCTGTGCCCGGGGCCTTTCTCACACGCCGGCCTGCACCCCCCCCTGGCCCCGCACTGCTTTCCACGTGGTGTCCCTTGGACGTGCCTGTGGCATTTAAGAACCTCGTGCACGCCACGCCCTCTGCCTCCAGGCCGGACGGTCTATTCAGTAGATCTTGAGAACGAGCCTCGCACTCCAACTTTAAAAGATTCTCCCAGAGGTTCTCACGTGCCCATGAGGCTGGGAGCTCTCCGCAGGCTCGGACCACACCTTATAAATATTTTGGACCTATCCTCACCTCTATGCATTTTGTTCAGAGAAGTCTTGTTGGATGTACTTGAATTTTGCAGGAAGATTTTTGTGCAGATCAAAGATCTGTGGTTTTGCTGACCTCACCGTGGTCTACACCGTAGATCCAATGTCAGCAAGTCACATGGGGGCCACCGAGTCCGGCCACGCCCGGTCACGCGTGCCATCGTCCGTGGCCGTCCTCAGGCTTCGAGGGCAGGTCTGCGGGACGGCGTGAGCTGCAGGGACTGAAGGACTGAGCGTCAGGCCCTCCGCAGAGAGAGGTCGCTGACCTGCGCTCCGAATGAATACTTTTATGTAGTAAACGTGCCGTGCTCTCTGCTCGGATGGGGCTGTGTGCAGTCCCGTCGGCTCCCTGCCCGACCGGGAATGCGTGTCTTACCCGCCCTGATTTCGCTTCCTTTCCTCCTTAGATCCACGGCTCCCCGGTCGCCTCTGCTGCTGCGCGGATTCTGACGTCCATTCCCCTTTGGACCGGCCCGAACTCCCGGGCCAGGCCGCACGATGAGCATGGTGAGTGTCTGAGCCGTGTCGGCCGGGGGCACATGCGCCGTCGGTCGACTGTGGCTGCTTGAGATTTGCAACACGGCTAACTCAACCTTCATCCGTTTTCCAGGAGCTAATGAATTCCACCATCAGCTACTTTTCAAACGAAAACTATTCCGACCAGGATTACTCCTTCTTCATCGACGACGACAGCTTGGTCTGCAGCCTGCAGGAGGTCCGCGCCTTCTCCAGGCTCTTCGTGCCCATCGCTTACTCCCTGATCTGTGTCTTCGGCCTCCTGGGCAACATTCTGGTGGTGGTCACCTTCGCGCTGTACAAGAGAGCCAAGTCCATGACCGACGTGTACCTGCTGAACATGGCCATCGCGGACATCCTGTTCGTGCTCACGCTCCCGTTCTGGGCCGTCAGCCACGCCACGGGCAGCTGGGTCTTCAGCAACGCCGTGTGCAAGCTGGCGAAGGGCGTCTACACCATCAACTTCACCTGCGGGATGCTGCTGCTGGCGTGCGTCAGCCTGGACCGCTACGTGGCCATCGTGCAGGCGACCAAGTCCTTCCGCCTGCGAGCCCGGACGCTGGCGCACCGCAGGGCCGTCTGCCTCGCCGTGTGGGCGCTGTCCGCGCTCATCTCCAGCCCGACCTTCGCGTTCAACCAGAAGTACGCGTTGCAGGGCGCCGACGTGTGCGAGCCCAGGTTCCGCGCGGCGGCCGACGCCATCCCCTGGAAGCTGCTGGCGCTGGGGCTGCAGCTGCTGTTCGGCTTCTTCGTCCCGCTGCTCTTCATGGTGTTCTGCTACGTGTTCATCGTCAGGACGCTGGTGCAGGCGCAGAACTCCAAGCGGCACAAGGCCATCCGCGTGATCGTCGCGGTGGTGCTGGTGTTCCTGGCGTGCCAGATCCCGCACAACGCGGTGCTTCTGGTGACCGCGGCCAACCTGGGCAGAGTGAACCGGTCCTGCCACGCGGAGAAGCTGACCGCCTACGCCAAGAACCTGACCGAGGTCCTGGCCTTCCTGCACTGCTGTCTCAACCCCGTGCTCTATGCGTTCATCGGCCAGAGGTTCAGAAAGTACTTCCTGAAGATCATGAAGGGCCTGTGGTGCGTGCGGAGGAAGCAGAAGTCGCCCGGCTTCTCCTGCTCCAGGCTCTACTCGGAAACCTTCATCTCCCGGCAGAACAGCGAGACCGCGGACAATGACAACCCGTCCTCCTTCACCATGTGACGCTCGCCGCTGCGCAGAGTCCCGCCTGCCCCGCAGGGCAGGGCAGCGCTGCCCTCGGCCGGGCTGGTGCGGGGCCGGCCCTGGCCGGCAGCGTCCCCGTGCCGTGACTGCGGCGTCTCACGGCTGGCGGCCCCAAACAGGCTCTGGGAAGGGCTGGATGAAGAAAATTGTTTAGAAATATGAACGTTTTCACAAATATTCAGGAAGCAATTATAGGCCCCAATTTCTTCTGGGCATTGCAAAAAGTCACACAGGTTAAAAAGCCAAACAGAAAACAAACAAACAAACAAACAAACAAAAACAAAACAGAAAATGAACAAAAAGCGCCTACAATGAAAACCAAAAACCCTCCTGCAACGCATTTCAGGCAAATGGTTAACATTTTATCCGTCAGAACATTTACTGTTGCTGTTTGCGGGCAGCTTGTGGACCGGCTTCAGCTGTAGCTCATCCCTTTGACACACTCGGCAAGCGTGAACTGGCAGAGAAAGCAGCAGAAGTTGGAAAAGGCTGGAGAAGTGTTAGTGGCATCGTCACCATGGCTAAGGCTCTCCTGGCCCGATGGCCGTCGGCGAAGTGCTAGGTTCCACTGCAGTCAGGAATGCCCTGGAGTCCCATGAGACGGAGGTGACAGCGCACACTGTACGCACCCAGCACACCCGGCACACGCCTGGCACACAGTGCACACGCAGCACACACCCGGCACACGCCCGGCACACACAGCGCACGCTCAGCATGTACCCGGCACACACGTGGCACCTGGTACACACCCGGCACACACCCGGCGCACACCCGGCGCACACCCGGCACACACCGGCGCACACCCGGCACACACCCGGCACACACACGGCACACACTCAGCACACACCGGCGCACGCCCGGCACACAACCGGCACACAGAGAGCCCGCCAGCCACCGGTTTAACAAGTCATGATGAAATTGGCGTGTACACCGCAGCTTAAGTGTTAGGTGTTAAAACATTTTATAAATAGAATACTTCGTAAAAAAAGAGCAAGGAAACATCGCCGGGAAAATACAGGAAGTGCCGTTCCGTTTCCGCAGAGCGGCGGTGGGGGGGGGGGCGGCGGGCGCTGGCCGCGGAGCCGGGCGCACTGGCCGAGGCCGCAGTCGCGTTGGCATCGGCCACCGACAGCCAGGCTAATCAGGAATCGGGTTTCAACAGCTGTCCCCAACGCCATGTTTGGAAGAGGTGTGTAAACAGATGTGCATCCGCGGAAGAGCATCGGCGTGTGTTACAGACAGACAGACACGCAATAGGAAAATACTGACACGATTTGCAAAGATGCCGATGCGTCCTCTGGAACTGCCCCTGTTCGCATCCGCTTTGGCTAGATCTCTATGAAATGCAAAGTGCTACCTTAGGATTCAAAGTCTATTTTTAACACATGGTTCTGGCTTTGCGAAATCAGACCATGTGTGAAGTGGGAATTGTCCTCCGGCTTCAGCGTTCTGTCTGGGGACGTCGCATCCCATACACCTGTCGGCGGTCGACTCCGGCGATCAAAGGAGACGCCACTCAGTCATTCCGCCGCTCCATCCGAGGCTCTCGCCCGGGCAGTCTGTGACGGGCGCCCCGACCCCCACCCACGCCCCTCCCCGCCCCTCCCCGCCACACAGAGGCGCCTCGCCAATGGCACGGCTTAGGTATGCAGATAGATAGGTGCCGCTACCTCTGTACGCAAAAAATTTCAGCCACGATGAATAAAAATGTTTCGAAAATGGGCTACAGGCTCCATTTCATTAAATGACATCTTCTCCTCTTGCTGCCTGGGGCGGCCGATGAGCCAGGCGCAGTGGTAGCGGCGCCGTGACGCGTCGTCACAGGACACGAAGCGGCCACACTAAACGCCTCTGCGCTGGTCGTTACCAGCTCTCGTGCCTTCAGGCACCGCGGCCCCCAGCCGCCCTCGCCGCGGGCTCTGGCTGCCCCTCAGGCGGGGCTGCCTGCAGTCTCCCATCTGTACGCTGCTGTGGCGCGGTTGTGTTTGAGGCATCAGCCGTCTGCGCTGGTCAGCCCTGGGCATCCGTCGGAGCAGCGAGTCAGCACCTAGAAGTCTGCTGCTAGCAAGGCAGTCGGATCCGCACGCACACGTGTTACACACACGCAGGCGTGTGTCTGTGTGTAATCGCCTCTTTGCGTGCTGACCAGAGGCAGTCTTTCCTGGCTCCTGCTGCAAAGTACTCGAGACGGTCTCCGTTGTTTCTGGATAGGTGAGACTTCACTCTGTGTACATCTTAAGCGAGGTAGAAATCGAGGCGCTGACGTTTTCCCTTGCAAATCGCACGCCTCGATCGAACGGGCACGTAAGTGTCGCCGTGCAAATGCACGCTGACTCGCTCGTGAGGATGGACAGGCTGGTTGTTACAGGAGGCCAGGGAAGTCCAACGTTTTCAGGTTCTTTAAGGCCGTCTGACAGCGTGTGCACATCCCAGGCGCTCCGAGGCCCGGCGCAGAGTCTGGGCTCAGGGGGCGCGCGGCGCGCGGCTGTGCCCACAATGTGCGAACGCGCCCGATGGGGGGCCGCGAGGGCGCGAGGCTGGAGGTCGGGGTGCAGGGCGGACAGCCGGCTCCCCCCGAGGCCTCTGTCCCTGGCTTGCGCACACGGCTGCCTTTTCCCCTCCGTCCTCATGTGGTCTTCCCTCGGGGACCCCAAGTCCCTGTGGTCTGTGTGTCCTAATCGCCTCTTCCTGTAAGGACCCCAGTTATACTGCATCAGGGACCGCCCTGAAGACCTGGGTTTATCTTAACCACCCTTTAGGGGCCCATCCCCCCATGTGGTCACATTCCGAGAAACAGGGGGGTTAGGGCTTCCACACAGGCATTGGGGGGAGGCGCAGTTCAGCCCAGAAGGACGTGATTTCGGAAGGTGGAGCGGCTTTTCACGTTGCAGATAACTGCGAGCACTTGAGAATTCACTTCCAGGCCGTTTCCCCCTTTCCTACGGTGAGCTGTGCTCCAGATAGTCACCCCATTTCCATTTCTCCAGCTTTTCAGACCCCTATCCCCATAGCATGAAGAGGACAGAGGGCAGGTGTGGCCTCGGGCCAGACCACACCTGTTCAGCTTCTACGGTGGCCACCGCGGGTCACGCTCCCTCTGAGACGGTCCTCACCACCAGGAGCCAGCGGCCGATCTGCACCCCGATTCATGGCGTCACCCCCCCTCCCCAGCTCTCCTTCAGTGCAGAGGGACTGCCCGACCCCGAAGGCTCCGGTGCTCTGTGCAGCGACCTGCCCCTTTTCTGGGGGGCCCCGGAATGGTCGGCATGGAAGGCTGGTGTGACAGTGCCCACGGCGGCCGGGCCCCACGCGGCTCCCCCATTTGTGCACACAGGGCGAGCCCAGCTGGTGAGTCTGGCTGGCCTCTGGTCACCGCACGGCCTTGCGACTCTGCAAAGACCGGCGGTGGCTGGTGTTCCCATCAGACTTTCTGAATCACCCCCCTCCCCCCGCTCCCCAAACCTTGGTCAGCATGCTGAGCCTCGCCCCCTGGGGCCCCTGGCCTGCCTGCTGCCTTGAGCTGAGGGACTCGCACCACGGGAGAGGCCGCAGTGGGTGGGGCTCGGAGTGACCTGCTGTGACTCTCACACCTGACGCTTCCGTTAGATCGCGTTCTCGCACTGCACAGTAGCAGACGGAGTCCTTAGTTCCTCCTTGAGACGCATCTGGCAACATAGTAGCTTCGTGATGTTTCATTTAGGTAAAGACCTAGGAGGGCTGGCTGCCTCATCTCTAGCCTCTTGGCTCTTTTCTCCTGCATCAGCCTCCAGGGGGCAATCCAGGCCACCGGCCAGAACAGAACGCTGCTGGCCTCGGCTCCAGGCCATCCCCCTGGCCCAGAAGGGCTGCTGTAGCTCCAGCCACCGCACTTCCATTCTGGCCAACAGAGAGGGTCAGAGGGGGAGGCAGGCGGCCTTTTCCTTCAGGGCGCAGTTTCGAAGCTCCTGGCCTCAACTTAGTCACGTGGTTAGACGGGGCGCGAGAAAGTCTAAGCGATGCCTTCGCCGGGCAGCCCCACGAGGCAGAGCCGTGGACACGCAGAGATTCGGTCACTGGGGCAGGGCAGCTGCACCACCCATTTCAAAAAGAACAAAAGCTGTAAATGAACGGAGATGGTTCAAGCCGTGGGAGAGGATGTGAGCACAGGCCGTCTGAGCCGAGGCCAGAGCAGCCAGGCAGGCAGGGTCAGCCCAGGACGCGGGAGCCGGCCCCTCCCTGCACGGCCCCACCCCACTGCCCTTCCCACAAGGCCCCTCCTCCACGGCCCCACCCACGGCCCCTCCCACACGGCCTCACCCACGGCCCCTCCCACACGGCCCCTCCCCACACGGCCCCACCCCACAGCCCCACCCACTGCCCCTCCCACACGGCCCCTCCCCGCACAGCCTCACCCCACGGCCCCTCCCCCACAACCCCGCCCACACGGCCCCTCCCCTCACAGCCCGCTAGTCCCGGGTTTGCAGAGCTCAGCGTTTGGAATTAGCGTCAGTGTTCGAATGAGAAGGTTTTGCTTTCTGCCCCGTTTGGCAAGATCAGTCGGTTCCTGAGCTGACGCTCACGTTTGGGTCCCTTTCCTGAGCCCATCCCGTGAGTAGGGGAGGGGGCGCAGCTCTGCACGCGGAGAGTGAACACAGCACTGACCTTAAGCTCCTAGCGCCCCCCAGGGCGGCTTTGGAAGGCGAGTGGGGCGGTGACGGTCACGAGCCACCGCACGGGGCTCTGCCGCCCTCTGCTGGGCGCAGGCTGCGCTCACAGGCGCGCCCCCCTCGCCCGCGCCCGCACACAGATGCCCCCCCTTCCCCAGAGCGAGTTGACAGGTGTCGCAGGGCGGACACTTCAGTAGAAGCTGACGCGATAGTCTCTAACAATTGGCATAAAATCCTAGATTAATTTTAAAATGAAAAAATTCAACTGCAACATTGGAGCAGTCCACTTTTTCTCATTCATGTAATAGTAGATCAGCTCCTTAATCCCTTTCTGTGTGACTGCATATGGTTCGGCTTGTGCGGCGTGGCTTGCTGGTATGATTGTTCCGGTTACAGCACATGTACGTGTTTTCGAAGGTATGTATATGATTTAGGAAATAAGAAATCTATGTATATATTAGGACAGTTTCTAGGGTGTGATAACTGATAAAGAGGAAAAGATGAGATCAAATCCAAACATTAATTCTAAAACTAAGTTTCAACAATCCCCTCGTTCAGCTTCCTAAACTCGGGAGGGTCTGGGTTCCTGTCTCCGTTACCGTGGGAACAGAGAGACAGCGTGGCACGTGGCCCTGCGGGCACGTGTGGAGAGTCGTCACTGCATCCGGTCTGCGTGGAGGGCTGGGTGGGGCCGGGAGGGGTGGTCGGTCCAGAGATCCCGGCCGAGGTGACAATGACACTCCTCGTCCAGACTCAGGAGCGTGGCCCTGACTTCGGGAAAAGTGCTCTCAGCAAACTGTCCCTCAGTCACCCAGCGCCCCGAGGTGCTGGCTGAGAGCCGCCCCCAGCCACGACCCGCCACGGCCCAGCCTCTGTGGCCTCGCCCGGTGAGGGGGGGAAGGGCTGCGGGGCCTCCGTGGAAACGGCCATTCCCTCAGCTAGCTCGTCCGCGGCGGCCCCTCCTGGTTGATTATGCTCCATCTGCTACAGATTCCTGTCCCTGTGGTGGACACAGCGGCCCCCACAGACCTGTTCCACCCTGGGGCGCAGCTAGACCTCACTGCTGGCCTCCTCTGGCTGGTTCTAGCCAGACGCTGAGTCCACGCTCTGCGTCCCATCCAGGGCTGGACCGCACAGACGCCTGAAGAGTGCCCTCCCTGGCTTTTTCCAGAGGCGGGCATGCAGCTGACTCCAGGAGACCTTGGACTCCAGACGCCGCCAACAGCAGAAGCTGCGTTGGTCAGGACCACGGACCCGTCCACTCCCCGCTGTTCCTATGTGAACAAGAAGCTAAAGTCAGTTATGTTGGAGCAAACTGACATTTCAGTGTTACCTTTCCGTGACTGAGCCCCTCTGGGGGTGCACTCCCTGCAGGTCCCACGTCCCTTCCGCGGAGGACACCTGTGACCCCTGCAGGCTGTCCTCCTCCTCGCCCTTGACATGCCATACTGCTGGCCTTGGCCCAGGAGCAGTGCCCCCGGGTGGGAGGCGTCCACCCTGTTCTAGAAGCCAGGCCTACAAGCCGCTGGCTCTGCCCTCAGATGCTCTGGCCCCATTTCGGAGGAGGAAGCAGCCCCCGCCCCGCACAGCCACTGTGGCGGGCTGATCATCATCAGTCCACATTCTCGCGGTGCCTGAGTCACACGCCACCCCCTTGCAGTGCCCGGGCCTGGGCGACAGGCCCTTCAGCCTGGACATGTGGCCGGAGCCACCGCGGGACGACCCAGCCACACTCAGCAGATCCCAGCGAACCCGGCGCGAAGGTGCGAACACCAGCATTGCCTTGGCGAGCGTCCGAGGCGTGCAGGCCTGGCCGCGGCCTTCCCGTCCCCCACCCCGTGTCCCGTGTCTCCTCCCGCTGGCCCAGCGCCTCCGCTGGACCGGCAGGCGGCTATGGCTCCCATCAAATTTTTAAAAAGGCAAACAAGAAGAAACACAGCGAGGCGCGGCTGTTTTCCTCCACCCTCCTCCGTCCACTTCCTGCCTGGGCTCCCCTCACCCTCCAAGCTCAGCCCCGCCCCCTCTCTCCCCACCAACGTCACCATGACCCGTGCCCCGCCAAAGCCAGGGGGCACTTCCTGTAGGGAGCATCTCTGAGTGGTGGCCGTGCCGCCTCCCAGGGGGCGGTGGGGGTGGGGGGGTCACCTCCGTCCAGGCGAGCAGCTTCCACGCTGTGTGGGGTTTCTCTCCTTGCCCCAGACAGAGGTGACCTCTAAACCCAGTGTGTCCTCTTCCTCTCCTGCCTGGTCCTGTCCAGGCCCTGACCTGCATGCGGGGGACAGTCCTGACATCGTGGGCCCCGCTGCCTCTCAGTCCTCCGAGGGCCGCGACTCCCTGCCTCGCCTGTCCCCTGGGTCTGGACGCCCTTCTCCGGGTGGGCCATCTTGCCAGGTTCCGCTGGGGGCTGCCTCCCCCGGGGCCCCGCGCGCCTGGCAGTGCCCCCCCAGGTGGCCCCCTAGCACCTCACGCCCCCTCCTCCGTTCGCTCTGTCCATTTGACCTCTGAGAGTCCGTGTCCCAGCCACAGAGGGGCCGTCGTGAGAGGCGGCCGAGCCCGTCTGACCATGACACCAAGGCCTGGCACTGGGCCCACCCCCGAGGCGATTTGTCAGAGCCGCATGCAGACGAGGAAGCGGACCTCACCCCACCGAGTGCGTTTCTGTCCGTCCCGCCCGGACCCGGGGGTGACCGTGGCCCTGGACCGCCACGCCTGGCCAGCGGCTCACAGCCTCCCGTTCTGCTTGTTGGTGGGACCGCGGCCCCCCCACTCCAGCTCGGCACCCCTGAGCCTGGTGCACAGTCGGCGCTGTTATTCGCCCTCCTCTCCGCGAAGAGTTCGATTCCAACTCGTCTCGGCGGGAGGGGCGCGAGAACCGCGTGGCCGACGCCCCAGACGTGGCCGTGGCCGTGGCGCCCCGCTGAGCAGGGCGTGGTGGGGGTGGGGCGCCCGGCTGTCCGCGCCTGCGCTCGGCTGCCAGCCCCGCACCGCTTCGTCACGCAGGGCCCTGCGCCCTGTGCCCTCGCCGGGACATTGTCAGAGCCCACGGCCCCCGCCTCCTGGGCGCTAAAGAATCTGTCCGTATCCAAACTGAAGGACGAGCGCTGGGCCGGCGGCTCGCCAGGCGCCCTGCCCTCTCCAGGGCGCTGACGGTTACCATGGTTACGAGGGTAGCTGGAAGAGCGAAGGCCTGTGGCCAAGGGGTCTCGAGGAAGGTGGGCGGGGCCACGAGGGGAGCATCGGGCTGTCCACAGTGCCCCGGGGATGTCGTCAGTGCCCCGGGGAGCCCCTCGCTGCCAGGAGATGCTCAAGTCGCATCCAGGTGTGACTGGGTGAGGAGCCGTGAGAGGCAGAATCCTGTCACCCCGCCGCCTAAGAACGACAGAGCCTCTGCTGAGGAGCCCGTTCACCTGCGCCCCCACCCCGCCCCTGCCAAATACCAGGTTGGGGATTTAATTTCCCTGTCGTGTGATTGCTGAGTCACCATGGTTTCCGGTGAATTTTGCTGCATCGGTTTTACCGTTTCCTTCCTCCACTGTTCGTATTTTGACAGCGTTTGCCTTCCTATTGGCAAAAGAAATAACCGGACAGCTAGCTCTTGAAATTATCATATGCTGGTGTTTGAAAGCAAAGAAACAAAACATTTTAGAATGAAATAAAAGCTCTAATTGCTTTGAGCGTGTCGCGTCCCCCGGGAGCCGCGAGGCGTCCTTCCCCTCCAGTGGGTTGTCACGAGCCTGTGGGCACAAGTGGGGTCACGCTCACGGTTCAGGTTTGTCAGGGCAAATCCGGCACCTCCCGGGTTCTACAGAGCTGCTGCTGCCTGTGGTCTGGTGCCGCCATGTTAGCCTGAATCCTAGAGGTCGTGGGGCCACCCCCCGGGGGAAGCAGTGGCCGCCCGTGGGGGCCACACAGGTGCGGCTCCAGGCGAGGCCTCCAGGTGCGAGCTGCAGGGGACCCACATCCTTGCTCGTGGCCCTGTGCCTCTCCTGAGCGTTTCGGCAAGGTCCCTGTGGGGACCACACTCCTGGGCGCAGAGACAGAGAGAGAAGGCAGTCAGGAAGTTAACTCTTGAAGTCCTTGTCACCACCATGAGCTACAAGTTTGGGACACAACTTGAGAGGAAGACGATGGAAAGATGCCGCCCTTGCAGGCGGGTGTCCCCAGGGGCGGGGGACGGGGGGTGGGTCGGGCGTGCCACCCCCTCTGCCGTGGCCTCCCAGCCCCCAGGGCCTCTGCACGGGTCACACCTGGGTGGGTGGCACCTTCTCACAGGCCGCGTGGCGTCTCTTCCAGGAGGCACAAAGCACTGAGACTTTTTTTTTTTAAATCTCAGCGGAAGCGAAGTAAGTTTGAAAAGCATTTGGACATTCAAATTTAGAAAAATGTTGTAGAGGCAATTTTGAGAAATTTACTAGGAAACGATTTCTTACAATAAACGAGGGGCACAACTGCGATGTCCTGTATGTGCGGCGTGATCCACGCTAATGAAGCGAACGTCCGTGAAACGCTACGCAGAGCTGAGCGCGGAGACAATGCACACGCAGCGGACCCTCCGCGCGGCCCCCGAGTCCCCTTGGGGGGACGGCGGCTCCCACGGCTGCCCCGCCAGAGCGAGCGCCTGCAGGCGGGGCTGGTGGCGACCCGCGCTGCAGCGAGCACGAAGGCTCCTGGCGTAGCTTGGCTGCTCTGTCGTGGGAACAGCAGGGGACAGTCCTGGTAAACAAACCCGGCAAGCGCCAGCGCGGGCAGCAGCTTGGCGGCCTGACCTTTGCAGGGCCGTCTGGGGCTGCCTCTTTTCCCCGAGCGCGGAGGAACGGCCGTGGTCCCCGAGGCCCCGGGTGGACGTCCTCAGGAGTAGGAGTCCCGGGAGCCACAGGCCGGAGCGGGGCCCCCCGGCCCCGGCCCCGGAGGGTGGGGAAGAACCGGCGGTAGGAGCGCCGAACGCGGGGCTGGGGAAGCAGCAGACCACGGGGCTCGGCGCGCTCTGCAGGCCCGTGAGGCTGCCGGTCGCGCCGGCCGCGTGTCCCCGTGCTGTCCGGACCCTGCGGCTGTCCGTCCCCAGGAGGACGGCCGCGGACACCCGGGCCGCGAAGCTGGGCAGGAAGCACCGTGCGCACCGCGCAGCCACCGCGGCCAGCGGCGCCCGGGCCCACCGCAGCTCGGGCAGGCCGTCTGGGTCTCGGGGCCTCCTCCGGGGAGTTCTGATGTCGCCGGCGCTGCAGAGCAGGATGAGGCCGCAGCGGAGAACGATCTGCAGCAGGGACAGTGCCTCCCGCCAGGTGAGCCTGAAGCACACGCCCTCGCCGGGGTCGGGACAGGGACACTCGGCCTCGGAGACGAGGAGGCTTCCGTGGCTGAGCGCGCCCGCCAGGAGCCAGACGAGGCCCGAGACCACCGGCGCCCCCCGGGGGTCAGGAGGTTGACCCCGAGCCGCGGGCAGACCAAGCGGAAGTGGCGGTCCAGAGCCACCGCGGTGAGGAAGGCGACGCCCGCCCCGCCCTGAGGCTCCCCAGGAGGAGCGGGGCGCGGCGGGGCGCGAGTCGGGGCCGTTGGGTCGCGTCCGGCATAGCAGGAGGAAGGCAGCGCGGAAGGGCGGGCGGGCCGCAGCGGGTCCCCGCCGCCAGGGGGCGCAGGCGGGGGGGCAGCGTGGGGCCTCCGCGCCGTCCGGCCCGCAGCGCCGCGGCGTGGCCCGCAGCCCCAGCCCGCTCGCCCGGCCCGCCCGCCACGCGCCCAGGGCGCCCCCGCCACATCGCCGCGCGCGGAGCAGCTCGGGGCGCGCAGGACGAGACCTCTGGCCGCGGTCCCCCCCGCAAGAGGGCCGGAGACGGCCCTTTCCTGCCAAGGGACGCGACTCGTGCATTTTCCCCGCGAGGAAAAGCGCCGAGGCAGCCCCCGGACAAAACCAAAAGCGAAACAAAACCCGTCGGGCAGAGCGCAGCGGCGGAGCAGGAATCCTCGCCGCTGGGCTCCATTTCGTTTTGCCCGAGAAAAGGGGAAACCGTGTTTCACTTTGCATCGTCCCAGCGGCCGGGGTGAGCGGGCGGCGGGTCCTGCAGGAGGAACCGAAACGTCCAGTCGCCCGAAGACGTTTTGGTCTTTGTAAAATTAAAATAACGACGGAGACCAAAGGATGGTCCTATAGTTCGAGTGCACTCTCCGGGGAAGCTTTTCTGTCCCAAACCGAGGACGTCCCTGAGATGCTTCTGCACGTGACTCGGTTTCACATGCAGCCTGGCCCCGCACGCCCATCTCCCTGCAACCAGACAGCCTCTGGTCCCCGCACAGGGCGACCTTTGTAGATGGAGGCTGAGGCCAGCGCCCTGGGGCTCCTCACCCCTCAGGGAGTTCTCCTTCCTGTGCGTGCAGGCCACGTCCCCGCCTGCAGCCCAGTGTGCAGGCCAGTCCCCGCCATGTCCCCTGCAGCCTGTAGCTGCCCACCTCAGGGTCCCACTGCCCCTCCTCCTGCTCTGGCTGCCAGACCCCCTTGGTGGCCCGTCAGGTGCCCCTGTTCCCTGCTGCTCCCACGAAGACTGGGGCGCCTCTCCGGGCCTCAGCCTCAGCCTCCAAGTGTCATCTCAGTTGATAATCAACTCCTTCTGGGCGACGTGTTCCCTGACTCCCCCAGGAGCCGAGGGCGCTCCCCACCAAACCTCCTCTGTCCGCACACCAATGATCCCGTGGGTCACCGTCCCCTGTCGCCGTGCCCATCTGCCGACTGGGCCGCAAGCCACTTACAGGCAGAGACCATGCCTTCTCTCCTTCGTCTCCCGAGCCTTCTTCGTACTGAGTAAGAGGGACATCCCGTGGACGTTTATGGAACATGTTCGTGAAACACCAGGTTCTTACACGGTCCAGTGTCGCCTGGTAGTGACTGAACCCGTTTGTAGAAACTACACTGCAGAAGGAGAGTGTGGTCACGGCCACTTTAAGTTGGGCTTAGAGAGTCGTTGGGGTAAGGACCTTTTCAGGATGAGTGGGCACTGTCCTTTAAAGTCCACCTCTGTGGTCTTGCAGACACGTGACCACCGCCCTCCATGCATCCCGAGGGCGGCTTTGTCACCCATCTCCAGACTGATGAGGCCGCTTGTCCCTCACAGGTGGGTTGGGGGAGGGCGGGCACCAGACCCTCTCCCATGGGAAGACACTGCCCACCCCCTACCCCAAAACACCTTGGTGGGGAAAACAAAATTGACCTGATTCCAAACCGGTTCCTGAGCCGGTTCCCCCTTCCAAGCAAGTGGGGACAGCGGTTTCTGCTTTTAAGCTGGTCGTGCTGAGCGCACACTCAGAACAAGACTGAAGAGTTCCCTAAATCAAACTTCTCCATCTTAACTTACAACTTTTACTAGAATCAAAGACAAATATAGCGAAAATACTTCTAAGTGTCAGCTAGTGGTCCACTTACTACATGTTGTAGTTAATAAGAAATGTCAATAAAGTGGAGGTTTTTCCCCACGGGAGGAAATCTGGGCTATACATTCATATGGTGTGAAAACAGGCCACTGCTGAGGACACAGACTCACAAGTGCCGCTGGCCGTCCATCCTCCCAGGAAAAGCCCACACCCTGTTTCGTTCTCTCCGGGATCATGAACGCGGTGACAGGGGTGACGTTGTCCTTCGGGCTCTCGCTAGCGGGTTCCCCGCGAAGCCTCGGAAGGCAGCTCCGCGAACTCTCGGTGGTTTCTCTGTGAGTGTCGTTCACGGCTGAACACAGCGTTGTCCCCGCCCCCAGCCTGGCTCAGACCGGGCAGACAGGACATGGGCGATGTGACCTTCGTGAAGAACACCAGTTGTAAAAAGAATTACGTCCTGGGGAGGCAACACGCAGCATGGCAGTTGTGGTGAATAATATCGTGCATCTCAAAGTTGCTAAGCGAGTGTATCTCACACGTCCCCGTCACCAGGAAGCAGTTTGCGTACCTGTGTGTGTGGCGTGGGTGTTGCCTAGACTTAGGTGTCACGTGGCAATTATATCTCAACTAAAAAGATGTATTCTGCAGACAAATTCCACCCTCACGGCTCCAAGGAAACGGTGTTTCTGGACGGGACGGAGAAGCGTCTTAGTGATGGGCGTGAGGAGACGCTTAAATATTTATATAAATGCAGTAACAGAAAGCAAAGTCAGTGACCCTAAGGTTCTGGGTTGTGAGCTCGATCTGGATTCCTTTGTGGGGAACATGGATCTAAACCCTGATTTTTAAGTGTGTTCCCCTCTGATGTGTGTCAGGCTGGAATTGAAGCCGAAGAGTGATTTGGTCCTCAGCGCACGCGCACCTCGGGTCCTCAGCACACGCGCATCTCGGGTCTTCCTCGCATGCGCATTTCGGGTGTTCCTCGCATGCGCACGTCGGATGTGCCCCGCATGCGCACCTCGGATCTTTTTCCGCATGCGCACGTCGGATGTGCCCCGCATGCGCACCTCGGATCTTTTTCCGCATGCGCACTTCGGATGTGCCGCGCATGCGCACTTCGGATGTGCCGCGCATGCGCACGTCGGATGCGCCCCACATGCGCACCTCGGGTCTTCCCCGCATGCGCACTTCGGATGTTCCTCGCATGCGCACGTCGGATGCGCCCCGCATGCGCACTTCGGATGTTCCTCGCATGCGCACGTCGGATGCGCCCCGCACGCGCACCTCGGCTGCGCCGTCGGAAGCCTGAGCCCCCAGTCCAGCAGGCGATACTCCAGGGAGGCGCTGATGGCGCTCCCGGCCCCGGGGCCAGGGTGCAGAACGAAGCCTGAGATCACCCTGCCTCCCGCCACTGCCCTGCGGGCGGGAAGCCGTCTCGGCGCTTCCTGCCCCTCCGCCCCGACAGCCACCCCGCGCGCGTGGGGCGTGCGCCCCGACTCCTCCCGCTCCTCCGGTTCTGCCGCCGTGAGCCCTGTCCCTTCCCCCGTGGGCTGCCGCAGCAGACGCCTCGCCATCTTCCTCACATGTTTTCCTTGCATGGTTGTGTGTCACGTTCGTGTCGCTCCCTGCGTAAAATCCTGCACCCGCCCCCCGCCCCCCAAGATGAACCGTTCGGCCTGGGACTTAGGGCTCGGCACCGACCGGCCCGACTGCACCCTTCGCCCGCCCGCGGCCGGCTTGGCCCGGCCGAGGTTCTGTCACTGCCTGGGTCCTGTGTCCCGTCCCCGCTCCGGCCTTGGCACAGCCCCCACCCTCGGCCTCCTCGCCCGGGACGAGGGGCCGGTGCTCCGCGTGCTCCGCCACGCGCAGAGGGCGGCCGCGCGGCCCGGGGCGAGGGGCGGGAGCGCGCGACGGCACCGCCAGGATGGTGCAGTGCCACGGCCGCCAGGCGAGCCCAGCACCGTCCCCTGGACCAGGACGCTCGGAGGTCATGGCCTGCGTGCCAGCGCCGTGACAGGCCCTGGTCCCCCTGCCCCGGGTGCTGTTTGGCCCTGTGCTGGCCCCCAGGGCCACCTGTCCCTTCAGAAGTTATGCAGAGTTTTTCAACATGTATTTGTGGGTTTGTGCAATAGAAACGAACGTCATATTTTAGTGCCTGTCGTTCCCGTGACCCTCAGGTGTGCCGCCCCGGGAAGTCGGCGCCATCTAGGCATGGGCGGACTGACCCCCAATGCACCTCCCCCACCTCGTGCTTTTTATAAATGTATCAACCACTACACATCATTAGGCACAGTTTTATCTTTTTTTTTGCTTTAACTTTTTTTGAATCGTGATACAATAGGCATAACGTGAGATCTAGCATTAGTGATGTTTAGCACATTCACAGTGTTGTGCAACCTTCACCCCATCTGGTTCTAGAACATTCCCATCCCCCACAGGAAGCTGTGTGCCCATGGGCAGCCGTTCTACCCCTGCGCCCACTCCCCGGGCCCTGGGAACACCAGCCTCCTTCCTGGGTGTTCCCAGAAGTGGGGCCCTCCTGGGCCCTGGGAACACCAGCCTCCTTCCTGGGTGTTCCCAGAAGTGGGGCGCTGCTGCCGGGGCCTTTTATGTCGCGTCTTCCACTCGGCGTCATGTTTCCGATAAACACTGGCGCCTCTACCTTAGAACTCTTCAGACGCTGCCTTACCTGGCAGGAAGGACAAGGACCCAGGCTGGGGAGGCTCTCGCGTCAGGTCCGGGGACAGTGATCTAGCAGTGACAAGGCCTGAGAAGAGGGCCACTTTCCAAATGTGGCCGGTTGGTGCCCAAAGCGAGGAGCTACTTGGCACAGTGTTGGGGGCCCAGGGTCTATAAATGACAGAGTCGTTCGGGTATTTTGAGGGGAGACTGTCAGTAGTAATTCACCTCACTCTAGATGACAAATCAAGTTGAAAAAAATGATTTTGAACAAAAAAATGGTCAATTGAAAAAAACGAAAAGTCAACCCCTGGCCTTTCTTGTGTTGTTTTTACCCGAGACTCCAACCGTGTCACTATAATCCTTTTCCAGGTTTCTGTACGTGCGCACAGTGTGATTGTGACACCGTGTCCCCAACTACGTAGAAGGGGCCACGTGGCATTCTCCTGAGGGGCCCGCGCGAGCACCCAGTGATGTCGCTGAGTCAGCACTGAACGCCTCCCACTTTGTCAGCTGTTATTATTTGTGCACACCCACAGCTGGAGCCCCGGGGCAGGGCGACGGGGCCATGAGCAGGCACCAGGTCTGCCGCAGCCCCGGCAGGAATCTTTGGTGGTGTGCAAACAAAACAAAACAAAATGAAACAAAACGATAAAAAAAAAAAAACTCACGTCACCTTATTTTCGTTTTCTTCTCCGCCACTTGGGAACATTGCTTATTCATTAGTTTCTGCAGCTCCTGGATTATTCTTTTGACATTTAGTCCGTTCCTAGAAGCTCCAAAGGTGGCTTCGTTGAAGGGAAAGATGAGCACGAAGCCGCCTGCGTGGGGATCCGGCGCTTCGCTGCCGGCCGCCGGCCCCCACGGGCCCCGTGGGGCGCCGCCGCTCCGGCCCACGGGCGACGGGAGCCGCGGCAGGCGGGGTGTGGACGCCCTGCGGGGTGCCGGCCGGTCCTTCAGCTGCCGTTTGCTGGGCGGCTCTGCTGTGGCCGGGAGCGTGTCCTTGCGGGTCACCGTGTCTCTCCGCTGGGAGGGGCATTTGCTCTCCGGGCTTGTACCCACCGCTTTCTTCACATCGGGTTTGTCCTTGTTAAGAGCGTGACCCGTCAGGTGTAAGAGGGGCTCGCGAGAGAGAAGGTCGGGGGCGTCGCCGAGTCCGCCCGGGGCGGCGTCCGCCGGGGGGTCCCCGGGGCGCCCGTCGGCCGCGTCGCCGTGTTCGTTTCTGTCGTTTCTTAGACCGTGTAAGTAAATCAGTTCGATAGTGTCGTGGATAAGTTTCCTCTTCACGGACACGTCTGCCGAGCAGTCTAAGGACAGGGCTGGGCTGTAGTTGACCTCTAAAAGCCACGGTTTCAAGTTGTCGTCGATCAAAATGTCGAAGCCGAGGAGCTCGAAGCAGTTGGCGGCGATGGGGACGGAGGGCGCGATGGCGAGCACAGTGAGGGTGACCAGGTGCCGGATCTTCTGCCGCAGCAGCTGGTCATCCGCGCCCCAGCCGCGCAGGTAGGAGAAGAGCCGGCTGAGCGTCCACTTGCAGCCGCGGCCCACCACCTCTTTGACCTTCTCGTACGAGGCCCCCGACTTGTTGATGCTGCTGTTGGTCAGATGCGCGTAGCTGTTTTGCAGGTGGCGGAGGTCGAACTTCTCAGTGGCGAAGCGGACCAGCCCTTCCTGATACATGTAGATGGTCAAGGGCTTGAAGCCGGTGATGCAGACGTAGATGCGGAGGTCGCATTTGTACCTGCCCACGAGTAAAGGGTTGCAGATGTACTTCTGTACCACGTACGTGTCATCAAAGATGAGGTCCTTAATGTCACTGAAGACTGTGATTCCCCTCCCGCGAGATAGCTCCGCGGGCTTGCAGATCCAGTAGCCCGGCTTGGTGCCCAGCGCCTGCTTCTCCTTGAAGTACTCGGCCACGAACTGGCAGTAGTCGCCGGGCATGACGAAGGTCGGGGGGATGAACTCGTACAGGAGCGAGCCGTACATCCTCCCCATGTGCTTGAGCTGCCTGGCCAGGCGGTCCTTCCTGGTGAGCCTGGTGGTGCCCGGGTGGTGGTTCAGCTGCTGCCAGGGCTTCACGTTGATGTGCTCGGCCATCCGGAAGGAGGACGTCCTCCAGTACAGGTTCCAGCCCTCCACGTCCTGCTCTCGGTGATCGAACTTGTCCCACCCGCGCTCCAGGAGGACGCTCTGTACGACCTGCGGTGTGCTGTCGTCCACGCGGAAGACCAGCGGCCTCAGCCCGGCCCGCGCGGTGCCGTCCGCGGCCCTCCGGCAGGGGAGCCTGGTCTGGGGATCAGAAGCGTGTGAGAGGGGGGCCCAGGAGAGCATGCTCTAGCCCTTCCCGTTTAGGAGAAAAAAAAAAAAAGCCACTCGCTGCCAGCGTTCCTTCAATTTTACAAAAACATGCCCTCCGAGGCGGAAGCAAATCGGACTGGTTTTCAATGTGAAAATAAAATGCAAAACCTGTTCTTGGAGTTGTTTCTACACAGAACTCGCCTCTAATCCTAAGGTAACGGACGCGTATACATGAATCGGACTCATCGACTGACTCTTCAGCTAATGACTGCTCGAGAAGGATGCTAACGTCACGCATAGGAAGGCTGCGTTTTCTAGGATTTGACATTTCCAGCGATGGAGACTGGCTGTTTCGTGGATGGAAATATCGCTGCTAGAAACAGAACGCTATAAACGGAATGATGTCCTTCGTTTCCAAAGACTACTGATACGCTAGAGCGATGCGGAAATAACAAAAGGGAGGTATTTCGTGGCAAACTCTGGGGGAGAGGTTAGGACGGTGACCTGCGAGCTATCTCGGGGGGACTGCCGTGGCCGCCATCCTCGCCGGCGAGTGTTCTCGGGGCAAACGGGCACGGGCTAGTGGTGGTTTTCCACGCGTTCTGTGTCCGAGCCGCGGACTGGTCCGGGCCTCCCGCCCAGTGCGGTCTCGCTGGGGTCCACCCGTCTCCCCAGGCCGGCCCGCCTCCGCCTCCCCCCGCCTCCCCCGTCTCCGCGGAGCTCACCTGTGCGTCTCCTTCATTCAGTGACATGCTGAGAATGCTCGCAGCGTCCCCGTCAGCGCCTCTGAGCGCCCCGCCGCGGTAGGCCTGCAGCCGTGGAGAATCCTGTTGGTCTGAAAAGTGATTGTTATTTAGAACAGGAGAACCCAGTTTTTCCAGTTGAACGAATTCGAGCATGTGGAAGAAGCTTGGAATGATGTGTCGTGTGGTTGGCGAGACTCATATTGGCCTGGGACATCTAAGGGGCACAGGCCAGACACTGACGATGGTCCCCCGGCACCCCTTCATGACCTCGGGGCCGCTGGACGCATTTCGGGGCTCAGGGGCTGGGTTTATTCAAATAAATGGTAATTTGCAAGAGTTGAGAAAGCAAATTTGAGCTTTTAAAAACTCGGTCTGCGAAAATCATCGTTTTGTGAGGATTGTACCTCACATTTGCAAGATAAACAGAAAATGCAGCTTCAACATTTCTCCGAACTTCCAAAAGAAAGAAAACAAGATCGTTTTTGAGGAAAACCAAAACCGATGATGAAGCATGTTTTGTCACAAGCCAGAAAAAAAGATAAAAATGGCAAAGCCTCTGGGGAGAATGTCAAAAACCCGAGCGAAGGCGATTCGGCTTGGGTGTTTGACAACGTTAACACTGTTCACAAGCGATTCGTGACATAAAGCAACATCATAACTTATTTGGTGGAATAAGTTATCTCTGTGCTCCCTGAGAGAGTCTGACTGGTGCAGGAGGAGGACATTCTGACGTATACTGTATTTCCAGCGAAGACAGTATTTGACAAACGAGAAAAGAAAAAAGCAAGGAAGGGAGGGGCGAAGCGAGGGGGGACGGCCAGCTCGCTCGCCCACCTTCTCCTCCGGATCTGAAGCTGGAAGGGGCCCTCAGGGAGCGGGGGAGACAGCTTGCTTCCAGGCGGCGTGGTCCCCAGTCTGAAGCCAGCAGAAAGCCTGGCTCGCCTCCGAGGCTGCGGGTGGGGACAGGGAGGATGGCTCCACGCCAGCTGGGGACAAAAGCAGCGTGGGCAAGAGGACTGTGTGCCTTTTCAGCGTGGTCCCTGCTTATTCCCCGTTCTGACGCAGCTACAGAGAAATTCAGTGCTTGCGATTTACGGAGATGTTTTAAACCGTGTCCGATGTATTGCCAAATTTTTCCAGCCGTGGGTGTGCGCATGTGTGTGCACGTGTGTGCGCGCGCACGTGTGTGTGTGCATGCGTGTGTGCGTGCATGTGTGTGCATTTGTGTGTGTGTATGGGGGGGGCTGAGAGGGAGGGTCTGAATCAAATAATCATGGCAGCCGGATTAAACCAAGTCAACAAAGTCAAAAACGTTTCTTTACTCTCTCCAAGAAATATGCCGCGCCCCCAAACTCCCTCGTCAGGACGCTCTCTGAACCATTGTGGTACCTTGAGTGCCACCTCACCAAGCCAGTGTGGGACTCGCCACGTCGGGCTGAAGAGGAATTTTCCACTCAAAGGGCTAACCTTTTGGCTAACCTTGTGATCAGCTCTCTGTCCTGCTTCTGCAGAAACGCCACACAGACCGAAGGGCAGAGCGGCCTCGCGATCCACTGAAGACTCCCCCTCCCCTTTGCTTGTTCTGCGACTGCCCGTAGCCCATTGCAACTCCTGCACTCTGTAGCCACCTGAGCACAAACGAACCACTCGGCTCACGCCAACTGTACCTGCAGGATAAGCAAGGCCGCCCCTGAGCTGGGGGCCCAGGCCTTCAGAGCGCTGGCTCCCCTGGGGCCACGCGTAATAAACCTGAGTTCTCCCACTCTCCGAGTGCTGCTTGGGTTCTCGCCGGTCTAATCTTTCTGCAACAAGGCAAAGTCCAATGCCTGGCCCGTCCGCCTCCTGCCAGTGGCTCGGAGCAAGCGGGGTGCCGTTCCGGCCGGTCAGCAGTCAGCGGTGGCCGCCCGGCCTTCTCCTGGCTCCACGGCCCACGGGGCTGAGGGTCGGGGGGCCCTGCGGGGGCCGATGCAACAGGAAGGCGTCGCTGTGAACTGGGCGGTGGGTTTTGAATATAACTCATGTGCGATTAAATATAACACGACTCGTGGAGAGGCGGAGTGAGAGGTTGGGGGCATCGGGGCCCCAGCGGCGGTCCTGCGGGCCGTGAGAGCCACCGCGGCCATGTCGGGGAGCGCGCACGCCACGGGCGGAGGGCGGCCCTGGAAGGCGGGTCCGCGCCGACTGAACGGGGAAGGGGGGAGACGCCTGGGCAGCTGTCCCGGCCCCGCGTTCTCTCTGCCATGCGCTGGGGCCCCCGCCCGTCGGCGGCGGGGTGACCGCGTGCGCTGCGCTCTAGCGGGGACGGCAGGGCGATGCCACCGGTCGCCCTCCCAGGCGGGTCCCCACGTCACGGTCCTCTCCCACCGCCCCTCCCCAGGGCCTCGGCCGGCGGTTGGAAGTGGCCACTGTCTGCCCCACCCACTGAGGTAAGAGGTTGGAGGTCAGGCCCGTTGGCTAAGGGAGTGCTGGTCCATCACGAGAGCCTTCCGTGTCCTGGAGGCAGAGCCCCTTGCGATGACGCCTCGTCCTGAGCATGTGCCCGCCCTCGGCGGTCACAGGCGGGAGGGAACCGCCGCGAAGCAAACGCGCTGCCCGCTGCCCGCTGCCCGGCGCCCGGGGCCCGGAGCCCGGTCGGCCACCACCTGCCTGGGGAGGCAGGTTGTGCCTCCGCAGGGCCTCCGGCAGGGCCCGCCTGCGCCCAGAGGCCACGCGCCTTCCCCGCGGGTCCCCGCCGGCCGTCCCGCCTGTGCCCCCACGCCCCGGGCCCGCACGTGAGGGTCACGAGCCCGGCGTCCAGCGTCCGGACACGAGGATGCGGGCGCCAGCTGTGGCCCAGGCCTCCGCCTTCCCAGGCTCGGCGCCCGCACGCTCGGCCCCTCTGTCCCCACGCTGTGTCCCGCCTGCCTTCCGCGAAAACCGCCCCCCACACCACCTTGCTCGGCCTCCTACCCCGGCGTCTGCCAGGTGGTGGAAAACCCTGGCCGATCGCCACGCTCGGCCGAGTGCGGCCGCGGGTCCCACACCCATGGCGGGCTGTGGTGCCGACCCCCCCCCCACCCCACCCCCCGCCCTGGTGGCTTCGCCGCGGGAACCGCGTTTGCCTTGTTTACTCATGTGTGGCCACCACCAGCACGCGGCGGACGCTCCCCGCTCCCGGGCTGCGAGTGTGTGGAGCGGTAGGACCCGGGGCGGGGGCGGCGGCTCCCCTTCCTGTCCCCGTGAGGCCTGGACCGGCGCCGGCACTCACCCTGTCTAGCAGCCCTGCACCCCTGTGCTCAGGGGAGGGGCGGGTCCTGGGACAGAGGCAGACTCCAGGGCCACCCTCCAGGTCTGGCTGCCACTTCCACAGGCTTGTCCCCGAGCCTGGCGGGGCGGAAGGGTCACGGGGACACTTTCGCATCAGGCCCTGACCCCAGGGTGGCTTTGGTGGACTTGGGCAGCTGCATAGCCCAGCCGGAGAGGACAGGACTGGACACTGCCCTGCCCGTCGCTTAGTGACGCCAGGCTGCTCTCCTCACAAAGGGGACAGTCACCGCCCCGGGCCGGCCGGACCGGGGACCCCGGGAGCTGGGCCCAAGGGCTCCTCTGCGTCTCCCTTCCCCCACACCCCGGGGAAGGGCCCACACGCAGCCCGCGCTCGGCGCCCCCGTCAGCTCCAGACCTGAGGCCCCCGAGGGAACCTGAGCAGCCGACGCAGGGAGGAGAAGAGGCGGGGGGCGGGGGGTGCTCTGGCGGGCTCCCCGGGACCCCCTTTGTTTTTTCCTCCCGGGACAGCAAATATATTGTTTCTACCTAAAAACAGGTGTGTTTCCAAAACGAGTCTTTTTATTTGTTTAAGACAAGTTGACTCCAGAGACGGCAGGCGGACCCGTCCTCCCAGCAAAGGCAGAGTCGCTCCTGACCGCGCTGTGCCCCGTGGACCGGCCTCGCAGCTGGGCCAGGCCGGGGGCTGCCCCGGGGTCTCCGCCCCCGGCCCCCGAGGCCCCCGCCTGCCGTCACCTCTGCTGGGCAATGTCTATGGCTTCGCCACCGTGCATTTAATTACGTGCATCGCGACGCCCTTTGGGGACCAGTGCGTTGCTCCGTGTAGCTGTACAAAAACTGCACAACGCCCGGGACCCGGGACACGGCGCCAAGCCAGAGGGAAAGGCAGGTTTCCTCAGTGACCGAGAACGAAAGGAGCTCATCACACCCGCCCGGGGGCTGTTTTTCTTCTTCGGTTTGGCGTGTTCTCTTCTTACTTATTTATGTCACCTTCCAGCTCACGTGCTGTGAATCCCGCATAAACAAAATGTCCAGCTCTTCCCCCGACGGTCGTCGCGAGCACCCCGCGAAGGCTGGGGAGGCAGAGGCGTGGTGGGGTGGACACAGCCGGGCCGACCATCCTGTCCCCCTGAGGACGTCTGGCCCAGATTATCCGGCTGAGCAATCTCTGTCCTGTATCCGTTCAACAGTTTTGAATCCTCTCCTTTGACGTGAGATGTTCGCATGAGCTTCCAAGACAAAGTCACTCTCCACCCAGACAGACGCCTGGGCTGAGAAAGGAGGCAGGTGCTCGAGGTGGGGGTCACGGGGCTGAGGACTCACGCCGCGAGGGGAGCAGTGTTCGCACACATGACGAGAGCCTGTCATCTTTCCCCAGTGCACCACGAGCAAACACACTCCCCCAAACTCTTCTCTGCGTTCGGCTCCTCACGCAATTTCTCTTTCTCACGGGAGTCTGTGTCTCCGTGGCTCACCTCTCATGGCCCCGCAGGCCCCCTGGAGGCGTGGGAAGGCTGGCTCGGCACCCCCTGGGCACTGGCTTAGTGGGCTTTGCAGTGAGGAACCCCGAGAGGCATGTGCTTGTGGCTGGCAGCCTGACCGGGACGCCACCCGGAGCCAGGACCATCTCCCCCTGTGTCACGCTGAGCACATGCCATCCGGGGCTCCACCTTCAGGTACTATGGGAGGGCTCTGTGGACGCCCACGCTCTGGGGTGTCACCCGAGGGTCCCCTCCAAGGGGAATGCCTGCTCTTTGTGCTGGGATGAGTGTTCTTACCTCCCTCCTGACAGGGGCAAGAGGAAGTTGGGCTCATTACGACATTAAAGTCTAGAATTTTAGTGAGGTCCAAGGCCACTGAGCCAGTAGGTAGAATTTTGCTATTTTATTACACCTCAGCCCCCTCCCCCCCCACCGCCGGGGGCACAAAGACCCCCGGGCTGAAGGGGCCTAAGGGAGCTTGGGGACCTTCCCTTGGACCGCGACCAGGGGCTGAGTCCTTGGCATTGTGCCAGTAAACTTTCGCTGAAAACGCACACTTAGCGCGGTGCCTGGCTGGTTCCAAGGACGGCCGTACTTACTGAGAACGGACTTGTATTGATCACTGTGATCACGGCAAGTGCTGCTCATAGTTAATAATTACGTGCAAAACATGAGCCTGCGGCTTGGGGGTCGCCGCCCTTGGGAAGTGCTGGGAACGGGTCCTCGCGGGTCCGTGCCGGCTCCGTCTCTCGGTCTGGGTGCTGGGTACACGGTTCGTCCAGTTTAACAAACTGCACACACACATCTGTAGGTTTCCCGTATGTTCTAACTCACTAAAACATTTAAACAAACTACGCGCATCTATCTTAGGCGAAGAACCGCGTTTGGAGTGATTACTGCTAACCAGCCTTTTAGTGGAAAAACACCCTCGACCGGGAGTTATACAAACAAATTCCAGCCCCATTTCTTCCGCGGTGCGACCTGGGCCGGGCCGTCAGCTCTGCCGATTACTGGCTTTTCTCATCGATACCGCGTGAGGAGCCTGAGCCGGAATAACCGCAGTGCTCTGTCCGCCAGGCCGCTGGCTGCTTCAGCCGCGTCGTGACCCGCGTCGTGGGGGGTCTGGGGGGGCTGGACCTCCCCGCCGTCTGCACGCCTCACTGTCTGTCAGCTGCTGGGTCGGGTGTCCCCCCGTTCCGCTGTCACCAGTGACCGCCCTGTCACCAACGCAGAGCCCGGCCTCCGCCCTCAGCTGAGCACCGCCCCCAGCAGCCGCGGACGCCTCCACCTCCGGGGGTGACAGCCTCCCAGGGGTTCTCATTTGTCCCTCTGGTCACTCTTGCCGGGCCCCGTGTCCCCACCGGACCTCGGAAGCCTGGAAGGTGCGAGGACTCAGACCCCTCCACGCCCGGCACCGTCTCTCGTCTGTGCCCCGACTTTAAATGTCACCGGCGTGGTGACGGCTCCCCACTCCCTCCCTCTCCATGTGAGATCGCCCCGAATGCTGGTCTCATGCACCCAGCTGCCCCTCAGCAGAGCCACCGACGCCTCACAGCATAGCGAAACGAGCACACGCTTGACCTCCTGCCCACGAAGCCCCCAGGCCCCCCCAAGCCAAGCAAGTGGTCACCCCTCTCTCCTGGGTCTGACGCCAAACTTGTGGAGTTTCCTTCTCTACTCTCGGCATCCCGGGGACGCTGCCTCGGTGGACACCCCGAGTCTGCCCACTTCTCACGGGCACGGCCACCTCAGTGCAGCCGCCGCGTTCCTGCCGGGACAGCTGGGCGGCCCCCAATGACCTTGTTTCCCCCCCGTGCTGGCCGTGTCCTCCACCCAGCAGGCAGAGCCCAGGTCACTGCTCCGTGGTTCTATACATGTCCTTCCCAGAACCTCAGAACACGACTCTGGAAGTAAGGTTGTTGCACGTGCGATTGGTCCAGATGAGGTCGTGCTGGGGCAGGGTGGTCCCCTGACCCCTTAGGACTGGTGTCCTCGCAGACTAGGAGAAAAGTCGCGGAGACAGACCAGCGAGGGAAGACGGCCCCGTGGCGGAGGTGGAGATCGGAGTGACCGGCTGTGGGCCGGGAACATCAGCACCCCGACACCAGCCACGTCAGCACCCCGACACCAGCCACGTCAGCACCCAGACACCAGCCCACGTCAGCACCCCGACACCAGCCACGTCAGCACCCCGACACCAGCCCACGTCAGCACCCCAACACCAACCCACGTCAGCACCCCGACACCAGCCACGTCAGCACCCCAACACCAGCCCACGTCAGCACCCCGACACCAGCCACGTCAGCACCCCGACACCAGCCCACGTCAGCACCCCAACACCAGCCACGTCAGCACCCCGACACCAGCCCACGTCAGCACCCCGACACCAGCCACGTCAGCACCCCCGACACCAGCCCACGTCAGCACCCCCGACACCAACCCACGTCAGCACCCCAACACCAGCCCACGTCAGCACCCCGACACCAGCCACGTCAGCACCCCAACACCAGCCCACGTCAGCACCCCGACACCAGCCACGTCAGCACCCCAACACCAGCCCACGTCAGCACCCCGACACCAGCCCACGTCAGCACCCCAACACCAGCCACGTCAGCACCCCGACACCAGCCACATCAGCACCCCAACACCAGCCACGTCAGCACCCAGACACCAGCCCACGTCAGCACCCCGACACCAGCCACGTCAGCACCCAGACACCAGCCCACGTCAGCACCCCGACACCAACCCATGTCAGCACCCCGACACCAGCCACGTCAGCACCCCGACACCAGCCACGTCAGCACCCCGACACCAGCCCACGTCAGCACCCCGACACCAGCCACGTCAGCACCCCGACACCAGCCACGTCAGCACCCCGACACCAGCCCACGTCAGCACCCCGACACCAGCCACGTCAGCACCCCGACACCAGCCCACGTCAGCACCCCGACACCAGCCCACGTCAGCACCCCGACACCAGCCACGTCAGCACCCCCGATACCAGCCCACGTCAGCACCCCGACACCAGCCACGTCAGCACCCCCGACACCAGCCCACGTCAGCACCCCCGACACCAACCCACGTCAGCACCCCGACACCAGCCCACGTCAGCACCCCGACACCAGCCACGTCAGCACCCCAACACCAGCCCACGTCAGCACCCCGACACCAGCCACGTCAGCACCCCAACACCAGCCCACGTCAGCACCCCAACACCAGCCCACGTCAGCACCCCAACACCAGCCACGTCAGCACCCCAACACCAGCCCACGTCAGCACCCCAACACCAGCCACGTCAGCACCCCGACACCAGCCACGTCAGCACCCCAACACCAGCCACGTCAGCACCCCGACACCAGCCACGTCAGCACCCCCGACACCAGCCCGCTGGAAGCGGCAAGCGGGGCCCTGCCCTGGAGGGGTCGGAGGGAGCGGGAGTCGCCCGCACCCTGACTTTGGACTTCGGGCCTCCAGCATGGTGAGGGGGCGCCTCCCCTGCTCTGGCTTCCCAGGTGTGTGGGGCTTTGTTACGGCAGCCACGGGTGACTAACGCAGGTCCCCACGATGCTCAGGCTCACCCCAAAGTCTTCCCGGGGTCCGCAGGCCCGACTCCCTCCGGCCACCCCTCCGGCCACGCCCCCCACTGTGCCCAGGCTGTGCCCCGGCTGTGCCCCGGCTGTGGCAGCGCCCCTCTCTCTCACTGGGCGCCCCCTGCCCGCCCCCTCAGCACCCCGCTGCGGACACGGACCCTTCTGCCCGCTGCGGGGCTGCACTCTGACGCCCCCCATGCTGTCGCCCCTCGTCCCACATGGCGACCCGGCACTCAGCCCAACGTTCTCTCTGGGTGCGAGATGTTGCCATGGGGTTCACTGCCGTGGGGTTCACCGCCGTGGGGTTCATCACCGTGGGGTTCACCGCTGTGGGGTTCACCGCGGTGGGGTTCACCACTGTGGGGTTCACTGCCAAGGGCCATGCTCACTGCTGTGGGGTTCACTGCCATGGGGTTCCCTGCCATGGGGTTCACCGCTGTGGGGCTCACCACCAAGGGCTACGCTCACTGTTGTGGGGTTCACCACTGTGGGGTTCACCGCTGTGGGATTTACCACCGTGGGGTTCACCGCCGCGGTGTTCACTGCTGTGGGGTTCACTGCCAAGGGCCACGCTCACTGCCGTGGGGTTCGCCTACAACAATTGGCACTTAGCCTGTGCTTAACGCTTGTCCAAGGAAGAAACACATTCTAATTTGATAATTTCCTGTGTGACAGAAAGTGTCCAGGGCGAAATGGGCTGGAGTTTGTGGGGGTCAAGGGGGGGAGCCACACGGGGCGGGGCCAGGCGGTCTCAGCAAAGGCCGGGGACAGCGGGAGCAGAGCAGGGGGCTCGGGGCGGGCGCCGGCGCGGGCAGGAGGGGCCTCCGCAGGGTGGCGCTGGCTTCCCGTGCCCGAGTCCTCATGGGGGGGCGGGGGACCCTCGGGGTCACAGCTGGCGTCTCCCCTCCGTCACCCCATGCGACGCCCTGGGCGGCCCCGTGGATGCCGCCGAGAGGGCACGCGGGTGGCGGCCTGCGCGGTCCGACCTGCGGAATCGTCCTTCGTTTTACTTTGGCCAGAAACCCCGGAGCAGGGGGGGCCGGGAGTCGGGGGGTGGGGGGAGGCGTCACAGCGTGGGGGGGCAGGTGGCCCCGCCGGGGCAGGTGGGCCTGGCGTGGACGCGGGCGTGGGCCGGGGGGAGGCGGTCGCGCGGGGAGGGGCGCAGCGGCCCGTCCCGCCCGCGCTGGATCCGGCGACGTGGCCAGCCGGGCCCGCCAGGGGGCGCCATGCGACCGCCGCGCGGTGCAGCCCGCCGGGCCGGGAGCTCGGAGCCGGCCGCGGGGCCGCGGGGTTGCGGGGTCGCACGCCCTGGGCCTCGGCGTCCCCTCTCCCCGCCCGGGACGCGCGGCCCTCCGCCTCCCGCCCCCGGGGTGGGAAGCCGCTGGGGCGCAGCTCCCCCGCCCCTCACCCCCGGAGGCGACACGGGACGCGGGCTGTTACTGCGAAGGAAGCGCTTTACCTGACCGCGTGGGGGGTGGGGGGAGGGCCAGGGCTGCCCCTCCAAGGCCCGCAGGCTCCGGAGTAGGAGACTCTCTCCGGAGGGTGTGGCAGAAGCCACCAAGCCTGTTGCACCAGAAGCCACCCTGCTGGGCCTCCAGCTCCCCTGCCACACCTGTTCACAGTGACAACGCCACTCGGGCCCTCCCTCGTCAGCGATCAGACTGTCACGGGCCCCTGGGTGTGCCCACCCGCGTGACGGACCCGCCCACAAGCTCCATCTCACTTCAGTATCTAGAAAATTACCTATTAAAACACTAGTTGGCCTCCTTTTACCAAAGGACAACTGTTACATAATCTGTGCGTGTGCGTGTGCGTGTGTGTGTGTGTTTTATTGCCTTGGTTGCCAGTACATTTAAGACTCATTTTAATAGATTATAGTAAATGTGCGCCAGCGATAACCTACATTATTGACACTTGCTTTCTTATGATGAGATGCTTTTACCTTTATTTCTTTATTCAACAGTGTTCTTTCAGATAGACCTTTTGCTTTTTGGAAGTTTTTTATACTAGGTGTGACACAGGGGAGGGGGGGCGGGGCAGCGCAGGGAAGGGGCCGTGGAGCCCCCACGCCGGCCTCCGGGACTTCCCGCCCAGGGACGGGGTGCCGAGGGGCTGTGAATGGCGTCTGACCGGCCGGGGTGTCCCTGACGAGAACGGGGGGGGGGGGGGCGGGGTCGTCCTGGGGCAGGCGGCACCTGTGGCGGACGTGCTGGGCATCCGCCTTCACGGGACACTTCGGAGGGAGCCTCGGAGGAGGGTGCAGGCTGACGAGGAGCGGAGGCGTCTGGCTGAGGGGAGACCGGAGGGACCACCAGGCCCAACGCCAGAGGGCGCGAGGCCACACGGAGGAGGGGGCCGCGGGTGGCTCGGCGGCGGCCCCGACGAGGAGCAACGAAACGCCGGCCCTGGACGCTCACGGGGAGACGGCCCTGTGTCCCGGCGGCCGGGGGCCCCGAGCCCCTCGTCGTCCGTGAAGACGTCCGGCGTCTGCTGCCTGCCGGGTCACGGGCGCAGTGGCTTTCGCGTGTCATCTAGGGGAGCGTTTGGGGGAACAGCGTCAGGAAAGGAGGCGGGTTCATCGTACAAGCGCGTTCATCCCGCCGCTCGCACGTGGTACGTCTCGAGACGCGGGGCGTCTACGGCTTTGCTGCCCCGGCGCGGGGAGGCAGGCGTCGGCCGTCGGGCGTCAGCGCACGGTGCTGGACCGCACCGTTTACCCGGAGCCGCGATTTTCGAAACACACAGCAATGGCGACAACAAAAACGAGTGTCGCGTCGCCGATTCTGTGACTCTGAGCATGGTTCCCACGAGTGCGCATGCCCAGAACTTTTTCCTTTGTATCTGAAATTCACCGATTTTTTTTATGTATACTCTTGATCTCTCCTGATGAGATGGTGGACTGAAAATCCGATAGACTAGAAAACAATTTACATACTAAAATAAAACTACGATCTGTCTGTCTCTCGCATGGCCACACGTGGCTAACAGATCGAGTCCAGCTCCGGGTGGCTCTGGGCGGAACGGGGCCGGCGCCCGCTCACTTGCCCAGGCGTCTGCTGCTGTCACATCTTTGTCGTCTGAGTTTCTCCCTCCTCCGCCGGCCTCGTCACGCCCTCAGCAGGTGGCCGGCTGAGGTCCTGGGACTCCTGATACTCGACGAGCCCGTACGCCGCCATGGTCAGGCACAGGACGCCCAGCAGAATGTGGAGCTTGAGGCTGACTCACAGGAAGGCGCTGAACCCAAAGGCGGCGACGAAGCCCAGGGCTTCTCCGAGGCGGTGGCTGGCGAAGGCGGCCTCCTTGTCCTTCTCAAACAGGACGCCGTACAGAGCTGGCGGGGAGACAGCACGCGGGGTTAGGGGGGCCCCCGGCGAGGCTCGGTCACCTGGACGCTCCCCCGTGGCCCTTGCGCTCGGCAAAGCCGGCAGCTTTTTCGTTTAAAGACGAGAATGATTTCATGTGGCGGGCTGTGCAGCAAGTGGCGACCGGCTCCGGCAGCAAAGTCGCCACGTGCAGAGAACCCGGCGTCAGGGACCGTCAGCACCCGCCGGGCCTCTGCCCCGCCTGGCCCGAGGTGATGCTTCCGTTCTCCCGGACGCTGTGCCCCCTGTGTCCTCAGGGCATGGGCCCCGTCTCGTCACACCTGCCACACCGCTCACTGTCCGTCATCCGTCTGGCCTCTCGCAGCCAGTGGACGCCCGGGGCAGGGCCTGTTTGCACCCTGCTCGGGGACCCTGGCGCCCCCAGGGGTCAGCGGAAGTGCTGAATTTATGAGGAAAGTAGGACACCGATGGGTAAAGCAGCAACAGGTCGCCACGCCCAGCCAGAGACCAAAAGACCCTTTCAGGGGTTCCAGCGAGAAAGGGGGGTGCTCCACGGAAAGCCTCCTCGGGGTGAGCCGGCCAGACATTCCTGGCTGGGCAGGCCGGGCTGGCAGTCCGGCCCCAGGCCTGCCACTTACCTTTGGCTTAAGCCAGCTCCCCGCCCCCCGCGCCCCCCGCCCCCCCCCCCCCCCCGCATTGCCTCTGCGCATCCTGGTCAGGCACCTTCTCTTGCCAGACGGCTCAGGGGAGCCGGGGGCGCGTCCGCCCCACCCCGCTCTCGCCCGCCCCCATGCGGTCGCCTTCCTCCTGTCCACCCTTCATTCCACACGCAGAGAAGAAACCCGAACTGCCGCCCTCCGGCGCATGGAGACCTCGCTCCCCGTCACGCGGCGTCATGACGGACGCTCCCTGCAGGTTTGGTCGCGCTGTCCACAGAGCGTCGGTGGTAATGGCGCAGCCCCGCGGCGGGCCCTCGGGTGGGGCCGTGTGTTCGCTTCTCCCCCGCCCCCCCCTCCGAACGCCTGCTTGGGGGGACTCCAGGCCGAAGGGCCACGCGACCCCAGACGGCAGGGAGCGATGGCAGAGGCTCCGGCTTTGCGCAGCGGCCAGTGCGGGCTCCGGCCTCTGCCCCCGCCGCAGCGGGCCCACGGGCACCCCCCGGGGACGTCGCTGATGCGTGGGGGGCTTCCGGGGCTCCCTCCTGGAGGGGGGCTCGGGGTGAGCTAACACGGGGCTCCCCCACACTCTCGCTTCAGCTTCCATCCTGCTCTTCACTTGTCACCCTTCCTTCTCCCTGCAAGGGGGGGGGGGGAAGGCGGGCCAGCCAGGCCAGCACAGGGGGTGGGCGCGGGCAGCGAGGTCTCCTGCGAGTCGGCTGGTAAATGTCCCTGCCTCTTGGTGTGGGCCGGTCACCTGCTCACCCACGTGGGAGAGACTCAGGAGGGCGAGGATCCCGGGCGAGGCCACCGGGCGATGGAAGATCTGAGATAAGATACGGTTGGGTTCTAAACAGCACCTGTGCGTCTGGGTGGACGAGTCCGCTCTCAGCACTAGGAGCCCGCGCCCGCCCTGTCTGAGGGTTCACAGAGCGCCCTTCCAGAGGGAGGGAGCGGAGAGAGCCCAGTGACCAGATCTGGGGCGCCCGGCTTCTCGAATTGTTCCAGAGACCTTGTGTCTGTCTTTTGAGAGGGACTCTTGAAATTGCATCCCAAAACACGACTCGAGGAGAGAAAGTCCGAGCCGAGACCCCGGCTGAGCCGCGGGGTCTTCCGCGCTCTGCGGTGAGCACCGGCCTCGCCCTCGTCAGGTCCCAGGGCAGACGCGCTCTGCGTCACAGCCGTCCCAGGGACGCGGTGGCTCCAGGCCAAGGGTCTTGGTCTGCAAGGTCACGTCTTGGGGGATTTCAGGAGCAGAAGCTGGTGCTCCAAAGCCTCCCGAGCCTCCTCGTAAATGCAAACTTCCGGGGCCTCCGGAGCCTTCCGTGCTAAATGAAGAGCTTGACAGTCTCTGGTTCTGAAATTTGACCCCTGGTGGGGAGAGCCAGCTTTAGAAATAACCTCGGGGTGTGGAGGGTGGAGGGAGCCCTCCGGCCGGGGGGGTGGCCGGGGGCCGGAGGCCAGAGGCTGGAGGGAAAGCTGACGGGCAGCCACCAGCCGGGAGGCAGAACCTGTCCCCCACCCCCCCGCCGTGGCCCCCGTGGCTCTGTCCAGAAGGAGCGGGATCGGAGCCGGCAGCAGGAGATGCCGGGGGACCGCGACGTCGGCCGCGGAACCGCCTTTAAAGAAAATGCCCAGAAAGGAGTCTGGGGCACCCACTTGCCCCATCTGGGACGTCAGGCCCGGCCTGGAGGGGCCGTGGCGAGGCTGGTCACGACTGACCCCTGAACGTGGGAGCCTCGAGCACTAGCCCAGCCTTAAACGAAGACAGACTCTTCCGGAAATTACTCGTGATCTGGTTCCTATTTTAGTATAAACGTCAAGAAAGCAACACTTCCAACGTGTCAAATTCCAACGATAATGGCGTGGTGGGCGGAGGAGAAAGACGCTGAAAAGAAACAGGAAGTCCGCTGAGAAGAACGTGTCAGCCCTTCCGGAGTCACGTCGCGCGTGCGCGGAGACCGAGCGCGCGGAGTCACGTGGCGCGTGCGCGGAGACCGAGCGCGTGGAGACCGAGCGCGCGGAGTCACGTTGCGCGTGCGCGGAGACCGAGTGCACGGAGTCATGTGGCGCGCATGGCGGGATCGGGTCTCGCTGGCGGAGGGAGATGTTGCGAGTCCGTGCGCGGGGTGCAGCGTCGGGGGCACCAGTGAAAGCACCCCCTCATTTAGTTCGTACACAGAGAGGCAGATAAGCAATAAGCACAGGTGTGTGCACATGTGTGTGTGCGTGCATGTGTGAATGCATGTGCATGTGGGTCAGCCTCCGCATGACCACCTCCACTCGGAGGGCCTGGAGCGCTGTCGCCCCTGCAGCAATGGCCACACCCCACTCAGGTCTCAGATGAAGTGAACCCAGGAGCTCTGGGGTAATGGCTGATTCTAGGGCTGACACAGGAGAGGCACGGGATGGACCTGGAGTATTTTGCAGTGTGAGAAGTAAGACAGTTCTAGAAAAATGGATGAGGAAGTCGGAAGGACCCTGGCACCCCTGCGAAAGGTTCCCAGCGGCGGGGGCTGGAGGACTGAGCAGCGGGACAGGGGTGCGGGGCGGGTGTGACCGAGGCCAGGCAGCCCCCGGGCCCTTGCGTCAGGCACATGGGTGAGTTGGCTGAAGGGGGGGGGCGAAGGGTCCCCGTGGAACAATCACACGTGATCCGTGCACACGCCCCCTCCAGGCGCCCGGTCGCCTCCGCCGCTCGTCGGCCGGACGCGTGACGGGAAAGGGAGAGGCGAGCGCCCAGCGGAGGCCAGCTCGACCTGTGGCCGCGGTTCACGCCGTCGGCGGTCAGTCGCGTGCTGTCCGGTGGCACCTCACCTGGGGGTCCTCCCCAAACCCACAATCCCGGCCCGACCATGGGAACACGTCAGACGAACCCGAACTAACAGGCAATCTCCAAACTGCCCGCCTCATTCTTCAAAAGTACTGAGGTCACGAGGAACGCGGAGGGACCCCCACAGGCAGGACATGGGAGACGTGACCGCGAGGTGCAGCGAGGCGCCCGGGGCGGGGTCCGGGCACCAAGGGGCAGCCGCGGAGACAGCAGAGAAGTCCAGGAAGGCCCGAGGTCCGTCAGGGCAGGAGACGCCATCCGCGACTTAGTTTTGCAGACACACCAGGAGTCACCAGAGGTTAACACCGGGGGAGGCTGAGTGGACGGCCCACGGGGACTCTCTGCGCTGGCTTCGCAGCTTTTCCGTAAATGCAGAATTACTCCAAAGTAAAAGGGTATTTAAAAAGGAGGAAAGCCTGGCAGCCTGACCCCTCGGCCTCGTCTCCCGGGCGATGCCGAAGCCCACTGCTGTCCTCATCCGATGGGGGGACACAGACGAGCCACGGGGCCGTCCCGTCTGGTTAGGGAGCGCGGCTGGTGTGAGCCGGGCCCAGGCGTCAGGTCTTCTGAGCTTATCACACTGGAAACAGCCCTGGGCAGCTGGCCGGGCACAGCGTTATTTTTAGACCAGAGGTCCTGAAGCTTAAGTGCGGCGCATTGGCGTGTAAGGGTTGCTATGGCAACGCCCTCTCATTCTTGACCTGTCAGGGCCCATAAACGGATAGGAGTTCCTGCTGCGCCAAGGCCAAGGCCGGAGGACCCCGGAGCCCGAGGACGCGCAGCTGGAGGCGCTTGGTCCTGTCCCCGGAGGAGGGGCTCGAGCCGCTCCAGGCCACGTGATGATTAGTGTCCCCGCCGAGACGGGGCGACGGTGACCACGGGGACCCCGGGAACGGGGCGTGAGCTGCCCTGCAGTGCAAGCGAACAGCATGCCTGGGCTGGGGGAGGCCAGCGGCGTGCCCCGGGTCCAGTCAGCACCGCGGGCCGCGCCGTGGGCCGAGACCCGGGCAGGCGCGGACCGCGAGGGGAGTTCTCAGACGTGTGAGAACGACGACTCTGCCCAACGATTGACCGTCCCTCGAAACAAACTACCTTTTATCTGTACGGAAAGGCAGAACTAACTCTTTTTAGGTGCGCGCCCGCTCGTCACAGGAGCCTCTCCACGTCGTCCATGCGGCTCTGACTTGGCAAAGGCTCGCCAATTTTAAGATGTTAAGTACTTCTGATTTTAATTTTTTAAGCAGTGGTGTGATTGCGATATGCCAACAAAAATACCACGCTTTCGGTTCTTTAAAACAGTGCTATGAATCTGAATCTCGGAATAATTTAAAAGTTCGTGTTGCTGTCGCTATCATCGTGAGCGTTTTTAGGGTAGATGTAGGTATTCGATGGCTACCTGAAACCCACACATCCTCCTGCCCTGTTCCGGTGGATTAAAACCGTAATCGTGAGAAATACCAAGGAGGAATTATTCGAAGCAAAACAATCTCGCCCTGACGGGCTTCATCACCCCCCGCAGGGTCTACGCTGACCCCGGGCCAGGTGTGAAGGAAGAAACATGGGGGGCGGGGGGCGCTCGTCTGTGCCCCGCCTGTGGGCGCCGGTTCTGGTTCTCGCGGCCAAATTCCCGGATTTCCAGAATCACACAGGTGCAGAAGATTGATGAACGTGTAGGCAGGTCCACGGAACAAGCACCTTCCACTCTGGCAAATGTCCGAGTCACCGAAACTTCGGAAACCTCGCCGGCCCGCGCTGCCGGGCACGCACCTCGCCCACGCGCCCGGCACATTCTCCCGTGGAGTCCGGGCGACGGCCCAGAAACACCCTCTCCTCTCCCGCCTCGGTTTCGCTGTCGTGAGACCAACTTTGCAGCTGTGTGGCAGGTCGGGGTTGTGGTGGTGGCTCGGTGCGCGGCTATGACTTAGAGTCTCTCCTGAGGCTGCGGTCGAGGTGCCGGATGGGGCCGCGGCTGTCACCCGAAGGCTCGGCCGCGGCCAGGGGCCCACTGCCTCGATGGCAACAGGGGGTTCCGTTCTCCCCGGCTGCTGGTGGCCTTCGTCCCTCACCTCGTGGCCGCTCCTCAGCGCTGCTGGGTCTCTCTGACAGGGCCGGCTCGCCCCAGAGTGAGTGCTCGTGGGAGGGAGGAAGGATAAAGCCAACAAGCACGCTGTGATTATGCAGGAAATGACCCGCGGCTACTTCCACCGCCTTCTGCGTGTGACAAGCGTATCGGCAGAGGAGCGTCAGAGTTAGCAACGACGCTCTGGGGCCACCCGCCACCCACGGAGCTGGGCTGCTGGAGTCCTGGGTCCCTCGGTCCTAGTGCAGCCATCTGGTGCCCTTTGCGAACCCATCAACCTTCATTATGTGACAAATGGCATCTCAGCGACCACATTCTCACTTTGGAGAGGTTGGCCCAGCTCCTCACGGCTGTTTACGACCCAGGCCATTTGTTCCCGTCCTGTCTTCAGAAGGCCCCCTGGTGGCTGCGGGGTTCCCGCCCTGCCCCCGTCCAACCCCCACCAGGGCAAACTGTGGTTTGTGTATGATTTTAGTTTCGGGGTGCGGCCATTCTTTCTCTCTGCTCTCTCAGTTGTGATCTTGGGGTCGCTGGCGCTGGCAGACCCAGCAGCCTGACACCAGCCCGGCCCTGGGCACGTGGTGAAGCCTGTGAGGAGACGCCCTCACCGAGCCCTCCCTGCCCTGAGCGGCGCCCATGGGGGCTGCCAAGTCCGCGTCGCAGGCCGGCAGGGCTCCCAGCCCAGGCCCTGAAGTCGGGGTTCCCGGGGAGTTGCAGCATGCTCACGAGAGACACCTGTGGGGACAGGGACGTCCTGCGGGCGCCCAGGCAGCCCCGCTGTGCCGGGCCCCTCCGCAGCTGGGAAGCCGTGGCCCCTCGGGGAAGTGGCTGGAGGGAGCACGTCCCCCCAGCCCGGACCGAGACACGCAGAGCGCTCCCCCCCGGGCGTCACGTCCCAGCACACGCTGGCCCCCCGAGACCCTGGCTCAGCCAGTCCCGCCCAGGGCTGCCCTCGGCCCTGTTCATTCTCCGAGTGTGGCTGAGGGCTCACAGGCGGGGCAGGAGGGGGCTCACAGGCGGGGCAAGAGGGGGGCTGGACCTCCGGGAGTGACTGCGCCCCTCTGATCGCACCTGTACCCGGTCGGGCTGCACGCGCCCGTGGCCGGCACCCGGCGTCCGGGCATCTGGGCTCGCTCCGGTGGCCTCTAGTCTTCCTTTCCATGACGCTGTTTGGTGGTGACTTGAAGAGCTACATTGGAGGCGAGGCCTCGGGGTGTCCCGGCTCTGTCGCTTGGCCTCGGGGAGGGAGCCGTGGCCGCGTCCCCCTGCCCCAGTGACCCCCTGCCCTAGTGACGCTCCCCAAGGCCCGCGCTTCCCGCTGCCAGGCAGGAAGTGAGGGGGCGGGGCCTCGACCGCCCCAGAGCCACGTGGGTGTCGCGGGCGGGCGGGAGGAGAGACCCGGCAGGCCGAGCTCGTGGGCGCCAGGCCGAGTCCCCCGGGACGGCGCCTCCCGCCTGCGCTTCAGACACACACGGCTCGCAGCTGTGCGGCCCACGGCGCCTACTCTGCCGGGCGGTCTGGCCGGGCACCCATGGGTGGCCCGGGTCCTGCCTCTGCCTCCCTGCTGGCTGCTCAGGCTCATGCGGGAGGGGCCGGGAGCCGGTGGTGGCCGCAGAGGGCTTGGGGGGCGGGGACGGGGAGCACAGACAGTGCTAAGCTCAGAAGGGGGGGGCTGCTCTCTGCTCCCCGCCCCCCTCCGGCTCCCCGCAGAGTCCACAGCAACAGGCTGACACATGGGAGCCCTTTCCGGTCTTGTTTTCCTCATTTCAAATGTCAGGCTCGTCATTACCCAGCCGGATCCCCCCTTCCTGGCCACTTACTGTGGAGCAAGGTGGGTTTTCATTAGTGCCTACGTCACAGCTAGAGAGAAGGGGCCATCTCACTGCCTCCCGGGGACTCGGGAGCCCTCGGCCGGCGCGGGGCGGGTGCTGACCCAGCGGAGGCGCGCGCCGGGGCTCCGCACACGGTCGCCGTGTGAGGAGCGTTTGTGGAGTCTGGCTGAGGGGAGCCCTGAGGCTTGGCCGAGTCTGCGGGGCGACTTCGCCAGCTCCTGCTGTGCGCAGCTGAGGCTCGGCCTCCGGCCCCCTGGGGCCAGTCTGGGTCCCGGCACCTGTGCCTCGGTCCCCTCGGGGTAAACAGGGCGACAGCGAGTGTCTGCTCAAAGGGCCGTTTGGAGGACAGAAGGGGCTGGGACACCGCAGGTCGTTGGAATGTCACCTGGAGCCGTGACGACGACGGCCCCTTGCTTGGCTGCTCCATCCATCTCTCCAAACAGCCCGGGTGGTATTATCACACCCACATCAGTGACGGAGGCCACACCCACACGGGACAGACTGCTAACCGAGGCCACCCAGCACGACCGGGATTCACAGCCCCAAAGCCTACACTACCCCCTCGCCCCCCGCACCGTCTGTGCCCTTGACCACGGCCCCCTGAGGGGCAAGGGTCCAGGGGACTCCACTTCCTCGGCCTGGTGGAGTTTCATTATTCTAAATCCTCTCCTCCTGCTCCGCCCCTGCTGGCTCCTGGCTCGGGTCACAGGGCGGAAGCGTCTGCCCTACTGTGTGCAGCTGCTCGTTGGCAGCCTGCGCTCTGCAGACGGGTAGTGGGGAGCCAACCTGCACACTTAGCTCCTGAAAACGCCCCACTTTGCTTCCGAGCCTTTTATACTCGGATGTTCTCTTCTCAGGAAAAAACCAAAAATCCGCACTTGGGAGCATCCTGCGGGAGGCTCGGCCCACTCCGGGCCCAGTTCCTAAGTGTGCAGGGAGCCCGGTGGCCCCATCGGAGGTCACGGTGACGGTCACGTGACCGTGCCCAGGAAACCACCGAGAGCTGTGCCTGCGTGCCCAGTCCTCACGCCAGGCGAGCCGAGTGGGTCCCTGTCCCTCCATGGACTCGCCGTGGTGTGGACAGACGTGACGGGCCCTCGCCGCAGATGGGGCCGTGGCTCGGGGTGCGGCCGGTCGGAGGATGGCCGGGGCGGGCGCCGGCGTGTGGCGAATCCTGCGCCACGTTTCGGGCTTCTCGCTTAGGACACTGACCTTGTTCCCGTTCATGGCACGTGCCTGCCGGCAGGGGGAGCTCGCAGCAGTGACCCCAGGAAAGTGAGCACGTGCCCGGTGCAGACTGAACCAGACACCTGGCCGCGAGCTGCAGCCGCACTTCACAGGTGGCGACGGTTCTGGACGTCGTGGACGGCTGAGCCCGCCCTGCCGGGCCCGGTCCCCAGGCCAGGAGCCACTGCCCGCCGGGCGTGCTGGAGCCTCTTACAGACGTGGGTCCCGTGCTCTGCGGACTGTGCTTCGGGCTGTGTGGCTGGGTCTTTGGAACCCGAGCCGATCGCCAGCTGCCTGGACGAGCCTCCGCAGGCTGCTGTGTGCAGACTCGGAGGGACGTGCTCTGGGGCCACCGACCGGCCTCCAGGGACGAGGGAAGAGGGAAGGGAAGGAGGAAGGGAGGGCGGAGGGGCGGGGTGGGAGAGAGGAGGGAGGGCTGCTGAGGGGCGCTTGCTTTGCCTCTGCGCAAGGAACATACCGACGCCCCATGTTAACGTGAACGTCAGGCTACCCTCTTAGGCGATAACAGCGGCCTCCGTCTCGCTGCACGCGAAGCAGCTCACCTGGTCAGGTAAAACGCACCCGTGTTCTTGTTTAGCACCGGATGCCTGAGAACCGTCGGTCCTGCTCCCCGCTTGGCCAAGCCCTCGCCGACGGCGGCAAGCAGGCTGTGGCCGGCCCCGTCGCCGGCTGCTGCCGCCGGGGCTCCGGTGTCTGCCCCTCGCCATGGCTGCTCGGCCCCTCCCCCCTCCCACTGCTTAGCGGGCTCTCTGCGTGTCCGGGTTTACAGACCCGGGTCTCATCTCTGAGACGGGTTTATGGACCCGGGTCTCATCTCTGAGACGTTCTGCGTTCCCGAGTTTATGGACCCGGGTCTCATCTCTGAGACGGGTTCACGGACCCGGGTCTCATCTCTGAGACGGGTTCACGGACCCGGGTCTCATCTCTGAGACGGGTTCACGGACCCGGGTCTCATCTCTGAGACATTCTGCGTGCCCGGGTTCACAGACCCGGGTCTCATCTCTGAGACGGGTTCACGGACCCGGGTCTCATCTCTGAGACATTCTGCATGTCCGGGTTTACAGACTCGGGTCTCATCTCTGAGACATTCTGCGTGTCCAGGTTCACGGACCCGGGTCTCATCTCTGAGACGGGTTCACGGACCCGGGTCTCATCTCTGAGACGTTAGCCTCCGGGAGTGACCACTGGTTGTCCCCCTCCCTTGCCCCAGGCTATGGACAGAGCGAACAAGTGACTTTAAATCAAGTCCCCAGAGCCACAGGGAAGAGACAGACAAGCAGGAGCGGCCGGCGATTCGCCCGTGTGGGGAGACCCCGGGGCTGTGGGGCGAGATGGTGGTCAAGGGGCCTTCTTGCTGGCTGGAGCCGTCGGGCTTGGTCACCGGCCTTGTTTCCTGCTTCCCGTCCTTGTCCTGTAGCCCGCCTCACCACGCAGCTCACCGAGGGGCCTGAGCCCTTACGGGATCAGAGGAAGACCCCCGCCGTCACCCGCCCTCGCCCTGCGCTGGGATCCCCGCTCACCCGCCCCCGCCTGACCCCGGCCTCGCGGACGAGAGCAAGGTCAGAAATACTGACGAGGATGAAAACGGCCCCCGGCCCCGGCCCCAGCCCCGACCCCGGACACCGCGGACGGGTTCGTTGGAATGTTATGCTTACGGGTCGTTTGGGACGACGCGAGGGCCAGGGCCAGCGGGGCTGACGACATCACGGGGTCGAGCACGAGACGGCAGCACCTGCAGACCCGGCGAGGCACCAGCGCCCTCAGAGACACGGGGCTCAGGGGGTGGGGGAGCGAGGAGGGGGCAGGGCCCCCCAGCATCGGGAGGGGCCCGGGGCCGGCAGGGACGACAGACGACTGACCGTTAGGCGGGAAGACAAAGCCACGTGCCCCTGTCTCGGTCTCTCTCTGCCTCGATTTCGCTGCACTTTACAGTCTCTCTGCTTCCGAGGTCGTCGCACCGGTGGCGTCTGAGGCGGCTGCACGCACCAGGTGGGCGCCGTGCGCCTCGTCGCAGCTGCGCGCCCAGGGCGCGGTGGGGTTACAGCACAGGAACCAGCTGATGCCGCACGCCGGGGCTGGGTACACGACTCCGCTCGTGCCTGGGATTAGGAAAGTCACGGAGAAAATGTCTGGAATTCGGAGTGAGCGTGTGCCTAGAGCTGCCGCCAACACGGCTTCAGCTTCAGCTCAGTGCACGCGGCGGACGTCAAGGTGGGGAGGTCTAGCAGTAGATCACAAATCAGATCGAAGACGACACTTTTACAGGAAAAAAAGTTAGCACGTCATGTGATTCGTCAAATCCCGACCCAACGGGAATCAGTGAGCACACCTTGCGAGAACCAGCGTGCCCTACGCAGTTCACGGCGAGCTCTGTGCCGTCTGCCCTCACGTGCCAGCTGTGGGCCACGCGCCCGCATGTCACCAAGCTGGTCACGAACACCTGCGCCCGTGCGCACGTGCGATCTGGACACCCGTGGTCAAACGTGTACCGGCACACGCAGCACACGCACCGCGCACCAGCACACGCAGCACACGCACACCAGCACACACAGCACACGCACACACTGCACACGCACACGTGAACACTGAAACGCTCATGTGACGCTGCCTGCTCCGGTCCCCCGCGCCAGCACCCAGAACATGTGCAAGGCGAGAGACGCCCTCGGTGCGCCCTGCCCCGAGGCTCGAGTCCGGACATCGGACATCATCAGGGCCTTTGGCGTGCTGCCCCGGGCTCCCCGGGAGACCAGTGCCTGTCGGCTCGGGGACCCGGCTCCACCGGGCACGTTGCAAAGCCCCCTGGCCCCTCCCGTCACGGGAGGATCGTGACGGAGGTGACTTTGGAGTGGGATGCTCGTCGCCGCTGTCAACCCTCCACGGCAGCCTCACGGCTCCCCAGGTCCCCGGGTGGACAGAGGGCGGCCCTGTCACAGGCTCAGGCATAGGCTCAGGCGTAGAGTGAGCGCGGTCAGGGCCCCGGAGACGCGGGAGGACGCCACACGGACACACGGAGCCCCCGGGCACGGCCCGCAGTGGGTGACGTCCCGCCGCCTGCCGGCTGCGAGCTGGTGGCCCCAGAGAGGCCGCAGGCTGAGGGCGGCGCCCGCGGCGCAGACCCCAGTCTGGGGGCGGGAGAAGGTGGGGCGCACTGTCCCCAGGCGGGGTGAGGGGCGAATGCTCCTTCCTCCAGCGCGGGCTCCCTCCAGCTTGCGGCAGGCCTGCGAGGCCCGTCCTGGGGGACGACCTGCTTCATGAGCCCGGTGACCCCGAGGTGCAGTGGGCGGGGCACCCGGCAGACGCGGCGGGTGCCGTCCAGTCTGGGTGCTCAGGGCCGGCCGGGTTGCCAGGCCAGACTAACGCCGCAGTGAGGAGACTACGGGGCGCGTGCAGTCGGTCCTGCCCTCGAGGTCCCCGAAACGGACCAGAGCTGAGGAGCTGGGGACCACGTTTCCACTGAGCTCACGGGGGGCGGGGGTTCGCGGGGGCCGCAGGTGTGCGTGGCTTCCCCGCCCCCGCCGCTGGTTCGCCGCGACGCCGCACGAGGGGGCGGAGGGCGAGGGCCCAGGGGCCCGGCTTGGCCCGCGTCCCCATGTCCCGACGCCTTGGGGTCCCCTCGCCGAAGGGCCTCACTGGAGCTGTGTTTCCATGTTCTCTGAAGAATGTCACACCAAAGTCAAAAATAAAATATTAAAACCCAACGAGCTGCGAGAGAAGCGTGTGCGTGGATGGAAATGAGATGCAGTGACTGCGGACGGGCCGCCCCCCAGCCTCTGCGCCCCGCTCCTCCTGGGGTGCAGGCCGGGGCGTCGCTCTGTGGGGGCGGGTTCTGCCGAGCGGCGGGGCAGAGGGCGAGCGGAGGCAGAGCCTGTCTGTCCTGGACCTCGGCTGGGAGGGGGAGCCGGGCCCCGGGGACGGGCGGGATTTGGCTTCCATCCGGGAGGAGCGTTCTGGTTCCTGTGCAGAAACGGCACCGTTTGGGGCCAGCTGCTGGGCCCCAACGGCGTGTGCTAACAGCCCAGGGGACCTAGGAGCCCACGCCTGTCACCCGGCGCTGCTTGGTCATGCTGTGGGCGCGGGGGGCCCGGCCGGAGCAGGGCTCCCACGCAGCCGCAGGTGTCCAGGCCGCACCCCACTTCGCACCGCCCTTTCTCAGACAGCAGCTGGTCAGCAACTCTGCGAGGACCCCCCCCCCATCCTTCTCCGCTGCGTCTGCGGAGGGGGGTGCCTGGGAAGCAGCCTCCGATTGCTGTCAGTCCGGACCTCGTAAAATGCCAGGAGCCCAGGAAGTGTGACCTCAGAGCACCTGGGTGTGTGGGGGGGGGGCTCCAGTGGCCCCAGGGTGGAGCGACCCAACGCGGATGGGGCATTGGGGACCACCTGCGGGTGGCCAGTGGGGAGCAGCAGCGGGGACGGAAGTGCTCTGATTCTGCTCCCGTGGCAGGACCTCCGTGGTCCCGGCCTCCTCCCAGGTGAGGGCCCAGCGGGGAGGCGGAGCCGCTGGCCGGCGGGCTGGACAACGGGACCAGGTGCGGGGAGGGGTCCAGGTGCGGGAGGGGTCCGGGTGCAGGGAGGGGTCCGGGTGCGGGGAGGGGTCCGGGTGCGGGGAGGGGTCCGGGTGCGCGGCCACCGTCCCCGGCGCGGGACCTCGTGTTCGGTCCACAAACGGGGGCAAAACGGCTCTCAGGGCCCCGTGAGAGCGCGAGGTGAGCCGCACACAGGGAACGGCCGGTGACCCCGGTGACGCTGGCACCGCCCACGGCGCCGGGGACATGGGCGGGGCCGGCGTGCTCCCTGGCGGCTTCCTGAACCCGGCTCGCTGAGGGTCTGGGGGTGAAATTCCTTGGCCAAAGCCTCCGCGTGCATCTATGTCCCTGTTCTCGTTAAATCTTACTGTGTCCCCTTCCCGACGACCTGAGGACATTTAAACCCACACCGTGGACCCCCCCTCCTGTCCCTCCGGAACCCCCTCTCCTGGGGCCACCCTGCCCTTTACCGGAGCACGGGAAACTTAATCAGGCTCGGATTATGCATGCGGCCCGAGCTGCGGCCAGCCCTCCAGGACAAAGCGGCCAGCACCACGCTGTTGTCCCTGCCAGCCGCCTATTGTGGTGTGGCATGGGAACAGTCTGGGGAGCCTGCCCCTCGAGGCGCAAAATCTGGTCATGAAGAGGCAGCCCCTCCCCCCACCTGGCGGCGGGGCAGCTGCCGCTCTGCACGGCTCCGAGCAGGCCGCTGCATTTCCTAGGCAACGGACAGTCTGAGGAAAACAAGATTCCACAGGAGACGGTGTGCTGAGAAGGGCCCTTGGGCAGAGCGTCAAGGCCACGGGCGTCCGTGGGGAGATGGACACAGCTGACCGTCCAGGTGCAGACGGGCCCTCGGCACTCGGCTCAGCCCCCTTCCCCGTCTAAACGCCCGCTCGGTGATGGGCTCACGACAAACCGCAGTCACATCACTGAAACCGACAAGGACACAGAATCCTTATGCATTTGAAATCCGCCCCTTAGCTGAATGGAGGGACACACAGCCGTGAGGACGCACTGCGAAAGGGCCCTGCGCAACGGCACAGACGAAACCGGAGTGGACCCAGAGCGAGGCCGGAAGCGCCCCGTGGCGGGGGCCGGACCGCCCGAACGCACGCCGAGCTCCCCGAGGCCGCCCGGCCCGGCTCCCGGCCGTCGCCTCGCGTCCCGACTGGGTGTCTGCGTCTCGCCCGAGACGGTCTCTGTCTGCAAACGCACCGTTGTTCTCGGCAGACGAGAAACAGATATTTAGCAAGTCCCATTTGGATTAGCGCGGCTCTGAGATACAAGTGGTGGATCGGTTCCTGCCACCTGAAGGCTCCGCATGGCGTGGGGGGTGAGCACAGCCAGGCAGGGGACGGGGGCCGGTCAGGGACAGCAGCAGCAGACGAGGCCCCGAGGGGCCGAGCGGACCCGGCCGGAGCCAGGCGGAAGCGAACCAGGTTTGCACACATGCAATTCAGGAAATGCACGCGCATCATGTAATTTCAGGCACTCGGACGCTTTCGTTACATAGGTAGACAACCGTTATCATCTAAAAAGTGGGTTTGAGGTTCTTTCAGCAGCCCATAGCCTCACGCCAGTGAGATGCGCGTGGGGACCGCTCCGGACGCGGCCCGTGGAGCCTGCTGGAGGCTCTCCCACCCGCTGTGAACCCCGTGACGACGAGACGCTGCACACGGCCCCTTAATACGCCACCCGAAAACGGTGACCCCGGCGCCCGCGATCCTCCAGACGGTGCCCCTTTTCCTCGCCACCTCCAGCTGCCGACGGAAACCGGATTCTGGAACGCACCCACTCCCCACCAGGGGCAGCACAGTGCTTGGAAGCCAGTCACTTTCTAGTCTAGACTGACAAGTCGGGGGTGGGTCCTGAGTGCCAAAGGCAGGTGAGGACAAAGGATGCCCATGGTCCGATGGGGGCAGCCGGAGATCGGCGGCCAAAAGGCGGACCGGACACCAGGGTGAATCCAGCCGTCCTCGAAGGCCGAGCATTCTGCGCTCACAGTCCCTTAAGATGTGACAAGATCCCGTACCATGATATCGACCCCGGGAGCAGGGCGCCTGCCGGGTGGTCTCCAGCCCCCAGCAACAGCCCGTGCTCGTGCTGCCGATGAGTTCACCCCGGTCCTTCCTGTGTCTGTTTGAGTCGTCAGCTCTTCAATTTCATGGGGTATTTCTTGAGACGTGATGAGGCTCTGCGTCTTCTAGGAATCATCTCACGTTTGCGGAAAGGGGGAGGAGCGTCCTCACCGTCAGTCACGCTTCGATGGCATCTGTCTCCTCGTGTGAATATAAATTCTGTCGCTCTATCGGCATAGAGAAAGTCACTTTCTCCTCGGTTTTTGGTTGCGTCCTGCCCTAGTCCTCCAGTGATCCACGCCTTACCGCCTCCCATCACGCCCGCAGGCGGGACCCCCTCTCCACCTCGGCCCGACTGCCACGTCCTCCACGGAGCGGTCCCCTTCGCACGAGCGGCTTTGACGGGCGCCCGCCTGCTCCCCGGGCTCTGCCGCGCACCCGCAGAGAGCACGGCGGCCCCGAGTGTGTCTCACACTGCGCCTGGCGGAGCCCGGGCCTGGGAGGCGCCGGTGCCCAGCGCTGCGAACGATTCCTCGGGGGCGTTTTTGTTTGGTTTTCTGGTTTGTGGCACACGCCTGAAGAAAGCCACCCGGAGCTCTCCGTGCGTTCTGACGTGTGGTGCGCCTTCCGACGGCTTTTGACGAAATGTCCTAGGAGGTCCCAGGCTCCCTGCTCACTTTCAGTTTTAAATATTTCACCACGATTGCCCCCAGCCCGCAACCGCGATCGGTTCCCCCCGCAGGCGGCCTCACGGATTTTCTTCCTGCTTCTGTGTGAAGATCGCAGCTCGGGGCGCCTTAATTATTGATGATTCTTTCTCCTCATGCAAATTTCATCATTTTGCAGAAATACCGCTTGTTCTCATGGGCATATCCGGTGTTTTCTTGAGCCCCAGCAACCCAGCCGAGCACAGGGCCCTGCTGCCGGCAGTGTGGGTGCGGGGGAGGGGCAAACGTGCCAGCTCCTCCTTCAGGAAACACTTCCCAGCAAGTCAGCACCCCCTGACATCGTCTGGTCTCCACCGAAGGGACCCTGCGGGGAGGTGGGCGGGCCGAGCGGGTCTCAGGTCTCACTCTGCTCCGTGCTTTGCTCACTGCGTCACCCTCGGCTAAGGGAGGCGGGCGGCAGGATGGGGGCAGGGGTGGGAGGGTGCAGGGCGAGCTGTGAAGCCGCCCCGGCTGCGGTCCCCCTGCTGGGCCGCAGCTCGCTCGGGGAGGAAGGAGGAAGGTAAATGGTTCTGGTTACATACACGTCAGGCACAGGACGTTCGAAATAGACGATACAATGACAGTCCTCACTAGCGATCAGGAGTGATTCAGAGTTTATATCAGAGCGAGAAAGCTGAGTAAAGCAGAGATGTCTGTGTGTACGTGATCCATGGATCCACGTAAGCATGTGCACGTGCAAGGCGCACACACGCACACGCACGCACACGCGTCTGCTAATACATACTCGCAGAGAAAAGCATGTCGACACAGCCTAAGGCCCCGGCTGAGCACAGGTGGCTGGCTCAGCGCCACGTGCTCCCGCCACGGCCGAGGCTGAGGTGGGCGAGCCCCGGGGCCGCGCTGGCGTGGGCTGCGGGAAAGCGCCCTCCCCCACGCGTCCGGGGTGGCCCCCACTGCCTCCGGCGTTCTAGTAAAAGGGAGAATTTCATGAGCAAAACGGCTCCGTTACCAAGTCCACAGAGAGGGACTCGGAGCCGGAACAGCTCTGCCGCGGAGCAGGGTCGTGGGTCGTCCGTCCGGTCAGAGCCTGGGCCGCGGAAGGTGGAGCTGGAGTGGAGAGCGAGCCCCGCAGCAAGTGCGTTGTCAGCACGGCGTGCCAGGCGGGGCCCAGGTCTGCCAGCCGCACAGACATCTCCTCCGCGGAGGGGGGGATGTGGGGGGCTCCGGGCGACCGCGGGCTCCGCTCACATTTGACCCGCCGTGACCTCAAAGGTGGCGGCTTCGATTAAAGCAAAGAAGGGTGTTCAGAGCAGAGCGTCGGCTAAGTCAGCTCCGCCTTGGGGCGCGGGGACCTGCAGTCTGGGAACTCTGCTGTGAACCAGGAATTACGGGGTGCCATCAACTCCCCCTGAAGAGAGAACAGTTCCCAGCGAGGAGCGAAGTTCCCGTCAGAACCTCCAGAAACCACGGCCAGAAACGACAGCGGGGCCCGGAGGTGGCCATCAGCGTGAGGCCAGACCTGCCCAATGGGAAGGGTCTCTGGACCCCAGCCGGGCTCTTCCCCTGCTCCCGCTCAGGCGCCCTCCACTCCCCACCGCCACGCGGCTGGAGAAACACTCGCAGGCCGCAGGGGTGAGGAGGGCTGCGACCTGGGCTGGGCAGAGCCGGCTCAGGCCCCTGCGTGACACGTACTGGCCGCGTCACCGCGGGCACAGCCTCTCGGAACCCGCGCTGTCACCCGGGAGAGACGACGGCGGGAGTCTGCTTCCTGGGGCGCACAGGCAGGGTTCCCGCTGCGCCGCCACTGCCCGGGGTCTAACGGCCAGCACGGGAGGCGAGTGTGTCTCGGTCAGCTCAGGCCGCCGCTGCGTGACGAAGCCCCGTGCACCTGGGCCTTCAGCCACAAATAGCTTTTCCCATCGGGATCGAGGTGCGGGCCCCTCTGCTCTCCACCCCCGACGGCCCGATACAGGTGACCCCACCCTGGGCCCCAGGTTCGCAGGTCTCTGATGGTTTTATTTTACAGTGCGAGCAGGTGTGTGTGTGTGTGCGAGTGTGTGTGCGTGTGTGTGCGAGTGTGCACGTGTGTGTGTGAGCCTGAGGAGGAATATTTTGTTTAGATTTGGTTGCTTTTGTATTTTATGTTCTAAAGGATATTTGTAAGCAAGTAGTTATTAAAGCTGAATCTCCACACCAGGCATCTGGGACCCAGGAGCTCATTAGAAATGCAAATTATCCCGTCCCTCCCCTCCCCCCACCCGGGCCTCTGCATCAGAAACTGCGATTCGCGTTTCTCCGCGTGCTAAGGAGGCTGGCAGCCTCGGGAGTCCTCACGGGCTGAGCTGCTCTCTGAACCCTCCGGAAGGTTCCTGCCCTCGCTATTCCCCTTCCGCGTTGTTTGCCCTTTTCTGATTCGCATGTTCTTGACGTGGATTCATTCAGGTGAGACGCAGCGAGACTCCTTCCCACCTACAGGCTGTTTGCTTCCTTACGTGTCTTACGACGAACAGGATTTCTCATTTTATTCTGATCGAATGTATGTTTTTTTGTGGTTAGCACTGTGAGCCTTACTTAAGAGTCCCTTCCTCACCCCAAAGGAACAGGACTGCACCTGTAGCTTCTGCTGAAGGTTTCGCAGAAGACGCTTCGGACGTTGAAGCCCTCGGGCATCGGAAGCACGTCCCGCATCGTGTGACGCAGAGACTCGCGGCGTTAGATTTCCAGACCCGGACGCGACTCCGGCAGAGCGGGGCCCCTGCCCCCTGTGCGATGCCGCCGCGCCTCTGTCCCCACCCTGCACGGCATTTCTGGCTGCGGATTCCATCCCACTGGCCAGTTCCCACGCTCCGACTCCGCCGGCAACGGTCGTAGCTACAGCAGCATCACGGCCAACGCGCGGCCCGGCACCGCTCCCCTCCCCGCGTGCGGGGCGCCTCTGAGCCTATCACGCTTCATATGCGATGCGTGTGCATGTTAAGGACGAGTTCGTAGAGCGCCACGAGGAACTCCTCCTCCGCTGGCAGGCCGACCGGGCCGCGTTCAGTCGCGAAGTCAGTTTGGGGAGAATGACCACGTCCAGTCTTATGTCCTGAGACTTCCTACAGAATGTGGCCTATAATTTTTGTTTCTGTTTGTGTCAGTCAAAATTACTAAACTCTCTGTTTTTGAGCCACTCACTGGTTTTGTTTCCAGAACAAACACATCTACCTTTTGATCATCGCCGAAGTGACCCATCCAGGATTATCTGAATTTGTAAAGGTTAAAACAAGTAACCAAAGTTTAAAACAGCAAAGGGCCGTATGAAATAAAACTCGCCGAGTGCCCGTGGCTTTCAGACGCGTTTACGAACCGTAATGAAGGAGCAGTGTCATTTAGTTTTCTTCAATCTGAAACAGAATTAGTTGGGGAAGAAAAAGAGAATTGTGGATTAAAGACAACTACTGAAATTCTTAAAACTTGGATTTTCATGGTAATTCATAAAATAAAATAAAATAATCTCAGGTCAAGCAGTAAGGATTTATAAAATACTCTAATGCTAATCTAAAAATAATTCATTCTCATAGGACTTTATCACTTGGAAACGATGTCATCACCTCAGAAACAGAACTCAATTTAGTGAATATTCATTGAGGACAAATGTCCACAGGGCCCTGGGCTCTGAAGCTGTCCAGGTGGACGCGAGCCAGGCCCTCGCTCCAGGCCACCCGGATGTGACTCCAGGCCCTGTGCTCACGTCGTTCATCGTCGTCCAGTAGTGGAGACGCCCTGGCTCCTCCTGACAGTGTGGATTGTGCGTCGCAGCACTGACCGTCAGCACTGGTGAGCAGCCACCTCGGCGTGCGGCGCGTTGCTGACCCGCTGTGCCTCGTCGCTCAGCCGAACGAGAAGGCGCCTCGGCCGAACCTTGGAAGGCTGATGGGGTGAGACGGGGAGGCACTTTTCCAACATCTTAAGAACCGTGTGTCTCCTGTGCTTCTGTCGGGATGAACTGTCCACCTTTTTTTAGCTCCGTCTCACGCATCAGTTGGCAAACACAAGGCTCCCTTCCCCGGAGGTGACGGGTCAAGCAGGTCCAAGGAACCCAGACGGAAAACAGGGAGAGATGGCAGGAAGGGCTCTGCCGGGCAAGGTGCTGAAACAGACAGACTGGGACGCGTCTCCATCACGACTTGGTGTTTGTCCACTGCGGGGCAGGAGGGACCGCGCGTCCCGCGAGGGAGCCACAGGCCCGGGCGTGCGTTCGGCGGGGCAGTGGGCCGGCCGGGCCCGGGCGTGACATGCCTGTCGCCTGCACAGCGGTCGCTTCACCAGGTGTCGTGCCCAAAGCGAGCCGCAGGCTTTGCTCACCGTGAGCTTCCGGCGTGGACGCTGCTCACGGGGCAGTGTCTGTAGAGCTCAGCCCCACCACGGTGGCGTCTGACGACGGAGCAGAGGACGAGAGGCCGGCCGCAGGAGGGGTGGACTGTGGAGGGCGTGGCACAGGGGAACGAGGCGGCGACCGTTCAGTCCGCATCGAAAAAGAAAGTATTTGCCCCCGAAAGACTCCATTACAGGTTCCTATTGTGAGGCCTCACTTTACATTCAAGATGCTATTCAATTTACAAAAAGAAAGAGAAAGGAAGTTGGGGGGCCTGTACGCACCCGGCGAGGCCCCCATAACCAGGAAGACCACGTGTGTCGGGAAGGGCCTCCAGTGGGTGTGGATTTACCGGAATTCTGAGCCGACCTTCGGAATGACAAAAACAGCAGCAGCAACAACTATTAAAGCCCGCGAGGCGCAGGCTGCCGCCAACGGCGGGAGGCGCTGGAGCACGAGCTCCGGCCTCCGGACGCCGTGGGCGGACGAGTGGCCCGGCCGGGGTCCGCGCTCCTGAGGAGTCGTGCGTCGTGGGGGCTGGGGCGCAGAGTGAGCCCATCTGAATCCATCCTGTGAAAACTGTGAGTTTAAGAAGCATTGCCGGAGTCGCGGTTACTACTTTATAGTTGACTTGTTAACTCCCGGTCCCAGGAAACTGTGTTAATTATGCGGCCACCGCCCGTGATCGCCACTAAGGCTTTTTACGAGCCTTCGCCTTCCAAGGTTCATACGGGGTCTGATCACCCATTAACCACAGCCAGGGACAAGCTCAACCGCCTGTTTCATAACCGCTGTACAAATGTCCTCAAGACACAGCTGGCAGGGGTGGTTCGACTTAGGTACTGGATAAAGGGCCATAAAATCTCCATTTAAAAAAAAGCCTTAACTGTAATTTCTTCTTCACAACGTGGGCCATGTGACCAGTGCTGCTCGCTTCCCCCCGACTCTGAGCAGGCGGGTGACCCTGAAGCCATTGCCCGCTCCGCTGAGACAGCTCCACCCGGGAAAGAAGGAAATGCGTTTCCCGAGCCGTGGGAAGCAGAAGCCAGTCGCTGGCCACCTGCGCTTGGGCACGGAGGGCAGACGGGAGGGGCGGACGCTAAAGTGAGGCGCTCCGAGCGGCCGCGCGCCGCGGCCTCAGCTCCCTGAGGAAATCTGGGGTGACAGGAGCCTGAGCCCCTGTCCATCAGATGCTCATTTTATCCGCTTCTCACCACACGCGCAAAAATAAAGACTCTGCGCGACGTGGTCGCCAGACACAGCGCTGAAGCACGAGGCGGGCGATGTGGGAGAGACGCGGGGTGCGCCCACCCCCCCCCCCCCGGCTTGGCCGAGCCCGCGGGAGAGACGTGGGGTGCGCCCGCGCAGCGCCCTCCACCCCTGGGCTTGGCCGAGCCCGCGGACCTGTCAAACAAGCAGCTGTGTGGACAAGGGGGAAGCTGCTCGGAGGCCGTCCTGGCCCGGGCAGGGAGGGAACAGAAACAGAGGCCGAGCCCGGCCCCCGGGGTGGGGGCTGGGCCACAGTCGCTGGTCTGGGGACAGTGGGGGGGAGGGGAGGACCGCCCAGGGCCGAGGCGCTGGGCTGAGGACGCCCGAGCCTGCCGGCCGGGAGCACAGGTCTCTGCAGGAGTCGCCGCGACGCGAACGCCGTTCACCACGAAGCGCAGTCTCCCTGGGACCTCCGGGAACGACCGGGTGCTTCGTTCTATTCACCCCGTGATGGATTTGGGGGTTTCTTAGAGGCAGGCATTTTCGTGCCTCCTTTTTTGTTCAGTTATTGAAAAATCGAAGCTCACAGACGTTGAATACAACCCTAGACAATACAGTGAATCATCGCAAATAACACCGCCCCTCCCCCCGATTTCTGTCTCTCTGTCTAGAGCTCGTCTGTGCTGAATTCTCCACTCGGGGAATAAATGTGAGACCAGAGGCAGGGATGCCAGATTTAGTAAAGAAAAAATACAGGATGCTCGGTGAAGTGTGCATTTCAGATAAACAACAAATACATTTTTAGTACAAATACGTCTTCTGCAGTATTTGGTACCGACGTTAAAAATATTCATTGTCCATCTGAAATTCACATTTAAGTGGGTGTCCTACATCTTACGTGAAACCCAAACCAGGGGGAGAAATTGGCTCTCTCGATTCCAACAAAACCGAAGAGCGAGCTCTGGTCCTCACCACCGAGCCCTGACTCTGTCCAGCCCGGGCTTCGTCATGCTCCTCTCCCACACCTCGGCCCACGGCCCCCCGCCCGGCCTCTGCACGGTGGCCCTTCCCCTGGAAGTCACTTAGATGGAGCATCGGGGCCCCATCTCGTGGGCCTGACATGGACGTCTGTGTAGGGGGCGGAAGCGCGGAGTGACTCACTCCCTCTGGGCCCACGTCTGCCCTCCCTGTCCAGGCTGCAGGAGCCCAGCGTCCGGCCCCCACCCAGGCTGACCGACGGGGCACAGATGGACCCGGCCCAAGCTCTGCCGTCCAACGCTCTGGACTTCCTGACACACAGGGGCCTTTCTCTTACAGCTGGGGATGTTAGTACTGATTTTTAAACATTTAGCTAAGATATTGTTATTCTTAATTTTGGCATTTCAAGCAAAAAAAAAGTGTTTGGCACTTAGTGTACAGGACATGTTTGTGGAATGAATGAGTCAGAGCGAGAAGGCGCACAGTTCCCACCGGACCAGGGGGACACAAACCCTCTTTGCAGCACCAGCTGCTCCAGCAGCAGGATGAAGAGGGGGCTGCTTCTTGGGGGGCCCTTCCCTTCTGCCTGATTGCTGGTTCTCCTTGCTCGCTCCTGCAGTGCTGGAAAGGTGGGCTGGCATCCCGTGTCGGGTTAAATTTGGGTTCAAGCCAACTGAACTGGGAGTGACAAAGTCAGAAACGAGAGCACTGGGCACCCTTCCTAATAGGTGCGGGATGTTGACTGAATGGACAGATGGATGAATGAGTGAATGAATAAATGAATTGGAAGGAAAGTGGCCGACCATGTCTCCACCGGCTAAACCCCAGCTGGTACTTTACAGCTCCGCCCCACCCCCCAAAATCCCACACATCACTAGAAAGGTCACGGAGAGCGCGGCTTTTTTATTAAGAGGAGTTTCAATCATGTCACACAACTGGCTGTAAAACTGTGAATTAGCTCCCTGCGGCCGCTGTGACCACGTTCCAAATGCCGGGGGGCTCGAGATGCCAGCAGGGTGTTCCCTCCCCACTCTGGACGCTGTGTGTGGGCAGAAGCTCTCCCTGGAGCGGAGGCTGAGGCGGAGTCCTCGCCCTGCCCAGCTTCTCGTGGGTGGCCGTGGGTGGCCGCACTCTTTGGTCCCGGGCTTGTCTCCGCCTGTGCCTGTGGTCACACGGCCTTCTCCCTGCAGGCCTGTCCTCGCCTGGCGCTGTCCCCTCTTACGAGGACGCCGGGCCAATGGAGTAGGGCTCACGCCAATGAGCACATTTTCATTTGATGACATCCGCCCGAACCTCATTTCCAGGCACCTTGTTACGGTACCAGGGTTAGGACCTCAGCATAGCTCTCTAGGGGGACACAGTTCAACCTGCAACACTAAACGTCAGAACTATCTGTCACATACCAGTTATTCTACAAAACCCACCGATTACAGGTAAACGTTGTTGTCTAGTCTGTTTCTCGTAGATTAACAGGAGACCAGGAGCCGGTCTGCCACTGCCCTGAGTCCTGGGCCAGAACTCGCTCTGACTTGTGAAAACTTCAACTGCAGCCCCATCCACAGCGCTCACTAAATAATGTTTTCCAAGTTAAACGAATGCACGAGTAAATAAACTACCTAGCTGACAGGTGAGTGGGAAGCAAACGTAGAACAACTACTGGCAAGTGCGGACTCCTGCACAGATGGACCACGCCCGCTGGACCTAAGACGAAGATAATCCCAGGATCTGTGCACCACAGAAAAGGACAAATGCCACCGACTCAACCACACGAGGAGTTCTTACCGCTTAGCACTGTATGTGCAGTGAGAACTCGCTTACTCAGGCACCGACGCCCAACCTACCACACATGCGTTTACACGTGACAATGGACAGGGCCCAGAAGCACTGTAAGCGGTGAGGTGTTTTAAAAGCCTTGGAATTCGGCGTCCAGCGTTCCTGAGCCGCCTGGGGCACCTCGTCCACGGCTGCCTCACGCGGGGTCACATGGCTGTTTCACACGGGGTCGCCGTCCAAGCCAGGAAGACCGGGCTGGGCCTGACCCTGCCTTCCCAGCGAGGCGACCGCGGCCTCGCTGTGCCTTCTGTAAATGTTGATGCTGTTCCTTCATCATCTGAAAAGGAGGAGCAAGAACAGTTTCCAAACTCGGTTCACTCTCAAGCGATCGGATTATTGGGTGATTAAAGGTGCAGGGCTGGTTGGCCGCGAGGGGTCTGACGAGGGGTCTGAGCGGTCGCGGCTCACTCTCGAAGGCACGGCTGGCGGTGTCTGTGGCAACATAAAGCACGTGGCTTTAACCCCCCAATTCCACTTCTAGAACAATAACTTACAGCAGCAATGCTTTAACTTTCTGGTTTCAAAACCACTTTACACTTGAAAAATTACTGAGAATCCCAAAAGCTACTGATATTTACCCCATTAAAAATTAAAATTGAGAAATTTAAAAGCTATCGCATCATGAAAGAATAAGCTCACTGCACGATGCTATAAATAACACATTTTTACTCAAAAATTACATTTTCAAAAGCATTACTGAAAAGAGGACATTGTTCCACATTTTTGCAAATCGGTGGCCTAGAGGAAGCCACCTGGACCCCCAGCGCCCCCACGTCCACCTGTGCGCCACGCTATTTGGCTGTTGGCTGTGGAGGAAATGTGGCCGCCCTCCAGGGGGACGCCCCTCGCGGCCTCTGGGGGTCGGAGCCGCAGGGCGCACTTCGAGGGGCAGCGTGCCACAGATGACCCCACGCGTGGGAAGGGCCGCACGGGCCAGGTTACTCGCCAAGGCTGCTGGCACCAGCTGAAGACGGAAACAGCGTCCCTGGGGAGGGCGGACAGTGCCGGAGGAATGCTGCGCGACCACCAGCGTCGGCGACGCCGCACGTGTGACGATGCGGACCCGCGGCGCGTCACGTGGGATGCGGACCCGCGGCGAGTCACGTGGGATGCGGACCCACAATGCACCACGTGGGCTGACACGAGCCTGCGCCGAAGCGTCCAGCGTCGGTGTGTGGAAAGTAAAGTCGTGTTAAGAGCAAAGCAGAAAGGCAGCTGCAGCGGAATTCAGTCTCTGCCACGTACGTGCACACGCACGAGCGTGTCGGGAAGGGAGTGCAAGAAAACGTCGGCAACGGCTCAGACCTGGGTCCGCGGTGCCCGGAGGAACGGGCGGGGGCGGAGACGCGCTTCTCGTCATCTGGTGCCCGCCTGGCGTACACGCAGCTCGATCCTCGCTCTGCAAGGCTGTTCTGAGGAGGGAATGAATGGACGTGTGGGAAAACGCCTGGCTCGTCGCACATGTTCAATAAATGAGTTAAAAACAGCACCAAATAGTCCAGTTTCTCAAGGTTTTGTTATGTTCAATTTCCAGGTCACACACCTCTGGGTCCCCTTAATTAGCACTGCAACCCCCAATTCCTATCTCTCCAAAGGTGACAGCCCAGGTCTGGACGGAACAGCACGACTTGGCAAACGGCCTCTGAAACCCGTCGGGCTTTGATTTCCACGTAGATACTTCTGGCAATTAAATCATTTTTAAAACAGCATCTTTACTTTTCCCCACGGGTCTGATTAATCCCCATTAGCGAGACTCTTCTAAGAAGCAGGTGGCTCTAGCCGCCCTGCACGGGGCCAGAGGAGCGTGTCGGCTGCCGCGTGAGCCCTTGCGCCCCGGGGGTCCCTTGCTCTGAGGGCTCCCCCCACCTTGCGTTTGTCTCGCGCTCTCCCTGCATTGGCACTGAGCAGCCAGCCGTGCACGGCCGTTCCTGCTTGTGTGAGAACTCGGTGCCGTGTCTCCAGTGGTCTCGGGCGCCTAAAATTTTAGGCAACACCAGCATTCACTCCTCAGCATTGCTCAACGGTCACGGTCTAAATTGTTAGACACAACTTGTGTAGGAAAAATGCCTCTCCCACCCCAAAATCGGAATTCCTCTATTCCACGTTTCAAACAGCAAAGGTGGAGACAAGTGTCATCACCTCCACGCCGCCGGCCCACGGGCTCCGGGAGCCGGGGACGCCTGCTCGGCCTCTGGGCTTCTCGGCCTTCTGACTAAGAGCCCTGTAAACACATGTGCTCTCGGAGTCTGAGGCCGGCCGGTCGTGGGCTCGTTAAAGCTATGTCCTCACACCCTGGCCCATGTGACGCGGGCTGGGGGTGCCGGTCTGCTCCCCTCTGGAATGCATTCATTCATCCGTCCATTCATTCATTCATTCATTCATTCCCAATTCTATCAAATGTCTACTATGTAACTACTGTTGGGCATAATGATAACGAATAAAATGTGACCCAAAGGCAAACTCAGAAACCATTTCGACGACCTGTCCCTCTGACCGACCCTCCCCTGGCTGAGGAAAGGAAAACACAACACGGTGCTGTGGCCCTTCGCTTATGCCTCCCTCGCGACAACCGCAGGGACGCGAGCTCCCTTCGGTGGCAGTTTGGATCTATTCAGTTTATCAACCCCCCTTGACTTCGAAAGGAGTGCAAGGCTGGCCCCAGCGCGGGGCACTGTCGATGGCTTCCACGTGCCTGCCACAGCGTATGTCGCCACCGACGTCAGCTCCACCACGCGGGGTGGTGTGGGCCCACCCCCGCCGCGGGCACCACATGCCGTGGCCACCCCCGCGGCGGCCACCGCACACTGTGGTCACCCCCGCCGCGGCCACTGCACACTGTGGCTCCCCCTGATGCGGTCACCCCCGCCATGGCCACTGTACACTGTGGCCACCCCCGCTGCGGTCACCCCCGCCGCGGGCACCGCACGCCGTGGCCACCCCCGCTGCGGTCACACCCACCGCGGTCGCCCCCCTGCACCACCACCCCCCGCCCCCACGGCCACCACCACGCCACCGCACTCCAGGGAGGCCCGTGTCACCACACTGGGGTGGGCGTCCCGGGTCAGTGCCACCAAAACCGATTCTCTTCTCTGGCAGCCTGAACAGGAATGGCGGGTGGCAGTGGCTGCAATGGTCAGGGTCATGGGCCGCTCGGCGTGTGCGGGGAACCCAGAGCAAAGTAGCATTTACGATCACTAAAAAACTTAAAAATCAGCATTTCCAGACGGAGAGAGATACTCTATGTATTTAACCCGATTCCTCGTGGGCACTGACCACGCACAGCCAACGCCAACCAAGCCACTCACCTGGCTGCGGAGTACACAGGACAGCGGATCGCACAGGGGCCAGACACCGGCCACAACGGGCTCCGCGCTGGCCGCACGTGAGGGTCGGCCATGTCCAGCACCATAGCACACCACCCCACGACGCCGAAAGCCTGAGGACCGGGCCTGGCACGGCAGCCAGCATGAGCTTCTTCAGAATCATGTTCCCTGTGCCTCACAGGCCACAGACCTGCCTCCGGGGCCGCCGCCGTGGCCGCCTGCTGGACGGCGGGTCCCCGGGGGGCCCTGCTGCACGGTCCGCTCCTACGCACAGCCTACTCACAGCCGTCTTCTGACGTTTGTCACTGTACCTGCCACTCCCTCGCCATGAAGCTATCACACCCCGAGGGCTGAGACAGTGGCCATATTCTCGTGGGAACCCAAGGACCTAACATAAGGCCTGGTCCATGGAAAATGCTCTGGACATGTTGGCATATCTCAAAAAGTTTAAGGAGATTCCAGATGACGAGTTTCAGAGACCTCAGACAGGCCCCTGAGCCAGAGGAAGGGCAAGAACAGGCTTTTCTGTCACTTTCCAGATGAAGGTTTCACCGCTGCCTGAGGCCCCGTAACTACCGGGAAGCGTGAGCCAGCCGTGAGCGAGCCGGATCTCGCCTTCAGGAAGAAGGCGGCTTCTCTCCCTCTGCAGGGGGTGGGGGGCGGGGGGGGGGGTTCTTGCTACACTTGGTCTTTGGCTTCCGCACATACTGGAAAAATGATTTCTATGCAGAGGGCGTTTTCCAGACTGTACACAGTTACCGACTTCCAAAGCTACAACACAACGGTGAACGAAAATCACATGCTGACCTGTGAGCTCGTGCGATTTTTTTTTAACTTCTCACATTTTTACCTGTGTCTACAAAATATCAGGTGTCACTTGGGCACCAAATGCTATGCTCCAGAAGAACATGGACGACCAAAGGATGGATGGAGGGAGGGAGGGAGGAGGGGCAGCCAGACTGCTTTGCCATGAGCGCACTGTTTACTATTTTGGTGAATGATGCAGTATTTGGTCCACGAGCTAAGGAGCCAGCGCGTCTGGCTGAAAGGCGCGTCTTGTCCGTGTGGGAGGGTCTCGTTGTCGGTGAGGGGTCCCAGGTAAGGCAGGTCCCCTCGCAGGCCCCGACTGAACTCCAGGACATGGTTCCTGGAACTGTATAACTGCTTTCTTTGGCGAGTTTCTGTTCAGAGCAGAGCCTGGCTCGGTAAGTCTCTGGGTGTTTACGCTGTCACTGTGCAAACAGGATCACTGGCAGCCGAGACGAGCGCTTCAGGACAAAGAACCTTCCACGATTCCTCTCTAAGGGAAGGACGAAAGCTGCACCATAAATTAACTGTAACTCGTAGACGCTGCCTCCTTCCCCAAGGCGGCTGGTCCGTCCAGCCTTAGCCCTTGGCAGGAAACAGCAAGATACAAAAGCAGGAAACTCGGACCCAGACTTGGAGACCAGAGGGGCACCCCTCTCAGGCCACCGTCTGCGTGAGAAGTCCCCGAGACTTCGGCTGGGCAGCGTGTCCCTGCGACCTCACCAGTGTGGACCAACCCATGGCATGTCCTGCCTTCCTCTCAGTCCGAGGGCTGGGGACACAGGCCTGTGCCAGACCCCACAGGAGATGGGCAAGAGGCTCCCTGAGCTGGCCGTCAGCTTCTCAGCTGTGAGGGAGCCGGGCCTCTCTGGGGGCGCTGGGCCTCTCTGGGGGCGCCGGGCCTCTCTGGGGGCGCCAGGCCTCTCTGGGGAAGCCGGCCCTCTCTGGGGGAGCCGGCCCTCTCTGGGGGAGCTGGCCTTTTCAGCAGCACCCACGTCTGGTTGTGCTGAGTGTGTCCCCGAGGAGGGGAGGTGGCTGTGAAGGAAGGCTGCTTTCCAGGCAGCCCCGAAGGCTTTTTTCCTGCTGCTTTCTGTAAATAACAGAACAAAGCCTATTTTCTGCCAGACGCCTCCCACCCCGGGTGCTGAAGCAGCTTCTGCCAAAACCCCCCCCCCACCTCCCGTCCCGTCTGCCGACTGATCCCACACACTCCTCTGGGTGACGGTGAGCTCCTTCCAGGCGGGGACGGGGGGGAGCTGACGGCGGTGCGTGGGGCAGCTGCCGGACAGGCATCAGAGAACCGGACGTCCACCCCGGCCGCAGAGCTAAGTCCCTACAGGACTTGGCGAAAGGCTCGCGTCTGCCCTCTTTCTTCTCTCTCTTTCTAGCCCTCTGGGCCTTGAGGGGAAAGATGGGCTCGGGCCGGAATACTTCCTGCATGTTTACCACACCCTGGCCTGGCGGGCGGCAAAGCCCAGCTCCTGGAGCGGACGGGCCTCTGGCCTGGGTCCAGCGGGCGGGTTCCTGTTCCCTGTGACTGGGCAATGAATCCTGCGTAGCGCAAACCCGGCGGAGGCGTCAGAGGACATGGGGGTGTGCGTTCACCGTCACGGAGACCGAGACAGAACAGCTCTGAATCTTTACGACCGTTTAAAACCGCAGGGCCCGTGAAAACAGCCATCTGGGGACCGTCCATGTTCCTTGCGAGTCGGGCACCCAGAGCACCCGTCTACACGGCACAGTCAGTGCCACGTGGTGAGCCGCAGCAGGGAGTTCTAGCCGCTTCTTGCCCCTTGTCACCGGTCAGGCAGATCATTTCGGAAGTGCAAGGTTCAGTCTTCTACGGCACCCAGGAAGTTAAGACGAATTTTTTCCTCCAAGTAAGATCTCTCATGGGGCAGATGTAATTGAAATAATGAAGTCTTCCTTTAGCTCCGAGGTAGGAAGTTCTTCTGAAACGTGAACCCGAAAGCCTCGGCCGGGGTCCGGTCCCGGGTCCCCTCTCCTTGGCTCCAGGACGGAGGGCTGGAGACACACGAGCCCCAGGTGGCGCGTCATGCCTCGTGGCTGCCTTAGCAGTGCCCGGAGCTCCGGGCTCCGTGTCAACTCCAGGACCCCCAGGGCCCTAAAACGTGACGTCCCCTACACTACAGTGCAGGCCCTCGCCTCAGGAACCCCACAATGCGTGAAATGTCATGATTCTCATTGTCCAGACGAGGGAGCTGAGGCTGAGTTCTGCTCATGGTCACAAGCTGAGTGTGCGGGAGGAGGCTGGCCACACTGGGCGAGGCCTGCCGGAGGTGCCACGGCGGCCACCGCCTGCCCACCTGGACCGAGGAGCGGTGTCCTGACCTGGGGCGGAGGCCAGGGGGCGGCTGGCGGGAGGGCCAGGTGGGCAAAGTGCACGGTGCCCGGTCTCCTGGGCTCCCCGCCACCTGGCTGCACCTCGGCAAGGACGTACCTCCTCTGGGAGGGGGTCTTCAGGGCACGTGTCCCGGAGGTTTAGAAGTTTCTTAATTAGAAAAGGAAACACGTGTGAGCTTCGCTGGACTCCGGCGAGGAGCCGAGGGCGCCACGCGGGGACTGCCCCGCCACGCCAGCCCTGATGCCGCCCTTCGCGCCTCCTCGTCGCTCAGGAGCTGCCTCCGCGGGGGGCCGGCTCCAGCGTGGAGACTCCCCGAGGGGCCCAGAGGTGCGCGGGGTGACCGGAGGAGCCGTGCGCGCCCTCCAGTGCCTCCCCCAGGGGCTTCCCCACCTGGGACTTCTAATGGGCGTCCGAGAGCCCTAGTCCCTGGTTCTCCCCCGGGGGCAGCTCCGCGCTGTCGGGGTGGGCGACTCGCCCCCCAACCTCCCCTCCAGCTGTCACCTCCTCTCTGGAGTCCCCGACCAGCCCCCGCGCATGCACACTGGCTGGAAACAGAGACTGTAGCCACATCGGACCCCACATCTGCAAAAGACGCCGGGTGACCGTGGGCGCGTGGACTGTGGGGCGGCCTCCTCCGTTCCCAGGTGGCCTCTCCAGGAGGCACACAGTAATGGTTTCTCGGCGCACGAGCCATGGAGCCGGCCCTTCCCGGGCCACGCAGCCGAGGGACCTGGAGACTCCCGAGGACCTGTCCCCAGCCAGGGCCTGCGACCTCTTCCCACCCACACTGCCCTCCGCCCTGCCCAGCACCCCGGTGAGGCGGGGGGTGGGGAGGCCCTGCAGAGGCTGCTCTTCCTCGTAAGGGACACTCCTCCACCTCCACCCACAAAATAACAGACATGCACCCCACTCACCACGGCAGCCTCAAACACCCTCAGAATTCCCACAAAGCACTTCTGGGCGCGGCTCTGCCCACCTCACCCCACCCGAGGCCGCAGGCCGAGCCCGTCTCGTTAACCTGCACAGCCGATGGGCCGGAGACCACTGGCCTGGGGATGCGGATGGTGCACTTGGCCAACTGCCCCTGCTCCAGCTGTGGCCGGTGTCGGGGTCACCCGCCACAAGGCCCGGCAACTCTGTGCGAAAGGAGCAGCATGAGGCTGAGCCCCCGGCAGGTCTCCTGGGCCTGGGCAGAGGACAGGTGCGTGAGCGCACAGGACAGCCTGGCCTCCCGCTACCCGCCCTGGCCGTTAAGACGTCGCCTCAGCCAGCCCATCATGATGGGAGCCATGCTGAGGTCTCGGCAAGGAGTCAGGGCCCTGGGGAGCTCCCTGTCCCCGAGCACTGCCATTCACCTCACAGCCGTAGCACAGGGCAGAGCCCCCCGGAGATACCGGAAGCTGCACGGCCGGAGGACCCGTGCGGCCTCCCCTCCGGTCACAGCTCCAGATGCGGCAAGTCCCCTGGCGTCTGAGCTTCTGCTCCTGCCCGTGACACGTGAGGGTGGGCGCCCCCACCCGAGGCAGCCGACGTCGGGGGCCTCCATGAGAAGATGGGTGTCCAGGGCCGTCCCGGCCGACTGCGGCACGCAGATCTGCCCTCCCGCCGGCCCCTCCCGCCCACGCGTGTGGGCGCACCTGCCCTCGCCTCCTCTGCCTCCATGGCCTCGGGGGCCCTGCCCTGGGTGTCGGGGCCACGGCGTAGCCTCAGGGGCGGCGGCCTCCTTCCAGGCTCAGTACCCACAGAGGGAGCTCAGAAAAGGGGGAGCAGCAGCTGCCTCTCCCCAGAGCTGGGGCTCCTCGGTGGCCACAGTGGGAGAGGCCCAGGCCCCAGCGCTGAGGGCCCAGGGCAGGGAAGACCGAGAGAGAACATGCCGCCACCCTGACCGGTCTCATCAGAGGTGTGGTCAGCAGCAGACGCGCTGCTGGACTCAGGGTGCGGCTGTCACCGGCCTCCGGGTGGAAGGGGGGCCTCCAGCCCGGTAGTCAGGGGCCTGGGCCCAGGAGCCCCGCCCCCTTCACCGCCCTGACCTGCTGCATGGCAACGTGCCGACGGGGACAGCCTCGCAGCCACACGCCCAGCCCTGCCGGCACCGAGGAGCGAGGAGCGTAAAGTCCCCTGCGGGCCGCGCCGGCCACCCCCTCAGGAGGGGTGAGGCCTCCGCTCCGCCTGGGCCCACCGTCTGTCTCTTCCCGCGCCCCGCTGTTTTCTCTGTACACGCACAGCGCTCCCCGTGCGGGGTGCTGCGGGGGGACCCAGGACCCCTGCCGCTCTGGGCCCGCCAGGCCTCAGGTCCCACGAAGCTGGCGGGAGCCTGGCGTTTCAGGTTTGTGCACACGTCACAGCCCCGTTGAGAGCCCCCTCCTGTGGAGACTCCCCGGTGTAGAGAAAGGGTGCCACGCCCCAGAGGTACGGGCTCCCGACCCCAGCCAGGAACTGGGAGAGCTCCGACCCCGGGTCCCCACCGCGCCTCCTTGCTGGGGGCAGGGGGCAGGCGGTCGGGGCCCTGCAGGCCTAACTTGGGCCGTCAGCCTGCTGGCCGGGCTGACGTTATTGTGTAGGGGGGTGAACCAGGCCTGTCCTTCCAAAGGAGAGTAAGGTAAACAAAGGTGCTTCCTACACCAGCCCACAAAGTAAACAGGGCCCTGGCTTCCTTTGTTTCTAACCCAGGGGCGTGGTTCTCTGGGGATCCAAGCAGTTTTCTCGCTGGACCCCACCCTTCCTGCAGTCAGGGCAGAGCCCCCTGGCAGGGGCCTGTTTCTCACGGCTGCCTTGCCCCGCCCGGCAGGCATAGCTCACCCCGGGGGGAGGGCCCCGCGGCCTGGCAGTGGGGTCGTCACCCCATGTGTAGACAGTCACCCAGGTCCTCACCTAACCTTAACCTCAGGGTGTCTGGAACCCAAAATACGTCCTCTTGAGAACATGGACCCCTCGACAAAGCAGAATACAGGGGGTCTGCATCGAGCTGCCAGCCTGCAATCAGGGGTATAGAAACCTCCTCACCAAAGCCCCCAGCGACAGGATTGACTCCGTGCCACGCTGACCTGGGGTAGGGGCGGCCTATGGTCTAAGCTTTCCCGCCTGTCGGGTGGGGCCTGGCAGGGGGCAGAGCCAGGGGGACCTCCTGCTGGGCTGTGGGCGCTGGCCAGGGAGGCCCCTGCCAGAGAGGGCCACCTTTGCAAAGAAGTCTGGAGGGCGCGTGTGCTCCCCGGCACACACCTCTCCCCGCAGCCCCCCACAGGCCAGGAGGTGTCGGGGGCCGGCGGGGGCCGGCCGCACGGTTTCACTGACCGTGGCGGGAAGAAGCCCCGAACCCCCAGCCTCCTCCGCTCCGCTCCCCAGGAAACAGGAAGTGCTTTTGTTTTAAGCCCCCCGCGATCCCGGCACGTAACCCACAGCAGTCACAATAAAACGCTTCCTGCCGCCCTTCGTCTCGGTCTCTGCTGTGCGGTGTGACAGTCGGCTGGGTCACGGGGACGAGGCTCACTGACCTGGGTGTCCGCCACGCAGCACTGTCCCCCTCGGGTTCTCCGACCGCGGACCCACCCAGCCGCCCGGGGTCACCCCGCGTTTTTCCTAGTGGGTAAAACAGAGAGCGATGCGGCAGCCCGAGCTGCCCTCCCCCGGGACAGGCCCACGACAGCCCTGGCCGGTCGACAGCCCAGGGGTGGTCTCCAGCCAGGTGCGCCGGCACCCCGAGGCTGCCAGGTGCTCACCTAGCATGGAGGCCTTTCCCTCCTACTTTTAATGGTGAATAGTACGTCCCACAAATCGAACCTTGTCAACCATCAACCTTTCTGCATTTCAAAGACCATGAAAAAATGAAGACAGTCAGCAAACTAGAAATGAGTATTTGCAAAAACATATCTGATAAGGCACTTGTATCCAGAACAGACAAACCATCTGCAGGGTGACCCGCCACCCGGGTGGGGAGAACAGAAGTGCAGGTGCCTCTAGAGTCACAGCCGCTGGCGGGGCCAGGATCTGAACCCCCGTCTGTTAGACTCCAAGCTGCGACCGAACGCTGCTTCTCCACAGGGTCCAACACCGCGGCACAGGACGGGCCCCCGGCACTCAGGGGCCCTGTGACCAGGCCAGGAAGAAGCCCGGACGCGGCCCTGCCCAGCTCCGGGGAGGCCCGGCGGCTCGAGGAGCCTCCGTGGGTAGAATCGGGAGATGCACTTTCCATGCGGCAGAGGCGGCACAGGGCGCGACCCCGGGGGGGCACGGGGCCCCTCGCACGCGTGCACAGCGGCAGGCGGGGGATGGCGGTGACAAGGAGGGGACGCCGTGGCCGGGGCCTCCCGGGGCGGTCTGCGGGCGACACGTCTCTGCACCCTCGGGGGGAACGCCTCTCGCTGCCGTGGGCACCGCTGCCACAAGCTCAGTGAGACGTCTCGTGAGGGTGCTCGCGATCTGACCCGGTAACGGCGACGCACGTTTGGTCCAGAGATGGGGGGGGGGGGGCGGGGAGAGAGAGAGAGAGAAAGAGAGAGAGAGAGAGAGAGAGAGAGAGAGAGAGAGAACGCCTTTGCGTGTCAACACGTTCGTGCGTGCTGACTGTCACAACGCGTCTTCGGAACAAACCACAACACGGACGCACCTCGGGTGTGTGGTTCCGGCCGGCACGCGAGTCACTGGGCACCTGTCTTTGGGGAGCCACGTGCGGCAGCTCCCTCCTGACCGGTGGGCCCAGCCCCGTCCCTCTCAGCCCGCACCCTGCCTCAGGGTGCCAACGAGTGGGGGCAAGGCGGGGGAATCAGAGAGGGCTGACTCAGCCCGCGGTCTGTAGAGACGGGGAAGTGAGGGGAGCCCTCTGCAGAGGACCCCGGCCCATGGACAACGCGCAGCAGGTCCCGAGCCCAGGAGGATCCCATGTGCCTGGGCGGGACAGGAGCCACCCAGTGGGTGCATCCGGGGAGGCCCACGCTGGGCAGCCGGAGCCCAGTTGGAGAGGAAAGGCCTGCAGGTCCCAAGCCGCCCTGCACACCAGAGTTGGCCCGGCCCATGCTGCCCGCTCGGGGGCCAGCCCGGGTCAGCCTGGCCTGGTGGGGAGGAAGGCAGAGAGTGAAGCCTGCGGCCTCTGTGGTCACTTCTGGGGTCACGCGATGGCGAATGCTCACAGGAGCCCAGTCAGAAGGGGTCCCCCCGCCCCCTGCCGGCCACGGCCACCCCCCGAGCCTGCCCCTCCCGCTCAGGGTGCTACTGGGGGCTGGCTCTGTTTACATGACCTCTCCAGCGTGACCACTTGGCACAGAAGTGGCATTCCTGCTCAGCGCCTGTGGTCCTGCCCACGGCCCGCCCCCCGCCCCGCCCCCCGCCCACGGCCTGTCCGGGACCCAGGGGCAGTGGGCCTGGCAGCTGCCCACACAGCCTCCCAGGCAGTGGCGCACTGCAGCCACCCAGCTGGACAAGGGCCATGCCCTGAGCCCCAGGGAGTGGACCCCCCACGCCCGCCTCTTCCCTTGTTCCCCAATCTCTGCTGGCTCCCCAAACTCCCACAGTCCACAGCTAGAGATCACTGCCAGCCCGGGGTGGGGGGGCCTCCTGCTCCAGCTGCTCAGCCAGGCTGGCATCCCAGGGTGGGGGCCCAGAGACTGTAGGCCAGCCCGGGAGTTAACAGGTGAGCGCCAGGTGAGTGCCCCGGGCACCCCTCCTGGGCAGGAGAGGCGGCCCGCACGCCCTGGCGCCCCGTCGGAGGAGGAGCAGCCTGCGCTGGGAGCCAGGATGTGGCCGTGCACAGCCACGCCGTGGACAGCACGCGTGGACGCGGGCGCCAGCTCCGAGTCTCACCGGCGCTGTCGCTGGCCCCGGGCACCCGGGAGCTGGGAACGGCCTTCACGGCACAGAGCCCAGAGCGGGCACGGACGCGCCTCCCCGATCCCGCCCCTCTGCCCCCCACGGCGGGCCGGAGGCCGTCCCTGCGGCCTGCTGGAGCGGGCTCCGCGCCTGGCTGTGGCTGGCCGTGACGGAGCCGCGGCCACCCGACCCCTCCGGGGCCTCGCGTCACCGGGGGACGGTTTCTTCCGGCCGCCGGGTCCTGCTGACTTTTCCTTCAAATACACGTAGTAGCCGAAGCCAGACGCCAGCGAAGACAAGCGAGGACGGACGCACCGTGGACGACGCGCCCCCTGCTCTGCGCCCCGCGCTCGGGCCGGCGCGCGCTGTGCTCCCTCGGCGCCCCCTCCCCGAGGCCCTAGAGACTCTCCCGGGACGAGGAAAGCTCAGGGACGCTGGCGGGACAACGCGGGCTTCCCCCGCTCCCGCGCTCTTCCAACGTGACTGAGCCAGAGACGGGCCCCTCGCGACGACGCCCACCGGGGGCTGAAGACAACCGCCCCACGGTCCTGTCAGTCTGACTGCTGTAGCGAATTACCCCAGACGTAATGGCTTAAAACAGTAACAATAACAATTACCCAACTTCTGTGCGTGCGGAGTCCTGGGCGGCTCGGGCGGCCCTGGCCTGGGGCCTCCCACGAGGCTGTGGGGCTGTGGTCGTGACAGGCTGCCCGGGACCGGCAGGCCCCGTCCGCGGCGGCTCCCTCCGGCAGCGTGCAGGCCGATGGTGGCTGTTGGCCGGAGGCGTCTGCTCCTCTCCCCGTGGGCCTCTTGGCGGCGCTGCCTTCCCGTGCCCCTGAGGGGTCGAGGGCGAGCTCAGCGTCCTAACGACCTTTACTCGCGACCACCCCGAATCCAAGCCTTGCGTTGTCCCTTTCCTCCGTGCCCACAGACGCAGCCTCTTCTTCCCCTGTGGGCTGAACCATCTGAGAACTGGACATCTCCACGTCCGGCTGGGATCTGAGATCTGAAAGTGAATCCGAAGCGTGTCGCACATTTACCTTAACCCCCAGGACCCAGTGCCACCAAGAAGATGCGCAATGACCCCCCAAGGCACCAATGGGTGGGTCATCGTGGGGGTGCGGACAGAGGGACATGTGGGTGGCAGAGAGAGTTATCTGCCAACCCAATGGTCCCCAGCCTTTGTGGCCCCGGCGACTGAGGCTCCCACGAGACTCTAGTGCCTGACGACCTGAGGGAGCTGAGGCGCTGATTCTGGCGCTGGGGGCGGCTGCGAATTCAGAAGAAGCTTTGCTGCTCACCTGCCTGCTCACCCTCCTCCTGTGCAGCCCGGTTCCTGACAGGCCAGTTCCCGTACCATCTGCAGCCCAGGGGCAGGGGACCTTGTGCTAACTGGAAAGGGGCTCGAGGTCTTCGGAGAAGCTGCGACTGACCAGCGCCAGGCCAGGCCGGGCCGGGCCTGGGAAGCGGCAAAACCTTACCTGCAGCATGCACAACAGTCGCTAGCGGCCACGCTGCCCTCCGCGCCAGGCGCCCTCCCACGGGCTCCGGCGTTACTTACCCATGGAGTCCTCTCGGCGACCTGAACCAGACGCCACCATCGCGCCCGCTGTACAGACAGGGAGACTCGGCACGGAGGCCTGACGTCTCATCGGGAGAGCTGCCAGCAAAGGACAAGTGCGGGTCTGCGTTCGGGCTGCCCACGTCCACTCGCTCACCCGGCGCACGACCCCAGGTCTCCCAGACTGTCCTAAACTGGACCCCGCACCTATGGAATGCAGAGGACGTCTCAGGCACCCAGAAACCTTGACTTCCCGGCTGGGGGTCAGCCGGGCCCAGCCTGGGGGGAGCAGGTGGGCGCGGAGCCGCAGGTCCCGGTCACCAGCCGGGGCCTCTTTCTTACCCGCAACCACGTCGGGACGGCCTAACGTGAGGCGCTGACTTCACAGTTCTGCTGCGCCGAGGAACAGAGCCCCGCTACGCAGAGTGCGCGGAACTTCTCGTCTGTCCTGGTCACGGCTGCGTTTTATGCCTGCTGCCCCATCGAGCCTGTGCGATGTCACAACGAGAAGGACGAGGCCATGGGCAGGACTCGTCTCCGGTAAAGACCCAGGGTGAAGGGACTTTGATCAAACAACTATTTCTGGCCTGGAATCTGAGGACAGTTGGGTTAGGCTCCAATTTCGGGTCTGACTTGCCCTGGCCGGGTGACCAGGAGGTCAGGGTTCCCTCGTCCTGCCCCGACCTGAGACTTCGCCAGGCGTGAGGCGAGGACAGCGCTGGACTCTGACGCAGGCTCGCGCTGAGGAGTCGACCAGCCAGAACGCTCCGCACGACGCCCGGTGTGCCCCAAACGCCCAGGGGCGGGCCTCACTGCACCGCGGCCGCCATCCGTCACAGGACACAGCGACTTTAGGTGCCATTACGGAAGAATGGAGAGAAAATTCAGGCAGTTGAACAACGCCACTCCGTCAACTATCAGACACAGCCAGCTCTGGAGACGGCAGGATGAGAAGAAATGCGTGACCGAACATCGGCGAGACCCGGTGTGGCTGCTGGGCTCGGCGGTCCGCCCACGGCCGCCGGCCCTCCATTCTGGCTTCTCACGACCCCGTGGCCTTGGCCCTGAGACACAAGTGATGGCACATTCTGCTGTCAAGCAGCCCCCAAGGCCAGCTGCTGAACGGGGTGGGGAGGCACTGCGTTACGTCCGTCACTGTCACACGCCACGGGGGGCAACGGAGGGCCGTGGGGCTGGACTCGACGGAGCAGACAGCATGGAAACGGGCTGCCTACCGGCGATTTTCTCCTCTTCCCTTCCCTTCCCTGTTACTGGTAAGCCGTTTTTATTCAGAAAGAAAAGTGTTTCTCCCCGAGATGTACTCGAGTGGAGCACTGTGTTCCCGGCGGCCGGGCTGCCCTGGGCAGCAGGGCTGGTGAGCAGATGGCGGGGGGAGGGGGCCATGCACCGAGGGGGCCCAGGGGAGAGGGAGGAGGGCGGCCCGGCCTGGGGATGCGCGGCGGGCTCGGGCAGCGTGACGCCCGTGATGAACCGGTTCCCGCGCTGCCTGAGCACAGACCACCTTTAAAGCGCCTCCGTCGACGGAGGAAGCAGAACACACCCAGACGGGCTCGCGGACACTGAGGGGCGACACTCTCCCATCACGTGACAGGATGGGCCCCGCTTCGGGAAATGGCGAGTCGGTCTCGGGCCACGCAGATGCCCTCCAAAGAGCCGTCCTTTCCCACTCCTGTTAGTGACCCAGTGCGTGTGAACACCCTCCCCCAAAACGGCCCAAGCCGCGGGATACCTAAAGAGTTCCTAGCATGGCATGGCTGAGAAAAATGAAAAAAAACAAGGGCCCTGAGGAAAACAGGGTCGCGGTGGGGGCGCCGAGGCCTCCAACGATGGCGAAGGCTGTGTGCAGCACGAGCGCTGTGTGCGAGGGAAGGACAAAGAGGCACGTGCCAAAGGCGACCAGTCTTTAAATCACTAGTGGAAAAGACAAAACTCATGGCGATAAGACATTAGAAATCAGAATGGAAGCACGAGATCTAATTCAAGTTCCTGCATACGGGGCTATGTGTCGCCACCACGACCACCACCGCCACCATCACCACCATCACCATCGTCACCGCCACCACTACAATCACCACCACGACCACGACCACCATCACCGTCACCGCCACGTTATGGCCTGAGCACCTCCCGTTTCCGGGCGCTGTGTTCGGGGCTTTAACTGCACTGCGTCACCTGAGCCTCACAGAGACACTACGGCGTCAACCTGGCCCTCCGCCGGCAGGGAACGGAGACTCGGGGAGTTGCTGTGAGCCGCGGTGCTGGCTCGGGGGCCGAGGTTCGGCTGACTGCAAAGCCTATTCCTAACCGCTCCGCCCCCCGCCCTGCACCGGGCGGTGCTGCTGGGAGCGTGCCACGCTCGGAGTTGAGAGATGATGCTAGAAAGAACCTCCCCCGACTGCGTACACAGTGCACATCACCGCTTTTATCCTACCAATTGTTTAGTTTTTGGAAAAGAATCCATTTGCATCTAAGCAATGTATTTTTAAAAAATCTGAGTCTCCACATTTCACCACAAGTGGCACGTGTAAAGCTCACACGAAAATCAACGTGAAATGATCCATAAAAACCTAGATGATGAAAACAATCAGTTTGGACAAGGCTGGCGCCCAAGACGAATGCGCCTGGGCTGCCGCTGTAATCCCGCCCCTCATAAATCATCCTTGCGCTCTGCCATCCTGGCTCTATCGGGGAGGTTCTTGCCCTGCGATTTATCCTGAATACATGAGGCTTTACCTTTGGAAAAGTAATTAAGCACTGCCCAGCTCAGAGAGATAAAGATTCGGAATGCATTATACATGAAGATTAGAATGCAAACACAGAAATCTCAATTAACCTTCTAATCTGTAGGTCAGAAGGAGGGGTCTGACTTACAAAATAAATACAATGCTCATTTTCTACAGACCCCATCTGGCTGGTGACAGAATTCAGGTCACAGCAATTAGTTATAATAACAGGAGGGAAACAAAAGGTCATGCTGTCCCTTCACCTCTGGATAGCCCAGTGCCCGGCTGCGGCCTGGGACGGGGTCAGAGACAGCGGTCAGCTGCGAAACAGTCCTCGAGTTTACAAACAACGGCTCCTAGACAGGGCTACACTGGAGGGGCAGGGGAAATGCAGACAGCCGCGGCTACCCCCGAACCCGGCGCGGCTGTGGTGGCCTGCTGCAGGTCAGGCCGAGGCACAGAGCGTCTGGCATCAGCGAGGCCACGGGAACTGCCCGCAGGCGCCCCGTCTCTGGCCTCAGCGGCTACACCTGAGAGCGAAGCCCCTGGGGGGAGGTGACCGGTGAGCACGACCACGCGCTCAGGCATCGGGGCTCCCGGGGCGGACTCTGCCTACCGACAGGCTCGAGGCGCACGACGGGGCGGCCCACGACCTCCACGTCCCACCACCTTCCTCCTGCTCCTGCCCTGCCGACCTCTGCATCAAAGAGAAAACTGGCCATGCTCCTCCTCTCCTGAGAAAGCAGACCCCGATTTTCTAGCATGCTCATGACCTTCCGTGAAAACGGACACACACACACCTGGTCGAACAGTGTCTTCCCCCCAGTTCACGTTCTCCCGGAAGCACAGAACGTGACCTTATTTGCAATCGGGGTCATTGCAGAGGCACTTGGCTAAGTGCGGTGAGGCCACACTGGAGTAGGGAGGCCTCGAGTGCAGTGTGGCTGGCGCTCCTGCGAGAGGCGACCACGGGCGCGTGCACCGGGGGACAGAGGCAGAGACGGAAGCGTTGCGTCCACAGGACCGCGCCAAGGACGGCCGGCACCACCACGGCCGGAGGACGCGAGGGGGCAGTGCCCGGAGCCTCGGAGAGGACACGCCCGCCAACACTCTGACTTTGAACTTTCGACCTCCAGAACTGTGACGGAATAAATTTCTGTTGTTCACAGCACTTTGCAATGCTGTCCTAGGAAACTAACACCATGTGTACGAGCAGCGTTTCAGTTTATTCTGGAACGAGCCAAGTTAACGAAAGCCAGAGAGCAAGCCGTTCCGGATCCAAGCTGCGGAAACTCGCTCCCTCCCTGCTCGGGTCGGCCCGCTGGACTCAGAGCCCGCCTCTTGCCCGAGTCGCCCCCTGCGCAGGTCCCCTCCCCTCCTGGGCATGCCAGGCCCAGCGCCTCCTCAGGCAGGCCGGCGCCTCGGCCATCGGCCTCGACCAAACGCCCTCCGTCCTGCTCCACGCCTCCACGGCTCGTCCTGGACCCTCTTCCCCTCGTCGCGAGGCATCTGTCGCCGTCCGTGCCCTGTAACCTTCCAGCTTCTTGTCCTGACGCATCACCCCTGCCCGCTGGCTGCCAGGCAACTCTGAAATCTCATTTCAGGAGTTCTCATCTGTTTTAACACTCGCACCCCAGCGCCTAGACCGTGACAGATGCCATACTTGTCAAACAAACGAATGAGCAAATGAGTAAATGAAATAATACTCTTGTACCTATAAAATGGGCTCAGGTTTCAAAGCCCACGTGTCACCAGGATCGCATCCCCTCCTTCCCTCTCTCACGTGCCTGCCCCTTGCACAAGCTCCAGGCACGGAGGGCCCGGCCACTCCGCTGCAGAAGCTGCCAGGGGCGTGACCTGGCCAGCGCGCTGAAGGGCGGGGAGGACACTGGCCCGTGAGCCGCACAGGGTCGGCAGGGCGGGTGCGCTGACGCACCTGCTCGGGACCGGACGAGGCAGGTTCCTGCGCGGGGTCCCACCCTCGCTGTGCGCGGGCTTCCCAGAGGCCGCCCCCCCACCGGTCCTGCGCTGCGAAGCGAGTCCCTGCGTGCGGGAGCCGGGCTCCACCTCACGTCTCTTCCACTGGCGTTGCTGGTGCTGAATTCAGGGCCGTGTCCCTGGTCCCTGCGCTCCCTCCGGGAGCCGAGGCTCGAGGTGGCCACGATGACAGCACTTGCCGGAGTACGTGGCATGTGTGAAATACTGGAAGAGGTGTAACAGGGACTCAGGGGTTCGTCAGCGCCTTCGGCCACTCCGAGCCAGACGGAGTCGGTGCGCATCATTGAGAATGACAGCGGAAGCGAGTGGGCGGGTGGTCACACCCCGGGTCAGGGGACGCTCCGGGGAAGAGCTGGGCTGTTCTGAAGATGACCTCGGGCACGGGCAGGGGACCGGCCAGCCCACACGTGTGGCGTTGTGGAATCCCGCGGTGTCTGGGAAGCAGTAGAAGTGCCCCAGTCCACACCTCCCCAGTGACCTGTCACCCTGACCGATGCCCCGGGAGCCGTGTTCCTTGAGGTGACGACACGGCATGTGTGCTTTACGGCCAGGGAAGGGTGGTGTGACCCCTGGTGCCAGCAGACCACTCGTGGCCGCTGCTCGTCTGAAGGACTGTCGTGCAGACGGATGTCTCAGGGCCAGCCAGGGCCCCATGGGGATGGCGGGCCGGGACGTACATGCTGTGCTTCCCCTCGGGGACAGCACACTGAAGAGTCAGCTACAGATCACAAGGCTCACGAGACACCAACGCTGAAGAGGAGACGACGAACCCCACTGCGGAGCGCTCCCTGGGACCCCGTAACTCCCCGGGGAGGCGGGCCTGCTTTCCGCCCGAGCGCCCTGAAGCACCTGCTGCAGGTTCCTTGCCCTCCGGGGAGCCATGGAGTGTGGCTCTGCCTCGTCTCTGACCGAGCCGAGCCACTGGTACTGGGGCGCCTGTACCTCTCGACATCGTTGTAATTCCCTCAGAGTCCCTTTGACATTGATTTTGTGTGTCCACTTAGGCAGACTCGGTGACCAGTCTAGATGCCACGTGCTGAGTGTGTTTTTAAAATGTGATTACATCATGTGAAGCAGACTCGCCTCGGGTGTGTGGGTGGGCCTCATCCAGTCAGTTGAAGGCCTTAAGAGGAAAAAGACTGGAGTGGCCGGGGAGCAGGGACGTCCCCTGCAGGGGACCTTCCGACGCGGAACACCCGCTCTGCCTGGGTCTCCAGCCTGCTGGCCAGCCCTGCAGGTTCAGACTCATCAGGCCGATGAAATCATGAACCGATGCCTTAAAACAAACAAGCGAGCACACACACACACACGTGCAAGCGCTCACAACCCTAATGGCTGTTCCCCTGCAGAACCCTAGCTCAGTCCCCACGGTACCTCCCTACAGCGCTGGCCCAGCTGGAGGGCAGGGCAGGGCCACTTACCCCGACGATCAGTCTGCTCACCAATAAAGTGGGAACAGCGACATCTACCTCTCAGGTCAGATGAGATGAAAGATACGGAAGTACTTTGTAATAAGCTGTCTCTGCAAAGTTATTATTTTCAACGTTCAACTTTCCGGGACAAATTAAAGGCTGCCTGGCCTTCCTTCAGGGTCGGCTCGGTGGCGCCGGTGGCTGTCTCCTGACGCCCGGGCCCCCTGCCCCCTCCGGGCCTGACACACTCGCATCCTATTATTACGGTCCACCCCCAACCAGCGTCAAGGCGACCAAGCGGTGCTGCCCATGAGACAGAGAATTGGGACGTAGTGACCCAGTGGGGCAGGCCGGGAATCCCTGCGGTAAACCCAAGCTGGCCTGTGACTCTAACATCAAAAGCAGGTGCTTCTCGAGCCATCGTCATCTGTCTGCCAGTGTCTGCCGGGCACCCGGGCATCGTCAAACAAGCCTCCGGCTGGGCCAGATTATAGACAGGTGACTGAGGATGGCTGGGGGGCGGTGACTCGTCGCTGGCTCCCGGGGCCCTGCGATGGCCACCTCCGTCGCAAGTCTGGCGGGTGATGCAGCCCCTCCCGTGTCCTGCTGGCTGGCAGGAGAGCGCGGCACGCTGCCCAGGCTTCCCTAGTCCCCGGTTGGTCCGACTCAACTCCAGCCTTGGTGCTGTTCTAGGGATCCCACCGGGGCGGATGGGTCATGGGACAGAACTGCACGTGGCCTCCATCTTCCCTGACAGCAGGCTCGCGTCCCACTGGGACATTGGCTTTCTGACCCAGCGTGCTGAGGAACCAACAGGAGGTCCTGTCACAAGTCCGTGGTCCTGGGTCTCCGATATGGTGCCCAGATCCTCGCCTGCCACAGCCTCGGGGCTGTGGTCCTTCTCGTCTGGAGGGGGCTCTGGAGGACTGTCCTTGCATGCTGTCCCCTGCGGACCTGCCACTTCCTGCTCAGGAGGAAATGGTTGGCACGGGCTCACAGGCTACCGGACTGGGAAAGGTCCCTGGGAAACATCTGGAATGATTCATTTCAAATACAAAGACGATTGTAAGTTCTACATTCAAATAAAAGCTTCCCCTAAAATATGAGTAAAACCCACAAAAGCACTCTGAACGTGGTGGTTGGAGGGTTGGCTGAGGAGAGGGAAGGCAAGCAGGAGTCCTGTGGGCCCCTCGCAGCCCCTATGGGGTCCCACAGTGCTGGCTTTGGGGAGCACAATCAGACCTGCAACCAGGCCCCCAGCTGAAGACGAGGAGCCTGAGGCCCTGTGACCACCACGAGGTTGCAGCCATGGGACCAGCTCCCCAACACGGGGCAAACCTCAGCATGAGCTAGAGAAGTCGGATCTGCCACCCAAGCCCCCGTCCCCACAGGGCACCAGCAGCCACCCTCTGCCCCGTGCGTGAAGCCCGGTCCCCCTCTAGTTCTGAGACAGCACCCCCGTCACTCCAACGGGAAGATATTTTGACCGAACCTCGAAACCGACACAAGCAGAAAGTAATCGATTTTCTCTTTCTTGGAGGAGGTGTCACGTGGTGGTGAAGGGCACGCACTGAGCAGAGCAATCTTGGCTCCGGGACCATTAGCTCTGGGGACGCAGTCACCCAAACCCTCTGGGCTTCAGGGTCCTCAGCCACAGAACGCATGGCTGACGGCACGTTCGTGGTCAGGGCCCTCGGCGCCCACAGGTCTGCAGCGGCGGACGCGCGGCGAGCGTTACCCTCGTGCCGCCCCTCAGTCCCCTCCCTGGTCCTGGGGTCTTCCCCGCTCTTCCCTAACCATCTGCTCATTCTCAGTCACGGTCCGTTTGGGTTCCCGTAACCCACCCTGGGTGAGCACAGCAGCTCTGTAACTGACAGCCCTGGCTTCAGGCGGTTTTAGATTTCCAAATGGCTCCTTGTCACGCAGTGATTAAAAAAACAACTACCCATCCAGGTAACCAAGAATTTCCAGAACCCGACTGGACTTTATAGATCAAACTGAGTCACCTGCCCTCACCACTAAAGAGGCCCCTGCTTGGCCTCCTCTCTCCCGAACGGCCCTGGCCATCCCAGTCCAACCCAGTCCATCCTGCCTCCAGGCCTGTGCTGGGCCAGCCCCAACCCCAGAAACGCCCTCCTGCTCCCCAAGCACCGCCCTACGTCCCGGACCAGCTCAGGTATGTCCCCTCCGCCCTGACAGCCCCGCTGGCCCTGGAGTGCGGGCTCCCCAGGCCTCGCAGGCCTTATCTCAGGAGAGCCAGGCCTCCCCTAAACAGCGCGACGTCCAAATCGAAACTTGGTTCCTGGCGTTATCAAGGGCTTTCGAGAACAGGAAAGGATTCCGAGCCACGGGCCGCCGCGCTTCTGAAAACGCCCTTCCTGTCCCGGCTGGTTCCCGTCAGGCTGCGGCCTCCCAGACGCCGCTCCCAGCTCTGCCCGGAGACCCCAGCTGCGCCCTGGCCGGGCCCCCACCCTGCTGCCCCCGGCGTCCCCAGCGGGGTGGCGGCAGACTCCCGCCCCCGGCCCCAGGCGGGCATGGCCCGAACCCCCACGGCCCCGGAAGGGCGCCCGGACACGGGGCCTCTCCGCCCTCAGGGTCGGCTCCCGACGCAGCCCTCAGGCTCGGTGTGGCGTTATCGCCCACAGCACTCCACGTCCCAGGAGTTCCACGCTGTCCGGGCGTCGCCCACCCGGCGCTCACTTGTCACCTTCCCCAGAATGTGACAAGCTCTGAACCGAGACGGAGAGTCCTGGGTGACCGCACCGCCCTCCGCAGCCGGCCTCACCGTCGCCGGAGCGCGCTCTGTCACCCCTCTCTCCACGCAGCCGCACAGGGTCACCGCACACCCGGAACGTGCGCGCGGGGGCGCCGGCGTCCGCCCGGACGGCCCGCGGGGGAAGCCCCGCCGCGGAGGCCCCGGCGCGCATGCGCAGTCCAGTCAGCGCCCAGGCCGCGGGCGGCGCCGGAAGTTCCGGCTTCTCCGCGGGTTCCGGGCCGCGTGCTGCGCCACGTGCCTCGCGGGAGGAGGAGGGCGGCGGCGGCCAGAGTGCGTTCGAGGTTCCGGCTGCGTGGCATGTCGGGGGCACGCAGCAAACGTTTACTGACTAATTTATGTTGCGGAATGATTTGTAATCGTCAGACATCTCAAGCCAGTCTTTTCTCCATGCTTGTTATTTAAAAATCAGTCATTGCAAGGAGCCGAACGTCGTGCAGTTAAATACACGGCACACTGCGACACCGATGATTTCCGGGGAACGGTCTTAAAGCGCTGCGAAAGGAAACGTTTTAGTTCGGCCACAGACCGGAGCCGGATACCCGGCCTGCGTCCCGGGGACAAGGCCGTTGCACGCAGGTTCCTGCGATGGAAAAGCAAGGCCGCCAAAAAGTTTTATGAAACGCGAATCTGCCCCGGAGGCGCCAGAGTCCCCCTCAGACGTTGGTTGGTTGTGTCTGAGGCGCAGTGTGGAGAGATTAGCGAGCGGACTGGGTGCTCCAAAAACTACTTCATTGTCGCCCTGACAACAGTGAGGGGCAGGGAGAGGACCGAACCTCGCCGCCGCTTTGGGAGGGAGGAGGCACGGCACCCAGTAACGGCAGAACTGAGCCGACCGACTCCCTTTGCCTCCGCGTGCCGTGACTTTTTTTCTTTAATGCAATAAAAAAAAAAAAAAAATTCTCAAATGCTTGGATCAAAATTCTTCACCAGAGCGGGTGCCCATCTTCTCGCTGGTTTTCTGGGTGGCACGGCAGTCCCGAAGTCCACTAGCTGTTGGAAGTGTCGTTTGAAGCTCTTCAGCCGGACTTTGCCGCTGGGATTTGGAAAGCCTCGGCATTTCTGTGGGCGAGGCTGCTTGTTGACCTACAGGCTGGCCAGACCAGGCCCAGACGCTCATTAAAACATTTCGTTTGAGATGTTAAATGAGGCTTCTGTTCAGTTAGTTATGTTTTGTTAGTAAGTACTTAAAACAGGACCAGTGTGACCATTTTCAACAAAGATTTGTAAAACATTTAAGAAAAGATTTGTAAAACATTTAAGAAAAGTTTTAAAAGTTAAAATGTTCACCGTCCATATGTTTGGTGGTTTGAGGGTGCTGTGGTTTTGCAAAATATTTTTAACATCCAGTCTACTTTTTTTAAATATACTTGCCAAAAGCTCTAACCGAGTTCTCAGGCGCTCTGGGGGAACGGGAAGCTCACCCTCGCGTTCCGGGCGCGCACAGGCGCATCCCGCCCCTGCACGCATAAGTGGCTTTGCCACCACTCACGCCAGGAGGACCTGGTGAGCCGTGAGGAAACTCTGTTTGCCGTCATTTTGGCCTAAACCATCCCCTGGATCTCCCGGGATTTCTTGGGAGTTTGTGGGTCTTTTCCAGGGTCGGGCAAGAATGAGGTGACCCGGCCATGGAGTTTTCCAGTCTCTAGGAAGCTTGTTGGCTCTATGTTTAGCATAATCACAAAGATTAAACACAGGATGTTACACGTTTCTAGTCTTGGTTTTATAAGAAGTTCACGATTGGGAAGGTTTTGTATTTTTATCAAGCTCAGATTTTGTCGTACACTTTCGCTTTCCATTGCCCGTCTCTGCCTCTGGCTTCACCCTCACCCCACAGCTGTGTATGTCTTCCCAAATGCAGCCGGGTTTGGGGAGAAAGTGAAGGGCACGTGTGCTGGCGTTGACAGGCAGGTCCCTGTTAGATGACGCTTGTCATCGGCCCCGTCAGGGACACAGAAAGAAAAAACAAGAAATATTGTCTCTCTCACGCAATTGTCCTCCCTTATAGTGTAGGTGTTCGGTAACCTCATTTTTATGATGTTGGGCGCAGGGCTTTTTGTGTGCTTGGTGACCGACATTTTTCAGATGGCTGGTAATTGTTTTTGAGAAGGGACGCAAGCGCAAAGACGCGGGCAGGGCAGCGGGCGTCCTCGGCCGGCTCCGGGTTCACCCAAGGGGACTATTTCTAACCCTTTTTCCTCCCCCGTGTCATTAAGGGAGATCGATGCCGGACCCAAGCTAAGACACATGCAGCCCTCCCCCACCTGGTAAGACGTGGCACTCGGGAAACGAGGCGACTTTAGCACAGCTTTTCCTTTTAGGAGAGTCAATGCGTGTTCCCCGTTTCCCAGGCATTTCCGAAAGATCTTCTTACGCCTAGACTAAAACCCGTCCACCAGGAGATAGCGAGTTTGCTCATTGTCGTCTTCTCGATGGCCCCCATCCTCACTTTGACAGCCGGGACACCTGCCCGTCTCTATGCTCCGGCCTCTCTCGTTCCCCAGTGCTCTGCACATGTCCCTCCAGGAGCCTCTCGATCTCCTCGCCAAGGCCTTCGAGGTCGTCTGAGTCAGACTGTTCTCCTATAGAAAGCAGGTGTTCTCACATTATTTTCTGACTACTTGGGATTTCAGTTCCCACAAGTTTGCTCTATCGTTTCTGTTCGAACACCATTTTTACACAGAGGAAGTAAAAAGAAAGTATAAACTGAGTCATTCTGGCTTCTTCTCCATCTGTTAACTAGCATTATACCATCTGCTTCTTCCACTAAACAGAATGAAGCAAAACAGAAAGCCACAGATGATTCTGGACCAAGCACCCTGGTTCTAAAATCAGATACAAGAATGCAGCTCAGGGTTTTATGGATTCCGAAAGGCAAATGCAGTCCAGAGTGCCGGCTTGGACGCGAGGAGGGCCCGCTCCTCCCAGGCCGGCACCAGCTGCCAAGTGCTCACTAGACGGAATGGAAATGCCCGCCCCCTCCGGACACATAGGCAGGAAACCCAGCCCAGTCCCCACACCTTTCTCCGCCATGAAACAGAAGCCACGAGCTGCCGAGTGGACAGGAAGCCGTGCGGCGCCCCCGACCCAAGCAGAGACCTGTCGCATCTGAACAAGGGGTGACAGTGAAAGCCACTGCTCCTGTGCAAGCACCGAAAATTTTCCAAAAGACATAGCTGGTCAGCTGACAGGTTAACATTCAGAATGATGGTCGCCTCTGGGGACACAGAAAAAGGAGAGTGATCCTGAGGGCGGACGCACCCCTTGGCTGAGTATGTGATGTGGTGTCTGTTTTTTGAAAAATGTGAGGCATGTGTGGCTTCATGTTAACGCTTGAGCAAGCTGGGCGGTGCGTGTACAGTTGTTCTTTGTATAATTTCTGTGGATGAAAAAGGGGCCGCATACTAAATCTGACCAGCTCAGGGGAGGCCAGCATGGTGGGCCCTACAAACTCAGACCAAAAGTCACCACATAAGATGGTCTGAACATAAAAATTCCTAACTAAAAGCAAGTCATGGTCACATCCTGGGCCTGTAGCTTCCTTGACAAAGGTCAGTCTTTACCTTAAGGGAGTCTGTTTATTGCCTTTTTGCATCTAAGATAACATATCCTTGAAATGTCAGAGTAATCTTTTCCAGACCCCTCAGGGCACGGTCCAACACAGGAGACCACAGAGTCCCTCCTGGGCCCCACACGCCCTCTGTCTGTGCTGTGTTAATTATCAGTTATCCCACGCCCACCCACGTGAAAGGAGTGTGTGTCCCTCCATTTTACTTTTCACCCGACCCCAGAGATTTCCCCGACTTGCTTTCTACCACCCCCCTAATCTACCACCAGTGAACCCCCTTACATCTCTTCCTTTGATTCCAATGTATCAAATAAGCCGCAGAAATTCTCTGGAGCCTTTTCCCAATCCGTCAAGATTTTGCTTCCCTCCGATTGTCATCAGTTTGACACAAATAAACTCATTAAAATTCTCTACATGTGTGGATGTTTCTTACAGCGACGTCCTGTACTTTCCTGTAGGCTGAGGCCCCTCATGGCACAGGGTCACATGACCCCGCTCTGCAGAGGCTGGTCCAGCCCCACGGAGCCCCCCAGATGGCGGCGGCGCCGAGGACCCCGTTCCCACAGCCGCAGACACCGCAAACACCGGGCGGGTAGTGCACACCGGCGGTGGCCTGGGTCCGGGGTGGACGCGGGCTCTTGAGAACCCACCCCTCATGGCCTGAGCGGAGCCAGGCTAGTGATGCCTCTGAGGTCACGTGCTTGAACGGTGACCCTTATAAAAGAAAAAGAATGAGGGACAACGCAAGCAAACTAAACAGATTCGACGCTGGAGAATTTCCGGTAGAAAAATAGGCGGGTCCAGACTCACCTGGGCGGAGGCCGAGACAGGGAGGGGGGCTCGAGGCGGCAGCAGACCAGCTGGCACGGGCGTCTCCAGCCCCCCCATCGTACCACGGGCGTCTCCAGCCCCCCTCACGTACCTAACACGGCTCTTCCTTGAATTGAAAGCTGTTTTTTTTTTCTTTCAGCACTTTTCTTGGCAAAGCTGCATTGAAATACAAGCGAAAGTCTTTGTTAATGAATCTCCCCGCTCAGCAGGCTCCACAGTGCCTAGAATTCCCACCGCCTCAGGGGCAGACTAGGGCCTTAAAATAAATTTCCTGGGAGGGTGGGGAAACAGGAAGACAAAATTGTTTCCTCTGCTCCTGACAAGATAGAAAAAGAAGTAATAACAAAATCACACTTTTTCTTCTTTACTGGCAGGAAACGCGGATTCCAGCTTCACCTTCGCATCCGATGGCTTCAGCCTTTGCTCCCGAAAGCTGGGATTTAAAAGAAACAGCTTTCCAACCGCTCCTTTCTCATTGCTTGGTTACTTCTGAGGAAATGGTGTGGCCGGAGGCAGGAGCGGAGGCTCGGCCGCACACCCCTGGGAGACAAGGCCACAGCCGCCCTTCGCCCAGGCCCGAGCCTGGCTGGTGCCAGGGGCCTCCCAGAGGGACGTGGCTTTTCTTAGGCGAGGCTCGTCCTGATGGGGCTTGTGGCACCTGCTGAGATGTGCCTGACCTCACGAGGCCTCCTTACGATGGCTCACCGCCTGTCTCTCACACGCTCTGGGTTCTTTCTGGAAAACAAACCCAATTTAAATTATAAAATGTTGTGTGTTATGAAATCCGTGGAAATCACACAAACACTGACAGGTAGCCGCCATACATATTTCTGGAAACATCTTCGCACCTGCGTCCCCCGCTCTGAGCCGGCAGTTTCTCTTGGGGCCACGTGAGGAGGTGTGTCCCCGCTGTGCGGCCACATGATGCACGTGGTCACTGAGTTTGAACATGTCCACCCGGAAGCCATGACAGCCCGAGCGCAGTCTGTCCCCTTCCTCACCTCTGCGGTGGCGAGTGTGCGCGACAAAGCTGTTCATGGCCCCCAGGCTCACCTGGCGCCAAGGGAACTGTCCCAGGTGACCTGCCGAGACGCAGCCTCAGGGCGAGCCAGGGGAGCAGAGCCCCGGACTCCGCTGACAAATTATGTAATGTCCAGGTCGAAGACTCGTTTAGACACTAACTGAGATCGAGTGTAAATCCCAGCAAACGGTAGGCACCACGTAAATGTCGACTTCCTCGAAAACCTTTCAAGGTCAGCCCGGAGACTGATGGCCATCGCGGGCTGGCCCGGGAGCCTGTGTGGAAGCGGCGCATGCAACAAGCATGGTGGTCTGCGAGGTGACCGATCGAAGCTTCGGCTTCGGTCTCCAACTGTTTTTCAAACGTTACTCCGTAGGGATTTGGTCCCCTGCTCCTGACGACGCTGCAGACAGCCTCCCGAATTCTCTGCTCGCCACTTTGTAGGGAGTAGAGCCCTACAGAGCTTTAAATCACACGCCGCCTCAACTCAGAAACGTGACTTCCAGCCCGAGCTCCCCATCGAAGCCTGCCCTTGGGTCGACGTCCCACGTCCTCTCCTCCCCGGGCCTCCCTGGGGCCCTGAGTCTGGCACGGCTCGCTCATAGAGGCATGTGTGTCTGTTTTCTTTTATTTGAAACAACAATCACCAAAGTATCATCTTGCTGGGAATTTATTTAACTTTGAATTTCAGTGTTTATACGGTCAACTACATCCCTGGCTGTTTTCTCAGTACTGTTGTGATTTTAATACTCACATCCAGGCCTGAAAATGCCACAGGAACATTCATAAAGGGGTGTGTGCTTTGTGGCCTGTTAGAGAAACTCACGGATGTGGGGATTTGTCCAGGAAGAGCCTGCCCTGGAGGACTTGGCAGGTATGCAGGGGCCCACGGTCCCCGAAGGCTCTCTCCATGGGCCTTGTCCCTGCGAAAGAACACGGTGACCCAGCTCACAGAAGACGAATTACCGCGAGTGGAAGGAACTTCCCAGGCCGTCGAGATAACCCCTTCGGTTCACAGACGAGGCAGCCGAGGTAACCGCCCTTGACCACCAGTGACAGCAGTGGGCCGCAGGGGGAAGTCTGTCCTTAGGTTACACAAAGCAGGTCAGTTAAAATGTCAAGGGGCCTTTCAAATCTTTTCTAAGTCAATGAAAACCAAATGAGATTCAGAAGTGGTTCCCTGGCACTGTTTTTCATGCATTCCGTGACAAATTTTTAATATTTGCAAGGCGTCGTCCCAGGAATACGAAGGCAGATCAAAATTGCCTGTGCTCCTCGGGAACTAATGATCTAAACCGGTTGACACAATTGGACAAATTTTAAGAGAAACTTATTCAAATGTACATTTAATCCTAGAAAGTCCATGGATAATAATAGGATGGGAAAGATAAATTAATAGCAACAAACGTGAAAGACTGAAGGTCAGCGGGGTCAAGGTCGACCTGTGCTCACAGACACGTGGCTCTAAAGTTGGGGACGCTCGCTTCCTGGTCTGCAGTCCCCGGAAAAACAAGAGGGCGGGCGAAGCTGCCGCACACGCAGCGCGCTGGCCCCGTTGAGAGTGGCCGGGAGTCTGAGTTTTGAGAGATATTTTTCAGACGGTTTAGATTGAAAAGAAGTTTTTCAGCACCAAAATTACTACCCTGCGCCCAGCGACTGAGTGGGCCGCAGTGTCCGCGCCTGCGCGGCTGCCCCGGCCTTGGTTCCAAGCGAGCGGCACCGCCCTTCGGCCCCCGCGGGCCCCGCCGTCGCCACGCCGGCAGCCGGGACCGCCCCCCTTCCCCCAGCCCTCGCTGCCCTCCGGCATGGCGGCCGCGTCCCGCCCACCCCCAGGGCGTTTGCACGCCAGCGCGGGCGTGTGGCCCGTGTGCACAGCGCCGCCGGCTCTGGGAGGAGCGAGGGCTCGGACGCGGGGTGGCCCGTGCGAGCCCCGGCCCCTCGGCTTCCTCGTTGCGGCCCGTTCCCCCTCCCTTCTGCACCCCTGCTTTCTCAGCCACCCAGCGGGGTCACTGTTAGGGGCACCTCGGGCCCTTCGAGGACCCGGCCGGGACGCGCGCCTGCGGCTCACCGAGCCCGGGGCAGTCGCGATGTCGGCTGCAATTGCAGTCATCCTCCCTTATCTCAGGGGAGGCGCCCCGAGCCCCCCAGGGGACGCCTGGAACCCCGGTCAGTGCCCGGCCCTGTATGTGCCGAGTTCTTCCTGTACTCATACATTAGGCGCAGTAAGAGACTAACAAAAATAACCGATAATAAAATAGAACAAATATAACAACATACTGTGAAATAAGTATGTGACCGTCTTGGGAGCCATTTTTAGGTAAATCACAGGTGACCTCAACACAAACATTGCCGAGCCGCGTCACCATCTGGGCCCCGAGCTGGCCGCCGCGGGACGGTGAGGCGGGGAGCATCTGCAGCGTGGACACGGGCCGAGGGACCCGCACGCGACGTCCCAAGCAGGCCAGAGCGGGCGTCGAGGGGTCGCACCACGTGGCGCGGAGCAGCGGGCGGTTTAAGCCTTGGGAGGTGTTTAGTTCCGGAATTTTCCATTTAATATTTTCAGACCTTCGATGACCGTGGGTAACAACCCGCAGCCGAGGGGGAGACAGATGACAGCCACGACTTTCTGCAGTTCTTTGGGTTCGTAAGCTTTATATTTTCAGGGCCCGAATACGAGTCAGAATGAGGAATTTATCGTAATTGTCAAAGCACCGCGTAGGCGGGCAAACACAGGAGCCGCCGTGCGGCGCCCCCACGAGGCGGGGCGCAGGGCAGCGCAGGGCAGGCCGGGCGAAGCGGGAGCCGATGCAGGGCTCGGCCCGGCCCGGCACCCGGCCGACGCCGGAACCTGTCCGTTTTTGGTGGGCTCCTCCCTCGCACGGCGCGCAGGCCGGTGAGAACTCCTCACAGATCGAACGTAGAACCAGAAGCTGCAAAAACGCAGCTCAGCCTAGAAACCAGCAGCCAGCAGCCGCCAGCAGAAAACTCACGGGAGAGTCAGAGGAAGGCAGGGTCTGCGGCCCCGGGGGCAGGGCCAGCACGTGGACAACGCTCTCTGAGCACGGGCAGCGTGTTAGGCCGAGGGCTCAGACCCCCACGCTGACAGCTTGCCACCTCGAAGCTGAAGACGTGCGGTCTGTCCCTTTCTACCTTCTTGCTTCTGTTCTAGAAAGCTCTGCATCCTCCCTCCCTCCCTCCTTCCTTTCCTCCTCCCTCCTTCTCTTCGTCCTTCCCTCCTTCCTTCTCTCCTTCCACCTCTCTCCCCCCTCCACCCCCACTCCGTGAGGCTGGAAGGTGGTGGGACCTGGCACAGCGCTCATCTCTGGGACTCAGGTCCAGGGCCAGCCAGATGCTTTGGAGGTGCCCTGAGTGACTCTGAGAGAGAGGATCAAGGAACGCCCTTGGGGACCAGCACGGTGACAGAGACAGGGTCGAGCCAGGCAGCTCACAGGGTCAGGGAGCCCAGCAAAGGAAAGGGCAGTCCCTGCCCCCCCCCCGCCCCCCACCGTCACCGAGTACCCGAGTAACCGGAGGAAACTCCCAGGGCCCATGGGGGCCGATCTCTGTTTAAGATGACTTTGAAGTAACAACAACAACAAAAATTTAAATACTTGGGTTCTGGACTTCTGTCTTTCCCACCCCCTCCTCCTCCCGCCAGTGCGCGCGCGCATACACACACACACGCGCGCGCGCACACACACGCACTCCCCAGGGCAGAAGCACAAGTGGACTCCAGCAGCACTCCTTAAAATTCTTATTTGACATCTCTGCCACTCCCTGAAATTCCAAACTCACAGCAGAGGCCAAAACTCTTTTTTAAAATCCTTTTTGCTCTTAAAACGCTTCATGGGGTCACGTGGTGGCCATGACCCCACCTCACATGGCTGCTGGCGCCGGGGGTCCTCCCCTGTGTCCCCCCACCCCTCGGGCCTTGCGGCTCCATCTTTTCGTGAGGAGGGGACATTTCAGGGTTTGAGGGCCTGAAGCCGAAATGAGCCGGGGAGTCTTTAAGAAAAAGAATACAAAATGTGGTCCCAAAGCGAAATATAAATGAGAAAAATTCTTTAGAAAAGAAGTCACAACTATTAAAACACTCAAAAGTTGACAAATATGATAAGCATACAAAGAAAAAAGAGAGAAAAGCAGCCCTTTTGCCGATCGCATGGTCCACGGTGACGGCGACGGTGACTAGGGTTCCGTGCGTTTCTGGTGGAGAGGACGAAGGCCACCCAGGCCTCTGCGACGCGGCCGTCGGCGCTGTCCCTGTGTTCTCCATCACCGAGAGGCTTTCTCTCCCCGGCCCTGTCCTGCAGAGCCGGGCTGCGGTCCAGATGGGCGGGACCCCCCCTGCCACATCCCCCCTCCCTCTCTCCCTCCCAGACCCGCAGCCCCACCGGCAGCCGGTCCCTCAACCTGCGGCATTGGACGTCACTTTTCTGAATCTGTTTTCACCGGTTAAATGACAACAATAAAAACCTCATAGAATTTTTGTGAATATAAATGAGAGAAAAACACAGGAAGACCACCGGCCCCGCGCCGGCCTGCGGTGAGCGTGGTGGACAGAGGGCTGGGCTCGCCCGGAATCCGGAGCCAGCGCCCCAGGGCGGAGCACTAGTTAAAAACAGTGTTTTTCTTCTTTTCAAATTCCAGTGTTTAGAATGTTTCCCAGAGCATTTTCAGTGAAAAACAAGCAGAAAGGCTAACTCTGTGATGTCGGTGTTTGGTTACAGAGCCAGGTGGGTAAAGGCCAAGAGAAACTCGGCCTTGGGGAGGCTGCCCAGAGTGTGTGTCCCGCAGCGGACAGTCCCGACCGCGCCTCTAAAGGAGGGGTCAGGGGTCAGCTCCCACCTCCCCCCGCCCCAGGGCGCACAGAGCCACTTTATGGCTTCGTCCAGATGGCTTTGCCCTCACAGCCCAGGGCCTTGGGCACGGAGCTGGGCTGACACCAGCGTCCCCCGGAAACATGGGGACGCACCTGCTCCAGACAGCGTGTGCGTAGACCTATTATCCGCGACCCAGCCCTGCAGCGCTGGGAACAAGAGAGCTGGCATCGGAGCCCGCGCGTTTGCGTTAGTGGCCGGGACCCGCCCGAGATGCAGCTGAGGAAGGTCAGGGCCTTTTCTCTGTTTATTGTCTCATGCTCTGCGAGCTGAAGGCCTTTGGCAGCGAGGATTTCCCCCAAATACGTGCCCGTGAATGCCGAACAGTCGGCTTCCCTCCAAAGTCCCCAACCCCGAGCCCAGAGGCTTTTCGCTCTTCACCGTCGTGTTTGTGAGTTTGTCCTCGACCGCCTGCTAGGGGACCAGCCCTGGCGTCCTGACCCCCGGGTCCTGTTACTTCCAGGAGGACGGCGTCGGGAGCCATCAGCGCGCACACGTGTGACTCTGCTCCCCCGAGTGGGGGTGACGGAGAGGAAAGAGCAAGCGGACGGGGGAGGGGCTGGCCCAGGGCCAGGGGGCTGCTCGGGCCGGGGCCTGACGGCACCGCTGCGGTTTGGAGAGACGAGGAGGGTGGGGACGACGCGTCTGTCCCGGGAGGCCCTCGTCGCTGGTCACCTTACGCTTCAGGCCCCGGGTCACAGAAGGGCCAGTGTCACCCATCCCACAGGCGGGGAACCAGGGGGACCGGGAAGTCCGCTCCCTGCTCCGCTGCTCTGCCGGGGGGCGGGGGGGAAGGGGGTCAGGAGTCCCGTAATCCAGGTTCTCATTTGCATGTTGCTCTTCGGGGTTAAAAAAGAAAAGAAAAGATTGCTTTAGGGAGAACAAAGGTTTTGCCTCTCAGTGGGAGAGGAAAGATTCACAACAATTTCAAGGACTGGGACCCTGTCACGGTCTGAGCCCATTGGACACAGCACACGCGTGTCCGACAAAGTCGGCGTTAGGGCAGCGTGCTGGATTTTTCCCCCTTAAAAGTAAGACATACTGGAGAAATTAATTCAGAAAGACACTGAAAGCTAAAAAAAATTACAGCTGTCAATAAATGAAGACTAGAGAACCCGATGCATTTCCCCGGGTTAATATTAAAACAAGCAAGGGTCACTCACGGCCGGACACGTTCCGAGAGGCTCAGTCCTTTCGGCCTTTCTAGAGCAGCTAGTCAGGGAGGAAATCGGAAGAAAATTAAGTGATCTCATGGAATGATTATTAAAAGGGACTGTCGAATGTATTCCGTTCAAAAAAGCAATAAAGAGAAGGACTGAGACAGCGATCAGAGGGCGCCGAGCCGATCCCCATTTTTCTCGAATGGACCTATTTTGAGGGCCGTGCTCACGCCGCCCACCCTCCCGTCAGCCTGTTCTCTGCAGAGGCCCCGCTCAGAGGGGCCCACCGGAGGCCGAGCGACACGTTCTCACCCGTGAGGAGGTGGAAGAAGAGGCGTCCTCACTGGAAAACCTCCGGGGTTTCTACCCAGGTCTGGCCTCTCGCACACGTGACTTAGCACCTCTCCACGGTTTACAGGTGACTTGGGAGTCGTCTGCCCAGAGGGCTCCGCCGACAGGGCGCGTGCGTGGATACTGCCCAGATGACGAGGTGGACGCGAGAGCAAGGACGAGGCGCAAGCGGCCGACAGGTCGTCCGAGGTCCGAACCCGATGACAGAGCGCCTCGGCCGAAAGCAACGACGTGTCCCCCCCCGACGCGACCGGCAGGGCGGCGGAGGTCCCGGCGGGACCCACGGGGCCGGGTTCACTGCTCGGGAGCTTTCGCTGGGCAGGAGAGAGCTCAGGACGCGGCTGCGAGGTCGTGCTCGGAACACGGCGCCTTTGCGTGGAGTCCCGAAGGGTCCAGGGCGGGTTTCCAAGGGACGGGAGGGAGACAGGCGGAGGGAGCCGGGCCCTCCCCGCCTCTGCCCGCGCTGGGGAGCAGGAGGAACCGGGGCACCGCACTGGCTGCCCCGTCGCCACGGCCGCAGGACAACGAGGAGCCACCGGAGGGAGAGGCTCTCCGCCTCCGCCGCCGTGGGTGTCTTCAGGAGCAGGAAGAACGCCTCTCGCTGGTCGGGGACGGGCCGACGTAGTTATGCACGAACGCGCGTGCACGGGTGTGTGGATAGAGCTACGCGCGTATATTTAAATGTTCATTCGTGTGTCGCGTGGGGATATGCGTGTGTGACTATGCGACTGTGTGCATGCGTGTGTTTGAGCGCGCGTACATGTGACTGTGTCTGTGTATGTATGTGTGTATGTGCAAGTGTGTGTGTGTTGTGTGTGTGACCGTGTGCACGTGTGTGAGAGTGCATGCGAGTACACATGTGTGTGCGCGAGTGTGCACGCGAGTGTGTGGGGTGAGCGTGTGCATGTCAGCGTGTGGGTATGGATGTGAGTGCACGTGTCCGTGCGTGTAGGTGTCTGTGTGAGTGTGTGTGCATGCGCGTGTGTATAAGTGTGCGAGTGTGCGGGTGTCAGTGAGGGGCGTGTGCGTGCGCGTCGTGTGCACGCACGCACGTGGGTCTGGAGGCGCGGCCGGCCTGCCCCAGGCCCAGGGCGGAGGGGCCGGAGCCTGCGCTGGACGGTCTGCCGCTGGCGTTGGCGCTGGCGGGGGAGAAATCAGAGCAGGGCGCCGCCCCCGCCGCCCCCGCCGCCCGCGCCGCCCCCGGCGCCCCCGCCGCCCCCACCGCCCCCGCCGCCCCCGCCGTCCCGCCCCTGCGCGACCTCGCCATCAGCGTTTTCTCCGGTTTGCTGGAAACTGGGCTCGTACTGAAATCACGTCTCTGCTCAGCGGTGTGAGACGTGGGTTTCAGGATTCGGCGTGAAGCGCCTCTGTCTCCGACGTGCCGCGGGGTTCAGGGCCCAGGCCGCGGGGTGGCCCAGTCGCCCGCACCCGGAGGCCGCGGAGGGAGGACTTTGTCTTCCGGTCGGGCCCAGCACGCCGTCCGTGAGGCCAAAGGCAGGTGCTTCAGGAGCCCGCGAGCCGGATCCGGAAGGTCCGGCCTCCGCCGGGAGGAGGGGGCGCTGCAGGCGGGGCGGGGGGACGGGGAGGAGGAACGGGGAGATTTTCGGAAAATGCAGTCGGCAGCTTGGAACCGAGCTCGGGATGAAACGTGTCGTGTGTGGTGCGGGCTCCTGGGACGGTGCCCCCCACGGGCTCCTGTCCAGCCTCCCGGGTCCCGGTGGGGTCGGGACCCCCATCCCGCTGGCATCCCCGCCGGCCCCCGGCTGGGGCGTCGTCTGTGCGGACGCCGCGTGTGTGCGTCGGTGGACCACTGCTCGGGCCGGGGTCTCCGGGGAAGAGCCCGGTGCGGCGCCGGGCCGGCCGCCACCGCCACCGCCCGCCACGTGTGCAGCCCCTCCCCCGCCGCACGCCCCTCCCCCGCCGCACGCCCCTCCCCCCGCCGCAATCCGCCTCCCCTCCTCCCACGCCCCTCCCGCCCCCCCGCACTCCCCTCCCCCGCTCCTCCCGCCCCTCCCCCTCGTCACTCCCCTCCCCCTCCTCATCTCCCCTCCCCCCTCCTCACTCCCCTCCCCCTCGCTGCATACTCCCCTCCCCCCCCCCTCCTCACTCCTTCCGCCGCACGCCCCTCCCGGGGTCCACGCACGGGCCTGCGTGCGCGCACCCGAGCGGGTCCGTGGCACATCTGAGCACGCGCTCGCCCACAGTGTGCGACGCTGTGATCGGCCCGCCTGCGTATGCCAGCAGAGAGCGAAGTCGGGGACCAGGCCTCCGCAGCCCCCTGGGGAGTGACGGGTCCCAGTCTGGCTGCTGCGAAGTGTCCTGACGGGAAGGTGGCCGTGCGCCCAGCCTGGTGCTCACGCCCCAGAGCCCTGGGCCTGGTGCTCCGGCCCCTCCCCGCCCTGCACGCAGCGGTGGCCGAGCTGGGAACCGACGTCCGCTCACAGCCAAGGCAGAGCGGATCGGGCTGAGATTCTGCCCGGGGATGTCGGAGGCGCAGCCGCGACCGTGGCACGACCTGGGGACCTCGCCGCGGCTACACCGTGCGTGGGCGTCGGTGCGCGCCTGGTCCCCGTCACCACCACCGGAGATCACGGCCCGATGGCGCGGGGAGGCTTCCGGAGGAAATTGCGTCCTTGGGTCTGACGGCGACACTCCCTTCTGAGTCCAGGTGAGCCCTGGACGCCGATCGCAGACAGGAAGCCGAGCCGGGCTGCGTCCTCGCTCACCTCCCACGCGTCAGGCGGTCGGTGGCTCGTCTGCTCTGAGCCGAAATTGCTTCGCGGCCTCTTTCAGTGCCTCTTCCTCATTCAAGCCACGCTCGGGGACCGCCCCACGCGCCGGGAGTCTGCAGCAGACTGTGCCATCTGTGCCGTCCAGGAATACACTGACAGCCCCGACACAGCCTCCCGGGGTCTGCGGCGTCACCTTGAGCTGTTGAAACCGCTGTGTACACAAGCCAAGTTCTCGTTTAAATAAAGCACCTTCATTTTCTCACGAGTTCACCGACACCTCCAAAGGCCAAAGGTCGGACTGCAAAGGCCACGTGGACACTTGGTCTGAAATCCTCTGGAAACGATTAAGCCACGTTCTTATCTTTATGAAGAAACTGACGTTGACGGCTGCAGACGAGGCGGAGGTACAGACACGGGGACCTTGCCACCCCTCTTACGGCTCCCGTGGCCCGAGCCCGTGTTTGCACTCTGAGCCGTGTGGCGTCCTTGGAACGCCCTTCTAACTTCAGGTCACCACTGGTCTCCCTGAGATTAATAGTCTCCCTGAGAAAATGTCACCCGGTGCCTGGCAGGCTCCGCGTGTCACCTACGGAGTCTAAGACGAGTGGACTGAGCAGAGGCACCATCGAAGGCTGCGAGCCGAGCCTCCCGCAGCCCTGCCCCCCCCACACCCCGCAGAGGGACAGGGCAGCCCCACAGAGGCCCCCGATGCGCAGCGCCAAGGACAGGGGATGAGAAGCCCCTGCAGGAACAGAACGCACTCCCCGCCGCGAGTCCCCGCAGAGGGCCGACAGAGCAGCGCCCACAAACGATGATCCACAGCCCCGCGTCCTGATTTAACAGACAGTTCAGACATGGTCCAGTCGGTAGGAGCAGGCGTGGACAATCACCAATCCCATTCCTGGGGGAAATGGGCCAGAACAGAACCTCTCTTAGAGATGAGAAGTGGGAATGAGCTGACCGGGGACCTAGAAAATGTCCTATGTCATCGGAAAAAGAGAGACAGGGGCGGGGGGCGGGACGTGGGGGAAGGGTCAAGGGGAGGTGGGGAGGGGAGGACGGATTGGCATGCAGATCAGTCCAGGAGATGGGGGGTCCTGACTCAGACAGACGCCTGGGCAAAAGACAGCTTCCACGAAGGGACAGAATCGGCCGGCTTCAGACTCATCCTCAGCCGTGACAGGCTCCTGAAGGCAGAGGCAGTGTGCATGGGGAGGTGAGGAGGGGCCAGCCGCCCTGATGACCTGCCCGCCTGGGCGTCACTCACACGTAAACGCGGCAGGATGACGTTATCCAGCACGAAACCGGGGGATCGCGGCTCTCGCAGGAGCCTCCCGCGCACGGCGGCGTGGTCGGTGAGACCGAGAACCTCCTCCCTCCCTTCCGCTTCCCTTTTCCTCCCTTCTCTTCTCTTCCGTTTTCTTTACACATATTTATCGCTTCCCTTCCTTTCTTCCCGTTTTCCTTCTTGGGACGTGGGAAGGTGGGGCCTGCTGAGCCAGAACCCAGAAGGGGACAGGCAGCCAGGAGGGCGCGGAGACTCAGCTACCAAACCCCACTCCTCCAGTCCCGCAGTGGCAGGGCTGGGGGCACCGGGCTGGGGGGGACCTGGCCGCGGGGCCAGGCTTGCATTTCACGCACCCGCTCGCCGGTATGGGGCGGCCACGCAGCTAAGCTCCCACCAGGGAAACGCATACAGTGTGGGGGTGTGACATCCTCTCACGTCCCCACAAGGGACGACTGGTCCTCGACATGTGTTCCTCCCCTTTCCCACTGGAAGTCGCGTGTTGCTGGTGGCAGGACCCCATCGTCTGGCTCCCCGATGGCTTCGAGGAGCAGGGCCCCTTGTGGGTCTGGAACGCCCACCGAGGGCACCAACCGGGATGCAGACAGGTTTGCTGTGTTGTTCTTTAAGCCCTGAGCGAGTTGACCCCACGGGTCACAGCAACTTAGCCTTTTGTCCCATGTAGAGAGGAAACCAGTACCATGAACCACACGTGCCCAGCTTTCCCCTTAACCCAAGGAAAACGCGACAGGGACCTGACATGTCACGGGGGAGAGGAGTCGTCAGAGACACCCCCATTTCCATCTGTGTCTCTCTGTCCCCACACTTGCGTTTGTCCCTGAGAAAACCTCCTTCTCCCGTCCTCTGCCAGACATCCCTCCGGGTGGATCCCCCACCCCCCGAAGAGCTGGCCGATTCTGATGGCTCACGCTCCAGTCGGGGTGCAGCACCCACGATGAAATTCAGGCGCTCCAGCCCAACGAGGAGCCCAACGGAACGTCTAAACGTCTGGAGGCGGAGAACACAGCGAGGAGCCTGAAGGGCCAACAGAGGAGCCCAGCAAGAGACCAGACAGAAGCGAATTAGTGGACCGGAAGACAGATCTGAGAAAATCATCAAGAAGACAGCAGAGGAGAAAAGAGAAAATGAGAAAGAAAGGCTGATAGACATGCACGCTAGACCGAGGGGGTGCGATGTGTGTATGTTATTTCCAAAAAAGTAGGGGGAAAATGGGGGGGGGTGATTAAGAATTAACGGCTGAGAACGTTTCAAAATTAAAGGAAGCCATGGGTCTGTGGGTCGAGGATCCCTGAAAAGCTGAGCTTCTAATGCCGGCTTGATCTTCCGGTGACAGTCCCCATCCAGATTTGCGTACAAGGACAGTCACCGCAGCGTTTCTACGATAACGAAGGGTGGAAGAGCCTGAACGTCCAGCCACAGGGTCTGGTTAATAAATCACGGCCGAGCCGGCAGGCGGTCCCCCAGGGAACGCAGGGGCCCCCCAGTCTGCGTGTGGAGGGACAGCTAAGAGGGATGGGGAAGCAGGGGAGGGCAGCACAGTCGGCCACACCGCACGCCCCCACTCGATGGGAATTAATCCGCACCCCCTCCGTTTCGGCTCAGGCGCGGAGAATCGCGGGCAGGACGTTCGCCTGGAGCTGCTGGTGGTTCTGGGAGCGGAACGTGGGCGGGGGACAAGGGGGGGGGTCCCGGGATCGGTGTCCCCGTCTCTCCCCCTCCGCCATCGTGTTGTTTTTCCACTGGACCGTAGTCATGGTGCTCACGGGGGCGGCGGGAGGCAGTAGAGAGGGGTGGCTTTCTTCAATGTGCAGTTGTCTTTGTGTGAGTTTTCAAGTTGCCATTGTTCTTTACAATGAAAGAGGACCCACCCCGACACCCACCCCGCCTGCCCTGCTGCTTGCCCGCCTGGACCTGGGTCCCCACCTGGAACCAGGTCCCCACCTGGAACTGCGTCCCCGCCTGGACCCGGGTCCCCGCCTGGAACCGGGTCCCCGCCTGGACCCGGGTCCCCGCCTGGAACCGGGTCCTCTCCTGCGTCCCCTCCTGGAACTGCGTCCCCGCCTGGACCCGGGTCCCCGCCTCGAACCAGGTCCCCGCCTGGAACTGCGTCCCCGCCTGGACCCGGGTCCCCGCCTCGAACCAGGTCCCCGCCTGAACCTGGGTCCCTGCCCGGACCCAGGTCCCCGCTCCTGTACACCCCTAGCCCAGCTCCCTTTGCCTCCGCCTCTTCCGTCTGCTCCGGGGCAGGATGCAGTGTGGCTGCTGAAGCGTCCTTTTGGTTTTGGGGAAGAACTGGCTTTGAAGATGTACTGAAGGGTGTCTTCATGGTCCTCCCGCATTCAGAAGTCCAACACTCATGTCACTTGCCACATTGGGCAAGGCATGAGTCACTTTTACTGTGATAGAAAAAACCAATGACATGACCCAAAAGGCGTCTCGCAAGCTCGCGGCCCTCCCCCAACCCCCAACCCCCGTCTCGTCCTCTAAACTGTGCGGCAGACAAGCAGGACGGTGTTTGTGGCTCTGGCAAGTCGGCGGCAGGGCTGGTGACCACGGTGCAGCCGCCTCTTGGAGGCGGTGTCACCGGGTGGCCCTGGTCACGCTGTCGTCCACTGTCCTTGCAGCCACACGGCCTGCTGCCGGCCGAGCCTCTGCTCTGTGCCGCAGCCCGAGCGTGACAGGCCTGCCTGTCTGCTTTTCTTATTCTTCTTTTATCTTTTTCATTAGGATTTTAAAGCCAACTATTATTCTCCAGCAGGTCCGGGCAATGGCACCCAGGAGCCTGGGACACCCGCTGTCCAATTCCCGCCAGGGTCCCTCCTGAGCCTCTGCCCATCACAGGGACGAAAGCAGGGAGAGGCATCACAGGCCACGCAGGCACTCGTGGGGTCCCGGGCACTCCGGGGCCTCCGTCTCCTCGGTGCCGCACTGGCAGGAGACAAGGCCGAGTTTCCCCTTCACTCCAGAGGGCGGCATTGAGACTCCGTGCGATGCCGAGGCTCCCGCCATGTGGCCCGTCCTCCTCCGGGGCGGCGGGGCGAGGTGTGAACGCTGGCCATCCGGTGCTGGCCGCGGAGCTCACCCCACGGCTCCCTCGGGTCCAGGACAGGGTGCGGCCTGGCGGAGGGCTAGCGCACACACCTGTGCTGCGGGACGGTCCCGAGCTGGCTGGTCGGGTCCCCTCGGGGGCGTGCTATGCCACACGCTGGACGCGGCGGGCAGCGGCTCGGGACACGAAGGGGAAGTGGGTGGGCAGGAGCCGCGGCACATGAGGACGGAGACAGGCGGCGAGTGTGGGAAGTCGGGGTGCGGAGACACCGGGTCTCGGGTGCCCATGGGGACGGTGCTTGGGAAACCCCAGGGGGTGGGGCCCAGTGCAGGGAGCCAGCCTGGGGTCATCCTGTCTCCCCCTGCTCAGGATCGGGGTGACCCGCCACCCGCATCAGGGACGAGAGCAGGTGGGCGGGGCCCTGAGGCCATCTGGCCGCACTGGGCACAGGCCTGCCCTGCCCAGCGGGACTGCCCCTCTGGACCCTCCACGTCCACCTGGGCTGTGGCCCGGGCACGAGGGGGCAGCTGGCCGCTCCACGCCGACCTCGCTTCACAGAACCCGCACTCTCACGGGCCGCCCCAGCCGGGAGGCGGCGACCCTGCAGGAGGCGTGTGCCCTGGCCATGGACTTGGTTCCTCGTTCCCTGTGTCCGCTCAGGGAGGAGAGTGTGAGGAACCGCCCCCCGCCCTGCCCAGGGATGCTTCCCCCCTTCCCCCCACCTGGGACGGAACTGGCTCCCTTCCGCTCCCCGCCCCTCCCCCCGCATCCACCCCCTGGGCCGTCTTCCTGGCCTGGGGTGGGGGCCTGGTGCGCCTGGGTCAGTCTCCAGCCCTGTGTGCTACAGAGACACCCGAAGGCTTCGGTGAGCTGGGACTCCAAGCCTTGGTGGCAGTTGGGATGCGGGGCCACTGAGGGGCTCCTGGGCACAGGGCAGTCCCCTCCCGTGGACACTTAGGTCCTGCGGTGAGGACAGCTGTCACACTGAAGGAAGGCCTCCATCCCCGGGGGTGTGGCCAGGTGCTCCTGTCTCTCCTGCCACCGCGAAGGACCCTGCCACGGCGTCTGGCACCAGGGTACCCGCCTGAGGAGCCCGGCCACAGCCGGAGCCCGCTGGGGCTCTGACTCACCGGCCGGTCCACACCCGCCTGCACTTCCCGTTTCCTGCTGGGTGGGGGGCAGTGCGTTTCCTTTTTCTTTCAGAGCCAGCTCGAGTCAGAGTTTCTGTAGCTGAAAAGGCCACCTGTTTCCCCCACGGGCAAAACCCGCTCACAGTCCCAGAACGTAATTCGAGGGGCTCACGCCCCTGAGGCTCAGGGGTCAAGTCCGGCTGTCCCTCGACCGCGTCAGGGAGCAAGCTGCCCGGCTCTGGCCGCCGTGGATGGAGAGCCGACGGCGTCTGCCCGAGCCCGGCACGCTGCCCCGAGTGTCTTTAAGGACACGAGCTGACTACTGAGACGCTGTTCCTTAGGCTCCTTCTGTACCGAGTCTGACCTTGCCCCTCGGACGCTGAGACGGGGAGCCCTAAGTGAGGGTGAGCGAGCAGCGACGCGAACCCCTCGCCCGGCCTCGTCGACACCCCCCGCTGGGGTGCAGCCCACCCACCTGAGCACTCAGACGGAGGAAAAACCCCGAGCACAGACATGCAGAGTCCCAGTGGCTCAGGCCCCCGCCACGCGGCCCGTGCGCCCGCACACGGCGAGACAGCAGCGCGCAGCCTCGAGGTGGAGAACGCGACCCCCGAACCCCAACGCCGGTCACGTTCTGGCTCCTGTGTGGAGACAGGCTTGCGTCTTTAAATTAGATTCTGTCCTTGCATCCAAAAAGAGAATTTGGTTGGAAGCAACAAGCCTCACGTCAAGTCCATGAGAAGTTACAAAGCGTGTACCTTCCCGAGGAGTTTGGTTGAAAACACTCGACCCAGATCAGAAGCAAACGTTTGCTCGGGATGTGACCATCCCACCGTGGGAGCAGTGCCCAGGGCCACTGAGTCCATCGGATTAAGACAGACTGTGGAATGTGCCAAGTTTCAAAAGAACACGCGCTATTAAAATGTGACCACAAACCAACCAGGAACAGAAACCCCAGATTAAATGGACAGAAGCCAAGAAGTTGGGGGTGGAGGGCCGAGGGGCGGGGAGGGGGGCAAATGGCCTCCATAGCCTTCCTCCTAAACACACATTCACACACACTCACACACTCACACACACGAGCAGACACACACACATGAGTACACACACACACAAGCAGACACAATCACACACACACTCACATAGGGCACACACTCGTACACACACATACACACACCTCATTTTCTATGCTGTTTGAAAAATACAAGTTTAACGAGTGCTCTGAAAAACTTAAATATACTCACTAGTATAATTTAAAATGGAATATGTGCTCTTCCAAAACACCAAAAACAATTACAGCAAGTTAAGAAACACGCTTTGTTCATGCTTTACAATTCTCGAACTTTAGTATTTGCCCCATAATGTTAGCCGTATTTTCTTACCATCTATAGCATCAGTACCTTATTTTTTTCCTTAAATTGACTTAATTTTTAACTTAAACACATAGCGTAGCTTCTTTCTGAAGCGAAACCGCCAAGTTATGTGTCTGCAGCATTTTTCCTTCCTAATAAGCATTAAAATAAGCAACTGTGAGAGCGAAGTGTTCACGTATGCACCACCTAACGCGACTTTGTTCCACCCGTAGAAACACGTATCTGGCATTTGGTAAGTAACAGTCGACGAGTTGGACTTATTTTCTTTTTACTTGTCCTCGATCAGAAAGAAGCTGGTGGTTTCAGCAGCGTGTGGCCGTGGAAACGTGAGGTCCTCAGAGCAGAGCCACGGTCCGCCACCGGGATGACCGTGAGGTGCGAACGAAGCCTCGGAGCACGGCGCGTCCGTGGCCAGGGGACCACCCCCAGGGCAGGTCCGCCCGGGGCGGGACGCGGGGGCAGTGGCGTGGACATAGACCCCGCTCACCGGGGACCTGGGCCCGCTGGGACGCGCTCGGCATGTGGAGGCTGACGCTGCACCCCCGGCCCTCACGCTCCGCCGTGGCCCCTCGAGGGCACCTCTGGGACAACTTCCCGGAGGCCGTGACCTGCCGACAGCCGCCCACCGTGCCCGGAAGAGCGTCGTCTCAGAGAGCAGGTGAGGGAAGGGGGCGTGTGTGGTGTGAGGGCAGGCTGTGTGCGAGTGTGTGCGAGTGTGTGCGAGTGTGTGTGTGTTGGGTGTGTGGTCGCACACAGGTGTTGCTGCTGAGGGCCGGGCACAGGCCAGCACGCACGCGGCCGGGGGCTGGCCCCTCTCTGCCTCTGACCCAGCCAGCCCTCCGCGGCCCCGGGCCCTGGCCTGGGGGTGTATCTGACTCTGTTGGTGGCTGTCCCTCCTGCCCGACGCCTCCACCCTCGCGTGTCGGGCCGTTTTGTGCAGGTGGCCCTGTCCTCCAGTCCCACACGCCCAGGTAAACCCACCTGTGACAGGCTGCCCGGCCCCCTCTCAGACACGGCTCGTGATATCCACAAGAAGCGACCACGAAACCTCAGTGGCGTTAAGACCACTGCCGGCTTTGCTCACAGGTCCGGGTGTCGTCTGGGCGGTCCTGGGACATGAGCACGGGGGACGCTTGTGTCCCGTGTCACCAGGTCTGCTCGGGGCCTTGCCGAGCTCCCTGTCAGGGCCGAGTGGCCGCGTAGCTGGCCCCTCTGGGTCTCACGGGCTCCGGGGGGCGTGGGGTTCAGAGGGAGGGAGCAGGTGCACAAGCTCACGAAGGCACCCCACGTCCTACCGCCAAAGCAGGTCAGGGGTCCGCCCCGCAACCGTGGGCCGGGAGGCCATCCCTCTTGACGACGGAACCACGGTCTCGCGGCAGAGGGCGTCACACGGCGGGGCCCGGGCCTCGGAGCAGCGCTGTGGCCTCGTGACGCGGTTGCCTTTCGAGGACCCCCAGGCCCGGCTCAGAGCCGCAGTCGCTGGGACGTTGCGACGCTAAGCGCTATGGGGAGGGGAGGGCCCAGGCGGGCTCCAGGCGAGGCGGGCTCCAGGCGAGGCGGGCTCCAGGCGAGGCGGGCTCCAGCACCCGAGGGCTCCGAGCTCGCGCACTCGCCCGCGTCTGCAGAGTGGCAGGGCGCAAGCAGCCGCCTGGGCCCTCGCAGCCCCCAGTGTTAAAACTGTGGGAGCTAATCGATGGCAGAAGACGGGCACCCACAAATGTCCACTCACATCAGTGCCGGGCAGACGGCAGGGCGACCACGAGGTGCCAGTGTGGCGACACTATCGGCTCATTAAAAGCGGGGACACTGGACCTCGCCCAAGAGTCATTGTTCTGACATGAGAGTTTATTAACATGCAAAGTCTGTCCAAGGTGCCGAGGCAGCTCATTCGTTTTATACACTTCAGGGCTCAGCTTCCCGACTAGCAGCCAGGTGGGCGACAGGCTGCCCTGCTGGGAGGGGCCAGGACAGGTGACTGACGGGGACCGCAGTGCGGCTGACAGGGGTGGGGCCCGGGGCAGGGCCACGGCCCAGGCTCCGCAGCCCCGAGGCCCGTGTGGCCCCTGCGCCCGGAAGCGGCTTTGCTCACTGTCGGCATCGAACGTGCGGGCGGGCACACGCGTGGGGCCCGGGGACACACGCAGTGACACACGCGGCAGACGTAAAAGCCCGCAGGGCGCTCGGCGGGGCCGCCCCTCGCACGTCCGTCCCAAGCGAAGGCTTCCCCGGGGACCGCCGAGCTGTCCGACAGCCCGGCCCAGAGTCGGCGAGTGGCCCTTTTTCACATGTGACGAGCTTCATTGTCAGGAGTGTGTCCAAACCACAGTGGCCGTAGGTTTCGCTCCCGCCCGGCGGGCAGGGTGCATGGCGGAGAGGCCACTCCTGAGGGCACGGGCGGGGCCTGAGAGCGGTGCTCACACCTGCCGGGCTCGGCCCTGGCGCCAGGCACGGCGCTGAGCTATCACTGCCACCCACGCCTGCCGCCCGCGCCGGGGCCAGATCTCTGCCTCCTGCTGGCAACGCCCCGGGGGGCCCGGCAGGGAGAGGGGGCAACGGGCTGTGGAGACGGGCAGGAGCCGGGGCAGGAGCCGGGGCAGGAGCCGGGGCAGGAGGCAGGAGGCGGGAACCGGAGGCTCAGGGACGCTGGGGGCCGAGCAGACCGGCCCCACCTGTCCTTCTGGTTTTGCCAGGGGCCGCCTCAGGCCTTTGAGTGTCCTTGCCCGTCCTCTGCCAGTCAGAGAGAGAGAGCGACTTCCTCGTTCCAGGTGCCCTCCTGTCCCTGTGGCCCCGTCCAGCTGGAACAGCACCCGGGGCCCCTGGGGACGCGTCTCAGGACTCGCGGGTCAGAACCGCCGGAAAGGAAGGCGCGCCGACCCCCCAGCCCCTGCCCCGTGGTCCCCGCGCCCGGCGGCTCCCGGCGGCCCCCGCGGCTCCGCTTCCCAGGGCCATGTGGCACCGCTCAGCAGCACCTTGGGCCCGAGTGGCAGCCGGGCTCACAGAAGGTTTGAGCGGCTCCTTCAGGGTGTCTCAAGGACAGCTTCTAAAGACATAGTCAAGTGACGTCCTTGCCATTCAAAATTCGCATAAAGCCAAGGGAGGCCAGTTCCGGAAGGCGGAGGAGCCTTTCACCAGGACGGGTTTCGGGGTGTCGGGGCGTCGCCGGGGCATCTCGCTGTCCACGGACATACCACGGACACAGCAAGGTGAAGCGGACACGTGGGGTTCGACGAGCCGGCTGGACAACGGCGCCAGGTCCCGATCGCTGAAGTTTCTCAATCAAAGACGCAGCGCTAAATCCAACCGATAATTTTCAAAATTAAACTCTTAGAAGTCCGAGCCTGTCGCGCGGGGACCGCCCCTCTGGTGGCCCAGACGCAGCCAAGGGCGGAAGTCCAGAAAACCGGGAGGGAGAAGTGGCCCGCGGACGCTCGCCGCGCATCCCGTGTTCACCGTCACAGCCCAGGGCCACGGCGGGTGGCGAGGGGGCACTCGGTCCCTCAGCGACTCTGGGCCTGTCTGTCCCCCGCCGCTGAGGGACCCCCCGCAGGTGTGACCGTCTCCCCTCCTTCCCCTGTGACTCGCTGTGCGCGAGGCTTCCTGCCCCGGGTAACTGCCCCTTCCCGCCCAGCTGAGGACCGCGGCCACCGGCCGTCGTGGGGACCACGATTCTCCTTGCGCTGGGGGAGCGAGGCCACCCAGGGTAGGGACCCCAGTCTTATTTTCCCTAAGCCCAGGGCTCATCCCCACCCCGCCCGCACTGACCCCGTGTGGGTCTGCTCGTCCCGGGCACACTCACTGTCCACCACACGCAGGCTCAGCCGTGGACAAAGCACACGGAAGCCCGCTCCCCACGGAGCCTGCACCCTCGGAAGAGGCCGACGAGGGGTGTGACCTGGGCAGACGGGGGGCTGAAGAGGACCGTGGCACGGGCAGACGGCACCTGCGTGGAGACATGACCAGTGGGGTCATGGGGGGGTGAGGGGCAGGTATTGTTTCCGGTGCTGGTGTTTGGTTTTTCCCAGAGGTCAGTGCGCATGTGTGGGTGAGTCCGCGTGCTACGGGAGGAGTGACCTTGGGACCCTCCTACACCGCCGTTCACGCGGAACCTCTGCTGGTGGCCTCCTGCCAAGCAGCCCGGGGAGCCCCCCAGTGCTTTGCCGGGGGGCCACGCACAGCGGCTGGGGGAGACGCCTCCGCCAGGCAGGCAGGAAACGGCAGGGCGGGAACCAGGTCTGGATCAGGACTTTGCAGATGAAGCCAACAACATTTCCGGCAGACCGGGGGTGGGCGGGAGCAGGAACCTCCCCGAGAGAGAACAACGGGCAGCCTGAGGCCGGACCTGCCCTGGGCCGGGAGCCGGCAGGCCCGCCAGAGGGCTGGGACGCAGGCGAGCCCTCCCCACAGGGCGGAGGTGGGGCTGCCAGCCAGTCGAGGGGGTCAAACCTACGGGGGGCGGGGTGGGGGGGCTGGGCGAGGCTGAGGAGCCCAGCGTCAGGTGGGCGGCAGCCAGGTGGGGGAGGGCCTCGGGGAGGCAGCGGCCCAGTGTGCCCAGTGTGGGTAAGTCCCGTAAGAAGACACCGAGGAGCTGACCGTTACCGAAACTACCTTTAAATGTTAAATTATTTAAGGTACCCTGAGGGCTCCTCCGGATAAACGCAGTATAGAGCCACCATCCGCAAAACCGTCAACACCGTGGAGTCAAAAGCAGATTAACACACAACAGTGACGTCCAGGGAAGGAAAGACTGTGATTTCACACCATTATCCTTTGGAAGGACAGACAGCGCCTGCCCCGGGAAAAGGCGGGCGGACGCCGTTCCGGACACGCTCACTGATACATCTGCTTTTGAAAAGGAACAACTCGTGGACCCTTTAGGGAGAAAATATGAAACAGGCTCCAAGTCCTGACTCCCCCCCAGGAGCCGCAGCAAGGAGCCTGAGAAAGAGCTGGCGGACCGTGGCCGCTGCCCAGGGCAGGTGTCCCCGCCGCACTCAGCCTGTCGGAGTGGGGACGGGAGCCGGGGCCCCAGGCGAGGAGGTGGCAGGTGTGGAACCCAGGCGAGGAGGTGGCAGGTGTGGAATCGTCCAGGCGAGGCTCTGACTGACCGGGAGGAGGCCCCATCCCAACAGAACCTGAGGGTCCTGCCTGGAGAACAGGCCAAGCCGGAATGCGCCACAACCCCCGGCTGCGCAGAGGCAGGGCGCGTCCTGCCCCGGGCTGCACCTGGGCCTTGGTTCGCCTCCCAGCAGCCCTGAGCTGAGCCAAGCCGCCAGCGCAGAGCCCGCCCCTCAGGCGAAGCTGGCCGCTCATTTAGGCCCAGAGGCGGTTCCCGGGGCTGCCCACAGCGAGCCGAGGAGTGGGGGGAGGGGAGGGAGAGGAAGGAGAGGGTGGGGAGGCATGGTGACCGTTCAGCTGTCTCAGCCGTAAAGAAAGAAAAAGAAGCAAAGAGGAGGGAAATTGCACTGGAAATACAAAGGTCGTATTTACTCTGAAAACATTCTGCAGGGAATAATAAAAAGTTTCAATAACGAATTACTTGAAAGTTAGCTAAAAATAAAGAGAATAAGACATCACTGAGAGAAGAATCCAGAGGTGAGATGGGACAACAGAATAAAATGGGAAGAGAGGCTCCAGAGACACGGAAACGACTGGCCTGTGACTCGCCACGGAGACGGAGAGGTGACGTCTGTGTCTGCAGCCTCGGGGGCCCAGAGGCACACCGCCAAGGCCTGAGCAGCTGCATGCCCGTCACAGAGGACGGGGACAGAGGGACCCCAAGGCCGCGGGCTCAGGCGGGCCACGAGGAAGCGACGATTTCACAGGACTTAACCTAGTTAGATTTGGAGATGAGCCGAAATAAGGGCTGTTGGTTCATCGGAAGTAGGAACAGAGCAGAAATATATATATATATATATATATATATATGTTTGAAGACATTTTTCTTTAATGAAGACAAAAACAAGTCTTCAGATGAAAAGGCAACTTTTCCAAACAAACGTTAATCAGGAGATTGTCTGACGGGAGGTAGACAATTTCAGGGATAAAGTGCAGCGTCCGAGCGTCCAGACAGGAAGGCCGACCGCTGCGACTCGTTCCGGAGGCGGGCCCCAGACCCCTCCCAGCAACCCCCGCGCCAGCAGCGTGAGGGGTGCTCAGCAAGGGCCCCCCAGCACTCGGCACTCGCCACCCCCTGTTCTCAACCAGAATTCGGCCCGCGGAGCCTGGTGAGCCCGACTGGAAAACAGTCCGAACGGTCACGAATGTCGCCGCGCAGCAGTCGAATCAAACGTTTTACAAACGGAGGAGCGACACGTCCAGGGGACGAGGACGCCGAGTCGAGGACGCTGAGTCCGTGTGAGCACGCGCGGGACTGCCGCGGACCGCGGCGGGGACTGTGGGCGGGGACTGTGGGCGTGGGAGGCGGCAGAGCGGCAGACGGGTGGGTGCGGACCGTGGCGGGAACCGCGGGCGCGGGAGGCGGTGGCCGTCGCTCCTGCTGCCACCAGCAGCAGCTGTGGGGAGCGGCGGGGGGCGGGGGGCGCACAGGTGCGAACATGGGGGGTGGGGGGGAGATCCCAGCGTTTTAGAAAGTTACATTAGAAAACACCTGAACCTTCTTCAAGGGGAGTTGACCCTAACCCCAAACTTTTAGCTCAAGTGCTGTAGGAGCTAAAAACACTCACAAAAACACGTGTATCTTACACATTTGCTTCCTTTGCAGTTTCGGTTTCATTTTATTTCGTCGAATACAAGCGACTTGAAGTCTGAGACACGGAGCGGTTTAAATCGTTGCTCTCTCTTTTATTTATTTATTTATTTATTTATTTATTTATTTATTTATTTATTTATTTATTTATTTGCCGCACGGCTCCCGTCTGCCCCTCCGGGGGCCTCGAGGCGCCGGGGGTCTCTGCGCGACGTCTCCCCGCCACCCACAGTGTGACTTCTGCGGGACGCGGTTCAGGGCGAAGGTTTGCTCTTCCGGACGCACAGTGTTCTCACCAATGTGCGAGTTATGTTGGAAAGAGGAGAAAAGAGTGTAACTAACGGCCGGCTCTCCGCCTGCCGGGTCCCCACGCCCGCCCGGGCGTCATCCGGGGACGATCCGCTCGCCGTCCCGTCGATGTGCTCCGCCTTTTAAAACATCCAACCTTGTCATCTCCATCCCACTAAAACGATCGGGGAAGATGCCTCGCAGTCCGAAATGTCCTTCTTTTAAGCAAAAGACGGGTCATCGCACCGGGGGATGGTCATCACTCAGGAGGCGGCCCGGCTGAATTACAGTGTCCAGGACAAAACCAAACAAAGCAAACCGGTAAGGACTTCGGTAAGGAAACCGTGACCCGCCCACAGCAGGCTGGCCGGGGGCCCAGGCCCTCTCCCGCCCCGCCTTCCCCGTGGCCGGGACCCCGTGCTCCGTGCTCCTCGCAGGGGAGGGAGCATGCCTTGAATGGGGGACAGACGCTCCCCCGGAGCCCTGTGCAGTCCAGGCTGGTGCTGGGCACCCCGGGAGGATGAGCCCGTCTAGCTGAGCAGACAGCCAGCGGGTGCAGGCGCACGGGCTGCGTGTGGGCACGTATGACACACCCGTGGGCGCCTCGTCCTGCCGCCGCCGAGCCGAGCTCAGAGGGACAGGGAAAGGGGTGGGGAGGAGGCGAAGGGGCAGCAGGAGGGGCGGGGCCCCCGCACGGCCGGGCACCCGCTGCCGCGCGCCGGACAGCCGTTCTCCTCACGAAACTCCCGCAAGTCGGAGGCAGAAGCCGTATTTCCCCGCTCCCCGCAGTGGAGATGGCATGGCCAGGAGGAGGTAGCGGGCGGGGCTTCCGGGAAAAGCCGTCTGAAGGCGGCTAAGTCGGCCAGAGGGAATGTAGACGTGATGGCTACAGCTGCAACCGCTGTTTTGCAACCATGAGGAGACGTGAAGCAGAAAGACCCAGGAGGCCTGGATGCCCGATGAGGGGGGGAGGGAGGTGGAGCACACCAGCTCCGCACAGCCCACCTCCAGACCGACTTTACGCGAAAGAAAAATGTGCTTTTAAAACCCTTCTTATATGCGTTTTCTGCTGCTAATCCTAAGGGATACGGTTTAAAAGCCCTGTAACAGGGCGGCTAATTTTAGCACGACCGCTATCACATTTATTTCCCTTCCCCTAAACTCCTGCAGTGTTTACGCTTTGCACTAGATAATTTACCGCTGAATCACATGTCACTTGTTAACGGCTTATGTGACAGATCGTTGCAGTCTCCATGGGATCGCAGTCTGTGCGTCGAGAGGAACAGAGCGTGCGCGAGCCGTGCTGGCCGCTGGTGGCCACAGTGGTCCCCTCCCCTCCGCCTTTTTATTCCTAACAAGCCAGAGTGGCGGGTCATGTGATCCACTCTTCGACCTGCGTTGAAGGTATCGTCTTCCACTTAGCAAATGGTGAAACCAAGGCTCAGAAATACCAAGTCGCCTTCTGGCAAGAAGGTGACACTACTGAGCCTCGAACGCAGGCAAGCGAGGCTCCCTGGCAGGACTGGCCCAACCCCTGGGTGGCTCCCTGGGACCCCGGCGGTCCCTTGGGCCGCCCATTTTTGTCTGAAGAAGAAACACGCCGATGCACTTCTCGTTAGAGGATAGAAAGTCAGAATGATTTCCATTTCGTTCTTTCATGTTGCCTCTGAAACAGGCGCCAAGCCTGACCCGGTGGCCCCGGGGAGGGACAAGAGGACAAGCGTGGCCTCGCTTTGCTCGGACCACCGCGTCCAGTCAGAGGGTCCGGCACGTGCGAGGAGGGCGCTTTGCATCGTGGCACAGGCTCCGCTCTGAAGGGAGCAGGGCATGGCCTGACCCAGCTGCCGACCTTGTCCTCGAGCAGACAGGCCGGGGTCCACGCCCCTCCCGACACCCGCTGCCAGCACCCGGGCACCCGGGGAGGCGAGCCCCTCTGTCCACTCCCCTCCCTCCTCCCCCCCTCCTCCAGCTCCTCCCAGCCCCAAGTCCCCCTGGCCCACCGGGGCCCAAGCCGGCAGCTCCTGACCTACCTGGCCCGCCTGGGCCCCGCGCCAAGGCTCTGGAGGGTGGGACGCTACCCTGTCACCTCTGTGTGCCGTTTGTGCCCTCGAGGTGAGATGTTCTGTGAAATGCGTGTTCCTTGGAGTGAAACCTCGGCACACGCCGAGGGACCCCGGCCCCCGCCTGGCCCGCTCCGACCCCGCCGCCCGTGTTCACTGCCGCCGTCGGGACTGGCTGTGCCGACTCCCAGAGCGGCTGAGGTTCTGCCAAGTTTTAGGTTCAGTAACCTCCTCTGGAGCAGGAGTTCACGTTCCTGCCTGTCCTCCGGGGTCTCGGCGCCCGCATCACCTCCGTGGGGCTCGGGCCCTGCCCCCGGCGTCGGGCCTCGGCCTGCCGGACGCTCGCCGAGGGGACAGGGGGTGCCCCTGCTGACGCAGAGGATTCTTCCAGAACACAAAGGGAGGAACTGAAAGGCGAGGGCCCCCCAGAAAACGGGAGGCCTGGTCGCGGGGCCCCTGCCGCCGGCGCGAAGCGTGTGGCCGGGTCAAAGGGATCGGGTGTTGTCCTGCCTCCCGGCCAGCTGTGACCCGGCAGTGCCCAGGGGTCCCTGCGGCTCTGTCCGGCCAGCGCGATGTCCCCCACGCTGCTTTCTGGCAGCAGAATGCTGGGCCGCCCTGGGCGGGCTCCTCGCACAGATGGGACTGGTGACCGGCGAGGGGAAGAGTGGGGACTTGGGGCACATGGCCGCCCCGCCAGGCATCCCCCATGTCCCCGGGAAGCCCCGCGCTGGCCGGCTGGCTGAGCTCCGCCTCAGCAGTCTACTGAAGCGAAATGCTCGCCAGCCTCACACTTTCTCTGAGCTGCACTTGACGGTGGGTTCGGCTGTCCCGTAGGGCGGGGTCCCTGGGCGGAATGGAGGCCTGCAACCACGTCCTCACTGCGTCAACCATGGGGACAGTCCGTTCTGCGGGTCCGGCCAGGGCAGCGCCCAGGGCCCGCGTGGCAGAGGTGCCGGTTACTGACCAGCCCCGGGGGTGCCAGGCCCCTGACAATTTGTGTGTCGCCACGGGAAATGCAGGCAGGAAGTCCCGGCTGATTGGCAGGGAGACGGCCCCGCGGGCCAGCTCTCTCCCCGTCTGCAGATGCGTCAGAGGAAGCCGGGAGGTCTGGGCCGGCCGCGCCAGCCCAGCCTCGCGGAGAGAACCGGGGGCCGCACGTTCCACGCTGTTCGCTAGGCGAGAACGCACCCCGAGTTCAAAAGAGGAGAGGAAATCCTGACTCAGAAATGATTATTTTGTAGGACAGCACCTTTTTAATTGTGACAAGACGGGGTGCTGTTGACCCGACAGCATCGAACTCCCAGATGTCATTTAGATTAAGGCTGACACCAAGCATCTGGCCCGGGGCAGGTCCTTGTTGGTGAAGCAGTGAAAAATGCTCTCCGTTCTTTTGTGAGTCCTCAGCGTTTGGATAATTTTTTTTAAAACAATTCCAGAAGGTATTTTAAAATGGCGATTGACTCTAAATCAATGTTGAAACAGTCGCGGAGGCCGTCACTCGGGAACTCCTGCCCCCTGGGTGGTTCTGGCGCTGGGAACAGGATGTGGGGGAGGCTGGGGAGGGAGATCGGGACGCGGGGACACAGAGCCCGTCCTTCCTTCCTGCCCCTCCTTATCTGTGCCTCACTGTCCTTTTGCGAAGAAGGCATCAAACAGAAAACACTCAGAATGCTTCTCGGAAACCAGGTGGCAAAGTTGACGTCGTAAGTGGACACCCAGGGTGCCGAGGGCCCGGGGGCCCAGCGCTTACACGGAGCCGGTCATCTGTCAGGGACACCGGCAGCCGGACTCACCAGCCTGGCCGGGGCCCTTCCTCACAGCCCCTTCCCCGGAGCCCCCTCCTCTGAGCTGCTTCCTCATTCGTAGGGGAACACGCAGCTCTTCCCACAGGGTTTGGGGCAGGCACTGGGCCTCCTGGCTCATCGCCCTGTGAGCCCTGAGCCAGCTCGGTGGCCTGGCTCTGCTTTGCCGAGCCGCCCCGGGGACAGGAGCTCAGACGGCGAGCCCGGTGCTGAGGTAGTGTGCCCGTCACGCCCTGGACCGCGAGCTCACGGCACGCCCCCTCCCCAGCTAGGAGAGTGGCAGCTGCCGGTGGGCGAGGGCCACCGGGCGCCCGTCAGGCCCCGACCCCTGCGTGCGAGGTCTCGGTCACCTCGCCTTTAACACGACAATGTCGGACAGCGTGTGCCCGCGACGGAAGGGGAAGCCGAGGTTCGGGGACATGCGTAATGCGTCCCCCTGAACGTGAGTCCCCCGCACGGCGTCATCCCTCTGGAGAAGCCCCCCTCGTTCCATGCCGACCTATCAGTGCGGTGCTTTGCGCCTCCACGGTCCCCTCTGCGCATGGGCGGCGAGGCCCAGGCCCGCCGCTGGGGAGGGTTTCCTCCTTTGTCTGGCGCTGCCCCCACGAGGGGCCGAGAGCAGCGCCGCGGGGGCGGGGTGGACAGGCGCCGCCTCCCTGAAAGCCCGCCAGTCCCCCCCCCACCCCCGGTGCCCCCGCGGCGGGAGCCGAGGCCTGTGACGTGCGGCGGCGCCGCCCTGACCCACGGCCCCGTGTGCAGCCCGCAAGGAGCAGAACCCGAACCCGAGCCCCGCTCAGAGCCGGGCCTGGTCACCGGGCCGTCATCCCAGCGCGTCCACCGCCCCCAGGGACGCCGCCTGCTTCACAGTCGTTGCCTGGGCCGGTTCCCCAGGTGTCAGTCACTCCAGCCGCCGGCCCGACCTCTGAGCGCGGGCGGCCTGGGCCGGGGGGCAAGGCGGACCGGGGGGCAAGGCGGGCCTCCCGTCCGGGGGGCGCAGCACCTGCCCGCTCCGCCCGCGCACACCTGCCCGCTGGGCCCAACCCGGCTCCGCCGCAGGCCGCTCCCCGGCGGCTGCCCCTCCCCCGCGGGGCTGCCCCTCCCCACACCCTGCCCCCTCGCGCTGCCCTCCTGCCCCTCCCCATCCCGGGGCTCTCTGAACCCCGCTGTCTGCAGTGGGGCCTCAGCCCCGGGGTCTGCTTCCAGCTATAGCCCCGCACATACTCCCCACCCGAACCCTGCTCCCCGGGGCCCCACGTCACGCACACCCCACTTGCCCCATCACACGTGATCTGCTCCGACCCCGACCCCCAGTCGGCTTTGCTGCCCGGCGCCGGGAGCCCCCGCCTCAGCCGCCCCTCCGTCCCGGGCCACCCGCGACGAGCTCCTGCCGCTCACCCTCCTAACAGGAACCCCACTTGTTTCCTCCTCTGTTCCCACCGCCACCTCGTAGGGGACAGTGCCACTACCTCTCACCGGCGCGACCTGTCCTACCCGCGCCACAGCCTCCCGGGAGCGGCCGCCCCGCGGGGAGCCCCGGGGTGGGCCGGTCGAGCCCCGGGGTGCCGGCGGCTCCCAGGGCGTGTTCCGTGTTCCGGGCAGAGCTGCAGCCGCTGACAGCTCAGCCGGAAAGGAATGCGGGGAGGCCTCCCGCCCCCGCCAGGCCCGCCGCCGCCCTGGAGCGCGGCACTTCTGGGGGGACTGTGCCTGGCGCGGAGCCCGACTCCCCGTGGGCCCCGCCCTCCTCTCCTGTTTGGACAGCGTGGGCTTTCTGACCAAACTTTTTCTTTCAAACAATGGCCCAAATTCATCCCTAAGAGGCTGCCGTCCAGCTACTGTTCCCTGTTGTTGTGAACTTCGCTGTGTCCTTGGACCCGGGTGACACTGTGCGGCTTCCGGTGGGGTCATGCCGTTCCCGCAGGGACACGGCCCTTTCATCCACCCAGCCGGCCTGTCAGCTCCCGCCTGACCCCCCGCCAGCCCTCCGCGACTGGGTTTCAGGGCAGTGGCCCCAGCTTCCCAGCCGGCCTCAGAGCGGGCTGCCCTCCCGACCCTGGGCACAGCGGCAGCCTCCACGGCACTTGGGCGGGTGGCCGGGCCGGGCAGGGTGGGCCTGTGACAGGCCTGAGGCTGCTCCCTGAGGCCCAGGGTGCTGCGTACCCCTCACACGCCCACCCCACCTCGGAGGTCGCTGTGGGTCTGACACGCGGGGCCTGGGGCAGTTCTGTCCGGTCACCCCCTCCCGAGCCGACCTTAATGAGAGCCTGCCATGCTGTCCCCGTGCGGGGTCGCAGGCCTCTGTGACTGAGGGGACGTTCTCACAGGGAGTCCATGGAGCAGGAGCCAAGACTGAGTTTCAAGCCGGTTCCTGGCGGGGGGTTGGGGCATGCCCTTCCCCCTAGGGCAGAGGGGGCCCAGTCCCCAGGGCAGGGACAAGGCTCCTCCAGTCACCTCTATTGGACGCGCGTCCTCACCAAGCTGGTGAACGTTACGTGTCCCCAGAGAGTGCCGTCAATCTCCCCGGATCACGAGAGGGTGACAGGGATGCCCGGGACAGTGCAGGCCCTCTGCCGGCGGCCGCTCGCCCTCCCTACAGCCACCGCCTCCTCTGTGGTCCTGGGTCAGGGGACCACGGTGACCGCGCGGACAGCCCACGGGCCCTCTCAGTGACCTCAGCGACACCCCCGCTGCCCCTGCCACCTGCCCGTCAGCCCCGGCCCGCAGCTGGCCCAGCACACGCGACCCTCGGCCGGGGAGCCGGAGCCTCAGGCGACTGGACCGCCTGCCGCTTCTGCTCAGTGGCGTCCGCCCCCCCCCCCCCCGCCCCGCGTCTCCTCGTCACCCCTGGGTCTCCGTCACCGCTGACCCTCCTCAGGCCTGTGCCCGCTCACCAGTGCACTCTGGGCACTCGGTTCCCTGCCCGGACGACCGGTCGTGACGAAGCCGCCCTGAGTGAGTGCGGAGGGGTGAGGGGGCCGCAGCGGGATGGGCCCCGTGCCGACGTGGACCGCAGGGGCCCACACCGGTCAAGTGGGTCAGCGTCTGACCAGCAGCGAATGTCCCCTGGGCCTCTCTAGTTCAGGCCGTTTTCATCACTGTGCTTCAGAGAAGGACCCGAGTCCAGCCTCGCTGTGGCCCCCGCCCTGCTGGGGCTCGGCGAGCAGCCTGCAGCCCCCGCTGGACCCCGCCGCCCCGGCCCGACCCCGCCGGCCCTGCCCGACCCATGCCTCGCCTGCTCCGTTTTTTGAAAGCTATCTTTGGATGGACAGAACATTTTAATTTTCTTGCAGTTCACTTTAACGTCACCGATCCTATTCGACATTTTGTTAGATGGTTCTAGAAGGCAATAAACAGAAAAATGGTGGAACCACAGAAGTGACGTAAAGCTGTCATCATTGGCAAACGGCATCCATGTCACGCGTAGGAAGGCTTACGGGGCACACGGGCCCTCGGTTAATGGCGGTCACCGCAGTCGTCGTAACTGCTGTGAGCCGCGCTTGTCCCGTACGTGGGGCTCCCCGGGCCAGGGTCTGCGACCCTCTCGGAGGCCATCGCTAACAACAGGAATATTGGAGTCGCCCCCGAGCAAACCGCATCTCCAGGAGAAAGCGTTTGCTGAGTGATTCCGAGGTCAGCCTGACCTCAGCCCCCAGGCAACCTCCACGTGGGCCCTGTCCCGAAGCTTCTCCTGCTTAGACGGGCATCCCAAAGCCCCAGGAACCAGGGCGGGGTCCGGGTGCCCAGACGCTCCGATTCGGTTGCGGAATTTAGTGTGAGTGCCTTTCTCTGGGGATGAGTTATGTGGCTTTTACCTCCTCGGCAGGTCTGTGAATGCATCCCGGCTCCCACAGGAAAGAGAGTTAAGAACAATTGTCTTTGTTCCCAGGGGAAACACGATTCACACAACTACCTTCCCACAGACCTGTGCCTCCAGAGGGGGACACATCACCGCTTCAGAACAGCCGGGTCCCCGGCAGGCTCCGGAGGCCGCGGTCACTGTGAAAACCCCCCTCCTGTGCATCTGGACTGTCCTTCAGGGCACACTCTGTGAGTGGGGGACCAGTTTTGACAGTGTCGGGTGGGGGGTGGGGACCCCGCGTCAGGCATGGCCACATGGTCTCAGCAAATTCTAGCGGAGGAATCTCACAGATAAGATAAACAAAAGCTCGAGAAAGCTCCATAATCTACCCCGAGCCGCACGGCGGGCGCGGCCTGGGACGGGAGGCCAGGGAGGCCAGGGCCCTCGCATTCCAGAGACCGCAGAGACCGCAGATGTGGGAAGCAGAAAAGGCTGCGGGCCAGACGCGACTGAGCCGCAGACAGCGGCTCAGAACGGCAGGAGCGGGCGCGAGGGGGGCCCCCAGCCCAGGTCCCCGCCCCAGTCCAGGCCTGCTGCCCCCCGGGGCACAGCTGAGCGTGGCCGCGGCCGTGGGGACAGGGACGTGCAGAAGGTGAACCCCAGGCCCCCTGCGGGGTTTCCACCCTCCCCGATGGGGCCCTGGAGGTCATCTCCTCTCACGGGTGGGGCACAGAAGCCTCCCATCAGCTCTGTCTTCACCCCGTTTGGAAGGAATCCTGGGCATCTGGCGACGTCTCAGATAAGGACCAGGCGCCTGGGACTTCTCGCCTCCCTTCAAACGTGGCCGCCACACAAATGTGTGTCAGGACCTCACACGCTATCATACACAAACCTTACACAGCAGACGGATACGTGCTCAACGCAAAGTGTACAGATTTGGCTTTTTTATAGCTAAGTCTCGAAGTGGGTGAGGGGCCAGCGCAATGCTCCGGGCCACGCTGCAGTCCCCTCCCCTGTGCCATGGTTGTCAGAAGCCCTGGAAAAGGAATTCGCGGTCATCACGAGAGGTCAGAGCTCTCGCCCCAGCCTCACCATCGAACGGCTGGGGGCCCTGGACAAGTCACCCCCCTGCTCGTGGTCTCGGGGTGGCATCTGTTAAAGGAAGGTCGGACTCGGGGGACAGGCCAGGAGTGCCATCCCATGGGCTTGTTGGGTCGCTAATATGTTTAAGTTATGAAATTTCATTTAAAAACTTAAATATCTGGCTTCAGTTTTTAAAGACAGAAAGAGCCCTGGCTCGCAGGCCCTTCCTGCTCTAGGGGGCCAAACCCCACCCGGCCCTGGTGGTTTCCACGGTCGCGGGGGTGGGGGGGGAGCTGCCGCCGCTCCACGGCCCTCCAGTTCTGAACGAGACTGTCACCGACCCCACACACTGTCAGCGCCTGGCTCCGGGAAGGCAGAGGAGAAATTCCACTTTCCCAGGAAACACATACCCTGTCTTTTCCACAAGGAATTCAACCATAAAAATGTCTAGATGTGCTAACACGTCGGCCGCTAAACCATGGAAATGAAGCCAGGAGTTTCGTGAGCGATGCAAGCCAGCAGGGCCATCAGTCACCGGCTTTGCGTCCCTCCCTGCCTCTCCCTGCCGGATACTACTAATAAGAGCCCCTCCTGGGACTCCGGCCGCAGCGAGGACGTCAGGATGCAGCACGAGCCACTTCTCTGGGGCTGGGCAGCTGCGGCCCCCACATTCCCGTGCCCACCTGCCGCGCCCCCAGCCTGGGCGTGGTGTGGACTTGTCCAGGGGAGGCCCCGCCCACCGCCGCGGTGCACCCAGCTCAGGGCCAGGCCTGCCGTGTCAGAGTTGGCCTGGGCGAGGGGGCTGGAAAGGTGACCGAGCTGTTGCAACCTGATATTTTAAGTGACTCCTGGTTGTTTACAATATTTTAATGATTGGATTCTGCAAGATCTGTGCTCTGGGGATTTTTTTTTTTTTTTTTTTTTTTTAGAGAACAACAGTTTTAAGATGAACCCTAAAATTTCTGTATGGAAAGAAGCAGCTGTTCACATACATTTCCTGCCCTGGACTGTCTTCCTAGGGCCTGGTTTGGCTGGTAAACTTTCTCCAGTCGCATTCCTGCGAGCACATGACCCTATACTCGCCCACAAAGACCTGAATCCCTGTAGAGACCGCTCTGCAAACTTCGGCTCTTCAGCCCGAGCTGCTTGGCGTGCGTCCCGAACCGGCCTGTGATGCACCCGGAGCCTCCCGGAGCCAGGCCAGGCCGGGCCGGCGAGCGCGGCGGCCACAGACGTCCGTCCCGTGCTGACCGGGCCTCGGCTCTCCGGAGGGACCCTGGGACCATGTCACTCGCCCGCGCCGAGCAGTGAGGAAGACGCTGCATCCCGGTCCCCGGCTTGGCTCAAAGCGAATTTACATTCTCCAGCTGGGTGCATTATTGATGCGCACATCGTAAATTTTTAAACCAAGTAAATAATGTATTCGGAACAGTGTCGATTCGTCTGTTTGGCGACTGGAGGTTTAAAGGCTGCGCCAGAGCAACGTGAAAACACTGCTTCCGAATTACCGCGGCGCGTCGGCAGGGCGGCGGCTTCTCCCTGATCAACGCCTCCGTTTGCGCGCGAGTCGGCGTGTTGACCAGTCCACGCTGTGGCGGGGGGCGGGGGGTGACCACATTTGTTCCCATACTCACGCTCGGTGCGAGCGTGCGTGCGTGCGCACCTGTCCTGGACCCCAAGGCGTGCGCGTGCGCACGTGCGTGAGCGCAGGGCGGAGCGGGGGCGGTGGGAAGGCGAGAGGCCCACGCGCGGGCTGAGACCCCCGCAACTGCGCCTGCGCCCGCGCCCGCGCCGGCTCCGGACAGGCCCCGCCCCGGAGCAGGGACCTGGTCAGCTCGGCTTTCTCCTCCGTCCCCGGAGGCCATGACCCGCAGAACGGGCCGTGCACTGGCGTCAAGGAAACAAAACGGGCTTGGGCCCCCGGGCGGGCCGGGCACCGGGGCAGGCCGCCCTGCGCCTGCTCCCTTCTGTGTACCTCTTCCCCAAACCGCAGGCTCCAGGGTGCAGGGTCTGGGGACTGAGCCTGGGGTCCCGATGAGAAGGGGGTGCCCCAGGGACCTCTGACCCGAAGCCCCCCAGGCACGGAGCCCTGGGCTGCCAGGTTCCCCCTGGAGCGAGAACGCATCCGCCCCAAGCTCCAGACTTGCAGCGTGGCCAGTCAGGCCCTGAGGGGCGCCGTGGCCACCTGCCTGCGCCCTGAGGCGACTCCCTTTGCCCTGGAGCAGAGGTCACGCCACCTGTCCGTCAGCCACCTAAGATAAAGCAGGTGCGGAATAAATGCACCTTGGGCCCCTGACCGCGCCAGCTGTGACACCGGTGCCTAGACGCCATCAATCACCCACACAGACCCTCCCCCACCTGGACAGGTGAGTCAGTGGGGGGGGGCATGCCCTCGCTCCGCGGTTACCTGACAACGCTGTGCACCTGGCGGGTTAGGAGCAGGTGGCAGCCACGTGGGGCGGCCGCGTGGAGGGCGGTGACGAGGCAGACGCGGCCCCATGTTCGCGCAGGGGGACCGCGGGCACCTGACAGCGTTCAGAGGCCTCTTTGTAAACCTCCGGGAACTGTGTTTGTGTTCGAGTGCGTTTTTCTGGGCAGCGGGTCTGTGGCTTTTCAGATTCGCGGAGGGTTTTGACCTAGAAGGTTAAAAACAGTTGTGGAATATTTTCTTACATTTTATGCCACAGGGGACATTTTAAAGATGTGGATTTACTCTCGATTCTAAGCCCACTTCAGCCAGCGCTGCTAATGGCTGTCAGGAGGCCAGCAGACCTGTCTGAGCAGAGGTTTATTTTGAAAAATCAGTCTCATCTTCCAAAACTCTTGAATAAAAAAGCTCACTATTTTTTTTTTTTTGACTGCATAAATGGCCAGGTGGTTTAATTTTACTCTCACCTTGGGTTTCCAAGTTTATTAAGAGTTTCTCTTTAGAACCTGGCCCCTCTTCGGGGGTCACCAGCGGTGCCCCCGTTTTCAGAGTAGGACGTGGCCCTGTGAATCATTTGCACATGGGGCGACATTTACGAGAAACACCCTTCCAGGGCCAACACGATCCGTCCTCGGACCTTCTGTACTAGAAACGCAAAGCAATCCGCAGCGCGGAGTCGCACCACCTCGGCGAAGTGCCCTGGCCCCCGGGCGGGCTCCTGACCCCAGGGACGCGTGGGGTGAGGGTCACCGCCCCACCCCCCAGTGGCTGCGAGTCCGGCTGTCTGCTCGGCCTCCTCCCCGCGTCTCACACGCTTCTCCGGAGATGGCGGGGGAGGGTCCACACCGCCCCAGCTGCCCACCCCGCATCTGGTGTAGGGTCCGCCAGCCTCTCGCTGAGCCCCTGCCCTGGCCCTCGGGGTCGCGCTCTCAGCGGGGGGACGGGGTGGCCCGCCTGTGCCCGCGCACGAGGCCGCTGGGCGCGCGCTGAGAGCCTGGGCCTCCGGCGCGCCGTGGCGGAGCCGGTCCACCGTGTGGCCGCGCCGCCCACGGCCTAGTCGCCTGCGGTGCGGGAGCGAGTCACCTAAGCGGCCGCGGTGGTCACAGCTCTGCGGCATCGCACACGGACCAGCGGGGCGCGAGTCCCGGATTTAGGATTCGTGGTCCTCCACGGGAAGTCGGGGTGCGCAGGGTCCTTCCCAGTGTGCACAGCGACTCCGCCTGAGCGGGGTGCCTCGCCGCATCCCCTGAGCCCTACATGGAGGCGCCTGCCACGCAGTGCGACGGCCGTCAGCGAGGTCCCGGCCGCTCCGTCCCCTGTCCATCCCCTGGCTGCATGTCCGCCGACCAGGAAGAGGCGTCCACGCCCAGACCGGCCTCCTCATCCCCGCGGCTCTGCGTCTGAGCATGGACTGAGCTGCTGCCTGCCTGAGCGGCGGTCACCACCTCGCTGGCGGCTGCTGGGGCCCCTGCGGGGCTTAGGGGCTCTGGGGACCCGGGTGCCCAGGAGGTGTGCCAGGTGAACAGAGGTCCGGGCCTTCCTCTGTCTCCAGCCAGCTGAGTGGCCTTGGGCTTGTCACTTTTCCCTGGACCTGTAAACAAGGGAAGTGTCCTAATTGGGTGTTAAGACCCTCTGCGCTGTGAAATGCCCTGGGTCACTGTCATGCCTTAGAGTGGGGCAGGGTTAGGGCCAGGCTGGGGACAGCCAGGCTGCTGCCGTGGCCCTGTAGCCAGGAGAGCTGAAGACATGGCTTCCTCCTGCTCGCTCTCCTTGGCCCCACAAATGACCTTGGTCTTCACGGCCTTCAGCAGGGTTTTCCTCTGGTGGAAAAGATGTCTGTGTTCCAGGGGTTTTACCAAAACTTCAAAGTTTGGGGACGAAATTAACTAATGAATACACTCAATGCCACCGTCATGGTAGAGCAAGGCGATGGCATCGATTATTTCTGGAGTAAAAGATTAACGGAACCAGCAGGGATTCAGACGTCTGACAGGCCCCGCTGGAGGCAGCAGGTCAATGCTCCCCGGAGCGTCTGCTCGTCCGGGCGGCACGGCTCCGGACCCCCGGAGAGGGCGGCCTGGTGGCCGGCCGGCTGGTTTCCTGTTCGGGGTGCAGCTCTCCAGCCCATCCACTGAAACACCTGGGTCAACTTGACAGGTATGTGTCCCACCCTTCCCTTTCAGAGGGGAAGAGCAGGCCACCGGGTCCTGAGGACGAGGGACCGACGGCCCCCTCCGGGGTGAGAGCTCGTCCCCTCGGCTGCCTTCCTGCCGTTCCCGTGGGGACCATCGGCCCGTCTTATCTGCTGCAGATATGGTGGCGCCAAGTCTGCCTCGGAGGCCTCGTCCCTCCCTGAGCGCACGCCTCTTCTCAGACCTCAGGAGCCGGGGACAGACTGCGTCCCCGGTGTCCCCGACCCTTCTGTCCTCCCCCACCTTCTCTCCGGTGTCCCTGGTGTCCCCGACCCTTCTCCCCTCCCCACACCTTCCTTTTTGGACATTTCCAAGTGCCATGGTCCCTCTGACTGCAGCTAGGCAAGAAGGACAGCCTCTCCATACGGTGACGTTCATACAAGGACCAAGTGCCCGCACTCTGGAAAGGAACGGATTGGGGCTGTAAGTGGTCTCCCGAGATGCTCGCAGCCGGGCGGCCCTCTAAACCATCCTGTGAGCGAGAGGAGAAACAGGTGCCGGTTCCAGTGTGGCCCCTGAGGGGCCGAGGTCGCTGACCGAAGGGGATGACCTCGACCTCCTCTGCGGCCCTGCTGAGAGTGGCCCCGTCATTCAAGCTCTGAGCAGAGATGCCAACAGGGCCGGTGGGTCCGGGGCCCTGCCGTGGTGGAAGGGCACAGAGGGGACCGTGGGGGCGGCAGGAGGTGAGGAGCCAGGAGCAGAGGAGGCGGGGCGGGGGCGGGGTGCTGCTGCCCAAGCCGGCTGAGCCTCAGTGGGGACGACCGGCTCCCGCGGTAAACGGCAAGGCCTCCCCTTGGTGTTGAAGACCATGTTCGCCCTGTTCGCCTCTCTCCATCTCGTCCGTCCTTCCCGGAGCCAGAGCTGACCGGCCTGAGCGGGACCTTCCATTTTCATTGTCCCTCTTCCTGTGCCCGCGTGGGACAGAGCGCCTGGGCGGGACGCGGGAGCTCAGCGTTCGATCAGGTTCACTGAATGTCGACCATCATCGTTATCATCATCATCATCGCTTACTTTCAGCAGCTGAACATCACTGTCTTTTAAATGATGCAGTTCTTCAACTCTCGGCGTCGGCATCTGTGTGGACTGGAAACTCGAAGTGCTGTTCCCCTGGGGGTGGACTGCACTGGTCAGGGGGAGCCCAGCCGGCCATGGCACACCAGGGTCAGGCAGGACGTGGCCGGATGTGGCCCGGGGCTCCGTGGCATTCCGCGGTCAACCGGAAGACGCCACTGCCCCGACAGGTCCCTGCACCCCGAGTCCTCCAGGAGGGAACCTCAGTCACCAACGACGTTTCAGAACCCCCTCGCGTAGGCGTGAGCCTCCTGGGGATCCCCGAAATTCTTCAGCCACCAGCCAATGTGCCCCAACGGCCGCTCCATGCGGAGCACTGCCGTGAGCCGCCCGATTCTTCCCTCGAGGGGCGCCTCATTCCGGGGGGACAGGCGGGCTACTTACTACCGCCCTGGAGGTCTGCAGGAAGGGACGCTCATGTGAACCTGCGGACAGAACGAGGTCGGGGAGCCGGGGGCGCGGTCACCCCACTCGCGGTGTCAGAATGAGCGGGCGTGCGCGCTGGGCTGCGTGGCTCGCCGCCCCAGGTCATGCCCAGCTGCGGCTCGAACTTTTCGCTCTGCTGGACGAGACTCACGTTCTTCCAATACCGAAACGGCTCGGAAGATGTCCACCAGCCCAGGCCCCGGCAGCCTCAGGCCCGACCGTCTGGACAAGGCGCGGGCTCATCTCCGCTCCTGTCAACGACGGCGAGTGCCAACGTGTGCCCCGCCCCGCCCCGCCACACACAGGCCTGCGCTGCTGTCACTCAGCGCCCTGTTCCAGGGACCGTCCCGCCCCGCCCCGTCACACACAGGCCTGCGCTGCTGTCACTCAGCGCCCTGTTCCAGGGACCGTCCCGCTCCAGCACAGGGGCCTTTCTCCGTCTCTCCCTGCAGCCCCCACCTTCGAGCGTCCGCACACGGATTGCTCGTGCAAACTGCCGCACGGAGCAGCGTTGCACGTCCGCTCTGCAGGTGTGCGGTGCTGACTGGATTGACGGAGCGAGGCCGTTGGCCAGGATCCCCGCGTCCCCGCGGTGGCGGACAGCTCCCAGCCCCGGCCCGGGCGCGGCGCCGTCTCCCACGCCCGCTGACCAGGCGCCGGCACCTGCTGTCCGCAGCCTCCGGGCTGTTCTCTTCCCTGGTGGGTGAGAAACCGTTCCGGCTGCACGTGTGTCCCTGGAAATAACGAACAGCCGTCCGAACGCGGGTCCTTGGAAGAAAGATCGTTGGGTCTTTCGTCCAACGTCCACCTTCAGAAACCGCATCATGTGACACCCCTGCTCTCTGAGCCCACGTCGCTCTGACAGGAAGTAACCGGCCTCCGAGAGGCGAGGACACCGTTCTGAGAGCGCGGGCACCGGGGTGTCGCCCTCGGCTGCTTGGTGCGGTGCAGCGGGGCGCCTGCCGATGTGCAGTCGGCCTGGGGACGGGTCCCAGGAAGCGCCGGGCTGGGCGCCCTGAGGTCAGAGCTCCGTCACGTGCTGGCCGGGGGGTGTGGGGTGACAGAGCACCCCGGTGTCACCGGCCTGCGGCCCGAGCAGGCGGAGAGTCGGGGGCAGGGTGCTCAGCCGTACGTGGCATTTTGCGATGTCCATTAGAGTCCAAGCGGAGACCTGGGGGACAGCCGTGCGTGTGAGTCTGAGGTTCGGGAGAGGGGACGGGACTGGAGGTTGGTTAGCCTGAGTCACTGGCGTGAGGATGGCACTCGAGGCTGTGAGAGGATCGGGCTGGGCTCGGGCCGCCAGGCCTAGGAGGGCAGGGGCGGAACCGGACCAGAAGCTGGGAATGGGGAGCCTGAGGAGGGCTGGGGTGGGGGTCAGGGGGCATTGGAGGCACTGGGGGGACAGGGCGAGCGGCCAGGTCTCCGCTGAGCAGGGCCGTTCAGGGAGAGACGGGGAGGAGCCAGCACAGGGTGGAGGGAGCCGCGTGGAGGTGGCCTGCACCCCGCACTCCGGGGCGTGCACCGGGTCCCGGGGCGATCGCGAGAGGGGTTTGGACGTTGGATTTCGACAGCCCCTGGAGAAGCGTGCCGCGAGGGGGCGCAGAGGAAGCGGAGCCGAGGGGAGTCTGGGGTTTTGCTTTTCCGAGTGGGTAGACGGGGCAGCATGCGGCACGCTGGTCACAGACCCCGGGGCCGGGAGCCTGTGCCGACCTCGGGCGGAGGGCGGCATCGCCACAGCCCTGCGCCGCAGAGGCTCGTCCGTGACCTGTGACCCGCGGGGCCCCCGCAGGGCCAGCCGGGCATCTGTTCAGGGCAGAGACGGTCGCAGCACGGGCAGGCGCGTGTGGCTTGTAGAGGAGTCTAGCTGCAGAGCTACCTCTCCAGCCAGTGGGGCAGGGTGAAGGTGACAGCCCAGAGGCACCCTCGGGTGCATGGCAAGCACGGAACCAATCACAGGGGCCTGAGGGAGGGGGGAGCGGGCGCCCTGCCAGCAAGTCCGGGCCCTGCGACCTCGAGGGCCTCGGGACACAGTGACAAAGCCAAAGTCATCCCGGGGGAAAAGCAGCGGGGGTTTCTTAGAGGCTCATTCACCCCCCGCCGAGAGCACAGGGCTCTGCCGGCTTCCTGTCAGCTGCCAAGTGCCAAGGTCAAAGGCGAGGGATCATTTTGAAACTCTGAACGCTCTTGGCTCCATCCCCAGTGTCTCGGCCCTCTGTGCAGAGTCCACATGGTTCGTGCCCGGAATGCAGTGTGCACGACTCTCCTCCGGCTCAGCCCATGCGAAGAGGCCGAGGAGCTGGGAGGCTCTGCCGCCTGGCTGATAACGACAATCATGAGGCCCCAAGTGCACGCAGACACTGTTCCAAGCGCCTCGTGTAAGAACTCACTGGTCAGCATCACTGAAGCCGTTTCTGTCCATGTTTTACGTGTGGGCAGCATGGGCAGCGAGCAGTCCCCATGGCCATGTGGCAAGGGTCCTGGGCGCAGGGATTCAGACCCAGGCAGTGCGGCTCCACACGGCTCTCTCTTAATCTTAGCTGCCTCTCATGAGCCAGAGCACTGGGTTACGGCTGCCTACGGAGTCCATCTACCCACTCAGTATCCAGCATCCAGAATCTACCTGCCCACCTATCCACCTGTCCATCCATCCATCCATCCACCCACCCACCCATCTGTCTGTCCATACACCCGCCCACCCACTTGTCCGCCAGCAACGCTCGGGGGCCCAGACCGGGCCCGTGTGCTCCTGTGCTGCCCACAGGCAGCTTCCCGGACGTCTGGGGAGGCGGGTGAGCCTGACTGCATGTGCACTCACTACTCAGCCTCCGGCCAGGGTTTGCACTCCCGGGCTGCGCTCTGTCCGGCCCAAGGCCAGGGAACCTGCTTCTGGTCCCGACGCCCAAACGCCCAAACGCAGAGGCGGCCAGACATGGCCGGGCGCTCAGTGCAGGGACAAGCGACCGCGACGCAGCCCGCGCCGGGCCGTGGGGAGCTCCCGGGCTCGGCTCCGCGGTGGCGGTGAGCGCGGCGCGTGCTCGGCGGGCTCACGTCTGCACTGGGGTGCGCCGGCTTCAGCCGTCCCTGGCTTAGCGTCGCCGTGTTGGGTGGCCTGGGTCCGTTTCTCCAACGACGGATCCGCCGAGAGCCGACAGCCGGGTTTCAGCTCCCTGTGAGTGAGTAAGCGCCGCGCCTTCCGACTCTCGCTGGCGACGCAAAACTGCGTTTAGATCCCTGGGAACGCCACGGACTCCAGCATGGCCGCTGGGGCCGTCACCCTCGCCCGGGCCCCGAGGGCAGGCAGCCGGGTCGTGGCTCTAGTCTCTTCGGCTCAAGTTCCCTGGCATCAGACGAGCCTGCCCGGCCCAGCTGCCAGGACGCAGGTCTCACCATAAACCCGAAACAACGCTTCTCCTCACAGGGTGGTCGCGGCGTCTGAATGTGAGTGGCGTGTGAGACCCAGGAGGCATCTCGCTCATCACCGCAGGATCTGCTGGCCGACCGGCCATCTCCTCAGCTTGTGCTGCTGCCGATGACCTCGCATCATTGGATCAGGGGTGCCACGTGCCCAGAGACCCTTGGACGCTGGAGGTTATCACCCGGGGAGGTGGCCGGGACCCTCTCCTGCCTGTTCGGTCTCCCTTCCAAGACCGGGGTGTGCCTCAGGCCCGTGGAGAGGAGCACCTTCGGGGCCAGCCCGAGCAGGGGGTACACTCTGCGTGGAATAGCCTTTCGTCTCCCCCAGGACAGCTGATTTTGTCACCAGCCGCCTGAGTTTCACAGCAGGCCGCCCCGGGACAGGTGGCCTCCCTGGTGAACAGACCACGCTTTTGACCTGGGCACAAATCCTCGGTCCATCAGGTGGCAGGATCAGCATGACTCGTGGAAAAGGACCAGGGACGACGCCTTCCTCTGCCCGTCTCAGCTGCCCACAGGTCCCTGGGCTCCTGTCCTAAGCGGTCATGATGGTTGTGAGCTAAAGGCCTCTCGGGGACCCAGCGACCACGCAGGGCCGTGGGGGGCTACACGGGGCTGGCGGCGGAGAGCCGCCGCGCCCACCCGCCGGCAGTGCACGGGGGGGGGGGGGAGGGGGACCGGGGGGGGGGGACGGGGGCGCCGGCTCCGCCCGCCACCGCCGCGCCCTGCCTCGCGAGTCTCTCCTTCCTGGCTGCTCTTTCCTCTCCAGTTCAGCCACGCCGTCTAAAAATGCACTCTTTATTTTTCCGAGTCCTTTCCTTTCTTGCCCAGGTTAAGATGCAACTCTAGAATCAGCACTCGGATGTGTGCGCGGCAACCCCCAGGGACGTTTTGCTGCTGCGGGTTTTCGAGGGGGACCGTCTCTCGATGCTCGCCCTCCTCCGCGATCACGGGGACGATCAGCCAGGCAGCTTCGCGGCCCAGCATCTCTGCCTCGAAGCTCAGCGTGAGCCTTCGTCACTGGATCGTCGCCTTTCGTTACCCGGCTGAGTTTTCTTTACCCACATATGTCATTTGACCTACTTTTAGAATTCTAAACATTCTTTAAAGTTAACGCTTCGCTTTATTATTATTATTTACTTTTCTCATTACACCACGAGTGTGCTTGCACATAATTTATTGAACGAGCTGGTACGTAGTCTTGCCTCATTTCTTCCCTTGAATATCGCCTTCTGCTTTCCGTTTCTTGTTTCGCATGTTCGTCCCCTCAGGACAGCGTGTGCGGCACCGTAAGGGCGGGGGAGGCTGCGCTCGAAATCGTCAACGATGACAGGACCTCTGCCCGGAAGGGGCTCGCGGTGCGGAGGATGGAGAATAGTAAACATAACAAGAAATAATCCATGTTTAAAGGCAATAAGGGAAACGCAGAGCAGGGGCGGACTCAGGAGCGGGGGGCCCCGGGGGGGCCACGGGAGCCGCTCTGAGATCCCAAGGAGACTCCTGGGGCAGGTCCCGCCCGCAGGAACTCACACGCAAGGACTTCCTGTCCTTGCTTTAGGGGCGGGAAGGTGACCTCCTTATGGTGCCGAAGGGCGTGCTGGCCCCTCGGAGGGTGGCCGTGACTGAGCACAGACCGGGCCGTCCACCCCCCCGCCCCCGCGACACCCGTTTCATTGGGGAGCCCGGGCGTCTGCACGCGCGGTTTGAAACGCTGAGACGGCTCCGGCCGCGCCGCAGCCCCGTCCGGGGGCGAGTGCTCTGGTCCTCACTGCGTCTGTTTCCAGCTCGTCAGCCGTAGCATTAAATTCTCTCTCCTGTTTCCTCCATGTCTGAAGCAAATATAAAGCTCTGGGGAAAGATATAAGGTGATCGATGTCCATATTTGTTGCCACATCCAGATATATATTGTCACGGGCCAGGCTCTTAGCACACAGGTGGCTTTTTCAGTGAGCAAGGTGAGCAGGGAGGTGGCTCTGACGTTCGCCCGTCACCGCCACCAAGTTCTAGGGCGCGGCCTGCGTACGCCGATGCCGCCGACAGCTCCGCAGTGGCCGGCGTGCTTGCCTCCGCCACGCCGGTGCCCACCCCAGGCTGCGTGTGCCGTCCGTGGGAGAGTGTGCTGTCACCTCCCCGCGAGTGCGGAGCCGTCTCCGTCGCCCGAGCGTATCGGGTCAGCGTTTGCCGGGAATGGACCGGCGAAGATTCTCGGGTGCCTCTGCCCTGTTTCCCTCTTCGACTGTTTAGAGGATTACAGGGGCAGAGGCCAAGGAACGCGGGGTTCCGCCCAGCGCTGTCAGCGTCAGCTGCCGTCGGGGCGCCGCGCGTGAGCTGGTGTTCCTGACGCCGTGACCCGGGTGTGTCCCGGGTGCTCGTTCCCGGTGGCCCTCGTTGGGCATTTGGTTTTCGTCTGTCCAGATGTGAGCATTCTGGTCACACGTCACCCTCCCGGCGTTTCCTATTTGCCTGCCTGAGGGCCAGGTGCAAACTTGGTTATTTCACTTCTTTGATTTGTCCTTTAAAATAGTGGTTCCCTGCCTTCGTGGCACCAGGGACCGAGGCTCCTATAAGACTCTGATGCCTGACGGTCTGAGGCGGAGCTGAGGTGGTGATGCCGGTGCTGGGGGCGGCTGCAGACGCAGGTGACGTTTCTCTTGCCTGCCCGCCACTCACCTCCTGCTGTGTGGCCTGGTTCCTAACAGGCCACAGACCGGTACCGGTCCACAGCCCAGGGGTGGAGGAACCCTGATTTAAAGAACCAAATTCAGTCCATTTTCTTCTAACCGAAGGTCTGATCATCCAATTTAAGCATTTTCTAATAAATGATCTGATTGTCTTTCTTCTGCAGCTTGCGCGCGGACCACATCCCAGCATGTAAACCGAGGCAGGCTTGCGGAAGACCGTGCGGCGAGGCTGTCGGCGGCCCCTCCGCAGTCTGCGGGCCGATCTTCCACGGACTGATGAGCACCGCAGCCGTCACACAGATCCCGAGTGTGTGGCTGTCCCTCTCAACTGTCTAAATATTTAGACTCATGGTATCTAAGCCTTACTATTTCTTTTCCCCGAGTACTTAGTTCCCAGCTTGGCCTATGAATAGCAAATGAGATCGTTTTGTTTATGCTGGAAAGTCTTTTTTGAGAAACACAGAGAATGGGATTTTCTAAAGAGGGAAGGAGACAGCTGAGCGGGGAGGCGGGGTTCATCTGCCGGGGAGCGCGTTTCACGCGGGGAGATGGGGCTCCAGGGTCCACGTCAGACCCACACCCACCACGACAGGCCCAGGATGGTATCAGCTGCCTGCTGGGGCCGTGCCCACGTGGACCTCTGTCCCGGGAGCCCTCTGCTCCCCTGGGAGTGGCCGCCACCTCCACCTACAGCCACGCACCCCAGGTCTCTGGCAGAGTGCATGCCCAGGCTCCGGGGTCCCAGGTGTGAACCTCGAGGACCCCACCCAGGGAGAGGGAGGGAGAGGTGGGGTCAGGAGGTCACTGCTATCCCGGAAGCTGCAGAGCAAAGGGCGCCAGGGTCGGGAGCCCAGGGACAGGGCGAGCTTTTCTGGGGACATGGACGCAGCAAAATGCAGCTTCAGGTAAAAAATGTAGAAGAATCTTCCCCCCAGTAAGTGCAAGTGAACTAGGTGGGCGGGTGCGACAGCCACCCGCTCCCGCCCCTTTATACTTCTAGGTGCGGAAAAACCCGCCTCCGGCCAGAGGCGGCATCCGCGCGGGGCGCCCCGCGGCCTCCGGGCGCAGAGGCCGGTACCCGGCCGCGCCGGGCCGCCGGGCCATCCGTCTGGTTCCGGAGACGCTGCCCGCAGCCTCGTCCCAGCACACGGGTGACGCCGATTCCTCGAGTCCTCACGTCGCCCGTCCGTGTCCCCACCTCCCTGTCCCCTGCAGGCTTCCGCTCGGTCCGCTTTCTCAGCTTCAGGCTTCGGCCTAAGCCTCTCCCCAGCCAGGTCAGACATTCCCTGCGACACGGGCCGCGCCTGCCCCTCAGGCGGCCCAGTGGTCACGGCCCCGCGCCGCGCGATGGCGTGGGGGGTCCAGTGCCCGCTTGCGGGGCGGGGGACATGGCCCAGGGCCGCGGAGCGCCTCGAGGCCCCGCGGGACTCCGCGCGGTCCTGGGAACGAGGCTCCCCAGAAAGCCAAGGGCAAGGCCACGGGAGGGGGTCCCCGCAGCTGGGCTCCCTGACCGCGAAGGCGTGGCTTCCCGTCCAGGTGGTAAGGGGACCACAGAAGCCCCTACACCCCCAATGCGGGGAGGAAGCGGGGGCTGCGGGGTCCGGACACAGGGGATCCCCAAGGGGGCTTGCGCCCTGGGCGGCGACGGCCTGGCCCAGCGCCGCGGGAAGCGGGGCGACCGTCCTCCGCCAAGGGCACGTGCGCCCGGTCGGGGACGCGGAGCTGGCCCCGCAGGCCCCGCCCCCGCCACGCCGGGCGCTGCGTCCCCTGCGCGCCCCGCGCGCTCTGGGTCCGCCCAGCCCGCGGAGAGCTGGCCCCCCGGGCGGCCCCCCGCAGCTGCGACGCCAGCCGCTGAGCGGTCTCAGGACTCGCTCTCGGCGCACGGCGCGGTGTCCCCTGGGTCAGGGGACCGAGCCTGCACACGGGAAGGTCAGGAGTCTCCGCCTCTCGTGCAGAGAGACTGCAAGGTCACGAGTCACGTCTGGGGCTGTGCTCTCTGGCCACGCGCCCCAGCGGACGCCCAAGCGAGCATTGGCTCTCGGCTCTGTGGCCCAACGCAGCTAGTCCTGGGAACCCCGGCAGCAAACGCCCGCCCTTCCCGCGGCAGACTCAGGAGTGCCCGGCGCTGCACCCGCCCCGCTGACCGAGAAGGCGGCCTTTCCCGGGGCCAGTTCCCCGTTTCAGCCGAGGCAGGCCCCGGGTTATTCCAGCCCCCAGGGCGTGTCCTGTTCTCCATCCCGGAGGTGAGAGAAGCAAGCATGGGGGGGAGGGGACGACTCAGCTCAGGGGAAACGGCGGGGTCTTGCCCCCGCCCCCAACCCTGCACCTGGCTGAGGAACGTGGACAGCGGGTGGGGGGGGGGAACGGGGAGCACGTGTGGCTGGGCGGGGAGCAGAGGCGAGAAGGAGAAATCGGAGGGGGCATTTTGTAAACTGTATAAATGTCTAACCAATGTACCGTACGCTGGAAGCTAATAAAATAAAGGAATTAATAAATCGATTGAAAACCCACCCCCCAATGTAGTAGTAGTCGTGAACCCTAACCGAGCTGCCGTGCGTACGTCCCTGTCACTGGTGGACGCTGGCTCCGCCCCTCCGTGTGGCTGAAAGGGCCGTGACTTGTAAAACCTTAGTCGCGCAGTGACCCAAGTTTTAACCAGATGCGTTTGTCCTTGGAGTGAACATCCAGCTCCTCAAGATTACCCTTGAAACTACCTCCTTCCCCAAAGGTCAGCTGACCTCAATCTTCCTTCTGTGAACAGGTGAGGCAAGTGTTTTCTGAATTACTCATTTTGAACCTTTCTTTCTGTTTAGAAAAAAAGCGTGGCTCGCTGCCAGCGTTCGTGTAGGAAGGCTACGTTTTCTAGGATCGGGCGTTTTCAGCGACGGGGGATGACTGTCTTATGAATGGAAACACCACCACTGAAAGCCGAATGTGAGGAGTATGACGTCGTTTCTTTCCAGAGACTGTCGACTCGCTAGAGCCAAGCGAGAATAGCAAACCTCGGGCGAGGCCGGGGCTGTAATCAGCCGCGAACGGAAGTGGGGTGACTTAGTCACATACCTGTTCGGTCGCTGTTTCACAAGTGTGTCTTCTACCTACAGCTGAGATCTAAGCTCCCAGAAGACAATCTTTTAAAAAAATGCCGCGCCTCCTTTGTGTTCGTGATCTGAGGTCGCACAGCAGGTCGCCCCCAATGCAGTGGCTTAGAAAGGATGATAATCATCACCGCCTCTCGTTTCTGTGGGCAGGAACGCGGGGCGGGGCGGGGGACAGAGCAAGGATGTCCTGTCCCTGCTCCGTGACGCCGGGAGCCGGAACCATCCTCAGGGCCTTTCACGCCCATGTGGAGTTGCCGGCTCCCGCGTCGGTGCATGCGGGCGGCAGCTGGCGGCCTCGCTGGACTGTTGGCCGGAACACCCCCACGTGGCCACTCCATGTGGCCTGGGCTCCCGCACGCCACGGCGGCGAGGTCCGGACAGAGCCGGGCAGAAGCCTTCTCCCGCAGAGGACGTGGCCTCCAAAGCCACGCACCGTCGCTGCCACCAAAATCACCGATCCCGCGGGACTGAAGGGGCGGAAACGTCGGCCCGCCCGGGCCTGGGGAGCGTCAGCTGCAAGCCGAGTCCCGGGAAGAGTGTGTAAGGCAAGTGAAGTGGGGGTGCGGGCCCCTCCGAGAACTGCGAACGCTCCAGAGCTCCAGACGGTCCCCTCGACAAAGGCGAGCGCGTGCACACGCGCCGGGGGACGGAGGCGGGACTCCCTTCCCGGAGACGGTTTTCCCAGCCATGACGTGGACCGGGGAGCAGCCCAGGCTGTCACACACAGTCACCGTCTCTGTTTCCCTCGCGAGACTCTCCCCGCCGGGTGGCGAATTCCCCAAAGGTGGACACCGCGTCTTGCATCCTCTAAGAGCCAGCGACACGGGGACCTCTGCCCTCAAAACCCCCAGATCTCGCCGGCGGGAGGGGCCCAGCTCGCGCGCCCTGGGATGGCAGTGAACCGTGAATTAATTCACTGCGTTATTCTCCCTCCAGGACTGGGAGCCATCTTTGCCTGGAGGGGAAAAAAAGAGCCAGCCTTTCAAATATCTCGTTTTTGAACACGTTTTGTAAATTCAAAAGGACGCCCCGGAACGTGCTGTGAAATCAAGTAAAAGCTGGTGCACTCAGTAGTGGCTTCACGCAAGTTTCCCTTTTACACACCAGGGGATTTTTGCCCTTTTAGACGAAATAACTCATTAAAATCTCTGTTGTACGTTTCCTTTGAAAGCACAGAGACGAGAGCGGTCCAGACAGCAATATAAATTTTTTAACGTTGATGCTGGCCCCGAAATGAGAGCTTTCTGATTTTGAAAATTAAACTTCCCATTGGCTGATGGAAAAGGAAGGGTTACATCTAAAAGGCGTCTGGAGGTTTACATAAAATCTGATAATGAAATCGAGCTTCTTTAACTACTCGAGCATTATGAAGACGGAGGATGTTTTCCCATCAGTCCCGAGCTGGGAACCCTACCAAGGCTCCCCTGGCACCCCACGTGACGCCGTGATTGTCTTTAAATGAATAGGCTTCCTCTCTGCGCCCCTTGCTGGCTCCTCGTTTTCAAGCAGCGCCATCGGCGTGACATGCGTGGATCTGGCGCTCACCCTCCTCCTGGTGTGCAGGCCGCGGCGAGGACTTCGTCTCTCGCGGAGCCACAGAAGTCAGGCTCGCCGAGGAAAGAGGCAGGAGGAGCCTCACCTGCTGGGTGACAAAGGAGAACTGGGGTGACTTTCCCAGACAGCTGCCTCCCTGACACGGCCTGTGCTGCTGTGCTCAGTGTCACAGACGGGGGCCCGTGTCAGCTACTGGCCCCTGCAGCCGGGTCTTCATCCGTACTTCGCAGACATGCATTTTGGCGGAAGGTCAAGATGTAGGTGCAGAGATTTACCACAACTATTTCTCACTTTCAAGAGCTGCAGTCGACAGCCAACATGACCCTCAGAGAAATAACCTACTCCCGGAACCCACCTCGGAATTTACCCCCGTCCCCTTTCCCCACCCGTCCAGCCTCCCCGAGGCCCGCCTCCTACCTCAACAAGAAAAGAACTGGGCAAGAAAAACGGTGGTCGCGAAACACTCGCACACGCCTCACTTCCAACCCACCTGCACCAGGCACGTTGGCTCTAACGAAGCCCACCCAAGACCAGACCGCACGTCCAAAAACCGAAAACTGAATTTCACGGTTTCAGCACTCAAATCCATTACGCAAAGAGCGTTTCAGAAAATAACATCATTTGATTAACAACTATGAAAAGATTATAGTATATACATTACATAGTAACTACACATTATGTATAACTTAGTTATATATAATAACTATAAGTAGATAATAATTACTATAGAATAAGAGATGTTGCATGCATATATAATAGCTATAAGGAGTCAGATATAAAACAGAAAATGTCAGTGGCTATTTATGTGATCTTTTGATGGAGAAAGGCCATCTTTATAACACACAAAAACAAAGATGGAACCATAAACTGAGCAGTAACAGATTTTATGCCTAAAAATGTAAAATCTCGAGATGTCAACTTTTCAATTAACAAAGTTGAAAGAAAATTTTAAAAAATAGCTGAAAACTTTTGCATTATATATTAAAAACAAAGCATTAATAGTTCTAATGTATTTGATTATTTTTAAAATCAATAAGTAAAAGATAACCCTCATGAAAAAAATGAACAGGCATTAATTCATTAAAAACACATTAAAAATATATCAAATAATATATAACTTCTCTAGAATTCACAAAAATATATCAAAAAATTGGAAATCAGTGTGTCATTGAAAAATTTGTATTTGTTTTTTAATATGTTTGATAAAGGGTTTTGGTTTTTGTTTTTGTTTTGGTAAGATCTGATAAACCAGACATTCAAATACAGGTGGAAGGAATATAAATTTATACAACTTTTCTAGAAGTTTTTGCACTATTTACCAAGAGGCTTAACAATTTCATACGCTATAATCCATTTATTCTAGTTCTGCGGCTTTCAGGAAAGATCAGAAACGTGTAAAGTTTTGGGTTAAGGACATTTGCTGTAGCACTATTAACCACGAAATGGTGGGCTCCAAAAATTTGGGAACACACGGGAGAAATTAGTTGTGTTTCTTCCCATTTGATAGAAAACTGCACAGCCGTTTAAACAAACGTGATTTTGAAAAATGTATCGACTTTGGAAAATGCTGATGACAATACGAAGAGAAAAAAGCGCTGTAAAAAACGATGACTTCACCATCAGTGTGTCTCAGAATTACCTGTCTCTGTGTTTATTAGCAGTTTCACACACCGATTCTAACTTATTCCTTCTCCACTGTGAATCACCAGTATGCTGTATTATCCCAACTCTATTGCATAGAAAAAAAGATTGAAATCAAATCCACAAAGTATGAAATGTGTTTTTCTCTTCCCCTTAGATGGTGGAATTAACAGGCAATTTTGTTTCTGCCGCAAACACATTATTTTTCCAAATTCTCAATAATATGCATTTATTACATTTATAATTGAAAAAGGAGAGTTTTTTTAAATGTAAAATAAAGTCCTTAATCTGGGATGAGATATGCTGCTAATACTTTTTTTAAATTCCATTTCTTAAATCGAATTTAAGGTAATTTAATACCCGAGCACACGGCCGTTTCCATAGCACATGGAGACCATAAAATTGCTTGTACTTGTATTGATGCTTTTCACTATTTTTTAAATTGATAAAAATTTTCCAGGCGAAAATGGAAAGTTAAATCCATCTCCAGTGTTTTCCTTACTAATTTAACATCTCTCTCAGATAATACACACTGACATTTTTTTAACTTAACTACATTTTTGTTGAAAAAAATTTTTAAACAGGGTCAGGCAGTTAAATGATTCATAATTTCTTCTCTTCCTACTTCTATTTCAAGAATCTGAAATCGGTTCCTCGTATCACAGATCACTTGACACTCTGGGGACAGAGTTCGCTGCTCAGCGTGGGAAAGCCGTCGGCCATGCGGAGGCCTCGAAGAGCATATTTATGTGAGTTACCAATAGCGCGCAATCAATCGAGTTATAATTATCTTAAAATGGTTTGTGCTCTTCTCTATCAAAATCTAACCCATCGCTTAAAACTCGAAGACTGGGGTCCATATATATGAGGGAACATCACCCGGCCCTGAGAAGAGATGGAAGACTGCCATTCGCAAGAGCATGGGTGGACCTGGAGATAATCGTGCTGAGCGAAATAAGCCGGACGGAAAAAGGTGAAAACCGAGTGATATCACTCAAATGTGAGATGTGAACCTAAGAGCAGCAAACGAACGGGACAAACAAATATAGACTCACAGACATGGACCATACACTAGTGGTCAGCAGGGGCGGAGGGAGGGGCAGGCAGACGGGGCAGCGGGGTCAGATACGTGGTGACGGGAAGACACCTGACTGTGGGCGGTGAACGCGCAGTGTGAACACACACGCGCCTTCCCGTAGAAGTGTGCGGATGACGCCTCCCGGGTCTCGGTCACCGATGTCACCGTAAAAGAACAAACGGACAAAAGCCTGGCAGACCGGAACCCCGGGCCCCCGGCCGCCGCGGCTCGCGCGTCCCCAGCCTTGCGCCGCGTGCACCCTGGTTGGCCCGGGTCCCGCAGCGAGGGCCCCTCCTCCGGGCGAGCCCGCTGCGCCGTGCGGCTGCCACCGCGGGGCTGGCGCCGTGTCCGTGTCCGTGTCCGTGTCCGGCGTGACGCGCGGGGCCCCGGCGGCCGAGACGCTGCGCTCGGCGGCGCTTGGTGCCCGGGCGCGCGCGCTCGCAGGGCGCTCGGGGTCAGGGTCGGCCGCGCCCTCCTCGGGCTGCGGGCGCCAGCGCGAGCTTGAACTTGGCCTCGTGGCCGGTCCGGCCGGCGCCCGCGGCCCTGCTGGGCGCTGCCCGCACGCCGCCCGCCCTGCTTTCCCCGCGCGGCCGCTCGATTCCACCACGGTGCGTCCCGGGCCTGGCCGCCCCGCCCCGCCCCCGGGCGTCCCCGATCCTGGACTCGCGGCTTGTCCGGTTCTCTGCTGGGCCTGCAGCTGTGATATCGTCTCCCTGGTGTTGAAATCAACCCGTGTTTTCTAAACGAAACTAAACATGGAGCATTTGTAAGGTGGAGCCTCACGACCTCGCCTGTGGACGGTCAGCATCGCCCGCATTTCTCTGCAGACACCTGTCACGGGGACTGTGCCCGTGGCCTCCGCTCGTCCACAGCGCCAGTCTCCGGGGTGCCACACTCACCCCCCCAGAGGAGCTGGGGCGCTGCGGCCGATTCATGAAGGGGCCACGCAGCCACGTCCACTGGTAATGTTTTCCTCTTTACGCAGAAATTGAATTTTATTGTTTCCTTTTTAATCTTCTAAAATGATGTGCTTTTGAGGAGAAAATCAGCATAAACTAAGAGGACCGCTGCTGGGACTCTGGCAGGGGCCGTGTCAATGAACCTTCCAGCCACGCCGCTAGGGACGCGGGCTCCGGGCAGGTCCCAGGCCAAGGTCACCCGGCGGCCACGCCGCGAGGCTGGAGCTAGCTCTCGGGACCCAGGCCCTCACTGCCGTCCCGTGGGGCGTCAGAGGTGCGGCCCCTTCAAAGCACGCTGTTGAGCTTTTTCATCCGACCCTTTCTGATTTCCCACAAACCATCTCTGTGGAGCGTGGGGGTGTTCCGTGCTGAGGGCACACACAGAAGTGTGGAGGCCCGCGCTGGGGACATGGGTGGCCCAGGGTGCCACTGTCCTGCGGGGACTCGAACACCAAGTCGCGGAGCCGCCCTGCGGTGCAGAGGGCCTGCAGGGGGGACCAGCTGGGGCTGTTCCTGCCGCGGGGCCGGGCAGGCCGTGCAGAGCTGATCTGCCTGGGCGTTTCCCAGGGGTCCTGCTGATGGCCAAGCACAACAGTGGGGACACCTCGGGGCAGCGGGCGCCCGGCCGACCAGAGCGCTCCCCACCCTCTTCCGGAGCTCGGAGAGGCGACCGGGAGGGAGGTGACGAAGCCCAGGGGACCGGGACAACGAGCCCCCGTCTGCAGTCTGAGCCGGGCCCCGTGAGCAGTGCCACGCCTGGCGGAGTCCCCTGCCGTCCGCACACAGACGGATGAGTGGGTCTCAAGCCCGCGGCTGAGCCCAACACGCGGTGTCTGCCAAGTCAGTCACCCACCCAGGGAGTTTCACCGTCGTGGGAGTGGCTCGACTCGGAGATCCCTATTTTTAGCTCAATGATATACTTCCTCATGCAATTGAAGCAAACTGAAATCAACCTTCAGGAAGTTAGAATTATAAGAGTAGGGCCCGTCGACGTCACCAAAATCTGAATTATAAAATGTTAAGAGAAATGTAATTTTGTTGCTTTTAAACTCTGTAAATGGTGTGAGGATGTCAGTGAATAAAAGCGGGGTGACTCGTATGGAAGGTCCTCTGTGCGTCTGTCCTCGGCCGATGGGCCCGAGTCTTAAACGTGCTGACAACCAGCCACGGGTCCGAACCAGGACGCTGGGCTGTCGGTGAAGCCTCTCTGTTCGCTACTTATTTGTGATGTCGTGGGCTCGTCTCTCCGACCAGGTGTTAGGGCCCCAAAGCCAGGGACCCTGCGCGCCTCCGTGAGAGGCGCTTGAAGTTGTCCCCTGCTGGTCACCGCATCGAAGCCCCGAGTTCCCACACGACTGGACTTGGAGACGGGGCCTCTGAGGCGGTGACTAGGCTGAAGGGCTGCCCTCCGCCTCCCGGCAGGGACGGCCCAGCCAACATGTGCATCTGGCATGGTTTCCTCGAACCCTTTGAAAGCAGGCGTCTCGGGAGGGACTTGCACAGCCACCATCCCCGGCCGCCGCTGGAACCACATCGGCCCCTGACACGGGTCAGGCCGCGGCGCGGAGGTCACGGCTCGTCCCGCAGCTCCTGGGGACGGAGCCCATGTCCTTCCTGTCCCCCCGCGTGTTCCTGGCTCGGCGACGGTCCGCAGGGCTAGCGAGACTTGGTCGCGGGAGCAGGAGCAGCAGAGCCGTGGCTGCGGCCTGCCCCTCCCTAGGCGTGGCCACTCCGCGCGGACGGTGGTGGACAGGCTGCCAACCAGCGGCGAGTCATCCCGTAAACCCTTTGAACACCACAAGCCCTGCTTCCAACGGAGAGGTGTCCCAGCAGCCCGGCGGGGGTGGCAGCGGCCCGCTGTGGGGGCTGACCGGCGGTCGGGGAGCGTGGCGCCCTCACCACAGGTCACCACGGGGTCGCACGGGGGCTGGGCGTGGGCCGCCGAGCGGGCCCCGGGCGGGCTCGTGTGAGGGGGCCGCCGGCGCGTCTCTGATCGGCTGGAATATTTTAAAGCGTCGCGTCCAATGCAGGCCTGTGATTAAGGCGAATAAGAATTTAAAGCCGAACACAATTTCTGAGGATCTCTTCCTGTAAGTGTGGTCTGCGAATTACACTTCCGCGGTGGTCTGGGGCTGGCCCGGCCGGCCACGCGCTCCCTTTGTCCCTGCTTCCCGGAATACGTCAGGGCCAGGGTGCGACTTGTTACTCTGCCCAAGCGTCCTCTGTCAAGGTCGTCAGGGCCCCGGGCCTGGTGTCCTTGATCAGCCCCAGGAATGCACCGGGCAGTGACAGCGAGCTCGGCCCCACAGAGCCCACAGACCGCCCGGGAAGCAGGGCTCGTGCGAGCAGGCGCATGTGACCCGCACCTGTCGTGATTTAGGGCTCCACCACGGCGCACCTCAACCATGCCCCCCCCCGCCCCGGCTATGATGACACGGGAGAGACAGTGACGAGGGCCCAGCCGGAGTCCTCTCACTCTCCGCGTCGGCGGGTGCGGCGCCGGCTCAAACCCCAAGGGTCGGTCTGGAGCCCCGACTCGCGGCTCCTGCAGCACGGGGCAGGGCCTGCGTGGGGGCCCCTGGCCTCGTCCCCGCCCCCGAAGTCACTGGGTCACTCCGGGACCTCAGACGCCGTCTCCGTCCGTCGGCTGCCGGGGGGAGGCATTCGTCCCCAAGCCCCGCACGCTGTCGAGTGCTCGTCCCCGCGGCCCCCGCCTCCGCGGCACGTGTTAGGACGCGTCATCTTCCGTCTACCCGTGGCTCGGTCGCCGTCCCCCTCATCCACGTGGGGGCCCCGGGCGCTGCCTGACACGTGGTCGCTGCTCGGCACACGCGTGTGGGCGGGTGAGTGGGTCACGCAGGCCCGGGGAAGGTGGCACCCCGCTGCCCGCCCCTGCAGCTCAGCACATTCCTTCCCGTGTCCAGGGCACACCGGTTCTGCCGAGACTCTGTCACCACACCTGTGCAGGTGTCCACGCCCGCAGCTTCCCAACCAACCTGTCCTGCAGGTGCAGAGGCGCCCGCGGTGGCCCAGAAGTCGCCGTGCGTGTGTGGGGCCGGGCCTCGTTCCCCCACTGGGAGGCGGCCCGGGCGGGCGGCGGCCCTGTGACGGAGTCCGGGCGGGGACGCCACGGTTTCGCACAGCCGAGGCCCTGCAGCTCGGGGTCCCCGAGGCCTCCCTCCACACTCAGCAGGTGTCCGTACTTGTGCTCCCCCGACACAGACCTTCCACACGCGAAGGCCGGAGACCCGTGTGCGTTACGGGTACGCGTTCAAGGGTTCCCAGAGCTCAAGTCAGACAGACGATGGGTGGACGGACAGGGCTGTTCGCCAGGACCGTGTCCCCAGGTCCACGAGACGCCCTCGGGAACTGTCACTTTGGAGGCCTTTCTCTGTGAACAGACAGCCGGAGAGACAGACAGCTGAGCTGCCTCGTCGCCGGCCACAGCCCTGGGGACAGCCCCGCGCTGGCACCCCGTGGCAGGCCACCCGCACCGGGAAAGCTCGCCGTGCAGCACAGGGGCAGCCGCGAGCCGGGGCAGCAGGAGGGGCGGGGCCTTTGCCCGGGCTCCGTCCTGCGTCTGGGCTCACGGGGCGCGCAGTGGCCAGCTCGGCTATAACTCGGTCACCGTCCTGGTTCCAGCTGCTGTCACCTCCCACATTAACCACCTGCTTTGAAGGGACCCGGCCAAGCCCTGCGTGGCCTCTGGGCCTCCAGGCCGCCGGACCTGCTCTTCCTGATCCGCCAGGTCCGAGGACCTCACGGTGCCAAGGCCGGGACTCAGCTCCGCCCAGCCGGGGTGGGGGGGGGCGGGGCTGACGCTAACACGCTCCTGGCCATGTGGCAAGTGAAGAAGCCGTTGGAGGGGCGAAGAGGCGCCAGGGTGCCGGCCCTGTCAAGGCAGGAGAAAGCGGCCTGTGTGCACAGCCTGCTCACGGGAAAACCAAGGCGAAGGGCCAAGGTGCAGGCCCGCGGGGAGGCGGGGAGGCGTTCGGCTCCACCCAGCCCCCCCCCCCCCAGCCCAAGGCCCAGCCGCGTTAAGCCACGTTCTCAGCTAACAGAGAAAGTGCCCTTCCCGTTTTGCATTCCCGGTGTTTCCTTCCCAGCAGTAAGCTACGACCACCACAACCTCAACAGGCGTGGGGGGCCCGTCACAGACCAAGAAGGAGACTCAGGTCGTCGCGCACACACTGCAGACTGGATCCAAGGACGCGCTTTCTGGGAGTGGTGCTGGCGGCGAAAATCTCCAAAACAGTTCATCAAGACGTTTTCTCAATGGAACTTAAACATCAAGGAGAAGTCGGATGACTTCCTCGAGCAGACGTTACCGTAAAATGCTTTGACAAAGAAGAAGTGCTCTTTCGTGCGGCTTACGATTTCAGGATTTCCCTGTGAGATTCTTACAGGAAGCTCTGGGTAAGACTTTTTAAGCAGTGTACACTCTCGTGGGCCGTACTGCTACGGTGAGGGATGGATAACCAACGCCGGCAGACGTCTTGCGGGCGAGGAGACCATCGGTGCTACACGTGCCCATTAAAAAAAGAAGCAATTAAATGTCTACAAAAGGATCAGAAAGAAAAAGTAGTCAAATTTTGCCTAAGCTTAACCACCTCAGGCAGTGAAAGCCACAACAGGAAACCGCCCTGACCACAAGGCATGACGTTTACCACGCACGAAACACGGTTTGGGCCGCAGACAGGGTGGGATTTTTTCCTCCAGCTTTATCGAGGCATAGTCAACATGCAGTGAACTACCCACAATTTAAAGCGTACAATCTGCTGGGTTCTACCGTATGTGCACATCCATGAAAGCATCGCCGTGATCAAGGCACGGCCTCGTGACCCGCCGCGGTTCCCAAATATTCTTTCGATGACTTTATAGAGTGAGTATGGTAACGGTTTTCATTAAGAAAAAAAAAAAAAAAGTTGTTTTATAACGTGGATAAACCTTGAAAACATGATACGAAATGAAAGAAGCAGTCGCCAAAGCCCGTGTGTCGCGATTCCTTCCATGCGAAATGCCCAGAGCAGGCAGGAGAGTGGGAGGAGGGTTGGTTACGAGGGGCAGACGGAGAGCGACGGCCCCCGTGGCCAGTCTCCTTTGGGGTCAGGACGACGTTCTGGAATTAGTGGTGGTAGCTGCAGAGTCTGTGATCACACTAGGAACCACTGAATCGTACACCTTTAAAGGCGAATTTTGTGGTGTGTGAATTACATCTCAATAAAGCTGTAATGTTAAACAATTTGTTGAGCTTCCTGAAAAAAATACCGACAGCCCATCTTCCGCTCTAATAATTTTAGCCTCTTCATCTTCTCAATCAGACACTCATGGTCCCCATTATTTTGTGGCCCCCATAGGTGATCGATACTAATACATAAAACCAAGACTTGGCTCTTCGAAAAGATTAATGAAACCGATACATCTCAAGGCACAAACAAGATCAAGAAGAAAAAGAGATTTCACTTACAGGTCCCGCACACCATCACAATGATTTTAAGATGATATTACAAATAGCTTTCGGTGAATAAATTTGAAAATTCTGATGCCCAAAAGTGAAACTTACCGATAATGACACAAAAAGAAATAGAAAATTCAAATAATTCTATAACTATCAAAGGAATTGTATCTGTACAATTTCCACTTTCCCCTAAAAAACAAAACTCCAGGCCCAAGTAATTCTACCTAATGTTTAAATGGGTTGCAGGTCAGAGAAAAGGAAAAAGGGATAGTTCCCAATAATTTTTATGAGACCAGCGTAACTTCTACATCAGATCTAATGAGGACAGTGTAAGAAACAAAAATGATAGGCCAATCTTCCTTGTGCATATGGATGTAAAAGTTACAAATAAAATATTCGCAAATCGAATATAGCGATGTGTAAAATGGAGAACACATCACCAAATTTGGGGCTCATTCCTGGGAGTAGCATATTAATGTAAGAAAAGAGGAAAATTATATGATCATAGAATTGATAAAGAAAACACACTTGAAAGAATTTAAGTCCAATTATGATTTAAAAAAGAAAAGCTCTTAACAGCGAGGAACAGAGTGGCCTTGATTACTAGGATAGAAGGTTTCTTTAAAGGTGGGGACAGAGCGGAACACCGTGGTCGTGGTAAAGGGGACCTAAAAACGCACATGAGAGCGAAACGTTGACCCCTCTCCACCTGCGATCGGACAGGGCACCACGACGCTTGGAGTCACCACCTCTGTCCCCGTTAAGCTGCCGGTCCTCGCCAGTGCAGCAAAGACTCGAAGGTCAGAGACAAGGTGACAAAGCGGCCATGATTTGCAGATGAGGTGACTGCGTAGGGAGAAAACAAAATTAAGAGAATGAATAAGTGAGTTTAGAGAAGTTAGTAAACACAAGGTCACTGTTTTAAAAATCAATCGTGTTTCTGTGCACTACCAACAAACAGTTGGAAAATGAAATATTGAAAGAGATATTTACGATAGCGTAAAATGCATATTTAGGGGCCGAATCTATAAAAGATGCACAAGGAGTACACAGAGAAAACTACAGAACAGGATTGAGAAAAATAAAAAATCTAATTAAATGGAGGGAGGGCTATACCACGTACATGGATTAGAAATGTTTTCATTAGAAATATATCAATTCTTCCACCTTGATCTATAAATTCAATGCCATTCCAGTAAAAATCCCAGGCAGATTTTTTTTGTATGTGTGGCAATTAACATGCTGATTCTATAATTTACTTAGAAACACGAAGGCTCAAGAAGAATCCAAAAAAAAAAAAAAATTTATAAAGAGACCACGGTGCATGGACTTAGTTTACCAGACATCGAAATTTATTCTAAAGTCTCAGTAATTAAGGCAGGTGTTTTTGCACAAGGATAGGCACATCGACCAAAGAAACAGAATAATCGGTTCGGAGACACTCCGAGGCTTGATTTATGGCACAGACGGCAGCACGGAAGAGTCATGGAAGGGTTTGTTGTTTTTTTTTTCAGTAAATGGTGTTTCAGAAAAATCAGATAGCAACAGAGAAGAATATAAAACTGAACTCCTACCCTAAAACTATACTCAAAAATTAATATCAAGTCTACTGTTTATCAAAGTGTTGAGAGTTAAACAATAAGACTTTGAGAAAATCGTACAAGAGAAAGCCTTCAAGATTTTGGGATAGAGAAAATTTCTCAAATAAACATAAATAAAGCACTCACCATAATGCGCGTGCGCCTGCAGCCGGCGAGCCTCAGTCCGCTCCTGAGCACCTGCCAACCGCCGCCGCCCAGGACGCCCAGGGACACCCGGGAGCAGCACCGCCCTCCGCCGTGGGAACCAGGCCGCCGTGCGACGCCCGCTCACGGCAACCTGCAGCAGCCACACTGCGTGCTGGGCGACCTGCAGCAGCCACACTGCGTGCTGCGACACTACGTGCGCGCACAGCCACCAACCCGAAGAGCTGCCGCCACTCGCAACCACCGGACAGGTGAGGCGTGCACGCACCCACGTGCAGACACTTTTGAGCAGTAGAAGCCGAACACGCACACACGAGCGTGTTGTGGGATTCCGTGTTTATAAACTGCGAAACCACAAGAGCAAGATGGAGTAACCTGCGACACTGGAGCGCGCCAGGGTGCCCGAGGCGGGCGAGGCGGGGGCCGGGCACGGGGAGGGGCCCCGGGGCGCTCCGCCCGCCGTCTTCGCGGCGCGTTTGCGTGGCGTCGATGGAGTCGCACACTTACGTGAGCTGCACACGAAGCTGAAAGCCGTACGGCCACATGTGATTAGGGGACGACCACGTGGTGCGGCCCGTGGCGCGTCGGCTCAGAGGACGGCGAGCTGTCCTGGCTCCCCGGGCGCGGAGGGAGGCGAGGCAGAGGTCGCAGAGCGGGGCCCCGACGCCGTGAGGTGCCCCGCCCCGGGGGCGCAGCGCCCCGTGAGCGTGGGCCGGGCCGCCGCCGCCGCGCCATGCCTGCTGCACCCCGCGCCCTTCTGCCCGCACCGGGGAGGGGACCCGGCCATCGATCGTGCTTCTCCCCGAAGGCACGGAACCGAATCCATAATTCTGGTCTACTTCAATCTATGAAAATGCAGTTGTAAAATAAAAAGTACTAATTCAGCTTTTGTTCCTAGAGTCGTTTCCTAGGCAACAGAATGAGGGCTAATCCTTTGGTCCAAATGTGGAAACCTCCAGATGACTTCGGGGAAGGGCTGCTGCATCTTCAGAATGAATTACAATTATAAACGTCCCAGATAGTGCCGTGGTGCTTGGCCAGTGGAAAGCCTCGAGCCTCTCACTTTGGACCAGAACCCTCTCTCTTCTGGGCTGGTTTTCATCGCCCTTCCAGAAAAGCTGTGAGATGGGACGTCTTTTTGGTTTCCACAAAGAAAGAACAGTCAAAGCAAGTCTTAACTGATGAGCATTTGACATTTTCTCGTCTTTTCCTTCTCTTAGTGCTTGTTGGTTTATTAGCTGATACCGATGATTCCAATTCTGCTCAGATGGAGTCCCCCCATTTCTCCTGGGTTACCCGCTTCACGCTAAAAGCCTTGGCTGTAACACGGCCAAGAAGCACACCACGCACAGGAAGGAAGTCGGAAGAGAGCCTGCCGCAGCGACCCGGGGACTTAAGGAACGGCGTCGTGGGAGGCCCTGGGGTTTGCTTGTTGACGCCCGCATGTCTTGGACAGGGTGCCACGAAAAACTTCCAGATGAGTATTTTGTCCTCTCATTTAAAATTTTTTCAACCATTTAAAAATGTAGAAAGCGTTCTTACTCCGCGGGCTGAACCACACCAGAAGGCAGGCTGGACGGGGCCCGCAGTCTGTAGTTTACTGACCCCGGCATAAAAGGTTAACATTTGTTTACATCGATCCATAGACTAAGTGATCTCAAGATGGCGGCTGCTTGTGAGAATAGATTTGTGATGTAGAAATTGGACAAGACTAAAAGTATTTAGAGTGTACCTCTTTAAAGACGGAATTCACCTTGCTTTGCCACTCCTTATAATTGCCTTGTACCAAATAAACTGAATGATTTTAAACCAAAATATAAAATTCTGCCATTATTCTTTGAACGGATACTTCTTCACGAATTTGCTATATTTACACAAATAGTTCTTAGCTAGAACATAATTCTCTTACTCAAATCAGGTAGGTAGCTGTTGGACATTTCATTATATATACTCTTGGCTCGAGTCTCTTGTAAAATTTTATTTTTTACTCCATTGCCAGTTTACTATATTTATAAATTGAAATTTTTACTGTGTAGGAAATTGATAGTTAAAAATCATTTTTATCGTAGAACAGAAAGGGTCAATTTCTGGAATCCTAATCAAATGGAAGGGTAGAATCATAGAAAATTCTCTCACAACTAGTGGCTGAGATTAATGTTTTAAAAGATGCTAATGATGTCTTAAATCTCTCTTGGGAATTATAGCCACGAATTACCGAAACTTCGTAGTACCTAATACTGTTTTGATACTGTATTTCTGACCACACTGTGGCTTTATGCTAGCCTAGTGAAAACGTCATGGTTTCAGTACATATTGATAAAGAATAATTTGTAGAACTTTGGTGTCTAAACAACAAATTGCTTTCATCTAGTCTAAAATGTGATTTACTCTATAATGAAGGTAAATTTGTCTGTTTTGTCCTTGATACTTAGGCAAAACTGCATTAAACTAAGAAACAAAAAAGACTGGAAATCATAAATGTCATGTATTTCAAAATAGAGACTCGGTCAAAGGTAATTGCAGACATATTTGAATAACTAAAATGTTTCATTTTATGATTTACAATTTTTCTGAAATTGTTTTTTTAAAATTGATTTTTCTTATGAAAATTCAATCTAAAATTTATTTTTTAAAGACAAGAATATTGCTATGTATTAATTTAAACAACTACCTATATAGGTATATTTTACTCTGTTAACTACTCTAAAAATAACTGTGTGTCTATGCCCTACTTTAAAAGAGATGAAACTTTGGTAGAAATTTTGGGCAGAGAAATCTGTGTCATAATTGTTCTACCAATCACAGAAAAATAAAAAAAATAAAATCTCATTCTCTGAATTACTTTAAGTTTCATGCATTTTCTAAATCAAGAAGAGCAAAAGGTATCAAGATTGGAGGCTTAGCGTTGAGGGAGGCCGCATATGTATCACGGTGGTGATGCGGTTCATTTATAGTACACGATTCTGAGGCATCCGGTCGATCACTTAGACGAGAAAACTGGGTTTCAGAAACGTGCTTGGCCATTAGCGGCCCATGGCGGTTTGGCATTCAGACTCGGGTCTGTGTGGCTCCGAGCCTGTGGTCGTTCCCTGTGCTGGGGCAGGACCGCAGAGGTACAGGTCCCACAAGGACAGCAGGAGAAGGGTCCTCCAGTCATGGTCAGCGGGGGCATTGGGCAGTGGAGGAAACCTGGCGCTCGAGGTCCCTGGTGTTGAAGACAGGCCAAGCTGTCGCGGGCGAATAAGCAACCCCACATTTCAGGGCTTAACCCTGCTGCGGGATGTGGTGACCCGGCAACCCGGCATGGTCGGCCGTGGCTGCGACCTGGCCACGTGACCATATGGCCCCTCCGCTCCTATCCCGACTCGGGGCTCAGCTGAAAAAGTGGACTGGGCGGAGCTGGGGTGAATGCGGGCTTCACACAGGTGAGCGCGGATGTGGCGGGGTCGCAGCAGTGTGCGGGGGAGACTGGAGTGGCTTGAACTGGGGCCAGAAGGCCGCAGAGCACAGCGAAGGGGTCCTGTGGCAGAAAGGACAGCGAGGATTCCGCCGCCGAAAGCACGTGGAAGAAGAATGCCCCGAGTCAGGCATTCAGAGGAGGCCCGGGAGGGGTGGGGGTGGGGGGGGTTGCGGGAGGAAGAGGGGAAGGGGGCGATCAGCTGATGGGGGACAGGACACTCAGGAGCCCCAGAGATGGCAAACAACGAGGAGGGGGCTTTGGTAATGGGGGAGGGGATGGAGGAGCGACAGAGGTTAAAACTGCACCACGTCCCACGCCCCGGGGTCGCTGTGGACACCGCACTGCGGCGGAAACGACGTCTGTGACTTGAGGCCTCGGCCGCGGACGCCACCGCGTCCCGCCCGGCGCGCTCCCCCGGGGCTGCCGCGTCCCAAGGAGGGCCTTTCATAATTAAAAACACGCACAAGAAGTTAAAATTTAATGACTTTCTTTGTTTCCGCATGCGCAAGCGAGAGCGCTCTGTCGTGTCGCTTACACTCGAGTCTCCTGAAAGCGACTCGTCTCGGTTTCCCTTCGTCTCAGCTGCGTTTTTAACGCCTGCACGGCCACGGCCCAGAGCCGGAGCGGAGGCACCTGCGTGCCCGCAGGTGTGTCCCGCGCGAGGCTGCACCTTGGGGCGGCCCTGCCAGGTGGGCGGGTCAGGTCTCGCCCGCGCCGGGGCACCGATCCCCACGCCAGCTCAGGGACGAAGTGGAACCGGTTTCACCCAGGAGTAAGGAGAGGTGTGGCCCCCGGGGAAAGCCAGAGTCTCACACTCCGAAAGGTCCTCTTGCAGGTGATTAGGGGATTGATTACCGGACCGCCCATCACGGTCACCTGGAGACTGGCCCTGGATTCTGACCCTGTGCCTGGGAAAGGGTTGGGGGGACATGACCGTCTAGAAGGGGTTCCAACTCCATTGGAATGTGAACCCCAACTTCATAGTTGGTGACTCTAAGGAAGGACTGTTCATTTTCGAGGTGTGATAATGATACCAGGAAAACACATTTTTTAAAGAGTCCTTATCTTCTGAAGCTGCATCTAAAACACGAATGAAATAATATGACGTCTGGTTTTCCTTTTAACGTACCCCAGGGATGAGGGGAGGGGGTGGGTCCCGCGAAGCAGGCCTGCGATGACTCGGCACTAGGTGTGTGGGGGGCTTGTTATGTCATTTTGTTCGTGTGCGTCGTTGAAAATGTTCTGTGATAAGAAGGTTGCAGGACAAACGCTCCCCAGGAACCTGCGATGAGCTGCGGCTCTCGGCCCGCCACGTGGCTGTGACTGTGGTCCTGCTGCGGCCACACCTCGGCCGGGGCGCCCTCGCCGGGGCGTCCCCACCTACCCGCTCCTCCGCAGGGCCCCGAGTCGGGACAAGGTCATTTAGGAGAGGGCATCCCGAGTCCGGTGACGAGCAGGGGCTGGGGCCGGGCCGGCCGAGCTGCGTCTTCTTGGCCGTGGTCGGCCCCCAGGACCAGGGCCTGCCCTCGATTCGAGTCTGTGTCCTTCCTGCGCGGCCCGTTCCCAGGTCCCCCGCCCGGCGTCCTCCCCGCCCTCGCCCCTCAGTCCCTCCGCTGCGCGTTCGGCTGCGGACTGCCTTTCATTCCTCCTGCCTGGTGTCTGAGGACTCGTGTTTCTGACACCATGGAGAAGTCCCAGCTTTTACTGCTTTAATTATGCTTCTCTGCCATTCCCTATATTCCTCTGGAATTCTGACCGGAGTAGATTGAATTCTCTGACCTATTGTTCATTTTCCTGTGAGGAATCTTATCTAAAAAATCTCTTTCTCCCCATTCTGCCTTCCAGACCGGTTTCTCTTGTTTTTTTTTTTTTTTTTTTTTTAAATTTTTTTAATGTCAGTCATTAAATTGATCATTTCTAGGATTTTTAATCGATTGTTTCTAAATATGTTCTTGTTTTATTCCTGCCAGTTCTTTATTCTGTCATTTCTTACCCCTTTTTATGGATGTTAGTCCCTCCCATATTTCTTTCTTGCCTAAACATTCCCTGAAAGCTCTTTTTTAGAATGTTCTGTTGTTTTTATCTTGTCTGGAGCGAATCCACTTTAGGTCATGGCCTTCAGCATTTGTTTTTGCATGTGAATTGAAAATTTTGGTTCGTCAGCTCATCCTAGGTGGGGATTTTCTCTCTCTCTGTCCGAGCCTGTCTGTTCGCTCCTCCCTCTGGCCCGAGGCCTTGACCTGGTCCAGGCGGGGTCCTGTCCCAGAGGCAGCCGCCCTGGCTCAGCTGGGTCCTGGGCAGAAGCCGCATCAGCATTTTCTCCCCTCCGGGGAGCACCTTGGTCCCCACCATCCAGTAGGAGCCAACCCCTTGCAGGAGCCACCTGCTTCGGCCCCACAAGTCCGACAGGACAGCCCCTCAGCCCCTGTGCAGCGCCGTCCGCTCTGCAGATGAGGGTTCTCAGCGACCTTCACGTCGTTTCAAGTACCCACGCATCCTACACTTTCTCTGTGTGTCTGTCATCTGTCACTGGTGGATCTCGTACGTGTGCGTGGCACGGGGCCTTCGGAGGACAAACTAATAACAGCGTCTTCACAGACGCCTCGGGCCGCGTCTCCCACGGCTCGCAGAATTATCGCCCTGGGCAGCAGTGCCCCTCAGATGGTTAAACTGCGCTGCGTCGCCTCGAGCAAACACCTGCAGTTCGCCGTTTCTCATTCGTGGAGATGTTGGCGGACGGAGGCGCCATCGGGCCTGCGGGAAGTCCGGCATTTCGCCGGGGTCCCCACGAGCGGCGCAGCCTCACACCTCCCTGGCTTCTTTCGTTTCGCCGCTGACACGGCATTTACCAGCGCACGGTCCCTTCGTTCGGCGCTTCCATTTGTTTACATAAAATCAAGTGGAAGTTCGCATCAAGAAACATTGAATTTCCGGCAAAGCTATACAGATATATCCTATATATCAGTACATAGTACATATTATATAACTGTGCATAATTTATACGTATTTATAGAAATAACATAATTATATGTTATAGAATATTTACATATTATCGTCAAATATTATAAAATACATATTTATATACATAAACATAATACTCATTTCCTAGTAGACAAAGACATGAGAACAGGAGTTGAGGCGCTTGTATCATTTGTGCTTCTCGGGTCCGTTAAGCTCCTAATCTTTTTCCCGATACTTTCCGTTTTCCAAGGCCTGTGGAATTTGGGGCGGGAGTCAGGTTTATTGCACTCAGCCCATCTCAGAATCTGGTTTTCATAATGTCTCCCACAGCCTATTTGCTTTTGCTGTATCGATGACGGCCAGCTGACAGTCACCTTCAAACTGCTCGGTAGATCAAGACCTCTATATTTGGAGTGAGGCAAACACTTCTAAAAGAGAGAGAGAGAGAGAGACAGAGACAGAGAGACAGAGAGACAGAGAGACAGAGACAGAGAGAGAGAGACAGAGAGAGACAGAGAGACAGAGAGAGAGAGAGAGAGAGGAGAAAGGCTGGATGGAAAACGTCCAAGGCTTCCATGCTGTGACATCTCTACCCCGTAAGGACCCCCACTGGAGTGACGGCCACTGGGGGTGGGCTAGTAGCCATGAACCTGGGCGCCGGTCCCCCCAACCATCTTCTGTCTAGTTAAGATTACTTGTCAACCACCCACCACACAAAGCACTGTGTTGTGCCCAGCGCTGGGTGTGGCAGGTAGAGTTGGAAATCGGTAGATAGGTCCTGGACACCCAGGGGCCTTAGAGAAAAATAAGGTGATAGAAGGCGATTTTCCAGCCCGTTAAAAGGTAAGTGACCGATGTTCACGAGGTAGAATTCTCCCTTTAACACCTTGTGTGTGTGTGCACACACACATACGCACAGTCTATTTTCTTTGTGTTCTGTGTAAATAGTTATCTGTTTAAGACTTGGCTTTTTAGGGTACCATTAGCTTAGCTTATAAAATGCTAGAGAACACACTTAACCACAGATGTCTTTCTGAGTTGGTAAGCTTATATTTTTAAAAAACAAGTAAGATTAAATTCCTATTTTAAGGGCTTTTTATATCTACTTTCTCTGTGAAGACTTGTTTCCTGAAAATTCTATTAGGTAACCTAAAATTTAAGTAAATATCGAAAACATGGGAATATAATGAAGAAAGGCTAGTTTAAAAGTATATTTCTCCACTTATCAAATAAAGTAGCACATATTCTACTTATTATTCCTAGAGACTTAATCCTCTGAAATGTCCTTCTTTTTAAAAATCTAAATAAATAACAACACAAACACTTCTAGCCATAGATTAGGCGAATGAAGCATTTATTTAACTTTCTAGATTAACTAGTTAACTTTCACATGCATAGGCTACTCTGGAAAGTAGTCTACCCTAGAAATTCTGCTATTTTTGTCTTTATTATAGCCCTTTAATTTTTATGTAAAGACCATCCATTGAATTTACATGCCTAGTAAATAGGCCTATAAGGTGATTTGTATAATTATAGGACTAAAATGTTTCAAAATTTGATTAATTTAATGAAATATGTAATTTATTGGTGGTTAGAAAATTAAATAATCTATTGGCCACTAATACAGTTGATACATTTGTATGGTTTTTTCCTCCGAGATCAGTTAGGCTCCTGATCTTTTCCCTGGTGGTTTCTGTTCTCCATGCCTGTGACAATGGGGCCAGGAACAGGTTTATTACATTTGGCCTATCTTAACAACCCGGTTTTCAAAATATTTCAAGATAACTGTTTTAACATTCAAAGCTTAACCGAAAGTTTAAAAATACCATTGTTTGTTCTCATATGTTTATTCCCATTACATGACACTTTAAGGTTTTATGTAGATTTGTTTTAGAGATATTTAGAAATATTTGAGATCAGTGCCAATTAACATGGATTTCTTTTTCTTACAGTGTAACTAAAATACTTAAAAAAAATAAAGCTAAAAGTTAAATATAAAACAGAAAATAAAATTTTAAAAATGCACTCATAAATTTAAAAAATTTATCTTTTTCAATCTCACCCAATGCGGCTTTGTAATCTTTCCTCTTATATCTCAGTTTCTCTGTCTGTAAAGTAGAGTTGATAATAAATCCTCCATGGTTTTATTTTTATATAGCATTTCTTGAACACTTAAGTGTGATTATTAAACGTATCAGAACTTAGCAATACACTGAGGATAGAAGATGGATATTCTGTCTACTGATTATTCTTATATAATGTGGTATCAAAATTAACATATGGCTCAGCATAGGATCTTAAGGTCTTGAAAAACAATACAATTAGTAGAAGAATTTGTTAGCCTGAAATTTTCATGGCCTAGATATATGCCAGTTCTAAGTCTTCATGACTTAGGAATCATAGGTAGTCTATGGATTTCAGGTTGCTTTTAAACCTTTTTCACTAAACTGTAGTGGACTGGAACTATGAATTGCAGCGTGGGTATTAACATACCATTCCCATGTAATACAAAAGGGGGTTTTAATGAGTCAGAAGAACAATAATAATTAACATGAACTCAGAGCCCTCCCGTGTTGAGCATCGTACCGCGGATGCCTCATGTGTGCCACAGATCTTTTATTACACAAACAACGCTGCGGGAGCCCACACTTGTTTCCTCACGAATGGGATATTTTCTTCAGCAATAATACGTGCACTTTGGACACCTGCAATCTAACTGCCGGCTTTGCAAACCAATTCTTTACGCTAAGAGCCAAGTCGTTTTTGGTTATAGCATCATCAGGAATAAAGCTCTAACTGTTACAATTCACGTGACACTGTGGCTGATGACCCTGATGACACTTGTGGAACCTACCTCCTAGACAGTCCTGAGCTGTTCTGACACCGTGATGCTCACACAAAAACAAATCTACAAAAAAAGCAATTTGAGTCTATGAGGAAGCCCGGGGACTTAAAGGCACAGAGGAGCAGAATGCAGAACAGGAAGATGCCATTTCTACAGGTGTGCGTTCCCGCAAGTCGCCGCACTTTAAATTTTGAGAAGGAAGACTGCAGGTCTATTGAAGACTTCGTCCCCCATGGCACTGGTTCAACGCCCCAGGCCTCTTTGCTGAAAAGCCTCCTTACGCAGCCGCTCTGTGCCAGGGCAGTAGAAAAGAAGGCTGGAGACAAAGCCAGCAGGACGACAGGATCCCAATTGGTGGAGAGAAAAATCATCGCCACGTTGGAAAAGACGAAGTAATGACAAAAATAAAAAGGCTTTGTCAAATATGGCTATTTCATCATTTGGCTTTGGTATTTCAGAGATGAAGGCTTTTTGCTGCCACACGTCAGGGATCATGTGTGAAGCCAACTTTACCTGAATGAGCATTGTGGGGGTCAGTGCGTGGGAACGCGCTACGCCGACAATTTTTTTTTTTTGGGGGGGCGGAATTAAAAACACTTAATGAAACAAACATCCCTAAAATTACTAAACTGGCTATTGACATTGATGTGGGGTCTGCACGCCCACGGGGACACTGGCAGCGCGCACGCTGCCGGGCAGCACACGTGGCCCACCCCGCTGTTATTCACTACCCCGGCTTCGTGGTCCATTATGTGTGGGCGCAGCGTGCAGATCCGGTTTGAGAGGCCCTGTTCTGAATGAGTTGGGGGGGGGGGACTCGGGGAGCCCTGGATTTCAAAACGTGACCGTTGACACACACACATACACACTCACACACGCGCGCGCACACGCAGCTTGGTAACGTGCCCGCCCCACAAGACAGCAGCTTGCAGAGATGAAAGCGAGTCCCCTGGAAGGGACACATCAACTCCCCGGGGACGCCGGGGACAGCGCGGGCACCGGCGGGAGGGCGGGCCGCGGCCTGGCTGCGGCGGGGACGGCGCGGCCCGCCCGTGGGAACCGCACGCCGCCCGCGCGGGCCGGGTGGGCGGGAGGCGGCCGCGCCGAGCCGCGCCGCGCCGCGCGCAGCAGCACCTAGCGGAGGCCGCCGGGCGCGGGCGCCGGGCGCGCGACGGGGGCGCGCACGCGGCGCGGGGGCGCGCACGGCGGGCGGGGCGGGCGCGCGCGCGCGGGGCGCTCAGGGCGCACACCGGCCGGCGGGGCTGACGCGGGCCAGCGGCGGCGGCGGCGGAGGCCGCCCGCGGAGCCGGGAGCACGGGGCGGCGGGGCGGCCGAGGGGCCTGCGGAGAGCGAGCAGCGCGGCGGCGGCGCCGAGGCGGCCGAGCGCGCGGGGAGCGGGGCCCGCGGACCCTGGGCGCGCGGTCCCGCCCGGCCCGGCCGCACCCGCGTCCGCGCCCCCGGCCCCGACCCCCGCGGCGGCCGGGCGGAGCGGCGGCGCCGGGAGCATGTCGGCGGGCGGCCGCGACGAGGAGCGGCGGAAGCTGGCGGACATCATCCGCCACTGGAACGCCAACCGGCTGGACCTGTTCGAGATCAGCCAGCCCACCGAGGTGCGCGGGCCGCCGGCGGCCTCCCTCCGGCCGCCTCCCCCGGGGGCCCCCGGCCCCGCCACCCCGGGACCCCCGCCCGCGCCGCGGACCCCGTGGCCGCGCCCTGGCGGCCGCCCGCTCGCGCCCGGGTCCCGGCGGCCGCGCGGGCCGGCGCGGGCGCAGCGCGGTCACCTGTGCCCGGGGCCAGGGTCGCGCGGGCGGGCGGGCGGACGCCGCAGGGGGCGGGGTCAGGCAGGGCAGGCCGAGGTGGTCACACGAGGGGGGGGGGGCCGCGGGCGGGGGGCGGGCTCGCGGGCGGGGGCGGGTCGCGGGCCCGGTGGGGGTCCCGGGGGTCGCGGACCGGGAGGAGCCCCCCGCCGGGCGCGGGGTCCCGTGGTGGCCGGCGGGCGTGGTCGCACGGAATTCACCCCCGTTACCGCGCCCGCAGCCCCGGGGCCGCGGCGCCCGCACGGCGGGCCGCGGGACCTTTGTCACCGCGGAGGGCACGGGACCGACGCCGTTGTGCCCAGGGCGTTTGGGGGCTCGGGGTGGCCATGGCGGGCGCGAAGCAGGTGGCAGGGCAGGCGCTGTGCCCGCGGGGTGGCCGGCAGCGCGGCCCGGAGGCGAACTCCGGGGGGCAGCGAGGGTCTCGGCTTCGCCGCCGCGGCCGGGGCGTGCGGGACAGCGCGCCTCCCCCGGGGCGGGGGTCCGGGGACTGGCGGTGCCGGGGGCGGGGCAGCGGCCGCGCGGGCCCCGCGGACCCGCGGGAAGCCGCGCTCGCCCCGGGCCTGGCCCGCGGCGGTCGCCCGGAGCAAAGCCGCCGCGAGCCCCGGACCGCACGGGGGGCAGAGCGAGCCCCGTCCCCGGCGGTGGGGTGGGGGCGCTGTGCGGGGCTGTGCGGGACAAAGACCCGAGCCGTTCGTAGCCTGAGCGTGGGTACTTGGCTGGATCTCGGGTCGCAGTGTCGCGCAGACTCACAGCGTGCAGCCCACAGGGCTTGTGCCCGCCTAGGAAGTGTGTTCAAAGCATCTTTTGATTTGTTCTAATAGGTAATTCGGAGCCAGTACTGTTTGTCACAATACCAGTGCACAGGCGCCAGGCACGTTTGAAACATTCTCCTGGAATGTACTCCTTTTTCTTAACCCCCCAGTTGACATTTTTTTGAGTTAAGTTGATGTTCACCTTTTAAACATCTCGTGTTTCCGAGGCAGAGGGTCCCATTTCTTCGGTCTCCGTGGGTCGAGCCCGTCGCCTTGGTCTGTGGGCGGGTGCTAAGACCCCTGTCCCGGCTCGGGGAGGTTCTGCCCTCGGCCCCTTGGCCCACCCCGTGGTGGTGCCGAGGCGGCCCGCATTCGCCAGACCTGTACTGCGAATTCTGAAGTTTGAGCCTTCGCAGGGCTGCCTGTGCCCTGTGATCCCCTCTGCTGGCGCTGGGCACCCAGTCACCACCCTGCAGGGGTCAAGGGTCACGCCCCTGGTCTGCACTGTGCTGTGGCCCGCAGTGCTTTCTTGTTTGCTTTCTTGTTTTGGATGTCGTGTTCTGAGCACGTTGAGGGTGGGCCAGGCCCGGCTGTGGTGTTTGGTGGGTTGCGTGTGTGAAAGGCGTTGTCCACTTACGATTGTTTTCAGCTCAGCTGGGGTTTGTCAGGCTGTGACCCCACTGCAGGTGGGGGAGTGCCCGTTTAGGCATTCAGGTTCCGGTTGCCAGCTTGAACACTGATAGGTTAAGTTACTCCTCGTTCACAACTCATTGTTTCTAATGATTTTATGAATTAGATGCTAGTAAGCAAACTGGTATGTAGTGAAGTATTCATTCCTGGGCTTATTAGCATGTCTTTTGGAAGGCGACATGCAATAATTTAGCTTTCAGGATTATATTTTCTTTTAAGATTAAATTGATTTTTCTTATCTCTATTTTAAAAAATTTGGTTGTAAAGTTTCCTGGTACATAATTTTTTCTGTTTGAAGAGATCTATTTATAATTGTTTTTTGAGAAATTCTCCAAGTCTAGTTGAGAAAAGGAATACTTTTTTTTTAAGTTTAGTAATAGAAAATTCAGTTTACTCTTTAGGACTTTAAATTGACTTGGTATTTTTAAAAATCCTAAATCAGAAACATTATAATTCATCGATTTCATTAAGTTATGTTTCTAAGCACTCAATTGAAATTTTTTCTCTATTTTCTTACATACGGGTAATTAGTGAAGTAAAACTGGCCTGTCATTTGAGAGCCGCCTTTGCTCATAGTTCTTCTGCAGGCGGGAAGTTGCCGTGTCTGTATGTTGATGCAAAGCAAAGGTGAAGGGCTTTTTTTGGAAAATGATTATTTCATTTAGTAATTTTTCCTCCCCACTTACACCTGAACATTTCTGTTTTTAGAAATGATTCTCCAGGAATGTATTAGAAAGCTTTTCATAATGAAACAAATTGTTGTTTTTTAAATGTCCATATGTTATTTTTCTTAGGTTTTTGTTGTTGTTGTTGTCTAGTGTCTACATCACACTTTTTGTTTCTGGAGAACTTTAGCACACTCTTAAGTTTTGTTCTGGTTTTGGAAGTCACGCTTCAGATTTAAAGGTACTTTTCATTATGACGTAGGTAAACTTACTTTGTGTTAATTCTCTATAGTAGTATTTCAAGGCCAGTGGTTCGAGTTTACTTTATCTAAACTTGTATGAAAATTTTACCATCTAATGATGAATTTTTACTCTATTTGGCTGTCACAGATTATTTCTTAGCTTTCTACAAGAATGTGTTGTAGCAATGGCCTTTATTATGTTCCGGAAATGTTGAATTTGGTTTATGGGCATAAGATTTAAGCCTTATGTTTATGTATTTGGACAGTCTTTTTAAGTTTGTGTACGAGAGTAAAGTTGTGGTTTTTTCTTTTGTTCGCTTTGGAGGGCGGGTACGATGATCATGATCGGTATCTGCTATCAGATTTTTTAACTCCATTAATCATCTTTGATTGGTGGTTTCAGGCAGCCCGTGATAACCCGCTTGATAATTCTGTGGTTTCTGTTTAGGAAGATGATAAGCTTGGCTTTTTGGATTACATTCTCTTTTTAAGAAAATCAGAATATGTTTTCAAATCAAAGTGGTTAAGCTTGCTTTTTCTTTCATATACATTTGTGTGCAAAAAGAGGGCTTCCAAAGAAAAAGCAGGTAGGATTTTATCGATCCATATTTTTTAATCCCTTCCTCACTTGGATCCCAGGTTGTTTTGGAGTTTTCAAGTGAGAGTTGACAATCTAAACTTAACATTGGTATTTTACCACCAGGAGATCGATGTTAAGCTGAATTAATATTTTAATGATTATGGGAAACCGTAAGTCATAGTAAAAGTGTCTTCAAGCTATTTAGTTCTGTCCTTTTTTGATTTTTAATGTTAAGGCTTTATTTCTTTTGGGAAATTATCATGGCAGAGTGCTTCTTGCCAATCTTTCCTTCTCATTGCCTCCTCAGCAGAGGGTTTGTGGGGTCGCCCAGAGGTCTACGGTCGCTCTGTGGCTGTCCACTGTTTAAGTTACCCCAAGCACATCATTCCAGCCACAGGTTTGTCTGTCTGCCTCCCTGATGACGTGTGAAGCCCAGCACTTAGAGTTTTATTTTTTTAAACATTATTCTTATATTTGTCGCGTGGTAGGTGCTCAATAAATATTTTGTGGGAAGAATATTGAATGTGGCTTTTTTGTGTATACTTTTATTCCTGACAAAAAGTGGGGTGTATGCTTTTTTAAAACAATGGAATTGTCTATTAGAGTATTAAAGATTTATGTTTTCCAGTCTCAATTTTTGGTGTAAAAATTACAACTAAACGCAGACACTATGGTAGGTAGTTGACCACTTCGTTTCATGAGATAATAAAGTCATTTCTTTTATTATTTCTTGAGTTCATTGCTTTCTTTTTGCACTGTTGGAAAAAAATAACCTAGAATTTGTGTGGACACCCACATATGCTTTATTTAAGGTGAATATGTTATATTTTAATACTCTGGTTGGTCTTGAGAAGAAATGTGATTCCTGTCACCCAGACGTGTGTGTGAAAAATACCTTCTGGTTTGTCAGCAGAGGCAGAGTGGGAAGTCTCAGGTGAAGTAGAAATAATTGCATAACCTGTAGCTAACTCTCTATTCCAGACTAATGACAGTTGTGTTATTAAACATTGGTACTTTGGAAGGTTTCTTTCCGGTGACTAATGTGTAATGAGATAGTTGCCCATGGTGTTTGTAGTATTTATAGGCGTATCAGGTCCTCTTTTTTTTTTTTAATGACCTGGACCTCCGCGGTGGTTGTAACCTTTAGCTCCTGGGGTGACTGGTTGGGGGGTGTGTTTGGGTGTGTTTGTGAGTCTGACATTGTCTAGTTATCTTAGGTTGGGACTGTACCTAGTCTAGTTTCAGTGTGGTATCTTCCTGCCAGTGAAAAATAATTTTCCTTGATGTGACTTGTAGCCTTAATGGAATAGGCCTTCTCGAACTATCGGATCTCGGTTGTGGTCAGTGCGAGACTGGCAGCAGAGTGGTTCTTTAATATTCTTGAAAAAACCGTGAGTCACAGGAACTGGGGATATGGTACCAAATTGTTGGGAGGCTTAAGAAGAAAGGTTTAAGGTTTCTTCACTGAGCATTTAATTCAGCAGTTGCAGCGTGTAAAGCAAAGGTGTTGGGAGTTTTCCTGGTTCTATCAGTTAATTTGTTTATAGTGTTACCAGTCTTGAACTTCGGCCTAATGTCAGAAGACGCTTATAAATAACATAGCAATTGTTTTGATATGAACCTTTATTATAACTAAAATGCATATGCGAGCAACGTGATCGAACATGAAACTAAACCGATCTCTGACCTGGAAATTATCTTCGGGGTAGGGAGTGTTGGCGTTTGTGCCCAGCTTGCTATCCATTAGTGTCGCTTCCCCATGGCAGGTAGGAGGTGCCGGCACGGGGGCGGACCTTCTCTCGGCCTGCCTTTCCAGGTGTGAAGCAGGTGGCAGACCCATTGCCCGGTTCTGGGCGTGTCCCGGTCCGCGGGCTACGAGCGGCGGGCTGGCAGGGCGTGAAAACCCACTGGCGGGCCCTGGCCAGGATCCCGGCGGCGGGGCGCCAGCAGGTGTGGCCGGACTGCCTCGGCGCGCGAGCCGGGCACCGGCAGAAGCTGCTTCTGGACGTTTCTCGTCTTACCTGGGGCTCAGGACGCAGGCGAGAGGGCTGCCGAGGGGGTCCGCGCGTCTCTGGTCGCCTGGCTGAGCTTTGGTCCCCGCAGCAGTAAGGCCTAAGCCTTCGCTCACCCGTGGGCGCCCGTGATGGACCAAAGCCTTTGCGATTCAGTTTGGAGAGCGCGCGTGTCCTGCGAGGTGAAAGGGTGCACCTGCATGCAGAAGTAGGTCACGTGTCACTGGGAAGGTCTTTCCCCAGTGCGAGTTCATGGATGAGGATGAGGATGGCAAGGGTTCCTGCTTTGTGCTGCGAACGTGTGTCGTGAACGAAACCGTTGAGACGCGCTGAGAGCGAGTCGTTTCCTGTGCCTGGAAAGTGGCCCAGGTTTCCGCACTTTCGCACGGGAGACGTTGGTCGCATTAACGTTAGCAAAGTGAACCGTGCGGCTCGGAGAGTGTCGGACGGCGCTTTGGTCACGCTTGCCCGTGGGTGGGACGCACGGCGCGCTCTGCTCGCTGAAGGTCGTCACCCCGCTGTGGCCTGGCCGACCTCCAGGAGCCCTTTTGGAGTGACCACCCGGGACCGCGGGCGCGAACGGGGTCGTCCGTCCACGTGAGGCGAACGTGCTTCCCCTGCCGCGTCTCGGTGCCCGAGGTCGTGCGCGTCCCCAGGAGTCCCGTCCTCGCGCTGCTGGGCCGCAGTGGCGGGGCGGGCGGGGCGGGCCCCTCGGTGGGGCAGGGCACCTGCTCTCCTGCTTTTAAAAGCGTCCCCCATCCCGGCGGAAGCGCCGAGGACGCGCTGAGCTCTGCCACGAGCCGTCGTCGGACAGCGAGGTCTCCTGATGCTCCCAGGAACTCCACCTGGCGAGTCTGTTGTTTTTCGCAGTAAAGGACAGTTTGACCTACAACATTAGGACCCGTCACCGCAATTTGAGAAGTTTTTTGGTCCAGCGCAGCCGCGTGGCTCGCGTTGGTCGGCACCTTCGCATGTGGCCTCTGCCGCCTGGCTGCGTCCGCGCTCCGGCCGGAGGGAGGTCGGGCTCACGCCCTTCGCACGGCGAAGCCAGCCGCCCCCAGCCCCCTCTGTTCTTCTCTGCCGATGGCGGCGCTTTCCACGGTGACCCCTGCTTCTGTTCCCTGACTTCGGAGGAGGCCCGGTAATCCTCCTGTGCTCCGGCTCCTTTTCAGGCACCTGCGACCAGCCCCCGGGCCTGGGCCTGGGCCGGGGCCGGGCGAGTCGTCCCCTCCGGCTCCGTGTCCGGCTCCATGTGTCTCGTCGAGAGGACGCGCGGGAGCGACAGTACGCGTCCCCGCGGACACAGTCGGCCACGTACGGCCCGTCATGCCCCGAAAACGCGCTCCGCCCGTGTGCCAGCCTGGTGTACACCCCGCGCCTCGGGGACCGTCATGCCCCGAAAACGCGCTCCGCCCGTGTGCCAGCCTGGTGTACACCCCGCGCCTCGGGGACGCGACTTTCAAATACGTCATCGTTAGGTGGACGTGGCCGTGATCGTCTGAATCGGCGTGAGCGCCCCGTGCCTGAGGAAGGTGCCTGTGAGGTGCAGCACGATTGCGCCCGGACTCCGAACGAGAGCTTCGGCCACGTCGCGGTTTTCACGTGAACGAACTTTTTTGTGTTGGCAAAAATCTAGGGTGATTGCTTTTAAGACATTGATAATGAAAGTAAGAAGCAGTTACGTGGACGTTCCCAGCGTGGGGCCAAGAGCTTTATTTTCATTTCTGGGGCTGTCCCCTGCGGAAGGTTCCCGTAATGGCTTTTCATGTGCCGTCGCGCTAAAGCCCGTCGCTCTGTCTCGTGCTCTGAACGGACCTTCCACCCACGCGGGCGCCGCGCCGTCAGGCCCTGGCCTTGGGAAGTGTCGGTTCCCTGAGTTTCGCGGATTGTCACGTGCTGATGAATTTATTTAAACAACATCAGACGTCACACTTGTTCACATGGCCACGGATCTGAAGAGTCCTGAGTGTTGGGAGGTTCTCAGGCTCACGGTGGTGGACGCAGGTTTCAAACGTTTGCTTTCTTGTCGGTGCTCGGCTTTCGTTGTCGGCAGCTCGCGAAGGGCCGGGCTTTCTCAGCGGAGGACGTGCCCGCCCGCCGTCCACGCCCGAGCGACCGTGGCTCGCCCGTCCTCGCAGGCGAACGTGGCGGCACGTTCCCTTCCCGGCTCGCAGGCCGCGCAGTGCGTCCCCTCGCGAGGCCGTGGGACGCCGGCGTGCAGCTCGGGGACAGCCTCGTGTCCACGTCCCGTGGCGGCACGCGGCGCGTGGGGCACACGCACTCAGCAGCGAGCGCGGTGCGGCCGCGCGTCGCGTCGTCGAGGGCGTGAGTGGAGCCGGCCTCTGTTTCAGAGCGCGGACGCGGAGCCCCGGGGTCCGGCTGTCACCGGGGCCCCCGTGCGCACCGGGAGAGGCTTCGACCGCGCGGCGGGCCCGCGGGGGTCGCAGGGAACCCCGAGGCTGCGTGGGCCGCGGTCGAGCTGGACTCTGCTGAGCTGCCGCCCGGAATAGTTAGCGATGGGTTCAAGAACTTCGGTTCGGGCTGATCTTAAAAATCTATTCTGAGGTGGACACTGAAGTCTGTGTTTGTGGAGTTTTCCAGCTGGTGCTGCGAAGTTAAGGGACAGGGAGCGTTTAAAGAGGGCAGGCGGGGCTCGCTGTGAGGAGAAGGGCGGTGTCCGGTGTCCGCATTCACCGGGTCACGGCTCTGCTCGCTGTCCACGTCCACACGCCCATTGCGGCGTACTGAGCTGTGGTGAGGTGCAGGCGCGGACGTTTCTGTCCCTGAAGAACGCCGGCCACAACCGGGTTGTGACTGTGGCTGACCCGGGAGATGGCGCCGGCCACCCCGCTCCCGGGCGCGGTGCTGGGCCCGAGGACGGCGCCGCCGGGGGGTCCGCGCGGTGCCGGGGGGTGGGGCGGGGGGCGGGCGCGGGCTCGTGTCCTCCGGCCTCGGCCCCCGCGTGCGAGCCGCGTTCCGCCAGCCACCGACCATGGAGGACGCCTGTTTTTCTGCTGTTCGCGGGTGTTTTCTCTTAGGTTTAGGACGTTTCCTGGGAGAAAGACAGTCACACGAGCACGGACAGGCAGTATGCACGTCCCGAAGCCTGCGGCGGGACCGTCAGCACCCCAGAACACGCGAACGTGCGGCGATTTCGAGCTCGCGTGGCGAAGCCAGGCGTCGGGTGCGGGGCGTGCGTCGGCGCTGGGGGCGCCTTGCGGGCGGCTGCGCCCCGTGTCGCCGGCGCGGCTGGGGGGGATCCACGAGAGCTTTTGGTGACCGTTTCCTTTTTACAGATAGCATTGCTAAATTATTTTGGCGATACACTGTTTTTTAACCGCTTAGAGAAATGTGTTTATTAATAAACATGTTTTAATTTACCGGGGTGATAAAACAGATAAGAAACCGAGACTGCTGAGTAGGTGAGCTCGGGAATGGCTCCTTTGGGGCCAGCCGAGCTGCTGTGGGCCCTGGAGGGGGAGCCGGCGAGAGGACCGGGGAGCCGGCGGGGGGACCGGGGAGCCGGCAGGAGGACCATGGACAGGGGTTTCTCCGCCGTGTAGACTGGGGACCTCGCATGTCTTAAAATGTGTTTTACTCCAGGTTTGGCAGAGGTGACCTTGCGGGTGACCTTGTGGAGGTCATGGTTCCCGTCATGTGTTTTATGCCACATGTGCCGGTATCAGTTTTTGAACATTATGTTTTTATTGCCTTTGTGAAGTCGTTACTTTGGGAGTATCAAGGATAGTGAAGTTAAGACCAATAAATCTGGAAAAGCATTAAAAACCATTTACGATGCTGTTTACTTCACTGTAGTGAGATTATACATTTAAAATGTTTTCTTTCTGTTATAAAAAAATGTGCTCGTTAGGATATTTGGAAAATGCTTGAAGCACGTGGGTATGTTTAGTCGTATCTGGTTATTAATCATGTGTCTTTATCCAGTACTGAGTTATGTTTCTTAACCAGCCACATGTCCATCAGGAATTCAGCTTTCGAAAGTTACCGAGGTTCTCCTGGCAAGCGCTGTAGCGTCTCACATTCTGTGGGCGCGCTGTGTGCGCGACCTCCCGTGCTCCTTAGTGGTCCTCTAGGGGGGCGGGGGTGCTTTCGCTCGCCTCGTTTTCGGATGAGGGATCCATGGCTGGCGGGATTCCGTGGCTCGCTGGAGGCCGGGCCGCAGGGGGTCTCACTCTGCAGCTTCGTGCTCTCAGGCCCCTTCGTGGAATTCAGAAGTGCAGCGTCACCGCAGTGAACGCAGTGCTTGCGAGTTTCAGAGGAAAATAAGTTAGGGGGTAATCCGGAGCTTAACTTTCAGGAAGAACCGCAAGCGTGATCTGATTCGTGAAACGTGCACGTCACGTTGCGTGCTGTTGGACGTGTGCGTTTCGTATGGACACATGTACGTGAAGGCATTGGTTCTCATCGTGGCCTTGTAGCCCTGTTGCAATTTTATCTTCCACATCTGGGACAGACGCCTGAGTTTGGTGTCAGCGCGGTGCGCGGCGGCCCGACGTCTGGGGCCTGACGCGGCCTGACGGCGGCTCTGCCGGCCTCCGGGGGCCCGGGGAGCAGGGGCGGCAGCGCCTGCCCGAGGCCCTGACGCTGCCGTGTTCGCACCCGCCCCCGCCGGCCGCGCCGCGCCGAGGGCCGTCGCGTGCCGTCCCCGTCCCCGTCCCCCGGGGCGCAGCCCCCTTCGGGGCCCCCTCCTCGACTGCTCCGGGTGCCGCCTCGGCCCTGCTCAGTGTGGAGCAGCTCGCCAGCCGGGCTCGGCGCTTCAGTGTCGTGGGGGAGCAGTACCCCTCGGACACGGCTCTTCCAAACAGGGCTCCTCGATGGCCGTGAGCTCGCCCGTGACATCTTTGAGCAAATATTTGCCATCCCAGAACTAGAAAGACAAAATGGCAGGTCCAGGGAACAGCCTGCCTGACCTCTCAGATCACGCAGATGCACTTCCTGGGTCATGAGTCTGTGTTTTCTCTTGTGAGAAGCTTCTAGGTGGGGGTGGGGACACTTTTATGGCCCAGGACTCTGACTCTGCTTGTAAGGGCGGCTGGCAGCAGCTGAGTGTGCTCGCCAGGCTCTGGGGCGGGGTGGCCCGGTGGGCGTGACTTCAGGCCCCCCCCCCCCCGTCTCCTTCCTCATTGTACCCGTCTGGGGTGGCATTTGCCTGTACAGTGCCGTGGCTCATATTCTAACATAAAATATATTTTGACTTTAAAAAGTTTATTTATTTTTACCAACTGGCACCTAAACTACCAGATGTTACCCATTTGTAGTTTGCGCAGCTTCCGAACAGCTTTCCGATGCTTCAGGAATGTCTGCCCTTCTTCGTTGGCGTGACGGCGTTTTTAGACGTTTTATCTTCAGTAATTACACATGCATGGGATCGATTCTTGGGCGACGTTGCAGGTGTTGCGTAAGATTCAGCGCTAATCGTCGTTTGCTTCTGCCTGTGAGCAGAGGCTCTGGAAGCGGGCGCCTGCGAGGGGGCCGAGCGTCCGAGAAATGGCTTCTGCCGCGTAGCTGGTCTGTTTGTGTTTCAGAGGCTTAGCCCTGTTAAAACTGTTGACATTGAAACGCTTTTCTTGGATGAACCGAGGCCAGTGCAGCTGTCTGTCTCGCAGACTAACGTTTACTGAGGGCTCGGGGCGTTTCGGGCGCTGTGAGGGACCAGCCCCACAGGAGCCGAGGACGCCATCGGCGTGGTCAGGGGAGGGGGTGAAACGCACTGGGGTGGGCCCAGCGTGCCCCGGGAGGGGAGCCCGAACGGTAGCCGACAGCCCGGACTGCCTTCGGGCCCGAGGTCGGATCCTGGCCCTCCCCCCACTCCGTAAGTGTGTCCCCCTCCGTCCCCAGTTCCAAGGTCACTCCTTGAGTGGTCACCTCCTACGTGCCGGTCACCGCGTAAGTGCTGAGCATGCAAAACTCAGCGGACGCGTGGTCCTTTCCTCCGGTGGCCCCCGCTCCGTGTGCGAGACAAGGACGCCGACGTGCCGAGGGCCCCGTTCGCACGGTGGGCGCAGGGCCGTGGGCGCAGGGCCGTGGGCGCAGGGCGTGGGCGCAGGGCCGTGGGCGCGAGGCGACGCGTCGGGCGGGAGGCGTCCGGTGTGGGTGGGTGCAGCCGCGCCTGGCCGAGGGCGTTGCTCGCTCCGCGGACGGGTGTCGCCCGGTGCCCGTTGGGTAGAGGTGGGCAGGGGACACCTGCCGGCAGAGCCGCTGCGAGCAAGGGAACAGCACGCGTCGGGCGCAGGCGGCGTGGCCAGGGGGCCTCCCGCCCACGCAGGCCCGTCCCCTTTGCCTGCGTTCGTTCTAGGAAATGTCTGTTCCGAACCCTGGAGGATGCGTAGGAAGCAGCCGGGGACCCGGTGCGGAACTCAGTTTAACCCGCTCGGTCCGGTCGGCCCGTGCGTGCCGTGGACACGGGGCCGCGTCCGTGCGCGGCCCACCGCGTCGCTCCTCCCTGGGCGCGGGCCTCAGGCTTGACCACGTGACTTCCTTGGGCCGGTGACATGTGCCACCCCGAGGCGCAGCTCAGAGTCGTGGCTCTGTCGCTGCTCTTCCCTCCTCCGTTGGTTCCAGGCCGGGGCCAGTTCCCTCTCTGGTACCGGGGTGCGGGGGACAGTTGTGGCCACCCACGGAGGTGTCGTCACAGCCAGAGGTGACACTTCGGTGGAAGCCGCCGAGGTCGCGGGCTCGTGCGCATCCCTGGAGCGTGTGTGTGTCCGCCCAGGTGACCCCGCTCGCCCGCTGGGCCGGAGGCGCTGCCCGGTGTCCTGGGGCGTTGGCGGCCAGGGCAGGGCCATTCTAGATGAGAGCGCACCGTGCCGTGCAGCCCGGCAGGCCCACCCTGGCCGCGTGTCGTGGTGTTGGGGTCAGGGCCGGAGGCGGGAGGCTGTGGGTCACGTGGCAGTTGTGCCCGAACGGGGCAGGCTGAGCGTGGGGGCGCAGCGCAGGGGACGGAGCACGGGGTCACGGAGGTGCAGTCGGGACGTGGGGAGCGGGGTTCGTCCAGCGCGTCGGGGCTGGCATCGTGACCAGAATTTAAGGAAAAAACGTAAATGGCAGGTTAGATCTGGGGGAGTAAGCAGCTGTCTTTGGGTCGCTTTGAATTGGAGGTGCTTGTCCATCTCCAGGTAGACGTTTCCGGCACCGGCGGTGGACGAGCTGGAGCAGGGCTGGTTGTCATGGGCCGGGCAGGTGGCCTCAGTGTGGACGACCCTGCTCAGGGAGAGTCGCGAGAGGAGGGACGGGCACGGGGAGAGGAGGCGGGAGAGCGGCCAGCGGCCGGGGTCTGGGGAGGAGGACGCGCCAGCCCACGGAAGGACAGTGGCCGTGGAAGACCGGGAGCAAAGCCTGCCACCGCCCGAGTCTGGGGGAGCGGGGGGAGTGTCGCCCGTGGGACTTCCTGCCCGGTGACCCGGGCCTTCCCGTCCCCCGGCCCGGCGCTGCCCCTCTGCCCGCCCTGCGCCTCCCCGGTCCCCGTGCTCCGCTCCCCTCCGCCCGGCTCCTCGGCAGTGTGAGCGTTTTCATGGTGGTGTGTGTCCTCTCCTGATGCTGTTCATGACAGGGGACCTGCAATTAAGTATGGGATCATTATCCTGAGATCAAGGAGCAAATTAATATTGAGCGGAGCTGACTTAGTATTCTCATTTAACATTTATTGGCTTCAAACTGTGCGTGTTCATTGAGGTACTGAAAACGCCGGTGTCCGCAGGGCGCGGGACGCTCTGGGAGGGGGCCCGTGGAGGGCCCGACCTCCTGGCCGGAGCTTTCGACTCTTCTGTCTCCGCGTTGCCGGGACGTCTTCCCGGGGTGCCCGACGTCGGTCGCGGCTTGCTGTGCCGCTGTGCGGGTGCCGTCACCACGCAGCCGCTCTGCGTGCGTCCTCGACCAGGTGTGTGGGTGACGGGTGATGCGCCTACACCGGACCTGCCGCTGTCTTTGGGGCGAGGCCGGCGGTCGGCCGACGAACACGCCTCAGGAATGCTGGCCTCCGCCGGCGTCCAGCCCTCTGCCTCGGTCATCTCCAGCCTCCTCCAGTCACGTTCGCACACGTATGAGCGTTTCGTCATCTGCATGGTCTATCAAGAAAGGTCTAAAAAAAACCAGAACAGCAAAAACTAGGTCCGACTTCGGTGGCCAGTCTCGCAGGAGTGGAAGAGGTAGTGAGTGTGGGAGAAGAAAGGCAGACAGAATTCGGGGCCCGGTGGGACGTGGGTGCACGTGGGTCACCGGCTCAGAGTGGAGACTTGTCCCCAAGGCCAACACCGTCTCAGAGCGGCCGGTGCGGAACCAGCGGGCCGCTCCGTCATGGGCGCGGCTGCCCCCGCGTCCCGTCGTGCCGCCCTCAGCCGTCCCGTTGACCCTCCCGAGCTCGCCCCGCGGCGGGCGCCCGCCGGCCACGCCGTTCCAGTGCTGTTTGCGTCCTCGCAGGTGGGGGATTGGTGGACGTGTCTATTAAGGAACTGACGGCTGTCGATCCTGGAGGCGGCCGCGCGAGCTCCCAGGGCGAATCTGGAGCTTTGGTTCCGAAGCCCGCCCTTCCCCGCGGGGTCCTGGGCACGTCTGTAGGAACCGAGTGCGTGGAGCTCGTGCAGATGTCAGCGACCTGGTAGCATGTCGTAAGAAGTAGATTCGTCTGGACACAGGCCACTGCCTCTCCCCCGGAGCCGACCGTCCACCTAGGCCTTTCTGTGTCCCGGCGTCGGGGTCCGGCCCGAGCAGAGCCGGCCTGGGACGGTGGGTGCTCTGCTGAAGACAGAGGCAACTCTCAGATGGGCAGTGACTGACCTGTTTGTACTCTACAGAAGGTGAAGGATAAGTTTTGTAACGGGCGAATGAAGAAACCTGTATTTTACTAAGATTTCCGTGCATTAGAAATTAATTCCCGTTTTTCCCATGGAGCCCGTAGTGAGTCTGCAGGTTCCTCTCCCTCCCCGCTCCAGCTCTCCCAAGGGAGCCACCGTTAAAGAAGTTGTAGAAAACATCTTTTCTAATTTTATTCTGTATCGAATTTTCTCTTACAAAAAATGAGATCATGGGATGTACACTCTGTACCGTGTCTCAGTCGAGAAGTCCCCCCACGTGCATGGAGAGGTCCCCCCGACGTGCGCACGTGTGCGCGGAGAGACCTCAATACTGTTTTCCATAGTTGCTATACCAGTTTGCTTTAGCTAATTTTCAATATGAATATAAAAACAACTTTAACAATTTCAATTCTTCATTGAGAAGGTTCTCAGAATGAAATACATATATAGGTATATGTTGCAATAAATGAATTGAAACAAAAATTTTTCCAAAAAACTAGAGCACGAACTTTTAAAGGTTCAAAAATAAGCCGTGAGCTTTGTAGAAGTTAGCCTGTCGAGGTTGTAAGCAGCTAAGGTTGTATGGCTACGTAAAATTTCCTTCTAACTCTTTTGATATTTGTTACGGTATAATATGTTTTCTTCAATTTACGTCATTTCTACAAATATCACAGTAAAGAAAATAAGTTTTAAAAGGATGCCTAGCATTAAAAAACAAGGGGTTTCGTTTGTCGGTGTGTGTCATGGAGTCGTCTGTGTATTGGGGGACGGCGTTTCCAGGGGAATGACGCATTGTGAATACCATAATTAGAACTTGAGGTAGTGTGAACCGCAGACCATTGACCACGCTCCGCCCCATGATCTGCGTTGTTGAGACGATCATAACTGGGCCGTTCTGTCGGCTTGGTCATTCGGTCGCCGTGGACCTGTCCCCATGCGACGAGAGCGCGGCCGTGGCGTGCGGTGGCGCCCTGCTCTGAAGACACCGTTAAGCGTTAGAACGTCTCCACCGCCTTTGCCCTTCGGGGCCTCACCCTTGGCGTCACCGAAGCCCCCTCGTCCAGGTCGCCAGTGGCCCTCGTCTGTCCCTTCTTAACCATCTTGTATCGACACAGCAGCGGTTGATCACATCGCCCAGGGACCTCTTTCTCCACGCGGCCTCTGGGACCGGCCTGCTGGCCTTCGCAGGGCCGGCGGGACTCGGGGTCTGGGCTGCATGCACGGGAGGGGACTCGGGGGTCTGGGCTGCGTGCCTCCCAGGGGACTCGGGGGTCTGGGCTGCGTGCCTACTCCGGGGTCTGGGCTGCGTGCCTCCCAGGGGACTCGGGGGTCTGGGCTGCGTGCCTCCCAGGGGACTCGGGGGTCTGGGCTGCGTGCCTCCCAGGGGACTCCGGGGTCTGCATGCCCCTTCCTTCGCCCCACTGACTCCTCGCCGAGATCTCCCTCTCCATGGGCGTCAGGGCTTCGGGCGCCCACGCTCATGCCGTGGCTCAGCCGTTACCTGCACGCGACAGGTCCGGAGCTGCCCTCTCGGCTCCGCCGGCCCACACCGGCTCTCCCGCCATCCTCCCCATCGTAACGAGCGGCTGGCAGCTCAGTTCTGCCCGTTGCTTGTGCCTGCAGCCGCGTCCCTGTTCCTGGTTCCGTCTTCCTCTGAGGCCTCGCCTCCGATCGGGCCGCACGCTCGGGCCACCGGCCTGCACGGCGCTTCCTTGACCCTGCCCTGGGCTGGGCGCTCCCACCGGGCGCCCGGGAGCCCGCACGAGCTCCCCGGTCGGTTCGTTTCCCACACTAACATACGCTCCTCGGCCTCCGTTGAACAATGACGTTTCCTGCCTGAACGCTTTTGTGTGCTCAGAGCGCGCCTTGGCCTGGAGAGCCACGGGGCCCTCGCCCTGCGTCCATCCGACGCCAGCCAGGCCCTGCCTCGGGGTCTTGGCGCTCGGGGTCTTGGCGCTCGAGCCCCCTCTCCCCCTCCCCCACCGCGAGCTCTCTGCCTGGAGTTCGGGCTTCGCTCAGGGGCCCCTCCCGCTCGTCCCCGGGGCGCGGTCCCTCTGCTCTGCTCAGTTCTCTGTGCGTGTCGCCCCCCCGGCATTGCCAGGTGTCCCCCTGCTGGACTGTGAGCTCCCCGAGAACAGACGATTTTGTTCATTACTTTTCCCCGTGGCCTCGAGTTGGGGGGCGGGGAATGGCGACGATGGTGGTGGCGACTTAACCAGAAATAGAAATGTCTTCACATCTACCCGAGTCCTCTTTGGCTGCTTAGGTCCGTTTTCATCTGTCTTTAAGACATTTCTTATAGATCGTTATTTCCATATCGCTGGAAGTTTAAATTTTTAGTACAGTTCGAAGGCTTTTCGCCCTCCCTTCCCCCTTTCTGCCTCGCCAGAAGTGACTAGAAGTTGGTAGACAATATTTGGGTTATTTCAACTCTTCTGTGGCATTCTGTTATCCATGTGAACCAGTTTATTTTTCCCTACTATCTAGGAATTATCTTTTTTTTTTTTTTTTTTTGTATTTTTTCGTTGTTACAAATGTGGTTCTAATGAGCAGCCTGGCCATGTTTCTTTCTGTACCAACGACATATTTCAGGCTGGATACCTAGAACTGTAATTTCTTGGTCATCAGCTATGCACAGATTCTAATTTACCAGATTCTGCCGAATTGATCTTTAAGGTGGTTAGACCATGTTCCAAACTTGAGACTCTCCCATATCTTCAGTATATTCAGATTTTTTTACAATCTGGAATATATGAAATAAGAATTAATTCTATTTCCCTGATTTCAGTGGGTGAACTTGTTTTATGTTTATGGTAATTTCTCTTTTCTCTTTGAAATGCCTCTTTATATATATTGTCCATCTTTTTTTCCAATGATTTGTTTAGAAACAAGCACTGTCTATTTCTAGTTTATTTGTAGGAACTACTTATAAATTCTGAATACTAATCTTTTGTACATTACATATTTTGCAGTGTGCTTTTGTTTATGGTTTTCTACTTTTTCACAGTGTTTTGTCACACATTTTAAAACTTCTGAAATGTATTTGGGTTCATCAGTCTTTTCCTTAAAGTTTTGTGTTTTTTCTCTTGTTCGATGACTGCGTTCCATGTTTTGTTTGAAGTCTTGCAGGTGGGCCGTTTGCGTTCAGAGGGTTAGTCCAGCGGGCTGCTCTGTGGGGTAGCTCTGCCCATCCCTCAGGGGTCTGTCCCGTGCATTTGCTTTTCTGGTCTTTCCTCCAAGGCTGCTTTTATCTGTATTTAGGAGAATGTTTATTTTACGTTACCTGTCGTGGAGTGGTTGCTGATCGTTTGGTCTGCCACGCTGCTGGGGGTGGCGGTGGGCAGCCTCACACACCAGAGGAAGGGGCACTTTGCGGAGCCTGGTTTCGGAGCTGCCTGAGGAGGGACTCCGGCCGGCCCACTGCTGTGAGCGGCGTGACGAGCCCTTTCCAGGTCCTGTTCCTCATCCGTGGGGCAGGAACATAGTGGTCCCCGTCGCACAGGTAGGAGCCGGAGTGGACAGTGTGGCGTTTACCCGAGGTGGCTTCGCCTCTGTGCTCCTGGAGAAGTTGAAGGGTGGACACAGGGCATGTTAGCGACTCCCGCAGTTCGGGTTCCGTGGCATCGTCATTGTCGGTGCTTTGTTTTCCTTCCTTTCCCTTTGTTCTGTTCTGGAGCAGACGGGGAAGCTCAGACCGTCTGCTCGACCTCCCCGGTGCACGTAGCCGGGGGGAGGGGCAGTTTGCAGCACCACGTGTAGCTTTGGTATTGTATGTTTTAGGTAGACTCTGCATTCCATACCTTAAATGGGAAAAAAATCTTATTTATTGCTGTCTCTTATTTTGTGTGCAGTTATATTTAGAGATGGTAATATCTTCAAAAGTATACATAAGTGAGATTTTATGAATATTACAGCTTTATGTAAACATAGAGTTAGTGACTTAGAGGTTTTCATTTCACGGGACCTAATACCTGCCGTCATATTTCTGTATCTTTGTTGTTGAGTTCATGCCTATGACGTATTCCAGTAATTAACTAAAGAACTTACTCCAGAATGTATTTTTAAGTCTATATGTGTATGCGTTAGCTTGGGATATTTAATAGTGTGGAAGATTCTTGAATGAGAGTCGAGCGTGTTATTCTGGTGAACAGAGCATTTCAGTAACATTAGATGACTGTCTGCTTCAGCGGCCACTTTTCGTGATAACTCTCTTTTGCAGTTATACTAAGAAAACCGCTCAGTTGAGCAGTGAGCCTCAGTGTTGCTTTGCCCCCGCATAGATGTCCTGTGTCCCTTTTCTAACTTAGTGCCGCTGGCGTCCTCTTCGACCACGTGACTCGTGCCAAGTCCCCATGCTGATTCGGGCAGTGTACCTTTTGTTTTTCTCTTGCCTGGTAGCGAGGGACATTCCAGTCGGCTGTGGTCATTTGATAACACAGAATGAGAAACAGGAAGTGTGGTCAGGAGGTACTGGGTGGCACCAAATGCGCAGTTCGAGGTGGCTCATGGTGCCCGTGGAGAGAATGTCGGCCACCTGCCCCAGAACCGAGCGTTTTGTTTTAGTTTGTAAAATCTCAGCCGTTAGGCAGTCATTTTCATTTTCCCTTCAGTTTCTGGTTTGCTCCTTGGACCTCTGTCACAGGTGTCCTGGGTAAGGCATGAACAGCCCTGCCTGAGGTGTGGAAGGAGTCACAACACTGCCTGTTTTAAAGTGTATTTGTTTGCTAATGCAGCACAATTGAAATTTGAAGGTTTTTATTTTTTTTAATGTAGATAAATTCTTTGAACTTTTTAATTGAAAAGGGTTGACTAGCGTGAATGCAGTTGTTAGTACCTCTGAGTGTGAATGGGAGCGTTGTCATTGAAGCAGCTTCTTAGACTCGGGTGCTGTGGTTTGAGTGTGCACCTGATGCGTTAGTTCCTGTAATGTAAATGGTGGTCTGCCAGTTTGTATCATTTGTGTGGTGCGTTTTCCTCGTTCGAATATAGAAAGTTTAATATTTCACTCACTTGAAGAATCTCAGTGCAGATTTAAGAAGGTTATATAAGCGAGTTTTCTCATTTTATCTTCTTGGACTTTCTTTTGGTTATTATACTGGGGCTGAGTTCAGGAATATGGGTATTCGAACAAGAAGGCATTTTGCAATTTTATATAACTTGGTTACAGTCAGATCATTGAAAATGCTTTGAACTTTGGGACATTTGTTATATTTTAAAAATAGAATTATAAATGTTATGGGTTTTTTTCCTACAAAGCTTAATATTTTGCATTTTCACACACATGAACTTATGTGGCTGTTGTTTTTTATCGTCATATTTTGTTTTGCTGGAGGTAGGACTGTGCACCTTTCCCACTGGCTCTCGTGTTATGTAGGCACTTGAGACTGTGCAAACAGGAAATGACGTTGATCACCAAGTGCCTTATTTGTGGCAGGTGCTTTGATATACCATAAATAATGTGGTACCACAAGACCCCGTGAAGTAAATAGCAGCCTCGCCTTTTATGCACAGGGTCGAGGAACTCAGCTGTGTCGCCCGACCACGTGACTGGTCGCCCCGACCACGTGACTGTTCCGCGGTAGTCCTGGGATTGTCACAGGTTCCGGTTCCTGCGTTGCCGAGGCCCCGCCCCTTTCTCTCCGCCACGCACCTGCTGCTCGCCAGTGTGAGCGAACGATGTTTGCAGCGGACGCCGATTCATTATCTAGTTACTGTCTTGAATTTTTCTAGAGCATCTGCTTTTTATGAAAATGCATTAATTTTGTATTTAATAATAATTAGTTTATAATTACAATGGAATTATTTTAAACATTTTAATAAAATTTTCAAACGTAGATGAAACTCATTTATATTCATCTCCCAGACATTACAATTTTCAAAATTTTGTCATTCTTAATTTATTTTTGTCATTTTTAGCTTAAGTATTAAAGCAAATCACAAAAACTAACATGTTATTTCTTTTTTACCTTTGCGTGTCTTGGAAGAATCTCACTGTAATGCAGTAATCCTATCAACAAATCAATCATGATCCTTATTATCTAATATGCAGCCCTTCCTCACACTTCCCTGTCCCTCAAAAATGTGTTTTTACAGTTAAGTTATTAGAGGCGGGGTCCAAACAAGGTCCACGCGTTAAATTTCGTTCTCGTGCGTCTCCCAGTCTGGCGCGTTCTGAGCCCCCTCCCCTTTTCTGTCCTGCCGCAGCCTGGCTGGAAAACACTGGTTTCGTTTTCCTGTGCAGCCAGAGTCCCTATTCTGGGCCCTTTTCGCCCCGGGGTGGTGGCGAAGGCCTCGGTTGGCTTCCTGGCTTCCTGCCGGACTGTGTGCCTCCTGGTCCTGAGGCCACGGGGTGGGGGCAGGGCGGCAGCGGAGGGGCGTGGTGGCCGCCAGCCCTCAGGGCCAAGTCCCCTCAGCCTCTCACTCCGCCTTCTTCATTGCTGTCTTTGCCTGAATCAAGCAGGGGTTACTAAATGGTGATTTTCTAATTCTGTCATTTCTTTCACATTTATTGGCTGAAATTATTTTAAAAATAAACAAATTCTCCTCTTCCAATCTGAATGAATTCTGAATTTTACTTTAATTGTTTGTTTTCAGACGGAGGAGGTGGTGCCCTGGTTACCTGCAGTGGGGACAGTGATTTTGCTTTTGTTTTTGGCTTTCTCGTTTTTCTTTTCCGTCATTACGAACTTGAGGGTTTTTATGTAGTCTGTGTTTGTCAGCTGCAGTCATTGTTGCTGGCGTTCGATGGTCCCACGTTTGGCCAGGTGTACTTTTCATATCTTGATTTGGTTACAGTTAGATTATTGGAAATGCTTTGAACTTTGGGACATTTGTTGCATTTTAAAAACAGAATTATAGAGGATTGTGGCTAGAGGAATCTTTTGAATGAGTCAGTTATTTTTTGAGAACTTTCTTGTTTTCTGGTGTAACGAGATGTCCCAAACTCATCTTGTCCATACTTCGACCTGCGCCCGGACTAAGCCATTATCCACGGAGCCCCGACTCCTTGGGGAGCAGTGCTCAGAGGCCACAGCCCGGGTGTCGGGGTGCTTCCACAGCTTGTCTTTTGCTTCAAGGCCTTTTCAGTGGAAAGCACTAGGTGGTGTGTTTTTTTTGTGTGGGGAGGGTGGGGAGAAAAAAATCCATGAGTTTTCTGCTGTTTCAAAGTCAGTTGGTCTTTTTCTCCTTAAATTTAGAGAGATTATATTTTCCTGTCGTGTAAATTAGAAATGTCCCCGCCCCCATATGTCATTGTCTTTGGACTTTGATTATTGTGTGTGTGTGTGTTTTTTTGCCTAGTAAGTTTATTTTTATGTAGTCAAATTTGTTAACATTTGTTTAATTGCTTTATGCTGACATGGATTTTTGTATATTTTAGTATATAACTTTAAAATGCGGATTTCCATAAAAATGTTTACTACACAATAAAAGTTTAAAAAGCAGTGTATCACCTATTTATACCACTGTTAAAAGGTGACCTTACGACTCTCGTGGACGTGTCCTCTGTGATCGTGGCCGGACTGCGCTGCAGAGCTCGTCTTGTGCTGGGCAGCCGTGGGATCCTGTTGACAGGCGGCGGCCTGGCTGGAGGCTGTGGCGCTGTCGCTCTGTGGTGTGAGGGGGCAGGGCGGCCAGCTTTGTGGGTGGAGGCAGCGGGTCGGCCGCAGTATCTGGACTTCTCGGGTTCAGGTATCTGTTCTCATGCTCCTGTGTCCGGGTTGGGTCTAAGTAGTTAGGTGAATTAGGAAGCAGTAGCCTAGTTGTCCTCAAAGGTGGTTGTTTAGCAGATTAGTGCCAAGCTGGAGAAATGACGTTTGGTAGACTAACATGCAATTTTAATTTTACCAGAACCTGAGTCGAATCAACAATATTAGGTGGTCACCAGAAATCTCACGTAATCTTCAGGCGCATTAATCACAGGGATGGCAGCAGAATTAGCAGCACGCTTACAGCTGACCAGGCACGTCTGGATTTCTGTGATCCGTTCTGCACGCTGTCTCGGGCTGGGAGGACGGCACGCGTGTGCTGAGAGGGAAGGGAGCAGACCGTCAGGCGGCCGTGGAATCATGTCGCAGGGGGAGCGCAGCTGCAGGAGCTAGACTGAGACCTGTTCCCGAGAGTCCTGGCCTTCCAAACCCACGCTCTCCACCAGGACACTGTTGTCCCTTGGGGGGCACACACACATGTCTGGAGACACTTTGGTTGTCACAGCTGGGTGGGTGCTGCTGGCTTCGCGTGCATAGAGGCCAGGGATGTGGTAGGCATCCCACAGTGCACAGCACGGCTCCTGCCACGGAGAATCGTCACGGCCATAATGTCCTGGGGCCGAGATACAGACACTTTCTCAGCCCAAGCCGGTTCTGCTGAGACCCCACAGTAAGAAGAGATCCCTTTTGCCTCATCGCCCAGGGTGTGCACAGAAATGCCTGGAATCACAATTCCATGAGCCAGTGCTTGCTCCCTTACCAGGGTGCGTCGTACCTGGCAGAAATCTGTTCTCCTCTTCATTTCATTAACAAATAGGAAAGAAGTGACCATTCATAAACTAGGGTTTCACTGCAGATCTGCATGATACCAGCAGATAAATGAAGCCCAGCGGGTAGAGCTATCTGAGGCAAGTTTTGCTTTTGTGTGAGGCAGCGTTTCTAGCTGTTGGGATGTAAGAAAAAGGGATCTGTTGCTTGGCTAGAGAGTGAGTTCACCATCACTGGAGGGGTCACAGGGACTTCCCACTGTGAGGCCTGCAAAGAGGTTCCATGAGGGCTTTGAACTTGGATGCAAAAATCATTACATCCCTGTTTTCAGTAAAATTTATTAACCTCTAGCTGAAATTTAACATTGTTCTCACTTACGAGTTTATGCTCATATCTAATTCACTACTGGAGTTTGTGAACAGACTTCGATAGGTCTTATCTAATATGCTGATAAACACTGATGTTACCGATCACAAGTTTTAAACGTTTTAATTGTGCTTTAATGTACTGTTCCCTTTGTAATGCTTTGTATTTTATTTTATGCACTTAAAATTTTATTCTGAGAACAGTTACAGGCTTCCCCAGACTTCCAAGGGACCTCTGGCAAAATTGGTTGTAACCCCTGGACCTGAGGGGTGGCGTTTTAGGGCTGTTTCAGTACAGCCGCGGACTGTACGGATGTCGCATTGAAAGATTGCGTTAGCAGTGCAGCTTGCTCGTGCGTCGTGAACGTGGTCATTGCTCTTTCAAATCCCCAGTTATTCACGTGGGAAGATGAAAAGCTTCGAGGCCAGTGGGGAAACCCTGGCTTCTCGGTGCCCCGCGCTGCTGGCTGGGGGGGGGTCCCTAACCCCTCCAGGGTGTAGCAGGTGCTCGGCCTCGCGGCAGACGGTGGTCAGGGCGGCGATGCGGGCGGCGGTAACGCAGGCGTCCGGGCGGGCGCGCGGGCGTGCGCGGAGGCGCTGCCCCGCGGGGGTCTGCGACTCACTTTTAAGGTTTCGGTGTCGGGGTAGTGGGTGGATTTTTGTCAGAGTTCATGCAAGGGGGGAGCTGCTTGTGTTCCATGTGTGCGCGTGCGCGCAAGTCTGTGCGTGTCTGGGCGCGTGCGTGTCTGCGTGTGCGTGTGCGCGCGTGTGCGCACGCGTGTGCGTGCGAGTGTGTATGTGCGTGCGTGTGTGTGCGCGGGTGTGCGTGCGTTACGTCAGTTTTTCAGCCCGGAAGCCTGGGGCTCTCCGCCTCGGTGGACCGCGGCTTCGCCGGCTTGGCGGACCGGCGGCGCGGCGCTCGGCGTCCGCGGGCGGCTCGCACCCAGCAGGCGTGCGTGGCCGTGGCCGTGGCCGTGGCCGCGGGGTAGAGATCGGGCCTCCGTTTGGGACAGCACGGGTCGCGGAGCAGTTCCACCTTCTAGACCGGCGCACGGGCCCAGGTGCGCCGCCTGCTGCCGGCGCGCGGGGCGCGGCTCCCACCGCCCGTGCGCCCCGGGGGTGTCTGCCGCCTTGCGGTCCTGCGCTGCGGGACAGCGCCTGTGGCGGCCCCCAGCGCCACGCCCCCCTTGTATGTCCCGGGGACACGGCAGACTCAGGAAAGTTCAGCTAAACGAGGCGGAACTGGGACCTGCGGGTGTCTGAGAAGGTGGCTCCATGTAAAGCAAGTGCGTTTAATTTTTTATAGAAAACTCTCGTGGTTTTGGAAATCAGATGTTTACGAGGTAATGTAATTAGTGCTGTTAGGAAACGGTGTATATAAATGTCGATTACTGCTGTACACCTGCAACTGTAATTAAAAGCATACTAACTTAAAAAAGAAGGGAGAAAGGAAACAGGGGTGACTGGGCTTCACTCCGTGGGAAGGGAGCGGGGAGAGCGGGCAGACCCGCCCGTGGGAGCCAGTGCCTGGTGAAGACGTTTCACGCCGCTGCTTTTAAGCTCTCAGCAGTGCTATGTGTCTGATAGAAGTCTTAGGTAATGAGCTGCATGTAATTTTGAAGAGTGTTCTTGAAGTACTAGCATTTAAAAAGAGTGTTTATACAAGATTTCAAAAACCCATAGTCAAGGTTTCTGCATTCTGTTCTCTACCTAAACTATTTGCTAGTACTGTTTCTGACAAAGCGAGTCACAAGCTGTTGTCCGGTTGATTTATAGGCTAGTAATGTGTGTACATTTTGAAGGTGCAGCTGTATTTCCCCTTAACATTTGGTGTGTGTCTTGGAGGCACCAGCATCAAGACTAAAGTGTGTGTGTGCGTGCGCATGTGTGTGCACGTGTGTCTGTGTGCATGCGTGTGCGTGTGATGACCGCGTCTGTGCTGGCGTCTGCCGCTTGCCCCGTGGGGCTGGGATGGCGCGCACCTGCCTGTCTGAAGTCACCTTGTCCTGCTGCAGCTGGGCATGGATTTCCAGTGACTGCCGGACGGGGCGAGAAGGGAAGCGAGTTGGCACGGCCGCCCTGCCTCACTGCAGAACCACGGCTCTCATCAGCTCGAGCCCGTGGAGACTGGGTTTGCCCCGCCGGGCTTCTGCTGGTTGGACGAGGCCAGTCGATCATCAGTTTCATTTACCGGGATATAGATAAAATAATTCAAAGAAAAACTCCATCTTTAATTCTTTGCTCCTTGCAATTTCATGACACAGCCTTCTGTCCATAAATGGGTGGGTTTTTTTTCGGTCTGTCGTATCTTCTTTGTTTCAGAGATGTCATTAACCAACCCGGGATGTGTTCCATCTCTATTGGAACAAGCATTGGTGATAGTTTCTCAGGGAAAAATTTGTGCAAAGGTAAATATAAACCTTTAGGAGAAAAAGAAACTTGCTTTCTTATGAAGGAAAGGAGACAGGTGACCATTCTTTGGCCTCTTCGTCCCCTTTGAATCGTCACTGCGGGTGGCATGTAGGGCCCTGGTGGGTGTGACCCCAGGCGGTCGTCGGCCCACACGTGGGCCGCCCGCGGCTGGCACTTCATTCGGGCATTGCAGGGCCTTCGCCAGAGTCTGTTTTCCGTGCCGTTTTCTCTTGGGCGATCTGCGTAGCCAGCACGAGGGCAGAGGACACCTTTCCTTTAAGGAAACACCTGTCTGTGAAGTGCTGACCGTGCTGGCTGTGACATCATCGGACTGTCGGCCCTGCTGCCGGGACTGCTGGGCCGTCCCTCAGAGGTCCGAAGCGCCGTGTCCTGAGCTCCGAGCAGGCAGGCGGGACACCCGCAGCCGGACGTGCTAGTGTCGCGCTGCGGCGTGGTCCTCCCGTGCTGGCGCCGGGGAGGACCCATGAACGAGCGATGTAGCTCATGCCGTGAGGACGAGCCTTTGGAGGCGCCACGCGCAGCTGACGTCAGGGATGAGAGCGTCACTCCCGTGATGAGAGCAGATTCGTGTAACTACACGTATAGAGTAATTCCTGTTTTCTGAAGTGCTCTCCCAGGAGGCTGCGGGGAGGTGTGGGGAGGGAGGAGAGCCAGAGCGGAGGGACCCGAGTGGTTGGGGGAGGGGGCTGGGGAAGGGGCTCCGGGCACAGTGCATGCTGGGTGTCCAGCACGGGGTCCGGCATGAGTGTGGACATGGGAACACTGTCCGTTATTGACACCGATCACCGCGACGTGTGGTTCTCGAGTTTGGGAGCGTCTTCCACACTCACTGGGACTGGTGCAGGTTTGGGGGTTGCCGGGGGACACAGGTGGCACCTTTACAGTGCTGTCAGCCTTTCCTTGCTGCTTGACCCGCGGGGGACGAAGAGGCAGTTTCTGTGGCTCTGAGAGGCCAGCGCGGGACCGCGCACACGCAGCTCCCGTTCCGCCCGCTCAGGGCCTTCTCCGCTGTCACCCCGTCACCAGCACCCTACTTCCTTCCCCCCAGAGTCGGGGTGACACACGTGCTCACTGTCCCTGGGCCGTGGGAACCGGAGGCCATCCTGATTGGTAGTCAGACAGAGGCTGGGCGGGCACCGTGCGGGTTGGGGGCCAGAAGTGTGCTTTGTGGTCTCGTGTTCTAGTTTAGTTTTCATGTGGCTTACACAGTTAGCTGTCCTCATATTTCACTTCCCCGACTTTTCTTCAAACAAATACACGTTAGGTTGTAATTTTCAGCGAGGAGTAGGCCAGTGGCTTGGGGGATGGCAGAGACTGGCTTAGCTGGGCGGGCTTTGGGCACGCGGGAAAGGCTTGTCATCAGGGAGACTAGGTCGCCGTGGAAGGGGGAAGGCTGAGGAATGACGTGCTCTGACTCGGCTTTCACGAGACTTGGCGTGGATTCTGGGTCTGTTTCGAAGACGGAGCGACTTGGTGTATGGGGCGTGGAGGCCGACAGAGGGGAGGGCTTGAGGACGAGTCCCCTGGCGTAGCCGAATCTTCAGCAGTGGCAGGGGCCCAGGGTTAGAGGTGTTCCTGCCGCTTCCGTTGGGAGTTGTGCTTTTTTCTGTGTTCGAGGAAGTGATGGTCACAGGAACTCTGATGTCCCCAGGTCCCCATGTGACATGTCACCCAGCAGACGAAGCAGACCTCCACTGCAGAGGCTCTCATCCTTGGGGTGCGCACCACCGAGTCTTAGCTTCTAGAGCAAAGGGCCCGAGACTCATGTGTCACCCAGACAGCCTGTCTTTTAAAACTGGTTCAGAGGAAAAATAGGAAATGACGGGAAGAGCATTTCATAGTCGCGTGGGCTCCAGCTGCCTTACAGATAGTAGTCATCCTTTGACTGGAATTCCTTGTACTTGTCTAGAAGTCAGGTTTGAGAATGGTCTAAAGTGCATTGGTTGATCTTGAGCAAGTAGCTTGTATTGAGAATTAGTTGCAGTTACATCTGCAGTAGCTGAGAGTTTCCATTCACGTTCGTGGCGGGGTCGAGGCTGGCATTTCCCCCTCGCTGTTAGAACCGTCTCATGATCTTGCTGGACGGGACTTCGGGCGGATGGCTGTGGGCCATGGGGTTCGCTAGGCCTGGGCTTTCGTGCTGGACTTGCTGCATACCTGCTCCAGCAGGTTCAATGACCACGTCTTGGAAGGTTTAATAAGAGTACCTACTTAACTGGGTTGTTGGAAAGATGTCATAAAATAATGCACGTCCAGGTGTATCCAGCACTTGCTCAAGAATCAGTAAACGTTGGCTATTATTAATATCGGTTACTCTACGGCCATCATCTTACACACGAGACAAGTAAGGCGAAGAGAAATTGTACATAACTTGGCCCAAGTGACATAATTAAATCTGAAGACTAAAATCCCATGTCTTTTAGTTCTGCCTCAAACATTTATGGTAATGAAACATTTTTTAAAAGTGGTGGATGGCCTTTTTCTTTTTATAACTGTTATAAAAAGTGGATCCTTTTGGAATGTTGTTTTTCCAAACGTGTATCGTTCTGTTTTCTTTTAGGATTTGGAGTTCCATGGAGTGATGAGGTTTTATTTTCAAGATAAAGCTGCTGGAAATTTCGCGACAAAGTGCATCCGCGTGTCCAGTACTGCCACTACTCAGGACGTGATCGAAACGCTGGCCGAGAAGTTCCGGCCGGACATGCGGATGCTGTCGTCTCCCAAGTACTCGCTCTACGAGGTGCACGTCAGCGGAGGTCAGTGCGTGTCCCACTCTCGTGAGCAGGTGGCTCTCTGGCCGGAGCCTCGTCCAGGCTGATCGCACGGCCGCACCGCTGGCCACCTCCGCCTTTCTCTGTAGAGGCTGAGGGAGCAGCGGACGGGTTAGCAAAGCTGTCGCGTGTCTGGGAAATGTTCTCGTGAGTTCCGAGCACATGTGTTTGTTGGCATTTGGAAAGAATATACGAATTTTTTATACGCTTGTGTCTCCTGATGTAAGTAGCATGGCGTTTCATAATTAAAATTATCCAACAGACCTCAGTTTCACACACGTCGATAATATAGTGGTGTGCTGTTGGCTTTTGGAGAAATATTTCATGTTACCTCTATGTGTAGATTATAATATTACTGTTAATTATAACCCAGTTAAATATCACTATGAATCATCAGTCTTATTATAATTTGTAATGTGAAACAGCATATTTTTATTATTCTGAAAATATATATATCAAATAAGTTTCAGTTGGACTGAAGAGAAATGTAGAAATTTATAAATTTTTATGAGTGCTTTAGAAGTGTTGAGTCACCTGTTTTAAAAAAAAACTATCAAGTGAAGGCTTACATACAGCACAAACCCTATTTGAACACTGGTTAGATTCCACCCACAAATCCTTGTTGAACATTATTTATTTTCTACTTCAAAAATCCAGCTTGCTTTGCACGTTTGAAATTGTGCTGATTTTCTGTGACGTGTGGAAACCAGGGGCGACCCAGTGCTCCCCCCAGCAGCACGCAAGGTGGGCTACGCTGGTCATCGCAGGGCACCCAGACTAGAGTCGGTGCTGGAGGGCGGCCTGTGCCTTGGGTGGCTGCCTGAGGCTGGCTTCCCCTGTCCCCTGCCCCACCCCCCCAGCCCGGGTGTGGGCCGCGGAGGGAGCCGGGCCCGCACCCCCAGCCCGCCCCTGTCTGCACTGCTGGCTTATTCGAATGCTACCATGTGGGGTCTTCGCAAACATATGGTGCAAGATTGGAAGTCGAGACCTAAAAACAAAATGATTTTGATTTTTCAAAAGAACCGCTTCCTTGAGACTTCCTTTGCTAGATTTATTTTTAATTAGAAAGTAGAACACATTCCTTGTACGGCGGAGGTGTGTGGAGAACAAGGAAACAGCGCCCCCAGCCCCGAGCTGACCTGCTGGGACTGTCCGCTGAGCCCCCTGCCCTGTCGTGCCCCCAGCGCAGGTGCCCGTGCCCAGGTGCGCGGGCCCAGCGTGCGGGCTCCCGGCCGTCCTCAGCGCAAGGAACCGTGAGTCAGCCCCTAGGCCAGAGGTCATACCTGCCATTCGCTTTTATCGAGAAGCTAGATTCAGGCAAATTCTACGTGTTTATGCCCAAACGTGAGCAGCTCGTGGCTGTTTGAGGTGGTTCTTACAAAAGGAGAAGGAAACTGGGGTGCTCGTTCCACCCCCAGTCTCAGGCCCCCCCCCCCCACAGCACTGCGCCTCGGGGCCACCCGCCCCAGACTGCAGGGGCGCCCTCACCTCTCGCCCCGTGCGGTTTGGGCAGGCTCGCTTCTTACAGCACCGTGGAAAACCCCGCAGGATGGCAGCGTGATGCCTGCCATAGGAATGTCGCATGGCACGGGGGGTCCCAGAGCTCGCGGTTCCTGCCGCGTCTGGCCGGGGGAACTTTTCCTTGAGAATCTGAAACGCACCACAGTGAGCCCTCGTGGGCCAAGTTCTGGGGTACAACACGTGCCTCGGCCACCAGAGAGGGGGACCCTGCTGCTCTCCTTTGTTCATGAGGATTCTCTGTGAAATCAGGTGGAAAAATAAAAAGGATTCTGCTATTTTTAAAAAAGCATGGGGACCGTCAAGGCAGAAGACCTTAAAGTGTGACGTCGCCGGGGGCCCTGACTCATCTACGTGGACTAGTCAGGCTCACGTCAGTTGCTTAAGGTCTCACCCTTGTTTTTGTTTGGTGATTTATACTTAATTGTTCTAAGTATTCTCTAAAAAATCACACTGTGAAGGACTTATTTTATCTAGTACACATTTCACAGCAAGAACAACTTGACAATTTCGGTTCGTAGCAGGAATTTCCAACTTCTTGATTCAGTCACTGACTCATGACTCCGATTTTTCCCTCATAGTGTTTTCACTTGAAATGGTTTAGAGCGTGTTATTCTCGTGCGCTGATGATAACAGGACCATTGACGCGTTGTGCGCACGGAACCCCCGCCCCCCCGCCCCCCGCGAGTCCCGCACCGCTGGCCCTCGCCGCCCTGGTGCGGGGACGCTGCACTGCTGTCCCCGCCTCGCGGGCCACTGCCCTCGCTTCAGTACGTCCCGTGTACCATTCCCTGGGTCGTTGCCACATGTGGGCTTCTAGCCCGTGGCCAGGCTGCGTGGGGCCCTCGGGCCCTCAGTGGGCTGCCGGTCTGCTCCGTGTGCCACAGCCTCGCTAGAGCTGAGACACTGAGCCGAGCTCCTCATCGTCGCAGAGAAGGTGGCGGGGGACGCGAGGGTTAGGGACGCAGGTTCGGAGACATGGGTCCGACAGGAAGAAGGGCGGTCATCACGCCGGGGCTGGTGGTGCCGAGTCGCTGCCATGCCACGATCGCGTGTGCGCGAAGAGAAAGCCACGTGACCGGTTGGAACTTCTGCACCATTGAAGCTTCACGCCCTTACTTTCCTGCTGCTTGTGACAGTTTGGTTTACGGGAACAGGCTTGTAGCAAGGTGCAGTACACTCTCTTTTTTCCCCAGTTGGCATGTGTGTCTCTTATTTTCCCAGTTAGAGTCTAAATGTTGTGAGGAAACTGTCCCGGGGTGCTGTCTGGCACTGGGTAGGTGGCTACACAAGGTCGTATTCGCGTAGCAACAAAATATCCAACTGATTGTTAACACGCTCGCTTAACTGAGTTGCACAGTTCAGTTGATCGGCAAGAACGTGAGATAATGAGGTATTTGATGTCTGTAGAATTAAGTGCATATGAGAAAGTCGTATTAGAGCGTTAAATAACCATGGCTTCGTTTTTTTTGTTTGTTTGTTTCATGTTTTGAAGAAGAAAGAAGATTGGATATAGATGAGAAGCCCCTAGTCGTGCAGTTGAATTGGAATAAAGATGATCGCGAGGGCAGATTTGTTCTCAAGAACGAGAATGACGCCGTCGCCCCCAAGGTAGGAGCCGGGGCCGATGCATCGCCAGCGACTCTGCTGCGGCTCGGGACGTCTTCCTCTCTCGCTTCTCACCCTGAGCTGCTCTCGCGCCTCCCCCAGAAAGTACTGGGGAGCAGCCAGCACCCCCCTGCTTCTCCTCCCTGTCGCTGAGTAATCCCTTTTTCAAACGAGAGTCACAGAAGCTTTAGTGACCAGGATTAATCATTAAGTAATAGCTCCAATTTTCCCCCGAACTTGCAAAGTCAGAGTATGTTTTAATGAGAATCAGAAGGGAACATGAAACTTTTAATAGCGTATTTATGTTTCCGATGCACTTTAAGGCATGTTTAGAACCTTCGCGTTACGTGTGTAAGGTCAGGAATCTGAACTGCTGGGTCCCGTTAGAGGACGAGGTGGAGCAGGTCTCAGCCTTTCCCCGGCGGCACCTGGGATTCTCGCGCCACTGTTCTGAGGCGGAAAACTGTGAAATATTGATGTAATTTGAAAAACAATTTTTGTGTCAAGTGGCATTGTACACAGCATTCAGTATAGACAAATGGTAGGTAGCAAAGGCAGTTAAGAATATTTTGAGAAAAATCTTCTATTTAATTTTTCCCCCAACAGACTGGGAAAAGACTTCTATTACTCACTTTGGGCAGGAGAGTTTTCATTTTGTGTGTGTGACGTCCGTGCTCCTCGTGAGTCTGGCTGTGCAAAGCACTGCGCTCTAGCAACTTGTTGCATGTGTGTAAACAAGTGGCAAGTGTGTGTCCATGAGAACTTTTCTGTTGCTGCATGTCCTTTGTCTTGTGTCCGCAGCACAGCGTCAGCCGCTGCGCCCTCGTGGGGCACAGACCCTCGGGTGTGGTCGAGCCCTCTGGGGTCGGGACGGTGGGGTGCGGCTCACAGTGGGCGTGGGAACAGAGATGCAGCCCTTTCCCGTGACAGTCACACAGCCGGTCTTTTATCTCCTCGGTTCTCTCCTGGGCGCCCATTCAGTTACATAGAGCACAGTGTGTCTCCATCATGCGCTGGCAGGTTGTGCTGTGAATTAAGAATAAGCAGCAGATAAACAAAATTTGGGAAGGTTTTTGCACAAACCATACTTGTAACTTTGCTTTATTAAAAACCATGGCTACTCTTAACATTTTTTTCAAAGTTAAAATATCTATAAATAGATAATGATTTAAATGCTTGGTTACTTCTGTATTTTCATTAGATTTCTTTTAGTCTAAATTACTTTATGTAATTCATTTGTATTTTTTTAATTGAAAATCAGATTTTATGATTCTTACCCATTTTTTTACTGGGTTTGGTTTTTGTTTGCTTGCTTGTTAGTTTTGAATGGTGGTAAAGTTTATACACAGTGAAATGCACCGATATGGAATGTGTAATTTATTAAGATTTGACAAGAACACTCACGTAACTGTCAGTCAAGGTGAAGGGCATCTGTGTGCGGCTTCCCCTCTGGGTGTGCCGTGGGGCGGAAGGGGCGAAGCCGGGCTGGAGCTCAGTGTGGGTCTGTGTAGCAGCCAGGTAGTGATGATGTGACTTTCACCAGAAGGCTCAGAGTAACGGACCTGAAAAGCAGGAGAAAGAAGGCGTTATCCAGAACTTCAAGAGAACTCTCTCCAAGAAAGAAAAGAAGGAGAAAAAGAAGAGAGAAAAAGAGGCAATGAGACAGGCCTCCGACAAGGACGACAGAGCTCTCCAGGGGGACGACATGTAAGTGGCTTGTTCCCCGCGCTCTGCTCCACGCTTCTTGACACGGCAGACCTCGCCCAGCTGCCGGGCGCGGTGGCCGGGGCGGTCCCCCGCCGGTGGCCGGGGCAGCGGGGTGCTGTGGGCGTGGCCTGGCCCCGCGTGTTGTCGCGCTGTGCGCGCGTGGACTAACGGCTGTTTTCCGGAGCGGACCGCGGGCTGCCCCTTTGCCCCTCCGCCCCGGTCCTCACGAGCCTTGCTGGCTGCACGGGGGCCGGCGTCGGGACCGGCAGGAGGAGCAGCTGCGCCCAGGTGCGGCGTCGGGGTCACGCCAGCCCCGCCACCTCCCGGTCCTTCGTCAGCCAGGCCGGCCGCCCTGGGGGTGCTCACCGTGGGAGCGTGTTTGAGCTTCTGACCTCAGCCGAGGGAGAGAGGGACATCGCTGCGTTTCGCCGGAACAGAAAAGAGACGGGCGGAGAGGCGCGTCCCCCCGCCGACGGGGGAGCCCGCGCTTGAGCGCGGTCGGCGGGGTCCCCGGGCGTCACGCTCGGGCCCTCGCCGCCCTGGGCGGACCGCACGGCAGTCCGTGCGCTGGGGAAGCGGGCGCGTGGCCCGGACGGGGGGGCGGGGGCGCGTCCCCGTCGCCGCCCGGCGACACGCACTTCCGGCTTACGCACAGCGTTAACTGGACTGTCCGCGTGGCCGGCTTTCGTCATTTCCGCTTCCCATAGCTACGTGTTCACGCACGTGTGACGTCACGCCCATGGCTGCAGGGCTCCGTCACGCGGGGCTCCCATGGTCTGTGAGGCCCCCTCCGTGTGCCCGCGGCCACTTCACGGACGTTTGGGCGCCGGAGATAACGCTCCAGCGAACGTCCCCGTCCCCCAGCTCTGGGGACTCACCTCGTCGCCCCCTCGGGCGCACCGTGGGAGGACGGCGGGGCCACGCTCCGAAAGGCTTCCGGGCCGTCGCACGTCCTCGCACCCCGGGGGCGCGTCACAGGACGGCGCGCTGTCGCCCGCAAGGCCGACGGCCTTCGCACGCCCGTTAGCCGTTCCCGCGCTTCCCCTGCGGCGGCCGCTTCGGGGCTTGCTCGCGCTTGGCTCCGAGCGGGCCGTCTGTGTGGGCGGCGGCGGCGGCCGCTCGTCGCGCATGCTCGGTTCCCGGCGGCGCTGCCTGTGCGAGGGCCGCGCGCTGTCGCTGCAGCGGTCACGCAGGAGGAGGAGCTCGCGTCAGCGTGGCCCGTGTGAGCAATAGCAGAGAAAACGTGCTGCGGTTTGTTCTGTTTCTCAGTGTAGTTTGCAGGGTGTCGCGTCACTTCTTTTAAGAAAATTAGGGACTTAAAAGGAGTTAAGTTATTCAACTTGATTGAACCAAAGTTCGTGTGGCTTTTAAGTCATTTTCATGATTGAGAATGCCATCTTTAATGTATAGTTAGAGCCGCAGTCAGGCGCATCGGTCTGAACGTGTAGTCCCAGCTCATCCTGCCGCACAGATGACTCGGCAGAGGGCGGCTGCAGCAGGCCCTTCTGCAAATTCAGCCTCAAGGAAGTGAACGCTGGTAAATCTCTTAGTTGTTAAAAGTTCCTGCTTCACTGTAGTTTTAACCCATTTCCCATTTGCCTTGAGAATGCTGACCGGCGGCCCTCACAGCTGCGGTGTCCACCCCGAGGTCACTCCTGGGTTCCAGTCCTAACCTCACCCCCACGAAATAGCTCGCTTTTATCCTTATTTTCACATCGCTGTAGCGTGTCGGTAGTCTTTGGAAATAAATGACATCATTCTGTTTAGCATTCTGTTTTTAGTAGTTCAGTAGCTGAAAATGTCAAATCCTAGAAAACATGGCCTTCCTACGCGTGCGATGCTAAATGAACACTGGCAGCGAGCTGCAGTTTTGTTTTTAAACGGGAAAAGACAGATTTTTACTGAAGTATATTCAGTCTTTTATTTCTCATGGTTGGAATGTTGTGTCACCTCATTTGGTCTGTTTTGGGATAATGCTGGTGGTAATTAGTAAAATGTGTGATGCATACCTTTTTTTGGCTTTATTAATGCACAATAATTCAATTATATAAACTCACTGTAGAATTTTATTTATGAATTTCTGCTTAGTTCAGCGTCGGTTTGTGTTGAGAGCAAGTGCTGTCCATCCACAGTAATTAGTAGCACCCGGTCAGCGGCACACGGCAGCCTCCGTGGGCTGCAGATGCAGCCTCCGTGGGCTGGGTTTTGAGTTGTGTGTGATCGCGATGCACGTTCTTCTGATGTGACACTTACAGACCTCGTTGGTGCTTCTTCCCTCCCAGAGAGAACTGCCGCCTGGCCGCGGAGCTCTACAAGGACATGCCGGAGACCAGCTTCACGCGCACCATCTCCAACCCCGAGGTGGTGATGAAGCGGCGCCGGCAGCAGAAGCTGGAGAGGAGGATGCAGGAGTTCCGCAGCTCAGACGGCCGGCCGGACTCAGGTGCGGCTGCCTCGGGCTCTCAGAGCAGACGGCCGCGGCTCCCCTCTGGCTGTCCCGTGTGCAAAGTGGACGGATGCTGCTCTGGGGACACAATTGTTTTTACTCATCCTCTTGCCCATACATTTTTATTATGAATTTTTCAGATCCGTATTTGGAAATAGGGTGTAATTAAATAAGGATGGACTGCCCTCTGGTGCAGCGGCCCTGCTGGTGCCGGTGTCTCTCTCAGCAGCCATTCCTACCCCAAAGCCAGGGTTCTCCTTGTAGAGCCTGAGTGGCATTTTGCCCACCTCCTGACACACACAGGTGCACACATGCACACATACAGTCCTTCACATGCATGCGCACACAGGTGTGCACACGCACAGGTACGTACACACTGCGCACACATGCATACACGCACTCATGCACACAGGTTAAAGCTTCCCAGTGGCCCCTGCTTCAGCTACAGTAAAATTTAAAGTCAGGATCGTGGGCTGTGAAGTCAGGCATGATTGGCCTTGCCCAAGTGTGGTCGCACCTGCCTCTTTGCACCTCGGTCTGTCCACCCTGGCCACGACACCCACTGGACTGAGCCCGGCCTTAGGCATTGTACTTGCTAGTCCCTCTGCCCAGCCAGCTCTGTAGGTGGCCATTTAGCTCCTATTGCTTGTCCCTCAGGGATTGTGACATGTCGATTCTTCAGAGAGGCCTTTCCCAGTCCCCTGCGGTCAGGATGCTTGTACTTTTCACGGCATGGAGCAGTGTTTGAAGCGACTCATTTTATTGTTAGTCTTCTCCCCCACACCGACCATGTGAGCTGTTGAAAGACAGGGTCACTGACCTGCTCCTTGCTGTCCCCGTAGCGATGGAACAGTGGGGCCTTCAGTCCACCTGAGTTTGCCTGAGCCAGAGGGTCTGTGTTATAACGTTAGTATGGACAAGTTGGTTTCTTAAAGACCAACATTATTTTACTGTGAGTCGGGTTGTTAAATGCAATCTGCGCCATTCTTGTTGGCAAAGAGAATGTGAGAAGCATTCAGTTAGCCAGAGTGAGTGTGTGCGAGTTAAGAGTCGGGGAGTCCTGGGGAAACAACACTCATTCTGGGCGGCCCCAGTGCTGTCCATCTGGCTCTTCTAAGTTGCAGGTGAGAAAAGGCGGAAGCCTGGCCCAGGGTCACATGTCAGAGAGGGCGCGGGGCCTTGCTCAACTCCCACCCCTAGTGTTCTTAAGGTGCTGGGGCTTGCACATCTGAGATCGCAAGGAGAAAGCAGATCATGACACTGGAAGTGACAACAGCGTATATGTAGAGTTACGATAGAAAACAAACGAGAACCTTGGGATAAACGGACGTGAGCTCTGGCGGGTCTCCCCTCCCAGCCGCGCACGGCTGGAGAGCCCGCCTGGCGGTGGACGAGCCCCAGGCTCCTGGGTCAGCGCCCCGTGGGACATCTTAGGGTTCCAGTCCCCACAGTCTCCTGGGGTCTAGTGCAGTTTTTTAAAATTGATCTATTCTGTGGGGTTGGTGTTTACCTTTAGGTTTTTAATTTGTTTCAGATTGATGATCAGGAAGTAAAAAAATGGTGTGTAATGATGTGTAAGTAAGGAAATGAGAAAGCACCGGGAGAAAGCGACAGCGCCGCGCCGGGGTATCTATCGTACTTTCCCATCCGTACCCGGAGGGGAAGTCGGTTCATCATTACGAAAGCTGCTTGGGCTTGGAGCGAGGACAGGAGTGGTCTTTGTCGCACAGGATGGCTCTCTAGCAGCGTCTCAGGATGAGCAGGCTGCTGCTGGTGTGCAGCCTCGGACAGGAAGTGGAGATGGGGTCACATGCACCCCATCTTCGCGCTCCCCGCAGCCGGAATTTGGCTGCTCGTTTTGAAGTAATGGCAAACGGTAGCCGTCTCTTATTGGCGAAATACAGTTGTGCTCAAAGCTGTCTGTTGTTTTTCAGGTGGAACACTGAGAATTTATGCAGATAGTTTAAGGCCAAACATTCCCTACAAGACAATCCTGCTGTCCACTACAGACCCCGTGGACTTCGCGGTGGCCGAAGCTCTAGAGAAGTACGGTCTGGAGAAAGAAAACCCGAAGGATTACTGCATTGCCCGGGTAGGTGACGCCAGTCAGGTCATGGAGCTGTGTTCTCTGCCCGCTGTGCCGTCTGGAACCTCCTAAAGAAACCACGCGTTAAATAAACGTACAGAACATTCTCCCTTCCATTACAAAAGTAGTTTCCATTTTTATAAAGTAAGACAAGCATAAAAAGGCAAATTGAAAGTAAAAATTACCCGCGGTTCTAATACTGAAGGGTAAACATCCTAACCAGTTGTTACTCTGCACATACAGGTCACTCTGTTGGAGTAAATTCTGCCTTAATGCTGATGTTTTTTGATGGCTTTTACTAAGGTACAGCATGAAGACTCAACTCTTAAGTAAATTTCAGTCTGCTGTTCATAATTAACCGGCATTTGGTTGCCTGGTTCACAGCCGTTCGTAATTTCTTGACGGTAGAGACTCTTTCCTAGTGTGTATAAGTCTTAAATAATGATCAGCTCCACAGGGTTGCAGTGGAGAGGATGTGCGATAATGAACTTGATAACATTTTTTTCCCTTTCAGTAACTTCTGCCAGATTTTTATAGATGAAAATGAGAACGCGAAAGGACCGCTCAGTCAGGGCCACAGCGCCGTGGAAGCCTGCTCCGGGCTTTCGTTGCCAGTCCCTGTTGAGGTGGTTTGATGGTTTCTCTTGATGCTCTCCCGGTTCTGGTTTCTGTTCCGTTCTTGCACATTTTCCTTGGCAAGCTTCGGCAGCACAGACTGAGAGATGATGATTATGTTAACTCTGAATCAGAACTTCTTTGTTTCCTTGGCCTGCTGTCTTATAAGTTATGTAATATGTAGCTCATTCATATTCATCTTTCAGATTTTATCTATTTTAATTAATTATTCAATAAATATTTAAGTTTCTCTTTGTTAGACACCTGTGTTGGTGCAGAAAGATAAGAGCCGCCTTCAGAAGGGCTTATGGTAAACGGAGGCAGAGAGGCTGAGAGCGACATACAGATGAGGCGCTCAGTCAGGGTCAGAGCTGGGGCCGAAAGATGAGTGGGCGTCAGTGGGACCTGGGAGTTGGGGGAGGGCTTCTTAGCACTAAAGGATCATGGGAACCTGAAATTCATGGCCTGATCGGAGAACCGTGAGCAGTCCCGTCTGGCTGGACCCACAGGGTACGCGACCAAGACCGGGGCTCACGAGAGGAGTGGAGGTTCTGTGTTCTCTAAGCCAAGGGTGTTATGTTTAATATGAAAAGCTAGGAGGAAAGATCGATCACTGTAACGGTGTCCTGTAATAAACTTCACTTTTGAAGGTGATTTGGAGCAGTGTAGAGAGAAGCGATAGGGTCTGCAGAGGAGTCTGCTCCGTCTGGGGTGTGGGCATGGCGACATACCTGGGTGCTAAGGTCTGCTGAGATAACATCATTCGCTGAGCCGTAGGTTGCGTTTGTTGTTCAGGAGCCAGCGACTTTGTGTGATCACGTTTGGCTTGTGTCCGTGCTGGATTGGCGTGAGGGTGGAGCAGCAGTCCAGTGGGCACCGTCACACAGCTCACCCAGCTCACTCTTGGCTCTGCGTTCCTGGGGGTTTCTCAGATGATGAAGACAAACGTTTGGCTACTGTAAAAACGCAGAATAAAAAGTAATGCAGTGTCGTGAATATTTAAGAGTATAGTGAATGCAATGTCTTAAAACATGCTTAAAAACATTTGTTGGCTAAGTAGCTCTATAACATCTAAACGGTCTGAATATAAATTTAATTGTAAAGACAGACTGTGCACAAGAAAAAGGAAGCTATGCTGTTTTGTTAGGTGATGCTTATCCTAGGAGATCTTACATTAGATGAAACTTCCTTATAAAAACAATTGTTTGATTGTGAAATGTGGGTTGGGCACTAGAAAGATCAAGATTTGCAATAATGAAGCTACCTTTCCTTAGAAACTACTCACAAGTTAACCATTGCATACTGTCCTTCCTTATAAAAGTTTGTTTAAAAACAAAAAAAGCCCTCAGACTAGTTCTTTTGGGGGCCAGGACCACCCAGTCAAGCTGGCTAAGCTTTTTACTGGAAACGTGTTGCCTCTTTTATTGCTGGTTTAGCAAGAACTGTTCATAGTGTTTGATCCGTTTGATTTTACAGTGACTTCTTTATTTACCCCAAAACAATAAATTCTTTTCTTGAAATACCTGCTGATTTGCTTTTTAGGCATAGTCACAGTTAATTATCTTTTTCTTTTTAGGTTATGCTTCCTCCTGGGGCCCAGCATTCTGATGAAAAAGGTGCTAAAGAAATTATCCTTGATGATGACGAGTGTCCTTTACAAATCTTCAGGGAATGGCCCAGTGACAAAGGTAAAGAGTAGTTTTATTTGTTAGGAATTACATTTCTGCCTGGTATACCAGTTGCCTAATTCGTCAGGCTGCACGGAGTGCTCGTGGCTCGCGGCTGTTTCCCGGAGGCCGTGGGCCATGCAGTTTTCTGCCTCCAAGGACCACACTCAGTTCCTGTGAATGTCGTGTGTGGAGCTGGGACAAACCGTCACTCTAAGGTGGGAGCATCGTGCCTCGAAGGAGTGCGAGTTTAGCACTGGCCAGTATGTGGAAGGTCCTCACCAGGCTGCGCTCGGGGCCTCGCTGTGCTGACCGCGAGAACCAGGGGTGTCTGCACGCAGTCGTTAGACGGGGGAGATAACCGCCCAGCCTAAAGGTCGTGTGGTCCTTTTGGTCTTTCAGAAATGAGTCCAGACTTTTCACTATTCAGACGATTTCCTGTCACAATGCAGTGAGAGTCTACAGTCATGGGTTTGAGAAAGCGTAGTTTTCTTGATTTCAGACTCACGTTATAAGCTGACTGTTGCTCAGTAGGAAGCCTTTGCATTAACAAAAACGCAAAGGTTTATTGCTGATTCAAAGTACACTAGCTTAGCACTCTTTCTAAAAAGTATTAAGTTAAACTTTATTAAAACCAAATTCCTTTGAATTCCAAATAATTCAGTTGAATTAAATAAAAATCAGGTCAACTAAAATATATTTGTATTTATGTGTGTGTGTGTGTGTGTTACGTGTGTGTGTGTGAATGTATTTATTGATCGCAGAGTTGTTTACCAATACAAACGCTCATTTATTCTTAAACTGCTGTGTCGTCCGTCAGGCACGTAATGTAAAATAATCTTTGCAAGTTGCTTGCTGGCGTTTTTCAAAAGCGTAAACTGGGTGAGCTTTCACGCAGGGACCTCGGGAGAGTTACCGGGTCACTGTTTCCTGATTCATCTCTGAGTAGCTGCCAAGTCAGCTGGCCATTCTCCATCGCCTTCAGTCTGGTTCACAGCTTACAATGTTGCTGTTGCAGGGATTTTAGTCTTTCAGCTGAAGAGGAGGCCGCCAGACTACGTCCCGAGGAAGGCCAAGAAGCACGCGGACGGGAAGCCGGCCAGGGGCAAGGACCGGGCCGACGGGGGTGGCCCCACGCTCCCGCCCGAAAAGCTGCCCTACCTCGTGGAGTTAAGCCCCGGTGAGAAACACCAAAGATGCTTAGTCTCAGCTTTAACTGTCTGCACTTTTCCGTGCATTTTATTGAAGTATTTCTCTTGGCCCACAACCTTCTAGAGACCATTTGTTTTTTTTTAAAAAGTAATCATCACAAGACGACATCAAAAAAAAAAAAAAAAACAAGCGTAGGTCAGAGGATGTGTACTTCACGCGTAAAAATAAAGTTTGTATAGTCAGAAACTAATGTTGAAAACCACAAGTTAAAACAGTGAATATAGAGGTTGAAGGAAAGCTTTAGTTGATCTACTCCCTAAAAGAATTTTTTTACAAAAAAATCTCGTAAAATACTCAATCTACTAAAAATGACAAACATATTCCTCTTAGGACAGATTTAACGGAGGCAGGTGTGTGTGTGCCATTCCATTGTTTAATGCTTGGACAAGTTCTGGGAAGATTGTCTTAAATTTAACAGGCATTTTAAGAAATCCACGCGTACGAGAAGGGGTATTTGGTTTTAAAATTATAATAGACCGTTTATTTTCACATTAGCCGTTTTGTTTATAGAGCTCTCGGAAGCGGAGTCTCCGCCAGGTGTAGGGTGTGTTGGTGTCCTGTCACTCACACACACACACACACACACACACACACACACCCTCTGCAGTGTGTACATCTGCACGTGTGTGATGCGTGCGCCATGCTTGTGTACCATTCCGCTAAACGGCATCATTTCCTTTTTGGTCGAAGTGGTAGCGTGTGACCTGTATCATAACAGGCTACGAAGCAGGCTGTCACACCCTCCTAGCTCTGTCAGTAGTTACAGAAAAGTGAGCTGAAAACCAGACTGTGGATGATGTGTGCTTCTTGGGCAGGAATTAGATTGTTCTGTCCTTAGATCTTTGGTGAGTGTTTTTATTCGCAAGACCGTAACTAACGACCAGATGTGGTCCAGCAGTCCAGGTGTTGCGGGTGCAGGAGGTGCTGCGCTCTGGCCGCCTCTCAGCAGTGGGATGCTGCAGGCAGCAGCTTCCATACCGATTATGTTTGAGGGCTTTTTTGTTTAATTGAGTAGCTGTTTGTGAGGAATGTGTTAGTGTTGCTTTGTCCCTCGGTCCTCTGGCTGAAAAGCTCATTTGAACTTCTGGCTTCTCACTGTACTTGGGAAACGTGTCCCGGTGTCGCGTGCCTTCAGAGTGTGAGCGCCGAGCTGCCTGCTCTGCCGAGCCAGTGAACAGCTGCCGTGAGAGCGCCATTTTGAACTTGACATTTCTTAGAATCTTAGAGCACTGGATCTTTTCTTTAAAGTTTTGTGTCATCTGCTAGAAACTAATGATCGTTTTCTGTAAACAGAAATTCTTGAGGGTTAAGGATTATTATTCAGAGAGAGTTGATAAATATAGCTGATGCAGAATAATTCTTAAACGAATAATGGAAAGTTGATTTTGGTGGATAGGATGAGAGTTTGTTCATTCATTTATTAGTTACTGAATATTGACTGTGTCAGACACTGTCCTGGGCCTGGGAATGGGCAGAACCCTTGCTGGCGGGAGCTTACATTCTAGTGGGAGTTGCTATTTTGACTGCTTACTTCATACTTAGTTTCCCAGGTAATAAAACATGTGAAGCTTATCGTAGGTGCGGGGAGCTGACGGCCTGGGCAGACGACGGTTCTCTGCTGCTGCTCCTCACTAGGTGCGCGGTAGCCTACGCGGGCCGGGCAGTGCCTCCCTTACCCCCTGGCATTCTGCTGCCTGTGGCCGGGGTTCAGCGGGCCAGCCCTTTAGGCTGAGCGGCAGGTGCCAGGTGTTTGAGGTTACTGCCCTCACCTCCGGGTGACCCACCTGCGGTGCTGCGTGATGAGTCCCCGAGGCCGTGTCCGACTTCCCTGCTGTGCTTCGGGCTGCCCTCTGGGTAGTGTTCCTCACCCCACGACGCCAGGGTGCCCGCCTGCTCCCGCTGCTCTAGGGGTGGGTGGCCCAGGCGCCGAGCTACGGCCTTACCCGAAAGCCACGTCCTCCTCTGGTCCAGGCCTCGCTGCGTTTCGTCACTAGTAACCGACGCAGCCAGCCTGCCGGAGGAAATATACTTATTTTCCATTACGAGCGAATAATATTTGTGAGTGTTGACTTGTTACGAACGGGTAAGAACTGTTTCCTCTAGACAGGTTGTCAGCTGGGCGGTGTCCTCAGGGTGGGCCTGAGGTCCTGTAGGCGTGGGGTGGAGGGATCTGAGGGGTGTATGCTCGCACTGTCTTTTGTACACGGGGGGGGTGAAAAGTCATTTGCTTTGGATTTGACTGTTCTCCCAACAGCAGGACGCGGTCTGCGGTGGGGCTCTGTGTGACTCCTTGTCCGCTCCTCCTGCCGTTTGGCGACTTGCCCGTGCTCTTGGTGTTTTCCTCGACGGCCTGCGGGGGCCTCTGCGGCGCACGCCGCCTGGAGCACGGTGTCTCGCCTCACGTTCTGCAAGCCGGGGTGGAACCCGCTTCCCGCGGGAGCTGCCTGTCTCACTGCCGCTCACCCTCTCCTGTCTCTCTCCTTCCCTCTTCCACGCGCTCTGCATGGCCTCTGTCCTGACGCTGCCTTCACCTGGGTCCTGTGCATGTGTTGTTGACCCCAGGGAGAAGGAATCACTTTGCCTACCACAACTGTCACACTTACGAAGGTAATGCTGCACTTATACTACTTCTTGGCGAGAGCACCGGTACAACCCACGGGCAAAAAGTGTTACCTGATCAGATATTTTACGTTTCAGTTTTTGAATTGATACAAGTAACACTTTAAGAAATGAATGTCCTGTCCCTTTAGTCGTATTTACAAAGTGTTCCATATCCAGGGTTCATATAATTTAATAGAAGCTCATTTTGTAAAAAAAAAAAAAAAAAAAAAAAAAGTCCAGTTCCTTCATTCAGGCAGTCCTAAGTGAGAACTTGGGCTAAGGAAGGGAGAGAGCTGTGTTCCTGCCCCCCGCCCCGCCCCGACAGCTAGGGTAGAGGAGAACAAGGGGAAGGAGGGTGGGGCGGGGGAGAGTGGGGGCGTTGGGGTGGGAGAGAGGGACGAGATGGGGGGCGGGCAGGAGGAGCTGCTCTGATCGCCGCTGTCAGCGGTCTGGTGGCGATGGTGGGTCCCGGGAAGACGTCCCACCGCAGAGGCCGAGTGCCCGAGACTGCTCGGGAGGCTCAACAGGACAAGGACCAGCCATGCACTCGGTGTTCATGGCCTTCCTGTCGGGGACCGGCTTACACTGTGACCAGGTTTTAGGGTTCTCCTTGTCCTCGTGGCGGAAATTAATGCTTACCAGCAAAGCGGTGCTTTTGTACTTGGAATATGTTTCTCAGATTTTGTGCAGGTCAGGTTTCGTCATCTTAACTAGCATAGCTGGTTTTATGGAAAGACTTTTCTTTTGTCCGTTTTTATATTTTAAATGTTATTTTTCTACATGTCGAATGTAACAAATACTTTCTTATGCTATATAACTTTATCTTCTAACATCTTATATTAGTTTGTTGAATGTTCTCCAAACTGGTCAAAGGGATTTTCATTGGATGTTAATCAACCTTGGAGTTTTTTTCTTTAACATAAATAAGTGATTTTTATTAACCTATTTTAGTATATATAGAGTCATGTTGTTGTTTTGCTCCTGGAGAGAGTGCTTTCATGCTTTCGTGTGCTCGTTAACTTTATGCTGTAAATAGTGGAACAGCAGGGGGCCAGACGCCTCCCCTCCCTCACGGGGTGCGCACGGGACACGGTCACAAAGGCGTGCGCGTTCGCTGACGTGGTCTCAGCTTTCTGCCAGCCCCGCGTGAGTCCCGAGGAGTTAAAGTAGCCCGAGGTGGTTTTGGTAGCCGCAGGCGTGTCCCGCTGGCGCCTAGCTGCGGTGACACACGCAGACGTGAGCCCGGGGGGGCGCGGCCTCTGCCCCTTCCTCACGGTGCGCCCGAGCCCCCAGCCCAGCGCCTGGGACGGGGGACGCTCGTCAGTCAGCGTCCCCAAGAGAGTCGAGTCCCTCCCGCCTTCCCCTCCGAAGGGATCTGCAGGAAGCACGCGTGAGCGCGCAGTCAGGCCGCGTGAGCGCGCAGTCAGGCCAGCTCCCCAGAGAGTCACTCGGGGCGCAGCTGAGGGCAAAGGCGGGCTCGACGCTGTGGAACCGAATCAGGCGCCGTTGGGACTGTGTCCTCAGCTGTGGCCATACGTGCCGTCGACCCTTGGCCTTCGGAATACCAAAGCAAGCCTTGCGTTACAGCCCAGCTTAAACGAGAGCAGACGAGCAAGAGGCAGGAAGTGTGCACAGTGACTCAGGGATGCCAGGGTTACGAATGAAATTCAGGACACCAGGTGACCGTGAATTTCAGGTAAAGCACCAATTTTTTAGTATAAGCACATTTCAGATATTACACAGGTGACCGGATGTCATGTATTTCATTTGACGACCCCACATAGTGTTCTGAGATTTGTGCCCCTTCCCCCCAAAAAAGAAGAATGTTTGTGTCATACGCATAACCTCGGTTTGGAAGGCTTTGCTTCTGGTGGGGGCTTAGACAGGAGTCTACGCGAAGGGTGCTTTCCACTGCACACTTTTTGTGCCTTTTAAATTTTGAAATATTTTACATATTTTTAAAGACAGAATTATAAAATTAGAAAAACCGAAAACATCCCGGGAGTGGTCCTGTCGTGTGCGGTGGCGTCGCGTGGAGGCGCCCAGATGGGCCGCAGCTGTGTGACGGGAGGGCGGGGCTCGGGCGCGTGGGAAGCTGACTGTGGCTGAGGCGGGGGAACGTGGCGGGTTTTAGTTTTTGGCCACAGTCTCATGCTTGTTACCGCCTGTGAGATGGTCACTGCACTGTTAACAAGGACACGGTGACGGACCGTGACCAGAGGAAATGTGCCGGCCACTCGATGTGACCCGCCCCCTCTCCGCTCCCTCTGCTCCTTCCCCAGACTCAAACCGGACGCCGTTTGTCTGCTAAGTCCTGGGGCCACGGCTGCGCCACTCCGTGTGTAGAGACTTTGAGCTCTGTTCTCGGCCGTTCCTGGGGAGCGGTAGAGAAGAGGTGCTGGGATGCGTTCCATTTCCCGTTCCACCTGTCGCTAGTGGAGCGGTGAGGGTGGAGAGTCCGCGGAGGGAGCGTGTGTCCCTCCCTTTATCGTCCTAGACCTGCCGATGTAAACGTCAGTGCAGGAAAGTACATCATTTATCTTTAGCTCAGAGGATACCTTTCAGAAGCATTCAGAATTCAGGAGAAAGTGTGAATTTTTCTCTCACCCTTAACATACGTTTTTCATGTTCTTGTGTTTTTGATTTTGTACTGAAATAATTGTTCTTGGTCACTTATTTGCTGCTTTTGATTTCTTTATAACTCATTTGGGTAATTCTGTGCGACCACATTGCATTATTCTGTTTTCTTCATTTTTGGTGAATAATTATTCACTGTTCATGCATTAAATCTGTATCGAATGCATACCATGGACCAGACGCTGCTGAGTGCCAGGATAGAGAGATTTTCAAAATGCCAGCCACCAAGCTGCTCAGAGCTGGGGGAGGCGACTGTGCAGAAAGCATGTGCGCGGTGGTCAGTGGCCCTGAGGCAAAGCAGTCCCTGTGCTGGGCAGGCCGAGAGGGACACGGCACAACTCCAGCAGGCCATCGCGGCCGCCCTGGCGCCCCGCACGCAGAGTGGTGAGCATGCCGAGGGCGGGAGCCTTAGCCGGTCTCGGGGGGCGGCCCGTGCCCGGGGAAAGCGCAGGTGACCCCCGCCTCCTGGATCGGGGCTGGAGTCGGAGTTGAACGTGAATTGTTTCAGAGGAGCCCGTCGCCAGCGTGTGCGACGGGTGCCACAGCGTGAGCACGTGTCAGGCACGGGGTCTCGCCGGCGTCTGCTCACTGCACCATCCCAGATCACACAGGTTTCTGGTCTGGTTCAGAAGCAGAAAGTTTTATCGGCATTATTTTGTAAGCTCTAAAGTCAGCAACGGTCCTGGCGGGGCTTGCAGGTTCACGTGTCTCGTCTGTGGGAGCGGGGACCATGACAGCCAGGAGACGAGCAGTGTAAACCCCGGGCCACGTCCAGGCGTCAGGCCCCCACAGCACCCAGCGCCTTACGTTCCTGGCCCCCGCGACCCGCAGCGTAGCGGCAGCTCGGGAGGTGGGTTGGCAGGCGCTGAGGCATCCATGAGGTTCAGGGGGACTGCGTGGCCTTCCAGGGGACCTTGCAGAGTAGAGACCAAAGTCGGCGACCAGTACAGGTGGGCAGGCGTCACGATGTGCTGGTCGTCCGCGGCACATCTCCTCAGGTGCGTGCACCTCCGAAATCAGCGTAGGCCTTGGGCTGCCGTCCCCTGCAGCAGCCGGAGTAGAGCAGGGGGGACTCCCGTCCGCAGGTCCCGGAACACATGAGGCAGACGGCCTGGCTGGGCTGCCCTCCGCCCCCGTCCCATCTCCTTCACAGAGACCCGTGCACGGGGAAGTTAAGTGTTTCTCAAATTCCTCCAGGTGTAAAATGACAAAAATGGAAGGTCCAGCCTCCCTCCCTGTCCTTCGCCGCAGGTCTAGCGTATGAGCTGAGCGGTTCTCAGCCATTTTTCTGGACTTAGCATCGGCAGTATGCACTGGCGTCACTCAGGGAGGGCGTTCAGGACATGCGGGCCCGGGCCGCGGCCCCAGGGCTTTTGGTCCAGGAGGTCCAGGTGGGCTCTGAGGGTGCACTGCAAGCCTCCCTCTGAGAGTCAGCTGCACCCCTGCCCGTGGTTGCTGCGTAGCTGGTGGCTGTCCGTAGGGAGGCCCTGGTGTTCAGGGAAGGTCCCCATATCCTGGACGACCGTCATTTGCTAACAGAATTGCTCCTCGGAGTCAGTGACAGAAACCCAGGGCTGCGAGGCATAGAGAGTGTCTTCCCGTGGGGTGAGAAATGTCAGCACGAGTGACAGGAAAAGCACCTTGAAGGACATCAAACGGGTCGCTGCACTTACCTGCGTTAATGGGAAGTTCTGTATCTAATTAGCTGAGCTGCGTGATGTGGATGCGGGGAGGACTGTGGTATCACTTCCGACAGAACCTTTTGTTGGCTTGTTTGTTCCAAACACTGTAACAAGGACGTAGAACTTGGCCAACGAAGCTCTGTTGCTCTTTCTCGCAGACGGCTCTGACTCCAGGGACAAGCCGAAGCTCTACCGCCTGCAGTTGAGCGTTACCGAGGTGGGGACAGAGAAGCTCGAAGACAGCTCCATCCAGGTACGCGCCCCACGCGTCCTTCGTGACCCCTCGTCTCAGTGGGCGCTAGCGCACGGCAGCGAGTGAGCGGTGGGGAAGGTCAAGGACTTCACGCGTTAGTGCGGATGGCCTGCTCACGCCGGTCACTCTTCCCTGCTTCGAGGAGAGACCACCGAGCGAGTTTTCTGCCCATGCCCTGAGTCTGTTCCCTCGTCTCCGGAAGGGGGCGATAGTTTTGCAGGTGTGCTCCACAGACGACCTCTGTGGAAACACCTGTCACTGGGTCCGGCACAGCAGGAGATAGTCAGTAAACTGCAGTTAGACAGTTAGCTGAGCACACGCTCAAGCCCTTACATAGAACCAGGCTTACGCATTCGTGAGCACGGAGCTGGGCCCGTCGCTCCATCGACGTTGAGCCTGCAGGCCTGCCTCGTCTGTCCTCGTCGCCCGGCCATCAAACGGTGGTCCGGCCGCTGCTGTCGTGCTGGCTGACACGCTTTCCTCCTGAGCACAGCAGCACAGCAGACCGGGGCAGTGGGTCATCAGTGGTCTGTGTGCATCTCTCCACTGAATTATCTGTGTTTAAGTGGTGATCATTTGCTTTTGAATGCAAAGTTACAACATGCCTTAAATGAAGTTGCTGGATACTAAAAATAAAATGTTCAGTTATTTTCAGTTTATTAGATCAAGCTTATCATAACGGGAAAGCAGAGTTAAGATCCCGTTTTTAAGTGCTCCGCACTTGATGATGGCAGCTTCCTCGACTTCCTTTACTTGCAGTTGTTTGGTTCAGGAATTCAGCCCCATCACTGTGATCTCACGAACATGGACGGCGTTGTCACGGTCACGCCGAGAAGCATGGACGCCGAGACGTACGTGGAGGGGCAGCGCATCTCGGAGACGACCATGCTGCAGAGCGGGATGAACGTGCGGTTCGGGGCGTCGCACGTGTTCAAGTTCGTGGACCCGAGCGTGGACCACGCCCTCGCTAAGAGACCTGCGGATGGCGGCCTGACCACGAAGGGTCCCCGGCACAAACCTGGGTAATCCATCGGGCACATCAGTGCCGAAAACCACGCGGCATTTTTCATTATGCTCAAAGTTTTCTGATTAGCCATAGATCGCATGGTTTTTCTTTTTAAATTTTGTTTTGATGTTTACAAATTCGAAGTGAGGTTTGTGGTTCTGGTTCTTGATTTGGTTGCTTTCAGGGGGAAAAAGACAGAAAGGTCTTGATTTTATTGTAACACTGGAAGTTGTCGCTGGTCTTCAAGTGATTTTAAATTTTGTTTGTATTTGACACTTTAAGACAGTACTTTATTTGTTCTTTTGTGATGAATTGTGTCTGTGTAACGGTCCTGTGTGACAGGTTTTCGCTGAGGTGTTTCTTCTGGCTCGCTGCACACACCAGGGTCTCTTTAAGGAGTGCTGGCTCCCCCTAGCGCCTGTCCGAGGGCTTGCAATGTGTGCCTGTTAGCAAAACCTTTCCGGGGAGGGAGGAAGACTTGTCTTGGTGATGACGTTTAGAAAGAACACCTGTTGAGCTGCTTGGCCCTCCTCCATGCCGCAGGCTGACGGGGTGTGGGTCTTCGGAAACGCGGGAGCTCTTTTGCCTTGCTTTGGACGTGACCAAAAAGTCCTCCTCGCAGACAGAGCAGCGTGTCGGTGGCCTTGCTGCCCTCTTGCCGTTTCGTCCTAGACCTACCTCGCCTCAGCCACCCGGAGCTTACTCCTCGGGCCAGCGTTCATGTTGGTCTTTTGACAGTTTGTAGACATTGGAAATCCTGCCTCGATCCTGGCAGGTTGTCTGTGAACCGACTGTGTTTCCACTTCGAATCCGAGAGAGGGAAAGGGTGACAGGCCGCGAGCACCGTTAAGCCTTAAACGTCTTCCCCCCAGGTGAGCCCCTGCGGGCCGTCTGGACGCTGGACCGTGTGGGGGCCCTGGCGGTCGTCTGTTCCCAGCCTCTCACCTTGCTTTCCAGGGCTCAGCAGACGACCACGATACGTCCTTGTTCCCGAAGAGAACCAGCATGTGCCTCTGCCATCTGCTTCCCACGAGCGCGCCTTGCTGGACGCCCGCGTCCAGCTTGAACTGAGTGTGATCTAAACTCACCCTTCCGTTCTGTGTCTGGGGGCCCTGTATTTATAGCCCTTTCTTAGGGTTCTACTGACTTGTCACCTACCTCCGCCTTTCCTGTCCCTCGCCATAACCGTTCCCTGGGCTCTCTCTTCAGCACACAGTCATGCTGTGGCTTCCTTCCCGCACCAGACACCAGACGCCTTGTCGGTGTGACACGGTAGCCTTGCCTCCTGCCTCTCTCTGGGGTGGGGAGGGGTGGTCCCCCGACGAGGTCATCACGTGGGGCAGTTTCTTCTGCTGTGTTGCATTTTATCTTTCCGCGGTACCTGCCGTTGTTGCCTCGTTTGCGATCATGCCACATTGGCGTTCACATCACGTTGATCTCGATGGCGTTCGGGATGTCACTGCCGTGTCCATCCTGTGTGTGAGCCCGACCCTGCATTAGGGACCCTGCCGCCACCGGTCGCTCCTTCCCATTTGCTCTCCCGCAACGTGAGAAAGTCGGTCTCCTGCCGTTTAGCCACAGTGGTTTCTGCTTCGGAGGCTTCAGTCACATCTCTGGCCAAAGGCAGAGGTCACAGAAGAATGGGACTTAGGTTGCAGTGGGGGAAATGTGCTCTGAAATTTTATTTTTACTATTACGTCTTTTCCCTGAAAAACTAGTGAAAAATGCTAGTGGTTGCATGTACCAGTACTTAATTTAATCCACAAACTAAAAGTAACCGTTACTTTTATTTTAATGACAAAATATTACACAGATTTTTGGTAGAGGAACCTACGTAGTTTTCATATATATAAATTGACGCATGGCATTATGAGAGTTTCAGGTGTGCAGCATGCTGACTCCGCGTTTGCGTGTACTGTGAGGCGGTCACCACAGTGAATCTGCCTAACAGCTGTCACCACACCTAGTTGCAGGTTCTTTAGTTTCTTATGAGAACTTTTAAGGTTTACTCTCAGCAGCTTTCAGATACGCAGCACAGTGTCATCGAGTACGGTCACTGTGCTGTACCTCACATCCCCACGACGCTCATAACGGAGCATTTGTACCTTTTGATCCATTTTGCCCACACCTCCCCCCTCACCCCCTGCCTCCTGCGGCTGTCAGGCTGTTCTCTGTATCTGTAAGCTCGGGTTTTGTTTTGTTTTTAGATTCCACATGTAAGTGAGAGCATGTGGTATTTGTGTCTGATCTAGCATAGTGCCCTCCGGGTCCACCCATGTTGTCACAGATGCCACGATTCCTTCTTTTTTTAATGGCTGAGTAATACTTTGTTTATACATGCACACACACGCGCACACACTATATCTTCTTTATCCATTTATCCTCCTATGGACACTTAGTTTGTTTCTATGTCTTGGCTGCTGTAAATCATGCTGCAGTGACCATGGGGTGCATATGTCTTTTTGAGTAAGTGTTTTCACTTTCTTCAGATAAACACTCAGAAGTGGAATTGCTGGATCCTATGGTAGTTCTAGTTTTAAGGCGTTCTTTGGTTTGTTTGTTTCTTTTTTGAGAATTTTTCTAAGAGTTTATTTGAGCCAAACAGACGATCTTCGCCATGGAGCAAGATCTCATGCTCTGGAGAATAACAGTCTTTCGGCTTCTCTTATGCATTTGAAATTAAGGAGGGAATGTGAGGTTACATGAAGGTGGGAGAAAACAAGTTACTCGCTCTCTAGAAGAGAGTTTACAAGGTTCTGTGTTCTTTTAGGCTTATTTCCAAGGCTGTCACAAGGGGCAAGGCTGGCCTAGGGCAGAGGGAAGCCCATTAATGAAAGGTGATGGGCCTGGGGCGGGCCTGCCCACCGTGACCCGTCCTATGAGGAGTTTATGATCAGATCACCCTGTGAGCTTACTTTCCATAGAACCCCATTTTTTGTGCTCAGTTCCCCCTTATGGTCATAAATCAGTCTGAAGGACGCACCGATGGACCAAGCTTTTGGTCAGATAGTGTGGCCTGAGCAGCACCAGGGAGGCCCGTTTCTAGGCAGCCACATCATCTTGTGTCTGACCATGGGGGGTGGGGCAGTGCTGTAACCATGGCATCTGAGCTGAGGCTGAATTTTCCCCAAATGGGAAGGGCGGGTAAATAAAAGGCAGCCAGGGCTTCTGGCCTTCACTGTAAAAACAAGTGAACAGACAGACAAACAGCAATCTGGACCATTTCCTGTCTGTGAGCTGTCATGACCCCGGTTTCGCCTGTCTCATTTTTCTGTCCTTGGCATCTAGCGTGACATCAACATAAGCTATGAAAAGAGTATGAACGGTTATACATGTTCCGTAATCACCAGCAGCTGGGGCGTATAGGAAAATCCATGAACAGCAGGTAAAAGCGAGCACTGGCCTCGGAGCTCAGTGTCTGTCTGTAGGTGCACAGGCCTCGTCGCTGTCTCGGGGGAGCCAGCCACCTCTGGCGGCAGTGGCGTCTGGTCCTTGAGGCATCTCTGATGTCCGTAGTCAGGGGTAGATGTCCATTTGCAGTTAGGTGCCTGATGAGGTTGGGTCCAGCGAGGCTGGAGAGTGTCACAGATTTAACATCCTTCCCTAAGACACCGGTAGCTGAAGTCTTTGTCCCCTCGTTTCCCGTGAGAGGACGCAGCCACCAATGCAGCCTTGTCTCGAAGTGACTGCATCCAATCTTGGCAGTAGCGTAAGGCGTCCCTTTTCAGTAATGTCAGCTTACAAGTCCTTCCATCTAATGTAAGTCCAGCTTAAATGTACCATGATGCATGGAGGAGACCAAGTCCAGGCCGTGGAGAGGCAGGGAGCAGGGCGGCCCACGTGGCTGTCTGCAGCTACTCTCCACCCCCCCACCCCCAGTCTGCTCTTCAGGGTTTCCTCACTCACTCGGCAGTTTAATCTCTTAAGGGGCGCTTCAGAAACACCGCGAAGTTATTCCTGCATATACTGGGATTTTAACCCTTAAAACCTCACTGTCTTGTGAAAACTATGAAGTAATCAATTAGCATTCTTTAGCTTGGACGTTTCATAGCATCTAGAAACATTTTTCATCAATGTAAGTTATTTAACATGCACTTATTTTTGTAAAAGCTAAGCAGTTTAACGACAGGTTGGTTTTACTTAGATCACGTAAACTTAGCATTTCAGTTAAGTTCTGTGTTTCTGAGAATTTAGAATACCCAGTACTTAAGTGCTCTACCTCTGGATGGTATTTTAACGATACCATACAGAGGTGGAAAATTATCTTGCGTTTACAACATACATGTATAGATATACAGCCACACAGTGCACAGTTGGATCTAAATTTTGCTCTGGAGACATTTACAATTTATATCTGTCCTTGACAAGTCAAGCTTCAAAGGTCATTCTCCATTTTAAAATAAGGACAGCCATTTTTAATACTCAAAGGATTGCGTTGACATGTAAACAACAGCATAGGTTGACCTATTTGTCTAAATCCTCTTTTTGAAGCTTTGAGAGACCAATTAAATACGTTTTCCATTCATCCTGCCTGATTGTGTAGCTGGCTTTTTCTGATTGTACGAGCAGAGATCCTGCAGAGGCGTTAAAGGATCCTCCTCCTGGCCCTCTTGGTATTAATGGGAGGCTGTTGTGGGCTCGTGGGCCTGGGAGACGCGATTTTGCATGTTAATTTTCAACAAATGTCTGGGAAAACCAGCCCTCTGCATGCATCGGCAGGCGAGCCTCGGCGTGTGTGTCCCTGTCAGGCGGCCCCCCAGAGCTGCTTAGTCACCAGGAATACTGGAGCAGGGGCCAGCCAGAGCCCGCTGGACGCCACCGAACCACAACGCTGACCAAGGTCCCTGGGGCAGACACAGTGCAGGTGCCCACTGTCCCCTAAGACCCCGCTGGCTTCGGAGAGGCTGCATAGCTCTGGACCGCTCCCGTAGCTCTACCCCTAGGCTCCGTGTCTGGATGGCCATTGCCACCCCGTGGCTGTTGGGGATGGGGAAGCTCCGTGTCCTTCCTCCTGGGAACGAAGGGAGCTTTTCCTTTATTGTTTCTTTCAATTTAATGTTTCCAAATACAGTTTCAAAAAACGGGATCCTGAGATGTTGAGTGTGCGTGCATTGGTAAGTTCGTGAAGTTACGACTGTGACTTACCTTCGAGAATTACTAATTGTGTATGTTTCTTTTATCCTGACAGAGTCGTTCAGGAGACAGCTTTTGAGTTCGGAGACGTGCACAGTGGAATGGCATTACCAACCAGCAAGGTAGGTCCCTATGGGCCACCTGGCGGGCTGTGCGGGCTGGTGGTGGTGACTCATGGGACACATGCAAACAGGCCTCAGGTGCTCTCCACCTGTGGGGGCCCTGATCTGCCGCGCCACAGGCGGGATCGTCCCGAAGGGTGGGGAAGGTGTGCCTTCTCTTGGGGGCCTGTGTCGTGAGCCCCTCCTGTGTGTAATAGCCCTTGGTCAGGTGGCCCCGACCATGATGGAACCCTGCTCTCCTTAAGCCCCTGCCTCAGGCACTTTGCCTCCGCGCTTATCTCTTATCTCTCACACAGTTTATTTCTGCCCTCATTTTGGTGATCTGTTTCTGAGAAACAAACACCCCAAACTCAGGGACTAAATTGGCAGCCTTATCCTGTACTTAGTCTGTGCAGTGTGGATACACCAGGCTGCGCCACTGGCGGGTCGGCTGGTGGCCAGGCCGTGCTGGGGCACAGGGACCGCTGGGCCTGTTTCTGTCTTCTCAGGTCCCCTCCGTGGGACTCCTCACCCCGTCGTCTCTCCACGGGGGCTACCAGCTGTCGGGGGCCTCACAGGAACCGGGGGTTCATGGCTGTCCTTCAGCCTGGGCCGCAGCTGGTCTCGCACCAGCTCGCCACCTCACAGCGGCTGGAGCACTGCCAGGCTCCACCTGGGCTCCAGGGCAGGGGCGCTGGTGACACAGCAGACTCCATTCCTGGGATGGGGTCAGGATGCGCTGCGGAACCCCATTTTATAATCCCCTGCTGTGCCCCCCAGCTACTGCACCCCCTTCTGCTCCTGCTCACAGCGTGAGAGCTTGAAGAAATAATCCCCGGTCACCGGGTTCACGCCCTGTAACTCCTTTCTCTCCCGACCCCATGTGGCTCCTGCTCCTCTGAGGGCCTGTGTCCATCATGGGCTCTGACGCCCTGCAGACCAGCCAGTCCAACGCTTGTTTTCTGTCCGTGTGTCTCAGCTGGGTCACCCCCACTTCATGGTGCACATCCATCTTTCAGCTTCCAGGCGTCTCCCATGTCACCACTCGTTAGTCCTTCCTCCCCCACGGGTCTGGGGCGAGGCGTTAGCCGCAGCGCCCTCCCTTCTGTTTGGCCGTGTCCCCTGGGTGGGCTCGCACGGCTGCCCCAGATAGAGTAGCGTCTGTGTTGGCTCCCGCCTGCCTTGCCCTTGACCTCTTCGTACTCCAGACGCTGCTTGACACGTCCATGGGGATTTTGGATTTACCAGAGCGAAAGCGAACTGCATTTTCTCTACCACGTCCTTCCCCTGCGACCTTCCCCACCTCAGCCATGGCATCGCCATCCGCAGATCTGGCACAAGGTGTCCTCGGCGCCTTGCCTTCTCTCAGCCTCTGCGCCGGGTATGGGCGGGCTGTTCGCTCCGTCTGAGGGCTGCCGTCCTTGCGCGTCTTCCTCTCCACGTCGTCACTGAGAGGCTGCGTGGCAGAGTGCCCGGGGCCTCCCTGGGGAGCCACTGCTCCTCCATGCCTCCAGCTCGCTGGCCCCCAGCAGCTGGGCCTGTTCGAGGGCTCTAATGAGACCCCGTCCCTGGGCTGCTTTCAGAGCCCCCGGTGACTTCTTATAGTGCCACAGCCTTCTCTGTGGCTCATGCGGCTCCTCACGGCCTGACCCCCTTCCCTGTCAGCCGCGTGTGGTGCGCCCACTGGGCTTTGGCCCCTCAGCTCCCGCCACTCCGCCACCGGAAGGCCCGCCGCATCTCCCTCCCCTGCTCCCGGCGCCCCGCGCCCCCTTCTTGCCTCGGACCTGGCTCCAGCCCCCTCCGTGAAGGAGGCGGCCCAGGCGTCCAGGCACCGTTTCCACAGCGCAGTTAAAGTTCTTTGGGCGCCGCTCCTCTCGTCTGGCTGTTCCCGCTTGCCCGCCGTCGGGCAGGGAGCTCTGAGGCGCAGCTCGCGCTGGCGGTGCTTCCGCTTCTGCTGCCTGCGGTGCTTCCGTTTCCGGTGCCTGCGGTGCTTCCGGTGCTTCACTTCCGGTGCTTCCGGTGCGTGAATCTCTCGGCCTGCCGAGTGACTGAATCAACACTCGCGGATCCAAATGTGACTGTCTTTATAAAAATTCGACTTTATAAAACGTAGAGTCAGTAAAGAAAACTTGGTAAATTGAAAAAAAGTGAAAACCAGCCATAATTTGAAATTGGCGATTGGTAATATTTTGATGAAGCCTTTTCTGAACTCTGTGCATGTACGTGTGTTCATTTATACATGTAACGCAATCGTATTTCTGCATACGCGCGCGCATATACACACACACCCCTTTCTGTCCTTCCTATGACTTATTTTATGAGAATTTCCTTTGGAAATCACTTGAAACAACCTAAAAATGTTTCATAATACGTTAGCTTATAAACATGCCATGATTTATTTATTGCCTTATTATTCATTTAAAACAGTGGTTTGAAGTCTTAAGTATTGCCATCCACTGACTAAGCAGTTTTATTTTTATAAATATGTTTTATGGAAGTAATTGTGTGTAAACACATATACATCTTTAAGCACAATTGTCATGGCTCTATACTGGTGAACATTTTTTCCTTTTTTTAAGGCCTACAGCACCTGGTCTTCCTAGGTGGTCTCCCATCTAAGTACAAACCAGGCCGACCCTGCTTAGCTTCTGAGAACAGATGGGATTGAGCGTGTTTGGAGTAGCATGGTCATAGACCTGATGAACATTTTAAACATTAAGGATTGGTTTAATGAGCTTTGACTAGACGACAAAATGCAGCCATTACAATTCTATAACAAACATGTATAAGGTTTACAATATATGAAAAAGTGTTTTTTTTTTTATAAAGCAGGTTATATAATCTCGTTTATAGAAATGTAAAAAATTGGAGAGAGGCACATAGCACAATATTAATCTCTCATTGGTAAGACAAAGGTGATTTTTTATTTATTTATCTATGCTCAGTTCCTGCAGCAAACAGATGTAATGAGAAATTCTACATAAATTTTTGCCACAGTAGATTTCTTCACATAAATGTATCAATTCTGCTCTGATCGTTTTCTTAATGTAGGTAACTCATCTTTTTGTCTGCTGTAAGTCAGTTAGGGATGTGTACTATTTGGAAGTACAAGAAATAAACCAGTTTTTTGTACTGAATTCTTCATTAGGTATTGAGCTGTGATGACCAGACTTTAAAATCCTTTCTTAAAACTAACAAATAAAACAAGACCCTAACTCTCCCTATTGTGCACATTCTCTCAGCTTATCCTGATTGAAGAGAACTTTTTGGAAGTTCCGTGGTTTTGAAGAACCTGTGTGTGTATGCACCACTTTTGCGTGTCTGCTTTCAAGCGATCTGGCCCTGAAGAGGAAAGTGGCTGTGTGTTCTATGGTTCTTTTACAATAGACGGTGTGTCCTTGAGTGTGCCGCGTGGACCTTCTGTCCGCAGCACGCGCTGCCTTCCTGGTCTGTGCTCCTTCCATGTCCCTCTGTCGTCCTCCTGCGTGGCAACCTCATGTCACATCTTCACCTGCAGCACAGGGCGCAGCGCTCAGCTAGTCTGCTCAACGTGGTAAACATCCCGTGTTTTCTCCTTGGCCTAGAGCACCACTAGACTGGACAGCGACAGAGTCTCGTCTGCCTCCAGCACAGCCGAGCGAGGGATGGTGAAGCCAGTGAGCCGGGTCGGACAGCAGCCGGATTACCGCAGGCAAGAGAGCAGGTGGGAAGAAGCGAAAGTATTTCCAGAGAGGGGTTGGGATAAAGAAGATTGAATCTATAGAGTTTAGCTGGCATTTTGAGAATGTTAGCAACATTTTTAAGAGTATCTCCTTTTCGTGTTGTTATTGACTTGAAAAAAAAATGTTTCATCAGCAGTTACATCCCTTCCTTATATGCTACTGCATTACCCAGTTGGAACAGGAGGCGTGTTGAATTAAAGCATTTCTGTTTTGAATGTGCTACTCTGTAAAAACATAATGGAGAGAGTATTTGTAGGATTTTAATACTCAATTATATACTTAGATAAAACTAGTCATTTTCCTCATTTTTGGAAGAAATCCTCACATGTTTAAAAATACACAAAGCCAAAACTGATTTCGAGGTCGAGTGTTTTAAGTTATGCAGCGCCCCACTGCTTTGTCTTGTGCTCTGATGCATCTCATTGAGATAACTGGGGGATGAATTATTTTTTCTCTCGCATTATTCTTTCTTAGTTTTTTTAAACAGAAACTTTTTTATTTCCTTATCTTATGATTTATAAATTATATGCCACCTTAATAAATCAGAATTTTACTTCCTTGTGACCTGAATTTATTTTAGTGTTGAAAACTTAAAATTTTCAACACTGCCTGAAACGTGGTAGCTGACTCACGGATGGTGACTTCTGGTCACCGGTCAGCTGGCGCTGCAGTGTGCGCTGTGCCGAGCACCTCTGCTGCGGGGGGTGGGGGGGTCCCCAGTGTTGGGACGGAAGTCAGGGCAGCAGCACGGGCGTCTCAGCACGTTCTCAGCAGCGGTGGGACTGGGAACCTTCGCCTGCTGATGCTGCGCTGTTCAGATTTTTAATGAGGCCCCCTCACAGCCCCAGTAGCTGGGGCATTAGCCGATGCAAGTGACTGGCCCAGGGTCAGTGTCACTTTGGAGACAGGCCTTTGATACAGTTTTTTAATTTTCCAACTTCCACCAGAGGGCAGTGTATATCATAAGATTTTAATATTCATCACGGTAATTAAATTTATAGTCTGATATGGGAATCTCAGGTTTTTACCTTGTTTTTGTTTTGGGCTTTTTGGTTCTTATTCAGAATTTTTGTTACATATGTAAATAGTCTACTCTCTGTGTGTGGACTTGTTTTTTGGTGGTGTATTCTAGAGTAAGATGTTTGGAATTGTAAGTCAGTATTGGAAGGAGTATCTGTTTATAAGTGATAGAGAGGCACGCATCATAGTTCTGAGTCTATAAGTGAGTGAGTGAATGAATCAGGACATGAGAGTAAGGATGGATTGTGATAATGCTTTTAGGATGTATGAAATTTGTAAGTATACATAGTTAATAGGTAATAGCTATGTATGGCGATTGATTATATGTCAGAAATTATCCCGTGAGCATTTATTTTAATTAATTTCTTTCAAGGCCAGATTATTTTGCTCCACAAAGACTTAACGGTTTTACGTGAAGTATAAATATGTGGTAGTTGATGTTAAGACAGTGACGCAAACAGATGGTTCTTTGTCATTTCGGCCTTTGGGATACACTGCATATGTATATCATATATACAGTGTTGGTTTAAGAGCTACTTAATATAATTGATAGATTTGTAAAAATCTAAGTCACTTTAATAAAAATGTTTAAAATACAAATTTTATTCAAGGTGAACATCTTTTTGAATGATGGAAATGACACTTTATTTTTTCAATGAGATTTTAAATTCCCTTATTTTTACTCGATTTGTTACATTGATGAGACATGAACACTTGGTAAATTTACCCAGGATCGTTCGTGGACAGTAAGTTGAGAATGACTGCTTCCCTGTAGTTTTCGGTGTCTGTAGACATGGCAGCGTAAGAGACACATTAAAATAATCGAGCATTTATATTCTGTGTGTAAGAGCGTTTTTACATCTAAATTATAGAATTAAATCCAAATTATTAAATCACAGACTGCATGAACTTTGGAGCATAAACTGGAGGAAAAGATTTTTGTTTTTACTTGCAGCAATGATCCTAGCTTGAGTTAGCGCACGTTGCGTTTTCTCCTGAGTCACCGATTGGTGTGTGGGAAGGTGAGGGCACGGGGTGGAGGCCCTTCTTGCTGGAAAGGACCCACCATTTAGGTTGTCTGAACCTGTCCCCGTCATAGGCCGTTGCTGGTTTTCTTTCATTTTTGAAGGTTTTTTTTTTCTTTTGAACAAATTTATTTAATGAGTGGACATACCAGTGATTCTAAATACTTAATTCTGGCAGATTCACTGTTATTTGCCTGAGATTAATAGACTTAAATGTTGCCGCTGAAAATGACTCATTTTAAGTCACCACCAGTGCAGATATCCTGATACCGTGTTGACTCTTCGGTTCCACCATGCAGAAGGATTTGAGTCAATATTGACCTCAATTTGGTTTGAGCCGACATTTAATTCAACAGATACTTTCATTCCGGGATAATTCATTGCAATCCCATCCCCACCATTAATTTTCAGATAACTTTGCAGAAGGCAAAACACGTCAGTCACACACACTTTAGAAAGTCTCCTCTTACCAGTGGCTTTTGGGGTTTTTTGACCACAGCACACGCCGCAGAATGGTGCTCTGCACCGCGCTGTGGTGCACACAGTCGTGGCTGAGAGGATTCACATAGCACGGCCTGCCTCATAGCCTCGCGGGGTGGGCGGGCCCACTGTTTGAAGAACTCTCTAGTAGAAATTCTTACCCTTTGAATTAACTCGGTCCTGAACACCTGGAAATACATGAACATTAATACAGTGCTACTTCTTAGAAATGTTCCAAATTATGGTTTCTCTTTGTTTTTGGCAGTTTTTCGTTTGTATAGTATCAGGCTGAGTGATGAACGTGCCAGGAATGTATTTATTTGCCTTTAAGGAAAAGCATACGTAGGATCTCTTTTTTAAGGTGTGGATCCCTGTGATCACTAGAAAGTGCTAGGCAAGTGGCCGAAGGGCTCCTCGGGGGTCATCTGCGCAGCCACTGTGAGGACGGGCAGCGGGGCCAGCGCGCGGGGAGTGCCTCCCTCTCGTGGATGAGAACGCAGTTCCAGCCCCCGGTGGCGTAGGTCTCCTTGTCTCCTGTGTCTCTACTGTCACTCGAGCCTTTGCTGTGGCAGGTGCCCAGCGGCCTGGTCTCTGCTCGCGCGAGGTCTTGTTAATAATGGAGCGTCACGGTCAGACCATCCTCCGAGCAGTCGGGACACAGTGTCCCCTGCGCGCGCCTCTGCACATCCCAGGCGGGTGCATGAAACGAAGCATTGGGCTGTTGATTATTTCAGAACCGCTGATTTCAGATTCGAAAATGAGTTGCAGAAATCTGCACAGGTTGCCAGCGATGTTGTCAGCCAGGTGACCCGATTTTAAGAGACAACAACTTTCTCGTTTCAGGACTCAGGAAGCTGCTGGCCTCGAGCCCATGCTGCCCGCGAGCATCGAGTTCCGCGAGAGCTGTGAGTGGCCTCAGACCCCATTGTTAGCGAGTTATTTCTTGTTCATTTTTCTCCATCTGATTTTCATGGTTTTTTTGTTTCTGTTCTTTTTTTTTCTTTTTTCTTCTTGTTTTGAAATCTTTTCACAGCTGAAGATTCATTTTTATCTGCCATTATAAATTATACTAATAGCTCTACAGTCCATTTTAAGTTGTCACCTACATATGTATTATACATGGCATGTCGGTATGTATTGTCGAGCCAGTACAGACCCGATGTCAGTCCTACAGAGCGTACTCACAAAGTGATTGCAATAGTCAACAGGATGGTGAGCATGATGGAAGCAGTGATCCAGGTAAGCTGCAGCCCGCAGAGCCGTGCGCGTCCGCGACTGTGCTTGTAACTTGCCTCAATTAAGTCCGTTTCTTTAATGTTTCACATTTGGTTATATGTTTGACTTAAGGATTTCTTCCCAAAATAAAAGTTACGGAAATTATATTGAAAATGGTCTAGTTTTAAAAGTTGGAAAGAAATGTAAACTTTTTCCTATTTCTTTTCTGCAAACTTTAGGATAATGGAAGTTAAACTGTGTATGTGGTAGCATAATAATCTTGAAAAAGACCCTTAAAATTCTAACAGTTGTTTTGAGAAAGTATGTGACTTGATGGGGGTTTTCTTGGAATTTTTTAAAAAATAATTTATTGAAATGAAATTCACATAAACATTTACCATTTTAAGGTGTGTAATCCAGTAGCATTTGGTACCTTCAGAGTGTTGTACAGCCACAGTGTTGTGTGTTAGGTTCCAGAGCATTCCCACCGCTCCAGAGTAAAGCCCTGTGCCCACCCAACACCCTTCCCCCAACACCGCACCTCTTCCCCCGCCCAGGCCTGCAGCCCGTCTTAGAGCTTGTAAGGGCCGTAAGGCACTTGCTCTTTTATGATGAGCGCCCCAAGCTTCTGGAGGTTGGCTGGCTTCTTGCTCAGGCTCCTGTGGGCATGATGACATGACATTTCTCACGATGAAACTGAGGGTCAGATTCTTTCGTAAATCTGTTTAGAAGATTTCAGGAAGTAATGGTATTCTCTGGGTAGAATGGTTTGCTTCTTTTAAGTACTCTCTTTAGTTGATAAAATTGGCATAGCAGTTTTCTGAACTTGCAGGTAATTTGATAATTTAATCTTAAAGTAAAATTGCAGATTTTTCAGTTTTCCTAAATCACGTGTCAACGCTGTTACTCAGCTATAAAACTCTAATACGAATTAATGTTAAGCGACATGATTAGATGGTTAGGTTGTTTTCCTCCTGTCAGGATAGTGAGGCAAACTAATCTTTTAATTCCCTCAGAATTGTTTTTAAAAGCCAAAAGTTTTTAAGAAATGTTTCCTTTGCCTTGAGCAGTTAGCATACAAATTTGACGGTTAAGATCCTTTTACCCAAGTGAGGATGGAGATGGGAAGGAAAGCCGTCTCATCTGAGTTCCATTTGTCACTCTCTAAACAAACATGATTTCCTTTTCAGTTGTCATTCAGAGCCATCATCTGTCCTCCACAATGTTTGAATTTCTAAAGCTTATTTCAAATTATGAAATTATTTTATGAAATTCCTGTCATCAAACTACTTTTGATAGAGTTTTCCATGTTAAAATTGAATTAATCACTGAAGTCACCATTATCAAAACAGGTCTTTTAAACTTCACATTTAGGTTTAGTATATGATTGGAGGAATCTCAACGTTTTAGGAAAAAACTAGGGCAGTAAATAATTTAAATTCTTTAATTCACAAAACCTTTCAAAAAGCCATTTACTCCTTTTTAGTATAGGCATAAGTTTTTACACGCTTTTAAGTTCTCTCGACTGTCATTTTTTTGTTCGTTTATTTCTGTCGGTCTTCCCCGTCTCTTTCATTCTCAGGAGTTAATCAGAGAAGAGACACGCCTGTCAGACTTAAGCAGTCAGACTCACAGTGTTGCTGAGGCTTCCCCACGTCCCTCCTTTGTGCATGTTTTAAAGAGATCAGTATGTTCACGTGTTAATTGTAACATCTTCATAGGTGAACTCTCTAGGATTCAGTCAGTGCTTGTCCCAGTGTTCACGTAAAACTAGTCCCTCATGTCATGTGCTCCGAGAGCTGCTTCAGATCCACAAACAAAGTGTAATTTGGGAAGAAGAAAATAGATGTTGTGCCTTCATGTCTTGCCTCGTGTTAGTGTTTTGATTTTTTTGAACTGTCACGATTGTTTACAAGTTTCTTTCTCTCGTTCTGCTCGATTCCCCTCGTCTGTTTTTCTCCAGGAAGTAGACCAGGTTGACCAGGTAGGCTGTGCTGCTGGGGGCTGACCCTGGCTGTGTTGGCTTTAGCTGAGTTTCTCATGCTGCTTCCATGTCAAACACAACACTGCAGCAACTGGACTGAGCCGCTCATAACACTCATTCAGCAGCTGAAACATGCAGCACTAAAACCCCTTTCCGACTGCGCAGCCTGTACCGGCATTTCATGATTTCCGCTTAACGCACTTCAGTGTGGATATGACATGACAAAAGCCCTGTTTCTTCTCTTGGTCGTTGATCCTGGGTTCCTCTTCTCTGGAGCTCCTCTGAGGTTGCCTGGCCTGCACATGTGGTCGGGAGAGGAGGCGACCGATCAGCACGTGATACCGAGTTGCCTGGCGTCCGTGCTGGCGGCTGCGAGTATCAGGGTGGCTGCGGGTAGCCGCGGATACGTGCGTGCGCGTCACAGATTACCAGATAATGCAGTCGCCAATTGGGCGGCGTACGATTCGCTATCCCCACGTCTCCACAGAATCCGTAAACTGCGGCTAATTGGACCCGTATGTCTGTACACAAATCCTGAGAAGGACTTGCAGTGGTCACTCGCTTTCCATTGCCGTGCATACCCCCAAATTCCTTTGCCGGTATCTGGTATCTGTGGCAACTACCTCGGTGGACACGGGAAGGCTCTGGGCTATTGGCGGCTTTTCAGGAGCGTCCCTTTCTGTCGTCGTCATGTGTGTTTGCCCTGCAGTTGCTTACGGAGCTGTGTTCTGTCTGCAGAAACAGAAGAACATTGCCGGGGCGCTGGCCTTCTGGATGGCAAATGCGTCCGAACTTCTCAACTTCATTAAGCAGGACCGAGATCTGAGCCGGATCACGCTGGACGCCCAGGACGTTTTGGCGCACTTAGTTCAGATGGCGTTCAAGTAAGGAGCACGGTTTTGGAGGTGGCGCTGTTCTGTAAAGACTTAAATTGTATTTTTCTTTGGTAAATTTTCAAAACTGATCTTCAAGGTTTTTATTTCTCCTAATTGAAGATGAATATCAAGAAGCATAAATAACTATATGCAGAACATGCCGACTTAATAAATTGAATTCAGTGAGCTGCATTTCATAAACCCTGAGAGGGAAACTATTGTGTTTCAAATCAGATAGTTCTAACAGCACGAATCGTTCCGCGTGGGGTGGCGTGGCTGCCAGCAGCAGTGCCTCACGTCACGCTGACACCTCTGGCGTCGTTCACCTGCTTTCAGATACCTGGTCCACTGTCTGCAGTCCGAGCTGAATAATTACATGCCCGCCTTTCTGGACGACCCCGAAGAGAACAGTCTGCAAAGACCAAAAATAGGTCAGAATTCCCTTTTTCTCCTTCCTCCCCGCCTTCCTCCCCCTCCGTCCGTCTCTCCCTCCTCTTCACCCGCCCCCCCCGGTTAACTTCATGTTAACGTTGCACAGACGTAGGAGGGAGATGTGTTAAAGGTAAACGAGACATCCTCTCGGGGTTGGCACTCTCGTTAACCTGACACGTTTGAGCTGCACCTGTTTGGGGCCCCAGGCTTCTTTTTGGAGTGCCACGCTGGTCGCACTTTTCCTAAAGGTGTCTCGGGGCGGCCCTCGGCGCTAGTGGGTCGACAGCCGCGTGCCGCTCAAAGCGCGCGCTGCCTCCTGTCTGAGTGGGGCCCGCGGCGTGACGGCGCGTGCGCGGGTGTCGCCGTCACGCCGCGGTCTGAGCGCACGGCCGAGGGAAGGCTGACGCTGTGCCCGCCCTGCCCGCCTCCCGCAGACGACGTCCTGCACACGCTCACGGGCGCCATGTGCCTGCTGCGGCGCTGCCGGGTCAACGCCGCGCTCACCATCCAGCTGTTCTCCCAGCTCTTCCACTTCATCAACATGTGGCTGTTCAACAGGCTGGTGACCGGCCCCGAGTCCGGCCTCTGCTCGCACTACTGGGGGGCCATCATCCGCCAGCAGCTGGGCCACGTGGAAGCCTGGGCGGAGAAGCAGGGGCTGGAGCTGGCCGCCGACTGTCACCTCAGCAGGATCGTGCAGGTGGGTAGTCCGCAGCCTCGCCGCCCGCTACGAGTGTCCGTCAGGACTGGCTGAGCCGTGGCGCCTCCCCCGGGATTGTCACCTGTGGAAGCAGTGAGACCACGGCATACGACATGCAGCAAACCGGGCGGCTTCGCCTCCACGGGCGTTTGTGGCCTCAGGCCCAGGGCCCGGAAGTACCAGGGCGATGTGGCAGCCGGTACCCTCCGGGGCCATGAGGGCGGGTGCGCCCCCGGTGTCCCTCCGCGCCTCTGCGGCGTCGTGGCCGTCGTCGGCTTGCGGGGCTGGTTGCGGGGCCGCCCCCACCTCGCCCTCGTCCTCACAGGGCGTCTTCCCTGGGCGCGTGTGCGCGTCTGTCCGAGTGTCCGCTTTTTACAAGGACAGCAGTCGCGTTAGAGCTGCTGACCTCGTTTAAACGCAGCTGTTCTGACGATCCTGTCTCCAAATGAGGTCCCCTTCAGAGGTGACAGGGTCAAGGCTCAGTACGTGAATTTGGGGGGACACAGCTCTGCCCATCACAGGCGGTAACTAGGAGATCAAATCCCCTTAAAGCGTCCTTTTTATTGAGATTAGTAAGGTGTATTTCATAAAACTTCTTCTGGAAGACAAATTTTTATTTAAAAATGAGTAGCAACTAAATATTAAGACTACAAAGCCAGGGGCCCAGAAAGCAAGAACACATACAGGAGTAGATGCAGGGGGTGAAGAGAGAGGCCTCCAGGTGTCCCGCCGGAAATCCTCACCTCACAGGGGAAGACAGCGGGAGACTCACAAAGGCCTATGACACGGCCACGTCCTGATGGCTTAACCAGTCCCCAGGGACTTGCTTAGCTGTCCAGAGACTGGTCTGCTGTTTCACAGGTAGGGGAAGTGCGTACCTGCAGCCGCCAAGCCCAGGGCAAGTTTCGTTTGTTATTATAGTGTGGAGTTTGGTATCTTTTTTTTCTTTATTTCCTAATCTTTTAAGGAAATTTACCATAGAAAAAGGCTATTAGTCTCCTCTTTGAGTCAGCTAATTTTGAAAGAGGTCATTGCAATGATACTTCATTCAGACCCCGGGGATGGTAATCTGAATGGGTGGGTAAGTATTTTAGGTTCCTAAGAGAATTTTTCAGTGCTTTAGGAACGTAAAGCACTTGAACATGAATTCAACATAATTACATTCACTGACCATAGATCCAATTTTATCGAATACATATTTTTAGTAGAATTGAGAGGCGGCCTCCGTAAGCCTGCGTGGGGTCCCCTTTAACGTCACGGCCGCGTTAGTGGACGTGTGCTTCCATGAAGTCCCCCGCGTGTCCGAATGCCGTCGGCACGCTGTCACGGTCGTGCAGGTGTCTCGGGAAGGGGATCCTGCAGTCAGTTCCCACCCTCTGGTGTTGACTAGGCCACCACCTTGCTCACCATGGATAAGTACGCGCCCGAAGACATCCCGAACATAAACAGCACCTGCTTCAAGCTGAACTCGCTGCAGCTCCAGGCCCTGCTGCGGAGCTACCACTGCGCGCCCGACGAGCCATTCATCCCGGCGGTAGGTGCTCGCGGTTCCCTGCACCCGTCACGGTCCCTCAGTCCCACATCGTGCACGGTCGTCTTTGCCGTCGATGAGTGAGTGTCGCGGGTTCAGTGCGAGGCGTGCAGACTCCGCAGCATTTTAATAGCCAGGGACTTAACTCAGAGATTAGGGTTGTGGAAGGTCACGGGAGGGACGGGGAGTGGAGCCGGCAGGTCGCCTGGAGCCTCGGCCTCACGGGCGTGCCGCCATGCTCGAGGCCCCGGGGCCACCGCCTGTCGCGTCACGGTGCCGAGTCACACCATGCGTTGGCCTCTCGGCCCCGTGGAGGCTCCGACGGGTGCAGTCGGCGTTTCAGCTTCTTCCCAGACGGAGTGAGGGGCGGACACCCAGTGCGCAGCACCCACCCCTGCTGGCTGTTTGCAAAGCGAGAAGTGCTGCAAACACCTGTCATCGCAGTGGAATGAAACCGTGGGTGCGGGTGTCCCGAGCGCCTGAGGAGAGGTGAGCTCATTAGGTGGTCGGGTCGACCCGTTGGCGCCGGCACCGAGCTTATCCACGAAAAGAGCTGTGAAAATAACCAGGGACCGGAGGCCCCCGCGTCCGCCAGCTGAGCAGGGCGCGCCGGGCGCGTCGTCCTCACGTGAGGGAACGCTGCTCTGCGTGAAGCAGAGCGACTGAGCGCTGCGCGACGCCGTGGGCGAGTGTCGTCAGGTGCCCACAGAAGTCAGGTGCCGGGTGCGAACAGTGCTTCCGTGCCCGGATCCCCAGGGCGGACAGGAGCGTGGGGCGCTGGGGGACAGTGACTGGGAAGGCGACAGGCGGGGGCCGCGCCTCAGCGGCCAGGGTGCGTCCCTCGGCCGGGTGCTCCCTCCACAGCCCTGTGAAGTGAGGGTTTGTGAACTTTGCCACATGCGTGTGTGCAGGAAGCATTCACCAGAAATCACTTATAAACCCCCGACTCAGAAATAACTCGGTATAAGCTAGAGACATATTTTATCTTGGCTTCTTTAACGTCACGTGAGCTTTTGCCTGCGTAATTAAAAATACAAAAATAGGATTATTAGTGCTGGCTGTTAAAGAATTATGCAAGGAAAGATGGTTACTTTCAGAAAGAAAACCCGTTTTCTTGTGATCAGACAGTTTCCGTGGAGAGCTGCACGTCACTCGAAGCGAGTCGTCAGCGTCGGTCTGCGTTACGAGTGTGCACCCTGCCGCCGCCGTGCGGCCCCGCGGCCTGGGGCGTGCGTCTCGCCCCGCGGACGGCCGCGTGGGTGGGGGCAGCTATGCTGCCAACGGCGCGACGTTTCTGAGAGCAGTTACTGGTCACCTGTAGCAACCACGTAGCATCTCTTTAACTTCGCGCATTTCTCCCACCCAGGACCTGATCGAGAACGTGGTGGCCGTGGCCGAGAACACGGCGGACGAGCTGGCCCGCAGCGACGGCCGGGACGTGCAGCTGCAGGAGGACCCCGACCTGCAGCTGCCGTTCCTTCTGCCGGAAGATGGCTATTCCTGTGACGTCGTGAGGAACATCCCCAGCGGTCTGCAGGAGTTCCTGGACCCCTTGTGCCAGAGAGGTGGGTGCAACCCCGAGCTGCCCCTGACCCAAGGCCGGTTGGCGTGGGACTTTGCTTAGTTACGTGTCCCTAGGTGGCCGTCCGCTGGCATTGAGCGTCCCCCATGTGCTTCTGGAGACATCGGGGGTCCATGGACTGGGAGGAGGCCTTTGTGGCGATGTGGGGTCACAAAGGCCCAGACACGAGGTCCCTGTGGCCGTGCCGCGCGCCCCTCCTGTGAGCACCGGGTCTGCTCAGCCGGCGACACAGTCGCGTTTGGCCTGAGCCTCGGATGGCTCTCCCCTTCCTGGTGTTGGTGAGCCTGGGGCCTCGGCTGGTCCCCTGGAACCGAACTGTCACTTTGCGTCGGTGCCAGCAGGCAGGGCCGCTGAGAGCAGCGCAAGCGTTGGAACCAGGTGTTCCGAGTTCCGATCCCAGCTTCATCACCTGCAGTTTTTGTCTGTGAAATGCGTGTGGCGACATGGCCCTTGTGAGGGTGGCCATGGCCTGTGGCTCCCTGGGGACGGCCGCCCAGAGCCGGTCTCTGGGTGCTGACGGCGGCCACGGTCGCCAGTGCCCGCGATCACGTGCGTTAGCGCCGAGAGACCCAGACTCCGGCGTGTCTCACACAGGCGCGGCCGAGTCCCGATGCCTCAGACGGCTGTTTACATCGCTGACGAGAGCACCACACTTGTACCTGCAGCGTGAGCTTTTACGTTAGACCAGATTTCAGTCTCAGTCTGCTACTCTTCTGTAACACGAAACTCAGATGAGTAGAAAATAGACCCCAAATTTAGGGGTTTAAACACATGAAAGTAATAGGAGCTTAAGGTTATGTCTGTAAGAATGTAAATTTAATGAGTGTGATTTTTAACTTCAGTGAATATTTTACTCACCACATAGATTTTTGAAACAATCGAAATGGTGATTTTTTTTTTAAAGGCCTAGAGCTAAGTAAAATTAGTGTGCATCCCTATTCGAACCGAGGACGTTTGCGGCTTCTCGTTCTCCTCCACCACAGTCTCATAAGTGTCTCATAAGAGCCAGAGTCGCCCTCGCCGGTGGACGCGAGGGTGGACAAGGGCAGCAGCCGATGGTGGCTCGGGCCCCTGAGCGGTAGCATGTCGTCGGGGTCAGGTGACCAGAGGCCCCAACAGGCCACGGCGTGGCGTCTGCCGCACAGCGAGCCCTCGGTCCTCACTGGCAGCTGATGGTGACAACTCCACTTGGAGAAGCGGAGCAGGAGCTGTGACATGACTGTCACACAGCTTCTGAGAAACAAAATAAGATCTGACTAAGTGAAAAATGAGGTATTTTGAATTGAAAGCATTAGTTTCTTTAAAGGTATCATTTATCCCTGATGAAAATATCAAAGATATTCTTTAAAACGTTTTAAAATAATTCTAAAATTTACTTGTAATAAATTTAAGTATTATTTGCAAGGAAACTGAGGCAAAGAGCAACGAGTAGGGGCCCGTTGTCCTCCGGACTTGCTGTACGAGCCAAATAATATCTCGACTGAGCCACGGAGGCCTTTGTCCAAGAGTGCAGGCAGCTGTCCACGTCCGCATAGCTCTCTGGTCCCTCCCGTCTCCCCCTTTGTTGGAGCGTGACTCTGAGCAGCGCCGAGGCGTCCTGGCCCGGTGCGGGGGGCCGCACCAGCAAGGAGGCGAGCACCCTGCAGCTCAGCTTTCGCCTGGCTGTGAGGGCACAGCCCGTGCACAGAGGACGGCGGCCAATGCCGCTTCCCTGCTGGGCGGCGACCTTCCACTGGACCAGAGCAAGCGCAGGGCTTTGCCTGTCTGGCGGTGCAGCGTGCCGAGGCCGTCACTGGGCACGAAGCAGGTGGCACCGTGCGCTGCTCCGCGCAGCTGCCATTGTGTCTGGCACGGTGTGCTTTTCGGTCTCACTACTGGCCTGTTTTCTCCTCAGGATTTTGCAGGTTGGTTCCTCACGCACGTTCGCCAGGTACTTGGACAGTGTACTTTGAAGGCGCGGATTACGAAAGCCACCTCATGCACGACAGCACAGAGCTGGCAAGTATCCTGAGGGCAGCAGGCGGGCTAGAAAAGAAACACTCCTTACAGTTTGAAACTCGGTGGAAATTCGTTCCTTGCTTACAGTGAACAGTGTTGTGATAGGAAAATTTAAAAATCACCTTGAAATATTTTATTAAAGAATCTTAAACTCATGACTTATACATTAAGTTTTTATTTCCAGGCCATGTCTTTACAAGTTTTGTCTATAAACAAATAGTGATTTTTAAAATAAAGAATATTTTTTTCTGTGCTTATACCAGCTTTAATGTTAACATGTGTTTTTTTAAAATATGTTAATATGGTAGCCTTAACAGATTTTATTAGAAAATGTCTTTCTTTGCTAAAAACATTTTCTTAGTTCTACCTTATCTTGGATTTCTCTTGGGTCGTTTACTAACACCTTACAATTTTTGAAGAGTGGTCAGTTCCGGTATTTACGAGCTTCGTAAGTGTTAAGGAAAAGTCTGCTTCACTCCACACAGTGAATTCTAACAGGAAGGGCTGCCGCCTCAGGAGGAGGTGCCGGCTCTGTTGTCCTCTATGACACGAACCAGCGGGTCTTTCAAGTATCAGTCCAGAAAACATGTAAACGAAATGTTTTCTCTTTGAACATTTTTGTTTAGTTTTATTTACTTTAAATATTTTTCTATAATTGTCATTTTTGTCTCCTAAGCCACTTTGGGTTCAAGGAGAAAGCAGATGTGACCCCACATTTGTCAGGGTCACTGCAGAGGAGTCAGTGTGTTACGTGTGATTAGAGGTGGCAGTTTAGTGACCTGGCCACATAACCCCAGGTGGCATAGAAGTAGACAGTGTCTCTGGGCCAAAGTTTAGAGATTCTGGGCTATACAACAGCTAAACATAAGTCTTCCAAATTGCTGAGTGGTGGTCAGTGCGAACAGTGTCTGAGGACACGACCACCCGCCGAGGGACCTGTCTGGCAGGTGGCTGAGCCCAGTGTGGAACGGAGAGCATAATGCGTGCTTTGTGTGTGGAGTGCAAAGAGTATGGATTTATTTTGGCTCAGTATCATAGATACATCGTGTTCATCTCCAAAAATGGAAGTAGTCGATGACTTCTCTGTTTGACCAAACAGGTGATCTTGGCTTTGGGTGCGGGGAACATCCCTCCAATATCTGGGATCAGCCTAGTTACTGACTGTTATTGGCCAAATCCCAAACGAGAACAAGTTCTAAATCCTAGGTTTTAGAGAAAAACAAGTACCTTTTGGATAGAATCGCTGATTTTTTTATCTTTCTAGTTTATTTACAGATCCCTCAGGAGATTTCAGGTCTTGAGTTAAAAAAAAAAAAATTCTAATGTCACCTGGTCTTATTTATTTCCCTTAGGCCGTTCTCTCTTTCACAGACGGTTCTGAATGAACAGGCCAGGCGCGATCGCTCCCTGGCAGTGCGCCCTCTTACCTGCGGGTTTAGTTAGCTGGATGCTCCCCAGTGTGCAGACACTGGCGGCGTCCTTGGCGTTGCTTACCCTTTCGCGTGAGGTGTGACGTGTGCAGCATGTCCCGTCCGTGACTCACTCCGCTCGCTCATTCCTTTATGGATCTGTTCGAGAACCGGCCTGTCCTGTGGGGACGTAGCTTCGTCACTTCGGCTGCGTCGTGCCGCCGAGCGGGCGCCACCCTGAAGGCCTTGTGCGCGCTGCAGCCCAGGCCGGTGGCTGCCGTCGTGCTGCTGTTGACGATAAAGCACACGCTGGTGGCGTTGTCCCCAGAGACACAGACGCTAGGTCACCTGCGTCAGAGCTTTTTCTCTGTCCTCTTAGTGTAAAGTGAGTTTTAAGTTCCTTTCTTAAAGAACACTAGTAGTGTATTGTGGAAGGTTATAAAGTAAAATTTTAATTTTGCCTTTATGATTGGGTTTTTGTAACCTGGCAGTGATAGAAGTTTAGTTTTATCTATACATTAAATTCTTCAAATAACATTTAAGTAGCATCTGTGACTAGGTTCATCTTTGATACTCTCGAGTCAAGACGTTTACTTTCCAAGTGGACACATGAAGAGTGCCTGTACTCACTGACTTTTTAAATTTTTTTTGCTATTTCCTCTCCTACTCCCCTATTTCCTCTCCCCATTCACAACCACGAATGTGGTTGACTAGACAGATCATGAGTTGCCTCGCCATGTGGAGGCATTCCTATTTCAACCTTAAAGCAAACCTTTGTTTTCATCCTTTAGGCCCAGCCTCTGAGGAAGGAACCTGAAATAATCACTGTGACCCTAAAAAAGCAAAATGGGATGGGCCTCAGCATCGTGGCAGCAAAGGTAGGCCAGCCCGGGACCGGGGGTGGCCGGGCCTCATTCCTGCGCCCTTGGATCAGTGTCTGGAGCCGGCTGTGTGGGAGGGTGTCTCTGCCTGCGGGCGCAGGGCGTGTTTGGGTCTGTTTGGTGGGTGGGGTGTGAATGGAACCCCTGTGCTCAGGCTCAGGGAGCCGGGGCCATCTCCGTGGAGAGTGGAGTGGGAGCCCCTGAGAGGGGGGGCGGAGCCCGTGACCTTGTGGGCGGATCCCGACTACCAGGCTGGGGAGAGAGCAGCGTCCTGTAGTCTAATGCTGTGTTGGTCACCTCATGGCGTGGGCGTCAGACACAGAAGACTCGGTCGGAGTACCTCGTCGCCCGAGCAGGCTTGTGGTCCTGGTCTCACTGCTGGTGGGTGGTAGGGGCTCAGGAGACCGCTCGGACCCCGCGTGGCGCCGACGGCCCAGGGCATTGTGAAGGAAGCGCAGTTTCAGCTCCTCGAGCGTGAGGATTTGGAGACACAAGGAGTAAGGTCACGTCGGGGGTGGGGGGACCAGGCGGCGGCCCCCCGTGTGCCGCGGGCCCGGTGGGATGATGCGCGACCTGTACCCGCAGCTCTTGCTGGGCAGGCGGGGGCGTTTCACTGCCTCTTCTAGGCTCCTCCGAAAGCGCAGGGTCTGGAACAGAGGAGGGGGGTGGGGAGCTGACCGTGCGGGAGGCCGTGTCTGGGAGGGGCGGGGAGGGGGGGACAGGTTCGAGGGCCTGGGACCAGACGGGGGTCAGGGCCCCGCGGGAAGAGCCTCGAGGGTGTGGGCAGAGCTGTCATCTGGGGCACAGCGATCCAGTTCCGAAGCGGGGGGTCCATGGAGTCCCCAGGATCGGCTGGCGGTGGTCTGGCGCCGCCTCACCCAGCTTGCAGCCCCGATTCCTGCTTCCTCCCCAGAGGGCCACATGCGCGAACACGTTTCCGGACTTGTGATTTAAGGGACGCAGAGCCCAAAACTTCGGGGACGTGAACAGGATCAGCTGTAGACTATTCCTTTTGCTTAGTGACAGAATCAGGTGCCCCTTTTCAGGATAAAAATTACAGAACCGCACTCAGATGTGCAGGGAAGATTTAACCTCTGTGTTTCCTGATACACGCGCCTGTGAGATTTTACTCAAATGCTGCTCTGACTTGCCGTCTGAAACGCTTGTCTGCAGTGTCGTGGGCTGCCATCCAGTGGCATCTCCATCTTTTCCAGATTAAAAAATAATGTCTCTCAGTACGAAATCACCTGCACTCTGCAGATTCAAGTCCAATTTAGGTGTCTTTGGCCCTTTTCCTCGGTCACCGCATCCTGGAGTAGGAGGGACAGGCAGGAGGAGGCAGCTGTGGGAGGGAGCCCGGCGAAGGCATCCGCGATCGGTTTTGAAAGTTCGTTTTTCCACGTCGCGGAGCGGGGGTTGTGCGGTCACGGCGCCAGTGTGTAGGTAGCGAGCACAAGCGTCCCGGGCGGAGGCGGCGGCGGCTGAGCCGGGCCGTGGTGGTGGCGGTGGCCGGAAGTCCTTGCGGGACGTCGCGGCCCCGGCCGAGGCGGACGCGGCCTCATCACGGCGCTGCAGGTCCTGGTCCCGGACCCACCACGCTCGCCTGTCGGGTGGCCGCTTCGGGCCGGGTGGTGAACTGGTATGTGAGCAGAAGGGCAGCGTCGCAGGCCCCGCGACGCTGGCTCCGCCCCGGGCACGCGGCCGCGTTGTCCGCCACGTGTCGGCTGCCGGGGGCGGCCGAGTCGCGAGGTCAGCGGTGAGCGTGTTACGTTTGGGACTCGGATGCCTGAGAAGCTGGGTCCGTGAACGTGCGGCCTGGGAGGTGGCGTGGTGGGGGGGTGTGCGGAGCTCCGAAGGCCAAGCCGGAGACGAGCCTGGGCCCCACCACACGGGTGCCCTGGAGCGCGTGACTCGCGGAGCGCTCGCCGCCAGCCGTCGCCTGGGGTGCGAGGCGGCCTTCCTCCCACGGCCCAGCGCAGACCCCGCGGTGTCACGTGCCCGTGCGCCTGCCCCCTGGTGCCGGAGCCCAGAGCGAGCCGTCACCTGCCCGGGCCGGCGGCGCGGCCGTGGTAGCGAGGTGGCCTCAGGGACCCGGCGAGCGGAGCCTGCCGCGGTCCACGACCATGCCGTGCGTCGCCTGTCGCTTTTGCTCCTGGCAGGCTCACCCGGCCGGAGTGCCCCGTCCTGCAGGCCCGCGGGCCGCAGGCCTCCGTCGTTGAGCCCTGCCCCCGGCAGCCGCAAGCGTCCGCGCGCTCCATCCCTTCTCGTGAGCCGCGGTGGTCTGGTGTCCGGCCCAGGCCTTTATTTTTTCCCGGCTGGTGGCTTCGCTGCTGTGAGCCCGGACGCCGTTTGATGTCGAGTCCGCTGACGCCGCCTGCACGCTGCGGTTCCGTTTTATGAAAGCCAGATGACTTGGAACCGTGCGGGCGTGCGGCTCGCTGCAGAAAACACTGCCCTGGGAGGCTCGCGGGCCCCACTTACTCATCTGTGGGACAGCGCAGCGCTTCCTGTTTAATTTGGAGTTTTAAAATACAAACAGTTCCCTCCTTTTTCTTTTTCTGGCTCTTTTAAAGTTTAATAAAGTACAAAGTGGACAAAAATCAGAGCGGCCCAGTTGCGTAAGAGCCGGAGTGTTGCATCGCTGCGCGTCCGCGTTGCTGAGTGCCACACTGTGTCCCTGCGTCCAGCTCGGGGCCGTGGCGAGCCGGGCTGCGAGACCAGCCGTGCTGGTGGCGGCCGGAGCGAGGCCAGGGGAGCGGTGCCGGCAGTGCGGGCAGCCGCGTGGTCCTCGGGGCCGAATGTGGTTCTCAGTCGTGGGGCGCGTGGAGCCCGCGGTGAGTGTCCCCCGGGGCGCTGGGCTGCGGGCGCTGCTGCTGGAGTCCCCTCCCCCGGGGACGCTCGCTCGCAGAGCAGCCCCTCTGTCGCCCGTAATCACGCGCCCAGATGCTCGCTGCTTTTGTTCTAATGCTGCTGGTTCCTTAAGGGTCATGAAAACATAGGCTTCTGCGTGCGTCTCACGTAAAGCAGAGAGAAAGCAAATTTAATCCTGCTGGTCACAAATGGGGAAAATTGCTTGAAATAATTGTAACTACGGCTGTGTGACTTACTGAGGATGTATACAGGAGTATCTGTGGTCTAACTCTGTTTAGGTTTCATTAAGTGCCTTTTACCGTAGGCTTTCTCTAACTCGTTTTTTTCTAAAAGTGAACATAAGATGATAATTTTAAAAGCATTTAGACTCCACTATTTTTATTTAAAAATAAACAGTTTTGTTTGTGCTTTCAGACTGTGATTTTAAGTTGACTAGCTTAAGACCCAAAGTCGCATTCCTCTGCCTTGAAAGAGGAGGGTCAGTTACCGGCGTGGGCCCTTCAGCCCCTGCCGCGGCCCCGTGGGGAGGCCCTGGACAGAGAAGCAGTGGGGACCCGGAGATGCCGGGGGCCCGTGCCCAGCAGCTGCTGCACACGCACCGGAAGTGACCTCTGTCAGGTTGCCAAGTGCCCTGGTGCCCACGGTGCTTATGAATTTGAAAACAACATTTCGTATTTTAGTTCTGAAAGCAAAGTAGTGAATTAGATAAAAGTATGATTTTTAACCCATTTCATAACGGCGGCCTGAGTGCTGATTTCTGGGGTTGTCTGAAATGCTCAGTGATATTAAAGTGACAGGAACCTACTTACTGCTCTGAAGCAGAACTGCCACCCGCACGTGGCTCTCGTAGAAGTGCGAGGTCTGGAGGGGCCATGGGCGGAGGGGCCGCCGTGGGGCAGCCCAGTCTGGCGGGGGCCGGGGCTGCCAGGCGGGAGGAGCTGGGCGGGGCACGTGGCCGGTGGCCGGTGGCCAGCACGGCCCTGCGCCCAGCCCAGGCCGCCTGTGCCACCGGCGTCGGGGATGCTGTGGAGAAGGGACAGCCGGTGTGCGGCAGCTGCATCCCGCAGTGCGTGCGGGGAGCCGAGCGGGCGCGGGGCGCCGGGGCCAGGGCACGGAGACCCCCGGGCACGGACACCCCCGGGCACGGACACCCCCGGGCACGGAGACCCCCGGGCACGGAGACCCCCGGGCACGGACACCCCCGGGCACGGACACCCCCGGGCACAGAGACCCCCGGGCACGGACACCCCCGGGCACGGACACCCCCGGGCACGGAGACCCCCGGGCACGGACACCCCCGGGCACGGACACCCCTGGGCACAGAGACCCCCGGGCACGGACACCCCCGGGCACGGACACCCCTGGGCACAGACACCCCCGGACACAGAGACCCCCCAGGCACTGACACCCCCAACACAGACACCCCCGGATGCAGAGACCTCCGGACACGGACACCCCGCGCATGGGAACCCGCACTCTGCTCGGAGTCAGGGAAACCCCTGCCCCAAGGAAAGCTTTACAGCTGCTCCCAAGACGGAGCAGTGGGGACGTGGGGCTGCTGACCCCCCACAAGCCCCCACACCCCAGGCACCGAGGAAGGGGTGAGGTCACCCCAGCCCTCTGCCTGTCCGGGCCGTGCCGTGTCCGGGCCCGAGAACAATGGGGGTGAGGTCACCGGGCCTCCTTCCTGCTGCCGCTCCCGGGAGCACTTCACGATGCTCGTGCTGCGACTCGCCCGGGCGCCCACACACACACAGCCTGCCGCTGGCTGCGGCGAGCACCGGGGACAGCACGGCGCTGTCCCCCGGACACGGCGACGGCCCGCGGTGCCCGGCTCCTCGGCTCTAGGCAGAGCGGAGCCTCGGCCCCCGGCCGCTGGCTCTGCCGCTTAGCGCCCTCCAGGGAGCCCGTGTTTGCTAACTTCGTGGCGCTCTCTTCCTACAGGTAAACGCCGGGAACCGGGGGTGCTTCACCCCACCTCCTCGTTCTTCCTCCTCCCCGTCAATTCCTCTTCCTTCACTTGTAAAGAAAATGTGTTCTGTGCTTGACGCTGAGACCACCTGTAGCGTCATCTGCCACTCCACCGCAGTCCCCTTCTGGGGACCGAGGAGCTGGACCGTGGCGTTGTGCTCCTGGCCGGTGCGGGCTTGCTGGCGGTCCTCCAGCACACCGGGCCAGGCAGCCGTCCGGACGCTCGACGGCTGTGTTATTCCCACAGTCACACTCAATTAAATTTCAAGACTGTATGTAAAATTCATAATTCCTGCTGCCTTTGGAACATGTAACTGCTTTCCGGAAGATCCTTTTCAAAGAGGAACTCGATTTATAAAGTGTGGGGGGGTAGTTCTAAGTGGTTATGCTTATTTGTATAAGCGTTCATGTTTAATTTTACAAGTACACACACTAAACATAACAGTAATAAGGTTTTCAAATACCAGCTTAGATGTCTTTAGCCAAGTAATTCTTAAAACTAGCCTTCATATAGCTATTTATCATATTGTGATCTCAGTTTTAATGACTGTGCTTAACTCTTCTTGTGTTTGGAAGTCAGGTGGTAAAATGTTGGCCCAACTATATTATGGTAAGATCTTGTTTTCACTCAGTCGTTCATGAAATTCTAAGTTTATTACCAGTACCCGTGGTTACTGTCACGTATACTACGAAAAGCCTGTAGTTTTAGAGCAGTGCTGTCCAGTGGAAATGGAATGTGGGCTTCATACGTAATTTTAATTTTCCTATTAGCTATCTTAAAAAAAATAAAAAGAAACATTAAAATCAATTTTAATAATGTTTTACGCATATCTAAAACGTTACAATTTCAGCATATAGTCAATACAGTTCATTAGCGAGATACTGTAGATTTTTTTGCCGCACGCCGTCTCTGACATCTGGGTATGCTTTATACTGACCGCACACTTCTGTTGGGCCTGGCCCATTTCCTGGGCTCAGTGGCCTGGCGGCTGCGGTGTCGGGCAGCACAGTGTTGGAGCACCCGATGCCACTTCACCGATGTCCGAGAAGTTATTTTTCTGTGTTCTTATACTTGGCTTTGGCCCCTGCTTATGCATTTACATTCTTTCAATGACAGAGGTGACACGTAGCAAAATGTTATCACTTCTGGACCCCATTTTCCTTAATTAGAAAATGCATAGAATTACTGTAAAATGAATTTTAACTGTGTGTCCGCATGTGTGTGCACATTAAATAAAATAGGAACTAGTAGAATTATTTTCTCTAAGTTCAGTCTAGATTAGTTTGTTCATTATCGCTTAGAAATAAGATACGCAGTTTAACGATTCTAAACTTAATGTTTTGTTTTATGTCATTTTTTGGTCATAGTGTCCGACGTTCTTAATTTCATTCAGACCGAGTGGGGCGGGTTGCTAGCAGGCGCCGCAGTGCTGAGGCGTCCCCGGGGCCCGGCGGCCGCGGCCGCCCTGGTGCCGTGCCAGCGCCGGCCTGTCCCCGGCGTGGGGTGGTTCGCTGGGGCCAGGCCGAGCTCACTGCTCTGGCCGCCCAGTCTGGGCAGGCGTTCCTGGCTGGGGCTGCTGCGACCAGGGGGAGACGCTGGCTCGGCTTTGAGTTGGTCCGAGGTTCTGGTGTTTGGGGTTGGAAGTAACTACCGTGTTAATCTGGGACACGCGCTCACACAGGCAGAAACTCCGTAGAGTTCCCTCATCTCCCGGCAGCCACCTGTGATCTCGTTTTTCTAAAACGACTGCTAGTGGAGCTGCAATTTCTCTGAGCAACAGTGGTATTTACAGTTGTCTTAGGGCCGGTTTAGCAGCCGCTCACACAGCGCGGCCAGGATCTGGGTAAGCAGAGGTGGGGAGCGGGGTGGCGGCGGGAAAGGCGTCCCCGGAGGCCGCGCGCGGCCTGGCACGTCGTCCACGGTCGTGAGTGGAGCCCCCGGTCCGTGAAGCAGGGGATGTCGACCGGGGAAGCGGTGTGGGTCGAGAGCACGTCTGGAAGACTCGGCGCCGACCAGAGTCTGGGTGCTGGTAGAACGTTCCAGATCCACGTTCTGTGCATCACCGCCACCACCTCCCCCGAGGGCGTTTTCTTTAAATGTCGGATGCCATGGTTCCTTGTCAGGGACTTTCAGTTAGTTGGCTTGTATGACCTGCAGTTTTAACGTGTAGATCTGCTGATCTAGTGTGTGTATCGGTGTTACTAAAAATGCTGTATTGCTGGGATTACTGATATTTTTCTTGTCAAATACAGAAGCGGCTGATTATCTTATTAAAAGGAGGATTTTTATTTCTAATTTTAAAGGACAGTATTTCATTACCAAAAAATAATGCTGTGTGAAAATGCCCATTCACACTAAAAACTGGTACAGCTGCCCCCCTTATTCATGGTGGGGGGGGCATTCCGAGACCCCCGTGGGTGTCCGAAACCACGGACAACCCCGAGGCCCGTGCATGCTGTGTGTTCTGTATCTACACACCTATGGCGGAGTTCACTTTGTAAATGAGGCACAGTGAGCAATGAACAGCAATAACTCAGAACAGAACGATGTCCTGTCACAAGGGTCAGTCAGTGTGGTCTCCGCAGCCCGGCCGACAGAGCGGAGCATCTACCGTGTGGGGACGCAGGACAGAGGGGCGACTGGGCCCCGGGGGGGTGGAGCTGGGCTGCGTGAGATTTCATCGCACTGTTCAGAATGGCACACGATTTACAACCTGCACATGTTTATTTCTGGAGTTTTCTGCTTGACGTCTTCCCGTCTTGGTTGAGCCGGCCCGCGGGCGCGGGGCTGGGCTGCCGTACCTGAACTTCTGTGACGTTACGTGCATGTCCGTTCAGTAGAGGACAGAAGGAAAGTTACTGTAGCTTTAGCAACTTCGCAGGAAGTCTGGCCTAGGGGCGTTAGCTGCATATAAATATCCTGTAGCATTTGCAGGAAAAGAGGGTTTCTCAGGGCCCCCCATGGGAATCGTTATTTGACAGCTATGAAGAAAGCTCTAGAACATGAGTTCCATGAGAACAAGGGCTTTCTGTCCATTTCTCTGATGTAGCAGAGCTTCAGACGGCCGAGGCATTTAGCGAGTATTTGTGGAATGAATCACATTGTCGTTTAAACAGCTGAGTTGTTGAATGAAGCACTTAATCATAAATTAGGTTAGATATGCAGGAAGCAGTTGGGGTTGTCCTGGAAGTCACGTGCCTAGCGTGTCCTAGGCCCCAGGTTCAAGGACCCCCCGGCCACACGTAAGTAAAGTCAGGCAGGAGCTGCGTGACTTGCTCTTCTGCTGAGTGGCATGCCAGCATCCGGAAGCTGACATTTAGTAAGTACCTACGGTATGTTTTTTATTGTGAAATATCAGATTTACAAGAAAGTACAAGCTTTGTCAAGTATCCCAGTCATGGTTGATTTTATTTTTAAATTTTTATGGTAGTAGGACCCAGGCAAGACCCACAGGTTGCCCCCAGCCGTCGCATAGTGTTTGTGGTGCTGGGTGATTCCCCGGGGCCTCTGGTGGCCAGTCGAGTGTCCGGGCCAGGCGGGCTCAGCGGGCAGCGCCACACAGACACACGCGGGGAAGGGCCGCACAGCCTGGGCCGGGGTTGGCCGCGGCCGGGGGGGCTCTTGACTTTAGCTCACTCTGGACTTCAGCAAACTCAGCCTCCAGACAACGTGCCCACGGGACACCTGGGCCACGCCGCTTCCCAGCATTGAATGGTTTTGTTAAACTGAGCCATTTTACACTGTCTGCCTAGTGCGGCGTGCAATGGGCGTTTCCCGGCCCAGACCGTGGTGTCCTGCTGTGGGCCGTGCTGCTGGGTGGGCCTCCTCCTAAACCTGCTCTGTCAGCTCGAGGGAAGAGGGCGCTGAGTGGCAGCGACATCGTTCGGTCGTAGGAAATGTGTGTCAGTCAGGTCGTTGACGTCCCTGTCCTTTTTATACTTCTGCTGTATGAGACAGCATTTCACAGCTCCGGAAGTAGCCGTGAGCCGAGAGCACACGCTCAGGAGTGGTGGCAGTAGGCGTGCGCGTTCACGCCTGTGATGGCGCCAGGACAGTACCCGGAACGTCAGCCGTGCCGTCGCAGGCGCGCGTGAGGCTGTGTCACGGAAGGGCCGTCTTCCCTGCGGCGGCGCGTCCGCTGGGCTCGCGGCCTCGGTGGTTACCGCCAGTGACAGGACCTTAGACTGAAGCAGTAGATGTTTTCTGCGTAATTTTCCCTCATTAATTAGGTTTTACTAAGTGTTTGTCGTGGAAGTTTTCTTGTTTTAAATGTTAAATGGTGTGCATGAAAACAGCGAGGACTTGGGGGTGCAGGCAGATCCGGGAACGCAGAAGCCCTGTCGCCAGGCGCTTCTCTGGCGAAGTGGCGCCGTCGCAGCACCTGCCCTGGTCGTTTCTGGCGCTCGCCGCTGCGGCTGCTCAGAACCAATCGAGTCGCCGTCAGGGTTCGGTCCGTTTTAGTCTTATCAGCAGATTTACTGACAAATGACTCATTTTTCAGTAATCATTTTTCGTAATTTGGAAACAAAATAGGTGCATTTCCTGTTAACTTTCTTTATATTTATCAAATACTGTTGTATTTTAATTTACATGTAAAAACGAGAACCAGGACTTTTTTAGTTATCCGTGTCCGTGTGTCATTTTTAACTCGTCGTGTTCACTGAGTGGTGTAGTTCTGGTGTGTTTTGTGTTTTCATCATGGTTTCCACCTTGCTTTTGCTCAGGGCGCTGGCCAGGATAAGCTTGGGATCTACGTGAAGTCTGTCGTGAAGGGAGGCGCTGCGGACGTGGTCAGTATGGTTTTTGTTCCATCACACATGTAACGAGCGACACGGGACATGCCCCTGCTGCTTTGCTGCAAACACAGACAGGCAGTGTGCTCACCGTGGCCTTTCCCTCCCCGCTCCCTTCGCTGTCCTGCCTCTCGCGCGTGTGCCCTTGGGCGTGCCCAGGATGGACGCCTCGCCGCCGGCGACCAGCTGCTCAGTGTGGACGGACGGAGTCTGGTAGGACTTTCTCAAGAAAGGTATCGTTGGTTTGTTTTAAGCTTAACACTCACATTTTGGGGATGTCTCACGTTAAATTGTACCGCTGGAAGAGCGCTGGGCGGCCGCGCCCTCGCCGCCTCCTGTTCTCAGGGCGAAACCTCAGTGTCCCTGGCGTTTCACTCGCTGGCAAGATGGAAGCGGGCAGTTAGCGCCGAGCAGCTTCTCCGAAGTCTGAAGTCTCCCTGGCGCTGCCCGGAGTCTCTCCCGTGGCGCGCTGCGGGGCGCAGTGTGCGTGGGCCGCGCGCAGAGGGGAGGAGCGGGCGGCGGGCGGCGGGCGGCGGGCGGCGGGCGGGCTGTCGGAGGGCAGCGCGCCGCCCCCGGCGCAGACGGGGCTGTGGCCGCCCGGTCGCGGCCCCGTGGCGCTGCGTTTCCTCACGTGCGTCACGCTCTCTTCTAGGGCTGCAGAGCTCATGACAAGAACGACGTCCGTGGTGACTCTGGAAGTCGCGAAGCAAGGGGCCATCTATCACGGCCTTGCCACCCTGCTCAGCCAGCCGTCCCCGACGATGCAGAGACGTAAGGATGGCGCGCGTCCCCTCCACGACCACGCCCCCTGCCGGCGCGGAGCGTCCAGGGCCTCCCTTGAGCCGAAGGGCGCCCCGTGGGTGCGGCCACCAGGACGAGCAAGCGGGCGTGAGGGCAGGGGGGGCCCGGGCTTCAGGCAGGGAGTGCGCCTGGCCGCCCCTCCCGAGAGCCCTCTCGCCCCGCACGCCCGGCACGGAGAGGCACGGTCACGTGTTCGGTGCCGAGCGCATCACGTGACTGGCCCTTCGGAGGCGGTGAGCGAGCGCAGCGCGGTCCTCAGCAGGTGGACGCCGCCGAGGGAACGCCCGTGCCCGTGAAGGGCCCTTCCAGCCCTGCACGTGATCGTCACGTCACGTGTAGCGCACTTTAAATAAAAGGCCCAGTTATTTGAGCAAAGTAATATGTTGGTGGGAACCATGGTTTTGTAGCTGTATCAAAAATCTCAGAATAAAATCCATATAAATGTAGGGCTTTTTAAAGAAATTAGTTCAGAAACCACAGGAAAAAAGATTGCGACTCACAGTGTCTTTTAAACTGTTAGGGACGGTGCATCTCAGTCCCCAGAAGCCGCCTTGCTACTGGCTGCGTGGCCAGCGAGCCTTCGCCCTAGGTCTGCGTCATAGGAGCTTCAGAGCCCGGACCCCACAGTCTAGATGTAGCAGTAACAGCACAGTGAGAAGAAGGTCCCCGAGCACCTGGACCGGTTGCCTCCTGCAACCAAACAGAACGGGGCCCCTAAAAATCCCTGTCTCGCACTGTATGGCTTGACTGCATTTTTTTACTTTTTTCATGACATAAAACTTAACATGTTGCTTATCTGATTTCAAAGAAGCGAACTAGAAGGAGTCAGAAATCAAAGAGGGAAACTTAGCTAATAAATCAGGGCTGCCAAGCAAGAAGCTGAGAAAATTAAAAAATAAAGATTGAACAGTCACATTGAATGACGTCTGCTCACGACAATGATATCCCTGAGTGAAAGAATTAATGTATTTTAAAAAATGAGGGAACATTTATTTTTAAGTTTTGAAAAATTAAAACAGGTTGTTACTTTGTTACTTAAAAAATGAAAGTTTATGAGAAAATAAGCTTTGAAAGAGTAGTTAGTACTTTTTTCCATTAGTGTCAGTTAAGTTTTGCTTTATTTGTAGAACTTTTAAAGATTCCGTAGATTTTACCCTCTTAGAAAAATCATCTTATTTTTTCTGCTAAAGACGTTTTAATTAGGGAGTTTTAAATATCTGTAGAGTCATCTTTCAAAGTAAATGGGGTGTTTAAATTAAACCTTGAACAAGTGGCAACATCCTGAATGCGCATTGATTTCAGTTTCAGATCGTCGCGGCTCGGGTAAACCGCGACCGAAGAGTGAAGGTTTCGAGCTCTATAACAACTCGGCTCAAAATGGGTCACCCGAGAGCCCTCAGCCGCCGTGGGCAGAGTACAGTGAGCCAAAGAAGCTGCCTGGCGACGACAGACTGATGAAGAACAGAGCCGACCACCGCTCCAGCCCCAATGTAGCGAGTAAGAACTGCCGGGCTCCTGCTCCATCCAGGGCGCGGGGCGCGGGGTACTGGCTGCACTGAGCCCCTCCCCACACGTGGCTGACAGGGCTCGTTTTCCACGAGGGAGATGCAAACGAATGATCCTTTAACAAGAAGTAAAAACGAACTTGCAAAAGCTTCGATTCGGCCTCCAGGCGGGGGCTCTGGGCGGGCGGGCTACTGGCGCTCCGGCCGGGGTGGCGGCCACCTCGCGAAGCAGTGCTGACGAGTGGAGGACGCGGGAGGACGCGCAGCAGGGGCGAGGGCCGCAGAGCGTACAGGATGTGCTCCGTGTCCCTGCGCCGAGACCGTCCGCCGCCCCTGGGGCTCTGGCCGTGACGCTCAGGCCCCGGCGGGAGGGCGAGCCTGCAGCCCTCAGTGCCTCGTGCGGCAGGATGCAGCCGTGCGGCACATGGTGCCCGCGCTCGGGCTCTGGGCGTGGCTCAGCTTCCCGTGTCACATCACGTCTCCCCCCCACTCTCTCCAGCAGATCAGCCTCCGGGTCCCGGCGGCAAGACTGCGCATGCGCCCGGGGCAGCCGCGAGGGTGACGTCCGTCTCCACCGGGAACCTGTGCGCCGAGGTGGGCGCCTGGCCGCTCGGCCGCCCTCCCCCTGCAATGCTCACTGCCCCCACCCACGCTGCCCTCCCCCCACGCGTCAGTGTCGTCCGCCGTTCCCGAGTGTCTAACGTTTTAGTTTTTAATGTAAAAGTCAGGTGCATGAGCTTTAAATTCATAAGTCTGGGCCAAAGAAGGTCTTTGTTATTCTCAGATGGGACCAAACTTTGGCTTTTAACGCAGCTTTCAGATTTGTGTGCTGTATTTTGAACAGATCACTGGAGATGAGGGGGGTCTCACTCTCTCCCTCCTCACGCTTCCAGGAGCAGAGCCCTCCGCCCCGGCCGGAAGCCTACCCCATCCCCACCCAGACCTACGCCAGGGAGTACTTCACCTTCCCTGCGTCCAAGTCCCAGGACCGCGTGGCGCCCTCGCAGCACCAGTGGGCGGACTACGAGGAGAAGCCGCGCGTGCACGTGGACGGCAGTCACTCTAGCATCGGGGTCCAGGTGAGGGGGGCTCCCCGGCACTCTTCAGGCTCAGAGTCGCGGGTGGACGGGAGGGTTAGGATTTGGTGATTGTTCTTAGTGGTCACAATGTTTCCACGGAGAAGTGGCTTTCGGTGCTGTCCACGCGGTTAGACCACATATGTCCACCCTTGCAGAGCTGTGTGCAGGTGCCCAGCAGAGGTGCGGGCAGGGCCTGAGTATTAGGCAGGGACCCTGGGCAAAGTCCCAAGTTCTTGTGCATTTCGTTTTTTGGCTAGCGATAGAGAAAAAGTAGTTTCTCCTCCAGCAGAGAAGGCAGACTGGCAAGGCTCTGAGGCTGGGGAGCCCCTGAGCCGCGGGGCAGCCTCCCCGCTTCCCCCTCCCCACCTCCCTCCTAGCTTTCTCCTGACGCTTCTCCCCGAAGACGAAGCGTTTGTGAATTTCACGGAACTTCTCTCGCTGAGCGACAGGACCGCCACAGCCTGCCTTTCTGTTCTTCCAGCGTGTTGCCCGCTCCCAGGAGGAGCTTCGGGAAGATGCAGCTTATCAGCTCGAGCGGCGTCGCCTGGAGGGCACCCTGGACCGCAAGTCCGACAGCGACGTGTGGCTAAACCAGGGCTCCTCCCTGGGCTCCAGTGCGTCCAGCCAGGAGCACCTGGACCCGGCCTCCAAGTCGGGCACGCCGGCCTCCACGCTGACCAGAAGCGGCCCCGGGCGCTGGAAGACGCCGGCGGCCGTGCCGCCCGCACCCATGGGCGTCTCCCAGCCCCTCCGGACAGACCTGCCGCCACCGCCGCCACCACCGCCTGCGCACTACGCCGGCGAGTTCGACGGGGTCCCGCTGGAGCTGGCCCTCCCGGGGCCGCCCGCCGGCCAGCGGGGGCCCCCGGCGGCCGAGGCGGCGGCGGCCGAGCGCAGGAAGCGGGAGGAGCACCAGCGCTGGTACGAGAAGGAGAAGGCGCGGCTGGAGGAGGAGCGCGAGCGCAAGCGCCGCGAGCAGGAGCGCAAGCTGGGCCAGCTGCGCACGCGCGCGCTGCTCCCCGCGCCGCTCGCCGCGCCGCACGCCGCGCCGCACGCCACGCCGCACCCCGCGCCGCCCGCCAAGCCCGAGAAGCCCGCCACGCTGCCGCGGCCGCAGGACACGGTCATCCGCGAGCTGCAGCCCCAGCAGCAGCCGCGCACCATCGAGCGCAGGGACCTGCAGTACATCACGGTGAGCAAGGAGGAGCTGTCGTCGGGTGACAGCCTGTCGCCGGACCCGTGGAAGCGGGATGCGCGCGAGAAGCTGGAGAAGCAGCAGCAGATGCACATCGTGGACATGCTGAGCCGGGAGATCCAGGAGCTGCAGGGCAAGGCCGAGCGCTCGGCGGAGGAGGGCGACCGCCTGCGCAAGCTCATGCTGGAGTGGCAGTTCCAGAAGCGCCTGCAGGAGTCCAAGCAGAAGGACGAGGACGAGGAGGACGAGGAGGACGACGACGTGGACACCGTGCTCATCATGCAGCGCCTGGAGGCGGAGCGCAGAGCCCGGGTAACAGGGAGGAGCTGCGGGCGGGGTCTCCCGTGCGGCCAGTCCAGCTGGGGCGTGGGCCGCTGCGCGGGGCGTGGGGCACGTGGGGTTGGAGGGGCCCTTGGGCGCACGACGGCTTGGCAGGACTTACGTTGGCTGGCGCTTGTGCGCACCACCTGGGGTGAGAAAACTGGACAGTTTCGACAGTATTTTAAACTTACATTTATCCTTCTCAAGCCCTTCGGTGAGGAAATAGGAAATAACCAGTAATAGTCTCGCCCAGGGGACGCAGATGTTTCCGAAACTGCCAGGCAGTCGCTGTCTGGGGCGCTGTGGACCCACACGCTCCCGTTCACTGCCCGGTTGTTGGTGGGGGCGCAGCCTGCGAGTGCCCGCCAGCCTTTGCTTCTGGCCCGCAGCCCTCTGCCCGCCCCGCGATGGTCAGCCCTTGACAGTGGGCCCCAGGGGCGCTGTCGGCAGCCTGCGGGGGAGGCTCAGTATCCTTACAGGAGCAAGGCAGGCCCTCCACGGTGGTGACAAGCGGGGGACGCCACTGTTTGTTATACCACCACCCGTCTGTGAGGGGGTAAAGATGCTGAGAACTTGTGACTTTATTCCTGTTTCTCCAGATTATACAAGTAACCTGCTTTTTCTGTAACAAATAAAAGAAGAAAAGTAAGATTTATGTTAGTTTAATGCAATATATTGTTAAATTGCCAAATTTGAGATTTTTCTTAGCCTCTCAAGAGAATTGACAGAGAGGCATTTATCAGTATTAATTTGTAGAGGGTGCTGTTGACCACTTCATGTTAATGAATTTTAGTGATTTTTTTTTTTTAAATACAATGCAATATCTGAGAAGACAGCCAAGAGCGTGTCCTTTTTGTCTTTTAGATTTTGTTTCTAATTCCAGCCTTTGTCTGATGCTGTCTGTACTTGAGATCTGAACCAGGAGCCGCTGGTCAGACCCTTCAGTGGTTCTGCCGGGCGCGTTGAGTCGTGGGTCATGATTAGTGGGTGCTTAGGCCAGCAGCGCCAGCTCCTCAGTTCACTCCCGAGATTCCCCCTCCTTCTCTCTCTCCCTCTCTCTCCCTCTCTCTCTCACACACACACACACGCTTTTTTCAGCCAACTATATAGATCTTTACCCAGAATTCAGCTGGAATCCCGCTGAAGACACAGACGTTTCTAAAGCGAAGACCTAAATGTTAACTACTAACATTGTTTTATGAGTACTTTCCAAGTCATCACTAGTAAAACTCCTTCAGGGCGACCATGTTCGCTGTCCGTATTATTTTACTTGAAAGAACAGCTTTTGATAAACGCGGATGACTTCGAGCATAAGCACTCTGAACGGCTTTCGCTTGGCAGTTGCAGCTCCGGCCCCCCTCGGCCAGTGTCAGCCATGCGCTGGCCACTGCGGTGTGCCTCTCCCCTGCCCCGCCAGGGTCACTGGCGGCCGCACTGCAGGCGGAGTCATGGAGAAGCTGACCGTGTTCATGGCCTCGCGCCTCTCACCCCTGCTGCCCAGACCCTGAACCGCGGCTGTCTGTGACAGATTAGCCGACATGAATGTTCGTTGTTGCAGCTGCGTCCCAACGACCCCAGAGTTAGCAGCTGCGTTTATAAAACTGCAGGAATTCTTCTTTTCTGGAAAGACTGAATTTTTTTTTGAAGGTCTGTCAATTTTTCCAGATAGTTAAAACACTGTTTTAAAGTCTTTGTGTTTATTATGATATTCAAAAAGTTTATGAAAATTTAGTTGAAAGTATCTATATTTACCATTAATTACATATTAAGATGAATATTTTAGTCTCTAAGAGAGCTAAGAGAAATATTACCTTTTTAGTTTCTATGTATCTTAAGGATGAAACTCAATGTTTAATACCACGTGGGCAGCTATTTCTGAATGCCAGAAATTCGTCTAGTAGCTCTTTGCTTTTCTTGTTGGGGTGTCTCAGAAACAGACGAAGCATGAGGGCGACAGAGGTGCTGGTGGCGGAATACAGATGTAAACGTAACTTTTTTTTTTCACACTTCATCTTTCTTTTTTTTCCTTCTCTGCCACCTGCAGCAGACTGCTATGCCAGCAATCTCTGTTCTAGATTTGGTATGTTCTTGTTTCTTTCCCTTTGGTCCTTTTTTCCTGTCTCGATTTCCTTTTTTCTTTTAGTGGTGGTGGTTTTGTGTGTTTGGTAGACCAGTTCTTAGGGGTGGCTCGGATCAGGACACGTAGTGTCGCAACCCTCTAGACGCATGCCTTTGAATGTTTTTAGATTTAGTTACTCTTTACCTTTTTCCTTTAAGTGTTGCTATTTGTTTACGGTTTTGACTTTTCTCAGTTTTAGTCAAAATTGGTTCTGTGTATTTTTACTGGTCATAAATACATGAGCAAATGAGAGAAATGTCACATAGAGTAAGTAAATCCATTTCATTGTTGTTGCATTAGAAATAGATTTTAGATATTCAACTGTTAGAAACGCAATCGAATTATTACTGACATTCGTTAATTAAGCTCTCTGTACCTGTTTTTTGGTGGCGTAAGAGAAATTTCCACTGAATTTTTATTGTGTTTTCTTGAGTGTCACGTGGATCTTAGAGGAGTCCGTCAGCCGTGCCAGTCCGTCGTCTGCCCTGTAACCCCTGAGCTCACGTTCTGCATGAGTCCCCGTGTTCAGTGTCTCTTAGTGCCCATCATGCCGTAGTACCACGTCTGTGTCACCCGCCAGACGGCGCCATCCTGCCCGATACATTTACTTTGCCTCAGTCAACATTTGTCAGTTGGCTTTTAACGACAGAAGGCCAGTGTCAGACAGCACTTCAGAGGGAAGGGCTCTTGAATTCCGGTCTGACCTCGGTGGCCCTGTCGGCAAGTTTCAGCCTCCCCTTCCAGGCCTTGAGCAAGCAGCCCGGCAGCACTGCCGCCCCCGAGAACCCTCGCGAGGGCCTCTCCCGCCCTGGCGACCGAAAGGCGCGTGTTCCGAGCTGTACGTCTTTCTCACGGGCCGGAGGTTCAGCACGTGTGTCTCTGTCCCGCCTTCCTTGAGTGTCAGGCGTCAGCGTAGCAGAGGGGACAGTGCCGCTCGCCCACTCGCCTCGGAGGCGTCACGAGCCGCCGCCCCGGTGGCAGCCGGGCAGTGGCTGTAAGAGACGCGCGGCCTGTAGGCCTGCGAGGTCCTTTGCGCTGCGAAGCTTCTGTGACCGATAATGGTATTTAAGGATGGGGTCTCTGACATTTTTGTTTCAAAGAAATAGTTCAGTTTTTCTTCCTTGTGAAGCCCATCAGCTCGAGCGTCAGCGCTGACCCCTGCTGCCCGCCCTCCGAGCGCCTCTCAGCCTGCGCCCCCGTGAGCGCTGCTTCCGACCGTGTTGGTCCCTGGCATTCCTCCCGGGTCAGAGCTGGGCCGTCCCGAGACCCGCACCCCTCCGGCAGGTGTCACCCTCTCCTGAGAGAGTGGGGGCGCAGATACCAGGACGCTTTTTTAATTTTCTTTCAACCTGAATATAATCTTTTTTGAGATGTGCAGGCCGCCAGTATCGTGAAGCCTTGGGTCAGGCTCACGCTGGCTTCAGAGACCCCAGCATGGTGCTCAGTCTGCAGTGATTTGCGTCTGGCTGTCTCGGTTCATTCCACAGGGCTAGTTATTTTATCTGTCAGATCCGTTCTCCCAAACATAATTTCCCACAAACTGTTTTGAGCACATGTAGCTTTTCACTCTTGAGCTATTATTTTAATTAAGAGATTAAATTCTTTTTTCTCTCATTAATACGTTTTTGGGTTTGGGGTATGTGTGTGTGTTTATAGTAAAGCATCATATCTTTGAAGAACAAAACAGTTTATTTTGAAAATGAAAATACTGTGCGAGACAGCTTATCCAGCAGTGGACAGCGCTGGTTCATTTGCTGTATTTTTGAAGCATTTGCCAATGAGCTAAACACAAGAAGAAGGCCCCTTGCATACACCCATCCAGATTTAGAATTAAGTTTTTCAAGAGAAAAATAGCTGTTTATAGGTTTATAAGATAGTATTCTTTACTTACAGTTATGAGAATTGTGATTATCCTGATTTCTTAATATTATACTCGAATTTAAAAGAACTAATTGGATATTTCAATGTATACTGTTTTTCTTGCTCAGAATTAATTTTAATTAAGTCCAGGAAGTGTAATGTAATGAAGTTAGTTTGTGCGTTACTGGTTCACAGAAGAACCTCTCGCTGCGTTAATGCAGTTTCACGTCCTTCCATTAGTCAGCTTCATGCAAAATCTTCATGTCGCCGGTCGTGGTTTACTGTGTGGTTCCATTGGGTGCTGTTTCTCACCATCGGTGCTGATGGTGCTGAGCACGTCCTGGGTGAGCACGTCCATTGCTGGCAGCGGGCCCCTCACACAGGTGTGGGTCCACTCTGCCCCGCGCCCCTGGTGGCCCCTTGGTTCTTAATCAGTAGCATCTGCTCCTGCCACACAGCTGGCCAGAGCCATGCCCCCTGACCTGACACCCTGGCTCAAACCTGGATGGCACTGAAGAGGAAGTTCAGTTAATTTGTCTTCTTGAGAAGGGAGTTTTAATTTTCCTCTAAGACGTCTTACTGTTTGCGGCCATGAAAAAGCCTTGTGGCACAAATTAATTTGTTACTTCCCCACTGGGATACAGTGTTCTAGAAATCAGCAAGAGCAAAGTTGTTAGGTGTTTGTTTTTAACAAAATGCACACACAATTCGAATCCCAAACATTTCTGTTTTTGCACTGAACAGTTTATAGGGTAACTGGTAATTCTGAGGGACTTTATGTAGGGGGTCCTTGCAGTGGCTAGAAGCTGAGCCAAGGTGGCTTTGAGTCACGTCTTAATTTAAAAACGTTTGAACTAGCTCGTTGCGGTGTGGGGCGGGACAGTGCTGTGGGCGCTGCTGGAGCCCAGGTCCCTAACTGGACGAGGTGCATGGTGAGGGCACAGTTCTCAAAGTCGCCACTATCTCAGGCAGTCACAGCAGAAGGGGCTGTGTCAGATCGAGATGGAGGAGGAGGGCCTGGCTCTTTTCTCGGCTGGCCGCGTGTGCTTTTCATTCAGAACCTCTTTTTAGAAGAGGCGTTTTCGCCTGTAGAGAGTGCGTAGAGGAAGGTGACGAGGGGGATGAAGGAGCTGAAACCCAAACAGAAAACACATCCTAGATTTTTAAAGCTCGCCTGACGTATCTGAATGGTGCGAAGGAAAGATACTAAATTTTGTTCTATGGTGTTTCAGACGGGCAGACCGTAGATGTCCAAAACTAGAGAGTGATCGGGGGTGAGTCTTAGACCAGACAAGGGCGCTGTGACGAGTGCGCGGCTAGGACAGACTGCGCTGTCTGTCCCGCTGCCGAGCGTTCAGACAGGGCAGAGAGACGGGACAGTTAGAATGAGATTCTGCCGAACTTCCGGTTCCGGTCCCGTGACTCAGAGTCCGGGAGTGTCCCGGGCTGAGCGGGGGTCCAGGACGCAATCCAGAGGGAAGTGGCAGCCAAGGGCCGGGGCGGAAGAGTGCGGGACGCTGGGTGCCCCGGGAAGGGCGGCGCCCCACGCGCAGGCGGCTGCTTGGCGTTCACAGCGGGGACGAGGGGAGAGGGCGGTCGAGGGCGTCCCGCAGATCCGCTAAGTCGGGGTGTCTGGGGCGCGTCTGTGGGTCTACGCGGGTTGCTGATGAGCTGCGCTCGGTGCCCGCCTGAGCGTGGGGGAACATGGTCCTGGGGAGGGGTCGGTCTGGAGCCGGGGACAGCGTAGGCGCCTCATGTGACATCGCAACGCCGTCGGTGTGTGAGTCGTGCCGTCTCCCCGCTCCGTGTGTGTGTCCCCTTGTCCGTGCCTGTCCCGCGCCCCGCGCCGCCGGCTCTGCCGGGCGGAGGCTGAGCTGACTCTGCCGTTAGTTGCAGGACGAGGAGCGGCAGCGCCAGCGGCAGCTGGAGGACATGCAGCGGCGCGAGGCGGAGGACCGAGCCCGGCAGGACGCGGCGCGCGGCCAGCAGCAGGAGGAGGCGCGGGCGAAGCGCGACGCCGAGGAAAAGGTCCTGGTCCTGTGAGGGCAGCGAGGGTCGCCCCACGGGGCCCGGCCGGACGGCCGGCGGGCAGCGGGCTGAGCTGGTCCGGGGCTTCTGCTGCGCGAGACGGCAAAGGGCCTGGCCCGGCTTTCGCTCTGCGACCGAAGACTTTGGCCGGGGCCGGCCCGCACCGCCCTCCGCCCGCCTGCAGCTCCCCTTGCTCTGCGCTTGTCTCTCTCCAACTCTGAACTCTCGGGCCGCGCCCCAGCCTCTGCGCCGCGGGCCTGCGGGCCTGGCCCTTGCGTCGCTGGACGTGGTCCAGCCGTTTCCGTGGCGGGGACGTTTGCGCAGTCGCTGTTCAGCTTGCGTTCGCGCCGCAGCGTAGGGAGACCGTCTGCTGCCGCCGAGCGTTTCGGACAGCTGACTTACCGCAGTCACTGCATTCTGGCCCATGGGAAAGAGCAGATGGCTCCTAAAAATCACAGGGGGAAAGTGCTCGGCGTTAATGTGGCAGGTGGCCTGAGCTGATACTTGGTTTCCACGTGCAGGTTTTTCAAATTCACGTAATCCTTGCAATCGAATTTTAAAATCGCAGCTACGTGACCTGTTCTGAGAACCGGGAGCCGTGCGATGCTGCCCCCACCCCCACGTGCGTGCCCAGCCCCAGGGGCCTGCCTGGCGCCGAGGCCACTCTGCGCTGTCACCTCCCTCCTGTGAAGGCGGGAGCTTGAGTGCCTCAGCTTCTGATAGGGAAGATTTAGTTTTTATTAAAAGTTCCTTTTTTGATAGTCCCATGAACTATATTAATAGAGTACCCTTCCCACCCCCACAAAAGAAGTTTTAGAAAGCTTTTTGTAGTGATAGGATCTATTAGGGTACCTAGTCCAGGGGTACGGTCGGCAGGAATGTGATACATTTACAAGAAAGTGGGGGGAGTAATGCGAGGTGGCGGAGCTGCATGGAAACCAGGGGTGTCTGCGTTCCGCAGACCGCGGCCTCCCCTGCAGCCCCCCGTTACCTGCAGCGCCAGGAGCTTCCCAGGCCCCTTCTGGTGGGCGTGGTCAGGACCGGGCTGGCCCAGGCGGCATCGAGGGTCTTCTGAGGAAACCGGGTTCCCCGAAGGGAGCCCCCGCAGTTCTCCACTGTACGGGTGTCATGTGCTCTCTTCCTGTGTTGTCTCTGCTCCCGGCCACCCCAGCTGTCGCCTGCACGGCCCCAGGACGGGCTGCACGCAGACCCGCTGCCCTCCGGGAGCCTGTGCTGTGTGGCGCCCGGGCCCCACCGGGCCCTGGCCCGTGGGGTCACACGCAGGAGCAGAATACCCCCGGGGAGGGCGGGTCGTGGCTGTGACCTGTGATCAGTTTGTGGTCTCACAACTCATGATTATGTCAGACACACTTTTTTTTCGGTAACTTCTTCTGTAATTGAGTGGTCAATGTAAAAAGAAGTTGAAAAACCTATTTTTTATACAAAATTCCAAAATTGCTGGGTTTGCTTTGTTATAGAAAAACGTTGGGTAGAAAAAGGTTTTCCGGGTCCTGTAATTATATCTCCTCTCATCCAACTGAAGAGAACGTTCTGGTTCCCCTGGAATGTTAGTGAGCCCCTAGTGAGCCCCCGCTCTGCCTAGGCCCCCATCCTGGCAGCCCCGCCTCAAAGCCACCGGGCTGTTCCGGATTCGATGCCACACCTGTGTGGGAAAGGAGAGACATGCTTGTCCTCTCGGGATGTCTTGGCATAGACCAAGAAGAGGAAGTGAGCAGTCAAGCCCGGGGCATGATCAGGGCCTTCGCTCTAGACGTCCTCCCGCCGCAGGCGGGGCACCGGCCACGGTGCACTTATTCCCTGCATGTATGCGTGTGGGTGTGCACGTGTGCACACGCGTGTGGGTGCATGCAGGTGTGTATGTATGCATGTGTATACACGTGTGCACATGCATGTGTACATGTGTGCGCATATGCGTGTGCATGTGTGTACGTGTGTGCGCGCGCGTGTGGAGGCCGTAGGGGGAAAGCACAAGCATGCGAATCGAAATGGGGACTAAAACCTTCTGTCCCGACGCCAGCAAGTCCCCTGAAATTGGTGTCTTTGGTCGAATGAGTGTAAAACTCATCGTCTTCCATTGTGTAACACGGAACGTCATTCACATTGAGGCCAGACTATTCTGCTTGACCTTTCACCCCTTATTTACTTTTTTCTTGTGTCCTAAAATTTCTGTCACTCTAACAAAACTGTGCTGTTACCTTTTTTAATGTTAAAATAATTTTAACACTGTCAACTGTAGTTTGTGCAGATATATGTCAGAAAAAAATGTACGTGTCAAATATATTTGCATATCCTGTTGCTCTTGCTCTTGATTCTGGCTCTGACTCTCTGTGAGGGAGTCTGAGGCCTGATCTATGAACTGTGCAGAGTGTGTGTTAGATTGCTGCTTTGGGAAAACAAGTAATGTTTTTCACAGTTTGTGGTTTCTACTAATTTTCCTCTGAATGACGGGATGGACCACGTGACTTAAGTCCGTCCTTCTCGCCCAGGAAGCATGCTCTTCGGGCCGCGCGGGGTCAGTGGGGAGGCACCCAGGTGTGCGCTCCTGAAAGTGCCCAGTCTAGAAAGCCAGTCGTAGCCTGTGTTGGGCTTAGCTTTGTCTGTAGACGCAGCAGTACCAGGTAAGTGGATATCCCACCAAAAACAGGACAGAGACGCCCGGAGGGCGCGGCAGGGAAGTGGCGGCCCGCGCGGTGGCCGGGTGGGCGGTGCCGCCGCGGGAAGCGAGGGGGAGGTGCCCGAGGGGCCGGCCTCCCGCGCCTGCGCCTTGCGTGCCCGCGTGCCCGCGCGCTGCAGGGCGGTCGGCGCGCTTCGCCGCGCCGCCTGCCGTGTCCGCACCGGCATGCCCCGTGGGCGCGGCATCCGTGCGGCGACGGGGGCTGGGCGCGCCCCTCTCCCTGCCCCGCGCGGGCGGGCGGGGGGCGGTGGTCCCCCTGACCTCTGCCTGACCTTTGCTTTTGTCTGTTCCGCCCGCAGAGGCGACAGGAGGAAGGGTATTACAGCCGCCTGGAGGCCGAGCGGCGCCGGCAGCACGACGAGGCCGAGCGCAGGCTGCTGGCGCCCGAGGAGCCGGGCCTGAGCCGGCCGCCGCTCCCGCGGGGCTACGAGCCCGCGCCGCCGCCCCCGCCGCAGCGCACCGCCTCCTCCCTCCAGACGCAGGCGCTGTCCCCCGACTCCCTCTACACGGCCACGTTTGTCGCGTACAACGAGGACGAAGAGGAAGAGGAGGACTGCAGCCCTGCAGGTCAGGACGAAGGCTCCGCCCCCGACGGCGTCTTTCCCTCCAGCCCGTTGGCCACCCCCGGCCACCGCCGATGGTACTGCCCCGCCCCCAGCGCAGCGGGAGCTGCCCTGCCAGCCGCCCCCCAGCCCGGGCTCCGGCCTGCCCGCCCGCCGCGGCCACGCGGGGCCGGCTGGCACCTAACTCTGGCTTTGGTTGCTGGGCCGGCGGGTGCCCCCGTGCTGTCCTCCAGGGCTCCGAGCGCTGCTGCTCTCCCCGGCCCCACATCGCGCGGGCCCTCCACGCCTGCCGGGCCTTGGCCTTCGTGCTCTGCGCTCCACACGGTGCTCACGGTGCTCCCGCAGCTCCCGCACGGGCCCCTCTCACGCACTCTGCCCTCTCGGGACGAGCTTCTCTTGTTTACAGTGTCACAGGTGCACGCCCGGTGACCGTCACGGCACGCAAGCAGCCCATTCTGCATTGTCAGACTCTGCTTCTCGCGGTTGTCAGCGCTGGTGCCCCAGGGGTCCTGGTGGTGTCTGGAGCCAGCTGCCTCCTGGCAGGGGCCCCGGTCTCCGGAGACCACCCCTGCCCTGCCCCCTGGGGCCCGCGGGGTCCCGCGGGGCCAGTGCCCAGAGGCTGCTGCAGGCGGGCGGGCAGGAGTCGGGTCTGAGATGACACAGAGCTGTGTTTAGGACAGAACCGTCATGATGAGGACTTGGATTTCAGACTGATTTTAGGCCTTCAGCAGACTCGGGGTGCTGGTAGCGACGTTCTCGGAGTTAGTGGGGCGGCTCCGGGTGGGGGGGTGGGCGGTGGCGTTTGCTGTCTCTGAATCCTGCACGGTGCACGCCACAGTCCTGGGGATTGGATAATCAGGAACCCGTGTGACTTTGCTTCCTGGTCGCAAGTAGATTTTCCCAGTTTCTTTCCACCCAAGTGAGAGATTTGATCCACTTCGAGGGTTCAGGGTAAAATTTTAGATTGAATCACTCAAGCCAAAATTCCATCCTTTTGCAAACTTTCTGTTATAAATCTCTTGAGTGGTTTAAGACTTGTGGAATAACAGTGATTTTTGAGGCAAGATGCCTTCGGTCTCCTTGCATCAAATTCCAAGCTGAACTTTGGATGTTTTGTAAACGTAGTGACGTGAACGTGTGAGGCTCGGTGACAGACCGCTGTGGCCGAGACCCCGTGGCCGTGCCGGCTTTCGGTCGCTCCGCTGACCCCGTCTCCCCTCGCACATGAAGGCCGCGAGGAGCGGGTTGCATCCTGGTTGGCGCCTTCGTGACGGACGGGGCTGCAGTTCCGAGTCACGGTGCTCTCCATCCTCACCCGTCACCGCTCTGGTCCTGTCGCGAGCCCTGGAAAGCACGGTGCTGCCCGCAGGACCCGCTCTTCTCCAGGGGGAGCCTAAGGGATAGCCTTAGGCTCTGCATTGGGATGAGTGACGTCCTACTTCAACACAGCAGTGTAGTAGAATCATTCTTTACTAAAGCTCTTTGAGAATTATTTGAAATGTGTAGTATCGATTCATATAGTGTCAGCTGAAGGTATTTGATATTCTGGTTAACTCTCAAAATTTTGAAAATTTTGAATTGACTTTTCCCAGTGGAAAAAACAAGTATCATTCTTAAAACAGAGCTCAAAAGATACAACGTGACAATTTTAAAAACAAAATAGATTAAATTTTAGAATTAAAATGGGAAGAATTTCACTGCGCACAGAGTCTATCCAGAGGCCTGTGCGGATTGCCTTAGAGGCGCATGCTTTGGATCTGTCGACCTTTGCTGAGGGCGGTTCCCGCACAGAGGCCATGGGGCTGGCCGAGCAGGAGGGGAGGGCGCAGCGCCTGGAGGCCTTGTGCAGGGAGTGGGCGAGCTCTGCCCCCGACGCGCTTCTGCACAGTAGGTCCTTTAACGCAGAAGCCTGACATTCACGTTTCTGCAGCTCGTGTGGAAAGGTGATCGTGTCGGACGCCGCGCCGATCTGTGGCCTGTTGTGGCCGATCTGCGCTGCCCTCGCTGTTCGCTGACTGATCGGCGTGTTTGTTGCTGCGGCTCAAGTTGTCATTACAGGCCAGAGACTTGTTAAGTGGGACGCGCTCCTGACCCTGCGGATGTGAGTTCCCAGGCGTGTGTCACTGCTGCTGCGACGCGTCGTGGTTTCAATCACGCGCCACCAGTGGCAGCATGAGCTCGCTCGGATGCATTTAAAACTTCCTGCCTGCATCGTCTCTTTGCTGCTCCGCACCCTCCGGAGCGGCCGGGGCCGGGGCCGGGGCCTGGCGCGGGCGGGGCCGCCTGTCCCCTTGCGCCGCGCCGCGAGGCCTTCGGGGACGGCGTCGGACATTCTGTTTGTGGCACCGGTGTCAGTGGCAGGGATTTCTGGTAGCTCCAGGTTCAAAAAGTTTTATTTGAATAATTACAGCTATTTTGAGAAGAGCTTCGTGTGGTTACTCCTCAGTCTGCAGGCTACAGCTGCTGTCGTTGACTTCGTAGAAAGATTCTCAGTGTCAGGAGTGTCGTGAGAGTTTGCCATCAGCCTTCTGTGGGCTTCGCCTCTGACTCTGCGACGACCCCGCATTTGGCCGCCCCTGCCGAGGCGTGTGCCGGCACCCCCCCCCCCCCAGGCGCGAGGGCGTGGAGGTCACACAGCGCCCTGCCAGGGCACCCACGGGACAGCTCGGGTCTACAGCTGCCGGAGTCCCTCCCTGTGGCGCGGCGTCTGCGGCCCCTGCGCAGTGACGAGAGGCCCCGAGCCCCGTGGGCACTGCGCCTTTGCCACGGGTGAAGCGTGGGAAACCATGCGAGTGCTTTAACTCTGATTTTTTTCTTTTTTTTTTAATGGAAAAGGACCGAACTCTTATGCTGGATCTACTGGGACCCTTTTCGGCACCCATGACGCGTATCGGGATCCGCGAGAGAGACCGCCCAAAAGGTATTCGCGTCGAAGCCGGGCAGCCAGCCCCTCTGCGGGACTGTCCTTCCTCGGGCCGCTTTAGGCGAGCTGGGTTCCCATTTGAGAGACGTCGTCGTCGGCTCGGGCTCTCCTCATCGTGCAGAATCGCGTCAGCATGTGAGCTTTTCCATGATGCTCATGCAGTCGCTTCACACGGTGACGAGGCAGGCTCAGTAGTCAGGACCTCGGAATCAGTGGGACACCCCGCTGTTTGCTTCCACAAGGAGGGGCGCAAGTTCCCGGGCAGGGTCCCAGCATCCCGTGGGCCTGTGGGAGGCCGGCCCCGAGGGCGCACAGGCGGGCCGGCGTGATGGGGGCTGCGCCTTGGTTCCCCGGGACGCTGCTGGCCGGCGAGCTCCCGAGCGTGGAAGCCGAGGCGGGCGGGCAGCTCCCCGGCGCCCGCTGCAGCTCTGTCCACGGTCGGGGTGCTGAGTGGTGCCTCCAGGTCCATGTAGGGGTCCGTGCCCCGTTACTTAAACTTGACCGTTAAGACCTGCCTGCCTGCTGGAGCCGCAGTTACTGAGGAGTTTGACAGTTGGATGTGACTGAGAAAACTCGCATTAAATTTTAAATTAACGTAGTAAGGAGAATGTGTTGCCCTTTTTTCCCCGACATTGGTTTAAAAACAGCCCCTGTGATTTTATTCTAAGGAAGGTCATGGCAGGATTTAACAAAGGCTGTCACTGAAGATGTCACGTAACTGCCACGTAGCGTGAAGTCACCCCCTTGTTGACGCGCTCTTTCCGCTCTGCCCTCCCCTCTCCTGCAGCCACGACGTGGACTCCCCCCCGAGCTCCGGGGCCCCTGAGAACTTGACGTTCAAAGAGCGCCAGCGTCTCTTCTCCCAGGGTCAGGATGTGTCTGACAAAGTGAAAGCCTCCCGCAAATTAACGGAACTGGAGAACGAATTGAACACGAAATGAGGAAGGAGCCGAGCGGCGTGGGGCCGGCCCTCCGGGCTCGAAGGAGAAGGCGTCGCACCTCCAAGTCGCTCAGGCTGTGTCTGAGATGGGGGGACGCGGAGACGGTCTGGCTCCACGAAAGTCCGCTTCGTTTTCCAGGAGACCGTCACTTATGATTTAAACACTGTCTTATTTTCTTAATCGTCTGACTCACGTGGAGATAGCTTTTCTGTTAGTTTCCTTTTTAGAGTCTGAGTCGGAAAGGGGGCGGAAGGGCGGGCGGTAAGCGATGAGTGGCTTCCACCCCCACCTCACGCAAGGAGCACAGAGAAGTCCCGTTTCTTTTCTTTTCCAAACACTTCAGCTCGCAGAGAATAGCTTGAGCTCCCCAGCGACTGTTGGCACCGTTCACAGCAGTGACAGGCAGCGAAGCAGGCGTCGGGCTTTGTCTCGCAGGAGAGAGGACACACAAGGGCAGGCCGCTTTGGGCTGGTCACGGGTGGACGCGCCACGGCCCTTCCCGTCCTCCCTCAGGCACACAGCGCACGCTGCCGCTTCCCAGACGTGGCCCCCTCCCCTGACAGGCCCACGCCCTTCCAGTCCCCGATGTCTGATCGGAAAGCTGCTTCCAGCCAAAAAAGTTTGAGGCTTCGAGCTTAGGAAAGTTTATTTTCGTAAATTCCAGATGTTGTTGTAGCGAACTGTTGGTGATTTCGAAGACGGCAGTTAATGTGGGAAAGCTGGCCAGATGTTTCAGGTAGCCGTGGAGACCTGTGGAAAGGCGTCTGGCCCGGTGGCCTTGCTGTGCACGGGACCGAGGACGCCGGGAAGGCACGTCTCGTTCGTGGGTGGCACTCAGCACCGCTGTTGCTCAGGAATTTTAATTAAGTCTGACAAGGAGACTGACACCTGTGTGCTGTCAGGGACGGCCTTCGGTCACCTGGCGTCTGGAGTTCAAATCTGCAAGAATAACTCGTGGCAGTTCAAGCTATTTTTTGCACTCTCGTAGAATTATTTAATTTTCCTTCATTGCAGTTAGTTACCACTGTCGTTTCTTCAGCTACGAATGTGGCGGATGTCGGGGAGACGGACCTCACTTTGCTTTATATTGTGTGATGATAAAACGGTAAATTACCTTGTGATTATGAGCAACTTTTCTATTTGACCAAACCCTGACGGGTCCAGATGATTTTCCTGTACCGTATTCTCTTACAGACGCATCTGTTAGCACACTTTCAAAGAGGAGAGGCAGGGGCTTCCTGGCCTTAGAAATCGCTTTAACGAGAGTTGTATGATAAATCATTAAAACGCAAGTGTAAATATTTTTTATGCCTGTCAGAGCTCCTGTTGGGAAGTGTGCTTCCGCCGTCCCCTGTCTGAGTGACAGAGCGAGACGGCTCTGTGCTGGTGAAGGCTTTGTGTGCTCCCAGGAAAGCCGGGAGAAGCAGGCGCCTCCGGGGGTCTGGAGAACACTGGCAGCCCCCTGGGGACTAAAATGAGGCAGATGAACTACTATTCTGTTAATATATAGAAAGAAAAAGACACATGAAGTACACGCAAAGACATGTAAACATCTACGGACAGGGAGGTGCGTGTGTGGTGGTCAGACGCGTCCACAGGCGGGGGTGGCCGTCCTCGACGGCAGGTGCAATGCGAGCGGCGTGCGCGCTTCCCCAGCTGTGCGTGCTGCGGAGAGAACATCCCAACTGCTGTAGTTTCCCATTTCTACTGTATTTCACTTGCAACCTATTTTTAATAAACTTTATATGTATTTAAGCGTACCTGCTCGCTGCCGCTCAGCGCCTCCCTCCCACGCGCCGGGCCCGCCCGTGTCAGGCCGTGCCCCTCAGCCACGCCGTCCCGGGGCGGCGCCCCTGCGAGTCAGGCACACGGTAATTAGCACGGTGTGTGACACGACGTCCCCGTGAGACGTCTCCAGTGCGGGGGGCCCGGGGTCACCGACGTGAGTGGCACCCGGCGGCCCACCCGGCCCCGGGCGCGCCCTGCCCCCTCGCAGGCCCCGGGTCCACTTCCCGTCCCCTTTACCGTGGCCTCCGGGCAGCAGTGCTGGGCAGGACTCGGAGGTCCTGGGAGAAGCGGGTGTCCCCGGGCGGGGACCGCAGTCGCCACTCCACGTGTGTCCGGACGCCCAGAAAGGCGCCTGAGGTGTGGGAGGACAGCATGGAGGGGCTTCCTCGCGGGCCCATTGTCGCCCTTGACGGAGTTGCTAACCGTCATGGCGGGCGCCGCCCGGCCCACGCGGCCCGCAGCAGGGGCCCGTGGGTGACACGCCTTCTGCTTCCCGCACTGGTGGCCGGTCTCAGGCTCGCGGCCACACCCAGGGCACTGCTGGGCCGCAGTGGAGAGCTCGTGGGACTCGCTGACGGGAACGCGGGTTTCGCGTCCCAGCATTCGTCCAGCGTTGTCGAAGAAGTCATGTAGTCCCAAAGGACGCGGCCACCTTGCAGCTGGTACAGAAGAAGCACTTCTGAGCAGTCTGTCAGCAGCTGTGACTCAAGGTCCCACGCGGGCAGCCGCTGGTGACAGCCGTTCCGCGAATCCCACCGCGGATCTGGGAGACGGGCGCGCGGTCCGTGTGAGGGTGCACAGGCCACTTGCAGGGTTTAGTGGAGGGACCCAACTCCAGTCACGGAGATGGCAGACGGGGAGCAGCTGATGCCCCCTCCGAGGAGCTTCCGGCCTGTCCCACGGGTGGGAGGAGCCCCCGAGGCAGAGGCCGCCACGCTGGACGGGTCCGAGCCCAGAGGCCCGGGCGCGCGGGGGTGGGCGTTGGGGTGGGGGGTCTTACACCACGGTGCGGAGGGAGCGTTCGTGCAGCTTCCTGCGGGGTCCGCCTGGGGCGGGAGGCACAGCGGCCTCTGCTGGCGTGCGGAGGGACGGGGCCCCGGGCTCGTGCCGCGGCTCAGGGGCAGTGTGCTGGGTGGGCCCGGTGTTGGTGTGACCGAGTCTGAATGACAGGTAGCGGGGTGCTCGGGAGAGAGGACGGGGGCGGGGCGGGGCCGGGCACGGGCAAGGCGCAGCCATGAGTGCGGAGGTGCTGGCGGGGCCGGCGGGGCCGCACCCCCGTTCCCCACCTTCCGCGCTTTAAGCCTAATTCACTTCCGTTCTGAAGCTTGTGTTTTATCGCATGGAGGCCACGGGTGCAGACGGCCTCAATTGGTGACAGTAGTTTCACCTTGGAATTTTTAAAAAGACTATAAGACATTAAGTGATCTAACAACAAAAAAGGAGACTTGCGTCTCCGGCCACACCGCCCTGAACATGCCCGATCCTGTCTGAAGCTAAGCAGGATCAGGCCTGGTTAGTACTTGGATGGGAGACCGCATAAGAGGACCAGGTGCTGTGGGCGTAAAAAATATAAAATAAGGGACTGTAAGGTGACAAGGTCCTTGCAATCTGTGAGGTCGACGAAGGGGGTGGGCCTCGCCTAAAAAAAAAAAAAAAAAAAAAGGCCTGGAACGCACCTTACCTGTGGCCTTAGAAAGTCCTGCCTCTCCAGTGTCCCCACGGGAGCAGGCCTGTAACACAGGGGCGGCCGCTCTGCGTTGAGCTCTTTGAACAAGGTACCCAAAAAACGAGCAGGAAAAGGGAAGCACGGCTGGGAGGCGGCTTCTGTCGGGTGCCTCGGTTTCTACTGAGCAGCATAAACCGAAAGCTCCGACGTCCCGAAGGTGGACGCAGCCGCGGAAATGGCCGGCCCTGTCCCGACGGCTCTGCTGGGACCTGGCGGCGTCTCCTGCCCATTCTTTCCTCTCGTTTCATCTTTGATGTGATAAAATGAACGCGATGGCGTGAAGAAGGGGTTCTGCAGGCTGCTCCCCCCGTTTCGTTCAGGCTGTCGGGTGGACCCCGTCCCTGGTGGCCTGGGGCAGCACGACACCGGCCAGCGGGAGGCGGCCAGTCCTCCGTGTGAGGGGCCCCCTCTGGCGGGTGTTACGGGGCCAGAGCTGGACAGCAGTTAAAGCGGGCGTGACGTGCCCCCCGGGAGCCGCTGCGGCAGGCCAGAGGTCCGCAGTGATGCAGAGGTGCGGCTCCCGGTGCGGCAAGAGCAGGCGGGCCGGGGGGCGGTCAGCGCGCGAGGGCGTCCCCCGCGCGGACGCGGCCGCTCCTGCTGGACCCTGCGCTCTGCGCCGTGGCTGGCGCTCCTCACGCCTCCCCACTGCTTCCCCGGCCCCGCCTGAACCCCGAGTTCTGCGACCACAGAGACGGGGTCTCGGCACCGGACCCTTGGCTCCCAGCTCGGTGCCTGGCGCCCAGTGCCGGCCTAGTCGACAGGTGCTGCATCAAAGGCAAGTCTGCACACTAGGGAAGCGGCGAGGGCACGCGACGGAACACCCCGGAAGGGGAGACAGCCGGGCGCCCCTGCCCTCTGACCCCGTCACGTCCTGACCCCACAGCCCGTGGTCTCCGCGGCGGCGTCCAGGACACGCGCAAGGCCAGCCACCTCGGAGGGTAACCGGGCCGCCCTAGACAAGGAAGCAGGTGAAATGAAGTTTAGCATCCGAACAGCGTCACGTCGACACGTCACCGACAGGAAACGCACTCGCGAGGCGGCCCGCGCGCTCCACACGGAGCTTTCAGAGCCCGGAGCGCGCGTCGCGCTCGGCACGCGCCACTCCACACCAGCCCCAGCGCCGGCCCCCCCGGGGCGCCCCGGGGCGCGAGCGCAGGCGCACAGGGCGGCGCGGGGCGGGGGGGGGGCGGGGGGTGGGGGTGGGGGGCAGTCACTGACGAGGCCACGGCTGGACGTGTGCCAGAACGTGGACCGCGGTTCCTCAGTGCCGACCCGGCGTCGGTTGTGTATGAATGACCCGACGTCACAGGGCTCTGCACCGGGACGCCGCGGGCAGGCGCAGAGGGGGTGCTTGAGACCGCTCTGCGAGGCCGAGCTGTCGGCCGCAGTGTGGACGTGCGAGGCTCTGGCGCCCTCCGCAGCGCGAGTCCAGGAGGCTCTGTCCAGAGCCGGGACGCGGGGCACGGCGAGGCCACTGGGCCCAAGGTGCAGGCTGGGGCGAGCGGAGGAAGGTGTGCGGAGGGGCCTGGGCAGCCGGCCTCGCGGGACAAGCACCGGGCGGCCGTCCCCGGCGAGGGCTACGCAGGCGGCTGGACCCACAGGTCTGCGGTTCCAGAGAGGGCAGCTGGACTCTGAAACCAAAACGTGGCCGGCCGCAGACGCCACGCACAGCCGGAGAAGGAACCCCAGCAGGGTGGGGGACCAGGGAGGAAGCCGGCGCCAAGGCGGACAGGCCAGGACGGCGGCCGCACGAGTGACCAGGGACTCGGCCCCGTGGCTGTGACGTGCCACCTCGCCGAGGCGGGGGGCGGCATTTAGGGGGGGAGCAGGGGTGGGAGGCCCGTGCTGCACGGAGGGGCAGTGGACGGGCAGCGCTGGGTAGCAGCGGGCCACCACTGCCCCCCACCCCACGGGCGCCCTCGGGGACCGTGCCCTGGCAGGGGCCGTGGGCCCTTCCCTGCGCTTACTGGTCACTGCACTCGGCTCGGGAGAAGCTGCCCACCCATTCTGCTCCACCTTTTAGGGCGCCGTGGGTGGGGGTGCTGTTGGGGAGAGCACTCCCTGCCTCGGGCGGCACGTCCCCGGCCCCCTCTGCCCAGTGCAGACAGCTGCCCGCTCCGTCGCGGCCCTCCTCCCCCTCCCCCTCCCCCTCCCCCTCCGACCCCAGGTCCTCGTGTTCTCGGTGACCGGACGGAGAGACACTGTCCATTTACGGATGAGGGTCCTGCAGGGAGGGCTGCGCAGTCACGGGCACAGTTGAACATTAAAAGGGGACAGGGTGCTCGGCACGCGGGGAGCCCTGCGACTCCCTCGGGACCGGAATCACGGGGGGCTCCTCCCGCGGCCCGCGGGGCGCCGGCGGCGCCGACGCAGAGCCACGCACAGCCACGCAGAGCCACGCAGGACACGCTCATCCCACGCAGAGCCACGCACGGACACGCACAGCCACGCAGGACACGCTCATCCCACGCACAGCCACGCACGGACACGCACAGCCACGTAGGACACGCTCATCCCACGCACAGCCACGCACAGACACGCACAGCCACGCACAGGCACGCACAGCCCCGTAAGACACGCTCATCCCACGCACAGCCGCGCAGCGCCCACGCCAGCCCGCGACCCCGCGCAGCGGGCACTGGGCGAGCTTCCCGGAGCGACAGGCGCGGCAGCTGCAGCGTCAGGTGCAGGTGGGTGGGGACCCGCCCTCCGCCCCCCGCCCCCCGGCCCCTGCCCCGCCCACCCCTCGGCGCCTTAGGAACGGCGCCCCGGCGGGGGACTTGGAGGGGATGGGGTCTCTGCGGCGCAAACGGCACCCAGTGCCCGCACTGGGCAGAGGCCCGGCGCGTCTCTGCCCCCGCCCAGGGGCTCCCTGCCCCCCTACCCCGCACCTGGAACGGCCCCGCGCCGAGTACCTGGACCCCCTCCCCCTGCTCCGCCCACCCCTCGGCGCCTTAGGAACAGCGCCCCGGGGGGGAGCGAGGTGGGGGGTGGTTGGGGTCTCTGAGGCGCAAAGGGCACCCAGCGCGTCTCTGCCCCCGCCTAGGGGCTCCCTGCCCCCCTACCCGCACCTGGACCGCCTCCCCCCGTCCCCCGGCCGAGCCACCTCTGTCCTGCTGCGACCCGTCGCCCGGGCTCTCCCACCACCTCACCTTCGCATGTGCTGAACGGGACAAGGGGTCAGCGACACGGACACGCTCTTCCTGGCCCTAGCGCTTTGGCCGCAGGGTTGATTGAGGGGGGGCAGCGGGGCCGGGGCGGGACGCCGCGTCCGCGGGGCGCGAGCGACGCCTCTGAGCGGTGGCCGTGTGCGCGTGTGGTCAGCTAGAGGAGGTGCGGGGCGCGGAGCTCGGGAGGCCGGGGCTGGCAGCCCGCAGGGAGGAGGCCGGCCGTGCACAGCCCACGGGTCCGCTGAGGGTTTTTCTCCGTGTCTAGGGCGGGGAGAAACTGAGGCCGAGATATTGAGACGAGAGGGGACACATGGTTAGAGCCATATTTTGAAAATGTCACTTTGTAGCAAGTCGGGGTATGGGGGACCAGAATGACCACGCAGGGCCCAGTCAGAAGGCTGTTGCAGGACAGAGCTCTGGGATGGCAGCATGCCAAGCGAAAACAGCACATCTCCTAAAAACCGCTTACAAATAAAGATTTAAAGCTTCCTAAAATTGTCCTCCAAGCGTACATCAAAGGAAGGAAAATCTACTAAAACTCTGTAAGACATGACAGTCTATGGCTCTCTCAGCAAAGGAAATAATGATGTCTCATTAAAGATAAAATATCAATAAGCAGATAGGAGTTATTTTTTTTAAACCATGATAATCCTTGAGTTGAAAATAACTGAAATGGAAACATTCTCTAGAGAAGCTCAAGACTAGTTTTGTGCAACAAAAAAAGAATCAACAAACTTTAAGAAAGATTGGTAGATAATTATGCAATCTTAAGAACAAAGAAAAGTAGAAGGAAGAAAATGAGTGGAACTTCAGAAAAATGTGAGCAAACTTTTAAGTGCACCAATGTGTATATAATGGGAGTACCAGGAGACGGGGAAGGGAGCAGAAGAGTATTCAAGGAAATAATCGCTTATCTAAACTCCCCAAATTTGCTGGAATTTCCCACACATCAGAGAAGCTTAATGAATTACAAGTAGGATAAATTCAAAGAGATCCACACCTCCACACACGATAGTAAAAATATTGAAAGGGAAAAGCAGGAAGAGAAAAACGACTGTCACATCAATCCAAAAGGGCTGTCAGCTGACTTCTCATCAGCAACAGTGAAGGTCCGTGGGCCATGGGATGACATCGTCAGCTGCTGAGGGAAAAAACTTGTTAACCAAAAATCTTAAATCCAGAAAAACTGTCTTTTGAAAATGAAGCAAAATAAAAGGAGCCCCAGATGAAATTTGAGACACTAAATGAAGTTCTTCAGGCTGAAAGCAAGTGATCCCACGTGGAAAAGCAAATCTACAAAGGACACCAATAAAGATGATTCCACAGTTACAAAAGACCACACAAATGTTTCTTCTTCTCCAAACTGATTTCAAAATCAGTTGTATGTAACGATACGTGTATAATTATATGGTTGGACCCGTAACATATAGAAATGCGCTATGTTCGACAAAAAAATAGTACAAAGGCGTTGGATGAGAGCAAAGTTTTAATGGAATGACACCAGATGGTGACTTGAATCCGTGGCCACAGGACCAGATGAAGACAGCGAGAAATGGGGAAAGGTAGAAAGGGCAAATCCTGTAAATATATACTTGTCTTTTCTTCTTTAATGAACTGGAAGTAGTGATCATAGCAACGTGTTGCTGTCTGTGTGACATGTAGATGTTGTAACATGTAACAGTAATAACACCAAGACGGAAAGGGAGAAGGCGGCTCTGTGCGGGCAGCATTTCTCCGCCTCATTGGGACTGTCACTGCGAATGTGGAGTCAGCTCTTCAGGTTCAGATGTGTGGGGCAGCCCTCTAAGCAGCTACTCACATAAATGCCTCAAAAAATGGGGAATGATCATCAAAGGAATGAAAATGGTACACCAGGAAATATCCACTTAGTGCAAAAGAGAGGACTAGAGAATAGAAGAACAAAAAAGACTTGAGACATAGAAGATAAAAAGTTAGGTGTTGGACACAAATGTGTGCCAGTAATGTTAAATGTGCGTAGATTAAATAACCGTCAAACGGCAGAGATGGTCAGACCAGATGAAAAGTGAGATCCAGCTGTAGACTGCCTACAGAGGACGCATTTTAGATTAACAGATACAAATACGTTGAAAGTTAAAGAGTAGAAAAAGGTATAACACCATCAACCACAAGAAAATCGAGTGACTATACTAGTATCAGACAAAATAGACTAAGACAGAAGAAAATGTTGCTAGAGAGGAACAGGAACATTTTATAATGATAAAATAGGTTGTCAGGAAGATGCAAAATTACAAGTATGTATGTGCCCAGTAACAGGGCCTTAAATTGGCGACGCAGAGCTGGTGGAATTGGAGGGAGAAAAAGGCAATTCGGAAATAAGGCGGGAGGCTTCGCCCACTTTCAGCCTGGGTAAGCCAGACAGGAGACCGACAGGGAAATGGAAGCGGCGAACCTTTCTAAACCAGCGGACGCTGGCAGAGCCCCATCCAGCAGCGAGCACACCTGCTCCTCCAGCGCGCGTCGAACGCTCTCCACGGAACGAGCCTGGATTAACTGACAAGGGTACTAAGTGTGTTCCCATCAAAACAGAAGGAATTCAGAACTTAGTAAGAAAATGTGCAAAATTCACAAATATGTAAAGATTAAATAAGGCACACCTAAATGATCACTATATCTAAGAAGAAATCACAGGGGAGATGCAGAATATTTTGAGATTAATGAAAACGAAGATATCACATACCAAAATTTATGGGATGCAGCTAAAGTAGTGCTTAATGGGAAATTTATACAGGTAAACACCTATGTTGAAAAATAAGGTACTTCTTAACGATCTAACTTTCTACCTCAAAACACTGGATAAAGCAGAGAAAATGGAACCCAAAACTAGTATAAGGAAACAACAGAGATTTGAGCAGGAATAAATGAAATATAGAATAGAAAAATAGAGAAAATCAACAGAACCAAAAGTTGGTTCTTTAAAAACATCAACAGAATCAACAAATCTTTAGCTCAACTGACTAAAAAGAGAGAAGATTCAAATTACTAAAATCAAGAATAAAATAGGATATTACTTACTACCAACCTTACAGAAATAAAAGGGTTATAAGAAAATACTGTGAATGGCATTGCTGACAAATTAGATGACCTAGATGAAATGTGCAAATTCCTATAAAGGTACAAACTACCAAAACTGATTCAAAAACACATAGAAAATTGGAACAGAACTACAATGAGTAAAGAGATTAAATAGTTATCAAAGGCCTCAGACAGTGTGGCTTCACTGGTGAATTCTACCAAATACTTAGAGAAGAATTAACAGCGGCCCGCCACAAAGTCTTCATAAAACAGAAGAGGAGGGACCACTTCCTACTCCATGAGGCTGGTACTACCCTGATACCAAAACCACACAAAGCATCACAGGAAAAGAAAACCACAGAGCAATGTCTCAGGGATAAAGATGCAAAAAAAAAAAAAAAAAAAATTCAACAAAATAATGGCAGACAATCCAGCAACATATAAAAAGGATTATGTACCGTGACTAAGTGGGATTTATCCCAGAAACGTAAAGTCGGTCTAGCGTTTAAAAATCGGTTAATACATCATTCCCGTAGAACGAAGGACAGCATCCCATGGTCATTTCAAAAGACCAGAAAAAGCAGTTGACAAAATTCAACTCCCCTTCATGATGAAAACTCTCAACCCACTAGGAATGTAGCGTCGTTTCTCAGCCCGGTAGAGGCCGTCGGCGACCCGCGCACAGCTGGCGTCAGGGTGGTGAAGGGAGCGCGCCAAACTCGGCCGCCCTCGGCGCCTCGGTGGGCATCGCCCCGGAAGCGCTAGTCGGGAGGCGAGGCACGGCCGTGGGAAGAGGACGCGACCGGGCAGCAGTGAGCGGCCTCCGCAGGTGTCGGGACCTGCACGGCAGTCCCGGTGCGCGCACGCGGTCAGCCCCGAGCGCGCGCGGCAGGGTGCACAGGCGCCAGGGCAACGCGCAGACGCCACCTGCATGTCTACTCCGTAGCAGGGAACAAACCGAAGATGAAATTTAGAAACACAATTCCCCTTCCGGCACCTTCAAAGATAACGACGCTTTGGGAGAAATGTAACAACGAAGTGCGAGACTTCGACTTGAAACTAGCCACGTCCTCGCCATCGGGAAATGGGATCAGAGCGCAGCGAGACGCCTCCTCTCACCCGCGCGGCGGCTCTGGTCAGCAGGACGCGTGATGGCGGGCGCGGGCTCCGGTGTGGAGAAAGGGGACGCCACACGCTGCTGGTGGGGCTGTGAAGCCCGTCCGAGTGCGAGCGGAGCGGAGTCGCTCCCCTGGGCGTCGCCGGCAGGAGCGGGGCGGGCGCGCGCGCAGGAGGGGGAGAGCGCGCGCGCAGGAGGGGGCGGGCGCGCGCAGGAGGGGGCGGGCGCGCGCAGGAGGGGGCGGGCGCGCGCAGGAGGGGGCGAGCGCGCACAGGAGGGGGCGGGCGCGCGCAGGGGGGGCGGGCGCGCGCACAGGATGGGGGCGAGCGCGCACAGGAGGGGGCAGGCGCGCGCAGGAGGGGGCGGGTGCGCGCAGGAGGGGGCGGGCTCGCGCAGGAGGGGGGCGGGCGCGCGCAGGGGGGGGCGGGCGCGCGCAGGGGGGGGGCGGGCTCGCGCAGGAGGCGGGCGCGCGCTCAGGAGGGGGGCGGGCGCGCGCAGGAGGGGGCGAGCGCGCGCGCGCCGGAGGGGGCGGGCGCGCGCAGATGGGGGGGGCGGGTGCTCGCAGGAGGGGGGCTGGCTCTCGCAGGAAGGGCGGGCGCGCGCGCAGGAGGGGGCGGGCGCGCGCACAGGAGGGTGGGGCGGGCCGCGCGCGCAGGAGGGGGCGGGCGCGCGCAGGAAGTGGGACAGCCCCGCCGCGGACGCGGGTGGCGCATCTGTGCGAGGGGCCGTTTTCGGTGCAAAGCGACGAAGCCCTGACAGGTGCCACCAGGCTGAGCCTTGGCAACATGATGCTGAGTGACAGAGCCTGGCACAGAGGACCCGGATCCTGCGAAGTGTCTGGAACCGGCGAGGCTGCGCGGACGGAGAGTGGACGAGCGGTTTCCTGGGACGGCCGGGGGCGTCGGGCGATGGCGGAGGGGTGCGGCTTTCTTCAGGGGTGACGAAAACGGCCCACGGTTAACGCGGCGGTGCTCGCCCGGCCCTGCGCCGACAGCCGCTGCCCTGCGCCCTGCGGGCGGCTGACGGGCGTCTGCGGGGGACGCGGGCGGCGGGCGTGGCGCGGGGCTCCCGGAACCCACGGCGGGCCGGGGGCGCGTGTTGGCGGGGCTTCTTCTAAGAGGGAGAACGAGCTGAACTTGCTAATAGTCTAGAAGATTCTGGGCTTCTCACTGGACAACCCATCACGAAGCCGTTGTCCCCAAAACGGCACAACACTCCTCGAGCACCGCCCCGCGGCCGGCCTCCCGGGACGGAGACGGCGCTTTCTGCGCCCCGCGGAGGCCGCAGTCGCTGGCCGTCGGCGTTGACTGCGAACAGCCGGTACCCGCTGCTTTGCCCGAACCCCGCAGTGCCTTCCTGGCTGCGGGGTGCGGGGTGCGGGGCGCGGGCAGCCGCTCCCCCGCCCGCCAGGCCCGGTGCTGCCTCGGGGCCTGTGCCCCCCCCCCCACTTGGAGGCTTCGGCGCGGGCCCCGCCCACCCTCCCGCAGCGTCCGCCTGTGTCCCGGTCCCGCGTCCCCGTTGTCCGTCTGTCCGTCGGTGGCGCCCTGTTCAGCTTTCACCCGGGCCCGGCTTCCGGCTTCCCTGCCGCCCGGCCGGGCGGGAGCTCGGGCCGGTGTCCTCCCTGCTGTGCCGGCAGCTCCTGGACAAGCACCCGGCACGGAGTAGGCGCCTCACACATGTTTTCTGAATAAGTGAGTTAGTAAAAAGGGGGCGGCGGTTCTGAGGCGCCGGTCCTCAGAGCAGTGCCTTCCGACTGTAACGAGCACCTGGGCCACCTGGGGCGCGAGTCGCCTGCAGGCGGGCTGATTTGCGGGGAGAAGGGACCCCAGATGCTGCCGGTCGGGGCCACACGTGGACTCGGGTCGTGGACCCAGGGAGAGGGGCCCTGTCAGGGCGGCTTCCTCTCGTGAGTCTTTGTTTTGGGGATGGAGGTGACAGCTGGTGAGTATCGCCGAAGTCGGTTGTTTTTCTTGGATCCTCGGTTGGAGGCCAAAGAAGAGGATGGTTGAACCGGAAACCGAAAATGCTGTTCTTCATCTGAGGCTGGCAGAGGTAATTTTACGCGTCTTGTAGACGGAGTTGAGCTGTGTCCCGTGAGTTGACTCTAGTCAGAGGGAGGCCGAGGTGGCTGCCGGCCTGCCGTCCTCATCTCTGGCTCGTGGGCGGGCCTGAGCGTGTGCTGCCCGCCCCGCTGCGGTCACCGGGGCGCTGGCTCTGCGGGTGCTGCCCGGCGCCGCCGACGCCCCTGCTGGGCTCTCCCGCCGCCCTCACTGTTCCTCTCTGCACCCCTGGGTCTCCCATCGGACCCTCCAGCCTGTTCCCGGCCCTTCCTGGCGGCCGGCTCTGTGTCGTGGCCACGTTCCAGGACTTGCTGGTCGCCCGTGCCCTGCCGTGGGCACAGCGGCGGAGTTTGTTCAGCGGTTGCATGGGCAGCAGTCAGGGTCAGCGGCTTCGGTCTACGGACTCTCGTGCTGCCCACTCGGGTCAAGGACGTGGGTCAGCAGCGTGGGCACCGGGCGAGCCCTCCCGTCAGGGCCGATGGCAGTGGGCATCATCGTGACTGCACGGATGGCTTCCGCCCGGAGAGTCAGCGGACAGCGGCGAGGACAGCGTCCCTCCGGGCCCGCGCCCCGGGGCTCGGCCCCCCCCACTTGGCAGCACCAGTGAGAGCAGGAAGTCAGAGGTCCCCCCCAAACGTCACAGAGTCCCTGCCCTTAAGGCCGTCACCCTCCTCCCGTTAGGGTGCGGAGCGGGGGGAGCCCAGCCTCACGCGGCACCACGCGGCCAGGGGCCCCTGCAGTGAAGTGGCCATCAGGTCCACGGCGCCTCCCGTCCCTGGGACGGGAATTCCTGCTTGCATGCCGCTGGCCGTCACCTCAACGTGACAGCATGACACTGTTTCCCCCGAGCACACCCCGTGAGAGAAGCTGGACCCCGCGACCCCGCGCCGAGCAGGGGCCGAGGGCCCCACGCCCCAATCGCCCGCTTACCACAGGCGCCCCGCTGGGCTGGGGGCCCTCCCCCGCCAGCCGGCTGCATTGCTGTCCCTGACCCTGACCCCTCCGAGGAGGAAACACCGGCGAAGGTCATCCAGCTGCCCGCATGCCCGGGCGTGGTGGCGGGGGAGCCTCGGAGAGCTTCAGGTGGCCAAAGCTCTTAGCAGGTCAGGGAGACGGGAGGGGCGGCCGGGGTGGCTGCGGGCGTGCGGGTGGCGCTGGCCAGGCCACTGCGGAACAGACGGGCTCCAGGCGGCTGCTCCCCGCGCAGCCGGAGGCCTGGACGTGGGCAGTCGGGGCTCCGGGCGGCTGCGCGGCGTGACCGTAGCCGCCAGCCCGGGCGTCAGCACTCGGCTCCCCAGGCACAGGCGTAGGCCCCGCCTGGCGCGCGCAGCGTGGCTGCCGAGGCTCCGGGCGGCGCGGCCCTGGGCCAGGCGGGACCGGGTTGGGGGGTGGAGCGAGGGGCGGAGAGCCTGCTCTGTGCCTCTCTAAGTCACTTGCTCAGAGGCCCCGCCCGGTGACTTCTGCCCGCGCCTCGCTGGCCAGCACTGGGCCGTGGGGCCGCACCCCCCTTAAGAGAGCCGGGGCGTCTAGGTTTAGCAGGCACCGTGGGGAAGTGGGGCGTCTGGCGGTGGCGAAGGACACAGACAAGCCGTGTCTCCGTCACCTGACAGCCGACGCTGGCGCAGAGTCACCAGCCCTGCAACGTGCCCTCCCGGCAGGGGAGCCAGCGTCACGGCGCCGAGGCCGGCGCGGAAGCCCCGTCCGCATCCCTGTGTCCAGGCGTCGCCCGCTGCGGTGGCGAAACAGTTTCCACGCTGCACTTACGGGTCTGGTTTCCTGCCAGAGAGTCTTACCCTTGAGCTCTGGACGTGTTACCACTTTCCAGAAAAGTCCAGATTCTGGATGGTTTGTGTTTTCTTTTAAAAGGGGTCTCGCAACTACGCTAAAATGTCCAGAGGCTTCCCAGGCCCTCCCGTGAGCCCTGGTGAGCGGCACTCCCACCCCCCGGGGCCCGCCAGCCGCCCACACAGACAGGCGTCTGTCTGAGCCCGGTGTGGCGGTTCGCAGAGCGCGTCCCCCGCTCCTGAGACTCATCCTCCGTTCCCACGGGCCTTTGGCCTCTTGGTCACTTCGTTCCCTCCGCAGCCTCTCGTGACCACCTGTGGCTCGCCCCGCGGAGTTCTCGGTCCGTGAGCTCGGCTGCCGGCCGCCCGCAATGTCCACACCCGCCCTGCGCGTGGGCCACTGGCCTCCCCAGGCCGGCGCCGAGTCTGGAAAACGGCGCACAGTGGGGCGGGGACGGGTTCCCAAGGGCCCTGCCACGCTGCAGGGTGCTCGGCTCCGCCCTGCCGCCCTGCCCACAGCTGGCTCCGTGTCCCCTCCGCACGCAGTCCGGGGATCCGTCCCCTGGGGTCTCCACGCAGCCCCTCGTCCCAGGCAGATCGCCGGCCATCCTCTCCAGCGGCCACCCTGGTGGCTCCCGGGGTCCCCCCACCACAGCCGCCCCGGACGGGCAGCCAGCCCCTGGGTCTCGCCGATGCCCCCCACCCCCCACACTGCCTGCGCCTCGGGACTCTGGCCTGGCCTCCCTGCCGCGCTTGTCCTGAGTCCGCGCGCTGCCCTCCCGGCCTCCCTGCCAGACTCTGCCGCCAGGCGGGGCCGGGCAGCCGTGGAGCCGTGTGCCGTGCGGTCTCCAGTGGCGAGTGTCCTCCCCGGAGGGGCCGCGTCGGCGACCGGCCTGGCCACGCTGACCCCACGCCTCCCGGGGCTGTCTCCCTCCGCCCCGCCCGCCCCGCCGACGCGCGCGCTGTGCCTCACGCACGTCGGAGCCGGGCACCGGCGCTCGGACTCGCGCCGGCCGCTTGAGCCGCGAAGGCGCCGGCGCCACCGTTGGTTTCGCCGCGTGTCGCTGCCCGGCGTGAGCGCCGAGGCTCGCCGGGCCTCCCCGGCCTCTGGGAACGCGGCGGGCGAGTCTGGACGCCCGAGCGAGGCCCGTGGGAGACGCGGCAAAACCCAGGCTCGTCGTCCGTCGCCCCAGTGCCTGAGTTCACGGCACCTCTGCCGGCTGCGCCAGCCCGAACCCCGGGACCTGGAAGCGCCCCACATTGTCCCCAGGCTGCCCCCAGTTCTGGCGAGGTCGTGCCCCGAGCACGCTCTGCGCCTCACCCCCCGCCCCCCATCTGCCCTGCACCGCCCTCTGACTGGCCCGCCCGCCCTCCGCCCTGCCCGGGGCGCCCAGAGCGACCCCTGCAGGCTGCGACCTGCCGCCAGGAGCCCCGCGCTGGCCCCGAGCAAACACCCAGTTTGTCCCTCGTCCGCCAGGCCTGTGGGGGCCCCTGCGCCCCTCCCTGCACCCCCTTTTCCTCCCGCCGTTCTTTCTGTTGCAGGAACCTGCCCCTCACCTCCGGGGCCCACTGGCCCACCTTCAGGCTCGCCCCTCAGGATACCGTACCCCCAGAGTCCCACTCGTCCCATGTGGTCCCCGCACATGCAGGTCACCTTCGTGGCTGGTTCCTGCCACACGCTGGGGCCCAGGGAGAGCCAGTGAGCGCCCCTGCCCCAGACACAGTGCGCCTACCCCGACCCAGGGTTTGAAGGCCCTGAGACGTCTCCCCTTGACTCTGTGCAGTACCTAAGGATGGTGGGGACAGGGAGCCGCGAGCAGGGGCCCCTGCAGGGGACACACGCGCCCCTCCCCTGGCTCCGCGGTGCGGCTCAGGCAAGGGGCCGGCCGGACGCCGGACTTGGTTCACACAGCGAGCGGTCGTCACTCGGGGGTTAGTCTCCCATCGGTCATGCGACAGCCTGCCAGAGCAGGTGCATCTGGGGAACGGAAAGAAGCCTCAAGTTAGGGAGCCGAGTGCTCGCGTGCATGTATGTCGGGGGCTCGCCTGCCCCCCTCGCACTGCGCTGTCACGGCCGCCATCACCGCGGCGCTGGGGCCTGGCCGGGGGCTCGCTTTCCGGCCCGCGCCCACCAGGTAGAAGGCTGCAGGCCACAGAGACACACACGGGGGACCCTGAGGAAGAGGCTGTCGTCCGGCTTCGGGAGGGCCTGGTGTGGCGGCCGCACCTCCCCTGCCACCCTGCGGTCACTCTCACCCTCAGCTCAGCCGAAGGGGCACGCGGCAGAGCCCGGGGTGCGCCAGTCCCATGGAACAAGCTCCCAGGGAGAGGTGGGCAAGGGTCCCCGCAGCACAGTTGGCTGCCCTCCAAGGTCAGACTGGGATGTTTTTGGAACTTTGATTAAGAGCATTGTTCACTTTTTGTTGTAAACAATGGGGTGATAATTAGACGGGAAGAGAGGTCGTCATTACAACAATGAACACGGCATCTGTCAACGGGATCAAGCTCCCCTGGGGCGTTTCTCCCCCAAGAGCAAGGGGCTGGAGTGTATTTAGGATGAGTTTATGCAGAAGGAATTCTTTATTCCCTTCCCGGGAGTGGAGCTGCCCCACCCCCCACCTTTGATTGGCATGTGTAACTCTGCGCTCCACGCAACAGAAGTACTTGAGCTGGGCCCAGTGCTGGCATTTAATCGACGTGCTCCCCACAGCCGCGGAGCCTCCCGCCCCCTTACAGGGAGGGACGTGCCGGGCGACTGTCCGTGTGCCCGTCCGGGACGGGCCGTCTTCAGGGAGGGGGCGCGGGGTGGAGGACGGGTGCGTCAGCGGCACCTTCCCCGGGGGCTCTGAGCCCTCAGTGCGGGCCGGGTTGGGCGGCGCAGGTCCCCGTGGTGCGCAGATCCCCCGGCCTGCGTTGTTTTCCGTGAGCTCCCAGCCATGGCTCCTGCGGGGTGGTCTGGACAATAGCTCAGAGGGTGGCCTGGACAATAGCTTAGCTCCCGTTCCCACGGGTGGGCGGGGCGCCCGGCCCACATCGCAGGAAGCAGATGGCTGAGGGAGAGCCGGCGCCCCTCCATGCGGCGACTCTCCTAGGGAATCGGTGAAATGCTTGGCTTTCGTAAATACTTCAAATGCGTGGCCATGTGCGCCACGTCCGCTCTGCGCGTGACAGTGACGTGTTTCCGCACTGTGTGCGCACACGTGTGTGCATGCATGTGCGTGTGTGTGCACGTGCATGTGCGCACCTGCATGCTAAGGGGAAACGTAGAGAGAGCAGTGGACCCCCCGGCCTCCGATTCCCCTGGCCCTGGCCTCGGCGCAGGGCATTCCCATGTCCAGGTCAGGAGGTCATTTCTGGACAGAACGGCCTTGTGGATGGCTAGTGGTCAGCAGGCCCACCGGACGTGGCCAGAATGTGGCCCCGATACCTGAGCAAGTGTCGTGGGCCCTGCGCCCCAGGGCCGGCCGAGGCCACGCTGGCGGGGCCCCCCACCCCCCGAGAGCCTGCCGCGTCCTCACCCCACGGGCCCTTCGGGAGGCTCAGTGCATGGTTCTGACTTAGAAGAAAGTTCTGACCATGTTAGTGAATACGCAGCATTATCTGAAGTTCACTCGAGTGTTTACTGGAAAACCATACTTAATATGAGTTTTCCTTCTTTCTGCAATGGCACCCCCCCCCGGGATGTCTCTGCCCCATGGCCTGCCATGGCAGCCCCAAACTCTGGGCCCCCACCTGGACCCCGGGCATGTCCTGTGCTCCCAGAAGCCCCCCTGCTTCTGCGGGGCCGGCCTCATGGGCAGGTTTGCCGTGAACGCTCCCACCAGTCTCTGCCCCGTCAGCCTGGGCGGCTTTCCTTCCCGGGGGGGCCCGTGTGTCGGCCTGCGTGCGCGCAGCGTGGAGCTAGAAAGCCAGCGACTGGCCGTCCTGCGGCCGCTGTCGGTCGTCCTGACCGGGGCGCGGATGGCCAGGTCGGCCGGAGACGCTGCGCGCCGTGCAGACCGCGTGCGCCTCCTTCCCGCGGCCTGTCGTCCGGGTCAGCCTCGTTGTGGCTCCACGTCGTAAACGTCACTCTTTTCAGAGTAGTTTCAGCTAACGGAGTGATGGCTTTGCTTTGTACAAGGAAGCTAAGGAAATTGTTGTAGCGCATTTAAAAGATTCCTTGGACAAAGTCTCTGGAAATGAGCACTTTAAAACTCCTTGTTGTTGAATATTTTTTCTTCTGCCGTTTGACGCACAGGGCTGTTGAGCCCAGGAGGAGGAGGCTGGTCAAACCCGTTGTTAGGGACGGGGTGGGACGGGGCCGACCACCCTGCCAACCCCTGCCGTTGCCAGCGGACAGCATCGCGTCTCTGGCTGGGCGGCGGCGTTTGCTGCGCCGGCCGGCCCTGGGGTGCCCAGGCGGAGTCGGCCTGAGCCGGGGCCGGCCGAGGGCTCGTGTCCCCATCACGGCCCCGTTTCCGCTCCCTCAGCCTCAGAATCCCCCTGGCTCTTCACACTCAGAAGTTTGAGGTTTTTAAAAATATTTCCCTCGTCATGATAAGATACATGTGTTTCTGATTGGGGTATTTTGGCGTATGTTTTAAAAAATCAGCAGAATCCAAGTTGTTTCTTCATTGAGTGGACCCATCTGTTGCAGGCCTTCGTGTGGGTAAATCTGCTGAAGCAGCAAGTGATCAGTGTCGTGACATTGTGACTCTTGGCCGCGCACTCACTTTTCATTTCCAGAGTCTAAAAAGAGAGTTTGCGTTTGCGTTGGATGCGAAACACGGCGTTCCGCCCCGCTGTGCCCTGCGGTCCGGCATCTCGCGGGCCCGGCCCGGCCCTGGCTGTGCCGAGCGTCCGGTCGTCGTTCATTCTTACGAAGCCGCTCAGTTTGCCAGTGACCGACTTGCATTTGTCGAGGCCAGAACTGTTTGGGGGGAGGCGCTGGACAAAGGTGGCCGGCGGCCGGGCCGGGACCCCCGACATGAACTGCAGTGACCGGAGTCTCGTCTGGGTGCTGGCGACTCACCTGTGCCCAGGCGTGGGTTTGCCGGGCCGGCTCGGTCGGGACTGCGGGGTCCGCGGCGAGCCTGGCTGCCCCTGCGGGAACTGTTAAAAGAATCTCAGAAATTGCTAAAGGTTAGAGAGTATGTTCAGTCACTGTATTTTTTCTTAATACTTAGACTTTAGAATACAGAAGTGTTAACCTTTCAGAAGGTATAGAGAAGATAATTAGGTGATACTTAATTGTCTGTTTCTTTAAGGAGCATATTGCTGTATTGAAACCCATTCTTACTGCGATAACTTCCTAAGATTGCTGGAAGGGCATCTTGCTTCACAATGTCGGCCCTAATTTGAGATAAATAACGTGACTAACTATGCCGCCGGGCGCCCGGGGCTGGCTGCTGAGGCCTCACGCGCCCGGCCCGCGTGCCCGAGCCCCGGAGCGGCCACTCTGGTTCCCGGGCCCAGCCTGCCGCGGGGCCGGGGCCGCTCGCGAGTCCCCGAGTGACCCTGCGAGGAGAGCCGTGCATTCTGCACGTCCATCTTCAGCGCGGTTCACTCCGTTTCCACCCGCCGCAGCCCAGGCCACGCTCGTCCCCGCAGGCCGGCGGCCTCGCTGGCCGGCCTCGTCCCGCCCCCAGCCCGCCCACAGCATCCCGCTCAGGGCGTCCTGCCCACGAGCCTTGGAGGGCGGTGTGGCCAGGTCGCCTTCCAGCCCCAAACTCTTCGTTGGCTCCGAGAGGCGCCGAGGGCCCAACGCGGAGCCCACACCTGCCGTCTGCTGCTCACGGCCGCTGGCCCCGGCCCACGTCGTCCCTGGCCGTGTGGCCTCGGCCACGACAGGCCCCGCGCTCCCCCAGGACTGAGCGGAGCCCCTCCCTCGGCCCAGGCGCTGCCCGCAGCCTCCCGGCGGCCTCCTCAGTGCCCAGAGCTCGGCGTGGACGGCACTGCCTTGGGGCCCCCGGCGTCTGGGGTGGCCTCATCGCGTCTGCCCTTTCCTTGGAGGTGCCGGACGCCAGACCCGGGGCCCCCGGGGCAGCGAGGCGGGGGCTGCCGCAGGTGTGCGTGTCCGCAGTGAGGGGCGTGCATGCCCCCTTCGCGGGGCCGGGGGGGCCGGAGCGGTGACAGTCCAGCTCCGTCCGTCTCGATTCCTGCGAACCTCTGAAGAGCCGCCTTCCCCGGCCGCTCGTCGTGACCCCGTGGCGCCGCCCACGGGCACGCGGCGCACACGCGGCATGCTTCACGCCGCGGAGCCAGAGGCGGCTCCCCGGCTCCGCGCAGGGCGGCCTGCGACGCCTCCTGTCCGTGGTCCTTCGGAACGCACGCACGTCAGCGCCCGGCTGGGGCCTGGCCCAGGCCACTGTGTCCTCGTGGAGCCTCGACTGGCCCGCCTTCCCCCGGGGGGCTTCGCCACACCTCTGTCCATCTCAGCTCGCGACTCAGGCTCCGGCGGGCACCGGGGTCCCCCCGGCCTCCAGTCCGGGCGTCCCCCGTGCTTTGCCTTCGGCAGGCCACAGGGACACGGGTCCCCGAGCTCGTGGTGAACACGGGTCTGCAGAGATGTGCGAGGTTCGGAATCCAGGCCTGTGAGTCTGTGACCAGCACCCGCGTGGCTACGTGTTTGCCGCCGGAATGGACGCTGGGCCCGTGGCTGCAGCTGGGGCCTGCGCGGGCCCCTCACGTCACCCTGCCCCCCCCCCCCCCGTCTCAGGTGACCGCTGCGCGTGCCGGCGACGTCGCCCCTTAAATGTAGCCGCGGCCAGATGTTAGTGATACTTGTAAATTACGTAACATTTATAAGGACGTAGTACTCATGAGTCGTAAGCACTTCCGTAAGTTAGGTTTATAAGTGACACTGTGTAAATTGTACGTATCCACCTTTCCCCTCGTTTGCTCCTAAAAGCCACTGGTTGGTTTCCGTGGTATCCGAGGGACCGAGGTTTCACACTCGGCGTGACTCGGCTACGATGTGCCCGTATCCGAGCAGGGAGCTCTGCGGGGCGGCCACTGGCACCAGCCTCCCACGTCACCCGCAGAGCTTCAGCTCCTGAGCCACCGCTGCCCAGAGCCCCAGGCCCCTCCCGGGCCCGTCCCGCAATAAGGCCGAGAGCGGTGGCTGCCTCCCGCGTGCAGCGGGCAAGGGGTGCCGTCTGCTCTGACGCCGGGGCGCCCCACCCCAGTTCCCGCTCCCACTGTCCCGCCAGAGAGCGGCAGCTAACGCCCCCGTCACGTGTGAGTTAGGACGCGCCTGAGGGGGCCTGGATCTTGGGTGGGGGCCCGAGGCTCAGAGGCGTCCAGACAGGCGGGGGACGGGGCGGGGCCCTGAGGAGCACGGAGGCCCCCAGCCTCGGGCCGCACTCTGAAATGTGGGCTTTGGCTTAAAACTTACTGTCAGCCCCAAAATTCAATGACTGCGTTGGCGGCGAAGCATTTCATGCCCCGAGTGTGCGGAGCGTGACCCCAGGGCGTTGGACAGACAAAGCAGGGTGGGGCGGCTCGGCGCGGGGCCACGTCTGCCACCTGCCCCGGCCCGTTCGGTGTCCCTGCAGTCCCACGGGGCCGGCGTCACCACGCCCGTGGGCTCTCCGCACCCCGGTGCCCGTCCGTGCACGTGGCTCCGGCCTGGCTGGCTGTATCCCGAGGGGACGGGCAGCGTAGGCTGCGGGCTGGAAGGTGTGGGCCAGGGGACGTTGCCCCAGCCACGGGGAGGGGAGAGCCTCGCGAGGCGCGGGGTCGCGCATGCGTGGACGGGCAGGGAAGAACAGCCAGGCTGGGTTTGGAAAAAGTAAACTTGGCTCTTGGAATCACTTCAGAGGTGGGGCGACATTCCAAGTGGCCACAGGGGTCTTTGGGGTTCAGGCCGGTTTCTGTGGCTTTTCACGTTCCTTGTACGGTGTCTCTGGAGCTTTGGGTGAGACGTAGTAAACCATGGCATTTCCCTTTTGTTTTTCTTTCTGGTTGAAACGGGGGCGTTCGCAGACAGCAGGCGCGCACTTGGGGGCGCGGCTTCCGGCGCGGTTCATCCTGGGGTGCTGCGGCTGCATTTTGGCACCGTCACGGAGGAAAACCAGCGAAGCTGGGCCGCGGAGGGACGGAGACGCCACGGGGCGGGCGGCGGGTGCGGCCGTCCCGCGAGGCCGGCGTCTGACCCGTTCCTGCATCTTCTCCGGGGCCCGGCGCGGGCGGGAGGCGAGGCCACTGCGGCGTCGGGACCCGCGCCTCCCGCAGCGGCTCCAGCACGACGGGCGCTCGGGCCCTGGAGGAGGAACACGCTCTCCCTGGCCGTCCCGAGGATGAGCCCTCCCTGGAGGGCCGAGCGGGGCCGGGCCGAGGTGCGCACTGCCCCCCACGGCCAGCCGAGGGCAGGTGTGAAGGCCCCGCCCCCTGGTTGCCAGAGTCGCTGTGGCCTGGTGTCCACCCTGCCCGTCCCACCGAAACCTCACTGTGGAGGCGAGTGGCCTCTTAGTCTACCGAGTCCCGTCCGTAGCCTGAAGTGAGGCCCTACGTGACCTCTCGGCCACGGCGACATCTGCCACCGCTCACGGCCCTGTAAACGTCTCTGTGGCGTCTGCGGCTCGCTACCCCCTCGTCTGATTTGCATTTTGGGAACACTCTTTGGAGCAGACTAGGAGGGCAGGGGCCAGCCGGGGGCGGGTCGGGGGCCGCTCGCACCTGGGCGGTGGGCGGCGGGGGGAGTCCCGCGGAGCCGGCCGCCGAGCGCACAGCCTGAGACACGTGCTCGGCAGCTCCCCTCAGCTGTGACGGCGGCAAAGCTTCGCCTCTCCGGTGACTTCGGTGTTACCGCCAGGGAGGCCCGAGGGCGTCCCCTGGGGGCAGGGCTGCCCTCCGGCCGCGCCCACGGCCATGACCTGGCTCTTAGCGGCAAATAAACGGCCTCGGAACAAAAGCCGTCGGCTCCCTGGGCCTGGCGTCCACGTGCACACGCGTGTTCACGCGTGCTCACGCGTGCGAGGGCGGGAGGCCTCCCGCGGCCGCCGGGTCGTCCTCTCTGTTCTCCCCGTGCCCGTCTGTCCACGGGTCTGCGTTCTGTCCTAGAACGGGACCCGGCTCCAGGATCTCCCCGCACTCGACGACGCTGAGCCGCCCGGTGCTGCGTTTCCTGCCGCAGCCCGCCCGGCTCTGGCCCCCGCCGCCCACCCTGGCGGGGGCAGCAAGGCGAGGGCAAAGCCGACGTGCGAAGACTCACCTGCCAGCCCCCCGCCGCCGGTCAGCTGCAGCAGAGTCCGAGCTGTGCTTCCCTGGGCCGGGGGCGGGTCTCAGGCTTCGTGGGCCCTGGGCGGCCGGAACCTGGGCTGCCCATGGAGGGCCATGTGGGTCCAGCTTTCTGACTGTGTCGGGCTGGCAAACGTCCACTCTGCGGGGCCAGAGGGTCTCAGTCACTCCGCTGTGTGCTTGAGTAACACAGAAGGGTAGACGTCTGTGGACAGGGCGCGGCTGAGTTCCACGGAACTGTGCACAGGGGGCCAGCCGGGCCGCGCGCCGGCCTGTCACGGGGCACAGGCGGCTGCAGCAGAGTCCGGACGCATGTCCGCTCCTTCCCGCCAGGAGACCGTCCTGGTGCGGTGCAGTCGGCCCGGCCATGCCGCGATTAACAGGACGTTCAGCTTTGAAAGGTAAGTGCTTTCCAAGACCACACGTAGAGCGAAGTCACGCGGACACAGGCCACGCGGACGCGGGCCACGCGGACACAGGCCACGCGGGCACAGGGCACGCGGACACGGGCCACACGGACGCAGGCCACGCGCTAGTGCACGGCCGGCCCCGGCGTTGGGCCTGTCGCGAGGAGCAGAGGGAACTGTTGTCCCCGGACGGCACTGGACACCTGGACAGCCACGTGCAGCTGGCAGTGACCCTTGCTCCGCACACCACAGCTTTGGTAAAAATTAACTGAGGTGGGCCTAGGTAGAACGTGTAAGTCCATAAAACACGTACAAGAAAACAGGAGAGAATCTGTATGACCCACGGGCAGCGAAGAATCTCGAAATGCTATCAAAAGCGTGATCCATGGGAGACTGAAGATAAGTCGGGTTTAATCAAAATCAAACCCTTTTTTGTGCCCGTGTGATGCTGTCAGGAGAGCGAAAGGCCGGCCACACGCGGGAGGAAGTACGAGGAACACACGTGGCTCGCGGAGAACCAGGGCCCGGAAGGCACGGGCGAGTCTCCGGAGGAGAGCAGACGCCCCGCCCCTCTTGGCTTAGTCACACCCTTTGGGGTGTCTCATGGTTTTCTTCACAAAGGACTGAGGCGGTCCTTACTCACGCCGAGGTCTTCCTTTTATTTTTCTGTCACACTCAGGGTTTCTCTCCCACGACCGAGCGCGCGCGTGTGGAACCACGTTCCCAGCGTGAAACTCAGCGTCCCGCGTGGCTGCCGCCGCGGCCGCGTGCCCCCCGCGTGCCCCCCGCCTCGTTCTGCTGGGTACACGTGCCTCTCTGCTGGTGCTTCTCACGTTTTTACAGGAGGAAATGAGTCTTCACTCTTCCTTAACTTCCGTTGAGTTGATAAGTAATGAGAATCACCTTTCGTTGACGAAAACTGTGACTCTGGACTGTGCTGGGGGTCCGCGTGGGAGGCGTAGGAGGGCTGTCCCCAGGCTCTGGAGCAGACCTGTCGCCTGATCATGCACCTTCTGCCCCTCCCCCCAGGGTCTACGGCCCGGCGGAGCCCCAGACCGCGGTGTTTGCGGACGGGTGCCCCTGCTCACGGCGCTCCTAGACGGGTGAGTCACACGCGGTGAAGCCGGTCATCACGGTCCCCGCTGCAGGACGAGCGTGTGGCACTGGAGTCCAAGCGCGTCCTGCCCGGCCTGCGGGGTCGGGAGGGCAGGCGGGGGTTGGGGGAGGAACCGCTGCGCGTGGCCGAGTTCCCGTCCACTCTGCCTCTCGTGGGGCCCCGCGTGTCCCGTGCGCCGTGCGCCCCGCTGCCCGGCCACTGCGTGCCCCAGGTGAAGGCTGAGGGCTGCTTTTCAGCGCGGCTCGCAGAACCCAGCCAACGACTGCGTGCGTGCGTGCGGGACGCACCAGCGCGCTCGACTCGGGGGAAGGAAGTCTTCCCAGGGCTCCTTGGCATTGCGCAGATGAGAAGCTTCAGCTCTAGTTCAGGCTTTGTGACAGACACGCGGCCTGTCACAGGAGGGGCGGGGCAGGTGCGGAGGCCCCTCTGGGTGAGGCGGGGCGTGGTCCCTAGTGGGGGGCGCCCCAGCTGGTGTGGAGCCTAGTGGGGGGCGCCCCAGCTGGCTCGCTCGGCTTCTTGCTTCCACTCTGACCTTGGGGAGCCCCCAGCAAACCCGATGCCCAGGATCATCAAAACCTGAGCTCTTCGCCAACTATTGTTTTTATCAGAGAATGTAACTTATTTTTTTCTTTGATTTTAGTCTTTAACGTTCTGAATTGTTTGTCATTAGGAGACATTGGTTGTTCATTTTGTCCATGGCCCACGTGTGGCTCCTGGTGGAAACTCGGCCCAGGGGGGCTGAGGAGGGGGCCAGGCCGCCCCGAGCACAGCGGAGTCCCGCCATGCTGGCCGCCCCTCCCTAGGCGGGAGGCACACGGGTCAGCACCATCCAGGCCACAGGGCGTGTCACAGGGACCGAGCAGGGACGTGGGGGCGGCGGGGACCAGCCCTGTGGTCGCTCCCCCCTCGGCCCGGGCCCTGGGGTTTTTCTCTAAGCGCACATAGCCTTATTTTTAGCCTTTTGTCTGGTCAGCACACAGCACTTGAGACACAAACCACCACGAGACGTGTCATTGTCAGGGGCCCGGGAGTCTGGGGAGGCCGTGGCACTGTCCACGGCGGGCTGCGGGGCACGGGGCACGGCCCCCCTGCAGCGGGTGACTTTAGAGCAGGGAACCGCATTCCCGGGGAGCTGCCGGCCGCCCTGCCGGGCTGTGGCCAGTCAGAGTCCCTGCTGTCTACAATGCCAAGCATGGCAGTGGCCGAACTGGCTGGTTCCGGTGGGATGCGGGTGAGACAGCTTTGTCCCCGAGGTGCCCGCCCGCCGCTCAGGGGTCCCCGTCCCTCGGGTGACCCCAGCGTCAGAGGCACGTGGCCCACGGCCAGGAGCGGGCCCCGCGTCTCCTGGGCCGGTGCCAAGTGGTCCTGGAGCCCCCGAGTGCCTCTGACGGCCCCAAGCTTATCTCAGAAAACCCGTCTAGGAGCGCGAAGGTCGGGGTGTCCGTCACGGAAGTTTACAACAGCGACATCTTTGACCTTCTCTCCAAGGACGGCCGCACGGCGGTGCCCTGCGTCAGGCCCGAGGTGCCGACGACGAGGGAGGGTGGGAAGGTGTGGCCGCTGACCTGCCTGTGAGTGCCCCGCCCCGTCTGCAGGTGTGGCCGTGGGACCGGCCACCTTCACGGGGACCCGCGTGCCCTTCCAGCGACAAGACGGTTCGCTGTTTGTGCGTTTGCCGTAGAATCACCTCTGGGTCACGAGCTAAACGAACAGCCTCTCCGAATGTCATCATTAAGAGGGGGCAGTGCGGGGACTGTCCCCAGGTTACAGAGGTGAGATGGCCACTCGGTGACCGATGTCCTGAGTGGCCCCTGTGAATGCCAGTGCTGGGGACACAAAAAGTGTCACCTCGCGAGGGGCAAGGCTCCCGTGTGGGGATGCTGTCTGTGCGGCGCTCGGTGTTGGGCTCGCGTGCAGCGGGCTTTGCCTGGTCCGAGGGCCCCGAGGGAGACGTGGCTACAGGGCCAGGGCGGCCGGCCGCGGCCAGGGGCCCTACGGGCTGTGCGCAGCAGTCAGCAATCCTGGGGCGCGCTAACTGGGGGACGGTTGACAAGGCAGCTGAACTTTCGGCTTTGAACGAACAGACTGATCAGAAAATCTCCTGCAGGGTCTGATGAGCTGCTCCGCGTTCATTAAAATGGAGACAAGTTAAACTTTCGTGAACTTGATTTGACAGACAAGCTATTTTAGGATTCTGGGGTCCTTGCTGAGAAGGCGGGACCCTCTAGTCTGACTCGGTCCCAAACGGCTGATTATTTTAGGGGAAGCAGCTGGAGAGCCACTCCGGGCAGGCTTCCGGGAGGGGGAGGTTTGCTTTTGCACGTCTGCGAGGTTCGCTGCTCTCTGGAGCTGGCGCTCGCGTCTACGTGAGGGGCTTCCGCAGGGGGGCCGGAGCCTGCGTGGCGGGCGGGCGTGGGCGGGCGCGGGTGGGCGCGGGCGGGCCCCTCGCCTGGACCTTGTCTCGCCCGCAGGGCGGTGCGCAGCGCAGGGGAGTGCCCGGCGGGCCGGTCCGCAGCTCCGGGCGCAGCACGCCACCGGGGTGCACGCAGCCTCCTCCCGCTCCCACCTGACCGTAATGGTCACTGCGGCAACAGCGCCCTCCAGCGACAGCTCCGGTAAGTGGCCAGACGCACGCAGTGTGACGACCACGCAGGAAGTGGGCTCAGTCACCAGGGCCGGGGGCTCACGCAGCGCCCGGGGGCGGGGCCAGGGGCCGGGGCGGGGCCGGGGGCCGGGTCCCCGTCTGTGGAACATCTGGAACCGAAACCCAGGAGGGGACGTGGGGGGGGGGGGCGGGAAACGCCCCGTGAGTGGCGCCGCTCGGCCCCAGAGGCGAGTCGCCAGCCCGCAGCGCAGCGAGCGCGGGGCGGCCCTCGCGCTCCCTCCAGCCCGCACCCCCGGGCGCCTTTCCTGCGTTGCGCACCGAGCGGGTGCTCCGGCGGGTCGGGTTTAGGAGTCGCTCCGAGCAGCGGGTGTAGCGGCGACATGCGACGCAATAACACGGCCTCGGGGTGCAGGGCGGGCGGTCAGGGCGCCCGCGGACCGCGCGGGGCACCCGCGGGCGTGGTGTCCGTGGGGCGGAGCAGCCTGTGCCCACGAGGGGGCCTCAGGGCCACGGCCGAGCGCCGCTGAGAAGCCTCGTGAGGCCGCCACGAAGCCACTCGCTGTCACGCGGCCCCGGCCCCGTCCGCCCCGTCCGTGTCTCGGGGGGAGGCGCACGGCCGTCTCCGTGCGATGGTGCCCAGAGGCCCGGGCCACCCCGTCTCCTCCTGTCGTCCCCGTGCAGCGGAGCAGCCGTGGAGCCCCACAGTGCCCCAGGAGCCGGCCGGGCCCCCGCCGCCTGCTGTGGGGAGGCGGCGGAGCTTGTCCCGCAGAGCCTCACCGGGGTCCCCGGGGGCCTCGCCCGCGCGCCCCGTGGCACACGCGGAGCAGGCGCATGCCAGCCTGCGGCGTGGACCTGGCGGGCAGCGAGTGTGCCCGTGAGTGGCCGCTGCGGCCCGGCAAGCAGCCCTACCCCCGGGGACCGGGGCTGGGGGCGTGGCAGAGTTGGGCGGAGGGGGGCCGAGGGGGCCCTCTGCAGGGACCTGAGCGCCCCGCTGTCCCGGGGCCAGTGCAGAGCGGGGGCGTGGCCCAGTGAGAGCGCCGCCTCCTGCGGGCCACACAGGCGGTTGGAGGACGTCGTGGCGAGGGGCCTCCGGGCTGGGCCGCTGCCACCTCAGGTCCCCGCTGCTCTCTGACTGCGTCTCGGGGTCTCACAGCGTGGCTGGCCCCTGGCTGTCCCAGGTGTATCTGGAGTGACGAGCCCGGCCCTGAGGGAGACTTCCTGCATCAACCGGAGCCTGGCAGCCCTGGGGGACGTGCTCCGGGCCCTGTGGGAGCGCAGAGGCCACGTGCCCTACAGGAACAGCGAGCTCACCCACGTGCTGCAGGACGCCCTCGGTGCCTGGTGCCCCCGCCACGTGCCCCGGGAGCCAGCCGCTGTCCTGTTCCCGTGGGGGCGAGCCCCTCCCCGCCACACCCTCGGGGCCCTCCTGGCTGCCCTGCTCAGTTGTCTGCCCCAGACGCCCCAGGCCGCGTTCCCAGCCACGTGCTTCCCAGTGGGGTGTGCCCGGCCAGCTCCTCCCACGGGGAGCCCACGGGGGAGGGGGATGGAAGCGGGGCGTCTCGGGTCCCAGAGGGCGGGGCCCTGGCAGTGCGGCTGGGCGGGGCGGGCGGGGGCCCCTGCAGGGGCCCGGCGCCCGCCTCCCTGTCAGTCCTCGCAGGGAGGCTGCGGTCGCTCGCGGGGTGCCCGGCCCGCGCAAGGCCGCAGGCGCAGTGTTTCCCCCGCGACGTCCTTCCCAGCTGCGGGTTCTCACCGTTTCGAAGGAGGCGACGCCAGGTTGCTGGTGCTCGTGCGCATGTCCCCGCCGAAGCACACCGCAGAGCCTGGGCTTCGGGCCGCGGCAGCCGCCTGCGGGGCTGGGCTCCCCTCGACCTCTCGCGTGGGGCGCCTGTGCCACAGTAAACCCGCTTCCTCGGACCCGACAAACCTCGTTGTTTCCAAGGAGCCGCCACAAACAGTGACGGGAGCCGAGTGCGAGCTGGGCCGGGAGCCAAGCCGCCCCGTGGTCAGAGCAGCCCCCACCCCAGGCGGGCGGGGCCGGGAGCAGAGGAGAGAGGCCACCGGCCCCACTGCTGGCCCTCGTCCCATACAGAGCAGGCCACCATCCCCGGGTCTGAGGCCGGGACCTGGGGCCAGACAGGCCATAGCGGGGGCCGTGTCCCCTGCCCCCCCCCCCGTCTCTCTGCAGCAAGGCCACTGGAGGTGCCAGGGAGGCAGACGCAGCCAGCTGTCCCCATGTCTGGCCGTTGCCTGACCGAGCCTCCTGGACACCTCCCGCACCCCGACCTGGGCCCGCACACCCAGGACCAGGTGGGGAGGGCGTCTCCGGGACACAGCGGGTGTCACCCTCTGGTGGCTGAAACGGCTTCGCGTTGGCAGTTTACAAATCCCCGTGGCCATGGGGCTTGCGGATGGCCCAATGCCTTCGCCTCAGGGTCTCAGTCACTGGGGAGGAGACCGGCTCTTCCGAGTCCCTGGGCCCCTTCGCTGGGCCCCCAGGGAGGCGTGTCCCCAGGCCCTGGATGGATGCCCTTCCGCCCCCATGGGCCTGCTCCCCAAGCCCACGCAGCACTGGGCGGGGGAGGCAGCTCTTCTGGAGAAAGGTGCCGGTTCCCAGGCTCTGCTGGAGGTGAGCTAGGTGACCCAGGGCCCACAGGGCGTGGGGGGTGGGTCACAGGGTACAGTGGCTGGTCAGATGTGCACTCTGGACCCCCGAGCCCCTGTGATGCTGGGAGCCCCCCAAACAGAAGCCCACACCTATCAGGACAGCACCGCACGGGGCCCCGAGGTGTCCAGGTCCCAGGAGCCGGTGCTCAACAAGCCCTTGGGGGGCCCTTGAAGCTAGACCACTACCTGCCCTCTGCGCTCTGTGCAGACCCGGCCGGGACAAGCCAGGGGGCTGGTGGCACTTGTGACCTATGCTTTGCCCAGGCAGCCACCCACTGCCCGAGCCCGGGGCCCGGAAGCCGGGCTGGGCCTCCTCCCGGCCTCACTGGCGAGTGGGGTGGACGTGCAGGGTCTGCCTCGTGCCCCCACAGCCCTGGGGGCCATGGCCTCCTTGCTGAGTGTCCCCTTCGTTGGGCGCCCGTCACTCGGCAGCCGGGACCCCGAACTGTCCTTTCCCGACTAGTGCAGATCTGGTTTCCTGGAAAACGCCCGTTGCGCCTACCAGGCCTTTGTCCCGAATCCCTGATCTGCACGGGACGGCAGGGGGCTCTCCCGACTCTCCACAGGACCCCCACCCCCCGCCCTGTGCGCAGGCTCAGCTGTCACCTCCCCGGGCACCAGGGTGGGGGGCAGGCGGGGTTCGAGCGCACACACACCCCGCCTCGCTGTCTGTCCTCCCGCCACGTGGACAGCCAGAGGTGGCCGGGCAGCTCACGGACACGTCACGCCGGCGTGTGCACAGGAATGGGGACTGCAGCCGTGGAGGCACAGGGCGCTGGCCAGGGTGCCAGGAGGGGCGGCCGGCCCGCGAGAGGTGGTCACAGCCGGTCTCCAGCCGGCCAGGCCTTTCACGCAGGTTTGGGGCTGGGGGCAGGCGCTACCTGAGAGCCGCAGCACGCCACCAGCGCCCCCTGGTGGCAGTGAGGGGTGAGCGTGGCCAGGGGAGGAGCCAGCTCAGGACTGGAGCTCGCAGCAACCCCTGAGGGGCCAGGGAGCTGCTGGCGCGGGCTTCCCTCTGCGTGCCACGTCCCCTCCCATGCCAGCATGTGTGTGTGTGCATGCGTGTGCACACGAGTGTGACAGGGCCTGGCACCGCTGCCATGCCTGTTCGCATGTGTACCTGTGTACTCGTGTCTACAGGTGCGTGTGAGTGCAGGTTTGTGTGTGCATGTGTGCGCGTGTTTGTGCATGTGTGTGTACACTGTGAGTGTGCAGTTTTGTATGTGTGTGGCATGTGTGGGTGTGTATATGCATGTGCAAGTGCAGGTTTGTGAGTGCGTGTGGCATGTGTGGGTGTGTGTACACAGGCATGTGTGTAGGATTGTTTGTGGCGCGCGTGTGGGTGTGTACACGTGCATGTAAGTGTGCAGGATCGGCTGTGGGTGGCATGCATGTGGGTGTGTGCACATGTGTGCAAGTGTGCAATCGGGTGTGCATGTGGCATGCATGTGGTGTGTGCACGTGCGTGTGCCTGTGCAGCATTGTGTGTGTGGCGTGCGTGTGGGTGTGTCTACACACGCGCTAGTGTGCAGGGTTGTGTGCGCATGCATGCACAGGGCTGGGCACCAGCAGCGCCATCCCGCCCGCCCCGCTGCCGGCTGCCTTCCGCGCCATAGCGAATCGGCCCACGGGCAAGGCTCCTGTGCTCAAAAGTTTGTTTACAGTCGCAGACCTGACGGGGCCCCACTGCTCTGGGGACGGCTCTTCATATGACTGAAAACAGGGTGAGCAGAGGCTCAGGCCCCGCGCAGCCGTGGATGCCCTTGCCCAACCTTTGGACCTTGGCCAGACTGCAGGGTCCCGTTGGCCTCCTCCCCTATCACCACAGGCTTGGTGCCCTCGGTAGCCCTGGGGCCCCACGGGGCACATGGGCACCTCCGGCACAGGGCCACCTCCGCCGACCCCCTCTCCTTGCTCCGTGCCACCTGCCATGTGCCCAGAGCCGGCACGTACCCGCCCGGTGGCATCTGTTTCGTGAGGGAAAGACTGGGCCCCTTGAGCACTGGCCACCCCCGCCCGGCCGGCCCCGTGGTGTCGCTGCCCGGGCAGTTCCAGACCACGGACAAAGGCGGGTCTCTGGCCACGAGTTAGGTGCACACGAGCTCCGTGTGGCACGGGCTGTCCCCCGTGTGCCCGTCCCCGCAGCTCTGGGGCACGGTGGTTACTCACGGCAGTGGGTACAGCAGGTGGCTGTGCCACCCAGCGCAGGGTCTTTACTGCAGGTGCCCGGGCACCCACGGGAAGGACCGACGGGCCAGGCCGAGGGCCACCCGCCTTGCCGCACCAGCCCCCACCCCCCTGCTCGAGCTCCAACGTTAGGGGGAGATGTGGCCAGTGCAGCCTCCACGCACGGGCAGAGCAGGCAGGGGACGGCCTCACGGGCTCTGTGACCCACCCAGTACTCGGGACAGTCTGACAGCGAAACAGACCCGTTCACCTAATGGCGAGGACGACAGGTATGCACGTGGGTCCTGGGCTGGGGGGTGGGGGGGTGCAGCTAGGGCCACGGGTAAGTGAACCCACACTGCACAGAGCCCCCCGACGAGCCTCGGGCAGGGGGTGGTCTGACCTCTCGAGTCCCACCTGTCAGAGTGGCCTTTCCCACAGCCCACTTGGGGTCAGGAAGCAGGGACAATGTGGCAGGTGGCCTTTCCGCCTGGGGACACGGACTGCCAGGCTACTGAGTTGGCTCCTCCACCAGCTGGACTCCACACGGCCACTGCGCACTGTCCAGGCGGCCAGTGGCTTGGAGGAAGGCCACCTGCAAGCAGGGCCGTTGAGGCGAGAGGGGAGCAGGCCTCTCCCCAGCTAGTCGCCTGGCTTTGAAGGGAATCGCAGCCATGCCGGTGGCCACTGTCACCGTACACCTGACCCGCGTGGGCCCAGTGTCCACCCGCGTGGACGCCGAGCCTGGGGCCATGCTCCTGCTGTGGTTCTTGTCTACACACCAGCTCTCGACACACCGACCAACGGCCACAAGGTGAGGCCAGCAGCCCTGAGACACTGTCCGGGAAGCCACCAGCGTGGGCTGGAGTTGCGCCAGGCTGTGCAGGTTGTGGGGAGCACGAAGGGCGGGGAAGTGCTCATCCTCCCTGATGGGTTGGGGGGCGGCCAGCGGCGGCAACGCTTAAAGGGTAGCTGGGAGCCCAGAAGCCCCGCTGCTGACAGCTCACAGCCCTGGGCACGTGTGGCTGGCTGGGGTGGGGCTGGAGAAGGGACACATGTCACCTTTACTCCTAAGTGCGATTGTGATTGGAGAAGGGGCAGAGCCGGGGCCAGCAGTGACCAGGACGTGAGCTCAAAGGGCTCCTAGAAGGTCTGTGCGCTTGGCTGGCCATCGGCGGAGAGTGGTGGTAGGGAGCACCCCAGGACGCCCCCCCCAGCTTAGAAGGCCCCCCACGTGCCCCCAGCCAGGGCAGGAGAGGACCCACTCTTCACCTCCAGACTGACGTCGGAGCGGCCCCCATATCTCCGACAGGTGGAGACGCGGGAGGAAGTGTCGGGAGAGGCGGGTGGCGCCCGAGGCCTTGGTCAGCCAGGCACCAGGCAATGGAGGGAGTGTCCAGGGCAGAGTCAGAGACAGCCCCGGCGTGGTGGCGAGGCGTGAGGGCAGTGGAGCGCTGTGGGCGGGGCCTGGAGTACGGACACGGAGCCCGCTGGAACAGAGCGTGCTGTGTGGATGGAGCACGTCGTGGGCGGAGCCTACGGCGTGGGTGTGGCCTATCATGGGCGGAGCCCATCATGGGCGGAGCGCGTTGTGTAGGTGGCGGTCCCTTGTGGGCGGAGCCTTGGTGTGGGTGGAGCCCGTCGTGGGCGGAGCTGCTCCACGGGCCTACACCACAAACTCCTCCAGGGGCTGGCCATCCCAGAGCAGGTCCACGGAGAGGCAGTTCGTGGACCTCTGCTTGCCTTGGACCCGGGGTCTGGGGTCTAGTGCAACGCCAAGGTGGCGGCTGCGCGGGGCGGGCTTGGGGCGTGGGCGCACATCATCCAGGCTGTGGCTGTGCTGTTCTGGGGGGCGGGTGGTCGCCTCCGGGATCTGCAGGGAGAGGGTGTGCACTGTAGCCCCTTCCTGTCCATCTCGCCGCTTCTGTCACAAGGCTCCGCCCAGCTATCCTAGGCGACCCCTACAACTCCGCCCCCTACCACACTTAACGCTGAGCCCCCTGCGCCCCTGGCCTCAGGCCGCTGCGCGTGCTGCCCTTGCTGGAGATACCCGCGATCTCGCCTTGTCTTATGCAAGCCACTCCCACTGTCCCCTCACCCCGAGGGTCCCTCGACCTGACACATGGCCCACCTGGCTGTGTCCCCATGGCGACACTGTTGAGCTGACCCTCTACCCCTGTCCGCATTCTGGCGGGGCGCAGGCCCAGGGCAGCGAGGCAGGGGACTGGCCTCCACGTGGGCCCCTCCAGCTTCTGTGCTGTCCCAGGGGTGGCTCACGCAGGGGTAGTGCGCGCCCCTGGGCGGGAACCTAAGCCCTGCGGCCTACAGAGCCCACCCCTCCTTGTGAGGGGCCTGGGGCCCCAGCTCTCTGCTCCTGCAGCTGGCTGGGTCCCTCTCCAGTCAAATCGCCGCCAACAATCTTTTTCCAGGGGCGTCACCCGCAGGGTCGGCACCCAGCCAGGCTGGGCAGAGCACCCCAGATCTCGGCTCTGGCTCCTCGCCCCCATGCCTGCCTACCCCCTACCCCGCCTGGTTATGGGATGGAGAAAGCGGGCACAGCCGCCCCCGCGCACGTGCCCGGCAGGACCCCAGGCCACAAGCCGCGTGCCCACTCCTGCACTGGGGCCGAGGGGTGCCGGCCCCCCACCTTGTTTCCAGAAAGCTGCACCGCCCACCCCCACCGCCCAGGCACCGTCCTCTGGGCCTCGGGGAACTGTGGGCCCCAACGAGGGACGTACCTGGACCTGATCCTCAGCACTGCGGCCCCGCGTCCTGACCAGCGTGACTGGCACCTCTGCCAAGTGCCCCGGGGGCCGAGAGGCTGCAGGGAGGAGAGGGGTCATGGGCAGGGAGGACAAAGTCCAGGGAGGATGGCTGCCTACCCCATGAGGCGACTTCTCCTCTGGGGACCCTAACTCTGAGATGGGACTCGAACCTCTGTGGCCCTCACAGCACCTCCTCCGGGGGCTGTCGGAGCTGTGGAGGTGGGGCGGGGTGGGCGTGACCTCAGCAGTGACCTTGGCCTCCCACCTGCAGGGATCTCCACCATCACAGACATGATCACGTGTTCCCCGCTTGAAGTGTCTGAGTGCCCTTCAGCGAGCAGTGGGTTCCCCGGGGCTCGCCTGAGGTGGTCCGGCCCTTGAAGGCAGGGGCCCAGACCCAGGACGTGCCCCACACCCCTCCCACAGGGCTGCCCAGCCCCCTCCCCACCTCAGCCTTCCCCCTGCCCAGGGCCCACTGCCCTGAGCCTCCAGCTTGGCTGCCTTGCTTGTCCAAGTGCCTGAGGTCTAATCAGTCACCAGGCCAATGTGACGTCATCATTGTCCACACTGGACAAACACTCAGAGGTGGCCGCCCACCTGTCCTTTACTAGAGGGCCAGCCAGACACTTGGGATGTAAAGGTACACACGGCAGGTCAGAAGCAAAGACCTCCTGGCCCTGAGTGGCCCTGAGCGGTGCTGATACCGCGTGCTCCCGGGTGGCCCTGGGTGGCCCTGAGCGGTGCTGATACCGCGTGCTCCCGGGTGGCCCTGGGTGGCCCTGAGCGGTGCTGATACCGCGTGCTCCCGGGTGGCCCTGGGTGGCCCTGAGCGGTGCTGATACCGCGTGCTCCCGGGTGGCCCTGGGTGGCCCTGAGCGGTGCTGATACCGCGTGCTCCTGGGTGGCCCTGGGTGGCCAGGCCCTCAGGCTGGTCCCCTCAGCTGCCCACCACGCCCACTGTCAGGGGTGCTGTGGATGTGCAGGGCTCAGGGGTGATGAGGTGCTCTGTGGGGAAGCCCCGCACCCCAGACAGACATGAAAGTGTCCCCAGCACAGGATCTCCCGCTAGGCTGAGCGGACACTCGGCCCAGCAGCTCCCGTGAGTGGCCATGACGGTGGCCTTGGTCATGGGACTCCCACTGAGCCCAGCGGGACAAGAGCAGCACGAGAGGAACCTGGCTGACACGCTTCCCGGTGGCTAGACCCAAGCGAGGCACGTGGGCCTCCCGAGGTCGGCGGCAGAGAGGCAGGAGGGCCACCCCCCCACCCCGCACAGGCCGGCCCCTGTCCTCCTGGCCGGCCCCAGGCCCCGGGCCACCACGCGGCTCAGGAACGTCAGGCCCGTGCACCCTCCCTCGGGCGCAGACAGCGATGACTGAGCGGGGGGCTCGCCGGCCACATGCTCACCGTCCCCCTGGCCCTCGTCCCCAGTGTCCCGCTCCGGCCAGCCTCTGCCGCTGTCCTCTGCGCCTCCGCTGCTGTGGCTGGCGCTGCAGCTGCAGGGCAGCGCCCCCCCACAGAGCGCCTCGGTCCTCGAGGGCCCGTCCACCGACATCTCCTGGGACTCAGCGCCTGACCCGCGGGAGCTGCCGGGGCTGCCGGCCGGGGGGAGGCACCGGTGGGGGGAGGGTCGCCAGCAGCTGCCCCCGCGGCCCCCAGCGTCCTCGCTGCCGGCCGGGGACAGGCCCGGCTCCGGCACGTCGCCGACGAACGACTCCCGGTAGCGCTGCTTCTCTGGGCGGAGAGAGAGAAGGGGCAGCGGCGCGCGCGTGCAGGAGCCGCGGTGGCCAGCAGGGGCCCCGAGGTCCCCCAGCCGCCCGCGCCCTGAGCTGCCACCACGGCCTCGGGGGGTGCACTGTATGGGGGACCCCGGGGCCCTGGGTGTCCACGGCGACAGCCCAGGCCGCCCAGGCGGGATTCGCCACCTGCAGCCAGTGAAGGCTTCACGTGGGCCCTCAGGTCATTCTCGGTGTGAGGGGCCCCGAAGCAGCTCGCACACACAAGGAGACACGCACGCGGGCACACACGTGCTCGCACACTCACAGGCACACTCACGCACACGCAGCCCGGGATTCCGGCCCTCGGCCCTCTGGCTGGCTCCTGGAGAATCCTTCCCCAGAGTCCACGCCTCCCCCGGCCCCCATCTTTAGAAATGGGCTCCAGGAGAGGTGGGAGGGTGGGGGTCACCACCCCACCCTCCAACCAGGTCTGGGGGGAACACAGGAGCCAAGAGGCCACGCCCCACGATGGGCAAACAGGTGCAAACAGCTGCGGCGCCCCGAGTCGATGGGCAGGGAGCGGCGGGGGCCTCCAGGAGCCCAGACAGCAGGGGCGGGGGGCTCGCAGTCGGAGGACACGCGGTGCCCACCTTGCTCCTCCTCCAGCTGCTGCAGCCTCTGCAGCGCGGGCCGCAGGGCCAGGTGCCGCTGGTGGCTGGTCCTGAGCAGCCGCAGCAGGTGGCGGGCGCGGGTGCTGCAGCCCGTGTGGTACACCAGCGTGCAGGCCGCAGGCTGCCCGTCCGGCCGGATCTCAAACCTCTTCCCCTGAGCGAGGAGGAGACGAGACGCAGTCAGGGAGACCAGGGGACGGGAGCATGCGTTTTAACTGTCCGCGGCGACCCCGACCTGGGCAGTGGCCACCGTTTCCGTCTGCGAATCTGATTTCCATGTGCAGGCGGTTTCTCTGTGGGCGGCAAAAGGCGCACACCACCCCCAACTCCGTTACAAGCACGCGGGACGCGTCCCCTCGGCCATCGGGGCAGGGCGCACAGGAGTGGGACTGGACCCCAGGCCTCGGGTTCACCGTCCAGAGAACCGGCCCGCCTGGCCCAGTGGGCCTCATGCTCCCTGCCCTTCCGCTCCGAGGGCCAGGCCTGGCCCAGGGTGACTGAGCGGGGGCCAGGACCACAGGGACAGGGGCGCCTGGAAGGTGGTGGCCACACTATGCAGGTCTGTGCACCCCCATTTCCTCTCACGTTCTCCGCGTGGGAGCCAGAAGGTGGGCTAGTGCCAGCGCCCCCGGTGCAGGGCCGTGTCCGTGCCCGCGTTAGAGCGCCAGGCCCCAGACACCCAGGCACGGGGTCTGGCGGAGGACGGGGTGCCCAGTAGACGGCCTGAGGACAGGCTCGGCTGGGCACCCCCGGGCTCTTGGTGGGTGGGACCCAGCGCGCCGCAACCCCGCCTGACACGCACCAGGACCGCCAGCTTCCCAACGTGGGCCCAGGGGAAGTCGTGCAGCAGCTGCAGGGCGCCGGGCACCTCCTGCAAGACAGCAGAGGCCGTGTCCCCAGGGCGGGCCCCAGGGCGGCAGCGCGGCAGGGCCCTGGGCGGCAGGGGCTCCGTTGCCCCCTGGTCACCTGATAGATGCGCATTCCTGTGAGAGTCAGCGCCAGCACCATGGTGGCTCTGTCGTCCTTCTTACCCTACAAAGACATCTGCGTCAGAGGGCTGAGCCCCTCGCGCGGGGGCTGCGCTCCCCAGGGCCGTGCGGGGCCACCCCGGGCCTTTCCCATCCCCCCGACATGAGGCCCACTGTCCCCTGTCCCTGCCTCGTCACCTTCTCGGACTTCCACTGCCTGGATACGGCCGTGAGCTCTTTAGGCCCCACTGACAGGCCCTCGGCCCGACTTCCCTACAGAACGAGTGTCACAGTGCCCTGGACGCCGGCGGGAGAGCCGCAGAGCCGCCCCTCACACAGCCCCTTCGGCCCCACGTTGGGCGGGCAGGAAGCTGAGGGGGCTGGGCTCCGGGCCGCTCCCCGCAGGTGGAGCGGGGCGCGCGGGAGGGACGTGGGGGGCACGTGGGGGACGCACGGGGCCAGCGGCGCTGCCACCGCACGCCACCCCCAGATGGCAGCCCGCACGCTGCGCTGCACGTCCCTCCGTCCCGGGGTCAGCGTCTGGGCACAGGGCGGCCACGGGACACTGTCCTCCGGAACTGGCGTCAGAGTCGCGGCTGCCTAATGCCACTCGTCTGGGGCCCTCGGCTGAGGCAGCTCCGAGGCGGCCTGAGCCCCGACGCGCCCGGCGGCCACGGGGCATGACCTTGAACAGCCTGAAGAAGTGGACGGGCACGTCCTCCAGCCGGCAGGCCTCCCTGATGAAGCGCAGCACGGCCTCCTGGGGGCTCAGGCCCCGCTGCTCGCGGTGCACGGCGGGCAGGTGTCTGAGGATGTAGGCGCTGCCCCTCCTGGCGATGATCTGAGGACGGAGGCGCCGCGGGCCGTCAGCCCCGCCTGCCGCCCGGCGCCCCCCGCCCCCACCCTCTCCCCTACCGCGGCCTTACCCACTGCGGGAAGTAGGCCTGCGGCTCGAAGTAGCGCCCCACGTGGGCCAGCTCGCGGTGGTTGCCCAGGTCGGCCTGCAGCCCGTAGGCGGCCAGCAGGAAGTAGGCCTCCTCGCGGTGGGTGCACTGCGACCCCAGCACCCGCTCCTTCAGGTGGCAGTAGTACAGGTGCCGGGCCGTCCTGTCCCTGGAAGGCGCAGGCGGGCCTGGTGCGGGGCTGGCTCCTGCTGTCCCTGGCCCGCCCTCCGCGGCCCCAGGCCCTCCCTGCCCTCCAGGTCCTCACGTCCTCATCACACCCGGCCGCCTCCTGGGGCTGGCACCGGCGAACGTGCCGTCGGTTACTCCTGCCCCTGAGAAACCGGGGAGTCTCAGCTCCCCCTGTGCCGGTCACCTCCTTCCCCAGCCAGGGGCGCCCTCCAGCTTCCTCACGGCCGGGCCACAGTGGTCAGCCTTCCACGCGGTCACACCCCGCCTTCCAGAACCTGCCGCAGTCACACCCCACCTTCCAGAGCCTTCCACACTCACACCCTCCCTCTCATGGCTCCACCTCAGAAGGCTCGGGGGCCACTGGCCCCCCTGCCCCTGTGCAGTGAATCCCCGGAGACACAGCCCCTGCTCACCTGCCCTGGTCTGGGGGTAACTCGGGTTCCTGGGTTGCCCTGGGAGCTCCATGCCACCCACAAGCTCTACGGCACGTCTCTAGTGACTGAGATGAGCGGGGGTCCCCACCTGGACCCCTTTCTCACCCAGCTCTGACACCTGGGCTGCGTGGCTGAGGGCAAGCGGAGCCCCCTCCAGAGGACACACCGACACCCCCGCCCCACCAGGACCCCCCTTCCCGCAGACCGAGGGCTCCGCCTCCGGACAACTTCTTCCGGCACAGTCGTCACATGTCTCAGTCCTCACGCTGCAGCCCCGCCCCGCCAAAGGGACAGCAGTGCCACCTCCACAGGCCGCCCGTCACCTCTCGGCCTCCCCACCGCAGGGACTGTCCCTGAAGTCGGCCAGCAGTTACCTCATGACCCTCCCGTTCTCCACGTAGTGCTGCACGCTGAGGAAGGTCACGAAGGGGCCCGTGGGCCTCCCGGCTCCCTGCAGGGCGAAGGGGACAGGAAGCGCCGTGCCACCGTGCAGCGGTCACGCCGTCGGTGCGCCCCAGCTGCAGGCTCACGCTCAGGTCCGAGCAGCGGGCAGCCCGCGGCCTCAGCCCGCTTGCTCAGGACGGCCGCGGCCTGTCGGCTGTCACGCGGACGAGCACTGGCCTCCCGCGAGGCTCGGGGGACACTGCAGGGCAGCTGGGGGGCGGCGCTGTGGGCGGGGCGCAGCGCAGAGCCCCGCCCCCTCCAGCGCCCCGCTTACCCGGCGCCGTCCGCACCCCCAGTCCTTGGAGAAGTACGTGCTGAGCTTCCGGTCCAGGTCCATGAACAGGTGCTCGTCGCCTAGGAGACAAACGTGGCCTTCAGCAGAGCCGCCCGCCGCGCACTGCCCCGCGCGCCCTGCAGAGCCGCTGGTGTCGGCCGCGGGGCGCTGGGCCCCGCCCGCTGGCTCTGCTGCACGCGCGGACTGCGCCCCGCGCCGCCCTAGGAAGCCGAGGGGTGCCCCGGTCCCGCGGCCCCCCCTGCAGCCCGCGCCCCTCGCCCGGCGGCGGGACGAGCCCTCCGGAAGCAGACGGCGCCGCGTCGGGGCCGGTCACTGCTGCCAGGCGGACACCGCCCGCTGCCCGGGGGGAGGGCGAGGGCCGCGGCGCCTCCTCCGGAACCACGTGCTCTGTGTCTCGGGGTTTTGTGGCCACAAGTTTCCTTCACCAGCTGGGAAAGACGGAGCAGTTACCCCCGAGAAGGGCGGAAACCTCCAGCCGCCGTCGAGGCTCGGCCCGGAGCCGAGAGGCCTCGCGGGCCCTGGACGCTCCGCGGGAGGCGCGGGGCAGGGCTGGCGGCCGGCGAGTGCGGGCCGTGCCGGGCTGTGGGCACGCGGGGCGGCGCCCACCGCCTGCCGGAGCAGCCTCAGCCCCGGGGCCTCGAGCCGGGACACAGGCCAAGGACGCCCTCTCCCGTCGTCCCCAAGCGGACCACCAGACCCCACCCTCGGGGTCCACGGCGCTGGCCGTGACCGGGCCGCCCGCCCGCGGGCAGGGGGCGGACGAGGCAGACGGACGGGGATCGAAGTCCTGCACGCGGGCGGTCCTCCCGGGACGGGCAAAAACGCCCGCGTCCAGGCGGCGGACGGCATCGCGCCATCGAAGGACCCGGCTCTGGGGTTGCGAGGAGACCGGGAGACGGTGCGCGTGTCGCTGAGGGAGAGAGGCCGACGGGGACAGGGTGCTCGCTGCGGAGCCCCGCGACTTGACTCCGCGAAAGGGGAAGCTGGCGCCGCGGTGGTTGCGTTTGGGGGAGGGGCAGGGGCGGGGCGAGCGTGGGGGGTGCACAGAGGGTTTCAGGGCCGCAAAAGTCCTTCTATGACACTGTCCTGGAGGACACATGTCACCACTCATTTGACGAGACGCCAGCTGTGGACTCTGAGTGACGACGTGTCATTGTGACAAACGCACGCCCTGGGGGGACGCTGGTGACCAGGAGGCCGTGGGGGGCGTTTGGGGACCTTCTGCGCCTCCCCCTTGGTTCTGCTGTGAAGCCACAAAACAATTCAAAAAACCTCTGCGTCTAAGACTCGAGGCCCCTGAGGGAGATGAATTTGCAGGTCACTGGGCCACAAAGGTCCCCACCTGCCTTCAGAACAGTGAGGACACTGCAGGTCCCCAGAGCGCGCCAGCCCCCACCTGGCGGGGGGCGGGGGGGGGGTCCGGGAAAGCCCACGCGGTTCCCCTGGTGTCCACGGAGCCCCTGGCCCGGCGGCTCGTAGCCAGGCCCTTGGGGACCAGCGGTCACACAGAGCCCGGTCCAGGTGTCCGCAGGCACACCTGCTGCGGGGGCCTCAGCCAGCCCGTGTCCCCGTCCGGGAATGCAGCCACATTCCAGACTTAATGAAACTGCGCGTCCGGGGAGGCGCCCTGTGGGCTCTGCGGTCTGCAGAGCGGCCCAGCCCCAGCAGCTGGGGGCCCAGGGCCACGCCCCTCCCAGCAGGCCCGCAGGGGCCCAGCCGGGCCGGACCCGGGTCTGAGCTGCCCCACGGCGCCCACTGCCTGCCCGGCCCCCTCAGACCTGCTCTCTCCTGGGGGGCGGAGAGCGGAGGACGGTGGGTTGGGGGTCCTGCTGGGAGGACCCCAGGAAGCCCTGGGCAGTGTCCCCGGGGGATGACGGGCACGTTTGGTTGAAGGCTCGCTTTCGGGGGCACGTGAACTCGTCAGCACACTGTGTCCCAGTGTTCCCACAACGCCGACCCGTCGATTGGAGAAAATTACACGCGGTGTCAGGGCTGAGTGAGGGGTGACTCCAGTGGGCCGGGAGAGCAGGCGTGGACGCGGGGGGCAGGGCCGAGGGCCGGAGGGGCCGGGTCCACCCACACAGCCCGAGAGCCCGTCCTGCTCGAGATGCTCGACACACACACACAGTAACTTCCCATGCGGCGGGCCGGGCGGGGCCCTCACGGCAGATGCTGCCACCGCGTGTCTGCCGGAGCGTGCGGGCCGCTCCCCAAGTCCCGGCTCAGGCCAGACTCTCACACGTGAGAAACGCCGCGTTCGGTGGGGGACGCTGGTCTCAGCGGCGCTGACAGCAGAAAAGGCGGCAGCTCCGTCCTGTGGTGGCAGGTGACGGGCGCGGACAGGGGCCTCTGCTGCCCGGGGACAGGTGACCTCCGGGTTCCAGCCGGGAGCAGCAGGCTGGCTGCCCGCCCCCAGAGCTCTGCTGAGGGACGGGTGGGTGACCGCGGGGTGCAAGGACGGGGAGCAGGGGCGCCCCCTGCAGACTCAGCCCGCAGAGGGGCGGGCGCTTCTGGGGTGCCTGGGGGACCCGTGGGCGCTGTCACCCGGGCTGGCTCTACTTACTCCTGACCACGCTGAGGCCAAAGAAGTGGGCTTCCCGGAGGCCGGTCGCGCCGCACACCTGCTGCAAGAGCTCGCCAGCCGTGGCCTGTACCTGCGGGCGGGGCGGGGCTCTGGGTGCAGCCACAGCAGGGTGCGCCCAGGGCGCCCACCATGCTACCCCACCCACACCACACAGGCCACTCCCGAACGCGGGCCTGTGCTCCGGGGACACCCGAAAGGGACTCGGTGCCCGTGGCCTCACCCGCTCCCTTCCGGCGCTGCCTGTGGCCTCGGCGGCCTGGCTGGCGGGTCCGAGCACCCCGACCCCGACGCCCCACTCTGCGGCAGCCCCAGCGCCGCACAGCCCCCCGCCCCGCCCGCCGCTGCCCTGGTGCTGTCCCCGTCCCCATTCCTGCACCGGCGGCCGCCCGGCTGAGGACGCGCAGTGGGGCCGCGCCCCGCCTGCCTGAGGACCGCAGTGGGGCCGCGCCCCGCCGGGTGCAGTCCGGCTCCCCGTCCACTTCGCGCTGTCGCACGGGCGCTTCGTCACCGCCGAAAACTTTGTTTAGGCGAGGCAGCCCTTGGTCGACGTCGCAGACGGCAAGGCCCTCGCCGGCTTACAGCCCGAGTTTCCATCTTCACGCCTCCAGCACCTGGTCTCCCCTGGCGGCCTCCCACCCAAGTACCGACCAGGCCCGGCCCTGCGTGGCTTCCGAGATCAGACGGCGTCGGGCTTGTTCCGGGTGCCGCGGCCGCAGACGCTGCTGAAAACTTAACAGTTTCTGACTGTCGAACCCTGGCAAGCTCGACGGTCCCGTCGTCGGAACGCCGACTCCGTAGCTCTCTGCTGACGGGAGTGAGACTCCGCACGGGCCCCTCCCCGCCTGGCGCCCCGTCTGTCCTCTCTCCGCGGCCTCCCCCTGCCGTTTATTTGTTGGCCACACGGGCCGTTCACGCCGTGGCCTCCGTGTCCCCGGTGTGACACGCCTCGGCCCCCAGCCTCTGCGCCTCTGGGTCGCAGGGCGGCCCCGCCGGCCTCTAGGTCCCCGTGCGCGGTGGCAGCGTCCCTCGGTGCGTGAGGCCTGGCCGGCGGAGTGGAAACGCTCCGGTCCCGAGAGGGCCTGCCCTGGCGCGGGCCAGCACGGGCCCGCGCTGCTCTCACTCGGCCAGGAACGTGGCCCGCGTGGGCACGGGCGGCGCCTCTGGGTCTCGGGGAGGCTGCTTCGTTACTGGTGCGCCCACACCGTCTTGGTCAGAGGGCGCGCTCCCGCCCTCGCGTGGCGAGTGACGGACGGGCCTCGCTCCCGCCTGGTCACGTGGGGGGGAGGGTCAGGCCCCGACGACGCGGGCGACGCACACCTGCAGCGACGGTCTTCACAGCCCGTGGCTCTCTATCCCCTGGCCGTGAGGACACAGTGGCACTCAGGCTCCGTCCTGCGTCTTCGCGCACACGGCGCGCGCACACCCCGGGGGTAAGCCGGCTCTGTCACTGCCGAGTCGCCGGCCGGCATCCCAGCAGCTCAGCCGCCAGCGGCCGAGATGCGTGGCTCCACTGGAGGGCGTCCCACTTGGCCGAGGTCACACTGTCCCTCAGCCGAACCCTCATGAGAAACAGGCGAAAGCGACCGTCCCAGCTCACGCGGGGCGGGGGTGAAGCTGCCACACCCCAGCAGGTCCTCGTGCCGTCCCCTCCCTGTGGCCTGAGGCGCCTCTGAGGACGCACGCAGCCCTGGACGGCCCTGGACAGCCCGCCCATCCGCTCCAGCCTGTCGTCACCCACCCTGGATTCTGTCGCTCGTGCAAGTTGGAATTGACTGAAATAGAGAAATGGGTCCCTGAGCAGACAGGAGACTCCCAAGGGACTTGAATAAGACTTCACCAGGAGCCACCAAACGTGTCCACAAATCACACATATCCTTCAAACAGAAATGCTACCTCCTGGGACCAGCCGACTTTCTGGGGTTTTCCTGTTCCTCTACACTCGGCTGAAAGGCGCAGATGAAGCAATGCCACCTCCCAAGTGGCCTCGTCGGCCGGCGACATCTGGGTGGTGAGATGGGCGTTTCCACCTGGAAATAGGCCACCCGGACTCTGTCCCCTGACATCACAGGAAGGAGACGCTGAACGAGGAGCCCATTCCTCACGACGGTCCCTCCAAGGAGCTCCCCGTTTCTGGGCCACGAGCAGGCGGACCCTGCCCGGCCACATGGACCCAGGGCTGGCGCTGCCGTGCCTGCGGGAAGGCGGGCTGGGCGTGGCAGCAGGCCCAGGCCACCCAGCTGCGGGATCCCCAGCCCAGGCCTCACAGCGGGGTCCCCGGCCCAGGCCACCCAGCTGCGGGGTCCCTGGCCCAGGCCTCACAGCGGGGTCCTGGCCCAGCTGGAGGTGAGCAGAGAACATGGGGCTTCAGAACCAGGTGGTCTGAGCGCAAGCCCTGACTCCGCACCTGGCTGAGCACTTGCTGACCCCCGGGCCTCAGTTTCCCCATCTGTAAGACTGGACTAAGGAGAAGTCCTGGTGGCGCGTGTGGAGGGTCTATGCGGGTGCACACAGAGCCCCCCGGCGGGCAGAGCGTCCGCGTCCACCTGTGAGCAGCGGCTGCTCCGGGCAGCTGACCGCAGAGGGGCCAGGCCACGGCTCGGCCAGGCCACACCCGGGCACGGGGGCCACAGCCTGCACACAGAGGCCCGGGTTGGAGGCGCTCGGGGCCACTCGTGCTGACGCGCGTCTGCGGACCGGCAGGAAGCCCGCCGTCCTGAGGCCGAAGCGCGGCCCCCGACTCTCCTTTCGGCCGCTCAGAGCTGCAGTGCGCCCGGCCCCGCCCCGCACGTCCCCACCGGCGGTCACTCTCGGACCAGTCCCCGGGCGCCCAGCAGCTGATGGACAGCGGGGGGGGGGCATCTGCACTCCCTGTACCCCAACACCTGCTCCCTCCAGGAGTCCTGCCTGGAGGCCTTTCTCTACCGGCCCCCACCCCTAGTCCCTGTGAAAAGCCTGTTTTCCTACTGAGGGGCACTGCCCCCCGCGTCCCCCCATCCCCCGACCCCGGAGCTAGGGTGAGGACAGCAGGTCCTCTGGAAGCGGTTGCTGGGCGGCCGCTCTGTCCCTGGGGGGAGCAGCGGTGTGGACAGGGCTGTGAGGCCAGCCGGGCGAGGGCGGGCACGTCTGCCGGACGCCCCAGACGCGGCTCGCCCCCTCTGGGTGCACACGGGCAGACGTCCGTGACAGGGTGGCCGGGCGGTGATGTCTTAGACATCTGGGGGGGTCTGGGCGAGCTGCACGGCGCTGCGGGGAGCCCCGGCCCTCACGGCGTCTCAGGCGTCACGCATGTGCGACTCCACACGTTAACATGATTAACATCCCTCGAGAAGCACGGCGTGTGAGTCACGGACAGGTGACCGCCCAGGTGACCGGCCGCCTGTCCTCGGGCACTGCGCTCGGTGGTGGCCCGCGCGGGGAGGACGAGGACTCTGAACTCGTCCCCCCGGACAGGCGTCTAGGTCTGGAGACCGTGTCTGAAAGTCACCTCCCCGCTCGGGGCACGAGAGCCGGACAGAGACCCGGCCGCTGAGGAGCCGGGAGTGGACAGTGGACGGCGGAGGGGAGGGGCCGGGCCGTGCTGCACGCTCGTCCTGGACGTCACACTGCGTGGAGCGTGGGAGGGGACGGGTCGGCTTGCACACCTGAGCCCTTCCTTCCCGAGGCCCCCGCCCTGGTGGCAGGACTCGCCTGTGGCTCGGTCCCCCAGGCCGGGGGCCTCAGGTCGTCCGCAGACACTGAGTCCCCAGCCCCACTGGAGCGATTGTTCCCGGTGGGGACACAGCCACCCTCAGACCCACCCCTACCCATGTCGCGGGAGGAGGCGACAGATGGGATGGGTCCCTGGGAGGAAAGTTAGCCCAGGGGATGCTGGACTCTGGGGCTCAGCCCGGCCATGGCTGTGGAGCGGGAGGGATACAGGCGTGTGGAGGTGGCCCGCGGGGTCCTAACGTGACACCGCCTGTCAGAGGGGAGGGCGGCGAGCTCACAGGCCCCGCACGGTCCCCATGGGCCCCTGCCATGCTCCGCCCACCCCGACTCACCCCGCTCAGCCCCACGGCCACCCGGCCACCCGCGCTCACCCCCACGGCCACCCAGCCACCCGCATGGCCACCCGCGCTCACCCCCACGGCCACCCGGCCACCCGCGCTCACCCCCACGGCCACCCAGCCACCCGCATGGCCACCCGCGCTCAGCCCCACGGCCACCCGGCCACCCGCGCTCACCCCCACGGCCACCCAGCCACCCGCATGGCCACCCGCGCTCACCCCCACGGCCAGCCGCAGCTGCTCCCGCGTGGGCAGCAGCACGAGGACGTCCCTCTGCTCCACAGTCATCGCGTCCCCTCGGCCTGTGTCAGGACGAGGCCCCCTCCATGGCCTCCTGCAGGAGAGAGCTGGTCAGGGGCACGGCCAGGGGCGCCGAGCAGCCCCGGCCCACATGCCACTTGGGGGGACAGGGGCCACGTGTCACTGCGTAGGGCCCTCACCCTCCGTCCAGCCACAGGTGGGCATGCAGCACCCCAAACTCACCCGCTGCGAGGCTTCCTGAGGACCGGGCGCCTTGCGGGGCTGCTGGCCGGGAGGGCCCGGAAGCGAGTGGGGCCGGGCTCCAGCCTGCGTGCCAGGACAAGGTCCAGGCTGTAAGCAGCTGGCCACGTGCAGCTTGGAATGCAAATAAACAACGCCAGCCGCCCCGCCCGCGGCCGCCCCACGCCCAGGACCACCTGGCAGCTCCCCAGGGCCTCGGCTGCTCCCTGCTCCAGTCTGGGGCCAGGCCACCGCCAAGGTTCCGGGATGCTGGGGGCGGGCAGAGGCCTCAGAGCCCAGAAAGGCGCCCAGAGTCCTGGGGACGCAGAGCCTGGCGCCCTGCTGCAGCCCCCGGCTCCCCTGGGGCGGGGTGCGAACCCCGGCAGCAGCAGCGCTGCCCCCCACGGGCCCGACGGCCTCTGGCTCCCTTCGGGGGCGGACGCCCACAGGTCTGCTCTGGCCGGGGGTCGCCTCCCGGCGACGCTCGGGGGACATTGCCAGCAGGACACGCAGCCCGGCTCGCTGCCCCGCGTGGGGGTCTGGGCGTGGGGGGTCTGGGGCCCTCTTCCCACTCCGGCTGTCCCCGACGCCAGCCCCAGCCTGCCCAGATTCGGGGCACAGTGCACCCGCGAAGCCGCTTCTCCCCGCAGTGGGGGCAAAGGGGGTCCTCTTTGGACAAAGGCGTGTCCTTTCGGCCGGCCACCCACCAGTTCTTAAAAGGGCAAAAGAGCCCAGCGAACGTGCCGGTTCTCGTGGAGCCGCCACTCGGCCGTTTCCCGCTGCCCGGTGCCTGGCCTGGGACCCTCTGACCAGCGTCACGGCGCTGTGTTGTGTAGAGATGGTGGGCAACGCCGCCTTCCCCTGGGCACGGCCGGGATGTGAGGGCCAGGGCGCCACAGCCGCCAGGCCTGAGGCGGGGGCGGGCACCGAGGCGGACAGCCTCCCCCGGCTAGAGACCCCAGAGCCAGGCCCGGCTCCCCGCGGGGCAGCTCATGGCCCAGCACTGGGACGCACGGGGCCTCGGCTTTGTCCTCTGTGTGGGCGGTGCTGTTGGAGGTGACAGTTGGCACACGAGCCCCCGACACCTGCGCCTACGGACAAGCTCCCTGGAGGGGGTCTCGTGACGACAGGAGGCCCCTGCCGCGAACCTCCCCTTCTCGCCGAAGCCCCACGGGCGCCTCGCCTGCGGTAAGCCGGGCCGCGAAGCGACCACGCGGTGTCACGGCAGTGAGGTCACTTCCCGCAAAGACCGCGGGGGCTCCCGGCCGCCGAGGGCCTCCTCCGCCCGCGTGCCCCCCCATCGGTCAGGCGCCTCTGTCCCCTGGCTCATCGAGAAGATACGAGCTGTCCTCCCCCAGGAAGGCACGGCCGTGCCAGGCCCCACGCTGCGCAAGACCCTTCCTGTCCTCTGACCGGCTTGGTCAAGTCCGTGGTTTCAGACATGGGGAGAGGCGGGGAGAGGCAGGCCCCCAAAACCCTGACCCGGCCTCCTCACACACGGCGCCCAGAGACCTCTCTGCCTGATTCTCTTTCTTCTGGATAACGGGTCTCCACCCATGAGACAGGCTTGCGAAGAATGTTCTAGAAATAAAGCTTCTGAAACCCAGGTCCACAAAGTCCAGGCTTTGTAAAACGCCGGAAACCCACTCAGCAGAGGCTTGAAGAGCCACACGTGGACCAATGTCAAAGACGCTGCACTGCAGGGCAAAGCCAGCCCGACACTCACAGCTCATGTGGGCCCGTGAGGCACCCGGGGGCAGACGGGCCAGAGGGTCGTGTGGCTGCCGGGCCCACGGGTGACTGCACGCGGTGGGGCACGGGGACCCTTTTGGGGGCCACAGAAACACTCCAAAACCCATGGTGCTGGTTGCACAACTCGCAAATTTGCTAAAATGCATTTGATTGTTGACTTAAGATGAAGGTATTTTATAGCTTGTAAATCATACTTCAGTAAAGCTATTAAATACATGACCAGTTATAAAACTGTACAAAAACACAAAAAGGCATTCAACAGGTGTCACGAAATGCAACCCTTTGTCAGAATGGTGGCTCATCTCAGCATGTGTGTGTGTGTGCATACACGTGAGCATGTGCATACATGTGTGTGCACACACATGGATGTGTGGCATGTACATGGGCGTGGGTGCATGTGCACATGTGTGTGCAGTGCACACATGCGGGTTCACAATGCACGCACATGCACACGTGTGTGTAGTGCACGCACGTGGGTGTGCATGCGCATGCATCCAGGCAGGTGTGCATGTGTGCATGTATGCAGATGCATGTACCTGTGTGCATGCAAGTGTACGTGCGCATGTATGTGGGTATGTGTTCGTGTGTACATGTGGGTGCATGCATGTGTATGCATGTGCCTGTGTGCACACATGTGGGTGTACGTGTGCGTGCATGTATTTGTGTGTGCGCAGGCGTGTGGGTGCGTGTGCATGCACATGGCCCAGACAACAGCCGACGCCTGCCCCGTGTACCGCCGCGGCCAGCGACAGCCGTCCACCCTTCCCACCACTGCCCTGTGCCTTGCACAGTCGCTGCTCATGGTCACAGTGACCCACCTCAGGGGTGAGGAGTCTGAGTGCAGCCTGAGATGCTTCGTCAGTGGCATGGGAGGACGCGCGGGAGTGCTGGGGTGCCCTGCAGGGTGGAGGGGGGCCTGGCTGCCACTGCTCGAAGCTGCACTCTGAGACTGAGGCCTCGTGAGGGAAGCTGAGGAGCGTGAGCACCCCACCCTCCTGGGCCCCTCCCCACCCTCTGCCCTGGTACCCGCACCCTGCCCACGCCGGGGTCTCAAATGGGGACCCTAGGTAACAGACTTGGAGTCTCACACCTGGGGGACCCACGTGGGCCAGCACAGTGGTGTCAGCGGTGGACGGAACTGGGGGTGCCCCAGAAACTGCCCCCACCGGACTGCGAGGCCCCCACACTGCGCGGCCCTGGCTGGGGCTGGCCCCAGTCCCCGGACTGGCCCCTCCTCCTGCGACAGGCAGGACTGACACCCCCATTCCTGCTACAGAGACGAGGACACCGGGGCTCGGGGGGCTGGGCACCGCCTGACGGCCAGAGCCGCTCTCGGCGGCGAGTCAGCGTTCGCTCTGGGGCCACGGGACGCGGGGTGCTGCTGCCTGGCCCCCACCGTGACTGGGACAGCAGAGGACCCTGGGATGGCTCCACGTCCGTCTCTGTGTGGCCCCCAGGAGGCCCGGCTTCTTGTTGCTCATGCTGGAGGAGGGACTCGGAGGGAAAGTCGAGGAGCAGCCAGCGGATTACCAGGGAGCGCCGGCCTCTGGCCCTTGGCTGCTCTCGGCTCCGACGCCCCCTCAGCCCGAGCAGATTCCCGGAATTCTCTCCGGTGCCTCCTCTGCCTCCTGTGTGACCCCCGGCCAGGCACGAACACACAAACACTGACCACTGTGAATTTAGGATTCCAAGGGCCCCGCCCAGGAGGAAGTGGCCAGCGGTGGCCAGGCCGCGGCTGCAGGGTGCCCGACAAGACGGAGCAGAGCGCAGGAGGCTGCGGGGAGGGGCAGCCCAGGCCTGCTGCCAGGCCGGCGGGCGGCTGTGTGGACAGACCCTCGGCGCTCTGACCCCGTCCCGCACCCACCCCGGGCCTCGGCTGGAGAGGCAGCCACCTGCCCGGCGCTGGTTGGCATGGAGGGGCATGCGACTCGTTTATCTGTCTCTTCTCAGTGGGCACTTAACGCAAATGCCCCCGTGGGGACCTGTGGCTTAGGACGAGGACACAATTTGGAGAGTAAAGTGGATTTTGGCAAAAGACTGCCCCAGGCGTGGGGCCGTGCGCGGGGCCCTGTCTAGTCTGCGAGGCTCCCAGGCTCTGGGTTCACACCCACTGGGCCGGCAGCTGGCTGACCTGGCCCGTCCCTGGGGGTATGTGGGTCATCTCGTGCAAGGGAGGGAGGAGGGGGCAGGCCACCCTGCAGGTAGGGGCGCTGATCATCAGCATGGTCTGTGATCGCCAAAGCAGACTGGCTTCTGCTGCGTGTTACTGCTGCTGCTGCCTGCACGGGGCCCCTCGCCGTCCCGCCAGGGCAGACCCCTGCCTGGCCTGGGTCCCCAGCGGCCTCTGCAGGTAACGCCCACGGGGCGGTGCTGGGTGCCAAGGGCTCTGCGAAGAGCCGTCCAGGGGAGCTAAGTGTGGCTCATGCTCTCAGCAGAGGGACAACGACCAGGGTCCAGGGCATCCGGGCCCCAGGGCCCGTGACCTCGGGGGCCGGGGTGGGGCCGTTCAAGGCGACACGCTTGGTCTGAGCTCGGTGGGCCGGAGGCAGAAGCGGATGCAGGCTCAGGCCAGGCCGAGCCCCAGGGCCAGCTTCCTGCTGACCGAGCTGGCCAGCTGTCCGGCTCAGGTTTATGTTTCACTGACTCGCAGATCAGCTACCCAGTCCCAGTGCCCGGTGGGTCAGAGGGCGGGAGACGGCACTGCGTCCCCAGGAGGCGTCCCCTCTGGGGACCAGCGGGCCAGGAGCAGCCGTGGGCGCTCTGGCCGGGGCCGGGCGCTGCTGGGCGAGTTGGCGCTTCCTCCCGGCGGCTGAAACACCGCGTTCTTTACGCTGGTCGTCGGCTCGCCCTTCTGTGCCGGCTGAGCCCAGAGAGGCCGGGCCCTGCCCCGCCACCCGCTGGTCTTCCCCCGCTCGCCCTGCGAGGGCCGGAGCCCACGCCTGTGCCCGGCGGGGCCGGACGTCTCTGCCTGCGAGCTCGAGCCTCGGGAGGGCGGTGCCGCCACGCCTGCCCGCCTCTCTCAGGGCCCTGCCTCATTTATTATTATTTTTTAGGCGAGGCACCCTTGGTTGACCTCATAGATTACAAGGACCTTGCCAGCTTACAATCCCTTGTTTTTTATTTTGTACTCCTACAGCACCTGGTCTTCCTAGGCGGTCTCCCATCCAAGTACTGACCAGGCCCGACCCTCCTTAGCTTCTGAGATCAGACGGGATCGGGCCTGGCCAGGGTGGCATGGCCGGAGCCTCAGAGTCCTGCCTTAAAGAGGCCCTGAGCAGCACGTCATCTCACACAGCTGAGCCAAGTCCACTCTGCACTCTGCCCTGCTGCAAGGCGCCGGCAGCCTGGGAGCCCCAGGGAGCCCTGCCCCCCGCGCCCTCGGCGAGGCGGCTGATCCTGGCTGTTGGTGAAGACACACGAACAATTTAAAATCTGTATGAACCTCGGACCAACAGTGTCAGATAAAATCTTTACACACACACACACAGAGCCCGTCTGTGAAATTCACTTGTTCAAGCGACAAGGCCTACTGTCTTTCCTTCCTCTGCTGACAAGGACACCAGCTGTCTTGGACTCGGCTGCCAGCTCCAGTGTGACCTCAGCCTAACTCATTGCATCTGCAATGATCTTATTTTCTGAAAAGATGCACCCCGCGGTCTGGGGAGAGGTCAGAAGTCAACATACCTTTGTTTGGGGACGAACGCAGTTCAATCCAACACGTACAGCTGAAGCTTCCTCCTTCTTTAATTCTTTGTTTCTCGTGACCGGGGTGTTCTCACCAGGACAAAGGTCAAAGGTGAGGCAGGGATGAGTGGGTGGGGGTGGGGGGACTGTAAGAGCTGCCTCCCAGGCTGATCTGGTTTCGTCTGGTTTGAGGCTGCAAGCAGGCGGTGCCCTGGCTTCTGCTAGGCCACGTAGACCCTGTTTCCGGGGGGCTTCTGACCCGGTGGAGCTGGGGGGCGGGCTGGAGCGGTCCTTGCCGGTGGAGCCGTGCTGCCTGTGGCCACATGTGACAGCCACCTCCACCTTGCCCCCTGGCTGCCAGCGTAGAGCCAGCCACCGTATCGAGCCATCGGACACCAGAGAGCGCTAGCTCCAGTCCAGGGAAGCACTTCAACGCAAACTGAGGTCCGGCCTTGGGCAGTGACCCGAGCTTCGGGCCTCTGGTGGCGGGGGAGAGCCAGGAAGGGCGGCGAGGCCGTCGATCAACCCTCTGCTCCCTAAACAAAGGAAACGGTCACTGGGCCGGTCTAAGGCCCACTGAGCTCAGTGGACAGACCAGGTGGCCGTCCGGCCTCCCGCCTAGAGCATGGAGCGTCGCAGTGATGCACCCTGGGAAGCGAGGAAGCCCCTGGGTTCCCGGCCCCTGAGCGTCCCCCACGGCAGACGGGGTCCTGCGGGTCACCCGGCACACCCGCCCGCCTGCCCCTGCGGGACGCCGGCCGTGTTAAGACGCCTTCGCTGCCGATCGGGCCGGTTCTCGTACGCTGTGCCGACCTCAGAGCAGTCGCCTGCCTCGTCCCGGCCGCACTGACCGCGGAGGCCCCAGCCGCCACGCCGCCGTGTAAAGAAACGCCCTTCACCTTCATCTCCACTCTCCCTCCCCCTGGTTACCCTGTCGCTCACGGTCGCTCCTGTGTGACCGGAATCTCTCCTCTCACCCCTCGATGCCCTTTCCTGGCCCGCGGTGCCGGCAGCACCGGCTCGAGCCGGCGCCGTGCGGGCCGCCCAGCGATTCTCAGGTGACGGAGTGAGCGGCCTTGTACCCGAACGCCGAGGCTTTTCACAATCATTCGCAGAGACGTTTTCTGTCTCTCTCAATTTTCGGCTGCGTTTGGGGACTTTCAGAGAGGACGGGTCCACATCGCGAGAACGGGATCCAAGGAAAAACAAGGTGCCTGCGCTGTCGCTGCCAGCAGAAAGGGGATGGGGACGCGATTCTGGGCGATTTCAGGCGCTTTCCGCACCGATCCTGGCCCCACCGAGGCTTCATCACTTCGACCCCCAGTTACTTACTGGGCGCTCACTCTTCCCTGCTGCACCCCCGGGAAAGCGGGGGACGTGCCAGCCCCGACTGGAAGGTCGCGGGGAAACAAGAGCTGAGCTGGGGGACAGAGCTGCAGGGCGGGGACGAGGCTGGCCAGCTCCGTGACGGGACGGACCGGCGGGACCGGCCTGGGCTTCACAGGCACGGGAGAACATTTTCCCTGGCCTGCAATGCACAAATCACGCAGAGTCGATCAATACGCAAATCACGCAGTCGATCAATACGCAAATCACGCAGTCGATCAATACGCAAATCACACAGTCGATCAATACACAAATCACACAGAGTCAATCAATACGCAAATCATGCAGAGTCAATCAATGGGCAAATCACGCTGTCTGCCTTCGGAGAGCTGCAGGGCCGGGCCTGGGTTTCTTCCCTGAAGAAGTGTTCAAGCTGGTAAGTGATGAAACGCATTTAAAAATTTTTGTCTCAATGAAACGTTATATTTTTATAATAGACTATTATATCTAGTGATTTAGAGTTTCTAATTGTGATTAAAAATTAACATTTTCTATTATTTCATGTTTAATAGTTGAGCTTGTACATTCCATATGGGATGACTTCGTGTTACAGTAGTTATTGAGAAATGAATACTAACCTGATATAGATAAGATTTATTTAAGGAAGGGTTTTGGCTTTCTAAAATTCACACAGAGGTATGGACTCGTCGCCACCATGAGGTGGACAATATTCCAATGAATTATCATTCAAATGGGTTAGCCAAGAAAGTACAATAATTATGTTAAATACATCCAAGCAGATAAAGAAGGTATTATCATATGAAACAAAAAAACGAGAAATCATATAAAGGACCGGGCGGAAGTATTAGGCAGAAGTAAAGCAGCTGTAATGAGAACACCACAGCTGGCAATGCGCATAGTGTGGCAGCAGGCTGCGGGCGCCCAGCCTGACACCCCTGCCTGGAGACGTGTCAGACCCCACAGGGCGAGGGCCCCTGCGCCTCAGCCGGTCAAGGCCAGGTCCTGCCTGTGCTGCTGGCCACCAGGCTGTGTCTGGAGGGTCCCAGGGCTCTCCTGAGTTTGGCTGAGTGGAGCCAGTTAAACTGGTGTGGCCAGTTAAACTTAGAACTCTGGATCACTGGTTTAGTATAAAGGATTCAACCCAGGACGCCCCAGAGGGGAGATGCGGAGGGCAGGGGAGTGGGAAGGGCACAGAGCTGGGCCCTGTGACCACCCCCACGTGGCCGCCTGCTCCGAAGCTCCTCGAACCCCGCTCTCTGGGTTTTAGGGAAGCTTCCTTCCCTGGGCAGGACCCGTGAAAGCACTGGCCATTGCGCCGCAGGGTCAGCCTCCAGCTCCTCTCTCCTCCCAGGAGGTCAGGGGGTGGCTGAGAGCTCCACCTGCTAATCAAAGTCACATTAGCCTCACAAAAGCCAAGCTCTGCTCACTTAGGAAATTCCGAAGATTCTCGGAGCTCTGCGTCAGAAACTGGATGAAGACCAAACACCCGTGTTTCTCATCACGAGTCAGCACAGGTGGATGTGGACAGGATGGGTTAATCAAGCCGGAAATCCCGAGTCCGCAGGGAAGCACAAAGAAACAAAACGTGTCCAAGAAAAGCCAAGAGCAAGAGAGGAATGACGACAGGGGTCTGTCCGCGCCAGGCCACGGGACCCCCCGAGGGTGGGGGCGCGGTCCGGAAGCCGCTTGGCACCTGGGCACGTGCGGACGGAGCGTGAGCACAGCCGTCCCGAAGCCCCGGGGAGCGGAGGGCGAGCGGACCGCTCACACCCACAGGCACGGCGCCTCCGGGGGCTGGGTCCCCGGGCGTGCTGGGGAGCGAGGTGGGAACGGTGCGGGACCCCTGGGGGTCATTGCGCCCCGCCCCTGGCTGCACGCGCCGCTTCCCACCCGGAGGCGCCCTGGCAGGAGTGACCGAGTGTCACACGCTGTGCGGCTGGCCCTGGGCAGGGGCGGCCAGGCTGACTGTGTGAGGTCTTCGTGGGGGGCAGGGCCCGTGTCCCCAAGTCACAGCCACAGGGCCTTACCACAGGCCGGCAGCTTGACCGGAAATCACTCCCCATGCTCTGAGGCCGGGAGCCGAGATCCAGGCCGGGCGGGTCCCTCCGAGCTGCGAGGGTCAGTCCGCTCCAGGCCCCCCCCCCCCCCCGTCTCTGTCTTCACATGGCGTTTGCATCAGGGTGCGAAGCTCCCATTCGCACGAGGACACCGGTCATCCTGGGTCCGGAGCTTGCGAGGACCTTGTCTTAGCTGACTGTCCCCAGGGACCAACTTCCAAAGGTGGCATTCTGAGGGCTGCATGTTAGGACTGCAGCATTTCAACCAGGGGGACATGAACCCACAATAATAATGGTGAACCCCGGTCCTTGGGAAACTGGAGAAAACCAACGAGCTAAAAGCAGCAAATAAAATGCTTACCTACAGCCACTTTCACATGCAGAGCTGTCTGCTCCCCTCACCTGCTCTGGGCCACACCTGCGCCGGGGGAGGTGTGTGCCTCCCGAGGCCGCTTGCTCACAGGTGAGGAGCTGACAGCTCTGCGGCCCCTCTTGCCCCCACCTTATGTATGGCCTGTGATGTCCACAGCCTGGGCCAGGGGCGGGGTGCCCACTCAGGGCCCAAAACTTAAGCCGACCGTCCATAGCGCCCCTGGGAGCCCGCCGGGGGGGGGGGGCTTCTGTGCACCAGGTCTGCTCTGAGCTGCGCCCTCCTCCCACGCCAGACACCCCCAGCCACTCTGCTTGCTCACCCCATGGCACCCCACAAAGCACCTGAGCTCAGGCGGCCACACGGAGCAGAGGGGCTGCAGCGTCCTGGGCCGCCCCGGGCACGCCATCCTGGGTTCACTGCTGATGCACAGAGCACCCTTGAACCCGTGGAGGAGCCGGGGGAAACAGTTGTGGGCCCCGGGGGGACAGAGCAAACCCACTGCCCAGAGAAACGACGAGAGGAAAGGGAGAGACGCGCAGGACACACTCTCCTCCCGAGCTCAGATGCCAGCTGCCGGGTGTGAACGCTGGGAGGGCCTGCGTGTGAACGCTGGGAGGGCTCGAGTGTGTACGCCAAGACAGCCCGGGTGTGAACGCCGGACGCCCGGCTGGGAAGCGGGCCGTCCTGAGCGCTCAGCCTCCCGCCTGCCTCCTCCCGGAGGCGCCGGCAGGGACGTTGCCAGCGGCTGCCCTTCTCTCCCGCCCAGAGCCCACACAGGGACTGTGTTCCCTGCGCCTGGCTGCCCGCACACCCCACAGGAAGTGCAGAGATGGCCCAGGCTCCGTGGGTGTTCTCGGTGGCCCAGCGAAGGGAGGGACTGAGCCACAGCCGATGCGCGCCACCTGCCATCGCAAAAGACCCGCCGCCCCGCGGGTCCTCCCCTTGCCGCGGGCCCGGGTGGTGTGTGTGTCTCTGCAAGGAGCCTCAGTGTGCCAAGGGGGCTGAGGAGAGAGGCTCCTGAGTTCCTAGCAGGAATCTGAGGCTGCGACCATCTTCCCCCGAGGTCCCCACCTCAGACGCCTTCTCCGCCGGGAAGCTGGAGCTGGTACGATGGGCTGGAGGGGTCAGGCGACTGCGAGGAGAGGAGAGCTAGCCAGACTGACAGCCCCGGGTGTCCCCGCGGTCACGGAGGACAGGGCCCTAGACCTGCCTACAGGTCTGTCTACAGAGCCTCCTCTGTCCAGTCACTGACCCAGGCAAAGCTCCGCCCTGCGTGGGCGGGACCCCAGACAGTGGGACCCCGGGCAGTGGGACCCGGGGAGCGCAGTCAGAAGCGCAGTTTTCATCAAAGGCCCACTCGGGCTGCTTCCTGTTTACCAAAGGAATTTCCACAAAAGTGTCTTTCAAACCCTGACTTTTACCCAGGTGCTCAAAACAGAAGGACTGTGAAACCGAGAGCTTCGTAGCACACTCATTCGAACTCTTGAAGATCATTACTACGACTTTTTACTTCGCAGGACTTTATATGCTGACTTTCCAGCATTACCGAGTAACTGACCAACGGCACTGCAAGACAGGGAAGTGTGCCTGGTGGCAACTGGACGTAGGCGTCTGTCACGAAAGGGTCCCCACCAGGCCAGCTAGGCACCTTCGCCTCACACTCACCCTGTTCTGTGAGAGCACATGGGTTCTACCGTCTTGGTAACTGTCACTTATATCAACGTAGTGTCATTAGCTATAGTCCCCACGGTATAAATTACATCCTCGGACCTCATAGTTATTTTTAACAATTATCCATAGACAATACAAAAGAGAACAAAAAACCTTGCACAGCTCACTCAGCGATGCGCGCCACTGATACACGCGAACGTATCCACACGCGTGCACACGAACCTGGGGAGAACCTCGTTGCGATGCAGCAGGTGGCGACACGTTTATCAGGGACGCGCGAAGCTCGGTCCAGGCGCGTCCGGGCTCGGGCACCGTCGGGGCAGAGAGGCCAGAGGACGGGGCGCCGCCTGGACGCCCGGCGCCCGGCGCCCGGCCGCGGACCCGGGGCCGCCGGCGCCCCCGCCGGCACCTCGCTGGCCCGCGACACGGAACCGGCCGCAGGCCCGGCCCAGCCGGCTATCCGCAATCTCAGGCAGCTGGCACGTCCCGTGCGTGCGGGTACCGTGCGTGCGGTCCCGTGTGGTCCCGTGCGTGCGGTTACGTGCGTGCGGCTACGTGCGTGCGGCTACGTGCGTGTGGGCCCCGTGCGTGCGGTCCCGTGCGAGCGGCTACGTGCGTGCGGTTAATTGCAGTCCCGTGCGTGCGTCTACGTGCGTGCGGTTAATTGCGGTCCCGTGCGTGCGGCTACGTGCGTGCGGTTACGTGCATGCCACCCCGTGCTTGCGGGTCCCGTGCGTGCGGCTACGTGCGTGCGGTCCCGTGCGTGCGGCTACGTGCATGCGGTTACGTGCGTGTGGGTCCCGTGCGTGCGGTCCCGTGCGAGCGGCTACGTGCGTGAAGTTAATTGCGGTCCCGTGTGTGCGACTACGTGCGTGCGGTTACGTGCATGCCGTCCCGTGCTTGCGGGTCCCGTGCGTGCGGCTACGTGCGTGCGGTTACGTGCGTGCGGGTCACGGTTGCGGGTGGGACTCGCGACAAGCGGGACCGCCCTCTGCTCCCCGCTGTCTCCCCGTCTCCGCGCAGGACCCCACCCCCGCCGGCTCCCACGCTCCCGCCGAGGACGGGCCCCCTCCGCTCCGCCGGCCCGGCCCCGGCCCCCCCACCCGGCGGAGGGGGCGCAGCCTGACTTCCGGCCGCGGCTCCGCGCCTGCGCCGTGCGACCCCGCGCGGGCCTTGCCCCTGGCTGGCCTGTGTGGCCGCCGCGGACGCCTCTGTGCCTGGCGCGGGAAGGCAGGAGGCCTGTTCCGAAGCAGGAGCCGAGGCCAGCTATTCTCCAAAGGGACATTTTCACCAAGTGCAGAGGTCGCCTGGATGGCGGGGCGTAGGGTGACACCGTGCGCTACCCCGACTCTGTCCGTCGCAGATGGTTAAAGACAAACCACTCGACACTACGATGCTTCCAGCGGCAGAGCTGGAGCTACAATATCTTGTTGTCCGTGTCGAATAGGGTCAACTGGAAATCGAAGTGAAGACGGAAATCGAGGGTCTGAGATAGACTGAAAATAAACTCTCTATGGCGATGAACCGAAGATCAGGCTGGCAAGGTAAGGCACATTTCGTTTTAGGGTGCCCGTCGTGTTTTTGACCCGGCGTTACCTTATGGGATTATGGGTTTTGAATACAGATTTTATTATATTGAATTGAGACAACCCAGTTATAACACTCTGCGACACAAAAGAGTTGTATTTCCATTTTGTAGAACAGCCCGGGGAAACCCAGCGGGCGGGTCGTGGCGCCCTCTGGTGGCAGCATGTGGAGCTGCTGGGTGTGTTCTCAACTTTTCGTCTTGGGTTGATGCCCATGTGCTCAGAGCCCCCTTCCTTTTCTCCACCATTGTACTGGAGCCATTTCCTGCTGGTCAATAAAATTCTGGTTTCCACACACCACAACCTCTGATGCAAAATGCCTGAACCAAGAGGAAGGAAAAATATATTCGAAGGGAAAAAGCTATGCTGAGTTAACGCGCTGAGCTGCTGCAGCCTTGAAACGGCCCACGCCCCCTCCAGAAGTCGGGCAGCACACCTGCTCTTTTCCTATCTGCACACTGAATGGCCATTTTTTTATCTATCCTGTTTCTTGTTTCAATACGATCATTGCTGTTAAATGAGTTGCCACTTTTAATTGCACCACGTGTTAATGGGGTACCTGTGAGTTACCCCAGGACCGAAGCCACAGCTCCACGTTGATTTTATTGGCAATGCGTTTCAAAAGTCACCTGCAGTTCCCCAGGCCTGAGGACCTGTGCGCTGGCGCACAGCTCTGTGGTTTTCCCAGTGAGGCTGAGCTTCTGCTCCCCACCCCGTCGTCAGCCGGGAGCCCTCCCTCCCGCCACTCGAAGCCCCAGCAAAGACCCAGGTGTGTGGTGTCCTGATCTATGTTATTTAAAGTCAGGAAGGTTGTCCTCCAACTAGTGCCGCCGGCTCCCGCCTGGTATGGAGGGTATGGCGGGTGCCCAGCCGGCAACCCTGGGAACCGCCCGTCTGTCTGGCTGTTTCCGGCCATGCTAAGTGTCCAGGAATGTCACACATGCCGTCCGATGGGGTTCTTAGGCTTGTTTGCCATGCTTATCACTGCACAGGGAATTTTACATTCCAGCTGATAGAGAGCTCTGCTTCTTGATCCAGACGTTTTTCTCTCTCGATAGTTAACTTTTTGGAAAGGCTCAGTAATGTTCTGGTGTCTGTGGGCAGTCAGCGTCCCCGGCAGCACAGAGTGTCACAGCGCAGCCGCCAGCTTCCACTCCGAAACTGTGCCCTCACCGCCACCATGCCCGCCACCACCCCCGCCACCATCGACACCATCACTGCATAATCATCACCTTCACTGCCACGCGAACTACTCTGCCTAAGGCCAAAAAGCTACTGAGCGGTGGCGTTGGGTTTACACTCTGACAGTGACGTTGGAGCACGTACTCTTTCTCACTGCACTTTGTTGTGCTAACCTCATCTGGCTCAGCTCCTTCATCTGAAAAATGGGTGTGCAGTAGTACCTGTCTCGTCAGGGTTTGGCGTAGATAAGGTGGCATGATGCATGTGAAATGCACCCGACAATGTCAGCTTGGGGGCAGGTTTCAGTCTGGAGTCGGGAGTTTCACATGGCCTGAGCGGGTGGACCTGTGCCGGACCCGGTCTCAGATGTGTCTGCCGTGCTGGGTTTTGCCATGTGACCGGGAAAGACAGTTGAGAACGTTCAGCTGAGCTTGAACGGCTCAATTCTATTCTTTCTTATTCCAACATGCCGCCAAGTGATGGTCAGATATTTTTGGGAAATGCAAAAAATGTCAATAGGATGGCAGATGCTTGTCTAATTTACAATCCAAACATGGTTTAAAGTTCACGCTCAGGAAATGAGCAGAGAGGGGCCTTTCCCGGGGCATGGCCCCCAGGAGCAATCGTTACCTTCCATTTGCTGATGGACTAGCTCAGCTCATGGCAGTACCCATAAACCCTTCAATTAGTCAGACCTGGAAATTACCTAATAGTATTGTGACTCCTCTGAAGAGTAAGTGATAATTTCAGAAGTTAGCCTGATCTCCTCTCCACCCAAAACATGGACATACGGTACCTGGCGCCCACTGACGGTTGGCAGTCCTTGGGCATCCTGTGGGGGCCGGGGTCAGGAATCGCTCTTCCTTAGCAATCTAGAGCGTCTCCAAGGATCCGGGGGCCGAGGCGTCTCAGTCTTTAGGAACATGTGGCCAACAGAAAGCCACACACTCCCCGGACGCCCCTGTGAAGGCCGTCACTGGGCAGTACTGTCCGCCGTCTCTACACAGACGGGACGACGCTTTGCTAATCGTGTGCAAGGAAACACAGCCGATGCTTTTTTCCCTCTACATATTTTCTACCAGAGGTTCACCTAGACCAAGGGAGGTCAGACGTCCCACCGTCACGTGAGGTATCAAGCCACCCTCCAATCCTGCGACACGTGGACGGTCGGCTAGTACCCGCTGCGTTAGTGAACGGATGCTCGCTGGGGGCCTGTGGCGTGTAGGATGAGGAGCCAGGCCCCAAAGGACACACGTGACACAGCCTTTGCCCTCGAGAATTTAAAGTCCACTAAAAGGCGAGAGACGTGTAAGCAAAAACAGTGCCAGCGACGTGATGGAAACAGACTTGCCTCAGTCAGGAACATCGCGCTTCTTCCCAAAGCACGAGGATCACGCGACTTCACAGACGAAGGCGATTTTCGTGGTCCCCCAGTCCTGCAGTGTCCTTGTGGGGCCTCAGAACCGTGGGAGCTCGGACCACACATGGTCTCGACCTGGAGCTCGGTCCCCTTGGGCTGCGGTAACAGGTCGTCATGGACAGAGGGGCTCGAGCAGAGCGGGTCCGGTGGCTCACCGAGCGTGGACGCGGCACCGCGAGCCTCAGACACAGGAGGGGACGACAGTCGTGGTCGCGTGTTGTGCTTCGAGGCTGGGAGAAGACAAACGAAATTGCAAACATCTCCCCCGACGGGGACCAATGCGTTCGTTACCCTAAATAACGGGAGTGTAAACATGTTTTACATTTAGTTTTGGGGTGCATTCTCCAATTTCCCTTTGGAAAAGGAGCTTCCAAAATGCGTCAACATTTGAAACAGCCATTGTTGCATAATTCACACATTCGCAGAAAGTATGAATTTTGCGTAAGAAAACAGTCGACGTGGACAGCCGGTTTCAGCAGCCCCTCGATGTGTGCGGCCTGAGGTGAACGTCTTACTTTCTTTGTCTGTTTCCTCTTCTACAACACGAAGACAGTCCCGGAACCACCTACCCCCCCCCCCACGAGGTTAAACTGAGGTAATGCGCGCATGCTGGCGGCAGCGTGCTCAGTGAGTGTTACTGCATTGTCACCGTCGTCACCATCGTCACCATTGTCACGTCGTCCTCATGGACTCAATCTCAGGGCGAAGGGGGACAGCTCGCTGGGAATTTTGTACATTACGGACTTTGGCACCATCTCTGAGGGTATTTAAAACACCTCGGTCTCCCCAGGAGACTAGCAAAGGCCTCCACTGAGTGGAGAGTCACTGAGTACAGACACCTGTGAGCCCGCTCGCGTGACTCACGCTGCGTTCCGCGCGGTGATGAGGCTCACTCGAGCACCACCTTCCTCATGGGCAGGTTCGTCTTCAGACGGGAACCCCGAGTCCTCAGACCGTGTGGTCGCACAGCGCTCCGAGCCCGCCCCATCTGAACCATCTCGCGGCAGCTGCGACACGCGGGCGCTCTGGCCCAGGCGCTGGGCGCGCAGGAGGTTTCCGGAGCAAAGGGTATTTACTGTTTTGTCTACAGTGAAAGGTTCTCCAGGCAACACCTGTCTGTCCTGTTCGGTTTTTGCCGACACATCCAGCAGGAGGCAGGCAGAGCCTACAAACGACTGGGCTGAAAGCGACTTCTTTTTTATTTATTTTTTATTTTTTAGGTGAGGCAACCCTTGGTTGACCTCACAGATTGCAAGGACCTTGTCAGCTTACAATCTGTGTGTGTGTGCGCGCGTGTGCATGTGTGTGCGCATGCCTACAGCCCCTGGTCTTCCTAGGCGGTTTCCCATCCACACACTAGCCAGGACCGACCCTGCTTAGCTCCCAAGACCAGCTGAGATCAGGCGTGTGGAGGGTGGCTGAAGGCACTTTCTGGAGGGCTCCTTGAGCTGGGGGCAGCGGGCGGGGGTCCTCGCCCCGGGGCATCGCTGTCTGTAGGGCGCCGTGAGTTTCACTTCCCAGGATGGCTCGTGAGGGATTTACTTCACTGGAAAGATAACATTGTTCATTGAGCTTTCTGAGTTAATTATAAGGGAAAACTGTCAATAATAGAAAATTCGCAGGTTTTTTTTTTTTTTTTAACAGCACTTCTCTTGACAATCTTAAAGGGACAGAGTGAATGATACAGGATTGAAAATGCCAGTTATGTTGGGGTAGAGGAGGCATAGCCCAAACCCCAGACGACATAAAGGAAACACTGACAGCAATTGCTGCATAAAAACAAAAATGCCGCAGACAGGAAGAAGCACACAGACAATGTCAAACACGGTCACACTAAGAAAAGATGTTCCTCAGACACATGACAAAGGGCTCGGCATTCAACGCACACACATATCCGTTGGGAACAAAACCCTGGTAAATGTGCACAGACGCGAAGGGGACTCTGCCCCAAGGGCAGCGATGGCCATGGATGTGAAGAAGATGGCGCCCCGCCAGCTCCACACGTCAGCCGACTGAGGCCAGGGGTACGCCGACGGCCACCCTCACTGACCTTGACCTTGGCCAAGTGTGGCTGGCCGACGTTTTGGAGGTCGACTGGCAATATCTATTAAAATTACAAACATTTCCTTGCTGGTCCAGACACTCAGCCTCTTCACGCAAAGATGTTCATTGCAAAATTTGTTTGAAATAATAGTAACAAAAAGATAGAAATGCAAAGGTTCTAAATTTTAAAAAAATTCAATTTATTTAATTAAAATAAAATTGGGAAAATAAAACAGAATAGCGAATTCCATATGTCATTAAAAATAATGGAAAAGCTTTATTTGTACAGGCCGTTCAGGTGTCCACATTTATTTACTCGTTTCTAACCCATTTTGGGAGGGTCTTGGCTCCACCATTGTCTTGTGGGTTCTTTTCTCTAATGCGTGGTTTTCCCGACAAAGAGCTGGTTCGAGGCCTTGATGAGGTTCTAGGAGATTCTTCGGTCAGCGTCCCGGGTAAAACACATGCTGCCGCCGGAGGCGCGGCGTGTCCCCAGGCTGCAGAAGCCCCGGTTCAGCCTCTGCCGCCCGCAGAGCAGGCCCCCACCCCACAGAGCCCCGAGCTGGCTCACGGATAACCCGCCATTGGCTGCCGCTTGGTCCCATCCTTGTGAATGTCTGCGGGCTGGAGTGGGGTTTGGGGGGCCTGGTCTCGAGAGAGCGTGAAGCTGCTGTGACAGGAGTATTTGCCCCATGGGAGTTGGGAAAAGCGGCAAATCGGGCGCCTCCCCACTTCCCCCCCGAGAGCCAGAAGCCACCGCCTGTAGCTGCACCCTTGGGCGAAGCCCCCGACTCCAGGGCGCAGTTGCTCGCTGAGGCCGGCGCACCCCGCGGCGTCCCACCAGGGTCCCTCCCAGCAAGCGCCGTCGTGCACGCCGCATTCACAACTACACATGTGACGGAGGAAAGCGTCTCCCGGGGCATGAGGAGAAGGGCGGGGTGGGAGGGAGTCGGGGGGACACTCCAGAGGGGTCGGCCTCGAGCCGGGGCTGGCGGGTCTGCAGGAGGAGCGGGTGTCACGTGGCGCCGTCCTCCGTGCCCCGGGGCTGTGCCGACACGCTTCTCCCTGAGCGCCCTCCTGTCCCCAGGGTTTCGTCCAGGCCCTGACGCCCGTCCCGCGGTCGAAGCCAGCGGCGGGCACGGGCGTTTCAGATAGAAACCGGACTTGGTTTGCAGTCGACTGGACCCTGCTGCCGAGCGTGAAACCTGGAGGGGCGGCGGCTGTCTGGTCGTGAGTGACGGGGCGACACCCAGTGCCCTCACGCACAGCTTCAGGCCCAGGGCCCTGGGCAGTGGCCGTCGGGTCCTCCATGGGTGCCGGGCGTGGGCCCGGCCTCGGTCCGCGGAAGTCCCCTTGAGGGCTGGGCTGGGCAGTCGCTTCCCTGAGGGCTGAGCCCTGACTCCCCTGAAGGGTTAGCATGTCACCGCGGTCATTCGAGAGGAGGCGGTAAGAGCCGGGTGGTGACCGCCTCCCCACCGAGCGGCACACGCGGTGTGGGCGTGCGTGCGGGCCGGCGGTCCTCCGGAGGGCACGCTTCCCCTGCGCCCCCTCGCACCCCCTCACGCCCCGCCCAGCTTCCCCAGAGCCCCGGGGACGCGCCGTGGCCGCCCCCGGCGCTGGGTGGAAGGGGACAGCCGCGCCCGGGACTTCCGCCCCTGGCCCTGCTCCGATGGCCGCGGCGGCTCCGGCATTTGTGCCTCTCCAGAGGCCGCACATGTGACACACTCCCGCCAGGAACACTGACAGCTGAAGCGAAGGGCGGATCAGCCACCGGAGCACCGTGACGGAGCCGTTTACCTTCCGAGATCTCAGCCCTGTCACCTCGGCTCTGCCTCGTCCCCAGCCCGGCCCGGTGGCCTTGCTTCTGATTTTGCACATATGAACGGGGAGGTTCTTTGTTTCGCTGGCAGGGCTGAGCCCAGGAGTGCGGTCCCCCTGTGCCACATGGGCGTGTGCGCATATGGACACACACACACACACCCCACATGCACATGCACGTGTGCACAATGCACACACCACACACGCACGTGTGCACAATGCACACACCACACACGCACATGTGCACAATGCACACACCACACATGCACACACATGTGTGCACAATGCACACACCACACACGCACATGTGCACAATACACACACCACACATGCACACACGTGTGCACAATGCACACACCCACATGCACACGCATGTGTGCACAATGCACACATGCATGCACCCACATGCACGCACCCACATGCACACACACATGCACACGTGAACATGTGCACACCCCACATGCACACACGTGTGCACAATGCACACACCCACACTCACGTGTGCACAATGCACACATGCACACACCCACATGCATGCACCCACATGCACACACATGTGTGCACAATGCACACACCCACACTCACGTGTGCACAATGCACACATGCATTCACCCACATGCACACACGTGCACAATGCACATGTGCATGCACACAAGTGCACACCCTCACACGCCCACACGCACACACAGATGCACACGTGCACACATGCATGCACCCATGTGCACACATACCCCCCCACACATGCATGCACACCCACATGCTCTGTGCTCCGCCTGTGGGTGTGCCCCGCGCTCAGGCGGGGGCTGCGGGAGGAAGCAGTGACCTGCTGTGATCTCTACAGCGTTTTAACTCATCAGATTTAACACCTTAAACCCATCAGTCAAGAAGTGAGCTTGGGATGGTCGTGGGAAACACTGCAATTGCTCTACCTGAAAGCCGCCTTTTCGGGCGATGACAGAAAGTGACGGGTTGCGGAGCACACCAGGTGGTCCCCTCCCCCGCTGTCACGGCCCTACTCTCTGCCTCTCTCGATCGTCCCAACAGAAAAGACGTTAAAAACTCCCCCACGGAACAGCAGCCGCTGCTAGCCCACGTTCTCGGGAGTGAAGCGTGGTTACGCCACGGCGTGGCTCCCACATGGGAACCAAAAGCGTCGCGTGCCCAGGGCGGAACGCCCCGAACCTGGGAGTTAGGGGGACGCCTGTGTGTCGCCCGCCGTGTGCAGCTGGGAGGCCGGTTCCGTCAGAGGCGGCCGCGATGCGAACTGGCTCAGGCCACGACCCGCGGGGACCCAGACGCCAGCTTCCTCGTCCTCGACCTTTTCTAAGCAAAAGACGTGCTCGCTACTTCCACGCGTCAGTCACGGAGGCGCCACGGTCGAACTTACTGCTGAGCTATCAAGGCGTCTCCCGCTGACGAGAGGTGAGGGGGACCCTGACCAGGCGTTACTTTGTTTAAGGGTCTAGTAGGCTCAGTGGTGTTGCCGCCCATTTAGGTCTTCTCGGGAACATCAGTGTAACTGTCCTTGACAGCACCGAGGGACGGGGACCCTCCTCTGTCTGCCAGGAGGCCCCAGCGGCCCGCACTGCGGTGGGGCAGGAAGGACGCAGGGTGCGGACGGTGCCGGGGGCCGCCGGGTTGGTCACGGCTCCCGGCCAGGAAGGCGGGAGCAGGGCGCGGTCAGAAGACGTTTTGGGCGAATTACCTGAAGAGATCTCAGAGGAGAGGGTGGCATCCCCACTGTCATGGCCGTTTTCGCATTCCAATGACATGTTACTTCTGCACCTGCATTTTTACAGTTGGACCCGCAACTGTACAGGATTTAGACTTGACATCTGCCTGTCTCCGGGGCCACTCAGGGGAAGAGGGTGTTGCCAGGGCTCGTCTTTAAGTTCTGAAATGCTCTGACTGCGTCTCGTGGGCTGAGACCCGGGAGGGGACCGCGCGCGAGCTCGGCTCCTCCGCCTTAGCTGTGGGCAGCTGGGGTGCAGGGCCTGTCAGCCCCAAGCCACCCCAGGAGCACCCACTGTTCGCGTGGGCCACGAGGGCCTGGGCGGCTTCACACGCCGTCCGTGGTCACGGGCAGCAGCCAACCCCGCCAGCTCTCGTATCGGTCCTTCTCGGACTGGGCTGCTCTTCCTCTCATTAGGGGTCCTGTCTCTCTGTCAGGGGTTGTTTGAAGCGCAGAGTCTTTTTCGGTTGTCACATTGTTTGCAGGTCACTAGAGTCATTTAATGGGTGTGGACCATGAATGCTAAATGAATGGACGGAATGTGAAGGTTGAAATCTGCCCCCCAGGGTGATGGCGTTAGCAGGCGGGGCCTCTGGGAGGTGCCGAGGGTGTGAATGAGGTTAGCGCTTTCACACGAGGGACCCAGGGAGCCCCCCGCCCCTTCCTCCACGTGGGACACAGCGGGGAGACGGCCGTCTGTGAACCGGATAGAGGGTTCTCACCGGGGACTGAGCCTGCGGCCCCTCGACCTTGGACTTCCGGCCTCCAGACCTGTGAGGAGCTAACGCCCGTCGTTCACAAGCCCCCGGTCTGTGGCCCGGAGCGGACCGAGACAGCACCCTTTCTGCAGTGGGCGGGACAGCCCCATGAAAGGAGCACTTGCCTCGCCCCAGACGCCTTCCTGTGCCATGGAGAAGCTCTGGGGAGCAGATGGGCACGAAGGAGGCCCCCCCGTCACATGAGGGCCCCCCCCCCCGTCACGCATGGGGGCCGCGGACCCTCACGCCGTCCCGGGGGGCCCGTGCGGCCTCCTCCAGCGCTCCCAAGCCGCGATTCTGCGGCTGCGGGTTCCGTCTGCTCCGACACACGAGCTGTCACCAGACACCTGCGTGCGCCCGGGACAGTGGCTCGCTCTCGCGAGTCGCCAGCGCTCATCAAGGGGTGTGGGCGTGACGACGGCGCCCTCCGGTGTTCAGTGTTCAAAACTGTGTCTACCGGGCCCCGTGGGTCGGTCCGCCTCCTGGGACTCGCGAGCGCTCAGACAGAGAAGCAGGAGGAGGGTCCCTGCGGAATGTCGAGCAGCGTTCAGGTCTGCTTCCAGACGGGCGCAGGTCGGGGACACAGGTCGGGGACGCGCCTCAGGCCCGGTGTTCGCTCAGCGTGGTCGGTGCCCACGTCTGTGTTGTCCGACGAGGCGAGAAACCCCAGCGTGCTTCAGGGAAAAGGCGGCACTTCCTCCAGCACGGACGCGTTTCGTGCTTTGGCGCCTGCGCTGTCGGGCGCGACTCGTCACCCCGGAGTTCGGGTTTCTGACCGCACCTGTTCTCCGGAACGGAGGGGCGCCGGGGCGACGTGGGTCGACCTTGGGACTCCTCGTTGGTTAAAGTGTGATTCAGTAGGTATTGACTTGAGACCTTGTGTTCGACCCAGGAAAGGGCAGCGTGATGGGGGGCTCCGGCTCCCGGGCCCCAGGACTGACGTCAGAGGCGGGGGGGGGGGGGCGTCTGTGTGAGGGCAGACGCTCTGGGAGGGACGGGGCCGGGCCGCCTGGGTGGCGGGGGGACGGAGCTGAGTTCCAGGCACGTGGCACGTTGGCCGCTCGAGGTGCAGGAGGCCAAGGCCACTTGTAAACTGTCTGGTCAGCGGGCGCTCCGTGGCACAGCTGGCCTGCCGCGGTGGCCCCGGCCGGCTGAGACTTCCCCGAGGAGGCCTGGGCAGTGGCCACGTGGGGGACCCGTGTCCCAGGGGACGCAGTCTGCGATGTGACACGGGACGCCACACTTCCGCCATTCGGCCCCTGTGGACTGAACTGCCATTGTTTCCACGAGGTTTCTGGAAACCCAAGCCACGTGGGCGGTTTTCCCGCGGCTTTTCCGTCAATCCCACGTAAACATCAGAAGGTGACCAGAGCCGCCAGTCTGCAGCGTTGAGGAGGTGGCCGGGTGGCCCTCGTCCTCCTCAGGGGTTTGGGGGAATGTAGGGCTCCGGGGAGGCCGACGGGGCAGTCCATGGTGACTCCGCGAGGCTGTGACAGTGACCTTGGACGGGTCGCCGCGGTTGCCAGACTGAACTCCTAAGTGAGGATGTCAGGCCAGGTCCATTCTCTTGCCCTGGGGCGAGTGATCCCGCGGCCCCGACTCCAGGTCTGTTTGCCTCGCATCGCTGAAATCACTTTACCTTTTCAGAGAGCGGCCTTCACCGTTTCTGTGCAGAAACAGGAAAAGCATCACGTGCTTCCGCCTCGTTATTTGCTGGTTACTTACTGTGCTCACGTAACGTGCCTGGGACGGTCCCTTCCCCAGGGGAGCGTCGCGGCCATGGCTCAGGCGCGGGGTCGGCGAGCGCTGGGTGGTGGTGCCACATCGAGACTGCTCGCGTCCGGGGTGTCTGCGCAGGGGCAGCCGGGTGACACACCTCGCCGAGGAGGCCCCGGGCCGGTCCCCGTCACAAATGACCGGATGGCCAGGCCTGTGGCCGTTATCCGGCGCCCGTGGGGAGACGCCCACCAGGCGGATGGACAAGCCTCACGGCAGCGACAATCGACGGGCTCTCAAAACGGCATTTTCAAGTGTCAATTTATTGTAACATTAAAATGAAAGGCTAAATTTAAATAAGTCACCATACAATTGTGAGTCTCAAGCTCAAAACGTCAACTTAAAAAAAAAAAAATCACTTTCCCCTCTTTAAAATCCTCCCTTTCTGTGTTCTTCAAAAAAACCCACTCTCAGAAAAGCATCCGTTTCGGCCGCACAGCCTGTTGCTGAGAGCGGATTTCAGGACGACGCGTCGGCTTCAGTCCCAAGGCCTCGCAGAGAGTCTGGAAAGGCCCATGTCCTGCTGAATAAACTACAGATGAAAAAGACTAATTGTCCCCCAAATGGAGGCATGCGGCTGCGTTCGGGATCTTGACTTCTAAAGTATTTGTTTAAAACAAACATCTGCAGGCCCATGAAAGGCCCCCTGATCCCTCCCGACTTCCAGTGACCCCTGTCTCAGCACTCCGCTTTCTCCCTTGGGGACGATCGAAACTCGAGAGGCTGCTGTTTATTCCCCAGCAGCCTCCAAGGGGTCACCGCAGCCTCGCCCTGCGGCGCCTGCCTCGGCGGCCAGCACGGGCCACCGTCTGCCTCCAGCCTCAGCAGCACCTCGCAGCCCGCGGCGGCGGCGGCCCTGCGTTCGTGAGTGGAGGCTCCTCCTTTCCCACCCAGGGGCGGCTGGTGACAAGGGTGTGGAGCTCGGGCGTGGACCAGACGTGGACGTCCTGGGCCGGGGGGCTGCAGAGCGGCCCCCGCTGCGTCTGGGGTGTCCCACCCTCCCAAGGGGCTGCCATCATCCAGGAGAAAGCTCAGCACCCACCTGGTTTCACCATGTCTCACGCCAATACTAACGTCTGTCCAGCGGCCGGACAGCTGAACGTCCGGCCTGCCCCGCCCGGCACTTCCTGTCGGGATTCTCCTGCCCGCTCAGGGGTGGGGTCTGCCCAGCCGCACTTCGGGCCGGGGGCGTCGTTTAAAAACACACACCTGTTCTCAAATGACAAAGTAAAATTTAAAAAGCGTTTTCCTTCACGGGCGCATGGCTTCGGCCGCCCTCTCCCTCTGGCATCTCTCTCGACGAGCCCTGGCTCGGTGCGAGCACTGCCCAGCTGCGCCGTTCTGCGGCGCTGCGAGGGCCTTGAGTTGGCAAGGACAAGCTCGTGACGTAGTCCGCCCGGTTGGTGAACTTTTCTGTTCCCGACTATTTATCTGATATTGAGTATTAAGTGTTAACACAGAAAAGGCAAATTCACTTCGTTAAGACACGATCACAGGCCCTCTGAGACCGCTAAAAAGAGAAGAAGAATTTTAGGTAAAAAAATGCACCCCTCGTCGTCCTTCTTAACTCGGGTCCGTCGTCCTGGCGCTCGGGGCTAACGCTGTGCAGCCCCTCCGCTCCCCCAGGCCCCGCCGGCACCTGCAGCCCAGCGTCTCCCCCGCGGCCGCCGTTTCGAGGGGAGATCTGCGGGGCGAGACCTGGAGTCGGGGCCCGGGCAGCCCCGAGGGAGCGCGGACCGGCCCCTCGGCGAGAAGGCGGCGGAGGCAGGTGGAGGCCCACAGGGGTCGGGGCAGGAGCTGCGAAACGGGCTCTGTTTTCCTGTCCGCGTCACTGTCGCTTGGGCCAGTTTTGGTGACACGTGGAAGATCAGAGGTGGCCGTGCTTCCTCGTGAGCCACCGAGAACCCCCGCTCTCCAGTTCTTGGGGTGCAGGCTTGCAGAGACTGCCTGCACACGCCCTGCAGCCCCCATCTCGGGGGGACGGAAGATACCACCCGACAAGGCCGGTGGCGGGGTTTGCTTCATCTTCCCAGGCCGCTGTCCTCCCGGCTTACTTAGGCCCTGGCACAGCCACTGGCCAAGGGACTCTGCAAACGGACCATCCCGGGGGGCCACAGCGGGGCCCCCGGAGAGGCTGGGGCCCAGGGAGACGGGCGGGCAAGCCTGGGGCAGTGAGGTGGGAGGGGACCAGGGAGACCAGCGTGGCCTGCTGCGGCCCCCGTGGAGGGACATGGGGCTGGGTGGCCTGTCATGGGGAGTCCCCAGACCCTGCTTCCTCCTGGAAGGGCGTGGGGAGCTGGCGGTGGTCCTGATGGAGCGGGCGGTGTGTCCACCGCCGGTGCCGGGGGTCCTGGCCCCCCGGGGTCGGGGATGGGGCAGGGGAGGTGCCGGGGGAAACGGCGAACCTAACAGTGGTCGTGTGGGTGTCTGAGTTCCTTTCCCTTGGGGCCCTATGTTCCCTCCTTAGGAAAAACAACAAGTGAAATATCGTCTGTCTCAAAATCTCTTTTCCAGAACCCAGAGGCCGAATCCCGAAGTCGTCTGCTTTGTGCGCTAAAAAGGTGAGTCAGCAGCGGAGTGCACGGCGGGCCCCTCCCCCGCCCTCTTCAGGCGGCTCCCGGCTGCCGGTCCGTCTGCTGGGTCCGCCTGCGAGGGCATCTGTGCAGCCTCCAGGGTGAGGGGCAGGGGGCGGGGCAGGAAGTCCCTGGTGGGCACAGGCCGTGTGGGCGGGGAGGGGACAAGGCAGCGGGGAGGCCACCATGGGGTCTGGCGGGCAGCAGCTCGCCCTCAGCGGCTCTTCCAGACGCCTGAGCCCAGATTTACGCGGCTTGCTGGGTGTTGGGCGGATTCTGGGTGGGCCACGGGTGGCTCAGCTGGGCAGCTTCCAGGGGACGTGGCACTCAGCCCTGAGGCGGGGACGGCGGCGGACGGCAGAGGGCTTCGCTTCTGGGGCCCTCCCCAGCGCCAGCGGGGTTTTCCCGGAACGACGGCGAGAGGCGAGCCCCCGACTCAGTGCCGGCGTCCGGGTCCAGAGGGGTGTTGCACCCGCCCACCGCACGGGGTTGGGGGGCGCGGGGCGCCTGGCACAGACGCGTCCGGCTGTCAGTCCCACGGGACGCCCGGATCCTTTCTTAGAATCGAGTTTCCCGCTTTCCTTGGGTGTTAAATACGCTGCGATCGCTTTAGAATCCGTTCAGTTTCCACCAACGCGGGAAGTAGAGCCGCCCGGGCTCCCGAGTGTCCAGTGGCCCGTGGCGCCCGCGCTGGGCGCTCGCCGATCCCCGGAGCGCACCGCGCTGAGCGGCCTGTAGGGCCCGGGACGACGGCCGGCGCCACACTCAGCGAATGCCTCGCCGGGCGCCGGGCTGCTCGGATGCAAACGCACGGTGGGACGGGCGGGCAGTGACCCTCGCACCGGGGCAGGGGGGCGGGGGCGCGAAGGCCCGCACCCTCCTCCAGCCCGAGTGGCTGGCGGATCTCACAGAGGACTAAGACGTCCTTCCTGCTCTGCAAAACAGACGCCCCGCCACCCAGAATACCCGCACTTCCAGGAGGCGGGAACCACGACCCCTGTGTTCCACCTTGTGGCTGGGCTGGTGCCCGCCCCGTCCTCTGAGCGCCCCTCCCGCGGAGGCAGAGGGAGGACCGGGCCCTCTGCGGTCCTGGGTCTGCAGTGACCCACAGCCCTGGCCCGGCCGCAGCAGGAGCCGTGGGAGAGGCGGGCGGACAGGGGTCGGCCGCAGCTCGGGGGTCCTCGCCCATGGGGTCAGGCGGAGGAGGCCACCCGCGCGTGCCTGTCCCGCACGCGACTCGCCGTCCGCTTCTGGACACGGGAGCGCGGTCGTGGCAGGCGGAGGCATCTGCGGGGCGGAGGGGCAGCTCCGCAACGCGTCTCCCTGAGCGCGGCTTCCCGCACCGCAGGGTCGGCCGCGGTGCGAGTCTGTCCCTGGGGCCCCCGCCATGAGAGGCTCCCACGTGGGCGTGAGACCCCTGCTCCGGCCACCAGTGCAGGAGGCGCCGGCTGCTGGGGGGTTCCCGACGGGGGTGACCATGCCCTGGAAACATCCGGAAGCATATTCAGGTGTCAGGGCTGCGTGGGGGGGTGGCATCTAGCAGGCAGAGGTCAGAGATGCACAGGCTCCCCCCCCCCTCTACCCCCCAGCACGGAACCAGCCGGCTCCACGCGTCCGCCGCTCCCAGGCCAGGAAACCGCCACATTCTGGCAAAAGCCATGATGAACTAAAGCCGGGTCCCCAACTCCCGGGCTGGGGACCAGTCCCGGTCACGGCCTGCGAGGACCCGGGCCGCACAGCGGGGCCGAGTGGCGGGCGAGGGGGCGCAGCTCCGTCTGCGTCTGTGGCCGCCCCCGGCTCCGGGGTCACCGCCTCAGCGCCCCCTCGGACCGTCAGCGACAGGAAGCCGGGGGCCGCTGGCCTGAAGGACTCGTCTGCTGCGCACAGACTTTCTGGGGGAAATACCTGAAAAACTTAAATGTGTCGTAGAGATCTTAAGAAAAGGCGAATGCCCGGAGAAAGTGGAGGGAGGGAGGAAGACGGAGGGAAAGGAAAGAAACCTTTGCGAAGGAGAGAGCGGCCGCGGGCTGTGGCCGCGTGACGGGCCGCGGACTTGAAGACAGACGCCCCGGCCGCGTGACGGGCTGCGGACTTGAAGACAGACGCCCCGGCCGCGTGACGGGCCGCGGACTTGAAGACAGACGCCCCGCGGAGACACGTGCCCTGTGCGGTGACGAGGACGGCGTCGGGCGGGAAACGCCGCCCCCAGCGCCGAGCCAGCCCCAGACGGCGCGGCCGGGAACCGGCAGCGCGCGAGACGCCGGGGCCGAGCGTGTCGCCCACGCGAGGGGCTCGCCGCCTTCCGGCGACACGGGCGGAGGGCGGCCCGGGGAGGCCGCGCAGGGGCCCGCGAAGCCGGGTCACCAGCAGCACAACCGAAAACGCCCTCGACACACAGCCCGGGGTCGCCGACCTCACGGCAGGTTAGACACGCGCGGCCAAGGCAGCCGCTTGGGAGTTTCAAGAGACCTAACTACGGCGCCAGTCAGAGAAGGAAGAATGAGAGAAACTTAAAGCGGTGACCCACCAGCGTCCAGAGAAACCCGCCGTGCGGGAGTGGGGACTCGCCGGACCCGGTTCGGAGACCGAGAAGGCCGAGCTGGGCGGCCGCCTGGAGCCACCGCACAGCCCGCCACGGGCAGAAAGGGGGAGGCCGTGAAGCGAGGGCAGAAATTAATGCAACGGAGCGTAAAGGGAGCACCGAGGGCCGCCGCACTCGAAAAACCGGCTTCGCGGGAAGCCGGATTACACTAATCCACCTCCGGAGACAGGGCTCAGACAAGATTAAACGGGAAAACCGGTTTCTTTGGCAGAATGAACCGTGCTGCACGTCTAGCAGGACCGACGGGGGGCTGAAAGCCGGGCGCGCGACAAGAACAGAAACGGATGGACGTAACAGCCACGTGCGCAGCAGCTGCATTTCGGCTCTTAATGGGGAATGATGAACCATGTACGGCTTAAAAGCTTAGATGAAATGGGGAATTTCCAGTGCAGACCGGAAGGCCGACTCAACATGTGATAGAGACGGACGGACCGACAGGCGCCGAAGACCGCGAGTGAGCGCGGGGAGACCCGCGAACGCCCTCCCGCCTGCCGGTGCCCACACGGGCCCCCCAAACCTCCAGTGAGCCCACGGTCCCCACATCTCACACGCTGTTCGTTACGTCCGACCGGAGGGAGCTTCGCGGTGCTGCTGCGGCACGGGGCAGCTCTGCTCGGAAGCCGGGTGTGCACAGGTGTGCACAGGTGCGCACGGCACGAGCAAAGCATTTCACAGGCTGGCCCCACCGAGGGACGCGGGCTCCAGTCCCAAACACCGTGCTTCAGGAGAACGCGTCACACGTAACCTCACGCCTGGCCTTGCGGTGATGCCCACTGGGGCGGCGGGGATGGGGGGGCGTGTGACGGGGGGGCCGTGAGCTGACCTCGGCAGCGCTGCGGGACGGGCACCGGGGGAGGCCTGCTCTCCTCGCTTTTGTAGGTGGGTAAAATTTCCCGCAGTGAAACAACTCGAAAGTATAAACAAAAACTCCGTCGCCGATACTGTCCGTTCTGCAGATGCGTGACGGATCGACATGGGGCTTTGTATTCACGCAGTTCATCTCATCGATGGATCAAATGAGAAGAAGCAAATTTCTCCAAAAAAATTAAACCTTCACATTGTTTTGCAATAATGTGTGTATAGACAAAATAAGAATAGAAAAACGTTCCCTGCTCCTAAAAGTAGTGTGTCCACGAGGAATCGCACAGAAAGCGTGAGACATTAGGGCCTTGTTTGCAGTGGAGCGGGAGGTGCTCCTCCCCCCATTGCCTCCTGGCTGCTGCGCACGGTCCTGGCCGTCCTGGAGGCCAGACCGAGGGCTCGGTGGAACGTGCGGCCCGCACTCGTCAGGGAGGAGCACGGGAGGGGGGTCGGGGGGGCGGGAATCTGCAGCCCCCACCGGGCACAGGACGGGGATCTGCAGATGCTCGGGGGCCCAGCTCTCCGGGCGGCTGGAGGCCTGTCAAACGGTTGCGGTTCCGAGGTGTCCGGGAAAGCCGGCCGGGCCCCTCGTGCTCGGAAACCTCTCACCCCGCTCGGGTCGGGCCCTTGGTCCTTGTTCTACAGCCGCGTAGACGGCCCGAGAGGTTCGTCTCCTCAGACTGATTCCCGCAGCTGCCGGCCCCACGGGCCCCGCCCGGCGCCTCGCGCCAGCCTGCTGGCATTTCGCCTGGTTTTCTTAGGTTTCCCTTGGGAGTTCCTGCAGTCACGCGTTGTCCCACGGGCAGAGGTGAGGGGCCCAGAACCCCCTGGCCCAGGGTCACGACCCCAGCTCCCCACCTGCTTTGGGGAAGCAGAGTGTCCGGGGAGAGCCGCCCCATGACTGAGAACGCAGCAGGCAGCTTCTCTGAAAACAGCGTCTCCCCTCGAAAAGCCACATTTTCTTTGACAAATAACATGAAAAAAAGTCATTTTCTCAACTCAAGGGTACTGAAAGCGTCTGGACTGTGCTCGTGCGAGCTGTGTTTTCCCACCCAGGGTGAAAGCCCCACGTGGTGGGGGAACGAGGGTTTGCCGGACACCTGCTATGCGCCCGGCAGGGACCCACCAGGAGGGACGGGCGGGGACGAGCTGTTCACGCTTTCCGGGGTGTCACCTGCACGTTTATTCACGTCGAGGGCTCACCACCGGGGTCACATTCACACCGCATTCCCGGGGCACGGGCCCCAGCCGTCCCGACAGAGAGAGTCTTTGGGGAGGACAGTTTTGAGGACGGGGGGCAGGGACGGCGAGCAGCCACCAGACGCCAACACGGACACCGGGGAGCCCGGCGAGACGGCCGCCCAGCGGAGGCCAACGCGCCGCAGAGAGCTGGCGGGTTGGCGTGTGGGGCTTCCTGCGGCCGTCTCAGGAGGCAGCCGGCCGCCCGGCCGCAAACCCATGTCCGCGAGTCCCACGGAGGACGAGCCCGACCCCCGCTCCGGCCCTGGGAGGGCCCCCCGTGCCGGCACACGCCGTCGCCCGCTTCCTCAGGACGGTGGCTCCTCCTGGACCGCGGGTCGCTCCCCGGGCCGGGCTCACACGGTGGTCATGACCTTGAGGGCCCCCGGCTGGAACCTGCGCATCTTCCTCCTCAGCGCCCGGGAGGCCTTGACGCGGCACAGCCTGGGCTTCGGGGGCAGGGCGGGCCTGGCGCCGGCCGGGGCGGGCGCAGGCTGCAGGGGGCGCGCCCGAGGCCGGGCCGGGCGGCCCCCACCGCCCCCGACACGGGCTTCCCCGTCGCTGCCACTGGACTCCCCGTCCCCGAAGCGGTCGGTGGTGTAGTCACTGGCCTCGTCTTCGCTGGTCTCGCCAAGCGCGGAGTGGGGCAGGGAGGCCAAGCGCCCGGAGCCGCCGGGCTCGCTCCTGGCCAGGTCGGGCTGCCGGGGCGGCCTGGGCCTGGCTCGGGGGCACGCGGGCCGCGGGCCGGCCCCTCGCCGCGCTGCCGGCCTTGGCGGCCCCAGGCCAGGGCCCTGGGCAGCGGCCGGGCGGGCCCGGGCCGAGATCTCCAGGGCCGACTGCCACCCGCGCTGCTGCCCGCGGGCCCCCCCGCCGGCTTCCCCGGGAGGGGCCGCCTCCGGGGGCAGCAGCAGGGGGACCAGGAAGGACACAGGGTAGAGGCTGGACTCAGAGCAGGACCGGCCGGGCCCCTCCCAGGCCAGGGCGGGGGGCCTCCCGGACCCGACGCCCCACGCAGGGGGCAGTCGGGGGGCAAGGAGGGCGCCCCAGTGCGGCTGCCGCCCCCGCCTCGGGGCCTTGTCCCCAGGCCCCCACCCGTCCCTTACAGCTTTCGTCCCTGCGGGGCCCGCTTTCGGCCTTGCTGGGGAAGCTGTGCCGGCAGCAGGGTGGGGGTGGGCACAGCGCCCTGGAGCCGGAGCAGGGCCCCACCTGGCTGGGAGCCGCCTGGCGCTGCCATCCTGGCCGTCGGGAGCCGGAGGGGGTCCCGCGGCGGCCCCCACACAGGCACAGCCAACAGGGGCACACGCAGCCTGCCCTGGAAGGCGGCTGGGGTGCGGGGCGCCCGCCAGGGGTGCAGATGCCTGCCCCGTCAGGCTGTCCCTGCCCGGCCCCCTCCTCAGAGCCACGCCTCCCACGTCTGCTCCTGGGCCACACATCAGCTTCTTGGGGTGACCGTCGCTCTCCGTGCCCTGGGCCGGGGCTGCCTCCCACCCTGAGGGACGCTGCTCGCCCGCACTGCCCCTCGGGGGCCCCCCCCGGCCGTGCCGTCGCAGCAGCCTGTCTATGTAGGCTCCCGCGGGGCCAGCCTCAGGGACCGGTCCCGTCCGGGTGGGGCTCGGACCTGAGGGGTTGGGAAGGGACTTGCTAGGGGGCGCCTGGCCATCACTCTTCGGGGTCTCCTTAGTCAGAGCAAAGAGAGGGCTCTGCAGAGCCACGGCGTGCAGGGGGCTGGGGTAGGGGTACACCTCCCTGCCGCCCCCGGACACCAAGTCCCGCCGGTACGTGGGGTCCAGCCCGTGGGGCGGGAAGGAAGTGGCCTTGGGGTCTGCGCTGGCGCTCTGCGGCCCCGCCCCCGCTGGGAGGACTCTGTCCAGATCACCTGGGAACGAGAGGAACGAACGAGGGTGTGAGTGGGGGCAGCGTCCACGCGGGGGGCCCCGCCTCACGGCAGCGCCAATACCCGGACGCCGCCCCGGCCCGGGGTGCCCGCCATCCCATCCGGGCTCCCCACATTCCCCTCTCAGGCTGGTCCTCTAATCCCAGTCGTCTCGGTCTTAGAAGATAAATCCCAGACTCAGCTGTACCCGTTGGAGGCCTCGCCCAGGGGCGATTTGCAGGCCGCCCAGAGAGATGGCATCTGCCCGCGGCCACGGGGTGGATGCAGCCGGCGGCCGGGGACAGGCCCTCCCTGAGGGCACGGGACGTCTCAAGGTCGCTCGCTGGGCGAAGACCGAACAGGCACCGCTAATTCCTGTAATTCTGATCCCTACTCCACTCCCGGGTCTCATGCTGGAACTAAAACGCATCTGGGATGGCGTTTCCCTGGACGGACGCCCCCCCCCAAGGGAACAGGAAGGTCCACCGGGGCCTGGGGGCGCCCCGTAAAGCGACCAGGGCCCTTTGGCGCGGTGTCCACCCGGGCGGACAACGCGGTCAGGCTGCACGAGGGTCCAGAAGCGCCTTCTAGAAAACCTCCCGATGCTCGTTTTAAATAATAAGACAAAGGCCTTATCCCAGCGGCCCCGCTCTGGCGAACGCGGGCCGTGTGTGACTCCTGCCTCCACCCCAACCGCAGGCAGCTACAGACGTTTGGAGCCCGCGGGGCTGGTACCAGCACCCCTGGGAGGTGTCCTGCTGGGCTCAGTGTCCCCAGTGCCCGGAGGGGACCTGGGGGTCCACGCCCCCCCCCACAGCCATCCCCACGGCCGGGATGGCACTGCCCGCCCTCCCTGGCCCCCTCTACCTGTGGACACGGGCCTGGGCCGGGACACGGCCTGCCGTCGCCAGCCTGAGCCCTCCTCAGTGGCCCACAGCTCCCCCGAGGGCACGGGGGCCCCACACACAGTGGTCTCGTCGGCAGACCAGGGCCGGCAGTCCCCCGCGCTGGTCCTGGGGTGGGGGGTGGCGGGGAGCAAAGCGCCCAGGGACGAGGACAGGTGGTCACTGCACACGGACGCACAGGAAGTGGACAGGGAGCAGGAGCCACCATCGCTCAGCTCGTAGAAACCTGGACGGGCAGAGAGGTGGTCGGTGTGCGTGTGCGAGCTGTGTGCAGGTGTCAGTGTGTGTGCGTGATGTGTGAGTGGACGTGTGTACGTGTGTGCGTGGGGGGTGTGTGAATGGTATGTCTGCGCATGTGCTGCATCCGCGTGAGTACGTGGTGTGTATCTGCGTGGTGTAACGTGTGCGCGCACCTGAGCTGGGCCGGCTGTCGCTGTCTGGGGCCCCGGGGCGCGCCCCGCACACGTCCAGCTGCAGCTCACTGATCCGCTGGTCCAGCTGGTCCAGGTGGGTTTTGAGCCCGACGTCCTGGAGTCTTAACTGGTTCTGAGAGGGCGAGAATGAGCAGGCGTTTCAGGTACAGGAGCTGAGACGAGGCGGTTTCTGTGTGCACACACTCAGACTCCTGTGGCGCTCGGCCGGCAGCCCCGCGGCCCCCGGAACCCCCCGGAACCCCTCGGCAGCAGTGCCCGAATCTGCACACAGGAAGGACAGTCTGCCGACCCTTCCCATCGCGAGCGGGTTTCTTTTCCAATTGTAGACTTTTTTTTTTTTCAATCAGTGATTTCCAGTTACGTATTTTTCGTAAGGATACAGAGCAGTGCGGCCTGGAGCAGAGCCAACACCGCGACAACGAACACCTCCCTTGGGCGACACGCGCTTTCAGCCGCCGTCGGTTTTCAGTTCCGCGTGAGGACGCACTTTCCCGTGCCGTGCGTGACGGACCTGCGTTTGGTGCCCGTGTGGCCACACCCTCCCCCTGGTCCACGGCACCTGGGGTCGGGGGAAGCTGGCCTTTGACCTTTCGAGGGATAGGGAAGTCCCCGGGAGAGCAAAGGCCCCTTCCGCTGTCCGTAGCCCCCTCCGCACTAGGCCGTTGCAGGTTGTGTGGGCGCCGGGGAAGGGGAGGCAGGAACATGCTGGCTCCACCTGGACGAGACGCAGCCTGAAAACCCGCCCGAGGCCCCCCGCGGGTCCAAGGTCCCACCTCAGCTCCACCCCTAGGTGCCCTGCCTTCCCGGGGCCTCCGCATCCCAGCCGCAGACGGGCGATGGCGGGCATCACCCACACACGCAACTGCGCGCACGTGTCTCGTGATACACAGCACACGTGTGCGCATGTTATACAACACATGCAACAACGATGTGTGTCATAGAACATATGCAGCACACACGTGCAATATGCTACATGGCACACAACACACATTATATAATACATGCACATGTATGTTATATAATACATGCAATAACTGCATGTATCATAGAATACACATATAGTGCACGTGTGCAATATGTTATATGATACATTATACATGTGTGAATGTTATACACTACATACTCATGTTTGTGTATGTTATACACATAATACACATGTGCATGCTACATAAGACACATGAATGTGATATATAACACACATGATACACATGCTGGCATGTTATGTAACATACATGCATGTATATATTGTATGACACATGTAATACGTGTGCATATTTATCAATCACGTAGTGTACATCTAATGCATGTGTGCCGTTACATGATATGCACATAATACACATGCATGTAATATGTGTGTATATTATGCAGCATATGATGCATATGTCCCCATATCATACACTACACACAGAACATGCGTGTATATGCTACATGATAAGCATGTGACCCATATGTGTATGCATCGCATGGCGCATGCGTGTGCATGTTATATGATGTGGCACATGCAGACCGCTCATGGCACAGACACAGGTGCTCGCGTGACGCGCTAGCACTGACCGTCCACTCGCGCTCATTTCCTGCTTCAATCACAAAACCCCGCCCCGTTTTCAAGGTCCACTGCATGTGTTTCTTGTTTGATTAACAATTAAGTTTAAGGAAAATAATTAACAAATGTAATTATGCAGTTCATCCTGTTCAAGAAAATGATTAACTGTGCCTTAAAATTTGTGTAGGAAATGAGGAAGCCCCTAAACCCCAAATCATGGGGTTCAGGAAACGTACTTCAGTGATTTCAATAACATGAGGGCTCTGGCCAAGAGCTTTCTGCAGGCGACAATAATTTCTGCCTCTTCTGGGGGAATTAGGTGGGCTCGGAGTGCTGGCACCACCTGAGCCCAGCAGGCAGCGCCTGGGGGCAGACGGTCGGGCCTCCAGCCCCTTCTCTGCAAGGCCGGCTCTTCCACCGTAGGAGAAGGAGCGGCCTCCCCCTTGCTTTGACTTTCGCCCTGTCTAGGTCAGCGGTCCAGCCTCCCCCAAGCTGCATGGCAAACTTGGAGGACAAGAGTGAAAAACGCCCCAGCACCCCGGGAACAGAGAGCCTGGACCACATCACCCCTTTCCTTGAAAGCTGAGCCCGAATTCTGTGGCTATCGCCTGCGCCCTGCGGGTGGGTCAGCGCCCCTCCCTCACCTGGAGAGACAGCCATTGGCCAGCAGCAGAGGCCTGGGGCCCGGATCAGCCTCCTGGAGACAGAGGCCCTCGGTGACCTGCAGGTGCCTCGCCCTCACTGGTGACCTTGGGCTAGCGCCCTCCCCCAGGTTCATGAAGCAAGCATTGGCAAACCCAGATGCCACGTCCGCAGCCGCAGTCAGGCCCAGCTCGGCCTGCAGCGTTGACCGTGGACCACCAGCGAGAAGCAGCTGCCGCTGCAGGACACGTGGCGACCAGCCAAGTCGACTGCCGGGGACTCTTCAGGAGGAGACCTCACTGCCAGGTCCCCAGAGTCTGTGTTCACCTCCCACCCAAGGGCACTGTCCAGCCGACACCCACAGCCCCTCCTGGCGGGGTTGGGGCTCCCGGACTCCTCGGGGCATCTGGCTCCTTCTATACTGGTGCTGCCCACTCTGTGGGAAGGACGAATCTGCCTGGAGGACAAAGCAGGGGAGGCCAGGGCCGGCCATACCATACGGTGACAATCGCTTTGGTCAGAGGTCACGGGCTTCATTAGCTCAGAAGTCTAGAACGGGGGAGTTTTCCCTGTTACAGCCTAAAAGTTGCTCATTTACTTATCAGACACTGACCGAGCACCTACTGTGCACTCTTTTGTGATTTCAGACACAGCAATTAACACGGCGCTGTGATAAGTGTGAATGTCACACGCGCTGGGCTCCAGCCATTCTCACTTGGGAACTCCTGCAGGACGAGGTGCTGAGGGTCAGATAAGCGTGCTTCCTGTCCTCACACTTGAATGGCGACCTGTGACCAGGTGGACACGGGGCGGGGGGCTGGGCTAGCAGGGTCACTGCACAGCTGCACGGGATCGCCCCGAATTCTCCCCTGCAAGAAGAATGTCGAAGCACTAAGTGCTGAGCCGATGTCACACACATCCAGTTCTTCTCTTTTGATCACGTAATCCGTTCCCAGAACAAAGCTTCAAGACAAGTCTGCGTGTTCCTTCTGGCCTCCACATTAAAAAAAAAAAAATTAAACAAAAGAGCCTGTTTGATCTTCCTCTCCAGAAGGCTGGTCGTAATCGTAATTAGAGGCTGAGTGCTACAGGTCTGAGCTGTGTTTCTGAAGCCCAGTTAATCATCAACCCTGCTCCATGGCCTTGGCGAGGGAGTCGGGAGGAGTCAACGCAGCGCGCCGCTGGCCCCGCCCCTCCTGCTACGCGCCTCAGGTGTCCTAGTGGGCAGCGGTGTGGTGTGCTCCTGGAGCGCAAGCGTCACTACGGAGTCTGGGTGCAAACGCGACGTGAGCCTGCCCCCCGATGTGCCGCATGGCCGGGTAAAACCATGTGTGGGGATCCCCCCCCCCCTCCCCGGGGCCAGCTCCTTGCCCCGGTCACAGCAGCTGAATCGCAGCGAGGAGCCGCGGGCAGTTAGGGTGGCCTTCGCCGCATGGGAAGGTGCCAGGGGCCTCCCTGCTCGGCTCCCCAGCGGTTAACGGCCAGCGCCCTGGGGAGCCACGCTGAAGCTGCGGCCTGGCTACTTGGCTACCTCATCAACACAGCAACTTTTAAACAGGGTGGATCTGAACCAATTTAATTTAAACAAATTCCGCTTGGAGTAGTGGCGTTAACCCAGCAAGCAGAGATCTTTCTACACAGCCTTTTTATTCTTTAAAATACTGCAAAATGGCAAAAACTCTCTGGAGTTGTTTCGGTCACACGGCATGAGAGCACACAGCAGATTCACGCGGGACAGCGAACGTCCTGCGTCCCCAGCGCTGTGAAAGGGAAAGGGAGCGGGCGGGCCCCGCAGAGGGGACCCTGGAGGAGACGCGGGCGCCCCGCCCCCGCTGCCGCTGGGACGCGGGGTTCGCGAGCGGGGTTCGCGCTCCCTCGCAGGGCTCTGGGCCGCTTCCTCGCCGCTTTGCCCAACATTTTGCTGCAAAGACGCGACCTCATTGGACCCTGGGGACCCCTGGGAGTGTGCCGGCACGGGGGTCTCGGAGCCTACAGCAGGGGAAGCTGGTCCCGGGATCTGAAACGGCCCCAGCGGCGCCGCGCCGCCCGGGAAAGCGATTCAGGGCCAGGACCGCCCTGAAACTCAAACTGGCAGGAACGCACGCTCGTCTGTGCGCGCGGGCGGCGGCGGGGCTGAGGTGCGGGTCCCCCGCTGCCTTTGGGACGCGGGGGGTGGCCCGGTGCCTGGGGCCTCCGCGCCCCACTCATTTGGAACAGAAACCCCGAAGGACGACCCCCCCAGGTCGGTCGCGCGCGCCCCGCGCCCCGCGCCCCACGCGCCTCCTCACCAGCTGCTCCTGCAGCGCCGCCAGCGCCGCCTCCAGCCGCTGCTCGCGGACGCGGGGGCCGCGGGGCGCGGCGGGCGCGGGCGGGGGCTGCAGGGCCAGGGCGCCCCGCACGCGCGCCTGCTGCCGGGCGCGCAGCCCCTGCAGCTCGTGCAGCCCCGCGAGCGCCGCGCGCAGACGGGCGCCCACGCGGCCGCGGTCCCAGCGCGCGGGCCCCGGCGGCCCGCCCGGCGCCCACATCCCGCCCCGGCCCGCGCGCGCCGCGCCGCGCCGGCCTCCCCCGCGGCCTCCTGCGCCGCCTTTCCCCGCCCCGCCCGCAGGTCGCCGAGGTGGGGTGGCACCTATCGGTGGCCGCGGGGGGCGGTGTCTGCACACGCCCCGAGGTCATAGCGGCCGCCCCTCGGCCGCCCTGGCGGCTGAGCCCCGCGCCCCCCGGGGCCGGGGGGCCAGAGGGGAAGCAGGGGCCCCGCGGGGAGGGGGCAGGACCAGCGCTGCGCAAACACCCGGGAAAGTTCAACTTTTTTTTTTAAAGGTAGGTCCTCAAGACGGTGTCGCATTGTAAGGACGGTGTCCCCGTTATAAACGCATCATAAATTTGAGACACGTGTTGCCCGCTCACCGAATGCGTGTCCAGCTGGGACCCGCAGCGCTTCTGTCCCGAGGAGAACGAGCTGCAGGCGCGACTCGGCTCCTGCACCGGCTCCTGCACCTTTCGCAGGGCTGCGCATCTGTGTTGGGCCTGGGAACAGCTTCCTGCCCGCCCGGGGAGAGCGCGCCCTGTCCCCCCAGCAGCCGTCCTGCGGGGCCAGGCTGCCTGGCGACTCAGCGGCCTGCTCCCCACGCCCACATGCACATGAATCGAGTCGGGTTGCAGGGGGTCTTCTGCGGCCGGCACCCGCTGCCGAGCTTACTTTCAAGGTTCATCGTGGAGTGCCTAGTGCTTCAGGCCTTTTTCATTGGTAAGTAATATTCCATCGCCTGCGCCAGCCACTGTCATACGCCTAACACTTGCGATCCTGGCCATAAGGAACCCCTCTGCGTGTGTGGCCCTCAGCTGGGTCTGTAACTTCAAAGACCCCCAGACCCTCCCGTGCTGGGGGGAGGGACATGCACCCCCCAAAGCCCCAGTGCCCGGGGGCCAGGCTCACGGGGGACAGCGCCGGGTGTGCGGACAGGCAGCCCTGCCCGTGGCTGCGGAGGTGGACATCGGCTCCCGCCGCCCCCTGGCACCTCTGCCGGGTCTGGAAAGGTGACTAAGCACACAGCCTGGGGCGGGGACCGCGCGTGTGCGGGCAGGTGTGAGGGGCCGGGTGTGGTCACGGGTGAGACAAGGTGCCAGTCCCCGGCCTAGACGGGCGGGCCGGTGCGCAGGGCGTGGCGTCAGGCCTGGGGTGCCGAGTGACAGGACCGCCCTCCGCGATGTTAGCCAGCTGCAGTGACGGAGGGTGGAAGGGGTGGCGAGAGGCAGGGTGAGGAGGGGGGCGCAGAGCCCCCAGGCACTGGCGGCCTGGCGGGGTGTCCCCGCGGCGGAGAAGGGCACAGGCTTGGGGAGCAGGGTGCTGCCAGCTCTGGCGACTCTGGGCCGCAAAGGAGAGCTGCTGGTCTGCGTGTCCTTGAGCGGGGGGACAGAGGACCCCTCCCTCGTGTGTGTGCCGTAATGGCTGGAGGGGACCTCGTTCCTGATGGGGGAGCGTGGAGGGGAGGTGCCGAGGGCGGGGGCAGCAGTGGGGCCAGCTCTGGCCCAGGGGGGCTGGGGTCGGAGGACGCAGCACTACCCCCACCCCGCCCCCACTACCGCGCCCTCGGAGCCCGGCACCTCCCACCTCCCAGGGCAGGCGCAGGCGCAGGCGCAGGCGCGGGCCTCCACCGGCGGCCGGTGGTCCGTGGTCAGCGCACGCGTGTGCCGTGGAGTCCTACGCCCCAGGGAGCCACCGCTCCTCCCGCCTGCGGTCACCCGCCCCACACACCGTCGCCTGCACCCTGCCCGCTGCCGTCCCCACACCCACAGGGCCATGTCTCAGGCGAGCTGGCGGCTGCCAGCCGGTGCCGATCCCCTGCCCGGCTTCCCCCTGGGCCAAGTGGTCGCATAGGGCAGGACCAATGACCTCTCTGGTCCCCTGTCCTCCCCGACGGGATCGTTCTCTGCGGAGCTGCGCAATGTGACATCTGGCTTCGTTGTGGTTTTAACCGTGTCCTGCGCTCGTGAGGAGGTGGAGTGGCCCTTCAGGTGTGTGTGTGGACACTCCGCCCACTGTCCGTCAAGCGCCCCCGCCGGCTCGCGCCCGCGTGCGGCCGTTTGTCCTTTTCTTATGTGCGTCACGGTGTCTGTTACGTGGGCTGCAAAGACCTGGCTCGTGGCTTGTTCTTCTTTCTGTCTTATAATACTGCGTTTCGATGAAAGGTCTTAATTCCACGTGGCTGAGTTTATTCATTTTTCTGTGCGGCGTTTAAGAACTCGCCGAGAGACTGTCAGCTTTGAGTTAAGTCATCTAATACTCTGCTTAGAAGGTGCCCGGAATGACGAACTTCAATCACGCATTTTATTTCCAGATGTTTTGTTTGGTTCTTCCGAAGACAGCCTGCAGTTATGACAGTTTTACTGTCTTATGTTCTTGGCCTTTCGTTTATTTAAAAACACAGGTTAGGAACCGATGCCCCTGGAACACGGCGTGGGTCACCACCACAGGTCTGACTCTGGCTCGTCGTCTCGGCCGAGGGTCTTCTCAGGTGTCTAGTGACTTCTGACTGTGAACCGACGACCTCTGAAATCGAGGAAGCCGCTGTCACACGTCACAGTGCTGTCCTCTCGGAAGGTCTGCCTTAACTCCTGTCCCCTGCCCAGGACCCCTTTAAACTGTATATTAGGTTCTGTCTCCCGGCTGCAGAGCTTGGACCCAGACGCAGGGCTGCTGCGTTTCTTGCTTGGCCTGGGGTCCAGCCAGCTGAGGGAGGCCCCCGTCCCCGGCATCTCCCGTTCACCCACTTTGGGATCCCCGTGTTGGGGGGTGGCCTTCAGTGGAAGAGTGACAGCGTGTGCCAAAGATTTATGGAAAAAGTTACGGGAAAAAAACCTCAAGATGAGAAATTATTTTTTCTTTTGACAATCAGAAAAAAAAAATAAAGCAAAACCAAACACAGTGTTATTATCAGATCTTATCGCAATACCTGATTCCACCGGAAAGGATGAGCCTGGGAATGGTGTCCGTCGCCGTTAACCCCGCCCAGTGTTGGCGACGGAAGGAACAGCGCCCCCAAAACAGATACCGGCTTAGTCCCTGGCAGGCTGCGCCACTGCTCTGAAGCGATGTCCTTCCCCACCCTCCCGCCTTATCCTGTCCAGACCTCGCCCCGGCTCCTTGAGGAAAACGTGTCCTGCACAACCCAGGGTTCCCTTCCCTAGCTGCCGTGGTGGGGGGCGGGGCAGGGCGCCCTGGGACCCCCGGCCCTCCCTGCCCGCTGAGGGGCCAGAGGGAACACGGTCAGGTCAGGGCCCCCGACCTCTGTGTCCTTGTGGGGGGGGGGGGTTCGTCCCCGTGGGAAGGCAGCGGCCTGACCGGGAGCGTGTGTGGGGACATGCCCACACCCACCGAGGTGGGGGTGGGAGAGGAAGCGTGGCGGTCCGCACGAGACACAGGCGACATGGGGGACATCCCGCAGGCATTTAGACGGCGAGAGAAAGCGAACGTGCGCAAGTTTCTGTCGGTGGGGTTCAGACCTCGGTTGCTGACAAGGGCATTGATTTCTCGTAGTTTCCACGTGGCGTGACGGAGCCGTCTTCCGACTGCTGAGCCCCTCTGAGAGGCAAAGTCGCTCTCAGCGCGGGGCGTGGGCGGCGTGGCAGGGGCCGCAGGCGAATAATGGGCAGCGAGTGCGGCGGGGAGGGGGCGGCGTGCGGGGCTGCGGGGGGAGGGGGGAGGGCGTAGGGGTCCACGGGGGGGCGTGGGGTCCACGAGGGGGGAGGGCGTGGGGGTCCACGGGGGGGCGTGGGGTCCACGAGGGGGGAGGGCGTGGGGGTCCACGAGGGGGGGCATGGGGGCCCGCAGGGGTAGTGGATAGTGTGAGGGGGTCCGCGTTGGAGGGCGTGGGGGTCCGTGGGGCGAGCGTGCGGGGTGCTGCCCAGTGCCCCCAGGTTCCTGGCGCGCTTGCGCACGGTTCACGGAGGCCTTAGAAGTTCTTGTGTTATTAAGCGCGTCTGTTCTGGGGCAAACTGCTCTAAAAACTCCCCCGCACCGTAAACCCGTTAAAAACCATAACAGGGTGACTCAGGACATGTGGCAGGGACCAGAGCCAGCGAGCCGTCCCCACGCGCCACCGGCGGACGCGCCCACGGAGGACCCGTCACCGTGGGCGCTGTACGGGAGACGCGCATTGCGCCCAGGTGGCGCGCAGCGAATCCTTGCGATTATCCCGCAATCATCCCACAGAACCGTTCGCTGGGTCTCGGTCAGGTCCCTCCGGCCGGGGCCTCCTGCGCCCGTGCGCCCATAGCGGCAGGTGCCACGCGAGCCACGTGTGCGTCCGGCCGCGAGAGGCCGTCTCGATGTCCGCAGGCCGACCGGGGCGCGCGCTCGGCTCGCCGCGCTGTTGAGGCCTCCGGAGCCTCGAGCTGCTTTTATTAGGAATGGCGTTCGGAGGACGCCTCTTGTAGAGCGATTTCCCACATTTAGGATTTTTTCCCTTGGGTAACACACCAAAGAGCGGGTCCTGCCGGTGGACAGACAATGGACCGCTAGGCCACGCTGCAGAACCCGGCGTCGGAGCGCGTCCCCGGGGACCGGCCGCGCGGGGACCCGCCGCCGCTGTCCGGCCCAGGGCCTGCCGTGGACGCTAACATTCCCGGGCCGGGAGCCTGGCACTGACGTCCGGCTGCAAGCCGGGCCCCCACCGCTTGGTTTGCAAGGCTGGGTTTTGGTCAAGGGCCCAGGCTGGGACAGAGGCAGCCCGGACTGCCGCCTGGGGTGAGGCTTGTCCTCGTAGCTGACCCTCAGGAGGGCCGTGGCCAGCCCAGGCTGGTCCTCGTCCTCGTCCTCGTCCTCTGGGAAGGGGCCCCCGGCCCTTTCCTGGGGGAGGTCTCTGCTTGGACCCTGCCGCTAGCTCTGCCCTCCCGGGGACGGGAAGACCGCAGCCCGAGGGACGAGCCCGCACGCGGGCTCGTTTCTGAGCCCGAGCAGGTGGACACGCTAACGCGGTGACTGTCGGAAACGCAGGTCCCTGCGGCGGCCGCTGGTCCGTCCGTGGGGTCAGGGCGCCCCCTGGTGTGCACGCGGGGGACGGCAGGACTCGGTGCGAAGCTGGCCTGAGGGGAAGGGGTGCAGGGACCCTTCCTGAGAAGCATGAGAGACCCCGTTTCCTTATGCGAATCAGAGCCCAGGCCTCTGGGCCCTCGGCAGATCTGCACCGCGAGCCACGTGGACCCCGCCCACAGCCTGCCGGGAGCAGCCCCCGCACCCCGAGCTGTCGGACGCCTCCCCTCTGTGCTGGCCAGCCCGGAGCCTGCTCCTTCCCTTCCTTTTGCTTCCCTTCCTTGTGCAGGTCCGGACTCAGGACCAGGGTTCAAATTCAGGCTTCGACAATAACTTTCCCCCCCGACTTTTGGCAAGTTACCTAAAGCCCCTGAGGCTCGGGTCCCCTACCTATGGACGAGTGAGCTTGTGTGTACCCCACGGGGATGCTGGGAGAGCAAGTGTGTTAACACAGCGGCGAGCCCTGCTCAGCGCCTGGAGAAGCCCCGCCCCCCCCCAACACGCTGCAACTAATCGGTAAAGCATAGCTTAAGTCGTAAAAGAAGAAAGGACACGTGATTCTTACTTATCTTCGCTGCTTTTTTGTATTTGTGTATCTTTCCTCTTGTGCAAAAAATCTTGGTTTCTAACAAGTTAATAGAATTATATTTTATCTCATAACATACCTATATTTGTTTCAAAATTACAGTGCCAATAATTTTCTAACCACCAGACTACTTGTGTTTAAAATTTATTTCATTCTTTTTACTAGAGAATATATCTCATCAAGAATTTATAATCAAAGTCTTTAAACAATTGAATGCTTCCCAACTCATTTCATGAGCTCAGTATCACCATGAGAACAAAAGTAGACAAGATTATAAGAAAATCATAGAGCAATATCCCTCCTGATGAAACAATTCCAAACAAAACTGTCACAAACTAAATCTCTCTCTCTCTCTCTCTCTCTCTCTCTCTCTCTCTCTCTGTCTCTGTCTCTCTCTCTCTCTCTCACACACACACACACACACGCGCGCGCACGCTATGACCAAGGGGGTTTACTCCAGAAATGCAAAGTTGGTTTAATGTAAATCACCATATTAACAAAGTAAATAAGAAAAAAATGTGGTCATCTCAATATATGCAGAATTAGCTTTTGAAAAAAATTAACACCCACTCTTGATTAAGAAAACAACAGCAGCAGCCACACCTCCAGGCAAACCGGAACCAGGACGCCCCTGAACCTGGCAAAGGCGCCTCTGAAAACACTCACGCTGACGTCACGCCCGCAGAGGCTCCGCCCACCGTCAGGATCCCGGCGGCGACACCTGCTCTCAATCTCTATTCAACATGGTCCTGGGAGCCCCAGCCAGAATAATTAGGTAGAAAAAAGAAATAAGAGGTTATTATTTATGTACTTATAAATATATCCAGAACGAAGAAGTAAAATTATTTTTATTTACAGGCACTAAAACATAACAATCTACATAAAAGCCACCAGAATAAATGAGTGGGTTTAGCAAATTGTACGATGCATGATCAATATACAAAATACACTGTATTTTTATATACTAGCAACAAACGCTGAAAAACTGACATAAAAATGCAATCAACCCCATTTACAACAGCATAAGAATACAAAACGCTTGGGGATAAATATGGCAAAACAAATGAAATCCTGAACAAAGAAAACTGTAAATCATTGCCGAGAGAAATCAAAGATGATCTAAATGAACGAAAAGATAGACTTTGCTCATGGATCAGAAGATTCAATATTGTTAAAATGTCAACTTCTCTTCTAATCAATCTACAGTTTTAATGAAAGTCCAGCCAAAATTCCTGCAGGGTTTTGTTTTGTTTTGTTTTGTTTTTTTATAGAAATTGACAAGCTGATCCTAAGATTCATCTGGAACTGCACACTCACTCTTATGCTGCGTTCACACCCACGACACACACACACGCTCAGATGCGCACACACACACACAGTTCAATGGATCTTCACATGCTTTCGAAAAGTACTTTTTGGCTCAAGATTCACAACTTATAATGTGTTTCTAAACGTGCATAATACTAAAAGACATTTGTTGAAGACAATCAAGAACTGCCTCTACTCCCGAGGGTGAAAAAAATAAAGACTTTCTTCAATTATGAAGTTGATGGTTCAAATTTTAGCCAATATTGGAAATGGGATCCAGGTGTTCGTGATGACAGGCCTGACACTTTCTGGAATATGCTCTTTATTTATATAATAAAAATACGTTTTGTTTGTTGAGCATAATCCTGGCACATGAAATTGAGCTTTGTGTGACGTAGCTGGTGGTGTTGAAAACGGTCTGGCTGGGGAAATGGTGCAGGCGGGCAGAGCAGCGCCGGCCTGGCCGAGAGAGGGGGTGGGAGGCAGCAGGAAGGCGGGCCCCTCGCCCACCCGGAGTCTGCGTCCCTGCAGCTGGGAGCGCGGGGGAGCACCTGGCCTGGACAGCTGACCCGGCTCGCAGTCCCCAGGGGACACGGGAGGGGGCGTCTCCAGCACCATCCACCAGGAGTTGGAGTGAATCAGAAGACACCTTGCAGGCCCTCGCCAGGGAGTCAGCGGAGGGGCGGTCAGCCTTGGTGTAAGGACGGTCAGCTGCTGCCCTGCTGGTCACATCGTGGCACTTAGACACCAACAAGAACCACCAGCAGGGGGCGCCCGGGTATCAAGTAGGAACAACCGACTACATCCAGGGAAGAATAAAGGACCCCTTGAGACATTGTCCCGCCTGGGGAACGGCTACCAGAGGTGGCCTTGGGTGGTGGCCCTGAATGGCGGCCTTGGGTGGTGGCCCTGGGAGGTGGCTTTGAGCACCTTCCTTTCCAAGCCTCCAGAGGCCAAGAAGGGTGGGTCTCAGCTGGAATGGGGAGTCAGGCGGACGGTGGATGTTAATTGTGTTTACATGTATTTCCTGAGAGGGTGCCTTTCGGTGTCATAGCGTAATCCTTTATTTATGGACCGCTCTGTGGGGACTGGATTCTCCTGTGCTGAGTCAGCAGGTGGCACTCGGGGCCACGGGGAACATGTCCCACGGGGGAGGGCATCACCTGAGGCCACATCCCACAGGCGCTAGGGAGCGAGTGTCTCCCGGCCACTTTGGGCACCAGGTTCGGAGGTGCCATCGGAAGCATGTAAGCGGTGGGGGGGGGGCAGCTGGGAGCCAGCCAGAGGCCAGGGCAGCGAGAGGAGGACAAGCAGCCGTCCCGGGTGAGGAGAACGGGGCGGTCCCACTGAGCGCCCCGCTGGGCCCCGCACGCTGAGCTCTGCGTCCTCCCTGAGCCCGTGGTGCCGTCTCCCAGGTCAAGTGCGGTGGACGCGGGAGCGGTGGGGTCGTGGGGGACTCTGCCCCTCCCGGGAGGGCCTTCCTGGTGGACAGTTCCAGCAACACGACATGAGAGGCCACTGCCTCTTCCTGGGGGGCCTGGAGCCTGAAATGTCCCCAAGAGAGTGACGGTGACCCAAAGAGCAGCAGGGGGCAGATTATGTCCCCGGAGAGCTGCTGTGACAGAAATGGTTTTGCTTCCGTCACGGGACAGGGGGTTGGAGGGTGAGCTAGGGACTCAGGAAAGGGAAGAGCTGGTTCTTTCCCGGGCAGGTGACTGGGTCCAGGGCTGGTGACAGGCTTCGCAGAGAGCGAGCCCATGGCTGGGCCCAGCGCCTTCTGGTGAATTGTGTTCCCATCGTCCCGAGGGCCTCGGAGCTGTGTGTTTCCTGAAGCTGGTGTGGCCGGGCATGGAGGCCCTCAGAGGACCCGGCTCACACGTCTGGCCAGCAGTGCGGCGCCTGTGAGTGGTGCTGGCGTGGAGGCGGGTCCTGGTGGCCAGCAGGGTCTCAGGGTCGGAGCGGGAGTCTGGCGTGAGAACCTGCCCATCAGGCCACGTCCTCGATATCCAGGGCTCTTGTGCGAGGCCCGGGCCTGAGCGGGACCCCCGGCTCCAGGCTGCTGGAGGAGCCACCCCACCCACTCCTGCGCGGTCTTCCGGGTGGGCGCAGGCGTCTGACAGCGCGGGACTGTGTGGAGATGCTGCCGCGAGCACGGACAGCCGCGTGGCTGCCGCAGTGGACGCGGCCTGGAGCGCCCGGCTGGACCCACACGCTCGCACGCGGCTCCCGCGGAGAAGCGTTTAAACGCCGCTGGCTGCCTGGGGCTTCTGTGAAAAACGACACAAAAATGCTGTGCTAGAGAACACGACCTTCTCTAGTGGCCCCGGGCAGAAACGGCGGGTTGGGGCGGGTGCCGAGCGGAGGGAGCCGGGCCCGAGCCCGCGTCTGTGGTCCCCGGTGGCTCCCTCCTCCGTCCACAGGGCACGTCCGCCCGCCCGTCCACATGGGGCGCAGCGTGCAGACGCTCCGTCACAGCCCCATCCTCAGAACGGCGATGCGAGGGGTGACCGGTGGGGCCGGCCGGCCGGGGCGCTGCTGAGTGTTTGTGTCCTGACCTCCCGCGTGGCGACGGGGCCAGCACCACGGCGACCCCGCTGACCCAGTCGCTCCATCAACACCGGGGCTTGAGCCCTGGGGGGCCACGGTGGCACCGGAGGGGCCCTGCTGGCCTCCGCTTCCCAGCACTGACTCACTGACTCGGGGGCTGGGGACCTCATTTACGGTTCCGTCCTACAACAGCTCACCCAGAGCTGCAGTGGATGTTGTCAGGTGAATAGAGCTGGCCACAGAAAGAAAGCGCAATGTCGCCTTATTTTGGTGGGAAAAGCATATAATGAAAGTTCGGAACAATCGCGGATGGTGGATGAGCACCAGGTGGGCCATCCTCAGGGAGGGCTCTGGGTTCCGAACTTCCACTTTTTCTTTACACTTTCCGTATTGACTACACTTGTTGCAAATACACACATATATCTATTTCTTATATATATCAAGGGAAAAACAAGTAAAGAGCTTTTAACAACTGAAGTGTATTAAAGCTCCGTAAACAGGATTTTAAGAATAAAGTCTGCTCACGGTTCCTGGAGAACGAAGCGGCCGAGGCGGTGGAGCGGGCGGCGGGGTGGGCGGCGGGGCGAGCGGGGTGGCAGGCGGCGGGGCAGGTACCGTGTGTGCAGAGTGTGCGCTGACCGTTCAGACCACCCTCCTAGACAGCCCGTGTGGATGCACGCTGGCCCTGGCGAGGACGGAGTCAGGCCACGGATGGTCTCAGATAGTGACCGTGCAGTCTCCGGGCTTGCGAGCTGCCGTCAGCGCCCAGGCTGGTTCTGGTGGCCCCCGGCCCGGGCCGCAGCTCCCCGGTGCTGGTGTGCGTCTCGCCGAGTTTCTCGCTCGTTCAGTCTGAGTGTGGCGTGGCCTCTAGGGCTTCATGAAGCTCCCCACACTATTCTAAATGTGTCAACACTTTTGGGGACCCCTGCCCTCTCCCCTGACCTCCAATCCCTGACTACCTGTAACCAGCTCCAGGCCACGTCCAGGTGAGTGTATGTCACGTGCTGCACGTGGGCGGGGGCGTGCGGGCGGGTCAGTGGGAGCTGGAGACCGGATCCTGCCTGTCGGGGCCTGGTCCCTCCCTCGCCGTGATGAATGACCTCACGCCTCAGTTCACCACCTCTGCTATGGGTCTCGTCTGCCAACACTATGTCGTCTGTCCAGGAGCACGAGGAGCGATCAGAGATGACAATAGCCCTGAGGAATTTGAAACAGTTTTAAAGATTCCTATTGTCCCTTAGGAAGGTTAGGCTGGTAGGGATTCAAGATTAGCTCGACTCTGGGAAAATTAAAATTCTGTTCTTAGTCGGAGCCTCCAGGAGAAAACCTGGTCTTACTAAAATCGTGTGCAAGTCGAGCCCTACCCCAACTCAAAGTAGCATTATTATTTTCATTTTTCATCTGGAAAATTATTTGCAGACCTGCTGGCTCACCGTGGATCTGAGCATTTTGCAACTCCGCTTCAAAAACTGCTCGGGAGGTTCTGGCAACCTCCGTGCGAACGTGGACAGCGCTGAGCCACGCGACGGTCACTTTGCGGGGGGCGGGGGGACGCAGGCCCGCGCTGGCCGCCGCCGTCCCGCCCCTTCCGCGGCCAGCGGGGACTTGCTGCCCATTTGTCCTTTCTGTCTCCTTTTCGGATTTCAGAGGAGACGTGGAAAACGCGGGAATCACCCGAGGTGTTTTGTTCTTCCGAGCAGGATGCTGCAGCTTTCTGGGGGGCAGGCGTGTGGCCGTGGGGACATGCTGCCTCGCGCATGGTGTTTCTGACACCCGGCTCTGCTCCCAGGCGAGTCTGCACCTCTAGGATCCACCCCGGGGGCTCTCTTGGTCCCCACAGGACCTCCCAGCCCCACCGCGTCCTGCTGCCCCCACTTGACCGTGGGGTGTCCTGTCGGGGGTGAGGAGTGGAGGGAGGGCTGGCACCCCCGTGGGGTCGCCCCAGTCCCTGCAGTGACACCCATGCCTGGCTGTACCCTTGTCTGCAATGGCACCTACTACCCCTGAGGACACTCGCCCACTGCGCGCGGCCGGGCCCTCCTGACCAGCCGTGGGGGCGCCTCCCCTGGCCACCCCCAGCACGGCCACCCCTACGCCCTGTACCGCAGCTCCTGCCCCCTGTGTGCCCTCCGTGCCCGGGCCCCCTCCCGCTCCCTGTCTTCCTGTCCCTCGCTCCTGCGACGGGGCCCACCCACGAGGGGACTCTGGTTCTCCCCTGAATGAACGAAGCATGCCGCGGCTCAGTCCCGAGTGTTTACGTTAGAACCACCCTTAGGGAGCTCTGCTGCATTCTGCAGGCGGGGGTGGGGGTGGGGGTGGGGGCGGTGGTAGGTCCATCTTCCTGCGGCCGGCCCCGACCTCGGCTGTGGAGAGCAGAGGGTCTCCAGAATGGAGCCACCCCCGCCTGTCCTGGGGAAGCGCCCACCCCTCCAGCATGGCGCCTGCGCGGGGCATGTCACGTAGACCAGACCTAGGGCAAAGTCGTTCTCGTGCCACATGCTACGTTGGGGCTGATTTTGTTTTCCTAAAACATAAAATTAAAATCAGCGTATTCTCTATGTCGTTTATATAATATGTTATATCAGACCATGTGCAATTACGTATGTGTATGGTAAACACATTTTCGGTGCAATGAGAAGTGAACATAAGTATAAGTTGTATCTTTCGATGAAACATCTGTTAAACACTTGCGGTTATTTTAATGTGCCGATAATATAAAATACTGCTTTGTTGTTTCAATAAAGTGGACCCAGATCAGAATATCCACCCGGGGCTGGTGGGAGCCAGAAACCAGAGGACTGCGGGGCAGGGCCTCCCCCGTGCAGTGACCCCTCATGTCACCAGGAGGCAGCCCCACTCGCCCTCAGCCCAGGTCCCCGGGGGCCCCGACCACAGCTGGTCCAGGCTGGGGCTAAGGCCGAGGGCCTGGAGCAGAGAGGATCCTGGGCCATTTGGGGGCATGAGGTCTCTAACCCAACCTGCAAGCTCCTTTAGATACAGATAGCGCCTCCCACTGGCTGCCCCCAGCGCAGCAGCTGTGGGAAGGTGGGGGACTTGGGCCCAGGGCACAGTGGGCACGGGGTAAGGGCCTCTGGGAGCACCGGGCTTCCCGCAGACGCCCAGGCTGGCACTGGCTGGGCCAGCTGACCGGGGGGCTCTCTCAGCCCCTGGCTTCCCACAGGCCATGGCGTCAGGGTCTGCAGGATTTCGGCTTAGAACAGCACCCCCAAAGGATCATCATTTTGCAAAGCTGGCCTGTGATGATGAATCTCGTCAGAGAGTGCAGGCTGCTGTGTGCAGGGGGGAGAGGCCGGAGCAGCCCCGGGACCGGCAGGGGGACGGCAGGGTGGCCCCGTGCGGGGTGGGCAGAGCGGCCGGGCAGGCGGGGGACCTTTCCCCACAGCCACCCTCATCGCCAGCTGCGGGCCGGAGGCCGGCCCTCGCTGCAAGTCAGTTCTCGACCGCACCAACGCGGGGCGCCCAGCCCTGCCCGGAGGCCACCATGTCGCCCCAGGGCGTCCCCGGAGCTGCGGGGGCGTCGCAGCTGTCCTCCGGCCTGACCGCGTCGCCAGGGAGGGCGCTCGGGCCGCGCGACGACGCCCGGGGCTCGTGGGGCCCGGCGGGGCCTCGGCCGCTGAGCCTCGCACGGGGGCGCCTGCGGCGTCTCCGCTCTGGCCGCCTGGGTCCGGCCGCGCCGGACCTCAACCCGCGGGGGCCTGGCGGGGCGCGGGGCGGAGCACGCATCTGGGGGCGCGGGCTTGGCGGGCAGGCCGCCCCCCACGAGTGACGCGGGGCCGCGAGCCTCCCTGAGCGCGCCGGGTCCTGCCGCCGCCGGCCGGGCGGCTTCCCGCGCTCCCTGACGGCTTCCCGCGCGCATTGGCGGCGCAGCACCCGGGCTCATCTCGTGCTGCCTCCCGGACGCCCAGCAGCCCTGACTGCGGGGTCGACGCGGTTGTCGCTTCTCACCGGCAAAGCAAAGCCGCACCCGTCTGTTCGCAGGCGGCTGTGGGGCGGGCGCCAGGCAGGGCTGTCCGGCCGAGGCGAGGGGTCGGCCTGCCGGCCCGGGCCTGGCCCCGCGTCCGCCTCGGCGTCACGGGGATCGTGTGGGCCGCAGTCTTACACGCCGTTCACGTGCGCCGAGCTGGGCGGTGCTCCCCGCCCCCCAGGCCCAGCGCGGGGCTGTCCGGGCATCAAACGCCACCCTCTCTCCAGGGCGAGGTCAGCGCGCCCTGCCAGCCTCCCCACTGCCCGCCCTTCACGACAGGGGGGCTGGGAGAGTACGGACTCTGAAGAGGTCCCTTCGTCCCGTCGCAGCCCTCTGTGGCTTCCGTGGGCGGTGGTGGTGGCACCTGGCCGTGGCTGTCCCCTGGGCTCTCGCTAGAAAGACAGAGCCGCCGGGCTCGCCTCCCGCCTGCGCCCAAGGGCCACAGAGCCGTGGCCACGTGCCCCCTGCGTCGCCCGGCCCCCTGCCAGTCCGAGCAGCCAGGCTGTGTCCTCCCCTCTCCCCGCTCGGAAGGGCAGAGGCACGCGGCCTGCACCGGGCGCTCCGCCCGGCTCTCCCGCCACCGTCCCACGCTCTCCGTGGTGGCCACTTGTCTATCCTCTGCCTCGGAGCCAGTGTTGACGCCTGAATGCAAGCGAGGAGTGTCTGATGGAAGGGGCTGGGGTTTCCGGGCCCCGTCACAGTCCCACAGAAGTCCACCCCGTCCCACTCTGGGGCCGGGCAGGGTGGCCCCTCCGGGCGAGGGGTCCGCTCTGCCCCCCAGCACGGCCCCGGCTGTCACATGGCCTTGCCCGAGGCTCCGTGTCCACCCCTCAGCGGGACCCAAACCCTTGCACTCCAGCACGGCCCTCGCTACCTGCACATCCGCAGACAGCCCGCAGCCCATTTCCAAACGGGGAACAGGCGGCAGGGGCTGGGCAGACGCGTGATTTTGGGGACACAGTTCGCGCCGTAGTGGGAGGTCAGGCTGCGTGGCGGGAGCTGGTGAGTGCCTCGCAGGGGCTGCTCTCCTGGTTTGGGGACCAGAGCTGGGCGAGGCCCGGGAGGAGCTGCCACCAGAGGGCGCTGTTGCCCAGGGTTTGTCGAGGTGGGGCGTTCATGCCCCTTCAGCTGGGGACTCGGACACCAGAGGCAGGACCCTGTGCTCTGAGCCGCTGCTGACAGGTCTGACGAGCCTCGATTGGCAGCCTGTCTCCGCGCAGGTGTTGGGACAAATGGCTCAGGGTCAGGCCTCCGAATCTGGTCACTGACAAGTGGGTGGCCTGGCACAGGGGGTGGGGGTCGGGGGTTACGTGGCCCGGTCCCCGGAGCAGCTGCGGTCAGAGCAGCAGGGACAGGAACTGGAGAAGACAAGGCCCGGAAGTGACCACTGACTGGGGGTCAGAGGTCAGACATGACGCCATGGGGCCCGCACACGCACACACGGAATGCTCGCCCCACACGCCGCACACGTGCATACGGTGCGCACACACGCACACGCATGTGCGCACCGGGGTGCGCTGCCGTGTGGACTGCGCTGGAGCGGGGAGGACCTGCCCGGGGTCTGCCCGAGGCCTCACCCTGCACCCGGGTCTCGGCCCCAAACCCACGGGCCTGCTTGCTTGCTCCCCGCGTCTGCCGAGGGGCCCACAGCTGACCGGCCAGGATGGGGTGACAAAGCCCCATTCACCCCCGCTCCTGCCCCCACCCCACGCTGTTTTTTATGGCCAATGTTTGGCTTCCTGGAGGATCCAGCTGCTTTGATGTGAGTGCGGGGGGCGGGGGAGCGGGGTGGCCCCTCGACTGAGGCCCGAGGCCTTTTATTGCCTCCCAGGTGCCTGCAGCAGGATAAGGCCGTTATTGATAAGGAAACTTAATACCTAACAAGTGCCAGGTGACACTCCGTTGGTAGGCAGGCAGGGGCCCAGATGTGCCGGGGAGAGAAAGGGCGACTTGTGAAAGGAGAGGAAGACAAACTGGCCCCTGCCCCGCGCGCGGGCACCTGTGTTGACTTGTCCGCGGAGACTCCTTTTCCCACCTTTCCCACCGATGAGGTGTTTTATTTACCTGGCAAGACCGGCGTCTGCAGGTTCCCTTTTCACCAGAAAACCGACAGCCTCGAAAGGAGATAGCTCCCTTCTCCTCCTCGTGTAGGGATGTGGACGGAGGTGACTCTCCAGGTGCCGGCCGGGTTCAGACGCGGTGGCCGGGCTGGGGGGGCCCGGGGAGATGCCGAGGTGCTTCCCGCGCCTTTGTACCGAGCTCGCCGAGCAGGCGCGGGGCTCCCGCACGCCCGCGGCCCGGCCTGCGACGGCTGGCCCTTAGTTTTGCGACTCAAAATCTTCGTGTGGATCTTTACGCCCCGACGAGCCCCCGATGGCCCTCCCTACGAGGACGCAGAACCGTCGGCGAGTGCCGCGTTTCCTCCGGGCCGCGTGCCCCCCACGTGAGCCCGGTGCGCTCAGAGTGGAGCGGCCGCAGCCAGAGGCTCCCCCGCCGGCCCGACAGCGCCCACGCCACCCTCTCCCACGCGGTCATTAAAGTCAAGAGCAGCATGTGCTGTGGCCCATGCACGTGGTGACCCCAGGGCTCTGTCACAAAGGAGAGGGAAGGGGGCCGTCACCACCACGCCCCAGGCCACCGGCCCCGGCTGCAGCGGGAGCCGGGGCAGGCCAGCCATGGGAGACGCTGGGATGCGGGAAGCTCCCCCTCCTCTGGGCCCTGGGTCGCCACTCGGCCCCCCACTCTGTGTCCCCGCCGGTCCTGGCGTGGTGGGCGGGAGACGGGGCGGGGATGTGACACCACGGGTCACAGGTTCTTACACCGGAGCACGCGCCGTGTGCTTCCAGACGGGCCCTGCCACCTCCGTCCCCGAAGCAGCGTGGCCTGAGCGGGAGGGGTGTCGGCCCAGGCAGAAGTGACAGCGGCTTGCACCCACGCTGGAGCAGAAGCCGAACCAGACGCAAGCGTGGGGGCGGGAGTGAGAGCTGCAGACAAGTGGACTGCGGAGAAGCTCGACCCCCCGCCCCCAGCCGCTCCAGCCGCTCGAGCTTCCCTGCTCCCCACGTCCTGTCCTGTGGCCCCTGCGGTCAGGTCCAGCACAGCTGGACAGACATGTGATGACCAGGACGGCGCTGCCAGGGGCGAGTCCAGGCCCTGCGGGCCTCGGGGGAGGCCTCTCTTCCGGGAGCCCGGGACAGCCAGGCAGACATTGTTGGAGGGGAACACTCTGGAGTGGGCGGTCGGCCGGGGCTGCCCCGCACCCCCAGCTCCCCACGCCGGGCCGGAAGTGGGGCCGGAGGAGCCGGCTGGAGAAGCTCCTGATCGCAGCTGGTCCCTTCGGCCTTGTGCCGAACTCAGGACGCCTCCCTCCCTCGGCCAGGCGGGACGGAAACCCGGGCCTGTCGCGCCTGTGCTGCCCTCCGGTGCGGGGCACCAGACCCGCGCCCTCCAGGCCGCTGCTGCCGGGGGTCGGGGCGAGGGTCACCGGCGGTGCCCCCTGACCTCCAGGACGCCTCAGAGGCCTCGGGGCAGGTCCTTGGGTCAGGGCTGCCCATGTCCCCAGCCTGTCCCCAGCCACCTCGCTCTGCTTGGGCCTGTTCTGTTTGTTGGGGTTTCAGAGAATAATATCTGCACAAAAGGCTGGACAGTACACTGTGATCAGGGCCCCGGCCACGCGCATGCGGCGTCACGGGCCAGAAGGAAGCCCCACGCTGAGCTCCAGGCCAGCCGAGCCAAGCCCCCGGAAGCGTCCCCACCGGAAGGGGCCTCAGAGCCACCTCCACAGGTCCCGGTGAGACCCGCTGTCCCGCTCAGGCGCTGGTCGGGTGCTGGTGCTCGGCGTGGGTCAGGCCAGGTGGGCCTGGACCTCAGCGTTGTCACTGCGGAGATTTGGGACCTCAGACCCCACCCGACCCCTGGGGGGTTCGGTTTTATTGTCTGCACAGTGGCCGTAAGTGCGCGGGCGTCACAAGACTGTGCTGACTGAAGAGCAGCGCAGGGGCCGAGGACACCGCGAGGGCCGCTGCTGGCCGCCTGCCCAGCACGGGGGAGGCCCGGGCCCTCTCCGCCCCTGCGGCAGGCGGCCCCCGAGGGACCAGGACGGCCGCTTCCCCGGGGGCTGCGAACCCCCACCGGCCTGTCCCACCCCCTCCCTGCACAGGGACACCCGCCGAGCCCCGTGCTCACTCCCCGCTGGTGACGGGTCTGGGCGAGGGTCTGGGTGACGGGGACGAGACGCCTCTTCCTTTGTGCAGCCGCCACCACTCGACGTCCGGCCGCGGCTAGGGAAGCTCGTCCCCACAGGATGCGTGGGGAGGACGCCTGCCCGGCGGCCGCGGGCTCACGTGACCCCACACCGCGTGGGATGAGGCGGCGGAGGGCCTGCGGGGGTGACGGGAAAGCCGGGGTCCCCCTGGACAGCACTGGATGTTCGGTAACAAGGTTCGGCTGTGAGTCTGGCGCTGCGTCTTAAAGGCCGGTCTGGCCGAGGAGGAGGAGGAGGTGTGCGGGCGAGGGGCACAGACGAGAGCCAGGTGTGCAGCCGCCGCCTCGCCTGGCCGGGCCCTCAGCCCCCGGTGCGTGACCGGGTGCCTCGCCCGGCGTGGTCCCTCCTGACAGAGCGAGGGTTGGGTGCCGGCCTCTCAGAGCCACACGGAGCAGGGGCTGGCGCCGCGTCAGGCCGAGGGGACCGAACGGCGGTGACAACGGTTCCCGCCCGCACGGTCTCCCTTCCCGCCTGTCTGCGAGCACCTCGCATCCAGCGGGGTGACGGTGTCCACGCCTGCGACAACTCGGGGCAGCTGAGTAACGCGGCTCTTTCCCAGGGCCTCGCGAAGTCCGACGCGAAGTCCGACGTTTACGATCGTCTCGCAGCCGCGGTTCGGGGACGCGGGGTGGTGCCCCGAGGGGGCCGCGGCCCACGAGCCCACGGCGGACGGCGTCCTTCACACGAAGATGCCGCCCAGGGGCCCTCACACTGTCCTTGCTCCGGCTTCGTGCTTTCGCACCGCGAGGTGCCAGGCGACTTGTTGATTTAGTGACGTATTTAACCCCAAAGAAGACTCCGAAGCGGCTGGCACACGGCGCGGCCAGGACACGGAACGGGGTTCAGAACGAAGACGCTTGGGGCCCCCGGGAGGAGCGGCGCGCCCTGTGCCCACGCAGGCTGCCTTTCTTCCACGGCCTCCTGCTCAGGGGGAACCCGGCGCCAGCGCCCGGTCACGGTCCCCGGGCTTCTCGGCCGCATGTGGGGCTCCCGGTGACCCACCGAACGCTTGCTCCGGAGGACAGGAAGTGACCGGCGGGCGGAGCGCGGGCGCGGAAACCCTGGCATCGATCGGACACGTGGGGGGCTCTGCAGGGGTCAGAGCAGCGCCCAGCCCCACGCGGCGTCGTTGCTGGCGTGACGAGCGGCCTGGTCGTGTGGAGAACAGCGGTGACTGTCCCCTGAGGGCCCGTGGACGACGCCCCCGAGGTGAGGCCTGTGACTGATGCAGCGGACAGGAGCCACGCAGACGGGGCCGGGGCCTGTGTGCTCTCGGGGGGGCGGGGACCCCAGCCGGCCTCCGCGTCTCTCCTGGGGACGGGCACGTGTCTCCTGCGGGTGACCCTGCCTGGACCTCACCTTCTGAGGGAGAACCAGCCACAGCGGCGGTGCCGTGAGAAAATGCCGCCAGCAAAGCACCCACGACGCTCCTGCCCGGGCGTCGTGACCACCGCCCGGGCCGGCGGCCGTGCCTGGCCGTGAGGGGGGGGCCTGCGCCCCCCTGGCCTGCGACGGCGCTGTCGCCCGCGTGACACGGAGCCTGTGCCGGAGCCCCGCGTGGCCCTGTGAGGACACCCCGCGGTCGCAGTGAGAACCTGGGCGCTTTCAGAAACGTTTCCCACTTCCTCTTCTTCATCAGCCTTCACGGATGAGCTCGGGACACAGCCGGCAGGAGACGGGGCTTGTGGGGCGTCAGGGGCGCAGCCCGCCGGGGGGCCGTGCACTTCCGGCTCCAGACCACCAGGTTGCGGGGTCCTGGTGACGGCGACGAGGTCAGCAGCGCGGTGCCGACGGCAGCCGTGTCTCCCCGAGGACGCGGGAATCGCCCAGACCTGGCGATGCGCGTCGGAGACGCTGCTGTTGACTCCCTCACAGCAAGTGCACGTCGAAAATTAGAGGGACACGCGGCTGGGCCAACGCACGTGCGTTTTCATCAAACCGCGGGCACGTGGAAAGCAGCCCAACGTGCCCGCGACACAGGGGCCGCAGGGGTCCCCGCAGTCCGCATGGAGCCGGGCGGGCGGCCCGCGGGCCGGTCTGCACTCTGCCCGCCGGGGGCCGACCCGGGGGACCGACCGGGGTGTCTGGGCGACGAGGCGACGGCCCGTTTGACGCAGCTTACGAATCTCAGTCTGAAATGCACGTGGGTTTTCTTTTATTTCCGATCGTTTCCTCTTTGGAGAGGCTGAAAACCTCTTTGGAGACGGCACGTACCTCGGGCGGGAGGCAGGCACACGGACGTGCCTGAACAAGGCCGTCGCCGTGAGCCTGGGGACTCTGCCACCTACTGAGAGCGGGCGGGCTGGCGGGGCCGGCGGTCAGGGAAGGTGGCCGCGGAGGGCGAGCTCCGAGGACACTGGGGGCGTCGTCCCGGCCCCCTCCCCCCAGCCGAGGGGAGAGAGACCGCTCCCGGCCTGGGGGCCCGAAGGGGTGCCTGCAGTCCTGGCACAGCCCCCCGGGGAGCAGGCGAGTCTCGACTCATGCTCGCAGAGATAAGGGCCTTTGTGATGGAGAAGAATTCACACCCGCCCTCCCGGCCTGCCGGCAGCGGATGCTGTGTTCAGCCTCAGGCCGGGGAAACGGGCCCACACCGCAGCCTGGCAGCAAGACACGCAGAGCGCGTCTGGCCGGGGCGCGCCAGGCCCGGCGTGCCAGGCCAGGTGTGCGGTGCCTCTCACACCTCCCAGGAAATCAACAGGGACAAACAGCTCCAGGCCCTTGAACCTGGCAACTGTCGCCCACTCACGAGCAGAGCAGCCTTCCTCCCCTCCCGCCGGTCGGGCACAGCGCTGCCTGCCCACGTGCGCGGGCCTGGGGGCCAGGCGCGTGTGTCCCGGGCGCTCCCTGGGCGGGAAGCCCACAGAGTGCTTGGAGTCGGGGCGCAGACGCCCCCGGACGCGGCTGGGCCTGTGCTGCCTGCAGCGCCTGGCGGTCGGTGGGGTGGGGGCCCTGAGCCACCTGCGAGCACCTTGCCTGTGCCCCGGGCGGTAGCTGGGCGGGAAGCAGACCCTGGCAGACTCACGGCCCCGCGGGGGGCAGGGGGGCCAGGCAGTTGCCAGCTCCCTTCCTCACTGGCAGGGGGAGGGGCGCCCCAGGAAAGGCGGGTCTGGCTCAGCGCCAGGGGAACTTCCCACAGATCGCTTCTGGAGTTTGCATTTGGTTGGTTCCCAGAATCCACAGTCGTCCCTGGATGTGTGTGCGTGCACGCGCGCACGCACACACACGCACACGCGCACACGCACACGCACACACACACGCGCACGCACACACGCGCACGCGCACGCACACGCGCGCACACGCACACGCGCACGCACACGCGCGCGCGCACACGCACACACACGCGCGCACACACACGCACGCACACACACGCACACGCACGCACACACACTGAAGCCAAAGCGAGAGACGGGGACCCAGGCGGCCTCTGCCGTCCCCGCCACCGGCCCCGCGTGCAGCACCGCGTGTGGCGCGGCCGAGCCTCCGGCGAGCTCCCGCCTGGTTGCCACTCGCCACGTGTATCTTTTAGAGCAGCAGGGCCTGGGCCACCCCTGACGTCCTGCCGTGGGGGGCTGGGGGAGGCCAGGGAGGGCGGGGCCCTGGGCTGAGGCCTCAGCATTTCCCCTCGGCCTGTCCAGGGCCACGGGCCTCTCTCCCTGCCCCAACTGTCCCCCGCCCCCGCAGGTCTCGGAGGGAGGGCTCCAGCTGAACTTAACCTTGAACCTCCCTGACCCTAACTGCAATTCAGCGCCTCCTGCCACAGCACCGCGGTGCGTGGTTGGCCGTAAAGTCCGGCCGAACCCTCCAGGCAGGTGTCCCTCTCCCGTCCCACCAGACGGGGCACCTCACTCGGGACTCAGAGCGCTGCCCCTCCCGCCCTCTGCTCACCCCTCAGTCCTCGTCGCCTTGTCCAGCAAACGAATGCTGGCCTTGGACACGACGACGGCCGCGTGGACGCTGGCACCGAGGACGGCAGGGCCGTGGTCCTGCTCTCGGGACCTGCCGCGTTCAGGGAAGGTGACCATCGCGCAGACGGGGCGCGGGGCGTGGGGCGCGGGGCGCGGAGCCGACGCAGGAGGCTGCGGCCCGGCCCGGTTCGCAGGAAGCGTCAGACCTGACGCCCGGGAGCCTCTCGGAGCCGCTGGACTCTCCACAGCGCGGTTACGCCGGACGCCGCGGTCACGGCAACGACCTCGCGGTCACGGCGAGGACCTGCGCACGGGGCGAACAGAACGCGGGACACGGGGGTCGCCGCGCTGCACCGAGCGTGCTGGGAGCCCGGGGCCCGCGCCGCGCGGGGCGGGGCGCGACGGTGCCTTCTCGGACGACGCCCCGCAGAGCGCCCTGCGGGGGATGCGGGGGTGCGGCGGGGGGTGCGGCGGGGGCGGGGGGGTGCGGGGGGGATGCGGGGGTGCGGCGGGGGGTGCGGCGGGGGCGGGGGGCGCGGGGGAGATGCAGGGGTGCGGGGGGGGGCAGGGGGCGGGGGGGGCAGGGGGCGGGGCTTTTCCGGTCTGTCGGGATCAGGCCCCGGGTGTTTCCTGCTAAACGAAAACGCTGGGCGCGTAACCGATCGCACCCGAGCCCAAGGGAGGCGTTGCCAAGGCCGACGCCGCGTCTCGGGTCCACCTGGAGGTGGCGTAAGGTCAAGTCCGGCCAAGCGGTCGGGGCTCTGCGTCCACGGCAAAGGCGCGTGGACGCCTCCGCGGCGACTGACCCCGCACGCCGCCCCGGACAGCGCGGGGCTTCCAGCCCAGGTCCGACGCGGACCCTCACGCTGACCCTCAGGCAGCAGGACAAACACGTCAGGACCCGCGGCGGAACCGGCCGCCGCCCCTCGCCGCGCCCCGGGGGCGCCCGCGGGGTCCCTTCCCGCAGTTCGGGCCCGCGCCTCTTCCGCGGGCAGCGGCGAACGCGCCAACCCATCCCGCTTCCCGGTCCAACGTGCCCTGCAATCGGCGAGATGCGTCTTCCAGGTGACCGGCTGGGGTCAGTGTCCGCTGGGGAGCGGGGGAGGCGTCCGGCCTCCGCAGCGCGTCCACGATGCTCCGGAAACGAGTGCGCGCCGAGCCGGCCCGGAGCCGCGGACACGCAGCCCCGGGACGCCGCGGACATGCAGCCCCCGGGACGCCGCGGACACGCAGCCCCCGGGACGCCGCGGACACGCAGCCCCGGGACGCCGCGGACACGCAGCCCCGGGACGCCGCGGACACGCAGCCCCGGGACGCCGCGGACATGCAGCCCCGGTACGCCGCCGCCGGGCTGCCCCGGGGGCCGCGTGCGCGCCGTCTGCCCAGCGCGAGCCCCGCGCCCGCAGCCCTGACCGCGTCTCCGCGCGGGCGAGGCGGGCACCACATTCGCCATTCCTGCCCTTCCAGGTGCGCGGTGTGGCCAGCCGACCAGCCAGACCACGAGCCACCCCTGCCTCCCCGGGCCGCGGCGCTCAGGCAGGTCAGTCTGCCTAGCGGCCACAGCCAGGCACTCGGCCCGATCCGGCGCTACATTGTCCCCACCTGCATCCCGCGTGTCCCCTGGATGTCTGTCCGTAATTAGAGCACTCGGGGAGGGTGGGGGAGGGGCAGAGAGGGGGAGAAATGGAGGCGGGAGGAGCGGCCCCTGCAGTTAGGGGCTGAGAAGTCCTGAGACCTGCAGCCAGCCGGCTGGAGACCCCGGGGAGCTGACACCTCAGCTCCAGTCTGAAGGTAGAAAAAGACAAGGACCCCGCTGGAGGCAGTCAGCCTGGGGGGGCGCTCCCACCTGAGGGAGGGGCAGCCTGTCCTCCTCGGGCCTTCGCCCCCAGGCTGGGGCCTGCCCTGAGGGGCTGGCGGCTCTGCCCAGCCTCTGCTCAGTCACCAGTCACGCTCAGCAACACTCGCACAGACACACCCGGGTTTGTGAAACGCGATGTTTCACCAAATATCTGGGCTCCCTACGGCCCATTCAAGTCCACTCAGAAAATAAACCACCACCGTGACCTCATTCGGCCTCTTGGCTTCCGCTGCCACGCCATGTGAAAACTCCCAAGTTTCTGTTCTGGTCCAGACCTCGCTCAGCTCTGCACGGCAAATTCACGAGTCCGACCGCTGGCTCGCCAGCCCCCCCGCGCGCCTCACGGGCGCACAGACCCGGCCGCGAGCCCGCACCCCGCCTGCTGCCGCCGGGCACAGGTCCCCCTCGCGGGCGGCTCCCCCCTTCCGGCTGCCCAGGCCTCGGCACCCACAGGTCCCTGCTCGGTCGCGTGCGCCCCAGCACAGCAGTTAGGATACTCCCTCGGCTCTGCCTTCGAAGCATCCCCAGGCTCTGACCGGTTCCCACAGCTTCCGAGAGCCTGAGCCGCCGTCACGTCTGGTCTGGAACAGCAGCTCCCCATCCCTCGTCCCCCAACTTTACCATCTACACAGCAGGCAGAGTGACCTCACTTACAACGTAAGTCACGTAAGGTCAGTCTTCTGGTCGAAAGACTTCGGGAGCTTCCGGCGCTGTGAGAACAGAATCCCAAGCCTGAGCGCGGCCTGCGTGAGCCGGGGCAGCGTGCGCCCTGGCCGCCGGGCCCCACCCCTGCGTTGGCGCCTTCCGCAGGGCCCCCTCCCGCTGCCGCGTCTGCCCACTGCCCTGCGCGCGCCCCTGAGCCTTGGCCGTCTCTGCCCCCCGCGCTGGGAGCTCTTTCTCCGATTCCGAAGGGCGTTCCTCACACCGCCCTCACGTCGCGGCTCAGGTGTCACGGCCTGCATGAGGCCTTCTCCTCTGCCTGTACCACGGCGGCATGTGGCCCCTTCCTGCCCCGGCCCCCCCCCTCCCCCCGCTGCTGCGTGGGCTCCGATTCCTTCCTGGGGCCCCAGCTCCGAGGAAGACGCCCTGCCTGGCTCCTCGTCAAGGCTCCAGCAACAGTGGTTGCGTGAAGCCGCGGACACGTTCAGCGTGATTTCAATCCGTGGCAAGAGCGTTGGGAAGAAATATCCACTTCGCCTCGATGGCAGATATATTGACCTGTGAGCGGTCACCGGAGTCAAGCTACTTGATGCCGCCATGAATAACTTGTATAAAAGGGTAAAAGGTAAATGACATATTTTTCAATGCTGAGACTCGTTGCAAGAAAAACTTCAGGATCGCTGCATAGAAAATGTAATAATCACCCCTGATAAACTAGAAGGGCGGATGTGACCGACACAGTCGGAAGGCGGAGAGGCCGCGGGGAGAGGCCGAGGAGCACAGCCCGGCTCGCCCAGTTAGCCGTAACAGCGGGACCAAGAGACACGGCCTCTAGCTGAGGAATCGAATATAGAAGTTACCCGAATTGGGACGTGGCAGCAAAGGGGAATTGAGAGGCAGTGCGAATGTGTTGAATTTCTTAGCCTGCGCGTCGGCAGACAACTGGGCAAAGTTGATCCGTCAATTTCATTAATTCCCATTGGAAGCCAATTGGTCGGCTACCGATCAGAGGCGGAGACGCGTTTTTATACCCTCGACGCAGTAATCGCACCTGCGGAAGTCGCCCTGCGCCCTTGCAGAAATGCGCGGTGACCTGCGGACAGCACCGGAAGCAGCCGGGTTCTGATCGCGAGGCCTCGTCGGGTAAACTGTGCCATCTGCGGGGTTAGAACAGAGAAGGGGGCGTTTCTAGGTACAGACATTTTCGAAGGTCAACTGTTAAGTAAAAAAAGCAAGGTCCCGAACACTGTATACATTTTGCTGTCTTTAGTTAAAAATAGGAACCTAGATTTATATGTGCCTGTATGTGCGTAAGAAGACTCCGAGAGAGAGGACCCTTTACGTATGGGGCGGGGGCGTGGCCGGAGGGAGATTTTCCACGGAGCGTCTCCAAGCAACCTGGGTTTTAAATCATGTCACGATAACATTATTCGTGAAAAATTAGACAGAAGCCAGTGGCATTGGCATGTGAGTGGCGTGTACGTGTTATTTCGCATCATGAAGGTAGGGTCAGAGCCGGCTGTGGGGCCGTGGTCACAGGCGACAGGCGGGACACTTGCCTTTCGTTTCGCGCCCTGTGGCACTTGTCGAAATTTTCTTAATCCATGTGGAGTGTTATTTTCATAATTTGGAAAAAGTCGGAGTTGCGAAAGCTCAATCTTGCACGTTATTTTCTGGGTCGTATGGCCTGTTCCCACGAGCCATGGGTGTCATCGAAGGGTCCGCCACGTGCGACAGCCTCAACTCTGTGCCGCCGTCAGAGAGAAACAGAGAGGGTGGTGTCACGTGCGAGACAGCAGTGACAGCCACGTGGGCCGAGTGTCAGCCTCCGCGCTCAGAGGCTCTCGGCACCAGGACCAGGTCGACGGCGGCCCTAGCGAGGGAGGCCAGGGCGACCTGAGGTGAGGACCCCTCAGAGGGAGGAGCTGCCCGCCGGCCGCTCCCGAGAGGCCGCGCTGTGGGCGGAGGGCGGCCCTCTGCAGTGGACAGCCGGCTCCTCGCGCGGGCGGGCTGCAGAGCTCGGGGTGGGCCGACCCTGGGCGTGTGTTCGTCTCGGGCCGGTGGGCCTGGTCGGAGCCACGAGAGGGGTCCCTGGGACCAGGCAGCAAGGCTGGAGGACACGCACGATCGACCTGACCTTTCTTCGAGTTGCTGTTGGCAAACATATCGCTGTTTCCTAATCTCTACAGAAAACTGCTTTCCCCTCCCCCACGCTGGTGGCCGAGATTCTGGACCGACCCCTCCGATATACCAGGGGGCCGGCGGCGGGGCCAGCAGGCGGTGCTCCCTTGGGGAGGGGCCTGGTGGGACCGCCCCGGGTGCCCAGGCCGGCTGTCTGTCTGCCAGGGCGAGGGGCCAGTCCTCACTGGGGGGCTCCGGCTCCCAGCCTCAGGTGTGGCCCCCGAATGTGCCTGAAAGCTCCCTTAGATCCTGGAACCTCGAAACACTAACCGATTCACTGAGGAGGACCGACCATAATTACAGAATGAATCACATGCAACTGACTGAAGATTTAACTCAAATATTTATGAGAAGAGCTAAAAATACGCCGAGGTGCCTTGCGGTTCTGACCTCTAGCCAGGAGGGCGGCGGAGAGGGCGCTGGGTCCTGCTCGCCTGCTCCCCGCCAGCCCCGTGCACCTAGCTCTGGCGGCGGGAAGCCAACCCATCCCGCCTGTCACCCGGAGGTGTTCAGGGGCCTGTCAGTCTGTCCGGCTGCCTCAGGCAAACCTCAGACCAACGGGCCCGCGGCGGCACAGGCCGCGTCTCTCTCTCTGGTTACTCTCGTCCTCGTGTGTGACGAGTACAGCGCCCTTTCTCGCTGAGCAAGGTGTGTTTTCGAGTCTGTCCCAACGCGCGGTGACACCAGGTTCCACGGCTTTGGGGGTTTTGACAGAGAGAGGGCGTCTTCCCGGGTAAGCGGCACTTGAAATGGCCTCTCTCCCGTTTCACGATCAAGCATCTTCCCATTTCGTCAGTAAGTCTTCGGAAGCGTACGGGCGTGGGCGTTGATTTGTCTGATGACGGAGGTGTAGGCGCGGCCCCCCGCTGGGCGAGGAAGGCGACCCGGCTGTCGGCACCTGCCACGTCCCGGGGAGCGGAAGCCGGAACCGCGTCTGGCGGTCCTGTTCTGGGTCCGGCCTGCGGGAAAGCCTCGCCCGAGAGCCCGCGGCCAGCATGCCAGTGCATCCTGGGAGACGCAGGGTGGGCCCTGGCGGGGGCGTCTCGGGGCTGAGGCCTGAGGCCGGATGTGGTCGGAGAGGGGCGAGCTTCCCTGTGGTGTCGCGTCCCAGCTCCTGATGGCCACACGCCCGCCCCGACGGGGCCGCCGCTGTCTCAGCTCTGCCCCCGAATGGAATCCCACAGGCGGGCGGCCCAGCGCCAGACAGCTGGCCCTCACGGAGCCGCAGGCTGCAAGCCCCAGCTCCAGGTGTCCGTGGCCTGGTTTCTGGTGAGGACTCTCCTCCTGGCTTGCTGTGTCCTCACGTGGCCTCTCCCCGGAGCGCGTGGGGCAGTGGTCAGGCGCCCCGGTGTCTCCCTCCCCCTGCGGGGGCTGCCGGCCTCCCGGATGAGGCCCCCGCCTCGTGGCCTTGCTGAACCGCCCTCACCCCTCAAGGCCCCGTCTCTGCGTCCGGTCACGTCGGGGTCCGGGATCAGCCTGCAAACAGTGGGGCGCACTTCAGCCCACGACAAGGGAGTCGGCCTGCCGTGAGCCCCCGTCCGAACGCCGGTGGTCTGGGGGGGCCGCGGGCGGGGAAGCCCGGCGGCTCGGTGAGTGGGCCCAGGGGCAGACCCGCTGTGGCGCCCCCTCCCGGAGTCCCGCGGGAAGCGAGCGTCGCGCCCCCGTCTCGGGATCCCCACTGCCCCCGCAGTCGGTCGCAGCTGGCCTGCGTGCAGGTGGGCGTCTGGGCTGGAGACAATTTCCATCAGATGCTGGCGGCCATGTCTCCACCCGCGTTTTCCTGCTCCGGACGCGGCCACGGCTCTTCTGTGTGGGGCCGACCCCGCCCCCACTGTGGGGCACGGGGTCCAGGGTCCCCTGCATGCTGACCAGTGTCGCCTCAGTGTGCCCAGGGGACCGGCTGGGGCCCTGCAACGTGGCAGACGCCAATTCTGGGAAAGGCCCGGTGGCCAGCGGCTCTGCTGGGCGCGGGGTCCCTGCTGGCGTGGCCGGGGCCACGGCCTTCCGCTCACCCCCGTGGCTCAGTCAGCATCCACAGACACCGACGGGGAGAGCTGGGGACGGGGTCCGGGCCACCTCAGCCGCAGCCCTCAGCGTGAGCCTCTCCCTCTTTGGGGCCACTCCCCAGCGGAGCCCTCATCCCCACATCTCTGTAGAAGCCACCAGCCCCACCCAGGGTGAGAGCCGGGCCCCGGCGCGCACAGTGAGGCTCGCTGACTGCTCACAGCCCCCGGCCTTGGCCAGCCCCTCTGGCCAGCTGCTCCGGCCTTCCCCTCCCTCACGCCCATTTCCAAAGGTGCCTGGAGCCTCCCATCCTGACGGAGGCAGAGTGACCCTGACCCTCGGCTCACTTAGGATGCTCGTCTGCTTTTCTGGAAATTTGTTGCTGCTGTGTCTTCTTGTGGTTAAATCCTCACTCTCCTGGATAAATACCTTTGCACATCCCTTTGCTCTAAAGAGTTTCTCAGACACAGTTGATGTAGATTTCGGCTCCATCGATACTCTCTGCTTCCCGGCTTCCCAGGCTGTTCCATGCTTATTTCCAGGGTTACAACATCGACGAGCCAATTATCCTGCGACGTAGCAGCGTCTGGAGCATCTCAGCAAGGGGCAGCATGTCGTCGGCGGGCGGCCGGGGGTTGACGTGGAGCTGCTGACCCGCGTCCGACGAGGCTGCTCCGGACCCGGGTTTCCCACGCGCATCACCTGCTTCCTCCCGCATTTCCGTGTGTGCGCAGGTGTGACCGCAGGTGTGACCGCAGGTGTGTTTGCAGGTGTGGCAGGCGCTGCAGCAGAAAATGGGCGAGCCTCCGAGGGAGGTTCCCGTCACGTCGGAGGGGTGGACATGCGAGACACAGTGTGATACACGGTGGAGCCGCCCGTCCTCGGCGGGGTGACGTGCGGCGGTGGCCCCGAGGCTCGCGGGTCGCAGGCGAGCCGCCTTCTCGTTGCCAACCGGAGCCGGCTGCAGAAGGGGACTCCACTCGGCTGGGAGGAACTGTGTCCAGGGCCTGGGTGCCGTCTCCTTCCCCCCTTAGTCCTCTCTTTTTTTTAATTTTTAATTTTGGCAGTGAACGCAGGACGCGGAGCTGCCCATCGCGACAGGTTCCACCCGCACGATCCGGGGGTGTGAAGGGTCCACACGTCCCACATCGTTGCACACAGGGGGTTGGGAGCCTGGAGCGGGGGCCCCAGTGTGGCCCGGGCTGGCTCCGCGGGACACGCCTCACCGCGCTCCCGATGCCATCCCCGTCCCTCGCAGACACTGACGGCGGTGGCGCTGAAGACCGTCAGCCACCGACAGGCACGAGGGACTCCGGCCCCGGACCCCGCCGCTCCTCATGTGGGGTGCATTCTGCCGACTCTCCACCCTGGTCCCCCCTTCGTCCCTCCCTGTGCGCTGTCTGGGAAGGCCAGGTCGTAACCGTCACCCCTGCCAGGCTGCGGTGGGCTCTCAGACGCCCTCGAGGGGCAAGGCCCCGCCCTCAGCCCCTGGCATGGCGGGTTAAGGTGCTTTGTGTGTGTGTGTGTGGGGGCTGTCGAACTCAGCTTTGTACACGAGGCCCCCCACCACGAGGCATGTGCACCCCCATGAAATCAAACCAGCTTCCCTACGTGAGGAATGCTTCCAGCGTTTTGGGGTGGGGATGGCAAATGTGTGGCCCTTTGGTAGGTATAAAAAGACAGCATGTCCACAAATAAACTCGGCCAGGGGCAGCACCGGCCCAGACATTCTTCAGATGCATATGAAATCTAAATACTTTGGCTCTACCGCTTAGAAATTATGCTGGAGAGCAAAGAAGACTATTTCTTAAAATACTCTCTCCCATGACTCAAAAATAAAACACGATTTTGTTCAGTCTTAAACAGTCACAACAAAATTCACCTCTTTTGATCAAATAGTTTCAGCCAAACACTTCTGAGAGCTGTGAGTCACTGGGAACAGGGTTATAAAGAGAGTCTGTGAGCTGCAGGGGAGCACCATGCTCTGTGCTGGGCGGGGGCGTCACCCCTGCAGACGGAACGTGGCCGGGGCGCGCGGAGCAGGCCGGGTCCGCTCAGCCTGCCGGGACCTCCTTCCGGCCCTGCCACTCGAGGGCTCGGCTGGGGCTCGGCCCCTGCAGGGGCCTCCCCAGTTAACCGACCTCACCGGCCCGCTGCGCCCCCACACGTCCCGAGAAACAGATGCTCTACATGTGGCCGTTGTGAGGCAGCTGCACCACCGGCACGTGCGTGCCGCGTGCACAGGCGTTCACGTGCGTGCTGCGTGCCGCGTGCACAGGCGTTCACGTGCGTGCTGCGTGCCGCGTGCACAGGCGTTCACGTGTGCTGCGTGCCGCGTGCACAGGCGTTCACGTGCGTGGTGCGTGCCGTGTGCACAGGTGTTCACGTGCGTGCTGCGTGCACAGGCGTTCACGTGTGTGGTGCGTGCTGTGTGCACAGGCGTTCACGTGCGTGGTGCGTGCTGCGTGCACAGGCGTTCACGTGCGTGGTGCGTGCTGCGTGCACAGGTGTTCAGACTTAAACACTCAGACTGCGCCCTGGTGTCTGTTTCCCGCGGTGCTGATGACAAACTAGCAGTGCTGTGGGGCCCTCCCACCCGCACCCGCGACGTGGTGGGGCTGTGGGGGCCTCTGCCTGACGAGCGTGGCCTGCTGGCGTCTGGGGAGTTTGGCCTCTGCAGTGGCCGCCCGTGCTGTCTCTGTCACGGGCTCAGCAGCATCCGCTCCAGGCCTGGCTCTCCCGAGGACACTTCAGACGGGTGCCGTCATTTTATACCGAGGGGACAGAGTCTCACGAGGTCTGATGTCACACGCAAGCATCGAACCTGGAGGGAAATTCTCCTGGCTTGGAACTGTCGCCCCAGCTGCCTGAGGCTGCAGCCAGCCCCTCCCCACGCCCCTGCCCCACCACCCCAGCAGGGCCTGGGAGCGGCTCTGCCCTCACGGAGAGGGGCGGCCGGGGAAGGACGAGGCCCTGCGTGCTGGGGTCCAGCCTCACCCGCTGCGGAACTCCGCGTCAGGTGTCGGGGTCTGCAGCCCCACGGGCGGCCCTGCCCCTGCCCCCATCCCCACATGTCCCGCTTCCATCCCCCGCCCCGCGCCCCCAGCAGTCTCTCCTCTCCCCGCCCCCTGCCTGGCGCAGCGTCTGCCCCAAACGCGTGGAGCGCAGGGCCGGGGCTCCTCCTGCCGCTGGCTGCTCCCGGCCGCCCGCGAGACAGCTGTGCGCCGCACGGTCAGAGATGCCGGTGTGCAGTTACACGGCCAGCTCCTGGTGAAGAGGAAATTTCTCTTTATAAGAAAACTACACGAGCTCTTCATTAGCTATCGATCAGATATTCGAAGAGCCGGCTTCCGGCGCCACGTGACTTACACACAGGCTCCCTGCGCCCACAGAAAGGCCTGGCAGGCAGGGTCCCCGCGGCCCGACCTGCTTCTCACTCACGCGCGCAGCGTCGCTCCGCGATGCGCATCCGCTCCCATGGGTGCGAGGGCCACCGCCGGCTGCTGCGGACGCGCGGTGGGCCCGGGGTCTGCCGCCAGCGCCGGGCGGCGAGCAGGGCCGGGGGACGCGGCCGGCACCCCGCAGGGCTCGGGCAGCTCCTGAGCTGCCAGGGACGGACCCGCGTCCTGGCGCCAAACCCGCCAAACCACGCAACAAACAAAACTCAGCGCCGGTGCGGAGCCGCCGCGGCCAGGCCGCGTCAGTGGATTTCTCCATCCTCCCCGCAAATGCGCCGCAGGCGGGGCGCTCCGCCGGTCCTCAGAGCCGAGGGCGCGGCCCCGTCCACCCGCTGCTGCGAGCTGCTCCGAGCACCGGGAGGCGGGCGCGGCCGGGTTCCGGCAGCTTCCTACGCCCCAGAACCCCGGCGGCCGGGGGCCTGGCCGTGCCTCCCCCGTTACCGACACCGGCGCACACCTGGGGCCGAGCGCGCTCAGTCTGCTGAGCAGAAGGACCGCGGCCCGGCTCCCACGGCGGGCGTCTGTCTCTCCCAGGTCTGGAGGCCGAAAGCCAAGGTCGGGTGCTGGCGGGTCTGCTGTCGGGGGTTGGGGGGCGCTTCCTCGTTCAGGCAGGCGCTCCTCACCGCGGCTTCAGGTGGCAGAAGGGGCGAGGGATCTCTGGGGGGGTCCCTCACAGAAGGACACAGATCTCGTCCCGGGGCTCCGCCCTGAAGACCGAGTGGTCCCAGACCCGCCACTGCGGGTTAGCGGTTAGGGCCTCCACACGCAGCAGGTGGGTACGTGAGGGTCCCGCACCCGTCGGCCTCCGTCGTGCGTGACTTCACGACAACATGGGACGCGCTGCGGGGCAGGAGTGTTGTGCTCAGCCCCGAGCACCGCGGAGCGCCGGCCCCTTCCACGCGCGGGCTGGTCTCACGGGCACAGTCTGCCTGGGAGGCGGGCTCCCGAGTTCCCCAGCCCCAGGAAGGGACGGCGGCTTCTGCGTTATCGGTCGAGGGCTGTGTTAGGTACGACTTTGCCGCGATGGCCGGACCTACGCTGGCCAGCTGGCTTCACGTCGTCCTTCCTCCCAGTGTCTGCCGGAACCTCCTGCTTGTCCCTAAGCAGCAGCTCCGCGTCATCTCCCGTCAGCTTCCCTGCCGCCCGCAGGGGTTTAACCCCCTGCGACCTGGACCATGCGCATTTTCCAGGCACGTCCGCCTCAGCTCAGGGCTGGAGAGTCCATCCTGGAATTCTCTAAAACGGAGGCCGAGACTCTGCAGCTTCGCTCAAAGACCCATCTCTGCTTTGTAAGTCAGTCCTACAAACAAACGTGTTTTGAGGGTCCGTGCCACGCGGCGACCCGCGCGGGCAGAAGTGCCCCCTGGCCCGAGCCAGCCCGCCGCGCAGTCTCCACCGCTTGCCGGGCCCCCCGGGGCTGCACCCGGGGCGGTCTGTTCGAGCTCCGGTGGGAGGGCCGGCTGGATCTGCTGAACCAGAGCCATCCGCCCCTGCGAACGGTCCCCGGAGTCGGAATCGCAGCCAGCCATGGAGACGGACCCTCCACAGAGTGAAGGTCAGGGGCTGCCGGTCTGAGGAGTCAGAGAGAAAATAAATAATACCGCAGGAAAGATAACATTTTTATAAAAACACTTCTCCCCGGAGCGGAGAGAACCGAGACCCGTGAAGCCCAGGAAAAGTGGACATCTGTGTGTACAACGGGGACGGACGCCCGCCGGACCAGAACACCGACCAAGCGAGCAAGCCGAGTCCTGATCTTCCGTGCGCGTGAAACCCTGGAGCAGAATCACCGACCGCTGCGCCGCAAGTGGACGCGGAGCCGCTTCGTTCTGGGCCTTGACGAGGTAACGCGTGGAAGATCTCCGCGCGCGCGTTTGACGCCCGCACCGCCGGCCAGTGGGCCGGGCCGCGACGCCTGCCCTCTCGGCCCAGCTTTGAGGGACCGGATCGGGCCACGGTGGGGAGGGAGGTGACCCAGCGCAGAGAAAGGGGTGCTGGGCAGCAAGCACATGCACACGGCCATGCAGGCTGAGAAGGGGCGGGGGACAATCGGGGCACAGCGGGTTCGCTAGAGAGGCTGGACGGTGTGGGGGCGCGGGGAGTGGGGGGGGCGTGCAGACACACAGGAGGCGGCGTCGGGGGCGGGGTCGAACTCGGAGCTCTAGCGCGGCAGGCACGGCAGCGGAGGCGGTGGCCCACGCAAAATGTCTGGGGCACGAGGACTTCAGAGCCGATCCCGTTTCCCAGAGCGTCCGGCTGGGGAGGCCAGGAGGCCGGGAAGGCCGGGGAGGCCGGGGAGGCGGGGAGGCGGGGAGGCCGGGGAGGCGGGGGAGGCCGGGGAGGCCGGGGAGGCGGGGAGGCCGGGGAGGCCGGGGAGGCGGGGAGGCCGGGGAGGCGGAGGCGGCGTGGCCGCGCCTCTGCGGGCCCAGTGCTTTCCAGGGCGGCGCCGTCCCCCAATCCCACCGGCAGAGGGCGCGGCACCCGGCGGCTCTCCGCGTCCGAGCGCTGGCTGGGGTCATTTCTGGGCTGTCCTGAGAACGCGCTGACCTCGCGTGGCTTTAGCCGGCATCCCCCGGTGGCCGACGACCTGAGGCATCGTGGGTCAGTCCTCGTTGGTGAAATGTCTGCTCCTGTCTTTTGCCCATTTTTTAATGGGAACTTCTTTTTGACTATTGAGTTGTAAGAGTTCTCTGTATAATCTGGTTGCGAGTCCTTTCTTTTGTCAGATACGTAATTTGTTAATATTTGGGGGAGCTCGAATCAATGCTATGCCCCATGACGCCTTCCTACCAAAGCAGAGTCCTAGTCACTATTTATTTTTTAAAATCTTCACTCTAAACAAACTTTGTGGTCCCTGGAAATGAGTGACCACCTTGACGGGTCGCCCACGCCGTGTGGCCAGCCAGAGCTGCCTGCCGCGTCGCAGTTACAGAACACACCGCTGCTCGGAAAATCGACGCGCCGAGGCGGTTTTAAAACCCGAGCGCGTGCGCGGCCAGCGCCAGGTGAAGAACCGCCGGCCCCGCCTGCTGCTCCCCCCTCGGAGAGAGAAGACGCGGTTTAGGATGAGCCCTTATCACTTATTAATTGAACTTTCCCCCACCCCAAAAAAACACATTTCCAGGGAAACTTCTTCTGTCCTAGAGAAACTTTTGGAAAATATTAACCAATTACTTCCTGTCTTAATTTGGAACCAAGTGAAGTCCTTGTGTACCCTTCAACGGGGTATTTATATGGCATTTCATGCCAGTCGTGACTTCCTTGGAGGCTTGAGAATGTTCAATGTAACGGTTTCCTAGTGCTTTTAATAAATGTATCAATTTTCTTCATGTGCACAGAACTGTCCCCAGACTGCCCTTTCGGCCTTTTGGGGACAGAAACTAGTACTTGGCATTCAGGCGTTGAGGGTCTTTGGAAGATCCAGCCCACCCTCACTGGTCACTCTTGGACGAACACTTTGTCTGAGCTTCTGGGATCCCCAGCGTTGCGAGTGTGGGTGCCTGGGACCGAGCCCTGATTCCGTTGCTTATGGGACCTGGCTGAGACACCTACACTTCCATTTCCCTTCTTCACCTGCGGAATGGGGATCACTCAGTCCACCCTCTGTCTGTCTGTGAAGTCGATGAGGGCGAGTGAATGAATAGCTTTGCAATCTTCTGAGTTCCGGAGGTCAATGCACAGAATCAAATAAATATTTCTGCTAATGGCTTGCAGTCCTCTCCCTGAAGTAGAAAGTAAAAACAAAATGTTTAATAGCAAATGCTTTTTGAAGGATTTATGTCAGTTTTGAATGTAATTTTCTTCTTTGGATGATCTTAGAATTGGTGGTATGCGGTGTTTACTTTTTTATTTTTACTTTAATTTTTATTAACACTTTTAATAGCATTCCTATTTACTTAATCATTGGCAGCTGGTTTGCTCACCTGTTTCTCGGGACCCTGAAGCGGTCCCTGGAGTTTTATTATAATTTCCTCCGCAGCCCTCAGGCCAGCAGGAATGTGTTTACAGTGCTCTACCGATCTCTGGGCCTGGAGTTTGAGGGCGCAATCTCGGAGTGGGCCACTTGGGGCACGATGCCTCTCTCCCCCATCTCTCCGTGGCCTGGTGTCCGTCACTTTCCTGATGAGATGGGGAGCCTTCTCCACCCACCGCCCCCCACCCCCCGCCGCTGCGTGGGACCCAGTGGTTGGAACAGCACAGGCTTTGTCCCAGGGGCCAGACCCAGGACACCTGCCCCACCCCCACTCATAGCCACAGCTGCGGATTAAACAGCAGATTAAAAGCCAGATTTGGATTTTCTATGTTTCGGCCTTTTTTCCTGTGTCCTGGGCAAGTCAATTGACCCATTGTTCTCGAAAAGTCTTCACTCTTGGTTTTCCGTGAGAGCCAGAATTGGGGCTTTTTCCTGTCGTCGTAAGCCAAAGCCGAACTATTCCAGCTATGCTGCCTGCAGTGGGCACTGTCCAGGGGCCGGGCGTGCAGGATTCTCGTGCTTTCCACCCACTCTCCCCAGGGAGCCAGCAGCCTCTACGCCCTGCACTTGCCGCGTAAACACCCGGCGGCCTCCACAGAGCTGCCTGAATGCAGGCGCTTTGCCTCCGCGCTCGCCGCGGGCCGCAGCCACTGCAGCCACGGCAGCCCCCACCTGCAGGTCCAAAACACCCGCCCCGTGGATTCACCTGCACAAAGGCGCGGAAAGCTCCCTGCGAGTACTTTCTGCAGGAGGCCGTGCTGGTAGCTGCCCTGCTGGAGAGCCAGCAGGTCAGTCAGCAAGTTCGAGAGGGGACATTCTGGGCTGAAAGAGGTGGCATTAGTGTCAAGGGGTTGAGGAGAACCACGGGGGGGCTGGGGACTGACCTAGGTGTCCCCCCATTAACTCCAGTGGGTAGACCAGGCCCCCCTGGGGCTGGCAGTGCAGCCCAGGTGGGTGTCTGGGGGTCCTGGGGCAGGAGAAGGGTGGGTGCACCTGGCGGCTGTGCCAGGGAGTACCCCCATGGCGCTCGCGCATTTGCGTGCCTGCGTGTGTGCGTGAGTGCTCGTGTACATTTGCACACACGTATGTTCATGCATGTGCACACACGTGTGCGCGCGCCTGTGCGCCCGCGCAGGGAAGGAGGCACCACGCACGGCTCCGGCAAGCTCCAGCACGGCCCGTCGGCCCCTCTGCGGCTCCCGCTCGCGGAGATCCCCGCCTGCGGCGGCTCTTGGGCCGGAGCGGGCATCGGAGCTGAGCGGGGTGCGGCGCCGGCGCGGGAGGTGGGGCTCGGGGAGGAGGGAGGGAGGAGGGCCGAGGGAGGGAGGAGGCTCCGGGACGTTCTGGAGTTCTTTGACAGGAGCCAGAGAAGCCGGGAAGGACCGGAGGACGGCGCAGTGCCGCAGGGCAGCTGGTCGAGTCCGGGCCTCGTGGAGCGGTGGGAAGGGCACCAGGAGCCGCCGCCGCCGCCCTCCGTCCGGCTCCCGGCCGCGCGCCCCGCCGGCACCATGCTGCTGCCGCGGCTCTGCTGGCTGCCGCTGCTTGCGGGGCTGCTCCCGCCGGCGCCCGCGCAGAAGTTTTCGGCGCTCACGGTGAGTCCCGGCCCCGTGCCCGCGTCCCCGCCGGCCCAAGCGCCCAGGCAGAGCGCAGGTGACCCTCGAGGAGGTGGCGCCTGCGCCCGCTGGCACGGCCGGGGCAGGTGGGTCCCAGGCTGGTACTTGGTGTGCGCGCCGGGGCCAGACAGCCACCGTCTTCGGTGGGCTCCTGGGGTCCGCCCTTCTCCGGGGACCCCTACCCGCCTGGAGGACCTGCTCAGCTGCGGGCGGCTCCTGGGGTCCTACCGCCACGGGTAGGAGGGAGTTGGGGTGCGCTCCGCGACTCGCGGGTGAGCAGGGCCTCGCGCGGACACAGGGTCTGGGAACGCCGGCGCCGGCCCCGCCACGGACTCGGCGCCCGGTGCCGCCGACCACCGGCTCCCAGCGCGCGTCTCCGCGGGCTCTGTGCGCGTGCGCTGGGGAAGTCGTGGGCCCTCCTCGGGCCCACAAGCCTCGCCTGGCTCTCCCGGAGACCTCCCGAAGTGCAGCTGGGAAAAGTAGATGACGTTACAAATAAGGATCATCTGTCACTCGTGTAAGCGGCAGAAAGGGGAGGGAGGAGGCGCCTCCCCGTCCTGTGGCCGCTTTGCCCTGCGGGTCCTCTCCCGGGGCCGGTGCTGTGCGCACGCCGGCTCGCGCCTGAGCGCATGGGTCACCGCGGTTGACCGCTGTATGTTTTTCTTTCTTAGCTGAAACTTCTAGACGACGGCCTTGGCCGGCGAGGCGCACGGTGCCAAGCGCGGAGCCATGTCCAGGGGGCTGAGCCAAGCCACCGGCCGCTGGCCCGGGCCGCGTCTGCAGCCCCCAGCTCGGGCGGACCTCGTGGGCTTGCAGTGTTTGCAAACCCATAATTAATGCAATCTGCAGAAACGAAAACATTCCACTTAAATGTGTTTTTGAACAAGTGCTTGAGAAAACACGAAGGCAGAGAGAACACCTCTGGCGGAGGGACTCTTTTAAGTGGACAGGGACTTGTCCTCAAGGGTTTATTGTATCGAAAATAGACGCTTGGAATGAGCTGTGGTCCCGTTCTGCTTTTCAGCAAATCTGAAGCACTCCTGCGAGCCTTTTTCTTTCTTTCTTTTTTTCTTTCTTTCTTTCTTTTTTTTTTCAAAGCAGTGTGAGGGGGGAAGGAGTTAGTGCGTTCGCGGTTCATACCTAAAATTCTTCTGCAGCCGTCCTGGGGTCCCTGCCTTGTGTCTCACAATGACTTGTCGATTAGAAACTGCTAACTTTCGCACGCCTGGCCTTCCCATCAGAACTCCGACTCCCCCAGGGGGACCATCAGACACTTCCTGCGTGTGTTCTTGGGGACACGCATCCACATGTACATATACGCAGAGCCGCACGCACACGCACACACACACGCACACAGACGCTCTGCCGACTGGATCGGAGGCCGTGGAGAGACAGACCAGTTCTCAGAGCGAGACCCCAGTGTCCCCTTCTGGAGCTGTGACAGCACGTTGCCAGCCGTTGCCACAGATTTTCTGAAAGTGCAGAAAGCAGACTGTCATCTGCTGCTGTCTTGGGGGGAGCCTCAGCCGGGTGGTCCCTGGGAGGAAGAGCAGGATCCATGTGGTTAGTTACTGGAACCATTTAAATCTGCAGATTCTCCCCTCCCCTCCCCTCCCCTCCCCTCTTTTAGTTGAACTGCTTGCTTTGCCTCTGGTGCCTTGCGGTCCCAAGCCAGCTGCGAGGGGCTCCTGGGCTGCCAGCCACACGTGGGGCCCGGCGGGGAGCCCATCGCGAGGGAGACGCTCCTGGTGCCGGTTTCACTGCTCCGCTCCAGAACACTTTTGGTCTCATAAACGGCATTTGCAAATAAAATGCCGCATTGCTTTTGCATCCAGGAGAAAAGCTGAAAGCCGTAAAATATTTTGGCAGACTCCTTCCCAGCCCGCCCCCGACCCGGGACGTCGCGAGGAAGCTTTGCGCCTGCCGCATCTTCCTGTGCAGCTTGTCTCTTTGCAGATTGCTTGCTAGTCCTCGGGAGATCTTCTGCAGACAAAGGAATGGCTTTTTCGCCACAGGACCCACGTGACCTGCGGTTAACCAGAGGCAGCATCAGTCGTGGGAGGCTGGGAGTGACTTAGCTTCCTCATCTTCAGTTTCCTTGTCTGTAAAGTGGGAAGAAAGTAACAATAGCTACTTAGCACGTGTAGGATTAAAGACGAGGCGTTTAATATGCCTGGCGCATGTGAGTCCTCCAGGTAACACCGTGTCCGAGGGCACCTGTGTCACTGGTCCACACGAGGTGGTTTTAAATTCCGCAGTCATCACTTCGCACGCTGCTGTGTGACCAGGCGTGCAGGGGTACTGGTCCCACGTGTTCCCACCCGTCACAGAGGTGGGGGGCGCGCTGCCTGCTCTCCGCGTGTGTGTATGCGTGTGAGTGAGACAAGGAGAGGTGCGCCGTGTGGACTGGACGGGCAGCAGGGGACGCCTCCTTCCGTTCGGTCCATTTCTTCTGGCCGGAAGCAGGGGCATCCCCGCCCCCTTGGGGTCGTGGGGGTCGTCACGTGGCTTCTCAGGACTGCGCGCTTGTCTCCTTTCTCCCTGCGTTTTGGGGCACAGTTTGCCTGAGCACGTCACTGGGTTTGGTCACTTCTGCTGTTCTGTGTTCAAGACCCAGAGAGTCTGATCTGCTTGATAATTACCATTTTATTTTTCACCACGGTCATCCTTTAGGAACGGCACTGTCAGACCCTTTGTGTTTTTTTCTGACGACCTTTGGATGGCTTTGTGTAACCCCTGGTCATCGGTGGTCAGACCTCAGCGGTATTCCGGGCAGCAGATGGCGCCGTTGAGTGTGTTAATGCCCTGCGACTTGGGCCCAGGCGGCTTCCTCCTTGAAGTGGGTGCAGCCTAAGGCCAGGCCACCTCTGCTGGCTGAGGGCCTGGCTGCCGTGTTTAAGTTCTGAGGAGGGCAGAGACTGCAGAATGACTTCCAGCATAGGTCATTGGCCACGCAGACAGGTCACGACCCTCTGCTTTGGCAGAGGTGCAGTTAGACGGCTTTGGTGGACAGTTGGAAAGCCGGGACCATTGAGGAGCGACATTTCCCGCCCTGAGTCCCCAGGCCTTGAGCCCAAGGCGTCACCCAGAGCAGTCTGAACAGCTCCGCCCGCGCGCGTGTGAGGGGGGGTCAAGCCACCTCCCTCTGAGCCCGTTCTCACCCCCAGGGGACCGGCCAGGGACTCCGTCGTGATGGGTGTCGCTGAGCTGCGCTCACTGTGTAAGGGCGCTTCGTGTCTGCGTTCTCGTTTCACCGTCACAACGATCGAACCAGAAACTTCCGATGTGTCACGTTCAAGAGGAGAGGAAGCGGGGTTCCCGAGGCCCCCCAAGTCCGCACGCGCGAAGCCCACGGAGGCGCCTCTAAATTTGGCCCAAGGGTCTGTCTCCCTTGGCGAGGTGGGCGTGGCCCCGGCACAGGTTTTGATGTCACTTCAAGGGACTTTATAATTCGGTGCCACCTTGTCCCAGACCGCTTGGCCGGCTGCGCGTCCCCGCGGGGGTCGGGCGCGGGCCGGGCCGGGGGCGCGCTGGTCTGGGGCCTGTGCCCAGGGTGGGCGCGGCCTCTTCCGCCCCGTGCGCATGCATTTGGGGGGCAGGAGGTGGGAAAGCGGCCTTTGCTCACGTGTAGTTTTAGAGTTTCGTCAGTCGCATGTCCATGAGCTCTGACACAGGTCACAGAGACGCGCACGTCAAAGTGCGCGTGCGCCGGGTCTGCGCTTTCCCAAAGGCGCCTGAGGTTCCGCAAGCCATTTCGCGATTCAGGGTCCCCTATCCCTCCCACCTTACATGCTGCGGGACCTGGGACGAACACACAGCCCCAGGGGGACCAGAGCGGGTCAGGAGAAGAAACCAACACCGGAAAGCCGTTTCCATGGCGACTGACGGCCCCAGCACCAGCGGGAGCCACATCAGGTGTGGTGTCAAGTCCTGGCGTAAACTGGAGCCGCCTGGGGCCCCACCGAGCGCGCAGGACGTGGGCCCCGCACACCTGCTGCAGGCTCCTGAGGCCGTGGGCTTCTAATGCTAGTCAAAACGAACCTGCACAGCGAGCTAGTGTGTTAGAATGGGGCTGTCGCTGAGATGAGCAGCGTTGCCTTTTGGGCAAGGGTGACATCTCCGTGTTTTTAAATTAAAAGGTACCCTGTTCCACATATACGAGACACAGATCGAGAATGATGGATTTGCAGTAGGATCTTGTCATTATAGAGCAAAAATAAGAAAAAAGCCTTCTGAGTTAATTTATAGAAAACTAGGATTGTCACCTTTACGCTTCTCTGAGTGACGGTGTTGGCGACAAGCTTTCACTATTAATATTTGCACATCTGCAGACTTCGAATATCAACCTATTGCATGTTTAACCAAAGCCCACCAGCGGAAAGAGTTCAGAAAATGAAATTCTAATTTCGTATGGGTTAAGAAAAAATTATTGTAAAAGTGAAAATAACAGGCATTCCCAGGTGGTTTTGTAGTCCCGGGCTGAAAAATCCAAGAGCGAAAGTTGGTGATAAAACACAAATGAACAGAACCAAGTAAAATGTCAACTCACATTTATATTGTTAGGATTTTAAAAAGTTATAAGTGGAAACTTGTACACCGCAACATCTAGCCAAAGTTAACGAGAATTTCCAGCACGGTGGTGGTCACAGCGCGACTGCCGAAGCCGTAATTATGTTCAGGTTTTTGTCGTGGGTGACACAACGGGTGTGTGACCAGTTAAGGGGCGGGGTGTCCACGCGGTGCGCGAGGACCCCCTTCCTTCCGCTTCCGCCCTTTCCCCTTCCTGCCTCTCACACGTCCACCCAAGTCACAGTCACTGGCTCGGATTCCGTCGTCACCAGTGTGTTGCCGGTGGCATTGCGGCCGGGCTGAAATTCCCTGAGGTCTCCTTAGTTTCCCTTCCTCACATTCTGTCCTCCGAAAGTGTGTGTCCTTCTCGGTCCTGGAGGCCACCGAGGGCGGGTGGCCGGGCGCACCTGTCCCCAGCGCCGGTCCGGCAGGTGCGGTGGCCGGTGCCGCCGTCTCTGCACCTGCAGCAGCATGTCACGAGCCCGTGCCTACGGCAGGTTTTTTGTTTGTTCGTTTGTTTTTCTTTTTCTATTTTTGTGAGAGCGTTTTAAACCAACTCTTGGCATTTGAGGTTGCGGGCATGGAGTCCTCCAATAATAATGAAGTTTCAGAAAACACGAAGGTTTTAGGCAAACAACGATCTGCGGTGTGTTTGATCCTGGTTCGGACACTTCCGCAGGCCGAAATCAGGCCCGTTTCTTTCTGAATGGTCCCTGATTTGCTGGGTTTAGTCACTTAAAGACCAAGTTCATCAGTTTCTTGGCAGAAAATGCTGTAGTGTTTAGGTCGACCTTGGCCAAGTTGGGCGTTTGTGTTTATTTCTCTGCTCCTCTGTTCTGTGATCGAGGCGCTGGAAACAGTGCGTGTACCCCACTCACAGAGAGCCCTGTTCCGGGGTCAGGAAAATCTGGCTTCCGTCGCCTTGCCTGGCCTGGCCGGGTCCATGCCACACTAGCCGTGATGGACTGAAGAAGGTAGTAGACACTTCTGTGGACCCAGCCAGGGCGTTTGATGCTGGGAACATGGTTAGCACCCAGGAGGCCGGGCCCAGGCCAGCTGTGAGGGTTGAATGTCACAGTGGGTGACCGCATGTGGCCGAGCTGGGGAAGCCCCGCGTGGCCTCCTCTCCCACAGCCTCCTGAGCAGCGGAGGGGGAGGCGCCTGCCACCCTGTGGAGCCGCAGACTCACACTGGCTCTTGTCTGCCAGAGCCGAGGGAGCAGGCGGGGAGCAGGGGACCTCCCAGCACCAGGGAGCTGCCGAGAAGTGTCCTGGCAGCTGTCCGAGCAGCGATGGAAGGGCGCAGTGCTGGCGGCCGGGCCGGTGGCCTGGGTTTCTGCGCGCACAGCTCGGCTTGCAGGGGCAGGGGCTGCGAGGCCCTGGCCGAGCCTGTGTTTGGCAGACGCGTTTCACCGACTCTCTTCCGTGTCATCAGCGCTCCAATGGCGTGAGGCGTCGCTGCCCTCGGGTGCGACTCAGCCCAACCTCAGCCCCGGAGTTCGGTCCTGCCTGAGGCCACCCTTCTCTCCGCGTCTTGGTCCCCGCGTAGCCACATCTATGGCCCGTTTCAGACTCACCTTTACTTCACTGCAGGCCAATTTTGTGACCACCAGCCTCGTGGACACACAGCGTGACCCCTCTGTGTGAGATTCCCTTCACACACCTGCGGTTTCCCACTCTGCCATAAAACCAAAGAAAATTAACAAATCAAAAGAAATAGCACAGAAGCACTCTGCATAACTTCCCTCTTACATTCAGAGGCCACTCTCACACCCTTCCTCACGCTTGAAATCAAGTTGATATAAAAAGGCTCCCTGAGGCGCCTGTCGATCCATTGATAAGAGCCAATTGCTTTAAAATAAAAAACAGAAGTTACAAAATAAACACATTCCATATACACTTATAATTTAAAAAACAATTCAAGAGATTTAAGTGGAGGTATTACAGCAGAATTTAGTGCATTGTTGTCGTTTTTTTTTTTTTCAGTTGTAGATTCACTGTGGAATTCAGTTGCTTCTACAAAGGACTTGGGTGTGTGTGATGAACACATAAAAAAAAGAAACAAAACAGTACATTTAAAAGTAATTTTAGAATAATGACCTTTGGAAAAAAGAAGTTAGTGTCCTCCCATATTGTGGTGGCCAGCAAGGTCAAGACTGTCAAATGATGGCATTTTGAAAGTTCCTGGCCAGTTTGGGGATTAGGGTTCCAGACGACAACAGCCTCCCTGCCTATTAGGGAAAAGCTCCGGGGCCCCCTTTCCAGGATGTGCGGGCCCCGTCCCCGCAGCGTGGCTCCCGCCAGGACGTGCGGACCCCATCCATGCAGCGTGGCTCCCGCCACACTTCCCCTGGTGGCTTCTCGCGTCTCTCCGGGCCGAGCCAAGCCACTGTGTGTGCCGCGGGCGTGTGTCCCCGGACACTCCACAGCGCGAGGCAGGCGAGGGACAGCGCTGGCCTGAGCACACACGTCCCGGCGGGGCGCGGCCGCAGGTGTGCTCGTGCCCGTCGGCCTCCGCGAGGCATCGTCGTCTGCAGGCAGCTGCCAAGGACTGATCTCCATTCGGAGGTGCACTCCAGGTGCGCGATCCAGGTGCGGCCCTGGGGCGCCGTGCTGCACTCGCGCCTCCGCCTCCTCCACCTGAGCCTGAGGGCGTGTCCTGCGTGGCGGCCCCGCCCCCAGCCCGCTCCCCACGCGGCCCACAGGGGGGCGCCCAAGAGCAGCCTGGCCGCCAGGGGCACCAGGTGGGAGGTGGGGCTTGGGGTCCGACCCCCGGCCAAGCTTCTGCCACCTCGACGACGAAAAGCCCCACTGTCTGCCCCTTAGCGTGAGCTCGGGCCTCGCGTGCAACTCTCCGGTTTTAAAGACTCGGCGCAGGAAGCAGAGACGCTAAATTAGGGGATGGAGGGAACACCAGGGACTTTCTGCGATGTCCCTGCGCCCTAACCTGGAAGTCTGGGATTTGCGTGTTGAAATCTGCGCCGTCCGTCAGCTGCCGTCGGGGGTCCTGGGTGGGGCTCGGGTTCGCGCTCCGGGGGCCGCGGGGGGCGTCGTGGCTTCCCGCGTTTGCCTGCGAGGTCTGCGTTCCGACCCGTGCTCCCCAGGGCGCGAGTTCCCGCACGCGTCGGGGTCACCAGGGCCCTTCCCCGCGAAGCTGTCACCACGTGCCAGGGCAGCGGTCCTCTGGGACGGGGACGAGCCGGCCGCCACCGCCCTCGGCGCGCTCTGCCTGGCCTCTCCCCGCATCGGCCTCAGACACCGTGCGCCTTCCTCCGCATCCAAGAGTCTGGAGGAGACTTTAAAACATCATTATTGGCCCCCGTTCAAATGTGCATTCTTCCCCCCGCCCCCCGTTTCCGCTTGCTAGCGGTGTTCTTTCTCGTGCACTTCCGGCGACAGCTGCGGTCGTCCCGGCCGCTGGTCCGTGCGGGCCATCGCGCCGAGGCGCCAGGCGCGCGGACACACACGCACCTGTTTGCGGCTCGGCCCTGGCTGCGCGTTTGTCGCTGCGTTGCCGCCCCGCGCCCAGCAGGGAGCGCCGCCGGCCCGCGGCGGGCGCACTGGCGTCCCCGAGGGTGCGGCCCCGAGGGTGCGGCCCCTCTCTCTCCGGTTCTAACGCACACTCTCGTCCGCGTCTCCGCTTTCCGTGTTTCCCGGCCGCCTCACCCCGCCTGCGACGCCTTTCCCTGGTGCCGCGCGGCTCGCTGGCCAGTCCCTTTCTCTGCGATGAAAAGGGCACAGGAGGCCCCTGGTGAGACAGACCGATGGAATTTAGCACACCCCGGGCCTCGTGGACTCTGGCAAAGGGTCGCGGGAGCTGGTGGTGATGACTCGGGCTCCATGTGGGCGGACGGCCCTCTGTGGCCCGCCGCCTGGTGGCCGGTGGGCGGGAGGACTGAGCTTGCCTCCCCTGGGGTGGGGCCCACGTGCCCTGTGGGGAGCAGGATGCCACGGGTCCTGGGGCCCGGGCTCCGGTGCCAGCACCCCGGTCGCGATCCTGGTGTGTGCCCTCACGGGGGCTGCAGCGGCTGCTGGGGTGGGTCTTCTGTGCTGTGAGGGGACTGTCCTGTTCCGTCACCATGCCCCGTGATCTCCGTCTGTCCTTGTCAACTCCACTCCCTCCGTGAGTCCGGATCTTGAGTGGGGTGGGAGCCGGCAGAACGGAAAACTCCCTGGGCGACCAGCCCTGCCCTGCACCCCCCACCCCCCTACCCCCCTACCCCCCCCCTCCTCAGGCCGTCCTCAGCCTGGTGATGCCAAACATGTTCTGTGCAGCCCCGCCCACGTGCCCCACTCTCCACAGACACCACCTCCTCCTCCAGGAAGCCCCCTGGGTTGGCCCAAATGCCAGCTCCATGTTCAGGGCACAGAACCGGGCGTTCAGTGGGGCCTGTGCTGTCGCGACCTCATCATGTAATAACTAAGCGCTGGTTTTGCCATGTGTGGGACCAGCATGGTGCAGAGTGAACCTGTGGGCGTTGTTAATGGCTGACGGTCAGTGTGGCCTTGTGGTGCTCAGGGCCCTGTCCAGGGCGACGTTCCCACAGTGACTCCTCTGTCCCTCGCAGGGCCTGGTGCAGTGGGGGCTTCGCCGCCCCGCTCTGCAGAGGAGGGAACCAGGACACGGAGGGATTGGGTGCCCGGGACACGGGGCTGAGGGGCGGGCCGGCGGGTGGCAGCCTGGCAGGCGGTCAGGGGCAGGATCGTGGCCAGGTTTCAGGGTGAGGGGCTGGCCACAGCCGCGGCCTCGCTGAGCGAGGGTTCGCAGGGTCTTCCGGCTGGTGCCACAGAGTCCCCTGGATCCGTGGACGTAGAATCTGGGTCCCGGGCAGGAAGCATGTGGCAGCATCTGGAGGGGACGCCTTTAAGGCGAGCCAGAGGAGCCTTCTTCCCATGAGCCACACCTGGGACGAGCGAGTCGGTGAAGCCAGCGCCGGTGCCGACCTTGGGGAGAAGCAGCCGCCAGGGACCTGCGGGCGCCTGGGCGGAGGAGCCGCGTGCCGCCAGGGAAGGTCCAGGGTGTGCTTGGGGACGGCCCCAGTCGGGACGGGGTGCCGGGCCGCGTTTCTCCCTGTGCTTCTGGTCACCTCAGCTCCCACCGAACGGCGGCTCCTCGTGCCTCTCGCTGAGGTTTTGAACTGCGCAGAGACCCCTCGAAGATGCCTTTTAGTTTACCGCAAATTAGATGAAATTGACTTTGATCAATGCTGCCAAAGACTTCCCCATCTGTACTCTGCTGGCCCCAGACTCACATGCGACTCAGCCCGCCGAGACGCGTGCCCTCCTCAAGCGGAATGGAGCCTGAACCCCCGGGTCTGCAAGCAATGTTTGCAAAGAACGCATGGGGCGCCCCTTTTTAGAGATTAAAAAATAAATTCCAGAAGCAACGTGACGATGTAACAGATGTTTTGAAAAATAACCCAGTGGTTCATGATGGTACCACCCGACACGTCTGCTTCGTTTGGGGGTGTCCTACTCAGGACCGTGACTTGAAGGACATTGTCGTGGTGAGAATTTTCTGTCTTTTTTACCGGGTGCCATGGAGGGGTCGGATGGGTACCAGGAGGGAACACGGGCCACACCCCCAGCTCTGGGGGCTCGCATGCCTGTCACGGGTCCCCTCGTGTCCCCAGGTGTGGAGTGCAGCCCGGCGGTGGCCTTCGCCGGCACCCCGCCACGCTCTTGCTGGCTCGGTGTTTAAAGGGAAATTCGATGCCAGATTTTTATCGAGAACAATTTCAGCATCCTCGCCTCTGCTGCAAGAGACGTTCTGGTGGGAACACAGTAATAGGCAGTCGCGGCACTTTTAAACGTTAAAGATGCAGGATAATGTAAAGGTCATGTGGATTTTCTTCGGTCTAAGTGCTTGTCGAGCGACAATCCTGACGCCCGCACTGGGGAGGGCATGAGAAAGGGCTGGGGCAGGTCCCTGGACCCTGGCTCCAAATGCTTGCAGTGTCTGTGAGATGTCCACGCCCTATGTGGTGTTTTGGGTGAAAGGATAAGGAAAATAGGGCCTCATTTGCCCATGGCGCTGGGCGCACCATGAATTTCAGTGTGTCAGGGTCGGCCGCTAAGCGCCAAGGGCAAGGCAGTCGCCGTGAGCAGTGGGAGCAGGCGCGGGGACCCGGTGGTTCTGACTTTTCCGGGCGATGCCAGCAGGCAGCTGAAGGAACCCGACATCAGACGGGGGAGGGCAGTGACGACCCGGGTTGGGGGTGGGGACCCGAAGTGAGGGAAGCGCACGGGAAACGCGGATTCCAGGGCTGGGCGCGGGCAGAGCTGTACGCGGGGCACGGGGTCCCCGTGGCGGGGCAGCGGGAGAGGGGGCGGGGACTCCCCGGGCGAGGAGCAGGGCCGGGCTCTGCTCTTCTGCGGTTTGGCGGGGGTTTCGCGTCTCCCTCCCTGATGGTGCCCGCTCTGGGGATGGCCCCGTGGAGATTCCTTCCACAATGTCTAGTGTGACATTAACTGTCACTGTCCTCCACCCAAAGTCCGCCGAGGGGCAGCTACCCACCCCCATCTCTGACATATCATTTTCACTGCTGGTGAGTAAACGGGCTCCCCAGGAAGGAAAAGACCCTCTGGGATTATTAGCAAGTGATTGGCTCAGATATAATCAGTTTCATGGGAATTCGGTTAGTTTTTTTCCGCTGTGTTTTAGCATACCCTCTGCGTCCGAGGTTCAGGAACCCAAGGGCCAGGTATCACTATTGTAACACCCCCACGAGCCAGGACAGCCTGGCCTGCAGCTGCCGTGTGCCACAGATGGTAGACGCGTCCCCTACTGCAGGTAGTCGTACTGGACGGTGTCCACAGCCCCCTCAGGACCGTCCTCGTTGGCTTTACTCCACCACAGAGAAATAGGCTCTCTGGGACAGTGTGAATGAAAGACGACCGTTTGGGAGGGCAATGAAATGCATAACATACCAGAGAGAGGGACATTCCAAATCCAATAGTGTGGGAAGGGACCTAGAAGGCTCTGAAGGCACCGCACAAGCCCAAGATGTGACCAATCTCTGTGTGTCCCCAACACACTGTGGAGGCCTGACTGTCATTGTAGCAGGGTTGAAGTATCGGTGTCCTGAGCAGGCTCCGCAGGTCACCCCCCCCCCCCGCCATGTCCCTCAGAGATGAAGCCCCTAAGCCAGACCGCGTCCGTAGCCCTGGCCTGCCCACTGCGAGGGGAATCTTGTCAATTTCTTGCCTCTTTATTTAATCTGCCATTTTCCCCAAAGCTTCAACATATTTTCTCTTTTTTAAACAAAAATGAATTTCCTTCTCGATTTATATATATTTTTTTGCTCAGCAGAAAAATAGTCGCGCCTGCAGCTCTCCCCTTCAGTGGATTTTATTTTTAAACTCTGTCGTTCACGGGTAGTGGCCCGCCTGTGCTCTCGACTTCTAGACGGTGAGAGAGCCAACGCAGGGACCGCTGACTCGGGGACAGTGCCCTCCAGAACTCTGGGCTCGGCATGGACGGCGTGCTCCAGCTGTGAAGCTTGAGAGGCACGTTAGGGACCCGAGGGTTCCCCAATGGGCCGTCGGCTGGAAAGAGGTTTGTAGAGATTCCACTGCGGGTCACCGGGTGTCGCCCACAGATTGTCGTCTTGCTTTGTGATTTTTACACACTCTTCTTTTCCCACCGTGACATTCTCGGTTCAAATGGCATATTTTATGAGAGCCTGACATGAAATCAGAAGAAATCATGGTGCTTCGAGAAATTACTGGGGTGACTTTGGGTCCTGTGGAGCTGGGAGCCGGGGAAGGTCCCACAGGCCGTCTGGGCCGCGTCCCGCAGGGTGTGTGTGTGCGGTGTGTGTGCTTGTGTGTGTGATGGACGGCCATCACTGCGGCCAGGGCCGCAGCTGCGGGAGCTCGTCCTTCTCCGCTCGACTTTCCCAGACGTGCTTCCAGAAGTGTCCAGAGCGAAGCCCGTTGCTCAGGGTGTGCGTACACAGGGTGGGACGGATGCCAAATCTCCCACCCCCGGGGTGCAGGGCGCACCTGCACTGTGTTTCCTTCCCTGGGGCCAAGGCCCGTGCGTGGGCCGGCAGCCGGGCGGGGAGGCGGGGACCAGAGCGCCGGAGTCTGACTCGCCCGCTCCGGATCACCCCGGATGCTCCACCCTCCGATGCCTGCGTGGCAAGGGCAGCGCTGGCAAGAGCAAACCGGTCCCACTGAACATGGACGGTGCCTTGTCCATGCGAGTACCACGTGAAATGCATCTTGGTCTCCTGTAAAAAGCTATATTTTGCTTTCAGAAGTCTTGCCGAGTTCACTGGACACTTTCTGTTGATCGAGGATGATTTTCCTTGTGCTGTTCCTGTCACGTGTCATTCTTATTTAGACTTTTCTCGTATTCATTGTAATATGTATTAGTTGAAAAGATTTATTGTATATTTAATTAAACTATAGCAAAAAGTTGCAAAGCCATCGACATTTCTAAGGAAGCACCACTTATGTCTGTTTTTTAAATACTCTTTTTATTTTCGATTACGGTTGGCATTCGATATTATTATTAGTGTCAGGTATACAATATAGTGATTAGACATTTATATAACTTAGGAAGCGAGCGCTCTGGGAGGTCTAGTGCCATCTGACACCATACGTGGTGGTTACGTTGTTGGCGATATTCCCCATGCTGTGCTCTACATCCCTGTGACTATTTTGTGACTACCAATGTGTACTCCTTAATTCTTTCACCTTTTTCACCCAATCTGCCGATCCCCTTCCCATCTGGCAACCATCAAAATATTTCCTGTATCTATGAGTTTGTTTCTGTTTTGTTTGTTCATTTATTTTGTTTTTTAAATTCCACATATAAGCAAACTCGGATGGTATTTGTCTTTCTCTGTCTGACTTACTCCACTCTTCACAATACCCCGAAGGGCCTCCCATGTTGTCACAAATGGTAAGATGCCATTCTTTCTATAACTGAGTAATAATTCCATCATATATATGTATATATATGATGGAATATTGTGCGCTCTCTCTCTCTCTCTCTCTCTTTCTCTCTCTCTCTATATATATATCACCTCTTCTTTATGCATTCATCTATTGATGGACACTTGGGTTGCCTCCATATCTTGGCTATTATAAATAATGGTGCAATAAACATACATATATCTTTTTGAATTTATGTTTTGAGTTTCTTTTGATAAATACCCAGGAGTGGAATTACTGGGTCCTTTTTTGTCTCTTGTTATAGCCTTTGTTTTAGAGTCTGTTTTGTCTGGTATAGTATTGCTACGTCAGGTTTTTTTTTTTTTTTTTCATTTCCATTCTCTTGAAATGTCTTTTTCCATCCCTTTATTTTCAGTCTGTGTGTATCTTTTGATCTAAAGTGGGTCTCTCCTAGGCTGCATGTGTAAGCATCTTGTTTTCTTAGCCATTCAGTCATCCTATATCTTTTGATTAAAGCATTTACTCCATTTACATTTAAAATAATTTGATACATGTATAGTTATTGACATTTTATTATTCATGTTTTTGATCTTTATTTTCTTCTTAAATAAGTCCCTTTAACATTTCTTTGACTATTTTGTGCCAAGCCCTCTGGCCTGCAAAGTTTCTGTTGAGTAATCAGCTGACAGTCTTATAAGAGTTCTCTAGTATGTAATTAGCTGCTTTCTCTTGCTGCTTTTAAGATTCTCTGTCTTTAACCTTCAGCATTTTAATTATGATGTGTCTTGGTATGGACATCTTTGGGTTCATCTTGTTTGAGACTCTGCACTTCCTGGGCTTATATGTCTATTTCCTTCACCAGATTAAGAAAGTTTTCTGCCATTATTTCTTCAAATAGGTTTTCAATTCCTTGCTCTCTCTCTTCTCCTTCTGGTATCCTGATGATGCGAATGTTGGTGCACGTGATATTATCCTAGAGGCCCCTTCAACTATCCTTTTTGGCTCCTTTTCTCTTGTTGCTGTGCCGATTGGGTGTTTTCTGCTACTTTATCTTCCAAATCACTGGTTTGATCCTCTGCTTCATTTAATCTACTGTTGATTCCCTCAGATGCAGAGGGTCCCCAACCTTTTTGGCACAAGGGACCAGTGCTCCTATGAGAATCTAATGCCTCATGACCTGAGGTGGACCTGAGGTGATGACGCTAGCACTGGGGAGTGGCCGCAAATACAGATGAAGCTTTGCTCGCTTGCTTGCCACTCACCTGCTGTGCAGCCTGGTTCCTAACAGGCCACATACTGGTACCAGTCCGCAGCCCAGGGGTTGGGACCTCTGCTCTAATGGGACCCCTTCAGTTCTGACTGGTTCTTTTAAATCTCTATTTTCGTTTCCTAGCTCTTACTGAAGTTCTCACTGAGATCATCAAGCATCCTTGTAACCAGTGTTTTGAACACTACATCTAGTAGATTGCTTGTCTCCATTTTGTTTAGTTCTTTTTCTGGAGCTTTATTCTGTTCTTTCATTTGGCACATGCTTCTTTGTCTCCTCATCTTGTCTGCCTCCCTGTGTTTTTTTCCCCCCTATGTTTTAGGTAGGGCTGCTATGTCTCCTGGTCTGAGTAGAGTGGCCTTATATAGTAGGTGTCCTGTGGGACACATGCTCTATAAGGTCACCTGTGGCAGGTACTCCAGGTGTGTCCCTTGTGTGGGTCGTGTGTGCCAATCTGTTGTAGTTGAGCCATGATTACTATTGGCACACCAGTGGGAGGGACTGACCCTCAGGCTGATTGGTTGTGAGGACTGGCCGGAGGAGCCGTTGCATGGGGGCTGACCCTGTGGAGCAGGATTCGCTTTAGCCAGGCTCTGGTGCCTGCTGAGTCTGCCTTCTGGGTGTGTCGTTCATGGAGGTGGTTGGTGGCGCTCTGGTGTGGTCTGAAGCTGGCAACCAGTGTGTTGGCGCTGGGGCCTCTTGGGAGGGGCTCTGCTGCAGGCCAAGGTCAGCTGCTGCGTGTGCCCTGCCTGGAGCCACTTGGTATGAACTACCGAGTGATCTCCAGATGGTTGTCATTTGTGCTGGGCTTGGAGGTGCATAACAGAGACTGAGCTGTGAACTGAGGCCAGCTGCCGACAATACCGGGCTTGGCACTGCTCAGCAAGAGGTACAGGGCACGCCGAGGCCAGATGCTGCCTGTTTGAAGTTTGTGAACCTTTGAGAGATTTTAGGAAAGTTCACAGCATGAGCCAGGACAGGTCGTTTGCATGGCAAAGCCACTGGAGGCGGCTTGGGTAGCTCGCATCTTGGGAGGGGCGGGGCCTCAGGGCGTCACGTGGGTGGGTGGGCGTGGCGAGTCGTGTCAGCCAGGTTGGTGGAGACTCAATATGGCGGCCGCCTGCGTCCTCACACCGGTAGGTGGGATGACTCAATGAAGGGACAGTACCCTCTGCCAGCACTTGTGTCTGGGAGGAAGCCGCCCCTCCAGCCCTCGCCCTGAAGCCAGACGATCCAGTTCCTCCCTGTGTCCCTGGCACCTTTCGAGCTGCGTCCCCAGCGCCAGAACTCAGAGTGAGCGAGTCCGTCAGCGGTGAATCTGAGCGTGGGCCCTTAAGAGGAAAGTCTGCGACTCCCGCACCCCTTCTCTCACTCAGCCACCGTCCCCGGCCAGTTTTCACAGCCAGCCTGGTGGGGACTTTTCTTCCCGGGATTAGAGCCCTGGGCTGGGGAGCCTAGTGTGGGGCCAGGACCCCTCGCTTCTCAGGGGACCCCCACAGCCAAGGTTTCCCTCCTGATTCTTGATCACCACATGTGGGTACGGGACCAGTCCATGCCATGTCTCCATCCCTCCTACCAGTCTCAAGGTGGCCTCTTCTGTGTGTCCTCAGTTGTAGGACTTATGTTTAGCTAGACTTGAGGTGATTCTCCATGATGGTTGTTCTTAGTTTAATTGTAATTTTGCTGTGCTGAGAGGAGATAAGCACAGCGTTTGCCTATCTTGAAGCCCTTATATCTTTGTTTTTAAAACGTGGGTGCATTTCACTCATAATTATCCCATTAAAGCAACTCCAAGAAGCATTTAGGTTTGCACTCTTGGCCATGCCTCGGCTCAGCTAAGACACTCTTGTTGAATGAGTACCCACAACAGGGAACAAAATGAGGCATGGCAGACCAAGTGCCCACGTTTCCCCGTGTTTGTAACAGGCGGACAGAGACCTCCGGGGTTTTCGGTTCCCACAGTGATTAGAGCAGGTGAGGAACGTATGTGTCAGGCCTTCGCTGACCTTGCTCTGATTCTCCCCGCACATGTCCCGGAGTGTTGGCAGGCTTCTCTGCTTAGTGAGTTTTCAAAGCCCTCCTTTCACCTGGGTAGATGGTGGATAAGAAACACCAATAACCACCACCCTGCTCCCCGCCGCTGGGACGGAGCACCGTGTAAATATTATTTTGAGCGCTGAAGTCGATAATGAAGTTTTTAAAGTGCAAAGCTCATTTCTGCATCAACCTTTAAATGTTCCTAAAGTGCTTAATTCATGTTTTAAGTTGAGCAGTTTTCCTGACAATCCTACTTTTCTGTGGTCTCAAAGAAAACTGCCACTGTAGTGTAAGTACAACAATTAGGTCATCTGTGGATTAGGTCACTTTGGATTAATTGTTTAAGGCAGATCTGGCCACCCTTCACGGATGGCTCTGGTAGCTTCTTACTTGGCGATGTCCTCCTGCTGGTGCCCGTCCTGGACACGGACGGGATGGGGGGCGGGGCGGTGCTGCCTCGTGTTGCCAGGCCGGGCTCCTGGCCTCCTGGGGCTTGGCGCCTTTCTTTGATCGTAGGATGATCCTCTGTGGCCACAGCTGGTAAAAGTTCCTCTAGGGTCTTGTCTCTGCTCCCTGCATGAACACCAGAAGAGACAGGACTTCAGTAGTGCCTCCTGAAATTTTTTATTCTCCTGGAAATTCCTAAACGAGCAGTGCATTCCTCAGCGAGGAAAGTCTGGCACAGCTGACGGCGGGGTGGGCTTTGCTGGGGTAATTGTGTTTTGTAAACAGATGTGGGTTCACTAGTTTACATAAACATGAAGATTTGGTTGGTTGAGCAGAGGCGAGCAACAGAGTTAAAAGGGTCAGGGCTTGAATACAGAAGCCGTTTTCTAAATCTCTCTGTTTGTAAACGGTGTCCTGAAATCAATAAACGTTAGCAATTCAGAGCATCATGCAAATCCAGGCCATCACCAAAAGCCAAATCCCACGCCTTTGTGGTGAAAACAGGAGGAGCGTTTGGTTCCCAGCCAACCGTGCTGGTCAGTGTGGACGACACTTATGAAGACAGAGTGTGGTCACCACGTGACGACCGTGGCCACTATCCTTTACTTGGTCTCGTTAGAAGCATTCTCATCCTTCAAGAAAATTGAGTGGAAAGTTCCAGTTTATTCAGTGAAATTGTGCATGTGTTTTCCTCCCTGTCTCTGAGCTGGAAGACTCAATTAGAAACAATAATCTTCTCTAAGCTTGATTGGCTCATAGAAAATACATACATAATTTTAAATACGTTCATTTTCTCAGAATTGGTTTTCTGAGTGACCGTGTGTGATTTTGGGCAGAGATGCTCATCGTGGGAGTCAGGCTAACATCCATCAGGACCATCCACCACACAGATAAAAATGCAGACTTCCCTCCGCTCTGGTCCCGGGATCAAGGTGGGTGGGATGGAACCACTCGCTCTTTTTAAAAGTGGGGTCTCAGGGAGGTCCCTATGCACATCAAAGCGTGAGAATTGCCCATCGGATTTTCGTCTTTCTATAAAAGCCTCAGAAAGAAGGCTCCCCTTCTTCCCTTTGTATAACGCCTTTTTCATCAAAAAGGCCTGCTGCCAGTTAAGCTGTTTTACCATGTGTGCCCCGTTTATGGCTTTGCAAACATCCCGTTTTTAAACCTGGCCACCTGTGACCTGACTTCGTTCTATGCCAAAAGAGGATAATCAACTTTTTGAAAAGGATTTCTAGTCCAGAATCCTGTAGAATGTTTTTCTGACATTTTATTTCTTGATGAGGTCATATTAGATACATCTCAGGCCACAAACCCCAAGATGCTGAACATTGAGAGAAGTCTGGCTTCTCTCCATGGCCATCTGAGGAACGTCCAGAATAATTCTTACCAAAACATTTAAAAATATAGCAAATGTGGGCTGTTGAGAGTTTACTGTACATATATTTTTCTGCTGTATCTATTTAATTTTATAGTACTGTGATTTCCACATGTGCAAGTCATTTTTAAAAGATTTTTAAAATGCTCCTCTAAAAACACAGTGATGCCGCTTGCAGGTGGGCAGCGGGCTCGTGTTCTGGGCGTGGGCAGGAGACGACCCCGCCTGGTGTTTATGTGGATGGAACTTTCCACACTGCCGAGATACTGAATCGCTGTTGCCTTTGGGTGTCTTCATTCTCCAGTAAGGGCACGATAAGACTTTGCCAAACGAGATGGTAGATACCGTCCTCCATGCAAACAGATGCAGACACGGGCGTCTTTCCCTCTGAGGCCTGAATTGGGCCACCGCCGGAGAAAGCCAACACATTCCACGTTTCATGTTGTACTCAGAGGCCCTGGAGTCTTGCTCAGAAGCACAGTCTGGCATGCCTGTGCCGTGTGGAAAAGCCACGTCCTTCCCCACCTGCCCCAGGCCATCTTCTCTCCCCTGTGAGGTCCTGATGGCAGCTGGTGATTCAGGGCACCTGGGAGCAGGTTATGACTCATGCGCACACACCCACTTCCACTCCCCACTGGCTGTCGCCCAGGATGGCGGGATCCTGTCCTCTGGCGGAACCGTATTTTGGTGTGTAAGGTTGTCAGCCTGTCCTTACAGCCGGAAGTGATAGAAATCCCGATTCTGCCCTTAAGTTCTGATGCAGGAAGTGGGGGCCCAGAGCCACCTCTGCCTGCCTGGGACGGGTTGGGGAGGTGGCTGGAGCTGGTGCTGGGGCAGGGCTCACAACAGCGCGGTTGAGGTCAGGGCTCCAGCTCAGCAGGTGCGGAGGACGCGGCCAGGTGTCCCCTCCTCTGCGCCACCACCCGGACTTGCTACGCTGGTTGCCTGCAGAGTCCCGGGAACTTACCGTCAGTGTTCGTCCCCCCTCCCCGAGGTGGCGAAGACAGCCTGGCCTCTGGTTCTCCCCTCCGCGCAGAACAGGGTGCAGATCCTAACTCGCCTGAAATGGCCGTGGGGACCTGGAGTCCACAGGCTCTCTCCCCGCGAAAGCTCCCGCGGGCTCCGCGGCCGCACCCCTCCTGGCCTGCGCCCTCGCCTGCGTGGAGCTGGCGGCCCATCTGTCCAGGGCCAGGTCCCGGCCCCTCCGTTCTGCCCCGCACGTGTCTCCTGGTGTCGTCTTTTTAAACAGCACGTGCACGGCGGGGCTTTCCAGTGAATCTGCTCCAACCCGACGCACACGCGCGGCCTCCTCCAGGGCGGCGCCGCCACGCGCCAGCACGCACCACCGCGCACCAGGACGCACCGCCACGCACTGCTGAGCGCCACGACGCACCGCCACGTACCGCCGCGCGCCGCCACGCACCACGACGCAGCGCCACGCACCGCCGCGCGCCATGACGCAACGCCACGTACAGCCGCGCGCCGCCGCGCACCACGACGCAGCGCCACGCACCGCCGCACCGGCCCGCGGCCAGGCCCGCGCTGCAGCCCCGCCGAGATGAGCCGCGACGCGCGGTGACCGGGACGCGTCGCCTGAGTCCGCAGGGTGCGTGCGGCCCCCGCCCCGGCGCAGACCGAAGCGCGGGACCGGGTCCGGCTCAGCTGTGGCTTCGCGGGGACGGTTTATTTTATTCGGGTGCCGCGAACCTGCAGCTAGCGCTTCAGACGTGTTTCTAATGGCAAAATACCGTAAGCGACTGGAAGTGGCTGAGCGAAACTCCGGTTGGGGGTCCCGAGCTGACTGTCGGGGTGCGGACCCACGTCGGGTCGGCCGTCTTCGGGGGCACGGCGAGGCTGGAGGGCTGGCGTCAGGGCGTCGGATGCTCTGGCACACGCGACTCTGTGCTGCTGACTTCCCTGACCTCTTGGTGTCCTCGGGTGTGGACCGAGCACCCCGCCCCCCAGGTCTGCAGAAGCTCGTGGACGGTGGGTCAGTGGGCGACGGGCAGCGCGCCGCCCGGCCTGCGCCGAGTCTCCCCCTTCAGCGCCCGCCTTTCTCTCCCCAGCCGAGGCGGGTGGAGCCACCGGTACTCCGGGGACACGTGCGAAGTGACCCCTGCCCCTCCGCTCAGTCTCGGGGAGACTCCGATGTGCCCGCCGGGGGCAGCTCCGAGCTCCGTGCCCGGGGCAGTCTGTGGGAGCTGCTCGGAGGGAAGAGTCCACGCCCCGCTGGCAGCTGGCGGGCTCACGGGCCTGCGGGTGAGCGACAGAAGGCTGGGGCCATGGAGGGGAGGACACCTGTGGCCCGCAGCCCGCCAGCCCTGGGGGGAGAACGCTCGTTCCGGTGGGAGGTAGAGATGAACTGCCCTCCGGAGGCGTGACCTGCAGGCAGGAGGGAGAGCCCGGAGAAGGGAGGGCAGACGTGGCAGGAAGGCCAGGTCCCTGTGCACATTCAGATGCCATCGGTGGTGGCACTGGTGCCCTTGGCCAGGCGGGACAGACGAGAGGCGGAGCCAGTTTGGCATAAGGCGACTTCCAGGCGTCTTGGGAAGCGACAGCTAGTCGAGTGACATTGATGTCTGGCTCCTCCACGCTTTGTGTCCTTGAACTGCTCACCAGTGCTGTGGAAAGGGGTGGTGGTTCCAGGTGGAAAGGTCAGGGCCAGGATTTTAAGCTAGATATTTCGTTCAAACTCTTGTTTCTGGTTATTCTGAGCTGTGTCGGGGGCACCTGGAAATGTATGTAAGATGCCTTGGTTACCTCACAGGTTTGGGGAGTCGACGCAGCTGGACGGTAATGCCGATGGAACTTCATTTCCGGCCTAGGCTCTCCTGATATGTGACGAGTCCCTCATTAGGTGAGAGGTGACATCTGACTTTGTGTGAGGGGCCCGGGATGCGTGTTACCCAGGGTCGTGGCGTGTTTGGTCTGCCTGCTCTTTGCTCTTCTTAATAACTGATGATTTTCCTTCCTTTCTGTTGATATGTGTCCGTGGGGATGATGGACGTGGTTATATTAGCTCAGGCCCAATGTAGAAATTTGGAAATAGAAGAACCTGTGAGGAAAGCAGAAATCTCCTGTAATGTCCTTGCCCAGAGGTTAAACACCCATGGGGCTTTGCAGCACAAGGGTGTGTGTGTGTGCGCGCGCGCGTACGTGTGCTGGATATGTGCATCTCTGTGTGTGCAAAATTTGGATCATATTCTATGTTTACATATTTAATTTTTTTCATTTGAAAATATCTTCTACCTCTTTCATATGATTTTAATGGATTAATACCTTTCCGATATATGGATTTCAGCAATTAATTTAACTATACCTCTATTGTTGGCTATTTAATGACTTGCGGATTTATTTTACTGTTAAAATAACTTTGCAGTGAGCAACACGTCGCCTAAATATTTGCGTGCTTCTCTGATTTTTTTCTTCATATGTATTTTGTACGTGGAATCGTTAGGCCTCTAACGCGCACTGTAGAGTTAGTCAGGGTTTCTGTATTTATGCAACGTTTGGAGCTGTTGGAGCTGTTTGGAGCAAGTCACCACTTAAAGTTCAGAATCAGCACATTTGCTTTCCTTGGGTTTCAGTCTGAGAACCAGTGTTCGTTACGAACTTGCGTGAGCGTCGGTACCGACGACGCCAAGCCTTTAACCGAGGCTGACCCGAGGTGGAGTGTTTTCGAGTCTCATGTCACTCGGCTAACTTGAAAGGCCGCCATCTGTGCAGCTTCATTTTCGTGTGGTTCTGCACTTTTCAGATTCCCGTGTCAGCTCGGAGCGGCCGGGCTGGGGCCTGGAAGAGCGGTGTCCCTGTGGGCAGCCAGCCCACGCTCGAGGCCAGGGCCGGGGGTGGCTCGGGAAGGCGTCCAGGCCTCACCACACGTGTGCATGAGGCCACTCGCCACAACCCCCACCCCGCCGGCCGGCCCCAGACCTCCGCTCCAGACTGCCTCTTGCCGGCCCTCGCCTCTGCGGAGCTCGAGCCCTGGCCTTCGGGCGCGCCACGCGCTACGTGGTCATTACACATGGGTTTGGACGGACGTCCAGTTGCTCACTGCTCTCCCCGGAACATCTGACCAGTTTGCGTGACTTCTTTTTCCTGAGAGAGCCGTCAAGTTCAGCGGGAAGCCTCGGGCACGTGACTGAGCCCTTCCTCCCCCTTGTGGACGGGCGGAGGCCTGAGCGGGAGAGGGGATGGCGCCGGAAGCAGGGCTGGGAGGGGCGGCGCTGCTCGCTGCCGGGGGCAGCTTGGAGCGTGTGCGCGTGCGCGTCTGTGCACACGACATGTGTGTGCACACGTGTGCGTATGTGCGCATGCTCACACACCTGCACGTGTACATGTGTGCGTGCATGCATGTGCGCATGTGTGTGCATGCACACGTGAGTGCGTGCTCTGCATGTGTGCTATATATGTGTGTGCATGCATGTGCGTGCACACATGCGTGCAGTATACGTGTGCACACATGTGCGTGTGTGTGCATGTGTGTGTGTGTGCGTGCACGTGCGTGTGGGAGGGGGGGCAGGCAGCGGGCAGGTGGGGACGCGCTTCGGCGTGGCCTCACAGGCCGCTCCGGAACGTGCTGGCTCGTCTGGGATCTGCTCGGCGCGACACCCGGAACACAACCACGTCCGGCGCTCGGCGTTGCGCGTGCTGCAAAGTGTTTTCGCGTCTGACGCCCAGAGGTGGCGTCAGTGTCCTCATTGCTCCGTGGGAAGCTGCTCTGAGACTCCCCGCTCGTCCCCGAGAGGAGTGACGGGGGCTCGCGGGCTGTCCGTGGGCTTGGCCGTGAGGACACAGGGAGCGCCATGCTCCAGTGGCCTCTGGTGCCCGGGAAGCAGCGTGGGCGGCGTCCCCGCTGTGCCGTGGACACGCGCCGTGGCCCGTTTGCAGACGTGAGGGACCCACAGCCCCTGGCCTTGGAGACCGGCTGTCCAGTCGGGGGCTGAGCAGAGGGCCTAGAGGACAGTCCCACGTTCCTGTGTCCGGACGTGTGAGGGAGATGGTGGTCATGGATGGGAAAGGGTGACTGGGTGGTGATGGTGGCCGGAGACCCGGCACGTTAGCTGTGTCCTCGAAGACGTGTGGGGCTTCGCCTGTGGTGGTCGCACGGGCCGGGCGGCCTAGAGGCAGATGGACAGCGGTGCTGGAGGGAGCGAGTCTGAAGAGCAGGGCGAGGTCCCCTCGTGTCCAGGGTCATGGCGGGCCCGGTTGGCCAGCTCGGCCAGAAGCGTCCGCCGGAGGCAGTTTCAGCTCCGTGGTGTCTCACGCTGCAGCGGCCTCCGTGCCGAGCCCCGCACTCGGGAGCGTGTCACCGTCCCGGCCTCCGTCTGGGCTCAGGCGGGCGTCGGGAGCCCGCGGCGACAGGCGCCGGCTGGTGCTGCACGGCCCCGCCCGCAGGAGCGGCTGTGCCGCTGACGCGCAGCCCACTTCGCGGAGCTGCGGCAGGTCTGTGCACGCGGCCCTGCCACGCGCGGCCGCTCACACACACGCGCGGCGTCTCGGTTCCACAACGTGCAGAGAATCGGGAAACTGTGAGCGCTGGCGGCTTCCATGTGGGTCATGAGGTCTGAAGGTCCCTCTCCATCAAATCCGAAAGTCCTCTGCATCACAGATTTATTTCGTCTCGTTGTGAGCAATTCGAAGCACTTGGTGCCTGAGTCACGTCCAGGAAACCACGGCGAGAGTCTGGACGCCCGTCCGGGGTTCGTCCTTGGCGGCTCGTGCACCTGACAAAGGGCCCCTTTTCACTTAACGTGGCCCCGTCTGTCTCCATGTCCCTGTCCAGCTTCCGGCAGGCGGAACAGGCTCCTTTAATGCTGACTGGGAACAGCAGTGAGCAAGCGGGTTGCACCCCCAGGCGCTGAAAAAAACAATGCAGAACGGGGCGTGAGTTGCAGGTGTCTGCGATCCCCAGAGCAGCACTGCGCACGTCCGACGCTCACGTCGCTCTCCTCAGTTCCTGTCCTGTCGCCCTCGAGGGGGCCTTGCAGCGCCCTGAGCACCTGAGCGGAAGGGAAGGGAGGGGCAGGCGGGGCTCAGGCCGCGCCATGTCATGTCCGCCTGCCGCTCTGCAGACCAGAGACACCAGAGACGACCGGGCCTCGCGGGCCGCGTCCAGGCCTGAGGCGCTCCTCTTCCTCTGTCCGTCTCAGAGTTGCTCCTTCTCTCCCCTCCCCAGGCCGGCACTGGCCGCAGCCACGTCCAAGCCTGCGTGACTCACCCGTGAATCAGGAACAGTGTTTTGGACGCCGATTCGGGAAAAGCGACTGATGGCCTCTTTCATTTGTTCAGAATCTGCTGTGGTTCTGCAGTGTTTTACAAAGAAAATAGCCCTGGTTCCAACCGCTGCCCTCCGCACCCGCATCTTGTGACTTCTGGTCGCAGAGTCGAGGGCGAGGGCGAGGCCTTCACAGCTCTGCCTTCCTGTAAGCGGCTCGCCCGGGGAGCGTGAAGTGCCCGGCCCAGCAGGGCGCAGCGGCCCGTCCAGGGCGCCGTCCCCGGCAGCTCCACGTGTGACCATCCGTTGCAAACAGCAAACTTGGTCCAACAGTGTCTAGGCCGGTGTGTAGGGGGCGGTCATGCGGGAGTGGGTTTTCGGCTCTGCTTTTTGCTGCGCTGATTCATTTTCTCATGTTTTTGGTTAACCCTCTGTGCGCCGCATGTGAGGAGACAGGTGGCGGGCAGCGGGGGGTGGGGGCCGAGGAGGGGCAGGAGCCACGGAGGAGACCCCAGGCGTCCCAGCCAGGCCCGCCTGTGCGCCCCCACGCTGCCCCGGCTGCCGCAGGGACCGTGGCGTCCGTGCTCACCTGTGAGGGGGATTCGGGTGGCGGCAGCGCAGTCCCTAAGGGGAAGCATCCTGTCCCCTGCCCGCTCCGACTGGCCCCAGGGCACCCACGCCCTGCCCTCCTCTCCAGGTTAGCCGCTCATTCCTGCTCGGCCACACGAGACAGACGCTCCCCGCCCTGTCTCTGATTTGTCCTCCTCGGTGGAGCCATCAGGGTGTGGCTGTCCCTTGAGTCACCTTCCCTGCTAGGGGCCGAGCACAGTGCGGGAGCCCACGTGTTGGTCGCCAGCGGCCTCCGCGGCCCCTGCGCCCGCTCCACAGGGCCTCCTGCCCCTGCCTGCCCTGCTCCCCACGTCCACACGCCCCGCCTTTCTGGTATCAGCTGGGGACGGGGCCAAAGCCGAAAGCAGCTCGTGGAGGTCTGAGTGACCGCCGCCCGCTCGTGGGTTATTCAGCCCAGTTACCACTCGTTAGGCCGACGGCAGCGGCCGTTTTTATTTTAGAATAAACTGAATGCAGCAGCGTGTGTGGCTTTGCTCCTGTTCGGTGCGTTTTAGTACGCGGCGAGCTTCCCCCGGGCCTGGCCACGCACGGCGTGGGCGCGGAGTGGACGTGGGCTGCGTCTCAAACCTGCCATTTGACCGGATGTCACATGCACACGCAGCCCGCGGTGTGACATGGACGTGCCTCTCCTTCCACTTTGGAGTAACTTTTTGGGTAATTTCCATGCATTTTTACATGTAACGCCGTAAAACTTCGCATCGCTTGAGCGGGGCACGTGTCAGTGTGACGGCCCCGCCACGGCCACCCCGGTGTCCCCCGTGCCCTCCCTCACCAGTCACCGCCGACGCAGGGGCCTAACCGAAGTCGCCGTCTCCCAGTTCCGGAGGCCAGGAGCCGGGATCGAGCGTGGCAGGCTGGGTCCTTCGGGGTGGGAGAGGGTGTGCTTCCCGCCGCTCCCCAGGTTCCGGTGGTTTGCGGGCCGTGCTTGGTGCCCCCCGACCCGCCTCCGTCGTTCCGTGGCACCCTCCCTGCCTGTGCCCGTGTCCGAATGCCCGCCTCTACCAGGGAAGCTGGTCACGATGAATTAAAGGCTCGCCGTTCTGCAGCGTGACTCAGTGTAGCTTAACTAAGTACGTCTGTAATGGTTGTTTTTCCAAACTAAGTCACATACTTTTTTGGGAGAACACAGTTCGAGCCACAGCGGAACCTGTGAGACGCACCTGACCCCACTCCTTCCTGGGCCTTGAGACCCTCGGCCGGACTCCGTGGGGCTCGGTGACCTGACGTGTATGTGACCGTGTCGTAGGCGGGAGGGGTCAGGACTGGTTCCCAGCCCGGTCCACCAGCCTCCGAACGACCGTGGTGATGGTGAAGCGCATCGGGGGAGGGACAGGGAGGCTGCCTCCGACCTTGAGGACGACTGGGACGGTGCTGGAAGGCGTTGCCGGGAGGCGGGGCGGCACCCCTCACGGTGACACCGTGAAGCCACGTGCGCCCACCTCCCACTGGAGTCCACGGCGGCGCTGCGACCCGTGGTGTCTGCCGAGGGAGATTTCAGATTTTAATGCACCCGCGACGCAAGCCCAGGTCGACAAACAAGGAAGTCTGCCCCAGATGGGGACCAGCTGTCTCGTGGTACCTCGGTCACCGCCGGGAGCCTCTGAGGCTGCGGGTTGGCACCGGTCCACGCCGTGAGGCTTGTCCTCGCTAAGCCAGGGACCTCGAGCGTCTCCCCTGGCCTGTCCCCGCGCTTTGGTGCCGGCAGCCATGGCCACAGGCTCACCACGGCCGGGCCGGGGTCTGGGCCGAGGTGGCCTGTAGGTTTTGAGCTCACGGCTCATGCTATGTGGCGGGACATGGCCGGGAGCCTTCTGCATGGGCTCGAGTGTGTGTACCTGTCACTTAGACCACACAGGGCGCTGGCGGGGATCCGCTTTCCCTCGCGAAGGCCGACCCTGCGCCGCTCTGGCTGGGCCTCCCCGGACCACGGGAGACGTTTCTGGGTTGTCTTGTGGAATCCCCAGTGGGTCGGCCCAGCTCACAGCAGCAACTTCTGCCCGGCAGCCGCCACGTGTCCGAGCCGGATGGTGCGCGATCCGGGTTCAGCGGAGGCTGGGTGAGTCCGGGTTCTGAAGAGGCCAGAGATAGACAAAGCCCAAGGGAAAGGTGACATTATTTTATTAAAATTACAAGTGTGTGCATGTGAGTTACAGGCGCTCAGGTAACGTGGACACGTGAGTGCGGGGGGCAGGCCGAGAGGGCTCCGGGAGGCCCTGGAGAGGCTCCTTGGGCTTGGCGTCTTGAGAGGATGCCACCACACACCCCTCTTTTAAAATGAGCGTTTGGCGTCAGCGAGCCCTGAAGTCCTCACGGGGACTTCGCCTCTCAGGCAGAGCTGCACGTGCACGAAGGGTCGAGCCGTCTCTGCCGATAGCGGCACTTGATGAAACCCCAAACCAACTGGCGATTGGACACTCGGGCTGAAGTTGCTGCACATATGAGCTGTGGGAATGTTTCATTCTCGTCGGCCACAGACGCAGAAAAGCCACCGTGGGGCCACCCACGCGTCCCGCCTCAGCTTCCTGCCTCGACGGACCTGGGCGCCTCGTTTAGAAGTGTCTTCTAACACTGAATTCCTTAATGTTAATACATCGCGTCGAATTTTAGTTCTGATATCGAGTTCATTTCCAGAATTACCAGTGAATTTTTAAAAACAGAATTACGTCTCCCCCATTTTTTACTTATGAACAATTACAGGTAGTATTTGAAGGGAAAAATTTTTGTGCATGCAAAAATACGAGCCCTGTCCCCTTCAATCGAAAAACTTAGTTGTATCTGAAATGGAAGTTTCAACTTGCCATTTGCATGAGATGCTCTTGACCTTGAACCCACATGAGAACACCCTTGACCTTGAACCCACCCGCGTGAGAACACCCTGGACCTTTAGATCTCCGCGTGCCACGCGGAAGCACGAAGCGTGTTTCTAACTGACAGGGCTTCCGCCTCCCCCGCCTGTGCGCCCGCCCCGTTTACCGTGCCGTCAGAGGCAGGCAGCGTCGGGGGCCGTGCGGGGGGACGTGGCCCCTCCGTCGGTGGCCCCAGCGCTGTCAGCCTGTCGCGGCTGCTGGCCGACCGCCCGGTTGATCCCGACCGGCACGTTCACGCCTCTAGGTGTGACACGGGCCAGCGCTGGAGGTGAGCGAGCCCGGCTGAAAACGCCGCCGCGCGTCTGGGCCACAGACTTCCCGGTTGCAGCCGCGGGTAAGGCGACTGCAGGACGAGGCTGCTTCCGGCCACGGACGTCTCGGCGGTGCGGGGCCAGCGGCACTGACACGGCCCCGTCTGTGGGGCCAGAGGGGGCGGGTGCAGGACACAGGAAGCGCCCGCCCCGCGGGGCGGCGTCCCTCGGACCGAGGCGGTGTGCGACCCCGGCCTGCGGCGTTGCCGTCGCAGGGAGGGGCAGCTCCCTGGTGCCCTGAGCTGTGGGCTCGCGAGGCGTAGGCGAGGGCGCACAGCAGGGCACGCTCCGTGTTTCGGCCTCGCCGTGTCCCCGGGAGCCTGGCTTCCCTTGAGTCCTCACGACTTGCCGTGACCGAGAGCTCGCGAGTCTGCGTGGAGACTGGAAGCGGGTGAGCTCGGGGGGCCCCTCCGAGGGGCGCCAGGCTGGACTGCGGTCCGTCGACAGCGGCTCCCGCTACCTTGCAGCCTGACCTTGTGCGAGGTGTCGTGTGGCTTTGCGGTGACGGAGGCAAACGTATGTGACGTGGGGACCGTGGGTGGCCGTGGGTGATGGGATCGTGGGTGATCCTGGATTATCTGCCTTCCTGAGTTTAAGCTCCGGGAGGGCAGGCCCACCTTTGAGTTCCTGCCCTCTTGGAGTCTGGGAAAATGCCTGGCCGTGAGCGTTTGCTCAAAATTATTGCATAAGTGTAATTTTAGCTGGATCCGACTTTTGATTTATCTTAAAAAGATGAGGTCTTGTCCTCAGAGAGTATGCAAAGGAGACAAAGACGGTCAAATACTGAAGTGGACGTTTTTAAAACGCACAAAAATTGCCTTACATTACTGCCAGCAAGTGAAAGAAGGAATGCGTGAGTGCATGCGTGAGTGAGCGAGCGAGCAAGCGAGCGGCCGGGCGCCCCGCAGTCTCGCCGGGAGAAAGCCGGGCTCCCTGTTAGCCTTGAAGCCGCACGCGAGGGGCGCTAGAGCGACCCCCACATCTGCGTCATAGACTCACGTGCTCTGTTTAGCTAGAAACTTGGGGAGCTCTTTCCTGAATCTGAGAAAGTGCGGGCATTAAAACGTACAGCGAGCGTGAGTCTGTAACCTCGCTCCCACCCGCCCCTCGGCGGCCCGCGGGGCCCTCACGCACCTCTGCCCAGCTCACCCCCAGTGTCTGAGGCTTGTCCGTGGACTAAGCAAACCCACGGCCGCCATCCGCACTTCCCAGGGACCTATTATTTAGAAAGTTCTTGATCGTGTGAGTTGTACACCTGCAGAATTACACATTTCAGAGGCATTTTTCTTAATGTTTACCCATTCCGTATTATAAACAGTAAAAAAATAGTCTTCAATCAATATTACGGTGGGAAAATCCATCCGTGTTAACGTTTGAAGAGTGTTTTAACCTGCTTCTTAAACGTTTGGTCTTGTTCCAACTTTTTCTGGCTTACACCCACGCGTTTATTAAGCGAAACGCAGGTCCTGTTCTGATCTATTTGCATCTGACCTACTTATCTTCCAACGTGAAAGCCACCGATGCACACGCCGCAGACGCCGTGTGCGCCCTCGCCAGCCCCGCCCCCTGCACCTGTGCAAACAGCCCGGCTTCGTGCAGGTGAGGAAGGGAGGCCCCCGGGCCGCGAAGCCCTGTTTCTTTTTAATGGTGTTGCTCAAGGTCCAATCGATTCATCCTGAGCTTGGCGGAGTGCCCTTCATCTCCACCAGCGTGGAAACCCTCCGCCGCGTCCTTCCAGTAAGGAGCGAATTCTTCAGTGGAGGAATATTCCTTTTTCCCTTAAGGGCTTTGTTTACTCAAGAATACAGTTGAAAGCTCATTTTCCCGCTCCGCGCTGTCTCCCTTGGAATTTAATTTCTATTAAAAACGGGGAGCGGAGGGACATGCACACAGAGCATGTTCTCTTATTTCCAGCAGAGAATGGCCCCTTTGTGAGCTCTGCACCAGTAAATTATCAAGAACTTTGCTCACATTCCGCATGCGTGAATGCTAGGCTTCTGATTTTCTTTAGCTTTGTATTGAAAGATGTAGGGGTCGTCTCGTTCATTTAGAGAAAGTGACAATTAGGACGCCTCAGCCTAAGTCATCTGCATTTTTTCACGTAGCGGTTCGGGAGTGCGAAGGGACCGCGTCTTCCGCATGAAGTCGGGGGTCTCTGGGTCGCTCCGTGTTTCCAGCTGAGACGGGAGGTGGGCCAGGCTCCCGTGTGGCGCCCGGTCCTGCGCGGGCCGCACGTCCACTTCTGCCCCTTGTTCCCGGCCCCTCCGCCGTCTCCCCTCGCTGCCTCGCGTCCCCCGCCCCCGAGCTGGACCACGGGGCCGGCTGTGTGTGGGGAGACCCCGTCCGCACACACTTTCCGGTGCTCGTGAGCCGCGTGAGGGTGCGGCGTGTCAGGGACGGGCTCCCCAGGGTTCGGCCCCGGGCACCTTCACGCTCCGCAGCTGGACGCCGACAGTGGTTTCCCTGAGGTGACGGGATCCAGGCCCACGCACGCACTCGCTCTGCCCGATTCTAAGGGGAAGGACATTGCTCTGAGACCCAGAGAAGGCAGCGAGCCATCGTCACCGAGTGCGCCTCCCGCCAGCGAGGGCGGGTCTGAGGGTGCTCCTCGGCCCCGGACGGCCCAGAGGCGCGTCTTGCGCCCAGTGGCCCGCGTGGAAGGCCCACCGCCCGGGCTCTCGCTGTTCTTGGTTGCCGCCTGCCGCGGAGGTCGGGGAGTGACCACTGCCAAGCTCGGCCTCCCGTCCCCAAGGGTGCATGCCGGGACAGTGCCCACGCCCGCCGGGCTGCCAGGATGGGGCTGTGGGGGCCTCGCTGGCTCTGTGCGAGGCCCGTGGCTCCCGGCGGCCCGCCCCCCGTCCCCTGGGGCCTCTGCACTGATGGCTTCATCTCCACTTCAGCTCCCACTCAGTGGCCGAGCGTCCTGGGGGAGGTTGACATCTTTTCAGGGAACGAAGCGGCCTAAGTTTGAGACTTTCCTGTTTCTCTCACTTGCGAGGAGCAGGCTGACGAGGGTCCCTGAGCCCATGCCGAGCCCCGCCCTGGTTCCCCTCCAGCCCACAGCCAGGGGCCGTTTGGGGCAGAGCAGTCCTCCAGGAAGCTGCGCGGGCACACCGGGCCCAGACGCCGCCGGAGAGCACGCGGTGACGGCCACAGCCCTGGTCCACTGGCTCCCCATTGTCTTCTAGTGCGTTACTAAGGTCCCACAATCGGAGGCAGCGGCTCTGTGGGGCGGGCGGCGCCGGGGAGGGGAGGCTTGCGGTGGCTCCATTCGTCCTGTCCCCTGAAGCCTATGGGCTTCCTGAGTCCCGTCTTCTCCCCGCGGTCGGTCGGAGCATGTGCAGAGGGTCGGGCGTCGGGTTGGGGCAGAGCCCTGCATCCTCTGTGCGGCGCATGTGAGGGAGGGGCGGCCAGTCCGCGACCCCGCTGGGCAGCACTGTGGGGTCTGAGTGCCGTGTCGGGGACGTCAGAGCAGCCACGGCAGTGGGGGGCCCTGGAGTGCTCAATGGGGTGCCTGGGGCAGGCCTGGGGCCATCCCAATGGTCTGTCCCGGTCCTGGGGCGGGCAGGCCCGACGTTGGGTCCACTCCCGCTGCGGGCAGGCCTTCCACAGAGACGAGCGCCCTTCCCAGGCAGGCCCTCATCCCGAAGTGATGACCCGGTTCACGCGCGTGCACGCGACGGGAGCCTGGGCCGCAGGTGACGCTGTGCGGAGCCGCTTCACAAGGGGGGCGCCTGCCCCTGCTTCCAGGCAGCAGTGGGACCGGGCAGCATACCGGCTCGGGAATCTGCAGCCTCGAGGAAGGCGGAGCCGCGCCGGCTTCAGGGCAGAGGGGCGCCCGCCCACTGCACCACGCACGGGGCCCCGCGCCCGCCAGCCAGGGTGCACCCCAGGTGCGGGGGTTGCCAGTCACCAGGACGGTGCCGCGGACGGTGGCTCTGGCCTCTCAGAGGCTGGCCGGCTGCTGCTGCCTGTGGTCCCCACCCCCACGCTAAGTGGCCTCGGGGGGCCGCCTGTGACTGCCGCTCTGCAGAACGTATCCGTAAATCTGTCTGGCTTCTTCTTTTTTTTTTCCCCTCCTGAAGTTTCTGAGAGTCGATCAAGACAAGGACAAAGACTGCGGCCTGGACTGCGGGGGGGCCCCCCAGAAGCCTCTCTGTGCGTCTGACGGAAGGACCTTCCTGTCCCGTTGTGAGTTCCAGCGTGCCAAGTGCAAGGACCCGCAGCTGGGGATCGCGCACCGTGGGAACTGCAGAGGTGAGTGGCGTCCGGCCACCCGCACGAGCCCACACGTGCCCCGCCCCCTCCCTGCGGGCGCCTCGCACCTGGGACCTCCAGGCTTCCGTGTTCGTGCATTTTGTTCCGAGCACGTGAGGAAGGAGGGTGATTTCCGCGACTCAAGAGCAGGTTCACTTTGCACTTGACTGAGGCTCTTTTCTGAGGGTGTGTTGCGACATCATGGCACAAAGCTGTCCAGGGGCGTCTTCTCAAGCTGTTCCCGCCCGGGACCGCGCCGGGTCCTTCCCACCCGTCCTAGCATAGTGGCCCTTCTGCAAAGGCCCTGGGCCCTCGCCAGCGATTTTTTTTTTTTTTGGTGCTAATTTTATACTCGTGAGTTTTGATTTTCCTGCTTCGAGACTCAGATTTAGAGTTAAGTAAATGCTCAGAGCAAAACGTTGCAATGCCTTCCACGCTGAAGAAGGGTCTGACTCAGGAAAACGAGCCGCCGTTTCAAGCAAACAGAATCGTGTTCAGAAAGAGACTGAGCCTTCTCTTCCTTATTGTCTAGGAAGAAAAGGCCACACAGAGCCTGAGATGGCATTCCGGTGTCCAGCTGCCGGCTCGAGCAGTCCCCTAAACACAGCGGAGTCTGAGGGCCATGGGGCCTCCTCCCGCCTCGGCCCCGGGCCTGGCCAGGTTTTGGATAATTTGCTTTCTTCCTGTCACAGCACCCTGTCTTAGGTTGGGGTCACCCCTCCACATGGCGAGGCAGGGCTTTGCCTGCTGTCGGCCTGGCTGCTGCTCCTGCGACATGCTGGGGACCACCCTGCACCCTGGTGCTGAGACCCTGGGCCCCGGGGCCTCGGTCCGTGTCCATGAGGAGCCGGTCCCCAGGTGCACAGGTGGCAGCCCCACCGGCCCTGGACAGGGAGCCCAACGGCCCCCAGGCGAATGCCCATGGCTCTGCCGTAACTGGCGGGTACACGTTCCTGAGGATTTTTCCCACCTCCACGGTTTGCTCGAAGTTCGTGTGTCTTCAGGCCCTCAGCACCCAAGGCCACGGGGAGGCCAGGGCTAAGCTGAAGGGAAAATGTAATTTCAATTCAATTTCATCGTGCCATCACGTTAACAAGGAAAAGACGCAGCAAATGGGGCATTTGGTTTGTGCCTAAGGTGCGGCGTGGCAGTGCACAGCTGAGTCTAGGATGCAAGCTTGCAGGTGCCGATGTGGATCTCACGGGCCAGGCTGGGCCGAGCCACGCAGCGTGCGCCCTGGGACCGGCCGCGTCAGCATCAGTGGGCTGCCCGGAGGGGCCAAGTCTTGGGACTGACCACAGGCCTCAGGTCTGCCTCAGACTCCGGCTTAGGGTCCACGTTCGTCCAGCGCTCTGTGGCTTCTGAGAAGCAGCTGCCTGGCCCCCGGGAGCTGTAGCCCGCTGGGGATGGCTGCACACCTGGGCACCCAGGATGGGGCCCCTGGGAGAGCCTCCTTCTGCCTCCAGCCCACACAGGAAGTAGCACACTCTCGGGAAAGGCCTGCTTGTCCACGCTGGGAGACCAGGCCCAGTGACGCCGTTGGCAGCAGTGCCCTCCTGGGGACGTGTGATCCAAGCGCCACCCGCAGATGGCATCTCGGTGACGCCTTCTGTCAAGTCCTGCAGGAAGGTGGCGTGAGTTCTGTGCACGCACATTTTTGGAGATTCAGTGGAAGGTGGTGACCCACATATGGGGACACCAGGCCTCATCATGCCTGAGACTAGCAAGGTTTTCCAGTGTCATTCCTGCAGAGCCCCCGAAGTGTGTATCGCCCACCGCTCACCCTGGCATTGCCGCCTCGATGTCCTCTGCGTAGTTTTTAGTTTACTTTTATGTACGAAGTGTTAGAAGGCCTCCCAGAGGTAACTGCCCTGTGACCCGCTGGTAGCTTCCTGTGCTCGTGGGTGAAGGCCATGCCGCCTCTGCCCTCCCCGGGGCCCGGACAGGAGGCATGGCCCGCTGTGCGGCTGGGGTCGTCCCCCGGGGCGCCCAGGACTGAGCTCCGGCCCCGCTGGGCTGGGCCGGTGGGGCGCGGTCCCGCGTCCGCATTTTGCTGGCCTCCAGGTTTGCTGACGCCTGGTTAAGTGGAGAAGCACAGAGCCGGGGCGGGGAGACCAGGCCTGGGGGGCTGGCACTGCCCCGGGCCCTGCGGGGGCCACGCCCATCCGTCCACACGCTCTCCGACGGGCTGAGTCGGGACCACACTAGGGGTCCTTTCCACCCGGAGGTGCCTCCGATCATAAACTGTGCTGCTGACGAGGCTTCACCCAGGACGCGCATCCCCTGCCACTGTCCTTGCGTGTCTGATGATGTCCTGTGAGGCAGGCGGGGCAGGCCGGACGTCCCCTGCAGCTGCGCCTGGAGGCCCGGCTAGCCCACGAGGGGCACCGAGTACCGGAGTGCCCTCGGCTTCCACAAATCAGCTGTTTCCCCATGATCACGTTCTCCATTGAAGCAGGCATTTCCACGAAAGAAGTCCGTGTGGGCATATGCATGCCTGCACACGTGCACGTGTGCGTGTGTATGTATGCACGTGTGCGTCGCATGGACTGCACTGCGCAGATGTGTTTGTGTGCATGTGTCTGTGTGCGAATGTATGTGTGCATGCATGTGTGCGTAGACGTGCATGTGTCAGTGTACACGTGACTGCAATGTGTGCGTGTGTGCACGTGTATATGTGTGCATATGTGTGTGTATGCGTGTGTGTGTGACTCTCTCCCCCGGCCCGCCGGCCGGGCCCTCGTCCCGCCCCAGGCTGGGCCTGAGTTAGGTGTGCCGCCCGCGGGTGCGCTGTCCGAGGCAGTGGTGAGCACGGTGCTCCGCAGCCGTCTCCCACGGAAGCCACGCCCAGGTGGCGCTCACCTGGCCCTTCTGCGGCGCTCTCGCAGGGCTGACGTGCGGGGCAGCCGCCTTCGCCGACCGCACTCATCAGGACGGGAGCTGGCATCGCTGCTCCGGAATTCAAGCCGTGATCAGAAACACGACGGACTGTTTTTGAATATTATGTGAAAAACCTCTTTTCCGTTGGCTTCAGCGAACCTCGTTGTCTCGAGGCACCAGGTGTCAGAGAGCTGGGGCAGAACCTGTGTCTGGGGAAGGTACCCGTCAGGTGTCATCAGGGGTTGGGTGACCAGCTGCATAATGATCTGTTCTGGTATATTGACAGTTGCGGTTATCAAGTATCATAGAGATAATGTGGTCAGTTGTTTTCTGTAGAAATCTTGTAAAAACTCAGTATAATGTGTTCTTGCAGTAGTTCGCAGTTTATCTTAACTTTTTTTCCTTGATGACTTAGCACCCCTAATTATGTACTTGGGGTTTTCCTGTTATAATTTGTTTCTGTCTCTATGCATTGAAAATGATAATGCTTATTTAAAGTGAGAACGAAGTTCCTTTTCTCTTCTAGCTGTCAAATACTTTGGCCGGGGGCGGCTCCGCCAGGCTCCGCTGACCGCCGCAGGCCATGGCGGCCAGGGCGCCTGGCACGGAGCCCCGCTGGTCCACCACAGCGCATCTGTCTGCGTTAAGAAGGGAAAGAACATTTTACTTAGGCCAAAGAACATTGCAGCACAGAATTCTTCATTTTTTTCAGAGTCTGACCTTCAAAATTTGGGGTGGGTGAAATATTACAACTTTGAAACACAGTGTCTGCCTTCATTTGACGCCAACAGAAATAAAAGGCGGCCACTCTCGGGGCTGCTTCTCCGTGATTGCTGCCAAGGGGTGCAGCGTCCTTTGGCCAGCGGCTCTCGCCATCCAGCTCGTGCATGCCAACGCCAACGCCGCCCTTGCCAGCCTCCACTGGGCCCCGAAGGCTGGCATGACCTCAGGGTCAACAGTGCTGCGCCCGCGGTCATGTCCAGTGTCAGTGGGCCTGTGACCGGGACGGCATCCAACACGCCTTGATGCTGTGCCGACTCCGTGCTCCTGGCCGTCCTGCGAGAGGCTCGTGGAGCGCGTGGCGTTCACGACACGCTGCCCCTGCCGGCTGAAAACAACCCATGTTTCTAGTCACACGTCCAGGTGACCCCGCGGTGGGGTCACGTGCGTCCCTATGAGAACTCTCGGGCCGAGGGATGGTCGAGTCCTGGCCACCCATGAAGGGCACTGTCCCTGGCCCTGTTGGCTGTAGCTTACAAATTACTCTGAGCCAAATGTTATGAGATGCATGTCGTGCCCACTAGGGTGACGAGAAGGACTTCAGACAGAAGTGACAGGAAGCAAACAGCGAGGAAGGCGTGACAAGCCGGAGCCCTCGTCCAGCATGGAGTCAACACAGAATTATTGTAGACCGGAAGTTCCAGCCCTAGGTGCATGTCCAGGGGGCTTGGAGCGAGCGTTCAGACACGGGCGCGTCCGCGATCGCCCACACTGCGCCACTGCGGTCACAGTGGCCACGCGTCCATCCGCGGTGAACGGACGGACCGCGGTCTGTCCACACAAAGCGGTGCATTCAGCCGCGAGGAGGAAGCACGGACACCTCCACACGGGGGCCCGCACATGCAGCAGCAGGAATTCAGGCACGCGAGGCCCCGTCGTCTGTGATTCCGTCTGTCCGGGGTGTCCAGAAGGCAAATCCACAGAGATTAGGAGCAGGCGAGTGGCGGGGGAGGGGCTGGGAGTGGCCGCTCAGGGAGCCGGGATTTCCTTTTGCTGTAAAAATGTGTCCTGAAACAGACAGAGGTGGTGGCTGTACTAAATGCCACTGGATCACACACCTTAAAACGATTAAAATGATGAATTTTGTTTTGCGTAGTTGTATCACAATAAAAAGCTTATGGTGCCTGTGTTTTGAGGATTTAATTTTCGCACAGTCAAAAATAAATTGTCCATAGTGAAACCTCAACCAGGCCCTGGGCAAAGGACCTGCCCAGTTTCTAATCCAGCCAAGAAGGCGCGGAGTGAAAATGCAGCACGGGCCGGAATTCGTCCCCCGTGACTGCAGCTTTAAGGGGAGAATGACGAACCTTTCTGCGGCGTTCTTTCAAGAGTGGCAGGCAAAACGGGAAGCTGGGCATAATGTAACTTTGAGGGTGGGCTTAATATTTTGACTTCTGTAAAGCGGGGCGTTTAGTCAGCCTGACGTGCGCATGCAGCAGGCCCGCCGCGGAGGCCGGCTGCACGGCCCGGTGAGCTCGTTCCGGAGGGTGCCTCTCGGGCTCTGCGTTCTCATGGCGATAAAATCAGTAATGCAGTACGAGTGACACCAGGGAGGCGTCCCAGGCCGGAGGGGCGTCCCCGGCTGCCTTCAGGACGGACCTGGTGGCTGCCATCCGCAGTCCTCGAGAGGACACCCCGCGCCCCTGCTGCAGAGCCCCGGGGTGCAGGACAGCGGAAGGGGGTTTGAGGCGGCAGCATTCGTCCCACAGGTGGTGACGGGGTCGTTCGGGATGGCTGGCGCAGGCCGCGGCGCCACGCCACGGCGTCTTCGCGGGTCCCTCTGACTGGACAGCCACACGCAGGCACCAACCTGGGGTTTCAGGTTCCGGCCAGCACGAGGGCCGCAGGGCTGCGAACTGTCCGACCAGTGGCAGATGCGACATCTTTACAAGAAGGCCTCCAAGGCAGGACCGGGGCCCACCAGACCTTCGGGAAGTGTGCGCATGTCCCATGGCAGCGCCAGCGTTGGAAGCAACTTGTAGCTGCGTTTGCACTGAGCAGGGACCCTGCGAGCTGGAGCTCACGCTGTTTTCCTTTAGGCAGTTAAACCACAGGATGTCCTCAAAACCAAGGACAGGAGTCCAGCGAAGCAGTGATTTCTGCTCAGCTAGAACACAGGCTGCATTAAAACCACATGCTGCTGAACGCCGGCCGGCCAGGGCTAGCGCAGACCAGGACGTGAGGCCCTGGGCCCGCGGGGGTTTCTGCAGGGTGCAGGCCTGTCACCCTGGACGCAGCTTGTCCCTGGGGCTGCCAGTGGCCTGCCGTGGACCTCCAGCACAGAGTCTGTCCAGCACACTGACGCCCTGAGCCATCGCACGTGGCTGCCCGCCCTGGGGCTGCTGCCCAGATGGTGTTGAGTCGTAGCCAGCGGTTTTCACTACCAGGCAATCAAAACGTCGCCAGCCAAAGACGCTGGGCACTGGACACGTCTGAAAAAGTATCTTCGGGAGTCCAGCGGGCTTTAAGATCTAGACAACTTGTTATTTAAATTTGGAAGCGTTTAAGAAACATTGGGAAAGTCGTTCTTTTCAAGCTTTACAATTCAAACGAGCTATGTGTGTGCTGCTGCAAACAAATGTGGCCCGTGCCCGCGGGCGTGGGGGACCCCAGGCCGGCCCGGGGTCGTGGTGACTGGCTTTGGTGCCTGGCTCCTCACTCGCGTGTCCGGAGCAGGTGACACACGCTTGTGTTTTTGGACTCGTCTATTTTCACCAGTTTACTGAGTCCCGGGAGATACTTCCTTAAGCGGGCAGTGAGGACGTCGAGGTTGGTATCAGACTGTGTTGTGATGACCTTAAAAGTCTGAAGAGTCGGGGCGGGCGTGGACTAGACCCCATGTGCCCGGATGGGCCTGAGGAGAGCCAGACAGCGGCCAGCTGGACCACAGCGGGCGCTTCCTCTTCTTCCATGAAGCCAGGTCCACGTTTCCCGGGTCTGGCTAAGTGAGCGGCCTGCCCTGAGCTCCTAAGTGTCGAGGGTGATCCCGCGGGACTTTCGCTGGGGCGACACGCCTGTCCTGCCCTCCTTCCAGGCTCGCCTGACCCTCCCAGTCCCTCCCGGCCCCGGCGACCTCCATGCCCCTCTGGGAGCTGTGCGCCCGCATCTTCCGTTGCCTGACGCTGCCTCCGTTTGCTGTCTCCCACAGATGTGTCCCGGTGCGTGGCCGAGAGGAAGTACACCCAGGAGCAGGCCCGGAAGGAGCTGCAGCAGGTGTTCATTCCGGAGTGCAACGACGACGGCACCTACAGCCAGGTAGGTAACAGACCCAGCGGGGTCTTCTGCGCCTGAGCCTTGGGGGCGGGACGAGGCCGCAGGTGGGCGGGGGCAGGTCGGAGGGGGCGGGGCCGCGGGTGGGCGTGGCAGGTCAGAGGGGGCGGGGCCGTGGGTGGGCGGAGCAGGCCGGAGGGGCGGGGCCGCGGGTGGGCGGAGCAGGCCGGAGGGGCGGGGCCGCGGGTGGGCGCAGCAGGTCAGAGGGGGCGGGCGCCGTGGGAAGGCCAGCCCTGCAGGGCGGAAGTGGGGTCCCCCTGGCTGCTCCCATGAGCGGGTGTGGGACTGACGTCGTTGCTACGGGGTCCGCACTGGTCCCGGGTGTGGGGAAACGGGACAGCTTCCTGGGTGCGGCTGTCGGCCACGCCCACCCGGCGCGTTGCGGAGACCCTGTTGTAGTTTGATTTTAGTCGCAGGGAGCTGATGCAGGCCTGGGGCCGGCAGCAGGCTCTGGGCTCAGACTCGGGGCTCAGACTCGGGGACCTGGGGCGCCTTGGCCAGACTTTCTTGACATCCTCGGTCAAAGGCACCGTCAAGGAAATCACCCGTCCTGCCTCTCCGAATGTTAACACTGTTGTGGATTCTGTTGTCCCTTGTTAAGGAAGAAGAACCCCTCAAATGCCGTGCTAACTGACATGGCTTTTGGTAGAAAAACAGCAGGACCTGCTGTGTTGCATAACAATGGGAACTCTGTGTTTTTACAACGATTGTTCCACCCAGAAAGACTGAGGAGAGAGATGGAGCAGCACAGGGCGCGACTCTCTGGCTGTTGGTGTGGTGGGGGCTGGGGGGGGGGGTGGGGGCTGGCGGGACAGGTGCAGGAGAGACCCGGGGCCCCATGGAAAGACGCCCCGCCGACCCCTGCTGCCACCCCTTCTCCTTGGCTCTGCGCTGGGCCGGCTGGTAGACACGGAGCAGGTCTCCTGGCACCTGGGACCTCAGTTTCTCCATTTGTAGCATGAGGCTTGGGCCCCATCTCAGAGGGGGCGAGGTGCCAGCACGCAGTAGCTTTCAGTAAGCGCCTTTGGTGGCTTTTACCTCTCAAACCCTGAGTTCAGGCCGTCGGGCTCCTTGACGAGTGTCCAGCAGCAACGCGGGAAGCACGGGGCCTCCCGCGAGGAGGAGGGCGGGCCGCGGCGGTAGCGAGGCGCTCGCAGCACTGACCTCTCTGTCCTGCCATCGCTCTAGGTCCAGTGCCACAGCTACACGGGATACTGCTGGTGCGTCACGTCCAACGGGAGGCCCATCAGCGGCACCGCCGTGGCCCACAAGACCCCCAGGTGCCCCGGTAGGTCTGGGCAGTCTGCTGGTGACCCTCCCCGGACGCCGGCCAGCTGAGGCTCTGACCGTCTCACCGAGGCTGGCTCACGGTCAGCCACGGCGGCCTGCATCCCTGCACAAACCCTTCAGTGTTTCGAGGCTCTCGTGTTTAAGGCGGCTTACCGAGGGGGCCCGGGTCTGAACCACAGGTGGCCATGGCGATTCGGGACTCTTCATTTTTAGACGTGACCGCGAGCATTGCAGTCAGCGGGGGAAGGGACCCAGCATTTTCTTTGGCAGAAAAGGAGCAAATGTTTCTGGTTTTGCGTGCATGTGTTTGCAAAGAGAAAGTGGCCGCCGCGCTCAGCGCCGCGCCCAGGGGCCTCGCTTGTGTTATTGTCATTACTCACGAGGAGGCTCGATGCGCCGAAGGTGACAGTGTTGGCAGGAGAACAATCTGTAAAGGAGTCTGCTTTCCATTGCTATTTCACCAAAAACACTGTAAATGATGCAGGTCGTTTTTGTTTGAAGTGGGGCCACGGCTGGGGTTTTGATTGATTGTGTGGGGGCCATCGGATCGGGCGCTGGGATGTTTCGCGGTGTCCGCAGCAGAACGGCTGGAGTCGACCTATGGGAACGGGCAGGGTGGGTCGTTGCGTGACAGTAACAAAGCGCAGAGCCTGTTCCTGATTTTCCGTGTATGACGTTGCAAGATTTGCACACAGAGTTCATTTTTAGGCTTGTTTTCTAGTTAAAGGCAGGCATGTTCTAATTAGGTTCTGCTTATGAGTCAGACGTTAACACAGGAGCCGGGGCACAGGACAGGACTCATAACCACCCCGGAGTGGTGACATCTGTGATTAACAGTGACGTGAAACCTGATATTTCCAGGGACTGCTCATCACTTAAAAGCCATGGGGTGTGCATGATGCGGAATTAAAATATATTTATTTTTAAAAACTATTTTGTCATCCAAGGCCTAAAAATGGCTGAAAAAAATATTTTTAGTGAGCCAACATTGCACCTAATAATTCTTTCACAAACTCACGGAGTAAATGAAAACAGACAAACAGAACATCGAGTTGGCGTCTGTGTGCGTCCGTCAGTCTGGGAGACGCTTGCTCATGCTGACCGCACTCCATCCCCGTCCGGGCCTCCGAGGCCGGCCTCGCCGTGCAAAGGCGGACGTGGGTGGAATCCGTTTCTGTGGTTTTAGTGATGCCATGTGAAAAATTAATTAAATAGTATCCCTAAGAACTCTGTTAGAAAGCCGTGTGTAAAAGTGGCTGAATTTCTTACATTCTCCAAGTAAGTCTTTGCTTTTTGGGGTCAAGCCGCTGTATTGTTCACTCACATTATTTTTCTGACCAGGTGCTGGTAACACTTAACCAGACAGAAATACCCCATTTTTTTCACCGCCTGTTGGGGGTTTTTTGGTCCAAGCGATGGGTTATGGGAGGAAGAGCATTCTGTCCCTTTGCTTAAAAGTCTGGTGTCGATTGCGTGGGAAACGCTGCTGAGGGAGCGAAGGCTTTCGGATTAAACGTCTCAGTGTGGACGGGGCAGGGGCCGCTAAGGCCTGCTCCCCACGAGCGTGCGTGCATGCGCTCACGCTTTCGCGGCATGGTTTCGTGGCCATGACCTGCGTGCTGGCTAGGCCAGGGTCATCTCGAACTAGCTGGTGCTAACCTACCCCATAGCTCCCACTGAGTTACAGAAAAAGTCTGTGAACCCCCAGTCATATGCACGTTTTTATTCTGCAACGTCGTGGGCATGGGGGCGCAGGTGCCTGTGTTGGGGGGACCTGTGAACCTTTGTGGCGTTGCCATGAACTTTTGAGAAAACTCTGATGTTTGAGGGAGAGTTTGGGGAGGGTTATGTTCATACACAGAAACACACGCATGCGTGAAGAGCTCATGATAAACTTTGGCGTAATGTGCTGAGTTTCCCCAGAGGTGGCCACGACTTCGCAAATACTGCAGAGAAGCAGGGCGATAGGACACCCCTCTGCAGGAGGCCGTGACGGACGGCATGGGCCACAGCTGTCCAGAGTGTCCGTCCGCAGGTGGCCGGGGCCTCGGCGTCCAGGCCTGGCCTCCGCCCTTCGCGGGTTCTGAGCTGGTTCTGTTTGTGGCTCGTGTGCACTGCTCGCCCGGGGAGGCCGGGCTGCGTCTTGTCCGCTTTATCAAAGCTGGGCGAACCTCAGTGTTCGGGAGTTACCTTTGTCCCGGAGGTTACAGCAGGCTTTGCGTTTAAGTTCCTGCTATCAGGCAGGAAAAGAGACTTCACGTTTAGCCACAAACAGTGACAGTGCATGCGTGTGTCCCTTACGAATATGTGCGGACACACCAGGGGCGGAGCCTCGTGCGAGGCAGCAGACACCTGCGGACCGCACGGCCCGGCGGGCGGAGGGTGGGCCCTGCCCCAGTGTCCCCGGGAGCCTTCAGGAGGGAGGGTTTCTGCATCTCACGGGCACGCACGTTTAAGCCTTAACGCCAAACATGCAAATTCCTGTTCATCAATCAGAATAACGCGATGATGAGACGTGCTCCGTGCCGGTCTTGGCCTATCTGTCACCAGTGTGGTGGCCGGACCAGGCCTGTGGTTGACACAGCCTCCGGCAGCCACCACCAGGAAGCTGAAAATGTCCAGGTCTCTTCCTCACGAGACCTGCAGGTTACACGGCCACCTGGGGCATTGAGACCTTGCGAAGGGGCCGCCTCAGGCCGCCGACTGCTGGCAGAGCCTCGCGACCTCCCGCAGGCCGAGGGGCGCTGGGCGCGCACCCCGTGCTGGGACCACCGCCACCCGAGCTCTCACCCCTCCCTAAACCACAGGCGTCCTCACACAGCGCTTCTGCGGCCTCCTCCCCCTGCCCCGAGTGCTAACAAGGCCACCCTCTTCAAATGGCGCTGAAATGGGACCGGCGGCCTTTGAAGTCAGGTCTGAGGACAGAGCTCGGGTCCTGGGGTGCAGCCGGCCAGCCTGAGTCCACACAGCTCTTTGCTGTTTCCTGACCCCTGATTTCCAGGCCCCCTTTCCGCACTGACATCCTAGAATCCTAATCCAAACTCCTGGGGCGGGGGCGGGGGGGGGGGTGAGCGGGGTGGCTTCAGCAAATCGCTATCTCCAGAAAAAAGTAATGAAAGACGAGGCGTTGCCGTCCCGCTCCGGCTCCCGGAGCCCGTCCTCACTTCCCACGAGCAGAGCGAGGCCCGCCGGCCCGCCGCGTCCCTGGGCACCGGGTGCTGCAGGAGGCTGGGGAGTCTCCTTGTCCGGAGGCAGCTGGAGGGACCCGGGCTCTCCTGGGACGTGTGGTTCCGGTCTGCAGTTATTTCTCACATATGAGAAGATGGAGTTATTGTCTGTGTGGATTTATTCAAGTAGGTGCTGGTTGGATTTAGGGGGCTGGTGAGCGAGCGGAAGTTCGGTTGATTCGGAGAGGAGAGGAAATTTCTAAACGCCGTCCCGGCTCTCGGCTTCCCTGAGCGCGGGCTCGGCAGTCCTCAGACCGCACGGTGTCGTGTCCGTTCAGTCGAGCAGCCCTCGCGGGGCAGCCGACTGTCATTTAGGGCATTTACATTCAGCTCAGAATATTAGAACCTACGTACTTATGTTCAGAAATATTACCAAACTCTCACAATCCCAGCCAGAAGTGAAAAACATTTTTTTTTTTTGACTCACTGCAGAAACGCATGATAAAAATAAACTGATGACTAAGAACCTTAAGCTCTTAAGAAGTCTGGATTTGTACAGAGACAGTTCAGGGGAACAAGGAACGTGGGATCCCGAGCGCTTCGTGAGGGGGCCACACGGGGGGGGGGGGCTGGTGACCAGGGTTCGTCCTGCGCTTTGACGCCTGGAGGTGCCAGAACGTTCCATCTGGCGGTAGCAGCAGCCGCTGGGGGCACCCGCGGCCTCACCGAGCGCCTGGAACGTGCAGCCGAGCGGGGGGACCCTGGTCCCCCCATCCGCTGGCGAGCAGGGTTCCGAGGCGCGTCCTCCCCTCGTTTAGCCCACAGGCCGCGAGGCGGGAGGCAGGAGGCAGGGGCGTGTCCCCCGCAGCTCCCAGCGGCTGTGTCGCCTCCTGCTGGGTCCCAGCGGGTCCCGGTTCAGCTGGAGGAGAATGGGGGAGGGCGTGAGCAGCCCCAGCACCGGAGAGCGCGCGGCCCACGGGTCCCTCTCTCCTTCTCTTTCCCCTGAGGGTCTTCTCCGCCAGGGGGGCCCGAGCATCTCCCAGCGCAGGGAACAGCAGGCGGTCTCAAGGTCTCACGAAGTTTCTCTCTTTGGGACAAGTGTCACTCCGTTTCCAATGTCATGCTCAAAACTGAAAAAACAAACGCGTTTCGAGGTCGATTTCATGAGATGCCTTGCCAGGAAGTGCGATCCAGCGTCTGACCCCGGACGGAGCGTTCTGAATGGGACAGGCAGATACGCCGCGAAGCCACTTTGAACAGATTGTTTTTTTATTTCTTTAAGTATTTGTAATAATGATGAGGAAACGTATTGGTGCCTTCAGCAGTTTCAGTGTAAGGGGGAAGAAAGAACACACTTCATACTCGTAACATAAACCTTTTAGCGTAAATGCTACAGCATTTTGCCTCAAGTTACTTGGTCAGCCTGAGTGTGCTTCTTGTTCTCTGCAAACAGATGGCCCCTCAGTTTCCTTGTCTATAGATCAGCATCCAGCCGAAACCGGGTTTTTATTTACCTTTAATTGTGTCTTTATTTATTTATTTTTTTAAAAACGTTTTTTAACTTAATGCGTCTTAGGACCCCAGCATGGTGTGTGTGCTGAGAAGGCGCTTCTGACGCTTTTCAGACGGGCCGTGCGTTGGGGGTCACTGCACGCGTCCGCGGCGGGACCCGAGCGGGATGGCCGCGCCCCCTCGGGGTTCCGACAGCTGTCCTGTCACTGGACAGGGACAGAGCGCTGCGGATTGATCAGAGCGGAATAAAATGTTTGCGTAACAATTATTGACGACCAGTCGAGAGCCAAAGTAACTCCATCCTTTTTCTCGCCTTTAGGTTCCATCAATGAAAAGCTACCCCAGCGGGAAGGCACGGGAAGGACAGGTGACTGCCCTAAAGCGAGTTCCCGTCGATGACTGCGGCGTCTCACGCGACCCGTGCCCTGAAGGGGCTTCGCGAGTTAAAATTTACGCAGGTGCAGGTTGGGGATGATAATGGGAGCTGGAGCGGTTTGCTGATGACTCAGTCGCTCGACAAACGTTTATTCCGCCCCTAGGCTCACTAGGCCCCGACACAGGCTGGGTCCGGGGAGCCGGGGCGCCCGCGCGTGTTGTTAGCCCCCCGCCCCCGCCCCAGAGCCCAGCCCTGCGGAGAGGACCCAGGTCCCGTGTCTGGGCCGTGGTCCCTGTGATTCTAAAGCGGAGCAGTCACTGAGGCCCCGATAGAGGTGAGCGCCTCCTCCCCGCGGGAGAGAACACTATTCCCCCCTGACGGTCGCCTCCTCTGGGGCTGGTACCAGCCGGAACCAGGCGGAACTGGCAGCCCCTTTCTCCTGATTTGAGGTACTTTCTTTGCCTGGGGTAGGCAGTAGTAGGTACACCAGTGATAATGAAAAATGACTCAAAGCCAAGGAGGCCCGAGTCGTATTCGACCCCATTCCCTTCCGAGTCTGCTGAGACCCCGGTGGCGCCGTCCCTGCCCTGGGCGGACGGTAGAGTCTCTGTGTGTTACTAGGACATACACACAGAGTGACCCGTGAGTAAATGTCAGCCTGTGAGGACACGGAGGGTCGGAGGAGGCAGCTGCGACGGGAGGGCTTCACGGAGGAGGCGGTGCAGCGGACAGGGTGTCGGGTTGGGGCAGACGCAGGCAGGCACAGGAGAAGCCAGCGGTCGGGGGAAGCTGCCTGCTCTCGGCGCGGAGGGCCAGCTGGTGAGCAGCCGGCACAGCCGGGGCGCTGGCCTGGGGCTTCACGTGGGAGGGACGGAGACGCGTTTGCCTGTCCGGTGAGGTCTCTGGGGTGGGCACGATGGCAGTGTGCAGAGGACAGGACGTGACCATGTTCACGATTAGAGAAAGCAGGTGCTGGAAGGGAGGAGGCGGAAGGAAACGCTATTTCAGGGGGTGCCCTCTGACCTTGTGCACGTGACGCTTGTGGCATCCGCTGTCAAAAACAAGCCAAAGCCAGAGGAATCCCCGGGAGTGGGGGCGTGGCACAGAAACGAGGCTAGCCGAGGAAGGCTTTCTGGCCCCGGGACCCACGGCCTGCACACGTCGGAGGGGACACCTGAGCCGGTGCTGCGGAGCCGGCTGCAGCCGCGGCGAGGCGGCCAGCACGGGGCGAGGGGCCTGAGCAGCAATCCCTGCCGTTAGCTGTTTTCTCGGGGCGGAGTTTAGTGGGTGCCAGTGGGTTTGTGGCATTGGATCGGCACACCGGAGGGACCAGGGCATGGAGTGGCCTGCGAAAGCCAGGCCGAGGCAGAGGGTGGCCAGAGGCGGAGGATGGAGTGGCCCGGGGTGCTGGGTCGGGGGCGAGGGGGGTGCACGCATGGGCCCGTTTTCCGTCCCCGCCCCCGCGGCCTCAGCAGGGCACGCAGACGGGCATGGACCCAGGGACCTCAGGAACAGGCCGGTGGCCCCCGTGGGCCAGCTGCTGCAGCCTCAGTAGGAATACACAACTCTAACGCTGTCGTCGATGGTTGCCATTTAAAAAGGCCTTGAGTGCACCAAGACTTTCTCAGTAGATTCTTTTAAGACAGTTGAAGGTGCTTTAAATACGCTCCCAGTTCATTGCAGTTTGTTGGAAGAAAATTACGAAACACGCAATAGTCAGACGGCTGGGTCGGGGTCACTGTCAATATCAGGCTGGGGTACTTCAAATAAATGATGTTACGTTTCGTCAGTATTTTGACAAATAGCAAACTGTTTTTAGGAGATCGTTCACCGTTAAAGATTTATTTTTAAACTTCGTTTTGGTCCTCCCCACTCCCTCCCCGAAGAGAGCGTATGAGAAACTTCATTTTCGTTCTTCCCACGCCTGGGGAAGTCGCGCTCGTGGTTGACGAGATGAGCGGCATGGCGGTCCTTACCTCTGCCGCCGTTTGCCGTATTTTGATCCTGAAATCATTGCGTGAGGAAGCCGTGTGGGCAGCCAGGGCAGAGACCCCGGGCTGGGTCTCGGAGCCCCCACGAAGCGCCACGTGACAGCGTCCCTGGGGGGGGGCCACGTAGCATCGGCAGGATCCCGAAGCTCATTGCCACTCACCCCGCTGTGGGTCAGGACCCTCGGCACCTCGTGCTTTATTTACCAGGGGACCCAGAGTGTTTCCAGCAAATTAAGCAAAGATTACCCCTTGGAGGCTATGTCTTCCGCGAAGCGGCCCAGAGTTCTTCCATAACCACGGCCTTCCCTCCGTTCCCTGATCTCCTTCACTCTGGTTCCCCGTCCCCGCCCCTCGGCCCTCGTGTGTCATAGAAGTGGCCGGGAGGCCTCAGGGGCGCAGAGGCGCAGCGCGACCCCTGGCTTCCCACTCAGAAGTAGGGGTGTCCGGGGTGTCATGGTCCGCTCCCCCAGCCCCCGTCAGCCTCTCTCCTTAGAACAGCAAGTGCCCCAGACTCACGGACCCCAAGCTGGGAGACCCCTCGCTCACACCACCTAACGCCTCCTTCACGGAGCCCTTTGGAGCCTCGGGCGGGGTTTCGGACCCGCAGGTGCCGAGGCGCGGGCGTGGCCTTCGGCCTGGCCTTGGGCCGGGCGTCCACTCCCCCGCCCCCCCCCCCCCCGCGTCCGGGTGGTCGTGGTCGTTCGCGTTAACTGATGGGGGCTGTTTGCAGATCCTTCGCCTCACCCGTATGCGCACTTACTTAACTTACTCTCATAATTGTAGTCTCCTTGCAAATCTTTTCCGTTCTGAATTCAGATGATGCCTCAGCTCCTGCGTTGGAGACTCAGCCCCAAGGCGATGAAGAAGGTGAGGGCCGGGCGAAGCGGGGTGCGCGGGGGCAGGGTGTGGGGGGTCCTGGACCGGGGTGGCCGGGCGCGTCCCCCTGCGCCATCTCCGATTTTCCAGCGCCCCGTCTTCCCCGTGGCTCCTGAACGTGGCCGCGGGCTCGCAGGTAGCAGAGCACCACGGTGGTTTTTCTAAATCAAAATCTGTAGACTGGCTTCGCGATTGGGACCATGTAAAATATGTATTTCACACGCCTCACATCCTGTGTCTGCCACAGTGTGGTGCGTGGGACAAGCTTTGGAAAGTCTCACGGACACAAGACGGTTCTCAGGACTACTGAATTTTGTAGTCGGGACAAGGGGGATTCGCACACTTAGCCTTTAGCAGAGTGTCTCAGGCGTTTGCCCGTGTATCATAAATTTTGGGGTCAAAAGGGATCAGGGTTTGAAGACAAAAATATAAGGAACGCACACAATAAATAAATCCGAGATTGAAAGGTGGAATTACATGGTGCTTCGCAAATAATAATGACCGACAATGACAGCGAGCGTCGGCATGGCGACGAGGGCCGTGCGGTGTGCCCTGCTCGGCATTCGCGGGGTCCTCGGAACCCGCTTCGCAGGCGGGGACACCTGCTCGGCCGAGGCCGGAGGCCGGCGAGGGGCGGGGCGGGCGGTGTGACCAGCCACACTGGGACCATCCGGTTACAGTTGTTAAGTGGTGTCACCAGCAAGACGCAGCCCCGAGGGTTCCACGCGAAACCGGGTCGTACGTGTCATGCTTGGTGCGGGCCTTTCGCCCGAGCGGAAACCCCACGTGTTACACGAACAGCTGCCTCGACCTCAGTGTTTCTGGACACGGGGCTTTTTGCCAAAACCTGCTTCCGCCAGGTGGAGCCTGTCTGGACTCACATCACTAATTTATTTACTTTTTTTTTTGGAGACATTTAACTTTTATTTATAATTTCGGATGAAAGAAATGTGTAAAAATTTTTAAATGAATACTATTTTCTATTGTCTCATGCACGTAATTATTTTGGGTAAATTGTGGAACATGTATTCATCACACTGATCTTTTTTTTTGGCTATTAGGCTGCCTGCTGGAATTCGTAATTAAGAGAATGTGTTTTCATGAGGAATTAAAAATAACCGTCCTTTTGTTTTGGTTCGTTAGATATTGCGTCGCGTTACCCTACGCTTTGGACGGAGCAAGTTAAAAGTCGACAGAACAAGACCAACAAGAATTCAGGTAAGAGGACGTCCTGTTGCTGCTGGTTTTGTTCCTTCCAGTTAAGTGTATAATGCAGCTTTTTCCTTGGTTGCCAGTGAGTCATGCAAATAATTTTTATGACTTGACCAGCAAAATTCAGTTCAAATTTTGGTATTTTTATTGAATTTTCTAAATTCTTTACAATGTTTCTCTACATATGCCGCCGAGTCAACTGTTGTCTTGGATATAAAAATATTTGATAATAAGTATTTGCTTTTGACCTCATTCCAGAGATGTCAAAACACTTGGGTGATTTACTTCAAACCCCTCGAAACGTCGTGGATGGCTGGGCTGCAGAGCAGCGTCTGACAGAACGTCTACCCTAAAACGGGCAGTTGGGGCGCCCACAGCGGGGTGGCAGTGGCCGCGTGTCTTGCGGGGGGCTTCGCGTTTCTGTGGAGACCAACTGCGTCTGGAGTCGCGGTTCTCTCCGGCGGCTGGGCCACGTGTGCCTGCTCTGGCCGCTCCAGGGCCGGTGGCCACGGCCCTCGCTGGGAGCAGCCGCTCCAGGTCTGAGTTCTCGGCCGTTCACAGAGCACGGACTGGGCACCGGCCTGGCTGCCTGAGGTGGGCCTGGAGCGGCGCCCGCAGGTGACCACGCACAGGGGCGGCCTTAGCCTCGGGCGGCCACCTGCGGCTGCGCGTCCCCTTTCAAAGGCATTTTTCACAGCCATGACGTAAACGGGTCAAAGCGTTACGGGAGGCCTGGGCGCCAGTAGCAGTCTGAGACCCCCAACCCCCCACACACCCTGAAAGGGCTGGAGCAGGGACAAGGCCCGGTCTGGGCGCCGCTCCGTCGGGCTGAGCCGGCAGCGAGAGTCCGAAGGCCGGACCACCAGGCGCACTGTATGCCCGGCAGGGGGGTTCCCGCCCGAGTCCCAGGATGCGTGATTTCCTCTCGGAAATGGCCGTTACGGGCACCTTCGCCTATTGCCTGAAGATATTAACCTGTGTGCTGCCCTTAGGGACTTTAGAGCCCGAGTTAGTTTTGTTCAGTCTCGTCGCCGTGTTCCTCGAAGTTACCTTATCCGTCCTGTTTGTGCGTCATACGGATGAGTGCTGGGAAATTAGTTAGCACGTTGTACGGTTCAGATTTACTGGTGGCCTTTGAAAGCTGCTCACAGGAGAATAACATAACTTATTTTGAGAAACAAACATAAAATTGTTGTCAGCAAGGTCACTGGCCATGCGTGTTGTTTTAAAGGCAACTTTAATTGTCAGTAGGAGGCCGTCGGGTTTTGACTGTACGCTCCACATTCGCCCGTGAAACAAGGAAACGTTCGTGGTTCAGCCGGCACTTGCCGTTATCAGGTTTTCTGGCCCCGAGGGACCAGTAAGAACAGCGCAGGCTTTAGGTGTTTTGTGGGACTGACAGTTATGTTTCGGGAAACCCCAGGTTACGTCAGGACCCTACGCTGTAACGTGATTAGGTCAGCTCCCGCGCATAGGACATCGAGCTGATTTATAAACGTGGGGCACGAATCGACCTGGTGACGTCTGTGCCTGACACCAGTCGTGCAGACACGTGTGCTTTCTGACGGTCAGAAAGGCTCAGATCTGGCTGGCACTTCCGGGTAATAGCACAGCACTGAACTCGTTGAGTGAGCAGTGAGGTGACTAGCATGGGTCCGCGTCACCACCACTGTTGCCGTTAGGATTTCACTGTCTGGAGAGTTAGTTTCATTTGTAGTCAACTTTTACTCTTAACGGTACTTTTACTAATGATACTTGGTAGATGTAGGCACGTTTGGCACGTTGAACAAACAGGTATTTTGACTTGTTTACTATTCCGTATTTTTTTAAATGCGCCTTGCGTGCCGGTTCCGTCGGTCTCTGGAGAGGGCCGGCTCCAGGGCGCCCTCGACCCCAGGTCCGTTAGGCGGCACAGAGCGATGCACGCGGCCGGCCCTTCGCACCGCAGACTCCCAGCCCCGGGCCTCAGGCCGCTGTCGGCCCGCGGAGGCTGGCACCTCGCATCGAAACCCGCGGGTGTGGGCGGCCGACCGGCCACCGGGTCCTTTCACGGGGGAGGCCGAGCCGAGGGCGTGTGGCTCTCCTCTGCTGTCGCTCTATGTCAGTGGAAAGTACTGCTTTCCCCTCGAGCTTACTAACGTATACAGTGTTGCTTATGCTACGAGGGCCTAGGATACGGTTGCCGGCGTGGCGAGCACCTACTGTGCGCACGTGGCCGAATGCGTTTTGGAGCAGCTGCTGGAGTCGTTTTTAGAAGGGAGGCTGCCCTTGTGAAGGAGAGTAAAGCACTCCCAGTCTATGAAAATTCACGCACAGCGGGTGGTAAAAACGTGAGCTAGATGAAGGAGTTTTACCATCGTATGCAACATGGGCAGGTCCTATGGCGTTGTTACTTTTTTCCCTCTAAAACAAAGTAAATGAAACAACAAGTAAATAAATAGTGACTAGCTAGAAAGGGGAGCTAATCTATGTACAACTGCAGTTTGGCCACTGGACTTTCATTAATTGAAATTCAATATACACATAACCATCCTGTGGGTTCCCTAAGTGAGGAAAGCTCCACTTGCATCATGTGACCCGATACACAGTGAGTAAGCGGGCAAAATCCGAAACTGCATTTTGCCTAGGAGTGCATCACTCGGTTTTTCCCATCAATATGTAATTGAACGTCAGTTTGTTTTTCCACTTTCTCGGACCCTTATCTTCGGTTTATTGTTCTCTGCATAGAAGGTGTAAAATTGACGACAGCACTCGACCGGGGGAGACGTTTCGCGACGTCCTGTCTTTCACCTACGTAACATTCCCCCACGGGTTTGTAAAACGGTGCACGTTTCCTGGCCCACGTCACACGCTTGCTGGACTCTGCCCGACTGGTAGAATCAGTGCGGAACGTCAGCAGAGAGCGCGTAGGTGTTTGCGCGTCGAACCAGCCGTTCGGTCACCACGAAACAGCAAGTGCCACTCATGACGACAGATCCCAGGGCGCTTAGGGTTGGCTGACCGGAGAGTAATGAAAACATTTTATAGAGTGAACGTGTGAGGCTCTGACACTCCTGAGGGAGCAGAGGGGGCCTCGCCGCCGGGCAGGGGGCGCCGAGGGGGACGCCGAGGCCCACGGAGCACCCTCAGTGCAGGTTCCACTTGCGTCACGATGACAGCGTGACCCCCGGTGAGGAGACTCCGCGGGGACGGCGGGGAGTGCCGGTAATGCAAGGCCGGCCCCGCAGGACTTTGGCGGAGAGGTTATTCGACGGGACGGACGAATTAAAAAATAATTCCTAACTAATTGTGTTCGCATGGATATCTATGCGATTCTTTTCCAGGCTCCATTATCTTTTATTAAAGAATGAGAAACAGGCGAGGGTCAGTGTTTTCAGGCGCCGTGATCTGTCATGAAACCTGAGGACCAGACCGCCGCCACCGCGGTGTTCTCTCTCTCAGTCCGCAGACACCGTAAACCCGCGCCCGAACCCTCGTGTCCACCTCCGCCGGTTAATCGGGGTCTGGAGTGCCACCTGGTGCTGCACGGACTCGAGAAGGAGCGGGGGCCGGGCCGGGACCAAGAAACTCCCGAACACGGCGGCTGCGTCTCTGGGTCAGGAGGGAACCGGGGAGCTTGCCGCCTGCGCGCTTGGCCCCCGTCTTTGAGTTACGGCCTTTGCCCCCACTCCCCGTGTGGACACCCGAGTGCGCGACGCCACGAGGCGTGTGCGGCGGGACACGGGGCTGCCGTGGGCACCGCCTGGCGGTCAGGGCGCTGCGAGCGCCTGCCCCCGCGAAGCCGAGCCAGCGCCACTCCTCCGCGTCAGGACACGCCGACGTCCCCGCTGCTGCCCCCGGGTGTCAGCTCTGCTGATCTGTGGGGCGAGGGGTGCCGTCCCCCCACTGGAAGCGTGTGCCGGTGACAAGCGCCGCCGTGCGGACGCCCGCCCCCTCGCGGCTGCCACGGTCGGCGGGTTTAACAGCTGAGGCTCCCCCTCCCGACCCGGGCACACCTGTGCTGTCACCCCTCCCGAGGGCACGGCGCCTCCGACCCCGGGCTGTCACAGCCCTGGCCGGCCAAGACGGGGTGCCGACAGGGGTCTCGCCCAGCCTGGGGGGCGGGGGGGGGGGCCCGGCCGCGTGGCCCAGCGCAGCAGCCTGTCCGGGTCTCCCATGACGAGGAGGCTTCGCAGGCCGCGCCGGAGCTGGGGCGTGGCGCTCCGTGGTGGCCCTTCCCTCTCCTCTGACGGGCTGGTGGCCGAGTCTGCCCTCCCTCTGCCCCTGGCTCCGCCAACACCCGACGCGGGGCCAAGGAGGCCGCCCCTCGGAGGCCCCCACGGGACACACGCAGGCGGCCCGCCCAGCCCCGACGAGCCCCAACGACCGGCCTTTCCATTGACTGCCCCTTTAAGCTTTGCCTGGGAGCCGGAGAGCACGTGGGGCCACGGTCTGTCATCTCCGAAGCCCCCCCCCCCCCCCCGCTCGGGAGGGAAACGCCTTCCTGCCAGACCACGAAAGCAGCTCCGCGCCCCGGCCCGCAGGCGCCCCGTGCGCACGAGGCTCCGCGGCTGGAGGGGCCCCCGGTGGGGACGCGTCTCTGCTTTCTCCGGAGCTGATAATTTTTGTTTTATTGAGCATATTAAAATTAGTGCCAGAAGATAATCATCTTTGATTCTGCTTTAAATCATGGTAAATTGCATGCCCTAGGGAAAAATAATATAAATTATGTTTTCTTTATTTCCGTTTTAAAATATAATTTTTCTCATTTTTTAATTTTATTCTTCAAATATAAGATTGCCAAAGCATCAAGATACCAACTAGACTCTTGAGTTATGAAGTTTCGGTCATTGGAAAAGATCAAAATATTAAATCAAAGGCTCCTTTTAAATGTAGGCTATAAAAGCATGTTACTTGAAAACACTCATTAGTCTCTCTCAAAATGTGTGTAACTGAATTTATGCAGTTTTCCTGATTGTAAAAGGGGGTTTTCATTATAATCGTATTTGGTTCTGAGATTTCGGCATCCAAACCACGATGATATAATCAGGATATAGCATTTCAACCCAAGTCCACACGACGGGAACAACCCCGAGCAGACCGCCTCCTGGCTGGTGGCCGCGCGCCTTTGCGACTCGCGTGGGGAGAAGGGCTTTGCATTCGCCGTCGAACCGGTGAGGCTGACGGCAAGCGAGGCCCTCGCGCAGGCCCGGCTGCGGCTCGCAGAAGGCCACTGCGCGGCAGGCGGGGCCGCGCGCCGCCACGCACAGCGTGACCTGCTTCCCGTCTCGTTGAGTGTCGGGGGGCGGGGGGGGGGTGGTCCTGGGATCGCACCTTTGCCACCGGTGTCCTGAGGTCAGGTTCGTGTGTCTAGCCCAAAGCCAGGGCCTCACCCTGGGATTGCTTTGGTCCCGCTCTCTCGGGGCGCCCTGTCGTTGACAGTGGTGAGGGTGCAGGCCCTGGGCGGGCGCCCCTCTGTGGCCAGGCCTGTGCCCGGGGGAGGGGCTGGCCCCGGAAGCGCCACGATGGGGCGGGGGCCGGTCGCGGGCGCAAGGACAGGCCGCAGGCACGAGGACTGGGTAGGGGAGCAGCAGCGTCTCCGCTCACACCCCAAACAGAGCCATACTGCCGTGGCCTGCGTGGGGGGGGGGGCACTCTGGGCCGGGGGGTGACGGGGAGTCTCGTGCCGCGTGCACGGCCAAGGTGCTCTGGGACAGCGTGCTCACGGACCGCAGCAGGGAGGCGGTGGGCGGCGATCGTGGGCGTGGCCGCCCCTTCTCCCGAGCGGCCGTGAGTCCCTCCAGCCTTTCTCCCCGCAGGAGTCGGGTCCGGCCGCTCAGAGCCACACAGGGCCTCCGGGCCGCGCAGAGCGGGGACGGGCGCAGGGCCGACTGGGATTCCTGCGGGGGTCCAGAGCAGGTCACCCGCCCCCCCGTTCCGGCATCCTGTCTCCGAAACGGGCATGGTGGCCGACCTCGCAGAACGCGACCGTGCGCGCAGCCAGCAGCGCCCAGTCAGTGGGCAGCGGCGGAGCGAGTTTCCGGAAGTCCCCGTCCGAGGTCAGAGCCAGACCTCACAAGTGACGGGAGGACGTCTCCTGGAACCTCGCGTGCGTGTGTCTGTGTGTGCGTGTGCATGTGTGTGCACATGTGTGTGCACATGTGTGCATGCTGCATTGCGCATGTGTGCAAGCATATACACATGTGCATGCATGTGATTTGTGCGTGCGCATGTGTTGCACGTGTGTACAGTTCATGTGTGCACGAGTGCGTGCATATGTACACGTGTGTGTGCATGTAATTTGTGTGTGTGCGTGTGTGTGTGTGTGTGTGTGTGTGAGAGAGAAATTCGCGAGTGACCTGGAGTCCTGTGTTTCTGGCAGCCCCGCCTGCTGACACGTGCCCTTCCTGGTCACAGACTTCGTGTGGCTCATCTCCAGTAGAGAAGGCTCTGCGGCTTTCTTCAGAGGTCAAGTGTTAGTCCAGTGTATTAGTTTGTCAGGCCGAGGACCGCTGGTGGCCTCAGCACAGGACAGCGTGTCTCGCAGTCCCGGAGGCTGGACGTCCATGTCCAAGGGGCCGGCAGGCTGTGCTTCGGGTGAGGACGCCTCCTGAGTGCAGATGGCCTCCTCTCCGAGTTCTCCACGGCCTTTTGTCCGCGGGTGCGGCTTCCTGGTGTTTGGTCCCCTCTTCTTATAGGGACACCAGTTATGTGGGACTACAGCCCACTTGTGACCTTGTTTAACCTTAACCTCCTCCTAAGGTGAGAGAAGAAGGTCGCATTGAGAGCCGTCTCCAGATGCAGTCACTCTGGGCGCTGGAGTCTCATCATATGAATTTTCGTCCATAACACGAAGAATAGAATTATTTTGATTTGGTTTGCATTTGGACGTTTCGCACCAAAAGCAAGACCTTTCAGTAAAAAGGGTCAGGACGGAGGTAAAATCGGCCATTGGTATGTTCCTGCTTTATCAGTTCTAACGGTATTTTGGTGGAATCTTTAGGGTTCTGTATAGTATCATGCCAACTGCAAATAATGATGGTTTTACCTCTTCCTTTCTGATTTGGGTGCCTTTTATTTCTTTTTCTTGCCTGATTGCTGCGGCTAGGACTTCCAATACTATGTCGAATAAAAGTGGCGAAAGCAGGCATTCTTGTCTCATTCCTGATCTTAAGGAAAACCGTTTTCGCTTTTCCCTGTAGAGCTTGATGTTAGTGGGCTTGTCACTGATGGCCTTTATTATGTTAAGATGTGTTTCCTCTATTCCCACTTTGCGGAGAGTTTTTATCATAAAGGGATGCTGTGTTTTGTCAAACGCCTTTTCTGTACCTATTGATATGATCATATGATTTTTATTCTTTATCTTGTTCATGTGGTGTATTACGTCAATTGTTTCGTGGATATTGAACCAACCTTGCATCCCAGGAATAAATTCCTTGTGAGCACGGTGTTTGAGTTTTTTGATGTACTGCTGAATTTGGTGTGCTAATATTTTGTTGAGGGGTTCACATCTATGTTTATCAGTGATACTGGATATTGGTCCATAATTTTCTTTTTCTGTAATGTCCTCATCTGGTTATAGACTCAGGGTCATGGTGGCCTCGTAAAGTGGGCTCGTGAGCCTTCCCTCCCCTTGAATATTTTGGAATAGTTTGAGAAAGACAGGTGTTAATTCTTTGCATGTTCGGTAAAATTTACCTGGATTTTGTTTCTAGGGAGTTTTTTGATTACTCGTTCAAATTTGTTAGTATTTGGTCTGTTCTTATTTTCTGTTTCTTCTTGATTAAGCCTTAGAAAACAGCATTTTTTTCTAGGAATTTATTCATCTTGTCCAGATTATTCAATTTGTTGGCATATAATTGTTTATAGTATTTTCTTAAAATTCTTTTTTCTTCTGTGGAGTTTGTAGGTACTACTCCTTTCATTTCTGATTTTATTCATCTGGGTCCTCTCTCTTTTTTGATGGGTCCGATTAAAGGTTTGTCTTTTCAAACAACTATCTCTGGGTTTCATTGCTATTTTATGTTGTTTTTTAGGCTCTATTTTATCTCCACTCTGATTTTATTATTTCTTTTCTTCTTCTCACTTTGGGCTGTGTTCGTTGTTCTCTTTCTAGTTCCTTTAGGTGTAAAGTTAAATGTTCATTTGAAGTATGTTCTTGTTCCTCGAGGTAGGCCTGCATTGCTATGCATGTCCCCCTTAGGACGGCTTTCACTGTGTCCTGTAGATTTTGAGTTGTCGCGTTTTAGTTTCCATTTGTCTCAAGGTGTCCTTTTGACTTCTTCCCCGGTCTCGTTGTTAACTCGTTCATGGTTTGGTATTATGTTATTTAGCCTCCATGTGTTCGTGTGTTTTTCAGTTTTTTTTTTCTTGTAATTGAGTTCTAGTTTCCAAGCATTGCAGTGAGAGAAGAAGCTTGATATGATTTCAATCTTCTTAAATTTATTGCAACTTGTTTTGTTCCAAGTGTACTTGAAAATAATGTATATTCTGCTTTGGGACAAAATGTTCTAAGTACATCAATTGAACCCACCTGTTCCAGTGTGCCACGGAAGGCCGGCCTTCCCTCGCCGGTGTTCCATCCGGGGATCTGCCCGCCGGTGCGAGTGAGGTGCGACCCCCCCCCGCCCCCGCTCGGCTGCTCCGCCGCCAGCCCCCCCCCATGCTCATTTTCCGTTTCGTAAATGTAGGTGCTGCCGTGTTGGGTGCGTAGGTATTTTCTAGGGTTACACCCTGTCGTCGGGTCGATCCCTCTGTTACCACGAAACGGCCGTCTCTGTCTCTCACTGTGAAGCCTGTTTTGTCTGCCGCGAGCATCGCTACCCCAGCGTTTTGTTTGTTCCCATTTGCACAAAAGGTCTTTTTTCATTTTCTTACTTTGAGTCGGTGTGTGTCTTTCCGTCTGAAGTGGATCTCTTGCAGGCAGCAGGGTCTCGTTTTCTTATCTATTCAAGTCCGTTACCTCTTTTGATTGGAGCATTTAGTCCATTTACATTCAAACTAATTGTTGAGGGAAGTGTCGTTCCTGCCATTTTATTATTCATACTTTTCATCTTTTGTCCCCTTCTTCTCAGAGAAGTCCCTCTAACATTTCTCATCATACTAGTTTGGTGGTGATGAACTGCTTCCACTTATCTTATCTGGAAAGAACTGACATTTTTAGCTAAGCTAAAAAGCATCCAAGGAATTTTCAGCCTTTACCATCAACACTCAGCACTTTAACGGAGAGTTAGATTTCACAAAATATTAAGTGTGCGCTCGGTCGTACTGGAAGACACACCCCGCCGTGGGACGGACCGCTGGGAAGAGGCCGTGGAGAGGGGTGGACGATGTGCTCTCAGGAGGGGAGCTCAGTGTCCTCATTCTCCATTGATTCTTGACCGAAGACGAAAAGGAATGCTGTCTCCGGCCCGCGTTTCTGGTGCTCAGGACCTTCGAACTTAACTTGAGAAATAAATTTTCCAAGATTACCCTCAACGAAAGGGCATGTTTTCTCTTTTGTTTGGAAACTTGGAAATAAGTGTGTTTTTCTGGTTTGGTGTGACTCTGCATGAGGAAAAAAAGCAATAATACTTTCTTCATTTTAGAAGTCAGTTTTTAAAACTAAAAAATTAGAAAACATTCTTTTAAATGCTTGGTTGGGAAGCGTTTTTATTAGCTCAAGATTTTTTTGTTGTTTAATTTTAAGCATTTTTCAAGCATCATGTGTTTTTGTGTTTGCTGAACCATTTGAAGCCATTGCTTCGATTTTTGAAATACGATGTTACAACCAAATTGTCTATGAAGTAGAATTACCTACGGGTTGAAGCGGATGTTAATAAATTAAGATTTTTCTCTTTGTTCCTTGTCTTGTCTCTGTGTTAAAAAAAACTAACGCCTTCCAGTCCCTCCACATAGTTTTTGTAACCCGTGAGGCCGTGGTGCACATCGGGTAGAGGCCGGACACAATACCGAATGCCCGAGATTCCTACAGTATTCTGTAATCTTTTCGGACATTTTTAGACGTGACATAAGCGAAGATTTAGAGTTTTGAGCAAATAAAATGACAGAAACCAGAATGACGTCAGGGACCGAAGGTCTCGGTTGGGTCAGAGACCAACTGCCTGAGCGTAAGCGGGTGGTCGCACGGAAGATGGGGGGGGCGTCTTTTCTACTGTTAGAACGTGACACCGGCGTCTCTTTTCAGATGTGATCGGTATTTTATTTAATTTACTCATTATACATTCAATATGCTTTATTGTTTTGCAACAATTTTGGCTTCATGAAAAAAAAAGTGCAGCCAGCAGAGTTTCCACGTGGCCCCTCGACGGCCCCCCCCCAGCGTCTCCTCTGGTGACCGATTAGCGTGTGATCGGTAACTCCAGTTCACAGTTTGCACGAGGCTCTATGGTTTGTGTCGCGCGTCCTGTGGCTTTGGACACACGCGGCGCGGCGCGTGCCCGCCGTTGCCGACCTACACGGGCGTCCCTCTGCCCCGCGCGTCCTCCGCCCGCCCCCCCCCAGCTCTCGGCAGCCACTGCCCTCACCACTGTCCCCATGTCTCGCCCTTTCCGAAGAGTCACGTAGTTGGAGTGATGCAGCGTGTGGACTTCTCGGGCCGGCCCCTCGCCGAGTGACGCGCATGTGACCGTCCCCACGTCTTCTCGTGCTTCCGTGGCCCATGTCCCTCACTCGCTGACCAACAGTCTGTCGTCCAGACGCACCGTGGTCTGTTCGTTTATTTATCCATCACCTCTCGAAGGTCGTCTTGGTCGCTTCCGATTTTTGGCAATGATAAAGCTGCTATACACACCCGTGTGCAGATTTGTGTGTGGAAATACGTTTTCAGCGAATGTGGTTACATACCGGGGAACGCCTTTGCCGGATCATGGGGCGAGAGCAGGTTTAGTTTTGTAAGAAGCCGCCAAACCGTCCTCCAAGGTGGCTGCACCATTTGACGTCCCCGTCAGCCCCGAGTGACGGTTCCCGAGGCTCCACGTCCTCGTCAGCATGAGGTGCTGTCAGCTTCTGGATTTTGGCACCCCCTCAGGTCCGTAGTGGCATCTCGTTGCTGTTCCGATTGGCAGTCCCCTAACGACGTATGAGACCGAGTACCTTTTCACATGCCTATTGGACATCGGCGCCTCTTCTCTGGTGAGGCTTCTCCCCAGGCCGAGTCAGTGTGGAGCCGCCGCATGCTCGCCGGGGGCAGCGCCCTCCCGCCCTGCCGGGCGTTGGTCTCGGCCGCAGCTCCCTGGCGCTCGCACGGGACGTGGCGGTGATGTCCCAGGGCTTGGTCTGCAAGGGTCTGGGCGCCGTTTCTCTTGGCTGTGAGGGCCCAGGCTCTAGGCAGAGACCCTCTTGTCCTGCACTGCTGTGGGCTTTGTGGGGTCACGTGCTCCGATGCGCGCTTTCTCTACCGGCCAGTTAGTGACCTGGGAGAAAGGGGCGGGAGCTCGGGGTCGCCGGTGTGTCCTGTTCTGTCTGACTCTCACGGCGGCGGTGCAGGTGGGGGCTGCTGTCATTCTGTAGACGTGGAGACAGACTTTGCAGGGGCGACCCAGGAATGCGGGGTCCGCAAGAGGTCGGCCTGGGTTTGCTGAACGGGGACACGTGAATAATTGTATTCCAGCAAAACTAAAGTGCACGATCTCCCTGCTCCCTCGCCCGTCTCGGAAAACCAGGTTCTAAGGGGGCACTGATTTCTGTTTTACCTTCTTGCTTTCGATCGTCTAAGTGTTGTGTAATTAAAAAGAAAACCACGCACAATTCCATGACTGATGAAGGCAGCACGTGTGAAAACTAAGGAATCGATTCTCAGAAACGAAAACCCACGCGCTGAAACCCGTGACGGACGGAAGCCCAGGCTCCGTGGTCGCGCAGGACTCGCTCGGCGTCTGCACAGCCCGGACGGGACCTGGGGGCCCTGCGGCGACTCGGGTCCTGTCCGGGGCACCCCTGACCCCACGCAGGGCCCCAGCTGCAATACCCGCCTGCCCCCCCAGACCCGACCGCCGCATGCGTGACGTGGGAACAGCGTCCGACCTCACAGAATCCGGTGACACGTGACCAGCGCACGGCGACGAGCCCCGCTCAGCTCGCGTCCCCGTGCGTGTGCAGAGCCCCTGGAGCAGGCCGCTGCACCCCTGACCCGCCTTCCTGCGTGCTGTCCCGCCTGCGCGCCCACAGCCCTCCCCTAAACGCCGACGTCAGCACCCGCTGGCTGAGTGCGTTGCATGGGCCGGCCTGTGTCCGCGTCGAAGACAGTAATTCGCATTTTCTGAGCCACCGTGGCGTTTATACACGTTCATGGCAGAGGCCCCGGGCTCCCCCCGACTCGGCGTCTGGCCAGGTCGCCGCGTGCGCGCCCGAGCGCCTCGCGGTAGGATGGGGACCCGTGGTCCCCGGGGGAGCGGCGGTCACACCCGCCGTTTCTCCCTCGTGCTCGGTCGTCCGCGTGTCTTCGTCCAGGTCACGGACGTCCGCTCCGTTGTTGCTTGTGTTACGTGCGTCTCGCGGCCTCCGAGCCTCAGGCCTCCTCGTCCCTCGTGGGGCTCAGCCCGCGGCCTTGTCCCTGGTCCTTGTCCCCGCGGCCTTGTCCCTGGTCCTTGTCCCTGGTCCTTGTCCCCGCGGCCTTGTCCCCGCGGCCTTGTCCCTGGTCCTTGTCCCGCGGCCTTGTCCCCGCGGCCTTGTCCCTGGTCCTTGTCCCTGGTCCTTGTCCCCGCGGCCTTGTCCCTGGTCCTTGTCCCTGGTCCTTGTCCCCGCGGCCTTGTCCCTGGTCCTTGTCCCCGCGGCCTTGTCCCTGGTCCTTGTCCCCGCGGCCTTGTCCCTGGTCCTTGTCCCCGCGGCCTTGTCCCTGGTCCTTGTCCCCGCGGCCTTGTCCCTGGTCCTTGTCCCGCGGCCTTGTCCCCGCGGCCTTGTCCCCGGTCCTTGTCCCCGCGGCCTTGTCCCTGGTCCTTGTCCCCGGTCCTTGTCCCTGGTCCTTCGCCCAAGCTCGCCACCGGGTTTGACAGCACGGGCATGATCAGGGCGCTTCGGGAAACCCTCCGTGGCGTTCGGAGCTCGTGGCAGTCCCCGCCCTGGCCTGCCGCGTCCGGCCCCCGCCGCCTGCTGAGCACGGCCGTCCAGGGCGCAGGTGTCAGGAAGGTGACCGCACGCCGGGGGACGCCGGGCGCCTGGTGCTGTGGTGGAGTGTGTTTCCCGGAGGGTTCCGAGAGCACGGAGCAGATGTCCTGAGCCCGGAGGCCGCCAGGCCGCCTCCTAAGCTCCCGCTGGGTGACCAGCACACCCAGCGAGCGACCCCAGACAAGTGTCCCTTTCTCAATGGCTGCCGACCTCGGCCGGGCTCGCCGGGGCTCCGAGCTCCTGACATGCCCGTCAGCCCTCCGTGAGCGGGGTCGGGGACTGTTCTCGGCACCGGCAGAGGCGCAGGAAAGCAGCCCGAACGCAGACACCCCGTCCTGCCTCCAGTCACCCTGGGAGCCGCTGGGTCCTGTGCTTGAGCCCAGCATCACGGAACAGGGCAGCCGGCGTGGGGGCGGGGCGGGCGGGGCCCCCCGGGGCCCCCACTTCATCTCCGCACTCGGGAATGGGCGTGCGATCATGCGGATGGGATAACCCAGCAAGGGCCCGCGGGGGACCTCCAGGGAGCCTGCCGGGGGCGCGCGGGCGCCTCGTGCAGCGGCAGCAGCCCCGACAGCTGCGTCCCGGCCCCGGGGCCCCGGCGGGGCAGGGCTGGCCCCGTGTGGACGGAGCAGTGCGCCTGGCCGGTCGCGCGTCGCAAGCCGAGCGCCCCCCCCGCCCCTCCCCGGCAGCGGGGTGCCTGCCGGGCGCGCGGCCGCTGTCTCCTTCCTCTCTCGCTCACGAGCGCGACCTGAGCCTCTGCCGTGACAGTCGAATGCTCCCCGGGCGGCTCTGAGGTCGTCCCACAGGGTGTTGCCGGGACACACGCGGCGCTCGGCTCCGGTCTTCGGCTCTGTCGGCGCGTCGGCCCTTCCTCCGTGGGCGCGCAGAGTCTGAAAGGTGACGTCGGTTTCTGTGTCCTCCCGGGACACACACAGCAGTCGTGGGCTTTGAAAACGCTGGGCGCAGCAGCCGGTGGCGTGGCACATGGGACATTCCAAGCAGGAGCAGCGCCTGCCGCCTGGGCGTTGGGCGTCTGGGATGGCTTATCACGGTCCCAGTCCTACAGAGAACTCAACATCGCTAGCTATCAGGGAAATGCCAGTCACGACCACCATGAGACACCATCTCACGCCTGTTAGAACAGCTGTAACCGACAGGACAGGTAGTGACGAGTGTCGGAGAGGACGCGGAGAACAAGGAGCCGCGTACACTGCTGGTGACTACGCACTGGTGCAGCCACGACGGAAGACAGTATGGAGGGTCCTCAGAAAACTAAGGATTAATCTACCGTCCAATCCGGCAATCCCTCCACTGGGTATTCACCCCAAAGACTTGAAAACCTGTATCTGAAAAGATACTTGCACAGCGATGTTCATAGCAGCATTATTGATGGTGCCCAGGACATGGAAGCAGCTGAAGTGTCCTACGATAGGTGACTGGCTAAAGCAGCTGGGGTACATGTAGACAATGGAACACGACTCAGCCGTAAGAAGAGAGGAAATGCTGCCATTTGCGACAACCTGGATGGAAATCGAAGATAATCATGCTGAGCGAAAGAAGCAAGACAGAAAAAGTTGAAAAGTCACATGATATCACTTGTATGTGGGATATAAACCTAAAGGCAACAAATGCACAGGACAAACAGAGACTCGGGGACATGGACAACGGGCTAGTGGCTCCCAGAGGGGAGGGAGGAGGGGGGAAAGGTAAAAAAAAATTAAAAAAATAAATAAAAATATAAGCTTGGGAAAGTAAATAAATAAATAAGGCGGGTCATTCTCGTGGTCATTTCTGGGACCGATGGCTGACTCGCTTGTGTCCTTGTGCGGTGCTCAAGGACACTCATCGTCACTGTTTCCAGCCACCCGAGTCCTCCCTCTAACCGCCAGACCTCCACCCGCTGAGCGTGACCGAGGCCTGGGCAGTGAGGGGACAAAGCCGTCCGTGAAGGGGTGGGGTCCTGCAGGTGTGAGCAGTGAGGGGGGTTCCTGCAGGTGTGAGCAGTGTGTGTGGGGGTCCTGCAGGTGTGAACAGTGGGGGGGGGTCCTGCAGGTGTGAACAGTGAGGGGGGTCCTGCAGGTGTGAGCAGTGAGGGGGTGGGGTCCTGCAGGTGTGAACCATGCTGGGGGCAGGTCCTGCAGGTGTGAGCAGTGAGGGGGGTCCTGCAGGTGTGAGCAGTGAGGGGGGGTCCTGCAGGTGTGAGCAGTGAGGGGGGTCCTGCAGGTGTGAGCAGTGAGGGGGTGGGGTCCTGCAGGTGTGAGCAGTGAAGGGGGGTGCTGCAGGTGTGAGCAGTGAGGGGGTGGGGTCCTGCAGGTGTGAGCAGTGAGGGGGGGTCCTGCAGGTGTGAACCACGCTGGGGGTGGGTCCTGCAGGTGTGAACCGTGCCAGATGAGGGAGCCAGGTGGGCTCCTCGGGCAGGCGGGTTCCTCGGGGTGGACGGGATCCTCGGGCCGGGCCACTGGCCTGCTGGGCGCGTCCCTGACTCAGGCCCGCAGCGAAGCGGCCGGCGGCCCTGGCAGGTCGTCCCACCTGTGCCGCAGGGACCCGCCGGGCCTCAGAGCTGCGTGCGGTGTGTCCACGAGGACCATGCTCTCACCACTGACAGAGGCGCAGTGCTGGGGGCCCCTGACCCCTCCCGCCTCCCGCCACCCGCCCCATCTCCGCCTCCTGGGGCCTCCCAGGGCGGCCCCCGGTGCCTGCTCACGCCTGCTCCCCCTCTCTGCAGCGGCCTCGTGTGATGAGGAGCAGCAGTCGGCGCTAGAGGAGGCCAGGCAGCCCAAGAGCGACAACGTGGTGGTCCCCGAGTGCGCCCACGGCGGCCTCTACAAGCCCGTGCAGTGCCACCTGTCCACCGGCTACTGCTGGTGCGTGCTGGTGGACACCGGCCGCCCCGTGCCCGGCACGTCCACCAGGTGAGGCCGCGGCGGGGGGCGGGGGGCGGGGAGCCCGGGGCCCACGGTTCCACCACACCCCGCCCTCGCCCTGGCCTCCCGTGCAGGGCCCTGCAGGGGAAACTGTCACGTGCGGTCGCCGGGGATGGCCCGTGCGAAGGACAGCGCCCGTGGGTGGCCGGGGGCCACGTCTGTGCGGGGGGCCAGGGAGGAGCCCCCCGCGTGAGTGGGCAGGTGGTGGAGTCTGACCCCGTGGCTCTCCTTCCCTCCTCGCAGGTACGAGCAGCCGAAGTGCGACCACACGGCCCGGGCGCACCCGATCAAGGCGCGGGACCTGTACAAGGGCCGCCAGCTCCCAGGTAGGCGGCGGCGCGGGGGCGGGGCAGGGTGGGGCCGGTGCTTCCGCGCGCGTGGCCCCCTGTCTGGGCAGCGTCCTCGGAGTGGCAGCGGCAGCAGCCTCATGGCCGCGCCCCGGGGTCCGCGGTCCGCGGTCAGCGTGGCGCCCACAGTGGGGCCGTGCCTCGGGTCCCGCGCATGCCGCAGGGTTGGGGGAGGCGCGTCTGAGGCCAGCACCTCAGAGGACACGCGGTGTCCCCGGCTCGGGACACGCCCAGGGAGCCCCCAGCGCAGCGCCCGTGACCCGGCGCGAAGCCAGGCAGGCGCTCGCGCGCCGGCTCCCGACGTCCCTGCCGAGTTGCTGGGCGAGAAGCTGCCGTTCAGGTTTCAAGGCCTCGAGCTCCATCTTGGTGGCAGGCGAGTTCCACAGCAAGGTCTGCGCCACGGTGCAGAGGCGGAGGGTTCGCCCTCGGGGTTATTCAAACACACTCACGGCAGGCTGTGCACGCGCCCTGCCCCGAGTGTCTGTGGTCGCCGGGCTGCTCGGGCGGCTGAGACCACGGCCTCCGGGCACCGCCCCGAGAGGAAAGGAAAGGCCAGGGCCGTGCAGGCCACGCCCGCGGCGGTCCCGCCGCTCGGTCCTCCGGGGAGGTCGAGGGCTGCAGAGACCGTGTCCGCCGCGCATGGCGAGTCCCACGGCATCAGTGAGGCCGTCAAAGCTCGTCACCAGTCTGTTTCCTTTCAAGCCTCTTCTTTCCCTTTAAGTGACCCCAGACTTTGTACGCTCGGCCACAGCTCAGAGACCATGAGCATCGTGCGAGACATCTTTGCTGCAGGCTGCGCGTTTGCCCCGGGCCTTACCCGGGGTCTGGTAAATGCCGGTTCAGAGCAGTTGCGTGGTCCTCACATCATTCATCCTGCCGTTGGTACGGGAGGCTCTGAGCTGCAGGACGCAAAGACGTCTTCTGCGGACAAAGGCGGAGGAGGCCGACTGCCCGCTGAGCGGCTCGTCGGCGGTTTGTGTGTGTTTTTGTGCAGCCGCGCGGCAGCGTTTGGAATGAGGACGGGCCTCCGAGGACGCGGAGCGGGCAGTGAGGGCCCGGGGACGGCGACCAGCCTCCTGCCGGCGGGGCCGGCCCAGCGGCCACCCTGCGCTCGTCCGAGCCCGGCTCAGGCCTTCGCTGGGTCCCTGCCCCGTGTCCCCAGCATTCCTGTTCGAGGCAGATTCACGGGATCTGTCGGTGGCGTTATTTTCATCACACTGTGTTCCTTTGCGTGATTCATGAGTCAGGCTGCTCTCTGCCTCTTGGTGGGGGGAGATGCAGACGGGGGCGGGGGGGGGCGTGGAAAAGGCGGGTCGTGAAGATGCACATTCCTAGCTGGGCGCCTTTTGTACACGGGGTGTCTTGCCCGTAGAAGGAGCTCGATTCGCGGCTGGCTGGCGCGCTCCCCGGTGAGCTCTCCTGGCCCCCGTGATCCGGTGAGATCTCTTGCCTCGGAGTCAGGTTTTAATGCCAGTGGACAGCACGTCGTCCGACCCCCGGGGTGACGAGCTGAGCGTGCGTTTGCTGTTCCTAGGTTGTCTTGATCTCGTCACATAAACGTCGAACGCCCCGTCCTTTGTCTCTGAGGGTCCAAGAGTCTAATTATTTCCTCTTCATGACATAAAACTGTGTTATTTCTAAATCGAGCTGCGTGTGGTTTTCACACATGTTCACGCACGTAACTTAGGGTGTCTTGTCGGGATCTTCACAGCGACAGAGGCAGCTCCTCCTGTCCCTGTTGTGGGGCGGCCCCGCCGCGCGTACACGGGACACCAGACGGGGCTCCTTGATTCAGTGACTGGGATGGTCATTTAGCTCGTGGGGACATTGATCGTCAATGCTGAGAACGTGAAATGTCACTGACGGCTCGTGTGGGCGTCGGGCGCCACGCAGAGCGAGGACCTCTGAGCCCTTCAGGTCCAGCATTGGGGGGTGGGGCACGGCCGACTCCGCCGCCGGGCTGCTGGGTGTGGGCGGCTCGTGACCACGAATCACTCTGATTTTTCAGAGATAACTATCCTTATTAGGGAAAAACAAGTGGGTCTTAAAATAACTCCTGGACGGAGGCTGTTCTGGGCAGAGAGGAAAAGGCCGTTTCCAAAACGGGGCAGCACAGGGGCTGGCGCCCGGGCTCACACGGGCCCACACGGGCCCACACAGGCCCACACGGGCTCACGCGCCGCCCGTGGAAGGGGCCGCCCTGGTTCCCAGGGGCTCTCTGCACCGCGACCAGCAAGGCCCCTGTGTCCCCGGTTAGGCTGGGGCTGGTCCGCTGCACAGCTCCCTGGTTTGGGGGGTTTTGTGACTGGAAACATTTCCTGGTGTCCTGTCCAGGGCAGCTGGTGGACGCCCCAGCTCACGCCAGTGGACGGGGGCCGACACTTTACCGTGTGGGCGGGAGGTCGGGACCCCGCCAGACAGACGGGCCACTCACTGACAGTCGGGCCATCGTTCCGGCCTGAAGACCCCTTTGTCTGTAAGTGGCCTTGCATGGCGTCTCGAGAGGAGGCGAAGACCAAGGAGGCGGGAGTCTCAACAACGGGGTCGCCCCTCACCATGTGTCCTGTGTCCGTTCCGCGAGGCCATCCTCGACGGACGGTCACAGGGCCGCCCGACCTTGGACAGCGGAGCGGTGGGCGGGAGTCAGGCCCCTGGCTGGGGGTGGCCCACCAGGGCCCAGGGGAGGAACCAGGCGGAGGCGTCGCACTCGGCCTCGGCGGTGGAGCAATGGCTTCTGAGGATTTAGTCAAATCAGCGTTTTGTTATCAGGGAAATTTTAATGCAGCTGGGGCTACGACTCACTCGGCCAGAGCGCCCACCGAGGCCCTGCTGTGGCCAGGGCCCCCGCTGTGTGTCTGGGAGCCCCTGGGCTACAGCCCTGGGGTCGTCCAGGAGGTGGGGCCACTGTGCCCGCCTTGCCCGAGACGGCCCGACTGAGGGGCCGCCGGCCTGCGAGACCCACGGTGGGGTGGCGGCCAGACCAGGGCCGCGAGCCGAGCCTCGGAGCGTCCGACGTGCTAAGGCCGCGAGTCTGTTGAACGTCGTGTCCAGCGTCGGTCCGAAGCCCTGCTGCAGTGCAGGGCCCCCGGCTCACGTGCCCTTTCAGGGGGGCCCGGGCCCCCGTCACCGCAGCCGCCGGAGCCCTTGCCTCGGGTCCCGTGGGGGTGGGCACAGCCCATCGAGGGCCCTTCTCTGCTCCCGCCGGGGTCCGTGCTCTGCGGTCCCTGATCTTCAGGCACCAGGGGCCGGTGCCCCGAAGAGTGTGTGACGCCCGACGATCGGCGGCGGGGCTGGGGGCCGTGACCACGGACGACGCTGCCCTCGCCGCCTGCTGTGCGGCCCGGCTCCTGGCGGGACGCGGCCGGCACCGGTCCCAGCCGGGGGATAATGACCAGAGGCTGCAGGGGGTTCAGAAGATGGTCGTCCCCGGGGCCGAGGCGACGTGCGCCAGTGCGGGCAGAGCGGACGGGGACAGAGCTGGCGCCTGTGGGCGGGGGTGCGGGGGGCGCGGGGGCGCAGACACCCCGCTCCCTCCACCTGCCGGGCTCGCGGCCTCAGAGCCTCCGGGGCCCCCGGGCGGGCACCTGCCCTCCCCGCCCGTGTGTTCATTCCCATCAGTGTCGTGCGTGTGTGTTTTAACCCCGCGTTGGAGACGGTCGGTCGCCTTGCGAGTGTGTCGTCTGAGGGGGTCCTCGCCGTGGGGACCAGCCGCGCTGCAGACCGCTCCAGGGGGTACACGGAGCAGACGTAAACACTTCCTCCCTCCTCAATCAACGTCCTTCTAACTGAAAGCACTTTTACAGAAATGGAAATTTGGCGACAGACCCGTGGGCGTGGAGAGCCCATTGTGGGCGAGGAGGAGGCCTCAGCCACGTGGGGGAGGGGCGCAGCGTCCTCGGGCAGCTGGGGGGCCCGCGTCGGTCCCCACAGGACCCACCGCCTGCCGGCAGTGCAGTCGCGCCCGGTGCCCGCGTCCCCGGCCGGGTATCAGGTCCGCTGCTCGGCGGAGGGCGGGCTCGTGTGGGCGGGTGGTGCCCACCGGATCACGACAGCCCGGTGCCCTCCGGCCGCACACAGCAATTCGTTCGTCCCAGAACCTGCTTCGTAAAGCGAGTTTTCCTGCCGCGATGCGTCGTATGCGGAGCGGTGGGCAGCGCGCCCGCCTTCCCCCCACGGCGTGTGGGCCATGCCGTCCCTGCCGAGGTCGCCGTGGGACCAGCCCGCCGCGGAGCTGGTCACCACTCTGGGGGGGCTGTGAGCTGAGCGCACCCGGCCGAAGTTCAGGAACCGGGAAGGATGTGGGTGTCCCAGGACGCAGTGGCAGCCCCTCGCGAAACCACTGGGGGGACCCGAGTGACCGAGGTCAGGGCCGCCGCCCAGGGCTGCCCGGCCGGGCACGTCCTGCTGCGCCCGCTCCTGACACTCCTGCGCCTCACCCCGGGGCCGTGAGAGGACGCGGGGTCCGGTCGCCGCGACTCCCGGTGAAGGCGCGTCCCACGCCCTCGCGCCTTCCAGATGTCCCCCTCCTGGACTCGGTTGCTCCGAGGCGCGAGGCGGGGTGCACGGGCGGCTTTTCCCTCAGGGTCTCTCCGGCCAGAGTGGGGCGTGGCGTCACACACGCGTCCAGGGCAGAGGCGAGTGTGCGACGCACCGGGACGTGGCGCGAGGGGCGTGTGAGGGGCACGGCCAGGGCGGGCACACTGGCGAGGGCCCCTCCAGCCCGGCGGCTCCGCCCCGCCGGGGAGCCAGGCGCCCCTCGGTGGCCGGATGCAGCGTGAGCGCGTTTGGGGAGAAGGTGGTCCCAGGGTCCCCGTCCGCTCGCTGGGCCGGGAAGCGGGTCGGAGGGCGCCCGAGGCCACCGTCGCCCTGGACCTCGGTCACCGGCCGTGCGGCCGGCTCAGGGACATGCTCCATCTGAGGGAGTCGCGTGCGCCCCTGCACCCCGCACCGTGGCCACGCGGCGCGGCCAGCGGCCAGCGTCCTCAGAGCGCGTGGGCACCGCACGCCAGGCCGCCCCTCACGGACTGCTCGCCAGGCCGCCCCTCACGGGCCACGCCCGCTGTCTGCCCGCCGGGGCCACAACTTCAGACACGTGCGAGCCGTCGCGTCGGGAGGTGCCCGCGCCTTCCTCGGTGTCCCTCGTGGCTGCGTCCGCTGCCGTGAGCTCAGCTCTCGGGGTGGTGCCGGGGGCCGGGACGCAGTGTGGGGGGCTGGCGGGGGGCGGGGGTGGGGAGCCGCCTACAGGGTCCCGGAGTGGGGTCCCGGGACGAGGGGTATCGAGAACACCGGGCTCCCGGGGGCCGACGCAGAGCCGGTGACAAACATGGCGGGTTTCCCTCGGCGGGGGCGGGGGGTACACTGGAATTAGCCCCGTGGGTGCCCGTGGCCCTCCCCTGCGGGGCAGCGGGCAGGGGCCGGGGAGGGTGGGCAGGGGATGGGCGTGCAGGCCGGAAGCGCTGCTCGGCCCTGCGTGAGGAGGCCGCAGCTGTTTCCTTCTGAATCTAAGAGTTTAGAATTTATGCAAAGACTTGAAGTGATTCCAGGGAAAAGCAAACTTCTTTAACGGAGACGGTTCCCAAGCGGTTTCGTTCGCGTCTGCTTACTCGGTGTGAGACCTGGCCTCGTGCAAATGCGGACGGAGGAAAATTGATAAAATAGGCCCGAGGACCCCCGGGGCTGGGCTTCTTTGCCCCAGAAAGGTTTCAGAGGCGTTAAGTGTTCAGTACAGAGAATTCTTTGTTTGGATTCGGCCATCGTTTCTCATCTCATCCATCAAATTGCCGACCGAGTCTGCCATTTCTGGCTCTGGGTGGCTTGTCTCGACGTAGAGAGGAAAACGAGGACTCGTGGCTGCGGTCACTTCCAGGCCACGGCCAGACCCCGAGCTGCGGTAGGGCCACCTTCGCGAGGGGCCGGGTTCCGCCAAGTACGCGGCCGCCTCGTTCCCCAAACCGTCAAGGCGGACGGGTCTCCTTGCGTTTGTCCATCCATGTTTGCAGTGAGCTTGGCGTTAAAAATTCTCTGCCGTGAGGACTCGTTCCTGAGGCGCAGAGGTTCTGGCCCATGTCCAGGCCGAGCCCCCTGTCCCCTTGTCCCCGTCGCTGAGCAGAGTCCGTCAGGCCGGCCACGGGCACCGCGGCCCGGGGCTGCCCTCTCGAAAGTAGAGTGACTCTACCTCTCGTCCCTCTTTCCTGACCCCTGACTCATCACGAAATGCCAGAGGTGGCCCGGCCCCCTGGTGGGACCCCCGGAACCCTGGGGGGCCCGGCCCTCTTTAGCGGGGTCCCCCCCTCCCGGGGCCACTTCTCCCACGAGCAGCAGGCGTCTGTGTCACCCGACGCCACCCCAGGCTGTCCCTGTGCTCGCTCCTCTGACTCAGCCCTGCAGCAGGCACGTGACCCCCATGGCGGGGCGGGGGGCGGGGCGGGGGCGCCTCCACACGTGTCTGTGTGTCCAGACGCCCTTTCCTCCGGCACGCGCACTCATGGCCGCCGCCAACATCCTCCCCCTTCCTCTGCTAGATGGTTCCGACAATCTGTGAAAATGAGAATCTGAGCGATTTTATTTCTTGTTTTGTAAGCGATCGGCCAAACGGGTGGGTGGCCGTCTGACGCCCCACTACCCCCTCCCCACCCGCATGAGAAGGGTCTTCCCCGAGGAGACGAGCGCCCTTTGCTGGTCACGTGTGGACTGCAACGTCCTCACAGTCTGCACGGACAGTTTTCAAAGACGTCAACAGGGCGCGAACGTCTCCGCGGATCCCAGGGTCAGATGGCACCGGGCGAGCGTCTGCCGCTGAGCCGTGGGCTCGATTTTGCCAGATGTGTAAGCAAATCGTTGCCACGATTCCGCTCCGACTTCGCCAAGGCCAGCCCGGCCCCCCTCTGCAAATGCTGCTTGGCAGAGCGGCTGTGGGGACGGGCCACGCGCCGCACGGCGGGGCCGGCCTGCTGGCCCGTCTGCTGGGGCCGGGCGGTGCCTTCGCGCATGGGGAGTCCTGGTCCGCCTCGTGGCGAGGCCAGTTCGATTTCCCGCCACTTCCGCCATCTCTCACGCAGTGAAAGTGAACTTCTTGGTAAGGCGCTCCCTGGCTTCTCCGATTTGCTCTCACTTCACATTTTTATTCGTCTTGTTTTCTTAGAGATAGCTTCGAGCTACGAGCTCCCATGACATAGTGACCGGTGTTACACCAGGCTGACTGTTGGGGGGTCTCGCACCCCGTCAGAAGGGTGTCCCCTCAGTGGTGCCCGTGAGTCAGCCGCGCGGGCTCAGACGCAGACGCTCAGGTAGAGGCCGAGGTCAGCGCTGCCCCTCCGACCTCTCGGCACCTCTGCTCAAATACAGTCGACCTTCGACCCCGAATCTGCCCCCGGCCCAGGGTCTTCACAAATAAAAACGAGACGTATCCTCTTCTTGGACTGCAGCGCCTCTCAGCCGCGAGAAACGCTCTCCTCAGCAGGCTCTGCGTGCTTCGGTCTGTGATCCACACCGCGGTAACGAGTCCTGCGGCGGGAGTGACCTCCCGTGTCTGGTTTTAGGAGTAAACTAAACGCCTCGCATCAGCTCCTTTCGGCATGAACGGGCTCTGCGGCCGCGCCGCGCCCCGCGGGACGTGTGCTCCGTGCACACTCGGCCCTGTGCCGCCGGTGGACGCAGGCTCGCCCGGACAGCGCTGCAGCGTGCCATCCTGTGGCAGGGTGGCCTCGGGGCGTTTCCTGACATTTCCAAGCACCGCGTGCCTCGCCTGTAACCGGGGACAGTGACACCAGCTACCGGGGCCTGTGCTCTGAGGACCGGTGGTGCCGGTGGCTCTCGGTCTCAGTAAGCGTTAGACGCTGCAGTCGGCAGGCTGTGGTGTGAAGTGTGTACGTCGGTGTGCCGCACACGCGCTCCCTCCTTGGAGACACCCCGACTGGTTTCCAGATGTTAAGGACACTTTTCCCTTCGTCACGGAGAAGAGTCTGTTGTCCCCTGTGAGTTCTGCGACGTGTGAGAAGAAACACACGCTTCGTTTTTTTCAGGTTGTCCAGGTGCCAAAAAGAACGAGTTTCTGACGAGCGTCCTGGACGCGCTGTCCACCGACATGGTCCACGCCGTCTCCGACCCCTCCACCCCCGGCAGGTGAGCCACGTTCGACCCCGGCCGGGGAGCTGGGAGGAAGCTCAGTGTCCACGCTGCGGCCTCGGGAACGGGGCGTCTCTCTGGGTGTGGGGGGCACTCCGAGCCCTTCACTCCTGACGGACACATCCCTGTTCTGAGGGGCTTCTGTCGCCAGGAGCCAGCATGAGGGCGGCTCATGGCCTTGCCAGGCTGTGACGGGCCAGGCCGGGACCCCTGAGACTCGGCGGGCTCGCGCCTCTTTGTTTAAGGAACGCTCACTGGCGGAGAGTCTCCTTATCTCTATGTCCCCGGAGCACTGGCCGCCCCCACCGCCTGCCCCCAAGCGCTCGATGGCCTCGCCTCTTCCGGGTCGCTGAGGGTTCTGAGCGGCTTCACGGAAGGGCCCTCCTCTCTGTCCTTTTGCTGGAGGGTATGATTCGAGAAGGAAAAAAAGGCCTCGTTCATGGAAGTTGTCACAATGGGGTAGTAAATTAAACTGAAAAAGAAAAAGAAATCACCTACATTTCAGCAATCCTACGTTCTTGGAAAGATTGCTCTCATCCAGAAAATTAACGAAAGTGGGGAGCGAGTCGCTGTGTGCGAAGGTCCCCGAGTGTGGAGGCAGCAGCAGCGTCAGGGCCCGGCGGCCGTGACCCTGGGTGGACGGCCCTGTCCGCACCCGGGGAGCTCAGGGCCCTCCCCAGCCAGCCCCGCGTGCGGCTGGCCCGCGAGGGGAGGACAGGGGACGTCCACCACCCTGTCCCTCGCCGTCCACTCAGTGACAAGGCCCGTGTTAACGTTGGGGACAGTTTCAAATCCACGCCTTCTAGAAGAGGTGTTGTTTGTTTATGTTTTAAAATATAGAATTTTTTTAATCCAAAGGAAAGCGTCCGGTTGTCACTTAAAGACGCATTTTTACTCGTGTCTCTCGGTGTACCTGGCACGAGCGATGTGCCGATGGCCCGCGGGTCGAGGGGGCCCTGGCGGGCTCAGGGTCCCGGCGGCTGCCTCCAGCCCCAGGGTGCAGGAGCCCCGACGAGGCTGCTCTGGTCCTCGGGGGCTTGGCCAACGCCACGTGCACGTTTGCCACGTGCAAACTCGCTGTGCCCTTCGCAGTTCCAAACCCAACTTGAAAATCTTGCTAAATCTCTTTCTCTCAATTAGTTTAAAGTAAGTTATATTGAACGGCAGACCAGGCGGGCCGAGGCATCGGGCTGTGGCAGTGACCAGGGGACCCGCGAGAGACCTCCCGCGGGTGGCGGGGTGCAGAGGGGCCAGGGGGGTGGGGCGCGGAGGGGCCGGGGGTTGCAGAGGGGCCGGGGGGCTGAGGGGGGGCGCGGAGGTACGGGGGGTTGGGGGGGCCCGGGGGTGGGGCGCGGAGGGGCAGGGTGTGGAGCCTTAGGGGCGCGGGGGGGGGGGGGCCGAGGGGGGGGGCGCAGGGGGGTCGGTGGGGCTGAGGGGGACGGGGGGGGGGGGGTGGCCCAGGGGTGCGGCGCGGAGGGGCAGGGTGTGGAGCCGCAGGGGCCGCAGGGGCGTGGGGGGGGTGTGGAGGGGCGCAGAGGCGGGGGGCGCGGAGGGGCCGCAGGGGCGCGGGGGGCGGCGCGGGGGCACGGGCGGGGGTGGGGGGTGCCCGGAGCCGACGTGTGCGCCTGCGCGTCTCCCAGGCTGCCCGAGCCCGACCCCAGCCACACGCTGGAGGAGAGAGTGGTCCACTGGTACTTCAGGCTGCTCGACAAGAACTCGAGCGGGGACATCGGCAAGAAGGAGCTCAAGCCCTTCAAGCGGTTCCTTCGGAAAAAGTCCAAGCCCAAGAAGTGCGTGAAGAGGTTCGTCGACTACTGCGACGCCAACAGCGACAAGTCCCTGTCCCTGCACGAGCTGACGGGCTGCCTGGGCGTGGCGGAGGAGGACGGCAGAGGCGGCGCGCGCCCGCGGCACCGTAAGGCCCGCCCCGGCCCCCCCTCGCGGCGCGGGGCGCCCCCCGTCCCCGGCCCCCCCCTCGCGGCGCAGGGCGCCCCCCGTCCCCGGCCCCCCCTCGCGGCGCGGGGCGCCCCTCCGGCCCCGGCCCCCCCCTTGTGGCACGGGGCAACCCCGTCCCAGGCCCCGCCCCTCGCGGCACGGGCCCCCTCCACCACCGGCACCCCCCTCGTGGCACGGGGCGCCCCCCGTCCCCGGCCACCCCTTCGCGCGGCGGGGCGCCCCTCCGTCCCCGGCCCCCCCCCTCGCAGGCACGGGGCGCCACCCCATCCCCGGCCACCCCCCTCGCGGCGCGGGGCGCCCTACCATCCCCGGCACCCCCCCTCGAGGCACGGGGCGCCCCTCCGTCCCTGGGACCCCCCCTCGCGGCGCGGGGCGCCCCCCGTCCCCGGCCCCCACCTCGCGGCGCGGGCCCCTCCGTCCCTGGACCCCCCTCGCAGCGCGGGGCGCCCCCCGTCCCCGGCCCCCCCTCGCGGCGCGGGGCGCCCCTCCGGCCCCGGCCCCCCCCCTCGCGGCGCGGGGCCCCTCGGGCTTGTCGTCCTCGGGATCTGGGGCGCAGGGAGAGCGGAGGACACCGTGGGGTGGCGGGTCGTCTGTCCGAGGGGCGACGCCGGCCCGCAGCAGCCCGGCCGGAAGGGGGTGACCGCAGACGCGCCCGCGCTGTGCCCGCTGGGCTGGGGCGCAGGGCCGGGGGTGGCCGCGATGACCGGCCGCCCGTGCGGGGACCCAGCCTGGCGCTCCGCCGGCCGGAGCAGGGGCTCGCCCCGCGCCCACGCCCGCCGTCTCCCTGGTGGTGGCCCGCAGCCGAGCGCGCCGTGTCCTGTGGGCCTCCCTGACCAGCCCTGCCCGGGGGGACTGGGCCTGCAGCGTCCGGCCCCGGACGTCCCCGCAGGGCCTCCCGCCACCATTTCGCCCGTTGTTCTGCCGGCAACACGGTGCCACAGGGGGGCAAGAAAGCCGCGTGCGACCAGGTCGGGGGCGCGTGTGCCGCGCGCTCCTCGGCCCCCACGTCCGTGCCGCTCCCGGGGCCCGGGCCGCGCCGCCCACCCAGGCACTGCCAGCCGCCGGGACTGGGCATAACGTCACTCAACACCGTCCAGCCGAGCTCGGCCCCAGGCTGGTCGGTGTAACGGGAATGTCTCTCGTGGGTTTCTGCTGAGACGTTGGTTCCGGAAACACTCGGCTGCTTTGACGATGTCCGGGTGGGGCCCCTGGCGCTTCCAGCATCTCAGGTGGCCCTGGAAATGGCTGGAGACCGAAGGCAGACGCTCGGGCGGCCCCACTGGGCTCACCCCGGGGGACGGCGCGGCTTCGCTGGCAGCAGGACGCGTGGGCCTTCACCCTGCGTGTGGCCCTACACCCTCGGCCTGGGGGCCCACTGAGAGCCCTCCGGCTGGGGAGACTCTGCACGTGGTGACACAGGCGTGTCGAGGGAGAGGGGACGGGAAAGGACGCCGGGCCTGGGCCATCCGTCCACCCCCGGAACTCGGAGGTGACGTGGGGTTCTGGAAGCGAAGAGGAAGCTCTCTGTCGCCGCACATCTTGAGAGCCCGGGTCGGACGTCACCGCCGTGCGCCGCGCTGCGTCTCGGGGCCCTGGCTGGGTGCCCGGGGCCGTGGGAGCTGCGCTGTGCTCCAGGGTGGGTGGGACGAGGAGAAGTCGTCCACACACCGGGAGCCCGGGCCCCGGCCACACGTTCCCGGGGGAGGTAGAGGCCCTGGGGTCAGGCGTATCCCCTCGGTCCCAGTGGCCTCACCCCAAAGGTTCCCGAGGGTGTCTCCGCACCCCTGAGGGCCGTGGGGAGGCAGCCGCATACAGCCGTCACCCGATACTGTCAGCACTCGCTGGCTGTTACGTGACGGCAGATGATGAGTGACCTTCTCTGGGTCCCTGGGGATGCCGGGCCTGCCTGGGCTTTCTTCTCTGAGAGCGACGAGACGCTCGTGCGTGACCCGCCAGCCCAGAAGGAGCTAGAATCCGCTCGGGCGGCCTGGCTGTCAAGCGTGGGCGCTCGGCACCGGGGCCGAGGTCTCCGACGCTGGCACCTTTATCGTCCCTGCCGCGTCCCTCCAAGTTTCCCGCTTTATTCCTACTTCGTTCTCAGTTATTTTTTCCAATTCGGTTCTCAGTTCTTCTTCCCTGCCCTGTGTAATTGTGTCATTGGAATTAGTGCAAAGTAAGAAGAACCCAAATTCTCAGGAGAGGATTAGTCGGGATTTTCTAAATATCCAGACCGTTGCCAGTTTCTGTTATTTTCTTTATGTTTGCTCACGATCTTACATGCATTTTTTTTTTCTTTACTTTAAAAACACGAGAAATCCAATAAAGGGCATAAATGACACACGACCCTTTTATCCTCAGACCCGATCAGGCCGAGATCCGTACGGATCGACGCTTGTTTCTGCGTGTGCATCCGCACGTGTGTGTGCTGCGATGTTGCCATGAAAAGTGATCACACACACGCTTTCTGACTACACTTGTTTTAAGCAATTGCACAAGATTTTGCATTTATTTTTTTGCAACTAAGACATGTGATTGGAAATTTTGATCTAAATTTGGACTGTTAAAAATGCGAGAAAGAAAAAAATATCTGAAAACTATTAAGAAATGGTAAAACCAAAAACATTTCTTAAGAATCCAGAAAAAAAAATCACAGAAGATTACATCATGCCCTCATGATTCTCCAAAGTGGCCATTACACAGAAACTCAGCAATTAGGAAAAGTCCATTTTTGACCAAATTATCTTTTTTAACCAAATTGCCACGCTAGCTCCACTGCTTCCAGCAAACCGCCTTACGTCCCAGGCATCGTCTGCCAGGTCACCTGGAAGCAGTCAGCACCGTCCAGCTCCGACGGCGTCAGCCCCCGAGCGTCCCCGAGCGTCCCCGAGCGCGGGGCCGCGTGGCGCCCTCCTCACTCCCATGTCCCCGCCTGACGCGGCCTGGCTGCACGTCGACGTCGCGCAGTCACGTTCTGTTCCGCTGGAAGCAATCAGGAGCAGTTTGCGGTGTTCTTGCCCTTCAGACGCTTTACAGAGTGATTTTCCCTGCACTAGCCCACCAGGTGCCATTCACGAAATTCATGTTCTTGTCACGAAATTGCAAGGTTTTCTCTTTCCTCTTCACACTTGAGATGGAACTTTCCTTGCTGTAACTTGCCTTTAATCTGTAGCTGTGTCCTATTACCAGGCAGACTGATGTCGGCCGTGAAAGAAACCGAGATAAAGCTGGCGGTCGTTGACTAGCCGGACCGGCTTAGAATGGGTCAGAAGCATCACTAACATCCTTTACATTTGCACCCATGGCCCCAGCGTCTACTTTTTCAGTAAAGTAGTCGTTTCGGGCAAAGTCAAGTCAAGGGTGTCTGCGATTACCCCAATACTCGAATCATTCAAACCTGCAACTGAAAAAAACAGCCCGTCTATCCACTACTTGTCTGACGTTTCTGCGCTGTGCTCAGCACAGCTGTGTTTCAACTTTTCACGTGCTTCCGCTTGCTTTGATTCAGCAAGAGGATCAGGGTTCGAAAATAGAGTGATTTTGCTCTTAGCATTTTTTTTTAGATTCTGAGTGTAGACAGAAATCAGCAATCAGTCCGGCCATTTGGGGTGAAAAGTGCCGCCCCCATGTCTGTCGAGTCACTAGACAGCTGTTTGTCGATGGCTCCCTGGTCCCAGCCCTGGCAAACAGCAGTAGATAAAACAGACCAAGGTCCTCCTCCCTCAGAGCTCACCTTTCAGCGTGGGAGTGAGGAATCAGGTAAATCGGAACACGCAGTTCACGGCGTGATGGGCGGTGCGTGGGAAGGACGTGGGGGGGAGGGCCGAGGTTTAGCACGAGGTGTGATGTCTCCACGGGCGACATTCCAGTGCAGACTTGAGGGGCGCAGGAAGGAGCCAAGTGGCTGCTGGGTGGGGGGCGGCCTGCCGAGGGGACAGCGGGGCCCCGAGGGGCAGCTGGGGGGCAAGCAGGCGGGCGGGGGCAGGAAGAGCCTTGACTTTGGGGAGGAGACCGCTGCGGGCCAGCGGTCATCGCGGCTTGGGCAGAGAGAAGAGTCCTGACTCATCCCGTATCCCCCAGGGCCCGTGGGCGCTGGGCTGGAGCGGACGGCGGCGCGGGGTGAGAGAGGGTGACGGCGTGGGCCGGGGGCCGGCGACGGCGTGGGCCGGGGGCCGGCGACGGCGTGGGGTGCGGGGGGCGCGTGGCGGTTCTCGGTGGGTGGGGAGCAGGGAGCCGGAGTGTGGGAGGCCTAGAGCCAGTGAGAGAGGGGGCGGCTGCCCACAGGTGCGGGGGGGGGGGGCGGGGGGCTAGGGGCGGGGCGGCCGTCCCGGCGTTCTCTCTCGTGCAGCGGACGGCGAGGTGGCGGTGGCAGCTCCGAGCCGCCTGTCCCCCAGGCGCCAGGCGGTGAGGCCTCAGGACGAACCGCACAGAGCATGTCCCCCTGGCACTTCCTTTTCCTGAGCGTTTGGAAAATTTTATTTTGAGCAAAACCTGTTTGTTTCTCCTGGTTTAAATATTACACCAAAGGTTTCAAAGAACGGGTGTGGGCACAGGGCCTGGGCCCTCGCTCGCACCCCGGTGGCTGAGTCCGCTATCCCGGGAGGACAGGCCGTGGCGCTGGTAAAAACGGGACGTGCCTCTAAAGCGGGACCAGAGCACATCCCCTCGCGCCGTGGTGACCTGTGCGCCCCCTCCCCGTGCGCCTCTTCCCGGGGGAGCAGGTGCGCCGGCCGCCCGCCCCGCCCAGGGAAGCTGCGCTGAACCGTCGCGGTGCAGAGCGTCCGAGTTCTAATGCCGCCTCTCGTCTCCTTCCTTTGTCCCCGCAGCCCCCAAAGGCAACGCCGAGAGGGCGCCCAGCAGACAGGTGAGTGTGTCCGCGCCTCAGCCTCAGCACTGGGCCGGCGTGGCTGCAGGCGGTAGAGACTCAGGGCTCTGTAGACGTGGGAGGCAAAGTACCTGCCAAGAAAAAATAAGAGAGGACGAAACAGTCCCGGCGCGGCCGGCAGCCGACCCTCGCCCTGCGAAGGCAGCCGGAGAGCCTCTCAGGGGCCCCAGGAGTCCGCGTGCTAAGCCATCCGTTTACAGCCTTCGCCTTAATGGTTTTTTTTTTTGTTTTTTTTTTGCTATTTGAAATTCCAATTATTTTGCAATTTTTTGGAAAATGTCCGTGCCCTCTTGGTTTGTGGAGATAAATGGTCATCCTTGAATAGTTCTCCTGAGGTTTGTCATGTGCTTCTCACATTTTTGAGGGGTCGCAGGGACAGGCGGCCCCCATGCCCCCAGGGAATTGGGGTGAACATCCCCTTTCCATCCCGGGACCCTGAGGAGACACGCGTTCGGCCCGACAGGCTTTCAGTTTGCTGCGGTGAGCTTGGCACGCACCCTGCGCTGAGCCTGACCGCCGCCCGGCGCGAGGCTAGGTGGCGGTCCCACGAGCACCCACAGGCTGCTGGGGTGCGGGCGCAGGCGGCTTCCGCAGCAGACGCGCACGGGCCAGTCCTCCCCCCCGGGGCCGGCGCGCTCCTCCCTCAGGCCCCTCGCTGACTGGCGACGCCTTCCGTGGCCCACGGTTGGCGTCAGGCCGCCCTGCAGGGGCCCGTGGTGGCCGTGGCCATGACGTGGCCGTGACGTGGGCGCTGCCAACGCAGGAGCCGCGCGCCTCGCTTCGCTCGGCCACGGTCCTGGCTGCAGCGGTGCGAGCCCCACCACGGTCGCGCACACGCAGGGTGCCCGGGGCCCCCACGCACGCCGCGCACCAGCAAGGTCTTTGCAGAGCCCACAACCGTCCCGAGCCTCTTCCCAAGAAGAAGGCGAGAGCTGCTCGTCTGGCCCCTCCGTGGCCTGCGGGCGACAGCGCTGACCGCTATGCCGCCATTTAGGTGGCTGTCACCGCAGCCACCCCGCGGTTAAGTCCCGAAGCCTGAGCCGGCCGGGCATGCACGCGCTGCTGTCTGCCAGACGGCAGGCGGCCTCCCTGGCTCCCACCGCAGCTCAGAGGCGCGGGGCGGGCCTCAGGCTGGCCTGGCGTCGGTGTGACGTGGGGACAGCTCTGGCCAGCACAGCCACGGCGGGCGCGTGGGTGGCTTAGCGCCATCCCTCACGAGTGGGTCAGCAGGTGGCTGCAGACCCTGCCTTCTCGCCACCGGCTCTCCTCTATCCGGGAGTAAACGCCAGCCAGAAATCTCCTGGATGCTGGCGTGGGGACATTTTACACAATGCAGCGGGAGCTCAGAGCGCCTCGTATCCGCAGGAATCAGCGCACTCGGGAGAAATCAGTCTCGAAGACCGCCCACAGCTTTTCCTTGGCCTCTGCATCGCTTTCCATCGGCAGTCGAGTGACAGAATTCTAGTAATTACAACAAACGTTTCGAGTTGTGATTCTTAGGCACGTAGTGAATGGAAAAGATGAAGAGAAAAATGAGAACAAAAAACAAAAACGATGATGTCTATCAAATTCGAAGCTAAAATTAGATTATTAAAATTATTTTTGGATAATAAATCTACAGTGATGGGAACGTTTGCAGAAGACTTACTACATCGAGTCCACTCACCATGTTAGGAGTGAATGCTAATTTTGTCAACTCTTATATTTTTCTGATGTTTCTGATTGTTAAGAGGGAGGAAAGTATTAGAAGTTAAGCGTCTAGATGTTTCTACTGTGTTTTGTTAATAATCGCAACACCCAATGATCAGCCCAGCAGCCCCTTCCACACCTAGAAAACGTCGCTTGTCTCCACGGACGAGGAATGCAACCCTCTTAACGACACCTCTGTTTCTGTCTTTTCTCTTCCAGCCGAGGAAGCAAGGATAAGGGGCCGACGCAGCGGGGCCCTTCCTAGACGTGTGGGAGACCCTCACCAAAAAGCAATTAAAAAAACCGAAACAAAAACACATAGTATTTGCACTTTGTACTTTAAATGTAAATTCACTCTGTAGAAATGAGATATTTAAATGGACCGCTTTACTCTGTGAAGAGGGTGGGGCTGGCTTCAGGAGACGGGCACCCGCAGTGTATGTGTCCTCCTTTGACCCTGGGGTCTGTCCTCGGGGGAGCCGTGCTCCCAGTGGGGTTGGGCTGACATGCTCACAGCAGAACCGGGCCGCGTGCCTTGCCCCTCCCCGCACGCTCACGCCCGCCTGCGCCTTCACAGCCGACTGTGCTCACGGCCTCCTTCAGCGCCGTGGGGGCCGCGTGACTCCGTAGGAGTTTGTCACCTGCTGCGGTGCTGTCCCCCTCGTGCCCGCGCGGGTGTGCCAGCCAGGTCAGAAGGTCAGTGTAGGCACACGTGTCTGCCACCCTACCCGGCCGTACCCACCCCACTGCGGCCCAGTCGGAGGCACTGTAAATTGTCACTCAAATTGTGGACAGCCTCCTTAAAGAGGTACGGCCGGCCCCTCTGTGCCCTGGGCGGCCCGGTCTCAGCCGTGCCCGGCGGGGCGTGCTCCCTCATGCTCCCCTGGAAGCCTCGAGGGCGTGAGGCTGGCCTTGGGAAGCTCCTCTGAGTGGCCCTTGTGAGTGAAGGGCCAGGGACCGAAGGCTCACAGCGTGACCCCGGGACGGACCTGAGGCACAACCAACTGCCGCCCGCAGCGCTGGCCCCACCGGCCGCGAGCAGCCACGGTCTGCGCTGACGCTGAGCTCCGAGCTGTGGGTGTTGAGAGACTGTCGTGCCCCAGCCCCCTCCAGCACCTGCCGTGCTGCATGAGCTCTGCGCGTGTGCACGAGGATGCTTTAGGGGGCATCTCACGCATCTAAACTGTGCGACATGAACGCTGAAACTTCGGGGCCACAAAACCAGCTCGAGTGTGTGTCATCATTGCTAAGAAACACTTATGATCCTGAACTTATTGGATAATCTTTTATATTTCTGAATTTAATCATTTTTCTTAGATTAAAGTAAAATATGCTCTCAAAACTGGCGTTAGCCTTTTCTTTCTGGCTAAATACAAAGTTTTATAGTGCTTTAATCTTCGGGGTGTCTGCCTCAGAGAGGCGGGGACCAGGACCGTGAGCTGGAATGAACTTGAATCCTGGCTCTGCCCTGACAGCCACGTGACTTGGACAAGTGACCAACCCTCTTCCGGTTTCGGTTCCGCTCCGTACAACGGGGTCAGCGGCGGCGCGCACGCCGGGGCCGCGGCGGGGAGCACGTGGGGCCGGCGGCGGCGCGCACGTCGGGGCCGCGGCGGGGAGCACGTGGGGCCGGCGGCGGCGCGCACGCTGCCGCCCGGTGGAAGCCCGAGTGCTCGCCCGGCGGGCTGGCCCTGTCTCGCCGGCGTCTTCCCGGGCACTGTCCCCCCCACGGCCATGCGGCATCGGCCTCTCCCTCCACGTGGCGCCCGACTCCGCCGCGGTCCTCTCTGCGGGGACCGCTTCGCACACGGCGTCGGCCACCTCTCCCGAGGCGCGGAGGAGACTGAGCCCTCCGGGCACACGGCCGCCCCGCAGTCCTGCGCCCCGCGCGCCGCCCCCGCAGCCGCGGCTCCTTCCGAGCCGCGGGCGCCTCGGGCGTGACCCGTCGGTCCCTGAACGCGTCGGAGCTGTGACCAGCCGGACTCATTCCGCCCGGCGGCCGCTCGCTGCCGCGCGTCGCTGCCGCCTCAGGTCGGTCTGCGGTCCGTGGTTAGGGCGGCCCCCCTGCCGACGTCCTCAGCGTGCTCATGGCGCCCTCGGTGGCCTCCTTCAGGCTCGACTCCGACGCCGGGCGAGCCCAGGTGGCCTCGTCCTCTGCCCGACACTCCTCCGAAGGCCATCGCTGGGGAAGCACCGCGAAGTCGGCATCATCGCATCGCTGTGTGCGGCGCCGGACTGACCTGGCCCTGCCCCCCCCCCGCCCCCATTCTCTGGGTGGGGGGGGGACTCCAGTCTGTTCCCGTCCCCCCTCCCCCTCCCTGTTCCCAGCATGCGCCCGCGCACCAGGCCGCAGGGGTGTCCCCCCTTCCTCTGTCACACAGACCTGGGACCACGCTCCCCCCTCCCCCGACCGGCGAGGCTGTGCCCCCTGTTCGCCCTCACCGGCGCGGCCCTTCGCGTGCTCCGGTGCCCTCCCTTCCGCCTCACCTGACGCCGTTGGCCTCGACGGTCCCCGCACGCTGGTCCCGGCGTCCTCTGTCAGCCCAGCCTGCTCTCGGGCCTCCCAGCCGAAAACCAAACCAAACCAAACCGCCGGAAACCTCCCTTCGCCCGGTATCCCGTTGTCAAGCACAAGGCTCCGGACCTGCGATCCAGGTCCTGGGAGTCCAGCACACAGCCTGGTGCGAAGGCGGTGCGGGGGTGGCCAGCCGAGCAGCCTGGGACCTGGCTCGCGGAGGTGACATTGATGTAGGGTCTGACAGTGCCACCATGGAGCATCCAAACCCGTTGTCAGGTCTGGGCAAGCGGCGGCTGGGGACCTGGGTGGGCCACCGGATGCCACTGCCCAGAGCCGACGTGATGGCTCAGCCTGAGCGGCTGCGGTCACGATGGAGGAGTGTGCGGTGTGCCGTGTGCCGACCCCTGTCTCGGGGAGGAGCGGGCCTGGCTGACGGCCCGTGGGGCTCCTTCCTCGGGTCGGGTCTGTGGGCCCAGGCGGGGCTTGTGCTGGCGGCACCGGTCAGGACCGACCCCACTTCATCCACCGAGTACCTGAAGCAAAACAGCACCCGAAAGTGTGTTGTTTCCTGGGGTTCCACCCTGCTTCTCACATGGTCCAGGAGGATGGACAAGGCAAACCCGCTGGCCTGGGGCACGAGGCTGGGAGGGCCGGGAGCCAGACGTGCACGTGGCCACCTGGGTTCTGGCCATGATGAGCCCCACAGACCAGGGCTCAGGCAGCAGAAATGTGTTTCTCCCAGCTCTGGGGGTGGGAAGTTCGAGACCAGGGTCCGGGGAAGCTTCCCCTCCTGGCTCGCTGACGAGCATCATGGATGGGCTCATGTGGCGGAGAGAGAGGGAGCCCCGTGTCTCCTGTCTGGGCGCTGATCCCATCCCGGGGCCGCATGGCTCTGGGCCCCCTGAACCTCACCCACCTCCCCAGGGCCGTCTCCGAATGCCATCCCGCTGGGGTTGGGGCTTCACACGGCATTTGGAGGGACCACCCAGCTCACAGCAGGTTCTCTGCATGGGCCCTTCGGATGTCAGCGCATCCAGCAGCACAGAATTAAAAGTCAGCTTGGGAAGGCCAGGCAACACCCGCGGGCGAAACATTGTGGAAGCGGCAGATGAGGGCGGGGCACGGGGGTGGCGCGCCGTGACGACGGTGGACGATGGCGGCAGACGGGCGACGGAGGGGCGGCCGGTGACGCGGGCGGGCGCGGGCGGGGGCGGCTCACACCGGCTCACAGCCCTCCACACGTCCCCGGCGGCCGCGGCCTCCGTCCCTCCGGCCGCCCGACTCCTGGCTGCTCCGCACGGGGCCGGCCGTCTGCGTTCAGGACCGGCTCCTCGTCGCATGGCATGGGGTGGGCAACATTTGATGGAAAATTAAAGGGGAAAACCACGGATTTCCAAATTAAGAGCAGATTTCGACAGCACGAGGACGTCGGAGCCGCAGCGCGGCGATCCTGAGTTTTCCGTGTCGAGGCTCCGAGCCAAACCTGGCTCCACAACGTTCCTTCTGCTCCATTCCCTGTAACAGCAGATCCTTTGAAGAGTGGGCTGATAGAGTAAGTTTTATTTATTTATGTAGTGAACACATTGACAGTAAAATAACTAGCAAAGTGTTCACTTGAATTTTTTTTTAGGTGGTTGCCAGAGTTTTGAGTCTGTAGTAGCTTAAAAAAAATAGCTATTTCTTCAAGTAAAAGCGTGACTCACTTTCTCAAAGAGGGGTGCTAGGGCCTTTCATGGCGGCCCCCCCGCCCCCTCCGTGGCAGAGGCCACCCTGCGGCCCTTCCTGGGCTGGGACTCTGGGCCGGACGTGGGGACTCCAGGAGCAGGTGACGTCCACGCTGGCTGTCTTGTCCTCGTCATTTCTCCACCACCGTCCTTCAAGGCCAGCGTGAAAGCCCGGCTGGGGCAGCCCCGGGCTCCATCCTGCCCTGGGCGCACTGCCCTGAGCTGTGCCTTGGCTTCTGCATCTGCAAGCAGCCGGGGGTGCGTGACGCTGGAGCTCACGGAACGGGACAGGGGGCGTGTGCCGTGGTGACAGGCGCCCAGTGACCACCACCCGACCACAAAGGGCTGTTCTCACGCTCACCGCTGCCTGCTCAGCGGTGTCTTGATGCCCCCAGCCCTTCCTCCCTCCGACACGAGCGGTGAACTCACCACGCGCTCCAGCTGCAGGGGACAGGGCATGCGGGCCGCGGTGTCCCCGTGCTCACGGAGCTGCTTAGAGGCAGAAACCGAATTCCGACCTGGCCTGTCTGATGAGACCGGCCCGCCGAGCCAGGGCCTGGCCGGCTGCCAGGGGCCGGGTCACGTGGCACCTTGAGCCAGCCCGTCCAGAGGAGACCCTGCTTCCATCCACACCCCCGCTGAGGCCCCGAGGGTCACAGCTTACTGGACCTGCTCCAGGGAGGAGCCCACGACTGGAGAAACGGGGACTCGTGGGAGCAGCGTCCCCCTCCGCTGCAGGGGCCGTGGTAGGTGGCCCCATGGAGATCTCGGTTCCTCAAATATGATATAAACCGAGGACAGATGAAGGGGAAGGAGGAGGAGGCCGGACTGGAGAGGGAGCAACGGCGGCCAGGGCCGAGGACACGGGGCGGGGCGGAGGGCGTCCCGGAGCAACATGGAACTGAAAAGAAGAAAAACGGGAAACTCGATGGAAAGTGGGCGAGTTGCTGCCGACCAATCGCCCCCTCTGCCGGGAGCTCCCGCCGCGCGGGGTTCGGGGCCTGTCCCCGCTTCCACGTCCCTGGCTCCCGCAAGCGCCGCCTGGAGGCCCCGCCTGTCACGCGGAACTCGGGCGTCGCCGCCCCCAAGACCTCCAGCTGTGCTGTTGCCACTTTCTTCAATTCGGCCAAACCTGCCTGCGTTTTTCTTCTCATTCCAGGACCCCCACGGCCACGCCCCGCCGTCCCCCTCTGCCGATGGTGCGCATCGGGACATCTCAGCTGGCGGCCGCGTGGGGCCCCGGCATCTCACAGGCTCTCCAACGGCCGCTTGTCCTGTGAGCTCAGCGGGGCCACGGGACGCACGGTGGTGCTGCCCGCCCGCCGATCACCGGCCACCTGGCCCCCCGGGTCACCCGCCGTCGCCCGCACATGGCGGACGTTAGCCGGCTGGAGCACGTGTCTTGTTATTACGACAGAAATAGTTCAAAGTTAGAGAGATGTTTGTGTTTTGATTAAAAACAATCCCGAGGGGGTTTCGATGCCTTCGACATCTCACTCGCTGCTTCCCACTCGGTTCCCCGCACGTGGGCCCCGGACCCCGCGCTGCTCCTGGTCCCCCGCGTGTGAGAGCAGTGCGTGCGTCCGTGTTTTCTAACACAGTGCAAACGTGTTTCCTAAAAAAACCGTGTCGCATGTTCACGCTGCGGCGGTCACCGTTTCATGTTCCCCTCAAATTGGGGCACCACGGGTCCCGCCTCGCTGCGTCTCCCCGAAGCGCTTGGAAGAGCTGACAGTGCTACATGGGGGGAATTCGGGGCGGAAAAGCAAAGACTGGCAGGACTCCTCCCGACGGAGGAAGACCTGTCCCCAGGGAGACGGCCGGAGGCGCACGCCGTGCCCGGGCTCCACGGCCGGCGTCTGGCCCTCGCCCCTCCCTGCGCCCGGCGCAGCGGGACCAAGATGGCCCCTCGGCACCTGGCAAGGACGATGCCCATGACTCTGCATCGGCTCGGGTGACTCTGTGTGTCGAGAGCTTCATGTCATCCTGGGTCTTAACAGTCTGCTCCTCCCCTTCGTCCCTGCGGGGACAGTGGTCGGGGTCAGGCCTGCACATTTTTATTGTAAGAGACGCCCCGAGACGTAACTCCACCGTGACACGATGCTGTCTCTCGCTGGCAGCACCGACTGAGCGTGAGGCGGGGCAGCAGCCCCCCGGAGCCCCCAGACGCCTGTGGCTCATGTCAAAAGCTACGGAGTTTTATGGGATCACAGAGAAAATGGTTAAAAGACAACGAGTTCCACATTTCGCTGCCCTGAAATTCTTCACAACATGTGAATGCGAAATGAGTTCCACTGACAGCTGTGATTGCTTTGAACGGGACTTGGTCTTGGCTTCCGTCGCTCACGTCTGTGAAACGCCGAAGCATGCGGCTTGGATTATCACGTGAGCGTTGATGTGCATTTTTCTGGGGTCTGTTTTCATGCTCAAAAGCTCTTCTGAGGCTCTTCCAGTCCTGCTGAAGACTCAGAGGTGAAGCAGCAGTAACGGCCCCCAAACGGCCCCCCAATGGCCCCCCAACAGCCCTGCCCCCGTCGCCTCAATGTTCCGTGGAAATGGTCCAGTGGAAGGCGTGGCACACACGTCGCACAAAGAGTCCAGCGGCCGGAGGCGTAAACGAGGCCGAGGGCAGAGTAGACGCAGCTGAGATGCCCACTGTCCCGGGATGTTCTGCGGACCCCGGGAGTCAGGGACGGCGTCCTCAGCAGATGGCAGCACTCGAGGTTACAATTAGTTTCCTTTACAGAGATGAAAGGGATTAGCGAGGGACCGGATCTGCTGGGTAACTTTATCCGTTCTTCTGTTGTTCTGGCATTTTCCCCAAAAGAACGTCTGGATCTGTGCCAGGCTCAAGCCGGCGCTGGGGGAAACGTGGTTTCGTGGAGCTCCGTGTGGAGATTGTGCACGCGCCAGGAAAGCGTGTTCAGAACAGGAGGGACAGAATCGCGTTGGAAGGCCTCGTGAGCATGGGAAGGTGAGCAGCGCCTGTCCCCATGGGCTGCGAGGGCCACCAGCCTCTCTGTGAAGGCCGGGCTGAGCCAGCTGCCCTGCCCTGTGAGGCTGAGCTTGGTGCAAGAGGAGGACGACGATCTGGGCCTGATACACCCAAGGGAGCAGGAAGCCCCTGCTGCCCTCGCCGGAACCCCTGTCGCGTGACCTTCACGCGTGAGAAGCGGCGGGCACTGTCTGATGACATTCATGCCTGGCCCTAAATTCCTGATGCGTCCACGTCCCGCTGCTTGGGACTCACCTGTGCTTCTGGGCCCTGTTATTTTTCACGAGTCGAAGGAGGTAACTTCTGCCACATGATACCAGGCGATGGTTCTCACGCCTGGCCCGTGTCCCACGTCCCCTTGGCCCACCACTGAGGTCACGTGTGCCGGGGTGGGGCGGGGCCCACGCCCACGCACACCTCCGCAGACGGCGTGTGGGGCCTCCCGGCCGCAGGAGTGGGCTGCACACAGCGCCAGGCGCGAGGCCCAGGGGACGGCCGAGGCCACGCTCCCCCCACAGCGTGCCGGCACCCTGGGCTGCGCACGGGCTCCTGGACACGCACACTTCCTCAGCCGGCAGATTCATGCCGAGTGTCCACCGTGCCAGGCGCCCGGACGTAGGGGGTGAACCAGGGTCGCGGTCCTTTCCTCGCAGCTTACAACCGGACGAGGGACACGAGCATTCGCGTGAGCGTGTGTGTGTGCGTGTGCATGTGTGTGCATGTGTGCACATGCATCTGCAGATCACTGCCCGCTGTGAACGGGTGGAAAGCGAGTAGCAGTTGGCTCGAATCGGTGGCGGGCGGGAGGGCCGCGTGCAAAGGCCTTCGTCACTGTCCAGCACGCGCCTGCTGAGCACCCAGAGCCGCTTTCTTGCTGGGGGGAGCTTAACACAGGGCCTCGCGACCGGTAAATTTTCAAAAGGCAGCGAGTGTCGAGTGAATGAGTGAATGAGTGAATGAGCGAGTGACGTAAGGACGGGCGAGGGGCCGCCTGCTCCCAGCCGCAGCTCTGGCTCGGCAGCTTTCGGACCCTCGGCCCCAATGAGATGAACAGCAGCCTCCAGGCCGCCGGGGGGCACTGGTGGGCAGGTGGGGGAGGGACGTGCGGAGGACAAACTCGACACGTGAGTTCTCCGCACGGCGCCTGGGACTGTCCTGCCCTTCCCGAACGCGCCTGCCAAGCTCCGCCCCGAAGCGCACGGGGTAGGAAGCAGGGTTGCAGGGTTCCTGTCCTTCAGATGAGGAAGCACAGGGCTTGTAGGTCTGACTCATTGTCCGTGGTCGCACAGCTAAGAACTGGGGTGTCTAGCACTCAACCCCAAGTCTGCTTCCTCAGACGCGGGCTGCGGGTGTCCGTGCAGCGAGATGCGGGCGAGCGGCCTCGGACGCTGGGTCCCGAGTCGGGCGCCTGGGCGTTTCCATCTGTGTCGGGGCTTCTGGGACTCCTCACGGTGTCGCCGCTCCCTCGGAGGTGTCGTCGCGAAGGGGGCGTCTGCGCGGAGCGGGAGCAACGCCCCGGGGTCTTCACGTGCAGAAAACGATCTTTTCTTGTTTTCTGTTTTTTGCAAAAGAGAGACATTGGAAAGGAGCAGCACCCCCTTCGTGCTGGGCGCCGTTATACACGCCGATTGTTTCGCTAGGGTTCTGCTTCTGAGCCCCGTTCCCCCGGAGAGCTCTGGTTTACGGGCAGCTGAGGAGGATGCGTCTGAGTGCTGGCGGTCCCCGAGCCGGTCCCTCCTCCCTGCCTTCGGGAGAGAAGGGGACGCGCCACCCTCCCCCTCGGCACAGAGAGCAGCGAGGTCCCCCATCTCCGTAGGTGGCAGCTGCCTTCGTCGGCCCCGACCGCTCACCCTGGAACAGCAGCGTCTTCCAGCCCCACAGAGCATCGCTGCTACGGGCAGCCTCCCCCCAACCCCCCCTGTCCCAGAGCCACGGGCCCCACCTGTCACTGCCCAGCCCTGGAGGCGGACCGAGGGGCTCCGGCTTGGCCCTCACAGGTCCTCACTCAGACTCGGCACAGTCCTGACGCAATGCTCCCAAGCCCGTGCCCCGTCCCCGCAGGCCACCTGCTCCCACCTGCCACCGCAGGGACCAGGGACTTCAGGGACTCGTCCTCAACGATCTGCGGAGAATGACGTTTGCTCACGTACACAAGTCATTCCAAAACTCACGAGTTCAGAGCTGAACTATGTAGAGTTTGAAGCTAATTGTTGTTCCAAACATAAGATCCCGACTTTGAGAAAACAGTTAAAAGTTCAAAAACGTCCAACATCAGATAACTATTACAAAGCAGCGTTCAGCTACGTTCCAGTAAGAATAAAGGAATTAGAAACAGATGAGTCATAATTTCTTTTAAAACCCACTCGCATTTAAAGATTAAGGGCAGAGAGATACTGATGAAGCAAATGTGTCCAAACTATTTGAAACATAACGAAGACATTTGGGGTAAAATATAGCCCTCCATTTGCTCAACCCCATGTAGGCCCGTGAATAAAGCAGCGTCTAGAGGGTCCTTAAAAACGATTCGTGGCTTAGCGCTAATGACTTCGGGCCGGGGCGAATCGTGACAGCGTCCTCTGTGGACGCGCAGGTACCTTCGCACACCGTCCACATCTCCAGTCGGAAAAGGGGCACCGTGGTCCTCGGGACGCGTGGTCCAAGGAGCCGACGGCCGCGGACGGGAAACGAAGGGGCGCGCTCTTTCATTGTGTTCTGACAAACTCGCATGGTTAATTTAGGTTTAATACAGGTTTATGGGGTGGTTTTCCTTCGGTCAAAGGCACAATGGTTTCCTCAGTCGATGGCGGCCGCAGATCAAACCGCCGCAGCGCTCAGGGGCTCTGTGCGGCGCCCGAAGGCAAACGCGACTGGCTGGGAAGTCAGCGGAGACACCACGCACGCAGACGGGGACGACGCAGAGCCGCGGGCGAGGCTGGCGAGCAGGCGGCGCGCGGAGCGGGTGGCGGCCGCGGGGGCGCGGGGGGCACGGGGGACCCGGGGTCCCCGCAGCCGAGGCAGAGACGCGGTCAAGTCCTTTGCCTGACAAGAGAGACGCCGCCGGTGACAGCCCGCTGGCCCCGCGCTGCGCTTGGAGGCGAGCGCGGTCACGGGCCGCGCAGCTAGCCCCGTGGGCCACCCCCGCCGAGGGCCGGGACGGGGCGCTCACCCCGAGTCCCGTGTCCTTTCGGGATCACCGTGAGCAGCAAACGGCCGATGGGCGTGGTGCCGACACAGCGGGACGGACGCGTGGCTCTGCCGTTGCCCCCGTCCTCGGCCACGTGCTCCCCGCGGCCTGCTCGCTGGCGTCCGCGAACCTCGGACACCGGTGTTTTCGTGGCCGCTCGGTCCTCAGTGACGTGTGAGTCACCGTGAACTTGAACTACTGATTAACTCGGAAGCGGGTCCCGTTTAGTTCCAACGCCGACGCCGTGATGCTGACGCGTCCGCTTCCGATGCGACGGCGCCTGCCCGCCCCGCGGGCCGCGCTCCGTCGAGGCCCCTCTGCGTCCGGGACGCGGCGTTTGCTCCTTTGCGCCTCTTCGCCACATTTTGGTAATTCCCTCAACATTTCGAACTTTCTGAAGCAATCTGAAAGCCTTCCGGACAGGGTCCTCCTCCCCGGACGCCCCGAGAGCGCTTGCGGTTCCGGGCAGAGTCCCGAGCGTTGGCGCTGACGGGGGCTCGGGAGGAGCTGGCTCCGCCGCATGGGTGACTCCGGGGCACGGTGACCGCGGACGGTGACCACGGCCGGGGCGGGATCGGCAGGAGGACGCGGCCGCGCACCGGCGGTGTCGCGATGGGACGTGACGCTGGGGCTTCGGCGGGTGCGGAGCCGCGTCCCGCAGATGAGCAGGGACAGCGGCTCCTCGGGCGGGAGCCGCGCCTGGGTCGCGGGGGGGCGCGGGGCGACAGCGGAGGGCCGAGAGGACCGGCTCCCGCTCTGGCAGAAGCTCTGCGCGGGGAGGACGCTGTCACCGGCACCACCGGTGTCACCGGCGGTGTCTCACTGCGTCCCGTGTCCGTTCGCGCTCGCAGAGGCTGTGCCGTGAGCCGACGTGCGCCCGCACGCGCTCTTTCTCAGTTATTCTCTGCACGGTAGAAACGTGTCCCCTGTGTCAGTTGCAGGGGGTGGGACACACTCCATCCGGTGGCACGAAGCAGCAGGGACTTGTTCCCTCGGGCTCTGGGGCCGGAGTCAAACCTGATTTTGGGGCACGGGTGCTCCCCGGAGGGCACCTGCCTCTCTCCAGTCCCGGTGGCCCCCCGCGTCCCTCTGTCCCCATGTGGAGATCCTCCCTCAGCGCCTGCCTGTGTCCAGACGTCCCCTTTCATAAGGACCCTGTCACATTGGGCTAGGGTCCACCCTTGTCAGTCTGCAAAAGCACTATTTACAAAGAATACCGTATTTCTAAGCAATAATTCTAGAAAACCTTTGCCCGTTCCGAGGTAACGCGGTTAGCGGTTATCATATATTTTGGGGGAAACGTTTCCTGTTTGCCTTTCATTAGGCGCCATCGGTTACAATAAAGCTATTTCCTTTGTCATTGTTAAAAATGTTCACTAAAAAAGAAGTGATTCAGCAGCACATTCACACGCGTTAACCCACTTACCAGGCTTTAGCTCATATGTCTCAAAAGATGTTAAGACGGCGCCCTCCGTAAATTCATAAGATTACAGAGCAGGTGTGTAAAACACTTTGAAACCAAGGGGGGCCGGGGAGGGAGCTCTGACGGCCTGGGCATTAATGAGACGGTGGCAGTGAAATGCACACGGCAGGTTTCATAAACTTTCGTCTTCACACTGAGTGTTCAGACGATCGGCGCAAGCCGTGAGCCCACAGGACTCTCTGGGGACGAGCCTGTGTCCGGCGTGGCTAACGCGCTTCATGAGTCAGGGCCGGGACGAGCCCCGAGCTGACTTACTGGGTGTGCGCGTCTTCTGGGGACCGACCTGCCCGCGACAAGAGCCTCCTCACCGACCCCCATCGTCCCACGCCGGGGCCTGTGGCAGGTGTCGCCCTCGAGCCAGCTGCGCTCAGAGAGGGACGTCTCCGTCCAGGCGGTATCCCGGGGCGGGGGCGCCGTGCGGGATGCACCGGCTTTGCTGGGGGCACCAGGCAGCCCCCATCTTACCTCAGGGCCCGCCGGCGCCCGCACCCCGCGATTCCTGTTTCCTCCCAGATCCTCTCCCCCAGCCCATCCTCCCTAAAAATCATATATATATATATGAAAAGGGTAAAGACAGAGTTTATACCTGAAGAGTGAAAGGAAACTAAAAAGGCCAATTGCATAGTAACATGTGATTACTGCAATGTTACATGATTTTGGATAGAATTTAAAATGAATTTCATGATGGGTTTTAAGAGCTACTTGTTAACATGAAGTTTTATAAGTAATCACATCTTTTTTGTAAAATTTTTTATTGCTCACAAAATGTCTTCATTCTGTGGCTGCGGGGGAGGGGCGAGCGCGCGAAGGGAGCCCCGACTCCGGCTTTCGCCGACCTCCGTGCCGCAGCGTTCCCACCGCCGTGACGCCGAGCCACCGGCATGGCGGCGGCCCGCCCACGGCTTCCTGAACGTGGACTCAGTGGCTCTCGAGCGGCGAGGCCGGGCCCTTTGGGGGTACAGCACGGGCCCGGGGTGTCCTCACGCTCACTCGGTCTGAACCCCGTCACGTGTGTGGGTCCCGCTCACGGCCGCCGCTGGGCGCGGGGGAGGTTCGGCCCCATCGGGGCCCTGGGCAGGGTCCCCTCGGCTTGCCGGTGGGGCCGGCGGCTGCCGGGAGTGACGATCGTCCAGGGACACCGCAGCCGGCGGGGTCAGAGCTCGCGGGACCCTGTGGAGTCCAGTGGACGAGAACGGCCCACGCGTCTGTCCCGGGACGGGCACCTGGGCCCCGGGGGAGGAGGGCCGCGGCCACCGAGGCTGCCTGGGGACGGGGTCGGGGGACCTCGTGCAATCCCCTCGCTGCGCCTCCAAAATGATCACAGTGTTTTGCAGAAAAGGAAATGACACGAAACAAGAAACGGCAAGAAATGCAAATGTGTCGCGAGCCACAGGAGGGAAATAACCCCCCACCCCCGGCATTCAGACGGAGCCGCCGGCCTCAGAGCCACGTCTCTGCACAGCCCGCTGCCCGAGGACCCGCTCTGGGCCCTTTCTCATCGCCGGGGTCCACATCGTACGGGCGGCCAGGCCGCTCCTATGTCACGGTGAATGGTGCGAAATGCCACCTGCCTCCGCTTTCTTAGTTGCTGCTAAGACTCTCTTACTCTGACCATGACTAATTTTTAAAAAGTAAAAATTAACGAACGAACAAAAAACAGCGACATTCGTGGCCGGCAACGGTCGGGTTTCACCAGCAGGCAGCACGTGCAGTCGGGGGGAGCCCCGGTTCCAGGTCACACCTTGGCCCCCACCGCTGCCCGTGGGCCCCGGGCGGTTACTCAGGGCTTCCGGACGCCTGCCTCCCGGGCTGTGGGTCAGACGGCAGGACGTGTGGGCACCGAGCCGGGAGCCGGGCAAGAGCGGGTGGACGGCAATCGTCGTCTCTAGATTTCCGTCGGGGGACATTTCCCGCGTGACGGACAGGGGGTGCTCAGGCAGCCGTGGGCGTCGGGGTCTCGTGAAACAGCGTCCTCGATTATCGCGCAAAGACTATCCATCCAGCTCGTCCTAGAGCCTCAGCAAAGTCTCATTCTCGTGGTGAAGGACGAATTAGGAGCCAAAGCATCGCCTTGTCATTCTGTCAGGTCGGACGCAAGTGACCAAGGCCAGTTGCGAGACCTCACGCACAGTGACCCAGCACAGGATAGGGAGTGACAGAGAAATGTAGTAAACTCTGCAGGTCTCATTCCTCCCCAGATATGTACCTGGGCCTGCTGGATGGCCCGCCAGGTGGCCCGCTGGATGACTCACCGAATGACCCTCCAGATAGCCCGCCAAATGGCCTACCTGATGGCCCGCCCGATGACCCTCCGGATGGCCCGCCTAATGGCCAGCGGCTGGCGAGGCCCCGCTCGGCAGCCCAGAACTGCACCCCATGCTCGCATCCTTGTGGCCTCGTGAGGCTCGGGCTCCTTCGTGACGATGACCAGGTCCCGAGGCCCCGTTTTCCACATCACGGTGCAGAGTGGGCTTGTGGCGAATGTTCAGGGTCTGGCAGCATCTCTCCAGGCCAGGACCGGTGCCTCTGGGGCTGCGCCCGCCGCCCCTCAACTCCGCACGTCAGGGTGACCTGGCCGCCCTGGTGGAGGCCGCGCAGACAGCTCTCGGGGGTCGCTGCGTACTCCACGACGGCCCTTCCCCTGCCCGGCCTGTCCTCTCAGCCTCAGACCGTCCAGGCCAAATCTGGAATAACTCTCTGCAGACGAAGGGAAAGCGAGTATGTCTAAAGTGATTTATGGGCCTTTTTGAACTTACATTCCTGCGTTCTGCTGCTGCTGTGGGCAAGATTTTTCTGACGGGTTTTTATAACGGCGTTTATATTAGAAGCTGCTGTTTTACTTTCTGGGACACGAAGTGGTAATTTCATTAAGGGCTTTTATTAGATATCTGTAACTTTCGAATTTGCTTCAGTTGCGTTTGCACATGGAACTTTACAAGTATAAAGAGAATTCCGTATTTGTCATTTAAAAAATCCCACACTGCGGATTCAAGATGGACAATGCGGTTCACATGCGTGTGCCCCATCCCGAAGGAGTCCGTTCAGGCTCCTGACGAAGAGCTGGCGAGTCTCCGTCAGACGCGAACTGCGGTTCCGGGGCCTCCCCGGCGCGCGGGACCCAGCAGGTGAGGCCAGGCGGGGGCCTTCGTCACGGGCGCCTGTTCCCGAGATCTGTCTTCAGAGCCTCCTCGTTTGTCTTCCCCCAGACAAGCGAAACCTCCCCCACCTTGGATTCCAAGAAGCTGCGCGGAGTTAACTCGCTCGCGCCTGCAAGGCAGGGGAGCTGGAAGCGGGCGGTCGGCCCCAGGGCGGAGGCGCGCTTCCTCCTCCGCCTTGCGCGTCTGAGCACGGATGCCTCCAGGCGGCCCTTACTTCTCTTTCTCCAGGCGGAGGCCCATCGTGGCTCCAGAAGAGGACTCCACTGAAAGAACAGTGCACAGAAAGATAGGCTAACACTGTCCTTCTCTGTATGACCCTTGAGTCATAGCCGAACCCGACGGGCCATCAGCAGGACGGGGGCACAGACCACAGGGCTGGCTTCACGGGCTCTGCCCCTCCCCAGCGGGTCTCCTCCTGACGAAGCCTTGCTGGGTATTAAATAAAGCATATTCGCCGGGGGAGGATGTGTTTCTGTATTGTTTGAAACGATTATAATGGCATGATAATCTTAGCAAAATCAAGGAAGTAATTTAAATACAAACATTTTATGCTATGCACTTTTCTGGAAATTTTCCGTTTGTTTATCAACACTGTGACTCAGTAACTAAATACTGGAATGGTCTTGAGTGATCGTAATGAAGAGTGGGAACTGGAGACGTTTCTGATGTGAGTCGCGGAGGGTAAGAACACAAGAGTGATGTGGCCAAAGAAAACTCATGAGCAAATTTATACCTCCAGTAAAAGCGGGGTTCACTTCGTACGACGGAGCCTATTTCATAGGCTGATGCGAAGATTAAATTGTTAATAAATGAAATTTAATATTAAGAATTTAATAAAGATTAAATGGTTCATAAAACGCAGCGTGCTTGGCAGAGCTTGTGTGTTAATCAATGCACTTTATCACCATTGTAGTTATTTAAGAATTGACTCATAAATGTTAGAGTACACATGCTCTTTACTTTTTACTCTTTCGATGTCTAAAATGCTAACACATTCCCAGGTAAACAGCGAGCGCACGAGCCACACCGTCCTTTAGACTCGTCATCATGTCAGTTACTTAGAACCCTCTCTCTTCGCTTACGCCGGGCTTCCTCGCTGACACCGGATTTCGCATTCGGTGTTTCTGTTCGGAGGAGGAAGCCACGTGGTCGCCGAAGGGCAGACAGAAGAGCTCTGAGAACATCGCACGGGCGGACGCCGGTCGGCGAGCGATGACCGCGAACTCTCCTTGGCCGGCGCGTTGGCCGCGGCACCAACTCCTCCGTGTCTTGTTCTCTGCGTTTTCTTTGTTGGCATTTATTGGGACAGCGGATGTGTACTTGGCGTCATTGTTTTGGAAGTCTAGGCTTATTATGTGGTGTCATCAACAAACATAATTTCTGTTGCAAGGGCACAAAACGGAATCAGCCCGAAGCCAGAACGTACACGAAGGCTCCGTGGAGCGCGGACGAAACGCGGTAACGTAAAATTTGGAGAGATCAGAACCGAGGGGGCAGAGATGGGAGTATACGGGGAGGCGGACGGTCCCTGTCATCGCTGAACTCGAGGCTGTGGTCCTGGGGCACACGTAGGCGGCAGGATACGGACTAAATGTTCGTGTCTCCCCAAATCCACGTGCTAAGTCCCAGCCCCCGGGTGATGGCGTTAGCAGGCGGGGCCTCTGGGAGGTGCCGAGGGCGTGAATGAGGTGAGCGCTTTCACACGAGGGACCCAGTGAGCCCCCCGCCCCTTCCTCCACGTGGGACACAGCGGGGAGACGGCCGTCTGTGAACCGGATAGAGGGTTCTCACCGGGGACTGAGCCTGCGGCCCCTTGACCTTGGACTTCCGGCCTGTGGCGGTCAGCTATTGTGGCCTGGATAAGGGGGCAGTAGAGGGAAGGCGGGTGGCAAACGCCTGGAGCCACACGTTTCCACGGAAACAGGGAGGTAGGGACCTTTCAGCCGGGCCTGTGGCGTAGAGGGCGGTGCGGGATTGGGGGCCGTCCGGGCTGTGGGGCTGAGCACCGGGTGCGTGAGCAGCGGGCGCGACAGCTTCCCGCCCGTAAGCACATGTCACCTCGCCGGTTAGTGGAAGAATGCCGGGGTCGGGGCCCCTCTGCACGCTCGGTCAGCGGTCTCCACCCTCCGCGGAGACTTGCGAGGTCGTCAAACGCCGCTGGGGACGCGGGCGCAGCGGAGAGGGCACCACGGGGCGGCTCTGAGCTGGAGGCCGAGCGCCGAGGGCTCCCGGGAGGCGCTTCACCGCCTGGCGGGCGGCGGTGCGGCCGCGCCTCGATCGGCCCAGCCCGGCCGGCACCTTGACTCCTCCGGGGTCGCTCCCGCGCTCGGCTTTGACCTCCAGGAGGGCCCCGAATCCCTGCTCCCTGCCCCTCCCACGTGACGCCCACTGGGCTCTGCACGCGGTTTCACGAGGCCGTCCGCGCTGCCCCTGTGTGGGAGTCCCCGCGGCCAGCACCTGCTGCGGGCTCTCGCACCCCCGGCTGCCCCAGAAGCTGTGTGACAAACGGCCGGCCGGCCTGGCTGCTCAGGGGACACGCCCCACGCCCCACGCGAGGATTCGGGGCCCCATGCGCCCTCCCTCCCTCCCCGCATCCCCCTCTCCCCCCTTCACATCGTCTTCCGTATTTGAGACTAAACCCCCCACCCCGAGCCAGCAGAGCGGGGAAGGAGGGCAGCCGGAGGGGGGGCCTTTGGGGCAGGAAGGAGCCTGCGGTTGGGGCGGGAGGGTGAAGCGGGCCGACCTGGACCCACGGGGCGAGGGCTCTGCAGGGCCAGACGCCGCCTCTGGGTCAGTAACGCGGAGTCCGGCGGGGGACGCTGCTGCCCGCACTGGTCAGGCCGCGTCCCTGCCCGTTGTAACGAGGACGCCGTCGGCATCACAGCGACGAGCGGACGCCTGGCCTAGACACACTCGGCGGCCTCCGTCCCCTCCCTGCCTCTCACGGTGCTGACGGGGTCGGAAGGCGGGCGCTGGCTCCCGGGCGTCAGCGGGCTCTTCCGTGTCCCCGCCGGTCCCCGTGCTCCCAGCGGCCCTGCGCCGGTGCCGGGGCCGTGTGCACAGAGGCCGCGGCCTCACGGGGCGGACACGCCACGGCCGGCGCCCGAAGGCAGCTCCCGGGGAGGCCCCCGCGTGGGGCAGGCGGCCGCACGCGTGTCTTGGGGGCGTCTGTTCTCCTGTCTGCGCAGCCGGGCGGGCAGGCGACCCGGGCGGGCCGAGGCGAGGCTGGCCGGGGTCCCGGGCGCGGGCGCGCGGGGGCGGCTCCGGCCAGGTCCGTGGATGCCGCCCGCAGCTTCCCACACTCCCCGGACGCTCATTAAACCGCGCGCCCCGCAGGCCCAGAGCACGGCCCGCGACCCCGCCAAGGGTGCCTGGCAGCCGGGGACGGTCCCCTTCCCGGGAAGGGCCCGGCCCGCAGCAGTGACGCCATCGGGGGTCGCGGGGAGGCCGGTGACCCCCACGCGTCAGTGCGCAGGGCCTCCAAACCTGTCATTTGGTCTGCACTCCAGCTTTTGCCTTAATTTGCATGGTTTTGACTGAAATCATATGGCGATATTGAAGCCGCGGACAAAATCAGCAGATTTCATCTGACGTTATTGCACATAGGTCCATGAGGTTTTGTGGTTTCTTCATCAAACATGCAGTTAAATGTTACAAAATGAAACCATAAAAACCCTGTCTAGGAAAAACTCCTGTGTTCCCAGAGGCACCAACAGCTTCAAAGCTGGGCTGGGGGTTGGGGGGGTGGGGAGGTCGGGCCGAGGCTTGCTCAGATGAGACAGCAAATCCAGCAATTAAACCGTTTTTTAATAATTTTACATTTTGAAATGAAAATAAACTTTAAAAAAGGCCAGTACGAAAACACGGTGTCCCGCTCCGTACTCTGGACACCGCCAAGGTCGGACGTGGAACCGAAGCCGCGGCCGATGTTCGGGGCGCCCTGTCGCTCGGCCCTCGGGACCCGGCTCTGCGGCCCACGTCTCGGAAAACTGCCTTCCTCTTACAAAATCCTAATAACAGGCCCGAAATTCAAAACAACATGCGTAAATCAAAAGCGTAACGCTAGTCGCCCGCTCGTGTGCACCGTGCTTGTCCAGCGGTGACATGTGGCCGGCTCGTGGTTTTCTCCTTCCCGGAGCGATGAGGTGGGGCAGGGAGGACTTCCCCGTGGTCCGAGGCCACCCGCTGGCCAGGCTCCACCCTCCCGCCTCCCCCGCCTCCCCGCACCCTGGCAGCCACCTGTCCTAACAGCCTGATTCAGAGGCCCGGAGCGCGAGCGTCTGGGCGCTCTGCTGACTGCTGTGCTGGCCCCTTTAGACACCTGAGCAACTTCTCTAAACAACCCAAACTGGTCACAGTTCAAGCTTGTCGGGCATCTCACACCTGGAGGTCGAGGGGCGACAAGCTCATAAAAACAGAAACAGCGCACCTCTCGGCTGCCGAGGCTTTTCACAGGAGGGACAGGTCGAGGGGCAGGAGACCTTCAAAAGGAAAATGACAAAAACCCACAGACAGAGACGCCCGGAGAAGCGCCTCGGCCACACGTGGGCTGCAGCCCCCTCCCCGGGGCACTGCGGGCCGGGGGCCTCCAGGGCCTCCCGGCTTCTCACTAAAGCAGAAGGCTCGCGATGCCTTTTAGCGTGTTAGAATGAAGTCCACACTCGTAAATCACGTCCGTCTTCAAACAGAATGAGCTGTTCCTCACATCGGGATTGAAAAAGTTAATTCTGATTTTAAAAAGTTCTTTCCTGATACCACATGTGACAAGTTTTTGGGCTCATGCAGCTGAAATTCAAACACGCGGACAGTCCCTGGAGCAAGGTGACGGCAGGTGCTGCCTTCGGACGCCGAGGACAGTAAACGAGCAGAGTCGGCGAGAAACCCGAACTGCCAGTCACTCTGTCATTCTGCTTAGCAATTCTTCCCTCCCTCCCTCCCTCCCTCCCTCCCCCACCCCTCCCTCCCTCCCCCACCCCTCCCTTCCAATTGTGCCAATTGGCTCCCACTTTTTTGTGGCTGTCAGAAAATAACTTGTATTTATTTTGAAATAATGCTTCTTTCCTTTTTGTTCTATAGAAATATAATTTCTATTTACTTTAGAGAAGAAAATCAGGGAGAGTATACAGAATCAATTTAAGTAACTTACATTTCTGCCACCCAGTGAGAATTACTGTAAACCTTTTTATTTGAGCTTTTTATGCATATATTTATAGAATTGGACTAATTCTGCATACAAACTTTTAGGCTTGGTTTTATCGATCGATTGATTGATTGATTTTTACTCGATGCCACACTGAGAGCACTTAGTCCCCCCACCGGCACCCAAACCCAGCGCCCTTCCTCCCGCTGAGCCTAAGGAGTTCCTGACTCCTAGCGCCGTGAGAGCGTGGCCGCTGCTCAGGACGACCCTTCGCACGGACGGCTGCTGGATCCACATTGCAGCTGCTTTGCAGAATTCTTTACTGTATTCAGGGTAAAACGTTGTGGAAAAACATGTTATCTTCTGTGATATTTCTCGCCGTTCTATTTTTTAGTTTGGGGGTCTCCGTGAGTGTGGTAGAGGGGCAGGGGGGCTGCATGAGACACGGGGCGGCTCCCCGGGACTGTCACCAGAAGGTGTATCACCAGGCATCGGTCGTGGGTCCAGTGTCCCCTGCACCATGTGTTGAAGCTGTGACCTCTGGCAGCTGGGGGCATGGCCTTACCTGGGGACAGGGTCTCTGCAGGCGGGCCCTGACCCCTGCGTATGGGCACGGTGGCCGCGGACACTGTTGGGGATCCACGTGAAGCCCGAGGCAGAGCCGGGCGGAGGCAGGAAGAGGCCGGAGTCCACGCGGGTCTCGGCAGGAGTGCGGCCCTGGCACTCGGTCCGGCCTCCCAGCTTCGGGACGTGCAGGGGTCACTCTTCGGTCGCTGTGCTTTGTCCCGGGGCCCCAGGAAGCTCCCACGGCCTCGGCACGGGCTTGGCAAGGCTGCCAGCATCTGGAACCCCGGCCCTGTCCAGGCAGTGGACTTCCTGTGCCCTGACTCCCCCTGGAGGTCGCGGGTGGCCGGCGTCTTGGTCACTGAGTCTGTTCGCAGTGGACTTCCTGTGCCCTGACTCCCCCTGGAGGTCGCGGGTGGCCGGCGTCTTGGTCACTGAGTCTGTTCCCAAATGCCTGTTCCCTGAAACTGCTGTGACTTGGAGGACACAGGCTGGGCGTGGGAGGCACGGCCGTGCTCTAAGGATAAAAAGTCATCGAGAAGCTTCACGGAGCAAGATGCTCAGCTACGTTTCAAAATACCTTCAACCCTGCAATGTCCTGCTGGGAGGGAGTGACAAGGAGCCTGGCCCCTGGGCCTCTGTGGAGGGGGAGGAGCACGCGCCACGTCCTCCCGGCCCACGTCAGCCCAGCCCACGTCTGCCTGGCTGCACGTCGCCCAGCCCCACGTCCCCCAGGCCACGTCCCCCAGCCCACGGCAGCCCGGCCCACGTCAGCCCAGCTGTGTCTGGCGGGCCAGCAGCCGTGCCGGGGCTCAGAGGAGTGGCCGGGCACACAGCACGGGCAGAAGGCCCTGGGCTGGCCGCGGGGAGGACGAGCCAGCGAGCAAGGGCGTCCCTCGCAGTCGCCACGCGGAGACGGCACTCAGCGCCGGCCGGGGGGCAGGTGCGCAGCAGGCCCCGGGTCGGTGGGTGAGTCTCCGCCTCCGCGACCGGTCGGCAGCTTGAAAACGCTGCTGACGAATGTGGGTATCCACCTCACCGTCGCTCTGCTTTGGCCTGGAGATGCCCAGTGGCTGAGCTGACCTTAGGACGGTACCCAGGCCCTGCCTGCCCCCCGCCTCGGGGACCGGGGAGGCGGCTGGCATCCCCTCACGGAGGTGCTGTGGGCAGTCAGCCTCGGGCAGTTCAACGTATTAGTCGCCTTTTGTTGGGAAGGGGGATGGTGACCCTCATGGGACTTGGTCCTCGAGCTGGCCATATTTGTGGATAAACACGTCTACCCTTTTGGGCTAGGGGCCACCCGTTCCGGAATTCTGCAGGTCATGGATGGTGAAGTTCAGACAGGTGAGGGAAGGGCCACCCGGGGGCTCCGGCCACACGGTGCTGATCCGGGGCAAATGGGGACACAGTGCCCCAATGGCCTCCAGCCACCACCTGCAGCCCCACGCGCCAAGGACCGGCCCCTCTCCCCGTCGGGGCCTACGTGGCCACTGGTGGGGGCCCCACGAGCCTGCATGAGGGCGGGAGGACGGTGGCCTGCCCGGCGACAGCTTGCCGCGAAGCCGGGGCCCAAGGAAGGCGACCCCCATCCGACAAGCAGGCTCGTGGGGCCCCCGCCGGTGCCCACACAGCGAGGCCAGAGGCCCTGTGCTGATGAAAGGCGTTCTGAGTGCACGACCGCACCGCGTAACCCCACACTGGCAGCCGCTCCGCGCCCGGGGCCCTGGGCCGGGCGGGACCACCCGGGAGCCTGGCAGCCGCCGTGCCGTGGGGTGCTGGGGGTGCCAGGGCTGCGGGGGTGGGGAGGCGGCAGCTACGGGAAAAGCTCCTATCTCAGCACAATGTGACTTAAGTGGAGAAAGCAAATACCCCCGGCGGGTGGGCAGCTCTGCCCACGGCGCCCTCCCCCCGGCGCCCTTCCCCCCGGCACCCTCTGTTCACGCCAACAAGGCTGATGAGACTCCGGCTGGGACGCCGGGTCCCCGGCACCTGGCCTCTGGCGTGAGGCGGTGGCCCCCGGGTGGGCCGGGAGGGAGGGATGCTCAGAAACGGAGCGTGGCTGCGACCGGGTGCGGAAGCCACCTCCGCGGTCCCCCCGCACAGTGGCCCTGCGAGCCTCTGTCAGCTCAACAGCGCTGCCCGTCCCCGTCCTTCTCACACGGACGCCCAGCCCCGCGGAGTCCAGGTCACCGTCCCAGGTCCCCATGCCTGGCCGCTGTCCCCAGCTGCAGGGGCCACACCCGAGCATGCTCAGGGCCGGGAGGGCCCGTGATGCTCGGTCCAGCAGGACAGGCTCAGCGGGGGTCTGCGGGGACCTGGGGGGTGAGGGGCCAGGGTCGCTCGGGGCACTCAGGGCCCCACCCACTGAGCCAGGAGGGGCATGGGCAGGATCCTCTCCGGACGGGGAGGGTCTGGGGCCTTGGGTGGGCCCTGGCAGGGAAGGCGAGGGCAGAGGCGGGGAGACCAGCGCCCTGTGCTCAGCCTCGTGCAGCGGGCGGGAGGTGGGGACAGGCTGGGCAGGGTCCTGGACGTCAGGCCACTGGGATGGGACGGGGAGGGTGAGCCGACCGCATGCCGCGAATCGGTGTGGACCGTGCTGGTCGGCTCGTCGACGTGAGGGCAGCCCTGGCGGGCGGACTGTCTGTACTCTCCGTTCCCAGCAGCCGTCCCTCACCCCTTCCCCGGGTGGCAGGTCCTCGCGGGGGAGCAGGGGGACCTCGAGGGCCAGCTCCGGGGCCACGGGCCGGGCCGGGCACCGCTCTGTCCCCCGTGGGGTCAGGGCACTGAGCCCAACTCCCGGGCGTCCAGGCCATGCTGGACCCTGTGATGGACTCATCCTCAGCTCTGTCCTCGTGGGGATCGGGGCCTGAAGATGGCCGAGAACTTGTGCCTAGTCCGTGTGAACACACGTTCCCGAGAGCAGAAGAAAGAAATCTCGGGGCTGCTGTCCCACGGGTTCCAAGCAGCGGCCGGCGAGTCAGCACCGCCCACCAGTCACCGTCGTGACGGGAGGACGGGCAGCGTCCCTGGCCCGGCCCACGGCCCACGGGCCGCACAGCCCTGGTCCAAGTTACGTGCCACCATCGCGTCATAATCTCTCATGTCCCCAACACAGCGTCGAGGTCGGAAAGTTTGCTGACCCAGAAAGCGCTCCTCCGATTTGTAAGCCGAGTCGGAATTTACTATACTGAGTCTGGGATGCTTCATTTTTCTTTTCTATTGTGAAATATAAGAAGTTTACATTTTGAAAAAAATTACTCTCATTGCTGTTATTGCTTTGTTATAATGAGTGTTTGTGAAATTTGCTATAAGGATGCTTTCATTTTTATATAATCTGAAGAGAATTGCCATTTTTTCATCTTCCCAGAGTTTCGAGGCCTCTTATACTTATCTGTGGCTTTTTTATTCAGCCTCTAATCAAATGTTTGCTTTTTCTCTCACATTTTCTGAGTGACTGCTTCATAAAAATATAGCTACTATATATAGGAATTGGATTCATGTTTTATGGATTCTGTTAATGAGCTGCTTTGAGCGTTTTTAATTAAGTGGAGTGACATTTATTTAATTAAGATTTATATCAATCTCAAGAAGACCCACAGAATGATAATGAGTGCAATAATATAATAAATTATTTAACTATAAATCTAAACAGTCTGCTGTCACGGGAGGATAGTGTATGCTTTCTGACATCAGAATTAAAGAAATAACTTATAGCACCGCTATGGTTTTCAAGTTAATTATTCAAACAGTTTTCAACTTCTGAGAATGTGAATATTTTAAGCTCACCTGCAAAAGATAAAACAAAGTAACATTTTTTCTAGAGGCTAATTTTATATAGGGCAGATATTTTATTTTATTATGCAAAGACTATGGAAGATCTAATAAGTATCTTCGACACTAGTTTTTTTAAGAGGCAGATCTGTAAAAACAGAAGACATGACGGAAGACGAGAACCGGCCAGCAGGTGGCCGTGTAGGGTCCCGCGGTCGTAAGCCATTCGCTCCCATAAACACGGTCATTATTGTAAGTAATAAACTCCAGAAGCACTTATTCTATGTAATCCTCTTAGACTCAAGAAGATCTCGAAACACGTCGTCGGCCAAGGCCCTTCCCCCGGCAGGGGCGTCTGCAGCGACCTGGCCGCGGGACCCGCCGTGCCCTCGGCTGCGAGGCCACGGCATCGCACGTGTCCATGGGGACTCTCGAGGCCTTCCGGAAGCCAGGAGTGTGGCTTCGTGAAAATGGAAAACAGAGCCTGGAAAGTGTTAAATTAATTAGACAAGGAAGCCTGGAACGGGGTGCGGCTCCAGGGCGGGCATCCACATCAGGGACATGGAGTCTCAGCCTGCAAAGGCCTCGGGCTGCAGCGTCAGAGCCTGGGGACGCCGGTCACAAACAGCCGACTGGGCCGTGGGGACAGTGACACCCTCCCGCGGCTTCCTCCGTCTGTCCGTCTCTGAGCTCCTCTCGCCGGGGCCTCCGACCCCCGTCAGCCTGGTGTGGCTGGTCCAAGTCCAGTTTTGCTCAGAGGAACTCTTAACATTTACGACAGGCCTCAGTTTACCTCTTTGCAGAGGTAACTGTAAGTAAACCTGTCAGTTTGCTCTCCAACAGTTCTAAATTTATTTTCCCAGAAAATGACTGATGTAGTTGAAGCCATTAAATCTGTCACCTGGACAAACTTGTCAGTCAGCGGACAAGTCGGGGGAAGGCCGGGACCATTGTCTCTCCTGCTTTCACCTTTTTATTTATTTACTTTTATTCACAGGCTCAAGATTTACCGTCCCAGCTGTGGTTTGTAGCCTCCCAGCTCCACCCCCAAAGGTGCCATGAGCCACGGAGTGGCCACTGCACCTGCCGGAAACCAACCGGCCCCAAGCAGACGGCTGCTGTAGCTTCTGCGCTGAGTGGCGTCGCCATTTCAGAAAGGATATTTAAAGCCGCACCGTCTGATCCTCCTTTGCCTGAAGCCCCCGAGCAGGCATGAGGTCCCCTCTCCCTTCCCGCACTCGGACTCACACTTACCCCCGGCACGGCCAGTCTCTGTGACAGAAGTCGGGAATCAGCCTTTTTCTGTGATGCAAGGCACACTCTCACAGTTTTTCACATTCTCAGAATAGCTTCCCCGTGAATGTTCAAGCGAGGATGGGAGAACGTACACCACCCCCCACCTGGGTTGAAAAGGGGGCGCCTCGCTGTGGTGGAGAACCCCCGGGGAGCCCAAGCGAGGAGCCCCTGAGGCCTTCGGTGACCTTGACTTGGACCTGGTGTAATAATCATGACAATAGACAGCTCTGCGGGATCCTGCCCAGGCCCGTGCTCTTGGCCAGAGCCGCTCTGTAAACTTCGTGACGGGGTCATGACAACGCGCGACCTGTGTTCCGACCTCGTTTTGTGTGCGGCGCCCACGGGGCAAGGCTCTGCCGCGCCTGGGTCTCATTCCACTCGTCACACCCGTGTTGGGGGCAGAGACGGTGTCGTACCCTCCCGGCCACGCAGACGGCTGCTGCTCCACAGACCAGCTCACCGCGATTCCGGGGGGCAGGCTGCACCCCAGACGCCGGGCCTCCTCCGCAGACCCCACCCCACCCGCACACGGCCTTCCCCGCTTTCTGTAAGAAAGGAGGAAACTCCGATGCCCTTGGTTTTACTTCCTCTTTCAAGGCGACAACACTCTGCATCTTTGTCCCAGGAAAAGAAGTCTCCCCTCCCCAAAGCTTCCAATGCTTTTCTTCCCTCTCTCCTGTCTCTCTCTCTCTCTCTCTCTCTCTCTCTTCTCTTCTTTCTCTCTCCCTTTGCCTAACCATAGTTCACAATCCACACACAGATACAAGGTGAGGAGTTTGGAACGTGAGAAAAACACACACCGCTGCTGCCAAGACCCCCCCCCCCCCGCCTGCCTCCTGATTACCATGGAAACGCCAATTAAATCAAAAGGCCGCTGCTGGGGACAGGGTGAGGAGGGGGAGCCCATTGAGGAGGGAAGCCCTACTGGGAGGGTTTTCCCCTCCCCTCCCAGCTGCGACCTGAAGGCCACCTGCGCGCGGACATCTCGGCCCAGCTGGGTGATGGCCTGGCACGTGAACGACGATGACAAGATGTAACCTTTCCAGAGGATTTTCACAGGAGCCAGAATTCCATAATGTAACATCAAAACATGTTCAGAATAGAATCTAAAATTTTTAACATAAAAAAATTATAAGTACAAATCTAAGAAAAGGGCAGCCACTCTCGAGACGACCCAGGTGTAGAAACGCACGGAGACCACAAGGCGACCGCCGCAGCCGAGCTCCCTAGACCGAGTGCTCACTCCTGAGCTGAGCGAGACCGCAGTGCTCGGCAGAGAATGAGAAGCCGCGGGAAAGGCAGCACGTGGACATTTTGGAGCTGAAAAATACAAGAGGTGAAGTAAAAAATCCACTGGATGAACCTCCTAGGAGAACGTAGATGTAGAAAAATTCAGCGAACGGGAAGCTAGATCAATAGACATTTCCCAGTACGAATAACAGAAAGGAAGAAAGCTGAAGAAGAGTGATGCACGGAGCCTTCTTAACCCGCGGGACGACGTCGGAAGTCTGATATTTCATCCCCGGAGTGCCAGGACGGGAGGAGAAAGAATGCGACGCTTGGAGAAAAACTATTTGGAGGAGTAATGACTAACAGCTTCCCACAGGTGCTTCAGAACAAAAGCTCACAGATTCAAAAGTTTAGTGACTCACAAACAGGACGAGTCCTCATTGGAATACTGAAGACCAAACCGTAAGAAAATATTTGAAAAGGTGAGAAAAATCAAGTTTTTTCACGAGGCACAGATGAATTGCACTGTTCACATTAAAAAAAAAAATCCATCCGTTACTGTTTCTTTCTGCACAAGACATTTAAATCAACAAATAAAGTGGAGGGAAGGGCGTTTCGGCTCTGGGAAAGGATGCTCTAAACATGAAGTAAAATAGAAATTAGTGGGCAAATTACCTAAATATTTGGAACCTCAAACAAATATTTGGTTTCATTTTGAGGCAAATAAACAAGCCCGTTGCTTCTTTTTTTACCCTCTGGCTCCTCGTCTTCGGCGATGACCGACACATGCAGATGCTGTGAGGGGCCCGGAGAGGCTGCCTGCTGAGCTTTCGAAAGCCGGGGACCCTGGAAGCTCGTTTAAAAATCACCGCTGCCGCAATCGCTTCATTCTCTAACTTATTCGATAACGGTGTTTCTCAAGCGAGAGTCCCCCGTGGGCAACCTGGCATGAAATCAACGCCTAATATTTAACCAACCTGAAAACTCTGTATATGATACTCAGGATGTGAGTGGTCCCCGGGCCCAGCCTCCTTCTGTTATGCAGATTGTTCCAGATCTGGAGAACTTTCTTCCTTCACGTATCACAAATAGTGATGGTGAAATTCCAAGTGACAGAAGCGCGGGCCAACGTGCATCTAAAACAAACAAATCTCCCGGTGTGTAGAGTACAGCCGATGACTATGTGAAATGAGCCCGGCCCATCTCGATCGAAGGCTCTTCATTACAACATAGTCTTCATGTCTTTTTGAAACTCCAACATCCAAGTTACTAAAAATTGTCACAAAAGAGGAAAGCATTGTCAAGGGGAAATGCGTGCAGACATTTAGAGTGGGGAATCTAGGGGTTGCGAGTTGCTCACCCTGGGGTCGGCAGAATGACCAGCAAGCCGGGTCTGGGCGGGGCTCGGCTCGCTGCCCCACGGAGAAGGGAGGAGCGTCTCGGCCTAAGCGTTTACATCGTGCCTCTGGACACCAGCAGAGCACATCGCGTTTTGAAAATGTTTGCGCATCGGTTATATTACTTCAGGAAGCTGCAGTTTCTGCCCATTAGTTATTAAGGAAAACTCACTTTTCTTGTTTTTCTCTGTTCCCACGGCCTAGATCAAAGGTGCGCACATGTCCCGCCTCCCAGTGGCACTCGTGTGAAGTAGGAAAATGTGCAACAAGGAGTAGGCGTCGCTCTTTATTCATAAGCGGTTGTCTAACTCTGTTTAACTATATTCCAAATATGTTTGTTGTATGGAGCGTCCCTGCCAAGTCTAAAAATCCTGGGCCGTCATCCGAGGCTCCCGGGCCTCGTGGGGCGAAGGCAGGCCGGGCCTCCGTGTGCGCGTCTCTTACACTTCCAAACCACACGAAGATCACGGCAAGCTGAGCGGCCCGATGTTTCCATCGGCATCGCGAATTCGGCGGCAGCTTATGGCGAAAGAAATGCGCAGGGCTCGGCCCCGTGCAGCGGCGCCCCGCGCGCCCCGCGCCCCCTGCCGGCCCCGCCGGCGCGTGCGCGTTTCGCAGGCCGCTCGCCAGGACGAGCGCGGGGCGCGGACCGCGTCGGGACCCGGCTCCGTGCAGCTCCGCCAAGTGCGTGGGTCGCATCGGAAACGCTTCTGGTCCGAATCGGACCGACCCCGACGCCGGGGGAAGCAGAGCGGCGACGCCCCCGCCCGCCCGGCGGGGACCGCGCCACGGGGCCGCGCAGGCGCAGGGCGCCGTGCGCTGCGGGTTTCCCGCGGGCGGGAGGCGCGCGGTGTCCGCGAACCCGCTTCCCACGGGATCGTGCGGAGCCCGCTGCCGGGGAGGGGCGCGCGCGGGGCGGGCGGAGCTCGCGCCCCGTCTCCCGCGCTGCCCGAGGGTCCCCAGGCCTCGCCGGGGGCGGCGTGCGGGGCAGCAGCTCGGACACCGGGAGGCAGCGCTGCGGCGCTCGGGTTCCCGCGCAGCGGCTGAGACCTGCGCCGACGACGGCCCGCGACGCCCGCGCTGCTGATTCGCGACGGCGCCGCGTGCCGGGACTCGAACAGGTGACCCAGGAATAGAGCGCGGCATAGACTGTGTCACAGAGGTGGCAGGGGACAGGCGCGCAGCGGGCGGCACGGCCTCCAGGAGGGGGCGACCGAGCTCCGGAGGGAGGGGCTCAGGCCACGGCCGCCCGGGAAGCCCCGCCCCTCATGCCCCGCCCCTCCTCATGCCCCGCCCCTCACCGCCCCTCCTCCCGCCACGCCCCTGCCACGCCCCCTGCCCCTCCTGGAGCATCTCCACCCAGACTTAGCAACAGGGCGATGCTCAGCCCAGAAACAAGCTGAGAAGTGTTCGCTCTTGTTCCGGTTCCTGAGAAAATATTTTTAGGATTGGTGTTACTACACCAAGGTTCAGTAACAAGGTCTGTATTTACATTTTTGCCTGAAACAGTCTTAAAATTTCAGAAAAAAATATATAAAATGATTTTTAAAGCACTGGCCCTCAGATGATGAGAGAGAGCGACCAGCGAGAGATGGGAAGGAAATGGGCTGAGACCTGTGGCTGCCTCGGTTCACGGCCCTCAGCGTCCCAGCTGAGTCCCAGGGGAAAGAGCCGGGCAGAACCTGCCAGATCCCTCAGTGCAGGAGACGGAGTTGAGCATTTGGTGAGACCAAGGCGAGTAGGACCCCGCAGGTGCAGTGCTGGAGAGGGGAACGATACCCCTGGGGAGAAGCCGGAGGTGTGGGGGCCCCCTCCAGCACTCCGCACAGCAGTAGTGAGTGCACGGGCAACAGGCTGGGAAGTGAACCATCCGAAAGGGGTCGAGGGGACGGTGGCCGCCACTGTCACACGATGAGAACTGCGCCCTTTCCCACCAGCCACCCTGGAAAAACTCGTAATCCACGGGCGCTGGTTAGAGCGGTCAGGGGAGTCTTGCTTCAATAGTGGGAAATCATCATTCTTAAAATAAACACTGCTCCACACTCACTTAATGAATCATAGAGGCAAGACCAGAAAGGACCAAGCTGCTGGCAAGTAAACCAACCCCAACCCAGAACAGAGCTCAGGAACATTCATAAGACTTCAAAAATACCCAGCTCCCAATCAGGTAAAATATACAATTTCTGGTATCCAATTAAAGATTACCAAGCCAGCTAAGCAGAGGAAAGACATGATTCATGGTGAATAAAACTGTCAATCAATTACAACTAACCCAAAACAGACGCAGATGGTAGAATTATCAGATAAGGGCATTGAAGCAGTTATTGTAATAGAATTCAAATGTTCAAAAATTTAATAGGAGACCTGAGAGATGTGAAAAAGACAAAAGTCAAACTTTAAGTATTGGTAAATACATGTCTGGAGTGAAAAATACACTGTATCAGATTAATTTCAGATTAGACACTGAAATAAAAAAATGATATTAGTGAACCTGAAGACTGAGAAATAGATACTATGCAAAGAGATCATGGAGAAAAAATAAAATGGCATAAGTGGGGTGATTTGAAGCACACTGACAAACGTGATTGGAGTCAGCAGAAGAGAAGCCGGCGAGGGGTCGGGAGAAGTGCTTAAATAAATACTGCCTGGAATGTGTCCAAACTTAATGAAAACTATTCACTCACAGATCCCGAAGATCAAAAAGTTTCAAGCACAAAAACGTGAAGGAAATGACACCAAGCATATCACACTCGACTTTCTGCAGACCGAGAAAAAGACCACGCCTTAACAGCGCCAGGGACAGGGCGCAGAGGGGTGACGATGAGCATGGCCACGGAGCTCTCGCCAGGAGGAACGTCTGAAAGGTCATGGCTCACAATCTCCCGAATTTGAGAAAAACATTGATCTACACATCCAAGAAGGTAAACAAATTTTTTTTAAAAGAAGAAAGATTCCAAATAAATAACTTAACACCCTACCTTAAGAAACTGGAAGAACAGAGCAAACTAAACCCAAAGCAAGCAACACGAGGAAATAATAAAGGGCCGACGAGAGAACCAAGTCACCCGAGCAGCTCTATGACAAACGGAGACATCGATTTAATTAAAAAACAAAAAACTTCTCACAAAGAAAAGCCCAAGACCAAATGGGTGTACTGTTGACATCTACAAAATATTTTTAAAGAATGAGTATCAATTTTTTTATAAACGCTTCCAATAAAAAAACATTAGAAGAGATCTCGTTCTATAAAGTCAGCATTATCCAGACCCCAAACAAGACAAACACATCATGAGAAATCTATAGATCAGCAACTACTATGAATGTGAAATCAGCAAAATACTAGCAAATCAGACTCAGAGTTATGTTAAAAAAGAATTAAACACAATGACCAGCAAGTGCGTGAAAAGAGGTTCAACATTGTTGGTCGTTAAGGGAAACGCAAATCGAAACCGCCGTAAGGTGCCGCTGCACGTCGCGGGAGTGACTGTGATTTTTAAAGAGGAAAATAGCGAGAGCTGGCGGGGAGGCGGGGAGCCGGGCGCCTCTGCCGCTGACGGGGTGCACGGGGGCGCAGAGCGGCGGGTCTGACGGGGTGCGCAGGGGCGCAGAGCGGCGGGTCTGACGGGGTGCGCGGGGGCGCAGAGCGGCGGGTCTGACGGGGTGCGCGGGGGCGCAGAGCGGCGGGTCCCTGCTTCAAATAGTCGGGCGGTTCCCCTCAGGCGCCACCGTCACCCTGAAGAAGCAGGCAGAACGGCGAGCGGCGCCCACGTGCGGCCCATCCTGCACGCGGTGACGGCGGGGCCCCAGGGCCTGACGGGACAGGCATGTTGCGGTCCCTCCTCACACTGTTTCTTGCTCGTGTGGTGAATATGTATTTACTTCGCAACCAGAAAAAAAATACAAAACGATAAAATTTCTCCATTGCGCTGTGACCGCTTCGAGAAGAGGCAGCTCACTAAGTTCACGGTCACGTTGGGGGGTGTGACACGCCACTTCAAGGCCAGGTAGGAACAGTGTGGTCCCACGCACCAGATGTCTGGGCAGGTGACGTGAGACACTTGGGGTCCGCTGGCGGTGGGACAGGCTGGGGACCGCTGGTGGGACGGCCTCCGGTGAGGTTCCTTCCGGCCGGTCCAAAGACGAGAGACACTTCCAACTTCGAAGGACCTAGGCCCAGCTTAGGACTCTGAGCTGCTGGGACACAGGTCCACACACGCAGCCCGGCGGGTAGCGCTGTGACAGCTCGTGAACGGGCTGCAGAGGGAGGCGCTTCGACGAGGCGCAGGGCTCAGGCCCAACGCGCAGGGTCCCCCTAAGAGGCTCCTCGTCATGGGGACCCGGCCCAGAGGCCCGGGCTGCGCCCCAGACACCGTCTGCAGACTGTCAAAGGCTGGTGCGCAGTTCAGTGTCGTCCGCCTGCTGAGAGCACAGTTTTCAAAAACACAGGTCGTTAGTTTTGATCTGTGACCTTCGGAAGCGTGGCAGCTGGAGGTCACATTCCAGGGAGGTGAGCCACAGCGCAAGGCAAGAGGCGTCCGCTCCGTTTCCTGCCTGCACAGGTTTGCGTCCGCGGGGCCCGTGGCGACTTAAGTCAGATCCTTCCCGGATGTCACAGCCGGAGGAGACGCGAGCCGCGGCCTCCGTTAACCTCCCGTGCCTGCTCCCGGGACGCTTAACGGTTAAAGCCCGGCGGCAGCGTTTGGGCTGGTCCGTGCCCGCCCGGGAGGCCGGCAGAGTCAGCACGGGGCAGAGGCCACATCCGGGAGCCGGCGGCCAGGCCCGCGGCGACGGCCTCGTCCTGGAAATGTTTGGAAATAGCCTCTGTTGGTGGGATGTGTCACGGGCTGTTTCTCAGGAATGACGAGGGAGACGGATGCTCAGCAGGGAAGGGAACCGCAGTCCACAGCATGACGGCTCTGTCACCAGGTGGCACAGGAAGCGGTGGCTGGAGCCCCGGGGCTGTCCCTCGGGGCCCTGCGGGCTCTGCCAGTTTCCCAGCTTTGGGCTCTGTTTTCAGGAAGGTCTTGAAACAGCGTCTTAAAACCTCGTGAACTTGGCCGCCGAGCTACCCAAACACCCAGCTCGGAAACAAGGTCGGATCGGCACAAGATTCGTTCACACGTTTGGCCTCGGAAAAATGCTCCGTGCTTTGTTTTCAGTGTGACTGCGCCGCGGCGGGGCCGGGGCTGGCGCGGGGCGCGAGGGTCGCAGGGGGCGGCGGTGACTCAGCGCTCGCGGCCTCGGCCGCTTTCACAATCTCGCCTCCCTCGACATCCACCGGGACGCCGCTCACGCTGCCGTGGTTTCTGAAAGCTTTGCTATTTCGTGTGTTTACACGCGAAAACGTTATTTAATGCAGTGGGAGGTTTTGTGTGAACAAACTCTCCGAGGCGGAGGCGTCCTTGGTCAAACGAGGCCGGTCCGCACAGCGTCGCCGCGGGCCGCCCTGGCCCCTCGCCAGGCGCCCGGAGCGCCGCTCCTGAGGGGAGGCCCCTGCTCTGCTCTGGGCTTTCGGTCCGCTTAAGGCCGTGTGGCTGCGGCATGAAAACCAGGCTCAGTGCTCCGGTGGCTGCCGCTGTGGGGGAGGGGCCGAGGAAAAGGCTGCGGTGCTTTCTCAGATGTCAAGTGTCCCCAAGAAAGCGGTGTCCACGAGCCAAGTGCAAACGCACCAGGAATGCGTGGCCGCATTTCCTGCACAGTGCCCAGCCTGGTGCGCTCCCGGGGGACGTGCGGGCCGGTGTCCCCAGCCGGCTGCTAGGAGGGAGACGTGGAACGATGTAACGGGACGTGAGCAGGTGGTGCCCACCAGCCAGGACCCTGACGCCTCTCCGGAGGCCCGTGCCCCGTGCCCCCGGGGGTCAGAGGGCTGTTTTAACAAGCGGAGTGAGCAGAGCCAGGACCCGCCTCACGAGGTGGCAGGGACTCCGCGGCACAGGGGAACACGGTGGCCCAGCTGCCGCCCCCGCGTCTCGGCCGACATGCAGTGGGAGTGGCGCCGGGTGCCCGGGGAGGTGGCCGAGCCGCGCTGTCTCCAGCGCCCGTGAACCGTGGCGTGAGCACAGGGTCCTGCCCGCGCCACCGCTGCTCGTTGACCGGGGCTGGCGGAATGCCCACCGCCAGCTGTGCTCCGGCCGTCTCCAGGAAGAGTGGCCTCCTGCGGGCCCGGGACCTCCGTCCGCAGAGGGACTGGGGACACCGACCACGTTTTTGTAGCTGCGATAGTTTTTATTTACGAGGCAAACGCCCAGAGAGTGTGCGGCCGGCCGCTTCCCGTTACACGCTTACGCTTTAAAGTCACATACGGAAAGTAAGACCGTGCCACCGCCGGAACCAGAGGGTCTGTCCTGAACTACTGTTACCCGATGAGTTTCTGCAAGGGACAAATCGTTAACGTGTGGGCAGAAAACAGCGTGACTGAAGCTGCTTACCCGTCGTGGACGGACGCGTTTATCCCCCCGTCCTGTTCCAGGCAGGATCAGATCGCGTCGCCAACAGCCGTGCTCCTCTGGAGAGCAGGTTCCCGGGTTCGCGGGGCAGCCTGGCCGACTGGGGGGCAAGCCTGGGCTCCGAGGGGTACGGCCACAGCTGGGCAGCTGGGCCTAGTCGCCCGGCTGTGGGACTCGTCACAATCACGTCTCATGTCGCATGCTAAGGAACAGGCATCTGCTGCCCCCACGCCTCGGGTGGCTCCGGCGGCTGTTCCAGCCTCTGCAGGGCCCGGGCCTTCGGCTTCCGGCCTGGGGCCGTGTCTCCATCTATCTCATTCAAAGGAGCACATGATTCTTCTCTTGACAAAATTTAGAAACATTTTCCCCATTTCTATAAAGAGAGAGAATACAATAATAAAAAAGAAACTATCACGGTACGCATTGACTTAGATTTATTGTCAACCACTTAACATTGTTTATTTGAAATAGTCCATATCTTTAAAATCTAGGTCTCTCTGCATTATTTTAGAGCAGAAAACGTACCTTGAGAAGGTAACGCTGTAGCTTACGCGGTCCTAATTGCTACACGTGCACCCACCGTCCCTAAGGGCCCCTTTCTGGTTTTATCTCAAGCATGCCGTGTGCATTTTACGAGAAAGCTTCACGACAGCCACGTTTCGGAGAGCCGTGCACGTGCGAGAGCCGCGTGCACCTGTAACAAAGCTGCTCTTCGAACGCAAAGCCCGTGCTTTGCACCCGGTCGCAGGGCTGGGCACATGCGTCTGTCCACGTGTGCAAGGTCACAGAGCCAGACGCTGAAGCAGAGAGAGTGGTGTCTGACCAGAGCGTCTGTTAACCGCTATTAATGGGTCTGCAAGTAAAACCAGACTTTTTATGTGATTCTGTAAATGCTAAAAATGCAAAGTTAATAAACAGTTATGAAATGATGACGCGTTTATGAAGTGCTAGGTCAACAGCGACGGTGTTTAACGTATCTTGGGTTACGGCTTTGGAGCAGGTGTTTTTAAGAGTAATGAGCTGATGTGTCAAAACTCGGTCCTCCAAAGTAAATGGAAAAAAACGGGGCTGCGAGCAGCAAACGGCTCTGATCGATGACCTCGTCTCGGAGCTAGACGTTCCCGGCTCTCGCTCCAGTTTCTGTGCCTGTCATCGCCGGGGGCTTCACCGCCAGAGCCCTCAGCGCTGGCCCGTCATGCCTCCCCGCCGGCTCCGAGACACGCATCCCTCCTGGGCTCCTCCCCTGGCCTCTGCGTGTCCTGGTGCCAGAGTCGTTCACTGCCCGAGTGACAGTGACGGCCACCTCCTGGTCTTCCCGCCCTGGGGAACCCCATCCCCCAAGTGTGGGTTGAACCCAGTGCCTCACTCCTCATGAGCAGACTACGGCAACAGTGACGGAATGCCACTGACGGAATGTGACGTCTGCAACCTCCTCTGATAAAACCAGTGGTTTTACTGGGAGTGTCTGAGCAGATGCCCGCAGGCGAGGACTTGATGTCGGCTTCTGGCCACCAGTCCTGTAGGAGCCACATCCTGCTCGCAAAGGCAGCGAGCTTATAGTGAGACCCCTCCCCGGTCACGCCTGCAGAGGCCACCACAGCCCCAGGCGGGGTCTGACTCAGGCCCGTGCGAAGCCCCAGCCCAGAGTCCCGGGAAGCCACACGGGGTTCCTGGCCTGCGGGACCGAGATCACAAATGCTTCTTTAAACCACACCGTTTGGGGACATCCTGGTCTCGGCCTCGGTACCACTGCGAACGGGTCCTTGTCGGGGCCTCATCGACTTCCGGGACGTGGTGGGTTCTTCCTGTGCCCTTTCTCTCAGGCCCGTATTTATTTCAATTATACATTTTCAATGTGCTATGATTTCGTCTATGCATTTGTTCACTTATTTATTGTGTGTTTTTCTTTGACTGTTCACTATAACATCAGTGTCTAGCAAAAGCCCACACTCGATAAATGTTAACTGCGTAAGTGAATGAATAAATCAAGACTCGCAGACTCGTGGTCTTCCACAGCTGAGCCCTGTCTGAGAGGCCAGACAGTTCATTGCAGCGGTTGCTTGGAGGAATACGTATTCTTTAGTATTGTTTATGCTGGTCTAGATCTGGAAATTTGGTAGAATTTTTGCTACCGAACTAGCAGCAGCTGAGACTTTGTTTTTTATTCAATAAGATTTTTTTTCACCTTTTTGTTTTCCTCAATATTCCTCATTCTTCTTCCCAAAAGTAAAATGCTGTATCAAGAAAAGTTTCTCTTCTGCCGATTATTACAGAGTACTGACTCGGCGATAGACTCGCAGAAATTTCTGCCTTTTACGCTTAGGTTTTCACCCGTAAAGGCGCCTCTGTCTTGCAGCGCCTTCTCCCCGAGCCGTCTGGCCTCCCCGGCCTGTGGGTTTAGAACAAAGGGCACCGAGCGGAAGGCGAGCCAGGAAGAGAAGCGAACGCACCGAGGCTTCCGCGCGGCGAGCGGCCGTCTGCGCCCGCGGGCCTTGCCCAGAACACTGGGTGCAGTGACGGGTGCGCGGAGCCACCGCCCACACACCCCTCCAGGCCTGCAGCGCCCGGAGAGCGAGCGCCTCACCCACGCCAAGGGAAAGGGTGAGCGCCGGGGCCGAGCCGGGGATCCAGGCGGTGGCGACGGCGGCTGCCAAGCCAAAGTCTGCACACGAGCCCCGGCCAAGCCCCGGCCGCGGTCGCCCCACAGCCTCGCCTGTGTTCGCTGCTGGCAGGACACCTGCCGCCCCGCCGGCCGGGCCTTGCTCGTCTCTGACCCCAGGTGCCCCGGCACCGCCGTGGGCACTGGTTGCCGGCGGAGCGACCAGCCGGCTGGACACGCCTCGCTCGCGGAGACACGTGTGCAGCGGCCAGAGCCAGCCCAGCATGGGCGGGGGACACGGGGCTGCTGTGCTGGCTCTTGAGCCCCTGGCGCACACGGGTCGCCATGATGCACGTGGTGCCGGCCGCGGCTCCTCCACCTCCGAGGCCGAAGCCGGGCTCTGGCCGCAGCTCCTGGGCTGCAGCACGCGGCAGAAGAAACCCTGCCACGAGAGGGTCACTCCGGATAATTTATCGTTTTAACCCGAGATGGTTTTGGGAAGGGCTCACGCGCCTTCACCACGGGAGAGATTTCTAAATACCTAGCAAAGTCACCATCTCTATATATATTTTTAATTTAACAAGGACTGTTTCTTCAGAAAGCATTTTCTGTCCATGCGCTGATGGCTGGACCTCAAGAAATGAGTTACATGTTTTTTCTAACAGACAAGGCAGGCATTTTGTGAGGCGACTGTGTTCAGGGCGAACACACTGCGCTTTTTGTGGACCGTGTCTTGATACTTACAGAGATTTTAAAAGAAAATATTTGGGCTGCGGTTGAGGAATCAAACAGTCTTAAGTATGTAAATAATGACAGGCTGGAACTCTGTCTAAAACAACAGATGCTCGCCGCTCAGCGCATGTCTGAGTCCTGGAGGCCAGGCGTCCTGCGGGAGGCACCAGCGAGCAGAACGCGGCCCCAGGGGGACTGTCCCCCGTGCAGCAGGGCGCTGCCGCAAGGACCCAGCCTGCCTCGGGGTCCCCGCCGCGGCCCCGGGAACGCATCAGCTGTTTGAGGTCTTCCCGAAGCGTCCATGCGGGGTCAGGATGGTGTCGTCTGCGAGGGGCAGTGGCTTCTCCCCAGCATGGCAGCCAGAGTGGCTTCGCCTCGTCTGGTCCCGATCTCTCTCACTGCGAAGCCAGCTCCACGGGGCCAGGACTCGACCCGTTCGGTCACGCTCATTCTGCAGCAGGGAAAGCCATGGCTGCCACACAGAAGACGTGGCCTCATGCTGCTTTCTCCCTGGCATGTGCTTCGATCCTAGGCTCCACCCGACTCCTTGGTTTTGGGGAGACCAGCATCGGGATCTGCACACATGAACTACCTTCGGTTTAATCAGCACACTCTATGTATCTCTACATGCGTCAAAAAAGACAATGTCACAAGCGGGGACCCAGTGGCCATCGACGCCACTCACAGGAGCGGCCAGCGAGGCCATCGCTGCTCATCTCCGTGCTCGCAGGCACAGGGCAACGCCGAGCCGTGCTTGTTCCCTTGGACCTGACTTCTCTTCCTCTCTCCGCTGCGAACCAGACGTGGGGGAGGAGCTTCTGTCCCCAGACGCCCGGTCCCCTCAGGCCTCTCGTTCCTCCAGCACAATCCGCTGGCAGAGGCGGGGCGGCCAGCGCGCCCCTGCCCAGGGACGCGCGGCAGCCTTGAATTCTTCATTGCTTCCGGGGTTTCTTCCCCGCGCCATGCGCGGAAGCCGGCGAGCCGAGGTGCCGAGAGAAGCCGATCCGCGCTTCTCCTTTCCCTAAGCCCTGCTTTGCGGCCTCGGCTTTCGAAAATCAAATGTCAGGACTTGACACTTTCCTCTTTTCGCTTCAGGAAAAGGGTGTTTCATGGGCCTGCTGGGTGGGAGGAGGCGGGTCAGGGGAAACAGGGAGAAATGCGAGTGATTAATTTATCGGGTCGCACCCACGCCTGCACAGAGACACACCTGAGATGAGCGTGAGCGACGTTGCAGGAGATGAATATCACGCAGGATATCAGGATAAACAGAGCCTTGGAGACCAAGAAACGGGGCCTGAAACCCAGAAAGTCAAGATCACCTCCCAAGGACCTGGTCACGTGACGCCACTGCCACCTTCGGAGGGACACAAACAGCTTAATTAAGTCCTGCTTCAGTGTGATCTGCATGTCCTCCAGTGAGACCAGACTCACAGATATAAATACGCTTTAAATCTGTTGGGGGTGGCGCCCTCTTGGCCCGTGGCAAGTCGCGGTGATCAGGCACGTGCCGCTGCAGTCTGCCTGGCCACGTGCATCAGCTACCAGCGCTGGGGATGTATACTTGGCCAAATCACTCAATTTTCCACGTCTGCTTCATTCGTAGATCAATTTTAAGATAGATTTTGAGTTTACATACAAATTCGCCTTGGAATGAAGCCTGTTTTATGAATGATGCTAGCCCCTGATGGCCATGGTCCACATGTGGGTCAAATGAAAAACTATATATTTTTGTCCTGCATGTTTCAAGAAGAAACACAGCATTTACTCTTCATCTGCATCCAAGAGTCAGCAAGTTATAGAGCTATGTGCAAATTGGAACGGAAAACATTCACTTTCTATTAATAATGAAAGACAAAGGAGCCTGTGGGTGCGAGACGTGGGCAAAGCCGGCTCCGTGTCCCGCGCAGCGCTGTGCAAACTCAGCGACGCAGCTCCAGGGACGGGCGCGGGGCGGTTCAGGCTGTGACAGGAGCCGCTGCTGGCAGAGACCGGCTGCACCTTGAAGGGGACAGAGAGAGGGCAGCGCTACCATCACGGCCAGACTGAGAAACACGCCCTGAAAGGTAGACTGTCTTTCTGATGCTGAGAGTTTGACACACAGGCCCAACATTTCCTAAAATTAATTCTGACATTGTGGCAACCAGGTCTTCCTGCCACCTGCAGTATTTTCTAGAACCATCTTGGGTCAAACCAAAGCCCTGCTTCACCCCAAACCTCACGACCCATCACGTGGCCGGGAGGAGGCCTCGCAACTGCTCAGACCTGCCCCTTGGGGTCGACTGTCCTCGGGCCGCCCCGCCTGCTGAGACCGCTCCTGGCTTCCCCGCGAGGCTGCCGCCCCCTCCACGCCCAGCCACTCCGATGCCACGGAGCCCACGGCTGCCATTCCCGCAGCCACGCGCCCCCCGCGCCCGGCGGCTCACACCAGCCTCGTCCCCCTGTGGCCTCGCCTTTACCCTAGGTGGGGAATGTGGAGGCGGCTTGCTCAGGCGGCCCAGGCTCAGGGTCTCTCGGAGCCACTGGCGTCACTTGCAAGGGAGGGCGCTCAGCTGGCTCCTCTCCAAGGGGACCGCTCCCCGGGGCTGCTTGAGCGTTTTCTGGACCTAGCAGCCGGCTTCATACGGAGTGACCCCGAGGACCCAGGTGAAACCCGCAAGCCGCCATCTGGCCTCACCAGGCACACACGACCACTTGGTGGCCCGAGCCAGCATGATTCGGTGCAGCGGGACTGCGAGAGGGGTAAGTCGAGCAGGACGGCGGGCTCTCGGGCGCCCACGAACCAGGCGCGGTGCACCGCCGTCCACCCTCATTCGGCTGGAAATCCAAGGTCACACGACGACCTGCAAGGCGCCCTCCGTTCTCGGACCTCGGTTCCCACGCCCACCCGCCTCGCTGCTCTGCTCCAGCCCCACCGCCCCCTCTGCCCGCGCCTGACACCCCCGCCCCCGGCCTCTGCGTCCCCGTCAGGCCCCCTCCCCAGAATCTGCAGGGCGAGTTCCCGTGCTCCTCGCGGTCTTTACTGCGATGTCACGCCGTCGGGCAGCCTCTTGACCTCGCGCCTAAATCCCAGACGCTCGTCCTGGTCCTGGTCCCGCCCCCGTCCCCGTCCCGTCCCGGTCCCCTTCCCGCCCCGGTCTCCATCCCGCCCCGGCCCCCATACCATCCTGGTCCCCGTCCTGTCCTGGTCCCCGTCCCAGCGCCGTGTCTCCCTCCCCCGCTTCACTCTCCCTTTCATATTTGTCACCAACCGAGCGCCAGAAATCGGCTCCCCCATGAAAAAGCAGAGCCTGACTTGTAGCATTTGTGTGGCTTTGGCAGAAACATTCTCCCACTGTATTATGTCAGACTGTCACCGCAATGTCACCGATTACTAGCTAGGGGGAAATGCACCCCTCAGCTCTCCTGAGGCTGTGGGCCAGCTCCACCTCTGTCCCCCACCCCTGCCCCCTGCTGCCGTGAAAACACGTCACTTACTTGTTCCCTTAAGGTCCGCGGAGCAGAGTTTTGTCTGTTTTGTTTGTGGCTGGACCCTCCATGTCTGAAACTGCCTCGGAACACGGGCGCCTGGTCGGCGTGTGCGGAGCAGGTGCCTTCGGAGGCTCTGTCCTGTGCCCGCCCCGCGGCGGTGACGTCTTCTGTATTTCCATGAAGTGGAGGAGGATGGCGGGGAAGAAAAGTCTGCTTTCTGGTCATGTGACTAGTGAGAACAACAGTCCACACACTATAAGGAGAAACACACAAAGTCACCATGAAAATGGACATGCGAAATACCTAAACTGATACTCGAGAAACGACGATCGCAGAGGTCGATCTGTGCTTGGCTTCAAGTCTTTCAGGCTTCCAAAATTGCGACAACAGTTACGGTAATACCTCTGAGACATGAAATTCAGAACAAGAGTAAACAGACGAGTGACCAGCGCTTCCTACATATGGAGACGCTTTTCACGCATGAAGAAACGATTCTGTTTTACTTGGAAGAGCCAGGAAAGGATTACAAGAAATCATGCTGAGAAAAAAATGGCTGTTTATACAAAAATACGATTAAATATTTATTCAATACTGTTCTTCAAAATAAATTCCAGACCAAGATCAAAAGGAAACCCTTTTAAGAACTGAACACATATGTGGGAGAATAGTAATCTTAATCCAAGATGGGAAAGAGCTCCCCAAGTATAAACTCGAGAAATAGTAAGAGGAATATCAGTTAATTTAGTATTATAAACAAAAGGTAGATGTTTAAACTTTATAAACTAAGTCGCAACAGTAAGTACAAATGATGTTTGCTAAACTTAAACAAGCACATATAACAACCAATAAAAATAATAAAAAATTGCATTAAAAGTTGGCAAATGCCATGAATACTATAATCACAGAAAAGAACATGAGTAAACAACTCAAATGGCTGAAAAATATATATAAATTCATGTCAAACGTGCAGGGAAATGTAATCTAATGCTCTTTCCACCTATGAAGTTAGCAAATAATTGAAAACTCACATCCTCGGAGCTGGGGTATGTACGGCGAGATGCGCCCGTCTCCATTTCTCTAATGGAAAACGTAACTGATATACTCTTTCTGGAAAATATTTTGACAATGCACCAATTTTCTTTAAAAGTCACATTCCGTGTGCTGATAACCCCACACTAAGTGCGACAGTGTGCACTGAGCCGTGCGTCACAGCCTCACTGACAGGAGAGCCGGTGGCGAAAAAGAGAAATGACTAATCTTAGGAGCCTATCGTGTAAGTTACACTGTTATACTGAGGGAGAGTGTAAATGCTAAAGGTGGACACACGAAAATGTTAAGTAGAAACTCAAGATAGGAAACTACACACACAGTCTAGCCTCGTGCATAACCGAAGGAAGGAGATTCGCCAAATCCTACTAGCAGCCGTGTTGGGGCAGTGGCGCTCACGAGGACTCTTCGTTTCCTTCGTTCTCGTGTGGTTGGCCAGAACGAGCACGTGTTGAGCATTTCTCATAAAACGGTTTCATGACTGGGGAGCAGGGAGCTCATGCTCGGTGGAGGGCATGGCTTCGAGGGGCTGGTCCGCCCTGTGGCGGGGTCAGCCGTGCCCACCCCTCGTCTTACACATTTAAAATTGCTTCAGACTCAATAACTTAGGAAAGAAGATGATACGATCTGGAGCATGTGGCAGGTGACAGAGGTGGCTCCGCCGACCAGCGTCATTGGTTTCAAGTAATGCCAGTGACGAAGTTAAATAAAGTTACTCAGGAAATGGGAGGGTCAAAAAGAGGCATCTCTAAATGAATGCATAATTTTCATAACATGTCATTTAAGTGGTTATGTACATAAACACTAATAGAGGGATAATTTCAGCAGACATCTGGCTGATTTAGTCAAATCTTTGTAGTTTTGTGTACTCAGTTTCTCGTTGGAAGTGTGGGGGATGGGCTTGCACAAATTTTGGGTTGTCTTGCATTCTAGCACATAAAGTAATAGAATCGGGTCGATATAATTTTTAAGCTATGTATATATTTTTAAGTTTTATAAAAGAAATGAAGGCGTTTTAAAGAATTTTTTGACAAGCTCAGATTCTAGATAAATTTAGACTCAGGCCTGCACTGCTGGCGAGTGCTGAGCCGACCGTCACACCCTCCCGTGTGCTACTGCCCTTACCTCGGGACTTGCCGCTCAGCGCTGAGGTGGCCTCGTGTGTATGTAACATGTTAAACGGTCTCCACGCGACTAGGTATAAAACACATGCACAAAACGTACATCACAGGACACATATCAACATACGTATGAGACTCATGTTGCATCTGTCTCATTTAGCAGACTGCGAGGTGCTCTATCTTCATACATCTCGCTCCTCAAATAATCCTTGACGAATTTTGTATCTCTTATGTGTTTGTCAATTGAGTCGACAGGACAAAGTCCACACAGAGCCTAGACCTATAACACCCATAGGGCAGCAAAAACAGTTTCTCAATGACAAACTTTCTTTGATAACTACACATTCTCTCTTTTAACACCAGAACAACTCTTTAGAGCAAATATCATTTTTGTGTCAGAGATGAAAAATCTCAGACTCAGAGGTTTGCCACTCACTCAGGTCACCCAGTGAGTTAGGGTCAAGCTCACAGTAGTTGGCTTAACCGAAAAGCCATGCTCATTTTTCATCACAGGTGAAGGCTGAAGATTTTACAGATGAAACACCCTGAGAATTTTCAAAGTGTCAGAGACGCTAAACCACACGGAGTGACCAGTAGGAGATGACTTCCCACCGTGGAAGGAGATGGACAGTAGGCCAGGTGCTTGTGGGGCCGTGGAGAAGACAAGGGTGATGTGGACCCGAGTCTGGGTGGGTGTAGGTGGGCCGGGAGCCCCCGAGAAGGTGGCTTTGGCATCAAAAGCTGAACAATGAAGAGGCCGCTCCAAGGGGCTCTGCAGGCAGGTTGTCCCGCGCAGAAAGGGTGATTCCGGCACGTGCTCTGAGGCGAGGTTACAGGTGGAGCTCTGCGACCGGCACACAGAGAGAAAGGGGGAGGGAGACGGTGAGCCCCGAGGAGGGGGAAGAGGGAAGCCCACATCGCGTCCCACCCGTGACGTGTTTGGTTGGTACCTTAAGGGAAACGGGAACCCGCCGGAGAAGTTTCTGCAGAGTCACGTGACCAGATTTCTGATGCCGAGGGATCCGTGGGCTGCTGGATGGCAGGAACGTGAGGAGAAAGAAGCACAGACCTGTGCTCCCAGTGTTTGTCCCGCGTAGCTGAGAGGAGGAGAGCTGGCCAGTGGGGACCGCGGGTTAGAACGAGCAGTCAGGAGAGGCGGAATCCCATTTCTGGCTTGCCACGCTAAGGTCGAGCTGTTCGTTACGTGATGCACGGACCACTACAGCAGGCGGTAGGAGATGCCGGCGGCCGCTCGGATAAAAGCCCGGGCCGGAGACGCCGATCGAAACTTACGATCATGGAGATGATACATAGAGCCATAGAAATCGCTGAGATAAAATAGAAAAAGAAGGAAAGCAACTAGAACAATGACTTGATAGTCTAAAAAATTAGAAATTAGTAAGAAAATGTTAAAAAAAGAGAATGTGCCATATTAAAACAGAGAAAAAAGTACTTCGAGTGGTCAAACATATCAGATAGAAAATATCGACAAGGATGATTCCTGAAGTCGCTCTCTTTTAAACTTCTTTTTGCATGTTTAGTAAGCAACACTTTTTTTGTAGAGAAGAATCGCAACTCAGCTATTTCTTCTGCTGTCTCTAGAACTGAGCATTGTATCTCAAGACCAACCAGATTATAAAAAGTTGTATCAAAAAAAAAAAAGACAAAAATAAATCATGGCCTTGATAATGACTATTGAGTGAGTTGTAAAGAAAGCTAAATTGGAGTGAATTGGGAGGAGAATGAAAGATGAGATCTGAGACTCAGTGAGTTCGGTCTATTCCTTGAAGAAATAGTGCCATGAGGGAGAGAAGAAGCTGGGTTCCTGTTGAAGCGGAACACGCCCTGGGACGTTGTTTCTGTTTTTCGGGTGGATGATAATAAAGCATGTTGTGTACTAATCAAGTAGAAAATGAGAGAACGATAATGCAGATGAGAAATATGACATTTTCAGAAGTAAAGTCCTTTAATTATTACTATTAAGGTAACAGATGACAAATGATAGAAAGTATTTTGTTCAACTTATACTATATGTGTATTTTTATCACACCTAACAATTTCCTGAATTAAAAAATTAATATAATATGTGACTTAAGTCCAATTTATATCAGAATATGAATACTATTTTAAATAAATTTATATTTATAGAAAAACATATAAAAGTTTGGAATAATAATATGAACCAACTTAAACTATTTATAGTTTCTACAACACTAGACCTGAATGCAGGAAATATATGTTTTCTCAAGTACGTATGAAAATTTATTAGGATATTTTTTTACCATAAAACAAACCTCAGTAAATTTGAAAGACTGAAACAATTAAGGAAGAAAACTTTGACTATAGCAAAATTAAATTAGAAATTAATACAATAAGATATCTAAAAATATTCAAATGTTTGGAAATTAAAATAATTTGAAATAAAAATGGACAGAGAGGAAAATAAAATAGATATTAAATGTATTTTGAACTAAATATAATAAAAACAGCATATCGAAATTGTGGGATACAGCTAATGCGGTACATAGAGGGAAATTTATAGCTTTAAAGAATCGTACTTGGGAAAAAGAGAAATGAAAATCATTGATCTATGCTTCGAATTTAGAAGGTAGAAAAAGAAGAGCAAACTAAATTCAGAGTATTCGGAAGAAAGCAATTTCATTTTTAAAACCAAAATTCAATAAAATAGTAAACATATAAGAATAGAAAAAATCAAGAAGTGTGAAGAATTAAAAAATACAAGAGAAGGAGGAAAAAGACCAAAGGGAACATAAGAAATGAAGAGGGAAGCGAAATTTAGAAAGGAAGGGGACGCAAGTGAGAGTCACGACAGGAAGGAGTAGAGAGACAGGTGCGGAGGAGGGAGGGGACGGTGTCGACCGAAGGGACCGAGGAGCAGGAGGGCGCCGCGGAGGGCCGGCCAGGCTGGCGCGGGAGCGGGGACGTCCCCGGCAGGCCCTGGGACTGCGCTGGGTGGGATCAGTGAGTCTAGGACTATGCCAGCAGTTAAGCCGAACCTCCGTCCCGCAGAGAACACGCGTGACCGCAGTTCCCAGGGGACCAGAGGCCACCCAGGCAGGGGACTGTAAAACAGAAAATGTGTCGCGGAAACAAGAGATTCCGGATGCTGCGACTGGAAATAAAGCCGAAGCCGAAGCCGAAGCCGACCCCGCAGCTGCGGGCGCTGCAGACGGTCCCTTCCAGTCACTGAAGAGTTCACGTTTCCACTGAGCCAGCGACGGGCGGTGTCGCGAGGGGAAGAGGAGAGAAACGTTGCGGTGGGGGGGGCAGTTCTGCGTTTACGGAAATGAAAACTGCAGCATTAATTCAAATAGTGCCTCGAAGCTACGGTCTCATACCCTTGCGGCCCAAACGCGTATTTGTCTCTCAGGCCTCTCTGCTTTCCCTGCGGGGGGGGGGGGGTCCCAGCCCCTGGAATGCCCTGGCTGCACCTGCGACCACGCACCTGCGACCACGCACCTGCGACCACGCACCGGCGACCGCGCGCCTGCGACCGCGCGCCTGCTGTGGCCCCGGGGTACGAGGAGGTGACAGAGCGGCTCCTAGGATGCGTCTGAAAGGAACAGGCAGACACGGGATGCTGGCACCCAGAGGGGTGGCGCGGTGACTCAGGGAGCAGGCCACAGAGCCGCCCGTCCCGGGGATCAGGACTTACGCCCCCGTTGGGAGACTTGCTGTGGGACGGGGCCTTCGGGTCGCAGGTGGAGGCAGCGGAGGGGCGGCCCAGAACTGTCTCCCGTGGCGCTGCCTTGGGGGGGCCGCGGATAGAGGACCCTGGATGCTGAGTTCCATTCTCTTCCGAACATGGTGCCGTGTCAGGTACTGGTGGCAGCGGTGGGCGACGTGGCGGAAATGTCATCGTCAGCCTTTCCCAGCTACGCTCTCTGCAGCTGAAATAAACCACCACGGACTTCAGGCTCACGGGGACACTTGCGCATGAACTGGCCGGAGCACCCCAGTGGCCGGCCCGCTTCAGAGGAGGGGCCTCGACAGTGTCGGGAGTCATCGGCACGGACACGTGGTCGCCGTGCCGGCCTGTGGGCCCCACGCAGGTGTGCTGTCACCCTGGGGTGCGTGGGCATTGTGGGGGTGCACGGTCATCGGCGCAGGCACGTGGTCACTGGCGCCAGCTGTGGTCACGTGGGGCGCGCGGCCATCGGCAGGGCAGCGGCCATCGCGGGGGCGTGTGGTGGTCACGGGGCCCGCGGTCATCGCCTGTCGATTATCATCTGTCTATCCGTATGTCTATCATCTATCACCTATCTATCCACCCATCATCCACCCATCATCCATCCATCAACGCTGGGAAGTCGTTTTGCTTCTGGGCAAAAGGCCTCAGGTTCGCTCTCAGCATAGATGAAAACGTCCCTCCTCCCGGCACCTCTGTGGCTGCGTCACTCGCTGCAGAGGCTGCCGGGCAGCTGCCTTTGCTAACAGCGCCGGCCGCGCACGCTTCTCAGGGAAGGGACGCCGCTGGGGGCCGCTCTCGGGACCGGGTGCCCGACGCGCGAGGAGCGTGCAGGGTTCGGCCTGCTCTGTGCTCCTCCCACCCAGAAACCCCAGCCCTGCTGAGCCGGGCGGCGGCGAGCTGGGCGCTGATCGCGAGTTGCGGGTTCCACGTGGCTCCCCGCTACGTTTGTGGTAAGAGCTGCATCTGTGAGGAGGCTTGGGGTACACACACCCCCACCCTCTCCAGAGCACCAGTTCTGGTTGGATGTGGGGCGCCGGGGACTGCAGGGCACGCTTAAAAATCACCGTGTGCAGCTGTGTGTCTGATTCTGCGTGGACGGGGACCTTCCTGTTACTGCGCTACCAGGACGAAGCCAGCGATGGCTCGGACCCCGAGGCTGTGGGACACGGCCGTGGCCATCAGCTTCCCAGGACGTTGACTTTTAAACGTCTATCAGAACAGCACCGTCGTTTTCTCGGCTGTGAGAGAGAAATGTGAGAAAGCTAACAGTTTTCTGACAATGGAAAAGTATTTCAATCGGTTGTATTACTGAATTTCATGCATGACTCGGTTTATAAAGCAGACTCTGTGTTTGAAAGATGTTTAAAAGCAGGAGTTCTAGGCAAGAAGCTGCAAGGGACAAACCTGGGGTCCTCTTCGGTCACCCACAGGCTTGTTCTGTTGAAGTAACATATTATAAATTAGGTATTTTTCAGAAAAGGCACGTTTCGTGCTTGTATTGAATTCCAGGCCCGCGGCGACCATGCCCAGGGCCGGGGGGGACCGGAGGCCGCCCCGCGAGGCGGGCCGTGAGTGTCCGTGTGGCTCCGAGTCGTGGCGCCTGGAGGCCTCCGCTCGCTGGCGTCCAAGGGCCCGCCTTCCCGTCCCCCGTCGTCGTCCCGGACGCCGCGTGCTCTGCGCACGTGTGTGAGCACACACTCCCACACCGAGCAGAAGCGCGGTTGTCCGAAGGTGTCCAGAGAGCGTGAGGTCACGGGCAGCGCGGCAGGACGCCCCGAGACCACGGCCGGGGCGAGCTTGGGCCGGCGCCACCACGGCGAGAGACCCCGTGCGCTCTGACCCAACGCCGCGGCCCCCCGCGTATGAAAGAAATCAAAGGGATGGAAACTGTTTATCCGAACATGAAAGGGACACGTTTTTTCACGTACCCTCGGCTCGGGTGACAGGCGTGTCAAACACCTGCCCCTCAGAGGCCGTCTGCCCTCCGGGCTCTGCCCCGCGAGGCGTTTGAAAGACATTGTCCAGATGCGCCCGTCACGAGCCGGCCGCCCAGATGTTGGGGTGCCCGTCAGCAAAGCAGACGCTTTCCAAGGTTTACGAAAGTCAGAGACCTTTCCTCTTTTCCAGACAGGTCCTGACGCACAGGCGGCGTGGAGAGGACGCAGCTGGTGGTGCCTCCCGGAGGCGGGAGAGGGGCCCGTGGCGGGAGAGCGGGGGCGGCTCCACCGCGTCCCCCGGACCCTCGCTCCGTCCCCCCAGAGCCTCCTCGGTTTGCTCGCACCCGGCTACGGCGACCCCGTGCGCCTCAGCCGGCGGCGGGCTTTGAGAACCGGGGACTGCTCCCTCTGGCGTGAAGTGGGGTGCGGGTATCAACATTAAGCCGGGCTTTCTCTGAACTCTCCGGGGCCAGTTAAATGAACCCCCCGACACCGCCACAAATGGCGTTTTAATGTTTTTTGCAAGAAGCAACAGCGCCCCCTCCTGTCCAGGCCTGACAAACACGCCGGGTCGGAGGGACCCGCCGGCTTCCAGCCCAGAGCTGGCTGCACGTGCCGTTGCCGCCTGTCACGGTGACCAGCCCTGGCTCGGGCGGGGGCGGGACCTGGAGCACATTCGTCCTCTGGAACGCGTGGGCGTCCGGGTGGCCGGCGGCTCAGGACGGGGCAACGCTGCGTCCAGCGCGGGTGGGGCCTCGTCGCGCAGGGCGCTGAGCCGCGTCGGGTCCCGCGTTCCTGTGGGGTGTCCGCCGTCAGTCGCCGCAGGGTTGGGGTGGGGACACTGGGCCGGAGGGGCTCAGAGGCTCACGATGGTGGGCGTGCAGAGCGCAGGGACTGAGGCCAGCCCCGGGCGGCCTGGGTCGGTGGCAGGGTGCGGAAAGTCACGTCCCCTGCCAGGCGACTCCTGTGAGCCCAGCGTCCCGGGGGAGGAACCTGCCAGAGGTGTCAGGCGGGGTGGGCCGCTGCGACCAGGAGGCCGGAGGCCGCCACGCCGGTGAGCGCAGCTGACCCCGCCATCCCCAGGGCACAGCGGTGGGCAGTCCTGGCTGTGACACTCACGCTGCCGTCGCTCGGGGACACTGGGCCTGCGTTCACACCCAGAGGCCGCAGTGACCAGCATGGGCGAGCACCGATGGACGAGACGGTGGCCACGCTGCCGGCCACTGCCCGGACCCAGGAGCCTCACTGGCCGGTGCTCAGGGGTGTGAGCACTTGGGGTGTCTCTCCGGGAGGGGCGCCCTCGCGTGGCTCTGAGAAGGGGCTGCCCTGGGGTTGGGGAGCAGCAGGCGACAGCTCTCTCTGCAGGTCTGTGAAGGCATGCGTGACTCTCTACACCGCTGGGGTGGATGCGCGGGCCTGCGACAGGCCGGGTGGGGACAGCTGCTTCCGCGCTCCCCCCAGGGACGCTGCAGACTCCCCGGGCACCAGCGCCCAGCACGATGGCAGGTGCATCTGTCTCCGGCCCACTCAGGAGCAGCCGCTTTTCATGCCGCGAAAATCACCTTTTTTTTATTTGAATGTCTCACCTGCTGCTTTTTAACATTCAAAAGAGACTTTTCATTCTGATGTAATTTGAAGGGGTTCATGCACAGGGTCCCCCCACCCTTGTGGAGAAACGTCCTTCTTAAAGGCAAAAGTGACCGGAGTGTCTACGGCCATCGCTCGTCAACCCAGACCGATTACAGACCTGCTCCTTTGAGGAAGACGTCCTTTGTGGGACCCCCGCCCCCCGGAATGGCGCTGCTGTCCGGGGTGGGGCACGGAGCCGGGAAGGTGAGTGCTGCGTGGCCGGGGGCTGGCCACGTGGGTGGCCGCCACGGTGCGCAGCTGCCCACGCACCTGGGACCTCTGCCCTCAGCCCCGACTCAGGGCTCCCAGGCAGACCCGGGGCTTCATCTGACGGCCGCCCCAGGTGTCTGATGGCTGGGCGACCTTCGCACTCGCCTCGGACACCGGGCGGGTCGCCCCTTAAGGCGCACAGAGCGGGACAGACAGAAACAAGGCGGGTCAGTTCCAGGGCCGAGGGAAGGGCGGGGTTTTGCGCCGATGCCTCAAGGGAGTGATTCCAAGCAGGGAATTGGACTTTGAACTGATGAGGCGGCCATCGGTGACCGAGGACCCACGACAAGCCTGACAGGACGTAAAGGTTTAGCAACTCAGGGGCTCCTGCTCCCACGCAGGGGTGAGTCCCCACCACGCAGACCTGCAGGAATGGTCACTCCGGCCGCCACGGTCAAGGGACACAGGTGACGCTCACCTCCCAAATCCTCATCAGGCGGCGCGTCGGACAGCGCGCTCTCGAGGCTCGCCTCTCAGTGCCCCCCATGTCCCCCGTGTCCCCCCGTGTCCCCCCATGTCCCCCCGTGTCCCCCGTGTCCCCCTGTATTCCCCCGTGACCCCCCCTTGTCCCCCGTATTCCCCAGCGTCCCCCTGCATCCCCGCCCCGAGCAGGTGGGGGCCGTGGGTGACTGGGAGCGGCCTGGGCAAGCCCCATGAGTGTGGGGCAGGGAGCTCTTCCCCCCTCGATTTCGCGGGGTGTCGGAGGGCGGGGGCCGCGTCAGGATTCCCAGGAAAAGCGACCTCAGCGCCTGAGCTGTGATCCTCAGGATTTCGATTTCGTTGCGGGGGAGACGCACGGCTCCTCTCAGAAATGACTCGCATGGGCGGGTGGGGGGCCAGGCGACACCCCTGAGGTGCCGCTTGTGGTGGGGACACGGGGCCAGACGGGAGCCAGGCCGCCCGCGAGGTCACCTGCGAGGTCGCCCGCGAGGTCACCCGCGAGGTCGCCTGCGAGGCCGCCCGCGAGGCCGCCCCGGAGATGAAGCGCGGGAAGGCACACCCGTCCCTGCTCGTCGAGCGGCGCGGGCAGGTCTGCGGGTTTCTGGGGGTGATTTTAGGCGTTTGGCTGGAGAAACGGGGGTGGACGCGCGGGCGTCACTGTGGGTCTCTGCCACCTCGCGGCTCGGGCCGAGTGGCGCCCCATCCCAGGCGGCCCGGGCGGCTTCGCCACCGGGATGGGCTGGTGGACAAAGCTGGTGGGCGCCCGAGGCCCAGGGCCGAGGCGGGGCAGGCGGTTCCGGGCCCTTCATTCCATGTTGCCACTCGACGGTCTTCGAATTCGATCTGTTTCTGTCTGATGTGAAGCCACAGCCTCGCGACGCGGATCCGGGTGTTGGCCTCCGGCCTCTCCGCGCCCACCACGGCGCCCGGTGTCAGCTGCCGCCTTCGCCAGGCGCCCCGGGCCCGGCCTGACAGGGAAGAAATGCTTCCTAGAGCCCGATGGAAGCGACAAGAGCTGAGGACGGGAAGATAAATTCACGGAGCAGAAGGTCGGCGCCGGCCCGACAGCTCCCGGTGCGGGATGAGTCCGGCTCCGTGGCTACCGCGGCCCGGCTTTCCAGCCGGCCCTCGCCAGGGCCCGGCGCTGCCGGCTGAGGCCTGTTCCGAATTCAGACTTGGCTAGTAAAAGCCGGATAATAAACGTGATTCTTTGAAGTCCGATCCCAGCACATAAAATACCAAAATGTGCTTTTACTGAGGTGAGTGAGGGAGGGGTTTGGGCTGACATGTGAACAGCTACAAATGTCAGAGGCTTGCAGGGACAGAAACTCGGCTGAAAATTTCACTCAAGCCAGGTGTCTGGTTTAAATTTGAGGAAATGAATGCATTAAATATGCTTTATTGAGCTGCCATGCATGAAACTGCATCCTTACGTATCTGATAAAACGTTGCATCATTTTCCCAGAAGTTTACAGAACCCCAGTGGCCTGCTGGGGGTGGGGAGAGGCCTGGGCTCAGCACCCCGGCATATGCAGCCGGAGAAGGTGGGGGTCCAGGCTGGGGGCAGCCCCATGTGTCTGTGGACACACTGGGCCTGGGAGGCCCTTTCGTGCTGTGTGAACACTGCCCACCCTCGTTGGCCTGGAACTTTCTGTGTGAAGACCACACAGCTCGCAGTCCGCTCAGGGGGCAGCTCCTCTCGCTGTGGGTGGGGAGGGCCTGGCGCCGGCTGTCCTCACATGGGGACGGGGTGGCTCTCCCCGGCACATGGACACGACCCGAGGACCTACCCTGAGACTGTCGCATGCTCCCTTTTAAGATTTGTTTTTCAAATTAAGCTACAGAAGAGAACAAAGAATTCAAGAAACGGCGTGACAAACGAGGTCATCTACTCGATACAACGTGTGGAACCCCACAGAAATCATCTCCTATCCCACATGTCCTGTCTCCACGCCCGCGTGCGCGGACACACGCGTGGGAGAACGTGGCGTGTTCAGTCACCAGAACCGTGCACGGCACGCGCAGTCTCCGCCTCGGTCCATTCCACCTCTGCTGGCTGCAGGTTCCACGTGCGGCGTGGGGCGACCACGGGGCTCCCCGCACAGGACAGCGGTCAAGACGAGCCCGCGTGATGCGTGTTAAGTGCCGTGCAGCGGAGACGGGAGAGTTGCCAGCTGTCGACGTCAAGGCCCCGCGGCGGTCTGACGCTGTGTGCCGGGGACGGACAGGACGCCCAGGGCCCGCGCAGGATCACGGCGACGTGTGGGCGTCCATCACGCGTCCGCGCGTGTGCGCGCTGCTTCTTCCAGGCGGCGACAGCCTCTGCCTGCGCTGGCGTGTCGCAGCGGCCCCCGCCCCCCGTGCTCCCCCCGCCCCCCGCGCTCCCCCACGCCGCAGCGGGAGCCGGAGCGGAACACAGACGCCCCGTCGTGCAGGGCCCGCCACGGGGAACGCACGCGAGCCAAACGGCCGTCCCCAAAGTGCGGCCTCCTGCTCGTGAGTTTCACACGGGTGTGGAAATGCTTCTCATCCTAACGGCGGCTCGAACGAGGCCCAGCCAGCCCTGGAAGCCGGGCCGCGCCCTCCCTCAGAGGCGTCTGCATCTCTGGCTGCCACAGGAGCAGCTGACAGCAGCGAGGGACCCTGCTCAGGCCCGTGGACGCTTGGAGCAGCTATGAACTTGACCAGGTGACAGCCTTAGCCGAGAGGCTAAAGTGCCACTTGAACTTCACGCGCTTGAGGCGGTGTGTATCTGCTGTGAGATTTTTTTAACATTTCAAGCTACAACTCACGAGATGTCAGCATGTCTAACAGGGGAGCAGGGAACGAGAGTCAGACCAGGCCAAGGCCGCTCGTAACCGACACTCAGGGAAGGAGACGAGTCCCATGCACGCTTAGGAGTTCTGTTACGGATTGCACTAAACACCCTCAAGCTTTTCTAAAAGACGGAGTTTACACTTAAATGGGAGAGCATGGTGTTACTCATGAGGAAAAGCAGACAAGGTTCTAAGTGCTCACGCGCCTGTGCGGCACGCGCATTTTGTGCCCTCAGGACAGCTCTTCATGTAACGGGTCGCTTGGCAGACGGTTCGGCTTTTCGGGCCACGCGGTTCCTGCTGCCGCCGCTCCCTCCCTGCGGCTCGCGGGGAGCCACAGACGACACGCAAATGAATAGGCACGGCTGTTTTTCCATAAAACTTGTCTAAGCAACAACAAAAACAGGCGGCCAGTCCCGTGGTTGCCATTTCGGTGACCAGGCTTCAGCTTTAAGTCCCATCCATTCTCTAATTCTAGAAAACTGAGTTTGACCAGATGTTTTCCTAGAACAGATTGGTGAATTTAAAGGAATAGCAGTAAATATATCCCAAATGACACACAGAGAGAAGTGACCTGGGAAAAACATATTCTCAGCAACTTGTAGGACAGTGTCACGAGGTATAACAAACAAAGCTGGGATCTCAGGAGGAGGGAAACAAGACTATTTGAGAAAATAGTGGTGAAAAACATGTCTAAATTCGATGGAAACTCTAACACCCAGGAAGCTCAGTAAGTCCCAAGTAGAAGAAACACACATATACAGGCACGCAACTGTGCCCACCGGGGCATGTCACGATCGCATCACTGAAATCCAGCGATAAAGAGAAAATCTTAAAAGTAACCCATCCCGTACCGAGGTACAAAGGTAAGGTTGGCAGCGGACTTTTTGACAGATATTATGCAAGCCGGAAGACTGTGAAATGACAGCTCATGTGCTGAAAGACCCTGTCAGCCGAGAATTCTATACCCAGCAAAAATGTCACCTGGAAACAAATATCAGCCACTTGAGATGCCACCACCCACCCATGCGAATGGCCATAGACCAAAGGCCAGAGCTGCCAGGTGCTGGGAAAGAGAAGGCGGCTTTCACACATTGCTTGTGGGAGCAGAAAATGCCACGGCCATTTTGGAAAGGCGTTTGGCCGTCTCTTAAAAAGGTGGCAGCTGCTCACGGTAGGGTCTAGCAATTAGGTCCTACGAATAAACCCCAAGATACGCGAAATCTATGTCCACACGGATATGTGCACTCGAACTTCCGGCTCCATTGTCCATAGTAGCTAAAACCTAGAAACAACCGAAGTGTCCGCTAAGAAGTAAGTGGAGAAACCAATCGCGGTGGCATGGCCACACCGTGCGATGTCATTTACCAGTCACGAAAAAACTACCAGCACGTTCAACAGCCGGATGGGTTAAAAACAGGAAGGAAAAAATAAGAAGGCAAGCGCGAAAGACCGGGTGTCGCATGACGTTATTCACGCCAGACTTCCAGGAAGACACAAAACAGATGAGCAGGTGAGCGGCTTCTGGGGCCAGGGGTGTGTGTGAGCCTACGTTTTCCAGAGAAGCGGATCCAGGCGGACCGACCAAGAAGCAGAGGCGGGTGCCGATGAAACTTACCTGCGTGGGAGACCACAGCACCCAGGACCCTGTGTGCCTGCGTGGGACAGCCTGCCCCGCGGCCCCGCCCGCCCTGCGGCCCCGCCCGCCCCGCGGCACTGCCCCACGCAGGTGTCTTCCCGTTTTCCCAATGCTGAGATCCAAGCCACGTGGATTCCACCACATGAAACCATTAAGCAGAAATTGTCAGAGTTTTTTTATTTTGATATAAAAAATAGGGCTTTTTGATTAACAGCTAAAAAGCAGGAAAACTGATGGACTTTAAAAGAATCTCTTTGCTCATCACTCCTGACAGCGCTCCTGTTATGAATGGAGAGGGGGACTCGCGGCGTTGTCTCAGGTCGCCTGTGAAGCATCTGGCGCTCGTTCAGGAGGCGCGGGTTCCACAGAGGGGCTGTGATTTAGTGGACCACTTGGGCAGGAAGCACTCAATTGGCAATGTCGTAGGCAGGTCTGCGGGCGGGTGATCCTCTGGGCGTGTGATCGGCGTGAGCGCTCTTGAGAAGCAGCAGCCAGGTTTTAAAAGGAAGGCTGGGCCTGTGCTGATGACACAGGAATTTCTCTGCAGGGACCAAGGAGAATGGACCCGAATTTGAAATAAATGGCAATATTTTGTTCATGGAGTTGTTACATTGTTACTAATCACAACATATTCAATAAAGCATTGTCAACTCTCTATCAAACACAGCAAGATACAGGAAATATCCTTGGAAAGGCGAACGCCTGCCTGCAGAGGGAACTGTACTGTGGAATTTGCCACCCGTGACAGCAAAGGTGATTTCAAATACTGTTAAGAACTAGATGTGGCTCCACAGTGTAGCGGTGAGCACGTCTGCTTCACACGCACAAGGCCCTGGGTTCGCGCCCCAGTGGCGCCACGGTCCCTGGTCCCCAGCCGCGCCACCCTGAATAAGCCCGACGTCTGATCTCGGAAGCTAAGCAGGGTCAGGCCTGGTTAGTACTTGGATGGGAGACCGCCTAGGAAGACCAGGTGCTGTAGACATAAGTAATAATAATAAATTAAAAAAAAAAAGAACTCGCGTTCCTGCCCTACGTAAAGGAGCGCGGCGTGGCACGTCGTCCCTTTGCACGTGAATCCTGAGAGAACGGACGCGGGTTTCATCCCGCAGCGTGCGTTACGCGTCACGCCATTTAAAACGCCCACGAAGAAAAGCAACAAGGCACGTCCCTCCCAAGTCATTCTTCAGAAAATCCCTTGTTTCTGATCATGAGATCTTGAAATAATTTCCACATAAGTGTTTCCATTCTAGAATAATGCGATTTGGGGAAACTGGCATTCTTTTCCACCAAGCCGCATTTGAATGTGGTGTAATTTGTGATCAGCAAGGAAGAAAACAAGGCAAGAGTAATGAATTACATGAGGACATTCGGAGAGAAAGTCCGAGGGGGGTTTTTACAGGAGTCTTGGGCGCTTCGAAAGGTCGGCAATAAAGGGAGCTGTTTGCACTGACAGCCGGTTCGGGTTAGGTTACCCCTGACTCAGAATTCGGAATCTTAAGCGCTGTGTAAAAGAATGCGGTCCTCCTCCTGCGTTTTTCCATGGAGCATGAGGAGGCCTGGACCAGGCCTGGGCCTGGGAGTCCAGGCAGGCCGCCCAGCCGCCCGCGGGGACGGTAGCGTGCCACACGGTCCCCGGGGCGTGAGCAAAGTGTGTTCAGTGTTTGCCAACACCGGTCACCATGCCAGATTCCGTGCCACACTCTACAGATGTGTTTGGGGACAAGAGGCATCTCTTTGAGACTAAGGTAATGCATGCTTGTATAGTCTTTGTCTTTTCTAGACTATTCTAGGTGTAGAGGGCTGAGCCAGCACGTTTGCGTGAGGATGGCTGCGAAGCCCCGTGAGCTGTGACGCTCCCACTTCGAGAGCACCGCCTGGTGCACCGCCTGGGTGCTGGCCCTGGAACCCGAATCAGACACCGGGACCCTTGGGGCCGTGGGCCACCAGGTGCCATGCCCACTGCTGTCCTCGGGGCCCCTCGAGGTCTCGGGCAGCCTGCCGTCTGCCCGGCCTGGCTGGCCAGTGGGGTCCCCAGGCCACGCACATCGGCTCCGTCACCCGCAGTCACTCTGACAAGGCCAAGCAGCCCGACTGAGTCCAGAAGCCGGCCGCGGCGTCCAGACGCCCGGCGCTGCCGGCCCCTCCACTGCGTTCAGCCCCTGGCTTCGTCCACTCCGCGCCTTCGTGAACATTTCAGAAATGAATGGTCGGAGGGAACTTTAATGAAACGATTTTTAATAAATAAGAGAGAATGCTTAAAACTGTAGCCGCTCGACGTAGTTATAAATCAAAATTAAATCGGCCAGTTGCCTCAAAACCAACTCACCGAGAGCTGCCGAGTAACCGCGCCGGCCGGGGCTCGCCTCAGTGACAGCGTGACAGGCCTCCATGTGCGGACGCGCACCTTCAACGAGCGGAGAGCCATGGGGAGCGGGCGACACACACCCCTGCGTGCATCTAAACAAATGTGTGCTCATGAACCTACGCGTCTGCACAGCTGTGCAAACGTATGCGTGGGTGTGACTGCAATGTCGAGAGAAGCGTCCCTTTAAATCACTCAGATGGCGTCTCACGGATCACAAGCCGCCCGGGCCACCGTTTTCTACGCGGCCGCAGCTGTCGGGGAGACGGTGCAGACCGAGGACTTTAAGGGTCTGACGCTGGGGACCGCGTGGGAAACGCCCAGTACCTGGACTTGCCTCTGTGGTCGGGACCAACGCGAGGTCAGGGTCCCAGGTGGGTAGCAGCGCTCTAGCTCGTCCGTGAGACCCGAGGGGGCAGGAAGCCCTCCAGCCCCCACAGGAGAGGGGTGCCTCATCGCCCCAGGTTACCAGCTGCAGGCGTGGTCAGCAGAGCCCCGCTCTCGCGCCCGCGGCTGGCCTGGACGTCAGCCTGGCCGGGGAGCGAAGCTGCCGGGCAGGCCGCGCCTGGTACCGTGAACAGCATCGTGCATGTGGAACAGTTTAAACCGTTAGGAAACAATCAACATCGGACTTCAGAAACGACGGAGCTCTTCCGCTTTGAAGCCCTGGAGGGGTCTCTCCCGGTCACGTGCTCCAGGCAGACCCGAAAGGCGGTGGTAGCTGGTCTTAGTGTTTAATGGCTGTCACCTGCAGCCTTTTAGGACTCGAGGTGCAGGGACAACACAGAGGGCTAGGTAACTTCTCACTCAAGTCGTCTTAATTAACCCAAAACATGAAACCTCGTGCTTCATCAAGCGCCGAGGCCCCAGGAAGGCCACAGAGATTGTCCACGAAACTGCGGGACGTCAAAGCTCCGTGGCGGGGCTGGCCTGGGTGGGGGGGAACCACCTCGCTTCTCACCATCAAAAAGTAGTGGCAGGGCTGGGCTGCCAGGTTCAGGCTACCTGGACAGAGCCTTATGAACGCAGGTGGCGGCTGCGGAGCTGGTCGTCGGCCCAGGAGAGGGCGCTCGGGCGGCCGGATGGCCTGGCTCGGGGCGTTTCCTGTGCCAAGGCGCCTGTGCTGCACTCTGCCCAGCACGCTGGTCCCATCAGCTGGGACCCCCAGGCTCAGCAGGGGTCAGATGACCCCCACGCGGAGACAGGAGAGGATGGACGGCCAGGCCAGCCTCGGCTCCTCTGCGGTTTCCAGCCAGGGCGGGACTCAGGGTCAGCGCTGTGAGCGAGGGCCGAGGACAGTCACGTCTTACATGAGGAAATACATGCAAATAACCTTAGGCAGAGAAGCAAGAACTTCCGCAGGGTTTCAGGGTCTCCATCTGAACGTGATAAGAGGGTGCTGGCCAGGGGCCCCCCAGTCCTCAGAAGGGCAGCTGGTGCCGGGCGGGGAGGACTCAGATGCCTGGAACCCAGTGCTCCCCAGGAGGTGGGCAGGTGAGAGGCTGCAGGTGACGGTGGGACCTTCTGTGGAGTCTTACCATCCACGAAGGCAGTTGGCTTCCCTTCTAAGGGGACGTGGAGCCAGGGACAGGGAGCCAGGGACAGGGAGCCAGGGACACGGAGCCAGGGACACGGAGCCAGGGACACGGAGCCAGGGACAGGGAGCCAGGGACACGGAGCCAGGGACAGGGAGCCAGGGACACGGAGCCAGGGACACGGAGCCAGGGACACGGAGCCAGGGACAGGGAGCCAGGGACACGGAGCCAGGGACACGGAGCCAGGGACACGGAGCCAGGGACAGGGAGCCAGGGACACGGAGCCAGGGACAGGGAGCCAGGGACACGGAGCCAGGGACAGGGAGCCAGGGACACAGAGCCAGGGACACGGAGCCAGGGACACGGAGCCAGGGACAGGGAGCCAGGGACACGGAGCCAGGGACACGGAGCCAGGGACAGGGAGCCAGGGACACGGAGCCAGGGACACGGAGCCAGGGACACGGAGCCAGGGAAGGTCAAATAATCACAAGGGACCTGAGCAGACTTGAGCATTTACAGAACCCTGGAGGCCAGGCAGGTGCCGGGGGCTGCAGGTCCTGAGCAGGGCACGTCGGGTGGTGACGTGGCTGTGTGTGAGGCGACGTCCTGTGAGTGCGGTGCCAGGCGTGAGCAGGGGTCACCAGCTTAGACTCCAAGTGGCTCCGGTGGTGAGAAGCTGTGCGCTCAGCGTCTCTCCCGGGCGCCGCGGCACGTGTCCTCGGCGGGACGGTGACCCGAAGCAAGTTGCGCACAATCAGCACAGGAAGCCGCTGCTCCCTTGGTGCCGACGAGGGGCTCTGCGACCTTACCCCCAACGACGCACGTCGAAACCGGCTTTTCCGCAGGCCGACTGGCGCCAGCGAGTTCAGTTGCCGCTGCGTCTCGTCGGTCTTGTGACAGAAGGGCGTTCGGTGCCGGGGCGGCATGCCGGGACCCGCGTCCTTATGCGCAGCAGGCCGAGGCGGCGAGGGTGGCGGCACGGTACGGCCTACCCCTAGCCTACCCCTCGTGCTAAGCCTGTCGCTAACCGCGGGAACACGGCGGCTGGAAATGCGGGAGTCGGCGAACTGCGCCACAGGGCTGGGACGTGCCGCTGGCCGCCGGGTGCCCCAGTCGGGTACCCCCGTTTCCGTTGAGGTCCTGATGTCGCTCTCCGCCTCGCCCTGGAAACGCTCGATTTTGGGGGAGGCCCGGTAGGCCTCACTCGCGGCGTGAGCGCTCGTCCCGTCACTGGACTCCGTGGGCGCAGAGGCAGCCCGGCCCTCCTTTCCGAGGGTCCCCCAGCGCCTGGCTCTGAAACTCTGAAACAGGAGCGCGCGCGGTTCAGGGAACCTATGCCCAGTGACATCTAACGCGGCCCAGTTTAGTTTCCAGTAAAGACACGTCTGGCCGTCCGGGGCGGGCGACACCCGTCTCGGCCGGGCTCTGCGCCCCGGCCCGCTCCTCACGCGGCGAGGGGCGGCCGTGGCCGGGCCCGCGTCGCGGTCCCTGCAAGCCGAAAGCAGCGCCGGTCGCGTGACTCTGCGTTACCTCGGGCTGTCACGTCACGCTGTTCAGACGGGGACGCCGAAGGTAGAGCAGCCTCCCCGACACGTCTCGGGTGCGTGCGGGGGCCGTGCCCCCTGGTCGTGTGCGCTCACCGCATTTGGAGAGCGAGCTGTGTCCACCGCAGTGGTTAAGGCTGCAGTCTCGCTCTCCCTGTCTGTGTCGTCTCCGCCACACGTCCCTTCGGGCCTGGTGGCATTGGACGGAGAGCAGGGTGTTTTGAGGCCCAGTTCAGAGGAGGGCGGGTTGGCGATGGGTTCAGTCCGGGCGTGGCGGGGCGAGGCCACGTGGCTCACCGTCACCGCTGTGGCCAGTTCCGTCTTCCCGATGCAGGATCAGCATCCCGGCTGTCCACCCCTCCAATGTCCCTCTCCTGCGACCACGACACAGAGGGGCGGGGCAGCGGCCGGTGCCAACGTGGACATGTCCCCCTGGCCTGGGGCCGCAGAGGGGGAGGCGGGCCGTGGGGAGGAGCAGGCTTGAAGGGCGTGGTCCCAGAGCCGTTCTTCAGAAGTCGCTTCCAGTCGTCACGCCTGTGGGCCGTAGCGGGTCTCACAGCGCCTGATAGACTCAGAAGCCCCTTCCGTCGAGAATGTCTGTAAGGGGGTGATGACGGACACACAGCACGTCGCAGGAAAATATAAGCACGGAATTTATAAAAATCCCAGCCTCAGCGACGCGTCGACCTGGACGGTCTACCACAGAGCAGGCGCTTCCTCCGTGAAGTCACCCGTTTCACGGCCCTGGCTTAGGGATCGGAAGGGCAGGTTCCCTGCATCTACGGAAACCGAGTGTTTTTCTGTTCTCTGTGTAGGAAGCGACATTAGAACGAGTCACTGGCACATGAAAGGTGGTTAGATAGTATGTAGAAAGCCGGTGGAAAACGTGGTGCACCTTACGTAGTTATCCGACGAAGTATCGTGATATTTTATACAGATTTTGTTATATTTGTCACATTCTTAAAATGTACAATCTGCTGAGCTTTCCACAGCGTCGGTGCTTTTATAACTAATTTTCTGTTTGTCCTTCGATGGTGTTTTTCTTCTAGAGGGCTCCCCCAGATCATCCAAGTGCCGGAATCCACCGTGGACGTGCGCGTGTGACTGCACGTGTGACTGTGTGTGTAATTGTGCGTGTGGGCGTGTGACTGTGTGTAATTGGGTATGTAACTGGGTGTGTAATTGGGCATGTAACTGTGTGTAATTGCGCGTGTGACCGCGTGTGTGACTGAGCGTGTAACAGCGTTCACCGGGCGTTAAGGCAGCCGCCGTGGCCGCGGTGACCGGCTGTACGTGCCTCGTGCCACGTTGCTGTGCGTGGACCACAGTCTCCACGACTTTGAACCCCTTCACGTGGTCGAGCAGACGCGGGCGAAAATCACCAGCACACGAGCAAGAGCTGTGAGGTCGGCACCCCCTCCTTTAAAACGAGGCGGCACCTGCTCTTATGGGCCTTGAGCCCTCGACGGCTGACAGTCAGATGCGAGGACATCACAGGGTCATGTTCTGCCGAGGACAAAGTGCCCGGTGAGAAGGGACAGGCCCGCACGCCCGTAGTCTCAACGCTGCAGGGGCCCGGGGCCAGCGCCGTGCCCTCGGGCAGGTCTGCGGGCATGTGCCCTGCGGGGGTCGCCTCTCGTCACCCCACGCCCTGTCCGCAGCCCAGAGTGCCAGGCCGTGGCCCAGTAAGGCCGGGCCCAGTCGGGAAGGGCGGCGGCTCTGGGTTTTTCGCCGGCAGCCACCAGGGGAAGCCAGCTACTCTTTCTGAATCTCTGTGTGTGTTTCAATTTTTTAAAAATAAGTGCCTTTGAGATGTGTGTGAAGGAGGAGAGAATGGGGGCGACAGCCCGGGCAGCCAGCTCCGCCACCCCATCCACGGCCAGGGTCCCTCTTCCCTGCCCCGTGGCCAACACATGCACCGACCCTGTGGCGGCAGAGGCCGGGGCTCACTAGAGTGACGCCATCTAGAAACCGGGCCGTGAAGCTGCCCGTGGGCACCACCCAGACGTAGCTCCCACAAGGCCGGCCTCGGGGACGGGGGACGGGCACCCACAGCAGTGCTAGGACCCGGGCTGGCCCGGGGTGTGGCACCTGGACCCGCGGGCCCTGGGTTGGGCTCCTGTGTTAGTCACAGTGAGCGCCGAGGCCTTCTGGGGACAGTGGCCGTGACCCACATCTTTTTTCAGACGACAACATGGCTCCCTCCCCTGCAGCCGCCGGCCGGTAACAAAGAGCCCACTGATGCCGGGGCCGGCGCTGCCCTCCGCGGCCCTAAATGGCGACTCATAACGCGGCGTTTATGACGCGTCTGCAGGCGGTGTGGCACACGGCGTCCATTCATCCTGCCCGTGACGCCGCAGGAACAAGGGTGCCGTTGATCTCCGCTGCCAGACTCACCGCTTTCGGGGGGCGGGGGGCGGGGGGGGCGACTGAAAATAGAAGAAGGGCCTTCTGGAAGCCGTTATTTATGGGCTGCTCAGGCCTCGACCCCAGGACGCGGCCTGCAGCTTCCAGGAAGTAGACGGCGCCTCCCCAGGGGGTGGCCGTGGAGGCTGCGGCGGGGAGGGCGGCCCTGCGGGTCACATGCGGACAGACGGCCTCCCGGGCGCGGCCCGCCCGCCCTCAGCTCCCGCCCGGCGGCAGGCCTCCAGCCCCCTTCTCCTCGGCGACCCCACACGGCCGCCAGCGGCGCCCCAATAACCTGCAGCGGTGCTAGCAAGAGCTGCCTCGTTTTCCGTGCGCCGCGGAGCGCCGGCCGAGACGGCGGTCACCAGGACCGCGGGGCAGGCCTAACGGTGGACGCGGCCGCAGCCGGCGGGGACCGCCGAGACCTGCGCAGCTTCTTCCGTGCGTTACCTCCCTCCGTGGTGTTCTTTCTTTCTTTTTCCATTTTCAAAACTAAAATGTAAGTGCATGACGCGCTCCCAGTCGTTCACCAGAAGGTGCAGTTTCCAGAAGCGCCAGGAGCCGGCGTCCGCGGCCTGCGCCCCCGTCGGCGCCTTTTCCCCCGGATGGAGGGGCCTCTCTGCTGGCCCAGCCACGCCTTCTTGTGCCAAAACAGACAGAGTTGATGGTGCAGAGGTTTCTGGAGTTAGTTAATATTTCAAACATGATTTATGTCCAAATCTGGCTTTTATGTGATTAAAACGCGCTCGGTTCCTGTGGGCGAGGACGGGCCTGGCCGCAGTGAGCCACCCCCGAGAGGGGACGAGCAGCAGCTGGGACTGTGATCGCAGTGGGCCTCGGAGGTCTGTCTGCCCGTGGCGGGGTACCAGCCTGTGGCTCTCGCGAATTTCTTCTGAAGGAAATCACACGAATGTTCACACCATGCTTCCCACGTCCTTCCTGCCACTCAAGAGGGTGTTCCAGACCCACAGCAGCAGAGCAGGGTCCCGAACCCTGCCCAGAGCCCCCAGTCAGGGCAGGTGCCACCGAGCTCTGGGGCCTGCAGGTCCTCAGTTTCCTAAAGGACAGTTTCTTCTTGGGGAAAACAAGGCCTCACAAACCTGCAGACGGCGTGGCTTTGCCCAGGAGTCTTGGCCTCCTCCCCAGCATGGAGAGGAGGCCCCTCTCCTCGGGAGGTGCCTGAGCCCCCAGCCTCTGAGCTGAGCCCCACGGGAGTATGAGGGTCAGCTTGCCACACCTCCCCGTGCCCCGTCCTGTCCTGGTGGGGGAGGGGGATTCTCGCCCCTAGCGCCAGGAGGTGACCTCCGCATTCAGGGTACACCACTCTCCAGGGAAGATGTGGGGTCGAGTTGCCTTTTGATTTTTTTTTCTTTTTCTTTGTTTTACTTTTTTTGGGGTGTGCTGTGTCATCATAAGGTGTTTAGTTCTTGGAGTCAAATCCCACGGAGGTAAATGGCTGCTGGCCGGGGGCCGATTCCGAAGGACCCACGTGATCTCACATCCTGTCCCAATGTTACTGAGGGCGAGAAGACTCGGCCCTGTCCGGGTAGAGGCCTCTCTCATCCCGAGACGCCAGCGACCAGGAGCTGGGCGCTGCTGTCGGTCACCGGCTCCCGCTCCCGGCCCCCGCCCAGCGTGCTGAAGAAAGCATTTAAAACCCACCCCGACCTCGAAGGGTTTTGTTTTGGTAAATAATGTGGAAGGTTTTTAGGATTTGAAGAGAGTTGGCTATGATGTCACTCAGTTAATGATTTCCCATGATGCCTTGCTAACCTTTGAGCCAATTTGGGAATTTTTGCAGAGGAACAAAATCCAACCTGCAGAATCCCTTCCAGCGTAACGATTGTTTTGAACATGTCAAGCGGGACTTTCTGTAGACAACTAATTAAACTTTACTCGTTTAAACTTTGCAGTCAGCTTTTCATGTCTGGAACTAACAACATTCTTTTTAAACCTCGAACATTGTAATAAGCCCTTGAAAAGCTCGTAGAAGCACAGTGATTGTCTCTGCAGGGATTATATGGGGGGGGGGGGCGCCTCAGTGTTTTTTCCCTTCGTTCTCTGTGGGAGGCCGGACAGCAGCCCTGAAAGGCTCCTCGCTGGCCCTGGGAGCAGGGGGCCGCGTGGCACAAGGGACTTCGCACATGGGGTGAAATTAAGGCTTCAAGCTGGGAACCTCCCGTGAGGTAAGTAGGTCACCTCGGATTATCCGGATTACCCAGGGGGCAGCGTAACCACGGGATTCTTAGAAGTGAAACACAAGAGGGCAAAAGTCAGAAAAAGGAGATGAGCCCAGAGGTCCAGAGGCTGGGGGTGCCGCAAGCCCAGGAACGAGGTGCCTCTGGGAGCCAGAAAGGAGAGGAGGCGGATTCTCCCCTGAGTGCCGGTCGGGCGCGTGACCCCGCGGACACTGACCTCAGACCTCTGACCTCCCGAGTGCGAGGACAAGCCCGTGCTGTTTAAGCCGTGACTGTGTGGTCACAGCAGCAGCGGGAACTCACACACGTCCACTTCTGGGGCTCAGCATCAGCACTCCGGCCGGGTGGCCTTTCTCCGGGGTCCTCTGCCAGCCTCTGCGAGGGTCCCCACCCCCGACTAGGTCCCTGCACCCACCTCCCCTCTCACCTCACTTCCAGGCCCAGGTGGGAATGGGGGAGCCCCCCCGCAGAGTGGGGGGCCGAGGGGAGGAGGTGAGGGGGCAGCAGGGGCACCCACCTGCAGGACACGGGGGCCAGCGTGTGCTCTCCGAGGCGAGATGCTGAGGACCAGGGATTCAAATGTACAACTATCAGGAAAACAGCCTTGAACCGATTATAAACACTGCAGGGATTTTTTAAAAGAAAAACTAAGCTAAACATGTTTTGGCTGTGAAAAATGAATGCCAACCACAATCAACCATGTGACTTGTGAATCATTTTTTAATTTAACCTGACTTCACAGGGCTTTTTCCATTTTATATGTTTTGTTTCAAATTTTATTTGACTAGAAACATAAACTCTAGAAATGCGTGTTCTGTGTTCATACTTAAAAATTAACAGTTCTCTTTTTTCATTTCCACAAAAAGGACAAACACTGTGAATGGAGTGCCCGAAAGTATTTTCCATATTTTGAATTTCTAGTTTTTAACAGTTCCGTAAATCTCAGCGCCCCAGAAGCTGATTCTTTATATGAGAAAGTGCACCAGACACTCCGGGGACATAGCCGCCAGCGTCCTGTGACTTGGACTTCATACGCACGGGTTTGGAGTCCCGAGGGTTGTGCCGGCCGCCTCTCTGGAGCGGGGCTTGGGATGGCTGGCCCACTCGTAGTTTTCATCAGCTGCTCTGTGTCCCTTCCTGCCACTAAGATCGTCTCAGATGGAAGCTTCTGGAAGATTTAGCTTGTAAACACGCGCGGTGAACGCCTCGTGAGCAGTGCTGCGTCGGGTTTTGGTTTAGAAGAAGCGCAGTCGCTCCGTGGTCCCGTGCCCAGGGTGGACAGAGCCTGGGACCCGCTGCGATCCCTGGGGCGACCCCTGCTTCAGGGGTGACACAGGGTGCACGATCCAGCATAAAGGACTAATGGGGGGGTCCCCCTAAACAAACAGAGGAGGAGAATGTGCATCGTGCTCACTGGTGTCTCCTTGAAAACCTTCGCGTTTTTCATTGTAAATCGGTTTGCAACAGTGAAGACGTCACCCCAGTTAGCGGTTTCTCCCCGCCTGTGCCCGAGGACGTGAGGACAGCGAGGGAGGCCTCAGCCAGGCTGCCCAGTGACGGGACAGGGGCGGGGCCATCAGGCCACACGTCCCCCAGTCGGGGCTCGAGGGTAAAACTGGAAAGGGGGGGCTGCCACTGCTGGTTCCAGACCCGTCTGGGCCGGCACTGTCCCGAGGAGAAGCCAGACCGCAGGTGCTCCTGGGAATCTCACGGTAGCCACGTTTTCAAGGTAAAAAGAAGAAGGGAGTATTCATTTTAATAAAATTTTTAAACTCACCACATATAAAATGTTATTTCAACATATAATACTGAACAGACCAAAAGAATAGTTTTAATTAGTTTTTTTTCTCCTCAAAACCCGATCTGCCTTTCACAGCCTCGGCGTCACGGTTCAGAGCTGAGGCTAAGGGGCCCGACCCTCTCGGACCGGCGACGGCGTAGCCCAGGGTGTCCCTCCCGGGGTGAGCCGCTGCCCTGCCCGGGGCGCCTGGCGCAGGCCCGGACCTGGCCTCCACGTGTGGTGTACCCCACATCCAGGACGTGGCTCGGGCCCCTGTCGGTTGACCGAGCTCAGGGTCACTCTCTCCTCGCTCCCCGCGTGGCCTCGGCCAGGTCCCCCGGTGTTCCTGCCTCCTGTCCCCACGCGCAAACGGGAGGAGAGACGGCCGGGATTCTCCAGAAGGCCGGTGAGTGGAGAAGCGCGCCCCCCGCGGCGCAGGCGGGAACCGGGAACCCTCGTTCCGCCCTGGGGTCTGTGGCGAAGCGTCTGCAAAAGGCAGCGGTGCCGCTCTGGCTGCAGGGCAGGGACACGGGGCCGGGCCCCGCCTCGGAAACCCCGCCTTGCTGCCAGGCGAGCCCCGCTGGTGGCTTTCCCGGCCTTCCCTCGATGCACCCGGTTTCACGGCAACTACACGAAGCTACATTCTTCCCACGTGTTATTTCCCTCTCTGCGAAGCAACCCCGATTCTAATCCTTTAAGACCCGATACGGTCTTGCTTGTCTTGTCTTTAATCCCTCTCATTTGGTACATTTTTATTCTGATTTTGTTATGTTGTTGTCTTTTATCTTCTGATGTTTCATAACTGTGCAGTAATTCCTGGGAGCTACAGGCGTTTACACTTAAAATCCCACATCTGCACCGAAGGCTCCACAAGGCGTCGGGGAGCTTTGCCCCCAGCCTCCCTTTCGGGCATATGGCCGGCGGGGCTTCCCTCCTTCCCTTCCACCCCCGCCCCCAACAACTCTAAGCCAGAAGGATTATTCTAGAATTAGATCTGCACAACTGCCTCACAGAAACCAAACTGACTCCCCGATGAGTCCTGTGGGCCTGCCTGCCGTCCATTTTCTGTCAGGGCTCTTTTAACATGATCCAAAGGGACCAAGTCACTCAGGAGAGAGGCCGGAACACTGCAACATGCTGGTGGGGACCCCCTGAACCCCACGCGGCCGATGGTAAGCCAGCTGTGTGGAGGGAAGGCTGGGTACAGCCGCCTGCGAGGCTCACCTGGCAGCAAGGCGGGGGTTCCCAGGGGCGTCTGTCCGTGTGTCCCTGCCCCGCAGCACCGACTCCAAACTCCGCCTCTTTGGGCCAGCCCTCCATCGGCACACTGCAAGGTGTTCCATTCTTTCTCATTTAGTTTCTTTGTACCTAATTAAAATCAACCTTGGCATCTGTCAAAGAAAATAATACATGTTCATTATTTAAAGACCATCCAGTCAATCTAATGAATTTTAATAATGCCCACAAACCCAGGGCCTCCCCACACCTGTGGGCGCTGCCCTCTCTGGTCTGGTGCAGTGGCAGAGATGGGCCACCAGAGGGCACTAGGGACCTGTCCTTTGGTGCGTCGGGGTCAGCCGCAGTGGCTTCAGGGTGACTGTGTTCGCCTTGCTAGCTGTGTGGCCCCCTGGTTACATACAAGACACACGCACACTGAAAAGAGGCCGGTAAAATACTGCAATAATCTCCTGTACGTAGTTTAAAATGTTTATTTAGAATCCAAAAGGAATTTGACGAGGCTCACAGCCCCTGACTAAGGCGTGTGTGCGCATGCAGGTGTGCATATGCAGGTTGTTTGTGTGCATGTGTGGCCCACATCAGAAAGCCTGACTAGGAAGGAAGCAGTGTGGCCTTTACGTGGAGCCTCACTTGGGCCCGATCGCTCCCTCCAAAGGCCATGGCCCTTCTGCAGTCAAACATGCATTGTGCCGTTAGACCCCAAATGCCGCGTGTTCTGGTCTGCCACCAGTGGGCTCTGTGACGTGGACAGGTGACATTACCTAGAAGGTCAGAATTCCCCTCCCTGAGAAACAAGGACGGCGTTCGGGCTGGAGGCCCTCACCGTGCTCCAAAAAGCCGTTCTTCCCCCGCCTGGTCCCCGGCTGCCTCTTTTCTTTACCCTTTACGTTTGATCCTGCACAGCGAGCTTAGCATCTAGAGGTAAATTTGTCATTCATTCCTTTGTTCCTTCAAAAAATATTCAACAGCTGCTTGGCTGGCTATAATGAAGTGAGCAAGCACGTGCAGAGTATCACTAGGACTCACGTGCAGTGTGCGATAATCACCATAATAGGGAGAATCACCAGGGAGAGCGTTTACAGATGGTCTGACGGCGCAAATAATTTTTAAACTGATAACTGGAGAAGAAATTAATCACAAAGGAGCTGAAAAATTATGACATAAACATTCCAGAACATCCCAGAACAGAATAGAATGTTAAGGAATCCTGAGCCCAACACCCCAGGATGGGAAAGAGCTTTTCAACATCTTGAAGTAACTGGGAGAACTCTGTGTGTAGACGTTTGACAAACAAATATGAGTGCAAATCAGAGAGGGGTGGGCACCGCAGAACGAGCCCGGGCGGTGCAGAAGGGGCGGGTCGCCGCGGAGGGGGCGGGGCAAACGCAGGAGGGGCGGGGCGGTGCAGAGGGAGGGGCAGGGGCAGGGGGCGTGGTGCAGGGGGCGGGGCGATGTGGAGGGGCGGGGCGGTGCAGAGGGAGGGGCAGGGGCGTGGTGCAGGGGCGGGGCGATGTGGAGGGGCGGGGCGGTGCAGAGGGAGGGGCAGGGGGCGTGGTGCAGGGGCGGGGCGATGTGGAGGGGCGGGGCGGTGCAGAGGGAGGGGCAGGGGCGTGGTGCAGGGGCGGGGCGATGTGGAGGGGCGGGGCGGTGCAGAGGGAGGGGCAGGGGCGTGGTGCAGGGGCGGGGCGATGTGGAGGGGCGGGGCGTCGCAGGCCGGGCAGCGATGTGATGAATCTCACAAACACGAGGCTGCAGAAGCCAGACCAGCGGAATGCTCCGCGTGCAATTCCGTTTCGACAGATTATGAAAACAGGCAAAATCCACTCTGCACTATTAGAAGAAAAGTTGCTTTGGGTTGCTTCCTTTTGCAATATTTACTACACGATGAAACCCTCGAAATAACACAAAACACAGTATAGTGTGAATACCTTTCTCCTATATAAGTCCCCCACCCCACATTTCCTTCAGTCTATAAATAGCTACAACAGGTTATCTTTTAGAAGACACTTTTAATACCAACCAAAGCACAACGCTTCTGTGCCCTTGTCCAGAAGGCATCGACCAGCGGAGGTGACCTCGTGGGCAGTCAGGCTCACTGCTCGTCCCCTGCGCCTTGACGACGGGCCAGTTCCCTCGAAGTGGCGGAACACGGGAAGTGCATTGCGGACGGTACACGCTGGCCGCGTTTCAAAGTTTACTTCCTCCCACGTCGCCCACAATATCGCTCTTCTCCCGGTTTGGAAGACAGGACGGAGGTGGCTCCAGGGCTGTGCGATGGCAATTCCCGCGGTGCCTCCTGGCCCAGCGTGGAGAAGAGCCACCTCCCAGGTCACACGAACTGGACTTTCCTGGAACAAAACTTAACAGAAAAATACATAGCAGTTTATGCAAGAGAAAGGAATAAAATGTAAGACCCACGCGCACACGCACGGAGTTGTTGCTTTGCTTAAGGGGGAATCGGGGGCAGTTTTAATTTGGAGTGGGAAGGGCCTGGCGATCTGGGGCCTGCTCGCTCACGCTGCAGCCGCCTAGCGACATGGGCTCTGTGGCTCCAGGCCAAACGCCTGAGACGAGGACCTGTCCTCTTACCCCAGAGCACTGTGGACGGCAGAAGGTAGAAAGCGTCGCTGTGTCGAGTTTAGGCTGCCAGTGGGTCAGACAGGCTGGGATTTCTCGGAGGAAACTAGCTCTGACAGAAGAATGAGTATGTGTGACAAAGACGCATTTGCACGCTGGCTTCTTGGAAGAGTTAAGGTCTCTGTGGGCTCTGTGTCCGGACGTCCAGAGCGGGGACGCTCCTTCCCATGCAGTAACCATCTGTCACCGTGCGAAGGTGTTACAGTGTCGTGGAGTTTATTCCCCGTGCCGTACATCGCATTCTCGTGACTTACGAATAATTCATTTTTATTGTAAGTATGTCCCACGAGTGTTTGGGGCATGCTTATACCAGTAAAAATGTACCATTTGCCTTCGATGAGGATGTGACTGGGTGTCTGGTCCTTTATCTGGCAAACCCTGTCTGCATCCCATGTCGCCCTGGGGTCCGCCGGTCCGCGGAGCAGGCTCAGCTCGCCGGAGGCCGGCGGCGGAGGCATCGCACCTACATAAGTCCGCAAGCCGAGACCTTCGTAGAGTGTCAGAGACGGTCATGTGTTCTGTAAGAATTTTTAAGTTTCCTTTCAAAACCATCTAATAAAATTAGTCCCAGAAACTCGAAGACACCGTGTGACCGCGTCAGGCCGTGCGCCGCCGTCCCGTGTGCGAGCTGCCAAGGCACCCGCAGGGCTCCTGGCGGCGACCCGGCAGGCGAGGCGAGGACGGGGCTCTGCGGGCGCGCGTGGGATCCATGAGCCCGGCCCCGTGTGCGCGTGTGCTGCGCGCGGGGCCCACCCGCGGTGCGACACGGGACGTGCTCAGTGCCACACTCGCTGTCCCACTTACTCGTTCCCACATCGGTTAACATCGTCACTTCGAGTTGTGTCGCTGTTGTTTGTGTCCAGCGTTCTGGTTGTATAAACGAGGATTTTACATCTGACCCTTTATCAGTGTATTTTAAGGAGCATCATGAGAGAATAATCCATCACAGGCTCGTGGGGTGCGTGAGATTGATCGTTTCTCTTTAGAGGCCGTTGCACTTTATTTATGAGGATTGCATCTGAGATGACAGGTGACCTCGTCCTGCCCAGCCGGTCGGCTTGTCTAGTTGCTGGGATTAGGCTCCCTTGCCGGACTGCCAAGCTTGAGCAAACGCTGGGGGCAGCGGAGGCTGCTGCTCACCTCTGTGTGCTGTGTGGCTCCCGTTCCGCCCCGAGTGGCGGTGTCGCGGGCAGTGGGGACGGGGCAGAGGACAGGACAGTTCAGCTTCCGAGCCTCATCTCCGGCTTCCTTCCCCCTGTCCCTGTGCCACTGTGGGAGCAGAGCCCGAAATCACTGAGACTTGGCAGGTGGGCGACCTCCGGGCGCCGGTGGGGACCCCCATGGATGCTGGTGACAGGCAGGTCACCATGTCTGTGACTGCATCTGCCTGCGGGGGAGGAGGCGCCGACCTGTAGCCTGCCCTTCTAAAGGCTTTCCTGGGGGGAGGGGGCGGGGGCTTCCTGCCCCAAGAGCGGGACCATCTGCAGTGTTATATATTTTTTTCTAGTCTAAGTTTAATCCAAGACAAATAGAACTTCAAAATGCTGACTTTAAAAAAAGGATTATAAAGCATTTTCCCCCACTTTTCAAATCTAGTTGGAAGATTTTAGCTCTCCTACTTAAATGTTTTAAAAAAGTAAGTTCAGATCAGTTCATCCATTTCTTCAAAACAGGATTATAAAGAAAACCAAGAAAAAAAAAAATGAAACCACAGAAATATCTTGAAGTGCACTGCAGATGTGACTGGCACCACGCGGCAGGAAAATTGGATCCGGGGCTGGAGCCCCGCCCGTGGCCTCGCGCCTCTCTCGTCCTCCACCTCCTCCCCCGGGGTTCAGGGTCCATCTGTTCCGGTGCGTTCTACACGGTGATTTCAACGCCGCGCTGGCTGGCTTTCAGCAGGGCCACGGAGGTTTGGGGCCGGGCGGCGGCCACGGCAGCAAAGCAGTTTGCCCTCCGGACCGCTGGCTTTTCGTGTCGCGGGACAGTCTGCTCGGCTCTCAAACTATGTAAACTCGTGAGTGAGGAAATTTTCTCGAATCGACTTTTTAAAATTCAGAAACGGTTAAGTTAAATTTTAGAGACTTTATAAAAATGGTCTTTTTGAAACCAAAAGGTATTTTTTATTTACTCAAGAAGACCAAAAGCTGGCGACCCCGGTCCCTTCCACGGCCGGTCGCGAGCGTCCCAGGAGGATAACTCCAGCTTCCGCGGCCGTGGCCAGGGGCACGAGGCGGCTGCCGGACCCTCAGCGCCGAGTCCCAGGCCGTATTTGGAAGTATACTGTCTAGTTCCCAAGCAAGTGAATCTGTTCTGGTCATCTTTTCGTTATGGATTTCTGGTTTTAGGACAGATTGTTTCATAATCCATTCAGTTATGAAGTTCTGATGTAACTGCGAGTGACTCTTAACACACCTTCTAATCCTGTCACTCGACAAAACCCGGTTTGTTGGTGGGGAAGGACAAGTCCATAACTGGTGTCCAAGCTACTGAAAAGTCAGGACGAGACGTGTGCTTGGCCCGGCGAGGGGCAGGCCTGGCCCCGCCGCCCGCGTGGCACCGCCTGGAGCTCGTCTCTCCTAATAGCCGACAATGCTCCAGTCAGCACCGTCGATGGGGTCAATGAGAAACGGAGAGACTGCCTCTAATTTGGCCCAGGTGACCCGGAGCCAGACGCCGGCCGCGGGGTGCTGGGTGAGCTCGGCTGGCGGAGGAGCGGCGTGCAGGGCTCCCCGCCACGGACGGGAGGTGACTTTCACTTGAAGTAAATGTCAAAGTGACCCGAACAAACTGCGTTTTCTCTTCTTTTATCTGCAGCTCGTCAAGAGTTTGGCCGCATGACCTGGCATTGAGTCTGCCTTTGACAAAGTTCACGGTAAAACCCATAAATCGTGGGAAGATAGTCTAACTTCTTTTTCTGCTTGGAATTTTCCTTTCGCTCTAAATTCTCATGAAATTGGCAGTTGCAGCGAAAGAGGTGGAGACCCAGCCGCCGGCGGGGAGTGACGACCTGCCCGGCTCGCGGCGCGGCTCGCAGGCCAAGGCGAAGGGCGCCGGCCTGGTGACGTGTCCTCGTCCGGAGGGAGGGACCCTGGGCAGCACGTGGCTTGCGCATGAGGGACAGTGACTAAGCACGCCGTGGGATGGGAAACTCGCCCAAAGTCACCCGTGACGCTGGGGGGACCCAAGCAGGCGGCTCGGAATGCGCCCCCTCACCTCGGGGCTGGACGCGGGGACCGTGGGCACTGCCACCCGCCCTGGCCCAGGGCCGGGCGGGGTTTATTCCCGGGAGCCGCGCCCATTTCCCTTTCCGTGGTGGCCGCTGTCAGCCGCAGCAGCAGAGTCGGGTACTTGTGGAAGCCACGGAGCTCGCTCAGCCTGACGCGCGCCCCGCGGGCCCTTCCCGGGGAAGGCCCGGCGCCCGCCCCGGGCCACACATCACCGGCGGGCGCCGCAGCCACGTCCCGACCGAGGGCGCGGTGCCGTCCTTCACGCTGAGGGGCGGCGATAACTGTCACAGCAATGACGCCGGGCGCGAGGCCCCGGGACTTAGCTCTGAGGGGCGGGGCCGGGCTGGTCTAACGCCGGCGAGGGCGCCTGCGACCTGTGACCTGTGACCTGAGACGGGCGAGAGGACGCGTCCTTCCATCGTGCAGTGGCTCTGCCTCCGCGGAGTCGGGCCTGAGTCCGGCGCGGGCTGCGCAGGGGGACAGGACGGGTGGCAGAGGCATCGCCGCCCTGGCCACCCAGCCCCCCTCGCTGGGGCTCCGCTGTCACTGCTGGGTCGCCCCCCGGGTCAGCTGTCTCTGGAGGTACTCGCGCTCTTTCAGCAGGGGCGTCAGCAGGCCCGCCCCACCCCCGTCCAGGTACTCTCAGTTGTGTCTGAAGCCCAGTGACGCTCGAGTCAGGGCCACCCCAGGCTGCACGTGCCAGCACCAGAGAGTCGTTCAGAGTTCCTCTGGCTTAGCGGGAACGTAGCACAAATCGATAATCAATACCCGCAGTGGCCGCTTCCGAAACACAGGGGCTTACGGAGAACCAAGGACGTAAATGGCCACAGAGAGGAGACGGGCAGCTGCGTCCCCTCCGGTCGGCGTGTGGGGACCTTTGCTCCGGGACGACCCGGGCCCCAAGACCGGCCTTAGCACTGGCTCCCGAGTCATGAAATTCTCATCGAGAAAAGTTGGAAAGAGGCGCAGGGAACATCCGAGTGTCAAAAGAAGTGTCCTTAGTCTGTTTCCACGTGAAGCTGTAGAGATAAAGACCATCCGTTTTTCTTCATCTCTGAACGGGCTCCTCGGCGTGAAGTGCGTCGTTTCAAACTACCAGCAGACACAGAGGACACGCGTCGTCACTTAGGACCGAGGCGCGCCGGCTTCGTCAGCACAGGGACGCCGCGTAGCGCGCCTCGTGCGCACTTCGTGGCGCTCGCAGAAACTGCCGGCCATCCTAGGGTGTCTTATTCCCCCAAACGTGCTGTGGTTTAACAGAGGCCACTTATTCACGCTTCCTCAGTGATGAAAAAATAAGACGATATCCATTACGTGAAAACGTGTGACGAACCCCACATAGGGCGGACACCCCGGTTCTCCCCCCAAGACCCTGAAGCCGTCACCCTTACCCTCTCCAGGACACCAGGGGAAGAGCCCGGCACGCTTTACGGGTCTTCCGGTCTCCTGGCTCTCCCGGGGTGGGGGGCTGCGTCTTTTAAGCATGCTTTCACGGTCGCGGTTCACTTAGAAACTGAACCTCAGCTCTGAGAAGGACACGCGTGTGCGAGGTGCAGCCGGCGCACCACTGGCCAGCGTGGTCCACGTACACAAAACGGCTGCCGCGGTCCAAACGGTGACACCATCCCCGACACGCCAATACGGGCCGCCACGAGCTTCCTGATTGCATGGGGCTCCCGGCTGCCGGCACGAGCACACCCAGCTCGCCCGAAGGGAGATGCTTCATCAGCCCGGTCAGCGTGCCTGGGGACTAAGTCGGACCGTATGAGCTCACCATGAAAAATAACCAAAAACCACTGAAAAAAATACCACAGCGAAGGAGTCTCAAAAACCAAAAATAAGACCGAGACCAAAGAGAAAAGGCTATAAAAATAACTGGACATAATTAAACATGCAGACATTTCAGACACGAAAATATAATCATTACAGTTAAAAACCATAATCAGTCAAAGTAAATGATGAGAGGTTAGTGAAATGGGAGATGGCTCTGGAGAAATGACACAAGCGGTGACCAGAGAGACAATGAAATGGTAAACACGAAAAAAGTTGAGTAAAAAATTGTTAAAAACTAAAAAGTCCAATTTCGAAAAATTAAAAATTAAAAAATAGATTTTATTATATTTCTAAACTGAGTCCCAGATGAATGAATAAAGAGAATAGAGCAAAAGCAATATTTGGAAGACTTAATAGCTAAATATATATCACACATAAACATTAAAAAAAATCTACACTTAGATATTTTCCTATAAAATTTCAGAACAGCAATCACACAGAGATATCGGATGCTGTTAGAAAGAGGACTTCCTTAATGAAATAGTAACTAGGCTATCAGAAGATTTCTGAATCAAAATAATGGACATTAGAAGACAGAAGAATAAAATTTTCACGGTGCCGAAAGGAAAGAATCATCAACTGAGAATGGGCCCCGCAACAAGCCCGCTTCGGGAACAGGGGCCACATGAAGATATGTCAGATGCACAAACACCGAGTCCCCTCCCAGTAGGACAGTGTTAAAGGTGGTACCAAATAAGGCACCTGAGGAAGGAGAAAACCATCCCAGAAGGAAGGTCTGACATGAAAAAAAGAGAAATGAAGAGAAAAAAAAGAACGATAACTAGGCGAGTAAAAATAAGTAAACATAATGGTAAGGTGATAATGGCATAGTCATGTCTCTTAGGGTTGAAGACAACAAAGAACAGAGCTACACAGCTCGATGGCACAGGACTCGGGGCAGTTGGGGACGGGGTCACGTTCCAGCGCTGAACTTCGCGGTCCCTCCTGAGGAGGCTCCGGCTGTCATGTCCACTCTCCGTGCGTCCTTCTTTTGTTTTTGGTGTCGGGATGGTTTCTTCTTACAAAGTACGTTGGGAAGTGCTCCCTCCTCTGGTACTGTCTGGAGGGGGAGCTGTAAAACTGGGCTTAATTCTCCGTTAATGCTTCCTAGGACCCTCCGGTGAAGCCCCTCAGCCTGGAGGTGCAGTCTTGGAGAGCTTTCTGCAACACATTGAAAGTCTTTAACGATTACGGAACTATTCAAATGGTAGAGTTCATCTTTGCTGAGATTTTGTAGTTTGTAGTTTGTGGTTTTCAAAGAATTGGTTCATAAACGTAAAGTGGCATCGTGTTCCTAATTTTCCTTTTAACGGCTACGGGATCTGGAGTGAGGCGCGTTATTTTAGTCTCCATGTTGCCGTCGGCGCCTCCTCTCCTTCTGTGTGTCAGTCTTGCTAGCGTTTATAAATTTTATTGACTTTTTAAAGAACAGCTTTGGGTTTTAATGGTTTTTAATTTAATTTCTATTTTCGGTTTCATCGATTTGTCCTTTATTATTTCCTCTCAACTCCTTTTTTTAAATTTATTTTGCTCTTCTTTTTGCAGTTTATTAGATTATTGATTCGAGAGCGTCACTCTTTTCTAATAAAAGCAAATCGTGTTATAAATTTTTCTCTCACTCCACTTTAGCTGCATCCCACATAATTCGAAAGGTTGTATTTTTATTTTAATTCAATTCTACTTAATTTAATTTTAAATTTTCTTTGGAGACTTCTTTTTTGTTCACTTTTTAAGGTTTGTTTTATCACCCAGGATATGGTCTATCGTGGTGAGTATCCCATGGGTATTTTTTTTAATGTTTATTCTGTCGTTGTGTTGAGTATTCTACACATGCCAATTAATTACTGTTAATGTGTTCTGCTGTTCTTACCTCATACGTCTTAGCTGTTTTTCCTAGAGTTCTCTCAGTTTCCCAGAAGAGAGCGTTAAAGTTGCTGACTACAGCTGTGGAATTCTTCATCCCTCCTTTCAACTCCCAGTCGTCGTTGTTTTAGTCTGGTTTTCAGCCTCGTTGACCTCAGCCACGTGGCCGCTCCCTCATGGCTCCAGGGCCACCGTCTCCTGCCTCAGAGCCTCGCGCTGCTGTCCCTTCCGCCCGGGGCCCGGGGGCCGCGCGGACGGCCGACGGGCAGCTTCACGGCCGGCTCCGCTCGCCTTGGTCGGAGCCGCGGCGTTCGCTCCCCGCCCCGCGCTCGCGACGCCCCGTGTCCTCGTCTGTCACGCACAGGCAAACACAGCTCGAGAGTGAGCGGCCGAAGGAGGAAGCTGCTCCCGAGCGATGTCACAAGCCGCTGACTCGACAAACGTCTCCCAGCCGCCAAGCACCGGCCCGCATGGCTTTTAATGCAGCATTTCTGCGGCTGTTCACGAATTTCCCATGAGGCAGGCACTTTTATTATTTCCTTTTAGAAATGAGGGATCAGAGGCTTTGCGAGGGGGAAGCACGTGGCCCTCGCGAAGGTCAGACAGCCCACGGCGTCAGGGCGGGGGCTGGAAAAACTCACTTTACTACCAACCTTAACGTTTCGGAAAACATAAAACAGAAAACGAAAGCATGTCATCGCTTCAAAGCGGCCATCGGTTTTATATATCGGGGCACAGAGGGAGGCAAAAAATGATACATATCCTTTGACCGTCAACCCGTGAATCACTTTCATGGTATTATCTCCCGAAGTCACGAAAACTGTGACAGTTGTGAGCCTTATGTTATGGTCCTAATTACTGCAGCTTTGCCTCAAAATACTTCCAGTGATTTTCTTTTGTTTGTGGAGCCAGTTATGGAAAAATGAACCAAACAGTAAGTAATTCTCTCTGCTCATCCGAACGCTTGTGAGAACGCGCGAGCCGCGGTTTGCGCGGTCCTGGGGCCCTGCGCGCGGACCGGCTTCACATAGACCGTGGTCCCAGCCGTGGCTGGCGGGGTGGCGGCCGGCCGAGGGCCCCGAGGGACGCGAACTTGCCCTCCCTCCACGTCCTTCCCGACATCGTCAACGTGTGGCTCCTCTCACAGAACTTTGTGTTGGCTCGAACCTCCACTTCCACGACTTGGTGGTGAAACTCGCTGAGAACCCAGGGTCTGCGCTTCGCAGCGGCCATGGAGCGTGGTTACTGTGGCCCCCGCCGGCACGTGGCATCCTTGGTAGCCCACGTCCAGTCGCCAGCCAGGGGCTGCCGGGCTCGCCGCCACGTTAAAGCAAGACCGCTGCTCCTGTCCACACGGGTGGCCCTGTGGTCGGTAAACATCGCCACGGTCAGGGCCACACACCGCGGAAGCCCTGCGGCCCAGCTGCCCTCCCCTTCTGTGAACCCCAGACTGTCCCAGTGCTGATGGGCAGAGCGCCCGGAGTGACCCTGCCTGAGTCACAGAGCACGCGTCCAGGCCGGCGCCGCCGTCACGGATGTGGCCGGTCGTGAGCAACCACCAAACCCTAGTTTCACCTCATGAATACTGTTCTTAAGAGGAAAAAAGCAACGATTTATTTGCATGAGCGCGTCAGATGTGGCGATGAGCCGCCGGGCGCGGCACCGCGTCCTGGGGGCGCTCGTCCAAGCTGCCGCCGGTGGCCCCCGCCCCGCGCCCCTCCCACCCGAGCCCCCAGCAGCTTCTCGTCCTGCTCAGGTGGACGTCCCCATGCCTGCCTGTGACCCCTGCTTTGTCCTCCTCCTCCAGCTGAGCGCCTCTCCTTGCGGGGCTGCTGTGGAGAGGGCAGGGGACACGGTGGCAAACACGCTCTAAGCCATTCCTAACCGCTGACACCACCGTCACTGCTTCCCTGCACGAACCCGCCTTTCCTCACCATCCCTGTCCTAGGGTGGTCCGTGCTGGCAGGGAGACCACGGGCAAGTGCCCTCGCTCTCTCAGGGGAGAAGGGGCTGGCAGTGGCCGAGGACAGGCGGAACCCGGCAGCCCAGCGAGGCCTCGCCCGCGGTCCTGCAGGTTCAGACCATCCTCCCCGCCGCCCCAGGCCCCAGCCCCGACCCCTTCATTCCACGGCTCCTGCTTTGGAATGTCACGCGATTCACACAGGACTCGTTGTCTAATGCTTAGCCTTGTGAAAACTGCTTTATTCCTTAACTCGATATTTCTTTATTCTTCTATTTTTGTGTGTTTGTTTCATTAGATGGTTTATTTCCGATTTTTCCTGCTTCTTGAGGTAGGCCTGCATGGCTATGAATTTCCCTCTTGGGACTGCTTTTGCTGTGCCCCACAGGTTCTGGGTCTTGGGTTTTTATTTTTAGTTGTCTGTCTTGTGCTTCTACTGAATTGTTAGTTTTCGTCCCCCAGCTAGACCGTGCTGACTTCATGCCGAGCTTCCCAGGCCGGGAACATAGCGGCGGGTCGGGGGAAGCCGTGCGGCTGCTCCTTAGCCAGAACGCTCCCGACGCTGGAGAGTCACGCTCACATCTGCTCATAGAGAAAGGTCTTAGCTCCTCGTCCCAGGTAATCATTTCCTTCTTTCTCTTTGGGTTGAATTTGCTGTTCTTCTCTAAGCTTCTGGGGATGGAAGCTTAGCTCTTTTATTTTGAACATTCCTTCTTATTAAATATTGCCACTTAAAACTGTAAAAATTTCTCCAAGCACCATTTAGCTACGACCCACAAGTTTCGATATGTCATATTTACATTATTTTTAATTCAAAATATTTTCCTAATTTCCATGTACTTCCATGCTTATCTCGACTATCATTTTGGTTTTTTCCCCAATTTGAAGTTCTTTGCCATTTCTTTCTAAAGTAGTTCTCTGGCAAGACCTAAATCAGCTCTTGTTTGGCTCAAAGTATCTTTATTTCAGCTGCGTCCTTACAGCTTAAGAGGGGTAGAATTTTGCATAATAAATTGCCCATATTTAAATGACGTTTTAATTAGTTTTGACGAATGCACCTGTGAAGTCCTCACCACAATCAGGGTGCCACACGTGCCAACAGCCCGAAGGTTCCCCTTTTCTGGGGTCCGCCCCTCCAGCAGCCCTAATGCTGGGCAAACGCTGAATGAATTTCCGTCACTGCAGGATAGTTTGCATTTTCCTGAACTTGATGCAGGTGTGCACCCTTCTTCCTTTGCCTGGCTTCATTTACTCCTCGGTTTAGACCCATCCATTGCTGCGGGGAGCACTACAGGCCCGTCCCTAGCTGGACAGGACTCCTGTCCGTGAGCTCAGCTCGGTTTGTGCACCCAGTGCCTATCGATGGGCGTTTAGATTATTTCTGGTTTGGGGCTCTTACAAGTAAAATGTGCTTTGAGGATTCGTATCAATCATTTGTGCTTCAAATATATTAATGATCAGGTCACATTGTAGGTATGTATTTGATATTTTGTAAACTTGCTGGCTGTTTTCCAAAATGGTTTTACGCTCCCAGCAGAGGCGCATCGGAGTCCACGTGGCCATTCGCGACCACCAGCCCTGGACACGGCCGCACGTTCGAGCGTCAGGCTCCCACCCCGGTGTTTCCTAACGGCAGTGATGAAACTTGGAAAATCTTTTATGTGCATTTTTGCCAGCTGTGCACTTTTTGATGCTATTGAAGCGTCCCTTAAAATCTTCGCCGGTATTTGCGTTGGATTACTCGTTTCGTTACCATTGGTTCTGCGTTATTTATATATTCGGAACAAAAAAAGCCCTTTGTCAGATATTTGTTTTGCAAATATTTTCTCTCGGCCTGTCATATGATTTTTAATAATGTCTTTTGAAGGGTAAAAGTTCATAGTTTTTATTATTTCATCTGTAATTTATGTTCGTCTATGTCCTCTTTGGGAAAGTTTCACCAAAAGAAGTTTATTAATCTTTTCTTCTATGTTTTTTCTATAAATACTCTTAATGAACTTTACACCATTGACATTTATAGATGACACCACCTAACAGCAGCAAATTACATTTTTCCTAAGTTGAAATATTCACAAATAACATTCTCAGTCATAAAGAGCATAACATAATTAACTGGAAATAAAAAAGAAAATACGCATTTGGAAAATCCCTGAATACATGGAAACTAAGAGCATACTTCTAAATTATTTACGGGTCAAAGAGAAACCTCACACTAAATAAAAAGATCTTGGGCTAAATGAAAATCCAACACATCAAAACTCACAAAGCGTAGCTGAAGTGATGTTTAGAGAGCAATTTAGGGTGTTCAATGCTTGTGTTACAAAACGAGTAACATCTAAATTCAGTAGTATTACAAACATAAACACCTCACATGAAAATTTAACATATTTCTATGTACAAAGGTAAACATCTGAATTTGAATTTTAAAAATGCCATTTGCAATAGCAGCAAAACAAATGCAACGCTTCGGTCCCAGGCAACGGAAGAAGCGAAACCTCTGTGGGCCGAAAGCCACACAACACTGACGAAAGACATGGAAAGGATCTCAGGAAACGGAGACGCGCACCGTTCTGTGTGTCGGAAGATGTCGATTCTCCCGGCTCTGCCCAGTTTGGCCGGCGCAACCTCGGTCAAGTCCCAGCTCGTCTGTTCTGTGGGTGACAAACGGAATACACGATCCACAGAGGAAGGCAAAGGAGCCGCCGGGCCCACGGTGGTTCCGAAAAACAAACAAACGAGCACAGGGACAAAGCTGCGGGACTCCCGCGGCCTACCTGCGAGATTCGTCATGTCGCTGCAGGTGATCGAAGCCACGGGGCTTCGTGCCGGACAAATGAATCTACACACCAGAGAGTCCGGAGACAGACTCGCACATGACTGGCCAGGGGCTCCGGGCAGAGGCCGGGTCGTTCTGCCTGACAAAGACCGCCTTTTGGTTCAGGGTGTTGAAACGCTGGGATATTCATCTGCATAAAAAAAAGAGCATTGATCCATTCCGTGCCCCACACGCGCACACTAATTCTTAGTAAATTATAGGTCTAGATATGAAATGAAAAACCCTCAAACTTCTAGGAAAAAACACCAAAGAAAATCTGCACGACCTTCATGCTGGCAATGAGTTTGAAGACTCAAAAGTAAGAGACATAAAAGAAAAAATGCTAAATTCCACTTCATCAAAAATTTTGAAAACAACTTTCGCTTTGCAAAGGATTCTGTAAATACAATGAGAAGATAAGCCGCAGACTTAGAGTAATTATTTGCAAACGGCACATCTAAGGAAGAACTTGTATCCAGAGCTCACATGCGCACACACACTCACAGCCACACACTCTCAACGGTAAGTATTTCAAAAATTAATTTTTTAAAAAAGTGACAAAGCCAAACACTGGTACAGATGTGGGGCCCTGAGAAGTGTTCTCTGTCGGTGGGAATGCGAGGATAGCAACCCCCGCGGGCGACAGCTCGGCTGCTTCTTGTGACAGTAAATCCACACCGTGTGACCCAGAAACCCTCTCTTGGTGTTTTACCTGAGTGGATGGAAAACACGTCCCCACAAAAAGCCTTTGGTAAACACTTATATCTCCTTTATTTATAACACCTCAAACTGGAAACAGCCGAGCCGCTCTTCAACAGAGGATGCACGAAGGTGCATCCTCGCGCGTGGCCACGGCAGAGCGGTGACAAGCGTGGGCGGCTGGTTCCCAAGCTGGTTCACGGGAGAATCTCACTCCGTTTCGGCAAGTGGAACGAGCCGGTATCATATTTTTCCGCTTCTATGGCATCCGGGGAAAGGCTGGAAACGCAGGATCGGAAGGGAGAGGAGCAGCCGCCGGGGGGCGCAGGGCGTGAGGGCGGCGGGCCCCGTGGGGAAACGCTCGAGCCACGGAGTCGTTCTGCGCGGTGTTGCGTGGCGGACGTACAACTCTGCTTATTTGTCAAATGCCACAGAAATGGCAGAAGCATAAAGAAGCCAGAGAAAAATGTATTGCATATAGGAAAAAAATCAGCCCCTCGAGGGGACCCGAAGACGAAGTGCGAATGGGGACGAGCGAGTCGAGCTGGGCTCCGAGCCACAGCGCGACGCAGAACGGGGCTCGGAAGCAGGACAGAGACCAGGAGGGATCTGGTGGCCAGTCACATGAGGGCGATTTGAGGGGCCGTCCGATCAGCCACTTGGTGGGGCCAGAGGACCTCAGATGAGACCTTGCCGCAAGTTTACCGTGAAGTCGCCTTCCACAGCCAGGAGAGGCTGGCGACTCAGCCAGCGGCAGGCGGGGACATGCTCCCGACACTGGGGAGTTCGGTGCCGGTGGCCAGTGGCCGCTGCTCGCCCGTCGCCGGCGAGCTGAGAAGGTGGGTGCCGCGAGCCCCAGAGTCCCTTCCCGGCTCCCGCGTGACCACGGCGCGCAGTTTTGACTTCGTCTAGGGCTTCGTGTGCCTTTTCTCAAAGCGACTAGAACTTCTACTGGCAGGAGAGCAGCGGCGGATGGGAGAAGAACATGCTTGACCTCTGTAACCCGGGGGCTCTCGAAGTAGAGGACAAACCAGGTCCCCCGGTACTGTCATTGGGGAGCGCTGTGGGACCCAGCCACTTGCCAGATGCCGGGCACCCTGTGCGGATGGAGCGGCCCCCGGGCCACAGGGGCTTCAGCGGCCCCTACTGTCCATGCTCCTCAGCTCCCTCCCCGAGGCCCCCACTGTGACCCTCTGCGAAATCCTCACGGGCCTCGCCACCCTCTAAGGCGCTTGCCCCGCGGGCTTCAGCTCCACCCGCTGCGGGCACGGGAAGCAAACTGCCTCCGAGGCATGCGCGCCGCACACACTCTCTCCGCCAGCGGCCAGCGGCCCCGGCGGCCACCAGCCCCGCCCCCCGCTGGGCTGGGGCGCAGCACGCTTGTCCCCTCGGAGTGCACGTTGGGCACCGGGCCTGGTGCCGGGCTGGCAGGGGCCCTGTCCAGTGCTTACGGCCACCAGCAGAGCGGGTGGATGCTGAGCACCCACCCCATTCCATGTCTCCTGGGCCACAGCTGCGCATCACCCTGAGGCGCCTGGGCCACCTGCGCACCGGGAAGCTGCACGGCGACGGTTGTCAGGAACGTAGCAGAGGGGACGATTGTGGGAGAGGACGACGTACCCCGAGACCTTCAGACGAACGAGGAAACGGAGAGAGACAGGCGGTCCCGGCCGAGGGCCATGAGCAGCTCCGCCTGGCTCGGTCCACAGATGGCCGTGCGATCGGCCTCCGTTCTCCCGGGAATTTTAATTTTAGCTCGCGTGAGGCTCTGTGCTGCACTCAGGCCCTGGCACCTCTTGGTGACGCTCGTGAAGCTCTCCCTGTGATGCGCCTTTTCCATTCCTGCTCCCGTGAGTCTACGTTCCGGTGACGTTCGTTCAGCTGCCTCATCCCGTCAAAGCCACGCAGGTCCGTCCTCCCTTCCTCCGGCCCCCTCCCGCCTCCGTTCCGGTGTCTTGTAATGAGCCGGTTGGTTCCCCATGTGACTATGCTCAACCACGAATCGACATTTCATGTCATGGTTTCGTGACATTCCTGTAAGCCAATTTATCAAGAGAAACAATGTGCTCATCCGAGCAAAAGTCTCTCCATCGGGACAATATATTGCTCATCTGAGCAAAAAGTTCAAAAACAAACCCCAAAACCCCTAGTTCAGTGTGCCACCAATCCTGTTACCAGCTGACAAAGTGCCGGGCGCCGCCCCTTGCCTACACGGGTCCCCGCCTGGCGCTCCTCCTCCCCATGGCGGGAAAGTCTAAGGCACTGAGCTCCGCTGGATGGGCGACTTGTGGTCTCCCGTGAGGTTCACGGCCAACCCTATTCCACTCGCAAACACCAACTCGGGTGGCTTTCACGGCACGATGGCGTCTCCCTTCGTCTCTCTTTCTTCCTCTATGGCCTTGGCTCGCCGGGGCTGCCGTCTCTGGAGCGCGAGCAGCGTGGGGTCCCGGGTGCTGCGCCCAACCTTGCGGCCTGAGGACCCCTAAGGAGCTCCGCTACACGGTGTTCGCGTGTTGCCCGGTTCCCGCAGCATCCCCATGAGTGCAGGCCTCATACGCCCATCGCGGGGGCACCTGAGGACACCATCATTCTGCCTCCGTGCCTCTGAAACGTCCTCCCCGGGAACACAGGCGGCGTGCCGTGGGAAAGGGCCACGGCGTCATCCTCTTTCGCGAGTGGTGAGGACGACGCTGCGAGAGGTCACACGTCACTTGCTCGAGGTTGCACGATACATTTAAGAATGAGAATTGATACCTTTTGTAGATCTGGTAAACATTTAAAAAATTGGAAAACTAACTCAAACTTACATAGAACTCAACTCTCCATGAAAATGTATTAAATAGACCTTACTTGTCTATTTAAAAGTCATTCAAGAAATTCCTGCAGGATCCAAAGGACTGAAATTCCACGGACTAATCACTTTTTCGTAACCGAATATTTTAAGAGCTGTTGAGACATGTGCCGTACAAGTCGATGTTCGTAGCATATCCTCAGCGTTGTGCAACCGTGACCACAGTATAATTTTGGAACATTTTTATTCAAAAAGAAGCCAGTACCCACGAGCAGTCACCCTCGGGTCCCCTCACCTCTCCCCGCCCCGCCCGGGCAACCCCGGGGCCACTTCGCGTCCCGAGTAGACCCGTCTGCTCTGGACACTTTATATAAACGGAACCTCACGTCGCGTGGTCCCCCCTCCGGCCTCACCCTCATCGTAACGGTCTCAAGGTCCACGCGTTTCATGCCCTTATCAGTGCGCGTTTCTCTTTATTGGACTGATTTTCAAAAAAATCTTTCAAAATCCTTCATTTTCCCTAAGCACGTCTCTAACTGAATTCTTTGGACGTTTGAACTACTTTTAAATAAAAGTCATGAGACTCCCTCGTTGGGACAGAGCAGAAATATCTCACGCAGATAATGCAAATAAAGCATTTGCCGTGGTTGGTGTAAAAAAAATAAAGTAAAACGAAGTTCAAGTCGCTGTTATCAGAAAGAGAATTCTTTGGGAAAGAATCGGGTAAACAGAGCCCTTTCCAACACTGGGCTGGAGCAGGGGAGCGCCCGGGGGGTCGCGATCCGGACGAGGAGACACTAATTCACGCCGCGGCTCAGGGCGGGAGAAGCGGAGGACACCGGCCGCGGAACCAAGCCCGGTCGCAGGCCCGGGGAAGCCCTGGCCCCGGCGTTTTGAAGAGGACACGTGACGATACTCGGCGTGCACCTGGGGACCATTCTGGGTCTTAGGTTCAGATCTGTGTGGAGCACGGAGTGACAGATCTGCGGGGGGGCAGGCCCTCCGGACGTGGACGGCAAGGGCGTCGGTGGAGGCTCCGGGCCACCTGGCTGGCCGCCCACTCTGCGTTCCCAGGTCCCATTTCAGCCTTGTCCTTACCCTCTAACCAGTGAGCGGCACCGAGCTCGCCTCCGGGGGGTGGGGGGACATTCCCATACCCCCGGGCCAACGCCGCCCGACCCGGCTCCTGACCCGCGTTTCCACGCCTGCACGCCGGCCTTCTGGTCACCCTCGGAGCCCCATCGCCGAGGACGGTCGCCGCCTGCGGAATCGCCGTTTGCTTGACGGAGTCGACTCAACGTGTTTTCGATGTCACGTGCTTGTCCTCGGGTGTCCGGGTCCCACTGGCTTCAGGCTTAGAGCAGAACGTCCGTGTTTCTGCTGCCCTGTCCCTTACCACAAGCCCGGCGACCCCTACGCGCCCGTCTGCGTGGCCCACGCAGTTGGCGGTCCGTCTGGTGGGCTTCACTCCCCGCCCCCCCGACCCGTCCCAAACAGCCTCAGGGCACCAGGCGCCCCTCTGCGCCAGCTCCTGACCACTCTCTCCCATGTGCTTCACTTTGGGGCGCTCCCGCCGTGCCCCCGGTGAGGGGGGAGTAGGGCCCCTCTTGGGAAGCAGCGATCCCACCCAGGCAGGGCGGGTGGGATATTTTAGATGACAGAGCGGGAGACCCTCGTGACTCTCCGTGCAGCCAGGGACAGGCCCGCTCCACGGCCCATGGGAAGCGGCGGCAGAAGAATGTGTTTTATAAGAGGGTTTTTACTGTATCTGGAAAAACTCGTGTTTTAGCCAAATGAAACAGAAATGTCTCTTTTTTTGCCAAAAGTGTCCATATGTTTTCAGATGCACTAGCAAAGCAAAAGCACGGAAACATTAATTTGCTAAAAGTAGGGCGAAACCGAATTCTTTGCCTGGAAAAACTCAAGAGCTGGGGCAGGGGGGTCGGGCATGTCATTTCAGATGACGTTGCGGGAAAGTTACCGTCTGGGCAAAGCCGGCCCTCGAGGATGGGACTGTGCCGCACCTTCGAGAAGATCGGGTTCTTGCCTGCGGGGTGTCCCCTCAGGGCGCGTCGCTGGCACCTTCACGAGGACAAGAATGCGCAACGAACACGGCGCTAACACGAATAAAGCCCGTTTTCAAGTTTGCTGAGGGCGAAGGGCACAGGCATCGCAGCAGGAAGCAGAGCTCCGAGAGGGTGGATGGCGACCGCGGGGACACGCCCCGCGGCACCTTCTCCGGGGACGGCACAGAGCGTGCGTGCGGTCTGCCCTCCCCAAACGCCGGGGCTGGCGGCCGGGCACGCTTCTGCTCCCGAGTCAAGGGTCTTTTTGAAAAGCGCCTTTGTAAATGTGTTTCTAAGTTGAGCCACTCTTCCGCGTCCAGGCCCAGTGCTCCGGGCGTTAGGGCGACGTGGCGGTCGTGGAGACTCTGCGCTTCACAAGCATTTCGAGGTGCCGGGGCTCAGCGAAGGGCGCTGCGTGCAGCACACGGTCACGGCACACACGCGGCCGGCACGTTCGGTGAGCCTCGGTCACCCGTCAGGCGGAGGTGGGGACGGCTCGGTGGGTAAACCCCCCGCTGCCAGGGACGCGCGCCTGGGACCCAGTTGCCAAACGCAAAAACACGTAAGCATTCGTGATTCAAGTCCTACTATGCGCTAAGTGCGGTCCCCGGAGTTGCAGGTCTCACCGTGGGACAACGAAGTGCCTTCCCTCGGGCGGCTCACACGCGTCCCGCCGTCCCCCGCACGGGTCACCCACACGACTCTGTTAGACGAGCTTTGTAAGCAGACGTGAGCGTTAGAGATCCCAGTGCCACACGCTCGGCTTGCTGCTGCTGACGAAACTGAGGCCACGGAGGCGAAGCCACTCGAGCCGAGCACCGGAAGCCAGCGCAAGGCAGTCGTGGTGACGACCCTGGTTGTGACACCTCTGAGATCGGCGCCGAGGATCCGGACCAAGCAAGCTCTCGACACCTCTCACGGGTGACCGCTGGCATGGCCCCGCAGCCGGGTGACCTGTGCTGCCCAGGAGCAGTGACACCTGCCATGTTTTATGACAAGACAGTGGGAAACGAGCCAGAGCGCAGACACCCAGGACAGAGCCCCCAGACGCCTTCGCTCTCGCTTCTGCAGGGCGAGCTGATGCTTCCCCCGCTCCCCTCCCCTCCCCTCCTCCCCTCCCTCCCCTTCCCTCCCCTTCCCTCCCCTTCCCTCTCGCCCTTCCCTTCCCTGCTCTTCTGTTGAATTTTATTTCTGTAAAACATGGCATTTTCTTTCACCATCGATTACATTGGTCCATCGATCTATTAATGGGTCGAAGTCCGGCTTGAAAAACACGGCTACCTGAGGAGCACCCCTATTCTTGTTCCCGGGAAAGTCGAGCAGCCACGTGGACAAGGGCAAAAGAGCGAAGCACCCCAAACGCCGGGAGGGGAGGCCCAGGGCCCCGGAGCGTGGGATCTGTCCCCTACACGTGGGCCAGGCCCGGATCGCTGACCGACGCAGCATCTCCGTGCAGCAAGACTCCTTAAAAAGGGGCAGTGGTTAACGCAGCGCTTCGGGCAGCCGCGGCCCGGGCGGGCGGCGGGGTGGAGGAAAGCGGACTCCTCTGGAAGAGGGACCTCGAGGGTCTCCAGACTGGAAATCCTGAGCTGTCTCTCATCTTAAAACTGTACACACACACGTCATATATGTGCGATAATATAAAAATATTGAAATCACATGCAATATAAACGTCAGAGAGGCATTCGATATTTCCAACGTAACATTCGTAACTATATTAATAATAGGATCAGCATGAGGAGGCGGGGAAGTGTCCGAGAGTGGGGGACAGCTTGGTCACACCGTCACATATCCCGAGGTAAAGGCCTATAAATTACGTCTCAAACAAAAGTTAATTAAATGGCAAATATTCATAATATGGTTTACAGGAAAAGTATAGGCAACTGTGCGTAAAGTGCGACGTAATTGCGTGTGTGTGTACAAAGCGAGTTACGTCACAGGAGTGGCTTCGTGACTATGCTGCTGCTTTTTAGAGCCATTCTGACGGCCTCTCTCTGAATTTAAATGTCTTGGCCACGAGCATCACCGTAACTACGGCTTTCGCTGGGTGAAGTCGCCCGACCGGCTTGGTCCCGCTTCTCCGTCTGCCTCGCATCTTGTTCATTTTGTTTCAGTTTGTTTGTTCTTCGTTTCCCGTCTTCCGGTTCACTCGCGTGATTATTATAAGCATTCCATTTTATTTCCTCTTTCGTGTTTTTAACTAATTCTGCGTAGATTATTTTCTAGGCATCTCCCTGGGACTGCGCTGTGTCCCTTAGTTCGTCGTGGCCGACCTCGACGGTACAGGTTGGACTCGCACGCACCTGGGTAGCGCGAGCGAAGTGGACCACGCGGCGCAGGGCTGCGGTTTTGATCGCAAACTCGATCTACTTTTTCAAGATTAAGAAAAAGGAAGGGCTCGTCTTCGACACGTAGGATCCGTCCCTCGGTTCTGGAAATCTCTCTCAGGACCCGCTTTCCACCCGTCGTTTGGCTTCTCGGCCCAAACGAACCCCTTTACCGTTTCTCGCCGCGCACGCGGGCCGGCGGCCATGCGCCCCGGCTTGCACCGTCTCCAAGTGTGTTACGTCCCTTCGTTTCCGAGGACTGATTTCCGTGGTGATGGATCCTGTGAACAGGCTTCTTCTCCCTTCGTCTTTGAAGGACACGGTCACGGGCCGCCGGTTCCGGGCTCGCCTGCCGTCTGCCCGGACGTCGCGGTCCTCTCGCCGCTCGCGGGGCTTCCTTTTCACCTTTGTCTTTTCGCACACCGCGGCGAGCCGAGGCGAGCGCTTCTTGGCACAGGCCCCACTCGGGTTTGAGCGCCATGTAGGAATAGGTTGCTTTTCATCAACTTTGGGCGACGTTTGCCCGTTCCTTCGGGAGGCGACTTCCCGCTGCTTCCCGCCTCTGCCGCGTCTGCCGCCTGAGCGCGCGTGAGGCAGGGCTCTCGCGGACCCCGCGATCCACTGCCGTCGGGGTTCGCTGCCGGGCTTTCATCCGGACAGAGGCCGTACAGATCCCTCCAAATGTCGTCTTTCTCCAGCATGCTCCGTTCTGTACTTAGGCCTCTCCAATGTATATATGTATTTTTAATTCATATATTATAATTTTGTTTTAAAATTTCCACCTGGTTCCTTTTTCTAACGTGGCTTTCCCCGCTCTTACCTCGTCTGTTTGCTCATGCTCTCCTTCCTCCCCTGCAAACCTTTGAAAACATGTATGTAAAATGGTTGCTTTTAAAGCCACATTTGCCAGCTCCAGCTCTGGACCCAGCAAACCGCTGCGTTATTTTTTCCTTCTTTGTGAGCCTCGTGTTACTTTGCACGTGTTCTGATTTTTGGTGGCATGTAAGCACTGTGCATGGAAAGCCACCAGAATATGGCCTACACTCATGCTGGAATTCAGCTCACTCGTCTGTTTACAGAGGGTGCGAGATCTTCTCCGCCTGCCGGGTAACGCGGACGCAGTGTGTTTGTATTTCACCAAAGTCCTGTTAAACGAGGACCATCCCGTGGCCTGTGGGAATGAGCTCACCTCCGTGGAGGCGAGCCCCAAGTCTCACACGTCCACACGGTGAGGTCACGGTGGCGGGTCCAGCCCGCCCCGGTGGTCCTCAAGTCTGATCCCGAGGGAGGGTGGGGGGCTGTGATAGGATCCCAGGCTCCATGAAAACAAGCAAAACTGCAAGTTCTGTTTTTCAGCCCATATTTCACTGCCTTTTTCTTTCTTTCCCCGGAAAGTTGGGGTTGGGCCACGGGTAATTTTCAGGACAGGCAAATCTCTGTTTCCCTTGGCGCCCCTCCAGACCCCGGCCTGTCCCGGCATCTCCACCACAGTAACGACTTGGCTGAACTCGCCTTGACCTCGGAGAGTCTGACGTTCCCGGAGGGGCTTCTTCCTCCTGCGGCCACGTTGCGAGGCCGGGGCTCTGCTCTGCCCCAGTCGCGTCTCTGGCTCGCCAACACCTCGGAAGGACCCTTCCAACTTGCTCCTCCGCGACTTCCTGCAGCCGCCGCTCCCCGGTACGCCCACGGACAGGGGGACCTTTTTCCACGCCCGTTTCGATATTCTTCGCCACGTCCACTCTCAGGCATCGTCAACCCATTGCATTTTAAAGCGTCAGTGAGGAATGCGAGTGTTTCCTCGCGTTAGTTCGTGTGATGAAACCGGCCGCTTCGGAGCCGGGTCATCATCTCGCCATCTGTTTTCCGTTTAACGCCCCGGACGCGGAGCCAGCAGGAACGCGTGTGCGCCTCCGGGCCTGGCCGCGGCGCTGGCCGTGACCGCGCGAGGTTGGCCGCGACCGCGCAGCGCGGCCGCGGGTGAAAGGCTCCAGCCGTAGATGACTGTGAGTGTGTAGTGTTCCCCAAAGCAGTGCAGCTGGCGAACTAGATTTGATGTCACCGTGGTGGGAAGCTCAGGGCTACGGCTCCGTCCCAGGGGACCCGCCAGCCTCACCATTCCAAGATCACGGGCGACACCCCCTGCCCCACGGTCTTGGAGGACTTTCTGCAGACACGCCGTGTGCTAGAGCGTGGACGGCCGGGCCGGCGCGGGCCCGGCTGCGGCCCACGCTCCCCGTCGCGCACACTGGCGTTTGCCAGACCCCGGTTCCACATGAGACGGCTTGCCGCACACGACGGCTGGTGAGAAACCACGCCCGTGACAAAAATACAGCGCTTCTGTCCAAAGCGACATTTCCTTTGGGTAGTTAAACCGTGTTTGAATCAAAGAATGTTCCGGGCTGGTCACAGCGGACGTGCAGGACGTATTGGTTGAATTGGAGCGGTTTTTCTAAATTTGTGTAGCGACGATGAATTCTTCGTTTCCCTTTTAAAAACATTTTAAAATTCTTATTGAGTGGTTTCTTGATCAGACTCCACATGAGGAAGCGAAGGAAGTTATTATAACTCACGCTAGGAGAAGTCTGTGGTACCGAACGTTCCAGAAAGCGCAACACACAGACACTTAACGTAAAGTTTGCTTTAAGTAATCACAGCAGAAGTTTACTATTCACATCACGCTTAGAAAGGAACGAATACGAAAACATTTCCTATCTCATTTTTGGCATTTTTTAAGAAGCTAAGAGATACACGGCAAAGTTTCGATAGATCACAAATGCCTATATTTTTTCAAAAATGTCTTAATGGGATATCCTCTCCCTTTTTACTCTAGACATACACACACCTATAAATTAAATGAAAAAAGTCCTCTTCTGGGTAATCAGCTACAAATACCACAAAAAGAAATAAAATCCATGAGGCATAGTCTGAAATACGCCCAGACTTGAAGCTGAACGTGGCTAGGAGCCGGGGGTATGAAATACCTGCAGAGGTTCATTGAAAGCCGGTGGCCCTTAAGGGACACTGTTTTCAAAACGCGAACAACTCGCAGCTCCGATGTCCCGAAAGTCTCGCCCAGAAACGAGGCCGGAGTCCGCGACGGGAACCGAAGGCGGACGCTGTCTGTGGCCGGGCACGTTCCCGCGGGCTCCGCCTTCCCGGCTCCTTGGCTCCCTCTGCCCTCGGATCGTTGTGTCGTGCTGTTTTTGGTGTCACCGAACTTGGATTTGCTCTATTTTTGTGCAGCGTTTGTATGACGTAGGACCTCGTTCTAGTCCGCACACACGTCCTCGTTTCTGAGGCGGCTTCTCCCCTTTACCGCCCACTTTATGACATCGCCCCGAATCCTCGGAAGAGGAGCAGCGATGAGTTATCTGTCTGTCACCCTCCCGGGACAGTTCAGCGAATCCCGTTATCCTAGGAGATGAAATGGGAAAATACGTTGTCCTATGTTCTGGAAAAGAGAAGAGAACAGTTTATGAATATATCAAGGGCAAATAACTGATTTTTTTTAAAGAACTCTCTCATGGTGGCCGCAATCGGCTGGCATGGAGAGAAAGGAGAAAAGCAAAGACGAGTTACAGAGATGGAGGGGGTGGGGTGGACGCCAGGAGAGAGGTCGCCGACCGGACCGCGATGCTCGGAGATGCCCCGAGTCCTCAGGATTTTTTGTTAACTTTGTCATCCTCCTTCGGACTCTTCCAATAAACCCTGTTCCTCATTACCATAGTTCGAGTTAGATTCCGTTACAACTGCAAACATACGGCTTGCCGCAGAAAGCGGCCCCCGGCGTGTGGTGTAGCGGCGAAGGGGCCGCGCCACGGCCCCGACGAGTGAGACGCGAGGGTGGGCGACAGCCGTGCGTCCCGCGCTCAGCCGGGGGAGGGGGACGGCCGCGGCCAGCCCCTCTCCTGACCGGCACTGACGCACCCACCGCCACGGCACGTTGGCAGGAAGGTGACGTCGCGCCACGCTGCCGACGAGACCTCAGCTTGCAGAAGCGAACGCGCGCGTTCGTGCAATACAGCGGAGTTTCGTGAATTAGAGATTGAGACTAAGCGGAAGGACACAGACCAGAGAAGACAGCAGAGAGCTCCGGGCTGAGGCGCCGGGCCAGCCCGAGACCCCTCGCTCCCGGAGGCCGGCGAAGCGTGCGCCCTGCACAGCCAGACCGGCGGGTCCGTTTTCTGGAACGTCATAGGAAACGTTCCTGCGTGGGGACCTGCGTCTGGTCCCAGTCGGCTTGTTTTGCCTTCGGCTGCTTCGCTCCCAGCGGCGACTGAGGCATCGGCCGAGTGCGCGGCTCGTCTCCAGCAAAAGGCATCTTAACTTCTTTTTGAAAGGTTCTGCCAGCTGCGTTTTGCACAAAATTGTTTTTCCCTCAGTTGCTGGGCTCGCACGGAAACGTTAAACCATGTGCATTTGATTAAGTTACCGTTCACTATGAAAAAGCTCTTTGTAAGAAACGTTTAACAACCAAAAATCCTTGGAAATCTTTTTCTTTGAACCAAATCTTCTCATTTTGTTGAAATAAAATGAAACGTAAAATCGATGCCTTAACCTTGGTTTTGCGATTGGCTCTGCAGAGCTGCCTAAATAAAAAAAGCTGGAAACTCAATAAGTAACGTAAACTATGTACATCAAATGTATTCTCTATTTGATAATATCCTCGTTAGTTTCAAAATAGCGCGGGACCATTACTGCCCGCCGAGCGGCACTTCCCTAAGTCACTGCAACGACGCGTCTCACGCGTAAACTACCTTCGCAGTCACCCAGGAATTGTCAGTACGTGATTGTGGCCTCATAGTCTTTTAATGTGTGAACTATACTCAGAATACACCAAAACCGGCAATTCGAAGGAACCAAAAGTCTGTCGGAGACATTTATCCTCACGTTGGATGCGGGGTCAGGGGTGGCCATGCAGGCGGCGGCGCCGCGAGCTCGGATGAGGTGCCGGGTGCCCCTGCTGGCCACGCGCGGCGCCTGCGGACAGCTGGCGTCTGGGTGTCTTTTCGGGGTCCTTGTCCCACGTGTCCATGCCCCCCCGCTGCCCCACTAGGAGGACGCTGCGAACACCCTTCTTCCTGCAGGCCAGGTCCAAGACAGGTGGCTACTTGCAAATTCATAGTTTCGCCCACTAAATAGACACACGCAGGGGCCGGCTGGGTTACAGGGCGGGTGATGCGGGTCTGCTGACACCGACCCCTCCTCGGGGTCTCCTCGGGGTCCCGACGCCCTTCTCCGTGGTCCTGGGGAGGCTGATCTTCCTGCAGCCGCAGCGCCGCACGCCAGCCTCCTCCGTGGGAGCTCCGTGCACCCCCACTGCCGGCTGTTTTCGTTTGTCTGCTTGTTTTTAGGCCGGGGCGGGGCGGTGCGCAGTCGTTGTGCTGACTGCTTCTCATTAACGGCTCGGGTCTTTTCATGGCGGTTCGGTGTAGAACACATGTCATTACAAATTAGTGGCGTGTGTGTGTGTGTGTAAATTAGTTTATTCTCCCTCCTATTTCCTTAGATGCCTCTGTTCAGCCCGGGGCCGTTTAGTCCATGTGCTCACACGTGCCTGCGACCTCCAAGTCTAGATTTTTTAGCTTTGGGGCCTTTTACGGGACCGTTCGTTTTCCTCTGCCCGCTCGCGACTCCGTCAGAGACTGTGCAGTTCTCCGCTCCACCTGCTGAAAGAAACGGCTTCACGTTTCACACCTGCGTCTAAACGTCCTCCCTGGTCACCAGGCATCTTTTAGAAGATTCCAGTCGTGTCGATGGTGTTTCAGGGGTTTAGGGCGGCCCTTCGTTCCTCATGCAAGAATATACTCTCATTAACGATTTTAAAAAGTCCCTGTCACAGGGCGACATGCCCTCTGGGATGTGCGTGCAGCAGCTGTAATGTGCCCGTGGTGGGGACGTAGTGTTCCCGTCAGAAGCAGGCGACGCTCAGATGACGCGTGTAAATATCCCCACTCGGCTGGTTCTGGCTAAAGATCAAAGGTGCCCTGACCTTTCTCACCCTAAAAAAAAGCGTTGCACTTTATGTCAGAGAAGCAAGGTGTTTTCCACAGTCGTCACTTGGTTGTTTTTCCCTGCGACGCGAATGTTCCAGCTCGCCGCGCCATCGAGCGCGTGTGTCGTGGACGCCCCGCCTCCGAGCCGCTGCCTGCCTGGACCCCAGCATCGTGGTTCTGCTCGTCAGCTCCTGACGCTCCTACGAGTGCCAGACGCACTCTCGGGAAGAGCGTGGTTCAAGCGCGATACCTTGATCTTTTACGAGCCGTGCCACACCACAGGCCTGCAGCTGCCGCGGTAAAATTAAATGAGTGACGTGTCGGAGGGTTTCTTGACCTAATTACAGCCTTTGAAAGAGAGGAGAGTTTTGTCCATAAAGTCGCTGTCCCAGAAAGACCCGGGCACGAGGGTGCCCGCCAGGCCGGGCACGAGGGCGCTCGCCCGGCCGCTGACCGCAGCCCAACCCGGCAGAGCGCTGCAGACGGCACCAGCGCTGTTTTTGTTCTGAGTTCGGACAGACTCGGGCTTTCCCTAATGCAACGTCTCCGAGTCCAGAGCCCAGAGCCGGGCCGTGTGATGTGTTTTCCAGGCGGGGCAGGGGCCGAGGCCGCCAGCGGCTGCCCCGGAGGCGGGCGCCGGCCTTCCGGGAAGCGGCTCCTGCTGCGTGTGTCTCTCGGTGCGGGGCCGTGGGCAGCCTGGTCGCGAGCATCTGGCCGTTATCCTTTCTTCTCGCTTCTCCCTAAGGACCACAGACGTGCCCCAGGCACAGCGCCTTCTGTGGAGACCCGCATGCTGGCACGAAGGCCCCGCCCGCCTCCCACAGTCCTCCCTCCAGAAGGGGGCCCTAGCTCCTTCTGGACTTGGGCGGTTACAATTGTCATCCCCGAACTTAACACCTGGTGGCCTGACACCCGAGGGCTGCCGCGCCCGGCCCCGCCTTGAGTTTTCTTGCTGATCAGACGGGCCTCCGCCTCACCTTTCCGCCTGACTCCTCCTGGCCCCAGGGCGGCCCACGGGGACCTTGAGGGGTGGGCGGAGTCCTGACAGTCCTCTGAGCCGCCCGGGGTCCTGGGGGCTCCGCGACGTCCAGTCTCAGTGCGGCCCTGAGGCTCGCAGGGCTTCAGTCACCCGTCGCATTTCCCACGTGAAGGCGGCGGCAGGGCCAGCCCAGCCCGTGTGCACGGGTCCCTTAGGTGACACACCGGTGGCCAGCGGCAATGTGCAGATCTGTCCTAGGGTCCGAAGCGGGGCCAGGACACTCCGAGGGAGGCGGGAGGAGCCCGGCAAGCCAGACGCATGCACGAACGCTCACTTCGCCCTTCCATAGAAACGAGCTCAGATTTTATTAGGGAAAAAACAGTCCCCTCGCCTGGAGAGCGGGAGGGGCCGCGCGAGATGCGGTCACCTCTGGCCCTGCCGCGGCTGGCCGCCGTCCGGCCGCCCCCACCCCTGGCAGCCTCGTGTCTTTCCTCCTTTACTAAACGCTAAAGGTGCCTGTTAGTTTTCTCTCCGGCACCATGAGACGAACGAGGCCCGAGACGGGGGGGGGGGGGGGGGGGGGCACACAGCCGCGTTTAGTCAGTGCGGTGGCGAGCGCCCCGCGCGGTTGGGCCACCACCCGAAGTTCAGCAGAGTCAGCAGATGAGAACGGGCCGCGGGGTCCTGGGCGCCTGCAGGAAGGGAGCGGAGTGTGGCACCCTCCCCCCAGCTCCCCCCCCGTACCCCCCCCTCCCCGTGGGCACCACGTGCACGGCGGTGTGGAAGACAGAGGCGCGGCCGTGGCGTGCGCATGTCCCCAGGCCGCTCACTCATCCCCGCGGTGGGCGCCTGGGGAGGCGGCTCCCCCGGGGCTGGCACTTCTGGTCCCCGATGTCCTCGCGGACACCTCGTTAGAGGAGATGCACCCTTCGCCAGAGGTTTAGGAGTCAATGACAAACGGTGCAGAAAGAAAGGGACCAGGCGGAGAGGAGCATGGGGACCCCGAATGTCCGCCACCTCAGGTCTGGACGACGGCGGGAGGGGGCGGGGGCAGCGGCCCTGGGCGGCAGAGCAGAGCCGTTGTGCACCTTCCGCGCAGCCAGGGACGAGGGCCTGGGCCGGGGCCAGCTCGCTGCCAGGCCCAGGGACCCAGGGGTGCGGGAGAGCTGTCCTTGCTGCCCGCCTCGGGCTGGGACGTCCCCCACCCCCAGCCCTGGGACGCCCCCCCCCCACCCCCACCCCGGGACGCGGCGGGACCGCCTTGGCCTATAGGATGCTTTTCTTGACTGCGTGCCCGACCGCGCCCCGTTACTGGAAACACCGGGCAGACTTCGTCAGCGCCACAGGCATGTCTGGCTTTAGGCTTCAGCGAAGAATTTTATTTTTCCGTGAAGAATATGAAACAGACTTAATAAAAATGTAACAAAGCAACATTCTCTTGATTCGCTGTGCGGTGATTTTCCTCTTTCCGAAACTGGCACTAACGTTGAAGCAATAGTTCATTTTAAGCATTGAATAAGTAATAAATTCAGCAGAAATCAGGTCGAAATTTTTATTTACAATTGGGAGAGATTTCGCTTACTTTTTTTTGTTAAGATGGGGATTAGCAGTACTTTGACTCTTCATAGCTACTCAAGAAAAGCATTACAAATAAAAGAAAAAAAGGAAAAAAATCAGATGTGGGTCTCTAACAGCACTGGATGTAAAAAGCTAAACACCACACAAAACAGCGCAACACAAAAAACACAAGGCCCCAGTCCATGCTAGATTCCTCCTGATGCAAACCGGTGTGTGTGTCACCTGCCGCCCATGCGAGATCTGGCCCCCGCGCCCCGTGGACGTGGCCGCACAGACACAGATGGACATGCCCGGCCAGCAGCCTGCAGAGCTCAGGCGAGTCACTGCCACCCTCTTTCCTATGCTTCAGCTAGTATTTTTTTCCAGATTATAAAATAAAATCTCTCTACATTAGAAAACATAAATACTTAACATATCTGTGCAGGGCAGAAATATCTTTTCATTGGTTTACAGACTGTCTTCCTTTCTGAAGTGAAATCGTCAGTTCTTCCAGGATCAGGCCGGTTGCAGGGGCTGCCGCGGCGACGGGCCCCGCCTGCCAGGCGGGGCAGAGGGACCCAGGGTGATGACAGCTGCTGGGTGAACCAAAAGGCCGTCAGTGGGAATGGAAAATGAGGGCGTACGCGCTCAAAATGAATGCTACTTCATGAAGACGTTAATCCATCAAAAACGCAGCAAAAAGGCCGTGCGCAGACACACCTGACTCCAAGTTGTAGGTGACACGGATAATAAACCTGTCTTTCTTGGTATAAACATGCAGAGAGGGAAAAGTATCTGGAAAGAAATACAGCAAACGTGGCTGGTTTTATCGTGGGTATTTTTTTTAACATTTCTTTCTTTAAATTTGCATTTTCTAAATTTCCTGTAAGAGACATTCCTTTATTTTTTTCAAAGAAAACCCCTTTTTAGAGTGCACGGAAGTGACCATCTGGATGAAGAAAGACGTGGACACCCCCACTGAGGACCAGCGCTCGTGCCTTCAGTCCAGAGCTCGTGAATGCAAAAGAAACACTAATTTTAAAAATATTATTCCTCAGTCGGCTGCAATACACTAAATCTTCGCTGTATGTAGTCAGGGTCTGTTTGCAGCTCACACTGTTTGCAAACGTGTAGACGGTGACGCTTACTGAAGACCGTGGGAAAGGGGCGGCCGGGCCACGCGGCGTCAGGCCTGGGCCGAGTCTCCGCACAGGCCTCGCCGCCACCCACAGGTACCGCCCGAGACAGGCACTGGCGTCGGCGCTTCAAAGGGAGAAAGGCGGGTCGCAGAGGGGCAGGCCCGCGCGCGGAGTCGCGCGATCGCGGCGGGGCGGCCGTCTGGACCTGGCGTCCGTCCCCACAGCGCCGGCCTGGCCACGGCTCCCCCGCCGCCGCGCTGCGTCACCACGGCAAGGACACGTACGTGCCACCAGACATGAAACGACCTACAGGTCACGTGCGAGCTGTGAGTAGTGAACGTCGCCTGAAATGAAACAGGACGACCACGTTGTACCCCGCGAGCTGGCCGGCCAGTGGGGCACCGAGGCGGCCCGTCCACGCACGCGGTGGGCGGGGCCGGTCACCGCAGCGCGAAACCCGCCTCGGCCGCTCCCGCTGCCTGTGCTCGCTTGCAGCTGCTGGGAGGAACCCCGTTTCGTCGGACACCGTTCTCCTGAGACCGGTCTTCAGAGGTGCTGCGTGACCCCGCTGTCCCCAGACCCTCTCGGCTGCGCCCGCGGCGCCCCGGAGCCCGAGAGCAGTGTGGGGGACGCGGCAGACCGCCCGGGATGCCCGGGGAGGCGCGCGGGCCTCGGAGAGCGAAACGCCGTCTGCCCCCCTCCGCCTTCCTCCTGCGGGCCTCCCGCTTGGTGTGAGGGGTCGACCTCGGACCCCTGGCGGGGCCACCTGGAACCCAGCGGCCCTTCGGAGGACCGTGCTGACTGGCCGCGCTGGCCCTCGCTGTCCCCAGCGCCTCCATCTCCCCTGGTCAAACGTGCGTAGCCAGGACGCGGGGTCACAAACCCCTGGGCAGCAGGGCAGTGGGGTGACAGGTCTCACATAGAATGTCCCCATAGTGGAATGTGGGGCGACTCCCACGTGTTGCACCCTGTGCGTCCGGGCGAATGGTCACCCACGGCCCTGGGCGGGACCATCCCCACCTCCGCTCAGGCGCCTGCAGACAATTCAGACCTAAATAAACGTCATGGGACGTGGTCACCAAACAGTGTGCAAAGCGAGAGCCTGCTCCCGGAGCACGAAGTCACCAGGCGCCTACGCTGCCCGCGGCTTGTCTGAAACGTGTGCTTCTTCGGGAATCGCAAGGCCTCCTACGAGAAGAAGAACTGTTTTTGAAGCAACGCAAGGGCCTAGACGTTGTATTTTATAATAAAACCGGAATGAAAGCTTTTGTTTTTGTAATCTGTAAGCTATTAGGCTCGACATTTCTGTGCAGGGAGGAGGAGTGGATATTCGGAATCCGCAGGTCGTGTGCCAAGCTGCTATTTCCTGTGCGGATTAACTGGGTTGCCCGCTGCAGCTCACGGCCCGTCTGCGGCTGACTCTGGGGCCTGTTTACCCAGCTGCTCTCTATAATGGTGCGCGAAGGATCCCCGCACACGCACCCAGCAACCGAGCTCAAACCTAGATCCCTGCTCTCACACGACCAAGTCTGAGAATGTCCCTCCAGACGTGACTGAAGCCCCCCACCCCCCGCCGTCGGCTGCCTCTGAGCGAGGGAGGTGGTCGTGCTGGAGGCCGGACTCCTCGGTGTGAGACTTTGGGGCGACCCCGCCCTCCGCCCAGCTCCCCACAGCTTCGCTCCTCACCACGATGGTGCGGACGTGGCGAGTCTTCCCGGCAAGGCCGGCCTCGGGCAGCGGGAGCCTGGGCCCCCCGACACGCACTCCCGGGCCTCAGACGCTGCCTCTGTTTCCAACCAAAGTCATAAATTTTGTGTTCAAACCAACTCTGTCAAGAAAAAAGCCATTTATAATTACATATGATTTTGTGATTTCACACAGATGTTATAAGGTTTCAACTTACAGCTTAAACACCCGCCCCCTCCCTTCCCCAAGCTGGGGACCACCAGCCAGGAGATCTCGGGGGAGCAAGAACCAGCGGGGGGGGGGGGGGGACGGGACTGGCCAACCCCAGCGCAGTGGGGTGGGGCTGACGCCTCCTGTTCGACTTGTCCTGCTCTGGCCCCCTCCTCACACCCCTGAGCCCCTCCCCCTCCACACCCCGAGCCCCTCCCCCTCCTCACCCCGAGCCCCTCCGTGAGCAGCTGCGTTTTCCACCCATACCTCGGCTGACACTTTAGACACATCTATTTCTTTGAAACGTTACCCAGGAAGCTTCACACAAATGGTGACTTTCAAATGTCAGAAAAATGAATGACCCACCACAGAGTTTTCCGTGGGCGCCCGCGGCAGCCCCAGGTCTGACGAAGGCGGCCGCCCGTCTCTGGCGTCGCGGGCGCCTCCGCGTCTGGGGACAGCGCCCCGCCCGCCCCGGAGGGCGGCTTCCCTTCCGCGCCCTCCGCACTGGGGCGTGCGGCCCGCTGCCTGCGCGGTCGGCCACACGTCCGCCGCCCGCTTCGACCGGCCCTCGGCTCCGTGGGCTGCGCCGTCCTCCCCGCCCGGGCTCAGAGGCCGCGTGGCCTGTGCCCGGCACTGCGGGCCGGGCCGCCGTGGACCCCCCGAGTCTCGGGCCCCATGACCTGTGCCCGGCGCTGCGGGCCGGGCCGCCGTGGACCCCCCCAGCCACCTTCCACTGCGCGCGCTCCGGCCGCTCCCCGCGCTGACGGCCGAGGCCTCCGCGGGGCCTGGGACACGGGCCGTCGGTGCCCCGCGGGGACCCAGCGAGCGTCCCCCGCCCGCCCAGGCGGGGGACCCGCCGCCTCTCCACCGAGCCCCCGGCCTGCCTCGCCCGTCGGCGCCTGCGGCGGCCTCTGCTCCCCCGCTGCTGGCTGCGCGGGGCCCCCGCATTTCGGCGACGGCTGGCGGCTGCGCACCACCTCCTGCAGGTCGAGCCCTTGGGACTTCCTTCCACAAAGGACCGGCCGGGGCTCCTGACCATGTTGCTGCTGGGTTTTCTTCTCGTTACGGCTCTGTAAGACTTCTCCATGTGTTCTGGACGCAGACAAAGCACTTGACGTTTACAGGTATCGCCAGTGCGGCCGGACTTTCCTTCGTGGCCTGTCTAGTTGAATCGTGTATCTTTTTGTCTCTGCAGCTGGCGCCTTTGTGTCTTGTCTGAGCACCGTGTTCTCCACGCCGAGGCCGTCAAGAGAGCCTCCTGTGTTTTCTTCTGAAAGTGTCATTGTTGTGCCTTCCACATTCCTGTCTATGGTACACCTGGAATTGAATTTTTAAGTGACTTGAAGTAAAGGTAAAATTTTCCTTCTTTCCCCCAGGAAGATACAGAGCCCTCCAAGCGACACTTAGTAAAACGAGTGCTTTTCCTGACTACTCTGTCCTGTGACTGTCGCGCACTCAGTGCGTCAGAGCCCAACGCAGGCACGACGGGGGTTCTGGAATGATCACAGCGGGAACCCCAACCGCGATGACCGCCAGGCGAGGGGCCGCAGCGGGCGAAGCAGTCGGCTCGCGGGAACGGAGGCCGGGTCGGCGCAGAGGCGGCGGTTTCGGGAAAACCCCACAGCCCGCCGGAGAGTAGAAGCAACGCAAAAGGAGGGCCGGGTGCCTCCGGCGGCCCCTGGACGGGACACGGCCACGGGAAGAGTGTCCGAGCTAGAGGACATCTCCACGGAAACCGCCCATGTGGAAAAGCCAAGAGAACAACGTCCGAAAAATGGGAACAGCACGGAACATCCAGACACGTGACGGGATCTCCGAGGAGGCGGAGAAGACAAAGGAACAGAAGAAGCGTTCGAAGCAATCACGACAGAAAACTCCCCCAGACGGACGCCAGACGCCAGTCCGCAGACCCAGGAAGCGCGGAGGACGCCGCAGGAGAGACGCCAAACGAACAAACCAAACGCCATCGAGGCCTGTCCATGTATATTTCCTTCTGGTACATTCACGCGATTTAAGTTTAAATTTAAATCTTAAGCTATTTGAAATACGAGTGTGTACGGTTTCACTTTAGTTTTTGCCCAAAGTTTGGTTTTACCAAAAGCAGTCCGATCTGGCTCTGTTCTTTCTAATGTTAACCTTGTAAAATCAACGCCCAGCATCAATTTATCTCTGTCTCTGGATCGATTTACTTGCCTGATTTGTGCCCCCCGTGTCACAGAGCTTCGATTGTATAGTCCGTTACACATTGTAATATCGAAATCGGACGAGCCGACGCTCTTACTACGACTCCCCTTCTGACACGCGCTTCTCCCTCGTCATCGACGAGCTGTCCTTTCAGTTTAGCATCTTCACCGCTCTCGGCTTCGGTTCCCGTCTTCGTGCGATAAAAAGACTAAAATGGCGCATCTTTATGTTTTCTCACAAATTTAACATTCTCCTATTTTTTTAACCCATTAAGTTCTATTACATTTCTGTTCAAATCAGCAGGGAAGGGGAGACGTGCGGTGGGGACTCTGGCCTGGGACACGTTCCGTTGGTCTGCGCGTCGGGCCCGCCACACCGGGCTTCGCTGGGAAGGTCCCCAGTTAAAGAGGAGACGGAAATCGCGGGCGGCGGAGCGCACCTCATTAAGTTTTCTTCATCTGAATGTTTTGCCTGTGGTTGTATATTTGAGAAATAAATTTGGAAATGAGGTTTTAAAAATGCTTCATTTTCTTCTAAAATAACTGCCACGTATTTCAACGACGTGACGTTGGAACACGTGCGCAGTTTTTGAGTAATCGGCACATCCGTCCGGGTTCCAAAGCCCGGGAGCGGGTTAGCGACTCACTCGTCGGAAGGGTGCGGGGCGGGACCTGCACCTGTGCAGTCGCCCCAAGTGCAGGCCCCGTCCCCAGACTGAAGTTCCTCTTCGGGGGGTTTGGGTCGCGAGCCACCGTGCTGTGGGAGGTGTGGGTTTTCAACGGTTCAGTGTCTCGAAAGATTTACACTGAGGATGAAAAGGCCTTGGAGTGCCGACAGGCGTTTATTGATCAGGGTTCAGGTCATCCGAGTGGGTTTGACTCGTGCTCAGGACGCCGGGTCCTGTGTTTGAACTGCAGATGTCCAGGGCGGGCGGGGGCCAGAAGACTCATTTTTCTTATAATTTATGGTCTCTCACATTTCTTGAAGAACTAACTTTAAAACAATTTTATTTCAAATGGAAGTCAGGTTCTGAGGCCGCACACAGATGAAACGTGGTGACCCGGGCGTTCGTGATCGTCATCGGCACGAGCGGGACGCTGAGCTGGTCTGGCCCCGCCCCGCTCGCCGCCACCCGCCCACCCCCGGCTCCGTCTCGGAGGTTAAACCCACGCTGTGCGACCCGCGCAGCTTGCACAGGGAGGGCGCGGGCGACGTCCCCGTGTGATCTGGCGCTGGCGACACGGCGTGATGGTGAGACCGTTCGGGGAGAACGTGGAGAGTGTGAGCACGTGTCGTCCCGCTCCACGACGGGCGTGTGTGCGCCTCGAGGTCCGTCTCCTGTGGACTGCACGACCTGACCATGGTGCTTCAGGAAAACCATTTCCCAAGGGGCAGCCCGGGCCGCTTCCTGCCAGCTCCCCTTCTCTACCTCCTTCCCGAAGCACCAGGCCCCCTCGTTCCCGAGGCCCCCCTATCTGCGCCCCTTTCCCCTTTACAGGTGTCAGGTCCCCGTAAACCCGTGAGCTTCTAACTCCAATTCAACATCTGTTTCCTGCAGGACCCAGACAGGTCAAAAAGTCGCTAAACCAAATAATGCACTTTTTTTTCAGGCCGAAGCTTCAGTTTTAGGCACTTCTTCTTGAATTTCGTATTATGTGCCGAATAGTATAAAACTGTTTGCTCACCACGCATTGTGACTGGATACACTGTCTGTTTTATTTTTAGCGACTTTTTCTGTCAAACTCCTGTTTAAGGTGTTAAGTCTTGGTCATTTGACTTTTTGAGGCTTCGTTTCCTCAGAGCAGCGTTGGGTTCTCCACACTGTCGGGGGGCCCTGCAGAGAGTCCAGGTTTAGGTCTATGGTCCTTGTGGAGTTAACATTTGTGAATAGTGTAAGATCTGGGTCTGCATTTTATTTTTTTGTTTTTGTTTTTGTCCCAGCAGCACATGTTGGAAAGACGCTCTTTTCTCCATTTTAGTCCTTTTGTTCCTTTGTCAAAGATAAGCTGACGCTGTTTACGTGGGCCTATTTCTGGGCCTCTATTTTGTCTGTTGATCTGTTTGTCCATTCTTTGGCCAATGCCTCATTGTCTTGATCACATAGCAGGTCATGAAGTCACACAGCTGCGACGTGCTTGTCTCTTCCAACATCGTGTTGGCCATTCTGGGTCTTTTCTCGCTGCATATAAACTCTAGAGTCATTTCATTGATTTCCACAAAATAATTTGCTAGGGTTTTGATTGGAACTGCACCAAATCTATAAACTCAGTCTGAAAGAATTCAACTGTCATGTTGAGTTTCCCTATCCATGAACATTGGATATCTCTTCATTTATTTAGTTTTTTTGTTTGTTTGTTTGTTTGTTTGTTTCCTTCTTCAGAGTTTTGTCGTTTTCTTCATACAGATCTTATACACAATTTGTTAGATTTACACCTGCGTACTTCACATTCCGGAGGTGCTAATTTAAATAACATCATGTTTTTAATTTCAAATTTCATTTATTCATTGCTGGCTCATTGGCTCATTGTTGGCAATCAGCTGCTGTGTGTTAGCCTCGTACCCTGCCACCTTGCTATAATTGCATATTGGTTCCAATAACATTGTTTTGTTGTGGTCAGTTCCTTTGGATTTTCTACATAGACAATCATGTCATCTGCAAACAAAAACAGCATTTCATTTTTCTTCCCATTCTGTACACGTTTCCTTTTCTTTCGTCACCTTTCGGCATTAGATTTCCCGATGGTGCCGGAGTGCAGCAGGGTCGTCCTGCCTTGTTCCCGATTTGGAGGGAAAGCTGCCGGTTACTCGCCGTGGAGTGTGATGTTGGCCACAAGTGTTGTGGGTGGCATTTACCACGTCAAGGAACTTCCCCTCTAATCTAGTTTACTGAGGGATTTTATCACGGATGGGCATTGGATTTTGTCAGACGCTCTTTCTACCTTTGTTAGCCTGATTGTGTGATGTGTCTTCTTTAGTTTGTTGTATAGATGAATTGCCTTAATTGATTTTCAAGTGCCGAATCAGCCCCTTTCATATCTTGGATAAATTCCACTTGACTGTGATGTCTAATTGTTTTTATGTGTGGTTGGATTCAATGTGCTAGTATCGTGTTGAGGGGCTTTGTATCTCCGTTCCTGGGAGATATTGGTCTGTGGTTTTCTTTCCTTGCAATGTCTTTATCTGGTTTTGGTACTAGCGTGCAGGTGGCTTCATGAGTTGGGGAGAATTCCCTCTGCCTCTACCTGTAAGACAGGTTGCAGAGCGTGGGTACATCTTCCTTACATGTCTGGGAATTTAATTAATTTTTTAAAAAATTAAAATAACCCGCAATTCGTTGCTTGCCAGTGTGGAGGACTGTTAAGTGACTTGAAGTTTTACACCGTGGCAGGGCGACGTGTTGCCCCACAGAGCCTCCAGCTCAGGGTCCTTCCTTACGGGCTTAAAATGTGGCGGAGACTGCTGATGAAAGGGAAAAATAAAAACCTCACATGTTAGCGTGAATTTAATCTGAACAACATTTTTCCAGTAGAAAAATATTTCTAAACTTGTATCTCTTTATCGTTTAAAAAGAAGTTCCAGTACATTTTGAAAAATATTCTTTCTATAGTGACATCTTGACTTTTAGACTCTTAAGAATTTCCTTTTGTTTAAGCTGAAAACTGTAATGATTCATGGTATTTGATAATATTATGGATTTTGAATGTTGACTTCAGAGAATATTTGATTGTGCTTTGGAAAAGAGAACTTATATATTTCAGGATAGAATTTTTATTTCTTTTTCTAGATCTTTTTTCTTGGCCGCCCTCCCAGCCTTAAAAAAATAATACTTACATGCCTGCGGTTACTATTAATGCAGGATTTTTCATATAAATCTCCTTTAACCCACTCAGTGCATGCCTCCAAATTTTGTTTCCATCTGACTTTTCCAAACCTTTCTTTCATGTGCAGCCACTGTCCCCATTTCACACGTTTCTAAATTATGATTCCATTATTTAAATTGGGTAAGGACTCGTTTATGTTAAACACATTTACCAAAAATAAATATTTCGGGGAGCATGAAGACTCACACTTTTCCACGATGTCTATAAAATTGCTAGGCTCTATCATTTTTATAACTAACGTATCCCACTATATAATATCCTCACATCTGTTTCTCATTAGAGTTTCACTCAGCTATTGCATGTCAATTTCTGCTTCTAAAACTTCATGCTGAGTTTGTAATTCTTCCTTGTGCAGCCTCAACCCAGTGTAGGTGAATCATAAAAGCAGATTATTTATCTGGCTTGTTTTGGTCAGCAACACAGTTTGTCAGACATTAGAGCTGCACAGGAACTGACTCTGCATTTTGGTATTTTTCATAAGATGAGCTGTTTATTACTCAAGGAGTCCCCAAGATATCCATAGCTTTGATGCTGTGTATTCGAGAACAATATTATATTTGCATTCTCTCGAGGGCACGTCATGGAGGAAACAACTAATATTCAAAGGATTGCTCATTTCAGCACCGTTTCTGTCATCTGGAAGCTTCGGTTCAGTGCTCGGGCACCCAGAAAATCCTTAGGATCACTTCTTAAGCATCCGCGTCTCACCCGGCCACGTGCCGTGAGGGGCCGGGGCACAGACGCCCGCCGCCCGGTCAGCGTCAGGCTTCAGAGGGCGTAAGGCTGTTCGAAACTAGCCTGGTGTCATTTTTCTTCTTTTTTTTCTTTTTAAGAAAAGCTAATTGATATTCATCCAACAGTATCTACTTGAGTACATACTACGTGCGTGTATGTAGTTCCGTGAGTGGTGTTTTATTTTTAAACGCTGACTAAATGGTGCGGTGAGGGGGCATCATTTCCCACTGTCACACGTTTCTGTACAGTCACGCGTGACGAGCCCAGGTCATCCCTGCGTTTCTCAGGCTATCAGGACACATGGAAGCCCGCAGTGTTTAACCACTGTTTGCTGTATAAATACATGGATGAATGGATAAAGCAATCAGTGAGTGTATTAGCAAAAATATTTTTTCCTAAATGATGTTAGTGAAGAATCTGTTGCCAAAAAAAATATCGTGCACATGATAAATCTATGGAGGAATCAGATATGTTCCAATAAACTGGGTTTGAGAATTACTGTGTGGCCTAGAGCAAGTCATTTAACTCTGTATACACAGGTGTTTTAATTTATAAAATAAGAATATCTGCTCCACCAACATCACAGGGCTTTTAAGAGAAACTGTAAAATGTACACGGAGGAGGAAGTGTTTGGTCAGCTTTAAAGCGCTAGCTAATCTGTTTTAGTGATCGACCAGACAAAATGCCTCAAGAGATCTCTTCTCCTTTGATAAATTAAAAATAAAAAAGTTTTAATAGTTTTCGGATGAGCCCCAAGAGGTTGTTTTTCAGAGAGGCAAATGCGTGACCCTCATCGAGTCTGAACCTCACTTGGCATTGACCCTGGAAGTTTCTGCCCTGTCGTCTAAGACACCTTTACCTCGTAACACAGCTCCGGAAGTTGTTGGCTTGGCACGAACGCAGCCCAAACGGTGTCTCCCCACAGGGGCTTCATTTAAATCTGCTCCCGTTTCCCCTCGGAGCAATCTAGAAGAATCGCCCAGCTTCCTTAAGCAAAGACAGAGGGGAAAAAAAGATTTGGACAAAAAAAGGGACAAGTACCCTGAGTCAGCCTCCCTGGGGTGGCGACGCACCCAGCACAGGTGCTCACAAACCGCCCGCCACCGGTTCCGACGGGAAGAAGCAGCCGCGAGGACGCTGCCCGTGCGGGCTCTGGGGCCGCGGGGCCAGCCCGGCCCGGCCGCAGCCTGCCGTCCCCGCAGAGTCCGGCCAGGCGATGACGGTCCACAAGGGACGTCACCCCAAGCGTCTGAGGGGAGGAATGCCAGCCACGCAGACCCAGGCCTCGGGCGGACGCGTTTGGTCATCGCCCTCGCAGAGAGCATTTCGACCTCCATTCCCTTCATCTCTCGGAGTGTGAGTTTTAACTGGTATCAGAACAAACAAGCCAGGGACCCAGGCAGCTTGCCCGCTGACCACCCTGCGTCCCGGGACCCTCCCCCCCACACACACACACACCGAGCATCAGGAAGGACAGGGCCTGCTGGCCTTGCCTGCCCGTGGTAGCTATGGTAACCGCCTACACCGTGATGGAAAAACAATGTCGTCCTCCCAAAAAGCGTGCATATATTCATTGATCAAAAGACACGTCCACGCTGTTTATTTTAGTCCCGACGCCGTTCCATGAGAAAGCAGGTGGAGCGGGGCGGATGCTGCGTGGGCGAGTTCTCTGGGGGCGGGGGCGGGGGGGGGGGCCTTCCACAGTGGACGTTTCTGGAACGTCCTGCATCCCAACCTGGTTGGATGTGGTTACGCCGTGACCCAGGTCCCACCTCAGCGAGCTGCAGCCCGACGCTCCTTGTAGCCAGGATGCACCGCAACGTGACAATGTCAAAAACTAGAAGGAAAGGGGGCAGACGTCCCTCCGAGGGACTGCGGTTCCCTGTCAGGGCCCAGTGACGCGGCGAGAGAGGAGCCGTCCGTGTCGGGGGCCGTGACGAGCGCCGGGCTCGCGTTTCTGAGCGTCGGCGAACCCATCTTCACCAGGGAAAGTGAACTGGACCAGAGGGGCAGCTGGGCCGCTGTCCCTGGTGGCCCGTGTCCCCACGGCCCCGCCCATGTCCCCACGAGGTCAGCGTGACATTCCGAGCAGACCACGTCCAGCTTTCCAGGTACAGACACATGTAGACACGTCTCCTGTGCACACAGACGAACCAAATGACCTGGCCCCTAACGCTCTTTGTATTAAAAAAGTGTGCTTTAGAGACATGACGAAAATCCAGAACTTTCAGAGGGAAAACTTAACCCAAGATGCGCTCGCACTCACCAACAAGCTTTGCACGTGGGGATGTCTGCTTGAGCATCGACACAGAAAGGGGGTCTCGGGGGACTCGGGGCCCCCCATGGAGCCCTGGGTGGCCTGCGGAGGGTCCTCTCTGGGGTTACACAATGGCCCGGGGCTTCTGCTGAGCTAAGGAGGCGGCCGCGGGGCGCAGGGCCAAGCGCGGGGCTCCACACCCCTGGCCGGGATCCTGCCGACCATCACCCCGGGCCCAGCAAACATCCCGTGACTGCAGGAGCGTCTGGGAGCTGGCCGAGGGCTCCCAGCTGCCTCCCTTCCAGAATTCTTCATCTTGACCCCAGGTCACTGCTGCACTGCGAACTCAGAAAACTATGTGACCTGCCCTCACCAGGAGCCTCCGGGAGGATGGACCTGGACCGCGGCCGTCTGCGCGCTGCAGGGGAGGTGGCCGCCACCGACTCTGAGGTCTCGGAGCCCTGCCCGGGACTTCTCTGCCTCGGGGAGGCCCCTTCACTCCCGAACCCTCGGCTCCTGTGCATGAAACGAGGACAAAATAACTGGGCCCTAAAGATGCTGGCGACGCTGGCGCGGCCGGAGCGCTGTGATGAGCGAGGGAAATGTTTTTAAGGACAAGATGAGGGGATTTAAAAAAATCCGCAGACCCCCCGCCAGCGTGGCCTTGTGCACACACGCGTCGGCGTCCGGCACGTGCCCGCCTGCCGGCAGGGCCATCCGCCTGCTCCTGGGACACCCGTAGCTTCCCCGCGGGGGCGCACTTAGGGTGCCCGACGTGCAGCTGCCACCAGCAGAGACCGCGGCCCCTGGGTGCCCACGTGCGTCCTTTACCCTTGTTCCCTGACCCCCCACGGCTGCCATGATCATGTGGCCGCCTCTTTCTTCTTGAGAGAAAGTTGGTCTTGGCAAATTCAGGGAAAATAAGCAAATGCTGGGCGAGGAGACTGTGAGGAGGGTGGCCGCTGCGGGGGTGGGGGTGGGGGGGACTGGGCGGCTCATCCAGCCCCTCCCCCGCTGAAAGGGCTTCTGGTTGGTCGGGGAAGGGTCTGTGCGAGGTCCCCGGAGCGCGGGACCATCCGGGGGGGTGGTGCAGGTGTGAGGGGAGGTGGGGAGCCGCTCTGGCTCCTGCTCCCCAGCAGCGTGCCCCGCGACGAAGCCCAGCCCAGCAGGGACAGCGAGACGGCCTCCACGAGCGGAGAACCACCTGAGGAAATAAACTTCACGGCCAAAATGTTTGATGCGCTTCACCCGCTTTAAGCTCAGAATAAAATGGGCCCCGCGGGGAGCCGAGCCCTGGGGTGGGGGCACCGCCGCGTGACCCAGGGGCTGGGCAAAGGGGCCCGCGTCTCAGGCAGGGGCGGGCGGCCCGGCTGTGGCCGGTGACGGCACGAGGGCCTCTGGCTGGGTCGGGACATGTGTGCCACGGCTCCTGTCACTGAGACGTGTCCGCGTGCAGAGAAGTGCCGCAGACTCACGCCGGGGACCGTGACGTGGCGCCGGGTGACCGGTGACGTGCTCTTTGGTGTTTAACGCGGAGGACGGGAAGGATGGGGCAGCAGAGGACGGAACGGCGTTTCCGACGCGGTGGCCTGGCTCCCGCTGCCGGCGGAGGCGGCACCGGGCCGAGCTCGGCCGCCCTGGAGCCCCGCGGAGGGCTGGGCCTCGCCGGCGATCAGCCCGGGGCGGGTGACGGTGCTCGGGGCGCGGCCCGCAGCTCACGCAGCCCAGCGGCTGGGCGGCCGTGGACGCGTGTGGCCGAGTGCAGGGGACATCGGGGACAGACGGCGACACCTGTGCGCGTGGCCTCCCGCCCCAGCGCCCGCGACGCGTCCTGCCACCGCCCAGGACAGGCGGGACCAGGAAAGAGCCCGGGGGTCAGGCCGGGGTCAGCCCGGGGGTCACGCCAGGGGTCAGGCCGGGGGTCAGGCCCGGGGTCAGCCCGGGGGTCAGGCCGGGGGTCACGCCGGGGTCAGCCCGGGGTCAGGCCGGGGGTCAGCCCTGGCTCAGCGCCCCCGCCAGCCCACCTGCCCCAGCCGCACTCACACTTCCGGTTCTGCTTCCTGATCAGAAACGCGGGGAGAGAACCGGACGAGCAGCCGCGTGGCCCGGCCCGGCGGGAAGGCGCTGGCAGCCAGGCTGCGGGCCAGGCGAAGGGTTGTCACCTGCGTCGTCATGGCAATGGGAGGCCCTAGCGCCGGCAGGGGTAGTGCGGTGGAGCTTCCTCAGGGGACACCCCTTGCTCTCGGGGGGGTGGGCGTCAGAGCAGCCGGGCCGTCTCGTCTGGGACAGCGGCTGGAATGACAGGGCTCTGCAGGGTTTTTGACAGGGTTGGCTGTGGGTGGCTCGGGGGGTCGGGGCATAGGAAAGGCAGTGGACAGATGGCCGCCGGGTCTCTGACGTACACTGTTGAATGGACAGTGGTGCCAGGAATTTGAGAGAAAACATTAGAATTTACAAACGTCGGTGGTGTGTAGGGGTGGAAGGGCTTCTTCCGGCCTAAGTGGAGCAGCGCAGCATCGGGTTGGGTGGCGGACCTGGGTCCGAGCATGGCCGTGGCCAGCGCCGGCCGGGGAGAGGAGGCGGCCCGGGCCGGAGGCTGGAGGGACCCCAGGCTTTTACGGCCAGGAGAGAAGGACAAGCCTCTGGGGGAGGCCGACAGAGAGAAAGCAAGGAACGTCGCAGGGGCATCACGGAGGGGAAGGAGGGGACATCTCGTGTGGGGACGGGGTCTGCAGTCTTGAGGCGAGTAGGGCCAGAGCGCGACACGGTCCCGAAGCTCGCAGGCGCGGAGGTCTCCGGCGGCAGGTGTCCTGCGGGGTGAGGAGGTGACCACCCGGAGACACCGACCGAGGCTCAGAACACGGAACCCGCATTCCCGCCTCGCCCTGATCAAAGCCCGTTAAGTGGGGTTCGTCCGTGTGCTGAGGCCAAAACAAACAGCTTTCTTAAAGTGAAACTGAATCACCTAAATTTCCTGCATGTCTGGCACTGAGGGTGTGATGTCGGCACCTTTGGCTGGTGACTGTACAGTGACGTCGTGAGAAGCTGTGCTTTTCCTGGGAGGCCCTCGCTCGCCCTGCTCTTCTCCGCCCACCCGGAAGGTCACCACTGGGGGTGCGGCAGCTCCAGCAAGCCCCGGGGGCCGGGCGAGGCCGGCGAGGCAGCGGGAATCCGGGAGGAGCCAGGCCTTTCGCGGCCACCAGAGTGGCCCTGGACTGTCCACTTCTGGACCCCTGGCACGGGAGAAGAGGCTCTTTTTGGCTACGGCACTGTCGATGGTTTCTGTCACATAAGGCTGAAAGCCACCACAGAGTGGGACACAATGGGGACAGCCTGAGGGGACGGCTGTGAGCAGGAACAGAGCGGAGTTGTCCTGGGACACCCCATACACCACGGGGAGCAGAGTGGGGGGGATGGGGCGTCCGCTGTCCTCCAGGAGGAGCGGTGAGGGCCCATGGGGCCGGTGGGCCCGAGGCCGGCTCCCTCTGGCTGGAGTCAGGCCCTGTGGTCTGGGCCCTCTCTCCCGTGCCCGTCACCACCACCGTGCACCTCACCCATGAGCCCCCCGTGTCCCCTGCAGGCGTTGTCACCGAGGCCCTGCAGTCTGTGACCTGCCCACCCAGGGCCGCTGGCTCTCTGGGGACAGTCGAGCCCGTGGTGCTCTGAGCCTGGGCGGGGCTGGCGAGTCCTGACACACTTGGGTACAGACCTGTCCGCTGGGAGAAGAGGAGGCCGCGGGCCCCACGCACGCGCCTGCTCCCCTTCCCGCGGCCGCCGTGACGGCTCCCAGGAGCGGGCCCAGGGGCTGGGAGGGACAGACACGCGGTGGTAGCCCGCGTGTCCATACGTGCAGCGCGTGCCACAATCGTAGGGGTGCTGCGCCCACACCGGGGTGCCGGGGAGCCCCACCGAGGGGTGACGCCAAGCCACGCGCCAGGGGACAAGCACATCGCGTGTCCTCACAGCGCCACAAAGGCTCCCACGTCCGACCGCAGGAGGCGTGTGGCCGGCGAGGGCCACCCAGCGATGGGCGCTCACGGAACCAGACTCTGCCACCCGCCCGCCGAGCGCTCACATCCCTGGGACCCCATGCTGGAAGAGCGCGAGTCCCTGGGAGCCGGAGGGCGACAGACGCCCGTGGATTCAGGAAGTGGAGCTGCAGCAGGCAAGAACGGTGGCTGCTTCTCGACGGCGCTGTGACCCGGTGTTCCCAGGACAGACGGTCCCAGACCACCTCTGCTTCACGGTGCTTTGAAGCAAGAAGCGTGTGACGGACACACTTGCTACTAGAGTTGACATGAGCGTCGGCCGCGAACACGAACCGCCGCCGTGCTCTTTAATGGACAGAATAAACGTGCTGACCTCATGGCGCTACGGACGCCGCCTGTTCCTTCGCTCGTAACCGAAGCTGTGGCCAGAGTAAACGCCAAGTCCATAAATGCACGTTCTCTAGTCCTCTCTGCCTTCCCGCCACCCACCCGAAAGTTCATGGGTAAATTTGAAAATCTTGATTAATGTGGAAGTAAGCGTTAGTTGGTTTCCAGAAACGGTTTAGGGCACAGTGATTTGTGTTGCCTTATACAAGACCAGACAGCAATAAAAAGACATATTAACATTTAGAGATCTTTGTGTCTCATGAGACATGCATTCAATTAAAAATCAACAAAAAGCCTTGGGAAAGTGTGCATCTCCTACACGGTTGTGTTTTTACTGTGTGTACCATAATTCGAGACACATAAAAAAATATTTTCACATTGTTCAAAACAAAAAGTATGTATAACTTCATTTCTTTAACAGAAAAAAAAAACACAAGTCTTCGGGTTTGTGCCCTCAGAATTTAAGCAATGCGGGGCGGAGCGTGTCATTCTTAACAATTCCCAAAGGATGTCAGACAATGGTGCATATTTTTCTTGTTACCCAAAGGCAGGGGGATTTGGGACATAGAAACGAAGACAGACTCAAACCAGAGGCGACCCTTGCCCGCGCCTCGCCCATGCCCAGCGGAGCATCTCGCCCGGGGAGTGCGGTGGCTGCCGGGGCCCCGGTGCCGAGCTCGCCGTGTTCTTCGCCCCGCGAGGCGGAAGGCGAGCACGCAGCCGCGACTGCTTCTCACGAAAAAAGATCGGCTGGACTGAAATTCATAGAAACGTAAACACTAAAGACTGCTCTATCTTTGCAACTCTTCTCTGAGCCTAAACTTATTCCAGAAAAAAAAGCATATGTGGAAGTAGAGATATGCGTGCACATGCACCCACAGGCATGTATATGCACACCTGTATACACACACACCAACATGTGTATGTGTACGTGTCTGTAGGTGCATGTGCACACACATGTGCACGTATCCATGTAGATCGATGTACAAGGATATATTTGTATAATACGAAAAGCATTTATGTGCTTCAAAAATTTTAAAAATGGACTAACTGAAATGAGATTGTTTTAATATTCAAACCCGTTACTGATAGTGACTGAAATTTTCTTGTTTTAACATCAGAGCCCAGATGGCAGCTATTGAGAAGGACAAAATAGAATTTACGCCCAGTGCCCTGAGATGCTCCATCAAATCACTTTTATGACCAAAGGCTTGAATTCCTGGAGCCACGGGTTAAACATCACCAGACTCTTTCACTGTGCGTGATGTTTTAAGTCATCAAAGTACGCTTCTACTTGCTCTTCTAACGAAGGGATATTCAAAATGACACATCGAAGCTTTAAGTCACCGAAGAGGGCATCGCATTTCATGTGGCAGCAGGAAGAAGCTTTCTCTTGAAAGCGCTTCTAGTTGCCACATTAACTCAAGGCAGAACTTGGCCGACACTGGCTGTCCATGAAGTGCTCCCAGGTGTGTGCCGCTGTCCCCCACCTGCTGGGCGGTGCGCAGACTCCGGAAGCCATCGTCCAGGCTTGCGGTGCCGACGGCACTCCGCAACCGGCACAATTCGCGCTTCACTGGCACAGGACGCCACAGCTTTGGGCTAAGCGAGCACAGCGGTCAGCATTCAGCGAAGGGGCCGGCGTGGGGCAAGGCAGTTCCGGGGCTCACTGTGGGTCCCGGAGCTGCCGCGCCCAAGGCCGTGGCATCACGGTGTGTTCTGGTTCATCTAGAGGAATTCTCCAGCTATGACATCAATTCGTGGGTCCCTAAGACAGTCTCATTACCCAGCACCAGCGCAAGACCTCACCCCTCCCCTGACCACGGTATGTGGTGTGATAATCTTGATTATCAAAAGAAGGAAAATCGACTCTCATTTCAACACACACACACATGCACACGCACACACACACGCACATAAGCAACAGTGTAATGTCACATCAAAAATCACATATCTGAAAACCATTTAAAACACCACAAAATGGTCACCTTATAATAGTGAGTAAAATCAGGTTTATCAAATATTCATGTTTTATTAGCAGGATTAATGCCTTTTCAAGTTACTTTTAAATCTAAACATGCCTTTGTATAATGGGGAATATAGGTCAACAAAATATTCATACATGTGAGGAAAAAACTAAACAGTTTATATTAAAATATAGTCGGTATTTGGATTAATTTTACATAATCCTACATGTATTAAAAATCCTGGCCTAACTGAAAACCAGCTGTTGCATAAAAGCTCCAAAGTCAGACCAGCGAAAAACCAAGCAGTAACTCGGAAAGAAGAAGAACTCAGGTTTATTATATGCTCTGAAGATCTGGGTGGTATACTCAGTGGGAACATTACTTATGTACAAGAATTCTACCCAAGCTGATTGGTTGATTTGAACTTAGACAGTTACAAAGCAGAGGCAGTTGCTATGGTTGCAAGTAGTAACATTGGTGGAAGGGCAGGAGCAGTCATGGGTTGCCACTGGTTACAAATTGTTATAGAAAGCGGGATCTGCCAGGGTACAAGGTGCTACAAGAGGCGTGGGCACAAACAGTTACATTTACAAGTTGAGCAAAGCCCCGACAAGCTCTTGCATGAGCTCCTGCCTACAGCAAGGGCATCTGCAGAAGCAGAACAAAGAGCTGATTAGCTTTTTGATGTAAATTCCTCGAACTTCCTCTTCACAACAAACCAACAAATAAAACAAACATCTCTGGAACCAGATTGCCGTTTCTCTTACCCGGTTCCAAGGTCCAGTCTCCCTCACGCTCACCTGGGGCTGGAGACAGATGCGGCTTGAAAACAACTTTCATTCGGCCCGTCATGTTTGTGTGTCATGGAGCCGGATGTTCATTTATTCCGAAAGTCAAAGTTTTTCTCATAAAATATAGTAACTAGGGGCCTCCCTGGAAAACCATAAGACTTAGCGGCACTAGGCTAGACCTCCATGTGGTGCGGTCATCACGGTGCCCCCAGGTCCCCAGTCCCCGCTGGCATCCACTGGGGCCCTGTGTCCCCCAGGGACCCGAGCCTCTGACCCGTGGGCGAGGTTCCCGTGCTGCCCCCAGGACCCGCGAAGGCTCTCGAGCCTGTGCGAATGTCACGCACATCTGTGACTCAGTGCAGTTGTGGCCACACTGCAGGTGACCAAACCCATGCTTGACGTCTGGGGGACAGTCCATAGCGCCAACATCAGAGACACCGAGCCCCTCATGTGTCCACTTCACAATCTCACAGCCACTCAGCGCCCCCTTTTTCGGTCTCCACCCACAGAAACGGGCGACCCCATCGACCGGCCCGGCCCGTCCTTTTGGAAGCATGGACTCGACGGCTGGCCACGGACTGCATGACTTCCCACACCCACCCCGGAAGGAGAGGGTTGCGCCACGGAACCGCGAGCCCGCTTCCCGTCCAGCGGCTCCAGGAGACCCCGGCCTCTGTCACCCTCACTGTTTCCAGAAGGGCTCCACGCAGAGCCCGGGGACGAGTGACAGAGTGGCTGCCTGCGGGGTTGGGGCGCCCCCTGCCCTCGCACCCATGGCGGGGGGCGGGGCACATGCCGCCGCCTCGGCCTGCCGGAGCTGGTCTCCTCCTCCTCCTCTCTCCATGGCCCTCGTATTTGCTGTGCTTTCATCACTTTTTTCCCCTTCTAACTCTAATAGTTTGAACATAAGAAACCAGTGCCCAGTTTCGGGGCGTCCTCTGTTCCCTTCTGTTCCTGCTTGCAAACTGGTCCCTTGTCTCAGTCCACCCTTCTGGCCTGGTCCCGCAGCTCCCCATCTGCTGCAGCCAGGAGTCACCGGAACGGGCTCCTCCTCGTCGAGAACCGCAGGGGCACAGTGTCGTCTTCCTTCACACTTATGGATAGTACGTGTCACCAAATGTCTCGCCCCTGGGTTACAGCGCACAGTGTCTCGGGCTAGTGGGGATTCTGCCGTCAGGGACACAATGGTGCCCAGTAGACAGGGAGCCATTGTTCCAAAAGTTGTCGCTTACCGTGTCAAAGGAAAGGGAGGTCTCGACGGCCCCACAGCGACAGTTAAATTCCAGGCCAGAAGTGAGACCATCGCCCGGCCAGGCACAGCCCCGTGGGCCTACCCAACCACAGGCTGCCGATCGAGCACGTTCCTGGAAGGTGCCATCGAGATATTCCTAGAAGCACGTTGCTGCCTCCACCCCCTCAGACAGCCTCGCCCCAACTCTGAAATGACAGCTGTGTGGGCCTTTCCGCCAAATTCACCTCAGAAAGGGTCGGGCCTCACAGTGATGAGATTCATAACCAAGGAACAGGTTAAGGGGCAAGTGACCTGAGTTCCTGGTGGACGGCAGGAGCGAGAGCACGTCTCACCGACAGTTCGTTTAGGAGTCACCCTGTTTGGGCCTGGGGCGGACGGCGCGGGCGCGTGATCCGTCCGTCGCGTGGTTAACGGGCGGCTCCGTGTCCCCGCACCACAGGTCCACAGCGAGGCACTAGGAGCGTGAGGCGGGCGCTGGTGCTCCAGCTCCTGGTCCTGTCCCCTCCCTCCGGCCGTGCAGTCCCCAGCCCCAGGTCCTCTGCTACAGGGCGCCCGCCGTCCTCCTGTCGGGACGCGCTTTGCAGCCGTACGCGTAACAGGACGGCGTCTGCTCGGGTGTCTTCTCAGAGCCGTGCCAGGCATCCAGGGGTCTCGGGGTCACTTGCCATCGTTTACTCATGAGCAAGTTTTCTACCGCTTTCAGAGGCGCCTTGGTGTGTCTCAGGTCAGCGGATGTCACTGTTCCTTTCTGAGTGCTACGACATTTGAGAATCTACAGCTGTATCTGCGTGACCACTATGCTTCCTGACGCTCCTCGGTGCTACGACAGGCTGAAAACCTGAGCGCATTAGAGCTAACCACGTCTGACAACTCACGGATGTGTTGATTACACAGTGGCGGTGCTCACATCAAGGTCTACGGGAAAACGGTTGTTTTATTAGAAGGTACTTTCGATGGAATAGTTTGAAGACCGTGCTGATGTAATGTCAAATCTTATTTGGTCGAGATGGGACATGCACACCTTAAAACAAAGAATCAGAAGGAGGGAACCTATTTGTGGTCAAGTCGCTAGTTTGCTTATGCGATGAAAATACTTAAATTACTTTTAAACAGACTCTGACAAAAGCTCGTGGAACTACAAAGGGCAAAATAAAGTTTCCACTCGTTGCCTGAAATGATTCATAAGACGCATTGCACATCGGCATGTGGACACCAGGAGTCCAAGAAAACGTGATGGATGAAAACCGAGCGCACTGGGCGCGGAGCACACGGAAAGGAGGAACCCAGCTGTCTCCAATTACGGCTGGGACGGGGGGGCGTGGGCGGCCGCGTTCACATTCCCCCCACGTCCTGCTTCTGCGTCCGCCCTCTCCGCCCCCGCGCCCACCACACCTCGGGAGAAGTCACATTCCTTTTCGCAGAAAAGCGAACCGAGGGAAGGAACGTTGTGGGAAATGGGGAAACTCGGGGAACAAATGCCCCTCGTGCGGTCCCCAGCGAGGCGCAGCACGGCATTTCCACTGGAATGTCAGAATTCCAGCGCTTTCCAAAGCAGCATTTTTGGTGGATTACTGTGTAAACATATACGTTTACTGTACTTTTTTCTAAGCCTCCGTGACAGGGTCCTGTTTCCACAAGAAAGCGTGGCCAAAGAGGTTTGTTTTAATCTACTAGAAATTCCAGGTCTCCTAAATTTGTTAAAAATTTATTTAGAAATGAATGTCAATCTCACCCCCAAAAGCAGTTGTGAGTTTACTTTTCATTTGGGAGTGGTTGTCAAAAAGAAACAAGGAGCTGGTTTTTGACATTTATTTAAACTTCCAAACACCATAGCCTTCTGAAAGGCATGTATTGCAAATAAGATAAGAAATATGTATACTTTCAACATTAAAATTATTTCTTAGACTAAATTTAAGTTCGGCAGCAAAAACAGATTCTGGAAACTGTTAAGAGTCTTAACACCACGCAGGGGTCTTTCTACCATGCTTGACTATCGTGTAAATAAGAGGATTCGGGTCAGGGATCAGTGACCAGGACACAGCCAGACCCCCCATCCCAGATCCGGGCAGTAAGCTGTAGGCCACGTGATGCCGAGACCTGGACAGAGCAGACGGGGAGAATTAAGTCAGCACGTCAGGAAGGAGCAATGAGAATGGGTTAGTGGTGAGCCAAAGCGTATGTTCAAAAATAAACGATAACACAGTTATAATAAGGACAATAGCCTTTCACTAAGCTAAACTAAGGTGCGTGTTCAAGAACATGCATTCAGGAATTCAAGGATCTACAAAAGTTTTAGAAATGTTCAGACGAGTCCAGTTTTTTCCCAAGTCAACTGAAAATCAATTCTAAATTGTGACCGAAGTTCACAATCAGGTGCAGATATTTGAGATAAGCGAGGATTCGGTTTCCAGACGATTCTCGGAGGAACGTGCTGTTCCCGCTGGCTGTGCGCTCACTGTGTCACGTCCGTGGCCGTCACTCCGGTGGTGCGGGGACACTTGGCAGCGGGGACGTTGTGACCTCCCACGTTACCCGTCAGGGCGACATCCTTTTTCACTGAGCTGAAAGATGTTTCTCTGAGATTTCCGCGTGTGGCAAGGAGCGGTTCCCCCTGAGCTAACAGGGCACAGGCGCCCTCCCCATGCGTCCCAGAGTCCCCAGGGCGGTGGACCTTCAATCAATTCACTTCGAAACAAAGCACCTTTATTTCCACCTATTTCAAGGTTCTTTGCGACACTGGTGAGTTCCCCTGGGACGCGCTGAGGCGCCCAGCTCTGCATACGTTGCTGGATACTTGCTCCGACGCTCACGGCGTGAGTAGTGAGTCCAAGTTCACAGACGGCCGGAGCTTCGCCTCCCCCTCTGCACGACTCCTGTTTGGGGGAACCCCCCCCCCCGGGGGCCTCAGATCTGCGTTTACTCTTACACGGCAGAATCACAGTTATTTATAGTGTATTAGCTCCACGTATTCACATGTTTTTATTTTGCTACAATAAGTATTCATGATACTTACAATGAACCCATAAACGCCCGGCGAGCAGCGCTCTGATTGTCACCGACGCGGGAGGCGGCACACGCTCACTCACGCACCGTCCCCGCGCCTGCTGCACCGCCGCCCCGGGCCCCGGGCGGGCAGACGCGTGGCCGCGGCGTTCGCCGTTCAGCTGCGTAAAACAGCGATCGGCACTTCCGCGAGGCGGGAACTCGGGATCCGACGGGTCGTGGGTACAGCAGGGAGGAATCGGCTTTTAATGAAGTCCGAACGCTCAGCGAGATGCGGTAGAGGGCGGCAGGGGCGGCGGGGGGCAGGGGCGGCGGGGGGCAGGGGCGGCGGGGGGGCAGCCGCGGTGAGCTGGAGGGCTATGCGGTCAGGTGGGGGACCACGTGCCACACCGCAGGCCTCCGTGCGGGGACAGGGGGCCGGTTCCGACTCGCTCTGATGGGGCCCGGGCCCCCTTTCAAGAGGCGCTCGCGGGGGGTCGTGGGACACGAAGCCCTCCAGTGGCCTGTTCTCACGGCCCCATTCCCAGCCCGCCTGCCAGGGGGCCGCTGTCACTGACAAGGCGCCACCTTCACCCCCCTCGCTCATGTGAGCTGCCGGTCTCAGAGTGGAATCGCTCTGAGTTTCCTTGTCCTCGACATGGCCGTCCCCGCTCCGCCCGGCAGCAGAGGCCCGTGGGGACTGGCGGCGGGGTCCGGAAGCCCTCCTCGGTCCCCATCTCCATGGCCACAGGACAGTGGCAGTGACGACCCCCAGTGGCTGTGGGGGTGAATGGGCACACGCCGCAGGCGGGGAGCACCGTCTCCCTCACAGAATGCAACGCGAAACGCACTCCAGCAGCTGGTGACAGCTCCTGAGACGCAGCGAGACGACCCTCGTCGCCCGGGACGGGGCGCTGGCTCTGCGGGAAGCGGGGACCCAGCGCACCCACGAGGACAGACTCAAAAACATGCAGAGGGGTGACAACTTAGATGTTCCTAGCACATGAGAAGCTCGACAACAAAGAAACAAAAAACTCTGCTCCTTTTTGTATTTTCCAAACCCTTTTTATTTCGACTTCTGCAAAATGTTGGCTGAAGGGTAAAATAAAACAAAGGAAATGTGTTTCTGTTCAAAAAATGTTAAAATAAATACGTAATGATTTCTTGGTCGAAGTTTTCCTTTCCCAGGATAAAAATAATCCGAAGTCGCATATGATAACCATTAGCGTGGCCTTCCCAGATTGTGACACGTGGTGACCCTGACGGTCCACACGCTGGCAGGGGAGACGAGCAGTCGGCGTTCGGGGTGGAAGCCAGCCAGGGTCGCCGCGGAAGGCCCGTGCTCCGTGCGGCGCTAGACGGGGCAGCAGGCACCCTGTGTCCGGCGGTCCCGCCGCCTGCCCCCGGCTCCCAGTGTGAAGCCTTCACCACGTCTTCCTGCCAACCTGCTTTCTCCCTTCTCCGCCGCCTCCCGCATGCCTGTGGCCCTCTGTGACTGTCCCCGCAAAATTCACTGCATTGTGCGGCTTGTCCACAGCTTTTCAGGGGCAGCCGACTCCCTACCCCTCACCACGAAATATGCCCCGGATGAGTGCCGTTTTCTGCTGACCGTGGCCGGAAATGGCCGTCTGTGTTCGTTCCGGAAGCCTGCGTTTACCGCGGCCTGCTTTGCCGAGGCTTGTGGTGTCACTGTGGACGAGGGAGATGGAGCTGCTACTTCTCAGATGAGTTCAAAGGCTAACGGAGGACACAGGCGACCACATAGGGAACGCAGAATGTGTAACAGAAATGCACAGGGCACCCCCGACACCCGGCCCAGCTCAGGGGGTCATCGGGTCGCCGCTCAAGGGGCCCTGCTTCCTGGGCATGGGCTGCTGACGCGGAAGCTGGGCGACCTGAGACAGGGAGGGGACGGGAGCAGCAGCAGCGAGGGCCGCCCCGCCGCAGGGCTGTCCGGGCTGCAGCGGCATGCCTGACGCGGGTCTCCGGACACTTCCCAGCACGAAACGTGCGGGTCTGAAGAGTTACCTGTAGCGGCGATGTGCGTGGGTGGGCGATGACAAGCCCTGCCGTCCCTCAGCGGCACAGTGACGCTGGGCAGAATGCGTTTCTCACGGTTCTTCGCTGACCAAGGTCCCCTAACCCCAGTGCGCCCGCCCCTCGGCGGCCCTGCCCCTCGGCGGCCCTGCCCCGTGAGCGCCGTGAGCGAGCACGGCGGCCCCCACCTCCGGCCTCCGCACCTGCCTCCCTTCTGAGCACCGCGCATCCGGCCCCAGGCCCCGCCCGGCCCCCTGGGCCACTCGCAGGACGTCCCGACGATGTCTCCGCGTGGAAGTCACTCCAGGAGGGTCGGAAGCGTCAGCCCCCAGCCCGCCCCACTGGTACCGGTTCCCTTTTCTGGGCCTGTTCCATCACGAACTCGCTTTTGTAGCGTTTTCCCCTCTGGGCCTGGCATAATCCCAAGGAAGCGGAACCGTGTGTCGTCCTCACCCCTGGCCCCTCCCAGGCCCGGGACGTGAGGCGCATCCTGGGGGACTCTGGTGGGTGAGCGGAAGTGACCCCCAAACTCGGCGCTGGGCGCATCTGCACGGGGTGGAAGCGGGCTCGCAGCTCTGCAGCTGTGTCGCCATGGTTACCCAGGGTGTTCGCAGCTCGCGTTCCCAGGAGACATGCGGAGAAAGCCAGTCCCACCGCGATGTTCCCGGGGTGGTCGGACTATGCCCGGGTCCCCGCGGGAGAAACGAAAGCCTCCGCTGAGCGCATTGCAACTCGTTTCGAGCACAGCTGACTTTCCACGTGATGTCGCTTACCCACTGGCGGGTAACGTCCTCGGAAAGCATGTCTCGAAAGCCCCGGTGGAGATGGGTCGTGACGACGGCCAGGGTGCGAGGGGACAGCAGGAAATCGTCCCTAAGGAGGTTCTGCTACTTTCGGGGACCAGTGTTCCCAGCATCGTCCACCGGAAGGAGCCCAGGAAGACAAAGCACCCTGCACCTGACCAGGGGCCCCACAGCCCGCCAACCAGCGTGGCCACCGCGGACCTCGAGCGGCTCCGGCCGGGCCGGGCTGGGCCCATAGCTTAGTCCAGGAGCGAGGTCAGTGGAAAGGCCAGAACTACAGAAGATATGCCGTCAGTGCGAGCGTGACCTGTCATCATGCGGACAAGGACGCACACTGCCGAGGGACAGCCCTGCCCCTCAGACGTCCCTAACACACCCTTACTATCACCGCATAAACACTCGCTCTTCCATTCGTGCTGTATTAAGGTGCAGTTTGGTGTTTTAAGAGAGCTCTGCACCCATGAAGCCATCACCGCGGCCAGCGTGATGACCACGTCCGCCCGCGTCGAGCGAGCCTGCGCTCCCGCCGTCCTCCCCCTCCGTCCCTGCCCCGCCGTCCGCAGGCAGCCACGCGTGTGTCTCCGTTGCCACCCGATTCATCGCGTCCACGTCACCAGAGTCACGTGGCGTGTGCCCTCCGCAGTCTGGCTTCTTGTGCTCGGCGTGATCGTTTTAAGATGCGTCCGTGCTGGACACACGTCAGCCGTTCACTGCCCTCTGTTTCCGGTGAGTTTTCTGTTGGTGGCCGGAAGACAGCCGCTCAGCCGTCGCTGGGCACGGGGGCTGTTCCAGCACGACGGTCGCGAAGGCCGCCGTGCACGGCGTCTGCAGACATGTGCCTTCGTCTCTCTGTCAGGGCCGGCTCGGACTCTGCGGGAGGCAGCCTGTGTTCGTTTTTAAGACACTTCAGAACAGACGCCCGGAGCAGTTGTGCAGTTTTATACCCCCACCGGCGTGTGGGGGGCCCAGGTCCCCCATGTCCTCGGCCTTGCTTCCTGCGGCCGGTCCGTCTGGTTCCAGCTCTTGCCTGGGATGCGGCCCAGGTCACAAGCCTCGACGGCAGGTGCGCTGAGCAGCTCAGGGCCGTGTTGGACTTCCTTGGGGAGTGGGGAGGGTTGACGGTCAGAGGCCAGGCGTGTGGACGCAAGGGACCCCCACCCCCGGGTGACATGTGGACCCTGAACACGGAAGCTTAGCCAGGGCCATCCGGGCTTGGACAGAGCTGACGATGGCACTTGGGACACTGGCGAGTGGTCAGTGCAAGAGCCGGAGCGGTTGGGAGGGAAACAGTCGGAGGGACAGGAGGGACACCTAGGAGGTGGCCTCGTAAAACCTGCGAGGAGCGGACGCTACAAGGAAAGACCATCTGCAGAGCCCGGAGGTGCCCAGGACACGGACAGCGTGAGCCCAGCGAACCCGCTGCCGTCACCGGTGACCAGTAGCCGCCGCCGGGGTCCCAGCGGGCCGGGCGGCGGAGCCGGGGAAGACCGCGCTGGCTACGGGGAACGGCATCTCGCCCGGCCGTGCTGCGGGAACTGGAGCCTGTGGGGCTCCCCGTGCCACAGGCACGGCACGTTCCGGGCGCCGTCCCACGTGCGCGGGAGGGAGCGTGCGTCCTTCGGCTCCCGGGTGCCGTCCCCAGGCGCGTCTGCTCCGTCCGCGTGTCGCTCGAACCGTTCGTCTCCTCTCGATCACAGATGGTTTTGCGTTTCGCCTGTTTTATCAGCTGCCGAAAGGTCATCGCATGATTCCTCGGTGAGTGCAGATTCGTCGATTTCTTCTCTTAGTTGTGTCCATGTTTTTCTTGACCTATTTCGAGGCTATTTTAATCGGGTGCATCGCTCTAACTCCGTTAGATTAGCATCTCAGTGTTGCTAAGAAACCATGTCTTCCACGGATTGCCCGTTTTATTTTTTATCACGGAAACTTCTTTCGTGTCCAGCGGCACCGTTTCCTCGCCGTCGGTGACGCCTCCCTTGCTCTGCACCTGTATGCTAACGTCTAGGGTAAGACGCACGGTCAAGTTTTGTCATTTAAATCCAATTCAGCAATATTTTTATTGTCGCATTAAATTGATCTATATATTAATATAATACGATATGTTTGGATAACATCTACTACTTCGTTGCTTATTTTTTATGCTTCCAGCTGTTCTCTGTTTACTTATCTTTCCTTTCATGAGTCGCCTTCATCGAGTGCTCGGTGTTAGTTATTATTCTCCTCCGCTCTCGGCCCATAGCTTCGGTCTGTGCAGCACAGATGTCACCGGTCCCCAGGGACCCTGCGCCTTACGCCCTCGCCGTCGACCCCGCACAGTCGCGGGCTCACCCCGGCCGGGAGAGGTCATGCGCCGCGTGACCTACGGCGACCACGCGGACACGATGAGCCGCCCGCTGTGCTCCTGTGATCCGCACCAGTGCCACGCAGGGTGTGTCGGAGATGGAAGCACGAGAGAGGTGACAGCTGGGTTACGAGGTCCCTGCTGCTGCTGGGCCTGGCCCCACCAACACGCCCCACCCGCAGCGGCGGCTCCCTGGCCGGAGGGCGCTCTGGGCCTGCCCGCCCTCGCCGAGCGAGGACTGCAAATTCGGGCAGGGGAGAAGCGGGGTGCCGCGTGTCGAGGACACCCAGAGCCATCCTGCGGCGGCCCCGGAGGGAGGCCAGAGGAGGAGCAGCGACGGCGTTTCCCAGGGCCTCCGACCCGGCGGCCCCCGCCTGGGCCCCGTCCAGGGGCAGCTGTCAGGCCGACTGGTCCTGTCTGCGGCGAGGAACGGCCGGCCTGTGGCGTGTTCAATCTGGTTTCTTCTGCTTTGACTTCATCTGTGTTGTATTTTTTTTTTTAAGAAAAATAAAAATCTCTCCTACTAAGTTCTCACACTGTAGTTCCTGGAATTCGTCCTAGAGTCAGGATTTTTATATGTGAGAAGAAAAAGGGCGTTGGCAGGCGTCCCGCAGCTCTGGGCGTCTGTCCCGCAGACGGGGTCTCAGCCTCCTGCCAAGAGCAGCAGCAACGTGGCAGCCGCGGGGGGAGGACACGGCCCTCGGCCCCGACGGCAGAGCCCGGGCAGCTCGGACGCAGGTGGAGGGCAGCTGACATCAGAAGCTCAGGGAGGACGCCGGGGCCGCAGCACCCCCAACCCCACGTGAACCCCGAGCCCTCGTTCTGCTGCCCTCCTGACACGTCCTTTGTGGCCACTTCCAGGGGACCGGATGGTTCAGCGCCGTGGCGGTCGCACAGAAAGTGTCTGCTTTGTGTTCAGACGCCAGGTTAGCGGTGGGGACTCTGTTCCTGCTGGGCTTTAAGAGTTTGCAGACTGTCCCTAAAAGGACATGGAGACCGGTGAAGCACCGGACCGCAGAGGTCTCCCAAGCCAGCGGCTCGCTGACCAGCCTCAGTGACCAGCCACCGTCCGCAGACACGAGGGCGGGACCCCACCTCCCTCGTCCGCCACGCGGCTGCGGCAGGCTTTCAAAGAGAAAACTGCAGACCCAGGCCCGAATCTCGCCGCCAGTGTCTGCAAGTCATTTAGTGCTTAAAAAAATAAATCCAGCAATGCCGCTTGTTTTCCAGAAGTCCGTGGAAGGCCCAGCCGTCCGTCAGGTCATTACGAGACGGGCCTGGGCAACAGCCGGTCCCGCCCTCCGCCCTTCTCCCCTCTGCCTGCCGCAGAGTCACTGCCCTGTGGCCGTGTTTGTCACGGGGGCCTTGGTGAGCCCCACGCGGGAGCACAGGGCCAGCCACAGCACGTCTCCACGGGACGGTGTGTCTGACTCGTTCTCCAGCGGGGACAGCATCGTGTGAAAAGGAGGCCTGTGTCCTCGGACACATCCCACAATGCACAGCGAAGCAGGAGCAGGGGTCAGACCCACGGGGCCTGTGCCCCCCTTCTGCGTCCCCTCCTGAGCTTTCGCCTGTGTCCCCTCCTGTGTCCCCGCCTGTGCCCCCTCCGTGTCCCGCAGCCTGTGTCCCCGGCTGGTTGCCCGCGAGTCTCTCGCAGTGCCCGCCGTGCCCCGGCCTGAGCCTCCTCTCTGTGTTCTCGGGACCCACCCCTCAGTTGCTTCACAAGGATTTGGAGCCCTGGTCACATTGATGGAACACAGCGAGGACAAGAGGGGACCCGAAAGCATTTGGAAGGTGGCCCAAGCTTCTGAGGACAGCCCAGGACACCAGAGCCGTGTGTGTCACCACAGCCAACCGTGCCAAGGGACACGGCAGGCAAAGGGGCCCCGGCCGTGAGCTGGCCAGCTGGGCCGCGTCGACCCGGTGGACGCCGCAGCTGTCTCACCGCGGGGGCGGCGGGTCTCTGCAGCCACGGCAGCCCCCCCCCCCCCACACACACACCCAGGGGCCTGCTCAGGAGGACTGGACGTCCTCCAGGAGCTCGTCCCGGAGCGCCTGCTCACGGTGGCAGCTCCGTCCGCAGGGCACCTGTGCTGGCTTCCACAGGGAAGGGGGCCGGGCGCCTGGCGAGCGGGCGCTGGGCCGGAAGGCCGAGCCCTCCGAGGCACGGCGACCTGCAGACAGGCCGCCGCCCCTGCTCGGTCCTTCCTCAACGTTCCCCTTTGACCCTTGGCATGCTGGCGTTGGTGGCAGGCCATCATGGGTCTCAGAGAAAAAATGGAAGAACGAGGGGACTGTGAGTGGCTGTGGCCACCGCGCAGTGGCACATGTGACCCCAGGCGCCATGTCCTCACCCGCCCGTCCCAGGCCGGGTCGGTGCTTGCACTGCTCGGTGTTCACGGTGCCAGGCCCAGGCGAAGCCTCGAACCCGCTCCTGTCCACCCCAGCGAACTACAGCCCGCGGGCAGGACCCGCCCGAAGTCTCCAGCCGCGACTCCGAGGCTGGCAGCGTGGGCTGGGGGCCTGTGGAGGACAGCGGCGGCGCCCGCTCCGTGCTGCAGAGACGCACTCAGCGGCCTCGTGGGCGTGACGGCCGCACGTCCCCGCCACGGCGTTCAAAAGCGTGTCCGCTCAGAATCGAGTGTGGCCCCAACTTGGGCAGCTCATCGGGTCGCAGGTCGCAGCCCGGGCCAGGAGCTGAGGGCCCGGGAGGCATCGGGGGGGCGTCGGGGGGACCAGCGGGGCCAGGGTCGTCTGTGGACTCAGCGGCCGACCCGCCTGGAGCTGCAGGCCCAGCCGCCAGACGCCACCTCTCCAACCAAAAGGGGCACCCTCAGCCCCGGGAAAACGGGGTCTCCTGGTCCAGCCACCCGGGCATCTAACCCAGAGAGGGTTCGACTTAAGTCTCGTTTACTTTTAACGACAGGAAAGCGGCTCCCTGCTTGCGCAGCCCGTGTCGGCGGAAACGGGCCGTGCTCCCCGTCGGAGGCGACGCGAAACCCACGTGCGCGTCGTCATGTAGACCTGGTCACGTTGGAGGCGCCACGGCCGCGTTCTCACAGAACCGGGGTCCCCATCGAGCGCACGCGTCCTGACGAGTCTGTCACTCGCGTGGACCAGGCTCTTCTTCGCCCTACATGTGAAATGTCCCCTCGGCCAGGCCAGCGCTGTGCCCTCCCGTCTCTGCCCCGCTCAGGATGCGGAGACGGGGGGTTGTGAGGTGGGGCGGCCTCCCCGGGGCGTCCAGGCCCTCCCACAGCCCTCACTGTCGCTTCAACGGCAAGGCTGGCCGGGCGGCCGGCGGGGGTCTGCACAGCTGGGGACTGTGCCCAGAGATAAACGGCATCTGAACGACGCCCATGTTTACAGTTTAGGCGGCGGAAAAGTCCCAGGGTGTCACTTGTGTCTTTGGAAATAAAATTTTCCTTAAAAAATAAACCTGATTGTGTTCCTTGGGCTTTATTTCTACATCATCGTGGTAACAACAGGAAAAGTGTCTGCACGTTGGTGGCCGGCGGACGTCTGGACTGGCTCATGACGTCTGACGCAGTGTGTGTCGGTCACGGCGGCCGGCCCTCCGTCCTCCCAGGAGGCAGCCCAGGAAGTCACTGGAAAGGCAACTGGAAAGGCAGCAGCTTATACCACACAGGTGACCTGGTCGGTGCTCCTGACTGCCACGGGGACACCTGCAGTTCTCCTGGGCGTCACCTCCCCCGTCCTCCGCAAGTTAATTCAAAGGGCAATTTTGTGTGTCAACTTGAAAGCCAAGGGACGCCCAGATGGCAGGTGAAATGTCACGTCCGGGTGTGTCTGTGAAGCCGTTTCTGGAGGAGACATTTGAACATGCAAACACACACCTCGATGTGCAACACCAGTTAGACACATGGGTGAATAAGTTAATGCTTAAATACATGGGGAATTTAAGTAAGTCTGCCTATTAGTAGATGCTAATATGTGCATTTTTCTAAATTTCATCTTTTCTGGTTCTAATCATTTCTCATACAAGAGATAGCTCCTGGCAGGGTCCTCATCGAGGGCGGCACGAAACGCCAGGGCCGGGAAACGAATGTGTGTTGATGAGAAGCACAGACCTTCATCTCGGTGGGGACCTGGGGCCTCGCCGAGGTGGGGGAGGCGCGGGGCGGACTCTCGCCCCGGGCTCCGTGGAGCCCGGCGGCTCCGGCCTGGTTGGCTCACTCCCCGCAGGGCTCAGGACCTCCGTTCTGAGACGGAACGGCCGTTCGCTTATTTACCGGATCTCTCTCCTCCTTGCCAGCGAGGAAGATGAACATAAACACATGACGTAATTCAGAGCAGCCTGCGAGTTAAGATCATGTGAGTTTGCAGAAACGCTGGCTCTGTTTTAATTCAATTAATGCAGAAACGAAGACTTGAACATTTGAGAATCTTTAAAAATTGTATTGCAGCCAAAAGATTTATCTCACAGGAGATAATTTCTAACCCAGCCACAAGCAGCAAATGCTTGCTCATTCTAGAAAGAACACGTCGTGTGGAGATGTGACATCGAGCACATTTTTCCTGCACGACCGTCTCGCAGCCTCTCGCCCTGCAGTTACAGGACATAAATTCTGGGTGACATGTAGCCCAGCGAGTGGGACGTCAGAAAATGCCATTTACAGCCGTTTGCATGATGAGCAAAGGGTGGCTTTTTGGGATGTTCTAGGACATTTTAAGTGATTCTGTCTGCAGATGGAGAATCTCTCTTAACGACAGTTTATGGGTCACTCTTGATAACAAGTGCCAAGCTATGTCACAGACCCAGAGAGGGTTTTACAGGCGGTGGTAGCAGAGAAATTCAGGTGTCCTGGCCGCTGTGACATGGACGCCTTGTCTGGACTCGTCACTGTCACCGCGCCGACCAGTGACGCAGTCTCGGTCGTTCACTCGCGTCGTCCCCCAACACCAGCCGCTCACCCCAGTGCCTTGAGGGCCGCGTCCCGCCTCCCAGACTACCTGTGTCCTTACCTGGTGGAGGGGGCGGGCTCTCTGCACCCCGTTCCAGGGCGCTAGGCCCTTCACGAGGGCTGCACCCTGCCGACCTTGTCGCCTCCCGAGGCCCGACCTCCGACACCATCACAGCGGGGGCGGGATCTCGACCTGTGACTCGGGGCCCAAGAACCTTCGGTCTGCACCAGCGTTGATGACAAAGGCGCCCGGCCAGCAGGGCCGGCGGACACAGGCGGGCGGGTCCAGCCCCGAGGCAGGCCTCCGCTCGCCGGTGCCGCCCACCCAGCCTGTCGCTCCGTGACGTTGACTGATGTTTATCAGCCACCCGTTCTCTCGACACTGGGTCAGACGTCGGATGTAGAGCAGAGGAAAAAACAAGTGATTTCTCAAGTGACCATTGGAATGAAACGCCAGGAAGGAGACCGAAGCGCGGGTGCCCGTGGGAGCGCGTGGGGCTGGCCTCGCGCGGAGGGCCAAGCCGCTGGCCCTATGGGCGGGAGGCTGCAGGCGAGGCTGCGTCCCTCAGGCGCCGGAGGCAGATGCAGCCGGCCCGGCGGGCGCCAGCGGCCACGATGCTGGCGGCTTGTCGGGGGCACACTCAGTGGCATCTCAGTCACGCGAGGGCTTCGCGCCCGAGCTGAAACAACGGGAAGAGGCGTGAGCCAGCAAGAAGCTCGCTCAGGGCCGTTTTGTGAAGCTCGCCCTGGCCACGAGGCGGAGAGAGGGCGAAGCTGCTGGAAGTGGGGGCCGGGAGCGCGGGAGGGCCGCGGGGCGGCGGGCGCCCCGTCCTCCAGGCGGCGATGGGCTGGGAGGTGTGGGAGGGGCCGTGAGGAAGCCTGACCCCGTCTCCCACGGCGGGCAGGCCCTGGGTGCCCCCGCTGGGACAGTGGTGCCGAGCGAGTTGGCAGGGGGCCACACCACTGTCGCCTACAGGTGACTAAGACCACAACAAGGCACCGAGGAAAAGCTCACTTCCCGTGGAGTCTGCAACAGGGCGTCCACCGCCAACCCTGACCTTCACGCGGGAGGCGTGGCTGACTCGGGCAAGTCATTCACTGCCACGTGGCGGTCGCGTGTGGAAGTCGCCGTGGGGGAGGGGGGCGAGAGCCGGCCACCGTCCTGAGCTCCCGCTCGAGCCGGCGATGGGCGTAGCACGTGCCGTCAGCCAACGGAAGGGACCCAGCGCGTCCCAGCATTTGGCCCCTGGGTGTCGTGCAGCCACAGCGTGGAGGCTCTGAGACCGCCTCAGCCGTGGCTCTTGCCCCGTGCTGGGTGACAGCTGCGGGCTTCGCACGTCCGTCTCTCCCAGAGGGTCACGTACTGGTGCTGCAGCGTAGCTCACGCGGATAGGCGGGCCCGTTGCTTCTGTGCTTGAGGACAGAGACCTCGACGACGACAGGTGGACCCCCGGGCCCTGCCGCGTGGAGCAGAGGGACGCTGGCCCGGGACGGCCGGACGCACACGGCCTGCAGGTGGCACCTGCAGAGCCGATGCTCGGCGACATCCGTCCTCGGCCCGCCGACTCCTTCAGCATGCGTGGCTCTGGTCCCCGTGGCCCCGGTGCAGCAGAGGGCACGCGACGGCTCGCCGCCACAGGTTGGGGTGGCCTTGGCTGGGCCCCAGGGGCTCCTGTCAGGGGGCTAAGCAGACGCCCTGGCCCTTTCTCAACTGGGGGGCCTCGGTGAGCAGCCCGCCTCACGCCCCCGAGGGCAGGACGCGGCTCAGTGCCAGCACTGACCCTCTCAGGCGGAGCCAGCTTCACATGCACCTTCGCCAGCAAGGCCTGTGCCCGAGGTGACTGGCGTGGCTTCCTGACAGGTCCACGTGCGTAAGCACGGGACGGGGGTCCCCGTCCTCCGTCTGGTGAAGGATGGATCACACATGGCTACTTTCAGTGCAGTATAGTAGTTTTTTCTGTTGTCGTTGTCGTTTTTGCATTTGTTGAAGGAATTTGTTGAAATGATAACACGAGTTTGGCCTGTAGACAGCAGAAGCGAGGACCGCAATCCCGTCTCGGTGGCCCAGCTTCACCCCGGCTGTCGGGCCACAGCCCCTCACCGCAGTCCGCAGGCAGGGCGAGCGGCAAGCAGGGTGCGCCAGACACGTCACCCCACCTGGCGACCCGAGTCACCAGCGCCGTGTCATTGGCGTGGCCGGGAGGCGGGGCTCACGGCGGGGGCGCAGCAGCGCCCAGCGGCAACGCAGGCCCCAAGCCCCACCTGCTCCCACGGCCTCCGGCATCTGTGCGATTCAGCTGCATGGGAAATCTTAGCGGGAGCAGCGAGGGGGTCTTTCAATTTACCAAGATCTAAACACTAGCGGCCGCATTTATTTTGTGCACACGAGTCCACACTAATGTGCCAGCCCAGCAGGGTGTCCTTTGGGGCCACTGATCACATTTGTAAAGACACAGGGGACCAGAGAAGCCATCGATGCATCGGTTCTTACCGTCGACAGCTAGAACGTTCTAACCCCTCTCGCACGTTCGCGGGCTCTGCCGGCCGCTCAGGAAGGCCGGGCTCACCGTTAGTCTCCCCTTGACTCACTCTTTGTCTTTTAAGACACAAAAGCATCTGAACCTATTCCGAGGTAGTCCCCCGTCTGAAAACCGGTGTGTTTATACACACACCCTGCAGAGTTAGTGAATTCTGTGTAGACACGGTTTTCTCCTGAAGGGTGTGCAAACGCGTGTGAGTGTGTGAGCGGAGAGGAAGCCGTTCACATGAGCGCGTACTGCTCCCATGTCCGGGGGCACGTTAACCTCCACGCACTTTATCAAGGCCCTGCCCTTTATTCCAAAGCAGCTATTTGAGAGATAAATAAGAACATTTAAGTAAGTCTCAGACTTGCCAAAACCTCTATATGTGGCGTCAAATCTAAAGTCAGCTGGGACAAAAGCACAGCATGTTTGGGATCAAAAGCAGAGAAAACGGTTTTGCTGTGTTAAGACTTAGTTTGTTTTCAGAGAAATAGTGATAAATACAGGTTAACACAACGTCGTGACCGTGCGGACGCAGTCAGACCATGTCGCGTATTTGAAAACCACATGTGAGTCGAGGAGAAGCTTGACGGTCGAAGCCCGAGGACCCTGGGCTCCGTCGTCACTAAGACGGGTGCTGTCTGCTACTTTGCTGTGGCAGAAGCCATCGGGCTTGCAGACCCCGGTGCTGGAGAGAAGTCCCCCCTGGAGCCCTCCACAGTTCAGCCTCCTCCGAAGCAGAGGAAATGGGTGCCTGGCCTCCGGCCATGCAGGGTGCGCCGTTCCCGCGGCCGGTGCGGAGCTGGGCCCTTGGCGGGCGTCCCAGGAGAGAAAGCGTGAGTCCCGCTGCAGCCCTGGGCTCTGGGCAGCCTGCGGGATGGAGGGCCGGGCCAGGAGGGGCGCCAGGACCGGGGAAGATGCTGCCCCACATCGCCGGCAAGGGCCTGGCCTTCGGACCACGGGGTGACGTCCGGGGCAGGCTGAGCTCTCGGCAGCAGGCCGGAAGGGAAATGAGACTGACCAACTGGCCTTCGGGACCCGGGGGTCATCCCGCTGAGCGCAGGAGCCGGTGGTCAGTGGGGGACGGCCTCGCAGGCCCTGAGCACCCGACGAGACGTGGCCCGCTGAGCGCAGGAGCCGGAGGTCAGTGGGAGACGGCCTCGCAGGCCCTGAGCACCCGACGAGACGTGGCCCGCTGAGCGCAGGAGCCGGAGGTCAGTGGGAGACGGCCTCGCAGGCCCTGAGCGCCCGACGAGACGTGGGCAGGGTCACACCCGGTGGAGGCCGCCCAGGCCACGGGCAGTGGGGCCGAGGCCGGTGGGGGCTCAGCCCCCGCGTGGAACTCCCCGTGAACGCCGATGTGTGTCTGCGTCTCGGGAGGACCCACCTTCCTGCATCCGCGTCCCGATTATGACCTAAGACGGACAGAACACGCGTCTGAGGCCCAGCACGGCCCACGACACTCGGCCCGCAGGGCACACGGACCCCATGCCGATGACCTGAGCTTCAAGGCACACCGTGCGTCACGGCCCGCCCCCGGCGCCACCCCACGTACCTGAAAGGGCCTCTGGGGCATGCCCCGCTCGGGGACCCCGAGGCCGTGGCCTCTGCCCGTCCTTCCAGCCCCTCGGGGTGAGCCCGGGGCTCTCCACATCATCACCACCTTGTCCCAGCCCCGAGAGAGAGTCTGAACACGGCGGAGGCAACAGACAGCGCTGAGCGTCGAGGGCACGAGTCGGGCGTCTCGGTGGTTCTCCGGAGCCAGATGTCCTGAGCCCACGCTGCGCTTCCCGTGTGGGACATGCTCCACCCCCTGCTCACACACAAAGCAAGGTCACCTAGGGACAGGTCCCCGTCAAACCCCGGGCTGCCACCCCCACTCCGCAGGCCCCAAATCCAGGAGTGCAGAGGCGCGCTCGTCGGGGTGTGGCTGTCCTGGTCCCACCCAGGGTCTCTGGCCCCCGAGCCAGCGCAGGCGAGCAAGGGTCCCTGGCCGCCCGGGGGGGCCGGCTCCCCGTCACAGGCCAAGGAGGGGCTGTGTCTGGGCTGCCGGGGGACTCGTGTGCGGCCAGAGGTGGCTGGCCCAAGGACTCGGGGTCCCATCTACCTCGGGCCACTAGAAAGACACTTTGTGGTGAACTCGGAATCTCGGTGTCTAGTGAAGTGTGTGTTGCTTATTCAAGGTAAGTGTTGAAATTTTCCGTTGTGTAACAGAAGAAAAGCTAGACACATCCTCGCTGGTCTTTAAGGGAACCACAAATGATTTGCTGACTTTTTTTTTTTTCAGGAAATACTTTTTAAATCATGTCTTGGCAAGAAACTAAGAGCTATTTCTGGGTTTTGAGCTTTTCTTGAATAAGAATCTGGACTTAAAACGTTGAGGACTGCTTTAATTTAAAAACTAAAAATTATATAAAACACTATGAAATGATTAATAGTGTAAAATTGTTATTAAAATGTTCAAAATTTGCAGCCCGCGATGTGACAAGGGAACCTAAACTCAAGACAAGCTGAAACCATGGCTGCCGTGGCTGCCGTGGGTCACGAACAGGGAAAACGAGCCGCGGAACGTGACACTGTGAAGGCCAAGCTGCAGAAAGTGCAGCGGGGTCTCCGAAGCCCCGCGTGGCCACCGCAGAAAACGCAGCGGGGTCTCCGAAGCCCCGCGCGGCCCCCGCAGTGGGCGGTGTGAGCCCGGGTTTGCGCAGAGCGGGTCGGGCCCCCCGCGGCCCGCGGCTCGCCCGCCAGCCCCAGCGAGATGTTCCCTCCCACCGGTGAGCGGGCCGAGCGTCTGGGGCGCTGACGATCCAGCCACCCCGGGGTCGCGTCCACAACCTGTGTCTTCAGTACAAAGCAGGGCCTTTTGCCAACATTAACTTCTGCTCCTGCAGGATGGTTTTTAGAGAAAAATAATATAAAATAATAGCCCAAGAGCCACAGCACCAACATCGGGGACACCGAGCCCCTCACGTGGCCACTTCACAATCTCACGGCCGCTCGGCGCCCCCTTTTTGGGTATCCACCCACAGAAACGGGCGACCCCACCGACCGGCCCGGCCCGGCCCTTGTGAGAACTGAACGAGAACTCAGGGTGTCGAAACCCTGAGGGCCGGGCTCTTCCTTCGGCGGGACCCGCACAGGCCCGGGGCACTGGGCGTGGGTGCCACCCCCAAGCCCGCTGTCTGTGCGGAGCCCTCTCTCCCGCCCACCTCGCTCAGTCCAGCTTCCTGGAACGACCTCCAAACCGCACGGCCTGGTCCCGAGCCTGGCCACCCTCTGCTTCAAGGGGCAGCGCGCTGGACGAAGCCGGGCAAGAGGATCGGCACAGGAGAGTAACCCCGCTGTCACTCGCGCCGTGGGCCGCGGACTCCGCTGAGCATGGCAGCGGCCTGGCCCAGGCCCCAGAGCGGCCGTCTCAGGCGCCGTGCCCCACGCCGTGGGGGGGCCCCTCCCGGCACGGGCCGGGTCCTCCCCGTCCCCACCCCTGTCTGGGCTCCAGGGCTGACCCCATTCCCAGCACATCGACCCACAGTAGAACACAGCTCAGCTCTGAAACATGCATCCCCCGGGGAGGTCACACCCAGGATGCTGTGATGAGGGTTTGGGTGTTTCTGAAACCCTGTGGCGTCCCGGTCAGGGATCGGGGCGGGGGCGTCCTCCGGGGTGCTGACCTCGCCCCTCCCTGGCTGGCGATGCTGACGTCACTCCCGGGGCCGGCCCGTCACGCCCAGCCCTGCGGCCGCCCGTGCCCCGCGCTGTGTCCCGCGCCGGCCGCAGGGCCTGGCGAGAGCAGGGAGTTGATGTTCGGCGACACCGTGGAGACCCGAGGCCCCCGCGGGCGTCCTCCTGGCCAGCAGGCCGCGTGAGGACCGGCGTGTGTGACGCCCTCCGCACACCCGGTGAGGCGATGCCTCACGGGGACCTGGAGAACCTTCGTTCAGACGCTCCCTCCTCGGCCGTTCCTCCAGTGTGGGGGTGACCGCTTACCACAGCGGGCCCTGGGGGGCAGGAGGCTGTGCTGGGCCTCTGTGCGGTGGGCGGGGGGAGCCGGGAGGTCCTGAGCGGGAAGCGTGCGAGCCGGGGCCTCTGCCTGGGGCTCTCTGTCCATCACCTTAGTGTTTGATGCCCGTCCCCCAAACATGCGATTCGCGGCCAGGCCCTGTTGCTCTGGGCTCGCAGTCCGCACAGCAGCCAGGGACGAGCATGGTCCCATCGTGGGGGCCGCGACCTATCCCTCCCCCGCCCCCGCCAGCCCTGGGGACCCACACTCCCCCGACAGCCTCGCCCCGCACCCCTGAGCCGCGTTCGATGACCTCAGGCGGCTTGGCCTGGTGGCCAGGGGGGCCGGCCTCCAGGCTCTGCGCCTGTGTCCCCGGCATCTCCCCGGGCGGAGGCGGCGCTGGCCCCCGAGGGCACCGCACACAGCAGCCCCGGCGCCCGAGGACCAGGGCGGGTCAGGCTGTGGGGCTGGCGCTCGGCGGCCTGAAGCCAGACCGCTGGCAGGAGCGGCCACGGGCGTCCCCAAAGCCGGGGTCCCCAGGCTGTGCTGCAGTGAGCAGCTCGCACCCGGAGCCGCACGCCCCTGCCGAGGCGCTCCCGGGGAGGGAGGCCGGGCTTCCTGGCTCAGGACCATCCCGTCTCCTGCCCCGTCCAGTCCTCAGCGGAGTCCCACCTCCCAGGCCCCCGCCCCCCACCACCCCGTGGCGGCTCCTGTGGCCAAAACACCACTTCGTGGAATTCCGACTAATGAGCCAAGCCTGACCTGGACCCTGGAACCCACAGCATGCCTGGGAGGGACCCCGGCCCGCCTACAGGGGGGACGCGGCCACGGTGAGGGTCAGGGGCCACGAGTCCCTCCGGGACCTTCGTCTCCCCGACCGCAGGCCCCAGGCTGGGGACTGGTGAGTGAGGACGCCGTCACCCTGTCGCCTGCTCCTGAGCCGGCGCGCGCGCGTGAGGACGAGCCGGCTCGTGACCCGGTGTGATCGGAGTCCAGCGGTCACCGCATCCTCCGTCCCCAAGCACAGGCTCCGCAGGAGCATGGCCCACGGCCACCGCCAGTGTGCCAGAGCCTGCCACGTGGGGAAGCCGCCACCCTCCAGGGACAGCACCTTCCTGTGCCAGGTCACAAGACGCTGCAGACAAGTCGCGGGACAGGCGGGGCTGGGAAGGGCTCAGTGGCCTGTCAGAGGACTATTTTCCGCACACGACAGGATTTCCGACCGCGGAGAAACTCGTGCGCGCTCACACCCGGCCTCCTGGTGCTCACTCTGTCCCGCGAGCAAACGCAGCCCAGCCCCGCTCGGTGAGTCCACGTCCGGCCGGAGCCACCTCCCTGGAGGCCTTGCTCCTGAACTTCTCCAAGGCTTCTCGATTCCAGCTACAGGTCTGATCTGTTCTTCCACGTGTGTGCCACAAAACCGTCCCATCCTGTCACCTCGCATGGCCCCCCCACATCTCGCTGCTTCCCTGCCTGACTCGCCCCGGCCCCCTTCGGCACGCGTGGCTGCCCCGTGCTCCTCGGACACCCCGCAGAGCAGCTGGGGGCAGAGACTGCCATCGGGCTCCGCCCAGCGACCCAAGGTGTCCTTCCCGCGCCCTCCGCGGTCCCCCCTCTGCGGCGCGAGAGCCACCCAGGGACGTGCAGCGGTGTCGGCGAGAGGGTCTTGCGGGTGCTGCGTTTTCCTGAGTCGTCGTAGTGACGCTTGCCAAACTCACTGTGTGGTCCTGCCCTCCCGTCTGACGGCGAGAAACGGCAGGAGGCAGGGACCGTCCGTGAGACGGGCCTCGCGAGTCGCCCAGACGCCTGCCGGGGCAGCGCGTCCTCCCCGCCAGGGCCTGAGGCCCGCCGGGGTCGTGAGAGGCGGAGCAGGGTCCTCCCCTCCCCCACAGAGGCTCTTCTAACTCTTTCTCAAAAAAGGGAGAGAGATTCATGTGTAGAAAACCTTTTGCAATTTATTTTCTGTTATTAATAGTCTTTAAAGCATAAAAAACGAGGCTCTAGCTGAATGCGGGGTTTCGGTGGTGAGACGCCGACTGGGCCGACAAATAAATAAGTATTTACAGTCTTTGGCAAAACAAAGAAGTTTCATCAATCTGTACGAGAAGAAGTTTGTTTAGAAACATAAATAATTTACAAAAAAAATATGGTACATTGTCAATATTCACATCGTCGCCCCGCACCGCTGTACCCTCCCGCCAAACACAGGGACCCACAGACGCGTCACACCCGGACACCTGCCGGCGTCCCCTTGCCGTCCACGAAAAAGTAAAACGGGCAGCAAAACAAAAGAAAATAAAGCTCAAAGGAAGCAACGAACACAACCTTTATCAAATGGAAGGTGGGCGTGAAAACGGAACTTACGGATTCTCTCTATTTAGCATCAAAACGAACCCGCTGTTTCGTTTTGGGAGGATCCGCCCCACGCAGGGCAGGCCGGATGGGGTGGCCGTGCAGCTCGACTGACCGGGCCTGCAGGCGGCCGCGGGCGGACTGCACACGGCGGGTTGGGCGAGACTTGGCGCTGAGATCGCATCGGCACAGGTTTAAAATCCTCTGTACAGCAGCTACGCAGCAGTGAGAAACGCTGGGTTAGTCGCTGGCAATAGTATATATTAAGGTTCCATCCGTTATAGACTCTTCATCATTGTTTATTTATTCTATTACATTTTACAGCGTGCTTTGTCACGACAGCATAAATTATAAAGCTTTGTGTTTTGACAGGAGGATGTTTTGCTGCATCTTTATATTATCACATGCCAGTCATGTGTTTACTTCCAGAAATTACACCACATATGTGTTCCCTGGAACTTTCAAAATAAGTTACTGTGGAATGGAACTGTATTCTGTATTCATTTAATAAATACTAACGCGACATTTATAACCGGAACCTTAATGAAACGTGTCACCGAATTGGGTGAAGGCAACTTTTCCACGGAGTCGGAGCCCGGAGCGGGAAGGACATGGCCGAGCGCGCGCGCCGTTTGCCGGCAAGTCTGCCCCGGAGCCGAGGCCGGGGCGGGGGGCCTCGGGCAGACGCGGTCGGGACGCAGAGGCGAGCGGCAGCAAGCGGCCAGGGGCTGTGTCCAGTCTGCTCGGCCCTGCACAGCGGGGCGGCACCTCGCCGTCCCTGTCACGCGCAGGCGGCCTCGCCAGGCCCACGCTGCCCTGCCTGGGGGCCGCGCGGCGGGGGCTGTCCTGGACACAGCGGGGTCCGCGCGTGGGAGGGCGGGGCGGGGGCCTCGTTTACGCTCCGAGTCATTTCTAGTGTCCCAGCCAGTCGGTGGACAGCCTGCGTCGCGGGGCCGGTGGCCGGCCGCCCCCTTCGCCTGACGACCCTTCTGGTGACCTCGCGGGGCTGCGCGGGGTGGCGGGCCGCAGCCCCGCGGGAGCGCCTTCCTGCTCGGCCTGTGACGCCGTCTCCCACACGAGGGCCCTTCAGCTCCATGTGCACAGAATACAGCCAGGAATCACATGTTACGTGCGAACGCCATTCTTTTCAACAAACGAGGAAACGCAGCGTGCTGCCGTGACCGTCGTCAGGCCACCGTCTCGGGCCGCCGGACTCTTCCCCGCGGGGGCGGGGTGCTCATCGCGGGCCGCTCGCCGTCGCCGTGTGGTCTCGGGGCCGATGGCGGGGGGCGAGGGTCAGGGACGGGGGCGGGGGGCTGCTAGCGGAGACAAGCGGAGTCCGTGAGGCGCCGCGGTGTCGGGCGACAGCGAGGCCGCCCGCGGCTGGAAACGCAGCGGGTCCGGTTTACGCATCTACGAGGCAGTGAGCGGGATTAGGGGGACGGGCGCCGGGGTTTCGTCTCGTTCTGTTTCACCTGTAGCCTAAAGTGTCTTTATTTTAATTTTTAAAAAAGACAGCAATGTGGTTGGTTGGATGGACGGATGGATGGATGGGTGGATGGAGACATCATGAAAAGAGGGAGGAAGAGGGAGGGGGAGGGCAGGGGGAGGGGGGAGGGGGAGGGCAGGGGGAGGGGGAGGAAGTGCTGTCGGGCGCCCGGCAGGTCGGCGAGAGCCTCGCCAGGCGCGAGGAGATAAAGTGAGGCTCCGTGCTCCCTCATCCCTTCCCTTGACGTGTGATCGTCAACGTGTGGCTTTTGAGAAGCATCTCTGAGCCTCGGTCACCTCAGCTGCACAAGGGGGTCACTGTCATGTCCTCGTGAAGGGGCGGGATTAGACCAGGCGGGGGCCGCGTTCCCTCTTTGATGTAAAGAGACGACTAGAGAGGACCGACCTGCCCCTCCCTCCCCCGCCTCCCTTCCTTCCCTTTTCCTCTTCCATTTCCGCACGGAGGACGACCGGAGCTCAGTCGGGGGCTCCGGGGGGAGCACAGAGGACACCACAGGGCAGCGTGGCCATGGGGGGGGCACAGGGACCTGGGAAGCGGCCGTCCTCCCGAGGCCTCCACACCCGACTGCGGACGGCACGGGCGACTCGAGCTGACCGTGCGACATGTCGGCTGCCGCTGCGGGCGGCCCCCCCAAGCGCGGCGACAGGCGAGCGTGTGTCCCCCCGCGGCCTGCTCACCTCTGCACTCGTACTTGAGGTCCGAGAAGTAAACCATCTCCTGGGAGAAGACGAACAGGCCCAGCCGCCCGCCGGCAAACGTGTGGTCGTACACGGGCCCCGAGTCCGCCATCACCTGCTTCCCCTCGTGCACCAGGACTCTGCGACGGGGACGGGGGTGGGGGGACCCTGTGACCGCGCGGCCGCGGCGGGGGCAGGAGAGGCTCCCCCCTGGCGCCTCCCCGCGCGTGCGCACACACACGCACGCACACGCACACACACATACATGCACACAGACACACACGCGCACACACACACACGCACACAGACACACACGCGCACACAGACACACACACACGCACAGACACACACACACAGACACACACGCACGCACACACACACACATGCACACAGACACACACACAGACACACACACGCACAGACACACGCACGCACACAGACACACACACGCACACACACGCACGCACACAGACACACACAGACACACACACGCACGCACACAGACACACGCACGCACGCACGCACACACATGCACACAGACACACGCGCGCACACAGACACACACGGACACACGTGCGCGCACGCAGACACATGCACACAGACACACACGTGCACACAGACACACACACACGCACGCACACAGACAGCTTTAGGGAAGGGCCTGCCAGGTCTCACTCTCGTCAACTAGGTTTGACTTCACGAGACTTAAATCTCAGCTGTCCACGGCGAATTTTACTCAGAACCCACCACAAACGCTGTCACGCCGGGAGGACGGTCCAGTGGGACTGGTATTTGTGAGTTTTCTCCAGAGACGTGCTTTAAATTCGGCCACTCGTGTGTCAGAAACGAACACGACCCTGTTCCCCGGGGGTCGCGCGGGCCCCTCGGCACCTCCTCCTCCTGGCCCGACGCTCCGCCCCGGGACAGACGCCTGCCGCCCTCGGAGCGACCCGAACGCGGCAAGTCTGTTCCGCCCAGCCCCAGTCTTGGTTCTGTCTTTTGAACCTTAAGCGCCGCGCAGGCCGGAGCAGGCGCAGGGCAGGGGGGAGGCGGCGACCCCGGGCGGCATGCGTGTGGGGCTCCGAGTCCGCGCACCGCGACTCGCCGAGCGAGGGACGGCCCCCCACGCCGGCGTGGCTGGACGGAGCGTCCGTGCCGCCGAGCGCCCTCACCTCATGTAGCCCGTCTTCGGCCGGTGGGTCAGGTGCCACCTGTAGGCCGTGTAGTCTTTCCAGCCGACGTTCTTGGGGTCGTGCCACAGGGTGCGCACCTGAGGAGGACAGCGGGTCTCAGCCGGGTCACACAGCGTCAGGAGGGAGCTGTGCAGACCGCTGGGCCTCACGCACGCAGTACAAGTGCCCAGGGCCGATCAGAGCCCACGCCGCGAGCAAGGACACGGGGCCGGGAGCACGGCCGCCGGAGCCGGACACACGGCCTCACGTCGGGCCTCCGCGCCCTCGGCGTGGGACGCGGGTGCAACCCGACGCTCGCACGGGGACAGAAACGCGCGTGGCTGGAAGAGCATCGCCCGTCGTGCTGCAAAGGCGCCAGGCACGGCGTCTCCGGCAAGGTGGGGCTGCCCGGGAGACGGGTGAAATCACCGCGGACAGACCCAGGCTGGGGCCCCGGGGCGGCCTGGCCTCACCTGTCCGGCCGTGTTGCCGGTGTGCCACAGGGCATTCCGCAGGTGCTCGCCCGTGCCCGTGGTGGAGTTGACCACCTTGAGGGACACGCCCGAGTAGCCGTAGGCCCGGGTGGGCTGGTCCTCCCAGTAGGTCTGGGTGACCTGCTTCCACATGACCACGTAGAAGCGGCTGCTCGACTGGTAGCCGAAGACGAAGCCGGCGTAGTCGTCATCGCGGTCGGTGTTGACGTAGAACGTGCCACTGAAGTCCACGGACCCAAACTCGTCAAAGCCTGTGCCAGAGCCGGACACACGGCCTCACATCGGGCCTCTGCGTCCTCGGCATGGGACGCAGGTGCCCTGAGAACGCGGGGCCCCTGGACCAGCCCGGGCGCTGGCCAGGCACTGGGGGTCGGTCCCGCCCCCCGTCCTGCTCGGGTTCTGTCACCGTGAGGCTAGTGACACCGGGACCCCGCCCGTGGGGCTGGGGCAGAGCTTTACTGCGCTACATGTATGTCATCGACCTGACCTAGCTCGTGAGAGCAAACGAGCCTTCAGAGACCTGGAGAGCGAACATGCGCGTCCCCGAGCTCCTCCGACCCGAATATTTAGGCGATGGTTCCGCAGCCCACGGAGGACGGGGCGCTGCAGGGACCCACCACCCCATCTGTGCGCTCGGCGGCCGGCACACACAGGGACAGCGGGCGCGTGCGCCCCGACACTCACCGACCGCGATGCCGGGGTCGGAGTTCGCCGTCTGCACCAGCTCCTTGCCCTGGTGGCGGATGACCCAGTTGGGGTCGATCTGAGTGGTGCCCTTGGGGTCCAGGTGGACCATCTGGAAGTTCCTGAAGTCAGTCTCGCTGATGGCGCTGTTCTCCGGGCACACGTCGTCGATATCCGGCACGCTGTCGTTGTCGAAGTCGTCTTTACACGCATCTCCTCGCCCGTCACCTGTCACCAAGGGCGAGTGGAAAAGCAAGGAAGCAGGCGACGGCTTGCCGGGCCCTTCGTGTCTGAGGAAACGCAGCGCAACGGCCCGCACGCCGCGTGCTCCGCGGAGCTCTGCAGGGCGGCCCGCCACCGTCCCCTCCCCGGGGGGCCACCTCGCACCTCGCCCGAGCTCAGGACGGGTGCGGAACCCGAGCGACCTTCCGCCTTTTTCCTCACACACAGTCCAGAGTCTGTCACCACCTCTCGCGGGGGCCCCGCCTGCCATGCCCTCGGTACCTGAAGCGGCGCCCGCACTAAGCATGGATCTCCCCGGGGAGGTCCGGAGGCTCCTGAGCCACGCTCCCAGCGAGGTGGGCCACGGCCCCCGGTCGGTGAGGGGCAGGGATGCTGGACCGTCGCCCAGTCTGTGGCACGGTGCCGCACACGGGCAGGCCGCTCGGCCAGACCGGCCCGCGGCAGGGCCGGCGGCTCCAGGGGCAGGCGGCCGACGTCCAGCCACGTCCCCGCCGGCCTTTCCTTCCTGGTCACCGAGACGCCCCTCGGTCACGCTGGTTCAAACACCCAGGGACCCGTTGTCACCGCTCAGGAGGGACTCGTGTCCTCCATGCAGCGCCCGGAGTCAGCAGGATCCATCTGCACGCCGCTGTGCCCCACGTGGACCGGAAGCCCCGGTGTGCCCAGCGCCCCGAGCCCCACGGAGCGCAGGGTGACTCACTTCAGACCCCGCGGGAAGGCCGCGCCCGCCCGGCCGGACCCCCCGCCACAGCCCGCGGCGGCCCCGGGCGCTCACCGCCAAGAGCACGCTCCGCCCCCAGCGCCGCGACCTGCCTCGCCCCGAACTCAGCCCTCCCTGTCCCCTCGCGGTGGCCACTCGGTGGCCTCTGCCTCGCCCGTGGCCGGCGCTCCGCCCCTACCGTCTGCGTCCTCCTGGTCGGGGTTGGGAACCAGCCGGCAGTTGTCCCTGTCATCCGGCACCCCGTCGTTGTCATCGTCCGCGTCACAGGCGTCACCCTTGCCGTCGTGGTCGTGGTCGGCCTGGCTGGCGTTGGGGATGTAAGGGCAGTTGTCCTGGTTGTTCTGGTGGCCGTCCTCGTCGATGTCCTCGTTGTTGTCACACTGGTCTCCCACGAGGTCATTGTCCACGTCGGTCTGAGAGACAGAGCATGGGGACAAGCGCTGAGCGTCCACCCACTGAAACGCACGCCGGGCGACGGCGTTGCAGCTGGACCGCCACCTCCCACAGGCGACGGCGTTGCAGCTGGACCGCCGCCTCCCACAGGCGACGGCGTTGCAGCTGGACCGCCGCCCCCCACAGGCGACGGCGTTGCAGCTGGACCGCCGCCCCCCACAGGCGACGGCTGCTGAGGGTCGCACCGCCGTCCACGCACACCCGGGGCTGGGCCCGGGCGCCTCCCCAGCCGCCTCCCGCGGGAAGGAGGGTCCGCTCCAGGGTCAAGCCCCCCGTTGACGTCATCCCCGAGAGTGTGGGCCGCGGATCACGTCGGGCACGCTAGCTCTCGCTTGAGTCTTCTTAAGGCAAAGCCGGTCCCGCCGATCGTATCGGGGACATACGGGGACAATTCAGGGACAACGCAGTCTCCCTTCAGCCGGGGGGAGGGGCGAAGGCGGCTGCTCATCGGGCCCGTGGCCACCGACCCACGGAAGTCCTGCTCAGAGCCAACTTCAGCAAATAGTTTCAGTAAACATTTGTGGGCAGCGCTAATGGAAACCCGCGAAGACGTCTGTGTCTGGCTGACCCCCAAGCCCGCCCTCTGCTCACGGACAGCCTGACTGGGCGCCTAATGGACTACCTGGTCAGGGTTGTGCATCAGGGGGCAGTTGTCACAGTGGTCGCCCACGCCGTCGCCGTCGGTGTCTCTCTGGTCCGTGTTGTAGACGTAGGGACAATTGTCGCGCTCGTTGAAGACATCTGCCGGTATTCGAAGGAAAGAGAGGCACGTGAGTCCCGAGAAGGCACGCTGCTCTTCCCGTCACGTGGACGGCCCCGCTCCCGATGACCGCGACCTCGGGACGCAGCACCGCGTGAGGAGCGTGGGGCGGCGTGTCAGGTCAGGTGTCCCCTTCGCGGTCGGCGCCCCGCGTGTGAGCCAGGGCCGGCTCGCAAGCCTCAGACACTGCCGGCTGCGGCTGTGCCCCCATGGGCCGTCTCGGAGCCCGCCGGGTCCAGGGGCCCGATGTCTGTCCAGACAATGCCCGCCGAGCGGGCGCTGGCTGTGTCCCCAGGGACACCGCCTCGTCACCTGCCCCTATGTCGGCAGGAAAGTGAGGACGGCAGGGCTTGGCAGGGTTTTTCAGGGAAACACCTTATTTTAAGAAACCTAAAAACTGATCATGAATTCCACCAAGATTGGAACTAGGAAAAAAATGTGATTTAAGCCCGGACGGCAAAGACACCATGTCGGGGACCAGGCACACACGGCGGAGCCCGGGGACAAGGCCGAGGCCGTCTCGTCCTGACCAGGGGGCCTGGGGAGGAGGGGGCGTCAGCCGGGGGTCCAGGGAAGGTGGGACAGGACCCCAAAGAAGCACAGGGCACAAGCGCCAGCCGGATCCGGAGGGGACACCCGACCGCCCGAAGCCCTGGAAGCCGGCACGTCAGGCGCTGTCCTGGGGCGGGGACAGCGGTCAGTGTCGTACCGAGCTGCACCCCGAAACCCTCGGGGCGGGGCGCGGTCAGGCTGGAAGCCGGCCCGGGACTCAGGCTGGGGCAGGGCAGGCACCGAGGGCACAGGGACCGGGCGGAAGGGGCCCGTGGTGCCGGGGCTCCCGACCGTGGGAAGCGGGGCCTGCGGGAGCTGTGCCATGAGAGCCCAGGGACAGGGGACGCGAGTCGGGGGGGGCCCCGCAGCTGGCGGGGGGGCTGAGGACGGCCCCCGGGAGAGGCGCCCCGGCTCGCGCCGGCCCTGGCGCGGACGCGAACCCCCCGGCGAGGGGCAGCGCGGACCGTCGCCGTCGATGTCCACGGAGCAGGCGTCGCCCTCGCCGTTGCTGTCCGTGTCGATCTGTGCGGGGTTGTGCACGTAGGGGCAGTTGTCACAGCGGTCCCCGACCTCGTCCTTGTCGTAGTCGGACTGGCGGGGGTTGAAGAGCAGCTGGCAGTTGTCCTGGAAGCACAGGGGCCACGTGTGCGGAACGGCACAGGGACGTCTGTCCCCCGGCGGCCGGGGCCACGCCGCAGGGCGCAGGGCCGGGCCGTCACCGCCGCGTGTGCCCCGCCCGGCACGGAGCGGGTTCCCGCAGGGGGGCGGGCGGACCCCGCGCGGGGCACACGGACGCGTAAACGCCGCGGGGAGGAACGCGCCGGCCGGTCAGGCAAGGGCTCGGGGGGAGCCGGGCGCGGCGAGCTGCTGCCGCGCACCGCGCACCGAGGTCGGACCGCCGCGCGGGCAGCCGGCCGGGCGTCGCCATGAGGGCGCGTGCGCCAGCTCGGCAGGACGCGGCCCGCCTCGGCCAGCACCCACGGGTGCGGGAGGGGCAGGCGTGTCCCCTTACGCAACCAAAAGTGGGTCGAGCATGACACTGCTCCCAGCGGAGCGTGCGGGCAGCTGCCCCCGGGGGGCTGGCTGCTTCGCAAACCCAGCACTCGCCACGGTGACACGGGAGTGCGGGAGGGCGCCCCGCGACCACCCGCGGGGACCCATGACCCCCCGCCCGCAGCGAGAGCGCCTCGCGACCACCCGCGGGGACCCACCACCCCTGCCCGCAGCGAGAGCGCCTCGCGACCACCCGCGGGGACCCACCACCCCCGCCCGCAGCGAGAGCGCCTCGCGACCACCCGGCCCTGACCTTCTCGTCGCTGACGCCGTCGTTGTCGTCGTCCTCATCACAGGCGTCGCCGACGCCGTCCTTGTCGAAGTCTTCTTGCCCCGAGTTGGGCAGGAGGGGGCAGTTGTCCTGCAAACGGTGGACGGGCGCTGGTCACAGCCCCGGGAGCTGCACGCGGGAGTCCGCGGTCCCCGCGCCGTCGCCGGGAGCCGGGGCCCCTCCCCACCTGCGCGCGCCTCACCTGGACGCAGTGGTAGGTGGCGTTGGTGGCACACACCAGGCTCCTGTTGGGCCAGCCGTCCAGGTCCGAGTCCTCCCCGCAGAGGCGCCCGTCGCCCGCGTAGCCCGTCTGGCACTCGCACTTGAACATGGGGTCACTGAAGTGGCCCAGGAAGATGCACTCCGCATGCTGGTGGCAGTCGTGGGTCTTGTCCTTGCAGGGGTTCTCGGGCTCGCACACCTGAGGAGGGCGCACACTGAGGCCGTCGCTTGGCGGGAGGGGCCGCGGCCGGGGCGCGGGGGCCCCCCGGGTGCGCAGGCTGCAGCTGCCGAGCGAGCGCCCAGAACGCGTCCCAGCCCACAGGGGACCGCACACTGCCACTGCCTCACGCGACGGTTACCGGCTGCTCACGGGCCCTCGGCACGAGGACCCAGTGTGGGTGCCGTGCTCTCGCGCCCTGTGCCTGGCGACAGCTCTGCACCCACGCGGCCGCTCGTGCCGGCAGATGGAGCCCGGCCACCCGCGGCCCTCGTCCTCCGCCCGCCCTCCGGCGGCTCACCTGCTTCTCCGTCCTGGCCGCCTCCAGCCCGACGCCGAAGGGCTGGCTCCCCTTGTAGCGAGGCGGGCAGGGCAGGCAGTGGAACCCCGGCTGGGTGTTGACGCAGCGGTGCGACTTGCTGGTCGAGAAGCAGACGTCGGTGACCACGGCGCACTGCGGGGGGAGCAGAGGTGAGCCCGCGGCGCCCCACGGCCTCCTCCCCGCCCCACCCCGCCCCGCCGGCCGGGCACCCACCTCGTCCAGGTCCTCGCAGTGTGTGCCGTTGCCCAGGAAGCCCGCCGGGCAGGAGCCGCAGGCCCAGGAGCCGTCGGGGAAGCTGCTGCACTCGGCGCCGGGGAAGCAAGGGTTGGACAAGCAGCCGTCTGCGGGGAGGCGGGGCGGGGTGAGGCCGGGCCGGGCAGCTCGGGTGCCCCTCAGGACAGACGGCAACTGCGGCCAAGGGGCCGGCGTGGGCGCCGACGGACAGCTCGGCTGCCGTCAAACGCGGTCCGTCAGGGAACGCCGGCGTGCCGTGCGCTGTGGCACTGGGCAGCCGCCCGGCGTGACCACCCCCAGGGGGCAGCCCCGCGTGAGTCCTGCGACCGCCAGCGGGTGTGGTGCCCGCCCTGCAGGGCTCCTGTCTCCACGTGGCGCGCCGCAGGGGCCTGGCGCGGGGCTAACGGCGGCGCCCTTCGCGCACCTAGGGCTGAGTTTTCCTCGCTGTGTTTTCTGCGTGTTTTGTGCTTTTGGTCAGAATGAAGGGGCGGTGGCCACTGGGCAGGCCCCGGTGGCTGCCGGGGGGGGCCGGGCGGGCGCGACCCACCTATGGGGCAGCTCCTCCGGCTGCACATCTGCTGCTCTCGGGCGGCCCCCACGCAGGCCTGGCCGCCGTGCTGCGGCCCGGGGCTGTTGCAGGCGCGCGTCCGCTCCCGGATGCCTCCGGCGCAGGTGACCGTGCAGGCTGACCACGGGGACCAGGGGCTCCAGCGGCCGTCGACTGAAGGGGAGAGGGGGCACCGTCAAGGCGGCGGGGGCCCGCGCTGCGGGGACACGGGGGGACGAGCAGGGCTGCGGCCCTCTGATGGCCTGAGCCAGGGGACAGATCTCGGTTGGCTCTGTTTCGACCTCCGGGAAGGGAAGTCGCACAGCCTTGGTGTCTAGAGGCCGAGGACCACTGACGGGCGCTGGCGGCCACATGCACAAGGCGCCCAAGAGGGTCTGTGACATCGAGGTCCATTCTAGACGGCCACCGTCCATCACTGGCACCAACGGCGGAAGGGCGGTGGAAGACACCGCCCTGCACCTGTGTCCTCCCGGGTCCGGACACCGTGATCGGGTCCCCGCAGAGGGTCCTAGCACTGGGCCCGTGTGTGGCCCGGAAGCAGGGACCCCGCCAGCCCCGGCGGCGGAGACGGCGTGTCCTGGACACGCGGCCCAGGCCGACCCCCAGCCCGGGCCCTGGCCCGCCTGCCCCGCCCCTGCGGCCCGGCTGCGACTCGGCCGTGCCCGCTCGCACCGCGCAGCCTGGCCCGGGCGCCCGCCAGCCCCGCCCCGCCGCCCGCCCCACTCACTCGGGCACGGTGCGCCCTGGCAGCCCTTTGTCTCGCGGCCGCTGCCCTTGCAGGTCTTCCCGCCCATCTGGGGCACCGGCGAGTTGCAGAGCCGGATCCGCGTGACGTTGCCCAGGCCGCAGGTCGCAGAGCAGGATGACCAGGGCGACCAGTGGCTCCAGCCGCCGTTCTGCCGGACTAGCACACACAGGAACGCGGCCGTCAGCGGCGGGCCACCCACCAGGCCGGACGCCGGGGGGCTCGCCGGAGCCCTCGGACAGAGGGCAGCGGGCGGCGCCGACCCGCCCCACGGGGACGGCCGAGTAGCTGACACTCACAGCGGTTGTCACACTTGCCCAGGCTGCATGCCCGCGTCTGGATGGACGGGCCCAAGCAGGTGTTGCTGGTGACGTCGCACGACCGGCCTCTCTGCTGGGTGCCGGGCCCGCAGGACGTGGAGCACTCCGTCCACTCCGCCCACGGGGACCAGCCTTCCTCGCTGTCCGCCGCTGCGTGGGAAACACGAGGGCCCCGTCAAGCCTCCGCCCGGTGACGGGCACGGATGGACGGGCACCCACTGCGCCCGGGACCACGCCCTCAGGACCGCAGGCGTCGGCTTCCCACGGGGGAGGACGCCCTGTGGTGGGCAGAGGCCCCGAGGAAAAACAGCAGGACCGCCCAACGCAGGGTCCTGTGCTGGACACCGGAGGATGCGCCCTGCCTCTGGGCTCCGCGCGGGCCTGCCTCACAGCGGGGCGCACTCACCGGGCCCTGCACCCCAGCGCTCACCCGCCGGGGTGGGGCAGCCGGGACACGGCCCCTGGATTCAAGGCGTCGCAGCCAGGCGCGCGCTGGGCCCCAGGAGTGGTGAGCAGCCAGGCGCGGGCATGGCTACCCTGCTCCATGCCACCGTCCCAGTCCAGGCCTCGGCCCTCCCCTGTCTGGCGACACTGCCAGCCACTCGGCAGGGGGTCCCCGGACGGAGGTGTCAGGCTCTCGGCGGCACTCACGGTGGGAGCAGGAGGGGCAGCACTCGCCCTCTGCCAGGGCCGGGCTGGCGCAGGTCGCGGGCGGGCAGGAGATCTGGTGGCACACGGTTTTGAACTTCTACAAGGAAAGAAAGACACTCGTGTGACCCTCGGGTGCCGTGAATGCGGCGCCCGGGCCCGGGGGGCAGACGGCGGCCGGAGCCCCACCTGGCAGGAGCACTTGGTGCAGCTGTCCACCACCCAGGTTTCATTTTCTGCGAAGAACCGGCCGTCTTGCCAGCAAGCTGACACATTCCTCGTCTTCGGGGGGCCACCGATGAGCTCCCAGAGGAACTGGTTGTCGCTAGACTGGAAAACCCGGGGCCGGTGTAAGTCCGGATGAGGGCGGCACCCGCGGGTGACCACGCTCGCGGACGCAGACGCCCCCGCCGTCTCAACAGCCCTCGCCCTCGAGAGCGGGACTGGCAGGCGTGTAGAGCGACTCTGGCGAGACGACACAGCCACCGAGGGTGACGGTGACTCAACCGTGCCAAACCTCCCCAGGCGCCGTCGCACCCCGGGGCGCTCGGCCACGCCTGCTTGCTCAGAGTCTGGTCCCTGCAGTCCCTGTGCCCGGCAGACGAAGCTGCCCGGTGGAGCCCAACGGTGAGACGGGGCGGCGGGGAGGAGGGGCGGGGAGGCGGGGGGCAGGGAACAGCGTAGCCGGGGCCAGGGACCGGCAGCCCTCCTGGCCGACCCCGGCTGGAAACTAAACTCCGCCCGTCACCTCGGTAGGCGAGGACGGGACAAGCACACGCAGGACTCTTATTGTCTGGGGGTAAAAAATACAAAAGTGCAAAATTTAAAAACATGAGTAAGTGACACTTACAGCGACTGTGCCCCCCCCCGGTGCCCTCCCCCTGCCGAAGCTCCCTGGGGACATGGCCCCTGAGTGGGGGCTTCTGAGGGGGTAACAGGACCTCGGAGAGCTGGATGGAAGCCGTGGACCGTCTCCGGCCAGAACGCGCAGAAACATGGCCGCCCCGATTTTGGTGTCCAGGGAGCTCGCCGCCACCCTGACCCCGGCGCAGGCTGAGAGTGTGTCCCGGCCGGGCAGTTCACGGCTGAGGCGCCGCAGCCAGCCGCTGTCCCCAGGGGCTCCCCAGCCAGGCTGAGGTGCGTGTCCTCAGAGACACCCAACATGCCTCCCGGGGAGAGCGTCTGCCATGTCAGCTCACCCAGAAAACCAAGCTGCCGCCACAGCCGAGGACCTGTGACTTCCCGTACAGACAGCGGCACCCTGTGGAGGTCAAGCTCCAGCCCCCATTCCTGGCCCAGCCCGTGCATGCGGTGGGACCTTCCAGAAGGCGCTTCCCCGGCCAGCGCCCTGGCCTTCGCCATGGGCTGCCCCAGCTCCGCCCATTCCCGGGGCCACCCGCAGGAGGGACACGGTGCCGGTCCCACGCCACCCTGCACAGACTCGCCGGGGCTCAGGGCCCGCGCACTGTGCAGCAGGGAAATGGGGACAGGCAGTGACATGAGCACCTCCTGCAGCCTCTCGGGACAGGAGACCCAGACGCGGGACCCCCCCCCCCCACCAGCGCTCCCTCCGTGTCCGCTGGGGCGCGAGCCACAGCCGCCTCCCACCGGGCAGGAGCCCAGCCTGCAGCCGCCCAGGATGGCACGGCTCAGGGAACCTCATCACCGCGGACAGCTTTCTCTTAACTTCAACCCACACACCCCGAAGCGCGTGCGACGGCCCCCTCCTTGCGTGCTGTGCGCGTGAACTCAGAGTGGCCGTGAGCACGTCGTATCCTCAGGGACAGGCTCACGTCTCAGGCTCCGCGGCCACCCTGCCCGCCACGCTGGACGCCTCTGCCTGGGTGACCCCCGTCACCGCGGAGGTGACTCTCCCAGGCTGGCCCCCTGACGACACGCGGTCCCCGTCCCTCCCGCGCGCCCCCAGCTGCGCCCTGACCGCACCCCTGCAAAGCCCGCGGAGCCCCCGGGCGGCTTGGCGGGTGGCGGGGGTCGCGCCGGGGGCTGCGGCGCTGGCACCCACCACTTTGTGCAGGTTCTCGTGCAGCTGGTTGACGATGACGCGCAGCCCCGACAGCTCGCTGACCATGCTGCTCAGCTCCTCGCAGGAGCGCTCGCACACCCCGGGCCTCTGCTCGGCGCCGGGGACCAGGTGCCCCGCACCGGGGACCACGTGCTCGGTGCTGCGGACCACGTGCTCGGCGCCGGGGACCACGTGCTCGGCGCCGGGGACCACGAACTCAGCACCCACTGGGCTCAGGCGCAGGGTCTCCGTGTCCTCACTGATGGCGTTGGCTTCGGCTGCGGGGAAGTGCGAGAGGTGGATCAGGGCGCCTCGGAGGCGCACGGGGGCCACCGGAGGTGGTCTGGTGCCCCTGCCCTTTCCTTGAGGGCGCGCTGCCTCCCTGTCCTCTGCTTTGTCACAGTGACACGCGGCCTAGCTCAGCTGAGGGCCCTGGGTGACAGTGACAATCGGCCACTGTTGAAACACAGCGGGGCTCGTCGGCAGGGCGCCCCGGGCGCCCCGGGAGCCACCCCGCACTCTGCTCGCCTCCCGTGTCCTGCGGAGCCTTCCCGGCAGGTGGGTGCTGGACATCAGCGTCCTCTCTTAGCCTTTGCGGGACTTTTGCCTTTTCAATGACCACACCCCGGAAAGGGGCTGCATGTGGGCGTTTTAGCTGGGGCTGGAGAAATTAGACGAGATTCGGTCGGGAGCCACAGCGGCCTCAGCCACGAGGCCTCGAGAACGGCGAGCATGGTCGCAGGAGGCGTTGAAAACCTCCCCGCCCTCCACGTCTGGCCGAAAATCACGGTTTCGATTCCTCGTCCCACACGTACTTCAACTAAACAACGTCTGGGAGACGTACGGACGGGCAGGCGGACGGACGCCTCAGGGCGAAAGCCCCACGCCGCGGCCTGTGACGGGGGCGCCGAGGGGCCGGCCTCCACAGTTCGATCCATAAAGGACAGCTTACTTTTGTCACGATTTAGGGCTGACACAAAGATGTACTCCTAATAAGCCACGCGGCAGATACGACACGGCCCCCTGGAGACAGGGGGTGGGGGAGGGTGGCCGGCCTTGCTGCTCACCGGCAGTTACACCCGGCGACTCATAGGAACTCCCTGCACCTCAGCTCCCTAACCTCTCAGGGCAGGACAGTCGGGCTCCCAACTCACACAGGTGTTCACAGAGAGCCCTACGACAGACTGCGTTTGAAGAGTCCAGCACAGTGACCTTCGTGAATTTAACGCTCAGGAAAATGCTGACAAATCATGGTTGGACGTAGATTCAAAGAGCAGTTAGCAGACGATGGGGATGGCACGGACCTTCAGAAGGCGGCCATCCCGACAGCGACAGGCAGTGCGAGGAGCCCCCGCCACCCCCCAAGCCCACAAACGTCTGTGGCGTCGGCTTAGCGACACACTCTTCACACGTTAACAGACTAGGACATGCACTAAAGTCAACGGCGCTTACAATGGCATCGATCTGTGTTTTTCAGCTCGTAAATGGGATATTTAGATTATTAAAATTTATTCAGAATCAATCCTTCGAGCAATAAATTTTTCATTTTAAAATGTCAACATGTCTAAGTGGACCAGCAACCCAAAGGTGACAGTGGTATTTTATTTAGATGTTTTCATTTGCATCCCACAAGCACACGTTCTTACACATGTGCACACACATGCACATGCATGTGCGCGCACACATGCACACACGAACACACACGAATACATGCATGTCCACATGCACACATATAAACATGCACACACGCACACATGCACGAGCACGCATGTCCACGTGCACACATGCATGCACGTGCACATGCAGCATGCACGTATACACGCACACGTGAACACATGCATGCACTCACACATATGCATGCACGCACATACATGTGTGCATGCATGTCCACACATGTACAGAAACATGCACACATGCATATGCACACACGAACACATGCACTGCACGCACACGAATACACTTGCACATACAGTGCACGCACAAGCACACACACATGCACGTGCACACATGTGCAAGCTTGCACACACATATGCGCATGCATGTGCACACGCATGTCCACACATATACAGAAACGTGCACGCATGCACACACATGCACACACAAACACATGCACTGCACACACATGCACGCACTTACACATACAGTGCACACGCATGCACACGCGCACACACCGTAGCAGAGCCTGTCACAGACGGGAGGGCACACAGGAAGCGCGTGGTGAAAGCCGCTCACCTCCCTGGCTCTGCGGACAGCCGTTCTTGCTCAGCACGCCCTCCACGGAGTTCTCGAACACCAGGCGGACATTCTGCAGCAGGCCCTGTGCACACGCAGGGAGAGAAGCGGCACGTGGTGAACGCGGCGCCTGCTGGGTGACACCGTGGGCACACGGGACGCGGTCTCGAGCAGGGAGGACACACTCTGCTCCGCCTTTCTGCTCCGCAGGTTTGAAGCCTCGTCGTTACAAGGGCCTGTTCTACGTGTGGCTTCTGAAACTGTTTAGCCAGGCCACTGACACCGGGATTTAAGCTCAGTCACCTTTTCCTCAGATAACGGAGTTTAAACGCGCATTCGTTTCCCCGTCTGGAAGGGAACAATGTATCAACCCAGCGGTAGGCTCCACACTTGTGGGTTTAGCAGATCCGCTTCCAGAAGGAGAGGATGGAACTGCCCCCCCTAAATCAGTTTCCTTAGAAAAACGGAGCTGTTAGTGTGCGCCCCTCCCATTCCAGCAGTGAACGGGAGTGCGGGGGGCGGGTCCCCATAACGGGGTCGGGCTGCAGTGACTGGGGACCTCTGAGTGGCCGAAGCCGGGACCATCGTGTGGGCCGTCCAGCCGGAAACCGATGGCCGTCGTGCGGGCTGTCGCCTGTGCACCTGCGACAGCTCACGCCGCCCACTCCCGATGCAGAACGGTGTGGTGTATGTGTGTGCGTGTGTGCAGGCAGGTGGTGGTGTGCAGGGGAGGTGTCTGTGTGCGTGAACACACGCGTACATGGTATAGTATTTGTGTGTGCACGTGTGCGTGTTTGCCGTGCATTGTGTGAACATGCATGTGGGGGTGGCATCGCCTATCAGGTCTCCGAGGCCCCCCACGCCTCACTCGTGGGGTCCTGCCGCACGTACCCTGAAGTGACTGTCCCGAGAGGAGCCCTTGGCCACGTACATCCTGCTCTTCTCTGTGTTCAGCTGCTCGTAGAAGGGCTCGTCCATGGCGAAGCTGTCGATCAGGTCACAGCCCACGTACAGGCTGAAGCCCTCGGCTGTCACCTGCACGGTGACGTTCTTCCACTGGGAGTCGGCCAGGCCCACGTCCTCCAGGGAGAGGACGTGCTGCGCGCCATCCAGCCAGTAGGTGAGGTCCAGCGTGTCCGCGGGGCCATTGGACACGATCTCAAACTGCCTGTGGGAGGCGCCGGGGCCCTCCAGGGCCAGCAGCGTGCCCCTGGTCTTGCGGTCCTGCTTCAGGGTGGCCATCAGGAAGAAGCCCTCCCTGGCGCGCATGGCCTGGGCGATCCTGCCCAGGGCGGCCGCGCCCACCGGCGGGATGTAGTCGAACCGCACGAAGCGGTAAGCTGGCCCGCCGGGGTCGGGGCCCCGGAACTGCTTGGCCCCGATGGTCTTCCGGTTTATGTTGCTGGCGCTGAAAAGGTCCACGGCAGTGTCCTCGTCCTGGTTCCCAGCTGCCAAGGGAGCGGGGCGGGAGGTTAGCGGCAGGCGGGGTGAGAGGCCAGGACAGGCGGCTGGGGTGACCTGCGCACAGGGCTTTGGCGAGGCGGCCACCACCCCGCTGCCCCCTTCCTCTTCGACAGGCGCTGGTGCTGCGGGGGCCAAGGCCAAACGGCCACCCTCCGTCCCCTGCTGCGACTCCAGGTGCGGTCCCCGAAACAGCTGCCGCCCCAGGGCTAGCTCCCACCCTCGACGGGTCAGGAGCCAGAACCGACAACGGAACCGAGCCAGCGACCGGCTACGCCACCCGGCGCTGTGTTTAGAGCCATCGACTCCGCACAGCAGGAACCCCCAGGAAGGGAGTGGCCCCTGAGGGGCGTCCTGGCTCACGGTCCCGACCTTGTCGCAGCCCAGACTCCGAGCCCTGGCGCTCATCCCCGCGTTCCTGTCCCAGACCCCAGCAACCTGCTCTCGACCACGTGATTCCCAGGAAAAAAATCCCTAAAAAAAGACATGCGCCCTCGGCCTCGCTGCCTGCGTGTGTCAGAAAGCAGGTGGCCCGTGTGTCGCTTTCCTGCTGAGATGGTCTGAATTTGGCAAACTGGGGCGCTGTCTCCTTGCCCTGCTTCTCCCGCTCGCGCAGGGGCGGAATCAAGCCTGAGACTGAATCGTCGTACGTTATCATCTAAATTACTGAAAAGGAAAGTGATCGGACCTCACCGAAATTACCGTTTAACCGATTCGAGAGAATTTACTGGAAAAGAAGTTTAAGCAGAACAGAACCTTTCATTCACTATTTGGCAACTTAGAGCTTTGCAGCCCCCGGTGTCGCCGGCAAGCATGAACCGCACCACCGTCGAGACGGCCGTTGGTCAATGGATCCCAAATCCTTAAAATGGTTGAAACCTCCGATCCGGCAATTCTACGCTCGGAGCTTTGCTAGTAACACTCTCCTTGCAGCGCTGCTGCCTGTGGGATCATTTATACCAGTGACAATAAAGCAATACCATAAGTGAGAATTGGCTTTTGCAAAGTAGAGGTTCATCTTCTGATGGAATATTATGCACTCATTTAAAATATGCTGCAAAAGTATATACACCTGGGAAAACATTTTTATAATATATTTTTAAGTGGGAAAAAAAGTGGAAAGCAAAGAAGCTATAAAGTCGCCAATAAACACAGCCCGTAGAAAAAGGGCCAAAATGTGTCCAGGAAGAGGCTGTATCTCCAGGTGGGGAGGTATTTTTCTCTAATACCTGGATTGTTTCCAAACCAATTGTATCCTATTAAATAGACTCTGCAAACAGAGATTTACTAAAGTCGGTTACGAGAGGCGAGCTGCTCCAGCCGCCAGCATTGGTGGCCCTTCCCCCCTCAGGCGGGACGCGGCCCGGACACCAGGCGGTGCGGCCTGCTCCCCACTCACCCTGGGCGCTGCAGGAGGCCCACAGGCCGGGCAGGACCAGCATCCAGAGCATCGCGCCTCTCAGCGGCCGGACCCCTGTGGGCAGAGCAGAGCCTGTTAGTTCCGAGCGCACGCGGCATCTTTCCACACAGGTCCGCATTTGTACTCACGTGACCACTTCGAAGCAGCTTATACATAAATGTCGCAACAGGTGGCTTCGTGGGAAGTAACAGCGAGATGAGAAATATGCTTTTCAAATGGGGCTGGTCGTACTGAACTAGGATTGCTGTCAAGCTCAGAGCTAATCACATAATGCACGCTCACGGTGCTCAGTCCCCACTGGGACCCGGGAGGTAAACCTTGTCGTGGTGGCCCAGGGGTGCAGCGGGGAAGGGGAGGGGTGCTGGGAAAGCCAAGCGCCCCCAGGCGATGCCGCCCGAGCAGTCCGTTCAGGTTTGCACCAAGAAGCTGGAAGCTGGGGACCCGCCAGCAGGGAGGCGCGGGTGTGCGCAGCCGGGAAATCGGTTACGTGTAACTTAATCAGACGGATACACGTGAGCTGCCAACGAGAGAAGTGACTCGGTCCGTCGCAGCAGAGCTGCAAGGCGAGCGCCCTGCTCACTGGCTCTCCACGCTGCTCGGCTGCTCCCCCCACCGGCCTCCTGTCGCTTCCTGGCCTCAGCCTCAGCCTCAGACTCCGCAGCAGATGCACCCCGGGCAGGCCCTGGGGCAGCCGCTCCACTCAGCCCTGCCGCCCCCCCCCCCCCGTCTCACCTTCCCCATTCCCAGAGGCAACTGGCACCGAGGACTCTCCCTGCCCTGTGAGTCCCCTGTCCCCTGAGTCAAAGCCGAAATCCAGGCCCTAATTCCTCTCCCGTTAGGATCTCAAAGCTCATTAGTGTCTCAGAGCTGGAGAGATGCAAGGACCCTGCCTCTGCAGAGGTATCTGGCAGACTGGAGGTCACCTCCTGGGTGGGGACGGTCCCTAGAGTAAGAGGAGTGACCACAGGACCCCGGTGCCTCCGGGCCCAGATGCCTGCTGCACCGGCTACGCCCAGCAAGTCCAGGAACTCAGAGGCGTGCCCCGGGGCGCCGCGGTGCTGCGCGGGGAGCCCGCCGCCCCGTGCTGGTTCCCGCAGAGGCAAACGATAAACCGAGCCGGCCGCATCCGTGAGGGCTTATGCTGCAGACGCACAGGCACTTGTCACACACCCGGCCGGGCCTCCACCTGGGAGGCTCTCCCGCGACTCACCAGCGTCGTGGCGGCGACGGGGCTGGGGCTGGTGACAGGGCTGTGACTAACGCGGTACGGAGCCTGGCCCCGACGCGTGAGCACGGCCAGGTGCCTGTCGAATGAGCAGGGGGCAGGCTGTGCGGTGCCCGCCCTGCATCCGTCCCCTACGGACAGCAGGTGACAGCTGGCCCTGCAAGGCGGGCTCTGTCCAAAATACACGCTCTAACATTCCGGACGCCCAGCTTCCTGAGTCTGGGCTTGACTAGAGTAGATGAAGTCTGTCCTGAACAAACCGTCCTGTCACTCAACAAACCAGCCCAAGGGTCTCCCGGGACCAGGACAACGAAGGAACAGCAGAATCCAGAGTGGCCGGCAGGGGTGCGGCCTCGGAGCTGGGTCCCTCAGACCCCGGAGCTCAGCAGGTGCTGGGTGGGGCCTCGGAGCTGGGTCCCCCAGACCCCGGAGCTCAGCAGGTGCTGGGTGCGGCCTCGGAGCTGGGTCCCCCAGACCCCGGAGCTCAGCAGGTGCTGGGTGCGGCCTCGGAGCTGGGTCCCCCAGACCCCGGAGCTCAGCAGGTGCTGGGTGGGGCCTCGGAGCTGGGTCCCTCAGACCCCGGAGCTCAGCAGGTGCCGGGTGCGGCCTCGGAGCTGGGTCCCCCAGACCCTGGAGCTCACCAGGTGCCGGTCACACACACACCACAGCAATGGACACGCACCCAGCAGGGTCTGTCACCGTCACCCGTGGACACGCATTCATCACTGTATTTGCTCCAGAGAAGACACTCCTGCCACACAGCATCATCAGAACTTCTAGACCTTTTAAAACTCTTCTCACGCCAGCAATCCCGGCAGAGATCACTCTCCCTCCTCAGAGTGGCATGTGAAAGGCCAGGCGCTCCCCCGGCGCTGGGCGGGAGCCCCTTTAATGAGAGCCCGCCGTGGCCCCAAAGCCGAGGGCGGTCGGTCGGGGCGCCCAGGCGCCCGCGGACCAGCGGTGAGGACACTCGCCCCCGCGCTGGGCCGTCAACACTGTTCGAGTTGGCGTCCCCAGAGGCGCTGGCCATGTCTTCACGCTGTCCGGGACGTTTTCTCTAATTCCTTTCTCGTGCCTCGCGCCACCCCGTGATGACAGACCGCGATGCGTCTGCCGGTCGCTCTGGAGCCGCCAACGCAGCGGTCGCCACGAGCGCCCCGGGAGTCCCCGCCGCCCCGGGTGTCCCCGTCGGGGAGCCTCACGGCGGCGCCCGCGCACGTCCCCGCTCGGGCCGTGGGCACGTCTGCGCGCTCGCGTCCCCTTGTCTCCTCCGCCTACGCGAAGCGGCCTCCCCAAAAGTTACCCGCGTTGACCCGGCGCGGCGAGCGCCCCAGCGCCTCACCTGGCATGGGCGAAGCTCCGCAGGCCGACGGGGTGCGCGGGGCGCGGTGCGGGGCGCGGGGCGCGGTGCGGGGCGCGGGGAGGGAGCCGGGCGGCGGCGGCGGCGGCGGCGGCAGCGGCGGGGCGCGGGGCGGGGACCGCGCTCCCCGCTTTATATGCGCGGCCGCCGCGCGCCAGTCAGACTCCAGGGCGCGCCGAATTCATTCCCGCGGAGGCGGGACCGCGCCGCCCCTGCGCGCCCGGCCCGGCCGCGTCCGGCCCCCTCCCTGACGTCGCCCGCCGGCCGCGGGGGGCGCAGCGCCGGCCCGTCCTGCCCGCGCGAAGCGCTATAAATGAAACGCGGCACCGGCCCTTCCTCCGTGGGACGCAGAACGCGCTGCGCGGAGCCCCCCGCGCGGCGGCCGGGCCACGGCGCCCCCAAACCCGGGCCCGGGCAGGAGCGCAAGGACCTGGTCTGTGACCAGCGAAGTCACTACACAGATGAATTAATTTATCGTTCGCAAAAAAACACTTAGTCCGAGAGGAGGCGGACTCGGTCCAGCTCGGGCTCGGCGGCCGGGACGCGGGTTTGGCGCGGGTCGCGCGCACCCGCATCCTCCCCCTTCCGCTCGGTCTGGGCCCCGCAGGGCAGGGCAGCCTCTCCGTGTGGTCACCAGACCCGGGCTGGTCCCCCTGGCACTTACTCTCCTAGTGGCCCGAACCCCGTAACCAGCGTCCATGAACGCCGCCGACCAAGCAGCTGCCCCGACCCCGACCCCCGACCGTGCTCCTGAGAATAGACCAGGAAGCAGAAACGGCAGGGCAGCCTGGCCCCCCGCACTCGGGGTGGTCGCGCGCCACCAAGGCCACGCCGCCGTCTGTGCGCCGGACAGACAGAGGGGCCCGGGAAGGGGTGGGCAGAGTCGGGGCTGTGCAGAGAAGGCAGGGGGCCCAGGAGGGACCCACGGAGGTGGGGTGCACCCAGACAAGGGTTCTCAGGGGGACAGGGTGGGCAAAGAGAAAGGGTGCACAGAGGGAGGGGTTCACAGAGGGAGGGGACTGGCAGAGGGTAGGGGTGCATGGGGGTGCGCAGAAAGAGGGGGTACACAGAGGGACGGACAGAGATAGGGTGTGCAGAGGGAGGGCTTCTCAGAGGGATGGGCTGGGCAAAAGGAAGGGGTGCGCAGAGGGAGGGGTGTAGGGGGTGCATGGGGGGGGGCGCACAGAGAGAGGAGCAGGCCGGGGCACGGCTGGCTCTGGGCGGGCACCGGGCACCCGGAGGTGGGTGTGCACAGCAGTGACCAGGCCAGTCTTAGCTGAGGCGCAGGGAAGCGTGTGTGCACAGAGCTGGCTCCCGGACACCTTGGCATGAGCCAGGTAGCAAGGCCGGGGGTCCCTGCCCGTGGGCGTGCAAGGGCGAGGCAGGCGGGGGCGTAACTAGGAAGGGGGACGCCCCTGGTCCCTGTTCGTGTTTGGACTCAGAACGCAGGTCCCCTAAGGCTAGATGTCCCTTCGGTCAGCTCGTGGGTCATACTGTCATCGTTTGAATGAAAATCTGGGCTCTAACTAACGTGACATCGGCTCAGATTCTAAAGGTGCATGCCTAGTCCGGATCTTCCTAGAGTTTCTGGGAACTGTCGTTTTATGTCACTTTGCTGGCGGGGTGGCCGTCTCCGTCTGTAAGTGTGGGGCCAGGCCCCGTCCTCACACGCAGGTGTCCCTTGCTGTCGGTCTGACGCGCGTGCTGAGCGGGCTGCGTGGCAGGGCCGCTCTGCGGACCAGGAGCTCCGCGTTAAGGATGATGGCGGGCCACCTCCACGAGGACAGGGGAAGCGAGCCACAGCAGCGATGCCGCCCGTTCGGCGAGCACCTGGCAGGCAGTGGGCACCCCAGGCTGGGGTCCGCAGGAGACACTTCCTTGGTGCCTTCCCAAGGGGAGGACCGCAGAGGGCTTCCTGAGGACATGGGGTGTGAGCCCAGGGTCCCCACACGGAGGGCACGTGCCCGGGACGTGAGGGTGGACACCGAGGGTGTGTGTGCGAGACCAGGAGCCGTGGACACAGCCCGAGCAGAGGCTGCTCGCCACGTGGGGCCGGGGCTGGCCCGGGAGCTGGGACGGGGGCCCGCAGGCGCTGGGGGGCACAGAGGCGCGGGCGGGCGAGGCTGGCGTCCGCGCCCCACCGTTACGGGGGCTGCAGCGAGGGGACGCAGAGGGGGCCCTGGCCGGATTCCACAGGACGGAGGGGATCTGCGACCATGAAAGCATAAAGCAAGGGCAGAGGCATGACGGGCAGCCCAGGAATGTTTGGAAAGTCGATTGACCTGAGTGAAGCACCAGTTTGCACGAATGGGGAGAGCGAGTGTGTAAGGCGGGACGGGGACGGCGAGTGTGGCAGGGGCAGGGCCACGGCAGGGCCGTGTGGGGCAGCACCGCTGGGGTGGCCTGTCCCGCCTTCACGCCACCTCGACCCTGCACTCGGGACACGGTCTTCACAGGCGGCTCCATCACGACGTGGCACACGAGAATCGGGCGGCCCCAGCCCTACGCCTGGGGTCCGTGGGAGGAGACCACGTGAGGACCGGCAGAGCCGGATGCGGCCGAGACCCTGGGCCGGAAGAGGCGGGAAGGGCCCCCCCCCGACCCCCCCAGCCCCGTGGCCCGGGGTCGCAGCCCCGCGGCTCCATCCGGAATGTGCCACCGTGTGTTTCCACGCTGCCTTCGTCGCTTGCCTTGTGCTCCGTTACTGCGGCCCTAGCGAAGTCATGCGGATGCGCTGCCAGGTTCCGGAAGGTTCCACTGTCAGGGGCTTTACTTCTGTCCGCCCAGCCCTGAGCCGCAATGCTCCCATCAGAGACCGACCTGCACGAGGCCTCCGGCCGCGGTGGAGCTGGGGCAGCAGACCCGCCCGCTGGGGTCCCCAGGCGGGGCCAGCCTGCCGTCAGCACCCGCTGCAGCCCGGCCTACGTTTCTGACACCCAAACTGGGGGTGGGGGGCAGTGAAACCCAGAAAGCCGGCGGCGTGGGGCAGCCACCAGCCCTCCCTCCCTGGAGCACGGGGCAGGCCACGCGAGCCCGGGAGGGGCGGGCCCAGAGGGAGGAGCGGGGACAGCCCGCCGTGGCCAGGCCTGGGGCTCGGAGCGCGAAGCGAAGGGTCGCGGTGAGGGGCGGAGGGCGTGGAGGGTCCCCGACCTGGCCGGCGGGCAGCGTGTGTCGTGGGCGTGGCATCGGGAGTGCGTGGCGCCTTAACCACGCTCCTGTGTAGCCCCACCCCCACCGGACGTGTGGCCCCTGCCGCACCCCGCGGCTGTCACCTGGCTGATGCTTCTGTGTCCACGGAGCAGGCAGAATATTCATGGCCTGAACTGTGAGTGACTCGGAGACCGAGTGAGGCAGACGGTCGCCAAGTCACCAAGAGCTCGAATGGAGGAGAGCCATGCCGAGGTTGGGGACAAGAGGACAGAAGGGACCAGCCCTCAAATGGCACAGGGTCCAGCAGGGAGTCGGTCCTGGAGTAAGCGCCCAGCCAGACCTGCAGCACCGGGGCTGCCCGGGAGGGGCTTCCGGCCACTGGCCAGGGCCAGGCTCAGCCCAGACGCTTCTCTGAGGCTGCAGGGGTCGGGGTGTCACAGGCTCCAGTGGTGGGGAGAACACACAGGGGTCCCCACAGCTCACCGTCTTCACTGGGCTCAACCATCAGCTCACTAGGGCGTGCTGTGCAGAGGGCGGAGGGAGAGGGCAGATCGCACCCCAGGTGCTTGGGTGGGGGGTGTCCTCCCATGGAAGTGCTGAGCAGTGACAGCGCAACCCCTATGTCCCGGCCACACTGGGCACGTGCTGGGTTCCAGGCACTGGGTGTGGCCCCGGGTGTAGGGGAGGGGACTGGCTTCCAGCGCCGGGGGGCGGGGAGGCCTCTGCGGCCCATGGGCCTGTGCAGGAAGCAAAGGGGGTGGACAGTCCTGCTCACTCCCGGCAGCTGCTGCTGGGTGGCAGCTTCCAGTCACAAGAAACACTTGAGCATCACCCAGGGCCCAGGGACAATGACTGGAGATGTGCGGGGGATTCGGGCAGGGCAGGCGGGACTGAACGTGACACCAAGAAGGCAGGGGCCATCTCCAGGCGCTCACGCCGGCAGCTTGGGGCAGCGCCCGGCATCTGTTAGGGGTGATGGATGCTTCATAAATGACTTTTGAGTTAAAAAAAAAATGACCAAATTGATTCATAAGGGAACAAAATGAGCTCCGTCCTTTTCCACGCAGAAACTCCGAGTGGCCAAGTCGAAGTGAAATGGAGGAAGGTGGGCGGCCCACCCCCGCCCCGCCGGAAGAGTCCCCGTGGGAACAGCTGCGGGGTCTGGGGGCGGGGGCGGGGCGCCCGTCACCCTCGCCTCACAGCTCTGCTGCGGGCCGGAGGAGCCTCGGAGGGCGCAGGCAGGCCGGCCTCAGGCGCGGCGACACCCCAGCCAGGTCTGCCATCCAGGGCTGGGAGCAGCAAGCAAAGAGCTGCTGCCTGTGAGCCCCAGGCATCTGTTTCTTCTTAGCCTTCTGCGGCCCTGAGTAAGCGAGGGCTTTCTCGCCCCTCCTCTGGGCGGGGGGTTTCGGGAACTCACCATGTCGTAACAGCAACGGGAACAACAGCGTGCGAGTCCTCTGAGCGTGTGCCCAGCGCTGGTAGCAGGAAGAGAAAGTTCCTGAAGAAGCTCGCGGGGACGAAGGCCAGGGGGTGAGGTCACGGCTGCCTCCGCTCCTGGCGTGAACTGGGCGCTCACACACGAGGGCCCAAGCGGGCTCAGCGAGGGCGGATGGGGCCGCCCGGCCCCGCATGCAGGAGGCAGGCGGGCGTGGGGAACCCCTTCCCAGAGAGCCCAGGTGCCAGCCCTGAGCCAGCTGGGCGATGCTGCCCACGCCCCCGGAAAATGGGCTCAAGCATGAAACCTGCTTGGGGGCGGGACCACGTGCCCCCCCCACGTCGGAGAAACTCAGCACTGCGGGGGGCGGGTGCAGCTGCGCTCCTCTGGTGGCTTAGCGCCAACCTCTCCAGAGCCCCCCCGGGGACTTCGCTCTCCCTGGAGGCCTGGCCCACCTTGCTGCATGGCCACAAGGCTGCCCACTCCCAGGCTGGGCTGTCTCCGGTCTGCCTACCCCTATAACCAGCCCGGGCCACTGACTTCTGGGGCTGCAGGCTGTGGCTGGGCAGTCCCGGGGACAGCAGGTTGCAGGGCTGACAGCTCCCACACTTCCTCAGCAGTCACCCCTCCACCCTCCCCCAAGGGGAGCACAGAGCTGGGGGTGCCAAGCCCGCAAACCCCACTGACCGCAAGCTGCCCACTGCCGCGCAGCACCCAGGTCACCGAGTCCTTCCTGCAGCCATTCCCCCAAGCACCCAGAGGGCCACTGCATGAAGGACACCATGGGGTGCCCTGCTGGGAGCCCCAGGGACCTGCCACCGTCAGCCCCGGCCTGCCTTCCCACCCTGTGCCCTTGTGTCTCTAATGCTGTCCTCAGGGGTGTTGAAGCTGCCACTTCTTCTACCCGGAACTCTCCCGACCCCTCACTAGCCTGTCTCGCCAGAGCAGGTCAGTGCGGTGACAGCGTGACACAGCGGTATGCACACGAGTGAGTGAGATGCTGGGAGATACGGGGACAGGGACAGTGACCTGAGTGGGTGTGTGCGGGGCGCGTCTGGGGTTGGCTGGTGCTGAAGGGGACTTTGGAGTGGCACCTGAACACCTGTCAGCGGAGGGAACCTGTCACGGGAGCAGCTGACAGGAGAGTGTCAGGCAGAAGACGCTGGGATAACGGCGACGGACAGACAGACAGAAGCGTGCAGCGAACAGGTTGGTGGGACGCGAGTCCACGGAGCCGCCAGCGGCGTCTGGAGCGCAGACAGAGCGCCAGGAGGGAACTGGAACTGCGAGTCCAGTCCGGGGCCCGGGGAGTGGCGTGTAAGCCCCGCGTCCAGGGCCCATCTGCTGCTCGGGGTGGGGGGACGGAGGCCGGCTTGGCAGCGGTCAGAGGAGACGGTCTCCCCAGACGCCTCCGGGCCACCTCAGGCCAACCACAGCCTAGGAGCGATGGAGCGCGGACAGGGGACCCCAGGGGCGCGCTCGCCCAGGCCCCCTCCCCAGGGGGAAGGCGAGGCAGGCCCTGCACGAAGACTGCTCCTCGCTGGGTGCTGGCTGTGGGAGAGGACGGAGAAGCTGGAGTCCAGCAGACGGGGTACAGGGGCCTGGGGGTGGCTGGCATCCAGCAGAGTGCAATACCCAGCCCCGCCCACGCCGTCCCAATAAACATGGCCTCCGTAAGCATCGCTGGCGTAGGGGGTCAGTTCCACATGGGTGACAGGCATATAGGATGTCAGGGCAGCAGGCGGGAGCGAGGAGCTCCTGGGCGGGAAGGGGCGGAGCGACCCGGGAAGGGGCGGGGCGAGGCGGGAGGGGCGGGGCGAGCCGGGAGGGGGCGGGGCGAGCCAGGAGTGGGCGGGGCGAGCCGGGAGGGGGCGGGGCGAGGCGGGAGGGGCGGGGCGAGCCGGGAGGGGCGGGGCGAGCCGGGAGGGGCGGGGCGAGCCTGGCAGAGGTGAGGCATAACCAGCAGGGAACAGGCTCAGGAGCCAGGAGATCAGAGAAGGTCAGAGAAGGGCCTCTGCCAACATGAAGGCGAAGCAGGAAGAAGTCGAGGTCTGGGCTGAAGAGGGATTCTGGGTGCACAGCGGGTGGGTCCCAGGTCACCTTTGTCCTCCGAGGGAGGGAGGACTAGGCTTGGGGCAGCCCCACCCCTGGGAGGTTCTTGGAGCCGGGGTGGCAGGGAACAGAGCTGGACACTAAATGTAGCCAGAGGACGGTCGGAGGCATCCCCGCGCCCGCGCCCGGAGGGACACCTGGCGTTGGGGGAAGGCGGCCCCTTCCTCAGGGAGAACCAGCGCTGGCCGGGCCCAAGGCCCCGCAGCGCCACCAGCCGGTCCACGCAGGCGCCGGGGCGGCTGGCGAAGGCACCTCCGGCCATCTCGACTCCACACAGGACCGCGGGCGCAGCTGTCCCTGACGCCGCCCGCACGGCCGCGGGGTGCTCAAACCCCAGAGCCGCCGCCGCGCTGGGTGGGGCCGTGACGACCGAGCATCTGGCAAGTGTCCTCGACCAGAACCGCAGACGGTATGCGGTTTAACCGGATCCGGGTGGCTGGCGCTTCTCTGGGTCTCAAAGGCTGCACCGCAAAGCAGGTTCTTCAGAACCAGAGCCGCCAGCGGGCAGACGGAGGCGCGGGGCGCGTGCACGCTCAGCGCTCGGCTCGCGGGGCCTCGGTGCGGGGCGCCGGGGCTGCGGGGCTTTGCTCACGTGTGCTCAGCACCAAGGGGCTGGGAGGGCTCGGTGCTGAGTCACCGTGTGCGGTGTCCTGGGAGAAGGCACACATGGCAGGGGGTTTCACAAGCAGACGCATGTGACCGACGTTTACACAATATTGTTGTAATTAGGCAGGAATCTGAGCCGGGACACGGCGCCAGCCGCTCTGCTCAGCGCTCACTTGCTGTGTGCACGTGCGCCATGTCCTCAGCGAATGCCCTACTCCGTCAGAAAGCGCAGGAGGGTCGCCGTGCCACAGCAGACCCCGGCGAGTGCCACAGCAGACCCCGGCGAGCGCGAGCGGGGCAGCCGTCACATGGTTCCCAGCGTGAGCAAGCGCGACCTCTGCAGACGCTACTGCCCAGTCCCAGCCGTTGCAGCTTGGTCAAAGTTTGTGACTGGCCTGGGCGGCAGGACCGCAGGGGAAAGGCTCCTGGCCTCCTGCCTCTATTCGATGTTGTGTTGCTTTGCAGCGTATTTGGCAAACCTCATGCATTAGTCGGGGTTCTGGGGGAGGGGGAGAGAACTGGCCAGATGCACACAGACAGACAGGGCTGAGAAGGGGACGGACGCACTCAGTAGGGAGGCTGACAAGTCTTCAGGACTGCAGCCAGCAAGCTGGAGGCCCGGGAGAACCAATCACTGAGGTCCGGCCGTGCCCGGAGGCCTGAGAACATGGAGGCCAGATGGCGCAGTTCCCGTCTGACGGCCGCAGGCTCAGGCCCCAGGCAGAGCCGGTATTTCAGGTCCAGTCTAAAAGGCGGAGAAAAGGTGACGTCCCGTTAAGACGGTCAGACCAGAAGAGCTCCCGCTTATCGGCTGTGGGGAGTCAGCACTTTTGTTCCTGTTGGGCCTTCAACTGATTGGACAAAGCCCACCACGTTGGGCAGGGCAATCTGCTTTAGTCCAACTCCAGCATCGAATGTTACTCTCATCCCCCAAACAGCCACACAGACTCACTCCGAGTCTTGTTGGACCAAGAGTCTGGGCTCCCCATGGCCCCCTTAAATTGACGCATTAACCATCGCAACTTATATGGGTGAAAATTGAAAAGAAGGGAAAGCGAAGGGATTCCCCTGAGGCGTGGAGCTTCTCGGCGGACACGGGTGGCTAGCGAGCTGCATGAGCACTCCACAGCCAGAAGGAAGTCACTCCCCCGTGAGATGACAGCGAGCTGACGTCGTCAGAGGGACATAAAAGGGAACTCTGCTGATTGAAATATTTGCCCCTGAAAGTGTTCCTTATCATAGTCACTTTATTCTTTTCATTTTTGAAGCTATTGAAAAATGAGGGAAAAAATAAAAATTTTCTCTGGTACAAAAGTTTTACGAAGTATTTTATTTTATTTATTCAGAAAAGTAGTGAGAAAACCCGCATGAGAGAGTCTTATTTATCTTTTAAAGGCCTGTTAATTTATTTGATAAAGCACTTAGCACAGTTTTAAGAGCTAAGAAGTAATGTGCATGTTTTTAACTGAAATCGTCAGTTCAAAAGTGAAGCTGGTGATCTAAAGCTTAAGGACAATTGGGTAAAAAAAAAAAAAAAAGTTTGGAGCTATCCAACACCCAATCCAAGACTTTGGTATCAGAACATCGTACAAAAATCGTACGATCTAACTCGGATTTTAGTGTTTAAGTTTCTTCGTATTTCTTCTAACATCTAGGGCTCTTCTTAAACCCATCCTAACCAATCCACATCTTTCGATGGGTGAGCTTATCCATTCACATTTAAAGTGTTTATTGATAAACAGGGACTTACTATTGACATTTTAAAAAGTGTTTTTTGTCTTTTTCTCGGGTTTTTTGTGCCTCTGTTCCTCTCTTGTTGTCTTCCTTCGTGATTTGATGATTTTTTGTAGTACCATACTCTGGGTCGGTCTTTTCTCTTTTTTGTATCTACTGTAGGTTTTTACCTTGTAATTACCATCATACACATAAAACTTTGTATTGTCATAAAAGTTCGAGTTGATAAAAATTTAATTTCAAATGTACACAAAAACTCTACACTTTTACTCGACCTACTCTCACACTTCCTGTTATCGATTCAGAATTTACTTCTTTTTATATTGTATATCCTTTGACCAAATATCGTAGTTTAAGATTTATTTTAATAATTTTGTCTTTTAACCTTATACTTTGATTAAAAGTGATCGACACGCCTTCCTTGCATAGTTTCGTTATTTTTTCTATGCCTAGATCTCTGCCTTTGCTTATGAGAGCGATGCTTCCGCACCTGCTGGAGCGCCGTTCAGTGCTCATTCTCTTCAGATTGGAGAAATCCCTTCGCTGCTTTTTAAAAGCAGGTCTAGTGCTGAAGAATACCCTCAGATTTCCTTGGCTGGGAAATCCTTTAGCTCTAGTTCTTTTTTTCTTTTCTTCAATTTTTTTAATTTTACTGAAATGCGCGTAATATAAAATATACTACCTGAACCGTTCGAACGTGCACAGCCTGGTGGGTTTAAATCCATTCGCGATGCTATGCGGTCATCGCCACCCTCCGTCTCCATAAGAGATACACATCTTTTATGACGGTTCATCTTATAAAACTGAAACTCTACCCGTGAAACAATGACTCCCCACTTGTCCCTCTCCCCAGCCCCTGGCGGCCACCATTCTACTTTCTGTCTCCCTGACTTTGACTACAGAGCGCATGTGGGTGGAGGAATCACGTGATGTCTGCCTTTTTGTGACCGGCTTTTCTCGCCTGACACAATGTCCTCCAGATTCACCCATGTGGCAGCATATGTCAAACTTCCTCCTTGTATAACAAAAATATGTAACGTTAGAACTAAAATGACATTTATCAGGCGCACCATTTCCATAATGTTTTACACATTTTTAATGCAGCTCATTTTCTGCTAATGTTTGTTTTTAATGTTATAGCTTATGTTTGTATTTCTTTTCATTAGAGTAAATCCTCATTTAATGCTCATGCACATTTAAAGCCGATTTTTTTTGGTTTTATTGGAATATAATTAATGCGAGGCACCATGTAAGTTTAAGGCACGCGATGTAATGACTCAACCTACGTGGACTGTGAAATGACCACGATAAACTTACTTAATATCCATCCTCTCATATAGCACTGAAAGAAAGAAAAGCATATTTTTTCCTTGGGCTGAGAACTTCCAGGATCTTCTCTCGGCAGCATTCAGCAGCGGGCAAGGCAGCGTTGCCCGTGGTCATGCTGCGCGCCACCTCCCAGCGCTCGCCCTCTGACAGATGTCATGTGGTGGCTGCCTCCACCCAGTCCCCTGTCCCTGCCTCCACCTCCACGGGGAAAGCCAGGAAGTAAGTCAGGCCTCCGAGCTGGTCCTCCTCTTGAGGCAGGCAGCTGGGTTCGCACAGCCCCACGCCTGAAAAACCCGCAGTTCCAGCCACCAGGGCACGGTGTTCTCGGCGGACAGGGGACAGCTGGTGGCCGGAGCAGGAGGCACTGGCCAGCGCAGGGGGCACATCGGAGCTGGTGACGGGCACACATAAATGGGGGGCTCTGGGCGCAGTCCCCACACTGGACCTGCCCCAGCAGGCATGGAACAGAACAGGCTCCGCGTTGTTTGCAGTGATAGAAATGGTCTCACTGCTTAGATGGCTCCTTTGTTCGGCCACGTTCCCGCTGACAGACATTGGGATGCTCCTGGGCTTCGGCTGCTGCTGCGCACATGCTTCAATGACCAGCCGTGTTCGTGCGCCATCCCACACATGGGACAGCACTGCCGAGGATACTGGCAGAGGCCGTGTGGATTTCGAACCTTGAAAAGTGTGACCAAGTCTCCTTTGGAGAACGTGTACACGGTACCCCTCCCTCAGCCAAGTACAAGAGTAGCCAGTAGCATTGACCAGACATCTCACGTGGCCAGTTCTGCATCTTAGAATGATTGTACAGGCTGCGATGTGGGAAAACCGGGAGACGCGGGGAAAGGGCCAGGCCACTGTCACAGTCCACGCGAGAGCTGGTGAAGGCAGCCTGCAGGACAGGGGGGCGGGCCCCGCCCAGGGCGGGAGCAGAGAGCAGGTCCACCCGGTGGCCCACACTGTGGAAATTTTTCATGAGAGTTTATTTGAGCCAAAAAAGATGATTTCTCAAGCCAAAGAAATTCAGTGACCCAGAATTGTTCTTGTTTTGGTCAAAACATCACCTTTGATATCTCGCTGGTTGGAGAGAATCCGAGGAGATTATCTTAAGAAGGTGTTGGCGTGCGCCATTTGGAACAAACCAACAGCACGCACTTTCTGACTTCGGGAAGTCACTCCGTCCTGCCGCTTGAGGACCTACATCCGCGACTTTTGAGGGGATGTCACCCCAAACGCTGGAAGAGCCCACATCTCTGCACCGAGGGCAGCTCTGCCACTCCCCGTGGCAGAGAGGATGAGGGGAGGCGGGGCCGGACACTGGCTGCAGTGGAGACCGATTGCGGCAGTGACAGCCACGTGGCCAGTTCTGTGTGATGAATGGGCGTGGGTCACCAGAGCCCACCGCAAACATGACGAGCGAACTTTGGCTCAGGCCATGCTGGGCGACGGGGTTCTGGAATCTCGGTCATGGAAACACGTCTGTAAAATAAGCCCCAGGCGATTCCGCCCCGGCGACTGCTCATCCCCCCCGAGTCACTGCTGAGAACCTTGCGTCCTCCGTGCGCGCCTTCCAGGACGTGGCTTCCAGCCCCGCCTGTCCGCTCTTGACCTTGTACTTGGTTCTCTAGCCAGTTTGCCTTAAGACTGTCCTGGCATCAATTCAATCTAGAGGCTATAAAAAATTATGCTTTGATTTTTTAATCTAAGTTTACTAATTTTGCAACTTCCTATGTGATCCCAAAATTAATGCTAAATCAAAACAAGGTGAAGTGACTCATTACTTGACTCCATTCTCGTGAACCAAATATCTAGAAATAAGCTGACATCAAATGTTTAAATTCCCACAATGATATCACTTATTTTGCATAATCATTTCCCCAAAGATTCACCTTGGCATTGTTTATTTTGTTTATGCTGAAAATAAATTTTTTATGCCAGATAAAGAAAAAGAGAAAAATCTCGAACAATTTTTCCCACTTATTTTTTTATTTCCAGGACCAGGGATTTGCCCAGACCTCGGTGCCAGCTGTGTGGTCTTGGGTAAGTTGTGCTGACCTTCAGATATATTTAAATAAATGGATACATTCAAAGTAATAACTCAAATAGATGTCTTTTGAAGATTTTATAAAATAATTTATATAAACGTCACCAGGCTTACTAAGATTTCAGTTAATGGCACTGCTGTGACTATCCCATTTAATGACATCGCATGACATGCAGTGTGGCTCCATGAAGCACGGGGTCGAACGTGAGGTCAGCGGCCTCCCGGCGAGCACGTGCGGACAGGCGCGGGCCCGTGAGGCGAAACCTCCCCAAGACACTGTCCTGTGACGCCATCGGCCACTGAAATTTCCCCTGCTAAGTTCTTTCCAGTCAAGTGAGTGACGGCAGATGAGACGTTTCCATGACGCGAGCGTGGTCCCTGGTTTGAGGTGCACAAGAGAGGCCGTGGGAGAGACTCCGATGAGTTTGGAATTGTCGTCCCTACTTTGATCGGTGCGTTAAGGGCCTCCGCCAGGTCCCTGCGGTGGCGGCAGGGGCCAGAGGGGCCTTGTCAGGGAGGAGAGTCAGGGGCAGCCGTGCCTGCGGGTGGGGACGAGAGGTGGCACTTCCCCCTCAACAGCATGACGGGGCATAGCAAGTGGTGCCGCCATGTGGTGACGGCGATGACGGTGGTAACAGTGGTGACGGCGATGACGGCGATGACAGCAGTGGCCGCGGTGATGGCGATGACAGCAGTGGCTGCGGTGACGGCGATGACAGCAGTGGCCGCGGTGACGGCGATGACGGCGACGAGAGCATCGCTTGGGTCTTCGGATTTAACCACCGTAGAGAATGCTATTCGGTAGCGGAAAATAATCGATCACATGACGTTCACTGGTCTCTGGGATCCAGACTTTACCTTTGTTTCGTCACTGACACTTGACGAATGGAACCCCAGGAGAAACGGGAAGGCCGACGTCCCCTGCCATCTCTATGACCCAGAAGGGCCTCGGAGCGAGCAGGCTTGAGCAGGGTGACGAAGAGCCGCAGGAGGCACCGTGGTTAGAACTTGGATCACGTGCCCGCCCCCTCCGCCGGGGAAGACCCTCCTCGCCGGCCCCGAGGAAGGAGGAGTGGCCGGCGGCTCCGGCCCGGGGCTCGCCGAGAGGCCCCCAGCCCCTGAGACGCCTGGGCGGTCCGTGTCCTGGCCGTGGCTTCCCTCTCCCCCGTGGAACACCTCTGTGGCACGCGTTTCCCTCCCGACCCCTTGGAACCTTGTCCTTTCTCCTCCTGCAGCTTTCCGCGTGCTTGTCACAGCTCGGCGCCCTGTGAAACAGCTGCTGGAGGGAGTGTAACCCTAGGTTCTGGGGTTGAAATTCGGGGTCCATGGAGAGAGGCCCCCGTGGGCTTCTGCACCTCTGCAGCGCCGTGTTGACCAGAAAGCCCAGTGCGGGGTGACAGCCATTTGGCTCGTAAGGAGAGTGACATTTATAGTTCCCGTTTGTCATCTCTTCAGGTTCACAGACCCCTGTGTACTTCAGAGCAGAAGCTCCCTGACCTGGGGGGGCGCCGCCCCCCACCCCGGCCAGGACTCCCTCAGAGGAGGCTGGCTGCTCAGTAAACACGAGCCAATCGCGACGGAAACATTCTCTTCCTTTAAATCCTCACGTTTGTGTTTCCATGACCCACGTGAGCCAGAATAATTCATTCCTTCATCTGTCCACACAAACAAAAAACAAGTGTTTTTGTGTTCTGAAATCACGTGCTGGCATCTCAGGCAGCACAAACCACTGTGTCCCCGTGTGCGCTAGCAGAGGGCACGTCTGGTTTTGCAGATAGTTGCCAAGTCTCGGTGGACCCTTTGTCTCTATTTAAAGTGGAAGAAGAAGTCTTAGAACCCTGCTCAGTAAACACATGTGGTCAATGCATCTCAAGTTAGATATTACATTTATTCTGTAAACGTAGCGTCCTCTGAAATGATGTGAAGCCACACTGTGCGCAGGTCTCACGGGTGCAGTGATGCCAGGCTTTCCCATCATGCTCTTGGGCCCTCAGGCAAAGGCAGAGGCGTCTTAAAAGTGTGCTGCTGCCATTTTGGTCGGCGACACATGTACAATAACGAGTCACTCCATCCCAGCATAAGCCCTCGGTCCCTCTAGGTCCCTGGGGAGTGGCATGGTTGCTGCCACCGAGGATAGATGGTGCCACATGGGAATGAGTCCTTCATCTTACACAATGACCAGATGACCACAAACCCACACGTCCACAGCCACTTACCTGCTAACGCATGCCCAGCAGCAGCGAGCTCTCACTGACCTGGAAACTTCCAAGCGGCTGTCACACAATAAATAGGTCCTCCCCAGAAGTGATGCACAGAGGCCATGGGGACAGAAGGCCAGCTGCAGCCCTGGGGAAGAGTGACTGGGGGTGAGTCAGCACCCCCACCTCGGCCCGCCCGGCCTGAGGACAGAGCAGCAGGTCCACGTGGGCACCAAAGTCATCACTGGCCGCTCGCCCACGCACATTCCAAGTGTTATGAGGGTTTTCAAATCGCGCATCTCTTGGCCTTTCGTATGTGCCATGCGACGCCACCTCTGAAGCTGCGACTCCTCCTGTAAAAAACACCTGGTTTCCCAGGAGTCTCCAGGTTCCGGTTCATATGACACACTTGCAACAAAAAACCTCACACAAGTTTAAAGCTATATTCAGAACTTCCTTCAAAGATATCAAACGTCACAGGAACAGTATTTATTTTACAAATCTAAAAAAAACCTCAATTCATTGAAAACTCAAATACCTTTGGGACCAGTATGCCCAGCGTCGCCAAGGCCCGCTGCAGACCTGGCGGGGCCTCGGTAGTGACCTTGCCCAGCGGTGGGTGGCGGAGCGAGCGGGTGGGAGAGCGGGATCCGGCGCAGCCTCCGGGGGTCTCTCCCGCGTCCCTGGCCTCGCCGCCAGGATCCCTCCGTTCTTCTTGGTGAAGACCCAGGAACTGTCCTCCTTCCAGCCTTTGCTTCTGCTTCTTTGCTTTGTCGCACCGCCTAACACCCCAGCACGAGGCCGAGGGGACTCCGTGGGCTGCTTCTGTGACCAAATCCACAGATGGAAAAATGCACGAACCTTAGTGTACGGTTTGTCAAGTCGTGAAAAGTGCACGTGGCCGTGAACACCACACCACGACTGAGGGGCATGTCGTCACGACCCCAGGACGTTCCCCTGTGCTCAGCTGGCCAACTTCGGACCCCTCAGAAGACAGCAACTGTTCGTAATTCCGTCGCCATTGATCGGTTTTGCATTTCTGAGACGATATAAACGGAAGAGTCCGATGTGTTCTCTTTTGCGCCTGGCTTCTTCGCTCAGCGTGATGTTCTTGGGAGTCGGTAATCCGCTGCCTTCTATTGCTGAGCAATCTCATATTTTACCGAGTCTTTTATTGATGGCTCTTAGCATTACTTCCATGTTTTTCCTGTTACGAATGGAACGGCTATGAACACTTTTGCCCTTGTCGCCTCGTGGGCGCATGTCCTCGTTCCTGTTGAACATATGCATTGCTCCGTCAGCGGCTTTCGCTTGGTAGGAAACCGAGAAAACTGGCGCAGAGGCGCCACGAGCGGCGTGCAAGGCGCCCAGACCTGCCGCTCCTGCCGCTCTCGTCACCTGGAGGGCGCCGAGTGGGACCTTGGCGACGCGAACACGCGTTTGTCTAAAGGCCAGCACCAAGTGCTGCTCCCGGACTGGGACATTCGCACGTGGCATCCATGAGTATCTTTTATCCATTTTGATTGAGCATTTTATTGTCTTTTTATTATTATTAAATCGCAGCAGTTCTTTTCATATTCTTGATGTACAGGATTTGTCTCAATTAAATACACTGTACATATTTCATCCTCTCCCAGTCGGTGGCTTGCCTGCACATTTTCTTAATAGGGTTATTTATGACCAGAAATTTTTAATTTTTGATTTCGATCAAGTACAATTTATCATGATTTTTTATGGTTAGTGTTTTCTGTGACTTCTAAGAACTCTTTACCTATTATAAATGAATGAATACATTTTCTCAAGTTTTCTTCTAAAAGTTTTATAACTTTAAGTTTTCTATTTAGGTCAGTGTTCCATTTTGCATTAATTTTTTGGCATGACATGAAAAAAGGGTTTGATTTCACTTTTTCTAAATGGATATCTAGTTGCTCTTATGCCATTTCCCGAATAGACTTTCTTGTCCTGATTAAGTTAAAGTGCCTTGCCGCCTTTATCAAAAATAAACTGCATGTTGATTTAAACTTCTATGACGAGCGCACTGCAGTCTGAGTGGCCTAATGACAGCCGTTTCTCTCCCGTGATTCTGGACTTGGGAGGTCCCTGACGGAGGTGCTGGGGGCGGCGCTGGGAGCCACCGTCCACCACGCAGGTTCTTACGTGGCAGAGAGCAGAGAGCAGAGTCAGCTGTCTCTTCTAATGAGGGGGCCGGTCTCGTCACGGGGGCCCCACCCTCACCACGTCACCTCCTCCCAGAGGCCCCGCCTCCAAATGCCGTCACCGTAGGGATTTGGCGTCCGCTCGTGGATCTGCGGGGACACAGACGTTCAGTTCGTGGTCCCCCTGCATAGCACCTGTGTCCAGGTGTGGTGTGGGGATCACGTGTCTCATATCGCTGTGGTCTCGCGGGTCTCAGGACACAAGCCCCACTGGTTTTCAAAGTTAGGGACTTGGGAGGGGCTTGTCAATCAAGTGCAATCTTAAAAGTTGGGGTTCTCTCCTCAGGGAGATGCTCCCAGTCTGTATCCCTTTGCCGTGGGGGGCCGGGAGTCCCGGTGGGCTGCGCCCCAGCTTCTGCGCGGCTTTGAGTCCATGGCTGTGGACTCGATGTGTCCGTGGGGGAGGTGAGTCCAGGACTGTCCTACGTCACCATTTGAACCAGACTGCATGACACTTAATCCTACGAGGTCCCTTTAAACTAAATTAATTACATTTATAAAAAAAAAAAAGATTCATTTTTATATCATTCAGTAAAAACTAGTATAATTTTCCGTTTAATTTAGTTTTGACCCATGTATTATGTGGAAGTGTGTTGTTTGACTTCAAATTAATTGAGGTTTTTCTAGAAATCTTACCTAGTCAAGCCAGATTCCATTCTGGTTAGATAATATACTGTTTGATTTCAATTCTTTAAAACTTTTGAAACTTCGCTCATGGCTCAGCCTTAATTGAAGGGTGTTGGTGAGTATAGCGTGTACAGTTGAAAAAAATGTGTGCTCTGCAGCAGTTGGATGTAACGTTCTCTGACTGTTAAACTGATTATCGTCCTTGGTGCTGGTCGAGCTTTGCTGACTGTGCGGATAGCGGGTCTGTTAATCACTGAAAGAAGTATGTTAAACTCTTGCATTGGGTCGGGGTTTGCGCCTGCCTTGAAACCGCCAAGCAGCACTTTCTGTGTTTGAAGACTGTTTCTCGGTGCATAGGCATCTATTATTGTGTCCTCATGAATTATCCCTATTATCATTGCATAATATCTCTTTGAACTCGGTTATGTTATTTGATTTGGGTCTATTTTATTGATGAAAGTATATAAATGAGATCACATGGTATTTGTCTTTCTCTGTCTGATTTCTTTCACTTAGCATATCACATGCTAGGCCCATCCACATTGTTGCAAATAGCAAGATTTTATTTTTTGTTTATTGCTGAATAATATTCAATTGTATATATATTTTTCTTTTTCCATTCGCCATTGATGGACATCTAAGTGGTTTCCATATCTTTACTATCACTAGTAATACTATAGTGACATTTCACTTACATGTGTAATTTTTTAAAAATGAATAAACAAAACAAAACAACATAGACTCACAGAAAATGAGCTGACGGTGGCCAAAAATCAGGGGCGGGGATAGAGGGATGGGTATTTTAAAAAATGAATTAAAAATAATAATATAAATAAAATTTTGGTTCAAAACAAACAAGCAAACAAACAAACATTCTCTAAGCTTCCAGAAAAAAAAAAAAACCCGAGGCACAGGCTCCTTATGTTATTTTAAGCTCTTGTCCTTGAACCATACATTGTGGCCGCAGGCTGTAGAATACTCTGGCCAGCTACACATGGGTCAAGTGTCTGTCCCCGGGGTGGGTGTGGGAACAGGATCAGCCCTACAAAAATGCTGTGAAACAAGCATGAGGGAGAGCTGGAAAGAACAAAAGAAAGGATAAAATCTGCTCGAGCCCAGCATTAGAGCAAAATATGGAGAAAGACAAAACTGTGGTCACAATTATTGATAGTCAGAGTTGCATTCACTATTTTTATGATTTACTTTTCGTGTGTTGTTGCAGAAAAGTTGCAAAAATCAGACTTGTGAGAAACCAAGCAGCACTCAGAGAGTTGGAGAACTCAGGTTTATTATGTGGTGGTCCCACAAGAGATAGCCCTCTGAAGATCTGGGCCCAGAGCTCAGTTGCGACATTCCTTATACAGAACTTATTTGGCATAGGCTGATTGGTTAATTTGTCCTCAGATGGTTACAAAGCGCGGGACTTGCTAAGGGGCACAGGCAGCTACATTTGTTGCTTAGACAGATCAAGCAAAAGGGAAGATGAGTCTTTAGTCAATTTGGAGCACAGACCCCGCCAGCAAGCGTATCCACAGAAGCAGAGCAGAAAGCTGATCAGCCTTTTGAGTGAAAATTCCTCTTCAGTGTCCGCTCTGATTTTTGTGCTTGCCTTGCCTGACTTTTTTTGGGGAGAAGGGATGAGAGATTACTCGTAATCTTTGGCTTTAGTATCCAATTTTAATGTGTTTATTTCCTTTTGGGCGTTTTGCATTCGTAGGTGTGTCCTTGAGGTATTACAATATACACACCTAAACCTTTACAGGCTACTTAAATTTAATAATATTTTACCTCTTTACCTAAACTTTTAAAAATGTACAACCTTTAGATCCCCCTTCTTTCCTCTGCTGTCCTTTACGACAAGGTTATCACGTATATTACACATACATACTCATCATGCTGAGGATGAAGTAAAGGGTCTACGGAAAGTGACCTCACAGGGTGATCTAACCTGAGCCCCACCTGGGCCGGTCACTGTGGGCTGTCCCGCCCCAGGCCTGTCACTTTGTAGTAAAAGCTTACCCTTGCCCTCAAGGCCCTGCCCTTTGTTTCTGCATCTAGGTACCACGCCTTTGAAAAAACGTGACTGCGCTCAAGTAAGCACATGATCTCGTTAATTATCCTGTAATCTAGTCCCCGCCATACTTTCTCCAACCTTCGATAGGTTCCCTCTTTCGTCTCTAATGCATGAAAGCAGCCGGGAGCATTTGGAATCTCACTCCCCAGCACATGGCATCAGTTTAGCTCAAATAAACTCTTGTAAAAATTCTCTACAGGTTTGAACATCTTACATCAGCCATGTTATATATTTTTATTATTTTAACAAGTTACATATATTCAATGTACTTAAGAGAAAAATTATTCTTTTATATTTATCATTTATGATGCTTCGTCTTGATTCCTAAAGATCTGAGTTCTCTTATAGTATTTCTATACAAGAAAAAAAAACAGAATTTCTTGTAGAGCAGATCTGTTGGTGATTATACTACCTTTGTTTTCCTTTATCTACAAATGTCGTGATTTTGTCTTCATTACTGAAGAATATTTTTGCTAACTATGGAATTCCCTATTGACTTTTTTTTCCTTCAGCACTTAAAATATGTTGTTCTGTCTTTTCTCCTCTACAGGTTCTGATTAGAATGTGTTGTTTTCAGCAAACTTCTTTGAAGATGTTTTTTTAAACTTTGGTTTACAGCAGTTCGATTATTATGTGACTAGGCATATTTATTTGAGTATATGTGTAAATTTTATTTGAATACATGCTATAGAATTATTTTGTTTGGGGCTCACTGAACTTGTTAAAGTTCTATTTTATTAATTTTGGGAGGCTTTTGGTAATTATTTATTTAAATAGGTTTTCTCTTGAAGGGGAATGGAATACGTCACCTGAAAACATGTCTCTTTGGCACAAGGATTGTTTGGGGCTGGTTATTTAAGACAATAGCTGCAAGCCCCGGAGAGGCTCTGAAAATGAAGTCGAAGTTGCTGGACGCGTCTCGGGGGAGAGGCTGGCACTTGCCCACCCGCGGCGGGCCCCGCGCTCCCCCGTCCTCCTGATGGCGCTTAAGTAGGTGGCTTGGGCCCTTTCCGGGAGCTGAAGGGCAGGTGGCATGCATGTCGCTAAACCTCTGCTTCTTTTCCTCCTGTTTACCTGCCTTTTGTTACATGGAGGTCTTAGCTAAGAACTAGAAGGGTCGAGGGAAAGTTATCGTTCCTTCCGCACAACGATGTGTTCCCAAAGTGCACTGGTTGCGACCCCAACTTTTTAGTGACCGTGTTGGAAATGGACCTGTAATAAGGTCACACAGGTAGGTGGGGACCCAACAGCAGGGCCCCGATCCCAAAGGACTGTGTTCCTTTGAGGGAGAGGGAGGGAGGGACAGAGACATTCACACGGTTCTGTTTTGATTTTCTGCACTCCGGGCAGGCTCACATCATAAGAGGTGTATGATATTTATGGGGCGGAGACACGAAATGCCGAGCTGTCTCTCTTTCCGGTGGAAGCGCCCACTGATCATTAACACCTCAACTTATTAGTTCACGGGGTTTACAAAATAATTGTATTTTCTCATTCCTCCTTCATGCCTTGGTTAACATACTTCTATAAAAGAGCATTTCTCTCATCTGTGGTTGAGGCAACTTTTAGTCAGCACAGGAAAGGAGATAATTTTGAAATTATTGTTTTTTTTTATGCATTTTTAAAAATGAGTTAGTTCGTTAGCATCCTACACTGGGAATAACTGGTTGTGCTTTTAAACTATCATAAACCGATGTAATTAAAAGTATTTCACCCGTTCCTGTTCACTGAATTTCCTGCCGTAGCTGACGCTTGAGTCCTCCCACATTTGGTCAGTCGGCATGTCTTTGGGTTTGTCCTCTGTCCTACGACGTCGTCTCTGCCATCTCTGAGGGCTGATTTGCTACATGCGAGGCCCAAACGGCCCTGCCTCATCCGAGGTATTTCTGACTCCACATCTGGACATAGCCATTTCTTGGCGAACTCTGACTTATTTTACTGGAAAATCATATATCCAACCTCAGTTTGGGCACTTTGAGCCTCTCATGACCACCGGCCATTATTTTTAGGCCATTTTAGTGGGAAAAATTACAAGGCTCTTTTTTTAAAATATAAAATACATCATGAGTTCATTCCAATGTAGCCAATTACATTCATAATTTTGGGTTTTTACTAAACCTCTTACATCTTACATCTGTGCTTTCTCTGGCCCATGCCAAGGAGCTTGGTTCTAAATAATACCATAAATGACAGAATAAAATAATATATAATCACTAAGTTTCTTTATCCCATAATTCTACACCAATAGCAATGTTAACATGCTTAGTCAACAATATGATTACAACAAAAAAAGTATCAGCTTTTACAGCTTTTTTTATACTTTAATATGTTCTTTACAAAGGATGTGGAACACACTATGTTTCAGAGTCATTTTAACATCTTTTCCATGTAGTCATTTTACCAGTTAACTGTGTACACATTAAGATTTATTTGTTTCTTTATATACTTGGATTTTTAGAAATTAATTTTATTACTATTATATGTTTATGTGAATAATTTTTATAACTAAAAAGTCAAATGTGAAAACCAAGTTATATTCAAAGAAGTCTAGCTCTTATTTTAAGATAAAAAAAACAAAACCACCATAAAGTATCCATTACCCTATTACTGCCTCCTCTTGTAGGACAATACTTTCAAAGTTTGTCTTTATAAAGAGATATGTAGGTATCTTTTTTTAAGAAAAACTGATATATTATACAATTCCATATAGACACTTTATTTTAATGCAAAAAGCTATGCAGTACGTAGTCATGACCCGAAACATTTTCTCTAGCTCGTGTCTATAGAAGACTATCTGTGTGGAAGAGAGGAAACCACAGTGACTGGTGACTGAGCTACGCGGTGACACACTGTGTCTCCAGACGTCTACCACGTGCCAGGGGTTCTGTGTGCTTCGTCTCGATTGCTCCTCAGAATGGTCTCGTCAGGTAGGAAGCGTTGTCTCCAATCTAAAGATGATGCTGAGTCTCAGAGGCAACTTTCTCAAGGACACACGTCGGTGAGCGAACCTCGGTTTGTCTGAGCCAGCACCGGCCCCCCGCCCCATGCCACGGGGTCATGCAGTGAGCAGTGTCTACGCGCACCGTCTCTCACACTGCAGGCTGATGACTAAAGACCACTGGATTCTCTTCCTAGCCCAGAGCCAGCCATTTGCTGCTGTCATAACCGATTCATTATTTTAACAATTTTCATTATTTTAACCAAAGACACTTCGTTTTTATCATTTACAGGAATGACTAACGCTTGGCTGATTTCCGAGAAAGAACATGAAAAGTCTGAGGTGAATGCATTTCTGCGCTGTGTGGGCAGCCAGGTGGTGCTCCCGGTGGCCCTAGGGTGCCCTGTCCACTAATGGTCTCATCCTCCTGAAGGCGACATGCTTGAAATCAAGTAACGTGACTGTTGGGTTATAGGAGAGTGTTTTGAAAATATCAACAGGAACATGCTGTACGAACTCACTCCCGTTCGAGGAGCCCTCGCGTTGGGGACAGCCCGAGGATGCGGGAGTGGACCGCAGCAGAGGCCACGCTGAGTGACCAGCTGTCTGCGTTTGCTTCGTGTTGCCATAAACGTCTACATATGCTTTACGGATTCTTTATTTAAATAGGAAAATGTTAAAAGTAGGAGTAAAAACGCTTTCTGTGACTTCTTCCCAGCAGATTCTGGAGCAGGACACAGGATCTCGTGGGTTCACAGGAGCTTCTCCCGGGGCTGGGCGGGCGGTCACCAGCTTGAGACACCGAGCCGAGACAGCACGTCAGCCACCTGTGGCCACTGACGAAGCATTTATCTTCACATCAGAGTTCTTCCTATGAAACTTCAATTCCCCAGTGACTTACGGTCTTGAAAAGTTAGGGCTGAATCCCCTGACTGAAACTCCTGGGGGGCAAACAGCCCACGTCGCCTTAGGAAACGGGACAGAAGTAGCGTGAGCCCGGTCCACGTGATGTTCTCGCCTTGCACTCAAGCAATTGAGCTGCCGAACAAGGCGTGTCACCGAGCGAAGCCGCAGCAGGGCCCGCCCGCAACAGGTGCCCGCAGAGGGAGACCCTGAGCATATCGGTGCTTTTCTAGTTACTCGTACGAATTCTGACCAAGGAGGATCAAAGCGACTTCACAAAATAATCAAAACTTAGTTGCCAGACCTGTAATTTACAACCTATTTTACAGAAAGAAAATGAGGAAAGGAGGGAGATGAGAAGGAAAGAGAAAGAAAGAAAGAAAGAAAGAAAGAAAGAAAGAAAGAAAGAAAGAAAGAAAGAAAGAAAGAGGGAGGGAGGGAGGGAGGGAGGGAGGGAGGGAGGGAGGGAGGGAGGGGGAGGGAGGGAGGGAGGGAGGGAGGGAGGAAAAAAGGTAATCCCAGAAGCTTCTTCCAGAAGTCTGTGATCCGCGGGCAGGGCCGCTGATGCATCAGCTCCTGGGTAGGTGCTGCGGCTGCTGAAAATGTGAATTACTAAAATATCACTTCCTCTGTGATCCCCTCCCCAGGCTACATGATCAGGCGAATGGCCCGGTGCTCTGGCCAGGATGTGGCCAAGGGGGCTGGGGACGGCTGCCTGCCATTGGCATGGCGCCGTCTGTGCCAGCAGCCGATGAAAGCCACCTGTTGGCAGCGACGTGATCTGGTCACACGGACCACTCTAGTGGCCATTCTTCCCAGGGACTTGTTGATCCCCGAGAGCTCCACGAACACAATATTTCCCATTGTTTTGATAAAGGAATCACGGGTCGCAGGTCGGCAGAGATTTCGAAACACCAGCTGGAGGAAAGCAGTGTTTTGCCCCAACCCCACGCTCCCCCGAGCGAGGGGCGCGTCCCGACTGTGGCCTCGGCTCGTAGGCTGGCAGGTCGAGGACCTGGAGCTCAGAGCAGGTCCAAGGAGGGACGCTGTGCATTTCACACACATGGCATTTCCTCAGTGAGGCCGTGTTTTCAGGGTGATTTCCAGAAAATATACCTCTAACTTCCTAAATTGCTGCCACCACAGTGTCAACGCATGTGGGGAGTCAGCGCCGTCCTTCGCTGAATGACGGGGACACACTTGGCCAGTCACGGCTGCTGACTCTGTTTCTGCAGCAGAAGTCAGTGCGGTGGCAGCGGGTCCGAGCTGTGACGCATCCGCCCCAGCCCCAGAGGACCCCAGAGGCGTCGCGGTGGGAGAGGCACGTGCAGCATTCACAGCACTCCCTGGGGGATTGGGGGTCCACGGCGCCGGCCCTGGCACGCCGAGGCGAGCCCCACGTGAAGCAAAGGGGCTCCACCTCCCCAAACACGCGTCCTACGAGTTCCCAAGTGCCTCGTGGAACCTTAGTCGCCCCGCACCCACACCAGGTGGGGAGGGGACGGAGACCCACACGCAGCCAGCCAGGCCCCACTGCCGTGGCCACCACTGGGTCCTGCGTGGCTCTCCAGTGAGGAGGGAAGGCCAGGCGTGGTCACGGCTGGGACATCTCTATAGGATGAGGAGGGGAAAGCCGAGGGGCGGGACTCCAGGCCACCGGCCGGGTCATCCTGCCGCGTGTCACAGCATGCGGAAGCAGGCCGGACTGGAGGTGGCCACGCGTGTGACACACAGGCAAGGAGGAACAGCTGGACGGTTCTGTCAGGGGACTGGAGGGAGGCGGGTGGCAACAGCCGGGGCCGGAGAGGCAGCTCGTGGGGGCAGCGGGGTGGCACCAACATGGACTGTGGCACATGGCCTTTGGGACTGAGGATCATGGCATAGGAAGGTGACTTTCTTTTCATTACATGTCATTTTTCTGCTGAGAAGACTCACCGCAAATGAGGATGCACACACGCACACGCGTGCACACGTGCAGCCAAGCAGACGTAACGACTCACCCGCCCCGGGCCACGGCCACCAGTGCCGGCACTGTGGGCGTGCGGAGGCAGCAGGGATGCGGCCTGGCCCAGCACACCGGGGTCCTGCGGGCCACCACTGTGGCCGTGGCCGAGCGCTCGCTCCATGGGACCCGGCACCCCGGCCACCCGACGCTTCCCGAGACCCGAGCAGCCCCCTGGGACTCGTGGGAGTGCTGGCCCTGCATATGTCCCCAGGGAGCAGGTTGGTCCTGCCTGCAGGACCATCTCAGAGCCCGACCTCAGACCACAGGAGGTGTCCGCTCAGGTGGCGCTGGCGGCCCCTCAGGCGCGGTGACGGTGATATCCCCGGCGAGCTCCCTCGGCGCTTCCCGCACGCCGTCCCTGAATGCGACAGGGTCCTGCGTTTGCCGACTCAGCTTCCTCTGCCGCGAGGTCACGGTGGATCCGCCCGGCAAGACCCCAGTCTGCCTGACCCCGTTTCACACGCGTCTCAAATGCGCGGCTGTCCCTCAGGCCGCAGTGCCACCCTGAGGGAGGGGCATCCACTTTTACCTGACGGTAATGTGGCAGCATTAAGTCTTGTCAGAGGTCAGGGGCCTGAGGGCATCGGCAGCCCCCCTTGTGTGCTCCCTGAGAGGTCGGGGAGGCCGTGTGTTTTGGGACACTGTACAGGCTGCCGGCCTAGGAGCATCTCGGCGCCAGGAGCCTGTGGCTGCCACACAGGCACCGCTGAGCCTGGTGTGCGCACTCGACGTCCCCGAGCCGCCTCCTCGGCTGATGGTTTCTCTCGTCAGGGCATCGGCTCCGCCTCTAAACATATTCTCTCCAAACTTTATCAGCGTAAAGACTTTCCCTGTCACTAAAGACGCTTCTGCTCCTGATCGCGCAGGACGGTGTATTCTTTCTCACGACAGACATCGTTCACTCTGTGCAATGCTATAATGGTTTCAGCATTTACCATTACACACCTCCAAGGAAGAGGAGAAAATAAATGCCAAGGTTTCCCCTTCACATCCGAACGAGGCGTGAGGCCGTCCACTCTCTCTCCTCCCCCAGCGGGTCTGACCGACAGCGCGAGAGTCAGTCAAATTCGTGTGTGTTAAGTGGGCCGTAAAAGACTAAATGAACAATTATAATTATAAGCCACTTTCAGCTAACTCATTCAAGGTATCCTTAACAAACCGAATTGACAGCCCATAATTCTGAACTCGTAAGTCAAAAGAAAACGATTTAATAATTTCGAGTTTCTGCTTGGAGAGGCAAACCACAAACATGAAGCAAAGAACGTCTAAGTTTTCTACGTCACAGCATCATAAGGCAGCGTTTACGAGTGTGTGTTGTCGGGCTAAGAACAAACGGAAGGAAGACATCCACCCTCGTGTTTTCTGTATGGACATGAAGTTCATTGCTATCCTGCCCAGGATGTTTGCCTGACCTACTATTTTCTGAAATCCCCCTTGGTAGCTTAGATAAAGTTCTTCAAAGGTTTGCTACTCGGATCATCCGGCCTTTAGCCTCGGGCCGTGGCCATTGGTGGTGACTATCTGTAGGTGGCCTGGCTCCCGACGGGTTTGCAGCCTGACTCTGTGGACAGTGAGGACACAGAGTAACTCTTCTGGCATCAGATGAAATATTCGTAGTGGGCTGTTTGCATGTTTAGTAGTTGTAAGACGTTCAACCACAAACGTCATTCTCCACGGTGATCACAAGATCCGGGAAAGCAAATGCCTTTTAAAGGTCCTGGGGGAGTCATAAATAGCATTCCTGCTCAGCAGTGAACATCAAAGAGCCCGAAGATCATGCTACAGCTGGTTATCTTCGTTTCTCACATTAATTGCCTGGTGACGTCTCAATTACTAAATGTTGATTTCAAAGACGAAGTTTCCTTCTGGTCGGCAAAATCCCATCGGAGGTCACATGTTCATGAGCACGTGCGTTCACAGCAGCACTATCCATAGCGTGTGGCGGCAGCAGCGGATAAACCAAACAGGGTCCACTTGAAATGACGCGCGGACACACAGACGCATGAGGCGTTACTTAGCATGGAAAGGAACGAAGTGCAGACACGCGCCGCATCGCGAACGAATTTCGAAAACTCGTGCTCGGTGAGAGAAGCCAGACGCAAAGGCCGCGTGCAGCACAATTCCATGTCTGCGAAATGTCCCAGAGAGGCGGGGAGCAAACCGGGGTTCTCGGGCCTGGGGCATGAAGAAAGGCGAGCCGAGAATGTTCTGGAACCAGATAATGGTGATGGCTGTACGGCCCGTGAACGTTCTGAAAGCCACTGTTGTCTTTACTTGAAAATGCTTACTTTTACATTTTGTGAATTTCATCCTAATAAGAAAATAGGAAACAAGCATTAGGGGATTTGAATGGGACAGGTCACAAAGAGTTACAGACGTCCAGGGCAGAGGCCCTGGGCAGAGCGTCTGCAGGCCAAGCGCTAGGGTGCTGCGACCCTAGCGTGTCCCCACCAGCTCGGCAGGCAAGTCTCAACCGCGTGGCCCTTCCTCTGTGAGACAATGACGTCGGTCCTCGCACCCAAGGCATGGGTCTGGGTATGAGATGACATAAGGACACACAGACACACGACTGTTAAACTATATAAATGTAAAAACTGGGCTAGAAAAATATCCAAACATGGCACTGTGACAGGCACCATTTCACAAGGAAATCGTGCAAACGCTACTCAGAATGCCCCCCTCTCGAGTGTGCACTGGGTGACACTCCCAGGGAGGAAAGCAGGTGTTCGGCGGGATTATGATTTACAGAAAATACTGTGATAATTTCTCCATGCAAAGCTCTTCTGAAGACAAAACACCTTTGATGTGTTTTGGGCGGCCAGTGACTCACTATTTACGGTCCTCTGAGGATGACAGTACTGACTCATAATTGTGTCATCTTCCAATATTCTGAGAACTGTTTCATGGTCATCAGAGGGAATAAATCCAAAGTTTTAGGATTTAAGAACATTCGAAACATTTGTTTTCTGTTTCTAATCATTTGCATATGTAATACTGACCGTTGGTGGCTTCACGCCAACCGGCTGAGCAGATGTCTCTTCTTATGAGAATGGGGCACCGAGAGACCAGGCTGGGGTCCGGGGTTGGGCTGGGGTCCTGGGAAGGCACACCTCGGGAGCAGGTGAGGTGAATGGTAGAAAATGTAGTTCGTTCGAAGAAGCTGTCTCCAGCCACAGGAGGACGGAGCTGCCATTTTCCCCAAGGTGCTTGCGTTTAATGCTTAATAGACGGAATGGTGAGAATGAGGAAGCATGCACTGAATTCATTTCAAAGCCTCTAGAAGACAGATGCAGACAGTAAAGCAGTAGATGGGGGTCTTTCGATGATGACGATGGTTTAAAAATTCTCTAAGTACACTGAAAACATCTGAGAATGTCTTTCTTCACAAAATGCTTCAGTTTAAGACAGCAGAAAGAGTTCAGAGTTGAGAGAACAGTCGTAGAGTTTTTGGAAAGTCCCTTTGCTTCTCAGAGTCCAGGGCCCTCCTTTTCTGTAGAAGGGGAGCATGATACCACCTCACGGTCGCGGAGAGAACGCAATGAGGCCGTGTGTGAGTTAACGAGCATTTCTGTAGCATCGTCCTAGATACTTCACAATAGTAACTCACTTAAACCTCCTAATAACACTGTGGGCAAGTCCTATTATTTTTTTTATTTTACAGATGAGGAAATTGAGGAAGAGAAGTGAACTGAATTGCCCAGCTCACACAGCAAGTAAGAAGTGAAGCTGGGATTTGTAGCCAGGCGATAAGGCTCTTAGACTCTGTGCTATCAACTGTTGTACCATGTGTATAGAGAAAAAATGTGTGTGTGTGTGTGTGTGTGTGTGTGTGTGTGTGATTCCATTATAATGTTATGGATGAACATAAAATATGAGTGTATCAAATTCACTTTAGAATTGAATTGTCCAAAATGATGGCTTTTATTATAATCGATTCCAAGTCTATTTGGAACACAAGAGGAAGGATGTTAAATTTGGGCAGTCGCCTTAATTTCTGTTGTTGGCAAAGACATGGACGGACACGCACAGGCAGAGCCACGTGGGCAGGATGCTAACGCGTCAACAGCAGTGTCGATTAGAACCACTAACGCCATGGTCGCTTGCTTCCTTGAAAGCGCGTGAGGGCTGTGGTCCTCGGGCCTGTGTGGCTCTGCCTGTGACCATCTCACACTCCTGTACGTGTTTTCACTCTTATATAAAGGGCAGGTGTTGCTTTGACCATCTAGTTGGATCACAGAAACCAAGGTGCTCGTGGCCTAAGCAACATCACGAGGCAGCGCGTGGTGGGCAATCCCTGGAGGTGACTGCGACACGATTCCAACCCGAGACCATGTGAATGGAGCGGGGAGCGCAGGGCTGTCACCCTGAGCCACATCTCCCACTTCCCTTTCATTGCACGACCGACGGCAGACAGGGATCTCAGGGCGAAGTCATAACAGAGTCCCCGGCGGTTCCTGGGGCGTGGGACAGAGCCCCAGACGCGCAGGCAGGTGTCTGTGCCGCTTTCTAGCCTCTGACTGCAGATCCCATAGAAATGAGATGAGGATAAAGAGACCAGCAGGTGGTGATATTCAAACTGTTCTAAAGACTCTGGGGCAGAAGGACATGAAGACACCATTCTGCCATTCTGCCGAGGGTGACCCGTGGCTCTTGAGAGCAGGCTAGAAGGAGTGGCTGGCTGTGCACTTCGTTTCTGTGGGGTCAGTGAACCTCTGTTCAGCAGGACGAGCCTGCCTCCATACTTGGCCATGCCAACGTGGACTCCTGACCTCCGGGTCCATCCCCATGCTCCCTGGAGAAAGTGACAGAAATACGCATCCAGGAATGACACGGGGGAAGTAACTGAGAGCTCAGGCCCAACTCATGGTTTGTTGCACAATCTTTTAAATATAAATTAATTTTATGATGCTAAAAAGATTAATGAACGAAATCACTGGCTTTAATCAAGGGATTCTAGCAGTATAATAAAGGGATTTTTGCCTCATAGACTCGCATGAATTGTATACACCCAAGATTCTTAAATGACAATAGAATCGCTCTAAATTTACCATTAGAATTCCATTCAATTTTTTCTAAATCTCCAAAATGTTTTTTAAGTGTGTTACATAAATTATGACAAAAGAAAGATGAGCATGTGCTCCCAATCTCACTCGAATATTTCTTTAATTGGAGCACATGATGTTGGTTTAGAAAACACACGTCATGCAGAAGAAATCTCATAATTTTAATCTCAAAACTGGGACATGCCATCATTTATTAGTTTGGTACAGAGAAATGTAAGTAGAATACCATCAAACATAAAAATATTTAATTAGAACAGGACTCTAAAAATTCAACAAGGAGGCATCAATTATTTAAACAGAAAGTTCCTTCCTGTGCTGTCCCAATCAGCCCCCCACCCCTTGAACCCCCTCGGCAACCCACTTTCCAGGCCTCAATCAGCTCATAGTGAAGACGCAACCATTCACAGTTGTCTCCCGGAGTCTCTGCTTGGTTTTTCTCAATGAACTTTTCTCCAAGCCTGTCAATACCAGTCTGAACAACTGCTTTGGGAAGTAATTTGAGTTTGCTTCCAGCCGTTTCGTGTCCATAGTTGTTTTCTCAGTGTCAGGAAGTGGTGGCCGATATGACTCTCCGTTTCACTCGGTGTTTCTCCTGACTTTCTGAAGAGGCCGAGGCGGGGGACCCAGGAACCGTGCCAGGTGTGTCTTGTTTATGCGAGGTCCGGCTGGGCCCCTGAGGGGGAGGGCGGGGCTCTGGCCCTGACCAGCATCCACGGAGACCTCGCCCCGCCCCCGCCTCGTGTGTCCACGCCCCGCTGGAGCAGCGGCGGGAGCCCCGCAGCACGGCAGGCGAGGTCCCTGTTGCGGGGACATGCCCACTGTCTGCGGTCGTCTTCCCGCCAGTGCGCCAAGGAAAAGTCACAGTGCTCTCACGCCAGGGACACCCGGGGTGGGACTCACCCGGTGCCCTGCTCCACCCAGCCCACGCACAAAACCGGAGGCCTCTCCTCGGGGACTTTCGACGGCACCAAATCCAGGGACCGACCCTGTCACTTTGGGTCCCCACACTTCGTGTTCACGCAGGCCGCCCTGCCCTGCGCAGTCCCGGCCTCGCCTGCCCGTGTCCCCGAGCACCGCTCCCCACTGCTGACGGTCACGACGTGGCACTGCGTGGAGGGGGCGGGGCGCTGGGTCTGCCTAGCAGGGTGGCCTCGGGGAGGGCGCGCGGGACCCGCCTGCGGCGGCACCTGCGGACCATCGGCCTCCTCGGGCCCACGCCCGACAGCGGGCGAGCGGGGAGCGCATGCGCATGCGAGCGAGTGGGCGTGCGCATGCGCGTCTGTGCGTGCGCATGTGCGTACGTGCGCGTGCGTGCGTGAGCGTGCGTGCCCACAGGGACACCCGCGCGTTCGTAAACGGTTGCTCGTCACTCCAAGGGCCGCAGCCGCTCCCGGAGGGCGGGCCCCGCGCACGGCCGGCGACACGGGACGGCGGGACCGCGGCGCACACCGGCCGAGGCCGTGAGGAGGACCGGCCGGGCCGCGGCCCAGCACAGCCGCAGGAGCGTGAAGGCCGTCACGTGGTTTTCAGGTGAACACCTCAGTGTTTATCGCTTCATAGTTGTTATGCTTTTTTAAACCGACTTGAAGGAACCGCGCAGACCAACCGGCTCGGGGCTCTGGGGACAAGGCGGCGCTGCGGGGCGGGGTGCGGCGCGCGGACTCCCCGGCCCCGTTGCTCCAGCGAAGCGGCGTGCGGTTTCAGGCTGCGGCGCAGGGAGCCCCAGCTCTGCAGCGAACCCCGAGGTGCGGGGCGCGCAGAAACGAGGTCCTGGGTCCGCGGTCGCGACGGCCACTGCGGTAAACCGGCCGCCACTCGGCTGGACGTCCGCTGGCGCCACCGCCGCGGTGGCCTGTGAGGCTCTGGGGTCCGTCGCGCTTGGGCGTGGGGGCCATGCGAACCTAAAGCACAAGGGATTCCTCGCCCAGAAACGCCGTCACAGCTGAAGCTAAAAAATCGGCCGCGGCTGGAATTCATCGAGCCACGCGGGGAAGGTGATTACGGAAATTGATCAGCTGACGTTTTAGTAAAGAATGATCATGGGCTCACCCGTTGTCAACGGGAGAGGCTGGGAACCGCTGAGTCCTCCCCTGGACGGCCTCCCTGGAAAGCAGGGCCATCCGCTGATCGGCTCACTGGACCTTCCTGGTGAGGACTCAAGACCCAAGACCCTCTGCCCAGAGCTTTATGAAATCTGAGTCTCTAGGTATCAGCAAACATGGCCGTGCTCCCAGCACAGCTGCAACATAGAAATCTGCGCGCCCCCTTCTTGGGCCACCTTGGCTAGGCCAGGCGGCAGGTGCGGAATGGCTGGGCCAGTGAGCTGGTGGCCTGTCCGGGATACAGGTGAACAGCGTCCTAAGGGACGGGGCCTGGGCAGAGCATGCAGACTGAGCTGCACAGGGTCTGCAGGCACCGCGCTAGGAGGGCACATACTCCGATCCAAGAAGGTGACCCAGCTCCTGCCCTGTGGTTGTTGAGGCAAAGTGAGGACACCAGAGCCCCCGCCCGCGGGTGAACACTGACACCCTCCCTTAGAAATAAGGGTGGGGATGCTCTCGGTTCGCACTCTCAGGCAGGAGCCACAGTGTCAGCCACCGCTGGAGTGCCCAGCTATGCCCGGCCTGGAGCGGGCCAGTCCCTGCTTCTCACTTTTGCAGATGTCTCCTGGGCAATCCCGCAGCTGACACTGGAAGCAGGGTGTGGCCACTTCCAAGGAGAAGTCAAAGCATGCCGCTCATAATCTCACAAACACATGACGGATTGGGACCCACATCGGGATGGCCGCGTCTCTTACTGAAGCAGAGTGACGAGAGCACACCTCTTTTGCCCTGTGCCCGATAATCCGGTGTTTCATAAAGACGATCCACACAAACAGACTTCGAGGGAATATGTTGGGAAATGGCCACAAAGATTTTCTCGATGTTTTACTTGTTTATTCAAAAAAAGGTAAATGTACTGAGCTGGCCGTTGTGTGAGGGCGCCGAGGCGAGTCTGCAGGAGGCAAAGCAAGTGTCCTGCCGGCACCCCGGGCCCACGTGCGGACCCAGGCTGAGGCGGAGCCAAACACCGGGGTCGGGCGAACCAGCACCGATGAAGTGACCCCATCCTGTAAGGAGGACCGGCTCGCAGGAGCAGGCCTCTGGCTGTGACACAGAAGATCGAGGGGTGGCGGTATTGGGGGCAGGCCAGACGTTGGGGGTCGCCAAGGGACAGGACAAGTTCAACCTCCTCTCGAGAGGTTAAACCAGCGATTACCAAAAAATAGTGATAAAAACAATAATTAGCAGCTGTGATCAATAGTAGGCAGAAAAGTACCAGAGGCTCTGCCCCATGAAGCACAAGGCCCTGAAGCTTCCAGAAGCAGCTGACGTTTAAGCAGATGCAAGAAACACGAACAAACTACCAGGGGACATGAGGACCATGTGTGCCCTCCCATCTGTCAATTTGGGACATGGAGGACATGTCCTTGCAGGTGGAGTCAGGTCGAGGTGCAGAGAGACAAGGAGTGTGCCCGTTAAAATGCCTGGGATGCCTACGTGGTTAGCGCCCGGAGCAGCCGGGAGTGTGCTAAGAGATGAGGCTTGAACACGGGCGGAGGGGATGTCGCTAATGGCTCTGCGCCCACCACGATGGCAGTGGAGGGACACTGGTGGCTTAGTGAAGGGGGGCGTCCGGGAGGAGTCGCTCTGGCTGTTTCATCCTCAGCAGAGTGCAGCGGGAAGGAAGCCCGGGAAGCGGGCAGTGCTGGTGGCACGCGGACATGCCGACGGAGGCCTCGGGTAACCTGCCCGCCACCCTCGTGGGTTCTCCCCCAGGAGTTCGAGATGATCGAAGCTCGGCGTCTCCCACAGAGAAGCGGCTTCCCCATCAGCTCCTGGGGTTCGGGCCCCTCTGGGACACTAGCACCCAGTGCTAGAGATGGAGTGGGTGACACAGCCCAGGCCATTTTCCTCAGTCTGTTCCACGTGGTTTTCTTCCACACACATGCACGTGCACACATAAGTGTGCAGACACACGCACATTCTCACCTGACTGTCCCTGGGCTTGTCTGCATGAGCAGCAGTGAGTCCCCATCTCTGTGAGGCCACACACCTCCCCGCCCTGTCCACAGCCCCTGTCACACTTTCTTTTCCTTTGTCCAGATCCTCGTTTTCCTGGTTATTGAGTAATCATGGAATACTGAATGATTCTATCGCGGTCGGGACTCTCAGGAATAGGAAAGTGTTGAGCCCCGGCTGTGCCGCCGAGAGGCCGGGTGGGGGCGCGCGTGCGCCTGCGGGGCCGCGGCCAGAGGCAGGCGCCCCCGAGCTCAGGGCGCCAGGGGCCAGCTCCTGGCCTCAGCCGCCCCTCTGAAACCTGGCCGGGCGAAGCCCCTTCCCCACTAGTGTCCCAGGCGGCACATGAATTTTGTCGTCAGCTGCCAGATGGAGCTGGCCCTCCCCTCCCCACTGTGCTGTGCAGCCACTGGCTCTGGGGGCGGGGGTGACAGGTACCCCGGCAGGCCCGCCTACCCCGGGGCACAGCACAGCCTCCAAGAGCTGAGCGCTGAGCCCCTGAACACGGGGACAGTGTTCGCTCAGTGTCCCGGCGTGCTGCCCGTGCTGCGCTGCTGAGGACCCAGCCCCTCCGCTTACTTTCGGGGTCCCCCAGGAGCACGTGAAGGGACTGGACAGGCACATCCTCCCTCCCACCGCAAAGCCATCCAGGGCTCCCCATGGAGGTGGCACGTCCCCTGTACTGACGTCAGGCTCGGCCTGACCCTGGTAGAGGAAGCAGACCTCTACCGACAATGAGGCCCCGACGACGGGGCCGCACAAGTCGCCGTAAGTCGGCTGCTATGGAGTCTGAAATACAAGCCACGGTTTGGATTTTATCCTAGGATTCATGGGAAGTTATTCAGAGATTTAGAACGAGGATACGGTGAAAGCAGAGATGAAAGGCATTTAATTTAAAAGCTGCTTGCAAGAGGAAGGGTAAAACTACACATGGAAAAAAACACCAAACTCAATTACAGATGTTCCTCAGGATATTTTGAGACAATACCTGGCAGTCTAAAAACTGAAACCTTTGACGAAGCAAAACATTTTGAATTCATATGATTGTGTTTAGAATGCCATCAGCTGAGGACATGGCAATGAGACAGGGGGCACAGTAATGGCCAGGGGACAGCCGGGGCGGCCACAGAAGGAGCCCCAGGCCCTCCGCCTCCCCATCCTCAGAGGAGGAAGAAGAAAACTGTCTTGAGTGACCCTCCAGCCTCACTTAAAAGGACACTGTTAACAATATGTTTGCTTAGAACTGTCAATAAGGGATTTCTGGCATCTCAATAAAACATGGATGTTACTGTCTCTCTCTAACACACGCACGCACACATACACATTAAAGGAATACATAGTATTTTTTGTGCATATATATTTAAAGATACAGCCGCCAGTGTCGGGAACCTCGGTGTCAACCTTCAGTCAGAGCTGGCCTCTGTCCTGCCTCCTGGAGTCCTGGGCGCAGAGCAGGAGGCAGGGGGCGCTGATGGACGGGCTGCCACACCTCCCGCCTGGACCAGGTGGCCACAGGTGCCAAGTTCAGTGTGAGCCTGCCAAGTCACACTTCATCCAAGTCGGGTCACTTATTCAAATACCTGTTGGTGAAGGTTAGTTCGGACTGGTTTTCATTTTGATTTTCTTTGTTGTTGCTTTTGGGGTGGGATTTCTTCCTGAGTTAAGGGAGGATGGCAGTTTGGGGGACACGGGCTGAGCTGTTTTGTTTTCCACTCGTGCTCATGTTAAGAAACATACTGGCTCTCAAGCACTGAACTCGAACTGCCCTCGCTCTCCCCCTGCTCTGGTGCTTAGAGCCCGCAGCGGCGCACACCGCTCTCCTGACCTCGCTTCTTGAATTCCCTCATTCTCTCCATCTCACGCTGACGTTGGCTGCCCAGTGGGGGCACGACGCAGCCACCTCCAGGTGGTAGCAGGTGGCAGAGCATCCTCGGGCCACAGCCGGCTCCAGGCCTGGATCGCAGCCCGCATGCAGGGCTCACGGCGTGGGGTCGCTGTGGCAGCAGGACTCGGGGGCCAGCCGTTTTGTGAGACTGGACTGCGCCTGCCCTCCGCTGGCTGCCATCGGTGCCTCTGCAGTAGCGGCGGGAGCGCCGCCCGCCCAGCCTCCGAATCCCGACGCGGGCCCCAACGGGGACCAACCTGCCACGTCCAGAAGGAGCCGAGAACGGTGCTCGTGACTGTGACCTTCCCGTCGGTGCTGGACAGAGCTCATTAAGCACCCGGAGTAAAGGGCGCTGAAAGTCGGGGCCGTGGACTTAGGGGCACTGTTCCCCCTTCATTGTCATGATGCAAAAGGGAGACAGAGTTGGTCCACGGTAGGTCAGCGCAGAGCCCAGAGGGGAGCCTGTGTGGGGTCGGGGGTCTCAGCTGCGTCGAGCGCCCCTCGCTCTGTGTGGCGTCGCAGCTGGGCCTCTCCAGCCCTCGCAGCGGCGGTCCACGTGGTCCCTGGGGACCGGGGACGTCTACAGACGGCGAGCACTCGAGGGCGTCGCTGGAAGCATGCAAATACCCGGGAGAGGTGGGTGGCGTCCTTCTCCAAAGCGCACCAGTGACGCCTTTCCTGTTGTACTCACACGCACCTGCGGGCCACGCTCAGCTATGCGAGGGACCACACTCTCCCAGCCGCCCACGCTGTCAGCCATCGTCGTCAGGGCACGTCCTGTCGTCACACGCATCTCAGTGATCAGTAGTGCGCTGATGTCCGATGGTCCTGTGCACGTCAGCATGAGGCGTTCGCCTCTGCCCTCCTGACACGCTATTTCCTGAACACCCCTCTGCTGAAAACAAAACGCCGAATGAAATTTTAAACAAATCTTTTTTAACTGTGCCGCTAGCGGGCAGGTAGCACAAAACAAAGCCTGGAGGCAACCCAGAGCTTCTACGGATGGCAAGAGAGTGGCTTCTGGTGGAGGTGGCATCTTGGGATGAGGGGACAGGTGTCCAGTGCAGACGGGGAGGGGGAGAAAGAAGGAGCCGCCCTCCATTCCAGAAGTTGGGGAATGGAGATTTTTAAGAATTTGAATTCAATGTATCTGCCCTGTTATTATGAGTTGATCCCACAAGCTTATAAAATTTTGATGGCATTTTTGTTTAACAGCAGAGTTTTGAGTTCGTGGTGGTTTCTGTTTCCCTGGCTGTTTTAGTAGACATTTGGAAGCGGACCTGTGAGGAAACAGCAGCCAGATGCAATCACAAACTAAAAGTACTAATCAGTATTTTAAGAGCACGTAGGGATTTTACTCATTAAAATAATTCCATGACAAATCGTTTAGTAGGGCAGAGAAACCCTTTATAAAGCGGTGACCAATGCTTCCCGTCAGTCCCGCAGATATCCTTTCGTTTGTTCGTAAGAGGCACTTCCCATCCAGGATTCCTAGGTCAGATTTCCTGTGACTAAGTCACTGAGGTTTGTCTTGTCCACCCACACTGCCTGTGTGATGACCTCGTGTGTGACTAGCTCCATCTGGAAAACAGGTGGCACTGGGTGCCGTGGGTCAAGACGCCCGTCACATCTACCTTACGGCTGGACGCGCACCCCGAGGCGGATGAGCAAGACGGCGGCGGCTCAGGGCTGAAACGCGTCTGCAGGGGTGCGTTTCACCATTACGTGCCTCCTCTAGGGCGACAGCTGCCCGAGTGTCACCCCTCAGGGGGACTGTGGCCTGAGCAGATGAGCTGAGCAAGATGCTGCAGCTCAGGCCTGGCACTGCGAACCTCCCAGCCCAAGGGAGGAGGAGGGACACAGAGCGCCCTGCGCAGGGACACAGAGGCGCAGGACAAGCCCCGTAGTTGTGGGCCGAGGAGGGGAGGGACCCAGAGCAGGAGAAGGACAGAGACGCTGACGAGCACCCCAGATGGCAGGTACTTCAGCCCGGTGGTTGTCTTCCTGTCACACGCCAAGGTCATGGCTAAAAGCTTGTTTCACCGGGAGCTAAGCCCAGGCCAGAGCCAGCAGGGTCGCCAGGCAGGATCTCCCTGCAGGAGTCGCCAGGAGGGCGTCAAGAGCTGAGGGTCCATTACGAGGCCGGCGGGGTCTTCGTCGCCCCAGGGCCGGGGACTGGCGTGCTCTGTGACCACCGCAGCGTTGCGTCACAGAAGTTCCTGCACAATCGAATAACTTACCGTTTGGGTGTGATACACAAAACACACAACTGCTCAGAGCAAACGGCCAGCTTTCTGTCCCCGCAGGTCCTGGCTCAGCTGGGCCACTCTGCCTGGGGGTCACACCTGAGCTGTTTGAGATTGACTCTAGGGGTGCAACATCACTTGGGAACTGTTCCCGCTTTCTAAGAGCATACTAATAACAGCTGTCATTTCAAATACAAAAATAAGACATGAATAATGCTGTTTTTAAAAATGGCCGCACTAGGAACAACAGGGCGGAACACTGACGTCGCCCTGCAACGACATACATCTGACCTCCCTGCAGACCACTCCGCCTCATAGTTTCGGGGCACAAGCTTCCAACTTGGTGTCCACACAACTGAGAGAGCCAGACACAGCCGCACACATGCCTAGAGAGACTATTGGGTGGCAGATGACAGGCACCTTGAGGAGCACTTGTCACCCTCCTAGCCGCCTCATGTTGGTGTTTGGGAGCCCAGAGTTCCTCTCAGGCACCACCCGCTGCCGAGCCGCAGGGCGCGTTCCGGGCGTGAGCTCTGCGTGTGCCCCGCGCCGCGGCAGTGCTGAGCCCCCTGCACCCAGCTGGCCCCCCCGCTCGCAACACGGCCCGGGCCCCTCCCCTCCAGCAATCAGCCCTTTCTGACCCCAGCCCACGGGCCGACACAGGCCACGCTTGACGATGGGCGATGCAAGCGACACAGGGCTCCAAAAGCGTGACGTAATCAGGGACATGTGTCACCGGCAGTAACGCATTCGACGGCGCAGAGGACGGAACCCATCGAGCCCACGGTGGAACACCGCCTGCGTGTCCCACGGCCGAGCGAGGCAGGACACCTCGAACTGCTTCAGCCGACACCTGTGTGGCCGACTGTCCCGCACGTCTCATGAGCCGCAAGGAGCAAACCTAGAGTGTCAGCAAATGTGGCCTGAGTGTATACAGGTCCCTTAAAAACGAAAAAAGCCATGTGCCGTAGGAACACCATCTTTCCAAATCACTACACTCCCCGCGGGGCTCGGACACAGTTCTCACTGGAACTCGGGAGGGAAGCGCGCAGCCCGCCCCAGCCGGCTTCCTCGCGGGGCTTGGGAAACGTTCAGTTCGTTTGGCTATTTTTATCCACTGGGACAAGGAAGCTCATAATCGGGGGGACGAGGGGGGAGCCAGAGCCCGCAATCGGCATGGAGTTCCCAGAGCGGAAGCCTTTCCCGTGGGGAGGCTGAAGGTGCCTCGCCCGACGCACAGGCGCGGGGAGCCCCGCGTCCGCCTCCAGAGCGGCTCCGGGCAGCCGGCACTGCGACGCACAGGGACGGCACCGGGCCCGGTGGTTTGGAATGGCAGGTGCTCCAATGTCACGCTATGTCACAGCACACCATGTCTCACCATGCCAGGATGCATCACATTGTCACACAGCATGCCAGGACGTGTCACACTGTGTCATATCACATCATGCCATATCTCATCACCATGCCAAGACACATCTCGCTGTGTCACACCACGTTATGCCATGGAGGGACAGCACCACGGTCCTTATTCCCGTCCCTCCGCCTGCAGTCAGTGGGGGAGGGGCGGCTCTTTGCTGGAGTCATCTGCTGGTTCGCCTGTAGGAAAGACACTGCGTGGGAAGTCGCTTTTGAAAAAGCCCCACAGCTGCCTGGGATCGGGGTGACCGCCAACCTTCTGACGGTGCACCCCAAGAAGACACTAGTTGCCTAGTTAAGGGGAAAACAGAAAAAAGATACAAATTTAATCTAGCGACCCAGCATCCATCACGACGCTCAGTTCCGTCCCCCGTAACTGCGGAGATGCGCGATGACGTTAGAAGCACAAAGGAGTCTGCGTGTGGGGAACCCTCTCCCGTCCCCGCATGTGCCGCAGGACCTCAAAAGCCATTTATTCGTTAAGTCTCTACTGTCTACCATGTCCACCATGCGCAGTGGCACTCCGTCACCCGTGTGGCCCTGTCTTCCCGTTCATCCCTTTCCAGCCTGCACTCCTGACGAGGCCACTGCTCTGTGTCCTTCTGGTTCTGATCGCACAGAGCGGGACCCACAGAGTGTAGACTCGAGTCTGGCTCCTTGTGCAAACGCAGCAGCCGAAGGCCTCGCCCATCTGCGGACACAGCTGGCCCACAGTTCAGTCACTCATTCTCGTGGGGACGGCACTGGGTCGCTCCCCGCTTGGGCGTACTACGATAAAGCGTCCGTGAATGCTCTCGTGCATGCCTCTGGGGACCTGCTCGCTCACTGCTACACCTCAGAGCACAGCGGTGGGATCCCAGGGTGGGCGCACGCCTGAAGTTAACGAACATGGCTCAGAAGCACCCCCTAATGGTCGCCCCCCTCGCATTTCCTCAGCGACGGGTGAGTGTCCTCGAGCCGTATCGTCACTGATGCTGGCATTCTCTCTGTGGCAAGTGTGCAGGCCCCTCATTGTGGATCTAATGACATTTTCTCCAGAAGTGGCGGCCTGATCACCCACCGGATGCTTGGTGGCTTTGGGGTCCGGTGTGTCCGTCCATGGACCCCTGGGGTTCAGCTGTCGGGTTATCTTTTCCTGATCAGTTCATGCGGTTTTCACCGTGGCGCAAAGGCAAGTGTCCCACCTCGTCATGTGCTGGTGTCACGAACACACGGTCTTGATTTCGATGGAGTCCGGTCTATCATTGTTTATGATTTTAGTGCTCTCTGTGTCCTCTTAAGAAATGTCCGCTTCCCGAAGATCATGAAGAGATTTATGAGAAGAATTTCTAGAAGACGGTGGTTAAATTTGACTTGACAAATATGCGAGTAAGATGTATGCTTTTCACTTTGTTTAACTTCTCATTCCTCTGATTACTCATAGTGGGAAATATTGGCCTAAATGACAACCATAAACGGAGAGAAAGGCCAGAGGGTCGAAGGAGGCAGAGCGCCCGCGCGGGGGCCAGGCGCGGAGGGCATTTGAAGCGGAGCCTCTCGCATCCGAGAGGGAGAAGTGCCCGGCGCAGAAACATTCCTGAGAACTCAGCAGACTGTCTCCACGCCCGGGATGCCATTCTTAAATGATTGAATGCGGGTCTCATAAAGAGCATTCAATCAAGGGACATGAGTTCGAGTGACTCCTTCGGCCTGGCATAAACAATCACGCCTGGTGCCAAGAGAGCATGACCAGGCAAGGCCTGTGACATTCCGATGGTGACAAGTAATTGTTATCATCCAGCCTCAGAATTTATACCAAATTTTGCCTATGAGCTTTATTTCTCTTCTCACTTCAGAATCCTGGGGAACGCTTTGCTACGATGTTTTGTTGCGGGAGGGATGATTCAGGTTTTTCGGTGAGGAAAATCTGAACAGACAGTGAATTTTACTGAAATATTTCTGCACTAATCACAGCCCACATTCCAGCACAGATCAAGCAATATTGTTCTTTTACTTAAATTATTCTAGTTGTCAAATCCTTCTGCACATAGACACATACACACAACCTAGAGATAAATGACGACTAGAATTTAGGGTGTTTATGGGCATTATGAAGGCATTTTAAATCAAAGTTGTTTATTTTCACTTATCTTTGCTAATAACATTTATCAGAACAAAGTCTCGCAATGACATTAAGCATCACGTTAAATATTAAAAACATATGTGATCAACTCATCCTCACATTCTAAAATTCCAAGTGGATGATTTTTCCGCATTGTGTTAGAATCACAGCAAAGATGCGGTTATAGTTTTACTCTCTTCCCTGGCGTCGCTTCTCGCCGATGTCACCGCTTCTCAGGAGCAGAGCTTTCCTCTCGCTCTTCCTTCCAGTGAATGAGCCTGGCTTTAACACCCACCCGTCTGTCCCAAAGCTGTCCCTCACGCAGCATTGATTCGGGACCCACCAGGCTGGGGTTCCAAATGCCTGCACCCTAAGCCTCCACTGGCGGGTGGTCCACGTGCTCCTTGACGGTGAGGGCCCTTGTCCTTCATCATGGGTCACTCGCACATCACTAGCCTTTAAGTCCTTGCATCACCTTACAAAATATTCTCCCATCAAAATGCCTCAGTCCCCTCCTTTGCCCGGTATGTCGATAAAAACAGGGTGATGCCCTGAAGCCTCAGGCAGCTGGACCCTCCTCTCTGCTGCCTTCTCTCTACCTCCAGGTTTTTCTCACCCTCTCCCCAGATACCCTGCCGTCAGGCTCACTGTCTTCCTCTCAGCTGTGACTTCTACCACCCTCCTGGGTAACTGTGTCCACGGGGACACACGGCCAAGCCTTGGCCTCCGAGCGCGTGCTGGCCCGCTAAGCCCCAGTGGCTCTCCCCCTCCCTCTTCCAGACACACCCTGGTCCTTCGGGTCACCCTCAGGGCTCGGTCACAAGCTGAAGAATCAGCTGCCTGGTCACAGCTTCCCTCCTTCCTACCTACCTGCCTGCTGACTTTGATTCTAACGGCGACCAGAACACTCACCACCATCTGGCTACATAGTTGGAGAAGCAGAACCAATAGGAGATGTATCTATCTATCATCTATCATCGATCTGTCTACCATCTGTCTGTCATCATCTAGCATCTATCTATAGATAGATGCCCTATAGATAGAGGCTATCATCATCATCTATCATCCATCTATCATTTATCTATCTAGGTTTATTTTAAGGAATTGGCTCACAGTGCTATGAGGTGAGGCCTGGCAAGTGTGAACTCCACAGGATGGAGACCCAGAGAACAGTGTTGTCACCGTCTTGACCCTGAGGGCTACAAACTCAGGCACAATTTCTATGCTACAGTCTGGAGGAGGAATTACTTCCTCCCTGGGTGACATCAAGTTTTCCTCTTCAAGCCTTCAACTGCTTGGATGCGGCCCACCCACACTGTGGAAAGTCATCTGCTTTACTCCAAGTCGACTAATGTAAATGTTAATCTTGTCTAGAAAGACCTCCGCAGCAACGTCTGGACCGGAGTGTGACCACACAACTGGACACACCCAGTTAACCACGATCCCAGCCCTGAGCTGCGGTCTCATCTCATCACGCAGCTTAAAACGGAGGCCCCGCCCTCTCTGCAATGCCCTAAAGGTTCCCTAACGCTCCGTCTCATCCCCTTGGAGGAAGCTCGGCCCAAGGTGAACCCAGCATTTCACTCCTCTTCACATACGTGTGACAACCAGCCCTCCTGGAGGAGTCACAGGCCGGCAGCCTGATTTCACCGCGGATTCGGCCAGTGGCCCCACGGGGGCTCGCCGGCCCCCACTTACGACCTGTCCACCTCCCGGGATCTCAGATGCTCCTGCGAACCGTCCGCTCCACAGTTTCGCCCCCTCTGTGCTGGGTGCTGGGCCCCCGCTCCCGGCTCGGAGCCCTCCCCTCAGGCCCCGCTCTGAGCCCCCGCCGCCCTCCGACTGCCCCCCGGTTCCCTCCGCTGCCACGCAGCCCGCCTTCTCAACGACGGTCCCGCGCAGCTACCGCCCCTCGGCCTCCGCGTCCTCCTCGGGCCCAACGCCTCTCGCCGACCGGTGGGATGACGCGGTCATACCGGACAGCGGCTCCGCGGCGCCCTGCCTCGGCGGCAGCAGCAGCGCCGTTCTCCCGCACTTGCTCCAGAAAGCGCCCTCTCAGTGGCCTCTGCGTCACCGTGTCACCGCGGCTTTTCTTCCGCTTGCTTGCGGTTTTTGTTTGTTTCTCCAGTTTATTCTAAGGACTGGTTTTCCTTCTTCGAGGTGTGAAAGTGTTTGCGTTCCTTTAAGTTCAGTCTCAGGCCGTCCATCCTGGTCCTGCTAAACCCTCCCAGTGGCCTCGTCCAGGTCCGCAGTTCCAACGTCACCCGCATGGTGATGAATGAAAATGCGTCTCTCCCAAACCTTTCTCGATCGTCGAGACCGACCGGGTTTCTTCTGAAGCAGAAGCAAGCTTTCCGGGGGCGGGCAGGGGATCCCGCAGAGATTTTAGCTTCAGGACCATGGCGGACGGAAGCCCTCGGCATGACGCAGACGAGAGAAAGCGTCGGGCCGCGTCGCGCGGGGTTCTCACTGCTGAGGGACGGCGTGACCCCCGCGCGGCGCGGGGAACAGGGCGGCGGGTTCCCGAGGGAGGGACCGCAGCGCGCCGCGTGGCGCCGGCCTGGGTGGCGGCTCTGTTCCCGCCCGCGCGCGCCTGGCCCGGTGCCTCGCTGAGCCGCGCGGGGCCACGAATCTCACCAAGGTGATGGCGACGAAGCGCCGTCCACTCAGCCGTGCCCAGCCGGGGGCAGATTTCCGGTCTTCCTGTGGCTCTTCACTGCTGCTGGAGGTGCCCAGCAAAGGTGACACTGGTGGCCCGCAGGATGGTGCTTCCTGGCGTCAGAGTCAGGGTCCCGCGCCGTTGTCCACACAGGGTCCTGGCGGACGCGGACGCCCCGTTCACGCCGCCGGGAACGTGTTTATAAACCTTCGTGAACACAGGGGCTGTGTCTGATTAGCGCGTGATCACAAGATTAAACTTAAAAAGAGCGATGCCACTCATGTAAGTGTCCTGTTTAAAAACATACTGATATGCTGTAAACCTTCCTATCCTAATTTGATCCCTTTCACCATATTTATATATTTTATGTATATAAATATTATATATTGTATTGTATATAAAAATATACATATTCCTTCGGCATGTGATTTCAGAAACTTTTAAACCAAAATCCAAAGACGAAGTGAAAAATAGACTAGCGATTAAGGTGACTATGACAAATACTTCGTAGACAGTTATATCGTCTAAGAAAACAAATAGCATCGTTTATGCGTACGGATACAGAGAAGACTGAGGTCGAGCGATGTGGCCAAAAAGACTGAAACTAGGTAATGTCACCGCTGCACAGAACAGCACATTACGCACTTGGTCACTAGGTGAAGGTGTGGCTCTCTGTCCGCGACACCCTGTGACTGAGTGAGTTCATTCAGGGGGAACTCTCCGGAGGCAGCGGGGAAGGGCAGAGGACAGTGGCCACGGCGCGTGCGGGTCCCCAGGCAGCCGCTGCGCTCCTTCGGCTGTGACTGAAACCGGGAGGTGGTGTCCTCATCTCAGGGAGGGGGCGTCAGGGCGGGCCATGGGACAGCTGCCTACGTTGCAAGAAGTGGTGACAGCATTTGTCCAGGTCCCTGACGGACCAGAACAATTGAAACGCGAGTTGTATCTAGAGCGTCTCACAGGGTCGCCGTAATGGTAGACTAGTGTCTCCGCGGTGGCGGCGCAGGGTGAGGACCCTGTGAAGATCAGTGAGCCGAGGCCGGAGGTGGGACGTGGAGGCTGTCGGGGACAGGAGCCCAGGCCCAGAATGAGCCACCTCCCAGTCCCTGGGACTTCTGGCAGCAATGACAAATGCCGCGGCCCTGCCCCCACCCTGCCACCCTGCCGTCCACACTTGTTTCCAGCCTGGGCCACCAGGTTCTGCCACCAGGTTCTGCAAACACCGACGACATGTGCCGACGCTATGTGCCATCACCGGCCCTTCGAGTCCCGACCAGCGCACGTCTGCGCTCAGACCGTTCGGGACCTCTGAGCCGCGGAGACGCCTCGCGCATCGCGCCGTGTTCTACCGCAGACGCACGGCGACGTCACGATTTTAGACGGGACAGGGAGGGCGAGCCCCTTCTGTCTGAGAGAAGGCGTCTGCTCTGTCGCCCAGTTTATTCCCAACGCGAGGACACAGCTGGCTCCCCGGCACAGGGCGGCTCCGCGACACGGCAGAGAAGGCACCTGCGGGCGGGAGACAGCGCCGCCCACTTCAAGCCCGGAGGCCACTGTGGTCAGGGACACTGCAGGACAGTCTGAACTCTCTCTCTTCCACAGGAGCATGTGAGCGGCTGGTGTCACGACCAGCGTCACCTGCCAGGTGGCTCACAGCAGGCGCTGACCGCTGGCGAGGAGGCCTCGGCGCCAGGACTGTAGGCTCTCCGCTGATGGCGACAACTGGGGGTGAGAGCCTGTGGGGCCCCCAGAGAGCCTTGTGTGCCCCGTGAGGGGCCAGACGCCAGCCCTGCCACCCCGAGGACACCTGGCCTGCCACTGTGGTCTCAGGGAGCGTTACAGCAACTCCCTACTTCTTAACATGACCCCGGCCACCCCCACCCCTCCCAGCATGGGCTTTGGGAGGTGGGGGAGGGGCAGCAGCATGTCAGGGGCGTCCCCACTCTGCCCAGCAGCGGAGGCCCCGTGAGCCCGACCTGCGAAGAGAAAACAGAGGTGACATTAAAACACCTTTGAACCTAGACCTTCCATCCGAACACATTTTTACAAGCAAACGAGACTAGGCGCCATGAGACCTTTGCGGGGTGACAGGTGGGCTGGGAGGAGGTCTTCCAGGGCAGGGGGAGGCCGCGGGCCCCTCCCTCAGATCCTGCTGAGTGGCAGCTAGTGACGTGGCCGGTGCCCGCCCCCCTGCACGTGGGACAAACGCGTGGATACAGGAGATGGAGTTGCCAGGCTGAACGTGGGTCCCCATCCGAAGCCACGACCATGGTCTTGGAAAGCTAAGGGCCAGCGGATCGTGGGGCATTCGGGTCCACTTGGCAGACATATGACTGAGCCACGTGACTCTCGCTTTAGGGAACAAACCCTCCTGAACTAAATGTTTTTTTAAAATTGTCGTCCAATGCTGCAAACTTAAGTTATTCAAACATATGGATCAAATTTTCCTTAAAATTACCATGCTTCAAACACTAAGCCGAAAAATGCCTGGCAATGCTACTGAAATCGCTTTTTCAAATGGTTTGAGTTAAAGTAGAAATATTTACTGAATCCCAAAAAGTTTCTGGGCGCACGGTCTCGACTAAAGGCTCGTGGGAGTTGTTCGTGCACAAACCTGGGCAGTCAGCTTTGCCTCCACCCCGCAGTCACCAAGCTCCCACGGACGCGAAGAACCTCAGGGGACGACCCCGCCTAACGTCCCCTCACATTTTCCTCTGCAATCAAATAGCTCCGGATGTTACACATTCAATCATTGCTATTAATTTTCCATTTTTCCACCTAGTTTATTCTATACTTATGAGCAAAAAGTTAATTAAGGCCACATTCCAGGTATAACTATTTAAACGATGACACTATTATTCATCTTTCATTGTGATACAGAATTTTAACCGTGGCGCAGAATGTCCTCATGAGTGGTCACTGCCACGCCCGACATGAATTCAGTGGTGGCGACCCCTGAGCGTTGGGACTGGAGGTCCGGAACTCTGGGTTTCAGTCCCAGAACCTGCTTCGGACCAGCCCCGCGTGGCCGGGTTCGTGCGCAGAGCTGGGCTCCGCGCTGGGAAGCTCGGCCTGGGTGACACGTCTCAAACTGGCAACTGAGAACAAGGGAGGTCCCTGGGGTTGACGTCACAGCCGTGGAATCATGGGATACTAAGTGGGCGGGCACTGGTCACCTCCACGCACAGTCTCTGCCCCAAACGTGCAGGGGCGTCTGGGACAGGGACGGAGATGACCCAGTTCTGCATGTTTTGACTCCCGAGAGCAGGAAAGACAAGGCAAGCCAGTGTGGGGGCCACACTCCATGCTGCCCGTGTCCCCAGGTGAGGCTGGGGTCTCCCCGCATGCACCACCCAGGCCCACTCCCCAGAACCAGGGAGGCAATGCCCCAGGGCTGATGGCCGAGCTGGAGGGGGTTCCAGGTTTTGCCGACTGTGAGCCCCAAGTCCAGGCCACAGGAAGAGGTATGGGGATTTCTAATATTTACCCAAAAGTAAAACAGGTGGGACCAGGTGGTCACTACAAACAGCTGCCACTTGCGCTGTACAAACAACGGGACGCTTCTCACCACAGAGGCGGTTTGGGGAACCCAAGAGGGGGCAGGGCCTCCCCACGCACGGCCGCCCCGGCCCCCAGCCCTCCGGGGCTGTGCTGCGCTGACCCCACCCCAGGGTGGGACACGGATAGGCCACAGCTCCCTCAAGGACTTGCTGGCTCCAAGCCTCAGCCCCCCCCATCTGCAGGACACATGGCCTGGCAGCTTCCTGCGGTCAGGGGTTCACGGTCGCCCCGTCGGCTGTGCTCAGGGAGGGAGAGAGGCTGGGCTGCGCCATCCAGGGACCCTCAAGGTGAAGACAGGAAACTCCCATGACGTCTTGGCTTGAGATGGCCTGGGGACCCCCCTGTAAACAGCCACCCATGGAGTGGGGGGCAGACGGCGTTGGAGGGGAAAATATGAGGTGTTCTTTTAAAAACACCTTTTTTCTTTTTTAAAACAATTTTCCTCCCCCAGGAATCACTGTGGTAAGTCAGGAGGAGAAACGATTCGTCCAACAGCAATGGCGTCCGCGAGTCCTTACCCAGCAGTTTTAAAGCAGCCGTTCCAAAACGTGCTGTCTGCGGTGACACACGATTTCCACTTCAGCCCGTGAGGCAGAGGACGCAGGTGGGGCGCGGCCGGGCAGGTGGGACGCGGCCGGGCAGGTGGCCTAGCTCCCCGCGGCGCCCACGGTGTTAACTGAGTGGGTTTTTTCTGCGATGTCTGGTTGTGCGAAATGGCCCTCAAGCCCTTTCGTTTCAGGGTTTCATTTTAATATCATAGAATTTTCATTCTTCCAGATAAACTAATTTTTTCATCATCTTCTAAAAGTTGAGTTTTTGAACTTCTAAATAAACTACAGGTTCCTCTAAAAGATGTAGATCCTTATACTACTTTACGATGTCTCCATTTATTCAAATCTCCCTGACGAAAATGTTTGTTTTCTTGACCCTCTTGGTGCAGTTATTCCTAAGACTTTCAGTTGTTCCCGCAGGTAGAGCGGTTTGGTCCTATTGCATGCCGCGCACCTGCTTCCGTGGCCCCTGGCGCCTGTCACACCGCTCCGGCCCCTGGGCCTGTGCTGCCCCCTCCCCGGCCCGACGCGGCGCTCTGCTCTTGTCGATGGTGGTCCCCGCACACAACCCCTGAACCCCGCGCCCCCCACACCACACCCCGCACCTCCCAAGTACCCCGCACCCCCCGCGCACCACACACCCCCACATACCCCGCACCCCCCCCACCGTGCCCCCCACCGCACCCCGCGCCTCGTCTGGGTTTCGCTGCCTCTCCGGTCTCGGCGGCAACTGCTGCGTCACCCGCTGGGTTGAGACCGCTCTTCCCCACCAGGGTGAAAATTATGTTCATGAATTATGATTTTGAATGTCATTAAATGTTTGTTTGCTGTCAAGATGGTCACAGGCGGTGAACTGTATTAACACATTTTCTAATACAGAACACTTCTTATTCCTGGAATAAAGCCAACTTTGTCCTTATGTGTAGTACTTTTAAATGAGTTGGATTTATTAGCATCTCGTTTCAGAATTTTGTCTTCAGTCTTAAACGCAATTGCTAACGTCAGGTTTTGGTAGCTGGGTACCACTCGCTTCCTGAAACAGGGTGCCGTATTTGGGATGCCTGCCAGACGCCGGGCGTCTCACGCTGTGCACACCCACGGGCCGTCTGAGGCCAGTGTCATTTCTGCGGGTAATGTTACTACTCTAATTTTGTTTCTTATTGTTATCGTTTATTTTAATCAGCTCAAATTCTTCAAGGGTATTGGCTTATTTGTAGAGGATTTCTGATAGTGTTAATAATTCAAACATTCGTGTAGTTTCATAGCTGTATAAAAGGGGAGGGCAAAACCGGCAGTCACCACGTCGTGACCCAAAGTTAGCCTGGCACACACGTGTGCGGGCGGCCGGCCTGGTGCTCGCTCGCGGGGTGGAGCTGAGCTGCCCCGGGGTCTGTCACGGCCCGGCAGTGTCACTCGGCCGGACCACTGGCGCTGCAAAATCTTCTCCTCAGGGAGCTTTTACTCAAGAATACTGTGGCAATTTATTTTCTCAGACAACATTGCTTCTCGAATCTTTGTATTGTCTTTACACCTGAACAGCTTGGCTGGGTACGCCGGCCAGGGTCAGAGGACTTTTCTCTCATTATCGGATCGTTATTCTTTTATCTCCTAGAATTTATCGTCGTGGAGAAGCCGGCCAGATTTCTGTAGTCTGTTTTTAATTAGTTTGTTTTCTGTCAGGATGTTGAAAAATTTTGTTCTTTCCTTAAAAATATTTCACTGGAATATGTTTTGCTCTAAGTATTGTCATATTATGGAGTTCCTTCTCCCATCAAGAACATGAGTGTGCATGCACACGCACACGTGTGCACAAGCACACACGCGCACGTACACACACACGCACACGCACACCTCCCCTTTCTGACACCTGCCCATGCCTGGCTCCCAGCGCCACCAGGTAGTGTCCGCCGTGGCAAAAGCCTCCTGACCTCTGCTCAGTCCCAAAAAGCCGCGGGAGCGTGTCGTCCACAGGCCGCGGGCAGCCGCCGCGGTCGCCTGTGCCCGCGGGACCCCGTTCGCATTAGTCGGGCTGGTTCTAGTTTTATTCCAAAGCTTTTGATTCTTAGCTCCACTGACATCTCCATACGTGTCTTTGTTTCCAGCAGACGTGTCTTCTCACATTTTCTAATTTGAAAGTTTCCCAGTATCATTTTCTGCATTTTGGAGGACGTTTAAATCAAACTCTCCCTTTGGCCCTAAATATTTCGGCATAAAAACGTTTCCCATTTTAATTTAGACCTTTTTTGTAATGGGCTTCAAATAGCACTTTGCTTCCCCTCTTTATCCCTCATAAACAAGGGGATTTTTTTACAACTCACGTTGTTGCAGCGAAAACACAGGCGTTTCTCTTGGTCTCCGCCCACTGACGTGACGATTACATCTTTTCCGGACACAACAGGAGAGACAGCGAGCGTCCAGCCCGGTACTCGTTATGATGCTTCATCACGCTTGGCCGACTTTGTACACTGAAGGCAGCGCACCCAGGGTGCACCCCAATGTCCCCACCAGCGCACCCCTTCATCTGTACCTCTCGGGGCACACGGGTTTTCCTGTAAGTTATATCAATTTATTTCCTGTACCATTTTAAGAAAATTCCTGCAGAAAGGGGAAAGGGAAGGTCAGGTGCCCTGGAGAACTCTACCTCAAAGCAGGTTCACAGGAGGTGGGGGTGTGTGTCGCCCTCTCTGGCCGGGTCACAAATCACCCTAACACTCGGGGCGTTAAACAAGAGACGCGAATCCTCCCATGGTGTGCGTGTCAGGAACCTGTGCAGTTTATCCGGCCCAGGTCAAGGTCACCCGTGAGGCTGCCGTCGACCTGGCGGCCAGGCCCCCGTGGTCCCATCCGAGGCCGGACGGGGCTACCTGTAGCCCCTGCATGGCCACCGTCCAGCCCCCTCCCCATGGCTGGGGTGGGGGCCTCAGCTCCTCCCGGCCGTGGGCCTCTCTCTGCGAATGCGTGTGACACGGACCTCGGCTCCCAGCACGGCGAGCTGAGAGAGCGAGAGAGAGCGGGGAGGAGAGGCCTCCAGCGGGGAGTCACAGCCTCTTAAACCGAACGCTTCTTCCGCTGTCTCCCCAGATCCGTCCGGAGGGCCCCAGCAACGCCGTCCACAGTGGGGGGAGGGAGGGGCGTGGCCGGAGCAGAGGCAGGGTCCTGGGGCCGGTTCCCCCGGCCACTGTCGGCAGGGACAGCACCGACCCCCGGCCGGTCACAGGCGGTGAGCACGGCAGGAGGCTGGGAGGCGTCGCTCCCGGTTTTCGGATCCACCTGCCCAGAACATCAACTGCGGTTTCCCACGCAGAAGACCAGACTCGGCTGCCCCCTCAGTCCCTCCTCCTCACCCCTAGTGCTCGTCACCGAAAGGTTTGGGTATGTCATTGTCCTTTGATTGGCATTTTTAGCATTGAGACTTTTCTGTCTTCGTTTGTATTTGTGGTGACGTTGGATACAAAGGCCGCAGTGGAACTCGGCAAACGGACCTTCCGTTAAGCACCTGCGCTTCTATCCCGAAAGCGCTTTCGAACTAAATACGCTTTCTGAGAGGTAAGTGAACTGGAATTCCAGTTATAAATCATGAACGTGTTTATTCTAGGAAGCAATGGTAAAAAGTACGCACAGATTTAGGGGCAAGCTTCACTCACAGGCGGTCACATGGGTACAAAATCCCAAACGTGACAAGGGTGTATTTGACATAGGTTAAGATGGCGAATGCAGCACGTCCCCTCAGACGTCCTGCTGAATTAAAAACAGACGGAAGCACGTTTAAAGACTGATTGCGCCTGAATGTGTGCTACGGCTGAAACGGTGCCATGGGACAGAGAGAAGGCGGTTCTTCGAGACGGTGGCGACACCGCAGGATTCAGTCCTCAGCTGGCGCGTTCTTTAACGAAGCCATGAGTTTTAGCAACAAGAGCAGCTGCTGGTGACAGACCTCCTGACCCCTTGTGGCTTCTACCTATTAGCGTAGGCGACAAGTCCATGGCACGCTCACCATAACGTTCTTTCGTACCGGTGGAGAGGCAGATGCTTAGAAAAGGTAAGAGCTTTCTCAAGGTGACCCCATCGGTAAGTGGTGGAACCCGGATTTGAACCAGGACATCTGACGGCGGAACTTTGCTCCTAACTGTGGTGACACGCGGCCTCCATCAGAAACACGCAAACAGGTACAGATCAGCATCTGCTGACTTAACTGAGGGTTCGGGAATGTTTGCATGAACGGATGGGCCGAGATGCTTTTAATCTGAATCAAATTGCGAGGTGCTATCTTTTTCATTTGGACAGTTTTCACCCAAACGAATGGCGCCTACAGAACAAAGCTGCTTTACGTATTGTCCATGGTCAACACGAGATCACGTCAGCACCGTTTTAACGGGGAACGACGGGAGAAAGCGCGGGCGGCGCTGTCACTGGCGAGCGTGCCGGGGGCGCCCCCTTTGCCCTCGTCCTCGCCCGGTTTCTAAACTTGTCCGCGTGCGAAGTTACCAGTCACCTCCTAAGACTTCGGGAGCTGGGAGCGAGACCTGGCTCCCGCTGGCCCGGGGCCTGGAAAAGTCTGGTCTCCTTTTCTGCCCTGCGGTTAGCTGAGGCGCTCTCTGCTCCGGCGTGCGCCAGGCCAACCCGTCTCCCCTGGCGGTCTTCAAATTTTTATAAAGTGGAAAGTATTTTGCTTTCTTGGACTATCAAACTAGAGAGAGTGGAGGGCACCGCCATCGTGCTTGGGGGCAGCGTGTGCCTCCCGCACTTGGAAATCTCTGGATCACCGTGAGTCCAGTGGCTTAAGGTTTGCACTTCTTTATTGACATCTTGAGTAAAACACCTCCTCGTCATTATTACAGTGACACCTATTTCTCCACATTTCACTATCTTCTGCAAAATGGCACGTTTTTGAGTAGACTTAAGAAGTAGGAAAAAAAATAAGGTCTCTCCCCGCTGAGAAGCAGGAGGGGGCCGCTGGGGCGTCAGGCTCCAAGCGGGCGCCACCGCCACTCCTGGGCCCAGGCACAGCCAGGCGGCTCAAAAAAAACAAAACAAAACCCAAACTCTTACAGCCAAAGCTCTGCGGATACCAAGATTTTTCATTTTTTCTCAAGAAAGTTCAGTGACACATCAAAGAATCATTAATAAACGGGGATTAGATGATCCTGACTAAAGATCTGTGAAAGCTCAGGGCTGAAATACAATTTCCATCATTTCAGTTGCTTTTCAATCACACTAATACTTGGCAGAATTACTGAACCCGTCCCTAAAGTCTTTATTTCAGCATGTTGTTTTATTTTAACTTACCTTTTGGCTATTAAAAGTATAATTTTATTTCCCCAGAGGGTCATTCACATGTTTTTTCAGCCCATTTGATTTGAGAGTTTGCAATGATGAAACCAGAAATTAAAGTTAATAAAGAGAATGCCATATTAATGCAGGTTTTGGCTGAGTTTTATTAATATTATTTTACTTTGAGAAGCGCATACTTTTTCCAAAGTTTCGATTTGAGAAATGGCTCTTCGCAGTGGCTTTGCCAGAATGCAGTTAGGCTCACGCAAAACCACGATGGAGCAGGGCGGGCAGGAAGCAGTGCTACCGCAGACATTTTGCAAGAGACGCGCTTCCAACCCGGAACTTATATCCTAGGCAACTTTGGAGCTAGGTTACATAATTAGTGAAGAACTTGAAAATGTATATTTTGTCCACCTACTCTTAGCAAATTTGTTCGAATAATGTTTATTTTTATGTCTCAAATACTTTCTGGTAAGAGGCCTTTTGGTCAAGATCCACGTAGCCCATGAAAGCAAACACCAGGCAATTTCTTGGAAAAGGAAGCCACATGACCCCAAAGGTAACCAGGCCCATAAAGTCAGTGTTTGACACAAATTAACTGGGTTGCAAGCACTGACCAGTTATTTAAGCTCCGAGGGACCCTGGCTTTTGCAAGAGCTATTTTGTTCAGGGACCAAGGACAAGGCTCGCGTTCCACCAGAGGAGGAATCTGGCTTTCAGTAACTCACCTCCGAGACCCAAACTCAGTGGAGATATTTTGCTAAGACAACCTTCAGGACGTTTCCTTCGGTCCGTGCTTTGCTCGGGGTCTTCACTGTGGTGGGCGCCGTTTACTGTCTGCCAATCAACCTAAACAAAGCCATTGAAAACAATCGAAGCTTTTGGTCGCAGCTAAAAAGTAGTGAGAAAAATTTATATCTATCACATACATTGGGGGCAAGCTGAGAAGTGACTGTCTACCACCCCGCGTCACCAAGCGAGGGAAAGGACAGCTCAAACCGAAGACAGGACGGGGGGTCGTAACGCAAAGGCAGAGTCAGCGTTATGAAAACCAAACTGTTCATCTGCAGGCAGTTTTCGGAACTGACCGCGACTGTCGTCACCGGAAGGTGACATGGGCGTGTGCACCAAACGGGTCGCCCCTCCTCCTGGCGCCTCTAAGGGAACACATGGAAACCTCGGTGCCCACGTATCTGGGGACTGTCCTTGCCCCAGTCCGGTCATGGGGTTATGTCTCTTTCATTTTTGGTCACTTAGGTCCCCTCCTCGCACACAGGGGAGGGACCAACCGTGAGAGGGTTTCTTGCAAAGCGCGCTCGCAACAGGTGGTCGTGAAGATGGGACCCCTAAGCTGAGGCCCCGGCTGGACCAGGGTGGCCGCAAACTGGAGGACGCGCCACACCGGTCTCACAGGCTTCTGGCAAGGCAGGGCGGGGTAGTGCACTTCCCTCGGTGTCCTCGCTGGGCCAGAGGACCCCAGCGCGGTGGCACCCCACAGGCGAAGTGGACGAGACACCAGTGACATGCACCAGGGCCTCTGGGAGATGCCGGATGTCGGGCCCAGAGGAAAGCTGGGTCAGAGCAGGGCGACTGCATGGCCACGTCGCCCAGCTGGGGGCCTCGGGGAGGGCGGGAGCTGCAGTGACGAGCCACGTGGGCAGGAGCCAGTGAGGTGAGGGTCCCGTGTGCAAGGCTGGCTCCGTGGGCAGGCGTGCTGGGCGAGGGGCGCGGGGCCGGTGGGCCAGGAGGTGCCCCGGGCACCCAGGGAGCTAGGCTGTGATTCGATGCCCAGGGTGGAGGGAAACAGACCGCTTCCTTCTATTACCCACCTGGAGAAACCTTCCTTTTCTCATAGAGATTTGGGATTCTCCAAGTGTGTGCTAGGCTGATGTAATTTTTTAGCATTTTTTAAAAAATATGTACGGTGCGGGCCAAGGTCAGATCATTAAGTCAAAAACAGACCAAGTAACATTACTCACCTGAGTTCTGCTTTGGCTTCGGACGCTCTCAGTGATTCCCAAAGCGGGTTCTTCGGTTTGAACATCGTCCACCGTTAGGAAGCGCATCTACGCAGTGACCAGCGAGAGGTACACAGCAACGCACGGAAGACAACGACAAAATATTCTGGTGTCGCAGACGAGGTTGCCCAGCACGAAGGATCCAGCCAGCACCAGAGGCAATAAATAAAGTTGGAAATGGGAGCGGGGACATCACGACTGATGCCACAAAAGCGAGAGGCCACAAGAGGCCTTCTGAACAGCTATATGCCAGCGGACCGGGCGACTCAAAGAAATGGTTAAACTCCTACAAATACACAATCTACCAAGACTGACTCAAAAAGGAATAAAAAGCCTGACATACGGAGATTGAATCAGCAATAATCTTCCAACAGAGAAAAGCTCAAAACTAGATGGCTTCACAGTTGAATCATACAAATATTTAATAGCAAACTTTCTTAAACTTTTCCAAAAAAAAAAAAAAAGAAGAAGAAGAAGAAGAAACACTTCCAAACTAATTTTACGAGACCAGCATTACCCTGATATGAAAGCCAGACAACAACCCCACAGGGAAGGAAACATAGGCCAATATCTCCAGTGAATACAGATGCTAAAATTCTCAACAAAATATTAGCAAACCAGATTCAATAGCACATTAAAAAAATCATACACCATGACCAAATGGAAGTTTTGCCTTGGATGCAAGGATGGTTCAACATCCATAGATCCATCAATGTGACAAATAGTTACAGAATGAAAATCACATTACCATGTCAATAGATGTAGGAAATGGATTTGAGACAATTTAACACCCTTCTATGATTAAAAACTCTAAACGAATGATCGAAAAAACTTACCTCAACATAATAAAGCCCGTATATGAAAATTCCACAACTAACATCATACACGATGATAAAAACTGAAAGTTTTTCTTTTAAGATCTGGAACAAGGCAAGGATGCCCACTCTCATCACTTCTGTTCAACAGTACTGGAAGCCCTGGCAGAGCTACTAGGAAATTTAAAAATAAAATAAAATATAAAATAAAATAAATCCAAATCAGAAAGGAAGTAAAATTGTCTGTGTTTGCAGATGATGTGATCTTATATGCAGAAACTCTAAAAACTTCAATGACAAAAAAACCATTATAATAAATTCTGCAATGTTGCAGGATACAAAATGAACATACAAAAATCAGTTGCATTTCTAAACAATAAATTATCTGAAAAGGAAATTAAGGAAAGAGTCCAATTAATAATAGCTTCAAACAGAATAAATATTTAGACTTTAACTTAACCAAGGAGATGAAAGTCTGGTACAATGAAACTATAAAACATAATGAAAGACATTAAAGCAGACACAAATAAATGGAAATACACCCCAAGTTCAAGGGTTGAAAGAATATCATTAAAAATTCACACAACCCAAAGTGATCTACAGATTTATATACAATCACTATCAAAATCCCAATAGATTTTTTTACAGAAAGAGAAAAAAAAAACCCTGAAATTCACAGAGAACCAATAAGTCCTCAAATAGCCAAAGCAATATCAGGCAAGTAAAACAAAGCTGGAGGCATCAAACTTTCTGATTCCAAAATATATTGCAAAGCTACAGTAATCTAAACAGTAGGGCAATGGCATAAAAATGGCCACACATACCAGTGAGACACAGTAGAAAGCCTCGCAATGAACCCGTATATATTCAGTCCTCTGGTATTCAGTAAATTGACAAGAATACACAACAAGGAAACGCTCTCCAATAAACGGTGTTGTGAAAACTGGTTATCCGCGAGAATAAATCAGACCCTTATTTTACGCCACACAAAAAATTAACTAGAATTGGATTTAAGACTTAAATTTAATATCTGAAATAGTAAAATTCTTAGGAAAAAAAAAACAAGGAAAAGTATTCTTGACATTGGTCTTGTCAATGATTTTCTGGATGTGACACCAAAAACACGGGCAACAAAAGCACAAATAAACAAATGGGACTGCATTAAACTAGAACGCTTCTGCACAGAAAAGAAGATATCAACACAATGAAAAGGCGACTGAGGAATGGAAGAAAGTATTTGAGAGTTAATATTTAAAATATATAGGAAACTCCTACAACTCAATAGCAAAAAAATAATAACCCAATAAAATGGGCAAAAGAGCGAATGGACATTTCTTCAAAAAAGACCAACGAAAGGCTAACAGGTGAATGAAAAGATGCTCAGCATCACCAATCACCAGGGAGATGCAAATCAAAACCACGAAGAGACAAGTACCTCACGTCAATGAAGCTGGCTATTATTTTTTTTAAATGACAGATGTTGGCAGAATGTGGAGAAAAGGAAACCTTTGGACATTATTGGTGTAAATATAATTGGTTCAGCAGCTATGGAAGTGTGGAGATTTCTAAAAAAAATTAAAATAGAATCACCGTGTGATCCAGCAATCCCGCTTCAGAATATTTATCCAAAGGAATTGAAACCTGGGTCTTGAAGAAGCAGTCACACCCCCAGCTCCTTGTGGCATTATCCACGATGGCCAACCAGCGTCTGCGGCCACACGTTCGGCCCGCGGGCGGGGGCGCCGGTGACACTGTGTCCTCCGCGTGTCCTACGACAGACGACTGGATAAAGAAGCCGCGGCGCACCCAGAACACATACAACGGACTGTCACTCAGCTACAGGAGACGAAACGTCGCCATGGTGACAACGTGGCTGGACCTCGAGACAATCATGCTAAGCGAAATGAGCCAGGCAGAAAAGGTTGCAAATCACATGATGTCACTTCTATGTGGGATAGAAACCTAAGAGCGACAAAAACACCCGACGAACACACCGAGGCCCCTGGACGGTGGGTCGGCGGTGACGGGGGAAGGGGGAGGGAAGGCGAATGGGGATCGGAGGGGTCAGACGTGTGGCCACAGGACCCCAGCTCCGGGCGGTGAACCCCAGTGCCATGTGTGTGCATGTGACATGCTGCTGAATTGCACCCCTGAAAATTACTGGGTTTTGTTGGTCAACGTTGCCCCAATAATTTTTCATTTTAAAAAATCTGTGTCAGTTCTGGAAACGGGGAGGGCAGGAGCGAACGGTCTCCGCGCCGCCTGCATCGCCCGCTGCTGGCAGGACAGAGTGGCGTTCCGGTGTTTGCGGGCCCGACGTGAGACGCGACGGCATCGTCAGGGATGAGCTGCAAGATCGTCACGTTGAATCTGAGAAGCTAGACCAGGCCCCGTGTGACAGCCACAGCCAGCGCCCGGCACGACTGTGGCGTTGTTCCCACCCACAGGGCCTCACGCGGACGGACACTCCCCTCCCGAGCAGCTCGACACTGGCCACTCGCTGCAGATGAGAGTCGAAGCGTGAGCCCCTCGCCGCCCGCTCGACCATCTGCCCGCAGCTGGCCCCGTGGCCCCCGGCCCTGGGGTCCCGTCTGTACGCCAGGTGTGGGGACCGGAGGCGGCCAGGAGGCACGTACGACGCGCCGTGGACGCAGACGCGCAGCCTCCCGCCGTCTGCAGAGGCGGCCACAGCCCGACACGCGCCGCCCCACGGCCGGGCCTCCACCAGCCCACGTCCAGTGGCTTCTCCGACACGAAGGACAGACACGAAGACTGGGCACGGGCCCCGGGACATTCCCGAGTGAACTCTAACGTCTGAATCTGCCGAAGCAAAAGAAAAGATGTGGTAAGTCGCGGTTTTCTGTGACATGGCGCAGCCGAAGTGACGGCACACGCGGGGGAGCTGGGAGGCAAAGGGCCCCCGCCAGGCCGGCTCCAGGGTGGCGTCCGAGGTCCCCGCAGCCCCGGGCGGTGGCCGGCTGCTATGCGCCCAGCCCGCCACCTCCTGCCCGACTGCCTCTCAGTCGCCCCTCGAGTCAGGGGCTGAAGAGACCGGGAAGCAGGACAGGGGGCTGCTGGCCGCAGAGCCGGTGCCGCTCCGTCGACGAGCAGTAGCCACCGGGTCCAGGCGTGAGCCACCCCTCCCCGGTGAGGGACGTTAGGGCTCATTCTAGGTTTTAGCCGCCACGAGCAGAGCTCTGTGACCTTCTCATACAAGGTGTTTGGGGACACATGTAGTCTTTCTCCTCAATGAATGTCCAGAAGAGGAACCACTGGGCCGTGTTCAACTTGTAACGAAGCCGCCAGGCACATTTCCCAGTGACAACCAGGTCACGCCGGTCAGCAGCGTTTTGGTTAAATGAACGACGCCCACCGACGCCGGTGTCGACGGCCTCTCTACGTCGCCGACTCTCGAGGGAGCGTGCGGGAGCATCTCGTCGTGGGTTTGATTTGCATTTCCCTAATGATAAATGACGCTGAGCAATTTTTCCATCCATGTCGGCATTCTTTCATGAGCTCCTGTTCACGAATTTTGCCCATTTTTGGTTGTGTGCCTTTTTTATTATATAGTAGTTCTTTATATTGCCTGGAAATAAGTCTTTTGCCTGATATATATGTATTATATATATTTTCCCCATTCTTTGACCTACTTATTGATTTTCCTAATGCTCTTTCAAATAGCAAAATATTTTTCTCCATTAAGAAACAAAATGATTAACTTAGTTATAATAAAAACTTGTTAAGTATAATTTCCTTTAAAACAACCATAGCAAAACTTCGTAGGTTTATTCCAATCTTTGAAAGAAAAATTGATTCATTTATTTCACAGTAGAAAACAAATCAATATAGTTTCACTTCAGATGGTTTGTTTTCCTATTTCCTCATCCATCTGTAACACATTTAAATGACCCAAGACTTAGTCATTGTGGACAGAATGTGACTGCCATGCCTGGCACTTGTCACAGCATCACGCATGTGGATCTCTAGGTTTGAAGCAAAGTTCCAGTTTTTTAGTGGGTAGTTTAGTGTTTCCTTGGTGGATAGTAAATACTTGTAAATTACAGGGAAAGGTCACTTCCGGACAACAGAGGCCATGCGTCTGTGACGCTCATTATACAAGAAAAGGCTGCACTTGGAGAAGAGCATGATGCAAGACCAATGTCACCACACCTCGGGGTCTCCATCAAAAAGGACACGAACTTAGCAAGAGGCCAGACGACAAGATGGTGGTGGCACCTGGCGGGCCCCACGAGAGAACAGACGGCAAGTTAGAGCCTGAGGAGTGCCACCAGCAAAGCACCGTGTCACGGGAGGGTGTCAGCGACGCCCACGGAAGGCGAGGTCCCGATGCGGAAGTCACCTATCCTGAACCGTGTGTCTCAGAGGCCATGGCAACGCGGCATCATGCCTGCCCTGTGGAATGTTCTTAACTTTCCTTTTTTTCCTGCTAATCGTGTGTTTTGTTATCCAGATGGGTCGCTACAGTTTCAGAACATAGTGACTCAATGTGGGACTTCTATCGGCAGCTGCTTTTGCAATTCAAAGGACAAGTGACACTAGCCCTTCACGGCACCATGGATTCAGAGAGGTCACATCTCGGCCGTCCAAGCAGCAGCTGTTAGAGCGACACGACCTGCAGGCTCACGAGGAGGCTGGTCAGCGGCGAGCCCAGCAGCAGACTGCCCGCCCTCCGGGGACAGGGGCCGGCCGGCCGCAGCTCTCACAGGGCGACGCAGTGGCGGTGGGAGACCTCCCCCCAGAGCCGCACAGCCCAGCCCGATGCTGTCCGGACAGGTCCAGCAGGCCGGGGTCCTGGACTCCAGGACCCGCAGGGCCCACCGAGGGGGCGCGTGGATGGCCCCAGATGTGAGACTCGGCGGGGACACGAGCGTCTGTGTGAGGATATTGATTTTCTATTGATGTGACCTTGAAAACTGAAGCCCAAACCCTGTTGCCCAGCAAAGACACCTCGGGTCATCTTCCCGCTGACCTCTGGGGTGTGTCTGTCCCCAGTGCTCCTCGGAAGAGACCTGCTGCTCCAGGCCGACGCCAAGACCTCACAGGCTTGCGAGGACCGTCTGCTCCCCCGCCAGCAGGCCCTGTGCCCTCCTCCCCCTGCAGCCTCCGGCAGCAGCCGCCTTTTCCACACAATTCAATTTTCTTGCCATTAATTTCAAAATCGCAGACGACCACCCTAGTTTCTGGTCAAAGTCGCATTATTTCTCTTCAATATCAGTTGCTTGTTTGCATTCGATCCTTGTTCTTCTGGAATCTTTGCCTTGTATGTGCCTCACATGCCAGGAAAAAATAACCATTAAATTGCATTAATTCGTTTTTTTATCCTGTTGAAAAACTCGAACTAGTACACACGAGACAAGGGGCGTAGGTGTGAAATGCTTGGTCTCAGGCCCCAAGTGGCCAGAACCCAGAACAGGCAAGACGTTCACTGTCAGCTGCTCCCCGACAAGTGGCCCGAACCGCAGCCGGGATTCCGCTTTGCTCCCCACGAGGCCCTGGACTTCCAACCGCCGCTCTGGGCCTCAGGGCGCTCTGTGAGGGCCGCCGCCCCCGTCGCCCGCAGGGGACACACCCACGCCCCCGAGGATGCCCGGCGCTGCAAAGAGCATCCAGCCCCAGTGGACTGGCGTTCTACTGTACACACACAGCTACGGCAAAGTTTAATTTATGAATTAGCTGCAGAGATTAACAATCATAATATAATACATATTATAACAATGCGCTGTTGCAAAGGTAAAGTGAATGCGGTCTCTCTCGCCAGTAATTTTACGTTTTTCAGTCCCAAACCATTCCTATCTGTGTGCCCGCCCCGACCTACAGTAAGGGGCTCCGTGTCACTTGCGGCAGGGTCACCGCTGAGGTCCTCACGAGCGCTCCTGCATGAGCCGGGCTTCCGTGCGGGACCCGCCCCTGGGGGCTCGCACCCTGCCGTCCGAGCAGCTCTGGCACCGTGGCTCCCGCAGTCGGAGGGGCGACGGCCGCACCGCGCTTCCTTGTCCTTGGCAAGCTCGCGGACGGCAGGCTCCTCCTCCTCCAGGTCCAGCAAGCTCGGCACCCGGCTTTCTCTTTCCTATCAAGTGGGGAACGTTCACTTCTTTGCCCAAAGGAAGCGCCTCAGGGCACACTCTAGCTGCCCGCATCGCTTTGGGGCCGCCGCGAGTGAAGTCGGGGGGACCTGAACACGAGCACCGTGACACTGTGACAGTCAATCTGATGACCCGACGGCCCCTAAGTGACCAGCAGGCAGGGAGCGTCTACGGCGTGGGGACGCTGGGCAGAGGGAAGAGTCACATCCTGGGTGGGACAGGGTGGGACGGGGCAGAATTTCATCACACCATGCAGAACGGCATGCAATTTACAACTGAAGAATTGTTTATTTCTGGAATTTTCCATTCGATCTTTTGGGGGCGTGACCGTCCGCGGGCAGCTGAAATGGCGGAAAGTGAAACACCGGCGAAGGGGCCACGTTCCCACGAGGCCAGCGACGGCAGCAAAGGTAAAACTAGGCTGGGACCCTGCCACGGACACGGACCAGAAGGTTGTTTCCAATCAGGGCCTGGAACAAAGTCTGTGAGAAAGAGGAAAGGACGGAAAAAGCCAGAGGAAAGAGAGGCAGGAGCGGGGAGCGTTTGACACGCGCGCTGAACCTCTCCTTCGCAAAACGCACTCGCTTGAAGCACGTGGCGTGCCAGCTTTGCAGGTCGGAAACAGCCGAGCGCAGGTCGCGGTACGCGGCTGTCTGACCTGACGCGAAGGGACCTGGCAGGTACCAGGGGGCGGGGCCCTGAGCGCCTGCCCTGCACTCACGCCTGCCCTCCCGGTGGGCGGCCTCAGACGTCCGCGTACGGCACAGAGGCCACCTTGTCCTCCACTTGACAGCCAACCGCGAAACCCCGACCCCGGCGCCGCCCCCGAAGCCTGAGGCCTGACGCCAGGTCCACGTGCGCCGTGAGCTCCAATCCGAAAAGGACGCCACCGACGGCGTCCAGAACGAACACAAACTGCTCATCCGCCATCTGCCGAGGCCCCCCCGTCCCCCCAGCCCCCATCCCCGCCTGTCCCCGTCCCCCCAGCCCCCGTCCCCGCCTGTCCCCGTCCCCGCCTGTCCCCGTCCCCGCCTGTCCCCGTTCCCCGGGTCCCCGTCCCCCTCCAGCCCCCATCCCCCCCCGGACCCCGTCCCCCCCCCAGCCCCCATCCCCCCCCGGACCCCGTCCCCTCCCCCAGCCCCCATCCCCCCCCGGACCCCGTCCCCGCCTGTCCCCGTCCCCCAGGCCCTGTCCCCGCCTGTCCCCGTCCCCCCAGCCCCCGTCCCCGCCTGTCCCCGTCCCCGCCTGTCCCCGTCCCCGCCTGTCCCCGTCCCCCCAGCCCCCGTCCCCGCCTGTCCCCGTCCCCGCCTGTCCCCGTTCCCCCGGTCCCCATCCCCCCCCCAGCCCCCATCCCCCCCCGGACCCCGTCCCCCTGGTCCCCCCACAGCAAGGCCTGGGCTAACCGCCACCACACTCCGGCTTTGCCGTCCATGGAACGCAGGCGTGCCAAAAGCTGTGCTAAGCCCACGCCACGTGCCGCAGACCACGAGTCACCCTGTCGTCGGACACCACGGAGGATGCTCACAGCCCACGCTTCCGCCGCCGAGAGGGGCTCCCCTGGAGGACAGTGGCCCCCCCACACGCAGGCCTCTGCCTGGCCATCCCGTCCGCGCTCAGATGGCCGCCCTGAAACTGGCCCATCCCGGGAAGGCGCGTGGGGCCTCAGTCCCCGCCTGGAGCCCGGAGAAGCCCTCCCTGGGGCGCCCCCTGCGGCAGCAGGCCGGCCTGGTGACCTGCTCCCACAGACTCAGAAATCACTGGCACCATCTGCGAAACGTCCTCCCACAGCCCTTGGGGCCCGCCGGGCGCCGTCGGTACCCCCAGCCCCGGCCCCGCAGCGTCCTCGGGAGGCCTGGGGTCATTCTCCGGGCGAGGATGCCCCGCATCGCTCTGCTGCCTCCGTCGGCACCGGGACTACGCTCTTGGTCATATCTGGGCTCTCGCCGCCGCCACCTGCCCCTCCCCCCTTCCTGTTCCACCAGGACCCACTGGCCTGTGACCAAGCTCGGTCACCGTCTCGGTGCCTCTACCCTGTCTGAAGTGCCGTCAGCAAGCCTGGCACGGCGACGTCCTTCCCACGTGCCCTGCGAGGCCTGGTCCGCCCAGCCTGGTGAGACCTAAAGATTTGTGAAAACAGGGCCTTCGAATGGACGTCCGAGGTGAAAGTCATCAGTCCCCTCCCTGTGACACGGCGTTCCTCAGGCATTCGAAAAATACACATAATAACAATACTTATGAGTTCATAAAATTCATAGCATTATTATTTTAAAACGGATAACAAAATGAAGTCACGTGGAAAAGGCCAAGCTCCACATAAACGCATCATCTTCACCGTGCTCTCTGAAGAAGGCAGGTCGCTTTCACACGACACGCGCTTGCTCACGGCCGAGAACGTGGGGCGGCCTCGCCATGCCGATCCAGCGCGCACGTGACAGTGGCCCCGCGGCGGGCAGACGCAGCGAGCGACGGCCGCTGTCCTCCGCCGGCCGCCGGGGGCATCACGCCGCTGCGCCCCGAACCGCGGGGGCCTCTGCGTGGACAGCCCGGCCCTCAGCCCGGTCACCGCCCAGAGCTCCGCCGCCCGCGCCAGCCCAGCCCGACTGCCCGGGAGCAGAGCCGCGCTCGGCCCCCCACGCCGCGGCAGCTCCTCCAGGTTCATGCTCTCCTGCATTTCCCCCTGACAAAGCTGATTTTAGATATACACGTTAGAGGGTTTTTAAAGATCTTATTTAGTTTTTACTTATATTAAGCTTTTTTAAGTCACACTTGACAAAGTGGAACCATGACTCACTTTGGTGAAAATGTATATAAGAATGAAAGCGCCATAGATAGGAACTAACGTCATGAAAGTCATCACGAAGCCGGCACGTTAGAGAACAGCGCGGCGCTGTGGGATCGCGACACGGCGCGGCCACCGTGAACGACAGTCCGGAGGTCCCCAAAACGCTCGAAAGGGAACTTCCAGGTCGCACGGCGGCCACACATCGGGGGCGTTCCCCAAGAACGGAGCGCGGGGACCCGGTCCACACACGCCCACGCCCACAGCAGCGCTGGTCACGGCGGCCAAAAGCCGGCAACAACCAGGACGCCACGCAGGGCGACGGAGGAAAACGCCGTGCCCGAAACGGAAATCTGACTCGGGCTGCGACACGGGCGGACCCTGAGGACGTCGCACTCGGCGAGCTACGCCAGGCCGGATGCCGCGTGACCCCACTGACGACGTCCCTGGAGGGCCGAGTCCGCAGACACGGCAGCTGAACGGTGGGTGCCAGGGGCTGGGGAGGGGACGTTAGTGTTTGGTGGGGGCGGCTTCGGTCTGGGAAGGTGACAGTGCTCTGGAAACGACGGTGGCGGGGACAGCAGCGTGAGTGCAGCTAATGCCACCGAACTGCGCACTTACGGCTGAGATGGTGATTTCTATGTTATGTATATTTTGCTGCAATCAAGAAGAAAATTGTTAAATAAAAAAATTAAATAATGTGACTGAACTTAAAAATATTAAATGAGATTCTATGGACTTACCCTAAAGCAGCTTTACATACCTATTTTTAACTGGTTTTCAATAAATTTCATGTTAACAAAGGAAAAAATATATAATTACTATAAATGAATAAAAGCGTTTGGATAACTCCAAAGGTTAATAAAATAAAATGAGTTCTTGTAAATTCTGCTTCTCAAAAACGTGGCACAAGGCGCCCGTACGTTTACGGCCACTGTGTGAAGATGCCAACCGGGAACCGGGAACCCGGCCCGCGCGGGCCCTGGCGGCCGAGCGACAGCGAGGCCTCTCCCGGGGGGACGGGGGCCACGGGGGCGCCCCCACCCCAGCTGGCAGGACAGTGCCGGGGTCTCCCCAGGGCATTTCCGGGCGGGCCCTGAGCGGCCCCCGTGTGGGTGGCCTCTGCGCTGACGGCCGTTTGGGACCTAGAATTATTCTAGAAGCATCCTGACTCTTCTGGGGTCCCCGGGAGCCATGGGGAGCCGTGGATCTGGGGCCGTCAGAGGCGGCTGTGCAGGGGGTCCCCAGGGTGGCTGCTGGTTTCCGAGGGGCAGCTGGACCCTGCCTCGGGGCTTCACCGTCACCGTGGGAGGCGCCCGAAGCCTGGCGGGCAGGGGCGGGACCCGCCGCGGTGGCGCCACCCAGCGCCCCGTTCTCCAGCAGACGAGGGTGTGAAACGGACCACGTGGACCTTTTATTGGAAAGTGTCCCCGCAGAAGGGCTGGATGCCACGGGGCCTCCGAGGGCCCTGCGGTGACGTCGGAGCTGCAACACCCCCGGCCGTCCTCACGTGGCTGCTCCCGCGTCCTGGCCCACAGGTCGGCGGTCACTCAGCTGCGAACAGCTGCAGGCTGCCGTCCAAGGCGGCTGTGACGAGCTGTGGAGGGACAACAGCAGCAGGTGGCCTCAGTCCCCTTCCCCTGAGTGCCCCCGGGAGCGCGGGCGTATGTGCTCCCGTCCGTTGTCCGTCATCTTCTACCCCCTACGACAAAACACACTGAAACAGCGGGTCTGTCAGGCCAACAGCATTGTGCCCCACTCACCCACGCCAGCCCCGGCCGCTCCGACACCGTGGAGCCGGGTCACAGCCCGCCCACGCCGCCCCGGACGCCCCCGCGCTCTCCACCGAGCGGCCACGAGGCTAAGGGACCCCTCAGGACACTGCGGCTTCTGCTGTCATTTCCATAGGCCCCACGCGGAGGGCCCAGGCATCTGGGCACGGCCCTCGTCGCCCAGGCCTGCCGGCGGGGAGTGGGGTCAGGACCCCTGCGGGCGCCGTGGCCTCCCGCTCCCACGCAACCCTGAGGCTAGTTTGGCACCAGGCTCCTTGGTCGCAGCTGCCCCGTGAGCCCGGTGGGCCAACGGGCTGCCCGCCTGCTTGTCACATGTGCCCGTGAGCTTGGGCCACTCTGACACGAGTCAGTCTTCCGCGCGTGACTGGATCGGGTGGCGGGGATGACACGATCCAGTCACGGCAGAGGCCAGGCCTGTCTCACCCCACTGGGCCTCTGACTCGGCCAGGGGACGCGAGAGCTGCTGAGCGTGACCAGCACGGCCGGCTTGGCCAGGAGCCCGAGTGAGTCTTAGCCAGCAAACTGCGCCCGCGGCCTCGGCGTCACTAAAGGCGGCTCGCAGGGGGACTGGTCACGGCGGTTTGTAGTGCTCCGTCCTTGGCTAATCTCTCAGCAACACCTGAATCCGGGGTGCAGACAGGTGAGGGCGGCTCGCCACCGTCCATGTGGGGCGCGGGCGGTGTGTCTACGCCGGAGCTGATTCAGATACAGACGCAGATATAAATGTAGCTACAAACGCGAGGCCAGACAGACGGGATACGCACGCTGACAGACACCCTGTGCCGGCGACACCGCGGCCATCGCAGCAGCACCGAGAGGAACCCTGGCTCTGCCACTCGATTTCGTTTTAAACTCCGGCCAGGGTTCCAGGGCGTGACCCTGAGCACAGCCGTGGGGTCGGCCCTCGGCTCCGCCAGGCATCTGCCGCGTGACCTGCGGCGAGTCACCTTGTCCTCGCCACCCCGGTTCAGGTAAACGCTGCGTGACAGCACCGGGGGAAGCCACACGGGCAGGCGTCACGAGGCGGAGCCGCCAACACACGTAAAGCGCCTGCGCGGGGGACACGGCGGGCACTGTACCCACGGCGGGACCGTCAGGGCCACGCACGGCACGTGGAGACCGAGAGGACAAGTCCGCAACGTCGACCGAGCTACAACCTCCATAATCCTGAGGATGACACACCTGCTCACGGGGCAGATTCTCAAATGCACACAGTTTTGGGGGGCTGGGGGGGGGTCTCAGTTCTTCCTTCACAGTAAAGGCCAATGCAAACTCCGGCTCCACGGTGGAGCAAAGCTGTGCTTACGTGTGGGTCCCGAAATAACTTACGCTCAGGGACGTGTCAAATTTATTTTTAAAATTTTCTTAAATTGGACTGGAAAAGAGATGAAGATAAACCACACACATCCAGAATTACGGAAAGGGAGGCTTATCTGTTCTAAACGGCTCCATCCGCAAAACACAGCCGCCAACCCACACTAACGACACCTCCCAGCACTGACAAACTTTCTCTGAACAGATCTGAAAACAACATAAATTAACGTTCCGACAGCTGCGCCGCTTGTCTCCAAACTCTCAGAAAGGGAAACGCAGCACAGCCGAGCGAAGAAGCGCGTCAGACTCACTCACGTGAGCGTCGTCTGAACTCGGCTAGAAATCTGATCTTTTAACATCAGGTCTTCATCGACATAAACGAAATACACGCTGCATTTCCCAGGAGCCCGTGGAGCAGGTGTCGCTTGGTGGCTGCAGGGGACGGGCTGCCGGGGGGCGGGGGGGGGGGTCACAGAAAACAAAACCGCAGGAAGGCAGAGAAGGGGTCGGCTGTGAGAGAGACTTTTTAAAGACACAGGGACTTGAAACAAGTCTCTTTGGACCCAGGTGACAAATGCAACCCAGAATGGGGAAAGGGACAACTCTCCCGAAGTCACTACAGAGAGGACTGGAGAGCTGCTGTGGAAACTCAGCAAATGACCCTCCCGGCTGCGAGGGACAGCAGCCACCTGAGCCCAGGTTAGCAGAAGGACATCCTGCCACGTGGTCACTGGACTGCCCGAGGGGGCTGAAGAGCAGAAACGGATTTGGAGTCAGAAAAGCCAAACCCACAGACGTAACTGTCACCAGGACACTGTCGTCATCCCGTGTCTGCTTTTTGATACATGTTTTCTTCTGTTTCTTTAGAAACTATTTGTTTCTAATTCACTGGTCCACATGATCAGAAAAAAGAGAAAAAGGCAGAACAAACAGCAATGGAAACCTCAGGTCCGTAGGCCAGCAAGCCTCGGCTGCTGCCATTGCTCTCAGCCTTAGTTTCCACATTTGGCCCAAGCAGGGTCGTGCATCATTACCATGGTGCTCCTGTGACAAACACGCGTGTTTCCTAGAAAAGCAAGGAGACTAAAAGACAACAGTACGAAGAACAGGCAGGATTCCCTTCCTAAAATGAAATCAGGATATCCTCATTTAAGTGAATGTTTTTGTTTCACTATTGCACATTGCAAACTCGGGATAGTTGTTACTGAAAAAACTAACAATTCTAAGGCTTTCACAGGATTCATTACTACGCATAGTTGAGCTGGCAAAAGAAAATATGGGCAAAAAGACAACTGAAAGCCCGAGTGATAAATTTATAAGGTTGCACTCTGTTTGCCCTGAGTAAATCACTGATTTCTGTTTTCAAAAAAAAAAAAAAAAACAACAAAAAAAACAGCACAGAGGAAAAGTAGCAGTTGGGCTCTAATGGCCATAAGGACACAGAAGATGAGGACCTGGGGTCTCATGAGAACAGGAGTTGGGCCTGGGGACCCTGCACAAAGCCAGAATCATGTGTTTGACCCTGAGTGAAGCGTGGACTAGATGTCCCAGGGAGATGAAGACGCCGTATGTGAGGAAAGGAAACCCCCTCCAAAAGCCCTGAGAGCTTGCATTTTAACTCCCCTTATGTGTCACGTGATATCTAAGTCAAAGAACTGATGAAAGAGAAACGTAGTCTCATCTAGCGACATTCCCGAAGCACCTAGCAGAGCAAACCAAGACCACCCTGAACCACCATGGTGACCAAGCCACTCAGGACCCTCAGGGAAAACCCTGCTGAAGGGCGCCTCTGCGTATTTCACAATGAATTACTGTTGGTGGACACAATAAAAAAGCAGAAACAAAGTACTAAAAACTTGAAACAACAGAGCCATCATATAGTCTTGAAATGATATGTTGAAAATGATTAGAAACATAATAAAAGAATGAGGTGCTACACTAAAAAACTGAAAAGTTGAAAAGAACCAAAGTGCAACTAGAAATAAGAGTCATGAAACATAAAGATTCATTTGATCAGTTATGAGATAATTAGAAATAGCTGAAGAGAGAATTAGTGAACCAGAAATCAGGTATGAGGAAATCGTCCGGAACTCAAAGAGTTGAAAGGATGGAAAAAGTGAAAGCGAGTGTAGATGACAGACTAAGTACGATATGTATTTAACTGGAATTATAGAAGGAGACAACAGTGAGAATGGAAAATAGGGAATATTTAAAGGGATAAGAGCTAGAATTATTCAGAATTGGAGAAAACTCAAACTGCCACTGAGGGAGCAAAATGGCTTCTAGAAAAAAAAAATAATAAGAAACCTACAGCTAAGTTTATAATAAGTTTCCAGAATAGCACACACAAGGATCTGTCTCAGTTGGCGGGCTTCGCTCTGAATCTCCGCCACACTGGTTTGGGTTCCAGGGCCAGGCCCCACTCGGAGAGCCTTGGCTTCGGTTAGGGTGGCGGGAGGTACAAACAGTGACACTAAAATACAGACCCCGAGGAACTCTGAGGGGCAGCAAGAAACAAGGTCTACTTTGTAATATGACTCATTTTTTAGGTTTAAATATTACAATCGGTCATTGGCCATTAACTTTGTCACTGACTCCACCGGAAATACATCTTCAATTTAGAAGAAAATAAATTCACTGAAGTTTTGTCTCATATTTTATACTTTCTAGGTTTGCTTAAGAAGTCTTTCCAAGCAGAAGTCACAAAGCTATTCCCAATCTTGCATTCAGGGATAATCAAGATGTATTTTGAACTGCACAGTCGTATTCAATCAGCTCATTTCATTAGGAGTCACAGTTTTGTTCATAGCTGAAATTGCCCTATACTCACTTTTTGAAATGTATTTAGCTGGTGTTAGAACTCCCACAGGCGCATCTACGCCTTGGCAGGCAGCTGTGTGGGGTTCGGCGCCGATACCTGCACGTCCCCGCTGTCCTGGGGTCCCCCTTCCTCATCCGCCTACAGATCCGCCGGGACGACGGCCGCCCCGTGCCCGGGCTGAGCAGAGCGCCCGCACACCCGGCCGCGCGCCCGCACCTCGGCGCTGCCGCCAGACCCACCGAGTCCCGGGCGGGTGTGACCATGCAGCTTTTTGGCGCGATCGCTGACGGACACCTGCTCCCAACACACCGAACTGAGCATAGCGAGCTTCCTCCAGGTGCCAGAGACCGTGCCCGCGTGGGAAGAACACTTCCGCCACAAACCCGACCATCAGGCAAGATGCCGAGAGAAAAAGTTACTGCTTGAAAATAGTTAATGAAAATGATTCCAGCTCATGGAAGAGCCGCGGGGGACGCGGACGAAGCACAGGGCCGGAAGCACACGGGACGCTTCCCGGGACGGCGAGGCGCGCGTGGCTGCTCGGGGCGGGTCTGGACCCCCGGGGTCGGAGCCCTCTGACCAGGGCCCAGTCCGCGGTCGCCGAGGGTGCACGTGCTCGGGAGGCTGCAGCATCTGGAGGTCATCTGATGCATAGCCGCGGGGACCTAACGCTGGCCCCGGAGGCGACCGGGGTCTGTGTCCCAGTGACACTTTTCTTCGTGTGCCTGGGATCCAGTCCTTCCAGATGGCTCCACTGCATCAGGTGGCGTAAGCACCACGGACAGGACCAAACCACAGCCACACGGGGCCCAGCCCATGGACACCCTCCTGCACCGGGTGCCCGGGTGACGCTGTCGCCTCACCTCCGATGGCCGCCTCACCTCCGATGGCCTCTCGTCCTGGGCCCGGAGGGTGCTGTCACAGATGGGTGGGTGGCCATCCAGTGACAGGGGAGAGTGTGGCGGGCAAGCACACACAGAGAAGCCGGAGGAGCATGCTGCGCCTCTCCCCACGGGCCCCGGAGCTCCCGGGGCCTGGGCTGTGTGAGGACACGAAGGGACGAGACCCTAGATGAGCACGTCACGGGGCATTTACCCCTCCCAAAGTTCTGCCACCCAAACTGAAGTTCGACACGGTCCACGTGACACACCCCCCGGAGGGGACGTGCCCGCATGTTCCCTGTGGCCCCCATGGCAAGTCATCGCAAACCTCATGGCTGAAAATACCACCGACCGGCTCAGCCCCTCACGGCTCTGTGCGTCGGCCTCCGGAACGGGGCTGGCTGCGCTGAGACCCCGGGGTCACCGGGCTGCGGTCCCGCTTCCGGGCTGGCTCGATCCTTGGCCCGTGGCCCCTCTCCCCACCTGCAAAGCGGGCAGCACCACGCCCCTGTCCCTGACTCTTCCGCCGGCCTCCCGAGGGTCCTCGTGGTTCTCCTGGGCCACCTGAATGGTCCAGGGTGATTTCTGTCTCAAGGTCAGCTGACAGAAGCTTCATGCCACCTAGTTTAACCCCCTCTGCCATGTAAAGTCACATTCACAGGTCCTAAGGGTTCAAAGACAGACATTTTGGGTCACTCCTAAAAATGAAGTGGATAGCGGAGATTAGTCGGATCAAACTATTCTATAGGCCCAAAAAGGAGCTTTTGGCAGGTCTCCCAATGAGGGTCAGATCATCGCCACACGTGAGCTTTCTTGGAGCACGTGGGCCAGAAGACGCCGAATAGGTCGCCTCTCACTCTGCCGGCAAGTAAGATGCCCTTGGCCATGTCACAAACAGCGCACCCAGACCAGGGGGGTTGGCCTGAAAACAATGGGATGTCCAGTTGGCAACACTGAAGCCTTGAGAGCTCGAGTTCCGCGCGTAGGGGCGTCACTGTCACCTCCTGATCATGGCCACACACGTCACCCTGAAGAAGCTTTGAAGACTGTCTGGCCAATGGCCACAATGCAACTTCATGAAAAAATACAGATTCAGAGCAGGCGTATAGAACCACGGGTCCGAAGCTGAAGACGTTTATAAACGGACAGACACGCCGGTCGGTCAGATGATCCTTTCAGATTTAATGACAGATGACCTCCCCCTCACCCGCACACTGTGTAAACATTTCTGGGAAGAAACACAAGTGAAGGTTCATGGAACAGACTCTCTTCTGGGCTCCAAGGGCCTCCCCAGACAGCACGGCCTGCCATCTACTGCTGCTCGGGCTCCTTTTCTTGGAAGGAAGATGAGAGACTTTGACAGGGGAAAAAAAAATGCAAACTAACTACATATTTCGGGGACGTTTCGGTGCATGTGGCTCGCTAGCATATTTGATTTCTGCTGTAATGTCCTGGGCCTGCCCAGTACGTTCGCAGACACACAAAGTGGAAAAACCGATTCTCGGCTGCGCCGCGGTCAGCAGCACGGCCTCTTCCCGTCATTTTAACCCTGTGTCAATCAAGCTCACCACTCGCATGACGCTTCGGCCGAAGCCATAAAATGAAAAGCCAGACAGCCGACTCTGCATTACGCCCCGTGCGTGGCAAGCTGGGCTCCTAAGCCACGGAAAGGAAGGTTTGCTAAGAAGGGAAACGAAATTCTAGTTTTAAATGCTAGTAATAGGTTAAACTCAGGCTAGATACTCAGGTACTGGGGAGTGTGCTGATGTGTAAAATGTACTTTAAAATGCATCAAGAACCAAATGGATTATTGAGTGGATAGAAGGGGAAAGACAAATGGATGGTTTTTGTGGAAATGAGTGAGGTAAAGTATTAATGGTAGAGTCTGAGTAATGGGAATTCGCCTGATGACTGCAAAGCTCTTCCGACCTTACTGCCCGTTAGGACACTTTATGATGACGTTGGGGGACGTGTGCACAGATGCCGCCCACCGTTTACATCCTTTCAAGATGCTCATGAAGTCGATTATTTTAGGCTCCTCTTTTTCTCTTCTACCTTTTGTGAAATTTGCCTCAGTTCCTTACATGAGACCTGTCAAGAAAGTCAGTGTTACTTGGCCATCACTCTACCTGGGGTTAACAGGTGGCATGTCGTTTCCCATGTAACAATGAGCGCACTACAGTTACGCAAACTCCTTCGGCAACGAACATAGCTTGTGTAAAGCCTCATCCGCCTCGAGACTGCAGAGTGCTAGGATCCTGGTCAGCCCCAGGCATCCACGCGCCCCCCGCCGGTGGTCGGGCCCCACGCAGGTAGTTACGCGCCCCCCGCCGGTGGTCGGGCCCCACGCAGGTAGCTACGCGCCCCCCGCCGGTCGTCGGGCCTAATTCTATTCCTGCAGCTGCCGCAGTTGGTGCTGCGAGCGACTTCCCTGATATATGTCTGTTGCCACCTGTAGGAAGCCGTCGATATCAACTCGCTGGGACAATAAGAACAAAGCTCATGTCCACAGATGGCCCGCACCAGCGCCATGGGGCACATACAAGCATCCGGCCTTTCTGCAGGTGGAGTAGCAAGGCCCAGCCAGCCTGAGGACGCGTCCTGAGGTGACCTGTGGCTGGCAGAGCTGGGAGTGAAGCTGGAGTCGGCGCCTCCACTCCGGGTGTCACCCACGCCTGCTGTCAGCGGTGCAGGACACCTCCACCTGTGCATCGGTGTCTTTGTAGGATCCCGAGTGCTCCCACGGCATGTTAAAGCTGGAGACGCAGGGACAGACCTGGTCTCTGAACACGCTCACTGCGGCCACGGCCATCTGGGAGGCTGATTCAAGCCTAGGATGCTGCACCCCATGTGCCCCCCCCCCTCCATTTTGGATTCGGCAGTACTGGGTGGAGGGCCCAGAACCGCGCCCCCAGTCAGCCCCTCGATGATGCCTGTGCCACTGGCCCGGGACCCCACTGTGACAACCGCTACGCTCTGCTCTCCTGTCTCCAAACGCCACCTCCAGCACCGGACCTATCAGAACGCAGACACCAGCTGAACCTCCTTAGCTGTCCAACGGATACAAAGCTCCCACGAGTTAACTGCACGGTGCGCACTTGCGTTTTTCCATCTTTCTGTTTCCAGTGGAACATGATTTTTCTGTAAATGTGCAGTATTTCATGTGAGCAAAAGCTGAAAGGCTACAACTTGGAAGCCGCGCTCGGAGGCCGTCCAAGCACGAACTCCTCTGAGTTTTCCGTTTTAATCACAGTTTCCCTTTGACAGGGGAAAGCTGGCACACATCACAGTCCCTGACGTTTCCAGGGACACGATAATCAGCATATGTGTGACAATCGTAACCTACCTGCCCTATGCACCAAATGCTGAGATCCCGCTCGTTCTAACCCACTCGGCTGCTGACGGACTTGCAGTGACCAAAAGGAAAAAACCAAGGGTCTCCTTGGTGTCTGTCCTAACAGAGCGAGTCACCTATGCAAATGTCTGGATTTTCATCTTTAAATCCTGCCTCCCCTGGCGAGCATGGTCTGAAGTCCACGGAAACCAAACGCTGTGCCTCGTGAGAGCGGGTCCCACTGGGTGAGGAGAGGACTGCGGAGATTCCAGAATCAAAGAAAGCGACAGCGAACAATAAACCTACAAAAGCACGATAATGGGTAAAAATGTAGCTATTACAGGTAAAAAAAAAATAGGTAGAAGTACAGTTAATGCAGGTCAGCTGTGTACACGCGGCATCAGCGCCACTGCGGCCCTGGGGCTGGTGGTGACAGGCTGTACAGGAATGAGCTCGGGTCCCAGGGACCACGTGTGGGTCCTTAATGCCCGGGCCACTCAGACGGGTAACCAGACAGCGGCCTGTGAGCGGCACTCGCGGGACCATTTCCACATCGTTCCCCCGTCTGGCCGGCAGTTGACGCACTAGCTGGGGGCACCGGAAACGGGCATCACCGTGACAAAGCCGCAGGGTCGGGAAACGTCTCACTGTGCAGCATGTCAACTGTGAGTTTAGTTGTAGCTGTAAGAGTTAGAGGTGAATTCAAACAACACTGTCGACGATCTAATGATCTAACATAACATCTGACTGAACATTACTTTAAATCATTTAGGGCTTTTTAAAGAAAATTAAAACACGAGCTCAGAAAATACTATCCTTTCCATTTGAGAACTGATTTTCCGAGTCTACTCGGGGTCTCCGACTCGCTTCCTGGCAGACTCAGCTAAGACGCAGCCTCCTGCCTCCCCTCCTGGCTTTGGGGCCTGCGTCGCTGGAGGACACGAGGGGGACACGGGGTGCCTGCGGCTCGATGGGGAAGGACCGGCTGAGCGGGGGCCTGGCGTGGGGCCGGGAACCGGAGCAGGGGGGACGAGGGGAGGCGCCACCTGGGCGGGAATGGCGCCCTTCTCGGCCACTGACGGTGGAGCCCACGACTCCGCACGCCCCTCCAGGAGCCAGCGAACCGCGGCCGTGACCCTTCCGAGTGGCCGAGACAAAGGAAGGGACACTTTGGGACACATGAGAATGGCATGCAGGTCAAGCCCCGATGTTCGTAAATGACGCCACGTGGGCGCTGGTCCCGTCCGCGGGCTTGCCACTGTCGCGCCTGCAGCCTGCAGCCACAAGCAGAGTGAGTGGCAGCGACAGGGGCCGAGGTGGCCCCCTCACAGCTCCAGCCCTGCGCCGGCTGCTCCGCCACAGGGCGCACGCACGTGCCCCGTGCGCGGCGGTCCAGTGACGTCCGCCCCGGAGCGCACCCGGCGTGACGACATGAGAGAGAAGTGGGCCCTGCACAGCATGTCGTGGGGTGCGGACGAGTGTGTCACAGAACCAGCCCGCGTCGCGTTCACTGTGCGGTGACACTCAGGCTGCGCTCGAAGGAGCCCGGGGGTGCCGCCCCGGCAGCTTGGTCACGAGAGCGGCCAAACCCACGACAGAAACCTCAACGGACCAGAACTTCTTCCAGAAAATCCAAGTCAGGCTGCGACCGAGGCGATTTCACGAGGCAGCCAAACGAGGCCATGACCAAGTGCACGGGGACTTGGTCACGGCGACCGTGGTGGCCCACGGGGCGGCCCGGCCACAGGTGCTCGTGGAGGCTGCTCGCTTTCAGGCGTGAAGATGCGCGCAAGGGTCAAGGTCACTGGCGACGACGTCCACAGCTCACACGACACGGCATCACCTTGTGAAGTTCTGTCGGAAATGGACGCCGAGGACCCCGACTTCCTTCGGCGCACGCCGGGACCGCGTGGCCGCGGCACTGAGCTCCGGGCGGCCGCGGCGGGTCCTCGGCGAGAACTGCCGCCCGTCGCCCGGTCACGCACGGACGGGCGGAGAGGAGGCTCGAGGCCGCGTCCCAGCGACTCAGTCTGAAGTCCCGAGGCGCGGTCACTCTGGAGACGTCACCCCCCGTCCTCCCACTCCCCACGTGCCAGAGCCGGAACCAGCAGCGAGGTCACCGTCCCCAGGCCCCGGAGCCGCGGACACAGTCCCCAGGCTCCAACGTCACCCCCCGTCCTCCCACTCCCCACGTGCCAGAGCTGGAACCAGCAGCGAGGTCACCGTCCCCAGGCCCCGGAGCCGCGGACACAGTCCCCAGGCTCCAACGTCACCCCCCGTCCTCCCACTCCCCACGTGCCAGAGCCGGAACCAGCAGCGAGGTCACCGTCCCCAGGCCCCGGAGCCGCGGACACAGTCCCCAGGCTCCAACGTCACCCCCCGTCCTCCCACTCCCCACGTGCCAGAGCTGGAACCAGCAGCGAGGTCACCGTCCCCAGGCCCCGGAGCCGCGGACACAGTCCCCAGGCTCCAACGCGGCACCGCGGCGCTCGGAGGCCTCCACGTGGGGCACGGGGAATTCCCGCGTCTCGACTCCACTCGCCACGTGCTCGGAGCCGCCACCCAACCTTCCGCTGAAAGTGACTAATCTGCAATGTGGTAAAATCTTGACAAATATCGAGTAAAATCCAGAATTCGAAAAATGCTTGCCAAGCCACGGATACGCGCGATTGAAACTGAATGTGTGTGGACTAGTCTCGGTGTCTCGTGGGACGTTCCCGTGTGGGAAAGACGCCGTCAAAGAGGCAGAGTTTCCTTCCGGGCCCGCTCACGCCGACAGGCAGACATCCGCCATCAATCCTGGGGACAGGGAACGCTCCCTTTGAACCCCCATTAAACCAAGTGCTGTCCTCCCCAAAATATAACTTCATTCTTCTCACCTGTTTGATCTGTGCTATTAAAAATAAAGCACATTTTATTACTATATTTTGAAAGTTGCCAATGAAGAGATTACAGAACATTTGTTCCCTTTCTTATTATGTAAATATATAACATCCTCAGTTTTTCCTCTTGGCCCAAAGCCTCAAATATTTTCTATCAGGCCCTTTCCTAATGAGGGGTTGAAACCTTTCTCTAGATATCCCTTTGGTCTCCAAATCACACTTACCATTTTTTGCTAACGGCCGTGTCTGTCATCGTCTTACGTGGTTTTGAGTTAAAATTTCTGGGTAGCTGAGTGGATGGACAGATAAGCTCCGGTTCTGTGACCTTTAACCCATGACCCACGATCCCCGGTTACTGTTTTTCTGAAAGGAAGTGGAGCCATCGGGAATGTGTGGGTGGGGAGGGCAGGGACGCAGCGGGGACTATCGACAGAGGCCGCCATGCCCGGGCTGCAAGCGGAGGTCGACGCTGGCCTTCCTCAGAGTGTTTCAATCCGAACAACAGAAAAACAGCTTCGCAGTACACAAAATATCAAATTATTTCCTTCCAAACAGCAGAGATGCAGAACTGACACAATATACATTTTCGAGTTGCCTTTCAAGTAGTAACAGCTTGTGGTTTGCCAAACTATAGTGTCTTCTTATCAAGTGTGAAGATTTGATACCTAGAGGTCTTGAAAATGTAATAACTGTCACCTCACCCAAAACACTGAGTTTTTAAAAATCTTTTTAGTAATTCGATACTGTAATTTTTTATAAGAAAATGCTAACTGAACTTTAAATGTAATTGAAATAAACTCCTAAATAAAACTAGCTGCTGTAATTTATAAAGGGTTTTCCATCAGCAGCCCACCCTAACGGCCACCTCCTGGCGCGCCTCACACAGCCAGCCATCAGGGACCCAGCAGACTCCTCTTTTTTTAACTAAACTGGTAACGCAAATAGAATCCTAGTGGATTCTTTGACATCAGGTTTTCCAGGGTCCAACGGTAAGTTTTGAGACAATTTTAAGCAAGTTATTTCTGTTGTTGTACATTATAAAATTAACCAAGTGAGTCATTCTGTTGTTTTCGTCTTTAAAAATTATGAAACTATCTAACACTAAGTCTTTACTTCTCCTGGCCACTTATTTCCCCAAGGAAAGGAAAACACCACACATCAAATTTTAGACTTTAGTAGTTCACACCCAATTTTCAACTCTGGCATAAAAAAGTAAACAAACAAACAAAACCAGGCTTTAGAAACCAAAACAAACAAAAACTACCAGAAAGTTTTCTCTATAAACTATCACACTGTCTTCCCAAACACCATCGAGGGTGAAGCAGACCCCTGAGGCCCATGACAGGGTCCCACGGAGGGGTCAGCTTTGTGCTCCACGTCAACGGCCGATGCAGGAAAGGCAGGAAGCCATGCATTCCAAAGCCTGCTCATGACCTGACCTCCTAGATGACAAAAAAGTAAATTTTAGAATCAAGTCTAAAAAATAGAAGGATGATCATTATGCCAAAAGGAATTTCAAATTGTTATTCCATTTAGCCACGTTGCTCTAGAGGAAGCTAAAATTAGTAAAGCAAAGAAATGTGTAAGAACAGCGAGTAAGAGCCCATCGTGCAGTCCACTGGCTCGCCCAGCTTCACACAAGCCAGATTCGAATGACGTGACTTAAAGCACGTTCGGAGGCTGCCAGCACGAGCGTTCCGACACCGTGGGCCTACAGAACCATCTGCTTATCTTTGCCCCTTTCGGTAGTAGAGATCCCGGCTTGAAATCACCTGGTTTCATATTAACAGAAGGTCATGTGTGATGTTCCAAAAACTAACATGAGAAAATAGTGCCTGACACAGTCTCCTTATCTGAAAACAAAATCTCTGAGGAGACAGGAAAGAGACAAGTCGAAAGCCAAGAAACAGTGATGCCTGAACACAGACCTACAGGAGACAGAACTAGGTCGATATAAATCTTCATGAAATGCCGAATACACGAAAGTATTAAAGATGTACCAATTATTTATTGTTGCACTACAAGCTACCCACAAACTTATTAATTTAAAATGACAACCATTTTCTTATATTTCACAATTCATGGGTCAGAAACTGGGCAAGTCCAGTTGGGTGACTGTCTTGCTCCCTGTTGCACCAATGGGTCACCCACCGGGCTCGGCTGGACCAGATGAAGGGGGCGCCCACACGGCCCCTCCACCATGGTGGCCCCAGCTTCTCACAGCGTGGCCCGGTGTCCGAGAGTGGACACTCTGACGCGCGAGAGAAGCTGTACGGGCTTCTACGGCTAAGCCACATGGTGTCCTACCTGTCACACTTCGCTCTTCAAAACAGCCCTAAGAACACCCGCATTAAAGAGGAGGGGACAGAGACGCCTGCCTTTTGACGCAAGAAGCACCAAGAATCTGTAGCCATGTTTTAAAATTCTAGATTCAGAACCCCGCCGTTCCTCCCAAATTCGAAATTTCTCCGCTTCAACATATTCACATTTAGTCGGCGACGGCGACGTCCTGGAAGAGCAGGCGGGGCGGGGAGCCCGGGGAATGCGGCACGCTAGGCGCGCGCTGGTGGCCGGCAGGGGTCCGCAGGCAGGGGCGCCTCCCGCAGCAAACGGGCCGGACGCCGCGGCGGCCACTCGCTCGTGGGGCTACCGAACATGACCGAGCGTCTCCGCCTGCCAGGGCCTGGACCCGCAGACGCAGACCGCAGTGCCGCGGTGCTCGAGAACACGGGCCCGGACAAGGAAGACTCTGGCCAGCAGAGACCCCGGGACACTGCGGTTCACAGGGGCTTCCGGCTGTGAGCTCAGAGCTACTCACACACAATAAATGGTCAGGGAAGGTCACGGCGATCCGCAAAATGTGACTGTTGACGAATTCCAGGTCTAGATGAGACTCATTTTATTTCAGGATGAATAAAGAGAGAAAACAACAAAATCAACACCTTCACAATAAAAGCCTAGCAAGACTATTATAAGTATATATATGTGTGTGTGTGTGTATATATACACGTATATACAAAAGATGAACAAAGACACATATATAAATCTACTCAATCATAAACGTAAATTTTTAAATGCAAAATAAAATATTATCTAACTAAATTCCTCAATATATTAAAAGGACAATACATTAAGACCAAGCCAAGTTGAATTTATTCTAAGAATAAAGATAGATTTAACATTCTGAAAAATATCATTCTAACCTACCAAATTAACAAGAAAAACATATGACCATTTCAATAGCTGCAGAAATAGCACATGTTAACATTTAGTATCTGTTCTTAGCAAACAAGAAATAAAAGGGAACTTTTTATTTGACAGATAGTAATTTTAAACAATAATGATACTTTCAGAAATCTCTACCACCACCAGACTTAATGAGGAAATGTTGAAAGCCTTCCGTGTGACACTGGAAATAACGCCTCACCACTTCCGCCCAACGTCCTACTGGAGCGTTTAGCCAGTGCAGAAAAAAATGAAAGAAAAGGTGACAGAATTGTAAAGGAAGAAATAGCACTGTCATCATTCACGGATTGTTTATAAGAAGAAAGAAAATTTTCATTAGTCACAGATTATATGATTATGTAGAATAAAATCTAGTATGTTCTTATAATAAAAGTTTAGCAAGATTACTGAATATGAAATCAATATAGAAGTCAATTGTTTTTTATATATATGAACAAAATACAAATAATAAATTAAAAGACACCATTTTGATGAGCATCTTAAATATGAAATATTTTTTAAAAATTTAACAAAAGGTATGTAAAACATTCTACACACAAAAAATTGTAAAACACTGAGAGAAAACCTAATTAAATAGTAAGAAATGTCAGGTTCATGGATTAGAAGAATCGATGTTGCCAAGATGGCTTCCCAAACTAATCTGTCAATATAATTTAATTCCAGTCAAATCTCTCACAGGTATCTTTTATGGAGTTTAACAATACTATTTAACACTCATGTGAAAACAAAAATGGCTAAGCATAGCTAAGTCAGCCTTGAAGAACAAGGCAGAGTTAGTAATGCACACATTCATTTAGAAGAACAAGAGATGGGGACAGGGGGTGGGGAGTAGGGGACGGGGGACAGGACAGACAGACAGACACAGAGAAAGAGAAGGGTGGTCTACAGAGCAGCCGATAAAAGGCAGTCTTCTCAACAAATGGTGCTGGGACAAGTTATCCAAAAAATAATAATAATAATTTAACTTGACACATACTTGTCCCCATTCGCAAAATAACTTCCGAGGGGGTTTAGGGTCCCAACATGAAAGGCAAACAGCAAGGCGTCTACAGGTAATGAAGAGGAGCATTTCATGAGTCTGGAGTAAGGAGAGGCTTTTGAAAAGGGACCCAGAGGCACAGACGTAAAACCCATTAATCAGCTGGACTGTGTTCATCATCCATCCATATCGACTTACACCCCAAAGAGAGCAAAACGACGCGTCAACAATTTGGAGACGACATCTGCGACACATATAACTGGCAAAATTTACAAAATGCTCTTCCTATAAATCAACGACAAAAAGGGTAAATTGCCGAAATAAAATGGATGACCTCAAACAGACACTTCATAAAAGTCAGCCTAACAGAAATAAATGCATTGGGAAGTCCTCGAGCACACTGGTGACCAGGACAGTGCTACGTCAGGCCGCGATGCCACCGCATGCACGTCGGGAAGGCGAGAGTCGAAGCCCCAAGTGCCGGAAAGCGCATGGAGCAGCGTTCACCGGGTGGCTGTGCTCAGTGTCGCCCATACAAGAGAGAGACACCGTGGGCCATGTGCAGAAAGTTTAAGAACAAAGAAGATAAACGTTTTATGGATGTATGTTTTTAAAGTTAAAAACAAAACCAAGGAAGTGGTGATCATGAAAGCTGGAATACGGAACAGCTTTCGGAAAAAAGACACAGAACCTATCGGTGCCATGCTCGGTGATGAGTCACGGAGTTGTGCACATTTGTTTCATTTCATACACATGTCTTTAATACATTACATTATATAATAAAAAAGAAAGTGAGCAAAGAATAATTATAACAATACAAAAATCTCTTAGTGAAACAAAATTTTTCTTTAAGTGGTGGGGAAAATTCAAGCCAACCGTGAGAAGCAAGCTTAACTGTCACTCACGTACACCATATCATCAATTAGCAAAGCTTTCTGACGGTTAGAAATTGTGTTGCTTTATAATTTTAAAAACTGCACCCCAAACAGATCAGAATTAAACAAGAATGCTTGCTACCACTACACTGATATAACGATACTTGGAAATGCTATCTAATAAAATTTTGGATGAAATAAAATTAGGAGCATAAATTTGGAAATGAGGCATCAAAATTATCATTTTTTTCATGAGTGCTTACTTCAAGAAAACTTAAAGGTGCCATGTGAATAAAAATATTAAAGGAAAGATTTGCAAATCGACAGTTTTTTTTTCATACCAATGGCAGTGTTAGGAAATACGAAGGAAATATAGACTTTATGGACTACTTTAGTATTATCAAATAAATATAAATAAGCACACATATTTATTATATATGTATACATTACATTTTAAATGAATAAAAGTAAAAACAAGAAGGGATAAACCTCAAATTTGTGAAGATATTATTTAAGTAACTTTCAAAGAGGCACATAATACCAATAAGCAGAGAGTATATCATGTTCTTGATAAAATACTCAAAATTATAAAGATCTCAATTCACTGAAAATTGATCTGCAAACCGAATGCAACCATAATCGAAACTTCGGGGTGAATAAATAACTCTAATTTTCATCAGGAGAAGTAAAACGACAAAATAACTAAGAGGAAAATAATAGCAGAAAAATAAGAAACTAACTTCTGCCCCTCCATAAAAGCAGAAAAACTGGTATAAACTGTCAGACACAGCTTTTTTTCAGAAGTCTGAAAATTAAACAAAGGGCTGAAGCAACTGTAGGAGTATTTACTCAACCAAACAGATGAATTTCAGTAAGAACCACAGGATTTGTGCTGTTTGACTCACTCCAGCCCCGTTCTCAACCCCCAGCTCAGCAGGAGCCACGCAAACAGCTGCCTGCATTCTTCATGCTGGATGGAGACAGACCTCATCCACAAAAACGTCAGTTATTTATTTGACATATCTAATAATCTCCCTGGAAGACTGACTCAAAAGGCTTGTCTTCATTTTACCTGACTCAGAAGTGGTCCAGTGCTAAAGTATCTGTCTAAAACAGTTACAGGATAATGCTTTAGTTGATGCCACCTGGTGATAAATAACATTTGGGGCAAAAATAAACAAACCAAAAACCTTGGAGGGTTTTTGCAGAATGAAATGACCAGAAGGGATTGACAATATTCCTTGAATCTAGAAGACTACGTGCATGCCCAGGAAATACCTGAGAGGCCCTAAGTTCTCACCTCTGGCTGACCTGCAATTTCCTTGAGAAGCAAAGTAAGACCAAGTTGTACTTTGCTTAGCTGAGTGTAAAGGTGCCCCCCCACACACTCACACACAGCTCCTGTTCAAAATCTGGAAAATTGTTTGGTTCCAAGCACATAAGAAAGTCTCCAATCATTAGGTGACAACTAAGTTAACTGAACAGAGACTTCCATGGCCATAAATAACAAATAATGCTTATAGAATTTACAGAATTAGTCCAAAAAAAAAAAAAAAAAACCAAACAAACAGCGATAAGTGAATAACTAAAATGAGAAGCAAAAACAAATCATCCTGAGAAGTGGAGTGAATCTAATTTCTAGAGGCATCACCCTACAATGTTCAAATACACAGCTTTTAACAACAACAAAAAAGTATGAGGCATTCAAAGAAACAAGAAAGTATGGCCCACACACAGAAGAGGAGGCAAACAACTGAAATTGTCCCTGAGGGAGTCCTGATATTAGACTTCCAGATATCAGACAAAGACTTTAAATAAGCTACTTTCAATATTCATGAAGCAAGAGGAAACCATGCATAAAGAACTGAAGGAAAGTTTCAGGGTGGTGTCTCACTGAACAGAGCGTGTCAGTAAAGAGTCAGAAATTACAAAGAGGAACCAAATAGAAAATATGAAGTCAAAAGTGCAATAACTGATTTTTTTTTAAATCCCTAGAGGGACTCAATAGCAGGCTGAAATAGGCAGAAGGAAGAATCGGCGATCTTGAGATAGTCCAGCTGAGTATCCAATATGAGGACTGGAAAGACATAAGAATGAAGAAAAACGAGCAGAGCCTTGGAAGCCCGCAGGACACCAGCGCACGTCCCAACCTGCACATAAGGGGAGTCCCAGAAGGATGGCAGGAAGAGAAAGGAATAGAAAGAATAAATGAAGAAATAATGGCTAGAAGCTTCCTAAACTTAGTGAAAACCACTAGTCTACATATTCAATAAGCTCAACAAACTCCAAATTGAATAAACTCAGAGATCTATACCTAGAAACATCTTACCCTCCAAAGACAAAAACAAAGAGACCATCTTGAAAGCAGCAAGACAGAGTACTCCTTAATGTATAAGAGATCTTCAATAAGACTAATATCTGATTTCTCATCAGAAATCACGGAGCCCAAAAGGCAGTCCGGTGACATATTCAAAGTGTTGAAAGAAAAAAAAAATTCAATCGAGCAGTCTACACCTAGCAAAACTATCCTGCAAAAATGTAGGAGAAATTAAGACATCCCCAGGTAAAATTTAAGAAGATCCACTCCTAGCAGAACTTCCCAACAAAATAATGTTAAAGGGAGTCCTTCAGGCTGAAGAGAAAAGCACTAGATAATAACTGAAATCCATGTGAAAGAATAAAGAACTCCAATAAACATAACTAAGTAGGTAAATATAAAAGACAATACAAATGTATTTTTGTTTGTAAATCCTTTTAATTTTCAATCTGTTTAAAAAACAGGCGCATAAAGTACAATTTTAAATAATAACTATAAATCAACATGGATGGGAAAGCAATGTATAAAAGAGAAATAAAACATGTTACTAAAATTAGGAATAAAAGAGGAGACATTATGACGAACCTTACAGAAAAAAAAAAATTGTAAGGGAATATATCATTGTATACCAACAAACCAACAAACCTAGATGAAATGGACAAATTCCTATAAATGCACAAACTACCAAAACTGACTCATGAAGAAACAGACCTATAAGAGTTAGGATTAAGTCGGTAATGATGATGATGATGATGATAATTAAAACTTTCAACGAAGAAATCCTCAGGACTAGATGTCTTTATTGGTGAATTCTGCTAAAAATATAAAGAAAAATTAATACCAATCATTCCCAAATTAAAAAAAAAAAAAAACAGAGGCAAAAACACTCCATAATTCCTCTAAGAAGCCAGTATTTTCCTGAAACAAAAGCCAGATGATAGCATCACAAGGAAGGGAAATGACAGAACAATATCCCTTATAAGTACAGATGCAAAAGCCTCAACAAAATGCAGGAGAACTAGATGCAGCAACATATAAAAGGGTTTTACACTATGATCAAGTGGGGTTTATCCCAGGAATGCGAGGTTAGTAGAACATACAAAAAATTAAATCATGTAATACACCATATCGATAGAATAAAAAAAAAAATGACCATCTCAATAGATGCAAGAAAAAATTTTGAAAAGATGCAACATTCCTTTCATGATAAAAATACTCAATAGACTAGGAGCAGAGGGCGCCTTCCTCAGCCTGACAGCCATTTATAAAAATCCACATCTACTTTCCTACTTAAAAGAGTGAAAACTTTCACCCTGTGATCTGGAACATGACAAGGACCTCTCTCTTGTAACTTCTATACCAGAGGTCCCAGCGGTCCCCAACCTTTGTGGCACAGGGACCGCTGCTCCTCTAAGAAGCTAACGCCTGATGGCCTGGGGCGGAGCTGAGGCGGCGTGTGGCGCTGGGGGCGGCCGCGGACACAGATGGAGCTGCGCTCGCCGCTCACCTCCTGCTGCGCGGCCGGTTCCTAACGGCCACAGACTGATTCTAGTCCACGGCCCAGGGGCTGGGGACCCGTTTTAAACAACATATTCAAAATTGGTGGACTGTGTTGGAACGAAAAATAATGTTAAGAAGAAGACCCAAGAATATCAATGAAGGACTTGGCACGGTAGTGAGGAAAAAACGGTTAGTGACTGCGGTGCGTGCTAAGCCTCCGGGAAGGAGATGATCGGTCGTAGCCCTACCTAGGACTGTGCATACAACTACAATCCGCAAAAATCACATTCCAAATAAAATTAAAACCATATAAGAACAAGTCATGTAAACGTGAACCATTGGAAAAACATCAATGAATATGTAACTTTAGGGGAAAGTTCTAAGTCTAATAATAAAAGCAGAGCCTAGGTTTTGTTAAAGTTTGAAAAGAGAAAAATTATTGTTAATAAAAAAGTTTTTAAAATGTGTCTCAGTGAAAGAACTGATTTAAAGGGTAGATAAGTATTTCATAAAAAATTAACTACGTGTCCCCAAGACACTAAGCACAGTCTGTTTCCTGCTCTCCAGTGATGGAGACCCCGCTGGCATCGGAGACGCCCCGCCCAGCCCCGGCCCGGCCTACCCGGGGCCCCAGAGGAAATGAGGACGTCTCCTTAAGAACTGAAACTGTAGCTTCCTTCTCTCCTCTGCCCTGCCAGGTTGGGACAAGGCCTGTGATGTGTGTAACAAAGAACTTAAAAATAACAATTTTTATTGTCTGACATAGACACAATTTCCTTGCAATCTGTTAGAAGATATATAAGTTGATTCAAAATTTTTAGAGAAAATTTGGCAATATTTATCAAAATATTGTTCGAAATTGACAATACTGACTCATCAATTGCCCTTCTGAAAATTATTATAGGGAAAGTGTCACGGAATTATAAAAAATGTATTTACAAGGATGCTCATCATAGCACTCCATGTACTAGCCAAACAAATTAGAAGCCGTCTGAACGCAACAATAAAATATTGATTTGATAAATTAGGGTTCATCCTTATACTAGAACTAGTGCAAAAATCAAATTCAATTATGTGAAAAATTAGGCTAAAAACTGTATTTGCAATAGAATCTTGTTTTCCTTTGCACGTATGCATCTGTATGTGTAAGCACGCACACACCCACACGCACTCAGGACAAAAATCTCGGCGCTCATGCAGTAAGTGTCAACAGCAGTCAGTCACCTCTGGGTGTGGGACAGCTAACAAGCTGTTGCATTTCTCCTTTTGTTTGTTTGCTTTGTCTTGTTTATGTATAATTTCTATTTCCACAAACATTATATATTGTTTCTTTAAAAAGTGGAAAAGCATCTAGAAACAATATCATCTCCGAAGTTAAAAAACAATTCCATCAGCACACTGGTTTTGTGCATCTGCATTTTTAACCTTAAATTTTCTATAAAATGACTGCATATTCCAGATTATACTGATAGTTTGCTTTTTCAAGGCCAAATCATACTCAAGAAATCAGAGCAACAATTCACTATTTTATTCAACTCTAGTTTGTCCTTCAGAGAAAGAATGAAAGCAGCAAGCTTTGGACCAGGCTCATCTGCATGAGTCACCGTTTTAAACCCCACTGGATTGCCACAAGCACAAACGCGGCAGTCAGCGTGGCTTTGTATGTGGACGATTTTGTTACCGAATCTTTTCCCTGAGTATTATATAGCTGTTCTCCTAAATACCGCTTATCCCTGAATACAAAAAAAAAAAAAAAAGAAAAGAAAAAAAAAGAGGAGAAAAGAAAAAAGAAAAAAAACAGCTGCCACGTCGTTACAACGCACCGCCCTTGGCACCGACACTGGCTGTGTGTGGCGGGACACGGGTGTCGAGGGCGAGTCAAGGGCTGCAACTTGTTCAGGCGGATTTTTCGAGTTGGGCTTATAAATGATTTACAAAGAAACTGAACAGAACTAAAACTACAGCCTACAGTCCAACTGTCACATTCCTCCAGTGTGACCACACTGTGCTTGTGGCTGGCGGCCACGGCAGTGAGTGTCCGTGGAGCTGAGAGCTTTGCCAGACCATGAAGAACAAATATCTTCCGCGAGCCAGATATTAGCTCAACGGCCATTAAATATAATAGGAACCGTCTTCCATGGCCACGGCTCAAAAGCTGCAACACAAACAGTTGCAAATGTGTCATGGGAATGGAGGCGTCCTGTCACACCGACCGGTCTGCGTGCGGCCGGGAGTGCCTCGGTCCCAGCCGTGGAACCTGGGAGGACGGCAAGGAGCCGAAGGGACCGAGGTCGCCGACTGCCGCCTCCCTTCGCCTCCCTTCGCCGTCCTTCCTAAGTGTCCCGTCCCCTGTACCTGGATTTAGAAACGCTTGCGATTCCGAGGACACGCACGCCGGCCCACGTCCGCCTTGTGCCACACGATGGCGTGGGTTTCAGGAGGGGACGGTGGCCTCGGCTGAGCGAGAACACAGCCCGGGAGTGGGGCCCCGCGTCTCCCATCAGGCGGCCGGCTCCCGCGTGCAAGTGGGGGTGACACGGCCCGCCCCGCTCGCCGTGCACGCGACTCTCCAGCCTGCGACTGAGACAGAGCACAGCCAGCACCAGAGCTGAGCCCCGACGTCCCGGGCCGGAGGCTGAAGTCTATGCCTAGAGAATCACCTTCCCGGAAAGTGCGACGAACCCCCTGAAACACCACGCATGCGCGCGCGCACACACGATTTCTGCAAAAAAACCAACGTCGCCTTGCGTTTTAAAGCGCGTCTCTGTGCTCCGATTCCGTGGCCTTCCGCCGGCGGCCTTGCCACGCCCAGCCACCTTCCCTGCCAGGGCGCCCGCGCCGCGGCCACCGGTTGGTTTAGGCTCCAGCCGTCGCTGTCTGTGTCCTTCGCTAGATTAAATTCCACAAAAACGAGGGTCTTGCCGGCCCCGCCACCACGGTTCCCGCCCTTGCTGAGTATTTGCTGAGCGGATGGATGGGCGGGTGACAGTCAAATGTACAAGTCTCCGACTCACGTTTGAATAAAATGGATCGCCCTCAGTTTTCTCAGGTTAGTTTTTACATTTTTGAATTCAATTACATGTTTATGTAAGAGTTGGGAAGCTACGTTTCTGAAATTAAAAACGACGTGCGGCCTTCACCTGGCTTTTCCCACGGGAGCGCCACTTGCTGACTCCTCGGACCGACAGGTACCGCCCGGCACCGGGACCCCCCGCCCGCCTCGCAGGGCCCTCGGTCCACAGGACTCATCTCCGAAATTCTCTTTTCCAATAAGGCCGCGAACAGAGCACGTCCTCACCTACTGTGGACTGTAGAGGTCCGCGCGGCTTGTCGTTCGGCCTCCCAGTGATGCTGTCTTGTGTCCCCCGATGATACCCCGTCGCGCAGCGAGTGTCCTCACCCGCTCCCGCAGAGTGCGGCTGTCACACGTCACTACCGAGCTCCTCTCGAGAACCGTCCCACCTTCCGAGCCTCGCGCCCCCGGCTGGAGGCCAGGAGACTGTTCCCAGCGCCCTGCGTGTGGGGAGCAGCTGACGCAGGCTCACGACAGGACGCGAGCACCCAAGACACCGGCCTGGGGGCGGGCGGTGGCCGTGGGCCTCACGTGCTCTCCGCCACGCCCCCCCGCCCCCTGGCCCGGGCTCTCTCCCTAGTTCTGTTAAGTGACGATTTAACGCGACTGTCCACCCTTTGGCAGAGCACCCAAATTTGCACGGTGATAATAATACTCAATTGTCTTTTGTAAACTAGAGTCACATGAGACTCACAGCTCGCCGTGATTTTTCAATTCCGAGGTGACCGAGGTGTGTCTCAGGGCAGACAGGTCAAACATGTTCCTTCGCCATTTGTTAACGGAAATCAGAATTCAAGCTCTGACCCCTGACGGCGTGCCGACCCGGGCCTCCGGGACAGGCAAACCTGGGGAAGAGCAGACGCTTGGGTGGCGCCACCCGGAAGGGGAGCTATGCCTGGATCCACGTCGCCGACATTGACCCACATGTCCCCGGGCACGGCGCCGCCGCCACGTGCTGAGCCGTGGAGCCGCGGGTCACGGATGGCACGGCGAGCAGAAGCCATGAGCCCAGAGGGACGCACGGGACTGCTCCGGCAGCGCGAGGCCTCCGGGAGGCGGTCCCGAAGGGCAAATGGCTCGCTAGGCAGAGGACACTGTGTCCCAGAAGGAAATGGCATGTGTGAAGTCGCCACTATGTGAGAGAACACGGCACATGGGAAGGGCACAAAACCGAGCATCGTTGGGGAAGATGTTGGAGGGAAGCAGATGAGGTTAGAGAACAAGCAACAGGTACGATTCTGATGCCCCGCCCAGGAGTGGCCGGGGACTGCAGAACGACAAACCCAAGGGGGGTCGGGGGATCTTCCTGTGTCTTCAGGGAGAGCCCTAACGAAGTAGCACCTGACTGGGGGCAGCAGGCCGGTAGTAAGGGCCCTGTTGTAATAAGTCCCCGTCTTCCAACGACAGAAGTCAGAGGCAAACGGCACACACTGAGTCCCCACATCTGGGCACCGCGAACCACGGAGCCACACATAGAACAGCCCCCAGAGGAAAGGAGCTGCCTCGCAGAGCCACGTGGGCAGTGGCGGCCTGGGGCCCGTCTGCCACCGCGCTGGCCTGTGTCCCCAGACACCGGAGGGAGACGCCCGTCCTGGAAGCCCCTGGCTGCCGACGGGCAGTGGTTCTCAGGAGCTGAGCGTGTGCACGTTTCTCGCCTGACGCCCTCACGGGACCCTCCAGCACGACCATGAGCAGCAGTGGACAGTGGGCAGTGGACGTCCCTGTCCCCTTCCCCATCTGCAGGGGGGCGGGAACAGTCCAGACTCAACCATTAGCCGTTAGCGCTGCGGCTTTCACAGACTCGATTGTGCTGGGGAAGTTCTGTTGCGCTGTCGTCTGAATCATTCACAAACGGGCGTTAAATTTGTCAAGTAATGTTTCTCTATTCAGAGATCACACATTTTATTTTTTGATGTGATGTGCTACATTAATTTTTGTTTGTTAAACCAACCTTGCATTCCAGCGAGCAATCTCTCTTTGTAATGGCTTATCACCCTTTTTATGTATTTGATTTGCCAGTGATTTGTTGAGGGGCTTTGCATTATCTATAAAAGATACCAGTCTTAATTTCCTGTTCTGATTTTTTTTTCGTCAGAGCGATATTGACACCTCAGTGGCTGAGTTGTGAAGACGTGGTATTAACTTCCTTTAAGTGTCTGGTAGAGTCGCCCGTGAAGCCATCCTGCCCTAGAATTATCCTGTGGATGTTTATTGATATTATTATCATCATCATTATATTTTTTAATCTCTTCACTTTTATAAAACTATTAAAATTTTCTCTTTATCCTTGAGTCAATTTCAATGATTTGTGTCTTCCTAGGAACTTTTCCGTTTCACTCAAGCTCCTGAATCAGCGGTGGGGTTGGTTGTAACATCCCCACCTCTGTTTCTGATTTTAGTGACTTGCGTTTTCTCAGTTACCTTGGTGAGCTCTAGCTCTTTCCCTTATTTCCCTACTTAGAAATTTCATCTATTCTAATACCTGAATACACAAATTTCTCATCCAGGTAAAACTTGAAATTATATTTCCTGCTCATGTCTAAAAACGTCTTAGTATGAAAGATATCTACGAGTATCTTTCGAATTCCTCCGTGAACTATTCAAGGCATTAACACGACTCACCTAGAGCTCAGCACAGCTAAGTGCCGGCAGGTGAGATGCTGGCTGAGCAGACAGGGCCCTGAGCGTGTGGGAGAAGAGTGTCTCGGGGACCTGCCGGCCCTGTCCCCACAGCTTCCGATGGGATTCTTGCTTCCCTTAGCCTACAAAAGGGACGGGGGGAGTGATGGCCCCTCGGGGCCTGGCCCTCGATCGCCGTTTGGTACCTGGCAGTGCCGTGAGCTCACGCAGCCACAGCGAGGATGCCGGGGGTGACAAAGGAAATGCTGAGAGCCACAGGCGCGGCTCGTCCTACCTCAGTGCTGCTTGGTGCCCGCGTGTCCTCTGCAAACTCTTCTTTAAAACAAAAACAGACCCGTAGATTTTCCGGGATCTGACAATTAAAAGGTACCAGAGCCGTACAGGAATACCATGAGGTTATTTCAAGTTTTTAAATTCAGCAACAGGGGGGGAAAATGGACTCCTCTGCTGAAGGGCGCTCGGAGGGGGTGTCCCTCAGGCTGCGGCCTGGCAGCTGCGACCTGACGGACAAGCAGCCACCTGTGAAACCTTCGGGGAATCTGTTCTAGTGAGGGCAATGGCGAGTGACAGGTCCGGCCGCGGAGAGCTCGGTGCGCGGCAGTGAGAACCGGAAGTCAGAGGCGCGCGCGTCAGGACAGCGGCGTCGGGCGGAGCTGCGATGTGGGCGGAGCTGCGACGTGGGCGGGGCTGTGACGTGGGCGGGGCTGTGACGTGGGCGGGGCTGCGACGTGGGCGGGGCTGCGACGTGGGCGGAGCGCAAGGACATGGGCGGAGCGCAGGGACGTGGGCGGGGCTGCGACGTGGGCGGGGCACAGGGAGCGGGGCCGAGGCCGGAGGCCAAGGCCAGGGCCAGGAGCCCAGACCCGCTCAGGCGGCCTGGGGCAGGGGTGACACGACGGGGCTCACTTCACGAAGGGAGTGGGGAGAAAGCCCAGGCGAGGGACGGCGGTGGTCCGCGAGCCACCGAGGAAAACGCAGCGCGGAACGGCGGGGCCGGCTCAGGCGCGGCACCTGCGGCCCGGAGGCCCCGACCACGGCAGAGCCGCTCCCAGCACGTCGCCGGGAGCCCGCACCGTCGCAGGGCCGCTGCACGGGGCACATGCGGCGAAGCCGGCCAGGCCGGGGTGCGCCCCGCAGGCGCGGGGTGACGGGCGCGGGGGTGGGGGTAGTAACCAGACGGGACGTGGGTGCCGCCTGCGGAGTCTGGGTGGCGGGCACGTCACGCCCGCCGTGTGTCACCGGTGCCTACGCTGCTCCGTAACCGACATCTGAAATTGGAGAGAACGGCGACGGCACCGAGGGTCACGGGCAGGTCAGCCACCCAGCCCACGCACGGCCGCCCGGACACCTCCGCGCGACCGGGCTCCACCTGCAGGAGGAGGAAGGCCCCGAGCTGACGAGCGCAGGCCGCGGGGGCACAGGCGACGCGGGCCGGGGCCCGAGGCAGCGCGTGGCCCCTGCCCCTGGGTAAACAGCGTTCACCGGGCAGTCGGACGCACGCGCGACAGCCCTCCTGCCTCCGGGGCCCTGGGGACGGCTGCTCGGGCGCCATGCACAGCCCGTCCCCGGCGGCGAGCTCAAACACACTCTCCCACACCACGGAAGTTGCTCACAGTCACGACGCTTAAAATCATTTCATTGCTTTCCCACTCGCACCATAAATTCACTGCTTAGTTTTCTTGAACTGTCTCATTTTCTCTTTACTGCTTTTTTTTTTTTAAAGCATTTCACCATACCTTGAGGATTTGTTATTTTCTAAACATCACTCTGCATAGCATGGGGACTAAGTCCCTTCATCGCCAAAACTCTCCCCAGAAGCCTGCGTCCACCTGCAGGGACCTGACACACGGCTGAGGTCTGGGACTCCCTGCCCTGACCTCCTGGGTGGGAGTAGCTACTCCCTGCATCTCACACCTTCTCCTTTGTCCCAACCCTCAGCTGAGCGGGGGACCTGCTCAAGTCGGTTTCTGAGGAGAGATGCCTGAGAGTGAACTGATTGGTTGCTGTCTAAAATAAGTCTCCCTCAGCATTTAGGATAAACTACAAAGTGAACAAAGAAAAACAGACTCAAATAAAAATGTAGATAAGAGCACTGAAGAAAGGCAAGAAAACAAAAAAAGAAAATGTGATAAAGAAGTGAAAAGAAAAAAATGTGAAATGAAAACCAAGCAAAATACTGCATGTAAAACTAGAGACTCTGAAGAAGGAAGAATAAACAATGGAACAGGATAGATGTTTAAAACTATAAACTAAGGACGCTTCCCAGATATGAGAATGAGAACCCGAATCTCAATGTCAAAAGGGCCACCGACCAGGAGAACGTGCCCCGACGGAAGGGGACAGAAAATAAATAAGTGGTAGCAGAAGGGACTTGAAGTGGTGAGCGCGCAATACAATACACGAATGCTGTGTGATTGAACTGGACACTTGAAACCTATCTAGTCTTACTATGAATGTCACCCCAATAAGTTTAATGAAATAAATAAAAGTAAAATTTTTTAAAAATTAAAAATGTGTAAAAGATAACGAGAAAATCCTCAAGGCCTCCGGGCAAGAGCAGGTAAGTTACAAAGGAGTCAGACACTGGGTCTCAAAAACAGCAAGGCACGTGACCACAGAGCAGCGCTTGGGAAACCTCAACGAGAGAACGTGGGTGCCAAGGATTTTGTGTCCCAACGTGTCCTTCCGGCACCAAGGCTACAGAAAAGCAGGTTTAAACACGCAAGAACTGGCGCATTCCATAACGCGAGCCCTTTTTGAGGAATATAATAGAAGATAAGCTTTGCCTAGCCGAGAGATGGCTGGAAACATTTCAGTAAAGGGACTGATGGTCACAGTACCTCCTGTGAATTACAACCATCAGCCGACCCAGCAGAAGGCAGAGCAGAGGGAGGCCCACCCCATGCAGCAGCATGCCTGGGGACGCATGGGGCACAGACCGTGAGAGGGTTCAGATTCTAATGTAAGGAATAATAATAGACCTTAAATGTCGCTGAATAAAGATTACTTTTTAATGAAAAGCCATTTCTAGGCTTTCTCCTCATCCAAATAGGAAACAACGTATTCAAGACAATTTCATAATTTATGAAAATAAGCTGTGAAATCATTTCACTGCTACTGGCTCAAAACGTCTCATAGAAAAGGGATGTAAACATTAGACAGCTGCAGAAACCCTGAGGCTAACACTTTTATACTGCACTGTTTCACATTTCTCATAAATTATTAAAAATAAATGAATTTTAAAAAAGGAAGTAAAAACTGCACAAAAAAGCTGAGGTTACCAATGAATGCTAACAGAAACAGGGAAACATTTCATGAGCAACAGATATTTATATCATTTCAAAATATCCACCACAAAACAGTTATCAATCATAAAAGGAAAAATACTTTACAACAGAGAAACGTGACATACAGCATCTCAGTCAGGTTATGAACATGAAGGAGATGACTGGAACAGTGTCATGTCGCTACCTATATGTGAACATTTCCCTTCCGTGGCATTACTGACAAAAAAAGTCTCATCACAAGAAGTTTTACTGAAGAACTGAGCTGCACTTTTCCCAAAGTCAAGGCCAAGGCAGACACATGAAGGCTGGGAAATTGTTCCAGCTCAGAAGAAACCAAGAGGACACAATAACGGAATGAAACGCATCGTCCCGGAACCGGAAAAACAGCTACGGAGGGCTTTCAGTGTGACCAGGGAGCGAACCCTGAACTAGATGAGCAGGGCTGGCAGCTGCCGCTACGCCCCCGACTTAGTCACCGCCCTGCGCTCGGGGGCCATAGTCCCAGGAAACGCAAACTAACGCGTTTGGGATGAGGGAATGAAATCCCCAACTTGCTCCCGTGGTTTTAAAAAGGAATTTATACATACGCAATCCAACAGAAATGGTATGCAAATCATATGTATAATTTTAACTTTTCAAACAGCCACGTTAACAAATAAAAAGAAATAATTTTGATATATAATTTAAACCAGTGTCTAAGAATATTATTACAGCACATAATCAATATAGGAATTGAGAAAATTTATATCTTTGCACCAAAGTCTCTGAACCTGGTGTTTATTTTAAACTTACGGATCATCTTAATCTGTACCAGTCACACTCAAGTGCTAAATACCTACATGCAGAGAGAGTAAGAAAAAAGGGAAATGAATAAACGATGTTGATCAGAAAAACAGCATAAAATAAAAATAAAATTCTTTAATCTGAATAAAAACCGTATGTCCATATAGTCTTGTGATTTTTCTACAAAGTGCAAATAATATCAAAATTTCAAAAATACAGAAACAAAATAAAAACAATAATGCAATAAACAATTTCATGCCAAGAAATCTTAGCAAATAGGCAAAGTTCTAGAAAAACATTTTATGAAAATGAATTCAAGAAATTATTTAAAGCCAGAATAATCCTATCACAAGGCGGCAGTTCCTAAACTTTTTGGTCTCAATACCCCCTTTCCACTCGTAAAAATATTGAAGACCCCAAAGAGCTTTTGTTTATGCCGGTCCTATCTACCAATATTTAGTAAATTATAAGCTGAAACAGAAAACTTTACAAAACATCCACATCTGAATTAATTAACAATAAGTCCTTCATGTTTTAACATAAATAACCTATTTTTATAAAAAATAATTCTATTTTCCAAAACAAAAGTAACGGCAGTGAGCTGAGGGGCCGACACGGTTTTCTATCTCCTGTCAGATCTCATTAATGTCTGACTAACGGAAGGCATCTGGGTTCTCATGCCTGCTTCCGCACTCAAACTGTTGCGACACGATGTTTTGGCTGAAGACGTGTGTTGAGAAAGGAAGAAGTGTTTTTAATAGTCCTTTCAGGCAACCGCGATGATCTCCTCTGATGCCGCTCCAAGCTCTGAGGGCATGCTCCTCCAGGCTGCGTGAGTTATGGAAGCCGAGGCCCTGTCGGTGGACCTCTGCGCTCCGAGGCACGGCCTATCTTCTGCTTTAAATGAATGGATCTTCACCAGCACATGATTTTGTAACGTGCATTACTCAGGCGGAAAACATCCGCTCACTGAGTTGTGCTCATGACACACCACACTAAACAGTATCAAAATATCACAATCGACCATACCAACGCTAAGGAAAAGTTACATCAATTAATACGGAAAAAGCATTTGGCAAAAGCCAACACACGTTCATAACAAAAGCGCTCGGCAGTTTAGGAAGAGAGGAAAATCACCTCCATTTGGTGAAGGGCAGTGACAGAGTGCCTACCGCCGACGTCCCGTGCGCTGGTGGCAGGCCGCACGCTTGCCCCTGACGGGGGGAACGACGGGGTGCCTGGTCCCCCGCTCTTATCCGACAGCGGGGGAGCGCTAGCGACTGCAGTGAGGCAGAAGGACATAACATGCCCGCTGGGGGAAGGAACGACACCGTCCCTCTTTGTAGCTGACATGGTTATCTGCACGGGAAATCCCGAGGGGTCCAAAAGCAAAACAAACATAAAACGACAACAACTGCTGGAACTAACACAGAAATTCGTCCAAGTCACAGTATTATCACACAAAAGTCCATCCCATCTCTATACACTACCAACGACCACGTGGAAACCAATGTTAAAGACACAGTGGAATTACGGTTACTTCAAAGAAATAATATACCAGGTATAAATGTTAGAAACATATACAGTATATGTAAGGTAAAAATTATAATCTACAATCTGCTGACAAAAGAAATCCCTCATCAAAATAAATCGAGAGACAAACCATGACCTTGGGTTGGAGGATTCCACATAGTGGAAATTCACATTCATGTTCAATGCCATGCCGAGAACAGCTGTGGACGGCCACCGATCTATTCCAAAGGCCGTAGGGAAGGGTGCAAGCCCTAGAACAGCTGGAATGGCACTGATGACGAGAATAAGGTGAGGAGACACGCTCCGCCTGCTAACCGCACTGGCTAGCCGTGCTGGTGGGTGGCGCGACACCCAGACAGAGGGAGCAGGGCAGAGAACCAAGACACAGAGCCACCACAGGTACGCCCGGCTGACTCCGGACGAAGGTGCCGAAGACGTTCAGAGGAGGAGCGACGGCCTTTGCAAAAATCATGCTGATTAGACACTGACGGGCAAAAAGGAGAACTTCCTCCTAAACCTCACACCTACACGAAAATTAACTTAAAATGGATCGCAGGCATAAATGCAAATAGAAAACAATAAAACATTTAGACAAAAATGTAGAACACTGACGAGATCTAGGTTTAGGCAAAAAGTTAGATTTCACACCAAAGCACGATCCATAAAAGGAAAAAGAACAAAATTGGACCTCGTTAAAATCCAAACCATCTGCTCTGTACAAGACTCTGCTAAATGAACCCAGTGACGTATAAAAAATGCGATCCATCGTGACCATCTGTATCTTTCTGAGGATGAGGAGGTGGGTCTACAGCCAGGGCGACACCTCGTCCCAGCCTGTGACCCTGCGCTGAGAACCCAGCTGCACCCGGCCGGACGCTGGGCCCACAGACACGGCGAGATAACAGATGTCGCTGCTGTAAACCACTATGTTTCGGCCAACACTGCTACAGATCGAGAGACAGCACAATGGACCACAGGCCTAAGTACCGTAAAAACTGTAAACTCCCCACAAGGAAACAAACAAGACTTCGCAGGCTTTGGGACGACAAAGGCTTCTTCGACCACAGAAAGTGCTAACCACAACATGAAAGCTGGATTTCATAAAAACTTAAACCTTATGCTCATTATGTTAATACAATACAGATAGACTAGAGGCAGATTAGGGTGATTAGAAATGCATATTGCCAACATAGGGTAGTATTTAGAATACATTTTTTTAAAGTTCTACAACTCGATAATAATAAAACGATAGGCCTATAAACACAGGAGGAAGTGTTCAACATCACTCATCATTAAAGATGCAAATTAAAACCCAAAGACTAACGAAACCCAACGTAGCTGAGAACATGGGGCCCCGGGCTCTCCCAGGGTGCTGGGTGTTGGCGGGGGTGGGACGGGGGTGCCAGTCCACGTGACCGCACGGGAGGACCTAGGACGAGCATGACGAGCCACTGGCGCCTTGGAAGTGACGGTCCCAAAGAGGTCAGACCAGCCTCTGCTGGGCGCGAGGCCGCTTCTAGTCTGGGGGGAACGCGAGCTCTGGCCCGGGGCAAGCGGGGAGCGGGGGAGGGGGTCCTGGGCTGGAGGAGCCGCCTGCCTCTGGAGGGCGGGGCTTACACGGTGTGTGCGGGGTCCACACTCGGTGACCCTGCTCAGGCCCCAGCCTGTCACTGCGGCGCTCGCGCCCCTGAGGCTGCAGCCACACTGGCCGCATCTTGACTTCTTTTGCCTTCAGTCTTTCCTTTTTGATTCTTTTTCAAAAAGCATTTTATGTTACAGCCACGCCACCCTGAGCGAGCAGATCTGACCGCAGGAGCTAAGCAGGGTCGGGCCTGGTCAGTACTTGGACGGGAGACCACCTGGGAAGACCGGGTGGTGTAGGCATAAAAAATGAAAACTAAGGGATTGTAAGCTGACAAGGTCCTTGCGATCTGTGAGGCCGATCAGGGTTGCCTTGCCTAAAAATAGACAAAGCATTTTATTTTGATTAAAATAACAAAGTGTTGGGAAAAAATGGTCACAAAGGAAGAAGTAAAAAAAAAAAAAAAAAAGACTGTTTTCACTGTCCTTTTCTACATCAAACAATATTTTAGACAAAAAATATATGACTGGTGTAAAATTGGACAGATGTTTTTTCAGTGTTCACAGAAGTCCTGATGTCTATAAACCCTTCTTAAGTTCATGGTATTTTTATGATTTCTAAAAACTGAGAGCGCACTAAATCATGTCATCATAGCTCCCCACACGATTTAAAATGTTCTGGGTTCAAACGAGTGACCTATATTTCATCAGAAATTGGTCTAAACCCAATATTCCTCTTGACTTTTCCATTTCCTACAAACTAGTGACATAAAACACTTTCCTCGATGAAGTCCTTTTGGGTCGAAAGTCCGTTAATGAGCGACTTCTGAGCACGTCTGAAGTCAGAATCCGCTCATGCTGAGCAATGGCCGGGCCTCCGCGGGGCAGATGGGCCCGGGGCGGCGGGTCCCTGGCCCGCGGGGACACCCCGGTGCCACAGGACGGCAGGGGGAGGGGGGAGGGTGGCGGGTCCGACCCCAGGGGAGTCCGTGCTCAGGGGCGGTCACGTGGGGCTCGGGGACTCGGAGACGGGCGCGCCGCGCGGGGCCGTGCACGAGGGGGCCCGGTCCCCGGCAGCGGCCAGCGCGCCACCTCCCGGGCAGCGGGGGGACGACGCGGATCCTCCCGCAATGGCGGGAGACCTGCCGCCACACCGGGCCGACGTCCCCGCGCCTGTCCCCGCGGCGGCACGCGGCTCAGACCCGGGCGGCGCCGCCCAGGGGCCCGTGGAACAGGCTCCTCGCCTCCGGGCTGCTGGCCGGAGCGGCGGCGCCACGCCGGGGCCGGGCGCGCTGTGCACCGGGCGGCCGCGCGCAACGACCAGTCTCCGCCCCTGCTGCACGGGACGCTCTGTCGGCCGGGAACCTCGTTCATGCTCTGTCCTCTCGGTCTATCATTTGGACAAGTAATTCCATTTTGGTACAATTTTTTGGCTACTATAAAAAATGACTTGATTATTAAAATAAGTGATGTGACAATGGCAGGCTTCCTCTTTCTCTAGTCTGCACTGCATTTAAATTTATGACCTGGCTATCAAATTTGCTAGACTCTGCAGAACCTCTTCCAAAAGGAGGGTACTGTAGTTTTTAGGGGTGAAATTAACTTTATGATGTGGGCATGATGAGACAGGAAATATCTGGGAATGATACACTCCTCAGAACTAGCGTGTTAGATGTGAAAACGCATCTTTAAAAGCACTCAACAGCTAGGAAAAAGGGAGTAGAAGAGTCACATTAACAAAAACACATTATATTCCCTCTCATAAAACTGCAACAAGCAACTTTTCTGAAAGCTTGATTCTGAACTCAGTTCTAGTCAATAAATCCAAGCTGGAAAGCACATCGCCAGCCCCCAGGCTCCCCAGGAAGGTGCAGGCTCCCCGCTCGCACCGCCGCTTGAAGCCCACGCATCCCGACCGTCCTCGTGGGGGCGCCCTGGTCCCCAGGGCGGCGCTGCCCCCGCCCTCCTCCGTCCTTACACAGCTCCTCGCGGTGCCGTGCTGGGCCCAAAACCTGTTCGATGGAAGGCGAATCTAGCTTGCCCACCTGTATGGATTTGTTCGACTAATTTCTTCATGCCCAGTTTCCCTATCTGTAAAATGAAGATAATAAAGCACCCACTTCTTAAGGATATGATCATTAAACAAAGCACCTACAATAGTGACTGTTATGTAATAAATACCTAACGAGTACAACTAAAAGTTTAAATTGAACTCAAACTATTTGTCTTTGCGAATAAGAAATCAGGTTTGGGCACTGGCGAAACAGTAACTCCAAACGAGACCCACTTTAGCCCAGAGCGAGGACGGAAACCACGCGTGGCCTCAGGCGAAACCGGACCGGGGGCTGATGCCTGCCGCGCCGGGGTCCAACGAAGCCGGCTTAGCACCGGCTCTGCTGCCTACCTGCTGAGAGGCCTCCGTCGGTTCACCCTACAGTCTCGTTACCAATCCAGTACGGGCGAGGGTCATTAGTCACTTACTGTATGCTGCATTTCATATACATGTTAGAATGCAAGATGAAGTGCACACACACCTACACCCACACGCACATGCACAGGCACACGCACACAGAGTTCCATACCACAACCACCTTCTTAGAGAAGAAAGCTGTTTGAGAACCATGGAGATTATACCTCAACAACCTAATTTTAGAGAAGAAAGGCGTCTTAGGTATAAGATCGAGACTTGCATCATAGTGAGAAGTTACATGGCAAATATATCGGATTTCACCCTTATTATGTAAATCTCTTCACGCGACACCTGTTGAAACAGAACAGGAGCGCAGTGTGGGCTTCATGACACGGCCAAGCAGAGTGCTCGGGGACGGCCGCGCGGAGCCCCGCGGGAGAGGGGCGCGGAGGCCGCTGCTGCGAGGTTCGTCCTGCAGATCAGTGCGACGACGTCGCGTGAAGGGACCTTCGCGGTAAAGACCGTGCTGCGAACCCTCAAGCTGCCTCAGAGCAACGAAACAAGGAGTTACACATAAAGCCAGGGAAACGGTCAAATAGAATTACAAAAAAAGCAAAAACAAAAGGAGGAGGAACATGACTACGAGATGGGAAAGTAGAGAACGAACGAGCAAAATGAGAGTCCTAGACACCGTGCCAAGAACCGCATTAGATGTGAACGGTCTAAGCAAACCCATTAAAAGGCAGAGACAGTGAAACTGGATGAAAGCATGGGACAAAACTAAATACCACGTATACGAAATGCACTTCAGACATAAAGACTCAAACAGGTTAAGATGAAAGAATGAAAAAAGATATACTATCCCAACCCGAATCACAAGAAAACTACAGTGGCTATATTAATATCAAAGTACTATATTTCAAAGCAAATAAAGAAAGAACATTTCGTGATAATAAAGGGGTCTATTCATCAAGAAGACGTAACAATCAGAAATTTAATACAGTAGCTTCAAAATACATCACGCAAAAACTGATAGACTTACAAGGAAAAAAGAGAAAACTCACAATTATGGTCAGGGATTTCAAAACAACTCTCAAAAGCTGATACAACAAATAAGTATATAGAACATTTGAAGAACACGGTCTACTTAATTGGTATTTCTAGAACACTCCACCGCCAGCATCAGAATACACTCAAGTGAACACAGAACATGGAACAAAGCTCGATAAATTCAAATCATGCCAAGTATATCCTCTAACTACGTGGATTAAATTAAATACCAATAAAAGGCTTCAGGAAAGTCCCTAAGTATTTGGAAATGAACTAGCACATTTTTGGATAACCAATGAAGGAATGAAAGGGAAATTAGAAAGGACTGGATAAACTAAATGAACACGACGAGATAACTTCCAACACGGCAGAGGGGGCCTCGCAGCGCCGACACCCCCGTCAGGACGCCTCTGAGGATGGGGGCGGCGGACCCCGGGCAGCGGGCTCACGCCACGCCCGTCGGGGACAGCGGGCGGCCTGGGCGCTGCGCTCCACGGCTCGCCACGCCAGGTCTCCCGCACGGCGAATGACTGGCGCCTGCGACGGGTTGGGAAGGGGCGGGTGCTGGGCCCCGACCGGCAGCAGGATGGAGGCCTGGACGGAGGGACCAGTGACGTCACGTCTGTGCCACCTGCCAGGAGTGGGGGGGGGGGGCAGAGGTGTGGTGAAGACACGAGGAGCGACTTGGCGCCCCACCGAATCGCATCTGCTGGCACGTGCCCGCCGGGTGACGGGGAGCGAGAACACAGGCTAACGCAGGGTCCCGGCTTCGGCCGAGGGGGCGCCGGCCAGGGGCGCACGGGCAGGGGCCGGGCTGCAGGCCCTGGGAACGGGGCGCCTTGTCTGGGTTCCGAGTCCCGGGTTTGAGGAGCTGCGGCGCTCCCAAGGGAAACGCCCCGTGACAGATGGCATCCGAGTCTAACGGAGAGAGGCTGGAGCATGTGGCGAAGGCTCAGCGACGGCAGCTTAAGGCGAGAGAAAGGGCGATCATTCGGAGTGGAAGAGAACGGAACCGACAGAACACCTGCACTGAGCGCGCAGGTGTGCTCCGGGCCCTGGAGGCCACGCCCCCCCACTCCACGTCACGTCACGTGTCCCACAGCGCAGGTGTGCTCCGGGCCCTGGAGGCCGCCCCCCCCACTCCACGTCACGTCACGTGTCCCACAGCGCAGGTGTGCTCCGGGCCCTGGAGGCCACGCCCCCCCACTCTCACGTCACGTCACGTGTCCCACAGCGCAGGTGTGCGCTGGGCCCTGGAGGCCACGCCCCCCCACTCTCACGTCACGTGTCCCAGCTGAGCTGGGCACGTCTTCTCGGGCCTTCCTTAGGACTCTGGGGTGAGGCCAGGCTGCGGAATCACTGAGTCAGAGATGGAGGAAATGGAGGCAACATAAAAAATAAATAAAAACAGAAACGAGGCCAAACGCACCAGCGAAAGCACGTGTGAGCAGCCGCGGGCGGTCGCCGGTCTGAGGCCCGGGTGCGGCTGATGAAGGCGATCGCGAGCCCTTCAGACGCTCGGGGGCCACATCGGAGTGAGCTGACCGGTTTCAACACGTGCCTCCACCAACCCAAGTTGATTTTCCACCCACAACGTCAAGCATAACTTTTAATCATGTCATATTCAAGAGCAAAAGGAATAAGGATCTATTTTTTCACGAGATATAAAAAGACAGGAGAAACTATTCAAGTGCACGCGGTAGCAAAACCTTTTCCTCATCATAATTTTTGAGAACTAAATTGAATCACAATACACGTTTGTCCTTCTTTTAAGACTTAAAATCCAAACTGTGGGAACAGGAACATCCATTTTCCAAGTTCACGGGCTGGCTTACGTTTGTGATCTCCTAACCCACACGTTAAAGAGCTTAAAGGACTCACCATGCCGGGCGGGGAACGCCACGCATCCCCGACCCTCGAGCAGCGCCAGGCCGGTACCCGCACACGCAGCATGCGGTTCCGACTCCAACACAAGGCCGCATCCCGCTGCAGAGACGCCTCGGGACCCCTGTGGTCCACTTCTTCCCATCAGGGGGTGACCTGCTCTTCCCTAGCTAGGAGGTCTAGGTGGCCTCTGCAAGCTGGGCCCAGACACCGCACAAGACGCCGTGGTAGACATGCCCCTGTGCCCGCTGTGGCCACGGGCCCCAGTGCAGGCGGCAGGCGGCAGACCAGGCGGTCACACACCCGCTCACCTGTCTGCGCATCACTCGGAGGACTGAGCCGGAACCCACTTGCCCTGGGTGTGGCCCTGACCAGTCTCTTTCAGCTTCTGGAACGTTCCCATGGCTCCTGCCTTCTCGCCCGTGGAACGCCCTGGATCCTGCCTGTTTCCCGGCCTGGTTCTCCGGCCCTGACCACACCAACCCTGGGGGCCTTTGATACGCTCCGGGAAATGAATAAATCCACCCCCTCGCTTAGAGCAGCCGCGGTGGACACCGCCGCTCACAGCCACAGGGGCAGAAAGGCCCAGCTCACGGCCGTACGCGCGTGCACGTGCTCGGGAGGGCTCAAGGCCAGTCGTGTCACAGCCGGATTCCACGGTCTCTCCTACCGTCCACCTAAACATTGTGTGTTTTATGAGCTGTTTGAGCAGTTCCTGCCAAACATCACCGACACATGAATGGTGGTTTGGAAGCCGTGCTTTTAAAAAAAGGAGAAGTACCCAGAGGTGGTAACCTGATCGCACGGCAGCTGTATCTTCAGGGTCCCGAGGACCCGCCACGCTGCTCCTCGGCGGCTGCGCCAGTGCCCGATGCCGCCAGCACTGCACGAGGGCCCCCCGCCGCACGCGCTCGCCAGGGCCCGGTTCTGCCGACTTACTGATGATGCCCGTTCTGACCGGTGTGAGGCGCTAGCTCACCGTGGTCTCAAACTGCATTTCCCTGGTGACTGGGAACGTTTAGCACCCTTATACGTCTGTTGGCCACCTGTGTGCCCTCTTCGGAGGAGCGTCTATTCCGGGCATCCACCCACTGTGATTGGGCAGTCTGTTTGGGCGCAGTGTGCAGCACAGAGAACCCGGGTGGCTATGGCAGTGACCTCGTATTAATAGGCTTATTGAGATGAACACTTCGTAAGTATATAAATGTCTAACCGCTATGTCGTACGCCCAAAACTAATACAATGCTGTATGCCGGCTATATTTTAATTTTAAAAATTTTAATAGGCAAAATCATTCTCTTAGATGCAGCATTCACTAAAGGAAAAAATCCACAAGAGTCACTATATTTAGAGAGAATAAACCCGATTTGACTCAGCCTTCCTGAGCTGAGCTATTATGGGAGGTTTTAGAAGACTGTGGGTCAGGGGAAGACTGCTAAGTTGCTTAAACAGCACCATATTTGTCCTGACGTATTTTGCCAAGTCAGCAACTAAGAATTGGCAGAGGTACGCAAATGTTCCCTTCCCAGAGAACGTTCCTGTTTTATGTGTTTTTGCCTGGACTTTAAAGCCAATTTCTAAAATGAAAGCCTATTTTTTTTTGGTAAAATTTTGTACCAAGATGAAACTTTACCCTCAATCAATCATCAGAAGATTGAATTTTAATATTAAATTCTACGTAATATTCTAAATTGAAAACACCTAAGTAAATTGATACTCTCCTCCAAATGTGACAGACCGCTGCCCGCCTTGGTGTGCTGTTTGTTTAATATCACGGGGATCATACTTCTACCAGCTATTAAAAACCTATAGCAAATGTTTACTTACTTCAAACAGGAAGCAGCCGTTGGGCTCGCCCCGCGCTGCGTCTCGGCGACACCCCGCTGCATGGAGCACGGCTCCGGGACGAGCGCAAACCACAGAGTGTGGGGCCTGGCGCGGCCAGAACGGAGCAGAGTCTCCCCCAGCTCTGGGGCCGTGTTTCCCGCACAACCGACGGCAGGGGTCCTTCTCGGCGTCATCCCACGAGGAGGGAGCTCACTTTACTCAGAGACTTGGCACCCCCTCCCTGAGCAACACGGCACGGAGAACGAACCCCGCGGAGGCCACGCCGGGCGGCGCGGCCGGCCCTTCCCGCAAACACCCGCCAGGCGCACAAGGACGGCGCGGGGACACGGGGCACGTGAGCGGCTGGCGCGGCACGACGGTCCACGGGACGGAAATGCCGCGCCGCGTGGGGTGCATCGCGACCTGTTAAAAATTATCATTCGATTTACTAAAGGGTCAAATATTTAAACCTTAGCTCCTATCTAATTGCATGTAGAAATCGAGTAAGTTTCAACAATCATAAGCAAGTGGCTTTCGAGTCATGTTAAATCTGCTCGTGGTGAGCAGATTACTGTCCCTTAGGCAATGAGTGAAATTCACAGCTTATTTTATTTATCTATTTTTAGAGTCAAAGGAAAGTTTATTGGAAAAAGGGTAACACCCCACAGAGTGTGGTGGTCCCTCTCAGAGGCAGAGTGCGACGGACCCAACTTAAATTATTTTAAAATGGTCAAGATTCATTTCAAATTTAATACGGTACATTTTTGAATACTTTAATGACAAAAATAAAAAAGCCAAATTCTCCCAAGTTCTTAATTCCCATAAACTTAATGAAGTAAATTTATAAATATGGTGAATCTCAAGTTCTCTTAAAAATTCAAATGCTGCTAACAGTAAAATGTTATTTTTTCAACTAAAATGTCACAAGTCTAAAGTTCATTTGCATTTCAAATTAGAATCAAATATTTTTAATGTACCCAAATCCTTAGAACATTTTAAACACATTAAATGTTAATTATTCTCAGATTATTCCCAAATCCATGAAAATCTGCCAACACTGGGGGTCTGCTACACTTCACCTCTATGCTTAATTCTAAGCACTGAAGAAAACCTTTTCCGATCTGCGATAAAGAGGGGTCGCCTGGCTGACACTCAGGCAGGGCCCCTTTTCCGCATCTCCGCACACACGGCCTCGAGGGGGTTCGCGACTCCGGGGTCCAGGGAATCCCTCTGCTTAATTCGCCGGCCTGTTTGCCAGCGGCCACGTTCTCCCTCGCCCTGGCTGGACCTTGCTCGTACTTAGCCCCCGGCAGGCACGTCAGTGACCCCACGGCGCTGGGTGAAACACCTGCGGTCGTTCCACTAGGTGTCCTCCGCTCACGTGTGATCGGTTGTGACCCCCGTGAACTCTGCCAGTCTGGTGGGGTCGCCGTGCACCCACATGGATTCAGCATCTCTCTTATGGCTTTTTCGGGTTCTGTCACCAAAGCCACGGCCACAAGAAGCGCACAGGCGGCACTCACGGAGGACCCTGGTGGGGAGCGAGGACTCCCATGGAAGTCGACAAGTGTACCTGGGGAGTCAGCACTGGACCCTGAACAAGGGCGAACCCGAGAGTGAAAACGGCCGTGAAGAGCCGGGACCTTGCCACGGATGTGTGACCGAGACCACCGGGGACCCAGAGGGAAGACACACTGGGGACGGCGCGTCCTTCCGGCCCCTTAGGGATGCGGCATCTGGAACAAGACGGCCCCGGGCTGCACCTGACACTGCCCTGTCCACAAACACTTTGTGTAAATCACGAAAGTCTCCTTATGAAACGGAGGCTTACGCTCGACGCGTCCTTTTTAACTAAGTTAAGAAACCTCTCTCCGTGAGGACACTCACGCTAGAAGCAGCGTCTCCGTGACAACCATGGCAGGAACAGGCGCCCCAGGGTCCCACTCCCCGGCTTCCTCAGACGCGTGTACCTCGTGCCAGTCCCTTGTTATGCAAGGCCGTCACCAGGGCAGCTGATCCGAGTGACAGGCAGTACGAGGGAAAGAGTGCCACCTTACTCCTGAGTTTATGAATTCAAACCGATAAAATGACCACGAATCTCACCAGCTTTTATTCAATTTAAATTTCATACTCACATGATTCAGTAAATAAATTTTTCTAAAAAGACTGACAAAAGATGACTTGGAGAAGAAAACTGGTTATTTTCAAGTGCCTAGAAGGTAACTATCATCTTTGAATTACAGTTTTCATAATGGTTCCTGCAGATTAACCTAAAGGCCCGCCACAATCCAGGTTGAACAATTAAAGTGAACACACTCGGCTCAACTCCTAACCCTACGGAATCAAGTCAGCAAACTAACAGCCCAGAAAAGAGAGACGTGCTTACCCAGGCACACTCAAGTTCTTCCACATTCAATATCATTCAGAGTGCAACATACCGAAAATGGGAGCCAACTGTCAAGAAACAAAGCAATGAACAGAACCAGACTCTGAAATGACCCAGATATTGACACAGTCAGCCATGGAACGGAAAAATTACAACAAGTTAAAGATTCTACTGTAAGTTCATCAGAGACAAATCCTGGGAAAGAAAAAATTATCTTAGCCTAAAATAAGTAGGAAAAACCAAAGTTCTGTCCTTGAAAGAGAACAAAAAAACAAATCTAAGAAAACCTACTGTTTGTAAATATAAAGAAAATGTCCATTTTAAATTAAAAGCTAGAGCAACCAGTAAAGAAAAGATTGGGTCCAAAATATAAACATATGAAAGATATAAACAAGCAATTTAAAAAGGAAAAAAACTGAAATAGGTAATAGCACATGGAACTATGTACAAAAGAGTTCAAAGAAAAGCAAATTAAAAAATGAGGTAATGTTTCTTGGTAATGAGCTAAACAAAGATAATGAAAGTGTTGATAATCTACGTTGGCAAGAAAACATGTTGAGAAGTATTTGTCTATATCAGAACGCTTCCAATGATTTTGCTATTTTACCCAGTAATGCTCCTTTATAGGACCTATTTTTGGAAAATAAACCCAGATACAGAAAACACTGTGTACTCTAAGATGCCACCAAAACATTGCTTACAATACCAAAATATCAAAACGATTCAAACATCCACTATGACATCACAGTCTTAAAGAGAAACGACAGTCTCCCGGTTCCCGGTCGCTCACTTTTCCCTCTCCGTCCCCGTGACCCCGCGGGGCGGCCTCCGCACCACCCCGCACGCCTTCCACACTTGCGCCCGCTTCCTCCCCTTGCCGGGGTATTGCGTGTCGCGGCCCGGACCAGGCCACGCGCGCCGGACTGTGCGGCACAGGGCGGCCTCCACCGGCATCTTGTCTCTACATAAAGCATCCGACATCTCCCGTGTTTCTACCTTGTGTTCCAGGGTGACATGGCCGCACGGGCCAGGCGCAACCCAGGATGGCTGGAGAGACCAACGCGCGACGTCCCGCGACAAGCCCCACAGGCGCGGGAGACGAGGCGAGGCCTCGAGAGCCCCCGTCGCCGAGAAGGAGCGTTTACGTCGTCTTTCCTCTCCTCTCCTGCCACCTTACGATCGCGTCCCGCTTCCGCTGATTACTCGGTGTCTGACGCACGATAAAACTGCTGGTCATGTCAACAGAAACCTGACAACAGGGGGCGAAGTCACACATCACAAAGTTTTCTGACGGCTTCGCCTTCGCGCGGAGCGGCGCTCCTCCTGGCCGCCCCGCGGCGTCCCGACCTTTGCCTGCACCTCTGCCGCCCGCACTTGCGGCCGCGGCCCGTCCGTTCGGTCGAGGGCACAGGCCTCTTCCTGCTCGGCGGCGGCTCTGGGACACCTGGCTCCCTCTCCCTAGAAGTGCTTTGTGGGCCGCAGTCTCGGCCGGGACATTTAACTGTGGAGCATCCGGATTTGTGTCCCGCCCTCCATGGGGAAGTATCCGAGCAGACGCGTCGTAGGACGCACACGCCAACGTCCTCTGCACGTCGTCGGCCGAGGTGGCGGCACGAGGTGACGCGCCGCAGAGGCCATTTTTAATGGCATCTCATCAGGAATCGATGTTCATGAGCAGTACAGCCGTTCCTTTTCCCCCCTTTCTTTATCATAACTATATTTAAGCCATATTTGCTTCTTTTAGTCAGTAAAATAATCGCAATGGCAAAAGAGACCTACGCAACTTTTCCTAATTGAAAACTTTCAAGGATTCAAAAAACGCCTCAGTTCATTTATGCTAAAGGACATTTTGGGGCCCGTACTGAATCTTAAAAACCATCAATATTCTGCCTAGAAATCACCACTCGCTCCCGCCACACACCTCGCGGCCTGAGCTTGGTTCCTCGCTTCTGACTCTCGCCCTGACCCCTCCTCAGTCTTACTGGCAGCGTGTCATTCAAAGAACTGAAAAAGGAATCGCCTCAATGCCCATCCGCAGTGGGTCAAGAGCAGAGCTGGGGTCAATGTGAAATGGGTGTGACGAAGCCTTCCAGTGACACCAACGGAAGCTCCGTGGTCACTGACGTGACGAACTTTATCCACTTTCCAAACGGTCGGTATAAATGGAAGGCAGACCACGTCCCAGGCGCTGTCACGTCTGGATCGCAACAGTCCACTCTCAGTGAAAAGGGCCGGTGGACGGGACGGCAGCCACAGCCAGGTCCCCCGAGCTTAGGCACGCCGTCGCACGAAGGCACGCTCCGAGTCAAAGCGCAAACTTAAACGGACAGAACGAAATCGATATTCCCAGCGACTCGAGTTACTCAATGTTTAGCGCTTTTACGACTTCTATAAAAGAAACTTCCTCTGCATTTTGGCCCAAGCCCATTCACCCTTCTGCATGACTGGATGACTTGCTGCTGGCGCTATGTGCTCCTAATCTTTTCCCCCAATAAAGCAAGTTTCTTTAAACTTGCGGTCCTTCTCCTTCCGCATTCTTTTCGGAACTTCCGAGACCCCGTCCTCGCGCGCCCCGTGCTTGCCGTCTTCCTCCAGCCCTGCCAGGGCGTCCGCAGCAGTGCTGCCCCCTTCGTCCATGGACGTTTCTGCAGTTTTCCATATTTCAGTTAGAACGCATGCACATCAGCAATGAATGATAACCACTTTCACAGAAAAAAAAACTCTCAAGGTTTTTCTTTCTCCCCCAAAAGTTCTATTTCCTAGGTTTGTCTCCCTGTACTTGATGAAAACTGGCATGCAATCTTAGATACTATAAAAGTTCACCAAAATAAAGTCTGACGGATACAAAAGATGCGATGTAAGACTTGTGGGAAACAAGATTTCCACCCGCCACGTACACAGACCGTACCTGGGGGGCCGACGGGCTGAAGGCCACTCCAGTGACCGTGTCCGTGTGTCCTGCCAGTCTGTGAGAAAAGGTGCTGGAGCCCATTTCATACACGTATGCCTAAAAGACAAGACAAACGGGGATTCCATGTCGGAGCGGTCAAGAGTCGACTGTTCATCATGCGGCGCTAAAGCACGTTCAATGGCTAATCAAGGGTCATGACGGCGATTCGCGCGCTGTCCATTAATGCCACGTAAGTCAGGGAACTAAGTTTACGAAGCACACGTTTCTTCTTTGTCCGCTTAGAAATGGCTGCTAGGCTCTGTGTTTTCTTGTTGTTTAAGCTCAATTCACCACCAGGAGCCCGTTTTGGTATTTTCTTTCTTGCGGTTGACAAACCTCACCTGGAGGTCTCAAACTGAGTGAAAAAGTGATACTTTATCGTTTTTTTCCATAAACCTAGTGACTGGCTTAAAATTTGAGCAATTCAAATATTTAGAATTTTTTTCTATAGCTCTTCATAAAATTAAAAATAAAAACATACCTTTGCTTCTAATGGCGTTACTATATAAAAAGATATATGCAGAGATAGAAACATGTCTGCATGCCCGTATTTACGTTTACGTTTATATTTAGATCTGTACCTAGAGTTGCCGTCGGTATTTCAGCGCGGGAATAGTGTATTGCTATCTACAGAGCACGTCACAGCTGTCACATAAATCACAACTGTCGGATGAGGTATGTTCACTTAAACTAGCAACACCCCCGTATTTCCCTGAGGAAACCGTGACGTATAGAGAGCAAGTCACCAGCACGGCGTCCAGAGTCGCTCCTGAGACTCCAGTCCGACTCCTCTGACGCTGAGCTTCCGCTTCCCATTTTCCTAGTGACGACGCCCATCCGAGCAGGACTCGGGGCACCTTCACACGCCCTCTCATCTCACGGGTGTTTCTAAACTACCGCTGCTCTCAGTATTTCAGCGCTAAGGCCGACTTCATCCTGGAGCGTTCTCAGGATCAGGATCAAAGATTCTCCTGTCTGCTGTTAGGACTGAGCGGGCGAGGGAGCGTTAATGACCCCTGTCTGCACCCTTCGCGTGTGACCACCCAGGACGGAGGTCAGTCATGACGGCGAGCGCCTGCTGACCACGGACTTTCACGTTCATGGCCTCGCGTAACCCTCTGCAGCCAAACGAAGACAATACTCTCGTCTGATCTGAGACAAGGAGGCCAGGGCTGGGGGGTCGGCCGAGCACTGCGCTGACGCGAGTCACCGGGAGGCCCCCGGGGAGGTGCGGGGCGTGCGGGGGCGGCGTCCGCGCTGTGGGGGGGCCCCAGGGAGCCTGCTCAAGGCTGAGAGAAGGCGGGCCGAGAACGAAGGCGCGAGAACGTTTTCTCCTCCGACAGGGCCGGGACGAGCGCAGAGGGGCGAGCAGAAGGCCCGGGCGACGACCGGGTGACAGGTGAGCCGCTTCCTGCCGCTCCGCGCCCCGCCGAGGGGGACGCAGGGCCGGGCCCGGGCCCCTGCAGCGCTCCTCGTACCGGAGCTCGTGCCCCCGAGGCCGCCCTGAGCCCCGCCGCGTGCCCACCCGACTCCAGGTGGGAGCGGACCCTGGCCTGTACTCGCGCCAACTCTCGAAACGCACGTCAGAGGCCACCGGGACGTTGTGGGAGGCGGCCAGGGACGACCTGCTTAAGAAACAGGCTTTTACTTTCTATGTGAAAATGGTATTCGATGAAACACATCTTCTCACCTCGAAGGTTCTTGAGTCCAATGAATCTTGCTGGTCATGACAACCTTTAACCCGGAAAATGGCAGTTTGAAGCCCCAAAATATCAGAAATATTTTATTAGATACGCACTTGTCATAAGCTGTATTTCCACATAGCGGCAACAATCAGTCCAAAGACAAGATTTAGCTTGTACAATACGGTGGAAAAGTAAGGAATAACTATGCAAATGAGTCAGTCGCCACGATCCATGTGGAGAACAAATGTTTCATTAGAAGTAACAGTCGTTGTTTAGTTCATGGAGCAGCTTTTCCCCATCAAAAAGAAATAACCTGTCGCTAAAATGTACTTTAAAAAAAAAAAGTGGAAATAAAACATGTATAAAGTAAATCTTACTCCAAAACTAAATTAATAAGCCTGGAGGGAAGGGCCGAGAGAAAGGAAACGGTATTTTTTTAGGCAAAGGATGAGGATGTGGCACAAACCACTCGGGCTGGAATAATACTTCACTGTTCAAAAACATTTTCACAAAAACCATAAGGGACTGAATGTACTACTGAAAAAGATGGATGTTTCGCAAACAAAACCAGGCCAGTTCATCACGACTGTTTTGTAATTCTGCTGAATGGTATCTGAAGAGACGTTTCTTTCATTTTTTTGTCTGACAGTTTTTAACACGTGTCCTTCCCTTTACTTGAATTATTCCAATAAAGGAAACGGGAGAAATAACTTCAAACAGAAGTCAGTTCTGCTTTTCTAAAACCTCATAACAGCAGTGATATCATTCACAGGGAAAATAAATCAACTGTCACGTTATTCGCTTTACTTGTTAAAAATATTGCCAGAAATTACATTTGAATTTTTAGTTCATAAAAAAATAATAAACTTTTCTTAGAAGACCAAAATGGTCAAGATTCAACACAGAAATGTTGCCAACTTCTAGCAACAACCGGTTCCTTCTGCCGGATCCCTCTGCCCTTCCCCCGCCACTTCCCGCAAAGAAAGCACAGTGGCGGGCCGGCCGCTGACCACCGGTCAACCACCGAGGGCAGCAGCAGCTTTCACAGTCTCCGAATAAGTCTTTGCCGACTTTCTCTCTAACAACCACCTGGGCCGTCCCAGCACCGCGGGGGCGTATCGCGGCATCTCTAAGTGTCCCTTCCCTTAGTCCATCTGTTTTGATGACTTCGAAACATGATCTTATGGTAAAACAACAGGACAGAGGAACCGACCTCGGCCCGTACCTGGCACCGTCCCGAGAAAGTGCTCGTGCCCCGCGACGGCTCCTCCTGTACCGACATCCCAGCAGTATTTATTAGGAGCAAGGACAAGCCACCACGGCGACCTTTCTCCTCCGCACGTTACTGCTATTAAAATACTGCTGCTGTGCGAGAGTCTCAAAGCACCGGCCAGTGGCGAAGCGTAAAGCAGACTTTCCCCCAACGCACAACCGCGTGAGTGGCCCACAGGGTCTAGGACCAACCACAGCACGCACATGTCTGTCCTCGGCACCGCAGGCCACATAGCGTCCACAGGGGCTGAAGGCCATCCCGCACGGGTAGCAGCGGCTCGGATGTCCCTCAAAACGGCGCTCACACCTATGAGGAAAAGTGACAGATGCCAGGAGAAAAAATGATTTTTTAATTTTTAACACAAAATAGCATAAAGATACGAACCTGTTGCTTTTCTTCACAAAAATGAAGAAAGTAACAGTGAAAGAACATTTTTAAATATGAGGATTAAACAGCAGGTTAGTCTAGAGACCTTCAAAAGTAATTAAAACACTTCTCAGAATAATAGATTGACAAAGATGACCAAACTAACACTAAACAAACTTTTTATATATTAAGACTATTTAATAGTCTTTGTTACTTTTTATGTATTAAGACTATTAAATGATAAACATATTCTGGAGCTCTTTAAAAATAGAAAAAACAAACCTTTTAAAATCATAAGTTATTGAAATCAATGATTCAAGGGCTTTTGGGAGGTGTAACATTCTATCAAAGCTGGTGAAGTTTTACAGCCAACTAGTTATAAAGTGCTATATGAAATTTGTTTATGATAAAAAATGTCAGGGAACTGATGCTAGTTTTCTTGAGAAAAAAAACTCCAGCACCTTCAGGGACAGCCAGAGAGCCATGCTGAGAAAGCCTTCTCCGGCATCTACAGGCACGGGGCAGCCCCCGACCCCACGCTACGGCCCCGGCCAGCAGGCCCTCCACCGGGCGACACCCCTCCACACAGCGGCCGGCTGGCCACTGGGGTCTGCACTTGTGCAGGATGAAAGAGGAGCACAGGGACACTTTGCCAATGACGTTCTTGTGGCTACAGGACACACGCGCACACACGTTCCATGTTGCTACAGGCATTACACATTGTCAGGATGTAGGTTTTTAAAAGAACAGGATAATGCAGGTAAAACATATCTTACGACTGGCATAATATAACTACCAGGATAATTCACACAACACATGTATGCACCTGCGCACAGATGTACGCATCACACTGTTTAAGACCATCCGGTGGCCCCCTGGGCACTGCCGGCCCTCAGGAGCCACAGGCCACACTCGTAACAGGAAAGACCAGCACCTGTCCTTTTACCATTCCAAATTCACGCGGCCTTCTCTGTGCATGAATCAGACTTTCCTCGGATTGGTCAGTGTGAATACATTCACCACAGCCTTGTTGTATTTGCAAAAAAGAGATTGAACCGAGTTTACAAATATTTAAAGCAAAGCACTTTCTGAGCTTTGACAGAGAGACATTTACATGGTCCCTCGAGCTTCACTCCCAGCTGCAACCTGCAAACCAGGACAGCCTCACCTCAGAGTTCTCAAGTCCCACAGTCGTATCCCGTCACCGATGGCTGTGGTTGCGAAGAGATTATAAGCCTGAGCCTGCTGAGTGGTAAACGATGATCCCTATGACGTAAGAGGGAAAATCAAGGTAGGAATTAATAAACGTGGGACCACCGAGACCTAACAACACAGAATCCACAAAACCGATTTTATCCACAAAAATCTCCAAACTTTTCTTAGTTATGACAATTTCAGAATTAGACTCTAAAACCGCCCATATGCACAGTTACTAATAGTATGTTCTGACCTTTAGACTTGCTGGTGTGTGTTTTTTCTACACATAATGCCACTGAAACTTTAGAATTACAGATGGTAAAAGATCAAAAGACTAAAACATGAGTACTCCAAGTCTGTTTTTAAAGTATAGGTCAAGACCCGTATTTACTGTATTTTCTGAAGGACGCCCCTCGTGAGAGGCGTTTAAAGTGTGAGATCGGCACAAGCTGCTGATCACGTCTTGATGACGGGCGGAACGCAGCCCGTGTCGCCCAGACGGTGCCCGCTCTGAGGCCGAGCCTCTGGCCAGACGCCCCAGGCGCCGTGGCACTCGCGCCCCCCGGGCTGCTGCCGTAAGGTCCGAAATGGGATTCTAAACGCCTCGTGGATTGGAACTGAACTGTGATCCACCAACAGAACATCTGGCCCCAAACATTACTTCATATAGTATGGTTCACACCATTTCCACCCTCCACATCGAGAATGCCTAAAACATTAAGACAAATTTAATAAAGTATATCCGCAGACATTTGTGCTTAAAATGTGCACATACCTAGAAGTGGTTCCTCCTACACAGAGATGTAAAGGCCGACGTAAACTCAGCAACGATGACCAGTACGAGGAGGGGAGGGGAGGAGGGGGAGGAGAGGAGGGGGAGGGGAGGAGGGGGGAGGGGAGGAGGGGGGAGGAGGGGGGAGGGGAGGAGGGGGAGGGGAGGAGGGGAGGGGAGGAGGGGGAGAGGGGAGGAGGGGGAGGGGAGGAGGGGAGAGGGGAGGAGGGGGAGAGGGGAGGAGGGGGAGAGGGGAGGAGGGGAGGAGGGGGGAGGGGAGGGAGGAGGGGGAGGGGAGGAGGGGGAGAGGGGAGGAGGGGGAGGGGAGGAGGGGGGAGGGGAGGAGGGGGAGAGGGGAGGAGGGGGAGGGGAGGAGGGGGGAGGGGAGGAGGGGGGAGGGGAGGAGGGGGAGAGAGGAGGAGGGGGAGGGGAGGAGGGAGAGGGGAGGAGGGGGAGAGGGGAGGGGGGGAGGGGGGAGGGGGAGGGGAGGAGGGGGAGAGGGGAGGAGGGGGGCCTGGGCCGGAGGACATGCCAGACGCCCCGACGCCCTCTCAGCAGACGGGTAAGGCATCGACTAGCGTGCGCGCACGTCCGGGTGAGGGACGGCACACACGCCGCCCGCGTCGCTGTCGTGCAGCTACCGACACGGACGTGGCGCGGCGTCCCCCAGACGGGGCCCGGGCCGAGAAAGCGCGATGGCGCACAACGTCCCCTGCGACACGTCGGCAGGCGTGCGCCAAACACGCGGGGACCGTCTACCAGACGTACGGCACCCACGAGGCACCGGGCGTAGAAAGAACATAAAACACGAATCCAGCTTAACAGACAGACAGACGGTGGTCGCAGAGTCAGGCGCCTTACAACATGGCGGGTCTTTTGAAGCTGAGGAGTACAAAACTGAACGGCTGGTATACGTTTGCTTTAACCATTTCGCACAGGGTAAAAATGGAATTAAAAAAAGAAGAAATGAAGAAGCAGAGAAAATTCCTGCTGAAGTGCAGACGTCTTTCTAAGGTAGAGGAGAAAGCGCGAGGATCTGATACATGAGCCGTAATAGTAACAGCAAACACGCCGAGCCCAAGAAGTAGAAGGAAGAGATTCCCAGGTTCGATTTCAAGAAATACACTTTAAAACATACTGGTTGTTTAAGGTTAAATGTGAAGGATGGAGATTAAAAACAGTATATACTAAGTAAATAAAAAAGACATACGGCAAAAAACACCCAATAAGAAATAGTTTCTAAAAATAGTAAAAGGAACTGCACTGAAAATATAAAGTCTCAACTTAAATACACCTAACAACATGGCCTGCAAATACATAAGGCAAACACTAATATAAGAAGAAATTGACAAGCTCACAGTCGTAGAGGGAAATGTTAATACGCTCCGTGCCTTGATTTTAAAAATCAAGCATGAAACAGGAGGCAGCGTGACTGGTCTGGACACCCGCGCGGACGTGCGCCCGCGGCCGGCAGCAGCGCCTGCGAAAATGGGCCAGAGCCAAGCTTCTCACCAACTACCAAGCCCCGGCGGACACCACAGCGGTCAGTGCTGCGCAGAGCCTGTGCCCAGGGCCCGGATGCAGCGGTGCGGCAAGGCCGGAAGCCGAGCTCGCGCGTGCGGCGAGCCAGACGCACGCATTGGAGGGGAGCCTGGGCGGAAGAGCGACCTGACAAAAATTAGAAACTCTCCGCACTCGGTAATGAAAATACCACGCGCCGACGCTGGCGAAGTACAGGCGAAGCAGTGTTCGGAGGAAAATTTATGGGCTCAAACGCACTGACTAGAAATGTGTAAAAATGGACCAAACTCATGCACATGACGCGGAGTGAAAGTCAGGTAGCACGGAGACAGGTACAGCTTGGTGTCACTGGGCACAAGTCCCACGCCAAACGCAGTGCGTACTTCTGAGGCGCACCCGGGAAAGGCGCGCACCACATTCGGTAGCGCTCGCTGGGGGGCGGGGGGTGGGGGGAGATTTTCGTCTGGATCAAAAATCGTTTCATTTCCTTAAAAAGAAAACAGCAAGATCTTAAGCTAATAAAGAAATATATTTTAAAGTAATTGTATCAATTTGTGACTACTGTTTCTGAAAATGTAGTTTTGTGTGATAAAATCATTTCATTTAAAAACCGTATACTAAATTCTATTCAGTATTTTTTCATTGTTCAATTCAAATTAGCCATCTAGTATTATGTATTCACATGAGAAAATCAAACGCCTTATTCAGACAGAAAAAGTCAACTTTTAAAAATACATAAAAAACACCTGCTCTCATATTTAAAGATATCGATGAATCTTAAAAGATTGTGTGCTTATTCTAAAGATAAGCCGTTTAACGACGTGACCCGGTTCTAAAACAGGAGAACGTGGTGCACAGTGCGCAGTCAGGGCAGAGGACGAGCGCGCCCGCCCCCCCCCCCTCCGAGCGCGCCCGCCCCCCCCGCGCGCGCCTGTCCCCTGAGCGAGCCGCGGCAGGCGGCCGCCTCGGAGGCCGACCGCACGAGAGGCTCGCACGACGTACGACAACCGCGGCTACGCCCGCGACCGGGCGGAAACGTCCTGGAAGGGACCTGCTTTTGTATTTCACTGAAATGGGACGTTGGGGCCAGCTCCAGTCCGTGCCCCCACCGGTTCGGACCTGCAGGATATCCGTGGAGCCCTGACGTGCACCGTGGCACTGAGCAGAAACCTAAGAGCGGCGTGAAGAACGAGCCGTGAACACTCGGCCTCGTGGCCTGCGTCCACCTTCGCTCCGTCAGACACGATCCGGCTGTTTATTTTTCAGGAAGTAAAACCAGTGATTTTCCTACTAAAAACCTCATGACAGTTTTTCCTAATATGGCACCTCTCATCCTGGAGCAGGCCACGGTAACTCCCAGAATATCACAGACACAGGAAAAGACCACACGGTCTGAGGCCCACTCGGCCACACGGCGGGGAAGCCGTTTCCAGCAGTTTCCTGGAGCAAATGCTCTGAAACTCTTAACAAGACAACACAGGTGTTAAGAGAGAGGCACGATCCTCGAACTGGCATGCTAGGTGGTCACTGCCACCTGAGGGGGCAAGGCAGTGTCCACGGCCCCGGCCCCCCAGCCTGCCTGGGAGCCGGAGTCTTCGCAGAGGTCCAAGTGACGTGTCCCCACCAGCGGGGCAGGCCCTGGGGGCCGGGCGTCTCAGAGCGCGATCTGGCCGCCACCTGGAAGCAGAGCCCGGGCCCCCGTCTGGAGGACACCTCGGGGCTCCTCCCCGTGACTGGCCCGCGTTCCCGCCCCTCGCCCCGCTCCCTGGGCAAGGGGACGGCTTGGCGCAGGGCCTCTGAGCGGGACGGGTACGGGGTGGCCCGAGCCGGTACGAGCCGGCTCTGTGATGGACCGAAGGCGGACGTGGGCTCGCTCTGCCGCCGCCGGGGAGGGGCCCGCAGGCCTCCTTCCGCCGCGCCCCGCTGTGGGGCCAGGCACAGTGTGGCCGTCCCGATCTCTGCAGAAACTGACATGTCCTGTCAGTGACCCGCCCCCGGCATCTGCGGTCCCTCGCCTGCTGCCAAGCTCGGCGACGGCCACAGCACGCCCAGAACGAAACCCCACGTCTGACCAGGGCCTACGCGCCCCAACGCCCGGCGCCCTCGCCCACCTCCTGAACTCTCCTCCCCGTCTACGGGACGCCCCGCTCCCCTGTCGCCCAGCGTCCCGGGCCCGGCAGGGTGCTGGCTGGCGCGCGTTTAGCGAGCTGGCTGATGAGTTAACACGTGCACGGCCAGGCACGCAACACACAAGCACACGTACATGGATGCACGCACATACACAAACACACGCAAGACGCACACACGCGCACGACCTCGGCGACACTGACCGAAAGCGCCAGGCGCCTGGCATTCCCCAGCAGTAACGTGCGTCTGCCCGTCTTCAGGGCTTTGGGGTCCGACCAGGGAGCAGAGAGGAGCGTGGGCTGCCCACAGACCGCCGGGTTTTCAGGCCAGGCTCGCCAAGGACAGGGAGGCCGAGTGACTGTAGCTGACTAGCTCCCTGCTCCATGCACCGTCAAGGCCCTCGCGACCTCGTTCCAACAGAGTGCGCGCGGGCGCGGCCCAGGCAGGCCCGGGCCCCTCTGGTCTGTCCCCCGGGCTCCTGCGCCCTCCTCCATGTCACGTCCCATGCTCACAACAGTCGGCCCGGTGGAAACATCACCCACGCCCACACCGAGAACCTTCTATGTCACTGTTTCCTTGTGAACCGTGTCTAATTCGGTGTCGGGTTCCACTGCGGTGCCAAGTCCTGTGCACTCGCCCAACTCTCATGGGACAAAGAGCCGTGGGGTCTAGGGGCACGCGGAAACGAAGCGTTTTCTAAGGCAAGGTCCACCCGGCTTCATACGTTTACATTTAAAAATAAGAATACCCATTTCCGAACTTCGCGATGGTAAGAGATTGGCACGCACGACCTCATTCGATCCTCAAGACAGAGGGAAGTGTTTTATGTAAAACGTTAAAAAGACTTTCTAGCAGGAAACAGAAAAATCCCAAGATGTCGGTATCACTTCATTTTTCAAAATGAAATAACTTCTCTGAAAATACAAGTAAAACTGGTTAGCTGAGATTAAAAGAGCTATCCTTACCATTGTTTTAAAGCCAGGGCTTTGCTTTTCATGTTACAGGTAAAAAAAAATAATTTAAAACTCCGAAAGTATATTTGCTTTTGCAATATAAATCACTGAAATAATTTAAAACGAATTTGGGAACCAAAATGAAAAAAATCTCAGACTGAGCTCTAATAAGTTCCAACCTAGACCAAGTTTTTATGGCTCTGTGATAAACCCCAAAAATAAACAATGGAATAAGTAAACAAAAAGAAAATAGATATTTATGGAAATGTTGCCAGACCATTTTCCACAGACAAAAAGTGATGATGATGATGACGACGACGACGATGATGATGATGATTGGCTTTGAAATGACCACCTGTAGTAAGAGCTCTGTGCCACAAATGCACAAATTAAACGAACAAGGAAATCTCTCTAATTCACAATGCTTTAGATAAAGAAGTAGCAAGTGTCAAAACCAAGGTGAGAAATATGTTTTAAATGTAACATCTACAACATAGAGACATCACACACGAGAGCCACATTTATCTTCGTGGCTGAAATATTTTAACTCAAGAATGACAATGTTTGGTAAATTTAATTCTCACTGAATTGTACTAACTAAAGACTTAAAGAAACTAAAAAAAAACTGGTCAAATACACAACTAGATAACATTTCAAGAGAGATACTTGGATGTTACAAACCTTTATTTTTAGATAAATTTTAAATACTGCATTTCGGGTATGAAATGTTAAACACTTTCAAATGCTGTTTGTCAAACTTTAACTCCTTAAACCTGTGTGTTAACGTCCAGAAACCCTTTGCCCTCTGCATTTACATCTCATTTCCTACACAAACACTTGGATCCTGGTCCTTCCGTGGCGGCAATTAGTTGACTCAAATCAGCAAATACTGCCTGAGCAGATTCTGGGTACAGACGATTGCTCCACACACCGCGAAGGCAACTGAGACACCCATGTGCACCAGAGAGTCTGAGCGCCAAAGGCCCGGAAGTTTCACTAAACAAACACGGCAAGTCAGACTTACCTGTTAAAATTCTACACTAAAATATCGCCTACCAATGCCTCACTGAGTTAAATGAAATCACGATTCCTAAGAAATCGGACAAGTATCAGGCTAATGCTCATTTTATATATGACTCCGTTACCAGATTCATTTACGAGCCCGGAACCGTCTAGGAACCACTCTTAACCCCCATCTGACAGATTGCCCTTGAAATTCGCAGCACGAGACCGTGGCCATCGACTACAGAGCAGCGCGCCTCTCCCCCCAGCCCCCAGACACCACCGGGCGGACGCCCTTCCTCCACAGCCACCCAGAGCGCGACATTCAACCAGGGCTGTGGCCGCACTCGGAGCTGATCTGACGTGCATGGTTTCTGAAGCCTGCTATTTTAGTAGCCTCGTAAAGAAGTTACAAACTGCTTCAAAGGGATTCCTTTGTTATCTGGGGACCTACAACACAGTGTTTAAAATATTTTTCTTCTGCTTTTATGCAATAGGAGTCTGTACAAGTAAAGATACAGAAGAATAACCTTTCTTCATCAACTCGCTCCAAGCTGATACTTTCCGCAGCATTATATAAACCAGAAAACCCTTCCCCTATCACAGTCTGACACGTCCGAGGCAGTGAACCTCCGCGGGCATGACGCTGGGGGCACGTCGGGAGGGCTGCGGCCTGAGCCTTCGAGGTCTCCCGCCCCAGACCCAGGACGCCCACGCGGCGGGGGGCCCGCGCCTCCACATGCTCCTGCTCCCGGCTCTGCCCCCGTCCTGACCGACAGCTCGCAGGGACCTGAACACAGAGGCTCCGGCCTGCTCCGGCAGAACCTGGGCCCCCCGCACTACACCCCGAGAAAGTCCGTGGCCCAAGCCCTGCAGTGCCACGCGTCCAGAAGGACACCGGGGCAGCGGCTGCTTCGACGAAGTGCAACTCCCTGGTCTCGGACCTGCGCTTTCGTCCCCTCTCACACGGGCGACAAACTCCACAGACACCAGACCGCAGCTGCCCGGCCGCCGGGAGCAACGCACGGAACCTGTGGCGGGCGCAGTCTTTGAACCGACACAGCGAGACCGCACTGGAGAAGTGGCGTCCTCGGATCGTGACGCGGGGCTCAGACGGCGCTTCAGACTGAAGCCTTCCTTTGGAAAGCGATCTCAAACATGTCGAACATCAAAATTGCAGCTGTGGCTCTGAAAACAGAAATTTCGTTCCCAGGTCTCTTGAATGCTCTTTTGGGTAACACAGTGTCTCCTGAACTAAACTGTGAACAATGAATTCATCAGAAGGGTCACCTCCTCCAATCCCGAGGCCTTAGCCCTCGGCTCTGGGCATTTTCAAACCGTCTCAGTCATGACAGAGGAGCTGCCTCCTGAAGAGAGAAGCTGGGATTTGCGAAGCCGCTCCACGTTCAGAATCGACGTGACTGCCATCCTGGGCGCTCAGTGCTTGAAACACCCGGGCTCTCAAGTTTTAAGTGAGAAGGTTTTACTAGTAAAGTCCAAGAATGGGCTCATCAAATAATCAGAGACAAAAACACAAAAATTAACATTCGATATGTTAAAATATCTTCTAATGTCAAACATCAAGGCTCGGGAAATTTTTGATCAATAAAAATTAACACTGAATTAGGTGGCAAATCATGAAACTGCATCACACACTCGTACATTAAACACTTTAAGCACCTTTACCACCGACGCAGCATTCCGAAAGCTCACTCACTTTGTTCTGGCAGATCTGGTGGACGGGCCGTGTGTGGGCGTCCCGGATGACAGCCGCGCTGCACCCCGCGTTGAGGTCGAAGACCTCCACGGTCCTGCTCCGGCCGGCGGCCAGCACGAGGTCTGCACGGGTCTGCTAAGGAACACAACTCAGGGGTGCGCCCCCGGGGAGCGACAGCCCGGGTCCCCTCTCGGAAAGCTTGGAAATGCCAGGAGACCCGTTAGGACCCTGCGGAACGCCCTGGGGACTTGGCACAGACCGTGCCCCACACGGGCCCTGCCTCGGGCAAGAGCTGGTGGCAGATGGGGAGACCCGGGCGGAGCCGGTTCCAAGCCAGGAGACCGAGCGTCCACTTTTAGACAAGCAAAGTGTCGGATGCCCAGGAAACGCCACGTAACAGGCGCGGTCACAGGCCGACCTGGAGGTGCTGGGCTCGGGGGACAGGTCTGCGGTAAAGATGGACCGCGGAGCCACGAAGGTGGCCGGTGTCACCGGCAGGAGGCTGCACGAGTGAGAGGACGCGACTCCCCGGGGCACGTTGCACGCGAGGGTGACGAAGCCCACGAGGGGCCGTTGAGGACCCTAAGGCTCCCGTGGCCGCCGGAGCCACCCAGCTGCCAGGGTTCAGCCCAGAAAACTCAGGAGGGCGCCCGGTGGGCCGGTGGCGTGCGCACCGAAACGCCAGGGCACCGCGCCGGTGGGAAGGCCGACTCAGGGCTCAGCATGCGGGACCCGCGGACAAAGCCAGCACTGCCGCCGCCACGCGGAAACCAGCGTCCGGGGCGCCAGGATCAGGACCCTCCAAACCGTACGTCGGTCCTGAAACTTCAGCTGTAAAATCCTTAGACCTCTGAACAAATTAAAAGTTTACAAATGCCTGAAGATTGTCATTTTTGACCCTAAATGTTAAAATTAATGCTTTTTAATTAAAAGAGATGATGTAAGCCACAAAAATACAAAAAATTAAAGTTTCTCACTCAATTTCATATTCCACTGAACGGCAACGGCTCGGAGGTCCACCAGCCTCCACGGAGACGGGGGACGTGTTTGCGCGATCAGGGGGTGCCTGTGGTAAGGGCAGCGGCGTCTGAAAATGTATTAAATCGGCCTCGTTATTCAATAAGCCGCAGGCCGGAAGCATTGGGCTCGATCGCCCACGAAGCGTCACGTGCTCCATTGCACCCCGTTTTCTTTCTTTCCCTTTGAGGCACTTTCCACGCCCGAGACGAAACGCACGCACACAGAGCCGGTCCCTCCGACTCTGGGCCCCAGCGCCCGCACGTGTCCGGGGCTCAGACACTCCGCCGACCCCCGCTGGGCGGACGGGAGGACGCAGAAAGGATACAGGAGTAGAAGTCGTTCGCCGCGGACAGGCCGGTGACGTCGGCGGTGCCCGTCATGCGGAGCCCGCACACGGCCCGGCACCAGCTCCGCTGCCTGTACCTGGAAGGCAGGCGACCGTGAGCACGCTCCTCACCGCGACGACGCGCTCCGCCCGCAAAGACCGGAAACGACAGGAGCCTCGGATCATCGAGCAGCCCCATCTGACAGCGCCCAGGGAATAAGCGGGCCGGCCACCTGCGTCTTCCTTCACGAAGACTTCATCAAGGGTGCTACAGACAGCCCGACAGGAGCCACTGCAGTCCGGGAGAAAGCAAAGCCTTCCCCTGACTCTGGGGTCGCATGTCCTTACGGAGACATCCGGCCAGCTATCAATTTGTGTTTCCACTTGAACATGATTTTTTAACACTTCCTAAAAGGCAGCACGAGCAGGTAGTCCTGGTTTAATAAACACATGGTCTTAACCCTTAGCGATACTCTCAGAGTGAGACCCCGCTAACAGTTTCCAGGCGTGGCTGCGTCAAGGCCAGGCGACCAGGGCTCCCCGGGGGCGAAGACCGGGGCACCCGCAGGCAGGGGCCGGTGACGGCACAAAGCCGCGGGGCCGGGGCTCATGAGGATGACGCGGGCCATCGGCCCTGCCTCCCAGCGGCAGGGCAGTGCTGGGCGGGGCCCAGGGCGGTGACCTGCAGAGTCAGGCACAGAGGGGTGCTCAGAGGTCCCAGGGGCGCCCCGTGGGGTGCGGTATAGGGCCCGCAGCCTGGCGTGCGGGACAGAGACACTCTGTGGACACAGATGCGGCTCGCTCAGCTCCCGGCAGCTCGTCTGGGAGGCCGAGTCCCTGAGCCTCGGAGGACGTTCGCACCTGCGCGGCCAGCTGCCCAGGTGGCGGGATGCGCCCCGCGGCCCCTACCTCCGCAGCTCGTCCCGGCGGGTGTCCACGTGGTGCCTGAGCAGCCGCACCTCGGGCCCCGAGGCCGACAGGATGAAGGCGTCGAGGTAGTAAAACTGGGCGCACCGCGCGGGCTGGGGGAGCACGTCCTTGTCCTGCAGCGGAATGACGGGGTGTCGCACGGGGCGCCAGCGTCGGAAACGCCGCTACCTCAGCAGGGGCCTCTGCCGCCCGACTCCGGCACCCTGCTCCGGACGAGCAGCACTGCGTCTCCCCGAGGGCTGGCGGAGAGCACGTGGTCGACCTCCTCCGTCGCGAGGGCGTGGAAGTCTGGCCACCGAGCACCAAAACGAGAGGCGACCGAACACGGCGGCGAACTCGCCTCGCGCCGAGGGTTTGTTGCGGCGAAGCCCCCGCGTGTTTTACAAGGCGGCGGCGGCGGCCTCACCTCGGCGCTGCCCGCCGCGGGGCGCCCGCGCCACCACCGGCACCCGCGGCCCGCAGCGGCGTCTCCTCTTCAGGCCGCGTGCGAGGCCCCGGGAGCCTGAGGTCCCCACGGCCCGTCTCGGCCGGCTGCCCTGCACTCTGTCCCCGCCTACGGCAGGACTCGTGGCAAGTAAACGCTGACGACGTCTCCTCACGTGATCGCCCGAAGCCGCACACCCTGCCACCCCCTCGCCCCCCGGAGTGGCTGTCGTCACCTCAATGCCATCGCCCGGCCCTCCTTTCCCATTCTGTGTCCAAATGAGCTCCCGGAAGTTCACCAAAACAGGACACTTACTCCCCGAAAGGCGCTTCCTCCACACCGTGTGCCCTGGGCCATCGGCGCTGCCTCTCCTGTAAGTTCGCACTGAATTCGCACCTAACACCTTTCCAGTATGTGAGGATGAATGACTTTGCCATTTCCGACCACAGCAAACATGAGACGTATTTAACTGCACGTCTGCGTGTCGTACACATGTATGTTATGTGTGCCCATCATGTGTGTGCGCACGTACACATGCACGTTTAAGAAAACTGTAGTCAGTGATTTTTAGTGCGCTGCAGCAAACTCCTGGTCTGCCGCATTTCCTAACCACCTCACCTTGGAGAAAGTTCTGTCTGGAACTGTGACTGCCTGACAGTCCTGCGATCACAGGGCCGGTCATTTTGCAACTGCCGGGAGTGACCCTTACCAGACACAATGCAAGTTCCGCCCTGCGAGCCGACCACACCCGCAGCGTCCCGTCCTGGGAGGCGGACAGCAGCCACTTCCCGTCGTGGCTCCAGCACACGACGCTCACGGCCCCATCGTGACCTAACGGGAGACAGGCGGGAGGGAGGGAGAGCCCATCGGTGACCCCTGCGGCCCGAGGAGGTGACATGCCTCCCTTAAAGGCCGAGTGTGGTCTATGAAGGGTGCATTTCCAAAATTCCTATTTTGTTAAACATGAAGTCCAAAACTATGCATGTATCCGAGAGTACGTATTAGAAGAAGAACCTTACGAGTTGTAGAAAATTACGAAACACAGAGACCCCCGTGGGTCTCACGAGATGCACTTCAGAGACGGCATTCTCATAACACTGAAGGGAACAGTCAAAAGCCTTCCTGGACGTGTTCACGAGTGAATGCCTGTCACGACGGGTTTGGAACGCTTCATCCAAAGTGGAAACGGCTGGCTCCCAGGGGTGCGGCGAGGCTGGTCTTGAGGCATCTGGGCGTGCGGTGACAGCACCCCGATGTCGGCCCATGGGGGGCTCTCACAGCACCCCGATGTCGGCCCATGGGGGGGCTCTCACAGCACCCCGACGTCGGCCCATGGGGGGGCTCTCACAGCACCCCGACGTCGGCCCATTGGGGGGCTGTCAGAGCACCCTAATATCGGCCCTGGAGGGGCTGTCACAGGAAGATAAGGAGGAGTCGAGCGAGGAAGGAAAGAGCAACCGCCAGGTCCAGGAAAGGGCAGCCCCTTGCTTCTCCCTCCTCGAAAACCCGGGGACAGGTGCCGGAACGCCAACCGCGGTCTGTCCTCCGAGCCACCGTGACCCCACCACGTCCTCCGTCACCGCCTCCGCCGGCCCCGATCTGGCCGAGACCCGCCTCGCGCCGCGGCCCCGCCTCCCGTCAGGCCGTCACACGTCCGAATGATCGAACCCGCAGGCGGCTGGCCCGTCCCGCCCGTCCGCAGGCCGCGCCGACGCGCAGAACGGGGCGGGAAGGACCGCCGTGCCCTGACGGCAGCGTGTGCCGGGTGCCGCCGTGAGCCGTGGGGCGGGTCCTGCCAGCCCTCGCCGCCCAGCGCACAGCTCTGTCCTGAGGACAGAGCGCAGGCGGAGAGGGCAGGCGCGGCTGTCCGGGCCCCCCTCGCCCCCACCCCGCAGCCCTGCTCTTCCTGGTGGGGCGCCCCCGTCTCTGTGGCCCCTGCCCCGGCCACGCGCTGACTTCTGAGCCTCCAGGGCAGCCCACCACCCGCGGCTCTGACAGGTGGCTGCTGGGAACTGTGGCAGTGACCGCTGCGTGAGGCCCTGCGATAAGGAGCAGGGCGGGGCTGGGTGCCTGCGTGGCTGCAGGAGCAGTGAGGGGGGCCAGCCGAGAGGCAGGGAGCCAGGACCTGCGGCCCCGTCGCCCACGGCCGGCAGAGCAGAGGGGACGGACCTGCGGCCTCTGGCCCTGTGTCCGGACAGCAGTCCTGCGAGCGGCCGCAGACGCCTCGGCCCAGGGCGGGAACGTCCGCATGGCTTTGCTGCCCCCTGGTGCACGCTGCCGGGAGTGTCCGCGCAGTCAGACCGGATGGGCCATCGCTGACCAGTCACGAGCAGTGGCATCCGTGACCTCTCAGCGGGGGCCAGTGTGTCTGACAATGCAGCCACGGCCGCCGCGTCCAGCCGCCGGACCTCGGGCACACCGTCCTGCCTCGGACACCAGTGGGGGCGCGGGGACCCTCGCCCTCGCCCACACGCAGCAGAGGACCCCGCGCGGGGCACTGCCCACTGAGCTGTAACACACTCACCCCTCCGCCCCTCCCACCACCTGGTGGCCAACCCCAGAAACCCAGCGACCCGGCCACGGAACCGGCCTGCGCCTGCCTGTGCCCCGGGCCGGGCCGGGCCCCCGCTGCAGGGCGGCCACGCGGCCCCTGGGGAAGGCGGGCGCGGGGGCCACACCTCGGCAGCACCAGGAGACGGACTGACCGTCAGCAAGAGGCGCTGAGCTTAACGCCGTCCTCGATGGGAGTCGGTTTTCGCACAGCTCCACGACCTCAGCGAAATCTTAACCTTCCTCTTCTAGAGTGACCGACCCACGCGTTAACGGGTCACGTGGCTGGCACGCGCCTCCCGCACTGGGCAAGCGTCCACTCGAGCAGGAACGTGCATCTCCTCTGGCGGTTTCGCCCTGCGCGGCCGGCCGGCCCCTCGGGGGTCTCGCTGCCCGACTGAGCACTCGGCGTCCGGAGCAGGCGTGTCTGCGTTCGATCACGACACAAGCAAGCCACCCACCCTGCCTTCCACTAAGCGCCGAGAACCCGCTCACACGCCGACGTGGGAGTCGGACCACGTGCGGGGCGCTGCCACGGTGCCCGCGGCTCCGGCCCCGTGAGGGACACTCACCGCGATGTGCCGAGCTGCCCCGTTTGTTAAGCCTCGTTGCCCCCCGTCCCCCCCAGTTCGAGCCTCCTCCCTATTCTGTCTGCTCTTCAAGGAAACAAAAGCAGCCCCAGCAACTCACAGCCAGACCAACCCGGGACCCACCCGCATCTCACCTGAAAACACGGCCGGCGTCCCAGTGAGATCGGCGTCGAAGGCCAGCGACACGTGGCTGGCCAAGCCGCAGGCCAGCCGCCGTCCGTCCGCTGCCCGAGGAGAGCGAGAGACGCGCCTTGCAGACCCGCCACTCACGGGAGTGACGCCCGCGGCAGGTGGAGCGTGGTGTCTGCAGTTAGCCTGGTGGCCCCTCGCCGCTGCCGCCCTGCGCTGAGGGCCGCCCGCTCCGGGGACGGAGGGCCCGGGGACCGGCAGGGTCGCCCTGACCCCCGGGCCGCCCCGCTGAGCCGCGGCAGCCAGATGAGCCCGCGGAGACGAAGCGGCACGTTGGGCTCAGCCGAGCGCTCCCCGAGACGAGGCAGGAGCGAGGGGCAGCTTCCCCCCGAGGCTGCAGCTGGACCCTGCCCCATGGTCACGTGTGCAGGGACACACATGTCAGACTGCACAGGCTCATCTGACTTACCGATGACGGTGCATTACCTAACTCCCCAAAATTACTTTAAAATCTCTTTGGCTAGAATTTTATGAAAAGCGAAGGAAATTCGGCATGGCTGTAAACCTCTAGGATGCCCCCTAACACGCCCTGGGCCCCTGGCTAGTGGTGCGCCCGCGGACCGGAGGGGGCCCCGCAGACCACACGCAGCACCTGCTCTGAGGAGGGGCTCAGAGCTGCCTCCTGACCTCCGCCGACCCGGCACAGGAACGTCCGGGTGAAGGCGTCCGGGTGCCCAGAGAACAGGGCGCTGCCACCGGGGCCCCCGCAGGCCGTGGGGAAGGCTCTGCCGAGGGAGGGACGTGCCCGCTCGCCCACCGTGCAGGCCCTCTCCTTCCGCCCACCCCGCGACCAGACGGCCGGTCTCCAGGGCAGCTGGTGACCCTCTTCCCAGCTTCTCCCACAGAGCGACCCTCCAGAGCAGCCCTCCGCCAGGCTCCTGGAACCGGGGGGAGCCGGCCAGACCCGGGGACGCAGGCCTGGGCGAGCTCGTGACTCAGAGCCAGTGCCAGTCTGCGGCCGCCGCACGCCCAGCCGGGGGGCAGCCTCTGTGCCGGTCCAGACGCGGCACGGCCACGCGACCTTGAGTGACCAAGGCCCCCGAGACCCATTCGCCACGCACCTGAGAACTGGACGCAGCGCACGGCCGCCGGGGCCACAGCACGCCGCCTGAGCCGGGTGGGCAGAGGACTCTGCGCGGGGCGCTCCTTGCTGGAAGGGAGGGCGGAGGACACAGGCACCGCGTTCAGAGCGAGCTTCCGGGCAAAGCGACTAGAAATCAAGGGCGTGACTTGATCTGTCAGACTTGAACACGCACGTGTACGAACTCTCACACTCAAAACCGTGCAGTGACCCTTAAAATCAGGCTCACGTTCCATAGTGCCAAGTGATACACGTGTCTAAGCACAAATCCCCAAGCACTTGTCACGTGTGACATGAACCGACAGGCACACTGCGACGACTGCTGGGGGGCGGGTCCTGAGACAAAACGCCTGCTCGCTCACCGTCTACGCTGTGTGGCCACCGTGACGCCAACTAAACGACAAACGGCTTCTGTGCACGAGGATGACCACGCGCACCGTTTAAAGACGACGGCGAGGAACGTGTGCGGGGGAAGGCGGCCGGTGCTGGGATCCAGAGCAGCGAGGGCGCCGGGGGGGGGACAAGGGGGGGGACACGGGGGGGACAACGGGGGGGGGACGACGGGGGGGGGACGATGGGGACGACGGGGGGGGACACAGGGGGACGACGGGGGGGACACGGGGGGGACGACGGGGGGGGACAACGGGGGGGACGACGGGGGGGACGACGGGGGGGACAACGGGGGGGGGACAACGGGGGGGGACGACGGGGGGGGACAACGGGGAGGGGGACGGGGGGGACAACGGGGGGGGACAACGGGGAGGGGGACGGGGGACAACGGGGGGGACAATGGGGAGGGGGACGGGGAGGGGGACAACGGGGGGACAACGGGGGGGACGGGGGGGACAACGGGGGGACAACGGGGAGGGGGACGGGGGGACAACGGGGGGGACAACGGGGAGGGGGACGGGGGGACAACGGGGGGGACAACGGGAGGGGAAGGGGGGACAACGGGGGGACAACGGGGGGACAACGGGGGGACAACGGGGGGGACAACGGGGGGACAACGGGGGGGACAACGGGGGGGACAACGGGGAGGGGACAACGTGGGGGGACGACGGGGGGGACAACGGGGGGGACGACGGGGGGGACGACGGGGGGGACGACGGGGGGGGACGACGGGGGGGACGACGGGGGGGACGACGGGGGGGAGGGGGTCCCGGGGCCTGTGAGCAGGAGCACAGCCCAGCCCAGAGGCGAGTGTCAGGCCAAGCCTCCCCACCGGGCAGTCTGGGCGGTTTGGGCAGGTGGTTCTACAGCCCCGAGTGGTGGCAAGGGCCCGGCCCGGGGGCACGCGACAGGAGACCGAGAAAGTCGCTGTGACCTGGATTCGCACACTCGCCCACACGCTCGCCCGCACTCACTTGGGCACGCGGGCTCATACTGGCGACGCTCACGCTCACCGGCACCCCCAGCGCTCTCGTACCCGCGCGCTCGCCCGCACACACGCACCAGCATGGCTGCCCCCTCAGTGTCGGGCCTGGCTGGGGCTCGGACGCCTGGGCCCTGGGCAGGGGCTGGGTCCCCGGCCGCATCGCCGCCACGGGCCCGCCACACGTTGCTCAGTCCAGCGTGCCAGGCCCCCGCGCAAACACCGCCCGAGCCCGAGAAGGCAGGCTCGGCGCGAGGGCGGTCTGCGGCCACGCCGTGTCGGCTGCAGAGCACGGCGCTCTGTGCAGCCCGCCGCCGTGGAGCAGCGGGAGGCGCGCCGTCGCCAGACGTGGCGAAAGGCAGCGCTCCGTCCACGCCCTGCAGACGGAGGTCGCCCACGCGTCGACGTGACGAGCAGACGGCGCTGCAGGTTCCGAGCCCACGACCCGCGCAGGCGACGTCGCCCTGCAGTGCGGGGCTCGGCCCTGCGGGTCCCCGCACCCTCGGCCTCGGTCAACGGGCTTGTTCACCGTCGCTCGAGCGCCTCGCCGGCCCGGTTGCGGCCCGGACCTCGCCACCCAGCTCTCCCGAGGAGCTTCGCAGGAACAAGCGTCAACTACAGCACCTCTGAGTCTGAACTTTAACAGAAACATCCCAACGCCACTGAGGGGTGACAACGGCAGCGCGCCGAGACGTGACAAGCATGAAGGAGACGTGACTGCAGGACGCCCATGAGCACGCGCCCGTGCGCACAGATACGCGCTCTCACGCCGGTTTGGAAAACTTGGTTACGGATTCAGAGGGTCTCTCCACACGACGTCAGACTCGGCTGACACGCGCCGGGGCTACGCACCATCTGTGGCTGCTCTTGCACTTTGCGGATCTCTCGCCATCGTTCTTGACGTTGGTCTTTGGTGAAAACATCGTTGCGCTGCGGAGAAGGACGTAGGTCACTCCCGAAGAGCGCCAGTCCGGGCGCCCTGGGGGACTCCCCTGCACACCTGAGGCCCACGCAGCTAACGCGGCTGCAGACCAGCCCAGGGGGAAGGGGGAGCTACGCTGGCTACTTCAATACTGGAAAATAAAACGAATTTGGTTATAAAAATTCTGGAGAATACTGTGCCATTTACTTACAGATTGTGGCTTAAAAAAACAATCATTTTTGCAAAGATCACACAGTAAACTATCTATTGATTGAATTCTGAAATTTTATGGAAGATTTTTAAATCGATCAACCACTTACAGAGAAGGCCTCTTAAACTGAGCACAAAACACGATTCTTATGACATTGTTCACTTTTTGGAGAATAAATTTTGATAATGAAAATAAAAGCCAAATCCCACTCGGGGACATTATTTGAGACACCTGCTCAGGGACAGAGGTGACAGGTGCTGGGCGGGGACACTGACCTCAGCAAAGCGCATACACTAAGCAGTGGCGGTAGCTCGGCCACCACCCTGCACGCCAGCCCTGGGAGCTCGGCGCCCGCTGCAGACCGACCGGCTATGTCGCGTCCTGGCCGTGTGGTGCTGAGCTCAGGGACGGACAAGGGGACACCCACGTCGCCCTGCACCCACATGCAGCGGCGCAGCGCAGAGCAACCGCACGCTCGGCTTCGGACAGTGCCCAGCGCGGACGGGACGAGCTGGGGCAGGGGTCGGCCCGGCCCTGGGCCACCGTCTACATCGCCTGCTGCAGGATCTCAAAGCCCCCAGGGACTGACACGGGCCTGGGGCAGCACCAGCCCCGCGAGGATCGGGGAACAGTGCTCCGCACGGAGGGCCAGGGCGGGGCCGCCAGTAGGGACAGGCGGGGTGTCTGGGAAGGAGCAAGGAGGCCGCGGCCAGCAGGGCCGCCCTCCCCTCCTCACCATCCATCCCACACGCCTCAGGACGCCACCACACTGCGTGAGCTGACCAGGTCACCCGCTTAAAAGCCTGTGACGTCACCGCGTGCTTTTCCTGGGAAGCCTCAACTCCCGGGCTGGCGTCCAGGGCCCTCCGTGACCCAGCCCCTCGCCCTCCGGGCTCCCACACCGGGCACCCATACCGGGCGCCTCAGCACGGTGCCGTCCACGAGGCCACCCGGCCACCGCCAGGCACAGGCATGACGAGTCCAGAATCTGCCGCCCTCCCTCGGCCCCCCTTTCCTCCCCCCCACCCACCGGGCACCACGTGGGAGGCTCCGAGGTGCCAGGCACTGCCTCAGGCCCAGCGGTCTAGACAACAGACAGTCGTGGCAGCCGGTGGTCACGCCGAGGACAAAGAGCAAGGTGGCGAGGGCCAGGGGGCAGCGGGGGCCGGGGGGTCAGGGGACTAGGGGGCGGCGGGGACCAGGGGGGGTCAGGGGACTAGGGGACGATGGGGGCTGGGGGGGAGCGGTGGGGGCCAGGGGATCAGGGGACTAGGGGGCCAGGGGACCGGGGGGCGGCGGGGGACGGGGGTTGGCGGGGGTTGCGGTTCGCGCACAGCAGCCAGGGACATGGCGGGACACGCCGCTCCCCGGTGGGAGGAAAGGGCCCGCGCAGAGCCCAGGGGCGGGAGGAAGGGGCGGGGAGGCCAGGGTGGCCACAGGGGGCCATGGGAGCGGAGCGTGGAAGGGGCGCGGTCTGGGTGTGGGCCCCCTGGGGCTTGCAGGCAGCAGGGCCCCTCTGCCAGTGTGCGGAACAAAGGGTCAAGACCCGGGGTGGGGGGAGGGGGCGGCAGGTCGGTATTTCACAGAAAAGCCAAATTTGCGTCTCGGAAGTGTGGGGCTCCTGTAGGGCCAGGGACCTTCCAGGCTTGGGTACCCCTGACCCTTCCCAAGGGTCACACTGCTTCCTGGCCCGTCTTCACCCCGGCAGGCCCAGCCCGGACACCAGTGCGGGGGACAGTGGGCTCCAGCAGCCCTGGTCAGGTCTCCGCGGCCACGCCCCTCGGCCCCCCCACGAGGTCATCTGTCCTCGCCACTGAGCAGTCGCGGACAAAGGGCTGCTGGAGGCCAGCACGCGGGAAGCACTGAACGGCCCCCGCCGACGTGCTCGCGCCTGCCTCGCCCGCGGGGCGCCCCTCGGGCGGCCGGGGGCCCCGAGCCCGCCCCCGCCCGCGTACTCACTGCGGCGCCGACGTGTACCCCGACGAGCGGATGCGGCTGCGGAACACCAGCGGCTGGTCCTGCACGGCGCCCCGGGCCGCTGGCGGAAACGAGACAAAGAAGCCACTGTCAGCGCGGCCCGTCCTCACGGCCACGGCAAGAACACCGCTCCTTAGACACAGAAAGGCCCAGGCCGAACGGGGTCACGACCTGCAAACGCAAGGGGTTTCTCACCTGGCGCCCAACCAACCGATACCAGCAAAGCAAGTAACATCGCGGCCATTCACGGCCCAGGGAAACAGCGAAAACGGCCCCTCCCGCGCCGTGAACGACACGGCCGCACTGCTCGCCCCCCGTCCCCGTGGACCGGCACCGCGGCCCGCCCCACGGCGGGGCCGGAGGGCGGCGTGTGGGAGGCACCGCCACGCCGTCGCGCAGCGGCCGCACACAGAACCCGGTCCACGGGACGGTGTGCGACACAAAACCGGCCTAAGAGCCAGCAAGGAGCTTCACTTTACAAAACAGCGGCAAATACATCTTCCCCGCTCACAAGAACAATCATTGTTTCCAACCAATTCAAATTTCTCCTTCATCACATAATAGAATAAGTACAATGAGCCACTAAGACGTGACTGCGCGAGAGCATCTCATCGGCAAGGGAACGTCTTGCCCTATTTTTAACACTGGTTTCTCACAGCACTGCCGACTGACGAAACCTGACTTCGCGTGGATTTACGAATCTCAGAAATGCTTTCAGACAAAGTAAAATGCTGCCAGAATAATTTATTTACATTTAATATTTGGTATTCAATCTGTACACCACCATAATTTTAGAAAAATGGGTAATTACATAATATTGAGTAATTCTAAAAATAGTTCTCTTTAAAAATTTCAGTTGTTTCTGACACAATTTCAAAACTGATAACCTGAACCATATTCCCAAGAAAAGCCAAGCGAATCTAATGAAAACATTAAAAGAATATTTATTTGACACAGAAGGCCGGGCCCAGCCTGGGGGCAGGCACCTCGGCTGGGACCTGGGACCCCAAAGTTCCTCAGAGTAGGGGAACTGGAGCTAAAACTGTACCTAAGCGTCAGGTAAAGGAAAAAACACCTTCTCTGAGAAAAACGTTTAAAAGCCAACAGAAAAATAATCTCAGGATAAGGTGGTGAAGTTTCAGATCACGTCACGGCATACCCGACGACTATGAGAAAGTCTTGAAGTCGAAGTCCGTAAGTGCGTAACTGCACATTGCTTTAACGCGTCAAGCCCTGACACGGAAGGGCCCTTCACACCTCTTCCGTTTTCTGTCACGCTTTGTCAGAAGGACGCACATGCCGAGCTGGAAGTCGCCTCCGTTGATTTTCCATGTGAATATCTTCTACACAGCATATAAAGCTGTCATAAATAGTTAACGCTTCAAAACTTCACCTCTGGATGCAGAGGAGCCACGACCTCTGTGAAAACCCGCCTGCACCACCGCTCTCACGTTCCGCTCTAAAATCTCAGCAGCAGCATCTAGTTTTGAAGCATGACATATCACACGCTCCTCTGAAAGGGATGGTCCAGGTTAGTAAGAGGTGAAATTCCACTTCTGGGAGGCAATCTAAATAAAGTACGTAAGAACAAAATCTAACAAAAGGAACAATTTCCGTGAAGAGGAGGAAAGTCCAGAGTCCCTCAGCCAGGACGCCCCGGTTTCCAGGGGGAACGTGTCCTGCTTATCGGACAGTCGCCCTGCAGGACACATTTCTGCAAACAGGCGACTCACACAGAGCTCACTCTGCAAGCTGAGGCTTTGAAGAAAATGCATTCAGAATTTCAGAATATCATCTGGACAACGTAGAATTTTTCTGACTATTAATAACTTTAATGAATATCTGTGAGTCACTAATTGTTCCAAAAAACTTTAATAGAAACATACACATAACATAAAGTCATTTGGGGTATTAAGAAAATGATTCAAAAAGACGTTGTCCAACAATACAAAGGTACCGAAAGCCAATGAACTGCACAGTTAAAAATGGTTAAAACAGTAAATTGTGTTATATACATTTTACAATAAAAAATACACATAAGTAGAGAAATAAATGAAATATTTTTAAAAGAGCACGAAAAACAGACCATCACCAGGCAAAGTACAAGACCACATCATGCCTAGCAGAGACTGTCGACCCTTCCTCACCATGAGGACGGCACAGGAATGTAAAGTCCTGTGAGGAGCTGCCGCTGAAAACCTGTGGCCTGACGTGCACGTCACAGTCAGCACTCTGCTGGGAACTCTGACGGCCCCCGGCCCAGAAAACACACCTAACGCCACATAAAACCCGCTGTTCCCTCTCCTGAAAAGGACAGGGTGATGACAGCCGGGGGAGGACCGAAGCGAATGGCAGGGGGGCCCCTCTGAGCAGCCCCCCCCGCCCGCCTGGCCCCTCTGAGCCGCCCCCCCGCCTGCCTGCCCCCTCTGAGCTGCCCCACCCCGCCCGCCTGCCCCCTCTGAGCCGCCCCCCCACCCACCTGCCCCCTCTGAGCTGCCCCACCCCGCCCGCCTGCCCCCTCTGAGCTGCCCCTGCCTGCCCCCTCTGAGCCGCCCCCCCCCGCCCGCCTGCCCCCTCTGAGCCGCCCCCCCCCGCCCGCCTGGCCCCTCTGAGCCGCCCCCCCCGCCTGCCCCCTCTGAGCTGCCCCCCCCGCCTGCCCCCTCTGAGCTGCCCCCCGCCTGCCCCCTCTGAGCCGCCCCCCCCCCGCCCGCCTGGCCCCTCTGAGCTGCCCCCACCTGCCCCCTCTGAGCCGCCCCCCGCCTGCCCCTGCGCACCCAGCGCCCTCCGGGGCCCCCTCGCCGTGACCCCGCTGGCGGCCCGGCCCTCCCAAAGCTGTCTTCCTCGAACCCCACCAGGTCCCCCTGTGTTGTGACCTCTAAGCCCTAGGAGGGAAGGCCCCCCAGAGCTGTCATCACTGCAACGACCGGTCTTTGGCGACCCGTCACCTGTGCCTGATCCCCCACTAGAGTGTCGGCTCCAGGGGTCTCTCCATTTTGCTTAAAACCCTATCCCCAGCTCTAGACCGAGCCCTGGCACCTGAAAAAGCGCTCTGGTTTCCTGAGTAAAAGGCCACGGGTGTGATGCGTACGACGTGGCCATTTCACAGGCAACGTGACGTGGCGTGCATGTGTGATGTGGTGTCATGTGTGACGTGGTGTCATGTGTGACGTGGTGTCATGTGTGACGTGGTATCATGTGTGATGTGGTGTCATGTGTGACGTGGTGTCATGTGTGACGTGGCGTGACAGGAGAGGCTGAGAGGCGGGAAGCGAGGGAGGAGGTGACAGGCAGCCGAGCTCACGCACTGTTTTCAATCAGGTCAGTGAGAGGATTAACAAGGCTGATAAGGGCCGGGTCGGTCGCTGAAGAGAATAAGTCGTTGCCAACGCAAGCTAATTTTTAAAGTATTTTTTTGTAAAAAGCAACATGTGGATTTGGACACTGCTTAAAACAAAACCATGAGAACATACCTTTGAGAACAATTTATTGTGGCCTGGCTAATACGAGGTACCACACAACTGTTGTCGGCTTTGACGCGATGGCATCGTGGCCAGGAAGGAAACGGCCACGTGTTTAGAAACGCGCCCGGAGCGTGTGGGGTACAATGACACCACGCCCGGGACTTGCTTGAAGTTCTCCAGCACAGAGAAACGAGAACAGCCGCCCCGTGACACGTAGCTCTGAGTGTCCACCGTGCGCACGGCCGCACAGGCCACTGGACAACCACCGCCCGTGTTTTGAAGTATCACCGAATCCCTACGGCTCGTACCCCGCGCAGGGAAGCAAGGTGCAGCACGCGCCCCACTGCGAAACGACGCGTGAGGGGGAGCGTGGGGGAGGAGCAGAGCAGGCAGGGAGCAGGGTCCCCCTGACGGACGCGGACCCTCAGCCACGCGGCAACGCCGAGGCGACGGCGGCTGAGGGAGCGGGCCACCTCGGTGCTAGTCCAGCATGTGTTATACTAACCAGACTGTTTCTGACGAACTGGCTTGGCGCTTTTTTCCTCAATAATTCTGAAATACAGCGGAGAAGTCGACACGACACAGGAGCTAAAATAAACGCAGAAGACTGTGCTGCGTGACGGGGCTATTTCAACAAAACACGCGCTGAGGACGGTTACAAAGGGTCCGCTCATGCGGCTACGAATAGTGTTTCGAAGTGAGGACGACTATCAAGCTTAAACTATCCGTCTAGGAAATAAATTTGTATTTTTAATAAACGTACTGCTTTGTAACCTACTATCCCAAAGAGTGTTTCGCGTTAAAATAAACCGTGAGCCACGTAGTTCTGAACAAGAGGGAGGCAAGGCGCGAGCGGGAAGCTCTCCCAAATGAGGTCGGAGTATTCGGGAGTTCACTAAACTTGACTTTTATTAAGACAAAAAAGAACCTGGCCTCTGCCAGCTGGCAATGGGCGCGCAGGTCCCCGCCTGGCAGACTCACCTGGGCAGCACCGAGAGGGGCTGCCCCGGGGCGGGGCGCCGCCACGACCGCAGCAGAGCGGGGACGCTGACCTCCAGCACGGCGACCTCGTTCCCGAACAGGGAGGTGAGCACACAGGCCGCCTGCGGGGCAGGTCACGGCAGGACGGCCGGTCGACAGGTCGCCGCGCCCCCCCCACCCCCCGCAGCACCGGGCCCGCACGAGGTGGCGCGTGAGCGGCCGCGCTGCTGCCGGGGGTGGCCGCACGCCCCGGGACCCGTGGGAACCTTCCCGAGCGCAGCCCGGGCCGCCGGCGCGCGCGGGCCCGACTGACCTCATCGCCACCAGCCTCGCTCGCCACGGCGCAGGACCCAGCGACCTGGATGCTGAGGCTCCGGAAATCTTAGGAAATGGAAGCGAGCAGCGAGGAGGAAGGCGTGAGGGAGGGAACGTTCCTGACCACACGGCACGCCGCCCGCTGGGGCTGCGACGGCACAGGGCCAGGACAGGGCCCAACGCCGGTGCCGCTCGGCGGACACCACGCTGCCCCAGGGACGGCACGGGCGGCCCGCTGAGGCCGGGGAGAGACGCGGCCCCGCCCCGCGGCCAGCAGCTGCCCGGAGGGTTCAGGGAGGCGTCCTGACACCCGCGCCATCACCAGAACTGGCGCCTCTCCCAGGGGAGCTTCACGGAAAACAAGCACCAAGGGAGCTGGGCCGTTCTCCCGGGGGAGGAATGCGGGGGTGGGGACAGAGCAGGGCGCCTTCCCAGGGGCGGGACAGAGACTCAGGCCCCTTCCCAGGGGCGGGACAGAGACAGAGAGGCGGGCCCCTTCCCGCGGAGGGCGCGGAGGCTCCCGGCGGTGGGGCTGAGGGAGCTGTGGGGACAGACAGGTGGCAGCGCGAGGACAGGGCCAGGGCTGGAAAGCAGAGCGCGTCCGCGACCGCCTGGCGAGGCTGTGCAGCCCCAGCGCCAAGCCTGCGGTGGGACACAGTGACAAGTGAGGGGCCCTCGACAGGAGCCTCGGGACACTGGCGCCTGGAGGGGCAGGGGCGGCCCACAGAGGTGGGAGAGGAGGACGGCGGGATGGGGAGCAGCCTCGGGGAGGCCCGCAAGCTGGGGCGGCCACCCAGAGCTCGGAGCGGAACCAGACACGCGCCCCTGGGGCTCGGGCACACACTGGTGGCCTAGGAACCTGCGGAGGGCAGGCCACCTACCACTAGTGGCTGAGGCACTGTCCTCAAATTCAGACGACGGGCCTTCTGCCCTGACACTCCAAGTGCCCCCAGCAGCTAAAAGCACCGAAGTTACATGCACCTTCCATCGGGGGCCCCGACCGCGGCTGGACCTTACCCCTGAAGAGGAGGACGGCTTCGAACTCGAAGTTCGCCAAGTTAAACACGAACAAACCCGCCGAGCTCCCGATCCACAAGCAGCTGGTGTTCTCAGGAGACAGGCACCTTTAAAGGGAAAAGAAAAGGTCACTGCACCGACCTTGCGGTGACCTTCACTCCCACGGCTGCCGCTGAGCGCCGCGCCAGTCCCCGAGGGGAGCGACGCGGCGCGTGACCGCGGTGACACCGGAGCAGCCCTGATGCTGTCGCGGGGGCTGCCGCCCCGCACCCGGGCTGTGGTCGCCGCCACCAGGCCGCAGCGAAACGGGCTTCCCAGGCGCCCGCTCCCCACAGCCTGGTCCCAACTCGACTCTGATCCACAACGTGGTCATTTCCCCTGTGGTCACAAGAGGGTGGTGCCACGTCTTCCGCAAGACACCGCACAGGCAGGTGTCCCCGTGTGGGGCTCGGTGCCGTCACGACCACTGCCCCGAAAGATGGCGCCAGGCGGCGCGGCCGGCAAGCTGCGCGCTCAGGAGGAGGCCGCCCCCGAAGCGCAGCTCACGAGGCAGGCACCGGCCTGCGGCTGCCGCTGCTTCCACCTCACAGACCACGTGAAAGTCTCTCCACCGATTAACGAGCCTCATCCCGGAAATGCCAGACCCCTGCCTGTCACCCCGACAGCAGCCTCATCGTCACCTGCCGCTTCCGACAGTTCTGACTGCCCTGCGATGCCAGACCACAGGTGGGCCAAGTGGCTGGTCTTAAACAGGAATCAGATCCCGAGGGCCCTGTGCACCCTCCAGTCACGGCCGCTGCTCTAGCAGATGCGGGCCGTGCGCCTCAGACCCGTGCGGGAGCTCGGCCGCACAGCTGGCCAGGCCGTCACACAGGCTCCTCGGCTTCCCCTCCCCAACGCTCGCCAGGGGACCAGTCTTTAGCCAGCTCTAGAGCCTCCACGCTCTGCAGGACACAGGCAAATACAACCCCCACGTAGCCCTTAACCACGGTTTAACAGTGGCTTCCTTACATTGCCAAACACGGAGACAAATAAAACCCATCTGGGGTCAACTTTAAATGTATAACACGGGGCAGAATGGAGGCGGGTTGAGAATGAGGTACGACTACAGCTCCCCTTTACCCTGATACAGAGGTCAAGATCCACCTAGATTTTGGTGAGCAAAATGAAAATCATCTCATTTCTGTTATTAAAAGATTCACAAAGAACTGACCAAACCCACCAACTTTAAGATTTAAAATATGTGATCTCAAGAACACTTACAGTCATCATTACTCAACTGGACTGAAATGATTCGGGTTCACTTTCATCCTTCTAATGAGAATAACCCTAATTTAAGAGGCCGTCTTCGCGTGGCGCCGGCCGAGTTCCTCACACTTACGAAGCACACTCAGGATGCAGGGCGAGTGAAAGGTCACAGGGCGCCAGGCCCAGGACGGGCAGCGCCACTTCGGAGCTGTCCCCGTGGTCCAGGTCACTTGCGGAGGGAAGCTGGCTCTCCCCTAGGCACAGAAGTACCGATCGCCTGGTCAGCGAGGCCACAGGCCAACGGCCACACCGGGAGCTGTGGGCGGTGCTGTGGCTACAGTCGCTCAGGCCTGCCTCGGGCTCACACATCGTAAAAAGAACAAGGTTAGAGATAAAACACAGACCAGGGGCCCGTGGGGCGGGGGAGGGCGTTTCGGGGACAGAAGCACAAAGGGGGAGGAGGGGCTGGCGGCTGGGACGGGTTCACCTCCGGTCCCCACAGCGGGTCTGAGGGTACTTCACAGCTAATGGGACTTATATGAGAAATATGAAAGCCAAGACATAAAACGTTAGAAAAAAATGGATATATTAGATAAAGGAAATTTCTGAACTACTTTGAAAAGAAATGGCTTAAAACTACCTGCAAAAAAAAAAAAGAAAAAGAAAAAAAAAAAACGGAAACTAAACTAAAAGAGTAACAGTGAGGACACACCGGAGGGCAGCAGAGGCGCCTGCTGCGGCACGAGGGCCGGGGGCTGCGTGCGGCTCCGAGCCACTGGCCGCAGCAGGAAGCGGAATCGGCACTTTCCCAGCACGTCGGCTCCTCCAGCCCACGGGGCAGGCGTGAGGGCGCACGGGGACGGGGTGCGCTGTGGCCGGGCGGAGGCGCTGGGCAGAGGGCGCCAGCAGCGCCGCCCAGGGGCGAGTCCGCGATGTGTAGGGCGTACCGAGCCCGGACCCCCAGGGCCGCGATATGCCCCCCCAGGCGCTGCCCACGAGGCCCCCTGCACAGGGGCGCCCTCGGCCGCCCCCACCTGTCCCCTCACGAGGCCCGCCTGGGGCCCGGCAGATGTCTAAGGTCACGACTAGGGCTTCCTGGTCGGGAGGGATCCCCACAGCCCCCCGCAGCGAACACAGGGCCGTGCCGAGCTGCCTGGGGAGCACGGTGGGCCTGGGCAGTGGGAGGCTCTCGGTGCCCTACCTAGCGGGCGGCACCGGTGCGACCCAGCCCTCCTGGTGAAGAAGCTCTCTCCCTGTTTCCTCAGGTCAACGTGTGTCACACAGCGATAATGGTGTCCTTCGACCACACTGAAGATCCACAGCTGGAAGGCAGACGCATGCGGACTCGGTCGGCGGCAGCCCAGGCGCAGAGGCGGCAGGAGCCACCCGAGGGAACGGGCCGCGAGCAGGCGGGCCGGGGGCCGGGCCCGTGTGGGCCCAGCGACCCTCCTCCGGGCCCCGACGCCCATGGTCAGGTCCGTCCCGTCCCTCCGCACCCCACCCTCGAGCGCCTCCACAGCACGTGGGCCGAGCGCGCTGCCTGTGGGCGGGGACACTCCTGTCGCCCAGTCCCCACGGCACAGGCCGCCCGCGGGGACGGTGCCCTCACCGCCACCCGTCTCCCTAAACACACCAGGGGTGCACCTCACGCATCATGGGAGACGACACGGGGGGCACAGCAGACGCCGTCAGAAAAAACCATTTTAACTTACGAAACGCACCTGTGACGCCCTGACTTGTAATGAGAAATTCATTCGGCCCTTGTCCCTATGCCTGACAAAGGGCAACTAATACACTTGGGAGTCAGGTGACAAGCACCACAAAGATGTCTTTTGTTATGTGAATAAGGTGACTAGTGCAGAGTCCTCACATAACCTAAGAATGGGGCCAGAGAAGGCACATGGCGATCAGAGAGTGGGACCGTCACCCCCCAGCCTGGCCCCCTAGGAGGGGACAGGCGCTGGAGACGGCTCAGTTAAAACGGACGGTGAGTTCATCAACTTCGCCTGTATGATGGAGCCCCGTGAAATCCCCAAGTATGGGGTCCAGAGAGCTTTGGGGCTGGGGACACATCCGAGTCCCGGCAGGTGACGCCCCCCAGGCCTGTCTTCATCCGGCTGTGGCCTGCACTGTTTATCACACCCTCCGCTGTACCGTGACCTGATCAATATGGCAAGCGTCTCCCGAGCTCTGAGCCGCTGCGGCAAATTAACTGAACCCGCGGAGGGGGCTGTGGGACCTGTGACATGCAGCCAAGTGACCTGGGGGCCTAGGCCGTGGCACTGGCGTCTGAGGCGGTGGCAGTCTCGGGGGAAGGAGACTCACCGTGGGGTCTGACACTTTCTCCACCAGACAGCTCAGCACTGAGTTACACTGTGGGACGCCCGGCTGGCTGGTGTCATGGAGAATGACTTCCCGTGGGCACAACCCTCACGTTTGGTGACCAGAGTGTCAGAAGCAAAGTGTTCTGGGTGAAAGTAGAGGAGACTCACCAGAGAACAGACCCGGGTTATTCCAGATGCAGTGCCCTTCCCAAACTACACCCACAGCGACTTTTCAAAAGAGAATACTATCCATACTTTGTGAAGTAAACCTAAATCGTTCACCTAAAAATCTAAGTTTTGAAAAAGATCAAGTGTCTTCAAAATGTTCAAAACAGATCCCGCCGACACTAACGGTGATGCTTCTGGCCGGCGCTTTCGGGACGCACAGGGACCTGGCGCCCCCGCCGGGAGGCCCCGGCAAAGGAGAGACCCCAGGCTGCGGCGCCTCTGGGGGAGGGTCTCCACCGCCGCGGCCACCGGTGCCTTCGCGCCACAGGGAACGCGAGGTGACAGCGAAGCTAAGACCTCCGTGCAGATGTCCACTCGGCCACAGGACGCCTGGAAACCACGGCGCCCTTACCTGGCCCGCGGCGCACCCGGTGACGAGCTGCTGACTCCTTCCATCCACGAAGAGACTCAGGAGAGGGGACGCTAGGGGCAGAACACGGACACAATTCGAACTGAGAATCACATTTCTTTCAGTGAAGTTTAAACTATCCCAAAATACCTTCTTCACAGGAAGCAGAAACCGTGGGCACCGCGCTGGAGAGCTGCATGAGTGCGGGCAGAGGGGCCCACCCGCGGACGAGCACAGGGACAGCATGGGCCCCCGCCGGCTGGACGGGTCGCACGTCTGCCCCGCATCCTTTCGGGCCATCCCCGAGTCACTGACTCCTGGCAGCGTTCTAACCACAGCGAGAACAGCGCTGTATCCCACAAGCATTTAAACTTTCAACAGAACAACTCTTAAGTGAGCCAGGAATGACGAAATTGTGAAATTAGTGATGAAAACAGCAATTAAACAGACTTCTTGTTGCCTGTGATGTCATTTCATTTAAAACTTATTCTAAATCCAAATTGTCCAGAATTTAAAAGAATTATGCTAAATGGACATTTAAAACACTGCATGGCCTAAAAACTATAAACGACACCAAATTCAAGTTTGTAATTATCTTCCTGACAGTTAATTGATAATTCCACATAATTAGTTTAAGAAAACAATTTCAACATAATTCCAAGAAATGTGCTTTATCCCTGAGATTGGTCAATGTATTCGAGTTGTTAAAATATCATATTCTACACATGGATAAATTCATTTCAGGAAAAATTTTCAATCTTTTGGGAAATATAATAGTAACTGTACCAGGCCGCAGGTATCTCAATGTTCTTCGAGGTGTACTTTCATGTTACTCATCACAACAAAGGAACCATCTTATACTAATTTTCGATTGTTCTTCTCCACATAAACTAGGATATGCACACAAGAGGTACACAAGGGACTCGCGAAAACCAGTCACGTGAGGCCCTGGGGGGACCCTGCATGGGAGGTCACGGGTGACAGATTTGGGGAGTGCTGCCTGCACATGCTGACTGGCCCCTTGATACCACAAGCTCTGTGGGGACCTGCACTTGCACTCACCTTCTCAACCCTATATGTGGTCCTATGGGGGTGTCACTTGGCACCAAAGAGACCATCTGAGGGGAGGGTGAATGACCCAGGGACGCAAAAGCTGTACAGATGGCTTCTGCTGATCAACTGAGTCGAGGCCTGCTGCTGTGTCCCAACCGCACCCCTGGGCGACAGAGTCGCACCTGCATGCCTTAACCAGGACAGCAGAGGTTGCGGGCACTGTCCTTGGGGCCACCACACACTTCCTATCTAACCAATGGAAAGCCTCAGACTCCAAGCATATGCTTATGTTTTAAGTTACAACTTCGAGAGAGTTAACTAAGCGAATCCTGTCAGGGCGCAGGTGGGAGCGAAACAGCTGTTGATGGGGGACAGACGCTCAGACCCTGGAGAGTCACAGCTCCACCTGTGGAATCACACACCGGGGACCCCGGCGCCTCGCAGCCTGACAGAAAATACGTGGACGTGCAAGTTACCTGCCAACACCGATGAGCTGTACATTAGTGATCCCAGACGATGGTCCCAAACCTTCGGACAGACAGACACGTGTCCTCAGAAGAGGGAAAAACTTTGCCGTCATCGCTACGGTGGGGCTAACGCTCTACCGGATCACGAACTAATGTAGCGCACGGACTTTGAGAACATCAAAAGCAGGTGTAACGGAACCGCACGCACGCCACGCGGGACGCCGGAGTCGCGGGGAACGGCCGCCGCCCAGCGATGACCACCGGGGCGCGGGCCCGGCCCGGCTGGTCGCCAGCATTTCGGAGACAGGTGCGCGCTGCGCCCTCTGGCGCGCCAGCCGCTGTGCGACAGGGCGGCCTAGCGCTTCTCAGGCGTCGCCCCCTTCGGCCCTCGGGGGTGCCGAGCCGATGCGCGCAAGCTCCGCACGGCCACCGTGGGCTGTGACCAGGGGGCCGCGGCGCCGGCGCACGTGACAGGAAGTGACGCGCTCCGACAGGAAGTGACGTCGTCTCCCCACGCGAAGCAACGTCTCCAGACGGGAAGCGACGTCTCGCGGGCCTCGCGGGCGGGAATCCCAGACGCGACACGTGCCGTCCGCCCCCTGCAGACGCAGGGCTGGCCTCGGCGCCCCTGTCACTCGTGGCGGTGGCGGTGGAGCCTCGCTCTGTCCGTGAGCGGTAATGCTAACGCCGCTCGCCTGGAGTCGGCGGGACCTGGGCCGGCATGGTCACGTATGGCGCCCCCAGCCCCAGCGGCTTCTGACCGGCCCCTCCGACACTGGGAGGCGCGCACGGAGACGGGGTGGCTCTGGTCGCCCGGGCGCGGCATTCGAGGAGCCGACCGCCGGCCACTCCAGCCTCCTGGCCCTGTCGGGACAAGATGGCGCCGCGAGCCTCCCCACCGCCGCTGACCCCGCCAAGCTTCTGGCGGAAGTCAGGGCGGCAGCCATCATGCAGGACGTGGTGGGAACAGAGTGACAGGCACCCCAGTGGCCACAAACCAAAAGGCGTGGCGCACGTGTGTTCACGATGCCCCTTAAAGCACCTGTTTCACCTACAAGCGCTGGCATGCCCGGCGCCTTACCTTGAAGCTTCTGTCCTCAGACACCGAGATGATGACGTGAGCTTGCCAAGAGCAAAACTCCGCTGCAGTCACGGGGCCCTGGTGCCCCTCCAGCTCAGTGAGTGTAGACTGACTCTGGGGGTTCGTGAGGGAAGATCAGTAAGCGTGTGTTCTGGTCATTAGTATCAAGAAGTTATACGCTTCTCACAAAAACATTTCAGTTAAACTCTGCGTGACATGATTCCCCCTTCCAAATTTGACACTATCTATACTTAAACCTAGAAGTTAAAATTCAGACAATCGAGGTAAGGGGAGCAAAAGCGTTCCTGGGCTACAAGAGCAGTGACTTTAGAAGAGAAAAACCAGCCAAGGCCAACCTTCCACGAGCCTGAGGCACGCAACTTCTGACAAAACTGTAAATAGTAGCTCAAACGCCAACAGGTCCGTGAGGCTTTCCCCGGTACTGCACAGGACAAGTCTCGAGGACCCCAGATAATCCGAGGACACCTTCCCTATCTGTTTGGGATGTCACAGATGACAGCAGCCTTTCCACATGTGAGCCTCAGTTCCACAATTAGTGTGAGCCAACGAGTGTTCAAAGACAGATGTGCACTCTGCCCCAAACTGCGGAGCACACACTGGACACAGTGCCAGGTAATCATCAGTTAAGAGTTCATGCCTAACATCCTTATCCCAAATCTTTTAACGTGGATGTGGCAAGAAGATTCCTCGCAGGCAAACAGCTTTGCTAACTGTATCCAGGCCCTGGATCCTCTGTCTCCACAGCACGTCTCAAGCAGACCACGAATCCAAAGGAACAGAAAGCCAGCACCTCCTGCTTGCTGACACCTGGTGCAATTTTTTTTTTTTTCCAAAATGCCATTTCACAGTCAAATATGAGATTCGAAAATCACAGGAGGTAGAAGTGGCAACCCATTTACTTAAACTAATCCTGATTAAGAAATCAGTGAGAAAAGCCCAATTCCTGATGGAAAACAAATTTTGATTAAAAGGGATAAACAGAAGGACCACGCTAAGTCTTAAAGTGATCACTAAAGCAAGAGACCGTCAGGAACGAGCGTCGAATTGAACATGTTTGTTTACAGTCAACCCTGATACCCAGATTTCAGGCAAAGGTTTCATGATACATAGAACAGCAGTATCTGATTCCAGTGGCTTTCCAATTGCAAGATAAAAATACGTTTTCAGTCATTTCCCCTAACATGTTTACAAAAGTTCACCCAATTAAAAATGCTATTGAGAAGACGCAGGTGGGAACCGAGCACCTGCGAGGCCTTACCAGCTCTGCACCCCTAAACTGCACTTGGGCTAAATCTGACCTCCACATCCAGCATGAATATTTTATTTCCAGCGCACACGGCAGCAACACGGTCGTCTGGACTGAACCGTAAATACCGCACCTTCCCCAGCAGGGCGCCCACGATGATCCCTCGAGGAGGTGACCCTAGGGAGAGGTCCAGCTGTCAGTGTGGTCGCCAGAGGTACTCGGCAACACTAGCATAATTGTGACACCACCACCTTCCACTTGGGGCTGTTGGGGACGGGTTCTCCCCTGCCACTGGCTGTCAGCTGGGACCCCACGGCCCTGGCGGGAGCCAGCACGATTAGGTGTACTGTACAAATGTGTACGTGTATCGCTACACTGTATACATGTGCGCGTGTGCTATGTGTGCATGTACTGTACACCTTGCCTGTGTGCTACATGTGTGAATGTGCATGCCATGTATGTACTGTGCTCATGTGCTGTGTGCACACATGAGTGCATCACTGCACGCGTGAGCTGTGTGCCTGTGTGTGCTGTGTGCACGCACATGTGCACCATGCATGTATATGCCTGTGTGTGTGATATACATGTGTGTGTCATATGCGCATGCCATATACACGTGCCATGTGTGTGCATGTGTACGATGCGTGTGTGCATGTGCCATGTGTATGGTTTATAATATGCACATGTACATGTATGCAATGTGTCATTTGTGCATTTCCCTGTGTGCACTATATACATGCATGTGTGTGCATGTGTGCCATATATGTATGTGTTTTGTAGTTTGTCATCGTGTATGTGCATGTGTGTAGGTATGCGTGGACTATGTGTGCATGTGCAAGTATTATACTATATACGTGTGTCTGTTTGCATGCACACGTGTATTACATTTGTGCGTATGTATGTCCTCGTGTGTATATGTCAGCAGTAACGCTGTCACTGGAGTAATCATACTACAAATTAAGATGGAGGATAAACTATTATATAGGCTGTTGCCTGGAATTACTTGGTGCCGCTTTTAGAGGAACCCTATGAATCCTCGACGTAATGCCTTGATGTGGTCCTCCCCTAGAGTTTCAACGCCATCTGATGAAACCGTCCTGCCCTCCCTGGGCTCCCACCACAAGGGCTCGTCCTCAGCTCTTCAGACAGGCCCAGCTCTCCGCGCCCAGGCGCAAGCACACGTGATGCCTCTGCCAAAGGCCGTTCCCAGCACCGCACATACAGGGCGGGCACGGGGCCACTCACGTCTTCCGACCTCGGCTATGCGAAGCTGGTTTCTTAGGCTCAGAGGTTTTAATCTTACATGTTTTATTTTGAAATCTGATGTTTTTTGCTTTCTAGGCTGAAGGGCTCAAACAGGATCCCAAAACTCCTTATGTCAACAAGCACACTTAAGGATGTTATTCCCTTCACACATTTTTTTAAAATGCATTTTAAATTTATATTTACCTTGAAGCACTTTTTCTCTACATTCTTCTAGGCTCCACTTTATAACATAATCTTCTGACGCAGAACAGATCAGAAGTGGATCCACTGTGTTTCCAAACGCCACAGCAGTAATTGGCTGATGGTGTCCTCTCAGGATTAGAAGCTAAAACGTTAAAAAAAACAAAAATACCATAGATATAAGACAAAATAAAAGGACCTAATAATATAACCTCAAACCTAAAAAATTAAATGGATTAAATTGTTTAGATGTTCATTTCATATGTTCGTTTCTAATTTATTAAAATTCCTGTCTGATTCCACATTGTTCTCTCAGGTTAACCACATTCCTGTTCTCAGCACCGCAAATAACACACACTAGTAAAATGAGGCAGGTAGTTCTCCCAGTTCCTCATTATTTATTAAACAACCATGTGCTGCATCTACTACGTGCCAGAGGAGAGGACAGCTCTGCCGCACGTGGCAGGAGGCGGGAGTCGCAAGGCCTGGGCAGCGGGAGCGCGTTCAGGTGGCTGGGAAGGCCGGGCACGCTTACGAAGCTGCGGGTGAGAGCCAGGCAGCGACGGGAAGCTGGGAGAGGCGGGCAGTGGGAACGCCCTGGTGGCCCCGTGAGTTCTGGGGGCACTCTAGGAAACCGGAAGCCAGCAAAAATGGACGAGCAGAGGAACGCGATGACCAGTCGTTTCTCGGGAACACGGCACTGCTGCCCGTGCAGGAGAGACCAGAGAGGGAGATGGGGAGACCAGCATGCTCCAGGAGAGACGGTGAAGGCCTGCGCCAGCGGCCCAGGTGGGCCTGAAGGCAGCAGACAGTCACGCCGCCACAGGCTGAAGTCCTGGGTGGACGGTGGCAGAGACAGGAAACACAGCCGGAGACAGGAGGCAGTCGGGACAGACCAGGGTGGCATGCCTCGTGGACAGCTGACGTGCTCACTAGCGGACAGTAAGTAGGCAGTGGGCCGTCTGACAGGAGGGTCACCACCAAACGTGAGGCCAGTTCTCAGTACCAAGCTCCCGAGGAGATTTGCAAGAAAAAGGGGACAGAATCTACACACGAAGCATTACGATCACAGAGAAGAGGAAGACCGAGAGAAGGGAGCCAGTGTTGGAGGCCACCTCTCCCATGAGGACACCGCTCAAAAGGCAACTTTCTGATAATCCCCTAAAGGCCATTAAAAAGCTGAGGTATTTATGAGGCTACAGGGACTAAAATGGTGTAAATAAATGAATGCATCATTTTCAGGGCCATAGACAGATACTTCTTTCATCTGGTTCTTGGGAGAAGGGCAAAAAATTCTGCCTCACAAAGTACTTCAGAGAACAGTCGGCGGCCTTAAAGCTGAGCACTGTGTTTTCTTTAAAACACTATGGATGGACTTTAATAAAATTCTGCTTTAAAAAAAGAATACAGCTTTCTCACACAGGGTAAGGGGCATGCTGCCACATGCCCTAGGCTGAGAGTAGGGACCCAAAGGGTCAGACCCCAGGAGCAAAGGCAGACTGGAAACGGAGGAGCCCCACGAGCGCCAACGGCCACCCTCACGTTCTCCTCAGCCCTGGCTGGATTGTGTTGCTCTGGGACCAGAGTGCCCTCGGCCAGCAGGCAGGCAGGACGTGACCTCTCTACGGGAGAAGCAAAGACCATCAGGAGCCCCAGACTCAGCAGTGTATCTTTTTTCATGATAACGTGCAGCAACCAATCCAAAGTAATTGGGAATTCAAGGAGATAAGACTATACAGTAGGAAACCAACTGAAATAAGAAGCCATGAAAAACGCCCAGAGACCATCCAGATGGCCTTGGAACCAACCCGGAACTGATCCAGAGGTTAGAATTACTCGTTAAGGACATTAAAAGTCATTAAAAGTCCCTACTCCATGTGTTCAAGAAGCTAGACAGAAGCACTAAATGTATTTTAAGAAGACCTAAATCTAATTCGAGATGAAAACTACAATGACAAATGAAAAATACAATGAGTGGGATCAACAGCATATTAGATGTTGCAGCGAAGGAAACAGATGATCTGAGCAGGCTTATGTCTATTAAAGAAAATAAATCAATAATTAATAACCTTCCAAAGCAGAAAGCACCATGCCAAGATGGGTTCACTGGTGAATTCTACCAAATGTTTAGGGAAGAAAGTAAACCAATTCTCCACAGTCTCTCTCAGAAACAGAGGAATTACTTCCTCACTCATTCTGTGAAGCCAGAATCACACTAATACCAAAACCAGGTGAAATATTACATGAAAACTACAAACCAATATGCTCAAGAAAATAGAATATTAGCCAGTCAAACCCAATATGTATCAAAGAAATTGTACACCATATCCACATGGAATTTATTTCAGGTATGCAAGATTGGTCCAACATTTGAAAGTCAATGAATGTAATTCATCACAACAGGAAAAAGAAGAATCACATGATTACATCAATAGATGTAGAAAAAGCATTTGACAAAATCCAAAACCGATTCATGATCAAAACTCTCAGCATGTGAACAATAGAAGGGAATGTCTGCAACTTGATAAAGAATATCTACAAAATACTAACAGCCGACATACTTAATGGTGAGAGACTAGAACCTTCCTCTCTAGGATCAGAAAAAAGGCAAAGATGTTCCCTCTCACTGCTCCTTTTCAACATCATATTCAACATCATATGTGAAGTCTTAGCCAATGCAGTAATACTAAAAAAAAAATTTTAAACACAAAGGTAAAGTGACTAGGAAGGAAGGAATAAAACTGTCTTTGCCCACAGAGGACATAATGGTCTATGTAGAAAACCCAAAAGAATTTCAAAAAAAATTCCTAAAATTAATTATAGAAAGGTTGCAGAATACAAAATTAATATACAAAAGTCCATCGTTTTCCTATATATCAGCAAGAAACAAGTATAATTTGAAATGTAAAGCACACACGCAAAAGAAATTTTTTAAAAATACCACCATTTATATTAACACCCCAAAAATGAAATAGGTACAAATCTAACAAAATATGTACAAGACGTCTATAAGGAAAACTAAAAAATTCTGTTGAAAAAAATCAAAGAAGAACTAAGTGAATGGCACGGCAGATGTTCCACGCTCACAGACAGGAAGACTCGACATGCCAAGATGTCAGTTCTTTCCAATTTGATCTGTAGATTCAATGCAATCACAATGAAAGTCAACAAATTCTAAAATTTATATGGAGGCAAAAGACCCAGAATAGCCACACAATCCCAAAGAACGACAATGAAATTGGAGGACTGCCAGCCTCTACCTGACTCCAGGGCTCACTGTGAGGCTACGCTCGTCAGGACACGTCAATGGGAGGAAATACAGAGCCAGAAGCAGACCAACATACACAGTCAATGAGCTCTCACAAAGGAGCAAAGGTAATTCAAGAGAGAAAACTGTAAACTCCTAGAAGATAACCTAGGGGAAAATCTCGATGACTTAGGTTTGGGAATGAATTGTTAGATCCACCGAAGGCAAGATCCACCAAAGACAGACTTGATAAGCTGGACTTAATTAAAATTAAAATGTTCTGCTCTGTGAAAGACACTATCAAGAGAATAAAAAGACACAACAGATTGAGAAATATTTGCAAAAGACATATCCGATAAAGGACTATTACCCAAACTACACGAAGAACTCTTAAAGCCAGAAAACAACTTGATTTAAAAATGGGTAAAAGATCTTAAGTCGCCTCACCAAAGAAAATGTACAGACAGCAAGTAAGCATATGAAAAGAAGCTCCACTCACGTGTCACGGGGGGAATGGAAATTAAATCAGCGACGAGCTACCACAACACACCTGTTAGAACGGCCTGAGCCTGGAACACTGACACCACCTAATGCCGGCGGGGACCCATTGCTGGTAGAAAGGAAACATGGTGCAGCCACTTCAGGAGAGTGCTGTGGTTTCTATTTATAAAGTAAACATACTCTTACCACGCAATCCAGCAGTTGTGTTCCTTGGTATTGACCCGAAAGAGCTGAAGACTTACACGCACACAAAATCTTGCTCATGGAGGTTTACAGCAGCTTATTCTTAACTGCCAACACGTGCAAGCAGCAAGAGGCCCCTCGGCAGGTGATGGATAAACAAACCGTGGTCCCTCCAGACGATGGAATGTTATTCGGCTAGAAAGAAATGAGCTACTAGCTCATGAAAAGACATGGAAGAACCTTAAACGCATGTTACTAAGCGAAAGAAGCCCATCCAAAAAGGCTACATACTGTGTGAGTCCGACTATATGACAGCCTGGGAAAGGCAGTGCTATGGAGACCAGAGAAAGATCAGCGGCTGCCGGGGGTTCTCAGAGGGTAGGCAGGAATGAGCAGGCGGAGCAAAAAGGACTTTTAGGGCAGTGGAAATTCTCCACATGAAACTATAACGGTGCATACGTTTCATTACACATTTGTCCAGGCCCACAGAGTATCCAACAGCAAGAGCGAGCTAAGGTAGCCCATGAACTCCGGACGACAACGATGTGCCAGTGTAGGCTCATCACTGTAACTAACGCATTCTCCAGTGGGGTGAAGATAACGGGGGGACTGCGTATGTGTGGGAGCAAAAGGTGTATGGGAAATCTCTGTACCTTCTGCTCAGTATTTTGTGAACCTGAAACTATTCCTTAAAAACATAAAGCCTTAAATTAAAAAAAAATAATAAAAAGAAGCCAAACTTTCAAAGCAAGGAATATTTTCAGGGATAAAGAACGTCATAATATTAATGGAGTTTATTCGTCAAGAGAACATAAAAATATTAAACATTTACATGCTTAATAATAGAGCTTCAGAATACGTGGAATAACACTGATGGAAAAGGAGGAGACAAAGTCACACGCAGAGTCACAGATTTCAACATGCCTCACTCAGTAACTGACAGAACAAGCGGACGACAAATCCGCGAGGACGCGGGAGACTTGAGGAACACCAGAAACTAGTGTGACCTAACTGAAATGTATAAAACAAAAGGCAGGCAAATATTTACAGCAGCTTTGTTTGTAATAGTTAAATAAAATATAAAAATAACCTAAATGCCCTCCAACAGAAAAGCAAATAAACAAATTGTAGCTTATTCATACAATGGAATATTACTCAGTGATAAAAAGAATGAACTATCAATACGTGCAATATAGAGAAGTCTCAAAATAATTATTCCGAATGAAAAAAGCCAAACAAAAAACAGTAAACACTGTCTGATCCCATTTATATAATACTCTGAAAATGCAAACTAATCTAAAAGCTTATATTTAGAATAAAGAATTCCTTCAAATCAACAGGAAAAAGACATAATCCAAGAGAAAAATGGCAAGATGTTGAACACATGCATCATATATTCAACCTTTACAAAGATTAAAAGGAGAAAATGTCTAAATAGCCAACAACTGTACAAAAAGGTGCTAACCATCAAAAATCAGCAGGAAATTGCAAATTACAATTAAATACCACCACTCCCACCAGAAGGGCTAAAATTAAAAGGACCATATATAGGTGAGGATATGGGTCCACTGGAATACGCCGTTTGGAGTACAAATCGGAAGTCTCAGCATTATCTTTCTCCACTAAACTAAATATATGAATCCCCTATGACTAAGCAGTTGTACACACATGTGTACCAAAGGACATTTTAAAGAACGTTTGCAGCAGTCAAAATACAGAATCAAAAACCGTCCACCGACAGCAGAACGGGTAAAGTGTGGTCTGTCCACATGATGGGAATGAACGGTACAGATGCGTCTCACAGACATGATGGTGAATGAAGGAAACCGGCACAAAAGGGCGCATCGAGCGCGACCCCACACACGCAAAGCTCAAACGTGAGCAACACCCACCGACGGCGCCGGGAGCAAGGTGGGGCGGGAGGGGGGCGCCGCCCGGCTGTGCTCGCCTTGGCAGAACCACGACGGCATGCGCTCAATGTCGTGGCGCACTTTGCTAAGCATTTTATTGTTCACAGAAAAAAGTAAGCTCAAGCTGGCGATCTGAATGCATATCTCTAAACTCAGGGGGGAAATCAAGATATAGCTTTCCTTTTATAATGACAGGTGGCTGCTATTAGCTAAATGATTGCCAGTAAGATTGAAAGTTAAAAAAAGTTCCTGGTTCCTACCTACTGTAGTCACAGTTCTCAAGCTCCTGAAGCCCAAAATGAAGACAAAAATTATTCAAATACCACACATGTTGATAGAATTTACTTTTTCATTTTGGACTAAGAAATTTATTTTTATTGAGTATTCAAATAATGATATCACTCTTGAAATAAGCTTGAGAATGAAAATGAATAATCTGAAAATGAATTCATTCGTAAAATGAATTATCTGAAAAGATAATCTCAGATAATCTGCACACCGATGTTCACAGTGGCATTATTCACGGCGGCCAGGACATGGAAGCGACCAAAGTGTTCTACAACGCATGACTGGATAAAGAAGCTGTGGCACATATATACAGTGGAATACCCCTTAGCCATAAGAAGAGGTGAAATACTGCGACAACATGGATGGACCTCGAGATAATCATGCTCAGTGAAATAAGCCAGACAGAAGAAGTTGAAAACCACATGATATTACTTATATGTGAGGTATAAACTCAAAAGCAACAAACAAAAAGGACAAACAGAGACTCATGGACAATAGACTAGTGGTCAGCAGAGGGTGGAGGGAAGAAGGGGAAGGTGGATGGGGTAAGGGGGTCAAATATGTGGTGACAGAAAAATCTGACTGTGGGCAGTGAACGCACAACTGCAATATGCCTTACTGTTGAATTGTACACCTGAAACTTACTGGATTTCATTAACCAAAATCACCATAAAAATAAAGAAAGAAAAGGAAGGAAGGAAGGAAAGAAGGAAGGAAGGAAGGAAGGAAGGAAGGAAGGAAGGAAGGAAGGAAGGAAGGAAGGAAGGAAAGAGAGAGAGAGAGAAAGAAAAGAAAGGGGAAAAGATGAATCTCTTCTTGCTCATATTCTTACTAAAGGACTTATTTTTTAATAAAATGATTCCAGATGTTTTATTTTATAAAAATCAAACTTAATATAATGTTTCTGTTATACCATTTTTCACTCTCAGTTGTTAACTGAATGTACAGAGGGTAACGTCACCCAAACAGCATCAGAGAAAAGGACAGGTGACGGCAAGGCTCTCGCGGCACCTGACTTAACGAGAAACACAGCCAACTTCCAAACACCTGGCAAGAAGGGTCCTCGGCGTTCCATACGCGAAGCTCATTGCCATCCACGGGGAAGGCGCAGTGTGGCCCCCGGCACGCCAGCTGCACGTGCGATGCGGACACCTTGGACTCCGCCAGGTACTTTTCTACGACGACGTCACCTGCACAGCCCTCATCAGCGCAGAAATCCCCCCGTGGCTCTTCCATCTGAAAAGACAAATCAGGAAAAAGGGCTACAGGTGTGACACGAGCCTCTTAGTCACAATTACCGATGATGTGCTTATACACGACACAGCGTTTACTGACTCACCGCCCCTCCCGGCTCCCCAGGAAGGGGATAAGAAGCCACTGGAAACCCTGGCGGCCCTGCATCCATGACCACGCGGGGCGCTCACCCACGGGCTGTCCAGCCTGGCCTAGGCGTGGGGTCCGCTGGCAGCCAGAACCGGGCGCGGCACCGCCTCGCTGGCGCCGGAACAGGGATGGGGACGTCACCCCGCACAGCTGCCCTGATCCCCATTCGCGACTTCACAACCAGAATTCACATCTCTGGCTCCTCCTCAGTGGCACGACCACCACGCAACCCAAGGACTTCACTCTTACGTGTCACCGTGCAGCCGCCTGCAGCTGAGGCGGCACGGACGCAGGGCAGCGAGCAGAGGGACGTGTCACCTTGCAGCCGCCTGCAGCTGAGGCGGCACGGACGCAGGGCAGCGAGCAGAGGGTCAAGCAGACCCACCTGACTCACCGCGCTGCCGCTCACTGCTGCTCTAAGAGGCTCGACACCTGTGCCAACACGCACCCAAGGCTAGAGTTAAAACTCTCACTTGTGTCTACGGCCAGGCCACCCTGAACAAGCCCAACGCCATCTGATCTCGGAAGCTGAGCAGGTTCGGGCCTGGTCAGTATTTGGATGGGAGACCTCCTAGGAAGACCAAGTGCTGAAAGAGTACAAAATAAAAAATAAGGGATTGTAAGATGACAAGGTCCTTGCAATCTGCGAGGTCAACCAAGGGTTGCCTCGCCTAAAAAAATTGAAAAAAAAATTCTCAATTACTTTGGTCAAACCTCCCACCTTGGCCAATTAAGTGCAGGAGTCCCGTCCCCACCGCTGCTCTCAAACCCCACCAGGGCCTGTTTCCCTTCTCCCAGCTGAAATCCGTTTGTCTCTTTTGTGTGTTAAAATTTGAGCTAACTCAGAATTTAAAGTGTCTTCTCTCCTTCCAGCAACAACGCCATCAAGCCACTGAAATGCTGTGGTCACTTGTCATGACCTAATCTGACGAATGCACAGCCTGGTGCCCTGGACAGAAATAGGAGCCCTGCGGTGAGCCCGCAGAGAGCCGCTTAGCAACTGAGTGCTGGGGCGGGAAGCAAATTCCGAAGCCTGACAGCTGGAGATGCACATTATGCAGTGAGGAAAGGTGATTAACCTGTCCTGGAGGACACGCCCGCGCGCGCTCATCCCACGGCCCTAGGGGGAATGATGGGGAAGAATCAGTGTTTGTAGCCAACACACAAAATTGGCTAAAAAAAAAAAAAAGGTGGAAACTTCCAGTCCTCTAGATGTGTGGTGGGGAACAAAGGACCGTACAGAAGAGATCGGAGCAAGGATGGTGACCTCCCGCGCCAGCCTTTCCTTTCCAAGAAAGAGGAGAGAGCAAGCGTGCCAAAGAGACAGTGAAAGACTCGACCCAGGCAGGGGCACGCGGCGCCCACGGGGGTGGGGGACGCACGGCGAAGCCCGCGGAGCAGCTGACGATGTGCTGGCTGCGCGGGGCGCCACCCTCACAGCTGCCCGGGAACCACCGCAGCCCCGAGGACAGCACCACGCTCCCCACCGCCTCAGACAGAGGACAGGACCAAGGGCCGCGGAACCCAGCGGGCAAGGAGGGCCCCAGGCAGCAGGGTCAGGGTCTAGTCGGAAACTCGCCCCACGCCGACCCCACCCGGATTTCAGATCTGTCCCCTGGTGAAAGGGGGATTCCGTTGCAATGACCCCGGTCACTGTAACCCGTGTTTCGGTGGGGGAGCACACAGCCCATCTCTTTTGTCCACAGATCCCTGAACCATGAGGAAATACATCCGGGCCTGAGGGAAAGGGCTGCGCCCCGCTGGCGGCCGCGGCCAGAAGTGTGCCTCGGGCAGGCGGGCTCCAGACTGAAGCCGACGTCGGCCCGAGTGCCGCCCGGGGCTGGGTTCTGGCAGCACGCTACTCTTTATATCTTGCCACTTCAATATTTTTAAAACTCTCCACCCGCTTTGTGTTGGCCAGGCTGAGGGAAGCCTTACTGCACAGACCTTCGGCTCCAGAGCACGAATTTTGCACTTTTGTGCTACAGGACTCGTTAGGTGAGCGCAAACCACTGACTGCTGGTAAGTTATAAATGCTGACTTTTTAAACAATTTCTTTTTCCAGTGATTTATACTATGTTATATCCACCCTTTTGTATTCCAGCCTGATATGCTTTCTTCACAGGGAAATAGAATGGATAGTTAGGAACAGCCCAGGTCTCGTGGGGGTATCACACGTGTGACAAGACAGGCCTGGCGGGAGAAAGCGTCAAGACCCACTAGTGTCATCTCCGTCATTAGCCCAAAGACCAGTGTGTCACTAGCCACCCAGAGGCAGCTTCCCCCAACTTCAGGCAAAAGAACCCACAGAAGACAATCAGCCTAAGACTGTCTCTCCACTTGTCACACCCATAAATGAAAATGTGACAGCTCAGGGTTTAACCCAGCACATGCCAATCTCCGTGGGCGCCTGACCCGTCCACAAGTTGTGCAGCTGCTGGCGGGCGTTCGGGCTCTAGGAAAGACGCACAAAGGTCACGCCGTGTTTGTAACATTTACACTCCCACCCGTTTCCACGGAAGTGGCTCGGCAGGTTCTAAAACAAAACACAGGAATGGGAATCAGCACTAAAGCATGACTCTGAAATGAACATTTTTCTCGGGGGAATCTCGTTTAATAGCCAACGGCTGTCCCTTAACACCGAATTCTGAACTAACACAATAAGTCCTGAAAACAAACTCAACTTCATAGAGAAGACGCTTTCAGAAGCATTCCAAAAAGCACCATGTTCTTAAGAGGAACAGACAAGAAACACGTAACAGGCGCCCGGACAGCGGTCCACAGGCGCACCTGTCTCTCACCTGGGGGCCCGCGAAGTGGATGCTAGATCAAGGTGAGCGCCGTACAGGTAACAGGAGTCCAAACAGGGGTCCCCCGGCGCACCTGTCTCTCACCTAAAGGGCCGCCAGGTGGACGCTGAGTCAAGGTAAGCCCCGAGGAGCGTGCGGCCGGTACTCCGCCCCCTCCGCGTCGCCCTGGTTACGAGCCCGCCGCCGCTTATTGCCCCGCCTCATTGCCATTCTCGCGAGAACTCACAGACCCACCGCTTCCTGGCGACTCCTCACTTCCGGGTCACGCCTCACTTCCAGGCGCCGCCTCACTTCCGGCTCGTCTGGCGCGGGCGCCCGGCCTGCGGGGAGCGGTGGTGAGTCATGGGGCGGGAGGTCGGCCCTGCCCCCGGCCGTCGCCCGCTCGCGCCGTCCCCGCCCCGCGCCCGCACCCCGAGCCGCCCCTCCAGCCCACCCCGCGCTCGGACCCTCCCCGGGCTGCCCCGGCCTCCCGCCCGGCCCCTTCGCTCTCTCCCAGCATGGCCTCCACCCCGGTCCCTGCCTCGCCGGCCCCCGCCCCCGCCCACAGGGCCGCGGGCGCGGGCAGCTGGGGGCGGGCCGCCGGGGTCGCCCAGGACCCGGCCGAAGTCTGAAGCCCCTGACTGGTGGCCTGGATGCGTCCCGATGTGGCCGAGTGGAAATAGGCGTTTGCTGGTCCCAGGCGTGCTTAGTGTGTCCTGTCATTTCTCTACAGAGCATTCACAGATGAGGAAGTCACCACGCTAGGCGTCACCAGTCATGGCCGCTCCCTGGAAGAGCGCTTTTCTGATGCTGCTGGCATCGCAGGCTGTGTCCTGGGTGAACTCCTTCGACGAGGAGGAGGTCCCCGAAGAATGGATCCTTCTGCACGTTGTTCAGGGTCAGATAGGAGCTGGGAACTACAGCTATTTGAGGTTGAATCATGAGGGAAAGATAGTTCTTAAGATGCAGAGCTTAAAAGGTGACGCAGACCTGTACGTCTCTGACAGCACCCTCCACCCGAGTTTTGATGACTATGAACTGCAGTCTGTCACTTGTGGCCAGGACATTGTTTTTATACCAGCGCATTTCCAACGCCCTGTGGGAATAGGGGTCTATGGACATCCGTCTCACCACCAGAGCGAGTTTGAAATGAAAGTGTATTATGATAGAACGATCGAACAGTACCCATTTGGTGAGGCTGGTTATTCAGACGGTGCAGAGTCGAGTCATAAGCATGCCTACGCCCCAGAAGATGCATCTCAAGAAGAGGAATCCGTTCTTTGGACTATATTAATTAGTATTTTGAAACTGGTACTTGAAATTCTTTTTTGATTCTCTGAACATACGCAACTATACCATTAACCTGAAGTTGATTGCAGTTTGCTGCGAACCTAGCTACTTTTACTTGGCTGAAAATTCTAGTTAACCTTTTCTAGTTGGCAGATGGAAAACTAAAGCCATACAGTTTTGTTACCTCAGTTACCCCAAAAGTAGGGAAAGCAGTAAGCACGGTATTTGTTAAAGATCGAAATTCCTGTAAGAGGAGTATGCACAATAAAATGTTTAAACTCCACTTTGATTAGCTTGTCAGGTGACTAAAAAGACTGCAGTAACTTAGGTTTATATAAAAGAAATCAAAATAGTGCAACCTTTCTTGCAGGTATATAGATCAAAAGGTTAACTTTATAATTTTACTCAGAGATTCTATATGAAATTACAATGTGTAAACTTTGAAGAGTTAACTAAAAGCAAGTCTGAAATGTAATGCTTTCTTCGTACTTGCTAGAGCATGGACAAAAGCCGCAGAGCTACCCCGAGCAGGAATGATACCTCCTAGTCAAACGATTTCCTGGCAGGTAGGCTCTGTTCCCATGCCAGTTAATGACAGTGCTAAACCCAGCTGTACCACATCTCATTGGGTCATTTGTAATTTTACCACCTTGGGCTACCTATTAAAATTCTTATGTTATATTTTTTTATGGACCCCAAGGTAGGCCAGAAACAATATACATTAGGAAAATTTCATAAAAATACTAGAAACTTATAGGCTAATGGATGAATAGTTAAGTATTTCATATTAAGTTGCCTAATATTTCCACTGAATTTCTAAAGACTGCTAAAACGCTGAGTGAAAAACCTGGGAGATAGACTATACCGGCTGCAAGGGTAAGAGTAACTTATAACCGAAATGAAGCAACTTGCAGATTTTAAGCACATAGTTAACTTCAAAAAAAAAATCTTTTATTGGCATAAAAATGAGAATGTTGTATATAAACTGGCACCAAATAATTCACTTAAATGCATGTTACAATATTGGGGTCAAAACACTATTTTATCCCTCTTTGCTGTTTTTGCCCCTTCTGCCCATTTTCCTGGGTGTTGGGGGGGCTCGCTGACAACAGTCACAAATCCAGCGACCTAGGAAAAAAATTGTTAGTTAATATAGAATGAAATTTAACTTAACGACTGAATTTTAAACCCATTTAACTCCTCTCCTTCCTTAGCTATCATTAATGATAGTCTTCTCTGGATTTGTGGGGTAAGGGCACAAATGAGTTCCTTAATTTAAGGAGAAAAATATAAATTTAAGGTAATCCGTTATCAATGCCATTTGAAATTCAGGCAAAGGTGGCCATTGGAGGAACAATATAAATGTAGACCTTTAAAAATTACCTTTCTGAAATATAATCACTGCTATTCTTAAAAAGTTCAATAATACAAATCCTAATGTAAAACTGGCTATTGAGTTGGCTTCTTTTCAGCCCTTTTCTCTGCTGCTCAGTGGCAGCCGTATGTCGTAACAGCATTCTCAAGTCCTGGTGTACTATGCTGACACAGCACTTTAAAACTCACCAAGAACCTGACAGCACAGTGATAAACAACTAACTAAATACTTGATCTGAATTACTACAGCAGAACTTTAAATCCTTTAAGTTGCTTGCTTCTGATTCCTAGGAAACTTAGTTCTAGGGATATATTTTATAGAAAGTATTATACAGTGTTAACTATGCAAGTAAGTTCTAAAATTACACAATTATCTGTGTAACATTTGAGTCCATTTACTGTGATTTATTCAATTCTATGTTCATTCTAAAGTTACCTGGAATTGTTAATGCTGCCTCAATTTATAGAAATCTGGTTTAATATGTACAAAGACAAAGTGCTCACTTTGTTAAAGTTTTAAATAGATGACATGAAAATAAAACCAAGGCTTTGAAACAAATCGATGCTGTTGCTTTAGCCATTTCAGTAGAAAGACAGTGGCTATACTCAGACTAGGTACTCTACCGTCTCACTAGTCCTTTAGTTGGGTGAGCTCGGGATTAAAAGCAGGTGAATGTGATCTCGGTAATCACAACTTGGTCACTTGTGAACAGAAAGCTCTATAGGCACTTCATGTCATTATGGTGTTAGTGGAGCCTTTTAAAGATGTTGAGAAAGTCCCTTCACTCAGATAATGTTCCTTAGTTCTGTAATCTTTACCTGATGGAATAGCACCGAGGCCCACACAAAAAGTATGATAACCTCTGTCACACACATCACAGAACATCATTTCTTCTTCATGGTGAGGTTGTCCACATATAATGCAAGTTTTACACTCCATACATTGCCATGGGTAGGTCTTAATCATAGAAACAAGCTCCACAGTCATATCCAGGCAAGAAGGGTGGCCTAAACCAAAACCGACATTAGTAGTATTTCACACAAGAATTTTAAACTTACTATGGCATAACGAAATGCTAGTTTGTTTTGTGATTCTCAAGAATGGCTACAATGTTTAATTGCCAAAGAAATGAAAACACAAGAAAATGCATGGACTTAATCTCCACCTTACAAATTACCCTATAATATTCTTAACTCCTTAGTTCAAGTCTAGCTGACAACTAAAAATCCTAGTTTTTTGAAGCAACAAATAGGGTGGTTAAAATGTTAAGAAGACACGTGGATACTTACCACTGCTATCACACTGGGAGCAGTGTATAAGTGATTCAGCCTTCCCTTTCTTGTTGGACTCCTTACCCTTCAGACAAATCCCACATAGAGCATTTGGAATGACCTTTGGCTGGAAGGGTAGAAGAGGGCTATAAATTCATGCCAGAACTTACTGTGGGTTCAAAGGAACTGTTACTGTATCGCCTCATCTTTACTTTTGGTAACTTGCTAAGGAGGACCTTTTTGAAAGACATAACGACATGAGTCTCCTTTCAACATACAATGACCTACTGACTAAAGCCTTACATTTCATTTTAAAATTCTGTCGAGGGCATGATCTCATGCCAGGTAGGATTCAGTGTAGCACCCTACACTCCCTAAACGCACAATAAGATCTGCATGATGACTAGAAGGGAAGACAAACTATTAATTGGAAGACAAATGACTATTATTAATCAGTTAGACTTATAAATGGCTCAGTTTCAAGTGCTTATATACTGATTTTGTTTAAACACTGACATTTTCCAAAGCTATAAAACCAGATCTATAAAATCTAAGTTACAAAATCAATGTTTTAACATTTTTAATTGAAAGATGGCTCATACAGACATTGTTATGTGCATAAATGTTTGTGGAAAACCAACTTGGGTGATTATTCCTTTTGCACATCTAGTAATACAAAAACATAAGTTTCCAGATGAGAAAAAAATTTTCAAAAAAATACACCCCCTTACATTGTGATTACCATTCATTTTCCATATTAAAAACCATGTTCAATTCAATGAAGGTATTTGGGCTTTAAAAAAACACTTGGTAACACATAGAAAAGAAAAAAGAAGAAAAGGTTCACTGCACCTAAAATTACCAGGGGAAGGAAAACATTTGAACATCGCAGCCTTGACCATAATAAAATGATGTTCATTCACACTACATGAACACACAATAACAGCGGCAGAAGAAGAGCGAGCATGGGCCCGTGATGCAATGGGAGCTGGGGTGTGTGTATATATACTGAGAGAAAAACTATTTTAAGTAGATTATTATATTTGTTTCATTCCAATCTAGCCAAATGCACCTGCTAGTTCCCTTTCCTAAGTTACTGAACCAAAGAGGAGCCTAAATGAAACTGCAGCTTTGGACTTAGTATTCCAGCTTTGAAACGTCTCATGCCACCTTCAAAACCTGTTAGGCCTAAACGATTTGTTCTTAATTCCTTTAGCTTCTTATTTCTTTAATTACCTTTCTTTGCAAAAGATGACAGAGGCATTCAAAAATAATTTTTGGCTTATTTATTTAAAAAGTCAACCTTATACATAAATATAATAAAAACAATAACTCTAAACAATCACAAATATCTCTACAAAATAATAAATATCATGGAAGTTAAAACATACATATAAAACTTTACCGTTAACTATTCTACATCTCCTGTATGTATAGCTTCATACCCTGCTCCCCAACGAAAGGATAGTGTCACATGCTCGAACCGTTTAAGTCTTGCAGTGTAGTTACCCTCTGTTGTTACTGCTACATTCTAAGCATAAGGTTCTCATTGTCTTTTCCTATACTCGATAAAAAATAGCTAGGAAGTGCACTTCTACGATCCAAATTCTAGTTCAGTCATGATCAAAACTAACTGCCATAATATACAGCAGAAAGCTATCCCTCAACTTACCAAAATAAGAAATATCTTTTGGTTATGTTACCTGAACTGAATGTAAAAGATACTTATTTAATACTTGTAGTTTATGTTAGATACTGGCATACTAAGTACTCTAATATCTTTCACTAAAGTCAAGAAAGTAACCACACAATGTTAAATTCTTAGAAGAGCTCCTCTTAGGAGATAGGAGATCCTTTACAGAAGTCAAAAGGAATAAAACACAAGGCTAGTCATTCACATTCTAGAGCAATTCATTCAAGTTCTACAATCATTAAAATATACATTAAACACCTATGATAAAAGGGACACCAAGAAAATTCTAGGTTTACTTCTAAGCTTAAAATCATGTTTTGTTAAACCACTTAAAGTTTTTCTTACCCAACAGTCTTCATCTTGATGAAAAGAGGAAGTAGAGGGAGAGACGGGGGTGGAGAGGGAGAGGCATGGGGAGGAGGGGCAGGGGGAGAGGGAGGAGTGGGGAGAGGGAGAGAGAGGGAGAGAAACCCAGCAAGCGAGCAAGCGCTTTTTAGCGTTTTCTATGATAGTGCCACAGCTCAGTACAAAAACTTTGTTCCTTCAAGTATTCTGAGCTCTCTAAGAAGTCACACTGTTCACATTCAGGACCTCGCACAGCAGATGCGGACCGCTGGCTGGGAAACTGGGAAACCAGTCTCTCAGTGTGCTGTGGAGCTGATGGAGGAAGGGGACAGCGTGCAGAACTCCCATGAAGCTTCGTGGAACAGGACCCTATGTGTGTCTAACGAGAGACGGTCAAGTCTACCTCTAATATCATTATCAAAGTTTCACTACTGACGACAAAATTAAAATACTCATGCTAACAGTTCTCAGTCTCTCAAATTAAAGCCTCACAAAACACTTATTCTCCTGCTTGAAAAATAACCAAAGATAAGTGAGGCTTTCATGGTAGCACTAATAGAGTATAGATTTTAATTATATACTGGTAATGTAAGCCTGAATCATAACTTATATGCTTTGATTTCAGGTTAATGTAACCTAAACAATACTGTCCTACAAATTAAGGGCAAGCACTAATTTCATTAAGCAAGACATCAGATACATTATCATTTTTCTTAACTCCATTATTTTAAAACATTTATATATATGACCTTCAGCTTGAAGTATCCCTATTTAGGCACGTCTTGGCTTATTAATACTTTTCATAGAGAGATTAACTTTTAATAAACACGTTCATGTTAATGTAGTAAGTCTAAATACTGGCTGTTCCAAACTTTGAAATACCTGAAACGTTTTTAGTACCTGAAGCACTAAACATTATTAGTACAGATTACAAAACGTGTACTGTGCACATAAGACTCCCTCGAGTACTGCCAATTCAGGTTAATCCACACGATTTCTTCTATATTAAACCAATGCGAGTTTTGAGTAGTTCATTTCCAGCCACTATTAAAACATCGATTTTGATTCTGCCTTCTTCACCCACGGTTAGCGCGGCCGCCCGTCCGGAAGGTCCGAGGCCGTCGGCGCGGGGCTGCCACGCCTGGCCCTCCCTCACACGGCGGCTCGCCGTGGGGCACGCGCTCTGGCCGACCTCCCGAAATTTAATCTTTGGAGTTCATTCGCTTTTACTTATTACGCGTTAATTTTAATATTTAGTTTTTAAAAATCACATAAACTATATACGTGAAAACAAGTAAAAAACCACATGCTGCGGCCTGCTGAAGCCGCCCTCGCGAGCCCACCGACTTGCTGGAGGACGCTCAGGCGCTGTTTGCCCTAGGCTAAAAAACATGAATTTTTAAGTTAGTTACGTAAAGGGGTTTTCTAAATAAATATGGACTATCCTAATTTAAGTCGCTTTTTTCCTTCAAGAAAAGATAAACGAGTGGTCAGAGGGCCCGGCTGGGCAGCGGCCCTGCGGCTGACCGCGGTGGGGGACCTGACACACGAGCCGTTCACAGTTCCACTTGACGAAACTCTCTCTCTTAGACGGGCCTTCGAAACACCTGCGTAACCACAGCGGAAAGTACGTTCTGATACATTCTAGACTCAGAGAACGGGACACTTCTATGACCATCCAAAACACAAACCTGCGCGCAGCGGATTCCACTCCTTGTGTGATATTCCTGCCCCCACCTACGGCTCGCCTAGGCCTCGGAAGGGGAAGGGGCGGACATCAGAGGAAAGACCAACAGTCATGATGCTGCCGACGGCTACTACCTTACAGGGAGAACCCGGCTTAAAAAATCAACAAGTGTATCTGAGCCAATTACCTCACGCAATGTCTCAATCCCACCGTAAGATTATATCAGCTATTTGCCAAGATTAGGCTAAAAATCACCACACTGTAAGCGGTTTTACTATTTTCTACCACAGAGTTAGCTGAGTTTGGCAAATGGATCAAATAATCCTTAGATTAAACCCAGATCTTTCTTACTGAAAGGCACTACAAAACTGAAACCTAACCTACGGCTCATCCGGCCATGCTTCACACAGCTCAGCATGTTTCACTCTACTAAACACCATGAGACTTCAAACATCAGATGAGGTTACTCCGACATTACTCTGAAGAAACAAGGTATAAAATTCTGCCTATAATATGACTTTTTAAAAACTCATACTTGCCTGGTTATTAATTAGAAGAAAAAAAAAAGAAGCTCTTATAAATTGTACATATACAGAAAACAGAAGCTAAACCATAGCCAAAAGTGACAGAAAAGCCACCAGAAAAATAAAGCAAAACAGAAGGAAGCCGACAGAGGGCACACACCACAGGAGAACGGCTAACGAGCTGCAGCGGCAGGAGCTCCACAACTTTGAAATTCAAAGTTAAAATATCTCAGGGAGAGAGGCTGGTCAGGAAGGAAGCTGAGTCAGGGGCTTTTTTCTTCTACCTTGTACCCAGGAACTGACTTGGACAGTACAGAGCGTTTGGGAGCGTCTTTCCGTGGAGTCGCAGCTTTGTCCCTGGATCTCTGTCTTCCCTGTAAGGACTCATCCTGGCTGTCGGGAAGGCCTTCCCCCTCAGACACGTTGCCAGAGGAGCTGTCCTGGAGGTCAACACACAAACAGAGCCCTTGGAATTCGCACGGATTTAAGTCTGAATTTTGAAAACTACAGAAAATATTCGAAAGCAGCTTTAGAGTTCCAATTTAAAAGTAAAAAGGTAATGCTAAATATAAGAAAACTTTTTCCAGTGGAGACTAAAATGAGTCACGTTAAAAATCATTTACCCATCCTGTAAGTACGTCATGGCACTTGGTCTGACTTAGTCAACAGAGGCAAAATTCTCTGCTTCGGCTATTCTCACACACTACAGCTGCAGCGTTTCGCCATGTCACAAGGGAGCATAGTTATTTCATACAAAAATAGTGTTTAAAAATAAATGTTTAAGTGTGAGTATTTTTATTGAGTAATACAAGTCATTAAAGAAGTCCTTCAAGCACACGCTCGTGTTTCCAAAATGTTCGACTATGTAGGGACCAAAATCACTGGGTTTTACAACAGTACTGGATATATTTTAGACGTTCGAAGCTTAGGAGTTCAATATCTGATCACTTAATTCATTTTTTAATTCAAAAATTTCTAATGTTACGCTCATATAAATTATGCAAATCATAAATTAAAAAATTAGGTTATACATACCCACCCTGATAACCATTCTGAGAAAACTACTAGCAACATGAATGCGACTCCTCTTTTTCTAGGTGAATGTTGGTACATAGCTAGATACCGAGATTCACACACTCACACTCACATCCTACATACACATGTACCCTCATTTTTTAAAACACAAAACTGGATTACATTGTGTGTGTGTGAACGTGTTTTAATGGAATTGTAAGTGTAATGTGCACTTTATCACATCATTAAATATTCTTTGAGCTGCGTATCTACCACGTAAGTATATCACCCACTATGGACATTAGATTTCTAATTTTCACAATAAAAAAATACTATTAACACTCCAGTGAACATTTCTCTTAATTAAATTTTGTCAGCATCTGATTAGGTCCTTTGGATAACTCCTATCGGTGTCTTTGTTAGATCGAATTCTGGGCAAGTCCTAAGTCTCAGTATACATCATCAAAATGCTCCCCTGCAACGCTGGATTACGGCACCACGAGACTGTCGGCTTCACGACGGCCTCCCAACACCAGAGCTCCCCTTCAACCAACAGGACCGGTATCTGACAGCTTCTTTTATGCGACATGTACCTCTAAGTTATGTTTCAGTGGCCACTGGTGTCAAGGAAACGTACTGCCCACTTAACGGGAGCACCCTGTCAGGTTGGGCTGGCTACAGGGAAAGGTCGGAGAGCAGTCGGTGGCTCGTGCGCTGTGCTGCACAGCGTCAAACCCTGGACCGCCACGCTTTTTGTCCTTTCTCGTTCCACAGGGCACACCAAATGCCCCACTGTCTTCCAGCTGCATTTTGCTACCACAAAAGTCATACAGGAAAACCTAGTAGCACAAGATGTCATTAGGAACCTTAACATTTTCTATAAAAAGCCTAAAATTATTAAGCATATTAATATGCTCCCGCAACCAAGATAATTAAATATAATATTGTATACCAGTGTTTGGTACCCTGGCCTAAATAAGCGGCTTGTGATAACCAAAAAGAACTTCAACTATAAAACTTACCAAAGGCCACGTACAGCGTGTCTGTATCAATGCACACAATAAATAACTTCTCGATAGTTTTCTGAAAATTATATGCAACTGAACTTTTTCAAAAAGAGGGTGGTAACGCAAGTCCAATTTCACACTCCAGGAAGGGAATTAGCACAGGTCCAAAAGAGGCGGCGCCTCCCCCCGAAGCCAAATGCTCTCACCGAGGTGCCTTCGGCTCGCCTCCTCTCACCGCCTCGACCGTCCTCGGCCTCATCCGAGTCACCGTCACTGTCCAGGGCAGGGAGCTCAGGATCCAGGGGCGGCTCGTACAGTGCCGTGTTTAATGGCAAATACCGCAGCTCGTCCGGTGAGTACCTGGCGTTCAGAAGCATGGTTTTCAGTTTTCCTTTATTACTAAGCACGAGCAGACTAATCTTTGAACTACAAAGATAGTCTTAAATTTTCTTAATTAACCCCAAATACTTTTGAGAAATGATTAGACGTAATAATTTTTCTTTTGGGGATCAAGTAGGAACAATAAATAAAAAACCTAAACATGTTTTCACAAGACCAAGTGTAAAATATGCGCTTGATTCATATTATCGAAAGATAACATCTCTCTTTTTTACCCTCGACCCAAAAATGTAAGTGGCAGCAGATAAGGGCAAAACTGACAATACAGCACCCAACACAAAATCCTAGCTGGCCGATCACCCCACCTCCCCACTCTCCTACGTCGCCACTGCCCACGTGTCGTCCATGCACCCCATGTAAAACGGTACGACAATGAGTCAAACTCCCGGATGGACCTGAGAAGTAAACCGCCACACACCAGTCACAGCAGTCCTTTGCACTCAAGAAACAAAATTTTCAGTAACAAATTATTTTAAACCAATGTGAAGCATGTCTTCTAACAACTTTAATCATGTTTTATCTGAAACTAGGAGCTCGCACCCCGTTGGCCTGGGTCAGACAGCGCACAGGCAGCTGACACTTCTGGTGCCGTCCTCGCCAGCAGGCTCTGTGACCTTCGCTCAGGGACGGGGCTGCACCAGCATCTCCCTCAGCTGAGACATGGCACCAAAAAGCAGAGGGTGTGGTCACCTGGCACGTCGCTTTTAACAAGGTGCTGACCACAAAATAAAAAAATTAAAATTTGGTGACCTATGATTTAAATTTGACTTTCATACATTATTAGCCTCTAATCTACCTTAAATACTGTTCTCTAAAGAATTGTGCCTTCCTAAAGAACACAGCTGAAGTTAAAGCTGAGACTTTGAAACAAAATAACCCCGTCAATGCTGTTTTCAGGCCCTTCCAGGTTGGGAATAGCATATTCTTGCCACGCAGAGTGGCGGCGGCCACCAGGGCAGTGATGTGGCTGCAGCGACCAGGCGGCCACACTGGCCCTGGCGGCCACTCTGCTCCTTCCTTCATACCCTACGCTGGCTAAGTTGGTGCTTCTCAAACTTTATTTGCACACGAATCGTGTTGGCGCCCGTGAAAATACAGACTCCCAAGTTGGTGGGTCTAGCTTGTGACTGAGTGTGCATTTCCAGTAGCCAAGTGACACCAGTGCTGCTGGGACATGGACCACACTCTGAGGACAGGTGCCAGAGAACCTCTAGCACCTGTTTGCAGAAACACAGAAGGTGCGCAGGGAGCGAGGCAGTCCAGGCTCCATCAGCAGATGTTCGATTCTAGGGAAGGGTGCTCTTCACTACGGAACCATAGAGATGAAAAATACTGACACAAATCTTAGACATTTATGGTAAAACTCACAGAGCTCAAAACTTTCAGGAGGCAACTACAAGAGGCTCTTAAGTCCCTCGCCAACAGCCAGTATTGGCGGCAAATGCAATCAGCGAATACCTTTTGTAATATTCCTGGAACTGTCCGGGGATGAGGGCCACCGGGTAGGAACTGACCTTGGTCCGCTCTGTCGGTAACACTTTGTACTTCCCTTGAGGCACCTGGATAACCTGGGTGACCATGAAGAGAAACACGAAACTAATTCTATGGTAGGAATCAAGGCTTTAGGAAAATAATCCACTGCACTCCTCCCCCCAAAAAAGTAAAACTAGAAGAGGCATTAGGAGCAACCACCCAAGGGGGCGGCTGATGTTCCTCATTCTCCTGGGGAGTTTTGTCCAGCTCTTCCCCATGGTCATTTCTAAGGAAAGACTCTCACCCCTTAACAGCAATGTGACCTGGGCAACTTATAAAACCTCTGTGGCTCAACGTCCTCATCTGTGAAATGGAAACACTAGTTTCAACCTCACATGGTAACTGTGAGAATTCACTGAATATGGAAATCTCCTACAACAACTCCTGGGGCACACAGCAAGGACAATACCGGAGGTATTGATCTCATTCAGTAGAATGTAGACCACAAAGCAACGGACACACACACACACGTGAACTGAGTATTACAAGGCCATCGTTAAAAAGGTATCTTAAGTTCTGGGGAAGAAAAAGACATGTTGCTGGTAAAAAAAAAAAAAAAAAAAGGTGGTATGGAGCACTCTGCAATAACAAGCAATAATAAGCAAGGCCCAGGGACTAGGTGTAAGTGTTCCTACATGTGTCTGTAAGTCAAAATAAGCTCTTCTTTCTTCCATGCGTTCCCGGTTTAAGTTGCTGTTAAATTCAGCTGCTTTTTTGGCAGCTTTCTTAATATACTCAGGCACTTTGCTGGCTTCAACTTTCTGCGTATTCTGTTGTTGCATTTGCTGAAAAAAATATTACAGTTGAAAATCACATAACTTTACAAAATGTCATTCTCCCCAAACCAAATAAAAATGCTAGTTACCTCAATACTTACAGAATACTCTTTATAATGATCTGTAATTCGTTGACGTTCTTTTTCTTGTAGAATAACAGAATATTCAGCATGTTTGGCTGGATATTCTTTAATCATTAAATCAATTACTTCATCACTGCGTAATGCTGTTAAACCTATTTTAGACCAAAAAAAAAAAAAAAGATAAAGAAAATCAATTAGGCCTAAGCGAAAAAACCCACATCTCAAAATTTGTTTTTCCTTCGGACCACTCTACATTTAAAAGATTTTCCAATAGTCAAAGTATTTTAATACATTTGAAAATTAAAAAAAAACTCAATATAATCAAACAATTAAAAAGAAATAATTACCAAAGTTGCAAAGGCAAAAAAATCAATTTCTCAACCACATGTTTCTTTTTTTAAAATTGTATGTAGTATAAACATGTGTTCCTTTACAGAAAAAAAATGCTAAATGATATATACTAATGGCAATAACACAGGATAACTTTTCAATATATTACAGTACTTAGTCTTCAAATTTGATAAACTATAGTCAATTCAAATTTCACCAAAAGCACCAGCACATTTAAGTCATTCAGGCAATTTTTAAATCTCATAGTTCAACTGCTAAGATGAATTCCTATGCTTTTATATTAAAAAACAGCCATGTTGCTTCAAAATGTTTATGTAAGAAAAATTACAAATAAAGCATGAAAATAATTACTGAAAATGGAGCAAAATTTGCCTTTTAAGAGCTTAAGACTGTCGACTGATGGTCATTGGTGCTATTTCAACACCAACTGAAACTCCCAATTTGGCGCGCGGTAAAGAGAGAAACTGCACTCGGTGCCAACACCTCAACTGCGGTACTAGAGTCGTGAGCAGCACGGCCGTGGAACAGCTCATCTGAGCTGTCTTACAGTGCAATCACGAAGCAGCATGGCTGCAAGGCCCTGAGGCCAGGCGCCGCTCTGGCTAGACAGCTCTGCTCTGCTCTGCGCTGCGCAGGAATGCTCCTCACCCAGGTCCTGAGAGACACCTGTGTTTCAGCTCCGGCTGGAAAATACTACAGCCCGCACCTTTGGCGGAAAGGGAAAGTCTGCTCTGCGCTGCGCAGGAATGCTCCTCACCCAGGTCCTGAGAGACACCTGTGTTTCAGCTCCAGCTGGAAAATAATACAGCCCGCACCTTTGGCGGAAAGGGAAAGTCTATGCCCGAAGACAGGCTGACTTACATAAATAGAAGTCTCCACACCTGGGCCCTGATTGGTCTGTCTTCATACAAATGAAGACTCCAAGTTCTTGCAGTCTTATTGGCCCAAAAGGCACTATCCTGATTGGTCAAAATGTGGTCATTCTGATTGGTCAGGGAAGATGCTGATGAGCATATAGCTACACAGCTCCAACCATACAAGAAATCCTCAGTCCTCTTGGTTGAAATACTATTCCAGGAACTCCTTTATAAGAGCTGGCTCAGCTGGCAGGAATACAGTGCAGACAGGCAGTTCAGTGCAAGCTTCTCCCTAAAGTGAAGTTTACTTGAGAGGCCCCGTATAGAAACAGCTGTTAGGCTGTTTTTAAATGAGCTCAGTTAGCCACCAGGAGTCCCTCTTGGTAGGTGTCTTCTTTCTCAGGGTCCATAGGACCAATACTTTTAACAAGTACTATACAAATTTTGCACACGAAACACACACACTTTGACACTTCTGTTCGCATTTTCTAAAGTTATTAGAAAATGTGGAAAACATATAATTCTCATTTGTATTTTAACAATCAAAAATAAAATAATTTAGCACTTAAATAATTCAATCTACTTTATTAGTTTTGTAAAACATTTTAGGAAAGGAGATAAATACTCATCCAGTATCCCCTTATAAATGTTTAGCTTTCAAAATTCAAATTAAAAGCTTTCATTACCTAGAGTGCACTGAGTTTCTGTAATGACATTTAGCTCTCTCAGGTAGAGTTTCTCTTTATGAGACAAATCTCGTCGCTCTAAATCTCCAAAAAAAAAAAGAACAAAGAACTATTAAAAATAGCTTTTTGCATTTGTAACATTGTGCATTTGTAAAACATTTAAAAGCTTTAAAAACTTTTTTAAATTATTAAAGTTAACATTTTCAAGGATTTTTAAAAGTTCATATTGCAAATATCTTTAGGGGCTACATAAAAAATTTTACAAATTCAAGAAATAAGTTAAAAAAGTTAAAATAAAATTGAAAATAGAATAATCCAAAGCTAGAAGTCAACATAACTATGTTAAATTAGTTGAAGTACAGTTTTCTCCAAATTCAGATATAGCTTATACAGCTGCCTCCGCTCCTCAGGTCAAAGAGCAATGGTAAAAAAACAAAACCCTTGCATCACATAGCTATAAAGTAATTTTTTTAATTGTTCCCAGGAAATGTATCTTCCTCATTTTTCTTTTTAAATCATTTTCGAGACAAAACAACAGAATAATAGCAGAGAGAAATGTTGGATGACAGGAGTAAGTGAATACCAGCCAGAAGAATGTAAAAAATATTATAAGTCACACTCAAAATTTATAGTTTGACAACCTATCAAGAAGAATTACTGTTGAAAGGTAGATTTAACCTGTTACACAAACTAAGACTTAATACCTGGATATTTCCGTTTAAAGGAGGTCACGCCCAAATATTCACTGACTTGTTCTTGAAGCATATAGTATTCTCCGGTTTCATCAGGTGGCCATTTGTACTCTATCAAATTTTCTGCTGGATAGTAGCTAAAGCTAACCACAGAGATATATGTTATGCCTTATATGTAGCTTTTACTAAATTTTAATCATTTTTATTTTTAAGAATATTTATTTTTAAGATTTGTTTTTGAGGCTATTTAGTTTTAATGATTTTGAAAACTATTTTAAATTATTTAGATTCTCAGTCTTCTATGACTTTGCAATGCAAAAAAAAGTTTCCATGACTTCATGTGTTATCGGAGGAAATTACAAAACAGGTAGAAAGAAAGGAAACATCTATCTGGAATGCCAAAAAAAAAAAAAAAAAAAAAGAAAGAACATTTTCAACATATCATACAGAACTAAGACTCACAACTGTTAGGAACAAAGCATTTTTTAGCTTATGAGACCTTTTAGGCCAAAACGGTGATGATACCAGTTCTGAATTCTTTCTCTTGGGCTTAACACCCATTGCCACTATCCCATCCAGCCAAGGTTTAAAGTAATCAACTGCTGCTTCCCACCTGCTATTCAGTGACTCATGAAAAGGTGAGAAAGCAGAACTCTAAAAACCTATTTCTCAACATTATAAACTATAAACATTAATTATTTGTTTTGATAGACTTCACAAACTCAGAAACAAAGAAATAAGACACAGTTTGATGGTGCCAGTGTACTGCAGATCAACCCCAATCCTGAACAGGAAATACTATAGTTTTCTGGACCTGGGCCAACTCGACTTCTAAATTCATCAATGGATACTAAAGGCAGGAATGTGACACTATTGCATGCACCTATCCAATTAAAAGTAATGAACAAAAAGACTAGTTTTCTAAAAAATGGTGCTTAGAAACTGGATATTCAAATACAAAAGTATGAAACTTGGACCCCTAACTCATATCACAGACAAAATTCAAAAGTGGATCACTGACCTAAATATAAGAACTAAAACTAGAAAACTCTTAGAAGAAAACATAAGGAGTGAATCTTCTTGATCTCAGATTGAGCAATGGATTCTAGGTGTGACACCTAAAACATGCGCAACAACAAAAAAATAGATAATAAGGAATTCGGCAAAATTAAAAAATTTGTGTATTAAAGGACTTATCAACAGTTAAAAAAAAACCATAAAATGGGAAAATAAAACATTTGCAAATCATATATCCGATAAGGGATTAATAATAATCCGGAATGGATAAAGAACTCCTACAACAACAACAAAAAATTTTTTTGTCTATAGACAAAATGTGCCCGATCTCATTTGATCTCGGAAGCTAAGCAGGCTCAGGCCTGGTTAGTAGTGGGACGGGAGACCACCTAGGAAGACTTGGTACTGTAGGGGTTAAAAAAAAAAATTTAAACCAATTTAAAATAAGCAAAAAACTTGAATAGACATTTCTCCAAAGAAGATACACAAATGGCCAATAAGCACATGAAAAGATGAACATTGTTAGTTATTAAGAGAGTTCAAATCAAAATCACGAGATACCACTTCAGGCCTTTTGGAATGGCTATTATCAAAAAAACAAACAAACAAACAATAACAACTTGGTAAGGATGAGAAGAAACTGGAAACTTGGAAACTTTGTGCATTGCTAGTGGGAATATGAAATGGTGCATCAACTGTGGAAAACATAAAACTACCACATAACCTAGCTATTCCACTCCTAAGTATACCCCCAAATGAAGAGGAAACAGGGACACTAAACAGATCTGGATATACCAATGTTCACAGCAGCCAAAAGCTGGAACTAACCCTGTGGTGTCCATCAACTGATGAATGGATAAACAAAATGTGGTACATCCATACAAAGGAGTATAATTCAGCATTAAAGAGGAAGAAAATTCTAATATATGCTAAAACATGGATGAGCTTTGAAGAAATAATGCTGAGATAAGTCAGACACAAAACAAATATTGTATGATTCTACTTATATGAGGTACCTAGAATAGGCAAATCCATAATGACAGAAAGAGTGATTGCTAGCCAGGGGCTGGGAAAGGTGGAAACGAGAATTTTTAGTGCTTAATGAATATGAAGTTTGTTTTCAGTAGTGAAAAAGTTCTGGAAATGAATGGTGGTAATGATTATAAAATATTATAATTAATGCCACTGAACTAACTATATACTTTAAAATAATTAAAAAGCTGAATTTTGTGTATTGTACCAGAATTAAAAAAATTGCACTAAGCGAAAGCAACTTTGGTGACACACAGTAAAACATGACTAAAAATAACCTACAGTTTTTGATAACTGCCTTTGTCAAGGCTAGGGGGAGGACTGGAGAGAGCTAATGCAGAGAAACAAACCACAAAAAAGTACTATTAAGCAATTAAACGACAGTACCCAAGGTCTTGACTTGAAGTTTCACAACTCCTGGAGCTATCTCCTGAGCCCATTCGCCTCCTTTTGGACGGTTGGGTCCCATCATTTGAATTATCTTCATTATCATCCTATACATTTCAAGGATTCAAAAAAGAACGAGAAATAATAAGTAAGGAAAGAATGCATCTTCCCAGACTTGCTAAAAGGTTCACTTATGGACTTTCTAAGGACAACTAGTTATACATGTTAACGTTCCATTATAATTAAAAAGGGGCCAAGAATGTGGCATGGGCAACCCTGGAAAAAAACTAAAAACTGATCTTTAATACAATCGGAATAAAAAAAAAGCTTTCGATTAATCTGTAAATCTGAACCTACTTTTGTTTTCTTACGAAAGTTAAAGTGTCTTCTAGTTTAAACAAACACAGAAAATTGCTTCAACACTCTAAACTTGAAGCGAACTCTCCTACCTCAGCTAAGAACAAAATATGTGGATCATTTAGTGTTTAAGTTAACTTATGGCTGGTTTATAGAAATATACTAACAGGCTGTTTTTGTAGTTATATCCCTGTGAAAAGACATGCAAAGACTAAAAACAGGTTACCAATCTTGTTTACGTTGTAAATTTAGCAAAAATATTCTCCAAAGAAGATACACAAATGGCCAATAAGCACATGAAAAGATGCTAAACATCGTTAGTTATTCAGAAAGTTCAAATCAAAATCATGAGATACCACTTCACACATTTTGGACTGGCTATTATCAAAACAAACAAACAAACAAAAATAACAACTTGGTAAGGATGAGAATCATCAATCTATTCAGCAACACCCTCCCTCCCTCCAAAGAAGAGAGGCTTTAAATTTTTTAAGTGACATCATCTACTGTGACAATAATATCTAGGCTGTAAGTCGGACCATTAAAGAAATGCATGAAGTATCAACTTCAGGAAATTAATTTCTCACATATTAGCTAAGGCCTAATGAAAAGAGGCTTATGGGTTTTTTTGTTTGTTTGTTTTAAATCAAAGTAATACACCTTTCTCAAACATTCAATTGGGTTCCATACGACCGTCCGCCTGCTGCATGTTAAAAGGGAGGCGACCCCGCAGAGCGCGCGGCGGTGCGGCCGACGCCGGCCGCCGGCGACTCTTACCGGGCGCGGCGCTTCGGCAGCGGCGCGGCCGCCCCGAGCGCGCCACTCCTCACCTGAACCCGGCGGGGACAGCGCCTGGCCGGCGGGCCTACGGCCAGGGCTAAGGGGAGTCCGCACGGGGAGACCCGAGGGGCGAAGCCCAGCCAGCACCTAAGCGCCCGGCGATAGTTAACGCGACTACGATAAAGGCTCCCGCGGCCGCGGCTGGGTTTGCTCGGACGCCTTCCCGAACCGCCGGCGACGCGGAGCGCGCTCCTGTGCCGCCTCCACAACGGCGCCGTTCGCTCGCGGCCTCCGCCGGCGCCTGGGACGAGCCGCCGGGCAGGATGTGGGGACCGTGCGACCCGCCCCCCCGCCCCGCGGCGGCGGGCGTCACTGCCGCCCTCCGGGCCGCGCTCGGGGGCGCCCCGGCTCCGCGCCCCGCTCCGAGCGCCGCAGCGACCCGCGCGGACCCGCCGGGGCGGACTCCGCCGGCCGGGCGCGGCGCGGCGGCCACGTCGCCGTTCAGGCCGCTCGCGGGCCCGGCGCGGGGCCGTCTCGGCTCGCCTTGGCGACCAGGATCCAAGTTTCAAACGTCGCCCCCGCACCCCAACCTCCCGTCACGACCCGCTAAAGTTGAAAAACAACAGGTTTTAACAGCGCGCGACGCTCCGCGGCCCGCGGGGCGCCCCACTCGCCCCGGAGCCCCGGGCGTCGTCCCCGTCCGCAGGACAGCGCGACCCGCCGGCCCGGCGGGCGCGGGGGGCGCTTCCGGGGGTCCCCGCGGGCCCGGGCGCGGCGGCGGGCGGGGGCCGGCCCCGGGAGGGGGCGCTCGGCACCCCGCCAGGCGCTCGGCCGCCGGCGCCCGGGCCCGCGCGTCGCCCCCCGGCGGCTTCCGCCCCCATCGCCGCTCCTGATCTGTGGACGCGCGCCCGCGCCCCCCCCTCCTCCTCCTCCTCCCCCTGTCGGTCCCCGTCGCTACCACGGGCGCGCGGGACACGCCGTGCGCGCCCGCCGCCCGTCTCCCCGATCGCCCCTCGTCTCCGGGCCCCCCTCCACGGCCTCCCGTCCCCCCCCGGCCCCCGCCACCGCGCTCCCTCTGCTCCCTCGCTCGCTACCTCCGCGTCCCCCTCCCCCTCCCCCCTCCCTCCTCCTCTTCTCCCTGCCTCCCTCCTCCACTGCTCCCTCCGACCTCCTCCACGTCCACATCCGCCTCTCTCCCTCGCCTCCCTCCCCTTCCCCGTCTCCCGTGCCCCTTCTCCCTCCCTCATCTCCGATCCTCTCCACCTCCCCACCTGCCTCTCCCCCAGGATCCCTTTGCTCCCTCGCCTCTTCCCTCTACCCGCCCTCCACGGCCTTCCCTCCTACGTAAGCCCCACGCCGCCGCCGCCCGCCGCCGCGCGCCGCGCCGCGCCCCGGGGCTCGGGCCCTCAGCCCGGCGCCGCCCGCGGCCCGCCGCCCGCCGCCCGCCGATCCCGCCGCGGCCGCCCCGCCTCCCGCCGCCGCAGCCCCGCGCGCCGCCGCCCCGCCTCCCGCCGCGCCCCCGGCCCGGCCCGGCCCCGCGCGCGTCGGCCCCGCCTCCCGCCTCCCGCCTCCCGCCGCGCCGCCGCGCCCCGCCCCCGGGGGTCCCCGCCCCGCCCCCCCCGCCCCCGCCCCGGCCCGCGCTCCTCGGGGCCGCCCCTCGCCCGCCTTTGTTCCCTGCTCCCGCCTCGCCGCGGCTCCCGAGCCACCTGCCGGTCGCCGCGTCCTTTCCGGCCACGGCCTCGGCCGCCGCCGCCGCAGCAGTTTATCCGCAGCCACCTCGATGCGCGCCGAATTCACGAGACGCCGGAGTCGCTGGGACCCAGCTGCACGCGCGCGGCCGCGTGCAGCGTGACCGAGGCGGCGGCGCCCGGAGTGCGCCTGATGCCACGCGGTCCGCGCGGCGCAGCGCGGCGGCCCCCGGGGGGGGGGACGGAAAGCGGCCCCGGGGTCCTGCAGGCAGCTCCCGCACGCGACTCGCCGCGCGGCCACAGGACGTGTGCGCACACGCTGACCTTTGGACTCCGGCTCCCGTGCTTGGCAGCTCATTTAACCTCTTCCATCTGTAAAGCGGGGAGAAACCCCGAATCCTCGGGATTATGGTAAAGGCCATAGTGCTTGGTGGGCCCGGCCCATAAAAGGCACCAGGGAAATGGGGGCCGTTTTACAGGAACTGAATTTATTGTTAAGCCTAGTTCTTAGGCTTCACCTGGTCACTTCTACGAGTCAACCAAAGTTGTTTTTTTTTTTAAGTCTGGAACTGAACCTTAACACAGGGCAGAGAGCTGTTACTACGGTGACAGGGGTGCCAGAAATTTGTTAAAGTTGACCTCTCAGCAGACATTTTATTTATCTTAGAATGTACAAGATTCGTTTCTGGGCAATAGAGAATGTTTTGGGGTTTAGAGTTAATATGGCTTCCTTTTCATTCATTATTTTTGCTTATACTCAGCAAACGGAGTTTGAAACATAAGGGGATTACTTCTAACCTAGGACATTAATGCATAGGCCTGCTTTGACTCTCCCCGACTCCCCGCTGCCATCCAGTCACACAAGGCATCACCAACAGCTTAACTCTCACAAACTGCTCCTGGTTTAGACTTTGCTTTCTCAGTCAGACCAGCTCTTCATTTTCCTACCAAGAACTCACTAAAGAAAATGCTCTTAACTGACTGAATCCATCAAGATCAACCTTTTTCTCCCAGATTCTCTTAACTGATCAAGGCCCTTGGATTGTGGGGACAGTTTAATGTATATACATTACATTTTTTGGGTCTACTCTTCTCCCTTGGGAATTCTGTATCGCAATCAAATACAAATTTAAAATTCTTCATTCCAAATCAATGAATACTGATACAGCCTTCATCCAACGCAAGGCAGAACGTTAAAGAGTTACTGCGTGGATTACAATCCTTGCCTATAGGCATTTTCGATGCTGAAAGAATATGATAATATGATACAAATACTGATGCAAATATAAGATTGTACTTAAAGGCAACTTAGATGGAGGAAAATTTACTTGTAACTAGAACAATTAAGATTTTTAAGATTGACATGGAACTTGAAAAGTATCTTGATTGGTAGGACCTCTACAGATGAATATATAATTGGAAGTGGAAATAGAGTTTCAAGTCTCAAAAGACTGAGAGGTGGGAAAATAGGAAGCGTGTTCAGGTGCATCGGTCGTCCCAGTTTGGCTTCAGAACAGGGTAAGTGACGGCAGATTCTAGGAGCTTAGAACACAACGTCCAGGGAGGCAGTCTGGTGTAATGGTGAGATGAAGAATTTGAAATTAAGGCTTTAGCTTGAATACCGGCTGTGCCATTTATTGGCTGTGTGATCATGGATAGACTGTTTATACTCCGATCCTCCATTTCCTCGTTTTTAGGATTGTAATAATATTGTCCATTCGATTATTTCAAATATTCAATGGAAACCAACTATGAACTAAGAACTATGCTAGGTAATAGAAACATACAGAATCATTTATTCATTCATTCCTTCATCAGATACTACCTTACATTTTATTAAGTTAGGCACTGAGTTAGGCACTGAGTTAGGCACTAGCAATACAATGAACAGAAAAAGCCATAAAACTATATGGGACCACTTAGAATATGTAGAGATACAAGTGAGAAAAAGGCCCAAGACCAGGAAGTCCAGAGATACTCATGGAAATAGAGAAGGAAAAGGAAGAAAACTCAAGTATTGTAAGCTGAGAGGATAGAATGTTTCTAAAAGAAAGACTGGTCAACTCTGCCGACTGAGGAGCTGAGTTAGATGAAGGCAGGAATGTCCATCGTATTTAGCAGTTTCAGAGTGATCGGCAATCTTAATTGTTTCCAGCTGTTCCAATGGAGTGGCAGTTTCGGAAGTGAGGCTGAAGTCAGTTAAGGGAAGAATAGGAGGCAAGAGATTGGAGCCAGAGTCCAGAGAGCAGATTGACTGTAAAGGGTAACAAAGAGGGTGGCCGGAGCGGTGGCTTGTCACTGGTTTGAAGATGTCCGCATGCTGACCAAAACGACTCAGTAGGTAGGGAGAATCATGATGCTGAGGAGAGAGAAGAAGGCTGCTGGGAGGTGGCCCTTAAGAAGGTGACAAGCCTTTGAAGAGGGGAAGCAGGATCCATCCACTGTCACAGGACCAAAAACGGAATGTGGCTGCCACGCAAGTCGGTTTATAGAGATTCGGCGGCAGAGAATTTGAAGGGTGTTCCTCTGATACTTCTCTCCTCAGTGAAATAGGAGGTGAAATCATCAGCTGCAAGGAGAGGGGGACAGGAATCCTGGAGCCGAAGGAGAGAGAAGGTGTGGCAAGTAAAGAGCAAAGTCCCTAGGATGCCAAGCGGTCTTCCCACTGGAGGCTCGCGGTCATGACCTTACAGTGCAACCAATCGGTCTGGTTTTGCGACCTTCTCATTCAAGTTTAGCTACTCAGTTCAGGCTAGGAAAGCGGATGAAGAGGGGCAAAGGAATCTGGAGTGTCTGTAAGGGAGTGTATAATGATGGGCCACGACAGCTAAGCTGAACAAGGAGGAGAAGAGGGCTGGTGACCAGGAAAGGTTGACGAATTGGAGATTTCAGTGCGTGAGAAGAGAAGGGCCCTCTTCAGGGCACGGCAGGCAGTGCGCGGGAAGGAGAGGAAATCACTGCGTGAGAACAACCTGCTCAGACGGAGTTGAGAGGTCATCCTGACATCGACGATAACAGGGTCTACAGGGTGAACCAAAGAGTAGGTGCCCGAGCTGGGCTTAAGGTAAAGGTCATTGACTGAGTTAGTCAGGCGCTGAGAAGCTGGAGTGCGCTCAGACCTGGCTTTGTGTCACCGTGTGGCACTGCACAAATGACCCCAGACGCCGAAATCGTCCAAAGCAATCTTCATAGACCAAGAGAAAAATGTGACTGCTCTATGACTTTAAAAAGACTTTTGTTAAAGTATTAAAAGCTCTCTTCCTGCCAATTATAAACGTGTATGGAATTTTTTTATTGTGAAACTTACATTTATTTAGTGCACTGTAATTTAAAACATGGGAAACACTGAGAATTAGTTTTATTTCTTTGTAAAAACTTTACCAAGAGTAGTTAGCACTGTTTGCCTTCTTCTCACCCTGAAACTTACACTTTCTATAGCTTGATAAGTTGTCATATGCCTTTCTAGGTTTGGATTGATTTCCAACATTTTATTTTTTGCATTTTCAATGTTGTAAAAATTCCCTTTTAAAGTGAAATTTGTATCAGTGTCACTTCCTCTGGGCATCTTCGTTCTTTTGTCACAAGTAATCACAGCTGTAACTAATCTGATCTCACAGCAGCATCCTGATCTGGCCTAGCCGCTTACTAGATAGCTCGACATTACTCAAGTCACGTCGACTTACAAGGTGGTGGGACCGGGCTTCACTGGCAGTAAAGGTGGTTTTTCAGAGTCTTTGTAATTAGTTTTATTTCAGCATGGCAACCAGCTTGAACACTTTGGCCCAAACGTTAGCCAAACTGATTGGGATCTTTATTTTATTAGAGTCTTCTACCCAAAATAGAAGAAAGTCTTTCTCAGCACCAGCGGCTTTCTGTTCCTAGAGCAATTGATTATGTGGCTGCAACTTCATCTTGTCTTTTCTGCGCACTGGACTTTCTCCCTACGGTTCCTACAGTACCTTCAGCCAGACTCGGTTCTCGTCCGCCCTTGGCTCTGCTGTTATCATTTTGAAATTTCCTAATCACACTCAACTTCATTTCTAGCATCATCACTTCTTGTTTCTTCGATGCACTTTCATCTTTTTTGGTCAATTCCTTCTTTTAATGGTTCATTTTTTTTTTTTTTTAACATCACGTGGATTTGTCACTGGGAGATATGGAGACAACAGAACTACAAGTTTTGTTGTCTGTGTTGCAAACCGAAGAGCTGAATAACAGATGCGCAGTGACCAATGAAAGACTGAAAAAACGATCATGATGCCATCTGTTATTTACACAGCGATGCGTGGACTGAAGAGCTAGCTATGAAGTTTGTACTTTCCGAAATTACAGTTAATCTGTCGTGGTCACTGAAATTTGAACAATGTCGTCGAGGGGCTGGTATTATTTATCGGAAGTGTGACTAAAACGTGTGCATATCAGAACCGCGCGAACCGACCACTGCCTTATTGGGTGATGAGCTACAGGGATATCGAAGTCACAGAGGATGATGGCAGGAGCTGAGTGGAGATGGAGCTTGCGATCCAGTAGTTCAAGTCTTCTCATAATGAGAAGGAACAAACCACGGGACTCCAAGCAGCAGTGACTCGCAGAGGCAAAAACTGTGTATCCAGAGACATACCTTTCTAGGAGCTGGAGTTCTGAAGAGCAAGGGCTGCCCACCCTGCTTCTGGCTGCGGCATGGGGGCTGAGAGAAAGCAGCTTTCACCTGAGAGGGCTGCGTGGTCGTCTCCCTCAGGGAACAGCTGGGTTGCTGTTAAGGACAGAAAGTCAAAATACATCTGGAGGAGAGACTGGGAACAGAGACGAACTCTACGAACCATGTGAAGGAAGGCTAATAACCCGTTGTGAAAAGCTTTGAGAAGCTGGGAGTCAGATTAGGGGGTGTTCAGATTTTTACAGTGACTGAAGTTAACTGTGAGTCACTTCAAAAAATTAGAATCAACAAAATTGAACAACTAAATATATATGGGGGTTGGGATATGGCAACAGAAAAAGTAGAGCTAAAGGTAATTCTGAGATGTCAGACTGAATAACAACAGGTAACATTTAGGACTTAGTGTGCTCCAGGGCTATGCTGAGCACTGGGCACAAGTGCTCGATTATATGCTACCTGACGATTCACAGAGAGCACTAACCTTAGGAGGAAGGTGAGATTCTCACTTTATACACAATTATACGTGTAAGGCAATCAACTTGACTGCAAGGCAGTGCATCTTACTGACAAGTCCAGCAGGGAAGTGCATCGCTTACCATGAACTACGTCACAGGCTTGTTATCACTATTATTTTCTGTGACCAAGGTTAGCAACTGATAACTCCTATTTTGGAGGTCCTTAGGGCTGCAGCCATCATGTAAATGCTGTGTGATATGAAACTATTAATCCTGGATTAACCAGGTCATCACAATGCATAACTGGAAAAAATACTCTCTTGTACCTTTCTGTCTCCCTATTTGCAGATTCGCCAACTAATGGGTATGTTTATTATCCATTAAGTTTGAATCGATATTTCAAGTTCTGATTACAAGCATACCTCATTTTATTGCACTTTGCTTTGTTGCGCTTCATAGATACTGTGTTTTCATCAACATTGAAGCAAGATCTTCCACCAGCAAAAAGATTACAACTCGCTGAAGGCTCAGATGATGTTGGGTTTTTTTTAGCAGTAAAGCATTTTTTAATGAAGGTAAGTACATTGGTTTTTTGGACATAATGCTATTGCACATTTAGTAGACTACAGTGTAGCATAAACATCTATGTGCACTGAAAACCAAAAATTCGTGCGACTCGCTTTATTGCCATGTTTGCTTTGCTGTGGGGGCCTGGACCTGCGCCGCAGTATCTCCAAAGTCTGCCAGCCCGACAGCCACCTGCTGCTTCAGGACGGGGATCCGTTCTGAGAAATGTGTCATGATGTGATTTTGTCATTGTACGAACATCAGAGTGCACTTATGCAAACCTGGATGGCCCAGCCTGCCACACACCCAGGCTACACGGTGTGACCTGCTACTCCCGGGCCACAAGCCTGGGCAGCACGTTACTGTATGGAATACTGTGGGCAGTGTACTGTGTGGGGCCACACCATTGTGATAGCTACCATGTCAGTGAGTGATAGGAATTTGTCAGCTCCATGACAGTCCATGGGACCACCGCCATACGTGCATGCAGTCAGTCAGTCACTAACCATCATGCAGCGCGGGACTCGTAACTATGAAAACCTCGTGGGTTGTCACACGCATTGTGGGCTGCCTCTCCCATGCCCTACCCCTGCTCCTTGCCAGAACAGTGGACACAACTGCCGCTTATAGCTGGCTCCTCTAGTTCAACGCGGCCATATGCCTCGGGGAAGGTGGCTCAGCCCCAGCCCCTGGGAGTGAATCGTGACCAGTCCAGTCATGGGACTGTGATTAAGTCCTGTCAAGTTAAGCAACTGTACAAGGAGGTCTGCAAGGAGAAGATGAAGACAGAGAGCCTGGATCTGCAATCAAACGCCTGGGAAATAGAATTTTCCTTTTTTAAAAAAATAACGTATTAGGTTTTTTGGCTCTCGCATCTAAACAGAGCCTAATTATCAGACTAACAAATAGACTACATGTCTGGAAGCATTTGACTGGGGAGAGGTATTAGTTAGGGAAGTATTATAGTTAATCCTTTTTATTTCAAACTTGGTAATTCTTTTCGAAAGAATGCATGCAACGTATTTGAGTATCATACAAAATACATCTGCCTTTAGAAGTTTTCCAAAATCTATCTTAACATTTGCTTAATTTGATACTTTATAAGGTGATATCATAATTTCCGATAGCAAATTATAATTTTCTTAAATTTAAGAATGATAATTTTCCCATATTATAATCTACTCTGAACAATCATATTCATATATATCTTTTGTACTTTGGGGTAATAGAGTGTTAATAAAAATAACTAGTAAGTATGAAGGTAGAAATCCAGCTTTTATTTGTTTGTTGTTAAAATAAGTTATCGAGCTTCGATTAAAGATAAAAATATAGCTAATTAAAACTACTGTAAGGTTCACAAATCTATAAATTTCATGTACTTTTGGAAAGTTGAGACGCAAACAATCTACTCCATGTAACACACTATTCGCAATACAGAGCAAATACCAAGGCCAAGGCCACATAAGTCTCCGTCTCATGTTTGGCTGCGACCCAGCTGTCCCACGCAACATCCCAGATCCATCGGCTGGCAACCTATGAGGAATTTTAAAAAGATCAACTTTAGATTGAACATATTAAGAATTAAAAAATCTACACGTTTGATTTTTTTTTTTAAAGATGTAGCGGTATCTGAGAAAGTCACAGTTGCAAAACACTCTGTCCAGTTTCCCCTTTCCTGAAAAGGCTTAACAGTGATGCTTCTCTTCTACCAGCTGGTGGTCCTCTAACACCCCCACCCTAGCAGAGGGGGGGAGGGAACGGGAGGCCCCCTGAGACTTGGGCCCAGCAGTTCTGCATGCAATGCTGCTCTGCTGCGCTACAGGCCATCGCAAGGAGTCACTTACTCTTCCCACCCTTAAAAGATTTTCAACCGCAAGTCTGCTGGGACTCTGTCTTGAAATGAAGACATGGCACCGATCATACAGGAGGCAGTTAAGAGAAAGTCCTAACTCCTGCACTTCGCTTACGAAGTCACATATGCTCTGACTACGGCCTGCTTTTCTGTGGCGCATCTAAAACGGTCACAGATCACTTGTGGCTTCTCCCATCAAGAGGCTGAGTCTATTTTCCACCCCTTGAATATCAGTTGGCACTGGAACTTGCTTTGAGCAAAAGAATGTGACACTGTGCAACTTCCAAGCCAGGCCCTAGAGAGGCGTCTGCTCTCGCCTCCGTGGAATGCTGAGGAGACCCCCACGTAAAGAAGCCCTGGGTGTTAACGAGCATAGCAAGTCCACCCCACCTCGGCATCTCTGCCCTCCATGGTAAGCGTGCGCCCCGATCTTCGGCACGGCTCATTCCTTCTCGCCCTTCAGCTGTCAGAGGGCCTTCCCTGCCTCTAGACAATCCCACTCGGTCACTCTTACCACCTGGCCCTGCCTCAATGTTCTCGCTAGAGCCCTGATCACAATCCTCAAGGTCCGTCCTTATTACTCAGGTGCACACACAGTACCTGTGGCAATTCTCGCCTCCCCGGGAGTCACCTGTCTGCCCGTCCGCCCCCCTCCACGCCTGCAGACTGCCCCGCTCCACACCGCTCCCAGCTCACTAGAAACTTACATGGCCTAGTGGTTTTGCATCTTTATTTGCAAATAATAACACTAATCTTGCTGTTTATTGAAGACTCTGTGCTTGAGATTATGTTAAAGATTTTAATGCAGATAATCTCATTTAGTTACAAGGACTCTAGCAAGAGGTTTTATCTTCCTGGGCCACAGCATGAGTGTTGCTGCCAGGATTCATATCTAGGCCAACTAGACTCTCAGACCTAAGCTGTTACCCTACCCAAATTATTTCGTTTTCTTAAACTCTAAACTGAGTTGCTTTATTTTTGCAACTAGAGTAAAAAAACTCCTTGAGAATCATGGCCCATGTCTTATAATTCTTTGTAATTTCCTCAGTTCCTAACACCCATTACTGCCTAAAATGAATTTACTGGTTAATTGTTAAATTACATTAAATTGTCAAAACTGGTATGATCAAGGAAGCTAGCTATACAATTTAATAAGCTATCGGTAGAAAAATGTCATTTATAAGTTAGTACTTTTCAAATACCATACAGGGAAAGAACATATTCTTAACAAAATTATCATTTCATTCCACAAGCACCACAAGAGACTGCAATGCCTTGGAGATATGCCAATAAATACCAAATCACTAGAGAGACCTTATAGCTCTAATCGATAGATGTTGGATCAATGGAGGTACTTACATTTATTGCCTGACCAGCCTTTTGAATAAATAATACTTTTATAATAAACTTATAACGGTAGTACCCAAATTCTTTGACCACTATCAATATTCGGTCTGCTAATTCAAGCGACAAATGAGAGAAGGCTTTATCGTCATATTTGACATCTTTAAGACTTTCCTTTAAAAAAAAATTTTTAATTTTAAAACCAAATATTTTCTAAAACTTCAAGTAGAAAACGTGTCTAAATCATACATATAACTTTTTTTAAAAAAATACATATTCCCAACCAAATAATATTAAACGAATGTAATGCTTACCAATTTATTTTAATAACAATTTGAATGAAAGCTTATTTTGGATTTTAAATTATGTTCAATTACTCTTGCAACTTACCTTTAAGTTGTAAGTCTCCTTTTATTAGGTTGTTCTATCAAACAGTTTTTAGGGAGACACAGGGGAATTTTAAAATAAAGCTTCTGAGAATCCTTAGGTAGGAGAAATAAATCTTTTTAAAATCTGTATATCTGCTAAAATTCAGATTCGAGTTTTCCTAAAGCAAGGGTTACTGGAACACAGAGCCTGCATTATGGACCCACCCTCCTCAGCCTCCTTGAACTAAAGCCCACTCCTTAATCCGCTCTCCCCATGGCTTTCCACTTGATTGCTTTTTTCTGTGGCCTCCAGGATAATGCCAAGGAAATCAAGAATTTTCATCATCTTTGTTAATGAATTACTGTACGGTTGCGGGGAGATAGGTGTGGGCCATAAAGCACTACACTTTCCTGCAAACCAGCGGTCCCCAACCTTTGCGGCATCAGGGACCAGTGCTCCTGTAAGCATCTACTGCCTGATGCTCTGAGGCCGAGCTGAGGTGGTGATGCCAGCGCTGGGGAGCAGCTGCAAATACAGATGAAGCTTCGTGAACTTGCCCGCCTCTCACCTCCTGCTGTGCGGCCTGGTTCCTGACAGGCCACTGACTGGCAGCGGCCCGCAGCCCAGGTTTAGGGGACCCTCATGCGAACCATCAGCAGACCTGGACCATCGCTGGGCAGACGGCACATGCCTTTGATTAAATGACTTGGGCCAGTGCTAAAGTAACCAACTTTCTGGGTTCCGGTGGTGACAAATGGGCTCCTGCCAGCTACTTTATAGGCCCGTAAAACCAAAGAAATGGCCCTCTTGTTGCTGTTTTGGTTCCCTTCTAGAATGCTTCTGGATCCAAAACTGGGTCTAGAAGTATTTATTTCCCTCAGGCCTTTGGCTGTGGCTCTCTCTCTTGGACACTCACATGCATTCTCTCCTCTGAATCTGCCCATCACGCCCCAGGCTTTGGCTACCAAAGGGCCCTTTTTCAATGAACAGTGAGCACTTCCCACAGGACAGTGCCGTGAGCTCCAGCAGTACATACTGTTTGTACCCAGAACTGTGCTCGGTGCTCCCCGAACCCGGGAGAAATCCTTGGCCTCTTGAAGACCCCTAGCATCCGCCTACATATCCAACGAACTGTTCCTGGCCCATCGTGCTCAATGGAATTCTATAAATTATCATATGTAAATACAATTTGAAATCCTACTATTTTCAATAGATGTGAACGCAGTCTAAGTGGTAGGGCTGAGTGAGAGACACATCAAACTGTATGCTCTCCCATCACAAATGCTTCCTATTAATCTTTAGAATTGAGAAGAAGGTAATCAATTATTATTTTATTAAACTGAATTCAATTTCTTTATTTCCTGTAGCCACAAGCCATATCATCTGACAGTTCGGTTTAAAATGCACCTACGTCTGTGATAGTGGAGGGAGGTTGGAGAGTAAGTTGCTTAACTAGTCTACTATATTAATAAAGGTGAATTCATTTAAAGAATTAAAGGGGTATTAATCATTTTTACAAAATAAATTAAACGTTTGCTTTCTTCCCAACAGCCAGATCACAGCAGTTGTTACTGAAGAAATGCATCTTGTAAACTGGAGGGTGGGTGGTAATTCTAAAACAAGGAACGCCTCTGGGCTAGGTTTCGGCGTGAGGGACTGCCACACAGGAGATCTGGTCACAGAAAACTCCCGGGTGCCAAGGGTCCAGAACTAGGACCAAAGGTGAGAAACAGATTCAGAAAAAGTGGTCCCTCAACACCCTTCCTGTAATTAAAAAGCTGTAATTTGGTCCTTTATCAGGAAAGATGGTGAAGGGCACCCTTCCGTCAGAACAATGCAGCCTTCAGAGGGCGCCACTAGTACAAATGACACTGCGTTAATATTAGTATTAAAGTGTTGATTTTATAAAATCAAAGAAACTTTTTTGAACAAGCCTGTAAACATGTATCCGAATTTCAAACAACTGTGTCGAATAAACTTTACATCCCAGTCTGTTTAAAGAAAACAACCTAAGCCTAAACTGGGGATTGCCTATTCTTAAGATGTTTTAGCATAGGCAGGAACCAATTTTTCACACATATATACATAGTCAATACGTTCTTTCTTTACTCATGCTTCCAATTATGGGAGGAACATGGAAATAGAGATGATTTATGGATAATGACGAAATGAATGAAATAACGGAAGGTTCCCTTGAACCTGGCTCACAGCATCAATGTGAGGACTCGGTGGGACTACAGAGTGCTTTCGTACTTTGAGATAAATACTATAAAAAATCAATCAGGGTAATTATATACTGCCATAAACCTGAATACGGCATATCAAGGGTCAACAGCTAAGATATTGTTATCATGTATACCCATGACCCTACCTTTAGGAGCTGCTGGACTTTAGCTTCTACTGCATAAGCTTGGAACTTTTTCAATGGCTCCATTCTGTATGAATTGGCAAATCTTAGTTTTGCCAGGGCACTCTTCCATTCTTTACCTATATCGGCAATTGAATCATCAAATGGAGGCTCTACATACTGAACATCATGAAATGATTCCCTCAGTCTTTCTCTTAAAATCTGTGCATACTGAAAGAGAGAGGGCAGAGAGATTACTTTTTAAATTGTAAAATGAAATGCTAGATTTAAGAAGCCTGGTGACACAGTTTGGAAATCCACTGTAATGCTATTCTATGATAATGCGGATGATAAATCCCAGGTTCACTGACTCACTCCATACTATCAATTTGGTAAAAGAAGAATAAAGGATATCTAGCTAGCTATCAAGCTGTATCTATTATCTATAAACACAAATACACACCAACGCAAATTTGTATGTATATAATATCCATGGAAAATGATGCAAAAGAAATAGAAACAAGGGTGGCTTCCAGAGAGGGCAACTGAATGGCTAGGAGACATGCAAGGTACGTAAGGAAAAGCTCTCATGCTCCCAACCCTGAGGTAATGTGGTTCTTGTCTTCCTACTGGTTAATTAGTTTACTTTTATTTACTTATCTTTGAATAAATAATTATTTAGGTAACACATTCATAAGTCTTGTTGAAAAGATAACAAAAATGTGATTCAGTATGTACATCATCCCATGCTTTTGGCATTCAACATTTATGGTGACATTAAACACTCTCTAGGGAAATATTTAGTGCCTAATATGGTCCAGATAAATGTTCTAGGTACTGAATTACAGTGGTGAGCTTCATTATTAAAAGCCAGGAATTCACGATCTACTTGTATTAACCAATAATCAAGGACTCCGCATTCACAGTTATTCTAGTGGGAAGAGGACTGAGACAACAACAAAAAAAAAAAGGACATAGGGAAACAAATAAGCTAATTTAAATAGTGGTAATTGCTGTAAAAATAAAATCACGTTTCATGACACTGTTGTATGAAAGGTGCTTATTTATAATTTTAATTTCTTGAATTAAAACTTGTTTTGTGGCTTAACATATGATATATCCTGGAGAATGTTCCAGATGTATTTGAGAGGAACAGGTATTCTGCAGTTTTTGGATAGAATATTTTGTATATATGTTAATTCCATCTAATCGGTCATTTGTGGCTGGTGTTTCCTTGTTGACTTTCCATTTGGCTGATCTATCCATCAATATAAGGGCAGGCGTTGAAGTCCCCTACTGTTATCATATTGCTGACTATTTTTCCCATTAGGTCTGTTGGTATTCGGTTCCTTTACTTAGGTGCTCCTATGTTGGGTGCAGTACATATATTTTATTCTTTATATATTGTTGGATTTAATTTACCATAATTTTAAGAATTTTTACAGTTATGTTCATAAGGAACAGTGTTCTGTTTTCTTGTTATTACTCCGGGTTTGATAGCAGGGTAATGCTGCCTCGTAGGATGAATTGGGAATTCTTTCCTTTTCAATTTCCAGAACACGTTTGGTAGAAACTCACCAGAAAAGCCACCTAGGCCTGGAGTTTCCATTACAGGACAGCTTCAATCCACAGATTCATTTTACTTAATAGATACAGGGCTACTCAGGGTGTCTAATGTTTCTCCAGCAGTTTGTGTCTACTGCTAGGGTTGCCATAACAAAAGATCACACGCCTGGGGCCTTAAACGAGAGATGTATTTACTTACAGTTTTGGAGGCCGGAAGTCTAAGACCAAGATGCTAAGAGTTGGTTTCTCTGGAGGCCCCTCGCTTGCAGATGGCCACATTCTTGCTGCCCCTTCACATAAAACTTGAGGAGAATCATCCTGCTGGGCACGCTTGGCCCTGGTTTGCCTGTGTCCTAATCTCCTCTTACGAAGACACCGTCAGACTGGATTAGGGCCCTCATTAACAGACTCATTTAAACCTAACCATCTCCACATACACTCATATTGAGGTATTTGGGGGTTAGGGTTTCAACACACAAATTCTAGGGGCACACAACTCAGCCCTAAGTGTCTTTCAGGAAATTTATACATTTCATTGTGGTGTTGTCTATTTTTACTTGATCTGTCCAGCTTGAACAAGGGTTGGCATTTTTTGTTTTTTAAATATTTTAGGTGTTGTGGGCAAAGTGTGGTCTTTGTCACTTCTCCTCTTCCTCCCTTTTCTTTCTCCTGCTCCCCCATCTCTCACTGCTCTAAGTAACCTTTTAAAAATACACACACCATTCTTAGATCATAGGCTGTGAGCCAGATTTGACCCACGGAATGCACTTGCCAACCTCTGGGCTGGAGGTTCGTCAACATTCTTCTTTCCAAACTATCATCTTGGATTTCATTTCCTGTTTTTCAGTTTACTATTTCATTAATTTCCACTCCTGTTTTTATTACCTCCCTTCTTTTGCTTACTGTGAGTTTAATTTGCTTTTTAATATGAGCTGATGGTTGAAATACAGATTTGAAATCTTTCTAATATAGCTATTTAGGGCTATAAATTTCTCCCACATACTGCTTTAACTATATTCAACAATTTTTGATATATTTTTTAAAATTTTTAAAGTATTTTTTTTCTTCTTTTACCCACGGGTTATTTAGAAGTCTGTCATTTATCAATTTGCAATTTTCCATTTATTTTTTGATGATTTCTAATTTATTCCATTGTGATGAGAATATACTTTGTATGATGTGAATCTGCTTAAAGTCAGTGGAACCTGTTTTACATCCCAAGACTTGTATCTTAGTCATGTTTCATCTGCACTTCTTAGGAACATTTATTCGACTGTCATTGCATGAAGTATTCTAAAGAAGTCCAGTAGTTCAAATTTGATTACATTATTCACCTTTATATCCTTACTAGTTTTTTGTCTGCTTGTTCTATGAATTATTGAGCGATGTGTATTGAAATTCACAACTGCAATTATGTATTTCAGCAAACAATGTATGTCCTTTTGCTTCCCATTTTTCAAAGTGCTGATTTTAGGTACATTAACATTTAGGATTATTGTCTTCCTGATGAACTGACTTCTTAATATCATGAAATGATCCTCTTCCTCTCTCATAATTCTCTTTAGAAATGCACCTTCTCTAATATTATAGGCACTCCAGCATTCTTTTGATTAGTGTTCACATTGTATCTTTTTTCATCTTTTTCATTTAACCAATCTGTGCCTTTATAGTAAAATTTCTTATAAGCAGTTTATCGTTTCATCTTGCTTTTATAACCAGTCCAATAATCTCTGAATTTTAATTGGGATGTTTATAACATTTACATTTAATGAGGCTGACATTAGTTTAAATCCATATTTCTTGTTTTACTATTTGTCCTGTTTTGTTCCTTGTATTTTTTATGCTTTTGAATTATTTTTAAAGAGTCCATTTTATGTCATTTGTTAACCTATAAGCTTTATTCTTTTCCTGTGGTGGTTTTAGGGTTAATAGCATATATCTTTAATTTACCAGTTTACCTTCAAATCATATTAAACTACTTCACATATAGCATGAGAGCTTTGCGATGGTATACTTGCTCCCCCTCCTACCTCTGGTCTTTGTGCTATAAACTCAACAATGTTATTACTTTGGAATTAATCAGTAATTTATCTTTAAGTAAATTTAAAAATAAGAAAATTCTGTACATTTATCAACGTATTTACCACTCACACTGCTTTTCATTCTTTGTCTAGATTTACATCTCATATGCTATCCCTCTTGACAGCCTTCCTTTAATATTTGATAGTGTGGGTCTGTTGGTGACAAATTCTTTGAGCTTTCATATGTCTGAAAAACTCATTTTCTCTGTTTTTTGAAAGATTATCTTCACTGGGTATAGAATTCTAGGTTGGTGGAGTTTTTTTCCTCGATTATCTTTCAGAAATTTAAAGATGTCTTGTTTAGCTTGCATTCTTTCTGAAAGGTCTGCTGTTTTTTCTTCTTTGTTCTTTCGTTATTTTTTTCTAGTTGATTTTCTAGTTTTAAGTAACTGATTTTAAGCAATTACTACATATCTCAGCATAATTTTCTTTCTTTTGCTTGAAGTTCATTGAGCTTCTTGGATTTGGTGGCTTTATAATTTTCATCAAATTTAGAAATTGCTCATCCATTAATTCTTCAAATATTTTGACTTTCCCGTTTCCTCTCTTCACTTAGGGATTGAAAATTTTTGCCTGAAATTTCCACGTAGCTCACTGATGTCTCCTAATATTTTTTTTCAGGTTTTCTTATTGCTGCCTGTAAGTTCATTAATCCTTTGTTTCGCAGTCCAATCTGCTAATGTCATTCAGTGTATTTTACATCTCTGACATCATATTTTTCGTCTGTAGCAGTTTGGATTTAAAATGCTCAATCATTTCTCTACACACTTGAACATATAGATTGTAATAATGTTATATAATTTAATTACACAGGTGCTTTAATAAAAACTATTTAATGCAATAACTATTTTATAATACTTTTGTGTCTTTTTATAGTAATTCTACCTTTGTGTCATTTCTGGGTGTTTTTATTGTTTCTTGGTCATATTTTCCTGCTTTTCTATAGGTTGGCTAATATTTAGTTGGAGACCAGACATTGTGAATTTCACCTTATTTGCTGTGTATTTTTGAAATCCTATAAGCATTCTTGAGCTTTCTTCTTGAAGGTAGTAACTTGGAAACAGTTTAATCTTGAGGCTTGCTTTTAAGCTTTGATAGGCCACACTAGAGAAATCTTTAAGTCTAGGGCTATTCCCCTCCCCACTCCCCACTACTGAGATAGTACATTTAGCACTGTAACCAATGCCCGATGATTTACATGGCTTTCTACTCTTACTGGCGGGAATACGAATTTATTTGAGTCAGAGGTTTTCTTTTTCTGCTCCTTTTGGGTGGTTCTTTTTTTGGTCACAGGTAGTTTCCTCACCAGATATACTAGTTCACTATGCTGAAAAATTGAGGAAAATCCTCTGCAGATATCTGGAGCTATTCGTACAGCTGTCTCTTAATATTGTACTCTGCAGACTCATGTCACTGTGACCTACCCTGGTTCTCAAATGCTTCTGAACTACAGGAGATCTCTCCATAAGATGTGGGCTGGAATTTCTCAGTAAGTTAAAGGGAATCTTGGGGCTCATCTTTCCTATTTCTCCTCCCTCAGAGAAAACTATCCTGTCTTGTCTTATAGCCAACCAATGTTAACAATTGCTTCACAGATTTTGTTATTTTCAGTAGTTTCTCGTAGGAGTTATTCCATGTTGGCTGACAGAAGTCCTTCATCAGAAACAAATATGCTGTTTTGATCATCTGTCAGACTGCTTTATGTTTTAGCTTGGGAAGAGAGGCATTGTCAACTCCTTAAACCACTTAAAAAACAAAACACTTGTTTTTAAAATTATTAAGAGAATGCTTGTCTCCGGAGTCAATTGCCATCTCTTTTTCCAACATACTTAAGGGATTCAACTTCCAAATGCAATGATTCTCTTGGAGAAAGAGCATGCAAGCATGGTTTGAAAATGACACTTAGAGATTCCCATATGCTGAAAACTCACATCTCTTACCATTTTTTCCTTATATATTATTGGCTTAATTTAGTAATCTCTTTAAGAGCATTTTACCCTTTTATTAAGGAAAAATCTTTGTAATCACTTCTAAAATTAGAAATAAATTTAAAATATGATCAAGTTTTTTTTGCATCTACTAAAAACACCTGAATTTAATTATTTAACCCATTTCCTTACACTGAGCCTAATTATCATCCTATAACAAACTAAGCTTGGTCATAAGATGCCATTACATTAATGTATTTCTAAATGTTATTTTGTAGTATTTATGATTTTCAAATATATGTATACAAGTGAAACTAATCAAGTTTTCGATTTTTGGTAATCTAAGGTTTTGGGATCTTTGGTTGCAAGCAATAAGAACTAATTTCTAGTTATGCAAAAATGTAATTGGAAAGATATTCCACAGAAAAGAAAGTTAAATGACAAGACAACGAGGCATTTCAGTATGCCATCCTTCATTTTGAATGAATCTCAATCATTTCCTTGCATTATTCCAAGAATAGTTCATCTAATTCGCCTAGTTTTGGTCTTATCTTCACCACAAAGTTAAGAAAATTGACTGACAGTCCCACCAAAACTCTATCCAGTAGGAAATTAGTTAATTCTACAAAGGAAAATTGAGATGCTACTAGAAAAAAAAATGGATGCCAGATAAATCAAAAGATATTTATATTGATTAAATTCTGTGTCCTGGTTTTTCCTGTGCTCAGGAACATGGAAATTATCAGTTATCTGAAAGTTAAGACATGACTCATTAGCACACTCACTGTATTCGGGTACATGTAGTGAGCATTTGCAGAATCCTTTATCAGTCTCTTCCCAGTAATGGGTCTATTCGAATTTCTTACCTCTGGAAGCTAGATTTTAAAGACAGCTATATTGATCCCAACCATATCATATCAGCAAGAACTGCCTTGGTCCATGACCCTGTAGTCCTAGATTTTAACCTATATACCAAGTATACCTATGCATCTCCTTTTGAATTCAGGCTTACCCATTTTTCAAGACCACTTCAGATCTTTTGCATGCAGTAAGTTTATAAAAGACACCTTTGTCTGCCTCAAAATATAGATTTTTTTTTTTTTAAACTCCAGGCAACCTATGTTACTCAGAATTATTTCCAGGAATACAGCAGTTTCTGGGAGCATAACATTTAAAGTCCAATAGATTAAGGTTCCTAGGCTTGCTTTTTCTTCTTGGTTGAGTAAACTTTGCCTATTTTTTCCTCCCTTAGTTTCTTTCTTCTGTAAAATGCAGACACCAAAGAACCATTATTAGAACCTGAAATGTTGCTATGACTATTTTGAGAATTTTTTGTTTGAAATGTTTTAGAATCCTCAAAGTTAGTGTTTTGCCTGTTCTCGCTCCTTCATTCTATCAATTATGAGTCCCATGAAGTAGGTATGAAAAGAAACCATTATAACACAACACAGTTTCTAGTCTCAGCTCTATCATTACAGTTTTGTATCCCTGGAAAAAATTTTTTCCTGTTAAAGTCTCAATAAAAGATGGGAATTTTGATTACAATACAATTTCGGACTATAGAAATCCTAGTGTAACACCACCAATAAAATCAAATGACGTTTTCAATTTTAGACAATATGTTAGTGGACATAATATTCTCCGTTACATTTTTTCCTCCTCTATATTCAACTACTGAGTCCGTTGTTTTTAAAATCTGAAAATATCTCATTATTCTGCTTGGTAGATATTTTCCCTTTTTTAATACAGCACACATACGCTCATCTGTGGCCGGTAAAACTGCCTCTGGTTTGTTGGATGGCACTAAATATACTAAAATTATGCACTACTGTAAACAGCAATAACCTCTTATGCTACTCTTGGGAAATCTGCCAGCTGAGCAAGTGAAGAGAGCTGGAGCTCTCGCAGAAGCTCTCCGCATCGGCTAACGCAGCGCTGGCTCCGCGGTCTGAACAGCAACCCAGCGCTCCGGCCCACGCTCGGGTCGCCTCCGAGAGAGCCCTGCTCCCCCGGCCAGTGGACAGGGGCTTCGGCGACTGGGAGCGCCCGCCGCCGCACTCACTGCCTCCTTCTCGAACATGCTAGGCCTCCTCTCCTTCCGAGGCCCCCCGGAAGGCTGCTGAGGTGCCAGGTTCGAGGGTGCCGGCGCACCCCGACCCCGCTTCTCCATCCCGCCCTCCTTCAGGGACGCCGAGCGTCTGGTACTCGCAGGCCGCCAACCTCCTCCGCTGCTTCTCGCGAGAGCGCAAGTCTCGCGCCTGCGCCGCGCCAGCCGGAAGTGCGGCCCGAAGGGAGGGGCGGGGCGAGGCGCCGTCACCCTGCGGCGCCGGCGGCTGGGAGCCGGAAGTCATGGAGGTAGGGCGCGGGGCGCCGTTCACCCGCGTGCCCGCTGGCGCGTCGGGGCCCGCTCCTCCGGTGCTCCGCGTGCGGCCAGTTCGAGGCGCTGGACGGGGCGCCGCGCGGGCCGCGCCCTTCTAGCGGGTGGGCCTCGGCGGAGGTCGTGGGAGGGCGACGCCCGCGAGTGGCCCCCTGGCCGCGTACCCCGGGCTGGAGCCGCGGCGGAGGCAGGTGGGCCGTGCCTGCCCCTCGGCCGCGACCGGAGTGAGGGTGGGCGCCTGGCCCTGACCCCGACCCCCGAAAAGCAGCCGCGCCCTCGTTTTCCTTGGCGTCGTCTCCTCCCCCAGGCCGTTCCAGGGCCCAGTTCCCCATCGTCCCCCAGGTTCCAGGCTAAAGTTTGAATAAATAGTGTAATGACTCCACACGCCTGTGGGGCGTCCAGGCTCTAACGCTGTAACAGCCAGGTCTGTCGGAACCCAGAGCTGCCGACCCAGAACCCGGTATTGCAAGCAACACGCGCCCTTACTTTAAGGGTTTATTCTGACTGCGGCCTTCATCACCTAAAGGAAGTGTTATCTAAGTAGTAACTAAGCAACACGGGAAGTCCTGTGTAGTAGTAATTGCCGCTGCAGCTCACACTTGACAAAGTTATATCCTTCCTTTGTAGGACTTTTTTCTAACAAAACTAAATCACAAGGGCCTCATTGACTGGCTGTAGGTCGGATTCTCTTGGGATGCCTTGCAATTAGGATTTTATTTTTCTTCCTCAGGCAATTACACATCAAACATGTATCAGTTTTAGCAGTAACTGCATCTGAGTAGTGTGTGCTGGATGCTTTTCAGATAATGACAGCAATCCTAGAGGGTGATAGTATTTCACACTATTTCACATTTAAAACAGGCTCAGACATGTTAAGTAACTTTTCCAAGGCAAGAGGTAGATTTTGGGGACAAATTCAGATTTAAGTCTTTGCTCCAAAACAAGACATTTACATCACCCCATGCTATCTTTGGGCAAGACAGCTGATGTACCAAAGAACAGTGGTGTGGGTGGGTGATCGCACATGCAAACGTGCAGTTTCTGGTTTCTAGTGACAGGACAGGCATATTTGTAACCGTAACATGCAAGACAAGGTATTTAATTATCATGAGTGAAGGATATTGCAGCATCTAATATTTGTTGATTTGAGGTTGGATTTTATTTAACAGTGGGTTTTTTTCTAGAATTGTGTACCTGTTGGTAGGGTATAGGAGAGCGTCCTTCCCAAAAGCTGAAGGTTGTGGAGATGCGGAGGATGTATTTCAGCTGAGAGTAGGAGGGGCCAGTCATTCTGTTACCTTTGATTATTTTTTTGTGCCCTGGGGCTATGCTGCTGCTGGGGACACAAATTTTGCTCTGTGGTTGAGGCTGAGGGACAATGATGTTGATAGGGTGACTACAATCAAAAAGGAAGACTTCACACAACTTACATTGCTCTGTCTGCGGCTCACTTTAGTAGTGGAGTGGATGGGCTTTTGTGTAAAAATATTAATTTTGCCTGTCACCTGACACTCCAGAACTACAGCTCATTCCTTTGGAGTTTGAATGCTTTTCAAAAATGCAGAGTCCCTCTCGATGTGAAAGTAACCCTTCAGAGCATTTTATTTCTGTATCAGTAGACAAACCACACTAAGTTTTTGAATTAAGGATTTAGAGAGTGAACAAGGTACAGAATTAACTAGGTATCTGAAAAGGTAAAAAGAGGTCTCAAAGTATGGGGGAGGCAGTTGCAGGACTCAGTCACAGTCTGGAGGACTGAGGGAAGGAAGGAGAGTGGATGGGACTTTGAAACGTGGACACTTAAACGTCGCCGGGTCGTAGCTGAACCTGATCTCTAAGGAGGAGCTTGTGCTCCTCAGCGACCGGCACCTGGCCGCGACCTGTGAAGGGGAGGCCCTGGACAAGCGGCGTGGTGTCTCTGGTAGGGGCCGGTCACGAAGTGGGGCCGACGAGCGCTGGCAGCGCTGGGGGCTGGACTCAGCTGCTGCAGCCGGAGGCTAGAAGGAGCAGGAAGTGGACCCGCGTCGGGGGCCGCGGGCAACACGAGCACGTCCGCTCCTGCCTGCCCTCTCCAGTGCCCTGACCGGCTGAGCAGCGTGCGGTCGCATGTTTCTCAGGTTTCTCAGGCAATCCCGGAACTGGGTGGCCCGCGGGGGTTGGTCGACAGCCAGAGCGGAGAGAAGCAAAGCTTCAGGAGCCAGGAAGAGCAGCCCAGGGAACTTAAACTGGCAGCTGCCAAGTTAGGGATCGGCCGGGGCTTAGTCACAGTGGTAGAATGCTGCCGCCCCTTCACTTGACACATCGGATAGGGACCCCTAGGTCAGCCTTAGACCTAGAGTATGATTCTGCAGGTTTATAAGATGACCGTATGTGATGGGATAATTATGAGGATTTTGGTGTTATATAATCCTTCATGGAACAGCAGCATGGTTTGATGCTTTTCCTGTTTTTATTATGCTCCATTTTCTGCTTTTTCCCATCCCCATTTAAAAAATTGCTTATCGTGATTAACTTTGGGATAGTAAAGGAATGCTGAAAGGAATAATGAACTATCCATAAAATACACTGAGTTTCTGGAAACACATCTTAACAAATATTATAATTCATAAAATAATTTTAAGTCTTTCAACATTTGAAAATATGTAAATTATCTTTAATATGTAATCAGTGTTTTCGTCACACGATATCCACAAAGCGTGTTAAAGATCATTTAAACGGTATCTTTTATGTTTCATATTTCAGATATTAGAAGATCCTCCCACCACGTGTCTTTCTCCCTCAGTGTATGACATGATCTGTAAACTCGGGTTCGAAGTCAGAGGAAGTCACGATATCAATAGTATTGTAACTCCAAATGGTGAAGTGTGCTGGAAGACACTAACGGACTGTGTGATCTGTGCAGAATCAGGTTTGCACTTTCTCTGCACCCCGAGCACCTGTCACTGTTGTGCCACTGAAGACGGCTCAACCTGCAGAATTCCCTGACCGTCGCTGCTTGTGGTTAGAGGATGTTAAAATACAGGCTTAACTCAGAAGATGAAAGGAATTGGTGTAAAAGAGGGAATGAGGCCAGAGCAGGATAGAAGAGTTAACAGAAAGCTGCGGAAACTGGAAGAAAAGGGGGGCTGTGGGGGGCATGGACCTCAGCGCTTGGCCATCACTCTGGGTGGAAAAGGGTAGAAATACAAGGCATGATTTGGGGTACGAAATCATTGTTAAGGTGGTGACGTCTCGCACATTTTCAGAGCAGGTTTTCGGGTTGGGGAGTGTAATAATAGTTATAAAGATGATGACTGAAGATGCTTGGTCCAGCCGTTCCAGTAAGTTCCAGGATCTTCTAGACCGGCACTTACAGACAGCAAAGAGGAAAAGGGCACTGGAAACAGCCAGATGCCAAGCAGTAGGGGGTCGCTTGAGCAAATTGCGGAAAATGCACACTGGAATATCCGGTGGTAAAACAGAACAAGGAGGCCTGTCTTGCTACAGACGTTTCTCTGAGCCATATCGCTGAGTGAAAATGAGAAGATATTTGTATTGGCTTGTATACCTATAAATATTTCTAAATATATGCAAGGAATTAATAATACTGCTCTAAGAAGGGGAATTCAGTGGTCAGGAAGGAGATGTTCACCCTTTTATATTTTTTGATCATGATCATTTGTTCAGCTCTAAATATACAAAAATCACATAAGCGTGATAATAAAGGTCATTGGAAATCTCACACTCGAATAATGTTAAGTAAAAATAATCGGGTTAAAATATTGCATATACAGTATGAGCCTGATTTTCTATAAACATATATGGGTAAAGAAATTGAAGAAAATATTTTTCTCCTGTTTGAACCTTCCTGTATTTTCCAAACTCTACTGATAGCACATTTTTCATTTTTCTTTTATAATCAGATAAGCGCTATGTAATTTATTTTCAAAGACATAGGAGTATCTTTTTTGTGGGTTAAGTTATAAACTGATTTTTGGCTGCGTGAAAACTTCGTAATGAGAGCACATTTTCTTTGACGAGTCAGACTAGACCGTCACGTGATGCAGAGCTATGATACTACCTTGTTTTCTTGCCCTTTAAGCCCAGGGTCTGGATTACTGGGGAAGCGTGAGGCTCCTGGGCCCTGTGTGTGAGGCCATCCATTCACACCTGTCACACCTGCCCCGGGGACAGCTGGAAATGCAGTTCACACAGTGGCTCCAGTGGACAAGCTCCCCTGAGGTTTGGCCTTTGAACAACCTTTGGAAAGCAAAGGCTTTGCAAATTCCACTTAGAGACCCTTATTACTTACTAATCGTAAAGGGCTCTGTCTCCTTTACGCCTCCTTGAGCTGTGAAGAAGGCTTTCAGGTTGGGAGGGGGACTCAAAGTCTGAAGCCTGAGCTGAGAAGCTCATTGTTGTGGATGAAGGAAGTTTGGGGGACAGCATCAGGATGGGGGGCTGGGGACATAGTGTGATACATGGGTGCTGGTCCTGGGACAGAGTGAAGTGGACTTCCAGGAAAAAAGAAAGACCTGGATAGATAGTAAAGTATTCTTGAAACAGGGGCTGGGAGACAGACGGGTGCGTGGCTGGTGAAGGGAGGCTTGGAGGGAGGAGGCCCGTTCAGGGCCTCCCCAAACCTTTGGCTGGTAAGTTGCTTTCCACCAGCCATTTCACTAGGTACATTAATGGCCACAATAGAGCAGTAACTCTAAAAAGTCTAATTCTAAAATACTTTGATCTCCTAATTTATAGTGTAAGGGTCATTGTGGCTCCCTCTGTAATAGCTCTCTGGAGTGACAGAGCAAGCTGCCTTATGTTTATCTACTTTTAAGAAGTAAGCAAAATGGAAAATAAGATTTAGGTCAGAATATTTGACTTCATTTACAGTTCTGCCACATTTATTGCTTTCAATAAACGTTTTATAAAGAACTTTCAGAGAACTCTTTAGTAAATCTTTTTTGACTCAATATTATTATAATTGTATAGAAAATGTTTACTTCTACCAAAAAAGTCACTAAATATTGTAATTGAAATTTTTAGAGGTTTGAATGTCATGAATAGTATTGGTACTTTGAGAAATATTTCTTATTGAGCAAAAATTCTAACATGTATCTTATTCTAAACAGTTATTTGCTGAAATATTTGATGCCTTGGAAAGTCTTCAATCTCCTGCAATTTCTCTTAGCTTAATGAAGCTGACATCGTGTCTAGAACGATCCTTGGGTGACGTAAGTATGAGAACTCTTTCATTGTGGGGCTGTTAAAGCATCCGAATGAACATTAAACTGTTCGATCGTTGCCCTCAGATTTCTTGATTTTAATTATTGTCCTATAAAATGCAATTATTTGGTGCAGATTTTCAGTATTTTTTGAATGAAATTAAGACATTGGTGTCCTCAGGACTTGTCTCCCCTTGTTCATACAAAGTTGCTTTAGGGGTGATTTTCTGAATATAATGCAATTTGTTTTATGATTTTTGTTTAAATTTTAGGTATTTTTACTGATTGGAAAAGAATGCCCCTTTCTTTTAAGAGATCTGCTTGCATCTGAAGAGCTCGCTCAAGTCTTCGGGCAGTCGGTGGTAAGTCCGTTTGCCCACTGTTAATAGAGTAGGCACAACACAAAACAGTTCATGCTCGTTGTACTTTTGTTCCTCAAAAAGTGATGCTGTAATAGGAAAAAATCATATCAGTGAGTCGAGCATATTCTTCTTTTCCACCTCCCCTTTAAAAATTGCTACTCTTCTAGCCAAAAGACACGCATCTCTCCTAGAATGGGTCTTGGTGCAGTCTACTAGCTTCTGGTGTGGTGACCTTTGGCGTGATGGCCTCTGGTGCGAGGCCTCTGGCGTGTGGCCTCTGACGTGATGACCGCTGGTGTGATGACTTCTGGTGTGGTGACCTCTGGTGTGATGGTCTCTGTTGCAATAGCCTTTGGTATAATAACCTCTAGGGGGCCAGTCATATGAACAATTGGAAGTCTGTTGATTTCATTAATTATATATTAATATAACACTAACGTATTCTAAAATAAGATTTTAACTCTTTAAAGAGTGGCATTACAATTTTACTCTAAAATATCAGTATTTTTAACATGAGGGATATTATGCCCTTTGCCACTGTTCAAGTTTATGGTGAATAAATAACTTAGGTGTCAGTTAGAAAACATGCAGAGCTATTTACTTTTTCAAAATCCTCTAGAGAGCACATGATCAGGATTGTTTAAGACCAGCCTTTAAGCAACTGACAAGCAGGTGAAGGTGAGGAGGAAAGCCAGGAACTGCCTTGGGAAGGGGTCTGCTGGGCCAAGAAGATGTACAATTGTGTAATATGTTATGGGCTCGACGCATTCTTTTTGGACAGGAAATCCATTTTCAGTGAGGCGGTTATGTACCCCTTGTCCTCTTGAAGGTCATTTTCTGTCATGGAGAGCATGGAGTGAAGATAAAGTAGAAATGTCCTGTCGGAGCGCTGGCTTCTTAAACACGTTCCGTCGCTTCGATCTGGTCTCCGTGGTCTGCCCGTGCGCTCTTAGGCTTTCGCCTCCTGCGGCCACTTTCACCCCCGTTTTACTAGTTCATAGGCACGTGTATATCTGATTGCCAAGGTGGCATGAACAGGTAATTAAAAGTTACTGTCGACTTAGTAATAAATAACGTTACTTTACTGTCAGAGTGTGGTAAGGAGTCACTGTTACTGTCACTCACCTTAACACCAGTGTGAGTGTGAAGCGCGCCCGGAGCAGCGCCGGCAAGCCGCAGCCGGGCGTTGATGCCGACTGCTCCTTCTTGCACCTCGCACCCTCGGGCCTCGCTCCTGCGCTCTGAGGGGACTTCAGAGCACATCCGCGGCCCCACAGGCTCTCGCGCAAGCACAGGGAGACAGCTCTCCTTTCTTCTCTGACGCCCCGCGGTTCTGTCTCATGAGACATGGCTGGGTGCTTTCAGTCTCTGAACACCCTCCATTTTTCCCGCGTCTCTCTGTCCTAGAGCACTTGCCCAGGGGTGCCCTCGGACATGCATGTCCCTGTGTGGGCGTGTCTCCACATTCCAGGTGGAGGGACCCACGCGGGCAGGCGGGGACTCCTAGTCGGAGCCCTCTGCACTGCCCTCGGCATGGCACAAGTGCCCGCCACTCTGCGTGGTACCCTTGTTTCTGGTTTTATTTTTTCTAGACATAAGGCGGGTTTGACGCCCGGTGTGAAAGTGGCACCGCCTGGGTCAGGTCACGTGCCCCTTCGTAGCTCTGTGGCCTCGGGCCTTGGCCTGCCCTCTCCTGCTGTCCCCTGCGGGCGGGGATACCCGCAGCGCCTGACTCGCAGGCCGCTCTGAGGACACAGGCCCGCAAGTGGGCACCAGACGTGTCCCACCCGACTTGACGCTCGGTAGTGCCGGTCGCCTCCTTTCCTGGCTGTCAGGACGACTCCATCCCGGCCCGACAGCTGGTTCTGTTACTTCCACGGAGGAAAGGAAACATCGTCCAGAGTTGTTGTCTTGCTCAGCAGCCGTAGCCGTTTACCTGCTCGGTAACCTGCTGTCTATCACGTGACCAGATGAACGTGCTGGAAGTCTTCGTGGGCAGCCCCCGCGGACTCAACCTGCGCAACGTCCTGTGGCACGGCTTCGCGGCGCCGCACGAGGTCCCTGCAAAGTGAGTTGCTGGGGAGGTGCCGCTCTTTGTCTTTGCGTGTGCCCAGGAGAGTGTCTTATCTCTAGTGCCACAGCACGGAGGTACGCGCGCCTTGAGAAAGAAGAGAGAGTTTGGGGACAGGAGTTTGAAGATAAAACCGACGTGCGCAGCGGAGCGGCCGGAGTGCTGTGGGTTCGCTCTCAGGGACTCACGCCGGAAGGCGGGTCGGCGACAGCCGCGGGGACGGACGCCGCTTCCTGGCGGGACGCCCGAGCCTTCCGACACGCACTCGCCCCTCCTGGCCAGCGTGGCTCTGCCTCGTTCACACAGCTCTGGGGTCTCCGACACTGTGTAGTGTTCTACTTTCTTAATTTTAAGCTTATTTTTTGAAAGTAAAGCTTCGACGTGGGTGACCGAGTTCGTTTCTGACAGCCCCGGCATTTTCCGCCAGGTACTGCTCCGCGATGGTGCTGTTGACGGCGGGGCTGGGTCAGCTGCTGAAGCGCTACCTTCGGCACGCCGAGCGCGCGCTGCCGCGGCGCCCTCCGCTCGCTCTGACACGCGTGGGGGACCTGAGCGTTTTCCCTGGCAAGTACCGCGCTTCTCGTTTTCCCCGCGTGGATCTTTCTCGAGATATTTCTGGAGTCACTAAATAGCATCAGGACTTGACCTCTTTACGTGGGGATGTTATCCTCCAATGGTGAGATGCCTTTGAAAGTCACATGAAGAACCGTTTAAACTCTGCCTCGTGAAACTTCCCTGTCCCCACGTGCCTCCAGGTGGCCGTGGGGGTTCCTGAGAGCCACGCTCCACGAGTCACTGTTGGTGACGGCACCCATTTGCCCGTTACCTGTATTGGCGCACACGTGGCTTAGGACCGTTTTCCAACACACTTTCCCTTCCCCACCCCTCTCGTGCCTTTGTGCTCAGTCACGCCACAAATGCCAGGAGGGGAAGGGTCTCCCCTGTCCTTTTGTTTTCCATGACAAAGCCGTTTGCCACATTATGGGGGTGGGGCGCACACAGAGCTTCGAAAGAGCAGCGAAGCCGTGGGTTCGCCCCACGCTCCTTCCTTCTCCACGTGGGCAATCGAGGCGTAAGTCTGCGTTTGCCAGTGTGAGCCCCTGGGGAGGCGGCGCAGGCCCCCCGCGCCGACAGCCCCAGGTTCTCGTACCATGGACCCTTCGATAGGTTGGCGACTGCCAATAATATATATATGTTTAAGATTTTTCTTAGAGCAGTTTTAGTTTATAACAAAATAGAGAGGGAGGTACAGATTCTGCACCCCGCCACACACGCACCGCCCCCCTCAGATGGGACGTGCGTTACCAGGGATGAACCTGCTTTGCCCCGTCATCATCACGCAGAGTCTGTGGTTTACCTTGGCATTCGCTCTTGGTTCCTGTAGCTTCTGGAAACATACTTTCCTGGTCAGCTGGTCAACCCCGAACACCTCTCCTCAAAGCAGTTCGAGCCTCCGCACTGAGAGGATGCCGCGTCCCCGCCCACTCTTCTCCCAGGGCGCCGGCCGGCACCTGCGCCTCTGGCCGTAGCTGGGGCGGCCCCCTTAGCTCATGGCACACGCCGCCCCGCAGCGTAAAGAAGGGGCTGCCAGTGCCACTCCCCGAGGGCGTTCGCACATTTTCAGTAGATTAGCATGATTGTGCTTAAAAAAGTTCGCTGTTTTGCAGGTGTTACTCATGAGGTGCTGTCGGTATTAGAAGAACTGACGAAGAAATCCACTTTCATATTAAGAATCATGCTGCCATACTGGGAACTTGCATTGATCAAGTTCAAGTCACACAGGTAACGGAAGGTGGTATCGCACAGTGGGTCTGGAAGTCGGGAGGCTAGTCCTCTGGAGTCCCTCCGCCCTCCAGGCCTGTTTGCCGTTGGCGATCGGTAGCCGTGGGCCGACTCGAGGGTGGAGCTGAGGGTGAAGCGCCTCCCTGTGCCTAATCCAGAGGTCTTCTGTGACTCAGCTCATGTCACCTTTTTGCACCATCGATAAAGATTATAGAATCAACTTTTGAAAATGTTTGAGTTTTTGGCATGAGTGAAACATCGTGTCCCATGTTAGAGAATCGTGAAACACAGACCGAGTAAGGTCTGTCTCCTCCGTCTCTGAGGAGCCGAGCCTGTGCCAGTGGACGTCAGGAGGTCCGTGGTCTTTGAAGTCCCTCCCGTTTTCCTCGTCATCACTTCTGGGACCGAAAGTACCTGACACGTTCGTTTGTGTATTGTGAGAATCCGCTGATGTCCTGGCATCTGAGTATTTTTTAGAAGTGATGGAACGAATTAGGCAGGTTTCCATGACATTTTATTATACTGAGGTACTAAAAGTAGGTCATCAAACGTTGACACGCTACAGTGATTTTAAAATCACTGGTCTGATGGGCCTCGATCGTGTTCTCGTGTCCCACTGTAGCAAGCGAAGGCACCGTCCTCGCCTCGCGCGCAGCGGTCGCGGCAAACGCAGCGCTGCTCCCGAGGCACTGGTGCCAGCGTCCGCGTCACCGCGGAGGTTTCGCTTGTGTCCCTCCAACTGCACAGGTTTGCCGATTGTGCCATGCTGTTGCTGATGCAGCTGGAGACCGGGCTCAGGACCGTCTTCGCCACCATTAACAAGTGTCCACGGAGACTTCTGACAGCCGAGGTGCGTGCTTTAATGATCGCGACTGTCGTGACAGTCTTCTGTGCCTAATTAAAAGTTCTTAATGTCTCATGTACTTTTGTTTACCATTAAACAAGTGTTTTAGCTAAGAACTTTGCCCGGAAGGCTTGACCGTCATTTTTTGTGGCTGCTTCTTATAATGATCTTTCAGGACTTGTATTTTTGTTATTTTTTTTTATTGTTTTTGTAGTTCTACAGTATTTCCAAGCAAGCTTTTAAACTTAGTGATGTCGTAAAGATAGTCACTGCTCGCTTTCTGCCTGTAGCCATAACGGTTGGCGTGGCATCGCAACCCCATGGGGGGTCCGTGGTCTGTAGCATGCCCCCTCTTTACGGGCACTGTTCCCCTTGGCCAGAACTTGGTCTCGCCAGCTGCGAGGAGGCGCACAGATGTTTCTGGGCGGCCGTGCGCCCAGTGAACTCTAGAATAAACTTTGCAGCATTGCGTACGGCGACACGCACTGTGGAGAAACTCCGCGAGACAGTGAGTGCTGGGCAGACGCTCTTACTGAGCACGCGTCGCGGCGTCAGGTCTCCTCAGAGCAGCGCAAGGTGTGAAGACCAGCGGGGCCGCCTGACGTTTAAGACGCTCACCTTAGGGTGACAGAGAAGACACACCACTTCCGTGAAACAAGGGGAGTCAGCGCATATGGTTTATGGGGATGAGTGGAAAGCTCAGCTTTTTCGAGAAAGAACTGGGGAGATTTACTAGGTCATTGGTTACTTAGAATAGAGCTCAGGAAAAATTTTTAAGAGTCAGCAGTACAGGTTTGGGAGCTAAAGATGCAGATTTTGAGTAATCTGTTTAGTGATAAACATCTAACAACATTTGATAATCCCTAATTGGAAATGCATTGATGACCATTAACGGGTAAGACCACGCTTTACGAGAGCCAGCTCCCACCGAATACCGATTCCAGCATGTCATGTGTAAAATCCTGCACGCCTTCTCAGCAGCCTCTTGTGGTGGCTGGCGCATGGCCCGTCTTACAGAGACACTGGAGGTGCTGAGGGCTTCTCGCATTCAAAGTGTTGAAGTCGAGATTAGACACTGCGCCCCAGGGCCCACGTCTGAACTCTGTCCTGACCACTCCGACGTGGAGAACAAAGCCGTCCATCGAGGGCCTTCTCAGCTGTCCTCCCTGAGCGTCACACGCACACCAGCAGCAGGAGTTCTGCATGTGGGAGGGGGCGGGAGTCCCGGGGCCGTGGCGCCACCCGGGGCTGCGCCTGGCAGCCGTCCGGGTCCCTGGCACGTGGGCTCGTGCTGGCGTGCTCTTCCCGCAGTGCGGCCGCGTGGAGAGTCATCTTCAAAAGGCGTTGAATGTCCATTGCCATGTGCCAGAACGTTCTCCTGCTTTGAATAATGTCACTCTGCTTGTATTTTGCTTTAATTATTTCTTTTTTTTTCTTTTCTGAAGTCAACAGCTCTTTATACCACCTTTGATGAAGTAAGTAAATTTATAGTATGTTGAAACAAGTAAAATGTTGTATTCTTTAAAAATGCAAATTAAAATACAAAATTAAAGATCAGCTGTAAGTCACATGCTTATAGGAAAATATTGATAGTCACATAAACCAAACAACAAAAAATATTTACATAGAGTTAAATGCAGTTTTTAGGCTACACGAGACCGTTTCCGAAGCCATAGAGAGGCCAGAGTCGGAAGCGCCAGCAGGTGCGCCATCACCTGCCGTGATTGCTTAGAGGCCCACGTGGCAGACTGCGTTAGCACGTTCCCTCTCTGCGCGCGAACCACACGTCGACTGCTGCTGGGAGCACGTAGTGTGCACCGATGCGTTTAGTCTGCATGTTTGGGGGTGGGATTCTGGAGGTGAAAGTCTGGAATAGTAAAAATTACATTGGACACGCCTTCTGTCACTTGTGGGGTTTAGAGGCTTTTGTGTGTGTCGTCCTCACATACCCTGAAGTGCGACACCGTGGAGTCGGCCTGGGAGGAAACGGAGCAGAGTCTCGGGTGGAGGTTGAGGCGTTCAGACCATTTTGCCTTTAAACACCTGTTAGCGTTCGGAGAGGAGAGGCGGCGGTGCAGCAGCGCGGGTGCCGCCGACCTGCGCGGGGTCCCTTGGCTCAGTAGTTCGCTGTTGGTGAGCGTACGATGCGCGCGATACTGATGATTAGATTGGATAGTGCATTCCGTGCGGGGCAGGACCCAGAGGCCGGGACAGGTGGTTGGGCTCCACAGCCCACGGTGAGGTAGGGAGTGGCTAACGAAGTGCCTGGTAGGTACTTACATACATATGTGCACGTGTGTACCTATGAACATACACACAGGTACACAGATACAGGTACACAAACGTGTGTACTATACAGACACAAACAAGTACATGTAAACATGCACAAGCGCACATATGACTACATATACACATAGATACACAAATAAGTATACATTAACATGCATGTACTCACATGCACGCATACAAATGTAGGTAAACACATGTACACATAACTATGCAAACACACACACCCTCCACACGAGAAGATACATCTACTGCAAGTCACACAGGTTAGGCAAAGTTCTCCTGAACTGGGGGTTGCTGCATTTAAGACTCCTTATTTCTTTCTGTTGGCTTGTTTAACATCTCATACCAAAGGTACTCTATCCTTCAACTCTACAAGTTCTGTGTGTGTGTGTGTGCGCGCGCGCGCGTGTGTGTGTGTACGCACCAATTAATTTGTTAATTTTTGGTGTTTTAGATACTGGCAAAACACTTGAATGATGGTAAAGTTAACCAGCTTCCTCTTTTCCTTGGAGAGCCTGCGATGGTGAGGACTGGGCCTCCCAGTTGGAAGGTCTCGTGTTTATGGGTGGCGCTGCATGTCTCTGGGGTGGGATAGGTTCTGACTTCTGAAACACTCAGGGGGCCCCGAGCCTCCTGCACACGCCTCAATCTCATCGTCTGCAGGAAGCACCTGCCGAGCTGTGACTCGAGCCCAAGTCCTGTGCATTGTGTCTATCGTCCAAATGTCCTTTTTCTAAGGCATGCCGGTTCAGCGGCCCGCTCCCCAGAGAGTTCTTGAACGTGTCGGTTCCATGAGTTGTGCGGGTAGAGTGTTATTCCCAGGAGGATCCCACCTGATGGAGTGGCGGGCATTGAGATCGGGTTCCAGGAGGCCACCCGCTTGTTCCTTGGAGTTGTGGTCCTGGCCCTCGGTCTCCTTGAGGCTCACCTCTCGTGCCGAGTGAACACTGTCTGTGACCGTGTCAGGCCTGGGCCTTGGCACTTTCCTCTGCTGAGAATACTAATAAAATGTTTTCTGTGATTTTTTTCTGAAAGGAATTTCTCTGGGATTTCCTGAACCATCAGGAGGGTCCCCGTGTAAGAGATCGTTTAAGCCACGGGGAAGTCAGCCTACCTGGATTTCCAAAAGAAATAACAGATCAGCTGCTTGCATTTTCCGTTGTACTTTTATTGAGATTCGTTGACGAAGATGTGGCGTCGGTGTTTAAGGTATCGTATCGGGAAGAAAACGGTTAATTAAGTCGCTGTCGTTCAGCTACGAAAGATATAGTTTATTTTTAAGTGGAATTAACTCTTAATCACGTTTTGCTTAATTTCTCTGAGTTACAGTATGCCATCAAAACAGATAATTGTGAATTAATCACGTATGCATGTATTCTGTATAATAAATAAATATTACCTAATCTAATCTAAAATAATTTAACCCATTTCTTCAGAATACATTTGCCTTTGTTTTTAACTGCCACAGGAAATTGCAAACCAAAGACTATAACTCAGGATTAAACTAAAAATAATGGAAATTTTGTAGATGTCTGTTAAATTGGTGGGGTGCAATGTTTGCATCTATCAATAAACTAAATATTATTAAAAAAAAAACTAGGTTAGAATGTTTAGTGATATTTTAATCTTTTTTTCAGATTATACCTATAACAATTATTGTTAAAGTTTTTTTAAAGTTCAAAAATTAACACAGAAAGTGGAAGTCCTCGTGAATTGAGTTTAAAATATGTAGGAATGAGCTGCTGCTGGATGAGTGGGGGCCCACGGGCGTTTCTGACTGTGCTGAACATCACTCCCTAACGGTGCCCCATCGCTGAGGCCACCTCCCCACGTGTGGCGCCTTCTCCTCTCTGGAGGCGGCTGAGGCCCCAAGGCCGAGTCCCCCCTTCACCCCCCCACATTCCTTCCGCCTTCAGTCTTCTGCTGTTAAAACATGGCCCAAACCGTGTCTCCCCACCTGCCCGCGCCACCGCCACCTGGGCAGACCCCCCTAACCTTCCCCTGGGGCATCGCCGGCTGTGGCAGGTCTTCTTCTGCCGGGTTCCATGCTCAGCAGAGCGGGCAGAACCGTCCTCTCACAGTTCCTCCCCGCCGGGAGCCCCCCGCAGTGTCACGTCTGGAGCAGAGCCCGTGCACTCTTGGCGCTGCAGGCCCCCAGGTCCCTGCCGTCAACACCAGCGTCACCACGAGCGTCCTGGCTGCCCCACTAGAACGGGGATCCCTGAGGGCCCAGGAGCACACTCCCTGCGGCACTGTCGGCCTCTCAGGCATTTGGGTGAATGAAAGGTTAAGCTCATTTCTTCAGTTAACGTCCAGCTATTTTAATTATTCGTTGTGTGCTGCCGAGAACTCTGGGTAGTTAGCGGTTATGTGTAGGAAAGCTATTGCAGTTTGTCAGCTGCGAACTCGCTGACTTCTCTTTTTATTTCTAATCGTTTTCATCAGCTGACTTGATTTTGTAGGTGCAGTTACATCAATATAACTAAACGATATTTTTACTGGCTTTTCAGTATTTATATATCTAACGATTATGTGTTTAGAGCTATATAATTCTTTTAATTTTATTGATCTTAAATGTTTAAATTTCTACCATGTCCTAGGTGTTTAGGGGAATCTCTTAAGTTTTCTGATTGTTTGGAATCTTATTCCTAATTTAGTTGCACTGGGGGTAGAGAGCAGACTTGACCTTTTTAAGTTTTATCGTTGTTAACAAGCGTCATTTAAAATCACTCTGGGGGTTATGATTTGACTGTCTTCAGACCTCCTGTAAAGGAGAGTTTTGCTTTGTTACAGCCGAAAAGAATTACATGGAGGGAAATAACGAGAAACTAGGACTCTTGAGTGACTTAAAATTCAATAGAAAAACCTAGAAGCCTAAACAAAAGTTGTAGTAACTTACATCTGTTTTTTCTAACTAGGAAAAAGCAGCAGTAAAATCGTTGGTCAGGCTCGCAGAAGGCTACAGCGCGCGCTTCCATCCGCTTGCTCGGCTGAAGAAGCAGGTGCGCGCGTGCAGCCATCTGGGGGCGAGGGCGTGTGCGTGGTCTCTGCTAGGAGATGCTCGAGGGCTCAGGCGGCCCCGGCAAGGCACACGCGGGTCAGCAGGTCCGCCGGCGTCTACCGCAGTGCGTCACTCGCATGCGTGGCCTTGGGCCTGCTGCTCGGCCTTTCCGAGCCTCAGGGCCTGTACCCCGCAGAGAAATGATGGCAGCATGCGTGGCTTTGGGGGCTTTTAGTACCAGGTGGGCGACTGTGGGGAAGCGGCCCAGCAGGCCAGTGTATCATCTGTATCGTTGCCCAGGACGGTAGCAGTTCTTGTTTGTCAGTGATGACGAATGTCAGTTTTTAACTTACCAGCTTCTGTTAACTTATAAATTAAAACAAACATGCAAACAGAACGTTAAAGCGCTTCTGCCAGGAAGCTCCAATTTGGAAATTAGCTTAGTACTTTATTCAACACACTGTATGTGGGACATGAAGGTGGTACAGGGGGCATAGATGGGCCGTCCCCAAGAACGTTGCGGTCACATCAGAGCCACCCCGCCCTCCTTGCGGAAGCCAGAGGCAGCGCACGGGTCGTGGGTCTGCACACAGCCCCAGAGAGCCGGTGCCCGAGGGGACCAAGCCCAGGATCCTTAGGAGAGGTGGCGGCAGGCGGGAGGGGTGCGGACAGACTCCTGGGGGCGGGTGAGCCGCAGCTCTGCATGGACTGTGTCGGGCGCTTCAGGCCATATGGGCCCTACCGTCAGCCAGCCCACTGCGCACTCACGGCCCCCCGCCATGCTGAGCTTCCCAGGGACAGAACCTTAGAGAGGGGGACCCTGGACTTGCCCGCTGGGCACCCAGGTTCCGAGAGAGGGGAGGGAGGGAGGACAGTTTCAGAGGAGGAAGGTTCTGGAAGCAAGGGGAACCTCGGGAGGCGGTCTTCCCTCGCTGGGCCCCTGGGCCGCTCGGCGGTGCTCCCTTCCCTGGCGGGCGCCCCTTCCTCTCCCCACACTGCTCGGCACCGTTTCCGGTAGCTTCTTACCCCGCCATCTGTCACTGCTCACTTTTTAATTAGCCGACGGTCTGTGTCCTGTCAGGCCATGCTCTGGTCGTCACCGCTGCACGGCACCCACGTTCCGTGGGGGTGACAGCGGCCACTTCCTTTGCTTGCACTTTGTGGGCAGATCTGAGATCAGAGACCGTTGCTGGGCTGGCCCAGGTGTCCCGCATCTTCACGCACAGCACGCGGCCTGGGGACCCGGAGGGTGCTGCGCTTCCTGGCTTCAGAAGTCACGCAGCGGCCTCACTTCCTCGGGTCTCTTGGTGACGGGCCACCCACTAGAGCCAGTCCCTACTCAGAGGAGGGAGCGTGGCTGCAGCTCCCAGCCAGGGGCCGTGGGAAGAACTGGCAGCCGCAGGCTTGCCGCGCAGCCACCCGCTGACCGGAAGAAGCTTCGTCCAGCCCGGCTTGTCTGATTATAGTGGGTGACTGACACCCGCCGCCCAGTTTTTATGTCTAAAACAGTTTTATAGAAACATTTTCTACAAAGAGCAACATCGTAACAATTTAAAATCCTGTTTCCTGGCGCTTCATTGTAACACTCTAAAAGCAGGGGGACCTTTTCCTCCCAGGTGCTGAGCTGCGAGCGCAGCCTCAGGGTGTGGCCTCTGCTGCCTTTGCCGGAAGAAGCCGCCAGGGAAACAGCTGGGTGAGCGACCCTGGGCCGTGCAGGGTGGTCAGAACGAACCGGTGAGCGCAGCCCCCAGGGCTCTTCCAGGGCCGAGGGACAAGGACCTGCTGAGGAGGGCCAGCCAGGCCCCCGTGAGCAGAGGACGGGGGCAGGGGGTAGCGGAGGTGGTGCCCAGCTCAGTGCCCGTTCGTGGGCAGGGCCGTTGGCGGGGCCGTTGGCAGAGACAACACCCACTGTAAGTGTTTAGTGACAGTTGGAAATGGGGGCCTGAAGCTCAGGGATTCGGAGTCGTGGTCGGGACGCCGCCGCAGGGTCCATGGGTCGTCTTCATCAGCCGAGTGCCTTGCTCTCCGCGCACTGTATCGTTTGTTTTTACCACTGCGTCTGATGGCGACTTGTCGTTCCGTCTTCGGGAAACTAAATGGCAGATAAGTGGTTTGCTCAGTAAACCATTGACAAATGTTATTTTGCACAGGCGCTAATTGAGCATCTTAAATTTCATTATGTATATTTGAATATTTTCTGTTTTTCAGATTAGAAGGCAATTCAGAAACAAACGCCTGCAACTCTTTAATTTTAAGACTCACAAGTGACCTGTATCACCACCTACCTGAGAATCACTGCGTTTTCACCGGCCTGGATAACCTTCCTATTGACAAGTACATTTCAGCACTTCTGAAAATTGTTAAAACGTCAATTAAGTGGATCGGGGTTGCAAACAGCTATTTCCTGTGTTTTAAATGTCACATATGGGATGGTAGCACTGGAACCCCCTGTCACGTTCCCCCAGAGGGACTCCTAGGCAAGCCGCGGTGTTCACACACGCGTCTGCCCGTCCCGCAGCAGTTCCCACGGTCAGGCCCGCACGGACTGACCCTGCGTGCGGCGGGGTCGTACCAGCAGACCGAAGGCAGGCTGCCGGCCGGCCCCTGCGCACAGAATTCACAGCCCAGTAGGTCCCGCGAGGCGGCGACAGGGTGGTGACAGACCGTGCCCATCGGAGTCATGCCCTGGCCCGCAGGTGTCCCCGGCTGCTCCCCGAACTCTGCAGCATCCGCGTCCCAACCCTGTTCTGCCCCAGAGCCGTTCTGGAAGTGCTCGCTGTGCTCCAGAACATCGGCAGGCGCTGTGCCCAGGTGTCCCGCCAGGTGGCGGCCTCCTGGGAGCAGAGGCACCAGCAGTGGGTGGAGAAGAGGCTGCGCTCCCGGCAGAGGCGGAACTACCTGTGCATGTCAAGCAGGTGTGTGGCTCCCGCCGTGCTCCGGTTCTGGGAGGCGCGCTCGGGCGGGAGTCACCCTTGGATGCAGTTCTCATGCTTTCTAAGAAACACTCATTTTAGAGGAAGTTCAGGTTCATCTCGTCTGCAAGTGTGTTTGCAGCTTCGGCGTGTGGGACCGCTTGGGTCTCAGGTGTGCCGGCATTCCGGGTTCTCCGCGTATGCCATGAGTTTGAGGACATGCCGCGTCCTCAAGATGTGACTCTTGGACAAACGCCTAGAACTTGGATTTGAGTAGTATCTGTAGAGCTTTTAACTCTTGGGTTGTTTCCCAGGCTGCACCCAGTTTATACTCCAACCAGCAGCTTATGGGATGATACCATTAGGTCCTCCCCTCCCCCAAGCAGGATGTTTAAAAATCTACCAGTTTAGTGGGAAAGATAACAACTTTAGCTGGCGTTTGAGTCCTGGAGACAGTGAACACACTCTCACGTTTGAGCCATTAGTATTTCTCATTTTGTGCAAGTCTTTTACTGTCTGATTGTGAGAAGGATGTTGTCGGATGCAGAGGATGGGCGCAGTGGGAAGGCCGGGCGCAGAGCTGGTGACGTCCTGCGACCCCAAAGGGCAGAGCGGTGGGCTGGGGCAGCCGAGGGCGCTGGCACCCTGAGCGGGACATAGGAAGGCGGGGCCTGGCCAGGTGGCTGCTTCTCGGGGGGCTGGGGTACAGCACAAACCCCTTCCTCGGAGAGGTGTGCTTTTTAGGGCTCTCAAACAAAGAGTTGGGTGGATGAAGAAATGTTTTTCTGATGAAATTGAAAACATTTTTCTTTAACAAATTTTAACCTATTTTATCTATTTTTAGTGTTAAGCTTCTGTCGCCTACGCTTTACCTGATTTTATTGCTGATTGCACTGGAATTGGTCAACATTCATATGGTTCATGGAAAAAATGCTCATGAATATCAGCAGTACCTGAAGTAAGTGCGCCACACTTATAAGAAATGACACTGTTTGGCAACTTGAAATAATTTTCACTCCTGTTGGTCGTCGTCTTTGGTGGTTGTTTCAAACCCCAGTCCGCTTGGTCCTTCACTGTTTGTCATGGGTTTCAGGGCAAGTCTGTGAGCCTTGAACGCTGACGCTTTTCAGAAATCCACATGTGGCTCACAGGCAAAGGTCTCTCAGAAGGGAGTCGACGCCTCAGCTGCCTCACGCACCATGTGGACACCTGAGTCAGGGTCGCGGCCCCAAAACGAATTTGTTTTCTATAACTAATTTCCGCTGCTTGGGAAGTCCACGCCTCAGGAGCCCAAGTCTAGGGTCTGGGGGTGGGCTTGCACGTGTGTGACCGGAGATCCCCCGGGAGACGGCTCAGGCTCTCCCACGAAGGGCCCTGCATTTCGCTGGCTTTAAACCAAGCTTTGCAGGTAGCAGGCACCTCACCACGTGGTTAAAAGGAACTGGAAAAAGTGACTATGGCACCTTACTGAAAGAAGGTGAAATCCAGGTGAACAAGGCGGCGGATGTTAACAGCCGGTGCTTGCTTCCAGCCTCCACACATCCCTCTGTGAGCCGGGTGGTTCTCTGGGGGGCCATCCCGCTGGTTAGGGTTTGGGGGTGTCCTGCACACAGTGGCTTGTTTGGCAGCACCCCGGCTTCTACCCACTCCATGCCAGTAACCTTCCCAGCATGACCACCAAATACCCTCAGAGCATAAAATCACCCCCAGTTGAGAACCACGCTCTTCACAAAGGATCCGTGGATTTTCATTGTATTATTCTTTTAATGTCTGTACGTTTGGAAATTTTCAAAAATTAAAAGTTGGAGAAAATTTTAGACTATTTGGGAAACTGAAGAGAACCCGGAAAATGTAAAAATGACATTCCCATCAGACAACCCTCGAACATTTTGACAAGTATCTTTAAGGAAAGACTATTTAACACCAGGGGCCGTCCCTTTGACCAGTGACACACGGGACCTGCCCCCCGAGGGCGGAGCTGAGGGGCGGGGCGGCAGCGTGCAGGCTACCCCAGGGATCTGGTGCCTTTGGACGTGCGTAGTGTGCGCATGACGGGCGGGCTTGGTCCAGAGGGCCTGCGGTCTTTCTGAAATCAAGTTCCATCACGTGAGAAGGTTCTGTGTAAACGCTCCTGAGCGTGTAAAACTCTGAGAGTCCATCTACCTCTCCAGTGACATTGACGTTTTAGCATTTTTATGTCACTTAACTTGCATTCTGTTTTCATTTTGTACGTACTTTTCTTGAATTTGCAGACAAAAATTGAGTGCAGTACTTTAATCCTAATTCGAAAATAAAGAGTGTTCACATCATTACTACATTTGTAATGGAACAGATGAAGAAATTAATTTTTTCAACAGGTTCTTGAAGTCGCTCCTGCAGTACACAGAGAACCTGGCGGCTCACACCAGCCCGGAAAAGAACAAGTGGGTGGAGACGGTCCGGCTCACGCACACGGCTCTGCAGAAAATGCGGGCTTTCGGCGAGAAGGAGCAAATGCTAATGCATTTAGCCAAGAAACCTGCAGGCGAAGCGGCGCCGTAGGAACAGGGCTCACACGCTTCTGGCCACGTCGGAAAACCCATCTCAGGCCTCACACTGAGCAGCGTGTCGGCTGGAAACCCGAGGCGGGGGTCCCGGCGGCCGGCCCGCGTCCGAGCTCCGTCTCGCCGCGAGTTCCGACGGGCTCTTTCCGAGCCGGCTCAGTGAACCGCAGGCGGGTCCCTTGGAGCTGGATGGCGACAGCAGACGCGGTCCCCTGTCCCTGTAGCAAAGCACACTGTTCAGAGGAGGTGTCCTCGGCGCGCCGCACTGGGACGTGTGCACATGCATGGTGCCGCGTCCGCGGTCATCACACCAGGGGACACGTTCGGTTAACCTGTTTTGGTGAGGTGAGGCTTGACCCCTTGGCGAAGGTGGATGGCACCAGGTTTCTTCATTATAAGGACGTTTACTTAGAATTAATAACTGACATGTGGGAAGTTACTTTGAACCCTTGTGAACATTTTTTCCAGTAGCGCTTCCATTTTTTAGGATCCATTGATAAATCTTGCCTGGACCCGTATTGGCAGATGTCAACCGATGGTACTTTTTGTCACGTCTCCACATTTATTATGTCATTTTTCTCTAAAAAAGCTATCCTTTCTGGCTATCCTTTCTGGCTGTATTTAGCACGTTAAGTGGTGTGTTTCAGGCCCTCAAAGCCCTTGCGGTCCAGCGCATCTGATGAGCATGCGCGGCAGGCACTGGCAGGTGGGTCTGCAGGCCACAGCGGGCCCCCGGCTGGCTTCGTGCCGACCCTCCGTGAAGGGGAACCGTCCGAACGGCACATCCGAACGCACGTCCGCTCAAGGGAGTTTGCCGAGCGTGCTGCAAGCCAGGGACGGAGAGGAGGAGGGCGCCACCTGGCCTCTCCACACGGCAGGGTCTGGTCAGCGTCGGGGAAGGACAGGAGTGGAGCACACGCCAGGGCCTGCCTGAACAGTTCTGAAAACACAGCCACCCGGAGGGTCCACTTAAGTGTGTGGGTCAGCCCCGAATGCATCAGGCAGCCTGCCTCATCCGTGTCCCTGTCACTTAGCTCCAGCCAAGTGGGCAGTGAGCCCTGAGACCCCACCTCACCCCTCTGCCCTTGGGGCGCGGCGACTGGGCCAGCGGTGGACCACACCTGGGGGGCCCGTGCCGAGGCCGGCCAGCCACGTGAGCGTTCTAGGGAAGGCGAGCTGGCTAGCGCGGCTCCTTTCGGAATTGAGATTCTCAGGAGCAGAGCCGCCTGCGAGTAGATGACGCCCCAGGGCCAGCCGGGCCGATCGGTGGGGACCGAGTGTTGAGAGGACGAGCAAGCTGAGCGAGCGCCCGGAGGGAGGAGAGAGACACGTGGTGAGGACGAGGACAAACACCGGCCGAGCCTCACGCGGCCGCGGCGCTCGGCCGTCCTGGCCAGCCTCCTGGGGCCCCAGGCGGGGGCCAGCACTCGAGTGCCCTCTGCTGCCGGCAACCAGCCAGCCCCCGGGGAGACGACCATGCTGGCCGCCAAGACACAGCCAAGCCCGGGAGCGGGCCGCAGGCCAGGCGCTGGGCACAGCGCGACCGAGACCGTGGCTCCGCGGTTGACCGGTGTCCTGAGCAGGCTGCACGCAGCCTCCTGGAGCCGCCCTGTCGGGAAGGCGTCTGGTCCCTTTCTCCCTGTTCCGAGCAAGGTGAGGTCGGGCCAGGCAACACGGCGTGAGTCGGTGTCGCGGACCTTGCCGTTAGCTGGGAGGAGAGTTCGAACTCGCTCCATGTAGAAGTGAGGCGCTCTGCATGTCCAGAGAATGTTCTCCCGGGAAGCAAGCAGCCAGGGCCCTGTGTGCACCTGCCCCTCCTCACGCGGCTCACTGCGGGCCGAGGGGACAGCTGGCACTCCCAGGCCCCTCGTGCCAGGGCGACAGTGGCTTTCCCGCGGAGAAGTGCCCTTTGAACTGTGCCTTGGAACGACTCTGGCGTCTGTCCCCGCGCCCCTCACGCGGGCACCGTGCGTCAGCCACAGACCCGCGAGGAGCGGTTGTGGGCGGACATGCCGGCCCCGGGGCGCGTCCTGCACCGCCCACCGGTGGGGCCCCCGCGGGCGCTCGGTCTCCCTTCGCTTCCCGGCCGCGCGCTCGGGCGGCACTGAGGCCGGTGGGCGCCGCGCTTCCGCCGGCGACCGCGCGGTGGCGCCCTGCGGGGATGCGGTACCTGCGTGGTCCCCTCCCCGGCGGCCGCGGCGCCCTGGGCCGGCAGTCAGCCCGCCGCAGGGCCCGGCCCGGCTGGCGAGCGTCTCAGGAGCGGGGCCGTCGCCCCAGAGCGGCCTGCGTGCGGCGGGGGCGCGGGGGCCGTGCCCAGGCGCCCACCGCGGACTCCCACGGCCTGGCGCCCCCGGCTGCAGGGCACCCCGTTTGTGCACCCCGGCATGGCACGGGCCTGGCCGCGGCTCGCTTCGGGGCCGCTCCAGGTAACTTTCCTAGAACCAGGTGACTTGCTGCAGGGTGCCGGGCACGTTTCCCAAAGCCGGAGCCCCAGGGACCTGGGATGGTTCCCCCGTGTGAGTTGACTCGGGCCCGTGGACAGTAGGTGTAAGAGCAAATCCTAAGGTTGCCCGATGAGATCCTGGGTGCAGCAGCAAGTTCTTCCAACGTGTCATTCAAGCACTTAGACAGTATTTTGTATTAGGTTCGAAACGCCAGCTGTAGCTGAGCCCTGAGGGCTGGTCCGTCTGTGATGCGGGGCAGGACCCAGAGCCAGCATTTCCGCCCTTCCCAGCCGCACAGTGTCAGCGCCACTGAAGAGTGACCAAGGCCCAGCTGCCCGCAGGTGCTCTTGCCCTCCGGGAGAGGAGGAGCCAGCAGTGTGAGCTGGGCCTGTCCTGATGCTGCGCACCTTGGCAGGGCGGTGGCCGGGCAGAGGGCCGGCCCCAGCTGCACGTGGGGGGCTGGGCGGCCGGCCTTCCTCTGGCGGCAGGATCGTCCACCCCACCTCAGGGCTGGTTATGCTGACCTGTGCCGTGCCCACGACCAGTCCCCAGCGACCCTGCCAAGGAGGCAGCATCGTCCATGTTACAGGTGACGGAGGACGGGTGGGACGAGGTGGCTCCTCAGTGTCGCGGGTGAGCGGAGGCCCTGCCCGCAGACCCGCACTCGCCACAGACGGAGCCTCAGCTGCCACACGGGGGTGGCACTTCCTCTCAGCCTCCCAAGTTTGCACTAAGTTGCACGAAAGCAGTCTGGAGTCTCCCTCCCACCTGCCTCCGCGGTTAGCTTCTGATGGCTCTGGCGTGGGCGAAAGTTACATAACAGACCTAATTACAGTGTAAATATTTCATTGCATTCTGGGCAAGACGTTCTGCTGGGGAGGCTAACGGCCCCCGGAAATGTTTGAAGAAAAGTTCCCGGGATGGACAGACGCTGCAGAGGTGGCCAGGCAGTCCCGTGGAGTGTCGGGGGCCGAGGGCAGTGGCCGCCAGCGAGCGGGATGGGGGGCAGCCTCGGGGTGCCTGGGCCCGCACCAGCTGGGAGGCGATCGCCGGCCCTCTTCCTGCTCCCTGTTGCTGCGTCATGGTGCGGACCAGGAGGCTGTCACCAGGTCATACTGGGGGTGGGGGCGGGAGTCTGCGCCGTGAGAAGAGAGCCCAGGACAGAACGACGTTTAGCAGCCTGACCCCTAAAACCAGCACAGAACCGCCAGAAGGCGGAGAAGCACGTGGCCAGAGTGAGAGGGAGGCCGGGGGCGAAGAAAGACGGGGTGCGCGGTCTGGCCGCGGGGTCGTCGCGTGAGTCACCTCAGACGTCTCGGTGGGCGGAGGAGGAAGGGCGCGCAGGAGCCACGGGCTGTGTCCCATGGGATTCGGGCCGCAGGTGCTCCTGCCCGGAGGAGCCGAGTGCATCTCTGGGACTTGGGGTGGGACGAGCAGGTGTGCGGAGCCTGGGGCTGGGGACCCTTGTCAGAGTTGACCGGGAGGGAGAGTGCAGTGCTCCCGGCGGGCTCCGTCAGGGGGAGGTGGCAGGCGGCAGGGCGTCCAAAAGAGCTCACCTGACAGTGACCAGCGGGTTCTCAAGGAGCGACAGATCGGAGCCTCAGAGCCAGGCTGCCGGCGGCCCGGAGGCCCGGGAGAAGGCAGGGCTCAATCGCAGGACCAAAGCCCGGCCTAGCCGCGTGGGCCAGCTCTGTCCCCTGCGCAGAATCCCGTTCCGTGCCTCTCGGCGCACGGGGGGTCCGCCGGCCCCCGTCTCCTGTCCTTCCTCTGAGGGTTCACCTTCGGTCGCTCAGAGAGGGGAGAAGCCGACGCCGATCTCGTGGCCTGGCCCACCACCTCCAGGCCAGGAAGGCAGGACCGGCCTGTGGGCCAGCACCTGGAAGGTCGGTAGGTGGCCCGTTTGCTTCGTGTTCGTCCCCGACCCGCAGCTGCGTGCTCCAGCAGGGAACAAACAGGAAGGTGTGAGAGCCGGGGACACCTTGAGACGGGCCGGGGGGCGCGGCGTCCAGCAGGCTGGGCCAAATGGTGGCAGTGCAGCTTCCTTTCAAGTCGGGTGTGTCCAGATGGCTAGTGGGGTGCCCGGCCATGTTGCTGTGTCTTATTCACACCGCCTGGGGCTCCACTCCCCTCCCCCGCCCCCCAGGCCTTCCCCTTCCAGGGCCTCCCCACCCCCAGGGCCCAGCCTGCCACCCGCTTGGCAGGAATCCCGGGGCATCCTCTGGCTCTGCCTGTGCCCGATGAAAAGCAAATGCTCCGGCATCGGCCCCCGCCCCCCGTCGGACCTCAGTCCCTGTCCCCCCACCAGACCTTGAATTCCGAGCACCTGCAAGAAATACTTCATTATTGTTTTTTAAAAAACAGGGTGAAAAGCTACGTTCTTAATAGACTGGGTTTTCCCCCTAATTAAATAGCTTTGATAAACCGAAAGCCAGGACCTCGGGACGCCTCCCTGTTTCATCTGCTGGGGACGTCGTTCTTTAGCAGGACCTAACGAGCATCGACCCTTCGTTCCTGAGACGAGCATCCCTCCGGCGGCCCTGCCGTGTCCTCGCAGCTGCGTGGTCCCCACTCCCTCCCACCGCCCCCCCGAGCCGGGACCCGTGAGGCAGCACCCCCCGCCCCTCCCCCGTCTATTCCAGAACCCGCGGAGACTCCGGCTTCCTTGGGCGTAGCAGGAGGGACAGGGCGGTCAGTTTCCCGTGTGTTGCTGTGCCTTAGCTGCCTGCCGAGGCAGCATCTCATCACAGGGGTCACAGGCCAGGGCGGGGGCGGGGCGACCCTCCACCTGCAGGTGCGGCCCCTCGTGGGTGGGCAGTTTCACTGTGACGTCCGCCGCGCGCCCACGGCGTTCTCCAGGTCCAGGGGACAGGGACAGTCCCGTCTGTGCGTCCGTCCCCCCGTGTCACCGGGTGCAGCAGAGGGACCCGGGCGGCAGGGCTAGGGCGCCCCGATGGGGCTGGCTTCCCAGGCCAGGATGTGTTTCAAAGGGACAAGGACAGAGGTCGCTGCCAGTGCCAGAGTGACCCACCCAGGCCCGAGGAAAGGGACGCAAACGGAGCCCGCAGCAGAGCGGGACAGGGCCACAGAGTCGTCCATGTGACCGTGGAGGCCAGACCGGCGGTTCCTGCGCACCGGGCTTTGTAGACATCTGGCAACTTCACGACCGGCGTCACTCCGCCCCACAAGGCAGGACCCCCCGTCACCGGCAGGGCTTGGCACAGTCCCAGAGCCGAGGGGGCAGCCGCGAGCTCAGCGGGGAGCCACTCCAGCCGGGGACACTGGTGGCCGAGCGGGCCGTGCCTTGGGCCGGGCCCAGAACTGGACGCTGCGGTCGGGGTCAGGGGGAGGCGTGGGGGGCAGCGTGATGTTGGGGAAAGCCTGCGACAAGGACGCGGCGGAGCGCGGCCAGCCTGGGGGCCTCGGCCAGCACTGCAGGGTTCAGGGCCCAGCGTCCTCCGGCCGCAGTCACTGGCTCCGGGAAGGGCCTGGGAGGCTGGACGTCGGGGTGAGGCAGCCCTGCTGGGCTCCGGGCACAAGGGGCAGCAAGGGCGGCCGGGAGGATGGGGACCCCTCCACCCCTCCAGCCGGGGTTGGTGTCCTCAGATGCGACGTCCCTTCTGGGGAGCCCCGTCTGGGCTGTCGCTGGAGGGGGTGACCGGAAATGCCCTGGGGCGCTTTGAGGACAGTGGACAAAGGCCCTGTGGGTCCTGCAGGATGAAAGTGGGTTTTGCTGAGCCCATCATGAGTAAGGCGGAGAGAAAGGGGAAACAGAAAATCACGCTAAGGAAATGCACTTTGTGGCGTTCGCAAAGGTGGTTCCTGTTGGCTTCACCTATTAGCGAGTACAAACTGCGTAGTATCCATGCGACTTTTCTGTCGTGGGTAGTGCTAAAATGACTGGCCTGTGAGGTCGATGGCGGTCTGTTTTGTTGGAAAATGGTAGTGTTTATTTTTTGAGGCCCAAACATAAAAAAGTACTGTTTAAATACAGAAAAGCTGATTTTATCCTCTAAAACTTAATTTTTAAGTTGTTGAATGGGTAATGATTCGCATGCATTAGAAATCGAAAACCTGAAAAGGTGTCGCGTGTAGAGTCTGCTTTCCACCGCCCGCCTTCTCCACCGTTCACTACGGTCCTCTGCGTGAGGCACTCTTACCGATTTCTTGGAGCTCTTTAGATGTTAAGGATGGGAGATGCGATGAGCTTCTCGTGTACCCTGAAGAATTTCCTAATGCATACGCACACAAATGTAAGTATGTATACTCACTTTCACGCCCTCCGTTTTTTAGACAAATAGTAGCATCATAGGTACCATAGTCCACAGTATGTGGAGAATCTCCCATCTATCAGCACACGGAGAACTCCATTTTGTTAAAGCTACATAGTATTCCGTTGTATGGCTGTTTCTTATTGGTGGACACTTAAGGCAGTTCAGATTTTTTTGTTATAACAAATAATGCGCAAAAAGCCTTGCACAGATGTCATTTTGCACATGTCTTCAGAATCAATCCCTGGGAGTAACATGCCCGAAGGCAGTGTCCCTTTGTAATTTTATAGCCGTTTTCGAATTATTCTCCAAATGAGTTATAAATTTACTCCTCCAATATTTAGAAATGCTTCTATCTGCACACTTCGACTATTGTAAAACTTTTTTGACTTTTGCCAATCTAATGGGGTTTTTAATTATTGTTAATAAGGTCGAGCATCTATTTGTGTTTCTTTTTTTCCCCTGGACTATCTAGGTAAAGTGTTTGCTCGTGTATTTGGGTTGTCGATCTTTGTCCTTTTATTTATTTCTAGGGGCTTTTTATATATTAAGGATATAGGGTGCGCTAGGTGGTGAAATGTATTTTTCCCATTGTCTATCTTGATTTATGAATATGCTGATGGCACTTTTTTATGCAGAAGTTTTATTTTTCTGTAGTTTAATCTATAAATCTTTCATTTACAGCATTTGGATTTACAGTTTTAATTAGAAGAGTTCCTTTAACTACAGAGTTGTAACGAGAATTCCTTGTGGTTTCTGTTAGTACTTTAATGATTTTATTTTTAATGCTTACATAATTGACCTATTCGGAATTTATTTCAATATACAGTGTAGATATAGGTGCAATGTTTTTTATTATTTTGCTGGATAGCCACTCAGTTGTCCTAATGCCATTTATCAGTCAATTTTTTTATTTTTGTTTGAGATGTCACCTTAATTATATACTAATTCCTCACATATTTTGTGTCTACCTGTGCTTTCCATGTTTTTCTGTATGTCTATTTCTGCATGAGCCAGCTCTTCAGTGTTTTAATTATTAAGATTATTATGATTTAGGAACCAGTAGGGCTACCTCCCTCTCTCAGCTCTTTCTTCACAGGGTTTTTCTATTTTGTTTGTTTCTTTTTCTGTTTGAATTTTAGAATCAGATCATCTAATCCTCACCCCACAATAAAACAATAAGGCATGAAGATAATAAAAACCTGGAATTTTATTATTTTCATTGAGGTTACATTAATTTATAAAATAAGTCAAGGGAATTGACATTCTGGATATTGAATTTCCTTGTCGAATAACATCATAAGTCAACTTGTACTAGTTTTCTTGCATGATTTTTTGAGGATATTTAAAAATGTTTCTCCTATCGATCTTAACTTCAGTCTATTCCTAGATACTTCGTCTTTGTTTTTGGCTAATTAAATGGAGCCGATTTCTTCCACTATATCTTCTAAAGCTATTGGGTTCTCTATATTAATTTTAGAACCTGATATCTTACTAAATTTATTATTTGTAGAAGATTTTCCCTCATCTTCGGGGCTGAGATGGATGTATCTTACCATGTTAAAAAAAATATTTAATCTTTTTTTTTAGTCAAAGTTCATAATGCTGAATTTTATCACTTTTTCCGCTTCTGTAGACATGGTCCTATATTCGTGTCCCTGGATCTGTTGAAAGAGAAAACGAATTGCCATGAGCAGCTGTTTAAGCCAGGCCTTTAGAAGGCTTGGTGTCTCGCTCTGGCACGCCCTGCTGTCTCTGTCTGTGGCAGGTGTCGTGCAGAACCCAGGTCTCTGCGATCACCTTCTGTTTTCTCACGTACTTGGAGCTCAACAGAATGTTGAATTCATTCAACGAAATATAGTAGGTGAAAAACAGCCGTTATTTTGGAGCTTCCATTTTTGTCTCTGAATTCGAAAAATAATAGATATGTGTTTTTTTAACGAAGAAAGCAATGTACAGTGTGCCATCTTAAATCCGCGTGTGTGGACGGGTGTGGAGCGGTTGGTGTGTAGGTAGGCAGAGGAGATGGGAATAAGGCTGGCAAATTTAGATTGACATGGTGCATACTTTTTACGCCCTTTTTAAAATAAAATAAGAATTAAGAAAGCAAGCAAGTAGAAAATCAACGTCCACAGATGCCTACTCTTAAGATGGACCTGCCGGGCCGGTCTCCGTGGCAACGGCAGGGTGAGGGGAAGGAGGACTGAGGAGAAGGCGTTTTTTCTCTGAAACGCCTTCATTTCCTCAGCTTATTTACTGCCTTTCAGTTCTGCAGAATCACATCATGATTCTGTGGCGACTGGGAACCGAGAGCAGAAAATCATTTCTACCCCAAGGCACAGAGCAGGCACTGAGCAGCGAAAGGGAGCGACCTGCGGGCCTTGGACAAGTCCCCCCCTCCGGGGCTCGGGGGCACAGGGACGCCCCTGCTGGTGTCGGGCGCCGTAAATCTCGGGCCACGCATCCAGTGCCCAGGCTGCGGGGTCACGAGTGGCGCGGAGGTGTCTTCGGATGCTCTGCAAACACTGACATCTGGGTTATTTATTTGTCTCCTCTGCGGAGAAGCTGGCAATAAACCCATCACCCCGAAGCTGGGGAAGGCGGGCAGGAATGGCCACATGGAAGAGCCATTAAATTGGTGGCATTTTTCTTCCTGCTGAGCCGGCGTCCACAGTGGGCAGGGCCCGCCTCCCCGCTGGACAGCAGGAACCGGCGGTGACGGGTCGGGGTTGGACGTGGCGGGTGGAGCTCGGCCCCCGGGTTCCCTCGGGGGCTCCTGAAGTGGCCCCGGTGGCCGCTCGCTTCCAAGTTCATCTTTGCTCAGACTCCTTGGCGATTTCTTCCGCTGGCACGAGCTCGGGAGCTTTGGCGCCGCCGTCGTGCAGACAGGGCTGGCCGTGCCGCCGCGAAGGCCCGCGCCGGGCCCCGCCAGTGAGGGGGCCGCCCCGCCGGGGAGGGGGCCTCCCTGCCACGGGCGTGCGGGGCTCCCCCCCTCGTTAGGCCGGTGTTTCTCAGAGGCTTCCGGGGGCCGCGGGCACCCTGTGCCCTGGACCCGCTGGAGAGCAGCGTGCAGACGGGGCGGACGGCGGGGCCCGGCGGGGCCGCTAAGGTCACGTGTTCACAGGAGCCCGTGGGACCAGGGAACCAGGCGAGGGCGGCCCAGCGCGGGGCGGGGACATGGCCGGCTTCCTGGGAATGGCGAGGGCCGCCTCGGGCTTCAGCGCCTCCGCTGGGCTCGCCGCACAGCCAGGCGCCCGGGCAGGAGGTTCTGTCGCCATCCGAGGCCGCCGCGAGCTTGGCCTCCGGACCGCGCCGGGCACTGCGGTCCAGGAGCCGAGGCCTGGCCTCTGGCTGGTTTCTGCAGGGACGACGCGGACTAGACATCCGGGCCGGACGGGCGGCCTGGGTGGGTCGCAGGACGCTGGGGTGGAGCGAGGGTCGTTACCCACGGCGCAGGAAACGGCAGACGCGCCTGCACACGCCGCCATCGGTTTGGCAGAGGCCAAGGAGGCGGTGACACATTTACACAGCTGTGTGCAAACGAGGGTCTGAAAACTCTCAGGGCGCAGTGAGATTCGCCCCCCGACAGGTCCGCGCCCGGCCCGAGGGCCGCTGCCGGGCCGCCCCCACGTCCCCCCGCGCCCGCGGGCCCGTCCTGGAGCCGCGGGCGCGGGGGGCACCATGGGGATTCAGGGGGCACCGCGGGGGGCGGGGCGGAGCGGCCCGTGCAGAGCGCCCTGTCCAAGCAGGACAAGCAGCAGGACGAGGCTTCCGCCCGAGGGCCGGCCGCGCCCCGCGCCTCCGAGGCTCCTGTGGAGTGAGCGGGGTAACAGCCCACAGCCGTGAAGCTGTGCGGGGAGAGGGGGGCCCGTCTGAAAGGGCAGTGGCCTGAGCAGCAGCGACACGGACGGCCCGCCTCCCACCTGAGCTCGCCGTGTGCCCGGCCTCCCCCGCCCGGCGGTCATGCCTTTTACCCGGTGTCTCCACCAAACAGCCGTCCGTCATCGACGCCATTAGTCTGTGCTGAACTGAGTATCCGCCGCCTTCCTGCCAACGGTCCCCCCAACCCCCGCTCGTGACGCCCTGCCCTGGCCCTGGCGGGCTCAGTGTCCTGCCTGGCAGAGCCCCCCGTGGAGCCCGAGGTCCCACGAAGCCTGTGTCTGGCGCCCTCCGCATCGCTCGAAACGGCCCTCCCTCTGGAGGGTCCTGCTGGCACCCTTGTCCTCCGGCTCGTAGGGACAGTGCCCCTGCACCCCGATGGGGACGTGAGGCCCGCTGGTGCCCGGCCTCCCGTGCTGGCTGTCACACGGTCCACTGTCATCACCACACTGCACTAAGGGTCCCTGTGTGCCCCCGAGGAGTGGGCGTGGCTCTCGGAGTCCTGCAGACGGGGGTCAGCCTTGCAGAGAGGCAAAGCAAGCCCTGTGGGGGCCTGGGGCGCACGTGGGGCCCTGGAGGGACGACAGGGAGAGGCTATCGGCCCTGAGTGTGGCGCGGGGCTTGTCCTCCCACAGAGGGCCCCCGGGCCAGGGCTCGTCCCCACGCGGGCCGGCAGGGCGAGCCGACCGGCCCCCACCCCCTTCACCCGCGGGCACATGGAAGAGCTCTCATCCCAGCCCAAGTGGGGGGACCCTGTGTGGCGTTGGGGGCGTCTCTGTCGGCTTCAACATCTCCTCAGACACGGGACACCTCGGACACCGGCCCGGGCCCCTGGAGCCAGCAGCCCTCTGAGCGAGCGTGAGGCCAGGCAAGGAGGGGACAGCAGGGCCAGGGCTGATGGCCAGCACGTCTGAGACTCCAGAGACCCAGGGTGGGCAGAGGGGGCATCGAGGACGCTCGGGCTCGAGAGACGCGCCGGAAGGGCCCCACCCACAGCGGCCCCGGCCCCCGGCCCCCGGGCCCCGGGCCCCGGCGGTGTCACAGGCGAACGCGAAAGTCCCACTTTCTCCCGGAGCCCTTGGCTGAGCAGCGCCGCATCCAGCTCTGCAGTCGGGCGATCAGGCGGCTCCAGTGGCCATGCGCTGGCCGGCGTGGTGGCCGCTCGTCCTCCCGGCACTCTGGGAGTGGGGCACTCGGCGCCGTCTGCAGCCCGGGGCTTCCCTCCTGCTCTGTGAAACCCGGGCCCCACCACGAGCGCGGCGCAGCGCCGGCGACGGTGACGGCGCCCTAGGCGCGTGCCCTGCTCACTGTGGCTCCGCAGACGCCTGCGTCCGGGAGGCGGTGGCAGGAGCCGGTCCGAGCCGGTACTCCCGGGTTCCCGGCCCGGGCAGAGCGGGGCCCGCGGCTGTGCTCGGAGCACCGTGCACGGGCCACACGTGCGGGCATGTTTCCAGCGTGAGACTGATTCGGGGTTCGCGTCTTCTTGATGCTTGCGAGCCCCAAGTTCTGCCGGGCACTGAGGCGGCTCCTGGCCTGTCGGGAATTCAGGGGGCTTCCGAGGCCTGGTGGGGGGCCCGGGCTGGCGGGAGCTGCGTCCTGGTCGAGGTGGGGGAGGCAGAGCGTGTGCACACGGTCCCCGCCCGGCCACCCAGCGGTTTAGGCCCGGGTGCGGCATAAACATGCAAATACTTAGCCTCCTCCTCGGGGCACGGCCTTAACGTCGGGGCTCCTCCCCTGCGGAGCCGAGCTGCATGGGGTCGGACAGCGCTCGGACCAGACAGAGCTGCCGCGAGGGCCGCGGGTCCAGGCTGCCTGCCCCTCCCCGCCGAGTCCCCCGGCGAGGAGTGCGTCGCCCGCCACGCACCGGCCACCTCGGACCCCGCGCCACCGCACGCGGTCGCAGCCCCCATGGGCGCGGCGTCTTGTTGCGCCCGCCGCCGGAAGTTGTCGGCTGGAGTTGTGGCGGCCACGAGGCCCCTGCAAGGCGCACGGAGTGAGCGGGAAGCCGGGGCGGCCGCAGGGCCTGCGGCCGAGCGCGTGCCTGAGGGCAGGGGCGCCGGGCGGGAGCAGCACCCGTGGGCCGGCAGGTGACAGGCGCCCGGAAGACCCGCCCTGCGTCGGTCCAGGGTCAGTTGCCGTGGAGACGGTCAGGTTAGACGCCAGGGCTTTTTCTTGAGCCTGCACCGTCTGAGACGATGCTGGGCGCCTCCGAGGCCACCTTGCTCCGGGAGCTGAACGGCGCCGTCGGCCACTCCGGGCGCCCGGGGCCCGCCGTTCTGGGGCGGTGGCAGGTTGGGTCCTGGAATTTCATCACTGACCGGTGGGAAGCTCAAAGTTTTGGGCCTCGGTTGCCTGTTGCTGATACGATCTTTGTATTCATCTCGGATTTTCCATTTTTATCAGAAAGGGGATAAAGTTACCCTTCTTGGCTTCTCTGTTGTGGAAACAAAGTAAATAGGATTAAAATCTTTTAGCTTTTAGGAAGAATGGCATTTTCAAAATCTAAATAATTACTCTGAGAATGAAAGTTTTAGAACTTAGTTTCCCTTAGATTTTATTGGTTATCATTAAATTAAAAACGTATTTTCTCAGAAACTCTACCTAATTTCTTGGATGCAGAGCTGGTTTCAGAGGCCAGAAGCCCGTGTTTGTGCCGCGAGTTCCCTGGCAGCACCTGAAGACACTGGACTCTTGGGGGACAGGAACGAAACGCGTGAGCGACTGCTGTTTTGCCAGAGCAGGAGGAGGCCAGGCCGGTTTGTCCGGACCACGTGCTGGGCGAGGGAGAAGCTGCTTGGGCCCCAGCGCGGGGCGGGGGGCAGGAGGGTGGCCGCGGGGTCTCACGCGGCTTCGGGGGCAGAGCCTGGCGGGGCTGCGGCCCACGTAAGTGGCGCCGGCCCCCAGCCCGGCAGCTGTCCCGCAGGGTGCACCATGGCTCCGCCCTGTCAGCCACGTCCTGATCCCCCAGCAAGCGTGCCGAGAGGCGTCCCCGACTCGGGGTGCTCACGGGAGTGTCACCCCCCGCCGTCCAGACCCCACCCCCGGACGCTGAGGTCACAGCTCCGATCTCATCTGAGGTCTTGACACAGGTGGTTCTCGCTTTGTTTGGACATCAGTGTTTCTTAAAACTCGCCAGGGACCCAAATGTGAAGCCAGTTTCGACTCAATGACCACGTCGGGCGTTTCAGGTTCCTGGGGCCTGGTCCTGGGACTGCATGTGACTCTGCAGCAAGAATGTCCTGTAGCCCCGTGCTGAGGTGGCAGGGGCTGGAGGGGCCGGGCGGCTGGAATGACCATGCGAAGGGGAGGCGGGGGCAGCGAGCACCTCCAGAGGGCAGAGGACATGGGTCGTCAGCGGCCGGGGCCAAGGTCACAGTGCAGATGGACCACACCGAGACTGAACGCTGGAGGACCGGCCGCGGTGGAGTTGGAGTCGGAGGGAAACGGATCAGGGACGGCTGGGGGCACCGGAGCCGTTTCCGCCGCAGACCGGCAGTAGGTGTGGGGGCCCCGGCCCCACTCACGCGTCTGTTCACCGCCGAGGGGAGGTGCAAGCAGGAGCCCCGCGGGGCACGAGTGGTGTGGCGAGCACCCACAAGTCAGCCTGCGGCGGGGTCCGCGGCCACCCAACGGGTGAGAGGCACAGGGAGGGGCCGGGCCGGCCCGGAGCCCCCGAGCCGGGCGCCACCGAGAGGCAGGAGCTGCTCCTGCAGTGGCGGAGGTGCCACTGCTCCGCGGACCCCATGTCCTCACCTTGCCTCGCGGCCAAGCCCAGCCGTGGGCCTCCCAGGCCCTGCTCAGAGATCACATGGTCCTAATTCAAATGCAAAATTTTTGGAAAGAGATGAGCATTAAACTATGATGAAATTTTTAAAAATCCCCCTAGATTTTCCGATTGCAACATTCTTGTAAGTTTGTCCAAACTGAACTTTTCTTCACCCGGCTGCGTGGTTGGCTTTTGGATGTGCTCGCTCTGCAGGGCTCTGGGCGGGAGGTTTCGGGAGAGCCGGCTGGTGGCGGGGCCGTGCTGTGCCTCGTCAGGTGTCCAGGGCTCCGCGGGCAGAGCGGGGCGCGCCCGCCAGCTCACCGCCCCGAGAATGGAGCCTGACGGCACAGCCCGCCAGACCTCTGTCCCGGCGTCTGGGCTCCGGCCGGGACGTGGCGTCCCCATCGAGGACGCCCTGGCCCGGCCAGGGAGACCCTGCGGCCACCAGCGAGGCCGCGGACGGCTCGGGCGCACCTCGGGGGGCCCGCTCCGCCTTCCTGCGTGTCCTCACGCCTGGAAGCCCTGCGGCCGCCGTCCCAGCAGCTTTTGCTCTCGTCATGTCTGTGGCGCGTTTTCACGGTCCTCGCAGCTGCTGGACGTTTGCATCATTCCTGCCTCCACGTTGGTGACCTGTGATCACCGGTCGCTTGTCACGGTTGGGGGCGCCCCGGGCCCGGCCGTGCGAGGCGGAGAGCTTCACCCACGAACGTCCTGCTCTGACCGCCGGCCGCCCGGCCACCCTCCTCCCCGAGACACACGACGCTGAAGCCGGCTGTCACGGACCCCACAGCGGCCGCGAAGTGTTCGCGTGCGAGGGACACCCCTGTCTTTGAATCAAAGCCATGAACGATCGTGCCGGGCGAGGACGGCAGGTCGAAGGCCCGGTCGGGCTGGGAGCTCGGCCCCTGGCGAGCGCCGAGGGCGCGTCCCCGAAGGAAGCCGCGCTGCTCAGGGCCGTGAGACAGCGAGCCGCTGACCGCCGCCAGGGAGGAAGCTTCCGCGGTCTGGACAGAAGACGAACCGGCCGCGGGCCCCAGTGCGGCCCGGGGCCTGAGCGTCCCGGCTCCGTGAAGCGGAAGCCGGCGGGGGCCGCTCCTCGAGGTTCAAGGAGAGAAACCCTCTCCACAGCCAAAGAGCGCACGGCGGAGCCCCACGTGCCGTGTGGCGGCCGCGGCACGTCGCCCAGGGGTCCGGCTGGGCGACCTGTGAGGGCGGCTGCTCTGAATCACGTCCTCAGTGCAGACGACGCGGCCCCTGCGGGACGGAGTCGCCCGCTGGGCTTCCGGGGCCGCTCAGCTTCAGGGACAGGCCGGCTCCGGGGCCGGGGCCGACGCCGTGGTGGCCTTGCCTGGGAGCCGGCGCTCCTCCCGATTCGTGGCCCATCCCCGCGAAGCAGCCGCCGATCGGCAGTAAGTCACCAGGTTTCTGACTTTTGAGACTTTGTTCTTCGGGTCTGGAGAAGACTGGGCGTGAAGGAAGTCTCGCTGTGAGCCCGGCGGGTTGCCTGACACGTGGCGGGGCCCCCGGCGGTGGGAGAGCAGAAGCCGAGCTGCGGGGCCTGGCCTGGCCTCCGCCTCCGTTGCTGGGCGCGGCGCGGAAGCTGCTCGGCGCAGGCCCCGCCTCCCGCGGGCGGGGCACGGGGCGGGGCAGTGCTGCCGGCTCCTCCTGACTGCTCACGCTCACGGTCACGGTCACGGTCACGGTCACGGTCACGAGGAGCTGCATGGGCTGGGTGATGGGGATGTGCACACACCGCGAGTGTTCCTCTGAGCAGAGTCGTCCCCCCGATATTTCCCAGGTCAGGTGCCCCTCAATTACTCAGCGGATGAAGAGTTCTTTAAAAGCTGAGTGCAACCGGGTTCTTGTAAATGCGATTATCTAAGATACACGGGGAAGCCCGCTCTTTCAGGAGTTCCGGGGAGCTGAGGGGCGTTCTGACCTGGGCCCGCACCTGATCCCCGCTCTCCTCCCTGACCGCCACGCCCCTGTGTCCCCTGCCGCACGTGGCCGTGCTCATTCAGGTGCCGTCAGCGGCAGCTGCAGCAGGGAAAGCCCGCCCGGGGGAGAGCGGAGCGCCCCGTGGCCTGGCTCCCGCCTCGGCGAAAGTTTCCCGCCCAGAGGACTGATGGTTTTACTCCCACGACTCGATGGAGCAGGGTTAAAACGGCATCTGTATTTGCTGACAAAACATGTTAAAGGCAAGAGAAGACAAATGTAGAGGCAATGGATGCAAGTTACATTAAAGAACAGCAAATGTCCCATGCAGATGCATGTTTCAGAACTCACTGGAGACAAAACACAAAGAGGAAATTTTAATACGCAGATGAAAGTGGACGACATTACAGTCATAGACAGATCGTAGGCAGTGTTCACACGTGGGCGAAAAGCCCGCGGATGGGGGCCGCGGCGTGGCCGGGGACCCCGCGGCCCTGGCTCGTGCCCCAGAGACCTGGCCGGCCGCCGGCTCCTCGCGGGCGAACCGCGGACCGCCTGGCGCGTCGCCTACGCTGAGCCTCACTCTCCGGATCAGCCGTCCTCGCTGCGGTGCCACTAGACGCGGGGCAGACGCGACCCTGGGGGGGCTCCGCCACAGTCGCGTGCCACCCCCAGGGCCACAGACTCCCAAGGGCGTGGCCCGGCCAGGGCTGGAGGGCAGCCCCCTCTCTGCCCGCCGCGGCCGCCCAGGCGGTCGAGTGTGAGGGGGGCCCCGCCTCGGCCGTGCCCGCCACGCCTTTCTTCACCGAGCAGGCAGTGGGCCGCGGCTGTTCCCTCAGCCCGGGGGGGACGGGGCACTCGGACTGGCTCTGCGAGGCCGTCACGGGACACACGAGTGTCTGAGTTTCTGCCGGAGCCGCGGCCATGCTGGGGCCTCCTCCCCACTGGCCGGCCTGCTCTCAGCCCCCCAACCTCGCCTTTCCCGAGACTGCTTCACCGATGGCGTGGAAGCAGCCCATCGCTGTGGCCCAAGGAATCCCCGTGGTCCTTGGGGGCCGGAAGGGTCAGGGTGGATTGTTAACAGAGAACGGCCCCGCTGGTCGGGACCGAAACGAGGACCACGGCCCAGTGGGGGTTTGCCGCGGCCCCAACACGTCGGGTGCCGGCCCTGACGGGGTCACCCAGCCAGGCTGACGAGTCCCAGGAACCGTGGCAGCTCCGGGGGTGACACGGGCTCTGGGTTCAGACCGACCCGCGCGCGAGTCCACGTCGAGCCACGCGCCGGCCGCATGGACACGGGGCCCCCGCGCGGGCCGCAGCTTGCTTTCCTCGCCCCTGACGGGCTGGCAGGTGTCCGCGGCCGTGGACGCCGAGCGAGGCCGCGGTGGCGGTCAGACGGGGCGCGACGTGCAGACCGGCTGGGGTTCCCCGGCGCGTCTGCTGCGGCCCCGCTGGCCGCCCGGTCCCCGGCGCTGCTGACAGACCCCGGTCCTGCGCGCCGTCTTCCCTGGGGCGGCGGCTCCCGCACGCCGATGGGCCAGGAAGCTCGTCAAAATGGGGGCGGACTCGGTGTGCCTGGAGTGACGCCGAGATTCTGCCCGCGCCCCGCACCCCCAGGCGAGGCCAGAGGAGGGGCGCCGTGGCCACCCCCCCCGCCGCCCCCGCATCGGCGCGTGGCTGAGGGGCTGGGACGCCAGTGCGGGGAGCGGCCTCGAGCCACTCACACCTGAGGAGCACAGGGACTCCCGAGGACATCGGGGATGTCCGGGGCACCCCGGGCCTCCGGAGCCTGTGTGGAGAGAGACGTACCCTGTGTTCCCACACTCCGTCCCCGCTCCCGCCACCGAGACCGGACGCAGGGCCGGGGGGCGGGGGTGCCCACTCCGCCCCGGCCGCCCCGCCGAAACGTCTCTCTGGGCTGCCGGCTCCGCACGGCCCTCTGCTCCGTGCGTGCGGCTGTGGCCAGCCGGCTCCACGTCCCCGTGCGCAGTCAGGCGCAGTGGGCTCAGCAAAGACCGCCGGAACGAAAGCACGGCTAAGCCCGGGGAGGAACGCAGCGCCAGGCGGGTGACAGGTGTGAGCACAGGCGGGCACAGGAGAGCAGGCCGGGCTCAGGCTGGGAGCCAGGCGGCCGGGGTGCCTGGCCCTCGGGCCCCGCTCAGTGTGCGTCAGGGGACCAGATCGAGATGGGACAGCGGTGTCGTGTGCTCGCCAGCCGAACGGCGGCCGCTGGCGTCAGGCGCCGGGGGTCGAACGTCTCTGCGCCCCTCGCCGTGTCGGTGCGGGCCTGGCCCTCGCAGACACCACGTGCAGACTCCGCGGGAGCATCATCGTCCGGCCACGCTGCCCGGGCCTGGTTGCCTCACCCCACCCCCCCGACTTCCCACACAGGCGGCATGTCCCCTGGGGGAGGGGTCGTGCTGTCCCGGACCTCGGGCCCCCACCCCGGCCCCGTGCCTGGCGCCCACAGGTGCGTGGTGGCTGTGGAAGAGATGAACCAACAACCCGACGCAACCCGGAGCTGCAGGGGCCTCTGCCCTGTGCCCTGGGTCACTTGAGGACTCGAGACGCGGGGGCCCAGAGCCGGGTCAGCGCGCTCTGCGTGTGAGGCACCAGGCAGAGCCGGTCGGGCGTGACCCCGAGAACCCGCCAGCATGACGTGTAAGAGAACCGGCTCTTTCCCAGGCAGCCCGTCCGGGGGCGTGGGCGGGGCCGCCTCCTGCGGTTCCCGACCGGGGCTCAGCGGTGCTGAGAGGCGTTGCTCCCCACCGCTGCCTGCGAAGCGCTCGAGGGCGCCACCCGGGTTCGGGCCTCCGTGAGGACCACTGGGAATCAGCACCCGTCTGTGCAGCGGGTCCGTGGCAGGCCGCCGAGCGTCTGCGCCGGTTCTCGGGTCCAAGTGGGCTTGGGCTGCAGGCCGGGCCAGGTGAGAGCCACTTGCCTGGACCTCCGCTGGAGTAAGCGCGGCAGCGGCAGCCGCGCCCCTGGAGAGACCCCTCGGGCCGAGGCCGGCGCTGGGGGACCCCGCGCCTGCCGCTCGCGGCCGTTCGCGAGGCCACACCGTGCCCTTTAAATGGACTTCGGAGCGCTTCCCAGCTCGCACCGCGGGGCAGACACTCAGGAGAGAGGCTTCCCAGGCCCCCGGCGGCCTTTTCCAACCCCCCCCCCCCCACAGGGCCACCGCGGAATGTGCCCGGCCTGCTCTTCAGCCTGGCGTTGGATCGAGAGACAGAAACGGGCCATAAAGGCTGTCTGGAGAGACGCCACGTTGTTTTCGACCGAATCCACGGGAAACAGCCCCGACCTTTCCATTTTGCCACGTGATTTGGAGGGCCGTTTCGTTTGCTCTTCAAAAACAAGCAACAACATAGTTTAGAAAAGAAAATACTTGATCCAAATCTAAGTGATGAAATCTGTGCGCTGCGGCTTGGCAGGTGAACGCAGGGTGAGACTCGGGCTCTTTGGGGGCGCCGGCTGCCCACGCCTACTTCACGCCCCGGGGCATCGCATGCCGCCGGAGTGTCCGAGGCTTGGCGAGTGGTGCCGAGCAGACGCGCAGGCGGCCGGCGGAGCGGGCGGGGGCGGGCGTGGGCGTCAGCGTCGGGACGTGCCCCCCCCCGGCCCGGCTCCCTTCTCGTCGCCGGGGCTCCCCGTCACACCCAGCATCCTGGTGCTGCAGGCGTGACCGCCGCCCGGCGGGGTGCAGGCCACTTGCCTTCTCCGGTCCAGCTGGAGAAGGGAGACGGGCCGGGTGCCTCGCACACGTGCCGCCTGCCGGAGAGAGGCACAGGGGGTGCCGAGGCGCGAGTCCATGGTGGTGAGACGCGCGTGCAGGGTGAGCGCCGGGCCGGGCGCCAAGGCGGGACGGTGCTCGTGGTTTCGTCGCTGCCGCGGCTGCATCTGCCCCTGTCACGTCCTCCCGGGCAGGCGGACGTGGCCACGTGGCCAGTGCCGCTGGCGTAACAGACAGAAACCAGTCGGCGGCCGGAGCGCCCGCTCCGTGTCCTTGGCATTTGTAGTCGGGGTGAGGGAGCTGCAGGGTGGGCCCCCGAGTCACGGCCGGGAGGAGAGCCTCCGGAGCTGGCCCTCCCTCGGGGTTTGTGGGAGAGGCCGCGGGCTTCCCCCGGCGCGCGGGGCCGGGCTGTGGGGTGGCCTCCCCCCGCAGCGGGACCCGCAGCCTCCCGATCCTGCATCTCCAGCCCGCCCCGCCTCCCGGGCACAGGCGGCAGGTGGGGCAGGTCGCGCAGAGGGCGTGGGCCAGCACGTTGCTCAGCGCCTGCAGAGCGGCTGACCTTCGGGAGCACGGCTGACCTTCAGGAACTCGCGGGCGTGTCCTGTCCTACGGTGTCAGCGGGACGAGACCTGGAGGTCGGATGGCACCCGGGGGCCTCCAGCCCAGTCTGCCCCGCCCTTGGCGTCCGGAGGGTCTCAGCCTGCACCCACGTTGTCTCTGAGCTCGTGTTGCACCCCGACGGGGTTGGGAAGCAGCTCTGGGGCCATGTGGTCCCGCTTGGCTCCGGCCGGGTGAGCTCGCGATGTCCGTGTGACCAGGGGTCTCTCCGAAACCCAGAACTCAGAACAGAGTTTCCGTGAAGACCAGATGGTAGATATTTCAGGCTTGGCGGGCCCTGCAGCCTCTGTCACTCACTCAGCGTGGCGGAGCCCTCAGGTGGCCACGGCCAGCACACACGGCGTGGGCCTGGCCCGCCAAGCCTCCGGGCAGGCCATGGCAGGCGGGGTTGCCCTGGCACAGCCTGCTGGCTCGCCTGCCCGCAATCTCTGCGTGGTGGCGGTGGGTCGAGCGTGAGGCCTTTCCTGAACCACTCCAGGAGGTAACCGTGGCTTGCTCTTCCGGTAGGATCGAAGAGCCGTCAAGTGGTCACAGAGAAACGTGGGACGCGCGCTTCCCTTCGAGCCCCCCTGGGCCCGAGCCGCCCTGCCTGCCTCTCGCTGGCGCGGGCCCTCCATGCTTTTCCTTCGGGAACGTCAAGCGAGTTCCATCCATCGTCCCAGCTGCCACTGCTCTCACGAGGAGACGCAGGCCCGGGGGGAACAACAGTCCTTAGCCGTGTCTGCCGTGGGCATGAGCGGCGTGTGCCGAGCATGTGCTGAGTATGTTCTAAACGCGTGCTGAGTGTGCCGAGTGTGAGCCGAGAGTGTGCCCAGCGTGAGCCCAGCGTGTGCCCAGCGTGAGCCCAGCGTGAGCTGAGTGTGTGCCCAGCGTGTGCCTGGCATGAGCCGAGCATGACCCCAGCGTGTGCCCAGCGTGAGCCCAGCGTGAGCCGAACATGAGCCGAGCGTGTGCCCAACGTGTGCCCGGCGTGAGCCCAGCGTGTGCCCGGCGTGAGCCCATCGTGACCCAAGCGTTGTGCCTGCATGAGCCGAGCATGTGCCCAGCGTGTGGCCTGGCGTGAGCCGATCAATGACCCACCCATCGTGTGCCCCAGCGTGAGCCCAGCGTGAGCCGAGCATGAGCCGAGCGTGTGCCCAACGTGTGCCCAGCGTGAGCCCAGCGTGTGCCCGGCGTGAGCCCGGCGTGTGCCCGGCATGAGCCCAGCATGAGCCGAGTGTGTCCCCAGCGTGTGCCCGGCGTGAGCCGAGCGTGTGCCATCAAGAGCAACGCCTCCAGATCCTTGTCTGCTCTTTCCAGTCCCATCAAACGCTGCTCGAGGGCAGGGAGCGGGCGTCGTCAGAGACAAGACCGAAACAATGAGACTGAACTCTGAGGCGCGCGTCTGAACTTGGGTGGAGCTGGCGCGTGTGGAGCCTCCAGTGAGCTGGCACGGGAGGCTCTGCGCGGCCCGGGGCGTCTGTGTGCGCATTCGCGGTGCTGGCTGCGGGGCCGCAGACACGCCATCTCCCGTCCCGAGTAGTCGCATCTCACTTTCGGGCTCCAAATGCGTCACTCGGCTATATCACTTGTTTGCTCGAGGCCTGGTTCTGGAACCCCAAGAACACTTTTATTCCTCTGAAAGTGCCGACAACGGCCGGCTGACCCTAAAGACAGCGTGGAAATGGGAATTTTCAGCAGCTTACTTGGCCGTCGCTGGGCACACACGGGCATGCAGTGTGTCACCGCCCGGCCGACTCAGCTCCCCCGTCCCTCCCTCCCCTGCAAAGACATTCTCTTTCCTTGCGCTTGGCTTGACCTTGACCCTCTTTAGCTGTGCCTTTCAAGAAAAGGAAGTTCACCTGACTTGGTCAGCACACGGGCGTCGGGAGCGGGACCCCTTGGAAATCTTTAAAAGCTCCCACCGTTAAGTGGAATCTCGTTCGTAGGGGTTCCCCTGTCCTCTTCTCTCTCTCCCTCTGTGTCACACACGTGGCCACGGCCACTGTCATTTGAAAGTTGAAAGACAGCAATCGACAGCGTGGGGTTCAACATGTGTGGGCAGCGAGCTCTGCGTTTTCGAGACGCCCAGTGTCTTACCTGAGGTAAATCGTGACAACCCCATGAGGCAGAGAGCTTGGGTAACCCCGTTTTATAGGCGGGGCACCCGAGGGGCAGAGAGGGAAGTCACCGTCCGGGCGCTCTGGCCCCAGAGGCCATGTGGCCGTGACCCCACGACGCGGCGCCAGCCCCTCGCCCGTGGCTCTCTCTTGTCCTCCTTGGTGCTGTCGCCCTACTGAGCCTGTGTTCCTCCTGAAGCTGGAAATACTCATTGTTTCACAGGGTTAGGACTTTTCTAGTATGTATTTAGAAGACCGTGATCACATTTGCGAGCTTCGTTCCTAAACTGCCAAAGAAGATAATGTAGATTTACAGTTCTGGTAGAATCAGGAAAATTATTTATTGGCAATAGAGAAACTTTGGCTGTGGTCTTGCCTTTTAGAACTTGAAAACATAGACCATGGAAGGCAACGCGTCAACCAAATCCTTGCAGAAGGCGGGCTGGGCGACGGGCCGGGCCCAGGCCAGGGGCACGTGCAGGGCACGGCGCGCACACAGCGCCCCCGCCGCGTTCTCTGAGGGCCGAGGCTCCAGGGGTTGGAGGCAGCGGTTTAGCCTGTTCGTTGCTGAATACGCCCAGAAAGGTACTCACTATTTCATTTTATCGATGTCATCGAGCACCTGCTGTGGATTGGGCACCATGCTAGATGAGGGACATGCAGTGATGGACAAGAACGTCGAGGCCCCTGTGCCCACTGAGGTGAGGACGGAGGAGAAGAGAATCGGTTCTTGTCTAGACCTCAGGCTCGGGGTCCAGGAAGCATTCACTTAAAGAGAGGCGGGAACTCTGAGCGGCAGGGTCCTCAGGGCCGAGGCCTGCGCAAGCTGCCGGGCTAGAGGCCGCCCCACAGGGCGCAGGGTCCTTGGCTCATCTGGCCACTGGGACATGGGCCCCGGAAACCCTGAGGAGGAATAACGCTCTAAGTGACTCTTGTTTGTTTCTCTTTTATTTTTATTTCGAGAACAATCGTAAGACGATGTGACTGGCACAAGAGCAGGCAACTATTCGAACGATCGAATTCGCCACGGTCGTCCCTCCTTTCTTCGCGTTTGTGTTCTGTTCGCCTTGACATCGCTGGCCGGAGAAGGCTTGCGAGTGCATCTGACCCCCTTGGCGTCCCCTGGGTCGCAGGCCACTGGCTGAGCTGCTCTGTGGAAGGCCCGGGAGCTGCTGCACGATCCAGCCTTTGAGATGTCTTCTAAGGAGGCGTTTCATGTCCTGGTAGCCAGCTGGCAAGAAACAGGAGTTCAATTCCCTCTCCTCCGCTTCTCGACAAGGCAAGTCTGCAGCTGCCGTCACGGCAGAACGGGGTTTTCTGTGGACCTGGCCGAGAGGGGCCAGGACAGAGACATGCTCTCAACCATTTCAGCTTCGCTTGTCACTGGCGAGCGGGCAGAAGGTGGCCAAGTGCTTAGTCGTCCTTCCATAAATGTCCCCATGCGGGCCTCGCATCTGTGCTCAGTCGTAGGGGAGACCCCTGCTGGGTGCCATAGGGGGGCCTGCACCCCACTCCGCTTGGCCAGTCCCCTCCTCGTGTGTGGCGTCTCCCCGTGTGCCCTGCTGAGAGCCTGGCACATGGCGGGCTCCACAGACACTCGCTAACTCTGCTGCGCACAGAGCAAGGGGCACGGTAGAGACAGGACCTCCGAGGACGTGGGTTGTGCTGAGCTCTGGCGAGAGACCACGAGGCTCACGTGCCCCGCGCGCCATCGGCATCCGCCCCCCGCCCCGGGCCGTTCTAGAAGAGTCAGTGACTCACCCGGCACCCGCTGGGCTCTGGAGACAAAGGGTGAGCAAGCCCAGAGGGTGGACATTAGGGCTGGCCGGTCAGTCCCGGCAGCGGATCGGGGCTCAGGCAGCGTGGGGGCAGGGGACTCTGTCACCCCAACAGCCAGCCTGGCCTCTTCCCACAGGTCGGTGCTCCCCTCAGCCCACTGGCCGGCCTCTTGGTCTCTCCAGGGCGCCGTCCACACCCTGTACATTTCTTCACGTTCAACGAGGAGGCAGCAGAGGGCAACACCACAGGGCCCCAGAACGGCTCAGCACACCACACCACCCCACACACCACACCTCACAACACCACACACCACACCTCACCACACACCACACACCACACCTCACAACACCACACACCACACCTCACAACACCACACACCACACCTCACAACACCACACACCACACCTCACCACACACCACACACCACACATCACAACACCACACACCACACCTCACAACACCACACACCACACCTCACCACACACCACCCACCACACACCCACACACCACCACCACACCCCACCACACCTCACCACACACACACCACACCTCACACCACACCACACAACAACACACCCACACCACACCCACCACACCACACCCCACACCTCACCCACCCCAACCACCACACCACACAACCCCACACACCACACCTCACACCACACACCACACACACCACACCTCACCACCACACCACCACACACCACACCCACACACCCCCCACCCTCACACACCACACCGCACAACACCACACCCACCCACCTCACACCACACCCCACATCACAAACGACTACCTCACAACACCACACCCCAACCACCGCACCTCACTAGCCCACACACCACACCGCGAACACACACCACATCGCACAACACCACACCACCCCACACCGCACCAAAAACCCACACACGACACCGCACACACCACCACACACCACACACACCACACACCCACCCACCCACACCACACACCACACCCCCCACCACACCCCACCGCAAAAACACCAACCCACAACTCGCACCACACACCACGACACAGACACTCGGCACAACAACCACACCACACACGCACCATCACACCACGACACCAAACCGCCCTCCACACACCACACCACCGCACCACACACCACACCTCACAACACCACACACCACACCGCACACCACACCACACACACAAGACACCGCAAACACCACCAGCACACACCACACCCACACACCACACCTCACACCACACAACACCACACCTCACACCACACACCACACATCACAACACCACACACCACACCACACCACACAACACCACACACCACACCTCACAACACCCCACACACCACACCTCACCACACACCACACCTCACCACACACCACACACCACACCTCACCACACACCACACACCACACACCACACCTCACCACACACCACACCTCACAACACCCCACACACCACACCTCACAACACCACACCCCACACCACCACACACCACACACCACACCTCACCACACACCACACCTCACAACACCTCACACCACACACACCTCACAAATACCTCACACCACATACCACTTCACAACACCTCACAACCCCACACACCACACTTCACAGCACACCTCACATCACACACTATACCTCACAACCTTTCACAACACCTCACACTATACACCATGCCTCACAACACAACATACCTCTTCTCACCTCAGGATTGCACATCACACCCTGCAACACCGTAGTCATCACACACCACTGCATGCCACACCGCACCTCACAATACCACACAACACACTGTAGCCCTCCCGACACCACGCCCTGTCTCATGACCACACCACACTGCGCCACAATACACCATGCAGTACCTCACACCACCACACACTCCGCCTATCACACTGTGACACAAAACCGCGGCACACAGCACTACGCCGCCCTGCACACCACAGCACACAGCGTAACGCAGCACCCCCACGCCCCGCCTCCAGCCCAGGGGCACCTACCTGTGACTGCACACTGGGACCACCAGCATTCCCAGGAGGGAGCGACGGCCATGCACCCAGCTGGAGGAGGAAACAAATGTTTGTTTGGACAATTCACATCCGCTCCTCCATAGTATTTCTTCTAACTGGATAAAAGAGAACGCTTTCTAATATACACAGAAACTCCTGTTACTGGCAGAATCTTAAAATATTTATACGGCAGACAAACAATGCCAAGGAATTCCCTACAAGCCGTATATTGACTTAGTAAACATGGGGCCATTATGCAGCGTTTGTCTTAGTTACATATGACAAGTTATTGATTACAGTAGAGCGAAATCTGCAGGCCGAGACGGCAAGATCGCGACTTTTATATACAATACGCTGTGGACTTGGCCACCACGACGAGCGAGAGGATGGACGCGCCGCGCCGTGAAGCTCGGAGGCCCCAGCGCGCGGCCCTGCGCCCAGGGCCGACCCGTGCGGCCGGTCGCCGAGCAGCTCAGCCTCGCGCGTGTGACCGCCACACTCTGCTCTGTGGGCACGGCCGCAGCGCTCACCTGGTGGGCCGGGGACACCGAGGGACCCCGAAGCGCTGCAGTGAGTCACCGGATTGCTTGAGGGAAGAACACAGGAGAGAATGGTTCCTTCCTGTCCCTTCCGCTCCCCTCCCTGGGCCAGCACTGGGCCCTCAAGAATAAAAATAATGCAAACGCAGCTTCTTCCCACAGAAAAGTTGGGACATTTCCCAAGTACGTGTTTCGTTTTAACGTCATTTGTCTCTGGGAATAAGGACTAGCCCCAGTGAGTCAGGAGAAGAAACAAACAGCTTCCAACTCTCGTCTCCAGCGTGTAAGGTGGTCGTCCGTGTGCTTCCTGCCACCTCCAGGTTCTTGACGCCGGCCATCAGCGTTCTTAGTGTCTTGGTGAACTTTCAAAGTAAGGCCAGACCAAGCGGTCACACAGTAGGTTCTGGAAAAACGTGAACTGATGATGGTGGAATGTCTTAGCAATTAAAAGCAGGCAGGAGGGAATGTGTACATATGGATCAAAGAGTCTGGATTCAAATCGTCTGTGACAACTGGCCTCTCTCTGATCCTGCTCACCGAGCAGGAGGACTCCGGCTGGCAGGAGGAGCACAGCTACACTCGAGCTGGGGGGGGTGGGGCCCTGCTGGCCACCTGACGGGACGTGCTCCGGGAGGCTGGCCGGCGACTCCCACCGTCTCCAGCACAGCCAGGAAGCATGCTCCTCGGGGGCGCGGCCTGCCTCTCTGGCCGTCACTCAGCTGGCCGGCAGGTGTGCAGCCCCAAGCACCTGCCCGACACGGCGTCCAGACATCACGTCGATGGCTTATACCGGCTGTGCGCCTTGGAAACCGGCAAACGCTGTACGTCAGGGCTCCTCGTCTTCGCGGAGAGCAGGTTGTCGAACATTTACTAGCCCGTCGCTCTGTCCAGCCATCCATCTCCCGCCAGTCAGCCCCTTCCCTGGCCAACCGTCCATCCCATCCAGCCGCCACCGTGAAATGGACCCATCTGGAAAGGGGCCGGTGGAGCCAGGCAGGTGCAGAGCGAGTGCCGACCGGCGCACGCGGAGGCCTCGGCAGAATCCGGCACGGGTGTGCGGTTTTTTCCTCCATTTATTTACAGCCATCTCGTTCAGGCCAAAATGGATGTGAGTTTTTCGTAAATTTTCTCTGTGGAGTCTTCATGGCATTCAATTTAGACTTCACGACCATGATGCCTCATTATTTTCATGCACGTGTTCCATCAGAATGAGGCTTCTAATTAAATTCTGCAATTACAGTCATATGTCTGACCGGAACCTATAAGTCTGTGCTCTTGCTGTGCACAGAGCCGGGCTGGCGGGGACAGGAGCATGTGTCCCCCAGGGAGCAGGAGGACGGCCGGGCTGGGGGACATGGGTATGGATGCCTCTGCAGCCCTGTGAGCTCCTGGGACTGCTCCAGGGCCAACCCCTCCTGGACGTCTCCCTCTGGGAGCATCGTCTCAGCTCGGGGAGAACCTCGCTCTCCGCTGAGCCCGTCTGCAGAGCCTCCCACCTTTCTACAAAGCTTGGAAGTTGGCGGGAGGGAGGCTTGTGAACACTTGCTCCCAGTTTTCCAGTTTCCTGTCATCCGAGGAGCCCCACTGTCCCTTAGCTGAGGGACGAGAGGGTCCAGGGTGGGCCTGTGGGAAAGACTCCTGTCGCATGGACCCCCAAGCCGAAGGAGCAAGAGAGAGGAACGAAGTGTCGAGTGGGTTTATCGCGATGTCGAGGTCGCCCCGCGCGCCAGCTCGTGCCTCGTGTGTTAAGTGCTGGGAAGGTAGAGACTGTTCAAAATCTCGTCTTCAATGTGTCGTACACTTTTAAAAAGCACAATAGCAGTGGGTACCGGAAAAAAATGAAATGGAAACAAAGACACACAGGAGGCAGGTCCCTATTTTCATTATTAGCGTCAATAGACAAAATTGGTCTCTCGAATGTCTGTGACAATTTCCAACAGTTGCCTCTCAGTTTCTGTGCTTCTCCGCCGTGGAGCCTGGACAGCACCCACCCTGTGGCCAGCTGTGGCCGCCCTGCCCCAGGCCGCAGGGCCCGGGGGGCCGGAGCAGGGGCCCTGGCTGGGAGCAGGCCCGCCGGGGGCGTGTGCCTCTGGGGTTTGCGCCGTGCTGGGCCGGGGCCTCAGTGACTCAGTGCCACAGTGTCCTCATTTATTCAGCACAGGTGTCGTCTCTAATCCCGGCCTGTGGGCCTTGCCCACGTGAGAACCCCTGAAGCGCGTGGCGGCCCCGCTCCCGCTAAGCCTCGCCCGCTGGCCTTCCCTTTGTTCCTGAGAAGTTCATTTTCTGCTTAAGTGAACTAGAATGCGTTGGAACTGCTTGTCCCCAAAGAATGCTAACAGAGCTGTGCCCAAAACGAGCCCGCCAGAGGGGGTCTGGAGACAAGGCCAGGCTGCCCTGCAGGAGGCCGGCCTCAGGGATGGGGCCGAATCACGGGGGCGAGGCCTCTGCTCTCGCCCGACTTCTCACAGCAAGGAGGGGCCCCTCTCAGAGCCGCCTTCTGATGGAGAAGCAACTTCCCTTCCCGGCCACACTGTCCCCTTCCCGGGAAACGCAGCCAGCGCGGGGCCATCCGGGGCTCTCCAGCTGCCGCTCCCCTCCACTTCACGAAGGAGCTCATCATGAGGGCGGCAGCTGGCGCTCGAGCCTCCACCCGGCTCTCGCTGGCTGAGGGACCTCAGGGGCTTCGCCGTCCGAGCCTCCGCAGAGTGGACGTGATTCTCCGGGGCGGCCGGGGGGACCCGCAAGGAGCCGTGTGCTGAGCGCTCCCCGTGGAGACGCCAAGCGCAGCTCGGGCCGCTCGGGCCGTGTCTTCCTCCCTCGCTCTCTGACTTGGTTAAGCACCCCGTTTACAGACGGAGAACAAGGGTCCCCGGCCCGATGCTCTCAGAAGTAGACTCTGATTGTTTCTAATTTACAGATCCGTCTGGGTTTTCTCATATTTAAATTTACGTGGAAAACCATTACTACCTCGGGAGTGTTTATCGCCTGCCTGGCGTGCGCTACTCTCAGGATACAAAGGCAAGTCAGAAAAGGCGCGTTCGAGCAAACGTCAGCCCAGCATCCGAGCAGGTGTCAGGTGCGGGACCGAGAAGGGACACAGCCGCCTGCGACAGGAGCGGCTCCCGCCCGCGACTCCCGCACGCAGGTGGGCGGGCAGTCGCCCCGCGGCAGGACCTCGGGCCCTTGCCCCGCCCGCCCGGAGCTGCAGGGTGCGGTTTGGAGCACAGGTGTGAGGGGCGTGCCCCCTGCTCCCCGAGGCAGCGCGGTGAGGGCCGTGGAACAGCCGGGCAAAGCCAGAGCGCCGCTCCCCACAGCGGCTTAAGGAGCCGAAACGCCAACAGTTCTAGAAGCTTTATAAGCCTTAGATGTTTTTTATGGGTTGATAAAGTAAATACCCCCTTTCAAAAAGGATGTACTTAGGAAGCCAAATTGTTCGCTTTTTTAAAGAATGATCTATTTTACGGAGCTTAAAAGTACGTCCAGCCTGCTGGCCGTAAATCCTTCCCCGCTGAACCGGGGACGCGAGCAGCGTGGGTTGCCGTGTGGACGGTTCCCGGCGCGGCGCAGCCAGCGCCGCCTGGAACGCCGCTGTCATTCTAAGCAGAAACAGATGTTCGCATAGCAGAGCTGCGCCGAAGCCATTCTTCAACAGCAGATTAAAACATCTGTCAGGGAGCCTGGCGGGGCCGGGCCCGCGGCAGCCCCCTCAGCTGGGGCTGCCAGTCACGGCGCCCCAGGGCTTGGTGGCTGGACAGAGGGCCCAGGGAGACGCACGGGGCTGCTTGTCCACTTTTAGTTACTTTTGATTTCACTGCTAGGATTCACCATGTCCTGCTGGCCTGTCCCACGTGCTGTGGCCTTCCTGGGGTCTTCCTTGAACGGCGTCTCTTTCTCTCCTCAGTGCTGGTGTCACTGACGCCCTGGCTGGGCTCTGTGCCCCTGGCATCATGCCGGGACCCGGCCCTCTCTCCCCCAGGACTTCTGTTCGGTGCTTGGACCTGCCGGAGGTGTCCGGTGGCTGCTCGGGCTGTTCCTCGCACAGGCTGGCAGCCTTGTCACAAAGGTACTGATCTCTCAGAGCCACAGGGTCCCTGCTAGTACGCTGCCCGAAGGCCAGTGCGCGGGGCCGGGCGAGGGGGCCGGAGGTGTGCAGCGGGCGTAACTCCCGCTGTCCCCTCCTGTCCCCTCCTCACACCCCACCCGGGGCGGGCCCTGCCCAGGCTGGCCTCCTCGTCCTGGCTTGGCACCAGCCCGGGGCCTGGACGGGCACCTCCGGCCGGGAGACGGACCCAGTCACCACGCAGAGGGAGACGTGCGGGAGCAATGCGGGGTCTCGGCGGGTGTGAGCACGTGTGTGGACCCGCGCGGGTGTGCGCCGAACGGCGTGAGTGCGCACATCGTGCGCATCCCTGTGTAACGTGTCGTGGCCGCGCTGGGCAGGCGTCCGCGTGGTGCTGGGTCGGACTTTGCAAGGTCGCCTGGGTCCCGACGGACAACCTCGAAGCTGGCCCACCCCCCGGCAGCACCAGCCCTGCGCTCCGGTGCGGGGCCCTCGGCTCCTCCTGGGGCGTCATCCGTGGCCCTGGCCTTTCTTTCCTTAGCTGTGGCCCTGCCGGGCTCGGGCAGTAGAAGCCACAGCCGGCTGAAGGGGAAGGAGGTGGCCATCGGCGGTCAGGGGCACAGGCCTCGGGCCGCGAAGACTAGACTTGGGTCTCCCAGCTGAACGACGTGTGGGGGTCCAGAGCTGCAATTCTGAAAAGCCGTTCCTGTAGCTGCGCGTGGGGACAGCAAGGCAGGGCGGGCGCCGGGCAGGAGCACCAGCCGGCCGGCCCTCCGGCGACTCCAGCCCCGGGCCGGGTTACGTGCCCCGCCACGCTAAAGGGGTGCGGGTGCCCAGGTGTCGGGGGGCTCACGCCGCGCCCAGCACTGTCCTCTTTGGACCGACACCTGAGGCACCGAGAGGCGTGTTGTCCAGGCGGGGCCATGGGACCCGGCGGGCAGGCCGGACCCGCACCCCGACTCCGCCAGTTCCCGGACGCTGTGCGGGGAAAGCACAGAAGAGACCCGTGGGACTCGTCACGACTTCCCCGCCTCGCCGTCGCCAGCGCGCCCCGCACCCCGCTCCCCCTTCGCGGGTGTGGCTGGAGGGGGAACCCAGAGCAGCAGTGGGTTCGGTCCACGACAGATCCCAGCCCTGGGGAAGCCGGTGCCACCCTGGGCCACGTTAACAAGTGCATACACTCCCGAGGAAAGGAGGTGACAGGCCCATTCCACTCTGTGCGCAGGCCGCTCTCGAGACGTGCTCTGCTGTGGCCCGGACACAGAGGGTGTCGTCGGCTTCCGGGGTCAGGACTCTGTGGTCCTTGTACGTCGAGCGTCTCCCATACCTGGTATCGTGCTGGCAAAGAGACACATGTCAGTTCACTCTTTTATTATTGGAATATATTCAACATCTATTCTTCGACCGTCTGCTGCATGTTGGGCAATGTTACGGGTCCAGAGATACAACCGTGGGTAAAAGATTTAGAGGAATCTGCTGAGCGAACAACAGAAGCGTGTTCAGGGGGAGAGAGCGAGGGGCGCCTGCACCTCCGAAATCAGCAGGACCACGGCAGGCCGGGGCCCCAGGAGGAGCGGACGCCGCGGCTGGGCCCAAAGGCCGTCTGGAGAACCCCTTCCTCCTTGGGGACCTCGGCGTTTGCTCTCGGCTTCCCCAACGGATTGGTCGGGGCCCTCCCACGTTGTGGCAGGTCGTGGTCTTTACTCAAAGTGGACCGATTTAAATGTCAGTCTCATCTACAAATACCTCACGGCGACATCCAGGCGGCTGTTGGACCGAGCGTCGGCACCGCGGCTAGCTGAGCGGACCACCTGCTGCCATTGCGCGCTGAGGCCAGCCGGCCTGGGCAGGGGGGATCGGCACATTCTGGGTGACTCTACGTCATCCAGTGGGACCAGCGGTGGGACGTGTGGGGTGGCCTACTGCCCTTCGCCCTGAGGAAGGGCTTCGCACAGCAGGAACTCCCGGCCCCGGTGCAGGCCGGGGCTGCCTCTGGCCGGGGCCCCTGGCAGAGTAGGGTGCTGGGGGCGGAGGGGCGGAGTTCACGCCCGAGACCGGTTCTCTGGCCTGGTGGGCTCGACCCAGGGGGCGGGAGGGGCGCGTCCGCTGGCAGGGCTCCCAGGGGACTCCGGAAGGCTGGGAGCGGACTTCCCAGCTGGCGGCTGAAGAGGCGTTGGAGGCCCTCCCGCCGACCCGGGAGAAGGCAGGTGTCTGTGCTGCAGGCGGGGCCACGTGGCAGGGAGCTCCAGGTGACCCCTGGGAGCTGGGCAGTGTCCGCGAACAGGCAGCCCCGGAGGCCGGGTGTAGTGAGCCCCGGCAGAGCTGGGCCGTGCCTGGGCTGCCGGCCGCGGACCCCACACCATGCTCCGCGTTGCGGCTTCACGCGGCTATTTGTGGTCATGCAGCATGTGGCGGCAGAGCTGGGGCCACGGGCTGTCCGTGCCTCCCTCTGCGTCCCCCCCACCCCGCACCCGGCTCTCTGGGGAGCAGGAGGAGGACACCGCCCGGCCCCCACGAGCGCCACCTGCAGCACGGCACGGCCGTGACCCGCCCTCGGGCAGCAGGTCCCGCCTCCAGCCCTCGTCCTGTCCCCATCAAGACGGGAGGGCGTGGCGAGTCCTAGCCAGGACACACCGCACATGCCTCGGCAGCACCGATCGAAGATGTGCGTGCCTGTTCACGGCGCTAGCCAATTTGCAATTTATCTTGGTTTTAACCCAAACGGGCTTCAAACCAAGACAAACACTCTTTGATGTAATCAGCGAGTGACTCAGACCACTCGCATGATGGTTCCTGTGCTGAGGAAACAAAGGAGAAAGGCCTTGAACCGCTGCCAGCGGAAACCGTGTCTGCAGCAGGGGCCGGGGTCCCCACGCCCGCCCGGCGGGGCCTGACACCTGACCGCTGGCTCCCACGGCGACGGCCGTCCTCGGAGGCTCAGCGGCTCGGCCGGAGCCCTGCTGGTGTTTGACAGGACGGTTCCTGGCTGACTTCGTTCGCTCCCGCAGGAAGGCGTGGGACTCGGGTGGCTTCTCTGTCTACGGTGTGAGTCGCCCTCAGAGATCCGTCTCCAGACGGTCATTCCGTGAGGACTGGCGGAACCGCAATGGTCCAGTTCACCCGTTCGTCCCTTCCGGCTGCCGTTTCTAGGAAGACAAGTGGTTCCCCGCAGGCGTCGGGGCAGCGGGACCCACCTCGTGCGCGTCCGGGGCCTCGGGCCACACCTGCCCTGCGGGGTCTCCGGGGCGACAGGCATTCTCGGCTCCTAGGGCATGTTTTCTGCACGGACCTGGGCCTTGCACCTCAGAGCCGGCTCCTCGCTGAACCCAGGCGTGGGGGCAGCATGCCGCGGGCGCTCGGGCCGCCGGTGCCGCCGGGCCGGCTCGGTTTCTCGGTCCTTCCAGGGGGTGAACCAGCAGGTTCATTTTCAAAACCAAGACTCCGCCGCACCGATTTTACCCCTGCTCTTCCCGCCGCGCCCCCTGCCCGCGGCGGCAGAGTCTTTACCTGGGCACATCGTGCCGCGGCCCTTGCGCCAAACGGCGGCGTTGCCACCCAGAGCTCCTGCCGAGGCCGGTGACGGCTTCTCTGCCCCTGTGACCCGAGGGGGGACCCGCCAGGGACCGGCCGGGGGCTGAAGTCACTCGGAACAGCTTGCCACGCGTGCGGCTGCCGCCAACTCTGTACACAGTTAGGTTTACTTGTTCCACTTGGATTCATATTTTTAGAGACTTTTTAAAATTAAGTTTTAAAGAATTATAAAAAATACTTGCATACTCCAAGGTCGAATCTGCAGAACAGGACACGCCCAGACCGTCCGGCGTCTGCTCCTGTCCGCCTGCCGTTTTCCTCCCCAATCCCCACTGCCGGCCGTTGGCTTTCGGTCTGGGATTTATCTTCTGCTTTTCAACATTTTTAAATTTGTGTCTCACCTTTCTTTGCGGAACAATAGCATGTTATTTGCGTTTTTCTTAACCTTCCTTGTTGGACTTGGTGGAGTGACCTGGGCGCCACCCGCTTTCTGGGGGGACGTGCTGACGCACACCCCCCTCGCTCAGCCACTGTGTCGGCTGGAGGTGACCCTACTCCCTTCCACTCAGCCAGTCCTCCAGGACCAGCCCCGCTCTCTTCCCTGGGGCCTCTCACCCCAAGAATGGCAGTATCTGTGAGGGCGGCTGCGACACAGGCCGGGGGGCCCGTGGCTGGCGAAAACAGGTGGCCTCTTTGAGGTAGAATAGAACAGAGAGGGCAGCCGGAACCCCACTTCTCTTGAGCTTGTACTAAGAGTGAGTCCCACATACTCTCACGCGCACTCACGCACACTCACGCACACTCACGCACACTGGCTGCTGGGTCCCCGTGTGCTTGTGTTCTGGGGCGTTAGAGGCGAGCGCCCCGTGTCCGGGCTCGAGGAAGCAGCGAGTTTTCACCTGAGCCCGAAGCATCCCAGCCCCAGGTTTGCGGGAGGAAAACCCGCCAAACCAGCCACGCCAGCGCTGTGGGGACAGACACCTAAGCTACGTCAGGACAAGCAGACGATGGCTCCAGGAGACAAAAGGAAGGTCTCAAAACAGATGGACATTTAACGCTTGACGAAGGCACGATTTCGACGCAGCGGCGAAAGGCGAGCGTGTGTAATAAATGCCGCAGAGTGAAGACAGAATGTAAACACACGACGGCCATTCGAGAGGAGTACGGGGAAGGCCGTCCGCACGACCCGGGTCGGCCGGGGAGGGGTGTGAGGCAGAAGGGCGGGGGGGGGCAGGTGACAAAACGCAGTCAAGAGCTGCCTTAGCAGACGGAAGTCATCGTGTAAACGAAAAGACGTTCGGCGCTGTTGTGAGAGAAAAAGGCTGATGTTCACAATCCGTGAAGAGATTTAACAACTTCATCAGCCAAAGGCAACAACCCCACGGGAAAGCAAGCGGACAGACGGCGCGAGGGGCCGGAGGCCGACGTGGTGACCACGGGTAAGACCCAGGAAGCGCTGGCGGTGGCGGCGAGCGACCCGTCCACACGCGCCCTCCACACCCCGAAGCCTGGCGGCCGCTGGCGGGGGGCGCGAGGGACGGCCGCCCGCGCGGGGCGAGCGGGAGCCGCGGGGGCTCCTGGACCCGGCACGCGCTCGCTGTCTCCTGGGAGCTCAGCGCCAAGCGCGACGGCCCGAGGAAACGCACGTGTCGGGGACGGACGGGACGGGTGTGACGGTCGTGCGCGGGCGGGACGGACGGACGCACGGGCGCCCCTGCCGGGCGGCAGACGGGGCCAGCTGGGGCGCGTTCCCGCCGTGGACGGTTCCGTCACCGTCGCAGACATGGCGAGCTCTGTACCCGCTGATCTGGAACCTGCTCTTCAGCGAGGAAAACATTCCGTAACGTGGCCACATCTTTTATTGTTATTACCATTTTTTTTAGGTGAACCAACCCTTGGTTGACCTCACAGATTGCAAGGACTTTGTCAGCTTACAACTCCTTGATTTTTAAATTTTTTTATTTTTACGCCTACGGCACCTGGTCTTCCTAGGCGGTCTCCCATCCAAGTACTGACCGGCCCGACCCTGCTTAGCTTCTGGGATTTCTGCGATCAGGCAGGATGGGGCTTGCTCGGGGTGGTCCAGCCGCAAACTGGTCCCATACTCCACACCTGCAGCTGCCTGCGTCCGTGTGCACGTGGACACATGTGATCGCGTGTGGTCCAAGTCCGGAAGATACACCCCCGTGGCTGGTGGCGATGAGCTGGGGGTCGGGGGGTGGGTGGGGAGACGGACGGGAAGCCCGGAGGACTGGGCAGTGGCCCTGACCGAAACGTTGCGTGCTGCACGCTCCTGTCAACATGGAGCTTTCGGCGTGTGCGTGTGCATTGTGTGCACAGATGCATAGACATCGGTCACCAACATGTCAATTGTGGTCACCACAGGCTTATGCGTTTCTGGTGGTTTTGTTTTTTTGGTGACGTACAGCTTTGTTAGGATTTTTATACCAAAAAAAAAAAAAAAACATTTAAAAATTACTTATTAGGAAAAGAGCGATGAGGTCGTTGTCCTGTGGGAAGCACAGGAGCATCGGGCGAGGTGGTGTGAGAGGTGCCGGCCAGACCCAGACGTGCCCTCGTGGGGGCCGGGGGGCCGTGGTTTCTGCGGCCACCGGTCACCGCCACCCCTCGGCTACGGCCCGGCGGTGGGCGCATCGCGCGCTGGCTTCCCGTCGGCCGGGAAGGTGTCCTGAGTCACTCCGGAGCGAGTGTGGGACAGGCCGGGCCACGCCGCTTCCTGCCAGGCGAGACCCCAGCTCCCCGGCATCTCGGCCCCCTGGCCTGGCCCGGGGTGCAGGGGCTTCCGCGTCGCTTGCCCGCAACACGGACCACGGTGGTGGAGGCCGCTCGCCGGCCACGATGCGGCCACACGCGGGCCAGTCCCACGCCGCCCTTCGCCGCCCTGGACGCCTGTCAGTGCCTCGTGCACAGAGAGTGAAGCTGCTACTGTTTTCAGGTCTTTTTGGGTGTCGTAAAGTTTTACAGTTCCACTCGCTGTGTATTACTATCTTATTCATGTTGAAAGCAACCTCCGTCGTTTATTAAGGGTTTTTTAACCGTGAGGATAAGGAAGAATGCCGGTTTGATTAGTTTTATCGCCCGCGGGCTCGACGGAATGAGGAAGGGTGCTGATCCGTGGCAGGCGTTAGTGACTGGTATTTGTTTCTGAGTCGGAGAATCTGTGGCAAGGATCGCCGTGCAGAGTCGAGTCTCGATCGGGTTTTAGACAATCACGCTGCCAGGACCCGCTGTCTTGGCCAAGCGCCAGGTCCGCAGGGCGCCCCACGGCCGTCTGCGGGGGCGCGAGGCCCAGCCGTCCTCCACCCACACGCGGTCGAGGGGTGCAGAGCAGGTGCACGTTGGGGGCGGGGAGCCGCCGGTAGCACCTCCTTCACGCGCAGCCCGCGCCCCCTGCAGGGGGAGGCGGCTCCCCACTAATTAACCAAAAGCGGTGACTCGAACTTCCCTCGGTCTGCGACACGGCCGGCTCGGAAACGGGGTGGCGTGGACTCCGGGTGGACACCCCCGCTTTCCCCGCCGCCCACTCCCTCCTCCTGTGGGCGAGCGCTCGCTGCAGCCCAGCACTGCTGCCGAGCGTCAGCTGCGAACAGCCGCGTCTCTCCCACGCGAGGACAGGAGCCAGGCTCCCGGCACACAGGGGCGGCTGGCCGCAGGCCTGTCCCGGCCGAGCTTTCTGGCCACGCTGCTGCTGCCCACGTGGGCATCGCGAAGCCCCCGCGTCACCACCCTGCCCGTCCGGGCCAGGCGTGGGAACGCTGGTGCACAGGATGGCGGCAGCCAGGTGGCCCCGGGACGTGGCGGTAAAGCCCGGAGCCTCGTGCAAAGCGAGGACTGAGGTAAGGAGCCATCTGAGAGACAGTGGCCTGGCCCGTGTGGCATAACAGGGACCAGCCACTGCCCTCGTCATCCGTTGTCACTTTGCGAAGCTCGGGCACAGGCTACTTGAAATTATAACAGGAACCAAGTCTTAGCTGGTGAAAATCATCGTCTTCTCAATCCCGTTCAGATGATCACAAACCACGTCTTCCCGGACGGAGTCAGCGGTGGGGCGGCGTGGCCAGGCCGCTCGCTCTGGGATAGCCCGCCTCCCCGGGCTGGCCACAGCTCGGTTCTGCCCGCCCCGACCGCAACAGAGCCCGCCCCCACGCGCCGTGCCATCTAAACTCCCACCAAGGGGGGCCATGGTCACGATCCCTGGGGAGACATTCGGTCCTGAGAGGAGACGAAGAGGGAGACGCGAAAGTCCACAGGGAACAGGAGGGAGGGGGAGAGGGGCGTGTCTGCACGTGTGTGTGGGTGCGTGCACGTGCGTGTGCGCATGTGGATGCATGTGTGTGAATGTGTGCATGTGTGTGCACATGTGTGGGGGAGCATGTGCACATGTGTGTGAGCACTGCGTGTGGATGTTGGTGTGTGCGTGTGTATGTGTGTGTGTGGATGCATGCGTGTGGGTGTGTGCATGTGTGTGTGGATGCCGGTGTGTGTGTGTCTGTGTGTGCATGTGCATGAATGCATGCATGTGAGTGTGCACGTGTGTGCGCGCACGCGTGTGTGCATGTGAGCACGTGCGTGTGCGTGTGCAGGTGCATGAATGCATGTGTGTGAGTGTGTGCATGTGAGCACGTGTGTGTGGATGTCAGTGTGTGCATGTGTATACATGTGCGTGAGTGTGTGCATGTGTGCGCACGTGTGTGGGGGCATGCGCACATGTGTTTGTGTGTGTGCGTGTGTAGATGCATGTGTGTGAGTGTGAGTGTGTGTGCATGCGTGTGCACATGTGAGCGCATGTGTGTGTGCGTGGGTGCATGTGTGTGAGTGCGCGCGTGTGAGTACGTGTGTGGATGTCGTATGCGTGTGCATGTGTGTGTGCGCGTGTGTAGATGCATGTGTGTGAGTGTGTGCGTGTGTGTGTGCGCACGTGTGCACGCTGGTGGAGCTTTGCATTTGGACACACTCGCGCGTGCCGGCAGGGGTGTCCGGGCTGGTGGACGGCGGCGGGGCACACGGGGGTGAGCGGCTGCGAGGCCCAGCGTGCCCCCACCGTGTGCCGGGCCCGTCCACGTCCTGCATGCACGTCACCCGCCCACGTCCAGGTCAGGCGGGCCTCGTACGAGCGCGGTGCTCGGATAACCCAACGCCGGCAGGCACGCCCGGATGGGCGCGGCGCGGGGGCCGCGTGCCGACACGAGCGTGTACGCCACAGCTCGCGAGGCGCTTTGCACACGCGTCCCCTGCACCGGCTCGGTCCCTGTGAGGCAGCTGCGACGTGCGAGGCTGCCGTCTGGCGGGAGCTGGTGTGTTCCAGGTCGCGGCCACCTGGGCTTCTGAGGGCAGCCGACTTGGGCGAGACCTCATGTGACAGGTGAGGTAACATCTACCTGGCCAGGCTGTCAGGAGGGTTCCAGAAGGTTCTGTGGTCGGAGTCAGACTCGATGACCACCAGCGCCTGTCCCCTGGCCAGCATCGGCAGCACGGTGCCCTGGCCTCGCACGCCCACATTTAACGGACGTGAAATCAGAGCGAGCGCTGAGCCAGGCACCACCGACCAAGAGACGAGGCCCCGGCCCGGCCCAGGCGGAGCGGCCGAGGCGCTGACTCCCTGCGGTGGCGGCGCGGCGAGCCGGAGGCCGCCAGGGGGAGTCCTGCTCGCGCTGAGATCGGGGCCAGTGGAGCGGGCCAGGGGAACTCCGGGGTCTGGAGACGGTGCCAGGCGCGGGGGACGGCGTGCGCGGACGGGGCGTGAGAGGCACACTCGTGTGTCCCACACGCAGGCCTGTGCACGTGTGTGCACGCGTGCACACACAGGCCCACATCCTATGAGCGAGGGCTACTTCCGCGTGCTCCGGTCACATGCTCAGTGTGTCACCGCCACGGGCGACGGTGACCATGTGTGTGTGGCGTGTGTGTCAGGGAGCGCGTCCACAGACCACGTGGACTCCTCTGGCCGGCGTGCTCCTCCGGGGGGGTCACTTTTCTCGGCACCTGCCGCCTCCTCGGCTCTGCCTTTGGAAGGACCGGGGGACGCAGCGCTGGCCCGTGGCGCTGTCTCCTGCACAGAAGGTCACAGCTGGTGCCCGCGAGCTGTCGCGACTTGCCAGGCGGTGGCGCGAACATGTGCGGCACCCCCTCCCCGCTCCCGTGGAACCGCAGACTCGTCGTGCCAACTCGGCCCCCGCACCCCCCGCGTCCACAGCCCCAGTGCCTTAAGATGCAGCGAGCCCAATGCGTGTTTTGAACCGAATTTCATCATTTCCTGGTTTAAGAAGAGAATGAACTTGGGATTTAAGAATTCTGAGTTTGGCGTTGGTTATTAGACACTGAATACGAGGTAAAATAAACATTTTTTTCTTGTCGTTGGAATTCCCCAATTACCAAGACGAGAATAGTGCCAAGAAAATATTTAAAAATCACTGACATTTTCATTTGTACGAAAGATCCAGAAAAGGAACTTTTTTGACATAAAGTTGAGCGAGAATGTCACACCATGGGTGCACACCCGAAACTTGACCTACGTGGATGGGGCGAAGCGTCTGTATTTTCCCTATGAGTTATTTTGTTTCCAATGTTTGTTTCCAGGGCTGGCGCCTGTCACCACAGCCTTCGTCTGGTCTTCAGGAGCTGGACGTGCGGGCGACAATGAAGCCTCCCCGAGCCCTCGAGTCTCCACCAACCACGCAGGCCAGGGTCATCTGCTGACCACACGTCCGTGTCTGCGGGTCGCCGGCGTGGCGTGACTTTTGGCAGGCGGTTCTGTCACTTGTCTTTGCGGGAGTGTTACCTGCAGTGAGGTCCGCCACACCCGGTTGGGAGGGAAGCCGGTTGGCATTGCGACCCGCACTCGGGGTGGAGGAGGAAGCCGGGGGCTGTGTCCGCGACGGTCTCGGTGTGCAGGCAGTCACGGGCAGGGCCGTGTCTGGCTCGGCCCCGTGTACCAGAGACCAAGCGGTGCCGCGCCCAAGACCAAGGCACCGATGTGCGTTTTGGGCCGAGAGGTGGGGCGCGGCTCTCGCCCACCCGAGGACTTCGGCGATGGACGCGTGTTCCGAGCTTGAGTGAGCAGCATGCGACCTGCTCTGGGCCGTGGCGGTGAGGCCGTGAGACATTCCCAGCGGGGGAGGTGTTTGCGGGGGGCGTGGGGGGCAGCTCGGAACCCGCGGCCCGCCTCTGCTCCCCATCCCCGGAGGGAGCGCCCACCACGTCAGCAGCAGACCCTCCGGTGGGAGCATCTCGCTCCAGGGGTCATGGTCCTCCAGCCAGGACCCGACCGCCTGTCACAGTTATGACCCTGTGGCGACTCCTCCTGGAACACGCCCTCAGCATGGAAGGGGGGAGGGAGCGAGCGGCCCGCTCGACCCAGGAGGGCGCTGGCCTGCAGGGACGCAGCCGTGCGCGGCGACGCCACCGGCACCGGCAGCGTGGCTGCTGAACGGCCTCCACGTCCCCTCGCCCTCCCACGCCGAGCTGCGCACAGACGCCGGACAGCGGGGCACATGGAGGGCCAGGCCTGCGGGCGGAGGGCTAGACGGTGAACTTGTCGCAGCTCAGACTCGGGACATCCCTGTCAACGAGACAGATCGTGCTGACACTTCCCGATACGTGCGGGTGTCGACCGCTAACCTTACACGCCTGGAACTCACACGTCACGTGTTGGTTACACCACAGTTCAAAACCACAAACACAAGGAAATGAAAGGACGGGTGGTGGTCAGCCGACCCCGCGCCGGGCAGGACGGTTCTGCAGGGGCTGGGGCCGAAGGCGGGGCGAGGGGCGGGGCGGGGCGGGGCGAGGGGCGGGGCGAGGGGCGGGGCCGGGGCTGAAGGCCGGGTGGGGTGGGGCGGGGCGGGGCGAGGCGGGGCGAGGGGCGGGGCCGGGCGGGACCAACACGGCCAATGTGGCCCTGGCCCGCCGTGGGCCACGGCAGGAGGGAGCGCCGTTGCCTCGAGTCTGAGCGCAGCAGGAGACGACGCGGGCGTCTTCACAGACGGAGGCTGGAGAAGGCGGGAGGGTGGCGGCCGGCGACCAGAGGGTGTCTGCGGCCTGGGTGCCCGTGCGCCCTTCCAAGCCCGCTCCCGTGGGCCGCGAGGCCAGCGGTGGCGCGGAGCCCCGCAGCGAGGGAGGCTGCAGTGACCGCTGGCCCTCACCAGCACCTCTGCATGTGGCACAGCCCAGAGGCTCAGCTGGAGCCCGGGACCCGGTGTCTCGCCTAGGAGGGGGACAGGCAGGCCTGAGGGACTCAGGGAGCCGCGGGGCCTCCTTGCACCACCGGGAAGGGCTCTGGGCCCAGCTGCTTTGGCCACTTGGTCGCGTCCCCACCTCGCGCTGGGCGGGTGGCCGTCATGGACAGTGACGGCGAAGCTGGCGTCAGGGAAGGAGGGGCCGGACAGGCCTGGGAGGCTCAGACTGGGCCCAGGAAGTTTAGTTTACAGCTAATTTTTACACGTTTGTTTAATCTGCCACCAAGGGTCACCGGTCTGCCCGTGGCTTCTCTTCGTGCTGCCAGCGCCCATGCAGGCCACCGGGGAAGGGACAGGAAGGCGCGTTCCCGACGCCCAGGAGACAGGAAGCGCCACTGACATGCGGCCTCCTGGGGATCCCAGGACGCAGGGTTTCACCCCGCCAGAGTCAGGGGCAGCCGGTCCCCGTGGCCCCGTGGCCCTGTGGTGGCTCTCGGCTCAGGTGCCCAGACACCAGGCCCGGCCCCAGGAGCAGCCCCTGTGACGTCCTGGCCACCTGTGGCAGACCCTTCTTTGACGGGGATCAACTCTGGTCAGCTGATCCAGAGGGAGGCAGTTGTGTGCCTGACATGACGAGGGGTCTTTGCTGTTCTGTGAGTTGAAAATCAGTTTCAGTTTTTAAAAAACTCTTACACACATCATGTAGCTTTAATTTCTCTGAAAATGTAAATGCTCATTTTCAAGTCTTTTAAGGCAAGGCCAGTGCCCCCTTACTGCTGCTACCGGGCCTCGCGTCCTTCTGAACAGACCGCTGCATGCCCCCTCGAGGACCCCAGCTCCACTGGACCGGGAACACAGGATGCTCGAGAAACGACATGCTCACGGGTGCCGTGCCCACATCTGTGTGACCACATTCTTCACGCACTCGCTTTTAAAAGGTCGTTGAACATTTGCTCTCATGGAAACAATATTTTTTCTCTTTATATCATACAACTGTTTCATGTCATTTATTAATTCCAAAAATGTTTTTGCCTTTTAAATGTCTGACTCATAATCCTTAACTTACATAATTACAACAGGCACAGACTGGTTTGGGACAAGCAAACACTCATGACTCTTGGTGAGCGCATTTCAACCGGGGGGCGGGGCGGGCACGCCTGGGCGCCGCAGGGGTGTTCGCGAGCAGCGAGGGCTCCATAGTGCCACCAGCACTGGGCGCTGGGCATCGCGGGGCCCGAAGGGGACACGTCTGAGAGGAGCCGGCTAAGGGAAGCCAAGTCAAAGAGCTTTATGGTGTCATCACCATCGTCACCACCATCGTCACCATCATCATCGCCGTCATCACCATCATCACCACCACCGTCACCATCGTCACCACCATCGTCACCATCATCACCATCTCCATCACCATCACCGTCATCACCATCATCATCACCATCGTCACCATCACCATCTCCATCACCATCACCATCAGCTCATCACATCATGACCATCACCAAGGCTGATGGTTTCGATCGTTGCCTTAGGCTCTGTGTTAAACACATTACATGGACTATCTCATCAGAGCCTCCTGTAACCCTACGGCAAAGATCCTGTTTACTGTTTCCATTTCGAATGTGGAAACTTAAGCTCCATAGGCCAAGTGACTTACCCACAATTGTGTACCTTGTAGGTGAGAAGTGGAACTGAAGCCAAGCTGTCCTGTGTGACATTGTCTCTCCCAAAGTGCCACTGCCACCACCTCACACCTGGAGAAACTGGACGACAGGTATCCAGGTGCCTTGCTGGCCTGGGTCACACGGCTCGAGGTGAGGGGGCTGGCTCTGGAGGGCAGCCTGGTCTTGCCACCTGATCTCTCACGCGCTGTCCCTTGCTGGAAGGGTTCTCAGACCCCGAGCTCCCTGACCACACATCTTGCCTCCTCGTGGCCCCTTCGAGCTCACACCAACCCAAAGAGGATCGAAGCCCGAACTGGCCCGACGTGGAAATGCCTGGGGTGCCCCTGGGGCCCTCGAAAAGGGATGCAGTGAAGGTGCTGGCGAAAGCTGTCCTTAGAGCTGACCCCGAGCCTGGCTCTGAGTGAGCGTGGTGCTGTCACTCACCAACTCCCCCGGTCCTTTGAGGAGGATGTCGCCATCCCAGAGCAAATCTGGGCAGCAGACCCATGTCTCCGATCCTAACGCCTGTGGTCTGACTGCCGCTTCTGCAGCCGAGCCACTGGCAGGAACCCCCTCTGGGGCCTGTAGAGCAGCAGACCCCAACCTTGCAGCACAGGGACCGGTGCTCCTATGAGAAGCTAATGCCCGATGACCTGAGGTGGAGCTGAGGCGGTAACGCCGGCACTGGGGGCGGCTGCAGACACAGACGAAGCTTCCACTGATCACCGCTCGCCTCCTGCTGTGCGGCCCGGTTCCTGACAGGCCACGGACCGGTACCAGTCTGGGTCGGGCACCCTGCCGTAGAGGCCCAGGCCTCTCCTGTGGGAGTGCCTCATGGACTAGGGGGCTGGGTCTTAGTCTGCTGCTAGTTCCCAGCATGAAGTGTTAGGGGTGAACCTCGGCTCCCCGTAGCGTCTGGGTTGGGTGTGTCTCATGCCCATCATGTTGGCTTGGTCAGTGGGAGGACTGTCAGGGCCCTATTGTCCAATCAAGGATCTGAGATTTGAGACAAAGCCTGAGTCCAGCCTGGGCCCCACGACGCTTGTCTGGGAACCGACTCTCTGCCCAGCTCCCCAGTCTGGGTCCTGCTCCCCCTACCCTACGCCTGCCACTGGAGGCAACTCAGGGTCCTGCTGTCGCTGCCCTCCAGATGGCCATGCTCCCATCGGTCACTCCTCCTGCTGCGACCTGCCAAGTGCTCGGAGCTCCCCCCGCAGCCTGGCAGAGCCGCGCCCAACCTGGCTGCAGCCGGCCTCTCGACACGCCCCAGACTCGGTCCCGCCTGGTGCCGGCTCCATCCTGCCTGCACACGCGCACGCTAGTGTGCTCACACTCACCCACTCGACGGCACTCGTTAGCGTATATGTGTGCACACACACAATGGTGTGTTTAATGTCAGGCGCATCCCAGGTGCCTAGCAAGTTGTTGTTTAGCTGAAGTGGCCTGAGCGATGGGATCATCTCACATCGACGTTTAGAAAGTTGGATGTTTGCAGGAGTGTCTCTCGAAACACTGTGTCTGGGAAGTTTCCCGTTTGAACCAGTGACGGCCAAAGCACATCTGGGATCCGCCTGTCCTGAGGGGCCTCCAGGAGTCGGACTCAATGCCGGGCGTCCGCAGTGGCCCCCCGTGGCGGTGCGAGGTCTTCGGGGGCTGGGCCCAGAGCTTCGAACGCCACCTGCTTCCAGGACCCTATTGTCACATGGTGCCTGTGGTCAAACGTGGTTTTAGGGCCCCGAGTCCTTAAGTTGCAAGAGACCATCCTGTGTCACCACCTGCCGAAGCAGGGTCTGCCCCACCCGCGGGTGGCCAGGCAGCTCTTTGCGGAACACGGAGCTCGACATGTTGGGTCACAGAGCTGATGGCTCTCCTGTGCCCGCACCCAGTTCTCAGGAGCTGAAGCTGTTTAGTACGGGGGATGCGTGCTGAACATGTGGGGGGCCCCGGAGGAGCCGGCAGCGACTCTGACCGGCTGCCTGGGGGGCGTAACTGCCACGCGGTGCTCGCGGCGTCACCGAGCCACGGAGCTGGGCGTGAAGCAGCACACGTGGCCCCTCGCAGGTCGCCCCCTGAGGACGGGGCCTCCGTCCAGGATCCGCCGCACGCCGATCACCCCAGCACCACTGCCTTGGGGGCCAGGGCAGCCACATGCACCTAGGCGCCAGGTCGTGCAGAACCCCACTTTACACGGGCCCTGAGTGTGGCCCGTGGGGTCAGAGTCCTGCAAGGGGACAGTCTAGACAGCTTGCTAGTGTCTCCCTGCTCGTGTGAGCACACAGCTGAGGACAGCCGTGTGCGCATGTGCGCATGTGTGTGTACGAGCACATGTCCATGTGTATGTGCACATGTGTGTGTATTGTGCGAGTGCATGAATGTACACGTGAGTATATGAGCGTGTGTGCACATGTGTGAGTGCACGTGAGTATACGAGCGTGTGCATGCGTCTGCACATGTGTGTGCACATGTGTGAGAGTGTGTGTGGGAGAGTGTGCATGTGAGTACGTGACTGCATGAGCGTGTGCACGTGTCTGCACATGTGTGCGCGCGTGTGCCTGTGGGGGGGAGACAGAGAAGGAGACGGGCTTCCCCATTCCCTTCCCCCATATTTGGCGGCAGCAGCTGGAGCCCACGCTAAGCTGCCGCAGGGCGGGGCCTCCCGGCTGCACGAAGGTGACTCAGAAGGCGCGGGCGCGCGTGGGGGGCAGGCCGGGCGGACCCGCGCGCTCAGCCCCGTGGCCACCAGCCCCACCCCGGAGCGCGGCCCCCCAGCCCTCAGGGCGTCTGCGTGGCCAGCGCTTCTCCGGCCCGGCTGCGCTGCTCGGGCCCCGCCCGCGGTTACCGGGACGGCCCCTCCCCCAGCGCCCCCGGGGGGGTCGGGGGGCGGCGCGGCCTGGAGCGCGGAGCCGGCGGGGCCCGTGCGTGGCCGGGGCCCGGGCACGCGGCGCCTCAGCCGTGAGCTCCGCGCCCCGCGCCCCTGACACGGGACGGGAATGGACGCGAGCGCGTCCTCGGCCCCGCACGCGTCCCGGCGCCGCGCGGAGCTCTTTGCGCGGGAGAAGCGACCGCGCCGGCAGCGGCAGCATCAGCGTCGCGCCGCGGAGTCGCAGGGCGCGCGGCGGGGGGGGGGGGGCAGCCCGCAGCCTCACGCCGAGCCCGGCCGCCGGGAGGCGGGCAGCACCGGCCGCCCCGAGCCAGGCCCCCCGGGCGAGCCGGGGACCCCTGCAGGCCGGGCAGCCGCGCGGGGGCCGCCGCCGCCCCCCCCACCCCCCCCCCCCCCCGCCGTGTGGGGTCACGGGCCAGCCCCGGCCGCCGCGGAGGGGGCTCTGTGGGGCAGGAAGGGAGGACGGGGCGTGAGACTTCCCGACCGGCTTCCTGAGGGACGAGCTGCTCGGCCGCTGGACCCGCCGGCTGGGCGAGCGCCTGGACCCCAGCCCTTCCAGAACATTCTCCGGCAGATGCGGCTGAGCCAGGTGCCCGGCTCGCGGCCGAGCGCGGAGAGAAGGCCGGCAGCCCACAGGCCCGCCTCCTCGCCGCTCGGACCCCACCTGGCCATCCACAACGCAGCAGGTCCAAGCTTCGAAAACGTCCGATTTGAGCCAGAAATTCCATGCAGATGTCTGAATCTGTGTTTTGCAAATTGAGCAGACTGTGCTCAGCCCCGGACACCCCCAGCACCCACTTGGCACAGACCACCCTGCCGTCCCCTGCTCACTCTGTCCCTCGTCGTCCTCGGGGGCGACGTAGAGTCAGAGCAAAGGACAGGAGGGGACCGAGCGGGGGCCGGCGAGTCCCGGCCAACCCCGGTGAGCCGGCGACACTCGGGAGGCCGGCAGCGCCCCGAGCCATCGCGTGGGAACGGTGTCACGTGGCAGCGGCGTTGGCTGGCCTCGGCAGAGACGGGCTGAGAACGCAGACGGCGAGGACAGAGCAGGGGTGGGGACTGGACCTGGAGCCCGCGAGGCAGAGAACAGGGGAGCGAGGCGGCGCCGGGGACCTCGGGGGTTCCTCCGTGCCCAGCGCTTCGTGAGGAAGGCAGTGCCCGGCGCCCGCGCCCCTCCCGGGGCAGCTGGAGTTGCACGGCCGGGTGCAGCGGAGTGGAGACGGAGACGCTGTCCGCGTGGGACCCCAGCCCTCCTGCCCGAGCACGGCGGACGAGGCCCCTGGAATGAGCTCCGCAGTCGCGTCTCATGTGACACCCGCTGGCTCTGGGTGACGGGGACGAGCACCGAGCCCCGTCCGTGGCTTGGGGCCAGCACCAGCCCTTTGCCGCCGCGTCCTCCTAGGAGGACTCACCGCCCCGAGCGTGGCGCTCTGGCACTGATGGCTCCCGGCGGTGTGACCCAGTGGGCGTGTGAGGCCGTCGCCACCTGTGCGCACACTGGCACACACGGTAGCTATGGCGCTGTGCCGGGTGACGTTCGCTCCTCATCACGCCGAGTGCCCACGGTGACCAGGGCCCCGCGCCCCGCACGAGACTCCCACCCGCGGCCGGCGAGGGCGGCCTTGTCTCCGGCTGCCGGGACACGGGCAACGAGCTCACGCGGCACGGCTCACGCCTCCCGTCTGCGGCCAGGCTCGGGGCGGGCGGGCGGGGCGCCTCGGCCTCCGGAAGTGCCTCGCCTGGCTCGCCACGACCGGCCTTCGCACGGCATCCTCCCTGTGCCCATCTGTGTCCACAGCCACAGTGGACGAGCGCCCGCCGACTCCAGTGTGGCCTCCTCTTAGCTAGTTCCAACGAGGCCATTCGCCGAGGGGCCAGGCATGAGGGCTTTGAGTCTGAGTCTGGGGGCCACAGCTGACCCCATGTTGGGTAAGAAGCGGGCGAGCGGCCAAGGCCCCGCAGTCTGCGCCGGGCCACGCTGGGTGACAGTGTGCAGCCACGTGGGGGCACCACCGTCCTGAGCGGTGCCCAGGGCAGGACTCGGGGTCAGAGCCGGGGCTGGGCCGCTGCCCCCACCCAGGGGTCAGTGGCCGCGTGTGGGGAACCGCCCACCGGAACTTGGGGCGGTCGTCACACGGCCCCCCGCAGGGGCCGAGGTGCCTTGAGGGGACCAGCTGCTGGAGACAACTTTTCCAGACCCGTCTAGCTGACCTGTTTTTCCAAAGGAAGACCAGGGGGACGGCAGAGGAAGCAGGAAGTGGGCGGAGGTGCCGGCCGGGACCCGGGGCCGGGCCAGGGCGTGGGGAGAGGCCAGCGGGCGCCTGCGAATCGCAGCCGCGGGGACAAGACGGGCTCAGCGCCCCTTGCCTCTGGGAGGGCGAGGCCCGGCTGACCACGGCCCGGCTGTCACACAGCCTAGAGAGAGTCAGACAAACAAACTTTTCATTTCAGAGGATGCTCTCGAGAAAGTCCTCTAGAAAGTCCTCTAGAGAATGGGAGAAAATATGTGCAAATCATACATCCAGTAAAGGGCTCGTATCTGAAATATGTTAAGAACTCTGATAATTCGCTAATAAAAAGGCAAAGATCTCAGTTACGGCGCTGGCAAAGGATTTATCTCTCCGAAGAAGACACATGAATGGACACTAAGCCCGTGAAAAGCAGCTCAGCATCCCTGGTCTCTAAGGAAACGGCTCTGGACCACGAGGGGACACGAGGGCGACTTTAATCGCTGCGGCAGGCCGTGACGAGTGCCGGGACGCGGAGACGCGGGGGGCCTCACGGGAGGTGACGACGGAGACGCGGGGGGCCTCACGGGAGGCGGCGAGCGCCGGCAGGTGGAGACGCCGGGGGCCCCGCACAGCTCTGGCGGGGCGTGAGTGGTGCGGCCGCGCGGGGAAACGGCTCACTGGGCCCCGGTGTTAAACGAGGAGCCGTCGCGTGACCCAGAAACGCCCCCCCGGCATCCACCCAGAGTCGGGAAGACACGTTCCCACCGAAACGCTGCCCCAGGCTGTCGCCCGGCGCCGTTCGCAGCCCGCAGCGGGGAGGCCCGGCGTGCACCACGTCGCCTCGGCCACGCCGCCCGTGCCCGGGGCCCCCTCTCACGGGCCTGGGCTCCCGGGTGCGTCTCCCGCCGTCCGCTCCTCGCGGGAGCCCTGCCACGTCGCCTCGGCCACGCCGCCATGCCCGCCACGTCTGGCCGGGGTCCTGGCCCTCCACAGCCTGGCGACGCCCGGTCACCCGCCGCTTGCAGCGGGACGGCCCGCAGGTTGGTTTGGCCAGGACCCCTCGTCCCCCGCGTTTCCTGCCCACTGACCCCCGCGGCCCCCCGCCCCCTGCTGCTCGAGCCTCGGAGACACCCGGCTAAGAGAAGGTTCCAGTCTCGGGAGGCCAGACGCTGCGTTGTCCATGGATAGGACGTGCTGGAAGGGCAAACCCACAGAGACATGGCGGGTTCGTGGGGGCCGGGGCCGGGGCTGGGGCCCGGGGCCGGGGCTGGGGCCCGGGGCCGGGGCCAGGGCCAGGGCCGCTGACGAGAGCAGGGCTCCTTTCCAGGGTTGATGCTGACAGCTGTTCACTCTGTACTAGAAACCACTGAACTGTGCGTCTCAAATGGGTGAATTTTATGGCATGTAAATTATACCACAATAAAGCTGTTAAACAGTCTTGCCGAATAGCTCTCGTTAAATTCAAAAATATTTATAGACGAGAATTTTTACCACTGCGTTTAAAAGAGCACGAGTGTTTCACCAAACGTGAGCGTGTGTTTTGCAGAAAGAGGAATGCGCTCTATGCGGGTGCAGGTGGGCGTCTGCGGTGCCACCGCAGGCCCGTTCGCTCAGGGGCGCCTGGCGCCCAGGGACAGTGAGGCAAGGGGCCGTCCAGCACGGCCTCGGGCTTTGTGCGACAGCGCCTCCGTCCACCGGGGACAGGGGACGCACAGGGCCGCCCTCGACTTCGCTCAGCACGAGCCTTCCTCTTTCCCAGAAGGCAAGCCCAGGCTCGCACGTGGTGACAGTCATGGCAGCAAGCGGCCAGGCCCTGTCCCAGCCGAGGACGAGAAGAGGGTTTGAGAGGCGCCCAGTGAGGGCAGGGTGGATCCAGGCCTCCGCTGCCCTGAGGGTCCCTGGCGGCCTGGCCCCCGGCCTGCAGTGGGAAGCCAGGCAGCAGCACCCAAGGCAGAGCACCCCGGGGTGCCGTGAGCCCCTTTGCTCGCAGTCCAGCGTCCAGAGAGGCCGTGCCGGGCTCAGGGCCTGGCCGCTGGGTCCCGCGCACAGCCCTGCTGCCTCTCAGACAAGCCGGACCCTTCCTGGTCCCGAGTTGTCACCTGAGGACAGGGAGGTGACAGCTGTGCCTTCCTATCGGGTGGCTGTGAGGGGGGAACCTGCCCGGGCAGGTCCGGTGCTGAGCCCAGGCCTGGAGCTCCCGTGTGCAATGCCGTCGGCCGCTGGTGGGGCGGGCCCCCCGCACCGCCAGGGTTCCTGGGCCCCGGGGGTCCGAGCCGAGCACCCTCTGGCTCGGCAGCACCCTGGCCTTCGGGCAGCCCCTCAGCCAGCCCGTTCCCCCCCAACCCCTCCTTGTCCTCCCGTCCAGTTCAGTCGTCCCTTCCTGCGGGAAACCTTCACTGACACCCCCACGGCCTCCGTCACAGTCGAAGGCCACGCTCCCATGTGGCCCGTCCACGGGAGCAGTGACCTCGGTGCCCGGCACGCGGTGGGCAACCGGCCTGCACTGCCAGGCAGGGATCGTGCTCACAGCGGCGCGCTGGTCACCTGAGTCCTCAGCTGCGTGGGGTGCTGTCCGGTGCGAGTCGCGTCGCATGCTCGTGTTCTGAGGGAGGGTGACGGCCGGGTGACAGGTGAGCGGGAAGCTGGAGGCTGAGCGGGAGGAGAGGCGTCGGCGCAGGCAGCGGGGCCACTGCGGGGGGCCACGAGCGAGAAGGCACGGGGTTTGGGGCACCCTCTGTGAGCCGGAACCGTCCAGGACACCAGGGGAGACTGTGGGCGTGGACCGTGCTCCTGCCCCCCACACCGCTGGGGACAGTCACCATGCCACCGTGCCTCCGGGGACCCTGGCTCGGGGACGGTTTCAGGGGACCTTGGCTGGACATGGCCCGTGTACATCCTAGGACATTAGTAACATGGTTTGATTAAAGGCAATTCAATTTAAATGGTTTTGCAAAAACTTATAGAGCTCCCGCTCCGGATGAGACCCTGCCGAGGCCGAGGGGAACTGCTCTCCGGAACACGAGCGCTTTGAGAAGCACACGATTCGCTCGGCATCGGGCGGCAGGGCTCCCGTTATCATTCACCGAGTGATGGGGATTGAGTTAGGGTTTGGCGGCAGGGTCAGCCGGTGACAGGACGCATGGGGAAATAACTAACCATGACAAAGGCAGTTACGCTTAACTTGTGCTACGTTTAAAAAGAAGAAGTAACGGCATCATCCGGGGGCTGAGTGACCCCGAAAGGCCGGTCGGAAGCGGTGCCTCCCTGCGATTCTGAGGCGACGTCACCCCACGCCCAGCCCGGTGTGTGCCGCGGTGCGGTGGCCCGGACAGGACGGCGAGGGCCGCGGTGACGACCGACCCACCGGCAGACGGCAGGGCCCCAGCCTCCCGTCGGGGAGGACAAGGGGAGTGTGCGCACGCGTGTGCACGCGTGTGCATGTGTGTGCACGTGTCCGCACGCCGTCCCCTCCCATGCTTCTCAGAAAGTCACGTTAGAAACTACACTTGAATAAAAACGTCCCACTTGCCCATTTCAGTCGCTCAGTTCTAAGTATTTCCCTCCCACTTGGAACCACAGGTGGATGGGGGAACTCAAGGTGTACCTGCTGTTTGACGTCATCGGGGGTGGCAGACTCTGTGGGGACCTGGGTCCTGGGGCCTCCCGCTCAGCAGGAAGTCACGACGCCGCGAGGACATCGTGGTGGTCAGCTCCTTGGCAGAGACCCAGCCAAACGGGACCCGCGGTGCTGACGTCGGCCGGCCGAGCAGCCGCATGCTTTCGGTGAAAACTGAGAGATCAAGGCTCTGAGCCAGCGTCACTCAGGACGGCCGAGCTCCGCGCCCTCGGCGGGCCATCCTCACCGGGTGTGCCGAGTGCTGGCCCCCAAGGGCCCTGATCCCGGGGCAGGGACACCGGTGGAGCCTGCTCTGGGGGGTCCCTAACCCTAACCCTACGTCCTCGCCGTCCATGGGAGTGCGAGCGTCAGGTGCTTAGACTCTTGGCCTCAAGAACAGGCTCATTTTTCTTGACATTTTCATCCTTTGTCGGAGTCTGACAGATCTGAGTGTTTCTGGAGCACTCGGGGGGCTCTGTCTCAGAGCCCGCATGCCCCTGAGGCTCCAGGCTGCCCTGAACGGGTGTGTGACTTCGGAGTGAAGGCCGTTGCCTCAACCCCCCTCGCTGACCCATGGCCCCTCCTCCAGGGAACCTGGATGCCTCTCCGATTAACAACTTTGAGGCTCAAAGCTGTCTGCCAGCTCCTTGGGTGTCGATGGGCCCACATGCCCTGCTGGGCTGGGTCTCGGGGGTCCACAGGGTCAGCACGTGGGTCACAAGTGTCCCTGCCCTGCCCGTGCACCCCTCTGACCCAGTGCTCATCGTGGGGCCCAGACGATGCCAGGCCAGCCCGCGGGTCACCCCGGGGCGCTCCCTGCTCCACCCAGGAGGTCTGGCAGGACAGTGGCCTCGCCCTTCTGTGCCCGATCCAGGCACAAGGGACCTGGCTCAGCGAGTGGCCCGTGTCCAGGCCAGCGAGCAGCTTCCACTGGCTTCTGAGCTGCGCCTCGCCCAGCACCAGGCACCCGGCGCCTCGCTGGAGGCAGCCGTCGGCCCCAACCACCGGACAGAGCCGCTGGCCCTGGCTCCAGGCTCCCCGAGGGGGGCCCCCTGCTCCCCCACGTTCTCGCGAGGGACGCGCTGAGCAGCGGGGGCAGAGGAGCCCGGGCTCTGTTCAGGAGGACGCGTCCCCCGGGCCTGGTCTGATTTTCACTGGACTGGGCGTCGCCTAACGGCCACGTGTTGAGCCCTGGCACAAGGACCGAAAAGCAAGTGCCCGGGCCGCAGAGCCGGGCACCTTCCCACAGGGCCTGAGGCCACGAGGAGCAGACGGGGGCGGCTGGCGGGCGCGTGGGGTCCGGGGCAGGGTGGGCACGGAGCCGCAGACGGGCGTGCGTGCAGGCGATGTCTCGGTTCCAGATCCTGGTGCCGGGGGAGCAGGGCTCACGGTGTCAGCACGACAACTGCACAGTGGGAGCCGGGGAGACAAGGGCACCAGGGGTCCTGGCCACGCGCCCCTGGGCGAGCCCCTGCCTCCTAGGAGCAAGCAGATCTGTCCCCTGAGACAGGGCCCCTGGCCGGGAAGCTGGGAACCTGGACCCCAGCAAAACGCCTGTCACAGCCTGGATCCCTCGAGAAGGGGCTGTCTTGGCTGCCGGCCCAGGGCAGCTGGGACAAGGCCTGAGGACATGGGAGGCGAGTGTCCACGTGGCTGGCCCTGTGCGGTCCCCAGTCATGTGGGACCCCACGCGGAGGCCCAGATGTCTGCAGAAGGTGGCGACACATGCCCAAGGCCTGTCCCTTTGAGCTCGAGCCTGGGTGGTCAGTGTCCTCCAGGGCGTGGGAGGGACTCTGAGCCCGGGCGGAGGCTCCTGCGTGTGGCAGGCGTGGCTGCACCCTGGGACCGTCCGTGTGGCAGGTCACACAGCTCCTTCTGAGCTCCGGGTGCTTTGGGACCCAGTGCCCACTGCGGTGCGGGTGTGTGCCCATGAGCCTGGCCCCGCAGTGACAATGGCGAAATTGGGGGGGGGGGCAGCACGCTCGGAGGGACCCCGAGTGAGCACGGCCATCACAGCACCACGTTCGATCTCCCGGGACGTCCGGGCGGTGAGCGCGGGGCCAGGGAGCCCCCCGCTGGGGCGACGGCCGGGAAGCCAGCCGGGCGTCCGTCCAAAGGCCCTGCTCGCAGAACGGGGTGGGGTGGCTGGAAGCGTCCCTCGGGGGGCACAGCCCGGACCTCCGCGTGGGAGCGCCGTTCTCTGCGACGGTTGTTCTCAGCTTGGACCAGCTCGGCCATCGACGCCAAGCTCTCGGGGTGTCCGTGCCGATAACGGGGGCGCCCCTGTCGGTAAGGTGCGTGAGGCCCCCCTTGCCATTCCATCGGCTGCTCCACGGGCCAGCAAAGGCTCGCGCCCCGGGCGGCCGGCGCTTCCCGCAGACCCAGGACACACAGACGCTTCTAGGACATGGCAAAGGGAAAGCGGAGCCGTCCGCCCCGCAGCGCGCTGCATGTCCCCGGGAGGCGGGCCTGGAGGCCGGCCTGGGGGGGCGGCGCCTCCTGCCCAGGGGCAGCCTGTCCGCCTGGGCCGGTGGCCGTGCCACGACTGAGCCGATCTCCACCGTCCGTGGCCCAGGCCTCGGCCCCTCACCTGTCGGAAGCCCCCTCTCCCTCCTCAAGCCGTTGCTGCACAATTAACAAATGACAGAGAAGTCACTCGGTGACTAAGGAACTAACTTCGACCTCAGTCGTCTCTGAGACCCCTCCCCCTGCCCCCGCCGCCACCCTCGGCACCACCTGCTCCAGAGCCCGTCGGGACCAGGCTCCTGAGCAGGAGTGTTGGGATGGGGGGACCGTGAATGACAAGAGGTGGACGGGGAGCTCAGAGCCACGCGGGGACAGGTGGCAGGGAAGTGGGCAGGCCCCGAGGGCAGTGCGGGCAGAGGCCGGGCACGGGGGTGGGCAAGAGCTGGGCCGCGGTCCGCTGGGACCTCTGCGAGCTGCAGAGGGTCCCCCCACGGCGCCCCCGCCTCCGCTCCCCGCTCCCGAGAGCCGGGCAGCATCCCTCGCGCCTCTGACTTGGGGACGACAGGCCGGTCGCACATCCGAACTAGTGTTATTGGGCTCTCTCGCTTGCCTTGGTTTTGACTCCACGACTGGATCGGAATTTCTTTTACTCTGTTTTAATTTCAATCTATTGTAATTTTTCATCATGATCTTAACCTAGCGCGATGCTCATTGGAGAAGGAACAAGACAATACGTTAGCAAGAACGGGCTCTAAGTGCCAGGCGGTTTGCGGGGGCCTGGACATCCTCTCGTGTAGCCCGGAGCAGCACCGCTGACCGCTCCCGGCTCTGGCTCCGGCTCCCATGCTGCTCGGCCCAGGGGCCTCGTCCTCAGCCGCGTCCTGGGGCTCAGCTCTGGTCCAGCAAGCCGTCTTCTCTCCCGTCGGTCACCTGCCCTGCGTTGACGGTGAGGCCACGCCCTAAGTCGTGGGTGTCCTCCCCGGAGCAAGGTCTGGTGTGACCGCACCTTTTCCCAGGCGCGGGTCTGGCGTCCCGTCCGGACAGCTGGCCGTGCGGCGAGGCCCGCGGCAGTCTGGCTCCTGTGCTGGGCCGCTCTCCGGCCCCACACGCGCTGCGAGGCCGCCCAGCATGGCGGGCGGCCGCGACACCCACCGAGGGGGCTGCGGGCCAGGGCCGTCTGGCCACCTGCGTCTTGGGTTTCCATCTTCAAAGAAAAGGATGTTTTAGGAAGAAAAAGAGAGGGATCTGGGGCGTCTTTGCCTTCCGGAAAGAAATAGATGTTTTTAATTACAAGACAATAAGAGAATACACTTTGGAGAAGAAGCAGACTTGAAGCTCTCGTGCCTTCTGAGGACAATTACGGCTGGTGAGCGGGAGGGCCGCTCTTCGGGCCCTTTGCCCGTGAGCCTGCACCCCGGACCTCGGTCTCAGCCACGAGAGCCAGGAGGTGCAGAGGGACGCCGGCCCGGGCTCTGCAAGGCCGGCACCGCGAGCGCTTGGCCCAGGCGCCCCCGCCGCCGGCTGGAGCATGACCACGAGGTCCTGGACACAGCCCATGCAGGAGGGCAGGCAGGGGCTGTTCCCCGAAGCCAGATCCTCTTAGGCAGCAGGCGGCCAGATGAGGGGCAGAGGAGCCACCGTGTGACTCCTCGGCTTCCCAGGGCCGGTCCCCCTGATGACCTAAAACGAGTCAATGAAAACACGCTCTTGGGAAAAGAGACCTGGAGGTCCCTGGTCTGACCACAACCCACAGCTGGCACGTGGGGGTGGGAGAGGCAGGGACAGAGGGGGGCCCGGGGACGGGGGGTGCACGTGCCCAGAGCAGAAGGAGCCTCTCAACAGCCGTGCCCACCCACGCTGTGCCCGCTCCCCAAAGCCCAGGCTCGGTGACTCGCCAGCAGCCCGCAGCTTGGTCCAGCAGCGTTGCCCTGAGCGGCATGGTCGGTCCTCAGGCTTGTTGCTCCCACGTCGCTCCTCGGAGCCGGGCAGGGACGCCTGTCCTCCCGAGCCCTCTCTCGGCCAGCACCAGACGCCTCCGGGGCCAGAGCGGTGCGGAAGGGCCCTGGATCTGGCTGCCAGTCTGGTGGGCTTAGGGCAGAAGCAGGCCCCGTGGCGTTGGGCTTATGCCCATGCACCTGTGGGTGCATGCATGCACACGCATGCACACGCAATCCACATGCACACCCATGAACACATATGCATACCTGCATGTGCACGTGTGTGCACACAACACACGCACATGTACACATGCACACGCATGAGAAGCACATACCTGACAAGCACACTCCTGTGTGTGCACACATGTACACATACGTGCACACATAGCATGCACATGCATGTGTGCGCACATATCCACATGCACATGCACGCACATGCGTGGACTGTGCACATGCACGCACTCGTGCACGCACATGCGTGTGCACACACAGAGGAGGGGACTGGGGGTGACATGCCTATGTATTTATACACACATGTGCACACGCACACACACATCTGAGTTGCAGTGAGATTCGTGCGCCCGGCTCGCACTCTGAGCCTCTTAGCGCCGGGTCACCCTCCGGTGGGTTCGGTCCGGGCAGCCAGCGGGGAGAAGGCCGACGCCTTTCCGGGGTACAGAGCCCGGGTGCCGTGGCCTGTTCTCTTTCCTGCGCCTGCCCCCGGCACCTCTGGGCTGGACATGCAGTGAAGAACCCTGAGCTGCGGAGAACGGTCTGGGCCGTGTGCCCAGGACGCCGCCCTCCCGTGTGGCCAGGGAGGTGGCGTGTGCCCGCGGGGGTCTTGGTGTCCTCGAGTGGATCCCGAGGCTCCTGACCAAGGCCCTTGCACAGGCCCAGCACGGGCGGCTCCGCGGGGCTCCGGCACCCACCGGTTCATTTCCCTTGGGTGAGCCCACAGCCCGCCCTGTGGGGAGGAAGAGTGAGTTCTGGGGGTGGCTCCCGGATCGCGGGGACCTCCCACTGGCCTGCACAGCCTCCTCATGCCCCTTCTGGGCGGGAACCCTCCACCCCTGACAGCCGGGGCCTAGGGCTCGTGGGTGAGTCACGCCTCCCCTGGGCGCGCCCTGCGGGGCAGGTGGGAACATCAGACCGAAGACCGCCCCGTCCTGCCTCGCATTTCACCCGGAGAACATTTTAAAACTCATGCTAGTGACAGGCACAGATCCAGAACTAGGACAGAGAAAGGTGACCCAGAGACGGTCCACGCGCAGAGCTGGCCGCGCACAGCGCAGTGGGCATGGCGGGCTCGGGGGAGTGGGTGCCGGCGCACGCGGAGGGGCCTCTGGGGCTGAGGAGGGGCTGCGGGGGCAGAGGGGACAGGAGGGAGCCAGGCAGCGGGCGCCAGGCCACCGCTGCGGAAGCCGCTGGGCCGCCGCGTCGGGGCTTTGCCCCCCGGCTGCAGGAAGCCCACGGTGGCTTCCCCCGGGGCCTTGCTGCCCAGTGAGGCCGACGGCAGGATCGGGCCTGAGCAGACGGGACAGCCCCTCGGGAGCCCCCAGGGCCAGCTGCCAGAGGCCACCGCCCTGTCCTGGCTCTGTGGGCTGCGTTCGGGTCCCTGGGCAGGTCACTGGGAACGCGCTCCGGGCCCTCAGTAGGCGGAACCTTCTGAGAAGCTTCATCCACCACGAGATCCGGCTCCTCCGCGAGTCAGGGGGGCCTCAGGGCCCAGGCTCCCGCCACACGCGGGGACTCGATGTGCGTTTGCCGTGTGCAGTGGCCACGGCCTTGACGGCCGTTTCCAGACCCTCCACACGGAGAAACTTCCCAAGTTCGGCCCGAAGCCGGCACAGCCCGAGGCAGACAGAGGCCCCGGGGCGTCCCACCACGGCCAAAGGACCAGCTAACTCCTCACCAAATGCTTCGGGGAGCTATCGAGGACCTGGGCTAATTAATGAAATCAAATTTGCGAAGAATAGGTAGGTGCTCACTGGAATAGCATTTCCACCTAAACACAGCCGGATCCTCAGAAAAAATAATTATGAGAAAAAGCCGTGCGCCGCTCCACCCGAGCCGCGGCAGAGCTCGCGCTGTGCGGGCGGCGCCCCAGCTCCCCCTGGCCCGCCGGGGGGGCTGAGGAGGCCGTGGGCCTCAGCCCCGAAAGCGGCCCCGCGCCCAGCGTGGCTCCCGGCTCCGCGCCCTCGAGTGACGCGCCGTGGCCGGCGCACGTCCTGGTGTGCGAACACCCCGAACACCCCGTGCTGCCCGCGGTTTCGCCGGCAGCTCCGGGGAGCGCGCGGGCGGCCGGGGCGCAGCTCCAAGGCAGCGTGCTCGGCCGACAGGACCGCGCTCGGGGCTCAGGACGGAGCCGGAGGCGGCAGCGAGAGGCCTCCGTCCCCCGCCTGGGGCACCCCCCCCACCCGACCGTGCGCGGAGGCGACCGGCCACCCTCCCTCACACCGCTCACGACACAGATGCCGCGGCCGAACTCTCACCCCGGAGAAGCCCCAGGGGAAACGGCCGATTCTGGCCGACCGTGCGCTGGCCCAGGCGCCCGGGGCCACAGCCGGACCAGGAGACAGCGAAAGGGCCCCGCGGGCCCCGGGGGCGTCGGCACCAACGGGGCGTCGCGCACAGGGCGACACGCGGGGCCCGCGGGGACCGTGGGTCCACGGCGGCTGCAGGCACACGGCCCCACCTCCTGCGTGGTCACCGCAGACGCCGCGGTATCTCGGCGCGGGAAGCGGTCACGCACCCCACGTCCTCCGTGAGCAGTGCCGGCGGTGATGGACATCGCGGACGTCCTTAAGGAGAACGGACGTGGTCGCTGAGTCTTAGAGGGTCAGCGAAACAGCTCTTTCTGTTTTTACCAGAAAAGTAAAGCGAAAGAACCAAGCGTTAATCTCGGCTGTTTTAGGTGAACGGTAGCCCGGGCGACAAGGAATGGGGGCGCTTTTCTTCAGGTGAGTCTTCCAGCCGGGGCCTGAGCGGGGGGCTCAGGAGGCCGCCGTTTGCAATAGGTGGTCAGCGGACGGATGAGGGCCGCGCCATCGAGGGCTGACCACCGCCTGCGGGCTGTGCGCACGAGTCCGCAGAGGCACCGTCTCCAGCCCCACGGTCCCCTCCCCCGACGGGGGGACGGAGGCGGGCGGGTCTGCCTGGAGCAAGCATGGCCTCGCTCACCAACAGCCCGGAGCAGGTGCCGCTGGCCGAGCCCAGCGTCTAAGAATCTACGGGAAACGCCACTCGACCAGCGACCTGCAGGAGCGCCCTGCGGTGCGGCCCGTCCGCGGTGGCCACCTGGCTCCCGCCGCTCCCAGCCGTGGGGCCTGGACGCAGCCGCAGTGGCCGTCCTCCCCCCGGGGCACTGCGGCCCCCCAGGCCGGCCCCCTGGAGTCACGTCCTCGGGCTCAGTCACGACACGTGTGTGGCGTGGGCCCCGGCCCGGGCGCCACGGCCTGAGGGCTGGCGCGCAGTAGGGCAGGAGCCCATGTGCTCCCTTCCCGCCCGGCGTGGCTTCAGCTCGACATTCGCGTTTTCTGGCTGGAATTGCTGTCCGGCCGCGAAACCTCAGACCGCTGCGGGTAACGGTCTGGGTTTCGTGACCGCGCAGCTGAGAACGTCGGGCCCCCGGCCCCCAGCGCGGCAGGCCTAGCCGAGCAGCGTGGCCCCCGTACGCGGGGCTCGGCCTTGGCCCCAGACTCACCCAGGCTCCGCCTGCGCCCCGAGCTGACCAACACCCCGGAGGCCGCGTCCCCGCTGGGCGAACAGCAGGGCCAGGTTTCCAGGGAAGGAGAGGGGCCGAGGCGGACGCGGTGACGCCTGGACGTCCCCGGCCCTGGCCCGGGCCTGCGCGCGGGTCGTCGGGCTGCGGGGCTCCGCTTCCTTCAGGCGGCGTTCAGGGCGGCTTCGTGTTCGTCCGCGTGGCCCCGAGGTGGCTGGCGGGGGCTCACCAGGCCGAGAGGGACACGGAGTGGCCGAGGACACCCGGAGCGCGTCCCCTGGGGGCCGGCGGCCCCGGGCCCTGCTCTGCCGGGGACCCAGGGAGGACAGGCGGGCGTGGAGAGCCAGTGGCCGGCGAGGGCGAGTCGGGGCAGGCGGTGACAGCTGGAGAATTGTGGCCACCTCTGCGGAAGCCATCAGCACAGAAGCGGGGGTGAGTCAGGGCCCCCCTCGGGGGGGCGCGCGCGCGCCCATGTGCTGTCATCACTCAGAGGCGCCCGGCACCCTGCGGGGCGCGGGGGGCGCAGCGGCCGCCGCCCAGGGAACCCGACACCGGCTCGGGGCTGCTGAGAGTGGCCGCCGAGTCCAGGAGGGATTTAGATCAAAGGCCGCAGCTGCGGGGGGCGGGGGTCCCTGGGCTGGGACGGGCGGCAGCTGACTGGGCTCCTGCAGGCCTCCCCACTCCGCTGTCGGGGGCTCCCCAGCGTCTGGCCGGTCGGTCCCCCAGGAGCCTGGGCAGTGCCAGACTTGAGTCCTGGGCCGTCCTCACAGGCAGAAAAGGTCACCCTCTCCTTTGGGGGTGAGGAGGGCCCTGCAAGCTCTCTTCCAGGTGCCAGGGACCCCTCGGCCTCAGACATGGGGACCAGGGCTGCCGACAAGGCCCAGCGCCCTCTGCAGGGACCGCCCCCTGGGAGACATAAGTCACCCCTTCGCAGCCTGGTTCCGGCCTCTGTGAAATCGGCTAATTGAGATGGATCAAGTGACTGAGTCCTCTGTCCACCGGGGACAGAGCCCAGTTGATGCAGCCCTGAAGGCCTCTCACCCCCGACCGTCAGGGCCACCTGCTCCAGGAGGCCCGGCGATCACCCCGAACAACCGGAGGGCGGGGGGGAGCCGCACGCCGCCCACGTCCGCTGGGGCCGCCGCAGGAGCGTCCACCGTGCGGGTTGGGCCCAGCCCAGGGCGCGGGGGGAAGTGGCCTCTGCTCCCCCCACGCTAGTCCGGTCCGCCGGCGTCGCCAGGTGGAGTGGAGGCCGAGGCGGGGAGGAGGAGAGGGCCCCGCGCCCCCGGGGCCGGCGGTGGTCAGCGGTCGCTGCCCAGCTGCCTGGCGGCGGGCGGCCGGTGGGGGCCGGAGGGGCTCGGCGGCCCTCACAGACATTCTTCCTCCTGGTCGCAGGCCCGGGCTTGCTTGTGCTCAGGGACCACGGCCCCTCCCGAGGCGTCCGGGGACTGCCAGGCTCGGTGCCTGCTGCCTCCCGCAGCCGCCCCTCCCAGCCGGGGTGCGGGCCTCGAGGCTCCCGCCAGACTCAGCCCCGAGTCCGGACTCGCATCCGAGGCGATGGCTCCCCGCCGCCCCTCAGGGCCTCTCCCCGAGCCACGCAGAGCGGCACCGTCCTCACAGCCCGGGTCGGGGGGCAGGCGGGGGACAAGCTCTCCAGACACCCCTGGCCGTGGGCTCTGCGCCCACCGCACGCACCCCGAACCTCCTGCCCCGCGGCTTCAAGGCCAAACCTGCGTCCTGACCGGGAAGTCAGAGGGCACTCCGTGAGAGGCCATCGCTCAGTCCCCGTGCCTCTGCTGCCTCCGCGGTCCCCACGGGGTCATGGCGGGGCACCGTTTCGCCTTCGGGGTAGAAGCCACCAGGACGCCCCCCGTAGCCCTGCCGGAAGGACCCCCCGCCCTCGGCCCGGGCCACACGCAGCCGCCCGCGCGTCCCAGGCCCTGGGAGGACGCGGCTTCGCGCCCTGGGAGCCGGCCGCCGCTGTCCTCACAGCCAGGTGCGAAACCGAAGAGGCCGCCAGCCAGGGCCGCCCGCTGCTCGGCAGAGCCCCGCGGCCCACGGGGCCCCAGTGGCAAAGCAGGGCCCCCCTCCGGGCCGGGCGCCCCGCGCTCTGCTGTGGAATCAGAGCTGCCACTTGCCGCTCGGCACCAGCCTTTCCCGACGACCCGCGGTGGCCAGTGGAGCAGAGCCGCCCCCAGGGTGATGGGCGCCGGCTTCTCATGGCCCCGGCCGGCCCCCGAGCCCCAGCCCCCGACGAGGCTCTGCTGGGCGAGGCGAGGCCGCCCGCTGGTTTACGGGGCCTGTGAACGGTCCCCCTTCGCGTCGGCCTGTGTGCTGGGCCGAAGCTCACTAGTGTCTATTTATGTTACGGTATTAAAAACAGATGAAACGTCCATTGCTCCATCGGGTGCCTTTGGGGATTGCAGACAAAATAATTTGAAAGACCTTTTAAACATCTTTTAATTGAAGTTCCAGATGGCGAAAGACGTGTCGAAAGGATTCGGTATAAATCAAAAGGAACAACAACAAAAACAAAGCACCGACAACAAAAGAAACACATGGACGAGTGCGTGTCCCGATTCACGTCCTCGGCGAGCTCTACGGCCAAGAGCTCGGCCCTCCGCCGCCGGGACGGTGAGCGCCCTTCATCTGAGCCGACTCGCTCTCTCACCGTGGGCCTCTGCTTTCCCCTTCGTAAAATACGATCTCTATCAAAATCCTAGTGGCATTCTTCTGCCGACATAGAAAAATCCATCCTACAATTCGCAGGGAGCTCAGGAACCCCTAAGAGCCACAATAATCTTGAAAAAGAGGAATGCGGTTGGAGGTCTCACACTCTCTGATTTCACGGCTTGTTGCAGAGCGGCAGGAATCGCGGCAGCAGGCGCGGGCCTGAGGGCACGGGCGCAGGCTCGGGGCGCAGGGCCGGATGCGGGCGTGGGGACCGGGCTCGGGGGCGCGGGCGCGGGGATGGGGCGCGGGCGAGAGGACGGGGCGCAGGGACGGGGCGCAGGGCCGGATGCGGGCGTGGGGACCGGGCTCGGGGGCGCGGGCGCGGGGACCCCACGGCCCGAGCAGCGAGCCCACCAGCAGGCCCTGGAGCACGCGGCTGAGCGGCCTTCGCAAGGGCGCCACGACCGCGCGGTGCAGAGAAACGGTCTCGTTAACAGACGGTGCTGGGCAGGCGGGTCCTCCACGTGCAGGGGAACAGGACGAGGTCGGGGCTTATGTTGCACTGGACACAAAAACCAGCCCAAAGGATCAAAGGCCTACGTAAAAGGCTCCAAACTCTAAGACTTCTAAAACAAAAATTAGAGTAAAAGACATGGATTTGGCAAGAATTTTCTGGATATAACATCGGAAGCACAGCCAATGAAAGTTAGAAATAGATAAGTGGTACTTTATCAAAATTTAAAACTTTTCTGCATCAAAGAACACTATGAACAGAAGGAAAGGAATCTATGGAATGAGAGACAATATTTGCAAATCGCATATTTAGTAAAAGGTTAACTTCTAGAATATATAAAGAACTCTTATAACTCAACAACAATAGTAACAAACAAGCAAACAAAAACTTGATCTAAAAATGAGCAAGGAACCTAAATAGACATTTCTCCAAAGATGATGTATAAATTTCCAATAAGCACATGAAAAGATGCTCAACATCACTAATCATTAGGGAAATGCAAATCAAAATCACAATGATATATCGGCTCACACCTGTCAGGATGGTTATTATCAAAAAAAAAAATCTGAAAACGGAAAACAGCACGTGTTGGAGGAATGGGAGCTGTACACTGTCCGCGGGGTTATGAAATGGGGCGGATGGTCCGGAGAACAGAATGGTGATTTCTCAAGAAATTAAACACAGAATTACCATATAGTCCAGCAATTCCACTGCTGCGTATCTATCCAAAAAAAAAAAAAATAAAACAGGGTCCCATCTCAAAGAGATGTTTCTACACCCATATTCACTGCAACATTATTTGTAATTGCTAGAACCCGAGAGCGGCCCGTGTCCGTCAACGACAGAGGAGTGAATGAGCAAAGTGCGGTGCATCCGGCGTGGAACGTTACTCAGGAATCTCGAGAAGGAAGGGGGGTCCGACACCCACTGCAACAGGGATGCACCTTGGGGACGTCGTGCTAAGTAAAGAAGGCCAGTCAGAACAGGACAGATACTGCGTGGCTCCGCTAATATGAGGGACCAAGAGTCGTCGAGTTCAGAGAGACTAGAAGGAAACGGAAGTCGGTGCCGGGGGGCGGGGGCTTCAGTTTTGCAAGATGAAAAGTTCTGGAGATCGGTTGCACCACAGTGCGAAGGTGCTGAACACAACTGAACTGTGCACTTAGAAATGGTTAATATGACACGTTTCACATTATGCATGTTTTTACTACAATAAACAGAATTATTGGGAGCAGCCTCTGAGGGCCAGGTCAGCCCTGTACAGCCTTCGGTGGCTCGGAATCACACCCCAACCAACACAGCACGAGCCAGTGCGAAAGTGTTGTGTTTTGTTTACATATTTAACTGAAAATTGAACATGCGAATTTGGGGAAGAGAGAAATAAGGCCCAGAGAAGTCCCTGAAGTTGAGTGTTTTGTAGCTGCTGTTACTCTGAGCTCCAAGGCCCCGGGAACTCCGGCCTGGCCGGTCCACGCCGCATGTTTGAACTCTGTGGCTCTCTGCAACTCGAGAATGCAAGGCTGTAGGGGAGCGTGGAGAAGCCGGGGGAGGTGGAAAGCCAAGCCGGACGCCACCAAATAATCGTCTCTGGCTTCTGGTGATTGTGTTTTCTGTGTTCTACTTTATACTTTCTGTATTTTCTAAAATTTTCTACATTATCCGCTTATGATACCGTAGAAACATACACAAAAAAAGAAGTCATAAAAAACTTAAGTTTTCTTAAAAAAATAAAATAATGTGTTCAGAGGAGTAGCAGGCCCTTTGTTGTGGAAAACGAAAACCATTTCAAGCTCTAGTCACTGTCCTATGTGACCAAATTAGGTTATTTAATTTTTTAGAAGGCAAAACGAGTTCTTGGCTTGTATCTCTGTGAATCTGACCTAACTCTGCGTTCGACCTGAGCTTGCGAAATTGCCACCTGGTGCTGCGGAGCGGGGTTTTCGGCCGGGAACTGAGGGAGCAGCCCGGTGACCGCGGGCAGAGCAGCCGCCTTTCCGTTTTGGAGCACAGGTCTGAGTCAGCGCCCCAGAGCACAGACGCTGCAGGGGCTCGTGGCTCCGGCTGGGCGCTGCGCCTCCCACGCTCATCCCCGCGGCCGGACCGCCCCACACGCGCTTTGGAAAGAAACAGCTTCACGTCGGCTTCAAACACACGTGTGAGAAACAGAGCAGCGGCGACCAGGGGAGCATGCTCCAAGCCAGGCGGCGTCGGCGGCCCAGCGGCGATCGTGGGGGGCGGCCTCCCGTCGCCCCACGTGTCCAGCTGAACCTCCGCGTGTGCCAGGCCCTGCAAGTGATCGAGCTGGTCCCCATGGGCCTTCGGCGGCCTGGCAGAAAGACCCTCACGGACGCGCGACTTGGAAGGAGCAGAGCCCACTGCGGGCAGGACTGAGCCAGCACTTCTCGGTGTGGGGTCGCCCTCCTGGGGCAGCTGCCAACGTCTGGGCACATTTCCCACTGCCAAGGGTGCTGCTCTGCACCCCACAGCGCCCAGGATGGCTGCTCCCCAGGAAATGACCTGTCCCCCAGAGTCAGCAGTGTCAAGGTCACAGACGCTGGACTGGAGCACGTGGGCCATCTAGGCGGCCACGGGAACCAGCCTGAGCTGGAAAGAGCCGCCAGCGCTGTCCTAAACCACCTGGGCAGGTGGCTTCCGTCAGGCGGGGACGGGCTGGACACCCGGGGCACCAGCAACCTGCAGAGAGCCACTTCCGCAACTGGCCACGGGGCCACCTGTCCTCAGGAGAGGACGAGGAGGGAGCACTGGGCCCCGTCCCGGACGGCGTCAGCGACCCCGGAGTTCGTGCTCCTGACGGGAAGCAGCCCAGGCAGAGGCTCATTCTGGAGGCGGGGACGGGAGGACCAGGGACCCCAGAGGAAAACCGCCGGCCTTGGCTATTCTGTGCTAAGATTTGAGAAGTCAAAATTTTATGAGTGTGATGAGCAGATGGTCACAACCAGTCAATGCGCCAGGTGCTTTAACGAGCCCGGTCCCCACGGCAGGACAGTCTCCTGGGACGCTCCAGGTTGGCGGCCGCGCCCCCCACTCCGAGAGTGCCTCAGGTGAAAACCTTGAAAAGCAGCCTGGACATTAGCATGACAAAGGGCCAGCCACCTGGGGCACCTTCCAATCCCGGCCAGGCCAGGTCGTCTGTCTTTTGTTTGGTCCTTAAAGAAGCATCTCACGGGTTTTTTGCTCTGCTCTGTAACTAAGCAGCAGGACTTCATGCTCAAAATAGATGTGGTTTATAATTTTTCACCCCAGTTACCCTAGAAATTTCTCAAAAGACTTCTGGTCTAGGCAGACGGCTAACTCCGTCACCACCCCCGCTGGCTCCGCTCCTCAGAGGGATAATGAGCCGGTATCGTTCTGCGCCCTTCTCCCTGATTACTGCTTATTAAGCTTCGGCACGGAGCGGAGTCTGTGTTTTCCCTCAGCCTTTTTATCTCCTAATGTGTGTGTGCCGTGCCCATGATCATAGGAAAATGCTAATTTGCGATGCACAGCAGAGCTGCCAAGAGCAGCGCAGACCTGCGTGGAGAAGGCCGTCTGCTGACCCAAGCAGGGACAGAGGGGTCGCGGAGGCACCAGGGGAAGCAGCAGGCCCACGGGCGCTCAGTGTCGGGGAGACGGTCCGGAGTGATTAACGCCGCTGGGGCGGGGGGTGGCGCATTCTCAGAACCGAGGCTGGTGTGTGTGAAGCGCAGGCGCCGGGCCCAGGCTCCAGGCCTGCTCCAAGCAGAGCGCGGTGCCGTCTCCGGCACAGCTTTAGGCCGGCAGGGCTCCTCCGAACGCCAAGGACACCAGGCAAGGCGTCCCTTAGGACAGCTGCGTCCAGAGGGCTTGTCCCCACGCCCGACGTCGGGCTCGCTGAAGGAGCGTGGCTGCAGGAAGCATTAGGTGTTCGGGTTCTCGGTGTCACCTTCTCGGAACCCATTGAAGGGTCTTAAGACTAGAGATGTGGGGACTCCCAAGTTTGGTGTCCATGGCAACCAGACCGTGCATATGCCCATCATGAAGCGTATTCCAGAGCTTGGCAGACATCCCACGTGGGGAGGGATGTGGCTATCCACATTTTCAGCTCCTTGGAATGCCCAGAGTTTTCTTAGCTGAGTCAGTAAGACTTTGAAGAAAAAAGTCAACAGCTGGTAGGTCTCCAGGAAGACAGAGATTGACCTCGGGGGATTTTAGAAAATTGACATTCTTACATTTCCTAAATTTCTAGTAAAATGAAAGAAACTTCTGGAATCCTGGGAGTTGGAATGGGCCGTGGAGACCTTGCCGAGTGCCCTGCTTGGGGTGGGAGCCTCTCAGGGAGTTTCCTGTTCCCGTCCCGATACCCGGTGGATGGGTCCATTCTGGTTAAAACTGGCTTGCAACCCCCTTCCTGGACATCACTTTGATCTCTGAATTTTGTACTAAATACAGAATTAGGATTTCAAAAATTAAATCTGTTAATGCATTGAATTCAGACCACAAGAAAAATTTCTTTTATACTAATGTGCCGTATTCTTCTTGATGAAAATATAGCAATTTAGGGAAATTCTTAATGAATGTTTATAAGAACAGATAAATCAGAGTATAACATCTTAAGATTTACAAACATTCAGTTATAATAGAAGATACCAATTTTTTCATTGATATCTCAAAAGTTATCTGTAAGCAAGAATATTTTGTACCAAATCTATTTCTTTTCCTTATAATCTATATTCATGTCCAAAAAGTGGCCATATTCACACCCACAAAAATATAAACTTCCTGAGAATAAGAACTGTGTCATTATTCAGAGATGTATTTTATTCCTGAAACAGTGCCCTGACACTTAAAATTACTCAATGAATATTATTGAGTAAATACATCCAACTCATAACACACACACGTGCGCGCACACACACACACACCCCGAATACACACACAAAACGCGACTTCTGTCTTACAGCCTCTATCATCGGGTAGTACAGGAAAGAATCTAACCTGTCCAATGCATTTTGTGAAGATTTCTATGGTCTTTGACTTTTTTCTAAAATTTATTATATAAGAGAGGGAGCTGTAAAGCTGTTCATGAAGTGTTTACCACGTGAAAAAGTTGTATCATATAATAGAACAGAAGGTATGGTTCCGTATTGGTTTAAAGATATGCACGCACACACGCACAAACACGCACACAAGCACACACATACATGCACACATGCACATACACGCATAGGCACATGTGTGCGCACATGTGCACACAAACGCACACATGCGCACACGTGTGCGCACGTGCAAAACCGCACGGGCGCACAAACATGCACACACATGCGCATACACATGCGCACGCGCACATGTGTGTGCACATGCACACACAATGCACACGCACACACGCGTGCACACGCACAAACACACAAGCACACATACATGCACATGCACACACGTGCACACATATACAAGCACGCATGCGCACACACGTGCACACACGCACAGGTACACACGTGCACACAAACACACATGCGCACACGCACACAAGTGTGTGCACGCATGCAAAAACGCACGGGTGCACAGACATGCACGCACGCATGCACACGCATGTGCGCACGTGCACACACAATGCACACACACACGCACGTGCACACACACAATGCACACACGCACATGCGCGTGCACACGCCTGGAGAAACGCTGGCAGGGTTGTTTCCTCCCCCAGCTTCTGCATGTTTATATTGTCTGATGTATTATCAACACATGTGTACTGACTTTGTATTAAGCTAATTTTTTTTTTTATTAAGGAACAGTGAAAGGTGGTGCCCGCGCCCTCCTCTGGGGGGCTGTTTCTCAGGGGTCTGCAGGCCCGTAAGCTGTCGGCGCCAGTTCTCCCCGTTTTCTCTTCAGGGATTTAGAGCCCCCGCCCTGGGCCCCCGGCTGAGCAGAGGTGGGGTGCCTGGAGGCCTGGCCACTCCCTCAGGGACCTCTGCTGATGTGCCCCCCGAAGACGACTTGGATGCCCCGCCACGGGCCCCGGGAGACTGCGCTTCCGCGGACAGCACGTCCTTATCAGACGTCGAGCCGTTAGTCCCCCCACCAGGCTGTGGACTGGGACGGGCACCGGCCCGGAGGGCGGGGGAGGAAGGGGTGAGGGACAGAAGAGGGAAGGAAGCAGGGCGGAGGCAGGAGGGGAGCCGAGCCGACCGCTGCCCTCGGCAAGCCCTCCGTGCCGGGCCCAGGGGCTCGGCGTGAGCGAGACGACCAGCTCAGCCTTCACGGACGAGCGACTGCTAACCAGCATCTCACGCGACTTACCATTCATTACAGAAGTGGTGACCGAGCAGAGGGGAATCACGGCCCAGACTCAGGAAAACCTCTGCCCCAAGATGACCTCTGGACTGATCTGAGATTTCCAAGGCCGTCTTTGCCATCAGGAGTGTCTCAGAAATAGAAAAAGGAACTCCTGGTTCATTCCATCAACCCCACGGGCGAGGATAGCTGGCCGACTGCTGGGCCCACTGCCCCCCAGAGGGGGTGCGACCCTCTGCCCCGTCCCGGCTGGCTCGGGACCTGTTCTCAAGGATGGACAGGCACCTCAGGAAGCGCCAGCCATCAGGCCGGAGGTCACAGGGCTACGGGCGAGGTGCTCCGGCTGCACCGGAGGCGTTTGTGAGGGAGGAAGCTGCTCCCTTCCACACACGTTCCTCCCCAAAGGATGTTCCTAATTTGCTGCTGGCAGAGAGACAAGCAACACACAGGTCCTGCCAACCGGGAAGAGAAGAGGGTGAATCAAGATGACCAGGAAAGGCCTCGCGGTGGAACAGGAAGAGGGTGCCGGTCTGCCCGTCCTCTGACACGGCTGACGCCGCCGTGGAAGCTCGCGTCGGCCCAAATATGGAGAGAAAAGGACAGAATGACTGTGGCACGAGACGGCACGCTGCTACCAGCAGAGCGAGCAACAAACCGAGGACGTGAAAAGACCCGTCCCGCCTGCGGGCCGGGCCAGCAGCCGCCTGCGTCATCCCCGGGGATGACGTCATCCCTGTCCACAGGAACAGGGCCAGCGCACCAAACGAGGGCTCCCCGGGCACGGTGACACCTCCAGAGCGCGACACGCCTGGGCCGCACTAAAACCAGGGGCCCGCTGGCCCGGCCGCGCGGGGAGCCCGCGTCTGGGCGCGGGGCGGCGTGCAGGCCTCTCGGGGACCACGGCGAGACGGAATCCTCCGGCCTCTGTCACCGCGGGAGAGGCACGTCTGCCACCTGAGAGACAGTGGAGAAGGAGAGAGTCTCCTCTCTCAGCAGCTGCGAAAGAGACTGGACTCAGCCCCTCGGCACCTGCGGAGAAGGACGGACCTTCCTCCCTCAGCACCTGCGGAGAAGAGTCGTCTCTCTTTTCCCAGTATTTTGACTGGCGTGTTTCTGATGTGGCCAAAAGGCAGAGCGTATCTAAGAGCCTCGGGGTCATAAATGTGTCTTCAGTCTCTTGTATTGGAAACACACACTTCGGGTCAGAAACGGCCTCGGATTAGCTGTCCCCAGGGTCCCCTAGTCACGGCCAGGGACCAGGGGAAACACGGGATGGCACATCGTCTGGAGGAGGGAAGATGGGGCCCGGGAGCTGCGGCCCATCCGCCTCCTCCGCAGGGCACAGGCGCTGACTTTCATCCCCTTCTCGAACACCTGGGGGCATAGGTGGCTTCAGGTCACAGGTAGAAGCTCCATGGGGGGCCAGGAGAGAAGCGGGGAGAAAGCCGCCCCAGCTCCCTGCCAAGGGAGTGTAACTTCTAGGCACGTGGAGAGGAAGCAGGCGTCGCACTCAGGGACATACGGAACTGTGCCTTGTCGCCTCGCGGAGAGCCGCGCGGAATGCTTCGCGAGACGGGGAGCACGACCTCCAGGCACACGGAGAGGACCCCCGTCGACCCTTCTAGGCGTATCGGAGTGCGACCTCTAGGAATACGGGAAAGAAAAGCCTGTGGTACCCGTGGATCATGGGCGCGTGATCTTTAGGCAGATGGAGAAGAACCACATCTCACGCTTCCGGACAGGTGGGACTGGAACCGCCGGACGGGCGGAGAGGAGCCGCGTGTCACACCCCCAGACACGAGGCGGTGCGCCCTCCGGCCGTGCGGAGAGGAGCCGCGTGTCACACCCCCAGACACGAGGCGGTGCGCCCTCCGGCCGGGCGGAGAGGAGCCGCGTGTCACACCCCCAGACGCGAGGCGGTGCGCCCTCCGGACGGGCGGAGAGGAGCCGCGTGTCACCCGCTTTCTAACGTCAGGACCTTGGCGGGAAATCGTACCTGGATAGAGCGGACAGGAAGCGCGGCCGGGTAGAACCGGGGCGCCCGGGGGCGGCGTCAGGCGTGGGGGCTCCGGCTCCACCCCTCGCCTGCCCCGGGCTGCGCACCTGTGAGTCACACTCTGCGGCCTCGGTTTCCTCACCCACAAGCTGTGGCGAGAACTCACGCCCCCGCCGGCCGCGAGGGGCAGACGAGGGTGCGTGTGCGAGGCAGGCGGGGCGCCGCGAACCCCGAAATAAAGGCCTTTCCCTCAACACGCGCGTGGCGGCCCGGCCCGTTTCCTGTGAACGGAGCAGCCGCGCGGGCGAAACGCGGGGTTCGCTGCGCCCCGATTCTCGGCTCGGCCGCTGTGAGGCGCGAAAGTTCGAGAGACTGAAGTCGCCACACAGAAAGCGCCTCGTTCCTGGAAACGGCAGCCAGGGCGACTGCGGGGTTTTCGGGGATCCCCTCAGACCCTGTGCCCCGTTTCCCTTGCTTCCCGCCACTTAGTCCTTCGGGCGCCGTGTAAACTGGCGTCACTGATCCGAGACACGTGACCCCCAGCGGGCGACTCGGTTCCTGTTCCCTGGAAGACCAGAGGGGAGCAGAAGGCACGGCTTTCGTCTGTCTGTCTGTCTGTCTGTCTGAGAGCTCTCCCGTCGCTCAGGTGTTGGGAACAGGTCACCCGGTCAGAGGTGCCGGTCGTGACCTCACTGGCCCGGTGAAGAGAACACCCAAACTCAGGGCCCTAGAGGGCGGTGGACGTGGCACTGGGCAGTGACCCCAGGGTCCCCTGCAGTCAGGGGGCACCGTGACCTCCCCTTGCCCACCCCACAGGAAGCCGCTCCCTCCGGCCCGTGCTGGCTGGCTCTCGGGGGCCAGCCCTGCTGCCCTCACCGAGGCCGCCCCAGACCCCACCCGGTCCCACGGCCGAGTCCCGGTCTCAAAGCCAGGCCAGCTCCAAGGCCCCCGTGTGACTGCCCCTTGCCTGGGGTGCCCGGCCCTCGGTGGTGCCCCAACTGCCCAGCGCCTCGAGCGGCAGTAAAGACCCCTGTGCAGAGGCCTGAGGCCGACCTCCGTGGGGGCGCCCGGGCCCCGAGCCGTCGCCCGTCTGCGTGCGTGGCCGTTTGCCCCCCACACGGCCTCCACGGCACCGCGACCCCCACGGGGCAGGACGGGGCAGGATGGGGCCGTGACCCCGGCGGTTCCCGCCCGTGCCCAGCAAACACTCGTGGGGGGCCAAAGACAGGACGGCAGGGGGGGTGGGGACGGGCGGGGGTGCCTGTGCCACCCGGCCCGGGGGCGGGGAGCCGGCTCCGGGGAGACCCCCGGGGGCTGGGGGGAGGACCCAGGCTCAGAGCCCGTCCCTCGCTGCGCCTGCCAAGCACAGGGTCCCTGTGCTCACGCCCTCCGTGCAGACCCCGCACGGACAGGGACCCGAGTCCCGCGCGGCCCAGGAGGCCCCCCCGCTGGGCGCCCGTCCACTGCCAGGCCCCTCACAGAGCGTCTCCAGGGGGACAGCCTGACCCCCCCCGCCCGGCCATGAGGAAGTGGGCGCCTGGCCGGGGCTTCAGCTGGGCTGCGGCCTCTGGCCGCGGGAGGGGTCGGGCCCCGGGTCTGCGCCTCGGCCGGCGACCCCCTCGGGGGCGTCCTCTGTCCCGGGCCACGCCCAGCTGGCGCGCACCTTCGTCTGGTGAGGCTGGGGTCATTACTCTGCTTCAGGACGAGGAGGTCGAGGCCGACAGAGGTCAGACAGTCGGCTCCCCCGGTCTGACCCCAGAACCGGGCCCGGGTCTGGCACCCCACCTGCCCCTGGGGCGCCCTCTGCCCCTCCGTCACCCTCGCCGTCCCTGGCTGGGCCCGACGAGGCCTCCTGGCTGCTCCTCGGGGTCCCAACCAGTTGAGCTTTCGTGCCTGCCCTGGGGAGGAAGCGGGGCACAGCGAGCCCCGCAGGAAGCCTGGGGGCACCCGACCCTGAGCCCTGCCGGGGGCCCCGCGGGAGGCGCTTTCTCTTTCGCTCCCGCTCCGGCCAGTTCCCGGCTGAGGCTTCCTTTCGACTTTGTCCTTTCTCTCCTGGCCCTGCCCACCACGGCTTTCCCTAACCAGTAAATAGGACATTGTAAAAGGCTTGTTTATCTTAACTAATATCTCGATTAAAACATTCCGTCCTGACAGCATGACTTAGAGTTTGGCATTTTCACGATTGCATGAAACAGCTGGTCCTGCTCAATAGCCACCAAGAAGCTGCTTCCTGCCGCTTTGTCACTGTCGTGGGGGGTGACAAATGAGCTCGGCTGTCCCCATCTGAACCGGAAGCCAGCGCCGCTCCCCGCGAGGGTCGAGGGTGGCCCGCCCGCGCTTCTGCAGGGGGACCGCAGGCCAGCGCCCCCCCCCCCGCAGGCACGCCTCCTCCCAGAGGCGTCCGTCCCAGGGCTGGGACCCCGGCCCAGCCGGAGCCCGTCCACGCCGCGGGGCCAAGCTCTGCCGGCTGCGGGGACATCGCGCCCTCGCCCCCCGAGTCGGCCCTGCAAACGCACTGGCCGCAAGGCTAGTCCGTCCACGGGGACCAGCAGCGGGGGCACAGGAGGCAGTGCCGGGCGAAGCCGGGGCTGGACGGACCACCGGGCTCGGTCTTGGGCACAAGCGGAGGCTCGGGGAGAGACGGGGTGACAGGCGCTTGAGAGGCCACTCCGGCTGCGCCCGGGATGGCTGGAGGGGGTCTGGACGTCGGCGCCGCAGCATGGACCAGGCCCCCTGACCGCCTGCAGAGCCGCACGGGGCCGTGGGCCGGGCGTCCGTGTCCCTCAACATGTACGTGACCAGGTTCGATCCCCCACGGTGGAAGAGTCTGGGGCGTGGCGAGGCCACGGGAGTGGAGCCCATGCTGGGCTCGGTGTCCTCGTGAGAAAGCGCAGAGCGCTGCCCCCTCCGCCACGGGAGCACATGGCCTGGAGACGCGTCCGGGGCCCAGGCAGCGGCCCTCGCCGGACACCAGGTCTGCGGGCGCCTCGGTCGGGGACCCCCGGCCTTTAGAACCGAGGCACGGATACCTGTCGCCGGCATGGCCCCGGCTCCGGCGAGCCCGAGACCGCGGTCTTGTCAGACGACCCCTGTCCGTCCTGGGTGGCAGACGGAAATCCTATGACCTTTATTTTGAAGTGTATTCTGTTTCCTTTACTACACTTGTCAAACCAGCCAGCTCTTAGAAAAGTGTCAGAGAGAAAGATGCCCACGGCCGAGCTGGAGTGCAGGCTCGCCCGGCCCGGAGCCGGGGCGCTGGGGGCCCCAGAGCCCCCATTTCTCGCCACCTCCGCGAGTTCTCCCCTCCACGCTGCTCAGCGGGAGGGGCTGTGAGCACGGCCAGGAAGCAGTCGCTCTGCAAGGAAGCCACGTGACCCTCAGCCAAGGAAGCCACGTGACCCTCAGCCAAGGAAGCCACGTGACCCTCAGCCAAGGAAGCCACATGACCCTCAGCCAAGGAACCCATGTCACCCTCAGCCAAGGAACCCACGTCGCCCTCAGCCAAGGAACCCACGTGACCCTCAGCCAAGGAACCCATGTCACCCTCAGCCAAGGAACCCACGTCGCCCTCAGCCAAGGAACCCACGTGACCCTCAGCCAAGGAACCCATGTCACCCTCAGCCAAGGAACCCACGTGACCCTCAGCCAAGGAACCCATGTCACTCTCGGAAGCAGGTTCCTACTTCTGACACTGAACGAACTCAGAAGCTCGGTGGCAGAGAGCCACGTGGGCATGACCGGCCTCCCGGGCCTGGCCAGGCGTCTATGTCTGGTCCACCCTGCCGCGCTCCCTGGACTCTGCATCTCGAGGACGGCACATGGAGAAAGCGGCCCCCAGTCCACACGCCGCCCTGCAGGCCGAGCACCCAGAGCCCGGGCTCTCGCCCGTGCCCACGCCAGCGGGCAGGGCCGCGCGTGCGAGACCCAGGCTCGCGTGGCTACAGCTGCTCGTGGACGGTGCGCCCGTCCCTGTCTGTGTTAGGTCGACGCGCGAGGCCCTAACTGCAGCCTGGCGACCCCGGAGCCTGGGTGTGGGCCAGCGGTGCAGCTCTCTCTGTCTCCAGGACACAGGGCTACGCCGGGACCCGGCGGGCCCAGGAGGGTCCCGGCTGCCCGCCGGCCCGGGCGGAGGGGCAGCCTGAGCTCTGCCTTCCGCCAGGCCCGAGCCGATGCGGCCCGGGCCATCCCCGGGCACGGCCCTCTGTCAGGACGGTAAACAGCTTTGCCAATGTGCGTGGGGACAGGGAGGGGCTGGCGCTCCCTGGGGCTCCGTTCCAGCGTTGTGCACACAGCTTCCACAGGGCCTCGCTGTCCTGTGAGATAATGACTGTCACCTCCACTTCGCAGTTGAGGAAGTCGGGGCTCCGAGGGGTGGGCTACGGACCAGGGTGAAGGCCGAACGCAGAAGCGACATGTCTACACCTCCGTCTCCCGCTCTGCCTCCGGATGCCGGGCAGGGCCGAGGGCAGAAGACGGGCTAATGGAAATTCTTCTTGTTCTTCAAAGGACCAAAACATCTGACAAGAAAACTCTGTTCTCTTCCGTCTCCCCGGCCCTCGCTCCTCCCCCCAAAGAAACACTGCACCCTGGTACTGCCCCCCAGGCGGCAGGAACAAAAGCCACTGGCCAGCGGCTTCGACATGCACGCTTATCCCCTCAAGGTCCTGGGGGCTGGAGGCAAGAGAGCAAGTCCTCCCGGAGTGGAGCCCCTGAGGGCCGATGCCGCCTCCTCCCCGCGCCCTCCCGGGGTCGTCCCTCTGCGCGCGCCTGCCCTAATCTCCTCGTGGGGACACCGGTCACATTGCACCAGGGCCGCCGAACGGCCAGACTCGCCTCCGACATTCTCTGCCTTCAGATCCTCAGTTCCTGAGATGCTGGGAGCTCCGGCTCCAGCATGAGTTTGGGGGGAACACAGTCGACCGGAAGCAGCCTTCCTGCTGGTCACAGCCCACAGAGCAGAGATCCTATTTGTCTCCCACACCTTCTTCCCACCGTAGAGCTGGCAAGCAGCCAGGCGGCCAGCAGCTCACGGCCTCAGCGGCAGACGAGACTTGAGGCCCGCGGACTGCCGGGCACAAACACAGCCCGGCGCAGTCCCCCGACCGCGGGCGCGTCAGGCGGGGCCCAGGCCAGCACCTTCCGGAAGGACGAGCACTGATTCCTGCCCCGCGTTATGGCGACAGCCGTAGAGGTGAGGGGCGGGCATTTCTGGAAGAAGGAGGTGCGAGGTGGGGAGGTGGCTCACGAGGGGACGTGTCAGGCCTCACGTGGAAACACGGGGTGAAGGGACGTGAGGCGGGCGACACGGGGGTGACGAGCAAGGGAACGACGCGGGGGGGTCATGGGACCCCCCCCCCCCCCGGCCGGAGCCGCGGGGCTTTCAGAAACACGAGGGGCCCTGCGGTTCGCACACTGCGCAGCCGGGTCTCGGGGTGAAACCAGCGCCGCGGACTGGCGCGCGCGCCTCCCGCTGGCTGCCCTTGGGTCAGGCCGCCCAGGCCGGCGTGGGGGGCGGGGGGGGGTGCTCTGCGGGGCACGGGAGGGAGGACAGGACGACGGGTCAGCCGGGCGGGAAGACGAGGAGGGGCTGGCGGCAACGAGCACAGCGAGCGGAGCAGAGGGGACCAGACGCGCACTGGGCGGGGGACGGCGACGTGGGCAGGTGGGCGGGGCCTGGACGCCGAGGACGGGGCCGGGGGACGGCGACGTGGGCAGGTGGGCCGGGCCCAGACGCCGAGGACGGGGGCCATCGCGCGCCTGGGAACCGAGCGCCTGGCCCCGCCACACAGGGGGACGTGGGCGGGGCCCTTCCCCATGCCTGGTCACCTGGAAAGCAGAGAAGGGCCCCAGGGCCCCAGGGCACGCTGGGGCAGGGCGGAGCACGACCCGGGGAGGGCAGGGCGGCCGCTCCGCCAGGCCTGGCCCCATGGCACCTGTGCTGCGCGCCAGCCGCCGCAGGGCAGTTCCGAGGGCGGGAGGCCCAAGCGCGCATCTCCGGGCCACCGGCGACGACAGCGAACCGAGGCCGGCAGCGCGGCGTTTCCGGCTCGGGACCTGCGGAATCTGCTCTTCCAGGTGCGTGACTCACTGGTCTGTCCCGGGAGTGCAGCCTGCACTTGCCCCCCGCCGGCTGCAGGACGGAGGAGGAGCGGTTAGGATCCCCTTTCCCGTCACGGTGGAAAGGAAGCGGGGAGGGAAGGAACAGGAAAGGAAGAAAAAGAAGGAAAAACCCGACTGAGGGGGGAAACCTTAAACTGACGATCCTGACAAGTCTCAGGCGCGGCACAGGCCCGGGGCACCGCTGAGCCTGGAATTCTGAGGCCGCATTTCCTGAAAGAAGCGTCGAATCCCGGCATGAGGCTCGGTCTGAACGCACAGTTCACAATTTGCACAATGGCCAGTGTCGATTTTCACCATTACAAACGCTCTATGAGTCCACTGAAGAAAAACAGATGCAGGTCGGCAAGGAGGAGAATTAAAACTCCGCCCAGCCTCACGCCCAGAAGTGGCAACCACCCGAGCCTCCATGCAGCTCCGGACGAGGCTGCGAAGATCGTATCTGCTGTCATGCCGTCCATCCATCCATCCACCCATCCATCCATCCATCATCTGCCTACGCATCATCTATTTACTACCTACCTCTACCAGCATCTGTCACCTGTCTAGTCCATCCACCTACCTATCCACCTACGTGGTCTTCTATGTATGCGTGTGATCTTTAAACACATAAAATTGCGTAACCTCAGGCACTGCTCCGAGTGCTCTCTGCTTCCGGAACCATCGAGACCACTCCTGGAGCGGTCACGGTCCTGCCTTGCCGGGAGGGGCTGTGCACAGAGAGGGTGTGTGACACCTGGGGCCACACGGGGCTAAGCTGTGGGGCAGGCGCTGGAGCCCGGCCATCTGCCACGGCCTCTGGGGCCTCCACTTCTCCTCGAGTCTTCACGTTCACTGGCCCTGTAGTGTGCCCATCATACCAGAGTGCTTTAAGTTATTTAAGTATTTTTTTGTGTGTTTTGGATTTTTCCCTATTATAAAGCACATTGCAAATTTTTCCTACGAACTTCGTGATCCCGGTATGCGCTGTGCAAGCCCCAGGACTGGCCGTGGGCGCACTGAACAGAGGCGCTGCGCATCCGAGTGTCTGGGACAGGAGCTGGCACGTCTCTCTCCCCAGACAGAGGGGTCCAGCGCACCCGGCAGGGGGTGACGGCGCCCCCAGGCGGCCATCAGCCTGGACCACTGTTCTGGGGTGGGGCGGCGGGGTTGGGGGGGGGGGCCAGTGCGGTAGATAACGACTGTCCTTTCTGCTCCAAATCTCTGTCCACTCCTTACGTGGCCTCTGTGCGGCCCGCCAGGAGGCAGACGCGACATTCGCTGTTCCTCAGAGCATCTGCTGGTGACGGAGCCTGGCACTTGGTGGCTGCACGTCACCGACACTGGGCGTGCGTCAGCGGGCCGTGGAGCTGGCGACATCGGGTAGCAAGTGGAGGTGCGCTCTGCGCTGCAGGCGGCACCATCGGGCTGTGAGAGGCGCACAGGGCGCTGTGCTCACAGGTGACCACGGAGGGGGCGGCGACCCCACACACGGGCTCTCGGCACAGCCGTGCAGACGGCGCGCGAGGGGGCGGGCGGCAGCGGGTGGGCCGCGCAGCCCCGGGGCCAGCGCCCCGACCCCCCGAGGGGCGAGGCCAGCCAGGCTGCGCGTGCGCAGTGTGAGCCAGCGGGTCGGGCACGCGCCCTGCTGCTCCCGCGTCCGCTTCCCGCGGGCTCAGCGGTCCGTGCAGGGGTCTGCGCGTCCCCGGCGAGACCGCGGTCCGGGCGTCGGCGCGGTCGGGGCGGCACGAGGAGCCTCCCCCCGGGGACAGCCACGCTCGGGCCCAGGCCAGGGGAGGCCGAGGCCCCCATTGGGCCGGGTCCCAGGGCCTCGCGTCCCGCAGGAAGAACCAGGGGCTCGCTGCCTCCGCACCCGCGGGGTCTGAGCAGGTTGGGGCCCCCCTGACACCCCGCCACACCCCTCCTTCCCGCGCCACCGAAGGCCTGGGCGTGGCCTGCCCCGCGACGTGGCCGGCTGCGTAGACGTCAGGAAGACACCAACGTCTGCAGGACCCGCGGGGCCCTGAGCGTGTCCTGCTCAGCGCCGCTGCGGCCGGGCGCCCGGCAGCCCGGGCACGCGGGACGCCAGGGACCCCGGCCGGGCGTCGGGACGGCCGAGCTGAGCCCGGGCGAGCGGCCGTGTCCGGAACGCCGGCCATGGGGGTCCCCACCGTGCCGGCTGCGGTGTGGACGGGGGCCGTGGAGACGCGGCCCCTGGCGCTTTGTCGGCGCCTCCTGACCGACACCGCCGTGGTGGCCGGAGCGGCGTGGGCTCCGTGGCTCGGTGGCCGAGGCCCCGGGCATGCCGGCCTCCCGCGAGCAGAGCGCCCCGGTGTCGTGTCCGAGCCCAGGGCCGGCGAGGTGGGGCCGTGTCACGCCCCGGCCATGGCCGGAGGCAGTTGCTCGTCGCGCGTGCTCGGCGCCCGCTCTCCCCTGACGCGGGCGCAGGGTCGCTGGCCAGCCGCCGGGAGCCGCGCCCAGACGCCCAAGAGGAGGAGCCGCGAGTGCGGCTTTCCCGGTCCCCAGGAAGCGGATCCTGCCTGGCGAGCCCTCCGGACGCCCCTGCGCTCCAGCCCCGCCCCACGGCCGCGGGCGGGAGGGTGGCAGCGGCCCCTGCTCATCTGGACGGCTTCGGGGTGGCAGCCTGCCAGCCGCGCTGCGTGTCTGTGCACAGGCCGCATTTCGTGTGAACTCCTGACGGCTCCGCCTCCGCGGGGGTGGACTCGTGACCCCGTGAGTCACCCTCCGCCTCGCTTAACTGAATCAAGGTGTCCTGACGTAAACGCGTTTCCCAAACCTGCAGATGACCAGAGCCATCTGGCTGACACATGGGGTCTCGGCCGCCCTGCGGGGTCCACGCGTGCCTAAAACCAGCTGCCGCCTGGACGGCCAAGCAGGGTGGCCTGCCACGGCCCCCAGGACTCCCCGCACCCCGTGTGTGCCGCTGACACCCACCCTGGGACTCGGTCCCTGGGCCGAAGGGCAGCTGTCCTGGGAGCCCAGGGTGCCCGTGGGTGCTGCCATTTGCCGGGCGCCCTGTCTCACCAGTGCCCGTGGAGGTCAGTGCAGCCCGGTCTGGGGTTGGAGTCCTGCTCCTCCTGGGGCGGGTCCCACGCACAGAACCCCCAGGTCTGTGGCTTCAGGCACACAGGAGTCCAGACCTTGATTTTTTTCTGCACAACCTACAACCATGAGAAGCTCTGAGGTCAGCCACAGCCGCGGTCACTGTCTGCCCAGCGGCTGCGTTTGGGGCCCCTCTAGGTCAGGCCTACCACGCTCCTGGCTGCTAAGGGCTGCTCAGCATGACGTGTTTGTGGGGTGGGGGGAGGCTGGAAAGAGGGGGACTAGACACGTGGGTCCCAGGGAGGTGGAAGGGCCCAGCGTGACCCCAGCAGAGGCCGCCTGCCTGGGGCCCAGAGCCAGGGGCGACAGGGCACATCTCAGAGAGGCAACCCTGCAACCCCAAGTCTCACACGAACACGCATGAGGCGCGTGAGGCGACACTGGCCCAAACACGCAGCGTGAGCACGTGGGGAGGTGGGTCCCTGGGGCCAAGACCGGCCGGCCAGGCAGTCTGCTCCAAGACCCCACGCAGGCGAGCAGCACCCACGGCTTCTGCCCCCCACGAGCGCCGCCCACAGCCGCTCGGCAGCGGAGCGAGGGCCTCAGGTCCGCCAAACGCCGGAGGCCGTTCTCAAAACGCCTCTGCGGCTGGTTGGCGGCCACGCGGCCGCGTCCGGTTTAGTGCGAACGTCCCCCGGATGAGGCGGCTTCGGGGTGCGGCTTCCTCGTCCTGCAGGGTTTGACATCTGCGCCTCCGTGTGCAAGAGTCTCGACCATGCAGTCCACGGGCAGGTCAGACACGCGCGAGCCCTGCTCGGCCAATGCCGCGGGGTCAGGCAGGGTCCCCGCGCGTGGGCGCGCCCCAGTCCTCAGCAAAGGGTAGAGGGAGGACACAGCTGTGGGGCACGTGGCCTGCGCGAGCCAGCGGTTCCAAGACCCAAGGGGCGGAGCCTCGGCCGGCCTGCGCCCAGACTCGATCCTCCCGGCACAGGAGGAAGGCGCCCGCCCTCGCCACCTGCACCCAGGAAGCCGGGAGCGGTCCCCGAGCACTCTGACCCTGCCGGTCGGGTGTCTGCGAGCTGGCTGCATCAGAGGGGCCTGTTTCTTGTTCCCGCACGCCCCACGTGCAGGCATGCAGGGTGCCCAGGGACCCACTGCTCCTTTAAGCCATGAGGACGGGACAGGGGACAAAGTACCAAATAATCATGAGCCACAGCCACAAAACCCTTTACGACAGCAACAACAGCAGCACATGGCTGTGGACTGTGTGGATTCGGAGCTGCAGCTGACCCTGGGCTGAGGGTGGGGTCGCTGGGCGGCGGGTGCTGGCCCTGGGCTGGGGTGCTGGCTCTGGGTGCAGCACAGGGGTGTGGAGTGTCGTGGGGACACAGGGACACAGTCGGTCAACACCTCTGCTGCTGTGTAGCCACCTGGGGTCGTGGTCGGAATGAGGAGTGAGGGTTCTGTCCGAAGGGCCTGGGTCGGGCTGTCCCAACCCCGGATTTACAGGCGTTCGGGGTGGAACACCTGGGTGTGGGGTGGTCCTGTGCAGCCTGGAGCCGCTAGAGTCCGACGCTGTCTGCGACCTCACCCGCCCCGACCGCTGGGCAGGCGGGCGGAGGTCTGCGGGTGCTCCGATGCGGTGGCCCTCTGCTCACGCCTGCCGCGGGGACACACCGCCTGAGCCTCCCGGGTGTCGGTGCCACACAGGCCGGTGGGTGCTGTCTGCTGCCTCGTCACGGCCACAGGGGAAATCCAAACGGACGACTTGCAGGAAGAACACGGCGGAAGTTGCTTGTCCTCCGCGTCCAGCGGTAACCCCGCCCCGCCCGTTCTCCTCCAGTCTCTCTCTCAACGCTCGTCTTCCCTGTCCCGCGTCCCGCGCCCTGGCCTGGCGCCCTCGTCCGCTCCCGCCCGCACCCCTGGTCTCCCTCCTCCTCCCTTCCCACCCTCCAACGCCCCCACTCCCGAGCCCGACCCCGCACGATGGCTGTGAGCAGGTCTTAGCGGATCTCTCCTCTAAACCCCTTCCCGACCCCGTGAGTCACCGCCGCTTTTCCAGGACTTTCCACCTCTTGGAGAGGAGCCCGTCTACACGGGAATCCAATTTCCTGGATATTGGATTAATTGACTAATTAATTAAGCCGGTCACTCGTCAGGGCAACGTGCCCTCTGCGTGTCGCGCCACCGGCTGTCTTTAGCAGCCCTGTGCCATCGGCGGTGCGCACGCGCGTAGCGAACCGCGGATCCTGGTTTCGGGGCCGCGTCCGGGCCGGCCGGCCGCAGACGCCGTGCAGACAGCCCTCGGGAAGCCGGGCCGCAGACCGCGTGGACACGCCGCTTCCGCCCGACGCAGGGCACCTCACGAAGCTTTGCAGAACCAGGGAGACCTGCTGGTCACGGCCTGCGCCCTGCCCTTCCCCACGCGGCCCTCGACCGCTCACGGGGCGGGGGCGCAGGTCGCGGAGGGTGGTGGCTTCGCCACCGTCCCTTCGGACCGTGTCCCACTGCCTGGGTCTTCTCACTTTCCATTTCAATCTGATGCTTCCGACTCGTGGGGTGGGATGAGGGGGCGCGGGCGGCACTGGGGTCCGTGGGGTGGCTTATCTGCCTGTGGCTAAAGCCGCTCAGCGCGGGTGGCCGCCAGGAGGCGCTGCGCCTGCGCCAGGCCTCGCCACGCCCCGCCCTGAAGCGTGCGGGTGACCGGGACCCCGAGATCAGCCAGCGCATGCGCCCAACCCCCCAGAGCAGTGGCTGACGCGGCGTCCTGCAGGTGAGGCCGAGCGAGTCGCACACACGACGCGGCTGCCATCCCGGTGCCGGACAGACGCGGAGCGAGGGCGTCCGCGGCCACCCCGCGGGCTCCGGCCCTGGCCGCGCACTGCGGCCGGCGCGTTTGCTCTAATGCAAACCCTCCCCGCGCCGCCCCCAGCACGGCCGGCCGCAGACCCGCACGCGGCGGCCCCGGACCCGCACGCTGACCCCGGGCTGCGGGGGGCCTCACCGCCGCCGAGCAGCCCGTCGCGTCGTTGCGCCTCGTCTCCACGGGGTCCGCCGAGGGACACTGTGGGCGTTTGCGCCGCAGTGAACACCCGGTGCGCGTGCCCTTCCGAGGCAGGTTTCGAGTTTGGCCGCAGCACGCAGAAGGCGGCCTGCCGGGCGCGTGGCGGCTCTGCTCTCAGGCCCCTGAGGAAGCTCCACGCTGCTGTCCGCAGCGGCCGCGCCAGGCCGCGCTCCCGCCCCGCGTCCTCCCGGCACTCCGGGTCCCTCAGGGGCGCGGGGCCCTCGCTGCGGCCTCGACCCGCATTTCCCTCACAGCGCATCTTTCCACGGGTCTGCGTCTCCGGGGAAAGCGCCCGGGTCCTCGGCCCGTGTTCGAGTGGACTGCTGGCTTCTTGTGCTGTCGAGTCGTATGAGTTCCTCGCACACTTTGGACATGGATCTTGAGAGGACCACGCTACGTGAAATAAGTCAGACAGAAAAGGACAAGAACCACGTGACCGCGCCCATGCTGGATGGAAAACAAAGAGAAAAACCAAAAAACTCGGACGCAGGCTACGGGGTGGTGATGACCAGAGGGGACGGGGCAGAGGACGGCTGAAGAGGCGGGGGGGGGGGGGGGCGGGGGGGGGGGGGGGCGGGGGGGGGGGGGGGGGGGGGACAGTACGAGGTGGGGTACAGGGGCGCCGCATCATAGCAGCGAACACCCGAAACGGAAACGGCAATGAATCTAATGCTTTCAGATTATTTTCGCCTCCACAATCAGCAGCTCGCCGCGCTCAGGCTCGGCGGGCGGCCGCGGTCTGTAACACTCTGCATGGGTCCCCGAGCCCGCAGCCCAGCCGGCGGCATCTGTCGTCGGGTTTTTCTGTGCAGAAAAGGCGCCGCCTCCTGCCTGGAGACGGTGGGTTTTCTCAGGAAGCCACGCAGGAGGACGAAAACGTCCCGAGCTCTGTTCCCTGACGGGGACATGGGACCGTCTTTCCGACCCGAGCGGGAGCGCCTGCTGGACCGCACTGCGGCCGGCCGTGACCGCAGGCGACGCGCACCCGGCAAACAGGGCTGCGGACCGGCAGCGGGAGGTGTGGGGCGGGAGCCGCGGAGAGCCGGGGAGGGCGGGGAGCCACGCCCCTGAGCACGACGTCCGGCTTGACACCCCGCCATCTGCTCTGAGAGCTGCTGCAGAGAGACACTGATTAACCTTCACCTTGGGTTAAAGACAGGCCTCGCCCACGTCAGTCTCTGCCTGGCTGACCACGTGCAGGAAGCGAGCCGAGCTCCGGGCACGCGGCAGAGCGCGGGGCGCCGGTTCGGAGCGTTTCTAAAGCCTGAGGCTTGTGCTCTGACCCACGCCCGAGCGGCCGGCGGTCGCTGCAATGCGCTGGCCGCGGCCGTTGCACAGGGCGGGAGCTTCGCTGTCATTTCTCCCCACGAAGACGGCGCGACTGGTCCCTCCTCTCCACGACAGATCCCGAAGCGCCGAACCTTTCCCCGCCGGCCCCGTCTCCGTCGCTGAGCGACAGCGGGAGCCAAGCCGAGCTCACGCCCTCTGTCCCCGGCCAAGGGCGGAGCCGGCAGCAGCAACGCGACCTCGTCTCCCGCTCACGTGCGCACCTGACGCAGACGCACGCCCACCTGTGCTTGCAGAGCACAGGCACACTCGACAGCGCACACAATCGCCTACGAACGGGTGCGGCCGGTAGACGCCGCGTCGCGCCGGGCTGTCCAGATGAGGCCATGTCTGTCCAGGACGCCAGCGCTGTGTCCACGCCCGCGAAGGAAGTTAGCGATCACAGAGTTCCCCGGAGCGCTGGGCGGGCAGGCGGCCTCTCGTCTCAAATGGCTGCCTGTCTCATTCCTTGGACCTGGCGCCACCCAGCCCTGCTGCCCCTCCATCTCCCCACAGAATAAGGGACTCGCCGGAACGCCCCACATCCAGTGCCCAAGGGTGTGGCGCAGGCTACGGAGAGGAAGCCTGCGAGGCACCCCGGCCGCTCACAAAACACGGCCATTGTGTCCCGAGAGCTGTGAAGAATAAATCCACAGTGTTCTGGTTAAGGGACGTTTCATCGGCCTGGGGAGGTGACGCCGCGGTGCCCGAGTCGTAAGTGCGGAGTTTCCGTCGAGGGCTGTGGGGCATCCTGCTGCGTCCTGCACCGGCCCCCACCCCCACCCCCCACCCCCCTGAGTGGCGGCCCGCGGCTGCTGCCGGCCTCGAGAGGAACAGGGCAGGAGGGGACGGCCAGCCGCCGTCGAGAGCCCTGCACTCCTGAGCGACGCCGCGGCTCTCCCATCCAGGCCAGAGCTGCCGAGCACCACGCGCCTGTCCCCGGCTGGCGCCTTGACACACGGGCAGTCGCTGGTGACACACGGATTGTCGAGAGCTTTTGGAAACGCCCTGCCTTGGGCGAGCGGGGAGGAGCGCTCACTTCAACTTGCCGCAGACTCGCTGGCTCCGCCCGCCCCGGCGGGGACGCTGGGTCACGGACAGGGGGAGCGGACACAGGTCGGGTTTTCCGTGTTCAGCCCCTGGTCGCCCAGTTCAGGATGGTCCCTGCGCTGACCACACCTGCTCCTCTCCTGTCCGCAGTGGCAGAGTGGGGACGGAATCAGGAAGGGCTCTGAGCAAGCGCCTGCCTTCCCGCGAGGACGACGGCTGTGAGTGCCTCGGTCACTGTCACCCGTGGGCCGTGGGCCAGCGGGTTTGTCCTGACAGAAGGAAATACAGAGATCACAGCGAGGGGCAGAGGGCATCGCGCTCCGGAGACAAGAGGGGGCACAGGGACGCCCGGGACGCCCCACAGCTTGGAGCACGGCACGGCTCAGCCCAGTCTGTCCCTCCCACGGCGCAGGCGGGAGCCTCCACACTGCACCTGGGCCTCCAGAGCCCCCACTGTGTGGGCCACACCCAGCCACAGCGTCCAAGCCCGCGACCCTCGGCCTCCGGCCCCCGGCTCCGCACACACAGCTCCTGCGGGCACCGCCCCCCAGGCTCCTGCCCAGGGCCCCAGACGCCTGCTCTCTGCCCCTGGGACCCGCGGGTCCTCGGAGCCCCCGCAGCGCCCATCACAGCACCACCTCTGCGTGTGCTCACCGCCGGGGCGTGAGCTCTCCAGGGCCGGGCCACGGCTCGGCGGCCCGCCGTCTGAGGCCCACAGTCTGCGGAACGGCGGACACATGAATGGGGGCTGCGGGACGGCCGGGCCGGCGCCACGCTGCGCAGTCCGAACCTCCCTGGCCGACCCGAGCCCGGGGCTTGTCCTGGAGACGCACCTCGTGGTGTCCCAGCCTCGCGTAAAGAAAGCGGCCGACAACCCGGAAGGCTCTGCGTACGACCGCGTCATCCTCGGTGCTTGAGACCCGCAGCGTGCGGTGGAGGTGAGCGGCGGTGCCGCGGAGGACGGTGAGGGGCCGCCACCCTGCAGGGGGCGCGGCTCGGGGACCACGGACCTCCAGGGAGAGTGGGCGCCAGCCACCAGGCCGGGCGCCGGCCGGGGCGTCAGCCTGCTGCGGGCGCCTCTAACGTGCAGGGAGGGCCGCACTGTTCCTCGGCCCGAGAATTAGCCAAAACGCCCCTAATGCCTCGGAAGCTGGGAGAAACCTGGGCTTGGGGAAGGGCTGAGGCAGTGAGCAGGGCAGAGACGAAAAAATCTTAAGTCTAAAAACTAAGCAAAAAAAGGCTGGACTTGCTACAGTATTTGTGTAGGACACAGGAATGAGAAGTCTGGAGACCATAAACACCCCCAAAGTCTACAAGGCCTTGAGTCGATGACCACTGAGCCCATCGTGGGCCTCAGGACCTACTCACGCCCTAGTCACCGCCCCAAGACCCCAACCCCAACCCCAGCTTGTAACCTTGGGGACACAGCTTAGTCGCAGCCCTGTGGGAAGAGCTGGGGAGGGACAGGAGGCCGAGCAACCCCAGGGGCTCCCGGTGGCGGGGCCCAGGAAGGCCAGGCCCGGGGACGTCAGAGCCGCAGGGAGCCCAGGCTCGGGCAGGGCGCAGTGGGCAGTGGGGGGCCCCAGAGTGGCCACGTCTCGTGCACGAGGGCCAAGCAGCGTGCGGGGCCCGGTGCGGCCCTGGCGGGTGTCCGCCACCGTGCCCTGTGGACATGAGCGCAGGGGCTGGTCGGCGCCACTGGTCCCACGTTGCCGGCCCGCGCGTGACCGCCTGGCGTCCGGGGCCCTAATCGTTATCCGTCCTGCCCCGAGAAGAAGCGAGGGAATGAAGGGAGGAAGTGTGAGCACGGAATCGAGGGTGGACGGGAGGGTGCAGCCGAGGGGAAATCAGGGGCATGGGGGACGTGGCTCGGGCTCCAGAGGGCGGCGACCTCACGACCCACCCTGCGGCCGCCTGGAGCCGCCCCAACGCTCGGCTGGGAAGTGCCGACCACACGAACTCCTACAGCCCGGCAAAACATTCCTTCAACCGCAAAAGCCGTCTGTTTGTTTCGGTTTGTTCTGGCCAGAGTTCAAGGGTGAGAGGTTGGTTGTCTTCATCCTCCCGGGGTCGCTGGCCTTGCTTCTCACGACACTCTCGAGAACACGCATGGGGACTATCTTAGAACTCCACACAGCCTCCTGGGCTTTGAATTCTGGACAAGTCAGAAATATTTTGGAGTTTGACATGGTTTATTTTAAGAGAAAACAAAACAATTTCCTGTTTTGCAATAAATCCTTTCACAACCCCCCATGAAGACACTTGGCTAGCGCTCGCCGGGTGCCGTGAAGACGCCTTGAGGAGGGAAGTCAGCTGAGCACGGTCCGTCCCCTCCGTCCCCAGGTTCCGGCAGAGCGGGATGGGGCAAGTGGAGGCCCAGCAGTGGAGGCCCCGCGGTGGAAGCCCAGCAGTGGAGGCCCAGCCTCAGCGTCCGACCCGAAGCCCCCAGCTTCGTGCCGTGCCGTCCAGCTCAGTCCCCAAGTGGCTGTGAAGTCAGGGTGCAGACGCCCATCATAGAGAAGAGCATGCGGAGGTGCAGAGGCTTGTCCTGTGACGGTCACGCCCAGGGCCAGCTGCAGGGCGGTAGATGGATGACCTTCACCCGTGACCTCCTGACGTCCGGGCCCGGAACCTGAGGCCCTCGCGCAGCGAACCTCTGTCTGTGAGCGGCTTCCTGTCCTGCTCGCCTCAGCCCGGTGCCTCTCGGGGTGCCGCCCAACCCAGGCGGGAGCGGGCACCCAGGGCGGGGACCGCCGCCTCCCTGGCCGAGCGTTCGGGCCTTCACACCCCCACCCAGCCACCTGGACGCCCTCTGACACGCAGGAACGTCACAGAGCTTTATGGAGACACTTCGGACCTGCCGGCCAACCGTGGTCCAAAGCGTATGAAAGCCAAACCCGTTTCCTTACCGTCGGTGAACTCAGGTGTGCCCGGAGCGTGGGTGTAAATCACTGGGAATGGCTATGGATCAAGGATTAAGATCGATTTTGAAAATAGAGCATCTGTTGCTTTGTTTTAAATAAGTTACACGTGAACATCCGCACTCGCTGAAATTGTTTTACAAATCTCTCCGTCCACTCATTGGCGTGACTTGCCGACCGTGACCGTGAGTGCACAGAGGCAGCCCAATGCCCCTCGCGCCCGACGGCGGTGGTATCGCCAGTGCGACCACAAGGAGGCGACAGGAAGCCGCTGGCCGCGAGCGCGCCGGCGTGTGCAGGCGTGCCAGGCGGTGTCTGGCCAAGCTGCCCGCCCCGTGCCTGGGTGCCGATCGTGCGAGGGCCAGGTATGAGTGGCTGCTACACCCACACAGGTGCGCTGTCGATGAACAGCATGCAGGGTTTGTGTAAGTCATTCTCTACTTCTCCGTTTTACTTCTGATTTTACTGTTTGAAACAATTTCATGTCTTTTAAATAAAATAAATTCAGGGGCTTATTTTTTTTTTCTGTAATAACTCATTTTTTGTGATGTTTTACGCGGATATCGGCTGACGAGCTGTTGAAGTGTTTGGTTTTCCTCTCAGGCCAGAGACTCGGGACGTGGCCCAAGCGTGTGGGCCAGTGACAAGTCCTCTGGGACCTGGTGCTTAGGAAGCAACGTCAGGTGCCACCGCGGTGTCTGCAGGGCACGGGGTACCCTGCCCACTCTATGTTTCAGGCCTAAGTGACGATTTGACCTCTGGCCAGGAGAGGCCTGGCAGCCACCTTCCATCATCCACGGCTGGGTCCAGTGGACATACCGGAAGGTGGCGGGTCCCGTGGAGCCGGCCACACAGAGTACACAGGACGCGGATGCTTTTGCTGCTTGGAGTGCGGCCTGGCCCTGGACACGGCCCCTGTCCCTGGGGGGAAATGTCGATGTGCCTGAAGCCTGAGCCCCAGAAACAGCCCTGTAGGGCCAGGGGCAGGGTGAGGGCAGGGTGGGGCCCGCTCCCGTGCCTAGACTGCCTGCCAGGCACATGCTGGCGGCACGAAGGGTAAGGGCAGGGCACACTAACAGAGAGAGAGAGATGGGGATGGGGACCGTGGGAGGGGAGGACAGGAGGAAGAAGGGGGAGGGAAGGAAGGGAAGGAACCACTTAGGTCGAATTCCATGGAACTCCTAACCGGAAGCCCCGCCCGCGGCCCCCCGCAGAGCAGCCCAGGGCCCTGCGGCCGAGTCCAGCCGCCGCCGAGCCCAGCCCAGCGGCCCGGGTGGACATGCTCGGCGGCTGCCAGTCTTCAGACGCCTGGGAGGCCTGTGGCCGAGGGGCAGCTCATCCAGGCTCTCGTGAAGTCACTGTGCGAGAATGGTGGGGTGGCCTCGCCGCACAGATGGCTCTTTGTCCTCGCTGACACCTGCCATCTGCTTGTTTGTCTAAATGACGCCGGAGGGGCAGGGCTCCCAATCTGCTGCCGGCCCTCGCGCCCACAGCTCCCTCCTGACCCCGGGCCAGGCAGGTCCCCGGCCTGTCGTCCCAGCCAGTGCAGAGGACGCCTCGGTCCCCTGTCCCTGTCCCCTGTCCCCCAGGGCTGGTGCCTGGTGCCGGGAAGAGCAGGAGCGGGGTAGAGGGGCAGCAGCGCAGCCCGTGGGTCCCCCTCGGGAGCCGGTGGAAGCTGGTGCTCCCCACGCGAAGCTCCCACACCTGTTAGGGTAGCCGGGGTCACCTGAGCAGGCTTCCGGGGAGAGACCCAGGACAGATGCTGGGGCGGCCTCTAGCCAGAGCACAGCGCGGCTGGATGGGTGACGGGCGACCTGTGTGGGAAGGAACCCCGCGAACCCTGACGCGAACCCAGACGCGAACCCTGGCACTTCTGTCAGCACAAACACGGCCGAGGCCTGGCCAGGTGCTGCCGGGGGCCCTGCCACCTCTCCAGTCGTCCCGGCTAATCCCCGCACAGTGCGCACGGTCGACGCGGTCCCCCTCTGCTGGCGCACGAGCCACCCTCCCGCCCGCATCCGCCGCCCAGGCCCGTCTGCCGGACAAGCGGAGGCCGCCTGCGTCGCCGTCCGCCTGCGTCGCCGTCCGCCTGCGGCCACTGCGTGCGCCTGCGTCACCATCCGCCTGCGTCGCCGTCCGCCTGCGTCGCCGTCCGCCTGCGTCACCGTCCGCCTGCGTCACCGTCCGCCTGCGTCGCCGTCCGCCTGCGTCACCGTCCGCCTGCGTCGCCGTCCGCCTGCTGCCACTGCGTGCGCCTGCGCCCTGCGTAGAGCCCGCGGGACGCGCTCAAGACGCGCCTGCGCAGGCCGTGCGGCCGCGTCCCCGGCTTGTGCCGCTGTCCGCGGGGGCCCCGTTCGCGGCGGAGCCCGCGGGCCCAAGCCAGTGGGTCTGCTTCGCGGGCGTGACGGAACCGTTTGGGGCGGACGAGGCCCTCGCACTTGTTTTCTGCGGCTGGATTCGGCACCCAGCTGTCCCGGGCCCAGGGCGCCGCGTGGTTCGAGGCTCGGAGCGCAGAGCTGCTCCCGGGGCGCAGCTGAAAAAGAGAAGAACTGCGAGCCTCGGCCGGGCCACAAGCCCTGGGCCGACCGGGGGGAGAACGCAGGCTCCGCGGTGGCGCCACGAGCGTGGACGGGTCAGGACACGGACAGCTGATGCGCCCCAGGGGACCTGGGCGCAGCGCCGCGGCGCAGGCCAGCGCGTCCGCGGTCCCAGCGCCCCTCGGGCCGGGCCACTGAGGGGACGGGCGCCGCGCGAGTCCCCGTCCGCGCGTGTGTCCCCCTCCGCGTGTGTCCCCCTCCGCGTGTCCATCCGCCGCCGCGTGTCTGTCCCGCTCCGCGTGTCTCCCCCGCGCGTGTCTCCGTCCGCGCGTGTGTCCCCCTCCGCGTGTCCATCCGCTGCCGCGTGTCTGTCCCGCTCCGCGTGTCTCCGTCCGCGCGTGTCTCCCCTGCGCGTGTCTCCTCCGCACGTGTGTCCCCCTCTGCGTGTCCGACCCCGGCGCCCACCGCCGTGTTTGGCACAGGAAGCGACAACCGTTTTCCTGGACTCACTAGCGCGTCGCAAGCACCAGCCACAGCTGGGCTTTGCCCGCTCGCGTCTGGGCGCCGGGACGCAGACCTGACCCCACCGTGGGCTTGGCAGCGCCCGCTGGACTCGGGACTCGGGGTGCAGTCGGCCCGGCCCCAGCCGCCAGCAGGCGCGGGGCCAGAGCGCGTGGTGGACGTGGCCGGCTGCGTGGCCTCGGCGCAGCCGCAGCACAGAAACGACAGGGCGGCCAGGGGCGACCGCGGGACGCGCGCCCTGCGGGGACCACGTGCGACCCTGCAGACGGCTGAAGAGAAGCCGCCCCCGGAGAGGGGCGACGGCAGGGCAGCCAGGCCTCAACGAGGGCGGGGTGTCCGGGACGTGGGGCGAAGTGCGGACACAGCCCCCCGAAGCCGCGGAGGCGCCGGAGAAGAGGCGTGGCCGCGGGAGCCCCGCGTCCAGCGCGCGCTGCCCCTGGACGGGCCGTGCGGCGTGACTGCCTCGCGGGGCGAACACGTTCTGCACTCGGTGAGCCCGAAATCCTGTGTTCATGGGGAGTCCCCAGACCTAACTGTCCGTGCGCTCGCCAGTTAACGATACCCCCGGAAATAGCTGGGGGGCGGTGCCCCGCGGCCCAGACGCCCACACGTCCTGGGAGGCGTGAGGCGCCCAGGCCACCCGCCCGAGCTGCGGAGGTGCTCGGAGGTGCTGAATGGGGGCCCGCGTTCCCCAAACCCGTGGGGCAGCCCCCCAACTTTCCAGAGGTGCCCTGGTTCTGTTTCTGTTGACAGCTACGGCAAGGCGTGTGTGTGGCTCTCCCGGGACCCAGGGCGGAGCTAATGACAGGCTGCCGCAATCGGCGGCCTGGGAACAAAGAGGCTATTCTGGGGACCGCGGTGCAGAGCCGCCCTGCGCCCGCAGGCCCTGGCACCCGCGGGGCTGGCGTCTGAGGAGCAGGACAGGAGGTGTGTGGGACCCCGGGGCACAGAGTGCTCAGCCACGCCTGAAGGGAAGACAGGCAGGGGGCGGACCCAGAGGCCCTGGCACCTCCGCGCGCCCGGCGTCTGCCCACAGGCCGGACCGCGAAGCCGGGGCGGGAGCACAGGAGCTGGGACGCCCCCGACGTTAGCCTGGGCTCGGCTCCGGCCTGCTTTCCTCCGGCCCCGCCGCCGGCCATGCCCCCTCCGTCCACCGCGGGGACCTCGCCAGCCTGCCGCCTGCTCCAGCCACGTCTGTGCTCCGCGCGGTGAGGTATCCGCCCGCCCTGCCACCCAGACACAATGCCCATTGTCCTTGTCCCACCGTGTGCCACCTCCCGGCTTCTCAGAGCGCCGGGCACACAGCGCTACCCGCAAACCAAAGAGCTAGGCGACTGCTCAGCAGCCTCTCCTTGTCCGCTCACGACTCACTTGTTTATCCGAGAAGAAGAGACATTTGGATTAAACGTTTCGTGTGTGGGCATTCCCGGCCTCGTGCGGCATCGCTGGCCGACCTGGGACGACCTGGGACCACCTGCTTTTCCTTCTCAGGCCCGAGGGTGCGAGAACGGGCTATTGTGTGGCACCACCCCAAGTTAATCCTTCCATGTGCTGGAAACAGAATTCCACTTAAATAACATGTTTAAGAAACTGCTGGTGGTGGGGACAATATCATTCATCTTATTTGCATTTTTCAATTAAGTGTTTCCAACTGTCTTCATACTCATTATATTTATAGATCATAGAGGGTGCATTTCACACAGAAAACCACAAAAAGTGCGGTCTCTGCCCCGCCCAGGGACCACGACAGGAAGGGGACTGTTCTCGTGGGAAGCGGGGGGCCGTCTGAGTGACAGGGAGCTGTAAGGAGCCGGGCGGGAGGCCGAGCGCGGCCCGAGGCCTGCGTCTCCTCCCTTCACAGGACTGCGAGGGCTCAACGCTGACATGCCGTAGAGTCTGGGAGGACAGGGGCTCTGGGTCCCTCACGCGCCCAGCGGCACCCTCCGCCACCCTCACCGGCTGTCCAGCCCGGGGCTCCGCATAGAAGCCACGGAGCCCGGCGAGCACCTCCCGCTGCCCGAGGAGCTTGCGGTCCCGCGGGAGGGGACGCTGGAAAGCCGCGGTCGGCAGGCCGGCACACGCCGACACAGCCTCGTGCCCGGCTGTTCAAGGTGAGCCTCGAGCGGCCCAGACGCGGAGGTCCAGGCGAGCGGGAGCAGCGTCATCAGGGGAGGCTCATGGAGGAGGTGGGACGACCCTGAGGCCAGTGAGCCAGCCGGGGGCGGCCCCAGGCAGGGGGCACAACACAGGCCAGGCAGGAAGGTGGGGGCTCGTGACATCCAAGGACGCAGGAGCCGGGGGTTTGGAGAAGTCAGGGAGACCAGCGGGGCCGGCGTCTGAGGAGCAGGACAGGAGGTGTGCGGGACCCCGGGGCACAGAGTGCTCAGCCACGCCTGAAGGGAAGACAGGCAGGGGGCGGACCCAGAGGCCGCGAAGTGCGGGGCCGGCGATGTTCACAGACAAAGGGACCGTGCTGGGCAGCCCTCGTCTCCCGCATCCAGGCACAGCGGCCGCCACGCCCGTCTCCCGCCCACGCCCGTTTCCTGTGGTTTAATAGGTGGGAGCGTCTCACAGCTGCGGCATAGACCGCGGTGCACAGAGGCGTGTGTCACACGAGCCGAGCCTTGGGCCGGGGTCCCAGAGACGACCACCTGGGACCACACGGGGAGAAGCCAGACGTCCTCAGCAAACTCCGAGGGTGGTTCCCGCGAGCACGAGCCTGGGACCACGGCGGCCGCGGCCGCGCCAATCGGAGACCGGCCGCGGGAACCGCCGTCTCTGGGTGTCGGGTTCTCGTCGCCGTCCTCTCTCTCTGAGCATAATTTTCTAAATTTGGTTTAATGCAGATGTACGACTTTTACATTGGAAAAGTGGATTTTGTTTAAAAGTAAAATAAACGGATAAAAACAGCTATAAACTGGTTTTTATCTTCCTCTACATCATCTTTTAAAAGCAAAGCTGACTTCTACCTTGCCCTGGCGTGGCAGGCTCCAACCAGAGAGTGACTTTCTGAAAGCACCTCTCGTTTCAGACGAGTCGACGCTGGGTCGGAGCCCGCCAGGAGCTCCACGGGCCAGGTGGTCCCCTTCACGCCCCCGGCCCTCAGCCCACGTCCTGTCCCTTCCTTGGACCAAACTCGTAAGGCCGCCGCCTGCAGGCCCTGCCACCTGGCGTGACCCCTTCCTCGAGAGTCCTCCTCAGCAGACCGCCGGACTCCACCCTTTGGACCAGACCCCACCCTTTGGACAGCTCCGATGATAGCCTTCCCCTTCCGTGAGGAGAGGCTCCCCGAAACCCGCGCCCCGCCCTCCCCTGGGGCTGGGGCGCCTCCCTCGCACGGCTCAGCGCCCAGCACTGTTGTCTCCGCACACCCTCTCCTGTCGTCCTCTGCGGTGTCCCCAGAGTGTCACCTCTGCACAGGCCCGGGCCCCCAACCCCGCTCCCAGGGGCTGCCCCAGGATGAGGAGCCCACAGGTCAGGGGCGGTACAGTTCAAGTTCAGCCCGCCAGTCTCCAGTCTGCACTGGCCCGTTTCCCGGCCCGAAGGACGTGCCTCCCAGGAATTAGAAAGAAGCCGCTGTGGCTCCCGCACGCCTGGCTGCGGGTGCTTCTGGCTCCTGTGAGGGGGAGGCCACCACGCCACCCTTGCTGCTCCTGAGCCCAGGCAGGCTGAGCCACCCGAGACCCGCCCGTCCACAGAGCGGTCCCGTCTGCTTGCCCCGCCTTCCCGGTCTCGCGGGTCTCCTCTCTGCGGCCCGCGGAGCGTCGTCTGTCCTTGCGCTGAGCAGAGGTGTTTAGCCCCTGTCTGCTGTCCACCTGCGGACTCATTCTGACGTGACGCAAGCTGATCCTGCTGACAGAGCCAACGTCGTGTCTCTCCTCGGTGCCGTCTGAGGACGGTGCTCCCTGCCCCCAAGAGTATGAAAATGCTCCCTCCGTTCTATTGCTTGTGGGTTCTTGTTTTCTCTGCTTATGTCCTTCCCTCTGTGGCATTTAAGTTTGCAAATGGCATAGTTAGGGATCTGGGGCTAAGGAAGTCCTGTGCCGTCTGACACAGCCCCGTCCCCGGGACGACGGCGGGGGCTGCAGGTTTGTCGCGGGAAAGTCATTCGTGCCTCTCGTGGCGTCCCCAGCCCCCTGCCTCCACGTCCGCCTGCTGGCCACGCCACCCACAGCTCCCGCGCTGCGACCAGCCTGACCCAGCCCTGAGAGCCCACGGGGTGTGCGGGCGGGGGCGACACTCTCCCCCTTGCTCTCAAGGACGACGGGCCCTGGTTCCGCCCATCCTCGCCCACTCGTCCAGGCCGCGCACCGTGTGCCCTGCTGGGAGGCCCAGCAGAGAGGACGCGCCAGCCCCTCCCGGGGCCTGGCCCTGAGGGAGAAGGCTGCAGATGCGGGGCGTCCGCCTCGTCCTCTGACGGGCAGGGCAGGCGCAGCCTCCCGTCCCGGACCAGAGAGGGAAGGGCGGCGACAGAGCGTGTGCGGCGCCCCGGTTCCGAGCGGCAAGCTGGCTCGGTGGCGGCGGCTCCATGGGCTCCGTGGGCCATGCGGCTCCCTCCAGGGAGACCCCGGGTCCTGGAAGGCGGGCGGCAGGGCCTGGAGCGCCAACGCCAAGGCCGATGGCTGACGGGGTGGCCCCTGAGCCATCAAAGAAACCCCAGCCCGAAAGCCGCCGGCAGCGCAGGCAGCTGCTCGTGCCCGCTGGCCCCGACCGCGGGCGCAAGGCCGGGCTGTGTCGCTGCTGCTGGTCTCGTCCCCACGGACGCCCCCTCCACAGGGCACCGCGACGTCCCGGCCCCGAGCCCACCGCCCCAGGACCACCAGGCGCCCCGCGCAGAGCCAGGCCGAGCGGCCGTCCCCTCGCAGGGCCTCGGCGCTCGCGGCCTGCCGGGGGCCCCGCGCTCCACCGTCACGGCGGTGCCACCGCCTGCCGCGGCCCCTGCCGCGCGACCCCGCCCTCCAGCCGTGCTCACTTTGGCCTCGTCCTCACCGGCACACCGGCAGCTCACGAGGCGCACGGGGCACGTCACTGCTCCCTTTGCGTCTCAGAGCAGACGGCGACTCCCGCCCCTGCCGGGCATGGCGGGGCCCCTCTGACCAACCCAGGCACACCTGCACACAGGAGAGGCGGCCCGGCACCACCCCGGGCCCGGCACGTCTGACCCACGGGGCCCAGACTGTCAGGGGGTCCTCCCCAGCTCCCCCAGACGAGGGACTGTGGGACACGTGACCCTCACCCTCATGGGCACAGGCTCTGGGCTCCCTCACCCCAGGCTCAGGGTTGGGGAGCCACCCGGGCAGGGTTGGACAGGGCCTGCTTGGGCCGTGCTCTGCTCGTCACCTCCGGAAGGCCAGCAGGTGCCACGCTGCCGCAGGGCCGCTGTCCGCACCTGGGCCTCCCTGCCGCACGGGGCAGGAGGTAGACCCAGGTCTAACGGCTCTCGGGGACGTGGGCTGGGGCCTGGGCAGAAACGGCCCCGCTCCATTTCCAGGGCAGGACGGACCTCTCCGAGTCCCCTCCTCAGGGCGCTCTGCCGCGGCCACGTGCCCTTAGCTGCCGCTGTGGTTTCGTGAACCCACGAATGACTGAGAGACGGTGGCTGTTTATGGAAGTCCAGGGCTTTGGGGTCCCCCCCAGTGACAGCCACACCACATGGGCACTTGGCGCCTGCACGGTGTTCCGGGTGCCAGACTGCGCCCTGCACCTGCCCCTCGGTGCTGCGGTCGGGCCCCCCACCCTGCCACAGGCCACGGTGTTGGCCCCACTGGGGCGCGTCTGTCGTGGGGCCCCTCGCAGCCCCTCGGGCAGGCGGGGTCTGTCCCCTGGATCCGCAGCACCGAGGGGCCTGGCTCTGTGCTGGTGGGAGCTGGGGCCCCCCCAGAGGTTGCCCACGCCCCTTGCCAGGGGGGTGCCCCATGTCGAGGGGGCCTCATCCAGCCCACTACGCGCGTCCCATTGTCCTGCAGGTCGGGAGCGAGTCGCTGGGGAGGGACCACAGCGGGATCCGGGCGCAGGGGCCACCGCCCCGGGCCTCGGGCCTCGGGCAGCAACTCAGATCGAGGTGGACAGGTGGGGCTGGCCGGGGCCCGTGGGGTGCTGGTGGCGCAGCTCCGGGGGCGGCCCGCCTCGGAGGCCACGGCGCGGGCTCCACGCCTCGCTCCCCTCCCGACCAGCACCTCGGGGCGACTCGGGGTCTCCTGCCTTCGGACGCTGCACGCAGAGCTCCCACTGCCTGACTCATCCGTGTCGTTCCTGAGCCGGGGCCGACTGTCCGGGCAGGAAATGGACTTCCTCGCTCTTCCGTTACCGGGCTCGCCATCGCGGGGCTCCTCTTCCTGTTCTAAACAAAACTCCCTGCGCCCCCCACTGCGCCTTTTCCCCGACTTCCCTGCTCCACAGCGCTAATTGCAACCTTTAACATCCAACGGTCTGAAACAACACACCTTCCTGGCTCTCCGTGCAAACACGGCCCGCTGCCCCCACCGCGCCCGGCCCTGCGAGCTGCAGCCCTGGGCCCGGGCTGCCCCTCAGGGGCTCCTTTCCCACAGGCAAGAAGCCACATCCCTGGAACACCGGCAGCCGGGTGGCAGCCATGTCCCTGAGCCCTGCAGACTCCGAAGCGCCGGTCGTGGGCGAAGCCGCACAGGCTGATACATCGGAGCCACACGGGGGCTGGACGAGGGGGCTGCGTCTCCGCCCCCCTCCCCGTCCTTCCTCTGTGGAGCAGACATCGAGGATGTGGGGGCAGCGGCTGCAGCCAGAGTGGGGTGAGGTGGCGAGGGGTGTGACATGGAGGGACACAGCTCGGGACACGGGACGCGGACGGCCAGGACCAGGCAGGTCCCCAGCTCCGGCTCAGGCCTCTGCCAAAGGCGCGGGAGGGGCGCGAGGTGGGGGGCTGCACAGGTTGACACGGACTCTCGAGGCTCCACGTGGGAAGAAACGCACGTGAGACCCCAGGGCCAGCAGTCGGCAGGGCGTGGCCCCACCTCGCCCGTGACCGCGACCGTGCAGGCGCTGCCCAGAGCCCCGAGAACGGCCGAGTTCTCGCCGCGCAGTCAGCGTCACAGACGTGCGGGCCTGTGCGGCCCCCGGGCCAACGGGCGGGGTGCGGGGCGTCCCCTCGAGGGCTGGCCCCGAGGCAGGCCCACCAACGGCCCCTGCCCAGGCCCGGGGGCGTCCTCGGCACCTCCACGAACAAACGGGAGGAAACTCATTTCCCACAGAGTGCCCGGGACAGCCCCGGCCCGCAGGACGTGAAGGTCAGCAGCGACTCCGGAGGGGTCACAGCCGGGAGGCCAGCTCGCTGCCCCGTCCGAGGGAGCAGCAGGGGACACTCGGGGGCCTGTGCTCCGTGTGTGTTTCTGGGCACAAGCGCGGGGAGCAGCCCCGGCAGACGGCTCCGCTGCCCGGCCTGCGATGCTGACTGTCGGTTTAACCATCTGACGTGAATAAGGCCACGGCCACTGCCTGCCCACCCCACCCCGCCCTCTGCAGCGTCCATAGGTGGCGCTGACCCCAGGCTGGTTAGGGCTCAGGGTTCACCCTGTAGCCACAGGGTCCGGAAACTGACAGTTTGCTTTGGGAACTGACTCACCCCAAATGGTCTTGTGTGTTGACAGCTGGGGCAGCACCCGACGGGCCTTTGAAACCAGCCTCCCCGTCCCCTCAGCTCTGCTGGTCCCCGGGGCACACAGCCTCCCCGCCTCCCACCCAGGACCTGCCCGCGCCCCCAACGCTGTCTCGATCAGGCTCGGGGCTGGCTCACTCCCTCCGGGGTGACAGACAGTTCTGGGAATTGTTCCCACGGCTCGTCACCAGATGAACGGAAAGCCGCCGAGGAGACGCAGTGCGGGGACACTGCTCGCAGGCCGGATCCACCGAACACTCTCCACTTTGGGGGCCCCGGTGTCCCCCAGGGTTCCAACAGCTGCGGGACTGGAGGGGAGGCGTGTGCTGGAGCACGGCCCCCAGGAAGCCCAGCGGGCATCGTCGGGGCTGGCTGTCGCCCCGTCATCGTCCACGCGCCCGGGGGGGGGGGGGCTGCATTTGGGTGAGCTCCTGGCGTCACTCAGCGAGGCGGGGGCCTAGCCAGTCCCCTCCCGGCCCGGCCTCCACGCCGCACGCCCGTTCTGCGTGGCGGTTTCCTGTCCTGACCTGAAACCACAGATTCGGGCGGCTGCGACACAACCCGGAATGACGAAACCACAGCGACGGCCCTCTGGACGTGCATCGGCCCCCGGCGGCTGTCTCCTGCGCCCCCTGAAATCAAGCACCTACCAGAAGAGCTGCCGCCCGTAACTCCCCCGGGGAGGCGGCACCCGGGGGGCTCCTGGCACCCGCAGGCGGGGGTCGGCACCCAGAGGCCTGGACGGCACAGGCGGGGCAGAGGGGCTGCTGGGGACCGTGAGGGGCACTGTGTCCTCACAGAGTGTGTGGGGGGGGTTGGGGTGGGGACAGAGACAACAGCAACGAGGCCTGGGGACACGTGGCCCGGGCGAGGCTGCCTGACGGACCTGTTGCTGCTTCTGGTGGTTTGAGGCTCCCAGCGCTGGCCGGAGCCGGGGAGCCTCCTGGACTGGCGTCCTCCCCCACGGGACTGTCAGCCCCTCATGACAGAACCTCCCCTCGGGTGCCCAGGCCTGTTTGGTAGAGGCGCACGGAGCGCCGGGTCTCGCCGCTGCCTCCGCCCCCGCCCCCCTGCTTCCCCCGCCCCCCAGCGCCCTCAGCACCCCCGCACCTCCCTCCGGCTCCCCAGCTCCCTCCCCTCCACGGACATGGACACCAGCATAGAGGCCCCTGACCCCTGACCCCGCTGCCCCTGCAGTCCCCTTCCCTGCCCCCCTGACCCCTCCCCTCCCCGGACCGGACCTGCTCCTCCCACGCTTAAGTGGGAGGCCTGCGCGCTGCTTTGTGATGGTCCCCAAAGCCCCCCTTGCGCTCGGCCTCGGAACGGAACCCGCGGTCAGCGCACAGCGGCCGCGCGTCCAGTGCCTGGGGCCTCGGGCCGGCGGCGTCTGCACCCCCCCCCCCCCGCTTCTGCCCCGCGGCCTCTGCCCCCGGCCTCTGCCCCGCGGCCTGCTGGCGCCTCAGGAGGCCGCGCCCTGGCGCGGGGGGCGGGAAGCCCCGCACACACGCGTCCGCGGGAGCCGCTCCCGCCTCCGCGCCCCCGGCCACCCTCCTGGGCGGCCACACGCGCGCGGGAGACTAGGCCGGTGGCCGGGCGCGTCCCGCAGCGTGTGCAGCCGGCGTCTGTGACTAAGCGACGGCTCCCAGCCTAAGCCCTAATCATCGCGGTTTGCTCCCTAAAAATAACTGTCTCCCGCCCAAATTTAGAACAGAAAACAGGCCCTTGGAATGCGGCCTCCCCGGTAACCCCTGCCCAGCGGAGGCCTGGGACGTGTGAGCTCCCAGGTCCTGCAGGACGCGGCCACGCGGGGGACCCCGCAGGGTCCCGCCTCCCGCATGCGATCCGTGGGCGTGAGGGCCTGGGCTGCAGCCCCTGCAGCTGTCCGTGAAGCCCCTGGGGAGCCGCACATGCTCCCCCGCCCACTTCCACACACACAGGCTGCCCCCCACCCCCCCACACACAGGCTGCCCCCCACCCCCCACACACAGGCTGCCCCCCACCCCCCACACACACAGGCTGCCCCCCACCCCCCACACACAGGCTGCCCCCCACCCCCCACACACACAGGCTGCCCCCCACCCCCCCACACACAGGCTGCCCCCCACCCCCCCCACACACGTGCCACCCCCACCCCCACACACACAGGCTGCCCCCCACCCCCCCACACACAGGCTGCCCCCCACCCCCCACACACAGGCTGCCCCCCCACCCCCCCACACACAGGCTGCCCCCCACCCCCCCACACACACGTGCCACCCCCCCACACACAGGCTGCCCCCCACCCCCCCCCACACACGTGCCACCCCCACCCCCCCACACACAGGCTGCCCCCCACCCCCCACACACACAGGCTGCCCCCCACCCCCCCACACACAGGCTGCCCCCCACCCCCACACACACAGGCTGCCCCCCACCCCCCACACACAGGCTGCCCCCCACCCCCCCACACACGTGCCACCCCCACCCCCCCACACACGTGCCACCCCCCAGCCCCCCACACGTTTCTTCCTCGCAGCCGGGCACCGAGCAGCTGCCTTCCCGAGAAGCGGCGAGTGCTGACTCAGGGGTGACTCGGGCAGCTCCGGTCAGCTCCGGGCCGGCTGCAGCGGAGCCCGCGTCTTCCTGTGGGGGAGGGTGGGCGCCCGGGGCTGACCAGCACACTCGGCAGGCCGGGGAGCTGATGGGTTTCCTCCATCTGCGGCGGGCCAGCCCCGGCCATACCCCCGGCTCAGCCCGAGGAGCGCAGGGGGCCCTCGGGCCTCGGGCAGCAGAGCGCGTTCACCCGCAGTGGCGGCCACGTGGTCGTCAGCGGGGTCGGCGTCCCCTGTGCTCACGCGCCCGCCCTGCACCCTGGGACAGTGGGCACCTGGGCTCTCTGCCCGCGAGCCAAGCCGACCGGAGAGGCCGTCCCCGCCCTGCCCTGCGGTCGGCAGCGGGGCGCGTCCGCGGGGGAGTGTCACCCGTCCCGCATGGAAGCTGGGAACGAAGCGCTTCACCCGGCTGTGGAAGCCACGCTCCAGGCCGCCCCGTGGGTGGCCGCGTGGCCGGGGCTACCGTCACCCTGGCAGGTGCAGCTCAGGCATGGTGACCAGGCTGCCCTCGGGGACACGGCTCCTGACAGGGACGCATCACTGTCACTGCCCAGCGGGGGCCCATTTGGCGAGTCCTTGTCGGCCGCACTCAGCCCTCGGTCCCCACGGCGAGGAAGCCTGACCAGGGAAGGGCGTGGCCACAGCGGAGACCCCGGGCGGCGGCCCACGTGGCACCCGGCGTGTACAGCTGCAGAAGCGCCTTCTGGGGCGTTTGGGGCCCGTGGGACGGGGCCAGAGCCACCACCCTCACAGAGACGGAGACGGGCAGGCAGCCACGGGAGCAGAGCAGGACACAGTCGTGGACTGGGACCTCCCCTCACGAGCCCACGGCTGGCTCTGTCCTCCGGTGCCCCTGGGCCCTGTGCTCCAGGCCTCAGGGACGTGGTCTCCCAGGCTGCAGGACCAGCTCCGAGCTCCCCTCATCCCAGCGGCCCTGCCCCTCCTGGGGCCACCCGTCGTCCAGAGCCACCTCCCTGTGGGACAGCCTTCTGCCTGCTTCTCCCCTTCCCAGCTATTGGGGGCTGGAGGCTGCTGTCCCTCCGAGCCCTGGCGCTGCCCGCCCGGGGGCTGCATGCGGCGTCTGCTTCACCCCCACCTTAACCAGCCCAGCGTGTTCCCCAAAGGAGATGAAACTCCCAACCCCTCCTCCCAACCGCACCCCCCAACCCCACAAGCAGGGCTTTCCAAGGCCCCCTGCAATTTCACACTGTAACTTCAAGTTTTCTCCTCAGGGGGTTTTCCAGACTGCGGCAGTTCAGGCCCTGGAGACGTGGATCTGCCCCGGCTCTCAGGGAGGTGTCACCCTTGGAGTTTTCCTTTCGTTACTGAGACGCCTTCCCCAACTGCAGCCCAGAACAGTCGTGGGGACCGGCGTCCGCCCTCAGGCCAGCTCCAGGCCCCAGGCCGGCCCTGCAGGGAGCCGGGCTGCCCGGCTCGGCGCGCCCGCCTGGGCAGTGCCACCCCTTCCTCACGCGGCCCGGACAGGCGAGGGGTCGGCACCTCCGATCTGCACAGGGCAGGGGAGGAACATCTTAGCTTTTGCGAGCCGTAGAGTCTCCGCTTGACTCTGCTGTGTGGCTGAACACGCCGTGGCGCGGTGGCCTCCGCCGTGGTCGGCAGGGCGTCCAGGGGCAACCTGACGAGCCGAACGACTGGCCTGCGTCTGGGGAAATGCGGCTCGTCTCGGTCTCGCTGCTGGAGAACGGGTCCGGCTGGGACTTCCTGCCTCGCAGATGCGTGCATCAGGGGTTCAGTGGCAACGGAACGGTCCTCGCAGGACACGAGCCCATTCACGGCCGCCCGGGGCCCGGGTGCCAGAACCCGGGTCACCAGCCCTCGGAGCCTGGCCACGCGCCGGCCACTCGGAGCTGAAAACAGGCGCAGTTTCAACGTGGGCTGATGAGAAAATAACTCAATTCCCCCAAAATCCAATTTTCAAAACTGCATCTGGGGTCTGGCTCTGGGTGAGAAGGCGTAATTGCGCCCGCAGCCGACCGCAGCTGCCGAGCGGGCAGGGGCATGGAGGGACCCCGAGGGGGTGGGCACTGCACAGCCCCGGGGGGGGGCCAGGCCCCGGGTGCCGCCAGCTGGCAAGGGCTTTACCTTTGCCCTCGGCACACACGGGACACGTGCAAAGGACCCAGGAGAAGCCTCCAGTCCTGGCTCAGGAGCAGGAGAGGGGCCACTTGGTGCCCAGACGAGGGGACCCGTGTCCCTTGCTTTCCTGTCTCTGTGCCTTGGCCCCCAGCGGTCCCAGCCCTGGCCGCAGCAGCAGGAGGAGCCCAGGGGCCTCGCGCTCTGGGATGGAAACCCCCCGTGTGACTCGAGGGCACACGCACCCCGCCGCCCTGTCCTCGGAGCACGGGGTCCCGGCCTAGCCCGCGCGGGACGGAGCTGACCAGCGTGTCAGAAGTTTACAAATGGAGCCGGCATCGAAACGACGCCCACGAGCCAGGCAGGAACTCAGCTTGAATCCGGCCAGACAGACGTCCTGCTAACTCGGAAGCGTTTCCCAGCGGCGTTAAAGACGCTCTGGAGACCCACGACGTAGTTTTTAAATATCCAGCCTATGATAAACCCTGGGCACACGAAGAACCAGGACGATCGCAGCCCTCGTGGGAAAGACAACGGCAGATCCCGAAGCTCGGGCGACACGGGCCCTGGACTTGCCTGAGGACGCGGCGCGCGCACGTCCCAGTGATGAGGACAGACACCCCGGGTGGTCTCAGCAAAGCCAGAGCAGTGCGGAGAAGGAGCACGTGGACACTTCAGCACCAAAAGGTGTGTAAACTGCAAAAATGTTCAAAAAGCTCCATCTGGGGGCATCGATCACCAGAGACGGCGGGGCAGTCAGCAGACATAAAACGGATCCTGGTCCCCACACAAGCGACAGAGAAAGAAAGATTGGGGAAAGAAGGAGTGAGCCTCAAAGACCCACGGGCACCCCTCAGGCCCGACACGGCCCAGCCCACGCGGGAGGGCTGCTGGGAGGGCCCCCCGCGGCCCAGGTCCCACATGGCTGTGATCCTAGAGGCTTCGGCAGAGCAGGCCCCCTGCCGGTCACCAGCCGCGCGGCCGCGGGTCCTACGCACGGGGCCTCGCCCCGCTGGTGTGTGGGGGCTGTGCCGGCCCCGGAGGCACGGCCTCAGAGTCACGTGGTGGCGGCCGCAGTCTCTGCGGCCCGTTTCCTTGCGGGGTGCCACCGGGTCTGTGCTCAGCGCTGGACGTCCCGCATTCCTGCGCCCGCCCGCCTGGCGCTGGGGCCGCCCTCGCGTCCGGGTCCGGGAGGCGCTGAGCAGCCAGGCGCCCAGCGCGGTCTTCCTTTCGTAGACGATCGACTCGCGCCTCCAGTGCCCACGTGGCAGCCAGCCCTAGCGTGTGGCCGAATAACCATGAGACATCAGGTGTGCGCCTGAGCCATGCTGGGTCCCACCGACCCCGAAAATGACGACCGAAACCCCCACTTTAGCAGGAGACATGAAGCTGCACGTTCAAGAGGAAGACTGAACTCCAAACAGAACAAAGTCAAGGAAATCCACGCCAGCTCCCATCATGGTCGAGCTTCCAAAGACAGAGGCCAACTCACGCCGGCCAGAGACAAAGGACAGGGGCGGGCAGCGGCAGTAGCCGGCTGCCCTCGGAGGCCGCGAGGGCCGGAGGGGCGCGGCGGCGTGTCCAAGCCCTAAAGGACAAGGACGACGGCGGCGAGACGGGCTCCCCGCGACAGCACCGTGGCCCTCAGACCCGCCTCGGAGCTGCCGAGGCGAGGGGGCTGGGGGGCCGGCCGCGGAGGGCCGCTCCTCTCCGGGGGCGTCATGCCTTGAGAAAGCGAGGATCGTGACCGGCTCTCCAGGCTTCCAGGGTGTGTCCCCGTCACACAGCGCGAGGACGCGTAAACCTCGAGGAACACGCACAAACGTCCTGCGACTGACACACGAAGGAAACCCCGGTCCACAGCGGTGGTCAGGAGTGGCGCCTGCAGGTAAACTGAGAACGCCACTGGAGGAGCGGCAGACGCGAAGCAGTTAGTCGGGAATCCAGCAAACCGTGCACGGGATCGGCGCGCCGCCACCTGCGAGACGTGCGTGGGCGTCCCCGGAGAAGGGCCGAGCGACGGAGACGCGGCCTGTTAACCGAGCGGGGAGCTCGGCGCAGCGAGCACGCCGTCCTCCCCAAGCGAGCCCACGAACTTCGCGCGATTTCCCTGAGCGTCCTGGGCGGGCGTCCCCTCTGTGATGTAGAGAAGCTGATTTTAAGTTTCCATGGAGGAGCAAAGCTAGAATAACCAACACGATTTTGAAAAGGACTCGCGCTCCCACTTCGAAAGCTACAGTGCCGAAGACAGTGCCATGTCGGCAGAGGGGGTCGAGCAACGGCACAGAGCCGACCGCCCAAAAGGCCCACGGCCCGTGGCCAGGCGGCTCTGACAGAGGGGCAAGGGCAGGTCCACGGAGAAGGGCTGATCTGCCCAGACACAGCGAGGAGGGCGCAGCCCGAAAACTCGGCGCATTAGGCTTCTTTGGAATGGCAAGTTCCGTTCGGTCAGAAACGCCGTCGAGAGAATGGAACAAGCCCCTGGACGGCGGGAAGTGTTCGCAGACGTGTCTGCAGCCAAGAGTTTGCACCCCCCATGCCAAGAGCACACAAAACACGCGAGCGGGGAGCCAGCAGCGGATTAAAGGGTGGGCGAAGCAGCACGGGGTGTCCGCGTTACCGGCCCGAGGCCGCGGCGGATCCGCTCGCACACCTGCCCCATGACGGAAACGCGGGGACCATCCCCACCGGCGCGGCCGGGCACGGGCGTTCCCGGGGACGCGGGGCCAGCCGCGCCCTGGGGACAGCGCGTTCCAGGACGGGAGGCGCCCCGCCCACGCAGCCCCTGCCCCGCGCCTGGAACCCGCTGCGGAGGGACGAGGCTCGCGCGGGGCCGCAGGGGAGCCCCGCAGGGAGCCGCGCCGCCAGCCCCGCTCGTGCGGGGAGCCACGCGGCGTTCTCCGCGGCGGGGGAGCGGGCGCCCGGGCCACGCACGCCGCGGCTCGCCACGCAGCGGCGACGGCGACGGGAAGGGCCAGCGCCACGCGCAGGGCGTCCGGCCGCACGAAGGCCGGCCGCGGAGGGCGCGCGCCGAGGCCCATTTCTGACATGCGCTGACCAAAGGCGAGGCGCGCGCGAGAGACCAGCGGTCGCCGGGCTTCAGGGAGGGGCGCGTGGCTGCGGGGGGCTGGGTGGGGAGGGGCGGGGTGTCCGCGGTCCCTCGGTCACTCACGAGCATTAAAATTCACAGAACCCCCCCACCATCGAAGGCCAGTCGCATCGCCTACTGCTGGAGAAGACAGTGAGCCTGCTCCGAGCGGTGCGGGCCTCGCGGGGGCGGGGGCGTCGGGGTGCAGCCCCCCAGGCTCCAGCAGTCTGCCCGCCCGCCGCCGGCTCCGGGCCTCCCTGACCCCGCTCTTGCTGACGGAAGGCAGGCTGCCTGCATCGCATCCGCGGGCAGCCGGGGCCGCCCTGCCTCCTGCCCGCCGGGGTCCTGGACCCTGGAAAGCCCCGCTTGGGGCTGTCGATGGAGGAAACACTAGCTCACTTCGCAGAAGGCCCCGTGCGGGTCAGCAGCACAGCCCGCTGTGGCCGGCGGCCACAGCTGCTTCCGCTCGGCCCCTGTGGGACCCCTTTCCAGCCCGAGGCGGCCACCGGTCGTTCCGCGCCTGGGTGGCGGGTGCTGACCTGCATTTTGCTTGCTCTGCTGTGCCTGGCGAGGGGCCCGTCTGAACAGCGTCGCCTGCAGAGGAAGGAGTGGCCCCGAGCTCGGCCGGCCTGGGGAGCAGGAGGAAGAGCGCTGTCTGGCCGCCGAGGCCCCGCGGGGGTCGGGCAGAGCTGTGCGGAGGCCACGCCGTGCTGCTGCCGGAGCCGACCAGGGTGGGCCGTGCCGGCCACGGGTCAGGCAGCAGACGCGATGGCTGCCCCTGGGGGGGACCCCGTGGACGCCGTACGGGGCCAGGCCGTGGGCACGGAGCGCCAGGGAGCCGCGGGGCCCGCGTCCACTTTGCCGGGGCTGTGGGACGCCCGGTGGCCTCGCGAAGCAGACTCAGGAGTCCCCGGCCCCGTGGCCCACAACTCCGCGTCTTGACTGTCCTTCCCGCAGGTGGACGGCAGCGGTGGCGGCTGCCTCTTCTGCAAAGCTTGGTCCATGCAGACCGTGGGCTTAAAAGGGCACTGAGCTCGGCAGGCATCTGGGTTTGAATTCCTCCCCCTCGAAACGTGGACTGTGTTAACGCAACAGACCTTCCCGACTCCGGCCCCTGCGGTCACGGCCTCTGGCGAGGACGGCAGGGCCTGGGTGCCGGCAGGAGAAAGGGCAGCCGTGCAGTCCTGCTGGTCAGAGTCCAGCCCGGGGCAGGTCTCGTGGTCCCAGCGAGGACACTGGTGTCGGGTCACCTGCCCACGCAGGTCGTCAGAGCTCAGAAGCAAACGCTCCAAGTCGGGGCCTCGCTGGCCCTGTGGCCATGACTTCATTTTGCCTCTTGTGGAATGTCGGCTCTAGAAAATTCTGGAAGTTCCCTGAGTCGGCCGCCCAGTGTCACTTGAGTGCTGGTTAGAAATGCAGAGTCTCGGGCCATACGCCAGATTTTTTGCATCAGAACCTGCATTTTAACAAGATCCCAGAGACTCGCACACGGGCTCCCGTGTCTCTGCCTGGCCCAGCTCACTGGCTCAGATACATCTTAAAAAGAAATTTAAAATAGTGCTCTGGGCGTGGGGCTAAATTTGATTGTGCACATATTTCTTTCCTGCTTAGAACGCTGAGGAAGGCTCGGCTCCCGCCCCATGGGCCACAACTTGAATATAAATAAAATACACGATGCCAAAGCCGACGTGAGAGGCCGCGGGGGCCGAGGGCAGCAGGTGTCCGAGCGCCGGTGGCCCTGCCGAGCTGACATGCTGGCCAGGCGAGGAGGGCGGTGACTGCAGACGGGGCTCCCAGCCCTGGGGCGCGTCTGCTGCCCGCTGCTCGCCCACGTTGGTGGTGGAGCTTCGGGCCATGTGGGGAAGCCTGCGTCCTGACCGGCTTGTGTCCTAACCCCGGGGCCCCCCACCAGGCCCGAGGAGAGGCGCCCAGGAGAGATGCCCAGCCTGCAAAAGCACAGTCAGCGTGGGGGTATCCCACATTTTGGAGAAGCAGAAATAGTTTTCTACCAAAGCAACAGGCTCTGGAAACCCTCTTGGCCTTTTTGAGACTTTCAGAAAGAGGCACGTCCTGCTGGGCTCCGCCGGGGTTCAGGGCGAGGGCGGGTGGGGGCCTTCCGGGCAGACGGGAAAGCCTGGGGGCCGAGGTCCGAGACTTAATGACCCCCAGGATGGGAGCAGAGGTGGGGGGCCCAAGCAGGCCGCCGGCGGCTCGAGATGCGAGCGGCATTGCAGACCAGCTTCCTGCAATGAAACCCTCGTTAGAAAGGGCCTTCGGGGTAGTGCTTCAGCTGACAACACCTGTCTGTCCCTGGGGCCCCGACGCCCACCTTCGGGGGCCGCCACCCGGCAGGAAGCCCCTCGTAAAGCGTCATCTCCCCACCGCCTGTCTGCTCGGCTGCCACTGCGGTCCCTGAGGCCGCCAGCCTGCAGGCTCGCCGGGAGCAAGCAGCCAGGTCCAAGAGGTGCTGGGGGTCCCCAGACCAGAGGGAGCGGAGTTTCCTGGAACAAGCTCGTCAACACGGCGCCTTCGGAGCGGCTGCGCTGACTCACGGAACAAAGCCGCGGTTCCCGACTCTGCCCACAGACCCGCACGACTGCCGGGCATCGGCCATCGCCACCGCGGCTGGTTCTACCGCCTGGCCCCGCCCCGCCTGGCCCGGCCCCGCCCCGCCCCGCCTGGCCCCGCCCCGCCTGGCCCCACCCCGCCTGGCCCCGCCCCGCCTGGCCCCGCCCCGCCCCGCCCGGCCCCGCCCCGCCCGGCCCCGCCCCGCCTGGCCCCGCCCCGCCTGGCCCGGCACCCCCTGGCCCCACATCCTCTGGCTCCACACCCCCCGGCCCCTCACCCCCTAGCCCCTCACCCCCTAACCCCTCATCCCCTGGCCCTGCACCCCCTGGCCTCACACCCCCAGGTCCCTCACCCCGCTGACCCGCACCGCCTGGCTGCTGCCGGGGGCCTTGGCCTCTGCAGACCGTCCGCCTAGAATGCTTGCCTTGGGTGACAGGAAGGAACTGCGTCATTACGCTACCCTTCGGGAGGAGATGGGGCAGAAATAGTTAAACCCAGGTCTGCATTCCCTCTAACTGGCAGTGGCCCGGGACCGAGGGGGACATCTGGGGGAACGACTTGGATTCCCAGGGCGGCCGAGCGGAGGCAGGAGCCGGCGTGGCTGACCCGCGTGTCCTCCGCCGAGTTCAGGCCGGCGGCACGTCTGTGCACCCTGCTCCATGCACACGCGCTGGGGACCCAGGCGGTGCGGCCCCGCCCCGCCCGCTCCCCCGGGAGACCCCTCGCCGGCCGCACGGGAAGCCTGGCTCCCTGCGCCGGGCCGTCACGCGAAGCCCGCGGTGTGTCTCCTCCCGCGGTGACGCGCGCCCCCGGGGACCGCACCGTCCCCCACGTGCTGGCATCGGCCCCGCGTGCTCGCAGCTCCACCAACAGAGCGGCCTGGCGGCGGCTCCCGCTAGCTCCCACGGGGCCTGGCCTCGCAGGTGGGCCAGCGTGTCCAGCGAGCAGGAAATGGGCCGCGTCTGAGCCCCTCAGGTCTCGGACAAGGGCGTCCGCGGCCACCCCGAGCTCATCTTTACTTCATGCTTCCTCACCCGGCTCTCGTCCGGGCTCCGTGGCTCACCTGCCGCAGGTGGCCTCGGGCGGCTTGCTTTTGCTCTCGCTGTCCGGCAGCCGGGGTGGGGCCCTTGCAGGGCCGCTGTGCCCGTGAAGTGACCCCGAGTCCAGCGTTCCCTGGCAGGAGTCAGGATGGGCCGTGGACGCGCTGGAGGGGGCGTCTGGCCTCAGCACTGCGGCCCGACGGGCACTGTGGTGGCCAAGCAGCGCCTCGAATCCCGCTTTCCTCGCGTGGTACCGGGGCGGGGCGGGGGCCACGCTCTGCCGGGCAGCAGGACAAGCTGTCGGTGGCGTGGCCGGCGCGGCCCTTCATGAGCGTCCAGCGCTGAGCACCTTGCAACTCCGGCATCTGTCTCCAGGACACTGCAGGAAGCTGGCCCAGTGGTGGGCGCAGTGTTGGAGACCCAGGCCCCGCCCCCCGGGCTCGGCAAGCGCCCCTCCTGCGGCGGCGTCAGGCTCCCTGGACCGAGGCCCCCGCGCCCCGTCCAGGCCCTCTCCACTTGGACTCCCCGACCGCCTGGGCCCCTCGGGGCCTCTGTCTCCGCTGTGTGTCCGAGCATCAGGCCTGCAGGGTGGAGAAGGCCCCACGCCCACCCCCCGGGAGCTGCCCTGACAAGGGTGCAAGCGACAGCGAGGAGAGGGATTAAGGCACCACCCCCACCCCACCCCCCCCACTCCGGCCACTGCCCGGGCGAGGAGCCGGGGCACGTGGAGGGGACCAGGCGGCACGCCGGCACCAGGGTCCCGCGCCTGTCCGTCCATCTGTCTGTCCGTGCGGCCTGGCCATGCACCTGCTGGCTGTGGTGCCAGCACAGGCCGGGCTCCGGTCTGGCGGGGCCCGAGGGCCAGCGAGTCAGCCGCAGCCCCAGCGCCTCGGTCGCCGGACACCGACGGGAAGCGGCCTCGGGACTCACGGGGACCCGGCTCGGGCACTGGCCGCCTCGTTCTGGACGACAGTCTCTCAGGGAAAGGCTCTCGTTTCAGCAACTAAGACCGGAGGTTTTCATTAAGGATGCTAACGGCATAAGGTATTAAACCAGTGCTCATAATTTAGTCATGAATTAAAGAAATATAAATACCTGGGTGTAGCTAGTGATTTTCTTTATTAAACTTGACAATTACTTCTGGTTTTTATCCGGGGTTAAAAGTCACTGTTTTGGTGGAAGAAGATTCGACGTGTCCTTTTGGGCGAAGAGAGGACGACATCCCAGCTCCCGCGAGGGTTTCAGTTGAGGTTTGGCACTCGAGGCTTGACGTCTGTCTGTCTGTCAGGACTGAGGCAAACAGTCAGGCGACCGCCTCAGACGTGCGGCCCCTGGGCCACTCGGTCCCCACGCCCGGTCCCCTCATCAGCAACGGGCGTCGGGGCGCAGCCCTGGGGGTGACACTGGCGGGCACCTGACCGCAGCGTGGCCGGCTCGGCCCGCTGGGCGGCGGGGCGCAGGGCGCGGGCGCCCGCCTGGTCCCCGGGGAGCTGCTCGGCGGCTCCCCCAGGAGCCGGGGGGGGGGGGGTGGGTGTCAACGGCCAGAAGAGCCATGTGCACCTGTCAGGCTGCGGACCCCCCGCGGCTGGGACCGCGTCGGCCTCTGCTCGCGGCTTCGTCTCCACCTGGGCAGGACGGCAGCACGGGGCACCGGGGGCACCGGCGGGGGCGCGCAGGGGCACCCACTCTTCATTCTGTGTCCCCCGCTGCTCTGCTCTCCCCACACCAAAGGCCGGCCAGGTGCTCGGCCACCTGGCGCCGTGAGACGGGGACCTCGGCCCAGGTGCTGTGTCGGCGTAGCCGGCGCTGGCTTGCGCTCCTCGGCCCGGGCACGCAGTGCCTGCCGGCAGACGGCCCCGGGCTCCCGTGGGTGCCCGAGCCACGGGGCCAGGCTGGTTCCGCCCCCTGCACCAGTGCTCCCGGGGAACCCCTCACACGAAGTCTACAGCCAAGATGTCCTTCCTCTGTTACACCCTCCTCTGCACATCGGGCTGCAGCCATGAGCAGCAGGGACTTCACCCGCATGGTGGAAGGAGCCCCCAGGCGGCCTGCGCGTCCGGGAGCCTGCCCAGCACCCCAGGAGACAGTCTCCCGAAACGCCCGCCTGCACACTCCTCACGGACACGCGGCCGGTCCGCGGCGCCCAGACCTCCGCAGTGAGAACGGCTCGGGTTCCACCTCCCGCACGAAGACCCCACGTGGCCCCGGACACCGAGACACCACGGTCAGCAGCAGGCAGATGGACGGGGCGCCCGGCCCCCAGTGAGCCCCCAGATGGGCACCGTCAGGGAAGCCGTGAGGGGGCGATTCCCCCACAAGCCCTGAAGGAACCTGAACCAAGCTGGGGCTGTTGCCGATGCTTCTAGAATTACCTTCCACCTAAAACTCAAGCGAGAGAAGCTACAGGCTGCCGTGCGGGGGACCATCCTTCCCCCGCCTGGGACCGGACGTCACTCAGGACCCATGAGGGGCTGAGAGGGCGGGGCACAGCGTGTGACACCCCCCCCCCCTCCGGTCACACAGGCTGTTGACCGCCACCCCGCCGTCCGCGTCTCAGGACAGGCCCCGAGCCAGCGGCTCCCGCAGGGGACCCTGCCTTCCAGGCCTCGAGCTGCCGCCCTGGGGGCGGAGGGGGGGGGGGCAGGGCAGCAGCTGTCGGGCGAGGAGGAAACTGTGCAATAAATACACCACAGGACTCCAGAACATTCCGTGACATCACCCACATAATCCCCAGTGCGCAGTGAAGCCGGCCCGAGGCCGGGCCGCGACCGGGGCCTGCTGGGAGGACTCAGGTGACTGCCCGCGGCTGACCCCTGCCACCCAGGGACGTGGCCTCTGGCACGGGCGCCGGTCCAGTCCAGCACAGTGCCCTCTCTGGGGCTGTCACCACGGGGCTCCGGCCGGTCAGCGCCGCTGAGTGAGGCACTGAGGAAGGGAAGTAAGTCAGAGACGCGGGCGTCCAGCACCCGCTCTGCCCCTCTGCCCGGTGGGCCGGAGCCCTGTCAGCCGCTCCCCCTCCTCCCCGCCCCTGAATGGCCAAGCTGACGACTTGCGACCGAGGTACTTCGGATCTGCCATCTGACAACTCGCTTTTTCTCCTATAGGGCCTGAATCGTGAAATTCAAGAAGCCTGAAAGTTTGGAGTTTTCTTTTAAGAAAATAAGAAAAAGAAGTTTGTACACTTTTCATGAAAGCTTCGGAGCAACGCACCCCACTTCCTTGCCGAGGACCGAGGACCGAGGACGAGGACCACGTTGCCCAAGCGCCTCTGAAAGCCGGGTGTGCTGGGTTTGGGGGGGCCGGGGAGGCCGTGGAGGCCAGCTCACTTAGCGTCGTTTTGGAAGCTGGGGCTCCGTGCCCTGAGGAGACGCCCCAAGCCCGGGCGGCAGGCAGCTCTGGGCGGCCTGGGGCGCTTGGAACTCCGGGGAGCGGCAGAGGGTTGAGAAGGGGGTTTCCAGGGACCATGTGTTCCGTTTCTGCGGCTCTGTCGCCGAGGCAGGACGACAGGGTGGCCGGACCCTCTCCTGCCGCCCGCCAGCCCTGCACACGTCCTGCACACGTCCGGCCCCCGTCTGATGGCCCTCCCTCCAGCCGAGGCACTGTCAGCTCCTCTCCGCTGGGCAAGGTGAAGCCGGCGAGCCCCGTCTGGGGAGTGGAGGGAGTCTGTTTCGCCATTGGAGTTACGTAGATAAGAACTTTTTTAAACGTTACAGCCTTCCAGTTGTTTGCAGACACGTCCGGACACCCCTGTGTCCCACGGGGAGGACGTGTAGGGTGGCTGGGTGGGCTGGGGCGGCCTCCCACACATCCAGTTCTCAGGCGACGTGGCCCCTGGGTCGCCCAAGTGCAGCCCGGCCAGCGGCAGGGCTGGGGCGCTGAGCCAGCTCTTCCGCGAAACACCCCGAACCCGGCTGGGCCCTCGCCGCTGACCCTGGCGTCCCCGCCGACCTCGCTGCCCGCCACAAGCGAGGGGCCGAGCTGGGGCGGAGCCGGGCAGAGGCGCCGGCTCTCCGAGGCCGGGTTCCTGCCCCCGCCGGCCCCGCGTCCGTGTGCCGTGATCACCTCCGCGTCTGTCTTTAGCCTGCTTTCCTGGGGCGAACCTCGGGCAGCCTGGCCGAGAGAACCTGGAGCGGAAACGTCGGTGTTGGGAAGGGCGACCAAGACAGTCGCACACCGCCGCTGAGGCGGGGCCGCGGAGGGGCCTGTCGCGGCGGGGGGCAGGCCCCTGGCTCCCGGGCACCCGCGTCTCAGGCCCGCGTTCCGCCCCCATTGGCCTCCCCCCCATCGGCTTACCCTCTCGCGGTCCAGGAGCTGTCGGGATGGGACGTGAGCACGTGTTCGGCCGTCCTGGCTCTTGGCGGGGCCTTGTGGCCCCATCGGGCGCCTCCCCCCAGTGTCCAGCCAGCACGGCTCCTCTGCCCAGCTGGGCGACACGTCCGGCCCATCCGACGGGCACAGGGGGCTTCGGCCAGCCCTGGCTGGTGTTCACGGGTCCCTGGTCTAAGAGTCGGGGGCGGACTGCGAGGCAGATGCTGGACGCTTGTGCGCCATCGACCGCAGGCTGGCAACACACACACCAGGCCGTGTGCTCAGGCCACGCCGTGTCCGAGAGAGAAGTCCCTTCCGCAGGACCAGAGGCCCACAGGCTGTCCCTGGCCCTGGCGGGGAGCCCGGGGGTGGGGGCCGAGCACGCTCCGTCCACGCCCAGCACGAGGCTCTCACTGGCCCGGCGAGAGCTGGGCACCGGCTCTAACTGTGACGGGATCCTGTTGTGTTTTCTCTATGAACTGCCTCCCCATTAAAACGGGAAGGAGCCATGGCCTGGTGGCCCGGCTTCCTGACCAAGCCACCGTCAAGTCAGCAGCTCCGCTCCGGGGGTCACCTGGGCCTGGCTGCCCCGCACAGCTCCGGGCTTCTGTGAGCATGCTCTGTGCCCGGAAGCCCCGTGCGGCCCTGGCCACCAGGCGCCCCCTGTCCCTCGTCTGTGTCCCAGGGGCTGCGGACGGGGGAGGCCGCCCACAAGGCTTCCACGAGAGGCTCAAGTTCCAGGCGATCCGGGAAGTCAGGCCTTTGGGGCGACTGCACCGTGACCACGAATCACCCGCATTGCCGCCTGGCACGTCTCCGCCCACAGCCCCCAGGCAGCCCCGTGACCCCTTGGTCTCCACTAACCCTCCCTGTCCTGCCAGGTCCTCAGGGGCTGGGGTCCCCCGCTTACTCATTAGTCCACGACCGAACCCCAGGGAGAAGGACATGAGCGCACGGGATGCCTGAGGACTCGGGGACACCGCCAGATGGAGCGGCACGTCCTCGTCCTACGGAGGCGCCTGAGCAGGTGCAGAGGCTGTGAGGAACCCGCAGGGTGACCGCGGCACAGCCGGCTGTGCGCCCGGGAGGGGCCGCCGTGGCTCCCGCGGTCCCTTCCCCAGCCCGCAGCCACGCGCCCCCCAGGGGACACTCCACGGCCCCATCACGCCTCACAGCCTTTCACACTGCCTCGTCCACCCTGTGCACCAGATCGTGCGGTGTCTGGGCCCCTCTCCGTCCCCCAGGGGGCCTGCCGAGACGCCGCTCTGCAGACACTGTCCCCGCCGCCCGGTCCCCCTCGTCCCCCCGTCCCCCGTGTCCTCGCAGCCCCAGCCCCGTGAGTGTTCCGCCGTGAGCTCGCCGGCGTGGCTGCCTCCGTCCAGGTCAGAGACGCCGACACACCCCACACAGCCCAGTCGGGTGGGGGCAGTGGGCTGGCCAGCTCTAGGACGTGAATGACCCCTGACGGGCACAGCAGCCCTGGGCAGGGCCTGCCTGTGAGGGGTCCCGCGCCCCCTTCCTCAGCCTCCTGCCACACACCCTCCTGGGACCAAGGCGAGGTCCTCGCCCAGCCAGGGATGTCCCTCAGATGGAAGTGGGCTCTTCTTGGCCTCCACCGTCCCAGAAGGAGAAGGAATGGACCTGTCTCACTACCCTCCAGGACTCGGAAAGCCCCCGGCGCCCCGACAGAGGACACCCCCGTGTCCGCAGGCTGCAGGGCCTCCCAGGCCACGCCCCGCTCCTGCAGTGGGCTGCAGCCGTCCTCGGGTTTCCGTGCGAATCGGAATCGCCCAGGAAATGTGCAGAAACCACCCGGGGAGCCCAGCACAGCTGCTCAGCCAGAATCTGTACGCGCCTCAGTTGCCGCCACTGCTCTAACGGAAGGTCCCAAGCGCAACGTGTCACCCGCACTCTGCAGCGCAGGACCCTGAGGAGTGTCTCCCAGCGCCGACAGCCGAGGTGTCCTGCGCATCCTCGTGGGGGCTCAGGGGAGCCCAGCCTCTCCGCGGCTGGCGCCTCCTCCAGCGGCCCCGGGGTCTCTCAGAGGGTCCTGTCGCCCCGCCGCCCCGGCCCCGCTCCGCTGTAGGGCCCCGCCCACACCTAGGCCCCGCCCACCGTCCTGGCCCCGCCCGCCGTCCTGGCCCCGCCCCACCGTCCTGGCCCCGCCCGCCGTCCTGGCCCCGCCCCACCGTCCTGGCCCCGCCCACCGTCCTGGCCCCGCCCCATAACGCTGCAGCTCGCTGGACCGCAGAGCCCCGCCCAGCCTCGTCCTCTGACCTGCTCTCCCTTCAGCCAAGTGCCCACTCGACCCGTGAGGCCCCACACAGACCCCTTCTCCGCCATGCTTGCTCCCCATTCCCACTGAACTGCTGCCCTGTTGTTGAAAAATTGAACTGCTTTTGGGCCAACAATTAAATCGCCTCTCCTTTGAGCCCACACCAGCGCTCCTGCTGGACCCTGGGGTCCCCCATGACCCAGCACCCACGGAAGTCACCCTGCACCGGTGGTGAGCTAGCTTTCCTCGCAGCCTCTTTGCGTGGGCCTCGCCGCCTGACCCGCCACACCGCACCCTCCCTCTCCTGCCCGAGCCCCTCGGAAGGCCTCGTGTTCGCCTCTGCCGCCCCCCTGGGACACCGGGGATCGCTGGCTTGGGGGCCGCCTGAAAGAAGCTTTGCATCGAGGCCCAAACCGGACCAAAGCACTTCCAGGCGGCCCATGTCCTGGCGCTCGGGGAAGGACGCTGCACATCTCCGGGGAAGGGCACGAAGCTCCTTGCAGCCACAGAGCTGGGGCGAGGGTAACAAGCCCTCCAGGGCCTGCGGGTCAGCGCGTTGCAGATGCTCACGTCCTGATCCCCAGAACCTAGGAGGACATGGGGTTACCTGGTGAGGGAAGCCAGGTGGCTAGTTCGCTGACCCTGAGATGGAGAGTCCTGGCTTATCGAGGTGGGATCGCTGGGTCCTTAGAAGCGGAAGAGGGCTTGGGAGAGGATGTCCATAGTGAGGTGCCTGTGGACTCACTGCCGGCTGGCACCGGAGATGGAGGAAAGGCCGTGAGCCAAGGGACGTGGGCGCCTCCAGAAGCCAGAAAAGGCAGGACAACGGTGTCTCCAGAAGTGGGCGAGCACCCCAGGAGCAGCGCAGGGCTCCCAGGGAGGAAGGGAGATGCTTTAAAGGAAGGGAAGACTTCGTGGAGCCTGAGCTTTCGGCCTGCCCAAGTGCTCTTTGCTTGGTAAATTTCAAGTGTACTTACATTGTAACAAATGTAAAAAGGACTAATTGTCCTTAATAATAATCCACGTGTGTATCCAGATTTAGAGTTTGCAAAGCACATTAACACCCATTACATTATTTGGGCCTCAAAACAGCCCTGTAGGATTCGGATGCTGCAGGCGGGGCTGCAGGCGGGGCTGCGGCTGAGCGAGGCCAGCCGGGGCCTTCCTCAAGGTCGCCTGCTCTGTGGATGGTGCCAACACATGTCCCCACTGCACCCTGCAGAGACGGCAGAAGCTTCTCCGATTTCAAAAACGGCAGGGATTGTTTTCGAAAGTGAAATCAGTTCACCCTCTCAGACTCAGAAACAGGCATGATTCCCCAAAACTACTTCACAGGGCTTTACCTGAGTGGATGCCTGGGAAACCCCACAAAGAGACAACTGTTTGGGAAGACTAGGAATAGAGTCCAGAAATCTTCAGGGCGTGGGGGAGGCAGGGTCGTCGCCGGGGGTGTGCCCTCCCTCTAACCCTGCTCCGGTCGGGCTCATTAAGTGAGAAAAGCCGAGGCCTGCACGGTCTCTCCCTCGGGGCAGCGAGAAGGTCTCTCGGCGATGGGCAGTGCGCCCCGTCGTGCCTGTGCTGCCGTCACCTGCCCTTTAATTAGGAAGCCCGGCCTCCGGGGGCTGTGGCAGTGCGCATTCTTAATTGATTAAATGGATGATTGAGTATCAGGCCTGAGCGTTTCCCGTCCAGATCCCCCTTTGCTTGGGGTGGCGAGCGACACTTCGCCTTCGTTAGGGGTGCGCAGGCATCCATCACCACCCGGCCCGTCAGAGCGGGGCCAGGGCCGCCGGCGGCACCGGCGCCAGAGCCGTCCCGGCCTCGCCGCAGGCAGGTGCGCCCCTCCCCCGCCGTCGGTTTGCTGTTTTCATGTCAGCATTCCACCAGGAGGCCGTCACATGCTGCTTGAGCAGGACATGCCACATGCCATGTACCACCCAACAGCTGGCCCCTGGCCCCACTGAGTCCCCAGCTCCCCTCCCACCCCACAGAGGGCGTAGGGCCCCCCTGGGCCGAGCTCCAGCCCACCACCCTTAGGACGGGGTGAGGGGACATTGCCTGTGAGGTGGAGGAGGGACACCCATTCCCTCCCTCATCCTCCAAACAGGACCTTTCCCTAAAGAGATAAAGTGGAGTTCGCCATCCTGGGGTCGGACCCCCAGCGGGGGCCTGCGGGCTGCGGGCCGAGAGCAACGTGTCCTGCACATGCAGCTCCGGGTCTCACGCAGCACAGCCCTGGGATCGGGCGTCACGTCTGCCGGCCGCGTGCTGGCCCACTGTCCCCTGATAGTGACGCTGTACCCTGACGGCCCCGCCAAGGAGCAGGGCCTGAGGAAGGCGGGCGGCGCCCGTGTCACGGGGCCGCTGGCGAAGCCTCATCAGCCACTTCCTCTCCTGTCCGATGGGAAGGACGCAGGTCCCAGCCTGGCCCTTGGAGCCTGAGAATCGGTGTCCCCACCTCCCAAACCTTCCCCCGTCAAGTTTGTTTGGGAGGACGGTCCCAGGCAGCCACAGAGAGTCGCGCCTCAGACGCAGAGCAAACCTTCATTCGCCCCTGGGTGCGCGTCCTCCGGTGGCTGCTTCTGGATCTTTCTTGCTCCCCCCAGGACTTCCCAGTTTGTGGTTCGTCGAGGTGAGGCGACCGCAAGGCAGGAGTGACGCCTTCTGCTGCGGGCTCAGCAGCGGGGCCTGCGGCTTCGTCCCCGCGCTCCGGGTGGTCATCTCGGCCCCGGCCGGCTCGGAGGCGCTGTGTGTCGCGGCCTGACTCCGTCCTGTCGGGCTTCCCACGACGTGCCGCTCCGATTCCACGGCGCTGTCTGCGCGCTCTGCCCAGCCCCCTGCTGGCATGCCACCTCGCGTGCCACCTGAGCAGGCGACCCGAGCACGGGGGGCACGGCACGTACGGCTTCGGGGCCAGGCACACTGCTGTGGTCGCGAGCCGGTCGGCAGAGGGGCAGCAGCGATGGGCAGCTGTGGCCAGGGCACCGGGGCCGCCCGGGCCCCCCGATGCGTGACTCTCACCGGCCAGCCAGAGAGCCCAGCTCGTCCCCGGCACCGCCGCGCCCTCGGCGGGCAGGTCTCCCCAGGCGTCGGGGAGAACCTGGCGTCCGGCCGGCTGCACCACGACGCTGACGCGGAGGGCCGAGCTCGCTTTCGCAGGCGCTGAGCAAGGGTCCAGAGACTTCCAGGTTTCCCACGAGGGAAACCGAGCCAGGAGCCCCGCTTTCGAAAACCCTTCCAGGGAGTCCACACGTCTACATCTACTTTATTGGGGGGGGGGGCAGGGTTCTTTAAAGATTGAAAACATTTTTCAATTTGAAAACGTGTGTGCATGTGTGTAAGGTGTACACTATATGTCATTATGTGTAATTAAAACCTTGAACTAATAAGCCACCCACAATTCACTCCTTCATTTAAACACGGCGTCTTGTCAGCGGCTGCCGGCTCTGCACCTCCCAGACTTCTCGCTGAGACGATGCCCCAGGGTCAGGGGGCCCTCGCTGCGGGGCAGGACGCCACCGCCTGCCCGGCCCAGACCCTCGAACTCGCAGCCATCAGGAGTCCCCTGTCTGCTGCTGCTCCTGCCCCCAGTGCTGAGTTGAGGGTGCGTCGACGGCCACAGGATGGGTGCCCATGGGGAGCCAGCCTGCGATCCCGGGGAACACCGCACACCTCCCTTCCTGCCACGACCCCCCGACAAGTTCCTGCAGCCAGGGTCCCGGGCCAAGGCGCCCAGCGGAACCCACAGCAGGGGCGGGCAACGTCTCGTCCAGCACCACCACAGGCAGGCAGCGTGGACACGGGCCCGGGGCTGGATCTGAGGCCGAGCTCTGCACACTGCTGTCCTGGGGACTCCTCTGCCAACCTTCACCCCGTGCTCTTCCGGAGACACTGATGACAAGAGCCGGGTCCGCCTGCCTCTCCCCCATGAGCTGATCTGTATTTGGGTTTTTTGATTGGGGGAATTTTCCTATACATAAACTATGCTGGGAGACCCACCCTGTGGGTGGCCCCGCCAGCCCTGGCTCAGGTGGGGCCGCTCCTGAGGGGACACCTGGATGCCTACGGGCCCCTCATGGCCGGAGACAGACGGCCTGCTCCAAGGGCAGGCTCTGCCCGGCGCCCTCATTAGCCCCCAGGAGCCAGCCCAGCAGCAGGTCAGCCTCCCGCGGCCGGGGCCCGGCCGCTCATTCTTCCACGGATTAAGTCCCCAAATTGGCAAATTCCAGTGCCCGGTGCGCACAGGGTCACTCAGTCACACTGGGTTCTGGTCAGTGTCAACCCCGATCTACCAAGGCTGCGACGGGGGGAGAAGGTGTCCAGACACAGCGGGCGCAGGCTCAGCCCAGAGCCGGGCAGCGTGGGCGGGGGACGCTCCCAGGACTGACACCATGGCGGATACTCCGGCGCGCCCCCAAGACGCCTGAGCGCAGGGTGCTGGGGACAGGAGGGCAGACCTGCCCGCTAAGAGCAGCGGATCCGTCACAGACCTGGACTTGAGAGCTTTGTGTGCCAGGACCGTATGGCACGAAGGCCCGTGAGGTGGGGCCCCCCTAACGGGGACGGAGGACGCGGACCAGAGACGCACGTGGACACTCTGGGCGAGGTGGCTGGAGAGGCCCGGCCCAGGCCGCGGAGCCGGCCCTCCTCAGGCCGGCGTCCACCGCACTGCACATGAACAAACAAAACCATGAACAAACAAGGCGGGACGTGAGGTCCTCACACAGGCCAGCCAGCAGCCCGTCTCTCCACCTAGTCGAGCAGCCGCCCACTCCAACCCAGATGCAGGCTGGGGCGCAGGGCCTGGGGTGTGGGGGTCCTGGGGTCCAGGGGGCTGCGCTGCGGGGTCTGGGGTGTGGGCACGTGGCACACGCCCACCATGGGGACATTTTTAGGCTCTGGGCATTTGTGCACCAGACACCGTACTGAGTACTTCAAACACACAAACGATTTCAGCTGGGTGCCTGCTAGAGGCCACGGAGTAGTTAACTGTCCAGAGGGTTCGAGTCCCGGTTTTCCTCGGCCTCACACCCAGGCGCCCCTTTAGGCCACACCATCTCCCCAGATAACTGTGACGGTGATCCTTCGGCCACAAACCTCTCTGCAGTCACTATGTTTTGCGCAATTTCTGGTCCAACAAGTAATTATGTTTCTGCCTGGTCTCACGTCTGTTGTTTTATCAACCCAACACTTTTAACTTCGCCCCGTGAATACTGCATGTACATTTGTGCGCATGTGCGCACGTGCGCGCGCACACACACACACACACACATTCTGGTGTATGTCTGGCTTGGTAGGTCATAAAACATGCCTCTTCAGGGAACAAAAAGTCCCATCAGCACAAAAATGTCTCACCAGCAATCATTTACAGATTAGGTCCCCACCGCTCGGAGAATTTCAGGTTTCTCTCAGGATCCTGGTCGTAAAGGAGGGTTTGTAAATAAGATGAGCGAACAGGTGTCCGGGGTCACCGAGGGCCCCTGCCCGCCGCTCTGCCGCGTGACTTGGGGCCAGTCCCGCCGCGAGGCCACGCGCGCGCTCCACGGGTCCCGCTCCGCAGACGGAGTCGGGTCGGAGCGAGGCCTCGCCGGGTGCCGGCAGCAGAGCCGGGGAGGGCGGTGAGGTCTGCAAACCCTGCCCTAGGGCTCCGGCACCACGCCCGGCCCGCAACGGCCAGCGACCCCGCCCCTGGCCTGCGCAGGTGGCGACCCCCGGGCGTTCCCGCGAGCGGCCGCTGGCATCTGCGGAACGTTCCAGAAGCATGAGCGCGCGGGGCCACGTGACACCAGCACGCCACCCCTTCTCACCCATGCGCACATGCTGCCACCGCAGCCCGGGTGCAGAACCCACCCGGACCCCCGGACAGGCCGAGCTGGCGCGGGGCCACGTGCGCACGCACACCATGCACGCGCACCGCACACCGCGCACGCGCTCCTGTGCACGCGCAGCACACACCGCGCACGCGCTCCTGTGCACGCGCAGCACACACCGCGCACGCGCTCACCGTGCACACACAGTACCCCCGCGCACGCGCTCCATGCACGCGCACCGCACACCGCGCACGCGCTCCTGTGCACGCGCAGCACACACCGCGCACGCGCTCCTGTGCACGCGCAGCACACACCGCGCACGCGCTCCTGCGCTCCTGTGCACCCGCGCAGCACGCCATGCACGCGCACCGCACACGCACAGCCCACTGCCCCGCGCAGCCTCCTCGTGAACCCGCTGGTGCTCGGACCTGGGCGCGTGTCTTCTTCGGCGGCGGTCAGCAAGGCCGCCCAGGGCGCAGGGTGGCACGGCCCCATTGGGGTCCACGCTGCGCTCTCGGGACGCTGGTCCCGCCGCGGAGCAGGTCGCCGAGCAGCATTCTCACTGGACACCTGGGGCGGGAAGGCTGCGGGTGCCGCCGGCCACGCGGGGACCGTCCGCCTGCGTGGCCCGGGCGCTGTGCCCATCCAGCCGTTCTGAACATGGGCGGGGAGCCCGGGACGGGGGGCGCTGCGCGGCCCGGGCTGCGATGCGCGTCCCAGCCCCGCTTCCCCGCGGACCCACGCGCACCCACGCGCCCGCCCAGGGCCACCGGCGCCGCCCGCGAGGGGCCCGCGCTTCCTCCCGCACTGTCGATGTCGCCTTTAATTCTCGGGACAATCCGGGCAGCTACCAGCGCCCCACTTTATGGGGGAAGAAACAGGTTGATAGACGTGGTGGGCCAGCCCGGAGCAGGAACGGCCGCCGCCAGCGAGGGCGCGGCGGGCTCCCGACCCCAGGGCTGCCCTGGCGGCCGTTCGCGCCGAAGCGGGGACGCCTCCGGCCACCCGCCTGCTGTTGGGTCCTGACGTGGGTGCCAACGGCGGCCTGCGTCCTCGTCCTCGTCCCCTGGGCACTCCCAGCCTGTGGGAAAGGTGTTCTGTACCTAGTCCACTTTTCGAAAATAAGATTAGACAAGAATGTGGGGCAAGTGATTTTTTCTAAAGCCAGCAGCAGCCGAGGCGCGGTGGCTGCGGGCGTCCACGGAGGAAGCGGAAACCGCGGCCTTTCCTGTGCACCAAGTCCTGCGGGCTTGCACCTCAAACCTTCCGTTTGCAGTTGGCTCTACATCTGCACGCGGGCCGCGTGCATGAGCCTCTCAGGGACACGTGGCAGGTGTCTGGCTTCCACTTAGAGACACGATTGACGGCAAGCCTCCCCTCCTTCCCTGTCTTGATCCAGCACAAGGAGGCTCCAGGGCCCAGCACAACGCCCCTGGGTTCTAAAAACACAGCGTGCGGGGGGGCGGCTACAGAGTTAAGAGGGCCCCCCGGGGCTCCGAAGCGTCCAGTCCTCCTCCCACCGGCCTGGATGCTGAGGCTTGGAGCTGCCCGTTAGTTATCTGTAAAGCGCTCCTCAGCTGGAGGGCGGGAGCTGCGGTTACAGCAGAAGCAGACTCGGGTCAGGGGCAAAGACACCCTCAGCCGGTTGCCCAGGGAGCAGGAGACATGCGGAGGGAGGGGAAGCGGCTTCCCCTTCTGTAAACAGGGAGATTAGAGGTTTGGCTAGTTAGTGCCCAACGCAGAACAACTTGGTAAAATCTGAGATAACGTGGAGAGAGCCTTTATCGTTATCCTCAAAGTGCCTTTAGATTTTGCTATTTCTTTTTAACTGTTTAGGGTTACAATTGCACGATGTCTTTTAAGACAAAGAGAGTAATTCTGAAAAAGGAGTGAATTTCAAACAAAACGCTGGGCCGATGTTTCATTCTGCATCTGACAGTAAAACCCCAAAGTCCTACATATTCCTTAGTTCGAAGTGCACGGGAGAAGCGTAATGAACTGCCGCTGGTTAAAGCTGACGCCGACCGACCCCCCCAAAGCCCCGTGCTCGCGGGGTCCAGGTCACGGCCACTCACGCAGCTCCGAGCGGGGCCGACCGACCCCCCAAAGCCCCGTGCTCGTGGGGTCCAGGTCACGGCCACTCACGCAGCTCCGAGTGGGGCCGACCGACCCCTCAGAGCCCCGAGCTCGCGGGGTCCAGGCCACGGCCACGGACGCGGGCTCCGAGCGGGGCGGTGGGCACAGGCTGAGGGGCCCGTCAGGCTCTGCAGAAGCCACGCTTCTTCCCGCGGGAGTCCTCTGGCCTGGCCCGCGGCCAGCGGCCTCCCATCTCCTCTGTTCCCCTGTGTTCATCCTTCTGCCCCTTTGGCTCCAGGACTGAAAAAGCCCCCAAGTGTGTCCTGGGTCTGTGGTCTGCAGGCCCGTGCGGTCTGGCCCCAGCCCCTGTTCACGGCCACCACAGGAGGCCGTGAGTCCCAGACCGCCTTTGGGAGCTGGGAGCTCCTGGGGCCAGGCATCCTGGGGCCAGGCCCTGGGACACACTGTCGGGACCTGGGGCGCTCGCAGCCCCACTCGGCTCGCGGGCTGAGAGGCGAACAGGACACACGTCACCTGCTCCCCAGCCTTGCTCTTTCCACCCGCAAGGCCTCCCACACCAGAAAGGGAGTCTGGTCCCCAGGCCTCAGCGTCAACACAAGGCCCTCGGCTGTGGACAAGCTAAGGGAGTGAACGAGGGGCCGGGACACGCCTGAGACGGAGCTGGGCTGGCCAGGCGGCCATCCGCCTCCCCGCCCCCACCCAGGCGGTCGCCTCGATCAGAGACAGGCAGGGCACCTTGGCTTCAAAGTCCAGAAGTGCAAGGTCAAGGAAGTTTTAAAATATCTTTCTTTATGCACCCGAAATGCATAAAGAATTCTGCTTCTTATTTCCCAAGTAAAAAGGGGAAGTGTTCTGTGGTCCAACAGGGTTAGGGCCACCTCGACATGCACCCCCACTCCAGAAGGCAAGACAAGCCGCACCCCCCCCCCAAACGCACTGGCCCAGAAATGTCCCACTGGAACTGGGGTTCCCCCAAACGCCCTGTGGGAAACATGGCCGTCCCATGAGGGCTTCTGCGGCCCAGCCCTCCCTCTGGAGGAGAAACCGGGACGGCCACAGACAGAGTCCCAGCGAGGCCAGGGCCGTGGGGGGCGGGGTGGGCACTGCCCGCAGATGGTCGTGGAGCTGTTTTAATGGCCGAGTGGGCAGGTCCGCCTGCCAGACCCCCGCCCGGGTCCCTCCCGCCAGCCCTGATGAGGACGCGGGGGCTCCGTCCCCGACTGAGCATTCCCGCCGTGTCGCTGTCGGCGGGCCCTCGGTCGCTCGGACCCGACCCGACCAGCACGTCCGAGCCGCCGCCGTGCCCCGGCAGCAGCCCCGAGGTCCGGACAAGTCCGCGTGATCGCTGCGCCTGCTGGCGCGGCCATTGGCGCCTCTGCCTCGCCTCGGGCTGCTTGTCTCCTGAGCGTGTGCATTCACCACGCGCACGTGCCTAGATCGTGAACACGCGCATGTGTCGCGGGTATTTGTCACATGCACAGGCTGTCCCAGAACCGCTCTCGCTGCAGCTTCAGAAGCAGATCGGCCTGGCCAAGCATCGTGGCGAAACGTGACGCCCCCGGCCCGGTGTCCCCGCGAGGTCCGGGGTGTGCAGAGGTGGGACGAAGGTGTCGGGGCTCAGCGGGGTAGGGACGCCCCGTGATTCAACTGTATGTCCGGCCGGTCGCCCGAGCGGTCCCACACAAGTCCAGCCAGCGGAGAGGAAGGCTGTGAGGCTCCACCCACAAATCCCCGCCGTGGCCAGGAGCAGCGCCGAGTCGCCCAGCGCAGCCCAGGGCTGGGACCGGCACGGGACGCGAGGCGAGCAGCCCAGGGGCTCTGGGCGGCAGGGACCACGAGGGCCCAGCACGGCACGTTTATGCTCCAGTTGCAGCGCAAAGATCAGACGGTCGAAGACCGTGGTCTGATGCGGCCAAAACAAACAGAAATCACAATTGTCTTAGTGCAAACACATCTTTGTCTAGATGTTATTAAAACATATAGTAATGGTGGCCAGTTTTGACCACTACAGGCACAGCAGACGAACGTGAGGAAACAGGCGACTGCCACGTTGCTTCCTGCCACAGAGAACTCGAACTCTTCTCTCCACATCCTCACTTCCCCCCAAAAATGTTAAAACTTCTTAAGACGACTGGAGGCGGAGGTACGTGTCGCTGGACTCGGCACTCGGGCGCCAGGTGGAGGCGGGTCTGAGCGAGGTCACGGCAGGGACGCCCTGCCCCGTGCACAGGGCAGAGGGGCTCGGGGAGCCTCGCCCTGGGGACTGCAGCTCCGTGTGGCCGCGCCCTGCTCACGCTCGCTCCTCACTGGCAGCACCCTGCACCCTCACTGCAGGGTTTTCCAGTTTTTCTCCAAAAACTTAAAGTACTCATGTATTATTTTCAATTAGTTTCTCCAAGAAAATATAATTGAAAGTAGCAAATTGAATAAAAAGAAGCAACCACGGTGTGAGCAAGTCGCAAGGCCGTCCACAAGCCCAGCGTAGCGGGACAGCAGGTGGAGCGCGTGGCCCCCCATGTCCCCTCCTCGGGAGCCCCACCCTGTGTCCCCTCCTCGGGAGCCCCGCCCCGTGTCCCCTCCTCGGAGCCCCGCCCCGTGTCCCCTCCTCGGGAGCCCCGCCCCGTGTCCCCTCCTCGGGAGCCCCGCCCCGTGTCCCCTCCTCGGGAGCCCCGCCCCGTGTCCCCTCCTCGGGAGCCCCGCCCCCCGCAGGCCCCACGGTGCCCGGAGCGGGCTTCGCGGGGGGGGGGGGGGGGGGGGGGCTGCTGCCTCTGCACCCGTCTCAGAAGCGTCGTCCCATCCTCGTCCCGTTTCCTCTCCCATTCGGCATAAATCCCCCCGGACCGGTCCCCACACGGAAGTCGCCTGCCCCACGGCCGGTCTGCCTCCCTGTCGGAGAGGCGCCGGCGACCATAAGGCGGGACGGTGCTTGACCGCCGTCCTGACGTGACGCTCCCGGGACACGGTCGTCTCCGGAAGCAGTCTCCCTCCCGGGAGAGCGGCCCGAAGACCAGTCGGGGTGCAGTGCGTGTTTGGGGCTGAGCCCCCCCACGAGTGGGGGCGGGGCTCCTCAGAGGCGGCCGGGCCCGGCGGCCGCCACGAGCGTGAGCTCCTGGGTGTGCACAGATGGCGGCACGCCGTGGCCACCACTGCCTCCTGGAAATGGGGGGCGGGGTGCGGCGCGGAGCCGGCCGGGGTGGGGGGCGGGCCCAGGCCGGGGTGGCCGAGGCCCAGGCCAGGAGCTGGACCGGAGCTGCACAGTGTTGTCGTGTTGGGTAGAAGCAGACAGCCAGGCGCCTCCCAGGTGCCCCGGCAAACCCCGCCGGGCAACGCTTCCCAAGTGGGTGTTCGCAAGCACAAGGGAGAAAGGGAGACTCGGCAATAAAACCTGCCCCCCGAACTTGAGGAACCTCGGCTCAGAGCCCCCCCCCAACCTATGAACTTGAGGAACCTCAGCTCAGGGCCCCCCCCCCAACCTGTGTACTTGAGGAACCTCGGCTCAGGGCCCCCCCCACCGGTGAACCTGAGGAGTCTCAGCTCAGGCCCACCACCCCCGCCCATCTTTCTGGCACTTCTCAGTTTCTGTTTCAAGCAGAAGAGGGTGCTGGCCCCCACCAGCCGTGGGAAAGTCAGGCCGTCACCTCCCCCTTGCTTTGTAGACCAGCAGGGTTCAGACGGTGACGGTGGCAGACGCCTTGGGCCTCTGCTCACCCCAGCTGCCACCCGGCATGCTCTCCCTGCTCCTGAGTGGGGAACGGGAGCCAGGCCAGATGTGGGGAGGGTTCCACGGTCCCCGAGGGCCCGGCGAGCCAACTGCGAAGACACGGGCGCTGTCGGCCTCTGCAGCAGGACACGGCACAGCCGCACGTGTTGGTGCGCGTAGGCTCGCAGGGTTTCCAGGCCCAGGGAGATGGCAGTGTTTGAAACGTGACAGTCACATCGCGAAGAACCTCGTCAGCACCCATGCATCTGGGGACACAGACGGCCCTTGTTCAAAGGGTCATCCATCCATCCCGCACCGGCTAGGGCTGCAGCAGACGCCGCAGGCTGCGGCTGACTGGACGGACGCCGGTCGCTCAAAATGCTGGGGCCAGAGGCCCCGGGGCCAGAGCCGTGCCCTCCGACGGCTCCAGGGAACGATCTGCCCCAGGCCCCTGTCCCCACCTGTCGAGGCCGCCTCCTCCCTCCTCTGCCCAAACGTCCTCTCCTGCCGGACAGCGGTCATTGGATTGGGGCGCCTGACTCCCCGTGACCTCATTCTAACTAATTCGGGTGTAAGGACCCTATTTCCAAACGAGGCCACATGCTGGGTGCAGCTTCCCCCGTGGTCCAAATGCCACTAAAGCTCCATGTGACACTCTCTGGAGGTGGCAGGACACTGTCCTTGAGGGGCCGTGCCTTGGGCAGGACCAGCCACACCCACGGGTTTGCCACGTGCAGGGGACACCTGGGAGGAGAGGGCAGAGGCTCCGGGGAGGGGCAGCTGGGCTGGGGCTGGCCCGCTGGGTGGAGGGCGGCGACACCTGGGGACGCGGGTGAGGAAGGGAGGAGCCCCTCACGTGGCCACGCCGTGAGCATCGCCCTCAGCGGGCCTCCCCGCCCGCCTGCTGGAGCTGGAGGAAGACGCGCCTCGCCGGGACTCGGACTCGCCTGGACCCATGTCCGAAGTGGGCGGCGCCCAACAGACACCCCAAGACCCGCCCCCATGCCTGCGACCTGTCCGCCCCCGGCCGCCCCTCCTGCGCGTCGCCGTGGCCCAGGACACTCAGGGCCCACAGCGCTGTCCGCGGCCTGCCCAGCCCGGCGCCCCCTCCTGCCGAGAGGGACATGCGCCCGACTCCCGCCCTGCAGAAGCCGGTCCCCCGCGCGTGCGCCCAGCGGACCGCCCGGCTGGGCGCCTCCCCGACCGGCCCTCACCTCGCAGGCCGCCCCTGGGCCGCGGAGCTCGGTGCCGCCCTTGCTCAGCACAATGCCTGGGCCCCGGCTGGCGGTCGGTGCTCAGCACGCGGGGACGCCGGCACACGCGGCCCTTTGTGTCACAGCCCCGGCCCCTCTCGGCACATGAGGTAAAGTACCCCTGCTCCCCGGGAAGCACGCACTGCGGTCACAGATGCAGAGGACAGAATGCCGGGGGTGGGGGCGGGGGCGGGGCCCGAGCCCAGGGAAGCCTGGGTGTTCACCGCAGGTGGCCTGGGTGCTCGCGCAGGTGGCCTGGGTGCTCGCCGCAGGTGGCCTGGGTGCTCGCGCAGGTGGCCTGGGTGCTCGCCGCAGGTGGCCTGCCCCTCTCACCCGCAGGTGGCCTGCCCCACTCACCCGCAGGTGGCCTGCCCCTCTCACCCGCAGGTGGCCTGCCCCTCTCACCCGCAGGTGGCCTGCCCCTCTCACCCGCAGGTGGCCTGCCCCACTCACTCGCAGGTGGCCTGCCCCTCTCACCCGCAGGTGGCCTGCCCCTCTCACCCGCAGGTGGCCTGCCCCTCTCACCTGCAGGTGGCCTGCCCCTCTCACCTGTTCTGCCTCGTTCCTTCTCTCCAGAGGCGCCGAGTTTGCCGCTTCAGAACCGCGTGGTCCTCAGGCTGCTTCAGGGCGGGCCTCGAGTGGGCGGGAACCCTTAGGTGGCGGCTTGCGGCTGAAGTCTGCAAACGGTCGGTGGGGCACCTCCTTCCAGGACCCAAGGAGGCTGCCACAGGCCAGGGACACCTCCCAGGGTCATGCCGCGTCTCAGCTGTGCTCGGCAGTGGGAAAGCCCTGCGGTGACCGCTCAGCGCCCGGAGCCGGCAGGGTCCGCGCCGCCTGGTAAGGCTTCCAGCCCCGCCTGACAGGGCGGCTGCGGGGACGACCGGGGCCGCGCGGAGCGAGCAGGGGCCAGACTCCCAGGCACACGGGCGGGCGTCCCCACAGCGCTCGCAAGGTCGGTGCTTCCTCCGGAGCCGGTGGGGCCCGGCGGGGACCCTGCACTGCTTGTTTGCAGAACTTCATCGGGTTTTCAGCCGGAGTCCTATACTTTTTTTTCAAATACAAAAGGTCTTTTTCTTAAAGTTACTGTACTTTCTCTATCCATATTTCATTTTATTTCCGTATCTTTCTTCACATCTTAAAAATGTTCGGCTGCGCGAGCCTTATCGTCCGGCTCGTCGTGGTCAGTGACGATGGGTGAGGGCACCCGTGAGGTTCCCTCGTGTCCTTCAGGCCGGAGGACGTCTCGCTCTTAGGCTGTTCACAGAGGAAGTTTGATGAGGAGGAGGGTGGTGGCGGTGGTGATGGTGACAGTGACCGTGGTGAATGCGGTGATGGTGATGATGTTTACCTCAGAGTATGTGGCAACAAATATATGATATTAATGCTTGAATCGTTAGATGAAAGATGTAACTAAAATCCAAAACGTTGGCATTTTATGCCACGTTTCCGGTCCCGGGCGGATCTCTGAATCGCGGTTTACGTGACTGGCACACGATGAACCATGAGACCACAGCACGCCCTGTTCGTGCTGCACGTACCTGTTTGTCCACATGTACGAAGGGCCGGAGAAGCGTTCGGGCGGCACGGCGCCACCCCCATTGCCCGCTTGCCGTAAGTGCGTGAGGGTGCTCCCTGGGGGTGTCACTGTCAAACCCAGACGAACACAGAGCCACTGCGACAGCCAGGGAACGCCTCCCTCATTTCCATTCCGCAGCTGGTTATCCGGCGGCCTGGGGGAGCGAGGAGAGCACGAGACCACAGTGTCGGCTGTGAAAGCCGCTCTCCTGCCGCTCGGCCCGAGCCGGAGCGGGGGCTCCATTGTGCGCCTGGCCTCATTTGCATGGGGCGGCGAGGCAGGATTTGTCCACAGCAAACACAGAGGGGCCACTGGGGCCAGACAGCAACGCCCGGCTGCAGGCCCCGCTTGTGCCGCGCAGGGGCCGCTGACCCCGGGGCTGCGGACGGGGCTGCCGCCACCACCGCAAGAAACCGGGACTTGTCAGGACTCCGGGTGAACTTGTCCATTTAGTGTTCTTGTCTTTGTCTCTGGCGGAGGGGGCCCCAGGAGCTAGAGCATGTGGCAAACAGGAGACAGGTTCTCACTTCCGGCGCTTTCTGCAGCTGGGACGATGGGTGCCGCCTGCCTTGTTTGGCTCTTTGTCTCCGTCTATTCGATAATAAGAATTCAACAAGTAATGGCTTTTTTTTTCTCTAATTGGAGCATCTAAGCAATGTTTATGATGTATCCATAAATTTTCAGAAGTTTAGGAAATATAATTACCATTACTGGATTATAGCAAATAAGGGGAGAATGAGTGTATCACCCCCTTCAAAAGCAACAGCAGCCCTGGCCAGCCCCGTCTCCCCTCTCTGCAGGCGGCTCGAGCCTCTCCCGCATGCCCGGGGCCCACGTGGGAACCACGCTCACACGAGCTCGGGCGCGCGCTCACCACCCCCGCGTGCATCGGCGCCTCCAGCACCTATCACTGAGCTAGCACAGGGCAGGTGCTCAGTGTGAGCAGCGTTGAGTCTTGTTTTCTGGAAAATGATGCATTTCTAACGCCAGCTTTGTATCCTCTTTTGCATAGACGCGGGTTATACCAATCCATGCATAGAATTCAGATCAGAGACATCTCGCTGCCGGCCGAGGAAGCTTGTTAGACACGCCGTTTGGACGCGGGCGGTGCGCTGCCCACCCCGTGCGGCAACCCCACGGCCATCGTCCTTTCTTGGGAAAATGGCAGTAGCAGCTGGGCTTCTGGAGAGACAAGGAGAACCCAGGGAAACACTGAGAACTGAGGCCCGCGGCAGGGTGGGGACACGGGTGTGGCGTCCAGCACGCGGCCGCCCTGGGGCCTGGCGCGCGGAGTGCTCGCTCCAGACGGCCGCAGCACGGCCGGACACGCGCTCCGCGCCGCGCACTTCCAGGCCAGCGGAGGTGCCCCCCACCCCCCCTCCCCGCAGGGCCCGCAGAGGTACGCCGACCTGCTCAGGACCGCAGGCCAGGCCCGGGCGGACCCCGTGGGGACCCGGGAGCAGGGTCAGAGGGGGCATGTGAGGGGGGGCCGTCATCCCAGGCTCACACATCGAAAGGGCAAGCCACCGGCCATTGTCGCAGACGGGGCCAGGTTCCTCCGGCCACCTGACAAGGGAGACCAGCAAACGGCGGAGCCTCCATGGGCGCAGGGGACGCGGCTCCACCTCGGAGCACAAAGGGTGGGGGGTGGGGGTGGGGGGCTCTGGCCTGGATCTCCGAGGACGCCCCCGGCCTGCGGTCTGGGCTTCTGCCAGCACCCCTGCACCGAAGGCGGTTCCTGCGCGCGGCTCCCCGTCTGCCAGCGAGGAGACCCCCCAGCCTGTTTCTTAGTCACGCGGGCCCTACCTCTTGCTGCGGGCCAACGGAGCTCAGGAGTGTGGTTAGAGTCAGCGTACAGTGTCCCCGACATTAAACTTCCTTCATGGTGAGGCCAGAGCCAGGTCGGGCAGAGCTCAAGGCCACGCCACCCCTTCGGGCTCCCGAGGCTGGGGGAGCCCCCGAGGGGCCTGAGCAGGGAGCGGGCCTCACAGATGCGTGCAGAACGCCTCCCGGGCCCCTGGCAAAGGTGGGGTCAGGGGCAGAGCGTGAGGGGAGGGCGGCCGGGGTGGCTCAAATGCGGATGGCAAGACCGTCACACGTTTAGAAGAAAACACAGGACTCAAACGTTATGTCATAAAAAGACAGAAATTCAACCACGTTGAGGTTTTTAAAAATTACTTCTGGGTTTTTTTCAGTGATAAGTGCTTCACTTTATTTATCTGAAGTTTAGCTGCAGGGGAAGAAAAAGAAATTCAGTGCTCAGAACCCATCTAAAACCACAGCTCTGCAGCCCATCTAAATGGACAGAAAATACTATTAGTGTTTATATGAAATAACAGTAAAAAGGAAAAATGAAAAACAATACTTCTTACTAGCACTATAGAGTGAGACGACAGTCAAAAGCAGCAAGAGGATATTTACAGCACATTTAATAGACAAAAAGCTAGCTTCCGGGATAGACGGTGCCTGCGAGAATGAGTGAGGGGGGTGACCCAGTGAGAAAGACGGGCCAGAGCCGAGAGCCGCGTTTCACAGCCGAAGAGCTTCGTCAGTTGATGACCAATCAGACGTGTATGAGAACATGGCCACACATGAACACACACAGTGCACACGCCTCTCGCGCCCCCCAAACCTTCAGCGCAGCTCGGCGACCCACTGTGCAGTGTCAGCCTCACCCCACCACACGTGGCCGGCGACTCAGTGGCTCGGACTGCTGCCCCGTGGCCCATTTCACTGGCAGGGGGGCCCCCAGGTTTGGTGGGTCAGGCGCCCCGGAGCCACTGGCTGCAGGGCGGGTGCAGGGGCCTTTCAGGGCAGCGAGAGGCGTCAGCCAGCCCCTGCTCCTGGGCCCCAGCAGACCCTGTCCGGTCAGCACAGGGAAGACACCCCACACGAGGATGGTCTGTCACGTTCTTGGGTATAATCTCTTACATTTGAAATGTGCCATTAGAGTTGCAACAATTACTGCCTTTCTATTGACAAGACTCTCCCTTAGGACCCACCAAGCAGCAGAAGGAACTTTCTCTTTTCCGCTCATTATTAAAGATTTGCTCCAGCACGATGGTTAAGTTCTGCGACCCACGAAGTCCTTTCCCCGGACCAGCTCATGTCCCAAAACCACCCAGGGAAGACGAGGGGGGTGAGCCCTCAACGCGTGAGGGGCCGCCATGTGTGAGCATGTGTGTGACTAGGGGTGAATATGTGCACATGTGAGTGCATGTGTGTGGGCACATGTGCACATGCCTGAGTGCCTGTGAATACATGTGAGAGAGCAAGTACGTGGCTGAGTGTGAGCATGTGTGTGAGTGTATCTTTGTGTATGTGTGTGAGTGTGCGAGGCTGAGTGCCCTGTGTGAGCACGTGTGTGGGCGCGTGCGGGCGCGTGTGGGCGCGTGCGGGCGCGTGTGGGCGCGTGCGGGCGCGTGTGGGCGCGTGCGGGCGCGTGTGGGCGCGTGCGGGCGCGTGTGGGCGCGTGCGGGCGGTGTGGGCGCGTGTGGGGGCCGTTGCGGGCGCGTTGCGTTGGCGTGTGATTGGCCGTGTGGGGTAGTGTGGGCGCGTGTGGGCGCGTGCGGGCAGTGTGGGCGCGTGTGGGGCGCGTGCGGGGCCGGGTGTGGGCGGTGTGGAACGCGTGTGGGGCCGCGTGGTGGGCGCGTGCGGGCGTGTGTGGGCAGTGTGGGCGCGTGTGGGCGCGTGCTCTCACAGGGCACCCCCCCACCCCCCGTGCAGTCCGGGGCCTTCCGCCCTCGCTGGCTGCGGTGGACAGACGGCCTCTTTCATCTTGCGCATCTGTGCCCCTGGCAGTGCCCCTGCCGCCGGCCGGGCGGCTGGGGCTGGAGCCAGGGCACGACGAGGGCGTGGAGGCTGCCCGCACGGCCCCGCACACCTGGCAACGGTTCCGGTTGTGTGTTTTCAGCTTTGGAGATAAGCTGATGGGACCAGAGCCAGAGTGACAACGAGGCTTCCCAGCCCAGGTCGGAGGAAGTCGTCCTGCCTCTGGCCTGGGGCTGCTCCCGGGGACCGCAGTCCCTCTGCGTTGGTGCCGTGCAAGGCCGCCGGCAGCACGCAGGCCGTCCACGGGACGCAGGCCCAGGCGAGGGCTCACGGGAGGAAAAGCAGGAAATGCAGCTCAGGGAGGGCCCCAGCCGTGAGCAGACAGACCCCCGCCCCACGCAGCCCTGGGCCTGGCTCTGGGTCTGACCGCTGCTGGCGGCACCCAGTCGTCCCATGAGGAAAGGGGGTCCAGGATGGGAAGACACCTGGCAGCCGACATCCAGTAATGGAGTCGGAACTGGCGGCTCTGACGCAGACTCATCGGGGGTTGACCGGATTCCAACCAAAAACAACTCAGTGCCTGTTTACTTGGCATGCTCCCCGCCCAGCCCTCTGCCCGCAGGGCATGGTGTCCAGGAAGCCATCCCCAGGAGAGCCCAGGCGTCAGGAGGCGGGTCCCCAAACCCGTGGTGCATCCGCGCCCAGCACCGGGGGCCGCGGCCCTAACCTGCCCATCTTAGGGGGTGGCTGCCGGCTGCCTCCAGACCCCTCCCCTGGTCCCCCCTGCTGCTTCCCTCTGTGTCCGGGCCAGGAACGCCCCATCCCCAAGCCGACACCCTATCACACGCCAACTCCTGGCGACAGGTCATCCTGCTCCCGTCGCAGGAGCTCGGCCATTCCAGCGTGGGGGCCGCAGGGCTCTCCTTCCCCAGAGTGCTGGGCCCCGTGGGAAAGCAGCAGAGCCCGCCGCCCGGCCCACCGTGGCGCTCGTCACCCCCGCCCCCGCCTTTGCTCTTGGCGGGCGTGTGCACACTGGGCTTCGGGGTCTCCCCTGGAGACATGGGCCTCGCTGGAGCGGCCACGGCCCCGGGGCGTGGCACGCACATCGCCCGGGGCCGCCCTTGCACCCTCCGTGCAGGCGAACGCGAGGCCATCGGCGGCCCGGCTAGGGCTGGCGTCCGACGGAGAGGGCCCGGCACCCCGCACAGACCTCACGGGGCTGTCATGGGGAGGGGTCCTTGACAAGGTCCCCACGGCGAGTGCCACTCGAGTCGTCACAGAGTGGACGGCACCCGCGGGCAAGGCCTGCGGTGTCCCCAGCCCGCGGCATGGTCCCCGCGTCAGCGCCTGAGGGCCGGTCCATGTGCTCCGACGCCCGCCCGCCGAGGACGGACTGGGTGTCGCGCGTGGAGACCGAAGCTGCGATGACCACGTGGGGGACGCGGACAGGCTCTGGGGTCCCGGTGGCCGTGGGGCGGCCCCTCGTGCCGGGCAGGCTGTCGCGGGTGCAGGTGCCAAGTCTGCAGGGCTGTACGCAGCCGCCATGTCGGCTAGACCCACGCGCCCCGGGTGCCCGCCCTGCCCTCCAGGCGCGACCCACCCGATTCTCCCCGGGGGCTCGGTGGCCGGACAGTGACTCCGGCAGGAACGCCCCGCTTCACCAAGTCCCGAAGCCGCGAGATGCACACACACACTTGTCTGGCCCCCGACGTGGTCTCCAGCCATTTCGGTTTACTCTCCACATTCTTAAGTAATTTTTCAGTTGTCTGTCTCCCCCAGTGGACTCCGAGCCCCATTCCGTAGAGACCGTTTCTGGGTTTGCTCCCCAGGTGCACCAGAGACTTACCAAGTTAAGCATTTAAGAAGCATTTGCAGAATGGTGAGCGACCTGCAGCCCGGGGCGAAGGGATGGGGGCTCCCAGGCTGAGCAGCTCACTTCCCTGGGAGGGAAGGGTGTGGCTGGTCTGGGACTCGTGGGGTCTGGGGTGGCGACAGCAAGCTGCAGGCTGCAGCACCCTGGAGCCACCGCCCGGGGCTGTGCGGGGACTGAGAAAGGAAAGGAGGCTTCCGAGCCAAGCTGTCGCGGGCAGAAGGCCAGGGTGCGAGGACATGGCCAGGGACCTGCTCCCGCTGAGCGGAGCACGCAGTCCAGCACTGACGGGTCAGGTCGCTGAATTCCAGGACAGGAGGACATCCCAGAGGCAGGAGACAGCGGGGCGGCCGTGGGATTCAGCTCAGGGACAGCGAGGCTGTCGGCGAGGCTGTCAGCGGGGCTGAGACAGGGCTGGGAGGCCCCGCCTGGGACACTGGCCGAGCCACGCCAGCCCGGCCACTGCGCAGCTGGCCTGTCCTCCAAGCTGAGTCCGTGGACCAGCGTCACCGGCACTCCGGTAAGCTGCGCAGCCGCAGGGCAGTGGGCATCAGGCACAGTCCCTGGTTGTCGGAACCGTGTCCCCCAGGCCCCCCTCCATCCCTACAGCACCGCGTCCAGCACCCCACACAAACAGAGCAGGGCCGGCCCGGCCTCGCCCGCTGCCCCAGCCGCTCACAGCCGGACAAATTGCACAGCGGGGCCGCAAGCCGATGGCCATGTGGCCCCTGGAGCGCAGAGCGGCAGCAAGTGGGCAGAGCCCCTGACTCAGGGTCAGTGACCAGAGGGGCTGGTGGCCAAAAACACACAGCTGACAGCCCCAACCCCAGGGGCCACGAACCCTCCGGCTTCGGCACTGTCGCCAGCAGAGGGGGGCGCAGAGCTGAGTGGGGCGCTCGTCCAGGCCCCGGAAGCCGCCACGTCCTCATCGCTGCCGCCGCCCGCCAGCCTCGCCGAGACACTTGGCCGGGTCCACCCACCCGGAGTCCGCTGTGCAAGCCCCGGACATGGGCCCTAATTAAAGCGGATTAACGACCTGAAAGAAGCTGTTTGACGCGGTCTTGCTGGGGCTCGTGGGCAGTGCCAGGGCTGTGTGCCACCAAGACTTAGCAGCCCTGCAGGAAGCTGCCACCTGTCCCCTGCCCTCCGCCACCACGCAGGCAATGCCAGGTGAGGCTTCTTATACCTTTGCCCCCAACCCCTCGTCTACTGCCAATAGGGATGTCCCGCACATGACTCCGCAGTACTTCCACACACACTCGGGGACGTTCTCCCACCTAGATAAAGGGTGGGGACTCCCTCCCTGCCCAGAGGGAGGTGCGATGTGCCACATGCTCTCGGCACCCCACTTTCTGCACAAGACTCTGCTGCCATTGAAGGTAACGGGAGACGGGATGCACAGGCAGGGCCTGCGAGGTAACCCCGCGTGGCCCTGCTGCGTGGCCAGGGACCCTGAGAAGCACAGGGGGCCCCGGGACACACCGGTACCAGACCCAGAGTCCACAATGCTTTTGGGGCCAAAATAAGAGGGACGTGAACTTCAGGTAGGAGCGTGTGGTCTGGGGGCTGACAGCACAGTCCTGTCTCACCAGCGCGGTCAGTGGTCGCGGGCAACTCTTAGCAGTTCTGGGGGAGGCCGCATGAGGCGCTGGGCCGCAGGGGCGGCGGGCAGGGAAGAGGGGCGGGCGCTGCAGGCAGTGGGCGTGCTGTGCCCGGGAGCAGTGCGGCCCGTCCTCTGAGCCCGCCCCCCAAGTGGCTCCCAGCAGGGCCTTGGTGCTGACGCTGAGCTGGCCCCTCCACTGCAGGAAGTCCCAGAGGCGGTTTGGAACTGCGGCTGCACGTGGCCCGGCAGGCCGCCACCTGTCTTGCAGGTCACTGGAGGCTCTGGGCCGGGGTCAGGGTTGACACAAGTCCGTGCCTGCTTCTGGGGCGGCAGCCAGCCCTCCTGAGAGCCTCCCCTTCCCTCTGCCCTGCATTCCAGGCCCTTGCCCGCGGCCACACATTCCTGCCGCACCGCAGGCCCCGTACCCGGTGCAGGCACACAGCTCAGGAATCTGCTGTCTCACCTGGCCTGTCACGGCCTGAGCCCGCAGCCCGCGGGCCTCGCAAGTCCCATCTTCTCCCGGGCAGATGGCAGGGAGGCTGTGACTCAGGAGAGGGAAGTCCCTGGGCTGCATGGCATAACTCCTGACCCTAGGGCCCTGGTCCCCACCTGTGAACACCAGACAAGGGAGTTAACTCGTTGTGCACCAGGCTTCAGAGGAGAAGTCTGTTCACAGGCACCGGGGGGACGCGGACATCCCTTGGGTGGTGTTCTGCACTGGAGCTCTTGGCCCCCAGGTGTGTGCACCCAGAGCTGTGAGTGCAGCCGCCACGTGGGCCAGGAATGTTGTCAGCCCACAGGAATGTTATCTGCTGGGAAAGGCCCAAGAGTGCGTGAAGCAACCGAGCCTTGCAACAGTACAAACTCCAAGATCAACACGTTCAGAGGGACCAGCAGCAGGAAAGACTTCACGGTGATGCCTCTGAAAGCGCGGCCACACCCGCCCTCCAGGTGCACGGGGACGCTCACCAGGTTCACGCTCTGCTCCTGCTGGGCGGCCTCGTGCTCCTGCCACAGTCGCCCCAAGCCAGCCCGCATGCTGGGAGGGGCTGCACAGCAGCCTCGGGGGCCTGAGGCCCTCGTCCTCCTGAGGCCTGGGCGGGGGCTCTCTGTGCCTCACTCGCCCCATGAAGGATGTCACTGAGGCGATCTGACATGCAGTTTTGTGTCTTTTTACGTGAATGAACTTTGCAAATTTTTTTTTAATTTAGTTTTTTATCATGTTTTTACAAATAGAAAGTGGGTGTCCTAGAACCATCCGAGATGACATTTCTCCCAACCAGCCACCATTCGTCAGAAGGTCGGGCCCTTCCTCCACGTGACCGACATGTCGGCAGGCGGCTGTCATCGAGCCATCACTCGCTGTGTGGGAGAGGGCACTGGAAGAGACCTAAGGGGCCATCTGCACCAGCACCCTCATTCTGTACCGAGGAAGACGAGTGCTGTCCTGTCACCGGCCTGGTCACAGGGCCGCCACTGGGCAGTCGGGCTGCGGCTGGGCTCCTGCAGCCACGGAGTGCCCACGCAGGTGGGAGGTGTCACAGCCCCTCGGGCCGCCGCTCTGAGTGCAGACGAGCCTGTACTAGCCGGTGGAGTCTCGCGCCGACACCGCGCGCAGCGTGAGCCAGAGCTGGCAGGCGCAGCATGCCGCGGGGCCCGTCACGCTCCTGCTGACACGCCAAGCGAAGGCGTCTGGAGAGCAGCTCCTTTCCAGGGCGCACCTGTCACCCCCAGGCTCCCGTCAGGGCACAGAACCCACTCTGAAGCCTTCAGTTGGCGCAGATGAAAATGCAACTGAATGTAAGACGTGTTTGGTAGAGTCATGAAAGACAGTCTCCGTGCCCAGCACCCAGCGCTGGGGCCCGTTTCCCCTCTGTCACCTGCTGTCTCACAAGACGCCACCCCTTCGGAGGCAGAGCCCAAACGGCCTGTTCCCTGCTTCCAGCCAACAGCCCATAGGCTTCATTTTTCAAGATGGTCGCAGTGAGGGGCTCCGTGGGGGGACTTTCCCCAAACAGCCCTCAACACAGGCACTGACAAGAGAGTCCTGGGGTGCAGCACCTCTGCCCGCTGCGAGACCTGGCCCTGTGAGCTGCTGTCAAGCTGCGGCCCTGTTGCAGTCACTAGCCAGCCGGCTGCACAGGACTGTCCTGGTGGCAGGGCCGAAACGCCGCGTCCTGGGGATCGTTGCCGTCCCTCACACCAGGACGTCAGTCACCTCTATATCCTTGCACGTCGGACAGCTTTTCACAACAGAAAGCCTCTCAGAAGTTCAAGTGAAGGTTTCGGTGATAGAGGGTACGGGGGGCGAAGTCTAGCACTGGGTCCTGGGTCTTGTCTGGGGGTCAAGGAGAGAGAGAAAGGGTTGGTTCTACAAAAGCTCTGAGGCTGCTTCCTCTTCAGGAGTGGCTGCCAAGCTCAGCCACACGTCACATCACCCCACAGGCACCAGGAACAGGAAGGAGGACACACTGACAGGTTTTTCCAACTCAAATTCCTGTGATGTGACCATCAGGGAAGTCACCTGAATGGCATTTGCAGCAGCTGAGGACGGGCACCTGCTTGTGTGTGCACATGCCTACCACTGTCTGCCCCGCATGCCCCTTTGGCTCACCCCGCAGCAGGCAGAGCTGGGCAGACCAGCAAGGGGACAGCATTGGGGACATCTTTCCTGACACTTTTCACAGAGTGATTCTCACGCCGTTCCCAGGGGCCGCGACCAGTGCCAGGCCGGGGTGTCCAGGACCCACAGCAGGCAGGACCCGGGCATGCCCGTGCTGGTGGGGACTCCGAGGGCTGCCAGGTTGCTGCTACTTTTCCTCTGTTCCCCAGAGGGGAACTGGTGCTGAGGGGGGGCATGGGGAGGGGCACATGCGGGCAGTTTCCAGAAGGGTCCTTGCTGCTGGAGGGAGCGTGGCCATGTGGCCACGGGGGCGAGCTGCTGCCAGCACCACGCCACCTGTCTCATTCGGGGAGCGCCAATGGGAAGTTGGGTGAGGCGCAGGGGCTCAGCCTGGCTGAGACTTGCGGGGACGCACCTCCCCTTGTGCAAAGCTCTGTCCACAGAGGCTGTTGCTGGCCGGACGCTCAGTACTTCCCTAGAGGCCATCCTTTCTCCGTGCCTCTGCCTCCAAGGCCTCCGCCACCTGGTACGCAGTGGGCCGGGCCTCTTCGCTCAGGTGGACCCCGCCACTCCGGGCCCAGGCAGCACTACGAGCTGGAGGAGGGTGAGTGAACACCCCCAGTGCACAGAAAAGCACAAGGAAGCCATCCTCTCTGTTTGAAAATCCATCACCCAAGAGAAGGACAGTTCATACAAGTATTTACTGGCACATTTTTCGGGGAAAAGATATATTTGGGACATTCAGAGCTGAAATAGGGAGAGAATGACAGCAACCCTACCACCCATTTATATCTCACCCATGTTCATGAAGCGCCATAACGTTCTGTCGTCCCCGTCCACGCGACACCCCGCCCTCCGTGAACACGTGACGTTCCACTGTGCGTGTCCACGTGACGCTCAGCTCTCCCTGTCCACGGGACGCCCCGCCCCCCGTGAACACGTGACCTTCCACCGTGCGTATCCACGTAACGCGCAGCCCTCTGTGACCGCGTGATGCCACGCCCTCCACTACCGCGCGACGCTCCGCCATGCGTAACCACGTGACGCCCCGCCCTCTCTGAACACGTGACCTTCCACCGTGCGTATCCACGTAACGCTCAGCCCTCTGTGACCGCGTGATGCCACGCCCTCCACTACCGCGCGACGCTCCGCCATGCGTAACCACGTGACGCCCCGCCCTCCGTGACCACCGTCTTTGAGCTGACAGAGAGGGGTCCCTGGAGCCTGTGAAGAGAGCACCGAGGGTGTCGCTAAGCCACCATCACAGAGATAGGTCTCGAGAGAATGGCCGGTCAGCCATCCTGGGCTGGAGCACAGTCTCGGCCCCCACGACGTCACCAGGAGGCCGGAGGCCCCGGGCCATGTGTGCGGGGACCACGACGGTTTAGTCACTGCGTCCACCGGACAAGGGAGCTATGTCAGCACTTGCCGGCGATGTCAGAGTTCTTTCGAGCTTTGACCCAAATCACGCATCTGGCGTCCCGAGCGTGTGAGTCGACAGTGTCCTGCCATCTGCTGGTGTTTCCTCAACCCGAACACCCCGATCCTGGGCCAGGCCCGCGGGCACCCTCACCGTGTCGCCTCCTTCTTCGGGCAGCAGCCACTCAGGAGACACAGCTTTTAGGTGGAGAGTGAAAACCAGTTTTTCTCGGACACCGTCCGCGAGCTTGGTGTTTATTCTCAGGACTGAGGTGACACGTCTGTGTGTGAGACTCGGAAGTGTGGCTTCGACAGCCCACGGGGAGCGAGCGCTGTCCCCACGTTCACCCTGCATGTCTGGAGGACGGAGAGGGCTGTGGCCGCCGGCTGCTTCCTGTCCAAGCCTCGGTTTCCTTGCGGCAAGGGGGACCTGGGGCAGCGCCCGCCTGGTGAGTCACATCGAGAGCAAGTCCCCAGGGTGGCCGGTGCTTGGGAAAAAAGCGCCAACGAACATGCGGTGCTCCTGGTCCCACAAGTCTTCTGAGGGGGCACGGCAGGTGCACACGGTGGCCTGCACGTCCACAGCCACCCAGTCCCCCTGATTCCCTCTGTCAAGGGGAGTGTCCTCTGTCCTTGTGGGTATCGTCTCACACTGAGGGAGAGTCTTCACCTAAAAGCCACAGCAACGCGCACTGTGGACACGGAACAGACACGGGAGAGCCTGACCCACGTGTCCACCTGCTTATCACATGAATGCAGGGTGACCTAAAAAATAGGCCCCTTCCAACCAACGAGGAAAAAACGATCCGTCTGCGTCGGTCGTAGGATGGGCGTCCGCTCAGGAGCCACCGGGCTTTTGCCAGGGCCGAAGTGGGAAGCGACCGTCCCTTAGATGGATCACAAATCCAGCTGCCTTTCCGCTTTTCAAAAAAAGGACCAAATCACCAATGCAAAGGAATGCCTGCACTTCCATCCCGAGCTTCCCTAGCTTCCTGCCCCTCCCGCACAGCGAGGCTGGCCACTCCTCTGCGTCCTGTCTGCTCCGAGGTCCCTGCCCTGCCGCGGCCCTCTTTCTGGGCATCCTCACCCTCTGACTGCTGTTTTAAAGATCTCAGGGCTGACCAAAGGCCCTCATGCTGAACGTAAAAGCCCTTCAAAGCGATTCAGCTACGCTTTCAGCAACATTAGTTGATTTCCCCACGAAACCTCACCCAGACAAGATACTGTAGTTCAATCTTTGCTGTCGCCAGAAGCTAGGGGAAGATTTCGAAATCTGTAAAACATTTAATGTGATGCAGTTTTATTGGAGGTAACAACAACGTTAAAATAGTTAATCAGCTAATAAAGCATTCAAGAAAGATGGTGGCAATAAAAACATACATCTGGAAGAAAATGAGAGATTCCACCCCAAGCAGAAGACCCGTCAGAGGCGTCTGGACTGGCTGTGGCCCCCTCCCAGGTCCCTTCTTCCCCCTCCTTTTCAAGCACTGCCAATTAGCTGGATTTAAAATTCAACCCAGGCATTTTTTATTCAAAGGAGACCGTTTTCGTTTGAAGAGGAGCGGATTTAAAGCACAAATTCTCCCCTGCTGTGCCCTGATCAGCTATTGATTAGGGGAGGGCTGCCACCCTAAATCATCAATGCCAAATAATAGGCCTTCAGCCTGGCGGACTGAGAGCACTCGTTACAGGGAGAGCAAAGCCGGCCTTTTGTGGAGAACCAAAGGCCCCAGTCTCTCTGAGGAAAAGAAATGTTAATTGAAAAATTCCTTAAATAGGTGAACGCTCTGACGCAGCTTTACATAAAAGGTGTGAAATCACAATCAGAGGGCAGGGGAGACAGGGCCCTGCCCTTTGGGGGGGGTCTCCGTGCCGGCATGATTAACTTCCCATTCACAGGCCCGGACTGAGTCCTTTCAGTGAAGCGGCCGGTGACAGCTGGACCCGTGTGCATGGGGAAGTCGGAATTAATTGGCCGCTCGACAGGGAAAATTAAAACAAAGAAACTTCCTATTGGATGCAGAGAAATGGAGCCTGGCGGTTTACATAAATAACCCATCACAGAGGCTCCTATTTTGTCAGTCAGCCACCTCAGAAGAACAGTCCTGTGGCCATCGTTAAAGATCCTCAGGTGACCCTTAAAATCGCATCTGGGAAAGTGACTGCGTCCTCTCAGAGCATCTCCCTGTAGGCCACCATCCCCAGACAGGAGGTGGTGGGGTGTGACTCCCCGCTGGCAGGCCAGGAGCAGGCCAGCGGGCGGGGCTTTGTGCTGGGGGCAGCTCAGGAACGCAGAGAAAGGGGACACGAGCTGGGAGAGAGAGTGGCCAAGCCAGCCATCTGCAGAGACCGGAGCCCGCCCCCTCCACCCCTCTGCCATCCATGCAGACACGGATACGAGCGTGGGGTACAGGGGTGCTGGCCTGGAGAGCCCTCCTGTCCTTCCTTTCCTTTCCCTGACCCCTACACTGTCCTCGCCACTGGCCAGAGTTGGTAGAAATAAAACACCAATTCTTTTTATGTCAGTCGAAAAACCTGCCAACAAAGAGCCCGAAGCCCCCCGGGGTGCCTGGGTGTGGACACTGGGTGCTGGGACGGCTCAGGTTCCAGACTCACCCTCCAGAGCACAATGAGGACGGGCTCCAGAAGGGCGGCATGGGATGCTGGGGGCGGTAGGGTGTGCTGCCAAGGCCCTGAGCCACAGGAAACGGCCCGCGGCACGGACCTGGACCTGCTGTGGCTTCCCGCTCCCTTAACAGCAGAATGTGCAAGGGACGCAATGTGACAGAGTTAGCGCGTGCTCGACGTTGGCAGTTACTGCAACGCGTTCATCAGCGTTGACAGCTGAGCAGGGAGTGGCCACAGCATCCCGTGCTGCCTCAGAGTCTGTTCCCTTCCCACCGAGCCTCAGGCGTCTTCTTGGTATACATCTGTCCTGTTAAAAACAGGTGAAATGCACGCTTAGAGGTTTTAAGTTAAAACTATTGCTTCTCACTGACCAAGAAAGGAGACTGGTTGGAACCAAGGTGGCCTCTGTCCCCTTCCCACCTCCAGGCCTGCAGAAGCAACACGAGGTGACGTGGAGGTGCTGGTGGCCTGGCCAGCTATGGAGGAAGACCCCACGACAGAGCCGGCCACAGCAGAAACCACGCAGCGCCTGCTGTCTTCCCCAGCGGGAGGTCCCGCAGCACCGAGTGGGGGCAGGGCGGCAGGGGCCAGAAGCCAAGAGACCACCTGCCTGAGAGAACCACACGGGCTCTCGGCCATCTCGCAGGTGTGCCAGTGCGGCTGGGACAAAATAGACGCTGGCTACTTGAGCTTTCAGGGCGCTGCGCGAGGCTTGCTGAGGGTGTACGTGTCTGCAGGTGTGGGCTCCGCAGGCCGCAGGAGAAGCAAGGGGCATGACGGTGTCACCCCTGGGCCGTCCAGACCCGCTTGCAGAGACGCAGCCGGTCCCGGGCCTCACTCCTCAGCAGGTGTGCACAGGACGGCCCGGGGCACAGAAGAAGCCTTGTCGCCTCCTGCCAGAACAGCTGAAGGCTGGACGGGGCTGTCCGGTGGGCCCGGCTCCTCTCAGCCTGAAGAAGGGCGATGTGACCGGCTGGGCGCTGCCCTAGACACACGTCCAGGCCCTGGGCGCGATGCTCGACTCCTGCTGTCCAGAGCCCCCGTGCTTCATGCCACCCCGTCGACCTAGCTCAGCTCGGACACCGCTGTCTCAGGGACCTGCTCCATGAGGGACCCATGTCCCACCTCGACCTGTGTCCCCACCAGCTCAGGGCCCACTCGCAGCAGCTCCGCAGGTGGTAGCCGTGGAAGCCGGAGGGCTCGCGCCGGAGTCGCAGGCAGAGTTCCCGCCACTCGCTCTGGCTGGACCGCACCCCCCCGATGGGCTGGTGCCGGGGCTGATGCACCAGGGGCGTGGGCAGCTCTGCTCCCATGAGTCACGTCTGTGTTTCACGTGGCCTGTAAACATTAAACGAGAGCGCAGGGGAAAAGTTCCTTTAAACACTGCATGCTGTGTGTCCTCCTGAGGGAGTCCAAGGCCAGGCTTCTCCAGACAGGCTAGGGGCCCCTGGTCCCGAAGCGGGGGCCCCCCAGACCCAGTCAGGCTCCCTGGGCCTGGAGGCTCCGAACGACAGCACCATTCACCTACAATTCCCGACCCAGAGGATGCGCGGTCCTGCTGGCTCTCGCGCCCTCTTGATAAACAGAGAAAGAGTCTCTCAACCTGAGCGAGGAGGGCCCTGATGTCACCAAGAGTCTTGAACGTGGCCCCAGGACAAGCGCTGGGCCCAGCTGGAATGGGGCAGTCTCCCACATCCCCGAGTCAGAGCGAAGCGGGCCCCTGTCACCCAGGATGCAGGGTCCCCCGTCCCAGAGCGGCCCGCTCCCAGGAGGAAACACGCCTGGACAGTGAGCGCATTCTTCCACAGTCCAACTTCAGAAGCAATAAAGATTAAATTAAAATTCACCAAATTTGCAAAGTTTCTGAAGACCCTATGTTTAGTGTTAGCGAAGAGAGGGGCACGGTTGTCATGTACCGCTTGGAAGTAAACACGTGTGGAGGTTCACAGGACAGAGGTCGTGCGGCAAGGAGGCAGCTGTGTCTCCCGCAGTTCTGATTCCCGAAATGTGTGAAAGGAACAATCACAAATTCATGCAGCCAGTTCCATACCAGGACGCTCGTCGGATGTATTTTATAATCAAATTTTATTTTATTTTATGATAAATAGATGTGACTTTAATGACCAACAGGAGGATTCATCAAATAACTTTTGAACATCTGTGTAGTGGGATCCTCTGGAGATTATGAGATCGTACTGCTAAGCGTGTGTTGGCACAGGAAATGCTCGTCACAGTGCACAGCGGCGTGCGTGGGACACGGTATTACACCGTAGCTTGGAAACTGCTGGGAGGGTGAAGTTTACATTGTTTTGCCACAATGTTTAAAAAAGCTAGTTATAACATGCACAACCCCAGTTTTGATAGAAACATGTAGTATAACAGGGAGGGAGACTCGGAGCTGGCCCTCGGCACTGCGGCAAACACGCCGAGCCACGTGCGCCCTCCTGTGTGCCACCGCACTCCCGAGTCACTGTCTCAATGAGCTACGAAGAGCCCCTAACAAAGCCGCTGGAGCCAACCTTCCATTCCCTGAGGTCATGCCGCCGAGCTTCCTGTCAGGACCCACGACTTAGGAGAGCGCCTTCTGGACACAAAGGATGCGCAAACACGGGGACTGGAGCCTCACCGTTGCCAGCTGCGGGGAGGAGGCAGCCAACGCACCTGAGCTCCTGACGGGGGAGCGAACATGTGTCTTAGGGTGAGCGCACCCAGGTCGCATCACAGGCCAATAGGCATTGTAGCAAACCAAACACCCGAGGCTTTAAAATTTCACATGTGGAGTTGGCTGACGTCAATGATCTCAACACAAATTGAATTAACAAATATTCAGCATATGCTCTTTTTAAACTCTGCTAAATCTGAGGAGAGTCCTACCAGCCGGTCGGGGGTCAGCCTGCCAGAGCGGGAGGGCCTGAGCGTGAACTGCCGCCGCGGCGGTCAGCTCGGCGCTGCGTGGCGGCCTGAACCCTCGAGCCCCAAAGGCACGGATGATTAATGCTGCCACCAAATGTGTGCCATACCTGACCCTGATCTCATCAAATCCTGTTGCCACCATCTGCTGTTTTTAATTCCTCTGCAATATTTGTGTTTGCTGCCTCCACGACAAAGGCGGGGGCGGGGAGCCCGAGCCTGCCTGGGGAGGTGCGGGCTGGCTGGTTGGCTGGGCCCCGGCCAGAAGGCATCTGTTGCTCCTAGTCCTGCAGCATCTGCTACTATTTCTCACTTTCCCGCACGCTGTGGGATACGGTTTCTCCCAAAGGTGGCCTTTCCATGCTCGCTGTCAATCCCGTCATTGTCCGCCCCGCCTGTTCCCACGGCGTGGCCCAGCGCCATGCTGCCCGCCTCTGCTGGCCGGCTGGCTGCGATCCACGACATTGTGCGCTGGGCTCTGCATTAACCCTTCTTGACGCATCAGGACATTCAATTAAGCCCGGCAGGGAAGCAGATTGAGAGGGAGGGCCGTCTGGTGGGGAGGGGCGGCCGCTCCTCGGAAGCTGGAAAGTTTGCGGGGTAATGATGACAGCAGCCGCCGAGCTGTCAAAATAGGGCTCCCTCGCAGAGAAACAGAGCCATGCGCTGGCAGGGCGGCTCTCCCCTCTCTCGCTTTCTTCCTAACTTACAGTGCTGTAAAAGGGCACGTTGTTTTCCCCTGGTTCTCGGTTCGGCTGTTCAGTGCTGTGACGAAATGTGCGTGTGAGCAATTATTTATGTGTCTGATCTCCGAACACCTCTTGCTAATGGGCTGCAGTCTGGTGATCGACGCGTCGTGTCCCAAGCTGCCATCTCCTGACCTGTCAAACCCCAAGCGCATCCGGGCTTCTGTTGGGGACTTTTAGAGGCGACGACCGTCCTCCAGGAAGCTACTTCTGACTGCACCGCTGCCCTTCACGGGCTCCGCAACCCTGCCGCCCGCAGTGCATCCCTGCTCCCTTGGGTGCTGTGAGCTCATCGACACTGTCCAGGACAGCAGGCAGCACAAGACAGAGGAGGAACGCAGGACGTCCCACGAGGACAGAGCCCAGGCCAGGGCTGACGAAGCGCAGTGTGTTCACATCTTCTTGGCTTACGGAGAGGAAAGAGCAGCAGGCGTCGGGGGTGGGGAGTCTCCCACCTGCTGAGACCGCCCAGCCCCACACGGCCTGGCTGTGTTGTCCTGTGCGGGTCCCCATTCCAAGGTTCCCGGGAGCCCCCATGAAGCCCCAGGGTGCCCAGCAGGTGTGGCAGGGGGCGTTCTCATGGTGGGCACACCTGTCCTTTCCCAAGGTGGGGGCATGGGGCACCGGACTTGGTAACCAGCTTGTGTGACCCCCCTTTACCACGTTATGAATCACAGTGTGTTCAGTCCCAGCCAGCACGTCACTGCCACACAAGACGCAAGACCAGTGCCCAGGCTCCCCACAATCACACTGCCACCGGCGCGCGCCGGACGCCTGCTGTGTGCGGCCTCTGCCCACAGGGGAAACTGAGTGTCTGCGGAGGGAAATGCAGGATGGGTGAGGGGCCCGGGGGCGGATGTGATCGGCAGGGGAGATGCCCTGCAGCCGATGAGGCTGGGGGCACAGGTCACTCCTGTGCCGGGCATTTCCGAGCCTGTGTGGGACTCTGGGCCAGTGGCAGGGTGACTCTTGGCAGCTGGCGCCCTGGCGCTGCCTTCCCAGCCCACCAGGCCAGCTGTGCGTGGTTGGGGAAGGGCGGGGAGGGGAGGGCCAGTGAGGGCCACGCCATTCTGGGCAGAAGGTGCCACAGAGGAGCGGGATCTTCCAGGTCACATAGGAGATTTCAACAGGAGGTCCTGGAGCCAGACCAGCAGTTGTCCCCCAGCTGTCAAAGACCCGAGTCCTCTCCCTGCAGCCCGAGCCCTGACTGTGACTCCACCTTGGGCGAGAGAGCTGGTGTCCCCCGGTCCCACTCACGAGAGGCCCCACAGAGCAGTGGCAGGACGGTGCTTCGTGGCCGAATCACCACGCAGTTGGAAGCAGAGCTATCCCCAGGCGAGGCTCCCAGGGCTGCAGGTTCATCGCTGGACCCTGGCCCCCAGCCTGCTGCGGGCGCATGGCCTCCATTGTCCAGACAAGTGAAGGAGGGCACGTCACCCCAGTCCATGCCCTGCACTCAGACAAGGCTCAGGGCCTGCCTGGCACACACCGCACTTGGGCAGGAGCACGGCTTTCTACATCTCTCCAATGCAGCCAGGAGAGCGTGTGGGAGCTGGTAGGTGCCCCCCAGGGCATGCTGGAGCAGAGGATGTCAGGTCTGCGGGCCTGTGTGGGGAGGCCACCACGATGTGGCTTGCGGGTCTTTGTCTGGTGACCTTCCGGGAGACAGTGCCTGCCAGGCGTCCCTTCCCGTGGACCCGCATCAGACTGTGCAGGAACAGACACGGAGACACTCGTACTAGCCCCAGGGGACAGCAGACACTGGGCCCTTGCAAGGTCACACTAAGCAGAACCCAAATGGGAGGGCAGCCAGCGTCTTATTCGCGTGAATACTGGCTGCACTCAGGGGGCATGGCCCCCTGGGGAGGGAGGCAAAGTGGAGGTGACCCCCGGTGGCAGCAGCGGGACCACCAAGGGATCGGCTTCCTTCCCTCCCACCCTTCCCCCTCGGGGAGCACCCCTGACCCTACCCGGCCCCAGGCCCTGCCGGGGGCCCCATCTGTCTTGGCCTTTCTAGGGGTTCCCTCTCTCAGCTCCCGAGACCCCTCCCATCGCCCACACTCTCCTCGGTGTTCCGGCCCCCAACCGGACTCGGCCTCCGGCTACAGTGTCCAGGCCACCCCTACTCACTCTCCTCCGTCTCTCTCCTGGGGGGGCGGGTAGGGGGAGGAGGCGAAGGGGGCAGGGGAGTTGGGGACAGGGCAGTGGGGAGGGGGCTGTAAATGACTGCTGGTCCTTGTCCCGACCCCTCCACCCTGCCCCACTCTAGCCAACCCCAGTCCCCAAAGTCAGGTCGGCACAGGTGACCACGGCACGGGAGACGAGTCTGCCACACCAGCCCCGCAGGCGCTCCTTCCCCAGCCAGCTGTCTAGGTGAGCCTGGCACAGGGCTGGGGGGCAGAGATGCGGGGTGTGCGGCTGGGGGTCTGGGTCTGGGGGCCGCGGGCTGCAGACTGTGCCTGGAAGCCAGGAGGGAAGTGAGGAGGTACCCAGGATGGACTCGGCTGATTTGAGCAGCGTGTGCCATGTTGACAGGGTCGCTGCTGCTTGTGGTGAGAGAGCAGGGAGAGCCTCGCCCCACAGGCCCTCAGTAGGCCTGCTCCCTCCTGCCCCCTTCTGCTGGCCCAGGCTAGGGTGTCTACATCCCCGGAGGAGAAACATGGATGCCCCTCACTGCTGGGGCCCAGAAGGTACAGATACCTCCAAAACCCGGGCCAAGTCTGGGCCCCCAGCCCAAGCCTCATTTCTCGCCTAAAGGACAGAGTAGCCCACTGAAATTGGGGGATTCGATGATGGACATTAGCAGTGGCTCTTGGAGCAGCAGCCAGGTGGGAAAACCGAGGCAGAGCCAAGATGTCACGCTGGCCGCCAGCACAGAGGACAAGCCGCCCGCAGAAGGCCACGGCTGTGTGAGGGCCAGCTTCCCCGCCGTCACGGGACCGCAGCCCGCACCACCAGTCTGGGCGCATTCGAGGAGCCGTCTCCACGCAGCGCGGGGGCCGCCACGTCCCGCTCTGCTCTGCGCTGGGCAGCTCCCCCGGCGCCATTTGTCTCTCCGAGGAGCCTGCTGGAGCAGGTTTAAGGACGACTGCTTTGCTTCTCCAGGGCCATCACGACGGAGCTTTCGGCGTGCAGGTGACTCCGCCCGTCGCCTGCGGTCCTCACGGAGGCGAGCGTGCCCCCCAGTGCAGGCCGGAGCCCTGGCTCTGGACACGCCCGTGAAGTGGGAGGACATGGCCGCCTGGGTCAGGCGGACCTGGGCCTCGCCAGCCCACAGGACCGATCACTCCAGGGCCTCGCTGCGGCACCGCAGGCGTCTTCAATCCTGATTAGAATTTATCTGAAGAAAAATAAGTTTTATTTACTTAGCTTTTTAAAGTTCCTGTTGGGAACACTTTGCTTTTAAAGAATAGTCGGGGTGTTGTAACTGCAGGGGCCCAGAGACGAAGCGCTGGGGACAGCTGGCTCGCGAGGAGGCACGCGGAGGGGCAGGACAGGCAGGACACTACAGTCAGGGTGGCCGCCTGGTGCGGGCGTGTAAATCTGCAGCCCGGATTTTGGCTAAGCTCCCTCCCGTTTGTGGATGTGACCTAAGTCATCCTCAGTGCATCCCAACGAGTGTGAAAGGAGTTTGTTTTATAACTGCAAGGCCGAATTGGAGAAACTGAGGCACAGAGAGACAGTGCACTTCTAAGGCTGTGCGGAGAGTCACCTACCCGAGGCTGGGGAAGCTTTGGCTTCCGCGAGGCCCGGCGCCTTCGCGTCTGCGTGTGCTGCTTTCGCTCACTGGAAAGGTGCCTGCTTTCCCGCAGTGACGGGCCTACGATGCCCCACAGAGGAGCAGGCGGGCATCTGTGCACTGAGCCGATTCCACGGGCCGAAGCGTCCACGGTGAACGAGGGAGAGAAAGGAAGACCACAGTGCCCGCGTCACCTGTCAGAGCATCCGTGCGGACGCTGGTCACGAGGCAAACTCGGAGCCCACAGCGGGCCCTGCGCCTGCAGGGGGCCCCCGGGTGTGTGTGGTGCCGTCGAGAGCGAAGCGTCTGCTAAATGACTGTCGGCAAGGGTTCCTCTTTGATTTCAAATAAAATTAAAGCACAGCTGGGCCCCGCGGCCCATTCTGTGAGCGTGACTGGGGACGGAACAGCCTGGGGTCGGAGGCCCAGACTCCGTTTTCCCATCTGCCTCCGGCTCTCCGCACCAGGCCAAGTCACCTGACACGCGGCATGGACTTCTCTTACTCAGAAGACAGGGCCGTGGGATGACGGAGCTGAGAGCACGTGACCACTCCTCTGGGGCCAGACACGAAGGTCACCTGTCTGGTCTACACCCGCAGGCCATGGCACTGCGGGCCCTGTGACAGGCGCGCGTCCAGACGGGGCACCCCGCCCCACGACAGGCCCCAACCCCACTGCCGCCCACACAGGCTGGGGCACGCTGCCCTGAGCCCTCGGCATTCCCCGGGGTCCACACGCTCCCCATTTTGGCCACATCCAAGAAGTGCTGTGGCTCTGGTCTCTGCCAAGAGCTCACCCCAAGTAACCCTCCGAGCCAAGGTCTGCAGGCACCAGGACAGTCCCGGAAGGGATCACATGGCCGGAGCCGGGTCGGCATGCAGGCCCAGGAGGACTGGGAATCTGGAGACCCCTTGCCACTGTCCTTGGGGAAGCACCGAGGTGACCTTGCAGTGCTGCTCGGGGACCTCGCTTGGTACCTCACCAGTCACGTGTGTCGAGCCAGCTGTGAGCCAGGCAGTCCTCGGCTGGCTCACGGCATTGCTGTAACTGCACAAGCCAGCTGGTGCCTGATACCTGGCAAAGGGAACCCTCAGACCAGAGGGAGGCCCAGACCCACGGTGCCCGCCCCCTCTGCCCAGAGTGCCAGCCCCAGTGACCATCCAACGTGACAGCGTCCCCCGCACCCTGAGCTGGGCCCTCAGAAAGCACAGCCCTCTCCTGAAGTTGGGTCCACGACAATGAGGGCAGCTTTGTCCTGGGGCCACCGGGAGCGAGCAGCCTCTCGTCACGCCTCGCCCTTTCCTGAGCACCCACCAGCTCCATCGTCCTCACCATTCTCCCTGGGAGACGCTTTAGCCCAGATGCAGATCATGAGAGTGGAGCTGAGTTCTCATGGAGAGGCAGAGCAGACGAGCACAGTTTGGAATGGCCTTTCCCCCGCCTGTGAGTCACCGTGGCTTTGAAATCCTGATCCTCAGTCAGCTGCATCGATTTGGGTTAGCAGGCGCCTCAAAGTTTCCATTAAAAGTGCCACTTGGCCTTACAGCAACTTACTGGGAGCCAGGTGTGCAGGCCAGGTCCACCCTCACGGCCAGTAACACCTTCAGGGAACTTCCAGATGACGCAAGAGGCAAGGACCGGCAGTCAGGTCAGCCTGCCTGGGCCTCCTGGAGACGGCTGGGTCCGGGGTGCCCTGGGGTAGGGCCACGGGCCTCGTGCCCTGGGCGTCTGCACCCACGGGGCCCACCCACTGTCATCCAGAGCCCAGGTCTCAGGGCACCCAGGAGCCCTGCACGAGCCCCACCTCTGAGGCCACCGAGGATCCTGCCAGACCTGGCTGCTAAGTGGCAGCTGAAGCTGCCCACATGCCTCCGGCAGGTGTGATCATCAGGGGCTGCTCCGGCCAGGACACGCATGGACAGCGGCCGATGGTGGCGACGCGGGGTCCGGGCCGACAGGTACGTCCACACCTCATCCCACCACATGTAAAGAGCCCTCCTCGCCAGCAGTCAGTCCCTCCTCTCTGGTGGCCGCGGAGGCCAGAGCTGCATGGCGGCTGCCTCACGAGCACCACCGGGAACGGGGCTCCCCGCCTGACCCCGAGGAAGGGCGAGTGCCCGTGTGCCACGGCATTGCCAGAAGCAGAGGGGCAGCTGGAGAGACACGGCGGCCCTGGGGAGCTGGCCGGCTGGGCAGGGGTCGCCTGCCGCCCGGCACCACGTGTTCTCGTGCCCGTGGGGACAGCCGCTCAGGGCAAGAGCCACTAGGAGGCTGGGTAAGGAATGCTCCCTGAAGGAGGTGACGGTGAGCTGTGCCTTGAAGGATGAGGAGGGGTCTTCCATGAGGAGCAGGACGTGCTCGGACGCGACCAGGAGCAGAGTCGCCGTGAGTGCGGCGGGAGCAGGCACAGAGCAGCCAGCCAGTCGGGAGTGGACAGGAGTGGCCGGAGCAGGTCCGCGCAGCCCAGGCTGGGCTGTGCTGTGGCCATGTCCCCAAGGACTCCGAGTGGGAGACACCTGCCCAGCGCAGTGGGTCACCTTCACCTGCACTCCCTGTGGGGACGGCAGAGTGCCACAGTTCTCAGGCAGACCCGATGGCGTCCGCGGTGCTCCAAGGGCGACAGGCCCCTTGCGGAAGCCTGTGCGCCCGAAACCACTGGGTGTTCTCAAACACGCTCTGACGTGGAGACACTGCGCCCAAAGCAGTGAACTGCAGCTCTCTGAAAACGCTTTAGGTCACGCTTTCTAGCTCCTCACTAACACGCCACGGCCGCCCCGCCGACTGTCAGAAGCACCGCGGTTGGGCTCACACTCCAGGTCTCTCTCCCTGTCCCCCTCTCTCTCTGTCTCTGTCTCCCCCTTCCCCCTGACCCCGTACTCCGGAACAGGAGGCGTCGCTGGACTGAGGCTGCACTTCTCACTGACCCACCCTGTGCCTCAGGCACGCCCCTGGACCCCTGGGTCCCTCTCGTGGGAACCCTGCCTTCCTTGTGAGTTCGCCGTGAGCACTGATAGAAAGAGCTCCTCTCAGTGCATGCAGCGGTCCTGGTCACAGCCGCGGTTCTTGTCTGTCCTAAAGCCGCTCTGTGTAGACTCAGGTAAGAACTGACATCCCCAGAACTGAGAGCAAGTCTCCCTGTACCTTCGAGAAGGGACTGGCCCTCCCGTCCCATGTCCAGAGGACGCGTGGAGGATGAGCCTTGGGCTGGCAGAGGCGGCTCCCCGGAGGGGGCGGCCACCGTGAATTGCATTGGGGGCTTCTCGCCAGCCGGCACCTCCCCCAGAGCCCTCAACTGCCTGCCGTTCTGCCCACAGCTAGGGCTTCTTGTCTGCACAGTGTCCCTGAAAAGTGACAGACTGTGACACAGGGAAGTCGCTCCCTGGAAATAGTTCAGCTGCTTCAGAGAGAAGAAGCTTCTGAAGCTCAAGCTAAGCCCGGGTCAGTGACAGATGCCAAAAATATCTCACCTTCTGTGACTGTAAATCAGACCCCTCAGGCTCTCCAGAGCTGCACAGGACACTGTTGCCTGTGGCGCTTGGCCACACCCACTCTAGCCCTGCAGGCCAGTGCCCGGCTCTGTGCTCTGGGCCATGTCTTCAGCAAATGCAGCTTCACAGAAGCCCTTGGGAGAGTGACCAGACGTAGCAGACAAAAACACAGGACACCGGTTAAATTTGAATTTAAGAAAAACGATTTTTTTAATCTTAAGTTTGTTTCATCAGTATTTGGGACTCATAGTAAAAAATTATTTGTGGTTTATCCGAATCAAGTTTAATGGAGCATCCTGCTCTGTCTGGCCGCCCTGCCCTGCAGGCCTTTGTAAGTAGACTCCTCAGCCCAGTGGGGTCCTGGACGGGGGCGGGAGGGACATAATGACGTCACGAGGGCCCCAGGTCCCTGAGAAGTGGTGACTCGCTTACCTTCAGCAGACGTTAACACTGCACCGTTGTAGAGAGTGGCAGAGCTCGTGTCTGAAAGGTTTACTGTCTAAACCGAACGACACAGACCAAGGCGAAAACCCAGGACGGGGACAGGCCCGAGGACTGGGTGAAACAGAGTGGGAGGTACAATAAACAGGCCCCATTCGAGTGACAGTGGGAATGATTTGAAGGGGCCAACTTGCTTCAATGGCACCAGGTGACCGAAAGCCACACCCATGGCATTGTCCCAACAAAAGATGTCCACAGGACTCAGCGAGGCCACTTCCAGGTGTGGTCAGGCACCAGCCCGGTCCTTCCTGAGGCTGTGGGACATGGCTCTGCCTTCGCCATAGGCCGAGGACGCCCGGCCGCCATCAGCTTCCCCCTCAAACACGGAACACGGCTTGTCGCCGGGCCACACTGCCAGCGCGCCCCGTCCCAGCCTCCCAGGCCAGCGCATCCCGGCTTGTGCGCTTAACTGAGACCTCCAGCCACGAAAGTGCCATGTGTCCTGACGCTGTCACACCAGACAGACTTCTCGACCCGCTGTCTCTGAGGAAGCACTTCATGCGGGAGGCTGATACCTGCAGGAGCTGTAGTATCTGTCAGGGACAGAGGGCGCCTTACCGCTGTACGTGGCCGCCCACGTGGCCAGAAGCTCTCCGTGACGGTGACATGAACTCAGTGGGGAAGGCCACTGTGACGCGTTCGTGCTTCCTGAATTCCCTCGGGAGTAAAAATGTGCTCTGACTTCAGGGGCAGCACGTGGTCGCCCGTTCAGGGTCGTAAAACCCATCCAGGCAAACACCGTCATCGGCAGACACCGCCGACCCCATCAGCAGCATGCGCTCGGAGTTGGGAGAGTTGCCTGAAGTCACGATAACCCAGCCTGGAGCATCCCTTCGCCACCGGCAGTCATCGGAACTGCAGCCGATCCGTCACTCTCCCAGTCCGGAAAATCTGAGGAAGCCCGTCACTTCCTGACTAAGTCACGGCCACCGAGTCTGCCTGGGGCTCGGTTGGGACACAGTCCTGGGGAGGTGACCCTCCCCGTGCCCTCTACTCGGTTGTGAGCGCGCGTGGGACTGCGCCCGTCTGTCCCAGCTGCCGTCGGCCGTGAGCGGCCGGGGGACGGTGGCGGGGCGGCTGTGGCGGTGCTGGGGGCGGCAGGAAAGAAGCCAGACTCTCAGGCGAGGTCCCTTCTGTGTTGCTAACCGTAACCGCCCAAGCCCCACAGCCCGACACGCTGTGACGGCAGCATGGCACCTGCCCGGCTCGCCTACGATGAGCGTGGGGGGAGCGTCCTTGGCCACCCAAACGGCAGGAAGCCATCGGCTCCTACGACACAGGTGCAGACTCAGCAGGACAAGCTCCTGGTGACGCGAGCTTGTGGGGGCCCCGCTGACCCGCACAGCTGCTCCTGGCACGCGACGACAGCCGTCACCTGACCAGTCACCTGACTTAGGTGTGCCAATGCGATTTCTTCCTTCGTGGGAGAAAGACAACACGGCGGTCGTAACTGGCACCCGCCGTGGTCTAGAATTGCGGGTCCCATTCACTGAGACTCTGGCCCTGAGGACACACGGGCCGGGCACGCCGGCTCCAGAGAAGGGAAAGGCGGGCAGCACGAGTCGCTCCCCCGGCGCCCTACCCGCCCCCCCCCCCCCGCCTGGCCCTCCCTTCTCGTGCATGTCTCTCTGCGTGGAGCGCGTGCAGGACGCTGCCGCGCCCCTCGCCCAGGCCGCCAGACGTCACAGCAGACGGCAGCGCGCTCACTTGTAGTGACTTCGTCCAACTGGAACAGAAGTCCAGCTCCGAGCCGTCAGCTGCTCCCGTCCGTCCTGGGTCCAGGGCCCCAAGGCCCCGTAAGCACAGACCAGAAGGTCCAGTTCACCACAGATGTGGCAAAAATAAGACCTCATGGCAATGTGTGACCAAATCAAAATAGAATTTCTTTTTTTGGTTCGTTGCTGCCACACAAAGACCTCTCTTCAGAATCAGCCGAGCCGGGTGCCCAGCAGCCCTCGCCCTGCCCTCCCCCGCCTCTCAGAGTTCAGGAAGGACAATCTGTGCGGTGTCGGCCAGCGTGACACTCCACTGGCCTGTGGGGGCTAAAAAAAGGACCCTTTTCCTCCCACCTACCTTCTAGTTCTTCTAGCTGGGCTAACAATCAAATTAACAGAGACGGACCAACGGGAGAAAGTTGAACTTCACTGCATGCACACAGGGAACTCACAGACAACGAGGCGGCATTGGGCCTGTGTGACACTCGGGACAAAGGAGAGAGGCAGGAGACGGGGCCTGGGACCTCGGAAGTGAGATGGTGACGTACCGGGAGCTGAGGACGAGCGGGCTCACGTGGCGGGAACCTTCGTGCTAGGCAGCTGGCCGCCAGGCCCCTATGTGACAGCCCCGTCCCCAGGACGAGCAGGACATGTCGGACCCTTTCCCGGAGCAGGTCTTTCCCTCTAGACCTGAGGCAGGAGTGGTCATCGAAGGTTTTCCTGAGTCTTAATCACCAGCTTAAAATCAATATCCCAGAGGCAAAGCTCTTGGTCCCCTTGATCCCAAAGGCGCCTGCCGCTGGGGAAGGCTGCGCCGTGGCCTGGGCCCCGGGCATGTGCAGGCATGGCAGGCGTTCCGAGGCCCACGTGGGCTCCCGCCGGGCAGCGTCCGATACACCTGCCCCTGGCCCTGGCAGTGTGGACGGCCCGTGACCCCGAGGAGTGTGGCCGGGTAGGGCCACCACGGCATCCTGGTCTCAGGCCCAGGCAGAATGTGGCTCCCTCCCCTGGAGGCCCCGAGAATTCCCACCGTGCTCCTGCGTGAGTCGATGTTACTTACCCCACAGCAACACTGAGGAGGAAGAACTGTCACCCCTTCTTCTTCGAATGGGGAAACGGAGGCTCTGAGCACTTAACGAAGCTCGTGAAAGTGACCCAGCCTGTGAACTGCGTCTGCCTAGCCCCGCACCTGGCCCCTGCCACTACCGTCCCCAGAAGTCTGGGTCCAGCAGGTCCATGCCCGAGCTCCAAGAGAAAGGAAGCGCTTGGACCGCGTCAGTATCTCGAGACCGGAGTGGTTCCACAGTCCCCAGAACCTTCCCTGCTGTGGAAACTGGCCGCCCACCAAGGGCAGTGGCCACCGTTCCATCCCATCTCGCCATTTGTGGCCTCCTCTGCGAGCCGGCAGAGACGAGACAGGAAGTCCTTGGGGAGGAGCCATTCCTTCTGCCCTGGGTCCTGCAGCCATCATCACCTTCGGAAGCAAAGCACCTGCTTCGTCCGCGGCTTTACAGCATTTATTATATTTCCCAGTACACTCGTTGTTGAAAATCTTTTAATTACAGGGAAAAAAAAAAAAACAACAGAAGAAAACAAATGCCTAGGCAACTTGCCTGAACCATGCAAAGCCGTAGCTGGCCAGGAGCTGTAGACCAACCACCAACTCCGAAGCTGCATGGAGAGGCGGGGGTCACACAGGGTGTGGGCCAAGCTGGTCCCGGCGCCCTGGGACCGGCCGCCGCGAATGGACAGGTCCAGGCTGGGATCCACGTCACCCGGTGCCGGGCACGCCCCCCGAGCAATGTGCATGTCCCGGAGCCCGTGACGAGGGTGGCCTTCGAGACGCCGTGTGGGCGTGCGGACGGCTGGCAGACGTGCCCGGCTCGCGTTCAGTCATGGGCAGTGGCTTTGGTCGGTCCGGCTTCCTCAGCGCTGTGGGGCGTGAAGCTTATCTGGGGAGTCCCCAGGCATCCCCTGAGTTCCGGGGCCCAGCGAGGCTCTGCAGTGAGTAAACCTGGCACCTGTGGTTTGGGCCCTGGGCACCTGGCCTGGGCAGGATGGAAGAGGCACCGTGTCCTCCACCCCCAACCCCAGGAGGCCGGGCACGCACGCAGTGCCTCCCGACTGCCCTGAGCAGATCCAGCGGTCGCCTGCACTGCTCGCCAGAGACCGGCCAGGCCGTCGCGGGAACCCCAGCCAGCACCCAGCCAGCACCTGGCCTGCACGGAGCAGCCGAGGCAGGGCCTTCTCCGCGTGCCGGTCACCCAACACTCAGCAGCTGCTCTGCGTGGCAATTAAACATGCCTTTGATCAGCAAAACGGTAAAACATGTCAAAGTGAACATGAGCACAGGCTCTACGGGAAAACAGTAAAAGGGTCTTTGATGGTAAGAAGATTGAGACGATCACTGTTCTTGGTGAATTCTGATGACCCCAGGGGCTGGCCGGGCGACAGCAGCGCTATCTGGACTTCTCGACCCGCGGCAGCTCAGCCGGGCAGGCAGGGAAACCCCGTGGTCAGAGACCCATTAACATTCAATTAAGCAAAGGTGGAGTGAAAATTATAACCCTGATGAGGGTGCGGGGCGGGCGAGGCCGTTGGCCACGGTGTCACTGGAGCAGGGAGAACTCTAATCAGTTCAGTGCCTCACGGGGGGTTAAGCCGCCTCCTGAAATGTTCTCGAGAGCTGCGCAGCAACATGGAGATTGCTAAAAACACAATGTCGGTAAAAAAAAAAAAAAAGAAAGAAAAATAGCAGGATGTAAAATTGCCCATCGACTGATTACGGCTTTGCAAACAGCTCATGTAGGAGGAGACGTGGGAGGAGCAGAAAGGCTGGGGGCCAGGGCTGAGGTTTGCCTCTCCAAAGTTTCTACAGCTTGGCTTTACCAGTGTAGAATTTAAAACGAAAATCCCTTCTCACAACAAAAAGAGTTGGGCTTTTCCCTCTTGGGAGTGTTAAGAGACAGGTCCAAGCCCCCCGTGCCCGTGCCTGCGTGGGGGCTGAACCAGCCCCACACCCATGCCAGCACTGCGGGGGTCGGGCGAGCAGGCGGGGGGCTGCCGGGGGCTGTGGAGCCCCCACATGGCCTCAGAGGTGCCACCAGCGCCAGGCGAAACTCTTCTGGCTGGACCAAGAGCCACCCAGGCTCTGCGTGCCCGGCACACACCCAACAGGCCCAGCCCGCTGGAAAGCGGGGTGCCTGAGAAGATGACCCTCCCGTCCCAGGGCAGAGGCCCCCTCGTCCCCGCGGCCCCCGCCGCACACCGGCCCGTCACAGGAGGCTGTGTTTTCGGAGAAGCTCCAGGCCAGCAGTGCGTCACAGTGCTGGGGCCAGCCCAGGGCTCGTGCGCCTGTCGGCCAGCGATCGCAGCCATGGGCCCGGCCTCCGTGGACCACTCGGGTCGGACACGTGGCAGCGCGTGAGAGCTCCGTTCACGTTCGCTGATCAGCTGTAACAATTCGTTGACATCCATCGAAAACAGGAACAGCGCATTTGGGATGGACAGCTGGGACACAGGCGTCCGAGCCCAACGTGGCTGCTCGCCCGCTCCGTGCCCTGGACCTGGCCACCTCACCTCCCTGGGCTCCTTGCGGCTCCCACACTGTCTCATTCTGTTCCCTGCCGAGTCGAGAGGAAGAATTGGGATCTTCTCAGTGATCTGAACCAAATTGTGTGACACCCGTCAGACACACACAGGACAGCCTCCCCTCTCCGAGCTTAATCGGGACCCTTTTAGACACCCACAGAGAAGGCTGGCGACGGGGCGTGTGGGGGCCGGGGTCCAGGGCGGCCGAGGGAAGGGGATGGCCACCACCCGCGGTCACGGGGAGAGAGGCGCTGATGAAGTGAGCCGAATGCCGCGCTCACCCCTGCGCCGCGCATGTCTCCCGAGCCGCCCGCCACGAACAGCTGCCCAGCTGCCGCGTCCCAGGTCCCTGAGTCGGGGAGCGTGGTTTAGTTTCAGCCGGCCCGCGCCCTGGAGATCGGGGCTTTGGCACTGGGTCCGTGCAGACGTCTGTGCTCCCTGCGCGTGCCGACGCCACACGCCTTCTTCCCGCGCGTTCCCATCCCGAGGTTTCCGTTCTCGGCGGAGCGGGCCCGCGTTCCGCGGACAGACACCGCGGGGCACCCCCTCTCACAGGCGTCCACACAGCTGCCCGGGCACCGCACGGCGCTCGCGACTCGCGGGCACAGACATCTGAGGGGCAGGTAACTGTGACACATGGGGTGGCCCCGGTGCCACCTAGAACGCTGGAATCCAACCCAGGAGCTGAGAGCACCAGGGGCTTCAGAGAACAGCCAACTTTGGCCTTGGTTCTCCCGCCCGCGGGAGGAGAAGCCTGAAGAGGAGCCCCCGGCCCTCGGTCCCCCGAGCTGGGCATGCCGGCCTCTGGACACGAAGGCTGTCCCTGCAGCTTCTGGAGCGAGTTCACGTCACGTGGCCGCACCCCGTGGCCAGCGCCCACCAAGGGGGCCCACCAGTCTGGGACCACCGCAGCCCCGAGCAGCCCCGAGCAGCCCCTCTGAAACCGGCCCATTTCGTTAGCATTCCTGGGGAGTCGGGCAAAGAAGACTTGACAATTTCAGGAATAAAACTCCACAGTGATAATTAGCGCATTTACTTGACGCTGTTCACGTTTTTTAAAAATAAAAGCCTCGCTCCCCCCGCACGCGAGTGGCTGGGGGGAGAGCGGGAGCAGGCCGGAGGGGTGTCGGGAGCCGGGTGACAGCACAGCCCCGCAAGTGTGGACAAAGGGGGCTGAGAGCTGAGGGTGTGAAAGCAACTGTCCCACCGCGACTTGAGCTGAGCCACGCCCCGTGCCCACCCAGTTACGTGGTCGCAGTGTGGGCTCCCGTGCTTTGGTCAACGTGATCACTTTCCTTTTTGTTTTTCAAAGAGGTCAGAGGTCGGGGGCTGGAGGCTGAAGGGGCCTCGGTGTGAAGAGACCAGGGATTCTGAGATGTACTTTCCTGGAAAACATTCCAGGAAAAAAACACTTTTGTCGCAAAATGTCAATGCCAACCAGATGTCACTGGCTTTTTTTTTCCCCCGCATGTGTCCCTTAACAGCTGGCAAGAATATCAGCTCAAATTGTTCACCACCAACTTTCTGCTTGTCTCCAGATAAAGGAATTTAAAATCCTATCTGTCAGGAAGGGATGGCCAAAACTGCGGAATGGATTTTTCCAGACCAAAAGAAAGGTAACCTCCTTCTCCCTACCTCCCAGACAGGGTCGTGAGAGGCAGGAGGCTGGAGGTAGGGGCTCTGGGACTCAGTCCAGCTCAGCCTCGTCCTGGGTCACGGGCAGCCCCTGCGCCACACACCTGAGGCCGGTCTCCAGCAGATCCTAACCCTAACCCTAACTCTCCTGGGAAACAGGGCCATGGTCCCTGCCGCTCGGTCCTGTGTCTGCTGATGTAAGTCTAACCCCTCACACTCTGAGGACTCCCCATTCCTCCTGCAGTATCTGTCAGCACTTGGCGTCTCGTCTGGAACGTTCCATCCCATAGTGGCTCACGTGGACCGTCCTGGGTCTGCCCTGTCCTGTGAACTGCACAGCGTGGCTTTCGGGATTGCTGTTTGATACTTTATACCCCCGGCACTGTGAACAAGTAGGTACTCAGAAAACACCCAGTGAGGAAGAATTTACAACAGATGTGCTTTATAAAAAGTGGCGTAATCAATAGTAATGGAGGTGTCCACGTGGCCTCCACAGTGTCTGTCTGTGCCCAGGCCCTCAGACTATGGTCGTATTTGGAAATGGGGTCTTTGCAGACCATCGAGAGTGGAGGCAAGGTCGCCTGGAGTGGGGGGACCAGCATCCTTAGAGTAAGAGGACAAGACACACGAGGACACGGATGGGTGTGCAGCACAGGCCAAGGCACGGTCACCTCCTGCGGGTTAGGGTGCCGCAGACCGGCCGCCGGCCTGCATCTGCCAGCAGGAGTGGCTGCCGCCTGTCCCTGGTCCAGTCGTGCCGCTGAGCGTGGAGTGAGGAGCGTCCGCAGCCAGCAAAGTGAAGAAAGAGCTTCGTTGATTTGAAGCACACTTTTCCGGAGGTGCGAAAAATGAATATAAGTCAAGTAGAAATCCTTGGTGTTCGTACCACTAGTGTCTAAGTGTGGTGGCGGGTGCCCGTGGAGCCTGCTGACATCAGGGATCCAGGCAGGCAAACAAACACTGAGACCGTATTTACCTCTTGTCCGGAGAACACAGGCTGTCCCCCTTCTGCTCATGACCATAACGCTCTGCCCGACCACAAGGCCCAGCTCGAAGCAACCCCCAGGAGCCTGTGGGCGAGAGCACCATCGACCCCCACCAGGGAGGCCGGGAACGCTGGAGGACAGCAGACCGGTGACCGGAACCCACGAGGACAGCTTCCAAGTCAGGACGTGCGCGGGTCCACGCCACCGCCCATGGCCGCTCAGCCAGGGTTCACGAGCAAGTCAGCACCTCACCACGGAGGTTGCTAGCCGAACCAGATGCTCTGCAGCCAGCTGCGGGCCACCGCTTCAGTCTGTCCCTCTAACCGGTAGCTTTTCCAGTGCTGCTGCAGGTCTCATGATTTAGCTAATATGTGCTAAAACCACAGCTCAAACAGAGACAAGCAAGAAACATTCTTTAAATGTTTCAGAGCAAAATGCTCTGAAAGCCCTTGGTTCCTCCCCGAAAACGCATCTGAAAGAAGAAGACTCGTGCACGGGGCAGCTGCTCCCACACCTGTCACTTACCCAGCCACCAGTTCTGCTGGCATTTTGGAAGGAACCGAGCGTTTTTCCTGCGCAGATATCTGGGTTCTGGAGTGCAGTTGATGGTGCGCAGTGTCGCTGAAGCAGCAGCCGTCAGGTACATGGACGAGCACAGCCAGACCCCCACCCCGGGGGCAGGCGTAGGACCAGCCCCGCCTCAAGGAGTGACCTGGTTCACCGCAGACTCTGCGCCCAGCACCTCGGGTGCCCTTCCTGCCAGGACAAACGTGCTGGCTGTGACTCACGGACTCTCGTGCATCTTCCAGGCTGGGGACCAGGCTCTGGGGCGCCAGCTTCAGATGCCGACAGGGCTGCTTGGAGCAGGTGGGCCTTGCTCACCTGTCTCTACCTGGAGCTCGGCCACAGCCCATCAGCGAACGCCCATCAGCTCCAGCCATGAAGGGCAGGAGTCCCACACGGGCCTCGCTGGGCAATGCCAGCGCGGGCTGGGCCTTCGCCAGCTGCTGCGGGTGCCGCGTCCCTTGCTCGTGGTCCTTTAATCATTGCCATGGCCGGCAGCACAGCCTCTTCCGCCTGTCCCTTCCTAACCCCGCCTCCTTTCCGAGCCTGCTACCACCCTGTCCCCTAACCCAGACGCTCCACCCTGCCCTCCAGGAGAGTATCCCATGCCGACAACCTCAGCCTGGTCTTTCAAACCCTAATATTGAGTTTCAGCTCTTAATTACTTTACGACATTCCCAGTTACCTGGGCAGCTGCTCACTCCATCTCACCTACGAACAGGTGTGCGGTTTGGACGAAGTCTTGGCAGATGGGGGGCGACTCCAACCTATTGCCGGCCTCTGTGACAGCAGTCAGCTCCCCTCGCCACAGAGCAAGGCCAGGAAAAGCTGGCCTCGCGCCCTGGGCGTCTGCACCCACGGGCCCCACCCACTGTCATCCAGAGCCCAGGTCTCAGGGCACCCAGGAGCCCTGCACGAGCCCCACCTCTGAGGCCACCGAGGATCCTGCCAGACCTGGCTGCTAAGTGGCAGCTGAAGCTGCCCACGTGCCTCCGGCAGGTGTGATCATCAGGGGCTGCTCCGGCCAGGACACGCATGGACAGAGGCTGATGGCGGCGACGCGGGGTCCGGGCCGACAGGTACGTCCACACCGGTTTAAAGATCAAGTCAACTTAAAAATCTACTGGCCTTTGTGGGCACTGATTTGACCGTGATAGAGGTGAACGCCATGCACACGCAGGCTCGGGCACAACTCTCAGAGAGGAGGCTGGTACCAGAGCCCTGAAGCTGAAAAGGGCTTGACACCGCGGCTCTCACGCACGCCTCGGTTGTCAGTCGCCACTGCACGGCCCCGGGAGCCTGTCCGGCCCCGCCACCCGCAGACAGCCCCGCCGCCTTCCCCCGCAGCCAGTGTGGTGCTGACGCGAATCCCCCAGCCTCTTTCTGAGCCGTGTCCCCTCACCCTGCCCCCTCACCCTGCACCACTTCCCTTCCGGAGAACGGTATCATCCACCTGAGCGTCGTCGCCATCCCTCTGCCTGCTTCCCGGAACAGAGGCTGCCTCCCACGGGCTCTGGAGACCCCGCCCATGCCAGACCCGGAGTCGCAAAAGCCAGATGCTGGCAGACACCGGGGAACAAAATGGGGCGTCGTTTCTCAGGGCTCGTTAGCAAGGAAATAAGGGTGACAGATTTCCAGCCCCGGGGCAAAAATGTTTGTTTGTTTGAGCGAATGCATGTAATCCAAGGTCGTTCAGGAGAAAGTGCTCATTTGGTGCATGAACGCATCGTCTTTAAAAAGACTGTCCCCGAATTACTTCCAAGTGGCAAATGCCTGAAATTGCCCAAGTATTCTTGGTGCCCACACTTGCATATCCACACTGCATTCGGCGGAAACGCACCGTGTGCCCTCCACGCTCAGGTTCCCTCGAAATGCTCGTCCTCACGTCGCTGCCTCCGCGGACGGCAGCTGCCCTGCAGGGCGAGTACTTAACGTCCTCTGAGCCCTTCTGCAGAATCCACAGCAAGGAAACGCCAGCTGCACACCGCTTGTTTGCTGGACGCCAAGCAAGCGCGCCTTCACGGCACGCTTCGGCTGTGTCTGGGTGGCCATTATTTACTGGAATAAAAACTAAACAACACGGCCTGTCACTCAGACGATGCCGACGTCTGGCCCGAAACTACTGGTGACACTGACGAGTGGAAACACTAGAACACAACTCTGTCATGACCAGCATCCCAACACACGTCACACATGTCCGCTGTGCACACGCGTGTGCTCTCCCGTGCATTGAGAACCCTCTCTCGGTCAAGCACGAGCTAGAACTAGATGTGGGAGAACAGAGCTCCGGAAGGCCGCAGTCTCCTGGGACACAGACATGAAAGAAAAAACTACACAAAGGCGTCCACAAGGACAGGCGCCTGAGAGCGTTGTCGCACGGCGGGGCGGGCACCCGGCTGAGCCGTTGCAGAGGGTGCCCTGACGGCCAGCATCTCGAGGGCTTGGCCTGAGTGAGGGCAGAATGTCCAGTGGGTGGAATGCCACGGGATCAAGAGGAGCAGAGTGCCGCTGCCGACGGCCGGTGTGGCTGGAGCTGATTGCTCAGGGGATAGTGAGGAGCAAAACATACAGTTAGGCAGCAGGACAGTCAGGAGCCAGAGGACGCGAAGGCCCGGCGGGCCACATCAGGGGCTGGGCTCTGCCGGAGCCGCAGGAAGCTATTCGCTAGCTCGAGGCAACTCACTCACACCCTGCTCTGGGGAGGCTGGGGACAGAGAGGAGGGGGTCCCTGTGACGCTGGTGTAGGGGCCGCCATCCAGTCCCTCCTGCGGGCATGGCAGAGCACAAGCGTGCAGCCCATCAGGGGGCTGCGGGTTTGGCCTGACAAGATTTCTGACCCGAGCGAGCCATGGAAGGACAGAATACCTCCCCAGAGTCCACGGCGCCCGCGGTGCCAGCTGACAGACGCAGAGGTGCATTGTCACAGCACAGTGCGTCTCCGTGCTTTTGTTTACAAGATGGTTAAAACGCATACGGAAGAGGAGAGACAGCAGCGGGACGGTGACGGGCAGGACCCCTCGCTCCAGCTGCACCCACCTTCTTGAAGCAAATCCCAGAGATAATAGTGTTTCATCCATAAAGATTTAAAGAATTTTCTCTAAAAGCTAAGGACTCTCTTTTGTTTAACGTCACAGTAATAACCTCACATATGTAAAAAATGTAAGTATTCTTTAGTATCAGTAAATATCCATCCGCGTTTACATTTCTTCAGTTGGCTCAAAGAATTTCCCTTGACCATTTGACTGTCAGACTCTGCGGATCTACACGGTCTCCGCCGGTCCTTTCTCCTTGCACGAGCCCCTGGGTGGTGCCGAGCAGCCGCTGCTGGGATTCTGGCCGCCCCCGGCCCTGCGTTTCCATAAACTGGTAGCCAAAGGTCTGATCAGATTCGAGTCGAATTTTCCTTGCAAACACAGCCCATCAATGGCACTGCCGTCCTGGCCACTTAACGTGCCGAATCCAAGGTGAGAAGCACACGCGTGTGGCCACGCCTGAGTGCGCGACGACGCCCGGACACGTGACGACGCCCGGACGCGTGAGGACGCCCGGACACGTGACGACGCCCGGACGCGTGAGGACGCGCCTGAGTGCGCGACGACGCCCGGACACGTGACGACGCCCGGACGCATGAGGACGCGCCTGAGTGCGCGACGACGCCCGGACGCGCGACGACGCCCGGACGCGCGACGATGCCCGGACGCGCGACGATTCCCGGACGCGTGAGGACGCGCACACGCGCACACGCTGCGCCTTGGCGCCGTCGCTGTCCACAGCCTCTAAGCGCTCGGCCCTGCGAGGAGCCTGGACGCTGGCAGCAGAGGACGGACACTTCCCGAGCGCGGGACGGTCGCGCATCGGAGTAACCGCGGTAACGGACTGCGCCCCACCGGGTAGGAGCTAATGCGGGGCCGTGCGGGTGCGGCAGGGCCCCCCCGCCCTGACTGGAGGGCGCCCACGCGCAGCCGCAGGGGGCCGGTGCGGCTAGACGCCGCAGCGGGCGCTCAGTGCTGCTCTCGCTACGTTCTGGAAGGTCAACCACGTCTAAGCGAAAAGTGACAGGAAGAAATCTAGGGAGAAGAACGTGTATCTCCACAGCCCTGGGCCGGCGGTGCAGGGACAGATGGGCCACAGGGCGGGGCCCTCCGCCCCCCCCCCCACACCCCACAAGGCCCCACCAAGCCTGGGCGCCCCCCTAACCCGGAAGGCGGCCGCCGTACCCCTGCGAGAAAGGCCTCCTTTCCCCTGTTGTCCAAAGTGTTCTGTTGTCCCTTCCTTTCTCGTCGCTGGTGACACTGCCAAGAGGATGACCGCCGGCACTGCCCAGTGGGCTGAGTCTCAGCTGGCTCCTGAATGCCCATGCTTGTCTGTGGCTGGTTTCAACTGGCATGCCCAAGCTTCCCACTGCCAATGACAGGAACCCCAAAAGCTGGGGGGCCACCTGCTTAAACCTCAAGTTCAAGGTCGGTGCCGGGAGGGTCTCAGGGAACCTTGTCGCACCAAGTGTGGACACCCCATACCGCCAGTGCTGGGTCCCAACTTGCTGCCTGCAGACGGAAAGGCCATCTCCCACTGCTGCAGGCTGCAGGGACAGGCCTGGGGCTGCCCGTGAGAACCAGGGGGACTTCACCTTTCACAGAGCAGACATGACACGAGTCCCAGCATATCCCATTCTTTGAAATAGATGAGCCACTTACTATCCAGGTCGGGTCACTTCTGGAAGTGAAAGGAAGCTGTAAACGATGGCTCCAGCTCGGCAAGCGTGAGCCGGCATGCTCCCCCTACCCCCTGCCAGAGCCCGCGGACTGTGGAAACACAGGTGACCCCTCCATCATTCTAGGACATGCTGCGGGCAGAGGAGGATCATTGGAGGCCCTGCTTGCTGGCTTTGTTCTTGGCACCGCTGACCTCGCCGCCGGAGTCCTTGCCTACAGGAGCCAGAGGGCTCAGGGCAGGCCGGCTGTCTCACGCAGCAGCACTGGGAGGGTGTCCTGGGGCTTGCGTGTGCCCGCCGCCCCCAACCTGACGTGGTTTTGTGTATCTCGGCTGTCTCCATCACTTACGTCAGGGTGGGCCTGTGCGCTAGTTGACACACACACCCGCCCTGCTCTCCTCCCCAGGAAGACTCCAGAACTTTGGACCGTACAAGAACCAGTGGAATGAGCTCGCTGCGGGCCATGTCAAGGAGGCTCGTGAACCTCCTCCTTTTAATCCATTAGGGCTCATCTGCTCCTATGTCCCCAGAAATAAACCAGCTTTCCAACACAGATGGGCAGCCGTAGAGCTGACAACTGGTACCGACTCCATGGAACCACCACGTGGCACCAGTGACACGGCATATTAAATGTCGAGTCTCTTTCTCAAGATGTAGCTCCGATTCTGACCAATAACAGTCAGTGACTGAACTGGGGTCTGGGGAGGACCGCCCAGGTTCAGCATCAACGCTGCTACTTAGGAACCCCAAGCGAGCACCTCCGCTCTCCCACCCTGCGTCAGCTGAGAGATGGGAGTGACAACCACACAGTGCGCCCCCAGGACGCAGGTGATGACCCATGCGAAGTGGTGACATGGAGCTTGCGTGCCATGAGTGCCCGGCGGAAGGTGTTTCAGCACCATGGGCCTCTGCCCACAGCCAGTTTCATCAGAAGGAAACTTTCAGAGTAACTGAAAAGAAACTCACAAACGAATGGACGAATCAGCGTTACTGTGACACAGAAGTGTCTGCCATGGCGATAGAAGCTTCCTCATGGGTGTCTAAGCCTACGTGAGGCTTTAAAAAATCAGCTCAGAAGGAAGGTGGCCAGCTCTGAGGTTTCCCGCACCAATGGAACGTGACACAGAGTTGCCTATGCCTTGCTGTTCCCGGGAGACAGGGACCGTCGGGGAGCCAGCCCGCCTGCAGCTCTGCCTGCTCCCGAACTGTGCCAACGGCGACCCTCGGAGGGTCCTCTGGACAGAGGGGCCAGGAGAGTGGCCTCAAATCCACCCAGAGAAACCAAGCAGACACTAAACACACAAAACCAGAGGCCAACGTCTGTCCTCGGAGGCTTGCACAGTGAGTAAGTCAACACACCTCAGCTCATCATTCATAATATTTATTTTGGAAAAATATTTTAAAAAGGAATTTCTTCATTAAGAAAACAGTAAAAAACTCAAATAACATTTGCACAATATTTCATAAATACATTTATATACAAAAAATATAGTCACATAGACCCGAAGTGCCTTTGTACATATTTACCGAAAATTTAAATTATAAAAAATGAACATCACAAAATACTCAAGCTTTACAGATATCATGAAAAATATTTTTACAAGTCCAAAAAATAACACACATTTTTTTCCACCTAGAAATAACACATTTTAGTATCAAAAAGGACAATAAAGGCAGTGTTTGTGATTCTAATTCAAGAAAAGACTGGCTCATAAGAATCCAAGATATACACTTCAGGCAGTGCATGCTTCTTACGTAGTAATTAAGTCCATTCATTTAAATATATATTTTTAAAAAGCAACTGTCCATAGTGCAATGGGGATGTCATAGAGGCAAGGCCGCAGGCCCCCGGACGAGCCACGGAGCCACGGCCTGCACCGCCACCCGCCAGCCTCGGAGGAGAACCAGCTCGATCCGAGCGTGGTCGCCCAGCAGCGCCCGCGAGGGCCTCCCCTCCTCTTTCAGCAGCATTCGTTGGGGCATACATCCTTGGAATTTCGTTTACTTAAGAGAAACGGGAATTTTGCCATGTCACTTCCATGTTACACCTATGGGCCAACCAGACAGCGGGAGATTAGCTCAGAGCCGGGAGGAGCAGCCTGTGACCCGGCCCACGGGGCCTCGCAAGGCACTGACCTCCGTCGCTATGACGCACTCATCCTTGTCCTCCGATATGACGTATACCGACTGGTACTTTGTGTCTTTTGAAGTGGAATACACAGAGTCCGGCCGTTTTCTCTCAGATGCTTCTCTACTAAAAGGGAAACCAAAGAGAGCCGCTGTAACCACACGGACACAGCTTTCAACAGGAGGATGACAGAGCTGGGAGGACCCCCGCCGGCCCGTCCTGAAGGACCCCTAAGATTCGGGGGGATGCCTTCCTTCCCAGCATGCAGGACTCCCTGAGTATCAGAGCACCCTCCCCAGGTGGCCTTCCCACATGCCCCCTGGCCCACAGCATGCACCCCCCGAGTGCTGGGGTGCCCACCCAGGTGGCCTTCCCACATGCCCCCTGGCCCACAGCACGCACCCCCTGAGTGTCGGGGCGCCCTTCCCCTCCCCCGCAGAGCCCTGAGGCTGGCCCTCGGCGTCACGCTTGCTGTGGGGGTCCCTGCCGGCGGCGTCACCCGTGAGCTCCTGCGCCAAGTTGCGGTCCAGGCGGGGGCAGCGGGCCTTGAGGCTGCTCTTCTCGGCGCCGTGGCCCGCCTGGAGGCCCGCTTTCTCATTGGTGTTCTTCAGCTGCGGGGCTGCGACCACGCTGACTGAGAGGTCCTTCTCGCGCTGGCAGTTGGCCAGGTTATTCATGGTCTCTGTCTCCCCGCGGCCAGAGTCAGAGGGGGGCCGGGCCTTCTGGAGCCTCAGCCGCACGCAGACGATGGCAGCGGCACAGCCCAGCAGCAGCACGAGGACGAGGACCACGCCCGCGCAGACGGCGGCCCAGGGCAGCGGCCCGGCCCGGCCCTCCACCAGCACGGGCCCCGGGGGCAGCTCGGGCAGCAGGAACTGGCAGTTGGGGCCGCCATAGCCGCGGGCGCACTCACACAGGTAGCGGCGGTCCCTCTGGTGGCAGGTGGCCCCGTTGTGGCAGGGCGCGTGCTCGCACCTGCTGACGGGGGCACTGCAGTTCCTGCCGGTGTACCCGGGCGGGCAGGTGCAGGAGAAGGTGTTCACGCCGTCCCGGCAGGTGCCACCGTGGGTGCATGGGGAGGAGGCACAGTCGTCCACATTGTCATCACAGTGCTGCCCAGAGAAGCCGGCCGGGCAGCGGCACAAGTACGCGTCGCCCAGGTCCACACACTGCGCGCCTGCAACACAGGACACGGGTGTCACCTGTCGCCCAGCCATCGTCCTGAAGCACTGGCTGTGTGTTTGCCACTGTGCCGCACTCAGAGACAAGGACGAGAAGACAGCCCGGGGTCTGAGCAGGCCAGAAGTTTCCACAACAGTGGCCTGAAGTGGGAGTGTTCCACCCGCCCCAGCACCCCCAGGGTCTGGCCCGGCTCAGAGCTGGACAGCCGGCACTCAGGCCCGACAGGCGTGGAGCAGGCGCCGTGCCTGCACGGCATCCTTCCATGCACATGCGGACAAAGGTCTGTGCATGGAGGGGCTGCTAAGGCTTAAAGAGGCTGCTGAGCAAGTAAGAAGAGCAGGGACTGAAGACAAAAAGAACAAGGCGGGGGGCAGGGGCCACATCCTTCCAGGGCCTCGTCTGCTCAGCCTGCAGCCACCCGCCGCTGAGAGGAAGTACCTGGGTTGTAGTTATGTAGAATGGAAAATGGCCAGCGCGAGAGCATGGCCCACAGGACCGCCGCCGCTGCACCCCACGGAGAGAGAGCTAAACGACGGCCCGGGATAGGTCCCCCTGCTCGCCATGCTGAACAGGGAAGGTCCAGAAGCTCCCACGACAGAGAGCCAGGCTGGGAACCGCACCCTTGAGAGCGGCATCCTGTGCTCACTCATGTGGTGGTGGGGCCCACTGGCGGAACACGCCCTCCCCCACACACACACATCAGAAGGCTGTTTGGGTGACACAGCGGAGCTGGACTTCCCTCCAAAACCAAAGTGGCTGGATGGCCACCGAGGCCAGTCTGCTGCCGTTGGCCAGGTCTCAGGTACCCAGGTGCTACGTGGCCTTCAGCAAGTCCCATCACCTCTGTGCCTTGGGCTTCCCGTGAGCCTACGCGTAAGCACCCGCCTGCCTTCCTTGCTCCCTGGGCATTCTGGACCAGGGACAGAGCTCTGAGGATCTTCTGGGTGTGCGAGTGAGTGGCCTTCGGGAGCTCAGGGCGCTTGTGGAGTGTGTGGTCTGGAAGGGGACAGGCTCGCCTCGCAGGGGGCACCTGGCGGGTTCGGGGGGCCGGATGCCCTCACCGTTGGCGCAGGGTGAGGAGCTGCAGGCGTCCACCTTCTTCTCACAGTTGAAGCCAGAGAAGCCCGTGGGGCAGTGGCAGGTGTAGCCCCCCTCAGGGTTGTCCAAGCATCGCCCGCCGTTGAAGCATGGGCCGTCAGCGCACACCATGGCACTCAGCTCGCAGACCCTGCCATAGAAGCCAGGGGGGCAGCTGCAGGAGTAGCTGTTCTCCAGGTCCTGTGTGTGGAGGACACAGAAGCTCCCTCAGACACTGCGCGGGACCCCGGGGCCGCGTGAGCACCCTGGGCCCAGACGCACCGTGCAGCTGCCGCCGTTCCTGCAGGGCTTGCCGGCGCACTCGTCCGTCTCCGCCTCGCAGTTGGCGCCCGCGAACCCGGGCCGGCAGGAGCATGTGTAGCTGCCCTGCCCCGTGTTGGTGCACGTGGCCCCGTTTCTGCAGGGCTTGTGATGTGTGCAGTAGTTCAGGTCTGAAGGGGGACATGGCGGGGAGGGAGTGAGGAAGCCCAGGGTCAGAGTCACAGACTGGGCCCCACGACCAAGCCAGGGCTGCTCGCAAGGGTGCGGGAGCCTTACCCTGGTTGCAGAAAAGGCCCCCCCAGCCCTCCTGGCAGGTGCACTGCCACGGCTGCTGGCAGGTGCCGTGCAGACAGCCCGGGTAGCGGATGCACTGGTCACAGTACCGGCCCTGCCAGCCCACTCTGCACCTGAGGAGAAACCAGGACGGAGTCAGGGGGACGCTGACACTCCCAGGTCCCGGGCACACGCTTCCCACTCACGAGAAGCTGTCTTCCTTCTGGCAGTGGCAGTCCCACGGGTTCTCAGCGGGACACCGAAACCTCTCGGGTCCCACAGAGGGGGCGACTGCTGGGGTGGCCGCCAGCCAGCCTTTCTAGGTGCTCCTTGTGTGATTCTAATGCACCCCGCTTGAAAACCACGGAGCTGAACGCGTCATTCCTGTGCCAGCTCCCTGAGCTGTCTATCTAAGTCCCTGCAGCCACAGAGTGGACAGGAGTGACGTCCCGTGCCCTTACACATTGTCATGTATTTATTAAGTGGAAATAGCAGAATAGCAGCTCCTGCCATCTAGTCTCACCCGAGTTTCTCAAATAGTCACCTGGAGATATTCTATAAACACACTAGGTGTGAAACAAAAATGAGAAAGAAAAAAACAGCAACTTTTGCAAACTTACTTGCACTCCCCTGGCTTGTCACAAAACCCATGCTGCTCGTCGCATCCTGGCAAACAGATTGCTACAGAAAAGAAAAAACATGGGGTCAAGCCCCCAGTGCCCCCCAGGAGAACAGGCTGCTGCTGCGGTGTGGCTGAGACCAGCCCAGCTGAGCCAGTGTCGGTCTGTGGAGCGTCCACCGTGCTGCCTGGTAACTGTGGACGTTACTCAGCCCAGGGGGCGAGCATCCTCCTTAACTCAGCGCTCGCGGACAAAAGAGCTCGGAAGCCCCCACCCCCACCACCCCTTTCTTCTAAGAGAGGGTCAGAAGTCCTTCCCCCTCCTCCCCCACTTCCCAATTCTATGCACAAAGCTCCACCTCTTAATACCCAGAAAGTGTGTGCAGATAAGGGTGGACAGCTGGTCTGCAGAGTACCAGGGCAAGACAGCTGCTCTATTGTCTGTCCTCTCCCAGCAGCTGCCCCAGTGCGACAATGCCGGGCCCCTCAGCCTCTCAGCCCCACACCCCACCCGAGCATGTGCACCGCGCACACACACACGCACGCACGCACGCACACACCCCGCACGCACGCGCCCTCTCTGCCAATGGGAGCTGGCGTGCGTCCCCGCCGCCTGTGCCCACAGAGATCTAATGGGTGGCACGTGCGAGCTGGGGGCGGGGAGAGACTCCAGTGTTTGAACAAGAAGAAAAAAGTTTGAGTTTATGGCTGCCCCACAGTGAAGAGAGGGCGGACAGGGAGGATGGGAGCAGCAGGCCAGCCTGAGGCTCGGGGGGAGGGGAGGCTGGCGGCTGGCGCACGCTGGCTTCCTGGCCTGGTTATGAAACTCATTAACAAACTGCTCCACAAGTTTTTCAGACAACAGGGCCGGCTCAGGCCAAGGCTGAACTCCAAATGCTTACAGAGCTCCTAGGGGGCTGGGACAGGGACACTGACAGGGGAGACCCGCCCTCACGCCCAGGCACCGACGGACCCTGAGGAAGCCTAGGAATCAGAGGCTCAGTTCTCCAGAGCAGGAGAAGGAACGTTCCAGAGGCTTCTGGGGAACTCTGGGGCCCACCTGCCCCAGCTGCAGGGAAATCCAACACCCAGGTGTGCCAGGCACCGGTAAGGACTTAGCCAGCTAGAAAAGGCCAGCTAGGGTCCAGCTGGACGGCCCAGAAGACAGCAGGGCCCCCCAAAACCCCACTCCTGGACAGTTAGTTTCCTGCCTCCCAGAGCAGCTGCCGCTCTGCTCGGAGAACACGGGCCAGGCGGGCGGGGTGTCTCCCCCAGGGCAAGGCACGGTGTGAGTGTCCTCAAGAGCAGATGGGAGCTCTGCCCACGACCAGGCAGGCAGCCTCTCCCCACGCAGGCCGTGCGGCACCTCCCCCCCATGGCACAGCCCCCGCCGGCGAAAACCTCACACGCAGTGAGTGGGCCTCACGTGGGCCACTTGCAAGCTCACCCTGGGAGGAGGCCAAGCCCACGACTCACAGAGAACTGGGTTTACAGCTGCCTGACACGAGACACAGTACGCACAAGTTGCTCTGCGGCCCTCCCTTCCTGCCTCCTCCCTCCCTCAGGCCTACTTCCTGACCCCTGACCCTGTCCCCAAACTGTCCCTGATTAAGAAGGACAGCTTCCCACAGCGGAAGTTAAAACGTCGGAGTTGACCCCAGCCCCGACCAGCTGACTGGGGTCTTAGCAAGTCTCTCCGGCTCCCTGGCCCTGGGTCCCCACCAGGACACCTCTGGAGAGCTGAGTCCGGATCCTAGCTCACAGAATGCTCCCCTGCCTGCCCCCCCCCCAAGGAAGCGGGTAAACTGAGGGAAGCCGCCCCCCGCCACGCACCCACCTTCAGTGCAGTACTGGCCTCTCCAGCCGGGGTTGCAGACCTTCTCCCCCCTCTCCCTGCACGTGAAGTGGCCGAAGGCGTCGTCGCGTGGGCGGCAGAAGACGGAGCAGCCCTCCCCGTAGTAGTGCTCGTCGCACACGAAGCGGTAGGAATACTTGAGGTCCGTGCGGCCGCTACTGTGCAGGTCCTGGGACCACTCCTCACCCACCGTCAGGTGCCTCTGCGTGGCCAGGCGGCTGATGAGCCTTTCCGGGTTTTCTGCGGGAACATGGCACTCCCGTTGGTTCGACACAGAACCCAGGGGCTTGGGCCACGGGGAGGGTGGGGTGGAGGCACACTGCCAGGGAAGGGGGCCACAGACCCTCCGTCCTGAACCCCCTGGGGATGAGTGGAAATGAAAGACACAGGACCTGGTTTCCAGGGAGCCAGGAGCCAGACCCTCACTGGGGGCAGTCACAGCTTCCCCGCTGTCTTTACCTGTTGCGAGGTCGTCGGGAGAATCTGTGTGCAGAGCCTCAATGATCAGAGAGAAGGTGCCCTGGGAGAAGGGAGGGGACACAGGTAAACTGGGAATGCTGCTTAAAAATCCAAAGCATAGCGAACAAGCGGGTGGCGGCCTGGGAGATGCACGGGTGTCCTGGGGAGGGTGTCTCTCCGTCTGCCCGTTTTCACTTTCCTCAAGGAAATGCAAGAACTTTTTAAAGTGTGGTTTCCTGACGTGTTTTTTCAGCCTGTTAGTACAGGATGTCACTTAAAAAAAAAAAAAAAAAAAAGGCCGCGCAGGAGCAGGAGGGGGTGGCTGTCTTCGGGCTCGCGGGCCAGCGCAGCCAGGAGCGCGCGCGGGCCGAGCCCTTCCCGCAGAAGGGGTCGTTCGACTTGACCACTGGGTACAGAGGCCGGATAGGGAAAAGCCCCGGGTCCTCGCCTCTGCCGCACCCCGCCGCCGGCTGTCACCCCTGTGCGGGCCTGGCCCTCCTGCCCGCGCCCCCGCGCGCCCCGCCCGCGCAGGTGCGGCGCTCACCGGCCAGGTGAAGCCCAGCGGGAAGCGGATGGGGTTGCTGAAGGCGGGGTCGGCGCCCGCGCCGTCGGGCAGGCTGAAGGAGTCGACGCCCAGCACCGGCGTGACGGCGCTGCCGTAGGTGCAGGGCGGCTCCGGGGACACGCTCGCCTGGTAGTGCTTGAGGCACACGCGGAAGAAGGTCCTGCAGGCGCACGGCGGCGGCCCCGCGCCGCCGCGGCAGCAGTTGCGGTTCCCCAGCAGCCCCTTCTTGTTGACGAACTCCTGCAGCTTCAGCTCGAACACGCCCGAGCTCCAGACCTGCGGGCGAGACGCGCGTGGGCTCGCGGCCGGCGCGGGGGCTTCGGGGCGCACCGCCCGTCCTGGTCTGCGCCGCCGGGCGGCAGGGCCCCGGGGACCGCACCTGACAACTTACCTGGCACAGCAGCGCCGAGACCACGGCGAGGGCCAGGGCGCACCGGCGGCCCATGGCGACCGCTGGACGAGCGCGCTCCGCCGGCGTCCCCCTCCCCCTGCCCTTCTGGACGCCGCGGGGGCCGCGGGGCGGTGGAGGTGCGCCGCGCTCTGCCCCGAGCCGGGACGGCCCGGCGCCCCTCTGTCCAGGCCGCGGCTCTGAGGCGCGCCCCTCGGCGGCTGGCGGCAGCTCCGGGGCCGCGCCGGGGCCGCGGCTCGCTCGGAGAGCCGCAACTTTCGGTTTTCCTCGCTCTTTCTTTCAATCCACGGGTAGGTAAAGGTCGTCTGCTTCCTGGTTTTGTCTTAAGCTTCTCCGCAGGAGAAAGAGAGGGGGGTGAGGGACAGAGAAAAACGTCCAGATACGCGGCTTAATTCCCAAAGAGCTGCAGGGGCTCCTCCGAGTCCGGTTGGAAGGCGCGGGCTGGAAATCCACGGGATCGGCGATAATCCGGGGCCGGCGGTGCGCGGACCGGGCCGGGTCACTCGGCGGCGGCAGGCGCTCCGGGCGCCCCCGGGGCCCTGAGCCTCTCCGGTGCCGCCACAGAGACACGCGCGGTTCCGAGGAACCCAGCCAGTGCCATGCAAGTGATCACGCGCGGCGCCGGGCCGGTCGTGGGAGCAGCTCTGCGCGCGGCGCCGGCCTTCCGCGGCGACCAGCCCTCCCGCCGGGTCCCGCGGGTGCGCGCCGAGGGTCTGGCTCTCGCCGGCGCCGCGCCCTTATATGCCGCCGGCCGCCCGCATGGCTAATGAGATGCAAATGAGCAGCCCCCCAATCTGGCGAGAGCTGTCACAAAGGAGCCACTTTTCCAAACCCTCCTCTCAATGGATCGCCAAATGGTCAGTGAGCTGTAAAATGTGCAACCCTCCTCCCCGCCCCCACCCCTCCCCGCCCTCCGCCCTCCCCCTGCGCCCGCCCCCAGCCCCCCCTTTCTCCCTCTCCACACAAAACGCACTCATTTACATTCCTGCAAAATGTTCACCGCAAGAATCCCCTCTGCTCCCGACGCTGGTGCCGCCGCCCCCGGCCTCCTCAGCTCCCTCCCGCGGCCACAGGCTCGCGGAGGCCCACGGGGACACGCGGGGCGGCGCCGCGCCTCCCGCCCGCAGAGCGCAGCGGACTGGTGCGCTGGACGCGGCCGGCGAGACTGTCCCCGCCGCTGCGCCCGCCCACCAGCTCCTCGCGCGGCCGCGGCTTCGGGGGCGGGGAGAAGGAGAGCGAAGTTAGAGGCCCGGTTCCCGGTGAACCGCCTTCTCGGGGGCTGCTTCTTCCCAAGGAGGAGTCTGCGGGGCGGGGGCCGGGGGCGCGAGAGGACTGGGGCGGGCGCGAGCCGCGGCAGTTTCGGGAAGTTTGGGACGGTCCGACACCGGTCCACGCCGGGCAGAGGACGCGGCTCTGCGGCTGGGAACGCGGAGCCCGCGCGCGGCCCCCTCGGGGACCCTGCTGTCGCCCCCCCGCTGGGGGGGCGGGGTCCAGGTACGGCGCCCCCCAACCCGGAGATCCTGACGCCTAGAACTAGCATCCCCCGCCCCCCGTACACGCGCACCCTTCCTGGCGGGATTCTGGGCCACCGCCACCGCTCCCGGGTCCCCGGCCCCTCTCCCGGGTAGTGCCCCCTCGGCCTCCCTCCACTTGGTAAAAAGTGAGTTTGGTGTGCGTCGTTCGCGTGGCTGTCATTAAGGCAGTGTGTTATTGTGCTAGGCTGAATCAGTGGCTCTTTGTGCGCTCAGCTGTATGGTAATGCAGACCGCACCTGCTCCCCGCACAATGCGCAGAGAAAGCGCTCCCTACGCGCGCCGCGGCCGCGGCGACAATGTCCGGCACATGTTCCAGAGACCTCTACCCGCCCCCCCCCACAGCCCGCAACCTTCTTCGACCATCACCTTATTAGGTTTTTACACGTCCATCAGACCCTAGAACTTTTGTTTTCAATTTTTAAAGGGAAATGAGTTTATTGGGAGGGCTGAGAACACAGATCACACAATGAATTGTCTAAATGGCCCTCACGCTGGCGGGCGCAAGGCCGAGTTAAGGTGCGGCGGCGACGCCTACTTTGGCATCCAGCTCTGTGCCCGGCGCGCTCCGAGGTCTGCGCCGTCCTTGCCCCGCCTTCACACACACACACACACACACACACACACACACACACGGCAGGCTCCGTGGGCGCAGGAGGTGTGGATGCTGGAGTAAGTGTGTCACTTGGGTGGCTGCACGGCCTGGCGCCGGCCGCAACGGCCTCGCTGTAGGTGCTGCGGCCGCCTTGCTGGTGGGAACCCGCGGCGTCCCGGCAAAATGGAACTTTCATTGCAGCAGATGTCGAGGTCACAAAGTGTCATGTAACGACAGGGAGAGGGGAAACCCTAATCCCAAGTCAAACCGCTGTAAACACAGCTTTAAAAACCACTGGTGACATCGTCCGCGGCAGTCCCTCCAGCTGTTGGCCACCAGAGCCCTGATTCTGTGGCTCCCAGGTACCCCTAAAGTTTCGGGATGACAGATAGGACACTTCAGGTTTCCCACCGCGGCCTCCAGAGAAGCAGAGAGTGAATGGGAAGTAGCGCGCGCTGACGTTTACGGCCGAGGTGAGACGGGCAGGCGTGGACCGCAGCAGGACCCCTACTGTTTGGTTCAGAACAAACGGAGGCTTCAAAAGCTGCTGCGCCCCAGGACGGGGCGGGGGTGTCCCAGCGCGGCGCCCCATGCGGACGGTGCGCGGACTGCGCCACCGGCGGTGTGAATCCTAATTTAATCTTGCCACCTAGTGTTTGCTTCCTTTTTACGCTGCATGCATGTTTCCTTTGAAAGCTAGTTTCTGAGAACTGTGCGTGTGTGCGTGTGCGTGTGCGTGCGTGTGTGTGTGTGTGTGTGTGTGTGAGAGAGAGAGAGAGAGAGAGAGAGAGAGAGAGAGAGACATGGGGGGGCTTCCAGGAGTTGGGAGCCGAGGAGGAGGAAAGGAATGTGAGCGCTAAATCCTGCGCCTCTGAGACTGAAAGTCGATTCAGTAAAGATGAAATATCAGGAACCTTTTAATTAGAAAATGGAAGTGGGAAACAGGCTCATGTGAATGCCTGTTTAGAAAACTGGAAATGAAAAGTTCCACGCGCAAGGGCTTAAACCTTGGGGGGAAAGAGACTTGCCCCAAATCTTTAACAAACCCCCTCACTATCAAGTATTTGTTAAATTGACGTGGCACAGATTTCTCGATTACAGCGGCAAAGCGGAACTGAAAGGCATCGTAAAATCCATCAGAATCCTGCCCAAAGCGTTCATTCTTTTCCAACTTAATTTATGCCACGCGATTCTGTGTTGGGGAAGTCAAGCAGAACGCGCCTTTCTTCTCCCCCACCCTCCTCCTCTCCCCCCTCCTCCGTCCCCCTCCCCCCACCCCCTCCCCCTGCGTTGGATGCTCCCCCGCCCCTCCGAAGCTGAGCTACCGGGAGACTGTTTAACCTCGGTGTGCCTCTGGCAGCCTGTTGTACTTTAACTCCTGCGGACCAGTAGCTGAGATGGACAAAGGAGAGACTCGAGGTCCGACTATTCACCCTTTCTTCGCACTTTAATTTTCATTGATTGGGAAGACAAGGGGAGCCCTAGGGATTCAGGCTGAAGGGGGATGACACGCCTTTAGACGCCATCAGCCCCCTAGCCAGCCATCTGCTCCGAACCAAATGGCGTTGTTTCACTCCCTAACTGCATGTTTCTATACTCCCGCAACGCAGCGCTCTGAACCCCCTAAATGTGGGAGGGAGCTTAAGCTCTAGTGTGTTAAACAGACTTGCTCCGCGCTGGCCCTCGCGGCCCCTCCCACGCACCATAAATCCTCACCTTGCTCATTAGGAAAAAGCAGGAAACTTTCTTTTAAATACTTTTTGATGTCTCGGCAAATTCACTGTACAAAGTGAGGCTCATTATGGCTGAGAAGGCACCCAATACATCAGACCTGGGAGCGGAGAGGGACTTGCCGCCCAGCGGTGGTTGGTTCTGACGGGGCACACACAGCCTGTAGCCTGAAGAACCCCGGGCGGACAGGGCAGGCTCAGAACCACAGCACAGCAACCACAGCGGTCTGAAGTTTGCTGGAGACCCAGATAATTTTACAATTTTACCAGCCGTTTCATGAGGCCACTTTATCAAATTAAACATGCCCATGCTCGGCAGTGTGACCTACTGCTGTGGTCACCCCGTCCTGTGCCAAACCCCCTTTCGCCCCAAGAAAGGCCCTGTTCTCAAGGTGTATGTGATGCTGGTTGTGGGTGGGGGGAGGAGCGCCTGGGAAGATTGCAATAAACAATGCCCAGAATAGGCTTCAGACTCCAGGCCAGCCACAGGTTCAGTTTTCTGTGTAAACAAGTCTGGAGACTTGAGTGGGGTTTGTGTTTTCACAGACCAACTGAATACTGTATACCCAACAGAGAGGTTCTCTTATTCCTAAGAAGAATCGAGGTCCTTGTTCAGAACAACAAAATAAAAAACTTCCAGGCAGCAAATCTGGTGTTGATCAAACATGCCAGCTTACTTGGGGAAAAAAAAAAAAAAAAAAGGAGGCGGAGGAAGGGACCCTGAAGCATGTTTATTAATTAGTATTAGTATCACATCCCCCACCAACACACCCCCTGCCCATTCTCCACCGGTCACAGTTTTGGACTCTCAAAGCGGCTAAAACAGCAGAGGGATTGACCTGCTTGCTGTGAATACAGGAAGCTCTTGCAGATTTCCATGGACAAAACCTTTTTCTGTGTCGGGTAGATATTGTGGGTATTTCCTTACTGCTTACTCCTTAAGGACCGACTTCCGGAGGCACGCGAACATTTACAAGACACGCTGACCCAAACGCGCAGACAGATACACTAACACGAGTCGTGTCTGGATCTCTCTGTGTGAATGTATACGTTCTAACCTGGGCCGCCCACTCAGCCACAGGGAAAGGGAAGGCGGGCAGAGCTCGCTCGTAGACGCCGGAGGATAAACGACGCAGCACACCCAGGTCAACCCTTCAAGCCCTCCTGGTGGCAGCCCCTCAGACACCCAGGACAGCGACCCCTGGCCCGGCAGGGGCGTCTGTGCGGGCCGCAGGAGAGCGTGGTAGGAGGACAGACACCCGAGGACGCAGCGATCGGCCCCCGCAGCTTCTCCTAAGCCCTCCCCCGCGTAACCACAGGCCGGGCCGCTGGGGACCCAGTCAGTGGGTCGGTGGCCCTGACTTCCCTGCGGGGCGGGGTCACGGCGTGTCACAAACCCTCTCCTTTTTTCAAGGGACCGGCGACCGTGTCATGGGAAGGAAGGAATGTCCCAACCCCACGTGGTTTGTTTTGTTCGGGATGCGGTGCATTGCGGCACCGCCACCTGCGCGGGTGCGCGGCCGGGGAGGTGGGGGCCGCACGTCCGCGGGACTTGCAAAGGCATGCGCGGATTTGCATGAGAAAGGGCGGGTCGCGTGGCTCAGGCGCGGCCGGGGCGGAGGACCGCCGGGCCCCTCCTCCGCGCCCCCACTGCTCCCCGCCCCCCACGCCTCCCGCACTTCCCTCCCGCCCCCCCCCCCCCCCGTCTCCTCGGCTGCGGCAGCCTTTCCCCAAACCGCGGATCATCTGCCCGGGGCTGTGCGCCCATCTCCATGACAAAGCGCGTGTTTACCTGGCCCCGGCCCCGGCGGGCGCGCCTTTGTCCCGGATCAGATGACCGCGCAGCTGCTCTGCCGCGCGCTCCCCCCAGCCCCCCAGCGGCCCCTTGGACCTTTCTGGGAGAGAACGTGCCGGACCCGCGGGGGTAGTTGGGTGGTGGCTGCTGTGGCCCCTGACCATGGGCAGCGGCGCTCGGGAGGGCGTCCTGGAGGCAGTGGCGACGCGCGCTCCGAGGGGCGTATGTGCGGGGTCGGCAGAGTCCAGGTCGGCGGGGCCTCGCGGCGCGTCACCCCTCGCCGCCGGGGCCCTTGCCGTGGACCCAGTCGGCCCGGTGACGGACCCACGCCCACGCGTCCTTGCGCCTGGGGAAAGGCTCCAGGGCGCGGGCCACGGCGGCCCTCGGGGCGGCTGCGCGCACAGTCGGCGGGTGAGCGGCGGGAGCTTTGTGCGCGCCAGGGGCAGGGAGGGCGCCCGGGTCACCTGCATCAATGTCCTGACCTGCAAATCGCAGGACCACGACTCTGTAGGACAATGGAGGAGGGAGAGAAAGGGCGTCCCAGAGCGACGTGAAGTAGGCCTTCCCCGAGGCCTCGCTCCCCGGGACTCGTCCCACCCGGGAGGTCGCGGGCACCTGTCGCCCGGTCCCCGGGCGGCCAGTCAATCACCCAGCCCGGCGCCCCAGGCTCTGAAACGCAGTCGCCGGGGAGACGCCGCGCCTCCAGCCCTCCCCGGCGCGCGGCGCTCGGACCCCGCCCTCCCCGCGGAGTGTCCCCGCTGGACCCCAGGAGCTCCGGGTGAGGCGGGGCTTTCGACGACGCTGTCCTTCCCTGGCCTCCCCACCTCCCCTTTTCTGCGAGCATCTGCCCGGGGAAGAACAGATGTGGGCACCTGCGGTGACAGGCTGCATATGTTCCATCCTATTCACAGGCATTCAGACGTGGCCACAATGAGCAGCCTTTGTGCGCACAGTCACTAAATATATTAATCTGCACTCCCCAGAGCACCGGGCTGTTTAATTTTTCACTAGCAATAACATCTGATCTAATCCTTAAATCGGCTCCCAAAAGCCTGCCCTCCCGCCCTCCTTTTTTTCTCTTTCTCCCCACCCCCTCTCCCGAAAAACGTGTGAAGCTATTCAACCTTCCACCTGTTGCCTGCTGAACTGGGCGTGGGTTCCCGCAACATCTGATGTTGGTTAGGGCAGGGGGGGAGTAGGTGGGGGCGGCTGTGTGTGGGGGGCGCGGCTGGGCCTCATGGGCAGAGGTGGGCCATGTTTATCAGAAAAATAAACACCAAGTGCAGAGTGTGGCGCCCCAAATGTTGTGCAAACAAACAACGATAATTATTAAGCAGCTTCCAGAGCAACCCTGCAGACCCACCCCTTCTGTGCAAGCGTCTTTAAAAATGTACCTAAAGTTCCCATCTATTTGTTTATTAAACTCTAGTGGTTTTACAAACACCGGTTAACAGGCCACACAGCCAAAAGGTAACACAAACCTCAGATGTGAGACTTAGATTTTTAAAACAATTTTGTTGCATAGCTCTTTTATCTTAGCATCCCTTATTCTGTTTTGATTTGTTTTCAGCCACAATGAGTCCTTTAGTGCCATTGTGGGTGTCACAATGCAGACGGACATCAGGCTGTGAATGAAGACAGAGGCAGTTTAAACAAACCAAGCTCTTTCTCCCTTCCGTCCATTGTAATATGAATGGGCCTTCTGCATTCGGCTGCTAGGAGACCAGCTTTGCAAAGCCCTGCTCCAGGAAAAGGGCTGGAGAGAAAGGGACCCCAATAAACAGCCTAAGTATTGGAGGAAAAAAGAGGGGACAAATTTCGGCAAATGGTTTTCACCTTCAGACCAACACAGTTTTTTAATCTCGAAATGAAAGACCTATTTTCAAGCCTTCCTTGCTGTTCAGCAGTCTCCTTCCTTCTCATTTTTCTTCTGAGTCCTTCCTCTCCACCACGTCCCAGGGAACAGACTGGGCAGCACTGGCTCACCAGCAAGATTTGTTTTCAGAATGCTATTTCCTTGTAGGAAAATGGGAACAGGGCTGTTTCTCAGTCATAACCACTAGACCTAACGACTGTAAAGTGCTTACAAAGTGCATACATTGGGCTGTTGCTAGGTAAGTGAGGGTGTGGTCGATGAGTCCGGATTTTTCAAGAACAATCGCAAACTATGGTTTCTTTTAGTGCTACTTGGAACCATCGCTGTTAACATTTGGCAGGTTCATTGAGGCAAGAAATGTAGCTGTTTTCAGGTTCTTAAAGGCCCAGCATAAGTGCTTCTTAGTGGCCAGAGTGTCATAGGCCAGCACGGAACCAACCACTGTCCAGCAAATGGGAAAACCGGGGCCGGCTGATGGAAACCATGGTTCACAGTCAGACCCAGCTGCCCCTGCACGTGGCAGGGAGAGGGCAGCTTCACGTGCGCATCTGTTAATGCACCCGCTCGCTGGCCATCCAGGCTGGAGGTCCACAGGGAAATCAGGGCTGCTGTTGCACCTGCAAGACCGGCTCAAACTGGCCTGTCCTGTTTTTAACAAGACTCAGAAAAAAAGTCCACCTGCCTACAAGCGACACCTGTGAACCCTTACATGCTCCCCACCACAGGACCAGGCTGCGGTCAGAACCTGGCCTGCGGAAGCCGTCAGAAGCGAAGTCTACTGTCCAGGAAGACCTGTGCTGAGCCCCTCACACCCACCGAGCCCTGGGCGCAGGGACAGGCCTGAGCCCTGGCTCCTGTCTCCTGGCCTGTAGACCGCCAAATAAACACGCTTTCTTTTCTCAGAAGTGGGCATCATATCAGCTTCAGTGTGAGTCCAGCAGTGGGCCGGCCCTTGCTGGGTGACACTTTCTGCCACTATGTTAATTATGCAATGTACAGAGGTCTTCTCTGCCCTTTGACTTCTGGAAAGAGTTCGTATAGGAATTATACTCTTTAGGTACTTCAGAGAATCCATCACCGAGTCCACCTCGGTCTAGAGTTTCCTTTGTTAGAAGGTTTTTACTTGCAAATTCAATATAATAATTATAGGATTTAATAAATATAAGGATACTAAGATTTTTTTTTCTTTGGTCAAGTTTGGTCATCTGAACAGTTTGAGGATTTTGTTCATCTCATCTAAAGATGTCCAACTAGTCCTCGTTTAACCCTTCAGTGTGGAAGAAACTGCGGTACCATCTTCTGTCATTAGTATGGCTGATCTGTGTCTTCTCTGTCATGATCGGTATAGCTACAGGTTTATCCGTTTTAATGATCTTATCAAAGAACCAGCCTCCTGTTTCATTGATTTTCTCTGCTGATCTAAGCAGAAAATCAGGTCAGTCATGGGGGTCATGTCATTGTTCCCTTCTTTCAAAATTCTCCACCCCTTACTTCCTGTTGTCTACTGTCTGAAAATTGTAAAATCCTGTATTTTGTCTAGTTTTCCAGTTGTTTAGCGTAGAAGGACAAGTTCTGTAGAAATTATTCTTTTATGGACAGAAGATGAAACAGACTTTCAGCTACAGGTAACAGAAAACTCTAATTTTGTACCCTTAATTATAAAGTAAGTCAGTTCAGCATTCAAATAACACAATGAAAAGTCGGCATCTCCTGGAACTTACGGAATTGCTCTCAGTGTTACTTAGCTGTTGGTTCCACCGCAGTCTTCAGGGCCCATGGTGCTCTCCATCCCCCACTGTGGGCCCCAGACATGTGCCAGCTCCCTACCCAGCTGTACAAGGCCTACAGGGCTCAGAAGTCACATACATAGGATGACCAGGGACATGTTCTTTATGACACTTTTTATCAGCAGTGAAACATTCCAGCAATATCTAATGTGGATCAACCATGTAGAAGTCTGTATGTTGTTATGTTTATGGCTTTTTTCTTTCCCAACTTTTGGATGAATTATGATTCAAATAGATCTAGGCCTCACATCGTTGTTGTGTTCAAATAAAATTAAACCTAATTCCAAATAAACCTTGAAGGCAATTTAAAGGGTCAAACTGTCACCAAGAGAAACCTGCCCCAAATCCCATCCTTCTCCCCAGCTCATTTGGCTCCATGTTTTTTCTCTCACTGTTGACGTGAAGTCTTTCTCACCAGCGTTTTACTCTTGATTCCCAACTTCTCTCTACTTTCAACCTACATTTTTTTTCTTTCTCTTCCTTTCTTTCTTATCGTCTCTATTTCTCCACCCCGTTTTCAGATTCTCCGAGACCGAACTGATAAACCTGGCACGTGCCGGGGGCATGGGGAATGTCTGTGTGCCGTGTAAGCAGGGACGGGAAGGAGGTGACTCGTCACACATAATTTTTATTTTTGCTACGTTACTCTGATTTCTATGTACAACTTTTCTTTCAGCCTCCCAGGAAAGAGATCTGGAAGTAACCTTTGGTTTTCTCTTTTCTTCACTGTACTGTAGCAAAAAAAAAAAAAAAAAAAAAAAAAAAAATTTAGAATTTAGACAGATTTGGGTTACAATAACAATTATGCTACTTAAAATCACTTGTACTAGTTACTTAATGTTTTTAAAACATAAAACTTTTTCCTTTTATCAAAGTAATATATTTACATATTTTAAAATTCTAATAGTATTTCTAAATTTAAAAGATAGCAATTTTCCACACCACGCATTCCCACTCCCAACTCCTTCTTCTACATTTAACTGATTTCTAATGCTGTATCTTTTCTTTTCAGTTGTGTATATTGTCTGTGAACTTCCCAAATCTAGAAGATGAGGACTTAACTCTTCCCTCGATTTCCTAGACACTGTTGGGGTCAAAGCAAAATAACGTTCCTCCCACCTTCTAAGTTCCTCGAGCTGGGCTAGGAATCAAATTAACATGAGACAGATTAACAAGAGAACATGTCCAAAATTCATTACAATGGACATGTGGGGGGCCACAAGAATATGGCAACCCAGACACATTGGGAAGCTGAGGTTCATATGCCATTCTGGACAAAGGAGAAGGAAGCAGGGGTCTGGGATTTCAAAGGGAAAGCAAGCAATTCACAGGTAGAAGAGAAAGAGCAAACACATGGTAAACGAAATCCTGCTGGGCTATCAGAAACAGCGGGGCACAGAGAGGGGCCAACAAACTGGCTTTGCCGAGTCTCTGCCGGTCCTCACACTCAGTTTATATCGTGATGCTGAGGTGATGCTCCCTTCCTCTAAGCAGGTTTTTCCAGCTAAATTCCTTTAGGTAGGTAACGGGGGAAGTCAGAGCTTCTTTCTGTGTCCTTTGTTTCATGATAATCAGATTAAAATCAATATCCTCAAAACATATTTTGGAGCGGCAAAACTTTGGTTCCACTCGACACACATATTTATGAACACGTATAAGAGCATGTCCCATTTTTCTAAAATAGTTATAGTATCCTTTTTGATTAAATTACCATCCAGTACTTATTTAAATTATGTAATCGTTATTCTCAGTTGAGTCACGTGCTATGATTACATTCTTTTTGTAGGGTTTTTTTTTTTTTTTTTTGGTCTTTACTAGATTCAACAATTGCTTAATTTATCTGCTTATTGACTTTTCTATGTGTTTATTACTTATTGTTGCCAAACTCTGCAGATCTTTTAACATATTCAAACACATCAGATATTTGATGAGTCACACTTTTTCTGTATATATGACCCCAGGACCCTCCTGCTCCAGTCTAGATGGTCTCTGGCTTTCGTCCTGGGATGCTTTTTCTCTTTTGGACTCTCCACTTTCTAGATCCTAAATATTCCTTCCTAAACTTATTAATTTTGGAGAATATCCTACAGCACGTTTCTGAAATAAAATATTTGATAGATAATAATTTTGAGCTGCATGTCTGAAATATCTTTATTCTACCCTCACACTTCATATTTGGAGAGAATTTCATTAAAATTTTCTTCAGAATTTTGAAGTTAATGCCACACTGAATTTCAGCTTCCTAAGATTCAATTGAGAATTTCCACTCCATTCTGATTTCCAGTCCCTTAAATGCGACCCTCTTATTTTTTCTTATGGGCATTTTTAAAGATTTTTATCACTGAAATTCTGTGATGCTGTGCCTTGTTGTGGGTCTTTTCAGGTTTGTTGTGCAAGTATTTGGTATACCCTTTCAACATAACAACATGTCTTTCAGATCTGGGAAATTTTCTTGAATTATTTCTTGAGTAATTTCCTCCTCTTCTTCATTTTCCCTGTTCTCTTTTCTGTAATTCCTATTTCTCAGATTTCGAACTTCTCAATCATCTAATTTTCTTATATTTCTTTCTTCATCTTTCTGTTTTGCTATCTGAGGGTTATCAAATGTGTTCTCTTTTATCAATTTTTAAATTTATTGCTTTCGGAATTTTGAAGAGCTCTTATTTTCTGAATGTTCTTTTATATATTTTTCTCTTATAGGTGTAATATTATCTTCAAAGACTGTAGATAATAAGGTTTTTTTATAACATTTTCTTCCCCTAGTTCCTGTTTTATTCTTTTTTCTTTTGTCTCTCTCAGTTGTCTGTTGATCCTTGGTCATCTATGCATATTTAGAAGGGAGGCAGAAATGCTTTTTGGAAGTTCTATGGGGTAGATGAGGACTACCAAGTGGTAGGAGGGGCTTTGGGCACACAGTCTGCCTCTTGGCCCCAGTGACCCTCAGTGTGGACCTCCTGTTCCTGAAGTCCAGTGTCCCTGGTTCCCCTACACACAACCTGAATTCCTATTTCAATCTCTTCCCTAGGTTCCCACTCTCTGCCTGGAAGCCCTTCCTCTTCTGATCCCTTCTCAGATCCCATCCTTTCTTCCAGGCTCAGTTCACATATTACTTCTTTGCTGCTTTCTTTGTACACATGTTATAAACCTTACACTATGCTTTGCTTTTTTCCTAAATTTAATATGTCTGTCTCCCCAACCACAACATATGTGCCTTAAGAGCTGAGACCATTTCACACACCTCTTGTAACCCTAGGCACCCAACCAGTAATAGGTGCTGAGCACCGTTTTTTCATTTTACTTAGAAAAAAATTATCAACAGGAAGTGAATGCCTTGTATGCCAAACGGAAAGATTACTCCTCAGACTGTTTAATACATATGGTGTCACTTAGTTTGGGTAATTCTTTTTGAGTGCTTGATCTGTCAAGTACTTTGCAAGGGACTCTGAAGGAACAATATTGATCCTTTTACTTCCCTGACAGAGCCTCTTGCTCCCTTAGGCTTACAGCAGTCTTGAGACAGGTTGTGGAAAGGTAAGTTTGAGATGCATTTCAAAACTTTGGTATTATTAATTATCGAAGTTTGTCAATAACTTTCCTAAAAATAGATTGGTGTCGCACTGGGCTACCAAAAGGTTCTCTGGGTTGTAGAGAAAGGGCGTTGCAGGTAGGGAGGGGAATTGTGTGTAATCTGAAGATTGCCCTATCTCCGAACCCAAGGGCGCACGTTTTGGGTATGAATTTTCCCAATCTTAAAAGCAGCTTCAGGAATAAGGTCGAGATGGCGGCTTAAAGTTCAACGCCCCTTAACAGAAGTCAGAGACCCTATGTGCGCAGGTGATCCTGCTCCCCCAACCACTTTTATCTGCCTCTGCTCCCTCACGCATACATTCTAGTTACTGAAATTCCTCCAAAGCATCTTGCTCTTCGCCTGCCATTGCTCCTCCTCCTGGAACCTCCACACCCCACTTCAGATGGGCAAGCCCGCTGGTTAAAAAAGCGTGGGCCCATCCTGCTCATCGCAGCTCTTCTAACGTTCGTCCTACGGCCCTAGTGCTTCCTACCCGCCCAGCGCTCTGCTCCGCCCTTCGAAGCTGACGTGAGAAGTACCGTGACTGTCCGACTTCGCGCAGGGGAAGCGGAGGGCCAGAGGGTAAACGACTTGCGAAGGTCACGGCTGCCAAGGGCAGCCCCGCTCGTTCGCCCCGCGCCCTGCCACACTTCCCGCAGCCAAGGCCCGGGACGCAGTGACAGCCCTGCAGCTGGACAGGGGCTGAGGAGAGCGGACACTCCCAGTTCTTGTGCGGAACCGCGGCGTCAGGTGCCCCACGTGCCCACTGCTCCACCCGGCAGCGGAAACCCGCGAAGCGGGCCGTGGAAGGGAGAGCGCCCCACCAGCTACGCTGGAAGCCGGGACCGCGGGACGCAGAGCTTCGCCGCGCGCGCGGTTTCCAGGCAACGGGAGCGGCGCCTGCGCATCTCGCCCCTCAGGCACCTCGGCCCCGCCCCTCGGGGGGCGGTCCCTGGAGCGGAAACGCCGCGAGCGGAAGCGGAAGTGCGGAGCAGCTGCAGCGGGGCCCGGGCGGCGCGGGCGCGTCTCCGGCTGTGCTTCGCATCTGTAGGTAGGGCCGGGCCTGCGGGACAGCGCTGTCGGGCGCCGCTCTCGGCCAGTCGGCCTCGGCTCGGCTGGCTGCGCTCGGGGTTCTGCGCCGTCGCGGCCGCCCTGGCCGGAAGCCCTGTGGCGGGTGCCCGGGGCTCGGGTCCGAGCCCCCGCGGCCCCGCCGTCTACGTCCAGAGCGCGGGACTCGCCCCGCCTTTCCCCTCCTGGGCTTGTGGGTCCTGTCACCTCCGTAGCCCGTAGCTGGGTTCCCTGCCCTCTCCTCCCCGGCCGCATCCTCGCCTCAGGGGACGTGCGCCGGTTTCGGGTCCGCGCTGCCGTCCTCGGCTGCCCGGCTGCTCCGATCGCCCCCCGGAGCGGCGGCCGTGGGCCAGCGCACTGGCGTCTCAGACTGCGTCTTCCCACGGTCGTCCGCGGGCCTTCCTGCACCGGAGCCCCCGCACCCAGCACGCACTAGGTCCTAGGCCCTCAGCGAGAGAATGACGAGAAGGCAAGCTCGCTGCTGGCAAGGAACTGCGACCAGTGGATGACACTTAAGGGCGGCTGAGGGGGCGATTTGTCCAAGTCGGCCTAGGAGGGTTCCGTAGAGGAGGAGGGATCTGAGTGGAGTTTGGAAGAGTAGACGTCGGGAGGAAAAAGGGGGCAAGAGGCCCCCATTCCCGCTGTCTGGCACATTCGGGAAAAGGTAAGGCTAGAGAGGGGGAGCGGTAGGGAGCCGGAGAGAATGGGAACGGGGAGAACCTGGCGGCGGCGGGAACTCGGAGTGCGGTGCGGCTGCTTCTGACGACTTCCGGGTTCTGCGCCCCGGCGTCCGAGTGGCGGACGCGGACGCGGACGGGACCGGGGCGGGTCTGGCGCGGCGGGTTCCGCCCTGCTCCCCTCGCCGGTGTGTTAGTTGTCTGTCTGCGGCCGCATCCCGCCGTTCCTGTGTCCATATCATCCTTTCCCTTCGTCCTCTGTCCCTGGCGTGTGTGAATCACGGCCTCCTGTCAGCGTGTGCTCTTCACCTGTCTTTACCTGTCGTGCTGGCGCCTCGCCGCTGGCGGCCTGTGCACAGCCTTCTCACGCTCTGTTTTGATTGCCCCAGTCGCCCCGTCCCTGCCATCTCAGCTCCCGGTAGTGGTCCCCCCCACCTGCCATTCCTTTTGTCCCAGAACTTCGGTTTTGCTTTCCTTGCGCGTCGTCTTCCTGAAAAGCACTGACAGCGCCGTGGCAGTGTCAGGCGCTCAGTGCTGACCTCTCCGTACCCACCGCGTGACCACCTCACTTCCCCGTTTCTTTGTGTCATTTCTAACCGCCTAATTTCCCAGACGTAGGCAAGTCTCCAGTCGGCTCTTTTCTCATCCGTAAACTGAGAAGACTGCAGAAGACCCATATGCTATCAATTTTTATAGCATGTTACAAGTATAAATATTTTAATTTGCTGTTCTACATGTTTGTAAGATGTTCTCTTGGAAATTCTTCAGATATTCAACATTTAAGGTGTTTTACCTTAATTTAAATAACCTTTCTTTAACCTTAAATGTTTAAGATGTAAATTAGTTATATAAATAAGATCATGGCAAATGATTTTGTAATAGTGTAAAATTCATCAAATTGAGAAGTAAAGTAAATCATCATTATCTTATTTTTCCAAATAAGGAAATCAGTGATGCACAAGAAATTAAGTGATTTGTCTTCAGTTGGACAATAATCAGTTCCGTCGCTAGCCAAAAGAGTCATGTCCTAAGACCTTTTCTTTATAATAAACATTACTTTTAGGAGGAATCCGTTTACGTCAACTCTTACTATAGACCACCTACTTATACATGGACCAAATTATATCCTCTCTGGCTGCACACATCCATGTGACTATGCTAGGTTTTATAAAAGTGCTCAGTGGTGAGACTATTCCCATGAGTGTTTTATCCTAATGAAGTCACTATAGATTTATGTAAGTTATAAAGTCACAACGTACAAATCATTGCCTACTAGGACAATAGGAAAGTAACTTTTTGAACAGCAGAGTCTTCTGGATAGTTGTTTGGGGTTTTTGCCCATTAAGCACTAAAATCTCTTATTTAGGATGGAAATCTTTCTAAAATATATTATTTCCGTGCTTAATAGAATGTACTGAATGTGATATAAACTTTCTGTAATGATCTCAAGTGAGCATTTTAAACATAATTTGTTGTGTTGTGATGTAAACAGTGTTAGGGCTGCAGAGGTTTACGCATTGTTTCCCTATTACACGTTTGGAGTTTTTATGTTTTTCGGCTTTTCTTTTATCTTTTTTTATTTATTTTTTATTTTTTTAATTTAATCCTTTCCCTAGGTCAGTTGTCAGCCATGCCTACTGTCAGTGTAGCGCCCTTCCCATACCTTTCTCTGCTTGGGCTTAGGGGCTGGTCGATAGATCTCAATGGAAAAATCGTCTGTAGATGTAAATCAGAGCGTGAGGAAGCCCCCTATGAGTTAATTGTTTTAGCTTTAACTCATGAGTTTAAACATTTATATTGGATTCTTATCTTGAATTCTGGATAAGTGAAGCGTGCGTGCATTTTCTTCTCCTGTGTTCAGTGGCAGTAGTTCTCATGTGGTGCTTCATTGACCTGTAGGGGTTTTGTTGTGCTGCAGTGGGTGCAGAGGCCCAACCCAGTGTCCTGGGCAGTTCTTTCAATCCCAGTCCTTCTCCGTTAGGTCCCCTGGTTCTGGGGGAACCTTGAGGAAGGAGAGCGCTCTAGGCAGTGCTGCGGTGATTGGTTTGATCACTCAGAAATGCAGCTGTGACTTGGGGGTGTGGCCTAGTGAAAGGAACACAGGCTTTGGAGGCAGATGGGTTTCAGTCCCAGCTTTACTGTTACTGTGACCTCCGGCAGGTGACTAAACGCAGCACACACTGCTGGCTGCCACCCAGCAGTCAGCTCTTCTTGCCTTCTTAGCTGGCAGAGCATGCCTTTTACAACAGAGTCTGAAGAAAACTGATAATGTGCCAGCGGGATTAGAGGAGATGTTTGCCGTGGGCCTTTCTGATTTAAAAAGTAGCCATGTTCTTTGCAGAAAATTTATGGACAGAACAAAGAAACACAAAGTGTGCAATCTGATGCGTTTTGACATGTGTGCACACCCCAGGTGTCTCCTTTTCTGATGGACCCTAAGCCTGTTCTTCTCTCTTTAAAGATTCATCAGGTCTTAGGGATTTTGTCTTGTTCATTGCTGTGTCCACAGCTGCTCGCATGGGACTGGAGCACAGTAAACACTAGATGAATATTTATGGAGTGAATGTGAGAACGTAGATCTCATGCCTCCGGTTTATCTGTGGGAGGGCCTCCTTTGTCTTTTGCAGTAGGAAATAGGGTTCTGAATCCTTCCAGTCTTGGAGTTCTTCCGTAACAGGGAGGGTGTTGGATATTGGGCAGCCAGAACAGGCAGCGTCCACGGTAGCCCCTCGTTTATCTTCATGTCGCAGGCAAGACTGTTTCTAACATGCACTTGCCTGAGAGCCCTGATCGGCTGCCGGTCCCACTCAGGGCAAAGGGAAGTGCGTGGGTGCGTGCGTGGGTGTGGTCTGTCTCCTGCGGCCTCATCTCTTCCCTTTCCGTGGAGGTTCTGGCCACACTTAGGGTTTGGGTTTGTTTGTTTTTTCCATTTTCAATGTTTGAAGAACACATTTATAAATACATAAAATGGCAGCTTCTACTTAATACAACAGATCTTTTAAGCACCTTAGAAATATCCAGTTAGTAATAACAGTACCACATAGGCTTAAAAAAGGTGTCCCTGGCTACTATGCTTCACGCCTTCTGTCAAGTCGCCCTGGGAATGCCCTTCCTCAGGACGGCCATCGTGGATCCCAGGTCCACAGGGTGCTGGATAGTCCCCACATTCTCTGCCCTTCTCTGTCCTACAGTGATGCCCAAAGGCTTGTGTCATATTTTCCTGCTGGAGTATAAGTGCTAGTGGGCAAAGCCTGTCTGTCTTGTTCATGGCCCTGTGTCACTTTTTGTGACTGACGCAAAGCTGCTTGCTGACTAAAACCAGATTTATGTGCAAACAAAATTACCTGGTACTGTTGAGGAGAACTGGGTGTTAGCAACTTACAGCTACAGATGGACAGCCTGTTGGAGGAAACTTACCAGGATGTGCTTTTATTTTGACTTAGCTGTTTCACGTTGTAAAATTTATCCCAAGGAAGTGATCCAAGATCTGCTCAAAGATTTTTATACACGGATGTGCTTCACATTCTTATATATGGGGTGCATTATTTGAAATAACCCAACATTCAACAGTAGGACTGAGTAACTCATTTCCCGTCAATGTTGTGCATCCATTAAAAATGACACTGTCGGAGAAGTTTAACATAATGGTTTGGGAATATATTCATAATAAAGACACAAAGTGGATTAACTGTGATCCCGATTCTTAATAATAAAAAACTGGAAATACGTATTCTAAAATATTTATTGTAGTCATTATCTCTGGAAAATTAGAAGAATAGTTTTTATTTTTGTTCTATGAATTTTCTACAGAGTACATGGCTACCTTTATAATCAATTTTTTTATTTACAAATAAATATATTCCTGATAATACAAAGTAATTTAGCTTATAAAACTCTTAAATATAGTAAATCCGCACATTTATATGGCTTTGTTTTAAATTTTGGGTTAATTTAAAATTTTTGAATGGTGCTGGGGCAGATTTTACCAAACTTGAAGCAACTGATGAGAAGTGTTCGATGAATAAATTTATCATTAAAAACGCATAACAGCAATTTATGAGGTAAGTCATATAAAGCATTTCGCAGATTTAAAAAAAGCTTATGGAATGAAGTCAGTTGCTCAGAGTTTCGCTGTAGGAAGTGGAGGTCCGAATTTGAACTCGGGGCAGTTTTCTTCTAGAGCCTTTCCTCTTTCCATCAGTACGCCCAGCATCTGCCCCTTCTCCTGAGGACACAGTGAAGGGGTCTGCCACCAACTGCCGCAGTGCACCAGCTCTGCGGCGGTACCCGGGCTTGTTGGGATTGCTCTGCCTATGAGGGGAGTGCAGCTGCCCCGGGAGTGAGGCCAGCTCCCAGGGGACTAGCTCCCCTGTGTGCCTTGCCGCCTGCCCTCCGTCACAGTTCCTGTATTGACGCTGTTTCCCACACTGGTTTACCAGCTGCTTGACCGCGGTGATGCGACTTACTTTTTTGCCCAGATTTGGAGTCAGTAAACTTGTCGGTTCCTGGGCTCTCTTGTCTCCCTGTTCATCGATGTCTTCTTCATTCAGTCATTCACAAATATATGGCCTCACACACCAGACACTGGGTGTTGGGGATACGACAGGGTGCCATCACCCACCCTAGAGAGGCTCCCGCTGATGGGAGTGGTTCCCAGGGTGCGTTTCAGGCAATAAGACAGAATGAGACCTGACTTCTGTTTTCTTTCTAGATAATAAAAATTTCCTCATAGTTTGCAGGTAGACTAAATTAAATTTTATATCTACATACATGTAATCTTAAACACTATCCGACAGTAGAGAATGAAAAACCTCAGTAGACACTCTTAACAATAAAAGGCTTTAAAATTTTTTTTACAGGTAATATCCACAAAAGTTATCTTTTTCAGCACTGCATTTCGCATCAAACTGAGTGCACCGATGGGTGGGCAGTGTGAACGTTTAACATTTTGCGGAGCTGAAATCCCGGAATGCATGCTTTAATGTCACAAGTGTCCAGATCTTTGCCTATCCAAATTTTTCTCTGTAAGTGCCATAGAAGAGCACATTGTAAGGTAACATCCCTGAGGTAATTTGTGATTCAAAGTGTGAGAAATTGGCAGTGTAAAAGACAGGAGAAACCAGTACGTCTAATTAAAATAGTGCGCTTTTCACTACTGGGCGAGGAAGGGGGAAAAACATTTGAATAAAATCAAAGCAGAGCTGAGCCTGACTTCTTGTCGAATAAAGAGGAGAGTGTTTTGAGAAACTCAGTGTTGCCACTTGCAGTTTTAGTAGAAAAATACTTGAAACAAAATCCCTTTTTATCGGTGAGGGAAGGCAGCCAACCCGCGTGTGGCGGAGCCGGGGGCCGGCGCGGGGCCCGCCGAGGGCGGCCCCCCCGCCCGGAGACCGAGCGGGACCCGGGCACAGCCCGCCCCCGCCTCGCTCCGCGGCAGCCGCGCCACGAGCCGGCCGAGCGCGGAGCGCCGGGAAGGCCGAGCCTTCTGACCGCCCGCCTCCTGCCGGGATGGCCCCGTCCTCGGGGAACCCCTGCCGCAGAGACCCGCGGAACCCCCTCCGGCGCTGCAGAACCGCCTCAGGGTGGAGGCGCCGCTGACGCGGAGCCCGGGCTCGGCGCCGCGCGCATCCCGCACGCTTAACGGTGCAGTGAGCGCGCCTCTGAGTGCCACGGAACCGTGTGCCGCTTATGTCCACGCACTTTCCAGAGTCTTTTATTGTTAATGGCTATTAAACGTCATTTCAAATTCTACTGATAGGAGCCGGTGTCCATTAAGAGCCAGTAGTCCTAAATGACAGTCCTGTGATGGTGCCTTTTCTCAACCTGGTAATTTCATTAGTTTCTCCATTTGTGCAGTAGAAGTTAAGGTTTTTGCCTGTCAGGGTTGTTCTAAAGAGTGGAGACTTCCTGTGTGGCCCGCACGTGCAGGCGGAGCGAGCTCACTACCGGAGTGACTGCTGGCTTCTGCAGCTGGTGGCCACTGTCCTCAGTCCGGAGCCTGCAAGAGGCAGCATTTGTTCTAGTGTTGCTTTTTGCATACTAAGGATTTTTTTGTTTGTTTGTTTCATTTTATCAAAGGACACTAAGCCCTGATGGCTCTAAAGAAAACCAAAGCACAAAGAATAGGTCATTAAGATAAAAGGTGTCACAGAATTTTTTCTATGATGGCCGTTCTTACCTATTCAAATAATGTTTTATGCTACATCTTTTATATGTAAGGACATCTTGCTATAAAGTACTCTGCTTAGATTTTTTCCAAATTTGAATTCCAACTCTGAACCATGCTGTATGTCTGTGCACTTTCCAGTGGGCAGTTTTCCATTCAGAGTCAGGTATTCACTATCTCACATGTTGCAAGTACAGACATTTGGCACGATGAGTTATTGTAGCCTTTGATTCGAGTTGGGGATCTGAGTATGTGGGGAACCGACTTACATGGCAGGCGGATTTTCAGCTGTGCGGTTGGTCGACTCCCCGACCCCCTGGTTGTTCGAGAGTCAGCTGCTGTTTTCTTCTCAACACTGTTACTGAAATGTTCTTGACATGGAGTAAACCGCACATACGTACAGTGTACAGTTGAGCAAGGTCTCGCATGTGTTCACTTGTGAAACCATCACCACGACCATAAGCATACCCATCACCTCAGAGGATTCCCCTTTGTGAACCCCTCCCTCCAGCCCCACCCAGGTGGCCACTGAGTGACTTTCTGTCGCTACACGTGAGTTCAACTGTCTGGACTAGAATTTTACAGAAATGGAGCCATACGGTGTGTACCGTTTGGTCTGGCTTCTCGTTGCATGTGTCAGTTTATGCTTTAGGTTTTCAAAGTTATTTTCTGTCTCAGTTTCAAGATGAGAAATATTGCTTAACCTGGTTTTGAATTTGGTTGAGAAATCTTTTGAATAATGGTCTAAGTGGAAGTTTTAAAAGTTGTGATGCGAGGTTGTCCCGTGTGGGTCCAGCCCCAGCAGCTTGCGCCTGGGGAAAGTTCTCAGTGTTCTCGCTGGACACTCTTGGGACTCCTAACCAGCACACGTGTTACATATGTTGGTGACCAGAGTTTTTGGAAACAGAGAATATTTAATATTGTCTTCTCTTTGCTTCATAAGGTGCCATATGTCTACTGATAATGCCATCATTACTCATTTTTTCCCCAGATCCTTTCCAGGGGTTCAGAGATGGGAGTGAGAGGGTTACAAGGGTTTGTGGGAAGTACCTGCCCACACGTATGTACGGCGGTCAACTTCAAGGAGCTGGCCGAGCAGCACCGAAGCCAGCATCCCGGATGCACGCCGACTGTCGTGGTGGACGCCATGTGTTGCCTCCGGTACTGGTACACTCCCGAATCGTGGGTTTGCGGCGGCCAGTGGAGAGAGTACTTTGCTGCTTTGCGAGATTTTGTTCAAGCCTTCACGACTGTCGGAATCAAGCTGGTCTTCTTCTTTGATGGCATGGTGGAGCAGGGCAAGAGGGCCGTGTGGGTGAGACGGAGGCTCAAGAACAATCGGGAGATAGCCCGAATTTTCCATTACATCAAGTCGCACAGGGAGCAGCCCGGCAGGAACATGTTCTTCATCCCCTCGGGGCTGGCCATATTTACGCGGTTTGCATTGAAGACCCTAGGTCAGGAAACTCTGTGTTCCCTACAGGAGGCTGACTATGAGGTGGCTACTTACGGCCTCCAGAATAACTGCCTTGGGATTCTTGGAGAAGACACTGACTACTTAATTTATGACACCTGTCCCTACTTTTCCATTAGTGAGCTCTGCCTGGACAGCCTCGACACTGTCATGCTCTGCAGGGAGAGGCTCTGTGAGAGTCTGGAGCTCAGCCTGGCGGACCTCCCCGTACTGGCCTGCCTGCTCGGCAACGACACGGTCCCGGAAGGCATGTTCGAGAGCTTCCGGTTCCAGTGCTTGTCATCCTACACCTCTATGAAGGAGAACGCTGACAAGAGAGGTAATGTCATCCTGGCTGTGGCGGACCACATAGCGAAAGTTCTTCGCTTACATCAGGGTGAGAAGAAGCTAGAAGAAATGCTGCCTTTGGGGCAAAACAAAGCTCTTTTTTATAAAGGGGTGGCATCGTATCTTCTGCCGGGACAGACATCTCCATGGATTTTCCAAAAACCCAAAGGTGTAACAACTTTGGGCAAGCAGATAGTATCCATGAGTACAGACCCTGAATTTGAGCCGGAGAGCCTGGTGTGTACGCACCCTGAGTCCAAGGAAGAAACCCCCCTGTGTACACACCCTGAAACTGAACAAGAAGACCCCATGAACATGGAGCCTGAAATGAAGCAACAAGTAACCATGGTTTCAGACACTGAAATCCTGAAGGTATGTAGACGTGCTTCCCCAGGTCTAATGTGTCCTGATTGAATCCATAGCCATCGAGGGACTTGTGAGTGAATATTGATTACCAGCAGTGGCTAAGGCATTGTGGGCACACAAACAAGACCCTAGGTATTTAGTTAGGAAGTGTGACATGACCCATGAAAACTTACACTATGAACTGTACTCGATACTGTCACATGACTAGCACAGAAGGAAGCTCTAGGAATTCGAAGAGGAGAGATCATTGTGTTAAGGCGCAGAGTGAAGTCCTCAGCCGAGGTAGAACTGGAGCCAGACCAGAATGGACCTGACTTTTGCTTTGGCTTCGTAGACTGGCGGCTCTGGCGACACACAGGTGTAGTTTGGAATCTATCACCTCGGACACTGGTAGAACAGTAGGCTGGAGTCGGCTTTAAGGGGAGAAGTAGAAAGAAAAGTTTGGGAGAGGTAGACTGCAGCCACATTTTGAAGATTATGAAATGCCATACAGGAATTCAGATTTAACGCTGGAAGGAGTATAGAACCCTCGCGGGGTTTGATGGGAGGGCCACTGTTTACGCATCGGTTACAGGCGAGGTTCCGTGCTAGGTACTTTACGTGCATTATTTCACTTAACCCTTGTGTTACAGATGAGACACCTGTCCACATGAATGTCTCAAAGGCACTTCAAGTTCAAAACTAAACTCATTACCCACAGATCTTTCGTTGTCCTTAGACTGTGTGGGTTTAAATTTTGAATAGTAATCTAGATGAATGTATTTCTGCAGTGCTAAGAATGTTCCTTATAGAAAAATAAGCTTTGTACGTAGGGTACTGTGGCGTTTCTGCTTTTGAGCACTTGTCCGATGAGTAGTGGGATCAGTTTAAGTCGTATGTCGCATCACCTGCTGCGGGCTAGCACGGCTAGCAGTGCCAGGCACCCGCAAACGAGAGGTCAGCACAGTCTTCACTTGGTAAAAAATTAGAGAGCCAATGCAGGAGTGCGACAGAGTTCCTCCTCCAGGAGTCATAGTTCAGTGGGGAGCATTTGAGATCACTGCCGTAGTGTCTCTGTGAGTCAAGCCTGCGAGTTCAGGGGCGGTGAATTCAGACCGGGAGCGGAGGGGGCTCATGGACAGGGCGGCGCTGAGGGGACCCCTGGGGAGGAGGCTTGCGGAGCAGGAGGTCGGGAGGGATGAGTGTTCTGGAGGCCGGCGGAGGCCAGGGAGGGCGGCGTTCCTGGGGAGCAGCGAAGCGAGCCTGGACCCTGGCAGTTTCGGTGAGGTGAGCCAGCGTGTGTGGGGGGCGGTGGAGGCCTTGCGGAGTGGGGTCTTGGGTGTGAGGGCGAACTCGCGGCACCTTCGACATGCTCTGAGGAGGGTGGTGACTGTGTCTGCGTCTGCAGGAGGCAGGATGGCTTAGTGGGGGGAGAGCCTCTCACAGCCATTCGCACTCTCGGGTAGACAGAATGGTGAGCCGCTGTGGAAGTCGGCACCGCGGGTCCACTGGCTTGTCGCAGGCGGGGGGAGAGGGAGGAGGGATGGAAAGCTTTGAGCCCAGGAGCCCAAGGAAAGGAAACGCAGATACCAGCTTGATGTCCCGAATACGAGTGTTCGATGTCCCTTTCTGAGTGCCCTCAGAACACGGGCGTGCCATAGGAAGGGGTCGGCTCTTTCTGTCTGTAGGTTTGTTTTCCAGGAGAAACCCACGCGTTTACGTTTGAACAGGTCGCTAGGGCGCAGCACGTCCAGGCGGAGAGCTACCTGGTGTACGGCGTCATGAGCAGCGGGGAGATTGAATGCAGCAACACCCTGGAGGACGCGCTGGACCAGGCCCTGCCCAGCCAGGCCTTCGTGTACCGGCCCATGCGGCAGCGCGTCTACTCCCTGCTGCTGGGGGCCGGCGGAGGTGAGCGGAGTAACAGGGCTTGAGGCTGGGTCTGGGGGTCTGGCGGCTCAGGTCACCTGTTCCCTCAGGGCACGGACAGAGTTCGACAGAGTTTGTTTTTCTGTTAAGTCCGACATCTGGACACAGGATAGATGCACGGGACTCACGTAATCAGCAGGCAGCAGGTCAGCGGTCATTAGAAGAGTGTTGTTTCTGTGAAGTGTTGAACTTTTATGTCTAAAAGGACTTGTGCCTTTTAAAAAATGTGACCACCCTTTCCTCCTATAGAAGCGTCGGGTATGTTTATAGAAGCGTCGGGTATGTTTATTATTAGAAGACAGCGTCTACTTACTCTTCCTCAAAATGATTTTCATAAGATAACTTTATAAAATCTAGTACATCTTTTTTTTAAAATATAAATGAAATTTTCCATTAGGGTTTTTGTAGTTAAGTTTATGTGTGTCCCTGTCTGTTGTTTCCTTTGTGCAGTAGCAGTGACAGGACAGGGAGGGACCATCCGTGGTGAGCGGTGACTTGGAGGACCTTTAACAGCAAGTGTAAAATTTACCAGGCCCTGTGACCCTCTGTGAGGAGGAGTCCGCGGGGACGGGGAGCACTTCACAGCAGAGACTTGCGATGCCGATGCGTCTGGGTGCCTCGTGGGTCAGGCGCGCTTCCCTGAGACGGGCCGGCTGTGCCGTCGTGGTCTGATGTGAGAGTGCTTAGGTGAGAAGAGTGTTGAACTCTTCAGATGTTATCATGAATGTTTTTATTTACACATTCAGTTCTGTTAGTTTTCGCTTCAGATGTGTTTGAAGTTCTATTGTTAGGTGCATATATATTTAGGATTATTATGTTTCTTAATGAATTTAACATTATGAGATTTTTCTTTTCTGAAAAATCTGGTAATATTCCTTGTCTTGAAGTTGGTTTTGTCTGATACTAGTACATGCACTCCAGCTTTTTTGTGACTGATGTTTGCATGGCAAATCTTTTTTCTATCCTTTTTTACCTTTACACTATTTCTTTATTTTTAAAGTAAGCAGCATATCAGCTGACTAAAAAGTCTCTGTCTTTTAATTGCAATATTTAGACCATTTACATTTAGTGTGATTATTGACATGATTGGGTTTAAGTCTTCCATCTTTCTCTTAGCTGTTTTTTTTTCTTATCTCCTGACTCATTTTGGATCAATGGATAGTTTTTAGTTTTTGTTTTATATCCTCTTTGGGATTATTAGAATTACTTGTTTTTTTAGTAGTTGCTCTAGGATTTATGATACTCATCTCTAAATTATCACAATCTACCTTCACATAGTGTTTTACCATGTTATATGTAATATAAAAACCTACAACAGTGTTCTTTCTTTCTATCATTTTTGCTACTGTTGCTTTGTGTCTTACCTATATTTTTAAAACCATTTTTAAATTTCGAAATAATTATACACTCACAGGAGTTGCAACAGTGTGGTACCATGAGTTCCATGTAGACATCACCCCGTTTCCCCAAAGACGATAGACTCTGTAGTGAAGGACAGTGTGAAGCAGGGACTTCTCGTTGGTGCAAGGCTCCTAACTAGACTGCAGACCGTATTTAGTTCTCACCACTGTTTATGCCCCTTAGCGTGTGTGTGTGGTTCTGTGCGGTTTTACTCATGTCAAGACACAGGACTGGCCCATCACCGCAAAGACCCTCCGTCATGCTGCTGCTTGGTGTCCTGCCCTCCGCCCTGTCCCCTGGCAACCACCGTTGACTTTTCTCCTCGTCCCGGCCCACACGTTCCCGGTCATTCTCATGTGCGGCGTCTTACGATCGTGCGCGAGGAGGTTTGGACACTGTGAGGAGTGCTGGCGTTTGTTCCTACCTGGTCCTTTCAGGCTTGCCTGAAGCTTCAGGGCGGTGGGTCTGTAGGAACTTCCGCTCTGAGCTGGAGGCCCCACTCCTGAGGCTGAGCCTGCCCGGCTGTCGCCTGAGTCCCAGGTGCTTCATGAGGGCTCTGCACTCGGACCGCTGGCACGCTGCTGACTTGGATGCCTGTGCAGGCCGCAGCGGCGGGTCAGCAGGGCTCCCCACTTGTTTCGCTGTCTTGCCCTGGACACGTAGAGCTCAGTCCTCAGCCAGGGCTTCGGGGGCACGCCTCACAGATTCCGGAGCCCTCTCTGCACAGTGCCAGCTGTCTGGTGTTCCAGGGCTTTGGGGGCACGCCTCGCAGGTTCCGGAGCCCTCTCTGCAAGGCGCCAGCTGTCTGGTGTTCCGCCCTGTACGCCTTGCCGCCACGACAGCCTAGTCCTGCAGACTCCATCTCCGCATCGCAGGCGCGCTCTCTTCTGGGCTCCCCCTCCCTGCACGGCACCCCTAGGCAGAAAACTGGGATGAAGACTGTCCAGCATGAGGTGGCAGCAGCCTCAGAGAAGTTTGTCCAGCTCCAGAGCTGTCGGTGGTGGGAGGGCTGGTGAGTGGCACCCTGTGTTTGGCCATCCCCGGCCGTCCCCTGGAATTCTAGGTGCTAGTGTGACTTTTGGTCCTTTCTTGGTGACTTTTTTTTCCTCTTGGAACGTTTTCAGATATTCTGTTAATTCTTTGAGTCCACAAATGCGTCTCCCCTTTGTAGTCTCTGTGTTTCATGACGGGCGCTGCTGTGGGACCCGCGGCCGGCTTCCCGGTTGACGTTCTGTGCTTCATCTCCTCGTGCCCCGCGGGCTCTGCGCTCCGGTACGCGAACATTTCCCCGCTCGTTCTCGGTGCTCACGGGAAAGGGCCCCTCCTTCCTTCCTCTCCCTGCGGCCACTGCCCTGCCGCCCCGCAGGACTGCACCGCCTCTGCTCTGTGGAAGCCCAGCCCGGCCACCAGCTCCTTCCCCACGGTCACGTTCCTGCTGAAGTCCTCGGCGTGGTGACCGTCTTCCTCCCTGCTGGCCTCCACAAGTGGGCGTCCTCAGAGCGGGCTTTGGCCCTTTGACTCCCAGGCCGTCTCATTCCCTTGCCTTGCTTTAAAAACTATATCAGCATTGACGAATACGACATTTATTTTTCTGGCTCAGGCACTCTTTTGATCAATTCTGTGCATCACTTAAGCACTTAAAAGGAAACTCCGTCAGGTCTTCCCTGTTACCTTGTCAAAAGTAAGTTCTTCTCTGAAATCGCCGTGTGCCTTTTGCCCCCTGGCCCACCGCAGTCTGGACCTGCGTGCGTAGCCCTCGTTCGCGTAGCCCTTGCCCGCCGGCCCTCCTCCCTGCTCGGCTGTGGCCAAGCTGGCGGGGGCTGCACTTTGGTGAGCAATTAGGCGGTTGATAGGTGTTTATTGAGTGTATGTTTTAAATGCTACCTTTTCAGGAGTGTTTGCATTTGGCAAGGTGTTCCTGGGAAAGGGGCCCCTCGAGCGCATGCACTTCAGACGCAGGCAGGGTGGGCAGTGATGGCGAACAGCTGTCTCCAAGCGCAGCCTGACTGGCAGGAGGGAGCCCGCTCGTTTCAGATGAGATTTAGAAGCAGAGGTGCTTTGAGCTCTGTGGTGTAGACTCTGAGCTCCAGAGCCAGGCTCGCACCTAGTGCACCTGTGGACCCCAGGGTCGTGCCAGGTCACGGGCCCTGCGTTGGTACCTTGATACCTCAGAGCCCTGGTTACAGGTGCCCTTTGGATAGCTGACCTGCAGGACACTCCGAGCCACCTGGTCACGGTGGAGTGGCGGGGTGACTCCACTCCCACATGGATCTTCTGGTCGAGTCTGTGGTATTCGCATGGCTGGGTGGTGTCGTGGCCCAAAGTGGGGAGCAGCCCTGAGATCGCTCTCCCTTAGCCCCTCGTGCCATTTTACCCGATTCTGTCTCTGGGGTTTAGACCCCTAATGATAATCTTTGCTGAAATCACTGTGAAACCGTTTGAATTTTAGGCAATAGAAAGAACTCAGAAAGATGCCAGGGAAGAGCCTGCTCTGCCCTCCTGCCCATGCTGGTAGTTGACGGCTGCGCAGCAGTGCGCCGTGCACGGCAGCCCGTGGCGGCCGGAGCGAGCCGGCCGGTCCCGTCGTCTCCTCACTCTCATCAGCAGATGTCCTGCAAAGTTTCTTTTGAAAAATCAGCTGCCAATCTATGGCTGCTCCCTTGTAGGGAACTTAACTGCTTTCCTCTTGCTGCTTTTAAGGTTCTCTGTCTGGATGTAACCTTGGGTGTTTTAACTGTAACGTGTCTTTGTGTGGGCCTCTTTGTGTTCCTCTTTCTCGGGACTGAGCTTCCTGGGGTTTTGTGTCTCTTTCCTTCACTAGGTGAGAGAAGTTTTCCATCATTATCTCTTCAGATAGCTCTTCAACTTCTTGTTTTCTTCCAGGTACCCTATGACACGGATATTGTTACATTTAATAGTGTCCCATAGGCTCCTTAAGTTATTATCATAGTCTTGGCTTCTTTTTCCTTGCCGTTCTGGTTGAGTGCCCTTGGCTTCCCCACCCTCTATGGCGATAATTCGATCCTCTTCTTTATCCACTTTGTTGATTTCCTCCTATATACTCTTCATCTCAGATAATGTGTTCTTCATTTCTGACTGGTTCCCTTTTATAATTTCTATTTCCATTTTTACATTTCCTTTCTCTTTGTTAAAGTTCTTGCTGACTTTGTCTGGTCTCCCCCTAAGTTCATTGAGCATCTTTGTAACCAGCGTTTTGAATACTGCATCCGTTAGATTGCTTGTCTCCATTGTCCCTGGATCTCTGTCTGTTCTCTCACATGGCTTCTGCTTCTTTGTCTTCCCATTTTGGCTGCCTTTCTGTGTTTGTTTCTATGTCCTAAGCAAAGCTCCTAAGTCTCCCGGTCTTATTAGCATGGGTTTGTGTGGTAGGTGTCTAGTGGCACAGTCCTGAGAGGGGTCCAGCTGCAGGCCAAATTTAGCCCAAGCCTGTGCTCCTCCACAGCCACCTGTTAAGATTCAGCAAGCAATCCACAGGTGCTGTGCTTACAGTTGCCTCAAGAGGCCACCTCAGAAACCAAGGCCAACTGCCACCAGTGTGAGTCTTGGAGTTGGCTTAGCAAAGAGCACTGGTCTTGCTGAGGACAAAACTGGATGTGGCTTGGGTGGGGCCCAGATATAGTTTTTGAAAAGCCTGGGGGGTTGTTCCTGAACCTGAAAATCCCAGTAACCGAGAGGTAAAAGTCCACGTTGCTTCTCCACCCTCTGGCCGCTGCCCTGCGCACTCGCACAGACCTGCAGGTGTGTGAGAGGGATCGGCCCTCCCGGGAGTTTGTGTTCAGACGATCCAGTCAGTGTTTGTGAGGAGGGTGGGAGTGGGGACAAGGGCACAGGTGCGCCCCTAGAAAACCATCGTAGTTCTACATAGGAGACTTTACAACGCGGAATTATGTGTCTGTCCTTTGGGACTAGCATGAGAACAGGCTTGATTGTTATTTTTCTGTTTCCACATATAATGTTACAGCTTGAAAGAGAGAATGAAACTAGTATTTACTCCAGTCTTTACTTTGCTTTTTGAATTCAAGAGGCCAACAGATTGAGAGTTCCAGTAAGAAAGTCAGCCTCTTCTGTTTTTCTTCGTATATAGGCATTTAAGATTATTTTGTTTTAGTTCAGACAAACTGAGTTATTGCAACATTCTGCTATAATTTCAAAGTACATGCCAGATTGAAACCTCTGAAATGATGTGGTACCCAGAGAATGGGCCAGACTATAGGATTTTCCACCAAATTTGTTCGTTTTTGTTTTAAGAAGATCTCAGGTAGTGCTAGCGTCTGTAGGACAGATAATCTGGATGAAAAGTGAAAATAACACCATCTGAACGTTTAGCTTTGGCTAGAAGTGTTGACTGGCTTGCCATAATTACGATCTGTGGATGTGGACAACATTTTGTAACCCCTGAATGCTGCCCGCTGCCCCCGTGGAGATTGAAGAGGGCACAATGTGGTGTGTTAAGTGGCTTGTCCCCAGTGCCCCGTGACGCAGAGGGAGGGTGGGATGCAGGAGTCTCTGCAGGTTCACTCTGCGTCCGGTCTCGTTTCATCCTCCTCAACCTGCCTTCGCCTCAGAGGAAGTAGCTGTTGTCAGGTCTTGTCTTTTCCCGAGTCTTCATGATGCCAAGAAAACTCCGTTTAGAGAGTGGAACTGCACACCAGTGAGTCTGGTCGAACTTTCACTCTGGCTCGTTAGTGTCCTGCGTGAAGACGAGGCGTTTCCGCATCCAGGCTGTGCAGTGAGCGTGTGAGCACTGCGTCGTGCAAGCGTAATCTACTCTTGTCATGTGACCGCTTGTGTGGTCAGTGAAACTCCTGCCAGCCGGTGCCAGCGGGCATCGCGGACCCTGTGGCACTGGGCTCCTCGGGCTGCTCCTCCCTCCGGAGTGCCGCTGAGTCACTGACTCCTGGGTGGCATTGCTCTTGGAACACTTGTCCAGAGCCTGACTTCCGAGGTCTTACCCAGAGAGGAGATAACAGAACGTCTACCTGGTGTTTTCTCAGAGGGCACCAGGGGCCGTCACGAAAGTCTCTTCAGTTTATGTGTATTTTAGTATTAAAACTCATTGAGAAGTCAGATCTACACTCTGTATTGCGAGCAGCTTTAGAGGAAAGGGGGTCGTTTCTACATTTATGGCATAAAACACAGTTCATAGATGTCCCGGGATTTCCCAGGGGGCCGTGTCAGGCTGGGCGGTGGTGGTGGCCAAGAGCCCGTATCATGAGTGACTGAACCTTTGGCATGGGAGTCTGCTCCCACACTGAAATAGCGATTCAGGACACTGCTCACTCAGTAGACTGTTTTTAATGTAATGAAAACCTAGGCCAAGGCCAAGAGGAGGTGGACTTCTCGTTTAAACAACTGTAAGAATACCACTCAGATCTCTCTTTCCTCTTCCTTCCTCGGCTTGCGTACATGTGAGATGTAGGCTAAGCTGCATTTGCTTATTAAACCTACAGCTCACACACCTGCCTTGAGCCTGGGTGCAGAAGATGCAGTTCCTGTTGCCAGGGGCCCATGGCAGGTGGAACAGGGGGACGGTGCCTGGGGAGCATGGGGGTGTCCCACCTTAGAGAGCAGGGACTGGTACCTGCGCTGAGAGGAAGGGAAAAGAGGGGTGGCCACATGCCATCTCGGGAGGTGGCCTCAGAGGGGCAGGGCTGAGGTGGGGAGGAGACGGTTCCGACCGGAGGGTGCCGTGTCTAGACGGGGGGTGAGGAGCGGACCCTGTGTGATCTGGGGTCCGGTCAGGGTGCATTCGGAGCCCCACCCCAGAGCTGTGAGTCGTACTGTGCCCCAGGTTACTGTCCGAGCACCTAGGCTGTCCTGCCAGCCCACCCGGAGTGAGCAGACGTCCCTCGGGTGGGAGGGCAGGTCCTCTCAGGGGCCTTGGAGGTGAGAACTCACTGTGCTCACCGGCTTGGAATGGATCCCCGGCCGAATGTGTCCGTGACTGCATTGGCTGGTGACACTCAGCGCACCTCCTGACCGGCTGTCTTTACTCAGATGGCGCCAGCAGCGGCCCCGTCATCCGGGAGTGGTTCGTGCACTCTGGGAACCCGCTAAGGCACCCGGACCTCGTCAGGCCCCTGCCGATGCACGTTCCAGGTACAGACATCCCCGCCCTGTCCACGGGCCGCAGTCCAGCGGTGGCTTCGCTGCGGAGCCGCTCTAGGCCCCATTCGCCCCTGGGCTGGAGGAAGGCCGCTGCCCCTGAGGTGTGCCGTGGCGGGAGGGGCGGTCACAGCTCCCTGCCGCGCTTGGCCACGTGGGTGTGGGTCTGGAGGTGCTGCGGGGCGGGAGGGCCGCCGCCCAGGGTGACCCACCGCGGTCCGCTCGCGCTGGCCTCCTCCCCACCGCGAGAATCTGGACAAGCGGGACGGGGAGGTGGGAAAGCTACTTGAACTGGGAAAACACGCCTCCTGGTAACGAGAAGGGTCTGACATGAGGGAAGGAAGACAGGCGCGCCTAAAAATTAGCTGAAAGAAATCCTCTCTTTCCGCGAGCAAGTTCTTGGGCTCTGGAAGGGTCCAGAACTTGCGACAGGGGCGGTGCTCCACGCAGGGACAGTGGGAGTGGGGACCGGTGGCCCTCTGTGCAGGGACAGCGGGCGGCAGGCTGGACCTGGGGCTGGGCGGTGCTCCACGGGCAGCCCAAGGGGTGGAGGGCGGGCTTAGGGTGCATTCTTGGGGGCCTTTTCACCGTTTCAGAGAACACGTGTTTTTCTAGACTTTCGATGGTCTGCTTTTTTATGCGTTAATTCTCTCGTGTCACTGTCATTTTCCGTCACACAGCCTATAGTTTACCGAACAAGTTCGGGAGCTTGGAAACGTCTTTATGGGTGATCGCCCTGGCAGAGAGGTCGAGTGTGGTTACGAGCCTGTTCTCTCAGGCAGGGGGTGTGCTCAAACCTTGATAAGGCACTCACTGCAAAAACAGGTTAAGGTGAATGGACGCTTGTTTTTACGGCAAGAAGTATTTTTAAAGAACGGCCAGAATAATTTTCCAGAATTAGTTTGTTATTTATGTGATTCCTGTCTCATAGTATCTTTTCAAAAACACCATGGGAAGGGTTACTATAGTTCCCATCATGGCTTAAGGCAGGGTGTTTGTGTTGCGAGCGAAAGTCAAAGGCAGGCCACAGAGTTCTGGAGGGCGTGATTTCGGGCCGATGGGCACGCGCCTCGGCCCCCTGGGAACGGCGGGGCTCGGGCACAGACACAGCCCGCGGGCTCTGCTCCCAGAACCAACTGCGCAAGCCCGTTCTGTGTCCTGTTCAGCGAGGGCCATGTCTGAAGGTACGTCTGTGTTCCATCACGAGACCCTGGAAGTGCGGATGATTTAGATGAGTGACTTTATTTTTATGTTGATAGTGGTACAAAAACAACAAGATTTTAATGTTGAAGCAGGCTTTGCCGCCCCTCTGCTCACACGGACACCTCGACCAAGTCGTGTGATGAGGGTTCAGATGCGATGCTGGCTGCCAGGCCACCTTCTCAGTCTCCAGATTGTTGTCTGTAGTGTCCCAGCTGCCCGTGAGCTCCGGGCGGAACGTGAGGGCCTCCTGGGTCTCTTTTGGCAGAGTCCGCGGAACCCCATGCCCTAGACGATCGTGTCTTCCTGTGCCACGGGGAGAGAGGCCTTCTCGTCCGCTCTAGTTCTAGCTGTTCTCTTCTGAGCTCTTCTGCCTTTTGATTCTGATCGAAGTGCGTTTTTTGAAACTGAAATTATTAATAATTTCCTTTGTGTTTGGTGGGCTCAGCTATCGCAGGTCATCACAGGGGAGTTAAAAACACTTTGCTCAGATGAGTCGGGATTAGAGAACTGGTGTAAGTGGTCCTTCAGGGGATGCTCACCCCCCGGTGGGGACAGCACCGGGACTCTCAGCACAGCTCATCTGTGCCACACCTGGGCGAGGCCCACCCTGTGACAGAGACCTTCGTGTGTCTAGGGATCACTGTGGTGGCCTGAAAAGACGCCACCCTCGGAGCGTCGTCCCCTGATGCAGGCAGAGGCCTTGAGCCCCGGATGACGGTGCGGCCGCGGCCTGGCGCCTCCGCTAACGCAGGCGGCCCAGGCGGCAGAGCCGGGCCCGGTGCGGAGCCCCCGCCCACGCCAGCGGCAGGGGGACCCGATTAACGTCCTCCTACAGGGAAGAGGTTGTGAGGGCCCGGCTCGCAGACCTGGTGTTCTGCCGTCCATGAGGCATCGGGCCTTCTCAAGGACCAGTCTCTTTATTGTTGGCATGTTGCTCTTCTGTCCGTGGGAGTGATTTCCAGTGGTTTTGCTGAGGAGTGTCGGGTGACACTCAGGACAACCGGGCCGCGTGAAAACACACTCCTGGGCCCCTGGGCGCCCTGGTTCCTGGGTTGCTCGCGGCCCAAGGGTTGCACTTGCAGCAAGTACCCAGGTGGTGGTGCGGCTGTTGATCTCGGGGAGAGGGAGCAGAGCCCAGCCGGCAGCCACGACGCGTTCGCTTCGTTCACACCCTCCGGAGGCTGAGGGTGGCAGTCGCCATCCCTTCCCGCTGGGCTGGCGCCCACAGCGCTGGCCCCACCACAGAGGCCACCCCTCGAAATGTTGTCGTTTGCCGCTACAGTGAGCAGCCGGAAGTCGGCAGCGCCGCCTTCCCCAGCCTTTCTCTGCGGGTCTGTGTCTGCGGATCACCGCTTAGTTCCACGGCCTCTTCCCTCCCCCGGAGTCCTCCGGCCGCCTGAGTCATCTCTCAAGGCACACAGCTGACCACCACCTCTGGGTTCACCCTCTGTCCCCTGCCATTGCTCTTAGGGTAGAGACCTTGGCAGCTGATGTCCCCCTCCCCAGAGCGTTCCCCTTCCTCCTTCGCACAGGTAGCCGCTGCTGGCCCCTCACGTCTCCTCCAGTCAGCCCTCTGCCGTGCGCACGGAGAGTCCTCTCCGCTCTTCGCTGCGGCACGTGGGTGGTGCCGGCGTGCCTCCGGGGGCAGACGGGAGTCTTTCTTGCTGCCCCCTCCGTCCAGCCTGCCGTGTCGGCCAGCGGTGGCAGTTTTTGGCGAGTCGGTACCGAGTGCGCAGCCGGGTGGGCGTTGGAGAGGCGGCAGGCGGGAGGAGAGCAGGATCAGCGTGGGGCAGTGCCGTCGCCGCCTCCTTTGTCGGCAGAGCCCAGCCCGGAGGGTCACGGCCGTCTCTTCTGGGCCCCCCTTTGACCTCTGCATCCCTGGCAGGACCATAGTGTGTGCATGACCTTTGCCCGCTGGGTCTTCCAAAACATGGCCTGTCCATCTCACGGGCTTTTCAGCGCCTAGCAGTGCACGCAGCCTGCGGGTGTCGCGGCCTGGGCACCCTCAGCCTTCGCGGAAGCTCGGCGACGGCGGGGGCGAGGACGGGCTGGCACGCAGTCGGGGCGCTGCTCTTCTGTTCCTCCAGCCCGCTTCCGGTCCTGGAAGTGTGTTACCTGCCGTGTCTTGCCTGGATCTGCGAGCCCCTGTCATCCGGCCTGGGCCCGGCGGGAGTGAGCGATGGGCCACAGCACTGTGACGGTTTGTTCGGGGACCCTGCTCTGCTTGGTTCCGGGTGTACTGCGTGCATCTCGTTTTGTTGTCCCTGAGCGTTCACGTGATGCGGAGTTGGCGAGGGGACGTCTCCGGCGTCCGCCGCAGGGCTGGCCGCTGCGGTCTGAAATGGAGCGTGGCCGTGCGACTCGCGAGGGCGGACAGCAGCCCGAGCGGCCCTCCTTCTCCTCGCCAGGGGGAACGCCCAGTCTGAAGGTCCTGTGGCTGAGCCAGGAGCCCGGAGTCGAGGCGCGGCGCATGGACACCCTGCTCGCCTGTCTGGACCTCTCCGCCTCGCGGGAAGAGCTGCAGGCGGTCGAGAGCCCCTTCCAGGCGCTGTGCTGCCTCCTGACCTACCTCTTCGTGCAGGTAACCTGCTCCCGGTCGCGAGCCGCCCCTCACCGCCGGCCCTCGTCCTCCGCGAGGCGCCGTGCTCGGGGACACAGTCCCGGCCCGGTCCCCACGTCGCCGTCGTCCCGTGCACACTGGCTCTTTGAACTGTGCTAACGCGGACAAGGGTTCTGTGTCGGCACAAGTTTGAGAAGCCCCGCCCGCATTCGGACTGGGGTTCGCAGGGCACTCACGGCCAGTGGGACTCGGGGAGTCCTGCCGGGAGAGAGCCTGCTTTTCAGGCTCTCCGGGCCGTGGAGGACCCCATGCCCCAGTCCCTGCCCAGGCGGCTGTCACCGCTCCTGGGGCTTGATGTCATTATGAGAAGGTTCCGCCCCCCGCTCTGCGCTCTGACCCACCGAGACTCCCGCCTTCCCCTGGCAGCTCTCCACCCCGGGCAGGTTGCGTCGGCTCCCCAAGTCCCGCTCGTTCGCCTAGCTGATGTTCACCGAGCACCTAACCTCGTGTTCCAGTCAGAGAGGGAGCTGTAGCCCCTTCCTGGGCTGCCCGAGGCAGCCAGGTGCACAGCACCGAGGGTCACTGCCGCCGTCATCGGTCACACGAGGGTCACTGCCGCCGTCATCGCTCATGTCCCAGCGGCCACAGGCAAAGGCCGCACGATAGGATCCTCCGCAAGTCGGACAGACTTTTTCATTTTTTTACACTTGATTGATATGTGAAAATTACAAAAGCCAATGAAAAGATTCGCCTTTTCATTAGTTTTCCACAGCACGAGTGTCCGGGCACCTCAGTAAGCGAAAGTGACCTTTGGCTGCCGTCGCGGCGGCAGGGAGCCAGCCCTCACAGCCGAGGCCCTCCCTCCGTAGCGTCTGGCCTTTCTCACGGACCGTCTCAGCCCCTTCAGTCCGCCTTGTCCTGCCCTCACCGTGGGTCCTTGTGGGCTCAGCCTTCACATTTTCGTTTGCCCAGGACGGAAAGTTATGTGATTCTAATTTTCCAGCCTGAGTTCACTTTATGAGTTGTTGACGGTCTTTCAGAAACTTACTCTTACTGTGGAATTACATTTCAAGGGAACCTTGTTTGTACTGGTTTTTTCGTTCTAAGTGTCCTCTTGGCTCTGCCGTTCCAGCTAGTTCTGCCTTTTGCACTTTGCAAAAATGAGTGATTCAGGGACTCTCAGGGAATTTGCTGCCTCGTTACTGGTGGCACAGGCAGCAGTGTGAACTTGAGGGTTTGTCTTACTGTTTTGAGCAGACCGCTTTTTTATTTGCACCAGACTTAGCGAAGTATAAATTAATAGAGGATGGCAGGATTATTTAATACGTAAATGTAAAAATACATGTCTTTTGATACTGTTTATTAAACGCACGTGCATCTATTACAGGCTCATGTTCTCTTCTGCCGTGTGTTGACCTGAGGTGGCTGTGGCTCAGGTTGCGGCACAGTGGGCACTGGCGAGTGCCGGTGACCCTGAGCTTCCTCACCCGCAAACTCAGTGTGTTTTTCTCAGTGCTGGGCACCATGTAGTGATGCTCCTACGACGTACGTTCAGAATGATCTTTTCCAGCGGGAGAGCTGGGTCGTTGAGCCCACTGACAGTCACACAGCACATCTCTGCTCGCCTGTCGTTTGTGCAGGTGACGGTCAGTTATTAAACCCACTTCTGGTAGAAAAAATCCCAAACCCCGGACCTGTAGCTGTGCCCCTCACGTTTAGTTAAACTTGAGCAAGACACGTGTTGGGAGGGAAACATCCATGTTTACTTGTCTCCTCCTAACGATTGCTTTTTAGATAAAAGTCTCTAGTGAAAGCCAGCATGAGGTTGACCTGATGTTGGTCTGACTTTAAAGAACATTTATTGAAACATTTTAAAACTAGAAAACAGATCGACACACCGGCGGTGTTCGTCAGATAGGAAGGCACTGTGTCCTTATGCTCAGGGATAAGTGTTCTCGCAGGATCAGTAAGGCAAAAAAATGCACTTATAAAATTATTGTACTTTTACATAGTTATGCTTAAGTGGGATGTTTTTATGCATAATGCAGAATAAAATCACATACTCTCCAGTACACAGACCCGCACCGTGGAGCAGTCGGAGGAGACGCAGCGGGCGGTCTGCGTCCCCGTGTCCGCCTGGCCTTGTCTCCGGGGCTCACTGGCCCTCTCCCCGTTCCCACGGTCCCGGGATCTGGCTGTTCCCCGCCTGTGCCGCCTCGTTTCTCTCCCACGTTCGTTACACCTTTGATTTCACAGAGGATTGCTGGGGTCTCATGTTTTGGGGATCCTGGTTCCTTTGTGTAAATGACAACTGTAATGACAGGGGTCACCTGGGGCTGGTGCAGGCAGGTGTTGACCCCAGCTCGGGCCAGCTGCGGGCGCTCTCTGCAAACCCAAGCGGCCAGCTCTGGAACTTGTGCCTCAGAAAGGCCACCTGTGCTCTCTAAGACCGGGCTCGGTCACGGCTCACAGTTCCTGCCAGGCATTCCGGAATGCTCTGTGTTGCTAGAGAGTGACCAGGCTCCTGTGTCCAGCGTGGCCTCGGGCACCGTGGAGGCTTGGCCCCAGGGCCTGGACAGTGGGAAAGAGGCCCCGCTCACCTCCCCCTCCTCCCGCGGCCTTCCGCCACTCGTCTGCTGCCCAGATGGACGTGTGCTGTGCGTGAGTCCGCGTGAGTCTGCATTTCTTCACTGTGCCGCCCCGCCAGGTCCAGAAGCGCTAACGCTGGGCTCTCCCCCTCCCTTTCAGGTGGACACGCTCTGCCTGGAGGACCTGCACGCTTTTATCGCTCAGGCCCTGTGCCTCCAAGGAAAGTCGGCCGGGCAGCTTATGGACTTACAGGTACTGGTGTGACCGATCGAGAGCCGCAGTTCTGAGGACGACCTGGCTGGACCAAAGGGGCAGCACCCCTGTCGGCCTTCGTTTTTCACGTCCTGCCAGGGCGGCAGAAGCTGTAGGAGGGCCGCGTGCAGCTGGCGGTGGCCGTCCAGCTGTCGGGGTCAGCGGGTCGGCATGCCAACGCGCACAGCCTCGGGGTCAGCGGGTCGGCATGCCAACGCGCACAGCCTCGGGGTCAGCGGGTCGGCATGCCAACGCGCACAGCCTCGGGGTCTGCGGGTCGGCATGCCAACGCGCACAGCCTCGGGGTCAGCGGGTCAGCATGCCAACGCGCACAGCCTCGGGGTCAGCGGGTCAGCATGCCAACGCGCACAGCCTCGGGGTCAGCGGGTCGGCATGCCAACGCGCACAGCCTCGGCACCATTTCGGCAAACTCGTGGTTCTTGCCGCTGTCTTGATCTCCTCGCCATTTAAAGAGAGTAGTTTGACCTCTTACAAACCATGCCGACTTGGGGAAACGTGCCGCCTCTTCCTGGTGCCGGTGCACGTGCCGTCCTGCCCGCCTCGTCTCTGGGCCTCTCCCCGACCCAGTGTCCGCTCTCGGACGGTGGCCACGTCGCGTCCTTCCCTGCACCTTGCCCGTCGTGCTCGGTAAGGAACGTGGCGACGGAGGCGACGGGGCTCGCCCAGGGGGGCCGTGCCCTGCCTGGCGATTCAGGACTGTTCGGTCCTGAATCGCAGAGGGGCCTGTGCACGCTGGTGCCAGCGGCTCCGCGGCTGCATGTTTAGATGTGGCGGTTTTTTCCTGTTGGGGGACCCGGGGCGGGCCAGCTGGCGCTGGAAGCTCACGCCTGCCTTTGACAGGCTGTTGGGCGCGATGATGAGTGTGCGCATAGCTTCCGGTTCGCTGGATTCATTTTCATTTGTCTTTCTAGTGAAAAAAACCGTTAGGTTTCATTGATGAACAGCTTTTAATCTAATTTCAGAACTCTAATGTGCCGGGTTTGAGTCATAAACTTATTCTCATAGCAGTCCAATTACACCAACAGTGCCAAATTTTTTTTATTAGCAGTTTTATTACGTCGTTTTAATGCAGCGTATTAAACTGTTTCTAAAAGTGGATTTTTTTTTTCCTTTGGCAAACACAACTTTAAAATGTTGAGTCATTAGCTGGTTAGTTCTAATTTTTAACACTGGGCCCTAGCCCAGCCACGCGGCACTCGCGTCCCGCCCCGTCAGCCCGCTCCCTTGGCAGGCGGGCGCCCAGCTGGCTGCACGTGTGAAGGCCGGGCCTCGGGAACAGCCAGGCAGGAGCAAAAGGGACTCGGAGGGCCCGCCGCCTTCCGCTCTGCCGTTCACACGGGGAAATAGGCCATGCGGACGCAGACTGGCTGGAGCTCGGGGCCTGGACGTGAGGGCAGCAGCTAGGCCCGTCACCTGCCTGCTCGCCTGGCCTGGCCTCCAGCAGGCCCTTTGGAACGTGAGGCAGAACGACACTGCTCTGCTGTCATGGGGGGTGTGCCCCTCTGGGGTGGTCCTTGCCGCCCCGACCTGCCAGTCAGCACATCAGCACCAAAGCAGCGGGCCGTCACTCCGGCCCTCAGGGCCAGGGCCCTCGGGACGCCTCAGCTGCAGGCTTAGTGGGAGCTCGACTGCTGGCAGCCCCCACATCCCAGTCCCCTTCCCTGGCATTCCCGCATTTCCAGCAAAAATGGGGCTTTCACTGGCTGTTACTAACGGTCGGTTCCAGGTGCTGTAACTAGGCGGCTGTTCTCCAGGCGTAAACAGGTCCCAGGGGCCACCAAAGCCATGCGGAAAGTGTTTTAAGGATGATAGAGGTTTTTTTCTGTTTTGTTTTTGTTTTTAATTTTTTTAACTTAAAATTACAGTTGGCATACAGTGTTATTTCTCAAGCGTACAGCATAGTGAGTCAACATTTATAAACCTCACGAAGCGATCGCCACAGTAAGTCTAGTCACTCCGTCACCCTGCGTAGTTATTACTGTGTCATGGATCCTGTTCTCTGTGCTGCACTTTACGTCCCTATGAAAGTTGCTACTTCCTAACCCCTTCCCCTTCCCCGCCCATGGCCCTGCCCCCTCCCCTCTGGCACCAGTTTGTTCTGAGTTTGTTTCTGTTTTCTTTGTTCATTCGTTTCGAGGTTTAGATTTTGCTCCTAAGTGAAATCCTGCAGTATTTGTCTTTCTCTGTCTGACACATTTCATTTAGCGTGATACTTCAGGATCCATCTGTGGTGTCGCAAATGGCAATATTTCATCCTTATGGCTGAGTCATATTCCTCGTATACATGGGTCAAGTCTTCTTTATCCATTCAGCTGTGCAAGGAAATTTAGGTTGTTCCCACATCTGGGAATGTTGGGGTGCATATATCTTTACTAATCAGGTTTGCAGATTTTTCGGGTAGATGCCCAGCAGAGGGATTACCGCCTCACGGGGCATTTCTACCCTTAGTTCTCTGAGAATCGGCCACACTGTTTTCCGGGGCCCACCAGTTTACACTCCCAGCTGCGCCCCACCCCGCCTCTCCACACCCTCCCCCACTTGCTGTCTCGAACAGGTGAGGGGCCCCTCCCTGGACCCATTTGCATTTCCCTTGCAAATTAGTGCCATTGAGATTTTTTTCACATATCTGTTGGAAAGGGCCATCTTTTAATGTTAAGATTCTAACAGTCTGAGTCTTCATAAACCTCTTGTGCAGCGTGTACATTTTAAACTTTCATACTTAATCATTCAAGTTGTAAAAATCACAGCAATAATCTGGAAGTCACTTAAGATGGGTCAGCTGTCCTCTTCAGCACAAATGCGATGCTGCCCTGAGCTCTCCATCCCCCCGCCCCCACCCGTCCCTCCCTGGGGTCCCTCCCTGGGGTCCCTCCCTGGGGCCCCTCCCTGGGGCTGCGGTGTGGATTGGCCCTTCTCTCTGTCTTTCTCTTTTCTTTATCCTCCGCTTGTAACTTCCTGTTTTCTACTGGCTCTGTATCTTGTTACATTCCGGCTTTTCTCAGATGAAAAACACAAAGCTCCTGCAGCAGATTTCCACTCAGTCTGTGTCCTGCTGTGCTCCCCAGGGGGCTGCGGACGACAGTGGTCCCATCTGAGGCTGTGCTCTCGCCACCCCCCCCCCCCTGCTTTATTTGTCTGTGTTGAGTAATCCCTTTTACACTCTGGACCTTTTTCCAAATAGCTCACAGAGGCCTCACCGAGGAGGCCTGCATTGGGCGGCCGGCCATGCCTCCAGGGCTCACCGTTCAGGTGGTTGAGACACCTGCTTGTCCCCTTTATGTGTTTTCATGACCCTCTTCCTCTGCTAGAGTCAGTCGGATGTATGAAAGAAGGGATGGTGTTCACTCCCGTTTCCCAGGGCCCAGCGCCTGCCGACGTGTGGGGTAAACTGACACCTGTGCCCGCTGACATGGGTGGGGTCCCTCTGATTCAGCAGAGTGTTGCGGGAGCACAGACCTGAGGAAGCCCCACCTTGCCAAGCTCCCTCTGCCTGTGGCACTTGCGCGTGCGTCCTGGCAAGCCCGGAGAGCTGGCTGGGATTCGGACTGCCCTGGGGTGTGGGTGCGTTGGCCCTCCAGGGGCTGGCACAGCAGACGGCCACTTTACTGCTGTGCCGTTGGACGCGCTACTGGCTGGTGGTCTCCGGGGGAAACCCGTAGGCCCTCTGCGCATGTGCCATGGATGACAACTTGGAACGGCTTGGGATTCCCTTTGTGGGCTCCTGGGTTGAAAAGCAAACCCAGGATTCCGCACTTGATGGCATCGAAGTGAGGGAAGGAGGGGTGGAGCCCGAGCAGCAGCGAGGCGGGTGCAGGGCCTGCCCGCGGCATCATCCTCGCCGGCGGGGCGGACGCCGCGCTGCTTTCGTGTCCTGTATCTGCCGCCAGGCGCCTCATCTCTGTCGAACCGAATGTGTGTGTTTGTTTTTGTGACGCCGCTCACACTTGGCTGTTTGGATTTTCTAAGGCAGAAGCTAAGGGGGGATTTACATCTGAATGGCGACGTCTTAACGTGAAGGCAGCAGGTGATTTTCTGACCTAAGTTGAGTGTTGGACTTCATCTTATGATTTTTGCGAATAAGTTCCCTTTCTGGAGTGACAAGGCCAGAGAAGGGACAAGTAAGAAACCCGGTACCTCGGGGGGCGTGGGCATTAAGCGCAGCTAAGCGGTGGTCAGCGCACCCAGGTGGCCTCTGCCCTCAGGGACCATTTCCAAGAAACTCACTGAAGCCTCTGTCTCTGTGTGTCCTGCTCAGGGGGCTGAGCGAGTCTGGCATGAGGGAAGGAACCAGCCCCCTCGCTTCTCGTGCACCTACCCAGCGGGGTCCAGGCAGCCTCCTTGTGGTTGTTTCGTGCCCACCTATGACCAGAGGACTGGTAACAGCGGGGGAACTCAGGTGGACCCTCTAAAGCCTTGCCGGGCTGTGCAGACCAAGAAACTCCAAGTCCGTGTTTGACGCTCCGCAGACTGGCGAGCAGCAGTGCGCTCGCTGGCCTCGCTCGCTGGGTTCCACTTGCTTCTCTGTCTGTCTCGCATTTGCCCTGGACAAGACATGTCGCCAGGTGGGGGCTGCCGTTCAGGTGGGCTCAGTGGTTTGGGCTTGCCAGGAATAGTAGTTTTATTCCACTGCAGTATCATTTACATAACTGCCACTAAACCCCGGTAAATGAATGTCATTAGCACATAAACACAAGGTTGAGCTGTTTGCTGTTAAATATTTACTGTGAGTCTCTGAGACCTGTGAACTGGTTTTTCTAGTTTCTGTGTCCCTTCAGATGCTCCATTATTCCAAAACACCTTAAATCCTGTTTCCAAAATACAGGCTTTTTTTTTTTTTTTATTAATTTTATTTGTAAAACCATACCTTTTAGCCACATGGGATTGCTCCGTACTTGAGGGCTCCATCTGGGTCGCCTTCCGCCTTGCTGACTTGGGTGGGCACCCAGGGTGATCCGGAATCCCAGTCCTAGGAGGAATTGCTGTGACTTTCTCTCTTGCTAGGAAGGTGGCCTCAGAGCCTCAGAGTGTAACCCCACAGCCTAGGAAACGTCCTGCTTTTGCGCAGAACCCCCGTTAGCATAAGTTAGTAGCTTTCCCTGTTGCTAAACGGCTTCGAAATTGGTCCCAGTCACCAGGCTTTTCACAAGCCCCGTTTTCTCTAGTTTCATCGTTTTTTCCATCCGTTTGGCAAACTCCTTTTCCGTAACAGACTTGTTGAGGAGGAAAAGTAGTAAGTAAAACCTCACATTGTAATTAGAAAGGTCAAAATAGGCAAAGATAAGGCCAAGATACTTTTAAACATATTCTGGGAAATAAAAATTTTGCAGTCACAACCCTTTTAAATACTTTCTGTCTCGCAGACACCAGGCGGCTAGGAAAGGGGGGGGCTGTGCCTAGGCCTTCTGGGTGTGACTGCTTCCCCAGGGAGTGAGCGTGGGTGGCAGTCGCAGGGCCCGAAGGGGTGAGTGCAGTGCCAGGCCCTGGCACCAGCCCTCGCTCGTCCGCCGCATGCCCGTGTGTCTCGCCACTCCCCCTGCACGCGCCCCCACCTCCGTTTGCACCCCTGGGAAGCCGACTCAGTGCCCAGAAAGCTTCTCGAATTAAAAGTGCCCATGACATGCTGGCGAGGTCACTCCCCTGTCTTGGGACACGTAAGACAGCAGAACTGGGGTGCATTTCCTCCCCGCGGTCCCCACGTGCTTGGTCCCTGTGAATCACTTCAAAATAAAAAATTTAAAACAGAACAAACATGCTGCCTACCAGACACACACCTGATATCAGAGGACCCCGAGCAGTTGAGCGTATAAGGGCAGTAAGAGGTGTGCCGTGCAGCCGCCAATCCAAAGAAGCCACGCGACAGTGCCAGAAGGAATTCCGGTAGGAATCAAGCTAGAGAAAACAGGGACGTGCCACGATGCTCCCCCACTAAGGCTACGTCACGAAGCTTCCGTCTGTAAATGAGCGCGCACAGCTTCAAAAGTACGTGAAGTGAAAGTTAGAGCGCCAGGAAGCAGGAGCTGCAGGCGCTGGCCCAGACCTGGCCTGTGGCCTGGTTCTTCCGTGTGATCTGCGGGCTAAGAAGGGGTTCCTGAAATTTCAATGAGTTTTCCTTGTGTACTTGAAAAACGTTCGTTGCAGCTTCGGGTGCAGTGTCTGCATGCTGATCAGTAAGGTTTGTCGTCTGTGTTCACATGTGCTAAACCTCAGTGATGTCCTGTCTGCTTGTCCGATCAGCCCTTGGGAAGGACGTTAAAAATCAGGAGGCCTTGTCAGTGCGGGGCGGGGGGCGACATCGTGTGGGCGTCAGTGGCGCTGTGCAGTCTCTGCTGCCTAGTCTTCCTTTTTAAAAACAGCCCTTTAAAATGACATGACAAGAAATGAAAACGATAGGCCATTCTGTTTCATGAGCTGTGTCCAGAACTTCCAGACAACATATTAACAAGCCGAATCTGGCACTACGTAAACTGACAGGACTGGATGGCCAAGGGTTTGTTTTTGGAATATGATGTCAACTTAACATTTGAAAACCAGTGCGAGTCACGTTACTAACAATGAGAAAAGGCGTGCGTTTTGATTAATGAGTGCAGAAGTGTTTGGTTAAATTCGGTACCTGTTCACGGTAAAACAAGTGGTGAAACAAGTCGGCAGATGGGGGCCGGGAGGGAGCTTCCCTCGTCCGGCCAGGGGCGGCTGCGGGAGCCTGCGGCAGAGCGCGCACCTCACGGCAAGGTGTCGGAAACGCTTCCTCTCCGGGGCGAGTCGTGTGCCTTTGTCATCACTTCTCTGAAACCGGGAGGTCTGGCCAGAGGATAAGTCAGAAAGGAGTTCAGGTGTAGGACTTTAATAGAAAACTGTCATTCTCGACAGATGGCATGATGGCGAATATGGGAAATCCATGTCTACAGAAAAGCATTAGAATTAGCAGATTTAGTGGGTGCTAGATGCAGAGTTAATACAATACAAGTGTTTTTTACAGGACAAGGACAAGTCTAGCTGCCAACACTAATGTCAAAGAAAAACCAAAATGTATAGGAAAAAAACACAGTTGTGCAGGATCTCGGTACTGACAGCCACGGAATGTCGCCAAAGGACCTGGAATGAGGCGAGGTCTGTGTGGCGGGGGAAGAAGACTGGCTGTTTCATTGTGTTGGTCACCCCAAATTAGTTAGCAGCTGAGTGCCTCCCAGTCTGAACCCAGCATCTGGCGGCCTGTGACGGCAGTGAGTGTGAGGGCGCCTCCTCTCGCAAATGGACAACCTCGCCGTGCTGGCCAGAAGGAGCCAGAGACACCAGTGCGTGTGCTGCCTGACACACACGAGGTCCCCGGCCACTGTCTGTGGTCTGAGAACTGGGTTAGCGCGTCCCTTTGGGGCAGTGGGTGTGGCAGGGAGGGGACAGGGCCTTCTGTGATGCTGGTCACATTTGCTTTGTGGCCTTTGTGTTCGCCATATGGTTTGTGAAAATTCAAGTGGTACACGTGACTGCTTTTGGGGGACGGATGGTACACTTCATTTACAATCTAAAACAGACAAGCGCATGAGGGATGGGCATGGGATAAACAAGCTGATCCCATTACAGAAAAATCCACCAAGTCAGAGAATTGTCCCCTGACGCTCAGAGCAAACTCGTCACGTCTGTGTTTGTGCAGAGTGCTGTGAGTTCACCTGTCTCCGAGCAGCCATCATTGGTGCAGGGACTTAGGCACTGAGGCGACCTGCCACCTGCCCAGATCCTGCAGTGTCAGCGTGGAGACTCTGGGGCTGTCGCCACAGTGAGGAGGGCGAGCTGTGGGCACAGTTTGCAAAGAGCATGTGGGGGGTAGAGAAAACAGGACATTCTGGGCTACAGCTGTCCCATGGAAGCTGTCACAGTGGTAGGGCTTGTGTCAGAGCTGACCTCACCACAAGTGGCCCTGAACACCTGACAATAGCTTGTGTATTTGAGAAACTGAGTATTTCACTGATTTCAAACTCAAATCGCATGTGGCTGCGGGCTGCTGGCCCGGATGGTGCGTGTCCAGACACAGCAGTGCATGTCCGTGGTCCAGTGACATGATGGTGAGATGCTTGTGACAGGGGACAGCCTGAGAGTGGATGCCTCACTTGCAGGCCCTCCAGGGAAAAGGAAGGAAAATGACTTTTCATCAGGGTCACCGCTACTCTGGAACTTCCTCCTTGGTGGCGCTTTCTAAAAGTGACTTGGGACAATTCAAAAGCAGTCTCGCAGACGCTTTCATCCAACCTAGAGTAACTCCAGGAATCCCAGTTCGTGATGAATTTCTTATTATAATGATCAGGTTTTTGTTATTTTAAGACATGGAATGAAGCCTTATAAAGGGGATACAATGCTACTTTTCCCTGATTTTTTTTGGTTTAATGCACTGTATTAGATATGCAGTGACATTTAGCATCGCAAGTGACATTTAACATCGTGGCAGTGTAGTCTGAACAACATAGATTAGACAAGGACAGCTTCAGTCACTCATGTCGCGGACAAAATCACAGAGGCGTGCTACGCGTCAGTGCACCGCGTGTGTGGTGGGCACAGGCGGGGGTCGCAGGGGCGCCGGCTCCCCCTCCGTGCCGCGTCAGGGCGCTTTCTCAGCGGGAACGGCACGGCTGTTTGACATTAGATGGGACAATAAGCACCAGTGTCTTATATTGAATGACCTGCTTAATTTATAAATACGATCGGCCCGTGGGATGATAAGTCATTTCATTCTGAAGTGATGTGTTCACTTGAAATGCTGTTTTACTGGTGAATACGCAACACTCAGGGCCACGGGGTGTGATTTTTGCAGTGTGGTGGGCCCATCAGCCCCTACAGTGAGTCTCTGGGCTTCTCGCCCTTCACCTTTGCAGGTAAAGAAAGTCTGTAAAAGGAGAGGCTCAGCGCAAAGCCCACGGAGGTTTCCTGTCTGTTTTCCTGTCAGGTGCAGGGCCATTCGTGGGGGGGGGCGGTGCTCTGCGTGGGGCGGGGCCACATGGGGGCGGGACCATGCGGGGGTGGGGGGGCACATGGGGGCGGGGCCATGCGGGGGGGGGCAGCCATGCGCGGGGCGGGGCCATGCGTGGGGCCGTCAGACTTGCGGCTCTGCGCGGGGCGGGGCCATGCGCGGGGCGGGGCCATGCGTGGGGCCGTCAGACTTGCGGCTCTGCGCGGGGCGGGGCCATGCGTGGGGCCGTCGGACTTGCGGCTCTGCGCGGGGGCGGGCGTCGCACCTGCAGTCGCGAGCTCGTCTGCGTGCGGGGCGCGCCTGGAGCGCGCGTACGGCGTGCACTGGGGCTGCCGAGCGAGTGAGGCCTCCCACCAGGCCCGCCTGCCCTGGGCCTCTGTCACCAGGGCGGGCCGAGCTGTGCGCAGCACCTGTGCGAGCGGAGGAGCGGGTGGCGCGGCCGCGGTGACCGCTCCCGGGGCGTGCGCCCTCACCTCCCTGTGTCCGGCTTCCACAGCTCGAGCACGTGGACTCCAGAGCCGTGCAGCTTGGCTCCCTCCTGGTCCGCGGCCTCAGCATGCTGGTGCTGGTGAACAGCGCGTGCGGCTTCCCCTGGAGTAACAGCGACTTCATGCCCTGGAACGTGTTCGACGGGAAGCTCTTCCACGAGAAGTACCTGCAGTCCGAGAAAGGGTGCCCCGCCGAGGTGCTCGTCGAGCAGAACGTGAGTGCCCGGTGCCTTCACGCTGCACGATGAGTGGATGTGCAGCCGGTGGCACAGTCACCGCTTGGCTGGGCGTCAGGGCCGCGGCACCATCTCCCAGCGGCCACTGTTCTGTGGAGAACACGCTCGCTGTGGAGGTGTCGCCGGGTACAGGGCGGGGATCGCCAGGCTGCTGCCTGCCTGCCCGCAGGGCTGCCTCCCTGACAGGACGCACCGTTCCAGAGACACGGGCGCGGTCGCCGGTTCAGGGCCACCCTTTCTGCTCCCAGCAGCGCACTTCGCCAGGCACGGTCCAAGGCCCTGTGTCTGAGTGGGGGACAGCCAGGAGCTCCGCCTCCAGTCTGACCTGTTCTCAGCTTCCGGGCCTTCCCCTCCTCGTGAGTCAAGTGCAGGCGCTTCCTGCAGAGCAGCCGCTGCAGACCTCAGAGTCGGCAGGAATGGCGACAGTTTATTACTTGAGAATGTTCTGAAGGCTGATGGTTTAGTTGGGGGCGTTGGCTGCTGGTCGGGCTTTGTAAGTACAGTTGCCACGTGATTCCAGACAGGGCCCGGCAGAGCCCCCGGGGAGTCTGCGCGGGCCCTCCCGTCTGTCAGGGAGGAGCGCCCCAAGCTCTCACACCAGACGGAAAGCATTTGCTGCTTGTTGCCGTAGTTGTTTTTCACACACACAAAACAGGTGTCGCAGGAATCTAAGTGTTTGGAATTTAGAACCAGGCAGAATTACGTACAGACAGCAAAAGAGGATGATTAGGGACAGTGGTGCAGGAAGCCGGCAGGTCGCTCAGGGACCTTTCTGTCTGCCATGTCTTGACTAAGTGCAGAGTGGTTGTGAGTTCACACTGGTCTAAAACCAGGCAGCTAGGCTGGAACCTTCAGCAGTGAGAACGAGGCTGGAAGAAAGATCGCACGTCCCAGTCCTCGGCGCGCTGTTGGCGTCACGTTGCTATTTCACGGCGTGTCTTACACCGAAGAATGGAAATAACGACACGTCGCAGGCGCAGATTTCTCAGGGAAGGTTGTGTGGTGGTGACCTCGCTATCATCCTACAGAAAGGATGCTAGTGTCACTGTCCAGAAGCCCAGGGACATCTGTTTTCTGAGAGCCCCTGCGAGGTCACAGCCTTGGACATGGCGCTCTTGGAGACCGTTCTTACCGCGTCGTTGTCCGCGGAGCGCCTGCTTGTCCTGACATTGGTCTGTTTACAGAGGTCCCGGCTCACCAGATTCCACGACCTGAAGTCCATCGTGTGCAAGGCCTGCATGCGGGAGGACCGGCGCATCGTGAGCCGGCAGCACTGGCGCCCACATCACCCAGGTGGGCATCATCCCCGTCTCTGCCAGGGCGGGCCCTGGCTGCTTGTGCGACTGGTCAGTGTGGAGTGCCGCGAGGATGCACACGAAAAAGGAGGAAAGAAAAACAAAACTGTGGTCCCATTAGGAAAAACATGTAGGGGCTTCATCAGTGAGTCACGGAATTTAAAAGGCTTCTCTGGGCGCATTGTGGGCGTTGCCCGGATGGTGTATTAGAGGAAGAAAAAATATACGGAAAGTAATCAAAAGGGAAACATCGACAACCTTTAATTCTGTAGCCCAGAGATAGGCGTTCAGGGCTAGAACGTTGGCAGTTCTTCCTGTGCTTCGCCTCACGGGCTGGTTCTCTGCTTTTTCGTGAGCTGCTTTCCCCTTGGCACGGAGCCTGACTGTGGTTGGATAACAGCCCCTCCCACACGCAGGCTCCCCCACCACACGCGCCCTCCTGCCTAACCTCCCCTCTCTCTGAGCTCCGAGGCGGCTGCCGGTGTTCTCATACCACTACTTTTAGGCATCCTACCTCCTTAACATAGAGTGCCGTAGTTTGCAGAGTTACAGAGCAAGGTGTAATCACACTTTGGGTAAGTGTTGCCAGCTTGTTTTCTGAAAATCTTCTATTGCTTTGTTCTTTCATCAGAAGTAACTATTAAGAGTTCTGACAGCATTTAAAAGTTTGTTTTTTTTAAGCACTATGACAGATAAAAAAGTATGTTTCATCAGTTGCATGCATCTGTGTTTATCAATGAAGTTGAACATCTTATTTACTAGCTTATTTTGTTTACGGTGTATTTTGATTATTTCCTGGCTTCATTTAAGATGTATTCCTGTAACTATAGTAGCACCATTTTTTTCTTGGCGGAAAAATAGAACTCCCTGTATTTCTACCCGTCACACTGTCTTCAAGAGTTCTGCTTGGCATCAGCCTTGCAAACGTTCCGAGAGGCTTTATGTTACCAGGTTAGGAACCCACCTTGGGACACGTCCAGCTCCTGCCAGGTGTCAGGTGTGGGACCTGGCCACAGGACGGCATCGCGGGAGTAAGGGGACTTCTGGGCAGTGCGGACAGTTACTCTCCGCCCTCCTGGGGCAACGGGCGCCCCTTGCCCTGCCCTTTTCTCCTCCTTTCACCAGGCAGCTTTGAGACCCCAGGGCAAAAGTTGATGCTTTGCAGAATAAGTGTGTGGCATTCCCACTCGCTGCTTATTCCCAGGATTGGTGGGCAGCCTGTCGCTCAGGCAGGCACCCTGCAGGCACAGTTCGGCAGGGCTTCGTCCCCGGTGAGGAGGCGGCCGGCCGGGCTCTGGCAGGTGGCGGCGTGCAGGCTGTTCTAAGCCGGCAGCCGTCACTGGGATTCCGACACCTGCACCTCCTCCTGCAGGCTCCCCGGCGGGGCCCGGGAGGGCTGCGTGCGCAGCAGGTTTTGTGTCGAAGCCCCGTAAGACGGCCCGTGCCTCACAGCTGTGCATTTCACTTTGATGCTGCGAGACGGTCCCTTCTCATCTTTACGGGGAACCACTCGATCCCTTGCTAATGAAGAGCACTTACATTTGGGCGAATTTGGTGCTCATGTCACATTACGCTAAGTAATGAGGAAAAGTGTGTTTCAGGAAGTGCCATGAGTCAATTTACACGGTTTGGAGAGTGACCCTTTTTGTCCTCGAAGCCATCTTTTTCTTCTCAAACAACCTGAGGTTCTGTGCTTCACGCCCCTTGCTTTGCAGAAGACACATTCGGGCCCCATGCTGTTCTCCCAGCACCGAGCAGGTTTTCAGTGGTCCAGAGCCCCCAGGTCCCCAGCCCAGTGTTCGCAGTCACACTGGGCCAAGTCCGCGCCAGGGAGGCGGCAACTGTTCAGAGCACAGCCCCTCCCAGTCCCGGTCCACACAGCTAGGCAGCCCCTCCCCCTCCCCATGGGGCCACACTGGCCTCTGTGAACCCCAGCTGCTAGTGGCACCTGGGAGACTGCCACCTGCGCCCATCACAAAGCCCTGGGCCACCGCTCGACTGTCAGGGAGCGGAGGGTGAGCGTGGGTGTGGCCCCTGCGCCCAGGTACGACAGGGGCCAGACTGGACTCCAGATGGGAACCACGAGTGGCAGGGTGGCAGTCACTGCGGCTCGGGGAGTGTGCAGATTTTAATGCCGAAAGTGGCACTTGCGCGAGGCCTGAGGGCTCAGTGGAATTTCAGTTCGTAGTGGACAAAGGGACATTGCACTGGAAGAAAGAGCTTATGCTACAGCAGAAAAGTCCGGGTTCTGAAAGACGTCTGCAGGGAGGCCCGTTACACCCCAGGGGAGCAGGAGGGAAGGCTGGCAGGTCAGCAGGAGCTCGACGGGGCATGCAGCAGGTCCTCACGGTTCTCCCCATGGCACAGTGGGGAGCTGTGGGAGGCTTTTCGAGTGACGTGATCAGAAACATGCTTTTAGGAAAGTGACTCTGCTGACAGTGCAGGGGAGGTTGGGGAGGAGGCAGGTTGGACAGCCTTTCCGGGTCCGGACGAGGATGGCCGTGGAGCAGTGGCGGTCGCACACAGGTGCACACTGCACCCCGCACGTGTGCTTGCTGCCTGTGCACACCGCCATACCCCACCTGCACTCCCACACACTGCCCGCTGCACTTGCACACCTGTATGCCACATGCACACCTGCACCCTGCACAGCAGACCCACACACCGGACACTCCAGGCCTTGCCACCTTCTCACAGGATTCGAGCCCCACGTGCCTGTGGCGTGTCCCCTGTCCACAACCGGGCAGGAGTACGCAGCCAGAGGCAGTGCTCCCGGGCTGGGACCCGCCACCGGAAACCCTCGTGTTCAGAATACTGGCCCACGCCTGTGGCAGGCGCCTTTTCTCATGGGTCACCATGAAATGTCAAGATGGTATAAACAATACATGCAAGTATGACCTAGTCAGACCTTCTGGTGTTAAGTTCTAGTAGACAAACATGGCAGAGGAGTCGCGGTTTACAAACCTAGGAGAGGGAATTTTAGAGTAGGAAAGTTGTGTGTCAGGTACGTTTGGAGACTTGGGAAGAGAGGGCGCCTGGGTCTGGCACACGAAGTCCCTGAACACTGGTGGCCGGCGTGCTGGTCAGGAAGCCTGCTGGTGGCCCGCGGCGTGGGGCTGGCCCCCCCAGGGAGGCAGAGCCAATCAGAACAGCCCGAGGGCCCTGGCCAGATGCCCAGCGTCCTCAGTCCGCAGCCCCCCGTCCCTGGGGCGCAGGTCCCTGGGGCGCAGGCACCGCCCGGCTGTCACCGGCACTGCGGTCCCCACACCTGCCCTTTTCCTGGGCTTTCCCTTCAACTCACAGATCCCAGAACTTTGAAACCCGCCTGCCCAGCACGCCTGGCCACAGCCCTGCACGGACGCGTAGCTTGCTAACGTGCTGATCACCTGTCCCTGCAGGGAGGTGGGAGAAGCCAGGATCCAGCTCCCACAGGACGAACTCCGGGCACAGCCGGTCCGGCCGCGGACAGCACTGGAGGGCCCAGGGCCCAGGTGAGCGGGCGCCGCCCCCCCGCACGCTGCCCGCCGCCCCCCCCGCACGCTGCTGCCCCCGCCCCCAGGACCTTCCCGCTCCACCCGCCCTCACGCTGCCCGCGGCGTCCTCTCGCCCCCACCCCGCCTCACGCGCCCGCGCCGCTCCCCCCCAGCGGCCCCCCCCCCTGCGCGCCCCCCCCCTCACACGCTGCCCTCGTGCTCCCCCCCGCCCCCCCCCCCCCCCCCCCCCGCCGCCCCCCCCCCCCCCCCGCACGCTGCCCGCGCGGCGTCCCCCGCTGCGGGCCGCTTGTGTGTAAGTCAACGGGCAACTGTGCCGGCGCGAACGACTTACTCGCTTTGAGAAATGGGGACCGACCACCTCCGGGCCCCACACCAGTCTGTCTCTGCTCTTTGCCGTTTCATTCCTGTCAGTTCATTAACCTGTCTGTTCAAGACCCGATTTTCATCATCTAATGTAGTTTATTTTGTTTTTGCTTCTGCAAGCTCTGAGACGTGTTGAGGTTCCGCCGGTTGCTCCCGGCAGCGCGTGAAGCCAGCAGGCCTGCCGGCCCGCTGTGTGGTGCAGCGGGGACCAGAGCACGCGGTGGCCCTGGGGGAGAGGGGAGCCCCGTAAGTGCCCGCGCAGCTGCTGCAGGCGCTCCTTCGAGCTGGCTTCCCCTCGAGGGAAGTCCTGCCACCGGCTGTGGTGGAAGCTTCCAGGGGGTCTGACTGTTGCATTTAGCAACGCCCCCCCCCCATGGGCTCCCGTGTCAGCAGGAGGCTCACGTCCAGGTCCTTGCCGACCGGGCTGTGTGGCCGTTTGTGCGGGTTCGGTATCGCCGAGGGGGGCGGGCCCCGCTCCCGTCGGTCCTCGCGTGTTGGAGATGCTTTTCATTTGGAAGCTGCAGCCCCGCGGTGGACTGAACCCGAGCACGCAGGAGCCGAGGCCCGGCACGCAGACCAGTGACTTGCAGTGCAGGGCCGCCACCACCGCCACCGCGAGCGTCACGCAGGCGTCCCGGGGGAGGCCCGCTCGGCACCCTCGGGCCTCACGTGCCTCTCCGTCGCCGCTTTGATTGAGGGCCTGCGGCTGCTGTGCGAGCCGGGGGTGCAGCGAGCAGCAGGCCTGCCCCCCGGGGCTCAGCGCTGCGTGGGGTCCTGCGCGCCCTCTCCCGTCAGACCCTCTGCCTCTGGGTGGGCAGCGAGGCGGCTGGGGCACCCTCTGGGGGTGCAGGCCTTTCTGAGAGAGCTCGGCCTGCACAGAGCACATGGAGACGTGAAGCTGACGCCGCCCCCTCCCTGCCCGCTGTGCACAGCGTGGGGGTCCCTGAGGAGGTCTCGCAGGTGACCCTTACCAAGACCTGACGAGAGGGCGGGAGCCCCCAAGTCGCCTGCGGAAGGGCCGGCTCGGGAGAGCGTGGCAGGTGGAGGGGAGCGGGCCGGCCCCGGGCCTTCGTGTCTTGTAACGACTGGGATTTCGCCAGGCGCGACGCTCTGGTCCAGCTGATACTGGGAGAGCCAGTCGCCCGCAGTGCTCAGAGCTGCAGGCCTTCGGCTCAGAGCTGTGACGCCGCGGTGTCGGCTGAGGCGCCAGCTGTGGGATAAGCGCGCGACGGCCTTAGAGCAACGCGGGGTCCCGGCCCGTCCAGCCGGCTCTCGCCCTGTTGAAGCAGCTGTGCCCTCGTCAGAGACGTGGATCTGTGAGGCCCTGCTCTGTGAGGGCAGGGCCGGAGCCCCGACCTCCGGGAGACGGCGTGGCAATGAGTCAGGGTCTGTCCACGCCGGAGCCGGGCCGGGGGCGAGCAGCCCCCGCAGGGTGGCGGTGGTTCGTGGCACCACCAGCTGGAGAGACGCTCGTGGGCGCGCGGTCGGTGGTGCAGACGCTGTGTGGTGCCAGGTGTGGCTGTGAGATGCGTGTTCCCCCCACACATACACACAGTCCTGTATTAGAACTGGCACGTAGCTTTTCGGGTCAGGCAGCCCACTTTTTCTGCTTTAGTTACTGGGTGAACCATGCCACCCTTTCCTGGCCGTCTCGGTCTTGGTAGGTTTTGTCCACCTTTGACCTGTCGTGTCGCTGTTGTGGGAGATGTCGGCGTGGTTTAGCCGGAAGCAGTCATTCTTTTCAGGGCGGAGTCAACCAGCAACATTCTTTGTGTTAGTGAAAAACTGCAAGCACCTTAGACCTAGGGGTTCAGTTACTGCCACCCGCAGGCCAGCTCGCAGGGCCGTTTGGCTGCAGCCTCCTGTGAGCCCTGTGCTGGGCCTGGCCAGAGAGGTGTGAGCCCAGCCCCCCTGCCGGGGACATCAAAGCTCCCTGCCGTGAGCTTTAAAATGCTGGGCGCTGAGGCGAGAACCTTTAACCTCTTCCCCCGCTGCTGGCGAGAAGTGAGGTGTCAGATCCCACAGGCAGACCTGCCTGAGCCCCTCGCTTCTCACCTCTGCGGTAATTCTCTGGGGCCCGGCTGTGGTAAAGCCTCTGATCCTGGAATAACAAGGGCGGAATGACCCCGGCCTCCTTGGCCCTCTCCTGTCACCTGTCTGGGGCTCACACTTTCCGAGAGGCATGGGCAGCATCGTGGGGGCTCACCCCATCACTTGTGGGCAGGGCAGGGCATCATCTGACCTGGAGGCTGCTCCTCCCGACGCCCCGTCTGGCGGAAGGCAGCGGGCCAGCTGCCCCGAGGGCCGGGGGCTCTGGGCTCGCATGTCCTCTCTTTGATGCCTGACACGGTGTCCCCCTGGGCACCTGTGCGGGGAGCCCCATTGGCAGCGGTCACTAGATGCAGTGTGGATGGGTGGGGCCAGAGTCCGGGGGGGCAGTGTTGACCAACCCCGTACCCCCATCCTGACGGGTCCCCCGCGGGCCTGCAGGTGGCCTCGGGGGCACGCGCCGTTGCGCACACTTGGGACGCGCGGGTGTCTGTGACTCACGTTCGGTCCCGTGTCTCTGGTGCAGGAAGCAGGCAGCGCGAGCCGGACCGGTGGAGGAGACACTCGCCGTCTTCCGGGTGAGTCCCCCGCTCGGTCCCCACAGAGTCGGGCGTCGCACATGGGCCTTTTATGCGAGCGCAGACCTCGAAGGATTGGCTGCTGAGGGCCGCCGACGCGGAGCCGGTTAAGCCGGACAGGGCGTGGGGGAGGTGAGGGTCTGCCCGGGAGCCCCCAGCACCCGCGGCAGAGGGGCCTGCGCCAGGCCGGGCGCGGGACGGGTCGCGCGCTCGCTGACGCCCTCGAGCCGGCGGCGTCTCGGGGCTCGCCCCACCCCGTGCCAGGCGCGGTCTCCGTTCGGCCTCTGCGTGCATGCGGGTGGCTGCGCCTTCCGCGCTAGGCCTGCCGCGTGCTGCGGCTTCTCGGGGGACACCGCAGGCTGTGAGGCCCCGCTGCTCCGGGCGTCGCCCTGTCCTTACGCGTTCCCGCTGGGACCGCAGCTTCCGCCACGCCCTCGTGGTCTCGGGGCCGTCTGTGCAGAGAGCGAGCGAGCGAGCGCCTCCTCTCCCGCTGGGGCCGGGCTCGCCCGGGGCCAGGACTCTGCTCAGGCTGTTCCGGGCCAGTCGTCCCCTGGCTTTCTCTCCGCCCCGCTCCGGCTCGGGTGTGCGCTGCGGAGTCTGCGGATGGGCCTGGGCCTCAGCAGACGGCAGCAGGCGTCGGACAGGGCACCTGCCGGGCGGCCTCAGAGGCGGCGACGGCAGCCGCAGGTAGCCGGGCGAGGCCCTGGGCGGCGGGCGCTCATTGCTCTCCACCTGTGAGCGCTGAGGTCTTATTTAAAACATTCTTTTTTTCTGAAAGAATTTTCGGATAACCCAGGTGTACAGGTCAGCTGCCGCACGCACGTGCACACACCCACACATGCGTGCACAGTGCGCACACGTGCAGCCACTCGTGTGTGTCCATGCACGTGCGTGCACATACGTGTGCATGTACATGCACGTGTGTGCACGTGCGTGCACTGTGCACACGTGCCCTCAGGTTTGACCCCCTCGCTTGGGCAGCTAGTGGACAGATGCCCGTGTTCCCACAACTCACCCTCCACGCACCCTCGTCCCTCCGCTTAGGGACTTGTCCTCAGCAGGAAGAGGTGGCTCAGAAGTTGGCGGGACGCTCACAGGGTCGCTTGTGTTCTAGGTGGTCCAGCTGATGCCCCTGCGGGAGCTGGCAGAGCTCGTCCACAGCTGGACAAAGCTCTTTTCAGACCTGGACGCTGAATGTAAGGTCAGCACAGCTCGTCCACCTGCAGTCACGCCGCGGAACGCGACGCCGCTGGTCACATCGGCACACTCGGTGCGGGTGCGACGCGCCCTGGGCGTGGTGTGTGTCGACTCCTTTCCACAAGCAGGCGTGACGGGAGGGGTCGCGGCCGACACCACACGGCCGTTTCCCGTGCGGGGGCCCAGGGCGGACGTGGCGTCGCAGCGCCTCCGGGCTGGCGGGACAGCCTGGGAGCGACGCCTCGTCTGCGTGTGGCCGACACGGAGCGTCTCCCAGCAGCTGCCCCTGCTCTCGTCACGCTGAGGACAGAGGTGCGATCCCACGGTCAGCCGCCGCCTCGCGGGGCTCGGCCAGGCCTCCAGGGGACGAGGGCCCTGGTCCCGTCTGCCGGGCACGCACGCCCCCACGCCGTCTGCCGGGCACGCGCGCCCCCACGCCGTCTGCCGGGCACGCCCGCGCCCCCACGCCGTCTGCCGGGCACACACCGCCCGCGCCCCCACGCCGTCTGCCGGGCACGCACACCGCCCGCGCCCCCACGCTGCAGCTCTCAGGGTCGTGCCCATTCGTCAGGAAGGACACTTGGTCGCGAGCTTGGAGTCTTGTCTGGCGAGCGGGGGTGGCCGGGGCGCGTGCGACCGCTTTGCTCCTGGGCGCTCAGCAGCGCGTCCTCCCGTCAGCGAGCCGCGTGCAGCGCCCAGAGCCAGCGCCGTGCCCGCCGGCTCGCCTGCTGTGTGCTCGTGCCCCCAAAGCCAGCCTGGCTGGCTGCGCCCTCTTGCGCCATGACGATCTGAGCCGCGCAGTTGTGGTTGACCGCCAGACACGAGCCGTTGGGCTGCTGGGCTGACGAGGAGCCTGGCCGATGGCGGCTTTGCTTCTGTTTTCCCTTTGGCCAAGGGCTGGGCAGAACCTGGGACTAACCCCGGCCTCAGGGAGCAGGCAGGCTCTGCGGTGACACAGGTGTTGGCCTGGGCCTGGGCCGCCGCCTCCTGCCGGGTGCCCTGGTGCCGTCTTCAGCGACGCATCTGCAGCCCGTGTCAGGAGGAGGGTCAGCAGCAGTGCCACCCCGCAGGAGAGCCCCGCGTGGCCCCGAGCGGAGCCGGTGCGGTGTGCCGGCACAGGGCGTCTGGGGAGGACCCAGTCCCATCTCTGGACCCTCCCCGTCAGCCTCGCCTGTTGGCGACGGGGGTCCCCTCGCCACGCGCCCCCTCTGCGAACCAGCGAGGCGTCCGGGGTGGCACCCGCGCTCCCCACATGCTGCCAGCCCACACGTCGAGCCTTCTCTGTGGGGACTGGATTTCAAGAGGGACCTTCACCTTACTTGTGCTGTCTGAGTTTTTGCTACAAGAATGGCTTCACGTGTTGTGTAATTGAAAATAAAGAACAAAAAAACCAAAGCTGGCCGGCGACAGTTTCTGTCTCATATAAAGTGCATATTTTTAAAGCACTGATTACTGGGAGCTGATAAATCGCGGGTGTTCTTTCGGTTTCAGCACCCAAGAGATTGGATAGGTCCATTTTTTCCCATTTGAACTTTCCGTTAATTTCAAGCTCTTCCAGGCACCTGCTACGACTTAGAAAGGAAAGTGTGTAAGGCACCGGCGTGTCCTGTCGCAAAAAGCACGTGTCTCGCGGGTCCATCTGCCACCCAGCGGCTTGTCTGTGTTCGCTCCTTTCCACCGTCAGGGAGTGAGCTGGCCCTTCAGCGTTCTCGCTGTGAGCCCGAAGCAGGGTTCCCCACCCTCTTGCCCTGTCGGCTTCGGGAAGAGGGGCCATGCCGACCATGATGTCCGTGGAAAGAGGACCTACACACTGCGCCCTTGGGAAGCTGTGGCTCTGTGGGGACAGGGCCCCAGCCTGCTCAGCAGGGGTGGGTCACCCCCCAGGGGTCGGGGTGCCCCTCAGGCCCTGGTGTCTGGAGCTACCCGTTTGATGCCAAGGCAAGCCCCGCCGCCCGGGCCTGCCCCACGTCGAGCCGGCCCCGGGCACGTCCCCGCTGCGTCAGCAGACGCCGGCTCGTGCCTTTTCTCTCTTACGTCCCCCAAATGCCCCAGGGGCCCTGGCGAAGCGTTCCCGAGAGCCGAGGACAAAAGCTGACTTCACAGAACCGGCCGTGAAGTTCGGTCGGACCGTGATGAAACCAGCCAGCAGCCGGCAGACTCAGGTTTTCTTCCTGTCATGTTGAGCCGGGTGCACAAGGTCTAGATCAGAGACGTCATCCGTCCAAAGCTCGCGGTCTCTGGCGGTGTCCAGGGCCTCGTGGTTTGCGTCCGTTTCCCTGACGACCCTCACCAGCACCCACCTGCCTGGGCGGCCAGGCTGTCTGTAGTTGTGGACGAGGAGGCGGCCGGTGAGGGCCAGTCGCCAAGAACCTGGCTTCTGTCGGTGCTGCCAGCTTTACCGGGTGTTAGAGAAAAACCTGAGTCCCCGCTACCTTCTCTGTTCGGCAAGCCACCTGGACCAGAAGGAGAAACGGCAGCCGGTCTTCATTTCCGCTCTTCCCCCGGGCGGCAGAGGGGCAGACGCCGTGGCTTCCTCCTGGCGGCCGGCGGCCTCCCACGACCCTTCGGGCAGCCAGCCCCGCGTATCGCCCTCCCAGGTCCGAGGCGCAGGGCCAGGGGCGACCCAGCGTCGCCGAGGACGGGAGAGGCCGCCGCACCTCAGGCTTCGTGTAGTGACCCCGTTAGGGGCCGTCGGATTGTAGTAAAGTTTTTAATGAAGATGAATAAAGCAGTCCAGGCAAAGAACTTCAGAAAGGTCCGGTTGACTGTAGGCTTTCTCACTGGCTTTTCTGGTTTGTCTTCGAATCCCATTTTACACGAGAGGAATTCAGCAGCAAACTTGAAACACTGTCCCAGCTGTTTCTCACCGTTCATTCAGCCTCTGCGGCCCTCGGCCCTTTGCATTAGCATCTGATTTACACGCTTGTGTAAAACAGCATGGAAGACACTCTTCCTTTTCTTGGTCCCGTCTGGGTTGGGCTGGGTTGGGGCTGTGGGGCGTCAGGGCTCCTGGGTCCTCGGGCGCCTTTCCCGTTGGCTGGCACCGCAGGTCTGAGTGCGTCAGCACAGGGCAGGGGCAGGGGCGCTCCAGGCGGACCCCAGGGAAAGGCACAGGATGGCCAATCAGTAGCAAAGGGCAGGAATCTCAGCTGTAAAAATCGTACAAATAAAAAAAAACAATTTTTCCTCAAAAGGCGGCCACCTGGTGGGGTCTCCTTCCCTTCCTTTGCCTTCACGGTGAAGCTGAGTTGGACTGCGCGGCCGCTCAGACTCATTGCCCTTCCATCAGAAGTACGTCCGACAGAGAAAGACGGATGCCGTCGAATTTCACTTATATGTGGAATCTAGAAAAAGCAGACAAACCAAACAGTAACAGACTCATAGATACAGAGAACAAACCGAAGTTCGCTAGGGGTGGGGGGCGGCAGGGCCGGGCGAGGAGGGGCCGCGGGTTCGGACGCTCAGGTTGGCAGTCACGGGGATGATCGCGGGGCAGAGAGCAGCACGCGGCGGCGTGGTAACGTCGTCGTGACCGTGGTGCCGGGCGGCCAGCTACGTGAACGTCCAAGCGCTATTGCGTACGCCGGAAACCGATACAAAATTGTGTGTCTGCTGTTGTTAAAAAGTATGCATTTTTAAAAGGTCAGGTTACGAGGGATGCGGAAGCAATTGAGTTAAAAGTAGCCAGCGTCAAACACTCATGCGCATAAATCCGTCGCCGAAACAGCAGGTCCGCGCCCACAGTCTGACCCTGGGACCCTGTCCCTTCGCCTCCCAGCTCACCTGTGTCTTCCCGCCATTTTTCGGCCTTTGGAGAACTCGCCGCAGACAGCACCGTAGCCCCAGTGAACAGCTGAAAGGCCATTAGGGAGGGAGGACGCGCCAAGGTCCGGAGCAGCGCAGATGGGGGAGGCGGACGCCGCGTCCTCGGGACGGCCGGGCTCGGCAGCGCGCTGTCTGGGCGCCACGTGCACAGGGAGCCCGGTCAGGGGCCAGCCCAGTGTCAGTCGGCTCCAGCGCCGTCGTGAAGACGAACGAGCCTCCGGGCGTGGAGTCCTGTGCCCGCCACAGAGGCAGGCGGTGGTGACGGGCCTTCAGGGCGCCTTGGAGGCCAACGGGGGGGGGGGGGGCAGGGCACTCACGACCTCGCGCAGGGGCCGCCAGGGGGCGGGCAGGGCACTCACGTCCTCGCCAAGACTTCTTCCCCCCTGTTCCTCTCTCCTCCTCTCTCTCCCCCTCCCCTAGACCTACAGATGTGCCTAGTCTTTGCCTAGAATCTTCCCTCTTCTAGCCCGTTGCCCTCAAGCTGTCTGTCTGATGGCCGCTCTCCCCTCCCCCGCCCCCACCTGCAGCCCGAGCTGTGCGCAGTGGCGGCCGGGGGCGCCAGGTGCAGGCCTGGCCCTCAAGCAGCAGTGCGCACGGGGCGCAGGGTGCCCTCCGTGTCGTTCTGTCCACCCAGCGAGCTCTGCGCAGACCCCTCAGGCACAGGCATCGCGATTGCCTGGGCCACTGAGGGTCGGCCTTGAGCCATTTGGCCAGTGGGACAGAGACAGACCCAAAAGGTCGTCTCCAGCCAGGGCAGTCCTGCTGTGCGGCACACCTGCCCGCCCACGGAGCGCTCCCGGGGCCCTGCCCAGGTCCCATCCCGGGTCGAGGTGCTCATGGCCCCGAGCACACTCTTCTGCAGCCACTTGCGCAGCCCAGGACGGGAGGCCGCGGCCGTGGTGCCGTCCGTGGCCGTCCCCGTCAGCCCGAGTGGGAGGGCTCTGCTGGGCGCTCCGGCACCCACGCGTCCCGTGCATGCCGACACCGCGGCGTCCTCGCGGTCAGCACCAGCGTCCAGCAGCTGGCGTTTGCTAAGGAAAGCGAGCTAATTATAACACCAGCCTAGAAGAACCACAGTTGGAGAATTAGTTGTCTGCCAACCAATGGAACATATCTCAGCTGGGTGTGATGGGTGGGAAGGTGCCTCCTGGGCCCCACGCCCCTGCCTTCCCCTGCAGGTCACCTCCGCAGACACCGCGTGGGTACCGCGCTGCCCTCACCGGCTCAGGCCGCCAGGCTCTGGGTCAGCCTCACCTGGCAGGCTGCAGGCTCCTGCAGGGTAGAGTCCCCACCTGGCGCAGCTCCTGGCTCCTCGCGGTAATTCGAGAAGAGCACTGAGTGAGCGAGCCCTAGAGTTTGACTTCCGGAGGACAGTCCACTGTGCAGGCCACCAGCACGGCCTTGCTGGGACGGCCCTTGCCGAGAGCTCGGGCGCTCTGTCGGCGGCCGTGCCGGGGGCCAGCACCCACCAGGCCCCCCCTCTGGTGGCCGTTCTCTGTCCTCCCACCAGAACAGCACGGGGGTCAGGGCGAGCGCCGGGCAGGGCGGCCACGGCGGTGTGTGCATCCGCAGGGGGGCGGGGTCTGTCTGCATGGAGCTCGTGGAACGATCTCGAGACGACCGTTGGCAGAACGCTGAAAGGAAGAACTTCCTGCAGGAAAGATGACGAATGCACCAGCTCGTCTGCTGGCTTCCCAGGCGGGGCCCATCAGACGGCGCTCAGAGCAAAGCGAGCCCTGCCTGGTGCCAGCCGGGCGGCCGCCTTTCTTTTCGGTGCCATTATTCTTCGTTTGTCTGCACAAACTTTACCGCGTTTTTTTTTTTTTTAATCGGCCTAAAGCTTAGCTTTTAAAACAGACTCCCTGGCAGTTACAGGATTCCTGGGGCCTGTGCAGTCATTTGTTCGTTCATTCACGTTCACTGGGCACCTACTGTGTCCCCACAGGAAGGGACAGCGCCTCGCCCGTGAGCTTCGGCCGACGGCCGCGCGGTGCTCCCGGGACACGGCGCGGCACGTCCTAGAGTCAGGAGAGCTTCCGAGGGGGAGCCCTGGGCAGTGACCTGTGGTTGCCAGAGCGATGGGCATGAAAACAGGTCAGGAGCAGGCAAGTCACTTGGAAATGCAGGGCTGTGGCTGTCGTCATGAATGACAGAGAAGAGAACATGTCGATGCTTTGGGACAAATAAAGGCTTCACTGTGTCATATTTGCGTGTCAGCGTGTGAGTTGTGTTCAAGGACACCTGATGTGTGCCAGGCACTTCACTTATCCCGCATCTAAGTTTAATAGTGCTTAGTTTTGTTGTTACTGAAAATACTGAAGTCCAGCGAGAAGAACGATCATCAGATACGTGTGTTGAGTTCCGAGCAGCAAGACTGAGTTAACATTAGGAGCGTCAAAGGGAGAGAGTTGGTGTTGGCCACATTCCCTAGGTAACCCCATAACGAGCCATCATAAACCCCGAAACTTCCCTCTCTCCCCCGACGTGGAGCAGCTGACCCTGGGCCCCAGTCACGGTGGCCCACGATCCATCCACACTGTCATCCAAAGGAGCGGGACGGCGTCAGCGTGAGCAGGCACCCCCAGGCTGGGGGGGGGGTCGAGCGCGGGGTCATTCAGAGTCGCCCGGACCCCACGCGGCCTCAGGGATGACACAGTCCCAGGTCTTGTGTGCCGCCTCCTGGAGGCGACCGAGGTATTGGCGCCACTGCTTCGAGGGCGAAGGTTACTGTGCATTTGGGACACTCGGCAGGGGAACGGCTGAGCGGCTCTCCGAAGGCCCCACTGCGAAGGCGTGGACGACGAGGAGCCAGAAGGCCGTCGCCATGTCCCTTGACGTAGCAAGCCCCGCTCTGCCAGACCAGGAAGACAGAGGCCGACAGAGAAGACGAGGAGATAAATCATCGCCCACACACACCATGAAATCACTAGCTCGCTCTGTAAAATCTTAGCAAAGCATCAGCCCTGAGTACATTTGATTCCAGATTAAATACTTGTGGGTGACAGTCCCGTTCTGTGCACTCAGAGAAAAGTGGCAGTCTGCATGTCCCCCCCATCCCGTGTCCCCACGGCCATGCAATGCCCAGCTACTGACCGACGTGAGGTGGGCGATGCAAAAACCACCCCTCAGGGCTCAGGCTGGCAGAGGGGGGCTCCCTCGGCCGCCTGCCCCCCAAGGCCTGCGCCTCCCGGGGCCTTGGCTGGGGGCCCGCGCTGGTCACGTCCCCCACAGGGCCCTCCGCGCCTGCTGCCCACTACACATCTGCGACATCTGTGACCTGGAGGAGCCCCGGGGAGATGCAGGGCGCTGGGCTGCGGCCTCTGGAATGCCCCTGTCCCCGGTTTCCACCTGTAAGACCGTTTCCTGTAAGACCCGTGGAGATCAATGGGGAGATGTGGCTTTGTCCCTTTGAGTGCGGCTTTGGTCCTAGGGAGCCGGGACCTAGGTCCTGGCTCCGGCTTAGCCCGGGAGTGATGAGATGGGCACCTGAACACAAGTCGCCTGGGGAAAAAGGACACAGACTGTCCCCTGACGCCGCGCCGTTGTTTGGCGCTGTCCGGCCCCGCCGGCTCCTGCAGGGGTCCCAGGGCCCCCGAAGCAGGCCGGGCGTTTGTTTTTACACACATTGCCTCTGTCTCCTGGTCGCCAGAGGCCGCTCTTCTGTGGTTTAACTGGACTCATCGTGGGAAGGACAACCGTCGAGCCTCCGCCTGCCGCTCGGGGCACAGGACGTCTACCACGTCGGAGTGGGAGGTCGAGTCTGGACCTGTGCGCCAGCCCCGGCAGAAAGTGCTGGGGACGGTCCTGGGAGGCCCGGGTCCGGGTCGGGGGGCAGTCGGGCCGATACAGAGGACAGCGGGCAGCGAGCTCGAACAGGCCAAGGGCAGAGCCTGGGGCCGGCACCCTCAGCTCCCGCCCAAGCAGCCACCAGGGGCCTGGCCCCTCAGAGCAGAGCTGGGCTCACCTGGGCTCACTGGACTGTCCACGGGAGAGAGCGAGGGGCTGTCCCTGGCCACGGCGGAGCCCTGGGGCTGGCCATCGTCCCAGGCCTGCGGGACACAGACGGACCTGGCCTTGGCCCAGTGACCTGCAGGCCAGGCCTCCCAGAGCCCTGCCAGGCTGGGACTGGAGGCCCTGGCCAGGTGGTGACCACACCTGCCTCAGGTCAGAGGTGCTGCAGGGTCTGGGCACAGCAAATGCTCCACAAGAGGCAGCCGCTGGGCCACACCTGGCCGTTACCGACAGGCTCGCCAGGCCCTTGTCCCTGAGCTCAGGGTGGCCGTGCCCCTGTCCGCGGCTGGTTAAACCTCATTTGAGGGGCCAGGCGAAATTCAGAGTATTCACCAATGAGGCTGTGGCCTCACACGGAGTGAATCTCTGGGTCACACGCGCCAGCAACCAGCCCACGCGGACCTGCGCCTCCCACCACGGGCTGAAGTCCGCGTCGCGGGCTCGGACTGTCTGCCCTACCCCCTGTGCCCCCCGACCCCCCCTCTCATCTCCCATCCCCCCCACCCACACCCCAAACGCCAGGCCGGCCAGCCGCTCCTCCCCCATCCCGCGAAGGAAGCCGTTCCCCCTGCAGGGCCCCCATCGGCCGCCCCAGCCTGGTGACAGGCGGCCCACGGCGAGCCCCAAATGTGCCACGTCCCTTGGGCGGGCGCTGCGCAGCCCGGCCAGGCAGCGCCGGCCAGGGTGGGGACGGCCGGCCCGGCTGCCCGCGCCCGGCCCACCCTCCATCTGTGCCCACGGCAGGGCTCACGGGGCAGATGCGGCCTGTTGCTCACTGACCATCTGCTCCCGAGCTGATGAAGTGTCCCCGTTACCGTGGCGACAGAGCCCTTGATTGGCGGTGGCACCACAAACATTCCCTACTCAGGTTTCACTTTTATCTGTGCTCTGGAATGGGGCTGGGGAGGGGTCGGGGAGGGATGGGGTGGGGAGGGGCGGGGGAGGGGCAGGGGGAGGGGGTGGGGGAGAGGCGGGGGGGGGGGGAGCTGGGGTAGGGGCGGCGGGCCGTGTGCGGGTGGGGAGGGCACCCGGATTGGCTGGGGGTACAGGTTTGGAGGTCAGGTCCCCGGGGCCTCTTCCTTTCTCCGCCGCCCCCCCCCCCCCCAGTTCAGAGCAGGTACAGGTGGCAGTTCCGCTGACCAATCAGAGCTGAGGGCGTCCCGTGTCTTGCTTCTGTCTGCTTGGTTCCCCGTGACTCCAAGGGAACCTTCCAGAATGGCAGGCGGGTGTCCGAGGGCTGCCCGTGTGCTGCTCGCCACCCTCACCCCACCCCGGGCCCCACCTGTCCAGGACTCGGTGTTCAGGGAGCCGCCCTGATGGAAGGGGGAGGGGTGCAGGGGAGCTGTCGTCAGGCCGGTTCCAGGGGCCACCCTGCTCCTTGCGGACCAGGAGGCCTCTGGCTGTGCTGCCCTCGTAAGGTCCCGTGTTTCAGGCTTGGACTGAGAAAGCCAAAGGGTGTCGGGGTGTCCCCAGCAGTCCCCGAAGGAGACTCTGCTGAAAGGTCGGCCCCAGGTGGCAGGGGCAGACCCGCCTTGGGGACGAGCATCTGGGAAGAAGCTGAACTTTTGTTAACTGGGGTTTTATGAGCCATAACTTGACACAAAGGCTGGATTGTGTCGTCGTGCACCCCAGCTCCCACCCGCTAACACTCAGCCTGGTGCCCAGTGTCAGGGCCGCGTGTGCTGGGGCGTGAGGCGGCCGCGCAGGCCGGGAGCCGCGTCCCCCGGGGCCGCCCCGAGCGTGTCGGCTCCCCTCCCGTGAAGAAGCGTGTCCTGCCCTGTCCTCCGAGGTGTCGGCACCCCAGGCAGGAAGGCAGAGCACGGGGTCCGCTCCGGGGCCAGCGATTTCGAGGCCCGTCGCTGGTGTGGGCAGAGCTCTGTGGCACGGGACGCCTGCGCATTGAGTGCGTGTCCAGAGTCACCGGAGCCAGGGTCCCTGCAGGGCCCCGTGAGGGTCAGCCCATCATGCCCGCCCACAGTCCTTCCCCAGACGCTCCCTGGGGAAGGGAGGCCAGGCCAGCAGGTGGCAGCTGCCCCCAGCATTTCTGTAAGTCTGCTTTAAAGGTTCATTCGTGGCATTAGAAAGAGACCTTCCCGGTCGCGGGGCTAGGGTGTCGCAGCTAGGTCTGTTGTCGGCAAAGCCTCCGCAAGCTCAGCAGTGGCCCTTGGCCCTTCCCGGCCACACAGCCCCCAGTGTTGATGGGTCCTTGACCCCCATCACCCCCTCAAAACTCGGGCCCTGCCCAGGTCTCCCAGGCCTGGCCCGGGCACCGCCCGACCCACGCAGCCTGATGCGCAGACAAGTCATCCTCACTTTGCACTGAGTTCCCTAAAGCAGGCACTCGTTGCTTATTAAACCACATTTTCTGGTGTCATTCATTAATGTAGCTTATGAGCATAAAATAGCATTGTTTAAATAAAATCGAAATCTGGCTTCAAACAGCTTCCAGATTAACCGACAAGCATGTGCTGGGCACCAAATGCATTTAAGAGCAAGTTTAAAAGCAGAGCTATTACCCTTTATGAGGTTAACACAGCAATGGTTTCATAGTCTCGTTTCCGTCTCATTTCCAACAGTGGCACGTAAGAGACCCAGCTCCAGGCTGCTCGGGTGCAGAGTGGAGAGCGTCGATTCCGGCGGTGCCAGTTCCCGTGGCTCCGGCAGTGTTCGTGGCGTCTGGCTGCTGTGACCGCAGAGGCCCCGGGCGTTTAAGGGGCAAGTCCGCCCGTGGCGCTGAGGAGACCGGCGGGACCGTCCGCTGCCGAATAAACGGCAGCGCGAAAACCCTGAGAACTTCATTAGCAGACAGAGCCCAGCAGTGTGTTAAGGAAATTGCATAACGCAACTAACTCGGTTTTATCTTCCAGTGAAGTAAGAACGGCTTAATATCAGGCCTATTGATATAAATCACCATTTAATCGAGCAAACGAGAACAACCGTATGCTCATCCCTAAGTGCTGACAGACACCGAGTGAAAGCCGGCGTCCGCTGTTTTTTTAAATGCTCCTAAGAGACCAGACACTGAGGGACACTTCATTACAAAGACCTCTCTCGACCTGGAGCGGGCCCCTCGGGAGACGGGCGCGGCCGGGGCCCCCGCGGGCCGGACGTGCGCACAGCACTCCAGCTTCGCCTTCCCCGGGGCACTCGCCGTGGCCCTTCCAGAGGGAGTTTGAAGCACCCGGTGGGAAAACGTAACGACCCGTCACACTGTGCATCTGGAAAACCCCGGAGAGGCAGCTGGGAACCCACAGGGACGGAAGAGCAGCAGCTGCTTCTCTGGGGCCAAGAGCTGCTGGGCAGAGCAGACCGCATCATCGCGGTCGGAAGCCGCGGGTCCGGGAAGAGCGTGGTTGGCGGGGGGGGGGGGGGGGGGGGGGGGGGGGGGGAGGGGAGGACGCGCCCAGAGCAGAGCGGCCGGCTCGCTCCTGACGGGAGCTGATGGGCGGGAGGCTGCTCCCAGCCTCCCCTCGTGGGGCTCCCTCCGGGGCCGACGGCAGGAGCAGGAGGAGGGCGTTCAGCAAGGGACTTGGTGGCCCACGCGGGCCCCGGGTGCTGCCCGAGGCCAGCGGAGCCCACGGCCCCAGGCAGGCGCGGCCCGTCACAGATGCACCAGGGCGGAGGGCGGGGGGCGGGCCCTGCCCCTGGTGTCTGGGCAGCCGCAAAGCCACCGTCACCGGTGTCCCCAGACAGGCTCCCGCCCCGCGTTTCTTCCCTCCCCGACCCCGACCCCGAGACGCCAGCATGTGGTCCCCACAGTTTGCCCCGGGCCATCCCCGTCCCCCCGCACCGCCCGGAGGCCTCACCCCCCTTCTGCGGACCCCAGAACCCAGGTGGCATCTGTCCTGCCAAAGCTCCACGTCCGTCCTGTGACCCACCAGTGCCACACGGACACCGTGGAGAGCCCAGGCACAGGGACAGCCCCACGCACCCCATGGGACATCTGCCGTGACGAGACAGGTAGTCCTGGACGCACGGTCCACTCTGGGCTGAGCTGGAACCCCAGGCGAGCCTCCCACAAACAAGAGGCGGCACCCCCTGTGGGCCGCACGAGAGCACGGCCGGCGGCAGAGCCCGTGGGGCTGGGGAGTGGTCACCGGGCCACTGTGACAAATCGCTTGTGAGGTAAGAGCCCGGGCCGACGACACGGCCTGACTGCAAAGGCCAAGCAACGCCCTGCCCCTGGCCAGACTCCCCAGAAACGTGGTCCCTCTTCCCTCCAGCGCCGGTCCGAGGCAGTGGGGCGAGGCGAGGAGCCTGCCGTCCGGGGTCATGCAGGGCGGACACTTTCCGTTGGTGGCAGTGGGGTTCCGTCACCTCCTGGCATCTTGGCACGTGGGGGGCTCTCCCCGTGGGTCGAGGGCTGGAGGAGCCATGCAGCCCACAAACACAGGCTTCCTGCCACCCGCGTCACTCAGCTGAGGCTGAGCGCAGAAGCTCCTCGCAGCCCCCCTGCTTACCGGAGGGCGGCCTGCAGGCTGCGGACATGCCAGGGCCCCGAGCAGGCGGGGACGCGTCCGCTCCACACAGCGGGGTCACCGCGGCAGCACCCGTGGGAGGGGGGGCCCGGACCCGGCGAAGACCGCGCACTGTGCTGTCTGGCAGAGCCGGGTCACCTGCGCGCACTGCACCAGGGGCCCCTGGGCCCACAGACGCAGGCTGGAAATCGGGGTCCCCACTCCCAAGACCCCTCTCGACGCACATTTCTGTGAAAGGCTCACAGCCTGTCCCTGGTATCACCTCACGAAACTTGCACCGGGTGGGCCCCAGAGCAGGGGTGACGTCCAGGCCCAGGGCGGCAGCTTTCCCCTGGATCGGAGCTGCCGCGAGTCGCCGGCGGGCAGCCAGGTCGGCGGAGGCTCGGGGTGTCCTGGCCCGGGGTGCCCTGCGCCCCTGCCCGGTGGTCTCCCTCCCTCCTGGACCGGCCCCTGCCCCACAGAGCCCGGCACAGATCAGAAGAGAACTGGGTTGTCGTTCGTAAGCGTTTATTTGAGCCGAAACTAACGACAGTTGCCGGGAAGCGAAACCTCGGCCGGCCCGGCACCGGGTGCAGAGCGGCCGGCGGAGGCGGCGCCGGGCTCGCTGGCTTCTTGCAGTGTCTGTGACACACAGCATGCCCCGCACCCCAGAGGACCCGACGGCCAGCCCTGGCCCTGGAGGCCACCGCAGGGCCTCGCGGCCCGGCCCACCCGGCTGCAAGCCTCAGGGTCGGCGCCCACTGCCCGACGCTGTCCGGGTTCCGCCCCAGGGGTGGGTGTGCTATTCGGGCTGCGTAATTTCAATTATAATTTTAAGAAAATGTCTGGCGAAGTGAGACCTGCTTCTGAGGAGGCGTCTTTGTGAACACAGGGTCGGCGGCCGGGTTGCCCTCGGCCTCTGCTCACTGCTGCCACCTGCCGATGAGGAGCGGACGGGGCCGGGCACTCGCAGGCCCCAGAGGACACGGCTCTGCCTCGGCACGTCCCGGCCCCTCACAGCCCAGCCGCATGGGCTCAGACCCCAGACCCGCCTCGGGCGCCAGACGGCAACCTCCCCAGGAGCCCACACTTGCCGGCGCGGCCGCAGGGCGGAGCGGGCCCCTCTGCGCCCACCCCGGCATCCCCGGCCCCCACGCCGCCCTGGCAGGTGTCTCTGCACAGCGCCCACGTATGGGCGCGGGAAGCGTGCGCCCCGCTGTCCCGGGGCCACGTCCCCGGTGACCCCCACTGTCCAGCAGGCGGCGGCCACGCCCCCCCCCGTGCGGCGGCTCCGACTGGTCCTGGGGCCCCGGCTGGCACCACGGCAGCGTCCCGAATCAGTTCCCACTGTGCACTGGTCCCGGCCCAAGGGCTCGGCCACGGGGGCGGGGCACGCCACGCCCCCCCACCCTGGGCGGCCCTCGCCCGCCTGCTGCCCCCAGGGCAAGCGCTTCACGTTCTCCCGGCTTCGGTGGCCTCCTGGGGTTGGGCAGCTGAGCGATTCGTGGCTGGCCCCGAGGCGCTGTGGGTCCACCCCTGATGGGCTCTGAAGTGGCCGCCCTGCAGCTCTGTCCCAGGACCCCAGTCAGAGGGCAGGGGCTGGCGAGGTCCCAGGACCAAGGGGAGAATCGCGGACCCGGAGGGCGGGGCGCGTGCGCGGTCCAGGGCGCCTGGTGTCGTGGGGCCTGGCTGAGGAAGGTCGTCCTGAGCCGGCGCGCACTGGGGCCGGGGACAGCCGCCTCCGAGTCCTGCCGTGTGCGGCTTTAAGGCCACGGAGAGCCATTCACTGGGTCCTGTTGCTGATGCTCACTTCCTTTTTTCCTGATGTCGCAAAACTGAAGGTGCCGAGGAATCCCAAACGGTGCCCAGCTCCTAACGCCTCCCACGGGGACATGGCGGGGGCCGTGACTACAGGGGGCGGCCGGAGGCTGCGAACCCCGGGGGACTGACCTTCCGCTTACCCTGGGCACACGGCCGTGTGGCCGCAGTGTTTACTATGCTAAGCTTCTTAGGCAAATAGCTATTAAGTACATAAAACTGTTAAATACGTACAAATCCCGCGTCCCAAATGGCAGCCTCGAGGAGAAGCTGGCAGCGGCCCCTGTGAAACCCACCCGAGCCGGTCAGACAGCAGGGGCCGCGCCAGACCCAGGCGGAGCCTGCCAGAGGGGGCGGGTGGGGGCTCGCCAGGGACAGTCCTCGCGTGAGGAACCCTGAGAGGCGGGGCCCGTGGCACCTGCCAGGGGAGCTCGTTCTGGAATATGCCTGTGGCCCGGTGCCCTTCCAGGGAAGGCGGCGCACGGAGGGGCGCGTCCATCTGGGGGTCACATTCCCACCTCTCACCTCGCCCCGTCCCCTGCATCCGGAGCGTTAGGCAGACACGAGCGGCGGGCACCAAGGAGCAGAGGCCCAGCCGGAGGCCCCCGGAGGCCCCCCAGACGTGGCTAGAGAATCCCGGCTGCATCCCGGAGACAGGACGCGAGGGCCGCACCCCGCGGCTGGGGTTTAATCGGGCTACAGACGCCTGCGCGGAAGCCGCTTCCCTGACCCGCCACGGCCTCGGCCGCTGCGCCACCGTCGCGGTGTCGAGCCTGTGCCCGGAAACGCGTGACCCTGACTGCAGCAGGCGGGACTCGGGGTTGCACATGCGCAGAGGAGGCCGTCGCATACCGGCCAAATGTCCATCGAAATGACCACGTGCCAATCGCGCAGGACGCCTCGGCAGCCACCGCGGCGGCCCTGACAGCACACGGCCCTCCTTCCCGGCTGCTGCCCACTCCCGGGGCTGCTTACCCTCGCCTCCGCGTCCTTCGCCAGTTTAGGCGTGACCCGTTTCTACCTCGAAACGTGCCTCCGATAAACCTTAGCTCTCATCACTGTTGCTGAGTGGAAATTCATTTCTTCCTCAGCGATAAGACCCGAGACGCACATGTCACAAAACTCCGGTTGTCCGGACGGCAACGGGGGAAGCAGACCCGCCCCCGCGGCCACCACGGACCCGCGGCGCCAGCCCCAAGGCCACGCCGCCCGCCCCCCGGGAAGGCCAGGCTTTCTCCCCAGCGACTGCCAGACGCGGCTTCCAGTAAGGAAGCCGGGAACGTGCAGAGAGAGGTCTCAGAAAGGAGCCCAAATGAAGGCCCAGAGAGTCAAACATCCCAGAGAGTTTCGACGGTGGCTCTTACGACACCCAGCAAGGAGACTTCTGGTGTTTCAGCGCCGTAGGGGACATAAACCGAACCCAGAAACAGGGCCACAGGCAGACCGACCACTCCCACGCTGGACACAGACTGCAGCTCAGTCACGAACACCACATGGGGGGTGTTCCCGAAACCCCACCCCTGGGCGTGAGATGCTCACATGCAAACACACCATGCGTGTGCGTGCTCACACTCATCCTGCGCACACACGTGCACACTAACGCTCACGCCCGCACAGCCCTTCCTCCGGGAGGGCCGACCCCGGGAGCCCAGTGGGCTGGTGGTCAGCGCGGGAGGGCGGAACAGGGCAGCCTCCGGTGCCGGCGCCCGCGGCTGCTTCCCCGGCCCCAGGTCCCAGCCCCACGGGGCCTCCCGCGGCCCTCACCGCCGGGCGAAACGGACCCGCTGATCTCCCCACGCCCTGCATGTCAGGCGGGCAGTGGAGCAGAGCTGGCCGGCTGGGCAGCGTCCTGAGCACCCGGCATTTCCTGAGCACCCGCCGCGGGCACATGGGGGTGGGCGGGTCTCCCCAGGGAGGTGGCGGCCTGGGCACGGCCGGCGCGCTCCGACGGGGGCAGCTGCGGGACAGGAAGGAGGGTCCCTTAGGGTCCCCGACTTCCCCTGCCTCCCAACGGGACACGGAGGGAGTGTTGCCTCCTCACCCCGCACTCCAGTTTTCTCTGGTCGAAGGGGAAAGTAAGGCCCCAGCGACCGGCGGCCGGGCTAAGCACATCGGCCGCCCCCGCCAGACCTGCTCCTGGACCAGACGGGGCAGGCGCCCATCAAACGGTTTTCTCCCGGCCTTCGTGAAGTGGCATCAAGTTAAGAGTCAGCAGGGGCCAAGCGGGGGCTGGGGGAGGAGTGTCACAGGAAACGGGGTCACAGGACGGAGGTCGGGGGGGTTCCGAGGACCCTCGGCAAGGCTCAGGGGAGCTCCTAGGGACAATGGGGAATAACTTAGGAAGCCTACGAGAGGCAAGCCGACCTTCTTGGATAGTTCTCCCTCAGGCCCGAAGTCGCTGCCACCCAGGGCGGAGAGGGCCTGCCCCTCCGATGCGGGGTGCAGAGGCCCCCGTCTGGCTGCAGCCGGCCCAGCAGCTCCCCCGATGCCAGCGAGTGTCCGGGGGCCATCTGTCCTGGTGTCAAGTGGGAGCTTTGGCTCGCCTGCCCGGCATTGCTCACACCGAGCCCTGCTGGTGAGCTCTGTCTGTGCCCGTGGACAGACGGGTCGGAGGTCAGCCATCAGCACTGGGCTGAGAACTCGGGCTTCTCACTTCCGTCTCCGAGATCAAAGGCGCCTCCAGCCGGGCCCACAGCTACCCAGGAATTCCCACGCTGGCTGGGGTAGCAGCCCAGGTGTGGATGATTGAGTTGGGGGGGCCACACCTGCAAGGGGGGTGAGTCGAGTTGTAGAAGGCGGCCGTGTAGGCACCTCGAGGGACGACGATCTTGCAGCACTGCAGAGGTTTGTGGGATTGCGTTCGGGTGGGTCCCCTCCACCGGTTCTTGGCTCGAGGCCCCTGAGCCGGCTCCCCGCAAGCTGTGAGGGGCGCAGAGGCCTGCCGCCAGGGAGTGCCGGCTGGGCTTGGGGCTCAGAGGGCCGAGTGGCCTTGCTTTGCCAGAAGGAGCCTGACTTGGAGGGTTACGCGGGAGAGTGCGGACGCCTGGGCTGGACGCGGTCTCGTGGCCGGGCAGGTCCCCGGGCACCATGCGCAGCCAGCGCCTGCCCCCCGCCTCGGGGCTGTGTTTCAGCTGAGCAACCAGACGGCCTCTTTGGTCTGTAGCTGTGGCCCCAGCTCTGTGCTGAAAAACGTGCAAAACAAAACTCGATGCTCGAAAATGTATTCCCAGGAGCGTCTGGGGAGAGACGAAATGTTCCGGAAACAGGCGGTGGCTGCAGGACAGGGTGCATGCGCTGAACGCCTCAGAATGGCTGTTACGTTAGAGTCTCCTTAGTGAAAAATAAATGAATTACTTTTAAAAATCAATTGTCACCATCAGTCACCAATACAGAGATTTTGATCTCTTTTTGACACAGACACTTTTGGTTGTCTGGTGAAACCTGCAGACCCCTTTTCAGAATAATGCTTCTAAATGCAGAAAATAAAGTACATAGGATTGAAAAGGAAACCGAGTATACTAAGTTACAGTTTTCGACGTGGTTTTACCTGCGACGTAGGAACGCACGCGCTTCCCTGTCACCACGTTGACGGGTCGCGCCGTGAGCCGGCGGCCCCGGCACGGAGCAAAAGGGACGGCGCAGGTCGCCCGCGTCGACGGAGGCCGTCCGGGAAGCCCGGTCGGGCCCGCTGGCGCCAAGGTCACCCACGCCAACGTCGCTGGCGTGTGCTGGCGCCAAGGTCGCCCACGCCGACGTCGCTGGCGTGTGCTGGCGCCAAGGTCGCCCACGCCGACGTCGCTGGCGTGTGCTGTTGGCACACGTGACGGGAGGAAACCCCGAGCGCCACTTAGAGGTGAGCGAGAAAGAGATGAGGTTGCTTCGCCTGCGCTCATGAATGCTTTCGACTAAAGCCTCTGTCCTCAGGGTCAGACCCCGAGTCTGGGTGGGGCGCGCGTCACCTCCGTCAGCGGTGCACGAGTGATCAGAGCCACGCAGACGCGCCACAAGTTTCGATACGTGAAGAACACCAATGGCGACTTCGTGTTAAAACGTCTCCGAGGAGATGGCCGGGGCGGGTGTCCCCGTTTGCCTTCGGGCGGCCAGCACGCTGGCGGGGCGGCGGGGGGCCCAGGGCCGGCTCTCTCCCCGGCATCGTCTTAGGGGCGTGACACTTGCAGAAGCACTGGGCCCGTCAAGACCCCGTCACAGCCACGGCACTCGATCCTCACAGGTCCCCAGAGCCGTGTGTCACACTCGGAGCGGCAGCGCATGCCGGCCCTGTGTCTGTCAGTCGACGCCCGTCGGACGGCCTTCAGTTTTGATCACAGAATAGAGGCCGACTTTCGTCCTGAAAGATTTGTGTTTAGTCATTCAACACCGAAAGACGTAGCGATGTCCACGTAGCCCACCTGTCTCTCCTCCACTTTGAGGCACCCGGTGTCCCGCCGTGGCTGTGGGGTGGGGGCAGGCACCCGCTCTGCGGGGACCACGTGCTCTGGAGGCCGCTCACTGAGCGGGAGCGCCGGCCAGTCCGAGGGGTGCTGGCTGTTTCTGGGGCTTCGTCCGAGAGCCGCCCTGGTCGCGTCCCTGATGCTGGAAGCATCCGTCCCTGGTGATAAACCCTCTCCTGCCTGAACTGGCTCAGATCGATGGGGTACCTGCAGCTGAACGCTGACGCACCCCCAAACTCCGGCCTTTGCCCCCGCTGGAGCCACCCTTGTGCACCACAGGGGCTGAGAATGCGCCCACGAGCCCCGGGCCTCGGTCCCCCCGCACCGCGAGGCGCCAGGCGGAGCGGCGCGTGGGCTCACTGCCTGTCGGCTGGGCGGACAGCCCCCCGGGCTCCCCTGGCCAGAGGGCGCCGTCCGCGCCCCGGGGGTCGACTTGCTCAGAGCAGGGAGAGAGGCTAGACCTCGCCTGGCCCCCGGCGAGGCACGCGGCGCCCGCAGGGCCGGCCCGGCCGCCCTCACGCCCCGCGCGAGAGAGGGCGCTCGCTGCAGTCGCAAACCCCGGGGCGACTCGCTGCTCAGCGCGCCAGGCGACAGCCGGCCGACACCTCCAAGCGTGTTTTCAGCACAAAACGAAAACGCAGGGGCCGCGCCCCGCTCGCGGTCCCCCGGCTCCCGGCACCCGACGGCGGGGAGGGCAGCGGGACCAGGAGAACCTGTGCCGGATGAATCTGGACACGGACCTTACACGTTTCACCTGAGCCCACAATGGATCTTAGGTCTAAATGTGAAACACGGAGCTGTACAACTTCTAGAGGACAACGCGGTGACCTTGCTCGGCATGGGGGCCCAGGGCGCGCGTGGGGGGCCAGGGCATGTGTGGGGGGCCCAGGGCGCATGTGGGGGGCCCAGGGCGCGTGTGGGGTGCCAGGGCATGGTGGGGGGCCCAGGGCGTGTGTGGGGGGCCCAGGGCGCGCGTGGGGGGCCAGGGCGCACGTGGGGGCCCAGGGTGCGTGGGGAGCCAGTGCGCGCGTGAGGTGCCAGGGCATGCGTGGGGGGCCCAGGGCGCGCGTGGGGGGCCAGGGCATGTGTGGGGGGCCCAGGGCGTGTGTGGGGGGGCCTGAGTGCACGCGGGGTGCCAGGGCATGTGTTGGGGGTCCAGGGTGTGCGTGGGGGGCCAGGGCGTGCGTGGGGGGCCCAGGGCGCGCATGCCTGCCGGGCCTCTGTCAGGCAAACGCAGAGCAGCCGAGAAGGACCGAGGGAAGGCTGTTTTCACTCAGGCTCCTTGGGCCCAGCAGGCAACGCCCAAGATGCGTAGGCTCCTCCCTGGGGACCTGGACGTCCACGGAGGGCGTGCTTCCCAGAGAACCCCAACTGGGGCCAGCACAGTGTGGGGGGACCACGGACAGGTGGCAGATCAGGCACATCCTCACGCCAGGCCAGGCCCCTCACGCTCGCCGAGCAGGGGTCACACGCCACGGAAGCGGCCTGTCTGCGTGTGAGGCTGTCCAGCCCCGCAGAGCTCACGAGCCCAGGCAACTGGACTCCGACCTCACCCTGCTTCTGTCCTTCAGGCCAGGGGAGGGTGTGAAGTGGGTCTTCGTGGACGGAGTTGGGAGAGGGCCCTGGGCTGAGCCTCCAGGACCAGCGAGGAAGCCCTCCGCGGCCCGCCGTCCCCACCGGACCCTGCGAGGTGCGGCCTCTCCCGTCGGGTCCCTGTGCTGGGAAGGCACAGGGGTCCCCTGGGGTCAGTCGTGTGGCAGCCACGAGCGTCGCTGACAGATAACAAACCGGAGTCACCGAGCAGGTCGGTCATTAGCCTGAAGTCCCATGGCTGGCATGCAGCAGGTTACGCTGCCTTAAACGTTCCGGCGAAAATAGACGGACACCCAGCGGCAGTGTCAGGTGGCCCTGTGGGTCAGGCTTTGACGAACCCACCACCGCGATGGTACAGTCCGCGCAGACACCCCACTCTCCCTCCCTTCAGAGTGGGGCCTCGTTCACTCCCCCAGGCCCGACGGGGCTCAGTGAGTCACTCGTTACGAGCAGGGGCGAAGCTGCATCACCCCCAAAAGCAGGTCAGTTCCATGTTATGCAGCACCGTGCACCCCCTCGCCCTCTTGGGGGGCGGCTGCCGTGCTGTGAGGGCCAATCAGCAGCCAGCAGAGTGGCCCCCAGGGAGGGGCTGGGCTCCCTGGCCAGCACCCGCCGGCCGGCATGGCTTTCAGCCACTTTCAAGGTGGCTCGTCCCACCCCCTGTCAAGCTCCAGCCGGTGACAGCTCGGCTGTGACCCCCTGAGAAGCCGGAGCAGAGCCGCCTGGAGACCGCGAGAGCCTCCCCACTGAGAGCCACGCAGTCCGGGCCGTGCACTCTGCTCCCGCAGGCGCGGCTGGGCCCACCTGTCCCAGCTCAGGCCGGTCGTGAGGCTGAAAGTCGGCTTCAGCGCCACGTCCCTCTGTGTCACAAGGAAGCCACGGGCGTGGCGGGCACTGGCTGCTCACCCACTCCGCGCGGCTGGACGGAAGTGACCGTGCCACCTCCACGCCTGGCCCACCACTGCCGCGTGGGCCGCTGTGGCCCGAATCACGTCCCTGCCCACAGCCCCAGCGCAACGGTGCCCCGGGGAGGGGTCGGGGTGGTGGCCGCACGGTGGGGGTGGGGGACGGGTGTCGGGCAGGAAGGGACGCGGCAGGGGGCCGGCCCGCACGCGCCTCCCGCGGCCACGCACGGAGCACGGGCTGCACAACGAGGAGGAGGCGGCGACCTCCCCAGGGCCCGCCCCGCACACCGCGGCTCCCGTGCGGCGGCTCCCGTGCGGCCCCGGACGGGCCTGTCGTCCACGCCTGTGGTCCACGCCGCCCGCCTGCGAGCTCAGAGGGGCCGCCCGAGCCCCCGGAGCACCCGGGCTGGACCTGGGCGGGACGGGGCCGCGGCTGGGCCGGGCCCTAGCGGGGCGGCTTGGTGGAGAGAGGGGACAGGCTGAGACAACGTGGGGCGGGCAGCAGAAGGAGCAGGAACCCCCTCTGCTCCCATCGGTGCTCGGGTAAGACGCCGTCACCTGCGGCTCCCGGGCAGGGCCCCCTGAAGCCAGTGGTCACGGAGGAGGTTCGGGGTGGGCCTGTGGGTCGCGGAGGACAAAACAGCGACAAAAGCCAACCGCCCAGGCCGTGGCGCAAGTCTCTCCATCGTTGGCACCGTGTGCAGTCGGGCTTTTGACTTACCCATAACCTGAAACGTCATGCCGGCTGCAGTGAGGACCGGCGCGGGAGTGGGAGGGTCCAGGCGCCCGCGGCTCCTTCCAGAAGATCCGCAGCAGGAGGGAGCCCGGCCAGGCCGCGCCCACCCTCACGCGGCTCTCACTGCGGCGGCTGCGCCAGCTCACGCGCCCTGCTCACTTATCCCGTCGGGCGCCGCTCAGGCCTTGGGACAGTCGCTGTCACCATCCCCACCATTTCACGGATGTGGAAACTGAGGCACGGATCGGCTGACAGCATGTACCATGTCCAAACCCGCAGAGAATTTTTCTAAGTTTATCTGAGCCGGACAGACAGCATGGGAGCGAGCTCGGCTCAGCACTCTCCTGCCGTGGACTCAGGAGGGAGGTGAGGGAGCCCCGGGCGGTTGGGACCCAGCTCGCTCCCGGGCGGGTCGGGCGGGTCCCGGTCGGAAAGGTGTGCGTGGGGCCCGCGGGAGGCGCAGGTGATTTTACCCGAGGGGCAGCGGGCGGGGGCGACGGCCCAGGCAGCGCGTCCTGTGGGGTAACTCTCGGTCCCATGTATCACGGAGCCCCTCATCGGCGACCCCCTGGGGTGGCACTGCTGGGGTGCCCTGAGCTGTGCAGCTGTTTGCAGTTTTCAGGGAACTATAAGGAGCCGAGAGACCGGCGACCTTTTGTCTTCCAGGCGGACACGGCCCTTCCCTTTCTGGCCCCCGCGTCTGCCGCAAAGACCGGACGTCTCGCGTCCCGGGTTCCCCGTCAGAGCCGGGCTGCTCTCGCGACCGATGGGGGGACGCGGTGAAGAAACAGTCAGGCCTCGGGCGCCCTCTCCTGTCTCGCCCTGGGCCCGCCCCGCCGGCCGGGGCTGGGGGCCTGCGCGCCCGCCGCCCACCCTCAGCGCTGGGCCAGCCCGCAGACCGGGGAGGGGCCGGGCGGGACAGAGAGAGGCCCTTGGCCCTGCGTCCACGTGGGGCACAGCCCTCCGCCGAGCTGGCCTCCGCCGCGCCTAAGGCCCCGGCTCCCGCCGCAGGTTCGCAGGGCTCGTCTCTGCTGCGGGGCGGCTGGGAAGCTGACCTGGCGGGTTCCCAAACACTGCAGTGCCCCACCCCCTTGGTCTATGGCCCTTCGGGGACCCCTGGAAGCCCAGGGCACGGGCCCGAGGCCGGGGGAGGCACCCCAGGAACCCGGGGCGGGGGCCCGGGGCGAAGTGGTGGCGGGAGCTAGGACTCCAAGGCGGGGTCCCCCCCCCCGCACGGGCTTTTTTCTTTTTGAACTTTTTGGTTTCAGATGATTTCAGGTTCACAGGGTTCTGACATGCCCCCGCCCAGCTCACTGAAATGGCGCAACTTACAGAACCGTGGGACATGGCTCTAAACGAGGACTCGACGTCGGCACCGCTGACTGGGGTAACCGCGGGGCTGGTCAGGTGCCACGCTTCCCCCCCACTTCCTCCTTCCGTCCCCGCACCCCCACCCCAGGGCCCCGAACTGGAACTGCGCGTAGCTGCCCCGCCTCTCGGCCTCATCTGGCCTGTGACCTCGAATGTCCTGGGCCTCGCCCTTGTCTGGGGTTCCCGGGTGGCCGTGCAGGGGCTGCGCGTGGTGGGCGGACGCGAGGAGGCCTGGCCACCCCCGCCCCCGGCCTGCGTGCGGCCCCCAGGCTCCTCGGGCTGAGGGGTTCAGCTTGGGGGGTGGGGGGACCCGCAGCTGTACGACTGTCCCCAGGGCGGAGCTCCAGGCGCCCTCAGCCCGATGCTGCCTCTCGGGGGCAGGCCGGGGCACTGCGCCTCCCGCCGGAACCTGCCCGTGGTGCCTCGGCCTGGGCGGGAAGCGAGTGGCGGGGTGGGCAGGCGGGCGGCGGTGCAGGGATGCGGCTGCGAGGCATCCACACGCGGTCCTCAGCCCCTCGGGAAGGCGGCCTTTCCCTGAGGGCCCTCAGCCCTCCAGGAAGCCTAACGCCGGGCCCTCGAGCACCCCCTCCCCGCCCCCCGTCCCCCCTCCGCCCCCCGTCCCGTGTCGTTGTCTGACTCAGCTGCTCTTGGTCACAGGGCGGAAGACGCACGCCCCCCCACCCCAGTGGCACCCAGCACCTGGCTGGGGGCGCTGCCCGGGGTTCCCGACGGGGAGGGAGTCGCAGACTCCCGGGAGCAGGAGTCTCCTGCGACCTTGGCAGCTCCGTCTCCTGGGCTCCACCCTCCCGATTCTGCCCGCCGAGTGTTCCTGGTGGTCCCTGCGGCCTCCTGCCCGTCCACTCCTGGTCCAGGCGACTCTGCCGGGTGAGACGACTGAGCTCCCTGTAGTCAGTCCCCAGCGTGACTTCGTGACCATGACACAGAATCATGAAGTCCCCTCAAATCCCACGCCATCTAGGGAGCTAGGCTCAGAGACGTCAGTCTGTCCCGTGCCGCAGGCTGTGTGGTGCACACAGGGGCTGGACCACTCCCTCGCCAAGTGTCGGACAGGCACCTGGCCAGGTGAGCAAGACAGATGGAGCCCTGCCTCCTGGCTACAGGTGACAAGGGACAAGATTACAGCCAACAGATGTGCGTAACGGGCCGGTGTGGACAAAGCAGGACAAGGATGGAGGTGGGAGGTGGCATTTCACGAGCCCCAGGAAACAAGGGAACTCGTCCTACGCAATCCTGGGAAGGACCCCCCAGCAGAGGGACCGTCCCAGCGGCTCCTCCCCCGCGTGCAGGCGGCCGGGCCTGGGGGCCCCGGGAGAGGTCCCAGTGTCCAGCCTACTCTCAGAGAGCCCTGGGCACGGTGCCCACGGGGAGGGCGGGCGGCCCGCCCTGCCTGTCTCAGGGTCCGAGCGGACGTTACAACAGCACGGGACGCAGCGAGGCCCCCACCAGCCGCCCTGCGGCCAGGGACACCCGGCGCCCCAGACAGGAGGCCGCGGAAAAGGCACCTGTGAGACCGGACTCGGCGTTCTGCCTCAGCTGGGACCGCGCCCTCTGGGGCTGTGACCCTCGCCACTTGCGACCCTGAGTGCTGCGGGTACTGATGCGGTTACAGCCCAAGCTGAGGAGTGGGCCCGCGAGCACCGAGGGTCGACTGTGCGTCTCGGTGTGTGTGCGGGCAGCCCCCGCAGGGCGGCTGGCTCACTGCCGCGCCCAGGCTGCCGCCTGCCCCAAGCGCTGGGCTCGGAGCGCGGAGATACAGTCGCTGCTGCCCTCGGAGGGTCTGTCCCACGGGCTCGGACGGGCCACACTCAAGTGCCGTCGACAGTAATGGTGCCAGGTACTAGGGCCGAACTCACCACGCTGCTCTGATGAAGGGTGAGCTCTCAGACAGGCCGAGACGGGGCTGCCCGTGGAAGAGGCAAGGGAAGGGGACAGGCTGGGGCCTGTGGCCTGCAGACGCGGTGGCTGCGGAGGCCGCAGGGCTGCCGGCCGGGAAGGAGGTCCAGGGAGGAGAACGAGGCTGTCGCGGTCGGTGGAATTTTGACTCTTCATATAACTGTGGATTTCTTTGACACGTGTATTCATGTGGCATAACACAAATTCAAGTGACGGGAGCCAAGTACTTCAAGTCTCTTCAAGAGTGGCCTCCTGAGCCCGGCGGCAGCCTCGGCTGGGAGGTGGGGCGCGGGAGGAGGTGCACATGCTCGGAGGGCTGAGGCGGCGGCCGCGCGGACGCAGCGGGGGGCCAGCCAGAGGCCCCTCGGCCAGACCTGGCCCAGGCCGGCCGGCGGTGCCCTGGCAGGGGGGACCACTGACCCGGACGGTGGTCAGGGGGCCAGAAAGCGGGAACTCGCAAGGAAGAAGTGGGATCGGCACTTAGAGAAAATCATCAAAAAATCACGAACAACACGTGCTGATGAGCATGCGCAGAAAAGGGAGCCGCGGGTGCCGCTGGCAGGACGAGCGGCTGGCGAGGCCTCTGTGGGGAACGGTACGCGGCTTCCGCAAACAATTAAAAGTAAAGCTGCCTCGCGACCCAGCGAGTCCACTGCTGGGTATGTACCCGAGGAAATCCAAAACACCAATTTGAAAAAAATGTATGCGTCCTCATGGTCACTGCAGCGTTGTTCACAATAGCTAAGCTATGGAGGCAACCTACTCCCCCCATCAGCAGACAACTGGGTGAAGAAGGGGCGGTTCATATGCACAATGGAATATCACTCAGCCACACAGAGAATGAAATCCTACATTTGCAACAGCATGGATGGACCTGGAGGGTGTTGTGCTGAGTGAAATAAGTCAGACAGAGAAAGACGAATACCATACGATTTCACTTATATGTGGAATCTGAAAAAGACAAGACAAATGAATAAAACAAAACGGAAATTGACCCCAGGTACAGAGAACAAGCTGATAGTTGCCAAAGAGAGAGGGATGGGGGGGGGGGGGCGGGTAAAAAGAGGAAAAAAGAAAAAGCAGAGTGTAAAATAAAATGTTTTTGAGAAATTTGACTATAAAGAGAATCAGGATAACGGACCAGTAGCTGGAGGGGTCTTCTTGCTTCCTTATGAGGGCAGATGCTAAAGCACATGGTTTGGGGGGTGGGGGGTGGGGGACGACCACGTACAATGAAAGAGCAATAGTACACGACAGAAAACGGACGGTGGAAGGAGAGACGTCCTGGTCCAGGGGTCCCCAACCCTCGGGCGAGGACCGGAACCATCTGTGGCCTGTCAGGCACCGGGCCGCACAGCAGGAGGTGAGTGGTGGACCAGCCAGCGAAGCTTCGCCTGTCATTGCAGCCGCCCCCCAGCCCCAGCATCACCACCTCAGCTCCACCGCAGGCCATCAGGCGTTAGATGCTCACGGGAGCACCGGTCCCAGGGGCCACGAAGGTTGGGAACCGCTGACCTAGACAACGGGACAGGAACAAGACGAGGAAGTCCTGTGAGAGAGCCAGTCTGTTCTAGGAGACACTTCTGCAGCTGCATCAGACAGACCTGAAGAGAGACAGGTGCGGATGGACTGTAGACGAGAGCGGGCACGTGGAGAGCTCCGCTACGACGCCGTCGTATTCTTTAGGACTTTTATAAGTGTGAGTGAATACTCACCTGGAAGATGAAGCTGGAAACACAAGCAGATGCCATGTTACACTCGGCTCCGTGTTCCATGCCAAGGACGGTTCTAGAGCGACTCTCCAGATAATTAGGCTGACTGGAAAAAGTGAAGCCCAACAGGTTGCACGCTATGCGTCTCCATTTACACAACATTCTGCTTGTTGTTGTTTCTTCTGAGAGAGGCTAGAAAAAGAAGGTCGTAGGGGACACTTGATCACAGAGGGAGGGATAGGAAGAGGCAGGAAAAATGCACCGGCCCCTGGCACAGGCTGTGGAAGGCACCTCTGAAATGACGGCATTATAGAAACGGAGAACGGACGGTGGTCTGCAGTGAAGGGAGAGGGGGCGGGAGGGACAGGTGCTCATGGCGTGACAGGGCGCGGCGCAGGACAGGCCCTCGTGGGGCGGAACCTGACAGCGCCGGGGCCGACGCCCCAGTTGCAAGAAGTGGCCGCTGGGGGACCGGGCCGCAGGGCACAGCATCTCTGTTACCGCTTTCAACTGCGTGTGAATCTATAATCACCACAAAGGAAGAAGTTTGCTGTTTAAGAAAGCTACATACTGCGCGATTCTGTTTACATGATGTTCTGGAAAAGGCAAAATTGAAAGAACGGAAAACAGACCAGTGAGTGCCGGGGGGCCGGGGGGCGGGGGGCGCAGGTGGGGTGGTGTGACCTGAAGCAAAGCCTCCGTGTCCGGCCCTGGCGGAGGTCGGTACCATGTGTGCTTTCGTCAGTGCGCCCAGAATGGGGCCTAAAAGAGCTGATTGTATCAAATGCAGATATTTTCGAAGTGAATCAAAACAAAAAGCAACGAGGATCATCAGGAGAGAAGTGGCCAGATCACGTTTCAGGGAGACCCCTGGCTGCATGCGGAGGGCGGAGCCGGGCGAAAGCCGAGGGACGGCTGGCGGGGTGCTGGGCTCACCCCACTCAGGACAAGTGGATCTGAAGTGGGAGTGAGGTAGAGCTGGGGTTGGGGCGGGGCATGGTTCCCTAGGTCCTAGGACTGCTCTAGGGCTGTCCTGGAGAGACGACCGTGGTTCTTTCTCAGGAAATTAATTTTATTTTTCCGGGGTGTGTGTCCAATCGTCCAGGCAACCAGCATGCAGAAGGGCAACTCGCCCGAGCAGGCCGGGCAGGCAGAGAAAGCCGCACGCTGGGCGAGGCTGATTTTCTGAGATGCTGAAAGGTGGGGACCCGGGATTGGAATTTTATAATTTTAATTTCAATACACGGATATTAAACACCACTTAAAAATAACTTTTCATTAAAATCTTCGATTACAAATAAACTGGAAATGGGCGACAAATGACGGAAAGAAACGGATGACGGGAGGGACTGAGCCGCGCCGTGAGCGCAGGGCACCCCCCACGCTGCCCTCTTTGCAGAATTCAGCTCGGAACGTCCCTTCTGCTTGGGAAATGGGGCCCGAGAGAGGGGGGCCCCCTCTGCCGTCCCAAGGCCAGGCCGCGGCGCCCCCGCGACGCCCCGGGCGCCTTCCTCAAAGGCAGAGGCTGCGCCGCAGGGCGCGCCGCCGACCGCCGCCGGACCCGAACGGCCGCCTGGCTCTCCCGAAACGGCGTGGGGTGCAGAGGCAAACGCCACTGCTGTGCGTGCAGAGGCTGCGCCCCCAGAGCCCAGAGAGCCGACCAGCCAGCGCGGGACGCGGGCACGGCCCAGGGGGAGGGCGGCCCCGCCCCGCCCCGCCCACCGCCCGCGGCCCCGCCCGCCCGCCGCCCGCGGCCCCGCCCACCCACCTGAAGCTCCTCCCACCGCCCGCGGCCCCGCCCGCCCGCCGCCTGAAGCTCCGCCCACCGCCAGAAGCTCCGCCCACCGGCCGCTACACCCCCACCCACCGCCCGCGGCTCCACCCGCCGGCTGCGGCCGCTTAACGGCTGCTGCAGAAACAAACGCTGACTGACCAGAATTCTCACTTTTTCGTTAAAGCAAAAATCCTGTTCTGACTTGTTAGTGCAAACAGGTGTTAACGTAGGTCTTTCCTAAAAGCTAAGAAGCGTGAGGTAAACTTTCAAAAGGCAGGAGCCACCTGTGTCCCCAGGCGCATGGTTTTTCCTACACCCTGTGGTCTGAGCGGACCTTTGACCTTCGGGGGCTGTCAAAGGCATCTCAGCGGGACCGGACGGCGGGGCTGCCCGTGTAGACGTGGGGTGCCGGCACCTGTGCAGGACCGGCCCGTGCGGTGGATTTGGGACAGAGAACACCCCAAGAAGCAAGGAGGGAGGACAGTGTGGCGAGGGGGTCTTGGCCACAGGTCCCGTCACACCCAAATATGCCCCAGCCACTTTCCTTCAGCTCTTCGCTGTCATAGGCTGAAAACATCTATATTTATTTATTTATTTTTACTTTAAAATGAGTACAGATGAGCAAAAACAAAGTTAAAAAACATAATCCCACCAATATTAGCCACTTTCAATATTCTGATGTATTTTTTTCCAGTCTGTTTTCTGAGTGATGTTAGCCTATACATAATTTTAGTTACAAAAATAAATCAGACCATAGGTTTTCACTAAATTAAAAAATTTAACACTGATTATGAGGCGCCAATCAGAAAAGCGGTCCCATTTTTAGCACAGATCTGTGTTTGAGTTAGTAAAGCCTGAAAAACTACAGGGTTGACTTCACCTGTGTTCTGGATGTTCTGAAATGATCCTCAATCTAAATTATACTCCACATCAAAAAAAGAATACATGAAAAAATATGATGGAATATTTGTAAATTTATAAGACATCATATAAATCAGTTTACAAATTGGAAATCAATGATCTCAGTTTCAGGGTCTGAATATATAATCATAGCATGCTGAGTCATTTACAAAATTTTGCAAATGAATAGAATTCATAGAAATTCTATAGACTTTCCACTGCAAAATGCAGGCAGAAGGTAAGAGGAGCCAGTCAGTCCCAAATCTCAAGGGCGTTTGTAGCAAAGTGACTGCAAAGGACCTTGGGGGAATGGCCAGGGCTGGAGGTCAGCTTCCAGAGGCCCGCGGTGGGCATGCGGGCGAGGGGGACCCAGCAGCAGGGGCCCCCTCAGCTTGGTTTAGGAAGTGAGCACCACTGGAGCAGGAGCAGAGCCAGCTCTGTGGTTCCTCAAACTCTGAGCACCAAGAACTGTTTTTCTCTTTTCCACCTCACAGCCACTGACCACCCTGGTGGGAAGGTTTTTCCTATAAAACTGCATTTAGTAATGACGAATTCTTCAAGAATCAAAGACATCATGGCTGCCAGCCAAAGTTTTATTCAAGCGACTACTGAATTACTTTAATTACATATTTATTAAGCAGTATGGTAGACAGGGTCTAGAGCCAGGGGTCCCTGCTCTCTAGAACAGTCGATGCGCGTGAGGGCCACTGTCTGCGGAGCATCTGCGCAGGAGACGGGGGCCAGCGGCTGGGCGGTGGACGGCGGAAGTGGGGCTTTCAGAGGTGCTTTCCCACGGTGCCTGAGCCAGATGCAGGACGCGCTGGAGTTTCCGGCGGGTGGGGTGAGGCGAGGCCCTCGGGAGCGGGGACAGCACCTGAGGCACTGCAGACTTACTGTGCGTCGGGCCTGGGGCCCATGCTTACTCACGTGGGCGCGTTCACTCATAGAGAGGGCGCGCTCATGTCGCCTCCTGTCACAGGTGAGGATACTGCAGTGTCGCATGAGGGCGCAGGGCTGGTAAGTGACAGGTCGGCCCCCGGAGCCTCCGAGGACCTTCCCATGGCACGAAACTCTGCGCGTGTCCTTGGGCAATGAGCACAGCTCGGTGCCGCCAGCAGTGCAAGAAGAGGAGGCAGGCGTCTGGGACCGCGGGGCCCAGGCGGAGCTCAGCACATCCACGCGGCTCACTGCACAGCCGGCTACGGCGTGAGGGGTGACCAGCACGGCCATCCCGCAAACACGGGAAAGTCTCCGGGGTTCCTGGGTCGTTTGTGTTAACGCCTAATTCTCCCTAGATTTCCCCAGACACCGCCCAGGCCCCACTGCAGCCCGACACCCCGTCCACATGCAGGAGCTCCTCCCACCAGCCTTGTCTTGCTTACTTCCACCTCCTGGCTGTCCCTTGTAACGGCTGTGTGGCTGTGACCCAGCCAGGCCATTTGCCACACTGGCACGGGCCCTTCTGCAGAAGTTATGTGGGAACACAGTCATGGAGGAGAGTGGCGTACACAGTTCTTCCTCTCCCAGACGGTTCTCTGTGATGGACTCTCCTCTGAAAGCAACAGACTTAGTTTCTCCCCAGAAACTATTACAACTTGGACAAGTAAGTCCCCCACAATGTACCGGCTGAAGGTGACAGTGACAATAAAGTGACATCCTGATGTGGTTGGACCTTCCCATGGCGCATTCACAAGTTGATGTGACTTGTCACATTCCAACCAGTCCCAGGTCAGAGGAAGGGGGCACCTTGAAACTTAAAGATAGCTTAAGTTCTAGGAAAATGAGAAAGAACAATATGCCTCGAGAATAATAAAATTCATGCTCCCAGTGGTGGCACAGACACGAGAGACAGGTTAGCAAAGGCCTTCCACAGAGTGAGGAGGACTGGCTCGTGGCCGCTCTGAGGGGACGCTCAGGTCGGCCAGGCTCCCAGAGGGCACCGCTCTGCCCCACACACCATTCCCTGGGCACCGGCGTCCGGGAGAAGCTGCGCCCGTGCAGCCCGGTCCGACTCGGGCAGCTTTTCCTGGGGCCTCTCTTTGGAAGGCTCTCAGGCACCTGGGCCCCGTGGGCAGGAGCGGCAACCCTGTGACTAGCTCAACTCAAAGTTTCTAACAGGGAACCGGGACCACCTGAGCCACCAGAAGACGTACGAGTCACACCAACCCTGCTGTCCTTTGTGCCCAGGCAGAGCCTTCGGTAAGGGCTGGGACACAGAGGCATTCGTAAGACACTTCAGCTGGTGTGATGCATGAAGGGGGTCCCAGCATGATGCAAACTTTCAAAGCGAACCTTAAAGCCTAGCTACCTGTAAAAGCAGGCCATACCTCTCAGGCATCAAAGTGCTGAAAGGCTGCCTTTCTCAGGTGAGGGATGATCTAGAAAAGCCACCCAAATAACTGGAGTCATACTTAGCACTAGAAGGTCTACAGGCCAGGACATTCTAGATGAGGTGGTGACAACCAGTCTCCTTCAAACATAAGCTTTCAAATGAGCCACATTCAAGGTCAAGAAGAAAACTAGGTTAAAACAATGTGTACCTGAAGTGGAGAGAATTTAGAGACATTCCCTAGAAGCTTTAAGAGGTAAGACCTTTATAGAAAATTCTACACACAAATTTATATAATGAAAAATAGAACTCCCTTATCTACAAAACATCCTTTGAAACAAATAAAATAATTATAACTGGCTTATATAATTATAATGGCTAACTGTAAGCCAAGCTGATTAGACCACACAGGGCCGTCAGTTGGCTGAATGTTGTTTCCGGGTGTCTGTGAGGTTTCTAGGTGAGACTCACGTTGGCTGGCCTCCCCAACAAGAGTGGGGCCTCACCTGGCCCACGGGGGCTGGCTGGGACCCAAGTGGAGGGGAATCTGAGCTGGGCCAGCGGCCCTCCCACCTGTCATCCTAGTGTTCGGGCCCTCACCCTTGAACTGGACCGCACCGGCGCCTCCGCAGCCTCAGGCCTGCAGATCACGGCGCGACTCAGCCTCAGCATGTGAGCCAATCCCTCGTGATAAAACGTCCGTACATACTCGACTGGCTCTGATTCTCTGGAGAAACCGATAATTAATAAAGATGAGAAACGTGTGTTTTGAATGGGACAGTACAGTTTTCACATGTGGCACTGAGAGATACGAGTACGATCTCACCGCTGTGCCCCCGGTGCCTGTTGACAGTACGTATCTACGAGGAGTTTAGTGACTGTGAGTAAAGTCTTCACAGGGGTCACAAAGTGAAGCCTCACTGTCATTAGGCCACAAAGCAAATCGTACCTCGGGCTGTGCTGCAGAGATACAGTCACTGTCAAGAAAACTGTTCCGACATTGCATACAATGGACTGAAGTGTATTTAACAGTTCTGAAACAAGAACTGCTTTAGCTCTATCAAAATTCAGGTCTCGATTTTAACATTCCTAAAGTGTTTGGAAAAATCATCCTGATTTCTGGCTAAAGCCCACTTAAAGGGCTATTTGCTTTCATATTTTTCTTCAATTCTGGTTGACGATGTCTCCGAAACAGCCAGTCCATGCTGCTTTCAGGATCCCAAGAATGAGAAACCTTAAGATATTCTACTTATATCCATTAATGTCTTAATAAAACCAAGATGATTTAAAGGTAAAACCAGGCGGTGTGAAGGTGCCTGCCCTTCTGCCAAGCTGGGTGGGCTGAATATACCCCAAGGCACCTCCTTTAGAGGGCCGGCTGACCGTCATAAGGTGATGGCACTGATCAAAAAGTCGGCCTGTCCAGCTAAGTTTTTTGCTCACACATCTAAGGAGAAACTGACATGACCTGTTTATTGTTTTTCCATCCTTAAAATACAAAAATAGTTCTGGAAGACAGAAAAGTGTGGGAAGAATGAAAAAAATGAAGAGAAAAAGAAAATCCACTTCCCAGCTCTGTCCTGCTGAGTGGACACAAGTTCTAACAAAACGAGTGTTTCAGGGTTTATTTTTAATAAGACACAGCTGTGCGGCAGCACGCAGGTCAGTCCTTCCTCAGCGGGATGGTCTCTTCCCTGATGCCCTCCTTGGTCACAATGCAGATCTTGAGTGCGTCCCCGGTGTACACGTCCCGCTCGGCGGCAGAGACGAAGACGTCCTTCACAAGCCGCATGGCTCTGTCCAGGGACAGCGGGACGTGCTCTACGTTCTGCATGTTCTTGAAGCCGACCTGGTGGGACAGGAGACGGGGGTGAGGCGCCCGGAAGGCACGCGGAGGTCCAGGTCCCCTGTGCCCTCACGGGTCTGGAAATTCACAACGAATATATCACTCGAAGTTAAAATACCCCTCGGCAACCATTCGCGAGACAGCGCAGGACCTGGAGAGGTGAGGAGGACGTGCTAGACTAGGAAGGAAGGGCCGGGAGAGGCCCGGGCAGCCATGGCCGACCCCAGGGCAGGAAGTGCGCTGGCCTGGGGGTGCAAGGTGGTGACATTCCAGACACAGCGCTTACTGCATGTTGGGTGGAGTGAGGAGTGGGGGGGGGGCGGGGCAGATGGGGGGCGGGGCAGATGGGGGGCGGGGCAGATGAGGTGCACGAGCAGCTGTGTGTAACATGCTTCATTCAAGAAGCGAGAGGAGCAATCAGGGGAGCAAACTGGGAGGCAGAAGAGATGTCAGGACAGAAAGTCTGTCACCCAGGCCAGTGGCCACACAGGCCTGAATTCAGCCAGCAGAAATGGAAAAGACGACAAGCGAAAACACACGTGGAAGTTAGAACAGAAGATTAGGCGGCAGAGGAACGGGTGGAAGGTGTTTTCATGATCCTCAGGGGAGCTGCCCTGAGGACTGACCGCTGCCAGCAGTGGGGACGGCGCTGTCGGGGGTGCAGGAGGGAGCCAAAGTCACAGCAGGAGACTGGCCGCGATCTGCCAGGAGCCCCCGCCCCTGCTCTCCTGAGCCGGCGAGGAGGGCTCGGGCAGGGGCGGGCGTCGCCGCGGCCCGCAGCGTCCTCACCTGGTTGTCGAGCAGGGGCTGCAGCATGGCGCTGGCAGAGCCCCCGGCCTTGAAGGAGTCTCTCTGGTAGGAGCCCACCGGGTCGAAGCTGTACACGGCTCCCTTCCCTTAAAGAGGAAACAGTCTCCATGAGGGTGCGTCCCGACCACCACCCGGAACCCGGCAAACGTGACCCCGGTCGAAGTGCGACACAAAGCGGACCGCCGGCGCAGCTGAGGTTCCCGCCGAACTCCAGGGAGCAGCCGCCCAGCGGGCAGCGCGCCCTCTGCCCCCCGCGGAGGCCCGCCCGCCCGCGCTCGTCTCCAGCGCAGCGCCTGCCTCCAGACTTCGCCCTCTCCATGCTGACGCCCCCAATCGCCGCCCCGTGGCCTCCAACTGGAACGTGGTCTCACGGGCACACTAGTTCACGGTCAGCGATCCCGCCCTAAATTCTGCATGAACTCCAAGTGAAACGCACCTGGCAAATGAACGCGCGCTCTGCGGGTGTCGACCCGAGTCCCATAGGTGCGGCACGCGAGCCGTCACGGGGGAAACGTGCCGCGCACCTTTAAACTCGCAGTAAGCGCACTCTAGAGCATCAGCACCACAGAAAACCGATTTAATAAAGGAGAAATTCCAGAAAACCAAACACGATGCACAAGGTTAGTTTTGCCTAAAACACAGCCGCCGGCTTTGTACCACCTGGGTAAGCAGCGTGGCTTTTTTTAATAAGCAAATGAGCGTCCGACCCCCACGAGAGTTAGGGAACTGGGGGCGCACGGTCGGGGCTCCTGGTCTCTGCTGAGGCACCACCCTCGGCCCCAGCAGGAACCTCGCTAGCGACACCGCATGGACATGGCCCGCGGCCGCACTTCCTCGCAGCCGGAAGGCAAGCCCTGCCGCCAGCAAGGGGGAGGACTTGCTGCTGTGCGACACTCGCTTCCCTGGTGTGGAACCACGACCGGTTTCTCTGAGGTCTGCCTGCATCAACACACAGGTCAGTCTCCAAAGAAGAAAAGGTCAATAAACACGAAAAGATGCCCAACTCCGACAAATAAAACACACACATAAAAAGGATACAATACTTCTGGGGTGAAGACCTCTGAAATGCTAAGTGCTGATGCAGGTAGAGGTGCACCCCAGGGCCTCACGGTCCGGCTGCTGGGGTGAGGGGCGCCGGTGCAGCCTTCCCAAGGGCAGGCCAGCAACGGCATCGAAACACAAGGTATGAAGTCTCTGACCCAGCAACGCAAACCCTAGGAGTTTTTTCCAGGGAGATCAGCATTATTCAAGAAATAGACAAAATTGTATGTATAAGTGTATTTACCCTAGTTTATAGTAAGGGACCTGAAAACAACCTAAGTGCCTTTGAAGGACTGGCGTGCAGCTGCACCCCGGACGTGTCGGGGACAGAAGCACGAAGCACCTTCATTCACTAGCACAGAACTATTTCTGTGACAATACAGCCAACGTCGCGTCACTCTGCGTCCTCTCCATGCCACGCACAAGCTGGCACGAACTCCGACACGTCGCAAAGGAGCAAGTTTGCGAGCAGTCAGTCTAACGGCAACTTTCTCAAGGAACAGAGTTTGAGGTGATGACCACTTCCATCTTTTTATCTTCCAGAACTATTTGAAACTTCTGCAAGCATCCCTGTTTTCACTACAGGAAAACTGAAGCCATAATTAATTTGGGGGAATTTTTTTTAAGACAACATGACAGTATTGGAGAGTTAAAGGCACAGAGGTCAGAGCAGAAGCAGCTGCTGACCACCCAGTGTCCTGACGGTCTCCCTTGGGCGAGCTGCTCTCCGGGTGCCCACCTCCGCCCAGGGAAACAGGGAACAGAAGTCTCTTCCAGACATCAGCAGAGGCCTTGGACTTGGGGTGGACAGGGTAAAGGGCGGGAATGAACATGGAAGCATGAAGTGGAAAGCTGCCGTGCCATGCCAACGCGGACCTTTCTCAATCAGACCTGGGAGTCTCAATCTCGACGGGAATGGACGGCCGACAAACCCACCGGAATCCGAAGGGGCCCTCCCAGGTGGCAGACAGGCCCAAGCCAGCCAGAGTGGAAACAGCGGTCTGAGGAAGTGCAGAGTGCGAGAAGACGCCAAGGGCAGGACGAAAGCCCCAGCGAGGGCAGGACACCCAAACGCCGGCGAAGGCTGGCGGGAGAAGGTGGAGGGAGAGGACGCGACGGATGAGGAAGGGCCCGAAGACAAGGGACTTCAGAACGCCCGCAAACAGGGTCCTGAACGCAAGGTCTCGACAGAGCTGCCCTGACTCCCTTCTCCAGAAGTCGGCAGGCAGACGCACGTCCGCGGCGCGAGGGAGCGGGCCAGGAACTCGGAGGGCGCTGCCGAGGGGGCCGAAGGGGGCACGGGCGGGAAGGCGCAGGACTGCGGACACCCACGAGCCCCTCTCAGAAGCAGAAATCAACTCGAAGAGCAATGGAAGCAAACCAGAAAAGCTTAGAAAAAGACGGTCAGAAATGCCCAAGACCGCCACCGACACGGAGAACACCGTCCCGGGAGACCGAAGAGCGGAGCTGGAAGGGGAGCAGATCCAAACGCAGAGCCCAGCCCCGCCGTCCCGCGACGCGCGCTCCCCACATCGCCGCTGTGACTCGCACACGCAGGGGGCCCGGGCCGGCCTGCCGCTACTCAATGCCACTCAACGCCGGTAGCTATTATTACTGTCGCGAACACTGACTTGACTTCTCTGACACTCGGGTCAGCGTGACGTAAGTCCAGAAGCACCAGAAGAGCCGTGCTGGGGTAGGAAAGGTCACCTGTGGCCAGAATCTAATTTCCCAGTCATTCCTAGTAAGCATCTCTGTGCCTTACACCTTCTTAGTTTTAAAGTAAGGTCAAAAGCCTCGAAAGAAATGGTGTCACCCTAATCTGTCTACCTCTACACCGTGGGAGGTGAAAGATCGGAACGCTCCCAGAGGCCACATTTGGGGGTAGCAACTGAGAGAAGGACAGCAAAGAAAAAGCCCGCGGGACAGAAAGGAACTGAGCGGAGCCGGCCTCTTCCCACTCGGAAGTGTCCCTCTCAGCAGACGGGTGTATTTCAGTGATGCCGCCCTCACCCAGACACTTCTGTAACTTCTTTGCACAAAGGACTCTGAGTGCCGGCACAGAGCTGTCCTGGGAGACTGGTTTTAGGAAGCACCCAGAAGTCAACATGAATCAGACGTGGTGCACAGCATCGGTGCCCCGGCTGAGTCACACGAAAACGGGACGGCAAAGTCCAGCAATGACACAGATTTCCTTCGTGGTCTAACTCTGACAGGAAATCAAGACGTGTTTCCAAAATGCTCAGAAAACACTCGTGGAAATGCATGCATTTCTTCTAAGACATCACTTTTTAAAAACTTTTTGACATCATATATGTTTAAAAACTGTCCTTACTTAGGTAAAGCTTCTCCAGGCCAGATTTTTGTAATATTAAAATGCTAATTACCTACTACTGAACTCACGACCCTGAGAACACCGTGACGCCTGTCGGCCCGGCATTCACTGGCAGGCCTTTAACACGCCACGCGCCGAGTGTCTTTGGATAATCGCCGATTTCCTTTTTAGCTTCAGTCTCTTCATTGCTTTAATTATCAGAAAATGCAACTGTTGGACTTCATGGCTCTTTTCGACTCTAAGTGGAGACACGCGCATCTAAGAAGTGCAGCCACTTCTGCTGCCCAGAAAGGAGGGGCCTACCTTCCTCGTCGAGCCCCCCGATGATGTTGTACACGTAGTACGGGAAGAAGCGCCGAGAGTAGAGGATGGTGGACAGCATCGCGGCGATGGCGCCGGTGGTCATGGCCTTGTTATTGGAGTGCTTGTACATCTGCAGTCGTAACAGAAATGACAGGCGTGGAGAGGCTGAACACACTACGGACCACGACGACGAGGAGCAAAGTGGAAACAGACGCGGGGGACCTGACTCCCATGATCGGAAACCACGGTGTCACTGAGACACAGTAACACCTGACTGCACCCCATCATTCTGAAGGCCGCAGGTGCGTCTACGGGAAAGAACGCTAAGTCTGTGCGCACGTGCTGCAGCTTTCCCACGTCACCCTCGCCTGAGGCACTGCAGACTGCAGAACAAACGCGCCCGGACAGGGCGTACGAGGGGACCTGGTGGAGAAGTTTCAGCCCGGCTCTCCGCTCTGCACCTAGACCAGCGTCAGCAAACTAGCCTATGGGCCAAACCCAGCCACCATCTGTTTCTGTAAATGAAGTCTTGTTGGAATAGTCTCTTTCATTCATCGCATATTGTCTGTATCTTGCTTTTGCCTTTCAAAAGCAGAGTCAAGTAGTCACAGACTAAATGGCCCATAAAAGCTAAAAATGTTTACTATTTGGGTCATTACAGGTTAGGTTTGCCGGCCCCAACCAGCCCCCAGTGGTAAGTCCCTCCCTCTGCGGAGCAGGTGTCTGATAGAACAGAGACACGGGATTGAAATCTTACTCTGGGGGACCCCAGGGCAGGGCAGTGGCCTTGCTCCCTAGAGCATCTGCACTGGAAAACATAGCAGCAACCCAGGGATTCACAGTGATTTCCAATCCTTGATTTATGCCACCCTTGGGAACCCTAACTTATTCAACAAAAATTGCGAACAGAATGAATTTAAGTTCATCAATTTGTCAGCCACATGGCAAACATCTCTAAAGAGAAACCTAAATACTGTAAAATCATAATGCCATTAAAATTACCGAAGAGGAGAAATGAGCTACGAGTATGGATAAATTGGTGTCCAGAATTTTTTTCAAGGTGAAAGTTCTAAAAAAAAATTCATTTCATTTGAAAACCAAGTACCATTTTATTCACCTCACCATTTATTTATCAAAGAGAAATTTCCAGAAGAGTTGTGCTTTCAGCTGAAATCACTGTTCTGTGTTTCATTTTAACAAAACAGTTCTGCATATCATGTTTATTTTTGTCCTCTAAGTTCCATTTATAAAATATGCATTAGAAGTCATACATATGTCAACGAATATAAGTTCCTGTACCTTTCGAGGTAAGTAAAGGTTTTAAAAAAGTATTAACTACTGATAAATACTGCATGAAGTTATTTCTACACATGCCGAAAGCACGTGTCAGCTGAATAAATGCATGCCGCACTCCAGCGACTGAGACATCGCCCGTCATCACAGAGTGACAATCTCAGGTAGGCCAGCCAGAGCCGCTCACCCCATGTGCCAGCTGGCCTTACTGCTTAAAAGTGATGACAGATAGCCTACAAAATTAAGTTAGAAAATGAGGGATATACAGTATTTTTGATACTGTAAATGCCATCGACAGATATGAAAATTGTACTAGGCTATAGGTTTTTGAGAAACAAATCTACGTTTCTGAATACTGACAAAGGACGACTGCAAACGAGGCGAGTGTGCACTTACCAGTTACTGTCGACAGATAAAATCCATTTTAGCCCAGTCCGAATCACTCCTACCCTACCCTCCTTGACACCACTGGACGCGGATGTTGCCTAACAAAACCCAGATTCTGCTTCTACCCAGACTGTGTCCTTTTGTTCTTCACGCCTCCCCGTCCAGAACAGTGTCGGACCCTTACGAAGTGTAAAACGGGTTCGTCTGTCTTATTCTCTCACTTCTTCCGAAAAGCACCCCTTTCCTCTCTCCTACCCCCATCGTCTTCTTCCTCAGCTGGCTCCCGACTGAGGCCGTTTGGCCGACACGCCTTAGCGTGTGCCGGGCTGACTCCCGGCGTCCGCTCCTGCTGCCGTGTGCGCGTCCCGCCCAGCGCGAGTGCAGTGCGCGGTGGAAAGCATGCCCCCGGTGGCCTTCCGAACCACGCTCCGGTCCTAAGAGCTGGCCTCCTCCACAGGAAGCGATTTGCTTTCTCAGAGAAGGGTTTCTTCAGAAGGACCCCTCCCCGGCCACCTCGAAAAGCACAGAGAACGCTTTCCAGTGCAGAGGTGGCACGTGGGGTGTGCCGCAGCGTCACACGAGGGCACCCTGACGGTGCTGTGCTAACAGCGCCATTCCATTTCTAGGCTAGGTTAGTTCCACAGCTATTCTGAGCAGGAGTCGCGCCGTATGCTTAAAAGAATCTAATGTTCGATAGTGTAAACATGTCAAAGGCACCTACCTTTAGTCTTGCTTCAATAATCTTCGTCAGGGTAAGACAATCTCCATGAAAACCACTGCACCCAATGACTGTTTTGTCTGTCCTATAAAAAGTTAGTTACATAATAAGGCAAAGCGTGTCTTGGGCAACTTTGAAAAATGAAACTATAAAAATATGGACTAAAGAAAATATGCATGAATTTTTTATAACCTTGGGTCGAGGGTAGCTGATACAACCCAATGTCCACCCAGAAAAGTTTCATAAATTTGACTACATAAAAATTAAATTTCTATAGATAAAAATAAGAAAACTAAGGGGAAAAAAAAGAAAACATATTTGTAGTACATATGACCAAAAGCCTAATTTTAATTTTCTTTGTCTGCAAAGGGCTCCTGGGAATATGAAAAACAGTAATAGCACACTGGATTGCAGGTGTAATAGGGGCAGGGGGCCTGGAGTTAATGACACCGGACTGCATTTCAAAAGTTGCTAGGAGAGCAGATCTTAAACATTCTCCTCCCAAGAAAAAAAAAATCTTTAACTATGTAATGGTGATAAGTATTAACCAGATTTATTGTGGTGATTATTTTGTAATATATACAAATACGGAATCATGTTGTATACCTGAAACCAAGGTTAGGCCAATTATACCTCAATAAAAAAAAAAGAAAAACACCTCACGATGGAAAGATAGGTAAAATATATGAACATCAAATAAAAAGAGACACAAGTCACCACAAACATATGAAAAGAGCCTCTATGTCACTCAGAAATCTAAATCTAAACGAGATGATTTCAGCCAATTATGCGGGCTAACTAACGATGCCTAATGCTGGTGAGCTTGTAGAAGGTGGGTACTCTCAGACACTGGGAGAAAGCATGGTTTGATCTAACTTTTTAGAAGGGCCATTTGGTAGCATTTAGCAAAAATGTAAATGCACATCACTTTCACTCAATAATTCAATGGCTAAAATCCTTCCTGTAAATGCAGTCACATAAGTTTGCGAAGCTATGCTGCAGGCATAAGGATACTTGTTTAAGTATACATGTTATTTTAATGGCGCTCCAAAACAAAATAAACAAAAACCCTAAATGTCCACCAGATTAAATTTTGGTGCCTCTGTACAAGATAAACTGTCTCAAAAATTCATTCCTAAATCTTTGTATTAATCTATGAAGAAAGCTCAGCCAATCTTGTCAAAAAGTAAATGTAGAGTCTCAAGCAGGTGGGAAAGAGGCAGGCTTGGCTCCAAAGGGCATGGAATTAGGGGAATAAAAGCAGCTTCAACTGTTTGTGCGATCTAGAGCTGAAGATGGGTGATAGGGACACAGGAAGCTGTTAATGCTGTATTTACCTCTATACTTAAAGCATGTCATAAAAAAAAAAAAAAAATAGAATGGGTGTTCACTTCAGCAGCATACATGCTAAAGTAAAACATTACGAGGATGAGCCGGACCCTACACGAGATGGTATCAACAGAGGTATGTTTTAAGATTTTATTTATAACAATAACTACTTTCAAATGGTAAAAGTTACATCTTAGGCAGCATAGGTGCACTGTTTCCTAACGAAAATACAAGCTAAGCTTCAAACAGGCAAACTGAAAACTCATGAAACACTGTTCATAGTTAAATCTCATGCAGTGTTAATAAATTATCACAAGGCACTGGGAAATGTGTCCTTAGAGACATTTACTTACAATTTATAACATTTGGGGCTGTCCCGGGTGTGAATTGAAAACCCTTCACTCAATCGAGTATCAGAAGCAACGATTGAAAAATCTTCTCCAGCAATTGCCAATACAGTACTGAGGAAAAAAAGAAAGACAAAAAATGAGTGAATTCTTCTTGGTGGTAACAAAGTCTCTCCCAGCAGAAGAGTGCTCCACAGCATACACAAGCAACCCCAGAGGTATGTGGGTTCGGTCCCAGGCCACCGCTATAAAGCAAGTATTGCAATACATAAAGCAAGTCGCACACTATTCTTGGTTTCCCAGTGCATATTAAAGTTACGTTTACACTATCCTGTGGTAAGTATGCAAGACCATTATGTCCAAAACATTTATATAACTTAATGTAAAAATATTTGATTGCTAATAAATGTTAACCAGCATCTGAATCTTTTGGAAAAATGGCAGCCACAGACCTGCTTTGATGCAGGGCTGCCACGAACCTTCAATCTGTGAAGCACAATGATGTGTAATAAAATGAGGTCTGCCCATATTGGCATAACACCCACTGGATGTGAGCAAGAGCAATGTATCAGACAGAAATGGAAGGGTCAGGAGAAAAGATTCCTTGGCTAAAAGTTATCTGAAAAAACATAAGGGCCCCCCCAAAACACAAGCCTACACTACAGCAAAGGCTCCGTAGCAGGCAATCACACAAGAGCTACTGAATTATCATCATTATCAAAAGATTAAATTCCTACTTTGTACGAGGTACCAATATTCCATAAGAGCCAAAGGCCATGCCCTGCCCATGGATATCAAGTGTGAACAGTGGTACCATAACACACAAGGTATTCAAGCTCATAAGAGGGGCTTAGTGGTTTTCATCTCTATATCCAAGCACTTAGATGATATCCAGCACTCAGCAGACACCCAAATACCTGTTTTAAAACGAATGAATGAAAAACAGCCTTTTTGCTTTGTGGCTGCATGACTCTTGACGGAAGTTAGCTGTGGCAGCCTGGAGCATGAATTCCAAAGGCAGCCTGTCCGCGTCTGATTTTGACTCTCCCACTCAGCGGGTATGAGACTGCGAGTGAGCTGCTTAATTTCTCTTCTCAAGGCCTCAATGTCCTCAAACATAGATTGAAGATCATAAGAGTAGCTGCCTCATTAGGCTGTTACAAGATTAAATAAGTGAATTAATTCTAAAGTCCTTACACTAGGGCCTGAAACATACTGGTCCTCCAGTAAGAGTTAGCTATGATCGCTGTGGCATACATGTGAGGCAGTTTGCTGCGATCACTGAGAACCTAGGCTCTGGAGTTACCTAAGACCTGATCTTGCCACAAAAGAGCCCCAGGTTTATTTGTAAAAATAGGGTTAATATCACCTAACATTCAGTTATCATGAGGATTAAAAAAGATAACTGCTGGCATTTTACAAAATGCTTGATTATCCTTCAAACTGTAAATAAAAAAAGATAAGGAAATCTCTGTTTAAGAAGTCGAGAATACCCAAGGGCCCTATCGCCCTTTAGTGGCAGAGACAAGGCTGAAATCACACTTTCCACCCTTTTTCCAACCCAATCCAAAAACCTGCATTAAAATGTCAATTCCATAAAGCTTGATTAAATAACCTGGTTATCTCAACCATCTGTTTGTTTGAATTGGGTGTGTATGCTTTAATGTACAAAGTCTGGTTGGTAAACTACAACCATAGCCTCAATTTACAGCTCTTTGTTAAGAGTAAAGAGTCCCAAATAAAGCATATTCCTATAATCCCACTTCTTTTAGTGCATTCTCAAAGTATTACTGAAGATAAAGTTGGTGATTAAAAAAAAAGAACATTTCAAAAGGCCCTCTTCTGAGTATGTTTTCCCTGAACTTAAGCTAAAGTACTAATCTATGAAACCAAGCGTGGCCTACTAATTCTACTCTATTTAAAACCACAGGAAACAATTAAGTTGTTCGATCAGATCTTTTAGCTACAAACACAAGAACATGCACCTAAGAACAGGACCGTTCAATCCAACTTGCTAACTTCAGATGCTAAACTTGCCCCCCGGCCTGTTGGCCTGAGAAACACGTCGACCGTAGGCAAAGACTAGGTCGGATCGCGAAGCTCTTCCCGAGCGGAGGCCGGTTTCAGTTTCTATCTGTTTCACTGCAGCAGAGACCAAGCGGGCTATGCACACCCGACCTTCCACCGCAAGATCCCGGAGACCCGCCGGAGGGGAAAGGCTAACGCGAGCCACCCACGGAGAGGGGGGCTGCGGGGCGACCCCGAGAGCTCGAGCAGGGACGCGTGGAGCGGGGCGCGGTGCTCTCTGGGCCTCACCCTCCGTTGAAGGCGTAGGGCGAAAAGCGCAGCTGCACAGGACCCGCGGCGCCGTGAGGCTCCATCGCCGGGTCTCTGCCCGGGCCGGCGTACGCGGCCAAGGAGGACAACATCGCGCAGCACCCGCTCCTGCTGTCTCACGACGAGATGGCGGCCCCGACCGGAAGTCGCGACACTTCCGGCTGCTCTCCGGCGCTCCCTTCTGGCCGCTCCGGCTGGCACAAATTCCCGGCTCCTGGAGGTCCGCGCCGCTGCCTGGCCTCGAGTAGCCGGGCCCTACCTCTTCCGAGAATCTTACAGAGATGTTAAGGCTTTCTTTCCTAAGAAAACATTCGAATTCACTCCTGATGGATAAAAATTTTAAAGCTTGACCATACAAAAAATCTGGCAAAGCTATGGCGCAACGGAAAGTCAAATCTTCTATTGGACTGTGAGTTGGTAAACCATATTTGGAAGAGGAGCTGGCATCACCTAGCAAAGTTCAAGCTGTACACACCTTAGGTCCCAGCAATTCAACTCCATGGTATACACTCTAGCCAGAAGACATGTGTACGAATGTTCATATAGCATCGTTCCTACTAGCCGCAAACTGGATTGAGCCAAATAAGACCATGAAGGGCAGAATGGATAAACTAATTGAAGGATACATCATAGCAAAGAAAATTAACCGATATTGGCTATAAGGATGAGTCTTATAACGTTGAGGAAAAGAGTATTACCTTAGGAGTACACAGTAAATAGCAAGGAATTGCTTGGCTGAGGACTGGGGTTCTGGTGCTGGCAATACTCGGATTCTTTACTTGATTTATAACTATCTGTTAATTTGTACAAGTTCAGTTCTGGATATTAATTTTCAATTCACAAAATTTTAAAATTCTTAAAATGTTATATTTGAGAAGCATGCAAGCAATTGGATAATATATTATGGATGACCTGATATATACATACGATTCTGGAACCAGGTAAGATTTTTGAAAGTACTTGTTTAAAACCTTTCCCATGTTTTGCTGCAAACAAACAAAAAGGATAAAACAAAGGATTTTCTTTGATGCTTACTAACAGAGAAGTATTGTACTTATTCAAGTACTGTCCTGGATACAAGAAATGTATATAACATTTCCTGTCTTTAAGGGGCTCAAAACCCGATTATATTAAAATACAAAGGAAGCAAAATAACAAGCAATACAAAGGGTTTCCGAACAAGTCTCCCCAGTATGTGCCACTTTGGCATGAGGATTATTTTGAGGGGCCCAAAAGACTCAGGAAAAACGTTTCACTTCTCCCTTAACTACCTAAAAGAATTTAGATGGAAGGCCTGGTCCAGGAAGAGAGCTATCACCAGAGAGAGCTACACAGTATGAGCCAGGTGTGCTGGGCTGAGAGAGCCTGGCAGGGCCTGTTTGTTCAAAGTCCTCTCTGTGTCTCTCCGTGGCATGGCAAACATTTGTTTACCATACATTTGCTCCTCCTATCTTCCTTTTGAAGCCCCAGACCCCTATCCTCATCTCAGGGAGCCTCTTATTGATTTTGTGGGACTCCCATATGTAGCACACAGTAAAATTTATCTGCTGTTAATCTGTCTTATGTCAATTTAATGATAGACCAGCCAAGAACCTAAAGGGTAGAGGAATAATTCTCCTCCCCTACAAGTACGGTATACGATTTTGTCTAAATGAATGATAGGGGACACAAATGTACTCTGGAGCCCAAACTAGCATCAGGAAACAAAGAAACAACTACGGAAGGTCTCCGAGACAGATGTGAAAAGAGACCATAATATAGTGCTAGCAGAATTAAAATACAATTGACTTTGTAAAACAGGCTGTGTTTTTTCTTCTTTTTATGTGTTCAAGAGTAGTTAGCACACATAGTGCTTACCACGTGCCAGGCACTGTTCATGCGTTTCCTTAAACCATCTCGCAAAAGCCTTAGAGGGCTAGGTCTATTACTAGTCCATTCTACAAGATGAGAAACAGGCTAAGAGCCAGGTAGTGAGCTGGAGATCCCTCAGACAGTCCACCTAAAAAGTCAACATTTAAAAACCAATGCCTCGCTTACCTGCAGCAACGACCAATTAGAAAGTGCCCTGGCCAGGCGGCCCCGCCCCGGAAGTCTCTGGGGCCCCGCCCCCGCCCTTCCCACCCCCTCAACCGATTCTCCAAGGAAACGCAGGAAGTGCCGGAGCGCCCGCACCGCGCATGGCTGCCGCCCGGGCGCGGACGGCTCGCTGAAGCCCAGGGCGGAACTGGCGGAAGTGACGTTATAAACGCGCGCCGGTAGTGCGGCAGGGTCGCGAAGGGTCGCCGTGACGGGCGCCTGGTTCGCCGGCGGCTTAAGTTCGTTTTCGCGGGCGGGTAACGTTCTCCGCAGCGGCTCCAGGTAACAGCCCTTGACGCGTCTGCTCTTCCCTGGGGGCGGGCCAGGGGCGACCCCGCTGCGGGCCCCGGGCCGACGGCGGGGGAGGTTCCAAGGGGGCGCGCAGGCCTCGCGCGGAGCCGTCGTCCCGCCCGAGCCGCCGCCGCCGCCCCGGCCGCTACCGGCCGCTACCGGGCGCCCTCCCGCCCGGCCGTGCGCCGCGCCCTCCAGCGGCCTCCTTCCCGTCGTGCGGGCGTGGGGAGCGGGGCGCCGGGCGGCCCCGGGGCGGGACGGGCCTGCGCGCCCCAGACCCGGAGACCTGTCCTACCGTCCGTTCCCCCGCGACGTCGGAAGGCAAAGGACTACATCCTCTTCGTCTTTATATTTCCAGTACTTCTGTTGTTATAGGATAAGAGTGTCAGACAAGTAGAATTTTTTGTGTGTATCTGACATTTTCTGAAAGTTTTTACTTTTGATCTGTTTTTCTGTAATGAGTACGTAGGGTATATAGTGTTTGGGGTTCTTTGTCTTATCAAAGTGACTGTCAGATTCCTTCAAGAAACATCTGAGTGCTTGCGCTGAATCAGCACATGCTTGAAGTGCATGTGGGTTTTTGACTTTTAACTTGTAGCTAAGGCCTGTAAGACCTATGTTAGTCTGTGTGAATACCTTATTAGATATTAAACTGAAATTTAATAATAGCACACGTTTATCCTTCTGTGTGATAGCTAGATGCAGTTTGTGATGTGTCAATCAGTTAATCCTATTTGATTCAATCAGTTCTCACAGCAGCCCTGAGCAAGTTAGGGGTCCGTTGGAACTAAACTGAACAAAAGTCTTTCAGCAGTTGCTTGGTTTTTCTGTCTAAAAGTAACTTTACATGTTTAACCAGTGAGGAGATAGTAATTTAGGGGAAGCCAGATACAGGCACACTTTCTATTTATGCATTTTAAAGAGGTAAAGTTATTACATATATAAAAACATGGTATTTTATTCATTTTTGTGCCTGTACGGCTATCACAGTGTTTTATTAAAGTAGTAGCTCAATAAATGATCATACTAAAGTGTGTTGTACCCAGTGAAATATTTGTTCAACTTAGCACCCAAGACATTGAGAACAGAAAACTGATTGGAATATTTCAAAACCTAAACTTGACCTAATAGCACAGTGTATACCGTGCTTAACAAATACTTCTACTCAGGTATGACAATTTGCTTAGGAATTTGTTTTCTCCAGGTATTTTTCCCTGAAAGTTTTCAGTGCTGATTGACATCTTAATTTTGAAGACCGTGACTATGAGTATTTACATAAGCAAAAAAAACAAAACAAAACAATTTTTCTGTTGGCAATTTTGCATGCAGTCACAGGAAACAGAAGGAATAAGATTTTACCATTATATGTAAAAAGTGTATTCTGAAATAGCTTCATTGTTTATTTAGGGGGGAGGTTTGTGTAACCATGAAACTGGTTTGTAAGATTGTACAGTTTACCTGTTTCCTTACATTAAACTTTAAACTGTTTCCAAAGCAGCATCCCTGTTTCTTGGCGTGCCTGAAGATAACTGAGAGAGTTGAGGACGTCGCTAAGAAGTGTGTGCTGGGGATGCTGTAGGAGGAGGCTGAGCGCTGAGGCGAGTTCCAGTCCAGAGGGTTCTGATTCGCCTAGAAGAGCGTGATCATCATGGATCAGAACAGCAGCCTGCCACCTTACGCTCAGGGCCTGGCGTCGCCTCAGGTAAACAGTCTGCGCCGCTGGAGACAGTGTGAGGGAGAAGGAGGGAATGCAATCCACTGTTGAAACGGATTCGTATTTTTTAAGCCTCCCTTATTTTGTTGAGAAGGCCTACAAGGCTTTGAATAGGCATGATAGTGTTTAATTTGAGGAGATTACTTGGAAGGTAAAAATTTATGTTTGTAAAAACTTAATATTTTGATAAACACTTATAAAAGTGTTTCAAGTAATTATAGGGTCTTTGATTTTGAAAGTGACTCTCACAAAATTATTTTCTAGTTGTATCTTTTTATGTTTAAGGTTCCAAATAACATATCTGCTTTCTAAAGTTTTAAAATAACCTCTGTTGAAGTATAATTCACAAGCAACGAAAACACCCACTTAAGTGTACGTTTTGATAATTATATGCCCCTATATAAGCAAACATTTCACTTACCCAAAAAACCCTTCCTGCTCCTTTGCAGTTGCTCCCCCAGCCCCAGGCTGCTGCCGATCCCACTTTCCAGGGCTAAAGATAGTTTTGCCTGGTCTGGGATTTCATACAGACGGAGTCATAATCAGTATGTGCTTTTTTGTGTCCGTCTTTTTTGCCCAACAACCTTCGGACATCCGCAGTTCCTTCTCACAGCCACGTGGTGCTCCCTTGTGTGGCTGCACCACACTTTTCAGCCCACCCTCCAGTTGCCGACATTAGGGTGATTCCACGTTGGGGTTGCTGAGACTGGAGGTGCTGTAAACGTTTGTGTGCGGGCTCTGCGTGTGCCGTGTCTGCATTTCTCTGGGGTAGATACGTAGGAGTGGGGCTGCTGGGTCTTACGGTGAGTGTGTTTAACTTCGCGCGAGTGTATTCTCGAGTTCCGCCGGCAGCGCGTGCGAGCTGCAGCTGCTCCACACCCCTGCTCGCGTGTGCGAGTTTTCACTTTTAGATACTCTAGTTGTTGCTTAGTAGTGCGTGTGGTTTTAACTTGCATTTTCCCCATGACTTATCTTAAGCATCTTGTCAAGTGCTTATTGGCCATCGATGCATTCTCATTTGTAAAATGTTCTTTACATCTGCCCATTTTTTATTGGCTTATTCATATTTTATTGGGTTTTTACTGGTCATTCCGTACAGCAGTCCCCATCTCCGTGGGGAGACACGTCCAAGACCCCCAGGGGTGCCTGCAACCACAGATAGTGCCGAATCCCAAAGGTACTGTGCTGTTTCCTATATAAGCACACCTATGATAAAGTTTAAGTTTTAAATTAGGCACAGTAAAAGATTAATGACAACAACTAATAATAAAATAGACCAATTATAACAATACACTGTAATAAAAGTTAGGTGAGTGTGGTCTCTCAAGATATCTTATTGTGCTGCCCGGACAGTGTGAATCCCTGGACAAAGGGATGATTTGCGTCCCGTGCGGGATATAGCAGGGGGTGAGAGCTCATCACGCCACCCAGAGCTGTGCACAAAGTAACTGCGGAATTATTTATTTCTGGGATTTCTCACTGACTATTGTCAGCCTGCGGTCGGCCACGGGTAACTGAAACCGTAGAATGCAAAACGCAGACAAGGGGGCGCCTGTGCTCTGGGTTCTTAACTCTTTTTCAGCAGCAGCAGTTTCACTTCGAGGTTAGTGCTTTTGTGTCCCGTCTAAGAAATCTTTGCCTACCTAAAGCCTTAGGTATTTCTCCTCAGAATTTTCGCTTTTACATGTGTGTCTGCGATCCGTTTTGAGTTCATTTGTACATATGGTGTAAAAGAAGGCGGATCTTTCAAAACCTTAGTCTTTCACATTAGTGTGGCCCGCGTTTTCTTCCAGCCAGGGTTTAGTGGAGTGAGTGGGAGACGCCCTAGAATAAAGCCTGCACTCAGGGCTTCGGTGTGTATTTGCTCCTTCTCCTGTCATGTTCTTTCTGCCACTATGTTGGTGAAACAGTTTAACACAGATACCTGAGACATTTCTGGTTTATGTTTTCTCCCACATAAAGTGGGAGAAGTAGGAAAGGTCGTAGCTCTTTTTTAGGTCTTGCCCGGCTGGAAAACCGGACCCTCCGTGCAGTAGTGTTGGGTGTGATCATAAGAGGTTCACAGACGAGCTCTGCGAGCTGCACGGTCCCCGTGGGTGGGGGTGTCGGAGGCTTGGGCTGGGGGTCTGGGGGGTGGGCGGTTGGCGCGTGCTTGTGGTCTTGGCTGGTCTGCTAACGGGAAGTCTTTTGTTCTTGGTGTCAGCGTTCTTGTCCTTAATGTGGGGAAGGGAGCGTCTGTGTTCCCTCTCCCGAAGGGCTGCCGTAAGGCTGAGAAATCAACAAACGCGATCGTGTCTGAAAGAGTTTAGAAGCATTGTAGAAAAGTAAATCGATGTTATTGTGATACATGCATTGGATTTTGTTGAGTTAAACTTTTGGGAGAGCAAACAATCCGTTGTCATTATCCCTGCCGCCACCACAGTGTTTTCTGTGTGCCTGTCGTCGTGTTGGATGCCTAAGCGGGTGTCTTTAGGGTAAACATAATTTTTCATCCAAGCTGAGACAGATACTTTGAGAGTGAAATGGGCCACTACCCAGACGGTACGCTAGGATAATAGTTTTAAAAACGGCGTGTGGTCACTCTGCATGTCTTACTTATTCCTTATAACAATCTTAGAACATGATTACCCCCTAGATGTGCCTGAATGGTCAAGCAACTTTCTCGGGCTTTCAGATGTCGTAAGTAGCAGAGTTGGACCTCACACCCAGGCCCAGTTCCAAATCCTCAGCTCTTACTTACTGTTTATGGGAAAGAAGAAAGGGGTGTGCATGAGAACAGCAAGTTCCTCCCTGCTAATGCTTAGTAATTCCGTTTATGCTCGGACGGTGTCTGTCTTTGTACTTCTCCCTTGTTCTCTTACCAGGTGAGTCCTGTGGACACTCGGCACCAGCCAGCCTAACCTGTGTTCTCCTGACCCTCCGCAGGGCGCCATGACTCCCGGGATCCCCATCTTCAGTCCGATGATGCCTTACGGCACGGGCCTGACGCCGCAGCCCATTCAGAACACCAACAGTCTGTCTATTTTGGAGGAGCAGCAAAGGCAGCAGCAGCAACAGCAGCAGCAGCAGCAGCAGCAGCAACAGCAACAGCAGCAGCAGCAGCAGCAGCAGCAGCAGCAGGCGGCAGCCGTGACGTCAGTGACAGCGGCCGTCCAGCAGGCGACAGCCCAGCAGGCGACACCGGGGGCTTCGGGCCAGACGCCGCAGCTCTTCCACTCACAGACGCTCACCACTGCCCCTCTGCCGGGCACCACACCCCTGTACCCCTCCCCCGTGACCCCTATGACCCCCATCACGCCTGCCACACCAGCCTCGGAGAGCTCCGGAATCGTGCCGCAGCTGCAGTGAGTACTTGGGTCTGCCCTCTGCCTCGCCCCGGGGCCCTTGGCGCTGTGCCCTGGGAGCTGAGGGCCTATTTCTCTAGGGCGTGTGTGTCGAAGCTTGCTCCATCTGTCACTGGGGAAGGCCACACAGCTGTCTTAGTGAGTCGGCACCCTCAGTAAAAAGCTCTCCTCCCCTTCAGAGGTTCGGTAGCTTGTGTTTTTATTCTAGAACCAGCGAAATCCAGTTTTTATTTGTTGGTGTCATCATAGACGTTTCCCTGTAGCTGGTTTGTAGGTCACGCCCTATGTGGTCCTCCCCTCGGTGATGTTGGGGCTTCGGGAAGATGTCTTACTCAGGAACAGAGTCGGTATAGTCCATAGTGGCCTGGTTCCCCTTTATTGGTTATTACGAGGCTGCACAGAAATCCTTGAGGGGCTGTGGCCTTCACGCAGTTGAGGATGGCTGTTCTTGCTCTAAACGGATTTCTCTACCAAGATGAAGCGGGTCCTATGTGTAACAGGATAGGGTGGTGGCGGGTGATGATATAACCATCCAGCGGAATATTATTTAGCCATACAAAAGTTCTGTGGTATGCTACAACATGGGTGGACTTGAGGACATTACGCAGAGTGAAGAAGCCAGTTACAGAGACAAATGCTCTGTGGGTCCACTCACATGAGGCGCTTAGAGTAGTGGGAATCAGACAAAGCAGAGTGTGGGGGCCAGGGGCTGGGGAGGGCAGTCAGGACTTAGAGTTTCAGTTTTACAAGGTGGAGTAGATTTGCCGTGGGTGGTGGTGACGGTTGCACAACTGTGCGTGTGTTGAATAGCACTGAACTGTGCGCTTTAATTTGGTTAAAATGGTGAATTTTACGTTATGTGTATTTTCACATAGTTGTTTAAAAAGAGAAGAACACATTTAACAATCATACAACTAAATTCGTGATACCAAATTTGGTGGACCAGAATTTACTTGATTCAGTTCGTAAGCAGGCAGGTGTTAGAGGCAGGCGTGCACGTGAAGTGGATTAGAGGGGACCAGAGTGTAGAGATGAAACACTGAGTCAGTCGTCCTAAGTGGCCTCGTGGCTGTGGCTGTGTGCTCAAGAAGGCAGCCAGCCTCCTGACGACCAGGCGGGGAGCCACCCGGGTTTCAGAAGTGCTGCCCGTTGACAGTGCAGGAAAGAGAACCGGCCACAGCAGGGAGCTGGGAGCAGCTCGAGGTGCGTTTGCAGCTGGAGTCAGTACGCACAGGACAGCGACGGTCCACGTCCAGACACGATGGTCTGTGGGCACTGCCCACTCTCACGACCAGGACAATACACAATGGAAACTTCGGTTTGCTTTGTTTAAATTTTTATTACAGGTTTTAAAAAAGTGGTTTTCCACTAGACTTTTATTTTTAAGTTATTCATGAAATAATATAAGAATACTGAGAAAAAAGGGGAGGGGGTCTGTTGGTCCTAGATAATAATGGTTATGTCTGGTTTTCTTGATTTTCTGAGTGTTAATCGGAAGAAAAAAAGCAGGATTTTTCCTTTGTCAAAGGTATTCTTGTTCTTCCAAAAGGTACTCATTTGAGAGGACCGAGGAAGTCATGCCCGCCTGTTTGCTTTATAAGTGGTGGCTTTGGGAGTGGGAGTGACAGTGGTGGAAATTCCGAGCTCCAGACTAAGCGAAGGGCTGAGGCCCTGGAGGTGGATGGGCTCCCGCGCTTAGGAGCCGTGCGTGTCCTGAGCAAGGCACCCAACCCGGAAATAGTTACTGCTTCACAGTGCATTTTAAGTCTTCAGTAGCGATTTATGTAAGATGCCCACCGTGGTATGTGGTACTTGTTAAACTCTTAATAAATGTCAACGATTTCTTAAATGTCTAACTTAAAAAATCAAGTTAAAATTGAACTTAAATCTGAAAGAAGCAGATTTCTAGATAAATATCTAACACTGCATCCTGTAAAAGTTAAATAATGTTTTATTTTCAAATTTCTTGCAGAAATATCGTATCCACAGTGAATCTTGGTTGTAAACTTGACCTAAAGACCATTGCACTTCGTGCCCGAAATGCTGAATATAATCCCAAGGTCTGAGCAATTTTAATGTATTTCAAACTCTAATAATACAATAAGATACTTTTAAAGGTTCCTAGGTCAAAAAGTTTGTGTCATGTTATGCATTAATATTGTTTCTAAAAGCAGATTGGAAATTTGTAATCTGTTATATTAAGTCCCTCCGGAGGTGGCAAAAGTTAATAAACAAAATTTATAGTTATAAAAGCTAGTCATGGGAAGCAGCAAATACAAGGTACAAACAGAGGTGCTGGTATTTATTAAGGATGTGATTAAAGAAAAAAGTTTTGCAGGTATGACTTATCTTGCCGGAACGTGGGAAAGGGCGCACAGACCTCGGCCCAGCTCACTCGGTCGCCGCATGCTTGCCCCGCTCCCCGTGTGAAGGCGCGTGTTCCCCGGGAGAGGCAGGGCACAGGGCAGACGTGTCCATAGCTCTGTGTACACCAGGCCCTTCTTACTGCTGGGGCGTTCTTTGTTTTTGGCTAGTTCTGAGACATCGGCAGTACGGCGCGACCTCACTAACGATCGTCTCTGACCATTTCAGCGGTTTGCTGCTGTGATCATGAGAATTAGAGAGCCCCGGACCACGGCCCTGATCTTCAGTTCTGGGAAGATGGTGTGCACGGGCGCCAAGAGGTGGGTGTGAGCAGTCCTCCAGGTGTGCGTCTCATGTCGCGGGTGTCGGGGTGAAACTTAAAGTCGTATTAAAATGGTCGGTTCTGATCACTTCAGACAGTAGTGGTTTCATTTTACTAAAATCAGGCATGAATTTCGGATGCACGTTGCCATTGCTTATTCATGCCATTCAGGTGCATTTTATGTGGACTTGATAAAGTGTGACGTTGAAACTGTTAAGAAGGGTCTCTTTATGCCGGAAACTTTATACATAGCACAGATTCACCCTTCATTGGAAAAAAATTGGTTGTGAATCAGAGAACTTTAGAGCTGATGCTTTGGGAGTGTGGAGCCTCGCGGGTCACAGACGCCTGCCACCCCTCGTCAGGCAGTGAGGTGTGCAGGTCTGGAGGAATGCACCTCCTCAGCAGGTGCCCTGCCTGGACCCTGTGTCTGTCCGAGGTTGGCGTTCGGGGCCCTGGCTAGTCTAACCCTGTCCGACGCGTGGGGGGAAGGTTAGTAATGTAGCGCCCCAAAGCTTTTCCAAATGAAGTGAATAGAACTTTTAAAAATACAAGATGATTGAAATGTGCTTGGTGATATTAACACACAGAGGGGCTGTGGTGGTTTTTGCTTATTTTGACCTTTGAACTTGTCTTTCAGTGAAGGGAAGGGCAATGGGGTGGACACTCTGGCTCTGGTCTCAGGGTTTTCAGAAGGCAAGATGTGCGTCTGTCCGTGCTTCCGCACAGCTGCATTTAGGGCTCTTTACTCGCCTGTTTTCCTCTGGCTGAGACACCAGAAATTCCAGGTTTATCGACAATGTGAGATGTCCCTTTCTTCCCCAGACAGGCTTTTCCTGTAGCTCCCAGCCTTTGTCCACAGCAGTTCCTGCAGAGTGAATGATGCCTATTTGGGTCATGATTTGATCAAGATAAGAAACCGTAAATAAATTTATTTTCCCTTTAAAAGAAAGCACTGCATGTATGCTTAATTTTTGTGATTCTTACCCCTTATACTTCAGAGTCTCTTGTTTGATGGTTTTATATCTTTTCTGCTTTTTTGCATCAGTCCTTTGCTAAGTCACAGTTGTAACCAGCAAATAGTTGCAGGAATGGACCGAGAGAGACTTGGCATGAAAGAGGATGGAATTAGTGTATGTGTTCTTCAAGTTAAAATCTCATCAGTATTTTCCTATCAAAATGAAGCCCGTTAGTTTTCATCTCAGTAGGAATTTATGGGCTAAAACAGAATCATAATAATGATGATGGCGATGCTAGTATACGTCACATCCGTACAATCCAGGGCATCAGTAATTTGGTGAATTGAAAAGGTGATCATCTGAGTAGGCTTTCAGTTTTCTGCCAAGGACACAGGAAGACTTTACAGTAAAGTAGTTCATGTCTGCTGATCTTTCATTGGGAAAGGGCGTGATGTGTTTTTAAGCAACTTTTGTAACTTGAACTTTCAATAACTTATTCATCTGAATGACTAATTTAGCTGGCTTTGAGTATGAAATACCTCACTTTTTCCTTCCCCCAGCGAAGAACAGTCCCGACTGGCAGCCAGAAAGTATGCCAGGGTTGTGCAGAAGTTGGGTTTCCCGGCCAAGTTCTTGGACTTCAAGATTCAGAACATGGTGGGGAGCTGCGACGTGAAGTTCCCCATCAGGCTGGAAGGCCTGGTGCTGACCCACCAGCAGTTCAGCAGGTGCGTCGGAGTGCGCCGTCTCCACGGGAGAGGCGCCGCGGCTGCAGACGAGTTTGCTGCGGGGGCTTCTTCCTGGGGCTGCGGCCACACTCGCTGTCCTCACTGGCCCCCTGCTTCCCACTGCGCGTGCGGGCGGTCAGCACCCCTGACCATGGTGGTGCATTTCACTTGACTGTTCAGTGATTACGTTTTATTTACTTATTTTAATTTATATTTTTATTATTTATTATTATTAACGTCTATAGCACCTGGTCTTCCCAGGCGGTCTCCCATCCAAGTACTAACCAGGCCCGACCCTGCTTAGCTTCAGACATCGGGCTTGTTCAGGGTGGCGTGGCCGTAGGCCATGGACCGTGGCTCCACTGGGGTGTGAACCCGGGATCTTCTGCGTGTAAAGCAGATGTGCTAACTGCTACGCTATGGAACCACGTCCAAGTAATTACGTTTTAAGTGCACGAATTGAGTCCACAGCCTCTGGTGTCAGCTTTCTCCCCAGTTTTTTAAATTTCTTCCAGTCAGTGCTGTCAGATCGCCCAGCAGTCGAAGGGGCAGCCTGTGTTTTCCCTGCTACTTCTGGGGAGGACCTGCTGGCCGATGGCCCCCGCCCCCCACTCCAGCCCCCGCACACCGCTCCCCAAGGCTGGCCGCATCCCTCCTGGCGGCAGGGCCTTTGCACTCTCCACTTCGGTGCCTGGCACACGCACATTCACTTTCACCTAGGAAACCTCCACTCACATTTCACGTACCCGCCCAAACACCTCTTCCTCAGAGAAACCTGCCCTGAGTCCCCCAGGGTAAACGCATATCCTAACTGTTTCAGTCTCCGAACTGACACACTGAGGCGACTGGGCTCAGAACAGGACACGCTGGCCGTGCATTCAGTCTGGCGGCAGTCGGGAGGGACGCTCGCTCTCCGCCGGGTAAACCACCTGACCAGCGGCAGCAGCACATTTCGGTTGAAGGAGACGAGATGGGAATGATTAAAAGGCAAAATGCTCCTGTCAGATCTTAGAAACAAGTGGTATACCTAAACTTGTCCAGAGTGACGCTCGATGGGGGTCAGAGAGAGTACAGAACGTCGGCGTAAAGCTCTCATTACGTCAGAACACCCAGATTTGATGGAAATAGTTACTTGGTCTCCAAGTGCCAATAACGAGTCGCCCCAGTGGCAGCTCTGCTGATGCCACTTAAAGAGCTGGGCTTCGCCTCCCGATTGGTGGGCTGTTCATTCACTGTTTCCCTTGGTACAGGCCCTCATTTTATCTAAAAGCATGCATAACTTTTAATTCACAAATTGTTTTTGCCCTTTTCGTTCTAGTTATGAGCCAGAGTTATTTCCTGGTTTAATCTACAGGATGATCAAACCCAGGATTGTTCTCCTTATTTTTGTTTCTGGAAAAGTTGTATTAACAGGTAAGTTGTAAAGCAAGTAGTGTCTAAAGGTTTGAACGTTTCAAGAATGGCATTTTCTCAATGCTGAAAAGTGATTCCACGGCATTGGGATACTTGGAGAGTCACTCGTAAAGATGGCTTTGGCTTTTTCCTTTTCCTCCCCGCCAGCACTCCGAGGAGAAGCATGCCCACCAGACGAAGCAAGGGCCGGGAAGCTCATGCGTCTGCGCTGGTCCTGCAGCCGGGCGTGACCTGGGGGGCGCGGGGAGGAGGGTGTGTGACCCTGGCTTGCAGGGGGCGCTCTCGGTCACAGGCCGCCCTCTGACGCTGTGGCTCCCATCAGCACTGTCGCTTGGAGACCACCCTGGGCAATTTGGAGGAGGCTGGTCGGGGGCAGCAATGGAGGGGGAAGGGTGCAGCTGCTCTCACTGCCGCCCTGCTCCGCGTGTGACCCGGTGCGGGGACCGGCACAGTGACACCAGGCCAGCTGCACAGTTGTAATTTAAAGAGCCATGTGAAGAACATACTGCTTTAAAAACAAAAGTAAGATCGTGGCAAGGGGTTCCAAATGACCCAACGGATGCCCGCGTCTGTTCGTCTCACCGGCAATGGAGAGATTCATGTTAGCAGTTTGGTTTTGAAGTCATAATTTTCCTCTGTGTGTGTTAAATGCCACTGTAGTCTCATCTCTGCTCAACTCATCTCCACAGGTGCTAAAGTCAGAGCAGAGATTTACGAGGCGTTTGAGAACATCTACCCCATCCTGAAGGGCTTCCGGAAGACGACGTAATGGCCGTCGCGGGCTCCTGCCCTCCCCACCCACCGGCTTTTAAGAAATCAGTTTGGTACATTGAAACGGCGGGGGGCGGGGCAGCCTGCGCGCACCCCGTGGGTGCGCGGGAGGCCTGCCACTTCCCACAGGGGACACCAGTGTTACGTGAGTCGCTGCACTGTGCTGCTGCTATTTGGGCAGCGCTGCCCACTTATTTATAGTTAGGTTTTAAACACTTCCTGCTGTTGACAAGTTGGTTTAAGGGACAAAACTTTAGTGTTAAAGCCACCTCTCTAATTGACTGGATTTGTTGTTTGATTTCTTCCCCCATAAACCAGTTTTTATATTTCTACCAGAAAAGTAAAAATCTTTTTTTTAAAGTGTTGTTTTTCTAATTTGTAATTCCGAAGGGTTATTTTTGTGCCACATTCCGCCTTTTCAGTATTGCAGGACAGGATAGGTGTATTAATGAAAACGAATGGCTGTAAATATTTTCTTCTCAGTACTCTGTACAATAAATGCTGTTTATAAAAGTGTTACATTGATGCTATAAACGATGCCTTGTAAAATTCGTGTGATCATACTGTTAAAAAAGTTCTATTTTAGATATGATGCCTGAAACCATTTCAGTGTGTTTTCTTGCTTGTTTTTTGTTTCAATCAACATTTTATTGTACGTTGCAATGAAAATGGATGAACTGCCTTAAAATTTAAGGTTGCTCATGAAACATGTATTTATTGCAGTCCATATATCGAGCACCTCCTGGTTCCCAGCTGCACTGCTGTGAGTCTCACCCCAGCCCTGCAGCCACTGCCCAGAACCCTGCCAGCCGTCCCGGGAGGCCCTCTGTTCTGCTCCAGTCCACCCACACACACCTCATAACCGTTTTCCTACTCTAGATCAGTATTCCATTTTTTTTTTTTAAATGTTTTTATATCTGTTTTATTCCTTAAGTTTCTCCTCCATCTCTTTTCTCTAAGATCTCAGGCCATTTGGCTGGTAGTTTCTTGACTGCGTTTGCCGTCGGCAGACGCACGGTGTGGCTCGGTGCGCTCTCTGCGCTCTGTTCTGCAGATGAGCCACTGCGTCCAAGTGGCAGCCTTTTATTACGGACCTTTGGCTGTCTTTGCTCATTGATCCATTAACGTTAGTGGACTGCAACTGACGAAATTCTAATCATTTCATTTTTTTCATATAGTCATTGGAATACTTCCATAAAATGACGCACTTAACACAGGATAAATGCTTGCTTCCATCCATTTAAAAGTTTCCAAGATAACTCATGAGTTCATACTGATATACCTAATCCAGATTCAGTACTACAGGGGTTTCATTTGACCAATTCTATGTTATTACTTTTACAGAGAATTCTTAATTTAAAAGGAAAAAAGAAAAGGATGAGTTAAAACATTCCATAATTAGCTATTTATCTCACATTATACACACAGCAGTCTTAGAATGACAGAATCCTACCACCAATATGATGAGCGAAAGCGTTTCAACAAACATTCGTTTTGCTGTGCTTTTTGAAGTGGATGATGAAACCAGAGCTCAGCCTCTGAGAAAGGACAGGTGCCGGGGGTGCCGTCCACCGCAGGGGATCTGTCCGGTCGGGCAGTGTCGGCCCAGCAGAGGTCTTGGTGCATGGTGGAGTGGACGGATGGGCCACAGTGACTGACGTCCTGTCCTCTGCAGCAGCAGCTGCTGGGCGTCGTGTCAGTTTATGGTGTTTTTAAATGTGTCTGCATTTCTAGAGGCAAATAAGTTGTGTGGTGTATGATTTAAATTTCTTATGACATTTTTATTTTGTATTATTTATTTTCACTCTAGTTGCTGTTTGTTGGTTCTTTTTTTTAAGGCGCACCACCTCAGTTCAAGATGCTTAGGGATTCGCTCCCAGATGTTTGGAGGGAGGGGTATGTCGGCATGTGGCAGGCAGGGGCGCGCGACGTCTGCCCCTCACCTCAGCAGTGAAAGGGGTGGGCAACGGCATGCCTTGCTCAAGGACAAAACATTTGATTGCTGCTGCAGATGAGGGGAAGTGGTCCTGAAGATGAGAGACAGGACCAGCTGTTAGAGATCTCTCCAGTGGAAGGTAGACTGCAGAGACTATCCTCTCCCAGGCCAGAAAGGTCAAAAACGGCACGTGATCCCCCTGAGAGAAGAGGAAGAACCGTCCCCAAGGGGGTTCTCCGGAAGCCAAGGAGACATCGCCCCTCGTGCCTTGTGTGTTCAGCTGGTTGACAGCTGTGTCTCTAGCGTCTTCCGATGTGGAGAAGGCCTGCCCGCAGTGAGAGTGGGGCAGGGCGGGTGGACCACGTGTTCCGGAGCCCTCCTCATCTCTCTGTCCTGCTGCCTTAAGCCAGTTCCACGGCTGTCTGTAAATTCCTTTCTGTTAAGTGAGTGTGTCACTTGTCACTAAAGGTCCCGATGCAGACAGAAAAGTTGAGCTTGACCGATGAGTAGAAATGTAGACAGCTGAGAATATAAAAAGCATTCCAGGCCGAAGTTACATTTTTCTGGTGTTGCATTCATGGCTTTTTCATCCATTTCGAGTTATGATATAAGGTATGGGTCCAGGTGCATTTTTTTTTAACATGGGGATAGCTAATTTTCTCACATTGAAAAGACGTACTCTTCTCCACTGAGTCTTCTTGGCTCCCTTGTCACAGGCCAGTCGAGTCTGGGCATAGGCTGATTTCTGGGCGCTCAGTTCTGTGCCATCGGTGTGTTTGTGTTTATGCCAGGGCCATGGTCATGACACCAGCGTTGCAGTACACCGTGGAGGCAGGCAGTGCGATGCTTCTCGCTTTGTTCTTTCTCAGGATTTCTTGGGCTACTCGAGGTCTTCGGTGGTTTCATTTAAATTCTAGGAGTGAAATTTTCCTAGTGCAGTATAAATTCTGTGAAAAATGCCTTTAGAATCTTGGTAGGATGGCACTGAGTCTGCAGACGGCTTTCGGCAGCGACGTTTCAGCAGTAACCTTCCCATTTATCTATGCCGTCTTCAATTTCCTCGCGTCTTGTAGTTTTCATAGTACTGACCTTTCACCTCCCAGGTTAAACTTACTTGTATTGTTTTTGATGCTGTTATAGATGGGACCCATCTTTTTCCTTTTCAGGAAATTTGTTGTTAGCTTCTATTTTTTAACACGGTTGCCAAGTTGGCACTGTGGCATTTTCTTTCCGGTGACTTGGGCTAGTCTATCTCCCACTGGAAAGGCCCTGTGAACGCGCCGTCAGCCCCAGAGCTTGGTGCGGATGTATACCTGAAGGACAGTGTGGCGGGTCACTACCAACGTGCCCGCAAGCATGTCTGCATCACGATGCCTCCAGATAGGCAGACCCTAACGAATTTGCTGAAGCAATCCTCAGCGGTCCGGATGTTTTACTTCGGAAAACTTATTATAACATGTCCTGACTATAAGAATCATTCATGATTTGGGACATGAAGGCCCCCCACTAGTCGTTTTCCAGAAGTTGCTGAGCTTACCGAGTGTCTTTAGCTACGTTTGTTAAGAACTTTTCACGTGCCCTCCAGTACCATGGGCTGTATCGCCGTAGTTACGGGTGGTTCTCACTGATTTAATACCCAGCCTCAAAACGAACAACTTTGCTTCCCTCTTTAAAAGCTGTGTTTAACGACTCTCACGGGAGTTTCATACTCCAGTTCCCCACACCATGCTTTTTAACTCTCGTCTATGTACATCCCTCTGAATTACAGAAGAGCCCGGGACTTCCTGATACATGAGTACCCGAGTAGTCGGCGACATCAGCCAGTGTCCCCTCCAGAGGCTGGCTTGTGGCAGTAGTACACTTCAGGGTTAGCAGGGGCGTGTGTGTGTGTGGGGGGGTGGTGCGTGGCCCGATGTAGGTTAAGGCAATGGTCGTGAGAATCAGCTGCTGGCGTCCAGCTCTGAGCGACAGCAGTCTCTCAGGTGTGCGACAGGAATTACCACAAGATAAACTGCCAGGGGCTGCAAGGTGCCTCAGGTTGGCAGCATAGATCTGGGAGCCACTCGTGTAAACAGACTGCCCCACACGCGAAAGCCAACCTCACGGCCCTCCCTCAAGCTGCTGCCTCCGGGACCACCGTCCCTGGGGCTAACCTGGGGAATCCCCGATAGCTGATTCGCCAATTCATGCACTCTCACGGGTTTACCAGCCCTTCCTCAGTGGTCTGGGATGCGGAAGGCCAGTGCTCTTGCCTTGTAGTCTCATCCGCGAGCTGGCTGCCAGTGGCCCAAGGCCAGTTTTGAAGCAGAGCTTCTATTCAGTCAGGCTGTCTGGTCACAACCCTTTTTCCCGATCCTGACGACTGCTGCTGTTGCTTCAGAATTACGGGGCACCCCACTTACTGTGCTCGTCAGTTTAGCGGGACTCAGGTGGACTAGGGCCTATGACATCACCTGATTATCATCCCAGTTTCTTGGGGTTTTACCCAAATATGTGTCACTTTAACTTTGCAAATTTCAGGGGAGGAAATGACCTCAGTGATGGTTTGACCTAACTGTGTCATAACCCATTTTCACTGACCACCCACGGCCATCCCACTTCGCCCCACCGTCCAGGTAGCCAGTCCACACCTCGTGCGTGTCTTTCCAGATTTATTTCTCCACACGTATGCATGTACAGTTATTTTTACAGAAATGTGAGCATACTATGAATACCGTCTAAATGGTATCCGGTTGTCGATTTGGCGTGCACATAGGTCCCTTATCAATGAAACTGTCTGTACACCAACATTTCCATGATCCCATCACTGGACATCTGTGTTTCACAAATATTTGACATTGTAAATGATGCCTAAAACAATATCTTTGTACCTCTTCTGGTATAATCATTTCTTTATTTAGGATAAAGTCCTAAAAATGAAACTGCAAGGTCTAAGAGACCATGAGCGTTGTCAAGGCTTTACGACGTCATCAGGGTACATCTGCTATCTCTTGCTTCCAAACAAATTCCTCTGTGTAGCCAGCGCCCAGTCGACAGCTTTCAGCACAGGTGAAGACAGCCAGAACGCCCCAGTCGACACTCCTGCCCAGGCTGTCAGCCTTGAGGTAGTTGAGCAGCTGAGGCATGACCTGAGAATAAGGTGACACAGTTGGAGACCTGCTTCGAGGCCAGGATGGCAGTCTGCTTCCAACACAACAAAATTACACACATTATACAACTAACGTATTTAACTCTCTAAAAGTATTTGCAGCTCTATTCCTTTCAAACCTCTCTTTCATTTGCCCTTCATTTGGTATCTTTCTTTTCCACTTGAGAAAGAATTTCCCAAAGATAACAGCCTGGCTGATCTGTTCGTCTCTGCTGGAAACCTAATTATTTTTATTAATAATATGCCACAAAATAGGACTGAAGCTTCTATTTGGGCACCTTTTACTTTTTATCATTTGAAAATGGAATACCAGGTGCTGTTACCACTGAAAAAAACACTTGTGATGAACACAAAAGGGAATCTGCTGCATTTGTGTAGAGAAGGGTTTCAGAAACCAAGTCGTCTGAGAGCAACAAGCGTAGACCGGGACTGCCACCGTCGGCCTCATACAAACACTGAGCGTCAAGCTCTGGCACTGAGGGCCATCGGTTTGGATGCAGTCCTCACGATCCCGTCTCTACCTTAAGAAACAGGTATTACGTACCACAGTTCGAGAGCATTCTCTCTCAACCTAAAATGATTTTGATGTTAGAATTTCTTTTGACACAATCTTTAATGATTATATCCGCTTGCTTTCCAAATAAATCCAAAGCAAGACTAAACAGACTAAGGGCTCTAAAATACTCACAAGGCACAGAGTCAGACCTTAATTAATGGAACAAGGTATATTATTTAAAATTACAATGGTAACAGTAGGGGCACCCAAAGTCATGATTATCACCCCGGGGGGGCAGGGGATGGGGGCGGGGAGGGGAAATGGTCCAAATGGTGAAAGCAAATACATTTAAATCCGCGTTACTGCAGAGGTCAACAGACGTCTGAAAACTAGTAAACTGAGAAACATCAAAAAAGTATATTATTTCGGGTTAGAAACAACTACCAGATAAAGCAGTAAAAGACAACTTCAAGCCCAGAGGTGAGGCAGGAAACTTCTGATTTTCATGACAGGGCACCACGCATAACATCATACAGACCCCAGTGCATGTTGCTTAGTTGAAGTTTTTTAATGTTTAAAAACAAAAACCAGAGTGATTAGTACTAACGGAGTCCTTATTTAAGGTCATACCTGGAATTCAAAGATTCTCTTGGCACCACAGGGGCAGTCCGGAACATCCTGTTCTTGAGGGATGTTCTCACCAGAGACCCAGAGGGGCGCAATCCCTCTGCCGTACCTGAGAATCTAAAACCAGTCAGGGTCACGGCCAGTCACCAGCACCTCTGCTGTCAGTGGCAGCATGCGATCCGATACCACCTGGAGAAACTCTGTATGTGCTTTTACACGCGATGGAACGATTCTGAAAGGCAGTTCACTGGTCTCCCTCAGGCCCAGCAGAGTTAAGTTAACGCCTTCTCCGTTATCAGAGCAAGCATTTCAGCTTGTCTTATCTTAAATAATATGATTAGAGTCTGAATCATAAATATTTTTGAAGTGACTCACAATAACCCTGTTTTCCCATTACCAGGTTCTGAACCCAAAATGCAGCTGTGTGTGCTTACCTTCACATAGCTGTAAGGAGCCTTCAAGATTTTAAAAGTGAAAAAGACCAAGTGAAACATGGTGTTTAGATAAATACTCCAAACAGATAAAATTCATTCTAATAATATCTTATTTAACAACTAAGCAGTTTTCCTCTATTTTGTTAAAAGCATACACATTGCTAAAAACCACCATCAGTGTTTCAGACTAGATCCAGCCGCTGGACATTCATCTGATCCAGTGACTGGTTTATGGGAATTTACGTGAGGGTTCTCTCTAGTGACTGCTATTCACGGTGTGGGGGGTTAAGGGGGAGTGCCCACAGGGGCACAGAGGGGCAGAAGGGAAACGTGCTGACCGACCGCCCTTAATCCTCACAGGCACACTGAGGATGGAACCGCATCAGAAGCTCATGATGTCACTCCAGGATTCTTTCTTAGAAAACCACAATCTCTGTGTTAACGTACCACGTTGGTTTTATAAGCCAAAGGTCCTGGTCAGAAAATGAGCAAAAATGTTTTTTTTTTTCTTTGTTATTGGTGCCTAAACTCCATATGCTGCAGACCACACATCACTTCTATCCCTGATGCTTTCTTTAGAAAATAAATCCCACACGATAAGTGGCATAATCTTCACTCTTTCGATACCTCCTGTCATTAGCAGTGGCCCTTCACACAAAGGAGGGCACAACACAGCTTCTTTAGGGATGACACCCCTAAAATACCCGCAGATAGAACACAAGGTAGAGCTACATGAGCTCTGCTTTACCTGCTCTGGTTCCTGGGCTATTTTAGTTTTAAACTTCTGGAAAATTTTGTCTTCCCTGGATTCGTGTTTTGCCATGGAATCCAATTCTTCCTCAGGGACTTCACCTGAAAAACCACCGACATGACTGTTACAGCAGCAGGAATAAGCCCAGGAGCTGACAGTTCACACACGCTTTAAACCTTCCCAGTGTTAAATCGGACAGTGAAGGCCAGCTGTTTCCACAGGCTTTCCTTAATTAAATTCACTCAAGCTGGTGCTTTAAGACCATCTAAATTTCCAGATACTCCATGAAGCATCATTTATTCTGCAGGCTCCTAGTGAGTACTTCTCTTAAAGCTTCACATTTAAAAGAACAGACCCAAATTACAACTCAGAATGGTTGTGCCCAGCACACAACAGGACACCCAACCAAGGTGACCCCTTATCACCGCTGTTTAACCTTAAGCCACCTAGACTCTCGTTCTCAGTCTCTTCGGGTCTCAGGCCTTCCTCTTCCAGGCTGGTACATCAGTCCTTCATCACACACGCACGGCACATCTGCCAGCCGGTTCCTTCCCCACCCTCATCTCTCGGGACCCCAGTGCCTGCACCACTGCTGTCCTCAGCAGGATTTAGTCTGTGACGCCTCACAGTATATTTCTCATACCCTGAGTCTGAACCGTGGACCAGGAAGTCAGCTCTCTGACCTGAAATCTAAACTGGTGGTGAAGAGCTCTATCTCGTTCCGGAGTCAGTGAGCTCAGACTCCAGCTGTAAAACTTACATGATTGACAAGCTACATCCAGCACCTTCAAGTCCTCACTGCAGAATGGGGTAGAGTACCTAACTTATTGTGGATTTTAATGAGGTCACACACAAACAACCCTCAGAGCAGAGTAAGTGTTGGACAAATACTGACTGCTGACCTCTTAGGTAATTGGTCATCAAAGGTACCAAGGAGTGTGATCAAACTCATGTACAAACCTAGCCAAATCAAAGAGAAACTAATGTTAAAGGGGCCCTGCCACCTGCCAAACACCATGCCAGGCAGGCTCACGTACTTCGTCTTGATCTGAGGAACAGGTCTTGGACCCAATGAACTCACCAATCTTCCAGCATCCGAGGCAGCCCTACCCAGGTGAATGCATGGATCCTTCCTGACATGTCTACATAAAAACCAGGGCACACCTGGTAATTCCAAGAAATTTTCAGGATATTTTCAAATAAAGAAACGTGAGGAAATTACACACTGCCGCCTCCACAGTGAGTTGACTTTTCCTCTCAGTATCGCTCTTCTTGACATATCGAGCCCTTTAAGCATTATGTTTAATCGCTTCGTGAACAAAGTTCTGAAACCTGGTCCTTACCCATGCTCCCTATAACCTCTGATTCATCTTCTTTTTCCACATCCTCAGGTGTAATCTCATCTTCTGTTTCTATTACGATTTCAAATTCCGGAAAAAGGAAGCTGTGATCGGGCACTGTATTGTCCAAATTACCTGAAGCAAAAAGGGTAACCAGCACCATTAGTAATAATTTAGTTGTGAAGATGGCCTAATGATGTCCTATTTCTAAATTATATTCCATGTAGCAATAATTCTCCCTAGTAAAACAACATATATAGTTCCAGAATTTTAAGTCATGGGTCGGTCATAAATTAAATGCCTCTATTAATGCAAGGCTGGGACATAACTAACTGGGAAAGACCTCATAGCTTCTCCTTCAAAAAGGTGTTATACTAAACTTCTGAAAAGTATACCTGTTCTAATTACAATTTTTATCCTCAAAACAAAAGGGGGTTGATAGATGCTATGAAACTAAGCTGAAATTTGAAAGTAAAAAATAAACAGACTCACCTGATTGTGTACAGGCCTGTTTATGTCCCAACCTCCAGTCCAGAGTCTGATGCTCCCTACTGCAGTAATAGGCCTTGTGACATCTGGAGCATGTTTTGGGGCCTAAACAGCCACAAACCCTGCATAAATGAGCACCAGACTTGAGCTGGAGGCATACGGACGCCCCTGCCTCTAAGGGAGGGTCCTCGGAAGGTGGTTCATATGGGTAAAAGTCATTTTTCCTGGGGAGCTGATTTCTAAAAACTAAAAGAAAATAAGAAAAAACAATGTATTTTAAGTAAAACAACACGTCAATTCAAATACTTGAGCTTCAACTCCCACAGGACCGAAAAGACACTCGTTTCTTGAAAAGGCAAACAGAAGGCAGTTTTTGCTTTCAGGGAGCTTATTTGCTGAAAGGAGAGAGAATATAACAAAAGTGGAAAAGAACAAGACACTCAAATTCTAGAAACCAGTTTTGTTTCCACAACCAAAGCAGCTCTTTGAGTTTCTTCAAATTAAGTTAATAACGGGACTAATAGACCACAAACATTGAAAAGCTACTGGGCCCCAGTTTTCTGAAAACTGACAATTTCTAATACCTGATTATAATCACGCACACTTAGTACCGATTAATTAAGCAAAAAGCCGGGACTGAGGACACGCGCGACGGGGAGGGAGGACCCCGCGGGCGGGCCGGACCGGGCGAAGGCCGCGCGTCGCCCCGCCGCTCACCGCGCAGGCCGGCGCAGCACGGCGGCTCCCGGCAGCAGAAGAGGAACAGGCCGCGGTGGAAGGCGTCCGCGCGGCCGGGCAGGGGCGCGTACAGCTGCAGCACGAAGGCCAGCGGGCGGCCGCACAGCGCGCAGGCCAGCTCCGCGGGCCCCGGCAGCCCGGCCGCGCCCAGCCACGCCGGCCGCCCGCCCACCTTGCTGGGAAACTGCTCGCTGCGCAGCCGCCACGCCGGCGCCGCCTCCGCGAAGCCCAGCTCGGCCGAAGCAGCGCGCACGGCCGCCATGGCGCGCGGTAGCCGGCCGCGCGGATCCGAGCGCCTCCCGGCCGGAAGGCGGAAGTCTGGCGCCGGAAGGCGGAGGTCTGGCACCGGAAGGCGGAAGTCTGGCACCGGAAGGCGGAGGTCTGGCACCGGAAGGCGGAGGTCTGGCACCGGAAGGCGGAAGTCTGGCACCGGAGGGCGCGTCCAAGCCGACCGAAGCGATTGGACAACAGGAGAGAGGGCGTGGCGAACCCGGTCCCGTGACAGGCGTGGGGCGCGTCCTCCCGCGTGAGCCCTCAGAGCGTCCACGTCCCGGCCTCGGTGTCGGGTGCTTGGGGGTGTTACGTGCTCCGGAACGCGAGTTCTGTGAGCCTTGAGGACAGTCCAGGCTCGTGCTGCGGACACTCGAGCACACTTCCGCTCCCCTTCGGGGGGCGACCCGGGCTCGCTCCGTGTGACCTGGGGCGGGGCCAGGTGGGAGGGAGCCGCCGAAAGCTTCCTAGGTGTGCGCGCCGCCAGGGGTTAGGGCTGGCGTGGGGGTGACGTGAAGAGCGCGGCTGGGATGGCGTTAGGGCGGAAGGTTGGGGATGAGAAGGGAAGGGTTAGTTAGAGTTTAGGGGCACGGCCTAAGGTTAAGGGTTAACGGTGAGAGATTTGAGCTCGGGGCTGGGTTTAGGGTTAGGGTTCAGTATGCGGAGTGCAGCTGTTGTGCTTACGGTTTAGGGGTTAGGGCCAAGGTTGTTGGTGTTATGGTGATTAGGGTGAAGTCCGGGTCCAGGTTAGGGTTCGTGGTTAAGAGTTACGATCGGAGGTTAAGGGTTGGGATTTGCGTTTAGAGGGTTAGGATTTAGAGAGCTAGGGATTTGGGATTGGGTAATGTTAGGGATTAGGGTTAGGGTTATTTTGACGGAATAGATACAAGTTTCCCATTTCCGGCATCTCAGCGTCTTTCTGCAGAGTCCTCAGACCCAAGAGGCCCCTCTTGTGGATAAGTGCCTGAAAGAGCAAACTTTAGTGTGGTCACCACCCTCACTCCCACGTAATGGCCAGCCAAGGGAAAAGGCTCTGTCGGTGGAATCAGGATAACCCTAGTGAGTGTGAGGACATGTGAGTAGGAGCTCTTATTTGGGGTTAAAGTGTATGTGTGATGAGGGTGTGGGCACAAGGAGCCTGTGGACTTTGAAGCGCAAGACCCAACTGGGTCATCTCAGTCCTACAGCTCAACCTTAGCCTCGGGAGCTTATAGACAGTATGAGAAGAATTTTAAAACCTTACTTAAAACATATACACAGCACTTGTGATATGCCAGGTCTTCCAACCATTTTCAAACATTAGTTTTTTAATACTGTCCCTAACCTCGGAGGGGTATGTTTATTATTATTGGCAACTGTCAGATGGAGAAACAGAGGCACAAACATAATTGCTCCCAAATCTTGCACCTATAAAGTACACATAGTATCATCTCACCATTTCTGTGGACCAGGTATCCAGGCACGGTTTGGCTCAGTGCCTTTGCCTCAGGGTCTCTCTGAGGCTGTATTTCAACTGAAGCTTAACTGGGGGCAGATTCGCTCCCACGTTCATTTGTGTGGTTATTGTTAGGATGCGGTTTAGACAGAGCTTGAATTTTTGTTCATAGGCCTGGTTATTTCCTAGGTTCTCCCCTCTGGGGCCCCTACGTGGGGCAGGTCAAAACACGGATACTAGCTCTCCCCGTTCTAGAGATATTACAGAGAGATGGGAGAGAGAAAGACGGACAGAGGGAGAAACAGAAACTGGAAGAGAGAAAGGGAGGGGACTCAAGTAGGATGGAAGTGGAAGCTCTTGTCATTAAATGTGGACCCGACATCCTGTCACCTTGGCTGTGTTCTGTTGTTTGGAAGCCGGTCACTAGTCACTTGGTGGATATGCAGGGACGATCATACCAGGAGGCAGGAGTCACTGGAGCCATTGTGGAGGCTGCCGCCACGTGGACTCGTGTGAAGCACTTGGTCCAATCCTAGGTTTGATAGGACATTGCAAGGTTTTAGGCCAGTGGATGACAAGGTCTGGATTTCCTCTACCCCCAACCCCTTAAAGGTGCAGGCCTGAAAATGAGGCCAAGATGGGCAGCGAGTTTCCCCAGGTCACGGGGCCGGAACACAGGCCTGTTTAACTGCTGCTCCATGCTGTGACACACTTGTACTTCCTCCATGTCTAAGTCTGTGCATCAGACTGATGCCAGCCCACAGGCGTTGTAGTTACGATCTCCTCTGCGTCTTCCGATGTCCATAGGATATGTCTGGTCTCTAGCATCACCTCCATGGTGTTGGGGGTGGGGGAGGCGAGACTGAGGAGGCCCTGAGAGGCACAGAGGGTTTTCCAGGACACAGAACTGGTCAGAAAAAGGGTCTGCACTCAGCTGCATCCTCGAAGCTGGGAACCTGGTACGTTCCCCTGGAGCTGTGGGGAGTGTACAGGGGGGAAAATTACTGGGTGAGGACGGTGAGCAGTCAGTAGCCCAGAGGGGACTTTGGCTGGCTTTGGAGAAAGGGGCCCTCACTTCTTTGGTCACAGACACTAATAGAAATTAGAACTCTGGTAACCAGGCACCCACATCCACACAGCCATCGCCCTGTGTGGCTCACTTGAGCTCAAATGCTCAGGGTGTTTCCTTGTTTCCCACCTTCCTGAGGCCCTGGGCTGAGGGAAGCCCAGAGTGAGGGTTGTTCCTCTTGCCCCAGACATTGGCCCACTTCCAACACCTCTGGCCATCAGGCACCCTGAGGTAACGCAGGAAGCTCATGGCCAGCCGGCCAGGCCCCAACTGTGAACCCACCTCACCTGGGCGGCCCCGACCCCTCACCCCGCGTCATGTGTGTATGCATGTTGGGGAGCGATGAGGAGCATCTCAGGATATGGGACACCCATCCTGACAGGAGCAGGGCGTTAGGCGTTGAAAGTCTTGTGAGTCTGTTGTGTTCATACCCCAGTCGTGGCCGGCAGGAGGGGAAGGCGCGTGCCGGGGACTAAGCTCCTCTCCTCCCTTGTTAATCCCTGCGTCGCCGCATTCCTTCCCTGGCGGGAGGTCTGTACAGATGCCCCTCTGTGCCCGATCTGGGGAGCAGAGCTCGTAGTGGGCGTCTTCCCCCGTGTGGACGACTGTTGAGCATCATCCTTGCAGAGAGCTCTGCCCGGAGCCCATGGAGAAGCTGGTGGGTGGGTGTGGCTGCTGCATCTCCTGGGATGGGGTGCAAGATCACTGGGCCACAAGTAACGGCCAGGGCTGGTCTGAGGTGAGAGGTGGTACAGGGGTCTCCACGCCCAGACCCTTGAGTGGGGCATGGTGGGCCCAGAACCTAGACCCAAACCTGGAGACACCCCACTGGAGTGACCACCGTCCCACTCCCAAAGGAACCTGGACCTCCACTCCTCCCAGCAGCTACATGGGGCAGTAGAAGGACAATCCTCACACATCCGTTTTCACTTCACGGTAGACCACGAGCGCCTTGGCATTTGTAATAGTCCATGAGGAAGGTCATGTTGTCACGTGGACTGCCCTCTGTGCTTCCATAGTCTTCTGTAGAGTCTTCTATAGGTGCTGGTCGTATTGCATTAGGTCCCAATGGACTCACCAAACCTCAACTACTTGAAGACCATAAATCCAAATTCAGGCCTATTCTGGAGTTCTAGGAGCAATGAAGTCAACGTGTGAATTCAGGTGACCCGATTCTGCCCACGGTATGTACTGCTCCCTCATAGGGTACTTGTCGGTTCCAATGGGATCAGCTGTGGCAGGTGCCGACTGGTCCCTGGCTTTGCAAAAAGGGCTGCGGCTGCTGATGGTCATTATTTCTCCCTTGTCCGTGAAAAGTCATCTGCTTCACCCATCTGTGCCTGCGGCTTTTCAGAGTTTGGAAAGCACATGGAACACAACCTGCCACGGGCTGAGTCCATCTGGAGCCCCTTGTCTTTGCCCTGGGTGCAGCCAGATTAGGGATCTCAGGACAGAAGGGGTTTCAGACCCACTCGGATATTTGGGATGTTTCTGGTTAGAGTTTGTTCAACAAAGCGCATTAAGTACCTACTATAAGCAGGCACTTTGAGGCAGCACAGCTCAGGGAATGAAGCAGACGATCCTGGGCCTAGCTAGTAACACAGGCACTCGGACATTATTCACAGGTCCCGTTCACCACCCTCCCGGTCTGAGGCCCTCATGGCCTCCTCTGCATCTGGAGGCCTCTTCCCATACCCCGGCCAGGATGGTAGACCAGAGGGCCACCCACAAAGGGAGTGGTCTTTGGGTCAGAAGGAGAGCTGCCTGTGTCTGTGGAACAGGGTGGGGCGAGTCTGGTGGCTGTGGGTGGAGAGAGCCTGGCAGAACCCTGATCTTACACAAATTCTGATTCCCACGGGAGGGCTAAGGTCTGGCGGCTTCCACTCCTGGAAGACAGGAGTCACAGAGCTGTGGGAGGGGTCCCAGGCCCCTGAACCAGAGGAGGCTGGCTGACTTGTCTCCTAGCCACCACTGTCCCATCCCATTCTGCATGCCCTCCACACTTACCCCTCCTGACCAGGCACCAGCAGAATGGACAGGATGTACCCAGGGTCACACACGAGTCAGAGATTGGATAGACTGTGGATTTATACAGGACTCGGTGCAATGGCCTGCCATCCCCCAGGTGCAGCCTTCCTGAGGGCTGGCGGGGCCCTCCTGGGACAGGCTGTATCCTTCCTCCCATCCCAGTAGGCTGCAGTGGACAGTTAGGTCTCAGACAGGACAGCCCTTGGCCTCTTTCCATGCAGGCAAGCACCTGTGGTCCAGCCTGGGCCCCGTCAGTCCCTCTGGCCAAGTACAGAGCTGACTGTGATGCAGGGCATTTGAACAGCCACTTGGTGAGTCCAAATAGCCCCTTGGGATGTTCAGTTCCCATCATGCATGTGGTTGAGACAAGCGCCTCCTGCCTCAGAGCCTCAGCCTCCAAGAGAGGTGAGAATCCTATGGACATGGAAGGTGGCCCGGGCATTTTTAGAATAACACCCAAGGGAATGTCATGATGAAAATCTATTCTCAGTTGCCATCTGGTATGCACTTTGGGAACAACACTGCAGTGTATGCGTGAAAAATTATTCTTTACACTCTGTTGCCATTTCACGTGCATCTTGGGAATAACACCCGAGTATGTGTCAGCTAGTATAGGTCATCGATACTATTCATCCTCTGCTGCCATCTGGTGGGCATTATGGGAATAACACCACAGTGCTGGTTATGAAAAATTAATTCTCTGCTGCCATCTCTTGTGTATTTTGAAAATAACACCCAAGTGTCTGTCGTCATAATTTATTTTCTGCTGCCATCTGGTGGGCATTATGGGAAGAACTCCTGAGTTAACTAATAAAATTTATTCTTTGCTGTCATTTGGTGGGCATTTTAGTAATAACACCAGAGTGCATGTCATGCAAAGTTATTTCTTCTGCTATCTCGTGTGCATTTCGTAAATAACACACAAGGGCATATCGTTATGAAGTTCTTTGCCACCATTTCATGGACATCATGGGAAAAAGTGCATGTAATGAAAAGTTATTCTCTACTGCCATCACGTGGGCATTTTGAAAATAACACCCAAGAGTGTGTCATCCTAAAATTATTTTCTTCTGCCATCTGGTGGGCATTTGAGGGAATAACACCCGAGTGTATGCCATCGTGAAAATTTATTATCAGTCCTCATCCAGTGCACATCTTGAGATAACACCAGTGTAATAAAATCCATTGTTTGCTGCCATCTTGTGGGTATTTCAAGAATAACACCCTAGCTTTTGTCATCATGAATATTCTTTCTCTGCTGCCAGTGGTGGGCATTTGGGAATTACGCCATAGTCCAGGTCATCAAAAGTTATTTCTGATGCTATCCCTTCTGAATTTTGAATGTAACACCTAAGTGCCTATTGTTAGGAAGAGTTTCTGTCTCCTGATATTTCGTATGCATCTTGGGAAAACACAGGACTGCTAGTCATGAAAAATATTTTCTCTGATCCCATCCTGTGGGCATTTTCAAATTAATACAGATGTAAATGTCGTCATTAAAATGTACTTCCTACTGCCATCTGATGAGCATTTTGGGAATAACGCCCATTGTAGGTCATCATTAATATTCATTATCTACCTTCGTCTAGTGTGAATCCTGAGAATGACACCAGAGCAAAAGTAACAAAATTTATTCTTGCTGTCATCTGGTAGGCATTTTAACAATAACATCCGAGCTTTTGTCGTCATGAATAGTCATTCTATGCTGCCATCTGGTGAGCATTTTGGGAATAACACCACAGTGCATAAAAAGTTATATCTGTTGCTATCTTGTGTACATTTTGAAAAAACACCCAAAGGCATGTTGTTATGAAGAACTTTTGTCTGCTGCCATTTCAGGTGCATCGGGTAAAACAGGAGTGCGTATTCGTGAAAAGTTTTTCTCTGCTGCCAACTCCTGGTCTTTTTAAAAATAATATGCCAGTGTATCTCATCATAAAAATTTATTTTCTACTCTAATCTTGTGGACATTGTGGGAATAACACACGAGTGTTTACCATTATGAAATACTTTTCCTGCCTTCATCTAGTGTGCAATTTGCTAATCAGAGCATCTGTAAAAATATTTATTCTTTGCCGCCATCTGATGGGCGTTTCAGGAATGTCACCCTAGCATTTGCCATATGCATATTCATTCTCTGCTGACCTCTGGTGGTCATTTTGGAAATATCACTCGAGTGTATGCCATCATAAAATTTTTTCTGCCCTCATCTAGTGTGCATCTTGTGAATAAAACCAGATTGTAAGGAATAAAATTCTTTGTTGCCATCTGGTGGACATTTGGGGAATAACACCCAAGGGCATATCCTTACGATGTTTTACTCTGCTGCCATTTTCATGGGCATCTTTGGAATAACACAGAAGTGCATGCCAAGAAGGTATTCTCTGCTGCTATCTCGCGGGCATTTTGAAAATAATGCCCAAATGTATGCCATCCTGAAAATTTATTTTCTGCCCACATCTAGTTTGCATCTTGGAATAATACCAGAGTGCATGTAATATGAAATTATTTTCTTCTCCCATCTGGTGGGCATTTTTAACACTCAAGAGCATGTCATCACAAGAAGTTATTTTCTGTTGTCATCCTAGGCATCTCTCAAATAGCACCTGAGTGTATGTTACTATGAAAAGTTATCCTTTGTTGCCATCCAGTTTGCATCTTGAGAATAACAGCTAGGTGTATGTCATCATGAAAAGTTATTGCTTTGCATCTTTGGTATAACACCTAAGTGGGGGTCACCAGGAAAAGTTCTTCTCCATTTCCATCTCGTGCGCAACTTGGGAGTAATACCTAGGTGGAGTTTACCATTAAAGCTCTTTTGTGCTGCCATCTAGCATGCAAATTGGGAATAGTACCAGATGGAAGTCACCAGGACGAGGTTCTCTCTCTGCTATCTAGTGTGCATCTTGGGAGAAGCACGCGAGTTCAGGTCACAAGGAAAAACTACTCGCTGCTGCTATCTGGTATGTTTCTTAGGAACAACACCTGAGTGAAGGAGCTGGGCCACCTGGAGCCTTCTTTGGGCAGGAGGGGTGGCTGGTGCCCTGCCTGGCTGCCACACCAGGAACCGAAGGCCCTGCCACACGGCGGTGACACCCTCTCCTCACTCATGGGAACCAGGAGACATACTCTTCACCTACCTGTACTTATAAATGGTGGGCAAGGCTTGCCAAACACAAAAACTACCAAAACAAAGACCAGGGTCAGCAGACGCCATTAAACAAAGAATCCTGGAAGGTCTGAGCGGCCTCAGACACTGAGGTGGCCACACACACGGAACAAAATCAATCCGAGGACAAGAAAGCTCTTCGACGTGTTAGAAAGTTGTGAAATGCAATATATCTGCAGATAGAGTGTAAGATGGATGTGCTATTTACCAAATACTTGCGAAATGAACTCTTTGAACCAGCAACCAGGCCAAAAATAGCCTGTGGCCCTCACGGCCCCAGTGCCTCTGCCCTGGCCTGGCCCCCAAATGAACGAGACGGCAGGAGAAAGCAAGCCGGGTTCTGGCCAAGCAGTGGGTGGGGAGGGCCCGAGCCAGAGGTGGGAGGCCCAGGGCAAGAAGGAGACCAGTCAGCTCTAAGGAGCAAACCCTCGCGATGAGCCCGGGCTCTGGCTGACGGGGCTCCCCCAGCCCAAGTGGGCAAACAGGGGGAGACCCACTTTGCCAGGAAAGTGCTCATGCAATTCCAGAGCACCAGAGCTAAATGGAAGGTTCTAGAAGCTGCTAGGGGCAAGGGGAGTCCAAGAATAAAAAGGAGCAGACTGCCTTGGCTTCCCACATGCCACGTGCCCCCAACCCGAATTGGAAAGCCAGCAAAGTGCAGGTGTGAGAGCCCAATGAGGACGTTTTCAGACCAGGAAGGCGCCCTCCTCCTCCGAATCACAGCTCGAACGTCACCCCCCGCAGGGCCTTTCCTGCCTCCCTGCAAGATGCTTCTTGATCACCAATCGGGGACACAGAAGCGGTCACTTGTTTGCTGCCCTTTCTTCACTAAATGTGTTTCCCCGCGAGGCCGGTGTCCCTCGTCCACCCTGAGGGATGTCAGGTGAAGGAACTGTGTTTGTCGGGGGAGGAGCAGATGCCAGCAGGAACACAGGCCGGGGAGCCAGAAAACTGTGGCAGCGAGACAAAAGTGAGCAAATGAGCCAGAAGCCTCCCGAGTCACTCCAGGGGCAGAGAGGAAGTGAAAGCCTGTCTCAGACCCAGGGCTGGACGCGACGGCATCGGCAGTGACCCGGACGATGACGGAAGGCGTCAGTCAGGCCTGCCCTGAGCTGGCCTCAGAGCAGGATGTGTGAGTGTCCCACAGACGCTGTTCGAAGCGGCTTTTCTGAGATATAATCTGCACATTTAAAGTACACGGTTTGGCGGCTTTCACCACGTTCACGGAGCCGCGCCGTCCCTCACCACAACCTAACTGTAGAGCACTTCGTGACCCAGAGAACCCGCGTGCCCACCAGCCAGCATCCCGTTCCCCCGGAGCCCTCCCTGCCCCCAGCGCCGTCAGGCCCCCTCCGTCAGATCGGCCTGTTTTGGACGTTCCATATAAATCACATTCTTAAAATACGTGGCTGCCGTGGCCGGCTTCTCTCTCTAGGTGACGGTTTCATGGTTGCATTGCCACTTTTCTGGAACTTCCTTTCTTCTTACGGAGGAGCTACAGTCCACGCGGGGTTCACCCACGCACCCACTGGGAGCCGCCGGGTGGCCACCACGTGTGGCCGATTGTGCACGTCCACGGGCAAGCGTGTTTCACTCCTGGGTGGACGTTTGGGGGGATGCTGGCTCACGCAGTAGCTCCGTGTGTAACTTTGCGGGACAGGACGCTGGTCCCACAGAGGCCGCGCCGCCTCACGCTGCCACCGGTGGCGGCGTGTGAGGGTCCCAGTCCCTCCACGTCCTCCCCAGCATTGCCTCTGTCTTAAAAAAACCGAACTGAATCCAGCCATCCTGGCGGCTCCGGGCGGCGACTCGCTGTGGCTTTGCTTGTTTCCCTGGCGACCGGTGGTGTCCAGCGTCTGGTCACGGCCTGGCGGCCGTTCGAGCGTCGTCCTTGGAGGGTCGTCTATTCTGATCCTTTTCCCATTTACGTATCTTCCTGTTATTGCGTTGTAAGTTCTTCATGTGTTCTGGGTAAAAGTCCCTATCAGATACGCGATTTACCACTATTTTCCCCATTCTGTGTGGTGTTACTCATTTTGCGGCACTAATGTCTTTAATTTCCGTGATCCCCAATTTATCTTTTTTTGTCACTTGTGCTTTTGGTGGTGTGTCTAAGGAACCGTTGCTTAACCCAAGATCATGGGGATTTTACTCCTATGTTTTCATCTGAGTTGATAGTTTTCGTTCTTCATCGAGGTTTTGGCCCCATTTCGAGGTGTCTCTTGTGTATTGCCTGAGGAAGGTGCACCGGAACGTGCGGTCCTGGCCGGGCGTGGGAGGCGACCCCGCGGGGCACCCTCACACCTGCAGTGGTGACCTCTTTCCTGCCCCCCTGAGCTCCGCACGGCCAGCGAGCCTCCCGCAGCAAATCTTCAGCGTTACTCCGCACAGGCCGCGTTCATGGTTAATTTTTGAAATTCTTTTCCCGTGGGCGTTTTACAAATCCGACGTGCAAGGACCGGCTCAGACAGCGACCCAGGCGGGAGGCGCCGCTGCTCTTCGGCGCCCAGCGGGACGGGGCTGCTCGCCGCCCCGGTCAGCGGGGGCTGAGGCGGCTTTCGGCTCTGGTCGCGCCGTGTGGCTTCTGTCCTTTAGCCCTCGAGCTGACAGCTGTGAGCCTCTGACCCCGGGCCACGGGCAGCGTCCGGCCCTGACAGGAAGGCCTCGTCCCAGGTGCGCCGTCGCCCGCGCGGCCCCGGAGGGCCCGGCCTCCCGCTCTGGAGCCGGTGGGGGCCCGGCCCGGCCTCCCGCGGGGCGCAGGGCGGAGTCGCCCGCAGCCAGGTGGGCTCCGCTGAGCCGCCGGCGCGGGCGGGACGGGCGGCCAGCGCCACGTCTCCGCGGCGCCACGAGGACGGCGGCCGCAGGTTCTCGGCCCCGCCGCGTCTCGGGCGGACGGGGCCGGGCGTCCGAAGGTCTGTCGCTGGCCCGGGGGCGCGTCCCCCCGGTGTTGCCCTCAACCCGGTCGGTTTGCTCAGGGAGTCCTCCGAGTGTGGACGGGCGGGCTCAGCCTGGGGACACGTGGCCCCACCGTGGGGCCCTGAGCCACCACGTGCGGGGGACGCCGAGGTCGCGTTCCCAGCCCCGCGGGACACTGCGCACAGGGACCGCCCCACCCCCGGGGCGCCGAGGGGGGCGGAGCGAGCCCGGCTGCTGTCGGACCGCGAGGCTTCGTGCACCAGCAGAGGGTCGGGGTGCGTAGACCATGTCACGGCCACACGGTGCCGCCCTCGTGAGGCCGTGCACGGTTGGGTTTTCCTCACAGGGCAGCTCCTGGGGGTCCCTTTGGCGAACCAGAGCCGGGGTGGGACTTGGAGGTCGCCTGGGTCAGGCTCCAGCCGTGGCCGGTGCCGCTCTGCGCTGCTCCGTGGCCGCCGGTGTGCCGTGTGCCTCGCCAGCCCCACCCCGGGTTCCCTGGGTCGGGCGACTGCTGTGCTCCGTGGCCGACAGGCCGTCCACGCCCCTCGGTTCTGCCCACTGCCCCGAAGACAGGGCTGCAGGTGACCTGGTGACAGACCCCCCCATGGACAAATATGTGACCCTCCTGCGCTCCCCCCGTCCTGCACAGGGACCCCACGCAGTCCCCGCCTCACAGCCTCCTCTCACGTGGGTCTCCTGTGGGGGTGGGTGGGGGCCTGGGGCTCAGGGGCTTGGCCCTGTCTGGGGGGCCCAGAGGGCTGCCTCAGCTCCCCATCAGGCCTGGCTTCTGAGTGCCCCTTGGTGCCGTGGTGAGTCTGGGCTCATCGCCGGGACCCACCCAGCAGGGTTCCGTTCCTGCCCACACAGTGAGCAGGGTCCCATGGGCTCTGGGGGCCCTGCACTCCGAGGCTGACACTCAGCCAGTAGCCAGTGGCTGGTGAGAGGCCAGGAGGGACAGTGCGGGCTCTGGGTCCTCAGCAGCAGGTCAGGACCCCAGCAGACACCATGGTCCCTGCATATGGCCAGCGTATGAGAAAATGGGTGAGAAGCTGGGGGCCACCCTTGGGAGAGGGGCACGGCAAGTCGCCTCCGACCTCCTGCTCCTGGTGCCCAAAACCAATCAAAGCTGAGGACGGGGGAGCCCCTGCCTCTGCCCCTCAGCGTCTGCCTCCAGAGCAGCGGCAGGGAGAGTGTGGTGGCGTCTGGTGCGCAAGCGACCGGCGTCCTGCCCCGTCACCCAGGGCCAGGCCAGAGGAGCTCGGCAGCCCTCCAGCCCTGGGCGACTGTCAACCCTCTGTCCCCAGCACTGCGCCCCCAACAGGGAGGGGCCAGGTCCTTGGTTAGAGCCATGAGTGGGCAGAGCATGGCCGAAACCCTCCCCAGGGAGGACCTGTGTCCACCCCCTGCCTTGGGTGAAGAGCGAGCTGGCTGCCTGTGAAGGCAGAGGTGGGGGTGGCACCTCCCTCCCCGGGAGTGAGGGGGCAGGTGTGAGGCCAGGTGTGGGGAGGGAAGTCAGGGTGACATCGGGGCTCTGCCTGGCGGGGGGTTAGGACGTGGGGTGCCCTTCCCCCACCCCATGTCCGCGGGTCTCTCCTGGGAAAACGCGTCATGGTCCAGTGTCTGTGATGACCCCAGGTGTTGATGAAAGCTCCGGCGGAGTCGAAGCCGTGCCCCCGCATCCAGCCACGTGCTGAGCGCTGAGTGAGGGTTCGTGCTCATGACCCAGGGGCCAAGAAGAGCTGCACCCACCTCACAGGGAATGCGGGAAGCACACAGGAGGCCCTGGCGAAGGCCACCGGCCCCTCGGCTGGACCTGAGGGGAGGGTCAGCCGCGAGCCGAGTGGTGACCGTGGGGCTTGTCACTGCTCAACGTACACATTTGCGTTGAGTTAATATTTAGGTCATATTAGTATACATTTTAATTACATGATAAAAGTAATTTAGGTTGACATTAGTGACGTAGAAGTTTTTTCTTTAAAAATTGTCCATACATCGTTCATGGGAGAAACCCCCCCAGCACACTCCTGCAAGGCAGGGGATCGTCAGGACACGCTGAGCTTCAGGCCCCGGCCCGTGCCCGCCCGGATCTCGGGCAGTTGATTGTCAAGAGGACTTTCCCTCTGTGCCTGCATCAGAAGGACGTGGTGAGGATCAAGTGTATGTAAATGGTTTGCAATCTGCAAGGCGAGAGACATGCTCCATCTGTCCGTCGATCCGTCCCACTCTGCCCATCCCTTTGCCAGCTCTTCTGAGCCCTTAAACCCTTCGCCAGAGCCTGCTCCACTCCACTCACGGACGCGATGCCCACAGAGCCGTGGAGGTCACATCGTCCCTCGTCGACAGAGCGATACATGGAGCTCGCATTGCTTACGAGGGTTCCCCGAGGCCACTCGGCTGCCAGGCAGGCACGGGACCACCCCACGTGGTGACAGGCGGCCAAGGGGTGCGTGGCGGGCTCCCGCGGCGCGAGGTCCTTCGTGGCTGGGGCGGGGGTGGGGCTGGGCAGGCCTCTCCAGGGCTCCGCAGCCCAGCTGTCTCCTCGCTGTGAGGGTTGTCTGAGCTGTTCTGCTCCACTGCACAAGCCCAGGGCTGTGAGTGACGCTGGAGGAGCTGCGGCCTCTGGGGACAGGTAGGGATCAGCTTTTGGGGAAGACTGGCCGAATCAGCTGGTAATACTGTAAGTGTGGCCGGGAAATGAGTCCCAGTGAAAAACTAAAGAGAAATTGTAGTCATATGTGGAAGCCCGGCCCTGCAGTGCGGTGTGTCAGGAGGCGGGGCCGTTGGGAGGTGATCAGGAGGTGCCTGAGAGAGTGGCCTTACGGAAGAGGCCCCAGGGGCTCCCTCGGCCTTTCTGCCTGGGGAGCACAAAGCGAGGAGGCGGTGTCCGCGAGCCGGGGCGCGGGCGCTCCCCGAAGAGCCCCTCGAGAGGGCCCGTTCTGCGGGCTCCCTGTCCTGATGGCGTCAGCTGGTTCCTGCATTTCTCTTGCATCATTTTTCGTTCTTCGGTTTCTCTCTTCTTCCTTCTGATTCATTTCTGGATTCGTCTTCGATATCACTGATCATTTCTTCCATTCAATCGACTCTCTCCCAAGCTCGCCATTTTGTTTTTCATCTCTTTCAGTGCGTTCTTCGTTTTCAGAATTTCTATTGGTTTCTTTTTGAGGGTTTCAGGCTCCTCGCTAAAAAACTCATTCTGCTTATCTAGTTTGTTTTTCAGCTCCTGGAATTGCTGATATGAATTATTTTGGACGCCATCGATTTCTTTTTCAGAAGTACCATCCTGAATTTTCTATCGTTTAAGTTGCATATTTCCACATCTTTGAGCTTATGTTCTGGAGACTTCTCTTTCTTTCTGAGTGCCTGTCACCTTGTTGTCCATGGTGTTCAATGGACTGCTTTTCCACCCGTGAATTAATGAAAGCGTATTCTGCTTTTTTTTTTCCCAGAAAGATTTATTATATAAAGATCTCTCTTTGCTCTGTTGCTAAGATGGCGTTTTTCTTTCGATTTCTGGTAGGTGGCATTGGTTTCAGTAGCACATCCTCAGATTCCCCTGGGGCTTCGTGGGGTTCAGTCTGGAAGGATATGGGGGAGGGGCCCGCTGGGTAGGGGGATGGGGGCTGCGGCTCGGCCTCGCATTTTGCAACCGCAGCTGGTAAAAACCAACTGCTGCTTCTCTGCCATCCGCACGTTCTGCCTTGACCCCTGGGCACGGCCGCCGTGCGGAGCTCACACCTGTCTCAGACTGGGCCGTTCACGGCACCTTCTCCCCTCCCCACACCTCCTGCAGGAGCCGCGGCCAGGAGGCAGCTTCTTCATTTCTCCCCGTCCACCTCCCGGCTCCGGAGTTCTGCCCTGTGGTCGCTCTTATGCGCAGATGCCACACTCAGACATGCTTGGGTGCAGGTTGCGTGTTTTTTGTTGATTTTTAGAGGTTCATTTTATTGTTGTTTCGAGGGGAGCGACCTGGAGACGTCTCTCACTCTGCCTTGTGTCTGATGTCATTTTATTTCTACTATTTAGAAATTATTTTCTTTTACTTCCATAAATGTGTCCTGTTCCTTGCAATGAAAAGAGTCCGAGCTGACAAAGCAGAATCAACAATCCCTGAGCCCCCTCGGCATGGCGTCCTCACTGGGTAGGGCCGGCTGGGGGGATGAGGGCGCCGGGCTGGGCCAGGTCTTAGGGGAGCTGCTCTGTCCCTGCTCCTTCCCTGTCCCGGGAGAAGGACACCCCTGAACACCCGGAGGAGAGCCGGCAGGGGGAGGAGGTCCCTGGGTGGCTAATTGGCCTGTTTCTGTTTTCCTTATTTTAGAGTCCATTTTATTACTGTGTAGTTTTACTAGGAAATCACTCATTTCCTCTATATTTCCAGTTTGATGCAATAGTTTTTTTTTTTTTTTACTTTTAATTTCTTTTCTCTTCCTACTTTTTATATAGTTGTTACAGTTAATGAACAGATATTGATTTATTATTATTTACTAAATTCTGTCTTTCATTAAGGTGACTGGATTCAGGCTCAGTCTTAGTGCTGGTGCCTCTATCTCTTAAAGCCCCTGCCAGAGAGAGGTGAGTGCTGACAGCTGGGGGGCGGGGGAGATGCTCAGGGGCAAGACTGCAGGACAGGGGCTGTGGCCAGTGCCACCTGGGGACACGGTGGCACAGATGCCAGTCGGCACTCAGGGAAGCTTTGGCTGTTTGGACACCTGCAGGAGAGCTCATTCTGCTGGGAGGACACTGTTTGCTGAATTTTGATTTATGTGGCCCACAGAGGGTGGAGAAACGACCAGAGGGAAGAGAGAGAGGGAGCACGCATCACACGCTGGCCAGGAGCCGAGGTCGCCACCTCATCGAGCCCTCACAGCCCCCTGAGAGGGAGCCGTGACCTTCCATCTTCCAGCTGAGGAGACTGAGTTTCCATTTCTTTGCCTGAAGTCACTCAGAGCGTGGATAGTGAAGCCAGAAATCAGCTCAGTGCCTGTCTGGGGCTCAGATACTCCCCCACAGGGAACGTGCCACCCTTGACTCTATTCTGAGCACCCAAGAAGCTCTTGGAGTAACGACAGAGGGAAAGTTAAAAAAAAAAAAAAAAAAAAAAAAAATCACTGCTGCCATCTTGTGGGCATCTTGAAAATAACACCCTAGGGTATGTCATTAGAAAAATTTATTTTCTGCCGTCATCTGGGGGACATTTTAGGAATAACATTGGAGTGTTGGGCATCATGAAAATTCATTTTCTGCCACCATGAGGTGTGCATCTTGGGAGTAAAATGCCATACGGTGGGCATTTTATGAATAGCATCCAAATGTACATCTTCAGAAAAAGTTATTCTGCGCCGTCATCGAGGGCACCACTTGAGTAACACACTAATGTACGTCATCATGAAAAGTTATTATTTGTCGCCATCTAGTGTGTATCCTGGGAATAAGTAATGAGCGTATGTCATCCTGAGAAGTTATTTTTTTGCTGGTCAGTCCCGGGATGCGAGAGCGCCCACCCAGACCTCAAGCAGGGCCTGGAACCGGCCAGGGCACGCGGCTGGCGCTCACTGGCCGCCGTCTCGCGGGCGCAACCCCCGCAACCCCCCTCCCCTGCCCCCGTAGGTGTGATGCAGGGGCTGGCGTCTCCGGCGCCCGGGAGAACAGGCTCAAGCTCTTGGGGCGGGAGGCGACACCCTCTCCCGTCTATGGCCATTCCACCCTGACCGCGCCGGATCTCGTCTGACCTCGGAAGCCAAGCAGGGCTGGGCCTGGTTAGTACTTGGATGGGAGAGCGCCTGGGAATACCGGGTGCGGTAGGCTTTTGCCTCGCCCTCCAGCCAAGGTGCCCCTGGACGCCCCCGGGCCCTGCTCGCTCGCTCACTGTCTCTGGGTCCCCGGCAGCCACCGAGGCCAAGGGCTGCCCTCACTTCCGCGCGCCCCTCGCCACCACCCGTCTCCCGTGCTCTCCTGCAGCCAGCCCTGGAGCATTCTCTGAATGCTCCGGTCCCTTCCCTTTAGGGCTCTGCGAGGCCTAGCCCCAAGGACCGCCGTCTCTGGCACACGTCTCTGGCACACGCTGTGAGCGCGCTCGCATTCCCTGGACGCGGGACTGGCCACCACAACCCGCCCCGACTCGCCCGCGTCCTCAAGTCTGGGCGAGCGCGCTTCTCCCTGACCTTCTTACTGGACAGCCAGGTGCCCTCGGATAGGGGCGAGGCCACTCCGCACAGCCGAGATGGATGCAAGACCGACCAGCCGCGTCAGAGACGGGAAGACGCACGAGAGCGCGCGCGCTCGCGACAGGCCGCAGCCAGCGCTGCCCCCACACACTCCGGGGAGCCCGTGCGTCTTTCCTTTCCCCAGCGGGACCCCCGGAAGGACTCTGAGCACAACAATACTCCCTGAGTCCCCGGCCTGTCCCAGGGCCCTGGGCACAGCGCACGAACCGCCTCCTCGTCCGAGCCCAGCCCCGGCACGACCCCCCTCTGCTGTGGAAGCGGCTTCTGCAGGGCGGCCGCAGGAGGGGGCGGCAAAAGCCTACGGCACCCGGTATTCCCAGGCGGTCTCCCATCCAAGTACTGACCAGGCCCGACCCTGCTTAGCTTCCGAGATCAGACGAGATCGGGCGCGTTCAGGGTGGTATGGCCGTAGACAGGAGAAGGTGTCTCTCTGCCGCCCCAGGAGCTCGAGCTTGGCCTCCCAGGCGCCAGAGATTCCTCTCGGGGTCACAGGCGGGGTCCGGCTCCGGGCGTCGGGGCGCTCCCCTGCGTGTCCCGTCCCGCTCTCTGCGCGGGCAGGCGCGGGCTCGCGCTCCCTCGCCCGCGGGGTCTCTCCTCTCTCCTCTCTCTCGCTCCGTCCCTGTCCCTTTCCTCCTCACCGTCTCTCTGTGTCTGACCGCAGCCAGCTCCCGCGGTCCTCCCCTTCCCGGCGACCCCGTCCGCGTTCCCTCCTTCGTGGCTCTCGCTGGGCCTCGCGCCCTGGCGGCCTGTGTTCTCCTTTCTCCTTCCCTCCCGGTCACTCGCTCTGTCTCTGGGTTTCTCTGTCCCTCTGTCTGTCAGCTCTCCCTCTCTCTGAGAGTCGATGTGAAGGCAAGGGGCAGCGGACCGGGCGGGTCCCTGGTCCCGGCGGAGGGCGAGGGCTGCGTCCGTCCGAAGCGATGCCTCGGGGTGTGGCCGGGGGCTCCGTGTGTGTTTGGGCAGGTCGGGCACGGCTCGGCGGGGAGGGCAGGGGAGGAGAGCGCCTGGGTCAGGGCCTGAGACCGCACTTAGCCTGGCCGCAGGTGCCTAGATGCCAGGTGGCCGAGAGGATGGCGGGCCACGCCAGGCCGGGGTCCTGTTGAGCAGCCAGGACTGAGGAGGCGGACGACCCGGGACCTGGGCAGTCGCGGGATGCGAGAGCGCCCACCTAGACCTCCGGCATCGCTGCGAACCGGCCTAAGGCCCCGGCGCCTTAGTACGGCTGGCTGCCGCTTCGCGGGCCCAACCCCGCATACCCTGCAGGAGATGCCCTACAGGCGCAGGCGACTCCCGCGCCCCGGAGCCCAGGCTCGTGCTCTTAGGGCGGCAGACGACACCTTCTCCCGTCTACGGCCATACCACCCTGAACGCGCCCGATCTCGTCTGATCTCGGAAGCAGGTTTGGGCCTGGTCAGTACTTGGATGGGAGACCACCTGGGAATACCGGGTGCTGTAGGCTTTTGCCACCCTCTCCCTTTGATTCCCTCCTGCCAGGGGGCCCCTGGAAGCCTCCTGGTCCCTACTCTCTTGCTGTCTCGGGCAACCCGGGCAGGCGCCGGAGCCCAAGGGCTGCACGAAAGTCCATGTTCCCCTCGACACACCCCGCCTCCACCTGCTCTCTTCCAGCCAGCCGTGGGCTGTTTCCTCTGAATGCCCCCGCCCTTCCCTTCCTGGCCTCTGCAGGCGGAGGGCGCAGGTCGGCGTTTCCGGCTGAAGCGTTGCCTGGTGGTGTCACCAGTGGCTCCGTGTGGTTTTGGGCATGTCGAGCTCGGCCACGGCAGGGAGCGCAGGAGAGGGGTGGGTCTGGGTCTGGGCAGGGAGGGGACGTGGCAGGGCCGCACCTGCCTAGGTGCCCAGGTGGCTGAGAGAATGGAGGGCCACGCCTGGGCCGGGGTCCTGCCAAGCGGTCAAGACTGGGGACGGGGACAGCCCGGGGCTTGGGCAGTCGTGGGATGCGAGAGCGCCCGCCCAGACCTCCCGCACCGCCAGAAACCGGCCAAGGTCCCCGGGGTCTTAGTGCCGTTGGCGCCTGCTGGCCGCCGCCTTGTTGGAGGAACCTCCGCACCGCGCGCGCCATCTCCCCCCTCCCGCCCGCCCCGCGCCCTCCCTAGTGTCTGCACTGCAAACACGGGCTTCTCTGTTGCCCGGGAGGCCAGGCTCGAGCTCTTGGGGCGGCAGGCGACAGATTTTTCATGTCTACGGCCATACCACCCTGAACGCGCCCGATCTCGTCTGATCTCGGAAGCTAAGCAGGGTCGGGCCTGGTCAGTACTTGGATGGGAGACCGCCTGGGAATACCGGGTGCCGTAGGCTTTTGTCACCCGTTCCTTTTGCCGCCCTCCGGCACTCCCCTGGACCCTGCTCGGTCGCCGTCTCGGGGGTCCCGCGCAAGCGCCCGAGCTCGAGGGCTGCACGGTCGTCCTTGCGCCCCGCCCCCACCTGCTCTCCTGCAGCCAGCCCTGGGCTGTTTTCTCTCTCCGCTCTGGGCCTTTCCCTTCCTGGGGTCCGCGAGGCCGACCCCCAAGGGCGGAGGGCGAGGTCGCGGGCCAAAGCGTTGCCTGGCGATGTGGCCCCTGTCGCTGCGCGGTTTGGGGCAGGTCGCGCGCGGCTCGGCGGGGAGGGCAGGAGAGGAGAGCGCCTGGGTCAGGCCCGGAGCCCGGACTTAGCTGGGCTAAAGGTGCCTAGATGCGCAGGTGGCCGAGAGCATGGCGGGCCGCACTCGGGCCGGGGTCCTGCCCAGCGGCCAAGACTGGGGAGGGGGACAGCCCAGGGCTTGGGCAGTCGCGGGATGCGAGAGCGCCCACCCAAACCTCCGGCATCGCCGAGAACCGGCCAAAGCCCCCGGCGCCTTAGTACGGCTGGCCGCCGCTTCGCGGGCCCAACCCCGCATACCCTGCAGGAGATGCCCTACAGGCGCAGGCGACTCCCGCGCCCGGGAGCCCAGGCTCGTGCTCTTAGGGCAGCAGACGACATCTTCTCCCGTCTACGGCCATACCACCCTGAACGCGCCCGATCTCGTCTGATCTCGGAAGCTAAGCAGGGTCGGGCCTGGTCAGTACTTGGATGGGAGACCGCCTGGGAATACCGGGTGCTGTAGGCTTTTGCCACCCGTTCCTTTTGCCACCCTTCAGCCAGGGAGCCCCCAGACACCCCTGGGCCCTGCTTGCTCCCTGTTTTGGGGGTCCCAGGCAGCCGCCTGACCCAAGGGCTACCATCACGGCTGCGTGCCCCGCACCCTCGCCCGCCCTCACCGGCTCTCCTGCAGCCGGCCTGGGCTGTTTTCTCTCTCCGCTCGGGGCCCTTCCCTTCCGGGGCGCCGCGGGGCCAAGCCCCTAGCACCGCGGTCTCTGACACACGCTGGGAGTGCACTCGCATCCCCGGGACGCAGGACCGGCCACAAGCACCCGCCCCACCGCGCCTGAGGCCTCAAGTCTCGGCCAGCGCGCTTCTTCCCGCCCTTCTCGCCGGACAACCAGGTGCGCTGGGAGAGGGGCGAGGCCGCCCCGCACAGCAGGGACTGGAAGCGGGACCCACCAGCCGCGTCAGAGAGCCCGAGACACACGAGGACGTGGGCGCACGGGCGACGAGAGCGACAGGCCTCTTCTAGTGCCCCCACCCCGCCCCCGCAAGCACACTCCAGGGAGCCCCGTGCGTCTTTCCTTCTGCGGCGGGATCCGCGGCAGGGCTCTGAGCAAAATGAGACTCCCTGGGCCCCCGGCTTGTCCCGGGGTACGGGGCACCGGGCACGAACCTCCTCCTCGTCCGAGCCCAGCCGGGGCACGACCCCCCTCTGCTGTGGAAGCGGCCTCTTCAGGGCGGCCGCAGGAGGGGGCGGCAAAAGCCTACAGCACCCGGTATTCCCAGGCGGTCTCCCATCCAAGTACTGACCAGGCCCGACCCTGCTTAGCTTCCGAGATCAGACGAGATCGGGCGCGTTCAGGGTGGTATGGCCGTAGACGGGAGAAAGTGTCGTCTGCCGCCCCAGGAGCTCGAGCTTGGGTTCCCAGGCGCCAGAGATTCCTCTCGGGGTCACAGGCGGGGTCCGGCTCCGGGCGTCGGGGCGCTCCCCTGCGTGTCCCGTCCCGCTCTCTGCGCGGGCAGGCGCGGGCTCGCGCTCCCTCGCCCGCGGGGTCTCCTCTCTCCTCTCTCTCTCCGTCCCTGTCCCCTTCTTCCTCACCGTCTCTCTGTGTCTGACCGCAGCCAGCTCCCGCGGTCCTCCCCTTCCCGGCGACCCCGTCCGCGTCCCCTCCTTCGTGGCTCTCGCTGGGCCTCGCGCCCTGGCGGCCTGTGTTCTCCTTTCTCCTTCCCTCCCGGTCACTCGCTCTGTCTCTGGGTTTCTCTGTCCCTCTGTCTGTCAGCTCTCCCTCTCTCTGTCTGTCTCTCGATGCAGAGAGTCGATGTGAAGGCAAGGGGCAGCGGACCGGGCGGGTCCCTGGTCCCGGCGGAGGGCGAGGGCTGCGTCCGTCCGAAGCGATGCCTCGGGGTGTGGCCGGGGGCTCCGTGTGTGTTTGGGCAGGTCGGGCACGGCTCGGGGGGAGGGCAGGGGAGGAGAGCGCCTGGGTCAGGGCCTGAGACCGCACTTGGCCGGGCCGCAGGTGCCTAGATGCCAGGTGGCCGAGAGGATGGCGGGCCACGCCAGGCCTGGGTCATGCCAAGTGTCCAAGACTGAGGAGGTCTGGGATGCGAGAGCGCCCACTCAGACCTCCGGCATCGCCGCGAACCGGCCAAGGCCCGCGTGCCTTAGCGCGGCTCCCGCGCGCTCGCCGCCGCCTCGCGGGCGGAACCCCCGCCAGGCGTGCGGTGCGGACGCGGGCGTCTCTGGCGCCTGGGAGCCCAGCCAGGCTCGACCTCTTGGGGCGGCAGACGACACTCTCTCCTGTCTACGGCCATACCACCCTGAACGCGCCCGATCTCGTCTGATCTCGGAAGCTAAGCAGGGTCGGGCCTGGTCAGTACTTGGATGGGAGACCGCCTGGGAATACCGGGTGCTGTAGGCTTTTGCCACCCGTTCCTTTTGCCGCCGTCCAGCCAGGGTGCCCCTGGACGCCCCCAAGCATCGCTCGTTCGCTCGCTGTCTCGGGGGTCCCGGGCACCTGCCCGAGCCCAAGGGCCGCACGTACGTCCGTGCTCCCCGCCCACCCCCCGCCCCCAGCCGCTCTCCTGCCGTCCGCCCTGGGCAGTTTTCTCTCTCCGCTCCGGGCCCTTCCCTTCCTGGGGTCCGCGGGGCCGCGCCCCAAGGGCCAAGAGCTCTTGCGTGGAGGGCGAGGTCGCGGGCCAAAGCGTTGCCTGGTGGAGTCGCCGGTGTCTCCGCATGGTTTGGGGCAGATCCGGCTCGGCCCCGGCGGGGAGCGCAGGGGACGTGTCAGGGCCGCACCTGCCTAGGTGCCAGGTGGCCGAGAGATTGGCGGGCCACGCCTGGGCCGGGGTCCTGCCCGGCGGACAGGACTGGGGAGGCTGGTGGCCCCGGGCCTGGGCAGTCCCGGGGTGTGAGAGCGCCCACGCAGGCCTCCGGCACTGCTAGGAACCGGCAAAGGCTCCCGGTGCCTCGGCGCGGCTGACGCTCGCTCCAGCCGCATCTCCAGTGGAACCCTCCAGCTCTTCTCTCAGGAGGTGCGGTGCAGGAGTGGGCGTCTCCGGCGCCCGGGAGGCCAGGTTTGAGTGCTTAGGGTGCCAGGCCACGCCCTGTCCCGTCTACGGCCACACCACCCTGAACGCGCCCGATCTCGGAAGCTAAGCAGAGTCGGGCCCGGTCAGTACTGGGATGGGAGACTGCCTGGGAATACCGGGTGCCGTAGGCTTTTGCCGCCCCCTCCTTTTGCTGCCCTCCAGCCAGGGTGCCCCTGGACGCCCAGGGCCCTCCCTGCTCGCTTGCTGTTTCGGGGAATCTGGGCCGCCACCGGAGCCCAAGGTGTGCACAAAAGGCGGGCGCCCCGCGCCATCGCCCGCCCTCCCCTGCTCCCCTGCAGCCGGCCCTGGGCCGTTTTCTCTCTCCGCTCCGGGCCCTTCCCTTCCTGGGCTCCGCCGGGCCGAGCCCCGAGGGCGGAGGGTTCGGTGTCCCGCCGAAGCGTTGCCTGGTGGAGTCGCCGGTGTCTCCGCGTGGTTTGGGGCAGGTCGGGCGCGGCCACGGCGCGGAGCGCAGGAGAGGGTGGGTCGGGGTCAGGGCCAGGCCGGGACGTGGCAGGGCCGCACCTGCCTAGGTGCCCAGGTGGCCGAGAAGATGGCTGGCCACGCACGGGCCGGGGTCCTGCCGAGCGGTCAGACTGGAGAGGCGGGTGGCCCGAGGCCTGTCCAGTCTCAGGGTGCGAGAGCGCCCACCCGCCGCTACGGCACGGCCGGGGAGAAGGGGCGAGGCGGGCGCGCGCTCTCCCGGCCCCCCGAAGCCCTGCGCGCAGCGCTCGAGGGCTCAGGGCGCGGGGAGCCGCTGCCCGGCGCGGGCTCTGCGCGGCCTCCCGGCCGGCGCCGCTTTCGGACCGCGCGGTGGCGCGGTGGGGGTGACGCCGCCGGAGCGGGGCGCGGGCGGCCGAGGCGAGCGCCGGTCCACGCCGCCCGCGGCCCTGGCTGCCGCTCCGGCCCCCGCTGCGGCCCTGGCCGGTGTCGCGGAGGCCGCCTGCCAGTCAAGGCGAGGCCGGGACAGGGAGGGGCCAGGGGAGGGGACACGGCCGAGGCGGGAGGGACGGGGGAGGGGCCGGGGGCGTGGCCGGGAGCGGGGCGGGCACAGGGGGAGGGGACAAGGGGGTGGAGCGAGGGGCGCTGTGACCGCTGGGGGATCCGCAGGACGCGGGGCGTCACCCTTCTCTCCGCGTTTCCCGGAAGCATCGCAGGAAAACGTCCCGAGCCGCCCGGCGTCCGGGGAGGGTCCTGCGCGGCCCGGACTCGGCGACCCCTCGACAAGTGCCAGACGGCGCTCTCCCGGGCCCGCGTCCTTTCAGGAAGGCTGCCTCTTAATTAGGAAATTTTCCAACATCTGTTGTCAGAGGTAGTAAATTTCAGTTAATTTTGGCACTGTAGTGGCAGCGCCCTACTGAAACGATGCGTCTGGTTTATCTGTCATTTCGCAAAACACGTTTAGTTTTTAGTTTTGTTTTTGGATTATACTGTCCCTGACACATAAACAATAATGAAGTTTATAAATAGCGTAAGACAATTAGAAACTGTTTTCTTGAGATCTTTCCCATGTAAAAGAGTAAAAACGACAACAACAGGCAAACTCCTCGGGCGATTCCACAGGTGCGGCTCCTTGGGCACCGCACTGCGGATTCAGAGAGCCAGCATCCAGGAAGACGAACAGCGCGCCCCCCTCATTCTCAGCCGCCCAGCCCGTGAGACAGCGACAAACACCCCACTTCATGAGGCGAGGGGAGGGAGGTGCTGCTTTCAGAAGGGACGGTTTACGGGACCACAGGGGCCTGAAGTGCACCTGGGCGGTCAGCGGCTCCCTTGACCCCAGGGCCAGGCAGCACTCCTTGGTTACAGCTCAGCTCGGCCCCGGATGTTTCTATTGCTCTCCTTGGCTCCTGGCCCTGCCACCGAGTCCTTCCTCTTCCAGAAGACGTGGCTCCTGTCTGCAGCTAAGGAGCGTTCCCAGCCCGCAGAAGGCTGAAGGCCCAGAGGCGTGTTTTTTTTTTGTTTTTTTTTTTGAACTCTCTCTATTCCTTTTAATCCAAGTCGACACTGCATTTGAGGCCCTTCAGTCCCTTAGAAGCCCCTTGCACTTTATCTGTCAGGAGGAGTCTCCAAGTCACTGCCCGGAATCCTTCAGGCATCTTAACCAGGGGTTTTACAGTGTCCCCTTGATTTGCATTGTATCCCGAGACTATTTCTTACATTAAACACTGTCCCGAGTCCTCTACATTTCCTCGAAATTCTGTTGTGAACTGTAACTTCCTTCTTTAATTCATTTCTGCAGGGGGCGAAGTAACGCTGCACGAAGATGTCCACGTGATCACCCTGGACACCAGTGAGCATTCCACCCTGCAGGGGGAAGGGGCTCACCAGTGTGATGAGGGTGCGGTTTCTCCAGGTGGGCCAGACCCGCCCACACGGGTCCTCCGAAGCTGAGAACCTCCCTGGCTGTGGCTAGAGACAGTCAAAGAGCGAGAAGGACTCACATGACCTCTGCCGTCTTTGAAGACTGAGGGCGGAAAGCGAGGGGTGGGGGTGGCTTCCGGAGCGGGGAACGCCTCTCAGCTCACAGCATCGAGGAAGTGGGGGTCAGTCCTACAACCGCGAAGAGCTTGATTTTATAAACACCCAGAATGAGCGGGGGGGGGGGGGGGGGCGGGATAGTTCTGCCCCTGGGGCTGGTGGGTGGGGACGCGGCCCTGCCGGCGCCCTGGCTCTGAGCCGCGAGCTGTGTGAGACCTGGGACCTACAGAGCGGCTCGAATAAAATGAAACGGAGATTGGGCCTGAAACCCCCCAAGCAGATAAAACCACAAGCCGCATAAAGCAAAATAAATCCAGCTTATTTCATGAACATAAGCAAAGCTTAATTATTTCTTGTAAATGCTCCTGATAATCATAAAAGAAATTTCAGCCGTTTTCCTCAATGGTGTAAGATAATCATCTTTAGCCGACCCCATTCCAATAACTCATCACTGTACAGGCGACACAGCAGCCCCGTAAGCCGGGCCGCGGCATCGTGCTCTCTGGGCGGCCGCTGGGTCTGAATCCTCCCAGGCCGTGAGCTCTTCCTCTGTGCCCAATTGACCCTTACTGAACACTATGTTACTGATTTGGTTTCAATTTTTACTGTCTCTGGATTTTTTGCAGAAATATAATGATAACTTTGTGTTGTTTAAGCTGGTAGGGTTTGTGATCATTTTTTTTTTCTCTCTCTCCTGTGGCACCTTACCAAGCAGTTGGAAGGTGGTCATTGTTACTTTCCAGTTCTACCTGGGAATTACTTTAGTGAGGTTAGCAAGTTCATTAGGTGCCCTTTCTACCTTCCAGTCACCGGCAGAAATCACGTGGTCCACCCCGTTCTCCTGTCTCCGGGAGCAACTTCCTCCTCCCTTTTCCCGCTCACGCTGTCTGCTCTCTACCCCTTCCCGCATTCACCTGCTGCCTGGCCCTGAAGAGGACGCCATAGGTTTGGGATTTCGTTACAGCAATGCTAATTTCTGTTACGCTTTTAGTAGCACTTCCTTTTGAAATTGTCTATTGTTTTGCACTCCCATTACTACTTTCTCTTTCATTTGCCTCTCTTCTTGCAGCAATCCGCCACCCTAAAACTTAGGGGATTCGAATAACAATGTATTATTTTTCCGAAAGATGCACTCAGCTGGCAGATCAGCTGGGTTGTCTGACCCTCTCTCCAGATGCGCTTCCGTCTCAGGCTTCTTCCCTGCATGGAGTCTCGGCATGGCGCTCCCACAGGGCAAAAGCAGACGCTGTCAGGCCTCGTGAATCCAAGATTTTTAAACATGTGCGAGGTCACTTCTACCACATGCTATTGCTCAGAGCAAGCACAGGGCGAGCCACATTCAAGCCGGCAGAGGGATAAACTCAGTCCTCGATGTCACATGGGAGGGGCACGGACTCACGAAGGCATGATTCAGGAGCTCACTATATAATGATCTATCACAGACAGTATTTCATGTAGGACAGGTGCAGAAGAAGCCACGACTGATAGCGAGGGCCCAGAGCTGAGGGCAGAGAAGCAGGGAGGACTCCCACATGCTAAGTCAGCAGAAAGGCCTCTCGGGAGCTGTAATGACCCATCCATGGAAGCAGGAGGACAGTGGGAACCGCTGGAGCAGGAGCTGCAGGCTGAGGAGGGGCCGCGGCTTTCCTCAGCCCCTTTCCAAAAGCCAGCGAGAACCTCTGGCTCTAAGAGAATCGCCGGCAGAGTCTGGGGGTGTCTGCATAAAAGGAACACTGGAGACTCATATTCTAGTGCACATCGAATGAGGTCACAGGCTAGTGGACCGTCCCGACGTGCACGTGGACTGTGTAACGGCGGCGGGGCAGGCAGAAAGGCCCGTGAGCGGAGTCCACTATCACTTCTGCTTCGATGAGAACACACGTTTCCAGTGGGCCAAGCGAGCAAAGCGAGAAGTAGCTGGGCTTGTGCCATCACGTTAATGCCAACACGAGAAGCTAATTTCTGAGTGAGAAAATCCAGCAGCACTCGCTCACAGGGCACACCGCGGGACGCGAGAGCGGAGGGGGGCTGGGGCAGGCCGAGCAGGGGACACGAGAGCGGAGGGGGGCTGGGGCAGGCCGAGCAGGGGACGCGAGAGCGGAGGGGGGCTGGGGCAGGCCGAGCAGGGGACGCGAGAGCGGAGGGGGGCTGGGGCAGGCCGAGCAGGGGACGCGAGGATTCGGAGGCCCCTGAAGAACTCGCCCGTGTGCCTCGTCTAGAAATCCAGTGCTCTAGTACCTGTCAATGGCCCATCAGTGCCGGTCCAAGAATCAGTGTCAAACAGTACGAGGACGACGACGGCGGCCCGTGAGGCCCTCGGACTCCCAGAGAAGCTAGAGCCTGGAAGACGGAGGAGGAAGCCGCAGCCCATGGGGAAACTGCCCTCCCCACCAGGTGGGAACGGGAACAGAGGCAACGAGCAGGCCGTACATTCTTCCCACGTCGGACCCTGTAAGGAACAGAGCCGACAGCCAGCAGAAAAGAGGAAGTCAGGAAGCGAGGGTTTGCTTAGCTCCCAGCTCTCATGGTCTCCGAGTGGCCCCCCAGCACACTGCCCCTCCCCTCCCCTCTGCTCTGTGGTTGATCAGGGTCTGGAAACCTGGGGCGAGCGGCTGCTGCTGTAGTGCTGGCGGCTTGGGCTTGGTCTCGCTGGTAATGCACAATGTGTTATTTGGGGTAGAAAGTTTCAGTTATGTGAGATGAATAAATTCTGGGTCTACCTTACATCGTGGTGCCTACAGCTAACAATACTGCATTGTACACTTGACATCTGCTAAGGGGATGAATTTTATGGTTCTTACCACACACACAAATAATGATGATAGTAATAATGATAAATAAAGAGAGTGCGAGGAAACTTTTGTCGGTGGACGGATATGTTTATGGCATACTATATGGGTGGGCATGGATCACAGGTGAGCTCTCCAAACTCATCAAGTCGCATACATTAATCAGGTACAGCTTTTCACATGCCAATCATACCTTCATATAAGTAGTTTAAAAAAATAAAATAAAATAGGAGAGGATATAGTTACCCAAAGCACTAAGCACATTGCCTGACATAGTAAATATACAATTAATGGTTTGACCTCAGCTCAGGCCTGGGAGCTGGCCCCACAGACACCTGGCAGATGGTGCCATGGCCACCGCTCCAGCTCCAGGCCAGTACTGCTTCTCCTGACCACCAGCCCAGACAGAGACCAGCTCCAGCTGGTGATCGCTTCCGACAGCTGGAGGAGGCAGGCTGCTCCAGACACACGATAGTTTCTTCTAGCTACTTGCTATCCCCCTGTATTTCATCCTGGCCCCTCAGTTTTGGCTCCTGTAAGAACCTGGGTTTGCAGCGCGGACGTTTTGTAGTGTGAGGTCTGTGTCGCCTTCGTTCCCCACCCTTGAGTCTGGAGGTAAAGGCAGGAAAACCGAGCTCGCCACGAAAGCAACAGTGACGTCAGGTGTGCTCTGCCCTTCGCTCCCCAGACTTCAGAGAAACGGCAGTCCGCTCGCCTCGTTTCGCACACAGCACTCTTCAAGGACACATCTTTGCGCACAAAATTAAATCTAACTGAAAGAAATCTCATTACTGAATTTTTGCTTTGCAGAATACACTTTGGTATAAAAGTCCCCAGGAAAATGTGTTTCTTAAAGGAACAAAAATGGGATGAGAATGTAAATGCAAAATATGTTTTATGGGTAGAGTCTGCTTTTTCTGTTACTCAGGGGAAATGAGCAGACCGTACGAGTCAGATTCCAGTTTTACCTCATTGCTGCCACCAGGGGTGTGTTGGGAGGACCCAGAGGGCTGGCCAGCTAGGAGAAGCTTACAGCCTTGGGACCCACGATGGGAGCACGGTGGGTGTCCCTGGTGCTCTGGCTCCTGCAAGGCCTGAGGTGATCGAGAACAGAGGCGGGGGAGGTTGAGACCTCAGAGGAAGGGAACATGGGCTAGAGCAGGCCGGTGCTCTGGCTTAAACAAGAACAGACTGAAAAGGCCAGAGGACGGCAGGGAGTAGAAGTGGGGAAGTCGTCGTTATAAGAAGCTGGTGCCGGTTGTACTCGAGTGATGGGCTGGGCCACTTTCTTCCTCCCCAGCGGTCCCTATCCCCAGCTGCCTGTCCAAGTCCCACAACAAAAACCAGCTTGATTGAGTATATGGCAAGCTGGACCGATAAGTTATGTACAGATTTTCTTCAAATAGAATGACCAAGATTCAACTCAAATCTGCAAAGACTATTTGGATTACTGTGTCCAAGATTCTGTGTGAATGTGGTGTCCTGGATTCAGAATTGTGTCAGAATCTATCTTCAGTTTAAATAACTGTAAAATACATATAATAATTTTCTTTCTTCATCTGACAAACAGAAGCAGTAGTTGAGAAGCGATATATAAAGGACAGGAGTTATTTCAAAGTGAGCTAAGTACCAAGGGTCTGGACTCTTATTTGAATGGCGGTCAGAGCCCTTAAGGCCGGGAAACGCTCTTCTATGCTGCCATCTGGTGTGCATTTTGGGAATAACACCTGTATATAGGTCGTCAAGTGTAGGTCATTATGAATAGTCATTCTCTGCTGCCATCTGGTGGGCACTTTGGGAATAACATGTCAGGACTGCTCATAAGGTTATTTCTGCTGCTTTTTCATGTTCATTTGGAAACTAACCCCCAGCGCATGTCGTTATGAAGAGTTTTCCTCTGCTGTTATCTCGTGGGTATTTTGAAAATAACACCCAAGTGTATGACGTCATTAAAATTTATTTCCTGCTACCTTTACATTAAATATTATTTTATAAAAACACAGCAGCTCCTTACATAGATGATGAAAATTTTCCAATCTGGTTTCATCAGAAATCATATTCATAAACCCAAAGTGGTTTTTCCAATAAATTCATGTCCCGCATCCAATGTCCCACGTCTCTCCGGTATGCATGCGGCAGTGGCGGTGGCAGTGGCGATGGCGATGGCGGTGGCTGCTTCTCAGGACGGGCCGCTGCGATCGTGTGGTCCTCCTGACATTCGCGGCGCGGGCTCTACTCTCCCGCGGTGGTTCCCCGTGACGCCTCTTCAGGCGCTGCCTGTGGTTCTCCACTAATGATTTTTCAATTAGGTGTTGCCAAGTCAAGGGACCCTGTAATTAAGCATAAGAGAAATAAAATGTCATGAAAAGTAAATTCACTTTTCTCCCAGTTGCTCATATTTTTAAATGCAGCAATCTTAATTAGAAGAGAATGATTTGGCGCAGGAGCAACTATAGATATTCTGAAAATGACTTATAATCATCTAACATTCTTATACTTTTATATCAATTATGTTTAAAAGACAGATTTAGTTATTAAAAAATTATTAAGTAATTTGGGTTAACCAATGTACACAATTCTGCTAAGTGTTCTACGATAAAAGCTTATGCTTGAAAACCCCTATTTGCCAAAGCCGGGTCAGGAAGGAGGTCTCTAACACGTGCGGGTGAACAAACTCTGTCCCATTGGCTCCTCGGCCGGGGGAGGATCAAGGACAGACTGGTTGCCCGTGTGCCGGAGTATTCCTCCCAGGCACGCAGCCCACGCAACGTGGGTCTAATCCATGCCTTCTCACCATTAGCTATCGGCCACTTGGCCTCGAAAAGGTGCAAGGTACAGGCGTTGGAGGGTGGGGCCAGTGTGAGCTTGAGGGTGGTGTTGAGAGAAGGTGAGCAGGAGCCGAGGGGTTGGTCCTGGGGCGATTCACCAATCAGCGTAGAGTTGGGTTGGCCTTACTCCAGACCTGGTCCTCTGGGTGCTCGGGGCGTAGTCTCCATCCCGTGTGGACCACCATATGACCCCCATGTGAGCATGCGTGGACACCCCACCCCCATATCACACTCATGTGATCTAGCGTGAGCCCACATTGTGTATGCTCCGCCTTTTCAGGAAGCCGGAGGAAGCTTCTTGAGGCCTCCATGGCGCCATTGTGTGAGGCGGTCCTGGTATCTCAGCAGCCCCTGGGAGCTGCACCAGGGGCCCGGGGAAAAGAGAAAGTGAGAAGTGTCCCAAATCCAAATGCCCCAAATCTGGACAGGAGTGCCACGTGTGGGGAGAGGGGCTGTCTGTCTTCGGAGGACACAGCAGAGGACATGGCTCGGTGAGGAAATTTCTTTTCTTTTTTTTTTTTTTTCTTAATTTTAGTTCTGTGGCGTAGTATGGTGAGGGTGAGGAGTACTGAAGGTGCGTGTATCTGGTTTTTGCTTCATGTTACACAGGAACTAAAGGTATTTGGCCTATTAGTCGATATGTAACAGAGGGAGTTACTTCTACCTTGATTCCAGCCTGCATCTGCCCCAGGCTGACAGCTAACTGTTTGGATGGGTTTGAAGATTTTGTCGTCTTCCTTAGGTCCCAGGTTCTGCCTTTTTCCATGCACTTAAATGGATTTCAGAAAACTACAAAACTTCCATCTTGTTACGGTGGCAGGAAAATTAATGGCTGGATTACCAGTCGCTCCTGGAAACTTCTGTAGCTGAGAGATCATGGTCTTCCACTGGCAGGAATAAACATTGCTTTTGTTGACCCTGTCAGCCTTCTTGATCTATTTCTGTGGGCTTTGGTAGAATTTAGAAGTGCTACAAGTCCTTTTCCTCTCATCTATACTTAGACTGACATGAACAAATATTGGCGAAGCTATAACCTGTGTCACGGGAAAGGTTCTAGTCTTATTCTGCGAGAAAGAATTCCGGGGTAAGATGAACAGCTGGAGGTCTTGTGTGTCCTGTGACCAGATTCTTGCCTAATTCCACAAGAAAGAATCCAAAGGCCAGATGAACAGCAAGCAGGAAAGCACCTCACTTGAGGAGGTGGAGGTCAGGCTGAACTTGAGAGAGGAAGAGGGAGGAAGGGATGGAGAGGGAGAGAGGGAAAGTCCCGCTTTGGCCGAAGATGGCATCTAGGCTAGAAAAGACCCGTTTTGGCTTATCACCTCTGCTGGGGCTAAATCAGGGAGGTCTGAAGAAAGGAAAAATTCCCAGAGCCATATCCCAGAGGGGGAGGCAATGTCCCTGCACTACCTGTTCAGCCCCTCACTTGGACTTAGTAACTCCTCTTTTTGTTTATTGAAACTTCTCTTCTAGAGATGGTCATTTTTTCTCCTTGTCTTTTTGTCATTTGCCATACAAGTAAACACCATAAAAATAGAAAGCCTTTGTCTTCTTTAGTTAAGTCATAAAAAGGCTTATTGCTTTGAGTTTCTATTAAAATCCTACTGTTAATGGTCAGACTGTGGATTCTCTGAATTGGGAAAACTCTCAATCAGAAAATGTTTTATAGAACTCTCATGACAAGAAGCCTTTCACAGACATCAGGGTGTCTTCTACAATCATAAATAATTCTGTTTATGTTTTGATCTCTATTTGTGAAACTTTTGCGTTTGTCTATATAACGTGTGGTAGGATGTTTTTGTCTCCGACTTCTGTTACTAGTTTGTAATATTTGACTGGCTTAAAGGAATTGAATGCTGATATAAATTAAGAAATGCGTTTCAAGATCATATGATCAGAGACAATATTTGATGTTAAAGCTGGCTTAGGTTTGGTTGGATTACATAGACATGTTTTTGAAAGTCATTAACGTCAAGTATGTTTTAGCTGGGTCAACAAAAATAAGTTTATGTTAGCTGCGTTACAAAGTATATAAAGAAAATAGCTCGATATACAAAATATCAAGAAAAATCAAGATAATAATTGGCTTTGCAATCTCATAGTTTTAACTAATAAATAAAATAGATACTAATGAGGTTTTTAGGTAAACTATTTAGCAATGATTATTTGTATATGTACATTTAAAAGCTTTCTAGGTGTCTTTGGTGAACTGAAACTTTTAAGGTTTTGTTATTTAAATTAAGTGATGGTCATTCATAGTTTTACACCTGCATGAGCAACGTGTAAGGGTTCCAATTTTTCTATATCATTGCCAAGGTTTGTTATTTTTGGTGTTCTCAATTACAGCCATTCTAGTGTGAGTGAAGGAGTATCACATTGTAGTTTTAATTGCCATTTCTGTCATGACTGATGATGTTTCACATCCTTTCGTGTGCCTGTCATCAAAAAATTTATCGTCTTCTGCCATCCTGTGGTCATTTGGGGAATAACGCTCAAGTGTTTACCATCTTGAAAATATTTTCTGTTCTCATCTACTGTGCATCTTGAAATAACATTAGTGAAAGAACTGAAAAATCTTTTTTTTTTTTTGTTGCCATATGTGGTGCGTTTTTGGAATATCACCCAGCGTAGGTCTTCATGAAAATTCTCTGCTACGATCTAGCAGGTATATTGCGAATTAGATCACAGTACATGTCATAAAGAATAACTTTCGGTGGTATCTCCTGTGCATTTTGAAAGTGATATCTAATGGGAAGCATGTTGTTATGAAAAATTGTTGTCTGTGGCCTTTTAGTGTGCATCTTGGGAAAAACACAGGCGTGTGCCTCATGAAAAGTTATTATTTGCTTCCATTCCATGGGCATTTTCTAAATAACAAGCAAGTGTATGCCATTACAAAAATTTATTTTCTGCCTCCGTCATGTGGACATTTTGGGGATAACACCCGAGAGTATACCATCATGAAAATATATTTTCCGCTCTCATCTACTGTGCATCTTGGAATAACATCAGAGGGTAAGTAATTAAATGTCATTTTCTGCTGCTATGTAGTGGACATTTAGCAAATAACACCACAGTACATGTCATGAAAAATTATTTCTGCTGCTATGTCGTGTGTATTTTAAAACTAACACCCAAGGGCATGATGGCACAAAATTTTTCTCTGCTCTCATTTCTGGTGAATATTGGGATGAACACAGGAGTGTACTTCATGAAGAATCATTGTCTGCTGCCATCTCATGGGCATTTTGAAAATTACTTCCAGGGGTATACATTAACAAACATTTTCCATTGGCATCTGGTGGAAACTTTGAGAATAAAACCTTACTGTAGGGCATCGTGAAAATTCATCCCATGCCCCAATATTTCATGCGTCTTGTAATTTACACAAGAGCATAAGTAAAAACAAATTATCCTCTGCTGCCATCTGGTGAGTATTTTAGGAGTAACATCCAAGTGTTGTCATCATGAAAAATCATTCTGTACTGCCATCTGGTGGGCATTTTGGGAACGACACCCCAGTGCCTGTCAAGAAAAATGTTAAGTACTGTCATGTACATTTAAAAAATAACACTCCAGCATATATCGTTATAAAGTGGTTCTCTGCTGCCATTTCAAGTGAATCTTTAGAATAAAATTGGAGTACAAGTTATAAAAAATTGTTATTTGCTGCTATATTGTTGACATTTTGATAATAACACTCAGGTTAATGTCATCATAAAATTTTTTTCTGCGGCCATCTTGTGGGCATTTGAGGAATAACATCCAAATGTAGATGGTCATGAATATTCATTTCTGCCGCCATTTTGTGTGAATTTGGGGAATAACACCATATTACATATCTAAAATAATTTCTGCTGTCATCTCATGCAGAAATAATAAACATGAAAATGAAGGCAGAGGGTAAAAATTTCATAATGTCAATGCCCAACAGGCACTCTTCCGTCATACACAAAACGCCCATCAGATGATTGGAGAGAACAAATCTTCATGATGTCCAAACACTCGGTGTTATTCCTAAATGCCCCACCAGATGACAGCAGATAATAACGTTTACTTACACGCTGGTGTATTCCAAGATGTAAACTAGATGAGAAGAAAATATATTTTCATTGTGCTGTTTCCAATATGCCCACAGGATGGCAGCAGAAAAAAATATTCTTATGACTTCTGCCTGCTTGTTATTTTCCAAATGCCCACAAGATGGCAGCACAGAATAATTTGTCATTAAGTGAACTGTGTTTTTCCCAAAATGCATATGAAATGGTCATTTATAATTACTTTTTATAATGATATGACTCTTAGGTATTATTTTCAAAATGCGCACTATATAACAGCTGAAATAATTCTTCATGACATGTGCCGTGCCTTTTTTACCAAAACCATCATGAGGTTATTTTCTAAATTGC